>NC_091260.1:34845000-44845000 GCF_042477335.2 Ovis canadensis
CGAATACATAAAATTTTTTCTGAGAACTGCTACATTTCCCGCCAGAGGAATCATGTTCATGATCTTTAAGCTGATCATAGAAAACAGACAGGAAAAATTATCAGCGCCACTTGTTTCCTAGGCAACCCCTACCACATACCTACTATGTGTCAGACACATATCCTGAGCTCTGAAAACAAAATGGTCTTTCCTGGGTTGGTAAGAAAAAGGACACACTGCCACTTTGTGACTCATATAAAGCACACTGTCTAAATGTACAGCTCCTATTGTAAGACAATGCACACAAGGGAGGTTCAGATGGTTTTACTCATCCATGGAACATGCGCATCACTCATCAAGGAAGGTAACTTTCACTGGCCTCACCTACAGACTCTCGGCTGACATGTGGCCCATGTGTGTGAAACTGATGCTGCTGCTTGTCCATTATCTGCAGTCTGCCTGCTCCTGGCAAAATCCTAGCTGCTGCTGCCCCTAACTCCCAGAAGACAGCTCTAAGAAAGGCTCAGTTTTCCATGTGGTACCTAAATGGTTTCTGTGAGAATGTCTGTTTCCCTAGTGGTTGCTGACATCAGACCATGCCCTCCCCTTCTCACCTCCCCTGCCTCACCCCTCCTCACCAGCAGGGTCATGAGAAGTCCACACCTGGGAAAGCCCTCTTTATTTGCATACCTTCTCCCTTGGAAGACTTGTGCTCTTTGTCTACTTGACTAGAAGGGGAGAGACTGGAAAAGGAGGGAGGGTAGGAAGAAAGGCATTATTGATCCTCTTAGAATCTTTATAAGGGTGACTGTGCCTTGAATTTTCTAACCTAGCACTTAAAACTTTCTTCCCCTGCAGAAGTAAAACATAACACATAAAATTACCAATATTCTATCTTTCTGACATGCAAAAATGTCAGTTTCATATGACTCAGTCTAATAATAGTAACTGATTCTTTGAATCTGTTAGTTCTAAAGTTCAGTTTTCTGAGACTTCCTTGGGGATCCAGTGGTTAAGACTTCACCTTCCAATGAAAGTACAGGTTTGATGCCTCAAGGCCAAAAGACCGAATTATAAAGAACAGAAGCAGTATTGCAACAAATTCAATAGACTTCAAAAACGGGCCACATCAAAAAAAAAAATCTTTAAAAAAAACTTTTTTTAATAAAGTTCATTCAGCTTTTTAATGGTTCCGATGACTACTGCAACCTGCCACTTTCCTTTGTAACTTTGTTACTATGGGAATTGGGTTCTACATCCCTAACAACTGACCGCAAACGAATTTTGGAACACAACCCACTTATATACTGAGGATTGCCTACAAAGGATGTTCTTTCTTAGGAAAGACAAGGCTGATGGATTGCATTTATTAGAATTACAGGCTAAGGAAACCACAAAAGGCTTACTTTGGGTCTCCAGATATCCCTCTCAGCCTTCTGGCTCCAAAACATAATCATAATCTACGATTGTCTGGTGGTGAGCCAGGCCATCCCAGGGAGAGCTGGAACCAGGGATACAATCCAGTCACGAGGCTGGACAAAAGCCACAGGTCTAAACGTGGGGGCGCAGAAGAGGCTGACTAATCTGTGGCTGGCTAGACAGGACATGTAGTCAAAAACAGTGGTGCACTGGGTTAACCTGTGGAGGCTTAACATTCCTGGTGCCTATATATTCCCCAGAAATCTTGATCTCATGGATCCAGGGTGTGCCATGGGCATCCAAATTCTACACAGTTCCCTAGGCAATTCTAATGAGCAGTCCCTTTTGAGAACCATTGTTCTAAACTTCAGTCCAAAGCCAGGAGAGAGATTCATGGGTTAAATAGTATTTAGAGGTCCAAAATGAGTCCTTGATCCAGGATATCACCCAGACAGGTGAAGCCAGCGGTCAGAAGTCAATGGTGCCTGGAAGCAAGCAGGCTGCCAGGAAGTCCGGACGGCCTGTGGGGTCACAGGTGCCAGTCATGGCTTCTGGGGGCAGAGGGGAAGGGTGATGGGGAGAAGTCCAGAGACCAGGGGCAAAATTCTCTCCCAAGACATGGCCGCAGTCAAAAAAAAAAAAAAACAAGGAGCTGAGCTTGATGGACGTGAGGTAGCACCCTGAAACTGAAAGGTGAGGAAATTCATTCAATGCTAACTTCTCAGCTTCTTCTATTCTTCTCCCTACAGTCCAGATGGCTCCTACAGCTGCAAGGAGGAGGTTTCATTAACCCAGTTGCAGGGATAAAGACTCCAGGGGCAAGATCCCAGCAGGTCTTTATAGTTTACCCCACAGAATAAACAATCTACCTTCCTCCTGTATGTCATGCCCCAAAGACAGAGCTATTTCCTTTAAACCCTGCTCAAGACCTAATTCTTCAGAAAATTTTCCAGTCAAAGGGCATAATGGATGGTCCAGTCTCTTGACTCAAGGTACAGTCATGCACAGTTGAACAGTTTGTACACTGCACAAAGACATCCAACTGAGAGAGGCTGAAGCCTAAAAGCGTGTGGCTTGGTGCAGGGCTCTTTCTGCACAACTCAGTGTAGGCTAGCAGCAGCTCTGACAACAATGACTGATTTGTATCTATTCAAATATTTGCTGACTGAAAGATTAATTTGCTAACTCTAATCCATCTCCCTATCAAAATAGATGGATAAATGTTTTATTTTATACAACTCACCAGACATTCTACACTTACTTCACACACATATATTTTCTTCCTAAAAAAATTGCTCATGAAACAAACAAACAAAAAAAATCCATCCAGAGTAGCCAGGGAAAGCTTCTTGCTCTGCTTTTTCAGCCAATTTTACCCACTGACGACAGCAGAGAAAAGTATAAGGGCCCCTTGTTTTGCTGTCTTTGTTTCCCATGTTATGAGCAAAATTGCACAGGAATTATGAACAGTTAGCAAACAGTGTATAAGTGACCAAAAATTAAATGACAGCTCTATGAACAGAACCAGACCAGTCCCAGCTAAGCCAAGCTGCTGGAATCCTGGAACAAGAATTAGGGAATCAAGTTCTACCCCTGGCCCTGGCCCCACTGCACTGCTGACCTTAGCTTGCTCTCACATCCCCAGCCTCCCAGGGTACACACAGGGCTTTGTGACCCATCCTGCACTGCCAAGACCACTGAGATGCTATTTGGATGGAGGCCACAGAGTCAAGTCACTGATGGGAGACCTCTTCAGCTGTGTCTCCCCCAGGGATCCAGCTCTGTCTCTCATCTCAGCCACTGCTTGGATGCCAATCCTTGAACAACAAGATCCATGGGAGGAGAAATGGGTTGTAGGAAGCATTTCATTCTCCAATGGGACTGAGGTTCTTGACAGAGCTTAACCCAACAGTGTAGCAAAATTCTAGTAAAATGTGACTATGCCTTTAAAGAACAGATACCTTCTGTACATTTGAACTGGGCTTTCCCTCTGCTCTCCCACACTACCCTTCCCCAGGCCTCACTCAATAGGTAACCCTTTGATACCCTTTGTCCTGTGAGTCCATCACAGTTGCTACGTGCTCAGAGGAAGAGGACTCAAATGATCCCAAACGGACTTCATTTTCTGGCCTTTGTCTCTTTCTTCACCAGTGAAAGCACCCCTTTATTTTGGAAATCGTATCTCTTGTGAACATAGGAACACGGTCTGTCTCAGCTGACTTGGAAATCATATCTATTGTGAACACACAAACACAGTTCTGTCCCAGCTGACAGGGGTCTCCAAACATACGTCCAAGCCCGATTTGGTTGGTTGCCCAGAGAAATACCTCCCTTCTCCAAAGCTGGAAGCAGCATAAACAGGGAAAGGGTAGAGAATACACCTTTAGAATTTATTCATATTTGACTTGGAGTCTCACAGCCTTGTCGTCCTTCCATTCGCTCACTGGAAAGCTCTGATAATGTAAGGAGTCTCTGGAGCAAATAGAAAAAAAGAAGTTCTTACTTTAGTAGAGTTTTTGATATGACCCCTGAGTCCTATCACTGTCTCAAATGGGCCTGGTTCGGGGATCTTGTCTTAATAGGAGCCTCCTACCCTAGTGCCACCTTCCTCTGGGAACTTGAATTGTAAGACTGGGTAAAGGAAGAGATAGATTTTGTTTTGTATGTTTGCTTTTGTTTTGCAAAGAACAAAATATTTGCCTTTATTTCTAAACTGACCTTCACCTTGCTCACCTGGAAGAGACCAGGATCTGAGATAGACATTGACACTCCCCACCCTTTCACTCAGGTCCCACCCCACCCCTGCCCCCCAGATTTGAGAGATTCCAAGGCTGGACCAAGCTACTCCTAAAGCCCTTTCCAATTTGAGATTCTATAACTCTTTGAAAATTTTTCATCTACTGAAAAAAAATTTTTTTTCCAAAAAAAAGCTTTGCAAGTATAGCTTCTTATGGTGTTTCCTCTTTTCATGATTCACTTTCAGCTAATTTGGTTCCAATCAAAAGGAATAGAGAGTAACAGAACCGCATGTCTGTGGTGATTATTATTAATAGGAAACTCTAGTTTTAAAACCGCAGTCTTTTCATGGGGAGGGATGCATAACATCTATACTTGAACCTTTCTTTTCTACTTTATTTTTCTTCTCTAGAAAAATTATCCTCTAAGAAAATAAATAAAAGAATAAAATATATTTAAACTGTAAGCCAACAAAGGTCCGTCTAGTCAAGGCTATGGCTTTTCCAGTGGTCATGTATGGATATGAGAGTTGGACTGTGAAGAAAGCTGAGCACCGAAGAATTGATGCTTTTGAACCATGGTGCTGGAGAAGACTCTTGTGAGTCCCTTGGACTGCAAGGAGATCCAACCAGTCCATCCTAAAGGAGATCAGTCCTGGGTGTTCATTGGAAGGACTGATGCTGAGGCTGAAACTCCAATACTTTGGCCACGTCATGTGAAGAGTTGACTCATTGGAAAAGACTCTGATGCTGGGAGGGACTGGGGGCAGAAGGAGAAGGGGACGACAGAGGATGAGATGGCTGGATGGCATCACCGACTTGATGGACATGAGTTTGAGTGAACTCCAGGAGTTGGTGACGGACAGGGAAGCCTGGCGTGCTGCAATTCATGGGGTGGCAAAGAGTCGGACACGACTGAGCAACTGAACTGAACTGAACTGAGACTGTAAGCATATATGATTTAATTTATCCACTCATATAAAATTAAATGGGAAGGAATGCAAGGTCCAGTCATTTGGAGAGACTTAAAACCACCCACTTCAGTGGTTCCTAGCCAGGGGCAATTTTTTCCTCCAGGGGACATTTGGCAATGTCTGGGGACATCTTTGTGGTCCTCCCTGATGGTGTAGCCATAAAGAATCCACCTGACAGTGCAGGAGATGGGATTCCATCCCTGGGTCCGGAAGATCCCCTGGAGAAGGAAATGGCAGCCCACTCCAGCATTCTTGCCTGGAGAGTCCCAGGGGAGATCTTCGGTTGTCACAAATGGGGAGGCTGGGTAACGGTGCTTTTGACATCAAATTGGTAAAGGCCAGAAATGCTGATAAACAACCTATATTCCTCAGGACAGCCCCCTCAACAGAATTATCCAGCCCAAAATTTCAATGCCAAGGTTGAGAAACCCGCCCTGCCCCACCCCGACTCCCGCCCAGGTCTAAAAGTATGAATGACTTTAGAAATACAAAACCACTATTTTCCCATACAAAATAGAAAAATCTCATTAGTGAATGCTAGACTAAGTCAAACAGCCTCAAAAACAGCAGTAAATAAAATTTGACTATAAAAACATGCAGCCTCTACCTTTAGTAGAGATGCGCTGTGCCACAGAGCTATTTCCCCGTGAGCCAGAAAGAACGCTGCTGTCACCTAGCGGATGAAAAGGGATCCTCACCAGCACAGCATTCCTGGCTCCAAGCGCAGGAGCCACAAGGTCGACAGGCACAGAATGCACGTATTTCCACGTTCGTAACACTGAAAAGAAAAATAAAAAAAAACCTTCGGTTGCGTGGCAAGCGATTGTTCACAACTTTTTAAAAATATACATGACTTAGCGTATTCAATTCATTAATTAACTTCGTGCCTTCAATTAATCTATTTTCTCCATTTCACGTTGTGATAAGACATGGAAGGTCTAGGTTTCTGATAACAGGTGTGCGGTGGCTGTTTTTATTCTCACAGTTGATTGGGGGTGGAGAGGGGTGAGGCAGTCTCAGTGGCCCCAGAACTCCCTGGTAGGACCTTCTCTTCTACTCACCCTTTTCATTGGATCATAGCAAGACAGCGGTAAGTTCTCAGCAAATTATAAATCAAGGGAATTCCTTCGCTTTAAAAAAATATGAATTTTTAACAATTCAATAGACTCTAATGAAATGAAAATTAAGAAGAACGAAAATATAGACAGAAGTCTTTCTCCAACCACACTGTCCTACACACACATACACTGCCGCCCCCCCACACCACACACACACAGTCCATAAAGATGGCAGTTGAAAGCACTTGTCTAAGAAGTCTGAGAAGAGTGGGACCACCTTCCCTGCAGTTTCCAGAGGATCAGACCTCACGCTGGAGGACGGCAGTTTACCCAGAACTGTAGGCTCCCTTTCCATTCTTTTTGGTGTTCTTTCTCAAGGCTGAAAGGACTGAGCTTTGACTATTTTCATGTGCCAAAGGTAGAAAGCTTCCAA
This sequence comes from Ovis canadensis, assembly GCF_042477335.2. Taxonomy (NCBI): domain Eukaryota; kingdom Metazoa; phylum Chordata; class Mammalia; order Artiodactyla; family Bovidae; genus Ovis; species Ovis canadensis. The sequence continues at coordinate 34,851,599 of NC_091260.1, forward strand.
CTCCTTCACCATGGAGATTCCTAAACATCTAAATGAGAAAACTTATTGTGATCTTCACAATGTGCCTTTTGAATGGGTTATGAACACTATTTCTGTGTTTTTGGACAAAGAGATGGTGGTTGGTTGGTTGATCGGTATTAGGACATTTTATCCTGACCCACCCAGTCCTTTAGTTCCCAAACCAGCTCATAGTTCAGGGTGCTTACATAAATTCAGATGGTTCTTCCTCCTCACTGTTTAAGGGAGCAGCCCTGTCCACCTCCTGCCTCTGATTTTGCTGGGGTCCTACAAATACTACAATCCTGAGCTTATTCTATTCAAGGGGGAAAGCCTTGAGAGAAACTACTATTAGAGCAAGAAAAGAGAAACTCATGTTATAACTCAGTCATGATTAATTGAGCAAAATTGAGCAAAATTAAAAATTGGTTATCTGTGTGATTATGTCTTTTACAGTTCCCAGACCAACCATAGATGGATGGATGAAAGGACAGAAGTGAGCAAGGCACAAGATTTCATCAGAGTTCCAGCATATTCATAAATTTTCTACAGTCTGATGCTCCTAAACAAAGAATCTCATGCAGTTTTATATGGAAAAGTCCTTTCTTAGACAAACGCAAAGTGTTATTTAGGGTAGATATTGTTATTAGTATTTATATTATATTAAATATTAATGTGGGCTTTACCAAAAAATCTTCTATTTATGTATCTCACAGTTATTCTGAAATCAAGTGAAGTAAAGACAGTTCTTAAAGGACAGTATGCACATATGTCATTGTTATTGTCAAATAACAATGTTATTGTAAAACTGAACTGAGGCACCTTGTATGTCACAGAGTCAGTTTTCCTGAAGGTGAGAGCATGTCCCCAAGGATAAGGATAAGGGTGCTTATTCCTTTAAAGATCACATATACTAAACTACCCCTTCCCCCTCCTCTAAAAAAGGAAACATGATTTGATAAATAGAAAGAATAATTTGAAATTGGAATATCCCCCATTCAAGTCCAGGAAATTTGGTTCTTGTGTCTAGCCTAACTCATTATTTCGTCTTATGAAGATACTCCAGAATATCTACTGGAAGCTCTTCTTCATCTAATTATTTATTGTTTGTGTTTTATAGGATATAGGGAGAAATATTTGTGAAACATTTAATAGGCAAGGAAAATAAGAAATAAATTATATATTACAAAATATGTAGGAAAAATATGTGCAAATAACAGTAGTGATTATCTCTGGATGCAAGTTTAGAAAGTTGCTTCCAATGAAGGTCCAATACTTTTTAACCTTTTGCTTCTTTTGTCAAAGTTATATATGCATCTTTTAAAGGTTTGTAACTTTTTACTGTCTGAGCCACCTTTTAAAAACTAGATTTTCCTAAATGTCCAGCGACATAGGAATGGATAAGGAAGTTGTGGTACATATATATGTAATGGAATATTACCCAGCCTTTAAAAAAGAATGAAATAAAGCCACTTGCAGCAACAAGGATGGCCCTAGAGATGATCATGCTGAGTGAAGTAAGCCATGCAGAGAAAGAGAAATACCATATGACATCCCTTTGGACAGAATCTAAAAAGAAATTATACCAATGGACTTACTTACAAAACAGAAACAGACTCACAGACTTAAAGAATGAGCTTATGGTTACTGAGGAGACAGCTGGGAGGAAACGATAGTTAGGGAGTTTGGGATCAGCATGTATACACTGCCATATCTTAAATGGATAACCAACAGGGGACCTGCCGTACAGCAATGGAACTCTGCTCAATGTTCCGCGGCAGTCTGAGTATGAGGGGAGTCGGAGGAGAATGGATACATGCATATGTATGGCTGAATCATTCTGCTGTGCGCCTGAAACTATCACAACATTGTTAATGCCCTATACTCTTATACAAAGTTAAAAAAAAAATGGATTTCCCTGTCTCACCTCTTTCTATCACCAAGTCCTTCTCCTCAGAGGCAATGAATAATTCTTTAAGACATTTGTTTTGATTTTTGTCTCCTTATTTTTAAATAACATATTTATATAGCTATTCCTTAATGTTCCAGATTCAGATATTATCTGTGTCTTGCTGTTAAGGAGGAGGAAGATCTAGCTCTCTTGCTGCCTCTGTATGTTCATGGATTCCCTGTTCCCCAAACTCAGGTATCATTGTATCATAATTCCTGTGGGATCATTGTTCAGTGTTTACAGCACTGTGGCCATCTCAGTATCACCCTCATTTCTACCCACATGTGATTTTAGTGTTAGTAACAGTCTCTTTTCTTTGTTTACTGTTCTATGTACCCATCTCTCCAATATCTATCAAATGAATATACCTTTTCTCAATGCATCCAGCACACGAGGAATTCTAAACGCTTCATCCACCCCGTTCTAAGGCCTGTCTGGAGCCTTCTGCGCCCCATTCCCCCCTGGATGTGGTGCTCTCCAAGCCCGTTTCACAACTATTGCATCTGAATTTCTCTTCACCGCCATCCTGGAGACATTTTTGTTTCATCTCCTGAGTTTAGTTTCTGATTTTCTGGAGCTCTTGTTTTCCTCTTTCCGGGAATATATCCTCCAGTTTTCCTTGAGCACATATGCCAGTATGAACTAAGAAGAGGTAAATGGGAGATAAAATTTTGAAATCTTATATATTTGGAAAAAAGCTTTATTGTTTCCTCAGATTAATTATGAGATTGGCTGGATATGAAACTCTAGCTTGGATATCAATTTCTGCCAGAATTTCTCATTCTCTATTGAGAAGCCTGATGACACTCCAATTCTCATTTATTTGATTATGATCTGTGTTTTTTTCCCCACCTAGAGCTTTTATGACATTTTCTCTATGCCAATATTTTTAAGTCTTACAGTGACCTGAGTTGTGAGAGAGGTTCTTCCATCTATTTGTAGCTTTAAAATTTCAATCTGGAATTTTACATGTTTCAGTTCTAGAAACCTTTATGGGGAAAAAAATGTTGAATTTTATACAACTGGATTAATCAGTTTATTTTTTGTCTTAATTTCTTTTCTCCTATTTTTCTGCCTCTGTATCATTTTATTATACTTTCTGAGAGATTTCCTCAAATTTACATTCCAGTTGTGCTCTTGAAATTTTTATTTGTGCAATCTTGTTTTTAAATTCTCAAAGTTCTTTTTGGTGCTTTTAATATTTCTTTTTATGTCATCCTGTTCTTGGTTTATAGACGCAATATCACCTTTTATCTCCCTGAGGATATTTTTCATAGTTTTACTTTTTGCAGGGTTTTCTTTTCTCTGCTTCTTGATTTTTTTTTTCTTTTTCTTTTTTTTTTTTTTTTGGCGTCTTTCATGGCCCTTTTGTTCCCATTGTCTTCTCAGGGTCTGTTTTTAGAAGCTGTTTTCAGATGACTGGTATTCTTGGCTGTCACTTATTCTCTAGAAGTGAGACACTTGGTGATCATTTTGTAACATACGGAGACACTGAACCACTAAAAAATAACAATGTTTTAGATAAAAAATTTTAAAGCGAGGCAATAAAAAACTGCCTGGGGGCTCCTCATGCTTACCATGATAGACTGCACTGTGGGATGGACTGATAAATGCCAGAGATCTTCCTTCCACGGCTCATTTTACCCTCTACTCACATGTCCAGGTGGTGCAAGCCTGGCCGGAAGCCTGCTTTTCAAGGCAAGTTGGGAAAGGAGGCTAAGGATGTCTCCATGAACAATGTAGACTTTTACTTAATCCCTCAGTAGAGTCTGTCCCCTACAAGGTATGGTTCTGCCATACAAATGGCTCCTATGCATCTGGCACATAAAAAATGGTCAGCATAATGCAAAGGTCACACTAATCCACATGCAATATTTCCTAAGTACAAGAGAACAGACTGTGGAGTGGAATTCCAAATTTCAGCAGGAAAAAGCAAAAGCTTTCTTATCACTTGCTGCACTGGCCACAGGAACTGCTGTGCCTGTATTTTGAAAATTAAAAACAAGCATTTCCACCTGGGCTTCCACCCTGAAGAGGCTGCACCCCAGCCCTGTGTGGCTTTTGACTCCAGGCAGGTTGTACTGCCTCTCAGGACCTTAAGAGCAGCCAAACTAACTTAAAATGGCACTTCTATCTACACTGCATGAGTTACTAGCAGCCCTGCTATCATGAAAGCGTTGCCAACGTTCCCACTCAATTATTTCTCCAACTTCATATTACGTACCAGCCACAAGAGGCCCCAGCCACAAATACACTGCCTGCCTTCAGAGTCCAAGTTATTTCCCTGAGTATCAATTACTGTTTTTACTAATGTTTTGTATAAGTTTTAAGTTCTCTGCCCCAATCCTTTATTTTTTTTCACTCTCCCATATGGCCTTTTATTTTTACAGTGCAATCTTGAAACCTATGGGTGTTTTCAGGAATCCCATCCTCACTGCGTCTTATGGTAGACTGTTTGCAAAACTGGCCAAGCTTTCTCTCTTTTATCCATACCCCATTGGTGCGCATGTGACTTTGCAGCTCTGTCCATCAAGAGGTAGAATCTCTCTCTGTTCCCTTAAATCTGAGCTGGCCGTGTGCCTTGCTTTGCCCAGATAAATGCATGGAAGAGACCCTCTCACTTCTCAGTCTAGGCCTCAAGCATCCCTTCAGGCTTCGACTCCAGGTTTCTCTCAGAAACCCACTCAGCCAAGGGGAAAAGCCTGGGCCCAGCCTGCTGGAAGATGAAAGGCCCTGTGAACCAGAGATGGGTCACTTCAGCTTTCCCAGCTGAAGATATGGGGCAGGGCAGGGAGGGTATCTTTGATTACCTGCTTTTGCTCCACATCTTTAGCCAATTTTTCTGTTTCTGACCTGAGTGCGCCCCCAGTTTCAGAAGTACCTGGGGTCTCAGAGTATTGAGCCTTTCCGCGTCTTTGCAGGAAGAACATTATTGCTTGTGGGCTCCTCTACATCCAGCTGAGGTTTCCGTTTCCTCAAATCAGCTTACTTACCCCTCATTCACACCATTCCTGCTTTCAAAATGTTATTGCTGTGCCCTCTCCTCCTCTCTTTGCCCTCAATTTTACTGTCTTTTTACTTACCTACTGCAAAGTGTAGTGGTGTTTTCAGAGCACATGTAGCCAAACACGTATGTTCAATCTGCCAAGTAAGATGAAATCTCCTCACTTCATTTTATAGAGAAGAACACTGAAGTCATAGCAGCTGAGTGACTTGCCCAAAGCCAGGGTGGCTAGTGAAACACCTGGAACCCTCCAGAGCCCTGGCAGCAGTCAGTGGTCCTTCCTCTCTTCCCTGCTGCCTCCATGACTACGGAAGGAAGCCCACAGGACTAAAGGTTTCCTTAGTTGATATAATTGCAGGTATTTTCCTGCACAGCACAGGAGATCCTGGGGTGCCATTGTCTGTTCCAGCCTTAAAAACAATACAATCAGCCAATTCACGACACATTCTGAAGTAAACTGTAAAAATATACTGTATAGTGTGTAAATATGTGGTCTCTGAAGTGAAGTGTTAGTCACTCAGTCGTGTCCAACTCTTAGCGACCCCATAGACTATACCCTGCCAGACTCCTCTGCCCATGGGATTCTCCAGGCAAGAATACTGGAGTGGGTAGCCATTCCCTTCTCTAGGGGATCTTCCCCACCCAGGATCGAACTCCTACTTCGGCAGGCAGGTTCTTCACCATCTGGGCCACCAGAAAAGCCCACACAATCTTGGCTGATGACTAAATCATCGTTCACATAGAATTGTGAATTTGGGGTTTTTTTTTAACCAACTACCTGTAAACACTCAGACACAATTTTTTAAATATTCAAAAAGCATTTAAAATTCTAACTACATAAACAAATGCTCATGCTCTACACTGAAACAAAATTTCAAAGTACACAAATCATCCTCACTGGACAAATGACTCTTGAGCTGGTAAGAAGTAGCTGGAACTGGGTCCTTTCGAACAATGCCAACAACCATTGCTGGTGTCTAATGGCCCACAGACCAGCGGCAGGTATCTAGTTTCTGTCAATAGTCACCACTGACTATACAGAAGATCATGGTTCACTTGTTGGGGTCACTCATGAGGTGCCTACAAGGGCTGCCCTTGTGCTCCCTGCCCTCTCCAGGAGGCATGTGCAGCTCTATCACAGGACTCCAGGGAGCAGCATCCCAACATGGAGTCAGAGGTGCGTACAGACCCCCCATCTCCAAACCCCAGTAATACAAGAACACTGCATTGCGATCAGTAAGAGAAACCTCTGGTCTTGTGTTTTCTGCTTTCTATGTCTAAATCAATAAATCACAAGAAACAACTTCATTTCCATCTCTACTCAGAATATAGCCTGACATAGGATGACCAATCACTGCCCAGCTTATGGAAACCACTCGCTATTGGCTGCAGGGTCTTTCACCAATTGCCTACATCCCCTTTGTTGTTGTTGTTTAGTCACTCCGTAGTGTCAGACTCTTTGTGAACCCCTTGGACTGCAGCATGCCAGGATTCCCTGACCTTCACAATCTCCCAGAGCTTGCTCAGATTCATGTCCATTGAGTCGGCGATGCCATCCAACCATCTCATCTGTCGTCCTCTTCTCCTGCTTTCAATCTTTCCCAGCATAAGGGTTTTTCCAATGAGTCAGCTCTTTGCATCAGGTGGCCAAAGTATTAGAGCTTCAGCTTCAGCATCAGTCCTTCCAATGAATATTCAGGGTTTATTTCCTTTAGGATTGACTGATTTGAGCTCCTTGCTGTCCAATGGGGACTCTCAAGAATCTTCTCCAACACCACAGTTAAAAAAGCCTCAATTCTTTGGCGCTCAGCTTTCTTTATGGTCCAACTCTCAAATCCATACATGACTTCTGGAAAAATCATAGCTTTGACTATACGGACCTTTGTTGGCAATATGATGTCTCTGCTTTGTAATACGCTGTCTAGGTTTGTCATAGCTTTTCTTCCAAGGAGCAAGCGTCTTTTAATTTCATGGCTGCAGTCACCTTCCACAGTGATTTTGGAGCCCAAGTAAATAAAGTCTGTCACTGTTTCCATTGTTTCCCCCATCTATTTGCTACAAAGTGATGGGACCAGATGTCATGATCTGTTTTTTGAATGTTGAGTTTTAAGCCAACTTTTTCCACTCTCCTCTTTCACCTTCATCAAGAGGCTCTTTAGTTCCTCTTTGCTTTCTGCCATAAGGGTGGTGTCATCTGCATATCTGAGGTTATTGATATTTCTCCCAGCAATCTTGATTCCATCTTGTGCTTCATCCAGCCTGGCATTTCACATGATGTACTCTGCATAAAAGTTAAGTAAGTAGGGTATATACAACCTTGACAATATACAGCCTTGACGTATTCCTTTCCCAATTTGGAACCATTGTTCCATGACTGGTTTTAACTGTTGCTTCTTGGCCACCTCCATTTAGCCATCCCTAACTTCCTTTTCTTAGCAGTATACATAGACTCCTGCCCCCATATATAGAGTTTGCTCAGTCCCCATTAGAATCCTTGTTAGTTGGTAAAGAATCTGCTTGCAATGCAGGAGACCCTGGTTCAATTCCTGGGTCGGGAAGATCTGCTGGAGAAGGGATAGGCTACCCACTCCAGTTATCTTGGGCTTCACTGGTGACTCAGCTGGTAAAGAATCTGCCTGCAATGCGGGAGACCTGGGTTCAGCCCCTGGGTTGGGAGGATCCCCTGGAGAAGGGAAAGGCTCCCCACTCTAGTATTCTGGTCTGGAGAATTCCATGGACTGTGTAGTCTATGGGGCCACAAAGAGTTGGACGCAACTGACCAGCTTTCCCTTCAGGGTGGCTCTGCTGCCTGCCCTTCGCCTCCTTCATTGTAAAGAGGCGCAGTTGAGCAGAGTTGAGCTAGCATCCCAGAGTCATGGGAAATGCAGTGATTGTTGTGCAGAGCCTTTGCCCTCTTGCTCTTCCTCTGCACTCTGTTAAAGGCTTTATAGGCATCATCTCTTGCCAAACCCAAGACAACTTTATGAGGTAGGTACACTTATCTTCAGCTTAGAGAAGAGGAAACAGACTTTGGGGACTTCTGAAATGCCCTAGTTTACAGACCTCATAAGTGTAGGGACAAACCTAACTCTGCCAGATTCTAGAGCTCTGTTCTTAACCACTATGTTTTGATAGTTATTGTAGAACCAGAGCAGAGCAGAGAAGTTTAGATTTTATGTGGTAGAAAATGTGGAGCCTGGGAGATTTCAGCATACATGATTTAAGAGTTTCCTGGCAGTTGTCTTCAGAATGGTTTGTTGTTGGAAGAGTTATTCAGCAAAGTTCTCTGGAACTTAATTAACTGTGAAGTGACCCAGGACTGAACTAAGAGTAAAGAGCAGCAGAAATGAGAAAATGGAAATAATCTCAAAGAATACCCTATAGAATCTGGTGTCATACTGCTGCTGCTGCTGCTGCTGCTAAGTCGCTTCAGTCATGTCCGACTCTGTGCGACCCCATAGACAGCAGCCCACAAGGCTCCTCTGTCCCTGGGATTCTCCAGGCAAGAACGCTGGAGCGGGTCACCATTTCCTTCTCCAATGACTGTGGGAAGGTCAAAGGACAGAGAAGGTGGAAAAGACATTCCCAGTGTAGTAAGTACTAGCAGCAGATCCAAGTGAGTGGGAGTAGCAATTAGTCCAGGAGACTGGAACACAAGATTCCTGAACGGGGGAGGGAAGGATGGGAAATGTCAGGCTAGGGAAATAGGTTGGAGCCAGATAATAGAGGGCCTTAAAGCCTGTACTAAGCAGTTTGGACTTTGTTCTACAGTAAATGGGAGTCATCAAAAGCTTAACAGCAAGGAGTGACAGGTTCATATGTGAGTTATATGCTAATATTTCATTTCCATAAATGAATGTTGAATTTATGTAAAATAAATAAAATTCTGCATTCTATCTCTCCCAAGTCACTCTATTTTCTTTGGCAAAGTTTGCCCTTAGGTTAACATTCCTGAATGTTTTTGCATTTTTATATTCCATACAGTATTTTTAATTAACCTTCTATCTAACCTGGAGCCGTTTTTCTTTCCTTTTTGGTTAAAACTGAAAATGTCACCAATGTGGACCAGAGACATCAATGAAATAATTTTTCCTCTTTTATTTTAATCCAAAAGTCAATTTCAGATACTCTACTAGTTTGACTCAGATTCCATTTATAGCTGATATGAAAGGAGGACTTACTCTGAATGCTTCAACCAATGTTTTCCTTGAGTGAATTTTTATATTGCAGCATCTTTGGGTGTCCTTTTACAAAGAACTCATAGTTTCAGAGGAAAAGGATCTGAAGAAGTGAAAACACATTCATTTCCCTCATAAGGACAGATGTCCTGCTTTAAAGAGGTGGGGGAAAGTCCAGAATGAGATAACACCATTTAAAAACTCAGACAGTCTTTTTCAACCTGTCCAACCAGAACAGAGAAAATGCCAGGTGCCACACCTCTGAATTTTCAAAGCTGTAACAGAGACAGCTAACCAAAAAACAGAGTTGTAATGCACTATATTCTCAGCAATTTTCTTCTAATTATTTACTTAAAAATCCTTCCTTCTGTAAAACAAACCCATTCTGCCCTATCCCAGCCTCAAAAACAGTGAAGAACAGGACCTCCCTTTGTGCCCTACTATATTTTGAACTGAATTTCTTTTTAAATTCCTGCCACCCTTATGGCAGAAAGTGAAGAGGAACTAAAAAGCCTCTTGATGAAAGTGAAAGAGGAAAGTGAAAAAGTTGGCTTAAAGCTCAACATTCAGAAAATGAAGATCATGGCATCTGGTCCCATCACTTCATGGCAGATAGATGGGGAAACAATGGAAACAGTGTCAGACTTTATTTTTGGGGGCTCCAAAATCACTGCAGATGGTGATTGCAGCCATGAAATTAAAAGACACTTACTCCTTGGAAGGAAAGTTATGACCAACCTAGATAGCATATTCAAAAACAGAGACATTATTTTGCCAACAAAGGTCCATCTAGTCAAGGCTATGATTTTTTCCAGTAGTCATATATGGATGTGAGAGTTGGACTGTGAAGAAAGCTGAGTGCCAAAGAATTGATGCTTTTGAACTGTGGTTTTGGAGAAGACTCTTGAGAGTCCCTTGGACTGCAAGGAGATCCAACCAGTCCATTCTGAAGGAGATCAGTCCTGGGTGTTCTTTGGAAGGAATGATGCTAAAGCTGAAACTCCAATACTTTGGCCACCTCATGCGAAGAGTTGACTCATTGGAAAAGACTCTGATGCTGGGAGGGATTGGGGGCAGGAGGGGACGACAGAGGATGAGATGGCTGGATGGCATCACTGACTTGATGGACGTGGGTTTGAGTGAACTCCGGGAGATGGTGATGGACAGCGAGGCCTGGCGTGCTGTGATTCATGGGGTCGCAAAGAGTCGGACGCGACTGAGCGACTGAACTGAACTGAACTGAAAGACTAGGTATTACATTGGACAGTTGTCATGTTAATTAAAGAAATTTGGCTACATAGTATTTTTCCTCTCTTGTGGATACCAGCTCTTACCCCAAACAACAAAGGGTCCCAGAGCACAGGACCCTCTTCCCCTCCCTACCCCTCCAAGATGCATGCTCCTCTTTGCTTCTCAGAACAAATTAAGCTCACCTATAAAGAGCCTGAATGAAGGTGAGTGGGAGCAATGCCACAGGAATTTGGGGGCTGGTGGGGGAAGGAGACCCTGTTAAAGGTGGCAGCTGCTCTTTAGCTGTACTTGGGCCCGGTGTTGCTTAAAAGTGAGAATTTCAGAAGCTAATTATTTTGCAAATATTCAAAAGTAAAAATTCAAAACCTTTGTAAGAGCACTGTGTGGACCAAAGAAGTTGTGCCCAGTCTGCACGCCTGCACCATGCTGAGGGTTAGCCCCGATGAGCAGTCCAGGACCGGCACCAAACAGTAGGCCCGTCTTTTCCGTAACGTCTTCAGCGATATTTTTGCTAGGCTTTGTGACATAACTAAAGGGAGAGAGACCATCAACAGACAGGTGTAAGTTCTCATATTTCTCTGTCCTTACTTTCTTCTAGATTCCCTACTTTGAATTCTGCCCCCTCGTCTCCTAAACTCCATCCCAAAGGGTCTCCTTGCCAATTCCTATCAACAGATAACATGCTGCCTTGCCATCAGCAGAAAGTACTAAGAAAACCCTGTTGCTGCTGCTGCTAAGTCGCTTCAGTCGTGTCCGACTCTGTACGACCCCATCCCCATAGACGGCAGCCCACCAGGCTCCCCTGTCTCTGGGATTCTCCAGGCAAGAACACTGGAGTGGGTTGCCATTTCCTTCTCCAGTGCATGAAAGTGAAGTCGCTTAGTCGTGTCTGACTCTTAGTGACCCCATGGACTACAGGCTACCAGGCTCCTCCGTCCATGGGATTTTCTAGGCAAGAGTACTGGAGTGGGTTGCCATTGCCTTCCCCAAAGAAAACCCTAAGGAGGCCTTATTGTCCCAGATATCAGAAATGATTCCCTAGCTGTGTCTCCTGAGATCCCCAGAAAGACCACTTCCCTTGACTAGAGAAACAATACACTGAGTCATTTCTTGCCAATCACAACACTTCCCCTGCTTCCAGGCCCTAAGTTAGCTCCTCATCCTATGTCATCCCCTTCTATGTACCTGATCCTGGGCAGCGCATTCCCAGAGTATCAAGCACTCTTCCAGAGAAGAGACACTGCTATGGTCCAGCATTTGACAGTCATACTCCCATTGGGCAGACAAGAACTTATAGATCCTTGATCCTAATGAAAATGTGCAAGAAATCAGGCATGATACTTGAGCAGTCACAAAGCCAGTTTCCCCAGAACTGATAAGAAGCAGCAAACACAACCCAGTGACCGAAAGGTATTTTTCACATTTTGCTGTGAGTTTTTATGAAAGACTGGACTCAGTAAATTAGCCTTAAGAACCCATGGTCTCCCCAGCCCCAGCCTATATCAGACCACACCTACATGTAGAGTTGTTTATTCTCTGTCTATAACATCTTCCCTTCAGGTCCTGTCAGGCCCTCACACTCAGTGAATGATCTGAGCTCCCAGGTGAATTATCCCCAACTCCAACTTATAATCTTTAAGATGATCTGATCATTGCTGCTGCTGCTGCTGCTAAGTCGCTTCAGTCGTGTCCGACTCTGTGTGACCCCATAGATGGCTGCCCATCAGGCTCCCCCGTCCCTGGGATTCTCCAGGCAAGAACACTAGAGTGGGTTGCCATTTCCTTCTCCAATGCATGAAAGTGAAAAGTGAAAGTGAAGTTGCTCAGTCGTGTCCGACTCTTCGTGACCCCATGGACTGCAGCCTACCAGGCTCCTCCATCCATGGGATTTTCCAGGCAAGAGTACTAGAGTGGGTGCCATTGCCTTTATTTTGACCTGACATTTTATTCATTCTTAAGTTTTACTACCTCACCTCTATAATCTATACCTCACCTCTATAATCTATAGTTACTGTCCATTTTGGTTACTTCTATTCTTGGCCTGCTTCAGAAACCATCAAATGGATTAAGTTACCCCAGGCTCACCATGCTTCCTAAATCCCTTGAAAGCAGAAAGTGTTTGCCCCACTTTCTACCATTCACCATTGGCATGTGATGGTCAAGTGTGGAGGTTTGGAGACAATGCCATTTATGCTCTGAAGACTGACACCTGGAAGGCTTCACTTGGCAAATGGCTGCAATCCAAAGCATGCATTTACTGTAATGGTTTGGTTTTTGCTTTTTACTGCCACATCCTGCAACTACCTCGTGAAATCACTTTTCTGCTATTTTCTTATTTTAGATCATAGATTTGACTCTTTACTTGTAAATGTCTTCCCTTCTCAGTCCAGGCATAAGTCACCATTTGTTTTTCTCCATTTAGAGAGTAAGAGGTCTTGATATTCTTATTAATAACTTGAAAGAACCTGTTAAATTTCTCTATAATTACTTTTCATTTTCTTCTTTTGACTTTAATATTCAACCTGGTCTCTACTCTAAAATGGTGTTTGGACGCTTTAAGATGATGTTTCCCAACAAGACTACAAAGACTTCACAGGCATGGTCCTAGCTGGCTGCCTGTCTCACTGGTTGCCAGTCAGAGGCCCTATACACTGTCTTTCAGCCCATCTTCAGGCAGAGCTTGAGCTCTGGAATTGATCTGCTTGGATTCAAATCCTGACGCTGCCTCTATCACTCTGTGTAGCTTTGATCAGTTTACTCATTAAACTTCAGTCTAATCCTTCTACGATGGGGATGATAATGCTAGATCTCTTGTGAGGACTGTCGTGATGATTAAAGAACTGGCATGTGTGAGGAAAACATTTAGCAAAGAAATTGGCACACATTCAGTGATCAGGAATCCCAGTGTTTCCGGTTGCTCTCTCCACCTTTCAGAATCAGAGCACAGCTTCGAGCTTGCCTGACGTGAAGCAGTGGGTGAGGGGCGGTGAATACTGACATTTCCATTTGCACAAACTTCCCCTACTTTTTCTCCTCTTTCCTTATATTTTCCCCAGGCTCATCTACTGCACATAGAAATCCATTCCTCCTCTTGACATCTTTGTTTATATTAATAAGTCAATCCATCTAGCCGAAAGCTGATCTATGGCATATTTTAAAGTTAAGAGTTAAGAAAAACTGCCATAAAATTCATTTCTAATCCTGTTAAATATCACAAGGGAAGCCCTGTCAGCCTGAGGAGTGAATGCTGGTCTTGCTCAAAGAAAAATAGGCCAGCACAGGCCAGGGGCTGGGAGCTGTGGTCACTGTGCCACTAAAATGATTTTGTGCCCCAATTATCCTTCCAAGTGCCTCCGGGAACTAACCAGGTGACACCTCACCAACAGCACCTCTTCCTCCCTCTTGCCCACACCTCACTTAAAAACAGGTGAGTTGGGTTTTATCTGGGGGAGTGCTTGCTGTATTTTGTAAATTTTTCCCATGTTTCTACAAAATTCCATTTATTAAAACAAACAGTAAATCATTATAAGCTCTTTATCAGTAAATGCTTTTCATGAATTTATCACAAGAAATTATTAAACCATAAAGTTAGACTTTTCTTGAGTGAACAATTATACTTCCCAATATATGATTAAGCCATTTTATCAATATGAAATATAAATATTGGATAGTATTTAAGCATAAAAGAGTTTTTAACTTTAAAAGTGGTCATCTATATCTATCAATGAGTAAATCAGCAAATGTAATGAAAAAAATCTCACTACCTACTCATCCATGTATTTGAGCAGGAAACACGGTAGCTGGCTTCGAGTTTCAAATTGGGTCCCTAGGGTGGCAGCAGAAAGGGGCCTCATTCAAACTTTCAGTCTCAAGCGGTTTGGTTTAGAGGTGAGAGTCTGGGGATAGGAGATAATCACTGAGACAGGCCTCCATGGGCACATGGCTGAGAGGCCCCTAGTCTGATCATCTGTGCACAGAGGGGAAGTTACCTCCAGTTCTAGAGTTCCCCTCCCTCTGTCACCCCTACTACTAGGATCCATATTCATGTTCCAAACCCTTGCTGACATTTCTATAGATACCTAATTCCAAATCATTATTGATTCTCTGATTTTTTTCCAAGTTCATACATGCAACATTCCCTGCATGGGCCAGCAGCCTCCTGCTCTTCCTCTAAGACTCAGCATAGAGGTCTTCTTCTTCCCCTCACCCCAGGTTCAAGGCCTTCTCCCTCCTTGTTCTATCACCCCAAGCTCCTTCTCCCTATACATCAACCACGGTTATCTGCGTACTAGGGAATGATATTCAAAATAAGTCAGTGCCAATCAGGACACAAGCTGGCTGCTCCTGCATCAGTACAGAGTGACCACAAGTCAGCCTGCTAAGAAGGGATTTTCACCCATCAAGCAGTTAACCCCTTAAAAATAAGGGCTGTGTTTTATTCATGGGTACATCACCAGAGCCCAGCACATAGGAGATGTTTAATAAGAGTTTGTGGATTAAATCAGCTGAAGGTTACATGGAAAAGGCAAGATGATGGGAGGCAGGGCAATGCTTCAAATGACCTCAGTTGACTGTCATTACATGTCATGTCCATACCTATCCCTTCCTGGGGTTTTTAATAGCTGTGTGAGAGTCAAACTAGGCCAAACGTGAAAGAGTATGACATTCTGGGCTTCCAAAAGTTAATCTTAAGGACCCCAATAGGTTTTAGATTTAGGTAACTCAATGGGTTTCCCAGGTGGCGCTAGTGGTAGAGAATCTGGCTGCCAATGCAAGAGATCCAAAACATGCAGGTTTGACCCCTGGGTGGAGAGGGCAATGGCACCCACTCCAGTACTCTTGCCTGGAGAGTCCCATGGACGGAGGAGCCTGGTAGGCTACAGTCCATGCGGTTGCAAACAGCCGAACACGACAGAGCGACTTCATGGTCACTATGATCCCTGGGGCGGGAAGATCCCCTGGAGGAGGACATGGCAACCACTCCAGTATTCTTGCCTGGAGAATCCCATGCACAGAGGAGCCTAGCAGGCTAGACTTCATAGGGTCACAGAGTCGGACACAACTGAGCAGCTTAGCACACGCAACTAAATATCTGCAAGTTCCAGTCAGTTATAAAATCTATTACCTTCAGGAACTAGAGAACCCTAGAAGCCCAGCTTTTGTAAACCCATCTTCCTATGTTTCACTCATACAAATTCTATTTTTTAAAAATGTAACCAGTCCAACAGATGCTATTTTTATATGACTAATTATGATATGTCCCTCTGGTATTATTGGGGGGTTAATTAAAAGAACTCAATCTTATTTTAAGAATATATAATTGATGAAAATTTCTCTTGGGACACCAAGAGGCTAGAAGGTCTTCTAGCAAAAGCACACATCAGCCTCAGTCTCAAGACAATTATGCGGTGTGGATTCATTACCAGCCAGCTCTCAGTTCAAAGGCAATTCTAGGAGAGTGCTTTAGTAAATCTAGAATCTAAGGTTGTTCTTGGGAGCCTCCTGGGCTCCTACACTGACATGACTTTGTTTTATATTCTGGAAGAGATTCATAAATAGAAACCAGTGATAAATGCAATATTTTGTTTTGTTTCAGTATTGTAGGGTGTACATGCAGTTTGTCACAGGTCTAAATAAGAAAAAAACATTCCCAGAAGCACCATCCTACAGCAATAAAACAGTTTTAATCAAAAGCTTGATTGCGCTACATGAAACAGAAGTACACTATACCATTCAGCGTGAAGGTTTAAAGGTGAATTCTTTAATTCTGTTGAAGGAGGAACTGGATTTCCAGACACACACACACACACACACACACACACACACACACACACAAAAAGGGAAAAAATAGTCCTAGTGGAGGGGAAAGAAGCAAAGCTATGGACTTTATAGTGAAGCACACATTTTTCCATGACTAGTTAGAAAGGAAAGTTTCAAAGTCACATTATAGAGGAAAGCACTGGAAAAACCCAGAGAAAAACACTATTCTGTATCAAGTTGTAGACAAAGAAGAGGATTGGATCATGACTTCGTGTTACCATGACCCTCTAGGAAGCTCACAGGCAAGGACACTGCCTGATTCTGGCCTTGAACTAGAGGGTACACATCTGTCCAGGACTACTGGGCTACGGCTACCTCTTACAAAGTGGCCATTATTGGGTTGATTAATTAATTAATTAACCTAAAGGAAGGTTTTAGATAACTTAGATATGGGCATGAAAAATTTGCTTTAGAAGAGTTGACAGAGGAGATTATATCCCGCTTTGCTCTTGCTGTTGTTCACTCACTTATTTGTGTCGGACTCAAAATAACCCCATGGACTGCAGCATGCCAGGCTTCCCTGACCTTCACTATCCCACAGAGTTTGCTCAAATTCGTGTCCAACGAGTTGATGATGCTATCTAACTATCTCAACCTCTGCCTACCCTTCTTTTGCCTTCAATCTTTCCCAGCATCAGGGTCTTTTCCAATGAGTCAGCTCTTCACATCAGGTAGCCAAAGCATTGGAGCTTCAGCTTCAACATCAGTCCTTCCAATGAATATTCACGGTTGATTTCCTTTAGGATTGACTGGTTTGATCTCCTTGCTGTCCAAGGGGCTCTCAAGAGTCTTCTCTAGCAGGACAGTTTGAAAGCATCAATTCTTTGGCATTCAGCCTTCTTAATGGTCCAAAACTCACATCCATACACAGCTACTGGAAAAATCGTAGCTTTGATTAGATGGACCTTTGTCAGCAAAGTGATGTCTTTGCTCTTTAAGATGCTGTCTATGTTTGTCAAAGTTTTTCTTCCAAGGAGCAAGCATCTTTTAATTTCATGGCTGCAGTCAACATCAGCAGTGATTTTGGAGCCCAAGAAAACAAAACCTGCCACTGCTTTCAATTTTTCCCTTTCTATTTGCCATGAAGTGATGGGACCAGATGCCATGAATGTTTTTTGAATGTTGAGTTTCAAGCCAGCTTTTTCACTCTCTTCTTTCACCCTCATCAAGAGGTTCTTTAGTTCCTCTTTACTTTCTGCCATCATCTGCATATCTGAGGTTGTTGATATTTCTTCTGGCAATCTTAATTCCATCTTGCAATTCATCCAGCCTGGTATTTCACATTATGTACTCTGCATATAAGTTAAATAAACAGGGTGACAATATACAGCTTTGTCATACTTCTTTCCTGATTTGGAACCAGTCCATTGTTCCATGTCCAGCTCTAAATCTTGCTTTATGTTGTTATTGTTCAGTTGCTCAGTTGTGTCTCTGTTTAACCCCGTGGACCGAAGCACACCAGGCTTTCCTGTTTCTGCTTTTTAATACACTAAGTTTGTCATAGCTTTTCTTCCAAGGAGCAAGTGTCTTTTAATTTCATGCCTTCTTAACCTACATACAGTTGCTTCTTGACCTGCATATGATTTTCTCAGGAGACAGGTAAGGTGGTCTGGTATCCTCATCTCTTTAAGAATTTTCCACAGTTTGTTGTGATACACACAAAGGCTTTCATGTAGTCAATAAAGCAAAAGTAGATGTTTTCCTGGAATTCCCTCGCTTTCTCTATGATCCAACAAATGTTGACAATTTGATCTCTGGTTCCTCTGCCTTTTCTAAATCCAGCCTGTTCATATGGAAAGTTCTCGGCTCATGTACTACTGAAGCCTAGCTTGAAGGATTCTGAGTATAACCTTCATAGCATGTGAAATGACCTCAGTTGTGCAGTAGTTTGAATACTCTTTGACATTGCCCTTATTTGGGATTGGAATGAAAACTGACCTTTTCCAGTCCTGGCCATTGCTGAGTTTTCCAAATTTGGTGACATGTTGAGTGCAGCACTTTCACAGCATCATCTTTTAGGATTTGAAATAGCTCAGCTGGAATCCATCACCTCCAATATCTTTGTATTAATACTTCCTAAGGCACCCTCCAGGATGTCTGGCTCTAGGTGAGTGACCACAATATCATGGTTATCTGGGTCATTAAGACCTTTTTTGTACAGTTATTCTGTGTATTCCTGCCACCTCTTCTTAATCTCTTTTGCTTCTGTTAGGTCCTTACCTTTTCTGTCCTTTATTGTACCCATCTGTGTGTGAAATGTTCCCTCGATCTCTCAGTTCTCTTGAAGATATTTCTTGTCTTTTCCATTTTACTATTTTCCTCTATTTATTGGCATTGTTCATTTAAAAAGGGCTTCTTGTCTCTCCTTGCTATTCTCTGAAACTCTGTATTCAGTCAGGTATATCTTTCCCTTTATCCCTTGCTTTTCACTTCTCTTCTTTCCCAGCTATTTGTAAATAAAGCCTCCTAAGACAACCATTTTGCTTTCTTACATTTCTTTTTCTTTGGAATAATTTTGCTCACTGCCTCCTGTACAGTGTGCAAACTTCTGTCCATAGTTCCTCCAGCTCTCTGTCTACCAGATCTAATCCCTTGAATCTACTTGTCACCTCTACTGTATAATCATAAGGGATGTGATTTAGGTCATACTTGAATGGCCTAATGGTTTTCTCTACTTTCTTCAATTTAAGCCTGAATTTTTCAATAAGGAGCTGATGATCTGAGCTCCAATCAGCTCTAGGTCTTGTTTTTGCTAACAGTATAGAGCTTCTCCATCTTCAGCTTCAAAGAATGTAATTAATCTGATTTTGGTGTTGACCATTTGGGGATGTCCATGTGTAGAGTCATCTTTTGTGTTGTTGGAAAAGGGTGTTTCCTATTACCAGAGTGTTCTCTTGACAAAACTCGGTTCGCCTTTGTCCTCTTCATCTTGTACTCTAAGACCAAAATTGCCTGTTACTCCAGTTATCTCTCGACTTCCTAAATAGTCCATTTACCTAATACATAAAGAAACAAACTAATGAACTCTCTTAATTGCTGGTTCCTTGTAAGATGTTACCAATATCCTCTGTTTTATCATGATACATACATTACCAGGTTATCTATATTTCTATATTAAAAATAAAATGCAGACAAACTTCCTGTGATATGATCAGGGCTTAATACATCCTAAAACTGAAGTAAAGCTAATACTATTTCAATTGGATACATTTTAACAGTTACAGAGATGGTTGATATCATAATATGAATCTTAAAGATCAAAATGTTTTAAAGATCAGTTCAAATATTACTTAAAATTTTCTTTTTGCTAAACTTTGCTCATTGTTATAAAACAAGAATTATTGTACATAAATATTTTATAATCTGCATTTTAGCTAATAAATCATGCAAGATGGCTGAACATTCAGCCCCTATGCAATCAACATGAACCCAACAAACCTAGTTCTATGAACAATGTCTAATAAGCATAGTGCTTAATGAAATTTGGTTATTAGAATTTATATCAGGAAAGAAAATCTGTAGTAGTTTATTGATTTTACTTGATCACTAATGCACTAGAAGTCTCTTAAATATCTCTAAATTTTTACATGACACAAATGCATAATAATTACAGCTGTGAGGCCTCTCTGGGTCATTCATTATTTTTATTCATTAAAACAGTTTCTATCATGATAATATCCTTTGGGGTTTGGAATCTAATGGAGAATAAAATCTTGAAAAAGTTGTTTTCAGAGTCAAATTCATAAGAACAATGTATTAAGAATGGAAAATTAAATCTAGGGTACAGAAAATGGACCCAGAGGGCAAACTAGGGAGGAACCGCCCCTTTTGGCATTGTTAGCCATACCTCACTCCAGCTTTCTTTCATCTTGCATTTCTATGCCCCATTGCATCATCATCGTTATCCAGACACTGCACCAAAGCAAACCGACAACCCTGTGTGGGTTGCCTAATTACAGTAACCTGAGATTCAGCCACTTGGTAGCCAATTTTCCCCTTATGAAGGAAGGTCTACTAATGATTTGTATCATCATAATTATTAATACCTCAAAGGCAACCCCACCCAGAAATGCTGAGAACTGGTGGGACAGGACATGGGAGGTGCCAGTGTGTACCTTTAAATACCTATCATCACAGCACAGGCTCCCCTCTCTGCAGGCAGCTCTGAAGAGTTGTCAGCCTCTTCATTCTCTCTCTTGTACACCAGAGTCTGGTCTTTGTATTTAACTTCTGTTCACCCATCTGGAAGATTCTGGACAGGACCATGAGTGATGATGAGCTGTCTGCCTTGGTGGTGGATAACGGGTCAGGGATGTGCAAGGCAGGCTTTGGTGGTGACGATGCCCCCAGGGCTGTGTTCCCTTCCATGGTGGGGCGTCCCCGGCACCAGGGGGTCATGGTAGGCATGGGCCAGAAGGACTGCTATGTGGGGGATGAGGCCCAGAGCAAGAGAGGCATCCTGACCCTCAAGTATCCCATTGAGCATGGAGTGGTCACCAACTGGGATGACATGGAGAAGATCTGGCACCACACCTTCTACAACGAGCTCCGCGTGGCTCCAGATGAGCATCCCATCCTCCTCACTGAGGCACCCCTCAACCCCAAGATCAACCGGGAGAAGATGACTCAGATCATGTTCGAGGCTTTCAACACACCTGCCATGTACGTGGCCATCCAGGCTGTGCTGTCCCTCTATGCCTCAGGCCGGACCACCGGCATCGTGATGGATTCTGGGGATGGGGTCACTCACACTGTGCCCATCTATGAAGGCTATGCCCTGCCTCATGCCATTCTACGTCTGGACCTGGCCGGCAGAGACCTGACCGATTACCTCATGAAGATCCTGACAGAACGAGGCTACAGCTTCACCACCACGGCTGAGAGGGAGATTGTTCGTGACGTCAAAGAGAAGCTGTGTTATGTGGCCCTAGACTTTGAGCAAGAGATGGTCAGCACTGCAGCATCCTCCTTCCTGGAGAGAAGCTACGAGCTTCCCGACGGGCAGGTGATCACTATTGGGAATGAGCGCTTTCGATGTCCAGAAGCCATTTTCCAGCCTTCCTTTCTGGGCATTGAGTCCAGTGGAATCCACGAGACAACCTTCAACTCTATTATGAAGTGCGATGTGGATATTCGCAAGGATCTGTATGCCAACACCGTGCTGTCCGGAGGCAGCACTATGTACCCTGGCATTGCTGACCGGATGCAGAAGGAAATTGTAGCCCTGGCACCCAGCACCATGAAAATCAAGATCATCGCTCCCCCAGAGCGGAAGTATTCTGTTTGGATTGGGGGCTCCATTCTGGCCAGCCTGTCCACGTTCCAGCAAATGTGGATCAGTAAGCAGGAGTACGATGAGGCTGGTCCTCCCATCGTCCACAGGAAGTGTTTCTGACTGGGCTTCCATGCTAATGCATTGGCATTGTCCCCAAGTTCTAGATCATGGCGATAGTACTGCTTTTATCCACTTCCAATTGAGTCAAGGTAAATTTCCATTCTTGCTAGTGTGTAAACTAGCAAATTCATCTCCATCCAAGCATTGTGGGCTCCCGCCCAGCTAACGATATTTGACCTCTATCAACTTCTGGATAATTCTGATATTCTATTCTATTTTCTTTACCATTAGGGGTCAAAGAAATATAGACTTGCTTAAATGAAAATAAATGACAAGGAGTAAAGTGAGAAATGTCCTTCCAAAACAGATAACTAGAATTTTCAATCTTTAAATACTAGTTCTTGCTTTAAATATTTAACAATAGCAAGCTGTACAACCCGTAAAAAAAAATGTGTATGTATTTAGCAAACATGCCTTATTAGTTAGAATTTTGGTTTGTTTTGCTTCTTTGTATAGAGACAGTAAATTATATGGGTCAATGATATTCATATATTTATAAGCACTGGGGAAATAGAATAATCTATCTTAAAATATACTGATAAATCTGGCTATCTGAACAGCTAATGTGAATTTCTTAATTCCCCAACAGTCACCATTTTGGTAACTCCTTATTTTGTTTCCCTTATTAAATAAGCATAATGGAACAGCAGCATTCCATTAATATTTATAAAGTTTATAAATCAACTGAACTTTTAGCTTAGAGTAGAGTTCTACTGATTAAATGTGTATTCTAATATCTGACTTATCAAACTTCATTGTACTTGTAAAACAGCAAAACTGTTACAGATAAGGCCTAACTTTTAAAATAGAGAGGAAAATTGTAATATCAAATTAATTAACATCATTATGCTACAGTTTGACAAAAATAATTTTATTTCCATTGCTTAGCATAATAGCATGTCGAGTTATTTCTATAGATCATGATTTTGAATATTTCTCTTATCAAGGATTTCACTGTGGAAAAACATATCTGCAGCATTTTTGTAAACTACAAATTCTAATACCAGTATAATAATTTCAATTTTATTATTGGAAGATTTTAGAATAATTCTATTTTTTTATCTCCAGTAACAGGCAATATCTCTTTATGTGAAGTGTCTCTAAGATATCAACATCTTATAAAGCATCTGTGTATCTTCCTATGTTCTCTAAACATTTTTAAGGAATTCAGTGGTGATTTTCAACCAATTTTAAATACTAGCACATTTATTGCAATCTATTCTGTGACTTCTCATTAAGTGAATGTCAGAGATATTTGTATTTTTCAGGGTTTTTCTCTGAAATTTTAGAATTTGGGGGGGGGGGAGTTGCTTATTAAGCCATTATCACAGTCTCAAGAAAAAGGAATTTTCTTCTCTTTTCCTTTGGTTTGGGAAGCTTATAGTTGTGTTTTAAATGTCTAAATTGGAATCTTTAAGCTTTCTTTCCCTTAAAAATTTTCAGAGAATTTGACTGTTGCTTATTTCCTTTAATCTGAAAATAGTTTTTAATTCATTTAACCAAAATTACCCTCCAAAGCCACTTTAGTTTAGAAGAATTGAGTTTCCTTTCGTCTTTAATTTTAAATAAATGAAAATTAATTCACACCTACATTTCCTGTTTTTTCTCCTCAATTCTTCCCAAAGAAATGTAGGATGATCCAGAGAGGATCACTTTTTTAAAAATTTATTTATTTTTTTAATGGAAGGTAATTGCTTTACAGAATTTTGTTATTTTCTGCCAAATATCAACATGAATCAGCTATAGGTATACGTATATCCCCTCCCTCTGAACCTCCCTCCCATCTCCCTCCCCATCCTACCCCTCTAGATTGTCACAGAACCCCTGTTTGGGTTCCTTGAATCATACAGAAAATTCCCATTGGCTATCTATTTTACATATGGTAATGTAAGTTTCCATGTTACTCTCTCCATACAGAGAGGATCACTTTTTATACATGTAACCTATTCATTCATATAATTTTATACCTCATACATTTGACCGTGTAGACATTAAAAGGAAATTAAAATTTTAAAAAAGGAAAAGGGCTAGTAGATAAGGTTATAAATTCCTTGCAGTCTGCATTAAAAAGTTAAGTTTTAGTGGATGAACCGGTCTTCAGGTAATTAGTAGGCAGAGTTAATAGCAATAATAATAATAGCTTGAATTTATACACTGCAACACTTCCCATTTGCAGAGTGGTTCTCAAAAACATTGACCTACATTCTCAATTACTGGAAAAAACATATCTCCCCATTCACAGTAAATTTCTAGGACACGTAAAGTATACCTCTCAGAGAGAGAACTATTGAGCCCTGGATCATTAGCTGAAAATATGCATTCCATAATGCAAATAAATTTAAGCCTGAGGTCTTTGGATATTCCATTCATCAACACTGACTGACTGATGGATGAATTCAATGAGGAAACACTCACAACTTTAAATTTTAGAATCAATGTCATCTTTTCAGGTAATGTAATTGGCTTGTTATTCACCAATGGTTCACCAGATGGCACAGCACTGAGAGGGCCTTCACAGATGAATTTCACACCATTGTAAGTGGTTCCCACCCTTTCCTGATGAACCATGCTGAGCAGCAATCTAGGACTGGGGTTGCACCTCAGCCTCCTTAAAACTGTTATTTCCTGACCACAGGTAATATTCTTCTGAAAGTGCACATGATACAAAGCCAATACCTACACTTCTTCCCTAACTTTCAGATGTGCTTTTTTTTTTTTAACAGTAAGATAAAGTCATGCTAGACCACGGATTGAGCCTTAACATTCACAAGTCTGTTATGGAGAAGATAGAACTAAGTATTACATTTTCCAGATAATCAAAAGAGTAATCTTTTGACATGTCAAGAGCCTTACCACATTGATTCACTCATTTTGCAGCTGTAAATTCCATGGGGTTGCAAAGAACCAGACACACCTTAGGGAGTGAACAACAACAAACAACAAATGCTAAAATTTACTAGGAAAGTATTTCAAGGACATTAGGGAATTTACAATCCAGTAATGAGGGAAATTACGTAGAGTGGAAAGCAGCATGATCTAATGATGGTTCACAGACTAGACATTGTCTATGGCCTGTGATAATTCTAATAAGGACAGTTTAAGTCTGGGTGATCAAAGAAGGAGATCACCTCCAAAGAATAGATGGAGTCACTGAGTTAACTCTTAAGGGACACACAAGTTGTACAGAACATAAAAACTTCTCTTAGATGGTTCAGGCACCATTATGACCACTATTTATTAGGGTTGGTAGGTGGCTAATTCTTATTTCGAAGGTCTCCATTGGAACCTGCCAGAAACTGTAAAGAAGTAACATGTAAGGCTCAGCTCAGAGTCTTTTCTAGCCCTCCTTCCTCCTTTTCCAAGGAAAAGTGGTAAATTCCTCCCTGTGCTCCCGCTGTATCATTTGCATATGTATAGCATCATCATCACTATCATTGGAGAAGGACATGGCAACCCACCCCAGTGCTCTTGCCTGGAGAATCCCAGGGACGGGGAGCCTGGTGGGCTGCCTTCTGTGGGGTCACACAGAGTTGGACACGACTGAAGTGCCTTAGCAGCAGCAGCAGCATCGCACCTATAACATGCGTCCACACTCTCCCACCCGCGCCCAACAATGAGCACCTGGAGGACAGAGATGGGGACAGTATTTGTCCACCTTTGAACCATCCAGGATTTTCTTAACGTCAGGCACAGATGATTGACCCAGTAAATGGGTCTGAATGAATAAACGAGTGAATCCATGGAGTCTGGCACACATCATGAGTGTCACAGTTCTGCATCAGCTGGTTTTTACCACTCTGTTCTTGGCTGCTGTCTTCTAGGCTCTGCCACTTTTGTTGTGTTGTCTTTCCTCTGAGGCATATTTTTTCTTTATCCCTTCTTTATCTCTTCTCTTTCCTATTCAGTTCTCCTATGCATTTCAACCTACAGAGCTGAATCTTCAAAGCTTTTGCTCATCCATAAAATTTTCCCATTCTTCTAATTGATCAAAGGATCAATCAACCTCATCTTTTGGAGTGTGAGCTAGCTAAGCAGCTGCTGAAGTTTTAGCCTAAAAAAAGAGAAGAAGAAAAAGGAAGGAAGAATGGATGAATGAATGAGTGAAAGAGAAGTTTTTCAGTGAGTACAACAGTATATTCAACTCTTCTAATCTATTCACATGCTTGCTGATATTTTTCTCTTTTTTTCTAAACTCCGGATTGCACTAGAGTTGAGTTTCAGACGTCTGACTCCCTAATAACTCAGACATTAGAATATATTGAAAAGTCTCCTTTTTTGGTAACTATTCAGTTTCCTTCCAGAATTTATAAAAGATTCTTTTCAAAATATGGTTTTTGATGTTAATAACTAAGCACACAGTTTGGCCAACACTGCTTCCAGATGTCGATAAGTATATTTGGAATGTCTTTAGGGATATATATGTACATATCAGTAGAGAACCTACGCATTAAAATTAATTGATACCTGAAGACTTCCTCTTTAAACATGAAGGATCTGTCCTAACTCTGTCATTTTTTAAAGCTAATACCATAATTAATAAAAAACAATAGATACTCCTCAAGCTGCCTGCCTTGTTTTTCAAGTCATTCCACATCTGCTGTTCTAATCATATTACAGTTTTAGATTCAGTTAAATCTAGTCAACAGATGTGCCAAAGTGATAGGATGACAGATATTTTACCTAGACAACACCCTAACACCACTTGAAAAATGGAAAATCTTATTTAATTGGCTACTTGACAACATGTAAGTCAAAAGCCGAGTTGTTCTCTCTGGGATTGGGAATGAGGCCTTTGTAACTATATACATACCATACGAAACAGCATCTGGTTAAGAAGGGAGAGGACGTGATACACAGACACAGCAGAAGGAGTCAAGTTCCCATTCATGTCTCTTTCGTGGAGGTGTTGCAGTAAGAGGGGTTTTCCTTAACTATTTTATAGGTTAGGGGTGAACAGGGAAAGCCAGATGCCAACAAGATATTTTAACTTCATGGCTCCTGCATATTCTTTATGACTCACTCAGAACATCCCCAAATATCATTCCCTGTTCTTTTAATTGATAAATAGTAACTACGCAACATTGTCTATTTTTTCCATAGCTGGATCATGAGCGAAAAGCTGGCCTCAACAGTGATGACAAAATTATGTTTACCAGCGACGATACTGGAATCTTCTAGGGCAATTCACAGTGTTCATAGTTCAAAAATGGAAGGTTTCCACAGAAATACAAGCTTTTTATAAATCTTCAATTACCCAAGTAATAAGAACCTTATGATATGTGAAATCTATAATTTCTAGATAATAAGTTAGTAAAATGACAGAAGAAATCGTAAATATGCCCCTCAGTTCAGTTCAGTCCAGTCGCTCAGTCATGTACGACTCTTTGCGACCCCATGAATCGCAGCACGCCAGGCCTCCCTGTTCATCACCAGCTCCTGGAGTTCACTCAGACTCACTCAGCCATCTCATCCTCGGACATCTCCTTCTCCTTCTGCCCCCAATCCCTCCCAGCATCAGAGTCTTTCCAATGAGTCAACTCTTCGCATGAGGTGGCCAAAGTACTGGAGTTTCAACTACTTATTGTAAAAAATGGTATTCATTTAATTATTAGAATCAAAACATTACATCCTTAGCTAAATAGTCAATTTTATCAAAATGGAAATTATCTGCAGCAGAATAAATACAAAATGTACAATTTTCAAATTTTGATGGACTCAGAGAAACAACAGTTGAAACAAAGAAAGAGAAACTATATTAATTTTAAAAAGAGACAGTAAAGATAACAAGAACATTCTTCCCCTTTACCTATCCTCTTTTATTAATATTTGATACTAGGTATGGCTTAGCATCACTTTCTGATTTGACTAATCAGCCAAAATTACAAATAATAAAAAATAAAATTATCAAATCTCTATGGTAGAATGGAATACAAATCAGCAAAGCTTTGTGACCAGTGGAATATTTGGAAAAAGGAGGAAAGGGAGAGGAGGAGTTTAGACCATAAATGATGTCATAACAATGCTCAAACCATAACCAATTTCAGTAATCATTACTTTCATATTTGAGTCACTGTGGCCAAGAATTATAGCAAGTATGGTTGACTGCTTTTCCAACACTGGCCCCACAAAGGGACTCAGACAATCCAGAGTCAAGAAGGCAGGATGTATATATTAAATAGTGATTGCTTCCTTTTTTTTTTAAATTCAGTTTTTGTCTTGATTTTTAGCTAATCAACAACTGAGTGTGTGCGTGCATGCTCAGTCATGTCTGATTCTTTGCAACCCCATGGACTGTAGCACACGTCTTCTCTGTCCATGGAATTTTCCAGGCAAGAATATTGGAGTGGATTGCCATTTCCTTCTCTAGGAAATCTTCTCAACCCAGGGATCAAACCTGTATCTCTTACATGTCTGTATTGGCAGGCAAGTTCTTTACCAGCTGAACCAATTCAGCAAGAATTCTCTTTTGTGGTAACGTTAGTGGGAGGCAAGGTCCAGGCTCGTACTCATTCGCTAACAGCTAGAGCTTAGACTAAGTCTATCAAAAGCTCCAATCAGAGATTTTAATACTGGCAATCTGAGAAAATGCCCTGAATATGCTAGAAATGTTGAAAAATTATTCACAGTCTCAGTGACACCAGGAGGCCATCAGTGACCATGGCAAGATCCCACGGTAGAATCCTAACCAGACTATTGCTTTGACATGACTTTAGTTAATTTTCTTATTTTCTAGACTCTTCACTTAGTGTCTGTCCATTTTTTAGTGGAATCTGAATTACTCATCATCCCTCCAAAAATTTCTTTTCTGGCTTAAACCACCTAAAGGCAATTTCTGTTGATTAAAATCAAGTATGCTGATTGAAACATAGCTTGATACCAGAGAATGAAATTGTGGGTAATGGACCCTTAAAGAAATGGGCAGATCTAGGATTGGTTATCTGGCTGAAAGCAGTAAGAATTCCTTTAGTATTCAGGAAAGAGAATATTCTAACTCATGGCAGACAGAAGAAAGAGCTCATTAAAGTATCTCCTGGGATCACTTAAAATGAAGTCCTTTTGGACTTCAAGGCTGTGGGGGACCAATTTTTCAGTGTCATGAAACAACATAAAGGATGTGAAGATTTCCATGTAGAGCAGTGGATGGCTTCTTTTACTGGCTCTGGCCAGTTCAAAAAAGAGAGTAACACAGTTAAATCATGGCCTCCATCTCAAAGCACAGACTGAGCTAAAAGAATCTTTTTATCTCCTAGAGATATAAGGCTGCTGCTGCTGCTGCTGCTGCTGCTGCTGCTGCTGCTGCTGCTAAGTTGCTTCAGTCGTGTCCAACTCTGTGCGACCCCATAGATGGCAGCCCACCAGGCTCCCCCGTCCCTGGGATTCTGCAGGCAAGAACACTGGAGTGGGTTGCCATTTCCTTCTCCAATGCATGAAACTGAAAAGTGAAAGTAAAGTCACTCAGTCGTGTCTGACTCTCAGCGACCCCATGGACTGCAGCCCACCAGACTCCTCTGTCCATGGGATTTTCCAGGCAAGAGTACTAGAGTGGGGTGCCCTTGCCCTCTCCAAACAAGTACCTTAAAAACAAACTCCACTGATTGAATTTACAAACTCACTAGAACGTTCATGTTAAATACAGAGCAATGATGGGAAAAAATGGGGTCCAAAAATCAAAGTGGAGCTATTTAGGAGGTTTTGAGAACTAGGAGACTCCAAACATCCAGCCACACATCCTTGTAGCCATAGCAACCTCTTTTCCTCATCTGATGAGGCCTTTACCATTTGGTTGCATAAATACAGACGAAACAGCCTTAGATGTTGAGGGATCTTGAAAGGAAAAGCTAACTTTATCATTTAAGGTCCTTGTAGGTAAGATGCAGAATACCCAAAGCGTTTTAACTGAAAAGCATTTATTTTATAACTGTTTACAAAGGTCTAGGTTCCAAGGTAGCATTAGTGGTAAAGAACCCGCCTGCCAATGAAGGAGACATAAACAGAGGTAGGTTCTATCCCTGTGTTGGGAAGATCCCCTGGAGGAGGGTATGGAAACCCACTCCAATATTCTTGCCTGCAGAATCCCATGGAGAGAGGAGCCTGGTGGGCTACAGACTATAGGGTCACAAAGAATCAGACATGACTAAAGTAAACTGAGCAAGCAAGTGAGCGAGGTAGCTTTAAGGAACCAATAAGGAATGAGGCGCCCCATGCTAACAGTAAGAAACAATTATCATGACTAAGCCCGAAGGAGCAAGAAAAGAAAGACATGTGGCCTGAAAGCAGTGAGAGCTGTCCAGGAAGCGGACCACCCCCTGGCAACTACGGGTGTAGAGGAACACAGTCCCAACCAGGACCCTGGCAAAAGAAGAAAGACGAAGGCAAAGGAAAAGCTCTGAACTCTCTCCTCTTTCACTACCCAAGATCCTGTTTCCCATTCACCTAAACCAATGAGAAGTCAGAGGTCAAAGGAGCTCAGTCCAAGAAATCAATCTGGACTGTGCTCAGTGACACAGTCCAAGAGATCAGTTTGCCAAAGCACCAAGGAAGACAGAGAAGACAAAGAACCAATGGGAAGGAGCAAACACATAACGACCTGCACACCCATTCTCCTCATGCCCGGCTCCACAGTCACCTCTATTATTTCTAGACCTAGAGTCAGATCCCAACATGACCTAGGGTACTCACTTCTGAAATCAAAAATCTGGAGGAAAGGGCTTAGCTGCAAAAAAGGAACTGTGAAATTTTGCTAATCTCTTTAGACAAAAATCTTGGAAATCTGTGTACAAAGAGTGCTTTGCTCCTTGTAAAGGGAAAAATCTGATAAAAAGAGTTCTCTACCTAAGATGGAAAAGCATACTTTTATATCAGGCTGAAGTCATACTTAGGAGTTTTCTCAGTGAGTATGTTGCATTTAATGCGATAGCTTCGATAATTGATATCAGTTCCAATTGTGTGCTGCAATAATTGCTGGAAATTCGGACTAAGTGCTGAGCCCTATTAGGTGAAGTTGAGATGCTGGAAACTCCCTACCGTAATACTGAGGAAGGAATCAAAAGATTCTGCAAGATAGGAATAACCGATTAGGTTGATCAAATGCTCCCTCTCCCACATTCCCTATGTTCTCCTAGCAAACCTGGAGTAATACCTTTCACCAAGACCTTGGGAAACACATTGGAATGGAACCTACGGTATTGCTAAATTCTTCGTATTTGGTGTGCTGTTTGGTGGGGCACGTTTCCCAGGTTTTCAGATGAGGCCTCACACCAAAGAAAGAATGACTATGACTTGAGGGTGATGTGCTTCACATGGATTCATTAAGCAGATGGAATAGAATTTCAGTTGAAAGTGAACATTTGCTTAGAACTTTTAAAGCATCAACCACTCACATCAGTGAAGTCTGTTCTCTTTGAAAATACAATGTGAGAAATTTTTGACATTTGAAATTTTTATTTCCAGCCCCAGCGATATTAAGGCTTACCGCTTTAGGAAGGAAACACATGCTTTCAAATGTGATGAAATATCAGGCTATTCCAGGGAGTTTGCTCAAGTAACTTAATATGATTCTAACGAATCTTAAGGGAATAGGTAACCCAAACAATTCATCTTCCTTCCCTCAAAAAAGCTTCAGCATTTCCACTA
Organism: Ovis canadensis; assembly: GCF_042477335.2. NCBI lineage: Eukaryota > Metazoa > Chordata > Mammalia > Artiodactyla > Bovidae > Ovis > Ovis canadensis. Next base: position 34,882,828 of record NC_091260.1, read on the forward strand.
ATTCTTTAATTCTTTTAATATTGACCCATTATATATTGCCAAAACTAATATAATGAGAGGTAACATATTTAGCTATACTTGATTTATTTCAAGAAATACAGAAAAAATGGTAAAAAGAAGCAACTTTCATGTAGGATAATTCTAGAAAGACAAATAAGACTCCCATAAAAAATTCAAAATCCAACAAAATTAAGAAATAATTCAGCTCTCATCACTAGGCTTTAAGTGACAAAACCAACTGAGCACTTGAAGTTGAAAGGAAAAATTAAGTCTAAAGAAATTATATAAAGAAAGTTGACACTATATAAAACTCTTGAGTTTTCCATAAAAGTGCTCAAACCAGGTCAGGATTATCATTTTAATTCTCTAAGTGCAGACAATTTCAAAAATAATTGCTCTTGGATTAATGAAACTTTCCACTTCTTCTATTTCCTAAGTGATTTGAATAAATCTCATCGCTATTCTTTCTCAGAAATCTCAAGACAGGGACACATTTTGTCTCTCAGTTCTGAGTCAATATACACAGCTGTTCAATCTATCAAGACATTCCATGTCCCTGGCTGGATAATAAAATGAGAAGTACAAGAGAGGATAATGAAACTGACTTTTGGTGTCTTCTCTACTCAATTATATGGAGTACATACAGAAATGCTCTAATTTTTCACTTGGCTAGCATGAATCACTAAGAGCTTCTTAGAATTTCAATAAGCCCACAATAATACCAAATACATTTCAGAGAAGTAAAAAGACCTGTTTGTGAAGCCTTTCAGTTTCCTCCAAATCACAGTGCAAGTTGTCAACACCTGAGCAGCTCCCTCAGCTATGTGTGCCATGTGTATTTCTAGAATTTAATGACTTCTTTTTCACAAGAGCTCCTATCCCTTTTAGAATGACTGCATGTTACTAAAACACCTAGGTTTAGCTCTTAGTTTCGAAACCTGATTGCTACTAGACGAGACAAGGTGTATGCAAGAGCAGCCCACCAACGGGTGAATAACCAAAGACCCTGCACAGGGTTATTCAAGAAAGACTCAGTTCAGTTTAGTTCAGTCGCTCAGTCGTGTCTTACTCTTTGCAATCCAATGAATCGCAGCACATCAGGCCTCCCTGTCCATCACCAACTCCTGGAGTTTACTCAAACTCATGTCCATTGAGTCGGCGATGCCATCCAGGCATCTCATCCTCTGTCGTCCCCTTCTCCTCCTGCCCCCAACCCCTCCCAGAATCAGACTCATTTCCAATGAGTCAACTCTTGGCATGAGGTGGCCAAAGTACTGGAGTTTCAACTTTAGCATCATTCCTTTCAAAGAAATCTCAGGGTTGATCTCCTTCAGAATGGACCAGTTGGATCTCCTTGCAGTTCAAGGGACTCTCAAGAGTATTCTCCAACACCACAGTTCAAAAGCATCAATTCTTCAGTGCTCAGCATTCTTCACAGTCCAACTCTCACATCCATACATGACCACTGGAAAAACCATAGCCTTGACTAGATGAACATTAGTTGGCAAAGTAACGTCTTTGCCTTTTAATATGCTGTCTAGGTTGGTCATAACTTTTCTTCCAAGGAGTAAGCATCTTTTAATTTCATGGCTGCAATCACCATCTGCAGTGATTTTGGAACCCCCAAAAATAAAGTCTGACACTGTTTCCACTATTTCCCTGTCTCTTTCCCATGAAGTGATGGGACCGGATGCCATGATCTTAGTTTTCTGAATGTTGAGCTTTAAGCCAACTTCTTTGCTCTCCTCTTTCACTTTCATCAAGAGGCTCTTTAGCTCCTCTTCACTTTCTGCCATAAGGGTGGTATAATCTGCATATCTGAGGTTATTGATATTTCTCCCAGCAATCTTAATTCCACCTTGTGCTTCTTCTAGCCCAGTGTTTCTCATGATGTACTCTGCATATAGGTTAAATAAGTAGGGTGACAATATACAGGCTTGATGTACTCCTTTTCCTATTTGGAACCAGTCTGTTGTTCCATGTCCAGTTCTAACTGTTGCTTCCTGACCTGCATATAGGTTTCTCAAGAGGCAGGTCAGGTGGTCTGGTATTCCCATCACTTTCAGAATTTTCCACAGTTTATTGTGATCCACACAGTCAAAGGCTTTGGCATAGTCAATAGAGCAGAAATAGATGTTTTTCTGGAACTCTCTTGCTTTTTCCATGATCCAGCGGATGTTGACAATTTGATATCTGGTTCCTCTGCCTTTTCTAAAACCAGCTTGAACATCTGGAAGTTCACGGTTCACGTATTGCTGAAGCCTGGCTTGGAGAATTTTGAGCATTACTTTACTAGCATGCGAGATGAGTGCACTTGTGCAGTAGTTTGAGCATTCTTTGGCATTGCCTTTCTTTGGGATTGGAATGAAAACTGACCTTTTCCAGTCCTGTGGCCACTGTTGAGTTTTCCAAATTTGCTGGCATATTGAGTGCAGCACTTTCATAGCATCATCTTTCAGGATTTGAAATAGCTCAACTGAATTCCATCACCTCCACTAGCTTTGTTCGTAATGATGCTTCCTAAGGCCCACTTGACTTCACATTCCAGGATGTCTGGCTCTAGGTGAGTGATCACACCATCGTGATTATCTGGGTCGTGAAGATCTTTTTTGTACAGTTCTTCTGTGTATTCTTGCCACCTCTTCTTAATATCTTCTGCTTCTGTTAGGTCCATACTAAACACTCTCAAAACTGTATCACTCAGTTACCAGGTTATAGATTTACTGTGTTAAGAAGTGGTGTTGGAACCAACCTTTCTCCATGCCTTGAAGAAATGAAGGAACATGCATGGCTGCCAGTCTAGCCATCAGTAGTGACTCCCTCAAAGAGGCTGATTGATCAGAGGATTAATGTATGCTGTGATATGAAGAGGGACACACTGAGCATCTGCCAATTTATGGACATAACTCTAACAGCTTCTTCACAAATCCCACTTGACTATCTGTTTATAGAACCTACTTCTTGAATAAAAAGCAAATTATTTATCAACCCTTTTTAATCACCTTGTATTTTCCAATCAGCTAACATGGTAAAGCAAGAGAGTTCCAGAAAAACATCTATTTCTGCTCTATTGACTATGCCAAAGCCTTTGACTGTGTGGATCACAATAAACTGTGGAAAATTCTGAAAGAGATGGGAATACCACACCACCTGACCTGCCTCTTGAGAAATCTGTATGCAGGTCAGGAAGCAACAGTTAGAACTGGACATGGAACAACAGACTGGTTCCAAATAGGAAAAGGAGTACGTCAAGGCTATATATTAACACCCTACTTATTTAACTTATATGCAGAGTACATCATGAGAAACACTGGGCTAGAAGAAGCACAAGCTGGAATCAAGATTGGCGGGAGAAATATCAATGACCTCAGATATTCAGATGACATCACCCTTAAGGCAGAAGAACTAAAGAGCCTCTGGATGAAAGTGAAAAAAGAGAGTGAAAAAGTTGGCTTAAAGCTCAACATTCAGAAAACTAAGATCATGGCATCTGGTCCCATCACTTCATTGCAAATAGATGGGGAAACAGTGGAGACAGTGGCTGACTTTATTTTGGGGGGCTCCAAAATCACTGCAGATGGTGACTGCAGCCATGAAATTAAAAGACGCTTACACCTTGGAAGGGAAGTTATGACTAATCTAGACAGCATATTAAAAAGCAGAGACATTACTTTGCCAGCAAAGGTCCATCTAGTCAAGGCTATGGTCTTTCCAGTAGTCATATATAGATGTGATAGTTGAACTCTAAAGAAAGCTGAGCACCAAAGAATTGATGCTTTTGAACTGTGGTGTTGGAGAAGACTCTTGAGAGTCCCTTGGACTGCAAGGAGATCCAACCAGTCCCCTAAAAGAGATCAGTCCTGAGTGTTCATTGGAAGGACTGATGTTGAAGCTGAAACTCCAATACTTTGGCTACCTGATGCGAAGAGCTGACTCATTGGAAAAGACCCTGATGCTGGGAAAGATTGAAGGCAGGAGGAGAAGGGGATGACAGAGGATGAGATGGTTGAATGGCATCACCAACTCAATGGACATGAGTTTGGGTAAACTCCAGGAGTTGGTGATAGACAGGGATGCCTGGCATGCTGTGGTCCCTGGGGTTGCAAAGAGTCAGACACGACTGAGTGACTGAACTGAACTGAACTCAACTGAAAGTGGTAAAAGGTGGTGAAAGTTGCTCAGTTATGGCTGACTCTTTGAGACCTCACGAACTGGAGTCTGCTAGGTGCCTCTTTCCATGGAATTCTCCAGTGGAAGCCATGCCCTGCTCCAGGGGATCTTCCAGCCCAGGGATTGAACCCAGGTCTCCTGCACTGCAGGCAGATTCTTTACCATCTGAGCCACGCAGCACAAACAAAAGGCTGTGGGTGGAGGTAAACAGGAGGCTGGATGGGAGAAGGTGGATGTAGCTGTTGCTCCTTTCCTCTGGCCACACTGTTCCCAGGACAGCAGCACTCCTGGAACGTGGGTCTGATAGAAAGCACTGACCTCTGGGTAGACTATCCATTTCCCACTTTCTCTTCCCAACTCTGTTCTCTCATATCAGACACTCCCTCCCACTTCAAGTACCACCTCCAGTCTGTTATCATGGTCTCACAACTGCCGCCAATGCCAAAGCAGCCACTCTCTCCCATAACCTCCAACGTCATTTACTATCTTTTCCAGTCTCTCCTTTTGAATATGTGGCATTATTTGTTAGATAGTTGGTGAATTACAAAGTCCTACCTTCTGGACTACCCTCAGAAACCTATTTGGCTTGAACATAAACATTTTAATTCCAGTATCACTTAAATAACTAAAATCCTTCCTGGGCTTAAGCCAGCTTTCTGATTGTGCTGAAAAACTGGTTCCTGTGCTTACAGATAGAACTGCTGAGATTTGGGTGTGTGGCATGTATGACAATTGTCACGTTATGCAGGGGGTCATGTTATTTCAGAAGAATTTTATATTCATTATAAGAAATGCAATTTTTAAAACTGCATCTGTTTTATGGCAGACCAAAAGCGTTATGCATTTTCTCGGGCACAAAGGTGTTAAACAGTTGTTGAACAACTGAACAACTGTCCCACTAATGACTGTAGTGGGACACAGTAAAACAAACACATGCTGTTTGCTGTTTACGTGTTACAGTACCCGTGGTAAAGGTAACTGAGCTCTTGGCTGGGTATATGGGGGCAATGACTCTCCTGCCAAGAAGCTAACTCCACAGAGGCTGCCTCTGTCTATTTCTAGGGTTGATAGTCCCCAGTGCCACCAAGCTCCTAAGTTCCACTTTGTTATTCCGTGTCTCCAGATCCTGGGGTTGAAAAGTGGTAGTTGGCACAGAGAGGCACACTTACATTGCAAAGGAATTTCATCCTAACCCCTATTGAGACAGGCTGGGACCTGGGACCCATTGGTATTAATGCTTACACCTGGGTCCTCCTCTCCTGAAACAACAAAATACAAAGAAAGTTGGAACAAATTCTGGACAAAAGCTACAAAAAGACCAAGAAAGCCCAACTGCCACTTCTGAAGAGCAAAATCAGGATGTCAGGAGCAAAAGCAGGGTACTCAGCACCCCTTGCACACATCACCTAAGAAGGGGCGGGGCAAAACACCTAAGCCACCCCTCCCACCCAACCCCTAGGCACAAGCCCTACCCTCACTCCATATAAGGAACAAGCTCACTCCCCTTCGGGGAGTGAGTGAGCAAGGGACCCTGCTGTTCTCCTTCCCTGCTGCTGTAGCAGGGCCCCCATAAAGCCTGGCCTGACTCTCTTGTCTGGCCTCTAGTCAATTTCCAATTGATTAGGGAAGACCAAGAACTCTGATCATTATGGCCACAACATGCCTTTCTTTCAAACTATTTTGGATTCTTCCATGCAGGTGAGCATCCCCTGGGAAAATTAATTATTGCTGTTGTCTGCCCCACTCTGGCTTCAAAAGGGCCATTTCCTCATTATCGTCTTGGTTGAAACAGTCATTAAACTCCCCTTGCAAGTCTGCAGCACAGTTATGGCACACATGAACTGCTTTGTAGAGGCTTTAGTCAAGACTTGGGTTGGGGGGTGGGGAGGGCAAGAAGCAAGTCAACATACAGAGCTGCACACAGTTAACTAATTGTGCTCAGGCACTAAGTTGTGTCCAACTCTGTAACCCCAAAGAAGCTCTTAGGGCTTCCCTGATAGTTCAGCTGGTGAAGAATCTGCCTGCAATGCAGGAGACCTGGGTTCAATCCCTGGGTTGGGAAGATCCCCTGGAGAAGGGAAAGACTACCCACTCCAGTATTCTGGCCTGGAGAATTCCATGGACTGTATAGTCCATGGGGTCGCAAAGAGTCAGACACGACTGAGCAACTTTCACTTTCATTGCAACCCCATGGACTGTAGCCCACCAGGCTACGCTGTCTATGGGATTCTTCAGGCAAGAGTACTGGAGTGGGTTGCCATTTCCTCCTTCAGGGGATCCTCCCAACCCAGGGATGAAACCCATGTCTGTTGCATCGGCAGGTAGCTTCTTTACCACTGCACCACCTAATCAAGTTTCCCAATTAAGGCAAGTTCCTCAGAAGCACACAGCTGGTCCATCGCCTCAAGTCCCCTTCACACCTGCCTACCCGCCTGGCTCACTGGTACGGCTGATACATAGGGGCTCTGTTTCTCCCTAAAACACAGCAGAGCACGTTAGGACTTCTCAAAATCCCAGTCCAAGAATGTGAAGCCATGGTGTGTGTTAGTGGGAAACGGAAAATGGTTTGAGCTCATCAGGAAAAAAAAGCAAAGCACCCCTAAGTCAGTGGGTTAAGTCTGTGATTTGAGGAAGCAATAGGTGATTAGGATGGGTTGGAAGGGGGGTGTATTCATTTCCCATTGCTGATGGCACAAATTACCACAGTTTAGTGATTTAAACTAACACAAGTTTATTATCAGACAGTTCTGGAGGTCAGGAATCTACGTGGTTGGCAGGGCTTCTAGAGGCTTCTAGAAGCTCTAGTGTGCTAAGTCACTTCAGTCACATCTGGCTCTTTGTGACCCTATACACTGTAACCCACCAGGCTCCTCTGTCCATAGAATTCTCCAGGAAAAAGTATATGGAGAATCCATTTCTTGCTTGTTCCAGCTTCTAGAGGCCACCTGCACTCCCAGGCTCAAGGCCCTCTTCTCCCTCCAGGCCCAGCAATCGCATCAGTCTGGCTTATGCTTCTGTCCTCACATCTCCCTCCTCTTCTGTCTCTCCTGCTACCCTCTTTTTTAAAACTGGATGATCCACATAATAACTATAAATGGCATATAACTTTTAAAAGTGGTGAATCCCTTTATTGTACACCTGTAACTTAAATGGGGCTTCCCAGGAGGCTCAGTGGTAAAGAATCTGCCTGCCAGTGCAGGAGCCACAGGAGACATGGGTTCAATCCCTGGGTCAGGAGGATTCCCCTGGAGGAGGAAATGGCAATCCACTCAAGTATTCTTGCCTGGAGAATTCCATAGACAGAGGAGCCTGGTGCACTATAACCCATGGGGTCACAAAGAGTCAGACACACCAGCTATCTAGTTAAGTAATACTGGACAGCAACTATATTTCAAGTAAAAAAATAACTAGATGATCCACAATAACCTCCATCAAACATCCTGAACTTAATCACATGTGAAAAGTTCATTTGCCAGGTAAGGTAACATATTCACGTGTTTGGGGGATTCAGTTCAGTGCAGTCGCTGAGTCGTGTCCAGCTATTTGTGACCCCATGGACTGCAGCATGCCAGGCTTCCCTGTCCATCACGAACTCCTAGAGCTTACTCAAACTCACGTCCATTGAGTCAGTGATCCCATCCAACACCTCATCCTCTGTCGTCCCCTTCTCCTCCTACCTTCAATCTTTCCCAGCATCAGGGTCTTTTCAAATGAGTCAGCTCTTCACTCAGGTGACCAGAGTATTGGAGTTTCAGCTTCAACATCAGTCCTTCCAATGAATATTCAGGACTGATTTCTTTTAGGATCTCCTTGCAGTCCAAGGGACTCACAAGAGTCTTCTCCAGCACCACAGTTCAAACGCATCAATTCTTCAGCGCTCAGCTTTCTTTATAGTCCAACTTTCACATCCATACATGACTACTGGAAAAACCATAGCCTTGACTAGACGGACCTTTGTTGGCAAAGTAATGTCTTTGCTTTTTAATATGCTGTTTAGGTTGGTCATAACTTTTCTTCCAAGGAGCAAATTTCTTTTAGTTTCATGGCTGCAGTCACCATCTGCAGCGATTTTGTGGCCCAAAATATAAAGCATTTCACTGTTTCCATTGGGGGTATTAGGACATGGATATTTTGCAGGGGGTGGAGAATTATTCTGTCTGTCACATGGTGTTGTTCTCTTCTTTGAAATCTCATACATAAGCCACAGACACAGTGAGAACCAGGTACAGACAGAAGCACAACCCTGACAGGGAGGACGCATTATTAGTCCTACCTTCAAGTCCTACCTGAGTAAGGGAGAGTAATGACTGGACTCTTGGGCCAGGGCCTTGTGCTTTAGAAGAACTCTCAAAACACAAAAATTGTCTTTCTCTTTTTAGTCCCAGAAAAAAAGATTTTTGAAAGTTTGATAACTGACTTGACTGAGGACAATTAAAGGAGGAGGAAGATGGGCTGCAGAAGCCCCCAGGCCAGGTGGCAATGGGGACCAAGAGCCCAGGGCTATGATTGTGTCAGATGGTAGGAGAGGAGAAAAGAGGGTCACAGACTCTGCCTTTGCTCTTGTTTAAAGTGAAACAATAAATTATCTATTTGACACATCTGATTTGCCCCCCAATAATGGCACACCCCCGTCCCTCTTTTCTGTTCCCATGGTATCAATTTTAGAGGTGTTCAGCATGATTTGAAAAGCTCATGAAAAAAATGAGGTGAAGTGGAGGGAAACATGCCCTTTCCAGCTGTCCAGGAGCCTGACTCAGTCCAGAGTTCCATCCTGAGACCTGCCAGGAGTGCTGGGCACAGACCCAGCTCCTACCGGTCCTAGCAGAACCATAGCACTGCTAGTTCCTGGGAATCAGGGCTGGTCCCCAGTAGAGCATCCTCCAGTAGCTTCTAGAGCACTTGCTTTCAGTCCCAGGGAACAGGTTGCAGGGCAACCAGGTGGGAAGCTGCCCAGGATTCGGGCATAGTCTGGTTTCTAGTTTTTAAATATTTAGACATGTGCGCATGCACGCCTCCAGGTAAACTCTAGCCCTGAGTGCTTTACATGTTAGGGGTAGACCAAAGGCAGTTTCCTCCTGTCATCACTAAATCAATCACTAGAAGGATGTTGATGAACCTAAGATGTGGAACATAACCAAACCCTCCAAGCTATAGAACTAGTCAGGGAGGCATAAAAAACAGGAGAACTGAGCAGAGAGGACACTGCTGGAGAATAAACATTTTTCAAATAAATCAAGGTGACTTCAGTCCTAGAAATGTATAACAGTTTCTCTGTGCATCAATTTAATGAATTCTAGTCTATCTGTGGAGTTCCAACCACATCCTTTACGGTAAAGAAAATTGGATTTACATTAACAGAATGTCCATAAAACTCTTTAAATCCAATCCTCGTTTATGTCACATGGTCTTCATCTCGTGAAGAATGTGGTAGTCTGGTTGTTTCAGAAGCTATTTCAGGAGAAACATGTCTGGTAAAGTCCTAGGAGGCCAGCAGCTGGGCTGCCTTTGGAACTTTCATCTGCTGCTATTTCCAGTGCCTGCAATTTCTGTGCCTTGAGATTCATCTTTTGATAGGGAGGCTGACCACCCACAATCCACTGTTATAAGCCATCCTTTCTGACATTTCTAGTATAGATTCTCAGTTGGGAAAAAGTGCTACACTGATATAATAAAAATATCTTTCTAGGGAAATACTCCAAGAAGGGACAATGAGAATATCAAAGCTGATCAGAAAGATCATCTTAACAGGAAATCTTCAACTCTTCAACCAAGAAAATAAATGAGCATAAATGGTGGAGAGGAGAGGGGAAGGAACCAAACAGGACAATCACCTTTGGCAGATTGGGTGTAGATTCAGACAGCGGCTGGCAGCCAGGGGACCAGGTAGGTCTCACCTCCTCTTCTCCACCACACCAGGGGCCCAGGACACACCTCTTCCCCATGCTGTCCTCATCTTCTGCCACCCTGAAGCTCAACTCTTATCTCCTTTCTCCATCTCCAGCTTTATTCCCTACCTACAATCCAAATACTTGGACATCTCTGCCAAAAGTCTAAGTGATGCTCAAGACACATCACAGGAACAAGGAAATAAAGAGAAAGCTGAAGTCCATCTCTTTTTCTTAAAAAAAAAAAAAAAAAAAAACAAAACAAAACAAAAAACAAAACACTCTCTGCATATAGGAAACGATTTTTAAAACAATCAGCTCACAACATTCCACACTCCCCTTGGAGAGCCCCCAGGCTCTTCTGAAAGGTCAGGAGAACACAATCAAGGTAGTATAAAGTCCTTTCCTTTCCTAAACAATGTGATCTTTGTAAACCTAATATTAGGTTTCTGAAGTGCTCTGTAAAAGCCCTCCTCTCCTAACTCTCAACTTCAAGAGTGTAATAAAGCTGCTGGCCCCGGGGCTCCTTTTTTTATTCAAGGGTGCATTTTCAGAATAAACAGAGTGGTCTCCTCCTTTACCCAGGCTCTACCTTATTCATCACCAACTCCATTTTGGGGGTGTACTTGTCTTCCTCCTCTGGGCGGCCTCTTGGAGACTCCCCTCCCTACTCACCCTAAATCTACCACCTCGGATTATAAATTGTTCCACCACTGTCTCGGAGCAATTCCCATTTTCCTGGCTAGACTGAAGGCTTGTCCAGACTACAAAGCATTCCCCTCTGTCCCGTGAGGCCTCCACCCTCACGTATCCCCTAGAGCAGAACCTTTCCAGGGTCCAGTAGATTCTGAATTGGCGTTTATTGCCTGACAAAGTGGCTGAGATGTAGCTCCCTCCTGGGAAGTGGAGGATTTGCAGGTACCGCGCTAAGCAGAGACACGTGCTACCAGGCAGCTCTGTCTACTGAACGAGTGCAGGTTTCTGAATCTGCCAGTCCTGAATACAAACCCTGGCTCTACCCCTCTTTGTAAGTTAGGAAGTTGCTTTGCTTTTTCTGTACTTGTTTCTTTGTCTGAAAAATCGGAATAATATGTGAATAATAATACATTGTAGCACAGATACAACATGAATGAATTAGATGATATATTTAGCTGGATGGGCTTCCTAGGTGGCTCAGTGGTAAAGAATCCTCCTGCCAAGCAGGAGACATGGGTTCGATCCCAGGGTTGGAAAGATTCGCTGGAGAAGGAAATGGCCACCCACTCCAGTATTCTTGCTTGGGAAATCCCATGATCAGAGGAGCCTGGCAGGCTACAGTCCATGGGGTCACAAAGAGTCAGACATGACTTAGTGACTAAAAAGCAGCAGCAGCAGCAGCATTTAGGTGCACAGGGAAGAAAATCGTTCACTAAGTATCCTGGAGAAATTTCAGGATTTTTAAAGAAATAATATCTCTGTTAAGAAAATCATGGTCTAGAGTGAGATCCCCAGAAAAGGCAACGGCAACCCACTCTGGTACACTTGTCTGGAAAATCCCATGGGTGGAGGAGCCTGGTAGGCTACAGTCCATGGGGTCGCTAAGAGTCAGACACGACTGAGTGACTTCACTTTCACTTTTCACTTTCATGCAGTGGAAAAGGAAATGGCAACCCACTCCAGTGTTCTTGCCTGGAGAATCCCAGGGACGGGGGAGCCTGGTGGGCTGCAGTCTCTGGGGTCGCACAGAGTTGGACACGACTGAAGCAACTTAGCAGCAGCAGCAGAGTGAGATCCCAGAGGGCACAATCAAATCATAAAAAGGATTTGCTAAACTGGCTTCAAAAGATGGTGAATGCTGGGAAGAAAAGAATGTTGAAGTAGTAGATTGAGTTGAACTACTCTGCACAAAAAAAGAAGAGGAGTTTACTTTGTGGGGGCTGAGAGGAGAACTGAGAGAGAGAGAAACCTGCTTGGATGGATGCAGCTGGGAGGAAGAGAACTCAAAGGACCTCCTTGTGGCAAAGTGCTTGAGAAATTTCATTCGTAAGAGCATTAATAAGCTGTTACTGCAAGTGTGTGGTATACACCCCTCTTCCTACCTCCCCTATGAAATCCTCAGTAACATCTACACCATTGACTCACACGGATTCCAGGGGGAGTTGAAGAAGTCTTTTGGTCTACCTCTAGTGGGCTCCAGAGAAGCAGAAGATGGGGTCTCTGAGCTTCACATTACATCCCAGAATTCCTTTACCAAGATCAAAACGGATCTTACAGTTGAATCACTGACGGAATATAGTTGTTTTTAATTTTCAAAAAAAAAAATATTGTTCTAAAATCAATGTCATTTTATAATCAAGAAAATCCAAATACATAAGAAGCTTTTGGCTCATAGCAGATACCTAATAAGTGATATTTTTCTCTCCTTTTCCTCATTTCCCCCATGGACATAGCAGGAGAGTGAGTGATATTATCCCACTGGGCTGAGAAGATTTATGAGAGGCATGCAATGGAAGACCAAAACGTAGCCTCAGATGTTCACAGTCATGGCTTGAACCCACACATGCCCCTTCTCAGGCAAGAGCTACTGGCTTAATGCCTGCTATTCCCAGTGCTGCCACATCCTTATTACTCAAATCACTACTGCTTCCATTTGGTTCCACAAACATTGTTTAGCTAACCTCTTCCCTGGGTGGTATGGGAGCCCCCCAAATGAATAAAGCGCTCCAATGCCTTGAAAGAGATTGCTAATTGGATGGACATGGCATGTACAAAAATAACTGGAAAGTCCAGCTGAATGTGTGAAGCCCCTGAAGAAAAGGCAAAAGCAGCACTGGGTGTCCCAAGAAATGAGACAAGATAACCACTTTGGTGAAATCAATAAAGGCTTCATGGAGGAGGTGGCATTCAAAGCTGAGTGCAGTTTTGACACGCAGATTTGGGAGAGGATCGTGTAACACATCATGATGCAATTTTAACACTGGGCCTTACAACCATCACTATCACCTCTGCCAGCGAGGGCCCAGGCAGGCCTCTGACGTTTATTGGATTTGAGCGCACCTGCCACCTCAGAGCCTCCAGCTCTGCTTCTCTTTTCTTATCACCTACAGATCAGAAGCAGGACACAAACCACATATTTCAATGACTATCATTAAAAAAGTTTCTCTCTCTCTCCCGCCTCTCTCTCTTTAGTCACTCAGTCACGTCCGACTCTTGCGATCCCATGGACTGTAGCCTGCCAGGCTCCTCTGTCCATGGGATTCTCCAGGCAAGAACACTGGAGTGGGGTGCCATTTCCTTCTCCAGGGGATCTCCCCAACCCAGGGATCGAATCTGGGTCTCCTGCATTGCAGAGATTCTTTACCAACTAAGCTACGAGGGAACAAATAGTAAATGCTAGAGATGGTATGGAGAAAAGAAGGCCTCCTACACTGTTAGTAGGAATGTAAACTGGGGCAGCCGCTATGGAAAACAAGTAAAAAAACTGGAGTTTCCATATGATCCCGCAATTCCACTCTAGGGCATATATCCAGAGAAAACTCTAATTTGAAAAGCTACATGCATCCCAAATGTTCACAGCAGCACTATTTACAATAGCTAAGACATAGAAGCAAACTAATTGTCCACCGACAGATGAATGCATAAAGAAAATGTGGAATATATATATATATACAATGGAATACTACTCAGCCATAAAAAGAACAAAATAATTCCATTTGCAGCAGCATGAAAGGAACTAGAGAATATTACATTCAGTGAAGTAAGTGAGACAAAGAGATAAATATTATATGATATCACGTATATGTGGAATCTAAAAATAATATAAAAGACTATGTGTACAAAACAGAAACAGACTCACAGACATAGAAAACAAATTTACAGTTACCAAAGGGAAAATGTGAGGGGGGAGGGGTAAATTAGGGGCATAAGATTAACAGATACAAACAACTATATATAAAATAGGTAAGCAATAAAGATATGCTATATAGCACAAGGAACTAAATATCGTCCAGTAACCTATAACAGAAAAAATATATATGTATATATATATGAATCACTTTGCTGTACACCTGATACTAACACAATATTGTAAATCAACAATACCTCAATTTAAAAAACACACATCTCAAAGTATGCACGGCACCCCCAGGCTACAGTACTTCTCTGGGATCACTCAGAAGTCGTTGTTTTCTTCCAACACGTCCCATTCTTGTCTCTAAACTTGTCTTCTCAGTGCTTCTCTTGTATCTAGGATGCTTGTCCATCTGCTCCTCATCCACCAGTTAACTTTTTTCAAACCTTCCCACTAGCAACATTGGTGGTATCACAGTGAGCAGAGCTGCCTTCCATGCTTTCCTATAACCGCCAAGAAAATGTACCACCTACCAGAAAAGGAGTGGCTTTTTCCACTAGGATGTATTCTAACCAAAGCATTCCCTTTCTCTTTCAGGATTTTGCAAGATAATTTTAACTCCAAAAACCTTTTGTTTCTAACCAGTTTGTATATGCTCTGTATCTGTTGTATTGGTACAGTTACCGATATGTTTCTTTTTCCTACTTATTCCTTAAAACAAATCTAACTTAAGCAACTATCACATGTGCCTGGAGGGCTGAAACCAGGCCTGGCTCACGTGGTTTGCCTAGTGCCTGGGACAGAGCAGAAAGAAGAGCAAAGAGAAAAGAAAAGCATTCCATTAATGCTGTCTAATATTTGTGGACTTACAGTAAATGTTAATTTAATATTTTCTAACACATTTATTCTTTGCAACAAACTCTAGCCCTTGGCAGATCTTCCTGAGGTGGGTCAGAATTATTGTCCTAATATTTAACCATGAAACCAAGCAGGAAGAGCTGGGAAAACTTATGCAAAGCTACACAGTCTGGTGGTAAAAGACACTGGTAACTGGAGTTTCTGCCTTCTGTCCCAAAAAGCACATTGACGGGGGCAGTTCAGTGACACGGAGCAAAGCCAAACCTGGAATCTAATCTAGGCTCTGCTGCTTGAATCTTTTATGAATGTGAACCTCTCCAAGCCTCAGTTCTATCATTTTTAAAATCATATAATGATACTTGAGAGGGATTGCTCAGGACTAAAGGAAGTAACAGAAGCATCTGGAAGGATTCTTGCTAAATAGTAGGCTCTCACCAAGTACTAGTTCTCTTTTCTTTCTGGGCCTTGTGAGAAATTCCAGAGACCAACTCCATTTTTGATCCAATTCCACGTAGGAGAAAAGAGATCGAAAATGGAAGATGGTGTCATGTGAGAGCCCCTGGGAGCCTGTGAGCAGAGCAGAAGCCACACCATGAACACTTACAGGAAACCCGGAGCTGGTTCTAGAACCAGAATCATGGCTCCTGGTCTTGGGCCTTGACACTGCTCATGATATACCGCCGGAGTCATTTTCTTTTCTCTCCACTGGATCCTTGATCAATGACAGATGTGGAGAAAGACAGTGGACACCAGCAGTAACCCAGAAGAACGATGCTTTCTTTCTAAATAGGAAAAAATCCACTGAAGATCGGTCCCCTCTGTGTGCGTCCCATGCCCCTCAGCTGCCGCATGCTCCTCACGCTGTATAGACAGCGTCCCAAGCACAGCACACCAATTCACATGGTGGGCACATCTAAGGCTCCACAACTTAATTTGACAGCAAGCCGCCAAAGGCACACTTATTGCATCATCCTATGCCTGCCACCAGAAGCCAGCGACTCACCACATCCTGCTTTCTTCAATGGAAGATACTATTTCCTGCCTCTCCCTACTGGTGGCTAATAACAAAAGACAGGGAGGCTTCAGAGGTAACCCATTACATCAAAAGCATCTAAGCCTAAATTAGATGCTTGCAAGCCCTCTGTTCTCAGCTTATGCCCTGCTGCTGTTTTCTCTGGAAGAGCTAGTGAAGTCATAAACACAGAGGGATTTCCCAGGCTCTAAGAATGGATATTAGCAACACAAATGTTGTCTTTTGCACTGTGTTCAAGTTCCTGTGAATCAAGCTCACCTTCTCTGAAAATACAGCAAAAAGAGTATTCAGCCAGTCACAGAAAAGACAGTGGAATACAAGCCACAGAACGAAAAGTCCTTTAGTAATGTGTCTTGGAGAACTCCCGAGTCTAACTCAGAGTTTTGCTTATTTTGACCAGAGATGGGGGCTAGCAATTATCACTTCATCCATTGTACCCTGCATAGGTTCCAAAGAACATAAAGCAAAAATTCAGTACAATGATTTTTTTTTTCAATCTAGTCTTCTGTGAAAAATAAATAGCATGGTATCACAATAGGAATGAGTGTTTCTGGAGATTTTGATTATTTTGGATCCATGGTCTGAAATCTTTACATTCCACAGGAAGGTTCTCTTAGACTGTGAAATCTTTTAATTTGGTGTGACAGAATCATGTACAGGGAAACCTATCAAGGAACATTATCTGGCTTCTTGACTTACTTCAAATATGCAAATAATTCATTCCTTCTCCCCAGTTTTCCTCATTCCTTGGTTGATCTCTTTTAACTGCCTCAAAATCCATCCAGCAGCTTACCAAATTCTCTCCAAAAAAAACTAGACAAAAAACAAAACACGATTATCTTAGCTGAACAGCCTCAAATATCTAAAGGTGCTGGGTGCCCTAACAATCCCCTCCAGTGATGCTCACAAAGTAAGACTCGGATTCCTTCCCCTTAGCCGCAAGCCTAGCCCTAGGGAAAAAGGACACCTTTACATGGCTCCCCTCCTAAGCCAACCCACCATCATCACCGAAGCTCAAGCCCTCTTCATCTCTCACCTAACCTCTTGCTCTGGGCTCTCATTTGGAAGATTCACATCTCATTTCTCCCTGTTCTAGTCTAACCTCCACTACTTTTTGATCACCTTTTTAAACTCAGCCCACTTTTTGATCACCTTTTTAAACTCAGCTCACTTTTTGATCACCTTTTTCATGTCAATGTATGGCAAAACCAATACAGTATTGTAAAGTAAAAATAAAAATTTTAAAAAAAAATAAAAAAATAAACTCAGCTTTGATTGTGCCATTGGATTGCACAGAACCCTCCCTGGACCCACTCCCTACCGAACTATAGATTCCTCAGTAGCCATTTGAGGTCCCACGTGATCTAACCTAAAACATCTCCCTCTGCCTCCTAAGAGGTACCTCCAGCCAGTGTAGACTTCCCACAGTTTCCTGACACAATAAGTGTCAGTAAGTATGCTTTTGTGACTATTTATATGTTCAGAGTTCCAACTCAGATCATGCCAAATCAATAAAAGCTAGATATGACCTAAGAAATACTATTGGGTTGGCGAGAAAATTTGTTCAGGTTTTTCTGTACAATGCTATGAAAAATGAATGAACTTTTTGGCCAGCCCAATATATTCCATTGGGTTCTTCACTCTAGCCCATTCTTCGCTTTAAAATCATCCTGACAGTCCATTCTTCCTTTATGGTTGCTTGTTAATTCCTCTGCATTTGACAATTCTGCTTCCCAGTCTAATCTTTGAACTGCCATCTTGGATCGAATAGGTTATGAGTTAAATCTTGTCTCCCCCAAAAAAGATACATTGAAGTCCTAACTCTCAGAACCTTAGAATGCAATCTTATTTGGAAATAGGATCTTTACAGAGGCAAGGAAGTTGAAGTGAGGTCATTGCGAGGGGCAGGGGATCTTAATCCAGCATGGTTGATGTTCTTCTAGAAAGGTGAAATTTGGACAGAGACAGGATAGCTAGAAGGAGGATGATGTGAAGAAACGCACCAAGAGACAGCCACGTGAATGGAGTGATACACCTATAAGCCGCGGAACACCAAGCATTCCCAGAAAACACCAGAGGCTAGAAAAGGCAAGGAAGCACTCTGCCTTGGAGCCATCAGAGAGAACAGCTCCCTGGCCACAACTTGAGTTCAGCCTTCCAGCCTCTCACTTGCTATGAGACAGTAAGTTTTCGTTGTTTTAAGCCACCCAATTTTGGGTGCTTTGTTAAAACGTCTATAGGAGACCAATGCAGAGGTTCCCTCTACTTTCCCCTTAGGGCTCCTGACTACTCGCTGCCTTTTCTCCTTATATTGTCACTCTTTCCACACCAGAAACTGGCTACCCCCAGGCTCTATATTCTTCATGCTCATTTTATCGTAACTTTACAATGTATATTTAAAAACTACTCCAAAAGTTTTCCCCTATGTGGTTAAAGAAACATTTAAGTTATCCTCAACATCCTATCAGACAATACTGGCCCGCCCCTGGTGGGAGCCTCTCCTCTACATCCTGAGTTACCTTTCGAAAGAAAGAGAGAGGGCAGCTCGTCTGCACCTGCACCCGGAGGGTGACTAATCCAGAGGATTCTCTGGAAAATTCCAAGTAATTCCAAGATCTCCAGGCAAAACAAACTCACAGTGAGCCCTGGTTTTGTCTAAACTTTCCACACTTAGTATCTTCTGCCTTTTCCAGGGTTGCCTCTTGTAACTAGTAATATCCCAGGATTACTCCCTGGTGGCTCAGAAGGGAAAGAATCTGCCTCCCATACAGGACACTCCGGTTCAATCCCTGGGTTGGGAAGATCCCCTGGGGAAGGGAATGGCAACCCACCCCAGTGTTCTTGCCTGGAGAATTCCATGGACAGAGGAGCCTGGAGGGTTACAGTCCATGGTGTCGCAGAGTCGGACACAACTGAGCAGCTAACACACACAAGGATTACTCAAACATAAACCTAGTGGTCTATCTATTTAGCAGACATATGCACTAAGTGCCCACTATGAACAAAGCACTATGCTAGACAATAAGAGGGAAAAGATGAGAGGTTGATTAACAAGACGCAAGCAGTCTGTAAAGTTGCATTGGTGAAAGAAAGACACACACAAAATACCATAATGGTTGCAGAGAAACTGTTAGGGCAGAGCCAGTCCTTCCCCAGATCCAAAACAGGATCCCAGAGTAGAGTTGCTTTCAAGTCCCACACTGGAGGTATGTGTGGTAAACAGAATAATGTCCCCCTGAAAGAGGTCTACATCCTAATCCCCAAAACCTGTGAATGTGTTACCTTACACGGTAAAGTGGACTTGGAGGTTGTGATTAAGTTAAGGATATAGAGCTGGGAGGTGGAGGAGGCAATGGCACTCCACTCCAGTACTCTTACCTGGAAAATCTCATGGATGGAGAAGCCTGGTGGGCTGCAGTCCATGGGGTTGCTAAGAGTCGGACACAACTGAAGTAACTTAGCAGCAGCAGCAGCAGCAGCAGCATAGAGCTGGGAAGATTATCCTGAATTATCTACATGGGCCCAAAGAAATCACAGGGGTATTTATAAGGCAGAAGGAGGCAGAAGAGCTCAAGTCAGAAGAGGAAGCTGTGATGATGGAAGAAAAGTCAGAGGAAAAGAGGTCAGAAGATGCCACCCTGGTGGCTTTGAACATGGAGGAAGAGGCCACAAGCCATGGGTTGCAGATGGCCTCTAGAAGTTGGAAAAAAAACAGGGAAACAGATTCTTCCTTTAAAGCCTCCAAAGAAATGTAGTCCTGCTGACCCATTTTGGATTTCTGACCTCCAAAATTATAGAGTGATAAATCTGTGCTGCTTTAAGCCACTAAGTGTATGGCAGTTTATTACAGCAGCAATAGGAAACTGATACACATGGTTTTCCAGGGGACAGGATGGTGGGCTGAATGACAGGTACATTTTTCAACCTGTCCAACTACAGATACATGTGGCCCTTGGACCTCTCTAAGAGCTCTCCAACAGCCTCAGGTCATAAGGAATGGGACAGGGTGCCCCTGTGAACAGCTCATGACAGTCAGCATTTGTTCTAATCCCTGCAGTGCCAATATTGGAACACAAGTCCTGGACCGAAGGATGCTGATAAGAGAAGTGAAGTGAAAGTCGCTTCATCATGTCTGACTCTTTGCGACCCCATGGACTATCCATGGAATTCTCCAGGCCAGAATACTGGAGTGGGTAGCCTGTCCCTTCTCTAGGGGATCTTCCCAACCCAGGGATTGAAGCCAGATCTCCTGCATTGCAGGCAGATTCTTTACCAGCTGAGCCACTAGGGAAGCCCAAGAATACTGGACTGGGTAGCCTAACCCTTCTTCAGCAGATCTTCCCAACCCAGGAATCAAACTGGGGTTTCGTCAATTGCAGGCAGATTCTTTACCAGTTGAGCTATCAGGGAAGCCCAATAATAGAAAGATGATAATAGATAATATAAAGAGCTATAATATATTGAGTATGCATCACATGGTGGGTATTCTGCTATGCCCACCATATATACTATCTCTAATTTTCCCAACTAGTCTACAGAGTGAGTAGTCATATTTCCATTTTTTTTAAAACTGGGTATTAAAGAGACAATATGAGTTGCCCTAAGTTGCACAGATTTGAGCCCTAGTTTATCTGACTTTAAAGTTGGTTCCTTTCTGCCTCTAACCTAATGTCTCAGAGGGGCCTAAAGCGATAATCCTCTATGTTTGTGTCCTTCCAGTTCCTAGGGCTTCACTAGCTTGTGGTAACTCAGTTTCACCAGCTTCTGTTCCCACCTGAATGGCACAAGCCCTCCAGCCTCCTGTCAGTCTCCGTATCAGACCAGTTACGTCTGATAGAACCCAGGGCAAGTCTCCTGAGTGCTCACTAATAGCTCTCATATCTTCCTCCAAAGCCCCAGCATGTTCACTTCTGGAAGGCCCTGGGAAGACAGCGACTCCAGTCTGATGCATTTGCTAGTGCCAATGACCTCTGACAAAGCTATGACAAAGGTAGGCAGTGTATGAAAAAGGAGAAACATCATTTTGCTGACAAAGGTCCATATAGTCAAAGCTCTTGCTTTTCCAGTAGTCATGTGTGGATGTGACAGTTGGGCCATAAAGAAGGCTGAGCACCGAGGAACTGATGCTTTTGAACTGTGGTGTTGGAGAAGTCTCTTAAGAATCCCTTGGACTGCAAGGAGATCAAACCAGCCAATCCTAAAAGAAATCTACCCTGAATATTTATTGGTAGTACTGATGCAAAGGACTGGCCACCTGATGTGAAGAGCTGACTCACTAGAAAAGACCCGATGCTGGAAAAGATTGAGGGCTGGAGGAGAAGGGGGCAACAGAGGATGAGATGGTTAGACAGTATCACCAACTCAAGGGACATGAGTCTGAGCAAACTCCAGGAGATAGTGAAGGACAGGGAAGCCAACAAGCTACAGTCCATGGGGTCACAAAGAGTCGGACACAACTTAGCGACTGAACAACAAGGCCCTCTGACAGCATGATGCCTGAGGCAGGGCTGCCCTGTCTTCCTGGCAGCCCTCACCACGCTATAGCCACACTGAGTTCTCTGCTGGGGCTCAGAGAAGAGCTTTCTCTCTGCTCTGTGGTTCAAGCCCCAAGCCGACACCGAATGAGACTCTATGTCTCACAGAGTCCCTCCCAAAACAAGCCCATCATCTGCCTGTAGCCCTCCCTCTATCGAATTTGCTTTCGTTTGCTCATCACATTCCTTACAGAAACCCCCTTTCCATATCCATCAACTGACCCAAATCCCTGCCAATGGGTTGTCAGAGCCACAGTGGCATAAGGAACGCAGACATGTAGGTCATCTACACCCTGAATCAGAGCAAACTGGAATAAACCCAAGCTGCATATACAGTGTGTGCAACTTACATGCCTTTCACATCTATTGTCACACTTGGCCTTCACAGTAGTTGTCAGAGCAAGTAATATCCTTTTGTTATAGAAGAAAAATGTAAGACTTGAAAACTGAAGGGGCTTGTCCAGTGATGCTAATACATGGAGAAGCCAGGACTGAATCCAAGACTGTTATTCCTTAGTGCTGGTTCCGCTCCACCGCCCGCAGAAAAGGCAGGGGCCCTGGGACAGCAAGTGTTGTGGAAAGCCTTGAGATCCGACACCACCCTTGGGCTTGAGCAGACTGCTGGGGGCTTCAGAGCAGTAAGGACTCTTCGAGAGAAAGGCTGTAACTCAACCCTTTCCCCCTCCAAGAACAATAAGCGTGCCTGTCTCCCCAGGACAAGCAGGCATTCAAGGAGAGAGACAGATGCCCAGCCAAGCAAAACCTGCTGTGCGTGTGGAAGGAATATGAGGAGTGGAGCTTTTCCCACTTTACAGGAGACCAGACTCAGGGGTCGTCTATCTCCTCCAAAGTGTAAACTAGACAAGGCAGAAAGGGCCCAGAACCCAACTGAGCAAAGAAACTTAAGAAA
This sequence comes from Ovis canadensis, assembly GCF_042477335.2. Classification (NCBI taxonomy): domain Eukaryota; kingdom Metazoa; phylum Chordata; class Mammalia; order Artiodactyla; family Bovidae; genus Ovis; species Ovis canadensis. The sequence continues at coordinate 34,905,047 of NC_091260.1, forward strand.
AAAAGGAAAAAAAACAATCAAGATTGTGGGCTGGGTCTTTTATATGTTAAAAAAAAAATTTTTTTTGGCTCTCCATTCAGGCTAAAGTCTTGTTTTCTATGTTCACTAAAATAGACCATGGAAAGATAATAAATATGTAAAGAATAAAATGCTTTATCTGGAGTCTGCAAGCTTCCTCTAAATTAAACTCAGTGTGGTGAGGTATAAAGAGCCCTTTGTACAAACTATTGCAGTTTAAGTTTCTCCAAGAAAATCATTTGCCAAGTCTGCCTGATACTGTGCTCTTGTAGCCACAGAGACAAGATGAGGTCCCAGAAGTGCCAGATGGAAGAGGGGAAGGAGGAGGCTTTCTCAGCCTCAGGTGGAAGCAAGAGGTGAGGGCAACCCAGGCTCTTGTCAGCTCCCCTCTGGAAAAACCAAGGGGGGTGCAAACACCACCTTCTCAAGCAGGGGCTGTGTGACTGAATTTGAACTTCAGCCCAAAATGCGCAGTTCCAGAGAAGAGCTGGCATTTTCTTCAGCGTGGCCTCCACCACGCCTATGGGATTATCACAGGCCACCCATGAACCCCCAGAACACCCCACTGTGATCCTCCCCTTGGGTCCATGGGCTGAGGAAGTGGGTTCTAGATTGGACATTCCATGAGTGCTTTATTGACTGCTGTGTGCCCAAGACTTAGAGGACCCATGGTAAGACTGTAGGTTCTCAATAAATAAATATTGAAATTATGGATGACTACAGATCTCAGCAAATGCCACCTCAAGCCCCTGTGCTCCGCTTCCCAATAATCCAAGTGGCAGTCAGAGCTAACTGAGGATCCCATACAGATAAGAGTTAAGAGGATCTTTTCTGAAATTGAAACCTATGCATGCTCAGTCACTTCAGTCATGTCTGACTCTGTGACCCCAAGGACTGTACCCCACCAGGCTCCTCTGTCCAAGGGATTCTCCGGGTAAGAATACTGGAGTGGGTTGCCATTTGCTCCTCCAGGGGATCTTCCCGACCCAGGGACCCAGCCCTTAGTCTACCTACATTGGCAGGTGGGTTCTTTACCACTAGTGCCCTGGGAAGCCCTAAATTGAAAGAGAGTTGATTAAAATATATTGTGTTGGTTTCGTATCATTTATTGGAAATACTGACATACTTCACTTAGTATGATAACCTCTAAGTCCATCCATGTTGCTACAAATGGCGACATTTCCTTCCTCTTAAGGGCCGAGCAGTATTCTGCCATGTATGTGCCGCATCTTCTTTAGCCATCCATCTGTTGATGGACATTAGGCGGCTTCCATGTCTTGGCTATCATACATAATGCTGCTTTGAACATTAGGGTGCATGCATCTTTTGAATTAGAGTTTTCTCCGGATATATGCCCAGGAGTGGGATTGCAAGATCATATGGTAGCTCTATGTTTAGTTTCTTATGGAATTTCCATACTGTTCTCCCTAGTAGCTATACCAATTTACATTCCCACCAACAAGGTATGACGGTTCCCTTTTCTCTCACACCCTCTCCAGCATTTGTTATTTGTAGATTTTTTTTGATGATGGCCATTCTGACTTGTGTGAGGTAATACTTCATTGTAGTTCTTATCTACATTTCTCTAACAATTAACAACGTTGAGCGTCTTTTCATGTGCCTGCCAGCTGTCTGTCTTGTTGTTCAGTGGCTCAGTCATGTCCAACTTTTTGTAACCCCATGGACTGCAGCATACCAGGTTTCCCCATCCAGTACCATCTCCCAGAGCTTGCTCAAACTCATATGCATCGAATCAGCGATGCCATCCAACCATCTCATCCTCTGTCATCCCCTTCTGCTCCCACCTTCAATCTTTCCCAGCATCAGGGTTTTTTCCAATGAGTCAGTTCTTCACATCAGGTGGCCAAAGTATTAGAGTTTCAGCTTCCAACATCAATGCTTCCAATGAATATTCAGGAATAATTTCCTTGAGGATGGACTGGTTGGATCTCCTTGAAGTCCAAGGGACTCACAAGAGTCTTCTCCAACACCACAGTTCAAAAGCATCAATTTTTCAGTGCTCAGCCCTCTTTATGACCCAAATCTCACATCCATACATGACTACTTGAAAAATCATAGCTTTGACTAGACAGATCTTTGTTAGCAAAGTAATGTGTCTGCTTTTTAATATTCTGTCTAGGTTAGTCATAGCTTTTCTTCCAAGAAGCAGTTCAGTTCAGTCACTCAGTCGTGTCCCACTCTTTGTGACCCTATGAACTGCAGGACCCTAGGCTTCCCTGTCCATCACCAACTCCTGGAGCTTACTCAAACTCATGTCCATAAAATCAGTGATGCCAACCAACCATCTCATCCTCTGTCATCCCCTTCTCCTCCCACCTTCAATCTTTCCCAGCATCAGGGTCTTTTCCAATGAGTCAGTTCTTCACATCAGGTGGCCAAAGTATTGGAGTTTCAGCTTCAGCATCAGTCCTTCCAGTGAATATTCAGGACTGATTTCCTTGAGGATAGACTGGTTGGATCTCCTTGCAGTCCAAGGGACTCTCAAGAATCTTCTCCAACACCACAGTTCAAAAGCATCAGTTCCTCAGTGCTCAGATTTCTTTATAGTCCAACTCTCACATCTGTATATGACTACTAGAAAAACCATAGCTTTGACTAGATGGATCTTTTTTGGCAATCTCTTTGCTTTTTAATATGCTGTCTAGGTTGATCATAGCTTTTCTTCCAAGGAGCAAGCATCTTTTAATTTCATGGCTGCAGTCACCATCCAGAGAAGGCAATGACAACCCAGTCCAGTACTCTTGCCTGGAAAAATCCCATGGACGGAGGAGCCTGGTAGGCTTCAATCCATGGGGTCGCTAAGAGTCTGACACGACTGAGCGACTTCACTTTCATTTTTCACTTTCATGCATTGGAGAAGGAAATAGCAACCCACTCCAGTGTTCTTGCCTGGAGAATCCCAGGGATGGGGGAGCCTGGTGGGCTGTGGTCTATGGCGTTACACAGAGTCAGACATGACTGAAGTGACTTAGCAGCAGCAGCAGCATAGCAGTCACCATCTGCAGTGATTTTGGAGCCCCCCAAAATAAAGTCTGTCACTGTTTCCATTTTTTCCCCATTTATTTGCCATGAAGTGATGGGACTGTATGCTATGATCTTAGTTTTCTGAATGTTGAGTTTTAAGCCAACTTTTCACTCTTCTTTTTCACTTTCATCAAGAGGCTCTTCAGTTCTTCTTCACTTTCTGCCATAAGGGTGGTGTCATCTGCATATCTGAGGTTGTTGATATTTCTCCCAGCAATCTTGATTCTAGCTTGTGCTTCATCCAGCCTGGCATTTCACATGATGTACTCTGCATATAAGTTAAATAAGCAGGGTGACAATATGCAGCCTTGGCGTACTCCTTTCCCGATTTGGAAGTCTGTTGTCCCATGTACAGTTCTAACTGTACGTTTACAACTGCATTTGTGGCATAAGGTGGCAGAGTAGGAGGATGTGCACTCATCTTCTCCTGCAAGAACTCCACAATTACAACTCACTGCTGAACACCTGTCTACTGGAGAATGTTGGATCCCACCAAAAAAAGATACCCCACATCCAAGGGCAAAGGAGAAGTCAGTAGGAGGGGTGAAATCATGTTTAGAATCAAACCCCTTACCCACTAGAGATCCACAGAGGGCTCAAACAAACCTTGTGCACACTAGGACCCAGAGACCCCACAGACACTGAGCCAGAACTGTGTTTGAGTGTCTCCTGCGAAGGTATGGGTCAGCAGTGGCCTGCTGCAGGGACAGGGGCTCTGGGTGCAGCAGACCTGGGTATGTCATAAGCCCTCTTGGAGGAGGTCACCATTAACCCCACCATAGAGCCACCAGAACTTACACAGGACTGGGGAAACAGACTCTCGGAGGGCACAAACAGAACCTTGTGCACCAGGACCCAGGAGAAAGGAGCAGTGACCCCACAAGAGACTGACCCAGACTTGCCCGTGAGTGTCCAGGAGTCTCTGGCGGAGGTGTGGGTCGACAGTAGCCTGCTGCAGAGTCGGGAGCACTGAGTGTGGCAGTGTGTGCACGGGACTTTGATTTGGGCTTTCATAGTTCATGAAACATTGATTCAAATGTCAGGTTATGAGTTTAGTTTGTTTCAATACTTGGTTGCTTTTTTGTTTGGTTTGTTTGTTTTTGGTGCTTAAAATCTTGATGCCACATTAATGCCACTGTTTTGTCTTAGACCAAATGTGATTAAACCAAGCTGCCTGGCTTACCTTTGTATTGCCTCTCATTCATTCTGACATTTGTGATACCTTTCCAACTGATCTGGCTGTTCTCTGGACACTCCTTCCACCTACCTAACCTATCCCTGCTGAATTTATGTTCAAAGGAAGAAAATCTGAGCTCTACTATCTCTCAAACTTATCTACTGACTATTCACATGCAGAGACCCTGCTGTGGTCATCATAGATATTTGGGTTGTCCCCAAACATGCCAGGTACATTTCCACACATGTCAGGTACATTTCAGCCTACGCTACTCACCCTGCCATGACTGCCCCCTCACTTTCTCTTTACTTGTTGAGATCATATATGTGGTGAAACTGGAAAAAGAAGTCATATACCAGCTGTGTGGTCTTAGGAAGTTTAATCAATTGTGCCAAGCATCGGTTTCCTTGGCTGTAAAACTAGAATAGTCAAAATCATGATAATATTTTGCAGGATTGTTGCAGGGCTTAAACAAAGCCCTGCTGTAAATTCTGTGTACAGTGTCTGTCACTCAGTAGGATATACAAGTTCATCTCATTCTGCTCCTCTGATCCTTTGCTTCCTTATCCATAAAATGAGGACACTAATAACATCCTCCTTGTAGGATTATGTAGTGATCAGATAGGATGTTGTTATCACCTTTTCTCCCCAACCTGACTCACAGCCAGATACCTTCCTGCAGTGCCTCTGTGGCCTCTCCTACTGCCTGGGCAACTCCACAGGGATTCATTCAGCACAGACCGCCTTGAGACTTGGGACTGTAGTGGTGTCAGGCTTTGTTTTGGCTTTCTTGTGTATTCTTACCTTTCTCATCTGACTGCAAGCCCCCGAGCCAGGAATGATGTCCTCTAGCAGCTCAGGTTCCCTGGAGCTTCATACACAGTAGAGTCAATCATTATTGCCCACAGTTGCTGCTGCTGAGCTGGGCATGGTGGGGGTGGAAACACCAGGGACACCAGCTCTGGCTAAGTGTCCATCTAGCTCAGAGGCCCAGCAATCCGTTGGAGACTGCTTTTCCTTCTCACTCATGAAGTGGGAGCCGTTTTGCCAGATACCGCCAAGAAATGAGATCAGCAGAAGCAGCAAGGGAAGAATCTGTTTGTTGCTCTGCTCTCCCATCAGTACCTTCCAAACATGTGTGGTAAACCGTTTCTTCTTCGCTGGAGAAGGAAAGTGCAGGAGGAGATATGGGTCCTGACTCTGCAGAGCTGCTTCGTGTTTGAAGGCAGTGCATGTCCTTGAGGGCTGCCGCTGCTTTAAAACTAAATGAGGGCTTTAACGACCCCTCAGAGTGATAATTGCACAGTTCCCACAGAGCTCTCATTTCACTGGTCACACAGAATTGAGCTCTCCCCGCTTACACTGTTTTCACATCTGCCTAGTACAACTTTTTGCTCACTCCCTACTCGGCAGGCCAAGCAGGATTTTTTTGTCTGGAAGCTGCAGCCTCTCTCTCAAACACCCAGGATTTAAATTTAACAACATTCTCCCCACATCCAATTTCTTCAGAACTGGCTCTTCTTTGACATTGAGGAGAACCAGTTGAGAGTCAGTTTGCTAAACTCTAATGTCTATGTCCATCTTTCAGCACCACTCACCTTCACCTCCTCCCTCAGAGTGGAATGAACAAGAAACTGATGATAGCTTTCAGACAATAAAAGATCCAAGAGCAAAAACATCCACGTGTATACACTGAAAGTCAAGTAAGTTGTTCTCAGTGTTTCCTTTATCAGATAAGTAGGATTAGAGAAGTCCTACAAACTTGTGTGAACAGATTTTATCTATTAATGAGCTGGGACTAAGAAGCATATAGGGAAGTTTGCAGAAGACAAGAAACCTGAGGCCTGCTCTCATAAATAAAATTGGATGGGAAAACTTGGGCAAATCTCAGTTGCTTCTCTCTCCTCATCTTCATCAGTTTACCTCATGCACCAAGTGCAAAGAGAAACATCTTCCTTACCTGAGAGAAGGAGGCTGGCCAGTTGCTCTAGGACAGAGGTAACACCCATGGCTGCCAACTCATGCCCGTAGGTGAACTCTGGTTGCAGAAAACTGGCAACGGATGTAGCAACTTCTGCAACACAGAACAGAAATGAATTTTCCTCACTGTGATGCTCCAGGATGCCAGGTTCCTCCAGCATCTCCCCGGTCCACTAGATCCCTATAAGCATCATCTCAAAGCACCAGCCCCTGAGCTGAACACATGGGAAAATGTACCAAACTGCAACCAGGAGGATGTGACAGGACCCAAGCAAACAGCCATCATTTTTAGAGTAACTGCTGTGCTAGAATAGCTCTCTTCTCATTCAAGGATGAGCAGGCAGAAAACAAAACCAAAAAACATGGGGACCGACTGTGAAAGAAAGAGGCAGAAGAAAGCAATGTGGGACAATGATATACTATTTAGAAAAAGAATTTAGATAGCAATTGCTTTCTTTGTTAATAAAAACCGGATTTTAGGAAATAAAAAGATAAAAGGATTAGACATAAAAATAAGTTAAAAAGAAACCTGCAGAGTTAAGGAAAGGATGCAATAAAAATGTTGCAGTAGAATTTAAGTCTTTAAAACAGCAGCATTAAGAATGCTGAAAATTAAATCATATGTAGAAGATAAACACAAGAGTTTCACCTAGAAGCAGAGCATAATGACAAAGAGAACAAAAATATTGAGAAGGGAAAGAATCTGTATTGATAACAAAATATATGAGGGATTAGTGCTCTTTCAGGTGGGACCAGAACAAGTAAATTAGATTATTATTTAAAGAGTGTCAAAGAAGAAAGTTTCCAGAATTGAATAAGGATTACCTTCACCAAAAGAGCATGGTGCTGGCACATGAGGCCAGGTCATAAAAATGCCACGTGTTTCTGCCTTGTTGATTGGGAAGCTCACTCTTGAAACCCAGCCACCACTCTGAGAGAAAGGCAAGCTGCCACATGGGGAAGCCACGTGTAGGTGTTTTGGCTGATCGCTCCAACTTAACACTCCAGCCTCAGGCAATGTCAAATGCCAGCCACATGAGTGAGCCTTCAGAGTGTTCCAGCCCCCAGCCAGCAGGTCACCCCCAGCTTTAAATGCCCCAGAGTGACACTGTGAACGGGAAGAGAAGCTGTCCCTGCCAAGCTGCAAGTTCATGAGCAAACTCAATGATGATTGTTCTTGTGAAATGCTCTGTTTAAGGGGGGGCGGAATATTACAAAACAATAGATAACTTACACCAATCAATAGCTTTCTAACTGAGAGGAGTTCAAACAGATATTAGGCATAGTGGCTCCCACACAGTAATATGTTCTGGCTGCCTCAGAACTGAGATGCGGACAGTGTGGGGAGCAGGGGTTTCATCTGGGCCTTCAGGTTCATGTCCTGCCCCCTCCCTGCCCCATATCATGGAAGAGGCTGCATTGCACTGCTCTGGGCCCTCCGGGCCCTGGGGACACTATCTCCACAGCATCTCTGGTTATCTGAGAGACTTGCCAGCAACATCCTGGGGGTTGGAAAGATCTTTTAGACGAGTTTTCTATGCACATACACATACATCACTGCCAAGTTATTTATGTAACAAAGACAACCTTCACTATTTACAGCTCAACTTGGAGAGTTCTTTTCCAAGATCCAGAAGCCACTTAGATGGGATAAACAAAGCAAGGTTGGGGGTGGAGGTGGGGGTTGTCCTGTGATATTTTTAAACTGACTTGAACTGTGGCAAGCGGCAACTGTCCCAAGATGCTGGGCAAAGACAAGGGCAATGCAGAGCACCCAGGGATCTGAATTTTCTTGGCAACTTGCCCCATTCCTTGTGGTTCCCCAAGTCCTCCCTTGCTGCTTCCTGTGGGCAGTGACTCCACACCTGTTGTGGGCCATTTCCACCAACAGGACCTGGGGCAACTCCACCTCTGGTCCCGTATGAGCTGACTCACCTCTAATGTGCTCCCTGCCAAGAGAGCCAGAGCGCTTGTGTAAGGCATATGACACTGCCATGTGACTCTGAGTGTGGGGGTGGAAAAAAGGAAAGCGCTGAACCTTGTGAAAACAAAAAGAAGGCATTCACTGTGCAGAGGTCAAATGTGCTAACTTTATTCCTGCCCGCTGAGCGGCCACACGTTGTCCCCTGAAAACAGAGGTGCCCCCTTTATGGCAGACAATGAACTTCACTGGAACTTAAAACCGAGGTGGAAGAGAAACAAAAGTCACCCAATGTGGCTCGACAAACAGAGCTGGGGCAGGTGGAAGAGACTTTCACCAGCCTCTCTGCCCTCAGGCCCCAGGATCATGTTGGTTCTGCGTCCCTCCGGACCAACCCTGGGGTCAGGCCTGCTCCCCGACCCTGTCCTTCTCCATGCCCTCCTCTGCCTGCTGACCAGGACAGTCTTTGCACCTCTACCCCAGCTGACCTTAATAAGGACAAGTGCATGCGTGCTTGGTCACTCAGCTATGTCCGACTCTTTGCAACCCCATAGACTGTAGCCCACCAGGCTCCTCTATCCATGGGATTCTCCAGGCAAGAAACTGGAGTGGGTTGTCATTCCCTTCTCCATGGGATCTTCCTAACCCAAGGATTAAACCTGGGCCTCCCTCATTCTTTATAGATTCTTTACCAGCTGAGCCACCAAGGAACCCCCAGGGACAAGTACAGAGGCCTGTTTTAATGTAAGGGTTTTATGGCAAATTCTAGGAGGAAACTGACAAATGGCCTCAATAAGAATCAACAAAGGGGAGTAGTAGATGTCTAGAAATCTTATGGAGCTTTAACATCTAGGAGGGAGGTGGACCTCGGGCAGGGCTGCATGGGAGGAGCTCGCTGAGTGCACTTCAGAGACTCACAGAGGAACAAGCACTGACCAGTAGATCATCCTCTAAGCTCCTCCTCTGCTCTGGGCTATCACATCCTCTGAGCTTCATCATGGTCTTCACTGTCAGATGACAAATTATATACGTGTATGTGTGTGTGTATACATATAAATAACAATATATATTATTACATTTTTAGGTAATATTTCCACAAGAAACCATTGTTCCCTTCATCCTTCCCCTTTTCCACGTCAGGTTGGCATACTTTGAAACCCCAAGGACTTTACATCCAGATGACCTATAATTCATGAGGCTGGAGGATTTTCCTGCTCTTTCTTGACTTTATTTCCTTTCCTCCTAATCCACTCTCTCTTTTCCCCCTTATCTGCCTCTGGTCTAGAGCATTATCTCTTTCTTCCCCAAAATACCAGCAGAAGTTTTTGAGCCTCCATTCTCTGCTTAGCATTTAGTCTCCCGTGCCCTGGCGGTCTCCACCAGAATCCTACCAGTCCCTCTTCCCATGTCCTGCAGAGCAAACCTCACTTCCTGCAGAGCAAACTTCATGTCCTGCAGAGCAAACTTCATGTCCCGCAGAGCAAACCTCATGTCCCGCAGAGCAAACCTCACGTCCTGAAGAGCAAACCTCATGTCCTGAAGAGCAAACTTCATGTCCCACAGAGCAAACTTCATGTCCCACAGAGCAAACTTCATGTCCCGCAGAGCAAACCTCATGTCCCGCAGAGCAAACCTCACGTCCTGAAGAGCAAACCTCATGTCCTGCAGAGCAAACTTCATGTCCCGCAGAGCAAACCTCATGTCCCACCAGCAGGGATCCCTGGGGCCCTCCAGGTCTTCAGCGGTGCCATTACATGGAGTCTCCATTTGGACCCACGTGCTCTCAGGAAGGTCTCAGGATTACATAAGAAATGAATTACCTAAGAACACCCACAGCCTGCAACACCAATAGAAGTGTGGGAAAACATCCAAATGTAAGCTATGGTCCTAACAAAGGCTTTGCATCCAGTGAGTGAATCTGTCTGCCTACTACAGAAAAAAAAAAATGATTTTAGCTAATACTTAATAGTTCTTTCTATATGCGAGGCACTTTAAATTCTAAGTTCTAAGCACTTTACATACATTAACTCATTTCATCCTGATACCTACTCTGTGAGGTTATTGTTATCCCCATGTCACAGAGAAAGAAATCAGGGCCCAGAGAGATCAAGCAACTTGCATGAACATCTCCTTGCTATAAGTAGCAGAAGCAGCATTCAGATTTGGGCAATCTGGCTCCTGAGTATGGATTTCTAGCCGTTATGCCATACTGCTGATAAGATCTGAAAGAGAAGGATTGGGGGAAAACCCAAGATCATCCTTCCAGTATAAAGCACAATAAATAGTCAAAAATAAGCAGTGGCACAGTATAGCCATATAATATGGGACTCCTCCACTTAAGCGTCTTTATCTGCAAAATAGGAAAAACTATAATAACTTTCAGGATAAATTTGAGAAATAAGAGGATGTGAGTATAAAGGAAAGATGTTTTAGGAACTTCACTCATTGCTCAATAAGAAGGGCCAAAAATAACAGCTGCTTCAACAAGATAAAAATTTACTCATCTCACACATTAAAAAAAAAAAGAAGAAGAAGTAGAGGTAGCCAGTCCTAGGACGGTACTAAAGCTCACACTCAGTAGGAATCCAGACATCTATCTTTCTCTGTAATTCTTTGTACCACACTCAAGGTCACATCATGATCCAAGATGGCTACTGCAAATCCAGTCATTATGTCTATTTTCTAGAGAAAGTAGGGAGTTAAAAGATTTTTATAAGCCTGCATTAGTTGATTCTTTCCCTTTTAAGGTACCTTCCCAGAATTCCCACCCAACAACTTCTTACATTTCATTAGTTGGAACTTAGTTACGTGACCATATCAAGCAGCAAACAAAGCTGGGAAATATAGTCTCACTACTGAACCCGGTGCTATCTGAATTAAATCAGGGTTCTGCTACTAGACAACAAGGGGATATGAAAATTGGTTGGGCAATAAGCAGCCTCTGACCAGAGAAGGGCTGTAAATTTTATTGAGAATCAACTCCCTACCAGACATTTCACATAAATTTTCTCATTTAATCCTCATAACAACCCAGAAAGATTTGAAAACTAACATTACATTTACATATAGGATCAGAGAGAATAAGCAACCCAGCTCCTCACAGGGGAAACATTTAAATCAGATCTAACTTCAAAACTTGAACTCTATAGACAACCATTCAGCCTTCAAAGTTTCCTCCAAGGAAAAATATTTTGCCAAGATTCAAACACCATGTACATCTTTAAGATTTCTCTTATATTAATACTTAAAATCATTTCTCAATTTCTTCCCTGGAGAATGTGAAGGAATAACTTCAATTACTTTGTAAGACCTGCAGAAACAGAACTACAAACCATTTCACTGGTAACAGTCATGAACACCCACACACATGTGTCGCGCACTGATGTCTCCACACTTGCAGAGAATTTCCTAGCCTCTCTCTCTCTCCATAGGCAGAAAAGGTCATTTGTGCCGAAAGTAAACTGTTGATTGATTAATACCTAGGCCTCAAACTCCAGACCCCGTTCCTGCAGCCACAGATTGTTTATACCAGAAAGAAGTGACGGACTTTATGTTTTCTATGCTTTTGATCCATTCTGACAGGAGGTGTGGCAGAGAACACAAAGGCACCGCATCAGAGCCCTGTGCCTGCTGGGTCCACTCCAGCAGTCAGGGCGTGGGAAGAGTGAGGAGGTGTAAAGCAAGGGAGGAAGCAGCCAGCAAACAGGCTCTTAACACTTTGTGCTCAGCCTCAGTAGAAGCCTCTATGCCTGCCGCTTTCCTGTCTAAATGGAAAACAATCTCGATGTGTACCAACTCAGCATAAACTGTTGCTATTACGGTCTCTTCCGACAAAATGTCCCTCAGGACAAGTAGACTCAGTCCTGAAGGTGGGGCCCTCTGTGCTGTGCAGGCACCCAGCACATCCAGACAAAAGGCTTTCCAAATGCCCTAGAACACTGCTCCCCCACCCCACAGCCATAGGTCCTTTGGAAGGACTCGGGTCTTTTCTTCCACTTGAGAGACATCACCTGTGATCTATTAGGATTCTTTCCTGAGAGCTGATTTTGAGAAGAGAGAATAAGGACAACACAAAGGTGGGCAAAGACAGCCTGGTGCTTAAAGGTGAACTTCACCTTTCCAGTTTTTCCTTTGGGATTGATCTGAAAATTTTCCATACACTTAACACGGCTTTTCTGAAGGAAAGAGAGTTTTGATGACTGAGGAAAGAGGTAAAAGACAAGGCTTGGGAGGGGGTGGTATTTTCAAAGCACAGAAAGTAGGAGGAAGGGGACAGGTGAAGGAGGCAAGAGAGACATGGGAGAAGAGGCATCTGATAGTCAGGGTATGAGGGTGGGGGAAGACATCCGGGAAACGAGAGAGAGGACAGAACAGAAACCTTGGACATGCTCTCTTTCCACTGCACAGCATTCCCTAGAACAGACACTGAGCCATAACAGAGAAGAGATTCTCAAGGGCTGAAATTACCAGGGGTTACATGGACTCCTAGCAGTGATGCTGGAGAGCAAAACTTAACACAAGGAAATACAGGATGAGGGTATTTCAGGCCAATAAGATAGGGAAAGAAGACTGGCTGGAATTTTTCCACCCACATTGAAGGCTTGTCCAAGGGGTTTGCGTGCTGTCTATACCAGGGGGGAGCCATCCCTAACAGATGACATGAAGTCAGAGTGAAAGAGACTCCAAATGGTGTTTTGGATGTATTTCAGTGCTTCTAGACCATGGGTTCGATCCCTGGGTTGGGAAGATCCCCTAGAGAAGGGAGAAGCTACCCACTCCAGTATTCTGCCCTGGAGAATTCCATGGACTGCATAGTCCATGGGGTTGCAAACAGTTGGACATGACTGAGTGACTTTCACAGACCCAAGTATGTGGAGCCCTGACCTGGACACCCACTGAGGCTATAACCAGTTTCCATGGGATAAGGAGTCTGCATGGCCATGGGGAGCTCATATCCCTCTTCTAGACCACTCTCTGGGAGCTGAGGATCCTGAAAGTTCTTGCCCAGACATCCCTAAGCCTTCTTACTGGGCCTGTGAGGGCCTCTTCCCACATCTGTCCTACTGAGAATGGCCTGCAGAGCTGGTGAATGCCACATAAGCCATAGGGGCCACTAACTGAAGGGGACAGTGGACAGAACTAGGCTTTGGTACACCAGGCTCCTTTAGTATTGGGTGGAGTTGCTGCTGGGAAGGGTAAAAGATGAGTGATATCTGGGAACCAGATTTTGAAAGGTCAGAATGTAAAGCTGGACTTCCAGTTCATTATTAAGACATATTTGTCAAGTTAGAAAGATAAATAAAATAACATATCTTATTTAACATCTTGTAGCTTGACTTCTAGCTTCCAAAATGTAGGCACAGGATATACAGATTTCTATCTGTACTCTTGTCCTGGGCCCTGAAAGTCTGAGGGTGGACCCACTGGATTTCACTTAAATCTATTTGCTCAAGCAGGAGGAAAACAATAAAACATAGGGAAGGCAGGCCGAGGTGGGGGTAGGAGTGTCTGTCCAGGCTGTCACCAACCACAACCTTTGCGCCTTATAGCCAGAAATATCCACTCTGGTATTCAGAGTCTTCTTAAGGCTATTGGGCTAGAAGTTCCATTAAATTTTAACACTCAGCAACCAAAGAAATCTAGGGTCTGATTCACCTACAGGGAGATACAATAGGTAAGAGTTTTTCTAACCTTAAGCTACCATGAGAATTAAGGCAGAAAGAGTTCCAATATCCTGCTTCTGAAGTGTTCATTTTCCATTGAGAGAACTATTTTTAACAGAACCCTGAATAATAAGAAGAAAACTCTCTACAGACCTATAGCTATGGAAATTCTTACACTCAAGGACCCACATGGTCACATTTTTCTGTGATTAGTACAGGGTTTTTCAGATAAGTGTTTGCTTGCATTGTAGAAACAGTTCCAAAATCAATAAGAAATGTTATACCTTATCGCTCCCCAGAAGGGAAAAACAATAAAGAATTTTGCAAACCATGTCTGGGAGGCTGAGCAAGACATACATTCAAGTCTAATACAGAACAACCACAATCCAGGGACAGCACATCAGACCTCACTATGGGAGCCAGTTCTTCCAATCAGGGAATCAATCCAGAGAAACCACAACATGGGAAGAGAAAACTAACAGATGATTCTGTTTTCCTTACCACCTGCATTCAACCCAAATAGGGGAAGGCATCAGGAAGCAAAAACCCCATTAAAAGTTATGAGAGTCTATGGCTTCCTTGAGAACAAACTGGATTCTGCTTGAGTTATAACTCTTTCATCTTTTAAAACTGGATGAAGAAGTACATAGAACAGTAAATGATGGAGAAGAGGCATCTCAGAGCATAGAGCATCAGTTGTGTTCAGTTGCTTAGTTGTGCCCAACTCTTTGCGACCCATGGACCACAGAATGCCAGGCTTCCCTGTCCATCACCAACTCCCAGACTTTGCTCAAATCCATGTCCGTCGAATCAGTGATGCCAACCAACCATCTCATCCTCTGTCATCCCCTTCTCCTCCTGCCTTCAATCTCGCCCAGCATCAGGGTCTTTTCCAATGAGTCTGTTCTTCACATCAAGTGGCCAAAGTATTGGAGCTTCAGCTTCAGCATCAGTCCTTCCAATGAATATTCAGGACTGATTTCCTTTAGGATTGACTGGTTTGATCTCCTTGGAGTCCAAGGGACTCTTCAAGAGTCTTCTCCAACACCTCAGTTCAAAAGCATCAATTCTTCGGCACTCAGCTTTCTTTATGGTTCAACTCTCACATCTGTACATGACTACTGGAAAAACCAAAGCTATGACTAGACGGACCTTTGTTAGCAAAGTAATGTCTCTACTTTTTAATATGTTGTCTAGGTTGTTCATAGCTTTTCTTCCAAGGAGCAAGTATCTTAATTGCCTGGCTACAGTAACCATCAGCAGTGATTATGGAGCCCAAGAAAATAAAGAATGTCACTGTTTCCATTGTTTTCCCATATACTTGCCATGAAGTGATGGGACCGGATGCCATGATCTTCATGTTTTGAATGCTGAGTTTTAAGACAGCTTTTTCACTCTCCTCTTTCACTTTCATCAAGAGGCTCTTTAGTTCCTGTTAGCTTTCTCCCTAAGGGTGTATCATCTGCATATCTGTGTTATTGATATTTCTCCCGGCAATCTTGATTCCAATTTGTGCTTCACCCAGCCCAGCATTTCACATGATGCTCTCTGCATATAAGTTAAATAAGCAAAGTGACGATATACAGCCTTGACCTACTCCTTTCCCAATTTGGAACCAGTCTGCTGTTCCATGTCCGGTTCTAGCTGTTGCTTCCTGACCTGCATACAGATTTCTCAGGAGGCAGGTAAGGTGGACTGCTACTCCCATCTCTTTAAGAAGTTTCCACAGTCTGTGATCCACACAAAGTCTTTGGCATAGTCAATAAAGCAGAGGTAGATGTTTTTCTGGAACTCTCCAGAAAACTGGAACTCTGGAACTCTGCTTTTTCTATGATCCAACAGATGTTGGCAATTTGATCTCTGGTTCCTCTGCCTTTTCTAAATCCAACTTGAACAACTGGAAGCTCATGGTTCATGTAGTGTTGAAGCCTGGCTTGGAGAATTTTGAGCATTACTTTACTAGCGTGTGAGATGAGTGCAATTGTGCAGTAATTTGGACATTCTTTGGCATTGCCTTTCTTTGGGATTGGAATGAAAACTGACCTTTTCCAGTCCTGTGGCCACTGTTGAGTTTTCCAAATTTGCTGACATTTTGAGTGCAGCACTTTCACAGCATCATCTTTTAGGATTTTAAACAGCTCAACTGGAATTCTATCACCTCCACTAGATTTGTTCATAGTAATGCTTCCTAAGGCCCACTTGACTTCACATTCCAGGATGTCTGGCTCTAGGTGAGTGATCATACCATTGTGGTTATCTGGGTCATGAAGGTCTTTTTTGTATGGTTCTTCTGTGTGTTCTTGCCACCTCCTTCCTCTTAATATATTCTGCTTCTCTATACCATTTCTATCCTTTATTGTGCCCATCTTTTCATGAAAAGTCCATGGGGTCACAAAGAGTCAGACATGACCGAGCAATTTTCACTTTCACTTTTGGAGAGAAAAGTCGAGAGGGAAAGTCAAAGCTAATGCCAGGTGGACAAGCTGAAGTTAAGAACTGAGGAGTTAGAATGTGCAGGTGAGCACTACTCTTTTGAGAAGTTAGGCACAAAAGGGATGATAGCCAAGAGATCAGCAACAGAGACATGTGAGTATGAGGCTAAGGAGAAGGGAAAACCAGTCACCTGAGGTGGCAGGTGGCCAGGGCCCATTCTTGTTTCAAGAAGACCAGAAATGAGCAGTCTACCCCACAGCCTCTGGGCATGCGCCAAACAACCCCCATGGTTGTCCAATCCTGCTCCCTGCTATCGGAGTAGATTAGACTTGAGTGTCTGGAATGTGCCTGGATTTTCTCAGAGAAATGAGCAATAGAAACACAAGACATCGTGATAAGCAACATATGCATATGAAACAAAAGCTGCCAGAGCAGTTCCAAAGGTAAAGGTTGATCTTTATGGGAAGTGACTCAAATGTCCCCCTGGATCCATTGAAATGGGGCTTTAACAGACTTGAGCACAATAGGCTATCAACATTAACTTGAGGCACAGGAAACCTAATTACAACCACAACACTGCCATTTGAGTTAGGTGACCCAAGACAGGCTCCACAACCTCTGAGCCTTCGTTTTCTAATCTAAGAAAAAGAATAGTATCTCCCTGACCTAATGAAACACTTTATAAACTACAGAGGTTTCTACAAATGTATATTTTGTAATTCTTTTACTGCATCATTGAGACCAGTAAAATTATGTTCTTAATGGTCCCAGAAATTTGAAGCATAAGTTTTAAGCTTTGTGTATAATGATGAAGTTGCATCAGAGTGGCACTGAAGGTTACTAAAATATCCAGAGGAAATTATTTACATAGAGGTAACGTAGTGGTCTGCTTTTCTCTCTTTAGCCTGATGACAGTTTTAGATGAAACAGTTTTATAAAGCACTTCTCTCAAAGTCTTACTTTCAGCGATATCAGTAGAGGAGAAAATAAAGAAACAAATCGGATTCTTCCTGCTGATCAGGGGATTTTAAAATTTTTGAACTTTTGCTTCAAACTGTTTGGCAAAAGAATTTTTCATTTCATATTTTATGTGGGTAGAGAACTGACTAGCAAGAGACTAATTCAATCAAGCTGCTGTATTTTATGAGTTCATTTGAATTTCCTGACTGAATTATAACTCCTTAATTCAATTTTTTTCCACTTGAATTTTGGTGTTATAAAATACATTTACATAGAAAATATCTGGTCTTTTTAAGGAGGCATTTGGTGGCCAAAAATAGAAAAATTAATTTTTTAAATTCAAAGAATCAGCCATTTTTCTTTCCACAAACAAAAAAAAAAAAATGAGGAAGAGAGAGGGAGAAATCAGGCAAGGTTCAGGTATGACTAAATACCTAGACATGAAGACTGAAATAATTGATTCAAAAAATTTAAACAGGAGAATTGTTGTTCAGTCACTGTCGTGTCTGACTCTTTGCCATCCCATGGACTGCAGCACTCCAGGCTTCCCTGTCCTTTACCAGCTCCCAGAGTTTGCTCAAACTCATGTTCATCGAGTCACTGATGCCATCCAACCGTCTCATCCTCTGTTACCCCCTTCTCCTCCTGCCCTCAATCTTTCCCAGCATCAGGGTCTTTTCTAATGAATCAGCTCTTCACATCAGGTGGCCAAAGTATTGGAGCTTCAGCTATAAATAGGAAAAGAGTCAAAAATTTAAAAGAAATAATTTTCTTCAAATATAAGAGGTCTCTTATTTAAAATGGAACACCAGTGATATTCTGGATGCATTAAGGATCAAATATTAATATGTATTCCAGCACTTTGTCAGTATCAAGAGCGTAGTAGGTTTTCAATGAATACATGTCAAATGAGAACATTTTTTAAGTGGACCTAAATTCCACCATAAGGAACTGAAGTTTTATATATACAGAAGAATTATTCCAAGTGGAACGACATAACTACCACATGGAATGAATTACTGAGATATATTATGGTGTCCAAGCACCTCACTGGGAAGTCAGATAAAAGGCTAGATCCTTAACTCTTTCTTGTGGCTTGCTTACAATTCTGTCTAAAGACAAAATTCTAGACAACTTACCAAATCCATTCCTTACTAGGATTCCATAAAATATCCAAAATTGAAGGTGAACTAGATTAAGGAAAGTAATTAGGCCAGAAAGATTTTTTTCCCCATAAATAATGCTTTGGTTTCACTGAGTTAGAATGCTTTGGACACACAGGAGACACAATGCTTTCAAAACGTAAAACTTGAGAACATGACCATGCTTAGCATAAAGCCCGACGTGCTTCACTGGGAAGACAAAGGACGGTAAGCCACCTATACTTGGTCTTCTTTAAGATATCTCTTAGCTAGATCTCAGAAGCATTTATTGAGGGTCTACTGTGTGCTCTTTTCATCCGCAAAATAACCTGGCAGAGTTCAGAAATACAGGTAATTTACTCCAAAACATCTAGATATTAATTGGCAGAATCTGAATTGTAACCAAATATGCCTGATTCAAGGTTTGTTACTGTAGCTCTTGTTACTGTAGCTATTGTCACTGTAGCTATTTCTGTGTGACAAGAAAATCAGAGGATAGTTCACTCCATCACCTCCAGCTCCTTCCACATGAAACGAGAAAACTGCTTCATGTGACTGCTTGGGTCCACGGTTCATGGAATCAGCCTGTCTGTGAGCTGCACTGTGATCTGAGTGACCAACGTAGCAAAGGTCTGTACACTACAGGCACAGGGAACTGTGGAGACCTCCTCCCTCCAACAAGGTGTGGTTCCCTACAATAATACAGGCCAAAGAAGAGGCCTTGCCTCATGACCTGGTCATTTTTCTCCCCAGAGAGCTAATCTACTTCTGGCCGCAAGGGGAGCTTGTGTCTCCACTGAGTACATCCGTAGAATGACCTTGCATCTGTGTTTGCTGAGTCGGCTTGTATTTACCAGCTAATACTTCAACTTTGTCCATATGCCCAGGGGCCTTGGCAATAGGAGATTTTTACAAGTCTAATAAATAATTATATGCAATATTAACTGCAGGCCATTCCTAGTACATCGGGTCCCATTAAAATAAAAAGTGCTGATTCTTTTCCCAGAGCGCCGCATCTTGTGCTGTAAAGTATTTCCTTATTAGGCAAAATAGGCAAATGGGTTTGGGTTTTTTTTTAAGACCTTCTTCCCTAATTCAAATAAAGCATTTCTGTTGTAAAAACTCTTTGAAGATTTCATTACTACTTGTTGGCTATGAGTGCCTCTCCTGTTATAGATTTGAGCCAAGGCTAATGATGCTGAAATACCAAAGGAAAACCTTTTAAGTGGAGTATATCATCTTTCCAATTGCAATTAAAAACTCACATGTGACTATTTGCCTTTGAGAGTTTTCTGTCTGAGTTCACAGGATGAAACTCCACATTTTCCCCAAGATCACTTTTGTCTCTGAAGTAATTTTTTTTAATTTAAATGTGTTTACCATACTCCTCCTTTTGTCCATTTTCATAATGAGACAAACTTATTTTTTAAATGTAAAAAACCAAATTATTGCTTTGCATGGTGCTTTCTGGTTGACAAGGCATTTTGTCAAACATTTTGTTGTTGTTCAGTCACTTAAGTCGTCTCCAACTCTTTGTGACCTCATGGACTGTAGCATGCAAGACTCCTCTGTCCTCCACTAGCTCCTAGAGTTTGCTCAAATTCATGTCCATTGAGTCAGCAATGCTATCTAACCATCTCATCCTCTGCCACCCCCTTCTCCTTTTGCCTTCAATCTTTCCCAGCATTGGGGTCTACTCCAGTGAGTCAGCTCTTCACATCAGGTGGCCAAAGTATTGGAGCTTTAGCTTCAGCATCACTCCCTCCAATGAATATTCAGGGTTGATTTCCTTTAGGATTGACTGATTGATCTCCCAGCAGTCTAAGGAACTCTCAAGAGTCTTCTCCAACACAAAAGTATCACTTCTTTGGTGCTCAGCCTTCTTTATGGTCCAACTCCCACATCCATACATGACTACTGGAAAAGCGATAGCTTTGACTATACAGACCATTGACATCAAAGTGATGTCTCTGCTTTTTAATATGCTGTGTAGGTTTATCATAGCTTTCCTTCCAAGGAGCAAACGTCTTTTAATTTCATGGCTGCAGTCTCTGCCCAAAATGATTTTGTAGTCCAAGAAAATACAACCTGTTACTGCTTCTACTTTTTCCCCCTCTATTTGCCATGAATTGATGGGACCAGATGCCTTGATCTTGATTTATTGAATGTTGAGTTTCAAGCCAGCTCTTTCACTCTCCTCCTTCACTTTCATCAAGATGTTCTTTAGTTCCTCTTCACTTTCGGCCATAAGGGTGGTGTCATCTGCATATCTGAGGTTGTTGATATTTCTCCCAGCAATCCTGATTTCGGCTTGTGATTCATTCAGCCCAGCATTTCACAAGATGTACTCTGCATAGAAGTTAAATAAGCAGAGTGACAATATACAGCTTTGACATATCCCTTTCCCAATTTTGAACCAGTCCATTGTTCATCTCTAACTGTTGCTTCTTGACTTATATACAAGTTTCTCAGGAGACAGGTAAGATGGACTGCTACTCTCATCTCTTCAAGAATTTTACACAGTTGGTTGTGATCCACAGTCAAAGGCTTTAGCATAGTCAATGAAGCAGAAGTACATGTTTTTCTGGAATTCCATTACTTTCTCCGTAATCCAATGAAGGTTGGCAATCTGCTCTCTGGTTCTTCTGCCTTTTCTAAATCCAGCTCGTATGTCTGGAATTTCCTAATTCACATACTACTGAAGCCTAGCTTGAACGATTTTGAGTATGACCTTACTATAATAGCACATGAAATGAGAGCAATTGTATGGTAGTTTGAACAGTTTTTGGCATTGTCCTTCTTTGGGATTGGAATGAAAACTGACATTTTCCAGTCCTGTGGCCATTGCTGAATTTTCCAAGTTTGCTGACATATTGAGTGCAACACTTTAATAGCATTCATCTCTTAGGATTTGAAATAGCTCAGCTGGAATTGTATCACTTCCACTATCTTTGTTCATAGTTATGCTTCCTAAGGCCCACTTGACTTCACACTTCAGGATGCCTGGCTCTTGGTGAGTGATTGTCCAGGTCATTAAGATCTTTTCTGTATAGTTCTTCTATACAAGAACTTCTCATATATTTTTGCCACCTCTTCTTAATCTCTTCTTTTTCTGTTAGATCCTTACCATTTCTGTCCTTTATTGTGCCCATCCTTGCATGAAATGTTCCCTTGATATCTCTAATTTTCTTGAATGATCTCTAGTCTTATTTTTCCTATTATTATCCTCTTTCTTTGCACTATTCATTTAAGAAGCCTTTCTTGTCTCTCCTTGCTGTTTTCTGGAACTCTGCATTCAGTTGGGTATATCTTTCTCTTTTTCTCTTGCTTTTTGCTTCTCTTCTTTCCTCAGCTATTTGTAAAGCCTCCTCAGACAACCACTTTGCCTTCTTGCATTTCTTTTTCTTTGAGATTGCTTTGGTTACTGCTTCCCATACAATGGTACGGACTTGTATTCATAGTTCTTCAGGCACACTGTCTACTAGATCTAATCCTTTGAATCTATTTATCACCTCCACTGTATAATCATAAGGGATTTGATTTAGATCATATTTGAATGGCCTAGTGGTTTGCCCTAGGCCTAAGAGGTTTTCCCTACTTTCTTCCATTTTAGCCTGAATTTTGCAATAAGGAGCTAATGATCTGAGCCACAGTCAGCTCCAGGTCTTGTTTTTGCTGACTGTATAGAACTTCTTCATCTTTAGCTGCAAAGAACATAATAAATCTGATTTTGGTATTGACCATCTGGTGATGTCCATGAGTAGCGTCGTTTCTTGGGTTGTTGTAAAAGTGTATTTGTTATGATCAGCATGCTCTCTTAACAAAACTCTGTTAGCCTTTGCCCTGCTTCATTTTGCACTTCAATAATGACAAACATTATATCATTTAATTTTGTTTTATCCTTTCAAAACCTCAGTGAAGTAAATATTACTCCTATGATTTTCCAGATAAGAAAACTGAGGTTCAAAAAATTGTAGTTCTATGCCCAAGGTCACAAACTACTGTAAAGAGTCCAGTCCAGTTATTGATAGAAACTACCAATTGTACCTTAATATCATCTCTTTCTTTATTCATTGAGTAATAGAACCCTCTAATTCCGGCTGGGCATTATATTACACTATCATATTCTACCCTGAAATACAGATTTCCTTGTAGTTGCATGTATTAGTCACTCAGTCATATCTGACTCTTTGCAACCCCATAGGCTGTAGCCTTCCAGGCTCCTCTGTCCTTGGAATTCTCCAGACAAGAATACTGGAGTGGGTAGCCATTCCTTCTCTAGGGGATCTTCTCAACCCAGGGATTGAACCCCAGACTCCTGTATTACAGGCATATTCCTGTAGCTGGGTATGACCGAACCATGATTTTTTTCCAATGGTATTTAAGGCAGCTTCCAGGAAGGACCTGTGAGAGGTACCATGTGGTATTTTGTACTTTTCTCTGTTCTACTAGCTGCATTATGGAGATAATGGCAGGAACAGGAGCAGCCATCTTGGACCATGAGGTAACCCTGGGCATGCAGATCCTGCATAGCAGAGTCGCAGACAGAAGAAACCTGGGGCCTACAGACTGTGTGGCATGAAGCAGCCATGCTATCCAGGACAGCCTACAACCCGACATTAACACGGGAAAGAAATGTCAGAGTTCAATGAAAGAGCAAACCTCTGCCTTGTTTAAGCTAGTGTTGTTTTGATTTTACTACTGCTTTAACTGAACCTAAATTTAACTGAGAACTAAGTCCTAACTGATAAGTAGTTTGACTCCTTCTCTACGATATGATGGACCCAAATGACTAGAGAGAGAAATGACCTGATGAGAGCAGGTGTCTTCCTTACAAATAGCCAACTGAGGTAGAAAAACCAGGTGATTTCTGTGGGGCTTTTGACCAGCTAATTTGCATTAAAACTCATTTTGCTATCTTGGTCCTCTGGGGTAGAGAAGCAACTATATTAACATTCTCCCTCTAAACTAAATTATCCAGCCTCTTGTCAGCCTTCTCTAAGGAGCAATCCAGTGGAAAGGGAGATCACAGAGCTGAAAGTTATATCCTCTGATGTGATGTTTTAAAAGCTGTACTGACCTCTCAAATATCAGAAGCCTAGATCTGATAGCAAATCATGCATTAAAGACCACATCTGAGACCGAAGAGCCAGACAGCATGGTCCTTCAACACGCTGGGGCAGCCCTGAGAGGGGCTCCCATTGTCTTCTATCCTGAGTGTGGGCTGGGGGTTTGCCAGCCGCATCCCAGCAGGCACTGATGGAAACCACATGAGCAAGAACACATCACAGGCCTGCGTTGGACAATGCATCCAAAAAAGCCAAACTCTAAAGCACAGTCCATCTGGGACCAGGCTGGGCAGCCTCTATACCCAGGAGCTGGGAGAAATTTAGCAAAGGGCTGAGAACTCCAGATGGGAAGCAAGGGAGGGAGCAGGCACTCTCCACACAAACCCTCTAAATCATGGGATGGAGCAGCCATACAACCAGCCACAGACTCTGCCCACAAAACCAAAGCTTCTGAAGGTGCCTGCTTGGATAGAGCCATAGCCCTGTTCACTACACAGGGTCCCTCATAGCCCAGAAGGGGAGCCAGGGGCTTGGAAGAGGATGAAGGACTTGTGGGCAGTCACATAGGTTGTTACATGCTAATGCTTTTGAAGACTGGCCTAAGCTCACTCCTCAGTCTCTGCATCCTACACAACTCAAATTTGAGGAAAAGGTGAGTGGGGTATACTTGAAGGGGAACAAATGATCCCCTTCACCTAGCAGCTCTCTCTTCATCCAGTTCCTCTTGTCTGGGAGTTTAGTCATCACCTCTCTCAGGAAGCCTTTCTGATTCCTCAGGATGCACCAAATGCTTTCAAAGTACTTTGTGCCTACCACTGTCCTAAATTTTATCATGTTCGTTAAAGTCATATGATTGCTGCTCCAGTATTTTCCCTATTAAAATTTAAGCTCTATGAGGGCAGACTCACATATTCATCTCTGATGCCAACAGTCTTATATGTTTAAGTGTTTTGTTTATATTGTCTAATTTAATCTTCACAGGCACTTTATTGTGCCAATTCTGTAAATGAGGAAATGAAGCAAGGAGAGTTTACAGAACTTGACAGGTAAGCTATACAAAGGCCAAAGATGAGATTTAAACCCAGGAAGTATTAAACTCCCAACAGCACTTAATCACTCTGCCTTCACCTGGAAGGTCTGCTGTTTCCATCAACATCAGATTAAGAGTTGCATCCTCATTTTTCAAAGGAGAGAAAGGAGAGTTGCTTTGTGATGTCATTTCCAGACCCAGAAAGCAAGGCTGCTGGTAGAGATGCTATATACGCCTCACTGAACCCCATACACCTCACTGACCGCCCCCACCCAACCCTCCACCGTGGATGTTTGCACTCAAGTGACATTCAGATGCCAGTATCTGTATCTCTTGACTCCGGGGATCTTTTTTTCCCAGAAATCCTCACTGCCCACATGCAGCAGACCAGAGGGCCACAGAATTAAGACCTTCGACCAATGACTGTCCGGAACTGCTATACAAAGCTCCCAGTTCTCTGCCCCCCAAGATTGGATCATTCCAAGGCGTGTGTTTGCACCATTCCCCAGAGTTCTCCACAGGATGAAGCTTCAGTTGTCCGCTGTGGTAGCAGGCAGAGTAGTACACCCTATGTTATCACCTGCTTGTCTCTGTATCGTTCCCTGCTTCCCTACTGGTATCCTCTGTACTTCCCAAACACACAATTTACATTATCATCTCCAAGCCTACCTCTGGGAGAGCCCAGCCACTGTCAGGCACAGGCCCAGAGGGGCTGTTCCCATTGCAGCTTGTCTGTGTGAACAGCGCCCCCTGGAATTCCGCCATGTGTATCCCCCGGCAACTGTGGGCAGTGACCAATCAGAGGAGGGTTCTCTCAGCTGACCACCCTATCTTAGTTAGCTCTCCTCCACGAGGAGTAACAGACCCGTGTCATGTGCACAAAATATCAGTGTGAGGCCGGTGCCTGATGTGAACTTAGCAACAGGGGCAAGTGCACATGACAAGTCTCCCTGCCAACAACCTCTGAGTCCTCGGATCAGAAGACGACAGTCACGTAACGTCGGTGGCCAGTATGGGCGTCACTCAACAAATGCTCTGTAAACAAAGGAGAGGGAGAAAGCAAAATCCTGAAGCCGCGAAGAAAGGCCACAGACGGTGTCATGGGGGAAAGTGCAGAATGCCTGCAGTGGGACTGTCCCGCCTAAAACAGAAATTCAACAGAAAGCAAATAATAGGTCAGAAGCGGCCTGTACATCGAACTTAGATTTCTCCAAAAATTCTCTCTATTCTCCATGTTTCTGAACAGCAACTATCTCAATGAAAAATCTTGAAGTGTTTTCTAACACTAAGAGAGAGGAGTTCACTTCAAGATAGTAGGAACTATATACACAAAACCATAGTCCCTCTATAGTTTGTACCTTTGTTTTTAAAAATTTCACCATTATCACGGATGGCTCAGCCGGTAAAGAGTCTGCCTGCAATGCAGGAGACTCAGGTTCAATCCCTGGGTTGGGAAGATCCCTTGGAGAAGGGAATGGCAAACCACTCCAGTATTCTTGCCTGGAAAATTCCATGAACAGAGGAAGCTGGTGGGCTATATTGTTCAAAGAGTCAGACTCGACTGAGCAACTAATGCTTTCAGTTTTCATTATCAAAATATTTATTCAAAGAGAAAATAATTTTCATGGTAGGTTTCCCTTTATATTCTTGTTAGCTTATCTAAAAATCAGGGAAGTGGGAACCCGCATCACAGGATTTTATGAGGAGTAACTAAAGAGGATGTAGCCTAGCTACACAGACCTGGTGGGGAGTGTGGAGAATGGCCTGACCATTGGAACTGCAAGTTTCAGCACTTTGGTCTCAGAAATGCACGTTTCCCTGTTTGTATCACATGGCCCACGTAAGTTCAGGAATATTGACTGGTCACAGAGACGCATGGGCCAGGAGAGCACCACGGGGCACGCTAAGCAGTGTTATAGCTTCATCTGCAAGAAGGCCTTTCTAGACCACAGACCATGGGCCATTCCCCAGTTGCCAGAAACCAGCTCAACCTAGGAAGGGAGACATCTGTTCTATAGGTGCCTGTGTTGCATTTTATTTATATTAGTTTGACTTCAGTACATAATGCAACATTAATGTATATACTTTCATTATATTTTCAGGTTAGACATCCTAGAGCAAATTTCCTCTGTTGAAGATGTCAAATTTGGTATCTGATATATTGATATAAAGCACATAGAAATTAGGATATCCCTTCTGTAAATTACAAACCTCTAAGGTCCATATCATTCAATCTTATCATAGGCTTGCATTCAAATGAAACCATTCCCATCAATATTCATTTATTATATACCTGTTGGCTGCCTACTACGTGCTAAGCCCCATTCTAAGTGGCAGGAGTACAGCAGGAAATAAATAAAATTTCCTTCCCCTACAGAGTTTACGTTCTTGTGGGAGGGGACTGGATAAATAAATACTATCTATTACATATCAGAGGACAGTAAGTGCTATGGTAAAGCTGGAAAGGGAACAGAAGTGCTGGGTTACAAGTGAGATTCAATTTAAATAGGTCAGGAAAATTCTCACTGATAATGTGACAATCAAAAATAATTAAAAGTATAATTTATATCTTAGCCTCTGAAAGATATCAAAGAAGGACCCAAATGAAAAAGACAACTGATTTCACTGATGTTCTGTTTCTTCATTTCTCTCTTCCTGCACGTGGGGACACATACACACACATGCACGGACACACACTTTAGTATCTTCCAAGAATCCCTTTGAACTTCCATAATCTTTCTTTACCAACCCAGCCTGAGTGGGCTTAATTAAATTTAATTAATTGGGCTTAATTAAATTCAATAATTATTTATTGAGCATCTACCATGTGCTAGGAGCTATGTTCAGTTCTGGGAAGACATGAACAACTGCTCAGAAGTGCAGGAGAGATGAACATAAAGTGTAGAATTATAAGGGTGGTACTGGAGGATACAAAAGGAGTTCCTAACCCAGATTGAGGGGCATATCAGATAAGGCTTCCTGGAAGAGGTAACATCCAAGCTGAAGTGTTGAGTCAACTAGGTTAGTCCAGTAACAAAGTGGAGATCAAAGTCCCAGACAGAAGGCAAAGATGAGAAGGGTAATTCTTCTTACAGTGATAACGCCCATAACAACATTTATTTAACACAGCTGTGCTAGGCAAGTCAACTCAAAACCACCCCCATCCCCTGCCAATGACTCTTTTTTTTTTTTTTTTTTTTTTTGGTTTCACTGGGTCTTAGTTGCTACATGCAAAATCTAGTTCCCTGACCAGGGATTGAACCCAGGCCCCCTGCATTGGGATTGAGGTGTTTTAGTCACTGAACCACCAGAAAAGTCCCCAATGACTCATTTTAACAGGAGTCCACTCCAGTATTTTTAATATATTTTATACTCCTCCAGTGGAGGAGTCTACTCCAGTCCTCATTTTAACAGGAGTCCATTCCAATATTTTTAATACTCCTCCAGTGGAGGAGTCCACTTCAGTCCTCATTTTAACAGAAGTCCACTCCAGTATTTTTAATATTTTTAATACTCCTCCAGTGGAGGAGTCCACTCCAGTATTTTTAATATTTTTAATACTCCTCCAGTGGAGGAGTCCACTCCTGTTAAAATGTTTTCCTTTGGATCCTTGTTTAGTACCTGTGGCTGCTGCTGCTGCTGCAAGTCACTTCAGTTGACCCCATAGATGGCAGCCCACCAGGCTCCCCTGTCCCTGGGATACAGGGTTAATAGAACCATTCTTCTTTCCAAGTGAGAATATGACTTTCAGTTAACTTTCCGTGACCTGCAACAACTTTCTCTATTGCCTGACTGACCCACTTACAACAGG
The DNA here is from genome assembly GCF_042477335.2 of Ovis canadensis. Taxonomy (NCBI): domain Eukaryota; kingdom Metazoa; phylum Chordata; class Mammalia; order Artiodactyla; family Bovidae; genus Ovis; species Ovis canadensis. The sequence continues at coordinate 34,933,296 of NC_091260.1, forward strand.
CCCAAATCTGTTGCCAGGACACACTGAGGATGATGAGATGACTTCCAGTTGGTAAGTCGCATCTGGACTGGGTGCACTTAGGAACAAACAGGTAATGAGAATTGTTACAAGAGGCACTGGCTTGGAAGGGAGGTTCAAGAAGGAGGGGATATATGTATCCATGTAGCTGATTCACTTCATTGTACAACAGGAGCTAACATAACATTGTAAAGCAATTATACACCAATTGAAAAAAAAAAAGAAAAAGAGGTACTGGCTCCTGCAGGACAATTCAGTTCGGTTCAGTCGCTCAGTCGTGTCCGACTCTTTGCAACCGCATGAATCTCAGCACGCCAGGCCTCCCTGTCCATCACCAACTCCTGGAGTTCACTCAAACTCATGTCCATCGAGTCGGTGATGCCATCCAGCCATCTCATCCTGTCATCCCCTTCTCCTCCTGCCCACAATCCTTCCCAGCATCAGAGTCTTTTCCAATGAGTCAACTCTTCACATGAGGTGGCCAAAGTACTGGAGTTTCAGTCTCAGCATCAGTCCTTTCAATGAACACCCAGGGCTAATCTCCTTTAGGATGGACTGGTTGGATCTCCTTGCAGTCCAAGGGACTCTCAAGAGTCTTCTCAAACACCACAGTTCAAAAGCATCAATTCTTCGGTGCTCAGCTTTCTTCACAGTCCAACTCTCACAACCATACATGACCACTGGAAAAACCATAGCCTTGACTAGACGGAACTTTGTTGGCAAAGTAATATCTTTGCTTTTTAATATGCTATCTAGGTTGGTCATAACTTTCCTTCCAAGAGTAAGCGTCTTTTAATGTCATGGCTGCAATCACCATCTGCAGTGATTTTGGAGCCCAAAAAAATAGTCTGGCACTGTGAGACAAAAGGCTTCTAAATCAGGGTTGTTTACCAAGAGAGTGGTTCCTAAACAGCTCTGTGGACACCAGTAAAGACTACTGCAAAAACACCCCTTCACTGGCCCAGGAGCACCTGGCACTCTGAATAGATGAGACTGAGGGGTGCCAAAGGTGGCCTGTGATCATCAGGTGAGTCTAAATATTTAGCTGAGCCTAAGAAGATGGTAGCCATGCACAAATTCTTCATCTAACTCTCAAAACGCTATTTCTTATAACGGCTAGCGTTTAGGAAGGATGATAAAATAACCATATAGTTTTCTTCCTGTAATTATCCTTTCATCACAGCACCTACACTAAGAATCCCACTAGTCATTATTAATTAAGAATCATTTTTTACCTTGTACTAAGGCCCTTCCCCTCTCTGAAATCTACCCTCCCTCTGTTAGCCCCCTACCCCCACACAAGATATCATTCAGTCATGCTACTTTTCACATCATGTTTCCCTCTGGTGATAGTTTAGTCCCTAAGTCATGACTGACTCTTGTGACCCCATGGACTGTAGCCTGCCAGGCTCCTCTGTCCATGAGATTTTCCAGGCAAGAATACTGGCGTGGGTTGCCATTTCCTTCTCCAAAGGACCTTCCAGACCCAGGGATCGAAACCAGGTCTTCTGCAATGCAGACAGATTCTTTACCAACTTAGCTCTGAGGGAAGCCCATGTTTCCCTCTGGTCTATTTTAAATTCAACCAAAGTGGGCTTTCTCCTAGCTCGTTTTCCTACAATCATTTTCTCACCCTTTATTTATATATTATCCCTCTGCTCTCTCATCAAAATCTAGGCTCTCTACTGCATTCCTATCTATTTGGATCACCTGTCACTCATTTTTATTCTAATATATCTCAACACTTTCTGGTGTCCTGGGAGCATGCTTTTCTGGATTGCCAAGCATATGCTGTGCTCTGGGAATCCTTCCTTGACCAAAATTCACTTCTTTAGTGAAGGTTTTCTCATTGCTCAAAACTTTCTTGCCTTCAGTTGCTCAGTCATGTTTGACTCTGTGATCCCATAGACTGCAGCACGACATGTTTCCCTGTCCTTCACGATGGTGAAGCAAACTCCTGGAGTTTGCTCAAACTCGTGTCCACTGAGTTGGCGATGCCATCCAATCATCTCATCCTCTGTTGCCTCCTTCTCCTCCTGTCCTCAATCTTTCCCCTCATCAGGATCTTTTCCAATGAGTTGGCTGTTTGCATCAGATGGCCAAAGTATTGGAGCTTCAGCATCAGTCCTTCCAATGAATATTCAGGATTGATTTCCTTTGGGATTGACTGGTTAGATCTCCTTGCTGTCCAAGGGACTTAACTTTCTGGTTGTGTCTATCTGACCCCTCCTCCAAAATAGTGTAAATGTTAGGGGAAAAAAAATCCTATAAATACACCAGTTACAAAGCTGTCAAATGTCTTGAAATATCTAGAGTGAGAGCTATACACATACTGAAAAACTCACTGAGAAATCTGGGCTAGAAGGAGAATTTTGATTCCCTAAGAAGAATGGGACTGAGCAACTGGGAACCAGTAGTTTTCTTGCTAAGAAAAAAAAAATTCTGGTTTTTATTCCTTTTATTATTTTATTTTTAAATTATGAAAGTATGATAACACATTTATAGGAGACTTGGAAAACACAGAACAAAGTTACATGTAGTTCCACTATAGATTACAATTGTTTTTTAAGTAGATAAATTAAGATTTTTAGTTGGAGTTTCAATATCAAACTCTCAAAAATTAATGGAATGAATAGACAGGAAAGTAGGATATTGTAGACCTGAAAAGCACTGTGAACCAATTCAACATAATTAAGACTTATACAGTTTTCACACAACCTCAGGATACAACTTCTATTCAAGTTACCATAGACCATAAATCAGGAAACACTGGAATATATCCAGGGATGTAAAACAGGTGCAAAAATTTTATGGTCTAAAGGTATTGAAATCATACAGAGTCTGTTCTCTTACCACTATGGAATTATGTTAGAAATCAATATCAAAAGATATTTGAAAATAACCCACATATTTTCAAGTTCAATGTGACATTTACCAAGAGAGATCTTTGACTTAGCCATTGAAAAACCTCAATAAAGTCAGAAGACTGAAAAAAACACAGAGGGTGATTGCAGGGAAGAAAGTATTTAAATGATAAATGAATATTAAAATGAAAAATTAATATCCAAGATACTTTTAAAACCCCATGTATTTTGAAATTAAATGTTCACTTTTAAGTTATGGGTGTATCTAAGAAGCCACATAAGCCATAATAACAAGGAAAATGAGAAAATAAAAAATTGTTCTGCTTTTTAAATAAGATCAAAAAAATCCATAGGTAAAACTCTTTAGGTATGATGGGTAGATTAAAATTTAAAATGTCTATCAGATATTCTATAGAGTATTATGTTTTTATAAATATGGTGGTGGTGGTTGGCAGTTTGGTCACTAAGCCATGTCTGACTCTTGTGAGACTCCTCTGTCTATGGGATTCTCCAGGCAAGAATGCTGGGATGGGTTGCCATTTCCTTCTCCACTGGATCATCCAGACCCAGGGATCAAACCCAGGTCTCCTGCATTGCAGGCAGATTCTTTACCAACTGAGCTACAAGGGAAGCCCAAAATATAAATATATCATGTTTATTGATTTTCAGTATCATTTTATTCTTAAGCTTTAGGAGTTTTAGCTAATAAGTTTTTAAATTCTACATAAAATAGAAGGCTAGGCTTTATCCAATTCCTCCTCTCCCTGCTCTATAGATTCAAATTTGATAGTTTCATTGTGGGGTCAGGAAATCTTATTTTCTAATTAAATGCTATGGATAATTCCAGAGCAGGCAGACTTGAAGCCCCTCTTGGAGAAGTACTTCTTAGATGGGTATCAGCAGCAAAATGTTCTGAATTTAAAGGTGCTAGTTATTATAACACTTCCACAGAAAGTCTAATATGTTTGCCCACCCTTCTAAAAGTCCAAAGATAGAGTCCTCATCCCCTAGAAAGGATAAGCACAAACAATATAAATTTTTGTCAAGGGATAAATGGAGCTTATTATCTCTTACTGGTAATTTTCCTTTTTCACTTATAGAATAAACTGATCTCTGCAGCTGTAAAAAAAAAAATGTATATATGTATCAATAAAAGTCTAGAATCCCTTTTTATGTAGTATCCTAGTTTCACACGCCTTGAGAGTTGGGTCTTGGAAATTGTGACTCCTCACCACCCTTGCTGACACTAGAGATAATTATAACTACAGGAATTGAAAGGAAAAGTTTAACTACTAAAGCACTGAGGTTGCCATGAGTTCCACAGCTTTGAAGCAGTATCTATTGTTGGACTTTTGGTTTGCTCTATTTGACATCATTTAGACAAAACTGAAAAAGTTGAAAGTGGAAGAGACAGGAAAACTAACAAAGAGCAGATGAGACTGCTCAAACAAATGAAACATGCTCCAGCTCCATGTTCTTCTGTCTATGGATTAACTTGAGAGATTCACTAGCACTTGTACTTTTGTCTTCTTGACTTGATTTAAAACACATTGTGCTAAGAATCTGTTTACTTGGCCAGAGACAAGATTTCATTAATCACCGAAGAACAATAAAATATTGCTGTTTAATGAGGTTCCAAATACACTATCATCACTGAACTTAGCAACCGCCTAGACTATGTAACCACTTAACATCAGAAAGACATCAAAGAAGCTCCTAAAAAGAATGAATCCTTCATAAGGTTAAAGTCCCACCTCAGCACTCAAGACCCTCGCTCTTTCCTCTCCAATCATTAGTTTTACTCCAGTTCCTCAAATGCTGCAAGATTTTTCCCATGTCCAGGTCTTTGAATATGGTGCCGTTTCTCCTGGAATGTTCACCTGCTTCTCACTGGAGCCACTTTATCAGATCTCACATCAGTATCACTTCCTTCAAGGGAGGCCCTCCTAAGCCCCTCTCTCAAGCTAGTTTAGGAGACCCCACAGCCTTCTGCAGCCCCCTTCAGGGCACTACTACATTAGTGATTCATCATTAATGTGTCCAGTCCCTGCTAGACCCTACGCTCCATGAAAGGAGGGACTATCTCCATTGCATCCACACCACATCCCTGAAACATAGTAAAATTCCTGGCACACTGTGATGTTCAACAATAAATAGATCAATCAATGAAACAGATGGACAATGAAGATATAATATGATTAATACCAAATTAACATATGTCAATCCTCCCCGGGTTGACAGAGTCAAGAGTTAGCTAACACAAAAGCAGCCAACTCTTCATGGGTCCAAACATAAGGGAGCTCTTAATTCTTTGACACCAAAAACCAATTGGAAAGTTATGCCATTAAAGAACTAAAAGACGACGATTTTTTAAAAAAAGACGAGAAATGATCAGCCATAACTCAATCTAAGGGACACCCAGGAAGCTATGAGTGAAACACTTGGATCTGTTCTTTATTCACTTCCAAAATGCTGTGTAGGAGGCTTGGCATGCTAAAGCAGATATGATAGACTGAAAAGAAAATGGGCATGAGCCCAGAATTTAAAATAAAGGCAAGTCAAATCTTTAGAAAAGTAGTTTTCAGATGGACAAGAAATATGAGTGTTCAAAAGTGACACTGGAAATATGATAAAGTCTTACTCAGTTGAGTTGTCAACTGTATGCCTTCAATGTGATAAGCATTTTGCAAGCCAGTTAAGTCCTCCAAACCATCTTACACAATAGGGACAATTATATTTTTCGCAAATGAGGTAAACTAGGTTTTAAATGGTTGAGTAATTTTCTCAAGGTCATATAGTTAATTAATGTGGAACCCTTATTTCAAATCAAATTTTGGAGACCCAAATTCTTTTTTTTTTTTTTTACTTTTCATTTTATATTGGAGTGTAGCCAGTTAACAATGCTGTGATAGTTTCAACAGCGAAGGGACTCAGCCATAGATATACATGTATCCATTCTCCCCTGAACTCCCGTCCCAACAAGACTGACGTGTAACAGTGAGCAGGGTTCCCAGTGCTATACAGTAGGTCCTTGTTGGTTATCCATCTTAAATACAGCAGCATGTACATGTCCATCCCAAACTCCCTAACTATCCCTTCCCCTCATCGTTCCCCCCCTGGTAATCATAAGTTCGTTCGGAACCCAAATTCTTAAACTTGCTATACTACAAACTACTCAAATCAAAAACTCTGCATTTCATTTCAGCTAAATGCACATCAATAGCTCCCCCTTCCAGTGACCTTTCTGATGCCCCTACACTGCTCTCCTGAGCATTTCAGTGAAAATATAGAAGTCATTTAAGTTGTTCTCCCCAGAAAATCCACAGAGAGCCCCATTAAGAAACCCAGGGGAAGGTTCCACTAAAGAGGGGAACCAGGACCAGTGTGCGCAACTTCCAATCAATGGCAGTATGGTAGCAAAGTCCCATTTATATATCCATTCTAATTCTGCATGCATGTCACTGTGCATGTGTTTGCTTCTGCATGGGTGTCTAAGCCTGCCTGCTCAGGGGACTGTGTAGGTGCATTTACACCAAACTGTAGCAGTAGTGATTCATGGGAAGGGGCGTGGGATTAAAGCAGGGACGAAGGGGAAAGATTCATTTCTAGGTAGCACACTTCTACAATACTTCAGCATTTTACAACAAGCCATGAGGTCAAAGAAGTCATTTGGCCCATTTTTTGCTTGAAAAGAGAGCTGTCTCACTGCAGCTCTGAAAGAGAGGAGGGGGTTGTTTTCATTCATTTTCTACCAAGCCCCCGGGGAGTTGGCCTCTCTCCACTCCTCACCCCTACTCCATCATGAGAGCCAAGTTGGACCTGCTCTCAGTCACCACTTGGTGAGACTGTGCTGGAGGCAAAGGGGCAGTGGATTTGCCCCTGGAATCACTGGGGTCCAGGGAACCCGAGTGCTCATCTACTTCTCCCAGCCACAGTCTCAAGGAGACTGTCTGAAATTGTTCTCCTGTAACTGTTTTCTTCATCTTCCTCCACCATGGATTCATTCAACAAATATTTAGAGAGTACTGGCTCTGTGCGGGGTACCCGGCTAAGCCTGGGGATTGCAGTGCAGGTCCGACAGACAGTCCCTGTGCTCAGGTAGAACAGGCCTTCCCCCTCTGCCCTTCTGCACCAGCACTTCTATGTGGCCAGGATCCAGGATCTATTTTCAACACGTTTTCCTCTACTTTCTACCACCACCCACGGCTGCTGGCTCCCTCTGCCTTTCCTGCACACCAACCCCCACTGAATAAAACTATAGAACAGCTCTGCCAGGGAACATGTAGGACATAACCTTACGAATCTTGTTCTTTAAATCACATCAGGATCAAGGACATCGTACTGAGAAACCTTACTGTTTGAAATCAAATCAGGAACTTCCAAGGCCAAAATAAACCCATTTTAACCTAAGACAGATGGAATGTTGAGTGTGTTAAGGCAACCTCACTCTGGTCTAGGAGTCAGGCAGTATTCTTGTCGCCACTTCTGCTAATTAGAATCATCTGTGCTTTCCTAGCAACATATATAAGCTCTGCTCAACACTACTTGGGGAGCCTGCACTCCTCAAGTCAGGCTCTCTTGCTCAGCAAGCATAATAAGTTGAGATTTGTTTCTCAGAATCGGAGGCTGTTAACATATCAGCAATGCTTTATCACAGCGTTTCCATAGCTCACTGTTCTGCAAGCACAGGGGTTAGTCTTTCAGGGCTGGTGGGCCAATAACAGATAAGCAGATGTGCCACTAAGAGATTTTTCAGGTGCAGGATGGTGAACCCAGAAAAAGAAACGTAAAGAGATTGGTAAACAGTCTCAATGTAAACTTGATGCAATTTGTTTCCAGCAACTCCTACCAACTTCATTGTCAAACCATCTCCTGCTGGTCAGTAGGTTCCTGAAATGATACTCCGGGCTGATTTCCATCACATACAGTCATTAAAATGGATTTATGTCTGTGTTTTAAGATTCCGTTCTGTTCACTTTAAAACTTCAGTCTTGTCTTTGAGACAAAACCATGAGAGTTTAGAATGGAGGTGAGGGGAGATACTGTGTGATGTGTTCCCATCCCTCAACTGGACACAAGATTAGGGCTCTAGGCTTTCTTTCTTACTCCTCTGGTCAAGAAAAACCTGGCATATGAAAAGTAGAAATCAAGATCCTTGCCTTTATCAGAAAAGAAAGTGCTTCTGGAGCATGCATGTGTTATGGAAGGCAGGGAGAAAGGGAAAGAGAGAAAGATGCCACATGCATTTCATTTTGCACATATCAACTTTCATATGTACGTGGTTTCAGGAAAAAAACTCATGATTAACATTTCTGGATAAACATAGGGTCACTGACAATCATTTATGATGGCCCTGCACCATTGACGGTACTTACTGAGTGAGGGCCTGTTAGGCCTAGCCCTGAAACAGAAGATTAATTCAGGCATAAAATCTGCTTGATTCAACAGTAAAAACATGTCCATGTATGCTGAGTGTTCAATTACTCATATCACTGTCTGTGGCATTCACAGTAAAAGCAAATGATGAGTCCAACCCCACATGTAATTTAAGATTACGTTGATTGAGTAAGGCTGAAGGAACTAAAAATAACATGGCCTGTGGAACTGGGGAACCTGCAAGCAGGCCACTCAGATTGTTCACTTATAAATAAAGAAACAACCTTTAGAAGTGCTATTAGTACCAATGAAAACAAAACTAACAAATTCAAAAGAGTGCATCCATGAAAAACATTGTTAAAAGAAAAACAGCTAAGAAAATGTGGCCTGCACTTAACAAGCAATCCAAAAGTCCTGCTCAAGAGACATTTAACAACAGAATCTGCTTTATTCCTAAGGCATTATTCAATTCTGAGCTAAAAGTACATTTTGAATGCTTCATTGACAACTGTGAAGAAAATGAATCTGGATTTGCAGAGAAATGAGTAAGGCAGCTAGAATATGAATAGATACAGAAACACACACACACACCGGGATGTTGGAGAAGTAGTCTGGGGGACCAGCAACAGAGCCAGCCCCAGATTTATATCTTTTGAAGAACTATGGAGGAAGGAGAGCTATGAGGTGAAGTTCTCTGTTGAGGGGCTACATTTGACCCTGAGTCTTGGTTCCTCCCCAGCAAACTGGATCAGTGAAGAGTTGGCTAAAAATGTCAGGCCATGAACCCTTTCTTGCTTTAAGGCTCTTGTTGCCATAGGAACAGTCACCTTCTATTTTCTGAAAGGTGGTTAATAATTAGACTTAAGAGAAGCAAATTCTATCTCAACCCTAAATTCAGCCCACTCCTTTTCTGACTGCCATCCTGGATGTTATTACTGAAAATTCAGAATATCCTGAGAAATAATATCCAGGAAAAGAGTCTAGGTCCAGATTCCCAGAGTCTATCCAGACCCCTCAGTATGGGTCTATGAGATACGACTACAAAATCATTATATTTGAGTGTGAGCCTGTGTTTCAGCAAACAAACCAGAACTTGCATAAAGAAATCCATGCCATGTCCTGCTATAATATCATTGTTTGAAACGTTTCTAGAACTCCTCTTTTAATAGGACTTCCAGGGCTAATTTAAAAGCCCCACTGGGAAATCTGTACCCAGACATTTAGACCTATCTTGTGCAATAAATATATAATTTTATGTCAGTGGCAAAAGTCATTGTGACTCCAGAGCAAGAAAGAATGAATTATTCTTGTTTAAACAAATAGGAGAAATAACAAATCATCCTTAAAAATTATGTCTATCTCAAAGCGCCCAAAGTCAGAGCACAGTATGACCCCAAATTATTGCCTGGCCTCCATGCCCCCAGGCTATGGGTACTGAAGTGGGTTGCATAGTAGGGGAAAAAAAATCACATCTACACACACCCATCAAGAGAGCTATTAGCAAAAGGAGAAAGAGGAGGAAAATGGGGAGAAGGAGGGAGAGGAGAGAAAGAAAAGAATCGGCAGGAATGTGGGGAAATTAGACCCTCACACACAGCTCCTGCTGCTGCTGTTGCTGCTAAGTCACTTCAGTTGTGTCCAACTCTGTGTGACCCCATAAACAGCAGCCCACCAGGCTCCTCTGTCCCTGGGATTCTCCAGGCAAGAACACTGGAGTGGGTTGCCATTTTCTTCCCCAATGCATGCATGCATGCTAAATCGCTTCAGTTGTGTCCGACTCTGTGCAACCCCATGGACAGCAGCCCACCAGGCTCCTCTGTCCGCGGAATTCTCTAGGCAAAAGTACTGGAGTGGGTTGCCATTTCCTTCTCCCACACACGGCTGGTGGGCATCTAAGATGGTGCAACTGCTATAGAAGACAGCATGGCGATGCCTCAGAAAATTAAAACCACAACTACTGCATGGGCCAGCAATGCCACTTCTAGGGAGACACTTAAAATATTGAAAGCAGGGACTTGAACAGATATTAGTACACCAAAGTTCATAGCAGAGTGACAATAACTAAAATATGGAAATAACCTAAATGTCCATTGGCAGATGACTAGATAAATAAAATCTGATATATGCACGCAGTGGAATACTACTCAGCTTAAAAAGGATGCACGCTACAACACGGATGAACCCTGAAGACATTACACTAAATAAAATAAAGTCAGACACAAGACAAATATTATATTATTCCAATTATATGAGGCCTCTGAAATACTCACACTGAGAGAGATGAAAGTAGAATGGTGGTTGCCAGAGATGGCGGGGTGGGGATGGGGTCGGAAAACAGCATTATTGTTTAATGAGTACAGAGCTTTAGACTGGGTTGAAAGAAAAGTTCTGGGGGTGGATAGTGATGATGGTTGTACAATAATGTGAATGCATGTAATACCAATGGATTGTGTACTTAAAATGGGTAAAATGGTAAAGTTTATGTTATGTATATTTATGACAATAAAAAATTACACCTATAAAAGCAAAATCAGGGGCACCCTCTTTCTGCAAACCTGCCTGTTCTCAGCTTGGTACACACAGAAATTCTTCAGGACCAACTCAAATTTTTGAAGTCAGTTTTCCTGTTACTCTTGACCAGATTCTGGTTTGAATTAAGAAAAGAGAAAAACAACTTCTTACTGATGAGACTCACTCCCAAGTAGAGTTGTCAGATTTGTCAAATAAAAACACAGGATATTCAGTTCAATTTAAATTCAGATAAACAGTTTTTAGTATAAGTATGTCCTAAATGTTGTCTGGGACATACTTACACTAAACATTTTTTTGTTGTCTACCTGAAGTTCCAGTTTTCCTAAGAATCTTTATTTTATCTGACCACCCTAGTCCTAAATGAAATAGCTTCTAGTCGATGATATCTTCTCTTGCCTTTACTTTAAATTCTGGCTCGATTTAAAGGACACCACTGTCTGGGTCTGCCTCACTCAGGCATGAACCAAGCTGGTATCAAGTCTTCTAGTGCTGAAAGCAGAAAATGAAGGAGAGATCTGGTCACGGTCATTTTCCGCCATTATGCAACAGTCAATATATTTCCAAAATCCAAAACTTCAGCCCCTGTCCTCAGCCAGGGGGTTAAGTACTCTTCCACTCTACTATGAGCTTATCTTTCCGTGGGGTCTGGAGCTCAGAGGAGGCTGTTAGATTGCATCAGTCCTCCCTAATCGGTCATGAGATTTGGAAATATCACAGTGAAAAGCTGTTTACCGGATCATTTGTAGCCCTTTTTATCTAAACACGTCTGTGATGATTTCCAGCAACAGGAAGGCTATTTTAAAACTATCACTGCCAAGTTTATCTGTAAATACAGCCTCTGGGTTATTAAACATGTAGTATAATTCTACAGCAAAATTCATGAAAAGGACACAATATAGTCCCCATTTTATACCTATAGAGATAGAACAAGCACTGACTTTCTCAGTCAATAGTCCACTCTACACCCACTCTCTCCACTTGCCTTTCCATCTTCCTGATAAGTTTCTTTTCTTAAAATATGGTGCTATGAGCAGGCATGTGTGTGTTTCCCAACTAGACCTCACTTGCTTGTCCTCTTTGACCTGATTATTCTTACTGTTACATCAGAAGAAGGAAATATTCAAAAGCATAAAGAATAAAACTAATAGGGAACTGGTCGTCTGGGCTGTTTGCCTTTCACTGTGTCACGCATGGGTCTGCTATTAAGGGAGGTCAAGGCCAAAGGAATACATACTACCCTCCCACGGAGCGTACTGTGCTCTTGGCTTCCTGGAACAGAAACGTGCACTAAATATAACAAATACCTACAGGTTTTCCATTACATGAAAGGCACCACTAATTGATGTCAAGAAGCAAGATTACTAAAACACGGATTTTCCCTGCCCACAGGGCACATAGAAGCCCGTACAACCTGAAAGTGAACAAATTATAAGTGGATCATTAAGGCATCTTAATTCAACTAGAAACTAACACAAAACAGTTTTCTTTTTCTTTAGCTCCTGCATTCAACCACATTTCACATTTCATACGTGTCATCTTTTTTGTTCACTTGAAATGATTAAAAGTCCAGCTCTGTTTAAAACTCCAATCCCACAGTGGATACAAAACCTCCATATCAGGGTTCAGGGAACTTGGTCAAGAAGAAGGTGAGATCAGACCCTTTGCCTCCCCTCTCCCTCAAGTCCCCTTGAAGGGGATGGGGGAAGTCATCTCATCCCTCCCCACCTCTCCCTTCTGAAGCCAGTCCCTTCAGAGTTCAGGGCTAGGAGATGCAGGGAGAAGAGTTCACCTCCTCTGACAGCCTGTTGGTGGAGACCAGTGCCCCATTCTGCTCTGCTTTAGCGTGGTTTCATCTACTGGTATGGTGCTTTTGATCAAAACAACATGTGTGCGTGTGTGTGCATTTGTGTATGTGATGTATGTGTTATGTATATGTATGTGTGTTTGCATATGTATGTGATGTGTGTATATGTGTGTGTTTACAAATGCATATATGTATGTGTGTGTGTATGTATGCATATGTGTGTTTCTCTCAGGCACTGTTCAGCTTCACGCTAGCCCCTCCTCACAACAGTCAGGTGGTTCCTCCTCTCAGATGGCTGTGCAAGCATAACCTGACTCGAACCTCTGTGCTCCTTCCTGTGGAGTTACATGAATCACTGACATCCCTCTGGAAGCCTCTGCAGGGCTCAGAGTGGTGAGAAGCATTCCTCACTCATTTTTCCCTTTCCCCCAAGAAATTATGCCCCAGTTCCTTCTCATCGTGCCTGTCCAGACTCCTTTCACGGGGCTATCAGACTCAGAAGTCTCCAGATGAGAAGCAGTATCAGTCTCAGATTCAAGAATACCACTTCCCTCCTCCTGGGGACATAGGGCATGCTCTCCCTCAAGCCCGCTCAGCACACTCTCCTCTGTGTCGATGGTGGCTGCAAGTTGCTCCTAAGCAAGCATCCACTCAGGGAGCCGGAGGCCGATCTTCCTTTCTTACAAACACACTGAGATTTGAGCGGTTTCCTTGGACCCAGGAGGGCGGTTGGAACAGCCCCAGCTCATCCACCATCACAAGGAGGGGAGAGAAAGGCTCTCTCACCATGAACGTTCTGCCATGCCTCTGTGACTCTGCCCTCCCCTCCTGGTGCTCTCCTTACACAGACTTAGCCATGGCATGAACGGAGGGGCATCAGGACTTTGCATCCAGCAATAGATTCTTGTTGTCCATCCTACATCTTCAGGAAAATCATCTCTCAACACCCCTGGAGCTCCTCCTAACCTCCTCACTGACACTCACCAGCTGGTATACTCAACTCTTCCTTAGCTGTATTTGCTTGAGTCCATTTATTTCATTCATTCGATCATTTTATACTGAGCATATACTGGAGGGGAGTCACTGTGAAATGTGATGGACAAGGCAGATCTATGATGCAGTCCCTCCCCTTGTGGAATTTACAGTCAAAGAGGGCCAGCTAAACGAAAACAAACAAACTCAAGGAAAGTAAATTAAATAATTACAAACTGCATGAAATCCAACAAGGGAAGCAAATAAGAACCTGAGATAGCACTTTTGGGTTGGGGATGCAGAAGGCTAACTAGGCAAGATGGTGGGTGCTTTGTCACTCTCATTCTCTTCTGAGCATACAGTTGCATTTTCCAGAGGTTCCAGAAAGGGTAACATGGCAACAGATTGAATGCAGAAGCAGTTATGAAAAGCCATTTGTCTTTTATTAAACCAGATACAAAAAAGATGTGTAAAATATGGAAAAGGATACCATTTTTCTCCTTAATTTTGCTTTGTAAAATAGAGTTGTTTTTCATATTTATTTTGCAGCAACATGCAATGAGTTCTTATTATTTTTAAGTAGTTAAAACTTTAATACTTGTCTCCATTTTTATTTCCAATATAGCTAAATATTAGATAAAACCCACATAAATGAAACTTTGGGGTTCTGTTGCTGCTGCTAAGTCACCTCAGTCGTGTCCGACTCTGTGCGACCCCAGAGACGGCAGCCCACCAGGCTCCTCCATCCCTGGGATTCTCCAGGCAAGAGTACTGGAGTGGATTGCCATTTCCTTCTCCAATGCAGGAAAGTGTAAAGTGAAAGTGAAGTCGCCCAGTCATGTCCGACTCTTCGCAACCCCATGGACTGCAGCCTACCAGGCTCCTCCATCCATGGGATTTTCCAGGCAAGAGTACTGGAGTGGGGTGCCATTTCCTTCTCCATGGGGTTCTGTCTGTTATATACCCACAAATCTGTATGCTGATGCCCTAACTCTTGATGTGATGGTATTGGAAGTGGTGCCTGTGGGAAGTAATTAAATTTAAATGGGATCATGAAGGTAGGGTCCCTATGATGAGATTAGTGTCCCTATAAGAAAAGGAAGAGGGTGCAGAACCCTCTTTCTCTCTGCCATGTGAGGACCCAGATGGAAGGAGTCTGTCTACAAGAACAGGCACTAAATGTGCTGGCATCTTGGTCTAGGACTTCACAGCCTCCAGAAATGTGAGAAACAGTTTTACAATAGTTTAAGTCGCCAAGTTGATGGAATTTTGTGATAGCAGCCCAAGATGACCAAGACGACACCCTTAATAATTTTTAAGAGGAAAGGTGCCCTGACACAACAGGATTTGAGAAACACTGTTTTGATCCAATGGTCTTTTCTCAGAATGTATTCTATACACCTGGCTCTCATTCATGGTGATTTTTCCCTTCTGAAACTCTGTCCTTTGGAATTCAGGATAATCTGGAGAAAGCCTTTCTTGACCATGTATTTCAAGTCTTGTTCTACTGATTTCTGTTCATCATGGTGCAGCTTCCCTGGTGACTCAGATGGTAAAGAACCTGCCTGAAATGCAGGAGACCCAGGTTTGACCCCTCAGTTGGGAAGATGCCCTGAGAAGGAAATGGCGCCCATTCCAGTATTCTTGCCTGAAGAATCCCATGGACAGGGGAGCCTGGTGGGCTACAGTCCATGGGGTCACAAAGAGTTAGACACGACTGAGTGACTAACATACACTGTTCATACACCTACTTCTTCAAAATGGAGTATTCTTTAGAGATTTAGCCTATGTCTTCCTCTCTTTTATCCTATTTCTGTTCCAAGATTTCAGCTCCGGTGTCTATGTTGTGCCTGCCCAATCTTCTTACCTTGCCCTGGACAAAGATTTTCCATATTCCCACTGGACATCTCTACCTGGATATTACATGGCCCCTCAAATTCAACATGCTTCTAAGCTAATACACATTCTTCCTCTTAGGTTCTTGTTGCTGAACTTCTTAAATCAATCACGTCAAATGCATCACTATATTCTGGTTCAAAATTGAGAAAGGAGTACCTCAAGGCTATATATTGTCACCCCACTTATTTAATTTATATGTAGCATACATCATGCAAAATGCCAAGCTGGATGAAGCACAAGCTGGAATCAAGATTGCCAGGAGAAATATCAATAACCTCAGATATGCAGATGACACCATCCTTATGGCAGAAAGTGAAGAGGAACTAAAGAGCCTCTTGATGAAAGCAAAAGAGGAGAGTGAAAAAGCTGGCTTAAAACTCAACATTCAGAAAACTAAGATCATGGCATCCAGTCCCATCACTTCATGGCAAATAAATGGGGAAACAGTGGAAACAATGAGAGACTTTATTTTCTTCAGCTCCAAAATCACTGCAGATGCTGACTGCAACCATGAAATTAAAAGATGCTTGCTCCTTGGAAGAAAAGCTATGACCAACCTAGATAGCATTTAAAAAACAGAGATGTTACATTACTGACAAAGGTCTGTCTAGTCAAAGCTATGGTTTTTCCAGCAGTCATATATGAATGTGAGAGTTGAACCATAAAGAAGGTTGAGCACCAAAGAACTGATGCCTTCGAACTGTGGTGTTGGAGAAAACTCTTGAGAGTCCCTTGGACTGCAAGGAGATCAAACCACTCAATCCTAAAGGAGATCAACCCTGAATATTCACTGGAAGGACTGTTGACTAAAGCTGAAGTTCCAACACTTTGGCCACCTGATAT
Organism: Ovis canadensis; assembly: GCF_042477335.2. Lineage (NCBI taxonomy): Eukaryota > Metazoa > Chordata > Mammalia > Artiodactyla > Bovidae > Ovis > Ovis canadensis. Next base: position 34,949,604 of record NC_091260.1, read on the forward strand.
GAAGAGCTGACTCATTGGAAAAGACTCTGATACTAGGAAAGACTGAAGGCAGGAGGAGAAGGGGACAACAGAGAATGAGACAGTTGGATGGCAGCACCGACTCAATGGACATGAGTTTGAGCAAACTCCGGGAAATGGTGAAGGAGAGGAAAGCATGGCATGCTGCAATCCACGGGGTCGCAAAGAGTCAGACACTGAACAACTGAACAACTAAACAACAACAACAAATATTCCAAACAGTGGAAACTAAAACTCTCTTTCGTCACTCCGAGACACAAGCATTTACAGTATCCAGCCAGTTCCACTTTCCACAATGTCTCCTACATCTTCCCCTGCCGGTTCCCAATAACCTCATCTTGGTTTTCATCTGTCATCACAGCACCACAGTTGCTTGGCAACTGTTCCCCTGATCTCTAATCTCTCCCTTTTCTACCCATGCTTCAGGTCACCTCCAGACTTATCTAAAATTGCTAATCAAATCACATTACCCCTCTACACAAAAATCCATAATGTCTCCCCATTGCCTGGAAGAAAAAAATCCTTAAAATACTATTCAAGGCTCTGCCATCTAACTCAATTTTGTTTCCCCAAACATCCTATACTTAGGCTACACAGAGCCTTGCAATTTCTCCAAAATCCACTCATTTATTATTAGCTCAAGGCTTCTCCTCCTTCAAGACTGCCCTTCTCTTTTTAAAAAAGCACATTTGCTTGAAGCAAAATGTCTGAATTCAAGTGCACTTGCATTCAAGTGTGATATTGGTCAAGTTACATCTACCTCAATTTCTTCACTTATAAATAGGGACAATAATTAAATGTACCTCTTAGAGCTTTTGTGAGATTTAAGAGATGATATATTGAAAAGAATTTCATTTCTGTCATTGCGATTGTTAATTTGTCTGTATTTATCAAAAACTACTCATTTTTCAAGGCCCTGATCTATTGCACTTCCCCATGGAAACCTCCTCAATTGCTTAAGCCCAAACCATCATTAACTCCTCCCTCTGCCTTTCATCAATTCGTTTGTCACTCAAGTTAGCAGATTTTCACTATTTTGCATTCTAATTAGTTCCTTGTATGGGCATCTTCCCAAAGCTTCCCTCTACTCCCCCAACCCCTAACATACACACTAGCACACAGGGTAACAAACTCCTATTAATTTACGGCCATTTGGGGCTCCAGCTAAAAGTTTAAACTTAGTGCCTTATGATCAAGTAAAACTTGTTTTTTCAGACCTAAGCACCCACTTCGGAGAAGGCAATGGCACCCCACTCCAGTACTCTTACCTGGAAAATCCCATGGACGGAGGATCCTGGTAGGCTGCAGTCCACGGGGTCGCGAAGAGTCGGACACGACTGAGAGACTTGACTTTCACTTTTCACTTTCATGCATTGGAGAAGGAAATGACAACCCACTCCAGTGTTCTTGCCTGGAGAATCCCAGGGATGGGGGAGCCTAGTGGGCTGCTGTCTCTGGGGTCGCACAGAGACGACCCTAGTCGTCGGACACGACTGAAGCGACTTAGCAGCAGCAGCAGCAAGTACCCACTGCAGCGCTGTTTTCAATGAAACTTAAGGCCACAGAGAAGCTTTTCATTTTCTACTTTTCTTCTTATTGCTATGTAAGTGACTAGTTCTTCATTCCCCTGCTCTTCAAATTCACCCCTAATTACTCTAAATTCCTACTTAACTTTCTATAATGTTTTTAAATGTTTACTTTATAATTCCCTGGAAATCATGGCTTTCTCTTAAACTTTTCAATTAAAATCTGTAAGAAACATTTAATGATGACCTCCCCCCAAAAAAACGTTTTGAGAAGCCCTACAATAATATCAATAGATATAAGATGAACAACTACAAATTCTACATTTGAGCCTGTGAGAGCTCCCGAGTTCATAAGATGTATCTCGTGCAAGAAATATAAATTTTCCAAAGAAATTCATGGTCTAGTGGTAAAATGTCTTGGATGTTAAAAAGTACACATTTTGTTCATTTTTCATTAGGGTGAAATGGTCTGCCAAACTAATAAAATTGGGCTGGACTTTGCTCAAAAGATATTTTCACATTCCAATAAGGGAATAGACTGAAGCTAATGAAAATTTTGCCCAAGCAAGGACTCTCTAGTTTCATATCCAGACCCTACACCTCATGCTCTCAGCTTTGCTCCAGTAAATCCTTGGGAAGGTGAACACAAACTGAACCTTGTCATTTGCCTGGATGCTTTTTCTCCTCTGTAAGCATTTTCAAATTCAAAATAAGCTCAATTTACAGGAAGTTGGAAATCATTCTGTTTGCTCCACACATTCAGGGGATGTGCATACAAATATTTACTGGACATGAAACAATGTAATGTCCTAACACAAACCATCTGACTTCAGGAATTTGGATCCATACAGCAATAATTAACCACAGATGAAAATTTTACACTCTCAGAATTCCACATTTTGAACTTGGTCATGCCCTGCAGGGTAGGTGCTCACTAGGGCAGTGTGGGGTTTTGGAAAAGTGTATTTCACTGCTAAATTCTGTTTCTATAGCTCCATTGAAACACAGAAGAAAATATTATTCTCTGGAGTGAAGCATGGTTAAAAATAGAAAGCAAATTAATAGCCAATCTCTGGGATTTCCTGAATTGAACTTTGATCCTGTCCAAAAAGAGGGTTATTGCAAAATCATTCTTCTTAGATAAACAAAGGAATAGCTACATGAAATTCAAGAACAGAAGTGCCATAGCAGTGGAAGTTATAAACGTCTTTGCGCTTCCCAGATAGAGTCTGAACTTCATCTTCTTATGCTGGTGTTTCTCAGATTCCACATTTTAAATCATCTAGGTTATCTGCATTTACTAATGATTCACAGAACTATGGAACTATGGAATCCAAACATCTCATTTTCTAGATAAAGAAACGTAGTAACTTGTCCAAGGTAAAAGTTCTAGTTACTTGAAATGTTGAGACAAGAACCTGAATCACCTTACCTTTCCATCCCAGTTTTCCTGTTATTTTAAAACCAGGAATGCCACGACCCTCCTACCAGAATCATTGTACATACCTTATGATCATCAAAGTATGCAAAATCTACAAATGACTCCTTGGAATCAGCAGCTTACATCATAAACAAAACATTACAATCATTTATATCCATGGTTGTCTTCTCTGTCCTGCATTCTCCCAACAAGAGTCAGGGGCTGACTGTCCCCTCTGAAGGTCACAGATTCCTCCAGAACCCTGCAGACAGATATTCCATAAGGAATTGTCTTAATCTGTCACATTGCTTTGCGTAATGTTCCCCTGTGTGACCTCACATACTACTTGGAAATAAGAATGGAGTGAATTTTTTTTAAACAAAGAAATGAAGTGAGAGCTTAGAAAACCCCACACTATCCAATGGATAAAAATAGCAACAGGAAAAAGGAACAACTCATGCTCTAGGGCAGAATCTCCGGAGAGAACAATTGAAGAACACAATCCTGTTTTGGCAGGAGCGTTCCCAGTCGGAAATTCTTCCAACCCACCTCCAGGGCATCACTACCGCAGTCAGCTCGTCCCAGTACAAAAATCTTCATCTGTAACTATGAGGAGCTGGGGTTTGTTTGGCAAAACAAAGAGGCCTTAAAATCGGTAACAACTCCTCTGATGCTAACCACCACCTCTCAAAAACGTTACCCAAGTTCTAGATCCTTGTCCCTCGTTGCCTATTAGACACTCCTTTCTAAGTCCCCCATGGGCACCTCAGACATTACTAACACCACCGAATCCACCACTTTGCCCTCCAAAGTGCACCACCTTCCAATTCTCTCCTGTGATATGAACTACCATTTATTGGACGCCTGCCTTATGCGTGGTACTATGCTCTGGACTTTACATCCAACATTCATCTCAATCCACAAATCTTTTAAGAGTATAGAAATGGTATATTTCAGAGAGGTTAAGCTGCTTCTTAATATTAGCACCAAGCTGGCTGATTGTGTGCTCAGACTCATCCTTGTCTTCTCTGCAAAAAGCTGCTACCTTCCTCCCAGGGGCGCTAAATTCAACAATCCTGTCCTGGACAGCTGGCAGTCACCTTGCCTGACACACAACGAGAGAGAAACGTTGAGAACAACGGAGCTAAAATATGAGGGAGAGAAAAGGATGAGGAAAGGGGAAGCAAAATCTGCCAGCCTCACTTGGTGCTTAGATCGGGTGAGTGAAAGTCGCTCAGTTGTGTCCAGCTCTTCGCGACCCCATGGACTATATAGTCTATGGAATTCTCCAGGCCAGAATACTGGAGTGGGTAGCCTTTCCCTTCTCCAGCAGATCTTCCTGACTCAGGAATAAAACTGGGGTCTCCTGCATTGCAGGTGGATTCTTTACAACTGAGCTATCAGGGAAGCCCAGGTGCCTGTATCCATTTCTCCCCTGCGTGTTCTAGTGATGTGATGAACAAATTTCTTTTTGTGCCTAGTACCAGATGACTTAAGTTCTGTCGCTTGCAACCAAATGACTAACATATCCTCCTACTCAAGAAATCACTACAGTTTTTTCTTTTCCTCTTCCTTTTGATATTCCTGCAACTATGATTATCATATACCAGTAGTCATGTATGGATGTGGTCATATTCCAGTAATCATGTATGGATGTGAGAGTTGGACCATAAAGAAGGCTGAGTGCTGTTTACAATAGCCAGGACATGGAAGCAACCTAGATGTCCATCATCAGACAAATGGATAAGAAAGCTGTGGTACATATACACAATGGAATATTTCTCAGCTATTAAAAAGAATGCATTTGAATCAGTTCTAATGAGGTGGATGAAACTGGAGCCGTTTATACAGAATGAAGTAAGTCAGAAAGAAAAACACCAATATAGTATATTAATGTATATATATGGAATTTAGAAAGATGGTAACGATGACCCTATATGCAAGACAGCAAAAGAGACACAGATGTACCAACAGACTTTTGGACTCTGTGGGAGAAGGCGAGGGTGGGATGATTTGAGAGAATAGCATTGAAACATGTATATTACCATATGTGAAATAGATCGCCAGTCCACGTTTGATGCATGAGACAGGGTGCTCAGGGCTGGTGCACTGGGATGACCCTGAGGGATGGGATGGGGAAGGACATGGGAGGGAGGGTCAGGATGGGAAACACATGTACACCCATGGCTGATTCATGTGAATGTATGGCAAAAACCACCACAATATTGTAAAGTAATTTGCCTCCAATTAAAATAAGTTTTTTAAGGAAAAGGAAAATAAAGAAGGCTGAGTGCTGAAGAATTGATGCTTTTGAACTGTGGTGTTGGAGAAGGCGCTTGAGAGTCCCTTGGACTGCAAGGAGATCAAACCAATCAATCCTAAAGGAAATCAGTCCTGAATATTCATTGGAAGGACTGCTGCTGAAGCTAAAGCTTCAATACTTTGGCCACCTGATGCAAAGAGCCAACCCATTAGCAAAGACCCTGATGCTGGGAAAGACTGAAGGCAGGAGGAGAGGACAACGGAGGACGAGATGGTTGGATAGCATCACCAATTCAATGGATACGAGTTTGAGCAAATTCCAGGAGATGGTTAAGGACGGCGAAGGCTGGTGTGCTACAGTCCATGGGGGTCGCAAAGAGTCAGACACGATTGAGTGACTGAACAACAAAAACAGTGATTAATGAAATAATACAAGTATATTGTGTTTTTCATTTATAATTCAAAAGTATCCAACATAAATAAATCAGTTCTAGGGGGCTTTACCCTTGGTGGCTCAGTGGTAAATAAGGTAGCTCTCCTGCCTGCCAATGCAGGAGACACAGGTCTGATACCTGATCCGGGAAGATCCCAGATGCCACAGAGCAACGAGGCCTGTGCTCCACAACTACGGAGCCCATGCTCTAGAGATCAGGAACCTCAAGTACTGAGCCCACGGGCCACAGCTACTGAAGCCTGTGCACCCTCAGCCTGTGCTCCCTCAGCCTGTGCTCCCTCAGCCTGTGCTCCCTCAGCCTGTGCTCCCTCAGCCTGTGCTCCCTCAGCCTGTGCTCCGCAACAAGACAGCACAGTGAGGAGCCTGAGCAGGGCAACAAAGAGTAGCCCCAGCTCCCAAAACTAGAGAAAAACCCACACCGCAAAAAAGACCCAGCATAGCCAAAAGATTCAAGAAATAAATACATAAATAAATAAATACATTATTTAAAAAAAAAATAAGTTCTGGGGTGTTTCTGTAAGTTTCACAGGGTTTTTGTTTAGCTGTTTTCTGTTTGTTTTGTCTTAACCCACTCAAACATTCATTGGTTACTGACAAAATATTAACTTATCTGAAAAAATTAATATAGTCCATTAAAAAGAAAAGAACTAAAAACTCCCCATTGGAATTTATTCCAATCTGTGATATATTCTAAATGTTTCATGTTAATATTTTCCATCAACAATTTTAATGCTGTAATATGATCACATCTAAACTTTAAAATTGGATATATATAGATTTTAACAAAAATCAAGTAACATTTTAGTTGTTTACTATTTTTCAAGTTATTTTATTAAAAAGAGGAGTGAGAAGGAAGGGAAGTAGGAAGGGAGGGAGGAGAGGAGAGAAAGAAAAGAATATACCTCAGAGGTGATATGTCTATAAGTGGTCACTTACGTATTAACTTGGCCTTCTCTGGTGGCTCAGTGGTAAAGAATCCAGCTGCCAATGCAGGAGACTGCAGGTTGAATCCCTGGGTTGGGACGATCCCCTGGAGAAGGAAGTGACAACCGACTCCAGTGTTCTTGCCTGGAAACTTCCATGGACAGAGGAGCCTGGAGGGCAAACGTCCTTGGGGTCACAAAGAATAGGACACAATTTAGAGAGTAAACAACAACAGATATTAACTAGACAGTGACACATATACAAGGTAAAGTGAAGTGAATAGTTAGCATTTGTTTTCAGAAAAAAGTTAAAACACATTTTTATAAGTGAGGTGTAATTTTCTAGTTTATTAAAAAAAATAATAATTTCCTTCAGCTGGAAATATTCCTCCCAAGTGAAAACCAGTACAGCCCTTTTCAAGGTCACTTTGGCAGTACCTATAAAAAGGCCACATGCATTCACACAGCATTCCCCCTCTAGGAATCTATTCTTCAGATCTGAGAACATTCACTGAAACGCTACATGAAAGAGAAAAATTGGCCATACCTAAATGTCCTTCAATAAGATTAAAGACATTTACATATGTAACAAAATATTACCTAGCTATTACAGGTATTAGCTGGAAAGTTATATATATATATATGTATATATATATATATATATATATATATATTAACAAGAGCAATTTAAAGAGTCATATGTACAGCATGCTGTGCTGCGCTTAGTCACTCGGTTATCTTTGACTCTTTGAGACCCCATGGGCTATAGCCTGCCCGGCTTCTCTGTCCATGGGGATTCTCGGGGCAGGAATACTGCAGTGGGTTGCCATGCCCTCCTCCAGGGGATCTTCCTGACCCAGGGATCGAACCCAGGTCTCCAGCACTGCAGGCGGATTCTTTACCATCTGAGTCACCAGGAAAGCCCCATGTACAGCATATTGAAATATAAAATATAGGAACATTGTAAAGCAACTGTGACAGCCTTGGAACTCTGGCGTCCGCCTGTCCCTCCTACAGCTCAGCCAGCAGGATTTCATCAGGTTCCTCCTCTTTCCTGCCACTTCCCCCACCCCACCTCATGAAAACCTCTCCAATCTCTTCCCACTGCTCCCTGGATAGACCAGAATCCAACCTGATGTCCACACTCAGCTCCCCACTGACCGTTTGGGAGGACTGTTTCTTCCTGCTGCTGGCTGTCACCACCAGGCCTTTGTGCATGCTCTCTCTCTGCCTGCCTCCACCTCACACTCCAGCCCCTACTCTACCCCTTTCCCTAGAAATGCAGGGTCCTATTCGTCTCCATTAGTTCCTCTCCCCTCCAGACCTACCTCCGCCCTTGTCCATTCTGCTCTCTGCCGCAACAAGGCAAGCTGTCTGGACCTAGCTACCTTGCCTCCTGGCTTCCTCTCATGCATGCATGCTAAGTTGCTTCAGTGTCCAACTCTTTGTGACCCATGGACTGTAGCCCACCAGGCTCCTCTGTCCATAGGATTCTCCAGGCAAGAATACTGGAGTGGGTTGCTGTGCCCTCTTCCTCCAGGGGAAGATCTTCCTAACCCAGGGGTCGAACCCGCATCTCTCACACCTCCTGCACTGGCAGTCGGGTTCTTTACCACTAGCACCACCTGGGAAGCGCTCGGGCTCATAGAACAGCAGGCCCCAGTAGGACCAGGAGGCAGGGAGGTGAGCGAGGCTACATCATTTACCTCCTCAGCTCCTTCCCTGCAGGGTTACTCCAGAGTAAAGAGTTCTTCGGTCGGAGCTCCCAGCTCCTGTCCTGAGGCTCTTTTCTTGTGGGTTCTGAATCTGCCTCCTCACCTTTCAGCCCTAGGGAGGGGGTGGTCCAATGTTACCATCCCTGAGATGCTGCATCATCCCTTCTGACTTTTCTACACTCACCCACGCCTTTGTTAAGAGTGCTTGTGTTAAGTTCTCCTCAGACATTATTATTAGCATGCACCGAGAACTTGACTGATATATCATGCTTCATCTTGGCTTACACGTCATATCCTCAGAGATACAGAACCACAAACTAGATCACCATGTATAATATGGCACCCTACTAGTTTATAGAACTTGCCATGGTTTGTAATTATATTGATTTCTGTATTTAATTCCTTTTACTCTCTCTCTCTTGCTCTCATTCTCTTTCTCCCCACCTCCCCCCGACTAGACTTTAAGACCCTTAAGGACAGAGACCACGTCTTCTTATTCTCACCTGGGACTCAGAAACTAGTTCAGTGTTCCCTGCATTTTAAAAAATAGTACTTGTTACAGACCCACCTGGAGAAGGGAATGGCAACCCACTGCAGTATTCTTGCCTGGAGAATCCCATGGACAGAGGATCCTGGCAGGCCATGGTCCATGGGGTCGCAGAGAATCAGACACGGCTGAAGGACTAAGCACGCACAGACCCAGCGTCAACTTTGTATCACCCTATTGTTAGATAGCTAAACATGAATGGGTCCCGCCCTCCCCTGAATGGTTCACCTTTTCTTCCCACACCTGGACACTGGCGGTCAGAGCCTGCCCAAAGATCCTCCCTCCCATGGTCAAGGTCCAAAGCTAAGTTTCCAGCCATATCAGGATCAAGCAAGATAAAACCACCAGCACAGGTTGGCCCAGACACAACAAGGCCTAAAAGGTGACTCAAGTTAACCTGGGGTTCATCATGCCCTAATTATAATAAATTATGCTTTTTACACACCCTCTTCACTTGGGTGCTTATGAGTAAGCACCTGTGCGCTAGGAGAAAAGTTATATAACCTAAAGCTGTCAATCAACTTGTCAGACAAATGACCCAGGACACAGAGAGTGACCACCACTCTAAAACACCCAACCCTACCCATTGCAGGGTTGCTGCTGCTTTCCACACGGCCCACTCTCAACCTTTCTTAGGAGTGTACTTTTGCTCTGCTTAATAAAACTTGATAAAAAAAAATATGCCTCGCCACTGAATTCTTTCCTTTAAGAAAGAATGGAAGAAATCACTGTTTGCCAATGGCACTGTTATTGCTTATGTTCTTGTTGTGTCCTTTTCTCTCAGAAAAAGAGCACTGATGGCACATCCCACCTTGTATCACACCCTGCATGCAGAGGGAATGAACAAATGTTCGTTGCACCAAAGGAGTACTGCGAGGAGCCATGTATTCATTTAAGAGGATGGCCTTTGACAATACTCACTTTGGCTCAGACTTTGGGAACACATCAGAGATCAAATACATACTAAGAATAGTCAACAAACCATCTGGGAGGGAAAAAATACACTACTCTTAGAGTTACATTTATTTTCCTTTATGATGTGAAATTCTTTTTATCTTTTGAAAATACACATGGACTTAATTAAGTTGAAAAGATTATATTTCCTTACTATGTAGTTTCATAATGTCTTTCCCAAAATTGATTTCCTTCAGTAGTTTTGAATGTCATTATGTTAAAACAAAATTTCTTTCCCTGAAACAAGTAAGGAAAATAGAAGTGAAATAACCCTGATATTTAATTATATTCTGAAAGAAATTATAGCAACTGATGTGGAAAGATGAACATACCAAAGGTAGGGCTTGCAATGAGTGACAGATGAAATTTTTCAAAGCCTATGAGGTTTCTTATTGTTCTGCTTACTAGTAAATCCCTTTAAAAAGTGTAGCAAAGTAGGTCATTATAAAGGGAATTAGAATAAGGCAGGTCATTGCAAAGCACATCTTTGTAAAGCAGCTTGTATGTTCCCATTGGAACATTATAATTTAAGATTGAGCCCTCCACTATAAAACTTGTTGCACACATGGTTTAAATAATATTAAATCAATCCCAATGTACTAATGGGTACACAGATTATAGAAAAATTAAAATTTGTAGGATCATTAATTTGGTCCAAACTAATTATTTTTCTCTGGAGAAGGCGATGGCACTCCACTCCAGTACTCTTGTCTAGAAAATCCCATGGACAGAGGAGCCTGGGAGGGTGCAGTCCATGGGGTCACAAAGAGTCGGACATGACTGAGCAACTTCACTTTCATTTTCCACTTTCATGTATTGGAGAAGGAAGTGGCAACCCACTCCAGTGTTCTTGCCTGGAGAATTCCAGGGACGGGAGAGCCTGGTGGGCTGCCGTCTATGGGGTTGCACAGAGTCGGACATGACTGAAGCAACTTAGCAGCAATCATTTTGCTCAGAAGTTACAAAGAGTAATGAAGCATCTATTAATAATCATTTTGCTATCTTTTTCTTTAGAATTTAGAAATAATGAGTTCTATGCATTATTTGTGCACTCTATGCATCTTTAAAGAAAATTTCCAGAGATGTTCCACAAATGTTCAATCTTGTTTGTGTGTTTGTAGGCAGAGAGATTAAAATGTTATCAGTTGACATTACAACTGGACTAAAAGTAGGAATTCTCCTTTTGAAAATAACCATTGCCAGATCTAAATGTTCGTATTTATATTAAGAACTTTAGTTATTAGAGTAGACTCATGGAACCAGTATTCATCTTCATCATTTCTTTTTCTTCCACAACATGGTAGAATCTGAGGAGAAAAAGGCAAGAGAGAGATGTATAGCAAGTAGATTAAGTGCCCAGAAGATTGGAAATAGCATAAGAAGAAACATTTGGCGGGCAATTCATACCAAAAAAGAGGCATTCCAGGTTCTTCCACTTCATCTGACGTGGATCGCAGATCTAACAAATGGCAGCGATGAGGTAGAGAAGCGAGTCCTCTGACACCTGGCCACACAGCCCTCTGCATCCTCAGTAAATGGCTGTCATTCCCATCCCATAAGCATTTGGTAGCTTCTCCCTGACCCTTCCTAAAAATTGAGATGCAATGGAGGATATAGGTGTGTGTGTCATTCAAAAGAAAATATTATCATCATAGATGTTTTTAATGCTAAAATGTCTCCAAAAACCTGGCATTCATACAAATTAACATCTAGGAATTATGCCCTTTTCTGTCATGAATTTTCCAGAAACTTCTCTGATTAGGGTCCAAAGATGGGACTTCAGAAACGTAAGTCATGTCCTCAAATATGCTTGCTAACTGAAGTCTTCTCCCACCCTCCCAAGACAGCCAAGATGATGAGACCCATCTTAGGGGTCTCAGCATGACCTTCACTCTGAAACCGAGTGCCACTCTTCCCCATCTCCAAACCCTTTTCAATTTCCTCCAAATTACTGAATCAAATGCCAGGTCATGACAATAAGCTCCCAAATGGGAAAATGGAGGCTTAAGCACTAGAAGAGGACAAAGGACATTAGCTGTCTTTAAAAAGAGCAAATTGACTAATGGCTTAATAAATAGGCTTCCTCTATTGAATGAGGCAAAAATAAGTTGACTGACAATCCCAAGTTAAAAAGAGATTGTAATGGAACCATCTCCTGACCCTTAATTATAGTAGGTTAGGTCAGGAGACAGCTCTAATGAGCAAAAGACTGCAGGAATTAATGACTCTCAGTTGGCTGCTGGCTTAACCTTTTCGAGGTGTGCTCAAAATCATCCATATTATAACCCAGGAGTTTGTGTCCCTGGGAAAGACATATAATCTGTCTCTAATCCTCACCTGTAAAAGGAAGTGACCTTCAGCACACATACAAATAATTTGGGGAGTTTGTTTTAAATGTAAGTTACTGTTTCTTGTTCCAAGCCATTTTGATTCAGTAGGCATGGTTCAGAAATCTTATTTTCTAGACATATAGTTCCCAAATTTCATTCCACAACATAATATATGAATGTAATTTCATTTTCAATTTTTAACATTCTACCTTTAATTCTTCCTTAATTTTTAAATGTTGTGAAATGTGGAATGCACTTTTTCTGTTGACAACCATAAGATAGGATGCAGATTTAAGCAATGTACATAAAAAGAGAAAATATATTAAAATAACTTTTGACTCAGTAATTTTAACTTAAAGAATCTATTCTAAGAAAATAGTCCCAAGGGTAGATGGAGTTTTGCACAAAGATGCTCATTAACACATTGATTTGATGGGGAAAAAACTCAAAATGACAGAATCACTGAGTAAATTATAGTATATCCATAAAATAAAATACCATAAAGTAGTTAAAATTATTAGTATAAATAAATTGCAATGGTGGATTCTTTATGATATATTTAGGTTCTAATATTATATGATGGACAGGGAGGCCTGGCATGCTGTGGTTCATGAGTCAGACACGAAAGAGCAACTGAACTAAACTGAATATTATATGAAATGATAGCATTATCCAAACATATATATGCACAGACATATATATATTATATACAATAAATATTATTATCTCTGTAAAGAAAAAAATTAGGGCTTCCTTGATGGCTCAGTAATTAAAAAAAAAAAATCTGCCTGCCAATGCAGGAGACATAGGTTCGATCCCTGATCAGGGAAGACCTCACATTCCTCAAGCAACTGAAGCCCATGCCCCACAACTACCGAGCCGGTGCTCAGCAACGAGAGAAGCCACCACAATGAGAAGCCCACGCACCACCACTAGAGAAAGCCCACGGGCAACAATGAAGACCCAGCACAGCCAAAAATAAATAACTTTTTGAAAAAAATCAATGCATAGAAAAGGTCAAGAGAGAAATACATTAACATGCTACAACGGTTGATACTGGTTCTTGTACTGATGTATCCTTTTTTTTAATTCACTGTGTTGGGAGTGCAGGCTCTTCATTGCAACACACTGCCTTTTCTCTAGCTGTGGCGCCCAAGCTTCTAGCTGAAGTTCTCAGGCTTACTTGCCCCATGGCGTGTGGGATCTTAGTTCCCTGATCAGGTATGGAACCAGTGTCCCCTGCATTGAGAGGTGGATTCTCAACCATTGTACACCAGAGAAGTCCCTGTACTAATGTATCTTTAATAAAGCCCATCAAGAGGGAAAAAATCCTACTTTTAAAAATCTTGAAACCAACTATTTGATCTCCCACATAAGAACTGAAAGTGGGTTCTCAAGGACAAAGTTCTCCCACTCCAACCAAAGTAACCAATCCACACCTCCTCCCTGGTACCCTAGGTGCCATCCAGAACGTCACAGGCAAGTAAAGTTGCATGATACCCACAATCAAGGTGATCTTTTCTTTTTTTTTTTTTTTTGCTACCCTTTGGCCTAAAACTTATAAAGCCACTATCCCAGAGGCAAGATGCAATCAGAGGGTCCATATACCTGTTTTGATAAGTTTTATTATTATTCAGGTATGGTAAGGCCAACAGATCAAGAGGTGACAGCCAATGAAAAGATAGTTTATTACACTCACGGATCCCAAGAGAAGGCGCACACATCATGCTACAGGGACCTGCTGAGTCAATCACTAGGCCGAGGAAGAGTGGGGGAGAGTGGGCAACAGCCTTCATTATGGCTTCTGCAGGAAAGAGCAGGTGAGGCAGGGTAAACAGGATTAGCTAGTTTGAATAATTTCAGTGGGCTCTGGGGCACAGGGACTTTCCCTGGTTTTCTGGGACCTGGCCATGAGGTGATTAGGGCTCAGACTGTGAGCCCAACAAGAGAAATGGTTAGAGTGTGGACTTAACCTCCTGTCTAAGAAAAGTTATAACCAACCTAGATAGCATGTTGAAAAGCAGAGACATTACTTTGCCAACAAAGGTCCGTCTAGTCGAGGCTATGGTTTTTCCAGTGGTCATGTATGGATGTGAGATTTGGACTATGAAGAAAGCTGAGCACCGAAGAATTGATGCTTTTGAACTATGGTGTTGGAGAAGACTCTTGAGAGTCCCTTGGACTGCAAGGAGATCCAACATGTCCATTCTAAAGGAGATCAGTCCTGGGTCTCCTTTGGAAGGAATGGTGCTAAAACTGAAACTCCAGTACTTTGGCCACCTCATGCGAAGAGCTGACTCATTGGAAAAGACTCTGATGCTGGGAGGGACTGGGGGCAGGAGGAGAAGGGGACGACAGAGGATGAGATGGCTGGATGGCATCACCGACTCGATGGACATGAGTTTGAGTGAACTCCAGGAGTTGGTGACGGACAGGGAGGCCTGGCGTGCTGCGATTCATGGGGTCGCAAAGAGTCAGACACGACTGAGCAACTGAACTGAACTGAACTGGAGAAGGAGAACTGACTGGCCTCTAGCCAGGTCTTCAAAACTGAGTCAAGACATTTAAAAGATTATATCACATGTTGCTGAAAGAAGTTGCTGAAATTCTCTAACATTATTGGTTAGGGGTGGGATGTAACCAGAGACTACAGCAATATTTAAAAGCCCCCCTTTCACCAAGTCTGCTCTCCTCCAAATACCCTAAGCAACCTGTAGTAAGTCCCCTTTCTCCACTTTCTTCATTTGTCTCCAAAAAAGCCTAAGATAGAGAAAGCAGGCCCTTCTAAGTGGACAGATGAGGGACTCTACATAGACTCTAAAGGTATTCTGACATCAACATTCTCTTTCTAAAGGACTGGATAACTCAAATATTATGGATAACAGGACATGCCTCATCCTGTTTAGTCCTCTTCCACCTGTTTATATCTTCCTTATTTTGCATCATCTTCATTGAGATGTCCATTTTTTTATATCAGGCCCCTTATCATCATATAATCACAGATATTTTATGATTCTTTTACATACTTGTCCATACGCTGTCTTCGAATACCAAGTCCTCCATCAAAAGGTAAATTAAAAAGGCCTGATTTGTTCTCAATATGTAAATTTCTGGATTCCAATTTTTATTTGTTAATGAAAATAGCTTTATCATGCAGAACTTCCCCACCTCTCTCTCACCTGTCCTCTCTGGGTCTGTATCCCATTCCTTCCAGTACCTATGGGCCTATTTCCATCAACAGTAGTAGAGACAAAAAGACATACAGCAGGCCAGTAGGCATATGAAAAAATGTTCAACACTGCTAACTGTTAGAGAAAAGTGCAAATCAAAACTTCAATGCGGTATCACCTCACACCAGTCAGAATGGCCATCGCCAAAAAATCTACAAAGAATAAATGCTAGAGAGGATGTGGAGAAAAGGGAACCCTCCTACACTGTTGGTGGGAATGTAAATTGGCGTATCCACTACGGAAAACGGTGTAGAGGTTCCGCAAAAAGTTAAAAACAGAGTTGCCACGTGATGCAGTAATTTCACTCCTGGGCATATATCTTGACAAAACTATAATTCAAAAAGATACACGCACTCCTGTGTTCATAGCAATACTGCTCACGATAGCCAAGACATGGACACAACCTAAATGTCCATCCACAGATGAACAGGTAAAGATGTGGTAAGTACCTATGGAGTATCACTCAGATTATCATTCTAAGTGAAGTAAACAAATACCATATGATATCACTTACATATGACACAAATGAGTTGAGCTATGAAACAGATCCACAGACACAGAGAACAGACCTGTGGTTGCTAAGCAGGAGGGAGACTTGGGGAGGGAGGGACTGGGAGTTCAGGATCAGCAGATGCAAAGCATTATACACAGAGTGGGTAAGCAACAAGGTCCTACTATATAGCACGAGGAGCTATATTCAATATCCTGTGCTAAACCATAATGAAAAAGAATATGTAAATGAACGTACGTGCATATATAACTGAATAACTCTGCTATACAGTAGAAATTAACACAACATTGTAAGTCAACTATACTTCAAGAAGAAAAAATTTTTCAAAACAAGTACCTTGGAGAGTTGGGCTTCCCTGGTGGCTCAGTGGTAAAGAATCCACCTGCCAATGCAGGAGACATGAGTTCAACCCCTATGTCAGGAAGATCCACTGAAGAAGGAAATGGCAACCCACTCCAGTATTCTTGTCCGGGAAATCCCATGGACAGAGGAATCTGGTACGCTCTGGCCTATGGGGTCACCAAAGAGTCAGACACAACTAATGACTAAAAAACAGCAACTTTGGAGAGTTACTATATGGCACCAAGGTTGTACACTGGTGACCCACCAACCAGGGACCCTAATAGTTGCTCAATGACACAGCATTTTTAAAAGTTGGACTTCACTGCCAACTTCTAAAATTAGAGGAATCATATAAAAATCAGAATTTTCTTCAGATCCTCTAGAAAACTTAGAAGTTCTGGCAACACTGGGCTAGAGGTTAGTAATCCCTGCTCCTCTTAAATGAAGCATGTGTTTCTCTTATTTACATAAATTGCCTGATCATTCAAGGCATCTGGGTCCAATCCATGAATAACTATTGATGCTGGTGTTGCGTAGGTTTACATATACACAGAATAATATGTAACGATGCTAATTCTGTGGGTGGTATATAAGACTGGCAGGCAGCCCTTCTCCCATGTCACCATCTTCCAGATCTTTCATATTCTGTCACTAAATATGGGAAGTCCTACCACACTCTGCCAAAGTATCTCCCCTGACATTCATGACCAGCCCTAGGGACTAAGGGTTCTCTGCTCTGGGTCACCCCTGGCTTCCCAGGCTCACTACCCCTATCAACAGCTGACCACATTTAATATGAAACCAACAGAAGGGTGAAAGGAGGCTGAGAGGATGAGAACTTTTTATCTCCTTTATAACCACATCTTCTCCTCTGTTTCCTCTGATTCTTCTACCCTCTCCCACTTTTCCAATAAGAGAGTCACTTCCAGGCTCCCTTTCTAAAGGAGCCCTTACTTGTCACCAATCTAAAGCCCCACTCAGCACAACGCACTTACACATACTTAGCGTCACATCCGTCACCAAAGCACTGTAGCCAGAGAGCAGCATCTCGAGATTTTGGTGAGTTACAGGAGACCACCATTTGGCTGAACCACCTTCTTCTCTTCCCTAATACTGTCACCTGTTCCCTGCATTGGGACAGTTTCTCATTTTTCAGAGTTTAGGAGGAAAAAATAGCCAATAGTGAAATCAAGCCAAAGTGTTTGGCTATAAGATCAGAAAAACAGAGTAACAGTGGATTACATTTACTCAGGTAGGGAGACACTTTCCTTCAGTTCAGTTCAGTCGCTCAGCTGTGTCCAACTCTTTGAGACCCTATGAATTGCAGCACACCAGGCCTCCCTGTCCATCACCAAATCCCGGAGTTCACTCAGACTCACGTCCATCTAGTCAGTGATGCCATCCAGCCATCTCATCCTCTGTCATCCCCTTCTCCTCCTGCCCCCAATCCCTCCCAGCATCAGAGTCTTTTCCAATGAGTCAACTCTTCACATGAGGTGGCCAAAGAACTGGAGTTTCAGCTTTAGCATCATTCCTTCCAAAGAACACCCAGGACTGATCTCCTTTAGAATATGTAATAATAAAAAAAGTCTAGAGGTAGGAAAACCATGGAAAGTTCTTTTTGTCTTTTTACTCGAACTTCTTTAGTGTGCTTTTTTGTTAACCTCATGATTGCAATATGGCTACTAAACCTCCAGGCATCACATCCATGTTCCATGTAGGAAGAGACGAAAAGATTGAAAGATCTCATCTCCTGAAGTTTTTCTTCTCCACACCCACCCGACCAAAGAAGGCCATTCACTGCAGACTTCCACTTAACATCTAGTTGGTCAAAACTTGGTTATATGGAAATACTTAGACCAAACTTACTAACCAAAAGGAACAAAATTCCCTTAACTGGTATCAATGTTTTATCGTAAATGCTGACAAAGGGACTATGTTCCCCAAGATCAATCTGCTATTCCACCTGCTCCCTGAATAAATCGATTGCTATTAATAGGAAAGAAAGGGGTTGAAAAAGGAAACAGCTCCTTTTTGGTCAGCAATAGACAGGGTCCACCCCATACTCTAATGAAGACTATGGACTGTGAGGAGCCCGTGTAGTTATGCCTGAGTGACAACCCAAATGTATGTGTTTGGATGCCATTTGCACAGTGGCAGAGCACAGGGGTAAAGCACTGAGGTCTTTGTCTTGGTGTCCTAGCCTTCTCCCCACTCCCTGCCACATACACACACAGACATATGCACGCACACTTACATGTGCTCATGAATAGTAGAGAGGAGACCAAGAAGCATGCGGTCATCCCCTGGAGCCAGAGGTCGATGGGAGAAGGGGGCCGATCCCTCACTCTCCAGGTGACCTGTATGCAGTACTTCCTGGGAGGGCCCCCAACTGCTCTGCCCTCTGTTGGGCACGACCACATCCCTCTCTGAGTCTAGGAGCTCCTCTCAATCTTCAGCCAAGGACTCGTGCCTCCTGACCCACACCCACTTCTCCTAGCCAGAAGAGTGTGCTGCTTTGCACAGCAGTGTGTTGAACAAGGTAAAGCTGGCTCCTGGCTTTGCAGGGGAACCCATTTTACTAATCACAATGTATTTTCATATAAAAGTTTACATTTAAACCATCAGAAATTTGTAATCACACAACTAATGGAAACCACTGATTTCTTTCCTAAAGTTTTCAAGATTACAAAGATCATCCACAGCTAACAGACACAAAAGGAGTCCCTGAGTCCACGGGCAGTGTTTGAGTTTCCTGAGCACTCCAACTGTCCACACAGTCCTTTGAAGGTCACACCCTGTCCTAGGGTGAAGCTTGCAATGCTGCGCTCCCAGGAATCTTAGGAAACCCTGAGACCTTAACAGAGCAGCACACTAGCTCCTTAAAATGAAAACAGTGAACATCAACAGCTTGTCACATTAGCTGTGTCCCTGCATGTCATGCAGGTTGGAAGTGAGTCATCACTCAGCAATTATTTGGTACAAAAGTTAAACATAAAGGCTCCACCAAATAAACAGTTTTTATAAAAAGGCTGCATGTGACAACAGTCCCTTCTCTGGCATCAACTCCCGGAAATAATACAATATGACTCATTAGCATAGAACAGCTCATATTCCAGACAGAGTGCAATAGCTCCCGGGGAACCCATTCTTATCTCTCAGCCAAGAGGCCACGCTCGGTGATGACGCAGCATCCTTTGTTGTGTTGTCTTGACCTGATCAGCTTTTGCCTTTGCTTCAAAAACTGAGCTGGATCGTTTCTGCTCTGCAAAGGTAATGGCCCTGTCCCACCCCCACTGCTTTCGTGAAAGCCTCATCCAACCCTTCCTCCCACAGCAGCCTCCCTTCCAGGAGGTCAAAGCACGGGTCTGCCTTGTTTCCTGCCCACCATTACGCACAATCTTCATACCGAATGTCCTACGTGTTATCTCTCCTGATAACTGAGACTCTTGCATTCCAAATTCTAATATAACAGGATTCACCACCAGGAGAATTTATTTTCTGGTTCATGTGAATTATGCAAAATGGAAATTACTTTGCTGGTGGAAATTAGCAAAGGTGGGGGGAGGGATATAAGAAATGATAAAGAAAAGTGAAGCAGATGGGAGGAAAGGAATGGGGGTTCTATATGGACAATAACAGTTAACATTAATTTAGTGCTTGGTATGTGTATTGCATACTAAGCAACTTACGTGTATTTAAACATCACACCACCCATGTGCTGCCGGGAGCCAGTGTGAGGAATCCCGCCCGTGACAAGGTCATGAGGAAGGAAGCTGACATACGCAAGGCGTGCTCAGGCTTCAGGGACCCCTCTGGAAATTCCTAAGCATGTACCCCAACAAAAATCTGCCGGCTTTTGTGCTCTGCTTTTCCACTCTTCTGACATTTTCTGGAAAAAGTCAATTCAGGGCTTTAGTCTTCTGCATTTGAAAGAGTGTTTCAATCCAAAAAACCCTCTGATGGCTTTCTAGCCTGCCTGCAGGACTCCTACAGCTGCGCATGTGATTGTTTGAGGCCTCCTGACCGCAGGAGGCACAGGAAGCTTAAAACATCCTAGGAATGTAGGAGCGTCCGAGGAGTCAAAATCTTTAGAATAGGACTGATTAAAGGTTTCATTTGTTGAGTCAACATTTGCTGCCAAATTTTCACATCCTTTAGTTGTAGATATAGTTAGAAAAACAAGTAGTAGACCTTGTGTTAGCAACATTAGATCTTTGAGTTAAGTACCTTCTTTGTTATATCCCACTGCACCTTTGTTCTATAGAGATGTAACTTTAATGTTAATGCTTTAAGGAGATGTAGATTAAAGAAAAACACTTCAGGGGAAACAAGATTAACATTCATTAAGGAAGAGAGCCAAAAAGTGTTAACAAGCCTCTTGGCCAGAAGATAATGTAAATCACCTGAGACCTTTTGTATACCAAATGATGTATAGAAAGAGCCTGAGCTGCGAACGTTACATAATCTTGTGTTACCCATTGACCTCTGTGTTTTATCAAAAGTATAAAAGGCCTTCTGAACAATAAAGGATGGGGCCAGCTTCTTGGACCAGCTTCTCTAACTAGTCTCCCGGCCTGGTTTCTTGGGACTCTGGCTCCCCCCGTGTCTCTCTCTCTCTTTCTTCTTCTCTCTTCTTTCCCTCTCTCTGCTCTTTACTTTAACTTCAGGCTGAATCTCCACCTGGAGCGCGGAGGCTCGCCAGGTCTACTTACTTGCCCCGGCTGTTAAGACCCGCGAGAAAGGGAGCTTAAGGCGAGGCACCCTTAGATATTCAAGTGGGCGCCGGTGGCCCAACGTAGATGGTGCAAATTCCTTGTCTGGAATTTTATTGGCCTTCCGCGTAAACCAAGCTATTCAGCCCTCTTCCTCCACTTAATCTTCTTACTACACTATAGTTTCTTAATCTAATCTTACTTTAATAAATAAACAAGTCTTTCCACGCTGACGCCGTCCACCCTTCGAATTCCCTGGATCCACCGGGGCTGGACCCTGGCACATGTGCTTCTCAATAAACTACAGATGAGGATACAGAAAGTTAAGAAGTGTTACAGGATCACCAATCTCTTCTTCTAGACCCGGGGCAAACTATGCCTTTGAAGTAGATTGAATTATTGGCCCACTTCTTTTTCTCCTGCTCTGTCCACACCCTTTGAACTTCCCCTAGCAGTGGGGTTGGGCTTAGCCTTATGACTGGCTTTGGCTATCATGAGCAGATGTAATGTAGCTGTTTGGTCTTGTCCTCCTGTAGTGAGTTGAATCGTGTCCCTCTCCCCCCAATTCATGTCCATCTAGAAACTCAGAGTGTGACCTTATATGGAAATAGGGTCTTTGTAGATATAATTAAGGACTGAGATGGAATCATAGTAAAATATGGTAGACTTGAAATCCCAGGAGAATATCCTTATAAGAAATAAGAAAGACACAGAGAGGAAGGCCATAGAAAATAAAGGCACAGGTTGGAGTTACGTTGCTACAAGCCAAGGAACACCTGGAGCCATCAGAAGCTGGAAGAGGCTAGGAAGGATTCTTTCCTAGAGTCTTCAGAGGGAACCTAGCCCTGCAGACACCTTGATTTTGTACTTCCAGTCGCCAGAACTATGAGTAAATACATTTCAGTTATTTTACACCACCCGATTTGTGGTATTTTTGCTAAGACAGCCCTAAAAAATGAATACACCTCCTATGTTTTTGCCATCACCATGAGATGAGGTTCCTCCAGATGGCAGCTGCTCTTTGAGCCTGGACCCCCAGCATGAACATGTAGCGAGTGTACCTGAGCCCAAGCCACCCAGACAATCCCAGCCCAGGTCAGCCAGGCTACAGCCAGCCTGCAAACCCATGAGTGCTACAAGAAGTGCAGGCTATTTTAACAAGTCGCAGAGTTCGGAGTGGCGTGGGAAGCAGCACTGTTATGCCTACGCTAACAGATAAGGTTTCTCAGGCTCCTGTGAGGCCATGTGACTAAATCCTAGGCAATGAAATGTGAGCCATGGTGATACAGACAACTCTATTTCCTGGCCCTGAAAACCTCCTCATAGAACCCGCCATGCTCCTCTCCACAGCAGCTTCAGAAACCACCTCCTGAAGAGGGAACAGCTGGGTGCCAGCATCACCTCGCTTCTCAGGAGTGCCTGATTTTTTTACCTTCTAGAATAAGCTTCTACTGGACCTGGTCTGTGCTTTGAAAGTTTATCAGTTATAGCAACTAGCACAACTTTAATAAATAAAGGGAAGATGAGCAACTCATCGAAGTTTATATAAGTGAGCAAATGAGAAAACCAGGATTTGAACCTACTCTGACTCCAGTGTCCAGACTATTGCCAATTAAAACTGACTGCCTCCTATATGAACTGTAAAACCTTGGGAAAGGTGAAGGAAGATGCCTTCAAACCTGGTTTTTGTGACATTTAACAACAGAAAAGTTACTGGGACCTGGGTGTAAGAGTTGATGGAGGTAGACTGGAGAGGCAGTGATAGGAAACCAGAGGCATTGGAGGGCACAGGAATGAGTGATTCCCAAGTGATGCGATAACTGTCCTACACAGCCCTCACTTTGTGCTCAAAGGGCTTGCTAGATACCTCAGATAATCCTCTCTACTGCCCTGTAAATGGGTAATGAGGAAACTGCAGTGAGGAAACTGAGGCACACAGGAATTGAATGACTTGCCCAAGAGTACACAGCTAGTCACTGACAGAGCCAGAGAACAAGCCTGGGCAGTCTGGCTCCAGAGTGGTTGTGCTGTGGGGATTCTTCAGAGTGAAAAAAGCATCGAATTCTGGACAACGACCAAGGATCTGGACGGGCAGACAATTTCTTAGCATTCTTATTATCCACAACATAGTTTAAAGTCACAAGTGTCTTGTGTGTGTGTGTTGCACAGTCTCATCTGACTCTTTGTGACCCTGTGAACTCTAGCCCACCAGGCTCCTCTGTCCGTGGAATTTCCCAGGCAAGAATATTGGACTGGGTTGTCATTTCCTTCTCCAGGAGATCTTTCCGACCCAAGGATCAAACCCAGGTCTCCTGCACTGCAGGCAGAGTCTTTATCGTCTGAGCCACCAGGGAAGTGCCACAAGTGTCTTGATGAAACTGCAAAGAAAAATGAGTCTGACAAGTTTTACAAACAGGGAACAGAAAGAGAAATTAATAATACAGCATCCATCATCTTACATATTCATTTAACATGGAACATGCCATTGATCTTATCTTTATTTAGTATCACATCATCATTATTCTGCTTTAAGGCATAAAACCATATGCATAAAGGTTTTGCAAAGGCCTTTTTGGGCTGTAACCAGGGGAAACCGAGTGGCCTGCTTGTTTGGAGCTCTGTAGGTCGGCTGACAGCAACTGCAATCTAAGCTCTGCTATTTAAAGCTAAATTACCTCAGCCAGCGACTTAGCCTCTAGAAAATACCGTTTTCTCTTCAGCAACATACGGACAGTGAAAGTCCTATCATAATGTGTTGTTGTGAAAATTAACCAAGAAAACACACTTGGCAGCCTGTCTGACATATAAAAAGGGCTCGATAAATATTTGCTATTCTTTTTAAGATGATTATTGAAATGTATTACCTAATTAGTAGACTTTGCAAGGTTCCTAAATCTAAAACTGCTTCCTACTGCACTTTCAACATTCATCAGCTCCCCCGGGGATTACTTTAATTGCTTCCTAGAAGGACCTCCCCACCTCCTGTCTCTATCTCTTCTAACGCATTTTTGTGAACTGCTGCCAGTTAATCTTTCCAGTGCATAGACCCTCTCTCACACCACTCACCCACTGAACAACCTTCAGTGGCTCTCTATTGACTCCAAAGCTGCCCCCACCTCTACTCCCCGCTACATGTTACTTTACACTTCGTGAGACTGGACATCTCACTCTTTCTTAAACATGCCTCATGATTCCCTGCCTCCATCTCTTCTAACCCAGTCCATCTTTCAGGTCCCAGCTCAAATACGCTTTCTTCCTGAGTTTTACTTTCCCCATTCCACAGCCCACTCGACTAATTACACGATCTTCCCTCCCTCATTTCCAAGACACTTCCTTTGTGCCTCTTTCATGTCATGTATCATAATATGCCTTCTATCATAAGTATTTTGGCATTTGACTAATGCAGTCACACAATGTAAGCTTTTTGAAAGCAGAAAGTGTCTTCCTCGACTTTTTAATATATACATGATGTTTCATGTGCAGTGGATTACAAATAAATGTTCGCTGATTATTTAAGTTTAATATGCATATGTTTTATCTCCCTTAACAAATCTGTTAAAGGTGGGGACCATATCCAACTGACTATCTCCTTCATAGCATTCACCCATGTCCTGCACAGAACAAGCACTTGATAAATATTTGTGAAATGACTAATTGGGTAGATTGAACCTAAGGGTAAAGGAATAGGTAGATGGATGAAAAGATAAATAGGTGGGTAGATAGAGTGGATGTCTTAGTTGTTCAGTCACTCAGTCATGTCCAACTCTTTGTGACCCCCATGGACTGTAGCACAACAGGCTTCCCTGTCCTTCACCATCTCCTGGAGCTTGCTCAACCTCATGTCCAACAAGTCAGTGATGCCATCCAAATATCTTGTCCTCTGTCATCCCCTTCTCCTGCCTTCAATCTTTCCCAGCATTAGGGTCTTTTCAGGTGAGTTGGCTCTTTCACATGTGTTGGCCAAAGTATTGGAGCTTCAGCTTCAGCATCAGCCCTTCCAATGAATATTCAGAGTGGATTTATATATTTCTCTGAAGTTCTTTGACTAATAGTTTTTCTAGTCACTGTCCCAGTTTCCAGCTCACTTTGAAAAGAGCAATACTTAGTGGTAGTAGCCATTGATGAAAATTAGGGTGTAGTAGGAATTCCTGATTCACTTTTAACAAACCTGGCACACATATAAACCAACCCTCCTTCCTGAAAGGCTGACAAGCTATCTCGAGGGGAATGTCCTCCTTTCGAAACCTCATTTCATCCCACAGGGACCCAGGGTGTTTATTACTGCCTTGTTCTTGTTATGGAAGAAATCTAACAGAACAAGTGCAAACTAATTCACAGTAACATGTAGGTATCCTCTCAAGGGGAATTAATCTTTAAAACAGAATCACTGAAAAAGGACAGTGGAAATCCAGAGAAGTGACTCCCTAATCTGGCGTGTTTAGTTCTGTTTCTCTCTATCTCATCTGGACCACAGAGTGTAAAGCACCTGAACCCACACATGTATTTTAGACATGCTAAGTCCGCAGAGGCAGCCTTTGAAAGGACTGTTCCTATAAGGATGAGACAGACCATGGCCTGGCCTAGGATATGTTGTCACAGTGCTAGCCCAGCAAGAACCTGGACCTTGGAGACTCTGCTTGCTGAGTGGGGCAAATTTTTGCACTGTATACCCAAATAAGATATTTCTGGATGCTAAAGTTAGTTGATTCTATTCTCTTCCAAACTGGCAGACTTCCTACTCTTCAAAGTTGGCCAAGACCAAAGTGTAGGCCAACTCCCTGAAATACAAAGGAAGCAATGAGACCAGTATCCATTCAGATCCGATATCATGTGCATCCTTCAAACTGCTGATAAGCCACTGCAGGAGAAAAAGTCAAGCAAAAGCAACCTTGAGCCAAATCTCAGCCCTCCTTCTCACCTATCGTTCAACACAGACCAGTCTCTATGGTCTAGCCAGACACAGCAATTATTATTGGGATCTGCTAAGCAAAAGCTTGATATTAGGTTTTAATTAAGAATTATCATTAGGACATATATGAAAATCATAGGAAAGTAGGGGTCCATTTTAAAACACTATACAGAAAAGTCTTTGTTTGTCCCAAGGTTAACTGGTCATCCTATTTTCCCATATGTTCTGGGGTAATTGGCATGGCAATTTAGAATTATAGCACATGCCAAAACTCTAACATGCCTACAGAAAAATCCAAAGACATTAAATACTTAGTGGAATTTTACTATTAATGTACTTGATTGTGTTCATGTTTTGGAAAATTGCCACTCTATATGTGTACAGTCAGTTCAGTTCAGTCGCTCAGTTGTGTCCGACTCTTTGCGATCCCATGAATTGCAGCACACAAGGCCTCCCTGTCCATCACCAACTCCCGGAGTTCACTCAAACTCATGTCCATTGAGTCAGTGATGCCATCCAGCCATCTCATCCTCTGTAGTCCCCTTCTCCTCCTGCCCCCAATCCCTCCCAGCATCAGGGTCTTTTCCAATGAGTCAACTCTTCACATGAGGTGGCCAAAGTATTGGAGTTTCAGCTTTAGCATCAGTCCTTCCAATGAACACCCAGGACTGATCTCCTTTAGGATGGACTGTTTGGACCTCCTTGCAGTCCAAGGGACTCTCAAGAGTCTTCTCTAACACCACAGTTCAAAAGCATTAATTCTTCGGCACTCAGCTTTCTTCACAGTCCAACTCTCACATACATACATGACCACTGGAAAAACCATAGCCTTGACTAGACAGTCCTTTGTTGGCAAAGTAACGTCTCGCCTTTTGAATATGCTATCTAGTTTGGTCATAACTTTCCTTCCAAGGAGTAAGTGTCTTTTAATTTCACGGCTGCAGTCACCATCTGCAGTGATTTTGGAGCCCCAAAAAATAAAGTCTGACACTGTTTCCACTGTTTCCCCATCTATTTCCCATGAAGTGATGGGACCAGATGCCATGATCTTAGTTTTCTGAATGTTGAGCTTTAAGCCAACTTTTTCACTCTCCTCTTTCACTTTCATCAAGAGGCTTTTTAGTTCCTCTTCACTTTCTGTCATAAGAGTGGTGTCAGCTGCACATCTGAGGTGATTGATATTTCTCCCGGCAATCTTGATTCCAGCTTGTGCTTCTTCCAGCCCAGCGTTTCTCATGATGTACTCTGCGTATAAGTTAAATAAGCAGGGTGACACGCCCGAGGTCAGGGTAGCGGCCGAGAGAAGCTACCACACACCTGAGGTCAGGGGAGGCGGCCGAGAGGAGTAACCCCATGTCCAAGGAGCAGTGGCTGTGCAGGCACAGGAGGGCCGAGAGGAGCTACTCCATGTTCAAGGTCAGAAGGGGCAGCTGTGAGGAGATAACCCTCCTCCAAGGTAGGGAGCAGCGGCTGCGTTTTGCTGGAGCAGCTGTGAAGAGACACCCCACGTCCAAGGTAAGAGAAACCCAAGTAAGACAAGTAGGTGTTGCGAGAGGGTATCAGAGGGCAGACACACTGAAACCATAATCACAGAAAACTAGCCAATCTGATCACACGGACCACAGCCTTGTCTAACTCAATGAAACTAAGCCATGCCCTGTGGGGCCACCCAAGACGGGCGGGCATGGTGGAGAGGTCTGACACAATGTGGTCCACTGGAGAAGGGAATGGCAAACCACTTCAGTATTCTTGCCTTGAGAACCCCATCAACAGTATGTGTACATTATTCTATAACTAACAATTCCCTGTGAAAGTGAAAAGTTGAGGTCACTCAGTCATGTCTGACTCTTTGCAACCCCATGGACTATACAGTCCATGGAATTCTCCAGGCCAGAATACTGGAGTGGGTAGCCTTTCCCTTCTCCAGGGGATCTTACCAAGCCAGGGATCGAACTCAGGTCTACTGCATTGCAGATGCTTTACCAGCTGAGCCACAAGGGAAGCCCAAGAATATTGGAGTGGGTAGCCTATCCCTTTTCCAGTGAATCTTCCCAACCCAGGAATTGAGCTGCGGTCTCCTGAATTGCAGGCAGATTCTTTACCAGCTGAGCTACCAGGGAATCCCAGCCAAAGTATTTATTAACCAGGAAGTTAAGTAATATTTATAAAGTAATATTTCTATTAATGAAATTGCTTTTACAAATGGCATCTTAAATCCTCAAAACAACCATGCAAGTTGGGGATTATTATTTTTATTATTATTAACACCATTATTATTTTATAGGTTAGGAAACTATGCTAGCCAACTTCCCTGAACTCACAGTAGCTAGTAAATGATGGTTTCTAGGACTCAAATTCAGGTCTTGTAACTCAGTATTCCATATTCTTCTCAATGCACTGTGTTTCTTCAACAAAATCTTCCAGAATTTTCCCATTTTTTACTAGACTGGTAGCCCTGGGGAGTCCTGCAGTTAAGATCTCTGGCAGTGACTATTACACTCAGGAGCCCCTAAACATCCCAAAATATGTTGATCAGTTCACTCTGCCTAACTCTGAGGGCCCAGTAAAGGCAATAAGAATTCTCTAAACAAGTGAGTTTCTCAGAATCTAGACCATACATGCTCATTCATATGACCTCAATCACTTTCTAGGGATAAGAAACATTTTGGAATATACATAAACACATCACACACATTTGTATATCTATGTGTGTAAGAGTGTGTGTGTGTGTGTGCATGCACACATATGCACACGTGCCTACTCACCTCTCTCAAATACTACCAAACCCCTCAGGGGCTAATTGGGGCTAATTTGTGAGAGATATCAAACTATAATTTAGGGATCTCTGATGCTCATGAACCCCTGAACCCCACAATTACTTTCAATGACTAAACTGGAGGTGCTGACAGCCTTAAAATCTCTTGTTCCATCAACATCTCACTAAGACCTGCAGCTTGGATTCCTTAATCTGTGTCACTGCTTTTTTGAAAAGCAGTAATAAATGCCAATGGCATGAAGGGCAGAGATTATAGGTTTCTTTCTTCTTGTAGAAAGATATCGCCAACTACTGGCTGGAAACCAGCAGTGTGTCATTAGCTGGGATTGTTAAGCCATGGCCCTGCTGATCACTGTGAACTGAGGTGTTGGTGAGGGACTAGAAGCTGAGCCTGTGTTCTTCAAAAAGCTGAGCCTTTTGTTATTCAAAATCCATTCAATCCGACGGTGTAAATTCACACAACAATACAGAAACAAAACTCATAAATTGCATCTAGGAACTCTTTTGCATATGAGTCTACAAAATTGACCCGTTGACTGAATTCCTAAGGAAGTTGATGGGGGTAGAAATGATTAGGGGTAGGTATTCTAGACCTGAGTTGTCCAGCCATTTAAGAAAACAAACACACATATTCCCATATATTCCCATTGCAAGAGGTATATGGAAAATCTCTGTACCTTCTCAAGACTTTTGTGAATGTCAAACTGCTCTAAAAGTAACTGAAAGTTGCTCAGTCATGTCTGACTCTTTGCAACCCCATGGACTATAGCCTGCTAGGCTCCTCTGTCCATGCAGATTCTCTAGGCAAGAATACTGGAGTGGGTAGTGTTCCCTTCTCCAGGGGATCTTCCCAATCCAGGGAACAAACCCACATCCCCTGCACTGGCAGGTGGATTCTTCACCACTGAGCCACCAGGGCAGCCCCTTAAAACACAGTTACAGAAGCCTGGTGGCTATCATATGGAACAGTGCAGTTCTAGAACTGCATCACACTGCAGCCCTGGATAAGGATAGGACTGCCTGGAAATACAGTTGGGTCAGCCAGGGTTTCCCATCTCAGAGACACAATTCAAACTACTGTAGACAAGTAAGGGAAAGAGCAGGGATACTGCTCAGCCTCAAAGATTGCTATCAGAAATCAATGTCCCCATTTCTGCTTCCACATGCCAGCTTTGTCCACAAGCTTAAACTACAGCTTCTAGAAGCTTCTGGGCTTCAACAGCATGCCTAGTTCAAAGAAAGTTCCTCTCCATCAGTTTAATGTGAAAGATCCCAGAGAAGCACTCTGATCGGGCCAGGCCGGGTGCCATGTCTACCATGTGGCTTGGAGGTCAGTGTGCTATGTTTGGAATCCTCTACTGCACTATGAATCTGAGATTCTGGGGCAGATTCCAGAACCTTCTGACTGAAGGGAAGACAAGACTCATTTTCTATAAGAAGCAGTGATACAGGCATGCCAGGCCAAGCACATTGTGGTTCCTGTTATAAAAACCAGGGAGGAGGGTCTCCCTACTGGACCTACTCCCACTGGAGCAGCCTCTTCCAGAGACCCATCAGCAAGTGCTAGCAGTTATGAAAAACCCACTGATCCTGACAGCTAGGGAAAGATGGGACTTAAGCCCAGGTACTGAAGCTCAGAATTCAGTTTTCCTTTGACTACAAGAGTGATTTTCAATGGAAATGGTACCATACCTTAAAGAGGGTTTTAAAGTTAACTGGGGAAGTTTTGATCATCACAGTGATTAGGGGGTATATTGGCATTTAACAAGGAGGAGCTAGAGATACTTGATAAGCAGATATGTTTCTCAACTCCTTATGTACACTGTCAATTATGGGGAGAGCCAACAATACCCAGTTGAATGCTATTTCTGTTAAAACCAAGCGTATTCACTCTCTGTAAGTGCAAGCGTCTGTCTCCTTCATAAACGCTTCTAATGCAGCTGGGCCTGAGCATGTGCAGGAGTGCATCGTTTTCTCTTAAACTGATTTCCTTTTATTCTCTATATTACAATTAGAGCATCCTATTTTTTAAATTATGCATATTGAGCTTATATAACCTATAAATTTTATTTTGAAATAATAAAAGAGAAATTTAAAGATGTATTTTAAAAGCAGGCATTGTTGGGGTTGAGAATCTCTGAACTACATTAAGCTTGAAGGGAGAGACATGGAGAGGTGAAGGAATCAGAACATGTGAGAGAACAAGCAATGATGAGTACAGACAGAGCTTGAATGTGGAAAAAAAGAGAAAGTCAAGAGAAGAAAGTTGCAAAGCAAGGATGAGAAAGGAGGTCATCTTCATGGCCCTGACATCCCTCCCTCCTCCTGTGAGTTCTCTCTCTTTCCCACACTCAGGTCCTTTTTCTCCTTCTTCATGGTCCCCAAACCCCCAGCCTGAGGATGGTGTGAGATGCCCAATGACAGCATATCACTGGCAGAAATCAACTACAAGTGACTATTATGAAGATTCTAAACCAAAACTTCACATGACTCTGCCCCTGGGCTGTGAGATGACAACCAGAGAGAAAAATGGAAGTCACTGGCCAGATGCAGAAACTGAGAGGAAACCCCTACTAGAATATTACAAAACAATTTTTAAAGTTAATTATGGAGACCAAATAGAAATATCAATATATGTCAAGCACATCATAAGTTAAAACGCAGACTATTCAATTTTACATGCCCTATCTATACCACGACAATGTTTTCAAAAATGGTAAACCTCTATGAGAGACAGCAAAAGAGACACAGATGTATAGGACAGTGTTTTGGACTCTGTGGGAGAGGGAGAGGGTGGGATGATTTGGGAGAATGGCGTTGAAACATGTATAATATCATATAAGAAACAAATTGCCAGTCTAGGTTCAATGCAGGATACAGGATGCTTGGGGCTGGTGCACTGGGATGACCCAGAGAAATGGTATGGGGAGGAAGGTGGGAGGGGGGTTCAGGATTGGGAACTCATGTACACCCGTGGCAGATTCATGTTGATGTATGGCAAAACCAATACAGTATTGTAAAGTAAAATTTTAAAAAAAAAACAAAAACAAAAATGGACAGAAACTTGGCAAGGCAGGAGTAAAACACTTTCAAAATACAAAAACAATTGCTATGAAAGTACAGAATTTATTTACCACTTTTTCTTTAAAATTTTTGTTACAATTACATATTTTGCCAAAAAATAAAAGTATACCTGTTCATTTCACTCTTCTTCTATTTTCCAATTCAAAGCATCCTTTCTTCCCATCAGTTTATTACTTGACTGGCCTAAACTTCCAAATCAAATGGGTCCTAATTTCCCTTCAAAATATGTATGAGCTTTACTAGGAGATTCTCAGTTGGCACCAGCTGCACCAATGTTTCAAATTAAAAAATGTTTACCATAAATTTTTCTCAAAATGTTAACATCAGTCAAACCCATCTGCCTCATGTTGAAATAAACCAGTTAATTTTAATAACAGGCTACAGCAACTTTTGAACATAATAAAAGCCTACAGAAAACATACACCACACATATGTATCTTACAGAAGGGTAAATCAAAGTTGAGTTTAATTTTTAATATGTGGATAATGGTGGAGTGTTTTAATACAACATATAGGAATCATAGGAAAGTTTGCTCAAGCTTGTGCAGGAGACCTGGCAATGTGTGACTCAGATTACCTGCATCCCCTTAATCCTCAAAGAAATAAATATGTTGTTCTACCTGATAAATAAAGTAGGGAAACCATTAGACCATTCAGGTATGACCTAAATCAAATCCCTATTGATTATAAAGTAGAAGTGACAAATAAATTCAAGGGATTAGATCTGATAGAGTGCCTGAAGAATTATGGACGGAGGTTCATGACATTGTACAGGAGGCTGTGATCAAGATCATCCCCAAGAAAAAGAAATGCAAAAAGGCAAAATGGTTGTCTGAGGAGGCCTTACAAATAGCTGAGAAAAGAAGAGAAGCTAAAGGCAATGGAGAAAAGGAAAGATATACCCATTTGATTGCAGAGTTCCAAAAAATAGCAAGGAGAGAAAAGAAAGCCTTTCTCGGTGATCAATGCAAAGAAATAGAGGAAAACAATAGAATGGGAAAGACTAGAGAGCTCTTCAAGAAAATTAGAGATACCAAGGGAACATTTCATGCAAAGATGGGCACAATAAAGGACAGGAATGGTATGGAACTAACAGAAGCAGAAGATATTAAGACGAGGTGGCAAGAATACACAGAAG
Source organism: Ovis canadensis (assembly GCF_042477335.2). Lineage (NCBI taxonomy): Eukaryota > Metazoa > Chordata > Mammalia > Artiodactyla > Bovidae > Ovis > Ovis canadensis. The sequence continues at coordinate 34,982,458 of NC_091260.1, forward strand.
AACCATACAAAAAAGACCTTCATGACCCAGATAACCACAATGGTGTGATCACTCACCTAGAGCCAGACATCCTGGAATGTGAAGTCAAGTGGGCCTTAGGAAACATTACTATGAACAAAGCTAGTCAATGTGATGGAATTCCAGTTGAGCTATTTCAAATCCTAAAAGATGATGCCGTGAAAGCGCTGCACTCATATGCCAGAAAAATTCAGCAGTGGCCACAGGACTGGAAAAGGTCAGTTTTCATTCCAATCCCAAAGAAGAGCAACACCAAAGAATGTTTAAATTACTGCACAATTGCACTCATCTCACATGCTAGTAAAGTAATGCTCAAAATTCTCAAAGCCAGGCTTCAACAGTACGTGAACCATGAACTTCCAGATGTTCAAACTGAATTTAAAAAAGGCAGAGGAACCAGAGATCAAATTGCCAACATCCGGTGGATCATGGAAAAAGCAAAAGAGTTCCAGAAAAACATCTACTTCTGCTTTATTGACTACACCAAAGCCTTTAACTGTGTGGATCACAACAAACTGTAGAAAATTCTGAAAGAGATGTGAATACCAGACCACCTGACCTGCCTCTTGAGAAACCTATATGCAGGTCAGGAAGCAAAAGTTAGAACTGGACATGGCACAACAGACTGGCTCCAAATAGGAAAAGGAGTACGTCAAGGCTGTATATTGTCACCCTGCTTATTTAACTTATATGCAGAGTACATCATGAGAAACCCTGGGCTGGAAGAAGCACAAGCTGGACTCAAGATTGCCGGAAGAAACATCAATAACCTCAGATATGCAGATAACACCACCCTTATGACAGAAAGTGAAGAGGAACTAAAAAGCCTCTTGATGAAAGTGAAAGAGGAGAGAGCAAAAGCTGGCTTAAAACTCAACATTCAAAAAACTAAGATCATGGCATCTGGTCACATCACTTCATGGCAAATAGATGAGGAAACAGGGAAACAGTGAGAGACTTTATATTGTGGGGCTCCAAAATCACTGCAGATGGTGACTGCAACCATGAAATTAAAAGAAGCTTGCTCCTTGGAAGCAAAGCTATGACCAACCTAGACTGTGTATTAAAAAGCAGAGACATTACTTTGCCAACAAAGGTCAGTCTAGTCAAAGCTATGGTTTTCCCAATAGTCATGTATGGATGTGAGAGTTGGACTATAAAGATAGCTGAATGCCAAAGAACTGATGCTTTTGAACTGTGGTGCTGGAGAAGATTCTTGAGAGTCCCTTGGACTGCAAGATCAAACCAGTCAATCTTCAAGGAAATCAATCCTGAATATTCATTGGAAGGACTGATGCTGAAGCTGAAACTCCAATACTTTGCCCACCTGATGTGAAGAACTGACTCATTGGAAAAGACCCTGATGCTGAGTAAGATTGAAGGCAGAAGGAGAAGGGGACAACAGAGGATAAGATGGCTGGATGGCATCACCGATTCGGTGGACATGAGTTAGAGCAAGTTCCAGGAGTTGGTGATGGATAGGGAAGCCTGGAGTGCATCAGTCCACCAGGTCACAAAGAGTCAGACATGACTGAGCAACTGAACTGACTTGATAAATCATAGAAAATTGGATTCTGTAACCTTATTCCCCTTGACTTCTTCATGTCCCTCAAAACCTTAACCATTCTTCCTTCTTAAAATACTTCCTTTCGTTTTCACAAAACAGTACTGTCCCAGTCTGCATCAGGTCACTTCTTGTAAGCAGGGACAAGCAGGTCACCCCGCAGGACAAGGAAGCAATGAGACGCACTGCTTCTCAAATTGGTATCCTGCCCAGTAAAATATCCAGCAGATGAGGCAGAACCTCAGTCTGGTCATCTTAACCATCAGAGGGATGGTGGTCGGGCAAGGTCAGACACTCACCTCACAAAAGAAACTATACCTCCAAGAAGTCAGAGCTTGTTCCCTGATCAGTAATTGTGGGGATTTTGCAAACTTGCTAAAGGTGGTGAAATTGAGTGTATTCATCAATTAGATCCATTACATCTATAACCTGCCTTCACTTTCAAGTTGTTTTTTATAAAAACTGTAACATCTTCCAAACTTCATGCCTCATAAATAAAAAGATGTTTGCCTCAGTATTTTTCTGAGGACTTCCCTGGTGGCTCAGATGGTTAAGCGTCTGTCTACAATGTGGGAGACCCAGGTTCCATCCCTGGGTCAGGAAGATCCACTGGAGAAGGAAATGGCAATCCACTCAAGTACTATTGCCTGGAAAATCCCATGGACAGAGGAGCCTGGTAGGCTACAGCCAATGGGGTCGCAAAGAGTCGGACACGACTGAGCGACTTTACCTTCAGTGTTTTTCAGAAATTTGGAGTCAGCACTGTCTACCTCAAGCTTATGCTGGTTAGGATTGGTTCAGCAACCCTCCAACTGGGCTTGCACAAATGTCCCTTGGTGACCTCTTGATGTCACAGGGCCAACACCTCCACCCTCAGGTGATGATGCCACCATTTCTCCACATGTGCCCCAGGAAGAAGCACGTAGCTTAGCTGCCCCTGTGCAGAATGATGATTCTCTTTCCTTCTTCTTTTCTTCAATTAGCTTTCCCCAACCCCCCACATGGGGACTTCCCAGGTGGCTCAATGATAGAGAATCTGCTTGCCAATGCAGGAGCCTCAGATTCAACCCCTGGGTGGGGAAAATCCCCTGGAGTAGGAAATGACAACCCACTCCAGTATTCTTGCCTAGAAAATCCCATGGACAGAGGAGGGTGGCAGGCTGCAGTCCATGGAGTCACAGAGTTAAACAGGATAGAACACACACACACACACACACACACACACACACACACACACACACACACACATACACACACCTCCCCATAACTCTGCTTTATCTCATAAACATCCCAGGGTCCTTGCCTTCCAGGAGGCAGATTTGAGATTGGTTGGTAGGTAAGCTAACCCAGTTGGATAAAAGTTATACCTGCCTCTCTGTAGTTACACCCCAGGGCAGGCAACCGTCCCCTCCACCCCTACAACTCCCCTCACATCTTTCAACCTGAAATTCACCTGTTCACATGTCTCCTCATGCAGAGTCCCATTTTCCTCAAAGTCCCAACTCAACATCTTTCTCCACTAAGTTTTTTCTGACTGCCTCAGCCTGAGACACATTTTCTTCCTTTGAACTTCCTGCCTGATTTCTTTATTTTGCACTTAGACTATGCTAGTTTTGTCTACGTATTTCTGTAGGTAAAGCAAAGCTCTCAGAAGCACCTCTAGGACAGATATTTGCCTGAAAATCCCATGGACGGAGGAACCTGGTGGGCTACAGTCCATGGGATCGCAAGTGCTGGGCATGACTTAGTGACTAAACAGCAGCTAGGGCAGAAACTGCCTCCTCATTCTCTATAATCCCCATTGTTCAAAACAGTGGCCAACCAAAATCATAAAGATAATGGTAATGCCTGCTGTCACTTCTCAACCGTCCATTCCATACCATGATTATCTGAGTGAGAAGACTCAGAACCAAGCATGTGTTCTCATCCATTCCCCTGCTTTTCTTTGAGTCACTGGGTCAAACCTGCTAAAATTTGGCTTCTTAATCTTTAAACAAGACATACATATATCACAGGCATGGCACACGGCTTGGTGAGTAAGTGGCCATGAATGCTTTGAGCTCCCCGGATGACAGAGGCCAGTTATCACTGTTATTCTTCAGTGGATCTTGTCTCGCTTCTGGTATGTTTTGTGAAAAAACAGACTGTTTTGATTCTTCATGTAACTCACTGACTCTTCTGGAGTTCACAGTACACTCCATGCCCACAAATAGGATGCAAACTCATTCCTAGATTGGACTGGTTCCGCCTCCTCTTCTTCCTGCTTGAGGCCAGTCTCAGGAATGAGCAGAGAAAACTAGCCACAAAAGGGAGAATGGGCCTATGTGAAAGGACTGTGATGTTACATGCTAGAAAATTCATACAATGGCAATTACTAATTCAAAAGACCATTTTAACTTTAATTCATGACCTTGATTCAATCCCTGGACCAGGAAGATTCCCTGGAGGAGGACATGGAAATCCACTCCTGTATTCTTGCCTGGAGAATCCCATGGACAGAGGAACCTGGCAGGCTACCATCCATAGGGTCGCAAAGAGTTGGCTACAACTGAAGCAACTTAGCACACATGCACAGAGCATGATGACCACTGAAGGTTCGAGATACGAACCCTAAAAACACGCCAAGTGTTGCAATGTCTGAAGGCCTCTGCACGCTAGAACAGACCAGAACTTCTCAGTTAAATTAAGAAAGGTATGGACTTCCCTGGTGGTCCAGTGGTAAGAATCAGCCTTCCAATACAGGGGACATGGGTTCAATTCCTGGTCAGGAAATTAGACCCCATGTGCCACAGGGCAACTAAGTCCATGTACCGCAACAACCCAGCCTGTGCACCACAAGGAAAGATCCCATGTGCTACAACTAAGACCCAACACAGCCAAATAAGTAAATAACAAGAAAGGTAAAACCTGAAACTGTAATTGTCCCCCTGAAAATTTTCTTGGATATATTTGTTAACTACCCCAAACTTCACTTTTCTGTTCTTAAGAAAAAAAAAAAGGAAGAGTCCAAGCTCTTGTGAACATGATGGCCAAAAATGGTTTTAAAATGCCTTCTTTTGTTAAGAATTTTAAGAAATTTTCCTCCAATTTACAGTTATAGCTTTTGGGTTGATGATAATGAAAGCAGTTCTACCAGAGATGAGGATGATTTTCCCCAGATTTATTTAATGGGTTTTCAATTAAACTAACATAAATTTTAAAACTTTCAGACTTTTGAAAATTTTAGACAGATGTTTTCACTTGAGGGATGGGTTTTGAGCTCTACTTTGTTTTCATTGTTCTGTTTTTAGTCAGTCCTTAAGGGCAATATATATTTTCAAAGTGTTATGTCCAAAGTTGTATTTTGGCTCTCCATTCAGGGTGACTCAAGACCAGTATTTCCCATGATGCTCTCTGGTTTGAGAGTTTAAGAGAATTAACAGTCATAGACACAAATTACTGTTAACAAATGCTGCTAATAAATTATCTGAAAATGAGAATTACTTGACTGAATATTTACTGTATTTAGTAAATATAATATTAACATCTTAAGGGATATTTATTTTAGTCCAATCATGCAGCAAAATTTATTGACTAGCTCTGTGTTCTGGCCCTATGGTTGGATACAGGACCTCACAGGCTAGTGAGAAAGACAAGTAAGTAAGTTTTGTACTATAACTGACATAAACTGTAAATGCTAAAAAAACACTAAATCCTCTGCTGATGCTGCTAAGTCGCTTCAGTCCTATCCGACTCTGTGTGACCCCATAGACTGCAGCCCACCAGGGGTTCCCGTCCGTGGGATTCTCCAGGCAAGAATGCTGGAGTGGGCTGCCATTTCCTTCTCCAGCGCATGAAAGTGAAAAGTGAAAGTGAAGTCTCTCAGTCGTGTCTGACCCTCAGCGACCCCATGGACTGCAGCCTACCAGGCTCCTCCGTCCATGGGATTTTCCAGGCAAGAGTACTGGAGTGGGGTGCCATCGCCTTCTCTGTAAGTCCTCTAGAAACATTTTAAACTCCAAAGAAGATATGAGAAGAGGAATGGAGGAGAGAGAAAGGTCAGGGAAGACTCCCATAGTTCAGTGACTCCTCAATTGAGCTTTCAAAACAAGTACTTGCAATATAGTAGTAACAATGATAGCGCAACTATCAGCACAGCATTGCTCCTAGAATTTTTGCATTCACCTTCTCATTTGTCTGGATAGGATCTCTGCATTACAGAAGAAGAATCTAAGTCTTAAAAAGGGCAAGATTACATAGACAAGTATGTGACTGTTCCAAACAATCTCAGTGAACTAACCAAAGAAACAAAAGTTGAGGTACATTCAAATTTTCCCTAACTCATCCACCAAGACCAATTGAATTGAGGTCTTATTACAACACACTTCTGAAAAGGGAAAAAGGTCAAGGAGAAAGCCAAGAAACGTATTCATTGCCTCATCATCACCACCCCTTCCCATGTTGTCTCATCTCCCACTCCCCACCAGGACCCCAGAACAGAAGACTTTTCAGTCTGAACACTTTTCCAGGGCAGATATCTGAGGTTGGTCCTGCTTTACTTATTCAGAATGAAACATTCAAATCCAGTATATATCCAATATCTCAACCTAAACTTTTTCAGAATGATGTTCACCCTACCTTTTCCAACCTGGAGGAGGAAATGGAAACCCCTCCAATATTTTTGCCTGGAGGATCCCATGGACAGAGAAGCCTGGCAGGCTACAGTCCATAGGGTTCCAAAGAGTTGGATATGACTGAAGCAACTTAGCACTTAGCACCACATTTTACAAAGGCAAAATAATAATAACAATATTCTTCAGGAATCCCCCTGCAGTGGTGAAGGTAGGATTTGACTCCAGCTCTATTTATCTAGAGTCTTATATAAAAATCCATTATAAATGCATTGTTTTTATGATATCCCAGCCACTTTTTACTTTGCATATGCATTAGCCCAATACCTTAATTCTTTTCTTACAAATTCTATTTCCCAAGACACAATCAATTTGTGTATCTACTGCTGCTCCTTCACCAAACTCACAATCCTTGATATGAACATCCCAGAACTATTTACAAGCAAATACAAACTGCCCAACACTATATTGAAAGGTGGGAAGGCAAATTATATAAGAATAAATGTTGTTATGTAAAACATTTCCAAAGCAAAATTAAATTACATTTTGTTCATAGATAACACAGATGTAGAAACATATATATATTTTTGGATCAACAGAATGGTCAACACACATTTCAAGATAGTGGTTTCATGGGGGAAGGGAAGGTACATAGCATGGAAAGGAAATGAGATTAGGGAGAGATTTACATGGGAAGGGTTAATATCCATCAGTAATGTTCTAGCTTTTAAGCTGAGTGGTGAGTACTTGAGTGTTATTTTGCTAGTCTTTACATTACCAACATTAGCTTATGTATGGGAAAAATTCATAATTTTTAAAGCAAGTGTTTATGTCAAGAAAAAAATCAATTTTCAACCTTTACATCAAAGGATGTTTATACATGAAAGCTTACATGTCACTTGTAACCATTGAACAAACAAAATAAAACAAAAATGAAGGGTATCATCTGGCCTGTCTGTTGATGATAACCTCTAAAATATCTTTTTCTCTAATATGGACCAGATAAAAAATCTCCCCAAGAAAAGCCACCGTGATGTTAAGAGGACAGGATCCAGGGAAGGCTCAGAGGTCTACTTGGTTATCCATTATCACAAAATAGCTGCTTTGAGAGCTGCTGAAACCAATACTAATTACTGCAGGAACCCTGGCTGGTTATTTGCCCCAATTCTAAGGCATTAAAAAGGCAATATGAAACTTTAGAGGCTACCATCAGCAGACAAGCCAAATGATACCCTTGATTTTTGTTTTATTTTGTTTACTAGACTCACTCAGCCATCTGCAGGAGACTGGACTGGGAACACAGCCATTATTTTATTCAGTTTTTTGTTCTCTGGCTTTAATAAATTAATGAGGTGTTAACCAAACTCACACATGATAGACTACAGCAAATTCACAAAGCCTGAGGATCTGTATCTACCCTACCAATCATTGTAATCCCTCCAGGAGCATCTTTTCTCCCCTTCCTAGAATGTATGATGTACCAAGCTACATTAAATCCATCACACACACAAACACTAAAAGAAAAATTCTCTGCGTGTTGAAGACTAAGAGTGCTTCTTTAGGGATACTGATAATTTTATCACTTTCCTATAATGACCATATTAGCTTTACCACAGTTTCTAAGGGAGAATGATATAAAAAATTTGAGGGTGGGGAATGAGAGAAAAATCTAGAGTTCTGGATAGGATCTTACATAAGAGGAAAGATGGATTTGTTTTAATTACTCCACCCAGATCAAGAAAGCAGTAAATATCCTAATCACCCATGCAGACCAAAAAAAGAAAGAAAAAAAAATTATAGATTCTTTCTTGGTTGAAGCCATGTAATCTAGTCCTAGTGGAAAGAGAAGCCCTCAGATCAGGCCAGTCAATTTCTAATTGGTTCTAATGAATTCTTCAACTCCCATAAAGACTGTTTCTCTTCTTGCCCCACAGCTTTCTCAAGGGACAGACTTTCTTCTTCACCTTTGGAAATAACTTTCCTACCTAGTGTTCCTTCAGTAATACAATAAAATAATAAAATTATTACCCTAATAACTTTTTCTTGCTGTTTGTATTTAACACATACCTACTAAAATCAAGACATGATGTTTTCTGAGTTCTAAGATGTGTGCTTTAAAGATCAGTTTTCATTCTTCAGATAGAAGGATTATCTATCACAATCATCGATAAGATCAATAACCCATTTTTAAACACTATGAATTTCAAAATGATATGATGGAGATGAGAAAAAACTGTCTCAAAATTAACTTTTCATCCATATCACAACTGCTTTTAATAAAGTCATGATCACAAAATAGATGTCTACTAATGAATCAACCACAAGGCATGTGTTAACACATGTTCATAGAAGTCCTGTATATATGACACAACAAACAAGCAAAAAATCCATAGGTGTCTTTCTGAGTCTCATGGTACCCAGAAGGAGGAAAATCCATTTCCTATTTTATACAAAATATCATAACCTGAGGGCAAAAACATTGAACCTCAGAAGAGCGGACTTAAGTTTGAATCCCTTGGATATGTACACACTGAAATATTTTAAATGGACAACCAACAAGGGCCTACTGTGTAGTACATGGAGCCCTGCTCAATGTTATGTGGCAACCTGGGTGGAAGGGAAGTTTGGGAGAGAATGAACACATGTATGGGCTTCCCTTGTGGTGCAGATGGTCAAGAATCTGCCTTCCATGCAGGAGATGCAGGTTTAATTCCTGGGTCAGGAGGATCCCCTGAAGGAGGAAATGGTAACCCACTCCAGTATTCTTGCCTGGAGAAGTCCATTAACAGAGGAGCCTGTCGGGCTGCAGTCCAAGGGGTCACAAACAGTCAGACATGACCTAGCAACTAACACTTTCCCTTTTGATACATGTGTATGTGTGGCTGAATCCCTTTGTTGTTCACCTGAAACTATTGAAGCATTGTTAATTGGCTAAACTCCAATACAAAATAAAAGGTTTTTTTTAAAGTTTGAATCCTTGGTTCTGATACTGTAAAACTTGAGGCAACCTACTTTCCTGCTGTGAGTCCATTTCCTCATGTGAAAAATGGAGAAAATAATCCTATATCACAGCGTTTTTGAAGATTAAATGAGATGATACAGGTAGGGTCCTGGTTAAAAGTAGATGTTTAATGGCTATACCCCAATACAAAATAAAAGGTTCAAAAGGAAAAAGTAGATTTTTAAAAGTGGTGTTTATCATCTCTGGGGTTTGTTTTACTTACCCTGCCAACTTTCTAATCTCCCAGCTTTCTAACCTCCAAGCTCATTTCCAAATTGTCGTTCCCCAAACTTCTCTGTAGTGGTCAGGACTCTCGTAATCACAGAATACAAATATTCAACACAAACCAGCTTAAGCAAAAAGAGACTATATATATAGTGACTGAGAAACTGAATATATAAATGGACAATGGTCAGACCATGTATCAAAGGAGAACTGTGATCCACAGTCTCTGTAGTAACCAACCCAGGAAGCCAAACCACATCCTCTGCAGCAATCAGCTCAGGACAAACTTGGTCAATAAGTTCCAACTTCCCTAATTTCTTGAATGTGCTTTCAACTTAGGACCAACCAGAGAAAATCAGATATCTCCCCTAACCAATCAAATAGGATGCCCTGCTTCTCATTAACCTGCTCCCAGTTTCTCTAAGCCAGCAATCTCTACAGTAGGGCACACATGAAGCCTTTCCAGTTTCCACGGTAAAGCCTTCCCACTCCTCTGCCCACCCTGACTCTCTACCAAATACAAACACTGGTGGCTGACTTCTTTGCCATAAGCGCTCTGAATACATAGCCTTTGCTTGTCTTCATTTGGGTGATCTTTGTTTATCTTACACCTTGAAAACCGTGGGAGCATGGCTGGATCCAGCAGTTCAAGTGATGTGCCCCTAACTCTTTCTACCCCCATTGCCTACTTTACCCTTCCTCTGGGTGTCAGCACCCTTCCTCTCTAGGGTGCGGATTCTTCCGTACATGTAGGCAAAGAACCAGGCTTATATGGTACAATGTAGGAACCAGAGCAGAAAAAGATCTTTACTTCCTCAGTTTCTCTTACTGGTAATATCATCAACCACCGTTGTCACTGAGGCCAGCCGACCTCCTCCAGTCTGAATCCTGGCCTCAGCAGGGTCGCAGCGATGCCGCACAAAGCTCAAGCTACTGGTGAGCCTGTTCCTTCTCCAGCCCCAACACCACTCACCTGTCCCCTACAAACTGCCCCAGAGAAGGCTCTGGTCAAGGTCACCAATGACCTCAGTTTTCCAAATCCAGTGGTCCATCTATTTACACTCCTCACATTATCCAAATTGACTGCCCACTTTAACCTAGGAAATTACCACAACTAATCCCACAGCTAATTATCTTGCTTCTTACTTAAGAAACTAAAAGCAATCAATATAAAACTGCCTCATTTTGCTATCAGTAACTACCAACCTGGCTTCATCTGTACCATGTACTCAGCCTTATCTCAATGACAGAAAATGAACTGTCCCCAATTCTATCCAAAAACCAGACCCTCCACTTGACAATCAGACTCTTTGCTATTAGAGTTAGTCCCTCCCTGTCCTACATCTTCAATTTTTCCTTTTCTATAGGATCATTCCCACCAGTGTATATGCATGCTGTAATATTTCTTTTCTTTTAAGTCAAAACAAATCAAAAATCTTCCTTTAATCCACATCCCTCCTCTAATTACTGCTCCATCTCTCTTTCTCCAAATGATTACTTATGCTTCCTCTTCTTCAACCCTTTCCTCTTCCAACCCACTCTAATGCAGCTTTTAGTCACCACCTCATCAGCAAACTATTCTTGTCAAAGTTGATGACCTTCACCTTGCCACATTCAAAATCAGTGCAGTCCTAGTTTACACAGCCTCCAGCATCATGTACACAGTTAGTCCCTCCCTCCTTCTTCACTTTCTTCATCTTTATTCCACAACATACATCATCTCAAGATGTCTCCCTAGCACAGAACCTTTGCCTCATCTCTGTCATCTTATAGTGCTGGAGGATGCCCCAGGACTCCTTGTCTGTCCCTCTCTCCAGCTAATGGAGACTCACTCCCTAGGCGAGGGACAGGGGTCACATGCAAAATCCCATGACCCATAGGGGAAGAGTTTCCAAATGAAGAGAGTGTTATTGCCAGAAGGAGGTGGGAAAGCCTGCCAGATAAGCCAAGGCAATTATTCCCACAGCCCCCTACTAACTCAGCCCTCAACCACTCTTGGCACCCAGCAGAGGACTTTGCCTCCAGCTTCACGGAGAAAATCAAGGTGTTAAGTTTCCCTATCCTGCACTGATCGTTATCTCTTTTCCTCCAGTTCAAAGCTACCTCTCCATTTGTTCCCTTGGTCCTGTTCTTTCACTGAGATCTTTCCATTAGCCTCTACCCAGCAAGTCCTCACCATCCTAAAAATGTTCTAGCTCCTGACTGTATTTCTCCTCTTCTTTTTAGTCAAGCTGCTTAGCGGTACAATTCACTATCCACGCTTCCTTCCCATTGTCCCCTCAATGCCACAGCCACCTTGCTCCCGTCCTCACTGCCCTTCTCTGTTAACTCCCCTCCTCTGACCCACACCATTTTGGCATCTCTATGTGCTCTTCTCTGTACACAGCATGTAAAGTGATCTGAAACAAATAGAATAACTGAATTCTCAAATCAATAGGTCAATGCTGCCTAAAAGATAAGCCTGGAAAAGAATAGCAGAGAAATATAGTCCCAATTTTCTCATATTTTAGCTTAGAAATATATATACATAAACATTTAATGTTGATCAATTTTATGCTAAATATCCCTGGTAGAAATAATCAACTAAAAATAACTGACAAAGTAAAAAATATTCATAGAAAACTTCTAACAGAATTTTTTTGTTAAAAAAAAACACTGAAGAATTGCTGCTTTGTTGAAAACTAAAAATTGTCCTGTGAAAAATAATCACAAGCATGTGAAACTAGCCACAACTAAAATTTTGCATGGTAAAAATTTTAAGAATTAAATTTGACAGACAAGTCAACAATCCTTGACTAAATTTGGGTCTTTAATATTTTAAACAGGCAAATTGGGCTTGATTGACATAATGACTACAGAATAAAACAATGCAACAACTGCAAACTGGTAAACTGTCTCTGTAAATTTCCCATGAAAAAGAATTTCTCCAAAGGAAAATAATTTTGATTAAATACCAATGAAAATGGAAAATAATGGGTTATTTTAACAATTCTGAATATAAAATTGATTAAGGCATTGAATTGGCTTTATAGAATTAGCTCCATAAACTATGCTATCAGGAAATGTTACCAAAGTGGGCATAATATTATTTAAAATGTTACCTTCACATAGAATGAACATCCACAGAATCAAGTTAGCAGTGTACTTTCTGTTTTGTTTTTTTTTTTTTAGCAGTATACTTTCAATTCAGGAAGAGTTTCTTCACCTACCACACTAGTTTAACCATTTGCATACCTTATTTATTTATTGGCAATTACCACCTTGGACTGAAATTACAAACAGAATGTAATTTAGTTTACATTACATTGAGCAAAGTAGTCTTATACATCTTTGCATCCATAGCGACTAATACAAAGCCTAGCCTTTGTAAATGCCCAAAGGTTGCCTAACAAAAATGAATCCAGTAAGTCAATATCTGAGGAGAGGATTTTTCAAATTTACTGTACATGAGCCTTTAGGATGTGAGAGTATCCCTGAGATTCTCTTGGTTTCCCATTTGCTTGCCACCTCATGGCTGATAAGTGTCTGCTGTAGTTGCAGACATCACATTCAGGTTCAAGGCAAGAATAAAGGGGCCACCTTGAGTGGTTTCTTTTATAGCAAAAGCTTTCCAAGAAGTTGTCCCATCGACTTTCAAGGATGCCCTACTGGCTAGAACTGTGTTTAGGGCCATCCCTAAATGGAAGAGCAAATGCTATCTTCTCTTGCCCCCTGGTGAAAAGTGTAAAAAAGACTGAGAATGACTTGTGGTTCAGCCAAACAACATCAGCCATATTGTGACCTCAGCAAATCCTCATCTATCCTGTCCCCCAAAGAAGAAGACGAAAAAGAAGAATAGCAATACCTTTATATAGCACTAAGCATGTGCCAAGGATTATTCTAAATGCTTCACACCTATTAATTTATTTAATCCTTACAGTAACTCTTTGGGATTCTATTATCACTGTTTTATAGATGAAGAAACTGAGGCATAGATAGGGTCAGCAGCTTATCCAAAGTCACTCAAAAAGTAACAGCATCAAACACAGAATTTGACTTTAGAATCCATGCTCTTAACCCAAACACTCCGTGGATTCAAAAATAAACTCATGGTGAGTGAGTCCCTAAATAAGTAGTCACTGTCCAAGGCAGCTGTTAGCAATCTTTACTGCATTGTAACAATGTCACCTAGTAAACAGACCTTCAAATACCTACCTTTATCTTTCAACCTCTCTTTGAAATGCAGCCCCAGCACGGGGTAACTTTTTTAATATGCATTAAAATTCAAAACTTGTCCTGCTGCCTGATTTATTTTGGGTCTGTTATCTTTCATCATACACATTTGGCATATGAACCCCATCCACATTGCAGGCTTGACACGAAAGTCTTGCAAATGAGGTCCCAAGACAACAGTAGCCATGTCCTTATTACAGGCCTGTCTTCCAAAATGGGGGACATATTCAAATTCTCACTGAGCCCCTGAGGCCTCCTAATGACTAAGCCTATTTCTTCTAACTAGGATATGTTCCGGAAGTTCAAACATCCCAAGATAAATTTTCCTTGGAGCTGCACATATGGCAATGAAAAGAAAACAAGGCCAAATGATAAAAATAACATTTACCTCCTTCAGAGAACCTAAAAAGTTTTTCTTCCCTAATCACAGCCAAGTGATATTATATCTGAATTATTTCTTTTTCATGGGAATTTTAATATGAAGAACCAGGAATTAATGCCATTACTTTCAATTGTTAAAGAGTTGCTATGTATTTTCAAATTAAAAATAACTTTTCTCTTATAACAGAAGCCATATATATATATATATATATATTCATTGGAGAAAATTAAACCAAAAAAGTAAGAGAGAAAAGAATTTTAAAACCCACAATCAGATCATTCATAGAAAACCATCATTAATATCTTGGTATATGATATATGATAGTCCCACTTCTATATGGGAATATATTATATATACATATATATATTTCCAACAACACAGCTCTACACATGGACATCACCAAATGGCCAATACTGAAATCAGATTGATTATATGCTTTGCAGCCAAAGATGGAGATGTTCCATAGAGTAAGCAAAACACAAGACTGTGGCTCAGATCATCAGTTCATTATTGCTAAATTCAGGCTTAAATTGAAGAAAATAGAGAAAATCACTAGGGCATTCATGTATGACTAAATCAAATGCTTTATGATTATTCAGCAGAGGTGATGAATAGATTCAAGGGATTAGATCTGGTAGACAGAATGCCTGAATAACTATGGACAAAGGTTCATAAAACTGTGCAGGAGGCAGTGACCAAACCATCCCAAAGGAAGAGAAATGCAAGAAGGCAAAACGGTTGTCTGAGGAGGCTTTACAAATAGCTGAGGAAAGAAGAGAGGTGAAAAGCAAGGGATAAAGGGAAAGATATATACCTAACTGAATGCAGAATTCCAGAGAATAGCAAAGAGAGATAAGAAGACCTTCTTAAATGAACAATGCAAAGAAGTAGAGGAAAACAGTAGAATGGAAAAGACTCTAGATCTCTTCAAGAAAATTGGAGAGATCAAGGGAACATTTTATGCAAGAATGGGCACAACCAAGGACAGAAACAGTATGGGCCTGACAGAAGCAGAAGAGATTAAGAAGTGGCAAGAATACACAGAAGAACTATACAAAAAGGTCTTGATGACCTGGATAACCATGATGGTGTGCTCACGTACCTAGAGCCAGACATCCTGGAGTATGAAGTCAAGTGGGCCTTAGGAAGACTTACTACAAACAAAGCTAATGGAGGTGATGGAATTTCAGCTGAGCTATTTCCAGTCCTAGAAGATGATGCTGTCAAAGTACTGCACTCAATATGCCAGCAAATTTAGAAAACTCAGCAGTGGCCACAGGACTAGAAAAGGTCTTTGCTTCCTGATCCCAAAGAAGGGCAATACCAATGAATGTTCATACTACTGGATAATTGCACTCATTTCACATACTAAAAAGGTGATGTTCAAAACCCTTCAAGCTAGGCTTTAGCAGTATGTGAACTAAGAACTTTCAGATGAACAAGGTGGGTTTAGAAAAGGTAGAGGAACCAGAGATCAAATCACCAACATTAGTTGGATCATAGAGAAAGCAAGGGAATTCCAGAAAAACATCTACTTCATTGACTATACTAAAGCCTCTGACTGTGTGGATCACAACAAACTGTGGAAAGTTCTTAGAGATGAGAATACCAGACCACCTTACCTTTCACTTGAGAAACCTGTATGTGGGTCAAGAAGCAACAGTTAAAACCTTACATGCAATAACTAACTGATTCCAAATTGGGAAAGGAGTACATCAAGGCTATATATTGTCACCCTGTTTATTTAACTTATATGCAAAGTACATTATGCAAAATGCCGGGCTGGATGAATCCCAAATTGGAATTAAGATTGCCTGGAGAAATATCAACAACCTCAGATATGCAGATGATACCACTCAGGCCTAAAGGTCCGTCTAGTCAAGGCTATGGTTTTACCTGTGGTCATGTATGGATGTGAGAGTTGGACTGTGAAGAAAGCTAAGCGCCAAAGAATTGATGCTTTTGAACTGTGGTGTTGGAGAAGACTCTTGAGAGTCCCTTGGACTGCAAGGAGATCCAACCAGTCCATTCTGAAGGAAATCAACCCTGGGATCTCTTTGGAAGGAATGATGCTAAAGCTGAAGCTCCAGTACTTTGGTCACCTCATGCGAAGAGTTGACTCATTGGAAAAGACTCTGATGCTGGGAGGGATTGGGGGCAGGGGGAGAAGGGGATGACCAAGGATGAGATGGCTGGATGGCATCACTGACTCGATGGACGTGAGTCTGAGTGAACTCCGGGAGATGGTGATGGACAGGGAGGCCTGGCGTGCTGCGATTCATGGAGTTGCAAAGAGTCAGACACGACTGAGCGACTGAACTGAACTGAACTGAAAGAGCCTCTTGATGAGGGTGAAAGAGGAGAGTGAAAAAGTTGGCTTAAAACTCAACATTCAAAACATTAAGATCTTGGCATCCAGTCCCATCACATCATGGCAAATAGAAGAGGAAAAAATGAAAGCAGTGACAGATTTTATCTTCATGGGCTCCAAAATCACTGCTAATGGTGACTGCAGCCATGAAATTAAAGATGCTTGCTCCTTAGAAGGAAAGGGATTACAAACATAGACAGTGTATTAAAAAGCAAAAACTACATTGCCAAGCACTAAAGAATTGATGCTTTTGAACTGTGGTGCTGAAGAAGACTCCTGAGAGTCCCTTGGACTTCAAGGAGATCAAACCAATCAATCCTAAAGGAAATCAATGGTGAATATTCACGGGAAGGATTGACGCTGAAACTGAAGCTCCAATAGTTTGGCCACCTGTGGGAAGAGCCGACTCATTAGGAAAGACCCTGATGCTGGGAAAGTTTGAAGGCAAAAGGAGAAGAGGGCAGCAGAGGATGAGATGTTTGGATGGCATCACCAATTCTATGGACACAAATTTGAGCAAGCTCTGGGAGATTGTGACGGACAGGGAAGCCTGGCATGCTGCAGTTCCTGGGGTTACAAGGAGTCAGACATGGCTTAGTGACTGAACAACAATAACAACATATACATATATATAATAAATCCCAGGTGGTTTCCTACTAGGTTCCATATTAACAACTACTGTAATTAGATAGAGTTAGTTCTCAGCTTCCAGGCAGTGTCATTGAATACTCGGCCTGGAGGAGTATAGATGGGACTGAACTGGCAGCAGACTTTTAGCAGGAAGCTGATAAGAGCAAAAGGAGATAAAGGTACTGAATTGCAGGCAAGGATCCTTAATCATAGGCCAGACCCAACAGAGGTAAGGCCAATTCCATTTGTGCCCCGAGAACCAGTGACACTTGACATAGTGGTAGTATCAGGGACATGGATCATTTCAGGAATTCCACCTGATAAGCAGATGGGTAACAGAATGGGACCACGCCCTGAGACATGGTAGCATTAAGGCTACCAACACCAATAGGCTGTTGTCAACCTTCGGAGACACAAAGCAGGGGCACCTCCCCAGCTAGAACAGGAACAGAGTAGGGTGAGAGTAGCTTGGAGATCCAGACAAGGGTAAGGGGGCATCAGGACAAAGAATGACTTTCAGGTTTCTGGTTTTATGCAGCTGGATAGATTCTGGTGCCTTTTACTGAGAAAGGGAACTTAGAAGAGGACAGCCTGAGAAGGGAAGTCGCAAACTTACCTTGGTACATGTGAGCATGGGTGCCCTCTGGCAGATCCAGACAAAAGCACTGAGAAGGCAGTTAAATAATAGGTGGATCTGTGTGTCTGGCCAAGGGAGATAACGTCCAAGAGGCAAGAATTGCCCTGCCCTGGGACTGGGTTGAGTGGTCCCCACTTACACTGAGGCTCAAGTCCAAGGATATGCCTCTGTATCCAGGGATGTTAGTAATGATAGTGGTAAATGTCATGATTCCATATTTAGTGTTACTATTATGACAGTTAGAATTTATCAAGTTTCTGTTATATGTTAGGCATATGGATTATCTCATTTAGTCCAGACACAATAGTTTAAGGTGTGAACCATCAACATTATTCTCTCCATTTTAGAAAGGAACCTGAGTCCGAGAATTTAAGCAGTACAAAGTCACAGATGGTAAGCACAGAAGCAGGACCCAACCCAAGTGTGTCAGACCTCCAGAGCTGAGCCTGTACACACTGACAGCAACCTGCTAGGAATAAACTCACAGGAGGGACTGGTAGTCTGGGCTCGGGGCAGAGTTCAGCCCAGCACAGGGGGACTTGCACCATCTGAGTGAGGAAGGCAGCTGAGGGAAGCCAGAGCTGGGAACTTAGCAACAGTGACAGCCTTGGTGGGGGGGACATTTGGGCAGATTAGTTAGGCCTTTCGTTGCTGCCAGTATTATCTTGACACAAATTCCTCCATTTTAGCACACTTGGGATAATGTGGAGATATATAGGCAGAGCCTAATGATTAAGCTAAACATGAGTGTCTCCCTAAATCAGTGGTTATTAAATTTTATATGCTTAAGACTCCATAGGGAGGTTGTTAAAATTCTGATGCTACAATCCCACCTCTAGAGACTCTGATTCAGTAATTCTGAGGTCAGTGTTTTTATAAGCACCAGGTGATCTGGTCTGGATGGTATTCAAATCATACCTTGAGAACCTCCTGGAAAAGCTTTCTCTTCTTGGCCTTTTATCAAAAGCAGTTCCAGTGTCCCTGCTAATTCTCATGAAGTCTTATCTATGAAGAGGAAGGAAGTTTGCAATGACATGCAGCAACACTTACAGGAGGTGGGAGCAACATCTCAGAATCTTTCACACTGCCTGTATCCCTACTCACAGTAAAATACCACAAGGACCCTCTTCTCTACTACAAGGACCCTCTTCCCTATAGAGCAAAAAGATCTTCGGCACCCACTGACAGGTTAAAAATGCTCAGAAATGATCAATAGTATTGGGGGAAATTGTTTCATTGACTCAAGAGAGAGAAATCTCAATTGATGATTTCAGTTTTTCAATGAAATAACCAGTTCTCTGACCCTAGAGATGAAGTGCCCAGAAACCAGACTTCCGAATGTCAATTCAATGACAGGCCCTCTTCCTAGAGGGTGGCAATGAGACAATTTGGGATGGATGACAGGTACACAGTCCTTCTATAGCTCTCAGGTGAACACATGACTGCATGGTGTGCTGACTCCCAGGTTTCTCTTTTGCTATTTGTCTGTGGGTTTTCCCCAGATGACATATATCGATTCTTTTTTTTTTTTTTTGGCATATCATCACATAAGGTTGAAAACACAGGTAACTTTTTTTCATCTTTGTAACATGAATACCTATCTTAGTAGGTTCAAATACCAATTATGTCTACCAGTCTGCCCCCCACAAAAGTGAAAGGTACAAACAGACGAAATATACGAGGGCATTCAAAACTGTAAAGAAATAAGATGAAAGCACTGGCGTTAATTCTCCCAGTGAAGCAGCCAGTGGCAGTGCTCACTCACTTGGCTAACCAGAACACAGGGTATTATACATAGTGCTGCTCAGTGGTTCTCAAACCATTGGATTGCAAAAGGAGTCACCACCCAGAAACTTCTATAGCAGTTTAACAATGACATGCCACCCAGGTGCACAATTAGAGGACTCATCTCCTTGAACAAGCTATGGATCAGTCCGGGTATGGAGCTCACCTAGTGAATTTCAGGTGGGGTGAGATGAACATCAGCACAGGTATGTAAAGGATCGGAAAAAACCAACTTGGTCCTGTGTCTCAGAGGGTTTGATACCAGGAGACATGACACCTAGCGACACCGGGGAATAGTGAGGCTTCATCAGGAGACCTAACTCTAGTCTCGGAATGTAAGGGCCCAAATTTCCATAATAGCAGGTGGCTTTCTCCAGTTGCTATTTCTCAAGTCCCATTTAAATGATTTTATGTTCCAGAAACAGTGTTGAATACTTACAACAAAGCTTGTACAACCTTGGTTTGAAGACTATGGGTGAAGACAGGAAATGGCCTTATGAACCAGAAACCAAATTCCTGAACCTCAAGCACAATCTTAGGCAGGAGAAGGAACCGACCCAGGACAGAAAGCAAAAGAAGACCAAGATTAAGTGACAACATTCATACCAGAAGTAAGCCAGAAGTGAAAAGGGCAAGCTATCCAAACATGCCTGCATCCTTGATGGAGTCATTCCCAGGAGCTATTCAACTTGTGAGAATTCTTTTCTTCACACTCACAAAAGCTTTCAGAATGTGAGGCTTGGGGTCTGACTTTGAATCTCAGCTCCAACATTTACTCTATGTGTGCCCTTGGGCAAATGATTTAACCCTGCTGAGACTCAGTTTTCTCAGCTATGAAAATGGACGATAATAATAATAATACACAGTATTTTATCACAGTACTGTTATGATTACAAGAAATATTACATTAAAAATTATTAGAAGAGTAATTCACATTTAGTGAATCTTTTAATACTACTGACCATTATTATTACAATCATTTAAGACAAAAAATTTCATTTTAAAGAAGGAAGAACTTCTTTAAAATGACGGTCTCCATTACTTTCAAGACCTGTAGTGCAAAGCAATTGTCTTTTATATTTGAAAAGCTAAAATGTATCATTTAGACTCTCAAAAGGCAACCTACGTAGATCATCTATATTTCTCATAAAACCACAAGTGAGATCAATTACTAACTTCTCCAAGCTCACTTCTATGATGTTTCTTACTGTCTATTTTCTAAGTCCCTGGAGGAAGGGAGAAGATATATGTTTATACTTACAAATTCATAGAATATTACCAAAGGAGCACGTGGGAAAGAGGGAATGGTGAGTGTATCCAGTAAGGATCAATACATTGCTGAGGAGAGAGGGAGGAAGAATTATTTTCCACTCTATATCTTTTTTAATATTTTCTAATTTAAAACCATAGGCACATATAATAATTTAAAATTCATTTAATTTCAAAAAAAATGCTCAGGACGATTTAGTGTAATGTGAAAAATACTAGACAAGGATCCAAGAGATCTGAATTCTATCGCTTATGTACTATGAGATCATGGCGAGACACTTTATATCTTCTTGGATTTCACAGTTATAAAATAAAGAAAATAATGCCTCCCAAACCACCTCATTGGGTTTACATGAGGGTCAAGTAAGATTACAGAGGCAAAGCTGCTTTCCAGAGGACAAAGCATTACACAAATGTAAGATATCCTTATTGTTATTGGAATCCATCCTCCTCAGTTGTTTTGGTTCCTAGGACACAGAAGATGGAAAAGTTTGGCTTAGAGAATCAGGAGTCATCTATTAGCAGAGTAAATGGTGCAGGTCAAACCTCTCTCTACTTTATAACATGCTTCACTTCCCACTCCTCGATCCCCTCACCAAGCACAATAATATCCCAGAGATGTGACAGGAAGAGCTAAGAGCAGGAAGCCAGCAAACAAGAGTCCATTGTGGAGTGGCCATCCATAGCGATCTCACCCAATAGTTTTACTTTTTGGACCTCAGACCTCTGGAGTTTGAGAGCATCTATTCACTGGGGATGCCTCAACATCTTGGCATTAATGACAACACTTTGACCTAAACATCACCTCCCCATGTCCTACATCTATAGATGAGATGAATTCCAAATGGAGGAACATGCCATTGCCAATCAGAAGAAAGGTGAAAGACCCAGCGCTAACTATCTGACCTCTCCAACCACCAAAGGAGGTTTTACAAACAAGAGGAATTCCTCATCACAGACAGCCCTGTCATTAGATAGGACAACCCATGATGTCAGAGAGAAAAACACCAACCAGGGAGCAATTTTTGAACAATCTAAGGACTTCACGCTTCTAGCGCTGGAGCTGAATGCTGTGGGCAGCCTCCCTCAGCTTCAC
This sequence comes from Ovis canadensis, assembly GCF_042477335.2. Classification (NCBI taxonomy): domain Eukaryota; kingdom Metazoa; phylum Chordata; class Mammalia; order Artiodactyla; family Bovidae; genus Ovis; species Ovis canadensis. The sequence continues at coordinate 35,004,258 of NC_091260.1, forward strand.
TAAACAGCCCTCTTAAGTCTCACAAAAGTTCTTATTACATGAAGACATTTCTAAACCGTCATCTGAGAGGTTCTCCTTTCTAAAAATTCACATATAATAGCACTGTAAGAAGCTATTTCATTTTTACAAGCTTTGCCTTGTCAGAGTAAACCAATACTTACTAAGCATTTATTGTGTATCAGACTCTTTCAGACATGTAATCTTGTTTGTCCATTGAAACCTACCCAAAAAAAGCCTCAGCTAATCCTGTTTTATAGTTAAGAAAACTGAGGTTCTGAGAGTCCTAACAGAATCTGTTCATAAATGTCCAGCTAAGTTCTGAATCCAGGTCCCCAAATACTAGATCCAGAGTTCCTTCTCCTTATTCTGATGCCCCCAAATTAAACTGACCACAGAGTACTCTCCAACACTGAAACATTATAAGTGAAATGTTTAGCTATACTATAGAAAGAGCTAAATTTAAAGCAAAATTCAGACTGTAAATCAGATCGTTCAAGTTAAGGCATAAGTTTAAAATATATAAAGGCCAGAGGCAGTGTGGGCAATGGTTAAACTTCACCTAAATTCTGTTACGTTAGTGCTAGAGGAGATTATGTCCCCTCTTTGGACCACTGTACACTGTTGTGCAGGCTGCACACTGCATAATAGTAAGCTTGGATGTTGCCCCCTAGAGATGTCAGTATACATCCTCAGCAACTGTCCACAGCAGTTTACTTTCTCTTGGATATCACTTGCAATTGTGACTATAAAACATTAAAATGTAATCCTGTTTGGAAAGATGAACTCTCCAAATTCCAAATCCAGGAAGTTTAATTATTATTTAAAGGCCCAATGTGAAAAAGAAACTCCCCCCCCCCCTCAAAAAAAGAAAAAGATTTTAACACTAATTTTAAGCCTGGAGATTATCTACAATTTTCTATTCAGAGAAGAGTTGGAGGAGCCAAAGAACACGAGATGTGGAAATGATCACATCACTTTTTTATTCAGATGAACACAAAAACAAACACACCACTTTCCAAATAATCCATCCTCCTTGTCCCAGTCCTAGAGCTCCAAACCCCCTGAAATCAAGCTGTTTTACTTATTCAAACCATGGGATATGCAAAAGATGTCAGGGAGTTATATCACTATTGTCACATCTTTGCATTTATCTCCTGAAATTCAGGGCCGAGGAACTGAACCAGAGCAATCCCAATTTCTCACTTTCTATTGTTGTAGAGGATACTATCTCCCATAAAGATTACAGGAAGTATCTAGACTGGAACCATCAGGGTTCTGTGGGCAAGCAGATGGCACACTTAAAATAAGATACTGTAAGGAACATTTACTTACAAAGCTACAGGTATAAGAGGAACCACAGGGACAATACAGTAACATGAGGCTTATTAGTAGCCAAGGTGTTAGGCCTAAAGAGGAGAAAAATAAGTTAATAGAGCCTAGAAGGAGAAAGTGTATACAGGCCATATCTTGAGAAGAGCTGTGACTCATGGGTGGATGGATACAGCAATCCAAGCAACCTAACAGCAGGGAACCTGGGAACAAATGCTGGTTCTCATTCATCCCTTTCCTCTGATCTGCTGGGACTCCATACTGAACAGACACAACTGGAAGCCAGAAGACAGAGATACCTTTTGTGTGAACCATGTAGTTGGTGTTCAGTCAATAAGTTGTGTCTGGCTCTTTGAGACCCCATGGACTGTAGCACACCAGGCTCTTCCGTCCTCCACTATCTCTCAGAGTTTCCTCAGAATCATGTCTATTCAGTCTGTGATGCTATCTAAGCGTCTCAAACTGTGTCTCCCCCTTCTCCTCCTGCCCTCAATCTTTCCCAGCATCAGGGTTTTTCTTTTTCAATGAGTTGACTCTTCACATCAGGTGGCCAAAGTCCTAGAACTTCACCTTCGGCTTCATCATCAGTCCTTCCAATGAATATTCAAGGTTGATTTCCTTCAGGATTGACTGATTTGATCTCTTGGCTGTCCAAGGGACTCTTAAGAGTCTCCTCCAGCACCACTATTCAAAAGCATCAATTCTTTGGTTCTCAGCCTTCTTTATGATCCAACTCTCATATCCATACATGACTACTGAAAAAAACAGCATTGACTATAAGAACCTTTGTTGGCAAAGTGATGTCTCTGCTTTTTAATATTTAGTGGGATCCATATGGATTAGCTTCTCAGAGCAGAGCCAGGTCAGGATTAGGGGAGGGAGAAAATGGGGGAGAGCGATAAGGGGAGGTGCAGGTGACTACAGAAGGAAGTCTGGAGGGGGCATAGGCCCACCCTCCCCCGCCCCACTGCAGGCGCGGGCCGCTGGGGTCCCCATTGTTTGAAGGGGCAGGGCGACACCCCCGGGAGCGACCTGAGGGCCAGACTGCGGGGCGGAAAGGGCAGCGCCCCTGCCCAGTGTTCGTGAGGCTGCCCACGGAAGGCTGACACCCCACAAGAGCCGCCCAGTCCTCCAGGCCCAGGGTGCGGACGGCTTTGGGTGGCAGGAGACTGGGAGTGGAGGAAAGAGGGTTTTCCTTGCCAGGGAATCGTGTAGAGTACACTGCCAGTTTCTTGTCTTCTCTTCACCTTGGCTTCCTCTATATCCAGGGGAAGGAACCGGAGAAGTGTGCCTCAGCCAGGCTTTTGAGCTGATTCTCAGCCCTCGATCAAAAGAATCTGTCCCAGGATTTCCCCTTCCCCCTCCTAAGAAGAAGGATCTTTCCCTGGAGGAAATTCAGAAGAAATTAGAAGCTGTAGAAGAAAGACACAAGTCCCATGAAGCTGAGGTCTTGAAGCAGCCTGCTGAGAAACCGGAGCGTGAGAAAGAAGCGCTTCAGAAAGCGATAGAGGAGAACAACTTCAGTAAAATGGCGGAAGAGAAGCTGACCCACAAGATGGAGGCCACAAAGAGAACCGAGAGGCGCAGAGGGCCGCCAAGCTGGAGCATTCGCAAGAGAAGGACAAGCACATTGAAGAAGTACCGAAGAACAAAGAATCCAAAGATCCTGCTGATGAGATTGAAGCTGACTAATTTGTTCTGAGAACTGACTTTCTCCCCCTCCCCTTCCTAAATATCCAAAAACTGTACTGGCCTCTGTATGCAGGTCAGGAAGCAACAGTTAGAACTGGACATGGAACAACAGACTGGTTCCAAATAGGAAAAGGAGTACGTCAAGGCTGTATATTGTCACCCTGCTTATTTAACTTATATGCAGAGTACATCATGAGAAACGCTGGACTTGAAGAAACACAAGCTAGAATCAAGATTGCCGGGAGAAATATCAATAACCTCAGATATGCAGATAACACCACCCTGATGGCAGAAAGTGAAGAGGAACTAAAAAGCCTCTTGATGAAAGTGAAAGAGGAGAGTGAAAAAGTTGACTTAAAGCTCAACATTCAGAAAATGAAGATCATGGCATCTGGTCCCATCACTTCATGGGAAATAGATGGGGAAACAGTGGAAACAGTGTCAGACTTTATTTTTCTGGGCTCCAAAATCACTGCTGATGGTGATTGCAGCCATGAAGTTAAAAGACGCTTACTCCTTGGAAGAAAAGTTATGACCAACCTAGATAGTATATTCAAAAGCAGAGGTATTACTTTACCAACAAAGGTCCATCTAGTCAAGGCTATGGTTTTTCCAGTGGTCATGTATGGATGTGAGAGTTGGACTGTGAAGAAAGCTGAGCATGGAAGAACTGATGCTTTTGAACTGTGGTGTTGGAGAAGACTCTTGAGAGTCCCTTGAACTGCAAGGAGATCCAACCAGTCCATTCTAAAGGAGATCAGCCCTGGGTGTTCATTGGAAGGAATGATGCTAAGGCTGAAACTCCAATACTTTGGTCACCTCATACAAAGTGTTGACTCATTGGAAAAGACTCTAATGCTGGGAGGGATTGGGGGCAGGAGGAGAAGGGGACAACAGAGGATGAGAGGGCTAGATGGCATCACCAACTCGATGGACATGAGTTTGGGTAAACTCCGGGGGTTGGTGATGGACAGGGAGGCCTAGCATGCTGCGATTCATGGGGTGGCAAAGAGTCAGACACGACTGAGCGACTGAACTGAAATGAACTGAACTGAGCTGAATAGCATCTCCATCCATTTCTGACTCTGTTTCACCTTCACGCACATGGCCCATTAACAGACTTCTGGATTTTACTCAATCTGTTTTTTCAGTTTTGAGGACAGAGATCTAAAGTCATCTTCACAAATACAATCCACACTTAAGCCATTCATCCTTTAGCACATAGCCCCTGGGAAAATCATGTTTGAAAAGGGTATTACCTTTAAATAATAAAGATCATGTTTATTTTTATTTGTGGGAAAAAGTATGTTTAAGTCCTCTCAACTCTCCTTGAAGAAAGTGCTATAAATTACTCCCTCCAGCTTGCCCAGTAGGGCCATGAAACACTGTGATCTTGGCCATTGGGAGTTTGATGGAAAATAGTGACATTGCTTGGGTCACATGATCCTGTTTCATTAAACTTTCATTTGACTGCACCCTGATTTCTTCCTGGAATCACATTTTAAGTCCTCTCCTCAGTTATTCCACCAAAACTTGGAGGTAAAAGGTTCAATTACCTCAGCCAAGGAGCACTGTCTGCCCAGGCAACAATCCCCTCTCCATTCCACTCCAGGCCACTCAGGGAGCCCTTGGATCCCTCTAGAGCAGGGGTCCGCAATCTCTGGGATCTGATACCTGATGGTCTGAGGTGGAGCTGATGAAATAATAATAAAGTACACAATAAATGTAATGCACTTGAATCATCCTGAAACCAACCCTCCCTTTCCCAGGCTGTGGAAAATTTATCTTCCATGAAACTGGTTCCTGGTGCCAAAAAGGTTGGGAACCACTGCTCTGGAGACACCTCATCAAGCCTCAAAATCAAAACCTTTATAGTATGTGTGCCCATGGGAGGGGGAAAGTTGAGGAACACATCCTCCATCGGCCTGGGGATGAATGCTATCCCTTTATTTGTTTCTCTGTAAACTTGACAGAGAGGTAGGACTAAGGTCGATAAATGAACTGTCAATCCGGAAACAGCACTCTAGGAAATACTGTGTTTCACTGAATCTGAGATATCTAAGAATCTGTAGGCCACATCACTATTTTATGAATCACTGAGAAAGAAAAAGTACCACCAATCAGTGACACCAACTCCCTGCTTCTTTGAAATTGACTTATTCTAAGGGCTATGAGAACTCCTTCTGCCCTAAGGGGCATCTCTTGCTCTGTTCAGGCAATTCTTTTGCACACATTTCAGTAACACATGTAACACAGCTCCAGCTACTTAAGGGCTCTTTCTTTCTTACATCCCACAAAACCCTTGAAAACTATGAAATTGCAGCCATTCTGCCAAGATGAATATTTGCTTCACCAACATCCAAATTATGCCTCATTGCTCTGTTTTGTGCCTTTGTGTACACAGTTACTTGTTTCCAGAGCTGAATCATTATGCAAACTTTCCGAAAATATTTTAAACAACACTAAGTAGTACCAACAATGAGCATAACTCAATTAAAATGAGGATTCTGTGACCACCAATGACCAAGTTCATACCTCCCCAGGAAACAGGAACCACTGCCTCGCTGGTGGCAAAATAAAACCCACCACTTGTAAATCATCTTAATTTTGGAGATGCTGAAACACATGTGGGAAGGGGGGTGGGGCACATATTAGAATCATTGAAATATGATATATGTTTCAATATAACTATGTTTTACTTGCTAGTACTCTATAGTAAGGGTACATTTTGAAACATTTGACCTTAGAAGGTATGTGGGTTGGGTTCCAGCAGAAAATAGATGGCACATGTAAGAAGGGGTGATTAAGAGAATTTCATGAAGATATTATTTTATCAAGGTATAAGTAGGGTTAAAGAAAAACAGCAAGCATCTCTGGCTAGCAAAACCAGAAGACTGCTATGACCTTTGGGCCTCAGAATGTAATAGAAAAGGGTTTACGTGAACCCAGAGAAACCCTCAGTGTAGAAGGGAGTCATTCCAACAAGAGCCAAGGCCTTTGGTAGAGGAAGGCAGCTTATTCCAGGCAACCAGACAGGCAGGGACTAGAAAGCATAAATATCCTGACCCTCTGTCTGTCTGTCCTCCAGTCTCCCGCCTTTGCCCACGCCACATCCAGGGTGGAGGTCACCCACAGAGCCAGCCTGCCAGGGCAGAGGGCAGGGTAGACTTTGGAGTGGGGGTGAAAGAGAATCCCAACACTGAGGGTCCACCAGAAAGCCAAAAAGTTTAAAGTGAGGGATTTTGTGGTTGCCTTATAACACTTTTATGACCAAGGTAGACATTTCATAGCTCCTAGAAGAAAATGCAGAGAAGGCAATGGCACCCCACTCTAGTACTCTTGCCTGGAAAATCCCATGGACGGAGGAGCCTGGTAGGCTGTAGTCCATGGGGTCGTGAACAGTCGGACACGACTGAGCGACTTCACTTTCACTTTTCATTTTCATGCATTGGAGAAGGAAATGGCAACCCATTCCCGTGTTCTTGCCTGCAGAATCCCAGGGATGGGGGAGCCTGGTGGGCTGCCGTCTATGGGGTCGCACAGAGTCAGACACAACTGAAGCGACTTAGCAGCAGCAGAAGAAAATGACTATGAACAGAAAGGACCTGAGATTTTGAACTTGATTGCCCATTCGTCTGAGTGTCAGATAAGATCCAAATTTGTGTTCTGAAAAAAAAAAAAAATCTTATCTCTAACTCTAGCTGCTTCATCTGTATAAGATTGAGATAGGTAAATGGTAGCTAGACCGATATAGACAAACACAGGCTAACCTCGCCTTGTTCCCACAGGCAGCACCGAGTGACTTGGATGAAAATAACTACAGCTAGAATGAGATGAGTTTAGTGGCTCAAAAAGCCAGATTTTTTTAAAATTGAAGTATAGATGGTTTACAATGTTGTGTTAGCTTCTGGTGTAAAGCAAAGTGGTGGTGTTGTTTTTTTTTTCCAGATTCTTTTCCATTTTAGGTTATTTCCATTATAGGTAATTATAAGATACTGAATATAATTTCCTGTGCTATTCAGCAGGTCCTTGTTATCTATCTATTTTTTTAACTTTTTTATTTTGTATTGGAGTGTAGCTGGTTATCAGCATTGTGATAGTTTCAGATGAACAGCAAAGGGGCTCAGCCATACATGTACATGTATCCATTTTCTCCCAAACTCCCCTCCCATCCAGGCTGCCACATAACACTGAGCAGAGTTCCCTGTGTATACAGTAGGTCCTTGTTGGTTATCTATTATAAGTATAGCAGTGTGTACATGTTGATCCCAAACTCCTTAACTATCCCTTCCCCCAATCCTTTCCCCTTGGCAACCATTCTCTAAGTCTATAAGTCCCCTTCTCTAAGTCTGTAAGTCTGTTTTGCAAAATAAGTTCATTTGTATCATTTCTTTTTAGATTTATCTACTTTCACATAGTAGTATGTATCTGTTAATCTCAAGTTCCTAATTTATCCCTCCCCCTCTTTAACCTTTGATAACCATAAATTTGTTATCCATGTCTGTGAGTTTCCTTCTGTTTTGTCCATAAGTTCGATTGGGTTTCCCTGGTGGCTCAGACAGTAAAGAATCTGCCTACAATGTGGGAGACCTGGGTTCAATCCCTGGGTTGGGAAGATCCCCTGAAGAATGGAATGGCAACCCACTCCAGTATTCTTACCAGGAGAATCTCCATGGAGGAGCCTGGCGGGCTACAGTCCATGGGTTGCAAGAATCAGACACAATTTAGTGACTACACCACCACCAGACTGTCTTCTCCACTAGAATCAAAGTACCTCTGTTCAGCACTCTATCCTCAGCACCCAAAACTCTACTGGGCAATAAATAAACAGTGGAATTTGTCCAAGGACTTGGGGTCACTGAATGGACAGGGCTTGCTCCCAAATAGTCTGTCTAGAGTCCTCCCCATTCCCCCACCTCCCCCTCAACTCCCAGCACACAGGACTGCCTCTAAGATGGTCCTCCCCACTCTGTGGATGGGGAATAGAGCAGCATTTATTTACACTTGTATCCCCAGTGTCCCCACCCAGCTTGGCTGAACTGAAAGAAAAGGTGCATGCCACTGAGCCAAAAAAGGAAAATTCTGCACCTTATCTCCAGTCCCAGCCATGCTAAGTTGTGTAGGAACTTAGTTCTGCTTCCCCACAAAGCAGGAGAAGACACTGCTGTTGGCATTCAGAAGACAGGGACAAAAGCAGCATCATTACCCGGAGGTGTCAGGCTCTGGACTTGTACCAGATTTCCCTCCCTCCCCACATTATTCATCTTTAAGCTGAATCACAAAAAGAAACAGGATGTACAAAGCCACAAACAACATCATCTCTTTTCCCTGAGGAATATAGCACCACTCCTTTTGTATAATCTCCTGAAGCTTTTATACATTTCCTTCCTCTGGTGCTGTTTTCTGCTTCTCCTGGCCTTTCTAACTCCTCCTCGATTTTCTTTCTGCCAGAGAATTTATTCACCGTGAGCACGTGCACACGTGTCTTTTAAAGCACAACGCTGGCTGCATTCCCAGCAAGGGAGGAAGCAGCTTTGTGGCCCAACTAATTCAATAAGCTTCAATTATTCATGGAATATTTATTAGGTGGGAAGAAAGCAATGGTTCCACCACTTGTTATTAGCCCACAAATCTATCAGAGGAGTGAATTAATGTCCTGTCACTAAAGAAGTCTCCGGATCCTCAAACACAGGAGTGGCTAATGACCAAAGATTGGAAACTGTTTTACAGAGGGGTCATGACACACATCACTTATACCACGTGGTACAAACAGAAAATAGGGTTGGGAGCCGAGGAAGATGAAAGCAGAGAAGTAGGAAAGGGCACACAGTCCCCTGAGCTCTCCTTATCCCAAAAACCTCAACCAGGCAACCCCAGGGTCAGTTGTTCTATATGCTTTTATGAGACACTCAGGTACAGCCGTTGGAGGAGACACAGGAGAGGCTCAGGAAAATAACATGCATTATACTCACAGGCCCTAGAGACAGGAGGCATGCCACATCATGCAGGACCACGTAGGAATTCACCAACATGGTCTGGAGACAGAGGCAGAAGGAAGACTTAGGCCATGGGGGCTACTGGGGTGTCCTTGGGAAAGGCAAGGTAAGGCAGGGGGAAGCAGCTCAGGATGGGCTGGTTTGAAAACCTTCTGTAGGCTTTGAACTATCAGGGTGGTCCCTTTTGCCTGGTACCTAGCCCTGGGATAATTAAGACAGAGGAATACTGCCTTCAAGAATGTTTGGGCCAGACAGGAGGTGTGGCTCTGGAAATCAAAGGCATGTACCCAAGCTGAGCCTTTGCTATCTCTAAAAATCAGCAGTCTCTCCCCCACCAGAAAGGTTTTCTAAGATGTCAAAAATCATAATACACAGGAAATGTTTAAATATATTCACTGCACCAACCTTCTAGTAGAACAGAACCCAGCACCATCAAGCTCCATATATCTGCAGGGACAGAGGGCAGGGAATATCTATGCAGGCATCATCAGGATGCTCTCGTGTCAAGGAAGTGGACCCTTTAGAAATGGAAGTTGTGGAGCTCAGGGGCCAGAATCAGTCTGTTTTCTCAATCCAGGTAACCCAGACCAGTTGAGTCAGGTCTCTGCTAAGCTCCTAAAAGGTGAAGAAAAAAAAAAGAGAGAGAGACTCTAGGACCATGGGACTTTCCTCTCCTTGGAAGCTAAATGAGTTCATTTCCCAGTGAACAGAGCCTGGAGATACTGAGTCCACTTGAGAAGCAATCAATGAGGGCTGAGTCCTTCATGAGCTCTTCAGTCTCAGGGGGGCACAGCAGCCAGTTTGGGATTCATGGTCAGTGGGATTTGACAAGATGACATAAGCTTCATCAAGCACACAGATACAATGGTGGTTGCCAGGGGCAGGGGGTGGGGGTGGGGGGCCAAAGAGTGGGAGGGAGTCAAAAGGTACAAACTTCCAGTAATAAATAAATCATGGGGGTGTGATATACAGCATGGTGACTATCATTAATAATGGGGTATTGCATATTTGAAAGTTGCTAAGACAGTGAATCTTAAAAGTTCTCATAACAAGAAAACACAATTTACAACTATGTATGGTGAGAGATAGTATGGTGATCATTTCACAGTATATACAAGTATCAAATCAATATGTTGCACACCTGAAACTAATATAATGCTATGTCAGTTAATATCTCAATTTAAAAATAAATAAATAAAATGTAGGTTGCATTATTTCTCAGGTACAGTGAAACCAACAGATGAGGAGATGACTGCCATTGGAAAGATAGTTTAGTATACTCAGATTCCAAAAGGATGGCATGTCTGGTGGGGCCACTCAGGGAAGAATCAGGGTCAGTTAGGAGGTAGATGGAGGGAAAAGTAGACAAGAGCTTTTATTGTGGTTTCTACAGGAAAGAATGAGAGGCAGGGTAAGCAGGCTTCAGGCTGGCTAGTTTGAAAGATTTCAGTAGGCTTTCAGTGGAGCAAAGTGGCTGCCCTTACTTGTCTGGTACCTGACGCTGAGGTGACTAGGATAGGCAGATAGTGGCCTGGGATATAAAAGCTCCATAAAGAGGTGACTGTGGTGGGCGCTGGGCTGGATGGTTTCCATATGAAAGGCACCCTAGCCCACCTGTCAATTACTATCTCTAGGAACAGGCCAACCCTGAAAAACGCAGGTCCTCCAGTGTCAGCAAGACCTTAGACATCAAACATCAAAAATACAGAAAATTAGTTTTAGGTGTACAGCAAAATGATTCCGTTATACATATGTATGGATCAACTACACTTCAATATAAAATAAAAAGTTTTTTCAAATAAGTAAATAAAGTCAGATAATAAGAAATATACAGAAAATTAAAAGATGTGCTTGATATAATATGTCCCCAGGCTGATGACAGAAACCTGGGGAAGACTTCTCCATGTGAATGAAGGTCTGAATCCAAGGATGGGGCTGCAATCTAGGACTCCCCAAAAGGGTGATGGGGAAATCTACCTAGAACTTGAACTAGGCCTTTATAAGTAGAGTTGATCAGGAAATGAAAGTGGTAAAGAGATGCTGAGATAAGGAGGAGGCAATGGAGGGAAGGAAAGGACAATTACCAAGTAATGAAAATGGTGTGAAAGTAAAGAGGTGAAAAGACCCTCTGGTCACCTGTGATTACAAAGTTCAGTTCAGTTCAGTCACTCAGTCGTGTCCGACTCTTTGAGACCCCATGAACTGCAGCACGCCAGGCCTCCCTGTCCATCACCAACTCCCGGAGTTCACCCAAACTCAACAAAAGCCATTCCTTTTCTCTGACTCCCATTTAAATTAAATATTGAATATATGCAAAAGAATATTAAAACATCTGTCTGGGGCCAAATGGAGACAGCCCACTACCTCACAGGTGGTAGTGAGGATTACATGAAGGAATACTTAGACGATGGCTAGCACAGCGCTTGCACAGAGGAGGTGCCAGGGAACGTCAGCTTCTTGCCACCCGCTCCCTCCTCCCTTCTCTTTTTCTCCCTCAATCTTTCCCCGACATCTGCCTTTACCCAGCCCAACCTCTGGGCAGTCTGCCAGCCCCATTCTCAGAGATGCAGAATCCCCTCTGTCAGGAACTGCATGTTTGTGTTTCCCCCCAAACTCATGTTGAAGCCTAACTCCCAGGGTGATGGCATTTGGGTGGGGCTTCTGGGAAGTATTTAGGTTTAAATGAGGTAATGAGGGAGGCATGTCCTCTTGTAAGACAAGGACAAGACTTGACCTCCCTCTCTCTCAAGCACGTGAGGACACAGCCATAAAGAGGCGGCAGCAGGTGGCTGTCTGCAAGCCTAGAAGAGAGGTCTCCCCAGAACCCAACCAGGCAGGCACCCTATCTCAGAAATCTAACCCTCACTGTGAGAAATAAGTCTGTTGTTTAAGCCACCAGCCTATGGTATTTTGTTATGGCAACCCTCACTGATAAAGACATCCTAAACCTCCTGGAAGAATAAAACCCTTAGTTCCAAAACAGGAAAGGAAGATGAATGTGCCTTTGATGAAATACTTCTGGACCATAAAGATTAGTAAAATGTCTTTCCTTTAATGAATTAAACTAGACAATTTAAAACCAGAAATCCCAGAATGCCAAGATCTCATAGGCTAATGATCTGAGAGGTTAAGACCCACACCGGCACAGACTGCTGGGGAACCGGATGCCAATATTTCTCAAAATGTAGCTCCTAAATCCCCTGGAAGAGGGCATTGCAACCCACTCCAGGATTCTTGCCTAGAGAATCCCCATGGACAGAGGAGCCTGGCAGGCTACAGTCCACAGGGTCGCAAAGAGTTGGGCACAATTGAGCAACTAAGAACACACACACAGACCACCTTTATCAGAAATTACCCAGAGTGTCTGTTATGAAAATCAGATGTCTTGTGTCAAAAAAATAAAATAAAATACATAGAAATAAACCTAACCAAAGAGGTAAAAGACTTATACATTGAGAGCTATAAAATATTGATAAAGGAAACTGAACATGATTCAAAGAAATGGAAAGATACTCCATGTTCTTGGATTAGAAGAATTAATACTGTGAAAATGACCGTACTACTCAAAGCAATATACAGACTTAATGTAATCCCTATCAAATTACTCGTGACACTTCTCACAGATCTAGAGCAAGTAATTCTAAAACGTATATGAAACCACAAAAGATCTAAACTTGCCGAAGTAATTCTGAGGAAAAAGGACAAAGCTGGTATTATGTATTATATAATAGCATTTGCATGTGGGATCTAAAAAGGCAATACAAATCAACTTATTTACAAAACAGAAAACAGACCCACAGATGTAGAAAACTAACTCACGCTTAGCAAGGGGAAAAGGCAGGTAGTAGGGGGCCACATAATTAGAAGTATAGGATTAAGAGATACACTGCTGCATACTTGCCTGGCAAGGGAGATACCATGATCAAGAGACACACTGCTCTATATAAAATAGATAAACAACAAAGATTTACTGTATAGCATGGGGAACTATATTCAATATTTTATAATAACCTTTCATGGAGAAGAATCTGAAAAAGCAGATAGATAATCAGAATCACTTTGCTATACACCTGAAACTATACACAATATTTTAAATCAACTATACTTCAATTTAAAAAAATCAGATATCTGCAACCTATCACATTGAATGCAGTAGTTGGGATGCTAGAAGTCTATATTTTGCAAGCTCCCCAAGGCTGTCTCAGGAACAGTATGGCACACACTCTGACCACCACCAGCCCATCTCTACAGACTGGGACATTGAAAATCTTTTCTAAACTCTTGCACTAAGAATGTGGTCTGCACTCCAACAGCATCACATCACTTGAGAGACTCTTAGAAATGCAGAATCTCAGGCCCTAGCCAGACCAAGTACTTCAGAGTGCATCTGTCCATTTGAGTTTGGAAACCATGCTCTGCTCCAGTGAATCCAGACTGACCCAGGTCCTGTGAATGCCTTCAGGATCTGCCTAGGAGTTTCTACTGTCAAGATTTCAAAATCAAATTAAGCTACTCAGACAGGAACCAAGGGGAGTGTAGAATAGGCAGGGAGGAAAATAATGTTTTCATGAACTGAGTGACCCACATATCCATTTTACACCTTTTGCAGAGACTACAAGGTGCCCCCTACTAACCATTCTTCTCTGCTTTCTTTAATAGGACCCCTGGTGTTTAGCTGGTATTTGACTGCCCAACACAGAAACCATATTACTCAGCCACCCTAAGCTGAAAGTGTGTTCATGGAAGTTCTGGCCAGGGAGATGTCAGTGAAAGTATCCTTTGCCAGTTCTGGGAAGTGTCCTTATAGGAATAGGGCATGCCCTTCTTCATCTTTCTTGGCCCCTGGCTAGTATGTAGACATGATGGCTGAAGCTCAAGCAGCCATCTGGGACCATGACGTAGAAGCTACATGATGAGAATGTGGTCCCTAGCAATATCATGAACTAGATATCTACCTCTTGACTTCTTAACTTACTATTTTGTTTGTGCCATTTTAATTGGGGTTTTCTTTTACTCTCGGGTGAACCAATTTTTATATATGTCCCCTTTACACTATAGCCTGGTTCAGGTGACATTAGCTGAATGACCCCTCTGTTCTCAGAAAGGCAGAGTATCTTGACTATAAGAAAAAAATCCCATTATTCAGGGGGATTTAGTACCATTCTGGGCTTGACTGTATCTCCCAGCCAGTAGCAAATGGAGGGGGAAAGGGGAAGTCGGGGGCAGAGAATTAAGGACCTACACCTTTCTTCTACAAGAGCTATGCTTAACATTTCTGTTGCCATAGATACCTCCAGAAAGAACGTTAACCCTCTTGGAGCTCTTGCCAATATTTCTTTCTGCTTGTAGCTGGCAACTCTAACCTATATTTCTCTTACTGCAATTTAGACAAGTCCCTCTTCACCTTTAGAGGAAAAAGAAGTACAGAGACTGCCTGCTACAAACAACTTTTCAATATAAAATCCTCTCTTCATCCATTAGATAAATTCATATTTGAGGGCATATTATGTGCAAATTACTGCGGTAGGCATGGGACAGAATAAAGTCTTCCTGAAAGCTGTTTTTGATTAGTGTATTTGTCTCTAAAAGCCAACTCCTCACTCCAGGCAACAGGCCAATTAATTATCTCAAAGCCAAGTTTGAGCCTTGCCCTTGAAAATGTTATGCAAGGATTAGACCCTTCTGTAAATCAGAGGGGGGAAAATGCCCTTTTTTTCCTGATACATAATTACCTTCCTTATGCTTCCTCTCAAACTCTTAAATGACTTTTCATGACACTCATATAAATTACCCTTCTTTCAATGACACAGGAGACGTTCTCCAAAGGGATCTAATCGCCCTCTCACACTCTCTTGCTCTCTCTCATACACACAGACACACACACACACCCTAAGAATACATGAAGAGCTGAGTGCAGTTTCTGGCATGTTCAAAGTGTTCAATAACCTTTCCCCAAATCTCATTTCCTCAGTTTTATGCTTTATGTTCTATATTTTATCTCTTGCAACATACTATGTAATAAATACTTATATTAGTATATATCACAACTATTTTATTCTTCTGTTTCTAATATTACTGCAAATTACCAGTTACACACACTTGTCTTCAGGAGATTCATCCAGAAAAAGCACTCTCATTCAGGGTACAAAGAAATCATATATAATGTCTACCTGTCATTGAAATGTGTTTCTGTGGTCACATTTGAATGTGGAAATGTCTCTTCTAAAACTGTTACAAGAAATTCTCTTTGACTAAGTCGAGTCACGAAGCCATGAAGATCTGCACCAGAAGCAACTGGAAGGCTGGCTGGCTTCCCCAGGACTGTGGTTTGGGTTGAAAGGAAGAAATCAGACAAACACCCTGTTAATGGGGTGTGAAACGAAGATGTTTATGCTAACCAGGAGGCAACCTCCTTTCCGGACACAAGCAAATGGGACTCCCTTCTTCACAGCTCGCTTCACTAAGTGTCTGACAGCTAATGAATTATTTGAATTCGAAAGGGCTTTTCCAGAGCAAATGATGAAGCTGCTATAGAGCATTCACATGGTGATAGGAAAAAGCATTAACTAAATTAGAGCATCCTGCATTCAGGAAATAAGGAGTCCAAAATCACCCCACCTGCGCCCTCCAAGGGTGTAACCCTTTTTTGGAGTGGCTGAGCTGGAATAGGCCAACTTTTGTTCCTTAAACTTGACCCACTCACCCTATGTAAAAGTCTGAGCAGAAGGGCACATAAGCCAGTAGTGTAAGAAGCCTTAAGGTAACATTTCAGTGCAGGTCCCTCTATCTAAAAAGAGGCAACCGGGGTTAACATCTAGATCTTGGGCTTTGTGTAAACAATTTAGACACACTTAATGGCATGTTTACTGAGAAGGAAATTTTCTTACTCACTTCTTTTTTACAAGTCTGAAGTTATATGCATAAAAAGAAACAGAGCTTTTTCCATTCATCTGGTTTATGCACTATTTTTTCTTATCCCTTTCTCTCAACATCCTGTTGGGCTTACTCTGCTAAGAAAGCCTCTTACATATTCGGGGTTTGTGAGGGGAGCAGGACACGGGGAAGGGAGGATGTAGGAAAGCTCTTGATGAATTTGAACAGGAAATGTCTTTAACAAATGAAGTCTCTCTTCCCTTGCCTAATTCTGAAATGCCTCTGGCTCGAAAATCCCCCATATGCTTGTTATTTATGTATACCACGCAAATTCTAAACAAAGAGTTCCATTCTTGGTCCCCCTCCACACACCCTTGAGCAGCAAGAAAATTTTCCACCAGAGAGATATAGGGAGATCTGGAGCAGAACAAAACCAATGATCACTGCACAAAACCTTCTGGGCAAAAGCCAAATCGAAGGTTGTGTATGAACCACGTGGGGCTGATTAACCCTGCGTGATGAATTCGCTTTCTTCCAGCAAGTCCAAGCCTGGATCATTTTGTAAGGCTGCTGGAGCAAAGTACCGCAGACTGCATGGCTTACACAACTGCAATTTCTTGCCTCATAGTTCCAGAGGCTACAAGTCCGAGCTGGAGGTCTTAGCAGGTTCGGTTCCTCCCAAGGCTGGGAAATTTGTTCTCTGCCTCTCCCCCAGTTCCCGGTGGTTCGCTACAATCTTTGGTATCTCTTGGCTTATAGAAGCATCATGCTGATGCCTGCTTTCCTGTTCACATGATGAACACTTTCTGTGTCTATGTCCATCTCCCACACTTCCCCTATAGGTAAGGGCATCAAGTCGTATTGAATCAGGACCCCCGCACTAATGACCTAAGTACTTAATGTAAGTGATGAAAGTGAAAGAGGAGAGTGAAAAAGTTGGCTTAAAGCTCAACATTCAGAAAATGAAGATCATGCCATCCGGTCCCATCACTTCATGGGAAATAGATGGGGAAACAGTGGAAACAGTGTCAGACTTTATTTTGGGGGGCTCCAAAATCACTGCAGATGGTGATTGCAGCCATGAAATTAAAAGACACTTACTCCTTGGAAGAAAAGTTATGGTCAACCTAGATAGCATATTCAAAAGCAGAGACATTACTTTGCTGACTGAGGTCTGTCTAGTCAAGGCTATGGTTTTTCCAGTAGTCATGTTTGGATGTGAGAGTTAGACTGTGAAGAAGGCTGAGCGCCGAAGAATTGATGCTTTTGAACTGTGGTGTTGGAGAAGACTCTTGAGAGTCCCTTGGACTGCAAGGAGATCCAACCAGTCCATTCTGAAGGAGATTAGTCCTGGGATTTCTTTGGAAGGACTGATGCTAAAGCTGAAACTCCAGTACTTTGGCCACCTCATGAGAAGAGTTGACTCATTGGAAAAGACTCTGATGCTGGGAGGGATTTGGGGGCAGGAGGAGAAGGGGACGACAGAGGATGAGATGGCTGGGTGGCATCACTGACTCAATGGACGTGAGTCTGAGTGAACTCCGGGATTTGGTGATGGACAGGGAGGCCTGGCATGCTGCAATTCATGGGGTAGCAAAGAGTTGGACATGACTGAGCAACTGAACTGAACTGAACTGAAAGTACTTAACATCTGCAAAGACCTTATTTCCAAGTAAGGTCACATTCACAGGCACTGGGGGTTAGTACTCCCAACACTCAGTCCTTAGTGGTGCCCAGTGTAAAGCACCTAACCGCAAAGCTGAAAACTCTGCCCAGAGAACAGCCAGTGGGGTGATCAGGTGTTAGCCTTCTCAAAACACCATGGCCCCTTCTAGGCTATGGAGAGCAGGTTTCTGAGCTGCAGGGATCCTCTGGGAAAAGCTAACTGCTGAAATGTGCTCTTCAAGAACAATTCAAGATGAGCGGCTCTCCCCATGCCCTGTGGTTCTCAGAGCACCAGTCTCTCCAAGCAGGTGGGCAAAAATGAGGCTGAATCTGAGAGAGCCATGGGTCTGCTGGGCTTCGCCTACTCAGAACCAGCTTTTCCCATTGTTTCTCCTCTGGACTTGCACGGCAGTAGAGAAGGCAGAAGTGGGGACTAATCCTCAACTTTGGGGCTCACTGCATTCCACTCTGATTCATTTCCCTCTAATCAGTTCTCCCTGCTTCCTTCTCCCCTACTTTTTTCAACCCGGAATACCAAGAATGTTGACCACAAGAAATTCAGAGGAAAGTGGTAAAGTGAGAAAGTAAAAAGGTTGCAGTCAGAAACATGTTTGATGTCTCTGAGTCCCATCCCGTTTGGGATTCCACAGCCTCGGAGCCCCATCCATGCTGGCACTGGGGACCAGTGGATGTTTTCCTTCCGTGTTTTGACTGAACTTCCTCAGGACTCAGAGGAGCAGGCAAGCTATTTGTGGAGAATCGTTTTCCAAGTCATTTATTTGTTTCCTTCTAAGCATCTGTGCCTCCCTCTGTTACCCAGTGCAAGTAGAGAAAGGAGGTGCAAGCAGCCAGGGACGGGAAATGCACAGCCATGCCCAGGCCGGATGAGCCCTGGCCAAAGTGGCCCCTGACCTGCCTTCACACCTAAGGAGAAGCCACTAAGACAGGATGGAAGCCCTGGGCACCAGCACGCTGGGCAACCAGCGGACTTTGCTGCTAGGAAATCAGGGCACAACTTACTGTGTCATTTGGGACTCCCAAATGCCAGTTTCTTCAGAGAGAATGCCACCCACTGCCCCCTCCTGGGGGATGTAAGCCCAGGATGGAAGACTCCAGAGGCCCAGAGGAGGAAGAAGGAGAAGCCCACGCCATCCAGTTGTGATAGGAGAAGTGGGAGTTAAAACTCTCCACAGGGGCTGTAAATGTCCCCTGTCGTGATTCTCCTTCTCACCTGGATATAGGTCAGTTGTCAGGTCTCTCCCACCAGAGCAGACCCTGGAGACAGCCCTACCCTGTGGCTTGGGCCAGCTCCTGATCCTGCCTCACCTGTGGATCTTAACCACCATTGACCCGGGTCCTGTCACCTCCTGGCTGAAGTGCTGTAAACACCTCCAAGTCAGAATGTACTGCAGGCTTTGTCCTCTGTCCTCCCAGCTCCCTGCTCCAGCAAATCTTTTGTTTCACCCCGTTTGCAGTGAGGCCAACTTTATGACCCACCAGTGGATGGAAAGGCAGACAATCAGTCTCACCTGATGAAAACATCTGACACTTCTTCTAGGACACCTGGTAGCTACAGCATGGGCAAGGAAGGCCTGAGAGCATAGAACCCTGAGCAGTCTATTAAAATCAACCCTGGGGAAGTTGGGGGCTGTTTGGTCAATACATGTTGACTTTATTTTATACACTCTCTGAAATAAGTTAGCATCAGACTCCAAAAATCTGTTAAACTACAGTCTAATCCATGAATTTAGAGCTTCCAGTTTGTCGAACTGCAACTGTGCAGGACCCTGTGGGGGTTCCTGAGGATACACCTCCATGTCTCTCGCCTCTTGCTTGTAGAAAATCTTTAGCTTCTGGGGCCTTCCCTGAGTTCCAAAGAGCAAGTATCAACACAATCAAAGAGGTGAGAAAATTCAGAAACAAAAGAAAACCATCAGGCAATACAAAATCATGATAGTTTAGCCTTGAAAAAGTCAAGGAACTTTAGTTCCTCCGTAAGGGCTATAAATAACATCCTCAGCCACAGCCTTGAGTTTTTTTGCAGAGACTAAAACCCCCGTTAGGTGTGAGAAGTTAACTACATTGCTGACCAGAAGTACATGGTCCCAGACCAGCTGAAACCAGAAGGTTGATGATGTTGACTCCCAATCACCTCACACCCATCCACTAGAAGAGTGCCCACACGCTCATGAGGCACCCTGAGGCCTCACCCTGTGTTTAGAAACCTCTCCAAGAAGCAACCAAGGAGTTCAGGTCTTTCGAGCAGTACACTCCTTGCTTGGCCTTGCAGTCAACACTGCACCTTCCTTCACTACAAACTGGTGTCAACAGATCGGCTTTACTGCACACAGGCTGGTGGACCCAAGTTTGGTTTGGTAGCAGGATGTCATTTATTTAGCAAACATGATATTCACCACTCATCTGGAGCTGTCTTATGTGCTTTACAAATATTAAGCCGTTTAAATCAGCATAACTATATGAGGTCACTGAAAGTGATTTCATCCTTACGGAAGAGGAAAAGGGCTTTCAGCTGGTAAGTAACAGAGCCAGGACTCACACCTGTGCAATCTCATATATAGAGTCCAGACTCCTGAGCACTGCATGGAGGGACCAACTATAGCTTTAATATGTCTGATGGAGCAAAAGACGGGAGGGCATAACTGAAATGGTATAGCTAAAATGGGGGCCTGGGGATGTGAACTCACTTATGTTTCCCTGTGAGGTGTTTACTGCACTTAAACACATTTCTCTAGCTCGGGCTTCCCAGGTGGCACTAGTGGTAAAGAGCCTGCCTGCCAGTGCAGGAGACGTGAGAGAGAGATGCAGGTTCAATCCCTGGGTCGGGGAGATCCCCTGGAGGAGGGCACAGCACTCCAGAATTCTTTCCAAAAGAATCCTATAGACAGAGGAGCCCTAGCTCAACCAGGCTGTCCAGAGACTGTACAAAACTGGTCCATTTGAGCACTGCAGTATGGCTGCAACTATCAGAGCGATGCCCCAGCCCCTAAGTAGGATAGTCCAGGCCCCTGAAGGGTGCTGGTCTCCACTGTACCTCCTCCCACTGCTGACAGCTTTCCCCTGCTCTTCTCTGGATGAGAATTTTAATGTGCAGAGAGAAAAATATAGTACAATTCCTATTAAATGGTATCTTTCCCACCTAAAAGAAGAAAAAGAACTTTCAGATTATTCATTTTCAACTCAGTCACCGACTTGCTGATTCCCAGCTGTAACAGGGCCCTCCAGAGGCCGTCTCCAGTCCCACCTTTAGACTTGCTTCTTTTGCTTGCAAGTTGACTCTCTGCTCTTAGGGAGGGAGTCCATCATGCGTAAGTTCATCGTTCTCATCGTTCGCTTGGAGAAAGGCCCTCCAAAGTGTTCCCCAGCAAATCCAGATCATAGCGTCTGTCACATGTGCCCACACGTTTGTTGCTTCTTGACAATGGAAGAAGCTGGCAATTCCTGCTGACTAAATTAAACTTAACGGCCCAGTTTATTCCAGCAGGTTCCTGGTAAACAGCACTGCAGCTGAAAAGGCTTATCCTGTTTACATTAGCATGAAATAGCCTCTGTTGGGGCTTCCAGAGCAGGGCCGACACTGAGCTCCCTGAAAGTCAGCTGTTGGAAGGCTTTGTGTTTAGAGAAATGGTGTTTAGGTAAGAAAGCCGCTGTTGATGTGATCTTTTGTACCCACTTGAGGCATATGACGTAGATGGACGCTGTTCTGTTTCATTACATGCCGGGCCTTCTCCAAGAGGAGGGCCATCCGGGTTTGTAACGATTGGAAGCTCTCTGTTGACTAAAACTTCATACACGGTTTGGTCTTCTTTAGCTTCTGCTTCTGGGTCAGGGTTTCCCATCATGGGCACTGTTAACATTTGGACCAAATCATCATCTGTTGTGCATCATAGAAGTCTGGCAGCAACCCTGGCCTCCACCTGCCATATGCCAATGGCACACCTCCCCTGAAGCGTGATGTCCAAAAATGCCTGCAGATAATGCCAAATCCCTGGAGGAGGGCAGAATCACACCCCACCTGAGCTGAGAACACCACTGGAAGCTGAAAAGAGTTTTTTCTCATAAAGGCCAGGAGGAAAGAGACCATTTGGAGACGACTCAGTAATTCTCGGAGCATCCTCAGCCTGATCTCACTCTTCATGCATCATCCATATCCACGGGGAATTCTAACTGATCCTGCTACTGGAACTTGGAAACACATCTACTTAAAAGACTTTAAGAAAAGTGAGCAGAAAATGGGAGGGGAGTCTGGGGGAGAATGGATACATGCGTATGTATGGCAGAGCCACTTTGCTGTGCATCGGAGACTATCACAACATTGTTAATTGGCTATGAAAGTGGACACACTCAGTCATGTCCGACTCTTCTGCAGCCCCGTGGACTGTAGCCCACCAGCCTCTCTGTCTATGGGATTCTCCAGGCAAGAATACTGGAGTGGGTAGCCATTCCCTTCTCCCAACCCTGGGATCGAACCTGGATCTCCTGCACTGTAGGCAGATTCTTTAATCGACTATTGTCCAACATGAAATAAAAAGTATTTTTAAAAAATGTTACCATAAAAATAGGAATCCTCCAAATGAGTATTCCGTGCACTTTATGTATCCAGCCAGTGTGGTCTGCTCTCTAGAATCTTTAAAAACAGCTGTCCCATCCAGCAGATCAAAGGAAGAAAATTCTGATCCATGTTACACGGATGACCCTTGAGAACACGATGCTAAATGAAGAAAGCCAGACACAAGAGAACAAATACTGTATGCTTCCCACTCGTATGATGTATCTAGGGTAGTCAAATTCAGAGCCAGAAAACAAAATGGGAATTACCAAGGCAAGAGAAATGGGGAGTTGTTTGATGAATACAGAATTCCAATTTCACAAAATGGAAAGAGTTCTGAAGATTGGTTGCACAATGATGTGAAGGCACTTAACCCTACTGAACCATCCATTTAGAAATAGTTAAGATGGAAAATCTTCTGTAGTTTTTACAACAATAAATAACAATAACATGTGTGTGTGTTAGTCACTCAGTCATGTCCAACCCCATGTGACCCCATGGACTATAGCCAGCCAGGCTTCTCTGTCCATAGAATTCTCTAGTAAAGAATACTGGAGTGGGTGGCCATTTCCTTCTCCAGGGGATCTTCCCAACCCAGGGAATGAACCCAGGTCTCCTGCACTGCAGGCAGATTCTTTACCATTTAAGCCACCAGGGAAGCCCCAGTTTTACAACAATAAATATACTAATAATGTAAAGTAGCAATACACCAGGGGAAATACCTGTCCTAACTATCCTTATCTTCTACTAAGGCCAGAACAGATGTACCAGTATCCTGTAATACTCAGGTGCCTCATCCCTCACATACTTGGAAGCCCCAATCTGATCCTGAACAATCACCCACCTGAAGTCAGCCAACATCCTAACATAAAATTGACGAGAACTGCTCTTCATCAACTATAACTTGCTTCTCCAATAAATCTTTTTATGGTACTTTAAAACGAGTACATTTAAAACCATGTCCTTTCCCTTTCTGGGCCAAATTTCTGTAGGCACCTCTAATGAAACTTGGAACAACTGAATGCCTGGGAGTTAAGGAATGGGAATTGATACTCTTCCAAATTGCTAATCAGGCTCCGATGAAGCCGCAGTTGAAGAAGTGTGGAGCTATGAGGAGAAATCCTCTGCAAGGCTGATTCCAGCACAGAACAGAGCAGCAGAGGCACCTTGGGTTGAGAGGGAAGGGACCAGAAAGAATGGGAGAGAGGCCACTGGCTGAATGCCATGAGAGTCTGGTCCTTCCCCCAAAGTTCCCCAATGGGCAGGAAAGGTCTCCCAAACTTGCACACTCATGTGACCAGTGGCCATCTTCAGCTTCCTGTTCTCAGATAAGCAGAAACAAACATGGAAAACAACACAAGATTCAGATGCTCTTTTGTGGTAGTCAAAACAACCGCTCAGATCTTACACTGACTTCCTGGTGTGGGAACATTCCACAGGAGCAGAGAATGCTATGCTTGCTTCCTGTTTACAGGGCCCAGAACATGTCAAACCTGCCTTCCTCACCAACGTGGGTTCTTTAGCCAGTACCACTTTTATGAGGGTTATTTTACTGTTAAATCACATTCTGTATTCCCTTCTAACAGGCAGATAGTTTCTGAACTATCTTCCAAATAAATATGTATAGATAAATAGGTAGATAATATAGAGATAAAGGCAATATTTTTCTTTTAAATATATAAAATTCAGTTCAGTTCAGTCGCTCAGTCATGTCCAACTCTTTGCGACCCCATGAACTGTAGCACACCAGGCCTCCCTGTCCATCACCAACCCCCGGAGTTCACCCAAACCCACATCCATCGAGTCTGTGATGCCATCCAGCCGTCTCATCCTCTGCCGTCCCCTTCTCCTCCTGCCCCCAATCCCTCCCAGCATCAGAGTCTTTTCCAATGAGTCAGCTCTTGGCGTGAGGTGGCCAAAGTATTGGAGTTTCAGCTTTAGCATCATTCCTTCCAAAGAACACCCAGGGCTGATCTCCTTTAGAATGGACTGGTTGGATGTCCTTGCAGTCCAAGGGACTCTCAAGAGTCTTCTCCAACCCCACAGTTCAAAAGCATCAATTCTTCGGTGCTCAGCTTTCTTCACAGTCCAACTCTCACATCCATACATGACCATGGGAAAAACCATAGCCTTGACTAGACAGACCTTTGTTGGCAAAGTAATATTTCTGCTTTTCAATATGCTATCTAGGTTGGTCATAACTTTTCTTCCAAGGAGTAAGCATCTTTTAATTTCATGGCTGCAATCACCATCTACAGTGATTTTGCAGCCCCAAAAATATAAAGTCTGACACTGTTTCCACTGTTTCCCCATTCTATTTCCCATGAAGTGATGGGACCAGATGCCATGATCTTCATTTTCTGAATGTTGAGCTTTAAGTCAACTTGTTCGCTCTCCTCTTTCACTTTCATCAAGAGGCTCTTTAGTTCCTCTTCACTTTCTGCCATAAGGGTGGTGTCATCTGCATATCTGAGGTTATTGATATTTCTCCCGGCAATCTTGATTCCAGCTTGTGCTTCTTCCAGCCCAGCATTTCTCATGATGTACTCTGCATAGAAGTTAAATAAGCAGGGTGACAATATACAGCCTTGACGTACTCCTTTTAAACACATATAGCTTTATTTTAGTTCTCTGAGTCTAAAATGAATATTTTTCACATTTTAATGCTTCTGAAATCAATGTATACTTAGTATTGATGTGTGGCACCTCATTTTCTTCCTAAAAAGCTATGATTAAATCAATGGTGTGACCCCAGGAGTCAAAGCAATGAAATACTGTATCCTGTCACCATGAGAGAGATCACATGACCTGACTCACAGACAACTAGGATGCCAGGCACAAGGCTTGCATGAATATTGTGAGCCTACGGGGCACATCTTGGTGATCATGGGCAGGGCAATTTGTATCTCCAAGGCAGGTTGTCCTACCAACAGTTGTCTGCTACATGATGGCTCATCTGGAGTATGGATTTGATCTTAAAATGTCAACAGATAATTTTTATTTTATTAAATACTAACATGTATACCTAATATACTCATTTCCCATGGTGCTATTTCTAAAAGAAAGATATTTTGCATAAAATATAGAGGCTGATGACTCTCAAAGTGTCTAAATCAAACATGCAAAAGTTTGAAATTCTCCAAAGTAAAAATGAAAATGTTCTGTCTTTGATTTATAAGAAACTGAGAAATAGATTGTCTAAGATGGGCTCGATAAAGGACATAAATGGTATGGAACAGAAGCAGAAGATATTAAGAGTTGGCAAGACTACACAGAAGAACTGTACAAAAAAGATCTTCACGACCCAGATAATCATGATGATGTGATCACTAATCTAGAGCCAGACATCTTGGAATGTGAAGTCAAGGGGGCCTTAGAAAGCATCACTACGAACAAAGCTAGTGGAGGTGATGGAATTCCAGTTGAGCTGTTTCAAATCCTGAAAGATGATGCTGTGAAAGTGCTACACTCAATATGCCAGCAAATTTGGAAAACTCAGCAGTGGCCACAGCACTGGAAAAGGTCAGTTTTCATTCCAATTCCAAAGAAAGACAATGCCAAAGAATGCTCAAACTACTGCACAGTTGCACTCATCTCACATGCTAGTAAAGTAATGCTCAAAATTCTCCAAGCCAGGCTTCAGCAATACATGAACTGTGAACTCCCTGAAATTCAAGCTGGTTTTAGAAAAGGCAGAGGAACCAGAGATCAAATTGCCAGCATCTGCTGGATCATGGAAAAAGCAAGAGAGCTCCAGAAAAACATCTATTTCTGCTTTATTGACTATGCCAAAGCCTTTGACTGTGTGGATCACAATAAACTGTGGAAAATTCTGAAAGAGATGGGAATACCAGACCACCTAACCTGCCTCTTGAGAAATCTGTATGCAGGTCAGGAAGCAACAGTTAGAACTGGACAGGGAACAACAGACTGGTTCCAAATAGGAAAAAGAGTACATCAAGGCTGTATATTGTCACCCTGCTTATTTAACTTATATGCAGAGTACATATGAGAAACGCTGGACTGGAAGAAGCACAAGCTGGAATCCAGATTGCCAGGAGAAATATCAATAACCTCAGATATGCAGATGACACCACCCTTATGGCAGAAAGTGAAGAGGAGCTAAAAAGCCTCTTGATGAAAGTGAAAGAGGAAAGCGAAAAAGTTGGCTTAAAGCTCAACATTCAGAAAACGAAGATCATGGCATCTGGTCCCATCACTTCATGGGAAATAGATGGGGAAACAGTGTCAGACTTTATTTTGGGGGGCTGCAAAATCACTGCAGATGGTGACTGCAGCCATGAAATTAAAAGACGCTTACTCCTTGGAAGAAAAGTTATGACCAACCTAGATAGTATATTCAAAAGCAGAGACATTACTTTGCTGACTAAGGTCCATCTAGTCAAGGCTATGGTTTTTCCCGTGGTCATGTATGGATGTGAGAGTTGGACTGTGAAGAAGGCTGAGCACCAAAGAATTGATGCTTTTGAACTGTGGGGTTGGAGAAGACTCTTGAGAGTCCCTTGGACTGCAAGGACATCCAACCAGTCCATTCTGAGGGAGATCAACCCTGGGATTCCTTTGGAAGGAATGATGCTAAAGCTGAAACTCCAGTACTTTGGCCACCTCATGCAAAGAGTTGACTCACTGGAAAAGACTCTGATGCTGGGAGGGATTAGGGGCAGGAGGAGAAGGGGACGACAGAGGATGAGATGGCTGGATGGCATCACGGACTCGATGGATGTGAGTCTGAGTGAACTCCGGGAGATGGTGATGGACAGGGAGGCCTGACGTGCTGCGATTCATGGGGTCACAAAGAGTCAGACACGACTGAGCGACTGAACTGAACTGAAGACAAAAATAAGTCATGAATTTTAAAGTAATCTAGTTCATATTGGCCTGAATATTATAAAACATTCAGATGAAGTTCGTCTTCCTTTAGCTGTAACATTCCTAATGCAAATGGAATTTCCAAATTAGACTAATTTTGAAATATGTAAGAATGGATTCTATACTGCATTTGATATGAGAATCTGACTCAACAATATCATAAAATTTAGCAGACATGGAAAAATGGTCATAAACCTGACTCTCATAAAGACTTAAAATTCTAATGCATTTACAGAGATAGAAAAAAACAAGCTTAAAATTTGTGTGGAACCACAAAAGATCCAAATACTCAAAGCAGTCTTGGGAAGGAAAAGAAAAGCAAGAAGCATCATACTTTCTGGTTTCAAACTATATTACAAAGATATAATAATCAGAACAGTATGGTATTGGCATAAAAGCAGACACACAGATCAATGAAACAGGATAAAGAGCCCAGAAATAAACCTATGTACATATGGTCAATAAATATACAAGAAAGAAGCCAAGTATATACAATGGAGAAAAGACAATATCTTCAACAAATGGTGCTGAGAAAACTGGACAGCCACATGCAAAAGTATAAAACTGGACCACTGTCTTACACCACATACAAAAATTAACACAAACTAGATTAAAGACTTACATGTTATACCTGAAACCACAAAACTTCAAGAAGAGAGCATAGGCATAAGCTCCTTAACATGAATGTTGGCAATGGTTTTTGGATTGACAACAAAAGCAAAAATAAACAAGTGTACTACATCAAACTAGAAACCTTCTGCACAGTGAAATAAATCAACAAAAGAACCAGCAACCTGTTTAATGGGAGAAAATACTTGCAAATTATACATTTAATAAATATACAAAGAACTTATAGAATTCAATAGCAAAAAATGCTATTGAGTTAAAATTTTTTAAATAGACAAGATATGAATAGACATTTTTCCAAAAATACATACAGATGGTCAACAAGTACATGAAAACATGCTCAATAATTATCAGGGAAATGCAAATCAAAACCATGAAATATCACTTCATACCTATTAGTCTGGCTATCATTAAAAAGATAAAGAATTAACAAGTGTTGGCAAGAAAATAAAACCCTTGTGCACTGTCAGTGGTAATGTAAATCAATACAGCCTCTATGGCCAACAGTATTCAGTTTTCTCAAAAAACTAAAAATATAACTACCGTGTGTGTGCTCAGTCATGTCCAACTATTTGTGACCCCATGGGCTGTGGCCCATCCTCTGCCAATGGGATTGTTCAGGCAGAACAATCTGGAGTGGGTTGCCATTTCATCCTCCAGGGAACTTTCCAACTCAGGGATCAAACCCATGTCTCCCAAGTCTCCTGCATTAGCAGGCAGATTCTTTACTAATGAGCCACCTGGGAAACCCATACTATCCAGCAATTCCACTTCTGAGCAGTTATCTGAAAACACTAACTCAAAAAGATCTATGCACCCCGCCGCCCAAGTTCATAACAGCATTATTGGTAGTAGCCAAGACATGGAAACAACCTCAATGTCCATCGATGGAGAAATGGATAAAGAAGATATTGTGTCTGTGTGTGTGTGTATACAATGGAAGATTATTCAGTCATAAAAAAGAATGAAACCTTGACACTTGTGACCATATGAATGGACCTGGAAGGCATTACACTAAGTGAAATGTCAGAAAAAGACAAATACCATATAGTCTCTTTTATATGTAAGATTAAGAAAATGGAGTTCATGTAAATAGGGAACAGATTGGTGGTTGCCTGAGGTGAGAAGTGTGGGTGAGTAAAATGGGTGAAGGAAGTCAAAAGGTACAAATTGCCAATTATAAAGTGAATAAGTCACAAGGACGTAATGTACAGCATGGTGACTACAGTTAATAATACTATATTACACATTTGAAAGTAAGAGATACTTGAATGTTCACATAACATGAAAAAAAATTTGTAACTATGTATGGTGATGGATGTTAACTGGACTTTTGTGGGGATTATTTTGCAATATATACAAATATTGAATCATTACACTGTACATCTGAAAGTAGTATAATGTTATGTCACTTACACTTCAAAAAATACTTCACAACTTCTCTCAGTAAAAAACTTAAAATAGAATTTTTCTTAAATATAGATTTTTATTCTTAACAAAAAATTTATTTATATAATTTTTTCCTGTTATAAGAAAAATTTTAAATAAAATTTGGTTATTTCTTGAATCAATTTATTCATATTGATTCAATATTTGCTCTCTATTATAATTCCCATACAAATTTTATTTAATAAGCTCTTTTGGTGCTTTTTCAATTCACTATAACTTGAAAAGTGTCCTTTAGCCAAATGAGATCAGAAACCCTGCCTTCATATGAACTATACAGTCTCTTGTTGACAGAATACACAGATGACACCACCCTTATGGCAGAAAGCAAAGAAGAACTAAAGAGCCTCTTGATGAAACTGAAAGAGGAGAGTGAAAAAGCTGGCTTAAAACTCAACATTCAAAAAACAAGGATCATGGTATCTGGTCCCATCACTTCACGGCAAATAGATGGGGAAGCAATGGAAACAGCAAGAGACTTTATTTTGGGGGCTCCAAAATCACTGCAGATGGTAACTACAGCCATGAAATTAAAAGACGCTTACTCCTTGGAAGAAAAGCTATGACCAACCTAGACAGCATATTAAAAAGCAGAGACATTACTTTGCCGACAGAGGTCCATCTAGTCAAAGCTATAGTTTTTCCAATAGTCATGTATGGATGTGAGAGTTGGACTATAAAGAAAGCTGAGCACTGAAGAATTGATGCTTTTGAACTGTGGTGTTGGAGAAGACTCTTGCGAGTCCCTTGGGCTGCAAGGAGATCAAACCAGTCAATCCTCAAGGAAATCAGTCCTGAATATTCATTGGAAGGACTGATGTTGAAAGTGAAAATCCAATACTTTGATCACCTGATATGAAGAACTGACTCCTTGGAAAAGACCCTGATACTGGGCAAGATTCAAGGCAGGAGAAGGGGATGACAGAGGATGTGATGGTTGGATGGACATGGGTTTGAGCAAGCTCCAGGAGTTGGTGATGGACAGGGAAGCCTGGCATGCTTCAGTCCATGGAGTTGCAAAGAGTCAGACACAACTGAGCGACTGAACTGGAACTGGTTGATAGAATAGGCAGCCTCTGTATTTACAGTTATTTGCTAACATCAAGCATAGCAAAGGGTCATCCTAGTAGCAAAATGTTTGGGAGTACCATGTCTCTCTGAGGATTTTCCCATTACAAACAACTAGTCACTATGTGACACCAGAAATCAAGAATCCTAAAAATGGAAGGTAAGTTGAAACCCTAACAAAAACTTTTTTTGATGGAGAAAGAAGATCATGCTGTTTATCAATATTTCATGACAGGTCAGGGGTCAACAATAAGATATGAAGGGTCCCAATGATGTCGGGTGGTCAGTTGGAGAGTATGCTTGAGAAGGGTTCGGAAATGCACTGTAATTTGGAAAGGAGATTCCCCTGAGTGAACCTTGGTCAAATTTGAATTCTTTGAGCTGGCCCTACTCTCAGAAGGCCAATAGCTATTGTGAACCCCACTGGTCACCCTATGGGATTTGGAGCTCTACAAATCACCCCCTTCAGTATTTTTAGAGAGGGGTATATGTGTGCTTTGCATGCCTGATGCTCACGTGTGAGGGAAGTAATCGTAGTACACTAGTGGAGAAGGCAATGGCACCCCACTCCAGCACTCCTGCCTGGAGAATCCCATGGGCGAAAGAGCCTGGTAGGCTGCAGTCCACGGGGTCACAAAGAGTCGGACATGACTGAGCGACTTCACTTTAACTTTTCACTTTCATGCATTGGAGGAGGAAATGGCAACCCACTCCAGTGTTCTTGCCTGGAGAATCCCAGGGACGGGGGAGCCTGGTAGGCTGCCGTCTGTGGGGTCACACAGAGTCAGACACGACTGAAGCGACTTAGCAGCAGCAGCAGCAACTTAAAACTTGTGACATCCACTTTATTTATTTTTTTGTCACCCTGCTTATTTATTTATTTTTTATTTAAATTTTTATTTTTACTTCATTTTACAATACGGTATTGGTTTTGCCATATATTGACATGAATCCGCCACGGGTGTACATGAGTTCCCAAACATGAACCCCCCCTCCCACCTCCCACCCCATATCATCTCTCTGGGTCATCCCAGTGCACCAACCCCAAGCATGCTGTATCCTGCATCGAACATAGATTGGCGATTCGTCTCTTACATGATAGTATACATGTTTCAATGCCATTCTCCCAAATCATCCCACCCTCTCCCTCTCCCTCAGAGTCCAAAAGTCCACTCTACACATCTGTGTCTCCTTTGCTGTCTTGCATACAGGGTCATCATTGCCATCTTTCTAAATTCCATATATATGTGTTAGTATACTGCATTGGTGTTTTTCTTTCTGGCTTACTTCACTCTGTATAATCGGCTCCAGTTTCATCCAACTCATTAGAACTGATTCAAATGTATTCTTTTTAATGGCTGAGTAATACTCCATTGTGTATATGTACCACAGCTTTCTTGTCCATTCATCTGCTGATGGACATCTAGGTTGTTTCCATGTCCTGGCTATTATAAACAGTGCTGTGATGAACATTGGGATACACGTGTCTCTTTCAATTCTGGTTTCCTCGGTGTGTATGCCCAGCAGTGGGATTGCTGGGTCATAAGGCAGTTCTATTCGCAATTTTTTAAGGAGTCTCCCTAAAAGGAAGGGAAGCCAAATGGGAAAATGAAACTCCAAGAGTCTTAAGAAAGAAGCTTAACAAACGGTGATGCATGAATCCCAGAAGTTCCGCAGAGGCCAGGGGTGAGAGGGTCAGAGGACAGGAGGAGGGGCAGCATTCCCGGGAGGAGGCCACACCTACCTCCCCCAGAGCAACTCCACATGCACATGCTTTATATACAGGCCTCCACCTTAAAGTTCATTTTGAAGAAAGAATTCAGCTTCTAGAAATTGAAAACCAGTAGACTCTCTGGAGAAGGAAATGGCAACCCACTCTAATATTCTTGCCTGGAGAATCCCATGGACAGAAGAGCCTGGAGGGCTATAGTCCAAAGGGTCGCAAAGACTGAAGCAACTTAGCACACATGCAGACTAACTCTAGAGTCCTCTCCTGCTTAAACAATCTGCAGTCCCATTAAGGGTGGTTCATCATTCATTGGTTTATTTAGCTGGCTAATATCCCTAAACTGGGGACCCAGATATAATCCAGGCACACAGCACTAAGAAATAAAAATGAGTAAGACAGTTTCTGTTATTAAGAAATTCATGACCTAATGAGACTCAACAACATGTAAGCCAAAAAACAATTTCTGTCTAGCATTCTAATAAAGGATTTAAAAATTGAAATGGGAGCAAAAGGAAATCTTTCCCTGGGAGGAGGGAGAGGAGGAGATTCAGAAAAGATTTGCAAGTGGGGCCTGACTGTTATAAAGAAGAAGAAGGAACTCTACCTAGCTCAAGTAGAAATGGGATTTAGCAAAACCTGTAGCTAGAAAGAGTTGAAGAGTAGCTCACAAGATGCAGATCAGAACTGCAGAAAGCGGGGATTAAGGGGTTCAGAAACACAGCTTTCAGGGCTCACTCACTGAAAGCAGATCCTCTGGACTCCAGAGAAAAATATGCAATCGCCCCCCTGTTACTCACAGGGGAATGATTCCAGGACTATCGTGGATACCAACATGCTCAGATGCTCCAGTTCCTGACAGTCAGCCCTCCCTCCATATCTGTGGATGCAGAACCCTGGTTGCAAAGGACCTACTGCACATGGGTGCCCAAGTCCCACATTAGTGGCCAGAAGGGAGAAAGCACCACCCTGCTCCACTCGGTGCTTCTCTATCAATTCAAGGAAGGGCCCGTTTTGCCTCTAAGTTCTGTGCCACTGTACCAGGGAATGCAGCATGACTGGCCACCTCAGGGTCCTGTGTACCCTGCCCATCCCCCCACCCATCATCAAAGGAGTTAAAACCAAGACAAAGAGGGATGGCAAAGCCTCTGAGTAGAACAGTCAGCACTGCAGGAGGCTTAAAACAATCCAGGCAGAGGAACTCAACTGTGTGAAGAATGACTGTCCCGCCCTCCCGCCAGCCTTCTTTCTGTCACACTGGGTTATACCACCCAGATGACCTAGAGCAATTTCTATGAGTGATACTTCCAAAGGAGGGAACTGGAGGCCCAGACATCATTAGCCATTCATGTTCTAAGGCTACCATAACAAAGCACCGCAAACTGGATGGCTTTAAAGAACGGAAATTTATCCTCTCACAGTTCTGGAGACCAGACGTTCAAGATCAAGGTGTTAGCAGGGCCATGCCCCCTCTGAAACCTCTAGAGAATCTTAGCTTCTGGAGGTTTGCCAGCAGTCTTTGGCATGCCTCTGCCTGGAGATACATCGCTCCAACACACCATCTTCCCAGAGCATCCTGCCTGGGTGTCGGTGTCTTCACAAGGACATGAGTCACATTGGACTGAGCCCAGTCCACTCCAATGTGACATCATCTTAACTAATTTCATCTGCAAGGATGCTATTATCAAATAAGGTCACACCCGAGTTACTGGGGGTCAAGACTTCAATATATCTTTTGTGGGGGGACACAATTCAAATCATAACAGCCATCTGCCTAACCAGACACCGGATACTAGGGCAAAAACTCTGAAAGGAAAATCTTAAGCCTTGCCTACTTTGGGTGCACCTGAGAAACATCAGTTGCCACAAGGTCAAAGACTGTAGATGAGGCACAGTCTAACCAGAGAAACAGAGTCCACACTCCCTTCAGGAGTGAAAGAGCTCAGTCCAGTTCAGTCGCTCAGTCATGTCTGACTCTTTGCGACCCCATGGACTGCAGCACGCCAGGCCTGCCTGCACATCACCAACTCCCAGAGTTTACTCAAACTCATGTCCCCTTCTCCTCCCACTTTCAATCTTTCCCAGCTCCACGGTTTTTTCAGATGAATCAGTTCTTTGCATCAGGTGGCCAAAGTATTGGAGTTTCAGCTTCAGCATCAGTTCTTCCAATGAATATTCAGGACCAATTTCCTTTAGGATGGACTGGTTGGATCTCCTTGCAGTCCAAGGGACTCACAAGAGTCTTCTTCAACACCACAGTTCAAAAGCATCAATTCTTCAGCGTTCAGCTTTCTTTATAGTTCAATTCTCATATCCATAGATGACTACCGGAAAAACCATAGCTTTGACTAGATGGACTTTGTTGGCAAAGTAATGTCTCTGCTTTTTAATATGCTGTCTAGGTTGGTCATAACTTTCCTTCCAAGGAGTAAACGTCTTTTAATTTCCTGGCTGCAGTCACCATCTGCAGTGATTTTGGAGCCCAAAAAAATATAGTCTCTCACTGTTTCCATTGCTTCCCCATCTATTTGCCATGAAGTGATGGGACTGGATGCCATGATCTTAGTTTTCTGAATGTTGATTTTTAAACCAACTTTTTCATGCTACTCTTTCACTTTCATCAAGAGGCTCTTTAGTTCTTCTTTGCTTTCTACCATAAAGGGGGTGTCATCTGCAGATCTGAGGTTATTGATATTTCTTCTGTCAATCTTGATTCCAGCTTGTGCTTCATGCAGCCCAGCATTTCTTATGATGTACTCTGCATATAAGTGAAATAAGTAGGGTGACAATATGCAGCCTTGACGTACTCCTTTCCTGATCTGGAACCAGTGTGTTGTTCCATGTCCAGTTCTAACTGTTCCTTCTTGACCTGCATACAGATTTCTCTGTAGGCAGGTAAGGTGGTCTGGTATTCCCATCTCTTGAAGAATTTTCCACAGTTTGTTGTGATCCACACAGTCAAAAGCTTTGGCATAGTCAATTAAGCAGAAATAGATATTTTTCTGCAACTCTCTTGCTTTTTCGATGATCCAACCGATGTTAGCAGCTTGATTTCTGGTTCCTCTGCCTTTTCTAAATCCAGCTTGAACAACTGGAAGTTCTCTGTTTACGTACTATTGAAGCTCGGCTTGGAGAATTTTGAGCATTACTTTGCGAGCATGTGAGATGAGTGCAATTGTGCGATAGCTTGAGCTTTCTTTGACATTGACTTTCATTGAGATCGGAATGAAAACTGACCTTTTCCAGTGCTGTGACCACTGCTGAGTTTTCCAAATTTGCTGGCATATTGAGTGTAGCACTTGCACAGCATCATCTTTCAGGATTTGAAACAGCTCAACTGGAATTCTATCACATCAACTAGCTTTGTTCATAGTGATGCTTCCTAAGGCCCACTTGACTTTGCATTCCAGGATGTCTGGGTTTAGGTGAGTGATCACACCATCATGATTATCTGGGCCATGAAGATCTTTTTTGTATAGTCCTTCTGTGTATTCTTGCCACCTCTTCTTGATATTTTCTGCTTCTGTTAGGTCCATACCACTTCTGTCCTTTATTGAGCCCATCTTTGCATGAAATGTTCCCTTGGTATCTCTAATTTTCTTGAAGACATCTCTAGTCTTTCCCATTCTATCGTTTTCCTCTATTTCTTTGCATTGATCACGGAGGAAGGCTTAAAAAGTGTTAAAAAAAAAATACATAATGCAAAAAGCTTATATTAACATGAAGTTCCAAGCTGGAATTCATGGTCTGTGCCTGCAGAGCCTACAGTTTTGACTGCCCTATAAACATCAGAATTCTGCAATTTTCCTCATTATACAAAACCATACGGTACTTTATGGAAACATAAAATTGGTAACTCAGTCCTTAAACCATATGTTTTAATAAGCAGCAGCTCATCAGGCATCGTGTTTGCATGCCTGCTATTTTGGGACTATTTCAGCATCTCCCAGGGACTGTAAATGTCCTTATTTACAGCAAACTGCACCCAAAGTAGCAGCAAAGTATAAGCCACAGCTATGCAATTGTGCTACTATGAGAATGTGCTCTTTGCAGGTAAGAAGGTGAGCCCAGGCAAGGTGATTAGGAAAAAACCTAGCAATGAAGGTAGCCCTCGGGAGAGAACAGGTGAGGGAATGTAGCCTCTGAGTAGACATCACTTACCTCTGATGCAAAGAACTTAACTTTGTCTAAATATTGAGCTCACCATCATGAGATCAGTTGTCGACTAGCTTGGGACTGCCCTTGTTACAACCTTGGCCCAAAGGTCAGCTTTACTTACTTTTTTACAAAGAGAGAGAAGCAAGAGAAGACTGAGGAAAGCAGGAGAGAGCAAGTTGCTTCTCGTTGTTTGTAAGAGCTTGAAGTCAATCAACCTTTTATTTTTCTGAAATGAGGAATAGTGAACTACCAAGTGACTTCTGCTGCCCTGACAAATGATAAATGCTTATTAAGCAAAGAAGGTCTAGTCACCCAAAGTAGCATAATTTGGACACTTTCACCCTGTGCGCTTGCAGGGGTCTTATCACCCTAAATTCCACCTTAATTAGCATTTGAGGAAACAAGCTGCACCTTTTCCTGCTTTAAAATGCAAAAGTTCAGACACAACTCAAGTATAGTCTCCCTGAAGTAACTTTTTGGAATTCCCCTCTGAACTTTCACCCCTCAACCCACTGGCTGCTCCATTGGACTAAATAGCCCCTTCTCCTTGTTTCCATAGCTCCTGGTAACATAGTGATTCCACTGGGATTTTTGAGTGTCCCCTTTCACTGCCACAATTTGGATGAAGAAGCACACAGTCAACTTATTCATTCTTATCCCCTGCCTGCCCTGCCACAGTGCCCCACATCTCCCATCAGAATGAAAAGACGGAGACTGTGTTGTATTTTCTTGTTTACTGCCAGTGGCTGGAGGTACCTGGCACTTTAAGAACCTCCAACACACAAAACCAATAACAACAGCAACACCTGAATTTATTCCATTGTGAGAATTACGTATACAGGTTCCATGTGGGTCATAGCACTAAGCTAGTTGGGGAGAGAAACTAAGGAGCATAAGTCATAGTCTCCACCTTTAAGAGATGTACAATCGAGTTCAAGAATGAAGTCAACTAGGGATCCTCAATGTGTAATCCCCAAACCAACAGCATCAGATGGAAACTCTGAGAAATGCAGATTCTCAAGCTACAGCCCAGACCTACAGAACCAAAGTCTTTGGGGGAGGTGGGTCAGGGTTGCATCATAACAAACTCTCCCTGTTAGTGCTTCTGACAGTTCAGGAGGATAGCTGGGCAAAAAGAAGAATCTAGACTCTGCCAAGAGGTGGCTCTACTGAACCACCCAGTGCCTGCGGTTAGTTTCCTGTAAACTGAACTCTAGAAATAAGTGCAAGCTGCAGATGAACCTGCTTTCATTTGTAGCTGGACTGCAAGTCATTTGGGGGCCCACAGGGTCTCAGATCCTAAAATTAAATCCACAAGACCCTGGTATGCACCACAGGCATCCAGCAGAGGCAACAGAAAATTCCCTCTGGAGACAGATAACATTCTAGGCCTCAAACTATGTTTACAAATAATGTTTTCAAATACAATGTCCAGCGCACAATCAAATATAACCAGGTCTCAAGAATGCAAGACACTATGAACAACAGCCAGCACAAACGACAGTAGAAATGAACACAGTGTGTCCAGACGATGAAACTACCAGACACGGACGCTAAAACTACTGTGATTCATGTGCTCAAAGAGAGAAAAACAAAACCAAACCGTTTCAGCAAGGAAGTGGAAAAAGAATAACGCTGACACCGCACATTTAAAAAGGACACAGGGTGAAATTCAGGAGCATAAAAATACAATGACAAAAATTAAAAACAATATACTGGTTTACCAGCAGATTAGAGAAACCTGAATAAAGAATGCATGGACTGGGAGATATGTCAGAAAAAGCAGAATAGTATAATGATGATAACACTATAAACAAATAGAAACAGTAAAATGAATGAAATACAGAAGGCATGGAGAAGAGACCAAAAAAAATCACAGTGAGAAGATCAAGAGTGTGTTTAACTAGAGACCAGAAGGGGCCAGAAGAAGGCATGCTGCTGTGACATCCTAATCAGGTGAAGTGAATCTCTCTCACGGGCTCTTGGAACTGACCCTACAGTCAACCACTAAGTGACAGATGCTGGATCTGGGAAGGGGGTGGGGTGGGGTATAGAGGAACCACTCACATTTATCCATTTCCAATAAAAACTTTTTCAACCAATATAATTTAAGTTTAAATTATTTAAATACTGGCTTTAAATAACAAATTCAACACCAGTGGTTGATTATCACATTATCCAAAAAGAAAACACTCCAGTTTGGAAGAAAGATTCTGAAGCGGTTGGTTGGAAGCGGGTTAGCCGCTGAATGAGTGCATCGAAGGCGGTGTCTGAGGGAAAAGATAGAGGAGGAGCCATCAGCACAGTCTGACACCGAGACTTAAGCCGGTGTCAGACTGGCTGAGTCCGAGAGGGCCTTTGCGCGGATGCTGAAGGAACTGCTTTCAGGAAGGACACAGCAGACTGCTCTGTATATACGGGTGACAGGGAGCTCGGAGTTGGAGGTGGGCAGTCCCCAGTTCATCAAGGAACAGGGCTTGGCATTGCCTCAGGCAGGACTTCAAGGAATGGGGCCTTCAGTTGGCAACTTGGGAACAGCAAACAGAGAGCTGTTTGCACAGCCTTCCAGGGGCAGCCTGCAGCAGGGGCAGTGGCCATGGGGAAACACGTGCCCTCCTGCATTTGCAGGGAACACACAACCGTGGGAAGTGTGAATAAGTACCCTTATAACTTGAGAGCAGGTGAGGCGAGCAATGCCCCAGTGAGGTGCTGAGGGATCACCATGGAAAAAGGAGATCCCCTAAAATTCGCTGTTGTGATCTATTTACTCTGGTGCATTTACTCTGTTTGGTGTACAGAGAGCCAGAGATCAACTGTTCATCTGACCAACTTTCCTCCCAAGGACTGAATGGGCCATTTTAATACAGAAATACTGCACAGCCTTTATTTTGTGCTCACGTCAAAACACTTCCCGTGAAAAGGCAACTGGGAAGCAAAACAGAAGCCAGTAGAGAAAGCGGATCCACAATGTAAACAGAAATTTCTCGCCCATTTTTTGTTGTTGTTGTTATATTTTAGGGAAAATCCAATGCAAACACGAGGCCAAGTTCTGATGGAGTATGGTAAACTGGGTGTGTTTAGAGGGCTTGTGCTATAGATTTCAGCTTTAGGCTGATGACTTGATAAGAATGACTCCATTATTTAAAACATCTCATTAATATGTTCCTCCTTTAAAACATATCAAAACCTCAAATGTCACCGGAAGACCATCTATACTAAAAGAAACAGTGCTCTTAGTCTAAGAGAAAATTTGGGATCACTACAGAAAAGGTACACAGATTAAATGAGTTCTTGCTGTTTTTCAGTTTTGACGAAACAGTTTATTTTAGATCTAAACATCCCCCTGCTGTACTGTGAGCCTAAAAATTGTTGTATATTTTAACTGGAGAGAGAAACTAGCCAAAAAATAAAGGAGATAAACACATTGGCTTAATAGATTCTCATTTTCAAGCAAAACTACAGGCAAACTGTAAATGACACAGAAAAAGCAAAGGCCTTAAATGTTGCAGTTCCAACTTACCGAAATGAGTATGTGTGAGAAAAGGAACGTCTTGCTGCCCAGAGAGGACATCACGAGGCAGATGGGTCTGCCCTTACTCCCAGCTTGGCTCTTTCCCAGGGACTCTAATGGCCTCCAGCGTAAGGAGCTAGCTGCCAGTTGGGACTGATCATATTGGGCTCACGCTTCAGGAGTCATAGTGATGGTCCTGCCTAAGCCCCCTTCATCTTCACAGCAACTCCATGAGGTATCACCATCATTACCCCTGACTATCTACAGGTGAGGACACCAAGGCACAGGGTGGGCGCCCAGCCACAGTCACGTGGTCGGCCCGGGGCTGCAGGCTGCCAGCCAAGCCTTCAACAGTGCTTCCCGGAACATGGGCCACACACCTGTCCCAGGTGGAGGACTCTGTTTCTGATATCAACTGCAAGTAAGTCCTCTGAAACTACTATAGAAACGTGCTCCAGAGTAATCTTATCTTTCTTAAAATCAAATTATTTTTAAGTGGGGCTTGTACTGGATTTTTAATGTAATGTTTCACAAAGGTAAAATTTTCTTGTTAAACAAGTATCAATCTGTGATGGATTGGGAAAGACAAACATCATATGATATCACATATACGTGGAATCTAAAAGATTACAAATGAACTTATCTACAAAACAGAAACAGAGTTACAGGTGGAGAAAATTAACTTATAATTATCAGGGAGAAGAAGGGGAAGGGATAAATTGCAAGATTGGGATTGACATATACACACTATGCACATAAAATGGATAACTAATAAGAATCTACTGTACAGCACAGGAAACTCTACTCAATACTGTATGATGGCCTCCGTGGGAAAAGAATCTAAAAAAGAGTATTTATAACATGTTAAATGGCAATCCACTCCAGTATTCTTGCCTGGAAGATCCCATGGATGGGATAACATGTGTATTCACCATTTGAATCAGCTCTAATGAGGTGGATGAAACTGGAGCCTATTATACAGAGTGAAATAAGCCAGAAAGAAAAACACCAATACAGTATACTAACGCATATATATGGAATTTAGAAAGATGGTAATGATAACCCTGTATACGAGACAGCAAAAGACACAGATGTATAGAACAGTCTTTTGGACTCTGTGGGAGAGGGAGAAGGTAGGATGATTTGGGAGAATGGCATTGAAACATGTATAATATTATATGTGAAACGAATCTCCAGTCCAGTTTCGATGCATGATACTGGATGCTTGGGACTGGTGCACTGGGATGACCCAGAGGGATGGTATGGGGAGGGAGGAGGGACGGGGTTCAGGATGGGGAACACGTGTACACCCGTGGCGGATTCATGTTGATGTACGGCAAAACCAATACAGTATTGTAAAGTAATTAGCCTCCAATTAAAATAAATAAATTTATATTTTAAAAAATGTGTATTCACTTTTCTGTACACCTGACACTAAGGTGTTTGGTTTACAACATTGTAAACCAAATACACCCCAATAAAATTTTTTATAAATAAAGATAAATATCTATTTGCTTTAAAATATAAAAGCAGGTCCTTCATCACACAGACGGAGAAGGCAATGGCAACCCACTCCAGTACTCTTGCCTGGAAAATCCCATGGACGAGGAGCCTGGTAGGCTGCAGTCCATGAGGCTGCACAGAGTCGGACACGACTGAATCGACTTAGCAGCAGCATAACACAGTGGGAGGAAGCCTGGTCCCAGAGCTCAGAGAGCCCTCGGGTTCAGGGCTAATGAGCAGGACCCTGGCTTCCCTCTGTCTCCAGCAGGAACTGCTCTTAGTGGCAGAGCTCATGTCCTGTGAAAGAGCCACCTACCCACTGAGAATGGCCACTGAGAAGACATGGGGGCTGGGGAGGTTGGGAGTACAGGGGTTCGAGGTTGGTCATCTCAAATTCTCTTTGATGATCCCCGAACTCTCCCACTACAGTAGGTATGTCATTTTAGGAAGAAATTGTGTTTCAGAGTCCTGCAGAGATCCATAAGAATGTCACACTACAAGTGACCCTGAATAAGGTCATCTAATGCCTCTCCTTTCCCCCGAGGAATGAGACTACAAGGGGACAGGGCACCATGTCCCTCAGGAACAGCAGCAGTCGCTGTGGCACCTGCAAGCCCATTTTGTTGGTCTATCTGATCCCAAAGCGCCTCTCCCAATAAACATGGTGTTTGTGTTCCCTTCTCCTTGTAAAACAGGACACAAATGCATCAACCCCTCTCCTTAGTCTAGAAAGGAGCATAGAAAAGGACCCTGAATATCTGAAGCAAGTAAAGGATTAACTTGAAGCCCCGGATGGATAGTCCCTTGCACTGCAAGGAGATCAAACCAGTCAATCCTAGAGGAAATCAATCCTGAATATTCACTGGAGGGACTGATCCTGAGGCTGAAGCTCTAATCCTTTGGCTACCCAAGGCGAACAGCAGACTCATTGGAAAAGACCCTGATACCAGGAAAGATCGAAGGCAGGAGGAGAAGGGAATGACAAAGGACGGGATGGTTGGATGGCATCACCGACTCAATGGACATGAGTTTGAGCAAGTTCTGGGAGATGGCGAAGACAGGGAAGCTTGGCGTGCTGCAGTCCATGGAGTCACAAAGAATCGGACACAGTTGAGCAACTGAACAACAACAACCAGATGGATAAATGAAAGCCTTCCTGGCCCACAGTGGGAGGGATAAAAAGGTCTGCACAGGACACACTAAGGTCAGTCTTCCTCAGACTCACAGGCTTTGTCTTCTTGGAAAGCCTATCCCAAATAAACCAAGATGGAGCTTTTGTATCTCCAAAGCCACAGTTCACCATAAAACCTAACATTTACAGAGAAAGTAAACAACTGTAATGGGGAAAGCTTCAGCTGAGGCACTCTGGACCACAAGGAACATTTTTTGGTAGATGAGATGCATACGTGTGAAAGGAGCTTTGGAGAAGAGTCAGCCGAGGCCAAGCTTATGAAGACGTGGGCTGTTATGGTTCATGGAAAGTGAAAGAGAAAACCCAGAGAGGTCACTCACCAGTGGACAAACTAAAGCCCAACCTAGTCTGTTGCTACCTTTAAGACATTTGGCCTGAGAGGCAAAATTCCAACACTTCCACTCAATAGAATTCATGATAGTAATAATGGCAATATTATTATTAAGGTTTTATGGCTTTTTATAATTTACAAAGTCACATTATCTCATTTGATCCTAATCTTCATCCTGAGCAATAACCAGTAGAGATTTATAATCCCCTTTGGAAAGTAATCATGAGTAAAGAAGAAGAAACTCAAGACATTTTGCCAAGATTGCAGGGAGAGTCGGTGGCAGGGAAGTTTCTGGCACTAGAACATCAGCTTCTCTCTCCAGAGCTCTTCATGCATCAGCTACTTGATTCTATGTCACTCATTTCTCGGTTCATGAGTCCTAAGAGGGGTTCATTTTGTCGGCTACTATCAGGTCAGGAGACTTGGAAAATAAATAAGTAATGATACTAATGTAACTTAACCAAGTGCCTGTTACTATACAAATTTTAACTCTGTGTGTGTGTGTGTGTGTGTGTGTGTGTGTGTGTTTGGAATAGTTAATATAGTCTTCCTTCATTTTTTTTTTACTGGATCTGAATTCCAAATGGACTCATGTAGACCTTTACACAAGCACATTTTTTTTCACTAAATTTCTGGTGAATTAACAAATGAGTGAATGAATGAAAGAAGGTTAGAATGCTTGCTATGATGCTCATATCCTGGTGACCTGACCAGAACCACCTGGAATCGGCTGAGTTCCCCTTCTTCCTCACCCCCACCACCCAAATACACACTCCAGGGGCCCAGCCGTGATTCTGTGGGAGAGGATCTACTGGTTTCAAATCAGACTCAGGGGTGTGCTTCTAATTAAGAGTTACTACCTAGGCCAACAGTAGATAGTTTTTAAAAGGAGGAAATAAAGGTCATTTCATTTAAGAAATGAGGAAATGAAGGTCCCATGATCTGCCCAACCTCACACAGCCCGTGGGCGCACACCACCATAGCCCACCACTCCAGGTCATGCTGGAACAGCTAGAAGAACTAACCAGAAAACATCACATGGTACCAAATCCTCTATGAGTCTAGATGAAGACCTCCTCTCTCTTGCCAAAAACAACTATATTTGACCGCTTGAACGATCCAAATGCAGCGCATCTTTTTTTACTTCTGTTTGGATGAACTATGCAAAGTTCTCATTAAGAAGACATGTTGGGTAAATATGAATAATTCCTAGGCTTGGCAGAGGAAGCAGACCTCTGTGATTCAGAGCAAAATTTATAGCCAAAAGTATCAAGCCAAGTTAGCCTTTGACTATACAGAAGTTCCCTCAGGACAGTGCAGCGTCTCCTGGTCACCCCAGTGAACGCACAGTGGACTTGTCTCCTAGAGGCTTATCACCTGTGAGGAGGTTCTAGGAGATAATGTGCTACCTGATAGACCCACAGCTGGAGACCAGCTCTTCATCCCTCAGGATGCAGGAAGTGCGCTTGTCAAGCTGACTGTTTCCAGAAGAGGTGGTGTGTCCTTGAGGATCAACTCTAGGAGTCTGTGAGAGACAAACTAGGAGGGCGCCCTGTAAGAAAACACTGAGCAAAGTATATGAATGTGCCTCATGAGAAGGTAAGGAGTTACTGGGCTAGCGTTAGTTGCTCAGTTGTGTCTGACTCTTTGCAACCTCATGAACTGTAGCCAGCCAAGCTCCTCTGTCCATGGGATTCTCCAGGCAAGAATA
This sequence comes from Ovis canadensis, assembly GCF_042477335.2. NCBI lineage: Eukaryota > Metazoa > Chordata > Mammalia > Artiodactyla > Bovidae > Ovis > Ovis canadensis. The sequence continues at coordinate 35,048,543 of NC_091260.1, forward strand.
CTGGGCTGGGTAGCTTTTTCCTTCTCCAGAGGATCTTCCCAACCCAGGGATAGAACCTGGGTCTCTTACATTGCAGGTTGAGTCTTTACCGTCTGAGCCACCAGGGAAGCATAAAGCATAAAGAAACACTATGAGCATAGTATGTGACTGTGCTCCATGAGAAGATAAGTGGATACTGGGATAACATGGAGGGAAATATTGAAAAGATTGAAACTGCCACTCAGGTTAGAGCAGCTCTGACCTTTGGGGCTGCCCTTTATAGAAGACAGTTATCACACACATCATATTTTTCAAGGAAACCATCTTTTTTTGCCCTACTGAATTTCGTGCAGCCTGTCCTGTGAATGGTGATTTGCTGCCCCCTAGTGTCCATTTTCTTTTACTAAAATTCACAAATCATTAGTCTATGTTCCTTTCCCTCCCAGTCTCTTCAAAAAAAAAATCATCCAAAGCAAAATAAAGTAAAAATAAAAATTTTTTAAAAATATAAATAAATAAATAATCATCCCTTGACTGTCACTACAGTAGCCAAATTGAATGATGACGAAGTTGACTTACAGACAAGGGCCTTCATATCACATCACAGATGCTCTGCCTCTCCTCCCGTCACCACTCACAAACCCGAGCCATCACATGTGGGAAGGAACCCAAGGACCTGCACCGCAAAGCCCGAACTACAGACTCACCCTGTGTTACTCCAACTGCGTCTATTTAAGGAGAGTGTAATTCTCTCCCTGAGGAAAGGCACCAGCAACCTCAGGGGTTCTCATATCAGGCAGGCATCTAGGGGTCAGTGTTTAAAAGACCTAGTCCTGGGACTTCCCTGCTGGTCCAGTGGTTAAGAATCTGCCTTCCTGTGCAGGGGACAGCTACTGAGCCCAAGCTCTAGAGCCGGTACGCAGCAACAAAAGATTCTGCATGCCACAAGGAAGATCCCACGTGCCACAGCTAAGAGCCAACACAGCCAAATAATTAACTATTTCAAAGAAAAGAAAATCCCGAGTCCTGCAAGGCAGGGGTCCCAACCCCCAGGCCACATACCAGTGCAGTCTGTGGCCTGTTATGAACACAGCAGGGAGTGAACAGTGGTAAAAACCAAAACCATCTCCCCCTACCCCCGTCCATGGAAAAATTGTCTTCCACGAAACCAGTCCCTGGTGCCAAAATGATTGGACACCACTGCTGTAAGGGATTAATCTCCAAAATATACAAACAGCTCACGCAGCTCTATGTCAAAAAAAAAAAAAAACCCAATCAAAAAATGAGCAGGAGATCTAAGAAGACATTTCTCCAAAGAAGACATACAGATGGCTAAAAAAAAAATCACATGGAAAGAAGCTAAACATCACTAATTATTCAGTTCAGTTCAGTCACTCAGTCGTGTCCGACTCCTTGCGACCCCATGAATCGCAGCACACCAGGCCTCCCTGTCCATCACCAACTCCCGGAGTTCACTCAGATTCACGTCCATCGAGTCCGTGATGCCATCCAGCCATCTCATCCTCGGTCGTCCCCTTCTCCTCCTGCCCCAAATCCCTCCCAGCATCAGTCTTTTCCAATGAGTCAGCTCTTTACGTGAGGTGGCCAAAGTACTGGAGCTTCAGCTTTAGCATCATTCCTTCCAAAGAAATCCCAGGGTTGATCTCCTTCAGAACAGACTGGTTGGATGTCCTTGCAGTTCAAGGGACTCTCAAGAGTCTTCTCCAACACCACAATTCAAAAGCATCAATTCTTCGGTGCTCAGCCTTCTTCACAGTCCATCTCTCACATCCATACATGACCACAGGAAAAACCATAGCCTTAACTAGACGGACCTTAGTCGGCAAAGTAATGTCTCTGTTTTTGAATATACTATCTAGATTGGTCATAACTTTTCTTCCAAGGAGTAAGCGTCTTTTAATTTCATGGCTGCAATCACCATCTGCAGTGATTTTGGAACCCCAAAAAATAAAGTCTGACACTGTTTCCACTGTTTCCCCATCTATTTCCCATGAAGTGATGGGACCAGATGCCATGATCTTAGTTTTCTGAATGTTGAGCTTTAAGTCAACTTTTTCGCTTTCCTCTTTCACTTTCATCAAGAGGCTTTTTAGCTCCTCTTCGCTTTCTGCCATAAGGGTGGTGTCATCTGCATACCTGAGGTGATTGATATTTCTCCCAGCAATCTTGATTCCAGCTTGTGTTTCTTCCAGCCCAGTATTTCTCATGATGTACTCTGCATATAAGTTAAATAAGCAGGGTGACAATATACAGCCTTGACGTACTCCTTTTCCTATTTGGAACCAGTCTGTTGTTCCATGTCCAGTTCTAACTGTTGCTTCCTGACCTGCATACAGATTTCTCAAGAGGCAGGTTAGGTGGTCTGGTATTCCCATCTCTTTCAGAATTTTCCACAGTTTATTGTGATCCACACAGTCAAAGGCTTTGGCATAGTCAAGAAAGCAGAAATAGATGTTTTTCTGGAACTCTCTTGCTTTTTCCACGATCCAGCGGATGTTGGCAATTTGATCTCTGGTTCCTCTAATTATTAGAGAAATGCAAGTAAAACTGCCATTAGGTATCACCTCACTCTGGTCTAAATGGCCATCATCAAAATATCTAGAAATAATAAATGCTGGAGAGGGTGTGGAGAAAAGGGAACCCATCTACATTGCTGGTGGGAATGTATATTGGTACAGCTTCTATGGAGAACTTACAGTGGAATACTGCTGCTGCTGCTGCTAAGTCACTTCAGTCGTGTCCGACTCTGTGCAGCCCCAGAGACAGCAGCCCACCAGGCTCCCCCGTCCCTGGGATTCTCCAGGCAAGAACACTGGAGTGGGTTGCCATTTCCTTCTTGATTGCATGAAAGTGAAAAGAGAAAGTGAAGTTGCTCAGTCGTGCGGCCCCATGGACTGCAGCCCACCAGGCTCCTATACTACTCAGCCATAAAAAAGAATGAAATAATGCCATTTGCAGTAGCATGGATGCACCTAGATCATACTAAGTGAAGTAAGTCCGACAGAGAAAAACAATGATATCATATGATACCATTCATTGATCTCTCTGAAATGTGACCCTTCCATGTCTACAGTTGCCACTTTAATCCTGGTATCTAGGCAGGAACCAAGGTCAAAAGAGACAGGGCCTATTCTAAAATATTTTCTTTATAAAACCTTCTACTTGAAGATATTCCGCTGGTTCCATTTTGCGTGTTTTAAAGGATAACTTCCACAGATTCACACTAGACTCCTCTTTTAATAAACCTTCAAAAAGTGATGGCATAAAGGCACCTCGTTTTTGTGGCCAACCAAACATGCATACTATCTCTTCAATTCTTTTGCAAATTGGCAAAAAAAAAAAAAAAAAAAACAGGAAAGGCATATGAGAGGTATAAATCGGCAGGGACAATGTTCCAGGGGAGAACATAATAGCAGACGTCCTGTTGGAGAGAAGAAAAGAAAACACACACAAGAAAATTTCCAAGAACTGTAAAGAATTCCTCGTTGCCTAACAGAATAAACAGCAGAGACTCATTCAAAGTAATATTTTCACAAAATTTCACAGGCCTAGATAAACAACCCGTTTGGAAAGAATTAAAGTGAAAGTGTTAGTTGCTCAGTCGTGTCTGACTCTTTGAGACCCTGCCAGACTTCTCTGTCCATAGAATTCTCCAGGCAAGAATACTGGAGTGGGTAGCCTTTCCCTTCTCCAGGGGACCTTCCCGAGCCAGGGATTGAATTCCAGTCTCCTGCATTGCAGACAGATTCTTTACCATCTGAACCACCAGGGAAGCAAAAAGAATTAAAGCAAGGCACTGCTGAAGATCAGAAATCAGAATACCATAAACTTCTAGTAAGAGAGACTGAATGGCAATGGAGAAATTCTGCAGGAAAAAGATTACCAACCTGGAAATACATAGCCCACCAAAGTGCATATCAAGAATTAGGACATGTTCAGACTCACAAGGAACTCAAAATAGTAACTATGACCCTCTCTTGAGAAGTTCCTAGAAGATGTGCTCTAGCAAAGAAGGAATAAACCAAGAAAAGGGAAACAAGTGGTAGAAGAGATACTGAGGCCTATTAACAATTTTAAGTGTTGATTGCAGCTACAACCTATTCGAATTGGGCAGAGCCAAACAGGACCGGAAGTGATTAGGTGCACTTTGCCTATAGGAGCCAGGAAAAAAAGACTTATACAGAGAAGGTGCAGAAGCAAAGCAAGATTATTGATTGCTGAAGGAGGAAATGGCTACCCTCTCTCCAGTATTCTTGCCTGGGAAATCCCATGCACAGAGAGGCCTGGTGGGCCACAGTCCACGGGGTCGCAAAGAGTAGGACACAACTGCACACATGTACATACGTACACACACACAAAAAGGGTGAAATAAAGCCGTTTGAGGCAACATGCATAGACCTAGAGATTGTCATCCTGAGAAAAGAGAGTCGGACAGAGAAGGAAGAATATCATATGATATCACTTACATGTGGAATCTTATCATGCAAATGAGCTTATTCTAAGAAACAGACTCACAGACACGGAGAACAGACTTGTGCTTGGTTATCAAGGAGGAGGTGGGGCGGCAGAGGGATGGATTGGGAGTTTGGGGATTAACAGATGCAAGCAACTATATATAAAATGGATAAACAAGGCCCTACTGTATAGCACAGGGGATTGTACTCAATATCTTGTGATAAACCATAATGAAAAAGAATATGAAAAACAATGTATATATATGTATAACTGAGTCACTTTGCTGTACAGTAGAAATTACAATATTGTCAATCAACTATCCTTCAATAAAATAAATTTTTAAAAAGATTATTGATTGGCTATAGCTGAAAGCCTGGTCAGCTATTTGTGATGGGTTGTCCTTGGTTTTGATTTCTTAACCTTGAGGCATTTATAGCCTTAGATGTTGGTTTGCTCATCTTTGTAGGTACCAAAGCATTAGAGGCCCCTCCATCTGGTGGCCTCCTTGAAACTTAACACATGGGACCCAGATGTGAGACTATTCCACAGGGTAGGGGTCAAAGGTAAGTGGGAGGGTCAGAGCTCTGCAGGCTACAAGCACAAGCAGTTATGTTTAGAGCAAGAAGACAGAAAATGGATTAAGATATGCGATATATTTTGTAATTTGGGAAATATCATTGGTGTTTGACAAATCTGATGGTGTGCATGGAAAAATCAGTGATAAGCGCATGAAAAAAAGCTAATTCAATGAAGCAATGACTCCAAGAAGACCAAATGTTTAATTTTTTTTTAAAAAGGGTGGGGGAAAATTACTGCAGTATTTCGCTCAGCAGTGAAAAATATTGTCTACCAAAATAACATGATTATTGGGACTTCCCTGGCAGTCCAGTCAATTAAGACTCCACACTTCCAAGCAGGTGTCATGGGTTTGATCCCTGCTCAGGGAACCAAGATTCTACAGCCAAATAATAATAATAATGTGTTTATTATATTTATATCAGTTAGTAGGGCAGGGGATGGCATGGGGAGTACAAGACCAGACCTTCATCTAACATGTTATAAAGTCAGTAGCTAAATTCTCAGGTTAAGTGGAGAAATAGGACTTAATATGTAAACTCTGAGAGACATAGATGGGAAGGAGACTTTTCTCTGAATTCCTATTGGAAGCTTTTGAATCATGTGACAGTATTGCTTCTCTAGAATTATTACATTTTTTAAAAGACTCATCACATAGAATCTCTCTGGCAGGATATTCAATGAGCTAATTATAGTGGTTGCCACTAGTGAAGGGAGCTGTACTTTCTAAATCTGTACTTTGTTAGTGTATTACTAAAAAGATACAAATTTTTCCCCAAAGCAACAGAAACAAGAGTTGAAAATGATGGCCTCTTGGGAGTAGGGCTGGAGAGAGTGAAGGGGTGGAAACAGTAAGGACCTTTTATATCATTTTGTGCTTTTATATACCAAAAGCTTCCTGTATTAATTTCTGGTATTACACTTTAAACAGTGTAAACTTTTTTTTAATTTTTAAATGGAAGCTACGGAATTGCTTCCTGAACACAAAGATTAAACACTGTATATTCTGTACCTTTAGGCAGGCAAAGGTGATTCTGAGCTGCTTCCTGTAGTCAGGAAGTTTCTAAACAGTGGAAAGCTCGCTGGCTCCCTCTGCTGGTAAGAGATACTCTTGTAAAAGTGTATTAAAGTCTTCGTTAAGAACCTCGGGTAGGCTAACAAATTCATTAGTTGAACAGTTTCATTTCTGTTAAAAAACCCCATTAAGCTGTCTGAGTACGTTCCACATTCACTGGTGATGTCATAGAAGAAACAATTTCATACTTTTCTTTGAATTCCAAAACCTTTCTTACCCTCAATCAATATTTTCACATACTTAAATAAAACCTTGTCTTCTGGTACTGAGAGAGGCTTTCCTCTTGTGCTAGAACAGTACAGAGAACATCAGATTGTAAAGTTACGAAATATTCACCCTTGTCAGGTAAGTTCCAGGTGCCAAGTGGACAGAAACAAGCTCTCTGAAGGCTTGTTAGTCTTTACTATTTGACGAAACTTTGTCCATCTCCTGCCTCAGGTAGGAGGGCTCCATGGAGAGAGTCCAGACAGGCGGAAATCTACCTAGTCTCACCCACAGTATCTGGAGGACGTACAGAGTTGCAGAACACCTTTACAGATTTTCTTTATTTTTGAATGCCTAAGTAATATATGCTTGCCTTAAAAGTTAGACAATTTTTTTAATTTAAAAAAAAATTTCTAAATGGCACAACTAACTCTTTTAAAGAAAACTCCACAGGATCTATTTTAAAACTTTTTTTAAATTTCATACTCTATGATTGATCCATTTCACTATTTGGTGACTCTCCTATAGAAACAGGAACACATGTACAAGGCCACAAGAATGGCCAATGGGGCAGCGTGTAATAGCTAAAAAATGGGAACAATTTAGTTGTCCACTGGCAGGAGAATAGCTAAACAGATCATCTATTATCCATGCTATGGCATCCTACTTTGCAATTTAGAAGAATAAGGTAGTTGACATGTACTAACATGGATACATTTCTTTAAAATACTATGGAATTTAAAAGTGTATTGTAGAAACATCCACACAACATGGTATCATGTATTTTTAATACTATAAATTCTCTCCATGTAAGTATATAACCATGTAAATACACAGAAAATATCAGGAAGGCAACATCAGTTCAGTTCAATGCCATGGCTCAGTCACATCTGACTCTTTGCAGCCCCATGACTGCAGCACACCAGGCTTCCCTGTCCATCACCAACTCCCGGAGCTTGCTCAGACTTATGTCCATCGAGTCGGTGATGCCATCCAACCATCTCATCCTCTGTCATCCCCTTCTCCTCCTGCCTTCAATCTTGCCCAGCATCAGGGTCTTCTCCAAGGAGTCAGTTCTTCCTATCAGGTGGCCAAGGTATTGGAGTTTCAGCTTCAGCATCAGTCCTTCTAATGAATATTCAGGACTGATTTCCTTCAGGATGGACTGGTTGGACCTCCTTGCAGTCCAAAGGACTCTCAGGAGTCTTTTCCAACATCACAGTTTAAAAGCATCAATTCTTCGGTGCTCAGCTTTCTTTATAGTCCAACTCTCACATCCATACATGACTACTGGAAAAACCACAGCTTTGACTAGACGGACCTCTGTCGGCGAGTAACGTCTCTGCTTTTTAATGTGCTATCTAGGTGTGTCATAGCTTTCCTTCCAAGGAGCAACTGTTTTTTAATTTCATGGCTATAGTCACCATCTGCAGTGATCTGGGAGCCCAAGAAAATATAGTCTCTCACTGTTTTCATTGTTCCCCCATCTATTTGCCATGAAGTGATGGGACTGTGTGCAGGTCAGTAAGCAACAGTTAGAACTGGACATGGAACAACAGACTGGTTCCAAACAGGAAAAGGAGTACATCAAGGCTGTATACTGTCACCCTGCTTATTTAACGTCTATGCATGATACATCATGAGAAACGTTGGGTGGGAGGAAGTATAAGCTGGAATCAAGATTGCCGGGAAAAATATCAATAACCTCAGTAATGCAGATGACACCACCCTTACGGCAGAAAGTGAAGAACTAAAGACACTCTTGATGAAAGTGAAAGAGGAGAGTGAAACAGTTGGCTTAAAGCTCAACATTCAGAAAACTAAGATCATGGCATCGGTCCCATCACTTCATGGGAAATAGATGGGGAAACAGTGGAAACAGTGGCTGACTTTATTTTGGGGGGCTCCAAAATCACTACAGATGTTGATTGCAGTTATGAAATTAAAAGATGCTTACTCCTTGGAAGGAAAGTTCTGACCAACCTAGACAGCATATTAAAAAGCAGAGACATTACTTTGTCAACAAAGGTCCATCTAGTCAAAATCATGGCTAGTCATCTAGCTATGATTTTTCCAGTAGTCATGTATGGATGTGAGAGTTGGACTATAAAGAAAGCTGAGCACCGAAGAATTGATGCTTTTGAACTGTGGTGTTAGAGAAGACTCTTGACAGTCCCTTGGACTACAAGGAAATCCAACCAGTCTATTCTAAAGGAGACCAGTCCCGGGTGTTCATTGGAAGGACTGATGTTGAAGCTGAAACTCCAATACTTTGGCCACCTCATGCGAAGAGCTAACACACTGGAAAAGACCCTGATGCTCGGAAAGATTGAGGGCAGGAGGAGAAGGGGACGACCGAGGATGAGATGGTTGGATGGCATCACCGACTCAATGGACATAGGTTTGAGTAGACTCCAGCAGTTGGTGATGGACAGGGAGGCCTTGTGTGCTGCAGTCCATGGGGTCGCAAAGAGTTGGGCACGACTGAGCCACTGAACTGAACTGAACTGATGGGACTGGAGGCCATGATCTTATGTTTTTTGAATATTGAGATTTAAGCCAACTTTTTCACTCTCCTCTTTCACTTTCATCAAGAGGCTCTTTAGTTCCTCTTCACTTTCTGCCATAAGGGTGGTGTCATCTGCATATCTGAGGTTAGTGATATTTCTCCCAGCAATCTTGATTCCAGCTTGTGTTTCATCCAGCCCAGCATTTCGCATGATGTACTCTGTATATAAGTGAAATAAGCAGGGTGACAATATACAGCCTTGATGTACTCCTTTCCTGATTTGGAACCAGTCTGTTGTTCCATGTCCAGTTCTAACTGTTGCTTCCCGACCTGCATACAGATTTCTCAGTAGGCAAGTAAGGTGGTCTGGTATTCCATCTCTTGAGGAATTTTCCATAGTTTGTTGTGATCCACACAGTCAAAGGCTTTGGTGTAGTCAATAAAGCAGAAATAGACGTTTCTCTAGAACTCTCTTGCTTTTTTGATGACCCAGCCAATGTTGGCAATTTGATCTCTGGTTCCTCTGCCTTTTCTAAAACCAGCTTGAACATCAGGGAGTTTGTGGTTCACGTATTGTTGAAGCCTGGCTTGGAGAATTTTAAGCATTACTTTACTCACATGTGAAATGAGTGCAATTGTGCAGTAATTTGAACATTCTTTGGCATTGCCTTTCTTTGGGATTGGAATGAAAACTGACCTTTTCCAGTCCTGTGGCCACTGCTGAGTTTTTCACATTTCCTGGCATATTGAGTGCAGCACTTTCACAGCATCATCTTTCAGGATTTGAAATAGCTCAAGTGGAATTCCATCACCTCCACTAGCTTTGTTTGTAGTGACACTTCCTAAGGCCCACTTGACTTTTCATTCCAGGATGTCTGGCTCTAGGTGAGTGATCATACCATTGTGGTTATCTGGATCATGAAGGTTTATCTTTTTGTATAGTTCTGTGTATTCTTGCCACCTCGTCTTAATATCTTCTGCTTCTGTTAGTTCCATACCATTTCTGTCTTTTATTGTGCCCATCTTTGCATGAAATGTTCCCTTGGTATCTCTAATTTTCTTGAAGAGATCTCTAGTCTTTCCCATTCTATTGTTTTCCTCTATTTCTTTGCATTGATCACTGAGGAAGGCTTTCTTATCTCTCCTTGCTATTTTTTGGAACTTTGCATTCAAATGGGTATATTTTTCCTTTTCTTCTTTGTCTTTAGCTTCTCTTATTTTCTCAGCTATTTGTAAGTCCTCCTCAGACAACCATTTTGCCTTTTTGCATTTCTTTTTCTTGGGGATAGTCTTGATCACTTTCTCCTGTACAATGTGACGAACATCCATCCATTGTTCTTCAGGCACTCTATCAGATCTAATCCCTTGAATCTGTTTGTCACAATTATACACTATTTCCACTGTATAATTGTAAGGGGTTTGATTTAGGTCATACCTGAATGGTCTAGTGGTTTTCTCTTCTTTCTTCAATTTAAGTCTGAATTTGGCAATAAGGAGTTCATGATCTAGGCACAGTCAGCACCTGGTCTTGTTTTTGCTGACTGTATAGAGCTTCACCATCTTTGGCTGCAAAAAATATGTAATCAATCTGATTTTTATATTGACCATCTAGTGATATCCATGTATAGAGTCTTCTCTTGTGTTGTTGGAAGAGGATGTTTGCTATGACCAGTATATTGTCTTGGCTAAACTCTGTTAGCCTTTGCCCTGTTTTATTTTGTACTCCAAGGCCAAATTTGCCTGTTACTCCAGGTATTTCTTGACTTCCTGTTTTTGCATTCCAGTCCCCTATTATGAAAAGGACATCTTTTTGGAGTGTTAACTTTAGAAGGTCTTGTAAGTCTTCATAGAACCATTCAACTTCAGCTTCTTGCATTAGTGGCTGGGGCATGGACTTGGACTACTGTGACATTGAATGGTTTGCCTTGGAAACAAACAGAGATCATTCTGTCGTGTTTGAGACTGCACCCAAGTACAGAATTCCGGACTCTTTTGTTGACTGTGAGGGCTACTCCATTACTTCTAAGGGATTCTTGCCCACAGTAGTAGATACGATGGTCATCTGAGTCCAATTCTCCCATTCCCGTCCATTTTAGTTCACTGATTCCTAAAATGTCGATATTCACTCTTGCCATCTCCTGTTTGACCACTTCCAGTTTACCTTGATTCATGGACCTAATGGAGAAGGTAATGGCACCCCACTCCAGTACTCTTGCCTGGAAAATCCCATGGACAAAGGAGCCTGGTAGGCTGCAGTCCATGCGGTCGCCAAGAGTCGGACAACTGAGCAACTTCACTTTCACTTTTCACTTTCATACATTGGAGAAGGAAATGGCAGCCCACTCCAGTGTTCTTGCTTGGAGAATCCCAGGGACGGGGGAGCCTGGTGGGCTGCCGTCTATGGGGTCACACAGAGTCAGACACGACTGAAGTGACTTAGCAGCATGGACCTAACATTCCAGGTTCCTATGCAATACTAAATACATAAGAAGGGAGGAGAGCCAGGAGTGGTATTCAAAAGGGCCAACTTACAAAATATGGGTTTATTAATTACTTGAGTAATCAAAAATTAATGTAAAGATAATCATCTCTCCATTCTCATCCAATCCCACATCCCTCGAAGTAATCAGTCTTAAAAGTCCTCCCAGAACTTGCTCTACTTCTATATAAAGACATACAAATATACATGCACACACATTGTCTTCTAATTTTCTAAAATAGGATCAGACTATACATAACACTCTGCAGTTTTCTTTTTTCACTCGGTAATATTTCAAAGATACCTTTCCAGGTAATATATAGATATATCTCATGCTTAATAGTTTCACTGTAATCCATAGTGTGAATATATCATTGTTTATTCAAACTTCCCTTTTCTTTGAACATTTCAGTTGTTTGGTGACATTTTTGCTACCATATCACATAAGTATATGATATATATACATGTATCAATTAAAAGGTTTCCCAGGTGGTTCAGTGGTAAAGAATCTACCTGCCAATGCAGAAGACGCAAGAGAAAATGACTTGATCCCTGGGTTGGGAAGATCCCCTGGAGTAGGAAATGGCAACCCACTCCAGTATTCTTGCCTGGAGAATTTCATGAACAGGGAAATGGGACGGGCTATAGTCCATGCGAGTCACAAAGAGCTGAACATGACTGAGCAACTGAGCATGTAAGAACTAAGCAAGTTCATCTACTACAACCTCTTGCTTTACAAGTACAGAAGCTAAGACCCAAAGACATGAACTTATTTGCCCAAATCTCACACCACCTAAATAAATGGACTGGAAACTAGAACCCAAGTCACTTGCCTAGTATCCATTCCCCCTTTACCTAGTAACAGCTCCCTGATTGAGTGGAAGGTAGTGGGAAAAATATTGGGCCCCCCAAAAAAATATCTGTGACCTAATCCCCAGAACTGTGAACATGTTACCTAACATGGCAAAAGGGCTTTTATGGTGTGATTAAGTTAAGGATTTTGAGATGGGGAGATTAACCTGGATTTATCTGGGCCAGAGTGAGATGATTTCCTGCTTTGAAGGTAGAAGAGGGCCATGAGCCAAGGAACGCAGGCAGCCTCTAGAGGCTGCAAAAGGCAAGAAACAGATTCTCCCCTAGAGCTTCCTGAAGGAATGTAGCCCCGCTGACACCTTGACTTTAGCTCAGTGAGATTCATTTCAGAATCCTGACTCCCAGAACTGTAAGATAATGAACTGGTGTTGCTTTAAATCACACTGTGCTAATTTGTTACAGCAGCAAAAGAAACAAATATGGGGAAAGGACCAGCGTCCTCCTACTCTGTAGTTATTTTAATTTCACTAATAAACTCAGCATTCAGAAAGCTAAGATTATGGCATCCAGTCCCATCACTCCATGGAAAATAAATGGGGAAACAATGAAAACAGTGAGAGACTTTATTTTCTTGGGCTCCAAAATCACTGCAGATGGTTACTGCTGCCATGAAATTAAAAGACTCTAGCTCCTTGGAAGCAAAGCTATGACCAAACTAGACAGCCTATTAAAAAGGAGAGATATTACTTTGCCAACAAACATCCATCTAGTCAAAGCCATGGTTTTTCCAGTAGTCATGTATGGATGTGAGAGTTGGACTACAAAGAAAACTGAGCATAGAAGAATTGATGCTTTTGAAGTGTGGTGTTGGAGAAGACTCTTGAGAGTCCCTTGGAGTGCAAGGAGATCAAACCAGTCATCCTCAAGGAAATCAGTCCTGAATATTCATTGGAAGGACTGATGCTGAAGCTGAAACTCCAATAATACTTTGGCCACCTGATATGAAGAACTGAATCCTTGGAAAAGACCCTGATACTGGGCAAGATTGAAGGCAGGAGGAGAAGGGGACAACAGAGGATGAGATGGCCGGATGGCATCACCGACTTGATGGACATGAGTTTGTGCAAGCTCCAGGAGTTGTTGATGGACAGAGAAGCCTGGCGTGCTGCAGTCCATGGGGTCGCAAAGAGTCGGACTTGACTGACTGAACTGAACTGAACTGAATATACATAAGTCCACAACAAAGAAGAGACACAGAAAATCGCGGTATATACAGAATTTGACTACTTACAATACATTACAATAAATAGGGCATTTTATAAATAATTCAGTATTGGATTAGAATCTTTCCAGGGATGGCTAATTCTAGTTAGCAGAAATATTACAAATCCATTGCTATTAGGATGACAAAAGGCTTTCATTGTTGCTATTGAGTACTTTAAGCTTAATGTTATTAAATCTGAGTTTTCTGTGATTTTACATTGTAATCAATGTTTTTTAAGGAAAGCAATTTAAATCTAACAGTGTTTACTCTGATCTTAGTTGAATTTTTATAACAAAGGTGAAACTTTTCTCCATACCTCATTTTTCTTTTTGCAAAAGTAAGAATCATTTAGAAGCTTGGTGTTATATTCCTCTTCACCAACTCTTCAGTTTATTTAGGGAATATGGAACAGTCAGCCAAGGACATATTATCCAGGCTTGGGTAACCAGCATATGCCATGCCTCAGGCCAAGGTGACTTGAATCAGCAGGTCAACAATACTGGCCTATGAGAGCCAGACCCAAAGTTTGTACTGAAACCGTTTGTTAAACAGAATTTCTATTTTCCACTGGATTTTACCTGAAAGCATATAAGCTTGGAACTTCCCAGGGCTCCTATGAGGGGAAAGCCTGCCTGAGAACAGAACAGCACAGAGATGGACGATGGACAGAACCAAGAGATGGACGTAACAGCTCCCTCCCCAGTGTTGTCTACACACTTGATCAATCTGAGTATGAAGACAATTTCAGTCTGCTTTTCATTGTTTGTAGCCTAAAACAGTTCTGCCTAGTTCACCAAATTCTCAGTCTTCTGTCATTATGGTTCTTTCCGAAGAGAATTTTAAGCTATTTTTTAAGGCAACTGACATACTAGAAAATGATACAAAGCCATAGAACTATCTTAAAAGCTTAATAATTATTTAATAAAGCATTAACCAAGATGCCAGGGTAGTAAGTTCCTTTCCTTAAGTGTAATAAGGAGCATCACGTTGCAGTTAAAGCAGAATGAATTTAAGTTTGACACAGAAAAAAAAGAACTTATGGACTTCATGGTTGTAAGATATGAACATGCTCTAAAATTAAAATGTTTTCCAGAAATCATTAAGAGTATTCAAGCCACTTAGGGACAAATACCAGGGGGAACAGTAAGTACCTCTGGCTCTTTTCTCCGACCCTTGGAAAGAAAGTTCATGTTCTAAACCAGCCTGTTGGTTACAGATATAAACCTGATAGAGCAGGGGTAGCCAGTTAGTTTTGTAAATAAAGTTTTATTGGAAAATATCCACACCCACTTGTTTTCATATTGTTGATGGCTGCTTTCCCAGTACAAAAGCAGAGTTGAGTAGCTGCCCACAAAGCCAAAAATATTTACTATGTGGACCTTTAGAGAACATTTGCCAACCTTTGAATGAGAGTTGCCTTATTCTGGATCAGGCTGGGAAATAATGGCTTCATCAGAAGTATGGTTAAAGGTAGGGAAGCAAACTAACTGTCCATCAACAGATGAATGAATGAAGAAGCTATGATATGTATATACAATGGAATACTATAAAAAAGAATGAAATTTTGCCATTTGTCAAACATGAATGAACCTGGAGGGTATTATGCTTAGTAAAGTAAGTCAGACAAAGAAAGACAAACATATATTATCACTTATATGTTGAACCTAAAAACATGAAACAAATTAATCAATATAACCAAATAGAAAAGAAGAAGAAGAATTAGACCAGTCTACCAGAAGGGTTAGACCTCACATCAAACCAAACACTCCCCGATGCTGGAGTGCCTGTTATGTGCAGGTACTGTGCTAGGTGCTGGGAGTGTAAAGATGAAGAGCATTCAGGCCCTGATGTCTAGGAGCTGAGGAGTCTTCTGCCTCCAAGAAAACACAGATACATAAACAAACGTAGCACAGCATGATATGGAATTTGAGAGATGCATTTAAACAAAGCAACATGCAGAGAATGTTTGGCCAGTGGCTAATACTTCAGTTCAGTTCAGTTGCTCAGTTGTGTCCGACTCTTTGCGACCCCATGAACTGCAGTACGCCAGGCCTCCCTGTCCATCACCAACTCTCAGAGTTCACTCAAACTCACATCCATCGAGTCAATGATGCCATCCAGCCAACTCATCCTCTGTCGTCCCCTTCTCCTCCTGCCCTCAATCCCTCCCAGCATCAGAGACTTTTCCGGTGAGTCAACTCTTCGCATAAGGTGGCCAAAGTATTGGAGTTTCAGCTTTAGCATCAGTCCTTCCAAAGAACTCCCAGGACTGATCTGCTTTAGGATGGACTGGTTGGATCTCCTTGCAGTCCAAGGAACTCTCAAGAATCTTCTCCAACACCACAGTTCAAAAGCATCAATTCTTCGGCACTCAGCCTTCTTCACAGTCCAACTCTCACATCCATACATGACTACCTGAAAAACCATAGCTTTGACTAGACAGACCTTTGTTGGCAAAGTAATGTCTCTGCTTTTGAATATGCTGTCTGGGTTGGTCATAACTTTCCTTCCAAGGAGCAAGCGTCTTTTAATTTCATGGCTGCAATCACCATCTGCAGTGATTTTGGAGCCCAAAAAAATAAAGTCTGACACTGTTTCCCCATCTATTTCCCATCAAATGATGGGACCAGATGCCATGATCTTCGTTTTCTGAATGTTGAGCTTTAAGTCAACTTTTTCACTCTCCTCTTTCACTTTCATCAAGAGGTTTTTTAGCTCCTCTTCACATTCTGCCATAAGGGTGGTGTCATCTGCATATCTGGGGTTATTGATATTTCTCCTGGCAATCTTGATTCCAGCTTGTGCTTCATCCAGCCCAGCGTTTCTCATGATGTACTCTGCATAGAAGTTAAATAAGCAGGGTGACAATATACAGCCTTGACATACTCCTTTTCCTATTTAGAACCAGTCTGTTGTTCCATGTCCAGTTCTCACTGTTGCTTCCTGACCTGCATACAGGTTTCTCAAGAGGCAGGTCAGGTGGTCTGGTATTCCCATCTCTTTCAGAATTTTCCACAGTTTATTGTGATCCACACAGTCAAAGGCTTTGGCATAGTCAATAAAGCAGAAATAGATGTTTTTCTGGAACTCTCTTCCTTTTCCCATGATCCAGTGGACGTTGGCAATTTGATTTCTGGTTCCTCTGCCTTTTCTAAAACCAGCTTGAACATCTGGAAGTTCACGGTTCACATATTGCTAAAGCCTGGCTTGGAGAATTTTGAGTATTACTTCACTATGTGAGATGAGTGCAATTGTGCGGTAGTTTGTAAGCAATTAATAGATGGTAGCTCTTTTTGTTGTTCAGTTGCTAGGCCATGTCTGACTCTTTGTGAACCCATGGACTACAGCATATCAGGCTTTCCTGTCCTTCACTATCTCCTGGAGTTTGCTCAGACTCATGTCCATTGAGTCAGTGATGCCAATGGACTCTGCCAGCTCTATGGTAAGGGCTAGTGGCAACCTCCTCCAGGAGGACTTGTGCCAACATGCCACACCTCCCAGGACTGCTGCTGCCAGTGCCCCCTGTTGCCACAGCAGGCCGCTGCTGACCCACGCCTCTGCAGGAGATCCTCAAACACTCCCAGACAGAAGCTGAGCACACATTCTCCTACTCTGCCATCAGCGGAAAACTGAATGAAAGATTTACCTCGCATGGCCCTGCCCACGAGAGCAAGACCCAGCTTTCCTCACAGCCAGTTGCTCCCATCACCAGTAGCTCTTAACTTTTAACAGTTTTTACTGTAACTCCTCAAATGCTCTGAGAGCTACCTAACCCTAACAAAGGTCAGAGAGGTTTCTCCAGTTTAGTCTCTGAAGCAACAGAGCAAGCAGGAACAGCATGACTCCAGGCGTGGATAATTCGCCTGTGAGTATGAAAAATACCTATTTTGTCAGCATGTAGTGAGTAATCTGAAAGTCTTAGGCTTAGCAATTGCAGAAGGGAAGACTCTCTTAAAGCATCTGAGACTCAACCATGAAGGATTCCTTGTGTTTCTAACAAACAAAGAGCAAAAGGATGAAGAGAGAGACAGGCTCAAGAAAGAGTTCGTTTTAGGATAAAGAAACACTCAAAGGCTTGTAGGCACAGAGAAGGGAAGGAAAAGGAGACAAAAGCACAGGCCTTGAGAAGTAGGTGTCTTCCTGTGCTGTGCTAAGTCGCTTCAGTCACGTCTGGCTCTTGGCAACCCCACGGACGGCAGCCCATCAGGCTCCTTTGTCCAGGGGATTCTCCAGGCAAGAATACTGGAGTGGATTGCCATTCCCTTCTCCAGGGGATCTTCTGGACCCAGGGATTGAACCCGCTTCCCCTATGTCTCCTGCACTGGCAGGCACGTCCTTTACCACTAGTGCCAGCTGGGAAGCCCAGGTGTCTTGCTGCTGCTGCTAAGTCGCTTCAGTCATGTCCAACTCTGTGCGACCCCATAGACGGCAGCCCACCAGGCTCCCCCGTCCCTGGGATTCTCCAGGCAAGAACACTGGAGTGGGTTTCCATTTCCTTCTCCAATGCATGAGAGTGAAAATTGAAAGTGAAGTCGCTCAGTCGTGTCCGACTCTTTGCGACCCCATGGACTGCAGCCTACCAGGCTCCTCCGTCCATGGGATTCTCCAGGCACGAGTACTAAAGTGGGGTGCCATTGCTTTCTCCAATGTGTCTTCCTAGGAGAAAGAAAAGAAGGTGTTGCTTCAAAATCTGACCCCATACGCTGCAGGTATGGAGAGACCAAAGGAAGAGACTGGTCACTCACTCCAGATGGGTAGGTGGCAGGTTTAATAAGCATGGAACTTATGTACAAGGCTGGTCCTGGGAGCTGTAAGATGAGCAGACCTACACACTGGTCAGCAGGATCTTAAAATGTATATAACAGCTTTAATGGGGTTCAGTCCTGTATTCAAAAAACTAAGATCATGGCATCTGGTCCCATCACTTCATGGCAAATAGATGGGGAAACAGTGGAAACAGGGGCTGACTTTATTTTTCTGGGCTCCAAAATCAGTGCAGATGGTGATTGCAGCCATGAAATTAAGATGCTTACTTCTTGGAAGGAAAGTTATGACCAACCTAGATAGCATATTAAAAAGCAGAGACATTACTTTGCCAACAAAGGTCCATGTAGTCAAGGCTATGGTTTTTCCAGTAGTCATGTATGGATGTGAGAGTTGGACTATAAAGAAAGCTGAGCGCCAAAGAATTGATGTTTTTGAACTGTGGTGTTGGAGAAGACTCTTGAGAGTCCTTTGGACTGCAAGGAGATCCAACCAGTCCATCCTAAAGCAGATCAGTCCTGGGTGTTCATTGGAAGGACTGATGTTGAAGCTGAAACTCCAATATTTTGGCCACCTGATGTGAAGAGCTGACTCATTTGAAAAGACCCTGATGCTGGGAAAGATTGAGGGCAGGAGGAGAAGGGGACAACAGAGGATGAGATAGTTGGATGGCATCACTGACTCGATGGACATGGGTTTGGGTGGACTCCGGGTCTTGGTGATGAATAGGGAGGCCTGGCGTGCTGCGGTTCATGGGGTCTCAAAGAGTCGGACACGACTGAGCGACTAAACTGAATTGAACTGAGTCCTGTATAAAGACTGTCCAGATAGTCTCAGCCATGCATCGCCATCTCAAGGCCCTGTCCTTGGGGCAGCTCTTAGTGGAGGAAAGGCAATCAGACACCTGTGCCAAGGACAGGGGATGGGGGAGGGGCCTCCGGCTGCCCGGCTCCAGCACGAAGGTCAACCAGCAGTCACGTCCTCTCTGTGACTTCCTCCAACACTCCACCTCTCAGACAGGCTCTCATAACCTTACACAGATCCTTCAGCGTTAGCATTAGAGGCCCCTCCTCCAGTGGACCTCTGACTATCCTGGAGGTAGGCCTTAGAGCAGCAATAGAGGCACACACAAGAGAAAACGCAGATCAAGATAATGATTTCCAAATAAGTAATTTTTTCTACCAAGAGCTCCATGATCTGAACCACTGATCACTTAGTTCACTGGCCTGGGGGTCAGATCAGCTAGGATGTTCACTTGTGTCTGCGTGTGATTTTACAAAAATGATATATTAGCAGACTCATCAGCTATGGACACACAGCACTTCATCTGGATGATGGCACAGGTGAGGCAGTCATAGTGTCCAAGGTCATCCTATTTATTTTTAATAGTTAGTTTTTATTTGGCCGCACCAGGTCTCAGTTGCAGCATGCAGAATCTTCAGTTCTCGTTGCAGCACGCTGGATCTTTTTAGTTGCAGCATGCATGATCTAGTTCCCTGACCAGGGATCGAACCCAAACCCCATGCATTGGGAGCATGGAGTCTTAGCCACTGGACCACTAGGGAAGTCCCAAGGCCATCCTATTTTAAAGGACAGCTTTTCTCGTTAGAGGCATTTCAGTGTTGCCTAAGAACAGACTTTGACAGCCATCACTAAAGACTTGGTGAATTTCGCAAGAGCTTCTATGTGTGCCCTCATGTCCTCCAGGCCAGTGGAGCAGCCAAATGATGGAACCAATGGAACACAGACCATCTGGCCTTGAGGAGAGGGGGGCTGGAGGCATTAGGAATTTGATCGGATTGTACAGATCACACATGTTGGCCAGGGGAAGCAGCGCTGTCTGACATGATATGAACAGGGTGTGGGGGGGAGGGGCGGAGTTAGGGTTCAAACCAAAGCTTTCCCAACTCTAGTGTTAATGACCATTTCCCATAGTGGTTAGCAATCATCTCAGGCTTCTGACAGTTTAACTGAAACCATGGCCTTCTCTCTTCAGCCACTTGCCAGCGTTTGACACTATCCTCCACCTTCCTCCCTGGCTCCAGCACTCTTTCCTAGTCTCCTTGCAGCCACTGCCCCACCTGGCCACTCACTTCACATGCCCTGCACCTGATCTTCCTTTGCTTGGCCACACCTCTGTGCATGCTCCTCTTCCAGCCCAGTCCTGTCAACACAAATCCTTGTGAATTTCTTGCTGAGTTCAAATGAAATACTAACCTAAAGAAAATTTACAATATAGCATCATGACAAGAAAAGAGACAACATTCTGGTTTATAAGTGTTACCATTTTAAAGATTATTTAAGATTAGCCACTGAATAAGAAAAATTGTAGTGCCTAAAACCTAACAGTTCTCTCATTGGTGAAGCACATTTGATAGAAGCTTTCTCAATTTAGCAATTCTAAAAATTTACAAGTTGTGAAACTAAAGGAAACTTTTCTTAAATATCAATTCAGTTCAGTTTAGTCACTCAGTCCTGTCCAACTCTCTGCGATCCCATGAACCGCAGCATGCCAGGCTTCCCTGTCCATCACCAACTCCCAGAGCCCACCCAAACCCATGTCCATTGAGTCAGTGATGCCATCCAACTATCTCATCCTCTGTCATCCCCTTCTCCTCCGGCCCTCAATCTTTCCCAGCATCAGGGTCTTATCCAATGAGTCAGCTCTTCACATCAGATGGCCAAAATATTGGAGTTTCAGCTTCAACATCATTCCTTCCAAAGAACACCCAGGACTGATCTCCTTTAGGATGGACTGGTTGGATCTCCTTGCAGTCCAAGGGACTCTCAAGAGTCTTCTCCAACACCACAGTTCAAAAACATCAATTCTTTGGCGCTCAGCTTTCTTCACAGTCCAACTCACACATCCATACATGACTACTGGAAAAATCATAGCCTTGACTAGACGGACCTTTGATGGCAAAGTAATGTCTCTGCTTTTTAATATGCTGTCTAGGTTGGTCATAACTTTCCTTCCAAGGAGTAAGAGTCCTTTTAATTTCATGGCTGCGGTCACCATCTGCAGTAATTTTGGAGCCCCCAAAAATAAAGTCTAACACTGTTTCCACTGTTTTCCTACCTATTTCCCATCAAATGATGGGGCCAGATGCCATGATCTTCGTTTTCTGAATGTTGAGCTTTAAGTCAACTTTTTCACTCTCCTCTTTCACTTTCATCAAGAGGCTTTTGAGTTCCTCTTCACTTTCTGCCATAAGGGTGGTGTCATCTGCATATCTGAGGTTAGCGATACTTCTCCCAGCAATCTTGATTCCAGCTTGTGCTTCTTCTAGCCCAGCGTTTCTCATGATGTACTCTGCATATAAGTTAAATAAGCAGGGTGACAATATACAGCCTTGACATACTCCTTTTCCTATTTGGAACCAGTCTGTTGTTCCATGTCCAGTTCTAACTGTTGCTTCCTGACCTGCATACAAGTTTCTTAATAGTCAAAGATAAATTCCAGTTAATGACATTAGAGGGCAGAGGGGATTACCTTTCTATTCCACTAAAAACATAAGAAAATGGCGTCATATGAAAAAGAGATCAGAGAAAAAGCAGCCAAAAACTGTACCGGGAGAAGTGTTATATAGAGGTATGCCTGGGAACTATTAATGATTTTAAAATATTATCTTTCTGGACACTTTCAGTTTGTAGCATTTGTCATCTTTTTAAAATTTTTGTTGTGATTTGTTCTCATTCTAAATAGTCTCTTTTGTAATTTTGAATTTTTCTTAAAGTTTTGCATAAGTTTTAGACCACAAAAGCTGAATCACCCCAGCTAAGCTGAGATGGTATATTAGTTTTGTACAGGCAAATTACCACACACTTAGAGGCTTAAATGACACAGATTTCCCTTACCGTTGTGTAGATCAGCAGTCTCACATGGGTCTCACTGGCTAAAATCAGTAGCAGGGCTGTATTCTTTCTGGAGGCTCCAGGGGACAATATGCTTCCTTGCTATTTCTATGTTCTGAGGGCTGTGAGCCCTTCCTCCATATTCAAAGCCAGTGATGACAGTCAGGTCCTCTCACATAGCACCACTCCGACCTTCAGTAGTCACAGCATCCTGTTACCCTCCCGCCTCACTCTTCCACATTTAAGGAACTTTGTGACTCCATTGGGCCAACCTGGATAATCCAGGATGTCTCTCTATTTTAAGGTCAGTTAATTAACAACTGTAATTCCATCTGCCGTCTTAATTCCCTGTTGCTATTATGTAAGTAACACATTTACAGGTTCCTGGACTCAGGACATGGACATCTTTGGGACTTATTCTTCTGCCTTCCACAGAGGGTTGTTAGTCTGGACTACTGTGCACCAGACTTCTCCACACCCAACCCCAAAGGCCAAAGCTATCAACAGAAAAGAAAATAAGAATAAACCCCAGGAGGTGGGCAAGGTGTGTAATGAAGAGAGGAAGAAGGAGAGAGGGAGAGAAGGAGGAAGCATTCACAAGCCCTGGTCACACCAAGTCCCTGACTCCACCCACTATTCTTCCTTGTCCTTCCGCTTGAGCAAGTTTGAGTTCAGTTTCTGTCACTTGCCACCAGCAGAACCCTGATTAATAGTCATTATTATTAACAGTCATTTATTGAGTCTACACTATGGAAAGCACTGTGAAAAACTTCCCACACACTTGCATTTTTTTAATCCTCATAACCATTCTGCAAAAAATATTAGTTTTTGCATTTTAAAAATGAATATGCTAAGGCTCTATGAAGGGAAATACCTTGCCCCAGGTCACCCACCAAGGCTCAAACCTAAGTCTGTCGAAAGATTTAAACAGACTTTATAGATGGGATTTGGGGCTTCTCTTTTGTGGGTCTTTTCCTTCTGGAATTTCCCCCCTAACTTTCTGTCCTGTGGTTCTTCAGCCAGAAAGAATACAGGTTTTCTGTTGGGAGTTCTAGCTGTTCGTAACTAGGGCCTGACTCAGGCTAGATGCCAGAAAACAGAAATCTCAGACAGTGCTATTCATTTTTTCAGAGCCAACTTCCATCCAGGTTTTTCTTTTCTTTTTTTTTTTTTTTTCAAGTTTCAGACTATTTATTCATCAGTGTAAACCCCAACACAATACACCAACATGATTTCGTGCATTTAGAGGGGAAATATTTCCTGGTTAAGTGGAAAATTGTGCGGATGGCTTCTGGAAGACCTTCATTCTAATCAGCTTTATAGTGAAATATTTCATTTAGAAGTCTGGACCTTCTTTCTTCAGTTTGCTGTAATCTACATTCACAGAGTAGAACTTGTACTGATCATTAGGACCTAGTTTGTTCCAGGGTTCTGGGTTATTCTTTCTGTCCCAACTGACATCGGGATTGAACAATGCCAGGCGCATGACATACAGTGCTGCTCCAGTCCCTCCTGCTCCAATAAATATGAAGAGGGGAATCAAGCTAGGATGCCTCTTGGCCTGACCGATGATCTGGCGGAGCATGGTTGCGACAGTGGCCTCGATTCCAAACCGAGAGAAAAACTAAGCCGCAAGGCCGGGGATTAAGCACTCACCGCCATCCAGGTTTTTCTGAATGGTCTCTTGCCAGTGCCCCTCTGTGTATCAGTCACTCAGTTGTGTCCAATTCTTTGTGATCCTATGGACCATAACCCATCAAATTCTTCTGTCCATGGGATTCTCCAGGCAAGAACACTGGAGTGGGTGGCCATTCCCTTCTCCAGGGGACCTTCCCCACCCAGGGACTGGACCCACGTCTCCTGCACCGCAGACATTCTTCACCACCCAAGCCACCAGGGAAGCCCTAGTCTGCCGCCTTCCGATCTGTATGACTACCTGCCTTCGACACATTGCTATTTGAATGTCTCAAATCCAGTCATTCTTATTCCCAGAATACACTGTTCCTTCCGAATTTATTGTAGTGGACAACCATCTAAACCAAACACAGGGCAGGCATCCTGGACTTCTTCACTCCCTTACCTACCAAATCCTATTGATTCTCTCTCCTTAACATTTCAGTTTCATTCCTATTGAATTACCTGAGTTCAATTCCTTTCCATTTTTTGCCAAAATGCAACATTTCAAACTCACTCCCTACTCCTTAGTCTACCCCCTTCTCATCTTCTTTTTACACTGTGGCCAAAGTGAATGTTCTGAAATATGTATACCTGCTCATTTGACTCCCCAGTTTAAAACTTTTCGGCAGTTTGTTGCCTCCAAGAAAATCTGCCAGATGTTTATTTGAATAGTCAAGATCTCTGCCTGCCTCTTTAGCTATTCCTCCACACTAGCCCTGTTGTTGAAACATCCCTTCCTCCACCATCCAACTAACACCTAATTATTCTGCAAGAAAGGATCAGAATTTTACCTCTGCAGAGAATTTTCAGACATGCCTTTATGCTTGCCACAGCACTTACGACGCTGCCTTGTTTTTAACTTTGCTGTTCCCTCTCTAGGAGAAGAGCTTCGTGAAGGATGAGACTCCCTTTTCAATATCCATGTTCCCAGAGCCCAGGATAATGGCTGATACGTATTAGACTCTCCATAAATATTTGAACAAATAAATGAAATAAAATGTTTTAAAAATGGAAGGGTGGTCATATTGTAAATATACTCTGTGGATGGGGGTATCCTAGAATTTTCCCTATCTAGATAAAAATTTTAGTTCTTCCAAACTTTTAACACTTTGGTGACCTCCATCAAAAAACAAACAAAAAAATCTCTTCAGCGTCCTCACATGGCATTCAACCTTGCAAGTATAAAATTCTTGGTTCTTTCCACTACACTGACCATCAGTGTGACTGAGTGATCTGAAAGTCTTTTTAATAATTTGGGTATTATAAGGAACTCAATACACCTAAGGCACATTATCATCACTGCCGAATTTGTTAATAATAACTGGGGAGAGCACCCACATTTTCCATTTATGTAAGAGTTCCCTGAAAATAAATGTGGTCACCTTTGCTCTTTTGGTTACAATATGTGCACCTACAAAACCACAGAGTAAAAAAACTCATTTATTTTGGAACAGGTATAACAAGATAAAATAATTAAACTCAATTAAAGGAAAATTTTAAATACAGTGGAGATTCGTAATATGAAATAATGTCTGCTCTCAAAAGAAATATAGACCCTTTGCAGGGTGAAATAACAAAGATTTGAATCAAAGGCAAGAGGTAATTTGAGAATATCAAGTACAAAACTCACCTCTCTCATCAGAGAAAACTAGCTGCAATGATCAACTTTTCTTGGCAACAGGAAAGTAAAAAACCCTGGAGTATAGCAAATTGGTCAGCATCTTAATGCTAGTAAGAAACTATTCAGTAAAGAATATTATCATTTCAACCTGTATCAACATGAAATGGGACATAAAAGTGGAATACAAGAATTTGTTTGACACTTGTAAGATAATTTAGAGTGGAAGAAAACTCTTATCAATCCAGAGAAGCAACAACCTAGACCCAAATTAGGCTCAAAAGTAAAAAATAAGGCATGCAGTGTTTTCCATAAGCTGCTTTGCAGTACTATGCCTCTTGAGGGCACCAAAGATTTTTAAATACTTTCACCATGTTTTCTGATGAAATAAAAAATTCTCAGATTTTTTCAATAAACATTTACTGAACACTGTTAATATGTTTTATGGACAAGGAGCCATAATAAAGATGCAAAAATAAAACATGATCACTTCCTTGGTGAGTAAGCTCAAGGTCTGGTGGGAGTGGCCTTAGCACTTTTATTAAGATAATGGAGAATGTAATTTGTTGAACTAACTACCGGCATTAGGTATAAGCGTATCTAATCTAGCCTTGACAGGGGTTCTCTAAGTAGGGGCCAGACTCCTGCGGCTATGAGTCCATTTTCAGGTCGGGAAAAGTCAGAACTACTTTCACTGTAATACTAACATGTTTTCACTTCTGTAACTTTCATTTTTCCATGCATGTATAGGGGAGTTTTCCAGAGGCTAAGTGACATATGATAGTGTTATTGCTCTGCTAACTAATGGAATGTGTATTTGTATATTGTAAATTTTTTTTTAGAAATTTCTAAGGCATAACTGGTTTAGGGTAGGAATTCCTGCATTTTCAAAGATGGATTTTGTCCTCTGTTCTCCTACAGGGCTGTTGCTAGCTATCTTCAGTTATACTTGCTATGTTTTCTGCTAATTCATTATCCAATAAATCATGATTCTGAAGCCCACAAGATGTTCTTGTAACTCTGTGGAAACAACACTACTGAGCATAATTTGATATTTTGATATTCTTTAATATTGAATATAAAATTCACTATTTTAAAATTCTTGAAATTATTTTAGCGTTTTACATAAAATATTAGGGTAGCTTAATATTTTATATGAAAATTAACTATATATTTTTCTTATGTTTTAGAATAGATGCCTTAAAATAGGGAGATTGAAAGACTTTTTTTCAATGCACACTTGTGCCATCTACGTTTAAAGATGTTGAAAGAGATGAAATCAACACCCATGGAAGGGTCCTATCTCATGGAAGGGAGAAGCATCTACATCTACTCCAAAGAAACTGGGCAAAACTATAAGCAAACTAAAGTACGATTAAAACTATCTTCCCCTTGGCTTTACAGATGTTTATAACTTGCCTTATTGTGCCTTCTCCTGTATAGGAGAATATTTTCATATAGTTTTTCAAATAGTTTTATAGTGCAACTTAAGTTGCAACATCATTTTGAAACCAGAGTTTAAAGAAAGTATATACAGAGTTTAAAGAAAAAGGGATTGAGGACCACTGAGTTGTGTGCCGCCCCTCAAGTTCATGTCTACCATGAAAGTGAGAATGTCATTTTATGGAGACAGGGTCTTTCAGATGTAATCAACTAAGATGAATCATAATAGCTTAAGCCCTGTCAGAAAACACCGGAAGCTAGAGACAAGGAGGAACCCTCCCCTAGAAACTTCGGGAAGGGGATGGCCCTCCCAACACCTTAATTTCAGGCTTCTAGTCTCCAGAACTGAGAGACAATAAATTCCTGTTGTTAAAAGCCACCTAATTCGTGATACTTTGTTATAGCAGCCCTATTATTTTTAACATGGACATGATGAGCTCTTTAAAAGCCAAAATAGTTTTAGGCATTTCCAAACTGGAAATGAAAAGGTCATCAAAGCATCTTACAGGCTTTTGTATTCCACTAACTAGAGAAACCCACACATTAGCTGAGAGGCATTCAATTTCAAGCCCTGATAGAACAGATCACTATGGAATGCCTGAAAATTCAGTAAAGAAATCACAAGAGTGCCATTTTCCAATGATATGGTAATTTGTTGAATTAAAATTTTAGCTGCAAACCCGGAGACTGCACTAATAGCTTATCTTTAAAATTGTACTTGCCATGTAAATGACTGAATTTGGGATTTTTTTTATTGTTTTGCTTATATTCACCTGGTATCAATATCAATTAATTACCAAAGAATATCTTCTCCTTTTATGTAAATGCTTGCCAACAAACAAGTTATTCAGTGCTTAAACAGTCAAAGCACTGAATAATTTCTTTAAAATATATAGTTCATACTGGAACAATTATGTTGAATGTGTACACCAATGGTACTTAGCATGAATCGAGGTGGAGGCATCAAACATTAGTAATCATTGTATCTCTTCACTCCCAGGTACTAACAGTAAAGGAAAACAAAACAAAATAAAACACCAGCTTCTTTTTAAAATGTTCTGCATAAAACAAAAAGTTATGTTTACCGGATTTCAATTCTTGAATATGTGTCTTTTTAATATTCTGTGTGATGCAAAGGGACACACACCTAAGGCTAAATATTCCAGGTCATGTTAGTTATATAGTACTATTAGAAAGCATGAGGCAAATGAATTACACAGAACATCCAAGGGAGAAGCAGCTGAAATTATTTATGACCTTGTGATGAGACACCATAAAAAATGACAATTTAAAAAGCATGAGTTAACAAATTTCCCCTACATGAGACCATACAATCTAAGTCAAAAGGGCTGTTTCAGTTATCTAGGTCAAGATTTTCCCAAATATTAAAAGCCCTTAATATCATCTATCAAAATTGGTCACCCAGCTCCTGCTTGACTACTGTCACTGCTCATACCCTCTCAAGGAAACCACTTTGTAAGAACTCTAGTAGGAAGATTTTTCATTCAGTGAGTTAAAGCCTCCATCCCTCATCCAACATTCTCGGACTGGCCCTAAAGGTAGCTTGACCTAGTAGAAAGCACACTGAATTAGGAAATTAGACGGCCTCATTCATAATTTCCAGTGTACCCACGTGCTAGGAGGGTGACTTAAGGCAAATTAGTAATCTCCTTGGATTTCAGTTTGTAAAAATAAGAGTACTTAGTCTTTTCAACTACACTCCAGCAACTGGTGTAAGGACCAGTAAAGAATATGTTTAAAACAACTTGCTAAACATAAAAATAATGTTTACTCATATGACACATTTATTTAGAAAAATATTTGCTAGATTTCTCTTCAATAAGCTACATAGAAGAAAAATAATAGCAAAAGCTAATATTGCTGGTTGTTGACTACCTGCCAAGCTCTTAAAAGGGCTTTACATGTTTGAGAGGTTTTGTTCGTCTTCCCCCAAATTTTATAAGACAGCTCCAAATAGCATCCAATTTTTTACCTAAGGAAACTGAGGTATACACAAGTTAGGTAACTGAACCAACATCACACAAAAACTATCTAATTAATCCCTCTTTTTCTAAGAGTGCTGCAAACTCTTAAAACCAGTCTTCTTACTTGCTCTCTACTTGCCTCATCTTTGGGGGACCCGTGCACACACATTTATCTTTTGCTCAAAATAGCCCAGAGTCTAAGCAATTGATAGATGGACCTTCTGAGACCCAAGGATGCCTGTGCTAATTAGATTCAAAAGATGAATGAATGCCTGTGAAGAGCCACCCAGCCTGCACTGAGAGATATGATAGGAAAATCTAACCTCTCTTCATAATTATCTCCAAGTCAAAAATAACAGATTGGAAATTTGCCAAAGTTAGCAACTGCAATTTCAGCAATACTCCTGTCTACCAAATCAGTAGCTAAAATTCAAGGCAAACAACAAGTAATACTCTAGGAATTTTTTATTAACATTATATCTTATAAAATATGTGATTTTTATTTTTTTTAACAAGCACACTGGAACTGGACCATCCAAATGACTATTATTTCAGAGTAATCACATTGGCAGGCTGTACACTTCCGAAGACTCAGGAGAAGAGCTGGGCACACCGAAGTTGCTTAGATGTGCAAATAATTTTGGTGATATTGCCATTACTTAGACCATTTTTGGAATTCTTTTGGTTCTGTCCTCCAAAGCCAAGACGTATTTATTTAAAATAATCTTTGATAGGAGCACTTCTTGGTCTTAGAGGATACTGCTTAGCACGTTGTGAATTTCTTCCTCTCAATTGTGAAATAAACCACAGAAAATTATATACAACATATGAAGAATTTGAACAAGCTTTAAGTGTAAATTCAATTTATTTTTGGAAATAACAAAACTACCTATTCAAAGAGATTTTTTTTAAACAAACTTTCAGATACTAAGACTGTATCTAGGTAAGATGTACAAAGAATCAGACTTATCTTCCCTGGTCTTAAAAATACAGATATTTAGGTAAAAAGAGCATGTCTCTCGAGGAAGGATCACATCTTTATATGTTGAGTCTCCTCATTCACTAATCCTACATTTTGTTTATGGTTATTGTCAAATAATTTTTAACTATTTGCTTTTTAGTATGAGTTACTTTGGACTACCAGGAGCTGACTGTGGCTCGGATCATGAACTCCTTATTGCCAAATTCAGACTTAAACTGAAGAAAGTAGGGGGAAAACCACTAGACCATTCAGGTATGACCTAAATCAAATCCCTAACGATTATACAGTGAAAGTGAGAAACAGATTTAAGGGACTAGATCTGAAGGACAGCATGCCTGATGAACTACGGACGGAAGTTCCTGACATTGTACAGGAGACAGGATCAAGACCAAGAAATGCCAAAAAAGAAATGCAAAAAATCAAAATGGCTGTCTGAGGAGGCCTTACAAATAGCTGTGAAAAGAAGAGAAGCAAAAAGCAAAGGAGAAAAGGAAAGATACACCCATTTGAATGCAGAGTTCCAAAGAATAGCAAGGAGAGATAAGAAAGCCTTCCTCAGCAATCAAAGCAAAGAAACAGAGGAAAACAATAGAATAGGAAAGATTAGAGATCTCTTCAAGAAAATTAAAGATACCAAGGGAACATTTCATTCAAAGATGAGGTCGATAAAGGACAGAAATGGTATGGACCTAATAGAAGCAGAAGATATTAAGAAGTGGTGGCAAGAATACACAGAAGAACTGTATGAAAAACATCTTCACAACCCAGATAATCATGATGCTGTGACCACTCACCTAAAGCCAGACATCCTGGAATGTGAAGTCAAGTGGATCTTAGGAAGCATCACTACAAAGATAGTGGAGGTGATGGAATTCCAGTCGAACTATTTCAAATCCTAAAAGATGATTCTGTGAAAGTGCTGTACTCAATATGCCAGCAAATGTGGAAAACTCAGCAGTGGCCTCAGGACTGGAAAATGTCAGTTCTCATTTCAATCCCAAAGAAAAGCAGTGCCAAAGAATGCTCAAACTACCACACAATTGCACTCATCTCACACACTAGTAAGTGAAGTGAAGTCGCTCAGTTGTGTCCGACTCTTTGCAACCCCGTGGACTGTAACCCACCAAGCTCCTCTGTCCATGGGATTCTCCAGGCATGAGTACTGGAGTGGGTTGCCATTTCCTTCTCCAAGGGATCGTCCTGACCCAGGGATCGAACCCAGGTCTCCCACATTACAGGCAAACACTTTAACCTCTGAGCCGCCAGGGAAGCCCACACGCTAGTAAAGTAGTGCTCAAAATTCTCCAAGCCAGGCTTTAACAATATGTGAACTGTGAACTTCCAGATGTTTAAGCTGGTTTTAGAAAAAGCAGAGGAGCCAGAGATCAAATTGCCAACATTGGTTGAATCATCAAAAAAGCAAGAGAGTTCCAGAAAAAAACATCTATTTCTGTTTTATTGACTATACCAAAGCCCTTGACTGTGTGGATCACAATAAACTGTGGAAAATTCTGAAAGAGATGGGAATACCAGACTACCTGACCTGCCTCTTGAGAAACGTGATGCAGGTTAAGAAGCTACAGTTAGAACTGGACATGGTACAACAGACTGGTTCCAAATAGGAAGAGGAGTATGTCAAGGCTGTATATTGTTACCCTGCTTATTTAACTTATATGCAGAGTACATCATGAGAAACACTGGGCTGGAAGAAGCACAAGCTGGAATCAAGATTGCCGGGAGAAATATCAGTAACCTCAGATATGCAGATGACACCACCCTTATGGCAGAAAGAGAAGAAGAACTAAAGAGCCTCTTGATGAAAAAGGAGAGTGAAAAAGTTGACTTAAAGCTCAACATTCAGAAAACGAAGATCATGGCATCTGGTCCCATCACTTCATGGGAAATAGATGGGAAAACAGTGGAAATAATGACAGACTTTATTTTGGGGGGGGCTCCAGAATCACTGCAGATGATGACTGCAGCCATGAAATTAAAAGACGCTTACTCCTTGGAAGGAAAAGTTATGACCAACCTAGACAGTATATTAAAAAGCAGAGACATTACTTTGCCAACAAAGGTCTGTCTAGTCAAGGCTATGGTTTTTCCAGTGGTCACATATGGATGTGACAGTTGGACTATAAAGAAAGCTGAGTGCCAAAGAATTGATGCTTTTGAACTGTGGTGTTGGAGAAGACTCTTGAGAGTCCCTGGGACAGCAAGGAGATCCAACCAGTCCATTCTCAAGGAAATCAGTCCTGAATATTCATTGGAAGGACTGATATTGAAGCTGAAGCTCCAATACTTTGGCCACCGGATGCGAAGAACTGACTCATTTGCAAAGACCCTGATGCTGGGAGGGATTGGGAGCAGGAGAAGAGGACGACAGAGGATCAGATGGTTGGGTGGCATCACCGAGTAAACTCCAGGAGTTGGTAATGGACAGGGAAGCCTGGTGTGCTGCAGTCCATGGGGTTGCAAAGTCAAACACGACTCAGTGACTGAACTGAACTGACAAAGGAGAGTTTACTTATTGAAAGAGAAAAATCATTCATTAGAACCTCATTTTTGTGGGGTCATTACCTAACATGGTATTACTGATGGGCTGCCTGGGGGAACTTCTCTTGTACAGATCAGACCCTTGTTCAACCTTTCCCCCAACATGCCACTTTTAGTTTGCCTCTTCTATTGCTAACATGTACCCCTCAACCTAGACGACTTTATGTACTCAAACCTGCATGACACATTGGCAAGTTTTCCCTCCTACCTGTCCCTGAGTTTTAAGAAAGCATACATATGAACCTTGACGTAAAAAGACTTAAAAGTTCAAACTTAAACTGAACCCCGTAAGGTTTCCTGAACTCAGTATGGGCCAATTCCCATAATTCACCTAAAATTCCCTTCTGTCTTCTGTGTGCCTTATAAATTATTATTCGTTAATACCAAGCTAAGACATCTTCTGGAAAGCCTCCCCTGAGACCTCTTACACTACCCCTAACTCTACACACTGCACATATTTTGAAAACTCATTTACATTAATTTACCCTACAAAGCCATGATCAATTTCAACACAGGGGTTATCTTTACTCTTTGTACTTTCAGCACAGGGCCTAGCCTGGTAGGCCCTCCTTTTACTGACTTTTCTATTTGTTTTAACTTGGGAAGTTCCAGATATAAGGAGTATTTACTGCTAAATAAGTCACTGATCAAATTTAAATGTAAGCTAACAAGAGTTATTATCTCCACATTTTTTCATTCTCCATTTTAGATCAAATCCCTTCTTATCTAGGTTGGATGACAGAGTATTTAAACCTGGAGCCAGTTAGAGACTGTTTAGTCCTGTCCCTTGTGAGTTAGGGCTGGGTTCAGTCATTGCCGCAGGAACTTTCTCCTTACTCTTTCCTATGGATTTAGATCCCATGCAGTATCTGTGCGGTGGCCTAACTGCACTGTTTCGCAGCTTTACTAGCTGAGGACACTGTTTCCTATCATGAGTTTCCAGGTTCAGATTCAATACACTAGTTTTACCTTTTTCCCTGTTAAGAGACCTGAGATCCTTCCTTCACTCCAACTTGAGGAATAATTTTGTACTGTCCTCTGTGCCAAACTGCTGGTCTGAACATGCACTACTGAGAGATTATCCAAGGTATTATCTAGGCAGTCATCTAAGCAGCCATCATACTTCAAATGAAGGGACCAAAAATCTAATGGGAACCTGATGTGTTGGAATAGTAACTTCCAGTACCAAACAGAGTTGCTTCTCTCATGTTTAACAGATAAACTGTTCTTCACCATAAACGGTGCCGCTTCAGAGAAAAATTCTAATTTCTACCAAAGGCTTTGCCTAAAGGCTTCTCCTTTAAAATAAATGGTTCATATTACTGTTAACAAAATAAAAAATGAAAAAAAAATTCCTTTTTATGTTTATAAACACATGAAGTCCAGAATGCTGGCAGAGTAACAGAAGTCAGGAAAGAAATTACTGCGCTTTTAGGGGAGAAAAAAAGTTTATATTTCTAAAACTCTCCATGTGTTACTAAAGTTTCTCCATTTTCTCAGTAGTCCCTACTTACATGGTGTTGATAAATCTCCATTTCTTTTGATGTGACTCAGGATGCAATGTATTTTATCCTGCATAGATATATTACCACAATCATCTTTACAAAAACAGGAAAAATATTTTAAAGGTTTTTTTAACAAGACAAAAAAGCATCCAGGTAATGGTGCAAAGATCAAATACCACAATCCAAATTTTACTCATTTCCAAAGGTCTGGTCCTTAAGACTGAGGATTTGTTGTGCAGCCACTAAGTTACATCCGACTCTGTGACCTCAGGGACTGCAGCACGCCAGATGGATTCCTTGTCCTTCACTATCTCCTGGAGTTTGCTCAAACTTGTATCCATTGAGTCAGTGATGCCATCCAACCATCCCATCCTGTTACCCCCTTCTCCTCCTGCCCTCAATCTAGCAAACTACTGCCCTTAGATAGCTAGTTTTACTAGAACACAGGACACAACCATTCATTCAGGTATTTTCTGACTGCTTTCATGCTATAATGGCAAATTTAAGTAGTTGCAACAGACCATATGGGGCTTCCCTGGTGGCTCTGATGGTAAAGAATCCACTTACAATGTAGGAGACACAGAATCAATCTCTGGGTCAAGAAGATCCCCTGGAGAAGCGAATGGCTACCCACTCCGATATTCTTCCCTGGAGAATTTCAGGGACAGAGGAGGCTGGCAGGCTACAGTCCATGGGATCAGAGTCGGACCTGACTGAGCGACTTAACACTTTTTCAACAGACTATATGGCCTAAAATATTTACCATCTGCTGTTTTATAGAAAGTCTTAAAAAAAAAAATCCCCAAGAAGGAAAGTATAGACATCTTAATGGGTGGCATGAAGCCTTTACATCTCTATTTGGGCATAAAGATGGGTCCTATCTATATGCCTTACTTCTCAGTACACAGGTTTTATCTATTCTGCCAAATGACTCTCTGCTCTACAACTCACTTCACGAAAAATATCAGTGCCATTGTCACGACATTTAAGCTCAATTTTGAGGAGAAAGTACTAATTCCAAATAAAATACTTTTTCACCTCACCAAATCAGCTTCTTATAAAGCAACTACTACTATTTCAGCACCCAGACTAACTGAAGGAGGCGTTTAAAGTGTGTTTAGTCTGTCAGTTGTGTTGGATTGTTTGCAACCCTGTGGACTATAGCCCACCAGACTCCTCTGTCCATGGGATTCTCCAGGAAAGAATACTGGAGTGGGCTGCTATTTCCTTCTTCAGGGGATCGTCCCAACCCAGGAATCAAACCTGGATCTTCTGCATTGCAGGTGGACTGACTCTTCTTCACCATTTGAACCACCAGGGAAAACGCCAGTTAACTGCTAGTCTGCAAATTTCTCCTCTTTAAAGAAAACCACGTTCAGTTCAGTTCACTCACTCAGTCGTGTCCGACTCTTTGAGACCCCATGAATCGCAGCACACCAGGCCTCCCTGTCCATCACCAACTCCTGGAGTTTAACCAAACTCATGTCCATCGAGTCGGTGATGCCATCCAGCCATCTCATCCTCTGTTGTCCCCTTCTCCTCCTGCCCCCAATCCCTCCTAGCATCAGTCTTTTCCAGTGAGTCAACTCTTCAAATGAGGTGGCCAAAGTACTGGAGTTTCAGCTTCAGCCATCAGTCCTTCCAATGAACACCCAGGACTGATCTGCTTTAGGATGGACTGGTTGGATCTCCTTGCAGTCCAAGGGACTCTCAAGAGTCTTCTCCAACACCACAGTTCAAAAGCATCAATTCTTTGGTGCTCAGCTTTCTTCACAGTCCAACTCTCACATCCATACATAACCACTGGAAAAACCATAGCCTTACCTAGATAAACCTTTCTTGGCAAAGTAATGGTTCTGCTTTTTAATATGCTGTCTAGGTTGGTCATAACTTTCCTTCCAAGGAGTAAGCATCTTTTAATTTCATTGCTGCAATCACCATCTGCAGTGATTTTGGAGACCCAAAAAATAGTCTTGCCATTGTTTCCACTGTTTCCCCATCTATTTCCCATCAAATGATGGGACCAGATGCCATGATCTTCATTTTCTGAATGTTGAGCTTTAAGCCAACTTGTTCACTCTCCTCTTTCAAGAGGCTTTTTAGTTCCTCTTCACTTTCTGCCATAAGGGTGGTGTCATCTGCGTATCTGAGGTTATTGATATTTCTCCCAGCAATCTTGATTCCACCTTGTACTTCATCCAGCCCAGCGTTTCCCATGATGTACTCTGCATAGAAGTTAAATAAGCAGGGTGACAATATACAGCCTTGACATACTCCTTTTCCTATTCAGAACCAGTTCCAACTGTTGCTTCCTGACCTGCATATAGGTTTCTCAAGAGGCAGGTCAGGTGGTCTGATATTCCCATTTCTATCAGAATTTCCCACAGTTTATTGTGATCCACACAATCAAAGGTTTTGGCATGGTCAATAAAGCAGAAATAGATGTTTTTCTGGAACTCTCTTGCTTTTTCCATGATCCAGCGGATGTTGGCAATTTGATCTCTGGTTCCTCTGCCTTTTCTAAAACCAGCTTGAACATCTGAAGTTCACGGTTCACGTATTGCTGAAGCCTGACTTGGAGAATTTTGAGCATTACAAAACCATGTTAAAGCTGCATTAAAGTTGTAACAACAAAAGTAAATTCCCTACTGAAAAAAATACTCTAACTCCTAAAATGTCATTACAAGGGAAACTTACTACACTGTTGGTGGGAATGCCAATCAGTACAGCCACTAGGGAGAAAGTATGGAGGTCCCTTAAGAAACTAAAAACAAGAGCTACCATATGATCCAGCAATTCCACTCGTGGGCATATATTTGGAGAATACCATAACTCAGAAAGATACATGTACCCCAATGTTCACTGCAGCACTATTTACAATAGCCAGGAAGCAAACTAAATGTCCACTGGCAAAAGAATGGATTTTAAAACCTATAAAATCCATTTATAGGTTCTCTACTCAAGGCTCTGTAATGACTTATATGGGAATATAAAAAAAAGTGGATATGTGTGTAACTGATTCACTTTTCTATTCAGCAGAAACACACTGTAAACGTATATGGTAAGTACATATACATAGGTCTTCCCTGTAGCTCAGACAATAAAGAATCTGCCTGTAGGAGAACCAGATTCAGGAAGATACTCTGAGACTGGAACCAGAGTGCGTGTGCATGTCTGTGTGTGTGTGTGTGTGTGTGTCCACTCCACTTTGTGTGTGTTGCTGCTTAGTTGCTATGTCATGTCCAACTCTTTGCAACCCCATGGACTGCAGCACACCAGGCTTCCCTATCCTTCATGAACTCCCATAGTTTGCTCTGATTCATGTTCATTGTGTCAATGAGGCCATCTAATTATCTCATCCTGTTGGTCCCTTCTCTTCCTGCCCTCAATCTAGATAGGTATCTATATATTTAGATATAGATTTAGATCTAAATATATAGATTTTTATCTAGATACATACATATACACACAATGGAGTATTAGTCATAAAAAAGAGAAATAATGGCATCTGCAGTGACATGATGGACCTAGAGACTGTCATACTGAGTGCAGTCAAAGAAAAGAAATATATCGCTTATATGTGGAATCTAAGAAAATGGTACAAATGAACCTATTTACAAAACAGAAAGTCACAGATGTAGAAAACAAATTTATGGTTACCAAGGGGGGAGGCAGGAGAGTTGGAAAGGTAAAATTGGAAGGTTGAGATTGATATATACACAATACTATAATAAAATAGATAATTAGAACCTACTGTGTAGCACAGGGTTCTCTACTCAAGGCTCTGTAATGACTTATATGGGAATAGAATCTAAAAAAAAGTGGATATGTGTCTAACTGACTCACTTTCCTATTCAGCAGAAACACTGTAAATCAACTACACTCCAGTAAAAACTTTTTAAATATTACAAAATCATAAACTTCTTAAAAGTTGATACCTATAATCTAATTTTCCTGTGACCGAGACCTAGTAAGCTTGTCCCATGATCTAGTGTCCATTTAAGGATAAACAGCTTTTAAGAAGTCATATTCCTCTCATCAAAATTCTCCAGATTATCTCTGATCACCTTTAGTGAAAGCCACTCAGTCGTGTCCGACTCTTGCAACCCCATGGACTGTAGCCTGCAAGGTTCCTCTGTCCATGGGATTCTCCAGGCAAGAACACTGGAGTGGGTTGCCATTTCCTTCTCCAGGGCATCCTAGAAAAAGGATAAAACCTTCAGAAAAATAAACTCCAGCTTAGAATTATTTCTACAAAAAATGTCACTATTAAATGCAATTCTATTTTTAAAAACTTGAAAGCACTGAAGCCCTTTGTAATTAGTTGACAAGAATATGATTTACCACTAAAGTTTAATGACTGCATTTCAGAAAACTAGTAAACTTCTCCTTAGAGTGAGAAAAAACATCAAGTTTAGTTCATAACTGAGCATAAAATGAAGTGGAAAAGAAACAAGTCAGTTTAGTAAGAACTCAACCAGTTGTTTTACACTACATATAACCACTTAGAATAGTTTGTTTAATCTAACATGTAACTTTAAAAAATATGTACTACATGCTTCAAAATCACTGCAGATGGTGACTGCAACCATGAAATTAAAAGATGCTTGCTCCTTGGAAGAAAAGCTATGACCAATCTAGACAGCATATTAAAAAGCAGACACATTACGTTGCCAACAAAAGTCCATCTAGTCAAAGCTATGGTTTTTCCAGTAGTCATGTATGGATGTGAGAGTTGGACTATAAAGAAAGCTGAGTCCTGAAGAATTGATGCTTTTGAACTGTAGTGTTGGAGAAGACTCTTGAGAGTACCTTGGGCTGCAAGGGGATCCAACCAATCCTAAAGGAAATCAGTTCTGAATATTCATTGAAAAGACTCATGCTGAACTTGAAACTCCCAATACTTTGGCTACCTGATGTGAAGAACTTACTCATGTAAAAAGACCGATGCTGGGAAAGATTGAAGGTAGGAGAAGGGGACGACAGAGGGTCAGATGGTTGGATGGCATCACCGACTCGATGGACAAGAGTTTGACCAGGTTCTGGGGGTTTGGTGATGGACAAGGAAGCCCTGCATGCTGCAGCCCATGGGGTTGCAGAGTTGGACACCAACTGAGCAACTGAACTACATGCTACTGGGAGTTCCTGTTCAATTACATGGTATTAACAGTAGTGATTAACAGCTAAAATTCAAGAACACCTACTGTGTGCCCAGGATTTACACTAGGTGTGATTCTCTTCATCCTTACAGTAATTCTACAGAAGAGATATTAACATCTCAAGAAATTAACTATCTGGATTAAGATCAAAGCTCACATAAAGGGTAAAGCCAGGTTTCAAATCCAAGTGTGACTACTCTACCATACTGCATGTCAATACATTAGAATCTTTTTTTAAGTTCTCTAGTAACACTAATGTGTAGACAAATTTGAGAACTACTACTACAGCGAGTCTTATGTATACCCAAGGATAGGGACACTGCTGCCATTCAACATGCTACAGTCATGTCCTTCTAAGATGATTTAACATTATAAATTTCAATCAGTTTCAGATTAGGTTTCTACAAAACAAAGATTATAAATGGATAGGTACAGTGAAATCTACAGGATAAATTAAATGTCAGCAAGTGATGAACTGCACAAATAGTGATTAACTGCACATTGTATCTCATAAGGAGAGAATTTCAATTAGAAAACTTTTTAAAGTAGGTAAGTGGATTACACATATTCTCAAGCCCTTAAGTAATAACACTTTGGGTCCATGTGTCAGCAAACAAAATTATCTACTAAAGTAATCAAAGTTCTCTCGGGAGACCCATCATTTTTCTAAATTCTAGCATTCAGCCCTAAGGCAAATTTACATTAAGTAGCAAAATAGAATAATGGAAACTTCTCTACAGCCCTCGGAGATTTTTATGGATTTTGCTAATTCTTGAAATGTCCTGCTCACTCACTCCTGAAGAGCCAAGTAATGATCGCAACCTTCAGAAATGTACTGTTTTCAAAAGAAAATGTCATAATATCCACCTCTCACAATTAGTGATATTCTTATTTAAAAGCCTAGCAATATATTCCTAGGCCTTCCCAGGTGGCGCGAGTGGTAAAGAACCCGCCTGCCAATACAGGAGACATAAGAGACGTGGATTCAATCCGGTCATGAAGATCCCCTGGAGGAGGGCATGGCAACCAGTATTCTTGTCTGGAGAATCCCATGGGCAGGTGGTGCAAGTGGTCATAACCTGCCTGCCAATGCAGAAGACAGAGAGAGACACAGGTTCAATCCAATCAGGAAGACGCCCTGGAGGAGGGCATGGCAACACACTCCAGTATTCTTGCCTGGAGAATCCCACGTACAAAGGAGCCTGGCAGGCTATAGTCCACAGGGCTGCAAAGAGTTGGACATGACTGAGGCAACTTAGCAGCAGAAGCAATATATTCCTAAATGTATATGGCAAAATAAAAACCTCACTTTAAAGAAAAATTTCACAAGTACCTTTTCTAATCCAGGTAGCTGAATTCTAATAAAGCACATTTTAAAAAACATCTTTTACAAAGTTTTAGAGTAAGGGATAATGAACCATTCAGGCAGAATACGAAGTCAGGTCAAGGTTAGTTGTTTTTTTGGGGGGAGTCAGTAATATACACTTCCACTGTATAATCATAAGGGATAAATCAAATTCCTTATGATTACACAGTGGAAGTGAGAAATAGATTTAAGGGACTAGGCCTGATAGAGTGCCTGAAGAACTATGGACAGAGGTTTGTGACACTGTACAGGAGACAGGATCAAGACCATCCCCAAGAAAAAGAAATGCAAAAAACCAAAATGGCTGTCTGAGGAGGCCTTACAAAAGCTGTGAAAAGAAGGGAAGCGAAAAGCAAAGGAGAAAAGGAAAGATAGACCCATTTGAATGCAGTTCCAAAGAACAGCAAGGAGAGCTAAGAAAGCCTTCCTCAGTGATCAATGCAAAGAAATAGAGAAAACAACAGACTAGCAAAGACTAGAGATCTCTTCAAGAAAATTACAGATACCAAGGGAATACTTCATGCAAAGATGGGCTCAGTAAATGACAGAAATGGTATGGACCTAATAGAAGCAAATATATTAAGAAGCAGTGGCAATACACAGAACTATCCAAAAAAGACCTTCACGACCCAGATAATCACAATGGTGTGCTCACTCACTTAGAGCCAGAAATCCTGGAATGTGAAGTCAAGTAGGGCTTAGGAAGTATCACTTCAAACAAAGCTAGTGGAGGTGATGGAATTCCAGTTGAGCTATTTCAAATCCTAAATGATGCTGTGAAACTGCTGCACTCAATGTCAGCAAATTTGGAAAACTCAGCAGTGGCCACAGGACTGAAGAGGTCAGTTTTCATTCCAGTCCCAAAGAAAGGCAATGCCAAAGAATGCGCAAACTACCACACAATTGTACTCATCTCACACGCTAGTGAAGTAATGCTCAAAATTCTCCAAGCCAGGCTTCAGCAATACATGAACCATGAATTTCCAGATGTTCAAGCTGGTTTTAGAAAAGGCAGAGGAACCGGGATTCAAATTGTCAACATTCGCTGGATCATGGAAAAAGCAAGAGAGTTCCAGAAAAACATCTATTTCTGCTTTATTGACTATGCCAAAGCCTTTGACTCTGTGGATCACAATAAACTGTGGAAAATGCTGAGACATGGGAATACCAGACCACCTGACCTGCCTCTTGAGAAACCTATATGCAGGTCAGGAAGCAACAGTGAGAAATGGACATGGAACAACAGACTGGTTCCAAAAGGAGTACGTCAAGGCTGTATATTGTCACCCTGCTTATTTAACTTCTATGCAGAGCACATCATGAGAAACACTGGGCTGGAAGAAACACAAGCTGGAATCGAGATTGCCGGGAGAAATATCAATAACCTCAGATACGCAGATGACACCACCCTTATGGCAGAAGTGAAGAGGAACTAAAGAGCTTCTTGATGAAAGTGAAAGAGGAGAGTGAAAAAGTTGGCTTAAAGCTCAACATTCAGAAAATGAAGATCATGGCATCCGGTCCCATCACTTCATGGCAAATAGATGGGGAAATAGTGGAAACAGTGGCTGACTTTATTTTTGGGGGCTCCAAAATCACTGCAGATGGTGACTACAGCCATGAAATTAAAAGATGCTTATTTCTTGGAAGGAAAAGTTATGACCAACCTAGACAGCATATTAAAAAGCAGAACCATTACTTTGTCAACAAAGGTCCGTCTAGTCAAGGCTATGGTTTTTCCAGTAGTCATGTATGGATGTGGACTGTGAAGAAAGCTAAGCACCAAAGAATTGATGCTTCTGAACTGTGGTTTTGGAGAAGACTCTTGGGAGTCCCTTGGACTGCAAGGAGAGTCAACCAGTCCATCCTAAAGGAAATCAGGCCTGGGTGTTCATTAGGAGTGATGTTGAAGCTGAAACTCTAGTATTTGGCCTCCTGATGCAAAGAGCTGACTCATTTGGAAAGACCCTGATGTTGGGAAAGATTGAAGGCAGGAGGAGAAGGGGACGACAGAGGATTAGACGGTATCACTGACTCAATGGACATGGGTTTGGTTAAACTCCATGAGTTGGTGATGGACAGGGAGGCCTGGAGTGTTGCGGTTCATGGGGTTGCAGAGTTGGACACGACTGAGCAACTGAAGTTATTTAGGACATTTGTATTTAAACTTATCCCTAAGTAAGTTTAAAATGCTTATGTAATCTAACAACAGTACAAACACAAGCGAGGAAATTTAAAATGTTTATAGATACCAAGCCCTTCAACACACTGAATTTTAATAAGGTATACCTGATGCTTTCAAATCTGATTTTTTTAGATTAACATTTCTATATTTATTTCAACTTTAATAAAAATATATTTATGGAAATAAGTTACCCTAATCCTGAATATAATACAAGATATAATTTTGGAAATGCTATTTAAAACCCATTATCATAAGAATTTTGCTCATTAAAAAAAGGCTGGGAAGAGGGGGTAGTAGTAGTAGTAGTTAAAAGGGGAAGATTACAAAGAAGGAAACATTAAACTTCTCAGTGTGACATATATTTTCACTACCCTGACTCCAGCAATGGTTTCCACAAGGCAAAGATAAAATATATGCTTCAAATATGTAGTTTATGCCAATTTATACCACAATAAAGTGGTTGCAAAAAAGAACTTGCTGCAGAGAAACAGTCTGAAGCAATTAAAAGCAGTAACTTTTCCCCCCAGGCCTCCATGTCCTGGGTTTGACAATTTCACACTAGATGTACAATTTAACTAGTTTCCATAATACTTATGGGCTCTCTTTCAAACAATACAGTCCAAACTCTTACCAGCTGCCCATATTTCAAGAGCAAGTTAAAATCATACTACGCTTTAAACATTCTATCAAAATAAAACACATCCATATGGCTCCATCTACTCAGTAGCCGAACTGGTTAATGCTATCATTAAATACATAGAATAACCATACCATTGTATCTTACCACAATGGCAACATTCAATATCACAATATGTGAACGCACAATAAACAGTAACTGCTGAAAAATGAGACTTAAGGCAAAATTATCTGAAAGCAGAAAACAACAAAAAATTGAAAATTATAAGAATCTTTTCTAAAAGCTATTTAGAAAACACAATAAATTAATTTCAAACGTAAACCACATTTTTCAGATCCCTTTGAGCTTGTGCTAGCAAATACAATTTGCATCTGATAACTTTATTAAGCCATAAACCAAACAGTGCAATCTAAGAGTTCCAAAAACATTCAATATGATACTGACAGAGCTTTGTTTCAGTTTCCCTGCGGCTAATGCTACCTTTCACTGTAAGTGATTAGACTGGTTTTTGGCATATTATATAATAAAAGCCTATTATAAAAGATAAATTTTAAGATATATTTAATACTAATATCCACTTTAATTCATCCTCAGAAGTTTTGTGGGGGTGAAATTTGTGTTTTGTTTAAATTTCCCCATCACCAGCAGTCTCAATGTGAACCGAAAAATCTGGCTTCTGGTGAAAGCTGGGGATCCTGTATAGGATTTCTAAAATGGAAAACAGCAAAAACATTCCAGCTTTCTGAGAAAACATCTTGAGGATGTTAACTTAAACATTTTTGCTTTAAGATTATGCTCTTTATAATCAGAATATATTTAAACATGAAGTGGGATGGAAGAAGCTAAAAGAAATGTGGGTAAACAAAATCAGAACAATCAAAAATACTAAAAAAAGAAAGCAAAATTACTCTTACAGTGAGCAGTAAAGAGAAAATTCTATAATTAATGTGCAAATGAAAAATAAAGTGGTTTTTTACCATTCATTCAATAAACTTGTTAAGCAGTTGATAATAAAAGGGCTATTTTAAGTAGTTTTTTCTCTAAACTCAAAAGTAATCACCATAAAGGAATAAAGTATAACTTTGTTTTAAAAAGTGAATAAACCACAATGTGTTTAGAGACCAATATCTTGAACACTACAGAGAACGACAATATTCTGAAAATCCAGTTTATTTTCCACGTGGACAGATCCAGTCAGTGTGA
Organism: Ovis canadensis; assembly: GCF_042477335.2. Lineage (NCBI taxonomy): Eukaryota > Metazoa > Chordata > Mammalia > Artiodactyla > Bovidae > Ovis > Ovis canadensis. The sequence continues at coordinate 35,092,853 of NC_091260.1, forward strand.
TCAGTTTTTCTGCATGTGTAATAATTTATCAAAATAAGTTTTCCCACAAGACTCTTTTCCATCAACTCTGAAAATCCTGGTCTTACAATATACCCAAATAAAGCTCTTGAAAATCACCTCCTTAAATTTGGAAGAAAGTGTGGCAAGTCTTTCCTGTTATATTTACTGAACTACAAATGGCTAAAGAGCAATTTATGTTTTAAAACGTGACTAGCACAACAGTTGAGTTCAGGAAATTAACGTTTTAGTGCACTTTGCTCCAGTTTTAGCCAACATGCTACATTGTCCTTTTTTGGAGGGGGAAGGCTGGGGACAGTGCCACACTAAGTGGACTTGAGGATTTCCATTGTACGAAAAGGTATGACTCTGCAAGCAGAACAGTGTAAGCTGCCTTTTTTCTTAAGACCTGGACATTTTAAGACAGAAGCTTTGCAAAACATTACACAATTTTTTTATTATTAAATGAGAAACTCTCATTTGTTACATCGTCACATTGCTAGTCAGAGAAATGCTGCAGTGATGAAGAAAGTCAATGTTGGATCAACCAAAGTCCTCATTTCTACAACATTCATTTACAAGGAAATAATGTTCAACACAGCCCAACACAACATTCTTGGTTTTCTTCATATTGAAGTCCCCCAAAAAATCATCTTCTAATGGGGTATTTTACTACATAAATTATAGTTCTTCATTTTTACAATTCACCCCAAACTGTATGAGAGATGTATCACACTAAAATTTCTAAAGCTGTTAGGAAATCCTTCACACATCGTCATCATCTGATGTGTCACTGCTACTTGTCTCTGTGTCGTCATTCTCAATAGTGGGTTTGAAAGTGCTGTTTTTCCAGGGTCCAAACTTGAAGTCACAGATCAGGCCATTTTTCAAAATACCATTTTTCCTCAGACCATTCTTCTGTAACTAAAATATCAACAGAAGTAAACTGAATAAATAAATTATCCTCCAAGAGTTACTACAAACTAAGAATGCTCTAGAAACTAAATGTAACCAAGAACACATTAAAGGTAAAAAAACTCCACAGATTACAGTATCATTTCCGAAAAACTAGCTATATAGGTAACTATAGATCAAACCAATATAACAAAATATTTCCTAGGAATAAATCACTACTCTTGGGAGAGCTGCATTTACAGCATACCAAACCATTTACATATATACACATATATATTCTAATGTTTTGGGGTGTGTGTGTATATATATAGACAGACAGACAGAGAAAGAGATACTACTTATCAATCTATACCCATGCAGATAGATAGGTATCTATACACCCATATTCACACAGCATTATCTACAACAGCCAAAGGTGGAAGCACCCCAAGTGTCCATCAATGGACGAATGGATAAACAAAATGTGGCATATACACATACAATGGGTTATTGTGTCTCTGAAAAAAGATACTCTGACTGACCCATGCTACAACATAGGTGAACCTCGAAGACATTCTGCTAAGTGAAATAAGCCAGTCACAAAAGGACAAACACTGCATGATTTCACTTACATAAGGGGCTAAGGCAGTGAAATTCAGAGACAGAAACCAGAGTGCTGGTTTCCAAGGGTTGGGAGGAACAAGGAATAGAGTTATGGTTTAATAGGTACAGAGGTTCAATTTTACAAAACGAAAAGACCTCTGGAGGTGAGTGGTGGTAATGTCTGCATAACAACGTGAATGTACCTAAATGCCACAGAACTGTATGCTTAAAAATGATCTAAACGGTAAACTTTATGCTATTTGCATTTTGGCACAAATTTTTTTTTTAGGATGACAAATCTATTAAGTAAATATAACTAATTTCCTCAAAAATTTCATTCAAACCATGTGAAAAGTGTTTTGAAGATTATTAACATTGATAATACTTCTATATAATAGAAAATTACTTCTATATGACCAGAACTATTTCCAAAAAGTATAATGGATTTTTTAAAAAAAATTGAAAAACTCCCTGAGATTTCCCTCAACTCCACCATGCATCTTCTAAGAAATACTCCCTGGTGGCTCAGTGGTATAGAATTCACCTGCCAACATAGTAGATCAGGTTTGATCCCTGGGTTGGGAAAATGACCTGGAGAAGGAAATAGCAACCCACTCCTATATTACTGCCTGGGAAATCACATGGACAGAGGAGCCAGAACAGCTATAGTTCACTGGGTCAAGAGTCGGACAGGACTTAGTGACTAAACAACTCTTTCAAAAGAGCAACTATGAAGACATTAAAAATATATATTTAAGATGTTACAGGATATCAAAATTCCTGTGCCAAGAAAAGGATATAAGATGAAATTACATTTAAGAAAGCTACTGTTTTTCTACTTATCACCAAGTCATTTTTTAAATGCCTAGAAAATGATAAATCAGACACATTCTTTACACTAATTTCTAAGCACTGCAGATCCATGGATTTAAAGAAATTGGCCTTGAAGACCTATTTAAAACAAAGGCAAATCTGACCTATAAGGTGATGCTCAACAAATCCCTAAATAAAACTTCTATCTCACCCCTTAAAAATGCTTAGTTATATGTTGTTCTGATTAAGGAAGGGCTATTTTTAAAGTGAGCTTACATCACTCAGTTCTTACCTGTTCACTAATAACTTGGAATTCTCTCATTTCATCCTCAGTTAAGGGTGCACATGTTTCATCATTTTCACTGTCTTCTTGCCAACCCATCTCCTTTAACAATCTGGAAAGGGATGGAAATGAATACATTTAATTTAGAATTTCACCCAAATTAAGTCCTTTTATATTATGTGCAAGAAAACATGATCCATTATACAAAGTCTGCACAAAAGATGTTAGGGTTTATGCTTTAAATATCTTTCTGAAAATGAATAGGTAAGATTATGCCCAATAAACTGTTTTAAATAATAAGATCAGAATGAAATGCCTAATTACTTTATCTTTGATGTAAGAGGTTCTTTAGGCTAAAAACTGAAGAAAATTTGCTAAATTCTTATACTAAAAGTAGAAGCAATACACCTCCCCATCTTCTTTAGGGCCACTATAGTTCATCATGTTCTTAGCTATTCACTAGGTTTTCTACTTGTTTTTCTTTTTTTTTTTTTTAAATAATTACATCCCTTAAGCACTTGTTACTCCTTTTTATACCTAACTCATTTTTCAAACTGAACCTGTCACAAATTGACTACTCTGTAGATCTTTAATACTGTAAAACAATCTCATAAAAAACAAGTGCTCAGAGACTTGAAATATACCCATAATTTCACCTAAAGCCTTTGACTGTGTGGAGCATCACAAACTGTAGAAAACTCTTTAAGAGATGGGAATACCAGACCATCTTACCTGTTTCTTGAGAAACCTGTATGCAGGTCAAGAAGCAACAGTTAGAACCTTTTTATGGAACAACTGACTGGTTCAGGATTAAGAAAGGAGTACAACAAGGTGTTTATCGTCATCCTGCTTATTTAACTTATACACAGAGAACATCATGCAAAATGGCAGGCTGGACGAGTTACAAGCTAGAATCAAGACTGCCAGGAGAAACAGAAACCACCTCAGATATGCGAATGATACCAGCCTAATGGCAGAAAGCGAAGAACTAAAGAACCTCTTGATGAGGGTAAAGGAGAGTGAAAAAGCCAGCTTAAAACTCAGTATTACAAGAATTAAGATCATGGCATCTGGTCCCATCACTTTATGGTAAACGGAAGGGTAAAAGGTGGAAGCAATACCAGATTTCCTCTTCTTGGGCTGTAAGATCACTGTGGATGGTGACTGCAGCCATGAAATTAAAAGATGACTGCTTCTTGGCAGGAAAGCTATGACAAACTAGATAGTACAGTAAAAAGCAAAGACATGACTTTGCTGATAAGGTCCATATAGTCAAGATTATGGTCTTTCCGGTAGTCATGCATGGATGTGAGAGCTGGACCATAAAGGCAGAGCGGCGAAGAACTGATGCCTTCTAATTGTGGTGCTAGATAATTAATGTTCTTGAGAATCCCTTTGACAGCAAGGAGATCAAGCCAGTCAATTTTAAAGGAAATCAACCCTGAATACTCATTGGAAGAACTACTGCTAAGCTCCAATACTTTGGCTACCTGATGGGAACAGCCAACTCGTTAGAAAAGACCCTGCCTGATGCTGGGAAAGAGTGAAAGCAGGAGAAGGGGGCACCAGACGATGACATGGTTGGATGGCATCACTGACTCAATGCACGTGAGTTTGAGCAAACTCCAGGAGACAGTGAAGGACAGGGAAGCCTAGAGTGCTGCAGTCCATGGGGTTGCGAACTCGGACATAACCTGGCAACTGAACAACAAAACACTATACCCACATTTTACAGATGAAGAACCATGATCATGTAAGTAAAAAATTTTGCCTACTTGATAGCAAAGCAGCAGAATTCTGGTTTTCTGCCTCCCCAGTTAATATACACTGCACCAAACTCTGTGGCCTCTGGACTAAACCCACAATTAGGAACAGATCATAACAGTGATCTGTACTTTGCCTTTTCATTAGCATTTCTTCTCATTCTCTTTCAAACTATTATCAAATCACTCTAATATCACTTTCACAATTACCACCCTCTGCCAAATATTTTCAACAGCTTCCCAATTCCTGAAAGAGCAAACTCCATAACACACAATGACCACAACTTCAAATTCCTTACATTAGAAAAAGCACAACACTAGAAGTGGAAGACTTTGAGTCACAAATCCTACTCAAAAACCAGGTATAAGACAGAGCTCCTTCTTCATCTAAAGCATTCAGATAGTTTGACTAGATCTCTAAGACCCTGCCTTTGCAATGTATCTCTAACTCCATTTAGGACTCCACACTATTGTCAAGTTATGCTATACATCAGCCCTAAAACAAACCATGCGTGTATTCTATTCTAAACATCTTTTCATACCCCCATTTCAAAATGACTACCCAGTACCCTTGCTTGTATTGTCTCACCCTTTAAGATTTAATTTAGGTCCCAATTAAAACTTTCTAACTGGTACTCAAGCCATAATGCTATCTAACCCCAAATTCCTCTGAATTTCTCTGGAACTCATTTCTATTAATTCATTTGGTGCTTAGACAAGGTAACAATTACCTCTCTGATGTTGAAACTATCCTCAATATTGTGATGGTATACTGAAACTTGATAACTAGTAATATATATGCCAAATTATTTCATTTTAAATTTTAATTAACACATCTGAACAAAAAAAGTCATCCTTGAGAACTGTATCACTGATACCTAACTTTTTAAATCAAGCTACATGAGTACTTATGTATGTATGTTAACTTAAGAAAGTTTACAGGGAGGTCCCTAGTGGTCTAGTGGTTAGGATTAATGCTTTCACTATTGTGGGCTGGGTTCGCTCCCAGGTCGGGAAACAGATCCCACAGCCCTCCCCCCGCTCCCCGCTGAAGAGATTTACAGAAAATCTGAAGCCATGGAAAATAAATAGCACTCAATTTTCAGAGAAACACATGCTACAATATGGATGTACCTTGAAAGTATTACTGAAAGTAGACTGGTGGTTACCCAGGAAAGAGAGTAACAATGAGTAACTGTAAATGACCATGGGGTTTCTTTATGGAGTGAAAGAAATGTTCTGACTGTGGTGACAGCTACACAACTTCAAATACACCCAAAATTAACGAACCGAGTAAAAAAATTAAGAGTGTATATAAATTATATCTCGATGAAGTTGTTAAAAAAGAAATCAATTTTCCATGTAAAATCAAAATTTTGGGTAGAGAAAAAAGTAAAAACACCGACCTGTGTTCTGCTTCAAGTGAACTAGAAAGAACATCAGTCTGTGGGAAGGTTGAAGACCGAATGATCTGTTGGGAAATTACTGAGGCATTGCCATTCTCTTGTGGAATTTCATTTTCATCGAAGTTTCGGTTTATATCCCTTTCTTGGTGAGTACTGTTGCTGTTATGCAAATTAAATGAGTCGTCATCCTGATTTTTGAAGAGTTAAAAAAAAAATTAGAGAATAGTTATTAAAAAAGGAAACTTTAATAGATCCTGGTTAGATCTTCATGGATAAAACATAACTGTGATGTTTATATAATCATGTAGAAAACAGTTTCATAAGATGTAAAACTAAGTTGTGAAGGGAACTTACTAACTTCAAGTATTCACATCTATTCAACCAAAAATTAAAAGGACAAAGGCAGGCAAGATGGGGAAAACCAAAAGTACAAATATGAACAGGAATCTTTTAAATTTCATTTTTGAACAGCAACTAGAGTAAGAAAAATCTATTCAGAAAGGAATTCATTATTTATGCAAATAGCTAACTAGCCTTGCTTTCAGAAATATGAAAATATTCGAAGATTCTAAATAATATCTGTCCAACTATTCCAATGACATGCTAATGTCAAGCCCAAGAATTACACTACACGTTCAATTACCTTTTCTGAGCCCACATGGCTTTCATCTTCATGTTCCTCTTCCACTCTGTCCCTTTTCAATGCTTTCAAAAACTCACTCTTTTTATCTGTGCGCATTCGTGTCAGTTTGGTTAGACGAGGCTGCTGATTAAGTTTGTCAACAGGTGAAGAAGAATTTGAGCGATTACACTAGGAAAAAAATTTAGAATGTTGATAAATACATAGAGAACTAATATCAACATAAAGTTCACAACTATAATGACTTTCTATTTCACTTTCTTCACAATATACAACAAAATTGATTTTAAATTCTATTTTCTACTATCCTTATTATTTTTAATCTATCTCACTGAATGATCTTTCTTATCCGAGAAACAAAGTCTGATAATACTAAGATCTATGATTCTAAATTAGGAGTTTTAAATATTATTTTATAAAATGGATCCTGAAATTGTTTAAATATTTATATATAGATATTTTTTAAAGCAGTTTTTAAAACTGTGTTCCACAGAGTTCGAAGGTTCTATGAACTAGTATAATTATTTATGCACAGGTACACTAAGGGTTTATCATATAGAATTTCACAAGGGAAGTTTTGTGGAAGAGCAGAGGAGCGTGGTAAAGGGACATGTACTGGAGTCTTTTTATTTTTCATATATTGAGAGTGGACTACAGAAGGAAAAAGAATGTTGGAATTCTGTGTCACAGGAATTTTAAGCCTTGGGAATAAATCAAAATGCTTAACTTAGCAATAACATCTGCAGACTATAATGAATTGAAGCCACAATTAACCAGCTGGGAATGCTGGTCCTTCTAGCACAGCTCTAAAATCCTATGACTGAGAACTAGTCAATGAGGGGGTTATAATATTCCAATATAGTAACCCAGAACAATCTCAGTTATTACAATATAGTCACAAGTGTCTTTTGTCCCTGAACTGGTCAGGGAAGTCCCTCATCTAGAAGTTTCACAAAGCTGGCCAAATGAGAAAGAAATGTGTAAGCTATTAAGTATTCAAAGTCAGTAACCATGCATCTTTCTCTCTTCTTCCTCCTCTCCGTCCTGAGTGTTAATACTAAGAAAATGTCCATCATCCCCAAAAGAAGAGTATGTAAATCCTGATTTTTTAGTCAAGGTTTAATCCTATATCATAGCATAACTTTATGACAAAAGTAAAAACATCTGTTTTCATAATTCTTTTCTTAAAAATTACTCTTTCTGGGGCTTCCCTGGTGGCTCAGTGGTAAAGAACCTGCCTGCCAAACAGGAGACATGGGTTCAATCTCTGGGTCAGTAAGATCCCCTGGAAGAGGAAATGGCAAACCACTCCAATATCTTTGCCTGGGAAATCCCATGGACAGAGGAGTCTGGTGGGCTACATCTATGGGGTCACAAAGAGTTGGACACAGACTTAGCAGGAGACACAGGTTCCACCCCTGATCCAGAAGATTCCACATGCTGAGGAGCAACTCAACTTGTGCACCACAACTACTGAACCTGCGATCAAGAGCCCAGGAGTTCCAACTACTGAGCCCATATGCTGCAACCACTGATGCCTAAGCACCCTAGAGCCTGTGCTCCACAAGGGAAACCCAGGCACTGCAACTAGACAGTAGGCCCCGCTTGCCAAAACTTAAGGAAAGCCTGTACAGCAATGAAGACCCAGCAGAACCAAAAACAAATAATTTTTTTTAAAACTACTCCTTCTGGTTAATGGGTTACACATGTTTATTTTACCATAGAATTTTCTATACTTTAGGTTATTTGGACATTGTGTTAGTAATTTTTAAAATTAGCCCTCCTTAAATTGCAAAATTAGTTAGCAAACAGAGAGAAGTATCTGAATTGTGGAAGAACTAAAGTCTCTTAATGAATTTGTTCAATGAATCTATGCCTTTTGTTCACTGTTAATTAAATTATCATGATTCAGATACATTTGGCTCCTCAGGAGTACTTTTATTAAATGCCATACCTCTTTCACTGAAGTTGCTGATGGACTAAAACTCTTGGCAGTTGATTTAAAAGCATTAAAGTTGCCAACACCATATGTAGACTCATGAGGGAAAGAAGTCCCAACTTTGTTTTCTTTAGTTTGGCTTTTCCATTGTGTAGGCTAAAGAAAAAACACACAAACATTAATTAATGTGTATCTAAACAGATTACATAGAGGAAAGAGAGAACAAAGTGAATACTATAAAATAACTAAATATGACTTAAAAAATTATTTTGTATTGTATATTAATCATTTCTACATGGTTCTCTCTTTTTTTTTTTTTTAAACAAATAAAATCAAAATCTGGTATTCAGATAAAACATTTAACTACCTTGCTTTTTTTCCAAGTTTTATCTTAAGTTAGGTTTCTTTTGCCTAATACCAAGAAAACACAAGTGAGAGTTTCAAAAGCCTAAAACTAAAGATTAAGTACAGCATTTTATACCATTATTAAGCAAATATATCACAGACGCATCTGGCAAACAAGTATTTACAGATTTCATTTACTACTGACTATTATAACAAGAAAACATACACAGACAAACACACAAACCACTTAAAAGATAATTTAAGGATACACACTGGCCCAACACTTTCCACTTAGAAATCAGCAGCCCACCAATACCCTCCCTACTTCGATGTGAATTTTTCAACATTTTTTTGGCCAAAGTAATTCAGTTGATATCAACTTGTAACTTGCATGTTAAACAATTTAGAACTTACTTTTGTAGGTGGAGCAGCAGGCTTAGGAACTAAGCCTTTATAAACACTTGGACCAGTCCCATTCTTAACTGGCTGTGACTGAAGATTTCCTACTACTGGGAATCCAGATAGTTGTAAGTCTTTTGTATTACCTTTCTTAATGACCAGCATCCTCTGAGTTCTAGATTTAGGATTCGGGGGATATTCTGTATAAATAAAGCATGAGCAACAGTTATACAGTTTAGATTTTAGCATAAAATTAAATCACCAAGAAAAGCATATTCCAAACTTTACTATATTTAAAAATAACAGCTGCTTCTTGGATAAAATGGCTAAGCTATGTAACTATGAATTGTATTCTTGCTTGAGAAATAAAGCTTCAACAATCATCAGACCATAGCAAGGAACTGAGCAGTGTCAAGTAACATTCTGAGATGAATTCAGTTAGACAGTGGCCTAGAATGCTAACTATGACCAAGCCAAAATTAATTACATTCGAGTATATTTTTCAATTATAAATTTCATCCTAACAGCTCTTAAGACTTGAAATACAAGATACATTTTCCTCTTTTCCATTTTGAAAAGAGTTTTACTAATTCTTTTTATTTCATTCATAAAATTATTACCAATAAGAAAGGATCTACAGTTCCTCTATTTCTAAATTCCTGCTTAATTTATGACTAATGAAAAGGGGAACTGTTTTCACAATACCAGTTCATTCAAATATTTACTGGCCATCGAAAGTAAACTGAAGGCATTGTGCAAGCTGTAGGGGATCCAACTCAATCTTTGCTTTTGAAGATTATACCAGAAAGTTTTTCTCAAAACAACTGAATTTGCTAAAATATGAAATATAACTTCTAGAGTTTAATCAGTTAATCTGTAACCAAACAGTTAATGTGTAATTAAACAGGTGTTACAATGAGCATGTTCCCAACAATGGCAGTGACATGTCTTTCTTCCTATAGAAAAAACTCTGAAAGCCATCAGTTTCACCACTGAAGAGTTTCAAAGAAAAGAATTAACTGGAAACAAAACTGCAGAAAATGTAAATTAAATTAGTTTAAGATATGATCCTATAAGACAGTGAGTAGTACATATGTATATAATGATGGCCTGCATCAAACAAACCAACCTTTCTATTGATTTATCTCAGAAACTAAACGACTACTAGGGATACAGAGGCATTCTCAAAGTCCCTCTGAAACTTAAACTCTTCAAACTATAGAGCTGATAAAGTAGTTCATTTATTGTAATGCTAAAAAAAAATAAATAAAAGAACAAGAACCTGAGCCCTGGTGGTCCAGTGGTTAGGACTCAGTGCTTTCACTGCACAAGCCCTGTGGTGTAGCAAAAACAAGCAAACAAATGACAATACAGACCACTCAAGAACCTAAAGCAAACTGAGAAAATATTCATCTTTCTGAAAGTTAAACATTGAAACTGTATCTACTAGGGCAAACATTCCAACTTTTCAGCTACCCACAAAGGCCCAGGATATGAAGGCTAAGAAAAATATTTTCAGGCACACAAGGACACTAATTACATCACCACTATATAGTTTTTCTGAAGAACTAACACACTGAAGTCAAAACGAAAATGAAGAATAATGACCTTACACAGAGATCCAATGAAGAACATTAGAAATAGTGCTAAACAATTTTAAGTTTTACAATTACTTCTGGTAAGCAGAAGGTGACAGCATAAATAAAATTAATAAAAAGACTCCTGAAATTACCAATTCTTTAAATTAGAATATAAGAGATAACAGTCTGGTACTCAAAATCTAAGTTAATGAACCTCAGGAATCTGAGGGATGACTGACTGATGCTGGGAAATGCAAAAAGTCTTAGAGTCTCTACGGTCTGATCTCAGAAAAATCCAAGTGCTGAAGTAGGAGGCGGTTTTATCTGTGCACCACAATAAGTTCATACATAACTGGCAAAGACTTCTATCCCAATATCGTCTATTAAGCACACAAGTTTACCTTCCTTCCCTTTTAGATCCTTATGTTAAAATTACCATAATAAGGGTTAGTCGCTCAGTCACCTCTGACTCTTTGCAATCCCAAGGACTGTAGCCCGGCTCGTCTGTCCACGGGATTCTCCAGGCAAGAATACTGGAGTGAGTTGCCACTCCCTTCTCCAGGAGATTTTCCTGACCCAGAGATCTAACCCAGGTCTCCTACATTGCTTGCAGGCAGGTTCTTTACCATCTGAGCTACCAGGAAGCCCCTCAAACTATAATGAAGGAGTAAACAAATACAGCAATAAAGAACAGGAGGAAGTTCCTCAACAATGAATGATATCAACCCATATTTCTAGAGAGTAAATAAAGTAAAGAAACAAACTTCAGCTTAGTGTGTGCACAAAGAAACCCAACAGCTGAGGAGGGGACTATATAGAATCCTGGATTGTAGAGTGGGACTTGGAAATGCCATATAAAGCACAAGACAGAAATGAAATCTTTTCAGACAAAAATTAATCACCAAGGAAAGTAAATCTACTGAAGTAAAATCTTTACTAAAGCAAATCCTAAACAATGTACTTTAGGCAGAAGTAAATGATTTCACATTGAAGGCTGAGGATACAAGATGAAAAAGAAATATTTTTGTACATAAGTCATCACTGATCAAAACTAGAAGACAGAAGAGAAGAACAGATAAACACGCAGGGATGATTAAGTCTCAATGTAATTTCTGACTACAAAGTTCATCTTTCCTAAAACTGGATTTCCAGAAGAGGTCTCTGGTGCAAAGAATGAAAGAAAATCCTACAAAGAAAAATGAAGCCCAAGAAATCAGTCACAGACAAGAGGTAATAAAGTAAAAGATAATAAAGGTACCTAAAAGATGATGAAAGGGACTGGGAGGAAAAAGAAAGCAGACACAGTGCTGACAGACTGACTTACATAAGCATTCATATTCAAATAGTACAGAAATTAAGACCATGTGCTTTCGTACCAGATTTACAGAATTTTGATACTTGCTCCAACATCACTAGTTAATCTCATCTATAAAATGAAAACAGTTATTGTCTCGGAATTACAGTGAAATGTTCTTTCCACTGTAATAGGTAACTGTATTTCAAATTAAAGGTGTCTTTTTGAAGAATTTTAAACCTAAAATTTAAATTGAACAACCACAAGAGTATAGAAGATGAGAAAAATTACAACAGAAATAAACAAAATAAAGACTAACCTATATCATTTATTATCTATGCTGAACACACTATACAAACCTGCCTGTTTAACAAGAAACGTGTTCCTAGTCTGATGAGCCAGGATGGCATGGCGGCCAAAAATAGTGGTGTTCACCTGGTGACGTGCTCCCAACTGTGTGTGCCACCGGTGTCTGTGTCCTCAGGGTGAGCTGCAGGCAATTCCTACCAGCCTTCCCTGCTGCTCTGGGAGACTCTCCAAGAGCAGCAGATACAGGTTATTGAACTGCTGGTATCATGAGACTGGCTGACCAAAATTGAGAACTTGGACTTCAGAATCCCTACTTTTTCATAGAGACATTCTAGCTAAGTGCTCAAATTAATGTGTTAAATATCAATACAAGAACACAGGAACCAAAAAGATGAGAGAGGAAGGGGGAGAGGGAAGGGAGAAGGGAAAGAGGCAGGGTGGGAAAGCTGGTTCTTGATGGTAATAATCACATCTAAGCAATGGCAAAGGTGATGGCAGCACTAGTAACTTAAATCTGCATCATTTCTATTACTTATAAACTGGTTTATCTATTCATAGATTATCTCTGCAAATTCTCCTGACATGAACCTTCTGAGCTAGGTGTTGAATCTGTTGGATTCAAACAGTATCCAATGACTCTTTCTATACTTTCTTCACTTTATCAACTGGTAAACTTCCTGAAAAAGATTCAAACTGCTCTTTTTTTTTTTAAGAGAAAATTTATGCATTGATGAAAGACATGAACACTTATAAAGAAGAACTAGTGATTTAGGTGACTTCCTTCTATAAATCATATATGCTTATTATTTCATATAAAGCAGATATTCAAATTGCCTTCAAAATACCTAAAGGCAAAATGAGTTGTAGATTTTCATATCATTATTTTCTTCTATCCTCACAAACAACTGTAATCCGATGATACCTGGCTTTAAATATTGTTTTATCATCTTGTTATTTCATGATCTCCCAGTATCTTTGAATGTTGCAGTAAGTTTTGTTCCTTAAATACAAAGCCAATAGTGGAGGGGAGAGGCTCAATCTTTTGAAGAAAAATTAGAATTAAAACACACTGCCACGTATAATACAAAGTAAGTTGGCCACATGCATAAGTCAGAGCTGACATCTCAATTCCATATTCTCTTTTCTGTTTTCATGCTCTCCATACAGCTGGCTTATATTGAGTCAATCAGTTTTCCCTTTTATTTTTTAATCTATCACTTTTTGTCTTTTTGTAAATCTATCAGAATCTTCCTCACTTACTGGTTTTGAACTTAATTAGCTAACTCATATTAAACAGCTATAACATGATCAAGGATACCAATTTAACAGACAACTTACTATTAACAATGCTTTTCTCATTAGTATTAGCATAGTGCTCCATCTTCATCTCAGAGACAAGAAAATTCACTGAGATTAAGTAAGCTTCCCAAAGTCTAAATAACTAAAGAGTAGAAGACCTAATGTCAGCACCCCAAACTATCTGATAATGCACTTAACCACTATATTATAATACTGGAGAAAATGGATTAGAGTATTGGCTAGGTCAGACAGTTCAAAATGTATACCATTCTCAACTAAAATACTACTATAAGCCTATACTGAATGGTCAAAATAGGAGGCTTGAAAGTGTACACTACCAAGTCAGGGTCCGCCCTTCCCCTCATCACAGTGATGACAATTATTAGTTTAGTTTCCTCATCATGATATAAGAGGCAACTTTACTGTGTGAATAATAGTCAAGTGAAGGATAAATAGTATTTTGTTTTCACACTAATTTGAAGAGGAAACTCAATCACATAAGACAACAACATACAAATATCAGAAGCAAAGAATCGGTACCATAGCAATAAAGCCAACTGAACACTAATTTTAAAGGACAGAAATATTTTCAAGATTATTTTTCTATGATTGATATTATTTGAATATTGCTATTTTTGATATTTTAGATAATGTAAAAATATTTTGTTTTACAGTAGTATGAGACTTTTAGTCACATGAGTTTCACTGACATAATGTCAAAGAAGGGGCATGATATTCTTTCCTTTAACAAGGTACCCACATTACTCATACGAAAAAGAGCAGGCTTTCTAAAACAAAAACAATTTAATTGATGAACACTATTTCTAACTCTCTTACTTATGTCAGGTCATCTAATCAAACTCTTAATTTTCCCTTCTCAACTTTGAACATGTGCTGTATTACCTTTTTCTTACTGTTATGTTAGCAACTGTTTTCACTTGAGACACTGAAGGAACATAGACTCATACCAATATATAAATAATCTAACTACAGAATACTTTTATATAAAGCCATCTGATAAAGATTATTCCCTTCTCTTAATCCCTTTACAAAGTCACCTTAAACACTTCACTTGTTTTCATGACCTAAAACCTCATTTAGTGTTATCATGTCACTCAACCTGTATGCTAGTGACTAGTATCATTAGAATTCTCTAGATAACAATCCATCTTTAAGAACTGGTCACCAATTTGCTTTAATTTAGAAGGCTAAACAAATAAAGTTCATAGTACTATATCAAATACAAGCAAAAATTAGGAAGTTCATCAAATTATCAAGGGATAAACACAAACGTAAATGCTGAGTTGAAACAAAACTAATTAACAGTGACTAAAGGTTTTCATCGGAGAAGGCGATGGCATCCCACTCCAGTACTCTTGCCTGGAAAATCCCATGGACGGAAAAGCCTGGTAGGCTACAGTCCATGGGGTCTCAAAGAGTCGGACATGACTCAGCGACCTCACTTTCACTTTTCATTTTCATGCATTGGAGAAGGAAATGGCAACCCACTCCAGTGTTCTTGCCTGGAGAATCCCAGGAACGGCGGAGCCTGGTGGGCTGTCGTCTATGGGGTCGCACAGAGTCGGACACGACTGAAGCGACTTAGCAGCAGCAGCAGCAGAGTTTTTCATTATTTAGTATCTTAAGCACAAAATGTTAGGCTCTGTTAATACTATGTTGCTGACATATCATGTCAACACAGAATAGCCAGTAGGACTTCTAAAAACACAAGTCAATTTGATAGTTACTAATGTCTCAAACCGGAGAAGGCAATGGCACCCCACTCCAGTACTCTTGCCTGGAAAATCCCATGGACGGAGGAGCCTGGTAGGCTGCAGTCCATGGGGTTGCTAAGAGTCCGGACATAACTGAGCGACTTCACTTTCACGCATTAAAGAAGGAAACGGCAACCCACTCCAGTGTTCTTGCCTGGAGAATCCCAGGGATGGGGAAGCGTGGTAGGCTGCCATCTCTGGGGTCGCACAGAGTCGGACACGACTGAAGCGACAGCAGCAATGTCTCAAACTGCATACAAATGCATATCATTTTCTCTCTTCCTCATTACTCAAATCAATCACCCAGCTAAATTATTTAAAAATTCTCACAGAAACACTGAAGTGCCTTGATTTTTTGTTTTAGATTTAAATTGCTAGATATAGGAGATAAATTTAGTATGAATCAAGCAACAGTAATCCTGGTTAGGATAAAAACACTACAAAAGTCAGTTGCAAACTACAAGGAGTTTCCAATAAAACTAAGTTCTAGGTAGAATTAAACATATTTAACAACAGGTTTAAACAGCTTAACTATTAATTCTTCATTCAAACTATTTTTTTAATTGGGATATTATGTTTAGACTCTTGCAATTTTTGATTTACAAAAGGACAGTTTCAGGGACAAACTGGTGGTATTTGTTTTTTAATATATATTACATTTCCATTATTAAATTTTGACTTACCTGGAGGAAGTAGCACTAGAAAAGTTCTACTGAAAATTCTCTGTCTTCCTCAGGAACATAGCTATTTTAAATGTTGCAATGGGGATAACAATATTTGGGAACCCAGGGCATAAATTAAGAAAGGAATAGTGAAGTGTAACACAGTGAAAGTCTCATTGTATTCCTATGGGAAGTACTGGGAATTTAACAATTAATCAAGTCACAGTTTTTTTTTTCTAATGCAGACACACTTTTTAGTTTACCTAAGACACAGTAAAGAGTACATCGTCCTTTTAAACATCTTTTCAACTAATGCTCAAAATCCTTAGACCAACCCTGAAACAGTAGAACCAAAATCTTTATATTAATACATTTTATGCTCAATATTTTCAAAAATGTATTTCTAAATCATTTCTAAAATTATTAACCAAGGATCAGTACCAGTAGTATCTACAGGTAGTTTTATATGACAAATGCTCACTAACATTCTTGATTTTATTTACTTTCATTTTAATCAAATCCAAATTATTCCTAATTTCTTAAGAGATTTTATTTAACACCTTGCAGGTGGTTCTACATTCTTATGCAATCAGCTGTTCCCAGAAAAACTGAATAATAAGGAAACATACCTAAGAGAGGAGCTTGGGAGATTTTTTTGGTTGGGTATGTGTGTGTCTGGGCGTGTAGGCCTGGGGAGAGTGGTAGAAATACTAATTTGCAATACAGAAAAAACAATGCCATTCACATGGTTCTAACAAAAGTGTCTGACCACCCCCACCCCCACCCTCAAGAAGCCCTTAAATAAATTGGGAGATCAAAAGAAACAAAATAATTCCCCCAGCGTATCACCCCCAAATACAATAAAGAACAGCACAGGAAGTGGCAAAGTTTAAAATAATGCCTTTATCATTAGGACTATTATGCTGTCATAAGCCACGATCCTTTTGTTTTGGTAAATTTCTTATTTTCAATAGAAAAACACAAGAACGTGTGTACAAGTTCCAAAGCGGATGCATCGCCTCTGAATTTGGTATCAAATAATTAAATTTACTTTTCAGATATCAAATCTTCATATTTTAAATTATTCCATTATTTTAAACTTCACTTGAATCTTTAAAAAGCTAATTAAGTTACTCTAAGTGCAGTTTAATCTGTAGATGCTATCAAATTAAACTTTCAGCAGTTTTAAAGAAAAGGGAGTCATTACCAGAAACACTGTCAAGATTTGACAACCAAAAAGGCAAATAATTTCAAACATAGACTAGTTCTAGGCAAAATTTATACAATTACTTTTAAAACTGTCTATGTAGAACCATTTGCATTAAGTAAAAAAATTATTTTTATAGCATACTATGATTAAAAGTACTTATCTTTCCAGTTAAGTTTTCAACTTTGAAAAACTATAAATTGAGTTAAACTAAATTTTTTGTTTCAACAGATTATCAAGCTGCTCTCCAAATGATATCAATTCATTACATTTAACTTACTTTAAAAACTCATATCTGAATATATTTAATGGTACTAATATGTGTAAATAATTATCCAAATCAAGCTTTTCTTCTGTCCCCAATATCTTGTTTTTTTAAAGTGCTACCTTTTTTTTATAGCTTAGCACATCAAAAACAGGTATTTAAAAGATAAAGTTTAATTCTAGCCTACTATTTTAAAAAACACAAATCTGAAACCTAAAAATAACATTTTATACCCCTCAACGATAGATCAAAAATTACTTACCCCATACACCTGCAGCTAAAGATTTATTCTGATTTGGTTCTCTCTCATATTCAGGATTTAGAGATGGCTGGAAAAAAAAAAGGTGGAATAAAAAGAACAAATGTTTAAACTAATCATATTTAAGAAAAAAATTCCTTTTAAAAGTAATCTCAAGAATATACTGACAAATCTGACATAATGAACTCTTAACAACTAAACACTAATTATTCATAAATCTTACTTTCTACTTATTGTAACAATTAAAATGGTTAATATCTATACTCACACTAAGTTAAAGAAAACAAGGTGTCTTTAAATATTCTCCTCATCCTCAACTATGTGAAGAAAAAGTGTTAAAAAAAAAAAAGAAAGCAAATGCAGGAGAATGCAGTCTTTGCATCAATATGAGAAATCATCCTTTCTTAGGAAAGAGTTATCTACAGAAAGTCTCACGAAATGTAAAGACTAAAGATAACTGAACCAAAATAAATAAATAAACATTAAAAAATAATTGAACCTGTCAAGTGTGATCTCTGGAGAAAATGATATGTAATGATAAAATCTCCTGAGAGATTTGATGCTTAAATAGCACTTGTAGAAACCTCATTCATATTAAAATTACAAGCAACTTACAAAATCCTCAGCCTCAAACTGCTTGCGTTCTCTCTTGTCTTCTTTCCTCCCTGTTTCACTGTCAGGTATGTTGTTTTCATGTAGTCCTTGGCTTTTTCCAGAATGGAAAATACTGCTACGAGAACGGGAACTTCCACCATGGTATCCCCCTCGATGATTTATGTTTTCAGTACCATTTCTTCCATGTGTACGCCATCCATTTTTTTCTTTCCTTCCAAAGTTACCTTTTAAAAATAACGGCAAAGTATTACAAATTCAAAGATGGTTATGCTTAAAGACTCAATCACAATCAAAACAATTCTTGCAAGAATATGAAGAAAACTCTTCTTAAATTCTATTTCTCAGCAACTTTACCTCCATTAGGACGTCCAATACCAGAATCAAAGCCATCTGAAGAGTTGTGTCGTCGGCGGTTCACATCATAACGATTTTCTGTCCATGAAAAGTTTTCAGAATGCTTTTCAAAATTCAATGACGACTGAAACAAATTATAAGCATACAGATAAACATACATATAAAATTTGACTAACTTTAGAAACTAGTAATACACTGGCTTCATTTATTCCCAAGAATTTTAAATGATTAAGAAGAATATTTTATAATTATTTCAATGTGTTTGGTAACTGAAAACTTATGAGGGATTCCACTGTTCATCTATTTTTTCTACCTAAGATAAATGAGAGTACCATTCTTAAAGAGTTTAACAACTATATTCACCCAAAAACTTTAAAGGTAAAGCCACTGTAAAGGCGTCAAGACAAATATAGTACACTTCTTTTAAAATAAAACATAGTTATCGTGTATTTCACATTCTTTGATTTAAATAGCTCAAGGTTTTCTTCAAGATTAGAAAATTATGGCAAATGAAGCTATAGTTCTATTTTAAGTTCTCTATAGATTTATTTCCAAACTCTTCCCCAAAACAAGTGTTTTAAAAAAAACCTGTCAAAGGAAGAATGTTGTAAAAACCATTATTACAATTCTCTCCAGGACAAATAGAAAAGCTCCTCAGTTTTAATACAAACACACTGCACACACTCTTTTCATTTAACTAGGCTCCTCCACACTGGCCACTGTGGGACTTAATAGTGCAAGTTCCTCTACTGCTCCTGGCTGCATCCTCATGCTGCTTCTATGCATGAAGGACAAAGCCCTTCATCTGTCTTCCACCAGCATCTACGAAACAACAGTGACAACCCGGCTTGCTAAGCTTTTAATTTTAAGTAGGGTAAAAACCCAAACACTTCACAACCCTACCAATTATGGTGATGAAGATACCATGCTCTCAAAGCTAAAACTTTCTAGAAAAACAAGGGTAGGGTCTCTTAGGCCAGACGGGGGCACAGGATAAGATTCTTCAGGACCTGGCAACAATTGTTCTCATCCAAATGATGGGTGGAAGTAAAGGTTCCTCACTGTTTAGCAACTAAGTAAGTGGCAAGGGGCAGGACTGAAGCAAGATGTCCAAATACTGCTTTAATGCTGAAATTCTCCTCTGAGTAGAAGGAAGAGATGTATTATCATGAGATGGGGTCCCATCTGAAAGGCAATATGGCTGCAGCCACTAAAGTCAAGAGGTCACCAAAGCTGAACAGCAGTGAGAATAGAGAGTTTGGGAAAGACTGAAAACATTAGAAGTAAATTTGTTAAGGCCAAACTGCTACTGACACTGGAAACGAAAATGCAAAGCCTAGCTTTCTGGAGTGGATGTATTCTGTGCTCTTTGTACTTTCTGACTCCTTTCTTCCCCACATCAAACTCAGCTGCTTTAACAAGAAAGTCAGTGTGCACCAGAACTTAAGGCAAGAAAGAAACAAACTCTTATAGTTCTGCTTCACACAGGTACCCAAGTTAGCATCCTACCCACTCCCATGGAGGGGAGACAGCATTAAGCACAAGAGTAACTCAAACTTTTCCGTACAGGGCAAAGCCATGGCACTGTGGTACACAGGGGCATGAAAGGTACCAGCCTGGGGTGTTTCCTGGGGCCAGGAGGTACATAGAAGAGAACTCAACACCAATCCTGGCTTGAGAAGCCACAAGAGAAAAAGCCTCCAGGCCACCCATGCAACCCCCAAAGGAATAGTCTCCCCCTCCACCCTGAACTTTCCCACATTCCATGCTAAAGAAATCATGAGCTGTCCTGAAAGCTTAGACTGTAACTCTGATAGGCACATACATACTAAACTCCTTAGTCTAGGCAAGAATATACAACAGAGAAAAGACAATCTCTTTAACAGGTGGTGCTGGGAAAACTGGTCAACCACTTGTAAAAGAATGAAACTAGAACACTTTCTAACACCATACACAAAAATAAACTCAAAATGGAATAAAGATCTAAATGTAAGACCAGAACTATAAAACTCCTAGAGGAAAACATAAGCAAAACACTCTGTGACATAAATCACAGCAAGATCCTCTATGACCCACCTCCCAGAGTAATGGAAATAAATGCAAAAATAAACAAATCGGACCTAATTAAACTTAAAAGCTTTTGCACAATGAAGGAAACCATAAGCAAGGTGAAAAGACAGCCTTCAGAATGGGAGAAAATAATAGCAAACAAAGCAACTGACAAAGAATTAACCTCAAAAATATACAGGCAGCTCATGTAGCTCAATTCCAGAAAAATAAACCACCCAATCAAAAAATGGGCCAAAGAACTAAACAGACACTTCTCCAAAGACCTACAGATGGCTAACAAACACATGAAAAGATGCTCAACATCACTCATTATCAGAGAAATGCAAATCAAAACCACAATGAGGTACCGTCTCACACCAGTCAGAATGGCTGTTATCAAAAAGTCTATAAACAATAAATGCTGGAGAAGGTGTGGAGAAAAGGGAACCCTCTTACACTGATGGTGGGAATGCAAACTAGTACAGCCACTACGGAGAACAGTGTGGAGAGTCCCTTAAAACACTGGAAATAGAACTGCCATACTGCGCATACACACTGAGGAAACCAGAATTGAAAGAGACACGTGTACCCCAATGTTCATAGCAGCATTGTTTATAATAGCCAGGACATGGAAGCAACCTAGATATCCATTGGCAGACGAGTGGATAAGAAAGCTGTGGTACACATACACAATGAAATATTACTCAGCTATTAAAAAAAATACATTTGATTCAGTTCTGATGAGGTGGATGAAACTGGAGCCTATTATACAGAGTGAAGTAAGTCAGAAAGAAAAACATCAAGTATATTAACACATATATATATAATTTAGAAAGATGATAACGATGACCCTATATGCGAGCCAGCAAAAGAGGCACAGATGTAAGGAACAGACTCTTGGACTCTGTGGGAGAAGGCGAGGGTGAGATGATTTGAGAGAATAGCATTGAAACATGTATATGACTATATGTGAAACAGATCGCCTGTCAGGGTCCAGCCCCTGCAGGATCCAGGGGAACCCGAAGGAGAAACAGCGTTGGCAAATGAATGAATCAGAGAGGAATAGAGGAGAGAAAAAGGCTGATATTCCTTGGTTTACACAGAAAGCCAATAAAGCCCCGAGACAAGGGGCTCGCCCTGTTCATGGAAGCCACAGGTGCCCTCCCGGTCTCCCAAGGGAGTGAAGACGCAGAACTTCTTCCCGTTCAGGTCTTAGAAACCCGGGCAGATAAGTGAACGCAGGGAGCCTCTACGCTCCAAGGGCTCAGCCTGAAAAAGAGAGTAAGAGAGAGAAAGAAAAAAAAAAAAAAAAGACACGGGGTGACCAAGCTTCTTCAAGTAAGGCCCGTTACTTTATTTTCAAAAGAGACTTTTATACCTTAACTTGTACATAGAGGGAAATGAAAGATGTAAGGTCATACAGTCAGCCCAAACATTCCAGGAATTTTGCCCTTATCGAAACCAGGATTTTTTTCTGCAAACCTTTCCCACAAATGATGTTGTGTACATTATCTTCTGGCCTTGGAGGCCTGTAAACATTTTATGACCCTCTTTTGATAAAGGCTGCTCAACCAGAAAACTTATTTTCCCTCAAAGTGTTTTTTCTTTATATTTCTAATCTATGTCAGCCTCAGAAAATGCTAAACAGAGTTACACTTCTCACAGAGCAAAGGTGCAGTGACTTACAAGAAAGAACCAATTAGCTCAAAGGTCTGATGTGGTTAAATTCAAGGCTACACTTGTTTTTCTTACATTCCAACTATGTTAACTAATGCACTCCCAGGTGCACAGTGGGTAAGAGATATGGGAACTTAGCAACAAGCATTGGCCCAGTAATGAAATCCTATACCAGCACTACTCTAATAACTTTTAACTCTTTGAAAAGCTCTATGTTTTAGGCTTCCCGTGCCTCTCACAGTTGGGAGGCTGCAAATAATCACATGCGTAGCTCCAAGAATCTGGATAAACCTGCCAAGCAAGCTAGAATGCTAACAGAGGGGGTTTGGTTTGAAATATTCCTCTCATGTCCAGGAGACTTATTAGCTAGAGCCCCTAAGTTGATTTTCTCCAGAGAAAGGTGGTCGGGGATAGCCCCCTGTATGTCAGGAGAGTTGGTGAAAGGCGCAAAACAGTAAGACAGACAGATTCTGGTTTTGGGGTAGATGCTCGAGCTGGTCTAGGGAGCCCCTTGAGTCCTGAAGCCTTGCTTAACAGTTCTCTTCCACACGACCTTGTCATGGGTGGGATGGCCCATGCTGGCTCCCGGCAATCGCCAGTCCAGGTTTGATGCATGAGACAGGATGCTCAGGGCCGGAGCACTGGGATGACCCTGAGGGATGGGATGGGGAGGGGTTGGGAGGGGGGTTCAGTTTGGGGAACACATGTACACCCATGGATGATTCATGTCAATGTATGGCCAAAACCACTAAATATTGTAAAGTAATTCACCTCTAATTAAATAAATTTTAGAAAAATAAAATAAACAAACTCCTTAGTCTGTGTGCCCACGGTGGGAATGGACCCTAGTATCCCAACATGGCTGATAAAAATCTGGAAAAATCTCAGCAGTTTAAGAGTGGGAAATTAAAGTGATTCTGCAGTTGGAGCCACTAGGCCAATTCAGTACCAGTGTGTTTCATAGTTGATGCTAACGTTACATGCTTGTAATAAAAATGCTCTAGATTCTCCCATTCAGGAAATGTCACAGGGTGACAGATGATTCCCATCCCCTTCAAAATGGTCTAATAAAAAGTACAGCTTCCAGAAGGAAAGAAAATAAATCATATGCGGCTGAAGACTTGGCTCTGCAGTATTCAGAAAGACTATTTTCCAGTACAGCAATGTTACCTGCCTGACACACACACCAAGTACACACTCCTTTTAAAAATTGAGTCCCCCTGGTAGCCTAGTGGTTAGGATTCCAGGCTTTCACTGCCATGGCCAAGGTTCAGTGTTCAATCCCTAGTCAGCCAAAAAAACAATGTGGCTCCTGCCATAATGCTGAGCTCTTACTGAAAGCAAACTTAAACTAAGGACTAACCAATAAAAGAACCCAAGAGGGCTCTTGATCAAATGGAAATCATGTGTTCAACAACACAGCTGGCCTCGCCCTTCAAGTACCAGCCATAAATTCGCAGTATACTTTATTCCCCTTCCTGCCACCATGACAAGCCAGTGTTTCAATAAGGCTCTCAAATCAGAAAAGTTCCCCTAAATGACTGAGCCTGGTTCACTGATAGTTCAGCTAAGTTAAAAGATGATGGTACACACAGTAGCCACCCAGCCCCAACAACTCTGGAAAACCAAATGAGTAAGTGCCAATCACCTCAATGGAATAAAAACTATGATCCTTGCCTTAGATATTCTTAAGGACAAGACATTTTATTTTTTTCTAACTCTTGTATCGTTGCTAATGGCCTCCTCATCTATCACTGAAAAACTATAGACTAGCCAATTAAAAACCTATCTTGGGGTCACACATGATGGGAAATTGCAGCTGCTGCTGAGACAATCTGAGTCATTCATGTTGATTCAGTAAGGCTTGCTATCTGATGAAAGTGAATGGCATTGAGAGTGACTGAAATCAGAATGCTGATCAAATCTTTAGGATACCACCTAGACCCATTATCACACCAGACATGGAACACACCCACTATCACAGACTGGTTACAAAAGAAAGGACTTTATCTTTCTGATGCAGAGACCTCTACTGCATGCCAGCTTGTGACTCCTGCCAAAAGCTGGTCCATCTGTCTCACTGTAAAGAACACCACATCACACGGAACTACATCAAAGATTTGACTTCTTCATGGAGTCCTCAACGGAGCTGGATCACTACTTAACTTTTTCAGGTTACATTATTACTGCTGCAGTCTGATGGGCTAACTCTGGTCACAGTATTGTGTCTCCTGAAATTAATTCATGTAATGGGTATATTCTAGACCAGGAACAGTCCATTAAACAGTACATCTTTTGTCAAAAAGGTCATCCTCCAATGAATCAATATTCAAAGTACTCAATGGACGTTTCATACTCTCTATTATTCACAAGTACAGACAAGCATTTTAACAGTCTCCTCAAAATTCAACTCAGAACCATTTACACTACACCTCTATACCCCTCATCTCGTCCCACATCTTAGTAAGATGAATGAATGCAGCATAACCAAAAGGGGATCATCTTCTCTTGGCCACTTCTTGTGTAGTAATCAGGATGACAGAAGTGGAAGAGTTATGACAGTACAGACTTACACTAAAAATTCTGCTCTGATTATCCCTAGATATGTTTCTTTCTTTTCCCCAAGAACAACTACAGGCCAGGCCACCCCACAGGGTAATGGCTAACCAAAAAGGAATTCAAACAATTTGGCCATCTGGATTCTCCTGTTGAACTGGCATGGTCCTAGACATGTAGACAACAGCCATTTGCTTGTGTACACTTCTCACGGAATCGCCGCCTACAGTATCCAAAGTAGATCAAGATGAGGGTGAGGTATCTTTAAAATGGGGCCTCTGAAAATTATTTATAAATGCCCCTGTCCCACTCACACCCAGTTCCTCTAGATTAAAATATCTAGGTACAAGAAGAGTTTTAAAGTGAAGTTAGAGCGATGGGAATGGGACACTGCATACAGATTACATGGCTAAAGAGGGAGAGCAAAAACCCTAGCAATTGGGAGAAGAAATATCTTTAACACCAGAAAGCACAGGTACAAAGGAGAACAATTAATGATCTCCTTATCCCCTGGAACAAGGGTCCCCAAGATGCCAGGCCATGGACCTCTACAGGTCCGTAGCTTGTCAGGAACCAAGCCACAAGCAGGTGAGCAGTGGGTGAGTGAGAGAAGCTTCAACTGTATTTACAGCTGCTCCCCATCATTCACATTACTGCCTGAGTTCCACCTCCTGTCAGATCAGTGAAAATATTAAATTCTCATAGGATTGCAAACCCTACCATGAACCATGCACAGAACGAACCTAAGTTTCACACTCCTTATGAGAATCTAATGCCTGATGATCTGAGGTGGCGCTGAGATGGTGATGCTAGCACTGGGGAGCAGCTGCAAATACAGATTACCATTAGCAGAGAGGTCTGACTGCACAGTGAAAGTCACTCAGTCCTGTCCAACTCTTTGTGACCCCACACGGACTATACAGTCCATGCAATTCTCCAGGCCAGAATACTGGAGTGAGTAGCCTTTCCCTTCTCCAGGGGATTTTCCCAACCCAGGGATTGAACCCAGGTCCCCACATTGCAGGTGGATTCTTTGCCAGCTGAGCCACAAGGTATGGACTTCTGACTGCACAGAGACCGTAATAAATCAACTGCTTGCAGGTTATCATCAAAACCCTATCAGTGAATGTCAAGTCACAACAGGGCCGCATCTGGTGGCATGCTTTATAGTGGCAAATGAGTTGATGTCCTTCAACTGTACAGCTGCATCTGGTGAAAACCTTTAAGTTAGAATCCAACACTTATTTTAGTCTGTGTGTAGGCTGCCCATTATTTTATTTACCACTTCCATCCGTCCTTCCTTCCCACCCCGCACATTTGTCTGGGTCACAGGTTTTTTGGTAGGCCCTCAAAACCTGTGCTGTGTTTAGTCACTCAATCGTGTCCGACTCTTTGTGACCCCATGGACTACAGACAGCCAGACTTCTCTGTCCTTGGATTCTCCACACAAGAATACTGCAGTGGGTGGCCTTGCCCTCCTCCAGGCGATCTTCCCAACCCAGGGATCGAACCAGGGTCCTGCGCTGCAGGCAGATTCTTTACCAGCTGAGTTACCAGGGAAGCACCACAAAAGATAACCCTAGCCAAAATGAGTAAAAAAACAAACACTGCTGGAGCACTTCTTTGAAAAGTGGGCAAAGACCCAGGTGAAACAGCAGAAGACTCTTAAGACTGCCAACAAAAAAGAAAGCTGCACTTAAGAATCCTACTTAAATTACAAGTACGCTGCAACAGGTGATTCACATTCGCCAAGTCTACCTTGTATATTATGTGCTGACCCAATAAAGCCATGAAACCTTCAAAACTGCTTCACCAGATGGAGACCAAGCACCCTGCATTAAAAGACAAGCCTCTGGAGTTTTTCAAAAGAAAAAGACATGAACATGAAGAACAGAAGCAATTATTGAAGGCCTCCACTTCATCAAACATGGCTGCACTGAGAGCATCATTTTTAGTAGCTAACTAAAAACTGCTAAAGCTAAGAAGGCCTTTATTGTTAATGAAGAGCTGATTCTGCCTGCTGCTAACGACAACTGTCTTGGACTTTCAGGAAGGCTGCAGCCCAAAAGGTAGCATGTGTTCCTCTTTCAGCTAGCACCACTGATGAAACAGCAGAAGATACTGAGACCCAGTTGTTAGAGAGGATTAGAGAGTCACCAGAGTAAGCAATGCAGGGTGACGTGAGTCTACCGACATGAACAAGGCAACAATGCTTGTTTTTGAGTGATCTGTTTTTCACCAGGATATGCATGAGGATATGTTATGTACACTGATGTTGCCAACCAACACCACAGGGGCAGAACTATTCAAATCTCTGAATGGTTACATATCAGGAAAATTCAATCAATCACTTTGTATGGGGGAGAGGGAATAAGCCACAGAATGTTTTCTATTGAGGGTAAGGGTTGCTTTTTGACCCACTGTATTGCCTCTATAATTGTAGATAATAATAATACCAAATTTTTTTTTGGTGGGGGCGAGGGGAGACTTAGTTCCCTGACCAGGGATCGAACCCATGCCCCCTGTGGTGCAAGTATGCAGTTTAAACCACTGGACCACCAGGGAAGTCCCTCCCTTGAGTGGATTTTAAAGGATAACAGAGTGGCCTTAGACCATATATTGGTTGGCTGAAAAAAATCATTTACTAGTGCCCCTTAAGCTATTCACAACTGCCTAAATCCTGGTCTCACTCACTGCTGCTTGGGACACTGGTAGTAGCCTTAATTGCTGTGTAAGACAATTAAATGGATTTGGTTCTGGTCTCTGTCAGATTAATCAGAGTAGCTGAGAGTGCTACAATCATGCGAAATTCAAGTTTGGCTGCAACATGTATGGACTGTTGGGACAGGCAATCATCATGGACCCTGAGCATCCCTCAGTTTAGTCGCTCAGTTATGACCAACTCTTTGCAACCCTATGGACTGCAGCACACCAGGCTTCCTTGCCCATCACCAACTCCTGGAGCTTGCTCAAACTCATGTCCATCGAGTAAGTGATGCCATCCAACCATCTCATCCTGTGTCATCCCCTTCTCCTCCTGCATTCAATCTTTCCCAGCATCAGGGTCTTTTCCAGTGAGTCAGTTTTTCACATCCAGTGGCCAAAATATTAGAGTATCAGCTTCAGCATCAGTCCTTCCAATGAACATTCAGGACTGATTTCCTTGAGGATTGACTGGTTTGATCTCCTTGCAGTCCAAGGGACTCTCCAGAGTCTTCTCCAACACCACACTTCCTTTGTCAGCAAAGTTAATGTCTCTGCTTTTTAATATGCTACCTAAGTTGGTCATAGCTTTCCTTCAAGGAGCAAGCATCTTTTAATTTCATGGCTGTAGTCACCATCTGCAGTGATCTTGGCGCTACAAAAGAAAGTTTGTCACTGTTTCCATTGTTTCCCCATCTATTTGCCATGAAGTAATGGGACCGGATGCCATGATCTACCTACATTTTTTAAATGTTGAGTTTTAAGACAACTTTTTCATTCTCTTCTTTCACTTTCATCAAGAGGCTCTTTTGTTCTTCTTTGCTTTCTGCCATAAAGGTGTTGTCATCTGCACATCTAAGGTTATTGATGTTTCACCTGGCAATCTTGATTCCAGCTTGTGCTTCATCCAGCCTGGCATTTCACATGATGTACTCCGCATATAAGTTAAACAAGCAAGGTGACAATATACAGCTTTGACGTACCGCTTTCCCAATTTGGAACCAGTCTGTTGTTCCCTATCCAGTTCTAACTGTTGCTTCTTGACCTGCATACAGATTCCTTAGGAGGCAGGTAAGGTGGTCTGGTATTCCCATCTCTTGAAGAATTTCCACACTTTGTTATGATCCACACAGTCAAAGACTTTGGCATAGTCAATAAAGCAGAAATAGATGTTCCTCTGGAACCTCTTGCTTTTTCTATTATCCAATGGATGTTGGGAGCTTGATTTCTGGTTCTGCCTTTTCTAAATCCAGCTTGAACATATGGAAGTTCTCAATTCATATACTGTTGTAGCCTTGCTTGGAGAATTTTGAGCATTACTTTGCTAGTGTGTGAGATGAGTGCAATTGTGCAGCAGTTTGAACCTTCTTTGGCATTGCTTTTCTTTAGGACTGGAATGGAAACTGACCTTTTCCAGTCCTGTGGCCACTGCTGAGTTTTCCACATTTGCTGCCATATTGAATGTGGCACTTTAACAGCATCATCTTTTAGGATTTGAAACACAGCCCCACTCATCAACAGAAAATTGGATTAAAGGTTTACTGAGCATGGCCCCGCCCATCACAACAAGACCCAGTTTCCCCCAGTCAGTCAGCAAGCTTCTTATCCTTATCAGAAGGCAGAGAGAATAAAAACCACAACCACAGAAAACTAATCAAACTGATCATATGAACCACAGCCTTGACTAACTCAATGAAACTATGGGCCATGCCATGTAGGGCCACCCAAGACAGACAGGTCATGGTGGAGAATTCTGACAAAATGTTGTCTACTGGAAAAGGGAATGGCAACCACGTCTGTATTCTTCCCTTAAGAACGCCATGAACAGTATGAAAAGGTAAAAAGATATAATACTGAGCATCCCTCCATGTTCTTATTTGCATGCCAAGAACGCAAGGCCTTGACAGCTCTTTCTATGGCCCTTTTCTCAGGGTTATGTTTGTAAGGAATATTGAGGGTCAGGTAATGTCCTACTCCGGGACAAAGAACAGGATTCTTATAAATGTGGCAGATATACAAGGGAGGCATATACCTGAGCTGCTCCATGTCAACTCCCAGAGGTTTTAAGGGACAGGAAGAACCAGTGCCAAAATCATGCTTATGCTGCCTGCTGTGCTAGTAATAATAATGCACTTTGTCTCATGAGACCTGGAAGTCTCATCTCTGCCAGCATCCATGAAACAGTAACAAGCTAGCTTATTACAGTTATCTTGAATGCAGGGTAAAATTTCAGACCTTTCAGACTCTGACATATAGCCAGCATAGTAAAATACTGAATAAGAAACACAAGTAACAGGATTGAAAATATAGAAAGAAAACTGATATTATTTGTGAATGATTGATTTTCCACATTAAAAATTCCAAAAGACATTAAAGGAAAAATTAATCAATGTTGCTAGAAACAACATTACTACTTCAAGATACACACACACACACACACACACTCTCTTTTTCTCTCCCCCACCAAACCAGTACTCCCCCAAGAAAGGCAGCCCAGAAGAAATAATAAACAAAGGATGTGAATAGGCAATTCACAGAAATATAACCCAATGTCCAAGAAACAGTAAAAATACATTTCATAACAAAGACTGGCAAAAATGTTAACTCTGATAATCTGACAAAGTCTTGGCAAGAGAGCAAGAGTACAAAGTAAAAAGAATAGTTATGTACAGCATACAGGAGTATAAATCAGTATACCAGATGGAAAAGAAATTTGGCAGTATGGAACTGAATTCCAGCAATTTTTCTTCTAACTATAGGTCAGAGCCTTGCCGGAGAAGGCAATGGCAACCCACTCCAGTACTCTTGCCTGGAAAATCCCATGGACGGAGGAGCCTGGTAGGCTGCATGCAGTCCATGGGATCGCTAGGAGTCAGACACGACTAAGAGACTTCATTTTCACTTTTCACTTTCATGCAGTGGAGAAGGAAATGGCAACCAACTCCAGTGTTCTTGCCTGGAGAATCCCAGGGACGGGGGAGCCTGGTGGGCTGCCACCTATGGGGTCGCACAGAGTCGGACATGACTGAAGTGACTTAGCAGCAGCAGCAGAGCCTTGCCATTCACAATGTGGTCCAGAGACAAGCACAATCAGCAATACTTTGAAGACTGTCAGGACTAGGACCCCATTAGAAATTTACTTCAATTAGAATATGCATTTTAACACAATTCCCAGGTTACTTTCATAGCCATTAAAGTCTGAGAAGCAGGAGTCTAAAGAATTCTTATCCATGCATGCAAGGAGACAGTAAAAGAATAGTCAATGCAGTATTCATTATAGAGTTCAGTGGCTCAGTCGTGTCCGACTCTTTGCGACCCCATGAACTGCAGCACGCCAGGCCTCCCTGTCCATCAACAACTCCCGGAGTCCATCCAAACCCATGTCCGTTGAGTCGGTGATATCATCCAACCATCTTTTCCTGTCATCCCCTTCTCCTCCTGTCCTCAATCTTTCCTAGTGATATAAACAATCTCAACTTAATGAGACAAACACAGTGTGATACAGAGGCAAAAAATAGAATACAGAGTTTTGAGGATCCCCTGGTGGTTCAGACTGAAGAATCCACCTGAAATGCAAGAGACTCGGGAACAGTTTTTAAGATAATTACAGCAAATCTGCAGATATCAACATGGGGGGAAATCTAAAAGATATAAATAACAAATATAAAAACAGGTTCAGAATATGAATGGTAATCATTTATATTAATGTTCTATATGTACAGAAAACTCTTTTGATATCCAGCAGAGTACATCATGAGAAACGCTGGACTGGAAGAAACACAAGCTGGAATCAAGATTGCTGGGAGAAATATCAATAACCTCAGATATGCACATGACACCACCCTTATGGCAGAAAGTGAAGAGGAACTAAAAAGCCTCTTCATGAAAGTGAAAGAGAGCGAAAAAGTTGGCCTAAAGCTCAACATTCAGAAAACGAAGATCATGGCATCTGGTCCCATCACTTCATGGGAAATAGATGGGGAAACAGTGGAAACAGTGTCAGACTTTATTTTGGGGGGCTCCAGAATGACCGCAGATGGTGATTGCAGCCATGATATTAAAAGATGCTTACTCCTTGGAAGAAAAGTTATGACCAACCTAGATAGCATATTCAAAAGCAGAGACATTACTTTGCCGACTAAGGTCCATCTAGTCAAGGCTATGGTTTTTCCTGTGGTCATGCATGGATATGAGAGTTGGACTGTGAAGAAGGCTGAGCGCCGAAGAATTGATGCTTTTGAACTGTGGTGTTGGAGAAGACTCTTGAGAGTCCCTTGGACTGCAAGGAGATCCAACCAGTCCATTCTGAAGGAGATCAACCCTGGGATTTCTTTGGAAGGAATGATGCTAAAGCTGAAACTCCAGTACTTTGGCCACCTCATGGGAAGAGTTGACTCACTGGAAAAAACTCTGATGCTAGGAGGGATTGGGGGCAGGAGGAAAAGGGGACGACAGAGGATGAGATGGCTGGATGGCATCACCGACTCGATGGACGTGAGTCTGAGTGAACTCCGGGAGATGGTGATGAACAGGAAGGCCTGGCGGGCTGCAATTCATGGGGTCACAAAGAGTCGGACACGACTGAGCGACTGAACTGAACTGAGTAACAATATAAAAACATATACTGAGAATATCTCTGGGGAAAAAACGAAAACAGAAAAAGGACTGTGAAGAAGTCAACAGCAGACTTCAATTGTTTATTTCCATAAGAGACACACAGATAAAACTGCAAAATGTAATGATGTGACTTATTCTCCATGCTTCTCTGTACGTTTAAATATTTCTTTAGAACTATCCACATGGTTCTTTTAGAATTATTAAGACAAATATACTGTAGGAAAATATATGCAGAATATGCATCCCCTCAATATGAAAAGAGCTATTACAAATAAACCACTAAGAAATACGTTATATGAATAACATTTCCTAAGACAAAAATGTTCTCAGTCATAATTAAATAATGCAAACCAAAACAATGAAGTGTCATTTTTCATTGAATTTCACAAATATGAAAAAATGGGACAACAGCCAGCATTGCCAATAGTGAAAAATCTGCCCCTCTCCATAAAATTTTTATAGGATTACAAACTGGTACAACCTTTCCAGACAGCAATTAGGCACTATCTACCAAAAGGTATAAACTTCCTAATTCAGGTTCTACTGCTAGCAATTTCCCCTACAAATACATTCAAGAGATGCCCAAGCATTCCTGCAACTTAGTCCATTTTGAGGTCCAATTAATCTATGTAGATTCACTCAATAAAAGATTAAGGTTGACAGTTGAAAAATGCAGGGAGTTAGGGGTGCCGACTCTTATGTATGATCAAAATCAGTATCCACAGATCACGCAGTTCTACAGTACATTACTTATTAGGGAGGAAAAATCCACATAAGTGGACATAAATAGCCCAAACCCATATTGTTCAAGGGTCAACTGTACACAGCCACTGCAGAGTAAAGACACCCATGTACTAACTACAGAAATAGATTATTGGAGATGCTATCCTTGAAGGAAAAAAAAAGCAATTTCATTTGCTTATCCAAACCAAGATAAAATTATATTCTGATATATATATTAAAACATCCCAGTATTTCACTTCAGAAAATTAGTCTACTTCTTAATCAAACAAAGAAAGTTATTAAACATAAATATTTAAAGTCAAGCACACATATGTTCCTATGCTAACTCAAGTACTTTGGGTCAAGTTACTTGTTTCTCTCAACCTCAGTTCCCCATCTGTTTACATGGGTTGGGGCGAGTGGTGCTGGAAGAGCAGAACCGTATTTTACCTTTTATGCTTTTGTTTGCCTTCTTATAAAGCGCTTTACACAGTGACTGGTATGTAGTAATGACTCGAGAAATATTAGTTACCACATTTTAAATCTTTTTCTGAATTTTTAAAAATAATATCATAATTTTCTGATTCCTAGAATATGTGAGTCAACAGTTAACAACTACTTAGTAAACAAGAAGTTTCAATGAATTCAGCTACCAGTCTAAATTTTCTCATCCTTTCTTAGCCTAAAGTTTAAAAAGCACAGTTTCAATGCAAACTGATACTACTTATACTATTGAAGGAAAGTAATTATAATTCTATTTTTCAAACTGCACATGAGGTCTCATTATAAAAGACACATAATTAGAACAATTTGTATTTTTTTAAGCATTTTTTTTTGACTGGAATAAAAAGACTCCAAGAGAAAGAAGAACACAGGTAAATGACTTTTTAGTTACAGCTATGTGCATATGAAAACATGATGTAAAATTTCTTATCGGGTCCTAATGAACAGTTCAAATGCCAGTATAGAAACAAAAACATGCAGTTTAAAATTTCACCACATGATGGGGCTAAAATTCTGCACACCTTAGAAAACTCAGGTGCAGTGTTGAAAACACTGTTAACCCTTAATTCAAGTACTCTTTTCATCTCTTCAAAGAATAAAAGAAAAGACAACACAAAGCTGAAAAAGAGAACCCAACAGTTATTTATGACTATCCCATTTATTCAGGATAAGATTAAAAGGGCTCTGTCCGAAAACAAGAATTATAACTGAAAACCCAGGAATAGTGATTTTGAGCGATACAGACAGTGTAAGTCATTACTAAATGATGTGTGTATTTATTTGTTTGTTAAAACCACTTTCAGAAAGGTCTAAGAAGATAATTTCAAATATTGCTAGTTAAGAGTTCAAAGTGACATTATTTACTGTAAGTAATCTAAAATAAATTAGAATTAATTGAAAATTTAGAATTGGCAAAATCAAGACTTCATTTCATGAGGGCCTATATCCAGATCAAATGTCTGGTTCTAGAAAGCATTAAGAATTCCACCACACATAACAAAGTCAATCTTACTCAACCTTAATCAACACTTCAATGAAGACAAGAATTATCCTCAATAATGTTTGTAACTAATTTTCCAGGTGCTGATAATTTTTATTGATATGTTTAAAAATGAAAACAAATCTTAACTCATTTCAAAGAGAAAAGGGAAACAAACAGAGGAGCAAGAAATTCATGTACTTCCAGGCTCTGAAGTAGGTCTGGGAAAAACTGAATCCAGGAAAAGCATAGCTGACAGCAACCAGGGGGGTAGGGTAGACATAAACAACGAGAGCAAAGCAAATTTCAGAGACCTAAATAGAAGAGAAAAGGCGGGCAAACAGAGTCTGTAACTAAGAAATGGTTTTCCCATTTCCTAACAACTGTGATCCCATCTTATAATCTATGAAATAAAATGTTTTCATCATTTTTAAAAATGCACAAATGAAAATACTACAAAATAGAAAATGCATCCTAGATTCTAGTCTAGGCTCACACTAATTATATGAAATCAGGCAAGTCAATGAGCCTTCCAGAGAAGCCATCTGCATAAAATAAAGTCAGTTCATATGCTGTGTCTCCAGTGCAACTTTTCCAATATATTATGATCGGACAAGTCCTTACTGGGGAACAACTCTGCAAATTATAAAATTGTTCCCATAAAAGCTGTTTCGGCAAACTGTTCTATAAGAACTGCTTGGACCCCCAAAAGGTCCTAGATGAATGCCTTAGCATGGTAGAAACTGATTAACAGGTAAGCAGATGATTAAGACCTCCCTCTTGATTCCTTTGCACTATGGAAAAACAAAGTGGAAGATAGTATGAAGCCAGATAGATTGATTCTAATCAATTTCAACATCCCTCTCAGCAATGCTTATAAGCAGATGACAATTTCAATGTCAAGCATGTCTTATACACTAAATTCTGTTTCGGTTATATAAAATGAACATTTTAAAATCAGCGAGTCATCTGATATGTAGCAACACTACAAAGCTCTCATAACTCCTAAAACTGAGTAATATGCCAAAGTCTCATTTATTTGAAAAAGAAGTCTTCCAGTTGTAAGGAAAGACTTAAAAAACTTCTGATTATTTTTAACGTTATCTATAGCAAAGTAAGCAAAGTTAGTTATCAGAAGAATAGTACAGAGTGAGGTAAGCCGCAAAAGTAATGTGCAATGTATTTAACTGGCTTGAATTTTAAAATGTAAAACTTTAGCACAAAAGATAACTTTTGAAGTAAATGGTTTAGAATGTTGATGGTATACTGAAAATTGACATATATAGATAAACCAACACATTAAATATGAAATAACTTAGAAAGTTTAGGTGTTTCTCTGCAAAACATTAAGCTTTAGTTTAACTACATCTGTGTAGAACATGAACTAAATAAAAGCAGATAGACAAAAAGAAAAGAGATGCAAGAAAAGAATACCTTTGTTGATGATGGTGGGGTAGGAAAATTAAGCCAGGCTGGAGCAAAGTCATGCTGCGCCATTTAGGTCCAGTCTCTCCAACTCAGCGAAACAAGGTTTCAACACCTCATGGCAAGTCCCTGTCATACAAAAGTGGAAAGCATTAGATCTATATAGTTCCTGGCCAAAGTTATCTTATACCTCCTTTAAATTACAATGATCTGACTACTATAAGATTTCAATTATAATTCTAGAAAAGGCAAAAATATAGTGACAAACCAGATCAGCACAGTGGAGGGTAAAGGGCCTGGAGAGAAAGGAAATGACTACAAAGGGAAGAAAGAAATTTTCAAGGGTAACTGGGTATTTATCTTAATTGCGGTGAAGGTTATTATACAAACGTAGACACTTGTTAAAACTCACCAAATTATGCACTTAAAACTGGATAATTTTATTATAAACTACCTCAATGAAGCTTAGTTTTGAAATTACAATAGTCTTAACACAGACTAGTTATAAAGTGTCTCCTGATGTGACACCATATGATGCACACAGCACGTATTCTTCCCCCTGCCCCACACAGAATCTGAATTCTGATCTCACTACCTATTTGCAGGAAATTCAATACAGATAATAAATTAAAGGACAACTGAGGGAAGTAATCCCATCAAATGGAGATCACAAGATATTCTACAGGTCAAATGTCCTGGCTTCTTCAACAAATACATGGATTTCACAGACAGATCAATCAAATACATGTGGACCTTACATAGATCCTTATTCCAACTAAATTCAAAAAGTAAAAATTATGAAACAGTCCAAAATTTGAACATGAGCTGAATATTAAACGACTTTTAAGAAATTATTAGTCACTGTAGATGTAACTGTTAGTGCAATGATGGTACAGTGGACCCTTCAACAATAAGGTCTCAAACTGTCACGGTTTGAGATACTTATATACAGATTTTTTTTTCACTAAATATGTAATACAGCACTACATGACCTGAGGTTGGTTGGATCCAAAGATGTGGAGCAGCAAGTGGAGAGAGCCAACTGTAAAGATTTTTTGACTTCTCAAGTCAGACTTTTGAACTGCGTGGATGGACAGCACCCCAACCTCTATGCTATTCAAGGGTCAACTGTATATAAAAGGACATGTACTGAAGTCTTTGCAATTAAATCCATGTATCTGGAACTTGCTTTGGGGCAAAAAACAAGGAATATGGAAGTCACTGAAAAAGGTTATCCATGTGTTTATAAATGTTAGTAAAGGGAGGTGCCTAAGTAGTCCCTCTACTTAATGTATGTTTGAAAATTTCCACAATTAATGATTTTTTAAATTACAATCATCACAATGGGCATCCACTACTCTTCTACATTCTAAATTTAACGTTTTGGAAGGCTCTCTCAATTGCATCAAAAATTTCAAGTCACCAGTGCAATCTAAACACAGTAAATTCACAGATTTTTTTAAAATGGGGAAGAAGCCAACTGGGCAACTATACTCATTTCAATATAGAGCTCAGAAATTAGTCAATGAAGAAATCAAATTTCCTGAACATTAATGTCTAAATTTACTAATGTCTTATATTTACAACTGCAGAATAATCTCAAAAGGGAAATTTTAAAAAGCAAAATTATTAATACCACTGCTAATCATCCTTTTTCAAAATTCTTTCAAATATAAGTGCCATGGCAGAATTTAAGTCATACCAAAGTATTTCCTAAAATAAAAATTCTCGAGATACTACACAAAAACTCCACTTCTACTATCCAATGTACTGGAAAGGGGAAAGGGCGGAGGGAAGGTCAACAAACGTCAGATATAATAAACAGAAACTGGTTAACTCACTAAGGTAATGACAATGTTTACATAATTAAATGAGCAGGGCTTCGTTGTTGGTCCAGTAGTTAAGAATTCGCCTGTCAATGCAGGGGACACTGGTTTGATCCCTGGTCCTCGAAAATCCCATATGCCACAAGGGAACTAAGCCTGTATGCTGCAACTACTGAGCCTGCGCACCCTAGAGCCTGCGTAAAGCAACAGAGAAGCCACCACAATACCAAGCCTGCGCACAGCAACTAGAGAGTAGCCCCAGGAACCATAGATTAAATGGTAAGTTAAACACTCAAACTTATTCCTAAGAGACAAACCACCACTATTAACTCTGTGTATCTTTATGAATTATAATTTAAATCAATTCTTAAAGAATAAAGCATAGATAGCTAATGGCATAAGTTTTCCTGTTCTGAAAAAAGGTAAAGAGCAATACTAATTAACATCACATTTACAGAAGTGTGTGACGAGATCAGGATGTGCCATCCCCAAAACAAGCCATTTTGATATAAGAAAAATTGAGCTGAAGGCATGCGAGTTCCTAAAATTCCTTATCAACCTAAATGCAGAGCCTGCCAAAAGAATTTCTTAATCTCCTCTCCTGGAGCAACTCATCTCTTTTTGGGAGAACAAAAAAAAAAAAAAAAATTCAGCACCACACTCAGACACTGCCACAAATGCCTACGGACCCCGTTATCCATTTTGTCTCAAAAATTATTTGCTTTTTTCTACTAAGTATTCTTTCCCCCTGTGAAGTTAGGTATACAGATTCCAAATTCTACTCATCCTCTTTCGAGTTACTCACAGTGAGAGGTACTGCCAGGTGACTGCGTGCTAATAAACTTGTTTGTTTTCTCTTGTTAATATGTCTTTCTTCAGTTTAATTTACAGATCCCCAGCCAGAGAACACAGGAAAGGAGAAAAGAAATTTTTCCCTGGTGGCTGAGGGGTAAAAGAATCCGCCTGCAATGCAGAAGATGCAAGAGACACGGGTTTGATCCCTGGGTCAGGAAGATCCCTTGGTG
Organism: Ovis canadensis; assembly: GCF_042477335.2. Lineage (NCBI taxonomy): Eukaryota > Metazoa > Chordata > Mammalia > Artiodactyla > Bovidae > Ovis > Ovis canadensis. The sequence continues at coordinate 35,131,638 of NC_091260.1, forward strand.
GCAAGCTCAGCAACCCACTCCAGTATTCTTGCCCAGAAAATCCCATGGAGAGAGGAGCCTGGCAGGCTACAGTCTATAGGGTCGCAAAGAGTCAGACACAACTTAGCAGCTGAACAACAGAGGAACTAAGATGCCACATGCTGCAGGGCAACTAAGCCTGCAGTCACAACTACTGAGTCCACATACCACAAATAAGAGCCCAGGCACCACAAAGAAAGATCCCGCCTGGCACAACTAAGACCCAATGCGGCCAAAAATAAATATTTAAAGGAAAGACAGAATACCCTAACACAGATCCAATAAAACAAAGACTAGAAGAGTTCTTATTTCTTTTCTTTTGTTTTTATTCCCTTTAGGCTCCAGACACATATCTGCAACAAAACACAAGTTGGACAAGGTAACGATGGCTCTTGTTTGAAGAGCTCTGAAACAGCCATATCTACGGACAACTGAAATAAAACTATTATATTGCCTTGAAAAACCTTTAGTAAAGTCTTATTAAAGGCTGCAACTTGTCTCAGCTGTGCTATGAGCACTAAGTTGATTTCTTGCTTGCCTATGTGTGAAGGATTTACAACCTTTAGACAATATACTGAGCCTGATAACTTATTCACCATGGACTTTTTGCATTAAACTTTATTAAAATATTATTTCTCTCAAACAACAAAACACTAGGTGATTACAATCTGAGGGACAGAGACTTCAGAAACTACCCAAAACAAAGAATACAGACTTTCAGAAATAGTTTAGAAAAGTCACTTAATGAACACACAACCACAACCCAATAGTAAGCAACTCCAAAGATGGGAAGAAAAAAATATTTGACTCCTAGAGTCTCCAACTTATTGATTCAGTATTCAAAATGCTTGATTTTCTAACAAACATTACAAAGCATGCAAAGAAACAATACAGTACAGCCCACAGGGGGTGGGGGGGAGCTGTGACATTAGCAGAAACTGCCACTGATGAGAAACAGACATCAATTGTCTTAAATACAAAGGGCTAAAGGAAACCAGAACAATGTCTCAACAAACAGAGTATCATAAAGAGATAAGAAATTCAGAAAAGAACCAAACAAATTCTGGAACTAAAAAGTACGCTAACTGAAATGAAAATTTCACTACACAGTTTAATAGCAGATTTGAGCCAGCAGAAAGAAGAATCAGAAAGAGTGAAGAGGTTAATTAAAATTACCAGATTAAGGAGCTCGAAGAAAAAAAAACTGAACAAAGACCTGTGGGACATCATCGAGCATACCAACATACACATAACAAAAGTTTCAGGAGAGAAAAGAAGGGAGGCAGAAAAAGAAATCAAGAAATAATGGCTAAATACTTAGCAAATTAGCTAAAGACACAAAATATACATGTCCAAGAAGCTAACTGAACTCCAAGAAAGATAAACACAAAAACGATTTACACCAAGACACATAACCATCTAGTCAAAGCTATGGTTTTTCCAGTAGTCACGTATGGATGCGAGAGTTGGACTGTGAAAAAGGCTGAGCGCCAAAGAATTAATGCTTTTGAACTGTGGTGCTGGAGAAGACTCTTGAGAGTCCCTTGGACTGCAGGGAGATCAAACCAGTCAATCCTAAAGGAAATCAACCCTAATTTCTGTATCTGTGGGGAAAACTATTAGAGCTAATAAACTCAGCAATACTGTAGGATACAAGATCAACAAAGAAAATTCAGTAGCATTTCTATATATTAGCAATAACAATCCAAAAGGAAATGAATAAACAAGTCTATTCAAAAATTATCCAGAAATAAATTTAACCAAGAAGGTTTAAGATTTGTTCACTAAAAACTACAAACCATTGCTACAGGAAAATTTTAAAGATCTAAATTAATATAAAGACATGCTTTGTTCAAGGACTGAGAAACTTAAATATTAAGATAGTAATCACAGATTCAACATAACCTCTATTAAAATTCCAACAACCCTTTTTTCAGGAACAGAAAAGCCATTTTCAATTCATTTGGAACTGCAAGGAACCCCAAATAGCCAAAACACTACTGTAAAAGGAGAACACAGTTACAGGACTCACATATCCCTATTTTGAAACTTACTACAAAGCTATAACGATCAGAACAATTTCTTACTGATATAGTGTAAGGGTTAGATATATAAACCAATGGAACAGAACTGAGAATCCAGAAAAAGTTATACATGTATGGCCAATTGACTTTTTTTTAACCAAACTGCTAAGACCACAACAAATGGACTTCAACAAGTGGATACCCAAAACACTCCTATTGATATCTATAACTCAAAATGGATCAAAGACCTACAAAAGCTAAAATTATAAACTAGAAGAAGAAAACAGAAGTAAAGTTTCACTAATTTGGATTTGGCAATGGAATTTTAGATACAGTACCTTTGGATTTTACTAAAATTTAAAACTTCTATACAAAGGATATCATCTAGAAAGTGGAAAGACAACAGAATGGAAGAAAATATTTGCAAATTTAATCTAACAGGTGTCCAGTGTTCAGAATATATATATAAAGAATTCTTGAAGACAATGTAAAAACGGGCAAAGGACTTGAACAGACATTTCTCAGTCTCCCTCCAAGAAAGGGGAAAGAAAACAGAGTTAAACAGTAAATGTCAGACAACCCTGGTGGTCCAGTGGTTAAGAATCCTCTTGCCAATGCAGGCAACATGGGTTTGATCCCTGGTCCAGGAAGATTTCACACGCCACAGGACAACTAAGCTCATGTGCCACAACTATTGAAACCTGCATGCCTAGAGCCTGTGCTCCACAACGCAAGAGAAGTCACTGCAATGAGAAGCCTGCCCACTGCAGCAAGAGTAGCCCCACCTTGCAGCAACTACAGAAAGCCCAAGTGCAGAAAAGACCCAGCACAGCCAAAAATTAATTAAATTTAAAAAAAAAATAAGTGTCTGTACACCCATGACTGATTCATGTCAATGTATGGCAAAAACCACTACAATATTGTAATTAGCCTCCAATTTAAATAAATTTAAATATATATAAATAATATTTAAATAAAATTTAAAAGTATATTTAAAAATAACAAGTGTTGTCAAATGCATTAAGAATCTGGTACCCTGGTACATTGTTAACGGTAAGGTAAACTGATCCAAGTGCTGGGGAATAGAGTTCGATAATTCCTCAGAAAGCTAAAAACATATAGCATATGACTCAGCAACACCACTGCATTCAAAATAATTGAAAATGGATACTTAAATACTTGAATGCTGATGTACACAACAAATCTATTCACAACAGCCAAGAGGTGGAAACATCTCAATGTCCACCTATAGATAAATGAATAAAAAACCAACCGTGTATGTATTCAATAGAAGACATACTCTATTACGATTAACCATGAAAATATGCTAAGCCGCCAAACACATCCAGAAGCCAGATCACATGCTGTACAATCCCAATTTTTATGAGATATCCAGAACAGACAAATCCACAGAGATGAAAAGCTGAGACCTAACCAGGGACTGCTGGGAAGGAGGAATGGGACTGGCTGCTAAATGGATTTAGATTTTTCTTAGAGGGTAATGAAAATGTTCTGGAACTTGGTTTCACATCATTGTGAATGTATTAAATGACACTGAATTATACATTTTTAAATGGTTAATTTCATGTAACGTGGCTTTCACCCCATAAAAATAAATGTACTATATTATAACCCCTTGAATAAAACACTATGAATCCAGATAAATATATATACAACTGAAAAATTTTAGAAGAAAAAGGTTATTTATACAATTTCTAAGACCCTCAAAAAAAAAAAAAAAGGTTAATACAGTTTTGCAATGAAATGGCCTGGCACATAGCCTGGGAAATCCTTAATCAACAGATCAAAGTGAATATCATCAGCAAAAGAACAAACTGAAATTGTGTGCCAATGAGCAAGTCAGGGCACCATTTCACTTCTGTAATATCCTAACCAAAGCACAGCCTGTCTTCAACAGGAGAGGAGCTAACTTGAGACACATTGAGACACAGTTCAGTTTATTTGCTAAGTCATGTCTGACTCTCTGAGACCCCACGAACTGCAGCATGCCAGGCTTCCCTGTCCATCAACAACTCTGGAGCTGGTGACATTATATGAGACACATTGTATGTACTCTAAGAACTAGCTCAAAATCTTCAAGAATCAAGTTTTTCTTTTTTTATCATTTTTTAAAAATGAGGAGGCTGTGATATGTTTATTCTATATATTTGAGTCATGTTTTTAACAATTTTTAAAGCTTTTTTTTGGATGTGGACCATTCTTAAAATCTTTATTGAATGTCACAATATTGTTTCTGTTTTGTTTTGGCTTTTTGGCCCTAACGCATGTGGGATCTTAGCTCCTGACCAGGGATGGAACCTGAACCCTCCCTTCTTTGGAAGGTGAAGTCTTAACCACTGGACCACCAGGGAAGTTTCATGTTTTTAACTTTTGAAAAGTATACTCTGACATTTTATTCCACTGTTGTGTCTGCTTTACTACTGCAATATCACTAATGAAGTCTGATTAACATTTAGTAAGCTCTAGGTGATTTCCAGTTTCCCTAATAAAAAGTAAAAGGTCCTTCCGCTATAGATTCTGACTCAACGGGTCTTAAGGCTGAGAATTCTATTCTTAAATGAGTACTTAAAGTAATAACAATCAGGAAAAAATGGTAAATACTGTAATATTTACTAAGAAAAAAACTCTTGCCTAAGGAACATGGCCTCTAAACATAGGAAAACAATCTACTGCTCTGTTTTTTGCAGTTTCAGTTATGAAACAAAGTGTCTAGTATCTTTTCTTAGTTATCAAATTCTCAATTACAGATTAGACTCTCAAATATAAAACATCAGCAAATTTCACAAGAGATCTAGAGTATTAGAAATTTCCATCCTTTAAAAAGTTTCATATTATTGGCTTACTTAACCTTGAATTTTGTTAGGTCCCCTACCCTCCTCAGCTTATCTCTTATTAAGCTGTTCAGAACCTTTCTGTTTTAGTTACATATAAAAATAAAAAATGGAGGAATTTTATGAGAATTGTTACTTGTTAAATTGCTACATGTGAAAATTGCTACTTTCACCCCTACAAAAAGTCTATTTAAGGAGAAAAAAAATTTACTGGAAACAGCATGCTTTCAATTCTTGAGATTTTAGATTACTAAAGGCTTAATACACAAAATATAACTTAAGTACTCCAAAACTTATAATGAGCTAACAATTTTCATACAAAATGTACCACTATAAAAAAATAACCCTTACTCTATAAACAAATTTTTACTCACTGAGCTTCTCTTTCAAGCTCACAATACTAAACAGTTTAAGTCATCCTTGAATGAGGTCTTTTTTTAAGGGCTGGTAAAGATACATTTTAATTTAGAATTACACTACAAACAATTTGGTCTACATAGGACAAAATTTAATTCAAATCAGCTCATTTACTAAACAGCCAATGTAAGCAAAAACAAACAGCACTAAACACTGCTGAAGGTACTAGATTTAAAAGGTCAGTCTTCCCTCTTTAACAGCTAACAAGCTAACAAATGGAAAAAAAAGTTGCTGCCTCATATCCTTCATAAGTTAAGGTATAAACAAATTACCCATCTGAAGTATTTAACCAAAAAAAAGCACAACCCGCGAGCGTGCACTCCGTCACTCAGCCCCATCCAACTCTTTGCAACCCCACGGACTGTAGCACGGAATTTTCCAGGCAAGAATACTGGAGTGGGTTACCTCTTTCTATTCCAGGGGAATCTTCCCAACCCAGGTTACCCCTTGACTGTGAACTAGTCTTACTAGCTTGCTTCTAATGAAAAGAATGTGGCAGAAGTGACTTCTGAGACTAGGTCATAAAAGGTACTGCACACTTCTACCTACTTTTCTTCTCAGATCACTTCCTCTGGAAATGCAGCTGCCATGCAAACAGCTGAAAATCTACATATGCAAAGGAAATTGAGTCCTCTAGGCAACAGCCAGAAGCAACCTGCTAGCCCAAATAGGAACATCTTCTTAGAAGGAGATCCTCTAGGCACCAGTCAAGCCTTCAAATGACAGCAACCTTTGAGATTTTTATGAAAAACATAGAAAAAGCCAGAACCACTCAGCTAAACGGCTACCAAAATTTCTGGCCCACAGAAAATCCATGTGCAAAAGTATTTTAACTCCCTTGTTAAAAGAATATACAGTTTAAGAAAAAAAAAATGATGTTTTGCCATTAAGAAAATGCCAATATTGTCACAGTTCAAATAAAGTAAACAGATACATTTTAAAAAATAAATGTGACATCAGCTTATATACATTCTCTGAAAGGGGTGGGGTGGGGCACAGAATAGGAAGAGATAATTTACCCCTAGACTAGGCCCTTCCCAGGTGGTTCAGTGGTAAACGATTGCCAATGCAGGAGAAAGCAGGTTTGATCCCTGGGGGTCAGAAGAACCACTGGAGAAGAAAATGGCAACCCACTCCAGTATTCTTGCCTGGGAAATCCCACGGACAGAGGAGTCTGGCAGGCTATACAGTCCATGGGGTCACAGAGTCAGACACAATGTAGCAACTAAATAACAATAAAACTACAGAGCCTGTTATGATATGAACTCAAATCTTCCTGCCTCAAAACGATGCTCATTGTTCATTATCAGTATATTTCTCAAACTTTTTCCCACAGAAGTTACTTACAAAGTTAACAAACCTACCCCCTCCAAAATGTATTTTCATAAAGTAACCAAAACAACTCGTCCTCAAGTCCTATTGTACAAATTCATGAAATTTCTGCACTGTACTTTATATGTTTCAATATAAAAAATTTTAAATTATTCAAGTAAAATAACCTTGAATCAGAGGTGACTGGTTTACCTTAAGGTTTCTTAAACCGTGTGTTTGAGAAAACACTGCTGTAACAAGGTAAAATTCCAGAGATGACTTAGTTCAACTGGAATATAAACATGAGGGAAAAAACAGAAAGATGTATGACTATGGTTAAATATATATATATATATATCTTAAATACAACTGATAATGTTTCATATAATATAGAATTTTTTAAAAACATGGTATTATAAATTAGAATAATTACCAAGAAGCTTCTAAATTACCATCCCTTAAGACTTGAAGATCTTGTTATTTAAAATGTTCAAACTTATTTAGCCCAAAACACAAAATCATAATGTTTAATGTCTTGTTTCAATTAAGCAGAAAGCAGAAAACAAAATTACACTCTCTGGCACTGACACAGAAAGGAAATGGAATTTATCACTATTTCTCCTTGTCTGTCCCCACACCTTGGCCAGTAACATAATCCTAAAAAATAAAAAGCCTGAAGGAGGGAATCCCCTGGTGGTCCAGTGGTTAAGACTGTGCTTCCGCTGCAGGGGTTGTGAGTTCAATCCCTGGTTGCGGAACTAAGATCCCACATGCCATGTAGTGCAGCCAAAAATAAACAAACAAAAAAAAAACCTGAAGGAATCATTTTGTGTGAATAATTTAGAGTAAGCACAGAATATTTCTATATAGGTCTCAAAACCACTGGGGGACTTCCCTGGTGGTAGAGTGGATAGGAATCTACCTGCCACTGCAGGTGACGTGAGTTTGATCCCTGGTCCAGGAAGATTCCACATGATGCAGGCACATCATGGTTGTGGGACACAACCACTGAGACCGAGTGCTGAAACTACTGAAGGCCACACGCCAGAGCCTGTGCTCCTCAACAAGAGAATCTACCACAATGAGAAGCCTGAGCAGTGCAACAAAGAGTTGCCCCCGGCTCGCCACAACTATCAAAAGCTCACGAGCAGCAACGAAGATTCAGCATAACCAAAAATAAGTATTTAAAAAACAACTACTACTACTGGGGGTTTCCTTTCTCAATGGTACAAAGTCATTCTGTTACAAACTTCTTTAAACTAATAAATCTAGCCAACAGACTCTCAACGCATCAACCCAGTAATGAACATGTCAACCAACATCACGCAACATGCCAGTATATCTAAAACCAAGTAGAGAAAGTACTCTGGGGACACTACGTACTGCCTTGAACAGCACACAGGAATGAGAAATCGGAACTAAATTCAGCAGGCAAGGGAAGCACCCAGAAGTTTTAAAGTTACAACTGTATGTCTGGAAATGTGCTTAGAAAAAATAAATCTGGTATAGTTTGTTGTAAAATAAAGGGAGCAGGAAGGATTCAGAAAATCACCTTGAGAGGAAAGGTATTGGTTCCCATTACCACTCACTCGTAACAGTTTTCAAAAGTTGTGTTACTTGAAAAACTCCAATTTCAGTGGAAAAGAGCAAGCTTCCTTCAATTTTCTAAAAACTGTAATATAAAGCCAAACTGAAAGCTCTCTTATAAAGAATGGAAGTAAAGAGCAAGAATAAGGAGATAGTACACGCAAATAAATGAAGTCAGAACACTCTCATACCACACACAATAACAAACTCAAAATAGCTTATAGACAAATATAATACATGACACCGTAAAACTCCTAGAAAAGATCATAAACAAAACATTCTGACATAAATTGTACCAGTGTTTTCTTAGGCCAGTCTCCCAAGACAATAGAAATAAAAGCAAAAATAAACAAAAGGGACCTGATAAAACTTATAAGCTTCTATACAACAAAGGAAACCATACAAACTGGGAGAAAATATTTGCAAACAATGTGACCAACAAGAGCTTAATTTCCAAAATACACCAACATCTTATACAACTCAATAACATAAAACAAACCCAAACAAAAAATGGGCAGACGACCTAAATAGATATTTGTCCTCCATATCTGGAGATATTCTTCTCAAAAGAAGATACACAAATGGCCAAAAAGCACATCAACAAATGCCCAATATCAATATTTCTTAGAGAAATGCAAACCAAAACAATGAGTTATCAACCTCACTTGGTCAGAATGGCCATCATTAGAGAGTCTAGAAATAACAAATGCTGTGAGAAGTTGTGGAGAAAAGTAAACCTTCCTACACTGTTGCTGGGAATACAAATTGGTGCAGCCACTGTGGAAAACAGTATGGATGCTCCTTTAAAAACTGAGAGAGAGTTAACTGTATGACCAGCAAATCCCTCTCCTGGGCATCCATCTGAAAAACACAAAAACTGTAATTCCAAAAGACACATGCACTCTAATGTTCGCAGAAGGATTATTTACAATAGCCAAGACGTGGAAACAACCATGGACATTTATCCATACAGATGAAAGGAGAAAGAACATGTACATACATACACACATACATAGACACACACACACACACACACACACACACACACAGGAATATTACTCAACCATAAGAAAGAATGAAATACCATTGGCAGCAATATGGATGGACCCAGACATTATCAAACTAAGTGACATAAGCGAGAGAAAGACAAGTATTATATATCATTTATATGTAGAATCTAAAAAACAGTAGTAAAAATGAATTTACTACAAAACAGAGTCATAAAACTTACAGTGATCAAAGGTGAATGGGAGGCATAAACTGGGATTATGGTATTAAAAGATGCACACCACCATATATAAAATAAACAACAAGGGTATAAACCAACTATACTTCAAGTAAAGAAAAAAACAACAAAAAAAAGAAAATAATAAGGGGGTAGTAACGATGAAAATGATGTGGAGGAGGGGAGACAGGGAGACTGCAGAAACACAATCTACAGGTGGGTGACTGCAAAGGATTGGATGTGAAGAGGTAAGGAGACAGAAACAGAAGATGAAAAACATTTCAAAGTTAGAAAATGAGGACACAAACATTTGGGGGTGCTAGTAAACGGTGTTAATATGCGGTGTTCACTTTGTGAACACACTGCACACTTAAACTTTGTGTGCAGTGTCCATTAGTGCATGTGTGTCACAAATGAAAACTTTTTACTGACAGAAAACCAGAAACAGAATTTTCAAGAACTACTGGGCAACTTGCAGCAAATCACTAAAGGCCAGTGATTTAATCACTCACTCCTAGGTACTAGAACCTCTGTAAAAACCCTAAAAGAATGGGTTTGCAGAGCTTCCAGGTTGCTGAATGTGCCTACTTGCTGAGGGAGTGGTATACCCCAAACTCCAAAGGGACTATTCCAGATAGCACCCTATGTACTGCTTCATTTGGCTGTTCAGTTGTGTCTTCTAGAATATCCTTTACAATAAACCAGTAACAGCAGTGTTTTGTTGCATTCCGTGAACCACTACAGAAAAATATGGAACCTGGGGGGTGACAGGGGGGAACTGGTGGTGGTGGTGGAAGGGGTGTCCATGGGCATCTCTAATTTAAAGCCAAATCAGAAAGAAGTGTGGGTAACCTGAAAATCTACTACTTGAGATTCATATCGGAAGTGGGACCAGAAAGGCAGTCCTATGGGACTGAGCCCTTAGCCTGTACAGTCTAAACTAACTCCAGGTAATAAGTGTCAGAAAATCCGCACTGAATTCAACTGTAGAAAACCCAGTTGAGTATCCACAAAAAGAACTGGAGAACTGCTTGCTGCTTGGTATATGAATGTACACAGAGTATCTAGCAGTACTCAAAAAGAAAAGAACGGAGTTGGGGTAGATTCTCCAAATAAAGAGCTAAAATGGGCACTACCACCACAGATATTTGGCTTTTCAGAGTCCTTCAACATAACAGCCATTCAAAAAGCACTGCTCACATACATAAAGTCCCAAAGAGCTTTTTAATCATTTTTAAATGTGAAGTAATAACCTAACATTTTAAGGAAAGTGGCAACAGCAAAGAGACCACTAAAAACCATGAACACAAAGGAAACATAATTCAAGAAATAACTAGCAAAATGGAATTTTCAAAACCCCCAAAATACAGAACAACTTCTTGAGAGATAAAAACAAAACATCTCCACATGAAGGGGGAGAAAAATCATACTGCATCAAACTTCTTAAACATCTCATGCTATAAGACAACAAAATAGCAGTGAAGGTGCTGAGGAAAAAAGTATTTTGAATCATGAAAGCCATACTCAAAGTATCAAAAGTGAAGCAGATAAATGCATTCTTAGACAAGCAATTCCTAACAACCAGGAGGAAAGATAAAGAAGCGTGGGACTTCCCTGGCTATCCAGTGGTTAAGACTCCAGGGTTCCAACTGCACAGGGTGCAGGTTTGATCCATGATAGAGGAACTAAGACCCCACATGCAGTGTGGCACAGCCAGAAGAAAAACAGACTAAGATCAGTGACCAACATTTTCTAGTCACTTTATGGACAGTTCATAAAAAAAAATTAACCATTAGGGGCTTCTCTGGTGGTAGAATGGTTAAGAAATTTGTCTGGAAATGCAGGGGATGCACGTTCAATCCCTGGTCAGGAAACTAAGATCCCACATGCTGTGGAGCAACTAAGCTCCCAGACACCACAACTATGGAGCTGGTCCACTATGGAGCCCGTGTGCCACAACTAGAGCAGCCAAGTGCCACAACTTCTAAAGACTGAGAGTGGCTCAAGACTCCTGGAAGCCTTGAGCCACATACAACTAGAAAACCCAGGCACCACCACCACAACAATCACATACAATGCAACAAAGATCCTGCATGTTGCAATTAAAAACCCGAGGCAAATTAAAAAAAGAAAAAAGTATTAAACGGCAAAAATGTCCAGCTATTTTCATAACAAATTAAAATACTGGAACTACTCAGCTACCAAACTTAACAAAACTCTTTGTTACGGTGAGTCCAAAAAAGTGTGTAGTCTAGAGTTAATTTTGCCCCACTAATTGGAGCTAATCCTTTTGAAGATTTTGCCTATATTCTACTTACTGCCTACGCTCCAAATCTTAGGTGGGTTTTCCACTGAAGCTAATGTAAACAAAAACCTCTCCTGGCCCTACGTAAATCTTTGGAATTGGTTCACCTACTCCTTTCTGGTGGTTCTATTCCCTGGCTTCAGTCACTTCCAAACATGCACATGCAGGTCCAGTTTTAAGTCACAAGCCTTGAGTAGATTCTTCTGAGTTCTCTCTCCACTCAACAGTTTCCTATTACTTTGCCCCACAAATTCTATCTACTTTAATCTTTCCAAATTTTCAGCTGTCTCCTCAACTTTTAGTAAGACTACCAAACTGTTTGAATTCACCCCATCACTCCCCTGCCCTGTGCTATAACCTATTACTTTTCTTCAAACAACGAGGGCTTTTATTAAGACTGACCACCTCCTGTTATCCAATGTCTAAAAGCCTGTAACACACGTTTTGTCTGGCTTTTTAAATTTCTAAGATGAGTGGGTAAACCTGGTTATCTGGTTGTCTGTTATTCTGTCATAGCCAGAATTTTAAAACTGCATGCCAATTCAATTTTACTATTACAGGATTTTCACGAAATTTAAAGTTTTACTTGTATAAATTTCCTCATATAATTTTTCTTGAAAGGATCCAATTCCAGCTTGTTTCACAAAGCAAAGTCCAATGACAAAACCTAACACTTAACAATGTGAAATTCATAATCTTTAGCATTCAATCAAAAATTATCAGTCACGCAAGACTTCCCTGGTGGTCCAGCAGTAAAGAATCTACCTGCCAATGCAGGGGACACAGGTTTGCTCCCTGGTCCAAAACGATTCCATATGCCGTGGGGCAACTGAACCTGTGCATCACAACTACTGAGACTGCACTCTGGAGCCCACATGCTGCAGTTACTGAAACCTGCACACCTACAGCCTGTGTTCCGCAACAAGAGAAGCCACCGTGATGAAAAGCCACCGCACCGCAACTAGACTAGCTCCAGCTCTCCACAACCAGAGGCCTGCTTGCAGCAACGAAGACCCAGAGAAGCCAAATAAACAAAACAAAATTAATTAAAAGTATCTGTCACGCAAAAAGGCAGGGGGGAGTGGGGGGGCGCTCCCGTACAGGAAAATACTACCAATAACAAGAGGAAGAATCTACTTAAAGACAGTGAGATATGATGGATATGACAGCATTAGCAGACAAAAACATTAAACCATTATAAAAATGTTTAAGGACAAGGAAAATAGGAACATAAAGGAAAAATAGAGAACATAAAATAATACTTCTAGAAATAAAAAGTGAAAAACACTGGACAGGATTAACAGCAGATTAGATAATGCATAAGAAAATGATCAGTAAGTGTACTAACAGGGTAGCATTCAAACTATAAAGCATTAAAGTAGACAAAGACAGACTTTATAACCGAAATGTACAATAACAAGGTAATTCTAATATTTATGATCCCAGTAACAGTGATACACTTTCATAAAACATAAAATACAGGTGATACAAGAAAAATACAGAAGACTTGAACACATCTTGCTCACTCCAATACAAACCTAGTGGATAAAAAATTAGTAAGCACATAGAAGATTTAAACCATACTCATTTAAATTTTAACAGATTTTATGTATCAAATGCTAAACCCCTAAACACAGAAAGTATATCTTCTTTTCTAGCACCCATCTCAGGCCACCAAGAAATCTTTTATAAATGTCAAACATACCTACAAATGACATTACCCGACCACAATTCAATTAAACTAAAAATAACAAAATCAAGCCTCTTCCACATGCAATTTTTAAACAAAATAAATGAAAAGAAGCAAAGTCACAAAACCAATAGTTAATAAATTGGAAAAGCTGAAGAACTATAAATCCAAAACTGCTGTGGGGTGGGGGAAGGGACAGATCAATAGAGAAGCTACTAGCACAAATATATAAAATAAAAAATGACAACATTTAAAATCATAAACCATCTGAACTCTGTGTAATTAAAGCTGAAAATATAGAAATGGACAATTTTTAGCAAAAGACAATTTACTAAGAATATCCCCAGTAAAGAGGAAATCTAAACAAATTACCATGAAAGCATCCCATTACCAAAAAAAAAACAAAAATCCAGACTAAAGTGTTCTTGAGTACCAAGATTCTAAACGTTGAAAAAAGGAAAATACACATGTAAGACAGAAGGCAATAAACAAAAACCCAGTAGTCCTAAACTTGAACTGGAAGTTATCAATATGAACTCTACAGTACTGCAAAGTAAATAAATATACATTAAGACTGGTTTATAATTTAAATTGTGCTTTAAATATCAAATATTCAAAATTTAACTCAATGTGATAAACTACTATTATCTCCAAGAAACTTCCATCCACAGATGAATGGATAAAACAGCTGTGGTACCAAAAAAAAGGAAATCTTGCCATTTGTGACAAAAAGAGTAGACCTTGAGGGCATTATGCTAAGTGAAATAAGTCAAGGAAAGACATACACTATATGATCTTACTTTTATGAGGAATCTGTTTAAAAAAAACAAACAAACTAGAACGAGATCAGATTTGTGGTTACAGAGCTGGAGTGAGGAACCCAATGGAGAAGCATAATCAAAAGGTACAAACTCCCAGTTACAAGATAAGTACTCAGGATGTTATGTACAGCATGAGAAAATGGATGCTAACTAAACTTACTGTGGTAATCATTTCACAATATATTTTAAGTGAAAACATCCTGCTGTACACTTTGAACTTACACAAATTATATGTCACTTTATATCTCAACAAAACTTAAAAAAGATTAAAGGCATAAAAATTTTTCATAAGAAAAACTTGAATCATTTCACAAGTTATTTATCAAAAGATTCAGCATAAATATATGCTATTCTATTAAACAACTAAGGTTCCCATAAAGAAATATCTGACGTATTTGTTTTCTGTATAACAAAAATGAAATCTAGGGAGTCAAAACTCCAAACCAACACTCTAAAAGAACATCCTTCAAAAGAACACATACTCGTACAGAATGAATGAAGAACTGGATGGAGAACACCAGAGAGGGAGGGAAGAATTCATGTCCTGTTCAGAGAATAATGGGCCTGATAATTTGCATTTCAAAGGCAAATCAATTTTCTAAAATTAGGAAATAATAAATTAAACATTAAATATGTAGTTCCTCAATTACAGAATAAATGGCTTTTTAACTCCTTTTTTATTTAACATAACCCAACTTTAAAAGTCACAGTGACTTTAAGGCACCATAACATTAATATGTGAACAGAAAGAAACCTCAGTGAAAGAAAGAAAAGTCCACATAGACAACACATACAGAAATTTAGTATAAGAGGAAGTCTGGACAACTCTCCTACTTCAAAGTTTACTCAAAATAATCAAACAGATTAACGATTTAAAGGAGAAAAAAGTCAAAGTCATTACAGAAAAAGTAAATTTTTATTTATCTCAGAAAAGGGAAGGAAGGCCTTTCTAAGTATGACACAAAAGAAGAGACTAAAACATATTTACATATAAACTCAAAAAGCATTCTATTTGATGAAAATCACAATGTCAAACATCATTATACTGGGGGAGGGCAGGGAATACTTGTCACACAAAGCATATATAAAGGTCTTTTACCTTCATACACAAACGTTCCTATAAATCAACAGAAAAAGAACTCATAGAAAAGAGAGAAAAATGAGAAAAGGATATAAAGAGTTCACAGAAAAAGATCTTATATATAAAATTTTCATTCTCAGGAGTTTCCTCATGGTCTACTGGTATTAATATGGAATAATCTTCCAAGATAATTCCTTAAGTAAAAAAGGTTAGATAGCAAGATGGAGGGATTTTCCCTAGTGGTCCAATGGTTAAGAATCCATCTTGCAATGCAGGAGACACAGGTGCAACCCCTGGTCTAGGAACTAGGATCCCACATGCTGCAGCACAACTAAACGCGCACACCACAATGAAACCCAACTCAGACCAAAAAAAAAAAAAAGAGCAAAGTGGACATCATATTACTACTTGTATTAAAAAGAAAAATATCATGTGCTTATATATCCATAAGATCTCTAGAAAAATTCATAGAAAACAGTTTCTTCAGACAAGAACTATAGCTGGACAAAAGGAGGTGACTTTTCTATTAAAAAAAAAAAAAAAACCGTGTACTATTTGTAATTTGCACTAGGTGCATGTATTCAAAATAATTTTAAATACTCTTAAGTCTGACTCAGCTTTACCAATTCTTGACTCCTCAAACACTTTAACATAATCCATCTTTAATTTAAAGATCTGGGGAATTCCCTGGCGGTCTAGTGGTTAGGACTCTGCTTCCACTGAGGGCAATCTCAGGGAACCAAGACCCCTCAGGCCACACAACATGGCTAAAAGTAAAAAAATTAAAGTAAGTTTTTAGAAAACAATTCAGGGAACTTTTTAAAGGAACTAAATGGTTATGAAGACAAAATATGCTATATTCACACGCACACACTATTTGTTAGGCAATCTGCTTAGGATTTTACAAGTATTATCTCATTTAGTTCTCACTATCCCCAGGAGACTGATACTATCTTTTCTTCAAACAACAGGTTTTTAGATGTGAAATACATTTTGAAATTCCCAGGGTCACAGTACTAATCAGTGGTAGCTCAAATTCTTAATCTCTATACACACCCTCAGTTCAGTTCAGTCGCTCAGTCGTGTCCGACTCTTTGCGACCCCGTGAATCGCAGCACACCAGACCTCCCTGTCCATCACCAACTCCTGAAGTTCACTCAAACTCACGTCCATCGACTCGGTGAAGCCATCCAGCCATCTCATCCTGTCATCCCCTTCTCCTCCTGCCCCCAATCCCTCCCAGCATCAGGGTCTTTTCCAATGAGTCAACTCTTTGCATGAGGTGGCCAAAGTACTGGAACTTCAGCTCCAGCATCATTCCTTCCAAAGAACATCCAGGACTGTTCTCCTTCAGAATGGACTGGTTGGATGTCCTTGCAGTCCAAGGGACTCTCAAGAGTCTTCTCCAACACGACAGTTCAAAAGCATCAGTTCAGCGCTCAGCCTTCTTCACAGACCAACTCTAGCATCCATACATGACTACTGGAAAAACCATAGCCTTGACTAGATGGACCTTTGTTGGCAAAGTAATGTCTCTACTTTTCAATATGCTATCTAGGTTGGTCATAACTTTCCTTCCAAGGAGTAAGCGTTTTAATTTCATGGCTGCAATCACCAACTGCAGTGATTTTGGAGCCCCAAAAAATAAAGTCTGACACTGTTTCCACTGTTTCCCCATCTATTTCCCATCAAGTGATGGGACCAGATGCTATGATCTTCATTTTCTGAATGTTGAGCTTTAAGCCAACTTTTTCACTCTGCTCTGTCACTTTCATCAAGAGACTTTTGAGTTCCTCTTCACTTTCTGCCATAAGGGTGGTGTCATCTGCATATCTGAGGTTATTGATATTTTTCCTGGCAATCTTGATTCCAGCTTGTGCTTCTTCCAGCCCAGCGTTTCTCATGATGTACTCTGCATATAAAGTTAAATAAGCAGGGTGACAATATACAGCCTTGACATACTCCTTTTCCTATTTGGAACCACTACACATACTGTAAATAACCCAGGGTACATTAGGTAGAGACCATGTGTTATATAAAATATTAGCTTTAACTTTAACAAGTAGGTAAGTCAGCCTCTATTTTTTGAGTTTTAAGTTTCTGCCTTACCTGTCAGGCTCCATCTTGAGTTTATAGCTTTATATCCACAAGAGTCACAACTTGCTTTCCACTAACCCAGCCAACTTTATCTTCAAATAAGACTCGTTCTCTCATCAAATTCAATCCTTGGAAGGCCCTAATTTAAAGTACTAAGGTGAAAACATTTTTACTCACTTTTCCCCATTTCCACAAAGTGCCTATAAAAGGAACTCATTTTAGATGTAGATCAAAGAGTACATAATGT
Organism: Ovis canadensis; assembly: GCF_042477335.2. Classification (NCBI taxonomy): domain Eukaryota; kingdom Metazoa; phylum Chordata; class Mammalia; order Artiodactyla; family Bovidae; genus Ovis; species Ovis canadensis. Next base: position 35,149,313 of record NC_091260.1, read on the forward strand.
GAAAATCTAAACTATGAGTTAAAAAAAAACCTAAGGCAACTAAGCTTGCATAGGAAAAGTCCTTAAGACATCTTGATAATCAAGTAGTTTTCAACCTAGCTAGTGTTCATGAAGCAATGCTTTCATTACTCACCTAATGATACCTGCTACAGCAGCCTTAAGTTTACCATCCTACCAGAGTTTTATTAAATAAGCCCCCTTGGAAGGGATCTAAAAGATTCAAAGCCAAAACTAAACTGAGAAAATCTGCAATACCATAAATAATTAAAGCTCTATGGACATAAATCTGCATTTGCCATCTCTGAGAAGGAAACGTAAAAGGATTATGTTTCCTCCTTAAAGACATCAGTTAATATAAATGAATTGTCATGGCCTTCCTGATTTCTGAAAATGAGCCTAAAATCAACCACCCACATATTTCAAGGTCACTCCTTGAAATGTAAAGTGTTGTATCTTTTTAAGCCTGAGAGGCCAATTCCACTGAATTTCAATCCCTCTGACTGAACATTTCAAAACTATGGAAATTTTTTAAAAGGCCAGGGTTATAATAAAAAGAAGTCTTTATCAAGCAGTCCCTTCAGAAAGGTTACAGCAAACCCAAAGTTAGCCTTGAATCTAGCAAACAGACTAGAAGTTCATGAAACAGTTATTTAAGTCTAGGCACATAAAGAACTTTGCTGGTGGCTCAGACCATAAAGAATCTGCCTGCAATGCAGGAGACCTGAGTTTGATTCATCGGTCCAGAAGATCCCCTGGAGAAGGAAATGGCAACCCACTCTGGTATTCTTGCCTGGAGAATTCCAGGGACAGAGTAGCCTGGTGGGCTATATATAGTCCATAGGGTTGCAGAGTCAGACACCACTAAGCAACTAACACTTACTCTCAAGCAGATAAAACCGCTTCTAAATGGTCAGACAACAAAGAAATTCACCTGCAAATAATCCCCTAACAAATTTTACCTAGCCCCCAGGCAGTTAAACAGAAGTTCTACAATAAAATACCGAGGGTGGTGGTGCAGGTGGGGGATGGATTACATTATCTAAGATGTCTTTGCGCTACATTAACACACAGAGCATATAACAATAAACAAATGAGACAAGGTACCTGTCCTCAAAAGTTTATGCAATAAAGATAGGTGAGAGGAGATAATTAAGACTGATCTGAATGTAATACAGTAACGAAATCAAAGGTTATATGAAGGGGGTTGTCCACTTCACACAGAATTAGAAAGGCATTCAGAATGTAACATATGAGCCAAAACTGAGCTAAAAAAGGAAAAAGAGATGGAGCATAAAGGCCCAAAGGCAGGAAGGAAAATGCCTGGTGTATTTGAGGAAAAAAACGGCGGAAAGTCAATGGTCTAGGATGACAGTAACCAATGTTGCAGAGAAAAAGAAGGGACAAAGAAGTTGCTTGTAGGCTACAGAGTCTGCATGTTATTCTTAGGTCCAATGACAAGACCATGCTCTGGGAATAATGAACTATAAGAATGGAAGAATGACACAATTATAAAGTTACAAGGCTACAACAAGTAGTTCAAGTAAGAGAAAATCAGGGCGTAACAGTGGAGCAGAAATGGATATATCTGGGAGAAAAAAGAGACTTACTAATTGACTAGATGGGAGGAAAAGAAATCAAAATGAGACTTGACTAGTCTGAATAGGCGGATACGGTATCCATTTATTGAGCAATAGAAGCAGAGACAAAGAGGCTGGGAAAGACTCAAAGACAAGTTCAGTTTTGGATATGTTAAATTTGTAAATGAAATAAAGAAGTCAAGGTCGGTTAAATTACAAGCCTAGAATATGGGGAGGCGGCCTGGACTGGAGATTTAAATTTGCGATCTTTTGCATTAAGATGCCATTTAAAAATATGGTACCATATTGCAAATTAAGCAATTACCTCAGAAGAGTGTAACCACTATGGTTCAACAATTTTAAACAGGTCATAAATGCAATCTAAATATACCTGGTTTCTGCTCAGTTCCCTACTTTCCCTTATCGAAAATCTCCCTCCTGGCTGATCACATGATCCTCAAATGCTACTAGCTATATGGCCCAGCCATAACACTACTACTACTACTGCTGCCATCATTTTACAATTTCAAAGCATTTAACATTCATTATTTCACTTGATTGTAATGATAACTTTGCGAAGCAGGGAAAAAAACTAGTTTTACCTGAGCAGAAAATAAAGTCTTAAAAAGGCTGGCCTGGCCAACATTAAATAGCTATTATTCACTAGATGATATGAAATCAGCATTCAAATTTAAGGACTGTGTTTACTCTATATTCACAGAACTTCAGAGAAGACAAACTACATGAGTTTAGAAATCTTATATTATTACCTGGTTTGCTACTAAATGCCCAGCACCAATCAAAGTACAGGCTACTAAATGCCCAGCACCAATCAAAGTACAGGCACATAACAGACAAACATCTACCAGGCAATAAATATCTCTAGCACACACTAATACTCAAGAAATAAAAATCCCAGATCCACTGTTGAGCCAATATTTTACCATAAATAAGATGATATGCCTGTATCTTACTTTCTCATTTGCAACATAAAAATGCTGTCATTTATTTTTCAAGTACGCTTATGTATAAATTAGATAATATCTAACATTGCAAGCCATTCAAAAAACAATTGCTCCATGAATTCAAGATGGTATTATTGTCCAAGAGGTCATATTTCATATCCCCACAAAAACAATTTCCCCTTTTAATCCAAATTTCCTATAAAAGATGTCAATCAGGTTTTAAAATAAAGCAGAAAGAAAAAGTCAAAAGCTACCATTTGTATTTATCAACTACTGCTTTGTGGAACTGACATATATCAAAGAAACCACAAATAGTTCCACACATAAGGTCAACTGACATTCAACAGAGGTATTTCCATCAACATCATTCAGTGGGAAACAAAATCTTTTTAACAAACAATTAGGAGAGTAGGACATCTATATTTATAAAAGAAAGAAATGAACCTCAACGCTTTCACATGCAAAAAAAAAAAACTCACTCCAAATGGTTCACAGATATAAAAACATAAACTACAAAACTTTCAGAAGAAAGCTAAAAATCAGGAGAAAATCCTATGAATTCGGGTTAAGTAAAAATTTATTATGACACAAAAAAGCACAAATCATGAAAGAAAAATAACCAATTTTACTACAAGTTTTAAAATGTCTGATCTCCAAAACACAGTTAAGAAAATGAAGACAAACCAGAGATGGGAGAAATTTGCAAAATACATGATCTAATATACTTATAGCCAAAATAAAGAACTCTAACAATAAAACAAGCTAATCTTTTAATGGATCAAAGACTTGAATAGACACTTCACCAAAGCACATTAAAAGATGCTTATCATGTCACTACACTGTATGATAGCTTTAATGTTGACTAACTGCCCACTCAACTACCCTAGCAGTAAATACTGTTAAAGGAAAAATTAATCAACTTGAGGAACTTTTCCTCCTTAAAGGACAAGAGTATTTTTATTAGATCATCTGCTTCTTTTTAAGAAGGGCAAATAACCTGTAGAGTATGGTCTGGAAATTAGGGGGCAGAGAAGAGGGTATCTGATCATACTTATGCTATTATATATTCAAACACATTATCATAAATGTCTATTTTCTTATTACAGATGTATAACACTGTGATCTTACTATATTCATAGGCTATTTTATTGCAGGATAGTATGGAGCACTTTAAAAAGCATCTGTCACAAACAGTTAGGAATCTGACAGAATTCTATACCACTACTCTAGAGCAGTGCTGTCCAATATGGCAGCTAGTGGCCATAGGCTGTAATTTAAACAAAAATTAAACAAATCTTAAAATTCAAATCCACATCTCCATAATGACATATTAAGTCTTGAAGTGTTAGTCGCTCAGTCGTGCCCAACTCTTTGCAACCCCATGGACTGCAGCCCACCAGGCTTCTCTGTCCATTCGATTTTCCAGACAAGGATTACTGGAGTGGGTTGCCATTTCCTTCTCCAATGACATATAGCTAGTGATTATTATACTGAAAGAATAGACACAGAGTCTTACACCTTTTCACAAAGTTTTGTTGGATAGCACTGCTTAAGACCTACTACTTAGAACCTTGGAATGCTAAGGAAGCTAAACGTAACAGAAGAATGTAAATAATCCAAATTATGGTTCCCTCACTGAGAAGCTTGCATAAATTATTTAATTTCAGACTGACTTTCTTAAACCACTGAATGGAAATACCATTTATTTTACATGATAACTGGGGAAAACACTTTCTAAATTAAATTGCTATATAAACATTAGTAATGAGGTGATTCTAAAGGAAAATATTCCTGAAAAATAACTTATGTGAGCATTTCATTAACAAGTCACAACTGTATCACATTAAGGAAAATAAAATTTAGTTGCTGGTTAAGAATAAAGTTTCTAAATTCCTGAAATAGAACAGAATTTGACTTTCTTCCTACTGTCATCCTAAAACTAACTATAAGCCATAATGGTTGGGAGTTCTGGGTTCTGGATGCAGAATGTATGGATTCAGAAATCCCACTTACTGGCTGTGTAACCTCAATAAGCAATTTAAAACCTCTGACTCTCATTTCTATAAAATGAGAATAGAACCTTCCCACAAGCTGTACCTATGAGGATCAAATTAGTTAACACAGTTAAAAAGCTTTGAATACTGCTTGAAACACGGTAAGCATTAACATGGATTAACCCACTCATTATGGTAGATGTTGATATCAAAAATAAAGAACTCCTATAACTCAACAACAAAAACAATCTGGTTTAAAAATGGGCCAAAGGCTTGAATAGGTGTTTCTCCAAAGCATACAAATGACCAATAAGCACACCAGACATCACTTATCACATTACTAATCATTAGGGAAATCCAAGCCAAAACCATAACAATACCACTTCACAACCATTGGCACACAATACACAGAAAACAACAAATGCTAAGAAAAATTTGAGGAAATTGGGACCCCTGTGCATTGCTGGTAGAAATAAGAAACGGTGCAGCCACTATGGAAAACAATATGGTGGTTCCTCAATTAAAAACAGAATTACCGTATGATCAGCAGTTCCACTTCTGGGTATCTATCCAAAAGAACTGAAAGCAAAGATGCAGACAAATATTTGTACTTCCATGTTCACACAGCATTATTTACAACAGTCAAAAGGTGGAAACAACCCAAATGTCCATTAACAGACAAATGGAGAAACAAAATGTGGTACATATACATATAAAGGATTATTTATTGTGTCTTAAAAAAAAGGGTATTCTGATTGACCCAAAGTACAACATGGATGAACCTCAAAGATGTTCAAAGGAAATAAGCCTTTGGATAAATCTGCATGATTCCACTTATATGAGGTACCTGACTTCCCTGGTGGCTCATACAGTTAAGCGTCTGTCTACAATGCGGGAGACCCGGGTTCAATCTCGGGGTCGGGAAGATCTCCTGGAGAAGGAAATGGCAATCCACTCCAGTACTACTGCCTGGAAAATCCCATGGACAGAGGAGCCTGGTAGGCTACATGTAGTCCAGGGGGTTGCAAAAATTCAGACACGACTGAGCGACTTCACTTCACTTCAAAGTAGTTAAGTTCATAGAAACATAAGGAGAGTGGTGATTTCCAAGGGTTGGGAGGAGCAAGGAATAGTTATGGCTTAATGGCTACAGAGGTTCAGTTTTACAAAATGAAAAGCTCTGGACGTGAGTGCTGGTAATGACTGCGTAACAACATCAATGTACCGAAATGCCACACAACTATACACCTAAAAATAACTGAAATGCTGAATTTCATGTTATGCGTATTTTGCCACAAATCATTCATTAGAACCAAAAAGTCTACTGTATTATAAACATATCTAATTTCCTTGAAGATATCCTTCAAAATATTTAAGAAGTGTTTCAAGGAGTACAATATCAATAGGTAAGAGGTACCCAGAGTAGTCAAATTCATAGAAAATACAACAGTGCTTGCCAGGGGCTTGGGAGAAGGGAAAATGGAGAGTTAATGGGTAGCATTTCAATTTGAGAAGATAAAACCACGTTCTGGAGATGGATGGTGGTGATAACTGCACAATGTGAAGGTACTCAAGGTCACTGAACTGTACACTCAAAAATGGCTAAAATGGTAGATTTTATGTTTATTTTACCATAATAGAAAAGTTCCTCATTACACGGATTGGGAGATGAGTGCAAAGGGGGCCGAAGATTTTACTTCTCTATGTCATACAGTGGCTAAAAAGGCAGAAAAGACTTTATATCTGCTAAACTGATACAAATTTAGAGTCTATTTTCTTCTCTAAACTTAAAACAACCTATTTGTGGGGGTGAAGACTTTATTTAACTAATTATATTGAAAACGTGTGGGTGTCCTCGGTCACTCAGTAATGTCCAACTCTTTGCAGGCCTTGGACTGCAGAATTCTTGGTTCATGGAATTTTCCAGGCAAGAATGCTGGAGTGGACCGCCATTTCCTACTCCAGGGGAATCTTCTCAACCCAGGGATCAACCAACCCACCTCCGCCTCTTGCATTGGCAGGCAGATTTCTTTACCACTGAGCCTCCTGGAAGCCCCCATATTGACAACAACAGGTTATAAAGAATTACCCCCTAGTTTTTTTAACTATGTCCACAAAATCTTTTGACAAAAGGTGGAGCCCAACTTCTCACTCCTTGACTATGGGCTAGACTTAACAGCTTGCTTCTAATGAAAAGAATGTGGCAAAAGTGACTTCTGAGACTAGGTCATAAAAGGCACTACACACTTCTACTACCTTTCTTCTCAGATCACTTCCTCTGGAAATGCAGCTGCCATGCAAACAGCTGAAGATCTACATATGCTAAGGAAATTGAGCCCTCTAGACAACAGCCAGCAGCAACCTGCTAGCCCAAAGAAAACACCTTCTTAGAAGGAGATCCTGTAGGCACAAGTCAAGCCTTCAAATGACAGCAACCTTTGAGATTTTTATGAAAGACAAAAGAAGCCAGAACCACTCAGCTAAACTGCTACCAAATTTCTGACCCACAGAAAATCCATGTGTAATAGTATTCTTGTAACTCCCCTGTTTAAAGAATACACAGTTTTAAGCAAAAAAAAAAAAAAAAAAAGTTTTGCCACTAGAAAAAAAAAAAAACAAGAACATACAGTTGACCCTTAAACAACATAGTCATTGGAACTGTGCAGGCCCACTTACATGTGGATTTTTATCAATATTAAATACTAGACTACTACACTATCCAAAACTGGTTGAATCTGTGCATGCAAAACTGCAGATACTAAGAAACCTCAGATATAGACATTTGGCCTACTATATGCAAATCTTCCAATTCAAAGGTAGGTGCCTATAAGACCCGTGTCATTCAAGAGTCAACTGTGTTATTTATGTTCACTGAAAGCTAACTTGTTTTTACTAGTATACATACATACGTAAAGATAAAAAATGACAATTTTTCAGTTGAGTAATTTTCTAAAGGTATCTGCGAGGTGCAACCAAAACAATCCGTTTAACTAGAATTTTTAACTTCTAAATACGGTTTTAAAAATACATAACCTGGAAACTGCCAATTAACGGGTAGGAAATGAAGATGAAAACAATGCACTGCCCAAGTTGTGAACAGAAAGAGGACTAAAGAAACTGGGGCTTCCCTGGTGGTCCAGTGGTCCACCTGCCAATGCACGGGACATGGGTTTGGGTTTGATCCCTGGCCTGGGAGGATCCCACATGCCTCACAGCAGGAGCGCAGCTACTGAACCAGTGCTCTGGAGTCCAAGCAACACAACCAGAAAAAATCTGCACACAGCAACTAAGACCAGCACAGCCAAAAATAAATAAATAAAAATTTTTAAAAGAAACTGAGTATCATCTCTTATATAAAAAGATGCAGAAAACAGCAATTACTTTAAGATACAGCACAAAAGCTTGTAAATATTCTGCTGGGTGGGGCAGCTAACAAAAGGGGGAAAGCAGGCAGGTAAAACTGAAAAGGAGATCCAATCATAAAAGGTCTTATCAGTAATTATAACATTTTGTGTCTCATGATCCTGCTGTTGAAACTGCTCTCCAAAAAAATACATGGAAGCACCTTCAAATACATCTATTTCAGAGACTTCTCAAATCAGTCTCCCATCCACATAGCCAAAAAGAATTCAAGTTAGGAGTCCCTCACACATGAAACATTAAAAGAGGGGAGGACATAAGATAACCTCTCTCTGCAACTTGCTCTTTCCGAAATATTCCAAAGATATGAGCTGAAAGGCTGCTAAAGTAACAAAACCAAGAACTGTAATTTAGGGAGATTTCTCTGGCCACAAGAAAAGACTTTGTAGAGACGTACACTCAACTAAGGACCTCCTTGGTGGCTCAGACTGTAAAAAATCTGCCTGCAATGGGGGGAACCTGGATTCGACCCCTAGGTTGGGAAGATTCTCTGGAAGAGGGCATGGCAACCCATTCCAGTATTCTTGCCTGGATAATCCCCAAGGACAAAGGAGCCTTGTGGGCTAGAGTCCATGGGTTTGAAAACAGTCAGACACAACTGAGCAACTAAGCACACACACACAAACTCAACTAAAGTAGGGTATTTCCTTAGCCAAAGATCAAGCTAGGACGATAGATTAAACTGGAAATGAGGAGGAAAGCGTGACTAGGATGCAGGTAATGCCATTAACAGAAACAAGAGACAGAAATAATTTCAGAGACCATAATATTAGTTTAACATGTAAAATATATTAAACAGAATTTTAAAATGTAACATATACAATAAAGCTTTACCTATATATTACATCTCACAATTAACAAAAAAGCCTTCACAAACATTATTTCCATCATTTTTATGAAAAAAGTAAAGCCAAAAGAGGTTAAGTAAATATGTGCGTGCATGCTAAGTCACTTCAGTCATGTCTGACTCTTTACAACTCAAAGGATTATAGCCTGCCAGGCTCCTCTGTCCATGGGATTCTCCAGGCAAGAACACTGGAGTGGACTGTCATGCCCTCCTCTAGGGAATCTTTCCTGTCTAGGAATCGAACCCCCATCTCTTAGGTCTCCTGCACTGACAGGAAGGTTCTTTACCACTAGCATCACCTGGGAAGCCCTCAAGTAAATATGCAAGTCACGAAGACCCTTTTCTAATATTCCAAATCCTAGACCAAAAATCTCCTAACTCCCCAAAACTACCCTTTTCCTACATCACTACCCCTAACTGGATCTAAATTATCTAAACGGTTTTATTAAAAAGTGGTTGCGTCAAAGACAATTAGATAATCTGGCCTGTTTAGGTTCTATCCTCAGTTGTAATTTTACTTTCAGATTAAAGGTTCCCATCCTTATTCCCTTCCCTTGTTGAATTTTATTTTCTTCTCTCTTCTGTTCATTTCATAATCTGAAACCATACTTTAATTTTTAGCTAACCAAAGTTAGCACTCAAATAGCTACTAACAAATAGTAAAACAGTGGTTTTTCTTCTTTTAGCTGGTCTCCAAGCTCCACTAGTAATCATTATTAACCAAAGAAAAGCAGTAAATGAGAAGAAAAAAATATCAGTGATAATGTTCAAACTGAACTAATAAACGTAAAATCCACATGAAGACAGTATTAAACATAGCTAGTGATTAAGTTTGGGTCTCTCTAGTTCGACTTGGAGACTTGGTCAAGATTCCTACATCAGTCTCAGTCTCCCTAAAGTTTTTAATTTCTCACCTATACAACTAATAGTTTTCTCTACGATATACTACTATGTACCACACAATCATTATCTATAAATGATAATCATTTTAATTGTTATTTTAGACCTATATATTGTTCAGGCACAGAAGTGGGGAAAAAAGAGAGAGGTATTTTGGGGGGGTGGGGAGAACCCAGCCATTATTTCAATTACTCTGGTACTGTATATTTCAATGCCAGGAAAATAATGAAATATTTATGCAAACACTCAAGTTGAATAAAGCTGCCCTTGAACAACAACTGTAAGCAAATATTACTATTCAAGGATTAAAGTTAATTGTTAAAAACCCTGGTCACTAGAGTCATCTTTATCCTGATACTACTGCTTGGAGCAACAGGAGAAATTTAAAGAAAAATAATCACAAACAGTAAATCTTATGTGGTTCTTTTCTATAAAAAAAGGCCATTCAGTTCCAGTTCAAATTCCTAATCACATTCAAAATGCATGTTCTTAGATAAATACCTTGAAAACCCACTAAGTTTAAGGAATATATAAAATACAGGCTCTCTGAAGCAAAGAAAATGGCAGAAGGGGGGTTGTTCTCATCACAGGTTTATATAAATCAAGGTGGAAACTCAATTAGAAGTACTACACAAAGCTCTGAGAGAGAACACAAGAAATATCCTATCCTTTTCTGACAGATTTATTTAACTCTAATCTCAATTTTGTATCAGAAAATAAAATACCCCGTATGTTTAAATACCTACCATCTTTTGGACTCTCCTACCTCTCCTGCTTTAAGGGAGCTAACAGGATTCAACAGCATAACAACAACAAAACAATAAATGAGCCAGATGACCAGTTATTAGGCTATCCTGGCAAAGTGTGCAAATATTACGGTATTTTTTAATCTGAGATAATTAAGTGAAAAAAAAATAACACTCTTAACTTTAGCTACATTCGTCTGTTAATATAAACTGCTTCAAAAATAAATTTTAGTCAATTTTTTAAAAACAAACACTTCTACTGAATGCCTATGACTCACTAAAAAAAAATGCAGTAACAAATCATAATACCAGTCAATCCTCAAATAAACAATTAAAAGATAATACTCTTTTGTCAAAGGATTTTTATTACAGCAATTAATATTGACAACCTTTTTTTTAAACCAAGATTTCTTTATAACTTAAGGCAACATTACCTTCTGGAGGCAGAAAATGTATACTCTTTTTTTTTTTTTTTTAAGTTAAAGGTTCTTAGTGTACCTTCTCTTCCTCTCAGTTTCTATTCCTAGTAATGACTTTTTGAAACTTTCTGGAACTTAACGAACAATCTGAAATACAAAGCCACTTCAAATTTTGTTTCAAAAAATTTCTATAATGGATAGGAATTGTTATCCCTTAAAACAATTTACTTCATGAAAGACCAGATTAAAAGTCAAGCCCTGTAATTTGTTTAAACAACTACCTAATTCTACACTGAACACTAAACTGCATTCAGAATGTAATCTAAACTCATATTTAGGCAGTAAAGTGGCTATTTGTTGAGTTTTTTCCTACCTTTCTATTAATCCATAAAGCCATACTGACCGTATGGATTTGTCTATTTCAGAAGCACAAAAACTTCAAATGTGAAGAGTTTCATCTGAAATATTCTTAACAATTCTTTCTGCAGTTCAATTTATCTAACAGTTCTTTTCAGACTGCCCAGGAAACTGAAGCCAAAGAATCTTACTGCAAGAAACTGAAAGGCTTCCAAAGAATAACATAGAATAAAGTTGACTCATTACAGTTTACAAATGAACATTTGATTTGCTCACCATGTAGTACTTACAAATTCCAACAGGACTGCACAGGAAGGTGTTGGCTTTGTCTCTGTAATCTTTATGTTTTCCAGTTTGTTTTTTTATTTTGTATCCTCTGAAATAATATCCAAGTTCTTTGAAGACACTTAACCTATGGCTATTTGACATAGAGTTACTTCAGTCAGCTACCCATACTTCTGTTTTAAAGTTTTCATATGGCTATCGCCAGAATTAGCCAAGTTCCTTGGATTTTAAGATTTTAAAGTCTTCTTTATTATTCCATGTACTTGTCACTGTTATCCACTCCAGATGAAATAATCCAATTTATGAGTCAAAAAGAAAAAACAAAATTTCACATCTGAAGAGCATTCCTAAACATCAGCATAAACAAGAGACACAGCTATCTCAATACTACCATGCTGCTGTGAAACTGCCACATCTTAAATTTCCACGTAAATAAAAGATAAAAGCAAAAAAACTCTGTATTCATTCAATGTCTTCATTTAGAAAAGCTGTCCCATTGTGACATGAAAAGGACTGAGATCAAAAATTCCTAAAACTTTTAATAAAGGTAAAAATAAACTGCCATGAAACTTCAGCAATATTTAAACAGTAATTCGAAACTGCCGAAACTACTCAGTACACAAATCAAACATATCTTACAGTTTTGGCTGAAGAACAGAGGGGAGGGGTTGGGGGGAGGCAAAAATACCACCAGCTGAAACACTTTAAACCAGTTATATAATCCGTTTGAACCAAAATACTGAAGAAATGCCTGGATCTCTTTTTAAGTAGCTTGCAGAATTGTTCACTACTATCAATTCACTTCAGAGATGATTCTTGCCAATTTTAATAAACTTCTGGGATGAAATTATCCAAAAACATTGTAATTCCAAAATGGCCACTTGAAATATCCGGGGCCTTTTACACAAAACCTAGAAGATGATCTTCATATCTGAGTAATTCAATCACCTGTAAAAGTTATAAAAAAATTTAAATTACACACTGAATTTTAATTTTGAACTAAAAATTAATCCCCATCCTCAACAGTCAACCTCTGGAGAGAAATGCAGTTCCGCACCCAAAGAAGGTCTACTGTATGAAAAGGACTTCAAAATATGTTGAGGGGGAGAAAAATCGGTGGGAGATGGTATTATGGAAGACAAGTGCTGATTCCAACTGGGAAGGGTGTGCGGATGTAAGGTAGAGGGATTATATAAGCAAACCTTCTTATACTTTGAGTAAATGTTACAACGAGCAAACAATCTTCTAAGGGATCTTCCGTATTTTCTATTCAAATCTACCAAAAGAAAACGCAAAGACAGGTGTGCTGCCACCGAGCATTACTAAATGCAACTTAAGCGAATGAGGGATATAAAGAGAGAGACGCTCCCTCCAAATCAGAATGTCCAAAGGAAAGGGGCACATTTTCCCCATTCAGAGTAGGAAGGTAAGTGGCCGGGAAGTGAGACAAGAACATTCCTTAAATTCGCCCGAGGGTGAGACTTACCCGGCAGCCACGAGATGTGAGGGTTCCCATTTCCTTGAATTAAGAAAACAGGTTTCTTTCAACACTGAGGGGGTGGAAGGTACTGAGCCCTTCTCGTATACCACGTTAAGAGTGCTTTTCTCCCCAACCAGACCGAGTCCCCTCAGACCTACAGGACTCAGAGGGGCAAGGCTGCGCTCGCCTCGGTCCACAGCCACGGACCTGGAGAGGCGGGCTGAGCGGGTGCGCGGAGAAACAACCAAAGGCCACAACTCGGCCTCGACTCTCTCAACCCTCCGACAGCGGCAGCGGTGCAAAAGGAGGCGGGCGCCTGCGAGAGGCCGGAGCGAGGAAGACCGAGCACGAAAGGCGTCGGACCCATTCCCAGCCTCCGCCAAACAACACCCCCCCTCAACCCGCCCGAGCCACCCACCCCCTCCCACAACCGCCACCTCCGCTCCACCCGGACCAAGTCAATACCTAGAGGGGCCTCGCCGCGCCGTCCTTCCCTCTCTGTCCTCGCTCTCCCGCCACCCTCCCCCCGTCCTCGGGCAGCTTCACACCTCACGCCGCCAACGCCGCTCCCGACCCCTCAAACCTCAACGCCGACACGGGTACCCCCTCCCATCCCTAGACCCTGGCGCCGAGCGCAGAGAACGCTATTACCTTCTGCCACACCAGAGGTGCCCCTGGCCTTGGGGTGCCGCTGCGCTCGATCCCGGGAGGAGGTTTTCGGTACTTTGAATAATCCCCTTTTGCCGCTTTTCCCTCCCCCACAACCAGTCTCAGTCCCAAAATGGCGCCGACCCGATCCGCAATGTTCTGGGCCAAGTCTCGCGAGATCGTGGAAGGTGGCGAGGCGGGGAAGAAACTAAAGGGGCTGAGGAGAAGGGAGGGGAAAGGCGGGGCGAGGAGGAGGAGGAGGGAGATAGGGTGTGGAAGAAGCGGTGCGAACGAACCTACTGGGCGGGGCAGCAGGAGGAGCGTCTCCGCCAGAGAACCTTCTGGCCTAAGCAACCGCTCACGCCCCGGCCAAAGAAGCCCCGCCCTCTACGTCGAGCGGCTGGGGGAGGGGAAGAGGGCGTGGTTATGCCGAGGGGAGGGACTTCGAGGAGGTCCCGGAGGCAGGGGCGCGCGGGGGGCGGTGGCTCCGCGCGGTGACGTCAGGAGCAGCTGGAGTCGGGGATTACCCCCTGCTGCTGACGTGAGGATGGTGAACAATCGGGAACGTTCGGTGGAAGGGGGAATTCCCCGCTGCTCCCTGAGGAGCCCCTCCTCCCGCCCTTCCCCCCATCCGCGGCCGCCCCGGAGCCTGGGATGGTGGGGCTGCGGGAGGGCGAGAGGGGAACGATGATTCGGAAGGCGGCTGCGCCGGCTCGAGTGGCTCGCGCCGCGGCGTCTACCCTGGCTGGATGTTCTGAGGAGCCGCGGCGGGCGCGATGCGCCAGATACCTCGCTCAGGCCTGGGAGTCTGAGAGATCACATGCTCGCCGGTACACAGCCTTGCGCGGGCGGAAGCCGGCGGAGTTGGCGCAGGACTAATCCGGCGCCGTGAAGCAGTGGATCCACTGTCGTTTGCAAACACGAGAGTGTCGGACATAAATAATATACGCGAGGCCAGTGACAGGAGACGAGACACGCTGGTTGGGAACGAAGCCCATATTCTCAGGGATAAAAGTGGCTACTGGATATAACCGTGCTAATTATCGTTTTTCTCTTTATTATATTAAATCTACAGCACGGTAGGATTATTTCAGCAGTGTCTCGGTCCCTCACAGCTCGTAAGATTCGTTATAAAGAATTTTGTAGGCGTTTTCTAATCTCGATACCTTTTTGCCTTGAAACTGAAACGTTGAAACCTGTGAAATCAGCCTTTCAAGGGGTATCACAAAGTAGGAAAAGTAACCGTATTTCTTTAGGAAATATGTGGGGGAAGGGTGTCTTAACGAGCGAAAAACCAGAGAAGAAAAAATTCTTGGCTCTTCGCCCTCCTCCAAGCCATGAAGATTTCATACACGGAAACTTTATGGTTCTTTTATGTGCATTATGGGGTTCATAGTTTAATGAACTGCTTCTAAAAGCTACCTGAAAGAATGTTTGAATATAAACTCACCAAAAATTACACCTCCCAATCTTTTCGTTTTCGTAGGAGAGATGGACACTTGGCAATTAATAATGCCTCGCTGAGTGCAAAGAAATGAGAATTAACACTTGCTGGATTCCTTGTCTGTGCCAAGTACTTAATTCTTATACTAGTCTCTGAAGTGGTGGTGTTTTCGTCCTTTTGCAGATAAGGAAACTGGTTAAGGTTACACAACATAGAATGTGGGTGCCACCACTTGGCTATACCAGACTTTAACGCAAATGTGTTTGGGTCTTAATTCACGTTCTTTACACCACACCACATTGCTTCTATAGAAATAACACGTATTGGGACAAGACCTGCTGCTGCTTCTATTTCTAAGAATGGTGTCAATTCAACAAACAAAAGAAAATATTGACGCTTTGAAAACACGAATTGTACCTTTCATATGGCAAAAGATATAAAGCTGAAAACCCAATAGTGAATGGAGAAAGAGTTGTAACATGGATGACGAAAGTGTTAATATTTATATACAGTTGGTTAGTATCCGAAGTATCTAATAATGTTTAATTTACATAATAAATACATTAGGAGCTCTTACAAATTATTAAGGAACAGGCAACCATACTCTTAAAAGGTCAAAGTACATGAAGAAGTACTTCATGTATGTGTCAGTAATTATATGAAAAGATGTTCTACCTCACTAAAAATCAGAAAAAATGAAAATAAAACTAACAGTGACATACTGTACTACATTTCACCTAGCAGACTGGCAAAGATTTAAAAAGAATAAAAACTAGATGAAGGTATAAGGAATAGGCATTTATGTATCAACAGCTATTCTACATCTGAGAATTTTTATTAGTAAAATAATAGGAAAGGTGTCCAACAATTTATAAAGATATCCATTGATAAATTGCTTATCATTACAACAGCCATTTAAAATGATGATATACTTCTTTGTAAAAAATGATAACATGAAAAGATGTTCAGAGCAGACATTACTGAAAAGTCAGTTACAGGACTGTCCATTTTCTGTCACCTAGAAAAACTTTACATCAAAAGATTAAGTCTGACTGAATAGATATCAAAATGTTACCAATGTTTATTTCCAGGTAGAGAATCTTTATACTTGTTAAGGGGCTGTGTTACTTTTCTAATCATTAAAAAACAAGCTAACTGAAAAAAAATACAAGAATCTGTCTTCAACCAGTAATATGGTTTCCATTATTTTATTCATTTAGTGAAATGTAAACAAAGGACTTATCACATAATAGATTATTTTAATTTATTAGTTAGCATAACATTATAATAGTTAGAAAAATGCTTTTTTAACCAAGCACTGTATAAGAAATAAGGGCTTCCCAGGTAACTCAGTGGTAAAGAATCTGCCTGCCTATGCAGGAGATGAAAGTGATCCTTGGGTAAGGAAGATTACCCTGGAGTAGGAAATTTTAACCCATTCTAATACTCTTCCCTGAAAAATTCAATGGACAGAGAGCCTGCCAGGATACAGTCCATGGCATTGCAAAGAGTTGGACACAACTGAGCATGCACATACACTTCACTTTATATAAGAAATAGTGATAAATTTGACAACTCTTTCAGTGATTTTATAAATATTAGTCATAAAGAGATTAAGTAACTTCCTTCAAAATAATGTTAGCTCGAGTATACATGATATGTAAATGAAGGTATTCATTTCCAACTTATATGTAACAGTGAAAACCAGAAAACCTAACTGTCTGCCAACCAAGTGTGTGTGAGTGGTCAACTCTATGCGACCCCAGTGCTCAGTGGTGTCCAACTCTTTGCGACCCCAGCGACTGTAGCCTACCAGGCTCCTTTGTTCATGGGATTTTCTAGGCAAGAATATTGGAGCTGGTTGCCATTTCCTACTTCAGGGTATCTTCCCAACTCGGGGATGAACCTGCCTGCAGGTTGCATCTCCTGCACTGGCAGAACGATTCTTTACTACTGTGCCACCTGGGAAGCCCCTACCAGCCAAGTACTGGTTAAAAAATTAATGTGCATCCATATAGTAGAATATAGCTGTTAAGAATAAGGTAGGCCAATATATGCAAAGATATTCAATATGTTAAGAGGTAAAAGTATGTGACAAAACAATATATACATATAGCATCAGAATCTTTTTTAAAGTATGTATATTTATATAGCAATAATGAAAGAATAACTTTACTATTCATTAGATCAAGATTTTTTTGTTTTATTCACTTCTGTGCTATTTGAATATACTATTTTATAATAATTTGATGTTTAAAACTTAATTGCCAAAAATCTAAAGCAGTTGGGAAGCAAAATATTTCTGTAGGAAACCTTGAATCTTTCCAAACTATATCCAGTGTTCCTTTTCTGTGTTCCCATTATGCAATCCTGTGTTCATATCTATGATTACCCATTTTTACCTCTACCTTGATCCTCGAAAGTGTCTAGGAAATTCCTTATCATCCCTCTACATGTAATTACAATTGCTGATTTCCTTACTTGTCTCTACCACGGAACTCAAAGGTCCCTGAAAGCAGCAATTATGTTTTTCATATTTATTCATAGCAACTAGTATAGTTTTGGCCACAGCATAAATATTTGTTAACTGCATGACTTCCCCGCCTTATTCTTTGTTTTTGCCACATACTATTATACTTGTGGGCTTCCCTTATAGCTAATTTGGTAAAGAATCTGCCTGCAATGCAGAAGATGCGGATTAAGTCCCTGCGTTGGGAAGATCCTCTGGAGAAGGAAATTATAACCCACTCCAGTATTCTTTCCTGGAGAATCCCATGGACAGAGGAGCCTTGCAGGCTACAGTCCACGGGGTCACTAGAGTTGGACACGACATAGCGTCTAAACCACAACAATAAGTTTTTAAGTACAAAAGTTGTACATGCAGAACGTTTGACAGATACAGAAGAGTATAAAGAAATAAAAATTACCTGTAGTCCACGACCCAGAAATAATGGCTCTTAAGCTTTATTAATGTATTCTTTTCAAGGACTTGTTCTTAGTATGTCTTTGTATCATCGTATATGTAAAGCTAACCTTTATATCCCTTTTTTATTCCATATGTTCAAAACTTCCCACACTTAAAAAATTCTTTTGTCTATGGTTCATTTTAAGGATTAGCATAACATTTGATATCTAGTCTTTATGATCTGTTTATTTTAACACAATAAGGATGGCCATTATTTTTGAGCCACTTTTCTAACCTACCTTTCCCTAGAAAAGGTTCCTGCTCCTGTTAAGTTTCACTCAATTCATGATTATAAATTTAAATTTACCATGTATTTTCTCCTTTTGATGAGTTTTTCAGTTGTGACAGTGTTAGTCACTCAGTCGTGTCCAACCTTTTGCTATCCCATGGACTATAGCCTGCCAGGCTCCTCTATCCATGGAACTCTCCAGGCAAGAATACTGGAGTGGGTAGCCATTTCCTCCTCCAGGGGATCTTCCTGACCCAGGGATCGAACCCAGGTCCGGCAGATTCTTTGTCTGCTGCTGCTGCTGCTGCTACTAAGTCGCTTCTGTTGTGTCCGACTCTGTGCGACCCCATAGACAACAGCCCACTAGGCTCCTCTGTCCCTGGGATTCTCCAGGCAAGAATACTGGAGTGGGTTGCCGTTTCTGAGCATAGAACTAATTGCTGGAGAACTGACCACTTACTCCTTACTCAAAGCATATATGTGAATTGACAAATATTCTCTGGGCTCCAGTTATGGGTTGGCCCAGTTTTGCTAATTGGCACTTCCACATCTGTATTCCTCTCTTTGTTCTAGGAGATATGAAGGAACACCATTAGCATGGGCACAATTGTCAACAAAATTTTTAAATGTTCTCTCCAATATGTGACTTTCAAAACACAGACTCTTCTTGCATGGTATCTATAATTTTAAAGCTATAGCATGTAAATGTATGTAAATCACTGATGATAAAGTGAAGAAAACACTTTATAGAGTTTTTAAAAGTCTTGGAATCTATTTCAATATGTTCCTCTGTGATCTCTGAAAATGAAATATAAGGAGCCCTGGAGATACAATAGCCACCATCACCTGCACCTTGTTACTGACTGAGTGACTTGAGAGAAACTGAGTCAAGAGCTGGGCTATTCTGCTACCTCTTGACTCTAGGCACAATAAATATGTGGGAAACTGCTTAGGAACATTCTCCATGATGGAATTTCCCTGGTGTTTTTCCTCTTAGGTTTCCAAGTTCATCTTGGGGTAGCTCCATCCTCTTTTGGCTCTGAATATTCATTCAGTGAAAGGAAATCCATCACATACTTTAGAAGGTTTACTGAATCAATAGCTTCCCAGGAAAAATGAGTGGCAACACCACCCCCCTACCCCACCCCACCCCAGCAAATAATTCTACTTAAATGCATTAATGCCACTTGTAACACTAAGTCTAATTGCCTAATACACATACAGGGATACAGACTGGAGGCTAAATGGCCTGGTCAAAAGTCAGTAAAACAGATCTGGAAGTAAAACTAAAGATTTCTCATTTAAGTTTCAGAATTAAGTAATACTGCTAAGTCAATTCAGTCGTGTCCGACTCTGTGCGACCCCATGGACAGCAGCCTACCAGGCTCCTCTGTCTCTGGGATTCTCCAGGCAAGAACACTGGAGTGGGTTGCCATTTCCTTCTGCAATGCATGAAAGTGAAAAGTGAGAGGGAAGTCTCTCAGTCATGTCCGACTCTTTTCGACCCTACCAGGCTCCTCCGTCCATGGGAGTTTCCAGGCAAGAGTACTAGATCACTTCAACTTTGCTAAGACTAGAAGCTGTGCTCAAACTAACCAGCTTTTAAAACAAAATCATAGGAATTAATATGGTAATAGTTTATGTTGTCAGAGCATCTTTTATATTTTCACCCTTATCTTCCTTTTTGATTATGAAAATGATACAAGTTTATTCTAAAATCAAACAATACAAAAGTATATAAATTGAACAACCATGTCCTCCTATATAACACAGAGAACGATGTTCAATATCTTGTGCTCAGTCAGTCAGGCGTGTCCGACTCTTTGTTGTAGCCCATCAGGCTCCTCTGTCCATGGGATTCTCCAGGCAAGAATATGGAGCCAGTTGCTATTTCCTCCTCCAGGGGATCTTCTCCACCCAGGGATCAAAGCTGAGTCTCCTGCATAATAAACTGTAATGGAAAAAAATCCAAAAATACATATACGTACCAACTGAATCACTTTGCTATGTACCAAAAACTTTAAAAAACTGAAAATCAACCATACTTCAAAAAAACATTAAAAAATTTTAAAAACCTAATGGAGATAAAAGACATTCATGGAGGACTTCCTAAGCATCCGTCTTCTGCATAGATGGCTCAATGTATCTTAGGTTAAGGATCGTTCTGAGAACCTAATGATGATAATGTACACTATCCCTGGGGGAAAAAGCACATTTCTACATACATGCAAAAGGTATCTGCTGTGTCAGAGGGTGCACAGTCAGTCCCCCATAGCCCAGCTGACAAAGCTCTAGGTGAGTCAGGGGGGTCTCTAACCAAGAATCTCAGTCCTACTTATAGACATAGAAAACAAACTTGTAATTACCAAAGGGGAAAAGACAGGGGAGGGATAAATTAGGAGTTTGAAATTAACATATGCACCCTACTATATATAAAGCATATAAGCAATAAGGACCTACTGCATGGTACAAGGAACTATATTCAATATCTTATAATAACCTATAATGGAAAAGAATCTGAAAAAGAACAGATATACACATGTGTATAACTGAATCACTTTGCTGCATACTTGAAACTAACACAACATTGTAAATCAGCTATACTTTAGTAAAAAGTTGTTTGTTTTGAAAAAATATATATAAATGAGAAGATCCTACTATACCTCCAGAATGAAGCTTTTGTGAACAGTTATGATCCTTGTAGATTTTTTCTTATTCATGTATGTATCCTATCCATATATATATTTTAATAAAATTGGTCTATACACATTATTCTGCAACTCGTTTTTTAAACTTAGTAATATATGGTCATCTTTCTTTGTCAGTTGCACTTAGTGCTAACTTAAGAATTGTATAATAATCCTTTGGAAGAATTTACCTTATTTAACCAGTATCTTATAGAAGAACATTTAGATTGTATCTAATTTTTTCTTCTATTAAACTGTATAGTGATAAATGTTTCTGAATTTAGAGTGTGTGTCTGGAGAGGAAGGAGAGAGAAGTGTTGGAAAATTAAGGTAATATGCCAGAGGGTGACTCATAGAGCCAAAGATGGTAGTTTAAAAGGACGATTTGGCAAAATAACATTATTTATTGAGCATTTAAAATGAACCAGGTCCTGGCTACTTATGATCCATGCTGCCATTTTTCTTTAATAGTGTTACTATTTTTACTTTAATAGACTCAGATTCATCTGGATTCCACATAGTAGTGGAAAGATCATGGACTTTGAAATTAGGCAGACCTGGACTTGAATACTAGCTCAATTCAATTCAGATTTAATTATATTTGGCACTGTTGGACATCTGTTGAGGATACAGAAATGATTAAGGCACAATCAGTGCTCCAGATTCTCATAACCTGAGGGGTAAAGCTGACCTAATATCTATTTTGTTCACTACAGTATCCTCCAGTGCCTGAAACAGTGCTAGCAATAGTAACCACTCAATATTTATCAAATGAATGGATCTCAAGACTTTGTGCCAAGTGTTATGCTAGAGGCATGCAGAGTGCTGTGAGGTGGCTTTCCAAGAAGAAACCTTTAAAAAACTGAGTCTGATGAGTTGAACATAATTCTAGGAGGGAAGGGCCTTCAAGTTAGAATCTGTTGCAGAGTCAGAGGTACACAGATGAAAATAAGCCAGAGCAATAGGGTTACAAAGAGTTAGATACGACTGAGGGACTAACACACATACACACAAACACACGCAAGTCATTTTCAAAGATGCAAATGAAGTGACTGCCACCACACAGACTGCTAGGAACCATGAGGGAGAACAGGAGAAAAACACGGGAGAACAAATCCCAAGGGCCTTGACTCTGTGCTAGGGAGATTAGGTGTTTATCCCGAAGGCTTTGGAGAGTCTTTAAGTAAGAAAGAAACATGTTGGATTCATGCTTTACAAAGAGCCTCCTTGTGATCCTCTGAAGAAGAGATTAGGAAAATGAAAGTCCACGAAGAGAAAAGCTAAAATGCTATGGCAGTCACCCAGGTGAAAGACAATGATGTCTCGAGATTGCTGCGGCCAGTTTCTCCTACACCCGGTAATTCTCCTCCGTGATCCTTCTGTACATCACAACTGTGTAAATGGTCGTCACACAAACTTCCTTTTGGCTGGAACACAGGTGATCTCCCACTTTCTGCCAGTTCTCACAAGGTTTCAAGTTTCAACTTAAATATCATTTCCTTAGGTAGTCATCCCTGAACTCCTTGTTCCCCTTGTACTCATCCTTATAGCACTGATCATAACTATGAAGTTATTTTTATGGTTATTCATTTGATATATACCTGGCCCAGTGGACTCGAGATTTCTTGAGGAATTGAGTGAGTGGAGTAGGTGAATGGAGAGGGGAAGATTCGAACAGATTCAAGGGTGGATGCAGAAAATGTTATGTTAAATGTTTGTGAAGATTGGCAAGTAAAAACTAGTTTCTAATTTGGTCATCTGCGTTGATGCTGGTGGCATTTTCTGAGTTATGAAATCAAGGCACAGAAACAAATTAGGTGGAAGATGGGAATCCCAATTCAGATTGGGACTTACTGTGAATTTGAATCTCAGATCACAAACTCCAGTGGACAGCAATAAGAACTCAGCTAGCTTTCCATAAAATTCCCTATATCCCAGTTAATTTCAGGATCTCCCGTGCTGATTCCAATGATAACTAAGGCTACTGATTTTCTCAGTAATAACTATGCTGCTGCACTCTTGGGAGTTATTTTGCATCTGTTTTATTTGTGTCTCTTCTTTTTTTTTTTTTTTTCTAATTTTCTCTCTTTCCAAGCCATAAAGTCACTAAAACAAAGTTGTCATAGCTGTTTGACATCTCTATCAAGATTCCAACACAAAAGTAAATTAGAGCATGAGTAATCTTGATTGGAACTAGAGATGATTTCTGATAAAAAATTTACTAAATATTGGAATTAATAACAGGATTTTTTTTAAGAAATTGCCATCTTTTAAGTGTCAAACTTGAAAGAAGTTTAAAGTGGAGACCCATAAAAAAATACTAATGGAAGAGTAGGGGCTGGGCAGTACTTCTTTCCTTTGAAAACTTCTAGAATATCTGTTTCGAAAGAGGCCCACTCTGTGTAGTATGATTTGGGACCGACCCCACCCCTCAGTTACAGGTATAATGCTGGATCCTATCCCTGACTAATCGGAATACTGTCTCCATGGCTACAGTGCTGATTTGAGGCACCTCTCTCAAGCTAGACTCATCAGAACCTACTCTGAGACTTTTCTACAGGAACTATCAAGAAAACATTCTCTTTCTATTAGGGTTACTAAAAACGGAGGGAGGGCAAATTTCCAGTGCAGAAACTCTGGAATTCTTACCCTGCCCACTATGTGGCTCTTAGAGGTAAACATAGTTAGAACCCTAATGTCCTCTCAGTCCTTAGATCTAGTCCTACCTGAAATAATGACCATCCCTGGACTTTATAGTAATGCAAACAAATTTTCTTTATTGCTTTACTAGTTTGTGTTACATTTCTGTCACTTTCAGTTTAGGAGTGTCTATGAATTTAGGGTCTTTGTCCTGTAGGCTGGCTGATACTATGCAATGCTTTCTTTCATCCGTGATATCCAAAGTCAGTTGTGAAAGACCTTCAGTTTCTGGTAAAGGAACTGGCCATCTGAAACAGCCAATGGGGTAAGTGTAACAATTCCGGTGTTTTTCTCCCTTTTGTGTCAACACTGTGGCTAGCCCAAAGAAGAATCAAATTCACTTATCCTATCTATAAATAAGTTTCCCTTTAAAGCAGGATTTCTTTTGTGGAAAATAAATTGAAAAGGAAACAATTTATCCTATCCAATTTCCCTCTATTAGCCAGGGCAGACACTCTTTTCACTTCCACAGAATGAAAGGGGCATCTGAGAAAGACTCTGGGAAGTCTCCCTACAGTTAGCATTCTTTTCTACTGTAAAGAATGGATTCAGCCAGACTTCTGGCGTGTAAAATGAATAGGTGAAGGAAGGCAGTCACTTTAAGGGGAAAAAGTTGGTGACTCAAAGAGTGAGAGAAAAGCATAATTGGAATAAGAAAATAAACTGGATAAGAGAGAAAGAAAACTGAAACAGAAAAATAACCTTATTTAGAATTTTCTTTGTTGTTCTTTGCCTTAACTTACATGCAAAAAATTTATATATCAATTCCATAATCATTCATCCATTAAAAACAAACAACAAAGTCCTATAAAGCCTACTCTGACCTAGGCAGAGGCTAAATGCTGAGGACGAAACAAGGAATAAGATACCCATGACTCCCTCTATATTTATAAAAATCAAAGTTTGATTGTAGGCAGGATTGAGGAGAGGAAAGAAATAGATGAGGGAGATTAAGAGGTGCAAACTTCCACTTACAAAATAAGTCTCGGGTACGAAATTTACAG
Source organism: Ovis canadensis (assembly GCF_042477335.2). NCBI lineage: Eukaryota > Metazoa > Chordata > Mammalia > Artiodactyla > Bovidae > Ovis > Ovis canadensis. Next base: position 35,173,980 of record NC_091260.1, read on the forward strand.
TGTGAGAAATACGGTTGATAATTATGTAATATCTGTGTATAGTAACAGATGTTAACCAAGTTTAATGTGGTGATATTTTCAGCATATTATATGTAATATATAACATTTCACACAACATATATTGTATAATAATATAATCTAGTATTTTAATGCATAATTATGTGATCTATTATATGTAATAGATTACTTGTGTAATCTATTTATATATAAATTTGTACAAATTTATAAATATATATTTACAAATATATAAATTTGTACTGAAAAAAGCAGTATTACACATTCTTTTCAAGCATATACTGAACATCACTAAATATCATCAAGTGGTCTTCCCAGGTGTCTTAGTGGTAAAGAATTTACCTGCCAATGCAGGAGACACAATAGAAATGAGTTTGATCACTGGATCCCCTGGAGAAGGAAACAACAGCCCACTCCAGTATTCCTGCCTGGAGAATCCCATAGAGGAGCCTGGTGGGCTGCAGCTGAGCAACTGAATATACTCATCCTCAGCATTTAGCGTTAGATCACAGGCAAGTTTCAACAATTACAAAAAAACTGAAATCCCAGTAGTTTGTTTGGGTCATTATAACAAAATACCATAAACTGGAAGTAGTCAAAGTGAAAGTTGCTCAGTCATGTCTGACTCTTTGCAACCCCGTGGACTATATAGTCCACGGAATTCTTCAGGCCAGAATACTGGAATGGGTAGCCTGTCCCTTCTCCAGGGGATCTTCCCAACCCAGCAATCGAACCCAGGTCTCCTGCATTGCAGGCAGATTCTTTACCAGCTGAGCCACGAGGGAAGCCCACCCAGCTGGCCTTCCCAGAAGGCCACAGAAATGTATTACTCAAGTTCTAGAGGCTAAGTCCAAGATCAAGATACCAGAAGTTTCACTATCTTCTGAGAGTCTGTTTTCTGGTTCACTGTCTCCTCATATGGTAGAAAGGTCATGGTGATCATACTGAAATGTATAGAAATATAGAATCACTATGTCGTATACCGGGGACTAAATAGTGTTGTATGTCAACTGTACTTCAAAACAAATAAATAGACTCATAGAAGAAGAGATCAGATTTGTGGTTTTCAGCGGTAGGAGGTGGCGGGGAGGGGGAACTGGATGAAGGTGCTTAAAAGGAACAAACGCCCAGTTATAAGGTAAATAAGTCCTAGCGATGTAATGTGCAACATGATAAACATAATTAACGCTGCTGCATTGTCATCCATACCAGCCCTTGAGAGCTAAAGTATGCTTGTGTTAATTTATCCCCATGTTTGTTTCTAAAGCACCTGGCATTTGACAGAGATGTTTTCCATCTGTGCTTTAAGAGAAATGCTGTGGTCAACTGCTCTGAACCGGTTGGCTCTGATTTGACCACAGAAACATACCTGAGCAGATGAGCCCTGGAGGTATCCGAAAGTTACCTTTGCTTCATTACCATGCTAAGATCTCTCCCCAAGGAGGGATTTGTTCTCTGCTAGGTACAATTTGTACCATGTGCAAAGAATTGTGGAAGACTGTGTTAGCCCCAGCTGCCCTTGGCTGCTCAAGGAAATCTATCTCCACCACTTTATTAGAGCCCTGATGACAAGTCTCCCTCCTACTCCTTAAAATTTCCTGGGGAAGAAGGTGTTTTTAGAGCATGAACTCTCTCTTCTCCATTCCTTGGTCAATGAATAAAGTTTCTGCTCTGCTATGCCAAAGTCAGTTTCCTTTGATTGGCATTTACAACTCCAGGCAAAGGACCCAAATTAAAGGATCCTTGATCCATCGGGGATTGGTAACAGTATGTTATATATAAAAGCTGATAAGAGAGTAAATCTTGAGAATTCTCATCACAAGGGAAAAATATATCTATACATCTATCAATATATCTATTTCTTTAATTTTGTTTCTATTTGAGATGATGGATGCCCACTGAACTTACTGTGGTAATCTTTTCCTGACATTCGTTTTCATTTCAAATCATTATGCTGCACACCTGAAACATACAAAGCACCCTGTATCAATTATATATCAATAAAGCATAGAAGAAAAGTTTAAATTAAGACCAGATGAATTTTAAAAAATTGATTGTAGGAAGGATAGAGAAATGAATAGCAAGAGTCCACTGTATCATTGTGTTGATGTTCTCCTAATCCCAGGAGGGTGCTTAGGCCATTCTGAAACCAACCAAGAAGGAAGCTTGGAAGACAGGACACTTGACTCAGACCTGAAGGTCTCAATGTTGTGGTGAGCTGCTTTTCCGACAACAGAGTTAAGCAAGAGAACTCTGTTGGGAATGGCCTGAACCTGAAGTTTGGTGGGTTAGGGGGTGCATAAGTGACCCCAAAACCATACGTAGACGTAGGGAAGGGAGCTGGACTTGGCCCAAGATGATCACCTGAAAGGGTGGGGTGACTTCAGCAAAAAGGTGGGTCACCTGAATGCTAAAAACTATCAAAGAAAAACAAAGCCAGATGCTGGTTAAAGTGGTAAGGACGGATTTTAGTTAGCACTACACTGTTGCCATACGGAGAAGATTCCAGGGTAAACTGAGCCCAACTTTTAGTGGGATTTGTGCAGAGGTGGCTGGGCAGTTAAAGGGGAGAAAATGGAATAGGGAGGGGGAGGGCCTTAGAGTCAGGGAAGTGAAAAATTATAAAAAGCTAGAAGGGTGGGGTGGTACCTGTGAATCCCATCTGTGTTTGTCAGTTGGCCCTTATCAAAGTCTCTTTTCCCACAGAGAGGGAGGCAAGGCTCTATCTTCAGGTGTTGGCTGCAACAGTCAATTCTTTTGGCAGCATGAAGTTTTCTAGGGAGGCACTTTAAGGGAGTGAGACTCATCCTAGGGATGTGGCCTTGAGCTGTTAGAAACTATGTTCTAATCTTTACAGGCCAAGGTTGAGGCCTACTCGAGAGAGGGCTCAGAAGTGCCTGGCTGAAAGGTAGTCAAGAAGAGAATCTTTGTCAAAACTCATGTGAAAGTGACGGTGAAAATACTGCGGAGCATGCCCAAGATTTTGTGCTGAGACAGACAAGAGCCATTCTAGAGAGTTTAAGGGACTTCCCAGGTGGCGCTAGTAAAGAAACTGCCTGCCAGTGCAGGAGACTTCAGAGACGCGGATTAGATCCCTGGGTCGGGAACATCCTTTGGGGGAAGGCATGGCAACCCACTCTAATATTCTTGCCTGGGGAATCCTCATGGACAGAGGAGCCTGAAGGGCTATACTCCATAGGGTCGCAAAGAGTCAGACACAACTGAAGTGACCTAGCACGCAGCAGGAGGAGAGTTTAAACATAAGGCTGCAAAGGAATAAGGGTTGTTTTCTGTTTACACTGGTCCAATTTTAATAGTTCAGTAAACTATTCACACACATTTATCTAGTACCTCCTCTTCCAAATATCCCTTAAGAATGAATCTATTTGCATATACAAAGGGTAAGGTGCTTATGCAAGTGTTTATGCTTATATGTAAATGTATAAGAAGTCTCCTGGTTTTCATGATCCTCTTAAAGGTCTATTGATCCCAAAGTAAAAAAAAAAAAAATCTTACCCTAGGCCAACGGGTCTAAGCTCTACATATCTACACCCTCCTCCCTTTTTTAATAATGTTCTGTGTCACCCCCTTTACTTTAAAAAACTGGAAGTAATTTGTAATAAAACACACAGTTGGATGTGTAAATGCTTAGTCACAGTTTTACTGGAATGCATAATGGAATCGTCATATGTCTGTAGTGTTAAAAAATAAGACAACAGGCCCAAAATGGAATCCGTTATGCCAAGGCCCATGTTGCCAAACCAAAACCTAATTACAGTTTCTGTTCTCCCAGAAATGGAATCTTAAACTAGCTAATCAAGAATCATCTGATCAGCACCAGTTGGGTAAACTACTTGACAGACTCCTGCCATCAACTGAAGGAAAGTAACCCTGCAATAACAAAATGCTTCTTTCTTTTTTTTTTTTTTTTTTGCCTCCTCTAACTTCCTTGTTCCTCCACCCTTCTACAGATAAATCTTTCATGTTGTACAGCTCCTCAGAGCTCCTTTCTATCTGCTAGATTGGATGCTGCCCAATCCTAAGCATTTTTTGCCCAAACTTAAAATTTTTTATATAGCTCAGTAATTTCCTAACAGTTTCTGTATGTGGAGCTTTTGACTGCAAAAGCTATAAATGCAGACTAAAACAAGTGTATTATTTTGACTTAAATAACATTAGTTGACATGTTACTACTGGTATTATTTCAAAAGTTCTGAATGTTTCTTGGTAAAGTGCTCCATAAAAGGAGGTACAATTTTCCTTCAGTATATTCAGTAGCTGCAATCCCAGAAAATTCAAAGTACATTAGAGTCAAGCAAGAAAAACTTGGTATTTATCTTTTAAAAGAAGTAACATTGATTACATTTAGCTTTAGTAAATGCTACCTTTGTAACACTCAAAAAACACTCTCACAAATTTCCAGCTCACCCTCAGGGGACTATCCTGCCTTTGGGTGCTGTTGCTCTGGGAGGGTCCTTGAAGGTCATCTACTCCCACTTCTCCCTCCAGCCTTTTCAGTTCCTGCCTACCCCTCCCTCCTACCTTTCCAGTTTAAGGGGAATTTCTGGATTAAAGAGAAACCACTTTGTAGTGTTTTTCCTTTAGAAAAATTGAGAAGATCTTGACATCTGATTATCCTATACAGAAAGCCAAATCTTGACTATGTTTTAGATGCTGTGTGTGTGCTTGGTCCCTCAGTCCTGTCTGACCCATGAACTGTAGCCCACCAGGCTCCTCTGTTCATGGGATTGCCAGGCAAGAATACTGGAGTGGGTAGCCATTCCCTTCTCCAAGGGATTGTCGCAACCCAGAGGTCAAACCTGGGTATCCTGCATTGCAGGCAAATACTTTACCATCTGAGTCATCAGGGGAAGCCTAAAACTCCCCAAGTCACTCAGGTTCTCAACCCTCCCTTTTTAGTGATTTTGCTTTTAGAAGATTCTCTGTCTCTATTTGGGGACTCTCCTGCAGAAAATCCCAGAACCATGCTGACTGACCTTATTACAGATTTACCTCTCTCCATTTCAGGTCTCTTGGAGCAGCGTATTTTCTCGGCTTCTCTCATTTTCCTCAACCCTGATCCCCAAACCCTGTAACCAGTTCATCACTCCAGCTGAACGTCAGCTGAATGTTTCTTGGTAAAGTTCCTACCTCAGTGAGATAAAGTTGTATAATCCTTCCATTTCCTTGCTTTTCTCACCTGCCAGAGCAACAGCTTTCTACAGTAGCATGCACCCTGGCACCCTGTTATGGAGGACGAGGTGGAATGCTGAATGAAGATTTCTACTGCCAAGCAGGAGGATGCCAACCCAGCTGAGTCTGGTCTCCAGGGGATGAAACTGGAGAGAGAGAAAATGGAGTCCTATCTTAAAGCCAAAAGCCACAGTCTCTACCCTGTTTTAGGGCAGGGTTGCTGTGCCCAAGGACTGAGTGGGGCTGGAGGGCATTTGCCTCAGGAGCTGAACCTTCAGCAGCTTCTGCTTCCAGCTAGCTGGTCAAAGGCAGTTTGAAACTTCCTTCCCTGGTGGCTCAGAGGGTAAAGCGTCTGCCTGCAATGCGGGAGACCCGCGTCGGTCCTTCGGTCGGGAAGATATCATGGAGAAGGAAATGGCAACCCACTCCGGTACTCTTGCCTGGAAAATCCCATGGACGGAGAAGCCTGGTAGGCTACAGTCTGTGGGGTGGCAACGAGTCAGATGTGACTTCCCTTTCACTTTCCTTCTTCTTGGGCTTCCCTGGTGGCTCAGCTGGTAAAGAATCCACCTCCCATGCGGGAGACCTGGGTTCGATCCCTGGGTTGGGAAGATCCCCTGGAGAAGGGAAAGGCTACCCACTCCAGTATTCTGGCCTGGAGAATTCCATGAACTGTATGGTCCATGGGATAGCAAAGAGTCAGACCTAACAGCAACTTTCACTCATTCCTCTTTGTGACACCTCTAAGCCTCCATCTAGAAAGAACCAGAAACCCAAATAGAAAGTAAAGTGGCAGAAATTTCTTAGAGATAACTTTATCATTCATAAATTGGGTAAATAAATAAATTTGCAAAAATCATTTTGCTACTTACAGACCCAAAGGAAAAGGAAAATTGTTTTGAGTGTTTATGTGTGTGTGTGTGTATATATATACATATACACATTTTTATGTATTTTAATTTTTAGAGAGTGGATTTTTTTTAATTGAAGTATAGTTGATTTACAATGTGGTGTTAGTTTCAGGTATACAGAACATATATACATATATGCTCTTTTTCAGATTCTTTTCCCTTATAGGTTATTACAAAATATTGAGAGTATAGTTCTTTGTGCTACGAGTAGGTCCTTATTGCTTGTTAGAGATGGATTTTTTTTTTTTTTTAGGTAAATGGTTCTACTAACCAGAATGGCAGAGTTCTGAAACACAGTCATATGAAATTAAAAGTGTCATATAGATTACGACCAATGTGTTGTAATGTTCTGCTCATCTGAGATTTTACCCTTCTGCATCTGTGTGAAGTACACTTATGGTCCCTGACTTTTCTTTGAAGAATCTGATATCACTTGTTTTCAAGTGTAGTATTGATATTTGGCTTTCAGATGCCACCACTTTAACCTTCATAAAATGCTTAGATGGTTGGTCCATTTTCCCTTCACTAAGAAATGGGTACTGACATTTAAGAGTAACCTCCAGGTGGTTAAATTATGAGTAATTATTTTACTATTTTGTATCTTCCAGATTTCAAATAATAAACAGGTATTGTGTGTTTTCATTTTTAACTTTGAGATGGGAAAAGTACAGAAAAGTGCAGACAAAAACATAATACTCATGTTTCTATAATCTTAAGTTCATCCATAACATTTATATTAATAATTTACCAAGTAATATAAAATGAGGAACAGTTACAGAATGGAAGCATGAGATGATATGCTTATCTGACAGGCTCAAACCCGCCAGGTGGACTTTCAGCATGACCTCCACTCTTTGTGCTGCTGATTTTTTTTTTCTGGTTATAAATAAAATAAAACTTTATCTTGTAGAACATAAAAAGCCAGAATGACAGCAGAATCTGAAGAGAGAGGTCATTACTGAGTACAGAGGTTCTTTTGGAATGATAGAAATGTCTTAGAACTAGATTGGCTGCACAGTTATTTAACTTCTTTAATTTTTTGTTATTGTCTTTTTAGTCTTTTGGCTATGCCCCTCAGCATGTGGGATCTTAGTTTCTGAGCCAAGGATTGAACCTGCACCCCATGCACTGGCAGCATGATGTCTTAACCACTGGACCACCACCAAGTCCCTTATTTAACTTCCTGATATGCATACAGTCTATCGACACATTCTACCTGCAGCTTTCTGATAAATAAGGAATGACTAAGAAGGAAAGGAAAAGAAAACATGAGTTGTCTTATGTTCAATCCCTGGGTTCAATCCCTGGGTTGGGAAGATCCCCTGAAGAAGGAAATGGCAACCCACTCCAGTATTCTTGCCTGGGAAATCCCATGGACAGAAGAACCTGGCAGGCTACAGTCCATGGGGTTGCAAAGAATCAGACATGATTTAGTGACTAAACCACCACCACAATACAAGGATTACTGTTTCTTAGAACACTGCCCTTTTTTTTTTTTTTTTTTCCTGTGTTGGAAACTAGTTCCAGTTCAAGCAGATAACCTGGCCCCTGGGGGCTGTCAGGGCTTCATTCCTTACTCAGTCATAGATGCAGTATGCTATCTTGCCCTTGGTTTGAGTCTTATGGAACTCCCACACATTGTGAACCCACGGAAATTGTGTGACCATGGGCCTCACAAATTGTATGTGCAAATAGAACAGCAACAAGTAGCAGACACATCTATTGTACATATCTCTTCTGTTGATGCACAGGCTTCATTGTCTCAACAAATTTCTCTTGCAAAACACAAGTTCAAAGATAAAATTTTTAAGAGTTTCAAGACTGTGACAGCAGAGCATTAAACTCTTTCTGAGCTCACTGTCCTGTGTCACTGTATAGGTTGTATGTCCAGGAAGCCCACTCATTCCAGAGCCCAGATTCAGCCTTCTCAGGACGTTGACTGGGTCCTGAGCAAAAGGAAGAGCCTGGGAAATTACTGTGATATTTGGGGACATCATTTGGAATCAAAATAAATTTTTAAAATCATTTTACTTCAACATGGGATAGAATATTTAATAGAATTATGGGTCAAAAATTTAGATATTGCTAACTGGCAACTCTCTCCCTTAACTCCTGTCACTGTTTAATTTTCTAATTTCTGTTTCTTTATATATTCTATTTCTCTAGTTTAAACTGAAATATAATTGACATTTAGTACAAAACACAGATCTTAAGTGTACAGTTCACTGACTTTTTACCTATGTATCCAACTATGTATGTATAGGTGCAATATGGAAAGTTTCCATCACCCAAGCAAATTCTCTTGTACCCATTAACAGTAACCACCAATCACTCTCCAAAGTTTGTGTTCTTTGCCTATTTGGCTTTTCTAGGACTTCACAAAAACAAAAGAAACAAAAAGTAATTAAAAACAACAACAGCAAGAAAATAATTTTTAAAAAGGAAAAAGAGAAAACAAAGTCTGATAGTGTATATTCATTTGTGTCTGCTCTGCGTAATGTTTTCTGAGATTCATCCATGCTGTTGCAGGTAGAAATTGTTTACCCATTCCAGTGTTAATGGACGTTTGGTTTGTTTCTAGGTTAGAACTACTGTAAATTAAGCTGCTATGAACATCTGTGTAAAAATCTTTGTGAGGATATTTGTTTCCATTTCTCTGGGTAAATACATAAGAGGGAAATACTGTGTCATAGAGTGGCATATATTGTACTTGAGTAGAAATTGCCACAGAGTTTGCCTAAGTAGTTATATAATTTTACACTCTTGGACTTCCCTGGTGGTCCAGTGGTAAACAGCATGCCAGTGTAGGGGATATAGGTTTGATCCCTGGTACAGGAAGATTCCGGGGCTTCCCTGGTGGCTCAGAGGTTAAAGCATCTGCCTGGAACGCTGGAGACCCCGGTTCGATCCCTGGGTCAGGAAGATCCCCTGGAGAAGGAAATGGCACCCCACTCCAGTACTCTTGCCTGGAGAATCCCATGGAGGGAGGAGCCTGGTGGGCTACAGTCCATGGGGTTGCAAAGACTGAGCGACTTCACTCACTCACTCTCACTCACAGGAAGGTTCCGCATGCCACAGAGCAGCTAAGCCCTTGGGCCACAACCACTGAGTCCAGGCTCTAGAGCCCATGCATTACGACTGCTGAAGTTCATGTGCCTAGAGTCCATGATCCACCACAAGCTGCTGCTGCTGCTAAGTCGCTCCAGTTGTGTCCGACTCTGTGCGACCCCAGAGACGGCAGCCCACCAGGCTCCCCCATCCCTGGGATTCTCCAGGCAAGAATGCTGGAGTGGGTTGCCATTTCCTTCTCCAATGCATGAAAGTGAAAAGTGAAAGTGAAGTCGCTCAGTTGTGTCCGACCCTTAGCGACCCCATGGACTGCAGCCCACCAGGCTCCTCCGTCCATGGGATTTTCCCGGCAAGAGTACTGGATTGGGGTGCCATTGCCTTCTCCTTTAAATACTCTAGCAATGTATAAAAATTCTTTTCATTTTTCCTTTTGTTTTGCCTCCTTGCTTCCCCAGCTTCATAATAATTTCCGTATAATTGAGAGGAAAGGTCTTAATTTAGGAACAAACTATGTACATGGCCAAGAAGAGAAGGATTTGAAAATCTGAGGGTCCTAAGCAATTTAATTCTTCTTTTAAAAAATTTATTTACCTTAATTGGAGGCTAATTACTTTACAATATTGTGGTGGTTTTTGCCATACATTGACATGAATCAGCCAGGGGTGCACATGTATACCCCCATCCCGAACCCCCCTCCCACCTCCCTATCCCATCCTTCTGGGTTGTCCCAGTGTACCGGCTTTGAGTGCCCTGTTTCATGCACAGAACTCGAACTGGTCATCTATTTCACATATGATAATATACATGTTTCAAAGCTATTCTCTCAAATCATTCCACCCTCACCTTCTCCCACAGAGTCCAAAAGTCCGTTCTTTACATCTGTATCTCTTTTGCTGTCTTGCATATAAGGTCATCGTTACCATCTTTCTAAATTCCATTTATATGCGTTAATATACTGTATTGGTGTTTTTCTTTCTGCTTATTTCACTGTGTATAATAGGCTCCAGTTTCACTGACCTCATTAGAACTGACTCAAGTGCATTCTTTTTTATAGCTGAGTAATAATCCATTGTGTATATGTAGAAAAGGTGCACTTGTGTGTGTGAGTGAGTGTGTTTGTGTGTATGGAGGGAGCATGTGTATTTCATGTGTTATTATATAATTCATAGTGCCAACTAACTTTAGGAACAAATATTTCTAAAGTTCCCACTCAACTGAGAACTTTAAAAACATTGAGCATATTCCCCTACTCTTCATATTTCAATTTAATATTAAAATATTAGCCATTCTAGAATAATGCAAGAAATTATTTTATTTAAAACATTCAGATATTTATCAATGGTGATGATGTGCAACCAACAAGTGACATTTTTAGAAGAGATAACAGATAGTACTAGATAATGTTATCTGTTTTTATTGAATTCACTTAATATTTATTGAGATTCCCAGGTGACTCAGTGGTAAAGAATCTGCCTGCCAATGCAGGAGACACAGGTTTGATCACTGGGTTGGGAAGATTCCCTGGAGGAGGAAATGCTACCCTCTCCTGTATCCTTGCCGAGAAAATCCCACGGACAGACGAGCCTAGCAGGTTACAGTCCATGGGATCGCAGAGAGCCAGACATGACTGAGCATGCTCATACACACACACACACACACACACACACACAATGGTTTATTATTTTAGAGGACTCAGCATTTCTTTTTTTCTTCCATAAAATCTTCTTTGTTGGTAAAATAGCTACAACATTTAAGAGGTGAATATACAGGTAAGATAGCATTGTTAGATCTTATGGCAGCAGAACAGTCCAAATACATGGTTGTGATTATCCCACCTGTCCCAGGTCAGAGGGAAGTTGGGAGAAAGGGGCTTTCTGGCCCACAGCAGTGGCTGAGGGACCTGTCCCAGAAGAGGGCAGCCAAGAGCTGAGGAGAGACTCGGCTGAGACCGAGGGTGACTGTGAAAGAGACTTTCGTCCATTAGGGAAGTTCCCAGAGTCTGGGGCCTGATGAGCTCCAACTTGACTCGACCAGGAATAACAGTTAATAGTGGAAGCTAGGGTACCAGCTCACGTAACCCAGAGTGAGATTGTGAGAAAGCAGAAGGTTGCTGGCCTAAATCAAAGTCAACTGAGAGATGGTACAAGAGATCCACAAGAAGAACAGATCAACTCACAACCTTTTTCTTTTTTTGGCTTTTTCTATTTTTTAATAAAGTAGTTTTCCTTTAAAAATATTCACAGTCATTATGATACACTGGAAATTACAACAAAGGTTTGTTCTAATGATGAGTTGGGGGATGCTTTTAGAAGATCGTTGTGATCTATCACAGCACCAGGCCTTCAAGCTCCCTTGGAGTATGTTTGGGAGTAAGTAAGGGCTAATGCTTAGTTAAAAGTGACCCAGATGTTAATTGAGGCCTCCTATATTTAATAGACAGGATTGGCCTGCTTACTGTGGGAAGTCCAATCCCTCTCTGAGATTGCTGGCAATCTCTGGGAGAGAAGAGGCAAGTGCTGGGTATTATATTCTCATGGTCACCCTCTTCCGTGAAAGGCAAAGCATTTGGACAAATCTTGGCACATTTTACAAATGACCATTATTTCCCTCCTTCATCTTCCTTTCTCCTTCTCTTTTGCTTCTTCTTCCTTCCCCTTGTTACTGTGATGACCTCTGGTTCTGAGTTCCTGCTTCCACTGGACACCGGTCAGTTAATAGACTGTTTCACTATTTCTTACTCAAGTTGTCATGTTCTGCACCAGGCACATCTATCTGTGAAGCTCCCTTTCATAGTTGATACATACTAATAACACTACCATTTCCCTCTCCCCCTCAATATACACAGATGTGTATGTATCTGTTAACATGAGATATTTTTGTTTTTATCAGAATTCAGTGCAAATTGAGGGTGACAAATGGGGTATGAGCATTCACAGCTCAAAAATGAACTCCTACTGTCCATCCGAAATTATTACAATATTATTAATCAGCTATAGTCCAATATAAAATATAAAAAAAAATTTTAATGAACTCCTACCATTGAAAACTTGATTCTTCTTAAAAGTTCTTTTCCCAGGAATTGTTCTATTGGCTTTTCATCCATATAGGGGCTCAGCAACACACTAGCTAGCTTGTTTCTCTTCCTCTCCCCTGGGTGCTATCTCCTCAGCATCCTCTCCTTCCTGGATTGCAGCCTCTAATGCAAAGTCTTTATTCTTTATGCAGAGCACACAGTTCTGGCTGGGGTCTACTTCCAAGCTAAGGTCCAGACCCCTTTTGCATATCCAAACCTATAGAAATATTCAACAAAGCAAAAAGGTTCTTGTTTACCATGCTCCATTCTCCTTCTTGGGCTTTCCCAGCAGCTCAGTGGTAAAGAATCCACCTGCCAATGCCGGAGATGTGGATTCGATCCCTGGGTTGGGAAGACCCCCTGGAGAAGGAAATGGCAGCCCACTCCAGTATTCTTGCCTGGAAAATCCCATGGACAGAGGAGCCTGGGGGGCTGCAGTGCATGGGGTTGCAAAAGAGTCTGACACGACTTAGCAACTAAACAACAACAACATTCTCCTTCTTACATTGTGGTTGTAAATTTAATTTTCTACTTCTTCTTTGCTCCAGGCAAGTAGAGTGAGAAAGATTTAGTAGGAAGCAACAGGGAAGGCAATGGCACCCCACTCCAGTACTCTTGCCTGGAAAATCCCATGGACAGAGGAGCCTGGAAGGCTGCAGTCCATGGGGTCACTGAGGGTCAGACACGACTGAGTGGCTTCACTTTCACTTTTCACTTTCATGCATTGGAGAAGGCAATGGCAACCCACTCCAGTGTTCTTGCCTGGAGAATCCCAGGGATGAGGGAGCCTGGTGGGCTGCCGTCTATGGGGTCGCACAGAGTTGGACACGACTGAAGTGACTTAGCAGTAGCAGCAATAGGGAAGAAGACACACTGGGAGAGAAGTGGAGCATCCTAGTGAAGAGATTAACATTTGGACAAAAGTATCAGCAGTAACATGGCAGTTTCAGCCTGGAAGCCCCAAACTTAGAGGAATTCAGTTTGTAGGGAATAACAGATACTAAGGGCTTCCCTGAGGTCCCAAAGAGTCAGACATGACTGAGCGACTGAACTGAACTGAAGGGCTTCCCTGGTGGCTCAGACGGTAAAGCGTCTGCCTGTAATGTGGGAGACATGGGTTTGATCCCTTAATTGGGAAGATCCCCTGGAGAAGGAAATGGCAACCCACTCCAGTACTCTTGCCTGGAAACTTCCATGGATGGAGGTAGGCTACAGTCCGTGGGGTCACAAAGAGTTCGACATGACTGAGCAATTTCACCACTACTAATACATACTAAGACGTTTATCCAAAGCAGATCAAAGAAAGAGTAGAGACAAGACCCCCAGAATAAGGCTAATAGGTAAGATAATCAACCAATTCCATGCAATTATAGTCTTCAGTTGATAGCCATGGGGTATTGGTTCCAGGAGCCCCTGTGGGTACTAAAACTTGGTGGTGCTCAAGTCCCTTATATAAAATGGTGTAGTGCAGTTGGCCTCGGTATCCACAGATACAGAGGGCTGACTGCCCTTGGGGACCTGTTAAAGCTCATCCATATTCCTGGTATCTGTGTTGTGGGGCCAGAAGAAAGGGTGTGGAAGAAACCCCAAACTTGAAAAATCCATGTGAAAAGGATTTAAGTAAACAACCTAGCTGCTTGATATGGATTTGAAGACTCTCTGACATTCATGATGTAATCAGTATTTTTCCCTTTTGTGAGAAAACAAGTGTCATTAAATAAAAAACGTATTGCTCTCTATTACTCTTAAAGAAGTCACACTAATCACTCCAGTTACCTTCCCCATCAGATAAAGTGTTCCTAATACAACAAGGGTAAAGAAAATGTAGTTGTAGCATAACTTCACTGGAAATCTATGGTAACGAGAGTATAGCGTTAGTGCAGGCAGACAGACAAAGCAGAGGAGCACAATGGAGAGCTTAAAAATGTAACCGTGGCATTTGACAAAGGCAGCACCGCAGAGCAATCTGGAATGGACAGATAGATGGTTCCTAAGGTAGTATGAGAAAGCTGGATCACTGTACAAAGAAAAACTGAGCTTGATCCTGCATGCTTACTATATGCTAAGGGGATTCAAACTGAATTTTACAACCTATTAACCTAATAGAATATGAAAGGACTCTATGAACCAGGGGGAAAGCTTTTTAAGCAAGACCCAAAAATATAAACATGAGATAAAGAAACAATTATTATCACTGCATAAAATTTGAAGATTTCTGTTCAATGAAGTATAAACTTAGACAAATGACTAAGAGGAGATATCAGCAATGACTAAAATCTACAGGGCATTAAAACTAAAATATACAAACAACAAAGACCAACTGTATACACAGTGAACTATACTCAATATTTTGTAATAACCTATAAGGGAAAAGAATCTGTAAAAGTATATGTGTGTGCGCGTGTGTGTTTTAAATCACTTCAGGTCTGTCCGACTCTTTGCGACCCCCACAGACTGCAGCCCACCAGGCACCTCTGTTAGTGGGATTCTCTAGGCAAGAACACTGGAGTGGGTTGCCATTTCCTCCTCCAGGGGATCTTCCTGATCCAGAGATCAAACCCACATCTCATGTCTCCTGCACTGGCAGGCAGATTCTTTACCACTGAGCCACCTGGGAAGCCGTCATAAAAGGATATATGCATATATATATATATATATATACATACATATATACACACAGATACATTCATATACAACTGAATCACTTTGCTGTACACCTGAAACTAACATAAATATTTCAATTAAAAACAAAAAACTAGAGGGATTTCCCCAGTGGTCCAATGGTTAAGACTCTATGCTTCTAATGCAAGGGACATGGGTTCAATCCCAGTTGGGAACTATGATCTCACACGCTGTGCAGTGCAGCCAAAAAAGAAAAGCTAGAATATGCGAAAAGTTTCTGTAAATCAGCAGGAATAAAATTGGAAACTGATTATAAAAATCGATAAAAGATATGAATAGGCAATTTGAAGCAAAGGAAGCCCAAAGGGCTAACAAATAATAAAAAGATACTCAACATCACTAGTAAGCTGATATATCAAAATTGAAGCAAAAATGATACACCATTTTACACCCATCAAATTGGCAAAAATTGGAAAAGATGCATATCAGTTTGGCAAGGATACGGAGAAGTAATGTAAACTGGTGCAGGTATTCTGGAAGGCATTCTGGCAGAATTCAGTAAAAATTCTCTAGGCAGAATTCAGTGCATGCCTCAGACTCACTTATCTCAGGGAATATACATACCAAAGAAATTCTTGCATGGATCTGAAGGAGAGTTATCCAGGGACATTTGTTGCAGTGTTTATGGTAGAAGTATGCTAGGGGATGGGTACATAAAATGTAGTGAATGTGAAATGCTATGCAGGTAGAAGCAAGATATATTCAGCAATATGGGTACCTCATAGAAAATTAATGCTGAGGAAAAAAAAGAACTAGAACAGAAAACATAGCATGTATCATTTGTGTAAATTAAAAACACAGAGATATATTGTATAAAACTATGTATTTCACAAGAATATATGCATATTTTACAATCTGTATTAAACACATTAGGGTGAGGAGAGGAACATGGGATTTAGATTGAGGTTAAAGAAAATAAAATAGACCAGGAATAACCATTACATAAATGATGTTGATATTAAGCAATGAATTGAGAGGTATGATTAAATTTTCTATAATCGAGGTCTAATATGAAAGTAGAAGATAAATGATGAAAACATATGCTTACTGAGCAATAACCACCTTGAAAATATTATAGTAAAAGTGATAGATAATTACAACAAACATAGTAAAGATATATTTAGGAAAAACTGCATTACTGGATATTTAAAGATGACACGCACCAAAGGATTTTGGAAGGGGGAAAAAGAAAGCAAACAAATACCATAAATATGTTATTCTTTCTAAGTCAATTTATAGCTTAATATCATTCCAATCAAAACACCTATAGGATTTTTCTTAGAAGAAGATAAAGCTGATGGAAAGTTCACTAAAGTGTACTATTTAGGATAAGGTCTCAAAACATACCTGCAAAAAGAACAAAGAGAAGACAGTAGTTTTCAAGATGGCAAATGATAGTATGATACAACAAAAATTTATATAATGGCACAAAACAGATCCACATAAGTGAATAGAAATTTCAGAAACAGAACATTATTACATACCATAATTAAATATAGAATTAAAAATATATTGCAAAATAAAGGCAAAGGAAAGAAAGATTTCATAAGACAACTAGATTATAATCTAGTGAAAATTAAGTGAGAACCATAACTTATATAAGTACCAAAATAAATTTGAAGAATATTTTCTTTTTTAAATCAACTCTTGCAAGTAATTTACATGTAGTGTTCCATTCGCTCTTAACAATAACTGTGGTGATGGTGATTTAGTCGCTAAGTCATATCTGGCTCTCGCGATCCCATGGACTGTATCCTGCCAGGCTCCTCTGTCTGTGGGATTCTCCAGGTGAGGATACTGGAGTGGGTTGCCATTTCCTCCAGAGGATCTTCCTGACCCAGGAATTGAACCCTGGTCTCCTGCATTGCAGGCAGATTCTTTACCAACTGAGCTATGAGAGAACCCCCAATAACTCTGTAAATAGATATAATCATTGTAATAATTTTATAGATGAAAAACTGAGGAAAAGAAAATTAAGAAAAATTTTTTGACTGTATTTTTGGTTTGCTTTCTGCAAATATCATTAGTCAGCCTAACACAAATGTCTCCAAAGTGTCTTTACTCCTTTTGTTGGTTGGAATGACAGTCATTCTCACCCAGAGGTTTTCTTCCTTCTGTGCCCAACCTGTGAAGAAATCAACTTCTGCTGTCAATCCAGGCCCTAACAATGACTATATAAACTGGCTATACCTTGAGGGAAAATTTACTGGAGATCTAAGTAAGATCTTTGGGCACTCCAAGACTTTCATTTAAATCCAGTCTTGAATACAAGTATTGTAATGGTATGCAGAGTGTTTCTTAGGGCTATTTCCAAAGGAAAAAAATAGGTCTACTGAAGGTCCTAATAATGGGATTTTGTTCTGAAGACTGATTTTGGCAGCTGAAGAAGTTTGTATGCCTTTGCTACGACGATTAAAAGAACCAATGCTATCATCTCTCATGAGATCCAAAATCAGTGTTCTTTAAATTTTGTTACTTTCCTTGATTATTCTACTAAATTGTTTTTGTCCCCCTCAAATTGTGCTTTAAATCTGTATCTTTTTGGCCAGGAGCTATGTGAGTTGTATTTGTCTGTGCTTTCTGCAGGACAGATACCACAGATAATTTTTTCAAAGGAGAAATGACAGCTTGAAAAGCACATCAGAGTTCTGTTAGCTCATGGCCTCAGCTTCCCATTGTGTATGTAGTTTTGTTTCCAGAAGAATTAGTTGCTTATAATTTAAGAATGCAGCTGCTGCTGCTGCTAAGTCCCTTCAGTCGTGTCCGACTCTGTGCGACCCTGTAGATGGCAGCCCACCAGGCTCCTCCATCCCTGGGATTCTCCAGGCAAGAATACTGGAGTGGGTTGTCATTTCCTTCTCCAATGCATGCATGCATGCTAAGTCGCTTCAGTCATGTCCGACTCTGTGCGACCCCATAGACGGCAGCCCACCAGGTTCCTCTGTCCATAGGATTTCCCAGGCAAGAATACTGGAGTGGGTTGCTGTTTCCTTCTCCAGTAACTTAAGAATATATAAACATAAATTTAACCAAGCAGGTATCAGGTATCACTGAAATTGCAGTATGAAAATTATCTCTCTCTCCTTTGGGGAGAAAAATTAAAATGAAAGTACTGTGGTTAAAAACTAGAACAAAATGAAAAGAACTGGTAGAGTAAGATCAATGAAGCGAAAATATCATATGCATGGGGATTATAGCAAGGTACTTCCCAAATTAAAGTTAATGAGAAATGAAATTGGGTAGATTCAAGAATGTAATGGATGAGTTCAACCACTTGTACAAATGATATAACAAAGAAATTGTCTTTAATATTAACTGAAGAATTAAGAAAATATCCAAATCCAGTCAAAGAGTCTTGTGTTTCAGGAAGGCATGTTAAATGTTGTGACCCAGAAAATATCAGCTAGGGGTCAAAAATTCAAAGACTCAAAGAGAATATAAAGACTCAGGCAGTTAATATAAATATAAATCAAGATGAAATTTTAAAAAAAATAGCAACCTACTGGGGGCTTCCTTGGTGGTCCAGTGGCTAAGACTTCTTGCTCCCAATACAGGGAGCCCAGATTTCATCCTTGTCAAGAAACTAGATCCCACACACCACAGCTAAGAGCTTGCATGCCTCAGCTAAAGATCCCACATGCTGCAACGAAGTGCCTCATATTCTTTAAAGTCATTGAAGAATAGCAACCTACCGACTGAGATATTTGCAAATCATAGATTCTATGAGGCTAATATCTAGAATATATTTTTTTAAAAATCTGAGAATTCTCTGACAGTCCAGTGGTCTGCCCCTTTCTGCCATCTTTCTGTGCCACCAGAACGGTGGCTGATGCTCTCAAGAGTATCAACAATGCCGAAAAGAGAGGCAAAGGCCAGGTCCTTACTAGGCCGTGCTCCAAAGTCCTCGTCAGGTTTCTAACTGATGAAGATGCATGGTTACATTGGCGAATTTGAAATCATTGATGATCACAGGGCTGGGAAAATTGTTGTGAACCTCACAGGCAGGCTAAACAAGGGAGGGGTATCAGCCTCATATTTGATGTGCACCTCAAAGATCTAGAAGAAGGGCAGAATAACCTGCTGCCATCCCGTCAGCTTGGTTTCACTGTACTGACAACCTCAGCTGGCATCATGGACCATGAAGTAGCAAGACGAAAACATACAGGAGGGAAAATCCTTGGATTCTTTTTCTAGGGATGTAATATATACAAATAAAATGCCTCAGAGGACTCTGGTGCTTCCTTACGTCATTTTGAACTTAGCAAAGAGTGTCTTCAGGAGTATACAGACTTTGTGTTAATTGGTGAATGCTGTTTCCTTGAAGTACAAGAAAGTTTCGACTTGGTGTAACTTTCACCATCACCCTTGTGGCTCACCAGAGGAAGGTGTGTCTGGCCCTGGATGGTTGACTCTGGTTTGGGGTCCAGATGGTGAAGCTGCCTCTTCTGGAGTCTTAAATTAACCCTCGAATGAGTGGTGCCTTTCCTATTTTTAGCTTGATAGAATATACATTTCATGCCCTAAAAACATGATAACAGTTATAGTTGACTATGTAAGTACTCATAAGGAAGCAGATAATTAGAGCCCTACAGCTCGCTAAGACTCAAAGTAAATTTGGATGGCATATCAGGGACATTCCAGCAGTATGTGCTTATAAAATGTCATTCTTTTGGAAAAACCAGTACTGTAAACCTATCACCACGTGTATTCTGGAATTGGGCAGAATTAGGGTTGCTCAGAGTCGGACATGACTGAGCAATTTCACTTTCACTTTTCACTTTCATGCGTTGGAGAAGGAAATGGCAACCCACCTCAGTGTTCTTGCCTGGGGAATCCCAGGGACAGGGAGCCTGGTGGGCTGCGGTCTATGGGGTCGCACAGAGTCGGACACGACTGAAGCGACTTAGCAGCAGTAAGAGCAGTGCTGTGCAGTATGCATCTGACAAGAGCCTCATGTGTATTAAAACTTCTGGAAGCCACATTAAAGCAAGTAAAGAGACACTTTTTTCCCTTAAAATAACATTTTGTGTTCAAAAGTGAAAATTTCACCGTATAGATAATGTGGGGGGAAAAAAAAAAGACTCTGTGGCCTCACTGCTGAGGGCCCAGTTTCAATCCCTGGCTCAGAAACTAAGATCCCATAAGCCGTGAGGCATGGTCAAACAAACAAAAAACCTGTAACTCAACAATAATTTAAAAACACAAAAAATCCAGTTAAAAAAATGGTTAAAGAACTTGGGCTTTCCTTGTGACTCAGCTACTAAAGAATCCGCCTGCAATGTGGGAGACCTGGATCTGATCCTGGGTTGGGAAGATACCCTGGAGAAGGGAAAGGCTACCCACTCCAGTGTCCTAGCCTGGAGAATTCCATGAAGTGTATAGTCCATGGGGTCTCAAAAAGTTGAACATGACTGAGCGACTTTCACTTTCATTTAAAGAACTTGACTAGATATTTCTAAGAATGTCTACAAAAACCCAATAAGTACATGAAAAAACACTCAATATTACTAATTGTTACAAAAATGTAAATTGAAACCACACTGAGATAGTTTTTCACACTCATTAGAATGACTACTATTTAAGAAGCAGAAAATAAGAAACACTGGCAAGGATATGGAGAAAATGGAATTCTTGTGTACTGTTGGCAGGGAATGTAAAGGGGAGTCATTGTGGAAAACAATATAATAGCTCATCAAAACATTCAAAATAGAATTACCATATGATTTCAGCAATTCCACTTCTGGGTAAGTATATACCCAAAAGAATTGAAAGCAGGTACTCAAAATATTGGAGAAGGCAATGGCAACTCACTCCAGTACTCGTGCCTGGAAAATCCCATGGACGGAGGAGCCTGGTGGGCTGCAGTCCATGGGGTCGCTAAGGGTCGGACACGACTGAGCGACTTCCCTTTCACTTTTCACTTTCATGCATTGGAGAAGGAAATGGCAACCCACTCCAGTGTTCGTGCCTGGAGAATCCCAGAGACGGGGGAGTCTGGTGGGCTGTCGTCTCTGGGGTCGCACAGAGTCAGACACGACTGAAGCAACTTAGCAGCAGCACTCAAAAGATAGGGTGCCCCTGATGGCTCAGAGGATAAAGAATCCCCCTGGAATGCAGGAGACACATGAGACATGGGTTCAATCTCTGGGTCAGCAAGATCCCCTAGAGGAGGAAATGCCAATCCACTCCAGTACCATCACCTGGAAAACCCTATGGACAGAGGAGCCTGGTGGGCTAAGTCCATGGGGTCTCAAAGAGTCGGACCCGAATTAGCAACTGAACACGCATGCACACACACACTCATTCAAAAGATATTTGTACACCCGTGTTCATAGCAGCATTATTTACAAGAGCCAAAAGATGAAGCCAACCAAGGTGTCAATCAACAGGTGACTAGATAAACAAAATGTGGTATATGCATACAATGGAACATTATTCAGTCTTAAAAGGAGGAAATTCAGACACATACTGCCACAATGGTGAATCTTAAGGAAACTATGCTAAGAGAAGCCAGTCACCAAAAAGTAAATATTGGATAATTGCATTTATTTGAGGTACCTTGAGCAGTCAGACTCATAGAGATAGAAAGTATAATGTGGTTGCCAAGAACTTGAGGAAGAGAGTAATAACAGGGACTTGTTTTTAATGGGTGCAGAGTTTCGGAATTGCAAGATAAAAAGAGTTCTGGAGATTAGCTGCCCAACAATATGAATGTATTCAACACTACTAAACTGTCTACTTAAAAATAGCTAAGAGGACAAAATTTATGTTCTATGTATCTTATCACAATTAAAAACAGCAGCAACAACAACAACATTATACCTGTCAGTAGACTTCAGTAAAGGAGAGACAATTAGAAGTGAGAAATAAGATAATCACACATATGTATTAGCTGATGATAAGCTAACGTCAGAGGTTTCTTGGGTTTAGATAATTTTTGCTGTACAGGAATGTGGGTCCAGTGTTGTCTAATGCTCTAGTACTTTTTAACTCTGAAATTTCATTAAAATATCCTGACAATTATCATTAACCAATTTAAATATTTTAAAAATTCTGTGCAAAGATAAGCAAAGTGTTGACAAACATAGAAGCTAGGTGATAGGCATACAGTGACTCACTATATACCCCTTCTCCTTTTCTGTATGTTTGAAATTCTTACAGTAAAAAGTTAAAAAAAAAGGAAGCCTATCTCAGCCAAATAAAATATGTCAGCTAGCCATGGGCTATAAATTATAATTATAGTGCTAAGCACTATAGAACACAAGTTCCGTGAGGGCAGGGATCTCACCTCAGTGACTTGAATGGTGCTGGGAACACAGTAGAAAGTCAGTTCATGTTTGTGGAATTAACAAATGAATGAAGGAAACATACCTTTTAATAGTGCCTGTGCAGGTGTTGTGTTAGACACTTAACACTATTGCTGTATAATTGTGCTTTATTTTTTTCTAAGGAAATATTTAGCATATACAGAATGGTCTGCATTGCCTGTATTAAAGATCAGTTAAAAAAAAGTTCAGAGAGACTGTTTTTTTTTCCCTATTGCTTCATAAACTTAGTGGCTTAAAACAACACATATACATTATCTTAAAATTTTGGAGGTCAGAAATCCCAATTGGTCTAAATGAATCAGAATCAAGATGTTTAGCAAGGCTGTGTTCCCTCTGGAGGCCCCATGGGAGAATCTGTTTCCTTGCCTTTTCCAGTTTCTACAAGCTGCTTGCAGTCCCTGACTTGTGGCTGCTTCCTTTACCTTCAAATCCAGCAACAGCTGATTCAGTCTTTCTCACCTTGTGTCACTCTGACACTGAGACTTCCACCTGCCTCTTTCATGTTTAAAGACACTGTGAGTATTGGCCCTCCAAGATAATCTGAAATAATCTCTCTCTCTCTTTTTAAGGTCTGCTGATTAGCAGTCTGACTAGTGTTGCACTCAATATGCCAGCAAATGTGGAAAACTCAGCAGTGGCCACACGACTGGAGATGGTCAGTTTTCATTCCAGTCCCAAAGAAGGTCAATGCCAATGAATGCTCAAACTACCACACAATTGCACTCATCTCACGCCCTAGTAAAGAAATACTCAAGATTCTCCAAGCCAAGCTTCAACAGTATGTGAACTGTGAACTTCCAGATGTTCAAGCTGGATTTAGAAAAGGCAGAGGAACCAGAGATCAAATTGCCAACATCCGTTGGATCATTGAAAAAGCAAGAGAGTTCCAGAAAAACATCTATTTCTGCTTGATTGACTATGCCAAAGCCTTTGACTGTGTGGTCACAACAAACTGGAAAATTCTGAAAGAGATGGGAACACCAGACCACTTGACCTGCCTTTTGAGAACTCTGTATGCAGGACAGGAAGCAACAGTTAGAACTGGACATGGAACAACAGACTGGTTCCAAATCAGGAAAGGAGTATGTCAGTGCTATATATTGTCACCCTGCTTATTTAATTTGCATGCAGAGTATATCATGAGAAACGCTGGGCTGGATGAAGCACAAGCTGGAATCAAGATGGCTGGGAGAAATATCAATAACCTCAGATATGCAAATGACACCACCCTTATGGTAGGTAGTGAAGAAGAATTAAAGAGCCTCTTGATGAAAGTGAAAGAGGAGAGTGAAAAAGTTGGCTTAAAGCTCAGCATTCAGAAAATGAAGATCATGGCATCTGGTCCCACCACTTCATGGGAAATAGATGGGGAAACAGTGGAAATAGTGACAGACTTTATCTTTTGGGGCTCCAAAATCACTGCAGATGGTGAATGCAGCCAGGAAATTAAAAGACGCTTGCTCCTTGGAAGAAAATCAACCTAGACAGCATATTAAAAAGCAGAGACATTACTTTGCCAACAAAGGTCCATACAGTCAAAACTATGGTTTCTCCAGTAGTCATGTATGGATGTGAGAGCTGGACTACAAAGAAATCTGAGCGCCGAAGAACTGATGCTTTTGAACTGTGGTGTTGGAGAAGACTCTTGAGAGTCTCTTGGACAGCAAGGAGATCCAACCAGTCCATCCTAAAGGAAATCAGTCCTGAGTATTCATTGGAAGGACTGATGCTGAAACTGAAGCTCCAATACTTTGGTCATCTGATGCGAACAGCTGACTCATTTGAAAAGACCCTGACGCTGGGAAAGATTGAAGGCAAGAGGAGAAGGGGACGACAGAGGATGAGATGGTTGGATGGTATCACCAACTCAACGGACATGAGTTTGAGTAAACTCCAGGAGTTGGTGATGGACAGGGAGGCCTGGTGTGCTGCTGTCCATGGGATCATAAAGAGTCAGACACGACTGAGCAACTGAACTGAACTGAACTGATTAGCAATCTTAATTCCATCTATTATCTTTAATTCCCCTTTTACATAGAACACAACAGGACTTAAAGGCTCCAGGGATTAAGATATAGACATCTTTGGAGAGGGAATTATTCTGTCTTCTCGGGGCTAAAGTGGGTATCATGCCTCCATATCTGAGCAGCCAAAAGGGCACACTAGCCATTGAGAGGATCCCCGTAATAATGCAGACTGCTGTCCCTGTCTTCCATACCTAGATGTATCTGTCTTTAATACACATGTATATCTTTCTTTCACAGATCTGTTTTTTTTACAGCTTGATCACAATACATATTAAAACCATACAATTTCCCTTTTACTAATACCACGTTCAAACAGTTATATGTATATGTAGTTATGCATGTATATTTTCAAGACACAGAGTATTCTGTCCAGGCAATATTAATACATTCTCCATTTGGCAGTTGCACATTTAGGATGCTGGTTCTAGCTTTTTGTACATTTCCTGGAGAATGAGCAGTTCATTCTCTTGGTTTATACAAAAAGATGGAGTTTTGGAACTTGAGGACTCAATTCTAGATTGTGGTGAACACAGCGAAGTTCTGCCATTATATGTGGCTATTCCCCAGTTACCATCTGTCTCTCTCACTGGACATTTCTTATAAACAAAGCAAAGACATCATAAATGGAAAGTCATCTTAAATGGAAGTTGAAATGAGTTCTGGCTTTTATACAAAGATGACATCACAGACAAAGGATAACACAGACTATCATGATATCAAAACAAAAGCAAGGACTTTTAAGGCCAAGAAGGCAAATGGAAAGAGAGCCACAGCCTGCAGAAGGCCCACTAGTTACTGGTCTTGAAGTATAACACACTGTGACTCTAAAGGAACCGCAAGGGCCAAGGAATATACTAGGAACAACACACAAAGATGGAGAACAGCACACTGGTTTTTCCTATAGCTGCCAAGGTCAACAAGCCTTGGATCAAGCATTCTCTGAAAAATCCTCACAACATTGACATGGCTGAAACTGACATCCTGATCAGGCGTGATGGAACATACATTCACCTGGCCCTTGATTCTGGTGACTTAGTGCTGCCGGCAGGGATTTCACTGGTGGTCCAGTGGCTGAGACTCCACGCTCCCAATGCAGGGAGCCCAGGTTTGATCCCTGGTCAGGGAACTAGATCCCACATGCTGCAACTAAGCCCCAGAGAAGCCAAATTTTTTGGCTGCACTGGGTCTTCATTGCTGTGTGTGGGCTTTCTCTTGTTGCTGCAAGTGCGGGCAACTCTTTGCTGCAGTGAGTAGGCTCTTCATCGTGGAGGCTTCTCCTGTTGCAGAGCACAGGCCTTCAGAGCATGGATTCAATAGTTGTGGTACAAGGGTTTAGCTGCCCTGTGGCATACAGAATCTTCCTGGACCAGGGGTTGAACCCATGTCCCCTGCATTGGTAGGCAGGTTCTTGTCACTGTACCACCAGGGAAGTCCCCAAACCCTTTAATATGGGCAGCTCATAATATTTTGAGATATTAGTTTCAAATTTCTCCCCATATTTTCCACTCGTTCTTTCCTCATTCAAGCAGATAGCTGGTTCTTCATTTCTGCAACAGGTCAGAAAACACAAGCCCATCAGATATCCTGTATATCTCCCAAATCTCAATCAATCCCATGAGGAACTGAGAGATTTCCAGAAGTAGAAAGGAAAGAGTGTGTGGGACAAAGGGTTTGGATAAAGCTGTTGAGAGAGGAGATGGTTCTTCATCCAGGGTGCAGAGAGATGTCACAGGCTGCAGGGTGGAGAGGGTACGTCTCTGGAGCTTGTTTGAGTAGTAGAGAGCCCCATGATGGTCTCAGGCAGCATCTCCAGAGGACGCAGTAAGATTTCCAAGAGAAGTGATTTCAGGGAACATGTAGGGCCAGGGACTACAAACTCAAATAGCTGTAGGGCCAAGAAGTTTTCACTAATCAGCCAAAAGGCTCTCAAGCACGAAGCCACTACTTAGCTCCAGCCTAGCGTTGTCATGTGAGAATATGGAATCCAAATTACCATATCTTTCTATTAAAACAATAAATCTGGATGTTACAAAACAAATCTCCTGATTGTTAATGTTGCAGTTCATTCACACGTCTAAATGCCACTATGTGGGCCAAAATAAAATCATCCACTGAGTCCCATATGTCAAGTGTGACAGGACTGCACAAAGCCACTGGGCGGGAACAAGCTATTTGGACAGGAACAAGGGCCGGCTCCACTGTGGTCTGTGCACAGAGAGAGAGTCAGTGACCAGAGGCCCCTACTCCACCTCTGCAGCTTTGACTTTGTTGGCGCTTTCTTTGTTGAATATACCTAGGTGAAACTAAAGAGTGACAGGTTCATTTCTTGTCAGCCCAACATGATTGATCTTGAAGAAATAATTAAATTCATTCATGAAAATTAATGGATTGTGATATCTTTCAGGTGTGAGTTCAAGGGCTGAGATTCATGCCTGTTACACAATTAAAGGTATAATGGCAACCCACTCCAGTGTTCTTGCCTGGAGAATCCCAGGGACAGGGGAGCCTGGTGGGCTGCTGTCTCTGGGGTCACACAGAGTCGGACACGACTGAAGTGACTTAGCAGCAGCAGCAGCAACCCCCCTGTGGTTTAAAAAACTTCCCTGGTGGCTCAGATGGTAAAGCATCTGCCTACAATGAGGGAGACCTGGATTTGATCCCTGGGTCAGGAAGATCCCCTGGTTAAGGAAATGGCAGCCCACTCCAGTGTTCTTGCTTGGAAAATCCCATGGACAGAGGAGCCTGGTAGGCTACAGTCCATGGGGCTGCAAAGAGTTGAACATGACTGAGCGACTTCACTCACTTACTTAACCCCTGTGGTCAGACCTATGTCCTACTTACAACCTCCTCTCCACTTCAGGCTCCAGTTAACTGGACACACTCTTATCATATTCTCTGATGACAAAGCCAAAATGGTCATTCCCTTTATGTACCCTCACATTCTGCCCAGGGCTGTGCTTACTTTGGTCCTTCTCTTGGAATGCCTTTCCCTACCCTCATTTCTGCCTATAGAAACCTGCCATCTTTCTTAGTTAACTGGAGGATAATTGCTTTACAATGTTGTGTTGGTTTCTGCTATACAGGAATCAGTCCTAACTATATATATATATAGTTATGATATAGTCATATATGTAACTGTATACACATTCTCTCCCTCTTGAGGCTGCCCCCATCTCCCATCCTGCTCCTCGAGCTTGTCACAGAGCACTAGGCCGGGCCCCCTGTGTTGTACAGCAGCTTCCCACTGGCTGTCTATTTTATACATGATGGTGCATATAAGTCAACGGTGCTGCTGCTGCTGCTAAGTCACTTCAGTCGTGTCCGACTCTGTGTGACCCCATAGACGGCAGCCCAGCAGGCTCCCCGTTCCCTGGGATTCTCCAGGCAAGAACACTGGAGTGGGTTGCCATTTCCTTCTCCAATGCATGAAAGTGAAAAGGGAAAGGGAAGTCGCTCAGTCGTGTCTGACTCTTCGCGACCCCATGGACCGCAGCCTACCAGGCTCCTCTGTCCATGGATTTTCCAGGCTACTCTCTCAATTTGTCCCACCCTCTCCTTCCCCCACTGTGTCCACAAGCCCTTTCTCTACATTTGCATCCCTATTCCTGCCCTGCAAATAGAATTCTGGGCTTCTTCGAAAGGTGATAGGATATATATGAACCCTATCATCTTTTGAAGAAACCCAGGATTCTATTCAGAATCCATCTTTTTCCTGTCTGTTCTCAAGAGCAAGTGGCCTTGTCTATACTGTGGCTCTTTAGGGAGTGGCCTTGCCTGACACTGCCATAAACGTTTCCCTGTGCTTTATGGATGAGCCTCGCCTTAAGATTTTTGCTTCTGCCATGGTCTCAGAACAGGCCTGAAAGATGATGGCTGACTGGACTTGAATGACAAAATGTGTTGTGGCTTAGGAGATGCGGCCGTGTGATTTTCCTTGGAGTTTGGAAACCAAACAATGAGTTACATTGTTTCTGCAATGGACACTGCCATGCACAGGTAGAGTCCTTTCAGAAAGGAAGGACCTATTCCCCCAGCTGCCAGAGGTGTTGGGAGGAGTCAGCCCTGGGCTGTCAGCCTTCTTTGATGATTGCTGGGACTGTCTCTCTTCAGATCACCTATCCTTTCAGGGCTGCCCTGCAGCCAATGACTAGTAAATGTGGGGCATACAGACTCTCTCTCCCCAGTTTTGGATAACCCTGAAGGGCCATCAAGCTACAGGATAACTTTGCAGGGCCCACTGACACCCTTGTTGGACCTGAGTATCTGCTAGATTTCCCAATCTTGCTTTCCACCTTCCTTTCCTCAGGTGTTGATCCTGAGAGCACTCCCTAATGGAAATCACATGCTAACTTCTGCCACAGTCTATTTCTGAGAAACTCAGCTGGAAAAAGGTTCCATGTCAATTAGCTACTATTATCTTGCAAATTTACTGCTGTTCATTCAGACAACAGACATGTCAAATCCACATTAATTATGCTTATTTTGTAATATAAATTCAGTGAAAGAGTAAAGGGAAGGAAAGATGAAAACATAGACTGGGAAAATAGGTAGTGATTACTGAATTGTAAAAGAACATAAATTAGTGTCATGAATTTAAAATTGTTTGTTACTATTTTGTTCCATGAAATAACTTGGTGTGTCAGTGATCATTTCAATAAAATTAACATTGTGTTCAGCAAAATTTACAGAGCATTCTAACAGTTGTGCCATTTGCTTTATGTTTCTCTCCTCAATTTTCTCCAATCGACAGCTCTTTGCCATGAAAGTTTGGGTTTTGGTTTGTTTCCAGGAGCATCCAGGCCAAACATTTTTTTGGGAAAAAAATTAAGTGAATTCCCTTTCAGTAACTTCATCTCTAAATGTGCTTGACAAAGATAAGGAAGAAGACTCATCTATGTCAAACAAGTGGGCAACAAAGATGCTGGCAAGATTCTTCTACTCTGTTTTGCTCTTGACTGTGAGCAGTAAGTAAGAGCAGAGATAACGTGAAGGTGGCCCCATAGGCTAATGGTGAGCTGGGAAGTGCCAAAGGCCAGCAATGAGAGGCCATGGAGCTACAGGAGGTGGACAGCACAGGAGAGGTCAGGATGCCAATAGGAAAACTGAAAGCTCTTCATTATTAACATTTAAGGGTACAGGTTCTAGATTAGTCTGCTTGGATACAGAATCCTGGTCCTCTCTCTAGCTGTGTAACCTTGAACAAGGTCACTTCACTCTTTTGAACTAGTTTCCTGAAACTTAAAATCAGGATAAGGACAAGTCTTACTCTAAATTAGTCGGGATGAGTAAATGAGTTGTTACCACTAAAGCACCTGGAGCAATGCCCGGCTATGAAATTGCTTAATGAATGTTAGTGAAAGCGTTAATTGCTCAGTCATGTCTGACTCTTTGCAACCCCATGGACTGTAGCCTGCCCTGCTTCTCCATCCATGGAATTCTCCAGGCAAGAATAGTAGAGTGGGTAGCCATTCCTTTTTCCAGGGGATCTTCCTCATCCAGGGATCAAACCCAGGCCTCTCACATTTCACGCAGATTCTTTCCATGTGAGCCACCAGAGAAGCCCCAAATGAATGTTAGGCCTGGCCCTTCTAGACTGGGAGTTGGAGGCTGACCTCCCTAGGCCCCCAGGAATGAGCAAAGTGCATAGGAAACAGCATCAGCAATAGCAGAAGATGGCCTATCTTTTATTATATTATTTAATTCAACCGACATTAATTAGCACCTAATAAATGGGGTGACCTGTGGGTACAAGACTGAGACCCTCTGTCCCAAAAGTCTAATGTCAGGTAAGGAGCATATGGTCACCTGGCTTCCGGTGCCCCATCCTTTGAAATTCACAGGGGAGTGAGGGTCAGGGTAACACTTTACCGGTCCATAGTCATTCTGTGCAGAAAGCCCTCCTTGCAGAGGCCATAGGGCAAAGGGCATGGCTGCTGGAGTAAGACTGGCCTGACTTTGAATCTCATCTGCTTTGGGCAAGTTTGAGCATTGCTGAACCTCAAGTATTAGTAGCGTCATCTGTAAAATGCAAATGGCATTTTCCTTATAGGATTTTTGAGATAATGCAGATTAAATGCCTGCACAGATACTCAGTGAGCATTAATTCACTGAACAAACACTTGTTCAGTGAACATTTGTTCACCTATTCTTTTAGGTGCTGTGCTAAATGATGGTGGTGGTTGTTGTTCAGTAGTTATGTCTGACTCTTTGCGACCCAGTGGACTGAAGCAATAGTCTCCTCTGTCCTCCACTATCTCCCAGAGTTTGCTCAAATTCATGTCCACTGAGTCAGTGATGCTATCTAACCATCAAATCCTCTGTCACCCACTTGTCCTTTTGCTTTTAATATTTCCTAGCATCAGGGTCTTTTCCAATGAGTCGGTTCTTTCCATCAGGTGGCCAAAGTACTGGAGCTTCAGCATGGTGGTCATATCAATCAAAGCAAAACATAACAAAACAAAACGAAAAAAGATCTGTTTCCTAGGGTATTTTGGAAGAAACAAAAATTCAGAGAGACAGTATGTCCAGAAAAGTTTGCTGATAATATATTAGAGTGCTTATTGTTGCCAAGAACTGTGGCAAGTTGGATGCTTTATACAGGTTAACTGGCTTAATTCTTGTATGATATGATTGTGTGTGTGTGTGTGTTAGTCACTCAGTCATGTCTGACTCTGCGATCCCATGGACTGTAGCCTGCCAGGCTTGTATGATTAGCAGTCATGAATCGGTCACTGTTATAGCCTGTTATTGGCTTCCCAGGTGACTCAGTGGTAAAGAATCTGTCTGCCAGTGCTGGAGACGCAGGAGACTCAGGTTCAATGCCTGGGTCAGGAAGATCCCCTGGAGGAAGGAACGGCAACCACTCCAGTATTCTTGCCTGAAGAATCCCATGGACAGAGGAGCCTGGCAGGCTACAGTCCACGAGGTCACAAAGAGTCGGACATGACTGAGCGACTAACATACATGCACACATCCTTTGTCATTCCCATTCAACAGGCCAGAAGAGGCAAGACAAATAGATGGTATTCAGATGGGAATCAAGCAGGGCCCTGTGGCGCTCCCGGGCATGGAGGCCTTTCTGGCCCCATTTCTTGTAGGCAAGGGCCTCCGTGACCCTCCTTGAGTTCCAAAGGGCAGGTTTGAACAGTTGTCAATCAAGGGAAGGACAACCAAGAAACCACCTGAGGCCAGATTGGAGGGACCAGAGAAGAACATCAAGGTTTGAAGACCAGCCACCTGAGATGGTGGGTCATCTCTGGGCTTCCCTTGTGGCTCAGCTGGTAAAGAGTCCGCCTGCAACGTGGGAGACCTGGGTTCGATCCCTGAGTTGGGAAGATCCCCTGGGGAAGGGAAAGGCTACCCACTCCAGTGTTCTGGCCTAGAAGAACTCCATGGACCGTATAGTCCATGAGGTCACAAAGAGTCAGACAGGACTGAATGACTTTCACTTTCACCTGAGATGAGATTAAAGAAGTCCAAGCCCTGATCTTGTCAGAGATCCCACCTTTGACCCATTGTTATAAAAACCCTCATCAAGTTCTTTGGAGGTGAGACACAGTTTTACAAAGCAGAAGCCCCCGTGTCTCCCTTTGCCTGGCAAAGCAATAAAACTGTCCTTTTCTACTTCACCCAAAATTCTGTCTCTAGGATTTAGTTTCACACCAGTATACAGAGAGGCTGAGCTTTCAGTAACAAGATTGCAGTGAACCGTATAACATAGAGGCTTCCCTGGTGGCTTAGAGGTTAAAGCATCTGCCTGCAATGCGGGAGACCCACATTCGATCCCTGGGTTGGGAAGGTCCCCTGGAGAAGGAAATGGCAACCCACTCCAATACTCTTGCCTGGAGAATCCCATGGAGGGAAGAGCCTGGTAGGCTACAGTCCACAGGGTTGCAAAGAGTCGGACACGACAGCTATTTCACTTTCTAACCTCATAACATAGGTCATGCTAAAGGCTTGAAACCCGTGCTTGATACTGTGCTTGCACCTCTCAATGCTCTCTCCACCCTGCTCAGTGCCCAGGAGGCAGACCTGTGAGGCCTGTACTATGGGCCCTGTGCCTGTTTTTCACTGGGCTTCAGCCACTGGTTACCCCAAAGAGGACAAAACGATGAGAGCTGGGGTCAGGGCACTGATCCCCTTGATTCCCTCCTGGTGAGCTGACTGTGCTCCTCACTAAAGGTCATTGCTTTTCTAAAGGAGGCCAACTTCACACGACTTTCCCCTCTGGCTCCCAGTTAATGCTCCCTCCTCTCAATTCTCCATACATAAGGGACCCACCTCCAGGCTGCCACCAGCACTACACTATCCCTTACGGGATTTCCCACATCCACAACTTTGTAAACAGCACTGTCAATGAAAAAGCTAATCAGTCCAAGAAATGGAAATTTTTATTTGAGTTAAAGATGGAGAAACAGTGGAAACAGTGGCAGACTTTATTTCGGGGGGCTCCAAAATCACTGCAGATGGTGACTGCAGCCATGAAATAAAAAGATGCTTACTCCTTGGAAGAAAAGTTATAACCAACCTAGACAGCATGTTAAAAAGCAGAGATATTAATTTGCCAACAAAGGTCCATCTAGTCAAGGCTATGGTTTTTCCAGTAGTCATGCATGGATGTGAGAGTGGACCACGAAGAAAGCTGAGCACTGAAGAATTGATGCTTTTGAACTGTGGTATTGAGAAAACTCTTGAGAGTCCCTTGGACTGCAAAGAGATCCAATCAGTCCATCCTCAAGGAAACCAGTCCTGAATGTTCATTGGAAGGACTGATGTTGAAGCTTAAACTCCAATGCTTTGGCCACCTGATGCGAAGAACTGACTCACTGGAAAATACCCTGATGCTGGGAAAGATTGAAGGCAGGAGGAGAAGGGGATGACAGAGGATGAGATGGTTGGATGGCATCACCTGCCTGATTGACATGAGTTTGAGCAAGCTCCAGGAGTTGGTGATGCAGAGAGAAGCCTGGTGTGCTGCAGTCCATGGGGTCGCAAAGAATTGGACACGACTGAGCGACTGAACTGAACTAAGATTATATCTGGGAACAACCTCTCAGAAACCTCCAAGAATTGCTCAGGCCTGTTAGAGGTCAAAGCACAGTTGTATAAGTTTTTGAAACACAGGGCTGTACATTAAACGATGTATTTTTGACAGTTTATATAATCCAGGTCTATAGTACAAAGCGGCTAGTGGGTCACGGGTCATCATGGCCCTTTAAAAGATTAAGAAGGAAGGTTATCTCCTAAGGAATTGTGACCTTTGATGAGATTAAGAAGGAATGTTATTTCCTAAGGAGCTCTGGTTAGTGTAGATGCAGAATACACACTGACAGGAAGAGGAGGACAAAACAGGCGAAGAAAATTTTTATCCCTAAATTTTTCTCATCTTGTCATGAAATATGAATTCTACTTCATCAGTCCCTTTAAAAATAAACCTATGTGTTTTCCACTGCCATTCCCCGAGTCCAGGCTGTCCCTTTACTTGATGACGATATTGGTGTTCTAATTTGCTTTACTGTGTCTACTCTTTGAGGGAAGAGCATAAAAATGAAATGTTACCTTCACTCTGCTCTTGATACCCTGTAAGCTAGTCTCCAGATAACATCCAAGTGACTTTTAAAAATATGTAAATCAGATATGACCACTACACTACTCCTGCAATGCTTCAAAATCCTCAAGTGAGTCCTGTGGCTGTAAATCCAGAGATCAAAAACAATGAACATGGTGTGCAGAAAACTGCTTTTCCATTTTAGTCCCTTTTCATTTCAGTATAGTCACTGTATTCCACCCACACTGACCGTCTCTCCATCTCTTTGAATCATAGGCTCCTTCCTTACTCAAGGCTCCACAGCTTTATATTTCCTCTGAGTGGGACATTCTTCCTTTTCCTCTTTGTCTAATTCACTTCTACTTCTTCAGATCTCAGATCTCAGATCTCCTTCGTTCCACCCTGACTACCCCGTTAGGAGTCTTCACTTTTCCAGTTCCAAGTGCCAAAAAAAGAAAAAGAAACAAAGGAAGGAAGGAAGGAAGGAAGGAAATAAGACAGAAAGAGAGAGAGAGAAAGAAAGAAAAAAAGAAAGAGCAGTCACTCAGTGAAATTGGCTTAAGCAGGAAGAAGGCAATGAGTTGGCTCACACCACTAAACTGCTTATTGTTTTATTGGTAGTTGATATGATGCTAGGTCGATGTGTTTAACTAGTATCTTTGGAATCTCACTTTCTTGGCTCTGCTCTCCTCAGCTAGGTTCATCCTCAGGTCTAGGCCTCATGTTCAGGTTTCTTGCCTCATGTGGTGGCCACAGACGTCCCCGAATGCCTTGTTTTAACATTGCTGGTCGTTGAAGAAGTCTCATTCTTAATGGTTCCAGGGAAAGTCCCAGTGCTCTTGGTCTGAGTTGCATGAAATATTTTTTAAAAAATTATATTTATTTTTAATTGATTGATGATTGTTTTGCAATATTGATTTGTCATACATAAACATGAATTAGCCACAGGTATACATACGTCCTTTTCCTATTTGGAACCAGTCTGTTTTTCCATGTCCAGTTCTAACTGTTGCTTCCTGACCTGCATACAGATTTACAGGAGATGAGATGGTTGGATGGCATCACCAACTCAACAGACATGAGTTTGAATAAACTCTGGGAGTTGGTGACGGACAGGGAGGCCTGGCATGCTGCAGTCCATGGGGTCGCAGAGTTGGACACGACTGAGCGACTGAACTGAACTGATACATATGTCCCCTTTCCTTTAGGTTGTCACAGAGCCCCAGCTTGAGTTCCCTGAATCATACAACACATTTCCGCTGGCTCTCTATTTTACATGTTAGTGTATATGCTTCCGTGTTACTCTCTCCACTCATCTCACCCTCTGCTTCCTCTCCCCCGCCCTTGTCCGTAAATCTGTTCTCTATGTCTGTGTTTCTGCAAATTGCTGCCCTGCAAATACGTTCATAAGCGCCATCTTTCTAGATTCCATATATATGTGTTAATGTACAGTACTTGTTTTTCTCTTTCTGACTTACTTCACTCTGTATAATACGCTCTAAGTTCACCCACCTCATTAGAACTGACTCAAATGTGTTCTTTTTTTACAGCTGAGTAGTATTCCTTTGTATATATGAACCACAGCGCACATGTAGCATTTTTGAACCAGTCACTGTGGTCATGGTGCAGTACAGGCATTCCTGAAAGACACTGCAGGTCTGGTTCTAAACTTCCACAATAAAGCAAATATTGCAATAAAGCAAGTTGTGGATTTTTTGATTTCTTAGTGCATATAGAAGTTATGTTTATACCATACTTTGGCCACCTGATATGAAGAACTGACTCCTTGGGAAAGACCCTGATGCTGGTAATGACTGAAGGCAGGAGGAGAAGGGGGCAACGGAGGATGAGATAGCTGGATGGCATCACCAACTCAATGGACATGAGTTTGAGCAAGCTCTGGGAGATGGTGATGGACAGGGAGGCCTGGCATGCTACAGTCCATGGGGTTGCAGAGTTGGACACACTGAAGAGACTGAACTGAACTGAACTGAACTGATACCACACTGTAGGCTACTAAGTGTGCTATAGCATTATGTCTAAAAAAATGTACATACCTTAATTTAAAAATACTTTATTGCTGAAAAATGCTAACCATCACCTGACAATGCTGAGTTCCCACAAGCTTTCAGTTTATTAAAAATGCAATATCTGGAAGCACTATAAAGTGAAGCGCATTAAAATGTGATATACTTCCACTTTCATTAGTTAGGACGGGGTCATGTGACCATCAGTGAAGTCAGTGTTGAGGTCAGTTCCACCTGAAGTGCCATTGGAAGATGAGGAAGAAAGGTTCTCTAGAAGAAAATTGAAGGGTAGTTTCTAGAAGAGGGAATGCTGAAGGGGTGAAGACAAACATTTACTCTGTTAGGTTAGAATCTTATTACACACTCATAGCACTACGGACTCTTCCTCTGGTACTATTCACAGCTGTAATTTTATACTTTTATTTGTGTGATGATTTGATTAATGTGTATTCTTCCACTAGGCTGTAAGATTCATTTGGACAAGTATGTTTTTGTTTTGTTTTACCTTATTATTAAATCCCCAGTGTGTACCTGCTGCCAGCGGGAGCACAACAAATGTATTTTGAATAAATGAATAAACTATGTTTGGATATGTGTTTCAGGGTATTACATCATGGTGATTTTAGAGTTAGATGAATCTGAATTTCAGTGTTGACTCTATCACTAATTTGCTGTTAGAATAATTAATAAGTTGACCTAAGATTTACTTTCCATATCTGTGAAATCAAAATAATTCATGGTTCATTGGACTATTTTGAGGATTCAATCAGGTCATGAACGCAAAGGGTTGGTATACTATAAGAACTGATTATTCTTTTCTTCCATCTGTTGCCAAGAAAACTGGTTATCCATACACCCATGGCAGAATTGCCGTATAGTTTACTCCCCAAACCAGACACTCCTTTAACTGTAACCATGGCATATATCCCAGTATTTTCCATTCCATAGGGCTCCACCCTTTAATCTGTTTCTGGAGAAAACTCAAGCTGCACAATAAGGTTCATGGACCATCCTTCAAGTGACTGCAAGAGACAGCGAGGGACAAGTCTAGTCTAAGCAACATGCAGTGGTGGGGTGGGATGGGGGTGATGGGCTGGTATGGCTCTTGTCTCTTCCAGTCAGCAGTGACTCATGCTTGTGCTCAGTCCTGTCCAACTCTTTGTGACCCATGGACTGTAGCCCACCAGGCTCCTCTGTGCATGGGATTTTTCAGGCAAGAAAACTGGAGTGGGTTGCCATTTCCTATTCCAGGGTATCTTCCTGTCCCAGGGATTGAACCAGTCTCATGCATGGTTTTGTACATACTCAGCAGTCAAACTGATTATACAATGGTCTTTTACTTACAGTCTCTACTTCTATTTGCATTTCTGCGCTTGTTTATAGCTTCATCTAACAGAGGGGGTCCATCCCACACCCAGAGTATCCAATCTGCTAATGGGTAGGTTTCACACCAGCTTGGGTGTTAAGCACCACAGACACCTGGTGCAATAGTCAGTGAACTGTGAGAACCTTCAGGCTGAGCGATGCTAAAGGAAAGTGTACCACACACCAGGGAGGTTCCCGGCTACTTGGAGTGACGGAATTATACTTGTTTCTCCCTCACACTAAGTGTATGGAGGTCAGTAGCTAGTAAAACACCAGATCTGGATAAGAAGAGAACAAATTCCCTGAAAAGGACTGCTATGGATATTGAAGTGGGCAGGACAAAACACTGGAAAGCTGGCATTGTATCAGTATAAGGACAGAGCTATGAGAGGTTAAAGGTGCTGTAGGAGAGGAATGGAAATGACCCGAACAATCGCTATGACCCAGTCTGGGCCTTGAAGGAGTTATCAAAGGAGGCAGACATGAAAACTTACAACAATACAAAATAAAAATTTTAATAAAAGTTTGTATAAAATTTTGTATGAGAGAGTCAACCTCTGTTTGGAAGAATTAGAAAAATGTTTAGTAAAGATTTCAAAAGCAGGGGACTTCCCTGGCAGTTCAGTGATTAAGATTCTGCACTTTCAATGCAGGGGATATGGATTTGATCCATGGTTGAGGAACTGAGATCCCACGTGCCACACTGTGGGGCCAATAAAAAATAAAAATAAGCCAAAAAAAAAAAAGAAAAATATATTTCAAAGACAAAAAGTATTTGGGATAAACTTCAAGCAAAGTGAGGTTTCTTGCATATCTGGTGGACAAGGAAGGTTTCTTGCATATCTGGTGGACAAGGGTGATCCAGTAGCAGTAAGAGTATGGGGCCATAAACGGCTAAGTGTTGGGCAGGGTATTTAGCTATGGCTGAAAGTTAAGCTATATTTGCAGGAATAGTAGGCATAGAGATTAGACATAGGACAGAGTTCAAAGTGGAGTTATTCAGAGTTTGAATGTGGCAGCAGACCATTTAGGTTTTGGACTTGGGCTTTAGAGAAACTCAATTGCAGTGTCAGGATGACACATTGTCATTCCAGCCCCACATCTTAGAAAGTGACTCTCTGTGCAGGAAGTTGTTCAAGGCCTCAGATTCACAAAACAGGTACTTTTCTCACGGGTCAGCCCCATGAGAACTCATCTCTAGTCAATGGTTCAGTGATTCAGGGGTGCTATATTATTAGCAAGGTTGTCTGCTCTGGTTTCTTTAAGACATAAAGCCAGTTGACCCTATATGTTAGATTTACCCTTTTAAGATTTCACTTCTTAGTGTCGAAGATTCTAAAAAAATTCAGAAAGCAGTCAGTTGGGTTGCAGTGGTGAATGGATGCAATAGGAAGTGGAAGGCAGTGTTGCAACAGACAACATCTGCCACTTCTGCCTTCATTGTATCCTTCTAAGCTTTACTTTGGCAAGCACTTACTTGGCAAATCCCTTTGTTCTTCCACAGAACTTTGGCTCATGGGACCCCAACATCCCCATTTAGGCCAGGAAAAGCCTTATGGTATACCTCTGACTTTACCACTTATGCTGGTCTGGCACTAGACCTCAGATCTTCACTGCATTTGCCACGAGTGAGACCTCTGAACACACTGCCTGACACAAGACATTTCGGCACTAAGTAGTTTGTGGTTAATGTTTCACCCATGTTGCCAAGTACTTACACACACCTAAGATACCCTTTTCTATTTTATTCCTTTCTTATTCCAATTCTTATTATTATTTTGCTAGAAATATCAGAGTAAGTTGCTGAGATCATGGCCTGTCACTCAGCTAGTATATCTTCATAAATTTTTTTACTAAAATATAGTTGATTTACAATGTTGTATTAGTTTCAAGTATACAGCAAAGTGATTTAGCCACATATAGATTCTTTTACTATATGAATAGATACATTCTTTTTTAGATTCTTGTCCATTATAGGTTATTACAAGATACTGATATAGTTCCTGTGCTATACAGTAGGTCCTCATCAGCTATCTACACTATGGAGTAGTGTGTATATTTAAACCCAAACTCCTGACTTATCCCCTCCTCCCACTGATAGTAAATCTCAAGAACAAGAACATTCAGATACAAAACTGCAGAGTGCGGACTTCCCTGGTGGTTCAGTGGTTGAGAATCTGCCTTACAATGCAGGGGACATGGGTTCGATTTCTGGTCGGGGAACTAACATCCTGCATGCCTTGGAGCATCTGAGTCCTTAACTTGCAACTATTGAGCCTTTGTGCCATAATCAGAGAGTCTGTATCCAGCAAGCAAAGATCTGGCATGACCAACAAAGATCCTGTGTGTTGCAGTTAATAAATTAATTAACTGGGGAAAAAAAATCTAAACACTTAAAGAATAACTGCAGGGTGATGATCTAACTCAAGAAGTTTTAATGTTGATAAAATACTATTATCTAATATATGTCCATATTCACTTTATGTTGACTGTTTCAATATTATCCTTAATAGCAACTCCCCTCTCACCCGATCTAGAATTCTGTCCTGTCACTCTACTCTGGAACACTTCTTCAACTTTTCATTGAAATCAAGATATATTAATAATTTTTAGTAATAAACACAATCAAATAATATAAGTAATGAGATGTGCTAGGGAGAATATTTTTGGTATCATTTCATAATGGGAGACCTTTGCAAGAGTCCATGAAAGAGATGATGAAGTTAAACCAACTAAAAAGATACAGTTTCTAAAATAGCCATAAAGAGGACTCCATTTAGTGGGAGAGGTAAATGAGAAAGATTGTGGACTCCCCGAAGTTTCTGACATGGTAGTCAGTGTGGACAATGATGCTGCACACGGCTAGAAAGAATACTGGAAGAAATCACATTGAAGAGGAAGAAGATCAATGAATTTCAGCTATGTTGAGTATTGCTGCTGCTGCTGCTGCTAAGTCACTCCAGTTGTGTCCAACTCTGTGCAACCCCATAGACTGCAGCTTACCAGGCTCCCCCATCCCTGGGATTCTCCAGGCAAGAACACTGGAATGGGTTGCCATTTCCTTCTCCAATGCATGAAAGTGAAAAGTGACAGTGAAGTCGCTTAGTCGTGTCTGACTCTTAGCGACCCCATGGACTGCAGCCTACCAGGCTCCTCCGTCCATGGGATTTTCCAGGCAAGAGTACTGGAGTGGGTTGCCACTGCCTTCTCCGATGTTGAGTATTAGGTGCCTCCAAAGTCATTCGAGTTATTTAATAGTAAGGTGACCAACTTATCTTAGTTTGCTTGGATCTTGCCTAGTTTTACCAATGAAAATTTATGTCCTGGAAGTCCCCTCATTCCTGGGCAAAATGCGATAGTTGGTCACCCTATAATCAGGAGGTTATTTGTGATATTAAGTCTATAGCTCAGAGAGTAGATGAAGTTAGTGACTTCATAGAGAGGGGCATATCCATGTAAAGGTTATAGTTGGAAACACTGGCAGGACTGAAACAATTCAGGGAGAAAAGACAGATGAGAAGGCTTCAAAGTCCAGACTGAAGCTGAGACCCAGAGCATCTCCCTTTCCAGACAGGCAATTGCCTTAGCCAAGCAATCATAAAACAAGCACTGATTTCCTTCCTGTGTACAGGTTTCTCTTGCTATCCACAAGTAGAGAGTTCCTATGAAGCTTTTCCTAAATTGAAGTGGCATAAAGTGAAGAAGCAATTACCTTACTTCACATCTTGCTAAAGGATACACAAAATAAGCGGAGAAAAAGCAGGGATGCTCACAGACACAGTTCAAAGCTAGGGCGGCTTGATGCTGAGATGATGAAGGTAAGCTCCCGGGAATGAGTCTGGTGGTGTCACTCTAGCTGCTGGGGGCGCACTGCTTGCCACAGAGCAAACGCTGAATGCTATTTTTGCCTTTTTTTTTTTTTTTCATGTAAAAGGAAATTGTCATCGGATTTCTTTCAGTTATCGAAAATCTGTACTAAGTGGCATAAACTGAAGGATAACTGTATATCGCATTACTTCTCATACCACTGCAAACTGTTCATAAACTTGCCATCAGGAACAGAAATGAAATCAAATTCATTATGAATCAAGGTGGTTATCATCACCCCTTCAATTTTTGACTTCTTTACTAGACTCAACAGCAATTTGGGAGATGTCACATCCTAAAAAGGAGTGACATTCTTCATTCATTCACTCATTTTTCCACATAATAAATTTCCCAGCTCCTGGACTTCTTGGGGGAGAACCGAACTTTAAACGCGTCCATCCCCGGTGCGGCTCACCTTCATGCCCCCGCCCAATCAGGTCTGCTTGCTTCGGAATTGCGTGCTCACCTGGTTCTCCCGGTCATGGGCTTCCCTGGTCTCTAGGTCATGTGCACCCACACTCCGATCTCCGGGTCACGTACCCCTGGGGTCTGTGTTACGTGATTCCAATCTCCAGGAGTTGTGTACTTCCACACTCCTATATCCGAGTCACAGGCCCCTTGGCCTCCAGATTACTCCTCCACCTCCAACTTCCGGGTAACGTGCTCCCCTATGCCCGTCTCGGGATTACATTCCACGTAGCATCCCAGTCACGCGTGCCACCCCTGCCTCCAGGTCAGGTACTCTCCACCCCTCTCTGAGGGTCACGTGCCTCCCTGGCCTTGGGGCACATGACATCCCCTCTCACGCCCCCCTACACACACAGGCACATGTGCACCGGAGCACGCTTCCCCCGCTTCCAAGGTCACAAGCTCGCCTGGCCTCCAATCTCAGGGTCACATGCCTCCTCCCCCACAACCCCTGTTAAGTGTCTCGGGCACAAGGTCAAGTGCCCCTCCACACCCCATCTCTGGCTCACCGACTCCTCATCAATGTGGCCCAGCTCTGGTCAAAGGCATCTCCCCTGCTGATACCTGCATGCTGATATGTGCACCCTGGCTGCGGGGTCACCTGAAGGAAAAAGGCATATATTTCACCCTGTTCTTAAATATTTTGGAGTTTTGAACTCAAAGCCAGGCATTGCTGCCTGATGGGAGGGATGCTCGAGCCAGGATTGCAGGCCCCACCAGGACAACTGCCTAGATTCCAGGGGATGGCTGGGTCTACCACATGTGGATCCCCAATTTTGAATTCCTAGCAAAACCC
Source organism: Ovis canadensis (assembly GCF_042477335.2). Classification (NCBI taxonomy): domain Eukaryota; kingdom Metazoa; phylum Chordata; class Mammalia; order Artiodactyla; family Bovidae; genus Ovis; species Ovis canadensis. The sequence continues at coordinate 35,216,348 of NC_091260.1, forward strand.
TTTGAATGACGCTTCTAAAGAAGAGACCATGACCCTCTAGACTGAAACCTTGGAGGATAAACATCCGGAAGACCAGTTCCATCCCTGCTGGATGGACCTTTTGACAAACGCCAGTGAGAATGGAAAATGCGCTGCTAAAATGCGCCACGATCATCCAGACCTGGGCTAGTTCCGGAGTCCAGGGCTGACTTCTCACAGAGGGCAGATGAGCTCTGACGGATTATAAATTGCTTTCCTGAAACTGTGAGAAAGACACCGAGGTGAGTGGGTTTGCTGCAGTGGTGGCTTTGCTCAAGTCAGACTCTTAAGAAGGCAATTTCAATTGCTTGCTGGGGTATAAGAAAGTCTGGTGTTTTGGTAGTCCTTTTTTTTTTTTTCTTAAGATGTATGTATTTAATTAAATTTTTGGTTGCACTGGGTCTTCACTGCTGTGTGTGGGCTTTCTCTAGTTCCTTGCGGTGCACAGGCTTCTCATTGCAGCGGCTTCTCTTGTTGCGGAGCATGGGCTGTAGAGTGCGGGCTCAGTGGTTGTGGCCCTCGGGCTTAGCTGCTCCTTGGCCTATGGAATCTTAGTTCCCCAACCGGAGACTGAACCCAAGTCCCCTGCATTGGCAGGCAGATTCTTAACGACTGGACCACGAGGGAAGTCCTCTATTTGGGTTTCTCAGTATGGCCTTTTCTACAACACGGTCCATTTTCCGCATCAAGAAAAGTTCAGCAGAGTGGAACTTTGGTTGAATAAAATGAAAATACATTTAAAAGCTTGCTAAGCTCTGTACCTTATAAAAATCATCAGAACTATGGTTTTTTATTATTTTTCAAAAAGAGTGAGTATACTTGGACCTCAGTCTACCTCTAGATTCACTGTATTAATATATTAAGCACAGCTTTGTCGTTTGTTAGTTGACCCACACTTCATCAAAACTGTTTTAATTCGTGTCAGGCGTAAGTAATTTGTTGGTTCAGGGCCTCAGTTACAGATACGACAGGGCCTCAAAGGCCATATATACTCTGCATTCCCATCCAAAGCTGTTCCTGCTTTTGCTTCTGTACTTGAACCCTCTGAAGAAAACAGACGCTAAACTTGACACTTTCATGTAGCACTGTAAAACCTTCTATTTCCACAGCAGTTTCTCATACTTATTTGATTCCTCCAGCTGTCGGGTGAATAGGTCAAGTGTTGCTATCACTCTCATTTCAAAAAGGAGGGACTTGAGACCCAATGCCACCAAGTGTCACAGGATGAATCAGTGGAGATATCAGCAGTGTTTATGAGACAGGTGCTGCTCTCCATGCAAAGAGGGCTGCCTCCAGCCACATTTACACATGTTCAAGTCTCTCCCACCACTCTTAGCCCTCTGTGCCTTTTCACACTTGAACTACTTTACTTTTTATTATTTTTAACTTTAAAAAGTTAACATATACCCAAGAGTAATGAAAATATATGTTGACACAAAGATGTGTAAAAAGGTTCAGAGAATCTTGATTTATAATATCTCCAAACTGGAAATAAATGTCTGTCAATAAATCAAAAGATCAATGAATTGTGGTGCATCCATACAATGGAATACTACCTAGAGGTGAAAAGGACCAAACTGCTGAAAAATGCTATCACATGGGATTATCTCAAAAACATTATACTAAGTGAAAGAAGCCAGACACAAAAGAGTACATGGTGTATGCTTGGAGTTCCATAAAACTAAAACTAATCTATCTCATGTCAGTTGTTGCCCAGAGCCAAGGAGCAGGTGGGGTTGATAGAAGATTTTGAGAGTGATGGATATGTTTTGTATCTTGATTTTGTAATGGTAGTTACACAACTTGTATCTATTTCTTCAAACTCAAGGAACTGAGTCAAGGAACAATAGAATGGTACGTTCTATTGTATGCTAATTATTTCTTAATGAAGTTGCTTTTAAAAATTAAAAATATTTTTGAAATAATAAATACAGAAAAATATACAAGCCATCAGAGAACAGTTTACTGGATTATCACAAAAGAAAGTTGACCATCTTCCAGGTCAAAAAAGTGAATATTGCTAACAGCCTAGAAGCCCCTGTCATATTCCTTCCCAATTACCCTGCAAAGTAATCTCTTGACTTTAACACCACAGCTTAGCTATACCTGTTTAAACTTTATGTGAAATAAACTCATATTTTATGGCATGACAAGAAAAAATTTAAACATAAAGTTCTCTGCCCTTTGGCCTCCTTTCTCCCACTATGCAGTGTGTGTTTGCATTTTAAGTATCAACCAGACCTTCTTTCCCATCAGCAAGAATACTTTCTCAACCATAAGGAGCAACATTCTCGCAGTTCCAACAAAATAACTCCTTAGAAGATAACATTCCTTCTTGATCTTGTAAGGGACACATGACCCACCATGATGGCGATTAGATCTGAATTATGTAAACTGTCAATAATATGCCATTTGATGTACAGCCCTCTGTGTCAAGGAATTTATATAACTGTGTCTTGACTCCTACCAAGCGGAACAGTTCTCAGAGCTTTCTGAGATGCTCTTCCAGGGTAATAATCCTTAAATTTAGTTCAAATAAAAATTTCTTTTCCTTTCTTAGTTCAGCTGATTAATTTTTCATCAACATTTATGTAAGCAGAATTATGCAGTACGTAATCAATGTCTGACTTTTCTTGTTACTCACTATGTTTGTAAGATTCATCCATATTGATTCATGTAGCTATTTCTATGTAGTATTTCACTGTATGTACATTCCACACTTTATTTATACATTACATTTTTGATGGCCGTTGTGTTATTTCCAGTTTTTGAATATCATAAATATGTTGCTATAGGCAATTCAGTACATGTCTCTTGGTTAATTTTCTATTAGATATGTATCTGGGAATGGAATTGCTGGGACATAGGTATGTGCATGTTTGGCTTTGATAGAGAATGCCAAATATTTCCCATAGTTTTACCATTGTGCACTCCTACTAGGAGGAGCACATGCGTTTTCTTTGCTTCACATCCTTGTTAAAACTTTTGTTGTTGTTCAGTTGCTAAGTCATGTCCGACTCTTTGTAACCCAATGGACCACAGCATGCCAGGCTCCAACTATTCTGTCCTTCACTATCTCCTGGCGTTTGCTCAAATTCGTGTCCCTTGAATCAGTGATGCTTTCTAACCATCTCATCCTCTGTTGCCCCGTTCTCCTTTTGCCTTCAATCTTTCCCAGCATCAGGGTCTTTTCCAATGAGTTGGCTCTTTATGTCAGGTGGCCAAAGTACTAGAGCTTCAGCTTCAGCAAGCTTGTCTGTTAGAGTTAAGTTTGTTGAAACGTATACTGTGAATTATTTTAATTTTAAGCTATATTTAAAGGAGTAGTATAATGTTGGATCTTTACCGATGGCTCAGCGGGTAAAGAATCTGCCTGCAATACAGGAGACATAGGATTGATCCCTGGGTTGGGAGCATACTCCGAAGGAGGAAATGGCAACCCACTTCAGTATTCTTGCCTGGGAAATCCCATGGACAGAGGAGCTTGGCAGGCTACAGTCCAATGGGTCACAAAGAGTCCGATATGACTGAGTGACTAAACACAACGAGTATATCACTAGAGCTTTACTTGGACTTCTTTGATTATTAACGAGTTCCAGCATATTTTCATATGTCACTGGCCATTTGTGTATCTTTTTATGTGAGGTGACTTTCAAGTCTCCTGCCCATTTTTTCATGGAGATAACTTTAAAAAAATTGAGTTTTTTAATGGGAGTTTTTTTTTTTTTCTTTAACATATCTGAGATATGACAACAAGCTCAGTTGTTCTGTGGCATGTGGAATCTTCCTGCACTAGGGTTAGAACCCTTGTACCCTGCTTTGGCAGGCAGATTCCTATCCACTGTACCATCAGGGAAGTCCCTCCAATCTTCTTAAATGGTTTTTCACTATTAGCCATTTGCAATTTCATGTAAATTTTAGTATTACCTTCTCAAGTTACAAAATTCTTGTTGAGATTTTGGTTGAATTTACATTAAACTGAAAGTCAATTTAGGAAGACTTGACATACTTTTAACATTAAGTGTGCTAATTTAAGAACATGTTATATCCCTTTATTTTGTTTTTAAAAAATTTATCCCAGTAACATTTCATTTGCTGAATTTGCTACCACATATTTGATGTTTTGAAAGTGTAGAAAACTGTCTTTTAAAAAACGTAGTTTCTATTTGTTGCTTGGGGATTGAGATAGAATTGAGCTTTGTATATTGATTTCACACCAATCAATCTTATTTTATTAAAAAAATTATTTATTTGGCTATGTAGGATCTTTGTATGTGGGTTCTGTCATTGTGGCGAGCAGGCTCAGTAGCTGTGGCTTGTGAGCTCTCTAGTGGTGGTGTGCGGGCTCAGTAGTTGCTGCTTGTGGGCTTAGTTGCCCTTCATCATGTGGGATATTAGTTCCCTAACCAGGGAACTAAGAAATGTTATGACCAACCTAGATAGTATATTCAAAAGCATAGATATTACTTTGCCGACGAAGGTCCGGCTAGTCAAAGCTATGGTTTATCCTGTGGTCATGTATGGATGTGAGAGTTGGACTGTGAAGAAGGCTGAGTGCCGAAGAATTGATGCTTTTGAACTGTGGTGTTGGAGAAGATCCTTGAGAGTCCCTTGGACTGCAAGGAGATCCAACCAGTCCATTCTGAAGGAGATCAACCCTGGGATTTCTTTGGAAGGAATGATGCTAAAGCTGAAGCTCCAGTACTTTGGCCACCTCATGCGAAGAGTTGACTCATTGGAAAAGACTCTGATGCTGGGAGGGATTGGGGGCAGGAGGAGAAGGGGACGACCGAGGATGAGATGACTGGATGGCATCACGGACTCAATGGACATGAGTCTGAGTGAACTCCAGAAGATGGTGATGGACAGGGAGGCCTGGCGTGCTGCGATTCATGGGGTCGCAAAGAGTCGGATACGACTAAGCGACTGAACTGAACTGAACCAGGGATCAAACCCACATTCCCTGCGTTGAAAGGCGGATTCTTGACCACTAGGGAAGTCCTGTACCCATCAATTTTAATGAAATTTTATTAATTCCAATTTATCTGTGGGCTATCTTGAATTTGTATGTTTAAAATTATATTATTTGAAATTAATCACACATATTGTTTCAGTTCCAATCTTTGTAGCTTTTATTTCTTTTTCCTGGTGCTGTCAAAATCTTGGCTGTCTGTGCCCTGATGCCGAACAGAAATAGGGAGACAGAGTTATGGAGGAGAAAGTGGGGACATAGTAGGCTAGTGCCTCAAGAACTGTGATCCCTCTCCCTGGGAAACAGGAAGAGGTTATATAGTCAGTCAGGGCTATGTGATAAGGGTTAAGGCAGTAACAGTCTTGGATTCTTTCTTCTGCAAAGTTTCAAAAGAATGGGCTTGCTGACAGGCTTATGGTATGTGAAGAGTATCAGGTGGTTAGGTCTCCTAACCTTGATGAGCATTACTTTACTAGCATGTGAGATGAGTGCAATTGTGTGGTAGTTTGAGCATTCTTTGGCATTGCCTTTCTTTGGAATTGGAATGAAAACTGACCTTTTCCAGTCCTGTGGCCACTGCTGAGTTTTCCAAATTTGCTGGCATATTGAGTGCAGCACTTTCACAGCATCATCTTTCAGGATTTGAAACAGCTCAACTGGAATTCCATCACCTCCACTAGCTTTGTTCATAGCGATGCTTTCTAAGGCCCACTTGACTTCACTTTTCAAGATGTCTGGCTCTAGATTAGTGATCACACCATTGTGATTTTCTGGTGGTCATGAAGATCTTTTTTATATAGTTCTTCTGTGTATTCTTGCCACCTCTTCTTAACATCTTCTGCTTCTGTTAGGTCCATACCATTTCTGTCCTTTATCGAGCCCATCTTTGCATGAAATGTTCCCTTGGTATCTCTAATTTTCTTGAAGAGATCTCTAGTCTTTCCCATTCTGTTGTTTTCCTCTATTTCTTTGCATTGATCACTGAGGAAGGCTTTCTTATCTCTTCTTGCTATTCTTTGGAACTCTGCATTCAGATGCTTATATCTTTCCTTTTCTCCTTTGCTTTTCGCCTCTCTTCTTTTCACAGCTATTTGTAAGGCCTCCCCAGACAGCCATTGTGCTTTTTTGCATTTCTTTTCCATGGGGATGGTCTTGATCCCTGTCTCCTGTACAATGTCACGAACCTCCATCCATAGTTCATCAGGCACTCTATCTATCAGATCTAGGCCCTTAAATCTATTTCTCACTTCCACTGTATAATCATAAGGGATTTGATTTAGGTCATACCTGAATGGTCTAGCGGTTTTCCCTACTTTCTTCAATTTAAGTCTGAATTTGGTAATAAGGAGTTCATGATCTGAGCCACAGTCAGCTCCTGGTCTTGTTTTTGTTGACTGTATAGAGCTTCTCCATCTTTGGCTGCAAAGAATATAATCAATCTGATTTCGGTGTTGAGCATCTGGTGATGTCCATGTGTAGAGTCTTCTCTTGTGTTGTTGGAAGAGGGTGTTTGCTATGACCAGTGCATTTTCTTGGCAAAACTCTATTAGTCTTTGCCCTGCTCATTCTGCATTCCAAGGCCACATTTGCCTGTTACTCCAGGTGTTTCTTGACTTCCTACTTTTGCATTCCAGTCCCCTATAATGAAAAGGACATCTTTTTTGGCTGTTAGTTCTAAAAGGTCTTGTAGGTCTTCATAAAACCATTCAACTTCAGCTTCTTCAGCGTTACTGGTTGGGCCATAGACTTGGATGACTGTGATATTGAATGGTTTGTCTTGGAGACGAACAGAGATCATTCTGTCGTTTTTGAGATTGCATCCAAGTACTGCATTTCAGACTCTTTTGTTGACCATGATGGCTACTCCATTTCTTCTGAGGGATTCCTGCCCCCAGTAGTAGATACAATTTTCATCTGAGTTAAATTCACCCATTCCAGTCCATTTTAGTTTGCTAATTCCTAGAATGTCGACATTCACTCTTGCCATCTCTTGTTTGACCACTTCCAATTGCACTCATCTCACATGCACAATTCACTCATCTCACATGCGAGTAAAGTAATGCTCAAAATTCTCCAAGCCAGGCTTCAGCAATACGTGAACCGTGAACTCCCTGATGTTCAAGCTGGTTTTAGAAAAGGCAGAGGAACCAGAGATCAAATTACCAACATCCACTGGATCATGGAAAAAGCAAGAGAGTTCCAGAAAAACATCTATTTCTGCTTTCTTGACTATGCCAAAGCCTTTGACTGTGTGGATCACAATAAACTGTGGAAAATTCTGAAAGAGATGGGAATACCAGACCACCTGACCTGCCTCTTGAGAAATCTGTATGCAGGTCAGGAAACAACAGTTAGAACTGGACATGGAACAACAGACTGGTTCCAAATAGGAGAAGGAGTACGTCAAGGCTGTATATTGTCACCCTGCTATTTAACTTATATGCAGAGTACATCATGAGAAATGCTGGGCTGGAAGAAGCACAAGCTGGAATCAAGATTGCTGGGAGAAATATCAATAACCTCAGATATGCAAATGACACCACCCTTATGGCAGAAAGTGAAGAGGAGCTAAAAAGCCTCTTGATGAAAGTGAAAGCGGAGAGTGAAAAAGTTGGCTTAAAGCTCAACATTCAGAAAACAAAGATCATGGCGTCCGGTCCCATCACTTGATGGGAAATAGATGGGGAAACAGTGTAAACAGTGTCAGACTTTATTTTTTGGGGCTCCAAAATCACTGCAGATGGTGATTGCAGCCATGAAATTAAAAGACGCTTACTCCTTGGAAGAAAAGTTATGACCAACCTAGATAGTATATTCAAAAGCAGAGACATTACTTTGCTGACTAAGGTCTGTCTAGTCAAGGCTATGGTTTTTCCTCTGGTCATGTATGGGTGTGAGAGTTGGACTGTGAAGAAAGCTGAGCACTGAAGAATTGATGCTTTTGAAGTGTGGTGTTGGAGAAGACCCTTGAGAGTCCCTTGGACTGCAAGGAGATCCAGCCAGTCCATTCTGAAGGAGATAAACCCTGGGATTTCTTTGGAAGGAATGATGCTAAAGCTGAAGCTCCAGTACTTTGGCCACCTCATGCATAGAGTTGACTCATTGGAAAAGACTGTGATGCTGGGAGGGATTGGGGGCAGGAGGTGAAGGGGACGACCGAGGATGAGATGGCTGGATGGCATCACTGATTCGATGGATGTGAGTCTGAGTGAACTCCGGAAGATGGTGATGGACAGGGAGGCCTGGTGTGCTGCGATTCATGGGGTCACAAAGAGTTGGACACGACTGAGCGACTGAACTGAACTGAACCGAACCTTCATGAGATTCTCTGGTCCCTTTAATGTTGTCTCAGGTGGGTTCATGACTCTTCCTACCTTGATCAGCAACTGTTCTGTGTTTTGGAACTCAGAGAAGATCATGAAGACTGACGTTTTCCTGTAAGAAATGGGGAACAAAAAGTTCTCTGGGCCTGGGAGTTCCACAGGGCCCAGCTTGGCATCACTGACTAGTGCAACATTGGATGGAGAGCAGACATCCCTTTCTCATTCTTACCTCAGAGAGAAATCTTTCAACATTTTACCAATAAGTATATAGTTGGTCTAGGTTTTTTTGTAGATATCAATTGTCATATTATGTAAGTCTTTTTTAATCCCTAGTTTTCTTAGAGTTTAATATAGATATATAATTGCAGATCTGCAGTCAAAGGCTGTCCCCACTATCCCTTATTTTGAATTATTTTAAAATAGTTATTTTTTAATTGCAGTTTTACACAGAACAACTTCTCCACTCACACTCCTCCCTCCTCCTCTTCTGGCTCCTAATGCCCCTCCCTTCCCCCACCTTCTCCTCCTTCTGTTTCTCCTTCCCCTCCTTCTCCTTCTTCCACCAAGCAGCAGCCTCAGCAACAGCTCTACAGAATCATTGCTTTAAACCAACTTGCTTTCTTCACATCCTTTACTTACTGTTTAAAGCTCTTGTGTGTGTATCCTCAGTCAGTCGTGTCCAGCTCTTTGTGACTCCATGGACTGTAGCCCACCAGGCTCTTCTGTCCATGGAATTTTCCAGGCAAGAATACTGGAGTGAGCTGCCACTTCCTCCTCCAGGGGATCTTCCTGACCCAGGGGTTGAACCCAAGTCTCTTACATCTCCTGTATTGGAAGGCGGATTCTTTACCACCTTGCCACCTGGGAAGCCAAAGCACTTACATATACAATTCAAAAACGTGGAATAATAAGTAGGTAACGTCTATGGAATAATAAGTAGGTAACATCTATGGAGAAGGAAATGGCAACCCGCTCCAGTGTTCTTGCCTGGAGAATCCCAGGGACGGGGGAGCCTGGTGGGCTGCCGTCTACGGAGTCGCACAGAGTCGGACATGACTGAAGTGACTTAGCATGGAACATTTACTCTGTGCCAGGTATGTTTGTTATTAAGGGTTTACATGGATTAACTTGTTTAATTGTCACAACTATCCTAGGAAGTACATGCTATTATTATTAGAGATGATTTCTCATTTTATTTAAAAAATTATTTTTTTTATTTTTGGCTGTGTTAGGTCTTTGTTACTGTGCATGGGCTTTCTCTACTTGCAGCAAGCAGGGGCTACTCTTGGCAGCGCGTGGGCTTCTCATTGTGGTGGTTTTCTTTTTGCAAAGCACGGGCTCTAGGCACATGCGCTTCAGTAGTTGTGGCTCACAGGCTTAGTTGCCCCCTGACTTAGTCCCTTAGTTCCCAGACCAGGGACTGAACCAATGTCCCATATGTTGGCAGGCTAGCTCTCAACCACTGGAGAACCGGAATTTTCTCATTTTATAGATGAGAAGTCCGAGGCTTGGAAAGTTAAGTAACTTAGCTCAAGATCACATAACTGGCAAGTGGTGGATTTTATTCCATTATCTACCAGTCTTAATGGATAAACTAAGCTGTTTTCTAGTGCAGAGCCCTTTCATCTCCAACCAGTGTAGCTAGCCATGTTTGAAAACATCTCATTCTTTAAGTTCTAGGAACATCTGTTACATGTTTGCATTTGCTTGCATAGCAGCACAGCTGGCTAAATAGGTGACGAAAGACACATAATGGGTGGTGACAACAAGAAGTGCTGTTTATTATTTGAAAATTTGCATCCAGGATAACACATCCCTTCTGAAAATGTATTATTGATGCTACATATATTATTCGGATGTCATCTCAGATGTGGTATTTGTCAGAAACGGAGAGAGCTGTTTTCTCAAAACACATCACAGTCAATGATCCTAATATCAGAAGCTGTTTATGTTCGTTCTAAATTACTTCGCTGGTTCAGTTTGGACCTCATCTATTAAGTATGCTTTACCTTACGTGAGTTATTTAGTTGTGTTAAAATATCTAGCGACTGAGATACTGATTTATTTTATGTTCCAATACGTTGCAGTATCAGTGGCACAGAACTTGGTCTTTTGTTTCTTTTTCCTGGTAGAATTTCTGAAGGATTACTTCCTCTCTGTCTCTCTCTCCCCTTCCCTTTGCCTCTTTTTTCCCCTCTCCTTTCTCTCACAAAAACCAATTATTGTATTTACTTTCAGAGATTCATTCTTTGGGTTTTGTTTGTTTGTTGGCTGCACGGGGTCTTTGTTGCTGTGCTTGGACTCTTTGCTGAGGTTGGCAGGCTCTGGAGCACATGGGCTTAGTAGTCCGGTGCACAGGCTTCTCTGATTGTGGTGCATGGGTTTAGTTGCCTGGAGGCGTGTGGGCCCAGGAATTGAACCTGTGCCCCTGCGTTGGAAGGCGGACTCTTAACCACTGGACCACAAGGAAAGTTGCACATTCTTTTGTTTAACACATCCTAACCTGGAGGTGTATAACGCTGTGTATTTATTTATTTGGCTGCATCAGGTCTTAACTGCAGCGCATGGAACCTTGGTTGTGCATTGGGTGGAATCTTTCATTGCAGCGTGGCTCAGGCTCAGGCTCAGTCCCACAGACTCCAGAGTGAGAGGGCGTCAGTAGTTGCAGTACTCGGGCTTGGTTGCTCATGCTGCTGCTGCTGCTGCTGCTGCTGTCGCTTCAGTCGTGTCCGACTCTGTGCGACCCCATAGACGGCAGCCCACCAGTCTCCCCCGTCCCTGGGATTCTCCAGGCAAGAACAGTGGAGTGGGTTGCCATTTCCTTCTCCAATGCACGAAGTGAAAAGTGAAATTGAAATTGCTCAGTCGTGTCCGACTCATAGTGACCCCATGGACTGCAGCCTACTAGGCTCCTCCCTCCATGGGATTTTCCAGGCAAGAGTACTGGAGTGGGGTGCCATTGCCTTCTCCTCTGTTGCTCATAATTCTGTGTATTTAGGTGTTACACTACAATGGCATTTTTCTACTTATTTGCATTCGTGACCAACATTCTTCTCAAGACAAGGCAGAGGGCTCTTCTTTCTGAGCAAGAGGTATGCTGATGGAAGCCCCCCAAAGGGAATTCCACATGACCGCATTCAGGACACAACCCCCCTGTAATGTGTGAGTCATTCTCGCTCCATTTCCTCCCACCTTGGGCATTTCTAGTCTTTTTCACCCCTCTTCTACTCTTCTCTCTTTCCTTTACTCTGACAAAGATTCTTTTAGTTCCTCCTTCATGGGAAATAGATGGGGAAGCAGTGTCAGACTTTATTTTTTGGGGCTCCAAAATCACTGCCGATGGTGACTGCAGCCATGAAATTAAAAGATGCTTACTCCTTGGAAGAAAACTTATGACCAACCTAGATAGCATATTCAAAAGCAGAGACATTACTTTGCCAAGAAAGGTCCGTCTAGTCAAGGCTATTGTTTTTCCAGTGGTCATGTATGGTTGTGAGAGTTGGACTGTGAAGAAAGCTGAGCACTGAAGAATTGATGCTTTTGAACTGTGGTGTTGGAGAAGACTCTTGCAAGTCCCTTGGACTGCAAGGAGATCCAACCAGTCCATTCTAGAGGAGATCAGCCCTGGGTGTTCTTTGGAAGGAATGATGCTGAAGCTGAAACTCTGGTACTTTGGCCACCTCATGCGAAGAGTTGACTCATTGGAAAAGACTCTGATGCTGGGAGGGATTGAGGGCAGGAGGAGAAGGGGACGACAGAGGATGAGATGGCTGGATGGCATCACCGACTCGATGGATGTGAGTCTGCGTGAACTCCGGGAGATGGTGATGGACAGGGAGGCCTGGCGTGCTGCGATTCATGGGGTCACAAAGAGTCGGACACGACTGAACGACTGAAATGATCTGAACTGAACTCTTTCTATCCTGATTGTAGGTCAAGGCCAAGAGAAATAAAGTCCTAGAAAAATGTATCCGTTTATTACTAGATGGGAATGAACAGGTGAGGTGTATATACAAAAACAGTGCTTTGGGTGAAGATATGGCTAATCCAGGCCTTTGCTGCTGCTGCTGCTGCTGTTGCTAAGTTGCTTCAGTCATCTCCGACTCTGTGCAACCCCATAGATGGCAGCCCACCAGGCTCCCCCATCCCTGGGATTCTCCAGGCAAATCCAGGTCTCTATCAGTCTTTAAAATTGGATTCTCCACAGACCACAGACCACCACTAGCTTTAAAAATACCTTTACTACTTAGATCCCTAAGTAGTTTTGTATCTAATTATTTTAATGTTCTTTTAAAGAAAACAAATCGTTTTTGTTAACAGCTCATGTCAGGGTTTAACGATTCTGCTTTGATCACAGGTAATTATTTTCATGAAACACTTGGATCTGTCTTCCAAGTTATGCATACATGAGTAAGAGTCAGTCTCATTTGTATTTTGTCTGCCCTGGCTGCACTTGGGGAATTAAAAAAAAAAAATACTGCACAAGTGCCTAGGATGCTACCAAATAAAAATCATAGGGAAAATAAGACAGATTAGTAAATACAGAAAATTGACGGAAGGATACTTCAAATGAAAATCAAACATGAAGCTAAGTTTCTGGAGATGGGAGGGGGTTATATATGAAGACAACAAACTAGTCAGCAAGAGGGGAAACCTGTAAAACCACAGAACCAGAGAGGGGGAAGAAAAAAATTTCTTCTCTTAGAGTCTCCAGCTCAGCCTAAGAATTAAACTGACATAAGACAGGTTAACAAGAGGAAAACATACAAATTTTATTAGAATTGTGTATATACATGGGAATCTTCACAAGAGAATGAAAACCCAAAGAAGTGACCCTTTAGAGAAAGAGACAGTACATTTCTGAAGAAATGATAAGTCCGAGGTTTGAAGTGAAAGTGCTAGTCACTCAGTCGTGTCCAACTCTTTATGACCCCATGTACTATAGCCCACTAGGCTCCTCTGTCCATGGAATTCTCGAGGTAAGAGTGCTGGAGTGGGTTACCGTTCCCTTCTCCAGGGGATCTTCTGGATCAAACCTGGGTCTCCTGCATTGCAGGCAGATTCCTTACCGTCTGATCCACCAGGGAAGCCCAAGAGGTTTGCAGCAGGGGCATACGTTGTGGGGAAGTGACCAAAGATACAGAGGGGGAACCAGTGGAAGATGAAGGGTCATTTGGTGAGTTTTGTGTGTGCTGTTGCATGCACGTGTGCTCAGTCGTGTCTGACTCTTTGCAACCCCACAGAGCGGGGCCCACCAAGCTCCTCTGTTCCTGGGATTCTCCAGGCAAGAATACTGGAGTGGGTTGCCATTTCATCCTCCAGGGGATCTTCCCAGCTGAGGAACCCAACCCATGTCTCCTGGGCTTCCTGCATTGGCAGGCAGATTCTTTACCACTGTGCCACCTGGTAAACCATTCTAGTAAGTTTATATAGATCCAATTCAGCATTGGTTTCTAGTGAGAAGGATGTTCTTTTCTTCCTGCTATAGGAAGGGTACCTTTCTCATGGGAGATTTTATGGCCTGTTTTTCATGAGAAAAAGAGAGATCAGAGAGCGCTTCCTGCACCTGTTTTTTCTCAAGTGCCTTCAGTTCAAAATAATCACTATGCCAGAGTGGCATATTTTGGGATGGTGTGTCCTGAATTATTTGGGGAGATGTCTGTGGAAGTCAGGGGATGTTCTGAATATCTATTGCTTGATGTACCAAACCACCCCAAAGCTTAGTGGCTTTTTATAATAGTAGTCATTTATAATTTCTTATTGTTTTCATGGGCCAGAAGTTTGAGTGACTTGATCAAAAGGTTCTGGCTTAGGTGTCTCATGAGGTGACAGTCAAAGGATGGCTGGGAGTGGTGTCAGAGACAGAGACAGAGAGGGGAATTAGAGGAAAGGGAAGCCAGGCCTGAAGCTTTAAAAATTTCCACCATGTATAGATGATTTGGCAGTGAATAATGAGAAGCTCTGATTGAGAGACTGAAAGGCACTCAGGAGAGTGTGATGTCATAGTAGCAGTGGAAGAGAACGGCTTCAAAGAGGATCTCCAACAGACACTACTGAGAGGGCCAGTACGATGAACACTGACACACAGAACACATATGATTTGTAGTATGGAACTTAGTGGGGACTATTTTATTCAGGGAATGGGGGATGGACTGAAGCAGGAATGGAAAACAAGGAAATCGAGACAAGAGTGTGGACACTCTTGAGAAGTTTGGCTCCGTGTAGAGTGAGAAGTGAGCTCCCCTGGTAGCTCAGCTGGCAAAGAATCTGCCTGCATTGTAGAATACCTCAGTTCAATTCCTGGGTTAGGAAGATCCCCTGGAGAAGGGATAGGCTACCCACTCCAATATTCATGGGCTTGCCTGGTGGCTCAGATGGTAAAGAATACGCCTGCAGTGTGGGAGACCTGAGTTTGATGCCTGGGTTGGGAAAATCCCCTGGAGGAGGGCTTGGCAACCCACTCCAGTATTCTTGCCTGGAGAATCCCCATGGACAGGGGAGTCTGGTGGGCTACAGTCCATGGAGTCTCAAAGAGTCGGGCACAACTGAACAGCTAAGCACAGCATAGTACAGAGTGAGAAATAAGAGCAAGGCTCTTTCTCCTCAAAGGTTGATTCAAGGATTTGCATCATCAGCATCTCTTCATTTCCTTATTAGAAATTCAGCATCTTGGGCCTATCACAGACATACTAAATTTGAATCTGCTGTTTAACAAGTTGCCCAGGTGATTCTTATGTTTATAAATTTTCAGAAGCACTGATCTGGGGAGGATTGTTTTTAATTTGTTAATGTAATTAAATGCTGGTGAGAAGAATCCAGTAGAGAGGGGGGGATGGAAAATGAGGAGAGAAAATTCTGTCTGGAATTTCCAAGAAAAATGATCCATCTCCAATGTTGTGTCTCAATCTCTGGACTAGTGCTGGAAGGAGTAATCGTAAAACCTGAAGTCTCATAGAGAGTGTTGACTTGAGGTGTCTACTTCAAGAAAACCAAAAAACAGAAGTCCATCCTGATCCTTGAATCTAGTAAGAGAAAACTGTAATTTAGGCTTGAACTTTGCAAACCTATTCCAAATTATGGAGAATGGCATAATGGTTCAGTTTGTTTTTTATTATGGAAATTTCCAAAATTATTCAGAAATGTAAAAAAGATTAACAATGTACTCTTCACTCAGTTACCAATCTTTTTTGAACAAGCACTTTTATATTTTTTTGTTAGAATATTTTAAAGCAACACTTAGGCATCATACCATTTCACCCCTAAATAATCCAATAGGCCACCCTAAAAATAATAATTTTCTGTAACTAACAAAATAAAAAGTAATTTCTTAACGTAATCGAACACTCATTTCTTATTTAAACTTGTCTGATTGTCAACAAAGTTTTTTTTTTTCCTTTCAGTTAGTTTGTTCCCAAACAATAACCGTATATTATATTTGGGTATTATGTCTCTGAAGTATTTTTTGTTTGTTTGTTTTGGCTTGGCTTACCAGGCCACTTGGCTTGCAGGATCGTAGTTCCCCTACCAGGGACTGAACTGGACACCTGGCATTGAAAGTGCCAAGTCCTGACCATGGACCACCAGGGAATCCCTTCTCTCAAGTATTTTTAATCCAGAACAACATTCCTCCCTTCTCTCCCCTACTCGTTTATGCCATTGATTTGTTGAAGAAACGGGTGAGCTGTGCTGTGGGATGTTCAACAAAATAATTTGAATGGATATTTCTTCATGGTGTGGTTTAACTTGTTTCTTTAGCTTTTAAATGTTCCATGTGTTGAAAATTAGATCCAATCCCTTGATAAGGTCTTTTTGGCAAGAATACTTCATAGGTAGCACTATATACTTCATAATCCATCATATCAGGATGTACATAATGTCCAATTATCCCACTTAAGTTTTTTTCTTTTGGCTGCACTGTGAAGGATGTGAGATCCTAGTCCCCTGAGCAGGGATGGAACCCACACCCCCTGCATTGGAAGCATTGAGTCTTAACCATTAGACTTCCAGGAAGTTCCCAATTATCCCACTTTGACAGATAACATTTATAAGTGGATTCCAGCACTGAAACCTTGAGCCTTTCATTATAAAGTTTCCTATTAATCCTTTACTCATTTTTTTTAACGTCCACTGATTTTTACCTTAATTAGTTATTTTATTAGAGGTAGAAAAATAATGCCTTTTTAAAAAAAATTTATGTGTAAAATTTCAAATATTTACAAAATTAGAGAAAATAATACAATGAATTTCCCCATACCTATCACCTAGCTTCACTGTTTATCAACACAGTGCCAATATCTATACCTTCCATTTCCACCACCCCAGATTATATTATTATTTTAAAACAAATCCCAAATGTCATAGAATTTTATCTGTAAATATTTAAATATGTATTACTGAAGATGTAGAATTATTTTAAAAAACTTAACTGTATCGTTCTTCCACCTAAAAAGTTTTTAAAAGAATTCATTTATATCATCAGATAACCTGTGTTCGAATTTTCCTTATCCTTTTCTTTAAAAAAAATTGTACAGTTGTTTTGTCAGTATTAGAATCCAAATATGTTCCATTTATTATTGACACATGTCTTTAGTTAGTCTCTTTTAATCCAAACTTATCCCATTGTGCTAGATAATTTTACATGTCAACTTGACTAGGCCATAGAGTTCCCAGATATTTGGTCAAATACTATTCTGTTGTTTCTGTGAGAGGTTTTTTGGTTTGTTTGTCTCTGGTGGTTTTAACATTTACATAAGTAGATGGAGTAAAGTAGATTACTCTCTGTAATGAGGGTGGGTCTCACCCAATCAGTTTCTGGTCTGGATAGAACAAAAGGCTGACCATCTCCTGAGTAAGGGAGAATTTCTCCTACCTGACTGCCTTTCAGTTCAGTTCAGTCGCTCAGTCGTGTCCGACTCTTTGCAACCCCATGAATCATAGCATGCCAGGCCTCCCTGTCCATCACCAACTCCCGGGGTTCACTCAAACTCATGTCCATCGTGGAGAAGGAAATGTTCTTGCCTGGAGAGTCCCAGGGAAGGGGGAGCTGGTGGGCGGCAGTCCATGGGGTCACATAGAGTTGGACACGACTGAAGCGACTAGCAGCGGCGGCAGCAGGAGCATGTCCATCGAGTCGGTGATGCCATCCCGCCGTCTCATCCTCGGTCATCCCCTTCTCCTCCTGCCCCCAATCCCTCCCAGCATCAGTCTTTTCCAATAAGTCAACTCTTCACATGAGGTGGCCAAAGTACTGGAGTTTCAGCTTCAGCATCAGTCCTTCCAATGAACACCCAGGACTGATTTCCTTTAGGATGGACTGGTTGGATCTCCTTGCAGTCCAAGGGACTCTCAAGAGTCTTCTCCAACACCACAGTTCAAAAGCATCAATTCTTCGGCACTCAGCCTTCTTCACAGTCCAGCTCTCACATCCATACATGACCACTGGAAAAACCATAGCCTTGACTAGACGGACCTTTCTTGGCAAAGTAATGTCTCTGCTTTTGAATATACTATCTAGGTTGGTCATAACTTTTCTTCCAAGGAGTAAGCGTCTTTTAATTTCATGGCTGCGGTCACCATCTGCCTTTAAGCTGGGTTATTTTTCCCCCTGCCTTTGGGTTCGAGCTTCAGCCTCTCCTGGGTCTAGAACCTGCTGGCTTTTGGAGTAGAAGTATGTCATCAGCTTGCCTATGTTTCTGGCTTGCTGACTGCAGATCTTAGGACTTGTCAGTCACCTGTAACCAAGTGAGCCAATTTCATAATAGTTCACTCTTCTCTAGATCTGTGTGTCTATCTATCTGTACTATAGATTCTGTTTCTCTGGAGAACCTTGATTAATACATCCATAAATCCCCCCCCTTCTTTTTGCCCTTGTAGTATTTTTTTTTTTAAGAAACTGGGTTGTATTTCCTGTATTTCCACTGCCCACTGCGTTCCAGTCTTGTCATTTAACATGTTTCTCTGTCCTTTATATTTCCTGTTAATTGAATCTAATGATTAACCAGATTGACACCAGATTTTTAATTTCCGAGAGAATTTAGCGAGTAGTGGTGTGTGTACTTCTGTCATGTGGTACAGAAAGTCCAGCTGTGTTCTTTGACATGTTAGCAGCCTCTTTGATGATCATTGACTAGATTAATTCATTAGAGATTGCAAGATGCTGATATTCTAATTCTGTTGTTCCTTTTTTCCATCTGTAATTCTATAAAGACCAAATTTAATCACCAAGTATTGGTTACTCTGAGGTAGTGTGTACAGGAAATACAGGAGTAATGATGAATTCTTTGCTCTGTTTCCAAATGTAATGAATCAGTTCACCAGCACCCTCCAAAAGTTACCAATTAGTTGGATTTTTTGAAAGTATCATTTTAAACACAAGGCTTAAATAAATTTGATGTGTTTTAATCTGTTGCAGTTATTAACCTCAGTAACGTTCAAACTTACCACTTTTGGCCAGGGAGAGCTTATTCTAGAAGGTTCCTAAGTTCTTTCGATATGAACCTAGTAGTCTCTGGAATCAGCCACTCCTCCAGAGAACCTCTTAATGAGGAATGATCTGTAGCGAACACAGTCTGGCCACTAGGGTTCTCCTCGCTCCATGTGAGTTCGGAGACCTCCTTTCCCGACTCTTGGGCTGAAGAATTCCTATAGAAAGTCACTTTGCCTTATAGACAAAAATTTATCCAATGTTTAAGGGTTAGATAAGAAAGAGATTAGAGGTGGAGAAAGCTGGTGTGGATTCTGGCAGATACCTCCAGTTTATAATCCCTGTCAGAAAAATCAAGTGTTTCTGATTTGAAAATACCCTGGGGCAGAATTTAACTATGGCTTCCGTGGGGAGTGGAGACAATGTAAAGGGGACATCCCATAGCCTACCTAGGCCATCCTCAGGGTCTGCACGGCTTCAGACTGTGCCTGCAAGCTGCTGTCCACTTGGGATGAAAAGAAAAAGGCCAAAGACTCAAAATTTAAAAATAAATATTTGTTGTTTCCAACAATTGCATGGCAATTAGGAAGGAAGGAAGGAAATGCTTACCAGCAAGTAGCCCAAAGACCATCACAGCCTGGTTCCTTAACACACCAAGATTATATGATTCATTTTATTCTCAAAAGGACAACTTGAGATCCTGTGGTCAGTGGGGATATTATAGCCCGAGACTCTCTCAGGTAAGGAGAAAAGGACATCCTGACACTTAGGAAGCAGAGATAAAATTCTGTGATATTCATCAAGGAAGAAGAAAGTGGACTTTATTTATAATTGAAAGTTCAGTTCAGTTCAGTTCAGTCACTCAGTCATGTCCGACTCTTTGTGACCCCATGAATTGCAGCACGCCAGGCCTCCCTGTCCATCACCAACTCCCGGAGTTCACTCAGACTCGTGTCCATCGAGTCGGTGATGCCATCCAGCCATCCCATGCTCGGTCGTCCCCTTCTCCTCCTGCCTCCAATCCCTCCCAGCATCAGAGTCTTTTCCAATGAGTCAATTCTTCGCATGAGGTGGCCAAAGTACTGGAGTTTCAGCTTCAGCATCATTCCCTCCAAATAAATCCCAGGGTTGATCTCCTTCAGAATGGACTGGTTGGATCTCCTTGCAGTCCAAGGGACTTGCAAGAGTCTTCTCCAATACCACAGTTCAAAAGCATCAATTCTTCGGCGCTCAGCCTTCTTCACAGTCCAACTCTCACATCCATACATGACCACAGGAAAAACCAGAGCCTTGACTAGGCAGACCTTAGTCAGCAAAGTAATGTCCCTGCTTTTGAATATGCTATCTAGGTTGGTCATAACTTTTCTTCCAAGGAGTAAGTTAGGAAAGGTGAAAATGCTACTCTATTTTATTTTTATTTATTTATGGCTGCTCTGGGTCTTCATTGCTGCAACGTTGGGTTTCTTTAGTTGTGACAAGCACGGGCTACTCTCTAGTTGCAGTGCGTGGACTTCTCATTGTGATGGCGTGGGCTCTAGGGCAACGGGTTTCAGTAGTTATGGCTCATGGACTCTGGAGGGAGGGCTCAGTATTTGTAGTGAATGGGCCTAGTTGCCCCGAGGTATGTGGGATCTTCCCAGACCAAGGATTGAACCTGTGTCTCCTGCATTGACGAGCAGATTTTTAACCACTGGACCACCAGGGAAGTGAAAAAAAAATGCTGCTTTAAAAAGAGGCCAAAACACGTGTTTGAATAAGATCACAGTGTTAATCCCATAAAATATTAAGGATTCATTTTGTTGAGACTTCAGCTCTCTTTCTGTCATTGCAACCATTTACTTTCCTGCAGAGGAACTGATTTTATCTTCGTTTATCAATCAGACCTTGCATCCGAGAACTGCCCCTTCACCCCTTCTCTGGTACACTGATTATATTGCCCCTTCCCAAGACTTTCTGATTAGATGGCTCTTTTGTTCCTCTCATGAAGCAGGAAAACCAGTGTAGGCTGTCTTACAACCGGAAGGATCCCACTGTCCAGGATGCAGTAGGGAGTGTTTTAATAACGTTGGTCACCTCTCTTTCTTAGGTTTGATCTACAGTTAGATAGCCCAAATTTCAGATCCTTCTTCCTTATCTGCAGAGCTATCTCATCAGAGGAGCTGTGATCCTCTTAGATCACCTCCAAGAACCCAGGTCTGAGGAACAGTGACTGACACTCATGCGCCTGCACGATAGGGAGGGTGGGTTCTGGCATCAGATTGCCTAGGTTCAACTTCTAGCTCTGTCACTTACCAGCTGGGTGACCTCAGCCCATGTATTTAACTCCGTTTCGTGTGTTCTTGCATCCTCACCTCTAAAATGGCGATTATATTATTTCTCTGCCTTGTATGACTGCTATGAAGAATGAGCCAAACACTGTATGAAAAATTCTTAGCATGATGTTTTAAGTCCTGGTATATAAAAAATGTTTGATGAATGATATCTGTTATAATTTTTAAAATATTTGTTTATTTTTGGTTGTTGGGTCTTAGTTCACATGCTCTTCAGTGTAGCTTGTGGGCTTTCTAGTTGTGGCACACAGGCTTAATTGGCGCCCCCCCACCCCCCGCCCCGGGCATGGGGCATCTTAGTTCCCTGACCAGGGATCAAACCCTAGTCCCCTGCATTGGAAGGCAGATTCTTAACCACTGGACCACGAGGGAAGTCCTGATAATTGTTATTATTATCCTTCACGTGGTAATGTAGTCTTCTGAAGCAGAAACAGTTCAGCATCCATGGACAGACAATTCCAGCCTTAGTCATTATCACACGTGCTGCTTTGATATTGGATTACATTCTTTTGTTTGAATGAATAACCTTTGTTTCTAGAAAAGAAGATTTGGCTTCTCTAATTTTACTTTTCAGAAATCTTTAAGGGGCCAAAGCTCCCTGTCCCTTGTAGATGGGGAAGCCCTCTATTGGACACCTGGTTTGGGAAAGTCCTCCCTCGTGTTTAGTATGATCCTCCCTGTACATCCTAAAGGAAATCAGTCCTGAATAGTCATTGGAATGACTGATGCTGAAGCTCCAATACCTCATGCAAAGAGCTGACTCATTTGAAAAGACCCTGATGCTGGGAAAGATTGAGGGCAAGAGGAGAGGGGGCCGACAGAGGATAAGATTGTTGGATGGCATCACCAACTCGATGGACATGGGTTTGGGTAAACTCTGGGAGTTGGTGATAGACAGGGAGGCCTAGTGTGCTGCAGTCCATGGGGTTGCAAAGAGTCAGACTTGACTGAATGACTGAACTGAACTGAAATCCCTGTACAGAGCCAGTTTAATAAAACCCTCTTCTCCACCTCCTGCACTGACCCAAACTTGCTGTTCCTGGTATCAAGAAGTGGCAGCATCAACCCACTCAGTCACCTGTGATTTGTCTCAAAACTGGAATCCAGCCTTGTCTGGCCTCACCAACATCACTGTGTTTCCAGCAACATTTTTGTCCACCTGGGTTTGGGGTAATAGCCTCCTCTGTTACACACGTATCTGCCTGCAGTCTTGCCTCTTTCTCATCCACTGGCTTAGGCCTTTAGAAGGTCATTTCAGTGGATGGTGAGGGTCTAAGTTAGACTGGAAATTGAAGAGAAAAAAGAAAATGGATACTGTGAATGCAAGGAACACCTAAGGAGTTTACCTGGGAGTGAGAGGAGAGAATGAATATAAAATAGATTTTCCTGAATGATCAGCAGGAAAATTCCTTAAAACAAGCATGATTATGGCCAGGGAGACAAGGATGAAGGATGAAAAAAGCAGCCTGTGTCCCAGGATCTGGTGCAAGAAGAAAAGATAAAGTAAGTTAAGACTTTAGCATGATTTTTTTGTGTGTTTTTAGACATCATGATAAAACATATACAAGATCATTTTGTGTATTATGATCCATACATATAAGTCAGCAATAGTTTGATAACATTAATACAGTACAAGGAAAACTTAGTGAACAATATATTATTTTTTTATTCCTTAGTGATGTACAGAAGGAGGATTTTCGAAAAATAGTGTAACCATTAATTTTAATTTGTTTGCAGTTTCTTTATCCCAAATGAAAGGTTTTCTTGCCCTAACACCAGGGTAATAATTTTCTTCCAGTAATTGAGCACACTGGCAGTGGCAACATTCACATGAACTACCCCCCACCCTGAAGAGGACAAAAAAATTCTGCTCCTAAATACAAGATAAGTCTCATTCAGGCCTCCTTTGCTTTGCTTGGTTCCCGTTTTGTTTTAGATAATAGACTAAGGATTTTTTGGTTTTGGTTTTTCCTTTGTTGACTCTTTCTAGGAACTCTTGAATCCTAATTCTGGATTGAAGCTTCCCGCCAGGGAACACCATCACACTTTTATTCTTTGTGTTCTACATCAAAGACCACCTTTACTGGACTTCGTTATCATCTCATTTGATTTTTCTGGTTTATCACATTTATCTTTAGTCAGTGAGTTGAAACATTCCTTATGTACAATAAATCTCCCCAGTGGTTTAATACTTTACAGTTAATAAAACTGTTTCAATAGGTTGTTTCTTGATGGTTTTAAGGTACCTCTAGAGTTCTTTGTGGCTTCATTTTATATAAGAACAAACAACTACCACAGAGATGTGGGGCTTGACTAAGTTTATATATCATTTTTTAAAAAGCCAGTCTTGAAGATAAGCAACTATTATCTTCTGTAATTTTAAATACATGTTATTTATCTTTAATAACTGAATAAAAGATGTGAGGATAAGTTAGGAGAATATAATATCACTTATTACTAAATATAAAAACATTTTTGTTTCTAGGGTTTATATGAGATAAACATGACTACTTTTTCATTTTGGTTTATGTTTGATGTGTTTTATTTCAGATCTTTGTCCTATGAGTGAATGTTCATAGAACAATTTATACATTGGAATATAAAAGCATATATAGAATTTTTAACATCTTCTGTGAATCCTTCATATAATTTTGAACTAAGGGGGAAACAAAAAATAGTAAATATTTTTCTTTCTAGTTTACAGAAGAGCAAAGACTAAAGTAACTTTTTAAATGATTTCATTAGTTTAAAAGTAGGAAATTAATGGTAGAATTAAAACTGAAAACACTTTGATTTGTGGTGGCATTGGGATTATGAGTGAAATTTTCTTCATTTTATTTCAATTTATGTTAAGGCTGTACAGCTATTATATGTGACAAGTAAATAAAATTAGCTATTGAAAAAACACAGCATTATATATGATATATATATAAAGTAAATTATTTTTCAATTCTATGTTTAAAACATTGAAAACAATTAAATGTGTCTTTTTATAATTGCATCTGAAGCTAATAATTTTCAAAAGATTGGTTATTATCACAGAAAAGTAAATTATTTTTCAATTCTATGTTTAAAACATTGAAAACTATTAAAATGTCTCTTTTTATAATTGCATCTGAAGCTAATAATTTTCAAAAGATTGGTTGTTATCATAGTGTTAAACCAGGTAAAGAATCTGATTTGTCATTAATAATTGACTAGTAGATAGATATAGCTATTATCTAAAGTAAATGATGAAGCATTTTAATTTAGTTGTATAGTATAGAATACAGTGAATTCTCAATTGGAACAAAATAAACCTACAAATAATCAGAGTTTCCTTTGGTCAATCTTTTAAAGAGAAACAGGAAAAATTAAGAACATATGTATACTGTGTGTCTATCTCCAAATTTCCAGTATGTGTTTGGCTCCATTAGAAACTGAGGTCAGTTGTTTTGTCTAGATTTAGAAAATGTTTTATAAAGTTTGAACTTAAAGGTCAATACTGAGTTGAACAAAAATCCATTAAAAACACTGATGTCCTCAGAGAAAATCATTATTTTTTATTCAGTATGAATTAAATAATGTGTAGCAAGATAAACAGACTGGTTCCAAATTGGGAAAGGAGTATTTTGTCACTGTATATTGTCACTCTGCTTATTTAACTTATATGCGGAATCCATCATGAGAAACGCTGGGCTGGATGAAGCACAAACTGGAATCAAGATTGCTGGGAGAAATCTCAATAACCTCAGATATGCAGATAACAGCACCCTTATGGCAGAAAATGAAGAAGAACTAAAGAACCTCTTGATGAAACTGAAAGAGGAGAGTGAAAAAGTTGGCTTAAAACTCAACATTCAGAAAACTAAGATCATGGCATCTGGTCCCGTCACTTCATGGCAGATAGATGGGGAAACAGTGGAAACAGTGAGAGACTTTATTTTGTGGGGCTCCAAAATCACTGCAGATAGTGGCTGCAGCCATGAAATTAATACACACTTGCTCCTTGGAAGAAAAGCTATGACCAACCTAGATAGCATATTGAAAAGCAGAGACATTACTTTGCCAACAAAGGTTCATGCAGTCAAAGCTATGGTTTTCCAGTGGTCATATATGAATGTGAGAGTTGGACTATAAAGAAAGCTGAGTGCAGAATTGATGCTTTTGAACTGTGCTGTTGGAGAAGACTCGAGAGTGTCTTGGATTGCAAGGAGATCCAACCAGTCCATCCTAAAGGAAATCAGTCCTGAATATTCATTGGAAAGACTGATGCTGAAGCTGAAACTCCAATACTTTGGCCACCTCATGTGAAGAGTTGACTCAGTGGAAAAGACCCTGATGCTGGGAGTGAATGGGGGCAGGAGATGAAGGGAATGGCAAAGAATGAGATGGTTGGATGGCATCAGCGACTCAAAGGACATAAATCTGGTTAAACTCCAGGAGTTGGTGATGGACAGGGAGGCCTGGCATGCTGCAGTCCATGGAGTCGCAAAGAGCTGGACACGACTGAGCAACTGAACTGAACTGAACCAAAGATAAACAGAAACACAGAACCACAGCAGCATTTTGTCTTTGACATGGAGTAAAAATGAGGATTTTAGATGTAGCCTGTAGGCTCTACAAGATGTTTACTCTTTCAAAGCATGTCACATTGCCTAGGCCAGTTTGGTTTAGCCAACATTACTATATAGGTCTTATGCCTGGGGTAGACATTATACCAGGAGCTAGAGACTCCAAAATCTTTGAAGTTGGTCGTTTTCCCTCCTGTTCCCACTTCCCTGGAATCAAGCAATTTTGTTTGCTTAGCCATTTAAACAAGCGTGAAACATTGCAGAAGAAGATTTAAAACATAAAAGTCTGTTTAATGAATAATTAGAATAATGCAGATATAATCACCCACAAGAAATAATACAAACAGTAGTGTGATCACTTCCCAAAGCAAAGGATAACACTAGCATTCCCAGAACACCTACAACTAACTCCCTGTGACCTTTCCGCTTAATATCCCTTGTCATCTTCCCTAGAGGTAACTTCTCTTCTCACTATGGTAATCACTTCTTTGTTCTATTTTCTAGCGTTCTTTTGAAACCATCTCGGTAGGTATTTCCTCAATAATATAGTTTAGTTTTGCTTACATTTGAACTTTATGTTAAATGAACATTTTGTAAATACTATCCATATTATTTTTTCTTGTTTCTGTCATTCAGCATTGTTAGAGTCACCCATGTTGCTTCACGTAGTTGGTTTTTCCATTTTGATTATTCTGTACCACTTTTTTACTTACCCATTCAACTGATGCTGGAAATGAACATTGTTTTCATTTTGTGCCTCTTATAAACTCTGCTTACTCTTGATATGTCCCCTGGTTCTCATATGCATAAGTTTCAGTCTTGAGTGTGTATAGCCAGGGGAGGGACTGGGTGGGCATATTGTTCGCTTTATGTATCAGACTGTTTTTCAGAGTCATTGTACCAATTCACATTCCCACTGCAATGTATGGGAGTGCTCACCATAGAACAGGGGTGTGTGTGCTATGTTCCGCAAAGCATTCTTCAGTAGCTGCAGAAGAGGGCGGGGCAGGAGTTGGCCAGTTCTGTGTTCCCACGTCAGTTCACTCAGTGCAGCTTTCACGTTTCCATATTGAACATCAGCAAACTTTTACTGGGGAAAAAAATTTGCATGACTTGAAAGGGATTGAAAATAACTGATCAGGAAGAATAATTATATACCTAAAACATAGGTTCAGTAAATGTTTGTTGAATAATGAGTAAATGAATGAATGACAAAAAAATGAATGAATAGATTTTCAGAATTGAGGGCTGTAAGAGAATATCTGTGGGCTTTCCAGTTGGCTCAGACAGTAAAGAATCTGCCGGTGATGTGGGGGACCTAGGTTCGATCCCTGGGTCGGGAAGATCCTCTGGAGAAGGAATGGCAACCCACTGCAGTATTATTGCCTGGAGAATCTCATGGACAGAGGAGCCTGGTAGGTCACAGTCTACAGGATCACAAAGAGTTGGACACGACTGAGCAACTAACACGTTCGCAAGAGAATATCTAGCTCTTTCCAGCTATGGCCTCTGTTCACAGGCAAATGGGCTGTAGGGAAAGGTTATGTGAAGAGCAGGGATTTGTCTTGCTTTTATTTCTGTTTTCTAGTATCCAGAGAGGAACAGAGAGAGTCAGTGTGAGGTAGAGAGAAGAGAGAACGGATGGAGACAGAGATATTGAAAGAGGGGAAGGAGGGAAGAAGTGAAGCAAAGGGGTCATTCTTTTCTCTATAAGTCATCCTCTTCCATTTTGCTGAGTGGGTTCCCAGAGCACAGTCTGAAAACCAGTGGCCACCAGAGTATCCCTTTCTTGGTCTCATCACAGCTCAGTTTCTCCACCTTTGAGTTATTTTGTTCTTGATGTTCTTGGGAGCTTGGGTTTGTGTCAGTCTCAAGAACTTCACCACATCTCATTGGTCTTACCAGCTGCCCTTTGACAGATTCTTAAAACCCCTTAAGCACAGCTGCAAGGACTTCCCCATAACTGGGTCTCAGGGTTGCTCAGGAGGCCAAGGGCCTCCAGAAACTGTCTTCATTGTTGATGTCCTACTTGCTGATGCCCTTCAACCACAACTAGCTTGTAGTCTCTTTTAGTTCAGGCAACCCATATATAAGTATGTATGCCTGCTATATACTTATATAATCCTTGATGCTATATTAACCAAAAAGGAAAACATTCAAGAATCCTGGGAGCCGTTTATTCCAAAAATGATTTAACTAAAAGGAATGTGATCTTCTTAATAACATCTTTTCTGTCTTCATTTTATTCAGAGTGCTTACATAATTAAATTCTATTGGTGATGAAAGTGGTGAGCTACCTGAAAGTATTCAGCACTATCTATTTTAACTTTTCTCTTTGCTTTAAGGCTCTATTTCAAGTTCTTTCACTTGTGGGTATACACATTTCCTAATTTCAACAGCGACTTTTCTTCGCTTTAGGAAAAAACCTACATAATTTTCTTTAAGGTTAACATTAATATGGAATTCAAACTTATTCATATGGTAATTCTATCATTCAAATTTATGGCTATAATTGAGAATCTTGCATTATTTGATCTAAGGATGATCAAAATGAATAGGACTGTGGACAGATCAAAGTGGGTTTTCAACACATGCAACAGCAAAACTAAATGGGGTGATTTAATACTGCCGAATATAATATTCAGTATTCATGGAGTGCTTCCATCGATTTCCTCAGACGAAGTCATTATTCCCTCTAACGGACAAATCTGAATAAAGAAACCATCACAGATGCAATTGCATATCAGTTTTGACACCTGGAAATTCTTACCATGTGTGAACTACTTTTCAAAGACATTCATTCATTCTGTAATCATTTGTTGAGTGCCTATTAGGCACCGTGTTATGCACTGAGAGTACAAAAGCAAATTAAAAGAAAACGAGAAGTGATTGGTCCCTTACTGATTATTTGAGTGGCAAAGAATTGAGAAAAAGACTAGAAAAGAAGTGAGACAGCAATTAAAATTACTAAGTAGTGGGATACATGCTATGATTGAGGTAAATGGAAGGGGAAATGAAAATTTGGGATCAGACAGCATACAGCAATGATGGATGGGACTTGGGAAAACTTTCTAGAGTCCCTGAATCTGAAAAATTGTAAGAGCCAGGCAAAGGGAGATGACAAGGACATTCTAAACAGAGGTGGGCAGGAAATGCAAAAATCCAGAAGTAAGTCTTTCTTGTGTCTTATGGCCCCAGAATTGCAAAAGGCTATTATGATTAGAGATTATATGAGGGTTGGAGAGTGATAAGAGATGAGGCTGGAGAGATGAGTAGACACCATATCATAAAAGGCCTATAGCCCATCATACTGCGTTGAGTAGTGTCCCCCTAAAAGGTCATGCTGGGTTAGAGTTCAGATAGTCTTAGTGAGTCATATATTGGCAGAAAAATCTAGTTCACAGAGGGAGGAAACAGATGAAAGTTTAAAAAACAGAAAAAAGAAAAAATTTCAAGTGAAGTTGTGTTGGGAAATACAGAGTTTGAGGAAAGAGATTCCTTCAATTATACCTGGAAAAAGATTCCTTTGGGAACCGATTATACCTTGAACCTCAGAATGTGAGCTTTTGGAAATAGGGTCTTAACTGATGAGGTTAGTTAAGGATCTCAAGGTGAAATCCTTCTGGATTAAGTGTGGGCCTTAATCCAATGACTGGTGTCCTTAGAAGAAGAGGAGAGGACCCAGACACACAGAGAAGGCGGTCATGTGAAGCTGAAGGTGGAGCTTGGAGTGATGCAGCTCAAGCCAAGGAATGCCAAAGATTGCTGGAAGATACCAGAATCCAGAAAAGAGGGAAGAAAGATTCTTCCCTAGAGACTTCAGAGAGAGCACGGCCCTGCCAACATATTGGTTCTGTGGTTTTAAGTCATTAAATTTGTGGCAATCTGTTACATCAGCCCTGGGCAACTAACATAATCATGATAAGGAATTTGAACTAACATACAGACATGTATGTCAGGTGTCAGCCTTGACATGTCCTATGACAAGATTTAAGCAAAGAAGTGACATTATTGGTACTTTAAAAAGGTCACTTGTCTACATTGTAGAGGTTGAACGTGAAGAGAGACTGAATACTGGGATATGTTGGGAGGATCTAGGAAAGGGCAGCGTTAACTTGAGAAGTGAGGGGGGGATGAAAAGAAGTGGCTGGATTTGTGAAGTGGTAGAAAAGGTAGATTTGACAGAATTTCATTATTTCTTAGATATGAAGGATTTGTGAAGAATAATATGTCAAGAACTCTCGACATAACAGTCTATCTTTCCCACAACTCATTTGAAAAAGCATCTATTCCTATCTACAGCTCCGGTTAAGGCAGAGGACATAGGCATGACATATTTGCACCATTTGAGTCAGTTAGGTTGGGGCAATCTGAGTCTCTCCTGGTATGAACAGTGACATCAGAGAAATGCTGATGTGGGCTTGGCCTGAAAGGTCATGCTGGGTTAGAGTTAAAGTAGTCTTGCTGCTACTGCCGCTAAGTCACTTCAGTCATGTCGGACTCTGTGCGACCCCTTAGATGGCAGCCCACCAGACTTCCCCCTCCCTGGGATTCTCCAGGCAAGAACACTGGAGTGGGTTGCCATTTCCTTCTCCAGTGCATGAAAGTGAAAAGTGAAAGTGAAGTGGCTCAGTCGTGTCCAACTCTTCATGACCCCATGGACTGCAGCCTACTAGGCTCCTCCGTCCATGGGATTTTCCAGGCAAGAGTACTGGAGTCTTATTGAGCCATATATTATCAGAAAACTCTAGTTCACAGAGGCAGGAAACAGATGAAAGCAAAAAAAGAAAGAAAAACTCAGGTGAAGTGGGAAATACAGAGTTTGAGGAAAGATCCTCTTTGAGAGCTGATTATAGTTCTTACAAATGCCTTCCATGAGATTATTCTTAAGCATGTGATAAATCTTTTTTGCAAGATCCAGTGGTTTTTCTATTTTGTAATCACACCATCTCATACTGTCATACAAGATCTCTGGCATGGATCACTGGATAGATGGCAGTACCATTTATCAAGAGGGAAGAATGGGAGGGAAAACAAGTTTTGAGGAAAAATAATGAGTTCAGATTTGGACACCTTACCTTTCGGGTGCTTATATAACAGGTAGGCAAGTCCACTGTGGACACAGATGATCTTATGAGAATGTTTTGGATTAGAGTTCAGCTCTGAAAGCCATCACACTGTAAATATTAATTGGCACCCTTTTCTTCCAAGGTAAGTGGGAAAAGAAGGCTGAGGGTGCTAGGAAGTCTGACATCTGAAGGTCTTCCCTGTTCCAGAAAGAGGAATCCACAGAGGAAGATAAGAAGTAATAGCTAGAAATGTAGAAGAATAGTCAGAAAAAGTGTGAGGGTCAGGTGGAGTGGGGTCTTAGAAAGTTGAGAAAGGAAAGTACTTCAAAGAGGGCAAGAGCATCCGGAGCTGCTGGGGTGAGTATGTAGTGTTTTTTAATTAATTAATTTATTTTTAATCCAGGAAGAAGCCACTGCTAACTTTGGCAAGAGGAGATTTGAGGAAGTAATGCGAGCAGAAGAAGACTGTGAGTGGATTATGTTGTCAGTGGGCGGGCTGTAATGGGGAGAAAGACATGTAGCGGTAACTAGACGGGAACAGGACAAAGGAAGGTAGGTATGTATTTGCGTTAAGATGGTAGAGACTTAGGCTGAGGGAAGAAAGTTGGTAGCATTTGATGATAATTTAGAATCATTAATTAATCAAGGTCTCTAGAAACGTTAGAGAGATGGATGCAGTGCCCTCTTTCATTGTGGTGAAAGGGAATGGGAATAGAGGGTTTTTTTTTTTTAAGGCAAGAATGCAAATAAATTTGTTGACAAGAAAAGTAAAAAGCAGAGGAATTTTTTCCTGATGATTTCTAACTTGTCTCTGCATAGTAAAGTGAGGTTGCGTCAATCGTGTCCGACTCTGTGCGACCCCATAGACGGCAGCCCACCAGGTTCCCCCGTCCCTGGGATTCTCCAGGCAAGAACACTGGAGTGGGTTGCCATTTCCTTCTCCAATGCATGAAAGTGAAAAGTGAAAGGGAAGTCGCTCAGTCGTGTCCAACTCTTCGTGACCTCATGGACTGCAGCCTGCCAGGCTCCTCCGTCCATGGGATTCTCCAGGCAAGAGTACTGGAGTGGGGTGCCATTGCCTTCTCCGTAAAGTGAGATACCAGAAGTTAAATCTGTGCTGAGGAAACATAACAGAAAGGTAATTTGGAACTACAAATTACTTGAGAAATTCCTTCTCCACCCTCCAGACTAATTCCAAATGTGAAACAGGTGTGAGTACTTAGGAAGTGACCTATAGAAGGGAAAACAACTTCTGGGGTCATCAAAACTATATAAAATCTAAATTAGTTCTTTGTAAAGATCAATAAGAATGCAAACACAGATGTGTGCATGTGTGTGTGCACACGCATATGTTTACACATACATATGTATACATATGGGCTTCCCTGGTGGCTCAGCGGTTAAGAATCCACCTGCAATGCAGGAGCCACAGGAGGCTCAGGTTCAGTCCCTGTGTTGGGAAGATCCCCTGCAGGAGGGCATGGAAACCCTCTCCAGTATTCTTGCCTGGAGAATCTCATGGACTGGGGAATCTGGCAAGCTATAGTCCATAGGGTCGCAAAGAGTAAGATGTGACTGAAGCAATGGAGCATGCAAGCATGTGTACACATACCATTTTAAATTTGAAACAGGAAATACAGTAGAAGTCAAAAGAATTATACAAGAAAATCTTGTGTAGTCCATGGTAATAAACTGAAAATGTGGAGGGAACAAATTTTTTTCTGGCAAAATATAAATAACTGAAAGTTAAAAAAACCCAAACAGCAATATCATAGGAAGTATTGGACAAGTTAAATCTACTACTTAAGAAAAGGTTCCAGCCTGTCTTTTTTGTTTGCACTGTATTTTAGAGTAACTAAAGAGTTGATAAGGGAAGATTCTTCTTTGTTGAGGAATTTTAGTTAATAAATGCAGAAGGAATGATAGACTAAGAAAGTCACCGTTTTTATAAACCCTCATGAAACAGTGGCTTTAAGGAATGCTCATTAATGGCTGCTAAAACTATGACGTCAAAGGTTGATGGGGAGCTTTATAATGAATGGATCAGGCTGTCAATACTGGAATCCATGCACCAATCTCAATGTCATTGTAAGTGGGACAACTAGACAATAAGGACAATCATCACTTGATATAGTATGAAGCATCCCTCAGCACATATGAAGAATCCTCCATGGGAAAAAAAAAAAAAGAGCTTAAATATAATCAAGCCTTTATCTAATTTTCTAGTCTACAAAAAATGAGAAAAGAGGAGCAAGTTAAGCAACACTAAAAGGAAACAATGGGCTTCTCTGGTGGCTCACATGGTAAAGAATCTGCCTGCAGTGGTGGAGACCTGGGTTTGATCCCTGGATCAGGAAGATCCCCTGGAGAAGGGACTGGCTACCTATTCCAGTATTCTTGCCTGGAGAATTCCATGGACAGAGGAGCCTGGAGGGCTATAGTCCATGGAGTTGCAAAGAGTTGGACACTATTGAGCAACCAACACAGTTTGTAGACCTATTTAACCTTCAGGTACTTAAAATCCAATTCTTTGAATTTTAGGGCTTCCCTAGTGGCTCAGATGGTAAAGAATCTGCCTGCAGTGCAGGAGACCCGGGTTCAATCCCTGGCTCTGGAAGATCCTCTGGAGAAGGGAAGTCTAGAATCTGGAATATTCTGTAAGACAAATAATCATTTATTTCCACAAATAAATGATATGGCAGGCCAGAGAGGAGGTGGTTGAGAAGGTAAGAGGGAACTTTTATAAACTGAGAGAATCAAGAGTCAGAACAACCAACATACAGTGCTGTAGATCGTGTTTGGATTCTGATTCAAATAAATCAACCATAAAAGGATCTTTTTTAAACAATCGAAAAATTTTTCTTAGGTGTAATAAGCTGGCTGTGGAAAGGACACTAAAGTGGGGACTTACAGAAAAGGAAATGGGAATAGCAGTAACAGGAAAATATAAGACAAAAGAAGGGTAATGAATGAAACAGTAATGATAGTATGTAATATACTGCAGAGTATGGCCAGTTCAGTTAGGTACACGTGATGTCTCAAAAATACAAATATCTTATTTGTTGATACTGTAATCCCATGTTCAGTAATTTTGTAATAGAAAATTAGTATAAGGGGATATATGAACCGAGATGTTTATTGTATCATTTTTTGGTTGTAGCTGAAATTAGGACTTGTATTACATCCATCAACAGGCAAATGACTGAATAGTTTGCAGTCTGTCCATATAATGGAATACGCAGATAATGAGAAGACTTAACTTAGTGTTATATATGGAGAAGGCAATGGCACCCCACTCCAGTACTCTTGCCTGGAAACTCCCATGGACGGCGGAGCCTGGAAGGCTGCGGTCCATGGGGCCGCTGAGGTTCGGACACGACTTCACTTTCACTTTCACTTTTCACTTTCATGCATTGGAGAAGGAAATGGCAACCCACTCCAGTGTTCTTGCCTGGAGAATCCCAGGGACGGGGGAGCCTGGTGGGCTGCTGTCTATGGGGTCGCACAGAGTTGGACATGACTGAAGTGATTTAGCAGCAGCAACAGTGTTATATGTATGTTGATCTGGAAAGAAGTCCATGAAACAAGTGAAAAAATGCAAGTTTCAAAGTAATGGGCATGGATTATTCCATTTATTGTAAAGCGTACATATATAAGGAGAAGGAAAAAAATCCAATATGTGTATATTTCTGTGTCATTGTCTAGTTATCAGAAGAGAGATATAATATAGTTTTATTATATGATTTTATGTATGATTAAATATAAAATATTAATTGTGATGAACTAGCATGATTAATTGGAGAAGGCAATGGCACCCCACTCCAGTACTCTTGCCTGGAAAGTCCCATGGATAGAGGAACCTGGTAGGCTGCGGTCCATGGGGTCGCTGAGGGCCAGACACGACTGAGCGACTTCCCTTTCACTTTTCACTTTCATGCACTGGAGAGGGAAATGGCAACCCACTCCAGTGTTCCCGCCTGGAGAATCCCAGGGATGGGGGAGCCCGATGGGCTGCCATCTATGGGGTCACACAGAGTCGGACACGACTGAAGTGACTTAGCAGCAGCAGCAGCAGCATGATTAATAGTTGTGAAGGAGGTACAAATTTGCTAAGTAGATAACTGAAAGAGAACTTGGAAAAGTCTAGGTTAGGAGGTGTGATGACTCTGGTTCTGCAATTGTCGAAAACCAGTTGGGTTCAGCTACTGTCTGGGGCCATGGTTTGAGGCTGCAGGACTGAAGAAGCATTGGTCAGATGATTCTCTTGGGGTCCATTAGCAAACCAGAAAGATACAAGGATCCTAACAGGAATCTAAGGAGTAAAGGAGAAATGTAGTTTTCAGAGTTACAATCCCAGCATCCTGAAACCAGGAGAGTTTGGAACTGAGAGACAAGGGCTTAATAACTAGTACCATGTGTTTGCACGTAATTGTGTGGATATGCAGAAAAGTGTTAAATGATACAACTCAACCTGTTCATGTGAACCATCAGTACCTCAGAGGTAAGAAGAGACTGGGAACTTTAAAAAAAGAAAAAATAACAACTCCCACGTAGTGGATGATGGATTACAATGTGGATATACGATTTATGTAGTAATAATTTTTAGAAATCCACATAACAATGAAGCGGAAAAATTAAAAAAAATTACAATTAGAAGTAGGAGTACCCTGGAGCGTGCTCTTGGGCGAGAATAGATCTGTTTCTTCACAGAGCTGTTAGTGTCCTTGTGCCTGAGAGGTGCTGCTTCAAGGGACTAGTTTGTACTGTTAAATACACAGCTAAATTTATGCTTAGTTTTCAAATGTATCTAAACTGTGGCAACTTGTTAATGATACTGAATCTGGATGATGGGTAGCTGGAGGTTCATTGTACTGTCCATGCCATTTTTGTGTATGGTGACTTTTTTCTTTAAAATATTTATTTATTTATTTGGCTGCATCAGGTCTTAGCTGCAGCACGTGGGATTTTTGTTGCAGCATACAGGATGTTTTGTTGCGGCTCTCTATCTTCTCTCTAGTTGTGGTACTCAGGCTCAGTAGTTGTGGCCAAGGGGCTTAGTTGCCCTGAGGCATATGGGCTCTTACTTCCCTGACCAGGGATCAAACCCACGTCCTCTGCACTGGAAGGTGGATTCTTAACCACTGTACTACCAGGGAAGTTCCTAGGTTGATATTTTTTCCCAGATGAATACCAACAAAAGAAGATTCTGATTAAAAAAATCATGATTTATTTTACAATCATAGCCCATCAAAGGAAGAAAATAGATGTATTTTTCCTAACTCCAAGAGAATTTGGAGAATCCATTATACTTTTTGAATTAATTACAATAAGATCAGTTACACTTTGACGAGTTTAATTCAAGTTGAACTTCATGTAATAAACAATGAGGAAATAAAATTTCTCAAAACAAACAAGTAAAGCAAGCATCATTATACTCAAAATTAAGGATAATTTTACAGTAAATTATTGTAGTTATAAATCAAGAGATAGCTGGTGAACTTCTTAAATGTACACGAGCCAGAAATTTCATCATGATAAGAAACATAAATCTGTCAAAAAAGGACTTTCACCGCTACCTGGCTAATGTTTACATTTATAGTTGTCCTCAAAACATCTGATTGGTTCATAGAGTCTGCCTTTGATCTTTATCTCTCTCATAAGCTGCAATGATCAGCTCAATATTTTATAACCTTAAAATGTCTGTGTCAGCATCTCATCTGCCCAAGGTTCCTGTTATTGAAATATGTATTTGTATATGGCACCTCTTCTTTTATCTGGAATTCAGTTTAATCAAAGCAGAATCAAAGATAATTGGATATTTTTATTTATTCCTTTCCTCTTGCTTTAAGTCTGTAAATTTGAGAATCTTAAGAATGGAGGAGGCTTGGAAGAGATGATTATTATGTGAAGGAGACTGCCCATTTTTGTTGACTCCAGATAGCGCCTTCAGGATCGTCAGAGAACTAGTTAGTTTGGTTAAGTGTCAATAATATGTGTGCCCACAAGAGATCAGGAAGTGGGTCCTAATCAGACTCCAGAGCCATGTCTATTGGGATGTGGAAGGCAGACTGACCCTCAGTGGCTGTGAAAACCTTTAGGGCTTTAAGACAATTCAGAGGAAATGTGGAGACTTCACGAAGGAGATACTGAGGCTCCCTCTAACAGCGCTTATGCCATGATCCTCCAAGTATGTGGGCCACCTCCAACCGAATACACTGGTGAAGTGCCCTCAGTGTCCTGTCCTGAGTCTGTGGTGGAGGGGCGTCAAGGACAGTGGCAGAAGTTTGAAATAGCTGCCATAAGGAATGGGAGAAACATCTGATAAAAGTATTCACCGGAGAACTTTTGGGCTGTGAGGAAGAATAATCCAAGGTTGGAGGACCTTAGCACATGATTTTCTCAGCAGCCCCAAAGCAACCTGCGTCCAGGGACTGAGAGGATGGATGAATGAAGTGATGCGAGGCATAGGGGCAAAGATGGTGAGCTCACGGATGAGACTGAACTGATACAACCTGGCCTCTAGCCTGAGTAACAAAAAGAAAGAAGACGGAAGAGAGGAAGGTTAGGGGGAAACACAAGAGACAATCCAGTGTGAGGGGGTTACTTGACTAGATCAAAGGCCAAAGGGTGGAGTAAGATGTGGAAGAACTGGAAGGCTGTGGTCAGTGAGCAATTCACTGGGATTCATTATATCACAGGTGGAGCACATAGGTGTACAAAGGTCCCCAGGTGTGCCCATGGGAGGAGGTAGTTGTTATGGAACAAAGGTCAGTGAATATATCAAGCCGCGGTGAAGCTAGAGTGTTGGATGACTTATCCATGTGGGTGTTAACACTGATGGCAAGTAGCAAAGAGAAAGACTCTCTGGTATTAATTTAGGAAAATACCAGGAGATTAATAGATTAAAGGTCGCTTTTATTTATTTTTTAAAATTTTATTTATTTTTATTTATTTGGCCGTGCCGGGTCATAGTTGCAACACTTGGGATCCAGTTCCTTGATCAGGGATGGAATCTGGGCTTCCCTTCATTGAGAACACAGAATCTTCACTGTTGGACCACCAGGGAAGTCCCCAGGCAGCTTTTATTTGGGACTATCAGCCCCAGCCTCTGATCTCTATCCACTGAGTTTTGGAGTACTGTAAAGGAATTCAAGGACCTTGGTCCTCTATTCTCTGAATATTCCCCACCACATCCACACCCATCTCCCCCTTCACACACACACACACACACACACACACACACACACACACCCAGAAGCCTCTCTCATTCTAAATTAGCAAAGAGTAGTGGAAAGTTCCTAAGTATAAATCTCTCATTAAATCAAAAGAGAAAAAAGTGAAGATGAAATAATTTATGAGGAAGATGAATGGTTTATAATATTATGATGAGTCAAGAAATCTGGATATTTATTGCAGGTTTACTTTGTGCTTAGCTTAGAGTTTAAGTGTAAGGGTTTTGGAGTTCAACAGTCCAGAGACCAGATAGTGTGCTTAATAGCTGCATAAGCAAAGCAAATTATCTCTGGAAACTTCAGATTGTTGTCTTAAAATTATGATCATACCGCCTACTTCATAGAATTGCTATGAGGATTAAATGAGATGTTCCTTGTAGACTATGAAGTATTTGGGAGAGTAAGTGCTCAACCTCTGCTTGGTATTATCATCCTTCTCCTTCCTTGTTCCTGGGTTGGGTTTTTTTTTTTTTTCCCCACATACTCCCCTTTCCTCATTCCAGAATGAAGAGAAATTCATCCACCCGTGTGTCAGGGGATGTGATAGGTTCAACTTACACCAATACCAGAGTTGTTTCTCTCCCCAGCTTGTGGTTCAGTGATACTGATAGCTGAGATCCACCACAGTGGGAGTATTTATACTATGGGAATTGTCAAATACTTGAGAATAGGGCTTTGGAAGGGTCTGGTTTTCCAGCACGCGACTGCCTTTGGGTTTCTGGTTGGGTGTTTCCCTGTCAGATCAGGAGCTAGATGGCAGGCTGGTGTGCAGCTCCTAGGCAGTTCCCAGCTTCTTGCAGATTTTCGTTGGTGAGACTGCTAGCATGAGATATCTGCTATCTTACCCTGCCTCAGTGCCTCTATCACCCTCTGACTGCTGGACTCTGTGAAACATCCCCATTGCCAGATCCCTGTATTTCACAGCCCTTTCCTGATGCCTCTACAGTGTTCGCTTGTGTCGGTCGCTCAGTCATGTCTGACTCTGTGACCTCATGGTCTGTAGCCTGCCAGCCTCCTCTGTCCTCGGCATTCTCCAGGCAAGAGTCATAGAGTGAGTTGCCATTCCTTTCTCCAGGGGATCTTCCCGACCCAGGGACTGAACCCAGGTCTCCTGCATGGCAGGCAGATTCTTTACCATCTGAGCCACCAGAGAAGCCCAGTGTTCACTTAGGGGACCACAACATCTCCAGTGTTATCCCAGCTTATGCCTAGTTTTTATCACGGAATTCAAATATTTTTGAAAGAGAAGGGAGGAAGGACTAAGAACACTCCAGATCCCTCAGACACAGCTCCAATATGAGGGAAGTCTGGCCATCTAAATTTTCTCATTTCTTCAGTTTTTTATTTTTTCCTTCAGAGGCAAAATGCTGAGCTTTCCACCTGACTTTTTGCTTGCAAGTTTGCCATTTTCCCCAGCGGCTTAGAAAGGGAGAGCAATTGATTAAACTGTCGAGGAGATTCTGTCTGACTTATCCTTACTGGAGTTTCCCCTTTCCTTCTGACCTATAGGTTAATTGTCAATTTTTATTTTGATTTGGGTGTTCGTCTTTTTTCTTCTTAAGTATTTTGATCGGAAGTTGAAAAAGGTTATGTCAGGATCTGCTGGTTGAATGTCATTTTACACTGGAAATCATCCTAAGAGAAACTCAATTTTGCTTATAAACTTTATGTTTGTTTGGTTCCTTTTCACACCCCCGCCCCTCTGCAAAGTTGTTATTAAATAGAATTATTTTGCATTATATTTCCTTATAGAAAGTACAGATAGCAAGGACAGGATCCAATTCAATTTTGAGTTTCTAGGAATTTCTTGGACTGTACCACAGTGCCCTGTCTAAAAATACTCCTTCAATATCCACAAATAAATGAACAGAATTATGATCCTTAAAGGAGAGCTCAGAGCCAGGACATACTCAGATACATTAAAGTATGCTTTCAAAAATTACCTTTTGGAACTGTCTTACACTGTTGGAGGGAATGCAAACTAGTACAGTCACCATGGAGAACAGGGTGGAGATTCTTTAAAAAAAACTGGAAATAGAACTGCCATATGACTCAGCAATCCCACTGCTGGGCATACACGCTGAGGAAGCCAGAATTGAAAGAGACACGTGTACTGCAATGTTCATCGCAGCACTGTTTATAATAGCCAGGACATGGAAGCAACCTAGATGTCCATCAGCAGACGAATGGATAAGAAAGCTGTGGTACATATACACAATGGAGTATTACTCAGCCATTAAAAAGAATTCATTTGAATCCATTCTAATGAGGTGGATAAAACTGGAGCCGATTATACAGAGTGAAGTAAGTCAGAAAGAAAAACACCAATACAATATATTAATGCATATATATAGAATTTAGAAAGATGGTAATGATGACCCTGTATGAGAGACAGCAAAAGAAACACAGATGTATAGAACAGTCTTTTGGACTCTGTGGGAGAAGGCGAGGGTGGGATGATTTGAGAGAATAGCATTGAAACATGTATATTATCATCTGTGAAACAGATCACCAGTCCAGGTTTGATGCATGAGACAGGGTGCTCAGGGCTGGTGCACTGGGATGACCCTCAGGGATGGGATGGGGAGGGAGGTGGGAGGGGGGTTCAGCATGGGGAACACATGTACACCCGTGGTGGATTCATGTCGATGTATGGCAAAACCAATACAATATTGTAAAGTAATTAGCCTCCAATTAAATAAATTAAAAAATAAATAAACCTTAAGAACATTTAAAAAAATTACCTTTTAACCTCAATAGATAAAACCTGTATAAATTTTTAAAATGCCCTCCAAACTAGTGGCTTTGGCAAGAAACAAAGCCCCAATCTGAGTATGTACTGGATACCATCTACCAACATAACTTCTGGCAGAGAAAACATTTTATCAGAAGACCTTTCTCTACCAAGAAGACCTGTATTTTAGGGCCATCCTTAGGAGTGTGTTGATAGTAGATATTTTCTGAATAAGAAGGTGGGCAGAAGAGGCAGTGAGGAGGCTGACAGTGATTCTTTAAAGGCTGCTCTTATGCTGGGGATCTCTGTGGACTGTGTGTGGGTGCTGGGAAACAACAGGGGTGAGTCTGCACCCCTCTTCCTGCTTCTCTGGTCAATGGGCCGTCTGGAGGGTGAGTAATGCCAGCTTGATTTACTTCACCTGTATGCTGCCAGGTTGTGATTAGCTGTCACAGGGAGTAACCGCGCTCGTCTGAGTGAGTCATCAGGTTGTTTTATTTCTGGAGAAGTAATGCCTTTCCTTTCCATGTGGGGAGAGTCAGGTGAGCATGAGTGTTGGGCTTTGTTAAACCAATCAGAATCCTTTTATATGGCAGGAGGCGCCAGCCTGGGTTCATCAGGAGCAAGGCATGCTAAAGTAAGCTCATTTACTTCCTTACAAGGGATTGTAGAAGAAAGGTGATCACTTTTGGTAATTATTTGTTGGTTAGTGAGACACCAGACAAAGATATGATATCCTTAAACATGAATCCAGGAAATGTGATGTGAAAATAATACAGTGGATTATGTGGATTTGATTTTTAGCTAATTTAATAATAGAGGCCAAACATCTCTAATTAATCAATCCATGTTGGCTTAGAGGGTTTTTTTTTTCCCAGTGTGTGCAGTTTTATGCAGGATTCATGACTTATAGTTTTATAAGCTACCTCAGTGAAGACAGATGACTAAAAGCTGAATGCATGGATTATAGGCTGGGTGATAGAATCAAGATCTCCATAGACTACATGATAGACTTTCAAAAGGTAAAACTTGGCATGGATTAATGTCTACACTTAAATTTTAGAGAATTAGCCTCACAAACAGAAGTTGAGGGAGATGTAGAACAGAACAAACTTCTTGAAAAATAAAGCAAAGAGTTTT
Source organism: Ovis canadensis (assembly GCF_042477335.2). NCBI lineage: Eukaryota > Metazoa > Chordata > Mammalia > Artiodactyla > Bovidae > Ovis > Ovis canadensis. The sequence goes on from NC_091260.1 coordinate 35,258,142, forward strand.
GTTGATTTTAAGCTTATGCTAAGATCCAACCAGTCCATCCTAAAGGAGATCAGTCCTGGCTGTTCTTTGGAAGGACTGATGCTAAAGCTGAAACTCCAGTACTTTGGCCACCTCATGCGAAGAGTTGACTCATTAGAAAAGACCCTGATGCTGGGAGGGATTAGGGGCAGGAGGAGAAGGGGACGACAGAGGATGAGATGGCTGGATGGCATCACCGACTCGATGGACATGAATTTGAGTGGACTTCGGGACTTGGTGATGGACAGGGAGGCCTGGCGTCCTGCAATTCTTGGGGTCGCAAAGAGTTGGACACGACTGAGCGACTGAACTGAACTGACCAATAGTTTGCTGCTGCTAAGTCGCTTCAGTCATGTCCGACTCTGTGCGACCCCATAGATGGCAGCCCACCAGGCTCCCCGGTCCCTGGGATTCTCCAGGCAAGAACACTGGAGTGGGTTGCCATTTCCTTCTCCAGTGTATGAAAGTGAAAAGTGAAAGTTAAGTCGCTCAGTGTGTCTGACTCTTCGCAACCCCATGGACTGCAGCCTACCAGGCTCCTCCACCTATGGGATTTTCCAGGCAAGCAAAATGAATTACTAGATTGTGTTATTAAAATTATAACAAAAGAGGACTGGAGGCCAGTCTTTCTGTAATGATCAGAACACATTCATGCTTATTTATTACTATGGCTCAGGTCATCATTCTAGAAATTATGGGAATCTAAAAATGTCTTAGAGATAAGCCTGTTTTTTAATAACCACAGCAGAAGATAGGAATTGAGGTATCATAAGAGAGGTAAAGGTATAGGTGGATTCAGAGAAGCCAGGGATTATTTCTAGGAGTAGAAATTAAGAAACACTCATTGAGGAGAAGGCATGCATATTAATAGAGGAGGAGAGAACATGGTCACATCTCTAGTGTCTGAATCTTATGGGGGGTAGCCATCAGATACATGGCACATGACTACAAAGGAGCAACCTGAAGTGTCAGAAACCAAAGGAAACAATCGGAAATCCCAAGTGTAGAAATGGTGGAGAGAGTAGATGAGTTGGGCTGAGTTTGTCAACGACAATAGTTTAAAAGAAGATTGGAAAGGTGAATTGGAGCCAGATATTTGTGCCTTGTTAATATCAATGGGAAGCAGCCACAAGTCTTCAAAGAGGTCATTTCCTCTCAAACAAAGACTGAATTTCCCAGCTTTGTCTCTGCTCTCCGACCATCACATTCTGACTCTGGATTATTGTTCTCCAGCTTGCACCACTGGGGGTTCTGTACCTTCTGTCTGTATTCTAGCGAAAACCAACCCAAATCCATCTGTGTGTTACTAAAATTTGTAACAACTACAGTTCATGCAGAATGTTTTTGCGTTTTACAGAAGTGTTTTGAACAACTAGTCAATCATAAAGGGAAGATAGAGTAGAAGGAGAAAGATTGAGGCAGAGAAAGAGGCAGTGAAAGTTAGACTTAAAGTTGTACTTATAGGAATATAGAGGAGGGAGCACTTGTAAGAGATACACGTAATTACCTCTGGAGCAGGATCTTACTTACTAAAAAACTATACACATCGCTGTTTGAGTTAGGAACCAGGTAAGAATGATCCGTGGCTTCGCAGGTGGCTCAGTGGTAAAGAATCCGCCTGTAATACAGGAGACACAGGAAATGCAGATTTGATCCCTGGATCAGGAAGATTCCCTGGAGAAGGAAATGGCAACCCACTCCAGTATTCTTGCCTGGAGAATCCCGTGGACAGAGGAGCCTGGTGGGCTACAGTCCATGGGGTTGCAGAGTCATAACACAGCTTAGTGACTGAGCCACAAAAATGATCGCCATCTCCACAGTGAATTTTAAGTCCATCAGTCCAAGTGGAAAATAATTAGAAGTTGAAATTTGAAAAGGAAGAAGCAGAACACTCTCTTCACACCCCCCCACCCCCCCAGCCACATTATGTAGCATGCAGGATCTTAGTTCCCTGACTAGGATCAAACCATGCCCCTTGCAATGGAAGTGCCTAGTTTTAACCAGCGGATTATTTTCAGATTATATGATAGTTTACCTGAAAAGAAAAAAAAAAACAACTCTAAAATTGAAAGCAAAATGAAACAAGTTAATCTAAACTGTATATCAAGTTGGTGATACAGCCATAAAGAAAAGGATTATTTCAACTGTCTTTAGAACAAGGACTCTGACTATATATATCCTTAGTGAGATACACCATAATACTGAAAAATAGGGCAAAGTAATCTTGCACTTTACTTAGTAATAACTATGGTATTGCTTCTGATGTCATAGTTTTGAAACTAGCTCATGTGTATCACAGGGCAAAACAAAAAAGTTATGTTTACATTATTAGGAACCAGTATTTTCAGTGTGAGAGAAGAGATATAAATATGAATCCAAAGAAATTTTTAAAAGCCTGTGTCATTCTCATCAAACTAGACAGGGAACTTCCTCAATTTGCTAAGGCACAGCAAAACAGCAGTCAGTGTGACTTTAATGGTGAACTATTTAACATTTCTCCCGTAAGCTGGGGACAAGACGATAATATGTATTTTTACCACTTCTATTCACATTGTACTGAAGATCCAGTATTAGAAATTGTGCTAGAGATATTGTCAGTGCAGAAAAACAATAAAAAGAAATAAAAGGCATTCAGTTGGAAATGTGAACATGAAAGTCGCTCTGTCGTGTCTGACTCTTTGCGACCCTGTGGACTATACGTTCCATGGAATTCTCCAGGCCAGAATACTGGAGTGGGTAGCCTTTCCCTTCTCCAGGGGATCTTCCCAACCCAGGAATCAAACCCAGGAAGAAGTAAAACTCTCTTTACTCACAGAAAATCCAGTTGAGTCCACAGATAAATAATAAGTTTGAATTTAGCAAAGGCATCTGGATATAAGGTCAATGGGAAAAAATATTTTTATGTATTAGCAACAATCAACTAGAAAATAAAAATGTTAAAAATGTTAAAACTACCATTTATGACAGTACAAGGTAGTAGATACTTAGGAATGAAAAGATATGCAAACTTCTACATTGAAAACTACAAAACATTGTCAAGAGAAATTAAGGAAGACCTAATTAGAGACTTTATTTTGGGGGGCTTCAAAATCACTGCAGATGGTGACTGCAGCCAGGAAATTAAAAGACGCTTACTCCTTGGAAGAAAAGTTATGACCAACCTAGATAGCATATTCAAAAGCAGAGACATTACTTTGCCGACTAAGGTCCATCTAGTCAAGGCTATGGTTTTTCCTGTGGTCATGTATGGATGTAAGAGTCAGACTGTGAAGAAGGCTGAGCGCCGAAGAATTGATGCTTTTGAACTGTGGTGTTGGAGAAGACCCTTGAGAGTCCCTTGGACTGCAAGGAGATCCAACCAGTCCATTCTGAAGGAGATCAACCCAGGGATTTCTTTGGAAGGAATGATGCTAAAGCTGAAACTCCAGTACTTTGGCCACCTCATGCGAAGAGTTGACTCATTGGAAAAGACTCTGATGCTGGGAGGGATTGAGGGCAGGAGGAGAAGGGGACGACAGAGGATGAGATGGCTGGATGGCATCACTGACTCGATGGATGTAAGTCTAAGTGAACTCCGGGAGTTGGTGATGGACAGGGAGGCCTGGCTTGCTGCGATTCATGGGGTTGCAAAGAGTCGGACATGACTGAGTGACTAAACTGAACTGAATTAGAGAGAGACACCATTTCGAGGATTGGAAGACTCGTTATTATTAAGGTGACAATTCTCCTCAAATTTACCTATTAGATTTAATGCAATTACATAAACTCTCAGCAGGTTTTTTATAGAAATTCACAAGTGATTTTAAAAATTTATAAGAAAAAAGCAAAATATCTAAAATAGTTAATCTTAAAGAAGAATGGATTTGCAGGACTAACCTGCCAGACATCAAGAATTAATCTAAAATCTTGTTTACAAGAGTAAGTCTATGTGCTATTGGCACAAAGACAGACAAATAGATCAGTGAACCAGAATAGACAGTCTGGAAATAGACCCATGTATATGTGTTTACTTGATTTACAGCAAAGTCACCAATACAATCCAGTGGGAAAAGAATGAATGTCGCTGGGACAATTTAATATTTACATGGAATAAAAAGACCCTAGTAACAGGCTCTTCTTTATAACATGCTCAAAAAGCAACTTGAGATTAAATCATGTATATAAATGTGAGAGGTAAAACAAGAAGAACACAGAAGATAGTATATTCATGGACTTAGGGTAGGCAACAATTCATAATTAGGACATCTATGAATTAACCATAAAAAAGAAAAGTCCTTCATCAAAATCAAAAGCACCATTTAGAGAGGGAAATTAAATCATATATCCAGAAAGAGAATTATACTAGAATATTTATGGCAGTTTTACTCATAACAGCCCCAAATGGAAATGGCTTAAATGTCCATCAACAGAAGAATGGACAGACAAACCACCTGTGTATTTGCTTGGACAATTCTTTCAACTTTTTGGGCAGAAAAATACAGGAAAAAACCAAACACAATGGGGGTACTAAACATGCTTTTGAATTATTCCTGGATATTTAGATCTGGAATGAATTTATGAACTGGCAAGGACACACATCACATTATATAAAATTATTTCTATTTTATCTTTTATATATAGCATGCCTGAGTATTTTTAAATGAGTATACATATTTTAATAAATCATGAATTTTGCTCTATCACATGGTGTAAAAGAAAAAGAAGCATATGTATATCCTGTTACTACAGCTACACCTATGTTCTATCCCATACAAACAGTATTTTCAATGAGGTTTTTGGGGTATATGTGGAATTGTCTGACTTTTTCATAATTGCTTTTAGAGTTCATCTTACCAAATAAGATACTTATTTGAAAGACTTGGGAAGTACAGAAACAACTGTCATCATCAGTGAGTGGGATGTATTATTTCTTTGCTATTTAAGTTGGGAATTTCTTACCTTGCTAAAACTACTTCTAGAATTTGTTTAATGTAAAAACACAGGCAGTGTAATTCACAGAAGTAAACGTGCAGTGATTTGAAATATTTAAAAATGAAGGTATTGCATGGCTTTCCAATATGAAATATATAAAGACAAAATTTTTAGAAGGGAAGATAAGGATAAGAACTGACTGTGGGAGACAAGGCAATGACAGCAGTCAGAGAAAGTACAGCACTTTAAGCTTGAGTGAACGCGTGCAAACCAAACAGACAGGGCTCGGAATGCTAGCTTGATCCACAGGCTCCTCTAAGAGGTTCTTTCCCTGAACCATCACAGAGGGGAGCAGCCTTGGGTAGGGCCCCTGCCTCAGCACTGCAGTAGGTTGTCCCAGAGGAATTGCAGTGATTTTTCTGGACTCATCAGATGTCTCCTGGGGAGATTGGAACATTTCAAGTTGTTCAAATTGTGGAAGCTAAACTCACACAAGAGAAGACCACATGCAGATGCCACGAAGAAGTGGAAGACATAAGTAATCCAAAGCCGTCAATGAGCAGGCGTCACGAGCTCTGGGAAGGATAGTGGGTGTCGGTTGACCGGAGTGAGAAGCAGAAACAGGTTCTAGCTGTGTTGATGATGCTCAGATAGTGCTTACAGCTTGCCAGAGAACTGTCCTGAGGACGTGTATACCAACTCATCTAATCCTGAATTTAAGGTAGATACTATTGTTCTCATTTTCACAGATGATAAACTGAGGCAGGAAAGCATTAAGTATCTTGGCAGTCTGGTTCCAGGGGTCCTCCTTTTAGCTATTACGCTGTTCTGCCCCACCACATGGTCCCACCAGGATGGGGGAGGTGGGGGTGGTGGAAAGGGGTGCTGCTGCAGAGGCAACCTGTGCCCTGTGGCATGGAGGGTTCAGGCCCAGCTCTAGAGCTGTTTCTGTATTTTTCCCCATGAGGTCTACCTGTGTGACCTCTCTGAGTATTTTATGAAGTCTAGCTGGAGGCCTGAGGGTCTTATAACACATCAGGAAAGAGGAGAAAGAATGGCCTCCAGGAGGGAGAGAGTTACAGTGAGAGTCAAGACTTGAAGAGCAAGCAGGGACCACATCAGAAAGGGCCTTATAAGCCGTGTTAAGGTGTTTGAATTTTATTCCCCAAACAAAGGGTGTCATTGAGGTATTGTCAGTAGGGGAGGTGGGGAAAGAATGATGATGAGATTTGCATTTTTAGCAAGATTTCCCTGGCTGACTTTGTGGAGGAGGGAGTTGGGAGAAGCTGGAGTGTTAGAGGCTGATGCAGTCTTCTAGGTGAGGGGTGATGAGAGCCTGAATTAGGGAGACTGGCAAAAGGGATAAAGAGGTGTGGGCCAATTCGAGAGATATTTAAGTGGGAGCTTTCAAGACTTGGTGATTTATTAGGTGTGAGGGATAGGGAGAGGAAAAGCTGAGAACGATAACCTGGGAAGTTGGGTAGATGACAGTGCCATTCACCGAGATGGAAAACACAGCAGGAGAGAGTCTGTCAGGCAGAGCGGGCTTCAGGGGCACATGAACTGCACGGTCAAACAGGGCTCTGCTCAGAAGGGACGCGCGACTGGCTCAGTGATCTGCTCCTGCTGCTCTAGGTAATATTGAATAAGTGCTTTGGATTTGCACTAGGCCCAGGGAAGAATCCAGTGAAAAAAGGCAAATTCACATGAGAGAGGCCATAATGGATAGTGCAAAGTTTGGAGGGCAAGAAACAATTCAAACCAAGGACACAATTGAAAGACTTACTTTTAGAAAATAGGCAGGGTGTTTCTTTGGGACAATAGGAAAGAATAATTTATTACATAAAGACATTTGGAGGTGACAGAGGAAAACTTGATGGAGCCTTCAGATGGTTTCCAGATTCACAGTAAAACATGAAGTGAGGAGATTCAAAGAAAGTGAAAACTTGACTATTTGGTTTAGCTCTGAATAATAAAGAATTTTTAATGAGTTCGAAAGTTTTAGTGGAATATATGGAATTATTTTTTCACTTTTTTTTACAAGGAAAAAGTTATATAACCTCTTTACACAAAAAGTTTTTCTATAAAGCAAGAAAAGCAATTGAAGAAAAATTGTACTTGTGATCTTGTGACCCTAATATAACCAAGATCAACATTTTGATGAATTTCCTTCTGGCCTTTTTAATGCATTTAAAAAAATCTTAATATACTCAAAGTGTGTGAGTAATTAATATCTTGCATTTTCTTAACCTTTTTTACACTTATGAGTCTTCTCACCCCTTCCTCCTGCCCTGTTACCCATGATGGCATATAAACTTAATATAGCAGCCATGGGAGGGGGGCAGCATAAAGACAATAAATAAATTTATTATAATTAGATAATAACTCTCCACTCATTCAACATTGGTTCCAATTTTCCAATGATATAATAACTCCAGGAAAAGAGTACTTTCATACCTATCTTCTGCTTTAAGTATAGTTCTTCAGATCTTCTGAGTATGGACCATTTGTCCAAAATAAATTTAATGAGTAGAATTGCTTGGTCATAAACTATAAATGGTTTCTGCTTTAGTAATATATAGTGTTAATTCAAGTACAAATGAGAAATTATTTCTCTTCACCAATAATTATAATAAAAACAACATATCTTTTTTGGCTTACCATCAGTTTGGCTTACCAAATTAGCCAAAAAATAATGATAATAAATGAAAATATTTACATTAGTCAGTCGTTATAAAGTTTCTTGTGAAGCAATGTGACAGAAAATAGCAGTGACCATAAACATTTTTCTATCCTGGTTGCAGTATATTTCAAAGTGAAAAAAAAGTGAAAGTTAGTTGCTCAGGTAGAGTCTGATTCTTTGCGATCCCATGGACTTTAGCTCCCCAGGCTCCTCTGTCCATGGAATTCTCCAGGCAAGAATACTAGAGTAAGTAGCCATTCCCTTTTTCAGGGAATCTTCCCAACCAGGGATCTAATCTAGGTCTTGTGCATAGCAGGCAATTCTTTACAGTCTGAGCCACCAGGGAAGCTCGATATATATTTCAAATATATTTCAAGGACATTGCCAAATCCAAGCATGTTTAGCACAGGTATTCAGGATTTTCCCTTCTGGAAAGAGGTGGTCTACGTAAATGTTCCAAACTTGAAAACAGTGGAAATGAGCAGCCTTCACCTGGCTATGATCATCCTAAGTTAGCAAACGTGTCATTATATTGGAAATTCTATGTTTAGAATTAACATAACAGAAATTTAGTTATTCATCAAATATAATGAAAAAGCAAGAAAATTTTTCTTTTCAGACATACAACTTGACCAAATTAGATGAAATTTCTGCAACTTCAAATTTTTTTTTTCCTGGGCCCTACGTTTATCTTTTTCATTTCTAAATCAAACATAAAGCATTCAGGGTATACAAACATTAAATATATTTACAAAAATTTAAATTAATGTTGTAAAATAAAAACATCTATGTATTTTACAGGTATTATTTTATATAAAATTATTTTATATTTTTCATATGTAAAAATGATAGTTTTATGTATCAGCTTGGCTCAGTTATTGTAGACAGTTATTCAACCACACATTTTGTAGATGTGGTTAACACCTACAATTAGTTGGCTTTAAGATTACCTTCAACAATGTGAGTGGGTCTCATTCAATTAATTGAAAGGCTTTAAGAGGAAAACCTGAGGTTTCACAGTTAAGAAATTCTGCCTCAAGTCTGCAGTTTCATTTCTGCCCCAGAGTTCTAGTCTTGGTGGCCGGCCCTTTGGATTTCAGACTTGACAGCCTTAACAATCACGTGAACCCATTCCTTGAAATAAGTCTCTCTGTCACTTGGACCTTGACTAAGACATCATGTTTTTAATGTAAGATATTTTTTCTTCTAAAGTATTCAAGATTACTTATTAAAAGTACAAAGCCCAGTTCAAATCATAATTCTAAATATAAAAAATTTAAACTCAAAGTATTTAAATAAGATTGTATTTTATTTGTTCAACATTTAATTGTCTTATTAAGTAAGTTTATAAAAATAAAGCCATTCACAATTCCAGCACTCAGTGTCTGTCTAATTGCACTGTGAAGAATTATTGTTATTCTTCATGCTTACTACATTCAGATCTATTGCATCAGTAGGGTTCAGTTAGGAAAACAGAAATTACAGCAAGAACTTAAGGAATTGGTAAACAGGTATCCTCGAACTAAAATACTGAAAAAGAGTCATGAAAGTAACATTGGCTTCCCAGGTGGCACTAGTGGTAAAGAACCCTCCTGCCAGTGCAGGAGATGTAAAGAGACAGGGGTTCAATCCCGGATCAGGAAGATCCCCTTGAGAAGGGCATGGCAACCCAATCTAGTATTCTTGCCTGGAGAATTCCTTGGACAGAGGAACCTGGTGGGCTACAGTCCCTGGGGTCTCAGAGTTGGACACAACTGAAGCTACTTAGCACACACGCAAAATAACATGCAGATAGTAGCTGCAGAAGCCACCAGCCTGGGCTCGGAGAGCAGGGGAGAAACTAAAGCTCGGAGGAGGGCACTGGATAGCTAAAGTGCAGACTTGGAACAGGGAATCTTGTCTGGCCAGTAGGTGCTGTGATGCTTGGTCTGGGACTGCCACAACAAGCAGGACATGAACCAGCTGTCGCCGCCACATTGAAGGGCTGTTGTGGAAATGATGCTGCCAGGAATATCCAACAAACAGAAAAAGGAGCAAGTCCCTGCCTTCTCTGGCCTTGCCGTCTAGCTGCAGTCTTCCCTGCACCTAGTTTGGCAGAAACTAGGAGTATCGCTTGCAGAGTCCCGGGAAGGGCCTCACACGGCAAAATCTGAGAGGTGGTTTGGGATCTGAGAGATGGTATAAATCAAACAGTAAAACAAACTTGTTTAGTGTTACAAAAATTTCCTCTGCCATTATATGTGACTGTTGTGAATATAATATTGTTAGTCTCCTAGAGCCATGAATTGAAACACAAAAGCAGGGAGGTGTGGCATTATTGGGAAATAGCTCATGGTAGAAGAGTTTATTGCCTTCAAGCTGAGACAGATTTGACAAGGTAACAAATTTGTCTTTTTTCTAACCTAAGAACTTGGGCAGATCTGCCCTGAATTCCAGAGATACTGGCCTTCGGTGTCGGCAGCGGAGCAACCCGCAAATCTTCATGGCATTTTGACACAGCTGCCTTTTGTTCTGAGGAGAGAGGGTTAGCCAGGGGAAGCAGTATTCCCCTGGGGTCTGGACGGGAGCCCATGTTTAGGGTTAGAGGTTGTGCTGGGCCAGTGCTAACGGTCAGATGACAAGTGGCAGGCCTGTGCTCTGATATTTGCGTGTGTGTTTATGATACGCATGGTTTGTGGCGCGCAGAGCAAGGCTAAAGCATGAAGCCCAGGGCAGAGGTACTTCTTGTCCAGATCTGAGAGTAGTGTTGCTCAAGTGTGCCATGGATCTAGAGATGATCACACTAAGTGAAGTAAGTCAGAGAAAGACGAATATCATGTGACATAACTTACGTGTGGAAACTAAAATATAATGCAAATGAATGGGGAGCACGTGTATACCTGTGGCGGATTCATGTTGATGTATGGTAAAACCAATACAGTATTGTAAAGTAATTAACCTCCAATTAAAATAAATAAATTTATATTAAAAAAACAAACTGAAGTAGTCTCACAGACATAGAAAACAAATTTATAGTTGCAAAGGGGAGAATGGGTGGAGTTAAGTTAGGAGTTGGGGATTAGCAGATACAAACTACTATATACAAAATAAAAAAGCAAGGTCCTACTGTATAGAACAAGGAACTATATTAAATAGCTGTAATATAAAAGAATATGAAAAAAATTAAAAATTATTAGTGCTGTGTCCATCTTAATGTTGTGATATATCAAGACCATAATTTATTTAAGTAATTCTCCATTGGTAGACACATTTTTCTGTTATGAAAGCCCTCATTAACACCTGTACTTCCATCTTTGTAAATTTGTACTATTATTTCCTTGGATTATATTTTTTAGAAATAGACCTGTTAAGTAAAAGACCATGTATGTATTTAAGAATATAAATACGCATTGCTGAACTGCCCTTAAGAAAGGTGATGCCACATGGTCAGTTCTGTTCTGTACTGTCTCCTTTGCGGGTTTTAATCCCATTGTCTCAGATCCATCTCAACCACCTTCATTTTTCTTTCATTCTATCGTCTTTCCATCTCGATCTGAACCGTGCTTTTCTGAATCTGTTTTAAAGAGGCCAGTTACTCTGCATTCTCCTGAGGAGGCAAACTTTCCAAAACTTTGTTTTCTGATTCCTGCAGGAAATCTTTTCAGGGGCCTGTGAGTTGTCTGAATCTGATGCCCCTTCTCTTGTTTTGGTCTCTTTCCACAGGCTGGGCTTTATTATTTGTGACTTATTCTCCGTATCCTCTGGAGAAGTGAGATCTATCAGAGACCACGCTTGAGTGTGCCTTTTGCCCCCAGCACTGCTCTCTCTCATCTAGGATGCTGGTAGAATCGACAGATCAAATCTACAGAGAGTGGCTGGTGATGACCCTGCTGCTGGCCCAGTTCAATAGGCTTTCATCACATGTCTCCTGGAATGGGAGGGAATCTGCTGTGCCAGTTCAGTGATGCTCTCACACTCTGAACACGTGTAGTTCATAAAAGGGTACGCTCTCCAGCATGCCCATCTCCAGGGCCCTTGCTTTCTCTATAGGACTCCACCTGAGGGGGCAGTCACATCACAACATAGCTTAGTGCTTGGATCCAAATGTAAAGATATTTGAATTAACAAATACCATAAATGACGTGCCTCTATCGATATAAGGAAGGAGCTAGGGTTCACAATGTCCACTGTGACCTGGCATTCCATTTGTCTGAATTCTAGTATCTTCTGGAGTTCTAAACACTTGGCCAACATTGCCTGCAGTCCTCCGAACAACCTCCCAAGGCAAGTAGGAGGTAGGTGGTGTTGTCTGTGAACTTCACGGGTTAACAAAGGCACAGAGGGACCCAGTGACTCATATGCCCAGTTGGTGGGCATCTGTGGTTCCCTTGCTTCCTCTCCAGTGTGTTTCCCTGTGGCAGTTTGCTGCCAGCCTGCCCATCCCCTGAGGTTAGTTGGGCTGTGGTGGAATGTCAGTTTGGATGAGTCATTCAAACATTTGAAGTGCCTTGCTGCTGCTTGGAAAGCGCCCTTAAAGCAGGCTGCCCTGCTGAGCATTTGAGGTGTGGTGCTGAATAAAACTGCACGCCACCCAGCCTGCCCAAAAGCCCTGTGTCGTGTATTTATCACACAGACTTCATAAGTCTTAAACCACTTCATCCTCAACAACAGCTTAGTATGAAGTGCTTCTAATAATAGCAGCAGCAGATGAGCAGATACAATACCTGTCATCTTGAGGTGCTTTGGGAAACTCTGCACAGCTGTTTCTGTGTCTGTCTGGTCATCACTTTAACCCTGTGTCTGGAAGCAGATGCTCATGGTGCAGTAGACAGAAGTATTTGGTATCCGGGAAGTCTTGCGGCTATACCTAAGGGGTTCAGTAGAGAATATAACTAGGTTCAGTTGATCCCATTATGCACATCACCTGTCATGAACTTGCATTCCTGGGAGAATGGAAACCAGCATTTACTAAGCAAGTTTTAAGAATCTTTTGGTTTCCATGGAATGTAGAACTATAATGGGTCCAGCAGGTGCAGAGGAGAGCCAGCTGTGAAAGGGCAGATAGGTCAGGTAGCCTAAGGGCTAAGTTTAGTAACTCCCCAAACCGTCATTTGTTGGATCTATAGAAATGGAAGCTGGTGGGGGAGAGATAAAGAGGAAGGGAGGGAGGGAGAGAGAGAGAATCTCCTTGTTTCTTTTTCAGAGAAGGGGGGATTTAAACTATTGATTGGAGAGATCGTGAGGCTGGTGGGTTCCCAGCAAGTGAGGAGAGTAAACAACACAATTCACTGGCAGATAAAAATGAGGCCGAACTGACATGGAATCCAGGAGGGTTGTGAGGTACATTAGCCCTTCTTATTCCGGGAATGAGATAGGGTCTTTTGCCCAGGACTGCACTCTAAGTAGAAGAGTCTGAGATAAAAGTAATGGGGGCTAGAGAAGGAAGATGATGACGGGGAAGAAGAAGAGAAAATGTGAGATGAACTAGTTGCTTCAAGTTTCTGAAATGGAAACATATATAACATATAGAAACAAATGTAAACATACATAACAGAAAAACATCTATGACTCTTCCAGGAAAAAATATTTAAAAAATTTTAAAATTTATTTTGGGTGCATTGGGTCTTCCTTAGGGTTTCCTCGATGGCTCAGTTGTAAAGACTCCGCCTGCAATGCAGGAGACGCCAAGTTTGATCCCTGGGTCAGGAAGAAATCTTGGAGGAGGAAATTGGCAACCCACTCTGGTATTCTTGCCTGGCAGTTCCTTGGACAGGGGGGCTTTGTGGGCTACAGTCCGTGGGGTTGCAGAGTTGGACACGACTGAGCAGGAGAAGCAAAGGCAGCAGGGTCTTTGCTGCTGCGAGCAGGCTTTCTCTAGTTTTCATGAGTGAGGGACTACTCTCTAGTTGCGATATATGGAGATGACTTCTCTTGTTACTGAGCCTGGGCTCTAGGGCATACGGGCTTCAGTACTTGTTGCCCCAAAGAAACTCTCAATTCCATGATTTCATGCCATGAATAAATCCACCTAGTCATTCATTTTGATAAATGAAATTTTACTCATGGATCCAAGTCTATAAACCTTTTCCTAGTTTGAAACTATTTGGTTCGAAGATTTAATGTAAAACCCGTTCTTTGCAGAGACTCATTTTGATCTTTATACTATGACAACTCAGTTTTTAGTCAACCACAGAAAGAGGAATAATCTTTTAAGAATGGGCCTGAAGGTAGAAAACCGCTGTAGCATTTACTGTGCAAGTCATACTTCTGGAGGGGAGTATACTCAATATCAAGAGAATTACAGTGGGTAGGGAAGTATTGAGTTTCGCTTCCTTCTTCTTCAGTCATAATTTTAGAGGAGTACCACGCCAAGCCATAAAACCAGAATTACACATCAAATCATGCTCAGAGGCTTGGGTATGATTTCAGGGGTTTCTGGAGTGACAGTGAATATTTTCATTGACCTTAAGCAGCACTGTGCATTCCTTTTTTTCCCTCCAAAGTTATACTGTGAAAAATCTACCCCATTCAGAACAGTTGATAGAATAGTTGAGTGAACACGCATATACCACTCTCTTAGATTCATCAGTGATGAATGCTTTACCATATTTGTTTTTTCTTCCTCTGGACATTTATTAAAAATAAGTTGTAGATATGGCATTTTACTCTTAAAATATAAACATTACACTTGTTATGCTATCAGAAAGTGAGAATACTTGAACAAATAAAGTCAAGTCTTATTTAGAAAAGGGTGGGCAAGATGAATCGTTAGTATAACTTCTGGGAATGGAGGTTTCTAGCCCTTAGCTAATTCTCACACTAAGTCTCTGATACCTGGGGCCATTTTACCCAGCATGCATAATAAATTTCATCTTGGTAGTTCTTGTTTCAACAATTTTAATACAGACAAAGCAAATCCATTTTAATTCTGTACTTTCATGTCCATTTTCTGCATTGTTTCCTTCAAAAGCATCTCTTTATTACAGTGTCCTCGTACACACACTAGAAGATAGAACTTGCTTTCTCTCCTCTCTGCATGCTAAGTACTGGAGTTATTTTGTAATATGTATTCGGGGCTATTAAGGAAAAAGTTAAGATCTTTCATTATTTTACCTGTGACTTGAATCATAATAAAATACTCACTTTCCAAGGTGAAAGATGTTAAACATTACGTTAACACTTGCTGATGATTACAAAGCATTACTGTATGGCACATTATAATAACGGCTATCTTCTCCATAAAAATAATTATATTCCTTTAATGCACTCATAATATCTCTGCAGTTTTTAGCTGGTATTTTGTTCCCAACCCATCTTGTACACAAATATAGAACTTAGTGCCAGTTCATCAAGTGGCTAGATTATAGAGGAGAGAAATTATTCATTAGGAAGCTACAGATGTCCTGTATTTGTTTCAGAACACACCAGAGAATTTAATTCAAAGTTCTAAAAAATTTGACAGACAGATGGGATATGAACTTAATGAACCAGCTACAGGACAACACTCTCTAATATGTCAGGCCCCTTTCTGGCACTTTCCTTTCTTTTTTTCAACCCCCAATTCCTCATACAGGTCAATGTGTTGTATCCGTGGCATATCTCAACAATAATGGTCTAAAATTGGACATAAGACATTGGAGTTGGACAATAATGATAAGAAACAGAATAAAAGCCAGCTGTCCTAGATAAAAGGTACTTTGACTAGATATTAAGCACCTGGGAACTAGCTCTGCACTGTGTGTTGTTTAGCTAGGCATTCTAGTCCAGTGGTTCCCAAAGTTTAGGGTGTCTAAGGACCACTGAGTATCAAAATGCTAATTCCTTAGTTCTTAGTCCTGGAGGTTCTGATTTGGCGGATCTGGAGTGAGGTCCAGGAATCTTCTCTCTATTCAGTTTTCTGGGGATTGTGATGCGGGAACATGCTTTGACCTATACTGTTTCCAGCACCTAAGATGACAAAAGAGTGGGTCACTGCTAACCTGAACCATTGTATGTAAACTGATTTAATGCTTGTCTTTGCTGGTGGCCATCCCCTCCAAGATTCAGAAAGAGGGAACAAGGGACCCATATCCTGCAACTAAGAACCACTGTCTAGGTGGCCTCTGAAATGGATACTTCATTCTTCTGTCAACCCTGAAACAAACTGATGTGACAGGACACCTGCCTGGTAGAATAACTGACTCTTGAACAACACAGATTTGAGCTGAATGGGTCCACATATACACAGATTTTTTTTCCAAAAGTAATACTACAGTGGTGGTTTAGTTGCTAAGTCATGTCCGACTCTTGTGTCCCCATGAACTGTAGCCTGCCAGGCTCCTCTGTCCATGGGATTTTCCAGGCAAGAATACTGGAGTGGGTTGCTATTTCCTTCTCCAGGGGATCATCCTGATCCATAAATTGAACCTAGGTCTCCTGCATTGCAGGCAGATTCTTTACCAACTGAGCTACAAGGGAAGCCCAGTACTACAGCATTAGTATTGATTGGTTGAATCCATGGATGTAGAACAATGGATATAGAGGAACTGCCGATAAGAAGGGCCAGCTATAACTTATACTTAGATTTTTTTTTTAACTGTGCAGAAAGTCAGCACCCCAACCCCTGCATTGTTCAACCCCTGCATTGTCAACTGTATTTAAACAAGCCCTTGTGTATAAATGTGTGTACCCAAAGCTCTTGGACCCAAGATTAGTCTTTTAAGGGTGTACCCCACACTCTTAATACACTTCTTCTATAATATGATAATTGCTTTCATAGAAATCACCATGCTACGCACAATTGTGCAATAAAGTCCATAGGGCTTATGGGGAAAGATGATCTTAGGGAGACGGCACTCCAAAACTTCACTAGTGACACATTAAAAAAGATAAGAACCTAATGAAAATGCTAGCACACTTTTGTACATGTTAAATGGTTAAGAAATATACACGTAACCTCTTTTCTAGCTAAAATCATGGAGGATATAGAATAGAAGACTGCAGCCATGAAATTAAAAGATGCTTGCTCCTTGGAAGAAAAGCTATGAAAAACCTCTCTCTGCTCTCTCTGTTAAGTTGCTTTAGTCGTGTCTGACTCTGTGCGACCCTATAGACGGCAGCCCACCAGGCTCCCCCATCCCTGGGATTCTCCAGGCAAGAACACTGAAGTGGGTTGCCATATCCTTCTCCAGTGCATGAAAGTGAAAAGTGAAAGGGAAGTCGCTCAGTCATGCGCGACCCCATGGACCGCAGCCTACCAGGCTCCTCTGTCCGTAGGATTTTCCAGGCAAGAGTACTGGAGTGGGGTGCCATCGCCTTCTCCGATGACAAACCTAGCCAGCAATTAAAAAGCAGAGACAGTACTTTGCAGACAAAGGTGTGTCTAGTCAAAGCTATGGTTCTTCCAGTAGTCATGTATGGATGTGAGAGTTGGATCATAGTGAAGGCTGAGCACCAAAGAACTGATGTTTTTGAACTGTGGTGCTGGAGAAGACTCTTGAAAGTTTCTTGGACAGCAAGGAGATCAAACCCGTCAATCCTAAAGGAAATCAACCCTGAATATTCATTGGAAGGACTGATGCTGAAGCGGAAACTCCAATACTTTGGCCACCTGATATGAAGCGTTGGCTCATTGGAAAAGACCCTGATGCTGGGAAAGATTGATGGCAGGAGGAGAAGGGGATGACAGAGGATGAGATGGTTGGATCGCATCACTGACTTGATGGACATAAGATTGAGCAATCTCTGGGAGATAGTGAAGGACAAGGAAGCTTGGAGTGCTGCAGTCCATAGGGTCGCAAAGAGTTGGACATGACTAAGCGACTGAACAACAACAGCAATCAAAGAGAAGGGAAAAAGGGTTCCCACTATGCCAGGTGCCATTAAGAAAAAGCAAAGGAATTTTGCAGAGTTGATGATCACACACCTGAGAAAGAAGTTTGCCCAAAAGATGCTTCAGAATTCAAAGAGGAATCTTATCTACAAAAAAGCTAAACCCCATAATAAGGAAAATAGTTAGATATACAGAAGAAAGATTTGACTGGCCAAGATGACAAGAAAAGTGGGCAACTTCTGTGTATTAATAACTCTAGAACCTGAATGAGCATTTGTCTTCAGGATTAGGGTATATCAACGGTGTGAGCCCAAAGGTCTGAGAGGTGTAACGTCTTCTTTACCTTTGTCAGTTCATCAACGGCTTTTTGTTAAGCTCAACAAGGCTCAGTTTACATGCTGAGGATTGTAGAGCCATATACTGTATGGCAGGGGTCCCGAAGCTCCAGAATCTAATACCTGATGATCTGAGGTGGAGCTGATGTAATAATAATAGAAATAGAATACATAATAAATATAATGCACTTGAATCATCCTGAAACTATCCCCTCACTTCCAGTCAGTGGAAAATTGTCTTCCGAGAAACCAGTCCCTAGTACCAAAAAAGGTTGGGGACCGCTGCTGTATGGGATACCTGAAATAGAAATCAGTAAAAGAATTGATCTATAAGCATGATATAGCAAGATCAACAAGACACCAACTATCTCAACAGACAGCACTTTGATTGCTTGATCTCTTGGTAAATAGGGCATCATCTGCCATGGAGGATCTGATCCGTGAGACCCATACTGTTGGAAAATACAAACGTCTTCCTGTGGTTTTTTCAGTTATCTTCTTCATATGATGGAATGAAGAGAAAGCCCATGCATTGTGTAGGAGGTGGAGATGCTGGCAACAGGGAAACTAGATCAACAGGCTTCTTTAGAAGGCTGAACTATGGTGTCTGTCATTATTTTTATAATCTTGTCAGTAAACAGTGACCACTTTCAAGTTGAAAAAAAAAAAGGAAATCCATAAATAATACAATAAATATGGCACGTTCTCTTTAAAAAGAAGATTTGAAATTTGTTTGAGGAAGCAGACATTGGAAGGGTTGCAGCTTGTAATTCATTGTCCTGTGGTTGGAAGGTAAATTATCTGAAATCAGAGGAAAATTCTAACACCAGATGAAGATGGGCATAACTCAACATACGCAGTAAACAGAGGTAGCTGGTAGATATCTGAGGAGTCTGGGTGTGTGCATTTTGTGTATTCCCAGGGGCCTCAGTTCAGCTGGATGGTTTTCTGCTTTCACCAAGTGTTTCTTGCTGGTAAGATCTTGCATCAGTTCAGTTCAGTTCAGTCGCTCAGTCACGTCCGACTCTTTGCGACCCCATGAATCTCAGCACACCAGGCCTCCCTGTTCATCACCAACTCCCGAAGTTCACTCAAACTCACATCCATCGAGTTGGTGATGCCATCCAGCCATCTCATCCTCTGTCGTCCCCTTTTCCTCCTGCCCCCAATCCCTCCCAGCATCAGAGTCTTTTCCAATGAGTCAACTCGTCGCATGAGGTGGCCAAAGTACTGGAGTTTCAGCTTCAGCATCACTCCTTCCAAAGAACCCCAGGGCTGATCTCCTTCAGAATGGACTGGCTGGATCTCCTTGCAGTCCAAGGGACTCACAGGAGTCTTCTCCAACACCACAGTTCAAAAGCATCAATTCTTCGGTGCTCAGCCTTCTTCACAGTCCAACTCTCACATCCATACATGAGCACTGGAAAAACCATAGCTTTGACTAGACGGACCTATGTTGGCAAAGTAATGTCTCTGCTTTTGAATATGCCATCTAAGTTGGTTATAACTTTTCTTCCAAGGAGTAAACGTCTTTTAATTTCCTGGCTGCAGTCACCATTGGCAGTGATTTTGGAGCCCCCAAAAAGATCTCGCATAGGCAAAGGCAAATTTGCATTATACTCAGTCATATATTGTTTCCTAATATATCAATCACATTGGAACCAATCTGTGCTTTCAAGATAGCATTATAGCAGATCTGACTGTACCTGTAAGGAACAGGTTTCAAGCTGCCTAGACCCTGAGGGTAACCAGGAAAGCATTAGTGCCTTACAAGGAGCATTGTCTAAGAAGGTTTGGGGACTGCAAATGTGAAGGTAAAGGAAGTGGTATTCCCTGCCATCCATATGGCCATGAGGGAACTCAACTTCTCATAGGTGGTATCTTATTCCAATTATTATAGACTAACCTAGATTAATAATTACCCAGGGGTAATTAGGATAGCTAGGCACCCCACTCCAGTACTCTTGCCTGGAAAATCCCATAGACAGAGGAGCCTGGTAGGCTGCAGTCCATGGGGTCGCTGAGGGTTGGACACGACTCAGTGACTTCACTTTCACTTTTCACTTCCATGCATTGGAGAAGGAAATGGCAACCCACTCCAGTGTTCTTGCCTGGAGAATCCCAGGGATGGCGGAGCCTGGTGGGCTGCCGTCCCTGGGTCGCACAGAGTCGGACACAACTGAAGCGACTTAGCAGCAGATAAAGAAAAATAAGCAGCATTAGAGTAAGCTTCAGAGATCTCACATTTTATTTTTAGCTCTGCAAGTGTGTTCCCTAAGGCAAGTCCCTTTCTTTCTCCTGGATTCATTTCCTCATCTGTAAAATACAGAAATTGGACTGTTTCATCTCTCTAAGATTTCTCTTGGATCCTTTATCACGTGACTCTGAGGCTTTCTATGTTGATTAAATGTAAAGAAAATGAACACTTTCTGACCTCTTCAAAACTCTCCTTGTGGCTCAGCAATTTTTTTTTCATCCCAGGTTGTCTTCTTTGGTGATTTCCCAAAGTGAAAATTCCAAATTGTTGTTATTCTCAATCTCTGTTTCCACCAACAAA
Organism: Ovis canadensis; assembly: GCF_042477335.2. Taxonomy (NCBI): domain Eukaryota; kingdom Metazoa; phylum Chordata; class Mammalia; order Artiodactyla; family Bovidae; genus Ovis; species Ovis canadensis. The sequence goes on from NC_091260.1 coordinate 35,278,436, forward strand.
TGGAATTTATTGAGGCAGATCAAGTCTGATCTCATAAACTGTTTATTTATTTTGTTAACAGCTTTATTGAAGTAAAATTGACATATACTAAGCTGTACATATTTAAACAATGCAATTTGTTAAGTTTTGACATGTGTATACAGTCATGACACCATCATCGCCATCAGAATAATGAACATATCCGACACCCCCAAAGGTTTGCCTGTGCCCCTTGTAATCTCTCCCTCCCTCATTTGTCCTCCCCACGCCCAAGCAACCACTGACCTGCTGTCTTTCATTATGAGCTAGTCCATATTTTCTAGAATGTTACATAAATGGAATCATCAGTATGTATTGTTTTGTCTGACTCCTTTCACTCATTATAATTATTTTGAGATCCATCCACATTCCTTCTGTTAATAGAAAGGAGTTAAAGAAAGAAGGAGCTGGGTTACAGTCTATCGTATGTATATACCTCAATTTGTTTATCTATTCACTTGTTAATGGGCATTTGGGTTTTATAAGTTTTTAGCTATTATATATAAAACTGCTATAAATATTTTCTTAAAAGTCTTTGTATGGACATATGTTTTGATTTCTCTTGGGCAAATACTTAGGGGTTGAAAGGGTGGATCACACATGGTAATTGTATGTTTCACGGTTTAGAAACCACCCGACTGTTTTCCAAAGTGGTTATGCCATTTTACATTCTTATTCACGTTATATGAAAATTCCAATTCTTCTATATCCATGTCATAACTTAGTATAATCAGTTGCTCAGTCATGTCCAGCTCTTTGCAACCCCATGTACTGTAGCCCACCAGGCTCCTCTGGACCAGTTGCCATTTCCTACTTTAGGGGATCTTCCTGACCCAGGAATCAAACGTGTCTCTTGTATCTCCTGCATTGGGAGGCAGATTCTTTACCACTGAATCTACCTGGGAAGCCCAAATATCCAATATTCACTATTAAATAAAGTGTTAGTCATAAGTTGTTTGTAAAGGCACTTTCTCTTTACCTCCTAAAGACCCAGATCACCAGATACAGTCACACTGGAGTTTAGGGCTGCAATATATGAATTTGGGGATGACAAAATTCAGTCAATTACAAAACCGATGAGCCTTGATACCCTACCATCTCTGTCTTTGAATCAGGGTGTTTAAACTATTTACAGTTGTGATTATTAATATAGTTAGATTTAAATTTATCATCCTGCTATTTGTTTTCCATTTTTCCCATGTGTTCTTTGTTTTATCTGAATAAGGCTTCTATTATCTAAATAAGTCTCCTTTCTCTGAATAAGCCTTTATTTTATTTTCTGATTCCAACTGACCCCTTTTATTTTTACTTATTTAAAAATTTTTGTAGGAGTATAGTTGGTTTACAATGTTGTAGTTTCTGCTGTACAGTTATATATACACATATATCTATTCTTTTTTAGACTCTCCCCCCATCCCGCCACCAATATAGGTCATTACAGAGTATTGAGTAGAGTTCTCTGTGCCATATAGTAGGTCCTTATTATTTATTTTATATTTGGCTGCTGTGTGTATGTCAGTCCCAGTCTCCCAAGTTATTCCTCCCCTTCCCCTTCTCCCAGGTAACCATAAGTTTTTTCTTTAAAATAACTCACTGGTTTTTGTCCTGCTTTCAGCTATTAGGCTGAGGCTGGATTATTACTCTCTGGCCACAACCCATTCTTCATCTCAGTGACCTACTTATCTCCTACTAGGTCATGAGGCTGCTGGGCCAATATGCTTTACCTCTAAAACTGACAGAAATCAGACAAGGATAATACTCAAACATGTTGGAATATCATTTTAAGATTTTATAGAATTTGGTTATATTCGCTTATCCATCTGAATTGCCCACCTGTCTTCCTTCAGACACTCTCCACATTTTCTCCTCAGCCATATACCTAATTGTGCTCATATCCTTAATTACTTTATCCTCAGGATCTCTTCTCTCCTGCTCTACATTTGATCATGGTTTTCACTTTAAATACAGGGCTTCTTTCTCGGCTCTTTGTATGATGAAATCTTACGGACACTTAAAGACTCAGTTCTTGCTACTTTCTTATCAAGGCTGACCTGACCGTCTATCCAACTTCACCCACAAAGAAAAAGATTCCCTTCATCGGGTTCTCAGAATGCTTTGCAAGTGTATCTGTTACAACAAAAACAAGCACTTTTCACATTATATACAGTAAGTTCTCACTTGTCTGTTTTCCCCATGATGTGTCAAAATCTTGAGGCTACAAAAGTCCATATATATTTTTTGAAAGTCTCTTTCAGATTGTTCTTATGTAAGTCAAAATTCTTGGTTGTAAGCAACAGAAACAGAATTTCAGTTTTGTTGCCTGTTTTTGCTTCCCCACTAGCTTTACTGAAATGTAACTGATGAACAAAATTGTTGTTATGTTTAAGGTACACAATGTGATAGTTTGATATATGTATGCACTGTGAAATAGTCCCATAATCAAATTATTTAACACATCTATCGCATCACATAGTTCCCTTTTTTTGTGTGGGTGAGAATGCTTAAGGTCTTTTGTGGTTCCATTCTTCACACTTAGGTTTCAGGACTGGCCCCGCTAGTTTCAAAATTGATCAAAGTGGTTCACTCAGCTTACATTGTACAAACAATTTGGCTTATGGTGAACACAGTCTTTCCTACTGGGAGTCTGAGATGACATGACTGAAGCGACTTAGCAGCAGCAGCAGCAGCAGGCAGAGAATGCCTTATATTACCAAGCCCCCAGTTAACATCCTAGGCATTGAGTCTTTAATGAGCTTCCCTGGTGGACAACATATCATATGTGCTGTAACAAATCCTTGCTGAGTGTGTCCTGTGTGACTCCACTGGGAAGGGACTCTTGGAAAATTTTAACTAGTTTTTGCCTAACTTCACCCATGTGCTTTTTTCTCTTTACTGATTATGCTTTGTATCCTTTCAGAGTAATAAATCCTAGCCATGAGGAAAACTATATGCAAAGTTCTGTGAGTCCTCCTAGCAAAACATTGAAACTCAATGTGGTCTTGGGGACCCTTGGCATGGGAGACATCTCTTCAAGATAGTTTTATAATGCCTTTGCTAGAGCCCTAAAGATTTCAATGGTTCTGGAAAGTTTCTAGGTTGATCTTTTGGTTTGGCATTCCCTCTTCCACAAGATTGTATGAATTTGTAACCTCCCACACTTGTGGCACAGATTTGGGGTTCTGACTTCTGATGGATGGCTCTTTCCCTTGGTAGAAAGGGAAGCTTCATTGACACTTCCCTGGACAGTGGTCAATGTCTTTCCATTTTGTCATCATGGGCAGAGAGCTTTGTGAGCCATGGCTTTTGTGGGAAGCCCAAATCCTCACCTCTCATCCCCATGAGACCACCAGTGCCCCAGCTGTTGGCCTCTGAGGCTTATATTGATATACTAGTCTTCTCTTGAGGGGTTTGGCTCAAAGTTCTGTTTTGTTACTCTGGTACCTGGGAATTTTTGTTGCTTTCAGGCTTAGAATGTATTAATTTTTGTTTTTTTGGCCACGCCTATGGTATGTGGGATCTTAGTTCCCCAACCAGGGATCGAACTTGGACCCCCTCCATTGGAATCACAGAGTCTTAACCACGGGACTGCCAGGGCAGTCCTGTATTAAATTTTTTGTTAGACTTTTTTTTTTTCACCAGCAATATTAATGCTTAAGGGTGATCCTATTATATCAGTCCTGTGCACCTTATTGCCTAGAAACTGGAACTGTGACTGAGGCGACTCAGCAGCAGCAGCAGCAGCAGCAGCAGCAGCAGCAGCAGCAGCTTTGTCATCTTGAGTCCTCTGCAGCATGGAACCCAGACAAGGTATGCAGAAGGGATGAATAGATTGATTGTATGAATATATGGGTCATATGCAATGCTGCTGATCTTCCTCAGCCCTAGATTTGTTTCTCTATAGATTTACATCCACAGAAATAAAGTCTTTGGTCATAGCAAGTCTCCCTGTTTGTGATCTAAAACAAAATGAGGAAACTAATGTGAAAATCAATAACTTTCCTCGTTTGTGCGCATTGCCTTTCCCAGTCAAGATTATAAAAGTTGACCTGAGTATATATGTCTAAGCAGTAGTAATGCTCCCAGCCCTTGAGAATACAGTAGAAATAAACTCTGGCTCTCGGCATTCCGCTGAGGCATCATCTCAGAGGGACTGTGGTGAGTCTCCCTATTTCACTGAAGGGAGCAGAGAAGGTTCTTGGACCCTTGGAGGGATGGGTCATGGAATTCTGTCATTTAGTAGAGGTCTCTCACACTACGTTTTGTGGATGATGCAGGTTCACTTGTGGAATGATAGGAATCAAAAGAATCATGTCTGGGATCATCCACAATCGTAATTCTTCTAATTACTCTATTCAGGCTGCCCTAGATACTATGCAGAGAAGGGTTATTAGTTTTCCCAGTTCTGGATACATGAAAGTGACATTGGTCTAGTGACTTGCTGGGACTCTGGAGACGAGGGTGGGCTAGAATAGACAAGACTGATATAGTGGGTAAAGACATAAAGGGAAGAGGTAAGCAAATTTGGGATAAATAGTAGAAGTAAATACTAAAATTCTGGAGCCCAAGAGGTGAGTTGGGGCTGGGACTTCTGTTACACAATCTCAGACTGCACTATATACGTATCCATCATAGTAACTGTTGTCACCAAGCAGAATAATCATTTGTCCAGTCATTTGTTAATTGTGTCCTTCACATAACAGTGAATTCCATGAGGAGACGGACTATGTCTGTCTTACTCATCCCAGGATCTATACTGTCAGACACTGACTAAATATTTGTTGAATAAATGGAGTCATGAAATCAACCCATGTTGGGCCTTTTCCCCCAGTCTTTTCCTGAATCAGATTGAACTTTGTATGGAACCTCCGAACTCTCTGACCACCCACAGTTCCATTAATAAGCCCACTCCCCACCTCCCACCCCCAATTTCACCACTATTTATACAGCTCTGATCAGCTGCCTGGTCAAAGCAAGGGAGTTAAGCTCTTTGTTTCCTTCCATTTCCTTTTTTATTTTCATTTTGGTCTCGCTTGTTTTTATAACTTCCACATAAAGTTAGTGAAAACATCCAAGATGCAGAAAAAATAAAAACAAACACCATTATATCTATAGTTTTGTAGTAGTATCTCTGACATACAGTAATCACAGAAAAGAAATCCGAAACTTTCTCTCTGTTTCTTTCTCTCTTCTTAACCAGGCACCATTGTGCTAATCAGTCACTTCAGGCCTTTAAAATTTGACCCAAGTGGCAAATGAACAACCTTTTCTTTGTGGTTAACCTATTTAAAAAACGAGGCTTCCCAGGTAGCGCTAGTGGTACAGAACCCACCCGCTAATGCAGGAGACTTAAGAGACATGGGTTTGATCCCTGGGTCGGGAAGATCCACTGGAGGAGGAAATAGCAACCCGTCCATGGATAGAAGAAACCTGTGGGCTAAAAATCCTAAAAAGATAAGTACTGAGGTATACGAGTTTTTGAATTTTCTGTTTAAAATTCACTGCTACCTATTTACAATGAAGTATTTATCTCCAGGCCACCACTGACAGAAATCATATTTGAGTACAGGTGGTGCAGTGGTCAAGAATCTGCCTGCTAATGCTGGAGACGTAGGTTTGATCCCTGGGTCAGGGAGATCCCCTGGAAGAGGAAACAGCAACCCATTCCAGTATTCTTGTCTGGAAAATCCCATGGACAGAGAAGCCTGGCGGGGTATAGTCCAATGGGGCTACAAAGGGTCGGATACAACTGAGCTCACACACACAAGTAATATTTGCTGTAAGTTGATAGACATTCTTAATTTTAATGTTTGAAGGCAAAGGTGTGATTTAACTCTGTAAGACATAGCTTTTTAGCATTCATTTCAGTGGTAGGGTAAATAACATTTGTATTTAAGGGAATTTAGTGTGACCATTCAATCCTGTTAAAGAATCACTATCTGTAACTCTGAAAAACAGGGTATTGTTTGGAATACCAGAATTTGTGGCCACCTCTACCTCTATTAGGAACATTTATCAGGGCTGATGTACTTTATAAATCTGACTGGAGAAATTCTCAAGATGGCTTTTGTTCATCATTTATTGAATATCTACTATGTGTCAGGTACTACTTTCTATACAATATGTGACTCAGATTCTTATCTATTGCTATAAATGATATATATATATATACACAAAACCTGTAGCATAAGTCATAATATGATGTATCAAAAGAGAGGTAAAGTGCTAAAGAGAGTTCAGAGAAATCTGAGAAATAATTAAGGAGAGCTTGCAGTGAAGGTGGCCTGAAAAATGGAGAGTATTTTAGCAGATAAAGAGGAGCATCAGCAGAGCCTGAGGAAGATGAAGGCGGTTCACTGGGGCTGGTGTGATAGGTCCACAGAGGGGAGAGGAGGGTGTACATCTGGAAAAATGGGGTAGGGCCAGAACACGTAGGGTATTGAATGCTAGTCTAAGGAATTTGAATGTAATTTCTCATTGATAGTAATAAGCCACTGAATAATTGTGAACAGAAAACAAACAGGAGGCTTTGATTAGGGTAATAGCATGATTGATATTCTACATTTAAGTCCTTGCTTTTCAAATCAGATGGATCTCTAAAATCACATTAGGGAATTTACTTTTTGTTGTGTTTCATTTTTATTTTATATTGGAGTGCAGTTGATTAACAATGTTGTGTTATTTCAGTGGTGCTGTTATACATACATATATCTATTCTTTTTTGAAGTTCCTTTCCTGGGGAGTTTATTTTAAAATGAAAATTTATAAGACATTTTACAAGTCCTGGTTCATTAGAGTCTCCTGGATATCCTGCTTTTTCATTCAAAGTTAGCCTGTTCCCAAGATAGGCAGCTCTTCTAGTGATGGTGACAACTGCGGTGTCCCCCAGCATCCAGCGGTAGCCGAGCCTTTGGCCATGTTCAGCAGCAGTGGTGGCAGCTGCAGCAGTGGCCACCATCCAGGACGATATAATCACAGAAGTGAGCCCACCTGTGTGACCCACCTTGGTTCATATTTCTTTCCTGAGCTAGGTTCTTCAGATCTCCTGAAAATAAATTCCTATTCTATTTAGTTACCCCCGATCTTTGTCTACTGTTTGCTGTCAAGTCCTGTGGCCAGGGCAAAAAACTGGAGTTTTTAGGAGTGTTCAGCCGCTATTCATTCCCTCCCATTCCCTCTCTAAGAGAGAAGAAAACACATAGATGATCCATTTTGTTCTCTGGGAGAAAGCCTAAGTTCTTGGTAGCAGTCTGTCCTTGGCCATGAAATACACTGGAAAAGGTCTTCAAGTGCTAGGATGGGAAAGTGAGATTTAGGTCAAGTATATCCATCCCCTTTCCCAAACCCCACTGCATTGCTACCCTACCTTGATATAGATTTATTTGGTGTGGATTACTTGCCTAGTCAATCAATATTCCTCTCAACCTTCTAATGCTTTGGTATTCTAGTCTTGATGCTTTAGCCTCCAACATTTTCTCCTAAAGTTAATTCTGCAGGTTTCAGGAAAGTTGCAGCTGTGAGGCTGCCAAGACATTTCGGGAAGCAAGCAGCTGTTTACTACAGGTTTTAATTCTTTGTACTTGGTATCAAAGGTAACTTGTGTCGTTTTAAAATCCCTGTTTCCCTTAAATAGATTTTAGGAGGAGATGCCGTCCCTTAGTTTAGCTGTGGACCTTCACCCCAAGACAAGAATGTGTGGTGTGAGTGTGTTGCAGAAGTCCGTCTGTCGAGAAACCAAGCACAGTACTTGGAGAGTTGGCAAACTCAGGTTTATTACACCGGTGGCACCAGCGGTCCCAGAGCAGTTAACACTTCCAGCTCTGAGCCCTGAACAAAGCAGTTACAGAGTTTTTATAGACAGTGCGTAACACCAAACTTTAGTGGGCAGTGCTGACTGTTAATAGGTTAGTTTAAACTAGGGGTCTCCAGAGCACGAACAGCCATTAGGACACAGCAGTGGGGGATGCCTGACCTTTACACAAACATGGTTATGCAGGATTACAGGGGTTGGGTAATTGACAAGGGTGAGTGAGGTAAGTTTCAACTCCTAGCATTGTTGCAAGTTTTTGTCTTCCTGAAACTGTAAACCTATATGACTTTGCAAGGAGCTAGCTGAGTAGCAGAAGCAGAATGAGGCATGAGGTTATTTCTAGCTGGGTGCAAGTTTTTTAATTTTCCACTTCATGCAAACATGGAGTCCAGAGCTTTTGTTTTGAAAATGGGCTTTTTTCTCATTCTTACCATTCGCTAGATGTCAGGAACTCTCCGAATATACATTTTATTTTTAAATTAGCTCATTTGTACTTTTTTGGAAGATCTTCATTTTGACCCTAAAACTCTGTATGTTATGTTTTACCTCCTGGCAGAGCTAAATGGGTTACCAAGCACAGCCTGGAGAGGTGAGCAAAGATGGTATTACACGCACAGAAAGTGAGAGGCTATGGTCTATTTCAGTAGGAAGCATGCTCTTGCAACCACAGGAGTCAGATTTTATTGGAAGATGATTGTGTAGCAAAGTTCAAGGACTTCTCTATCCTACGCTTGACACCACATGGTCATGACATTGGAACCTTATGTACAATGATGGGGAATGATACCAGATTTCACCTGAAGCAGTGTTTTCGTGTGTTTTAAATTATCTGATTGCTAGTAGTGTAGATTTCTAGGCATCACACCAGGACAGCAGATGAATAGTATCTAATTCTAGGTAAATTGTGTATACTTGTGTATGTGTGTGTGTTGGGGGTAAGGTACTTGGTCATTTTTTTAATTAGAAAAATGACTTTAATAAAGACATAACAGGTAAATCCAAAGCAACTAATAATTAGTATTGGTAAGTGGTATCAACATTAACGTTTTTCTTTATTAAACTTTTAAGTTTTAGGTAATTATAGATTCTCATGTAGTTATAAGAAATAATACAGAGAGATCACATATTCCTTTTACTCAGTTACCCCTAAATGGTAACACTTTACAAATCTATGGTACAGTATCACAACCAGGATACAGATGAGATACAGAACCAAACATTTCCATCACTACAAAGATCTCCTGTTGGCCTTCTGTAGCCACAGTTACACTCTACACCCCTACTGGGGCCCGTAATTCCTGGCTACTACTGGTTTCAATTTCTCTAGCTTGACATCCCATAAAAATTATAATGGAATCATACATTATTTTTTAGGATTGGCTTTTTTCACTCAGCATAATTTTCTGGTGATTTATCCAAGTTTTTTTTTCTTTTTGTTGCTGCAGAGTATTATATGATATGGATGAACCACAGCTTATTCAGCCATTCATCCATAATGGAATATCTGATTCTTTCCAGTTTTGGGCTATTATTAATAATAACTACTATAAATAATTGTGTACAGGTTTTGTGTGAACATAGTTTTTCATTTCTCTGGGATAAATACCTAGGAGTGCAACTGCTGAATGGTATGGTAGTTGTATGTTTAGTTTCTAAAGAAACTACCAAACGAGTTTCCAGAATGGTTGTATCATTTTACATTCCCAGCAGCAATGTGTGAGTGATTAGATTTCTCTACATCTTTGACAGCATTTAGTGTTGTTAGCGTTTTGGATTTTAGCCATAGTGGTATGTACATAGTGATAACTCATTGTGTTTTTAATTTGCATTTCTCTAGTGGCTAATGGTTGTTGAACATCTTTTCATGTATGTATCTGTCATCTGTGTATCTTCCTCAGTGAAATGTCTCTTGTCTTTTGCCTACTTTCTAGTTGGATTGTTTAGGGTTTTATTTTTTACTGTTGAGTTTTTACAGTTCCCTGTATATTCTAAATACTAGTCATGTTACCAGAAGTGGGGTCTGGTAGCTTGCCACTTAGAAGTCAATGAAGAGGCAAGGTTGGTGGAAAGGAAAGTTTAATTTATTTCAGAGGTTGGTAGTGGGGTTGAGGGGGAGGGACTTGTGTCCAAAGGCCAGCTACCCCACTGACAATCAGTGCCTCTGCAAGAGGCAGAGGGAGGTGGCAACATGCAGAAACAGCACAGTCAGCTCTGACAGTCGTTTTGAAATCAGCCATTCGATGGTCGGATTAGCATCATCTTGGTTATTTGGGGGTACAGTTAGTCTTCAGTTTCCAGGATTGGTTTGTTCCCATTTTTTGAGGCCAATTCTCAGAATTGTGGCAGTTTTTTTTTCATGGCTATGCTCTCGTTGTCATATAGATAACTTCTCCCACCTGGTGGGGGTTTGAGTATCTACGAAACCGTTCAAATGATATGGTTCAGAATATTATCTAAAGCCCTAGAAGAGGAACTGAAAGTCCTTGACTAAACTATTATTATTTGGTCTCTTTTGACTGTTTTCCTTTGTTTCCACATGTTATCACTTATCTGATTACATTTATTCTTTGAGTAAAGTTTTTCTACAGATGAAAGGCAGGCAGAGGACATGAAGGGAAAAGACCATAGATGGGGTCCTGCTCTGTTTCAGTCATTGGTCAGGTATGCAGATGTTTTCTCCTGAGCTATTTCTTATCTTTCCATCACCTTAACAGGATCTTTCACAGAGCAAAAGTTTTTAATTTTGATGAGGTTTATCAATTTTCCTTTGATGGATCATGCTTTTGGTGTCAAATCTAAGAATTCTTTGCCTAGCCATAGATTGTGAAGATTGTCTCTTTTTCTTTCTAAAGGTCTTATGCTTCACATTTAAGTCAGTGACCCAATTTGAGTTAATTTTTTATAAAAGATATGAGGTTGGAGTTGAGGTGGTTTCGTCTATCGATGTCAGTTGGTCTAACACTGTTGAAAAATCTGTCCTCCTCCCTTGAATTGCTCCTGCAAGTTTGCTGATCATGCTTGTGTGGGTTCTTTTCTGGATTCTCTATGCTGATCACACATTGATCTATGTATTTGTTCTCTCACCTGTACCACACTGATTTGGTTACTGTTGCCATATAGTAAATCTGTAAATACAGTGTACTGAATCCTCCTATACTTTTTCTTTTTTTGGCTGCACTACATGGCTTGTGGGATCTCAGTTCCCCAACCTGTCATTGAACCCAGGCCACAGCAGTAAAAGTTCCAACTCCTGGGAATCTCCCACTCCTATTATTCTTTAAAAAAAATGTTTTAGCTATACTATTACCTCTGTCTTTCCATACAAATTTTAGAATAATCTTTTCTGTATTTACAAAAATGCTGCTGGGCTTTTGAATGAAATTATGTTAAACGTTCATATCAACTTGGAGATAATTGACATAGTAACTATGTTGAGTCTTTCAATCCATGAACATAGTGTGTCTCTCCATTAAATTAGATCTTCTTTGAATTCTTTAATCAGCCTTTTGTAGTTTTCAGCATGTGAACCCTATGCATGTTTTTTTAGATTTATATTTAAGTATTTAATTGGTTTTAGAAAAATTGTTCAGTTCAGTTCAGTTCAGTTCAGTCACTCAGTCATGTCCGACTCTTTGCGACCCCATGAATGGCAGCACGCCAGGCCTCCCTGTCCATCACCATCTCCCAGAGTTTACCCAAACTCATGTCCATCGAGATGGTGATGCCATCCAGCCATCTCATCCTCTGTCGTCCCCTTCTCCTCCTGCCCCCAATCCCTGCCAACATCCAAGTCTTTTCCAATGAGTCTTCGCATGAGGTGCCCAAAGTACTGGAGTTTCAGCTTCAGCATCATTCCTTCCAAAGAACACCCAGAGCTGATCTCCTCTAGAATGGACTGGTTGGATCTCCTTGCAAATGACATTATATTTTTAATTTCAGTATCCATGTGTTTATTGCTACTGTATAGAAATACTATTGATTTTTGTGTGCTTTTCTTCTATCCTGAGATCTTGATAGCCTCACTTGTTAATTCTAGGTTGATTCCACCCTCTCTTCAGATTTTCTTTGTAGACAATCATGTAAATTGAGATTCCTTTCCAGTATGGATGCTTTTTATTTTCTTGCCTTGCCTTTTTGCACTCGCTAAAATTTCCAGTTTTATGTTGAATAAGAGGGTGAGAGCCAACATCTTCACCTTATTCTCAATCTTAGTGTGAAGGCACTCAGTCTTTCACTATTAAGTATAATTTTAGCTATAGGTATTTTTATAAATTCTTTTTATGAGGTTGAGAAATTGTCCTTTATTCCAAATATGCTGCTGCTGCTGCTAAGTCGCTTCAGTCGTGTCCGACTCTGTGCGACCCCATAGACAGCAGCATGAATCAGTTTAATTTCACCAAATTTTTTCTATGTCAATCGATATCATCATTGCCGGGGGCCAGCATGAGGAACTCTGCCCATGGCAAAGGTCATGAGGAAGGAGGCTTGGCATACGCAAAGGCGTGATCAAGCCTCAGGAAACCCTCTGTTCCCGAGCATCTAACCCCAAAACCAGAGTCTGTTTTATGCTCTCACCTACACCTCTGACTTTATGGGGGGCTCTCCCCCATAACCGTTTCTCTCGGAGAAGGAGTAAACATGCAGCTCCAAGGCAATAAAAATTCCTGGGCATGACAAGAGTGTTTCAGCTTACGGACTCCTCTGAAGGTTATCTAGCCCACCTGTATAGGTTTGTCCGGCCACATGTGATTGTTTACAGCCTCCCAACCTGAGAGGCACGAGATGTTTTAGACTTACTAAAGGCAAATTCTTTTGGGGAGTTAGAAATTATTAGTATAGTGGGTTGGTTAGGAATTATATTGGTGAAGGGTTTTTCATTTGTTGTGTCAATAATTGCTGCTAATTCCCTGCTCTGGGTGGGACAAGGGTGTTTCAGGTCAAACCTCTCTGCAGACAGACTAGCTTGTGTGACAGGATTATCCATACTCCTGCCACATGATTGTTTACTACCTCTTAACCATAAACAGCACAGAGAGTTTTCGAGTATTTTGAGAGTCTTAATTAGCATAGGGCTTTTTCTTCTTGTTGAGTCAATGATTGCCACCAGGCCTCCATATCCTTAGGCACCTGGGAATATATTAATCAATGTATTTGGAATATAGAAAAGGAAATATAGTAGTTTTTGATGTTAGCAATACTAGACTTTTTGAGTTAATGAATTTTCTTTTTTGTAATAGATCACTGTACTTTGTTATAAATCACTGTGTCCTTTCTATGTAAAAATGTAACTTTATCACTATCTTAAGACTAAATGCATCTTAAGGGGAACATTGGTGAAAGGATTTTCATTTGTTGGGCTGATGCTTGCTGCTAAATCTCCATGTTCCCTGCCCTTATAACGAATATAACTAACATATAGGAGAAATAAGTATTAACCTTTAAGCATATAGGAGAAATAAGTATTAACCTTTAAGATTAATCATGTTAACCTTGGGTTAAATAAATTCCTTTCTTGATTGTAACTCACTACACCCTCACCCTATAGGAATGTAACTTTATTTGGAGGGTGGTACCTGGTTTAAGAAAAAAACACCCTTGGAAAAAATAAGTTTTTAAGTTTTAAGTTTTTTAAGCTTTAAGCCAACTTTTTCACTCTCCTCTTTCACTTTCAAGAGGCTCTTTATTTCTTCTTCACTTTCTGCCATAAGAGTGGTGTCATCTGCATATATGAGGTAATTGATATTTCTCCTGGCAATCTTGATTCCAGCTTTGCTTCATCCAGCCCAGTGTTTCTCATGATGTACTCTGCATAGAAGTTATATAAGCAGGGTGACAATATACAGCCCTCATGTACTCCTTTTCCTATTTGGAACCAGTCTGTTGTTCCGTATCCAGTTCTAACTGTTGCTTCTTAACCTGCATCACATTTCTCAAGAGGCAGATCAGGTGGTCTGGTATTCCCATCTCTTTCAGAATTTTCCACAGTTTATTGTGATCCACACAGTCAAAGGCTTTGGCATAGTCAATCAAGCAGAAATAGATGTTTTTTTCTGGAACTCTCTTGCTTTTTCGATGATCCAACTGATGTTGGCAATTTGATCTCTGGTTCCTCTGCTTTTTCTAAAACCAGCTTGAACATCTGGAAGTTCATGGTTCGTGTATTGCTGAAGCCTGGCTTGGAGAATTTTGAGCATTACTTTACTAGCATGTGAGATGAGTGCAGTTGTGCAATAATTTGAGCATTATTTGGCATTGGAATGAAACTGACCTTTTCCAGTTCTGTGGCCACTGCTGGAAGTATTTCTCACTTTCATTGTATAATCATAAGTGGTTTGATTTAGGTCGTACCTGAATGGTTTAGTGGTTTTCCCTACTTTCTTCAATTTAAGTCTGAATGTGCTGGCATATTGAGTACAGCACTTTCACAGCATCATCTTTCAGGATTTGAAATAGGTCAACTGGAATTCCATCACCTCCACTAGCTTTGTTCATAGCGATACTTTCTAAGGCCCACTTGACTTCACATCCAGGATGTCTGGCTCTAAGTGAGTGATCACACCATCATGATTATCTGGGTCGTGAAGATCTTTTTTGTACAGTTCTTCTGTGTATTCTTGCCATCTCTTAATATCTTCTGCTTCTGTTAGTTCCATACCATTTCTGTCCTTTATCGAGCCCATCTTTGCATGAAATGTTCCCTTGGTGTCTCTAATTTTCTTGAAGAGATCTCTAGTCTGCTGTTGTTTTCCTCTATTTCTTTGCATTGATCACTGAAGAAGGCTTTCTTATCTCTCTTTGCTATTCTTTGGAACTCTGCATTCAGATGCTTATATCTTTCCTTTCTCCGTTGCTTTTCACTTCTCTACTTTCACAGCTATTTGTAAGGCCTCCTCAGACAGCCATTTTGCTTTTTTGCATTTCTTTTCCATGGGGATGGTCTTGATCCCTGTCTCCTGTACAATGTCACAAACCTCCATCCATACTTCATCAGGCACTCTATCTATCAGATCTAGGCCCTTAAATCTATTTCTCACTTCCACTGTATAATCATAAGGGGTTTGATTTAGGTCATACCTGAATGGTCTAGTGGTTTTCCCTACTTTCTTCAATTTAAGTCTGAATTTGGCAATAAGGAGTTCATGCTCTCAGCCACAGTCAGCTCCTGGTCTTGTTTTTATTGACTGTATAGAGCTTCTCCATCTTTGGCTGCAAAGAATATAATCAATCTGATTTCGGTGTTGACCATCTGGTGATGTCCATGTATAGAGTCTAAACTCTAGGAACTATCCAAACAAAATCAGCCTGGGGCTTATCAAGTTACACTCAGTTCAGTTCAGTCGCTCAGTCATGTCCGACTCTTTGAGACCCCATGGACTGTAGCACATCAAGCTTCCCTGTCAATCACCAACTCCTGGAGCTTGCTCAACTTCATGTCCATCGAGTCAGTGATGCCATCCAACCATCTGTCATCCTCTATCATCCCCTTTTCCTCCTGCCTTCAATCTTCCCTAGCATCAGGGTCTTTTCCAGTGAGTCAGTTCTTCGAATCAGGTGGCCAAAGTATTGGAGTTTCAGTTTCAGCATCAGTCATTCCAATGAATATTCAGGGTTAATTTCCTTTAGGATGGACTGGTTTGATCTCCTTGCAGTCCAAGGGACTCTCAAGAGTCTTCTCCAACACCACGGTTCAAAGCATCAGTTCTTTGGTGCTTAGCTTTCTTTATGGTCCAACTCTCACATCCATACATGACTACTGAAAAAATCTTAGCTTTGACTAGATGGACCTTTGTTGGTAAAGTAATGTCTCTGCTTTTTAATATGCTGTCTAGGTTGGTCATAGCTTTTCTTCCAAGGAGCAAGCATCTTTTAATTTCATGGCTTCAGTCACCATGTGCAGTAATTTTGGAACACAAGAAAATAAAGTCTGTGTCTGTTTCCACTGTTTCCCCATCTATTTCCCATGAAGTGATGGGACCAGATGCCATGATCTTCGTTTTCTGAATGTTGAGCTTTAAGCCAACTTTTTCACTCTCCTCTTTCTCTTTCATCAAGAGACTCTTTAGTTCCTCTTTGCTTTCTGCCATATGTGTGATGTCATCTGCATATCTGAGGTGATTGATATTTCTCCCAGCAATCTTGATTCCAGCTTGTGTTTCATCCAGTCCAGCATTTCACATGATGTACTCTGCATATAAGTTGAATAAGCAAGGTGATAAGTACAGCCTTGATGTACCCGTTTCCCAATCTGGAACCAGTCCGTTGTTCCATCAGGTTACATTAGAATCAATAACATGTTTTGTGTGGAAGGGCCCATTCCTGTGATATCTACCTGACTGCTTCCAGCTCTGGTGACTAGAGAGACCAGAGTGCCCCTAGAGGTCAAGACTGGTAGTGCCGACAACTCACACCTGCAAATGTTTTCCTTCCCACTGGACTTGAGAGAGTGGTACAAATGAGAGATTTGCAAGGCTGGAGTCAGGGACAACTGTGGTACCTGCCCCTTCCTACTTGAGATACGATTCCCAAAGCAGAGCAAAAGGGTGTTGGGAAACAGAAAAGCCAACAGTTGTGCCTGTCATGTGATAACAGGATTGAGAGAACTCTATCACAGTTCTATACAGAAGAACACAGATGCAGGGTTAAAAACCATGAAAAAAATGTCAAAAAGAAGAAAGGCTATGCAAGTGGATCTGTAGTCACCTGGATACAATAGAAAGAGCCCTTCAGAATCACTGCCTAAGAATTAATAATAACCAAATCACTGCATCATCTCTAATTTACAAAATAATCATTGGTACTATATAGTAAGCACTTACTTTCCCTGGTGGCTCAGATGGTAAAGAATCTGCCTGCAATGTGGGAGATCTGGATTTGATCCCTGGGCCAGAAAGACCCCCTGGAAAATGGAATGGAGACCCACTCCAGTATTCTTGCCTTGAGAATTCCATGGACAGAGGAGTCTGGTGGGTTACAGACTATGGGGTTGCAAAGAGTCGGACACAATGGAGTAACACTTTTATTTTTTCACTTTCATGTGTCCAAGAATTTGTAGTGTATTATATATGCAGATGACACCACCCTTATGACAGAAAGTGAAGAGGAACTAAAAAGCCTCTTGATGAAAGTGAAAGAGGAGAGTGAAAAAGTTGGCTTAAAGCTCAACATTCAGAAAATTAAGATCATGGCATCTGGTCCCATCACTTCATGGGAAATAGATGGGGAAACAGTGGAAACACTGTCAGACTTTATTTTGGGGGGCTCCAAAATCACTGCAGATGGTGATTGCAGCCAGGAAATTAAAAGACGCTTACTCCTTGGAAGGAAAGTTCTGACCAACCTAGATAGCATATTCAAAAGCAGAGACATTACTTGGCCAACAAAGGACCGTCTAGTCAAGGCTATGGTTTTTCCAGTGGTCATGTATGGGTGTGAAAGTTGGACTGTGAAGACAGCTGAGCGCCGAAGAATTGATGCTTTTGAACTGTGATGTTGAAGAAGACTCTTGCGAGTCCCTTGAACTGTAAGGAGATCCAACCAGTCCATCCTAAAGGAGACCAGTCCTGGTTATTCTTTGGAAGGACTGATGCTAAAGCTGAAACTCCAATACTTTCACCACCTCATGCAGAATTGACTTATTGGAAAAGTCTCTGATGCTGGGAGGGATTGAGGGCAGGAGGAGAAGGGGATGACAGAGGATGAGATGGCTGGATGGCATCACTGACTCGATGGACATGAGTTTGGGTGAACTCCGGGAGTTGGTGATGGACAGGGAAACCTGGCGTGCAGCAATTCATGGGGCTGCAAAGAGTTGGACACGACTGAGCGACTGAACTGACTGACTGATACATAGATTTTCAAATCTTTGTGTAATAGATAAAATATCATGAGCATATCAAACAGATATATTTTGGCCTTGGTAATCCCTGGAGCCAAGTCATCTTACTGTCTCATTTCCAGAAGCACTCTTGACACATTGAGGATATAGAGGTTGATACCATGGCATAAAGCAAATATCCCTTCCATCAAATGGTCAGACCATGTAGCCATCTGCCCCAACAAACAGGGAGGACATAACATAGAGAAAATGAAGAAATGATCCACAATGAGATATTATTTCATGCTTGTCTAGATGGTTATTATCAAAAAGATAAAAAAATAACTAGTGTTGCTGAGGATGTAGAGAAAACGGAACCTTCCCACATTGTTGATGGGAATGCAATTTGCTACAGCTACTGTGGAAAACAGTATAGAGGTTCCTCAAATAATTAAAAATAGAACTACCGTGTGATCCAACTATTCCATATATGGGTATTTTTCTGAAGAAAAGAAAACACTAGTTTGGAAAGATATATGCACCCCTATGTTCATTGCAGCATTATTTATAGTGCCAAGACTTGGGAACAACTTAAACATGTTCCCAAGCAACAGTCCATTGGTAGATGGATAGATAAACAAGATGTCGTATACATACATAATATAATACTATACAACCATCAAAAAGAAGGAAATCTTGCCATTTCCTTCTTAGGAAAGCTACGATAAACCTGAAAGTGTTAGTCACTCGGTTGTGTCCGACTCTTTGCGACCCCATGGACTGTAGCCTGCCAGACTCCTCTGACCATGGAATTCTCCAGTCTAGAATACTGGAGTGGGTAACCGTTCCTTTCTCCAGGGGACCTTCCTGACCCAGGGTTCGAGCCCAGGGCTCCTGTACTACAGGCAGATTTTTTACCATCTGAGCCACTGAGAATAGTGTATTAAAAAACAGAGACATCACTTTGCCAACAACGGTATGTATAGTCAAATTTATGGTTTTTCCAGTAGTCATGTACGGATGTGAAAGCTGGATCATAAAGAAGGCTGAGCGCTGAAGAACTGATGCTTTCGAACTGCAGTGCATGTATCTTTTTTGATATATTTTTCTCTGGATAATATGCCTAGAAGTGGAATTGCTGGATCATATGGTAGTTCTAAGTTTTTAAAGGAACATCCATAGTGTTCTCCATACTGGCTGTGCCAATTTACACTCCCACCAACAAGGTAGGAGGGTTCTCTTTTCTCCTCACACTCTCCAGAATTTATTGTTTGTAGATTTTTAATGATGGCCATTCTGACTGATGTGAGGTGATATTTCATTTAATTTTGATTTACATGTCTCTAATGATTACTAATAAACTGAAACAGATGGGAATACCAGACCAACTGACCTGCCTGTTGAGAAACCTGTATGCAGGTCAGGAAGCAACAGTTAGAACTAGACATGGAACAACAGACTGGTTCCAAATAGGAAAAGGAGTATGTCAAGGCTGTATATTGTTACCCTGCTTATTTAACTTATATGCAGAGTACATCATGAGAAACGCTGGGCTGGAAGAAGCAAAAGCTGGAATCAAGATTGCTGGGAGAAATATCAATAACCTCAGGTATGCAGATGACACCACCCTTATGGCACAAAGTGAAGAGAAACTAAAAAGCCTCTTGATGAAAGTAAAAGTGGAGAATGAAAAAGTTGGCTTAAAGCTCAACATTCAGAAAATGAAGATCATGGCATATGATCCCATCACTTCATGGGAAATAGATGGGGAAACAGTGGAAACAGTGTCAGACTTTATTTTTGGGGGCTCCAAAATCACTGCAGATGGTGACTGCAGCCATGAAATTAAAAGATGCTTACTCCTTGGAAGAAAAGTTTTGACCAACCTAGATAGCATATTGAAAAGCAGAGACATTACTTTTTCCTGTGGTCTAGAGTTGGACTGTGAAGAAAGCTGAGCACCGAAGAATTGATGCTTTTGAACTGTGGTTTGGAGAAGACTCTTGCGAGTCCCTTGGACTGCAAGGAGATCCAACCAGTCCATTCTGAAGGAGATCAGCCCTGGGTGTTCTTTGAAGGGAATGATGCTAAAGCTGAAACTCCAGTACTTTGGCTACTTCGTGTGAAGTGTTGACTCATTGGAAAAGACTCTGTTGCTGGGAGGGATTGGGGGCAGGAGGAGAAGGGGACGACAGAGGATGAGATGGCTGGATGGTATCACTGACTCGATGGGCATGAGTTTGATTGAACTTTGGGAGTTGGTGATGGAGAGAGAGGCCTGGCGTGCTGCAATTCATGGGGTTGCAGAGTCGGACACGACTGAGTGACTGAACTGAACTGAAAGATTAGTGATATTGAACATCTTTTCATTTACCTCTTGGCCATCTGTATGTCTTCTTTGGAAAAATGTCTATTTAGGTCTTCTGGTCATTTTTTGATAGTTTTTTTTTTTTTTTTGTATTGAGTTGTATGAGCTGTTTGTATGGTTTGAAAATTAACGCTTGTGGGTCACACCATTTGCAAATATTTTCCTCCAGTTTGTAGGTTGTCTTTTTGTTTTGTTTACTGAAATCCACGCTTTTTGACTCTAGGAGATTTTTAAAAATAGAAGGGATGTACAGAGAATTTCCTGGCAGTCCAGCAGTTAGGAGTCTACACTTCCACTGCAGGGGCACAGGTCAACTCCTGGTTGAGGAATTAAGACCCTGTGAGCAACGTGGTAAGACCAGGAAAAAAAAAAAGAAGAAGAAGAAAGTGTACAAAGTGAAAGCTAGAGACATTTCTTTTCTTTGCTCTTCAGGTCTGACACTTGGGGTAGGTTGGGAAATACCCAGTGGACGTTAGAAATATTTAGGAGTCTAAAGACTATTAGGCTCGTGACCTCCTTCTCCAGGTGTTTCCTGGGCTGGGATTCTCTCCTCATGCTAGGGGGCAGTTGTTGGGTGACAAGGCTGCTTCAAAGAAGCTGTGGCTTGCTGGGACCCTGAAGGAAGGGAGCCCAGAGAGTAACATCCCACCCTCACTCTCCTCTTTCTGTCCGATGGGCTTTCAGAGCTTCTCACTGGCCAAACACAACTGGAAACCAGTAAGCAGCAGAGCCACAGAGATGGTCCATAGAAATCAGCCTCAGGGCAAAAAGCAGGGTAGATAAGGTGATAATGTGAAGGGCATAATGGAAGAGATGTGGCACCCCTGCTTATTTTTATCATGTCTCTCTCTAGCCTCCTATTTCCAACACACACATACAATAATCCAACAACTCTCAACTAATGCTTTTCTATCTTGTATCATAATCACTGGGGCTGACTGTTCTTGCTGTCTAAAATACTCTTTCCTTCACCTCGCACATCCTTCTTGTCTCAGTTTAGGCATCATTTCCTCAAGGAAGCCCTTCTTGGTCTCCAAGCCTGGGTGCATGCCCTCCTATGTATTTCCACGATAATTGTGGTAAATGTATTTAAGTACATACTATGGCAAGCACTGTTCTAAGTAACACCTAACATGTATTAACTCATTAATTTCTTATAAACCTATCAGGAAGGTACTACCATTGTCTTCAATTTACAGATAAGAAAATTGAGACCCAGAGGAGTTAACTGATCAGGGTTGCGCAAGTTGTGAGTGATGGAGTCTACATTTGAGTTTGCGCAGACGTGAACTGGAGCCAAGCTGTTAACTACTGTGCTAAACTGCTTCTAGTTCCAAACTGTACTTATGCCCAGACCTGGCACAGTGCTTGGTACACACAAGACATTAAGTAAATACTGGAAATTTTAGTTAGCTAGTTAATTAATCTATGTAGGGCAGGAGTCCTAAATCAGCTTTTCCTTTAAGAACATCTGGGTGAGAAGGATTTATTACATTGCTTTTGTTTTGTCCCTTTCAGATACTTACATGAGATTGTATTTTAATGTCCATGTTCTAGCTAAGAACTTCTGATACATAAGAATTTATTTTCCTGGTTGCTCTTGGGAGTTCGAGTGTCCATATGATGAAGGATCTGACAGTACGGTTTCTGCAAAAACCATTAATGGCATCCACTTCAGCAATTATATTTATCATTTCCCACCTGGGAATTCAAGCCCTATCTTTTGTTCACATGGATGTGCAGTAACTTATGGATCTGCTGCTGTGTCTGACGCCACAGTTTCTGCAAAAACCATTAGCGGTGTCTGCCTCAGCAATGAGGTACAGGAATCAGCTCTTGGAAGAAATCAAAGAAAAGAGGGAAGTGGCAGCTATGCAGATGAGTTGTGGGAAGATGGTCTAATATACAGGAAGGAAGCAACTCTAAGGGGAAAAGAAAAAATAAGTTGGATTTGACTGGATGAAGAGTTAAACTGAGATATTGTAAAAGTGAGGAGAGTCAAGAAACTAGAATTTTAGAGTGTACCTTCCATATGACAGGCACCATGTTTTAAATAACAATTTGTTTAATCATTATAGCAATCCAGAGGGAACGTTTTCAGTTTACAGATGAGAAAACTGAAGATCAAAGGGGTTAAGTAATTGCCCAGGTTTATGCAGAAAGAGTCCGTGGTGGAATCCAAAGCCTATGCTGTTTCTACTGCTCATAGCCCTCATGGCACATTGCCTAGAACTTCAATGTCTGGTACAGAGGCCAAACATCACTCACTCACTCCTTAATTTAAACATGAATATTTACTGAGTGTTGTGCTAATTGCTGGGAATAATATAGTGAAGAAAGCACA
The DNA here is from genome assembly GCF_042477335.2 of Ovis canadensis. Classification (NCBI taxonomy): domain Eukaryota; kingdom Metazoa; phylum Chordata; class Mammalia; order Artiodactyla; family Bovidae; genus Ovis; species Ovis canadensis. The sequence goes on from NC_091260.1 coordinate 35,300,787, forward strand.
TCATAGCTTCAAGGATCCCATCCATCATTGTGAACCATGCAATTATAGGATACTTTGGTGGGAGAGCAAGGACATCTAAACCAGTCTTGGTGGAGTTAGAAAGTGACATTGATCTTAAGGAAGGCTTGCAAAAGAAGTGAATTCAAATGGAGCCTTGAGAGGCTGGTTGAAAAACTAGGGATTATCAAGGAAAGGAGTGGGCAGTGTATTCCAGGAAGAGATTATAGCTGATCCAAAGGCATAGATATTCCCAGAACTGCAAATAGCTCAACTGCAAGGAGTAGGGGAATAAAACAGGGCACATACACAGGGGTCCAAATGTGTAGAGCCTTGTGTAATGTATAAAGGACCCTTGACCTTGTCATGAGAGCCATGAGGAGACAATGGAGTGACATTATCAGATGTGTGTTATGGAGGGGTAACCTGGCTGTGCTGTGAAGAATGAGTTAGCAGGGATAATAATGGAGGCAAGAGGAGAGCTTGAACTAATAGAGTGGCACTCGGGAATAGAGAGATTCAGAAAATATCAAGCAGGCAGAATCAACAGACTTGGTGGCCAAGTGGCTTTGGAAAATAAGGGAGAGGAAATTCCCTGAGGATGCCACAGTTTCTGGTTTGGACCACTGAGAGGTGAAAGGTGCTGGCAGTCACTGAAATAGGGACTATAGGAGAAGGAACAGAATTGGGGCAGACTATATCAATCTTAATATGGGACATCCAAATGGAAGGACCCGGTAGGCAGTTGATTGCATGTGTCTAGACCTCAGGACGGAGCTCTAGACTGAATAGAACAATTTGATTAATTGATGTTCCCAAACTTGGCTAGAAATCAGAATTCCAGAGGGCTTTTTGCAAATAAAATGTCTGACCTCATCAAATACTAAATCAAAATTTTCACAAGGCAGGATCTAGATGCATATGTTTTTAAAGAGCTCCATCAGGATTCTCACGCCCTGCCAAGGCTGAAATTTATTGATATGTGTTCTAGCGCCATGAAGATGCATTATTCAGAACTTCTTCAAGAGAAACCACTATGAGAAGCATAGTTGAGTGACAGACCCAGCCGACCCTGCTTTGGATCCTGCACTGTGTTCACACCAAGGCCATACTTTATAGCCAGCCACAGGACTTAATAGGCAACTTTGGTTCCAGGATTCTCCGTAGAACTGGTTGGAACTTTCTCAGAACTCATTGGCAGCCTGAGACTCTTCCTACCCAGTCTTCCCTCCTTCCTTCTCTTTTTCCCAAGGTGTCAGAATGACATCATGATCTAAATATTTTCCAGCCTATTTCTGCTCCCTCCCCTGTATCCTTTACCTATGTTTACCCCAATAGATCACTTGAACATTTTATCACATCTTGGTGAATGCTTTTTGGAAAACCTGAACTGACACAATATGGATGATAATTGAAGGCACAGAAGTGATGAAGATCACCCAGCAGAGAACAGAAGAGAGCCAAAACAGAACCTGAGGTTCAGCTGCATTCAAGGATGAGCAGAGGAAAAGCTGGATAGAGAAGACTGAGAATTGGTCAAATAAGGAGGCTGGAAACCAAGAGAACATGACTTCATAGAAAGGGAGAGAAAGAGCTTCTAAAAAGGTGACATGGTTAAGATGGTCAAATGCTACAGAAGTCAAATATTTAATAATAAGGGTTGGAGATCTCAGTGAGAGTCACTTCAGTGGCATGAGATGCCAAGATTGCAGTTGCCAAGGGATATCACTGGTGAAGACCCTGATGCTAGGAAAGATTGAGGCCATGAGGAGAAGGGGGGTACAGAGGACAAGATGGTTGGATGGCATCATAGACTCAATGGACATGAATTTGAACAAACTCTAGGAGATAGTGATGGACAGGGGAGCCTGGAGTGCTGCAGTCCATGGGGTGGCAAAGAGCTGGACTTGACTGAGTGGCTGAACAAAAGGAAGAAGAAATATTGAGTACAGACATCCTTTGTAGAGTCTTGTCCATGAAAAGGAGAAAATAAGTCTGGGTATATATGTAGTTCAGAATGGGTTCATTTTTTTTAAGTTGGGAAACAACTTTTTTGGGTTGTTTCCCCCTAGTGGTGCCCATGGGTTAGATATGGGGCACAGAAGGCAGGTGATTGCATTCTCCAGGTTTGGCATTTGCTGGGCATATGTGGTGGAAGAACAAAAGAGGAAGGCAATGGAGGAAACTGGATAGACAGTGGTAGAAGTGATGGACTGTGGGGTCTAGAGTGGAGAAGGAAATGGCAACCCACTCTAGTATTCTTGCCTGGAAAATCCTGCTGACAGAGGAGCCTGGCAGGCTACAATCCATGGGGTGGCAAAGAGTTGGGCATGACTTATCAACTGAGCATAAGGTCTAAATTAGATAGAAAAGGAAATGCAGAGAAGATGAAGAAACAAGAAAGACAAGGACAGTGGGACAAAGTGGGAGAAATGTAAGGGTAGGAGATTATGATCCAGTTAATGGGAATGTTTGAAAATTTTAGAGGTGGAATCATTGTAAGAGGTGGTGAGGTCTAAGATGTATCAATTGAAGTAACTGAAGGTGATGGTATGTGGAATTGAGTAGGTAAAGAAACAAGACACTGAAGTACTGAATGGGTCTTTCACGTGGGACATTGAAGCAACCATTGGTGATGATAAATGGGGAAAGAGGGAGTGAAAAGTCAGAGGAGAGTAAAACCAGGTTATGGGTCTTAAAGGAAAAGAGGATGGAGAAATAAGGGCCTGAATGCATCATTGTTTATGGAGGATGCTGTCAAGCTAATTTCTTGACCTCAGGGTACATCATGCATGGAAGAGTAAGAGCAAATATTCAGAGGGTGGCAGGGCAAGCAGTTTCCTTTGGGAAAGTCTGGGTTTCAGTTTAGGCAAGGAGATCTAGGGAATACTTCGTGATGTTGAAAAATCCAGTACAGTCCATGTATAGGAAATAGGGTTACCCAAGAGCATGATAGGTAGATTTAGGAGAGGAAGGAAAAGCAGTGGTTGAAGCAAGAGAAAGGGAAAACAAAATACTCTGGGGCAGAGAGTTTAAGAGTTGAGAGATGACAAAGAAGTTTCATCTGGAGTGGTGTCCAGTGTTGACATGACGCACTAAAAGTAGGGTATCTGGAAACCTTAGTTCCCACAGTAACTTTATGAATTGGAAAGACTTGGGTTTCTATAAAATGTCAGGCATGGTCCAGATAGATTACATATTTCCAAGGAAGCTCTGGTCTACATGAACCCATGAGCAATGATATTGTCATGGTTTCTGTCTAAGACATTATGAACTATGAGATTATGCAATTAATAATAGTTTTTTTTTCTTTAGGAAAGAGAAAGAAAGACTATATTAATCATACATCTTGATTTCAGAAACATGACAATAGGAACTGTATGCCTTCAAATTAAGAAAGTATGAAAGAAAGCTGGTTCTGAATAACTTCATCATACCCCTGGTTGCTAGAGAGAGAGACAAAGTCTCATCAGAACTCACTGTATTTCTTAAATGAATAAATGAGGAAGGTGTTGAAAGATGGCCATTCAAAGAGAATAAGGAAGTGAGATGGCAGTGCACTCTGAATGATGTCACTAAGAATTTCCTAACACTGATCATTCTAGTTTGGGCTGATTTTGTTAATCACCAAGCTGGATTTATACAAAAATTTGGTGCCTGCTCCTGAAGTAATCTCATAAAACACTGTGGATTTTCATTCCTTTGAAATGGGTTTCCTGGCTATAAGCCAAAATCTTGCTAACCTCTTGAATTCTCTACCAGAGTGACTAGTCTATCATATTTCTCCTATAATTCTTGTTTTTTCTTTACCCAAAGACCTTATTTATGCCTAGAGCAAGTTTCATTTAGTTTCTATTTAGTCCTTCTCTGAGGCTTACTTTTTTAAATCCTCAGATAAGAAATTAACCTAAGAAATTTCCTAAGTTTTCCTCCATTCTATTTACATATCAGAATAAGCATAATCTTGAAGTGTTTTGTATGCTCTGAGAGGCAAAACCAAACCCCTAGTTGGTGTAATTTACTCAAATGCCAGATTCTCCTGGGGAAACCGAGCTCTCTTTATAACTTGATTCAAATAACTACTTTGATTCTCAATGGCTTTTTATGAAATTAGCATGTAGAACCTAAATTGGTGCAGCTGAATTAAATAAATATCAGAGCTTAACGTTCTTAATCGCAAACCTTCAATTTAACCAACCATTTATTATCATCAAAAAGCAATCAATATGTTGATTGTGGTGACATGCAAATGGAGATAGAATTATTAGTAATTACCCTGTATTTGTGGTTCAGTGTGATGGAGAAATAACTGGAAAGAAATTGTAAAGCACACTCCAGTTAAAGGACTGGTTGCTATGTTTTAGAGCAGCATGCTATATTGATTGTAGTCTTTAAATAAATTGAATAACATAGGTTGCTGTCAAACATGTGAATTATTCATGAAGCAGAGTTTGGGAACACTAAAACAGACCCTGTTTATGAATATTCATATGTGTTGATGTCTAAATGACTGACCCAGCGCTCACCAGTTCTTACATGAAGAAAAGGTCTCAGAGACAAAGTAAAAATCTATTAGGAAAACTCACTCACTTGGGTCACTCACTTGAAACATAACCAACGTGACAGATGAGGAATGAAGTCTGAACCCCACATTAGAGAGGCATTCAGTCAACGAGGGAAGCACTGGGGGTCTTATTTAATTAGGAACACTTGGTGACCTCTAAGTTTTTTTCCGCAGACTCCAGAGATCTTTGGAGAAGGCAATGGCAGGTCACTCCAGTACCCTTGCCTGGAAAAATCCCATGGACGGAGGAGTCTGGTAGGCTGCAGTCCATGGGGTCGCTAGGAGTTGGGCACGACTGAGCGACTTCACTTTCACTTTTCACTTTCATGCATTGGAGAAAGAAATGGCAACCCACTCCAGTGTTCTTGCCTGGAGAATCCCAGGGACAGGGGAGCCTGGTGGGCTGCCATCTATGGGGTTGCACAGAGTTGGACACGACTGAAGCGACTTAGCAGCAGCAGCAGCAGCCGAAGCAGCAGCAGCCAGAGATCCTGGAGTTTCTGTGATCACATTATCTGGTGTGACCCTTTAATTTCTTCCCATTAATATTTGGAACTGATAGCAACACACCTTTGTTTGCTTTTTCAATCCTGGTTTTGAAAGGATGTGGAGAAATTACAGAACATTCCATTTTTGGAAAATCCTAAATGGTGGTTTCTTTTCTCTGAATAAGTTCCCAGTGTGGCCTCTCAGCTGTATGTTTTAACTTATGAGGCCTCCATAGGAATAAAATCTTCATTTCCTGAATACTTTAGAATCATTGAGTCCTTGGGGATGGGATACTTTAGTAAGAGATAAAACAGAGAATTTGTGTGAGTTTATCAGACTAAGCACAGCTTCCCAGGTGGCTCAGTGGTAAAAAATCTGCCTGCCAGTGCTGGAGATTCAGAAGACTTGGGTTTGATCCCTGAGTTGGGAAGATCTCCTGGAGGAGGAAATGGCAACCCACCCCAATATTCTTGCCTGGAAAATCCTATGGACAGATAAGCCTGGCAGGCTACAGTCCCTGGGGTCACAAAGGGTCCGACATGACTTAGCACACAAAGCAGAGTGGTAGAGGGCAGAGGGATCAGACTATGCAGAGGGAGTCTTATAGGGAGGCAGTGATTTGTGACTAAGTAGGGGTGACCAGCCAGTGCAGTTCGCCTGGGACTCAAGGGATTTCCAGGACACGGGACCTTCAATTTTAAAGCATGAGGTGGTCACAGGCAAAGTGGGATGCATTGGTCACCCTACCAGTTGTATCAGTTTGACTAGAGAAATCTCCTGAGAAGTGAGACTTTCAGTGTGAAAACTAGAAGAGCTCTGGGCAAACCAGGACTCTCTTTCACCCAACTGAACCACAGTATGAAATGAAGAGATTTGGGGTGGGGGTGGGGAGGGGGAGGAATCTAGCTGTGTTGATCAAATTTCTAAAAGACTAATCTACAAAACTGAAAACTGTGTGTGTTAGTTGCTCAGTCATGTCTGATTCTTTACGACCCCATGGACTGTAGCCCACCAGGCTCCTCTGTCCATGGAATTCTCCAGGCAATAATATTGGAGTGGGTTGCCATGCCCTTCTCCAGGGGATCTTTACTACCCATGGATTGAACCCAGGTCTTCTGCATTGTAGTCAGATTCTTAACCATTTAAGATACTTGGGAAACCCAAGTAATTTACAAAATAATATAAATGTTCCTGTAAGTGGAATTTTATGCATATCATCTAGGATACACTGTCTCATTGTCAACATGGCTGAATTTTTAAATAGAATCTTTCAATTGTGTGAGTCAGAGTGAGGCAAGGGAAATTCTGGAGTATTAATTCCCAAATGTGATTACATTCCCAATCACTTTAGGAGCTTTTTAAGAGTATGGATCCTTGAGCCCTACTTATAGAGATTTTCATTTTAGACATGGCTGGGACAGGGCTTGGGAACTGTATAAGCTCCCAGTGACACCAGCCAAGTTTAGAAGCAATTGGTTGGGGAAGTATTTCATTCAGGCCATGGTGGAACATGATGAATTACTCTTGCTCTGCCATAGGGTGCACTTCTTAGATGAGCATGATTTTCATGTTCCATGTGATGTTATGAGTAAACTGCCTCTCAGCTCCTGGTATAAAACCTTCAGTTCACTCATGAATCTGACACAAACTTAAAACTTCAGCAAGTCGCTTAGACTTCCTGACCATCTGTTTCTTCTTCTGTTGAAAGGATATAATGACAGAAGTTATTTCATAAGAGTTGTTACACAATTAGGTGATATAATGTGTGTGATAAATTTAGAAGCCTCTGAGCCACAGAGTTCAATGAATATTTGCTAACATTGTGATTTAATGTCTCTCCCTGAATGGTGATGAATAAACTGCCAGATTCTTACTTTTAGCTCTTTCTTTTACTAAAGTCTCTGAAAATAATATCTTTCTATTAATACATTCTTTTTTTTAATTTTTAATTTTTTTTATTTTACTTTACAATACTGTGTTGGTTTTGCCATACATTGACATGAACCCACCACGGGTGTACATGAGTTCCCAATCCTGAACCCCCCTCCCACCACCCTGCCCATATCATCTCTCTGGGTCATCCCAGTGCACCAGCCCCAAGCATCCTATATCCTGTATTGAACCTAGACTGGCGATTCGTTTCTTACATGATAGTATACATGTTTCAATGCCATTCTCCCAAATCATCCCACCCTCTCCCTCTCCCACAGAGTCCAAAAGTCTGTTCTGTACATCTGTGTCTCTTTTGCTGTCTCACATACAGGGTCATCATTACCATCTTTCTAAATTCCATATATATGTGTTAGTATACTGTACTGGTGTTTTTCTTTCTGGCTTACTTCACTCTGTATAATCAGCTCCAGTTTCATCCACCTCGTTAGAACGGATTCAAATGTATTCTTTTTAATGGCTGAGTAATACTCCATTGTGTATATGTACCACAGCTTTCTTATCCATTCATCTGCGGATGGACATCTAGGTTGTTTCCATGTTCTGGCCATTATAAACACCCTCTCCAGCATTTATTGCTTATAGACTTTTGGATTGCAGCCATTCTGACTGGTGTGAAATGGTACCTCATTGTGGTCTTGATTTGCATTTCTCTAATAATGAGTGATGTTGAGCATCTTTTCATGTGTTTGTTAGCCATCCATATGTCTTCTTTGGAGAAATGCCTATTTAGTTCTTTGGCCCGTTTTTTGATTGGGTCATTTATTTTTCTGGAGTTGAGCTGCATAAGTTGCTTGTATATTTTTGAGATTAGTTGTTTGTCAGTTGCTTCATTTGCTATTGTTTTCTCCCATTCAGAGGGCTGTCTTTTCACCTTACTTATAGTTTCCTTTGTTGTGCGGAAGCTTTTAATTTTAATTAGATCCCATTTGTTTATTTTTGCTTTTATTTCCAGTATTCTGGGAGGTGGATCATAGAGGATCCTGCTGTGATTTATGTCGGAGAGTGTTTTGCCTATGTTCTCCTCTAGGAGTTTTATAGTTTCTGGTCTTACATTTAGATCTTTAATCCATTTTGAGTTTATTTTTGTGTATCATGTTAGAAAGTGTTCTAGTTTCATTCTTTTACAAGTGGTTGACCAGTTTTCCCAGCACCACTTGTTAAAGAGATTGTCTTTAATCCATTGTATATTCTTGCCTCCTTTGTTGAAGATAAGGTGTCCATAGGTGTGTGTATTTATCTCTGGGCTTTCTATTTTGTTCCATTGTTTCCTTAATTTCTCTTTCTACTTTCTCAGTATTAGTGTATAGGAATGCAAGGGATTTCTGTGTGTTGATTTTATATCCTGCAACTTTACTATATTCATTGACTAGCTCTAGTAATTTTCTGGTGGAGTCTTTAGGGTTTTCTATGTAGAGGATTATGTCATTGCAAACAGTGAGAGTTTTACTTCTTTTCCAATTTGGATTCCTTTTATTTCTTTTTCTGCTCTGATTGCTGTTGCCAAAACTTCCAGAACTATGTTGAATAGTAGCAGTGAAAGTGGGCACCCTTATCTTGTTCCTGACTTTAGGGGAAATGCTTTCAATTTTTCACCATTGAGGATAATGTTTGCTGTGGGTTTGTCATATATAGCTTTTATTATGTTGAGGTATGTTCCTTCTATTCCTGCTTTCTGGAGAGTTTTGATCATAAATGGATGTTGAATTTTGTCAAAGGCTACATTCTTTCTTTATCTGAGTGCTTCATATTGTTAAATTTTGGGTTAAAATATTTGACTCCATTAATATTTAAGAGACTTCCCAGGTGGCACAGTTTTAAAGAATCTGCCTGCCAGTGCAGGAGATGCAGGCTCAATCCCTGGATTGGGAAGATCCCCTGGACCAGGAAATGGCAAACCACTCCAGTATTCTTGCCTGGAAAATCCCATGGACAGAAGAGCCTGGAAGAATATAGTCCATGGGATCACAAAGCGTCAGATATGACTGAGTGACTAAGCATATTAATATTTGTGCTAAAATTTAAGATCTTATTGTACAGTCATGTTTCTGAAGACCCTATGAGCCCAGTGCATTCTGGCTGCTATCTTTGCCTATCTGCCATGTACTGGGTTGAAGTCATGGATAGCATTAAGCCATTCTGTTCTGGCAACATGGTCGTGAGTTGGTGGTTGAAAAACTAAGTCCTAGAGTATAGAGCATAGGTGAGAATGCCCTCTTTTGCAGTATCCATTTGATTCTCTCCTGTTCATTGCTCAAAGGGTAGGAATTGGATATAATTTATTTACTGCAGTTGGCTTTGTGTGCATGCTCAGTCGCTAAGTCATGTCCAGTCCTTTGCAACCCCATGGACTGTAGCCTGCCAGGCTCCTCTGTCCATGGACTTTTCCAGGCAAGACTACTGGAGTTGGTTACCATCTCCTTCTCCAGGGGATCTTCCTGACTCAGGGATTGAACCCTTGTCTGCTGTATTGGCAAGTGGATTCTTTTTACCACAGCGCCACCTGGAAAGCCCTGCTGAGGCTTGGGCTTGACTTTAGCTAGGTTAGTTTTCATTTCCTCATTTTCTAGTTCTTAGAAGAATACTTCACTCACACCTCTATATTAACAAGTAGGTAATAATTTGATTACCAAATTATTTCCGTTTTTCCCCTAATCATGTAACTAAGGGCTTCCCTGGTAGCTCAGCTGGTGAAGAATCTGCCTGCAATGCGAGAGACCTGGGTTTGATCCTTGAGTTGGGAAGATCCCCTGGAGAAGGAATAGGCTACCCACTGCAGTATTCTGGCCTGGAGAATTCCATGGACTCTATAGTCCATGGAGTCACAAAGAGTTGGACACAACTGAGTGACTTTCGTTTTCACTTTCGTGTAACTAACTTTTTCTCAGTTTTTAGACCTGGCATTATAAACAAGATCTGGCCAATAGCATTATTGTGAGTTACATGGGGACTTGTCTAAGAAAACCTGTGCAACCCTACAAATTCTTCCTTCGCCCGCTGACCTAATGCAAAGGATCTAGGAAGGCTGTAGATTGAAAGTGACTTGTCACTGCTCAGAGAAGAGCTGCCTAAGAAAGCTGCCAAGATGTAGGGTTTATCTGTTTCATCAGTTAGCCTATTCTGATTTCAGGTAGAAAGGAGGGGCTGCAGATATTTATGACAAACATTTGGCAAGTAGCATTTTTAGTTTCTGATACTTTTATTCTTTTTGAAATGAAATGTTTTAAAAAATAAAGTTATGCAAGTCCTCATATATTTATCCTAGAAAGTTTAGAAAGGAGGAAGAAAGTTAAAATAAGCCATAGTTATATTACATATTCTTTGGGACTAGTTGTGTATATAGATAAAATTTCCTATAAAAGTTAGCTTATCTGTCTTTAGTGTTTTATAACTTCCCCATTATTTAACATTTAAAGTAAATACTATTACATTTTGATCATCATTTTAAATAACTGTACCATCATTTATTTAGTGCCCTCTAATTGAGCATTAAAATTATTCTCAAGTTTTCCTATACACAAATACTGTCTTGAATATCTTTGTATGTTAATCTTTGCTCACATCTTTATTTTCTTAATTGAAGTGGAATTGTTCTTATAACTAGTTCAGAATTGCCAAATTTCATTGGCCTTGATCGAAACCACACCCATATTTTAATTTCATAGATTGTAAGTATGATCAAGGACTTGCTGACTTTAAACCATCATACCACGGGCAACATAAGAAGGAAACGCTGAGTCTCATTACTTAAATTACAATTTCTTGTCACACAATAATTTTGGGGCAAATTTATTGCAACTGAAATTCCTTGGAAAGTTAAATGTAAGCCTATCCTAGGGTAGGTAGACTCTTTGCCATTCTTCCACACTTTCCTCTGTCAGAGGTCTGCCTGGAAAGATGCAGTTAAATACTGCATCTTCCATTAATGGAAGTGCAACACTTAACATTCTATAGAAATCATTCTGGTAGAGGAGCCTTTTACTCTCAAATTTGTCTGTGAAATTACTTGGTTAGAAAAAAATTTGTTAAAATTTGATTATTTTAACTACTAACACAAGAGTTAGATGAAAATATGAGGGCTTGGGTATGATTTTATTTATCTTAGGATAAGCTCATAGAATGTTGTATAGACTGCAAGTCATTCCATTGGAAGATTTTAAAATCTCATTTGACTGATAGATTTCACAAATCAGTTATCTCAGGGCAAGAAAGGCAATAGTATTCATTTTTCAACTTCAGAAAGGAGTGCTTGCTCTCCTGGTAACACCTCTCTAGTCTCGCTGACGTTGTGCAACTGCTCAGGCCACACACAGTTGCAAAGGCTCTTATCTTCTATCTGTAGATGACTGTGTGCCATTGTCAAGTGATCCTCTTTGGAGGCTAAGTGACCTTGCAGTGAAAGCCCTTCAACAGCTGGCTTCAAAGATGAAGAACAGCACAAGTGGTTGAAGGCACAGATAACACAGATTGTGTGCTTAATTGTTGGCATAGGCAAGAGATATTTTTGGAAATACAGTGGCCAAGAACAGGCTTCTCTAAACATTCTTTTTTTTAATTAGGACTAGATATATTTTTTAAAACATATTTCATATGGCAACACTAGATATTGGTTTAAATCGTTTGGATGGATGGATAGAATCCTAAGACACAATGTATGTGCTTCACAGAGCCCAGTTTCATAAGGTGCCCTTACTGTCCAAAGGGTAACAAAAAGGGACTGGGCCATTTGCTTGACAAAGTCACCCAGCCTCCACATCAGCGTTACGTGTGCTACTCAGGCACCAAGTCACAGTTGATAAGATGACTGTACCTCATCGATATCTTCTCTAGGTGGTATCTTAGTGGCCACGTAGAAAGTGCCACTCTTGGTGGTATGTTTGTTTAAATAACAACCTGCTTTCCAACAACTCAAAGCCAAATAGATTTATGTTTTAAATCCTTGGAGTGTGAAATATTGAAAAGAAATTAACCTAAAAGCGCAACCTAAAAAGCTGTGCTTTTTGTGTTGGTGTTGGCCCAATGAAAAAGAAGTAACTGTTTCTGGTTTCTTGGCTCTTGACTGCAGAAGTAAGTAGCCTTCCCCATGAAACTGATAGCCATGTTCATTTTGCTGTTGCTTCAGGAAAAGTTGTTTTAAGTGTGGTGAGAGTTTTCATAACAGAGATTACGTATCTTGAAATGGAAGCTCACCTAAATTGTTCCTGATTAATGAATGTCTCTCTCAGGATCCTCTTTGAAGCACTGAAATTGGTATTTGACACTGGTTCCTTTTCTCCTGCTGCCTGAGATAAACCATGCCCACATGCTCTACTTTGTAGGCTTAGGACTGTACAGCAAGCCTTGGTTGGCATTAGGATAGAGAAGCCAGGAACCTGAATACAGGGCAGACCCATGGCCCTTACCCCCCACATTTGACATGTGAGCCTGGCGTGTCTTTTCTTTCCTGCAGTCAGATCATCTGACCAATTTCCTAAAACTGGTGGTTTGCTCTTTGCAGATAGTAATTATGTTCACTGATTAATTTACATTTTTATATGAATTATTTTGAATTCTGGAATTTCAGTTACCATGCTGAGCCATTAGTTAGATGTGTGATATTTGGACAAGTCACATCACCACTTGGGACCTAGTTTATGCCATTAAATAAGATCATTGGCTGAACTCTAAGGTCTTTTCAAGCAAAGAGGGGCCCAAATCCCTCCAAACTCTATGATTATAATCAAATTATCTGATTATAAAAACATATATTAAGCCTGCACTGCAAGGTAGGTATTCTATTGGATGCAGATAACTTCAGATTTAATTCTTTGTCTTCTAGGACCTTATGTCTCAGGCAGGAAATATCAGGGCTAAGATACCTGGGACATGTGAGGCTTGACAGATCTTCCCAGCTGATCTTGGGACTCACTCCCTCTATCAGTTGAGAACTTGATGTTCATTCTGCAAGGTCATCCATGACAGGCCACTAGGACACATTATTCTCCTATACTGGCTGGATAAAATCTCGTGGGAAGTCACCCTGCTCTGCATAGCCTCAGTTGCGCCACTCCACTGTGTAGTACACGTGTAGGTACTGTATTAGCCAGTGCTGGGGTCGCTGGTCTTTCAGGAGCACAGGATTTCATTTGCATCCAAGCATCAGTTATAAACTCTGTGAGTGATTCCGTTTCTTTTGTAGTGTTGGGGAGTAAGCACGAGGGATTTGTCAGAGAAAGGGCTGGCTGAATGGAGCATCTTTTTTAAAAAATTAATTTATTTTTTATTGAAGGATAATTACTTCATAGAATTTTGTTTTCTGTCAAACCTCAACATGAATCAGCCATGGGTATACATACATCCCTTCCCTTTTGAACTTCCCTCCCATCTCCCTCCCCACCCCACCCCTCTAGGTTGATACAGAGCCCCTGTTTGAGTTTCCTGAGCCATACAGCAAATTCCCGTTGGCTATCTATTTTATATATGGCAATGTACGTTTCCATGTTACTCTTTCCATACATCTCACCCTGTCCTCTCCTCTCCCCATGTCCATAAGTCTATTCTTATATCTGTTTCTCCATTGGTGCCCTATAAATAAATTCTTCAGTTCCATTTTTCTAGATTCCATATATATGCATTAGAAAATTATATTTATCTTTCTTTTTCTGACTTCACTCTGTATCATAGGTTCTAGGTTCATCCATCTCATTAGAACTGACTCAAATGTGTTCCTTTTATGGCTGAGTAATATTCCATTGTGTATATGTACCACAACTTCTTTATCCATTCATCTGTCGATGGACATGTAGGTTGCTTCCATGTTTTAGCTATTGTAAATAGTGCTGCGATGAACAATGGGTACATGCATCTTTTTCAGTTTTGGTTTCCTTAGGGTATATGCCTAGGTGTGGGATTGCTGGGTCATATGGTAGTTTTATTCTTAGTTTTTAAAGGAACCTCCATACCATCTTCCATAGTGGCTGTATCCGTTCATATGCCCACGAACAGTGGAAGAGCATTCCCTTTCTCCACACCCTCTCCAGCATTTATTGTTTGTAGACTTTTTGATGATGGCCATTCTGACCGGTGTGAGGTGATATCTCATTGTAGTTTTGATTTGCATTTCTCTAGTAATAAGCAATGTTGAACGTCTTTTCATGTGTTTGTTAGCCATCTGTATGTCTTCTCTGGAGAAATGTCTGTTTAGGTCTTTTACCCACTATTTGATTGGGTTGTTTGTTTTTCTGGAATTGAGTTGTATGAGTTGCTTGTATATTTTGGAAATTAATCCTTTGTCAGTTGTTTGATTTGTTATCATTTTCTCCCATTCTGAGGGTTGTCTTTTCATCTTTTAGTTTCCTTTGCTGTGCAAAAGCTTTTAAGTTTAATCAGATCCCACTTGTTTAGTTTTGTTTTTATTTCCATTACTCTAGGAAGTGGGTCATAGAGGATCTTGCTTTGATTTATGTCATCAAGTGTTCTGCCTATTTTTCCTCTAAGAGTTTTATAGTTTCTGGTCTTATATTTAGGTCTTTAATCCATTTTGAATTTATCTTTGTGTATGGTGTTAGGAAGTGTTCTAATTTCATTCTTTTACATGTAGCTGTCCAGTTTTCCCAACACCATTTATTGAAGAGGCTGTCTTTTCCCCATTGTATATTCTTGCCTCCTTTTTCAAAAATAAGGTACCGATAGGTGCATGGGTTTATTTCTGGGCTTTGTATCTTGTTCCATTGGTCTGTATTTCTGTTTTTGTGCCAGTACCATACTGTCTCGATGACTGTAGCTTTGTAGTATAAGTCAGGAAGGTTGATTCCACCAGCTCCATTCTTCTTTCTCAAGACTGCTTTGGCTAGTCAGGGTCTTTTGTGTTTCCATACGAATTGTGAAATTTTTTGTCCTATTTCTGTGAAAAATGCCATTGGTAATTTGATAGGGATTGCATTGAATCTGTAGATTGTGTTTGGTAGTATAATCACTTTTACAATATTGATTCTTCCTACCCCGGAACATGGAATATCTCTCCATCTGTTTATGTCATCTTTGATTTCTTTCATTAGTGTCTTATAATTTTCTGTGTACAGTTTTTTTGTCTGCTTAGGTAAGTTTATTCTTAGATATTTAATTTTTTTGTTGCAGTGGTGAATGGGATTGATTCCTTAATTTCTCTTTCTGATTTTTCATTGTTAGCATATAGAAATGCAAGTGATTCTGTATATTGGTTTTGTATCCTGCAATTTTGCTAAATTCACCAATTAGCTCTAGTAATTTTCTGATACTATCTGTAAGGTTTTCTATATACAATATCATGTCATCTGCAAACAGTGAGAGCTTTACTTCTTTCCCAATCTGGATTCCTTTTATTTCTTTTTCTTCTCTGATTGCTGTAGCTAGGAATTCCAGAACTGTGTTGAATAATAGTAGGTACAAAAACAAGACCCATATATATGCTGCCTACAAGAAATCTACTTCAGACCTAAAGACATATATACACTGAAAGTGAGAGGATGGAAAAATATATTCTATGCAAATGAGAAGCAAAAGAAAGCTGGAGTAGCAATCCTCATATCAGACAAAATAGACCTTAAAATAAAGAATATTACAAAAGATAAGGAAGGACATTACATAATGATCAAGGGATCAATCCAAGAGGAAGACATAACAATTGTAAGTATCTATGCACCCAACATAGAAGCACCTCAATACATAAGACAAACACTAACAGACATAAAAGGAGAAATTGACTGTAACACAATAATAGTAGGAGACTCTGACACCCCAATCACACCAGTGGACAGATCATCAAAACAAAAAATTAATAAGGAAACACAAGTCTTAAATGATACATTAGGTGAAATGGATCTCATTGATATCTTCAGGACATTCCATCCAAATGCAGAAGAATACACCATCTTTTCAAGTGCACATGGAACCTTCTTTAGGATAGACTACATCTTGGGTCACAAGTCAAACCTCAGTAAATTTAAGAACTTGAAATTGTATCAAGCATCTTCTCCGACCAGAATGCTATGAGACTAGACATCAATTACAAGAAAAAAAAAACTGTAAGAAACACACACACACGGAGATTAAACAACATATTTCTAAATAACCAACAGGTTACTGAAGAAATCAAAAGGGAAATAAAAAAATTTCTAGAAACAAATGACAATGAAAACACAATAACTCAAAACCTATGGGATGCAGCAAAAGCAGTTCTAAGAGGGAAGTTTATAGCAATACAATCCTACCTCATGAAACAAGAAAAACATCGAGTAAGACAACCTAACTTTACACCTAAAAGAATTAGAAAAAGAAGAACGAAAAAAAATTAGTAGAAGGAAAGGAATCATAAAGATCTGAGCAGAAATAAATGAAAAAGAAATGAAAGAAACAGTAGTAAAGATTAATAAAACTGAAAGCTGGTTCTTTGAGAAGATAAAATTGACAAACCTTTAGCCAGACTCATAAGAGAAAAAGAGAGAAGAATCAAATCAATAAAATTAGAAATGAAAAAGGAGAGATTACAACAGATGATGCAAAAATACAAAGGATTAAGAGACTATTATGAACAACTACATGGCAATAAAATAGATAAGATAACATTGAAGAAATGGACAGATTCTTTAAAAAGTTCAATCTTCTAAGACTGAACCAGGAAGAAATAGAAATTATGAATGGAGCAACTTTTGACTCGGGCCCCTCTTTACTCCACATCCCGTGGGGGAAGGAAGAGTAAAAAATGACAACTGTTGGCTACAGTATGCAGCTGCCTCATGTATCTCTTGCCATTCGAGGAGTGGGGGGCTTCTGGGCAATTTGGGGCTTGTTACTCTCCTTTACTTCTTTACCAGTCCACCTCTAAGAGCCAGAGTAGGCCCCTGTGTACCTATTATACCCATCAATGCTTTGAAATTGTCCTTCTTCATACACACACACGTGTATACACACAAACGTACACACACGTATACACACACGTATACACACGTATACACACACTCATACACACACATAACACATATCTGTATGATGATTGCACACTGCCATTTTCCTAGCCTCATCAGTCTTTCATTTGTCAGTTCACTGATTGATTCATTCACTGACTTATTCATTCATTTGTGGATCAGCATCAAAAAACTTTACACACAAGGATGACGTAGTCCTAGCACAGAACGCTTTGGAGAGCATCCTGCAGCCTCTCTCAATACCACTTACTTTTCAGTGTCCTTCCAACTTTGACTTCAGTTAGAACTGGCCCTTTTCCCTCCTCTGTTCTTTTTGTCCAATTCTGTCTCCCATTTAGACACCTCTGATGGACTTTGTTTAAAGAGAATGCTCCCAGGTTTAGGAAGTTGGGGCTGGCTGCCTAGAAAGAGCTCTAGTGGCAGGTGCAAGGTGCAGGGAGCAAAGAAGTCGACTGAGAATCAATTGCAGAGAAGATTAAATATTTAAAATCTCAGCCTAGAGGGTTTCGCAGGGTTTCCTTTATCACTTTGCTAATAGCTCTGCAGTGTGGCCTGTGGGACTACTCTGGGGGCAGCGCATAGGAAGGGACTGTTCTGCAGCCCAGAGACTCTAGCGAGCAGGGTACTGAGCTCACAGTGGGGCAACAGAGGCTGTCAAGGGTACCACTGCGACTGACAGTAACAGTCCCCTGCCTCTTTCGTCCAGTCTGGAGCCTGGTTTCTTCTTTTTTCTCTTCCCAAAAAGCAGTCTCTCTACTACAACTCAGCTATGGCCAACCCACACAGAGGTCCATAAGCAGAGCCTAATTTGTTCCTAAATTCTCCATCTTCTTTCACAGGCCCCCATCTCTTGAGTCTGGGCTTCTGTATTGGAGCCTGTTCTCAGTAACCTGGTCATGTCCCCGTCTCAGAACAGGAGCCGCCCTTGGCCTTGCCAGTCCAGATCCCAGGATCAGAATCACAAATATCTCCCGTGCTGACAGATTCCTGGCTGGGTGTCCCTGACTTCTAAGGGTGCTCCACCTCAAATGCCCCACTGCTGTGCTTGCTGGGCTCCTCTTCCTTCTCAGCTGCCTGCTCAGCTTTCTCCAGCCACACCCACCCTGCAACGTGCACAGAGCTGAAATTCCCGGCAGCTGCTGGTTCCCTCTCCCTCCCTAGAGTTTGACCCTGAAGGACAGAGGCAGTCCAAGTCTCGCTGTCTCCTTTCCTTCCATCCACACGTGAGTATTGCCAGGCCTGGCTGAATCCCATAGCGTTACACGAGGACAATCATGCGTGAATTAAAGGTTATGGCACTTGCTGTTCCGTAGATCCATGTCACAAAAAGAGTGGCTAAAACTTGAATGGGCAGAGAAATTTCAGGGCCACATGCAAATCTCCTCTGAGTAAAATGTTTCAAAGTAAAAAAAAAAAAAAAGACAACTAGCTGTGTCATAGTTTCACTATTTCCCAATTTTACCTTCTGGGATGTGACTATAAAAGTATCCTTGGGGTCTACACTATGCAGCTTCCTTTCATGCCAAACCCTCTTATAATGTGATAATGTGATCCTTATTACTCTATCAAAGTCATTTCCATGAGAATTCAGAGGACCTGCTTAGTAGCCTGGTACCCAGTTGAAGGGCTTCCCGGGTGGCTCAGTGGTAAAAGCAGATAACAATGGAAACTTCCAAGCAGAGTCTACTAGAACAACCCATCAGATTCTCCAAGGCACTCGGTTTCCTCCATGACCTACAAGGATGGATTCTAAGGACACGTGGAAGGACTCTGGATGGCCTGTGCACTGCTGCGCCTGTGTGTGTGTGTGTTAGTCACTCAGTCGTGTTCAACTCTTTGTGATCCCATGAACTGTAGCCCTCCAGGCTTCTCTGTCTATGGAATTCTCCAGGCAAGAACACTGGAGTGGATTGCAATTCCCTTCTCCAGCTGCTCCCATATGTTGAGTTATATGCTTGAAAAGAAATTATCTTTGTTCTCAAACCTGTTTGTGCCTATTGTGCTTGTTACAATCTTGCAATTTGATTAGTTAGGACATAAATATTAAACATGAGTATGAAGAGTTGTTTCTACAAAAATTAAGTGGAATGCTCTGGAAAGATATCACAAAAAATTTTGTCAATTAAATATGAGTAAGAACAATTGCTGAAGGAAGAAAAACACTGTAAAAATAAGAGAGATATAAATTCTTAATATACCTTAAGGAATCCCAAACTGGAAATTATTGTCAATGCATTATAGATTGGATTAGGTAAGAAAAAAGATGTGAAGACTAGTCAAAGAAAAGGCCTATGTTCTGTATGAAGATATGTACACAAATATTTGTATATTTTAAGTTAAAAGAAAATAACATATGTATGGAATTTTATGATTCTTCACCTTGTTGATCTACTTATCCAAATTGCTTCAGATGGAGTTGTGTTCTCTTATATTACTCCCATTTTAGCGATAAAAAGTTGAAAGAAATATAACTTGCCTAGATGTCCACATCCTGGAGATGTTAAGCCTGGAATGAAGTCTGAGTGTTTTTGGCCATGGTTGAAGCTTTTGACCATGATATGGTATGTTAATAACTCTCCCCTTTCCTAGAGATGCTCTTGATATTAAAATGAATGATTTTGTTCCATTAAGGATATCATGGAAAAAGTTACTAGATGGTAAATGGGAGATGTTTGCAAAGTCTAAAATCAGCAGGGGCTCAGTATCTAGGATATACAAGGAATTCCTTAACCCCCCTCAAAAAAACAACCCCATAAAAATGAGCCAAGAATGAAACGGGCAATTTATAGAAGAGGAATCCCTAAAGACTAAAACACATGAAGAAATGACTGGTAACTATAGTAATCAGAGAAAAGAAATTTAAAACAATGAAGAGGTACTGTTCTATGCTTGTTAGATGGGCAGAAATGAGCAGATAATGCCATTGAGAGAGAGATGAGAAGATACAGGAATCTCATGTGTTGCTGTTGAGAATGCAGATGGGAGCAACCCCTCCAGGCAGATATTTGGCCCCAGCTTAGGGCCCAACAATTTCCATCCTAGATGTACATCCCTAAGAAATCTTTACACTTTATTAGGGGACATGTATGAGGATGTTTGGTACAGCATTATGGATTAGCCTACTACTGCTACTACTATTACTAAGTCACTTCAGTCGTGTCCGACCCTATGCGACCCCATAGACGGCGGCCCACCAGGCTCCCCCATCCCTGGGATTTTCCAGGTAAGAACACTGGAGTGGGTTGCCATTTCCTGGTTCTTCAAAAAAGAGGTGCCAAGATGTGGGTTAAATCATTTAAGTTTACAAAGATGTTATTGGGGGATATGCCTGTGAGAGAAAATGGGGAGGGTTGGGAGGACTGTCATAGCATAACGCAAGTCTGATCCCAAGTGAAGGAGAGAGGGAAGGTAGGCTGGTGGAAGTGTCCTAGATGATTGCCATACAATCTAAAGGTTCTTCGAGTCCACCAGGAAGTCCTCAAGCCAAAATCAGCTGTGAGAAGAATCCCACGTCTCCCAGGAATGGGCTCGTCTTAGTGTCCCTGATGTACTCAGTCACTGGCTAGGAGCAGCCAGTGAGCAGTGTGACCTCGGGTGAAGCACAGAGCTGGATTTCAGAGTACAGCAGCTGGGGCCTCTGCTCAGTTACCCTTCCTGAGGTCTGAGGTCTGTGAGGAGCATTCTCATGGATGCCACACATTACTGAGGGTAGCAGAGAGAAGAAGGCAGCCTATATGTCAATCATGGGGAAAGTAGTTAGGTAATATGTGGTAGACCCACTCCAGTGGGCAAAGATATATACCTAACAGTGTGGCTATGTGGATTGGTCTTAAAAACAACATGCTTAGTGAAAAAAGGAGGAAGAAGAACCAGAAAGAGATGTCCAATGCAATAATATTAAAATTAAGAATACTTGCATACAAAGCAATAACAATCTGCAAGTACACACACGCAAATAAATGCTCATTATGTCCACTAGAATGGTGGTTTGAGTGAAATTTAGGAGTTAAAAGGAATATATCCCTGCAAAAAGGCCTCAGATGGGTTCGATGAGGATAAAATGTCTTGAACCGAGTATGAGTAATTCAACTTCCTAACTCTGAGGACCTAAATAAACAAACAAACAAGGTACTCACCACCTACCCTCTAAAAAGACCAGAATACAGAAGCAGGCTTTTAGAACCTTTCAGTAGCGACTATAAAGGCAGTCTTCTGCTATAAAAACGGCAGCTCAATGCACAGTTTAAATTCAGCTCAGCTCATCTGTGCCTCCTGTTGTAGCAAATAGAGACCAACAGCAGCAGCACATAGCATGGCCTACAAACTGCCTCAGGCTACCTGCCTGCTTCCTTTTTCTCTGTGGCTAATTTTTGGGTTTTCCATTCCTGCCCTGGCCCCCTGTTTTGTTTCATTTTTCTTGTAAGAGCTTTACTAAAATGTAATTCACATCCCATACAGTTCACTGATTTAAAGTGTACAGTTAAACGACTTTTGGTAAATTGAGAGTTGTGCAACCATCACACAGTTAATTTTAGAATCTTTTCAACACCCCCAAAAGAAACATTGTACCACTTAGTCAACAAGCCACAACCCTCTTCCAGGCACCACTTTCCCCTTCTCACTCTAGGCAATCACTAATCTACTTTCTGTCTCGATAGATTGCTTATTCTGGACATTTCATATAAATGGAATCAAACAGTACGTGGTCTTCTGTGACTGGCTTCTTTCACTCAGCATAATGTTTTCAAGATCTAGCCATATAGTATGGGTATCAGTCCTTCATTCTTTTTTGTTGCCAGCTAATATTCCATTGTGTGAATATACGACACTTTGTTTATCCTCTCTTCAGCTGATGACCATTGGGTTGTTTCCACTCCATGGTGGTTATGAATAATGCTGCTCTGACATTTGTGTATAAGTTATTGCATGGACACATGTTTTACTTTCTCTTGGGTGTACACTTAGGAGTGGGATCGCTGGGTTACATGGTAACTATGTTTAAGCTACTGAGAACTGTCAGAACGGCTTTCAAAGCAGCTACACCATTTTATTCATACATTCCCACCAACAGTGTATGAAGGTATTAATTTTTTCATATATTCATTGACAGTTATCTGTCTTTTTGATTATGGTCCCCTAGTTCTTCCTATTGGCTCTTGGCTCCCTGACCTCAATTGTTTTGCTGCTCAGTGGTAAAAAATTCACCTGTCAATACAGGAGCCTCAGGAGACGCGGATTCGATCCCTGAGTCGGAAAGATCCCCTGGAGGAGGAAATGAGAACCCACTCCAGTATTCTTGGCAGGATAACCTCATGGACAGAGGAGCCTGGAGGGCTACAGCCCATGGGGTTGCAAAGAGTTGGACATAACTGAAGTGACTGAATATACACACATCCTTGATTTCAGGGCTCTTCAAGTTTTCTTACAAAAGGCATCTACCATCACAGAGGTGTAACCAGCTCTTGGCTTCCCCAACTAAGGAAAAGGGGTTGCAGATAATGAGGTTCTTAGATTCTACCCTCAAAATAAAAGACTAGAGAAAGAGGAAAGTTGAATGTGACTGACAGATTCCTTAGCTCTTTTCTTTCTCTTTTGTTCATGTTGCTGGAATGACAAGCTGAGGGTTGCAGGAGGGGCTGACTTGGGGGCAGCAGCTATTCTAGAATTCCAACCTGAGAGTGCCAAGGATGAGAGCATGGTCAGTGCAATTACCAGTTTACAGGTAGACTCTCATTGCCTCCAGTCTTTTTCATTTTCTGCAAATGCAAAGATAAGAGAGAGGAGGGTCAGCATTAGGCTTGGTTATAATAAATCAGTTTTTACTGACAAATACTTACAATTGATACTGTTAATTGTTCCTCTTATCAACAGCTTCTCTTTTATG
Organism: Ovis canadensis; assembly: GCF_042477335.2. Taxonomy (NCBI): domain Eukaryota; kingdom Metazoa; phylum Chordata; class Mammalia; order Artiodactyla; family Bovidae; genus Ovis; species Ovis canadensis. The sequence goes on from NC_091260.1 coordinate 35,323,612, forward strand.
GCTGGTTTATTTAGGAACAAGTGTTGACATTTGTGGATTCCCTGGTAGCTCAGCTGGTAAAGAATCCACCTGCAATGCAGGAGACCCTGGTTTGATTCCTGGGTCAGGAAGATCTACTGAAGAAGGGATGGGCTGCCCACTCCAGTATTCCTGGGCTTCCCTAGTAGCCAGTAAAGAATCCTACTACAATGCAGGAGACCTGGGATCCATCGCTTGTACCACTGGCATTCGATCAGTTGATGTTTGTACCAGGCTGTGTTCTAGGCTGAAGAATCCTAGTTCAGGGTGATACAGATTTCAGGATTACCTCAGCTAAAGGAGAATGCTGTCAGCACAATGAGAAAAACCATTAGAAAAGTCGTGGATTGTGTTTCTGTTTATAACCCTTTATTCTGAGGCTAGGATCACTGAAGTAGAGTTTTCTTCCTTGGAAAACTGACTTGGGTTTGGATCTCCCAAATATACTTGAATTTCTCTGTAGGAAAATAGGCCCAGTGAGTACACTTTGAAACAGTAATGATTCTATATACAGCAGAAGCCTTACTTAACAACCATTTAGACTTGCAAAATAGATTAAAGCCATTAACTAGGGCAGTGTTTTCTTCCTTACTGTAGTCATTAACCAAATTGCTACCTTTAGTTGTAACACAGATAACCATGCTTAAAGACCTACTGTTTTAGCATTTTTATTGTAATGGGCATGATGTGGAAATACATTCTCAACCTATTTTAATTTCATAGAATTCAGGTATAACTTTTAAACATCAGTTCTTTTTAGGTGAAATTCACTTACATCTAAGTGTGCCATTTTAAGGGCCTTGATTAATGTGCTATACATTTGTGGAACCACTACCGTAATCAAGATACAGAATATTTCCATCACCCTTTCCTCCTGCCCTTTGCTGTCAATCTCCATCCACTTTCTGGTGCCAGGTAAACACTAATTTACTTTCTGTCTCTAGATTAGTTTGCCATTTTGTAAAATTTGTTTTTTTTTTCATTTATCTATTTATTTACTTTACAATATTGTATTGATTTTGCCATACATCAACATAAATCCGCCACGGGTGTACAAGTGTTCCCCATCCTGAACCCCCGTCCCACCTCCCTCCCCATGCCATCATATAAATGGAACCAGAGTGCTTCTGAGATTCATCCATGTTGTTGTATGTATCAGTTGTTCATGTATTTTTACTGCTCAACGAGATGAATGTATAAAGTAACATTTATCCTGGGAATGAAAGTTTGATCAAACATTGAAAATCACCATGTTACTAGAATAAAGGTGGAAAACCATAGGATCATCTCAATGTATGAAGAAAAGATACTTGACAGAATTCAACACTCATTTATGATAAATATTCTCAGCCAACTAGTAATAGAAGGGAATGTTGATAAAGAGCATAGATTGGAAATATGATGAGACTTAATGGCTGTATTATTTATCTACTGTTGTATAAAAAAAAATCCCCAAACTGAGCATCTTAAAGAGTAAATACTTATCATCTCACAATTTTTGAGGGTTAGGGATTTGGGAGCAGCTTAGTAGGGTGGGTCTGCTTGAGGTTCTCTCATGAGGTTGCATTCAAGACATCAGTGAAGGCTGTAGCCATCTGAAGACCTGACTAGGGCCAACAGGTTCTTGCTGTTTATAGAAGGCCTCGGGTCTTTACCATATGGATCTCTTCACAAGGCTTCTTGAATGTTCTCGTGTCTTGGCAAGTGGTTTCCCCTGGAGTGAGTGATCCAGGAGAAAGAGAAAAGAAGGAGGAAGCCATGATGCCCTTTATGACCTGGTCTTTTGGAAGTCATACACCATCATTTCCACCAGAGTCTATTCATTACAAACAAGTCACTAACTACAGCCCACTCAAGGGGGAAAGGTATTAAGCTCCACTTTTTGAAGGGAGAAGTGTCAAAGAAATCATGAATATATTTCATAATTACCACAAGAGTAAAAGAACAAGATGCCTTACCCCAGGAATATCAAGAACAAGGAAGGGTAAGTTATATAAACATATGTTTTTTTTCACCATTGTCCTGGAGGTCCTAGCCATTACACTACAATGAGAAAAAGAAAAAGATAATTTCGATTAGAAAGGCGGAAGTAAAACTGCCTTAATTATAGATGACATGTTTGTGAACAGAATATTCTACAGATTCTATGAAAAAGCTACTAAAACAAGTTTAGCAAAGTTGTAGGATACAAGGTCAATATAGAAAATTTAAATTTTGATATACTCTCAACAATTGTAAAATGAAATTTTAAAAATGTCATTTAAAATAGTTTTGAAAATACATAAAATATTGATACTTAGGGATAAGCTTAATAAAAGATGTACAAGACCTGTAAACTGAGAACTATAAAATACTGCTGAAAGAAAGACAGACCTCAGTGTATGGAGAGGTGTCTCATGTTCATGGATTTGAAAACTCACTGTTGTTGAGATGTCATTTCTTTCCAAATTGATCTACAGATTTAGTGTAATCTCACTGAAAACGTTGGTAGGCATTTTGTAGAAACTGATGAACTGATTCTAAAATTCATATGAAAATAACAAAGGATGTTGAATAACTAAAATTATATTGAAAAAGCAAAGTTGAAGAGTTTACACTACCTGATTTCAAGATTTATTATATATCTTATTACTATAAGTCATTGAGACTGTGGGATTGTCTTAAGGATAGACATACAAAACAATGAAACAAAATAGGAAGCCCAGAAATAGGCGTTATGTTATATGTAGTAGTATTAGTAGCTCAGTTGTGTCCAACTCTGGGATCCCAGGAACTGTAGCCCATCAGGCTCCTCTGTCCATGGAATTCTCCAGGCAAGAATACTGGAGTGGATAATCAAAACCTTCTAAAGGGTCTTCCCAACCCAGGGACCGCACCCAGGTCCCTTGCATTGCAGGCAGTTTCTTTACCATCTGAAATACCAGGGAAACTCTACATAATATCTATATAATATAATATAAACATCTCAGTTGATTCAGTTGAATATGTATATATTATATGTATTATGTATATAGTTATTCCCAGGTATCTGAGAGAATGGTTCCAGGACTGCCTACGGATACCAATATCCACAGATGCTCAAGTCTGTCATGTGAAATTGTATAGTACAGTCTGCTCTCTGTATTGATGTGTTCCACATTCATAGAGTCAACCAACCTCAGATCAAAAACACTTCTTTAAAATTCCAAAAATTTCCAAAAAGCAAAACTTAAATTTGCTGTACTTTGGTAACAATTTACATATCATTTACATTGTATTTACAACTATTTACATAACATTTACATTGTATTAGGTATTATAAGTAACCTAGAGATGATTTAAAGTACGTAAGGAGGTTTAGTTTATATGCAAATGCCATACCATTTTCTATAAGGGATTTGAGCATCTGTGGGTTTTGGTATCTAAGGAGGGAGTCTTGGAACCAACCCCCAATAGATACCAAGGGACCACTGTACTCAGCTGATTTTTGACAAAGTTGTCAAGTTATTTCCATGGGGAAAGCTTTTCTACAAATGGTGCTGAGACGACTGTATATCTATATAGGAAAAATTAACCTTTTATTTCACATCAAATATAAAAATCAAATCAGATCGTAGACCTAAATGTTAAAGTTAAAATTGTAACATATTTGGGAAAAAAAGATATGGAAGAAAATCTCTGAGAACTTGGAGAGGGCAAAAATTACATAGTGATGCTAGTGGTAAAGAACCTGCCTGCCAATGCAGGAGACATAAGAGATGTGAGTTTGATCCCTGGGTCGGGAAGATCCTCTGGAGGACAGCATGGCAACCCACTCCAGTATTCTTGCCTAGAGAATCCCATGGACAAAGGAGCCTGGTGGGCTACAGTCCAAGGTGTTGCAAAGAGTCAGACACGACTGAAGCAACTTAGCATACATGCAGTCATAGAAGAACCATTTAAAAATGGATATATTGAACTTTACCAAAACTAAAGTTATCTGATCTTTTATAACTTTAGTTTTGGTAAAGTTCTTTTATAAAGAACAGGTAACTTTAGTTTTGGTAAAGTTCAATATATCCATTTTTAAATGGTTCTTCTGTGACTGCATGTGTGCTAAGTTGCTTCAGTCGTGTCTGACTCTTTGCAACCCCTTGGACTGTAGCCTACCAGGCTCCTTTGTCCATGGAATTCTCTAGGCAAGAATACTGGAGTGGGTTGCCATGCTCAGAGGTTAAAGCATCTGCCCGCCATGTGGGAGACCTGGGTTCAATCCCTGGGTTGGGAAGATCCCCTGGAGAAGGCAATGGCAACCCACTCCAGTACTCTTGCCTGGAAAATCCCATGGATGAGCCTGGTGGGCTACAGTCCATGGGATTGCAAAGAGTCGGACATGACTGAGCAACTTTACTTTCACTTTCAAGTATAAATATAACCAAGGGAATAGCAGAGGTCAAGGTAGAGAAGGCTGCTGCTGCTACTGCTGCTGCTAAGTCGCTTCAGTCGTGTCCGACTCTATGTGACCCCATAGACTGCAGCCCACCAGGCTCCGCCATCCCTGGGATTCTCCAGGCAAGAACACTGGAGTGGGTTGCCATTTCCTTCTCCAATGCAGGAAAGTGAAAAGTGAACGTGAAGTCGCTCAGTCGTGTCCGACTCTTCGCGACCCCATGGACTGCAGCCCACCAGGCTCCTCCGTCCATGGATTTTCCAGGCAAGAGTACTGGAGTGGGTTGCCATTGCCTTCTCTGAGAAGGTTGTGTGGCCACCAAATCCTCAGTGGACGAAGAGCAGTGGCCAGGAAGTCAGTAAATGACACTGATGGGAGTGAAGGCTGTATGACTGAGTGCTAAGATTCTCAGTGGGGGGGGGGGGCACCTTGCCTATATTAGAAGAACAAGGATACAGACTGCCCCTCGTGACTCTGAGGTATGTGCAGTCTGAAAAGATGAGGAAGTCTTGTGGGGGGAGGGGAGGGGTGATCAAGGAGAAGGAGTAGATTTCAGGTAAGGCAGGTGATAAGAGGGACATGCATGGTAAGTAACTCAGGGTGTAGGGATATGTTGATATAGCTTCTGGAGCCTTAGTGGAAGGATTTGAAAAGAAAATGAGATAGGTTAGAAAGAAGGAGTCTTGAGAAGAAAGGATGGAAGAGATGTGTTTTAGACTATGATTATAAGAAAAGAAGGAAAAAGTCCAGGAAAATCTAGTCCTCTCATTCTCCCAAAGCAGTAGTCATTTTTTGCTTGAATACTCTCATAAAATATTTTTGAAAAAAACTTTATTTTTTTGCCTTTATTAAAATATAACTTTTCTACAGTACACAGATTTTAAGTGTCTGGTTCAGTGAATTTTTCCATAATTATACACTGACGTTACCACCACTGAGATCAAGATGTAGAACATTTTCAGCACCTTAGCAGGTTCCTCTTGCTCCCTTTTTATTGATACCTGCCCTCTCTTACTTATAGATAACCTCTATTCTGGCTTCTATCACTTTCCTCTCACATTTTTTAAGATTGAGGTATAGTTGATTAACAATGTTGTGTTAATTTCTGCTGCACAGCAAAGTGATTCAGTTATACATATATGTACATTCTTTTTATATTCTTTTCCATTATGGTTTATCTCAGGATATTGAATATATTTCCCTGGGCTATACAGTAGGACCTTGTTGTCTATCCATTCTGTCTACAATAGTTGGCATCTACTAACCCCAAACTCCAAGTTTATCCCTCCGCCACCGCCTTCTCCCTTGGCAACCACAACTCTGTTCTCTGCGTTGGAGAGTCTGTTTCTGTGTCATTCGTGTCATATTTTGGATTCCACATAAATGACATCATCTAGGGTTGGTTTTTCTCTTTCTGACTTACCTAGTGAGGTAATCTCCACTTCTATCCGTGTTACTGCGAATGGCATTATTCCATTCTCTCCTAAGGCTGAGTTGTATTCCACTGTATGCACATACCACATCTTCGTTATCCATTCTTCTGTCAGTGGACATTTAGGTTGTTTTCCACGTTTTGTTGTTGTTGTCCAGTCACCCAGTCATGTCTGGCTCTTTGCGACTCCATGGACTGCAGCACGTCAGGCTTCCCTGTCCTTCACCATCTCCCAGAGCTTGCTCACACTATGTCCATTGAGTTGGTGATGACATCCAGACATCTCATCCTCTGTCGTCCCCTTCTCATCCTGCCTTCAATCTTTCCCAGCATCAGGGTCTTTTCCAATGGGTCAAGTCTTCGCATCACGTGGCCAGAGTATTGGAGTTTCAGCTTCAGCATTAGTCCTTCCAAAGAATATTCAGGGCTGATTTCATTTAGGATTGACTGGCTTTATCTCTTTGCTGTTCAAAGGACTCTCAAGAGTCTTCTTTAACACCACTATTCAAAAGCAGCAGTTCTTCAGTGCTCAGCTTTCTTCACAGTCCAACTCTCATATCCATACATGACTACTGGATAGACCTTTGTTGGCAAAGTAATGTCTCTGCTTTTTAATATGCTGTCTAGGTTGGTCATAACTTTTCTTCCAAGGAGGAGGCATCTTTTAATTTCATGGCTGCAGTCACCATCTGCAGTGATTTTGGAACCCAAGAAAATAAAGTCTGTGACCGTTTCCACTGTTTCCCCATTTATTTGCCATGAAGTGATGGGACCAGATGCCGTGATCTTAGTGTTTTGAAAGTTGAGTTTTAAGCTAGCTTTTTTACTCTCTTCTTTCACCTCCATCTAGAGACTCTTTAGTTCCTCTTCACTTTCTGCCATAAGGGTGGTATTGTCTGCATATCTGAGGTTATTGATATTTCTCTCTGCAATCTTGATTCTAGCTTGTGCTTCATCCAGTCTGACATTTCCCATGATGAACTCTGCATATAAGTAAATAAGCAGTGTGACAGTATACAGCCTTGATGTACTCCTTTCCCAATTTGGAACCAGTCTGTTGTTCCACATCTAGTTCTAACTATTGCTTCTTGACCTGCATACAGGTTTCTCAGGAGATAGGTAAGGTGGTCTGGTATTCCTCTCTTTAAGAATTTTCCACAGTTTATTGTGATCCACACAGTCAAAGGCTTTAGCATAGTCAATGAAGCAGAAGTAAATGTTTTTTTTCTGGAATTCTCTTGGTTTTTCTATGATCCAGTGTTGGCGGCTTGATTTCTGGTTCCTCTGCCTTTTCTCAATCCAGCTTGAACATCTGGAAGTTATCGGTTCATGTACTGTTGAAGCCCAGCTTGGAGAAATTTGAGCATTGTGTTGCTAGCATGTGAGATGAGTGCAATTATGTGGTAGTTTGAACATTCTTTGGCATTGCCATTCTTTGAGATTGGAATGAAAACTGACCTTTTCCAGTTCTATAGCCACTGCTGAGTTTTTCAAATTTGCTGGCATACTGAGTACAGCACTTTCACAGCATCATCTTTTAGGATTTGAAATAGCTCGGCTGGAATCCCATTACCTCCACTAGCTTTGTTCATAGTGATGCTTCCTAAGGCCCACTTGACTTCACACTCGAGGATGTCTGACTCTAAGTTAGTGATCATACCATTGTGGTTATCTGGGACATTAACATCTTTTTTGTATAGTTCTTCTGTGTATTCTTGCCACCTCTTCTTAATATCTTCTGCTTCTGTTAGGTCCATACCATTTCTGTCCTTTATTGAGCCCATCTTTGCATGAAATGTCCCCTTGGTATCTCTAATTTTCTTGAAGAGATCTCTAGTCTTTCCCATTCTATTGTTTTCCTCTACTTCTTTTCATTGATTTCTTAGGAAGGCTTTCTTATCTCTCCTTGCTGTTCTGTGGAACTCTGCATTCAGATGGGTATACCTTTCCTTTTCTCCTTTGCCTTTCTCTTCTCTTCTTTTCTCATTTATTTGTAAGGCCTCCCCAGAGAGCCATTTTGTCCTTTTGCATTTCCTTTTCTTGGGGATGGGTTTGATCACCACCTCCTGTACAATGTTATGAACCTCCATCTGTAGTTATTCAGACACTCTATCAGATCTAATCCTTTGAATCTATTTGTCACATCCATTGTGTAATCATAAGGGATTTGATTTAGGTCATACCTGAGTGGCCTAGTGGTTTTCCCTACTTTCTTAAATTTAAGCCTGAATTTTGCAATAATGCAATCTGATTTCAGTATTGACCATCTGGTGTTCATGAGTTTATTTGCTTTTGATGTTGGAAGAGGGTGTTTGCTATGACCAGTGCATTCTCTCAGCAAACTGTTAGCCTTTTTCCTGCTTCATTTTGTATTCCAACGCCAAACTTGCCTGTTACTCCAGGTATCTCTTGACTTCCTATTTTTGCATTCCAGTCTCCTATGATAAAAAGGACATCTGTTTTTGGTGTTAGTTCTAGAAGGTCTTGTAGGTCTCCATAAGCCGTTCAGCTTCAGCTTCTTTGGCGTTAGTGGTTGGGCATAGACTTGAATTACTGTGAATATTGTATGGTTTGCCTTGGAAACAAACAGAGATCATTCTGTTGTTTTTGAGATTGCACCCAAGTACTGCATTTTGGACTCTTGTTGACTCTTTTGTTGACCATGTTTTAGCTATTATGAATAGTGCTGCTATGAACATTCAGATGCATGTATTTTTTTGAATTAGAGTTTTGTCTGGATATATGCCAAGGTGTAGGATTGCTGGATCATATGGTAATTCTATTTTTATTTTTTTGAGAAACCTCCATACTGTTCTCCACTGTAGCTGTACCACCTTACATTTGCACCAACAGTATCATTCTTCTCTCACATTTTTAAGTTAGCATGTAAATTTTTCTATTATAAATCTAAATAATTGAAAAGGATGTCATCTCTGGCATGTCATATATTATACCTTGACCTGCAGATTTAGCTGATTTAGTTTATGGAAATGTCTGCTATATAGTTGAAATGAAGCCAGTCCTCATTGTCAGACCCATTAACCAGATTGAATTTTCAGTTAGAAAAAATCTGACTTCGTTTATCAGTTAATACAAATGTATTCATATGTCTCCCTGTGATTAACTTATCTTACTTTGAGATGCTAACTCCAAAACATAGTTGTATGCATAAGCTTCAGAGATTTGTGAGGAGTTTCTCACCCTGAGAACTCTGAGCAGTGCATGAGACAAGGTACTGTGGCTCTTGTGTTTTTATGAAGCTCTTTTGCTTTGCACCCAGGAAATTGTCGCACAGTTCTTCCTCACAGGAGAGAGCCGTAGACTCAAATTGTCCCTTATTGGGTGCCTCAGAAGTTTTTATATCAGGGAATGTATATTTGGGACTTGGGAGAAAGGCCATTGTAAAAGGGATTTTGAAAAGGAGAATTAGCAGACTGTGGAAGGCCAAATTTAGGGAAGATTACAAATATAATTGAAGATAAGTAACAACTTAGCCATAAAGAATCCGCCTACAGTGCAGAGCCTCAGGAGATGTGGGTTCGATCCCTGGGTCGGGAAGACCCATTCCAGTATTTTTACCTGGAGAATCCCATGGCCAGAGCAGCCTGGCAGTTGACAGTCCATAGGGTCGCAAAGAGTTGGACATGACTGAAGTGACTTAGTACAGCATGTCATGGCAACAAATCAGCTAAGAGCAATCTACCTGCTGATCCCAGGAAGCCTGTGTGTACCCTTAGGGTGGGGTATTTTCAGTCTCAGCACTGATCTTTTTCATCATTTAATTATTGGTTGTGCAGTTTGTCCTATGCATTGTATTCAACAACATCCTTGACCTCTGCTTACTAACCTGCCAGTAGCAACCCCTTTGCCCCCATTGTGACAAGCAAAAATGTGTCCAGATGTTACTAAGTGTCCAGGGATGAGGGCAAAATGGGTCCTGGATGACACTCACTGCCCTAGCATTCATCAGTTTGAGGACTGCTGTTCTGGGAGGTAGTGGCTTCAGAGAACTAACCTGTAGCCTGGAGAAGGGTCCATGGTTGTGGTGTGGGACCCAATTTTCCTCCCCTTTTGGCCTAAAAAAGTGGAACTTGAATCTTATTTCCAAATAGGCTAGGTGCAGCAGAAAGGGAGCCAGGACCAACCAAGTGGTCCTTCTTGCAGGGGTAAGCAGACAGGGTTGACAGTGGTCTTTACTGTTGCTTCTAGTCTTTGGCACAAAGGAGAGGGTGGGGACCATCTGTAAATGTGGTTTGATGACATCATCAGAGATGTCCCTTAGAAATTCCAAGAAATAACTGAGCAAAATTTTGGAGGGGTAAGGATCTGTTAACAGAGAAGGGTAAATGTTAGAAAAATTCTTCCTTTACACTTAAAAGAAGCCATTTTTAAAACCCCATTCAAGTGTGGTCTAGGGCAATACTACTCAAAGCGTGAATCCATAAACTGTTTGTTACTGGTTTTTGACTAGACAAGGAGTTTGAGCCAAAGTATGAGTCAACACACTGCTTCCTTCATTGAGAATATCTTGCTATGAAAGAAATGTCAGCTGAATTTAGTGCTTAATGACTTTAGGGCATAGTGACAAAGTTTGTTTACCTTCTGGCTCCAGTTCCTTGTCACAGCAGCAGCCTACACTTAAAGCAGCAAGGAAAATGAACTAAGGTCTTCAGTGGATCATGAAATCAATTTTGGGACTTGCAACCTTTGTTTTTTTTTTTTTAAAAAACTAAAGACTTATAAAGATATCAGAGTCCATGCTACTTGGAATAAGTTTTGTTTAATGAAATTTTGTTTTAGTTAAACATGTGTAAGTATACAAACACACAGGTGTACTGTATTACAATGTAAAAACATATTTCTTTTTTTATTTTTTAAATTATGAAAGTATGATAACACACAGAAGACTTGCAAAATCCAGAACAAAGTTACATATAATTCCACTATATAGTACAATTTTAAGTAGATGAATTAAGATTTTTAGTTGAAGTTTCAGTATCAAACTCTCAAAAATTAACAGAATGAATATGCAAACAAGTAGAAGGATATAGTAGACCTGAAAAGCACCATGAACCAATTCAACATAATTAAGATTTATACAGTTTTCACACAACAGTAGGATACAAAGTCTATTCAAGTTCCCAAAGAGTATAAACTAGGAGACACTGGAAAATATCCAAAGAGATACAACAAGGGGCAAAAATTTCACGGTCTAAAGGTATTGAAATCACAGAGTTTGTTTTCTTGTCATTGTGGAATTATGTAAAAACATATTTCTAACTGTGGATATAGGCCAGGAAAGATTGCAGAGCACTGATCTAGGGGAACATGAAAGCACAGCTGTGTTGGTTTAAGGGAAGGATTATATCCTCCCTTGAACTGCTCTATGTGATAGGGTCCTATGTGATAGCTCTATGTGATAGCTTCTATAGGCTGCATTTCCTAGGCTCTTGAGCCAGCTGGCTTTTTCCCTGAGTTCAGGTAAGGGGAAGCACTGGCAGGAAATTGGAGTGGGGAAGAGAAAAGCCAGGGTATTTGTCCTTCTCTCTTTGTCCCTGGTGGCCTCTCCAGCATAGCTGTATCTTCATTATGATTCCCAGACCTTTTTCAGTTATGCATCAGCAAAAGGTACTGCCAGTGTTTGATCCATATTCCTCAGTCTACCCTGGAGGCATCTTCAGACAGTACCTGTACACACCTGCTTTCTGCATCTCTCTGCCTAAGGTTTGAGCAAGCTCCGGGAGTTGGTGATGGACATGGAGGCTGGCCTGCTACAGGGTGGACTTGGCCCTCTTGAAGGAAGGGCAGGCCAAAAGTGCCCAAGAGTGACCTTTAAGGGAGATGGGATAAAATTGGCAAATAAAATTCCAGCTTCCTCACCCCTCAGTGGGACAATTATGATGTAATGCACATTGTTCCTAATAGGGTTAGAGCACAGATTAAAAAGAGGAAAGTGAGGTTCAGATAAATGAAATGACGTCTCTAAAGTCACATGTGCTAATGACATTTGAATTCAGGGCTGTTTTTTTCTACTGTCAACTATTCTATAGCTGTGTTTTTTTATATATTTCCTTCAAGGTACAGTTCCCTGTCCTGTAAAATTATTGACTTTCTAACAATTTCTCAAAGTTAACCTATCTTGTTTTCTGGGCCAGTCTTTGTTGTTGATTTAGTTGCTAAGTTGTGTCCAACTCTTTTGAGACCTCATGACTTCGGCCCTTCAGGCTCCTCTGTCCATGGCGTTTGTCAGGCAAGAATACTGGAGTGGGTTGCCGTTTCCTTCTCCAGTGGATCTTCCTGACCCAATGATCAAACTTATGTCTCCTGCACTGGCAAGCAGATTCTTTACTAATGAGCCACCTGGGAAGCCCCGGCCAATCTTTACCCTGTACGCGTCAGTTCAGTTCAGTTCCATCCCACTCTTTGTGACCCCATGGACTGCAGCACGCCAGGCTTCCCTGTCCATCACCCACTCCCAGAGCTTGCTCAAACTCATGTCCATCAAGTTGGTGATGCCATGCAACTATCTCATCCTCTGTCATCTCCTTCTGTTCCTATCTTCAATCTTCCCCAGCATCAGGTTCTTTTCCAATGAGTCAGTTCTTCACATCAGGTAACCAAAGTATATTAATTTCACTCTATATCCTTCCCTCAAACTGCTCCATATGATAACCTTCAACTTCTGTAGGCTACAATTCCCAGGCTCCTGGGTCAGCTGGCTTTTTCCCAAGTTCAGGTAATGGGAGGCACTGGTGGGAAATTGGAAGGGGAAGAGAAAAGCCAGAGTATTTGTCCTTCTCGCTCTGTCCCTGGTGGCATCCTCAGCATAGCTGTATCTTCCACTGTAGCTGGTCAAGCATACAATAATGCCAGTTTCCCCCAGTGACTGGCCTCTGGGCTGTGGGAACATTGAGTCTTCCTTTTGTCTCTCTAGCTCAAAAGTGGTAGCACCTTCTGCTTTTGAAAATTTATGGATTGCTTCACAGTCCTCTGGCATCTCAGTCAAATCATGACCTATATAACCAATCATGGATTAATTTCCTTTGTTTTAAATCTTAGAATAATTCACAGTTGGAGCCACTTGGTATACTTTCTAATTTCATATTTCATAAAGAGTGATGATGAGTCCTCTGAACATGATGTATATAATGAAGGAGCATGTTATTGATTAAATTATATTTAGGTCAGAATCAGCCCCAAGATTCCTTGTCAGTGTTTGTCTTTAATTAACAGGGTTAGGTTTTGTTGTTGCTGTTTGTTTGTTTTCAGTCTCATTTTCCATTAAGTGTGCAATAGCATTATGTCTTTAGAATGTATATACCTTCATTAAACATTGTGCTGTGCTTGGTCGCTTCAGTCCTGTCCGACTCTTTGTGACCCTATGGACTGTAGCCCATCAGGCTTCTCTGTCTATGGGATTCTCCAGGCAAGAGTACTGTACTGGAGTGGGTTGCCATTTTCTACTCCAGGGGATCTTCCTGACCCAGAGATCGAACCCGTGTCTTTTGCATCTCCTGCATTGGCAGGCAGGTTCTTTACCACTAGCGCCACCTATTGTAGTCATGAAATTGAAAGACGCTCTTTGGAAGGAAAGCTATAATAAACCTAGATAGCATATGAAAAAGCAGAGACTTCACTTTGCTGACAAAGGTCCCTGTAGTCAAAGCTACGGTTTCCCAGTAGTCATGTACAGATGGAAAAGTTGGACCATAAAGAAGGCTGAGCACTGAAGAACTGATGCTTTCCAATCGTGATGCTGGAGAAGACTCTTGAGAGTCTCTTGGACTGCAAGGAGATCAAACCAGTCAATCCTAAAGAAAATTAACCCAGAATATTCATTAGAAGGACTGATGCTGAAGCTGAAGCTCCAATACTTTGGCCACCTGATGCTAAGAGCCAACTCACTTGAAAAGACCCTGATGCTGGGAAGGATTGAAGTCAAGAGGAAAAGGCGCAACAGAGGAAGTGATGGTTGGATGACATCATCGACGCAATGGACATGAATTTGAGCAACCCTGGGAGACAGCAATGGACAGGCAAATCTGGCTTGCTGAAGCCCATGGGGTTGCAAAGAGCTGGACACACGTAGTGACTGAACAACAATAGCAGAGTAAATAAGGTTTAAGAAGAAATCTTCATTAAATAAAGGAAACATAATAAGCTTTTAGACCATTTTTAATACATATTAAATCTCCCTGTCTTATATAATTTCAGTAAAAGATAAAGTGTGGCATGAGGCATGGAGTGCTTTGGCCCTTGTTGGAATTTTCTGACATCAGACTTATGTTGTGGAGTGTAGGTAGTGAGGGGAAGAATAATTTTTATGTAATGACTTTCTTTTCTCTCTTGACCACTGTCAAGGAATGCATTGCTCTTGAAGGAGAGTTCTGGAAAGAGCAAAACAAAGAATTGGCAGGAAATATTAAAAACTATTTAAGCAAGTATTTTAAATTAATCTCAATGCCTGTCTGTAGGCCATGTTTTGAGAGGAACCAAATGTTTTCAGAGACCTCCACATTTCTATGAACACTAGATAAAAGCTGCAGGTAAAAATCCTTGTATGACTTCATCTTTCCATTTCCTATTAAAAACAAAATGAAAGGCTAACTTCTGGACTGATTATTTTTAGCAACATCTACCTTTCTCTGTTATCAAATACATAAGAAATTTTGAACACAAATGAAATTAATGGAGTGTTTCTGATTTTTTACGGTTAATTCTTTTTTATTCCCAAAGCAAATTCCAAGGTTCAATACATACATGTACACATATTTGCCAAAGGAATATTGTGCCTTTTATCATATTCCTTGTAATAGAAATAAATTTCCATTTTAGCTATACATTACATTGATGGCAACCCACTCCAGTATTCTTGCCTGGAGAATCCCATGGACTGTAGCCTGTCAGGCTCCTCTGTCCATGGGGAGGCAAGAGTTGGACACGACGTAGCAACTAAACCACCACATTGAATGACAACAACCTTAGTAATGAGGAACTACTTATTGATTAGTCTTTTTTTAAACTTATAAACTGAATAAATTAATTCTATTAGGTCTTACATCGTTTTAATTTTGAATTGCCTCCTTTTGGTGGTATGATAATGTATCTTATCGTACATGGTTTATAATTTATTTCTCTGTGGTTTTGTAACATGCTTCAAGATAAGATTTAACATGCTCATTAGGATTGAAAAAGGAAGGCAGGCTTTTTCTGAAAGAAAGCAAGTCTGACCTGGTGCTTTGTTTTGACAAAGAAGACAGTCTTTGCTAGTTTGTGGAAGATATATTCCACAAACTGAAAGGGCTAAGTTCACAGCTCTAAGGTTTTTAACAAAAATATATTTAAAACACATGACATAATAAAAAAAATAAGTTTTATTTAAAATACTGTATTCAGAAGAAAGTATTAGAATCAAGAATGTTTCCATTTTACCTCCCTTTTCTGAGTGTGTTAGGTTAAACAGATGTCCTAAGTGGAAAAAAATAAATAAAACTGTTACACAGAGAAATAAATTATAAACCATGTACAATAAGTGCATGTCATTTGATAAATCTTGGCAAAGACTTTTCTTGTGTTCATCAAAATTAAAGTGAGTATAGTGCAGGACTGTAAGGGCTAGGAAACAAATCCTTTTGTAAGTCAGGTAGCTTTTAATTCTTTATTTTCATTAAAACTGGGGACAATCAAAATATCAGTGTAAGATCATTAAAAATGTTTGCTAGATCACTGCATGCTCTGTTACTAAAAAGCTCAAAGAATTGAGTGATGGCTTAATAATATAACTCTTCCATTCTATCTTCTAATTGTATGAATATGGTTTCTCAGAGCTTACTTCTACACAAATAAAAAGAATGCAATTGTTCTTAAACTTATTCTCATTCTAGCATTAAGAAATACTCATCCATAGGTACATGAACTAAATTTTTTTTAAGGTTCAACTCATTAAGATATTGATTTCCAAGATAATTTATATTTTGTTCAATAAAATTTAATCAAAATTTATAATACATTCATATTATTTTGATCAATTGTGAATTAATAATAGTTTTATTGATAGTCTGGAGGAAAGTTACTTAATTTTGAGTGTTGATTTATAGAGATATTTTTGTGGCAGAGAAGGATACTACAGATCACAAAAGACTTTTAGGCATAAAGCATATAACACTGGAATAGAATTTTTGGAGGAAATAGAATGAGAATATGAGTTGAAGGAGAAAGAGAAATCATGTAAAATCTCCTGTTGTTAAAGAAGAATTAGGGTCTTTTTTTACAGAATGATGGAGATATAAAATTTACTATGGTATTTAAATTCCACTGCATACATTTTAGTGTTATGTAATAGCTTTGTTTTTAAACGACCACCATTACAATACATTGGAAAGAATATCCTTTGCAACTATTGAATTTTTGAATAATTTATTTATTTCTGGCTGTGCTGTGTCTTTGTTTCTGTGCAGGCTTTTCTCTTGTAGCGAGTGAGCTCGGATAAGGCGATGGCACCCCACTCCAGTACTCTTGCCTGGAAAATCCATGGATGGAGGAGCCTGGAGGGCTGCAGTCCATGGGGTCTCGGCTGAGCGACTTCACTTTCACTTTTCACTTTCATACATTGGAGAAGGAAATGGCAACCCACTCTGGTGTTCTTGCCTGGAGAATCCCAGGGACAGCAGAGCCTGGTGGGCTGCCGTCTACGGGGTCGCACAGAGTCGCACACGACTGAAGTGACTTAGCAGCAGCAGCGGCGAGTGGGCTACTCGCTAGTTGCAGTATGGGCTCCTCATTCTGTGAACAAGAGGCTTCTCTTGTTGTGAAGCACGGACTCCAGGGCATGTAGGCTTCAGTAAGCTCAGCATGTGGACTCAGGGGTTGTGGCACGCGGGCCCTGGAGTGTATGCTCAGCAGTGGTGCACAGGCTTAGCTGCTCCAGGGCACGTGGGGTTTTCCCACACCAGGGACAGAACTCACGTCTCCTGCAATGGCAGGCAGATTCTTTACCACTGGATGACCAAGGAAGCCCGCAAATATTTAAATTTATAATGAAAAAATTAGATGTCAACTTGGATATCTGGTTCGGTCCCTGGGTCAGAAAAGTGCCCCTCGAGAAGGGAATGGCAGCCCACTCCAGTGTTCTTGCCTAGCAAATCCCCATGGACAGAGGAGCCTGGTGGCTACAGTCCACGGGGTGGCAAAGAGTTGGGCATGACTGAGAGACTAACACTTTTGGATATGTGAAAAGCGATACAGTTCTTCAAAATTCTTTTGAGAATGTCCCTTAGGGGACGATACTGAGTTATAAGATCTCACAATTGGGTTGCCTTTCAGAAGTATGTTAGCCTGAAAACATCTTCTTCTTATAAGCACAGCCTTGACTCATGGGTCCGGTAGATTCTCCTGTCAGTGAACCAGGTTCCTTTTGCTCTGTAGTGAATTGAGGATTCATTCTCTCTTATTCATCTCTGTGAAAGCTCTCTTCTTTTTTTAAATTACTACATAGAGCATCCCCTTTCTGTTCACAATCTTTGGGCAAAGCTTACTGCAGTGAATTAGCTTTCTCAGAGAGTAGTCATTCATTCTGTTTATCCATCAAAAAATATTTGAGTTTCACACATGATAAATGGATATATTTAGAAAAATGCAAGAAGTCTGATGTAATAGAGACCTGAATTGTTGGTATTAATCTTATCCAAAGCCATCTTAAGAGGTAAAGTTAAGAGATATTCTAAAAGTCTGCAAATTGGAAGCTCACAGTTCACGTGATTTATTTAACATGATTTATTTGTCCTATATTGTATTGGACGGTTTTTAAATTAGTTGATAAAATTAAAAAATCAGAAGATTCACATAATCAGTTTTCCAGCTGTTTTTGGAAATTGAGAATGCCTGTGAACACTGGGCCCACATTCTCACAAGGCGGAAGCCAGTCTGCTGAGACTGAGTTAGCTGCTGCTCCATTCGGACAGGGTTACCTTCTCCTGGTTTGCTGTTGCTGCTACTTAAGTCTTCACAATGTTCAGCTTCACTCATTCATTGCGCCTGCCTGACTAGCACAGGCACTTGAGATCGAGAATTTAAGTTTGGATAGTCTATTATTTTCTCTTGGGTTATTAATGGATGGAGTCTGTAGAAAGCTAAATATTTGTATTGCATTACCGTGGCCCTATTAAAACTGCTTTCAGTAGGTCATACATTTATAGGGTCCCCTCAACTTTCATGGATGGTCACTAAAAGAAACAGTGTTGTAAACCCCACTATTACCCTTTGGGGATCTGGTAGAGGGTATTTCCCTCTACATTGCTATGTAGCTCTGGCAAGGCATTTCTTTAAAGGTTCGGAAAAGCTTTGTTTCCATGGAATAATTTGTACATTTCTTCTCAAGGACAATAAGAATCTCAAGGACAAGCAACTGATTGTATGTATGTTTTTGCTTTGACTCCAGAAAGTTCTAAGCCAAAGTCATGGCTTAACTCTCATGTTGCAAGTCACCCCTCATTTCTTGCATATATTCTTGTTCTAACTTCTTCTCTGAATGTTCACCTAATCTAGGCTAATTATTTTCACTAGTCCTCATTTTTTATACAGTATTTACATTTTCTTATTTTATTGTATGTATTTGTTGTAAGACATCTCAGACCACACATTTATAATCTTTTCTTGATTTATTTCATTTCTAAAGATGGCTGGAGGCTCTATTACATTTTGGTTCTCCTTAGGGAATAAGGAGAACCTGGTTTCAGTTTTGAGTTTTCCTTGCTCTGGTTCCTATCTACCACATATAAAAATTACTCAGTTACACTGTAAGCTTTGCAAGGACTTTTGCGGTGATCCCATAGTTCCCAGCATCCAGTATAGGACTTACTTTCTATATGCCATCTGTTGTGTAGTGACAGTATAACAACAATAAAAAGTAATTTTTCATTTAAACTCTCTAGAACAAGGGGACTTTTTATCTATACTGACTCCTGAAAGTCATGTCATCAAAAAGAATGAAAGATCCATGTACGAATAGTAGACTTTACATACTTTATCATAAAAGGAAAATCTTATGTAAGACTGGTGGTAAACTTTTTCTCTGGGGATTAGGAGTGGAAAGTGGCTCTGTTTCTTTAGACTTCAAATTAATTTAGCTTCACTTATCTTTCTATGACTCCTTATTTAATACCTTGGACATAGACTACATAAATTATGTACTAGGATAAAGAGAATATAAGCAGTCAAAATTACAAATGTCTACACAAAATCTTCATAATTTAATAAAAAGACAATCTGCAGACACTCTACTAAGTTTATGCAAGTGTGTATTTTAAGTATATTTTATGCAAGTCTGTATATTTCACAGACATAGCAAAATGGAACCTAAGGCCAGATTTATAGTTTGGATGGGCCACATTTTGCTATGAAGAAAACGTTTCTCCTATTGTTAAGTATGACAAGGCAGGCTGTTGGAGATACTTCGTGACTCTATCTTAGCCCCATTCTGTGGTGGCTTGGCCTGTGGTCAAAAGCTCAGGGCACTGTTTAATGGCTCTGTCCATGGGATGTGCTCACTGCCACATTTCTAAAGTTAATCACTTGCACTTAATTTCAAGCCATTTTTTACTTTGAAAACTCTAAACGCTTCATTGAGGACAGAACATACAATGTGTGCCAAGCCCTCTGGTTTCAAAGTTCAGCTGTTTTTGAGTTATTTGACTGGACAAAAGGTCGAACGATATCTTTCACAGCAGGGAAAGTGTAATTTTCCATGTCTTTATGATGTTTTGAAATAGTTGAAGTGACTTTTCTCCTAAAACTTCTATAAATAAATAACTTTTACCAGTGGAATAACTCTAATTTTGAGATGCCTTGCTTAAAAATGTTGGAAGTAACCCTCTCCACTCCTATCTATAGTCTATTTTCCAGCATTGGAAGGGAGAATCAAAGGCAACCCCAGATTACAACCTAGATCTTTCATGTTTGGACAAAAAGAATGGAAAGTTGAAGCTTCTAAAAAGTTTCTCAATTTGTGAGATTATGGCAGATAACCTCAACTCTATATTTTCATATTAGTGTTTCAGCAAAAGTTGATTAGAAGGGCCCTGATGTCAGAGATTACACTCTTGTCCAAGCCTTCATAGGGTCCTGCCATACTTCTCTGTGTTTGCATCACTTATCCAGGACCTTTTACAGTCGACTTCTCTTTTCCACATCATCTTTTTTTTTTTTTTACTTTGGTTTCCATACATATCATTATTTCTGTCTCCTGCGTCAAGACAACTGTGTGCCAAGTCAACTGTGTGCCAAGCCGACTAGGAATGTGGGCTCAAACTTCTTGCAAGATTTACCTTTGTGGGCTACCATCCAGTAGCTGGTATTTTTGTGAACTTTGCTCAAAGTTGTTCTGCGTGAAAACTGACCTGCCAGGAGTTACTTAGGCCTCCCAATGAAGACCAAACTGCTAAACGCATGCTTAGAAGGCACACCTCTTAAACCTTGTCTTCCATCCTTAACCCACCCACGTGCCCACAGGTGTAGCTTCCCATTTGACCCTAAGCTAGTGTTTGAACTTTGGGGACCGAAGTGGGAGGTCGAGTTCTTAAGACTGGGCTCAGGACTCTTGATATACTATTTCTGCCCTTCCCCAGGTCTAGGGAATGTGTACCTCTGTGTCATTCCTGTTGCGTGGGGGGGTGGGGGGGAAGGGGGGAGGAGGGATTAACCGTATCCCCAAATCACCCTATTTGGTGATTAACAACCTCTAGTACTGTTCTATTTTTTTCGCGCGTGCACAGTTTGTACTTTATAAGCATCTTCTCTGAATCGGGCATCACTTCTTTGCCCTATTGCCCTTTTTTCTGTACTGTCACTATCTTCCAGAGTCTGTTTGGCTAATGACCTCTTCCACCGTTTATTCCATGGGCCAATGTACGCTGATCAGCACTTCCCATTTCTGCAGGTCTCTTAGGGGAAACCGCAAAATGCCTGGTCGCTGTCCTCTCATTCTGGGCTTATTCACGTCCATCCGTCAATCCATTCAGTCCACCTCCCACAGGGCTTCCTCTCGGCCGTCGATCACCTCCTCTCTCCTTACTTCGGGAAGTCTGTCGAGTTGTCCCTCCAAGTCTCTTGCCCATCTCCCCTACGCCCACCCAGACCGGAGGGTCTGTAAGTCGGTCCGCAGCCGCCCCGACCGGCTCTTGGGCCTCGACTGACTGGACGTGAGTCTGTCCCGCGCCCGCGTTTCCATCCGTCCCCCGTCTGCCTCCAATTCGGCAGGAACTTTACTCCAGCCGAGAGGGGAAGAGCGGGTGAGCGCTGGTGCGGGTCGAGGCGCCCGCAGCGGGCGCGGGGCGCGGCAAGGGGCGCCGGGCGGGGTGGGCTTGCGAGCGGGCTGGGGGTGTCGCGGGCCGCCCTGCCCTATAAGGGGCCGAGCCGCCTCCGCCGCCGGGCGGGTGCCGGGCGGACCGCGGCGGCGGCGGCGGCGGCGGCGGCGGCTGCTGCGATTGGCTCAGGCGCCCCATCCGGGGACTGGGCTCGGCGCTGCTCGTTCGCCCTAAAGGTACCAATATGGCGGAGGTGAGCAGGGAAACCGGGCAGGAGCGGCCGGGCTGGAGCGGGCGCCCGGCGGTCTCCCGCGGTCCCCAAGCCGGCTTGGGGGAGCCGAGGCCTTTCCCGGGGCCCTGCGGGGGCCGGCGTGGCGGTGTGGGGCCGCAAGGCGGCGACGGGCGGCGGCGGGGCCGGCCGGGGGGCGGGAGCGGGCGCGGGAGCGGTCTCCCTCCGGGACTAGGCCGCGGCGGCTCCGGCCCCGACCCGGCCGGGCGACGGGGCCGGCCGAGAGGCGGCGGCCGGAGGCAGCGAGCCCCGGTCGGGGGACGCCGCCGTGCCGTGCCGCCGAGCAGCTTGCGCGGGCCGCTGGAGCCTCCGCGCCGCCTCCCGGGGCCGGGGTGGGTGGAAACCGGCCGAGCCCCCCCCCCCCCCACCTCCGCGGCCGGATCGCAAAGCGGGGAGCGGGCTGCGCCACTGCCCTGCGGGAGGAGTGTTTTGTGCCCCCGGCCCTTTGGGTCCGGGCTGCGGGCCGAAGGAGTCTCACGCTCCACTTTGCTCCGGCGCTGAGGCGAGCGGGATGCGCGGCCGCTGGGCTTCGGGAGAGGCAAGATTCCCCGCCTCGCAGCCCTGGAGGTGCGGGAGCCCCTGGGGGTAAACGGGGAAGACCAAGACCCTCGACGCTCTCTCCACGGGCTCTTGGTAGCCCCACTTTCCTTCCGTTTAAGGGGGTCGGCAGGGCGAGCGGAGCTGCCCTGGACATGTCCCCCGGGACTAGTGAGCTGGGGCGGGAGGATGGGGGGCGGGTGGCGCAGCAGAAGCCCCCTGGCAGGAGCCCACTAGGTCGAGGAGCTCGCTGTTGGGCTCGGGGAGCGACTAAATACTCCGGGAGAATACCACTGTCTCTGGGACTGCGGATCCGCATCTCTAGACGCGGGAGAGAGGATGGGGGGCTTGCGCTTTTGGTTTGGGGGCGAGTGTCCGGTTTCGAGCTGGCCTACGCTCGGGGACAGACCCCCGGAGTTGGGGCTACCGGGCCCCAAGGGGGTGGACTGGATGCAGAGGGCGAGTCCCTTCCAGGAAAGGGTGTTGCCTTGCGAGGTGTTGTTTGGGGGCCGTGGAGAGCCGGTGGGATTCGGGGAACTACTGAAATGCTAGGGTATGGGGGACTGATGCTGCGAGCCGACTGTTCTGGGTTCTGCTTCTCTGCTTTGTAACTTGCTGAGCTCCAAGGGGCGGCTTGGAGTTGCCTGTTAGACACCGGGCTTCGTCCCGGGTCTGCGAGTTTGTACACTGGGGACTCGGGGAGGAAGGCGAGGCAGCCAAGAGGGGCCCGAAGGGGGCCAGGAGCGAGTGGAGCGAAGCTACGTCTTGCACTTTTGGCAGCTGCGGAGGAGCGCTGGGCTCCGCCTCCTCTGCGCCCTGTTGCCGGCGCTGCCTCTTCCCCTGGCTTCGCGATCTAACCGCACGTCTTCTTTTCTCTTCTAGGCTTCTTTTGGAAGTTCGAGCCCAGGTTTGTTCTGTTCGCTTACCTTTTCGGTGGGCCCCAGAGGGTGGTGATGGGGGCCCAAAGATCTATTGCTCAGTTCTTCCAACAAAAATTTGTTTTGCGAGTTTTTCGTCATTTGTTTTTAAGAGGTTTCGGTGTTCTTTTTGGTAATTAAGTTGTTTGAGGAAGGAACAACTATTCTATCTCATATTTTCTCTCTTTTCCCTTTCATGTTGAAAAAAATACTTTGTTACAAAGCTGCTAACTGACATGTTCTTTTAAAGTAATATATCTAATTCTCACATACCCTGTTTTTATTTTTCTCCAACCCTGAAACAATTAATGCCACATCTATCCCAAACTTTCCTCTAACTTCAGCAGTTTAGATTTTAATTTCTTTGACAATTCGTCTTTCTAATTTGTCAGGACTTCGGGGTTGCTTATATTGACATTAATCACTTCTCCCCATCTCCCCTTACTTTGTCTCATAAATTTTTCAGAATTGAGAAATGCCTGTAGATTGTGTTAAATTGAAAACTGAGAGTTAGGTAAAGCTGGCCTAATTAAAAGAAACACATACTTTCTGAGGTTGGTCATACAGAATTTTTTCGGTGAGACAACATTAGACCATCTAGGACTGTGTTTCTCAGCTGTTTTGGTGTCAGAAGCCCCTGTCAGGATCTGATGAAAGCAAGGGGCTCTGTTCACAGAACTCTGCGCATAATGGGTAATGGCATGTAATTTGGGGTTTGTGGAGCCCCTGAAACCTATCCCGTGGTAAAAACCTTTCCTCATGTGCTAAGATGTAAGGACAGCTTTGTCTCGGTTTTTCGTTCCCTTTCCAGCCCCTTTTTGGCTGCCTCTTTTCCCTCATAGTCTCCAAGAAAAGTGCCTCTAAACTAGTTCAACTCCCTTATTTTACACTGGAGGAGACTTAAATAATTCTGCTGAGAGTTACCTAGTTAATAGCAGAGTCTGGATGGGCTCCCAAGTCTTCAGTTACCACATGTTGCCTTAGAGTGAACAGACCATTTTCCTTGTATATTACTTGGTGTATTTAGTCAATCTTCAAGGTCTCATTTGATTATCATTTAAGGTATTACAATTAACACCAAATAGAAGAAATTTGTGGCTATTTTGAAAATAGTCTTTAAATTGTTTTAAAGTTTGTTTAATTTTGAGACAGACGTTTCTTTGTTAGAACTGATTTCAGGGAAAGAATATTTATGTACAAGATGCCAAACATCTGGATGATAATGGAAGTTTTCCATTTTGCATCACTGTCTGCGTTTAAGAAGTTGCAATCTAAATAAAAAGCAAGAGACAGTGTGATTTTTGGAGTTTAAACAAACTTATAACTTATTTTTAATCAATTAGCCAATTTTTAAGAGAATTTTAGAACCAGAAGAGACTAGAGGTCATCTAAGCCAACCCTATATATTTTACAAATGAAAAACTGGACCCAGGCCCAGAAAGTTTAAATAACTTACCTCAGGTCCCAGAAAGCCAGGGACAGAGCCAAGAGTAGACTCTGAGGCCCTTCCATTTCTGGCCCTTATTGAATGAATGCTTTCCTCAAGGGGAAACTTTGAAATGAGGCAAGCGATGTGGATTAGGAAGAGGGGTAGAGCTCAGCCATCAAAGAGGTAGAAAAGAAGGAAATGGCAACCCACTCCAGTACCCTTGCCTGGAAAATCCCATGGATGGAGGAGCCTGGTAGGCTACAGTCCATGGGGTCTCACTCAAAGAGTCGGACACGACTGAGTGACTTCACTTCGCATTTCCTACCTTACACTTTGGCATACCCCAAAGGTATCCAGGAATTTCTCCAAAAAAGAAAATTTGTAATGGTTAATGTTCTGCTTTTCTGCTGTTTAACAAGTATTCATCTTTCTCTAAAATTAGCTTAAACCACCTGTATGTCAATAGATTTTTAAAATCAGCAGGTTAAAATCTTTCTGCGTGTGAAAAACAACATCATAATGCACACCTCCTAAAAACATGTTATAGAAATTTTATTATTTTCAGGACTAATGACTAGAGTCCTCTGAACTCAGCCAAAAACATTGAATTGTCTGTGATTTTGAAAAAGCTTTGGTCTAGTTCAGTGCTTTGGTAATGAGCTCAATGTCCTTTAGTGTTTGAAGTTTTAAAATATTAAAGCTTGAGTAAAACACATCAGACTTTTTTGTGTTGAATATGCTTCCTTCCAATTCTCCCTTTCTCTACTCTTAAGATTCTGCTACTTCTTTCCCCTCTGAGAGGCATTGGTCTAGCTGAATTACATATTAGAGTAAAACAAATGGAGAAAACTCTGTTTTTCATAAATGTGACCTTATTCTCTTGCAATTATAGATAGTATTCATTTCTCCACTTGGTTTTCAGGGTATCCTGTTGACTTCAGATTTGCCATTAAAAATCATTCATTGCCATCTCTTTTTGGCCACATCTCAAGGCTTTCAGGATCTTAGTTCCTGATCAGGGATCAAACCTATGCCCCTGGCTGTGGAAGTCCTAACTGCTGGGCCGCTGGGGGATTTCCAGGCACTACCATCTTATAAACAAGTTTGAGTTGACCATAACAGCTTGCAATGGGATATATCTTCCAAAGCCCATAGACATGATTTTCTGTATTCCCTTCACATAGTCTTAAGTACTTATAAGTAGTCCACAGAAAGGCATTCTCATACGATTTAGTTTTGGAGAGCTTGAAATACTGTTATAGACAGGAAAAGTGAGGTGGTGCTTTTCAAGACTGAATTGCTGTGTAGCTGCCTCATAGAAACTTGTGTTTGTTCTAGAAAACCAGGTTTCTGTTGTGATTTGAACTTTTATTTGAGGGTAAGAATTGAGTAAAATTTATATTCCCTCCTCCTGAAGTTTTTAGCCTCAGTGTATAGCAGATTCTTGTGAAGTCTTCTATTCATAACCCTTTTGACATTTTTCTACTGCTTTTAGACAAATGCATAAAACTAACTGATAAGTGATTTTTCTATTAGAACATTTTTTAAAAGACCACTCCATTTAAATCACTTTGTTGCTATTAGAAGTCATGTTCTCATGGATTGGACAGCTTATAAGAGTGGTTATAAACTGGCTTTTTTCTTTTGCTGATTTAAATATCTTTTCAGAAACTGTATGGTCTTAACTTTATAACTTGTGAAGTACATAATAAATGCATTTAATAAAGCTTACATATAAACATTAAAAGGAGCTGGCAATAGAACACAGATTATTTTCTTTTGTAAATAGCCTTATGAACTTGTAAAGTGATTGAGTGTGTTTCTTTCTAGTTGGGTCTTTGTCTTCTGAGGATCATGATTTTGACCCCACTGCTGAGATGTTGGTCCATGACTATGACGATGAAAGAACTCTTGAAGAAGAGGAAATGATGGATGAGGGTAAACACTTCAGTTCTGAAATTGAAGACTTAGAAAAGGTAAAGGTTTTTACTTCAAGGTTTTAATACAAATTTATAGTGAAGATTTATACAAACATAGTAAAAATTTCGAATTCCATTATAAATTATTTTATAACCTATCTGAAATAAAAATGGTATCAGAATGACCTACTGTATAGGACAGGGAACTATATATTCAGTATCTTGTAATAACATATAATGGAAAAGAATCTGAACAAGAATATATATGTATATGAGTATGTGCACACACACACACACACACACACATAAATAAGTGAATCACTTGAACGTACACCTGAAACTAACACAACATTGTAAATCAACTATACTTCAATTAAAAAAATAGTATCAGCATATTTACTTTTGTGCAGAATGTTACTGATTTTCTTATTTTGAAGAATAGCCTAATAAGTACACTTTCATTTAATTAAAAATTATTTTTTATCTCTTAATCTGTTTCTTTTGGTGGGAGGTGGGATTGTCCCTTGGTGGCTCAGACTGTAAAGAATCTGCCTGCCGTGCAGGAGACTGGTGTTCAGTCCCTGGGTTGTGAAGGTCCCTTGGAGAAGGAAATGGCAACCCGCTCCAGAATTCTTGCCTGGAGAATGCCATGGACAGAGGAACCTGGCGGGCTACAGTCCATGGGGTAACAAAGAGTCAGACATGACTGAGTGACTAACACTTCTGCTATGCTTCCAACCATTAAGTTTATACCAGCACAATGAAATAGGTACATTTACAGATGAGATTACTGAGATCTAGAGAACTTAGTTCTCTAGAAGGAGACTAAGTTCTAAATCCTAGCCCAGCCTCTTGGCACTATACCACACTGTTTTACTGAATTAGTAATGCCCTGTATCCTACCCTCCAGTTATCTTTTAAAAAGTTGGTAGGGTAAATGTAGTTTATAACTTTTAAAACCCCCAATTTTTAAACACATAACCAGAAACTACAGAGAGCGGCCTCCATGAAAGAGGATTCCTTGAAAAGATTATATTTATCTATAAATTAACCTTATTTGCAAATTTCTAATCAACCCAGAATAACAAATTTTTCAGGAATACTACTGAATTTTTCATATTTCTTTTTCTTGAAGAAGACAAAGAACATTCTTATATGATCTTTTCTGCTTTTGTGAGGCAAAGCTGGGCTATTATTATGTTTCTTCCTTCGTCTTAACACACAGGAGTCTTCAGGGCCTAGACCCCAGGCTTGCTCCTGAAGAGTTGAAATTTTCTAAACATGTTCATTCCTTTGACAAATTAATGCAACATAGTTGCAGTTAGATTTAATTATTTTAAAATAGGTGTATCTTCTACAAAAGCTAAACAGATTTGGAAATATAGAGATAAAATTGCTAGGAAATACTCAAGAAAAGTCTTGCCTATTACTTCTTTCAGGGGTGATGACAGTGTGTTGCCTGTTGATAAGAAAAGATGCCCAATATTCTCAAGGTCTGCCTTAATTTTTTCCAGGCAATTCCTTTCTACTTCTCATGAGTGGGTAGCCTGGAATAACTGAGAATTATAATCCAACTAGCATTATCACTGAGCCAGGGATTGTGGTGGGTCATTGGATAGCAAAAATTAGCAGTTTGACAGTGTTTTTGGACTCAAACAGCTTACGGTCTAGTGTGGGGTGACAAATGGAAACAAAGATTTTTTTTTGATGTCCTCTGCTAAGAACTGTGAAAGCAGTAAGCAGTGAGAGCTATGGGAGAAAGGATTTATGTGTAGTAAAAGATGTTTAGCCTCATGTGGAAGTTCGTGGAAGGCTGCTTCTTCTCTCCTCTAGTTTTTTAAGTCAGGATACTGCTATGGGCATGAGCAAAAGTCCTAGGTGGTCTCATGATACACCTTCTTTAATTGTGTGTTTGCTGTTAAAGATAGGGAGACAGCAATCTAGTTACAGCATGATATAAGAAAATAATACTAATGTGCTAGACTGTGCTTTAGCTATGCAAATAGATGTATTATCATTAAACTAGTATAAATTTAAAATTTCTTTTAATGTGTTAACATAGTTACTACTTGAGTACGGGTAATCTGGTAGAGATCTATGGACCAGTAAAATTTTGTTTTTTAGATTTGTAGGTTTTATTCTTCCAGAGATGATAGTAATATCTACTTTAATCTGTGTTTAATGAGTTTTAAAAGAAAATTAGGGAAGATATAGAGAAATAATCAACAGCAAAGAGTTATTTACTTAGCTGTTCCCAGAAATACCTAGTTTCTATTCCTGTGATTTTCATTTTGTTTAGTATAAAATCCAGTAATTAAATCTTTGCTTTATAGTGATGTCTATCACTGAATTTTGTAGATTCAGAAAAATTATAGGTCTTTAAATATTTCAGCTTCTCTTTAGGCAGTTTTTCTTCTTGGCATTTTGTCACATTCTTGGAAATTGGGACAGAAAAATACAAGTGATTTTTAAATAAATTCTAGTGAAGACCCAAGTGCTATGTCCCTGCTCAGAAGGCTCATCCTTCTCTCATTGAGCAAGGCACAAGAAGAACTGTTTCTAAGAGAGAGTGGCTGCTCGCTTCCCCTGAACTGTGATTCTTATCTATAGAGTATAACTGTAGTGCTTGCGTGCTCAGTTGCTCAGTCATGTCTGACTCTTTGTGACCCCATGGACTGCAGCCCTCCAGACGCCTCTGTCCATGGGACCCTCCAGGTAAGAAAGGAGTGGGTTGCAATTTCCTGTTCCAGGGATCTTCCCACCCTAGGCCTCAAACCTATGTCTCTTGAGTCTCCTGCATTGGCAGGTGGATTCTTTACTACTGAGTCACCTGGGAAGCTCATAATTGTAAATGCAGTCTCTATTCTTTATTGATATTTAGTGAAACATGAAAATAAAAGAAATAGTAGATAGAGACACAGATGTAAAGAGTAAGGATCATTTTACTTATAAAGAAATTTAAAATTATTTCTGTACAATTTAAAATAATGTATTAATCTTAAATTATGGAACAGTGATTCAGATGATGGTACATGGTAACAGTCCTAGGGATTTGATGTTCATGTTTTTAAAGATTAGAAGTTTTTAATGCTTATAGTAAGTAAATTTGATAGTTTATAGTCTATATATGCCCTTTATTTTGGTTCTTAAAAATTTTTAGTACATTGTATGTTATGGAAAATAAAAGAGGTAGAAAGTTAGTTTTCTTATAGTGGCACTTCGGTAAGTATAGAGAATAGATTGTGTGACAAGATTTTAGTTACCAAAAATACTAAAATAAGGTTTGTGTTATATTGTACTATATTTTAATTTATTCATGTTATTGTTTCCTGATAGGTTTTAATTAATAATCCTAGAATTAGACCTAAAACTTTTTAAAAAGTAATTTACATTCCTGCTTTTATTAATATAGAGATTTCTCCTCTGATATTCACTGTAAAATGAGAAAAGTAGAAAAACGTCTTTTCTACCACTTAGACTTGGGTTTAAGTCCTTATTTATTTGTTTTTAAAGCATTTTAGAAAGTTACATGTATTCTGCTTTGCAGCCTGTGTTTTAAGGTATCAGACTGGTGTTATATTAAAATTAGTTTGTACCTCACTTAGACAATATCACTGACCCTATCTAGCAACACCGTCAAGTGTGTCAGAGAAATATTAGCATTATTTCCTTGGCTCAGAGGCCTTGTTGATTGTAAGATGTACTGTAGATTCAAAAATAGCATAGATGGGAGCAGAGAGGAGCCTTGCTTTGAGAAATCTGTACATCGGTAATAGGATGCATCCTGATTTCTGGTATGTGAGGCTGTGCATCACAGGATTAAGGAAATAATGTGTTTTTCTGTTTACAGATGAGGAAATAGAGATGAGAGGGGTTAGGTGATTTGCCCACAGTAGTAGTTAACAATTAGGGAGTCCTCTGTCTCTAAATCATGTGCTCTTCCTGTTAGAAATCCTTCAACTTATAAAACAGTTCATTTATATAAGTATGACTGGACTCAAATGTGACCCTTGAAATTTAAATAGATTCAACAAAATGCCTTAGAAATAAAGTACTCATCCTTGGGATATGGTGCTAGATCAAACTTCTGAGTTGATCTCAACACCATGGATCCTTAGAGACTTAGAGATTTGCTAATTCAATTTTGAAAACATTGCTTCTATGCTTCAAAGGACTAAGTGATTTATTAATAGGCTCTAATAGAAAGCTCATTTGTAAAGTACTTCAGAGACTGGATTATCTTTTCCAGTTTTGCTTTAGTACAAAGTCTTAGTACAGATAATTCTGTGTTTCAGCACCAGCCCCTTCTCAGGGTCATTGTATTGTCATCCCTTGACTGGTATAATGAGCTTTCCACTAAGATGGTCACTTCCTCCTTCAACAGATGATCATACCTGTATCTTTATAGAGAAAGTAGAATTTTCATGAATAACTGCTCAGATCTTCTGTTTGCCCCACACATGCAAACTTAGCTTTTATACTTATTCTTTCTTTGTCCCCTCTGGTTCCAAAAGTATCATTCACACTCCAGGTTAGTCCTGAATTTTCATTCGTTTAATCTTCAGTTTATTCTTCTGGCCCCCCCCCCCCTTTTTTTTTTTAAATTTCAATGTGGAATCCTACTGATACATTTCTCACATTTGGAAATTCTCCTTTGACCCTGTGTTGCTTTCTTCATTCACCTTTTATAGTGTATGTATTGTCTCTCCGCTCATTCAGTCTTCAGCTTTGCTTCTCCCAACAGATTGTAAGGTCACCAGTAATTCCTGATTGACAAATACAAAGAATTCACATCTATCTGTATCTTGCTTTATCTCTCTTTGATATTTGACCTGAGTGACCATCCGTGGTTTCTCCATTTTTGCTTCTTCCTTAACTTAATAATCCTGCATTTTCTGTTAGTTCTACTTCTACCCTCTGACATCTCTCTCCATTGTATTTGTGGGCTTTACTTTATTTACCCCTATTTTAATTGATGAATACCATCAATTAAACCCTGTACCCCAGGGTTCTAATTTTTGTCTTTCTCACTCTCTCTGCCTTTCCTGGATGACTCGTTCAAGCCCATTGCTTCAACTTGTACCTTAAATCGTCATCTATCATCCCACTTGTTTGTCTTTTGTTTTGGTCTTATAATTGCACTGTAGCTATTTAACCTTCTCAGGCCAGAAATGGGCAATTTACTTAGACTACTGGGTAATCTACATTCCCTCTATCAAGTAAGTCAAGAAACAGATTCTTTTTTCTTAATTTTGCTTGGATAATTCCCTTCTTTAATTCGGGCTCTTACTCTTCTACTCCCCCAGGACATTATTTTCAGAATGAAAATCATGTCCAAAATTTTCCAGACATGTCCCATTACCTATAGGGTAGTATATCTGAAAAATTCTTCTAATAAAATATAGATCCCCTTCTCTCTACTCTTCCTGAGTGAGCTCATCTACTCCTGTGGCTTTAAATATCATCGAGATGCTAATGAATGCCAGATTTGTATCTTTAGCCCAGCCTGATCCTCCGAGCTCCAGGCTCTCATCCAGCTTGACTTTTCCACTTGGATGTTTCATAGTCCTCTCAGACTTAACTTGTGTCCTCTGCAGGACTCCTTAATTCCTTCATCAGCCTTCCTGTCCTTCAGTCTTTTCTGTCTCAGTAAAAGTCACCACCACCTAATTGCTTAGATAGAAATCTGGGGAGTTGTCCTTCTTTCTCCCTTTTACTCCCTGGTCCGTTTGATTCCCACCTCAGACTGTATCTCACCTATTTGCTTCTTTCCAAGTCTGTATCACTAACCCAGCATGAGTCTCCCAAGTGGTCTCCCTGCTTTTCTCTTCTCTCTCCACCTCCCGCAATTTTTCTTCATACAGCTGCTCAGGATTTAAGAAGAAATAAAGTCATGTCACTCTAGTTTTATAATTCTCCAGTGGCTTCCCATTGCATTGGGAGTAAATTCCAAGTTTCTTTGCCGAGAACCCTTTCTCGATCTCCCTCTGTTTCTCTTTCTAATCTCCTCTTGAACCCTGCTTCACTCTACTCTTTGCGTTCTGGCCATTGGCTTAGTGGAAAACCACAGTCAGGCCTCAAGTGTGTTGTTTCCTTTGCCTGGAATGCTCTTCACAGGATTGATTTGGTCACTTCTCAGATTTCGGCCCTCAGCTGAAGGTCTTCCTCTGCAACCCCACGACAATAGGCTGTCCACGTAATTCTGTATCTCAGGACCATTTCCTTTGCACGCATGATAATTGGCAGTTCTGTATTTGAGGATTGTCAGTAGCCCCCCTCGTCTGGAAGCTGTAGAAGGGTAAGACCTGTGTTTCACAGCAGCACCTGCCTCCTGGCAGTCACTACTCAGTCAGTGTTTCTGACGATAAGCCTCAGGTCCCTAGAATGCAACCCTCGTCTGTTACAAGCGTCTTCGTCTTTCAAGACTTCACTCAGTCATTATCCTCTGTGTGACACTTCCCTATCGTATGCTATTAGATCCTGGAGTGTAGGTCTTCCTTCCCACCATTTCACAGCACCAGTTCCAGAATTGATTATTGCAGCTATCACGGTATTTTATAATTGTTAACTTATCAGTTCCTTCCACCAAGACTGAATTCCTTGAGAGCAGGAAGTTTTTGGGAAATTTTCTTTTTCTGTAGCCGATAGTCTTTCACACAGTTCCTAGAACCCAGTAAATGCTGTATTGATGGTAAGGTGGACTATCAGTGCATGGTGAGTGAAAATTGCCATCTCCCTAGTACATGGAGGGAATCTGAAACTTTAAAGTTTTAGAGAAATATCGCCAACAGGTGGTTGGCAAAGGCTGCAACCCAGTCTCATAAGTAGTGTGAATGAAAGGGAATGGGCTGTGTGGACTTCATAAGGAGCAGGACCGGAGAAATTCTCATTGTCGTTCTGGCACCTTCAAGGCATTCTTTGGAGAAATAATTCATGAAGTTTTCCCATGGCGTGGGTGAACTTCTGTTCATCCTGACCATACAGCTTAATTTGAGCTGAATTTGTCCATGCTTCTGAAGCAGTTTTGACTGATTTCAGTTCCAAGCTGAAAAGGTTTCATGAATGGCATGGTCATTGGAAAGGTGCGTGTCTCCTATTGCAAATTTACAAATTGGCCTTTTGTCATATACCTTATTCTAAGCTCATAACGTGATCCTGTTTCATTCAGGCATAGTGCAGAATGTAAGTTCTAGACTGCAAAAGTGTGTTAGTCACTCAGTCGTGTCTGACTCTTTGCAACCCCATGGACTGTAGCCCACCCAGTTCCTCTGTGCCTGGGATTCTCTAAGCAAGAATACTGGAGTAGGTTGCCGTTTCCTTCTCCAGGGAATCTTCCTGACCAGGAATCAAATCCAAGTCTCCTGCTTTGTGAGCAGATTTTTTACTGTCTGAGCCACCAGGGAAGCCCAGCTATAAAAGTGAAGGCCAATTCTTAGGGATCTCCAGAACCTGTGTTCCCTGTGGGCTGTGGGGAGCATCACTGGTCCTCCTTAGCTCACTGTTTTGGTCAACTGGGCATATTTTGCATACTCTGCTTCACAGTTTCATGCTGTGTGCTTCATAAGTTAGATGTGTTTTCTTAAGGGGAAAACTGAACCGTGAGCAAGTTTTAAAAGCAAACCTCTTAATAGATGGATGTAAACATCTTCAAAATATTTAAGAAATTAGCTAGTTCATTGATGTATGGGTTTATAATTTTTTTTTTTGAGTATAGTTTCTTTACCATGTTATATTAGTTTCCACTGTACAGCAAAGTGAATCAGCCAAACATATACATGTCTCCCCTCTCTTTTGGATTTCCTTCCCATTTAGGTCACCACAGAGCACCGAGTAGAGTTTCTGTGCTATACAGTAGGGGTGTATCATTTTGAAGTTATATAAATGATAGTTATGAATGGTTCTATGCACTTTGTGGTTGAATGAAAATACTTTTAAAAAGGAAATACAGCACTTATTTTCAGATTAGTGAAGGGAAAAAACAGCGACTGAGTGCCACTGTGTGGCATCGCATAAGCATTCATAACACAGGCAGCACTGCAGCGAGTTTGTAATTTTATCAAAGCAGCATTGCCAGTAAGAGAGCTAGAGCGCCTGGAATGCAGATGCAGAATTAAGCCCCAGTTTTCTCATCTGTAAGCTGGTGGTAATGCAAACTTCATCAGAAAGTTGTAGGGGAAAAAAATAGCTGGTAGAGAATGTAGATACAGTAGTAGGAATATCAAAGGATAACTGTGTTTTGAACGTTAATCTATAAACATAATAGTGTTCATAAATGTTCAGCCAAGGTGTCTTATTATCTATCTTCCTATTAACACAAAGAATAAATCAAATGGTCAACTGTTAATTGCAGGAAAACAAGCTAAAAATTATATGAAGTCATTCTTCAAGGTGAATATAGTAATGAAAAGTGGAAGAAAAAGTATGCCCTAAAGCAAATATTTGACAAAGTTTTGAAAAAGTAAAATGATGCTGGAAAATGAAAACTAAGGTGTTACTTGCTAGATTTTTGTTCATATATTAATTACAGCTCTTAGTATTTGATCCTGTTTTCTGGGTATTGTACAGAAAACAAAACTAAAACTTGGTTTTTGATTTGGTACTGCTCTTCTGATATGTGTGCTTTATGAACATGAATGGCATCACGGTTTATCTACCGTTCAGCATTGTGGCATCTACTGAGTTCATGTCTGTACTCTGGCTTGAATAGGAAGGAAACATGCCTCTAGAAGATTTATTGGCATTCTATGGCTATGAACCTACAATTCCAGCTGTTGCAAATTCCAGTGCAAATAGCTCCCCAAGTGAACTTGCAGATGAACTACCAGATATGACACTAGACAAAGTAAGTACGAGCATGGAGAAGAATTCCAGATCTATTACCGTTGACTGCTTTTATTAGTCTCTTTAAAGTACTTCGTAATTCTGAATTGTAAACTTCTTGTGGACTGTTGTCATTTTGGTGACTGATTTGAATATTGTTTGGCTTTGATCTCACTACTTTAAAAGTAGTAATAACTTCATGATAATTTGAATATTAGAGTTTTCTTCCATAACTTTTTATCTTTCCTGTGTAGCTATATTATATCTACACTTAGATTTTGCCCTAACTTCTTTTGATCCTGTGGACACATGAATGCATTGATTAATAGATCACCAGAAGTTTTCAAACAAGCTGGCTTAGGCATGGAGTGGTTGGAGAGAAGCTCTGTTTTCTTGGGCTCTGGGAGTGACAGCGGGATAGCAGCCAAGACCTCAGGGGTGCGTCTTTAGCACAGGCTGGTTGTAGGGTGGCCAGTCCCTGGTGAGGAGAGTTCAGAGGCGTGGTCTCTGCTGCTGGGCCCCTGGGAAGCTTTCCTCGACTTTCAGGTCTCAAGCAGGGAGAGGAGTCCACATCTTGGAACCTCTTCCTGGGAGTTGTGTTGTCTCCACTTTTCAAAAGTGATGTTAATGTACCAAAGACCTTAATGGCCGTAGGCATTCAGCAGATATTGAGTGCCTACTGTGTGCCAGGCACAAGATTGACTATATACTTAACATAAAATTAATTCAGAACTGTTTGTTTCAAAATTATATCACTAGTCTGAGTGGTACATCAGTTGAACTTTTTAAAGTTACTGAAAGAGTGGAGTTTGGAGACTGTTTTGTTTTAGTTATTTAAGTTGGCAGAAAGTGAATTTTAACTTTTAACTGCCTAGAAGTAAGATTATGTTGTAAATTCACTAAAAATTAGTCTGTCACTTCAGGTAAGTTCTCTGAATACCCATAAATTGGGCAGATTGTTATATCATAAATGTGTAATAGTATGGATCATTAGATATTACATATACTTCAGTAGTAAATGTTAGTAAGTAATTATGTACATGAAGTAAATTATAGGAG
Organism: Ovis canadensis; assembly: GCF_042477335.2. NCBI lineage: Eukaryota > Metazoa > Chordata > Mammalia > Artiodactyla > Bovidae > Ovis > Ovis canadensis. The sequence goes on from NC_091260.1 coordinate 35,359,739, forward strand.
AATTTCATATTTACTTTTCTCAAAACTGAGGCTTCAACTATTAATAGTTCTTAACTGTACTGTAATACCATCATGTTTATGAATAATGTTATAAAGATTTTTTTTCAATATTGATGGGATATAATTATTTCTAACCCTAGCATTGCATTCCTCTTCTTATAGGAGGAAATAGCAAAAGACCTATTGTCAGGTGATGATGAGGAAACTCAGTCTTCCGCAGATGATCTGACTCCATCTGTGACTTCCCATGAAACTTCTGACTTCTTCCCTAGACCTTTACGATGTAAGAAATCCAATCATTACTGAGTAGTAGTAGCACTGATACTCTGGCCTGAGTACATTTTGTTACGTAATGTAGTTTTTAATCAGAATATTTTAAGTGTTTTACTTAATTGAAATAAAATACTACTATAATCTGAATAAGATTATAACATTTTTTTATTGGGAGAGATGTAAACTAATATGCTGTTAAAAATGAAAGCATTTGTTTGGTTTTGCAAAGCTGTTTTCTTTCTCAAGACTCATCTGTTGCTAAGGCAACCAGTCTTGGTTCAGCCATGAAATTTTATAGACATTTTTTAGGTTTCTGTTAAAAAGCTCCTATTTTCCTGGTTTTGAAAACTGCCGTCAGTTGCCAACAGTATTTTTGTAGTTTTAGTGATTGATTTAATGCTTTCTTTTTAATTCCTTGGTGTTATCTTTTAATGTATATCAGCAATATTTAAAAGGTCTTTGGGCTGAAATAATTTCTTACATGCAGTTTTGCTTATTTCTCAGGTATTTTTATGGTTGAAGAACTGTTCAGTTAACAAGTTCCAATACAATACACATACGTGTGCAAAAAGACTATTTTTATGAACTCATTGTGCCGCTCTGTGACTGTCTCTCTCTGGATTAATGTAGTCCAGTGCTCTGCTTTCTCCTCTCGCCTTTCCAAACTGTATGATCGTACACCAAATAATTATAATGATAACATGCGTTTTCTTCATGTTTTCAACGTCTTGACTTGTGTAAAAGTGAGAATAGTATAAGCAGTTTAGTGTATTTGTGCTGATCTCATTTATTCTGCAAATTTTTATCACAAAATATCAGCCACTCTTTCAGGTGCTGCAAAGAAAGGCAACAAAACCCTTTTTTAAAATTTAATTTTCTTCTTTTAAGCAAATACTACGTGTGATGGAGATAAAGAATCAGAGGTTGAAGATGTTGAAACAGACAGCGGTAATTCACCTGAAGATCTGAGGAAGGTATGTTAAGTTACCATTGCAACTTTAGATCATTTGGCTTAAAGTAGCTTTTAAAAATATTTCTGAAATAATTTAAAGGTAATTTTGCAAGATGACTTTAGACTTGTAGTAACTGATGAATGAATTGGAACTTTTTTCTCAGTATTTGTTTTTATAATAAGTTGTTTCTACTTCTAAATTTTTCTGAAGGAAATAATGATTGGTTTACAATATCAAGCAGAGATTCCACCTTATCTCGGAGAGTATGCTGGTAATGAGAAAGGTAAGAAAGGCCTTTAATTTTGATAATATTTGGTAAGCCAAGTTATCTCTCAATATGTTTATTTCAGTATCTGATTGTATACTCATCCTGTGAATGTAAAGATAGATTTGGAGTAGGGGAAGAGTTAGCCTGACTTAGGAATAATGTATCAAAATTAACCTTGAGACTCAGAGAACCACTGCTCACCCCCTCCATCCCCCCACCTCTTGTGGTGCTTCTTAGTATGCTAAGCACCTGTTAAAATAGTGGAGCTGCTCTTAATGTACAGCTCTTTGGCCTACATCCCACTCCAGTGGGAGCTGGTAGCGCTGTATCACCTGAGATAATGAAAACAGTAGGGATAAAATCTTTTGCAGAAGAAATGCTTAAGAAAAATGAAGCTGGAAGAAGTTCCCTTGCCTCAGCCCTGAAAAGATAGAATGTAAGGATTCAGGGCTTCCCTGATAGCTCAACTGGTAAAGAATCCGCCTGCAATGCAGGAGACCCCGTTTGATTCCTGGGTCAGGAAGATCCGCTGGAGAACGGATAAGCTACCCACTCCAGTGTTCTCAGGCTTCCCTTGTGGCTCAGCTGGTAGAGAATCCGGCTGCAATGCGAGAGACCTGGGTTTGACCCCTGGGTTGGTAAGACCCCTGGAGAAGGGAAAGGCTACCCACTCCAGTATTCTGGCCTAGAGAATTCCATGGACTGTATGGTCCATGGGGTCACAAAGAGTCAGACATGACTGAGCGACTTTGACTTCACTTCAAGGATTCTGCTGCTTTTGTTACACACTCTACTTAAGTGTAATCAGTTTTCCTCACAGTTTTGGTAGATTGTAACTATAGCTAGTTCTGAGAATGTGGATGGATGAGGTGGTGGGAAGTAAAAATCCAGGTACACTTTCCTAGCTCCACTTGGAAACCACATAGATTTGGCCCTGGGCAGAGTACATGTTCAGCAGCAGCCAGTCCTTAGATGAGACATGATGGAGGTGGTATTCGCTCAGTTCTGCACCTTCAGAAAGGAGCGTATACCTTCTCTCTCTTAAGAAGAGATAAACTCAAACTATTTTACCTATGTAAGTTTTGACCAAAGAATAAAGAAACTGGTTCCAGAAGCTTACCTCAAAAGTTCAGTCCGATTGCTTCATAGGCACACTTTATTTTTTTAATTTCCTGCTCATTGGGAGTAGTAGTGCCTGCCTTATACAGTTGTGAGTGTAAAGCACTTATTATGGTCTCTGCTATATAGTGAGCTCTCAGTAAATTACTTTCATTAGCTATATTTAGTAATTATTATACACTTAAAGAATGGATTGAAGTTGGAGCAATGGGATAAATACTTGGGCCATCTGTGTGACTTTATAGTGTGGAGTGGAAGCTTTGAGAATGGCAGCAGTGTTTGCATTAATAAAATATACAGTTTGTTTTAGTGACGTTTGCTTATTAAGTATGAGCTTCTCTAAAAGGTGGAAACTTTGCTTCTCTTACTGTTTACCATTCTTTTCCATTTTTCATCAGTATATTAAAGTAAAAATAGATCTTTCCTAGTTATTTCATTACTGGCTGATATTTTTATTTCTGTTGGTTTGTTTTAATTTGTTGGCAATTTTTAACCTCTAGACATTTCATAAGAGTCATTTAGGGAGTTAAAGAAATTTTCAGTAAAGTTATTACTGAATTTACACAAGTTACTTTTACCCCCTCATTAGAAGAATGTAAGATACCACTGCTGGGTTTTATATTAGACTACTTAGAAAAGTCTCTATTAGACTACATAGAAAGCCTCTAATTTGGTAAATCCAGCCACCAAAAAAACTTGCTTGCTTTAGTCACCGAAATACTTGGTCGTTAATAAAATTAAAAAAAAAATTGTTTTACATCTTTACTGATGAAAGACTCAGCTTACCAGACAATCAGATGACCAGGGTCTTCAAAGTTAGTTACTTGTATAGGAAGAGGGAGAACAGTTTGTGTACATCTTGTAGTGTGTTGATGCATTTAATGTGTTAATGGGATTTTCTTTATCAGTGTATGAAAATGAAGACCAGTTACTTTGGCGTCCTGGTGTGGTTTTGGAGAGCAAAGTTAAGGAGTACCTTGTTGAGACCTCATTAAGAACTGGAAATGAAAAAATAATGGATCGAATTTCTGCAGGAACACATACAAGGGACAATGAACAGGTATACATCAATTTTTGTTGAAGTGGCAGCTAACTAATGTAGTATCTTCTTGATATTCTTGTATTTGATTAAAACATTTTTAATGTATGAACTGGCTGTGTCTTTCTGATTCTAAAACTTGGAAGATACTGGTTTAAAAAAAACCCCAGGACCTAATGATCACCGTTCTGTATTATTTCATATCTTCTAGCTTTTTTTCCTTTATACACACATATGTTCCACTTCAGATACCATTTTGCATCCTTTTAATCCCTTAATCTCCTTTTCTTTGCTATTGAGATTTCTTTAATAGTTCATTCTTGGTGACTTGGTGACTGTATATTCCATCGTATATTTAGACATTCTCTATGATTGGACTTTAAGATTTTACAATGAAGTTACTTCTTGGATTATTCTTGAACTTTATTAAGGAAGTGGTTGAAGTTAATGTCTGTTAAGTGTGTATAAATCTGCTTTAGGGGGGTCTGTTAAGTACTGTGTACTTGTAGATGCAGAGCAGTCTCCTGATGGTGCGTGGGGTAAGCGCAGGAGCAGGGCCTCTCAGGGTTTTTTCTCCCTGGCATTGTTTTGCCCCTCTCGTATACATTTTCACTTGTTATTGCTAGTCTAGCTAATCCTGACTGATGGGTGCCCAGAGATAGATGGACTCAAACTTGAATTTCCAAATAACAGAGAAGCCATACTAGCTGAACTTCAGAGCAGTTTCGTCAGCTGTCAACAGGAAATCCTGTTGGATTTTTCTACTGATATTTTGTTAAAACTGTAAATTAATTTTGGAAGAATTAGTACCTTTAAAACATTAAACCTTCTACTTGAAGAGCATGATCTGATTCTCTGTTTGATTTTTTTAATCACTTGAATGTTTTTGTTTAAATATCGCATGTATCTAATTGATTCCTCATTGTCTTGAAATGTATGTGTGTATTTAGCTTTGTAAATGGGATCTCTAGTATATTTGTATTTGTATATTATTGATTTAGAGAAATATATAGATTAGAATTTTTTTCTCAAGCTATTGAAACTAATTTAGTATAATGATTTTTCAGTTGTTTCTCTTAGGTTTTCTAGTCTTAGAATTATTATTAAATTAGACTTTTCTTCCTTCCTCACCATTTTTATATCTCTTATTCTTATTATATGTCCTACTACATTAGCCATAACTCTCAGAGACTTTTGGTAGTAATAGTGGTTTGAGGCCTGCTTTGGTTGAAAGAGCTTCCCAGGTGGCCCAATGGTAAAGAATCCTCCTGCCAATGCAGGAGACACAAGACACTCAGGTTCAATCCCTGGGTTGGGAAGATCCCCTGGAGAAGAGAATGACAACCCACTCTAGTATTGGCACAGATGAGCCTGGTGGGCTATAGTCCCAGGGGTCTCAAAGAGCTGGACACAGCTGAGTGAGTGACCACAGAGTACACCTCAGGTTTTTACATTAAGCCTAATACCAGCCATGGTTTGATGCCGGCTGTTTTCTTAGAATAAGATAATATCCAGCTACTTACAACTGTTACACTTTTTTGTCTTTTTAAAAATAAAAATGGGTACTGATTTATCTGAAGCTTTTTTAGCAACTGTTGAGATTGTTTTTAATGGTTGATTATTGATGTATTGATTATCAGCCTATTCATGTGTTAATAGGTTGACTTATACAATTGTCTTTCTTGAAATTTACTTGACAAAATAGATTATTAATTAACTTTCAATTGAGTTCTGTCTGCTGCTATTTAGCATATTCATAATTCCAAACAGATTTAATGGGAGGAAATTCTAATTTTTAAAAAATGCTGTCTTCCATAGTCGATGGGAATAACTAAGACCATTATAAACTCCAGTCATTGAAATCTCTATCCTTCTACTCTAGGCCTGCTGCTGCTGTCTTTTACTAGAAGTCTAAAAGTCAGGGAGCAGGTGGTAACAAGAGACAAGACCACGATTCTTACTTTTCCCAGCTGGAAATAAACAGCTAAAATAGAAGAAGTCTCCCAGCTCAGAAGATCTAGCAATTAAAAAAATTAAAAAGCGAGGAGTGATTTTGGTAGATGACTTCTGAGCAGCAGAGTGAGAATGAAAACACTCCTGGGATACCAGAGTCAGTGTATAGGGTAAATAAAATGTCTAGGCGGACATACGCTTCAGATGTCCTGAAATTAGCATTTCAGCTGGCATTTGTCAGGATTCTTGCAATGCACATGTTTTTGTTTGTGTGTGTGTTTGTTTTTAATGCTGCTAAGTATGAACTTTTGGTTAGTTTTATTGAATAGTTTTTTCCTCTTTCCCCTAGGCATTATATGAACTTCTCAAGTGTAATCATAACATAAAGGAAGCAATCGAAAGATACTGTTGCAACGGAAAGGCATCTCAAGGTAAGAAGCACTTGGGGTCAAGAGAGGGAAAGGACAGGGGCTGGTCTTTGGGATCAGAATAAGCAGAGTATAAAGGACGGAGTAGTCCTGTCACACTTTTGTGTAAGATCTGTGTTCATCTTCATAGCAAATAATTTTTTCCTTTCCTTGCCTTCTACTTTTAGACATACCAGAGATTGTTCAAACGCAAATTAGTTACCCCCCTGTCACCTCCAGAACAAAGCAGACCCCAGAGATGACAGTATATCCAGAGTAATTAACAAGAATGATTTTATGATTTCATTGAGGGAAAAAAGTTGTCTTTTCTTTCTCAAACCAGACAGGAAATGAAAAGGAGATTAAAAATTAAAAAAGAAACATAAAATATATTCCAAACATGTATAATAAACATGCAAGAAGTATATTTTTAGTAATCATGTAACAATACTTTTATAGTGCTTAGGTTTTGATTTGTGTGTGTCAAGGAAAACGGTTAACTGTAATTTCAATATTTTTGTCATACAAATGGATTGCATGCACCACAGCTGTCATTAAGTATATGTAGAGTGAAATAATGCTTAATAATGTAAATAAACTTGGAAAAATGTAAACGCTGAAAACAGTGCATCGAAACTTGTGGATGAAATAGTCTGTTGAAAGGTTTCCTTTTAGTAGCTGCTTTTTTGAAAAAAATTATTTTAAGCTCTCAAAACTCTGAAAAGCTAAGTGCATTTAATTTTTCTTTAGTTCAAGGTTTCTAAGATTTTCTTTTTCAGTCAAACTGTTTTTCACCTTTGTGGTGGACCATTGTGAATGGCTTTGGGGACCAGTTCTCCATTGTGAGTGAGGCACTTCAGGTCTCCTCTGCTTCAAATAGATTTAATTCATCAGTATTAATATCTGCTGGGAAGTTGAATGGGACTTAGTCTTTTGAGAGCATAAGCTGTTTTTTATTCCTTTCATATTTCTGCAGTATAGCACTCTGCAAACTGATTTTAAATAAATATGTGTTGATTGTTTATGGTCTCTAATTAAAGAGACCATAAATGATTTTGATATAAGACCAAAGTAAGGCGTTTTTTTTCCGTAGAGGAGATAACATTTTATTTTTTTCTAATTAAAAATGCTCATTCTTTAAAAAAAAATTAGAAAAACAATGAACATAAATTGTAGGAAAAAAAATAAATTCTTGTCTCATTATACAGAGAAAAAAAACCCAATGTTTATATTTTGGTATTCTAAATTTTTTTGGTTAGCATTACTAAAAGCATACTTTTAGTAAGGACTTGTGTGTGTGTGTGTGTAGAAGTTTATAGTCTTTTATTAGGAAACCGTACTGTAAGTAAATCAGTGATTTGTATATATGAGTTTTGAGGCCAATTTATTTTGTTTTAAAATTTCTTTAGAAGGAATGACTGCGTGGACAGAAGAAGAATGCCGGAGCTTTGAACATGCACTCATGCTTTTTGGAAAAGATTTTCATCTTATACAGAAGAATAAGGTAAGTTAGGCAAATTAGACATAAACGGAAAAATTGCTTAGTGATTACAATGAATATAAGCAAATAATTTATAAGTCACTTGGGTGGGGGAAAAAAGCTATAACTTGTTAATGCTCCCATGCTATTAACATATTGGTTACTTTCTGATCAGTGTTTCTGTAAACTCAATGTCATGTCATCTAGTTGCTCAGTTGTGTCCGACTGTTGGTGACCCCATGGTCTGCCAGGCTCCTCTGTCTATGGGATTCTCCAGGCAAGAATACTGGAGTGGGTTGCCACTTCCCTCTCCAGGGGATCTTCTCGAGACAGGAATTGAACCCATGTCTCCTACATTGCAGGCAGATTCTTTACCATCTGAGCCACAAACCCAATAACTGCTCTGAAATACAAAATCTAGTTTAAAAAGCAGTAGGCCTAGAATATTGAATAGCAATAGGCATTGAATATCCAGTTAAATATTTCAGAATTCTAGTTTCCTTAGGACAAAAATAAAGAATAAACAAATCATATTTTAATGAGATATAATTATCTCAAGCTTTTTAGAATATATACACACTTTTAAAAAAATGACTTTATTTTTTGGAGCAGTTTTAAGTTCATAGCCAAATTGAGAAGGTAGAGTGAAGTCGCATGTATTTCCTGCTCCTGCACACACATGGCTTCTTCCTCCATCAGCATCCCACACCGGAGTGGTATATTTGTTACAGCTGATAAATCTACACTGCCATATTTTTATCCCCCACAGTTTATAGTTTACATTGGGATTCACTCTTTGTGTTATATATTCTATGGATTTTGAAAAACATATGACGATACCTACCCACCACTATAGTATCCTACAGAATAGTTTCAGTGATCTAAAAATTGTGTCATATAATTGGAATCATACAGTATGTAGCCTTTGCAGATTGGCTTCTGGACTTAAGTAATATGCATTTAAGGTTCCTCCATGTTTTGTGGCTCATTTCTTTTTATCACTGAATAATATCCCATCGTATGGATGTACCAGTTTGTTTATCCATTTACCATTTGAAGGACATCTTGATTGCTTTCAAGTTTTGGAGACTTACAGTTAACGTGTTTATTGAAAGGTATACTTTATTTCTTGGTTTAAAATGCTTGTTCCTATATTATGATCTTATAACAAAGCCACTAATCACAATAGAGGTTCTGAAACTTCCTTATTGGGTAATTAAGCAGGGGAGAAACTGTTTATTGGGTAAAGATACGGAATTTTTTTTCTGTACATCTGAATTCATACCTTTAGCTGTATATAGTTAGAGAAACCCTAGTCTGGATGTGGAGCCAAGCTGAGTAAGGCTCAAATTTTATTATCATTTTTGATTTTCTACCAGGCTTTGTTGCAGCTAAGAGCCAAATGCATGATAGAGGAAAAATCTTGCCTTTAGCTGGCGATCATCTTAAATTCCAGATGTGGTTGAGTACTGATCCCTTTACAAACGGCGTCTCTTTTGGGTCATGGAGCCCTTCGATAATCTCATGAAGCTGCACCCTTCTCCCCAGAAAAGTGTACTTGAGTGACATTTTGGGAATTACTATATCCCGTTGAGGCTCATTCATGGATCACTTAGGGTTAACAAGTACCCTTGGTACAGTCAGAATCATGGTGAAAGTTCAGTGAAGAAAAGTAAAGTATGTCAGTGTTTTAAGATTTTCAGTAAAGGTGTAAGATAATTTCTGAATGCACATTTATTATTATTACATTCTGATTTAAATAAAAAGCCTTGGGCTTTGGAAGGTAGCCTCATTATTAAATAGTGTTAAAATAAAAACAGTTTACTAGTAACATATTCAGAATTTCATAATTAGGAAGATAGAAAATAAGACCCATGGGTGTTAAAAAGTTACTAAAAATGTGTAGAATGTTTTGGTTTTAAAAAAAAATTCAACTTTTTTTTATTAGGTGAGAACTAGAACAGTTGCTGAATGTGTAGCATTCTACTATATGTGGAAGAAATCTGAGCGTTATGATTACTTTGCTCAACAGACAAAATTTGGAAAGAAACGATACAACCATCACCCTGGAGTTACGTAAGTACCATGGGCTTGACTTCAGGGATTTTTGTTGTTAACTGTGATATGCAGTCACAACATTATTTGGGTGTGTTTTTTAGGGACTACATGGATCGTTTGGTGGATGAAACAGAAGCTCTGGGTGGGACAGTAAATTCTTCAGCCTTAACTTCTAACAGACCTGAGCCTGTACCTGATCAACAGCTAAACATTCTCAACTCTTTCACTGCCAGTGATTTGACAGGTAAGAACATGAGCATCTTTTTGCATTTTTTAGTGTAATGTGGGACAGAATTATTTCCTCTTTGTTGCATGATGTAGGACCACTTACTGAAACTATTTCTCATTTCTTTTTAGCTTTGACCAGCAGCGTAGCGACCGTCTGCAATCCAACGGATGTGAATTGTTTGGATGATAGCTTTCCTCCACTGGGCAACACGCCCCGTGGACAAGTCAATCATGTGCCTGTTGTAACGGAGGAGTTACTCACCCTGCCCAGCAATGGGGAAAGTGATTGTTTTAATTTATTTGAGACTGGATTTTATCACTCAGAGCTGAACCCCATGAACATGTGCAGTGAAGAGTCAGAAAGACCAGCAAAGAGATTGAAAATGGGCATTGCTGTTCCTGAATCCTTTATGAATGAGGTTTCTGTAAATAATTTGGGTGTAGACTTTGAAAATCACACACATCATATCACCAGTGCCAAAATGGCCGTGTCTGTGGCTGACTTTGGCAGTCTGTCTGCCAACGAGACCAATGGTTTCATCAGTGCCCACGCTCTGCATCAGCATGCCGCCCTGCATTCTGAATGAAATGAGTGAAGGGCCCAGAAACAGTGGGTGTGCAGTACCAGTACCAGGAAAGTATCAGGTTTGCTTAGTCTTTCACTGGAAGTTTGAACTTTTTTCACTATGACATCAGTGATGTCAGTATGTATAGAACTATATCTTGATTTATCAAGAGTATTTTCATTTTCAATCCATAAATGTGGAAATGAACTATGATCAGCAGAGTTGGGAACTAAGATTGAACTCTGTGGTGCAGCTTTAAGCTCTGCTTATCTCTTCCTCATCCCCAATACCTCTTCCCCACTCCCTTCTTTTTCTATTCTTTTCTGTTCCCCACTGCCCTCACTCCCAATTTTAAAACCTGTAGACAGAGGCCACCAGCTCAAAACCAGCACAGATGTTCTGAACTGAATGGAGTGGCTTCTATTCGTGTAAATTCCTTTTGCCGTAATGGATGCAGTGGAATAACAATGTTTACAGGTACCGATCCTGATCCCTGCTCAATGTAGCATTTTTTGGTTTTATTTTCTTAATTAAATAAAAGCAGGGGTAGGTTTCTTTAAACTGCACAAACATGCAAGGATTTTTTTAAAAATGGAAACTTCTCTCATGTTATTCAACTAGAGCACTTCAGTTTACAAAACAGCAAGTCCATCTTTATAGAAGCCAGCACGAGGAACTGCGTGCAAATTATGAAGACGCTTGCTTGGATCCTGTTTCAGAATTCTAGACCAGGGCTACCTTACACAGAATTGGTCATTTTACTGCCGGAAGACTTCTGTGTAACTTCATTTATTGGCTGAAAAATTGGCATTTGAAGATATGGTATTTAGATGGGGTTTTGTCCACCATTATCAAGATTGTAATCATAAAAATCATACTGGTCATTGATAACTTAGTTTTTCCTGAGGCAGTTGACTTGCAGGGCACAGTCTACAAAGCCGAGGATGTTGCCACTTAGACTGGTTTACATTTTGAGACACTTTTTCAATTGTTTAGTAGTGCTGCAGTTCAAATGTTAATATTTAGGTGGGATTTCCAGATCCTGCACATAATGCAGTAGAACCTTGAAGTATATTTAAACTTTTCTGTTTAGCTTGGACCAGTTGGGAAGAAAAAATGTGAGTTTCTATCTGAAATACAATGGTACGTTACCACTTTTAAGTTCTAAAAAGTGATTGACGTTCAGATGCGTCTCAAAACTCACTTTTATTTTTATTCTAAACATTGTGAATGAGAAACCATTGTCATAAACTCTGGCCATTTTTGCTCTGTAGACGTGCATCTTTAAGTTATAAGGTGAATTCACGCAATATGTAATGCAGTGTTAGGATGTGATAAGCTTTGCTTTTATAGTTCAGTTAAAACAGAATTTTCCTTTTTTTTTTGCACCGTCTTAATTAAAATTTTCAATTTCTACTAGTTGTTTTGCTTTGCCAAAACTTAAATATTTGGCTACATTGCTGATATTTTTAAGTATAAGTCGCTTCAAGGTTGTGCTGATGAATAGATAGAATGTAGTGACCTTAGTGATGGAAAGGGAGGGTATTTATTATACAAACTGTGAACTGCAATGACATCCTTAGTTTTGGATGATTTGTATTCTTGTTTTTCTTTGCAGCATTTTAATGAAGATTGCTTTGAAGTGTTTACGCATTAGCACATTTACTAAAAAAGTTAGTTTAGCACAGTGGACGAAAGTAGTTAAATTAATAACTTAAAGTCAGTCTCTAATTTATACATCTAAAGTCAGCATTCCTGTATGCACACAGTAAATAATGGGTAGCCTGGGCTTTTTGTTGCTTTCAGATATTTTTATCCAAGTTGTCAGCTTCATATTGCTGTGGTGTTGTGCTAAACTTTGAACCTAATTTCTTTTGTTAAAAATGAATACATCTATAATTTAGTAAGATACTGGCCATAATCTTCCATTGTTATAACTTTAATTTTTACTCTGGGTTTACAGTGGCTGGTCTGTATAAAATAATTTACACAAAGATGACTGAATGCTAATACCAGTTGCACTTAAATGAACATGCCCATTCTCAGTAGCTGATGCAGTAATATATTCAGTTTATCTATGCATTGCTGGGATCTTGATATAAGATGGAAACAGTGTTTCTTATCTAAAGTTTTGATTATCAGCAAGTTGAATGGACACTTTAGTTATTTAAATAAAGATTTTTGACCAAAATCCAGAAATGATATGAGAGAAAAATAAATTCCAGCTAGTTTAATAGATTTTTAAACACCAATCTGATTTTAGCCTCTTAGAGAGTGCTAACTAGCTGGTAACGTTTACTTTTAATTCCTTGTTAAAATGAGGCAATAATTTGCAAGATTTTTGTATATATATGTAAATTCTTCATATCTTTTTAGATCTAATTCAATATTTTCTGACTGCTTCCTCCATGTATAATACCATTTTTGTGCATGCTTGATGTGACATTCATAAATTGTACCACTATGACTTTATTCATGTAAAATAACTATTTATTGAATTTCCTTTTAAATCTGGATTTACTGGGTTTTTTTCCCTCTCCGTTTAAGCATCTTAACAGAGAATTTGTTACTGTTTCTTAGAAGAATTGCGTTTGAGAGCGTGAAAATAACTGATCTGCAGTCTTATGAAGAAACAATAATGCCTTTATTATTAAGTGTTAAGCACAATTCTTATAACAAACTGTGATAAATTCTTTTTTTCTTTGCCATATTATTTTCATATGAACAAACCAAAAATCCACGGTGAGCAGTTGCAGTGTTGGCTGATGTGTCTTTTTATGTACAGGGGGTTTGAAGAGGACAGCGGATTCATTTAGAAGTGAAACTGGTGCTGTGATTATAGCAATACTTTACTTTTGTTAGTTGTACTCCACTTTTTCATGCTAGCTTTTTCAGTGTTTAGTTTTCCTCTTGTTATGGTCAACTGCTGAATTTACTTGAAGGATGTAGAATACTGTTTAAACAATACTAAAGTCTGTACAATTAGGTCAAAGAACTGTGCAATTGTTTCCTTTTTAATTTTTACAATTGAGGGTCATAATATTTGAGAACATCAAATCTAATAGAGCATAGTGAAGCTATTTAATTTAACCAAAGTCTCTAGTAAATATTTCAACTTTGAATGTAAACTAATGAATAAACCTGACCACCAAGGAGATTGTTTGCCCAGAGTTTCAAAGCACATTGTCTACAAATGGAAATTGAAATAATTTATAAAAATATTGACAGTACTATGTTTTTTAAAAAGTTCTTAATTTTTTCACTGAAAGGAGGAAACTGTTAGTTTTATTGTTAAATATGGTAGATGTTAAAACTCCTCTTAGATGACCAGTGATTCCAGTTGTCCCGGTTTGAAATAAGTACGCCGTGAGTATGAGATTGATTAGTGACAATCAGAACAAGTTTTAGTATCAGATGTTCAAGAGGAAGTTGCTATTGTTGCATTGATTTTAATATTTGTACATAAACACTGATTTTTTTGAGCATTATTTTGTATTTGTTGTACTTTAATACCTGGTGTACAGTTCCAGAAATAAAAATCTGGAAATCTTTTTTTTTCTTGGTTCGTGTGAGTATTTGCCACAAATAGATTTTTATCTAATGACTCTTAAGCTGTAACACATGGGCAGATATTTAACCACTGTTAAGTAGGTTTTAGATGTAGTAAATAAGATATTTGATAGATAAATACAATTGATAGGTAAAATAGTTTTCCTTAAATCCTCTAAAATAAATGTCCATCTATCAGTACAATAAAATTCTAGCTATCCCAAAGTGAGGATTATATGTACTTTCAGTTTCATTCAGGAAATACTTATTGAATGTCTGTTACGTTTGATACACTGTTCTCAGTAACTTGTCATTTAGGGAAACCTGAAATCTGAAATTTGATTAGATGTTATTATTTCATAGTATATTTAGAGTAAACTAGTCTTCCTTATTATGTTTATAGTTTGGTTCAGTTCAGTTCAGTCACTCACTCTGACTCTTTGCGTCCCCATGGACTGGAGCTCGGTGATGCCATCCAGTCATCTCATCCTCTGTCATCCCCTTCTCCCTGTCTTCAATCTTTCCCAGCAGCAGGGTCTTTTCAAACGAGTCAGCTTTTTGCATCAGGTGGCTAAAGTATTGGAGTTTCAGCTTCAACATCAGTCCTCCCAATGACTATTCAGGACTGATTTCCTTTAGGATGGACTGGTTATATCTCCTTGGAGTCCAAGACACTCTTGAGTCTTCTCCAACACCACAGTTCAGAAGCATCAATTCTGCACTCAGCTTTCTTTATAGTCCCAACTCTCACATCCATACATGACTACTGGAAAAACCATAGCCTTGACTAGACGGACCTTTGTAGGCAAAGTAATGTTTCTGCTTTTTAATATGCTGTCTGGGTTAGTCATAACTTCCAAGGAGCCAGCATCTTTTAATTTCATGGCAGCAGTCACCTGCAGCAGTCATCTGCAGTGATTTTGGACCCCAAGAAAATAAAGTCTGTGACTGTCTGCACTGTTTCCCCAGCTATTTCCCATGAAGTGATGGGACTGGATGCCATGATCTTCGTTTTCTGAATGTTGAGCTTTAAGCCAACTTTTTCACTCTCTTCTTTTTCACTTTCATCAAGGCTTTTTAGTTCCTGTTCACTTTCTGCCATAAGGGTGGTGTCATCTGCATATCTCAGGTTATTGGTATTTTTTCCTGGCAATCTTGATTCCAGCTTGTGCTTCATCCAGTCCAGCATTTCTCATGATGTACTCTGCATATAAATTAAATAAGCAGGGTGACAATATACAGCCTTGACGTACTCCTTTTCCTATTTGGAACCAGTCTGTTGTTCCATGTCCAGTTCTAACTGTTGCTTCCTGACCTGCACACGGATTTCTCAAGAGGCAGGTTGGGTGGTCTGGTATTCCCATCTCTTCAAGAATTTTCCACAGTTTATGTGATCCACACAGTCAAAGGGTTAGGCATAGTCAATAAAGCAGAAGTAGATGTTTTTCTGGAACTCTTGCTTTTTCCATGATCCAGCAGATGTTGGAAATTTGATCTCTGGTTCCTCTGCCTTTTCTAAAACCAGCTTGAACATCAGGAAGTTCACAGTTCACATATAGTTGAAGCCTGGTTTGGAGAATTTTGAGCATTACTTGACTAGCGTGTGAGATGAGTGCAATTGTGCAGTAGATTGAGCACTTTGGCATTGCCATTCTTTGGGATTGGAATGAAAACTGACCTTTTCCAGTCCTGTGGCCACTGCTGCGTTTTCCAAATTTGCTGGCATATTGAGTACAGCACTTTCACAGCATCATCTTTCAGGACTTGAAATAGCTCCACTGGAATTCCATCACCTCCACTAGCTTTGTTCATAGTAATGCTTTCTAAGGCCGACTTGACTTCACATTCCAGGATGTCTGGCTCTAGGTGAGTGAGCACACCATTGTGATTATCTGGGTTGTGAAGATCTTTTTTTTACAATTTCTGTGTATTCTTGCCACCTCTTCTTAATATCTCCTGCTTCTGTTAGGTCCATATCATTTCTGTCCTTTATCAAGCACATCTTTGCATGAAATGTTCCATTGGTATCTCTAATTTTCTTGAAGAGATCTCCAGTCCTTCCCATTCTGTTGTTTTCCTCTATGTCTTTGCATTGATCATTGAGGAAGGCTTTCTTGCCTCTCCTTGCTTTTTGGAACTCTGCATTCAAATGGGTGTATCTTTCCTTTTCTCCTTTGCGTTTTGCTTTTCTTTTCACAGTTTTGTAAGGCCTTCTCAGCCAGCCATTTTGCTTTTTTGCATTTCTTTTTCTTGGGGATGGTCTTGATCCCTGTCTCCTGTTTGGTAGACTCCAGAAATAACTTCCCCAACTCTTCATCTTCCCAAGGTAAATATCTCACTTTGGCCTAATTTCACAAGTTTGGTCCCGTAATTCACTTGTTCTGACCAGAGCTTTTCCTGTCTAGTTCTTAATTTGCAGTGATCAGATGGCACATAATGTCCAGATTTTGTACAAGGACAAGAGGACATCTTTGCTTCAGTTGCTCATCTAAAATCACATTTCTTCATTCACAGACACCAAACAGCCTTGATGAGCACGCCTCCCTGGTGGACACATACACAGAAGTGCCTTCAAAGTGGGGAGAAACACCAGTGATTCTTGGTTAAATACAGTGAAGTGTGCAGCCGAGTGCCATACGGGAGCACAGCCCTTCAGGCTTTTAGGGGAGGGAAGAGAGCCTAGTGAGGGCAGAGTAATCTAGACACTTGTAGACCTTAACCCATTCCATCTATCCATGGTTTGCTTTTCCAGCATGCTGCTTCTCTTCCTTTTTCAAAGGTTGCATGGTATCTGTAAATTGGGTAGTTTGTTATACACGCTTCCATTTTTAATTTAAAATAGTCTTGGGGTATAGCACTGTTAAAGATTGCCCACCCAGGTAAGTCTCTAATCCATATTCTCTTTTCTGTGGCTGGCGGGGTTCTCTGAACAAAACTGAACAGGGTCACTGAAGTCCTAGTCCTAGATCAGAAATGCTCACATTTTTCCAGGCTTAATATACTATAGCTGGCATTCACTTCAGTGAGAGACATGCTTCATAGTATACCTAGATTTTGATGAGATTGTTTTTACACAAGTAAAGCTAATACTGCCATGAAGTTGTTTCCTGGTGTAGAATTAATAAAAAGCATTTCATAAACATGTCAGAAATGAAATGTCATTTATAAATCTTGAAAAGTTGTTCCAGTAAGGAAAAAATGATTAAAAAAAAAATAGCGGTGTTTTCTTTTTAAAAAATAACTTCATCCCTCTAGTCCAGACCAAGTCATCATACTGGGCAAGCTTTATTCTCCCATTGTGAGCATTTTATCAGCAGGAACTGTTTTATTTGAATCTTCTAGGACCCTTCACATAGTAGGCATTCAGTAAATGTTTGATGAATTTGATGTTTGTTCCCTCTATATTACACTTAAGCTGATGGTAGCTTTACCCCCAACTTGAGATAGTAAAACTTTAAAGACAAAAGTTAAAATAAGAGTATAAAGAACAATCCTGATTGAACAATTAATGTTGTACCATATTTGTACTCTGTTATATGCACTTTTTAATGAATTGTTTTTAAAAAGTCTGACACTTCACTCCTAAATACATCAGTCTACTGAACACTACCACGGGAGTTTCATTTCTGTATTTTAACATAAAGTTCTGGACAATAGGATCTTCTTGATCAACTAGCTTGGCTTATATATATATATATATATATATATAGAATGTATACTTTTATTTTTGGCTGTACTGGGTCTTTGTTGCTGCACGGGGGCTTTTCTCTGGTTGCGGCAAGTGGGGGCTACTCTGGTTGCTGTTCTTGGGCTTTTCATTGTGGTGGCTTCTTGTGTGGAGCACAGGCTCTAGGGTGTTCGGGCTTCAGTAGTTGAGGCTCCTGGGCTCTGGAGCACAGGTCCGATAGCCTGTGTGTTGCACAGGCTTAGCTGCTCCAAGGCATGTGGGATCAGGGATTGAACCCGTGTCTGTTGTACTGGCAGGTGGATTCTTTACCGAGCCACCAGGAAAGCCCTTGGCTTTTTAACAAAGTGAGTTCCCCTGGTGGCACAAATAAAAGACAAATGAGGCTGAGAAAAAGATGCTCCCATGGACTTAGGTGCATATACATCATAAACACTACATAAAAGAAATGAATGGGGAGTATTGGGGTTGGCGGTTGAGGATTGTAAATTTCAGTAGCTTAGTTAGGCAAGGTGATGGAATGAGCTATATGGCTATTTGTGGGGAGGTTTCTGGAGGCAGAACTAGTACAAAAACTCTGAGGTGGGAGTGCACCGTGCAGTCTCAGGAGTGGCAAGGAGACAGCTAAGACTGTGTGGAGAGAGCAGGATGTGAGATCAGAGGTAGTGAAGGAATTGGCATTTATTCTAAAGTAGGAGTAATCAGAGTTCTGAGCAGATGCCAGCAGGATCTGATTTGTGCTTAAAAGAATCACTCTTGGCTGTCTATTCTGAAAAGGGGGCAGGAATGGAAACATGGAAAGCAGTCAGGAGGCTACTGAAATTACAATAAACAAGTGAGAAAAGCTGTTGGTGTAGCAGTAAAGAGGGTCAGAATCTGGTTGTACAGGTGCCATGGAGAGGCCCATAAATAACACCCACCCTATCCAAGTATGGAGCTGAGGGTTGGATGCAGGAGTCGGGTCGATGGAGATCAAAGTAACTCCTACTAATAGAACTGGAGAATGTGGCTTCAGAGCTGATGCCAGGCCAGCTCACTTGATACTCCACCTCTGAACTAGACTCACTGCTTTCCTGGCTGGGCTGACTACAGGTTACTCCCCACGCAGGGCTGAGAACCACCCAGAACAGACTACTGGGAGACTCCACAGAGAAGGAACTAGTGGGGTTGGGGCCATCGTGTCTAGTTCTCTAAAAACAATCTCAGAGAATCATTCCTCCTCCAAAAGGTGGAGAGAGAGAGGCAGAATTACTAATGGAAGCCCACTAAACATGAGAAATGGGGAATAGGTGTTCCTCCCACCACCATCTTTTAACTATATTTCCATGCCAAAACAATCTCTTACAGTCTCTTAAGCTTTGTAGGTGTGTATGTGTGTGTAAATGTTCAAATAGGGAAAATAGTATAATGACTCCCCATTGCCCCCTTAACCAGCTAAAACAATCTTGAAATTACAAACCCCAATTAACTCATGCTGCTGCTGCTAAGTCGCTTCAGTCGTGTCCGACTCTGTGTGACCCCATAGACGGCAGCCCACCAGGCTCCCCCGTCCCTGGAATTCTCCAGGCAAGAACACTGGAGTGGGTTGCCATTTCCTTCTCCAATGCGCGAAAGTGTCCGACTCTCAGTCGTGTGCGACTCTTGGCGACCCCATAGACTGCAGCCTACCAGGCTCCTCCACCCATGGGATTTTCCAGGCAAGAGTACGGAGTGGGGTGCCATTGCCTTCTCCAAATTAACTCATTTAACAAATTAACTCAAATTAACTCAAATTAACACAACAAATATTTTTGGTCTTGGTTTATTCTGAAAAAAATAAGTTTTTGTGGATGTTAGTACACATCAACAGTGTAAGAACTGCTGATGACTTGGCTAAAATTTGATAAACTACTAAAGATAATCAAAAGAATAGTTAAAATTACAAGTTCAGATGGTGGCTTTTAATTTAGTAAGCTACTGTGTACTTAGGTGAAAACCAAATTAACACTGGAATTGCATTACAAATTTGAGATTGTAACAAAGCAAATAGGTTTTATGATGAATTAAAATACTAATATCAATAAAAATAAAATTCCCACTCCAATTAGGTATCAAAACATTTGTTCCGCAAGTGGAACTTACAAAAAACATTTAGAATTAACTCAATAACTGAGTAGTAAACATAATTTCATAGAGTTAGCTGACAATTGTATAGTAGTTTGAAAAAAGCTCTTCTCCTTGTTCAATGTCCCTGAGTGCAACAAGAATGACACATCGTAGTGGACTGAAAACAAAAAGAAACATAGGCAAAAGTTAGGAGTGTTAAGAGATACAAGCTCATATTTTCAATACCATCAAGATGGATTTTATTGATAATTTTATTCAGATTCCTTACTATCATCTTAATTTATGTATTTGATTTCCA
Organism: Ovis canadensis; assembly: GCF_042477335.2. Taxonomy (NCBI): domain Eukaryota; kingdom Metazoa; phylum Chordata; class Mammalia; order Artiodactyla; family Bovidae; genus Ovis; species Ovis canadensis. Next base: position 35,379,721 of record NC_091260.1, read on the forward strand.
CAAGGAAATAGCTTTCAGCACTGATGGAGGCATTTTAGAGTATATTTATTCTGCATCATTTAAAAAGCCCACAAAATCAATAAGTTTATACAACTGACTACTTCTTTGAAAATGTTTCTATGTTCCAGTTCAAAACTGGTATCATAAAAAGCATTTTAAAATGATATTATAGTTCAACACTTCAAAAAAAATTAATTTGTATCTTTGTATTCTGCAAAGCTGGAAATGCTACTTAACATTTACTGGAATTTAAAAAAATACCTTTTATGGACACAATAAGACATATGCATACCTTCAATGTTCCTACTCTTCTAACTTTTCCTGTACTTGCTGAACAGTAATAACATTATGCCTCAGAATATCAGGTTAAAAAAACTTCATTGTTAAAACACACACACATACATATAGAGACATAAAAGTTATCAAGTTTTAAGTACAGGGAATTGTCTAAGTTTTAAATATCATTCATTTTCAAAGGACAATTTAATAGGACCTGTATAAAATAAAGTTTGCTAGCAACTGGCAGATAAGTGAAATGATATGAAGGTAATGTCTTCCTACAGTATTGTTAATTGGAAAAAAAAAACTCTTAAATATACAATTACTTATATTTAAAAATTGTTACTTGAGTATTCTCAGTAGACTTTCCACTTAATGCACAAAAAATAAATGTTACATTAAAAATATACATTCTTGGGCTTCCCTAGTGGCTCTGGTGAAGAATCCACCTGCCAAGCCAGGGGACGGGTTCGATACCTGATCCGGGAAGATCCCACATGCTACAGGACAACTAAGCCCATGCACCTCAACTACTGAGCCGGAGCTCTAGAGTCATGAGCCGCAGCTTCTAAGCCCACGTGCCACAGCTACTGAAGCCTGTGTGCCTAGAGCCGATGCTCTGCAGCGAGAGAAACCACTGTGATGAGAAGCCTGTGCACTGCAGCTGGAGAGCAGACCCTGCTCCCTGCAACTAGAGAAAGCCTGTGTGCAGCAAAGAAGATGCAGTGCAGCCATAAATAAATATTTATTCTTATCACTTCTATGTGGAATCTAAAAAATACACCATACTAGTGAATATAACAACAAGAAAGCAGACTCACAGATACAGAAAACAGACTAGTGCTTACCAGTGGGTGGGAGGGGAAATACAAGGGTAGGAGAGTAAGAGGTACAAACTTCTGGGTATAAGACAGGCTACAAGGATGCAGTTACAACATGGGGAATGTAACCAATATTTTGTAATGACTGTAAATGGAAAATAACTAACACATTTATGATGAACATAAAAATCTAAGTTATAATTTTTCACTAAAAAAAAACCCAAACTCTCTAGTTTTTTCTTAGAAAATATATATATTTTTTAAGGTACAGCATTAAGACAGAAGATAGGAAAAACTCTTTGAGAAGAACTAACCTTTGTTTGTCATAGCTGTAGGCAATGTTTGGAAGATACTGCTTCAGTTCTATAGGGAAAGCTGCAGGCACATCAAATTCCTGATAACAGACATTAGCTGCTCTGTCTAAGAACAAGTAGAAAACTTTTTAGAAACAGAACCATTTTATTAGGTCATGGAAAACAGTACTGAATTAATTATGTATAGTTTTCTAAATTATCAGAAAATGCTCAAATTAATAATCACTGTTATGTTTCAGGCACTGCAAGATTTTATATATACACATATATTTGCATGTTTTATTATTTACTTTTTGAAGATTAGGAAACAGGCTCAGAGAGAATAAAGGTTATGTAGAAGAGTCAGGCTTCAAGTTCATGTCTAACACCAAAGTCTGTGTTAAATGTAGTCAGATGATCAAGCTTATAGGAAAATAAAGCCCTAGAGAAGATTGGTAACTCAAACTTAGTAATAGAACCAGTGTAGTGATTAATCTATAAGGCTATGTTGAGGAACTGACAAAATAATCTCTAAGTTAACTAGTAAAAAAATAACTAAAAGAATAGTGATCAAAAGGGCAGTTACCAATTGCCTTATTTATTGCAAAATCAGAATAAAAACATTTTAAAAATTCCAATTAATGTATATCATTATCTCCCCAAATTCTCTGGTTGATATCAGCCATTATAAAATTTACTGCAGGGCTTTCAATAGCTGAGATATTAAACTTAACTGCCTCTGGCACTCAGTCATATGGCAAAGGAGGGACATTACCACTGCTGTATTTTTATCTTACAGCCCCAGGGTGCCAACTTACCATTTGAACAATTGTTCACATACTGTCCTATAGCCAATGGATTATGAATTTCTGATGTTAGCCATGTACTATCACTCATTTTTAAAGGGCCAAGTTGATCCCTCCCATTGCAAGATCTGAAACAGGTGAAAGCATTAGCTAAGAAACTGTTCCTCTGTACCTTAAAATTCAATTAACCCTCAGTGAAATTTTTCTTAAAAACTGTTTTTTGGTGTTTTAAACTTTTAAATTTTGTATTATGGTATAGCTGATAAACAAACAATGTTGTCATAGTTTCATGTGAGCAGAGTAGGGACTCAATCATCCATATACATGTACCCATTCTCCCCCAGACTCCCCTCCCATCCAGGCTGCCACATAACATTGAGCAAAGTTTCATGTGCTATACAGTGCTGGCTATCCATTTTAAATACAGCAGCGTGTACCTATCCATCCCAAACTCCTTAATTATCCCTTCCCCCCATTCTTACCCTCCCCCACCCCCCAGCAACCATAAGCTCGTTCTTGAAGTCTGTGTTTAAAAAACTTATCTAATCAATTGGGCAATTAAAAGATTTTTTTGGGAGGGTCAATTTTCTAAATTGATTTTTTCAGAAGAGTTTAAGGTTCACAGCAAAACTGAGGAAAAGGTACAGATGTTTCTCAGGTACCCCCATTCCCATACACGCACAGCCTCCCCAGTTTTCACCATCCCCAACCGGAGTGGTATGTTTGCTACAACTGATGAACCTACACTGACACATCATAATCACCCCAGAGTCTATAGTTTGCCTTACAGCTCACTCTTGGTGTACATTTTATGGGTTTGGATACATGTATAATGAGAGGTATCCATCATTAGGGTATCATGGAATATTTTCACTGCCTGAAAAATTCTCCATGCTCCACCTTTTGACCTTTCCTCACCTCCCCAGACTTTAGCACATGCCAATCATTCTACAGTCTCCATAGTTGTGCATTTTCTAGAATGTCATATAGTTGGACTTTATATATTATGCAGCCTTTTCCAAATTGGCTTCTTTCACTTAGTAACATGTCTTTAAGTTTCCTCCATGTCTTGTTCTGGCTTGCTAAATAGATTTTTATTTAAAGTACAAATGCCAGTGGTCAGAGTCATTGTGGTATGGTTCTGTCTCCTACAATTAAATTTGAACATGGCACCAACTTACCTATACACGACTTTTGATATTCCTTTGTCATTTCCATCAATGAGTACTCCATCTAGGCATCTAAAAATAAATGGATTTCCAATGGACTGGAAAAAGATTGGCTCGTACTTCTGATATACTGTACCTAATATATAAGACAAACACATATTATAGCAACCTATAAAAATCATAACCATCATGATAAAAGACCTTTTCCTCTGGAACATAAACATAACATGGAAGAATTTGCTTTAATTTCTCTACCTTTTTCTAATGTTTCCATTCTCCAATCTAGACTATCACATTCTCTTTGGCTACTTCCCTCGTTAAAAAGTACCCAATAGCAGAAGGAACACAGAACCAACTTGTCCACACAGTCAAATAAAATAGGACTATTTTGGTTAACAAAAATGTGAACACCACATTTTAGGCGCAGTTTCAAAGTTGTGTTTTTGCTTTTATTTTTTAAAGTAGATTTCTATTTGACATCTATTAAAGAGACTTTTAAGAAATGTATTTTGTTATTAATCAATTAGTGTAGATATAAATGGGAATAGATGAGGCTGGCATTCAGGTTGTTTTTCCTTTCATTTGCAATGCAGGAAAGGAGCAAATATTTACAGGGTGCTTCCTATGCTGCAGGCATGTTGAAAGTCAAGTTGCTCAGTCTTGTCTGACTCTTTGCCACCCCATGGACGGTAGCCTACCAGGCTCCTCCAGCCATGGGATTTTTCAGGCACGTGTACTTGAGTGGGCTGCCATTTTCTTCTCCAGGGGATCTTCCCAACCCAGGAACTGAACCTGGGTCTCCTGCATTACAGACAGGCACTTTACTGTCTGAGCCACCAGGGAAGCCCTGTTAATCTATTTATTAAATTTATTTTAGTATTTGTTTGTTCCTGGCTTGTTCTGTTTAGTTTTTATGGAGTTAGGATAGTTGTGAAGGAGGAAACTGAGATGCTCCTATTTAGGGACACAGAATTAGAAGATAGTAGAATGACTTCTTAAAAAACAGGTCTGTCTGACAAACATTCACACATACTTTCTACTGCACCAAATAATAGTTTTAACAAATAATATATTCTACTGAGCATTCCAGTTAATGATCTTTTGCAAAGAAACTGCTTTACTTTTCAAGTTTAGAAATGGCAGGAAGATCTTTATTCAGTGATTTATAGATTTAAATTTAATCTTTATGTTTTAATCCACATCATTTTTTACCTTTAATTATTATCTAACCCAAACTGACTTATTCTCTAGTAATTTCTAAGTAATCAGTCTTATCAAAGTAGGCCATACTATACTCACCTAAATTTAAATGTTGATTAGAAAAATTTCCTTAAAAGAAAAATGCATTTATCCCAAAATGCTCCTGGATACTTTCTAATACATGAGATAATTTACAAACAGTTAATTTCCAACTCAAGGTTTAAAAGTCCATGGAAATCGTATTTGTACGGAAGGAATACAGATGCAGACATAGAGAATGGATTCATGGATATGGCAGGGGAAGGAGAGGGCAGGACAAACTTAGAGAATAGCATTGAAACATATATATTACCATATGTAAAATAGATAGCTAGTGGAAAGTTGCTGTGTAACACCGGGAGCTCAACCTGGTACTCTGTGACAACCTAGAGGGGTGGGGTGGGGGTGGTGGGAGGGAGGCTCAAGAGAGAGGGGACATATGTATACCTATGGCTGATTCAGGTTGTTGTATGGCAGAAACCAAGAGAACACTGTAAAGCAATTATCTGCCAATTAAAAAAAAAAATCTGTGGAAATCAGTTTCCAATACAACCCCTTACTCTAAGGTTTATAGGGTTAGGTATTTTGTTGAACTTATGTTTATCTGTATATAAGAAACTCTTGGTCAAGTACTAATTATGTCATTACCGGGATACATAGATACAACCGCGCCTTTCCGTACCAATCCTTTAGTAACGAAGACACCTTTTCCAGCAGAAATCAATGAGCTAGGTGCTCGGGCAACACTGAAACCCAATGTCTTATAAAGAATTTCTTCTGGTGTAAAGGTATTTTGCTGCTGATGTCTGTATTCAAGCTGTTTTACCCTTGGATGCTGAACTGACAGTAGGTCTTGATATTTTGATTTAACAGGTTCTGGAAGCACAGTCAAGATATCTGATTGTTTACTGAAATCATTTACGAATAGAGCCTGGAAAACTTTCAGTAATGTTCCTAGGACATCTTCATCTGAGATAACTTTGTCTTTGGATTCTTCTGGAACATATCGGAGGGTCCTGAAAATGGGAAAAGTTTCTGTTCACTACCATTCAACTGATAAAAGCCAGCCTGTCTTGATGTCCTCAGGGTTACTGGCCTTTATGAAGATAATTCTCATGTGTTTGAAGGGCATAAAACTAAGAAGTTTGGAAAAGAATTTTGGGGGTTCAGTTCTAGTTACCTGACTCCCAACAATACTTACACAGGTCAACAACAGCTAATATTTATAAAAGGCCCATTCCATATCAAATTCTATTGGGTCCTTACTTTCATTATCCCATTTTTGCAGACAAGGAAACTCAAGCTTAGAGATGTTAAGGAAACTTGCCCAACGTCTTAAAGCTGGTAAACGGCAGAACAAGAAGCAGAAAACAGGCTGGTTGCCAGTACACCTAAAGCCATTATGTCCTCAAATTGCAGTGGCCCTTTTTACATGCGTGTAGCTTCAAAGACACATTTAACATATATGTCGTCAGTCTCGCTCTGCTGCTGCAGCAACGGCAGCCCACTCCAGTGCTCTTGCCTGGAAAATCCCATGGATGGAGGAGCCTGGTGGGCTGCGGTCCATAGGGTCGCTAAGAGTCGGACACGACTGAGCGACTTCACTTTTCACTGTCATGCATTGGAGAAGAAAATGGCAACCCACTCCAGTATTCTTGCCTGGAGAATCCCAGGGACGGGGGAGCCTAGTGGGCTGCCGTCTATGGGGTCGCACAGAGTCGGACACGACTGGAGCGACTTAGCTAGCAGCAGCAGCAGCAGCTTCAAAGACACATTTAACATTATATATGTCGTCAGTCTTCTCAGGAGTACTTTAATGATCACTTTTTAAGTATTATTTTACTTCTTGTTTTACTTACAAGGTACCAATTTCCACCTCAGTTTGATAGTAGTAATGATGCATCTGAATTTACGTTTCTGTAGTACGAAACTGGGAGAGCTTTTTGGCTATTCCCCAGCCTTCAACCTAGCTAGTCTGCCTATTTAAGTGAGCATCACTTAACTTCTTCCAAGAAGGCAATTTACTAAAGCCAGTATTAGCACTGATGCTACGGCCATCTACTCAGCTAGATCGCCTTCTTTAGGCGCTGAATCCGTATTCTAAAACCAATACTCCGACTTGCTTTTAGTGGCTTTTTGCTAGTTATACATCAATTACTCCAAGCTGTTACCCTCACAGCCGAGTTGCGTTGTTTTCTCCGTACAAACTACAGAGCTGTAAAAATAAACCACGGTTTGGCTTTTCTAAGGCACTTCAAGGTCCTAACTTTGCCTTGATAGAAAGAAGGCCACGCACCTTCACGCCGTGCAAGTTATTTCCCTTTTTCAAAAGTTCCTATTTTTTGCCCAAACACAAGCACCCAACCTCTGCAGACAGTTAGCCTTAAAACTCTAGCCAACGCCCGCGGGCAACAAGGCCTGAAGACCTCGCAGCGCCGGGAACGATGGGAAATACGCCTTAGGCTCCGCCCACCTAAAAGCCCCGTGCGGTCTTCGGGCCCCCCGGCCTGACTCAGCCAGCCTCCGCCTCGCCCACCTGGGGCCTTGCCCACTTCGAGCCCCTCCCACTCAGGTCCCGCCCGCCTCAGGCCCGTAGGCCGTCTTAGGCTCCGCCTGCTTGAAGTTCCACTCGCCTAGGGCTCCGCCCACCGCGGTCCGCTAGCGTAAGTCCTTGCGGCCGCGATGGCGGCGCTGGGAGGTAGGAAAACGGCCTGGGTCGAGCCGCCTCGCCCTCTCACCTCGGGTTGTGGCTTAGGTTCAGCGCGATCCAGGGTACGAAGCGGTACCTGTAACGGCGCCATCGCTGCCGGAGGCCCCGCATCAGGCGGCCCGGCATGGCTGTACCGTGGCGCCTGGACGAGGACGGCGCGGGAGAGGTGGGTGGCGGTCTCGGGCCCGCCCCGACCGAGGAGGAGCGGAGGCCGCGCAGTCCCGCCCCTTCGTGGTCTCAGCCCTCTTCGCTCCGCTTGGCTGTCCTCGTACCCCTTGGCTCGAGTTGCCGCTTCTCCGTGTCTCCGCTTTATTGATGCCAGCTCGCTGAAACAGAGGTTCGTAGAGCTGTAGGAGGGCCCCTTATTTCTTTTTCCTTTCTCCATTCGCTCGTGTATTTTCACACACGAGACTAACTCAGTCATCTTCAGATCAGCAGATGTTCATTAAGAAATAGATGCATTGCCATTTCCTCAGAATGGAAAGTCTGCTTTCCAGTTCTTTTCCTGAGAGTGAGGGTGAATCCTAACCTAAAAGCCTAAATCGAACTAGTCAGATCTAGTGAAAATTCAGGGAGATTCAAGTAGCCTTAGGACTAACTTGTTCTATTCCAAATAGTAATAAAAAGAAAAAAAAATACGGCAAAGTTTCTATTTCATCCTATTGTAATAGGATAATTGGCAAACTCCAGAAGCTCTGCTATCAGGTGTTGTGTTTGGTAAATTGACATCCTCCAGAGTTAACCTGATTTGTTGCTACTGCTGCTCTTAAGTCTCTTCAGTCGTGTCCGACTCTGTGCGACCCCATAGGCGGCAGCCCACCAGGCTCCCCCGTCCCTCGGATTCTCCAGGCAAGAACACTGGAGTGCGTTGCCATTTCCTTCTCCAGTGCAGGAAAGTGAAAAGTGAAAGGGAAGTCGCTCAGTCCTGTCCGACTCTTAGCGACCCCATGGACTGCAGCGCACCAGGCTCCTCTGTCATGGGATTCTCCAGGCAAGAGTACTGGAGTGGGGTGCCATTGCCTTCTTCGAACCTGATTTGCTAAATGGAGACAATTCAGTTTCAGGATGTGTAACAAATGACATTCAGAGAGTAACTTTAAGGTCTCCAGACTTAAAAGGAACCAAAAAGGACTAGTTGACTTCTTACCTATAGTGATATACTTATCTTTAAAAGCAAAAAAGCAATTTTTATATATATTTCCAGTGCTTTAACATTTTTTATCATAGGTTTAATCATGTAGGTGTACACCTAGTACAAAGGACCATTTTGTCCAGACTTTATTTATTTATTTTGAATTACAGTTGACATACATTATATTAGTTTCAAGTATGCAACATAATGATGTGATATTTGTATGTATCGCCACCATAATGTAGTTAACATCTGCCACCATATATAGAAAATTTTTTTCCTGTCATGAGAACTTTTAAGATGTACTCTGACTGAGTTTGAAATGTGCAGTACAGTTTTATTAGCTGTCATTTCTATGCTGTACATTACATCCCCATGACTTACTAAAAGAAAGTTTGTAGCTTTTCACCCGCTTCATGCATTTCGTCCACCCCTGACAACGACCAGTCTGTTCTGTTTCTATGAGCTTGTGTTTTTGTGTTTTTTTTTTTTCCAGTTCTTTTTTATTTTTGAATCCACATATAGGTTAGAATATATGCTACTTGTCTGTCTCTGTTTTATCTCACTTAATGCCTTTAGGGTTCATCCAGTTGTTGCTAATGGCAAAGTTTCATGTTTCTCTTATGGCTGAGTAGTAGTCATTGTATGTGTGTGTGTATTTACTGTATCTTCTTTATCCATTCATCTATTGACGGGCACTTAGGTGGTTTCAGTAATAATGCTGCAGTGAACGTGGTGCAGATAGCTTTTCAAGATTATGATTTGGTTTCCTTTGGAAACAACCAGAAGTGGAATTGTTGGATCATATGGTAGTTCTAATTTTAATTTTTTGGAGGAACAGCCATACTGTTTTCCATAGTGACTGCATGGATTTACATTCTCACAAACAGTGCACGAGGGTTTGTCTTTCTCTACATTCTTCAATTCAGTTCAGTTCAGTAGCTCAGTCGTGTCCAACTTTTTGTGACGCCATGAATCACAGCACGCCAGGCCTCCCTGTCCATTACCATCTCCCGGAGTTCACTCAAACTTACCAACACTTGTTTTTGGCTGTCTTCTTTATAATAGCCATTCTGACAGATGCAAGGTGATATTTCATTGTGATTTTGATTTGTACTTCTCTGATTACTTAGTGTTGTTAGCATCTTTGCATGTACCTGTTAGCTATTTAGATATCTTCTTTGGAAAATTGTTCAGATCTTTAGCCCATGTTAAAAATCAGATTGTTTTGCTGCTTTGATTTGTATGAGTTGGAGAATTCCATGGACTATAGAGACCATGGGGTCACAAAGAGTGGGACATGACTGAGTGACTTTCACTTCACTTTATAGATTTTGGACAGTACCCCCCTTATCAGATTTGTGGTTTGCAGATCTTTTTTTCCCACTCAGAAGCTTGCTTTTTCACTTTGCTCATGGTTTTCTTTGCTGTACAGAAGCTTTTTAGTTTGGTGTAGTTGTACTTATTTTCTCTTTTTGCTTTTGTTGCCTTTTCTTTTGATGTCAAATCCAAAAAATCATTGGTAAGAATGAGCTTACTGCCTGTGTTTTCTTTGAGGAGTTTTATGATTTCAGGTCTTATACATTCAAGTCTTTAATCTATTTTGAGTTAATTTTTGTATATCCTGTAAATTGGTAGTCTAGTTTAATTCTTTTTCATGTGGCTGTCTAGTTTTCCCAAGATCTTTTATAGAAGATACTGTCCTTTCTCCATTGTGTATTCTTCTCTCCTTTCTTGTCAATTTATTGTTGTAAATTTATTTATGTGCATGGCTTTATTTCTGGGCTCTCTGTTATGTTCTTTTGATCTGTGTGTCTATTTTTATGCCAGTGTCATTCTGTTTTAATTACTATAGCTTTGTAATATTTGATACCAGGCAGCATGCTGCCTCCTGCTTTGCTCTTCTTCAATACTGCTTTGGTCGTTTGGGATTTTTTGTGGTTCTGTGCAAGTTTAAGGATTGTTCTGTTTCTGTGAGAAATGCCTTTGGGAAGTTGATTGCATTGATAGGGATTGCACTGAATCTGTAGATTGCTTTGGGTCTTAGGGGTATTTTAACAATATTAATACTTCTAATCCATGAGCATGAAATATCTTTCCATCTATTTGTGTTTTCTTCAGTTTATTTCTTCAATGTCTTGTAGTTTTCACTGTCTAGGTCTTTCGCCTCCTTGGTTAAATTTATTCCTAAGTATTTTTTTGGATGCATTTGTAAATGTGGTTGTTTTTTAATTTGTCTTTCTCCTAGTTCTTTATTAGTGTATAGAGATGCAACAGATTTTTGAGTGTTGAAATTGTTCCCCACAAGTTTACTGAATTTGTTAGGTTAACAGTTTTTGGGTGGAGTCTTTAGAGTTTTTTTTATTTTGTATACTCAATTTCTTTTATTTATTAAAGATATATTTTGGAGTCTCCCATTAGTTTGTAAAAGTATACTTCATTCTTCTGTCTGTTTCTAAGGTTTCACCTTTAAGTTTAATATTTACTGTAGTTTTCTGGTAGGTATAATTTATAGAGTTTAAAAAGTTCTCTTCTGTTTTTGATTTGTCAAGAATTTTTGTCTTAAGTTTTAAATGAATGGTGAATATCAAATACTTTTCTTTGCTATTTATTGAGATGATCACATAGTTTTTCTCTGTTCTCCCGTTAATGTAGTAAATTGTAATATTGTTGTTGTTTAGTCAGTCAGTCATGTCCAATTCTTTGCAATCCATGGACTGTAGCTCTCCAGGTTCCTCTGTCCGTGGGATTTCCCAGGCAAGAATACTGGAGTGGGTTTACATTTCCTTCTCCAGGGATCTTTCCCACCCAGGGATCAAACTCAGACCTCCTGCATTACAGGCAGATTCTTTACTGCTGTGTCACTGGGGAAGCCACATTGTCAAGTGGTGCACCATCCTTGGATTCCTGAGATGACACTACTCAGTTGTGAGTGACACTTTTGTCACACTCTATCAATTAAAAATTTTTTTATTTATTCGTTTATGTATTTTTGGCTGTGCTAGGTCTTTATTGCTGCACGCAGGCTTTCTCTAGTTGCAGAGAGCAGGGGCTCCTCTTCCTTGTAGTATGCAGGCTTCTCATTGTGGGGGCTTCTCTTGTGGCACACAGGTTCTAGGCACTTGGGCTGCAGTAGTTGCAGCACGTGGGCTCAGGAGTTGTGGCGCACAGGTTCTAGAGGGCAGGCTCAGTAGTTACGGTGCATGGGCTTAGTTGCTCCGCAGCATGTGGAATCTTTCCTAACCAGGAATCAAATGCACGTGGATTCTTTCTTCAGTTTCATGGCTTGTTTGTAGTTTTATTTCAGATTTTGGTATTAGGCTTATGCTGACCTCCTGAAATTAGTTCAGAAGTGTTCCTGTCTCCTCTACTTTCTACAAAAAAAAAACAAAAAAAAATTTAACTGTAAGATTGGTGTTCTTCCTTTATTGAATGTTAATAGAATTCACACTGAAACCATGGGCTTCTAGTTTTCTTTGATAACGAATTGAGTTTCTTTTAAAGATTGTAGGGCTATTCAGAATTTCTCTTTCATCTTGTCTTAAGTTTGATGTTATATTTTTCATGGAATTTGTTCATTTCATCTAAGTAGTCAAATTTGGTAGTATAAAGTTGTCCATAAATATAATCTTACTGTCTTTTTAATGTCTATATGATCTGTAGTAATAAATTCATTCATAATTTTGGTGATTTGTGTTTTCTTTTTTCCTTCATTAATTTTCTCTGTTGTTTGTCTATTTTCTATTTTGTTCATTTTATTATTTTATATATCCTACTCACTTTGGGTTTATTTTGCCCTTTTTCCAACTTCTTGAATTAGAACTTTAGCATCAGTGTTTTTAGACCTTTTTTCTTTTCTAATATATGCATCTAAAGTTAAAAATTTCCTTCCAAGCATTATGTTAGCTGAGTCCTGGGAATTTTGATATATTGTATTGTCATTAGCATTCAGTATAAAATACTTTTAAAATTTCCCTTGTGATTTCTTTTTTGATTCATGATTTAGAAGTGTTTTTAATTTCTAAATATTTGGGATTTCCCTAGATATGTTACTGTAATTGGTTCTTAATTTTTTTTGTCATTAGAGAATAAGTATGTTTTCAGTTCTTTTAAATTTATTAACTTGTCTTATATCCCAGGATATGCTCTCTCTTGGTGAACATACCAAATGCTGTTGAAAAGAGTATATACTTTATAGCTTTTTGGTTTAAAATTCTATAAATATTAGGTCATAGTGGCTGGTAGTGTCCTTTAGATCATCTGTGTCTTTAATGATTTAATAAAATTTTAAATACAGATAAATGAGAAACAACAGACTGCCAGACAATTTTCTAATATAAAATATATGACAGTCAAAAGATTACTGTTGGTAGGCATGGAGATGTACTGTTGTCCAAAATTGCCCTCTTCTCTCTGATTCTTTACCCCTGCTTCCTATTGTTTTCAGTCTCTTGAAATACTCTACCCAGTTAAAGATATGTGTGCTGTATTTTTTCATTTAAAGCCCATTTATGCTGTTAATCACAAAAATGCCATGTAGGAAAGATAAAGTTTATTATTAATATCCTAAAAATCCACAAATACTGCGTGTGTCCCTAAATGGATTCTAACTTCCAGAATTAGTTCAGAATGAGATTTCAACAGATAATCCATTGAGCACCTGCTGCATCTGAAGCTCTAGTGTAGGAGACAGGTACTAAACACATAGATAATATCAGACAGTGATGAGTGCCCTGGAGAAAATGAGGTAGAGTCCTGAGAAGAGAGTGGGGTGGAGGACTTCGTGCGTGTCATCTGTTTCCTCCTGGGACTTCACTCTCTTTCTAAAGGTCACTTGGGGGTGGGAACTGGTGTAGCAACATTGGATAGGGTAGTGGCATGTATGACTGAGCTCTAAATGACAAGGCACAAAACGTGGGAAGATCTGTGGGGAGAGTCTCTGGATAGGAAATGCAAAGGCAGTGAGATGGGCAGGAGCTTGCTATGTTCAAGCAAGGAAGAGAGGGCCATGTGGCTGGAACATGATAGTAAAGGAGAAGGGAAAGATGACATCAGGGAAGAGGCCGAATCATGTGGGGCACTGCAGGTTCAGGGAAGGATGTGAGATTCTTAGTGTAGTGGGAAGTCTTTGGAGGGTTATGAGCCGAGAAGTAATAGGATTTGATTCTTGTTTTTAAAAGACCAGTTTGAGTATTTTGTGGATAATAGGTGGGCTGTCACCATACATGGAAGGTTAATTAGAAGGCTAATATAATAGTTCAGGTGAGAGATAATGATAGTTTAGACTAAGTGGTAGCTATGGAGATGTAGAGAGTGAATGGATTAGGACTATATTTTGGAGGAGCTGACGGGACTTGCTGATGAATGGATGTGGAGGGTGAAGTTTTAAAATACCTGTGAGAAATGTCAAGTAAATAGTTGAATATTCACACCTGGAGCCATAATCAGAGATAAAATTAAGAGTCTTTAGCCAGAAGACTTGAAGAAGAGATGGCAAAGAATGTAGATAGAGCAGGAACCATGAGTTTTGCAAGATATAAGCCAGTGATGACTTGATCAAAAGCAGTTTTGCTGAAAAGTTTGAGTGTGTTGAGAAAATGTGAGGTGAAGTAGGAAAAACAAATGTACACAGCTCTTTCAGTAAGTTTACAAAAAGAGAGGCAGGGAGATAGGGCCAAAGGTGAAGAGAACTTTTGTAAGATGGAAGATCCTATGTCATCTTTGTGTGCTGATGAGAATGATCCAACAGAAAGAAAGAAATTGATAGAGATGTATGACTAGTTTCCAGAATAAAGTTCTTGAGAAGGTGGGACCTGATTCAGAACGTAAGTAGAGAGGTCCTCTGACAGGAGGACGGATGCATCTTCATCTGAAGCAAGACGGAAGGCGGAGATTATGGGCTCAATGGAAGGTGTGTTAGGGGTCTTGGTTGGAGAAAGTTGAGGGCTAAATTGTGATGGTTTCTAGTTTCTCATTGACCTATGAGGCAAGATCTTCAATGAGAATAGTTACAGGGTAATATTGGAATTTTGAAATGAGAAGATAAGATTTAAAATAGCCCAGAATTAGAAAGCCAGTCTTATAGGGAAATGCAGGAGGGAATTACTGAATCATTTCGAATAAACCCACCAATGTTTTTCTGCTCTTGGACAAGAAAAGAGGGGTTCTCTTTCCACCTTCAGAGGGAGTTAAAGTTACTCTCTCTGTAGTAAGTGATGAAAAGATTGAGTTTATGTTGACAAACTAGCAGATAGTCAAACATTTTATGAATTCCTGGCAGTTTAATCCACTTAATATTTTTTATGGTCAGGAGCAGTAAATAACTTAGAGCTTTAACTTTATCCAAGAAAGAACTGTTTTTCAAACTGTTGGAGGACAAGCTTATTTTGCATGAGTCATTATTTCACAGTTCTTCGCTGTAAGAGGGTTGATGTTTAAAGGTGGTGGATATTCTGGAGCCTACTTGAATAGCTACATCATCTAATGTGGGTAACATAACTGGCAAATATTTGTTCACTGATAACTGTGTGCCTACATCCAATATTATGGTCTAGTTGGAAAAACATAATTATAAATATTAAATAATAGTTACCACAGAATTTGAGTATGAGTTACTGGAGTTAAGGAGTGCTTCAAAGAGGAGGAGATAGATGAGAGGTAGAAAGGAAGGGAAAGCATAAACCAGCAGTTCTCAAAGTCCTGCCTAGTGACACTGGGGGTCTCTATGACCATTTTAGAGATCTGCAAGGTCAAAACTATATTCATAATAGTACTAAGAGGTTATTTGTCTTTATCCTCATTCTCCCACAAGGGTACAGTGGAGTTTTCTAGGGGTCACATGATACGTGGTAAGATAGATTGAATGCAGAAGTACGTATGAGTATCCAGCCATCTTTTATTGGGCCAGAAATAAAATAGATTTGCAAAAATATTAAAATACCATTCTTTTCACTATTTGGGGGAATTTAGCTATTTTTCATAAAGATACATTATCCATATTAACATATAATAGATTTTTAAATTGTTATTTTTAATGAATAAGTAAATAAAGTTTATCAGTTTTAATATGATACACTAAATATCAATAGGTATAACTCACCTAAACAAAAAATCCTTGGGGATTCTCAGTAAAATTTAAAGGATAATGGGGTCTGAAGACAAAAATGATCAAGAATTGAGTGGTACAGCCACGTATTATAGTGCAAATTTTTAAAAGGAAAGTTGTGACAGGGCGTTTTATTAGCTGCAGATATTGAAGTTAATGTCAGTTCTGTGAATGACAGTAGTATATTGCATATTGATAAAATTAGACACAAAGTATTTTGAAGTCATTTTGTGCTTTAGGATCTAAAATACTGTGTGAAATAATTATCATGAAGGTGGTTTTCCCAGGGCGAGGCCTATCCAGATGTGTTGACACCTGCAACTTCCCCAAATGGGGAAAACTCGGCTGGATAAAATTTGTGGTAGTGGAGGACTGTGTTCATACTTTCCCTTGGAAAAAAAAAAAGTAAAAGAAAAGAAAATACTGCATTAAAAAGGAGAAAAAAAATGGTCTCTGTTAGTCTGTGAATTAGCAAAACTCACCTCTTTCTCCAGGCTTCCCAGGTGGCAATAGAAGTAAAGAACCCGTCTGCCAGTGTAGGTCTGTAAGAGAATTGGGTTTAAACCCTGGGTCGGGAAGATCCCCTGGAGAAGGGCATGGCAACCCACTCCATTATTCTTGCCCAGAAAATCCCATAGAGGAACCTGGCAGGCTGCAGTCTGTAGGGTTGCAGAGAGTTGGGTACAACTGAGCATGCTTGCACACAACTGACAGGCACGCACAACCTCTTTCCCCATCCACTTTGCTGCCATCTAGATTGAGAACCATTGGCATGAGCAAAGGTGCAGAAGTGGGAATGAATACTGTGGGGTCTACTCAGAGTAAAAATTTGCATTAGAAGTAGTAGGAAATGAAATAGGCAGAGTAAGATCAGACCATTATGAAATCGTGAGATAGGCAGTAGGTAGTCATTGAAGGTTCTTAAGCAGAGCACTAGCATGTGGGGCTAGTTTGAGACGCTCAGAGGAACAGTGGTTGGCAGCTGGGTGAGTCTACCAAGAGCAGGTGGTCTTGAGAACAGGAAACCAGGAAAGAAGGCATCATGTGTCTTTTTAAAGCCTTGCGGTGGTTGTAACTGTTAACTCTTGTCTCAAGGGGATAGCAGAATAGTATTGTCCTCAAAGAAAATAGATAAACACTGAACTTAAGGTTTTGAATGGAAAAATGGAATTATCAGTGAATTGCCTTGAGTTTTTTCATTTTTCTAAAAGGAGCAGTGAGATTTATTCTTGAGAAAAAAGTGGTGTAAACTGATTTTCAGTTATTTGTCAGTCAGCACACTGCTAAGAGCAGCCTTTCATCAAAGAAAACGTTTACTCTGGTGCCCTCTTCTGGATGTCGTGTCAGTTCAGTACAGTCGCTCAGCTGTGTCAGACTCTGCAATGTTGTGTAATTCCCTAAATAATTCTGCTGGTGGTCAGTTAGTGAAGGCTGAATTGCCACTTAAATACAGAAATCCCGTTACAGGGGAAAAAAGGGAATAAAGGTAAAATGCAAAAATAAATGAAACCAAGTTGAAGAATATACAGATGTACAGGACCCATATTGGAAAACTATGAGACAGGGAGGAAAGAAGCTGAAGACAAACACGTGAAATATATGATATATCTCTACCATGTTCTTGGATTTAATATTGTTCAAATGACCATATTACTCAAGGCAATCTGTAGATTCAGTGCAATCCCTAGCAAAATACTAATGGCATTTTTCACAAAACTAGAACAAATAATTTAAAAATTTGTGTGGAAACACAGAAGACCCCCAATAGCCAAACCGATCTTGAGAAAGAATAATGAAGCTGGAGGAATCACACTTCCTCACACTTCCTGATTTCAGACTGTACCATAATTACTACAAAGGTATAGTAATGAATACTGGCACAAAAACAGGCAGGTAGATGAATAGAACAGAGTGGAGAGCCCAGAGGTAAACCCATGCCCTTACGTTTAATCTGCAACAAAGGAGGCAAGAATATACAATGGAGAAAAGACAGTCCCTTCAGTAAGTGTGCTGGGAAACCTGAACAGCTACACATAAAAGAAGGAAATGGTGTTCTCTAACACCATAATCAAAAGTAAACCCCAAATGGACTGAAAACCTAAACGTTAAGAACATTTCCTAAAGGAAAAAACAGGCAGAACACTCTAACATAAATCATAGTGTTATCTTTTCGGATCCATCTCTAGAGCAATGGAATTAAAAACAAAAGTGAATGATTGGGACCTAATTAAACTTAAAAGCTTTTGCACAGCAAAGGGAAACCATACAGAAAATGAAAGGACAGCTTATAGGATGGGGGGAAATATTTGCAAACAATGTGACTGACAAGGAATTAATTTCCAAAAATAAATAAACAGCTCATACAGCTTAATACGGAAAAGCAGAAAACAGCTCACTCTAAACATAGGCAGAAGACATAAATAAGCATTTCTCCAAAGAAGACATATAGAAGACATATAGATACAGGCACATGTAAAGATACTCAGTATTACTAATTACTAGGAAAACGCAAATGAAAACTATGATGAAGGATCACCTCACACTAGTCAGATTGAGCATAATCAAAAAGTCTACAATAATAATAATATAAATAAATATACAATAATAATAAATGCTAGAGAGGATACAGAGATAAAGGAACCTCCCTACCCTGTTGGTGGGAAATGTATCAATAAACTGCTTCAACCAGAATGGAGAACAGGCACTTTTCAAACTGCTGCATTACACTGGTCTCTAGGGCGAATGAGTCTGCATGTGAGCCCTTTAAGAGAGATATCTCAGTTCTCTGCAGCCCTTTGGTCCAGGGTCCAAGCCAGAACCTTCTGGGGGTTCATCTGTTCCACTGCAGGTCCCAAGGCTTGTGGGACCCGACGGGGGGGCACAAACCCCTTCCTCCTGAGAGAGAAGCTCTGCACGTTTGACATCCCTCCTGACCATGGATCACTGCTCTGCTGGTGGGAGTTTAGTAAGCCCACTCCTTGCCTCTCCTGCTTGTCCCAGGGTGGCCCTTTTATCATTTATCATGAAGGCACTGGTCAGTGAGTTTTCAGGTCTTTTCTAGATGGAAATGTTCTGAACGTTGATTTGGTGTGGGAGGTGAGTTCCAGATCTTCCCACACCGCCATCTGGGACCACACCTGGCCTGTACATTTCTTTTTTCTCCGTATCTTACTTATCTGACTGTGGTGTCAGGGTAATGCTGGGCTCATAAAATGAGTTTGGGAGGTTCCCTCCTCCTCAGTTTTTTAGAAGAGTTTGAAAAGGATTGGCATTGATTCCTTTAATGTTTGATAGAACTCCCCAGCGAGACCATCTGGGCCCAGGCTTTTTTTGTTGAGAGGCTTTGGGGTACCAGTTCAGTCTCCTTACTTGTTATTGATCTGTTCAGATTTTCCATTCCTTCATCACTCAGTGTTGGTAGGGAAATCATCTTCTATTGATGTTGACATCACTCTCCCCTCATACTTTCTTTTTTGTAAATATTTACTTATTTATCTGGCTGTGCCAGGCCTTAGTTGTGGCGTGGGCTCTTTCATCTTCCATGTGGCTTGTGGGATCCTTCAGTTGCGGCATGCAGGATTTTTTTTTTTTTCTTAGTTGCGGCATGCGGGATCTAGTTCCCTGACCAGGGAGTTCAGAGTCTTACCCACTGGGACCGCCAGGGAAGTCCCTCCCCCTCATACCTTCTTATCTAAATACTGCAGTTGTCTTCTGACTTTCTCTCTGCCTCTTCTTGAGCCAGCACCATTTGATTCTTTCTTCAAGATACTGCTAGAATGCTCTTCAAAAAAATACATATATGGCCATGCTACTCCCTGCCAAAGGTTTTCCAATATTTCCCCATTCCTTATTATTTCCCTTCCTTATCTTTCTTTCCCTTTCATCCTAGTTACAGCCCTCATCCTCTGAGTATGTCTGCATAGATGTTGGGAGAGCTCATTAAGTAAATTGATTTTAAGGGAAAAATAGCACTTAGTCATCTCAAAAATAAACTCTAAAATGAATTTCAGCATTGTGGGAAAAAGAACTCTGGAACATGACTCTTACATCCTCGGTTTAGCCTCACTGTATTTCAACGAGGCAAAGCTGAAGTGAGGGCTGTGGGGTGGGGTCATAGTGACAGGTTGATGCAGAGTGGTGAGGCTGGCTTCAGTTGTGGGTGGAGTTCTTCCATCACACAGGCTTGGCTGCGCCACTGGGATGGCACGTTTGAATGCCGCATGCACATAGTGGGCTTGCCTGGAGGCCCAGATGATAAAACAATCTGCCTGCAATGCAGGAGGCCTGGGTTTGGTCCCTGGGTCAGGAAAATCCCCTGGAGAAGGGAATGGCAGTATTCTTGCTTGGAGAATTCCATGGACAGGGAAGCCTGGTGGGCTACAGTCCATGGGGTTGCAAAGAGTTGGACAGGACTGAGCGACTAACACTTTCATTTTCACGTATAGTTTGCTACATGGTAATTAGGCTTTAGTGGTAAGTACTTCACACTAGTGCTTAAAATCAGACATTAATTTTCTCCTCATAGGTTAGTTCTCTAGCATTTATAATCAGCATCTTCATTTTTCCTTTATGTCATATATCTCAGAAGACAAAAATCCTGGATTCAGTTTCCCAAAGCTGAGATTTCATTCTCATTTTCTACTTCTTTTTTTATTTTACAAGCCTGGATCCAGCTCAGAAGTCAAAAGCAGCTAGTCACAGGCCAGATAAAACATGTGAATTTTGTTTAGCCTACAGTTCCTTATAAAAATGTAAAATTAGCTTCCAGTGTGTAAACATTAAGAAATTGCATGTAACATCTAGATCTGTCCAGCTTCTTTTGAAAATTTACAGGTTTTGGCAATAGTGGGCTTTTTCCTTCAGTTCCAACATGGTAACCGTGGGCCCTCATGAATTTGGCCTGAACTCACAGGTGAGCCAAAAGCTCTGTTAAGGGTATTCTAGCCCCATAGTATTCTAGCTGATCCCAAGGCTGAAGCATTTGAGTCTGTGATTCTTGGGTCACTTCATTCACAAACACATATTGTGCCTCCAATGTGCCTAGCACTGTCCTGAGCCATTTGTATAAGCTCTCTTCAGAACTGTTGGTTTCATCTTATAGATGCAGAAATGGAGGTTCAGAAAGTCAAACAGGAGTTACATGACTGGCAAGTGGCAGAGCCAGATTTGGCCCAGGTGATGCTTCAGGCTCTGTGGTTACTGTGTCCATAATCATTACCTACTTTAAAAATGCTTTGCTTGCTTGCAGCAATTCAACATGTGCCTTTTGCTTATAGCAAAATTTAAAAAATGACAAACCTAAAAATTGTCACAACATGGAAATATGGCAGTTTATATACATTTCTGTTTGTCACTGTGTTCTCCATTGATTGCAGTACTTCATACATTCTATAACAAGTGAGTTACTGCTATGTCAGTTCACAATTGCATTCATTGGCATTTCCATATGGGCATGATACCCCAACATTTGTCCAGATTCCATGTAACCTACAGATTTGATCATTTTTAAAAATGTTAGTATCATTTAAATAGAACCAAGGAACAACAGAATTAATTTATTAATTCCTCTGAAACAGAAAGCTTTACTCAAAGTTAGTATTTTCCTGAAATGACTGAAATCTGCCCTTTAGGAAAAATATTCAGAGCCTATTTAAAAAGTATACATTTAAAACCAAGCTATTACAGAAAGTTTAAAATGAATGTAAAGACACAGGATGGCGTCTGAACTCAGTTTTGCAGTGACATTACCTATCTTGCAGGGTGATCATGTGGAAAACGACTACTGAGCAGAAATACAAAGGATGAAAGTAGAAAGCAACAGCACACAGTGAAAACAAGATACAATCACAGACTAAAACCCCGGGGTCAGCCAGATGAGTTCCCTGGTCCACCTTGAATTGCAGAATGATTGCAATTGCCTGATCTCCTCACTTGAGAAACAGAACATGATTACTGTGTTGCAAAATGTCCCTGACAAATAGTAGCTGGTGAATCAATCTTTATTTTCATTCCCAACAATTTTAACATAGGAGGATGGTTTTTATGTTTTTCTATATCATGATCGAGTCATATGAACAGGATCAATTAAGTTTATCTGTTGCTGTCTGGGGACAGTAGTAGTGTTTATATGCAAATTTGACATGTCAAACCACATAAGGAAGGTTTTTAAAAAATGTAATTTTCAGTTTTTTTTTTAAAGAAAAATTTCTTAAAACCCTTTTCTTCATTTTGTCAAAAAAGCATTTGATGTTGATAGTGGGGGAGGCTATGCAATATGTAGGATCAGGAAGTGTATGGGTAATCCATGAATCTTCTGCTCGATTTTGTTGTGAACCTAAAACTACCCTGAAAAATAAAGTATACAGCTTATCTTGCCTCTAGGTTACTTTCCTTACGGGTTACATAGGTGGGTGGAGAATTTGAGCAAGTCAGTCAGTTTGTTGTTGCTTAGTTGCTGTGTTATGTCTGACCCCACAGACTGCAACAGGCCAGGCTTCCCTGTCTTTCACTGTCTGCTGGAGTTTGCTCATATTCACATCCATTGAATCTGTGATGTTATCTAACCATAGCATAAGTCAATATATTGAGGCAAATGGAAGCCAGGTTTCTTACTGTCCAGAAAAGGAGTTACAGATGTGGAAAGAGGGAAGTCTTGAATGAATCTGGGTAGACTGAAATTGAAAACTGGTATGAACTTATGGTTTTTGTGTATGTGTGTGTGTATTTTGCATATGTATGCATAAAGCTTGGAGAAGGCAATGGCAGCCCACTCCAGTACTCTTGCCTGGAAAATCCCATGGACAGAAGAGCCTGGTGGGCTGCAGTCCATGGGGTCGCTGAGTCGGAGATGACTGAGCGACTTCATTTTCACTTTTCACTTTCATGCATTGGAGAAGGAAATGGCAACCCACTCCAGTGTTCTTGCCTGGAGAATCCCAGGGATGGAGGAGCCTGGTGGGCTGCAGTCCATGGGGTCGCTGAGTCGGAGACGACTGAGTGACTTCACTTTCACTTTTCACTTTTCATGCATTGGAGAAGGAAATGGCAACCCACTCCAGTGTTCTTGCCTGGAGAATCCCAGGGACGGCGGAGCCTGGTGGGCTGCCATCTATGGGGTCGCACAGAGTCGGACACGACTAAAGCAACTTAGTAGTAGTAGCAGTATGCATAAAACTATATATATATTCTAGCTTTGTCTACCAAGAGCGCGTGGGAGCAGTGACACCCCAGAGCAATGAGCATATCTAGCACTGTTTTTTAACGGTGGAGTTAGGGCTCTTTGGAAAATTGCTGATCCCAAGGCTGAAGCAAACACACAAGATGGGTCTGAAAGTATAGACGTGGTCAAAGAATAATGGGTGGCTTGTCAGTCCAGAGAGAAGCTAAGCTCTGAGAGGCTCCCAATAGCTAAATGTGACAATTTGAGTAAATCTGTGATGACAATAATGAATTCTATCTCACTGAATAGGAATCCACAAACCCATTTTGATATGTGAGTAAGAAATGAAAGGAGAGAAAGGTCTTCCTTATAGCAAAATGCCCATTAATAAATATATGGGGCTTCCCTGGTGGCTCAGCCAGTAAAGAATCTGCCTGCAAAGCAGGAGACCTGGGATCAGTACCTGGGTTGGGAAGATCCCCTGGAGAAGGGATAGGCTACTACCCACTCCAGTATTCTTGCCTGGGAAATCCTATGGACAGAGGAGCTTGGTGGGCTACAGTCCATGAGGTCGTAGAGAGTTGGACACTACAATACAGGTGTGCAGGAACCAGAAAATCAGTGTTTGGCAACCAACCAAAGTAATAATTCAGCTAAGAGCCAAGAGCTAACGTTGGATAAATAGCAGTGTATTTATTTAGTCTCAAAGTATCACCTCTACAAAATAATATAATGGTAGATATTAATTATAAAGGGCAAGAGTACTGTGGTGAAGCCTATCAGACCATCCAGTGTACATCAACAGCAAGGAGACAGACTGACCTTGTATGCCTCCGGATATGAGGCAGTGAAAAGAACACGGCCTGCATCACCTCTGAGATATTCCTGTCACAGATGCTCACTCTGAACCGAAGCATGCGGAAGCACTGAATGGAAACGGAATTACTTTTATAAAACAATAAATTAAGGTGTGAAGGTCAAGGAAGAAGGACTAGTTCTGGATTGACTGAGACTCAAGAAACCTAACTAAGAACAAAGCTGATCTTGGTTTGGATCCTTTTGTTATAGAGGATATAACTAGACTGCTGGCAAAACCTGAGTGGGTGAGGCTTTTGAGAGTGAATGGTATGTGGGAGTGCTTTGTGGTGTTCTTACGACTCTTTTTTAAGAATGGAATTATTCCAAAATAAAAGTAACAACCTTTGTTCAAAAACTTTTATTTACTATAAAGACAAAACACCAAAATAGGTACAAATACTATAAAATTGGTTCAATGGGGTAAAAATTTTAATTAAAATATCTTTGATATATTTAAAATAACAAAGAATACATTTAAGCCAAATTTTCTTAACCCAGAGATTCTTTTTTTGTAACATTTGCTTACACAGTAAGGTGCTAATAGAAGTTAGCCCTTAAGCCCTGGAAGTCTTAGGAATCATAGTCATACAGCAAATATAATTTCATTGTGAAAGTGAACTTTGGTAGAAGAAAAATCTATAGGACACCTGAGGTAGTAGAAACTGGGATAAACAGCAGTAGACGTTATTTACAACTTGAGTACCAAATAACATTAAGAACACAAAAATAATTACACATTACAATTTTCAGTCCAGCTTTGATCCAAAGAAAATAAGAATATTACATCACATTTGCATTGAAAACAAAACAAAAAAACAAAACACCACAATTACCAGCAAGCTGAGGGAACTGCAAACAAACTCAAACAATGGATTCTGACATCTAGAGGCAGTTTGAGTTTGAAATGTGGTGGGCATGGTGGTCTACAAAGTAATACTGATTAGCTGAGGTTCCTCAGTTTATACAGTTTACATCTCTGTCAGACACAGTATTAATCTGACCAATGACCTTCCAGTACATAAAATGGCAAGAGTGCATCCTTTAAAGCTTGCACACGAGAGACCTGGAAACAATCTGATTAGAACTGTGAAAATTCTAAAGTAGTCAAAAAAAAGAGGAAACACAACACATTTAGAGCTACCAAACTTCACATTTCAGTACTATTTTTAACTCTTCAAATATTGCCAATCTTCCAACCAAAGGAATGTAAAATTTCACTAAGAAACACATTCATTTATATTAAAAAAAAAACTGCCCTGTAAACTTATCTTGTAACTTATTTTACTTCCAATTTGTGTTGTACATTTAAAATGTACTCTCTATATAGCTTATTTAGTTTATCCTGAGTCTTTGAGAATAACCAATTCTATTTAACTCTGCAACAATTCAACTGGCTTCTGAAGAGTTAAAACTTAACATCTCAAAAAGTTGCATTAAATACTTAAATCAGTACTTGATTTAAAAAACTCACAGAAAAGGGGTAAAGGAGCTGCCATTTTCCTTCAGGATTCCATGCATCTGAATTCAGTTCAGATAAAAAACATTAAGAGAACTGTGCAAAATCCAGTGAATTAGTACGTAAATGAAATTTCAATGTCACTTTTCTTTCTGAACATATTTTCCAAGTTTGAAGCAAATTTATTGTTTGGAAACACTTGTTTGTAGTTGCATAATTAAAATAATTTTTCTTTAGGTATCTCTCAGCCAGGCCTACTGTAAAGAGATGATACATGGTGGAAGGAAAATAGCAGTCAACATTATCAGTGGTGATGATGGATGATTACATACAGAGGAAGACCTAAATGGTGTGAAGTTTCCCACTAAAGAAACATAAAGTTCAAATACATTTCAAGGTCATCTTGATCTTGGTTGTGAGCTGCATCACAGAGAACATTTGATTTTCACTTAATTTATGTTTAACCTGCATGAGAAGAGCAGTGACTGACTCAATGAAGGTAGTATTTTATCATATTCCAATTTTAAAAACAAAGTTTTTAAGTCTGTATTTTAAAAAACTCTTGCAACAGCAAGATATTTAATAAACTCTAGTTCACATCTAGTTCTACCTTTTTTGTGTGTGGTTTGAAAAGGTCACCTTTCCCTGAATATTAAACAAAAATGAAGGTGAAATGAAAGTATAGAACCGTAATTTCCAAAAACGAAATGAATGGGCCAACAGTAAAATGCACAATGAACCACAATTGCCCAGGCATTAAAAAAAAAAAGTCAATTGTGGGTCATAAAGAAGTTGTCAACTTTTCAAAAATATATTTATTTACTGCTACTTATAGCATATTCTGACCTAAAAGAGGCAGATACTGACTGTGATAGCCAGTGACAAAAAAGAATAGAACTGCAGAACCCCCTGCTTGTGATCACGATATGAAATGGAAGAATAATTGAAACATTAAAACAGATCCTGAGCCCCTCAGCTGCTAATATTGCTGAAAAAGTGCTCCAAAAAATTAAGCTCTGTTAATTAGTCATGCAGACTTCACTGCTTTCCTGTTTACTAAGGGCCAGTTCTTTGAAAGGCACGGTTTACAGTTTCTGCACAAATTGTGGACTTTTGCATACTAAGCTTAGGTACAAATCATGATTTGTCAATCACATACTTAGGTAAGGGTTCCCCACTGATCTTGTTCATAGTTGTTCAGTGGCATGAAGGCCAGCAGATCATCAAAGTGGTTCCCCACAAAAGTTCTTTCCTCTTGTTGAGCATCCTGTCTCTGTAACAGTTTATTTGTATAACTGGCTACCACGTAGTACGGAAGACTGGATGCTTCAGTAGCTCTCTCGATGGAGGTCTGTCCTGAGGTTGAAGTTCTAAACAACGAAGAGCCACATCTCGTAAACCAGGAGACAAATGTGAAGGAATGGATGGAGCAGTAGTTGCACTGGCAATCTGTGAGAGAAAGCACTAGTGTTAAAGCGCTCCAGAGCTAGAGTTTTTGATGCAGAAGTACTGTGCTTCTGTATAGATAACAAGTACGAGTACTTCTATACAGGTATCTGTATAGGATACCTGTGCATCCTATAAAGAGGAATTAAAACAAGTGGGTGGACTTTTTCCTAACAAGGTGTCTATGGTAAAACTTATAAATCTGACCCAATGCTTCCTGATGAGATGAGATGGGAGCTGCAGTCCTCTTTATGGTCTCAAATGAACAAGGCCAAGGTACATCAAAATAATTAGGCAGGTATTCACTCCATCAATTCTGCTTTCCTCAAATTCTCCAAAATGGTTTGTCCTCTTTGCTTCACTGCACATTTTCTGTGTTTTTTTTTTTTTGTCGTTGTTGTTGTTTTTTGTTTTTTAGCACAGAGAGCTATTCAGAGAAGACTAAACCTGGCCAGTCAACTGACTACATCAGAAACACAACTGCACTGATTTTTTCTCCCCAGGTGACTGAGGAAATTTTCCAAGAATGGGGAGACCTGAAGAAGGGGGAGGAATGAGGTTACAGCAGGTGAGAGGTGCTGGCGGTCAGCTCGGAGGACTTACACTAGCCACTCAGCAACAGAAGTGATTGTGGTTTAAGTGCTTTACTCAGCCCCAGAGGTAATTCTGTTTATTCTCATACGGTGACATGAATAATTCATAAAGTAGGTGTTATTATTACACCCATTTTGTAAACAAGGAAACAGAGGGCAGACAGAATAATTTTCCTACTCACGTGGCTATTAAAGGATGGAACCAGGTCTGTACGGCTCCAAAGCCCAAGCTTTTAAACAAGCACAGGTCTAACTCAAACGCTAAAAACTCAATCATTTCATTACTCTCTGGTGGAAACAGTTAATTTGAGAGTTGTCAGAAAGGTAGAACAGTCTTGGCCTCTGCCTCAGGTATGAACTTTTTAAATACAGAAAATAATACATTTACGAATTGTAACAGTACAATACATAAAGAGCTTCCAGTATTTTAATTTAAAAGTTTGATGTGTGTGTGTGTGTATGTAGGTACATATTTCACCCAGGAGCAATGATTCAGTATCTGCTAATTCAGTGTTCACAGTGACTTTATAAAGCATGAGAACTGCTGTTGAGGCTGCCAACGTTCACTGCACCATATCAACTCCTAGATACACATACACTTATTGAAGATATGCTTTCATGTTAGATTGATAGTGAAGAAGAATCCATGAAAATTTGCCTGTTGCCAACTTTAGCAGAAAGAAGTCATTTTTATCTCACGATTACCTTAAATATCAAAGCAAGATGATTGGAGTGTTTCTCTGCATTCCAAGGTGGTTTAGCACAAGCCATTTCTATAATAGCACAGCCAACACTCCATACATCACAGCTCCGACCATACTGCTGGCCTCTGAGGACCTAAAATAAAGCAGAGTTAACTTGGAAATATGACTCACTAGAAAAAGAGAAAGCCATTCTTTCTTTATGGGTTCTAGTTTTTCTACTTCAGAGAAAAACGGGGGTACAAAGAGCAATTCCATAGACTATCTGTGATTTTATTAATATGCTTAATTTCCCATGTGGCACAAATATGTTTTGGAGAACTGTGAGCTTCTGAAGCAGAGTCATGTCAGAATTTCAAAGCCGCCTCAGTACACTTAGTAAACTCAAGAGGACAACTAGTAATCACTGCGTATGAACATGAAGAGCTCTGAACACAACGGAAGAGACCGGGTTCAGAACACAGTTATTTTGTATGTACTTTAGGTTTGCCAGAAAACAGCTACTATAAATTATCCAATAATTCTTTGTTAGAAATAGGTTTTAATAGATTTGCCTAAAGGCTATGGAAAGGCAGGGATTAAGGGCCTGAAAATCAAGGATATCATCAAAACCTTAGCTTTAAGGCTGTGGACTTCCAATTAGTAAGCATATATAGGATAACACTGCAAAATTATTTGGTGTAACGCTGCCACACAGAGCTCCAAGATATTTTCTTTCATCACATTCAGAGTTGCTTCTCACCTCAGGTGCCATAAATGCAATTGTCCCCAATAACTGTCCCTGAAACTCTCCTGCGCCGGTTCCTTTTGACGCCAGCCTGGCTGCAGCTCCAAAATCAGCAATTCTCAGTCTCTGACCTGTGCTGTCAATGAGCAAATTGGCACCTGCCAACAGAAACAGCAAATAACCTTCCACGTTAAAAACAACAGATTAAAGACTCAGCAAAATGCTACTGATGAAATAGGACAATGACAAAAGAAAGACCCCGTATCAGAGAAATCTACTCTTCTTCACAGTTCACTTCATTAGTAAAGGTACATAGTTCTCCGCAATGTAAAATAAAATCCAAAGCCTCAGAGGGACAATGGGGCAAAGCATCAAGGCATTAGGAATAAAAGCAGAGATTTTGTGAAACTTTAGTGTTAAGCCTTTAATATAATGATTCCTAACAAAATCTTTCCTCAGAGTTCAATTTTTAGTGCAGTTTACACTTTTAAGACAAAGTTCGGTTTAAACATATTGACCTAGATAGACCAATTCAGACTTTATACTGTAATTTCATAATTATAGCTTAATAAAGAATTATTGTTATAGAAGGGCATTCATGTCAGAAAGCCAAGCTGCTTTTATTTTTTGGCCATGCCACCCAGCTTACAAGATCTCGGTTCCCCATCTACAGATTGAACCCAGGCCCTGGCAGTGAAAGCATGAAGTTCTAACCACTGTATTACCAGGGAATCCCCCAAAGTTGATTTTAATAAACCAAACTGCAACAGATTTGAGAGGCTCTTTCTTAAAAGAAGTTTATAATATCCCAGTTATTTTAAATAAAACCAAGAACAGAAACCTTTGAGGAAGCAGTATGGTGGCAAACCGAGTTAGCTGTTAAAACTGTAAAAGTCACAGCTTAAGGAAGGCAGGATATATTATCCTGAAAGCTCTTTTCACTTCTAGTAATTCTAATTTACTTAGGAGAAATTTGAGTACTCAGGAGAGAGTTGGAGAAAAAGATCCCATAGTGGAGCTCAAGTTAGAAACTATCAACAAGGGTCCAAGTTTTAAAATGACATTTGTTTTCTGCTTATTGGTAATAAGCAGATAGTAATGAAAAGAATTCTTACCTTTGACATCTCTGTGAATGATCTGGTTTTCATGGAGATATGAAAGGCCACGAAGTAATTGTTCAGTATAGTTAATAACTACTGACTCCTTGAAGGCTCCATATTTACTGAGCAAATGAGCCACAGAGCCCCCTAAACATGTAATAATAATAATTAATCATAAATTTAAGCCAAAATTAAATGGTTTATTACATCCTTTGATTATATAAGCTTGCAATCCATGAGCTGACATTCACATTTGAAGTATTCATCATCTGCATCAGAAGTGAAACTGATTTAAAAACTAACACATTCCAGTAATCTTAAAGTCTATCAATTAGGAGACCTTTTCATGGAACCCACATGAACTGGTTTTCTGGAAAGTCAAGATTTCAGAAACCTTTAACAATTTTGGATGGAACTATTTCTCATATGTACAAGTCACCTCTCTTTTTGACCAAGATACACAAAATGCCCTTCTTAAATACTTAAGTCAACAGTGAAATAAGTAAAAAGAATGGGAGGAGACAGAAGAACCCAGAATTAGGCTTCCTATCTCACTATTTACCATCTATGACCTGGGACAACAGGTTACAAACTCAGCCTCTTCTAGAAGTATTTATAGTCAACACACATACAACCATCAACCACCTACAACCAACATCAGAGAATACAGTAAAGAACTGATTTGTAAATAGAAATACACTCTTCAAACTCAGAAGATCTAGGAAGTTGAACCGAGCACTTATGTATTCATTACACCCCAAGTCATTTATTTCACTGTATATATTTTACTGTATTATGCTGTGTAATATAGAATAAAACTGTTTGTTAAAGCAGATGACAAGGTTCAACTTTACGCTTCAGTGCTAGTATACTTGTAAGTTTTAAAAGCTGTATCTTCATTTCATTTTTATAGTTATGTTAAAATATCTCATAAATCTATCCAATTAAAGATGGCCAACTGGACTATATGGATCTTATCATAGAAGGTTTGAACAATTATTCCTATAAAACAATGGCACACAATCATTTTAAAAGACACCCTGTAAAAGTTTAAAAGGTAATGAATTTATATTTAAATGAAAGACAAAATATTTATAGTTTATACAACTGTACTATGTTAGAGCAATTTGCATTTAGAAACCTAAACTATTTAATAAAGCAAGTGTTCATTAAACTGTTTTTCCTAAATTTAAATCAAGCAAAAGTTAAATCTATGTATTACTCTCTTCTGATTTAAAACATGAACATACCTGCCATCCATTCAATGAAGAGATTATAATTGCTCTTCTCGCAGGTGGCTCCCAACATCCTGATGATGTTTGGGTGATTCAGATGGCTCATCATTCTTATCTCTTCTCTTAATGCTTCTACTACTTCTTCTTGCTCAGAAGACGTATTCCTGACATATGTCACCTGTTTCAATAAACACATATAAAGTTCTGAATCCTGATGAGTTTTCATTTATAATTTTTCATTAACAATCTGATCTAAAATGGACAAACCCAAATTAGCTTATATATCAATAGGAGATTGCATTTATTATGTTCATGGATACAATGTATATACTTAAAAAAAAAAAAACAAGTCGAAGTCTTCTAAGATAGTAAGACTGTATCTTAAGCAGCAGTCACATATCAGATTTGATAAAAGGCTGGGCACAGCCACTCTTTCAAAACTGTCTGAAGACAGACTGAAAAATGAGAAAAGACCAATCATAAGAACCAACATGACTTGGAAATGAAAACTTGACTTGTTATATACTGATAAGCATGCTCATTATAAAGAGTGAACGGCAGAAATCCCAAGGTGTCACTGCACCAGTAACTTGGCTGAAGGGAGTGTAAAACCATGCCTCTAATACATATGAAAAAGCACAGTAAGAAACACAACCTTGCTAAGGCGCATCTGGATACTGCACCTTATGGTAATCATGCTTCAACTTTCAAACAGACTCATGATGCTTCTGGTGCCCTGGCAACATCTACTTTTGAAATTTAGGTTTCTGAAAACTTAAAGAACTAAATTATATACACATGGGGATATAGCCTTTTTCACTTTACTCATTTTTATAATTTTAATCATTTATAAGCTCACTAGACATTTACCTGTTTAACAGCCATTAAAGTTCCAGTTCCCACATCTTGAGCCTGATAACAAGAAGAGAAGGCGCCAAGGCCTATCTGCTGACCTTTCAGCCATTCACTGTCTTCTCTATAAGGCTGTTTTGCTTTGGTATGTCCTGGTAGAGTCTCTGGTGTCTACATAATAAACGAAAGCAATCTTTTTACTGTTACAAGTATGAGTTTGTGAAATTAGCTTAGCAAAATATTACTCGTTTAGTCTGGCTTCCCAAATCACCTATAAACTTGACCTCTGAAAGGACAGTGTTGGTAACCAATGGCAAATGCTTAAGTGATTCACCACTGTAGAATCAACCAGAAGTGCCTCTGAAATAGGCAACATGTATTTCTGTTCAAGCAGTGACACAAAAATTGTTGTACAATTAATTCTATGTGAAAAATCTGCTTCTTAGAGTTAACTCAGAAGCCATATTTCTATACTAGATTTATTTTAGTGTATGGTCCAAGGAAACTCTAACCACTTAAAAGACCCCGTACTTACATCTTGTTGAATAATGATGATATCTTCTCCATTTTCAACCTGCAGTTGAGGAACTATGGGGAGGGCATCCTGAGATGCTGACATTGCCATGGCAATCGCTAAAGCTTCTTCTTCTTCAGCTTCCATCTTTTCTTTGCACTTTTGATTATGATTCACATCGTCTTTGTAGGTATCATCATTTTCATCTTTTTCAGGAGAGAGCACAGCAACTTCTGACTTAAAAGTTACTGTTGTGTCACTTGAAGGCATAGATGCTTCAAGAAGGTCCTCGATACTGGAGTTGAGCTCTGTATTGACATCTAATCTGCATTTCTCTTCTACTGGGGTGAACACTGTCTCGTCACTGGGTATAACAGCATTACTGCTATTGCTGCTACTGCCAAAGCTGTCATCACATTTGGAACTACTGTTCAAATCAAGTGTCATGCTATTTTTTGAGGCATCTCCCTGTTTACTTGTATTACTTGGGGTAGGTCGAGATGGCTTTGGCCTGTGTATATTACTGGAGGGTAGGGGTCTTGACTGAGTGAAGATTGGGGAAAGTTTATCTGAGTCTTTGTTTTCAGAACAGTTTCTCTGGAACTGTAGAGAAAACTTTCGCTGTGTTTGAGGAGACGCAGAAGGCATTTTGCAGGGAACAAACCCCTGAGGTCTCTGCTTAGAGAGATCTGTCCCGGCGCCAGGTGGTACAGATGGGGCTGATGAAGAAGGGGTTGACAAGGCTGGGAACATTAACTGGGAATGAGGAGATACAGGAGAGGCGTTCAGACACTGACTGTGGGGTCTGCCCTTTGTTTGAACCATTGGCTTTGGTTGCTCCATTGTTGTTGAACTAGGAAGTCCTACTGAAATGCCGGCCAGTCGGTCAGAAATGTCCTCTGAACTGGCACTCAACTTTGTAGCACACAATCCTTTTCCAGTTTTCTCTAAATGGTCCATGCGTTCAAAGGAACTATTGTCCATGGCTTCTGGATAGCTGTTAGGGGCAGATGCCTGCAAAAAGCGGTCATGTCGACCATCCAAAGTGTCTTCTAAGCCCAGCTGAATGGCCTCAGCAATTTCCACCTCGTCTGCAATAGCCATCAAACGCCGCCGCATCCTGGTAAAATGAGTGGAACTGGAAACATTCAGCATTTCTAACAGTTTTGAAAATACATGGGGTACTGCAGTAACCATTCTTGCAGAACTCAAATATATCCTTCGGGAGAGTTTACCAACCATTGAGTGGGAATTATCAATGGACTGCAAAGCAAAGGTCAGGAGGGACAGCAGCTTCTTATACCTGAAAGAAAAAGCACATTCAATTATGAAACAAGTTAAAATTACTGCAAATATATACAGAAATAAAATGGTACTAATTTACAGCTTTTACGTTAAAAAAAAAACTGCTTCAGTATAAAATATCTATATATTTTAAATAGCCTAGATTTTAGGTGTTTGTCAATCAAATATTAAAGTATCAGTAACCTACATATGCTCTGTAGTTTCTGAGTCTTTCATTAATCTAAAATGTATTCTTCTTGGACAGGTATGGGTGGGGGTGGGATGGGTTAGGTAAGAAGAGGAAAAGAAATACATTTTCAGAAGAAAAATTACCTGACTTCAACAGGCTCAGCTTGTGAAATATCAGTACTGACAATATGAGGGTAAAATTCAGCAGGAAATTCCAACAGCAGTCTATCTATGAGACAAAGACGGCCCAGGAGTTCTTGCCAGTTGTTTGATTCAGTTTGGTTTCCAAGAATACAATTTAAGACATAATCAACACCACCAATACCAATGGATCCTACAAAAAGGAAAGCAAAAATAACTGAAAAATAGTGATATTAAAACCTAAAAATATGATCAAATTAAGTTTAATAAAAATATTCTGAATTATATTAATTTCAAGAATTTATCTTTCATATTTATTCCTATTTTTAATGTTAGCTGACCAAGTCAATTTATAAAATTACTTCAAAATCCTGCAACGGCCATGTTAGAGATAAGATTAGACTGTCTAAGGAAAATGATAAAATATGCTATATTAATTTTAAGTGAAAAGTTATTACCAGCTTTAAGTATTTCTCTGCCAACTGCCAACTCTCCTGCTTGGCCTTTGCACAATTCCAATAGCGTTGATATAGACAGCTGACTTGTGCGACTAAAAATGAAAGGAAGCAACATCAAACTTGAGTCTTGGATAAAATATATGTTAAAAGGAGAGTAGTAATGTAACGCCATGTGAAAAGGTGGGAAAAAATGTTTTTCAGGACTATCACTAAAATTGCATTATTGATGTCACTATAAGTCATAATATTTATTATTAGTTCTAATTTCATAAATTTTACCTTATCCTCTATGTTAAACACAGAATCTTCACTACTGGTTCTTACACAGCAAGTATTAATTTAAATACCAAACCATATAAAAAGCTTATTTTCATTATCATATATTGTTAAAATAAGAAAGAAGATTCTAACATTTTGATTTCTGGATTTTCACTAAGAATTGTTAAATTAAAAACAAAATCTTCCCATCTAAAACTTTATATTCTTTTTATATAGCCAAAGTGACTTCTAAATATCATAAAATCTCTTTACTATATTCCTTATAGTGTTCAGTCATTCAGGTGACCACACAAACAACCGAACTTTAGAATATCAGAGTGGACAACAAAACAATTGCTATAAAAGCACTGAAATTCTCAGGGTTAAAAAAAAAACAAACCCAAATCTATACAGTATTAAAAAATGAAATGATTTTTTTACGCATTTTACAAATGTTAATTTTTCTCAGATATTTATAGTATTCTCTCTAAGCAACAAGAAAACCTCTAATTCTTATAATGTGTAGTCTTGTGCAGAGAGACAATGGAGGCGAAAGACAGACTTCAAGAGATGACAAACAAGTCAAAGTTAAGTGCTTAAATTTTGAGACCCTCTACAGACTATGTCGTGTGATTCAGGGAGGAAGAGAGTTGGCCTGGAAGAGCTCCAAAAGGAGGTAATTGCAGGGGCAAACTAAGGGAGTCAATCCTCCTAACCACCTGGGATCTGCTGGGCCAGGAAGAGATTAGAACTGCCAAATGTGTTGACTGTGGCTATGCTTTTTGTATAAAAAATGGTCTTTTCCTCCCACTTTATGGAAAGGGGTAAAAAAGGAGAGAGAGAAAGAACCAGTGGTCTAATAAACCTTGTCATGTTCCTTATCACCATACCTCATTTCTCTACTTTGTATTTTTATACCTCCAATTAGGGCTGTTCTGTCCCTTGCTGATTTTTAAGGATAGTGACACAGAATTATTGTTATTTGACATAAACTGTCATAGAGTAAAATTCCATCACAAAGAAAATTATGAAATTTTTTTAAAATCTTTTTTTTTTGGTCCTGATAATACAAACCATGTGTAATAATTTTATTGGTTCCTATCCTGTGTAACTCATTCTCTAAAATGAGATTATACCTCATATATCAGCTATTCTTATCAACTGGATTTCAGCTTTAAGAATATTACTTTTAAAAGAGAATCACAATAATGTGGAGGTCCATGCAGTTTGTTATCCTGTTTTTTACCTGCCATTAGTTCGTTTTTCTAGTCCTTAAGAGCTTTAAACGTTACATGTTAATTTCAAATCTCACATTAGAAAACAATATTCAAGGCCTCATTTAATAAGCATGTATCCTACACTCAGCAGGTCTGAGGCTCCGTGCTAGGCTTTTAGGACAAGAGGGTTTGACTCAGTTCATTAAAAGGGCCTTACCTATTGACGTCTGCACACTTGACTAGGATGGTGTCTACAACTGGCCGGAGAAGTCTCTGCAGTTTGATTCTTTCTGCCAGACTATGGCAAGGAGTATATACTAGCATGGCTCTCAACGTTTTCTGGGGGAAAAAGACTGAAGGTCAGTTTAACTACACTTAAAAAGCATCAGAGACAATGGCCTAATCTGAGACATTTTGAGAAATAAAATAATGACAGGAATAGATTATGACCCATAAATAAGAATCCATGAGGTGATACAAATAAAAAATGGAATAATTAAATAGGGAACTCAACTATTTTTGTAATTTTTAAATGTCTGAATTAATTTCAAAATAGTTCTTTTAAAAAGAAAATGAGAAAAGGAGCCAATGTGAGAGGTCCCCCCCCCACCAAAAAAAAACAAAAATAAAAAAAAAGAAAGAGTCCCCAATGGCTAAAGCTGGAATGACTTGGGCAACAAAGTAAATGATTGACAGTACTGGATTATAACCCAAAGAAAAAAATAAATACCCATAAGTCTGGTGACAGAAATACTGACTAAATATATACATGAGAAAATACAGCTCTTCTTCATAAAAGAGTTAAATAATATAGAAGGAATATGGGAAATAGAAGATCATCATTAGGACACTACAGTAATGATTGCTGTAGGCAAGATTCACTAACAAATGCTAAACTCTGTGGCTAGACACAGAGTATTTACATAGTCTCAAAGTATCTGCCCCAAGACATTTCCTAAGAGTGAATTTACAGCACCCAGTAGACATCACCTTAAGCAAGTGATGAAGGATGATGGCATCACCAACTATAAGACACACTGATGTGATGTACCCCCTGAGACTGATGCACTGAGAAGGGCATATCACCTCTGGTGTTCTTACACAAAATGCATAATGTGATCATGAGAAAATACCAGATAAAACCAAACTGAGGGACATTCTTCAAAATAACTGGCCAATACACTTCAAAAGTGTCAAGGTCCACAAAAGACAAGGAAAGATTGAGGGACTGTCCCAGATGGGAAGAGATTAAGGGGGCATGATAACTAAATGACATGTGAGATTGTGGATTGGATCCTAGAAGAGAGAAAAGACATTAATGGAAAACCCGATGAAATCTGAGTAAAGTCTGTGGTTTAGCTGTAAAGGACACAGTTGGGACAATTGGGGATATTTTAATATGGACTTTATAGTACATAATAATATTGTTATTAATGCTAAATTTTCAGAGCTTGCTGACTGCATTGTGGTTATACAGAATAATGTATCTGTTCTTAAGAGATACATGCAAGAGTATTGGAAGTGAAATGTCATGATGCCTACACACAACTTTCAAATGGTTCAGCAAAAAATTATATATTGGGAGAGAGGAGAAGAGAAAACAAAGGGCAAGAAGGAGGAGAGAGAGGGAAAGGAGAGCTCTAAGGGCAGGAACCATATCTGCCCCCACGGTGTCTGGCACACTAAGTAACTGTAGAGGAATCAGAATACAGTTTCATTCAGAGCCTCTATACTCTAGGAGCTCACAAATGCACTGGGACACCATCTGAACTTGGTAATGAACAACTGGATAGTAAGGCGGTATACCAAACAGTTAAGTATGTCTGAAGCTTTATGCTGGAGAACAGTAAGAAGAAAGAAGTAATCTTAATTCTACAGCATGCTGGTCTTTATTCTATAGTATTCTGTAGGATGCTAGGTCCCTCAAGATGCTAACATGAAAAACGGACCATGGTAAGATAAAGCTGGGAGATAATGCATCTTATGCTATGATTAGATTCCTAATGTATATTAACTTATGAAGGTTCCTAGACGCCTTTCAGTGAACAGACCCATTTAACCTCATGTGACTCTGTGCTTACCAAATTTTAACTGAACACAGACTCTTTCTTCAGGGAACTTCTCATAACCCGTCCAGACTTCCACAAAATATGCTTTAGGAAATGCTGTTGAAGAAACAGAAACCTCTAAAGGTTTCTGAGCTGGGGAATAAAGCGGCATTTAAGGATTAACGATGGCCACTATATTCAACTTTGCTACAATGCACTAGACATTATGGTTAGAGGTTTCTATTTCAAACCTGAGAGATAAATATTTTCATTATTTTATAGGTGAGGAAGCTAAAATTTAAGAGTCCTAAAGTTACACTGCCAGCTCACTGGAGAATGGGAATTTGAATCAAGTTCTCTCTGATTTTGACCATACATCCAGATGGCCTAGGCTAGTCCCAGTTTAACTAGCAAATTATTCAAGTATTCCAGTTGGGATGGTAAATTATGAGTTCACTCCATTTTGACTCCAAACTAATGTTCATGACCCTATGCCATACTGCTGTTCAAAAAGAAGATTTTGTAGGCATAGTTGTTAGAGGATGGATTAGAAAAAGATTAAGAGTGGAAGTTTCCAGGTGGCGCTAGTGGCAAAGAACCGGCCTGCCAAAGCAGGAGACAGAAGAGACTCTGGTTCCATCCCTGGGTCGGGAAGATCCCCTGGAGGAAGGCATGGCAACCCACTCCAGTGTTCTTGCATGGAGAATCCCATGGACAGAGGAGCCTAGAGGGCTATAGTCCATTCGGTCGCAAAGAATCAGACAAGACTGAGTGACTTAGCAAGCATGGAAGAATGGAAGCAGAGAGATGAATGAGTTTTCAAAAGATCAGGTAAGAATTATTCTAAAGCAGTGGTTCTGAACTGGGGGCACTTTCAACCCTCAGGAGACATTCAGCAATGCTTGGAGACACTACTTGTTATGACTAAGGAGAGGAGAGGGT
Source organism: Ovis canadensis (assembly GCF_042477335.2). Taxonomy (NCBI): domain Eukaryota; kingdom Metazoa; phylum Chordata; class Mammalia; order Artiodactyla; family Bovidae; genus Ovis; species Ovis canadensis. The sequence continues at coordinate 35,418,453 of NC_091260.1, forward strand.
TGCCACTGCTATGCAGTGGGTAAAGACCAGGAATGTTGCTAAACATCCTATGATGCATAAGATGCCTGTCTCAATGTCAGTAAGTGTGGAGGTTGAGAAACTTTGTTCTAAAGGTGTACATACCCATAATTTTAGCCTACAAAATTACAGAACAGCCTCCTTGTCATTCTATCTCACCATGAAACCCAGCTTCTAACAGATTAAACTAGAAAAACAACTCAGTAATTTATGTCATAGAATCCTCTTTTATGAAAAGGTTTCTGAATTTCCATACAATGTTTATTAAAAATCAGCTCTTAATGTCTACTAATACTAAATTAAAAAAAAAAAAAAAAGGTGACTTTAGTTACTTTGCTATCCCATAAAATATTTTTAATCTGGTCATGTATAAGGTAAGGCAAATAAAGATGTGAACAGCTAGCTATTGCTACTTTACAACAGCATTTAAGAAAACTTGACCAGATTAAAATAAGTAGAATCCAAGTGAAGATGCTAAATGGAAAATTGCAATTTCCTGGGATTATAAAATAAAAACAAAATTTGGATTTTCCAAAATCAAATTATATAGTTTTACTGAATCTTAAAAATTATATCTGCAAGCTGTCAAGAAAAAAAAAAAAGAAAACAAACCAACAACCCAACGCAAACCCATAAAAGGTACAGTTAGAGAATAAAGCTACTTACTAAAGCAGCAACGTACACTTTGTAGACAGGGTCAGCACAGACCATTGACAAAACGTTGCAGCATGCCTCCACCACGTCTCCTGAGATACTGGTCTGGGAAGACCCACTCGTGGCTCCAGCACTTGGACTGCTTCCGCTATTACTCCCAGAATTTCCAGTGCTCTCCCCATTTGCCAATAGCAGAGCCCCACTAACGTCGTGGGAAAGACGTCTGAGAGCCATCTCTCTTACATTCCAGTTTCTAGAAAATAAGCAGCCAACGAGTTCCATTCCAAATACCTATAGTCAAACAGACAAAATGAATTCAATGTGAAGAAAAACTAAAGTGTTTTGAATTAAGTAAGTATGACTTTTGATTACTAAAGGAAAATCAGACATTTCTTAAATCTTCACCATACTATAAAATTTTCAAATGTGTCCATAAGGACGTACTCAAATTTAACTAGTAATTATCAAAAGTCCTTAACATATTTATTAGCTAACGTAAAACTAAGAGTGAATACCGTTAAGTAATCAGACAGATATATATGTATTTCTGTGCTCCAGTATTTAACACAAACTAAACATATCTGTGAAGAACCCCAAATCTGTATTAACATAGTTTGCAGAGGAAAAAACTGAAGCAAGATTTTAAAAGACCAAATCAAGAAAGGTACTGGAGCAAGGTGTTCAAGAAGTAACAGAATTTCTCTTACTTGGTTAATTAGAAAAGAATACAATGAATAGAGTGGAAAAACTCAAAAGACTAAAAAACAACTGTGTTCAAATCAGCAAAGGATAATGAAAAATACGTATAATAATTAAAGTGTATGTCATTATAGTAATCATTACCACAATCTGCAAAGCCAGAGAGTCCCAAAAGAAAGGGTGCATGGTCTTGACATTATGGACCAGTTAGCTAAAAGTAAACTTAATGTCTAAGATAACATCATATGAAAGATTTCTAACTATTAGAGATTGAATAAACATGATTTGGGGGAAACAAATAATGACAGTTTTTGTGTGTTCTGTTGTAGAGTGATAGTAAAGGAGACTAAATCAATTAGAATCTAGTGAATTGATTGTGTGCCTAGCACTGTTAAATGGGGCTTCTCTGGTGTCTCAGATGGTAAAGAATCTGCCTGCAATGTGGGAGACCTGGGTTCGATCCCTGGGTTGGGAAGACTCCCTGGAGGAGGGCATGGCAACCCACTCCAGTATTCTTGCCGGGAGAATCCCCATGAATGGAGGAGCCTGGCGGACTGCAGTCCCTGGGGTTGCAAACAGTTGGACAGAACTGAGTGACTAAGCACAGCACTGTTAAATAGCATACCACTAGCCTTATGTCTTACATGATATTCCTCATTAAAAAAACAAGAATATATAGCTGAGTCCAACCTACAGCGTAAGCAAAACAAACTAGACCACTGCCTTGAAAAAATGGCATCCAAGGCTCAGTATCAACTTGAGAGTTTTCTTGAGGAATCATGAATGGGCAGGTGAGGGGCTATGTTAAATACCATTAATGAATTGGATAAAATATTTCCTAAGTTTGTAAATTTTATTAGAATCCTATTGGGTTGTTAACATGCTAAGAAAAGGGAATTCTAAAAGCTTCAGGACTATAATGGTCACAAAAAGAAAAAGGAGAGAAATTCTACTGATGTATATATAAGCGTAATGAGTTAACCTATGTCTGCTTACAAATTTAACAGAATTTACCAGATTATTAAAAACATTTTATTTCACTATAATCTACTGGAGATATTGTCCAGTTTTGGATTATACATTTTAAAAAATAATAGACTAAGCAGATAACAACAAAGAAAACCATTAGAAACCAACCAACCAACTGAAATTCTAATTTACTAAGGATGAGAAAGCATTTAAGTAGAAGAGAAGGTAAAGGAATGGGAACTACTCTTACAAATAAAAATGACTAATATATAAGGTAAATGCCACATATTTTTTCTTATTCATCCATTCAGCAAGTATTAAGTACCTGACATATGCCATGAGAAGACCAACTGGAGAAACTGAGTTTAAGTGGCAACAAGTAAGAAAAATAACAAATTCTTGGCAGGAGTGGGATTAAACACTGGAACAAGCTAGTATTAAATGGTTCTATCCTTGAATAAGGATATTCACTTTTATGTCTCTTAGTCTAGAGGTGGGAGGTGAGACTGCAAAGAATTTTTGAAGTGTCAGCTCCATTATAAGTGGCACAGTATTAATGTGTACGTGTGCCTGCACGCTTAGTTGCTCAGTCGTGTCCATCTCTTTGTGACCCCACGGACTGTAGCCCGTCAGGCTCCTCTGTCCATGGGATTTCCCCAGGCAAGAGAGAATACTGGAGTGGGTTGCCACTTCCTTCTCCAGCGGATTGTCCCCACCCAGGGACTGAAGCCGCGTCTCCCACACTGGCAGGCAAATTCCTTACCAATGAGCCACCTGGGAAGCCCCAGCATAATATGAACACCAAAGGTCAAATTAAAATTTTCAGTGGAATACAAGTCATGATGGAGGGAAGCAAAAGTACTTTCTTAAATTATAAACTGGGACACAACTACATTAACTAGCCTTAAATGGTTCTTTGGGAAAGAAGAACAACAACTACTTGCCTGAATCCAAGGCTCAGCTAAATCTTTGTAAGAAGGAGGGATCTGCTGAGTCCCATAATGAGTAAGGTTGAGATTGCTCTCCTGATTCCTCCGCTGGGATCCAGCCAAGGGATGCTGCTGGGTGGTCTGCTGCTGTGTAGCTCGCAGGGGAGAAGGGGAATCCACAGGGCTGGACAACTCGTGGCTGAATGAAAAGTGAACAGAGGTTGCTAAGAAGAATTAACGGATTTAAAGGACACTGTGAGAGCATTTTTATTCTTTATTAAACATATCCAAATCATTAACACATAATTATTACCTGTAGAAATCGTGGGATCTCCACTTAGACCTACAAAGGGGACATATTAAAGGTTCTCTATTTCTTCTACATTCTTCTGCCCCTGAAAAATTATGGGAAAAAAACTTACAAAAACATAAATGTTTAACATTTACTATTTATGTAATAATTATTCATAATGGCTGGTATAGGGTTTATATGTGGAAGGAGCCTCAAAACTTATATAACGTTTACCTAAAAGGACGTTTATGTAAAAGGAAAACACAGTAGGCTAGATTATTCTGACGCTCGTAATTTTTGCAAATGCTATTTTATTAGTTATGTAACAAGTATCTTATTTACTGTTTTCCAAAATATTCTGCCCACTTGATAATCTGGTCACGTCATGCAAAGTTTGCTTTTGGTGTTACCCTCTCTGGCACGCCCTGCCCAGGCATTCTTCCATCCCCTTCCCTCCAGGTGCACCCACCAGATCAGAACTGTTTCTAATTCTGTGCACGCCTTTCATTACCAGGGGTCTCACTTTATAACATTTCTTGGCTCAGACAGCTCATCTCCTAACACATCTAAACTCTTATTTGTTGAGAAGTTCACATAGGGCCTAGGTATATACTTCTTTCCGCCTCTCACCAATGTCGCCAAAGGCCATGTTAACATCCTAGGTCAGACAGTTAGCTCGCAGAGAGACCATGCTGACTAGGCACGGGGAGAAAAAGCGCCACGTACAGATTGACATGCAGTGGTGGTGCAGCTTGTTCCTGCAGCCGTCTTCACACACCGTAAGACTTTCTTCATCAAGCATGCCCAACAGGCAGATAGGACACATCTGTTCCTCTTCATCTTTTATACTACAAGGAAGGGGACACGAAGGCATTAACTACAAAAGAATGTTAACAGAATTAAAGCCATATGCTACAGACAATTTTGGCTTCTTCAGACTACGAAAAAATTAGGAATTCTTGTTTAGGAGTGTTGTGTACATAAACTATTTGAGAAGTATTTCTACTGTTATTATACAGCAATTTTGAATGTGGTTTAACCTTTCCTTGCTATGACTATAATTCAATAAATGAACTAAATCTCAAGAGATACATGTATCACCCAAATTTTGTTATTGCACCTTTTGAATAAATGAACTACCATAAGATCTATGTCTAAACATACTACATGCCAACACTGTCAAGATTTCAAGTATTGGAAGGACTGCAGAACTCATCTATTCCACATCCTTAAGTATGGAGGCCTATCTCAGTCACTTTCGGTGAGTATAGAATCTGGTCCAACTTTCCTAGAAAAAAATCTAGAAACAACTGTTTTTTGGTCCTCTGAGACATTTTATTTGTATGTATTACATCCCTAGGAAAAGAATGCAAGTATTTTCCCTCCTGTGTGTTTTTGTCTTGTTTCTTCATGGTCCATGATGCCAGGTGGGGTTGTTGGTACAGTGAAACCAAGCTGATGGGACAGAAGCAGGTTATTCTGCCATTTTTCTAGATCTCTGAGGTACACATCAAATCTGGGGCTGATACCCCGCCCTTGTTTAGCCTGCCTGTGAGGTTCACAACAATTTCCCCAGCCCTGTGATCATCGATGATTTCAAATTCGCCAATGTAACCATGCTTCATCACTGTTAGAAACCTGATGAGGACTTGGATGATGAGCACGGCCTAATAAGGACCTGGCATTTGCCTCTCTTTTCGGCATTGTTGATACTCTTCAGAGTATCAGCCAGGACATTCATACACACCATTATGGCAGCATGGAAAGATGATGAAAAGAGCTAGAAACAAATATTCTTAACGTACACAATCTTTCAACTAGACTTCCAGGAATATATCATAAGGAAATAAAGACACAAATAAAAAGATATATGTGTGAGAATGTTATAGTACTACTTAGCATAATGAAAAAAAGAGTCAACCAAAGTAACATCAAAAGGAGGTTAAAAAACAACAACAGTACACCCAGGCATTATGAAGCCTTTGAAAAGGATCAGAGATCCATACATGATGACAAAGAAAAATATTTATAATGTACTATATGATGAAAAAAATAACAGATAACATGACAGAATTCTAACCTGTACAGAATGGTTTCATTTATGGCAAAACTGTAACTTTATTATGTGTATCTGAATTATATGATAAATATAATTATATTGTATATACCATTCCCACTATGTACAAAGTAAGTATGATATCAGTAAGAAGAATACTAGCAACTCAACAGTAAAACAAGCAAAGAAGATAAAAAGGCAGCTGATTTAAGAAAGACCAATAGCAAATAAACATAAAAAGAGAAGTACAAAATACATGTTATATTAATAAAACTCTTACTTTGTCTTTGGCAAGGTTGGGATAATGTGACTGACAAAAATTAAACAGGTTGATAATAGCATAGGAAAACAGGCTCTCATATACACTACTGGTGGGAGGGAAAAAACTTAAATTTTTAGAGAAGAATTTGCTAGTATTTCTTAAGATACTAAATGTACATATTCATGACCTAAAAGAACCTGTTTTTTGAATGCTTTCCTTCAGAAATATTCCAAGTAAATAGAAAAATCCATTGCATATAGGCAAAAAAAAAAAAAAGAGGTGTTGTAAAGAATCCACCTGCCAATGCAGGGGACACAAGAGACATAGGTTCAATCCCTGGGTTGGGAAGATCCCCTGACGTAGGACATGGCAACCCACTCCAGTATTCTTGCCTGGGAAATCCCATGAACAGGAGCCTGGTGGGCTACAGTCCATGGGGCCACAAAGAGTCAGAAATGACTGAGCATCTGAGCACAAATATCCATTAATTATGGCAATAACAAAATACACTGTGTTATATACATATAATCTTACATGGCCATAATAAGAAAGTAATATATATTTTTGTACTGAGGATAATGTTCTTGATATATAAAGTGAAAACATTTTTTTAAACTTGAAAAGCAAGTTGCAGATCAAATTATGTCATGACTTTATATTTATTTAAAAATAATAAGATGAAAAGTATTGAGGGTAACGCAACCATGCCCCATGCTGTGTGTGCCTACTTTAGCTACAGGGCAGAGCCGAATAGCTGTGACAGAGGCCCAGTAACCCTCAAAGCCCTAAGCATTTAAAGTATAAAAATGTTACCTGTAATAATACTACCAGTTAATAACCATGAAAATTTTCCCTCATTTATTTAAGCACCTGTAATACTTTTTTATATAAAAAATGGGTTCATGCATGACAGATAGTATATCTAGATAGTATATATAGATAGTAAAATCTGGATTTTATTTCATTCCATTCAATAGTCTTCAAAAGCATAATTTTAATGGCTGCATGAGATATTCATAACATGGGTATATCTTAACCATTCAGTTGCTGGATATTTAAGTTGTTCCAAATTCTTCACCATAGTACTGTGAAAAACAGCTATATGTAAGTCTTGGGCATTTTTCAGATTAAATATTTTTTCTTAAAAAAAAAAAAAAGTAATACATATACTGGATGAATGACTGTAAATGTTTTCAAAATTCACATTACTTTTTTCCAGAAAGGCTATACCACTTTACATACAGTAAAGCATATCTTATAAGAACTGTCTCATTACAATCTATTAATTCTGTAAATTAATCTCATATATATAAAAAATATATATTTTAAAATAAGCATGTTCTTAGTTTTTTGGTTGCCCGAACAGTTTTAATATGTTTGTTAGCCCCTTGAAATTCTTCTTCTGTGAAAATTATTCTCATGCTCTTTGCCCACTTCTGTACTGGATCACAGGTTTCTATTGTTTTGGTGGTACTGTTTTGTTCATTATTTTTTTATATACTCAATCTGTCCCAATTCTGTTTTTCCTTGTTTCTTATATACTACTTTTAAATGAATATAAAATGTGATAAGATCTCCAGATAAATTTTCTTTTTGATTTTAGTCTTAAAATATTTAGACAGAAAATTTTGTGATTATATGAAACATTAACCTTTTTACCTACACAGTATACTTAGTTAAGATTACAACTTCTTCAGTTTCCCCCTTTGGATACAATAAATCCAAATAAATAAATTTATAAAAAAAAACACAAATTACGGCCAGCCCATATTTAGAGGGTGCCTTTTTCATCTTAGAGAAAGAGAGAGACACTTTCTATTGGCTACCTGGTTTTAAGCATTTATTTCTTTTCTAAAATAAAAAGCTACAAAAATATCAATCAAAAGGAAAAAGGCTCTAGAATAAGTTTGGGTAAGGAAGCTTGAGAAATAAAGCTAATTTTTTCCATTTATTTAGAAGAAATGAAGGCTAAGAGAGAGAGTCCTGAACCACAAGTCAGGAGGGTTCGGTTCTGCGTCTGTTCAAATGACCTGTTCTGGTTTTACTTATCACTGAACCATGTCCCAAAAAACTCATAAAACTCTCATTCTAAAATCAATCCATTTAATAAAAAATAAGAAAATTCAAACATTTTCTTTTTCCATAGATACTCTCTCAGTTCTTTACTTCATCACGCTCTTGCCTAATATCATCACTTTCTATTCCTCAACAATACTTAAAAGATTGATGGAATGCAAATGACACTTAATCACTTAGACCACTGCTTCTCAGACCAAAGTTCCTGAGAACACATAGGAGGTGCCCTTCTAAAAAAAAGGAGTACTCTTTTCTGGAGTAATTTTTAAGAACCTCATTTTTTTTCATTAAAACCAATAAAGAAATCTTGGAAAAGAAAGAAAACTGGCATGACTTTTTATGATAATACTCTTAATTTTTTCCACACCTGTCATACTGGTTTACAACTCAGATCTTTCAGGATTATGAGTTTAGTCTGATCAGCAATCAGGCAATGGAAAAGTCTGAGAAGCAACATAGATTTTAATTAATAACTATGATTAATGGGTATTATATCTCTTAATTACAAATGATTAGTCTCTTTGTTCAGAAGAGCCTACTTATGTTCTCACATGTAAAACAGGCTGTGATGAGGATTCCCTGAGGACTGTCTATGAGAGAAGCAGTGATATCATGAAATTTAAAAATCCTATATTTGAAAGTAATTTTGGATAACCACTTTGCCTTGTACATAATTTATAAAAGAATTACAGACATATTCTTTACACAATGCCTCAAGTTCGTTATCTCCCAAAGTGGTAAAAACCTACCTAATAAAACAACATAAAAGGTGCGTGGCACGAAGTCATAATTGATGAACAGTAGCCACTTACTTTCTACCTTAATTTTTCTTATGAAGTGGACAGTTATTACATTCTGATATTTCAGGTGCCATTTTCAACACTGTAGGCTTCAAGACAAAATATCCAAATATACTTTGATGACTTTTAATATTTTTTCCCGTGATTTTTAACTTGAAAGCCAAGATTCAATAGTTAAGTCATTTTAGAGCAACTTAACAAGTGTGTGTGTGTATATACATATATATATATAAATAGGTAAATAACCCCTAAAATTAAAGAGTAACACTAGATTAATGCTGTTAATTCCTTAAAAAGTACTGACCTGTTTTCTGAACTGGATGTAGACGTGCTAGATGACGACAGTGTATGAGAATTTGACATGCGTGAAACAAATTTCTGGATGGTGTTACGAGACGGAGCTTTGATCCTTGAGCTACGCCTACTGTGATATTTCTGGAACAAACTCTCAACCTAACATTGAAAAAAGACAGCAACATGACATTTGTGCCATAATGTACAGAAAATGAGTTCTATAGGTTGAATTATTTGGCTTTTATTTCATAAGTTTTTCACAAAGACAATTTAAGAGCTTCAAAAATAAGAATACATGTAGTTTACTAAGAACAGTATTTTTATAGGTCAGTGTTTACTTTTTTTCACTCTAGAAGAAAAAAACTAATTAGTCAATAGCTTATAAGAGATCTATTTACAGACATCAAGTAATCCTTAAATACATTCACATCTCTGAAATGACCACTGTCTAACTTAAATTTAAAGCTTATGGAAAAATTTCAGGAGTATCATAAAAATTAGTTGACAATTTTACTCCAAAGCATTTATTTAAAAAAATTACCTCAAAATTCTTTAAAGTTTTTCTCCATAACATTGGGTCTGAAGGTTCTAGCTGAAATACCCGGAGCATAACAAATAGCAGATGAATACAAAATGTTCCACGCCCACAGCTGCAGTTCTAAAGAGTTAAAAAAAAAAACACAAAAAACCTCTACTTTAATAAATCCGTGTTCCACTAGAACTCCTAGGTTGATCCCTTTAAAAATATTTCCAAGTTTATTATACTAAACTTTCTATTAATTTCTCATTATCTTTATATAATAAGATATATAAGGATATGCAAGAAAAGTCTACAGCTATCTCCATGAATTAATCTCTTATTTTTGGTTTATTAAAAAGACCATGCTGGCTGGTCTGGTGGCTCAGTGGTAAAGAATCAACCCACCAATGCAGAAGACAGGGGTTAGATCTCTGGTCCAGGAAGGTCCCATATCCCTCGGAGCAACTAAGCCTACGCACCACAACTACTGAGACTGTGTTCTAGAGCCCACGAGCCACAGCTGCCGGGCCCAGGAGCCAAGGGGCCACAGCTGCCGGGCCCAGGGGCCACAGCTGCCGGGCCCACGGGCCACATATGCTGGGCCCAGGAGCCAAGGGGCCACAGCTGCCGGGCCCAGGGGCCACAGCTGCTGGGCCCACGGGCCCAGGGGCCACAGCTGCCGGGCCCAGGAGCCACAGCTCCTGAGGCCCACACACCCTAGAGCTCTGCAACAAGAGGAACCACAATGAGCAGCCCCTGCTCGCCACAGCTAGGAAAAAGCCCAAGCAGCAACGAAGACCCGGCACAGCCCTAAATAAGCCATAAAAAGACCAAATTTGTATTCTGAAGTATATCAAATCATAGTAAAGCCCTTTATAAACACATTAAATAAAGTGTTTACAGTTCCCCCAATAGTTTAACTCTCTTTAGATTACAGAAGAGAATTACATGCTAATTTAAGAATGTCACAGTATACTGAGTTAGTTCCAGATCCTAATAAAATGTAAAATGGTGACAGTTCCTACCTGAGGCCCGATAAACACCCGGTATTTGTTGTCTGGGCTGTCTCCTCCAATCAGGAAGGAGTTGGGTCCTATTTGCTGTAGTAAGTACAGCCTGGCCCGCATCACTTTGTTTACACGGCGGTTTGTTTCCTCGGGGCTGTATGGTGAGAAGCCATCTGGTGAAGGGGCTCTTCGAGGTGGTGTGATTCTCCCACTCTGAAACTTCACAATATTTTAAAAATTAGGTAAATTGCTCCTAAGAAATTTACTCCTCCATAAGAAAAAAAATGACCTAAAAAAGGTCACACCAGACCTTTTTTATATTCACCAAAATTGCCTCAATATATAATATGATGGGACAAAATGTGTTTTGCAAATGCATTTGTCTGACATATTGCTAGAGTAAATTTTTAAAATCTGTCATCCTTAAAATAATAAATCTTTGGCTAGGAGAGACAAACGTATGGTAATTTTACAAATTATAAGTATCTGACATCTTTGAAAAGTTTTATGTAAACCAAAATAAAAAGCATAGAAAATGTGCTTCCTAAACAGGTAAAATGACTTGTTTCTAGGGATGAAAATGAAGCATCCAATTTCCTGGCTTCCACTTCAGGGATTACTAAATGTGCTTCCTGTGACCGGTCATTTACAAACAGTTCCATGGAATTCTCTGTGGAGAAGGAGGGGTAAATGACTCTTCCCAGGTTACGACATCTCACTGGAGGCTGCTGAAAACGCTCCTGTGGTGAGGGTGATGTGTGCCACTCACTCCACTTCCCTGATTCCCCTAGAATTTGGTCTTTCCATCACTGCCCAGCGCAAAGTCTGGCTCTTTTTGATGCCAAACTAAACAGGTAAAAGGTAATAAAAGCTGGTAAGAAAATGAAGCGGTTGGACGCCTCCAACAGGGCTGGTGGGAATGTAAAATGGTGTACCTGCTTTGTAAAACAATCTCACTTTGTAAACCTTTGTAAAGCAATCCCACTCCTATGTATATACCCAAGAAAAATGAAGCTATGTCCACATGAAAATGTGTACAGAACTGTTACCAGCAGCACTGTGAAGCCAGAAGTGGAAATCAAATGCCCATCAACTAATGAGTAAATAAACAAAATTTGTATATCCATACAAGAGAATACTATTCTACAATTAAAAATGAATGGAATACTGATACAAGCTATACCATGGATGAGCCCTGAAAGCATGATGCTGAGAGCAAAACCCAGCCACAGAAGACTATACATATTATATGATTACATTTATGTAAAAGGTCCAGGCAAACTGGATATAGTCAGGAAGTAGATCAGTGGTTGCCTAAGGCTGGGGAGAGACTGCTAGTCTGGGGTTTTCTGCTGGAGGGATGAAAATATTTTAAAACTTGTAGTGATGGCTACAACTATGTAAATATACCAAAACTCAATGAACTGTACAACTAAATGGGTGAACTGTACGCTATATGAACTATATCTTAATAAAACCATTGTTTTTTAAATAGGCAATTACTAAGAAGTAAAACAAAACCCAAAACAAGTACACATGCATATACCATTGGACTTGCTGAGTATTCACACTATGGATATGTTCACTAGATGTGCAGAATGATGTATGCATAAAAAATATTTTTGCAAGACTGTTTTCAGTAATGAAAAGTTGAGAAGGAACATAAATGTCCGTTAGTATGTAGTTCAAAGAAGCCATGAATGATCTTTATCCAGATAATGAAACGCTAGGTAGCCGTTAAAATGAGGAAGTCACCTTGTCTAATATATATCCCAAAGAGGGTGTAGGGGGACGGGAGACACAATTCTTTATTTGCGGTGGACTTTCATTTTGATGACCCCATGGACCACACCTCCCAGTATACTTATACACCCTTCTGTAGTCCCCTACCACACTGATTCTGGGATTTGAGCATGTAACTAGATTTGGGCAATAAGGCATCAGTAAATATAATCCAAGTGGTGGCTTGATAAGAGCTTCCATGCTGGGATTTGCTCTCTTGAATCACCTTTGTTTTTTGGCTTAACAGAAATGTATCGTCTCATAGTTCCAGAGGCTTGAAGTCCACAATCAACGATCAAGGTGCTGACAGGGCTGGTTCCTTCTGAGGGCTGTGAGAATCTATTCCACCTGCTTTCCTAGCTTGAAACACTTGCTACAGCCTGATTTCTGTGCTCTGAGAAAGAGAGGCCAACAGCCCCCAGCTGCTCCAGCTGAATGAAGCACCAGACAGGGGAGTGAAGAAGCAGCCCTGGATGTTCTAGCGTCTGCAGATGCCACGGGAAGCAGACATGAGCCACTCCTGCTGAGCCCTGCCTGTTTCAGATTTATGAGCTAATAAATGATTGTTCCTATGTCAAGTTTTTAAAAAAATAGCTGATTTAAACATGTGTCCACATAAAGCTGATAAATACTGTTGAGAATCTTGGGCTTTACTGTAAAATTTACTTAAAATTTACTTTCTGAAGTATTTATGTGCTTTAACAACCTCAGGTGTGAGGAAACCCAAATCTCCCCCTTCTGGTCACTATACCACAATTATTTTACCATCACTCATTTGCTTTTCAAGGTTAGAAAGTTTTAACTCGCATTCCTGCCAGTGGTAATCTCTCTGTCTTGGAGGGTCAGGACCTAACTTTTTACAAGTCTCTTTGATGTCTGGCTTAATACAGAGACTGAATCAGAGTACTGAATCTCAATACTGAGATTCTCATCCATGCTTCTGCGTTCAGTCTGCTGTGATACGGTATTTTGGTTGAATACATGAAGAGAATCTGGCCTCAAGTAGACATGTATTTGGGAAATCCTTTTCAAATAATAACGAATATTCGTCTTTGATACTACATCAAAGGAATGGCAGATCTTCTAAAAGTTCATGTATTTCATGGCACAATACACACAAAAAAACCCACAAGTGATAATACTATTGGCTCATTAAAAGTCTAAGTACTGAGAAGCTATCAAACTGACAGCAGTGGATATGAGTTTTCCAAAACTCTAATTTTTGCTTGAAATCTCAAATTTTACCACTAGTGAAGAAACAGATCAGCTGTTTTCCTTGAAGTCAGTCTTACTTAATTCTTTGTAAGGAAAATGTCTGTCAAATACCCAAGTGAGGAATACAGCTTCCACTGTCATACCTTTAATTCAGGCACATGCACCAGCAGCTTTACTCACCACTGTAAACGCCAATGCAGTGCAACAGGCAGATAACATCTCAGGGTTCCTGCAAAATCAGTTTTGCCCTAATGGATCCACAGGAAGCATCTGAGGGCAGGCACCCTGAGCCCAGGGTCTGCGGGCACACTTTGGGAATGTTGATCTAACAGATGGTTAGCCAATCTTTCCTGTGTCCTAAGTAAGTTTTAAAATTGTAGAAAACTTAGCACATTTACTTACAGGCACCGGAGAAACTCTTTTTCTCCTTACTCCTGGAGATTCAGATTTTACTGTGCGACCTGAGGGGGAGCTGCCAGGGGAAGGGCTGCGTCGGCCTTTGGGAGCTGAGGAAGCAGTGCTCGTTGGGCCCTCTCCTTGAGACTCGGCTGCCAAGTTATTAATTTCAGATCCATCTCCTTTAATAGGGATTGGCTTTACCACCTAAATTAAAATGCCAGTATTTTATTACTTAAAAAATAAAACAAGAAGTAAACATGAACATAAGATCAAGACAAGAACTCAGTTTTTAAAATTATGCAATATTATACAAATACAACGGAAAATATATCAACTTTTCTTTATTAGTTTAAGCTGTAAGTGTAAGGCTATTTTTAACCACACATTTCAGTCATTTACGCTTCATCAATTGAATGTTGATATTTACATAATGCATTTTAAAATGTTGTCATACATGAATTTTAAGAGATTTAGAATTAAGATCCTTAGATCCTACCTTAGAGATAAAACATCAAAATAAAACTGGAAAAATCGCTTTTCTAAGTACAGTATAAATCGCTAATTAAAGGATTTTCGAGACACAGACATTAGAGGGCAGTGTTGCTTTAAGCATTACCTCTCCCACTCAACCAGAGGGATTACTCCTTAGAACAGTGTAAGTTGCTTAATGAGCACAGCGTTAGCTACATTTTGTTCAAGTGTCTAGAAAATGTCAAAGCAAATAAAACTGCCCAGCATTTAAAATGAAGGGGAAAAAAAAAAGCTTACAAGAGGATCTATTTATGCTTAATTTCCCACTTCCTCCTATGCTTGCTTCCTTCCAGCAGGTAACTCACCACGGGGCCTCTCCTGTTCCTCCGTTCCAGCCATTCATGCTTCCAGGCTGGCATACAGGTGGCCTTCAGTTTCTCCCTGATCATTCGTTCTTCTGGGCGATCGTCCATCTTGTGCAGTCCCTTGAGCGTTTCTTTATTCTCCATCTCACGACTAAAAACAGAAGGAAAAATAAGGAGAATGAGATTTATATATGAGAAATAATTTTCAAGAACAATATGGTTTTACTTCATACTTTCAATGGACTTGCAACTAAAAAGATAACTGCTAAAATCCCCGAATGACTTAAGCAAGATATGAAAATATCATTATGAATCATACTATGTTGTTGAATTTACACTGTAACATGGAGAGTGTTAAATGCTGCCTGATAACACTAGTGTAATAATGTCTTTAAAAAGTAAGGTTCTATTTAGAAGGTGCAGGCTTACTAGTAATACTAGCGCAGACCTTCCTTTGTTTCTAGGTAGTTAATAAAAAGCACCTCAAGACATTAAGCACTGCATTAACAAATACATTCGTGAAAGCTGCACTGTTTCCAATTACACCATTTTAACATACTCAAGTATATGACAGACAAATATTTAGAAGAGCTAATTATTACTATTTATCCTAGGAATTCCAATAACTTAAGTCAATATAGGTAAAATCTGGAAAATATGCTCATTTGCAGAAATAAGTTAAACATTTAATAATCTAGGTGAAACCTAACCACATCTTCTAATCCACAGTATTTTTTTCAAAGTCTCAATAATTAAACTTGTTTTCTCAGAAAATGATATTGTACTTGGGGTATTCCATATACAAATAGTAAAAATTTACCTGGTAGAAACATTTTGACCTTTACACGATAATGTATTGTGGAGTTATAATAAAATATCCAGGAAGCTGATAACTTTTGAGAACTAACTTTTCAAAACCGAATAGGTAAAACACCCACTAGCTTCAAAATACACTCATATCCACACACGGATATACGAAACACACAATATATATAGGCATGGATTTTAAGACCTGGTTTTATAAGGAAAGAGTTAAAGCAACTGCATCCTGGGAGAAGCAACAATTTAGAAAATACTCAGTGAACTTCAGTAACTATTTTGGAAACTCTGTAAAGCTATAGAACAGTTTTTTGTTTTTGTTTTTTTAATTACACTGATAGGAAAAGGAAATACCAGAGATGATAACTGCAAGCTTACCAAAAAGTCAAATTCAAACTCTTCTAGGAATATTCCAGCTAATCATTACTATAAAGCAGCAGTGTTTGCAAAGCAGCAGCAAACAACAACAAAAAACCCAACAATAGCAGTAACAGCCCCACCCAAGCCCCCAAACCTACTGAAAACAGGCACCAGAAAGGAAATAACAGTCCACTGGTTTACTTAAGCATCAATACTATGGAGGGAGTGGAAACCAGGGTGTTAAATACCTCTGTGCCTGAAACTGGCCTAGATATTTTTACTAATGCAAAGAATACATAACATTTGAAACTTGCAGAGGGGCATTAAGACACACCACATAGTAAAATATCTCCATTACTCAGGTATAAAAACTGTCACAAAGAGAGGCAATATGGGACGGAGGGCACTGATTTCCTTTAAGTATGTGACTGCTTTCCCTGCTCTGAATATATTGTAAATGTTAGAGGTGAGTCAGAGGAAGAGGGAGGGATGTAAGGGGAAGGAAGGGAGGGAGGAAAAGGAAGGGAAAAAGAAGGGGATAGGGACAGAAGGGGGGAGAGGGGAAAAGGGAGAGAGAAAATGTTTTCTCAAAAATTCATCCTGCTCAGTTGATCCTTACCCAGGGAAACTCAAATTTACAGGCAATCAAATTCAAGGGCTGATAGCACACTAAAAATTCACTTACAACTCTCTGGTATGAAAAGCACTTTCCACCCAGTAACAATGTTGCAAGGTATGGCTTAAAGATTCCCAGGCTAGTACTCAAAACAGAAGTCACACTGTAGAACTGCAGTGCATTTTTACGCCAGAAGCTCCTGCAACCGCGAAAAGTGCCCTCTTTCCCCTGGTCCTAGATCTCTCCTCCTCAAATTTGTTTCATGAGTATCTCTTCTCAGTTCTGTATTTTCAGTGTCTTTTTCCTAGTACCCACTCAAACACACAGAGAACTCTCCTTAACTAAACAAATCTTCCTCAATGACGTGGTTTCCTTCAAGTGGGTATGATTTTCCTCTTTCCTTTCCACTTGTTTGAAAATACTATAATCTTTCAAACCAATTTCTTATTCCTATCCTGTATTATTTATATTTAATGACATTAAATATAAATATTTAAACATACCAGTAGCTCAACTTTTGCACACATCTAAGATTATTCCTTTAGAATAAATGCCCTGAAATGGAATTGTTGGGTCCAAATGTACACAAATTAAGACTTTGGTTAATACAAATTATCCTCAAGAACACATACTTTCAGTCACAATGCTCAGGTCAGATTGTCACCTTAGCTGGTCTCAACTAGCAGCAGACTCCTGAGGGGGCTTCTTCACTTTGAAACGTACTCCAACCTCACTTCACAGAGCAGCCAAGGTCACTTCCCCCATTAAAACCCTCTGATGGTTTCCCCCTGGGCTGAGAGTAAAAATCCAAAATGTTATGGCTTATGAGGCCCTGCATCATCCAGTCTTACCTCAACTGAAGTCACCCAGACCCCCTCTCCCCTCACACTCTATTTCTTTCACTGACTGGCTCCATCTCTCCTGCTCAGGTTTTTTGCACAAGCTGTTTCTTGTCTCCTTTTTACCTCATTAATTTCTACTCACTCAGTGGCTTTTCTTCAACTCCTTACAGACCCTTCCCACTCTCAATTAGGAATCTCTAGTTCCACTCTTCCACAGCTCTGTACTTTTTCTCTGAAGTGTTCACTGCTGTAGGCACTGCCCCCCAAACTGTAAGCTCCATGAAGGCAGAGGACCAGTGTTTCCATATACCCAATGGCTAATAATGCCTGGCTTACAATAGGTATGAAAACAAATACTAAATGAATGATCATTTGTCAACATCTTTGGCAGCTCTGAGGACCTTCCTAGTTCTAAAATTTAAGGATTACTCATGTTACTTAATCTTTTTACAGTTGTGCATTTAATATAACAGTTCTGCACTTAATATAAGACTCAGTCTGTAACTGAAATGTTATTCAGTGGAACAATTTTTGTTCCTAAATTGATCTCTAAATTTAAACCTGTTTTTTCTAATACCTTCATAAGTAATATATATTCTTAGTTCTAAAATGTGTATTTTTTTCATATTAAAAAAATTATCCAGCCTAAGGAAGGCAGCTAGGACCCTCTGTGTGTCCTCCCAGCACTCCAGAGCTTCAGTGCTTCCAAGCCTTCCATGGGGACACAGGTCCTGGGCCCAGCCACCACCTCCTCCATTAAACTCATATAAACTTTCCACTGTTAGTTCAACTTTCTCATGCCTGTGCCTCACATTTTCAGTTCAGTTCAGTCGCTCAGTTGTATCCAACTCTTTGCGACCCCATGGACTGCAGCATGCCAGGCTTCCCTATCACCAACTCCCTGAGCTTGCTCAAACTCATGTCCATAGAGTTGGTGATGCCATCCAACTATCTCATCCTCTGTCATCCCCTTTATAGAGTTGGTGATGCCATCCAACTATCTCATCCTCTGTCATCCCCTTCTCCTCCTGCCTTCAATCTTTCCCAGCATCAGGGTCTTTTCCAGTGAGTCAGTTCTTCGCATAAGGTGGCCAAAGTATTAGAGCTTCAGCTTCAGCATCAGTCCTTCCAAGGAATATTCAGGACTGATTTCCTTTAGGGTTGACTGGTTTGACCTCCTGGCTGTCCAAGGGACTCTCAAGAGTCTTCTCTAACACCACAGTTCAAAAGCATCAGTTCTTCAGTGCTCAGATTTCTTCATAATCCAACTCTCACATCCATACATGACTACTGGAAAAACCATAGCCTTGACTAGATGGACCTTTGTTGGCAAAGTTACATCTCTGCATTTTAATATGTTGTCTAGGTTGGTCATAGCTTTTCTTCCAAGGAGTAAGCGTCTTTTAATTTCATGGCTGCAGTCACCATCTGCAGTGATTTTGGAGCCCAATAAAATAAAGTCTCTCACTGTTTCCTTTGTTTCCCCCTCTATCTGCCATGAAATGATGGGACCAGATGCCATGATCTTAGTTTTCTGAATGTTGAGCTTTAGGTCAACTTTTTCACTCTCCTCTTTCACTTTCATCAAAAGGCTCTTTAGTTCTTCGTTTTCTGTCATTAGGGTGGTATCATCTGCGTATCTGAGGTTATTGATATTTCTCCTGGCAGTCTTGATGAAAGCTTGTGCTTCATCCAGCCCAGTGTTTCTCATTATGTACTCTGCATATAAGTCAAATAAGCAAGATGACAATATACAGCCTTGACGTATTCCTTTCCCGATCTGGAACCAGTCTGTTGTTTTATGTACAGTTCTAACTGTTGCTTCTTGACTGGCATACAGATTCTCAGGAGGCAGGTAAGGTGGTCTGGTATTTCCATCTCTTTCAGAATTTTCCACAGTTTATTGTGATCCACACAGTCAAAGGCTTTGGCATAGTCAATAAAGCAGAACTGGAACTCTCTTGCTTTTTCCATGATCCACCGGATGTTGGCAATTTGATCTCTGGTTCTCTTGCCTTTTCTAAATCCAGCTTCAACATCTGAAAGTTCAGGGTTCACATATTGCTGAAGCCTGGCTTGGACAATTTTGAGCATTACTTTACTAGCGTGTGAGATGAGTGCAACTGTGCGGTAGTTTGAGCATTCTTTGGCATTGCCTTTCTTTGGGATTGGAATGAAAACTGACCTTTTCCAGTCCAGCAGTGTAGCCACTGCTGAGGTTTTCAAATTTGCTGGCATATTGAGTGCAGCACTTTCACAGCATCATCTTTTAGGATTTGAAATAGCTCAACTGGAATTCCATCACCTCCACTAGTTTTGTTTGTAGTGATGCTTCCTAAGGCCCACTTGACTTCACATTAAAGGATGTCAAGCTCTAGGTGAGGATCACACAATCGTAGTTATCTGGGTCATGAAGATCTTTTTTGTACAGTTCTTCTGTGTAATACTGCCACCTCTTCTTAATATCTTTTGCTTCTGTTAAGTCCATACCATTTCTGTCCTTTATTGAGCCCATCTTTGCATGAAATGTTCCCTTGGTATCTCTAATTTTCTTGAAGGAATCTTTAGTCTTTCCCATTCTATTGTTTTCCTCTATTTTATTGCACTGATCACTGAGGAAGGCTTTCTTATCTCTTCTTGCTATTCTTTGGAGCTCTGCATTCAAATGGGTATATCTTTCCTTTTCTCCTTTGCTTTTAGCTTCTCTTCTTTTATCACTATTTGTAAGGCTTCCTCAGACAAACATTTTGCCTTTCTTTTTCTTGGGGGTGGTCTTGATCCCTGTCTCCTGTACAATGTCACGAACTGTCGTCCATAGTTCTTCAGGCACTCTGTCTACAAGATCTCTTAGCTCAACTTTCTCATGCCTGTGCCTCACATTTAATACCTCTGAAATCTGAATGCCTTTTTAAATAAAACTGCTGTTATAAATGGCAGGGTTTTAAAAATTTCTCCATGGTATGCAAAATAATGATACAATTTACAACCAATGGAATCTTAAATTCAATGAAAAATAGAGTAAATTCTATTCCACTTGCCAGCTGGGGCGGGGGGCGGCGGGGGGGGGGGGGGGGGAATCATACCTACTCAGCTTCATTTATCTCTGAAACAAAAACCAAACTGGGAAGAAAAACAAGTTTTTCTTGCATATTTATTGTTTTGTTATAATCGTCACAGATCAGACATAAACAGGGTTTTTCTTTTTACCAGATATGTGTGCATATATATAGGGCTTCCCTGGTGGCTCAGATGGTAAAGAATCTGCCTGCAATGCAGGAGACCCAGGTTTGATTCCTGGATTGGGAAGAGGCCCTGGAGCAGGGAACGGCAACCCACTCCAGTATTTTTGAGATTCATCATCTTTTATAGTTATAACAGGAAAGTGTTTTTTTAAACACGAACTAAACAGATTAACGTTGCTACAGATTAAGTTTTATCCTCCTTTCATATTTATTGGGTTTCTTACTTTTTTTGAATGAATCTGTAACTGACCTAGAGCTGCAAAAAACCTTCTCCCCTGAGGTTAGGTTTATATAGTTTAGTCTCTTTCTAGACCTACAGAATTTACCTGCTAATATTTAAAAAAACGAGATGCTTCACTTGCCCCTTCTCAATGAAGCCACTCAGTCCTCCAATGATCTGGAGCCAGCCATTGTTGATTAGACGTCACTCCTGTAGTTCTCCCTTCTCTTGTCTTTTGGGAGATGAGTTTTCCTGGTTCTAATGCTCTAATATTCCTTCGTATCATATACGAGACCCTCTTCCTGGAAGCTCTTACATGCCAGCCACTGGCCTCTTCTCATGGCACTAAAACACCCTTTTCTTAAGCACACCAAGATATTTCATGTCTCTCTACCTTTGAGGATTTATTTCCTGATAGGAATATACCTTTTGAAATCTCATATGTCTTCAGTAAAGAATTTCCTACCACCGTTCCACAGCAGTTAGCCATTCCCTCCCAGGATGCTATCAATAGTATTAATTATCATATAGGATAAACTAGTTTTTAAGTATCTGCTTCCCTCATCACACTGGGAGCTCCTCCGGGACGGGTTACCACATCTTATTCACTCTTCTTTCATCAGTGCCAAATGTCCTGGACAGGCCACAAAGGCACCTGACATAAGGCCAGAGGGCCTGCCCAGTCATAGCCACCTTCCTTTCCCAGTGGTCTCTGACACGCGGGGCACCATGCTTTACACATCTAAACCCATCTTGCAGTTCACAGTTGGCTGGTGCAGGAACGTGCCCTGATCCAAAGACCCTCTGCACTAGATGGTGCCGTACATCTGAACCAGACCTTCTCTCTATGGGAGTTTGAATACAAGACACCTGGAGAGTATCACTGTGGGAAGAATGGCATCCAAATAGACAAAAATAGCAAAGCAGTAACTAGGAGCAAGGAGACAGAAACAAGGGAGAAGAGAAAGAAATTAGTTAGAAGGAAGATGTGGTTAGAGACAGGGCGAGGGCAAGGAGCAATGAAAGTAAACGTAAGTGTTGCACCTGGCTCCCCCATCCCTGCTGTCAGTCAACTGAAGCCACTTCCGTGTCTCCCTGGGGGGTGAGTCACCATGTTCGCCAAAGGCCGAGTGTACCCGCTGCAGGGGAGGAACTTCCCGGGTCCCTCGCTGTGCACTGAAACCACCCCTAATGGTGTCTCTCCCCTGATCTCTCTCCCCTGCAACTCCAAAGAGCCGATGAAAACACTAATTCAACACAGAAGACACTCAAACAGGCCCAAATCCCAGTCAATCTGACTCTGAAGCCTGTGCTCTTCATTGTCCTGGCAGGTCACTGTCAAATCTGATTCTGTTTTTATAACACGTCATCATCAGAAGTCTATGCTGATACTTGCTTGAGGACTCAAAGGGCTTAAACAAGTTTTTTAAATGCTGACTTTCATTATAAGCATTAAAGGAGCACATTAATTGTATAAATTAGTGGAGTACTTCACTGTAACAGTAACAATGACTACACTGATATGAAACCTTTCTGGAAATTAATGAGGTTTAACCTTAGTGCACATAAAGATTTCCAGAACAGTTTAGATTATGGATAACTTTATTTAGAGCGAATCTCAGTTCTATCAGCGTCTGCTGCTGCTGCTGCTGCTAAGTCGCTTCAGTCGTGTCCAACTCTGTGTGACCCCACAGACGGCAGCCCACCAGGCTTCCTCGTCCCTGGGATTCTTCAGGCAAGGACACTGGAGTGGGTTGCCATTTCCTTCTCCACTATCAGTGTCTAGGCAATCTCAAAGAATCCTGGAAAATACACTGAATTATTTGGGACAGGCACAATTCAGAGCCACCCAGTTGATGCCTACCTGTGAAGTTCTCTTAGCAGCAGTAATTCACATACTAAAACCCATAAGCTTTGTTACCGAAAAGAGAGAGAGCAAAGAGCCAACTATCTCCCAAAACAAAACCAGACCACTTTGGGATCCTTAAAATATAAGTTGCCAGAAAAAAGCAAGAGAAGGAGACTTTAGTAAGGACAAGGAAAGTGTGGCGATGCATCAAGGCTGCAAAGACAGAGGCCAACAGCCCCTTACCATAGACAGAGCACTGTGCCAACAGCTCCATGCAGGTCACTTCCGTCAACTCTCATGAGAATGGGACGCCCTATCGTTGGCTGTGTCATGGGGCTTGTGGGATCCTAGTTCTTGACCAGGGATCAAACCTGCGCCATCTGCAGTGGAAGCAGAGTCCTAACCACTGGTCTACCACGGAAGTCCCAATGATGAGACTCTTACTATCCCATGGCAGATTAAAAACCAACCAACCAACCAGGAGGTTGCATTATGTGTCCAAGGTAATAAAGTCTGTATGCAGAAAACACAGGATTTAAACTCAGATGTGAATGACTTCCAGGCAAAAGGAAACTTAGTATTTCACAAGTACTTAAAATTTGGAGACCTAGATCTGAGGCCAAAAAAATCTGTCTTAGTGGTAAAACAACTCTATTTTCCCTTAAGATAATTTCTCCAGAGATATATGGTCAATGGCAACTACTGGCCTTTTCCCTCTTCTGAGCAAGGAGGACTAAATAAAATCATTGGTAAGAGTAACCCTTCCATCTTTATGTAATGCAACATTTATAACATAATACATAAAAGTGGCTCACATTATGAATACTAGGCCCCATAAGATTTCACTTCAGGTTGTGCTCAGGAGCATTTGGCTCTGAGAACTAAAGAAGCAAGTAACTTTCTTTTTCCCTCAGTGCAGAGTAAATATGCTGACTTTAGTACAATAAAGGACTGTTGATTTCTTGATATAAGCATGTCCACAGTATAATCAGTCTTATAATACACTGAATTTCTACCAGAAATCTTTATCAGGGGACAAAAACTATTTGTAGTATTGTCTGCAAACCTTCCCAGTTAGTCCTTTGAAGGATACAGGCACAGAATTTCACCCTCAAAAAGCTCATGTTTTGGTTAACTCATCAAGGGTGGAATAATATGGGGGTTAAATAACAAAGACAACAAATAGCTAATTATCAACAATGATTATAATATAAGCAGTTTAATACCACTTTAGTTATTTTGATTGATTCACACTTAAAAATTATTCTGAATTGTCTTATACAATCTATCTGGTATCAAGGATTTGTTTCTAATAACATATTACCCCATCTGAGTTTTAAGATTATAATTATTCTCCACCAAAAATTACAGGATTTTGAAAAGTGGGCTTCCCTGGTGGCTCAGATGGTAAAGAATCTGCCTGCAATGTGGGAGACCTGGGTTCAATCCCTGGGTCGGGAAGATCCCCTGGAGGACCGCCTGGCAACCCATTCCAGTATTCTTGCCTGGAAAATTGCCATGGACAGAGGAGCCTGACGGGTTACAATTCACGGGGTCACAAAGAGTCAGACACAACTGAGCAACTAAGCACAGTACAGTATAAGTTGTATGAAATTAACCAAAATTAAACCAAAAAATTAGTGGGTAATCACACTGCAAATACTCACTCTCTAGTTGACCTATGCCAACCTAGACACGCAAAGTGCCAGGTCTTCAAGGGCAGGTCCTTTCCCTGGGCCACACTCTGCTGCCACAAAGCACCCAGAGGAACTGACACCATGGGCTTGATAAACAATCAATGATCTGGAGTTAGCATAGCTGGTTATTACTCCTAATCAATGAAGATCTGGGAAATAACACTGCAGATGTATCCAGCACATGTGATAGACACATACAGCCTGTTTAACCCTTAACTTCTACCACAAATGAGTGCCTCTGGGGTATATAAACATTTCAAAGAGAACGGGAAGAATATTCAAAAGGTTTCCTACTTCTAAATTAGCAATTCATAAAAGACTGATTTAACAATCACTGTATAAATATAGTAAAAGAGAATTTACAAAACGCAGAGCTACTAGGCAATATTAAGCCATTTTTAAAGGTAGCAACTCTATGGAAGCTTTTTTTTGATGAAGTTTATGGAGGAGACTGGGCTTCCCTGTTGGCCCAGAAGGAAAAGAATCTGCCTGCAATGTGGGAGACCTGAGTTTGATCCCTGGGTTGGGAAGATTCCCTGGAGAAGGGAATGGGAACCCACTCCAGTATTCTTGCCTGGAGAATTCCATGGACAGAGGAACCTGGTGAGCTATAGCCCATGGGGTCGAAAAGAGTCGGTCATGACTGAGCAACTAACACATACACGGAGTAAACTACATGCCTCAAAGTCTCCCTTTAGAGAAGACAAGAGAATCAAAAAGAAAACTGTATTTTAACTGCACAGCTGTTCTATACTATATGTTTTTAATATGCATGCTAGAAATGTATGAAAATATTTAAAGCAATTAATAAAGGCTACAGAATGAGTAAACTCTACAGAGAAGTAAATTACTCCTGATAATTGTAAGTCAGTGTGCTACAAGCTCAGACATCATTAAAACAAATGTTTTTTAATGTATATAAAATATCAGTAACTAGCAATTAGGACACTATTATGATCAACAGAAGCTTAAGTGAAGAAAGAAAAAAGATTCTAGTTTGTTTTCTTTCATGAATCATATTTTTAATTTTTCACTTAATTCTGCTCAAGACTATTTAATGATTAAAAGAAATCTTTCTTGATCACAAACATTCATAAGAATAGTCAAATGATGAGACTGTCTTGCAGGTTTTATCAAAGTAAAGTAAATCTTATAAAATTGACATATGAGCATTTTGGATGGACTTCCACAGCCTCCAAAGATACTGACACATTTAAGGTAAAACATCAAGGCTAGACTTTCAGGTAGATAAATTTGTGCTGTTGTGCTTCCATAGTGTCCGATTCTTGCAACCCCATGGACTATAACCCACCATGCTCCTCTGTCCATGGGACTGTCCCAGACAAAAACACTGGAGTGAACTGCCATTTCCTTCTCCAGGGGATCTTCCCAGATAGTGAATAAATAATATCAAACTAAAGGAGCTATGTTTCTTGTGGCTGAGAACCCAGATAAACAAAGAAAAGGTCCAATGCAAAGTGATTTTCTAAATCATTTAATACCTACCCAGTCCAAGAAAAAAAATAAAGCAGCAATGCAAAAACTTGGTTAAGAGGTTTCCTTGGGGCATCCATGTCTCTCAGAAATGTAGCTAGTGGATTCCATTAAAAGCCACTACATCCAAGTTATTAATGTACCACAAACAAATCAATTTAATCTGTATTACTGATGTCATCACTCAATAATGGAACCAAGATGTTCTATCAAAATCTGGAAAAAATGATCATTCTTCCTTCTAAATGTGCTAATAAATAAGTATAAAAATCATCCAATGTAAGAATGAAACTAATTAGGTATACTTTATCAAGTTGGGGGGATAATACAAGATAATAATCATATGTACTGACAAGTGTGTAGCTGACCAGTAAATGTCAGAAAAATGTCAAACTGCAAGAGAAGTTAAAACTCGTTAGAGGAAAAGATAATTCAGATAGCTCAAATATACAGCAAAATTCAAGGGGGAAGTAGCTATGTAGAGAAAATCAAGGATATGCAATGACTATTAAAATTGACAAGAATGTTAAAGAAAAAGGAAGTAAGATGAATAAAGTCAGTAATCAAATTAGGTTAGTAAGGAAATTAAAATCCTAGAAGATTCAGCAATTAAAAAAAAAAAAGGCATTCTTTTTAAAGAAGCAGTTAAAGAGAAACACCAGAGAAGGTGAGGGCAGGTGTCTTTTCAAGTTAACACCCTTCCTGTGTGGGCAGGAAAGAAAACAAAGCCGACTGCAGTGAAACCAACGTGTTGTCAGTTCTGAAATGTCTTAAGATCCAACTTCAATGAAATTCACTGACTTGTCTCAAATTATGAGCTGAAATTTGACGACGATATTTATGCAGACAAGCGAAAACTGTAAAAACGGTCAGAACTGGACAGAAACGAGTTTTGTGATTTTGTAAAATTCATCGTCTCACAAAATATATGAATATCTTAGTGACAGAAGAACAGTGAGTGTGGTTCTGTTACCACGACAGACAAAACAAACTGGACTGGCAAGTTACTAGCTGTCACTGGAGTATTTACTACTTAAACTTAATACTGTACAGAAATACTTTTTTTGGTACTCATCAAAGTATCTGCTTCTGTAACAAAATTTATAAATACTATAATACTATTTTATCCACCTTCCCACGGGGTAAGAGTCACACTACTCTTCTCACTCATGAACTCACAAAATCTACAGGCTTAATGCAAACTGTTTTTTGAGAGCCAATGTTTACAGTGGGAGTTTAAGTATGGTTCCATTTCTCATCTGTTCCTCTCCAACAAAAACCCACGAAAGCTTCAAATACTTTGCACTCTGTGAGCTTGTATTCTTTTAATATTCAGTGCTAAAAATTCCACTGTTTATTCCTTCCTTTGTTGTGTCCTTGATAACTGACGAAGAATCTTTAGAAACTGTTTTTAAAAAAAACTGGGATGTGTGAGCATCCTCTTCCTTAATTGTTGAATACAGATCAGCAAGCAAGGAAAAGGATGCTAATTTTTTACAGTATTTTGCTAAATGTGTATTTCCTTTCAAGAATTCCCCTTTCACGCCACTTGACAAGTCTAGGGTTGAGAACGTGTCAAAGCCAACTGATGCATAAACGTAAGTGAGCTTTTAGAGGAGTATATCAGAAATCCCTATATACTACTACCATGGGGCTGCTTTCGGCAAAGCAGTGTCCTCTCCTCCGCCAAGGGCCCGGCACACAATCCGGGGCACAAGGCAGGCATTCCAGGGGAGAAAGATGGCTGCTCCTTCGCAATTTGGTTTTCATCAAAAAGGTCCCAAGTTAGCGTTATGGTGAGCTCTTAAATATGTTTCTCTGGAACATTCTCCAATGGGTGTGTGACTACATTTTTACTAAGCCAATTATCTTGAAAGCAATGTGACCACTTCGGTTTGAATATTCTAAAAGATCAAATGAACAAAACTAACAGTTGGGAAAGTGGTATGTTACTGCACATTTTCCCTTTCACAGTTGAAGAGAAGTAAAGTTAAAGCTGTAACATGAGCTATTGTCGTTGAGTCGCTAAGTTGGGTCCAACTCTTCTGTGACTCCATGGACAGTAGCCCGCCAGGCTCCTCTGTCCATGGGATTTTCCAGGCAGGAATACTGGAGCTGGGTTGTCATTTCCTTGAATACCTTCTGTTTTAATAAAAACCCTTTGG
Organism: Ovis canadensis; assembly: GCF_042477335.2. Classification (NCBI taxonomy): domain Eukaryota; kingdom Metazoa; phylum Chordata; class Mammalia; order Artiodactyla; family Bovidae; genus Ovis; species Ovis canadensis. The sequence continues at coordinate 35,446,565 of NC_091260.1, forward strand.
TTGTTTTTAATGTTCCCAGATTAACAGAGAAGACATATAGTGCTGAAGCAGAGCACAAAGCCCTCTTACAGCCTGTGCTAGGAGAATGATCTCTTCAAACCCCGTGGAACAGCCAGTACTGTTTCTACAGTACTTCCTTCTAGCTGGTGGAAAGGCACGTTAACTGGGATGCTCAGAATGAGGAAGAATGACTTCCTGACAAATGTCGCTTTTCTTCTCTATGCTTTTAATGCTAGAGAACCATTCTGTTCAATGAATGCTGGCATGCCTAGTACGTGTAAGCTCTGAACTATACAAAGTGGGATAAAGAAAAAAGACAGGATCTCCATCCCTCCAGGCGTTTAGACTAGCAGAACAGAGAAAACATGCCAGCATTGCTATAATAGTATTTTAACAGATCATAAATAGTTTCAAGGATGGAGTGGATCTCTATCCTTAATTTTTTCTAGCAGAGTCCTGGAAAGACCTACAGAGGAGGCGATGCCTGAATAGTTTTTAAGGAAAGAAAAGGACTACCAGGCATGAAGCTGATGAAGGTTCAAAGATTTTCTTGACAAAAGAAACAGCTTTGGTGAAAATAATGTCCGACAGAATACTAAACAATTTATGATTCTGTTTAGGAAACACTAAATAAAGTTAAACATGTCCATTTAAAGACAAGTTCATCATACTTTTTCAAGAAGAAAAAAAGAAAAAAAGGTAACACAATATTTCTCACACTAATTTGGCATGAAAGTCCTTATAAGCAAAACACCTTTGACAGAGTAGCGGTCCTTAGAATATACTGTGAGAAATCTGTACAGGATCATCTCTATATCCTTTCTGGCTCAAATTAGTCAATAGGTCTAAGAAGAAAAATACAGATGAAAAATTAATACCAGTTAATACTGTTTCAATGGTGGCTTTTCAAGCTATCATAAAATTCAGCAACTGTCTTCAGTGAAACTAAGCCTCCAAAAATCAAAATATGGGTGATAAGATTATTTGACAGCCAGCCAGAGATGAGTAAACTCACCTGGTATGAACTCATCCTAAGAGCAGTGGATGTCAGACATTCAAATTTGGCCTAGTCTAACCACCAGCAGAGACCAGTGTGTTAGTCACTTAGCTGTATCCAACTCTTTGCATCCCCGTGGACCCCAGGTTCCCCTGTCCATTGAATTCTCTAGGCAAGAATACTGGAGTGGGTTGCCATTTCCTACTTCAGGGCATCTTCCTGACCCAGTGATTGAACACAGGTCTCCTGCATTGCAGAGACCAGAGTCTGTCACTAAGATCTGCCCCAGGCTGATTCTATTCATTCTGCTTAAGATTTAAGCCTGGAGAAAAGACAAAGATCAGCCAAGAAAAACCCCTGACAAGCCATTTACTTTAAAAATCTCTACATGCCTAGAGGAAAACCCCAGAACTTGAAATAAAAAAAAGGGGCCTGGGGAACGCCCTCACTTCTTGCAAACCCCTGGAGCTCTGGCATTGTGGAAGCACTCACGTGTCTTCAGCACTGATGACAGTGTTTCCGGCAGTGCCTGGTGGGGAGCAGGTCAGGGGAAAGCAGAGGCAGTGAGACCCGTGTGGCTGGAAGAGGCAGTGCTATCCAGACATTGTCAGTGTTGTTTTTCAGTCGCTCAGATGGGTTCAACTCTTTGCAACCCTATGGACTGCACCACGTCAGGCTTCCCTGTCCGTCACCATCTCCTGGAGCGTGCTCAAACTCATGTCCATTGAGTCGGTGACACCATTCAACCATCTCGTCTTCTATCATCCCCTTCTCCTCCTGCCTTCCATCTTTAACAGCGTCAGGGTCTTTTCTAATGAGTCAGCTCTTCACACGAGGTGGCCAAAGTATTGGAGCTTCAGCTTCAGCATCAGTCCTTCCAATGAATATTCAGGACTGATTTCCTTTAGGATGGACTGGTTGGATCTCTCTGCTGTCCAAGGGACTCTTAAGAGTCTTCTTCAACATCACAATTTGAAAGCATCAATTCTTCGACAGCCTTGTTTATAGTCCAACTCTCACATCCATACATGACCACTGGAAAAACTATAGCTTTGACTAGACTGACCTTTGTTGGCAAAGTAATGTCTCTGCTTTTTAATATGCTGTCTAGGTTTGTCAGAGCTTTTCTTCCAAGGAGCAAGCATCTTTTAATTTCATGGCTGCAGTCACCATCTGCAGTGATTTTGGAGCCCAAGAAAATAAAGTCTCTCACTGTTTCCACTGTTTCCCCATCTATTCGCCATGAAGTGATGGGACCAGATGCCATGATCTTAGTTTTCTGAATGTTGACTTTTAAGCCAGCTTTTTCACCCTTCATCAGGAGGCTCTTTAGTTCCTCTTCACCTTCTGCCATAAGGGTGGTGTCATCTGCATATCTGAGGTTACTGATATCTCTCCCGGCAATCTTGATTCCAGCTTGTGCTTCATACAGCCTGCCATTTTGCATGATGTACTCTGCATGTAAGTTAAATAAGCAGGGTAGCAATATACAGCCTTGATGTACTCCTTTTTCAATCTGGAACCAGTCCTTTGCTCCACATCATCCAGAGATGGCTACAGGGAACTGCCCACATTCGTTCACTAGCACATGCCAGGTCCTGACTGGGGAGTTTAGAAACTATGGGGGTGTCTATTAGGGGGCACAGATAGGGCAACAGCCACCCAAACCAGTAAAATCTCAGTGTATACTCAGCAAAATCAAAAGGGCTTCTTATTCAAAGGAGATGACATAACTTGACGTACACGTTCCTAGGATAGGGGAGATAAAGAAGGTGTACCACAAGTGTCATCAAGACATACGGCATGGTGATCAGTGATGAGAGTTCCAGAGCTAGAAGGCCTGGGTTAAAATCCAAGGTCTGACACGGACCAGCTGGATGGCTTTGGCCCAAGTTATTTAACCTCTCTGTACCCCAACTTCCTCACCATAAAAATAATAATAATACCTACCATAGGATTAAATACGTTTACAGGTAAAGTGCTCAAAAGCAAGTTCACCCCCCTAATTTCCTTCCAGCAATTTCCTTTTTCTGTAAAATGGAGATAATAGCCAATATTTCTGATGCACTTCCTATGTAGCTTTCACTGTTTCAAACCCTTTGCATATAGTTATCATCTCACAGTTTTAAAAAGAATGAACATGGATGAAGCACTTAAAATGATGTCAAGTATATGGTGAGCACACAATAAATAAACTACAACTACCACCATCCTCATTATTTATTACACTGCTGCTGTTCCTTACAGAGCCCCTCGTCCATACTGGGTACTATGCCAGGGGCTCCATGAAATAGCTCACAAAGCTACAAGGTAAGACACAGTGTCCACACCGTGCAAACAAAGAAACTCTGCCGGGAAGATTAAGTAAGTCTGACCAAGAATCCACAGTAAGTGGGAATTCTGAGATTCCAAACCAGGTCTCTCCAGCTTTGAGGCCCTGTGCTCTTCCTTCTGGTCTATGTTACTTCACAGTTTCCCTTAACAATATGTTAGCTGAAAAGCAGGTAACAATAGCAAAATAAAACTACTTTTTCTGGTTTCAGGAGGCAACAATGCTGATTAGAGACATCTGGGATGTGAAGACTGCTAACAGGCTACAGTGGCCCATTACCTCTGGGGAGCAAGGAGGACGAGGGTAAGAAGACAAAGGAGGCTCCAGTTGTGTCTAAAGCACACTCATTTCCTTAACACCCAACTGCAGCAAATATGATAAAATACTAGCATTTATTAAATACAGGTAAAGATTTTATGGCTGTTTATTATATTATTCTCTGATATTCTCCCTCTGCATGGCTGAAATATTTCCTTAAAAATAAACATGTGCTACAGAATTATTTTTCTCTACACTGTGGAAGGTTTCATGGAACCAGTGAAAAATAACAGGATTGGGAAGTCATAACTAGGCCATTAACCAGCTACAGAATCTTAAGTAATCCCCAATCTTTTGGAATTCAAGAATTTAACCAAATCAGATCAGACTACAAGATGATATTTCAGGGACACCCAGAATGAACACGATTCATTTATTAACTGCTGTTGCTGTTTAATCACTATGTAGTATCCAACTCTTTTCAGATCCCATGGACCACAGCCTGCCAGGCTTCTCTGTCCATGGGATTTCCCAGGCAAGAAGACTGGAGCTCCCATTTCCTTGGCCAGGGGCTCTTCCCGACCCAGGGATTGAACCCACATGTGTTTGACAGGCAGATTCTTTACCTCCAAACCACCTGGGAAGACGTCATTCATTAATGCTACAATGTGAATGCTATAGTTTTGCAAGGGAGATATAATATCAAAAAATATATAGCTCAACAGGATCCACAGACTCTGTTAATCCTGGAGAGTACCTTCCAATAGTTTATTTGCATAAAATATTCTTTGTACATCTATAATTCAGTGTCTCCTGGTGTTTTAAAAGTGTGACAACAAGTGTGGATCCATAGACTCTGTGCAAACTCAGGCTGGAAATTACTAAAACTTTTAGACTCCGTTTCCCTAACTGTCACTATGGTAAAATCAATCCAAGTCTAATTACTAAAAAGGGTGAGTACTATGTACGGTGGACTGTATTAGAGCTCTCTCAGAAAGCTAAAACAACTGTCAGGAGAAACAGTCAAGAAAGGAGAGCCCGCAAAACACGGATTTACACGGATTTTTTTTTTTTAACACTAAAAACATTAACTTTCCTAGTTTTTTTTGTTTGTTTTTTAAAGAAAAGAACCACAGCTTTCTCCTCCTTTAAAGAAACATAGTCATTCTGCACATTTAAGTACTTCAGTCAAAAAGCTGTGAAGCAGGAGCCAGAAATGAGAAATGAAGCATGGCGGCTTTCTGGCCAAGCCTCAGCTTCAGCTGTGACAGTGTCCCAATCTGAATTCTAACTCCCCCAGTCCAGAGCTCTCTGCAGCCACCAAGCCTGCTCTTCCCATAATGCAGTCAGTGCAATTTATTTACTTCTTATTTTACTTTTAAAATCTACTCTCTTAGATGCAATTTATCCCTTAAAGTGAAAAAAAAAAAAGTGATTCATCTTTGGTGAATTACATTTGATATTTAGGACATAAGCTTGACATATTTGGATTAGACAACTTAAAACATTTTATATGGAATGATATCTTACACTGTAACTTCGGGAGATGGTGAGGGACAGAAAGGCCTGGCGTGTTGCAGTCCATGAGGTCGCAAAGAATCGGACACAACCGGGCGACTGAACCACCACCACCTTACACTATATACTCTTTGTTTTGTTTCTGACCTCAGGATTTTAACACAAAATATCATCCCTCGATGGGCTGAATTATTAATCTGTCTACATCAGCAAGTATAAATCAATTTAGCATACAGTTCACCTCCTTTAAAAAAAATCACTCCCTACTTGCACAGTCCAGTAAACAAGTGGAAAAGCTGGAGACAGCTGATGCCTAGCAATGCATTAAGCCAATACACCACTAACGTGCCAATAAACTTCAAATGATGACCGTATAAATCCCCAAATGAAGTCTTTTACTTCTGATACTGGTGTGTCAGCTTGTGTTCATGTTCTCAACCTTTCACAAATAAGAACTACCAAAAAGCACCACGTGATTTCCTCTGAATCCGGTGTTTGGGATTTGTAACCTCAGGAATCTCCCCAAGTGACCTATGGCCAAGTTGGTGATCAGTCTCTATACTAACATCCCCGAGGAGACTGAGGTCTCCCCAGTAGATCCTGACCAATGTCATATGTGCCTCAATCCCTTTCAATTATTCCTGGGAATAATTCCTATTCACTGAGTGTCCACACACTCATCTTAAACACAAACCCTTTCAGCTAGAAAATACATTAAAATAATGGGAAGGTTTTGAAACTTGGAAAGTGCTGAATCATGCTTATATTTAGGTTTTGTTTCTGCAATTGGTTTTAGAGGCTCAAACTCCCTCTAAGAAAACTAGCCACCCTAGTTAATCCACTAGAAGATAGGATCAAGTGTGAATCTAACTGCTTTATTCACTGTCAAAAATTACTGCAATTAATTATAGCACACAGTTGGAGAAACCAAAGATTCAAAGGGAAACAGAACACTCTAGGAATGGAATGAGAGAAGATAAAATCTTCCTTCAATAGGTGGCACTCTTTCCTTAAAAATGTAACAGGCAATTATTTAAAATATCTGCCCACTAATAACTTGAAAGAGAAGGCACACAAATTCCAATATCCTGTCCCAAATACAGTCTGAATCATTATATTCTGTCTATTGCATAATGTCTTCTCGTTTCAATGGACTGTAGGTGTTCTTAAATATGCTTATTTCTTTTCAGCAAAAGCTACAATATAGAACCAAAGCATTGTGTTTAAACTGGCGGGTTTTGATGTAAAATTTAGCCTGATATATGATTCAAAACACATTCTTCCTAACCATTTTCTGATTTTAAAGAACTTCATTATATAGACTGTATTATTGTTTTTGTTTTAAAACATGACAGTCTTTCATAAGCATGTATATGAATATTCTTTTTCACTAAAATAACTAAATTAATTATCACTCCAGCTGATACTCTATCTCAAATTTTTAAGTTGAAAAACAGAAACAATGTTGACAATTGATAAACTGTGAGCTTAACCTAGTATACAGAAGAAGCAAAAAATAGTTTGCCTAATTTTCCTTAATTAGAAAAACTTGTTTAGGTGTATCCTGTTCCCATTATTATTTCTCAGATTCTATCTAGGGTCACCACTCCCTTGAAGAAACTACCCCAGAAGCTGCCTTCAGCTTTCCCCACTGGTCACAGCCCCTCTAACTCAGTGGGCCGGGGGGTGCCTTCCTCTGTCCCAACTCAGCAAACAGCACTCTGCTATAACGGCTTCTTGCCTGTCTGACTGTGAAATCCCTGGGAGGAGAAATGAGTCTTCACTTTATGTTCCTTGCCCTAGCAGAAAACTTGGCATATGGCAGATACTCAATAATTTGTGCTGAATAAAGGAACAGATTGATCTTTCCCCTTGGGCTGTGTTTCACTTCAAGGCAAGGCCTCTGTCTTACTCATCCTCCACTCTAACAATACTGACCCTGCAATGCCTTTTACTTGTGCGTGGCAGGCTGTAAGACAGCAACACCTCTCCAAAATGAGTTTCCAGGCCAGAAAGATCTCTAAGATGTAAATAAGCTTCGCTGAGGCCTGTGTGTAAACCAAGTTCCCACCACTAGTCTTAGGGATGCTGCAAGAAAGAGAGAAGAGCTGGGAATACCAGCTGTAGTAAGAGGGACAGATTTCATCTCCAGTTAAACACAGAGATGGTCAGTAAAAGAAGCCAAAAACCAGGAGCCTAGAACATATGTACTTCAGTGGAAAAAACTTTCCATAACTTGAGAACTTGTCTCTGTCTCTAACTTTTTAATGCTTACTGATTTTCCTGTAGTTAACAAGAAGAAAAAGGTTTGAAGAAAACCTCAGAAGAGTTTGCGCCTGGGGGGTAAAAGGCAGAAGTCATGAGACTATACCCTACACTAGGAAGCAACCTGAAAGGAGAAAGGGAACTAGATGAGGAGCTCAATGAATGGGGTGTCTCCAGGGAAGGGACAGCGCTCAAACCCCAAATCGAGACTCCTTAAACCTGGATTCTCCTAGTTTGGGCGGGGGGAATAGCTGGCAGGATGCATTTGAAACCACTGCGTAACTACAAAAAATAGAGCATCTACTTCTAGAATGTCAATTTTATTCCAACATTTGGGAGAGGGGATGCAGTTAGAGGTAAAAATATGAATACGACTAAAACATAAAATTCAAATGAATTAAGGTAAACTATGAGAGTAGCGACTTGAATCAATTTTGTTCAGCGCTCCAAGCAAGCATTCCCAGAGTGGCAGGCTGTGTACCACGCTCCCAGGCCCTTTCTCTTCAACAGAAGTCTGCCGAAAGAATGTTATAAGCTAAAGCAGCTCTTCTCAACAACCTTCCCGGCACAATTTGACAACCACTATATATACGGCGAAATTTCAAACATTTGTTTAGGGGACATAATTTATCAATGGCACAACCACTAGCCACATGTAAGTACCAAGTCACTCTCTACCTGAAGCAAAAATAAACTGCATGAGTGCTGAAATATTAGCCATATCGCTACCATTTTCCATCCAAGAAGTCTACTGGTTATGCAAAATAATAAGCAGCATTTACAAGGATATCTCTAAATATGTCCTAAACTATTTTCTAAAAATCAATCGTTTTAAAACTTCGATATTTTATTATTACCAACAGAGTACCCTGGATCACCTCCCCAGAACTAATCACCACACCCATGCCTTCAACATCAAAATCTGACTGGCTATCAATCAGGGACACATGCTGCCCAAGCTAAAATGGGACCTGGAGAGTATTTCTATGACGTAACTGCGAGTGACAGGAAGAGGGTGGAGTGAAGCAAGAGCCACCTGCAAGGCTCGGACAGAAAGCAATCTTCAGAACCCTTGGGGCGGGAAGGTCACTTACGTGTTCATGTCGCCCGGAGGGAAGGCCACAAAGCATGAAAAAAAGTGCAACTAGAAACCATGAAATAGGTTCCAGGATTACTTACAACCATATTTTTGTGAAGACATAATCTCTGTGGGTACAGGGATTTTTGTCTTTTCCATCACTGCTATATTCCTAGTGTAGCCAATTCTTAAAAAACTTGTCAGGTGGATAAACGTTTCTTTACACCCTGAAAAATCATAATTTAAACACAGAGAAAACTCCTACCAATGTATTTCGTAACTATGGCAAATTTAATCATGGACTGGCTTTCTAGTCCCTATGTAGTCAAGCATCCTCCAAGCCCCCTCCCTGAGAAATGTCAGAATTTCAGGAAAGAACACTTGCCGCTTTAACAACTTCCCCTCTTTGCTCCACCTTCTTCAGCCTATAAGCATTCTCCCTTCTTCCTGCCTTAAAATAAAACTCAACCCAGCCAACCCCAAAATGCTTCCCTGCTTTTGCAAATCCTTGGGGCTTCTGCCTCTCCCCTACTCTGGCTTCTCAAGAGGAGCCTGTGCTTTCTCACAGCCCTGTCATCCCTTAGAGAAGTTCAGTGGCTCTGATGCCCAATACTCCACTAAAACTGCTGGCCTGGGGACGGTGGCGGCAGCCCCTGCATCCTGCCCCGTGGCACTGCAGCTGCTGACCATCCTCTCCTTGGATGAAATCCTCTGCTCTGCTTCTCGGGTGTCATCTGTCCTGCAGGATCTTCTCCGCTCCCTTCCAGGAAATCCTGGCACTCCTCAGAGGGAAGGATCTGAGCTAGAATTCCCCACTGTCCTTTCAGTGACATGGAGATGGGCCTGGGCCTACCTATCAAGAAATTAAAATGTTCTCAGCCGCTGTGAGATTCTGAGAAACCCGAGACTGAGCTGAGCAAAGGTACCATTAATGAGGAACACTGTGAGAAGCCAGGAAACTTCAAAACCAGAGGCAGAATTACTATCAATGTAATAAGAAATATAAAGCTAAGCATATTTTACTTCCTACAAGTTGTTTTCTTAAAGGCTGTATATAAATATAAAACACATAATAACATTTTCAGGTCTCACATTGAATCTTTCTTGACTTTTTGGAGAGGATGTCAACACCAGTTTTTATTAAGAGGGCTTTCTTAAGTGCAATAGTATTTCTCTCCTCTTTTTTCTTCACTGCCTACATCATCTGTACCCTAAAAGGATGATCAGTAGGCAGCGTTCATGGAGTTGTCTAATATCCAGGGTGTACATGGAAATGGTCAAACTCAGGCAGAAACTACAACTACTCAGTTTTCTCAAAGAGCTTCTCATGAAACTAGCTACTGATAATCAACAACTAGCTAGACAACACAACAGAATTATCCTGTTACCTACCCAGCTCTTATCTGGGGATAACTGAGTTCCTAGAACAGCAGTACACATGTGGTATTATCAGTAAACATTACTGAGCTTGGAATGACAGCTAAGTTTCCATAAGCAGCACATACACAAGACTTCTGGGACAGCAAACACATTACTATTGTTACTTAAGAAAACAAAATAATGGAACATTAGAGACATAGTTAAGGACAAAGATATTTATCTTGCCTTAAAGGAGATTTCAGTTTTACCTGAGTGACCTTTCTATAGTTAAACTCAAAGATAATCTCCTTTGTTTGTTGGGGAGATTACTGAATTCTCTCAGAGCCACTAAGCTCTTTTAATTATAGAAGAAGATGCCTGCTGAAGACAAAATATTGATAGGCAGCCATTCATTAATCTATACTACCAGTAGAGAACAAGCATCAGTAAGAGAAAAAAATGAACTTAAGTCCATTTAAGCATAACTCTCTATTGGATGCTGGCCTTAGAAACTGGTATCTACTCAAATTAGTAAACAGGCACAACCAACAATCAAAACACACCAATTAAAAGTAGGCCAAAGTTTAAATTGAGCTTTAATTTAAAACCACTGGAAATGAAAACTAGCTATTATTTTCATGACTCATTTATAAAGAGCTCTAATAGCTATGTTCAGTTGTAAAGAAATAAATCTTGAATGCCTGAGCTACCCAAGGCAGCTACCTCCAAGCACGCACGGGGACATGCAGGTGTGAGACCAGGAGAAGGCCAGAGGAGCGGGTGTGTGCATACCCAGAGCAGAGGGTCAGGAGTTCTCACTTTCTCACTACTTCACTTGGTTCCTGAGGAGGCCCACCGGCTGTACAGTGGGAGTAGGGCCAGTTCACAGGGCGAGGAGGGATCTGCGTGCAAGCACTCTGTAAAGCCTCCACGAGTGGTGACACTCACTGTGCACGCCAAGTACAGCTCCCATTCTGCTGGCAAAGCTTTGCGCATGAACAAGTCCAGCCACATCTGCACCCTGAGCCTACTCTCTTTTCCGGCACAGCCAACATAACTGAAGTCTAAATTTGTGTTTACAACTGGCCTTATTTTATAAGAATGTCACATAACAATGAAAAATGTTACAAAAAATTTCACTGATGCTTCTTGCATATTTTTAAAGACTTAAACAGAATTTAAAATATCATCATTAGGTATGATTTTTTACTTCAATAAAAGACAAGAAAACGAATAATGGATAAAGAAAGATATTATCTGATGTAACTCAAACTCATCTCCTGATTTTAAAGAAATAGGAAAATGTGCACAAAAGATTGTCATAAGGTTAAAGAGCCATCTTGGAGTCAAACTGCCAGGGATCACACCCTGGCTTCACCCACCCACTAGTTGCCAAGTTACCTCATCTCTCAGGTCCCTGTTTTCTCATCTGTAAAACTGGAATAAAAACTGCCCTTACTTTACAAGGATAGGACTAGGCTTAAAGTCAGACAAGCTACATAATGTACCAGTGTACCTCCTCAGAGGAAATTAACTACTACCGCTATTTCCAGTAAGACAAGCACAGCAGGAGAAAGCGAAACGAGGATGGACTAAGGTCAGCTAGGCTTGGGTACCCCAGCCCCGCACTACACCGCAGGGCTCAACCTCCTGACAATAACGGGACCTCTCTAATGCCACTCCGAGTCAGAGCTGGTACTTTTACTGCCACCATAAATTCTGGTAATTTTTACCCTTTGAAAGTACTTTCATATCCCCCCATCTCATTCAATCTTCTCAAATTCTGGCAGTAGGAAAAGTATCATTATTTCTAGTTCACAGATGAAGACAGTCAAATTCAAAGCAGTTAAATAACTTAACTCAATGTCCTGCAAAAGTGGTAAGACAGCCCTAGGGACAGGACTGATGAGCCTGAGCCAACACCAACACTGAGTCCACCACAGTAAGCATCTGGAAAGCAGGTTAAATACCTTTAAACTAAAGACAGCTGGCGATTCCCTTTCCCATAGCTAAAAGAGGAAAAGCAGGAATCAAGTATGTCCACAAAGAACTCTTGAATTTGAACTGCAATTTCAGTAGGCTTTTCATTTTAACTGACAGAGTAAAGAAAACCGAAGTTTTGTACCAGAATAATTTTGGTTTTTAAAGTATTATCCATACTATCTCATCTTCAGGTAGTGCTACTTGACTCAAGAGCTCAAAGAAGAATTCTCATGGAATTCATTTATTTCTATTTTTTAAATTAGTCCTACACAAGCGATCACAGATGTATCTCGAAATAGACTAGAGTGTTCATAAGGTTCTTACATTAAGTTACAAATCAGAGGTTAAAATATTTTAGGCCAAGGTCTTCCGTGGTCCATCTTCCTCTCTCAGAATCTACCTACCTTGGAAAAAAAACCTGATCAGGTTTCACAGTTCACTGGTTCTAGAGGCCAATTCTAGCCACCAACACCACAACCAGCCCTTCCTGCTCTCTGTCCCATTCCTGAGCTGGTCTCCGAAAAACAACCTCGTGGCTGCTTCTATGCTCCAGCAGGCAAGAACGGTTCAACATCCTTTTGTTGTTTCGTTGTTGCTGTTGCGTGGTTAGTTGGTGTCCCTGGTGGTGCAGTGGTAAAAAATCCACACACCAATGTAGGAGACACAGGTTTGCTCCCTGGACTGGCAAGATCCCCTGGGAAAGGAAATGGCAACCCACTCCAGTATTCCTGCCTGGGAAATCCCATGGACAGAGGAGCCTTGCAGGCTATAATCCATAGGGTCGCTAAAGAGTCGGACACAACTTAGCAACTGAACAGCACCAACAAACATCCTTCTGAGCAAGCCTTATTCAGGAGAAGCAGCTCTGAGACATCTGAAATGATCCATGCTGAGGAATTCACCCTGCTTCAGCTGCAGGAAGCAGCTGACCGTTCTGCTACCCAGGATCCAAGGTGAGACTAGTGATGTTTCACATCCCAGACTTACAGGAGAGATTCCAAAATAGTCACCGGGCTGTGGGGCAGAATCTGACACTCTCGCAGCTAACAGTGTGCATGTCACCGTTTCCCCCATGACAACCACAGGGGACATAATCCCGGACGACAGCGGTAATGGCTGTCAGATAGCCACAGTGACCACAGCCTCTGAACCTCAAATTCACACACACGATCCTAAAAAGCCAAAATCTTATCCCATTTTCACAGGTAAGAGAGCTGTCAAAGACAGACCTGGATGCTGAAATTTTAATGGTTTGTGCAAAGAAGACAAAATTTTCTATTTCAAAAGATTTAACACATGTGGCTGCCTAAGCACATGGTAAAGAGCGAATCAACATTTTAAATATGCTATTCCTTAAGGAGAAACTTTTTACCAAAGCTATATATTATTACCAATATTCATAATGCAGACAATCTCCACAGTACACAGAAACAAATCCTAGATTAGGCACCTAGAAAATAAATAATTGGCAGCATGCAATTTTCTATGTCTTTGGACTAACTTTTGCAACAGATTTATAGGGCAGGGGTAACCCAACAGTGTAAGGACAGGAAGTCAGCCTAGGAGTAAAAGTATGATAAGAGATACACATTCCATCCCAGGTTGGGAAGATCCCTTAGAGAAGGAAGTGGCAACCCACTCCAGTATTCTTTCTTGCCTGGGAAATCCCATGGACAGAGGAGCCTGGCAGGCCATAGTCCATGGGGTTGCAAAGAGTCAGACATGACTCAGCACACACACATATACATAGGTCATCTAAAGTGTCAAGAAGATTTCATAAAAAATGCAAAGCCTTATAAATGTTCAAAAAATAATTTATAAAATGAGATTTATTTTTAATAAAGTACAGAGAAATGCAGGAAAAAGTGTGAATGCACTGGCACTATAGGGGCTTTGTTACAGAATTCAGTGTAAGTTGCTCGCTGAAGACTCTGAAATAGCAAGTTCCAGTAAAACCTGTCAGCATAGAATGAAGAGTCAGTACTTTAGAAAGATGTGTGTGTTGGGGGGGGGTGGGGGTGGGGCAGAGAGAGGGTGGCATGTGTGTGTTGGGTGCTGGGAGGAAAAAGAAGCAGAGAGAGAACACACACACACACACACACACACACACACTTTCATCTTGGCTCAGTGCATGGCTGACTATATTCTCTACTTAGGTAAGAAATTTTCACTAACTTAATTTTAGTAATTAAAATACATTCAGTACTTTGGGGAACCTTTAACAAGAATAAAGCAGTCTATTACACATGCAATTCTGTACACATTTCTTTTCAAGTTGCTGTATTTAGAGACAAGCTGACTTGAGACACCAACAGTTTTATATGCTATCACCAAAACTTGGCCTAGGAGGTGTAAGGGAGAAGAAGAATGAAAGTTCACGAGCATAAACCTTTTTCTCTTTGATGCCAAAACTGCCTTTACAGACCTAAGTCCCCAAAGTGCAGGCTTTGTTCTCATTTGTTTTTGGTATTATTTAAAACTCTTCTAGCAAATCTTCTTGCAGTGGAGGGTTATGTTTCACTATCCACTTATAAAACTGCAGGATGATTCCAGTTCACATTGTGCAAATGACATTCTAACTAGTGACAAAACCTATAGCCAGCTATCAAAATCAATCACAACCAGCTATAAGAACGGTGCTAAAGCAACCAAGAGTCAAAGGACTCTGCTCTATTTCTTATCACAGCCTTCGTGGCGGTAGCATGCAGTGTGTGCGTGTGTGCTGAGCTGTTTCAGCCACGTCTGCCTCTCTGCAATCCTATGGACTGTAGCCTGCCAGGCTCCTCTGTCCATGCAATTCTCCAATACCCGAGTGGGTTGCCATGCCCTCCTCCAGGGCATCTTTCTGACCAAGAGATCGAACCCACGTCTCTCCTATCTCTGGCACTGGCAGGCAGTTCTTTACCACTAGCTCCACCTGGAGAGCCCATCATGCAGTAAGTGCTCCCAAACAACTGAATAACTTCACAACAATTGGAACTTGAGAGCGATGTGAGTTTTGATAGAAGCAGGAAGGGTCAAGTATTCTTCACTACCAGGAATCTAAGACAAATAGTTAATTACTGTTGGAGGTCCCTGTGCTCAGCACTGAATTATGAGCAGCTTCAGCTGTGTAGATGAAGAATAGTGGTGGGTGAGAGTGTCTGCTGGTGTGAATATGCTTCAAGTTGATGTAACCATGGTTAAATCAGTCAAAAAGTTCTATTCCAAAACTATTTGATAGTCAAGATTTTCTAGAACTTGAGCTCCAAATTATTAAAGATTAAAAAGGAAAAAAAGATTGATAGTGAAATTCATACTGTTCAGTAACTGCCAACTCTATACAAATTACATGAAAAGAACCTACAAAACAGAAATCTGAATTTTCACAATTAGGAAACGATACAATTCAGTGTCATTTTTTAAAAGTTTTTTTAGTTAAAAGTTTGTATACATATGTCTTTATAAACATAGAAAAAAGTCTAAGGACTCCTTTGCTTATTAGAGGTTATCCCTAGAGAATATCCTTTCCTTATGTAGTTAAAGTTAAGGGGAAAATGTTTTTAACAGCAGTCAAGTTATCAGAATTGAACTTTCCTGGTGGCTCAGATGGTAAAGAATCTGCCTGCAATGTGGGAGACCTGGGTTCACCATGGGTCAGGAAGATCCCCTGAAAGAGGGCAGGGCAACCCACTTCAGTATTCTTGCCTGGAGAATCCCCATGGACAGAGGAGACTGGCATGGACAGAGGAGCCATGGGGTCGCAAAGAGTGGGATAAAACTGAGCAACTAAGCACATACAAGTTACAAGAATTAGACTTAAAAGTTATTTTCAAAACTACTCTCTACACATATTTGCTAAACACAAACATAGATACGACTTCTCTGTTTTCTGAGCCTTCACTGCTTTTTATTTGCATTTCTTATAGCTGCTGCTGCTGCTGCTAAGTCACTTCAGTCGTGTCCAACTCTGTGCGATCCCATAGACGGCAGCCCACCAGGCTCCCCAGTCCCTGGGATTCTCCAGGCAAGAACACTGGAGTGGGTTGCCATTTATAGTTGATACCCAGGTTTAAAACTCCAAGAATTAATAAGTTCAAAAATCTAAATTGTTTCAATAATCAGAACTAAATTTAGCCATAAGAAATAATTTTCAAAATAAATTTTTGGAATATTATTTGCCAGAGTTTCAACGGGACAAAAAGATTATGTGAGCCAACCTCTTCTTTTCACAGATAAGAAAGCGACCCAGGAGACCAGCCTTAGGTCCTCACAAAGTGATGAGAACTCTAATCAATGTCCTACTGATGACATGCTTTATCCCACATTACATACTTTTGAAAGCTGCGTTTTCCATTATTCTAATAATTTCAAAATACTAAGGAAACCATATTGTTCTCAAGATGCTGCATAATCTACACAAACTGCCTTTGTTAAAGTAATGGTAACTAGTAAGGGAACTGTGAGTCTCTTTACATCATCCTCATCTGTACAGCCAAATGTTTAAGTAGAGAGTCTTCATAATTACTTGCAGTTATATTACAGTTTTTACTGAGTGCTTCTCTGGGTTAAGAATGGTGCTTCATTCCATTTTTAATCACCACCACTGACTCCATTTTCAAGATGAGAAATTTGAGGTTCGGAGAAATTAAGTGACTTTCTTGGAGTCCAGTGACAGGTGAGTGACTGAAGAGGTCTGCCTCCTTGGGCCCAGCATCCTTGTGCTGCCCCTGAAATGTAATTGTGCAGTTTCAAAACTACATTCAGGGACCAAGGGGGCTGGAATTCATCTGCCTGAGAACATTTCCCTGTGAGCCTCTGAAACTATGGAGAGCTACTAGAAATGCAAGAGCCACAGCTCCTAGACTGCGGCCTCAGACACAGACTGTCTCGCTCCAGCTTTGATGTAACTCCTCCTTTGGGCCTCCTGACCCACTTCCTAGGGTGCTGGAGTTACCTGTCAAACTACAAAGGCTCTCTATTCTGTCCCAAGCACGGCGAGCAGCATGGAGGCAGAGAGCCCTGCATGGTTCTCTGGTTTGGCTGCTGAGCCCTGCCCCCACCCAGACAGGGCTACCTGAACTACACTCACAGTTCTCCGTATCAGCACACAACCCACCATGAACTTCCAGGCCTCTGTGTGTTCTCCACACACCCCTGCCCCTACCCCCAGGCCACAAAGTCTGTCCCCAAGTCCCTTTCACCTGTTTAACTCCTCTGCACTCGTCGGGACTGAGCAGTCCTCCCATTTCCCGGAAAACCCTTCCTGTACCCTCCCATTCCCAGCAGGTTGGCCAGGCCCACCCTTGTCAGCCGGCCGTCTGTTACGTCTGTTACCTCGTTAAACTTCACGGGCTTCCCCACTGCTGGGTCCCCAGCACCTCGGCGCCTAGCACGTCATTCCAAGAGTGTTCATGAAGGCATGACCCCAGCCGGGTAGGGAGTGATGGCAGCCTGACAATGGGCATTCACCCTGGCGTGCTTACTACTCTGCCTTTCCGTTTTTCTAGAAAAACCACCCACAGACCAGACAGAAAGACCTGCAGTGACCCTACATCTGATGCGCTTGTTTTCCTGTGACCCATGAGCCCCCCGGCACCTTGCCCACGGAGGCCAGGCAGCTGATACAGGCCTTGTGATGGATGCACCTAGGCCACTATCAGCCTCTGTGCTCGAGCACTGAGCATATTTGTTCTCTGACTTGAGCGGTCTTGGATTACTCTGGGTGACAGCAATCCAGTTGTCCCCCTGTAGCCACAGAACACTGCTGCCAGGACCTCCTGCGGGCACTGAACTCTACAGATGCTGAAGTCCATATACTATAAAACCATGCAGTCAGCTCTTGGTACCTGCAAGTTCTGCAGCCATGGAAACGGAGGGTCAACAGGGCGCTGCCTGGCACCAAAATATTTTCCCAAGACTGTACCTCTGAAATTTTAACACAAATTAAAAGAAAAATCTGGTTTGCTTTATCATAATGTATTATAATTTTAAAAGAATTTTTCTTTTTAAACATCAGTAAGGCATGACTGTATATGGGATGACAGAGGAAAAACTTTTTTTATGAGGAGTTTTCCTTTAAAAAAAAAATTTATTTACTTATTTGGCTGCACCTGATCTTAGTTGCAGGATTTTTACTTGAAGCATGCAAACTCTTAGTTGCGGCATGTGGAATCTAGATCCCTGACCAGGGATCGAACCTAGGCCCCCTACATCGGGAGTGAGGAGTCTTGGCCACTGGGCCACCAGGCAAGTCCCTAAAAAGGCCTAAAATTGGCAAAACTAATTCAGATACCAAGGAACTTTAAATCAAAGAGTTCAGTAGAATTCACAATACCTATCGACTTCTGGATAAACTCTGGGAGACAGTGAGGGACAGGGAGGCCTGGCGTGTTACAGTCTATGGAGTCGCAAAGAATTGGACACACCTTAGCAGCAGAACAACAACTGACTTCCGCAAATAGCAACATTTATGTTTAATACAGCAGAATACCAAAAACTGTTCATTGCAGGGGGAATAAAAACATATTAAAAGTTATCTCACAGCAGAGACAAAATAAGTATTCTAGACAGAAGAAACAACATTTAGTGCACTGAGAGAAAAGAAGGGTCAGCCAGGGAAACAAAAATGTGAACGTAGCCCTGAATGACTGGAGCAGGGTGTTCAGGAAGGGGAGCTGAGAGGGGCGCAGAGCCAATTACCAGAGCTTCTGAACTGCATTAAGGAGTCTGGACTTTATTCTCGGGATGAAGAAAAGTTTTTTTTTCTCTCTCTCTGAATTCACTTATTTAAAGATAGAACACAGCCATTCAAAATTGTAGAGCACAATATCAACACAGTTTAAAGCTAGGGAACTAAGTTGAATTGTTGTATTTAATTTACATTAATAAGTATCTTAAAAGAAGCAAATGTAGATTTTAAGATTTATTAACACGCTAATGACCCAAGTAACTAAGAGAATCTAAGTTGAGAGTGATATTGTGTGATTTTCACGTTGAAAGATTACAGTAACATATATTTCAATTAGACAGCAGCAAATACAAAAGCATCTTCTGAACTGTACAGTATCCTGTATGAAGGAGTTCATTCTACAGCATTTCATCATTCTCCTGGCCTCAGTTTGTGCATAGAAGGCATGCTGGACACCAGCAATTCACATTACATAAATTATCCACCACTCACAAGGTGTAAAATCTATATTATACATGTATAATATAGAAAAAAATGTATATTATACATGTATAATATGCATGAATAGAAATTATTCTTGAATGCCAGAAACAGTGCCAATTATTTCTGACAGACTTGGGATTTCCCAACTTTGCCACTGATTAACTATCTGAACTGTTTAAGCCTGTGTTTCGGTTTCTTCATTTCTAAAACGAGAAGGCTGGGCTAGATTTTTGTCCACTTTAGTGTCAAGATCAGACTTCCATAGTAGAAACCTCACTCTAACTGCAGTGAGTGACTGAGGAGAACATGTCCAGGAGCCAGAGGCTGGTTAGGAAGAAGTTTTGCAATAACTGGGAGGAGGTGACAGAGGCCTGACCCTGGTTAGCAGCTGTGGGGGTGGATTCCAGGGCTAGCAGACACTGACAACAATAGAACTGGAGACTGATTGGATGCTGAGGGTGAGAAGACCAGCGTAAGCGCACAGCCGCTCAGGAGGTGGTGGCAGGAATTAAACCAATGGCACCCAAAAGGACCAGGAGATCTGACCGGGAGGATGGAGATTCCATTTGGGTGTGTGGTGGCTGTAGCGCCTGGCTGAGCTGCACCTCCTGGAGAAACTATCCCAGGGGCAGGGGGGTGCAGGGTTCTATCACTGAAGCCAAGGCATTTTAGGCACCAAAATATTATAAAAACAATTCAGCAAAGACACAACTAATAGTCTTCTGATGTATCTTTTTCTCTCCAGTCAATGACATTCTTTAAGGATCTTTGCAAAAAATGTGAAATGTGATTATTTAAGAATTTAGCCCTTTGTGCAAGAGTAAGATTTGAAAGAAAGAAATGTATTTGGGAACGTTGAAATATTTGAAAATTTAGTATGTGATAAAGGGGATACTTTTAATCAATTAACAATGTTGGGAAAAAAACCTAGCCAATCATTTGGAGAAAATAAAGTTAGGGCCGTAAACTTCAGAGAGCTCAAGAGACGATTTCTTTTTTAATCTATAAAAATAGTATTAGAAAAGATTGGTGACTTTTTATAGTCTTATGGCAGGGAATAATAATAGCTATTACCTACATAGCGCTCATCATGCACCATGCACTATATACAGTGTTTATACAAACACTTTGTTCCTGCAACAATTCTGAAGTAATATTTTCATTTTAGAGTTGAGGAAATTGAAGTGCAACAAAGTTCAGTAACTTCCGAGGTTCTCTACTCGACAGTGGTGAGACTCTGCCTAGAACTCAAGCATCTGCGCTCTGAACCACTACAGAGCACAGCCTCTCTGTAAGACCATGCAGAAAGAGAGGGAGAGGGACAAAGAAATGAAATCTGAAGGAATATTTAAAGCCTCTTTATGGAACGACAGTTATCACTGAAATTCATAAATTATAACACAAAAGTAGAGGAAAATATTTCCAATAAATGTCAAGCTAATATTCTAGTAC
This sequence comes from Ovis canadensis, assembly GCF_042477335.2. Lineage (NCBI taxonomy): Eukaryota > Metazoa > Chordata > Mammalia > Artiodactyla > Bovidae > Ovis > Ovis canadensis. Next base: position 35,466,960 of record NC_091260.1, read on the forward strand.
ATAAAGGATACTTTAAAAAAAATCAATAAGAAAAAATTAAACAATTCTCTCTCATGTGTGAAAGTCACAAAAGAAGTAGGAAATTGTTAATAAATACAAGTTGTATGGATGTGAGAGTTGGACTGTGAAGAAAGCTGAGCGCCAAAGAATTGGTGCTTTTGAACTGTGGTGTTGGAGAAGACTCCTGAGAGTCCCTTGGACTGCAAGGAGATCCAACCAGTCCATTCTGAAGGAGATCAGCCCTGGGTGTTCTTTGGAGGGAATGATGCTAAAGCTGAAACTCCAGTACTTTGGACACCTCATGCGAAGAGCTGACTCATTGGAAAAGACTCTGATGCTGGGAGGGATTGAGGGTAGGAGGAAAAGGGGACAACAGAGATGAGATGGCTGGATGGCATCACTGACTCGATGGAGGCGAGTCTGGGTGGACTCCGGGAGTTGGTGATGGGCAGGGAGGCCTGGGTGCGATTCATGGGGTTGCAAAGAGTCGGACACGACTGAACGACTGAACTGAACTGAACTATGATGCTAAAAAGCTAAGAAATGCAAATTGAAATAAGAAACCATCTTTCACAGACTGATAATATCAAACACTGGCAAGAATGTGAAGCAATGAGCACTCTCACATACCGTGAGATGAATGTAAGCTGGCACAATGTTTTACAGGGCAATTTGGCTACATGATAAAAAATTTTAAATATACATAATCCTTTGACTCAGCAGTTTTACTTCTGAATATTTATTTTACAGAACGAAATGCACAAATATCTGAAAATGCACATACAATGGTAGTCACTGCGGCGTGATATAACTACCAAACAATAAACACTATGTCTAAAAAGAAGAGATTGGTTAATGAGACGACCAAATGACGGAATGCTATGCAGTCATGAAAATGGCAGCTCTACGTTCATCGTTAAGATACTAAACAAAATGCTGTTAAGAAAAGAAAACTGTACAGCAGTCTACATAGTACTGTTCTTTTGTTAAAAGATAAATGCATGTTTAAAACAGATTGTTCTGTTGCTTTCAAAAGGACTGTCTAACCATTTTATTAATAAAGCTTAATCTAAAAATTCTGAATTCAGAAAAATCACAAGGACCTTAATATAACAGTGTGGAAATGCCAGTGTGCCAGAAAAACTGAAACGTATTTTCAAATTTCAAAATAAGTTTATACTGACATTAAAAGTTTTTTAGGAATATTAGTACCTACATTAATTAATAAGTCACATCTTTTTTTTTAAATCTAAGGATCAATGAAAATAATTGATTACTACCCAACAAGAATTTAAGAGTATCAATAAATCCAGATAATAAATAATTATTTTGAAAGAGGAAAAAAAGAAATGTGAAATGTCTTTCTCAAAACACTCAACATCTTAAGACGTGAACATCAAGAATCCAACCCTTTCACAAGCAGCCATCTTATTAGACCAAAGTCCTCACAGTAATTAAATAACTTGGTCAACATTGCAAAGCTGGCGCTTACTGCCTGACTTCTCACAGTCTAGCTAGGAGAAAGGGCAGTATATATTGGTGGTGGTGATTAACTATTAAGGCATCTTTTTTTAATTGTAGGATATAAAATGACTCAGGCCAACAAAAAGAGCAAAAAAAAACTCTGCCACACAACCAGTCCACAGGACGTTCGTAATGAGCAGCATCCAATTTTATGCAATTCTAAAGAACACTTCATTTATTCAGCATCAAGGCTACAGGACCACCTCTTCCAGATGATTTAGATGTTTACCACTTTGAGGATCAAAATACTTTCTACAATCATCAGGGACAGAATACTTCCTTAATATGTTACAAGCTTTCTAACTTGGTTGACTGAGTGGAGAGAAACACAACAATCTTGTAAGCCACAGTCATTGTCATTACGGAAAACAAAGCCAATCATATGATCTTCATCACTCTCATTTTACAAATAAGGAACTGATACCCCAAGAGTAATGTGGGAAAGTGCTGTGAATTAATAAATTCATAGTCTTAGAGGTGATCCAGGTGTGTGGAACCAAGCGTTCCATCACCAGGCGGCCCCCAACTGCCATGCTCCAACGTCCTCTTAGCAGGTCCCTTTCTCCTCCCTTCTTAGCACCTGTCAGGGCTCTGCCTATATTCTGCCTTTAGGGAACCTGTCTCTTGCTCTAAGTATGGGTCTTCTAACTGGCTGCTTTTAATTGCTGCACATACATTGCTGCTGCTGCTAAGTCACTTCAGTCGTGTCCAACTCTGTGCGATCCCATAGACGGCAGCCCACCAGGCTCCCCAGTCCCCGGGATTCTCCAGGCAAGAACACTGCGTTAGGGACACCAAATAGACAAGACTACAAGAATAATAAAGAAATGTCAGCAAATCCTGAGTGAATGCCCCTGGAACTCTTCTAAGTGTAAAATCAAAGAACTTCAAAGCACAGATTTTGTTACAGGCCCTTTGGCAGTTCAGAGCCTTCTTTTCTTACTTCTTAGTGCTAAACCATGTTCCAGATAAGGGAGGCTACCGGGTTTAGTTACCACCAGTAAACTTTAAAACGTTTTCTGTTAATGTGGGTTCTTGGTTCCTGAAATCTCACATAGTACTTGTCTAGCAAATCTTTTCTTTAATGCAAATGTGAACTATTTATCCCAAGTTGAATCATTATTAGTAGCAAATTCATAAATTTTGGATGAAGTAGGGTAATTGGGACAAAAATCCTAAACATAATATCCTAAATTTAGATAACATTCTGAGAACTCAGAAAAAGGAATCACTGTATTAATGCATAACAGCTCCAGGTGTATATTTATATAGATACGCACACACACACACACATGCGTGCACACACATACACACACACACACACACTTTCAACTCCCTGGTAAGAGAAGAACTACATACACAGAGCAAACATTTCTTCTTACAGCGTATTATCATGCAGTATAGCTCTTTCGTCTGTACCACATTAAGCCATCCTACTTCACCTGTGGCATTTGGTGTGTCTAATACTTCAGATACCTCCTAATGAATCTATCACACATTGACTATTTGGAAACACCAATCATCTAGGCTTTTGCCATTTAACCCCATCTCAGCTAGGTCTTGATTACATCTGACCAAAGGGGAAGAACAGACAATCCACTGGTTTGATCTTGCAACATCATAACTACCTCCATCCATTTACTTAACAAATTCTTACTGAGGATCTACTCTGGGCCAGACATTTTGCTAGGTTCTGGGTTCCTACCCAGCCAAAGGCTCTGCCCACTTATGTCTTTTCAGTCTTCAAGGGAAGGCAACCATTCACCAAATGAGATAAATACAAAATCAAAGCACTAACAGTAAGGACATGGAGCTACAAAGCCAGTCTAGGAGACGAGGGAAGGAAGGCTTCCCTGAGGAAGCCTCAGTGAGCTAAGATATGAAAAGGGAGGAGCTGACTCAGGACTGGGAAAAGTGCTCCAGGACAGAGAGCAGGCGGTGCCACAAAGGCCCTATGGCAGAGGTGGTGTGCTGAGTCAGGAAATGAAGGCAGTCCTGCTGAGAATAAGGGTGTGTGTGATCAGAGATGGGCCCAGGGAGGCAGCCAGGGGCTAAACCAGGCAGGGACTCTGTGGGACATCTTAAGAACTCTCCGATCTTTATCCAAATGGAAAGCATCTGAACGTTTTACAATTCAATTTAATTTACTTTTCTATAGGAAAATTGCTACACTCAGATTTACATTTTTAAATGATCACTCTGGTCACACAATATGGAGAACCAACTGCAAGGGAGGAAGCAGGAGAGAGGGAGCAAGTTGGGAGGCTACTATGTTAGTTCAAATGAGAGATCACGGAGACCTAGACTAGGAATATGGTAACAGACCAAAGCACCAGCCTCTGATACGGAACTGAAGACTAGGAGCTGTCAAGGGTAACTACTAGCCTCTCGTCCTGCCGCTTCATGAGCAGAGAACTCCTGAGTATGAGTAGGGCAAGGTGTAGGGAAAATCCTGAATTTGGTTTTCGATGCCTGAGTATGGATGTGTTCTGTAGAGAGGTGTGGCAACTAGGAGAGGTCATGGCTAGGAAAATAAACTCTGCACTCATTCATGAAAGGCCAATAGTTGACCTAAAGGCATTAATGAGACTAGGGTGGGGGTGGAAGAGAGGAAATGAGAGAAGGCCTGGACCTGAGGATGTTCTAACATTAATGCTCAAGAAGCTGAGGGGCCATTAAAGAAGGGTTGGCAGTGTTAAGAAAACAACCAAGGAGGGCTTACCCATAAGCACAAATAACTAGACACTCAAATCCCAGAAACTCAATTTTCTCAATATTTGACAGTTTACACATGGCTCTAATTACTTTGCAACTACAGAGTTATTAAACTAATTCTGTAAGGTTTACATTATATAAAATTGGTCAACACTATTAATCACTGCTTGCTAAATACCAATTACTGCTACAAAATACCAAGCAATACACCAAAACTCGTAAGAAATAGTTCCTGCCTTCAAAACTTTCCTTAAGCTACATTATGATTAAAATCACATCAATTAAGTCATGAGTTAGTGTGTCTTCTAATACACTTATTTAAAAATTAATTCATCCTAACACTTTGGGAAAATTAGTTCATCCTAATGCTCATCCTAACACTCTTAGAAAAGACCCTGATGCTGGAAAAGATTGAAGGTAGAAGAAGAAGGGAATGACAGAGGATGAGATGGTCGGATGGCATCACCAACTCAATGGACGTGAGTTTGAGCAAGTTCCGGGCGATGGCGAAGGGCAGGGAAGGCTGGTGTGCTGCAGTCCATGGGGTCACACAGAGTGGGACGTGACTGAACAACAACACTTACATGCATCCGATATTCATGGGTGCCAGACACTACTCTAGGTGATGGGCAATGGCACTAAGAATAAGACAGAGTTCCTTGTCTGTTAGCAACTGATATTTAGTATTCAGAATGCTGTAAGACCAGTTTGAAGATTATTTGATGCTATATCAGTTGAATGGTTATTTAGGCCATAAAGGAAGGCAATAATACCTACTACTTATCAAGAGTACAACCTCTACCCCCCCACCCTGATATCTACCTTCTTCTGACTCCACATACACTCATCATCATGCTTACTGTGACACTTAGCCAACACGCTAACTACAGCACTGCGTAAGCTCCAGGCTCTTGCTTCAGTCTTAGAGAGGACTGAAGGGCTCATCACTAATTCCCAGGTGACAGACTGCATTTTCAGAAATACATGCTTGGTGGGTCTTAAGAACTTAACAGCTCTTGGCTCTCTGTAACATCTCAATCTATTAAACCAAACTAACCAGACTGGTTATTTCAAAGGATTCTATCGCTAACAGTACAGAACTCCTTTCCATACCAAACATACCTAAACTAACCCATAGGCCAGAGTAAATGAGACAAGGATATCTTCTTGATTATCTTATAGCCTAGAGCATACTCTATACGTTTCCCAATGTTATTTCCCTAACTAACAGAGTTGCTTTTACTAATAATAAAGCCTGAATTGTAAATCCAGTGTTGGCAGATCCTCAGTTTTTTGCTCCTATATCCGCTACTTAATTTTCTCTTTAAGAAAGAAAGAAAGAAAGAAAGATAGAAAGAAATCACATCTGAACTTGCAGTTCCATACTCATACCTTTTAAGAGTATAGGCAGAAATAGTTTGAAAGTAATCTGCACCTGAATTTGCCATTGCTGTGGATATGGAAAAGCTACAGTATATATCTGTCCTAAGAAAGGGAAAGAGCAAAAACTAGCAGACCAAAGGTACAAGCAGAAAGCAGAACAAAGCTTCCACCTTTAACTACTGTCCTGAGAGGTCAATCATTCCTCAGAAAGCTAAGGAAGCACTACTGTTTTCACTGCAGAGATACAGTGTGAAATGCTGTGGGTGAGATTCAGAGCACTAATCCTTAACCTAGGTGCTCCTCTCTATTCCCATGTCTCTCACAACACTTAACATGGTAGTGTGAAACCTCTTCATAATACAATCTGCCAGCAGAAACAGAGGCTGTGCACTGATGACATTTTTCTCTACCACCCAGAAAATCACCTCGCAGAGATTCATAAAAGTTGGATGAATGAAATCTAAAACAAGTACAAACGGAGAGGATCTGACTCCACTGGAACAGTTTCCATGTGTGATGATTAAAATGAATGTGTGATATTATATTAGCTTCTTTATTTCCTTCTACTTATAAACCACACAAATCAAGAAACCTAAGAAACACTCAACACTCACCAACCGTTCTCCTTGACTAACACAATGAAATGATCTAAGTACAAATCATTTGTTCTCCCTGCCTAACATGATGAGGTGATCTAAGCACAGTTTACCTGTATTACATGTATGAGGCCAGGTTACAAACATCATGCTTTATGGACACATCAGGAGACAAACGTATTGGCAATGGCACTGGGTAGAAACCTATCATTCTCACATTGACTCTTGAAGGACAACTTCCTCCTTCAAATCATTAATCTGGTCATTAATTTGTAAAAGAAAGTGGAGACAGCAGAGAGGGATGGAAAGAAATGGACTGTGCAGTGAGATCGTCATGGACTGGAAGCCTAGCCTGTTTTCCAGTCGTGTGATCATGGGGCTTTAGCATCACACACGAGTTTCTACCTCTTGAAAACAGAAAATTACAACACTCTGGAAGGCTGCAGACATGATGAAATGAGCTAATATATAACTTGCCTGACACACAGAAGGCAAGAAAAGTGACTATATAAAAGTACTTCTACTTGATCAATGAACATGTTTACTAACCACAGCAAAAATCCTCTTATTCTCTTGCAAGAACACCCAACTAGCAGTTAGCTTTGCAGTGAGGATTTCTAAATAACATTTACTTCAATTCTGTTTCTGATTATTTCTTTTGCGTTTCAAAATGTTCTTAAATTATTTCTTAAAAACAACTTGGGTTGATTCTTAATAGTGCATATTTCCTCACATTAATCTTTTTTACCCATTTACATTTTAAAGTAACTAATTTTCAGCTTAGATTATAAAAAGAGGCCAGGACTGAAGAAAACAACCAAGTCTAAGGAATATACCTGGTACATCTGATATAGCAAGGCATTTCAAGGTTAGAAGTGCAAAATACTGCAGCTCTTAAGGAGCCTCTGGAGACTAATGCTTCTCCATGCCACATTCTCCTATTGCCTTCCTCAAAGAAAAATAACCCTCAACCCAAGAAATCTGGATACAAAATGCAAAAGTTGTGCCTTCTTACTCAGAGAACTTCTGAATGCCCCATGTTTTCCCTCAGGGGAATCCATTCCCTATTAACTGCCCCAGCCACTCCAGCATTTCTTCTGGAATGCTCCCAGCAACTGTCAAGGGCTGATCAGCAGACAGCCTAGGCAAGCTGTAGCTGGTTCTTTTGCTCTTGTTGAAAGCAAAGAACGCTCCTTTCATTCCATATTTTGAAATCTTCCAAGTCAGTAAGTCAGCAACCATTTCTAAAATGTGCAACATATGCTTGAGGTAGTATAGGAGATGTGAAAAAGAGTATCAATGAACAGAGCTACTTCCTGTTTTTTTTTTAATCTAGCAAAATAGAGTTATTATAGCATATTGGAAATAATGTATTAAGGAATGTTGGTTAACCAGTCACTCATGCCAGAATCAGATATGAAAAGAAAACTAAAGTTGGCAACAATTCTAGTTCTAATATTTCCCTTTCAGAATTATATTTAATAATCTTTGAAGAATGCATTCATTTTCTTACCTGATTCAAAATAAAACTTGGAGACAATTCCTAACTACAAAACTTACAAATTCATGGAAGACTAACTTATGTAACTACTTCTGTCATTTTATAAAATCACCAACTTAAAAAAAAAAAAACTTATTTGGGGGCAATAATTTTCCTACACCTCCTTTAGTAAAGTCACTGAATTATATTTTTAGTCCAGAAGCTTCTAAAAGGAAGTGAAAGCTGAGGGCTATATGAGGATATAAAAGCAGCCTATGAAACAGCTTCAGTTTTAAGGAAAAACTAACATTAACAAGCACAGCATATCTTGTTCTTTCATGGGGCCAGCAAATTGTTAGTTAGGTTTTTTTTTTTTTTAAGTTACAAAAATAGGATGGAGTAATTATATCTACCAAACTCACAATAGCCTGTTCAATGGAGAGTAACACTGTAATTTCTCTTCAAAGCCAGTAAATAGGAAGAAAAAGCCCCTAATTCTGCATTAGAAGGAAAAATCCCAAACCCTTGGGCGCCACTTACAGGCAAGAAACTTTCACTGATTTCAGTTACCAACCTGAAAAAGAGGGGTGGACTTAAAATCTTCTATTTTTAATATCAATATTATTTATATTATTTACACTACAAAATTGTATTTTCCACAATTTCAATTTCTACACCCAAAGTTCAAAAACTGGAGGAATTATGAAATTTAAAAACTTTAGGAATTCTCTTTAAAAAAATATGACAGGTCTTAAAGATGTACAGTACTACTGAAACATAAAAATATTTCAAAATCTTGATGTTAGATGATCCTTCTAAAGTATGAATGTAACTATTATCCAAAAAGTAAAGTTCAATTGCAATTTTCCTCCTTACAGTCAAAGTGCTTATACCAACGGTCTCAAATGAATTTCAACCCCATGAACAAGGAAATATGGAAAAAACTCACTATTTCAAAAGTAGAGAAAATAAATATTTTACTATAAATGAAATGTTTATGTATAACATTTGGGATGAACAAACAGCATTCTGGCCAGCGAAATTCATTTAAAAAAATGATTTTGCCGATTAGTCTATTATTTCATATACTGTGCAATTATAATCCACCCTTTCAGAAAAGGGGAGGGGGAAAACTAGGTTATAAAATGCAAAAATTAAACATGGATTACTCACTCCCTGAATTCTATCTGCTTTCACTTTCGTCCTCTTATTTTGTGTGGAGACAACACTAAACATCTATACATTAATTTTACAGTGGTTCCTCTTCTATTATATTCATAGCTCGTTAAGATGCCTAGAATGCTGAGGCTTGCTAAATTATTTACTGCATCCAAAAACTTGGTATCATGGGAATAAGACAAAATTCACCTCTCAAATTCAGGGTTTAATATCTTTAACTGGACCTCACTTGTAGTAACAATCGCCTACAACGAATCATTCCAGTCAAGTTCTAATGCAATCTGCAAAGAAGCAATAGTGTAGAGAGAGAAACCTAACCCTTGTAAGACTAAGCTACATGTACAAGTGCACACAGAAAACCAGCACAGTCACAAGTCCCTGTTCCTCTCAACATGGCACACTGCTGACCACATTTTTAGGGTCCCCTCCCCCGAGAGGTGGGGAAAGAGAGGGGCCAACTTCTAAGTAGCAATCAACAAACTGCGGTTTTAAACATAGAATCAAGTTGCCCCCAAAAGTGCCAAATCACCAGATAATTAACGAAAGCCAATGATTCCTACTGTCAAATTCGTTTCACAAGGGAAACCACTACAAGGCAGTCTCTAAAACATTCAGAATAAAGGTCAGGAAGCCCTACAGGGAAACGGGTGACTATCACAACATTTCCAGCAACTCAAAATACCCCTCAAACCTGTGCTCTGCATACACTAGTTAGATTTTAAAGCAAACAAAAACAAGGACTATGGCTGTCACATTTAAAATAATTTCCTTAAACACAAATTTCTAGTTGCCAAAAAAGAGCCAGGCCAGGAACGGCTGGCCTGAGTTACCTTGCACATACCGTAACGCGCAGGCAGCCCAGGGCCCCGGAGCACACCGCACTGGGTCCCCTGGAATCCCGAGGCGGCCCGCGCAGCTGCAGGGAGCAGGAAGCACCGCACCCGCGCCGCGGTCCCCAACCACTCCGGAGAGGCTGCGGGGAGTAGGCACTACCGCTTTGCAACTGAATGGCTGACACATCCGGTCCTGGCTCTTACACCACTCCGCCAAATGCAAACTTCAAAGGCCAAATTCAAACTCCAAACAGAAGTCACTCAAGTCTCCGTGCTGCGGTCTGTATTCCCCAGGACACTAGGAGTCCTTTGGGGGACGCGATTAGAAAACTCTCCGTCCTAATACCCCGCAAGCCCCCGAGAGCTTGCAGCCCGTCACCCTGCACCGCTTTGACAGGCGTTACGGAGCCGTCCACCCGGAACCCCCTGCGGCCGCGCTCGGGGCGCGCCGCCTCCGTTCCGGCCCGGCCTCCGGTACCTGCCTGGAAGCTCTGCCTGTCACCGCCCGGGGGACCCCACCGCTTTCTGCGCCGCCGCCCTCCGGCCCTCCAACCCGGTCTCGGGCAGGGCTGCCCACCTGCTTCGCCCACCTACACTGCCCGCCCGCAGGCTCAGGCCTCACCCCCGCGCGCCCCGGGACTCAGGTCCGGGGTCGCCGCCGCCGCACTGCTGCTCGCCTCTTCCAGCCTGACCCGGAGGGCAGCGCCAGGGTCCCGTTCCGGGGCTCCTCGGAGAGCCCCGATTCCAGGAGCCCCACAAAGCCAGCCCGGCCCCCCACACCTTATCTCAACTAGTCCAAGCAGCGCGGCTCGCACGCCTGTCACATGTCTGCAAACAATAACAAACTCTCCAGCACGTCCCCGCCCCGGGCCCCCGTCCGGTCCCCCAGGCCAGGTCCGGGGCGCCGCCCGAAGCTGGAAGGGTCAAAGAGGGTGCCCGAGAGCTCGGGTCCCGGATAGCCGCGCGCAGCCTTGCTTTGCGGAGCCCCGGGACGTCCTGCGCGATGCCGGGGTTCATTCATTGCAATAGCCCGCCCGCCCCCCAAGTCCCCGCCGCTCCCCGGCCGCGCTGCTTACCCGGCCGGGGCCGCCGCAGTCGGCTCGGCGGCGGGCGTCCGCTTCTCCCCCGGCTCGGCCCCCGCGGGGCTCTGGGCGCCGCTGTCCGGTGCGGCCGCCGGCTCGGCAGGGTGGGCGCCACCGCGGCTCGCGGCTCCGTGGGGCGGCGGCACCGCCACAGGATGGAAACCGCTCCCGCCCGCCGCCGCGTCCGGGGGCTCCGGCGACGGGGAAGTGGAGGAGGACGGCGGCGAGGCGGCGAGGAAAAGCGGCTGCTCGGGCAGCTGGTCCAGCTCCACACTCCGCACTTTGCGCAGCTGCCGCCGCCTCCAGTCCGCCCGCTCACGGCCCCCACTGCCCGCCTCCCGCAGCAGCCCCGCGGCTGCCGCGGGCGCGCTGCTCGCCTTGAGGGCCCCTCTGCCGCCGCCCGCTTCGGGGCTCGCCGCCCCGGCGCCCGGGAATCCCGAGGACGAGGCGCGATTCCCCGCCGCCGCCGCCATTTTCTCTCGCGGGCTACATTCGCTCGGCCCCTGCGAGGGAGGGAGGGGGCGGGGAGAGTGCAGGGGGCGGGGGGCGGGCTCTGCGCCTCTAGCGTAGGGCTGGCTACGCCAACTGCGTGAGCGCGGCCCTTCGGGCGCCCGGCCGGGACTGACGGACGGGCGGGCGCGCTGGTTTCAGTTGGGGGAGGACGGCGGGCCGCAGGTTTCGGTGGGGAGCGGACTCTTAGCTCAGCCCCGCACCCGGGCAGCCGAGATGGCCGCTGCGGGGGCGCGCTGGGGTTCGCGCGCCTCACCCGCCGCGCCGCCAGGTAGTCCCGGGCTGCACCGGCGAGAGGAGGAGCCTCGGTGGCAGAGCTCCGCTTCCTCTCCGCCGCAATCTCGGCCCGGCTCGGCTGGCGCTCGCCCTAAGGGAATTGCAATTCGAGCTTTGATGGACGGTGCGTTGAAGGGGGCGCAAGCCAGAGGGCCTGCAGTCTGTCATTCGCGTGCCCGTTGCAGTGGGCGTCGGGGAACCCGGGCGCGGACCTACCTACCCTCGCCCCCGCCTCCACTCCGCGCGGGACGCGCAGGTGGCGCCCGGGACGGTCGCCTGCTGCAAAGCAAGAGAAACCCAATGTTCAGCTGACGTGATGCCGCGGACCCAGAACCCAAGTTTATATATAAAAAAAAGCTTTCCTCATCTTCTGCCCACCCCCAGATCGTGCTACAAATAAAACAGAAGTTTCTGGAATATCGTGTTCAAAACCTGAAATCACAGGTTTGGGACAGCCTCTTCACCCACTGTTCCGCCCCCAGCTAGAGGGAGACCAAAAGGACCGGGCAACGGGGTCGGGGGGTGGGGTGGTCGAGGTGAATCGTTATAAATTTTTTTTCCTCCGCTGTCTTTGGGAAAGGCAGATAACGCAGGACCACAGCATGTTTGGGGAAGGAACCAGGAAGTGCTGGCTGCTGTCATCCTCCGCCAGGTTCTGACCCTCCCCGAGCCCTATGCCTCTGGCTGCACGTCCCTCTTCCCCGCAGGGTCGGGCTGCCTGTCGGGTTCCCTCTGCCCCCACCCCCGCGGAGCCCGAGCTACCCAGCGCGGCGTCACGAACACTGCTAGTCCCTGAGGGCGTCTGGCGATAAGGTGCTTTGGAATGGAAAAAGCACCATTTACATGTTAATGATTTTAGACCTTTCTTCTGGCTTCCCTGTCGCGTTTACTTCTCCCCTCCCTTCTTTGCCTCCAGCCGGTGTGTCAGTGCTGAGAAATCTCCCTCAAGCCCGGAACCGAGTCCCTAGATTTACTTTGTGAAACAGGAATTAAGGCGGGGGTAGGGTGGGGGAGTGTCGTGGAGAGAGAGAGCTGCTCAGGAAGAGAAAGGAGAGCGCTAACTTGTCGGTATTCATACATTTAGACAAAAGTCTAAACTGTCTACAAAATAATTCCTTTTATTTCTTGGAAACAGATAAAATGAAAACCTCTTTCTTGGCTATAAATGGTAATTGAGGAGGATGGTGATATCCGAGCGATTTTTAAAGCGGATTCAGATTTCATATTAGCTCCGTGTTAACTGCTACGAAGTCTGCCATAAGCTAGTTTTAGTTACATCCAACGGTACAAATTTTGAAACTTTAGATAAATCTGTTAAAATTTGAAGTCTACAGTTAGGCTATGATTATACAGTCTTTTAATGGTAGCCAAGTGTATCATCCAAAGCAAACAGTAGTTATTTCCTAGGTCTTCCCGGATTGTTACACCCACTAAAACCTACGTTGGGAAGGATAAACTTGTTTCTTTCTTATTTAGATTAGAAAACCTTTAAAGTTGCACACATGTACTTAGTTAACTGTAAATGAGAAAAGTTAGCAGATGCCTTCAGCTTTTCAAAATTGTTCCAATTTTGAAGTTTGGCCAGAGTAGCAAAACAGAACGGGATCCAGTAAAACATTTACTTTAGCCTCGTCATTTGTGCACAGTGATGAAAACGAGACCAAGTGAGAAGAGCACAGTGCTCTCAACTAGCCCCCGTCTTGCCTCCATCCATCAAGACCTCAAGTGCTGGTCTTTCACCTGGTTTTTGGTGCTTTGAGTCATTTCCCCCTTTAATCTTTTATGTATATATTCGAGTTGTCATTATGCACCTTGCCCTGACGAACTTATTTTTTAAGGAAGAATGATAAAGGATGTGCTTGACTGAAAAGGGTGTTCTTCCTCCATCATATGTTGATATAAAGTCTTCTTTGAAGAAAATTTAACCTGTGGAATTGCTACCATAATTTTTTGCTTCTTAAAATTCTGTCTCTAGTTTGGTGCTGCTGGGTCCTGCTTTATATTACTGCATGAAGGCATATGTCAAATTGCCTTAATTTGATTTCTTTAATGACATAAAGGAGACTTGTGACTCTTCCAAGTTTGCTTGTACACTGAAAATTCCAGTTCCTATTTCCAACCTCTTTATTTCTATTCTCTCTCAGACACAAATGTTGCAGTAATTTCATTTATGCTATGACAGCTTTGGTAACCTTTACCTCAATATTTTACAGATCACTGCTTCCACATAGTGCTTCTGGGAATCACCTAAGTCATACTTCAGTTCCTGAATCTCAGTCATTTGGAGGATCCAGTTTAATACTAGTACATTTCCTTCTTATGCATAAACATCACTGATTTAGAATGAACAGATTTAATAGGGACTGGCAGAAATATTGCAGTCTGTGTAGCATTCATCTTCTATTTCTTAAATACCTATTATGCACACACAAGAAATTTTCTTCTCTTGAGATATTGTTTGTTGTTTTTCATATTTATAAAAGTAAACAAAACAATCCATTTGCAAATATTTTTATTAGTGGGTATTTATCAAGTTGACTCTGCTAGAATTTCAGATCCATCCGTGTGTGGGGTTTCACTCCTGTGTTTGTGAGATCTATGTCTTAGGTAGACATAAAGAGTAAGAAGATAACCTTGAGAATAGAGTAAAAGCTGGTATCCTATCCGAGTTATAAATATTAATATGGAATACTTGCAGGAGAGTTGGGGCGAGAACTTGGTTTCTCTGTGCTCTTTCCAGACACCATGCTTCCAACTGTTTCCAGATATCCTAAGTTGGGAAATCTTGTCATTTATGGGACAGTTGGCCTTTTGCAAGTACACTGTAGGTGACATTATAGTAGAAAGCGTCTTCACCAACCTCCACTTGCTGACTCATCTAGTAACAGATACCCGTCACTCCTGGTGTGGTGTGCAGCAGGCAGAGGGGTGCTGCAGCGTAATGAACGCTCATGACAGCTGCACACTTCTGCTCCCATCAGGTGAGTTACAGACCCCAGCGAATCCACCATATTTGTTTCCAAATCTGACTATAGCTGCTGTAACTGTCCTTATGGAATTTAATTAAGTCCTATTAAACATGACTATGCAAGTGCAAAACAAAAAGTTATTCCGATGAAAACTAAGTTAAATGCTTTCAAAGAATGAGTGAAATCGAGACACAGAAAAGAATGTCTGTCGAATCAGTTACGGATATGAGGATTGTGAAAGAGTAGAGAAAAAAGCATTCAAATCTGTAAGAACTTGGTATATGTCTCTCAGCTTTCACTTTGCTTGAAAGAAAATAAGAGTGAAAACAGTAGACCATGAGAGATGTGAGACAGCCTCTGGATAGTGGACCCATACTCAAAAGACCAAGGCCCTCTCCACCCAAATACTGGTTAAAACCCCAGACTAGACAAGGCAAAACCCTGTTGCTTATGTTTTCAGCTAAAGGGAAATAGTTTATACTATATATACGTGTGACATTCCTTTTTATTAACTAGCCATCTAAATACTTTGCTTATATTTGCAAGTATTTAAAATCAGAAACTAAATTTTTGTAGTGAATAATGAAAGCCAGCTGAATCGGGATTTTATATTTAAAAATACAACTGCAACCAATGAAATCTGATTTATCTCACAGTCAGCCAAGTTCTACTTACCTTTACAACTCTGAATGATTCTTTGAATTCTGTTGAACCCCGTTGGTTGCTCTTTTTTGGTGTATAAAGCGATATTCTTTTTCTGTTGGTTTTATGGCTTAGTCATTACTATCATTTTTGCAAAAAAAAAAAATTTGAAGACTTCATACATTTCTCCAAGGTCCTCCTGTAATATTCAATTTCTTTCTCTGAATCAGTGTCCTTGTTGGTTTTCTCTTCTTTTGTGGTCCACTGGTCCAACTCTGCTAAATCCTATGCTGACAAGACTTACACATGATCTAGGAAGTTTAGTATCACTTCTAGTGGTTTAGTCAACTTCTTCATCTTTTGCAACATTTGTGCCTTCATTTTGTAATTGATTTGCATTGTTTTGGAGTCAAAACTGCTAAAGAGGTATACAAAAGTGATATCCACTAGAGCAGTGCCATCTGATAAAATGTAATGCAAGCTGCAAATGCAAGGCTCATATGTAATTTTAAATTTCCTAGTAGCCACATTTGAAAAACTAAAAAGAAGCAAGTGAAATTGATTTCAGTAATATAGTTTATACAGTATATCCAAAATACTACTTTTTCAGTATGTAATCAATATATAAAATATTACTAATGAGATTTTGTCATTATTTTTTTTACTACATCTTTGAAATCCAGTGTGTTTTTTACTCTTCAGAACATATCGAACGTCATTTGAGTCACATTTCAGATGCTCAAAAGGCACATGTAGACAGTGACCAGTGTTATCAGACAGCACAGCCCTAGAGCCGTTATACCTAAGACTTAGGAGTTTTATGGACCATTAAATGTCCGGTTAGGCCTCCAACTCTTTAGTGGTTCCATATTACAGAATATAGAGTGCAGATTCCAGATTTCTTTTTTCATTCATTGTGTATAATTACAAATATATACATTTGTATGTTCAGGAAATAACAAATCACAATAGATATAAATTAGTAACATATAAGTTAGCATATTACTCTTTCTACTTCCAACAGCTAAACTTTCAAATAAATTTCAGGCACCCTTGTCAGTTTCTTTCTTAACTACAGTTCTGATTCTGTCCCCTCTACTCAAACTCTTTAGTGGTTCCATGTTACATAAAGTCCAAATTCATTCTTTCTTTCATTCATCAAATATTAAATGCATTTGCTCCTGTGTGCTGGGCACCACTCAAGGTCAAGGATTGAGATCAGCATAGACCTGCCACCTGCCTTCATCACACCCTCAACCTACCACTGTTGACTGCTGGGTTCTGAGCACAGTTCACCCTGTCTTGTACCTGGGCTCCCACCACAGATATCTGTTCCCCCAGTTGGGAGCAGGTCATGCTATCTTTTCCTCCACTCTTTAACCTATGAGCCCTCTTCTGAAAACTCTACCTTAAATCCACTCTACCCCCAAACTCTGGCCACCACCACCCCTGGGCCTGGCCCATTCTTCACCTTTGAAGGGGCAGAGTAAGTACACATGAAGGCCCCATAACAACATTTTAAATTAGTTAAAAGTCAGAATGTACCAACAGTGGATAAAATATATTTTAGGCTTCTACCTTGATATATATACTTTCATAAAGACAAAATGAACACTGTGTAAGGTTGTGATTTTTTTTATATGACTGGCAACAAAATATTAAAGATAATTATATTTATATCTGGTGTTCCATTGATGGGCTAACTGGATGAGGAATAAAATAAAGATATATCAAAATTTTAAATAAAAGATAAAGTTGAATTTTAAATTTTAAAAAAATTTGATTAAATGTAATCAAGTATTTTATTAGGATAAAACTATTTACAATCCTAGCATTCAATATCCATACAGTTGTCAATGTAAGGAATAGCAACATACTTCACCTGATTTGTCTCTACCTACACAAATACAAATCTAGGTCATATACATTACATAATATTGCAAAATTTTTCTTAGCATTTGTGTGTTACTGTTGTGAATACTGGCTCAATGAGTGAGTAGCCCAGGACCCATGAGATAGGTCAAAAAGAGAAGCAAGGACGTGGACATTCAGACGCCTAGGATATGACATGCAGTTATTCACGAATCCATTCCATTCCTGTTATCAGAGGGACAGATTTGACAAGTTAGCTTATTTTTCTCTTCTCTTATTGAATACATCTACTAGTAAGATTCTCCCCAACTACAAATTAATGTGATCTCCAGCATGGGCAGCAGTATAGCCACAGACCTTCTCGACCTGTCAAGAGCAGGGGACAAGGAGTGTGAAGCAAAGCATCTCTGGATCCTGAGAGGCATCAGTCTCGAGAACAGAAGTTTAGGGTTATACATCATGCTGAGCCAGCACTGCACCCCAGACCCAAGTGCCCAGGGCAGCTGTGTGTTCTTTAAAACATGTGTTCTCCAAATTTGTGACACATGGTGCACTTCTATCCTCCTGCCTAGGTCTGAAGGAAGTACTGCTAAGCACCTGTTAACAGGCAGGCCCCTTCCTGGTGCTGGGGGTAGAGAAAGTGAGAAGATGCCCTTTCCCTAGGAGAACTTCCAGAGCCTGCCTTGCATGAGAGCCACTTGTGTCCATGCCAACATTTTCTACCAGCCAATAAGACCCCAGAGGGAGGGGCCATCTCCTCTTCATCATCCTTGCCTCCCAGAGGCCCTAGCTCAGTGCTTTGCACGTAGTAGGTGCTCAAGTAACGGGAGTTGACTTAGGTCGCTGTGTGCTGTGCTGTGCTGTGCTGTGCTTAGTCACTCAGTCGTGTCTGACTCTTTGTGACCCTATGGACTGTAGCCCACCAGGCTCCTCTGTCCATGGGATTCTTCAGGCAAGAATACTGGAGTGGGTTGCCATGCCCTACTCCAGGGGATCTTCCTAACCCAGCGATTGAACAAGGGTCTTCTGCATTGCAGGCAGATTCTTTACCAGCTGAGACAGGTCACTACCAAACACAAGCTGTCTAAGACTCCTTAGGACCTGAGCATCAATCACAACATTTGCTCCCTAATGAGGAAGAAGTTCTCTTTCCTGAAAGTGATATGAGTTCATTTGCTAATATAACTGTGCACTTTCTTTAGAAGAAGGTGAGAATTAATTTCTGTATGCATTCTAATTAGCTGTTATTGGGAATAATTGAGGGGAGAAAGAGAGAAGGAGGGATGTAAGGAGAGAAGGAAGGGAAAAGAGGAGAGAGAACTGAGGAGTGGGACTCTGCAATACAGAAGAAGAGAATGACAGAAAAGGAGCCATATCTGTAACACATGAAAGAAATCTGAAAGTTTATAGGAAGAGGATCTTGGAAAGTTTCCAGGGAGCATTGCAGGCAGACGCTTTACCATCTGAGCCACCAGGGAATCTCCTCCAGGGAGCATAGGAAGTTAAAAATTATTAACAGTTATAAATTATGTATTGAGCATTTACTATATAGCAGTATGTGATAAGTACTTCATATATGTTAACTTTTTAAAAAAACTTAATTTTATATTGGAGTGTAGCCAATTAAAAATGGTGTGATAATTTCAGGTGGACTGCAAAGGGACTCAGCCATACATATACATGTATCCATTCTCCCTCAAAGTCCCCTCCCATTCAGGCTGCCACGTAACATTGAGCAGTTTCCTGTGCTATACAGTAGGTCCTTATTGGTTATCCATTTTAAATGTAGCAGTGTATACATGTTGATCCCAAACTCCCTAACTATCCCTTCCCCCATCCTTCCAAGAGGACATAGGTGGCCAAAAAGTGCATGAAAAGATGCTGCTGCTGTTGCTGCTAAGTTGTTTCAGTCGTGTCCGACTCTGTGCGACCCCATACCATCCCTAATTATTAGAGAAATGCAAATCAAAACTGTAATGAGTTATCACTTCACATTGGTCAGAATGGCCATCATCAAAAAAATCTACAAACTGAATACTGGAGAGGTTATAGAGAAAAGAGAACCCTCCTACACTGTTGGTTGGAATGTAAATTGGTAAAATCACTATGGAGAACTGTATGGAGGTTCCTTAAAAAACTAAACATAGAGCTACCATATAACCCTGAAATCCCACTCCTGGGCATATATATGGAGAAAACCATAATTCAAAAAGATACTTGTACCCCAATGTTCATTGCAGCACTGTTTATAATAGCCAAGACATGGTAAATGGATAAAGAAGATATGGTACATGTATACAGTGAAATATTCCTCAGCCATTGAAAAGAATGAAATAATGTCATTTTCAGCAACATGGATGGACCTACAGATTGTCATACTAAGTGAAATAAGTCAGAGAAGGAGAAATGTTGTATGACATCTTTTATATGCGGAATCTAAAAAGAAATGATACAAACAAACTTATTTACAAGATAAGTTAGGGAAGGGATAATTAGGGAGCTTGAGACTGACATGTACACACTAGTATATTTAAAATGATAACCAGCAAATTCCTACTGTATGGCTCAGTGTTATGTGGCAGTCTGGATCAGGGGGAAGTTTGGGGGAGATTAAATGGATACATTTATATGTATGGCTGAGTCCCTTTACTGTCTCTCTGAAACTATCACAATATTGACAGTTGTCTATGTTGTTTAGTTACTAAGCCATATCCGACTTTTTTGTGACCCCATGGACTGTAACCTGCTAGGCTCCTCTGTCCATGGGATGTCTCAGGCAAGAATACAGGAGTAGATTGCCATTTCCTTTTCCAGGGAATCTTCCCAACCTAGGAATCGAACCCACATCTCCTCCATTGGCAGGTGGATTCTTTACCACTGAGCCATCTGAGAAGCCTACTAATTGGCTATATTCCAATATGAAATAAAAAGGGAAAAGAATTGCAACATAGAAAGACTGATCCTTGTGATATATTCAGCGCACACTGTGGACACAGCATGCTTAAGTGTTTTTGCAAAGTTAAAAAAGAAAAGTGAAAAAGACAACTCATGAGGTGAGGGAAACAGTCTTGATTTGGGGACTCAGTTTAGTACTGCTCTGCATTTGCTAAGAGGACACCTTCACTGACTTCCATCTCTAATTAAATTATAAAGAAAAATAATTTCCAAGATGAAAAAGTAAAAGTGTCAATGTAGTAATGGCTCTAAAACACAGGAAATGTCTGCAGAGAGCCCTCCCCGAACACATATTTCTTGGCAATTGCAGGATGCATCTGTTGCTTCAGATGATTTAGTGGCGGAGTGTCTGCAGGACCAATTTAATTGTGGGAGAAGATGGTAAGATATGGAAGCTTAAAAGGAAGCATTTACTCTCCTCAATTTGTCATCTACAAAATAAGTCATATCCTACCCTAGTCTGAGAGAGGGAAAGGTAAACTAAGAATGGCTTTCCTTTGAGAAGCACTCCTAATGTTGGGGGAAACCACAAGAATATCTTCTTTATTACTAGAGTTATTTAAATGGGTGGGCAATGGACAAGAGTTTGAGCAAACTCGGGGAGATAGTGAAGGACAGGGAAGCTTGACTTGCTGCAGTCCATGGGGTTGCAAAGAGTTGGACACGGCTTAGTGACTGAACAGAAATTGTTATAGCTCATCAGCACATATGAAAATACTGAAGTGCCAACTGATTTTAAGATAAGAAAACACTGGACCAGGCAGAATAAGACCTTGGAAATAAACACTTCCTCTTATTTTAAATCACCTGATATCTCAGAGCGTCTCAAAGTTTTGTTTTTGAAGAGTCATCTCCTTTAGAAAGAGCTACTGACAAAGTCAGTTGAACTAATTCCAAGATGATTTAGGTTCTTTAAATTTTTCAGACACAAATTTTCAGGGATGAAAATTGTATGGGCATATCATTGGAAATCAAAATCTTCTGAAATATAAGGACATTTCTAAGCCAATTTTTAAATTGCTATCTTTTCCTAAAAGCAAATCTTTATCATCCTGAAACAGCTGACTGCATGTTGGGTGGTATTAAGGTTCTGCATTGAAGGCTGAAGAGACTTAAGACTTTGCAAGAGTATTGTATGCAACCAGAGCTCCTCACTGAGCGTCAGGCCCAGGCCCAACTCTGCTGCTCACGTGGCAGTTACTGATTATCCTCTGGTCTGGCAGAAGAAAAAAAGCAGCTCCCAACCAGTCTGGCCTGTCCCAGACCCAAGCTGTTGATATCTTTAGAGGATGAGCATATGTTTGGAGTGGCCCCTTCTAACTCAGCTGATCTTTAGCCCCTTCGCTTGTATCTCTTTCTTCTTCCTTGGATGTTAATTTCATTTTATTTAAAGGAAAGTATTTCAGCATCTGTCATACATTTTCATATTCCTCTAACAATAATGCCAGCTTAGGTGACCGCCAGGAGGCCATCCCTGATGAGAGGATGACATAGACTTAAATCCATTGGATTCTCTGTAAAAAGCTCCAATTGTTTTAACCCAGGGAATTTGCCTCTGGATTCATTGTCTCCTTTATTAATGTAGACAGGGGAGCATGGAGCTGTCTGATGAGCTTCCTAGTTTCTCAGAGAAGGTTTTCCTCTTTTTTTAATTGACATTGGAATATTTCATATTCCTATTATTTTTGCCTGCATCTGTACTTTGCCAAAAATGAATTGATTGTTTTTAAGGGAGGAGGAATACTAGATAATCCAGAGAACAAAATAAATCTATAGAAGAAAATTACTGGTGGAAAGACCAACATCAGGGACAAACTCATTCATGAGAATGAGTGATTTTGGATCTGATCCACCCAGCGCTTACTGAGATTTCCCTCAAGTGTCAGGTGTTTTCCGTTCTGTCACCCTATTTAATTCTCGCACAGCTCTTTTTTGAGACCGATTTCTTCCTCCCATTTTATAGACTTGGAAATGGAGCCTCAGGGAAAATTTTTTATCCTGCCCCAAATCACTTGGTTGGCAAATTGGCAGGATAGGCTACTAACCCTAAATTTGGTATTCTTCCCACTCTATGTCACTGCTTCCAGGAATAATAAAGGTATTCTTGTATAATAATCAGGCAGCACTTAATCAGTCAACCAATATTTATCGAGTGCTGATAAGGTACCAGGCACTTAAAGGTTTTTTGAGTAGCCATACCGTGATCACTCACAGTCCTCGGCCAGTGCTATTGAGAGCAATAGCACAAGATGTCCCAGCAGTTCATTGGAGCTGGAAGTTTAGTTGGTGGTAAAAGTAATCAAATCTCTCGGAATGATGCTGAGTAACTCAAACAGGGACCATGCCTGCCACGTCACCTCAATGTTAACTCTTCAACTCACAGAGATAGCAGGTGACACCAGAGAATGAGGGACCAGAGCAGATTCTTATGCATTCAGTGAGATCATTCAGCAGGCCCAGTAGGCATTCAAGATACTCAAATGCCGACATAATACTTTCAGTTTTGCGTTTTCTTAGTTTTACACATTGAATACTTCACACTCACCTTGTTCAGTGAAGTCTGTTTCAAAGTGCAGCTCTTTCTTCTTCTTTTTCTTCTAAAGATGCTTGCATGGAGGAGAAAGAAAAAAAGTCTAAAACAAAGGTGCCAAGAAAACACTTAAATGTCCTCATAACTGAAGGAATGCTAATCAAAGTTTCTCTTTAAAATAAGTTTAGGGTTGACTCCAATATGGAAAGTTCCAGCTGCAAAGAGTATAATCTCAGAGATTTGTAAATCCCAGATATTTTCCTTATTCTTTGTCTTTGACTCCAGTTTTTTCTGTTAGCATTTAGTGTGTGTGTGAGCGCATGCTAAGTCACTTCAGTCATTTCGTGTCCAGCTCTTTGCGACCCTATGGACTCTAGCTTGCCAGGCTCCTCTGTCCATGGGATTCTCCAGGCAAGAATGCTGAAGTGGGTTGCCATGCTGCCCTCCAGGGGATCTTCCCAACTCAGGACCCAGACATTGAACTTGTGTCTCCTGTGGCTCCTGCATTGCAGGTGGATTCTTTACCTCTGAGTCACCGGGGAAGGCCTAGCATTCAATAGGTTTGATACAAATCCCTTGGAAATGAACAAATGGAGTTGGTTAAGACTGAACAAAAGTGTTGTTTGGTCATCAGCCAACAATAGCACATAAAAATATTGCTGTTCAATTCTTAACTTTAGAAAAGTCTTTGGGTGAAATGTCACTTCTCCTTCCTGAAGTTCCATTTACCAAGTAATTAAAAATTTAACTGAACTCAAAAGGGCAGAATAGGCCTTCAGCATTTTGCACTTGAAGTATAATCAGCATCTAACTTGTTTAAATCTGTGGTAAATGAAAGGCCATTATATGATAGCACATGATATACTTTTAAAAAATTATTTTTCCCTCTAATATTTATATGTCACTGAATTATAAATAATATCCTAAAATAGCCAGATGACCTGAAAACCCTGTCAGACCAGCCCAAGTCTGGTTTTTCTCAAGATGGTGGTAAATCAATGTTGCTGTACTTGACAACCCACCAGAAGAATCTGTGTGTAGTTCTTTCTTTCCTACATGGCCCATCTACATCTTTTCACTAGCACTCTATCCTTCTTAGAAAAGCTTGAAGGACTGATGACTTAATTTCAGGATAGGAGAGGAAATGAAAAATAGCATTTGGTTTATTAGTGGAACAAGGGAAAGAATAATTCTTACAGTCACCAGATAGCAAGTTCTAGCAGTGAAAAGTGGAATTGGTAAATTTAGTAGAGGAAAAGGACGGGCCCCACTAGTGAGACATCTGGTGGTCAAGGCATACTCCTGCCCTCAGCCCCTTAACTAGCTCCACAGGTACCCACCAGGTCATGGCAGCAATACCAGCAATTTGGATCTGTAGGATCTCCCAACAGCCTCACAGCAGAATTTAGAGTATTAATAGACAGAATGGTCCCTGTTTCATTATAAGTGGAGAACTGTATCCTGAGTTAGAATTATATCCATTATTTTCTCCAAAATAGTATTACGCATGTTAGTTTGGTACTATAGGACTATTAACCTTGTACTGTATATTCAAAGTTACAATAGGTTTTCCATTATGAGGTTTTCTAAACTGCAGGTCATAACCAATTGAGTGCTTGCAAAATCATTTTATTGGGTTGTAACCAGTTTGGAAAAAAAAAAGAAATATAATAGAAAATACCAGAGTGCATTGCCTGAGTTAAGAGCAATGTGAATCTTGGGGGGTGTATGTGTGTGTGTGGTCACACTGTAAAGTGCAAATGTGTATTCCTTACTACAGGTTACAGTAAAAAAGGATTCAAGGTCATTGATTTGGGGATTGTAGGACCAAACCAATGTTTATACCTTCCAGTTCTAGATGTTGAATCAGGCGCATGCAGCAAAAATCCATTCATTGACAGTGAATTCACCATAAGCCAGTTCACCAAAAATCAATTCCACAAATGATTAATGTGCTGAATCCTCAATTCATTGCCTTACTGGAGACTTTCCTCACTTTGCAGCTTCCTTGAAGCATTGCTATAACCCTATAGCTAGAGACTTGTTAGACTTGTTAAATGACTATCAGTCTCACAATTTTGGAAAAGGCAATGGCAACCCACTCCAGTACTCTTGCCTGGCAAATCCCATGGATGGAGGAGACTGGTAGGCTGCAGTTCATGGGGTCGCTAGGAGTCGGACACGACTGAGCAACTTCACTTTCACTTTTCACTTTCATGCATTGGAGAAGGAAATGGCAACCCACTCCAGCGTTCTTGCCTGGAGAATCCTTAGGACGGGGAAGCCTGGTGGGCTGCCGTCTATGGGGTTGCACAGAGTTGGACACGACTAAAGCGACTTAGCAGCATCCCTTTCTGCTCTTAGCCATGTGGGTGGCTCTTGTGGTAACAGCTGCAATGTTACCATAACTAGCTGCAGTGAATTTCTTGACAAATTTTAGCAAATTTGTCATTTGATCATTTGGTAAATTGACTTAGAGCAAACTGACCTATGGCCTTCTCCTATCTTCTCTACTTAGGAAGTTCTTTTTCAGTCATTTATATTCGTAAGGACCTCTTCTCTGATCGCTTTTACACTCTCTCTGAACCACACTGCAAACTATCATATGTTGTGCTTTTCTCTAATCACCTCTACCATGTGATGGTATTATACCATGTTGGTATAAACAGGTAGCTTGCACGCGCACACACACACACACACACACACACACACACTTTGGAGCAAGACTGTCCAGGTTTCAGCTTGCCTCTGCAACTTAATACTAATGTAACCTTGAACAAATTATTTAATCTCCACATGCATTGATTTCCTCATCTGTAAGATGAGAATAATAGTACCTTGTAGTATCAGTGAGAGGAATGAATGAGTTAAAATAGGAAAAGCACTTAAATAGTGTCTGGAACACAGAGAGTACTACATAAGTGTTAGTTGTTATACTTCTGTATGCAACAACATATATGAAGTATTTATAGGTAAAGTAATTTTAGAAATTATAGATTTGGATTTCTTTTTGGTTGACTGCTATCAACATTTAAAACTGGCTTTTATTCAACTAGTATCATCAATTGACCATGGATCGTCTGTAGAGACGCTACTATTCCCTAGTAATGTGGAAGAGAGCATTGGAAAGAGGTATAGAGCAAAGGAGTTTATAGAAAAGACTGTTATTAATGCATTCACTCCCTCAGTTTCAGCTTGAGCAGTTCGACTGGAATTATCAGAGATAGAGCAATTCTCCTAAAGGTCTCAAGAGTTTAAAAAAACAATGCAAAGAGATGAGATCTGCTTTAAGAAGGAACTTTGAGGAAGAAGGAAGAACTGCTACCTTCACAGAAGGCTTTTGTTCGGAAGCATTGCCTCCGTCAGTTCCAGCAAGAGGAGTTTTGGTGTTTACATCAACCCGAAGAAGAGAATGGCAGGACACTTCCACAAAGAGGAAAAGACAGCTTTTATGTAAAATTATCACCAGGTCTTTGTTTCAAAATCAACTATAAAAGGGATATGTAGATAAAAAATAAAATGCTATGAATAAAAAATATGCTGCCTTAAAAAATAACAAAATTGGAAAAGTCAAACATTTCAAAACAGTTTAAATAGCAACAGTAAGTAAGACATTGTGGTATTGGGATAAGGACAGGCATCTAGATTAATAGAATGACCTGAGAATCCACCCTCACATTTAGGGTCAGCTGATGTTTGTTTTACGGGCTTCCCAGGTGGCGCTAGTGGTAAAGAACCCACCTGCCAACACAGGAGGCGGAAAGACCTAGGTTTGATCCCTGGGTCCAGAAGGTCCCCTGGAGGAGGGCATGGCAAACTACTCCAGTATTCTTGCTTGGAGAATCCCATGGACAGAGGAGTCTGGTGGACCACAATCTGTAGGGTTGCGCAGAACTGGGTACGACTGAAGTGACTTAACACACTCACGTGATTTTTGACAAGAGTGTTAAGAAAATTAAATGGGGAAAGAATAGTATTTTCAACCAATGACTCTGGGATGAGATAGTCATGTGCAAATGAATGAAATGGAATTCCTACCTCATAGAATATATGGAAATTAACTCAAATTGAATCAAATGTAAGAGCTAAAATTATAAAACTCTTGTGAGATAACATAGGAATAAATCTTTGTGACCTTGTGTTTTATAATCATTTCTTAGGTGTGTCGCCAAAGGCACAAAAAACAAAAGAAAAAATAGATAATTTCAGTTCAGTTCAGTTCAGTCACTCAGTCGTGTCCGACTCTTTGTGACCCCATGAATCGCAGCACGCAAGGCCTCCCTGTCCATCACCAACTCCCAGAGTTCACTCAGACTCGCTTCCATCGAGTCCGTGATGCCATCCAGCCATCTCATCCTTGGTCGTCCCCTTCTCCTCCTGCCCCCAATCCCTCCCAGCATCAGAGTCTTTTCCAATGAGTTAACTGTTCGCATGAGGTGGCCAAAGTACTGGAGTTTCAGCTTTAGCATCATTCCTTCCAAAGAAATCCCAGGGTTGATCTCCTTCAGAATGGACTGGTTGGATCTCCTTGCAGTCCAAGGGACTCTCAAGAGTCTTCTCCAACACCACAGTTCAAAAGCATCAATTCTTCGGTGCTCAGCTTTCTTCACAGTCCAACTCTCACATCCATACATGACCACTGGAAAAACCATAGCCTTGACTAGACGGACCTTAGTCGGCAAAGTAATGTCTCTGCTTTTGAATATACTATCTAGATTGGTCATAACTTTTCTTCCAAGGAGTAAGCGTCTTTTAATTTCATGGTTGCAGTCATCATCTGCAGTGATTCTGGAGCCCCCAAAAATAAAGTCTGACACTGTTTTTTGGACTTCATCAAAATGCAAAGCTTTTGTATTTCATAGGACATTATTAAGAAATTAAAAACTCAACCCTGACAAATAGCTTGTATCTGCTACTGCTAAGTCACTTCAGTCGTGTCCGACTCTGTGCGACCCCATAGACTGCAGCCCACCAGGCTCCGCCATCCCTGGGATTCTCCAGACAAGAACACTGGAGTGGGTTGCCATTTCCTTCTCCAATGCATGAAAATGAAAAGTGAAAGTGAAGTCGCTCAGTCATGTCCGACTCTTTGTGACCCCATGGACTACAGCCTACCAGGCTTCTCCATCCATGGGATTTTCCAGGCAAGAGTACTGGAGTGGGGTGCCATTGCCGTCTCCAAGCTTGTATCTAGAGTATATAAAAAGAATTCTTCTAACTCAGCAGTAAAAGACAGATAACCTGATTTCAAAAGGGACAAAGGATTGAAATACATATTTCTCCAAGGAGGATATAAAAGTGGTCAATGAGCACACGAAAAGATGCCTAAGAATATTAACTATCAGGGAAATGCAAATCAGAAGCACACTGAAATACCAAATCTACTACAATGGTTGTAACAAAAGAGACAAAGAAGAACTGTTAGTGAGACTGAGGAGAGATTGCTGATGGGAATGTAAAATTGTGCAGCTACTTTGAAAAAGTTTGGTAGTTCCTCCCAATGCTAAATATAGACATTCCATGTGATGCAGACGTTCCATTCCTGGACTTCCACCCAGGAGAACTGAGAACATATGTTCACACAAAAACTTGCACATGAATGTTCACAGCAGGATTATTCAGAATAGCCCAAAAGTTATCCATTCAACTGGAGTGGATAAAGCAAAATACAGTAAATTCATACAATGAAATATCATATAGCCATAAAAAGGAGTGAAGTGTATACCTATTTGTGCTGCAATATGAATAAACCTTATGTTAAGTGAAAGAAGTGAGACACAAAAGAAGATACATTGCATGATTTCTCTGATGTAAAATGTCCAGAAGAAGTAAATCCATCCGGACAGAAAGTAGATTCATGGTTGCTGAGGGCTGGGCAGAGAGGCGATGGGAAGGGTCTCCTCAGTACGTACAGTTCCTTTATAGGAAAATAAGAATATAGTAATATATATTGTGATGACAGTTGCACAACTCTGTGAAGGTACTAAAAACCAATGATTTGTTCATTTCATTTTCTATTATTTGGGGCTCTCATGACTTTAAAAAAATCATTTGCTGAGCATTTTCAAACAAAAATTACAGTTTAGAAAAATTAGACCATTTCACAAAGTGGAAGCATCTATTACTAGATGATTTTAACTGGTACAGAGACAGCATAGTTGGGGGAAAGAACTAGCAAACCTAACGCATCTCTGTTCAGACACTATAACTTAGAACAGAATGAAAGTGGCCCTTGTTGCTAATCTTGCATCAATGCAAAGAAGATTAATCCTTTTTTTTTCACTTTATTTATTTATTTATTTTTTCCCAGATTAATCCATTTTAAATGGTTGAACTGTATGGTATGCAAACTATATCTCATTAAGGCTGAGACAGAGTTAGCATGCGGTTGAAACAATACTACCTATTTTATAAGAATACATGCAAATGTATCCATCCATATTAAGCACATCAAATGCATCCCATTTGTGGAGCAGAAGTTTTCCCAGGAGGTGTGCAAGGAACTCAGCATTTTGATTTTCCAACCTCAGCTTGTTTACTCCAATCTTTCCCCAGCTTACAACGTCAGTTCACAACTTTGAAGACAGGTAAATACCCAGACAGTTTGACCTAGTTTGATCTTAACGCTGGAGCAACTCTTGCCCAACTGGTCTGTGTGGCTGGCCCATCCTTCAGTGTTTCCTGGTTGAATAGTGAAATTTTCATATAGCAAATTTTGTTCTGCAATAATTTCTTCTGCATTCTATTTATTTAGATTGGACCGCTGATCGTGCATTGCCTCGGTCTGCTTTTGTGTTTTTTTGTCTGATGCAATTTATGTTTTAATGTGTTTTAGCTTTTCAGTCACTTACTTAAGCTTTTTCTCCTTGACCAAATTATAAACCTCCTAAGGGCAAAACCTTTATGCCTTAAAAAAAATTCCACACAGTAACTGTTAAGATTCTTTTCATATAACAAGGCCTTAATAACATTGATTAATTAACAGATTGATTGGTGGTGTTCTTGAATTTACTAAACCAATTTGGTCATCATTGTCATTCAGTAGCTAAGTCATGTCCGACTCTGAACTCATGGATCACAGCGCGCAAGGCTCCCCTCTCCTTCAATTGAGTCAGTGATGCTATCCAACCATCTCATTCTCTGCTACCCCTTTCTCCTCCTGTCCTCAGTCTTTCCTAATACCAGGGTCTTTTCCAATGAGTTGGTTCTTTGCATCAGGTGGCCAAAGTATTGGAGCTTCAGCTTCAGCATCAGTCCTTTCAATGAATATTTAGAGTTGATTTCCTTTAGGATTGACTGGTTTGATCTCCTTGCAGTCTAAGGGACTCTCAAGAGTCTTCTCCAGTATCACAGTTCAAAAGCATCTGTTCTTTGGCATTCAGCCTTCGTTATGGTCTAACTCTCACATCTATGCATGACTACTGGAGAATCATACAAAAAAGAGGACTTTTTACAAAAATATCTCAGGGAGTTCTATATATGTGTTTTAAAAAATCAAATTTTTAGTTTAATGTGAACTTTAATTCATGTACTTTTTAATGTCTTCACATAACTTGGAAAGAGGTGACATGATTTGTAATGTAACAGCTGGACATTTCTCCAATCACCTCATTGGACACTGTGCAGGATGTCAGAGATAGACAGTCTCTGCTCTCAACAAGTTTGCCAAAACAAGTTTATGAAAATATAAAGTAACATAGCATGAGCTTAAAATTAATTAGCTCCATCTTCTGTTCCAATTAACCTTATTTTTGAAACTTAAAAAAAATATATTTCTACATGACTTTTATTTGCGGAAGTCTGTAGCACTGGCTTCGAAAGACATCTCAAGACAAACTTGTTTCATTTGATTGCATTCTATCAACCACAACAAAAGTAGTCCTGAAGCTGAAGAGTATAGCTTTTTCAAAGGTTCATGTAACATATGCAGAAGGTCGTAGATCTAAACTGCACAGGTGTCTCACATTCTCTTTTTGCGTCAGAGGATGTGAAGTGAAGTGTTAGTTGCTCAGTTATGTCTGACTCTTTGAGACCTCATGGACTGCAGCCCACCAGGCTTCTCTGTCCACGGAATTCTCCAGGCGAGAATATTGGAGTGGTTTGCCATTACCCTCTCCCATGGCAGAGGATGGGAGAACGTGAATGAGCATCTCAATGTTAGGCTTCAGCCCTGTGGTACTTAATCATTTAACTGCTTGAAGGTGAAAGTGAAAGTGAAGTTGCTCAGTAGTGTCCAACTCTTTGCGATCCCATGGACTGTAGCCCACCAGGCTCCTCTGTCCATGGAATTTTCCAGGCAAGAGTACCAGAGTGGGTTGCCATTTCCTTCTCCAGGGGATCTTCCCGACCCAAGGATCAAACCCGGGTCTCCTGCATTGCAGGCAGACACTTTACCATTTGAGCCACCTGGTTAACTACTTGAGTGTTTGCTTTTTCAGTCTAGAATCTGATTCCTGAAACCAGTGTGAAAACTTAGAACCTCTAGTAGCTTTTTCTAGTCACTTCTAAGTTTTAAAATAATGGGTTGCTTTAAAGAACCTTTTAACTTAGTTGAGACAGCATGCAACTGCCCCACAGATTATGATGTGTTCAGGGTACCAGCAGAGCAAAAGTATTCTTTCTCTATACATGAACAAGTTAACTTTGACGTGTGCTGTGCTGTGCTTAGCTGCTCAGTAGCGTCTGCTTCTTTGCGACCTTGTGAACTGTAGCCTGCCACGCTCCTCTGTCCATGGGGATTCTCCAGGTAAGAATACTGGAGTGGTTGCCATGCCCTCCGCCAGGGGATCTTCCCAACCCAGGTCTCCTGCATTGCAGGTGGATTCTTTACCAACTGAGCCACCAGGGAAACCTAAAAATAGTGGATGGGTAGCCTACTCTTCTCCAGGGGATCTTCCCAACCTGGGAATTGAACTAGGGTCTCCTGCATTTGCAGGAGGTTTCTTTACCAGCTGACTACCCGGGAAGCCCAACTTTGACATAGTTTTCCAGAATTTCACACTCAAAAATGTAGAAAGGAACTTTTAATTTTAGCATGCATGAAAGTTTTGTGTCAAAGTAGAAATCTGAATTATTAACGAGGTAAAAAGACCCCATAACCTTTTCAATGTTTGTGGTGTCCAAAGGGCCCTGACTCTAAGAAGCCATACACTATGTATACAGAATCAAGTGCCAATTTTCTAACTTCCCTCACATAAAATGGATAATCTAATTATCGCAGGTGAAACTGAGATAACATTTTAGAAGCCGGGCATAGGAAAACTTCATCTTACCAGAAAGAAACCAACTGAACTTAAGGTCCATAGGTACCTCAAAGCTGAAAGTCAGTTATCCTGCTTCAGCTATCTAAGAATCCAAGTAAGTCCCCCAAATCCTCTAAAAAAGCCCCCAAGCACTAGACAGTCATTTCTGGCTTCATTCAAGTGGTGCATTCTGGATGGGTTCTTTGGGATAAATTATGTTTTTCTTTCTTTATAGCCTTCAAGTCCATTTCCACACCACATAAAGATGCAGAAAATTCTCTTCTCTGGTATTTACCCTATTCCAAAAACAACTAAAAAGATTTTAGTTGTATATATATTTTTGTTTTCTTCAAAATGTATAGATTTTGACATCATAGTGACAACTGACAAATGTGAAGTTACTTTTCTATTATTAGTTTTTAAATTTTTTTATTTATTTTTAATTGAAGGGTAGTTGCTTTACAGAATTTTGTTGTTTTCTGTCAAACCTCAACATGAATAAGCTATAGGTTTACCCACGTGTTATTAGTTTTTAAGGAATGTGTTTCACGTATATAATTAAAGAGATGTAAATATAGCTGATAATTTCACTTAGAAAAAATTTCAGGAACACATATAAATGAAGCTTTTATAAAGCTTCATTTTGTTTCTTCGATTATTAAACCAAATAAAATTATAAAAATCGGTGGCAATAGTAAAGCATTAGATAATCACTAACCAGTTTTAGTATGGGCTGATATTTCACTGCTCTTGCTTCAAATATTTTTTTGAAGAAATAAAGTTATATGATAGATAAAGATGAAAGCTTCTTTTTTTTATTCCCTTCCCTGAACCCCAAATCTCTATCCTGAAGTTATTTCATATTTTTATGTTCTTACTATGTGTGTTTACATCCATAAACAAGATACAATATTGTTTCATGGTTTGTAAAAATTTTTATAAATCTCTCTTGAAATGTTGTTTTTGAGATTTAATCACTTTGATGAGTGCAGAGTTATGTATTTTAAGACTCTATGGTGTTCAACAGTGTAAATATTCTTCAATTTTATTTTAATCTATTACCCCATCATTGAACATTTAGATTACTTCCAGTTTTCCCTTTGTTAAAGGATGCTACCTGGAATATTGTTGTATAGCTTTTCAGTGAATACGTGGAAGAGGGAACGTTTGGACTTGCAAAGTAAATAATCCATCCAGCTTTGTTACTTAAGGTCAGCTGGAGTGAAGACAGGCAGCAGAGACGGTGAATCTGCACTTCTTGGGACAGTTTAATAGGCCAGCTCCATCCAGTAGAGCAAACGGAGCCCATGGAAGTCAGATAAATCCACTCTCTAATTAAAAACTCACTTAAGGAGTGAGAAGAAAGGCAGTGTTACTACAGAGACAATTACTACAGAACAATATGGTGGGAGGTTTCCACCATATATTTAAGTCTTCACTTTTATCTGCAGTAGATGTTTCTAATTTCCCCTATTTTAGACTTCTTTTTTTTCTGGTGAAATTAACATTTTTCCAAGAGCTAAACTTATCATCTTAAAGTAGCCCATAGAATCTCTTAGGATTTAAAAAAGTCTTTACTTTTCAAAGTAATGAATGCTCATTTTCCCATTCCTAGTTTTGGTCTGGGCTTTGTTCTTTCTCATAAAAAAGTTTGACTATTTTTTAGTCTTTTCAAAGAACTTTCAAAGAACTAGAGCTTGGTTTTATTGACATTCTCTTTGGTTTTCTGTTATTGATGTTTGTTCTTACCAAATTATGTCCTTCTGTCTACTCTCTTTGGGATTATTCTGTGGTTGTTTTCCTGATTTCTTGAACTGAAAACTAATTCATTAATGTTCAAATTTTCGTCAATATATGTATTTGAGTTTATGTATTTGTGTGGATCACAACAAACTATGGAAAGTTCTTAAAGAGATGGGAATACCAGACTACCTTACCTGCCTCCTGAGAAACCTGTATGCAGGTCAGGAAGCAACAGTTAGAACTGGACATGGAACAACAGACTGGTTCCAAATAGAGAAAGGAGTATGTCAAGGTTGTATATTGTCACCCTGCTTATTTAACTTATGTGCAGAGTGTATCATGTGAAATGATGGGCTGCATGAAGCACAAGCTGGAATCAAGGTTGCTGGGAGAAATATAAAAAACCTCAGGTATGCAGATGACATTACCCTTATGGCAGAAAGTGAAGAAGAACTAAAGAGCCTCTTGATGAAAGTGAAGGAGGAGAGTTAAAAAGCTGGCTTAAAACCTAACATTCGGAAAACTAAAACCATAGCACCTGGTCCCATCACCTCATGGCAAATAGATGGGGAAACAGAGGAAACAGTGACAGACCTTATTTTGGGGGGCTCCAAAATCATTGCAGATGGTGACTGCAGCCATGAAATTAAAAGACGCTTGCTCCTTGGAAGAAAAGCTTTGACGAACCTAGACAGCATATTAAAAAGCAGAGACATTACTTTGCCAACAAAAGTCCATCTAGTCAAAGCTACGGTTTTTCCAGTAATCATGTATGAATGTGAGAGTTGGACTATAAAGAAAACTGAGTGCCAAAGAATTGATGCTTTTGAACTGTGGTGTTGGAGAAGACTCTTGGACTGCAAGGAGATCCAACCTGTCCATCCTAAAGGAGATCAGTCCTGGGTGTTCAGTGGAGGGACTGATACTGAAGCTAAAACTGCAATACTTTGGCCACCTGATGTGAAGAACTGACTCATTAGAAAAGACCCTGATGCTGGGAAAGATTGAAGGTGGGAGGAGAAGGGGACGACAGACGATGAGATGGTTGGATGGCATCACCAACTCGATAGACATGAATTTGAGAAAGCTTTGGGAGTTGGTGATGGACAGGGAGGCCTGGCGTGCTGCAGTCCATGGGGTCGCAAAGAAGCAGACACAACAGAGCTACTGAACTGAACTGAACAGATTTTCCTCAAAGTTCTACCTCTCTGCATCCTATGTGTTTTTTTCTCATTATCTTTTATTTTGTAACAACTTTACTGAGATATGATTAACACACCATAATGAAAATATACAAGAGTTAATCGCTCAGTTGCGTTCAACTCTTTGCAACTCCATGAACTGAAGCCTGCCAGACCCTTCTGTTCATGGGATTTTCCAGGCAAGAATACTGGAGTGGGTTGCCATTTCCTTCTTCAGGGCATCTTCCCAACACAGGGGTCAAACTTGGGTCTCCTATAATGTAGGCAGATTCTTTACCTCCGAGCCACCAGGAAAGTCATACCATAACATTCACCATTTAAGAGTATAAAATGCAGTGGTTTTCAGTATATTCACAGTGCAACCATTACCAGTGTCTAATTTTAAGACAATTTTATCACTCCAAACAAAGCCCATGTCTATTAGCAGTAGGTCTCCATTCCCTCCTACTCCCTATTCTTGGCAACCACTACACTACTTCCTCTATGGGTTTGCCTATTCTGGACATTGCACATAAGTGGAATACTATAATGGTTTGGGGACTGACTTCTTGCACTTAACTATATTGTTTTCAAGGTTCATCCAAGTTGTACTATGTAGGAGTATTCTATTCCTTTTTATTTATCCATCCTTTCATTTTTTATTCCTTTTTATAATATTAAATAAATTGTATAAATGTGTCACACAGTATTTATCCATTCATCAGCTGATGGGCATTTGAGTTCTACCTTTAGCTATTATGAATACTGCTATTCCAAACTTCATGTACAAGTTTTTGTGTGAACATATTTTCAGTTCTCATAGGTATATACTTGGGAGTAGAGTTATGGGGTCACATGATAGCTCTGTTTAGCATTTTGAGGAACTGCCAAGCTATTTTCCAACAAAATGGTTGCATTGTTTTATACTCACAGTTGAAATGTATCAGGGCTCTAATTTGTCCATACCTTTGCCAACATTTACTTGTACTGGTTTTTAAAATTGTAGCTGTCCTAGTGAGCATGAATTAATATTTTGTTGTGATTTTTGTCTGTAGTTTTCTATTGGCTAATGATGTTGAACATGTTTTCTTATGCTTACTGGTCCTTCATTTTCCTCTTATAAAAAATGTCTATTCCAGTTCTTCACTCATTTTTAAATTGGGCTGTCTTTATAATGTGCAGTTATAATAAATTCTTTCTGGTTTCAGGTTCCTCTGCACTGAAGAACAGTCTTTAGTGGTTCTTTTGGCCAAGGACTTTGTAGACTCTCCTTGTTTGAAAATGTCTTTTTTTTTTTTTATACTGACCTTTTCTCTTTCTGTCTTTGGGTGACTGTGAGCTCTCCTGGGCTGTGGAGGGGGTTTCATTTTTCCTTCTACTGGTCCAGGGAGTTTCAAGTATCTCACTTTGGGATTTCCACATCCTACAGTGTTAAGTCTCCACATTCACACAAGGCCCACTGGGGACTGAAATCTCCCACATAATCTCTCTTTTTCTGCTCAGAACCTGAGGAAAAGACCAACTTTCCTTGGCCAGAGAGCAGCTTTTCTGATCCTCCTGTCCCTGTGGGTGGGGGGTGTCTCAGCTTTGTGAAGAGCCTCAGTTTTAGGGCCCTACTTCATTGGGCCCAAGTCACATCTCTGTTCCCATGTAGGTAATAAACCCCACCCCCTGGGACATGCTGTGGCACTTGGTTACTCTTCCACTTGTAGGTTCCTGTATGCCCGCATCACTTTA
The DNA here is from genome assembly GCF_042477335.2 of Ovis canadensis. Lineage (NCBI taxonomy): Eukaryota > Metazoa > Chordata > Mammalia > Artiodactyla > Bovidae > Ovis > Ovis canadensis. Next base: position 35,503,409 of record NC_091260.1, read on the forward strand.
AAAATATTATTATTACTGTGCTGGGCCTTTGTTGCCGCGTGAGGGCTTTCTCTGGTCGCTGCAGGTGAGGGTTCCTCTCTAGTTGCGGTTTGTGGGCTTCTCACTGCGGTGCCTGCTCTTGTTGCAGAGCACGGGTTCTAGGTACCTGGGCTTCAGTAATTGTAGTGTGCGGACTCAGTTGTGGTGCACGGATCTAGTTGTCTCACGGCATGTGGAATCTTCCCAGACTGGGGATCGAAGCCATGTCCCCTGCATTGGCAGACAGATTCCTAACTACTGAACCACCAGGGAAGTCCTCCCGTCCCATTTTTTGCATCTTCAGATTTTCTATTATTTCTTTGGTGTTCAGTTTATATTAAACATTTCTATATGCTGTAATATGAGAGAGTCTCCAGTACTACAATCCTCCATGTTCTTGGAACCAGTTTATTGCTTTTATACTGTTAAAAGGGACTTCCCTGGAAGTCAAGTGATTGGGAATCTGCCTCCAAATGCCGGGGACATGATTTCAATCCCTGGTCAGGGAACTAACATCCCACATACTGTGGGGCAACTAAGCTCATGAGCTGCAACTGCTGAGCCCAGACACCCTATAGTTTATGTGCCACAGCTACTGCTGCTAATTTGCATCATGCAAAACTAAGGAAAAGAAATACACTAACTCCCATGGTTTGAGGATAAATATCAGTTTGAAGCTTGGGTAGCTTTTGCTGTGACAAAGTCTATTGCTAAAAGAAACGTAACCACTTATGCTGAACTAAGACTGGATTGAAAACTAGATATTTCAACTCCACTTTTTAGAAGGCAAGCCCATCATTCATTCATTCACCCATCCATTCCTCAACCTCCCCCGTCACCCCTAGTGATTTCTAGGCTAAGTTAGTAATGAAATAGTTTCCTGCTGACTCTAGAGCACCAGGGCAGATTTGCTTTTTGTTTTGTTCTTTTCATGAGAGGAAGTGTGAATAACGCTCCTGAGAAATATTATTTCCACGAACAACAATCCCATCTTTTCTTCTTTCACCTTTTCAGTTTCTCTGGGGTCAAGAATTGGAAGGCTCATGGGTGGGACAGTACTCCTGTCTGAAGGGGCTTGGATAGCATCAGCAGGATGTTTTTTCCTATGTGTTGGTTTAGCAGTGGAGTAACACACTATTAGGAAGAAAGTCTGAGAGTATCTTTCTTGGTAGGATAGCTTCTTGTCTCTATTTCGAGGACATTCAAATTTCAGTGACTATCTAGTAATTTTGGGTAAAACTACCAATTGATCTATCCATTAAAAAAATCTTTTTTTCTTTCATATAGTCATCCATTCAACAAATGCTTTCTAAATAAGAGGCACTATGCTCAAAGCTGTGATGTAAACATAAAAGTACTTCAGTCCCCAAACTCAAGGAGTTTGCATTTTACTGGAAGAAAGGAACACTCAAAGCAACAATTTTAATATGGTAGGATACATGCCATTATGCAGGTATTCTGGAAACTAATGCATTGGAGCCTCTGTCACTTGCTAGTTAGAAGGATAACAACTTTCCAGGCTTTCAGATTTCCAGATTAGCTGGAGTCTAGCTTTAGACTGCCTCAGTTTAAATCACATCCCTTTTTGTAATTATTTGGCCACAGACAAGTTACGTGACCAGTCTGTTCTCAGTTTCATCATTTGGGAAGTGAAGATTATACCTCTTGCATAAGGCTGATACCAAGATAAAACAAGTTAATATATGTAAAGCACTAGAATTAATGATATTTAGCAGTATTTACCTATACTATGTAAATGTTAATTATAATTATCATCCTTTATTTTCAAGATAGAGTTAACATTCCCTTACAGCAGCAAACTATCTCTGAAGACTACCTATTGAAAGTAAGAAGAAACTGCTAAATTCTTATCCCTTTTCTGCTTCTATTTTTTTTTGTCATAATATATAATGTAATATAAAGTAATATAAGAGTGCTGGAGTGGATTACCATTTCCTTCTCCAGGGGATCTTCCCAACCCAGGAATCGAACCTAGGTCTCCCGCACTGCAGGCAGACGCTTTACCATCTGAGCCACCAGGGAAGCCTTATGTCATAATATATAATGTAATATGTTATTAGAGAATATACATATGTAGTTTATTAACGAATGAATAAACACACATAGATATAGGGTTAAATGTTAATTTCTTCTTGCTGGTACTCAATCAAAAGCTTAGAAATAATTGCATTACTGAAATATATGACATTCTTGTCTACAGATGAGAACTGCAATTTATAATTTATAACATATGCTTTACATAAATTAGCTCAAGTGCCAAGAGGATCCTGAGCATATCAGTAACTATGTGCTTTTCATCAACTCCTGATTCTTTCTGAGTCCAACAGGACAGAACTGAGTGATGCAGAGAGGCATAGAGGAAATAACTTGAGAAGTCCATCCTACCTTGCACCCTTGAAGAACAATTTGCTGAACTTTGCAGGGCATCAGCAAAGTTGACTTGTGTTTTGCTAGCCTATGTGGTAATCACATACACTCAGGGATCATGTGGCAATGACATGTGAAAATAGAAAGTTCATTGGAATATAAGTTGAATATGTCATTGGCTAATGTTTTCCCCAGTGTAATGGTTAACAAATGATCTTTTTGGTGTTTACTTTTCTGAAACTTTGAAAGTTCTATGAGACAAGAATATAATAACATTTACCATGGAAAGCAATCTGGTCTTCCTGTCTACATGACTCATTTTCAGATTTTCTTGTGAAAAAGAAACTGAAGATGCTACCCAAACAACAGCTGCTTAGCTATAAATTACTAAAACAAGCCTCTCATTCAAGATTACTATTGAAAATCTTTATTTAGAGCAATTTAAAAATTCATGAAGGATTTTACTTAACATGTTCATACTTGATATAGCTTTTGAAGTCATTTAGGGAAATTCTGGGAATTACTCAGGAGCAACTGCTTTATTCTTGGCTGAAAATTTGAAGATTAATTTAAACAAAAAGAAAAGTCATGTTTGCTAGAAATTCCATCCATATATGTTAGGAATTCCATAAGCTCACTACATATTTAATTGGGGCTTCATAAAAACCTACTCATTGAAAAGTAAAGCATATCAGATGGAAAGAATATTACGATCAACCTCTCATTGACTAGAAAGATAACCACAGTTTAGGTGGCAGTCATTAGCAGGAACCTTGGAGGCACACAAATTATTAGCTTGTGAAATTTTGTTCTTAGCTTAAAAAAAAAAACCCTATTCTTTTCACCAAAGCTTGTTTTTCCAAATTAAGTGTTTTTTCTCCTTTGGTTCTGTTTTGTATTTCTTGATTTTTAGGAGACAAAACTCCAAAGCAATCGTCTTAACATAGTGTCTACTCTGCATTTTGCGCAGCCTCATACCAACCTTGGGCAAGTCATTACATGCTCCTTCCTCAGTTTCTCCATCCACAAAACAAGGATAATCACGCCTACCTCACCAGCTTGCCAAGTGAGTTCATAAGCTAATGTTGGCGGAGCATTTCTAAAGATGGAATGTTCTGATTGTGACTCCTTTTGATTCGTACAATTTGGGGCACACTTTAAAGTTTTAAGTGAGAATAAATAAACCACAAGTTTCTCTTTTTTTGACTGTGTATGAGGTGTGCAAATCAGTGTGATTTGGTTGAGGGCTTACACCTGTGCACAAGGCTATTTAAAGGCCTTGGATAGGGCCACCAACCTCTGAGAGCAGGTACAATGTTGGGTCAGCAGTAAGAGGGGCCCCTCTGGATTGTTGCTTTGTCTCTGTGCTTCTGGCTCTGGGCTTTTGGTTCATGTGGTTTACCTGAGTAGAGCTATTGGACTTTTCTTGCCAGATTCTGCCTTCCTGAGTGGATAAGATCTTTTCTTCCAGGCAATGTGGCTCCCTCCTCATGTTCAAGAGTACGTAACTGGAGTTCTGGTCCCTGCCAGGGAAAGAATATTCCAAACACTGTCTGGTAGCATTTTGTGGGGCCAGTGTAGGAGTAGTAAGTGACCACAGTTTGAACCTCTTGGGTGATACAGCAAGGAGTTAGAGTCAGGAAATAACCCTGAGTGGGTCTAGCACGAAAGAAGTGTGTTTCCTGGTCTCAGCTCTGCAGCTCTGATGGGTGAGGCATTCTTAAGCTTTGTGGCTGATGCCCTTAACATTCTGTATGCATGGATGCTCTAAAATGTGGAGTGTAACCTACTAGCCTGGGCAACTAGGGTGTGTTATGAGACATGACAGGGCTAGTGGCTTGGCTGGGCCATGGTGACTGGGACATGGTCCATCCCAGGGCTATCCTTCTTGGTCTTAGTATGAGTGGTAGGTGATGGGATTAGAGGAAGCTCTTTCCATGCCCGACTGCTGAGGAGTCAAGAGCTGGCTTGGTGGGAGGTGGGTCAATGGGTGTACATGCCCTGGGTCTGCTAAGACTTGGCCCTATCATTTGAGAAGGGTGCATTAGAAGGCACCATTAGAGGAAAACCTTGGCTGAATACTTTGTGATGGCAGCCTCCTTCAGCATCCTCTGTTCTTCTTTACAGGCTCCCGCATTCTATACAGCTACTGGCTTCTCCATTTTGAATCAGCCCCCTTCTCGGGGATTTCCTTGATACAGTTGCAGGCCTGAATGCCTACTGCTCCCCACCCCCATCCAGCTAAGCTATTTCTAGAGTTTGAGGATCATTGGAGGAGCACCCAAAGATTCCTTCTGGGTTCTTTTTCCATTGTCTCTCCATCCTATCAGTCGGAGAGAGGATCATTATTGGAGATCTATCTACTGTTTACTAATATACTAGGTGGAGCTGGTACCCACTCTCATGGCCAAGGAAACGTTTCCATCACTTAGTTGCTGACACTGGCCTGAACAAGCATGTCCACACCCGACGGCAAGCGGGATACAGGGCTGCTGGTTATGTCCTGGCTCCTTGAGCAGTGCCTTCTGTTTCACCTGCCTACCTGCAGGAGCCCTTTGTCCCTGATGTAGGTCCCCAGGCCAGTGTCACTGGTAGCTAGGGCGGCCAGGCTAAGTGTCCAGCAGAGAAGCTCTGTCATCTGTAGGATCACAAGATGATACTTCACAGAGCTGCTTGCAGAGAGTGTATTGTTGCATCCAATTTCCCTTCCTATCAGGAGACACCTGGCTCTTCCACAGAGGTCAGTGGTCCCTTTGAGGTCAGGCTTTTCTATTTGATGGTCCAAGATGATGAACACAATGAGTGTGTGTTGCACGAACACATCTCTAATAGAAACATGAGGCTGCTTTTGAGACACCCTGGAGCCTCCCACTGGCCCCACAGCCACTCAAGTTTTGGGACTCTACTGGGGACTCAGATTAGTCCTCATAGCGACGAGAGCTCTTTGAAGCTCTTTGGTATCTATTTCTCAAAGCACAGTAAGAAGGATGGAGCTATGAGAGTAACTCCTCCTTGGATGCTTGTCTTTGACAGGAGCAGAGGCCCCTCTAGTGCTATTCTTACCCCATCACTGAGTGAGCCGGGCCCACCACGTGTCAGGACGTCTGCCTACTGCTCCAGACAGTGAGTTGGCTGGGTGTAGTGTCACCTTGGGGGTCACATAGAAGGGGAAGGAGGAGCTAGGATGGGTGTGTTTGCCCTTGGGGTTGGGGGAGAACCTTTACTGGTGTTAAACAGGGCTCTGTTTTTGGACCCTTTCTATCTATTTCCCTCCACTTCTCTGTCTCTGTCTCATAGGCCTGCAGCTGGGTCAAGCTGTCTTAAGCCTCAGATGGTCAACTCCTCCACACCTAACATTCCTAGCCTCTTTGGAGTAGGTGAGGACTCGATTCAAGGGAGCACTCTGTATGGGACAGCCATGGTGGAAGACTCCAGCCCTTAGCTGCTAGTGAGTGTCAGCTGGGAGTCTGGGCACCACCGGACAGGTCCCACCAAGGGACCCTTGGTGGCAGAGAACTTTGACCTCACAGAGAGATTGCATGCTCAGTCCTTTCAGTCGTGTCTGATTCTTTGTCACCCTATGGACTGCAGCCTGCCAGGCCCCTCTGTCCATGGTATTCTCCAGGCAAGAATACTAGAGTGGGTTGCCATGCCCTCCTTCAGGGCATCTTCCCACCCAGAGATCAAACCCGCATCTTCTGCATCTCCTGCACTGCAAGCAGATTCTTCACCCACGGAGCCACCTGGGAAGCCCCCCAATAGACAGGTTGTTTCTCATTATCATTTGAGCGACTTTCTGCCTAAGGATGGGCTTCCCTTGTAGCTCAGTCAGTAAAGAATCTGCCTGCAATACAGAAGACCCGGGTTCGATTCCTGGGTTGGGAAGATCCCCTAGAGAAGGAAATGGTAACCACTCTAGTACTCTTGCCTGGAGAATCCCATGGACAGAGGAGCCTGGCAGGCTATAGTCCATGGGGTTGCAAGAGCCGGAGATAACTTAGTGACTAAACCACCACCACCACTGCCTAAAGATGGTTTAACTTAGTTATATTAGCTCTTTTGCTCTCTTTAATAACCTTTTATAATCCATATAGTAATGATTAGAATCTGTAACCGTTTTGTGAGTCTCATGTTTTCTTTTGAGGTCCTTGAGTGTCTGAATCAGAATGAGTGAATATATTGGGTCTCAAGTCTTATTGTCAAGGATCCCAGAAAAGAGAAGCAATTCAAACTGCTCTTTGAAATGTTTGTCCTTTACAGTGTTTAGTCATGTCTTCTGGTTTTAGGTTCTGAAATCTAGCTACAAAAATATAAGGAAGTACTCCAGTGTGGCTTTAAATGCAAAAATTACTTGTTAGATGTCGGTGCAGAAGAGAAACTGAAAGTTCAAGTTGACATTCTGCATTTACTCAGTACCTTAATGTTATCTGATCGGTTATAAAATTCTAGGAAAGGGCAGGAATATACATCACTTATAGTTGGAAATCTTAATATAGCTGCATTCAACGTTCTCAGCAGATGGTCATAGTTTTCCATGTCAGCCTGCCCCTTGCAGCATAATTTATGGAGTTGGCAATATGGAAGAATGGTGGTTGGGATGGGGACTCAATTAGAAGACAGGACAGTTTCTGGCTCTTATCTTTTCCAAGTTCTTTCTCAGATTTATGGTATTTTGTAAAGCAGATGTACTAACTTGTTTGGTAGATATTTTTTTTGTACCTCTGCCAGTGAAGTTCTAACACATTTATGGAAGTAGTTTATGCTATAAATGTAAAGAATAGTAAAGTTTATGAATGAAAGGCCTGCCTTCCACCACCAATCCTATCCCAAAATCATTACCATTAGGCCTGATGTGAGCCCTGCCAGACTGCTTCCTTTGCATAGGAACATAGTTCCAATTAACCAAGTGTATTAATACTATTGGTGGATACTCAAAAGGTATTTAAAGTTATATGCCATTACTGTGCTATGATCATTTTTTAAAATTGGAATATAATTACTTTACAATGTTGTGTTAGTTTCTGCTGTACAATGAAATGAATCAGCTACAGGTGTACATATTTCCCCTTGCTCTTGAACCTCCCTCCCACCCTGCCCCTACCCCACCCCTCTAGGTCATCACAGAGCACCAGTCATAAGAGCTTATTTTCCAGAGAGAATTTATAATACCCTCATAATATGGAAGCAACATATGTGTCCACAGACAAGTGGCTAAAGATGTGGGATACATATACACACAAGGAAATATTAGTCATGAGAAATGAAATCTTGCCATTTGCAATATCGTGGATAGATCTAAGGGGTGTTATGCTAAGTGAAATAAGTCGTACAGAGAAAGAAATATCATGAGATATCACTCATATATTCGATCTAAAACAACGAGTGAATAAGCAAAACAGTAACCGAGGCATAGATACAGAAAGCAAACTTACGGCTGCTAAAGGGAAAGCTGTGGTGAGAGGGGAATGAGTGAAATAAGTTGGGGGGTGGTGGATGAAGAGGTAACAACTTCCAGTTGCAAGGGAAGTGAATCATGAGTATGAAATGTAAAGTGTGGAGGAAATAATAAAACACTATGTACTGTCTGTATGATAATAGATGGTAATGAGACCTATCATGCTGATTGTTTTGTAACATAAGAAAATATCAAATCATTATGCATACCTGAATTTAATATAAAGTCAATTATACTTCAATTAAAATTCAGAATACCTCTTAAAAAATTTTTTTGGGGGTGGGGATTAAACTGAGGATATGAAGAGAAATTTCAGTGTCTTGTAGCATATTTTGCAGACCTTTGGGAAAAGGTATATCTGAAAAATGCACACACTGCGCTATTTTCTTTTAAAATATGATCCTCATTCTTTGCTCCTACGTATTTTACAGGGGAAAGAAACATACATCTTTCCCTCTGGGTTCTACTTCTGCGTCTGTCTTCTGTCTGTCCCCTTTATATCCGTCTTTGTTCCTTGAAAGCATGTCTCTCCTTCCCTGCTTAGTTTCACTGAGCTTTGCAACAGCAGCCCATCCATTTTCAGCCACAGTCACATCCAGTGATCTCCCGCTGGCTGGTCGAAACTCAGAGCAGGCTGGCTCTGGGCCCCATTCTGTCACACCCCATTGGATTTTGAGACACCATTTTGCCCCAGGGATTGGGTCTAGTTAAACTAAACTGTTCAGAATACTCTTAGAGAATGATTATCTGGGGAGGCTGGAAAAGAAGGCAAAGGAGACATCTTGGAAAATACAAAGAAAAATAGTACCGGAAATGGGAAGAGCTAGGGGCAGAGGTTAATTCTATCACAGCCCAACTGGTGCATCTTGCTCTGTATCATCTGAAATATCTCCTTTGACCAGCACTTTACAGGCTCTCTGCTGGTAACTGCCACTTATTTCACAATCCTGAATTCAAGGGTGCCCATGAGAGAAGAATAGAGTATCTATTGAAGGCTCCCACATGAAGCCCATTGTGCTGTCCCCTAATTTTAGCTCAAATCCAGGCATGCTGACATATTTTAAATGGGGGATCTGTGCACAAGCTCACTCACTGCTGACAAGCCATTCTCCTGCTCTGTGGAAATCTCCCATTTCCCTTCCCTACTGTGTCCTTGGTCAACAGTTATAAACTCTCTCAGACAGCTGGTTGTGTATTAAAGTCTATTTATAACAGTCAGCGGACAACTGCATGTTTATGGGGAATCGTGGCAATTTTTGCTTAGGAGGGACAATCGGGGCATTTCTTCTGGAGTGGAACAGATTCAGCCAGTGGACTCCACAAACATTGCCTCGCTTGTCCTCTTACATTCTGTGGACTGAGGTTACCCTGGGTGTTAATGGTGAATTCAAACCCCGCACAGACTGCTGGTTCTCCGGTCAAGGTTCTGGGGGACTGGACAATGGAAAGCATAAAACAATAATACTTTGTGGGGAACAAAGCAGTAAAGACATATAAAAGCACTCATAGCTCTGAGGAACAGCATACTCTACTCAAAACCTGCAGTAGAGTTCGTGAAACCATAGATTTTTTCCCCCCTCTCCTATGGCTCTACTTAAATATTAATATTACCATATGATAACTTGATGGCATTCAAAAAATTCTCTATTCTGGTGGGTCTTGAAGTGCTTTTTTAAATTTCATAAAGTTTAACAAGTAGAACATAATACAACTAAAATCTACTAGTCATGAGTGGGCAGGCAATTAAATATGCTAACAGGAAAAAAAATCTGTTTGGATTCCTAGAGCATGTCTTGCATAGTGCTTTTCTACTAGTTCTAACTTTATTGAGATGGCTTCTCACTTCCCCAATATTTTTTGAATAATAGAATGGGTAAAATGATATCTAATTTAAAAATAGAATGTATTTGGTTTTTAACATAAGAATATAGAAGAATTAAAATGGACAATAGCCTCACTGACCATAACACTTTTTACATTAGAAAGAAACTGTCACTAGCATATGGTTAGAAAGCTCAACCGAGTAGCTTTACACTGAGCGTGAAATGAAAACTAAACGTAGTCATCGTTCATGATTATCGGTGCAGAATAAAAGTGTGTATCCACTTCCACATCTACATCTGTGTTCTTAGAAGAGTTTCAAACAAGTGTATTTAAATATTGCAGCAACCTGGTCCACTTCGTGGTTGTCTGACCGTGATTTCAATTGATTTCACATCATCTGTAAAACTTAGCACATCTCCTACATTTTAATGTGCCTTCTCCAGAAGATGCTTATGTGTACCAAAAAAAAGAAAGATGTTGAGTGACTTTTAAAAGTTCTTGGGCATTTTTCCTTTGGCCTCTGCTGCAGCGAAAGGTAAATTAATGATGAGGTGCAGATGAATCAAGCCAAAATCCTTTTAAGAGAAGCCTGTACTGCAGTATCGCGGTTTCTGTTCTCACATTCTGCCTAAAGTCTTGGATGCTTCTGGGAGGCAAAACTGCAAAACCTTCTGTCGAGGTTGGAATTGGTTTCAGGTTGTTTAGACAAGATTATCATTCTTATTCCTGGTTCTCACCAGAGCCAGGGCTGAAGGTTGAGCTATTGAAAGCTTTTCTTGTGGCACATAGATATTAAACGGTCATAGAAGAAGGGGAGAGAACAGTTAATTCATCTCAAATAAAAGCCCCTTTCTGTGGGTTTATCAGTGAAAAGTAGTAAAAGTTTTACATTGACTGATGTCTCTGTGAGATAATTGAGGTGGAGATAAACAATTAACATGGGAGGATAAAGACTTACATAGGTCAAAAGAAGTATTTTCAGAATTGTATTTCATATGCGAATATAGAACGTGCCAGAGGGAGTGGTCAGCAGAAACAACAGTGGCACATCATTTAAAGCAGAGAAATCTTGTTTTGTTAGTTTGGAGTCATATTTTAATATGGTTTTACTGGGGAAAAAAATTCAGGGTGGTTTTTCCCTTCTAGCAGTTAGAAGGTCTGAGACTTCTAAGAACTGAACACTCTGAGGAATAAGGTCCTTGTACTTAGAGTGTTCCATGGACTAAGTAATGTAACTTTTAGAAAACAGAAGCTGTCGCTCCTTAGGGTCATCCAGCCCCCAAGATAGCCTGCCTATCCAGAACACACTTCTAAAAGCCAGAAGCATCCCTGCCAGAGAATTTTAGGGGCAAGAGAGGTTTAACAAGTTTTCCTCTCTTCTTAAAAATCACTGAGAGGGTAGGTTCCTAGGAACGATGAATGGTGATTTTGAGCATCTTTTTTTTTTTTTTCCTCTCTCTCTCTTTTTTATTTCCTTTTCCACAGAGAGTGGTTTCCCAAGCATACTGAAACAAACAAATAGAACATGCTTTCACCAAGGCTTTCTAGGAAACTTTGAAAGGGTGGTGGTGGAAGGGGGGGAAGTGGATTATTCAGGAAAGCGATTTAAGGTCACACTGGTGGCAGGGCAAAGAATCAATGAGAGAGAGAGCAGAGCAAACCGAGGACAAAAGCTATAGGTACTGCTGGATGGAGGGAAAATCTCAGGAGCTGAGGGGATGGGGAAACTACTTGAGCATCCCTTTGGAAGCAGAGGGGGCCCTTGGCAAACTTGAGAGCAGTGCTTTTCTCCGCTGGCTCAGTTGGCCCAAGATGGGCCTGGGGCCATGAGGCATAGTAAATTAGAACCTCCATAGAGAGAGTAGCCCTGGTTTATCCGTGGGAGATGTGTTCTAAGCCCCCAACGGATGCCTGAATCAGTGGATAGTACTGAACCCTATATATAATGTTTTTTTTTCTATACATACCTATCTATGGTAAAGTTTAATTCATAAATTAGGCTCAGTAAGAGACTATCTGAGTTGCCAGCATCGCTATTCTTGTGCATTGGGGCCATTATTAGTAAAGGGTTACTTCAACACAAGCACGGCCACCCTGCGAGAGTTGATCTGATAACCAACATGGCTACTACGAGACTACCAGGTGGGGTACTCTGGACAAGGCCTGATTCATGTTCCCAGCGGAATAGCACAAGACTTCATCATGCTACTCAGAATGATGTGAAATTTAAAACTTATGAAGTGTGTATTTCTGGAATTTTCTGTTTAATATTTCCAGGCCATGGTTGACCAGGGGAAACCATGGAAAATGGGAGACTGTTTAAAATCCTGTTTAGGTAATTTTTGGAGAAGGCAATGGCACCCCACTCCAGTACTCTTGCCTGGAAAATCCCATGGATGGAATGTGGAGCCATGAAATCAACCTCTGAACAGGAAAATAGTATTGGGTTGGCCAAAAAGTTCATTGGGTTTTTCCATAAGATGTTATGGAAAAACATCTTTCCATAACAGCTTATGGAAAAACCCGAACAAACTTTTCGCCAACCCAGTGTCTGTGGGCCATGAAGGAGTGACTATTCTGAAAAGATGTTGTGTATTCCAGCATGGAGACCCTCTTAGGAGGTAACCTTGGGTAACACTGCAGGTAATGGCTACACCGTAGAATTTTCTGGGAAGATTATCCTTGTGATTGAGCTCAGAAGTTTGGAATCAAACACATTGGGTTCAAATCCTGGGTCACCCATTTACCAACTGTATGCCCTTGGGTAAATTGCTTAATTTCCTTAACCCTCAGTTTTCCCACTTGTAAAATGGGTATAATAATATGTGTCTGGAGGATTTAGTTCTGTAGCTGCTCTGAGCATGCTGCTTGGCATATTAAACACATGCAAAAACTGTGTTTGCCTTCTTCTTCCTTTCTCTAAGGGTACAGCACTTCTTGTTGTTATGTCTAATGCCTAATAAAATGTGTAAACATCTGAATGTTAACCTTTCTTCCTGTTTCCAAGCTTTTTGTTAATGCTATGGAATACTAACAGACTGTGGAACATTACTGTAGCATGCATACTATACATTGTATAATGTCAGCTGCTGTTGCTTTTTTCATTTCCCAGTCTTTACAATCTTTCATCATAATGTGAGCAGAATATGCACAAGGACTAAATGCCAGTTGTCTGGTTGGGACTCAAGTCAAATCAAATGTAACAACCCTTCCTAGAAAATAAGAATGACTTCACCACCACCTAGATATTAACTGAATGTGCCACGCACATCACATGGACTGCCCAGTTCAACACAGTATCACTTTGAGGTCATTAATAGATTTGCCTCTGTTTTTTTGATAAGAAAATGGAAGTTTACAGAAATTAAGTCATTTGTCCAAGGTCAGAGAGCCAGCCTGAGGCAGAGGAGGAAGAGTTCTATTGATAACTCAGACAGGCTGGCTGGGCATAGCTCTGCCTGTAACCTCTGTGTATAACAGGCCTCACTTACTGTGGATGAGTGTCAAGTTCAAAGTCCACTAACAAAGGCCTGCTATTGTAAGAGAAAAGGGAGCCCCGAGACGTCTTCTCCTTCACGTTGCTAAATAGCAGCTTTCCTCATTTGTGAATTGCTGTTAAGTGTCATAATTTTTACCCTATCATTTTGGGCCTGGTAGGTTTGCCCCGTGTTTATGTTATTTGTGTGTACTTGCATATCTCTGCAAACTTGTATGTGAAACAGGGTTAAAGGCCATGAGATTTCTCAGAAAAATTATATCAACTTTAGTTTTAAATATTTATGTTCTTACAAAACAGGTACAAATATAAAAACAACAGCATGTACAATATCCTAGCCTGTTTAAAAATGCACTGTTACATATGGAAGTCTTATCAGTTCAGTTCAGTCATTCAGTTGTGTCCGACTCTTTGTGACCCCATGGACTGTAGCACGCCAGGCTTCCCTGTCCAACACCAACTCCTGGAGCTTATTCAGACTCATGTCCATTGAGTCGGTGATGCCATCCAACCATCTCATCCTCTGTCACCCCCTTCTCCTCCCGCCTTCAACCTTTCCCATCATCAGGATCTTTTCCAATAATTCAGTTCTTCACATCAGGTGGCCAAAGTATCAGAGTTTCAGCTTCAGCATCAGTCCTTCCAATGAATATTCAGGACTGATTTCCTTTAGGATGGACAGGTTGAATCTCCTTGCAGTCCAAGGGACTCTCAAGAATCTTCTCCAACACCACAATTCAAAAGCATCAATTCTTTGGTACTCAGCTTTCTCTATAGTTCAACTCTCACATCCATACATGACTACTGGAAAAACCATAGCCTTGACTAGATGGACCTTTGTCACGAAAGTAATGTCTCTGCTTTTTAATATGCTGTCAGGGTTGGTCATAGCTTCTCTTCCAAGGAGGAAGCTTCTTTTAATTTCATGGCTGCAGTCACCACCTGCAGTGATTTTGGAACCCAAGCAAATAAAGTTTGTTACTGTTTCCATTGTTTCCCCATCTATTTGCCATGAAGTGATGGGACCAGATGGCCATGATCTTAGTTTTCTGAATGTTGACTTTTAAGCCAGCTTTTTCTCTCTCCTCTTTCACTTTCATCAAGAGGCTCTTTAGTTCTTCTTCGCTTTCTGCCATTAAGGTGTTATCATCTGCATATCCGAAGTTATTGATATTTCTCCCGGCAGTCTTGATCCTAACTTGTGCTTCATACAGCCAGCGTTTCTCATGATGTACTCTGCATATAAGTTAAATAAGCAGGATGACAGTATACAGCCTCGACATACTCCTTTCCTGATTTGGAACCAGTCTGTTGTTCCATGTACAGTTCTAACTGTTGGTTTTTTACCTGCATACAGATTTTTCAGGAGGCAGGTAAGGTGGTTTGGTATTCCCAGCTCTTTAAGAATTTTCCACAGTTTGTTGTGATCCACACAGTCAAAGGCTTTGGCATAATCAATAAAGCAGAAGTAGTTGTTTTTCTGGAACTCTCTTGCTTTTTCGATGATCCAGTGGATGTTGGCAATTTGATCTCTGCTTCCTCTGCCCTTTCTAAATCTAGCTTGAACATCTGGAAGTTCATGGTTCATGTACTTTGAAGCCTGGCTTGGAGAACTTTGAGCATTATTTTGCTACCATGTGAGATGAGTGCAATTGTGCGGTAGTTTGAACATTCTTTGGCATTGCCTTTCTTTGGGATTGGAATGAAAACTGACCTTTTCCAGTCCTGTGGATTGGAATGAAAACTGACTTTTTCCAGTCCTGTGGCCTCTGCTGAGTTTTTCAGATTTCCTGGCATATTAAGTTCAGTACTTTCAGAACATCATCTTTTAGGATTTGAGGTAGCTCAACTGGAATTCTATCACCTCCGCTAGCTTTGTTTGTAGTGATACTTCCTAAGGTCCATTTGACTATATGGAAATCTATAGAGGAAAATAAATCCTAAATGTTAACACCAAAATGTTGACAGTGGTTATTTCTATAAGATGACCTTGGCTTTACTATCACTTTCCTTTTATGACCTTTAGTCTGGTCTGAATTATTTTTCTTATGATGGCTATACATGCCTTTTATAATCCAAAAAACAAAAATGCACGCCCGCTGTAGAAAACTTGGAAAAATCCAGAGATACATAAAGGAGAAAATAACTATCATCCATTTCTAAGACTCAGTTAAAAATGCTAACATTTTGGCAAATGAACTTCCAATCATCTCTATACATCTATTATGTTGCCATACAGTATTTACAATTTGAGGAACTCAACTTCTTTTCCTTCTTTTTTTTTTGATTAGTATATTGTAAACAGTTCATGATATTAAACACTTAGGCATTATTTTAATGACTACATAAGAGATCACGTATACAATTTACTTAACTATTATCTTATTTTTCTACTTTTTTGGTGATCATTAATGAAGTACTAAACATGTTTGTTTGTGAGCCTTGGTCTATATTCCAGAATATTTTCTAGGTTCTTAAAATTACTGGGTTAAAGTGAATGACCATAATTTGGCTTATCTGTTGCTGTGTAACAAACGGATCCTAAAATGAATGACTTTATTTATTTATCATTCAGGAGTCTCTGGGTAGAATGGTTTGAACCTGGCAGTTCTTGTTTGGGATTTCATACACTCAAGTGGAGGCTGGGGCTGGAGTCACTGGAAGACTTCACCAGGCTGGACATCCAGCAGAGCTTCCTCATGTGTGAGTCTAATGTCACCATGCTCCTCCACCAGGTGGCCTGTCCAGTGAAGTGGAGTGGCCTGGATTTGTTCATCCCACTCGGGGGTCCCAGAGGTGGGAGGAGAAGCGGTCAGTTCCTTCAAGGCTAGGGCCCTGGCTGGCACAATGTCCTTTCTTTCATTTTCTACTGTTCAGAGCAGAGGCCAGCCCCGATCCCAGGGTAAGTACGGCTAGATTCCACCTCCCAGGCAGAGAGCGACTAGTGCTTACGGGGAGGGTGGAAACTGATGGCAACCCTCTTGGGACTTAAGTTACCACCCACCACTTTTGAAAATGTACTCAAGTTTAGACTGGTAGCGTTTTAAGTGTCAGAAGTGGCTGAATGCTTAAAAAATTCCGCAGAAAGAAATTTCAGTCAGAAGAAATCTTGCTAACGCCCCTTGAAGGAGGATGAGTGGAGGGCAGGAGCCTGTTAAGACCAGCCTCCCTCAGCAGGTCTGGATGTATGCCGAGGGCTCTACTGGGATGGAGAACGAGCAGTTACTGTTGAGTGACCTGCCCGGCCTCAGGCCAACACTGAACTTTCCCGTTCTCCGAGGTTTAGCTTGGGCTGTCCCCAGCCAGTCCACGCCTCGGGGGCCCAACTGCAGCCTGGCCAGAGGTGCCAGGCGAGAGGGTGTGGGGAATGCTGGCAGGGCGGTGTCCTGGGGCAGCCCTCACTGGGAAGGGATTTGAGATAGAAAGGGCTGTGAGGGGAAGGAAGAGGGAGGCCCCGGACACCACGACTAACTGAGACAGGGACCTTCTACTCTGCTCTAAAGACTCTGTATCCACAGTGCTTGTCAGTGCTGGGCATGCCAGCCAGTATTGCCTTTCCGGGAAAGGTTGTCATTTTGCTTGGTGTGAACCCTCCACCCAATGACCAGAAATCTAGAATTCCACCCTGGTATTGTGAGGCTCTAAAATACTTCAGGAATGGGAAAAGTGAAGACTTGTTCTCCACCTGCCTCAATCGCTCCTCTGTCCCTCTCTTGGCACCCTTGGGCTTCCCTCCTCCCCACCCACCCCTGCCCATCTCAGGAAGTAATCCCTCCATCCTTAGCTTTCCAAACCTCCCGGGAGGCAGGCAACAGAGGATAGAAATGAGAAGTGTGGCTTCTGGAGGGTTCACTGCTCAGGGTCATAGGCTGGTTCCACTCATTATTAGCAGCTGTGACTTCTGGTGACTTGTGCAGCTTCTCTGCCCCTGGGTTTCCTTATCTGTAAGAGGGGGATTTAAAGATAGTCTCATTGCATTTGGTTGTAGTGAGGACTGAATGACTTAACTCATAGAGTTTCTGAGAACTGTGTGCTGCCCAGAGTAAATACAAAGCATCCATTGTTTTAAATTTGTGTGACTTTTTTCACACTATTAATTTTTAATTGTTTAATTTTCATTTTTCAGAGCAGTTTTACATTTACCACAAAACTGAGTAGGAGGTACAGAGCTTGCTTTTATATCCCCTGCTCCCAAGTCTGCAAAGCCTCCCCTCCCTCACTCTTAACATCTCCCACCAACGTGTTGTACATTTGTTACAACTGATAAACCTAGAAGGGAGTCATCATAATTGCCCGGAGTCCATTGTTTACATCAGGGTTCAAGCTTGGTGTTGAACGATCTGTGGGTTTTACCAAATGTATAATCTGGTATCATACAGCTTAGTTTCACTGCCTTAAAATCCTCTGTGCTCTATTGTATCACTTCTAATTGCAGCTTGCTTCAAACTGTACACAAGAAGACATTTCTTAGATGTGCTTTGTTTTTGCTTCTAAACTAACCAAAATTGGATGGTTTTTTGACTTGTTCTATTTCACTTGTTCTACAGAGTCAAGTGTAGCACAAGGCAAAAGTATACTGAATACTTGGGTAGGTGGGCAGATGAATGAGGGAAACCCGTGGGTTCGGTGAAAGAACTCAGATTTACATGAGATATGTTTTATTTTTTATACTTTGTTATTTTTTCATGTTTTCTATGAGCATCTTATGTTTTTAGTCAGCAGCAAACAACACCAGGGATGGAGTTTTTTGTGACTTATAACCAAACAAACAAAAACTCTGTTCCTCTTCCTTCTCTACTCACTGATTCTTAGCCCTGGTTCATCTTTTTGGAAGTAAGCACCATGTTATTTCTGGTGGGAGGCAATGAATTTTCTGGTTAGCGTTCACTTGCGTAGTTAAGGGCACTGACTCTGGGATCAGATGTGAGTCCAAATCTTGATTCCTCCCTGCCTTGCTGTGTGAATTTGAGCAAGTTACTCCTTTGTGCCTGCCTTGCCTCATTTGTAAAACGGGGATGATGATGGTAACATACTCCAGGAGAAGTGTGAGGATTACCTGAGTTAATATGTATAAAGCGCTGAGATGGTGACTGGCACGCAACACAAGCTCATGAAGACTTAGCTCATGTTGGTTACACCTTAAGGTGGTTTAGGACACCCAGGGTCAGCCCAGAAGTTTCTGTTCCAATTTAGAACTGTCCAGGGTCTGTGTGTGCCTGCCTTTTTTACTGCCACACCCACACACTGGCCTGAAGAAATAACATTGTGATAAAAGGAGCAACATTTTAAATTTTTGTACACATCTAACTTTAGGCTTCTGCTAACTTATGAACTAAAATTCTCTTGGAGTATAATAAACATATCAATAAGTAACAAAATGTAAAGATTGATTACATGCTACATTGTAAAGGGGATCTGCTTGCTCCCTTGATCCCCCTTTCATCCTTTAATTGCATAAGCAAAATGTAATAAGCAAGACCAGAATGACAGTTGAGCCACTGCTGAGAGTGTCTGGTTGGAGGTGGTCCTGGCAGGTGCTGTTACCCCATACTCCTGGCACAAGATATGAGAATGTGCGTGACTGGAAGATATCACCCTTTTGGCCAAGGCACCGGTCACTAGACCCTTCTTCTTAGAGAAACGTGCAATGTTTTTGTTATGACTTGTTGCAATCAAAGTCAAACCTGAAGTCTGGGCCAAATCTAAACCTCTATGGTTAAGATTATGCTTCTGTTAGCCTGAGGTTTCCTTAAAGCTCCTAGATCGAGCAAGGTTTGATTTGATCAGTCTCAAAACAAAATGATCCTATTTACAAGAAATGGCTGACATGTCTTACGCAAAGTGGACTTCATTTCACAAACATTTTTGAGCAGATATAGGATTTCAGACACTGATGTAAGTGCTGAGGATAGAGTGGCAAACAGGTTATTAAAGGCTCTCTCCTCAGGGAGGTTCCAGTGCAGCTGAGAGTCAGAGTCTGACTTATGAACAACATCTAAGGCCTCAACACCAAGAGAGAAAACAAAAGCCCCACACCTTTCGTCATTTTGTAAAACCATACGATGCTTTCCTGTGACTCCAGGTCAAATCTCAACTAGGAGTGCTTAATCAACTCTCTTCTTCCTCTTCTTCTCTTCACTAACCCTCCTTTCCAGGTCCTCCTTTGACACACTGGCTTTCTGTTCAAAATCTGGGGATGGTGCTTTTGGGCTGGTGGATAATATTAACATAGATATGCCAGAGAAACAGGAAAAATAGTATATATTTATATGTGTGTGTATACATGTATATGTGTGTGTATATTTATATATATATACTTTCCTGTGTGTTTATGGTTTACTGTAAGGGGCTGGCTCACAAGGTGATGGAGGCTGGGAAGTTCCAGAGGCTGCAGTTGGCAAGCCTGGAGACCCAGGAAAGCTGATGGTATAGTTTCAGTCTGAGTTTGAAGCCCTGAGAACTAGCAAAGCCAATGGTATAAGTTCCAATCTGAATTTGAAAGCAGGACGAGACCAGTTCCCAGCTTGAGGAAGCTCAGGCAAAAAGAGCAAATTCTCTCTTACCTGCTTCTTGCCCTCTTCAGACTCTCCAGGGATTAGACGAGGCATTCCCAGACTGTAGAAGGCAATCAATCTGCTTTCCTCAGTCTACTGACTCAAATGTTAATCTTACCCAGACATACCCTCCCAGACACATACACACAGACACACCCCGAGTATCACTTAACTGAATCTCTGGGCACACCATGGTCCAGTAGGTTGACACATCAGATTAACCCTCAGAGTGGAACTTAAAATGATAGCTGCAAAGGAGGCTGGGAAAAGAAGTATCTGGCTTTTCAAACTTACGCAATGAGATATTCCACAATCCTGTAAAGAAAGGGTTAAATCACTGGGTGATTGAAAGGAATGGCAAAAGTGCCCTTCAAGCTAGAGCCCAGTTTTCCTGACTCCAAGTCTAGGGCTTTCTTTACTATATTGTGGTTGTCCCGTTTCCACCCCCTGCCCCTTTACTTTCAGAAAACAGGGGGGTGGGGTGAGAGCCCTGAGAATTCCATTCTTCAGAGTGTATTCAATTATTTCTACATTGGAGCAAATGCCACGGAGAGATGTTTTTTCATGGGAATTGAAGTCCCATTCTTTTTGGCAGAAAGTCCTAACTATTTTTGGAAGTTGGAAAAAAAAAATTCAGAGAATCTGGTTCACTTTTGGTCATGTACAGTAATGTTATTTTTATGTATCTAGGACAGTGACATTGTCAAAGCTTACTTTTCATTGGCTTTCTGGGAACACAGGATGGGCTAGGAGGTCAGGAACCAGGGAGGAGAGTCACTCACAACTGGCTGGAATTCTGTCCTGAAGGGATCCTCACTCACTAGCAGAAGCCCTCTCTCCCTGGGTGCCTGGGCTTGTTTCCCTTCAGAGCCAGGCCCCTCTCAGTCATCTCACTTCCTTTCAATCCCAGCTAGAATGTTCTCTAAGGTTTGGTACAAAGTGCTTTAGTCCAAGAGTCAGGACGTCTGTATTTGAGTTGTAGTCCTGTCACTTAATCACCGTGGGTGTTGAGCAAGCTACTTACTCAGCGTCTCAGTTTCTTGATCTGTGAAACCCATCTATTAGATTAGATAATCCATAATCAGGGTGCTTTGGCTATGAATCAGAGTGCTGTGCTGTACTTAGTCGCTCAGTCCTTTCTGAGCCTTTGTGAGCCCACTGACTGTAGCCCTCCAGGCTCCTCTGTCCTTGGGATTCTCCAGGCAAGAATACTGTGGTGGGTTGCCATGTCCTCCTCCAGGGGATCTTTCCAACCCAGAAACTAAACCTGGGTCTCCTGCATTGCAGTTGGATTCTTTACCAGCTGAGCCACTAGGGAAGCCCAAGAATGCTGGAGAGGGGAGCCTATCCCTTCTCCAGGGGATCTTCCTGACCCAGGAATCGAACAGGGGTCTCCTGCTTTGCAGGCAGATTCTTTACCAGCTGAGCTACCAGGGAAGCCCATGAATCAGAGTATCCAAGTATAAAAATGACTTTTAAAATAAGGAAGATATTCTGTCAAAATCAAAATCTGGAAGTATGCTTATTTCATGGATTGGCTCGATAGCCCACGGAGATATTCACAGATATCAGCTTTGTCATACTGCACTGCCATATTCACAATGATGTCTCTCCCGACAGCAGTAAAGAACCCACCTGCCCATGCAGGAGACCTAAGAGACGCAGGTTCAATCCTTGGGTTGGGAAGATCCCCTGAAGGAGTGCTTGGCAATCCATTCCAGTATTCTTGCCTGGAGAATCCCCAATGGACAGAGGAGCCTGGTGGGCTACAATCCATAGGGTTGCACAGAGTCAGACATGACTGAAGTGACTTAGTATGCCAAGGGTTCAGGTCCATCAGATCGAAGAGGAGAATTCACTGTTGCTTGTGAGTCTTGTAAGTCTTTTTGAGTCTTTTCATTAGGGCAAGAGCCTTTCCTAGAAGACCCCCATAGATTTCCTCTTAGGTCTCAAGGCATAGCTCCAAAGGAAGATGGGAAAAGATCTGAAAAATCTTTTCCATCAGTATTCTGTGGTTCTTCAGTTCTTTGACAGCCTTCATCAGTGAATACAAGGATAAGGCTTTGCTGCTGTTGCTTGAGTGCTGGGTCTTGTGTGACTTTGGAAAGATAAAGAACAGTGGCCTCCTTCTATGAAAGGTACACGGAGTGAATCTTAGCAATATTCTTCAGAACGTGTTTCATGGGGGGAAGTAGTGAATTTTTTGTTTATGGAAGTAATTTTTATTCTCTAAACACAGAAACATCATATATAAATAGACCTAAAATATATGCTTCTTATAAAGTTTGTGTTTTTACCTAATTTCTCTTTCTATCTTGCTTCCTAACCCTAGGGCAATGTTAGAAATATCCCATTTACCCCAGCCGTAGGTTGGATTTCCTAGGAGCAGACACCAAGTCAGGGATTAACACCTGTAACATCTGTAGTATAATTCTCCCACTGAGACTTGTTATCAGTTCCACATGGAATCTTCTCCTATTATGGATACTTTCAACATCACAATGTGTGCAGATCACATGGCCCTAGTTAGTGGCAGGGTTACTTTTATCATAGGCTAGACCTGCTGTTCTGGGCCCCACAAAAATAGAGTAGCTTCTTGGGTCCCCCAACATATGGACTTACCAAGTATCCCTCAATGTGGGATATACTATCTTAAGAACCTCAAAAGCCTTCTCAGGGCTTGTGGTTCCTTCTTAATAGTATAAGTGTTCTCTTTCCTGGAGACTTGCCCACATCTTCAATCAGTAGGTTCTGAAAAGTGGCTCAAGCCCAGAAACTGGGCAAGAACTGTGACTTTTTACTGGGATGAGTGCCCCCAGTCTTCAGTCATCTGTCCTTAACATTATCTACTAGTACAAACTGAGTAGTACCTTGCCTCTCATCCATGATTTTGACCCTTTGGATGTTTTGCTCTGAGTTAGGCACCCCAGAATGCCACTACAGCCTTGTTGGTTCCTGCAGTCATCACAAACCCCTGGCTTCTGGCAGTTAAGGGCTGCTACCCGGATGGCAGGTTGTAAGGTGCTCTCATTTCCTTTGCCTCAATAAGCTCAGCTCTGTAATGGTGCTTCCTACCTTGGTCAGCCCTGGCCTACAAGGGGACCCACCACTAAGTCTTCACCCCTCTTGCTAGTGTATCCTTGTTCAGTCGCTCAGTCACGTCTGACTCTTTTGCAACCCTATGGACTGTAGCCCACCAGGTTCCTCTGTCCATGGATTTTCCAGGCAAGAATACTGGAGTAGGGTGCTATGTCTTACTCCAGGGAATCTTCCTGACCCAGTGATCCAACCCAAACCTCCTGCATTGGTAGGCGGATTCTTTACCACTGAGCCAACGGAGAAGCCCAGTGTATACCTTACGTCTTGACAAATGGTGTATTCTTTGGGCCATCCTGTGGTAATCTTCTAATAAGTCTTCTGGTTGTGTCTAATATATCCATCCAGCATGCCCACTTCTCTGGGCTTCTTAATCCCTTCATCTACCAACCACCACGGTAGTTCTGGATTCAACTTTACTTAGCATGTCCACCACTTTTTCCAAACTTCTGGGAGCCAAGATACTAGTAAGTTTACAGGATCTCCTCATTCAGTCAAGGGGTTGAATCCTGTTTCTCTGAAAAATAATCCCAAATGGGCATACCATTCACTGTCCAGTTTCATGTCTCAGCCCTCTTGATCAAGGACCTCAGAATCCAGCCCTGCATATCCTCCCGTGGACCTGCCAGTAGACCGCAGGCTTCGTTTTGCTGCTCCTTTGCGGTACTGTTCCTGTTAGGCCCTTTCCTCCCTTATCATCTTAGCACCAAACGATCTTTGGGTGACATGACTCCAGGTCTCCCACAATCTCTCTCCCAGTTGTTTATTATTCTAAGCATCAAACAGTAATTTCCTGAAGAAAAACATTGCTGGTGTTTGCTAAGTTTGCTGAGAGTCCCGGAGCTTCCTCCAAGGGACGAAGTCAGTCAGGATAGATCAAACAGTGCTTTGGTAACACAACTCCCCAAATCTCATTGGCTTCATGGAACAAAGATTTATTTCTTTGCTCAGGCTGGGGTTTAACTCAGGTCAGGTGGCTTTACTCAGCATCTCATCTCCAGTGAAAGACTCAAGGATTCAGACTTCTTTCCTTGTTTGATTATAGTATCTGAACATGGGGTTTCCAAGACCTCTATGAAGGAGAAGAGCAGGCTGGAGGATGGAAGGAGATGTTTTTACCGAGCAGAGTAACAAATGGCTTAATTATTTTCATTCATATTCCCTCGGTTCTCAACTTGTCTGCAGAAGAAGCCAGACAATGCATTCTTTCTGTGTGTTCAGAGAGATAAATTAGTACAGTGAACATGTTATTTTCTTTGTAACAGAAACGAAGCTCAAAAATTCCCCATCTTCCTAAAAAGATATCTTCCCCATTCCATATTTGCATAAACTTCTCATCTTCCCCAATTCCATATTTGCATAAACTTCTCTTATTTATAATTCAAGTTCCAAAGACATGAATGCCCTTATTAATGACTGAGATTTGGGAAACCAGGTTCAATCTGTGAGTGTGTATGTAAGTGACCATCTCTGAGCACACTCCAAAATTAAATATAAATTAGTGGAATTATCTGTGTGTCCTCTTAACACTATTGATATAGCCAGCTGAGAGTCTTTCATTATACCAAGGGGATGGCTCCTAGTTCTTCAAAGTCAACTTCTAACTCTTCAAGTTCTGTAGAGCCCTCGTTGATAGGGCTGTTTGAGGGCATGTGTGAGATTGCATCTCTTTTTGCAAATTCCGGAATTAATAGGGGAAGGGGCAGCCTGCTACTCTCTGGGTACAGTGAAACAAAACAGGATTTGTGCATTATTGATATTTACGTGACTTCTTTTTCTATCTATGGACTAGAAAGTTGTAGGAACATTTTAGATATGTTCATTGTAATTTGGGGGGGATGTTTTACTATTTTAAGTTTTTACACTTCGTAGCATTATAGGTAATTTTAAAATCAAAGAGGCATAAATTTAAGTCATAACACAAGCATTTAAATTTTTTTGGTAAATTGTTTACTCTTTCTGAACCTCAATTTCTTTGCTGGTAAAATGGGGTTGACAATACCTACCCAAATAATTGGGAAGAAAATGCAATAATGTACATACAGCATTTAGAACAATATCTTCAGGATAAGCCTTGACATATAAGCTATAATTATTATTTTCCTGCATCTATTTTAGGCTAATAAGGCAGGAAGCAGGCCTTACATCCCCCCACAATAGCTAGAATAATGTCAGGAACACTAAAAGCACCGAATCAATATTAAGATGATTAAAGATATCTTCAGGAGTGCTTTGATTTTCACTGTTAGAAATGCCCTGTACAAATTCAAGACAAAATAAGAATCACATATTCTTTTGAGGATATGCTGTTGATTCCCTATCAATAGATTAAGCATTTTGGAAGTGGTTTGATAGCAGTGTTGGTTGTTTTTTTGTTTTTTGTTTTAATTGAGTCAACTGCTTGCTGACTACCCTTTGTGAACCTATGAAGGGCAGGGTGCAAGATGGCAGGCTGGGGTGAGTGAAGAGAAACCACTATCAACAGACACAGCTGTGTCACAATGTCCTAATAAAGGGCTAATCAGTTGTTATTGATAATTCAGGTATCTATAATGAGCTAAATGCCCAGGTGAGAGATGGAAGTCCAATGACAAAAGCAGAAATATAGGCAGCAGAAACCATCACTGTTCCAAAAAATATTCCACCCAGTATGAATGTTATCTGCACTGCAGGAAGGTTCATTTTATTTCTACCTTTAATTGAATGAAGCTTTAAGAACACTGGGGCTTTGGCTTAGTTCTGTCAGAATATATTTAGTACTATAAATCAAAATCCAACAGAAGCTCTTTTTATAAAACAAAGATAGGGTGAACAAAGCAACTGGGTTCACAGATCAATTCAAAGTAGCATGTTTTATATCCTGGTTATTGTAAATACTGCTGTAATTAACATTGAGGGTACATGTGTCTTTTAGAATTGTGGTTTTCTTAGGGTATATGCTGTGGGATTGCTGGGGCATATGATAGATTTCTTCCTTCCTTTTTTTTTTTTTTTTAAAGAATCTCTATACTGCTCTCCATAATGGCGCTATCAGCTTACATTTCCACCAACAGTGCAAGAGGATTCCCGTTTCTCCACACCCTCTCCAGAATTTAATGTTTGTAGATTTTTTCGATGATGGCCATTCTGACCAGTGTGAGATGATACCTCATTCTAGTTTTGATTTGCAGTTCTCTAATCATGAGCGATGTTGAGCATCTTTGCCTGTGTTTATTAGCCATCTGTATGTCTTCTTTGGAGAAATGCCTGTTTAGGCAACTGCCCATTTTTTGATTGGGTTGTTTGTTTTTCTGATATCGAGCCATATGAGCTGATATATTTTGGACATTAATCCTTTGTCAGTTGCTTCTTTTGCAATTATTTTCTCTCATTCTGAGTGTTGAATTTTCATCTTGTTTATAGTTTACTTTGCTGTGGAAAAGCTTTTAAGTTTAAATTAGGTCCAGTGTTTTTATTTTTGTTTTTACCATTATACCTGGAGGTAAGTCAGGGAGGCTTTTGCTGCAATGTCATAGAATGTACTGCCTATGTTTTCCCCTAAGAGCTTATAGTTTCTGGCCTTACATTTAAGTCTTTAATCCATTTTGAGTTTATTTTTTAGGACACATATACATTTTAAAACAATTTTTTAAAGTATTTTTTTTTACCATAGAAAAACTTTTCTTGTAAACTTTTATTTCCTTTCTTGTGGCTGACAGATACTAAGTGTTCCCTGTCATTATTACTCTCCTAATTAATACTTCAGATATAATCAACAATATGTATAAAAATCGGGCTGAATTTTTTTGGGGGGTATAACCACTGATGTAGGAGAGAAAACATTGGGCTGATAGTATTCATGTCTATATCTTATCCACTGATTTACCCAAGTCATCTAAGCCCTAGGTGCCTCAATTTCTCCATCTATAAGGTGGAAATTGCTTACAGATGTTAAAAATATAAGAATTGCTTATGGATAAAATTATGTAGCACTGGTGAAAGAACTTTAAGACATTGTATACACCCATTCCCTCAACTGTTCCTTCTTGTTACCCAAACAATGAAAATCTCATCAGAACCCATGGAGAGAGAGATGCCACTTTTGAATAATAAGATTATGAGTTTTAAAAACACAACATTATACATTCATCTGCTGATGGATAAGAAAGCTGTGGTACATATACACAATGGAGTATTACTTAGCCATCAAAAAGAATACATTTGAATCAGTTCTAATGCGATGGATGCAACTGGAGCCGATTATACAGAGTGAAGTAAGCCAGAAAGAAAAACACCAATACAGTATACTAACACATATATATGGAATTTAGAAACATGGTAATGATGACCCTGTATGCGAGACAGCAAAAGAGACACAGATGTGTAGAGCGGACTTTTGAACTCTGAGGGAGAGGAAGAGGGTGGGATGATTTGGGAGAATGGCATTGAAACATGTATACTATCATGTAAGAAATGAATCGCCAGGCTATGTTCGAGGCAGGATACAGGATGCTTGGGGCTGGTGCATGAGGATGACCCAGAGAGGTGTTATGGGGAGGGAGGTGGGAGGGGGGTTCATGTTTGGGAACTGTTGTACACCCGTGGTGGATTCATGCCAATGTATGGCAAAACCAATACTGTATTGTAAAGTAAAATAAAGTAAAAAAAAAAAACAAAAAACCCACAACATTACAACGAAAGTGATTCACATCGGAAACAGATATTTTAAACATGAATTCTTGGATTCTAATGTCCAACCTCAAGATGTCTGTTCAGATAATGGGTCCCCAGTTTGGGTTACGAGGAGGCGAGCAGCTACTTTGTTCCTCTCTTGAAACTTCACTGTCCATTTGGGACTGGACCGTGGAGGTGTGTGTTGAAAGGGATCTAGGATGATGAACAAAGAAGTCCTACCAACTAAGCCACAGTGATGGGAAGGGGCCCCAGGGCTTAATAACGTCCCCTTTGGAAATGCCCAGCACACAGACCCAGCAATCTCCTTGCCAGCTCTCTCTTGCCTGAGGCCCTTTGGAATGCCAGATGCCAGGCTTCCCTCTCAGGGGCTCCCAGCACTGCGATGTCCTGCCAGATGTGGGGCTCAGGCCCTGGCTCTGAATCAGCTAGGTTAGGTCTGTCGTTGAGATTCCCACATCCTTCCAGTCTCATCCCCCTGACTCCCTGCTGCAGTTCGGCTCTCCCCACATTCATGGTTACTATCATCTATCTCTTAGACAATGACATACAAGCAGAGTGACAAGTTTCCAAATGAAAGTGGCACTGCAGCATAAAACATTTGGTCTTCATCAGGAGTCTTCTTGCTGGTGGAACATCTGCTCAGTAACCACATGCTACAGAACTGCAGAGTCATTATCCCTAAAGAACACACATTCAAGCAAGACAAGTATTTATGCGGGCTGGAGTCCACTCTGGTGGTTCTCGAAGTGTGACCCTGGAACCCGTAGGGGTGTTCCTGAGAACTCTGCAGGGAGTCTGCAAGGTCAGAGCAATGTTTCATTAAAAACTTGCTTTTTCAACTGCATTGACGTTTGCACTGATGACACAAAAGCTATGGTGGGTAAAGGTGAGAGCGCCTTAACACAAATCAGAGCAGTGGCACCAGATTGCACTAGTTGTGTTCATTCTTCACCATCATACAGTTAGTATGACTTTTTAATATTCTGTGTGATGATATGGGAAGCCTGCTTCATGAAGCACTTCTGTCATCAATGACAGCATGTTGTCTTGAAAAAAAAAAAAAAGAATGCATGCAATTGTTTGAATTAGAACTTTATTTTATTTTTTGAATTAGAACTTTATTTTGGAACACTGTTTTTACTTGAAGGAATGACTGACAGACAAATCGTGGATGTTCAAATACAGGTATTTGGCTGACATTATTTTCCAAAGTAAACAAAGGGAAAACACCACTTTAAGGAAAACAAATGATATTTTGCTAATGTTAAAATCTGAGCTTTGCCAATTAAAAATAAGTGTTAAAAATTCTGAGATTTGAAGCAAAAATTGAAAGTCTAATACTGTGCCCATCACCGAGCTTGATAACATCCCAACATCTAGATTTTATGAGATCAGTGTTACTATATATAAATATGTACATTTTTGTTATTGCATAAAGAAATGTCCAACAATTTGGAAGATTCACATAATTTTAGTGAACTAACACTTCCTAAACAATGTGTAGTGTTACATTATAACATAGGTTAAAAGATCTATGGAAGTGCATAAAATCAATGAATTTTAATGTACCAGTATGAAAAGTTTATTCATGCAATTTTAAATTCCACATTGAAAAAACAAATAAATAAATAAATTCCACATTGCAACTAATCTTCAGAAAACTACTTATTGAATTTTGGTATAATATCGAAAAAGGAATATCTACAATTACCAGCAAAAGTTATTGATGTTCCTCTTTTCCAGTTGTATATGTGAATGAGGGTGGAAATTTTTTATTACTTCAACCAAAACATGTCAGAACAGTTGTTCTGGACTCAGCTGCATTATATTAAGCCAGACATCAACACTGACAAAAATGTAAAACAAAGCCACTCTTCTCACTGATTTTTTGTTTGTTTTGGAAAATAGTGTTTTTTTCACTATAACATTATTTATATTAACATATAATGGGTTTATTTTTAATGAATAAATATTTTAAAATGTTCTAATTTTTACACAGTGAATATTGATAGATATAACTTGCCTAAAAACAAGCTCTTTGGGGTTTGCAGTAATTTAAGAGTGTGAAAAGATTCCAAGACCAAAATTCTTGACAAGCCCTAGTCTATTAGAATAATCGGTTGAATTCTACAAGGTAATCATGAAGTCTGGAAATACGGTGAGTATAATAATAAATGATCTTTGTTTTACAGTATCTGTGTTCCCTATGTTTCCTCATCAGTTAAGCACTGGCCAGTGCTCTGTGCAAAACTGCCATGAGCCTGTGCATTAACCCAGCATTTCCATCAATCTCTGCTTATGCATCTGTGGCGAGTGGCCTAGAGATGATCTCTAACTCTACTTTTCATTAAATAAACCCGTGCCTTTAGCATAACCCCAAAGAAGTAATTAAGGTGGCTCAATGTGTAAATAAACAAACTAAGAAATACAGTATGTTCCATATCTCATGGCCTTGCTGTAGCTCTAACTCTTCTCAGGATGCAACTTTTACCTGCCATTTTCTCTCCGTATTTGTGAGGTTAAAGAAAATTAAGGGAAATGTACTTTAGGCCCTATAATTGCTTTTCTTCTCTTTGATATTTTTTGGTTGTGTTTGTAATTGCTAATTTGAAAAGAATGATCACTCATTTTTCTGTATTGTTAGGAAGCCTCTTGGTCCCCTAATCTTAAGATAAATAAATCTTTAGTGTCTTCAGATCCTGAGAAATATGTGCTCTGTGAATCCAGAAGAGTCGGCCATTAGCCTCTGACAAGCAAATTGCCCCTGAATTATGTTTAATTGCAGAATGTCTTTTTGAAATAGTGACTCCATCAGTAAAAGCTATAATTTAAGACTAGAAATGGGATTGAAATATATTGGGCTTTCTGTTTTCTGACTTGATGCTATCAATATTTTTGAGCTCTTTCCTCCTTTGACCTACCCAGAGTGTGAGCTCTCTGACACTCACATAGCAAGTGGATAGATGATTCTTGATTCAGCATGACCTCCTTTTGAACTAGTAATATCTCACATGTATATAGAGTTCTTCTACTTGCCAAAAAACTAGATTTTGTGCAGAAAGTAAGTCATTTGGGAGGGAATTCAATTGCCTTAGAAACAAAAGCAAACTGACACCATCCAAGCCCCAGCTTTTTATTTCCAGGCCCACACTATAGCCAGCCATTCTTCAGAAAGAAACTTCAGCACACCCTTAGATTTTAGCCCTCCTAATATTAACTACCTTGAGTGGCTAAACTGAGCTGAGTAATTCAACAGAGGTTCTAGTGAACTTTTACTTAAATATTGTAGACTCTGCCAAAAATCAAAAAAATTTTGACAGCGATTAGTAGCAGGCCCATATGTTTCTAATGACTGCTCCAAATGAGCATGAATAAAGACAGGAGGAGAATGATTGCTGTAAGAAAGGGGCATGCTTCCAACTTACTGGAGTTCTACTAAGTATTTTGGTGCAGCCCTGTTTGACACCATTCATGACTGGGATTCTCAATTACAATTAACACTAGCAATTGAGCATCGGAAAGAAACTGCTACTTACTTTGTGGCTTTGGATATATTTTTAATTTTCTGAATCTGTGTTTGCTGTGGGTTTTTTGTTTTTGTGTGTGTGTGTTTTTGAGGTAGAGTTGAGGTTGTTGTTCAGTCGCTAAGCTGTGACTCACGGACTGCAGCATGCCGGGCTCCTCTGTCCTCCACTATCTCCCGGAGTTTGCTCAAATTCATGTCGGTACAATATTATAAGTTTCAGGCGTACAACATAGTGATTTGAGTCCGTTTTCTTAACTGTGAGTTGATGATAGTCATACCTGCCTCACAGGGTTGTTATATAAGGATTTAATGAGAGAACTCATGTGGAGCAGGTAGAACAAAGCTTGGCACAGAGGTAGGGCACCATGAAAGTTAGCTGTACATATGTATTAGTATAATTATTCTGTTTGGAAGAGCAAACAACCATTGACCTAGGGTATTTGTCAAAATTTTCAGTTTGGACTAAAGACAATTCATGCCTCCGAAAGCAAAGGCTGATGAAATATTAGTGAATGTTACACATAGCCTTACATTACTTAAAACTTTCCTGGATTTGAGAAAAAAGGACCACAAGCTCATAGTGGGATGGTTATGCCTGAATTTGCTTACTCTTAATCAACTACACTCACCTAGAGAATCTTACCATTTGGTTCTGGGGGCTTCCCAGGAGGTGCTAGTGGTAAAGAAACTGCCTGCCAGTGCAGGAGACGTACAAGGCAAGGCGAATTTGATCCCTGGGTCAGGAAGATTCTCTGGAGGAGGGCATGGCAGCCTACTCCAGTATTCTTGCCTGGAGAATCCCATGGATGGAAAAGTCTGGTGGGCGACTGTCCATAGGGTCGCAAAGAGCTGAACATGACTGATGTGACTTGGCACACACGCAGGCACCACTTGGTTCTTAAGAGGAGCCCAGCAGGCCAGTGGTTAACTGGAGGATACAAAGGATGTCTTTTTGGCAATGGGGTGGATCACATTTAAGCCCATTCTGGGAGTATTATCTCCTGAAGCTTTAATTCACTTAACTAGATTAGCACCTAGCAGCCCACCAGACAGAACAGATTCTAAACAATTCTGGTAAGAAATCTTCTTTTGGTTTTTTTTTTTCAGTTTTGGGCAGTTAATCAGTCTTCTTATGGTAGGTGAAATTATTAGCTCCCAACCTAGGATTATCCTGGAATTTACAAAATAAAGAGCCGGTTTAAGGACCATATAATTAAGTGAAGTAACTTGCCATCAGTGTATGCTAAAGCAATTCCTATTTCACAACTCGTTTGGGGAAGACAGATTAGTATGTCCTAAAGTATGCATTTATTATAGATTTTGACAGCTGAGTCAAAGTTTCCAGTTTAGGATTTTTAAACATGTAGTCTTTGTGAAATATCTTCAATAATAGTTAGGGTTTGTTTACTTTTGCTTTACAGTAACCTATCAAACAAATTATAAGATGACAATTAAGAATAATCAAATCTAGCTTCAATTGTCTATCTAGAAGTACATAATTAAGAAAACTTTTAAATGGAAGATAATATATGTAGAATGTTATCATTCTTTCTGTCCTTGCTACTCAAAATATATCTGAGGACCAGCAGAACTGGCATCACCTGGGAGCTTTTTAGAAATGGAAATTTACCTCAGACCAACTAAATCAGAATTTGCATTTTGGCACTAGTGGTAAAGAACCTGCCTGCCAATGAAGGAGACTTAAGAGATGGGGTTTGATTCCTGGGTCGGGAAGATCCCCTGGAGTAGGAAATGGCAACCCTGTCCAGTATTCTTGCTTGGAAAACTCTATGGACAGAGGAGCCTGGCAAGCTACAGTCCATTGGATCGTAAAAGTCAGATATGACTGAAGTGACTTAGCACACAACCCAGACCAACTGAATCAGAATTTGCATTTTAATAAGACCTCTAGGTAATTTGTATGCATGCTAAATTTGAGAAGCATTGTTTTAGATCACAGGAATCTAATCAAGTAATTAGAGAGCCAACCTTCAGCCTCTAATACCTTATTATATATTCTCATCATTCTACCTGACAGTAGGGGTCAGAATAATTTTCAGAAAACTGTTACTTTGAAGTTTATAAAAATTAACAGCTGAGACAATTCAAATACACAGAAAAGTACAGAAACTAATGTAACAGACCATCAGTAGATTGAGTTTTAAAAAGATTTTAACTTTAGCATTTTGCCATATTTGATTCATCTCTCTCCCACACTATAAAAAATTATTGTGATAAGTATACATAACACAAAAATGATAGGTTTAACCCGTTTGAATGTACAATTAGCGACATTAAGTACCTTTACATAGTTGTGTAACAGCACTTTCCATATCCAGAATTTTTCCTCTCAAACTGAAATTCTGAACCCATTAAACAACAACTCCCCCCCAGCCTTTGGTAACCACTATCCAAACCTAGACAGCACATCACTTTGCCAATAAAGGTCCATATCATCAAAGCTATGGTTTTTCCAGTAGTCATGTACAGATGTGAGAGGTGGCCCATAAAAAAGGCTGAGGGCAGAAGAATTGATGCTTTTGAACTGTGGTGCTGGATATGACTCTGAGACTCTCTTGGACAGCAAGGGGATCAAACCAATAAATCCTAAAGGAAATCAATCCTGAATATTCATTGGAAAACTGAAGACAAGGCTCTAATACTTTGGCCACCTGATGCAAAGAGCTGACTCATTGGAAAAGACCCTGATACTGGGAAAGACTGAGGGCAGGAGGAGAAGGGGCGATAGAGGACGAGATGGTTGAATGGCATCACTGGCTCAATGGACATGAGTTTGAGCAAGGTCTGGGAGATGGTGAACGACAGGGAAGCCTGGCATGCTACAGTCCATGGGATCGCAGAGAATTGAACATGACTTAGCAACTGAATAACAATAACACCTTCCTTTATGATTTGGTCCTTCTAGGTAACTTACATAATTGGGATCATACAACATTTGTCCTTTTGTAACTGGCTTATTTCATTTAGCATAATGTTTTCAAGAGCTACTCACGTCGTAGCATGAATCAGAATTTCATTCCTTTTTAAGGGAGAATAATATTCCATTATGTCTGTGTACACATTTTTTTTATCCATCTGTCCGTCAGTTGACAATTGGGTTGTTGCCGTCTCTCGGCTGTTATGAACATTAGTGTGCAAGTAACTGTTTAAACTTTGTTTTTACTGAGGGATATAAGGCAATGCCAAAGAATGCTCAAACTGCCTCACAATTGCACTTATCTTATACGCTAGTAAAGTAATGCTCAAAATTCTCCAAGCCAGTCTTCAGCAGTAAGCAAACCGTGAACTTCCAGATGTTCAAAGCTGGTTTTAGAAAAGGCAGAGGAACCAGAGATCAAATTTCCAACATCCGCTGGATCATCGAAAAAGCAAGAGAGTTCCAGAAAAACATCCATTTCTACTTTATTGACTATGCCAAAGCCTTTGACTGTGTGGATCACAATAAATTGTGGAAAATTCTGAAAGAGATGGGAATACCAGACCACCTGACCTGCCTCTTGGGAAACCTGTATGCAGGTCAGGAAGCAACAGTTAGAACTGGACATGGAACAACAGACTGGTTCCAAATAGGAAAAGGAGTACGTCAAGGCTGTATATTGTCACCCTGCTTATTTAATTTATATGCAGAGTACATCATGAGAAATGCTGGGCTGGAAGAAGCACGAGCTGGAATCAAGATTGCTGGGAGAAATATCAATAGCCTCAGATATGCAGATGACACCACCTTTATGGCAAAAAGTGAAGAGGAACTAAAAAGCCTCTTAATGAAAGTGAAAGAGGAGAGTGAACAAGTTGGCTTAAAGCTCAACATTCAGAAAACGAAGATTATGGTGTCTGGTCCCATCACTTCCTGGGAAATAGATGGGGAAACAATGGAAACAGTGTCAGACTTTATTTTTGGGGGCTCCAAAATCACTGCAGATGGTGACTGCAGCCATGAAATTAAAAGTTGCTTACTCCCTGGAAGGAAAATTATGACCAACCTAGATAGCATACCGAAAAGCAGAAACAGAACTTTGGCAACAAATGTCCGTCTAGTCGTGGCTATGGTTTTTCCAGCAGTCATGATGGATGTGAGAGTTGGACTAAAAGAAAACTGAGCACCGAAGAACTGATGCTTTTGAACTGTGGTGTTGGAGAAGACTTTTGAGAGTCTCTTGGACTGCAAGGGGATCCAACCAGTTCATCCTAAAGGAGACCAGTCCTGGGTGTTCATTGGAAGCTGATGTTGAAGCTGAAACTCCAGTACTTTGGCCACCTCATGCAATGAGTTGACTCATTGGAAAAGACTGTGATGCGGGGAAGGATTGGGGGCAGGAGGAGAAGGGGACGACAGAGGATGAGACGGCTGGATGGCATCACCGACTCAATGGACATGGGTTTGGGTAGACTCCAGGAGTTGGTGATGGACAGGGAGGCCTGGCATGCGGCAGTCCATGAGGTCGCAAAGAGTCGGACACAACTGAGCGACTGAACTGAACTGATATACTTAGAAGTGGAATTGTTGGATTATTTGACAATTCTAAGTTTAATTTTTTGAGGCACCAACATGTAGCCTTTCACAATGGCTGCACCATTTTACATTTCTATCAGGAATGCATCAGGATTCCAGTTTCTCTGCATTTTCTGTAATATTTACAGTTTTGTCTTGTGTTTAAAAATAACTATCCAGATGGATTTGAAGTGGTATCTCATTTGTTTAACTTGCAGTACCCTATGAAGTGACTTAGGAGCTATCCCACGTCTAACCTCCCCGCACCTGACCTACCCTGACCTCCCCACGTCTGAGGTCAGGCGCGGCGGCTGAGAGGAGCTACCCCATCTAATGTGAAGAGTTGACTCATTGGAAAAGATCCTGATGCTGGGAAGGATTGAGGGCAGGAGGAGAAGGGGACAACAGAGGATGAGATGGTTGGATGGCATCACTGAGTCAATGGACATGAGTTTGGGTGAACTCTGGGAGCTGGTGATGGACAGGGAGGCCTGGCGTGCTGTGGTATATGGGGTTGCAAAGAGTCAGACTCGACTGAGTGACTGAACTGAACTGATGAAGCGACTTAGCATGCGTGCATACATTGGAGAAGGAAATGGCAACCCACTCAACAATATTCTTGCCTGGAGAATCCCAGGGACAGAGGAGCCTGGTGGGCTTCAGTCGGACACGACTGAAGCGACTTAGCAGCAGCAGCAGCAGCAGCAGTAGCAATGATTAGTGATGTTGAATATGTTTTTATGTGCTTGTTGCACATTAGTATATCTTCTTTGGAGTACTATCTATTCAAGTTCTTTGCCCTTTAAGATTGGATTTGTTGTTGACTTGTAAGCATTCTTTATATTTTATAGATATTTATCTCTTATCAAGTATATGAGTTTTAAATATTTTCTCCCATTCTGTGAGTTGCCTTTGCACTTTGTTGATAGTGCTATTTGATACACAAATTTTTTAATTTTGATGAAGAATAATTTATCTTTTCTTTTGTTGCCTATGCTTTTGGTGTCATATCCGAGGAGTCATTGCCAAATTTGATGCCATGAAGCTTTCCCCCCACACTTTCTCCTGAGAGTTTTATAGTTTTCATTCTTATGTTTAGATCTTTAATCCATTTGGAGTTAATCTTATATAGTTAGCTTTATATGTGGTATAAAGTATGAATCCAACATCATTCTTTTGCACATAAGTATCCAGTTTTCCCTTTTCTTTCATTGAAAAGACTATCGTTTCCCCTCATTGAGTGGTTTTGGCAACTGTGTTAAAAATTATTTAACCAAATAGGCAGAGATGTTTATTTCTGGGCTTCCTTTTCCAATCCACTGGTTGATATACCTGTCTTTATGCCAGTAGCATACTGTTTTAATTACTGTGAAAAGAATTTTAAATCTATCTAAAGATGAAAAGAATTATAAGTAAAGCTCTCCTCATCTCTTTTACCCTTCCCCAGAGATAAGCATTTGTGATGTCGACATGCGTAATTTCTATGAATGTTTTGATACATTTATTTCATGTTTGTAAGTACTCATAGCTTACCTTTTATGCTTTAAGTTTTTGCTTAGATAGTAGTGCTATGGTCTGAGTACTTGTGAGACACCTCCCTCAAATGCACATGGAAATCTTAATCTCCCAGGATGATGGTATTAGAAGGCGGAGGCTTTAGAAAGTGATTTCATCTTGATGGCAGAGCCCTCACAAATAGAGTTAAAGTGGCTCCAGAGAGGTCCCTGGCCCCTTCCATGTGAGATCACAGTGAAAGGTTGGAAATCTGCCACCTGGAAGATGTCTGTACCAGAACCTGGTCATGCAGGCACAATAATCTTGGACTTTCCAGCCTCCAGAACTGTAAGAAATACATTCTGGCTGTTTGCAAGCTAACCCAGTCTGTGGTTATATTGTTGTAGCAGCCTGAATTAATTGCAACAGTTAGCGCACTCAACATAGTCTTTTTCAGTTTGCTTCTCTTCATTCAACAATATTTTGAGATTTATCCATCGTGAAATGTGTACATCAGTCCATTCATTGTATTCATCATCATTCTTCTGTATTCACACTGAGTCAAAACACTTAAATCCATTTCTCTCATGAGGGCCAGTTAGGTTTTTTCTAACTTAAAAAAAAATAACAAACGGTACTGCCATAAACATTTTTGCATGCATCTCATAAAAACGAGAATTTTTCTAGGTTAGAGAACTACAAGTGGAACTGGTATCATAGAGTAGGTTGGGAAATGATATTTTTAAACAATGTAATTTGGACACGCAGGACTGAAGATAAGCAGTACGGCTTTACTTATTGGAACTATCACTTGATACTTGGTTAGATTGTATGTGTCATTTATACTAGACGTATTCTAAGGGCTGATGCTTTTACTGTAAAGATGTGATGGTAGATAGTCTGGCCATCTGTCATCATCGTTTGGTTTCATGGCTGAAATCTTTGAGGAAGCAGACCTTCTAAGGGATCACTGCCATCCTTGACCTTACAATGTCCCAAAGTATATCGGTACTTGTTAGACAACTTGAGATAACGATATTCTATAGCCACTCAAATGGGTTTCAGACTCTTTAAAGGGTAAAGAGGCATCTTCAATTTTGAAAAATACTTTTAAAATCAGCAATCTGAATTAAGATAGGATGTTACAGAAACACACAACTCAGAGACTGTTGTCAACTGAAACCAGTTATCATCTTACTTCTCCAAAAATGTGTTTGGCAGAGGAACTGTCTGAAGGATCTTAATCTTAGCCTTTAACATGAAGTTACTGAGCTGGATGCTGAGCTGGCACATATGACTGTACTCTCACTTGGATGGTTGGTCAAATAAGTGATCAACTATGCACCCCACCTGTAGAATCAGCCTTAGCCTTGGGTTCCCTGCAAGACTTATTTTAAACTTCCTTAAACACTTTTCTGTTAAAATCACCTCACACTGGTCAGAATGGCTATCATCAAAAAGTCTACAAATTATAAATGCTGAAGAGGGTATGGAGAAAAGGGAATCCTCCTACACTGTTGGTGGGACTGTAAATTGGTACAACCACTACGGAGAACAGTATTGGAGGCTCCTTAAAAAACTTAAAAATAGAATTACTATATGATCCAGCAACTCCACTCCTGGGTATATATCCAGAGAAAACCAAAAAGGATACGTGAACCCCAGTCTTCATAGTAACTCTTATTTACAGTAGCCAAGATATGGAAGCAACCTAAATGTCCCTTGACAGAGGAATGGCTGAAGATGATGTGGCATGCCTATGCATGGAATATTACTCAGCCAAAAAAAGAATGAAATAATGCCATGTGCAGCAACGTGGATGGACCTAGAGATTACCATCCTATGTTAAGTGTCAGACAGAGAAAGATATATATCATCTGATATCATTATATGTGGAATCTAATTAAAAAATTAAACAAATAAACTTATTTGGGATCATTGCTGATCCCATCCCACATCAGGCTGTTTTTCATCCCAGAAATAGGTAGACCTGTCCATGGTGCAGAAGACCATCTTCAGAGACAATGCCTCTGTTTGAACTAGAAAGCCAGCATATTAGCAAGGTTGCTTGTTTGAGTCAGAAGGCCTGGAATTGAAGCCTGGCCTGTCATTCACTGTTTGGATGGTCTTGGGCAAGTCTCTCAGCTTGTATGAATTCTCAGTTTTCTCATCTACCGAAAGGTGATGACAAACCATGCGTACTTCAGAGGACTGTTATGAGGATTTGACAAGATGGTGCATGGACAGCGGTTGAGGAGCTATAAAATCTGTAAATTGTCACCATTAATGTTTCCCTAGTGGTCATTGAATGCTCTGAGTGAGAATAGTGCATTGCTACATACTGATTATGTTATAGGTATGAAATGTCACGTTCTGTTTCTTCTCTTCTCTATTTTCTATGAGATTTTCATTTTTCACCCACTTCAGTTTTCCTAACCATGATGCAATTCATGGACCTAACTCAGACAGATTTGATAAGGAATTATATTACAAATTGGGGCCATGACCTTGGGAAAACAATCTGTCTGAGGAGTGGAGATTTTTGTATTTTTTTTGTTTGGCTGAATTTTAACCAGTTATTTCAATAAGACATTCAAGGGTTTTGAGATCAAGGCTGTAAAGAGTCCCCAGCTGTTCATCCTGTGAAATCCAAGTGCTTTTAGGTCTTGGCTGAGGGCTGTGCTCGGATTATAACTAGTTACAGCAATTTTTGCCTAGGCACGGATTTTGATCCTGACAAATATAAATTGTATTAATCCGTGATGTTATTCATTAGATGTGATGAATGCAAAGCTCTTGTGAGATGAATGATACAGGTATCATGTAAAACATGACAGAGGATAAAAAGCTCCACTAGGACGTTTTGATATAGCTAGTTTGGGGAAATCAAATTTGCTAACCGTCCTCCCCCACCCACACCCGCCAGCAAAGATCTATGATTCAAAACAGGATTTCCTGTATGCTACCAGAAGCATCAGTGAGTTTTTTTTTTTGGTCAGTTTTTCCTTTGGGCCTTGCAGTCTCTTGTACACATTTTTCCCGAGCACCACATATGTTATACACAGGTTCTGCCTTTCAGAAGGGCACCTGGCCAAACCAGCCCTGTGCCCTCACAGGTCTGTGTGTGCTCAGCAAAAGGGGCACCTCCTTCTAATTTGCATCAAGTTGTATGGCTTGCAGAGGCTCTGTCTTCTCAATGTCTGTTTCATCTGCATTCTCCCCATCCCCTAGTTTCCAACCTCAGGCTTTTAAGCTGCCTCAACCTCCTTCTACTAATGCTCTTATCTTCTGTGCCTCTCCAGCAGTCCCAAGGCCATTCCGAAGCTTCGTCGCCCTCTTCTAACACCAATACCTCTTATAAGATATATTCAAGTGTATTTTTAATAGCATCATTCAAAGCACGTGAGATATAACCAATTTTGTTGGTTCGGTGTGTTGATTTTCATTACTACAAAAACAAGAAGAGGAAAGCTAGCTTGAGTTGAAATGTAAAATCATCAAAAGCAAAACAGGAAACAAATGTTTGCTCAGCCAACCATTTCCTGCTGAGGACGCTGTGCAGAACGTGGCCTGTGAAGGGTTCACTGTGCAGCCTTAAACAGATTGAAGTGATTCATGGGGGGAAGTAGCACCCAACCCAAGGCCTCGTGGAAGGTATGTGGAGCTCCAGACCTCTGAGCTGCTGCAGAAGGGCAGGCTCTGAAGGCCTCCGTGTCTGTGTGGAGGGGTTGTCTTTGGAAGCTATCTTTTTAACAGGATGAATGTGAAAGCCACTGGGAAGGGGGACAAAAAAAAAAAAAAAAAGGCAGCACAAAATTGCCACTTGAGCATTGCTTCCTGCCCATGTCGCTCTAGCTAGTTGCTGATGGTTATTCTTAGGCCTCCTTTGCTTTCAAAGGTTTCCTCTTTTCTATTTTTGGTAGCAGAATATGGATTTAGATCTGAGTTACTCCTCTCAACTACTAATCCATGCCCCAAAGAGAGTAGGGCTGCTGCTTCTTGTTAGCGATCAGTTCTTTCTTTTCAGCACCTCTAAATGATTTTTAATATTAAGGACACAGATTTATGGGAACGAGTCATTGAGTTTTCAAACTGATTTGTAGTCTCCTAATTTGCACATTCCTTTCTCCAGCAGGGGCATCTCAGAGATCATTTCCGGTAACAGGGGCTTGACTTTTGTGATGAGTGAGAGAATCCAGGTTGGTAAAACAGATAGCCATCCAGTGACGAAAAAGTAAGCGAGGATGTTTGCCTGGGAGTAATACGCAACTGATGAAGCACAGTCCTACTATGGAAGGAAATAATTGATGCCTATGCAATATAAGGTTAGCCTAATCTATATGGACTGTGATAAAAAGCTACAAGTTTTTGGAATGCTCTGGAAAGCTGAGGACCTTACCCTGTGCAAAGAAAGACACGTTGTGTCAGAGCAACATTTCTAGTATCACAGGTGTTTAATTTCATGCTCTCTGACTCTATTTTTTGAATCACTTCAGTTTCTCCTGATTTCATGACCACCTAACTTTGCTCTAACATGAATAATAATCTTGCCTGGGTTGTCTTTTATAGCCAGATAACGCAACTTTTCTATTTTTAAAAGAGAAGAAACATCAAGCCCTTGAGTCCTCTCCTAAAAGTATGGGTCCGCCTCCTTGGCTTAAGGCAGAGCTGGGGCTCAGGAATGCTGCCCCCTGAGTCCAGCTGCCTCTGCCCACGTGGTCTTCCTCAGGGTCTCCCTCAGGGCTTTAAAAGGGTGACAATCTTCTGCTTGAGGAGGATTACCATGGCAAGCTGTAAACCGAAGCATCAAGCCGGCTGCCCCACCACCCCAAGGTTATCCACACACGTCTGGTTTGACCTTCACAACCCTTTAGAAACCAGGAACCCACACTCCACGAATATTCTGCTTGTGCCATAGATTTATTTTGTTTTGCATAGAGCAAAATGAACAGAAACATGTTGGGGTTGGGGGCAGGGGTGGAATTTTGAGAATTAATTCTAGGCACTTTATAGATGGATAATTTGACAAGAAAAAAAAAAATTCTAGGTCACATA
This sequence comes from Ovis canadensis, assembly GCF_042477335.2. Classification (NCBI taxonomy): domain Eukaryota; kingdom Metazoa; phylum Chordata; class Mammalia; order Artiodactyla; family Bovidae; genus Ovis; species Ovis canadensis. The sequence continues at coordinate 35,545,502 of NC_091260.1, forward strand.
GTGCATTTCCAGCACCGAAGATGGTATTTTAAAATATATTTTACATAATGGGTTCAAGCAGCCGGCGGCGTTATCTGCTAAGCGGCTGTGCTGACAGCGAGCTAAAAAGCTACATAATAGAGTTTAAAAAAAAGCCTTCCCTGAGTTTTCTCCAGAGCATTTTTACCCTGAGGAATTTTTTTTAGGGGTTATTTTAAATGTGTCCCAATGTCAGACTTGTTCAGAAAGAGAGCATTGTGTATCCCAAGAGAATGATGCTTTGCTGTCTTTTTTTTTTTTTTAAGTAGAGCAAAATGCTAACTTTTAATAGATCATCTAGCCTTTTCTGTACAGAATATGTCCTCCTTCAGAATTCCTATGCAAATATTCAAACTCCCGGACCGGGAAAAGGTTAAAAGGAACTGAAAAAGTCTATAGTGCCTCTTTCTGAGACGTACTCCAACACTTGGCAGGATGAGGTGTTCATAGCAGGTGCTGGATTTGCTATAAATGGACAATTTATAAACAGAGCTGACAACTGGGAAAACAGAGCAGTGGGGAATGCTGGCATTCCAGGGGCCAGTGGTTGATTTCCTATCAGATGGTCCTCAGCATGGAATTATTGATAGCCGCTGCTCTGAAAGAAAGCCAGTTGGCTGACGCATAAAAGGGCTGTGCCTCAATGGCTGCCTGATCTGCTGCTAGGTATTTTAAATAGGTCAGTGCAAATTAGCTTCTTCAGGTTGGTAGTTCCTTAATTAGCAATTTAATTGCTAAGTCTCCCCCCACCCCACCCCACCTTGAGTGCATCTAACGCTCTTCCCTCTCTGTGAGGCCTGATCACTGGGACCCAGGGAGAAGTCGGACTGAACAAAAGAGGAGCCTGAGGGCGGCGGCGCCTGAGGGCGGTGGCGGAGGACTCAGAACAGTCTAGCGCCCAAGGCCAGCACAGAAGCTGGCTGGGGCAGGCCCTCTGTGCCTGCGAGGGCAGTGTCTTTGGCCGTGTGTCCTGGGAGAGAAAAAAGCAGGTAGAGCTTTGAGCCCTGTCATTTCTCTTTTGCTGTTTGTCAAGGGCTTCCAGTACACTGGGACGTTCCTGAGACCTCTTAGCAAGATTCTGCTTTCCAAGGATTCCCATGGTACATTCCAAGAATCACATGGTAATTTCCATTGCTGTTGTTTTCCTTCTTTTGGGAAAAGTTTCCCCCCACTGAAAAGTTTGGTGGTGGTTCCTGGCTAGTCGGCACTGGATGGTATTCCTCTGTGTACGCTGCACCGATGCAGAGTTCTGCTCAGGGCTGGTGGAGTGGCCATATCTGTTCGTTCTAGCTGTGTGAGTGGTTTTTCTCCGAGACGGTTATTTGGCAGGGTCTCTACTTTTCTGCCAACCACACCCTATTGTTTTTCTGTCCAAAGGGAACGGGCCGAGGGCCTGATCCTGCAAAGACCTTTGACTTCTTTACAAAGAGTGAAAATCATGTAGGCCCGAGGTTCCGTTTTTGAACTGAGTGAACATCCTAGCACGAGGGTTGGCCTGGACTGGACCGGCTGGATTGAAGCCCAGGGCTCTGGGGGACTGTCGGGGAGGGATGGTTTGGTGCTACCTCATGCTGAACACACCTGGATTCAGAGGCATCTGAGGCAGTGAGGCGGCTGAGGCTTTTGTTAGTGGCGGGGAGGCTTGTCTGTCAGTGAACACAACCGAGAATCTGGCCTCCGGGAACCTCAGCTTCATCCACTCTCTGTAAACAGGTGGCAAATCTTACTGAGCCTCTGTTTACAAAAGAACTGCCCCAGGGTCAGGAGGTACTAGAAAGTACAGACACTGTGCTGCTGGCCAGTTTCTGATGAGCTGAAGGAGAAACGCCATATTCTTGTGAAAAGATAGTAAGTCGAGAGCAGCAGAGCATGTATTAATGGAAGCTGTAGCTGACAAGGGAAGGTTCTAGAAGTGTCCAGGAAGGTGTAGGGGCTGGTAGCTGAGGGTAGGATTGACAAGAAAGATAGGACTGAAGCAGGACCTTGGAAAGTAGGAGTGTTTTGGTCACTAGAAATGCGACAGGGAGACTTTCCAGGTGGGGGATTCCATTCTGAGAGCTCTGGTGGAGCAGACAGTCCCCCCTAGCTTGGGAGGAGAAACAAGAATATCCTGGGAGGTAAGGCTGAAGGATCGCACAGATCTGGAGGTCAGACAGGGTTTGCAGTTCCTCTTGCTCCGCGTGTCTGATCAGGGAGGGACGTGAGGAGAGAAGGTGGTCAGGAAGGTGAAGACGGAGGAGACAGCGGCGCCCACCGCAGGAGGACCTCACCAGGCCCCTCTCAAAGGGGCCAAGGCTTAGTCCAAGAGGTCTGTGGACTGTGAGGAGAGCCCTGCCAAGCCACTGTGCATCACGGGGGCCCTCTTCCTCCCTTGCAGCCCCTGCTCACCATCTGACGGGGTGAGGGCCACACAAGCTTCTGCTCATGGAGTTTCCCCACAAGCACAGAGCCAGAGTGAAACAAAAGCAGATTCATTTTTTTGTTGTTGTTTAAAGTTCACTGCTTGGCTCCTGGATTCCCATTAGTGTCGCCTTGATTGATTTGAGGCCTTCCTGGGCATTTGGATAATTGCTTACTTTCGTAGCGAACTCAGAAGGTCATCTTTGAGATCTGGGAGCATCTGCTCAACTTGGCAGACAGTTCAAGAAAAAGCCACAGATCTGGGGTGGGGGTGGAGTCTGCTTTGGTTAGGAAGGACTCACCTACCTACCCACCTACCTACCCCTAGGAGGAAATGAGGGTGAAACCCTCTTTTCTGACCCTATCCCACATTTTCTGACATGTCAATACATGGCCTATAGACAAACAGCTTGGGCATCACCTGCATAATAGTTAAAGATACAGAATTCGAAGTTCCACCTTAGACCTACTGGGTTGGGATCTGTGAGTTTTGAAAGATCCTGAGGGATTCAGCTGCACATTAATAGTTTGAGAAGGGCTAAGGTTCACCTGAAGAGCTTTTGAAAACATTCTCTGGCATATTGCCTACCCCATACACAGTAAGTCAGAATTTCTAGGGGTGAGGCCCTAATGCTATGTTTTTTTTTTTTTAAGTTTCCAGATGATTCCATGAACAGCCTGAAAAACATTGTTGTGAGCAAGCTGCTCTGTTTGGAAGAGACCAAATTCCCCCAAAGTTTTAGAACAAAACACCACTAACCTTTTAGTCACTGACCCAGACAGAGTGAGAATAATGTTATCTAAGCATTTATCCAGAAGCTGGTTAGGAAATTCCTGGTCAAGATCAGATGTAACCACTGGGTTCCCTGAAAGTGTCAAGACTGGAGCTTGATAAAAATTCCTAGTCTTGAGTATTCTCTCCTAGCTTTGGAGGGTGGTTCCATGTAGAACCTGGAAGATAGTTGTCCCTGTTGCTAAACTTGATACCTAAGGAGACAGTTCCCAGGCCTGTGCCCCAAGGAGCCATGTTCCCCGTCTACTGATAGTAGAAATACACTGATGAATTCAGAGGTATTGATTTTTCATGCACATGCTCACTTTCAGGAAGCACAAAGATTTAAAAGCTGTTTTCCGCTGTCAGTGCTAGGGTGGATGTCAAATGTTAACTATCATGGTACTTATCTCAATACATTTGCTTTCCCATTGGGGCTTTTCAATTACTTAATGCCAGGGAGCTGAGAACCTTCACTGGTAAATTTCAATGAATCTCAAGGCAGTCCCTCATTTCCCTATTTCACCCCCCGCACATTTGCTATAATATCAAGGATCTTCCACTGATAAATTCCAGTCCAGAGCCATCTTGATGAGGGTTGGAGGGTATTAGCAATTCTGTTTCCTCTTCCTGCCTTGCACCTGGCTCTCCCTGATCCTGGGATGGTAGTGGGTCTGAGCATTGTGGTAAGAGCTGTGGTCTTTCCCCTCATGATTACTTTTCAACCTTGGAATTAGGTTTGAAGTGTAACTTGATTAACTGGAGACAATATGTACTCCTTAAGCCTTTCCAGATTTTTTTTTCCCCGAGTTAGATCCTGCTTTGCACCAGGACATCCTAAATTGGTGTGCTGGTACTTGTTTGTCTGGGGTCTCTAGGTGCTATGTCCACTCAGCTTCAGAGCATTATGCATATTGGTGTGTGCTTAGTTTGAGGTCACCTTGCCCCTTTGCACACTATAGTTCTGGCTGCTGGCTGCTACCCTTGAGGGCTCATTTTCTGCCCAGCTATGTTCCCTTAGCTTCGGCTCCTCCCTCCCTTGGTTTTTCCTGGGCATTAGGATCTCAGCATAGCTCACTGCTCCTGCACCACTCAAGATACCACAGTAGCAGCACCTTCTCAAACAAGACTGTGGGGACAATGCCACCAGGACCATCCTCCTCAACAACAACAGTAGCATTACTTTTTGCTGATGAAAGTGAAAAGTGAAAGTGAAATTGCTCAGTTGTGTCCGACTCTTTGCGACCCCATGGACTGTAGCCTACCAGGCTCCTCCGTCCACGGGATTTTCCAGGCAAGAGCACTGGAGGGGGGTGCCATTTCCTTCTCCAGGGGATCTTCCCGACCCAGGGATCAAACCCGGTTCTCCCACATTGTAGGCAGACGCTTTACTGTCTGAACCACCAGGGAATTTTTGCTGATGAGGAAACAGATTTGGAGATGAACCAGATAGGGGTGGTGAGACGATCCCAACTGTCTCACTTCTAGTCTGAAACATTTAAGCCTTCTCCATTGTAACATTGCAAGTCTGAAGGACCATGGAAAAAACTTGAATAAATTGAAATCCAGCATTGGTGTAAACCAAAGTGGCATTTATGTTTGGCTTTGTGCTTAGTTCATTATATATATTTAATATATATGCATGTGAGTGTGTATATATCAATATATTTACAGAAACATACTGAAATACATACATATGTATATACATATCTTGGAGAAGGGAATGGCAACCCACTCCAGTCTTCTTGCCTGGAGAATCCCATGGACAGAGGAGCCTGGTGGGCTACGGTCCAGGGGGTCACAAAGAGTCAGATATGACTGAAGCGACTTAGTACATACATATACACAAATATATATATATGGATGTACATACATATACACAAATATATACATATATATGGGTGTACACACATATACACAAATATATACATATATATGGGTATAGACACATATACACTAATATATATATGTGTTTGTGTGTGTGTGTGTGTGTGTGTGTGAAAGTGATGGTCAGTCGTGTCTGACTCTTTGCAACCCGTGGATTGCAGTCTGCCAGGCTCTTCTCTGTCTATGGAATTCTCTAGGCAAGAATACTAGAGTGGGTAGCCATTCCCTTCTCCAGAGGATCTTCCTGACCCAGGAATCAAATCTGGGTCTCCTGCATTGCAGGCAGATTCTTTACTCTCTGAGCCACCAGGGAAGCCCATGTCTATGTGTGTGTGTGTATACACTGAAAGCTTACTGGGGTGTCTGTGAAGCGGGAACCAAGTCCAGGAATAAACCTTGTGGCTTCCACTAAAGGTAAAGAAGTGCTTGCTAACTGCCCTGGGAAGCTGCTAGGCTGCCAGTCCAGGTGGCTCCTTCAGGGAGAGCAGAACACTTACTACTCTCGGGGAGCAAATTCATGAGGAAGATCAGAGGATTTGAGACATCATTGCTGTCTATAAAAAATTTCATAATTTGCGCCTTGCTGTGCTCCTAGGCAGTCTCGTTCTGGTGCTTAAAGATGGTATGCCTTCTGTCCAGACAAGTAGCTTCATGGGCTATTAATTATGGAATTAAAAGTCTAAGCCTTCTCATTTTAAAAGATAATAAAATGTTTTAAGGTATGTTGCTTATAAACCTCTTTTATTTTCTATCTTTCCATTTATTCCCATTTTATTGCCTTTTACTGTGGGCTGGCTGACTGGCCAAGCCAAGCTAATTACTGCCCTATTGTTTTTGAAAGACTAGGTAACACTGAGACTATTAATGAGTCCATAAACTGTGGCTACAGAAGAGCCTGGCTGCTTTCTTTTTGCCCTGTCTCTCTCGTTAGATGTGTTGTTCTGCTATGGCAAATCTGAGAGAGTGGGCACCGAGATGCTGGCTGTCAACATGACTGAGGTGGATAAAGAAAATATCAGAGGGGCAGAGATTCCAGGGACCAGGAGAGTGAGACGGTCAAGGGGACTACCATAATGGGAGGAAGGAAAGGGGGAGAATTCCAAACTGAGAATTCCACCCTATATTCATTAGAAAAGTGTCCTGGCTCTGATCAAAACTCATGGCCTACCCTCAAACTGAGTAGTGTTAAGTTGACTCTTACACATGCCTGAGTTAGAATGAAACCTGGCAGTTACACGGTGTCTATGGAAAATACACATGCTTCAGGGTCAGGGTAGGTCTCTCTTCTTCCTATCTTCTCATTAAATCTAACCCATTTTTTAAAGTGAAAATCTTGTAATCATTGACTCTTGTTGTTTCTAAACTTTATAAAGACTGATCATCTGGGTTTTTTTAGAGGAATAATATAGTGCTTAACACATTGTCATTGTTTTTGTTCAGTTGCTCAGTTGTGACTGACTCTTTGCAAACCCATGGACTGCAGCATTCCAGGCTTCCCTGTCCTTCCCCATCTCTTGGAGCTTGCTCAAACTCATGTCCATTGAGTCAGTGATGCCATCCAACCATCTTGTCTTCTGTCATCCCCTTCTCCTCCTGGCTTCAATCTTTCCCAGCATCAGGGTCTTTTCCAATGAGTCACCTCTTCACATCCAGCATCAGTCCTTCCAATGTATTCATGATTGATTTCCTTTAGGATTGATGGTTTGATCTCCTTGCTGTCCAAGGGACTCCCAAGAGTCTTCTTCAAATCCACAGTTCAAAAGTGTCAGTTCTTTGGCACTCAGCTTTCTTTATGGTTCAGCTTTCACATCCATACATGATTGCTGGAAAAACCATAGCTTTGACTATAAGTATTTTTGTCAGGAAAGTAATGTCTCTGTTTTTTAATATGTTGTCTAGGTTTGCCATAGCTTTTCTTCCAAGGAGCAAATGTCTTTTAATTTCATGGCTGCAGTCACCATATGCAGTGATTTTGGAGCCCCCCCCAAATAAAGTCTGTCCTGTTTCCATTGTTTCCCCATCTATTTGTCGTGAAATGATGGGACCAGATGCCATGATCTTCATTTTTTTGAATGTTGGGTTTTGAGCCAGCTTTTTCACTCTCCTCTTTCACTTTCAACTGAAGAGGCTCTTCAGTTCCTCTTTGCTTTCTGCCATAAGAGTGGTGTCATCTGCACATCTGAGGTTATCGATATTTCTCCCAGCAATCTTGATTGCAACTTGTGCTTCATCCAGCCCAGAATTTTGCATGATGTACTGTGCATATAGTTAAATAAGCAGAGTGACAGTATACAGCCTTGAGGTACTCTTTTCCCAGTTTGGAACCAGTTCATTGTTCCATGTCCGGTTCTAACTATTGCTTCTTGACTAACACATAATGGTATTTTAAAAATAATAGAACAGATGAATTGTTGCTTTCTTGATAAGAGTTGCTTTCCCTTGTTGCTTTCCCTAAGAGTTATGTTGGCTGTATCTTTATTTTTAGATTTATTTTTAAAATAAAGTGTATTATATCATTATAAAAGTAATATAGTACATACAGAGTAAAAAATTTTTTAAAATTATCCCAGGTCTCACAAACCACCTCTGTTAATATTTTTTGTGTTTTCTTGCAGATTTTTCTATCAATAGGTGTTCTGGGTTTATTTTTTGGTGGTGGGGGTTGGGTAAGCAGAATGTAAGATATACACAGTTATTTTTTAATTTCATTGAAATTGGTTTGGAGGCTTTCGCCATCATTTTGGGAGTCCTTGGCACGTTCTGAAAATTTAGAATAATAGAGTGAAAGCTGGAACAGAAAGAATGCTCTTTGTTAAAGAAGTGAGATGTAGAGAGATTTGATCTCTCATTAGCTGAGGGTAGAATCTCATCTAGGCCTCTCAGTCCGTCTGGGAGTCCTTCGAATAAGTATCCTCATAGTGTAGTCACAGCAAGGGAGGTAACCAGAGAAAATTAAGAATGGCCTGGAGTTCCTGCAAAATATCTTGATGTGAAATAAGCTGATTCCTTAGAGAAAATGAAGTGACCTCAAGTAATAGCAAAATGTTTAAAAGTTCATGCTCAAGAGATGTAGTCCTGGATCCAAGTGCTAGGTCCACCAAATACTAGCTCAGTGGCCTTAGACAGGTTTCTTTAATAATTTCATCATTGAACAAATATTTATTAGGCACCAACTATGGGCCTAGTACTCTTCTGTGCTGGGGATATAGCCGTGAACAAAGTAAAGCCCATGAGGCTTATAAGCAAGAACGGTGAGACAAACAACAAGATGTAAATGTATGATGTGTCAGGCTGGAAGTAAGTGGCAGGGAGAAAAAAGCAAGATGAGGAGGAGACTGAAGGCAGTGTCAGGGAGGGATTTCTATTTAAGAAGGAACTACCTCACGGATGACATTTGAGGGGAGATCTGAAGGAAGTCTTAGTATTTTTCAGTCCCAGTTTCCTAATCTCTAGTTGGGATAGTGTCTCCCTCACAAAGTAGCACTGAGAATTGGAGAATGCATTAAAGCAAAGTGCTCTATTCAATGGCAGCCCTAGTAATTTGTTTCCTGCTCTGTTAAATGGAAAAATTAAATAGATTTGTAAAGACCTGGGTGGAAGTAACACTCCTGTGATTATTGGTCTTTGACTTGTGTGATAACACATGCTCTTGTTGGAATATCAGACCTAATTCTCACTCTGTTTACTTTTAGCATATCTGCCCAAAAAGGGAAGTCGCTCAGTCGTGTCCGACTCTTTGCGACCCCATGGCACCAGGCTCCTCCATCCATGGAATTTTCTAGGCACAGGAGTGGGGTGCTGTTTACTTCTCCAGGGGGTCTTCCCAACCCAGGATCAAACCAGGGTCTCCAGCATTTTGGGCAGACGCTTTACCATCTGAGCCACCAGAGAATCCCTGTATCTGCCCAAACTGCCCACCTATTTGATGTCAGATAGAGATTTTAACGCACAGCTGAGAACAACTAAGCCACACACGAAGGATGAGAATACATGGTTTAATTTCCTATGCAATGCAACTTTTCATTGCAACCTGTCAACCAAGGTTCTATCTAGAGGGGGAAATTAAGATACTTCTGTTCAGATTTATAAGGAAGTTTCAGTGGATACAGATGAACCCTTACTTGAAGGGATAACATTAAAACTCGTTAAATTTTGAGTAGACAAAGTGTATAGTGGCACTTATGAGGAAGAAACTGAAAAAAAAAACAAAACAAAAACAGCTAAGGGCTTTGCTGGGTTGGCATTTCTAAAGTTAATGCTTTATTTAAAAACCATCATTTCCTTATTTCCATGGTTCCACAAGACTCTGGAGTCTTTGTGTTTTTCAGCTAATATCTGAGGAATGATTTTATTGCATTTGAAAGTGGATTAAAGGGCTTAAATCTGTATGAAAATGTTCTTTTATCAGGATATGTGTTCTTTAAAAAGTGATAGGAAATTAATTGTAGTCTAAAGCAAGCATAGATGTTTTTCTATAAACTGTGGAAAATTCTGAAAGAGATGGGAATACCAGACCACCTGACCTGCCTCTTGAGAAACCTGTATGCAGGTCAGGAAGCAACAGTCAGAACTGGACATGGAACAGCAGACTGGTTTCAAATAGGAAAAGGAGTACGTCAAGGCTGTATATTGTCACCCTCCTTATTTAACTTATATGCAGAGCACATCATGAGAAACGCTGGACTGGAAGAAACACAAGCTGGAATCAAGATTGCCAGGAGAAATATCAATAACCTCAGATATGCAGATGACACCACCCTTATGGCAGAAAGTGAAGAGGAACTAAAAAGCCTCTTGATGAAAGTGAAAGAGGAGAGTGAAAAAGTTGGCTCAGCATTTGGAAGACGAAGATCATGGCATCTGGTCCCAACACATCATGGGAAATAGATGGGGAAACAGTGGAAGCAGTGTCAGACTTTATTTTGGGGGGCTTCAAAATCACTGCAGATGGTGCTTGCAGCCGTGAAATTAAAAGATCCTTACTCCTTGGAAGAAAAGTTATGAGCAACCTAGATAGCATATTCAAAAGCAGAGACATTAATTTGCCGACTAAGGTCTGTCTAGTCAAGGCTATGATTTTTCCTGCGGTCATGTATGGATGTGAGAGTTGAACTGTGAAGAAGGTTGAGCGCCGAAGAATTGATGCTTTTGAAATGTGGTGTTGGAGAAGACTCTTGAGAGTCCCTTGGACTGCAAGGAGATCCAACCAGTCCATTCTGAAGGAGATCAGCCCTGGGATTTCTTTGGAAGGAATGATGCTAAAGCTGAAACTCCAGTACTTTGGCCACCTCATGCGAAGAATTGACTCATTGGAAAAGACTGTGATGCTGGGAGGGATTGGGGGCAGGAGGAGAAGGGGACGACAGAGGATGAGATGGCTGGATGGCATGACTGACTCGATGGACGTGAGTCTGAGTGAACTCCGGGAGTTGGTGATGGACAGGGAGGCCAGGCGTGCTGCGGTTCATGGGGTCGCAAAGAGTTGGACATGACTGAGTGACTGAACTGAACTGAAAGCAAGCATTTGGAGAATTCCTCCCATGACCTTTGAGCTTTATTTTGAATAAGAACTGCTTTCTCTAAACCCTGAGTTATGACTTTGGTCGGCAGCATGGGTCTAAACCTCACTGAGAGGCACTTACATCCATGAGTGTTTTGACTTCTTCATTGATATTATGCTAGATCTTTTTATTATTATTATCATTGTTGTGTGGGTGCTCAATTGCTTCAGTCATGTCTGAGTCTTTGCAGCCCCATGGACTATAGCTCGTTAGTATCTTCTGTCCATGGAATTCTCCAGGCAAGAATAGTGGAGTGGATTGCCATTTCCTCCTGCAGGGAATCTTCCTGACCCAGGGATCGAACCCACGTTTCCTGTGACTTCTGCATTGGCAGGTAGATTCTTTACCACTGAGCCACCTGAGTAGCTAACTCATAGTCAGTGTCTGTCTGAGAATGCACCTTCCCTGACCATTTCTTTCTTGGCCTCTTCACCAGGAGCCCTCCTGGAACACCACCTGATCTTTAGTAGCTAAAAATGATTTGAACCTAAAGGTCGTTCAGCCTGTATTTTTAGACATTTGTAACAGAAGGGGATCTCAATACATTTTGGCTACTTTTTTTTTTTTTAAACTTAGTGAATCTAAGGGGAAAACAAAAAAAGTGCTGTTTTCTCAGTGGTAATAGAAACACCTAGTGTGCTTCTGCCATAGCAATGAGCAAGGATCTCCAAGAGAGGAAACAATATACAACAAAGACGCAAGAAAGACATGAATTTTTTTGGTTGCTTGATCTTTATATCTGGTCGATTTTATAGTTTGATGTAGGAGTAAAGGCAGGCTTGCACAGTGAGAGCCTGTGATATTTTAACTTCTGTGGCAGCAGCAGGTTCATATGATACTTCCTGTTTTCCTTTTAAATTTATTTTATTGAAGTATAGTTGATTTACTGATGTGTTAATTTATGCTCTACAGCAAACTGATTCAGTTACACACACACACACACACACACACATTCTTTTCTTTAGAAATTCTTTTCCTTTATGGTTTATTATAGGATATTGGATACAGTTCCCTGTGCTGTATAGTAGGACCTTGGTGTTTATCCATTCTATGTATAGTAGTTTGTATCTGCTAATGCCAAACTCCCAATTCATCCCTCTGCCTCCCCTCCCACTGCTGACAACCACAAGTCTGTTCTCAATGTCTAAGAGTCTGTTTCTGTTTCATAGATAAGTTCATATGTGTCATATTTTAGATTTTATATGTAAGTGATATCATATGATATTTGCTCTTCCTGACTTACTTCACTTAATATGATAACCTCTAGGTCCGTCCATATTGCTGCTGCAGATGGCATTATTTCATTCTCTTTTTTAGTAGCTGAATAAGGTTCCATTGTACATGTATAGCACATCTTTTCATCCATTTATCTGTCAGTAGACACTTAGGTTGCTTCCATGTCTTGGCTATTGTGAATAGTGCTGGTATGAACATAAGGGTGCATGTATTCTGTTGAATTAGAGTTTTGTCCAGATATATGCCCAGGAGTGAGTTTTCTAGATCAGGTGACAACTGTATTTCTAATCTTTTGAAGAAACTACAGTCTGTTTTCCATGACACTTTCCTTCTTAATGTACACCTCAGTGTGATCTACTAGCCTTAGTCATGGACTTTGTGTACCCAGGATTTATAGTTTCACAATAATTCCAGATTGCTTTTCTAGCCTTATTAGCATAGCCATTAATTACACAAAGAGGCGTGTGGCTAAGGACAGAGGTCACCAGTAATGTGATTAGGAGGCCCACAGTGCTTCAACAATTTTCATGGCTTAACATATGTTTTTTTAGTGTCTGTTGACAGAAATAACACAATGTAAAAAAAAAAAGCTATTGTGAGTTCAGTTACATGGCCTCTTTTTGAAAGCACTTAAATACAACTGGTTATGAATTTCAGTTATACAGCCTCTAAAGATGGAGCCTGCTTTCCATCTCCTGACCTGAGCTCCATTTCCAGACCCCTCCCTGGAGGGAACTGCTATTAGTAGCGTAGCTTGTATCCACCCTTAACTTTTCTCTACTCTCATATACAGATGTGCATCTATAAAAAGACTTGGTACTGCTTTTTATGTGTGGTATATGCATTTTTAACAAGCTACATCATTCTGTATTATGCTGCAACTCAACACTGTCTTGAAAGTTGTTCCATGTCAGTTTACACAGAGCCACAATTTTTTTAACCCCTATGTAATATCATAGTTTATTCATTGCCCTATTATTGGTCATTTACATTTTCTCTTACGTTTTGCTGCTATGAGAACTGTTGCACAGTCATCCTTTGTTATATATTTGTGTATGTGTGTATATGCATGTGTGTGTGTAATCTCCTTAGGACTATGTGGCCAATATCTCTGAATTAGGCACCGAGTAGATTTACTTGGAGTTTTACTTTTAAATGAAGTTACATTTCATTATTTACAAAATTTAGATATAACTGAAACATAATAGGATATATGTGTCAAGGCATTGTTTATTGGGCCTGAAGACAGTTTCTAGTGCCAAAAGGTTCTTTTGATGAGGAATCTCCAGTAGACTGGGTCTGAGCCACAGTTCCGAATGGAAAGAACACTGGCCTAGCTGTCGCCAGTCTTATTCCGTCATGAATTGATTCTATGACTTAAAACATCTGAATTTCTACTCTCCTCTAAAATTGGGGAAATATGCTTACTTCCCTGTCCTGATGAATTAATGAGAAAATTACATAAAGGTTTTTTAGATCATTGGTTCCAGCAACATGACAGGCTGTTGTAGAAGCTCTGTACACACAAAAAACACATAACAATAATGAAGTTTTTTTAATGAAATAATGTCATTTTCAACAACAGGGATGGATCTGGAGGTTATCATACTATGTAAAGTGAGTCAGATAGAGAAAGACAAATATATGATATTGTTTACATGCAGAATCCAAAAAAATGATACAGATGAACTTATTTACAAAACAGAAACAGACTCACAGACTTAGAATTTATGGTTACTGGGGAAAAGGGTGGCAGGGGAGGAGTAGATTGGGAGTTTGGGATTGATATGTATACACTGTTACATTTCAAATAGATAACAGCAAGTATCTACTGTATAGCATAGGGAACTCTGCTCAATATTCAGTAATGACCTAAATGGGAAAAGAATTTGAAAAAGAATCAATACAAGTATATGTATAACTGAATCACTTTGGTGTACACATGAAAGAAACACAACATTGTTAATCAGCTCTACTTCAATATAAAATAAATTTTTTTAAATAAAATAGAAATTTTAACATAAAATGTTAAAAATAGAAAGATTTACTTGGAAGGAAGAAGGAGAAATCTCCAGGTATCAGAAAAAAAAAAAAGAGGGAATTCAAAACTAAGATGATAAGCTCATGAGGAGCTGTCATCATGGTCCAGAAGAGAATTAGACTTTGATACATGCCCCAAATGCCTAGGGAGATAGATGGTAGGGTTTCAATGCCTAAAGACCTGTCTTTGGCTTACTCCTGGCTGCTGAGATCCTAGCCTGAAGCCAGGGCTATGGATGCCTTCCCTTTTAGTAAAAGGTAAACTTTAAAAATTCCCCACAGGCCCAGGGAAGCTCCAAGGAAGCTCAGGAGTACCCAGGGTCCTGGTGGAAAAAGTACTTCTCGTGACAAATTGAAATTCTATGTTTTTGAGGTTGCTGTTCAGTCGCTAAGTCATAGCCAACTCTTGCAACCCCGTGGACTGTAGCACATCAGGCTCATAATGTCCTCCACTGTCTCCCAGAGTGTGCTCAAATTCCTGTTCATTGAGTTGATGTGCTGTCTAACCATCTCATTCTAGAAATCCAAATTTACCCTACCTGCTTCTTGGGGACCCCCAAGCTGAAAAATCGATATAGGAACTTACTGTAGACTAATGAAACCCCTAGGGCTCCCTTTAGAGAAAAAAATAAAAATAAGCATATTTCTACAATCCACAGCATACAGAATCCATTCACACACATACGCACACACCACATATCACAAGATGAAACAGAATAAAAATTAGGAAAATGTATATCCCAGGAACTTATTAAGGCAATATGAAAATTAAGATACTATAAAATAAGTACACTTAAAATAAAGGGAAGTCGTGATAATGGAACTGGATACTTTAAACTGCAGGCTCATTTGAAAGATATCATGTAACTCTTTATAAAGAAAAATTACAGTTATTGAAAACTTGTGCTTTGTAAATATGATGAAAGATAGGGCTTATTATTTTAAAACATAATTATTAGTGACTGAATGGGGAAAGTAAAGCAATGATGCATGGTATAGCATAATAGGTCATACCAATATGCTATAAATGCATTGACTTGCCATAATTTTACATTCATCTAATTTTAAGGATAATTTTTTAAAAGAAAGAGCAAGTTCTCCATATCCACAATAACCTAATCCACATAGATAATAACCCCAAGGCACAAAATAGAAATCGAATCCAAAGTCTTCAGAAATTCTTTGGACCTGAAGTCTTTGAACTCGTTAGACTTTGACTTTTTGTTCCAGTTTTAGCAAATAAATTTGCCTTTGGGAATGAAGAGACTGTACCTTGTAAATACAGAGTAATTCTGAAGGCCAAGGGAAGTGCTGTAAAAGTCAAACTGTAAGCCTTAGAGACATCTTACATCCCATCATGATAAGGAAGGCAATCTTGTTTTGCCTCTGGGATTTGGCATGGCTATAGCCTGAGGAGCTAGACCCTGCTTTTCTTCAGCAATAAAGTCCAGTGTGCTTAGATTGCGAAGAAGCAGCCTCACTGAGGGTAGTGCTAATGAAGCTGCTGCTTATTTTCCATGCTTAGGGGACAGTGGGGACAGGAAGAAACCCAAGGAATTTTTTTCTATATACTAGGCAGTCCAAAGACTTCTGAAATATCCATTTTTGTTGATGTTGGTACTGGTAGGAACTTCACACTCCTCCTGATTCACTGTTGAAAAGTTTGGACCTTTTCTGCATGGTTGTCAAGTGTTTTCCTGCTTTTCAAAAATAAGACTTTCCCTGGAATGCTCATGTTTTTGTTTCTCCAACATTTGTAATGCTGAGTTCTAAACTGAGCAGAAATATGAACTTTGCTAAAGTATCAGAGAATATTTACTAAGATATCAATTCCTGTCTGAGCTTTCTAGTCCATCTCCTTCACTTAGGAATGGGTTTTGTTGTTGTTGTTAATATTACCTATCAGTAAGAATAATGCTAAATGATTTATTAAAATAAGATGCTATGCTAGGCTAAGTTGCTTCAGTTGTGTCTGACTCTTTGTGACCCTGTGGACTGTAGCCCTCCAGACTCCTCTGTCCATGAGATTCTCCAGACAAGAATACTGGACTGGGTTGCCATGACCTTCTCCAGGGAATCTTCCTCATCCAGGGACTGAACTGTCTCTTATCTCTCCTGCATTGGCAAGTGGGTTCTTTACTACTACTGCCAGTTGGGAAGCCCCAAAATAAGATGAGAAAGCTCTAAATTATCATAGGAAAGATAACTTTCCTAGAGATTAGGAAAGACTCTCCTAGGGGAGAGACCCTATAACTTCGATTTGTTAGAAGGCTTTAAAACAAATTAGCTTAAAATCTTAAACTGATATAACCAGCTAAAGGGAAAGAAATGAAATTTAGAGTTTGGTTATGTCCCAGGTTGAAAAAAAAGTCCTGTTTACATAAGAATAACTGAAAGTAAGACATACACGATCCATTTTGAAAATAGTTGAATTCATGTTTAAACCACAACTCGTTTGCAGAATTAAAAACTGCAGACTTAAGTGGGATCTTGGAACAAAATTCAGTTTGACAGTGCAGGATGAGAAGGGAGGGAAGAACAAATGCCTGGATAGAAACATTTAACTGTAAGTAATTTTTTCTGAGCCTTTTTGCTAGAAACCGAAATATATCATGGTGGCGTAAACATGATGTCAAATCAGAATACAGCCCCATCAACAGATGCACACCTTAATTTCATTCCATATGTAGGAATGGTCTTTGGAATGGCAGCCCCATTGTAAGCAGGGATAGGGAATGGCAGACAGGGAACAGATAGCCATTTCTCCTTCCCAGCTGACACTCTCCGGGGCTTCCTTCTGTCCTCCAACTTGCTCTTCTTGGCTTCACTCCTGCTAAGAGTTTCATCCTCTTCTCGCTTTTCTTTGTTTCTGACTTAACCTCCTTGAGGCTCAGTTTCCTCATTTGTAAAAGCCCCAGTGCCTGAACAATGGTAGGAATTTAGGAACCGTTGACTTCCCTGTTTACTATCCACGTAAGTGGTGATATTATAGTAGCAAAATGGAGGAAAATAAGACAGGAAGCTGATTCTCCAATAGATTTCTCCTGTAATATTCCTGAGGTCCCTCGTGGAAGAAGCCTAGTCTCTACTTTACCCTTTCACTCTTCCTTCTTGCTCTCCAGCGGCCCTGATATTCAGGAGAGTCACTGGAATGGAGTGTTCCTTTGAAATGCCTGTTTTCCTCTAGATCTCTGTATTCTCTAATTCCTCCTTGTCTTTCTATAGAATGCTAAAATTGTGGTTGGACTTGGCAGGGAAGCTTTCACTTTTTCTTAGTATTCTTGGAAGCACCAACTCCTAGGCAAACTTCAAAAAAGATTTTAAATTTTTTAGAGGAAAAGTAAGGTTTAAAAATTTTGGAAAGAGGGTGAGTGTAGGGAGTCAAGCTTGAGGAGTGTCCATAGATGGTAATGGCAGAAAGTTGAAGCAGGTAGATCACCCTGAGGTGCTCCGAGCAGAGGGTCTGGAAGGTGAACCCCAGCTGAGAAGACTGAGGAGCAGACACACGTCCCTGGAGCCCTTGGGCCTTTTTCTTTTCTTTTTTTTTTTTTTTCAGGACTGGACTTTGATTCTTTGAATGTTCTGAGATTGCTCTCTGAAATCCCTACTGCTGCCTCTGGGTTGTTGTGAGAAAAAAGTCAGTGGTCCCACTAAAGTACTCTGAACTGATGTTCTCCCAGTGTGATTATTACACTGTTATATGGTAAGGTAAGGTGAAGTTGCTCAGTCGTGTCTGACTCTTTGCGACCCCACAGACTGTAGCCTACCAGGCCCTTCCATCCGTGGGATTTTCCAGGCAAGAGTGGGTTGCCATTTCCTTCTCCAGAGGATCTTCCCGACCCAGGGATTGAACCCAGGTTTCCCGCATTGTAGGTGGACGCTTCACCATCTGAGCCACCAGGGAAGTTATATGGTACCCCTTGGCAAACCACTTCAATATTCATGCTTGAGAGCCCCATGAACAGTATGATAAGGCAAAAAGATATGACACTGAAAGATGAACTCCCCAGGTTGGTAGGTGCCCAATATGCTACTGGAGAAGAGAGGAGAAATAACTCCAGAAAGAATGAAGAGATGGAGCCAAGGCAAAAACAATGCCCAGTTGTGGATATGACTGGTGATGGAAGTAAAGTCTGATACCATAAAGAATATTGCATAAGAACCTGGAATGTTAGGTCCATGAATTAAGGGAAATTGGAAGTGTTCAAAAAGGAGATGGCAAGAGTGAACATCGACACTTTAAGAAGCAGTGAACTAAAATGGACAGGAATGGACAAATTTAATTCAGATGACCACTATATCTACTACTGTGGGCAAGAATCCCTTATAAGAAATGGAATAGCCCTCATAGTCAACAAAAGAGTCTGAAATGCAGTGCTCAAAAATGACAGAACGATCTCTGTTCATTTCCAAGGAAAGCCATTCAATATCCCAGTAATCCAAGCCTATGCCTCAACCAGTAATGCTGAAGAAACTGAAGTTGAACGGTTCTTTGAAGACCTGCAAGGCCTTCTAGAACTAACACCAAAAAAGATGTCCTTTTCATCGTAGGGGACTGGAATGCACAGGTAGGAAGTCAAGAGATACCTGGAGTAACAGGCAAGTTTGGCCTTGGAGTACAAAATGAGGCAGGGCAAAGACTAATAGTTTTGCCAAGACAATGCACTGTTCATAGCAAACACCCACTTCCAACAACACAAGGGAAGACTTTACACCTGGACATCACCAATAACGAAATCAGATTGGTTATATTCTCTGCAACCAAAGATGGAGAAGCTCTATACAGTCAGCAAAAACAAGACCAGGAACTGACTGTGGCTCAGATCATGAACACCTTATTGCCAAATTCAGACTTAAATTGAAGAAAAGTAGGGAAAACCGCTAGATCATTCAGGTATGACCTAAATCAAATCCCTAATGATTATACAGTGGAAGTGAGAAATAGATTCAGGGGATTAGATCTGATAGACAGAGTGCCTAAAGAAATATGGATGGAGATTTGTAACATTGTGCAGGAGGTGGTGATCAAGACCATCCCCAAGAAAAATAAATGCAAAAAGACAGAGGCCTTATAAACAGCTGAGAAAAGAAGAGAAGCTAAAGGCAAAGGAGAAAAAGAAATATATACTCATCTGAATGCAGAGTTCCAAAGAATAGCAAGGAGAGATAAGAAAGCCTTCCTCAGCAATCAATGCAAAGAAATAGAGGAAAACAACAGAGTGGGAAAGACTAGAGATCTCTTCAAGAAAATTAGAGATAACAAGGGAACATTTCATGCAAAGATGGGCTTGATAAAGGACAGAAATGGTATGGACCCTACAGAAGCAGAAGATATTAAGAAGAGGTAGCAAGAATACTCAGAAGAGCTATACAAAAAAGATCTTCATGACCCAGATAACCACGATGGTGTGATCACTCACCTAGAGCCAGACATCCTGCTTATTTAACTTATATGCAGAGTACATCATGAGAAACGCTGACCTAGATAAAGCACAAGCTGGAATCAAGATTGCCAGGGGAAATATCAATAACCTCAGATACACAGATGACACCACTCTTATGGCAGAAAGTGAAGAGTAACTAAAGAGCCTCTTGATGAAGGTGAGAGAAGAGAGTGAAAAAGTTGGCTTAAAACTCAACATTCAAAAATTAAAGATCATGGCATCTGGTCTCATCACTTCATGGCAAATAGATGGGGAAACAATGGAAACAGGACAGACTTTATTTTGGGGGGCTCCAAAATCACTGCAGATGGTGATCACAGCCATGAAATTAAAAGACGCTTACTCCTTGGAAGAAAAGCTATAACCGATCTAGATAGCATATTAAAAAGTAGAGACATTACTTTGCCAACAAAGGTCCATCTAGTCAAAGCTGTGGTTTTTCTAGTAGTCATGTATGGATGCGGAGAAGGCAATGGCAACCCACTCCAGTACTCTTGCCTGGAAAATCCCATGGATGGAGGAGCCTGGTAGGCTGCAGTCCATGTGGTCTCTAGGAGTCAGACACGACTGAGTGACTTTAATTTCACTTTTCACTTTCATGCATTGGAGAAGGAAATGGCAACCCACTCCAGTGTTCTTGCCTGGAGAATCCCAGGACGGGGAAGCCTGGTGGACTGATGTCTCTGGGGTCGCACAGAGTTGGGCACGACTGAAGCGACTTAGCAGCAGCAGCAGTAGCATGTATGGATATGAGAGTTGGATTATAAAGAAAGCTGAGTGCTGATGAATTGATATTTTTGAACTGTGGTGTTAGAGAAGACTCTTAAGAGTCCCTTAGACTGCAGGAAGATCCAACCAGTCAATTCTAAAGGAAATCATTCCTGAATATTCACTGGAATTACTGATGCTGAAGCTGAAACTCCAGTACTATGGCTACCTGATGCGATGAACTGACTCATTTGAAAAGACCCTGATGATGGGAAAGATTGAAGGCAGGAAGAGAAGGGGATGACAGAGGATGAGATGGTTGGATGGCATCACCAACTCAATGGACATGAGTTTGAGTAGAATCCGGGAGTTGGCGATGGACAGGGAAGCCTGGTGTGCTGCAGTCCATGAGTCACAAAGAGTCAGACACGACTGAGCGACTGAACTGAACTGAGTGTGGCATGTAATGCCTCTGGTTCCTTGTCAGCTACCACTTAGAGCCTATTTCTCCGGGAGAATGTTTCCTGAGAGCTCCAAACAACCAGGTTGAAGCCAAACACGTGGACTCAAACACTGGGAATAAAAGCTGTTCAAAAGTTAAGTCCTACTGATAATGCAGGCAATTATCCAGATTTTTCTAGATGACCAGATGGTGTCATGCTAACAAATAACATCTAATGGGATAAAAGTTTTCAGATGTTTGCAAGTCAATATCCAGTAGCTAGCCTAGTGCCATCCCAGGTCATGACTTGACTAAGTCAGCCTACTGCAATATCTAAAATCATAAAAAATAAGTTATCTCTTATTTAAAGGAGACAAATTTTATTTGATTGTAAATATGGCTGTTTTGAGAAATATAGCTGGCTTAGGCTTCCTTGATAGTTTATACCAGCAATAAATCTTTCCTGATGTTCTCAGTCTTAGTATTTCCAGTTTAATTGGTTGCACCTAAATTGTCTGGTCTTGAAAAACAATAGGAAAGTGCATTAAGCTGAGTGCAATCAAATACAAATGGCTCAAAGTTACATTAAAAAGGGGGAGCAATCCATATATCACTCCATTTAAAGTACTATGCTCAATGTCAAAGGCTGAATAGAAAGAGTAATTATAGTCATTAAAAAAAATGTGTTTCCAGAGAATATGTAATGGCTTGAGAATATGCTGCCATCATATTGAGTGGAAAAAAGCAGATCACAAAACTGTACCTTGGAGTGATCCCAATTTTATAAAATAACTGACTATATGTACAAACATTCACACAATATAAGTATGTGCATATATACATACAAACAAAGAAAAATTAAAAGACTTGAATTCAATAAAGACAAAGATTAGCAGTGGTAATCAGGTGGTGGGATTAGGTATAATTTTAATTTTCTTCTTTGTGTTTTTTTTCCTGTATATTCTATAGTAGACAACTTTTATTTTTATAGAAATGTTTTTAAAGAAAACACATTGTAGGACAAACGAAAATGAATGTAATCTAACCCTAAGATGAAAATCCCATTGCAAAGGAAAAAAATACTTTCATGGAAGGAAAAAGGTTACTGAACAGGCAAGGGGAGAAAATAATTAAAAAGATGGTCACAGAGTTGTAAACATATACAACTTCCACTGCATCCAACCTTTCCAGAGCTGATTTCCTCTGATTTCCGGAAGGCAAGTTTCTGAACTAATGGAAAGAAAGATGGCATTTGCTCCTGAGAGGTGGCCCATCTGGCATTACATTCGTGAGCAATATTTGTTTCAGGGTTGCTGACTGTACAGGCTGCCTTATGGACCACTTTTTGGGCAGCTCTCCTGAGCTGGTTTTGTGAGGTGCTGCCCTAGGCTTTCCTGGTTTCCTCGGTGCACCAACAGGCATGTTGGAAGACCTGATCTGATTCTGTCAGGATCCACGGCTGTCACGCCTCCTCTCAGCCTCAACTGGCCTCCAGACTTGGCAGTTGTTCCACATTAACCTGCAGTTGGGTCTCCCTTTTTTGTTATCAGATATTCTCTTTTTCAGCTTACTTAGATCAGCTTTCACCCTGAGATCCGTATGTTAGCCACACGGAGACGTTGCTCTGAAGTTGCCCCAAATGCTGATCCCCAAAAAGAAATGTGCACCTCTCCTGTCTGGACCTGCCAGTCACACCCAGTGAAGTCGTACTTTTATGTCAAGTCTGGCTTTTCAAACAAGAGCAAGAAATTGAGACAAGGACAGTTTTAAGGTTGGGTTTAGAGGACTGTGCAATGCGTTTTCTGAGCCAAAGTCTTAAAGAAAAAAAAAAAATCAGTGTTTGCAAAGCAGCTGATAAAGTGACTACAATTATTTTGGTGAAATAATTTCTTTGAACATAATCTCTAGCATAGATTCTGTGCTCTAGGCATGAAAGTAAATCTTTGTTCCAAACACGATTTTTCAAAAGAGATAATGCATGTAGGTGCTTAGCCTGTATAGTAAGTACTCAATAATTATTAACTCCTTGTGGTTAGCTGAAACACTAGGGCTGGAAGTTGGCAGCACTGGGCTGTGGTTCCTCTGTGTTAGAGAACAATTTTAATTATGGCAGTGGTGCTTTTGATCCTAAACTAGAAATCTGTCTCATCTCTAAGGTTTTTTTATGCTCTTCACATTTTAAGCTCCTTACAGAAAGCATTTTCTCTTGGGTTGCTGTCAATTTCTTCTTGCTTTATGTCTGTTAATATTTGCTTATATATTTGGTTGCTCCTATGTTGGGTGTATATATATTCATATTCTTCTCTGATTAATCCCTTAATCATTATTAATGTCTTCTTTGTCTCTTGCAGTTCTTTACTTTAAAATCTATTTTGTCGGATATATGTACTGCCCTGGCTTTCTTTTGATTTCCATTTGCACGGGATACACTTTCCCATCCCTTCACTTTCAGTTTCTGTATGTCTTTAGATCTAAAGTGAATCTCTTGTAGGCAGCATGTATACAGATCTTGTTTTTGTATCCATTCAGCCACTTGGTGTCTTTTGGTTGGATTATTTAGCCAATTTACATTAAATTGTTAATTAAAGTATTAGTAACTATTGATATGTATGTTCTTATTGCCATTTTGTTAATGTTTTGGGATTGTTTTTATAAATAACATTTTCTCTCCAGAATATCTTTTACAAAGTTCTTATGAGTGGGAGAGAAAGTATGATGGAGACTATTTTTTAGAACTGGAATTCTTTTTTTTGTTTTGTTGAAGTATAGTTGACTTACATTGTTGTGCCAGTTTCTGCTATATAGCAAATTGACTCAGTTATACACATATATACTCTTTTTGGGGGGGAGTATAATTGCTTTACAATGTTGTGTTAGTTTCTTCTGTACAACAAAGCGATCAGCTGTATGTATACATACATCCCCTCCCTCTTAAGCGTCCGTCCCACTCACCCCAATTCCACTCCTCTAGGTTGTCCCAAAGCACCAGGCTGAGCTCTGTGCTGTATAGTAGCTTTCCACTAGCTATCTGTTTTACACATGGCAGGGTACATATATCAGTACTTCACACAAATGAAGGAGGATACTGAAGTCTTCTTAATTCTGAGCCCCAATTTTTTCTTTATGAAACAAGTCTTTGTTAGACCAGAAAATTATCTTTAAAGGATTTTTGGGGGTCAAAAACCTTGCTTCTTCATCTCATTTCCCCTGTTCTTTATAAGTCCATGCATTATGGCACTAATTATATTTCATTGTTCTATATTTAGAAGGGACATTTTCTTCTATCTCCTACCACTAGACATGAAGGAAGGCAAAGCCAGATACTAACCCAGGACATGGTTTCTGGAGGGTGTATATATGTGTTTGTTTTGGTATACAAATGAAAGAAAACTGTAAATATTACTCTATTACACTGTTTTCTTTAATCATTTATTTTACACAGGCATCTGAATCTTCTTAAATATCTTGGTCACTAGGATTATTATACCATCTTTTAATAACTTGGTGGGTTGTTTATATAAGTTGGCTTGATCAGCACACATGTGCTTCCCTAAAATACAACTTCCCAGCTACTGAGAACCAGCTGTATAGGGCTATGGAGTTAGTGTCAGAGTTCAGCTATCAGGTTCTGCTATCTGAAACCTCATGCTTTTATGAAAATAAATGCATTTTGGTACAGGATTTGATAATATTTTGACTGGTGACATATTTAAAACCTGGGCTTCCCTGGTGGCTCAGTGGTAAAGAGTCCACCTGTCAATTGATCCCTGGCTTGGGAAGATACCCTAGAGAAGTAAATGGTAACCCACTCCACTATTCTTGCCTGGGAAATCCCATGGACAAAGGAGCCTGATGGGATACAGTACTGAGGCTGGATACAAAGGAGTTGGATACAACTTAGTGCCTGAACAAAAACAAAAGAATATTTAACACTTAGGTACCCAAGGTAAAGCAGCAACAAACAAAAACTGAAAGAAAAAGAAATAAAAGAAATACTTCTCTACACTACTTGTAAGTCCCTAGTAGGGTTGCAAACAGGCAAAGAATGATCCTTTGAACTCTATGTTTCTATGGATAGCACCCCAGTTGACTTTTGAGTAGGAGGCTCCCAGAGGAAGGCCACATAACATAGATACTCAGGAATAGAAATCTTCCTTCGGGGGTGAAGTTGAAGCAGTTAGCAATTGTGAAATCTCTTTCCTGGCAAGCTCTAATCTGGGGCTAACAGCACATAAAAGGTCTTAACGGTTTATAGCAGAGTCCCTAGTCATATTATTTTTAAAACACAGAGCAGTTAACAAAATTTAGCATAGGTAAAGTGTACAACTGTGTGATTTTGCCTAATTCAAATGTTAACCTCTAATCTGGGTCTTGAGGGTGAAGCAAAAACATGATGAATGTTGATAATCTGTCTCCCCAAGAGTCTCTTTCTTTAAATTCAATAAGAATCAGCTAGCTTTGCCTATCTGCTCTCAGAAAGGAAAGATGGAGTTGTTAATTTGCTAAATACTTTTGGATAAATTCCCAACTTTGTTTTAGACAACTGGACCAATTATGAACTACTTGGAGAGCACTTCACAGAACAAACTGGTAGAATAAAACATCAGAGTGTTCCATTCTGATTTAGGGATTTTGGAATAGGCCCAGGAGTTAGGAAGCCTGGGTTCAATTTCCTGCAGTGTAGGGGTGGGTGGGACTTAACAGGAAGTGTTTGAATTACACCCAGCTTTGTAGAATACCTGTCACTTTCTAGTTGGGTGAACTTGAACTTACTTAGCTTTTGAAGCTGCAGATTTTTCATCTATAGAGGGTGCTTGGGAAGTATCAGTGATTGAATCCTTACTTCACTAGGTGGTTAATAGAATTAAAGGACTGAATTCATGAGTGGTATTTAGGACAGAGCATGGCTCAAATGTAGTGTATGGTCAATAAGGGGTAATTATTTTTCCTATTACTAACTGACGGCTTTGCACAAGTCATTTTATCTGTATTAATCTCTCTTTCCTCTACCTGAAACACATTTCATGGAGTTTTAGGGATGAGAATTAATGGAAAGAATTTTATGAAAGTGCCTGGCTCATAGTAGGTCCTTAATAGAATGAAGAAAGAAGACAAATGGAATTTGCCCCTGGGTATCTGGGGTGCTCAGTTCTTCTAAACATGGAGTTTTGGATCGTTCACTCTTTGTTCAATCCTTCAGTTATCACTACTCGAACGTGGAGATGGAATGCAAAGATTCGACCAAGAAAAGGAAGATCCACCACATTGGGGGACAGAAGCCACTCAGAGTGAGTGGATTAGGAAGGTGGGCTTAAAGGCTCTAGTTTAGTTATTTAGCAGGGCCTAGCAGAAGTAGCTTTCAATCTAAAGATGTCAAATAAGTAGGAGAAAAGAAAATATCATTGTTCTTTTGGTGGTTTCATTAGGAGCACAAGCTGAGCATATAGCAGGCAACAAATGAATGCTTGTTGATGACACACACTATTGGTCGTACACCCAGTGGTTATTCTTTTTTTCCCCTTGGTGATAGAAACCTGGTCTTGATCAGGCAACAGAAGGCCCAGCCCCAGAAAAGCAACTCGTGGTTAGTCTAAATCAATCAAGGCAATTGTATTCTTTCCCAGCGATTGGTCTAGAAGTGGTCATGTGACACAGTTCTGGCCAATAAGACATAAAGAAGACATCTATTGACTATTTCTGGGAGATGTTTTTCTTCTGAAAAGATAAATATTAATCAAGAGATGAATTTTTTTTTTAAATTTTGCCCTCATCCTATTGAGGCAGCCATAGAGGCAGACTTTGAGGGGAAATTTTGCCAATACAATGAGAATGGCAATGCAGAAAGATGGGAGGAGCCTGACTGCTTAATGGTATCTTTGAGTTAAAAACCAGCCCCAAGGCCAACACATTTCTTAAGTAAATATTAATAACATCTGTTCTTATGGTATTGTTGTTGTTCAGTCACCCAGGTGTGTCTCACTCTTTGCGACCCCATGGACTATAGCACGCCAGGCCTCCCTGTCCCTAACCATCTCCCGGAGTTTGCCCAAGTTCATGTTCATTGCATCAGGGGTGCCATCCAGCCATCTCATCCTCTGATGTCTTCTTCTCATTCTGCCCTTGATCTTTCCCAGCATCGGTGACTTATCCAATGAGTCGTCTGTTAGCATCAGATGACCAAAATACTGGAGCTTTAGCTCCAGCATTAGTCCTTCCAGTGAATATTCAGGGTTGATCTCCCTTAAGATTGACTAGTTTGATCTTCTTGCTGTCCAAGGGACTTTCAGGAGTCTTCTCCAGCACCACAGTTTGAAGGCATCAGTTCTTTGCTGTTCTGCCTTTTTTACGGTCCAGCTCTCACAACTGTTTATGACCATTGGGAAGACCATAGCCTTGACTATATGGACCTTTGCCAGCAGAGTAATGTCTTTGCTTTTCAATACACTGTCTAGGTTTGTCATTGCTTTCCTGCCAAGAAGCAATCATCTTCTTTTTTCATGGCTGCAGTCATCATCCACAGTGATTTTGGAGCCCAAGAAGAGGAAATCTGTCGCTACTTCCACCTTTTCCCCTTCTATTTGCCATGCAGTGATGGGGCCAAATGCCATGATCTTAGTTTTTTTAAATATTTAGTCTTAAGCTGGCTCTTTAACTCTCCTCCTTCACCCTCATCAAGAGGCTCTTTAGTTCCTCTTCACTTTCTGCCATTAGAGTGGTATTATCTGCTCAGTTGGTAAAGAATCTCATGGTTTAAGACACTGTTAACCAAGTTGTCTGTTAATTAGGATTAACCCTGGTAATAATAATAGTGAGAACACTTAGGGTCCTTACTATGTGCTAGGAACTTACTAAGTGCTTTGTATGTATTCCTTTAATCCTCACAATAACCCTAAAAGATAGTTATTATTATTATTATCATCCCTATTTTATATCTGAGGAAATAGAGGCACAAAAATATTAACTCGCCCAGTGCTACAAATAGAGTAAATTGCAGAGTTAGCATTTACATCTAGTTATTTGGTTCTACTACTATATTAAGCTGTCAATGTAGTTCAAATATTTATATAAAACATATAAAAGTTGTCAGATTGAATTGCCTTTTATTGGCCAGAGAGCAACAAGAAAACACATGAATCATAATTTATTAATATACTATTAAGAATGTAATAGCCAAGAGCCTATATAATGGCTATTACATACATCTACTAAATAAACATAGTTTTTCCTATATCTTCAAAAGTATGTACAAATGTAACCAATGTACAATGTACCAAGAAGCATGTAGTAAAAATGTTATTTTATGGGGGAATGTTTTACTAATGAACAAATAATTTGAAATGGTCCAAAAATTGAAATCATAAAAATTAAAAGACTGGATTGCACTCAGTAACTATGCAGTCAGAGTCCTGAGATGAAAAATTGAAGAATCTATCAATCATTGCTTCAGCAAATGATACTCCTAAGTGAAACAATACAAGCTTGGAAAGAGCTATTTGTACATCTTTGCACTGAAAATGTACTTCAAATTCATTTACTTACAAAGTGATTTTTCATGAATAAAGCTAATAACAAGGTATCCTAATAATAAATCTTGGGTTTCCCTGGTGGTTCAGTGGTGAAGAATCTGCCTGTAATGCAGGAGATAAAGAGGATGTGATTCAATCCCTGATTCGGGAATATGCCCTGTAGGAGGGCATGGCAACCCACTCTAGTATTCTTGCCTGCAAAATCCCGTGGACAGAGGAGCCTGGAAGGATACAATCCATAAGGTCACAAAGACAGGTCATGACTGAAGTAACTGAGTACGCACGCACACACAATAAATCTAACGTGAAAATGAGACTTTTTCTCCTCTGCCTCCTCTTTTTCACTCAAAGTAATGATAAGAAAAAACTCTTATAGAGACTTCCTGGTGGTCCAGTGGTTAAAACTTCACTTTCCAAGGCAGGGAGTGCAAGTTCAATCCCTGGTCAGGGAGTTAAGATCCCACATGGCTTGTAGCCAAAAAACCAAAAACAGAAACAATATTGGACCAAATTCAATAAAGACTTTAAAAACGTCCCACATAAAAAAAAATCTGAGAAAAAACTCTTATAGGAATTAGGAAGGAAAGAATTGCCATTTGCTATCTTTGTATACATGTTGAAATGGGATTCTAAAGAGAAGAGAACAAATTAATAGGAATATTAGTTCCAATGTTTGTAGTGACAAGTAATAGAAAATCCAAATCAAAATGACCTAAACCATGAAGAAAATTAATTATCTCACTTTTCAAGAAGACATGATGTAGGGACAGATATAGACCTTATATTATAGAATTGTATTGAAAGAAAAAATGAGTTCCTGTAAAATCCTTGGAGGAGGGCACATAGCTATCATTCAATAAATATTCAGTTCAGTTCAGTTCAGTTGCTCAGTCATGTCTGACTCTTTGTGACCCCATGAATCACAGCACACCAGGCCTCCCTGTCCATCACCAACTCCCAGAGTTCACTCAGACTCATGTCCTTCGAGTCAGTGATGCCATCCAGCCATCTCATCCTCTGTCATCCCCTTCTCCTCCTGCCCCCAGTCCTTCCCAGCATCAGAATCTTTTCCAATGAGTCAACTCTTTGCATGAGGTGGCCAAAGTATCGGAGTTTCAGCTTTAGCATCATTCCTTCTAAAGAAATCCCAGGGCTGATCTCCTTCAGAATGGACTGGTTGGATCTCCTTGCAGTCCAAGGGACTCTCAAGAGTCTTCTCCAACACCACAGTTCAAAAGCATCAATTCTTCGGCGCTCTGCCTTCTTCACAGTTCAACTCTCACATCCATACATGACCACAGGAAAAACCATAGCCTTGACTAGACGGACCTTAGTCAGCAAAGTAATGTCTCTGCTTTTGAATATGCTATCTAATTTGGTCATAACTTTTCTTCCAAGGAGTAAGCGTCTTTTAATTTCATGGCTGCAGTCACCATCTGAAGTGATTTTGGAGCCCCCCAAAATAAAGTCTGACACTGTTTCCACTGTTTCCCCCTCTCTTTCCCATGAAGTGATGGGACCGATGCCATGATCTTCATTTTCTGAATGTTGAGCTTTAAGCCAACTTTTTCACTCTCCTCTTTCACTTTCATCAAGAGGCTTTTTAGTTCCTCTTCGCTTTCTGCCATAAGGGTGGTGTCATCTGCATATCTGAGGTTATTGATATTTCACTGGCTAGATTTAGACAAGGACATGTCTGTACCAATCACTGAAAAAGGGAATGGCATTTTCATGATTATCTTAAATTCATCTTTTTTTTTTTTCTTGAGCTGGTAAGCTAAGGATGGGGTCACCTTGTTGACAGAACCCTGAATAATCAGGATTCTGTCAACAAAGAAGTAGGAAAATGGCTGCTGGTTGAGAACAAATAGTGCTGATACAACTGTGTTTAATGCTACTGGGTAGAAGATCTTTTAAAATGCTGTATTATATTTAGGTGTATTGACTGTCTGAGGGGTCCAGGAAACCAATAAGACCAGTGTGAAATTAGAAGAGGCTGTATTGACTTAGGTACTGTGCCTGCGTGTGTGGTGGTCAGTTGCTCAGTTACATCTGACCCCTGGCGACCCCCATGGGATGTAATCCACCAGACACCTCCATCCATGGAATTTTCCAGGCAAGAATACTAGAGTGGGTTGCCATTTCCTACTCCACACTTAAATACTGACCCACCCCTAAAATATGGGAGTTCACATTGTGAAAATTCACATGAGAGTTCAGTTTGTGAAAATTAATTTGGTTTGGAATGACCCGGGTAAATCTAGATTTGGAAGTGGGCAGAAAATGCACCACTCAAAACCTATATATTTGTCATATTAAGGGACTGCCGCTAAACTGACTTAACAAGTTGGAGATCTCAGCCTCTTTTCCAACACGACAGCCTCTAACCACAGTTGCCATTTGGGTAAACTCAGTCTCTTGCGTTATTTCAGTCCTCTGTGCTGATCCCAAAGCCCATTCTTACTATCCCAATATTCAACACTCACCTTTATAGTTGCTTAGTTTAGAAGCAAAAAGAGGGAAGAGCCTTCTACTCACAGACTTTTGTTACAAGGAAGGGAAATCTACTTAAGCTGGTTCAAGTAAGCTCATTGAGGGATATTACTTAAAAATACAAATAACCTTCATGAAGTCCAAATGTCACCAGACTCCAGAAAAACTTTGGGAAAGTGAAACTCAGGCTACTCTCTATGCTTTGGGACTCTGTGGTAACTTACACTAATCTTTTTGTATAGGCCCAAAATGGCACCCAGTGTTAATTCTATACTATTTAGCATAGTCTTTCAGTTCAGTTTCTCTCCACTGACTCAGTCTCTTGTCCTAATTTTAAATTCCTGAGACATAAATTTGATTAGTTTCATTTACCAAACCAGGTGCTGATTACTATGGAGATGAATTTGTGACTCCATACGTAAAGATACTCTATTGTAAATGGATGGAAAGTGAATTATTCAGGATATGTGACAGATTATGATAAATAGATTAAGTATTGAATTGAGCGGTTAGAAACCCAAGTTCTAATTCTGATTATGTCACTACCTGTTTGTATTGTCTTACTTCTGCAAAAGATGAAATCGAAATAGATGTTCTCTGATGTTCTTCTTACCCTAATATTCTGTAAACTGTCATCCCATAATCTGCGACATAATTCCTGAAGTTATCAATTTTTAACATTGACTATGTTGTACCTGGGCTTCCCTGGTGGCTCAGAAGGTAAAGAATCTGCCTGCACTGAAGGAGACCTGGGTTTGATCCCTGGTTTGGGAAGATCCCCTGGAGAAGGAAACAGCAACCCACTTCAGTATTATTGCCTAGAAAATCCCATGGACAGAGGAGCCTGGTGGGCTACAGTCCATGGGGTCGCAAAGAGTTAGACACAACTGAGTGACTAACACACACACACACACACACACACACACACACACACACTGTACCTAGATTGATTCCTTGTACCTAGATTGATTCCAGTTCAAGAACTTTAAACCTATTAAAGATGTTTTACACAACCTGCTCTGAAGTGCTTACTTCTAGGGGTACTTTCTATTGAATTCATCTCTGAGACCTGAATTTTTATTTATAGCCAATTTGGAAGATGCTAGAGAAATTATATCAGAAGAAAATCCAGGACCTCTGGATGAGGGTGCATTGAGTAAGATGCACAGTAGGAGTCTATTAGCGTGTTTATTGTTATTTTGTTAATGAACAAATAGTAGATGGTCAATATTTATATCTTGCTAAATCTATAAGAACTTATGAACATAATCATTACTGGTATTGCCATATTTAATAAGATTCACTGTAATCAGTTCAACATTGTGCCTATTTGGATGCTATTTTGAACATAAAAATAGTCCTAGGAATTTTTTTCATATTAAAATAGGGTTAAAATTGAATGGCTTACTAGAATTCTCTGCTTCTACAATAAAACAGGATTAAGAAACATGTGTACGTAATTATGAAAGGTTTAAAGCAGAAAAAAATTCATATGTTTAATTATAAGTGGAGAATTTGAAGCTAGACAGGGTGCCTGATGAGGGGGCAATGCGCATGGAAACCACATTTGTAACAGTCACAGGAGAAAGGTTGGGAGCTGCTTGAACGGTCTTCATGTGTTTGATTATAGAGGACGGAGAAAACGGCATTTCTTTCTCCAGTGGGGAGCCTGGGTGGGAAAGCAGTATAGGCTAGTGGAGACAAGTGAGGGCCCTGGAGTGAGACATCATCCTGGGCGTTTCCCTACATCTCTGTGCTTTGGCTCCCTGTCTTCATTAGGCTGTCCAGAAGTAGACCCAGTTTCAGTGCAAATATTGGGAGGTGATCTTCAGAAAACACTGTAGGGTGATGAGGAAGTGAGCAGTTGAAGGGAAGATGGCCAAGGACAGCGGAGTTATCAAGTGTGTTACTACTGTGGGACCAGAGCTTCGCCCCACTGGGGAACTCTGAGAGCCAATGTAGGCCACCCACTGCAGAGCCAGTCCACTTGAGGAGTGGTCCTCTTGACCATTGGGTGAAGGATGCTTCTAAGGCGGTGTTAATTCTCTCGCACTTCTGGCCCAATATAGTCCAGGAAACTCAGCTCTGGCCCAGAGATGCAGGTGTGGGCACAGGGGAGTCTGCCAGCTTGCACTGAAATGAGGAGTCTGGAGCGGATGGGCAAGCACAGGCAGCATCTGGTACAGTCTTCACCTAGAAGATGGAGGTGATGACTGTATCTACCAGAGGAGGTACTTATCAAGATTATGGTACATGCCAAGCTCTTAGTATAGTACTTGGCATATACTAAGCATTCATGGTTTCCCAGGTGGTGCTAGTGGTAAAGAACCTGCCTGCCAATGCAAGAGATGTAAGAGACACGGGTTCGATCCCTGGGTCGGGAAGAACCCCTGGAGAGGGAAATGGCAACCCAATCCAGTGTTCTTACCTGGAGAATCCCATGGACAGAAGAGCCTGGTGGGCTATAGTTCAGTGGGTTGCAAAGAGTTGGACATGACTGAAGTGACTTAGAACACACGAAATGTTACTTTATTTAATTTTTAAATATTATTAAAATCAGATCAATTTGTTTGATGAAAAGTGATGAAGAATCTGCTTGCTAATGCAGGAGATGTGGGTTTCATCCCCAGGTGGGGAAGATCCCCTGGAGAAGGAAATGGCACCCCACTCCAGTATTTTTGCCTGGGAAATCCCATGGACAGAGAGGAGTCTGGTGGGCTTCAGTCTGCGGGGTTGCAAAGAGTCAGACACCACTTAGTGAATGAGCAGGCAGGCAAGCAGAAATGCCAAGCAGTGAGCTGTCTGGTGATAACACTTTGCTAGGTCAAGGGAGGAGAGGAGCAAAAGCTGCCCACTGTCAGTGATCTGGGAAAGCATCCTTGCCCTACGTGAGAGGCTGGTCCCAGGGTCTCTGCGGTGCTCTCCTACTCTGAGTTTCCATGGTTACTCAGATCTGAGTGACTGCAGCAAACACATCTTATGCCCTTTGCGTGCGCCCTCAGCTCACACAATTTCTGCTGCAGCTGTGCTGGACAGGCCCCAGTGTTGCTCCTGGGGGCCCATCCTGAGCACCTGTTACAGCACCTCTCAGTTCCCAGTCTTGGGGTTTCTTCAAGGCAGGGTAGATTGGATGTGGGGGGGAGTTTGTGCCCCGGAGGGAGGGGATTTTAAAGGAAGACCCAGTTTTTATCTTCTGTGGGATGGTGGGACCTGGGGAGAGGTGGTAGAACAAATGAAGTTAAAATATACTTGCTAAGTTAGAGCTCCATTTGAGGTGCTCTGAGTGGAGCTGGGGTGGAGTGGGGATGTTTGAGAGAGGGGAGCTGAATTGTGAAAGAGTTCAAGCATCAGCCAAACAGGCAGAGAGAAGGCGGGGATGGGTTGCATTTGGAGAGGCCAGGAGATGCACAGGTGAGGTGGAGGGAGGGTAGGGCCTGGAGTACAGGGGGCGATGGAAGAGAAATATAACCCAGGTCCTATGAAAAGGACCTGTCCTGCAGGCATGGGAAGCCTCTGAGACTTTTAATTAGGAGAGGAACTGGACCAGGTCTGTGCTTTGCTGAGTTTGCTCTGGCGGCAGTAGGAGGGTAGACCTGAGGGAGGAGATGTTAGACAGGCAGTTCCAGCAAAGGGGAAGACAGATAAGGACAGCCTGACCCAGGGCCATGGAGCAAGTGGGGGCTGAAGTGATTTGCATCATCAGTCCTTTTAGAGGACAGAAATAAGGAGGCAGAGGAAGTGAACAGAGGGAAGCAGCAGAGGGCCAGAGGCCACAGGAAAGCATTTAAAAAGAACTGCCTTGTCAGTTGCTTCCTCAGATGGTTTACAAATGAAACAAGCCTTTCCCCCAACCACCTCACTTGACATGGGCCCCGGAAGGACAGCTCCGCATCTTCCTTCTAAACCCGCTACTAACTTACACCCGGATTCATTTCTAGCAGCTTTTAGTTCAAGTGAACCAACATCAGCATCTTCTTCAAAGGTCTTTGGATTGAGTATCAGATTCCTTGGTTGTTTCTTGGCGTGTGGAGCCCTTTCCTACATGGTACGGAAAGATGCCTCGGAACAACATGTGTTGGAATGTGAGGGAAATAATGCGGACTGACGCCAGCCATTTGCAAGCATGATGAATGGGTTGAGGAAAGACTCTTTCCAAGTTCATCCTTCTCCTTGGAGATTGGGTAAAATACGAGGTGCAGTATAAATAGAGTCCTTTAGGGAAAAGGGCTTCCCTGGTGGCTTAGAGGATAAAGCGTCTACCTGCAATGTGGGAGACCCAGGTTCAATCTCTGAGTTGGGAAGATCCTCTGGAGAAGGAAACGGCAACCCACTCCAGTACTCTTGCCCGGAAAATCCCATAGACGGAGGAGCCTCGGAGGTCGCAAAGAGTCGGACACGACCGAGAGACTTCACTTCACTTTAGGGAAAAGTCAGGGAAGGGGGTCTGTCCATTACAGATGACAGATGAGCTAAAAATTGATAAGTACTCCCTGCAATTACACAAAGACTGAAAGACAAGGGAAGGGAGAGTTCTTTGCATGTGTAATCCATAGAACCCCAGAAACCCATATGTAATAGTTTATGATTAGAAGAGAGCAGAGATATCAACCCTTGAAAGCATCTTTGTGATACATTCCAGAGCAATAACGTTGCATTTTATTCTTAATGAAAAATGACATAATGCAGTAAAGGGAAACTTGTTTCAGTAATCCACTGATTTGTGTTCAATGATAGTAACTTCATTCTTGGATCTTGCCATCCCCAGTTTTCTTAGATTGCACTATTTTATCTCCAGATGTGCTCAACATCTTGAAAATTACAGCAAGTAAACTGAACGTGTGATACTTGGATACCACTTTGTAATACGTGCTTGCTTATTGTGATGTAAAAAATAGTTTAATCATATTTATGTATCTTAAAAATCCTGCATGTGATGTAGAATATTATGGTCTGTAGCCTGGTAGGTCTTCAAGTGACTGCTAGCCCTGGTTCTGCTAGTTAATTCTGCAGGGCTTCTGGCCCTGTTTTCTAAACTAGGGTACTCAGTGCATTTGGGACGTTCAGTTCAGTTCAGTTCAGTCGCTCAGTCGTGTCCGACTCTTTGTGACCCCATGAATTGCAGCACACCAGGCCTCCCTGTCCATCACCAACTCCCGGAGTTCACTCAGACTCACGTCCATTGAGTCAGTGATGCCATCCAGCCATCTCATCTTCTGTTGTCCCTTTCTCCTCCTGCCCCCAATCCCTCCCAGCATCAGAGTCTTTTCCAATGAGTCAACTCTTGGCATGAGGTGGCCAAAGTACTGGAGCTTCAGCTTTAGCATCATTCCCTCCAAAGAAATCCCAGGGCTGATCCCCTTCAGAATGGACTGGTTGGATCTCCTTGCAGTCCAAGGGACTCTCAAGAGTCTTCTCCAACACCACAGTTCAAAAGCATCAATTCTTCGGCACTCAGCTTTCTTTACAGTCCAACTCTCACATCCATACATGACCACTGGAAAAACCATAGCCTTGACTAGACGGACCTTTGTTGGCAAAGTAATGTCTCTGCTTTTGAATATGCTATCTAAGTTGGTCATAACTTTTCTTCCAAGGAGTAAGTGTCTTTTAATTTCATGGGGTGTGGTAGATGGTAACTCAGTGGTAAAGAATCTGCCTGCAATACAGGGGCCTCGGGAGCTGTGTGTTTGATCCCTGGGTTGGAAAGATCCTCTGCAGGAGGGCATGGCAGCCCACTCCAATATTCTTGCTTGGAGAATCCCATGGACAGAGGAACCTGGTGGGCTACAGTCCATGAGGTTGCAAAATTGTTGGACACAACTGAAGTGACTTAGCACACGCATAGGCAAAATTAAGCAGTAAAAATGACACATTGGTTCTCTGTGATGACGTAGATGGAGGATGGGGGTGGGTGAGTGGAAGGCAGTTCCAAGAGGGAGGGGATATGTGTATAATATAGCTTGTTCGCTTCGTTGTACAGTAGAAACTAACATAGCACTGTAAAGCAATTATAGTTGTACTAATTAGTTGCTTAATCGTGTCTGACTCTGAGACCCCATGGACTGTAGCCCACCAGGCTCCTTTGTCCATGGGATTTTCCAGGCAAGAATACTGGAGTGGGTTGCCACTTCTTTCTCCAGGGGATTTCCCCACCCAGGAATCAAACTGGTTATACCCAATTTAAAAAAAAGCAAAAGCCAAAAAAAAAAAAAAAAATCAGCATATCTTCGTGTAGTATGTTTATTTGTCCCAAATTGAAAGAATACAGATACATTAAGGAACAGATGTAAAATGCGTTTGTATTTCAAAAATGACATGAGATCATGAAGAAACTTTGTATCTAGAGCTAATGCTCAAAAACACCATCTGGCCCTCTAAAGCTCCGTACCACTTCACTTCCTCCCCCAGGTTTGCTCACACTCTGCTCTTGTTACAGGTGCTGCCGAGGAGGAACAGTATTAAAGCTCTAGCCTTAGAAAGATGCTGGGACTGGAGTCAGACTAGCCTTGTCTTGTCTTGTCTACTTAGTAACCATGCTGCCATAAGCAAGGGCTTTTATTAACTGTTCTGTCTTACTTTTCTATTACAGATTGGAGATATTCCCTATTCCATAAGGTTGCTAAGATTGAAAAATAATTTGATTACTAGTATCAACCTGAATTTTTGTCTTTAGTGAACTGAATATAAACTTGAAAATCATTTCATTTAGAAAGCAGGCTTTTTGAAAACTGGGCCTTAGGTTTTCTGTGTGCTGCTCTGTAATTGTTACCTTGGTTTATTTCATAGTAATGTCATGGGCTCTTCTGACACAAAAACGCTTTGCATATTAAATACAGTGAAAGACTTTTTTTCCCCTTCCACAAAGAAATACATCTCAATGCTCACTCCTCCAGTTCATTCTGCTGTCTGTTCAAACGTCACCTCGTTGGAGCAGCCTTCTGTGACTAACATATCTGTCCCTACCCACCCCGCCCAACCCGACCCCGCCACCGACCCTCCACCAGTACCCTATCCTTGCTTTTTTATCTTCTCATATTGTGTACCACCCTCTGAAGTGCAATTATATTTATGATGATTGTCTGTTGCTCACAAATAAGGAACAACTTGACACAGAAGGAACATGCTCACACCACCTACCCCTATATCCTTAGTGTTTAAAACAGTACCTGGCTCACAATAGGTACTAATTGTGAATGAAGCAAATAATTGTAGAATGAAGCAAATGATATTTGGGGTTTTTTTCCCCCTTGATACATAGTCCTTCAGGTCTGTCATGTCCCCATATTTGACAGTGACATTAAAAGAAGATATTTCTTTGCTATAAAATACCAGTGTTGTAACTCTCATAAGAAATGGCATCTGATGGATGACTTCAGAGTAGACGATGCTGCAGGAAGTGGTGGGGACTGTGTGTGGGGAAGGCAAGGGCTGCCTACCCTGGATGGTGAGGTGGAGGTCAGAAATTTAAGCTCTGGACTCAGATTTCCATGGTTCAGGCCTAGTGTTGGCATATCTTCTAGCTTCTTTTAAAGAGGACAGAAATCTCCATTGATTTTTTCTTTTTTAAAAAATTAATTAATTTATTTTAATTTGAGGCTAATTACTTTACAATATTGCAGTGTACATGTGTCCCCCATCCTGTTTTTAAATTTTTTTAATTTTAGTGCCACAGGTACTTTGTTTTTGGCTGCTATAGTTTTTTATTTTGAAAATTAATTTTTATCTCCATTGATTTTGAAATGTTGACTCAAAAAAACAAGAACAAAAAAAAAAAACTTTGCAAGCCAAACACAATACTTCTTTGAGTTTGCTTTTGACCCCTGAGGTACATCCTTTTCAGCCTCTAGGAAGCCTCAGAGATGGAGTTGGACACATACACGTGGTTAAAATGATCCTGATGGGCTCTGGCCCTCAGCGATGGCCTGTTGGGCCCGGCAGGAATTTATACAGCACGCCAGGGACCTGGGCTGCCTGCCCTAGACTTCCAATACAAAGTTAGCCAATCCCACACCACCCTCCTGGGCTGAGCTCATCTTACCATGCTCCCTTCTGCAACTCTTCAGCCACTTCCCAACTGGTACCCATTTGGTTTTCTCTGTAAGTTTATTAGTCTCAGACCACCTCACATGCATATGCAACCTCTTTTGAGCACTGACAGTATCCTTTAAAGCTCCTAACATGGAATTGGTTATCTCCCTTGCTAAAGGGTAAAACACCTGAGGATTATTAACAGCTGTGCATTTACTGATCTTTTTGCCTCAGCAAAAGTGCAGAAAATTGCCTGTGCATCAGAGTAAGAAATGTTGGTTTGAGCTCTACCAGGGTAGGCATTTGGTCTAGTTAGTTCCTAGAACCGTGTCTTAGAGTGGTGTACAATACAATAAATACATGTTTATTGATTGCATGACTGTCTTCCTCAGTACACATCTGTCAACTGAGCAGCCTTTATTGACACTGAATTTCCAACATCCACCCCTTCTTCCACACAGTTTCAATCCCTCCATGGTGATGTGGAGAAGGCCTATTAATATTGATAGGTAAGAACCGTTCTCTTTAAGTGATACTAGCAGAAGGTCAGCATGAAGAATGATTTTCTACTTGCAAATGTGATTTTTTAATGTTGGTATTTATTAGGAAGGGTATAATTGTACGCAGTGCTCATGTTCCATGAACTAAGTTAAAAGAAAGTTTTCAGAATTGAAAACAGTTATTTTCTATTTGCCACTTTGCAGCTTGCGCGATCTTAGTTCCCGGACCAGGGATGTAACCCATGACCCCTGCAGTGGAAGCGTGGAGTCCTAACCACCAAGTGACCAGGTAAATCCCAATCAGTTCCTAATTTAATAGCATTCATTCTCATCACAGGAAAGTGTAACTGATGATGACCAGCAATTTCCAAAATCTGTTAGTCCAGCGGTTTAATCCAGGTAACCAAAGGTCGCACACAGCTACCAAGGGTATCCCTGAACAATCTCACCCTGTGATGAGACTTAGCCTATGTAGTATAGTTAGCCTCGTAGTATACTTAGTAGTAACAGCCTATGGAGGCTTGCCCTGCTCCTTGTAAGATTTCTTCCTCTCTGCCCATTCCCCCCTCCCCGGCCCCCAACCCACAGCAAATCCACTTAGCAAGTGACTTTCAATATCAGTTGAATTGCTGGGAGGGAATTTTTCCTTTAATGGAAAAAAAAAATCCTCTTCACACAGGTGCAATGGCTTGCCTCAGTGAAGAAAGGCTACCTGGATGCCCACAACAGAACCCAGTTTTGTACAATAACCCCCCGCTGCAATGTGAGGCTCCAGGTAATGTGATCCATTTTCACACAGCCTAGTGTTAGCGTGCTGCTGCCACTCACTGTAAAGGTTACTATCTCTCTTTTATTGTCATTACAAAAGCTAACTGCAAAACCCGAAACCTAGCTGGGAAATTGCCTACCTGCACAAAGAACAGAGACCCTATCGTTTCAGGGTTCAGTTCTTTCCGAGCACTTTTATAAAGGAGTTTTTGTCTGCCTTGTGAGGCTCTGACCACAGAGGAGCTGGAAATCCAGGTTAGCTGCGGGCTTAGAGGGTTTCAATGGAGGAGGTGCTCTTGGGTGTTTGCATACAGGTGCTTTACAACTTAAGTCACAAAGTTAATTAAAACTGCAACCCTGATACATTTTAGATAATGGGGAGGGGGAGAGGAGAAAGACAGAGGGAGAGAGGGAGAGAGAGGAGAGTTTCTGGCTGAAAGATGTCTCCTGTTTTTGCAGATCCTATCAGCTTTCCTTGAAGGAGGTGTTACAGGGTGTTCATTTTCCTGCTGTTTGCTTTCAGCACCCTCAGGCTCAAGGTTTGAATTCTACGATCACAATGTGGAGGGTGTTGGGAGGTATTTATTTTTATCCCCACTGCCAGCGTCATCACAGTGTGTATGTGTGTGTGTGTGTGATCCAAATTCACACTCCTCACATGCACAGCACGGAGGCCTGAGCCAGCTGCTTTCCCCAAAGCTGAGATACGGTTAAGGTTCATGTTTTGCCTCATTAAAAAAGTGATGGCAGAAACGTGTGAGTGAAACCTGCCCTCATAGTAACTTACCTAACAAGCTTGAAACGTGTATTCCGAACGTGTGATTTGTTGTTCAGTGTGAGCCCAGGATGAAGAGTGTGAGTGTGTATGTGTGTACATGGGTTAGCTGTTGCAGACACACACAGCAAATGCTCTCTAGACCGGCACTCCCTGTCTCCTTACTAACAGAAGCTGGCTTCCCAAGGCGGCAATGGGTTCAGCTCAAAGATCGAGTTTCCCCTGGGGTGGGTGTGGCCGTGTGACCAGGTTTCGGCTGACTGGACTTGGGCAGAGGATTCTGTGGGACTTCCAGGAAGCCTTCTGCAAAGGGAGGGCAGATACTTTTGCCCTTCCCGTCTCCCTGCTGCCTGGAAAGCTGATATGAGGCTGTTGCCCCAGTTAGCCATGCTGGACACCACAGTGACCTTGAAGACAGAGCTGGGGGTTGAGCTGTGGAGCAGGAAGAGAGAAGGTGCCTTGGTCCCTGAAGACTTGGTTTAGCTGTCACACCAGCTCTGACCTGCCTCCTCTGGTCTTTCCTTAGGAGAGAAAATTCCTTTGTGTGTTCAGGTCATTATTTTTGGTGTCTGTCACAAGCAGTCAAATGCAATTGCTAACTGATATATCAACTTGAGGTTTTACATTAACGAGGTCTGATTCGACGGGTGAATGAGCAGAGGACAGGGAACAGTGTCTGGCGCCAAGGGTGTGTGCAAAAAGTGAGCTGTTAATGCCCCTTTGGGGAATTATTACACTTACCAATCATCTCTGAGTTTACACTTTAATGTGGGGAATACCCATGTTAATTCAGCTTTGTGTTAGAATTATAAGGGTTCTAGAAAAGTGTCAACTCAGCTTGGTTGTCCTAACTGACATATTCAGCCCACACAATTTGAGTGTGTGTTAGCTTCTTCCTTCATTCATTCAGGAAATGTTTATTCAGTGCCTGTAATGGGTGAGGCACAGCTTTAGATAATGGTGAAGGTCCAGGGGGTGGTTACTTAAAGGAAAATGAGAGAAAGACTCTGGCTTCAAACATACAGACTAAGAAAATTAATAAATAGTAATAATAGCTAATGTTTACTGAGCACTGATGATCAGCTGCAGCATTTTACCTGTATTGACTCATTTTATATTGATACCAGC
Organism: Ovis canadensis; assembly: GCF_042477335.2. Lineage (NCBI taxonomy): Eukaryota > Metazoa > Chordata > Mammalia > Artiodactyla > Bovidae > Ovis > Ovis canadensis. The sequence continues at coordinate 35,587,228 of NC_091260.1, forward strand.
CTTTTGGGGTACACAAGTGCTATTATTTTTCTAATTAAACAAGGAGGGCTCTAGAGGTACAAATAAATTCAGTAACTTGTGAAAAGTCATAGTGATGAAATTGGAAGTTGCAAATGGTATCTGTGTGCTCTTAATCTCTGAAGTGAAAATGAAACTGTTAGTTACTCAGTCATGTCTGACTCTTTGCCACCCCATGGACTGTAGCGGAATGGGCTCCTCTGTCATGGAATTCTCCAGGCAAGAATACTGGATGGGTAGTCATTTCCTTCTCCAAGGGATCTTCCTGACCCAGGGATTGAACCTGGGTTTCCTGCATTGCAGGCAGATTCTTTACCATCTGAACTACCAGGGAAGCCCCTCTTAATCTCTATAGAATAATTATAATAATTGAGCAATTTATTGAACCCGTTTTATGTGCAGGACCCTACACTGTGTTGTAGGGCAATGGTTCTCAAAGTGTGGTCCTTGGACCATCTGCCACAGTGTCACCTGGGAAATTCTAGAAATGCAAATCACTGGCCTCACCCCAAACCTGTTGCATCAGAAACTCTGGGGTAGGGCCAGTGGGTTGGCTTCCAGGTGATTCTGGGGCCTGCTAAAGTTTGACAACTGCTGTGATAAGGGATGAATAGATAAGTGAGATTTATTTAAGTTTGAAAGAAGGTATGTGCGTGTTAATCACTCAGTTGTGTCCAACTCTTTGCGACCCCATGGACTGTAGCCCACCAGGTTCCTCTGTCCATGGAATTCTCCAGGCAAGAATACTGAAGTGGGTAGCCATTTCCTTCTCCAGGGGATGTTCTCAACCCAGGGATCAGATCCAGGTCTCCTGCATTGCCGGCAAATTCTTTACTATCTGAGCTACCAGGGAAGCCCTTGGAAGAGGGTTAAACAGGTATAAAAACAACTATAATTCAAGGCAGATAAGATGCAGAAGGACTAGAATCCTCCTGAGTTTTAGTTTGCTGCCAGATTTTCTTAAGAGAAGCTAGAATCTAGATTTTAATGGGAAGTCTCTCAACTTTACAATTGGAGCCAAAATAGATTAAAAAATTACCTTTGAATTAGGGCTTCACCCTACTCCATTATGATTACATCTGCAGTGACTATTTCCAAATAAAGTCACAGAGTTGGGTTAGGACTTCAACATACCGTTTTGGGGACACAATTCAATCCATAACATTCACTTTTAGATAGTGTAATTCAATAGCTCAGGTCTTTGTTTCCCTTATAAGTCAGGACTAATTCATTAATTTTTTCCTTGTTTCTTTCTATGGGAATAATTAAGAGGCTATGATATACCTTAATGAAGTTTTAGAGTCAATGCGTAGATATTTGAGTACTTTAAAATCAACAGGGACTTGGAGCTAATGGTAAGGCAAATGACCTTTGCCCTATGCTAAGATAGAACACACAAAATTAGAAGATAACTTGAGAGACTTGTGATTTTTGAGACTTGGGAGAAGGAAGGCTATTTTGCTATAAATCCAAATAGTCTGTCTAGCTTCAGATGAGGTCAAGGCCCAATGGCTGTAAAGGGCCCTTTGAAACACTTTCAGTATTTGACTAGGGTCTGGCTAGCCATGGAAATGTGGGGAATTTTAGATATGAAATGATGAATCCAGAAAATTTATAGACATCCAGATAAGATTCTACCTCTCTATGTAATTTGTACCCCAAAACTAATAGGAAAGTGACACAAAGGTCAAAAGATAGGTTCATATGTTCTCAGAAAGTCCTTACTCTTCAAGAACTAGAAAAAAATTTTTTTAATTAATTTGAACTTATTTTTAAGACATAATATTTAATTACATCCGTCTAGATTTTTGCATATATTTTCCCCTGTCTTTTGTGTGTGTGTCCCTGCGTGTGTAATTTTTGTGTAGTTGAATCCAAAGTTAACCAGCTTAAACCTAATGATTGAATTGACATTAAGTGTTTACTGCTTTGGGCTTCCCCAAGTATTTCTAACTTTAGAGTACAGTACTTTTTAGCACTATCCACAGTTTCATTTTTCCGTTTTCTAATGTTTGTTTAAAATAACATAGGCAAAATGCATAAGAAAGTTTTAGTTTCAAACTCTCCCACCCCCGCCTTTTTTAGTTAAAGAATTATTTTTCAGAGGAAGGCCAACATGTAAAAATAGACGTCAGGGGAGCTGCTGTGATTGAATCAAGAAGGGTTGAGGAGATATCTTCTGGGTACTCCATCTGGGCCCCCTTAGAATATCATTTGAAAATCACTCCTATGAAATAATTGCCGAAGGAAATGCTGAAGTCCTAATAAAATGGTTATATTGCTAACTGTTGGCCAAAAGCTGGCAGTGTGGCACAGTAAGTGTACATTGAAGTGTACATTTCTCAACTCACCTATTCAAAAAATATTTGTTTGTGTGTCCCAGGTTCTGTGGCTGTATGAAATATCAACAGTGGTATATGAAATATAAATTAAGGGTCAGGAATTCCCTGGTGGTTCAGTGGTTAGGGCTCTGTGCACTTTTTGTATAAAGTCTTCTCTTGTGTTGTCGGAAGAGGGTGTTTGCTATGACCAATGCGTACTCTTGGCAAAACTCTGTTAGTCTTTGCCCTGCTTCATTCTGTACACCAAGGCCAAATTTGCCTGTTCCTCCAGGTGTTTCTTGACTTCCTATTTTTCCATTCCAGTCCCCTATAATGAAAAGGATATCTTTTTTGGGTGTTAGTTCTAGAAGGTCTTGTAGGTCTTCATAGAACCGTTCAACTTCAGCTTCTTCCACATTACTGGTTGGGGCGTAGACTTGGATTACTGTGATATTGAATGGTTTGCCTTGAAAGGCTTAGAGCCAAAAGTTTGGTGGGTAATTTGTTATATAGCAACAGATAGCTGTCCTTGGGATTCTCCAGGCAAGAATACTTGAATGGGTTGCCATGCCCTTCTCCAGGAGATCTTCCCAACCCAGGGACTGAACATGCTTCTCCTGCATCTCCTGCATTGCAGGCAGATTCTTTACCTGCTGAACCATCAGAGAAGCCCAGATAGTTAATGCACCTACTCAAAATCTCTTTTTCCTTTTTCCCTTTCTAACAAGTCTCAGATTTCTTTCAAAGCATCAATGTACCCAGTATAAAAACCAGTCAACCAACCAAACAAACAGAAGTTACCCAATAAGAAAGGTAGGACTCAATCTACAGAATCAGAATATCTTAGGTCTTGGCTGCTGAAACACAAAACAAAATAAAAACTCTTCTCGGTTGTATTTTAGACTCATACTTGAAACAAAACACCAACCATTTTTGACTCCTTCTCTGGGGATCTTGAGTGATGAAGAAATCATCAAAAACCATTTCAACAGTTTGACCCTCCCCTGTCTGCATCCCAGGAATCCGACTGCTGGACTTGGCCAAGGATAAATGGAACTTGAGTTTCAAAACCTTCTCACCCAATAAAATTTCAAATCTGTAGCCTTTGAAGCCTGTGAAGAAGTGAAATGTAGCAAACTGAATTGCACATTTACCAATAAGTGTTTAGAGAATTGCCTTGACTTTTGGGGCAAGAAACTGTTCACAGATATGATTTTTAAGTACCCTCCATTTTATCCTCTTCAGTAACCGGGGCTGCCCAAAGTTTGAAGCTCCCTTATCTGCCCAGACATTCTTTGATCCACCCACCTTATACAGAACAGGAAAAAGTGTTTGTTTTGGTTTTGTTTTTAAGTGTTGTCACACCCTAAATGGAAAATTTTTAGATTGTATATTAGACTAGACAAATTAAAAACATCTAAAAATAACACCTCAAAATGTGTTTATAATTTAAGGTGAAAATGAATAAAAAGTAGATTCAATTTTGGGTTAAAAAATTAACAAACATTGTTTTACTGAAGAAGCTCCTTTCTTCTCATATTCTTCTTGTTCTCTTCAATTCTTTCCCCAGCTTTTCACTGTCAATTAAAATTCTAATTAATCTATTGAAATCAATAATGTCTTTTCAAGTCAACTTCAACTTCCTGTAACTGTTAAAAGTCTTCTATATTAAGTCTTTCAAAAATAATAGCAACTCAGCTATTTTGATAGTAAAATATTTTGAGGCACAAGAGGTCAAGAAAATCTTTAGAACAAAAGAAGAAACTGTGCAAGAAATCATGCAAATTAAATTGATTTCCAGCTGTGGAATAATCATAAAAGAAAGCAAAACATATCTCCCAAAGATGTTATTATCATATACCAAATCATTTTTTTTAAAATAAATGAGCAAAGGAATGTGAACTTTTAATCAGTTCTTTGGCATTTTCCCAGTATGTGGTTATCTAGTGCTAAATTCTTAATATTGGAAATATTAAAATTTTTGGAGTTAATGTTAGAAGATTAATATTGCATATGGGTGCTGTTTTCCAAATGTAGTTGTGAGATTTCACCTCTGCATTATAACTTGTGTTATAGTTTCTGACCTTCTATGATGGACGCCTGTTGATCTTGAGCCACATTAATGCTCTCAGATGGCTCCATGTGGGCTCTCTAGCTTGGTTCCTCTTACCGCAGATCTAAAACTGCCTTCCCATGTGGCTCAGATGGTAAAGAATCTCCCTGCAATGCAGGAGACCTGGGTTTGATCCCTGGGTCAGAAGGATCCCCTGGAGAAGAGAATGGCAACCCACTGCAGTATCCTTGCCTGGAGAAGCCTATGGTCAGAGGAGCCTACAGGTAGGCTACAGTCCATGGGGTTGCAAAGAGTTGGACATGACTGAGCTATGTTAGCATAACTGCCTTACCATTAATTTGTGAAATGGCTGCACAGGGTTAAACACTCAAGCTTTGTCCTGAAAGAGAATAGGTCTATTGGTCTGTCCTGGGGACAGACCCCCAAATACTTCTGTGCTGCAATGAGTAGCAGAGTGCGGGTCTAGTCTCCTGGGTATGTCAGCTTGGGGGGCTGGAGGGGAGAAGGTCAGAAGCAAACATGTTTAGAAAAATGTCCCCATTTATCCACTTCCTGATGTGGTTTGTTTTCAGAGTATTGTCAAATGCTTCCCTTCTCCCTAATGACTGAACTGAAGAGCCAGCAGGACAGAGGTTTCTGTGTTAAGACATGAATGTGAAGTCTTACTGTATTTTGAGAGCTTAAGGAAAAGCTAATGGGAACTTTCCAGGGAAGATGGTGGGTGTTATTAACATGGAATATGTATGAGAATTCCTAAATGAAGGCTTTATAGGGTGGAGTTGGAGGCTAATAAGACTCCAGCTGGTTGGGGGTGGGCAGGGTGTGGGACCGGCTGGGGGTGGGGAGAAAGGGTAGGGAAGAAAGCCTTCTTTTGGACTCTGGGCACTCCGTGGGCCTGTTTAAAGGGCCTAGAATGAAGGCTGATGGGGAGGCTAAGCAAAACAGGAGAGGTGCTAGGGAAACTAAGATGGGAACCTGCAGCTGGAGTTAGAAAATACTAGTTTTTTTTTTTTTTTTTTTAAAGTAATTCCTGAAGGTAAGGGCCACGTGGGGAAGGACCTGTGGATTGAAAGCAAAGTAACCTGTAGCAGTCCCAGGGAGTGCCCTCAGCTTTGAACCTGTGCCAAGCCATGGATGGGTATAATGATCAGCTTGGCTCCCTTGCCTACATGCCTCTAACCTTTGCAGCTAAGGCCACACTGTCCACTCAGCCCAAGGCTCTGGGTCAAACCCTGTTTTTACAAAGAAACTAGAACTGAGAGCTCTGGTCTATCACCACCATGACCACAGTAACCTGGCTTCCCTTTCTGCTGCAGGGTCTGCTCTGACTTGTAACAGGATAGCGGGCCTTTTGTCTTATTTCCTTTTTTTTTTTTTTCGGTCTTGTGCGCAGCCTGTGGGATCTTAGTTCCCAATCATGGATAGAACCCAGGCCTCCTGTAGTGCAAGTGCAGAGATTTAACCACTGGACCTCCAAGGAAGTCCCTGTCTTATTTCCTTTTGACTAAGCCTCTATCTTGGGTGCTAAGAACTGCTTCCTTTTCTTGCAATGATATTGCTAATATTTAATTGAGTATCAGCTATTATGCTAATCTTAATACTTACTATCCCATTTTGCAGATGAGAAAACTGAGGCTCCGAGTATTTTGTTTTTTTTTCACCTGTTCCAAATTATGGATCAGAGCCAGGGTTCAGTCCACACAGTTTACTACCAGAGCCCAATTATGTACCCACCATGCCACTCTGCTTCTTCATCCTGTTTCTACAGTCTCTGCCTTGATTCTTTGTCTGCCACTCTGATTGTACCAGGATGGGCCTCCAGGTATGTTCTTCTCCTTTTAATCTTGTTGTTGAACACTTTCAGCATGTCTGCCTCTTTCATCTTTGTTGAGTGATGTCTAGCTCGGTGATCTGCCTGCTTTCTAGATCTTGACCATATTCGTGTTCTCTGGTCTTGTTTATAAAGAGTGCTGGTGGTGGCCTCTGTGATCGCCTAAGAGCCATGAACTAAACAGCCTCTTGATGAAAGTAAAAGAGGACAGTGAAAAGTTTGACTTCAAACTCAACATTCAGAAAACTAAGATCATGACATCTGGTCCCATCACTTCATGGCAAATAGATGGGGAAACAATGGAAACAGTGACAGAATTTATTTTTTTGGGGCTCCAAGCCATAAAATTAAAAGACGCTCCTTGGAAGGAAAGTTATGACCAACCTAGACAGGATATTAAAAAGCAGAGGCATTACTTTGCCAACAAAGGTCCATCTAGTCAAAGCTATGGTTTTTCCAGTAGTCATGTATAGATGTGAGATTTGGACCATAAAGAAGGCTGAGCACTGAAGAACGGATACTTTTGAACTGTGGTGTTGGAGAAAACTCTTGAGAGTCCCTTGGACTGCAAGGAGATCCAACCAGTTCATCCTAAAGGAAATCAGTCCTGAATATTCCTTGGAAGGACTGATGCTGAAGCTGAAACTCCAATACTTTGGCCACCTGATGCGAAGAACTGACTCATTTGAAAATACCTTGATGCTGGGAAAGATTGAAGGTAAGAGGAGAAGGGGACAACAGAGGATGAGATGGTTGGATGGCTTCACCGACTCAGTGGACATGAGTTTGGGTGGACTCCGGGAGTGGGTGATGATGGACAGGGAGGCCTGGCATGCTGCTGTCCATGGGGTCGCAAAGAGTTGGACATGACTGAGCGACTGAAGTGAACTGAAGAGCCATTGCTGAATACAATTCTCTGTTCCTTGGCTTACTCTTCAGTAAAGTCTAGTTGTGCAGGCGTAGTCACTGCAGAGAGACTGGAAGCAGAGTTTGGCTGGATAAGATGAGCACTCAGGGTGTGCAGTTGACTGGAGGTTGGATCAAGCCTTCAGTAGCTGCAGTTAGAAATGCGTTGTGTGGGTTTGATGTCTAGATTAGCTGGGGAGAGGACCTCTTTCCCTTTAGTGATGAATTGGGGTCACTTATTGGGGTCCATGACATGGCTTGAGGTGTTCTACCTTTCACCTTGAGCGTGGCCAATCTTGATGCATGGTGCCCGATACTGCAATCTGACGTCCTGTTTTGGTTAGGGCAGAGATTCTCAACCTCCCTACCCATCGCAGCCACCTGCAGAGCTTCTGAGAACCGCTGAATTCTCTACTCTATCCTCAGAAGTTCCGTTTCAGATGAACTAGGGTGACCTCCAGGCATTTGCAGTTTTACAAAAATGTGTTGCTGAGGATTCTAATGCACAGCCAGAGTTGCTAGCCACTTCTGTGCTGGGTGGTTCTTGACCTGCAGGCATCACCAGTGAATAGGAGCAAAGCAGCATGACCTGGGAAAGAAAGAAGTCTTTACTGTTGTTTCTCACTATGAACCCTGAATATTGTGGAATGTAAATCTGATCAAAGAAGGGCCAAGTAGGTTCCTCAAGTTGTGTGGACAGCTAGAGGAAGCATACCATGGGGTGGAAAGGTGCTGTGATCTGGGGCTCAGGTAGGGTGCTGGAGCTGGAAGACTCCTCTCTGGGACTAGGAATTACTCAGGTATAAGGTGATAGAGGGAAAGTTTTTGATTCTATCCTAATGTGGCTCCTAGTTGCCTTGAGTCCAACAAACTGCCCAAATATGTTAAACTCTAAGTCCATCAGAATTGCAAAGGCAGAAATGCTGAGGCACAGCCTGAGAAAAAGCCAAGTAAACACAGGGATCATTATTTAAAATATAGTGATCTTTGCACGCTGGCTATGATGACTCACATTTGATGCAAAAGCAAAAGAAAACCAAATAACGTTTTGAACAAGATTTTAAGACACACTTATGGGGTCAAGGATTTTTCTAGGAGCAAGATGTCTGTGAGGTTTACTTGGTTTTGCTCAGATTTTATTTTATTTTATTTTTTTAACATTTTCAGTTCCTGTTTCTTAGCTTTTATTTTTTTTTTTTAAGCCTGTGTGCTTAAAAGGGTCAACCTTAGGTTAAGTGGTGTATTTTTTAAAATCAAATTATGGAAATAGAGCAAACTTCTATGATTAAAAAGGTAGTCAGTCTCTGATCACTTTCATGTCAGACAAGGGGGCTCTGCCCATCCAGAGCTCTGTGCCCATCAAGGCAGCAGTGTGGGCTTTATCTTGTTGGACCTCATCTTTAATGAGGGGGTTGGGATTGGTGACCTATAACCACAGAATAAAGGCTGACAACTCTTGAGCACTTACTGCATGCCAGACACTACACTGAATTCTTTACATGATTATCTCATTTATTTCTTACCTTGACTCTGGGACACAAGGACTATTATTATTATCACTGCTTCTGTTTTAGAGACTAGGAACTGAAGCTTAGAGAAGTTAGGTAACTTTTTGAAGGTCACACAGCTGGTAAATGATAGAACTGGAGTTCTGATGCCAGACTTATATTTATAATCACTATGCTTATATTATCTCCCTAAAGAACTTTATCACCACTTTGTAAAATGAATCTTGCAAGGCCAGCCCTCTGTGAGCCTATTTCTTCATCTCTGAGTGATGAGATGAATGGTTACACCCAATCATGACTGGCCAAAAGGCTAAACTTATTCCAAATGTAAATAACTGGATAAGAGGGACTGAGGTTCACTTTTCTTGAGAACACAAATGTATGACTATGAGCTGGAATTAACACTACAAAATGTAACCAGTTTATCTTACTTCAGAGCAATTTGCTAGTACCCCCTATGTTCATAACAGCGTTACTCATAGTAGCCAAGAGGTAGAATCAATCCAGGCGTCCATAACAGGTGAATGGATAAACAGTGTGTGTTATATGCTTAAAATGGAATGTTACTCAGCTATAAAAAGGAAGGAATTCTGACATGCTACAACCTGGGTGAACCTTGAGGACGTGACGGTACGTGAAATGAGACTGTCACGAAAAGACAAATACTGCATGATTCCAGTTATCTGAGTTATCTAAAGTGGTCAGAGTCACACAAACAGAAAGTAGAATGGTGATTGCCAAAGACTGGGGGAGGGGGTGGGGTGCAGAGTTGTTTAGTAGGTACAGAGTTTCAGTTCTGCAAGATGAAATAGTTCTAGAATGGGTTGCACAACAATATGAATATAATTTACTAAATGGCACATTTAAAATTTGTGACGATGGTAAGTTTTATGTTATGTGTATTTTATCATAACAAACAAATAAATAACATTCCCCTGTAATAATCAGTGTACTGAAAATAAGTCTTCAGTCAAAATAACATTACTGTCACAGACCTCTAAAAAATACTTATGATGTCTTGTTATGTGAGGCATTGCATACACAGATTTTCTTTTTTTGAATATTAATTTATTACTCTGAGTTTATGGTGCAGCTATCAAGGTTAAGGGCCTTCCCTGGTGGCTCAGATGGTAGAGAATCTGCCTGCAATGCAGGAGATCCAGGTTCAGTCTCTTGGTATGGAAGATCCCCTGGAGAAGGGAATGGCAACCCACTTCATTATTCTTGCCTAGAGAATTTCATGGACAGAGGAGCCTGGTGGGCTACAGTCATAGGGCTGCAGAGAGTCTGACATTACTAAGCGACTGACACTTACCAGGGTTAAAGAGGGGTGTTAATTGCACCTACAATGTAGGGAATATGTAATACATTTAAGGCAGTTAGCATAGTAATCACACAATAAATCTTAATTATTTTTATCTCTCTCTGGAAAAATAAAACATTTGGAGAAATAAAAAAAAAGAAACAATTTGCTAGTTATTTTGAGAAATATATGGTTTTTCCAATTTAATGACACCTAGTAATGTATAACCATCCACCAGTCCTCTTTCAGCTCTAGAACTCTGCAAACCTATGATTACTACATATGATTATAATTGACTGTATGGTATGTTTCTCAGGGACTATGGCTTTTTCATTACTGTTCATACAGGCAGGATGGGAGTCTTTATGATATTTGCACAAGGCAGTATCCCATATTGATTCTAGAGCAACAGGAGACAGGGACCACGAAGGATTTTTCAGGCTGGGTTTTGTCCGTGCTTGGCTTTTTGTGGAGAAGGCAGTGCAGTGTGGGCAACTGGGCTGTTCTTCCAGTTCTTAGTGCCCAAGGGGCATGGTGCACAGCCCAACAACGCTCTGAGCAATTTGCTTTTCTCATTTGTGAAAACATAGGGTTGGGTTGGATGAACATTGTGTCTCTTCTCATCCTATCACTGCTCCTTCTATTGATGTACCCTCAGGAATTTAAGGGGACTGTCACCAATAGGGTCCTGGATATGCCCCTTAAAGTCACATAATTAGAGCTTGGCCTTAAAAAGTTTTACTTGGATGAAGAGAACTTGTCAATTAAGCTTCAAGACTTGTCTAGATTGTATAAAAGGGCAGCATATGACAACATGAGGACCAGAACTGCTTTTTGGATAATTTAATACAAATTTTTTTTGCCTTATCATACTGTTCAAGGGGTTCTCATGGCAAGAATACTGGAGTGGTTTGCCATTCCCTCCTCCTTGGAAGGAAAGCTATGATAAAACTAGACAGTGTATTAAAAAGCAAAGATCACTTTGCTGACAAAGGTCCATATGGTCAAAGCTATGGTTTATTCCAGTAGTCACGCATGAATGTGAGAGCTGGATCATAAAGAAGGCTGTGTGTGTGCTGAGTGGTTTTAGGCATGTCTGACTCTTTGCGAACCTATGGACTGTAGCCCCCCAGCCCCTGAGGATGTGATATGGGCACCAGCAAATCACCAATCATCTTTTCTACCTTTTGTTCTTGTGGCTTATCCAGGAAAGGCAGTGTAGGGTAGTGGTTAAGCCTATATGGATATATCAGAGGGTCTGGGTTTGATCCTGATTCCACTAAGTTTACCAGGCACCTGTTCTTGAGCAAAGTCTTATTTATTTCATCTGTGAAATGGGCCTTTTGAACTCTTCCTTGGAAGTGTGGGGATGGATTATATTATCCAGATAGAGCACTTAGCAATCAGGTTTGACTTTCCCAGGGTCTCACAATAACTTAGAATGAGTTAATCAAAAGTTTATATAAGTTTTTTAGTCAAAATCCCAAATAAGCTCAGACTGATATGTTAGTACCAGATGGGATTAATGGGCTTAATTAGATGTCATGAAAGTGAGACTCCTCACCCATTCATCTAGGATGGACTTGGTGGATTCTGTAGAAGATACTCCAGATGACTTTTTTTTTCCTAATACCTATTTCTTTCCACCTTCATCAGGAATCTGCTAGTTTTCACTGTTGATGACATTCTTTTTAAAAACCATATCCCAGTGAGACATAGGACATGAAGAGTTACCGTGGAGGTATGGCTACAGGCCCCTTTAGTCTTACCTCCAAAATTATCCTTGTGGAGAAGTGCCTATACCTTAACGAGACATACCTGGCCTTTTCTACTAGATTTTCGGATTTTGTTTATTGTGCAATAACCGTATTTCCTGCATTGCCAGGGAAAAGTGAATCTGGAGGGGCTCAATAAGAATGGGTAAGGCTAATGTCAGGCTTCCCAGGTGGCTGGGTGGAGAAAGAATCTGCCTGCATTTCAGGAGATGCGGGCAGATGTGTGTTTGATCCCCAGGCTGGGAAGATTCCCTGGAGGAGGGCATGGCAACCCATTCTAGTATTCTTCCCTGGAGAATCCCATGGACAGAGGAGCCTGGTGGGCTACAGTCCATAGGGTTGCAAGGAATCAGACATGACTGAAGCGACTGAGCACGCGTGCATGCAAGGCTATCTTTATGGCCATAGAATTCTTGCAGAAACATCGTGGATGTGGCCCCAGGAAGCCAGTGATTGATGTGAAAAGCCCCAATTTAATTTTGAACCTGGAGTCCAACCATTTTTCTTATATTAGGAGTTTTCATAATGGAAATTAGATATGAGGTATTTTATTAATCAAGGAGCATTGTTGCATTATACAACTACCTTTAATTATAGTGGGTGATTGAAGGAGTAGGACCCCAAGAAGGGGGAGAAAAGTTATGGTCGCGCAAAGCCTGGGAAGATGCTGCTGTGTGTCTCCTTGTTGAGTTGTTCTGCCATTTGGTTTATATTCCTTTGTTCTTTGATTGAAGACCAGGAGCTCAACACACAGAATTCAAAATAAAAGTTAAAGGACCTAGAAAAGACTGAGAAATTCCTGAGTATGTGGAATGAAACATTTGAGTGTGGATTGTCATCTTTAATCAACGGATATATACATTTTAGGTTAAGATAATAATATTTACTTGTAATTGTAAAATTTCTCTACTGTTGGTTGTTGTGACTGAAACTTTAATCCTAATCTCCATATTTTCCCCTTCCACAAAGTCAGTTTTTTCAATATCACAATTTTTGACAAACCAGATAATTTTCAGGAACCTACATATCCCATTGTAGCAGAATAAACAGTACTACTGAAAGCCTTGAGAGTCCAATTCCAAATTACTATGAAAGCTTCAATCTGTTCCTTGATTTGCTTTGTTGTTCACAGTGATCCTGCCCAGGTGCTTATCACCATTTATGAGCTGTGTTACCATCAGAGTATGTTCAAGTTTAGTGGTGACTTGCTCTGTATCCTAGTATTGAGAGCTGTTGTTTTCCTAAAAGGCACACTCGTAGACCTGGATGTGATTTTTGTTTCTGTCCACCATCTGCTTTTAAAATAAAACAGAAAAAGAGAAGGCACTGGAGGAACAGAGGTCGGGGAAGCCATGACTCCCGTGATGGGTGGTGCTGTGAGGGAATTTAATTCTGGTGATTCTGAGCTACAGATGGGAAGACTGCATGGAGTGATGAACCGCTGGGGAAGGTTTGAGCCCCTGTTGTAAGCTCAGCACTGTGGTAGGGGATGCTCAAGAAAGCACAAGAAGTCTGTCTCCCATGACATTTGAATCTGGGTGGGGAAACAAACCATGCCTGCTTGGGGAATGGTGAAGCCCCTCTGCAGTGCTCTGTGACAATGAGTTCAAATGAGTGATGGGTCCCAGGAATTCAAAGCCAAGAGGCTCTCACCACGGGCTGTTGGGCTGGAGCAGCATGGTAAAGGGTGGGGATTGAACTGTCAGGCACAGACGAGAACCAGAGAGCAAATTTCCTGAGAATTATTTTTCAAGAAATGGTATGGTCTGGAATCTTAACTAAATGAGTTCATCCTACTGAAAGTGGAAACCAAATCTTTGTGCATGGGGTTGTTTCAAAGAAAAAAAAAACAACAATCATGCCTCTTGTTTTGCTTTATCTGCTACTGGCATGATACCAGCATGACACACAGAGCATTTTGACTTCTTCAGATGTCTTTGGTTACATTGTCCTTCTACTGATAAGGTGCAAGATTGGAAATACTGCCCTTCTTCTAACAAAAGCATTTCTTCCCCTATGGCCAGTTCTTCTTGAAATGATATTTCCTTCTTATTTATCCGTGGCTGAAAAACTCCGACTTGCATAGGGCTTCTTTGAGAATGACAGCAAGTTAATTTGGAGGAAAGTCCTCAATTCCTTTATTTGGTTTTTCTTACAAAATGTTTTTCTTTTGTGGCCTATGTTTTTACCTGTTCTTCCCTTCTGTACTTTTTCTCTGCTTGGTGGGATTGTCTATCTTGGATTTTTAGCTTCTGCTGTAGTTCTGGTATTTAGGAGAATTATCTTAGAATTCCTCATGTATGAGATAAAGCTTCACTTTTCTACATTTACCTTGTCAGTCTGAAGTTTTTGGTTCAATGCAAAATGGTGCAGTCACTTTGGAAGATAGTTTGGTGTTTTTTTCTTTCTTTTTTGAACCAAACATGCTCTTCCCATACAATTCAGCAGTTGTACTCTTTGGCATTAACTCCATGATTTGAAAACATATGTCCTCACAAAAACCTACATATGGGTGTTTATAGCAGCTTTATTCAAAACTGCCAAAACTTAGAAGCAACTAAGATGTCCTTCAGTAAATGAATGAATAAACTGAAGTACATCCAGTCAACAGAATATTATTCAGTGCTAAAAAGAAATGAGCTATCAAACCATGAAAAAAACATGAAAGAAATTGAAATGAATATATCTAAGTGAAAGAAACCAATCTAAAAAGAGCTATGTACTGTTTGATTCTGACTATATACTATTTTAGAAAAGGCAAAACTAAGGAGACTATTTTTTATAGTGATTACTAGGGGTTAAAGGAAAGAGGAGGAATAAATGAGTGGATCACCAAGGATATTTGGGGCATTGCAAAGACTCTGTGTGATGCTATAATGATGAATACATGTCATTACACACTTGTCCAAACCACAGACTATACAACACCAAGAGTGGACCCTACTATAAACTATGGGCTTTGGGTGATAATGTGCCAATGGAGGTTTATTGGTTGTAACAAACAGAACATTCGTGTGTGGGGGGTGCTGATAATGGGGAAGGATATGCTTTTGTAGGAACAGGAAGTAAATGGGAAATCTCTGCATCTTCCTCTCAGTTTTGCTGTGAACCTAAAACTGCTCCCACTGCTGTAAGAAAATAAATCTTTAAATATGAAAAAACATCCAATAATACTTGGAGAAATTTAGTAATAGACTCCTGCGTAAGCTTTAAAATCATCTTATTATTTGTATCCGTATGCAATGCCTTCCCTAGAATTTCTTAATTCAGAATTTTACTTTCTAAAAAATTTCTGGCTAAATGTTTTTTCAGCAACTGGTTGTTTTTTAGAAAGAAAGGGGATAATAAAGATTTTTTTTAAAACTCCATTATGAAAGTAGTATATTCTGTGCAGCTCTGAAGTAGTTCAGGAAGAGAATCCTCAAATGGCAAGTCTGCAACTTGTACTGTCCTCCCCACAGTTTATTGGAGGGATGCTTAAAAAGCAGTGGCTTGGATGGTAAAGAATCTGCCTGCAGTGCAGGAGACCCAAGTTCGATCCCTGGGTTGGGAAGATTCCCTGGAAAAGGAAATGGCAATCCATTCCAGTTTTCTTGCTTGGAGAATTCCATGCACAGAAGAATCTAGCAGGCTACAGTCCATGGGGTCCCGCAGAGTTGGACACAACTGAATGATTAACAATTTGAAAAGTATCTATAGATGCATTAGATTTAATATTAGTAGTTAACAAGCTTTATTTTGGTTTTAGATATCTGTAAAATGCAAAATATGATAGGTTTTAGGTTATAGATTAAATATGAAATATTGTCAAGCCTGGTAGACCTAAGAGAAGGTACAAGGTACGGTGGGTGTGTGTATCTATCTGTGAATTCATGTATCGTGTACACATCTGCCCAGTGGGCTCAGAGGTGGACTTTGGCTGTGGGCCCACAAGGAGAGATGCTGAGGGAGGAAAAGGAGTAGGCCAATTTGCAAACTGGACTGAAGAAACGAATGCAGCAAAGACAGGCTCTCTGAGTCTTCAGAATGTATATATACCCCTGCCCAAAGCACTGGAGAAGAGGCTCTGTGACTGAGCTACGCGTTAGGTGTCAGAAAAAATAGGCAATTGACTTAATCTCTCTGACCTTCAGGCCTTTATCTTTGCCATGAAGAAGTGAATTTTCAAACTTCTCTTTTTTAAGAGTGATTTTTTTTTCAATTTTGAAGTAAAAGATAAAATATCCACATAGAAAAATTTTGAAGGATGAGGAACAAAGCATTATTATCATCCCAGAAGTTTCCTGTAGTTCCCATCTTGAGTTGTGATTACAACCTTATCTCATCCCACAAAGGAAATAGTCTTCAGACTTTTGTGAAAATCATTTATTTGCTTCTTCCTAAGTTTTATTGCCTGTATGTATATCTTTAAAGCTGAGCCCAGAATTGATGCTTTTGAACTGTGGTGTTGGAGAAGACTCTTGAGAGTCCCTTGGACTGCAAGGAGATCCAACCGGTCCATTCTAAAGGGGATCAGCCCTGGGATTTCTTTGGAAGGAATGATGCTAAAGCTGAAACTCCAGTACTTTGGCCACCTCATGCAAGAGTTGACTCATTGGAAAAGACTCTGATGCTGGGAGGGACTGGGGGCAGGAGGAGAAGGGAATGACAGAGGATGAGATGGCTGGATGGCATGACTGACTCAATGGACGTGAATCTGAGTGAACTCCGGGAGTTGGTGATGGACAAGGAAGCCTGGCGTGCTACGATTCATGGGGTCGCAAAGAGTCGGGCACGACTGAGCGACTGAACTGAACTGAACTGATATCTTTAAACAGTATAGATTAATATTGCTGGTTTAAATTTTTACATAAATGGAATAATTATATGTGGGTTTTTTTGTGTGTTCTTGCCTTTTTCATACAGCCTTATGTTTGCAAGTTTCATCCATCTTTTGGCACAAATCTCTGGTTTATTAATTTCTAGTGCTGTATAGTTTTCCATTGTATGAATTCACCACAATGTATTAACCCTTTGTTCTACAGATGGACACGAGTTGCTTCCGGTTTGGAGCCATTATGACCCCATATGTGCTGTGAACATTCCTAGACATGCAGTCTGGGCACATAGGTACTTTCTCCAGGAGACTTATCTAGGAGCAGAATTGCTGGTCCAAGGGTGTGCATGCCTCAAACTGTTTTCCAGTGTTGTCATTATAGGTCTTTTCCTCCCTAAACAAAGCCTGATGCATAAGGCCAGGAAATAAAGTAGATGACAGCAGAATTCTGATCAAAGCAGGGGTAAGTGACAGTCCCAGGGTTGGCTTTCTCTGTATGGTACTCCGTTGGTACTCTCTTGTTGGTCTAATATACTTGTTCTCCAACATTCTATTTGCATCCATATTCTCTTTGTTACTTTGAAAGACAATGGATTCTAGGGATTTCCCATTTCAAGGGCAAAGAGAGATCCTGATCTTCTGATCTCCCAAGCAGTATCTTTATTCAAGGTTATTTTATTTGGAAAGCCAAAACTCTACTTTTAAAATCAGTGTTTCCTTAGATCCTCCCTAAAGAAATTCCTATTCCATATGGGAAATTTTTAAAAAATGCACAAGATACTCCTTCTGGGCCTATCTGTCCTTATTATGATCCTGAATTAGCTTGACTTGAATTGAGAAAAAATGCATCCTACAGTTACGTAAGAGAATAAAGAAATTGGATTAAAATATTTGAGCAGGTTAAGCCCAGAGAAGGTGAATCAAAATACTGAGTACTGCTGGAGGTGTAAGGAGGATGTTTGTACAGTGTCTGATGTACTTCGAGGTTGACTGTCTCGTTGTCAGGAAGCCATGGTGGTGGTTTAAGGATTTAGAGGCAATTTATGCTGTTAAGCATTATTATCCCTATCAAAATGCAAAACATCGAAATGGATACTTTTTCCAATGCTGTCCTTTGCCAACAACGTATTAGTAAACCTGGATTGAGGCTGGAACAGTCTGGGCAATAGACAGGCCGATGCATGTAATGCATATCATTAAAAATAGTTAGCACAAGGAAATAGTTGTTATTGTTCTATATCCAAGTTGGACTTGGTAACTAATTAAGTATAAGTTTCTTCTTCTTTTTCTCCCCTTCATGGCCATACGGAGTTTTTGAATTCTTATAACACAAACCATTTTAAAGAAGAAGTTAAATACAGAATGCATTGAGTTTGGTAGAGAAAGTTTAAAGGTCTGCATTTTCCCACCAAAGCTATTTAATATCAGCTGCAGAGTGGGTGTGTGTGTGTGTGGAAAGGTTGTGACCTCCCTTATTTTTACAACCATTGCCATGATTTCATAATACTGGCAGCAGTCACCCAGAGTGAAATAGACTTTATTACAGTAATTATATGCCAGAATGTGGGTATTAAAACAGAAAAACTTTTCTACTGATAATAAATGTCAAGGGAAAAATGACTTTACCCAACAACTAGCCCTTCATCAGTGTTTTTAATATATTAATGGCCTCAATGAAGATGGAGATATGTCCACAGGGTAGAAGTTTAGACTCCATATAGCTTTTATTTATTTATTTATTTTTGGCCTTATTTGCAGAATGTTAAGTAGGGCAGTTGAAAGAGAGAAGCATGTTTTAACAAGTTAGGTTTATTTTTCTCCAAGGCATAAAGTCAGATATATTGTTCACTTGAGCAGATATAGGTATTGTTTTTACAGATAAATGAATTATGACCCTAGCTGAATTAGTCTATTGTTTCTGGATCACTTCATTGCTTTTCCCTGATATGTTTTGGTGGGTTTTTGAGAGCTGGGAGAAGAAATGCGATATGAAAATTTTATCTTGAAATATGGTAGTCTTCAGTTCTAATGAGGTGGATGAACCTAGAGCCTACTATAGAGTGAGATAAGTCAGAAAGAGAAAAACAAATATAGTATATTAATGCATGTATATAGAATTGATGAACCTATTTGCAAGGCAAGAATAGAGACTTAGACATAGAGAACAAACTTATGGACACATCAGGGGCAGGAGAGGATGGGACAAATTGAGAAAGTAGGATTGAAATATATACATTACCATATTTAAAATAGATAGTTATTGGGAAGCTGCTATATAACACAGGAAGCTTAGCCTGGTGCTCTGTGACAACCTAAGGGGGTGGGATGGCAGGAGGCAGGGGGGATGTGGGATAGAGAATCAGGAGGAGGGAAGGAACATATGTATACCTATGGCTGGATTCATGTTGATGTACAGCAGAAACTAACACAATATTGTAAGGCAATTATCCTACAATTAAAAATAAGTGAATTAAAAAAAGAAACGGCTCAAATAAAGACAGTAAAAAGCCTAAATAAGTATCAGAAGGTGTAACTTTTTGAAAATAGCCATATCTGAACTATAGGCCTGTGGTTACTCAATTATACTTATCAAGCATTAATTGTGGCATTTTTCAATATATCTCTGAAATAATAAACATGGTCTAAATGTAGAAAGTTTACATCAGGAAAGCAGTTAATCCAGTCTGCAATTGAATTTAGCGAAAAGTTGATCAATTCCAAGAAATGCTAAAATTATAGCACTTTTTAATCTTTGATTTTAAGAGACTTTGAAGTGGGCAGTTGGATCTTTCCCCAAAGTGCGCCATTACCTGGGAGAGAGAAAACAATATATGCAGAAAGCTAACAGCAAAAATCAGAGCAAAATATGGGGTCACATTTTGCTTGGATTTTTGGTCAGGGGGTCTAGCCATACACCGTTGGAAGATGACCTCCATTCCATTTTCTCTGAATAGTGTTTCCTCCTGCTTACAGTTGGTACTTAACAGATTCCGAGGGGTGATGAAGATGACTTTCAGTTTTGTGTCCGCTCTAGCCTTCTGCATGGCTACATGGAAGGATCTGGCTTCAGAATCTCCTGGATGAGTTGTTGATGGTGACCTCGGGCAGCATCTCAGAGGAGCCCTAGGCCTGCTGAGAGGCATCTATCACTGACTCACAACAGCCTTAGGTGCTTGCCACGCCCACTCAGTTTCATTGCTCAAAATCCAGACTAGTCCTCAGAACAGGAGACTGATTCCTCTTCTGTGTTTTGTGTTTTCTGCAGTGGGTTTGTCTTTAACAATGAGCCATTCATGCACACCCGGGGAGCTACCCAGGACCAGGGAGACGGCTGCAGGCCCTGCAGGCAACTGGCCATGCTCCAGTCCAGATATTCTTGGGAATGTGGAATTATTTGAATCAAAGGGAAATAAATCTTTTGCAAATGTTAATATAAATGACTGTGGGAAGGGCTTGGTGCTAAAAGAGAAGCTGAGAATTCTTGGTGCCTACTGAGTTATTTTTTGGCAGGCAATACTACTAGGTTGCTATGGGAATGATGAAGACTTATAATAGTCATATTTTTGATTGCTCTTATTTGTGTCATCTTCAACTGTCCTAGGTTGAAAAAAACTTCTGCTAAAATCACTTTACTCCTGTGTCATGTTTTGTTCCTTTTTCTCTTGTACTTAAATTTGTAAACATATCTCTCTAAATCAGTCCATGGATCCAGCTGGACCATACTCTATATAAGCATGAAGAAACCATTACTTTTGAAGTTTATACCTTTCATTAGATGCTTTCGGTGGCATAGGCTTCAATTAGAAGGGGTGTACCCGAGGGAATCTGAAATTCTGTGCACTTTTCTGATAGGGGCGGCGGTGGGGGGAAACTGTGCAGCATGGGACAAGGCCAGCTGACCTGGGCCAGGTCTCCCCTTTGCCTTATCTAGCTGTGCCAACTCAGGGCAAGCAATAAACTTTCCTGAACTAAGTTCCTGCATTTGTAACATGGTGTTCATTACACCACCACTGAAGGGTTGTGAGCCCTATAGAAAATGTATGTAAAGTCCTATTACAGGGATCATGAACAACTGGCAAATAGGAGGCCAGTTCCTCAATGTCCATGGCAGGAATCACAACTAAATCTTTTTTGTTTTTAATGTCATGTGGGATCATTCATTGCAGTACACAGGTTCTCTAGTTATGGCACACAGGCTCCAGAGTGCACAGGTTCAGGAGTTGTGGTGCACAGGCTTAGTTGCTCTGCGGCATATGGGATCTTATCTCCCCAACCAGGGATTGAACCCCTATCCCCTGCATGACAAGGTGGATTCTTAATCTCTGGACCACTAGAGAAGTCCTGCAACTCAGCCCTTTTCTTTAAGCTAAGAAGCAGTCTCAGACTCCTCAACACAATGACCTAGGTAGCTACTATCTATCTGAGTTGGCATGCAAGATTTGCCAAAGCACAATCCTTCGAATTTTATTGATGCTCACTAGGCGGTAGTTCTTAATTATTACTATTCTTCTGTTATTACTATTAACAGGAGGCTGTGGATGCAATAGGGATGCAGAAGATGTGGGTTTGACCCCTGAGTTGGGATGATCCCCTGGAGGAGGAAATGGCAACCCAGTATTCTTGCCTGGAAAATCCCAAGGACAGAGGAGCCTGGAGGGCTACAGTCCAGGGGCTGCAAAGAGTCAGCCACAACTGAACTACTGAGCATGCATGCATGTAGATGTCACAGCAGGAGACACAGGCAGCTACTTTTTGCTTTGCCCATTATAATTCATTTTGTATCCAGAGCCAGCAGCTTTGGGTACGTTGATAGCTCACCTAACTTGGGGTTGGTGTTAAACTCATGATTCATGATCCCCTCCCCCGCAAGCCATATCCACTACTCCCATAATCTTTCTCATTTAAGCAAGAAGCAATTCTTCCCAAGAGCTACTCAAGAGGAAAAGCTTGAAGTCATGGATTCTTCTCTTTTCCTCATACCCCATGTCCAATTCACCAAGAAGTCCCATGGCTTGAACCTCCAAAAATCTTCCTCCTTCTTACCATCTCTACCACTACCATCATAGTTCAAGCCATGATCATCTCTCACCTGGATTATTGTCATAGCCAATAAGAGACTACAATTGTTTTTCAGCATGTAGGTCGTGTGATTCTTTTAAATAGAAATCAGACCCAGTCACTCCTCTGTTCCATACCTGCCACATCTTGCCATCTCACCTTGCATACAAAGCAGAGCCCCTCCATTGCTCTAAAAGCCCTCACATGATTGGCATCAACCACCTTTCAGACACCATCCCCTTCCACTGGACCCACACTCATTCTGTTGTAGCCACACTGGTTTTATTGCTGTTTCAAGTAGATCCTCTTCCTGCTTCTGGTCTTTGCACTATTGACTCTCTGCTTGAGAAGAGCTTCGTCCAGATACACACAAAACTTGCCTTCTCATTTCTTTCATCCCAGGTTATCAGCAAAACCATCTTAAATATAAAACATAGCAACTACCCTCCTTACCCCTTCAGTTGACACCTCCTGTCCATGGCACTTCTCAATATCTGACATATTATGGCTTTACTTGTTTATTTAAAGTAAATAAATGTAATGATGCTTTGGTGTTCAAGTATTGAGAACAGAAGTGCCCCTTTAATTACCAGTCTTACCTTCCCAAGGTGGTCTTTCCCCTTCTTGCATTCCCCAAATCCTACTTATTCTTCCAGACATAGCTGAAATCCCTTTCTTGTAAGTAAGACCTCTGAGCTCCATTCGTGTCAGAGGTGTTAGGTCCTTTCTTAAATTCCCAGAGTTCCCACCATCCAGTCCTTGGTTCATTGTTCATGCAGTTTGGACACCTTTTCCACTGCTTCATGGAACAAGTATCTGAATATTTTACTGTTCAACCTTGTATAAGCTTATATTTGAAATCCTCCACTGGATCAGACTATAAACTGGTTTGGAGTGAAGAAACTAATCCCTTGGGTAACTCAAGGCCTTGACCATATCTGATACTCAATAAATGTGCATTTCTGTCAGATTTTATTAACTTGCCAATGAGAATAATAGACAAAAATCATGAATTCTACCCTGAGGAAATAGATTTACTCTGCCTTCTTAGTATTTTTTTTATTTCCTTCAATTTCTTTCCCTCCAAAGAAATTAGCTGTGAATTAGGTCTGCTATGGTGTCATGAGAAACGCTGGGCTGGAAGAAGCACAAGCTGGAATCAAGATTGTTGGGAGAAATATCAATAACCTCAGATATGCAGATGACACCACTCTTATGGCAGAAAGTAAAGAGGAACTGAAAAGCCTCTTGATGAAATTGAAAGACGAGAGTGAAAAAGTTGGCTTAAAGCTCAACATTCAGAAAACGAAGATCATGGCATCTGGTCCCATCACTTCATGGGAAATAGATGGGGAAATAGTGGAAACAGTATCAGACTTTGTTGTTTTGGGCTCCAAAATCACTGCAGATGGTGACTGCAGCCATGAAGTTAAAAGATGCTTACTCCTTGGAAGAAAAGTTATGACCAACCTAGATAGCATGTTGAAAAGCAGAGACATTACTTTGCCAACAAAGGTCTGTCTAGTCAAGGCTATGGTTTTCCAGTAGTCATGTGCGGATGTGAGAGTTGGACTGTGAAGAAAGCTGAGAGCTGAAGAATTGAGGCTTTTGAACTGTGGTGTTGGAGAAGACTCTTGAGAGTCCCTTGGACTGCAAGGAGATCCAACCAGTCCATTCTGAAGGAGATCAGCCCTGGGATTTCTTTGGAAGGAATGATGCTAAAGCTGAAACTCCAGTACTTTGGCCACCTCATGCAAGAGTTGACTCATTGGAAAAGACTCTGATGCTGGGAGGGATTGGGGACAAGAGGAGAAGGGGACGACAGAGGATGAGATGGCTGGATGGCATCACTGACTCGATGGACGTGCTGCTGCTGCTGCTGCTAAGTCGCTTCAGTCGTGTCTGACTCTGTGCGACCCCATAGACGGTAGCCCACCAGGCTCCCTCGTCCCTGGGATTCTCCAAGCAAGAATACTGGAGTGGGTTGCCATTTCCTTCTCCAATGCATGAAAGTGAAAAGTGAAAGTGAAGTCGCTCAGTCATGTCCGACTCTTAGTGACCCCATGGACTGCTGCCTACAAGGCTCCTCTATCCATGAGAATTTCCAGGCAAGAGTACTGGAGTGTGGTGCCATGATGGGTGTGAGTCTGAGTGATCTCTGGGAGTTGGTGATGGACAGGGAGGCCTGGTGTGCTGCGATTCATGGGGTCTCAAAGAATCAGACACGACTGAGTGACTGAACTGAACTGGTGGTATCTGCAAAGACATTAGTAACATAAGCTCTTTTGTGTGGGTCTGGCTTAAAGATTTTCAGAGAGAAGAAATCAACTTGAAAAGGAACAAAGAAGAATGTGTTTTGAGAGTCTTAAAGGGAAGTGGTCAAGAAAGTCAGTATTTCAGGAACATATTTATGATATTTCTATTTATGGTAGGGTAGCAGCATAGTGAGTCTAGTAAAAGATGTGTTTGTAATTTGTCTCTTGGTAATTGACATACCTCCAGAGTGACTCTAAAAATGTATGTTCCCATTTCATTTGAAATTAAATGTCATAATTGGCATGTATTCATTCTAAGGCTGTTAGGATGTTGAAAATCAGAACAGAGATTCATGCGGAGTAAAGAGAGACCAACCCCTGATGTGGGCGGGTAGCCAGCCTCACAGGAAACCCATTTCTGATCATTGTGCATTGGAAGGTGAGGTGGAAGGAAGGGCTCTGGATATGCAGGACTTGTGTCCTCCTTCCTTGAAGGCCATGGGCAGTGATAAAGGAATTACTCACCGCAGAGCTCTGTTGACTTGTCCACTCAGGTCAATAAATACTGCCATTTCCACTGACTCATTTTGCGGGAAAAAAGATGACAGTCAAGGAAGAGGGAGAGAGTGGGTAGGAAGGGAATTTTGTAATTTGTTATAGCATATTCCCCTACCCCCAATATTTTATTGTGAAGATTTTGAAATATATAGAAAAGTGAATGAATCACACCGTGAACACCTATATACCCACTTAAATTCTACAATGAACATTTTGTTAGAATTATTTTATTACCTATCTCTTCATCCCTCTATCAATCTGTCTTAAGAAGAACATTCTAAGAGTTTTAACAAAGGCTTTCACCTGTGTGACCCAAACCCTTATCCAGATATAAAAGTCTTCGCCTCAGAAAGTTCCTCATGCCTCTCTCCAGGAAGTCCCTGCTCCCACCTCACTCCCAGAGGTTACCACTTTCCTATATTTCTTTTTACCATAAATTAGTTTTGTTCTAGAGCTTTTCGTGAGACTTCTTTCATTCAAATTTTGAAATTCATCCATATTGTTATGTATATCCATTTATTTTTTAAGCTAAAAAAAAATCTCTATTCATTTTCACATTTTCAGAGAATCAGGTTAGCAAATATTTAGAAAGTAGTAGGGGAAAAGGGAAAACGAAGGTATTTTTTTTAGGGAAGAGTTGAAAGGGACCCTAATGACAGCTGTACTGGCCCTTAATTTTCCATATGAAGTAATAGAGGACCAGTGATTGCTCAGGGTTATGTAGACTAAGCTGAACAAGAACCCAAGTCTCTTGATTCGATGCTTGAAACAGTTCGGGAGCAGCTAAGTGGGGTGGTTGTTTTGAGCTGAAGCCATGTGAGACTCGAGAGTTTCAACAGAGACTTGCTTTAGAGGATGTGAAACTCCACTAACCTCATGTGACAAGAAATCCTCCGAGGCCTTGGTGCAGAGCCAGGGTGGGGAAGTCTGATGCGGCTTTGTGTTACCAGCTCCAAATCTGAACCACCGGCTGAGGGTGGCTTTCTGATGTGCAATAAAACGAGACATGGGACAGGGGAGCTTTTCTCAGCAGCATACACAGGCAGGTTAACGCTAAAGGAACAAAAAGCCAAGAAAGGCGTCTTCAGCCACATTGTCCTCCCATAGGAAGGGACGTGGAGCTGAAAATAAAACACCGGGGGCAGGGGGGTGGGGGGCGGTGATACCATGTTACAGACAGAGCCTTTGTCTCCAACTCAGCCCAGAATGACAGTGACCTGGTGGTGCCTGCCTGCCAGCTGTTGGCTGGCCTTTGTGAAAGTCCCCGATGTCCAGGCCAATGCTTAGTGGGCAGGTATCCATAGCATGAAGCCAACTGGCACTGCCGCCACCTTTGTTGGTGAAATGAGCCCAATGTCAGGGAACTAAGGCTGCTGGGCCACTCTGGCTACCAGCTGGCAGGTGCAAGCCCCAGGGGCAGGTGCCCTAGGGAGACAAGGCTGGTGTTGCCATGGTAACTGACCAAAAAAGGCCGTTTCTCCTTCAAGGTCGCTTTGACCTCTTTTCTGCCTGGGGAATGCGGTGAGGAAGAGACTTTGCGGCAACTCTGACTTGTGTGTGAATGCATTGCTCGTCTGTTTTGAATGCATTACTTCTCATTGGATCTTATTTGTGTTCCCTGCTGGGCAAATCTGGGGGCTGGTGGATCTCTTGGGGGATGTTGTCGTGGCCGGAGATCAGGTCACCAGAGAAGTCCCAGGAGAGACAGTCCAGTGTAAACCAAGCAGGACTGAACAAAGAATTCCAAAGGCGTTTCTGAAGGGCAGCCAGTCAGGTTGGACGGGTTCTTTGGGCTATTCCGGGATAAGAGATTAGTGCTGACTGTTTGCGGCTTGTCACCCTAGATGTCCTTTGGCCAGCCTGTCCTGGGCACAGGGGTGAAGGGACTCTTGTCAGCTTGCTGGGTGCCTCAGCAGTTTGACACAATGAGTTCATTGTAAAGAAACAAACTTTCCTTAGCCCTGGTGTCCTTCTCTCTGTAGCTCTTACACGCATGCCTTTACCTCGGGCAAACAGATATTCTGGCTTGGATAGAAAAGTTTCATTTAATGTTTGTATTTCTGTGTCTCAAACCCTGGTTCTGACTCAGGTCATTAGGTTGTGGCAGGAATTTTCCCACTTCCCATCTCGTGTGTGTGCTCACATGATGAGCTCCACTTTCTGTGCCCTTACTTAGGTTTCTATTAGGAGAGATGATAGTGTTATAAGGGTGGTGGGGGGACTTCCTGAAGCCCTGGAAATTTTTACTCCTATCTTTCCAGTGGGAGGCTGTCAAAATTATTCAGGTAGGATGGCACTCTGACAGTAGGAAATGCTAGTGACTCTTGGTAAATCATGAGCAAATTAACCATGCAAATATAACCATGGAAATAAGCCTCTGTCTCCTAATGCGTGAAATGAAAAGATTAGATTGAAGGCTCTTTAAAACTTTGCCAGCTAGTTTTCTAAGATTTTTCATTTCAGCATGGAAAAGAGAAGCTCTGAATAGGTTCAACAAGTAATAAACTGACCTTACTTACAAATTTTTGCCCTAGATTCTATATTTAGTAAATATTTATAATTCATCTATTAATATAGGCACTTGGGATACGGAAGCAGGAAAGTAGAATTTTCCTGGAGGATCTCATGGTCTAATGGGGAGGGATAGCAGGAAGAAATTATTCTCAAAATCAGCAGGAGTCTGGGGACTTCCCTGGTGGTCTAGTGGTTAAGACACTGAGCTTTTAACACAACCCTGTTTCACAAGTTTGGTCCTTGGTGGGGAACTAAGATCTCACACGCTGTGTGGTGTGGCCAAAACACACACACACACACACACACACACACACTGACTGGCTGTTTTCAAAATTCTGTTTGGAAAAGAGTTACCTTTTGGTTTGGAAAAGCACTTTAATGGGCATATTTAATGTGGAAAGATGAGCCCTTCCCTCTCCTCCTGAACTGGCAAGGTCAGGACAAAAGTGATGTGAAGCATTTGCCTTAGATGCAGAAAGAAGGGGATGCCAAAAAACTTAGTGATCAAGATAAATACTATTAGAATGTAACACTTAAAAAATAAAAAATAAAAAAGTCCATGATGAACAAAGGGTGCAAATTTTAAAGGAAGAGAGAATCTGATCCTGCAAGTGTATAATCTTATCTCACTTTCCTCACCCTAATTCTGGTCCTGGTTCCAATAAAACTTTTTATTTAGAAAGTAATCCAGTTTGACTTTTTAAAACCATTGCAGTAAAATATCTCAAGATTTAGACAAGAGTGGTACAGAGTTTAGGGTTTTGGAGGTTTTTCATTAGAAGGAGAAGGCTCTTGAGGGCATGGGGTCCCTGGAAGATGGTGGTGAGCATAAATGAGAAATTCTTCATAGCAGAGAATGGTTGATAAATATTTACGAAAAAATGGTTCGAAATGGTTGACGTTGTTCCTTACACTGTGCTGCAACTGCCTACTTTGCCCCCTACCCCTCAGTTAGATGTCTGATACATACAGTAATCCATGGATTCATACTGCTTTGAGAAAGAGGAAGGAAGAAGGGTGGTGCCCAGCACGGGAGGAAGTGGTCTAGTGAGAGGAGGGCAGATGGAGAAGCCAGGCAGGATGAAGTAAGGCCCAGCTCAGGAGAAGTTTCATCCCCTGAAATCTACTCGAGAGAAAATGCAAGGAGTCTGGACTTTGCAGATTCAGCCCATACACTGAAATATTGCATGCTTTGCAATATTAAGGGAAAGAGAGATCTCAGGTAACAGACACTGGGGCTGCACCTGTAAATCAAAAATTGTGTGACTGTACCAGATCTTTGGAGAAGGCAATGGCCTTTGGTTTACCCCTCCAGGTCCACTCACCATCCTTCTCTCGGCTTTCTTCCTGGGAGGCTGCCGTGATCCATAGATCACGTTACAGAGCTTTCTTGCTCCTTGGCTTCTAGCTGGATTTAGCCCTTGACAAACACCAGAAGACTTTTAGAAGAAGCCAGGAGAGTGAATTTGCTCCTTTCCTGAGGGTTTGCTATAGGCTGGTTCCAATTCCTGCCAAACATCCCTCTCATTCCTTTGCCAGGCTCTGAGAACCACTCCTTCCTGTTACCCTTTCAGGCTAGAGGTGGTACCAGCCCCTTCTATTCCCTGGGGGTGCACCATCTTTTGTGATTTCCTTCTATATTGCTTCTTTGTAATAAGCTGATACAGACCCTGACTGATACGGATGTGAGAAGTGTTAAAAAGGGTTGTACAGAGCATTATAGTTTGGAGGTGGAAGAAGCAACCAATTGCCCAGTGGGAGGAAGATGGGTGGGCATAGAGGGCTTCACAGGTGATGTCTGAGCAGAATCATAGGATGAGACATTTCCTCTGGATTAGGTTAAACCTCAGCCTGAAAACAGGCTTACATCTGTCAGGCAGGTGTTGGTGTATGCAAATCTTGATGGTCTGCATGTTCTTAAAAGACAGTGATTATCCAGCGGGCTTAAAAAGCACAGAAAACTGAAGCAATAGAATAGCAATCGCCCATATTCCTGTAATTCCTACTGATAATCTGGCATGCTTTCTTCCAGATTTTTTACAGAGTTGAAATCACACTCTGTATACCATTTGGATCCTAGTTTTCTCTAACATTACATAGTAAGCAATTTTCCCACAACTGAAAGGTGATGTGAATATCTGCTCAGAGGCTGCTCCTTTTAGAGGTAGCACAGTAACCTTAAGGAACTGAATGCTATTATATCATATTGACATAGTCTGACTTTTAATAAATAATTCTCCAGTAATTTTTCATTTTTATATCATTATTTCTTTTTGCATTTTTATGTCATTAAAAGTTTTTACTAAATTAAAAGAAACTGATTCTGAAAAACCTGACTACAGACATACCTGTACTTCAAGATGGCTGAATTACTGTAGAGTTTTGATGGGTTGTTTTCTTTTCATAATATTGAGGAAGATTGAGTTTTCTTTTGGTGGGTGAGGAAGAAGTGGTAGCTGGGACTCCATTCTGAGGGTATGCCCAGGAACTTGGCCAGGTAAGGATTCCTTACAAATGGACATTAGCAGCAGTGACAGCTGAGTTAGATTTTATGATGTACTGAATAATTCCTTTCCAAATTTTCCACACCTTCAGCGTTAGTCCATGCAACATGGACTTCTGTTGACAGCGACTGATAGAAGAGGCAAGAACAGTGAGTGTACAAAGGATAAAGGGTTGTAAAGAGTGGACAAGAGGGTCAGGACTGATTGGGAGGATCCTGGACCAGGGGTTTGAGGAGAGAGGTGACTGGCTCTCCCCCAGGGGAAGCATCCTGTGGCTGACCCTTCTGTAGTTCTAAGAATTATATATGGATATCAAAAGAAAGAGCAACCCCAAAGCCTGATGGACTCGTTATATGTCACTCCAATAGGAGGCACTGAGTTGTTTAGTCATGTCTGGCTCTTGTGACCCTTTGGACTGTAGACTGCCAGAATCCCCTGTCCATGGGATTCTATAGGAAGAATACTAGAGTGGGTTGCCATGCCCTCCTCTGGGGATCTTCCTGACCCAGGGATTAAACCTGTGTCTCCTGTGTCTTTGCAGGCAGATTCTGCATCAGGGAAGCCCAAGAGAAAGTAATAGGGAAATAAAGGAGGGGATGGATGAGGAGATAGTGTGAGGAATGGATTTGGTGACATTGTGTGGGAAGATATTGGTTATTAGAACTAGATGAGGGAAGTAATATTTTACCAGAAGAGTTGCTACAAAATGATTGAGAAGAGTACCAGTATCAGTATCAATAAGAGTATCAATATCAATTGATAAACTGAACAGGGTTTGGAAAGGGAAAAAGGTAAGCTCTGTGTAGAGAGAAGTAAACTTCCCTTTATAAAACTGAAATGTGGCAAGGTAAGCTATGATCCAACTTATGATTTGTAATAGGTACTTATAGGAAAGGGATTAATAGTCCAATGGACCTGACCTCCCAAAATAACAAAATTGCTTGGGTTTGTTTCCCTTTGGGTGTTCACCCCATGATTAGACTCGTTCAAAACCTGAAATTATCTGTGCATTTCTTTTTAGTGAAAATTCTTTTTCATTAGAAACCTGAAATAAATGACTTATTTATTCTCACGCTATTATCCAGCCATCTTTCAGCTCACACTCAGCCTCTGTTTGACGTGAAGCTTGGGAATGGCTTAGAAAAAGCATCTGATTGAGACATTTTTCACACGACTTTGCCAGAAGGGGTTTCTGCATTCAGCCTGGGAGGCTTCTACCCTGAGAACTGCCTTAACTGAACATTCAAATATGATTGCAAGAACTTGGATGTGGAATTCATAATAGTTTCTGAAAATAACTTATAGAGTGGTTCTCTTTTTTCCTTGGGAAATAAAAACATAGCACCTCTTAGGGAAAGGTTTGGATGATTCTGGGAAAATACAGACATAATGTTTCGATGAGCCTTTTATTGTCATATTGATTGGATAAGCTTTGGTTTGGGAATCTGTCTTAGAAAGAAGCATATCGGATTTTGGCAAGAAGGCTGTTTTAATAAAACATAATCTTTAAAGCTCAGAGACCCATTACTTAATGCCTAAGCTAGGTTAAACAGCCATTGCTTCTGCTATATCCCTAGAATCTTATGTTTGCATAGTATGAAACCAGTACCAACCACCCCTATCAAAAATCAACTAAAGAAAAACATAAAAATACTTCCTTCTGTCTAACAGTAGAGTATTCTTTTATGTGAGGTGTCTCTGGGCTGGAAAGCAGGAGTGAGTTCTCAGCATCCTGGAATCTATTTTTCTTGTATTAACACAGCATTGGAAGGTCTCTAACACTGAGTTCAGGACTATTCATGTGAGCTTGTCAGTGTTGCCTTCTCTTTTCTTAATAATTTGATTCCAAATAGGGGACACCCATTTGGATGTATGTAGATTACATAAATTTGAGGATAAATTCTACTACTCTTACATAAATTCTACAATCTGAATCAATATTCCTAAAAGAAGTCCACATGTTAGACTGACGGACTGAGACAAAAAGGATAAAATTTTATAAGAAATGAACATTAGATCTTAGGTTGTGCTCTTGTTTGTGCTTAGTCGCTCAACTGTGTCCAAACCTTTGCCACCACACAGACTGCAGCCCGCCAGGCTTTTCTGTCCATGGGGATTCTCCAGGCAAAAATACTGGAGCAGATTGTGATGGCCTCCTTAAGCGTATCTTTACAACCCAGGGATCGAACCAGGGTCTCCTGCATTGCAGGTGGATTCTTTACCATCTGAGTCATCAGGGAATCCCAGATCTTAGGTTAAAATTGTTCAATTGACTGGAGATGACTGGCTTAACAGATGTCCATGGGAAAAGTCTCATGAGTTTTATCCCCAGGAAGTTCAGCGGGAACTTGCAATATCACATGACAAGCATCAACTCTTAGAGTACATTCGTGGAGTTAGAATTCTCCTATTAAGTGTGGGCCTTTATTTTAACCCTGGCCAAACTTCTCCTGAATTCCGTGTCTTTAAAAGGGTCCAAGACAAAAACTGAGTGACTCTATCCTGTGGGAAACTGTTGCAGGAATTTCAGGAGCCATGATTTAGCCCAAAGAGGAAAAGCTTGGGAAGAGTCCTGAATGATTGCTGTCTGGAAATATTTATCAGAAAGGGTAAGAGTTTTTCTGGAATTTGACAGTCTGGCACTGGTCTAAGACTGGCGTTGATGTCTGAGGATTGCAAGGGAAATCCTTTGGGGGTTAAAATAAAGGAAAATTCTGTGATGAACTAGATTTGTTCAAAAGTGAAATGCCCTGGCATGGAAGGAGGGAAGCCCCCTGGTCCTGCAGAACGAGGCCAGAGATCAACCTTCTGGCAAGGAGGTTGTGGGGAGACTGAAGTGTGATGATGCTCTAGGTTGCCTTTCAGAGTCCGTCCATTATTAAGTAGGCAAAGTTTGTCTCTAGAGCTGTCCCGTCTCCCCTTTAGCCCAGCTGTTACTTTGGGAATGACAGGATCACCTGCATCCCACCACAATATTGATGACTCATAAGACTTGAGGTTTTGAGAAATTGATACTTCAATAAATTTCCACCAAATAGCATGGAGCACTTCTTTTCATGGCGACCACACTTGCTTTTTGGCTTCCCAGGTGGTGCTAGTGGTAAAGAAGCTGCCTGCCAGTGCAGGAGATGCAAGAGATGCGGGTCTGATCCCTGGGTTGGGAAGATCTCCTGGAGAAGCAAATGGCAACCCACTCTAGTGTTCTTGCCTGGAGAATCCCATGGACAGAGGAGACTGGTGGGCTACAGTCCTGAGAGTCACAAAGAGTCAGATATGACAGGAAGCAACTTAGGACAAATGGACACTTGCTTTAGCCTACAAACAAAGGCAGTGTTACAAGAATGGGAGATTTTTACATGCAAGAAGAAGCTCTTGGAGGGAGACATCTAGGCAGAGGTCAACTTGCACCTCCTAAATGAAAATATAAAATCACATCCTTCTATTCCATGGAGGTAGGAAGTTGCAGACGATGCATCCTCATCTGCCTACTCTGGACAGTATGCTGGTCTGTTTCCTCAGGACAATAGCAGTCATTACCTAAAGGGTGCTGGAGAAATAGATCGCTCTCTACCATTCCTTTGCCTTGTTATGGGATCAGTAAGATCAGTACAAACAGTAGCTGTGATCTTGGTGTTTGATAGAAATTTTTTAGCCACCTTTTCACTCTAGGTCATCTTTATCTTGCCTTCGAAGAGGGCTGTAAAGATGGATTATTTGAACATAGCTGCAATCATAAACTCTCAGCTCATTCCTTGTCTCTCTTCTTTCTCCCAACCAGCAAGGAGAGTAGAACAGGGAGGGTGTCTACCCTGCAAGAAGACAGGATACCAAATATTTGCAGGGTAAAGCGACACCATCCCAGGAGATGGAAGAAAGGCCTGGAAGGGAGAGGAGAACTGAGGAGTATTTTTCCCTTCCATCTAGGAGGCTCCTAGGGACCTCTTTCTGAACCCAGCATCCATCCTGCTGGGCTCTTAGCAGAGATGTGCAGGGGTCCTGTAGAGGAATCCTGCAGCTGCTGGGGGCTCGCAGAAGATGGGCAGTGTGTCTCCCAGTCCTTGTTAGCCCCACAAATGGCCCATTGAGGGGGTGCAGGAGAAAGGAGAGGCATCCAGGGCTGGCCCCGGGGTCCCTCAATGGGGGCACTGTTCAGGCTTGGGTGGAAGCCAGCGCCAATACCACGCTGGTTGTTAAAGCCTCATTCTTTCCAAGGAGGCGGCTGGAAAGGCAGCAGAACAGCTGAGGCTCCAGAAAAGGTGCTTCTCTTGTTCTTCCCAAGGCTGGCCTGACACACGAGAGGAAGCCACTTCCTTTTCAATTATTTCCTGTTGTTCATTACATTTACATCTCAAGCATTTTCCTCTTCCTTCTTACTCTC
This sequence comes from Ovis canadensis, assembly GCF_042477335.2. Classification (NCBI taxonomy): domain Eukaryota; kingdom Metazoa; phylum Chordata; class Mammalia; order Artiodactyla; family Bovidae; genus Ovis; species Ovis canadensis. Next base: position 35,621,047 of record NC_091260.1, read on the forward strand.
TGTTTTATTACTCAAGACCCCACACTGATGGCTTTTCCCCTTCTCCCCCCTAGTCTCAACTGAAACTTAGAAATGATGTAAAAAGTTTCTCTGTTTTGTACCAGTCTCCTTGGGCAGCCCATCAGGGAAGCACCCCCAGAATGTCTCCAGTTTGGCTGTTGCTCTTCAGCCCCAGAAGAGCTTAAAGTCTCTTTCAAAATGAAGAGAGTAGCTTTGGAGATAGCAAAGTCCTAGATGTCCACTGCAGGAAATGTGCTGTTTTCCCAGCCCAACATCTCCATTTCTCTGTTTTAAAACACCACCTCAATTTTCCTTTGAGAGCCACACTCAGCCCATGGATGTTGATGGGATTGATTTGACCATGAGGTTTCCTGGTTTCAGGGTGGGCACAGCACCCTGGCCTGATCTTCTAGCCTCCTGGCTTTGTGTGGGGATAGTTGTGACCCAGACTGGGTCACAACAGAGTCAATCCTGAGCAGAAAGATTTGGGAGAAGTATCAGGAAAGAGACTCTCTATTTCCACTGAGGTGCTGGCTATGTACAGTCCAAGTTGGGAGCTCTGGTGATCACCTTTGCTTTCATATGGGAAGAGTCACTGTGAGAAATCCATAGGCTGCAGAGGAAAACTGGGCCAGAGTGATAGACCCTGGCTAACATGGAGTATAGACTGGACCCAGCTATGCCTGAGCCAGAATCCTGACCTGTCAGTTATGCTGATCAGAACATTTACTTTTATTCCTTTGTCTTATTTGAGTTGAGTTTCTGTCAACTAGTTTCTGTTAGCTCAACTAATTTAATTGTAAATAAAAGAGTCCTAACCAATGCTAACTTTTTTCTGCTTCCTATTCCTTGCTCTTAAATCTATTTCTCACTTTTATTGTATAATCATAGGGATTTGATTTAGGTCATACCTGAATGGTCTAGTGGTTTTCCCTACTTTCTTCAATTTAAGTCTGAATTTGGTAATAAGGAGTTCATGATCTGAGCCACAGTCAGCTCCTGATCTTGTTTTTGCTGACTGTATAGAGCTTCATCATCTTTGGCAGCAAAGAATATAATCAATCTGATTTTGATGTTGATTTAAGGGACAAGATCTGATAGACAGAGTGCCTGATGAACTATGGATGGAGGTTCGTGACATTGTACAGGAGACAGGGATCAAGACTATCCACAAGAAAAAGAAATGCAAAAAAGAAAAATGGCTGTCTGGGGAGGCCTTACAAATAGCTGTGAAAAGAAGAGAAGCAAAAAGCAAAGGAGAAAAGGAAAGAGATACCCATCTGAATACAGAGTTCCAAAGAATAACAAGGAGAGATAAGAACGCCTTCTTCAGTGATCAATGCAAAGAAAAAGAGGAAAATAATAGAATGGTAAAGACTAGAGATCTCTTCAAGAAAATTAGAGATACTAAGGGAATATTTCATGCAAAGATGGGCTCAATAAAGGACAAAAATGGTATGGACCTAACAGGAACAGAAGATATTAAGAAGAGGTGGCAAGAATACACAGAAGAACTGTACAAATAAAGATCTTCATGACCCAGATAATCAGGATGATGTGATCACTCACATAAGCCAGATATGCTGGAATGTGAAGTCAAGTGGGCCTTAGGAAGCATCACTACAAACAAAGCTAGTGGAACTGATGGAATTCCAGTTGAGCTGTTTCAAATCCTAAAAGATGATGCTGTGAAAGTGCTGCACTCAATATGCCAGCGAATTTGGAAAACTCAGCAGTGGTCACAGGACTGGAAAAGGTCAGTTTCATTCCAATTCCTAAGAAAGGCAATGCCAAAGAATGCTCAATCTACTGCACAATTGCACTTATCTCACATGCAAGTAAAGTAATTCTCAAAATTCTCCAAGCCAGGCTTCAACAATATGTGAACCGTGAACTTCCATATGTTCAAGCTGGATTTAGAAAAGGCAGAGGAACCAGAGATCAGATTGCTAACATTCGTTGGATCATCAAAAAAAGAGAGTTCCAGAAAAACATCTATTCTTGCTTTATCAACTATGTGAAAGCCTTTGACTGTGTGGACCACAACAAACTGGAAAATTCTTAAAGAGATGGGAATACCAGACCACCTGAACTGCCTCCTGAGAAACCTGCACTTGGTATGCAGGTCAGGAAGCACCAGTTAGAACTGGACATGGACCCACAGACTGGTTCCAAACAGGAAAAGGAGTGCATCAAGGCCATCTATTGTCACCCTGCTTGTTTAACTTATATGGAGTTATAACATCATGAGAAATGCTGGACTGGATGAAGCACAGGCTGGATTCAAGATTGCTGGGAGAAATATTGATAACCTCAGATATGCAGATGATGTCATCTTTATGGCAGAAAGTGAAGAAGAATTAAAGAACCTCTTGATGATATTGAAAGAGGAGAGAGAAAAGCTGGCTTAAAACTCAACATTCAGAAAACTAAGATCATGGCATGTGGTCCCATCACTTCATGGCAAATAGATGGGGAAACAGTGGCAGACTATTTTTTTGGACTCCAAAATCACTGCAGATGGTGATTGCAGCCATGAAATTAAAAGATGCTTACTCCTTGGAAGGAAATTTATGACCAACCTAGACAGCATATTACAAATCAGAGACATTACTTTGCCAACAAAGGTCTGTTTAGTCAAGGCTATGGTTTCTCCAGTAGTCATGTATGGATGTGAGAGCTGGACTACAAAGAAAGCTGAGCACCCAAGAACTGATGCTTTTGAACTGTGGTGTTGGAAAAGACTCTTGAGAGTCCCTTGGACTGCAAAAAGATCCAGCCAGTCCATCCTAAAGGAAATCAACCTTCCTGACTTCCTGAATATTCATTGGAAGGACTGATGTTGAAGCTGACACTCCAATACTTTGACCACCTGATGGGAAGAGCTGACTCATTTGAATAGACCCTGATCCTGGGAAAGATTGAAGGTGGGAGGAGAAGGGGACAACAGAGGATGAGATGATTGGATGGTATCACCGACTCAGTGGACATGAGTTTGAGGAGAATCCAGGAGTTGGTAACGGACAGGGAAGACTGTTGTGCTGCAGTCCGTGGGGCTGCAAAGAGTCAGACATGACTGAGCAACTGAACTGAACCGATTCCTTGCCCAGGCTGCCCTTATTCAGTTCTTTGCTACATTATCTTGCAATTTCCCTAAGCCCTGTACCACCAGGGCTTCCCAGGTGGCCCTAGTGGTAAAGAACCCGCCTGCCTGCAGATTCAGGAGATGTAAGATGTGGATTTGATCCCTGGGTGGAAAGATCCCTTGGAGGAGGACATGGCAACCCACTCCAATATTCTTGCCTGGAGAATCCCATGGATAGAGGAGCCTGGGGGGCTATAGTCCATAGGGCTGCACAGAGTCAGATATGACAGAAGTGACTTAGCACATGGTATGCACATTCCAGTGCTAAGATATACAAAATCTGCCCAAAATTTCAGCCTAGAAGAAAACAGGAAGACTCATTTATTTAGTTCTTCTTTGGCTAGATGGGGTAATAGGTACTACTGGAATCCCCACCTATGTTTTCAGTCTGTGGTAAAAACCCCAGCTTTGCCCATTCATTCAGCAATCATTAATTCTGTCACTATCACATGCCACAGAATTGCTTCAAACACTTTACAGTCAAGTAAAGAGACAGGTGGTATGAGTGCAAAGAAGTAGAGTAGGCTTCATGATGAGAATCTACGCTTGCTTGCATGGGGAACCTAAGGAGAGAGTGGTCAGTTCTTATGTTGGCAAGAGGAAGAAAGAGAAAGACTTCCAGGAACAGGTCATGCTTGAGCTGTATTTTCAAAGATGAATAGAGATTTTTTAGCTTAAGTAAAAAAAGGTAAGGGAGAGGAAGACCAATCCAGCCCAAACAGAAATGTCAAATGTAAACTATTACTTGACTTAAAAATCTACCACGTAAGAGAACAAGATGGTGGAGGAATAGGTAGATGTGGAGTACATCTCTCTCCATGGATACATCAGGAATACACCTTCAGACAGACGTGGATGCAGAACACTAGCTGAGAGCAGACAGGAGGACCTGACCAGTACTCTGTTGGCAAAGAACTGTCTCTGCTTTTTAATATGCTGTCTAGTTTGGTCATAACTTTTATTCCAAGGAGTAAGTGTCTTTTTATTTCATGGCTGCAGTCACCATAGTAGACATAAAAGGAGAAATTGATAGGAACACAATAATAGTAGGAGACTTTAAAACCCCACTTACACCAATGGACAGATCATCAAAATAGAAAATTAATAAAGAAACACAAGTCTTAAATGATGCATTAGATGAGATAAATCTCATTGATATCTTCAGGACATTCCATCCAAATTCAGAAGAATACAACTTCTTCTCAAGAGCACATGGAACATTCTTTAGGATAGAGCACGTTTTGGGTCACAAATCAAACCTCAGTAAATTTAAGAAAATTGAAATCATATCAAGCATCTTCTCTGACCACAATGCTATGAGACTAGATATCAGTTACAAGAAAAAAACTATAAGAAACACAAACACATGGAGATTAAACAACATGTTTCTAAATAACCAACAAATTACTGAAGAAATGAAAAGGGAAATAAAAAAATTCCTAGAAACAAATGACAATGAAAACATGACAACACAAAACCTATGGGATGCAGCGAAAGCAGTTCTAAGAGGGAAGCTCATAGCAATACAATGCTACCTCAAGAAACAAGGAAAACATCGAATAGACAGCCTAACTTTACACCTAAAACAACTGGAAAAAGAAGAACAACAAAAAAACCCCAAAATTAGTAGAAGGAAAGAAATTAAAATCAACGATCTGAGCAGAGATAAACGAAAAAGAAATGAAAGAAACAATAGTAAAGATTAATGAAACTTTTAGTTTTAGCTGGTTCTTTGAGAAGATGAACAAAATTGACAAACCTTTAGCCAGACTCATCAAGGAAAAAAGAGAGAAGAATCAAATCAATAAAATTAGAAATGAAGAAGGACTATTAGAGATACAAAGGATTATGAGAGACTATTGTGAACAACTGTATTGCAATAAAATGGATAACCTGAAAGAAATGGACAGATTTTTAGAAAAGTTCAATCTTCCAAGACTGAACCAGGAGGAAAAAGAAATTAGGAACAACCCAATTACAAGCACTGAAATTGAAGCTGTGATCAAAAATCTCCCTAAGAAACAAAAGCCCAGGACCAGATGGCTTCACAGAAGAATTCTATCAAACATTTAGAGAAGAGCTAATGCCTATCCTTCTAAAACTCTTTCAAAAAATTGCAGAGGAAGGAACACTTCCAAGCTCATTCTATGAGGCCACCATCACCCTGATACCAAAACCAGACAAAGACAACACAAAAAAAGAAAACTATAGGCCAATATCACTGATGAACATAGGTGTAAAAATCCTCAACAAAATTTTAGCAAACAGAATTTAGCAACACTTCAAAGAGCTCATACACCATGGTCAAGTTGGGTTTATTCCAGGGATGCAAGGATTCTTCAATATACAAAAATCAATCAATGTTATAACCATATTAACAAATTGAAAGATAAAAATCACATGATTGTCTCAATAGATGCAGAAAAAGCCTTTTACAAAATTTAGCACCCATTTATGATTAAAACTCTTCAAAAAATGGGCATAGAAGGAATCTACCTCAACATAGTAAAGGCCATATATTATAAGTCTATAGCAAACATTATTCTCAATGGTGAAAACCTGAAAGCATTCCCCCTAAGATCAGGAACAAGACAAGGGTGTCCACTTTCACCACTATTATTCAAAATAGTTCTGGAAGTCCTAGCTAAAGCAATCAGAGAAGAAAAAGAAATAGAAGGAATACAGATCAGAAAAGAAGTTAAGCCCTCACTGTTTGAAGATGACATGATACTGTATATAGAAAACCCTAAAGATAGTATCAGAAAGTTACTAGAGCTAATCAGTGAATTTAGCGAAGTTGCAGGATACAAAATCAATACACAGAAATCACTTGCATTTCTATATACTAACAATGAAAAATCAGAAAGAGAAATTAAGGAATCAATCTCATTCACCATTGCAACAAAAAGAATTAAATATCTAGGAATAAACTTACCTAAGGAGACAAAAGAACTGTACACAGACAGCTATATGACACTAATGAAAGAAATCAAAGATGACATAAACAGGTGGAGAGATATTCCATGTTCCTGGGTTGGAAGAATTAATATTGTGAAAACAACTATACTACCAAATGCAATGTACAGATTTAATGTGATCCCTATCAAATTACCAATGGCATTTTTCACAGAACTAGAACAAAAAAATCCACAATTCATATGGAAACACAAAAGACCCCCAATAGCCAAAGCAATCTTGAGAAAGACGAATGCAGTTGGAAGCATCAACCTTCCTGACTTCAGATTGTACTACAAAGCTAGAGTCATCAAGATAGTATGGTACTGACACAAAAACAGAAATATAGACTAATGGAACAAGATAGAAAGCCCAGAAATAAACCCATGCACTTATGGATACTTTATTTTTGACAAAGGAGGCAAGAATATACAATGGAACAAAGGCAGCCTCTTCAATAAATGAGAAAACTTGACAGCTACATGTAAAAGAATGAAATTAGAACACTTCCTAACACCATACACAAAGATGAACTCAAAATGGATTAAAGACCTTAATGTAAGAACAGAGACCATAAAACTCTTAAAGGAAAACATAGGCAGAACACTCGATGACATAAATCAAAGCAAGATCCTCTATGACCCACCTCCTAGAGTAACAGAAATAAAAACCAAAGTAAACAAGTGGGACCTGATTAAACTTAAAAACTTTTGCATAGCAAAGGAAGCTATAAGCAATATGAAAATACAACCCTCAGAATGGGAGAAAATAATAGCAAATGAAACAACTGACAAAGGATTTAATTTCCAAAATATACAAGCAGTTCATACAACTCAATACCAGAAAAACAAACAACCCAATCAAAACGTGGGAAAGAGACCTAAACAGACATTTTTCCAAAGTAGACATACAGATGGCTAACAAACACATGAAAAGATGCTCAATATCGCTCATTATTAGGGAAATGCAAATCAAAACTACAATGACATCACCTCACACCAGTCAGAATGTCCATCATCAAAAAGTCTATAAACAATAAATGCTGGAGAGGGTGTGGAGAAAAGGGAATGCTCTTGCACTGTTGGTGGGAATGTAAATTGATACAGCCACTATGGAAGATGGTATGGAGATTTCTTTAAAACCTAAGAATAAAACCAGCATATGACCCAGCAATCCCACTCCTAGGCATATACCCTGAGGAAACCAAAATTGAAAAAGACACATACACTCTAATATTCATTGTAGCACTATTTACAATAGCTAGAACATGGAAGCAACCTAGATGTCCATCGACAGATGAATGGATAAAGAAGTTGTGGTATGTAAACATAATGGAATATTCAGTTCAGTTCAGTCGTTCAGTTGTGTCCAACTCTTTGCGACCCCATGAATCGCAGCACGCCAGGCCTCCCTGTCCATCAGCAACTCCTGGAGTTCACTCAGACTCACGTCCATTGAGTCAGTGATGCCATCCAGCCATCTCATCCTCTGTCGTCCCCTTCTCCTCCTGCCCCCAATCCCTCCCAGCATCAAAGTCTTTTCCAATGAGTCAACTCTTCACATGAGGTGGCCAAAGTACTGGAGTTTCAGCTTTAGCATCATTCCTTCCAAAGAAATCCCAGGGCTGATCTGCTTTAGAATGGACTGGTTGGATCTCCTTGCAGTCCAAGGGACTCTCAAGAGTCTTCTCCAACACCACAGTTCAAAAGCATCAATTCTTCGGTGCTCAGCTTTCTTCACAGTCCAACTCTCACATCCATACATGACCACTGGAAAAACCATAGCCTTGACTAGACGGACCTTTGTTGGCAGAGTAATGTCTCTGCTTTTCAATATGCTATCTAGGTTGGTCATAACTTTTCTTCCAAGGAGTAAGCATCTTTAAATTTCATGGCTGTACTCACCATCTGCAGTGATTTTGGAGCCCCCCAAAATAAGTCTGACACTGTTTCCACTGTTTCCCCATCTATTTCCCATGAAGTGATGGGACCAGATGCCATGATCTTCATTTTCTGAATGCTGAGCTTTAAGCCAACTTTTTCACTCTCCTCTTTCACTCTCATCAAGAGGCTTTTTAGTTCCTCTTCACTTTCTGCCATAAGGGTGGTGTGATCTGCGTATCTGAGGTTATTGATATTTCTCCTGGCAATCTTTATTCCGCCTTGTGCTTCTTTCAGCCCAGCATTTCTCATGATATACTCTGCATATAAGCTAAATAAGCAGGGTGACAATATACAGCCTTGACGTACTCCTTTTCCTATTTGGAACCAGTCTGTTGTTCCATGTCCAGTTCTAACTGTTGCTTCCTGACCTGCATACAGGTTTCTCAAGAGGCAGGTCAGGTGGTCTGGTATTTCCATCTCTTTCAGAATTTTCCACAGTTTATTGTGATCCACACAGTCAAGAGGGTGTTTGCACTGGTCATAGCAAACACCCTCTTCCAACAACACAAGAGAAGACTCTATATATGGACATCACCAGATGGTCAACACTGAAATCAGATTGATTATATTCTTTGCAGCCAAAGATGGAGAAGCTCTATACAGTCAACAAAAACAAGACCAGGAGCTGACTGTGGATTAATCATGAACTCCTTATTGCCAAATTCAGACCTCAGTTGAAGAAAGTAGGGAAAACCACTAGAGCATTCAGGTATGACCTAAATCAAATCCCCTATGATTATACAGTGGAAGTGATAAATGGATTTAAGGGATTAGATCTGATAGATACAGTGCCTGATGAACTATGGACGGAGGTTTGTGACATTGTATAGGAGACAGGGATCAAGACCATCCCCATGAAAAAGAAATGCAAAAAAGCAAAATGGCTGTCTGAGGAGGCCTTACAAATGGCTGTGAAGAGAATAGAAGTGAAAAGCAAAGGAGAAAAGGAAAGATATAAGCATCTGAATGCAGAGTTCCAAAGAACAGCAAGGAGAGATAACAAAGCCTTCCTCAGAGATCAATGCAAAGAAATAGGGGAAAACAACAGAATAGGAAAGACTAGAGATCTCTTCAAGAAAATTAGAGACACCAAGGAAACATTTCATGCAAGGATGGGCTCAATAAAGGACAGAAATTGTATGGACCTAACAGAAGCAGGAGATATTAAGAAGAGGTGGCAAGAATACACAGAAGAACTGTACAAAAAAGATCTTCATGACCAAGATAATCACGATGGTGTGATTACTCACCTAGAGCCAGACATCCTGGAATGTGAAGTCAAGTGGGCCTTACAAAGCATCACTACAAACAAAGCTAGTGGAGGTGCTGGAATTCCAGTTGAGCTATTTCAAATCCTGAAAGATGATGCTGTGAAAGTGCTGCACTCAATATGCCAGCAAATTGGGAAAACTCAGCAGTGGCCACAGGACTGGAAAAGGTCAGTTTTCATTCCAATCCCAAAGAAAGGCAATGCCAAAGAATGCTCAATGGAGTATTACTCAGCCATAAAAAGGAACACACTTGAGTCAGTTCTGATGAGGTGGATGAACCTAGAACCTATTATACAGAGTGAAGTAAGTCACAAAGAGAAAGATAAATATCATTTTCTAATGCATATATACAGAATCTAGAAAAATGGTGGTGAAGAATTTACTTACAGGGCAGCAGTGGGGAAACAGACAAAGAGAATAGACTTATGGACATGGGGAGAGGGGAGGAGAGGGTGAGATGTATGGAAAGAGGAACGTGGAAACTTACATTACCATATGTAAAATACATAGCCAGTGGGAGTTTGCTGTATGGCTCAGGAAACTCAAACAGGGGCTCTGTAGTAACCTAGAGGGGTGGGATGGGGAGGGAGATGGGACAGAAGTTCAAAAGGAAGGAGATATATGTATACCCATGGCTTATTCATGTTGAGGTTTGACAGAAAACAATAAAATTCTGTTAAGCAATTATCCTTCAATAAAAACAAAAATAAAAAGAAATCTACCAGGTGCAAGAAAGAGAAGGCAGCTCAGTCATCTGTGTTTAGCACATGCCTGACTGCTGTATTGTGCTGCGTAGAACACAGAAGTCTTTGGCTGTGCTCATCCCCTCCTTCCTTCCTTTCCAAAATTCAGAAAATACATGTAAATTTCTCTTGCTGGTGAGCAAGGCCATAGAGATGTTAGAGTTGGTTGTGGTGGGTACACATGGCATCCCAGTTCTGGTCTCCAGCTTCGAGTTAGTTGTGAAGAGACAGCAGTGTCAGTAGTAACAGCATCTCCCCATTTTCAAGATCAGAGTTAAAACTGTATACCGTGGAGATAAATGGTCCAGTGATGGTTCCTTGACTTCCTTGTCCCAACAGTTTTGTAAGCACTCCGTTCACTTCACTAAATCCCTTTCAGTTGGAAATAACATTATGAATGTGTTCCCTTGTCTGGACTCTGACTGATGTGATTCCCCATGGTGAGGTAGGGAAGGGCCAAGATCCACTTTTCTTATGCTCCACTGCATCCCTAACAGCAAGCACAGGTCTGGCAGGAGCAGGTTCTCAGTTTTTGACTAAATGCATTGAAAGTTATGAGATGAATGTGGACATACATACGCATATACGTATAGTTAAATAATTCAAAAGATGCCATAAGGCTGTATATGGTCAAGAGCCACCTTTTCAGTAATGAGTGTTATATTGTCATAGACTAATGGTTACTCTTGTCTACAGTGTCTATGGAAGAGTCGATGCATGCTAAGTTGCTTCAGTTGTGTCCAACTCTGTGCAACCTTTTGGACTACAACCTGCCAGGCTCCCATCCTTGGATTTCTCCAGGCAAGAGCACTGGAGTGGTTTGTTGTGTCCTTCTCCAGGGAAGATTCGATGGAGAAGTCTTAATATGGAGAGACTGGATTCTGAGGGATAAGTAGAAATTGGATAGGGAAAGAAAAAAAGAGTGGGGCATTTTAGAATGAGTCCTTACTGCTAATATCACTATACACTGATGACTAATGTGTATTTGCTCCTGAAATGAGGATTAAGTTCCCTTTGAAATGCATATGGGGTTAAAAGTGAAGGGAAAAGGTCTTGGCATGATGTTCCTGGGTTTTGCCAAACCCTAATGTTGTGTTTGGAGCACTTCTCTGCCCTGTAGACCGCAAGAATTCCCCTGTCCCCATCCCATACCCACATCAAGCATGTTTCTGAATCTTCTGGGAAGCCACACACTGAGCAGTCAGATGTCTGATCCCGCTTCAGAACAAGCTCGTGTTCAACCAGCAGAAATTTCCATTGGAAGCTTTTGCCCAGCATGTTGGCTAATAGCCTCTGGTCCCCCTGAGTTCCAGAAGTGGGTGAAAGGTTTGGTGGACAGATATCTATTCATCTTACAGTGATTACAATGATAGTGATATGATTGAGAACTTCTCTACCTGCCAGTCAAGCTGGTCAGTGCCATCAGAAGGTCACAAGGTTTATGAGCTCTTCTTTACATGGGAAGCAACACAACCAACACAGGTTTCTCATTTCATGGTTTAGCTATAACAATAAGTAACTATTGCCTTTCAAAAATGGAATATAGGGAAAGTTTGGAATTGTGTTAAGTAAACAAGCCAAAGTTTACAATAATTTGTGGTCCAGACATCAGATTGACTGGGAATAATCAAGTTAATCAGAGATGCAGTTGTATAAGACAGACAGCAAATGTCTGTAGAAGCTTTTCAAGGTTGCAAAACCTGTTCTTACATCACATTCAGGTTAACAAAAGGAGTCGATGAGAGAGGCAAAAGCTGTGTGTCTTCTCTACATCTTCTAAGAAGGCACCTGAACACTTGAGAAGATGAATAGCTGAGGGCTAGGCTGTTTCTCTGGACCCTCAGACTTTGACTGACGTGAATTTTCTCTCTCTCGCTTGTGTTTAGATGAAGTCAAGTTTGTATACTAATGGCTTAAAATTAGGAAACTCCTAATTGTAGGGGAGAAATACGGGAATCCAAAGCTGCCATTTTTGGTATGCTCTAAGACTTTGCTTTGCTCTTTAAGCTAACCCGCCATTCTATTGGGCTGTTGATTACATTTCTTAATCTCTCTAAACTTCAGTTTCCTCATCTGTAAAGTCCTTGTAGTAAGGTTAAATGAGAAAATATTGCTTAGCCCAGAACCTGACATGGAGTAGACCCTTAGTAAACATCAGTCACACTTAAACTGTTATATCAACATATGGAAGGCTATCAGAGAACTGTGGAGAGACAAATTGCTGGACCTTGATAGATTAGAGACCATAAATCTTGGAATGACTTCTGGTCTTGGCCCTTGGCTTGTTGTGTAACTTCAGTCACTTGTTAAGTCCAGGGGTGGGGAGAGACGGGACTTGGCATGACAGCAGGTTATATGATAAGGGTTTGGAGGGGGTGTGATTGACCAGAAGCTCCATAGGATATAGGTAGATTGCTCACCAGAGTGACTCAGTCTGACACTGAGTAGGTTTATAGGATCTGTAATAGGGAGGTGGTGGCTTGAGCACCAAACTTTGAGAAGAATAGGGACAAGCTAGAGTATGAATGGGGTGATGAATGTTCTCTGAACAGCATTTCCTGAGATCCAGTAAAGGGATGGAGAGATAGATTTGGGGAAGTGAGGGAGAGGGTAACTGACTCAAGCTTCCAGTAATTTGAGGGTTGTTCCAGGTTAAAAGACACTCGTTCCTTGGAAGAAAAGGTATGATAAACCTAGTCAGCATGTTAAAAAAGCAGAGACATCACTTTGCCAACAAAGGTTAGTATAGTCAAAGCTATGGTTTTTCCAGTAGATAGATGTGAGAGTTGGACCATAAAGAAGGCTGAACATGGAAGAACTGATACTTTTGAACTGTGGTCCTGGAGAAGACTCTTGACAGTCCCTTGGACAGTAAGGAGATCAAACTGGTCCATCCTAAAGGAATTCAACCTTGAATATTCACTGAAAGGACTGATGCTGAACCTGAAGCTCCAATACTTTGGCCACCTGATGCAAAGAGCCAACTCATTGGAAGAGACCCTGATGATGGGAAAGATTGAGAGCAGGAGAAGACGGGGGAAACAGAGGATGAAATGATTGGATGGCATCACCAACTCAATGGACATGAACTTGAGCAAGCTCTGGGAGATGGTGAAGGACAGGAATGCCCGGCGTGCTGCAGTTCATGCGGTTGCAAAGAGTCTGACATGATTGCGTGACTGAAGAACAACCACCAGGGTAAATGCTAAGACCACTGGGTGGAAGTCCTGGGGAATCATTTTTAGCTTTGTTGTCAGTTGGGATGAGAGTGATGGAACCTTCTGGAAATTAGCGGTGGACTGGACTATCTTCCAATGCCAAATCGCTAGAACTTTTAAGTTGGGCAGGCTGGTTCCCAGGGAAGCTGAGGAAAGTTCCTGATTAGTAGCATTTGGGAGGGATTCTTAGTATAGTCTTGTGGGTGGAAGTGATAGCCAAGGAAGACTTTCCCAGGAAAAGTCCCCAAGAAGGAGTAGACATTAGGCAGACCCAGTTGCAGATTTGGGTGGGAAGAAGAACCAGGAAGGATAGAGAGCAGGATGAGGGCTGAGAACTGCAGGTGTAGCTGGTATAGGTGTGATGGGGAGTGAATAGTGGGGACTGCAGACCTTCCAGGGCTTTTTGTATGATCTTGAGGAGCTAGGACTTTATTCTGAAGGTATGGGCGGCCCCAGGAAGGCTTTAAGCAAGGGAATGACATGGACCGAGGACGTTATACAAGAATTACTCTCACTATTAAGAGCCTAAATAAAAGAAGAGAATCAACCTTTACTGAGAACCCACAGTGAAGTGGGTGCTTCAGAAAAGTGGTATCATCCCCCATTCACAATCACCCTCTGAATGCATGTCATAATCAAGGGCATTGAGGACCAGAGAGGTTAAGTGATTGTCTCAACATTGTCCAGTCATTAAATAACTAAGCAAAGACTCAAAAGAAAATGCATCTCATCTCAAAGTCTGTGGTTTGTTCCACTTCAGTAAAAATAGAAAAAATGGCTTTCTTGAAAACATAATCAAATCTCAAATCCTAGAAAGAATATTATTTGTCAAAAAAAAAAAAGAATATTACTTGTCTATTCTATAAGACTGTGATACATACACACCAAAGGGTGCCTAGCTGTGAACAATTCTCCTTTCACATGACCTGCTGCTATAAGACCCTCTTTCTTCTGGCTGGTGATAGACAAAGGACTAACTGACACTCTTCCCAGGAATTTGGGACTGGGATTCTGAGGTAGCCAATTTGTCTTTCTATGTAGCTGGACACTTGGTTTACTAAGGTGCAGCCACATCCCCTCAAGCGGTGAAGAAGCAAAGGAAATGGGCAGTAGAGAGAGAAGAATGCAGATATATAAGCAGAGAGGAGACACAGAGATGGTCCTCCCCAGACTTCTCAGTTCCTCTTACAGTCCATCTAAATTTCCTGAGACCCCCCAGTACCATCATGATATACTTCTCTTGGTTTAAGCTAGCTGGAGTTAGTTTCTGTTCAAATGGGAAGAAATGGATTCATCAGAGTTCCCGAGAGAGCTGAGAAAGGCAGACAGTGAGAGAATGTGAACTCCGCTGCCTTAGGGGCTGAAAATGGTGGGGAGACCAGCTATGCCTTCTCATCGTGCCCGAGAGAGTTACTAACTTGTGAAATGCCTGGGTTTATCATGAGAACAGAGAAGACAGTGGGGTCTGAGAACATCCTGGTGTGGTGTTCCATTGAGACCTTGCACAGGGAGGTGGTGGGGCCCAGGCAAAGAGGAGAATGAGGGATGGAGGCAGGACAATTATGGGGAAGAGATGGACCTATTTCAAGCCTCAGAAGGCAGGTTCAAGCCAAGGTTAATAAGCCTAAGAGAGGTCAGACTAAGTCTAAGGTTAATAAGTCTAACAGAGTCTAATTGAAGTCAGAGGCTTAACTAATATAATACTGCAAAGTTCTATTTATTTTAGTTTTCAAAGTTTATTTTTAATTGGAGGATAATCAGTTTACAATGTTGTGTTGGTTTCTGTCATGCAACAATTTGAATTAGTCATAAGTATACATATGTCCCCTCCCTCTTGACATTC
Organism: Ovis canadensis; assembly: GCF_042477335.2. Classification (NCBI taxonomy): domain Eukaryota; kingdom Metazoa; phylum Chordata; class Mammalia; order Artiodactyla; family Bovidae; genus Ovis; species Ovis canadensis. The sequence goes on from NC_091260.1 coordinate 35,636,165, forward strand.
CCTCCCACCCCCTACCCCACCCCTCTAGGTTGTCACAGAGAACCAGGTTGAGCCCCCCTGTGTTATATATACAGTAACTTCCCATTAGCTATCCATTTTACATATGGAAATGTATATATTTCAGTGCTGTTGGGATGAATTGAAAGACTAGTATTTTATTTTATTTTAAAAGAAGCAATGCAGGAAAGTATTCTTATAAAAATCTAAGTTATAAATATATGTGGAGTTAGAAAAAGGAAAGCACCCCCACCTTCATCACCAAATATCTAAAAATGAAATTCCAGGTGGAAGCTGGCCAAGCCCTGAGGGTGAAGTGTCCCTGGCCACAAGAAGCAGGTGAGAGATGAGCACACAGCGCTGTTCTTCCTCCTGGGGGAAGCAGTAGTAATGTCTATGGCAGGATTTGCTTTTAGTTAGCATCCAACAAGCATCAAAAAGGTCAAAAAGGGTGCATGTTCAGTTGTGTCTGACTTTTTGTGAACCTATGGACTGTAACCCTCTGGGCTCCTCTGTCTATGGAATTTTCCAGGCAAGAATAGCGGAGTGGGTTGCCATTTCCTACTCCAGGAGATCTTCCCGACCTAGGGATTGAACCTTTGTCTCTTGCATCTCCTTCATTGGGAGGCAGATACTTTAACACTATGCCACCTGGGAAGCATATGTGAAGCATTATTTGCTATCTCATAAAATACTTTTGCTTATTTTTTGAGAGAAAGGTGCAGAGATTTCTTACATATTCTCTGCCCGCCCCCCGCCCCACACACCTTCAAAGTCTCCTCCATTATCAGTATCTCCCACCAGACTGGTACATTTGTTACAACAGATGAACCTCCATCGAAACATCCTAGTCACCCACAGTCCATAGTTTAAATTCATTCCTGGTGGTGTAGATTCTAAGGTTTGTACAAATGTATAAGGACATGTATCCATCATTACAGGGTCATGCAGAGTATTCTCACTGCCCTAAAAATCCTCTGTGCTCCACCTTTTTATCCCTATCCCCACTCCCAACCCTTAGCAACCACTGATCTTTTTACTTTCTCCATAGTTTTGCCTTTTCCAAAGCATCATATAGTTGGAATCCTATCCTGGAGCAGGATTCTCAGCCTCCTCATCTCTTCCCCACAGTGGTACAGGCAAGAGAGAGAGGCCCCTGTGCCCACCAACCTCCATGCTGCCCTGCTCCCGGCCCCACCCAGACTAGCTCCTGCTTCAAGGAAGCAGGTGGAGCTAGTGGTTGCTTATTCCCAAAATCCCACTTTGTTGCCTGGCAACCAAGCCTTTTCAACTATTTCTGAGTAAGTCATTGGGGAAGGGACAGTCAGAAGTTTGAATTTTTGTCTTTTGACAACTATTCTGATACAGAGTTTTCTCTATACTGATATGTATAGATATATCTCTATATGGAAGGTTTTGCTCAGTTTGAAGGACTGGCCAGTTGGGACTGGCTGGGTGAACCTTTTCATATTGTTCATGTTCATGGAATTCTCACGGCAAGAATACTGCAGTAGTTTGCCATTCCCTCCTCCATAAAGAGGCTGAGCACCGAAAAACTGATGCTTTCAAATTGTGCTAGAGAAGACTCTTGAGAGTCCTTTGGATTACATGGAGATCAAACCAGTCATTCCCAAAGGAAATCAACTCTGAATATTCATTGGAAGGACTGATGCTGAAGCTGAAGCTCCAATATTTTGGCCACCTGATGCGAAGAGCCAACTCCGTGGAAAACACCTTGATGCTGGGAAAGATTGAAGGCAAAAGAAGACAGCAGCAGAGGATGAGATGGTTAGATAGCATCACCAATTCAATGGACATGAGTTTGAGCAAGATCTGGGAGATAGTGAAGGACAGGGAAGTCAGATGTGCTGAAGTCCATTGGGTCGCAAAGAGTTGGACACAACTTAGCGACTGAACAATAACAACAGGTGGACCTTGTGTTTGTCTAGGGGAGATCTTGGGCGTCAGAAAACTGTTAGCAGCCAGCACAGGAGGTATCACCAGAGTTCAGTTTGTTTATTTATTGATTTAAAAATGAATGTTTTAAAAACTAAGACAAACAATTTTTAGACAAAAATAAATAAAAGCCTCTCTCTTTCCTTGCCCCCAGTCCCAGTGAATATTTATGTCCCCACCCCTAATTACGTGTCGAAATTCTAACCCCAACAGTGATTAGGAGGTGGGCCTTTGAAAGATACTTAAGTCATGAGGGAAGAGCCCTTATATTAGTGCTCTTACACAAGAGAGACTTCAGCCCCTTCCACCATGTGAGAACACAGCAAGAAAAAGGTACCAGCTATGAAGCAGGATGAAGACTCTTACCAGAAGACGACTCTGCTGATGCCTTGGTATCCTTGGGGATGGAAATTGACGATCCTTGGGAGTGGAGGTTGATAATTCTATGCCTCTTACAGCAGGTTTTATTAGATAACATTTCTCACTGAAATGCAAAGAAGAGGAAGGAAAATTTGCGAGATGTGAATGCTCTGAGAATGAACTATTTGGAGCCCTGGCAAAATTCCTGCATTTGACCTCTGTCCTTTGCTATTCAGAAGTTGATTTTCCAGCTTTGGCATCACCCTTCTTTTTTTCCCCCAGGTATCTGACTCTTGGACATTTTGTATCTGAGGCTCTTTTCTATCAGAGGAAAAAGAGAAGGTTTATTACAAGCCAAGCCATCTTGCTGTTTACTAACCACTGAAGATTTGTTATGGCAACAAGCCAGTGCTAATGTACTCAATTCAAGGTTTGGGATTACATGTAAATTTGGGGTCAAGCTAACAACTGAGAATAGAGGTGGGAATAAAGATGGGCGGGGAGGAGCGGGGTGTGGCAGAGCAGGGCAGTGGTGGGCGGTGGAGGATGGGAAATAGACAGAGGAGGCTGTGAGGCGACAGTCTCATGGGCTCAGCTGCTGGAATCACACCTCCTATAGAAACAGTGAGAGTCCTAACAGAAGAGAGGCATGTAGAATCTGTAAGGCAGTTAGTTACCCAGGCTGGAAATAGGGGGGTTAAAAAGTTGGGAGAAGTGAATGAGAGAAAACTCTTGCCCTGCTGAAGAGGGTGGAGGGCTCAGCCTGGGGGTTGTTGTGAGTGCAGACTTTCTCCAAACTGATTAAATGGAATTAACTCCACAGCCTGGGATCTTACAACCTCCTGTTGCTCTCATCTGTCCAGACCCTTGTTCTACCTCTTCAGAGCCTCCTGGAACCCTGAGGAATTTATTAATGAGGTCCAATTACGGGAAATTTCAGGTTTTTAATAAACTTCGGATGCACAGCTGAAGGGCTCGGCTCAACCCCCCTGAGAAAATGTACATTACACAAGATTTCAGATGAACTGTACCCTTGATCTCCCTACCGATTCTCCCATCCAGCCCTCTCTCCACTTCCCATCATCCATAACATCTCTGCCCTTGCTCCCCGGTTTCCCCTCTGGCCTCATCTTCCCTCCCCCAGGTTTCACAGAGCGCTGTGGACTTCAGCTGCTCCTTATTTTAAAAAGAGCAGAACGCATAGAGCGCTGCTAACCGATGGACCTGGTTGGAGTCTGTCCAACCCTCCCCAGCTCTAATTTGTGGCTTTCTTTCCTAGGTGTACTGGAAAGACTTTTCCTGGCCATTTCCACGCTTGGTGACTGCTAGCAAACAATCTTTGTTTCCTCTTTGAGGATATTTTTGAAGACAGATTAGAGGCTTGAAAAAAAAAAAAAAAAAACAGTTGGAATAACTCTTTAAACAGGTTTTCCAAACACTGGAGGAAGGAAACAAAGGAGGTGGGTGGGAGCATCAACCCTGAATAATGTTCTATTTCTCATCCTGTGTTGCCTGGGGCCCTGCGCGGCTTGGGTTCTCCTCAGCCTGTGGAAACTTTGCGAACTTCCGGGGCTTGGTCTCTGCAGAGGCGGCTCTTCACCCTGGGAGAGACGGGCCCTCCACCAGCTGCTGTGGGAATGGTACATCTGGCATTCCGGCAGCCACTTCCTCTCCAGGGAGAAGCCTGGGCTCCACCCTGTGTGGTTTCACAAAGTGATGCTGGGGCTCCTGGGAAGGGCAGGAGCGGTTGTGAGCTGTGAACATCCTCCCAAGGTCCTGTGGGGTCTGCAGGCTCTGCTCAGCTGATTAAACAGTCTGCATCTGGGGCAGACATTTAAAGGGACCATTGCATGGCATGGCCAGATTATTCATAGCTGAAGATTGTATTTAACAAGGTAGAAAGCCCAGTTTAAAAAATAAAGAAAAAAGCAGCAGCATAGAGGTAGACTGGAATATTGGTCTTCAGAGGTAGTAGCCTCTTAAAGCAGTCCCCATCCACTCTAGCTGGCAGGGGTCTCTTCAATATGCCTCCATTCTTTTGGTTGCAGGTGACAGGAAAACAACGTGATCGAGGAGGGCATTTACCAGCTCCTGAAATCACAGGGGAAATATAGCTCATGTGAAAGTCGTTCAGTTGTGTCTGACTCTTTGCGACCCCATGGACTGTAGCCCGCCAGGATCCTGTCCATGGGATTTTCCAGGCAAGAATGCTGGAGTGGGTTGCCATTTCCTCCTCCAGGGAATCTTCCCAACCCTGGGATCGAACCCAGGTCTCCTGTATTGCAGGCCAATTTTTTACCATCTGAGCTACCAGGAAAGTACAGAAATATAGCCAGGTCTCAGGAATGAATGGAAACTGGGGTGTGCTAAATTGGGGCTGTACTAGTTCTCAACCACTGTTAAAAATTATATAAACTCGTGAAAAAATTGAATTAAACACAAAGGTAGTAAATTTGTAAAACTCATCACTTCCTGATAATTTTACTGCTCTTTGCTATTATCTCTGCTCTTGACGTTCCTTATATCTATTGTATGTGGTGGAAACACTATAGAATGGTGTGCTGTGGCTCATCCCTTTCCAACTCTGTTTTTCTGTGATGTTAAATTCGAAGCTTGGAATTGGCCATGGTGGAAGCCTTTGCACCATAGAAATTCTCAAATGCTACAAATCTGGGCTTGATCTACAGCTTTGTTGTTTGTCTAGAATCTAGACTGAAGGATATGCAAATTAAATTTAAAAGTAAGTTCACATTTGTAGTTGTTCCATTGTGAATGGCATTCAAAAAAATGAGAATATAATTCCTTCCATTTTTGAAAACTATTCTCTGTGGTCTTTGATCTAGGACAGATCTGCACATGGCCACCTACTTAGAACATATATCATTAGTTGTGCCTAGCCAGTAGGAACTTTATTGTTTTTATTTATTTAAAAAATTTTAAAAGCTTATTATTATTATTTTTTGGCCATGCTGCAATGCATGCAGGATCTTCATTCCCCCACCAGGGAAATTGAACTGGTGCCCCCAAGAGTGGACGCACAGAGTAGTAACCACTGGGAAGCCAGGGAATTCCTAGAACTTTGTTTTTATTGCCTGTGTTTCACTTGGAGGAGAGAGAACCATTATCCTCTCCACTGTACTGCATCGCTTTATTTGTTGGTGGGAGAGAGATTTGTATTATCTTGGTGCCTCTCAAATCACAGCATTATACACGTATATAATACCACACCATTATGTGTGTCTCTGTGTGTGTATGTGTGTCTATCCTCATTTGGGCTTCCCTGGTGGCTCAGTCAGTAAAGAATCTGCCTGCAATGTGAGAGACCTGGGTTTGATCCTTGCATCAGGAAGATCCCCTGGAAAAGGGAATGGCAACCCACTCCAGTTTTCTTACCTAGAGAATTCTGTGGACAGAGAAACCTGGCAGGTTACAGTCCATGGAGTCTCAAAGAGTGAGACACGACTTTCACTTCCATTACTTTTCACATATACTCATTTATACCATAAACATTTAAAATAATCTCATTTAATTCTTAAAACTAAATGCTTTTCTTAGAAGTGTATTGCTTTTCTTGTTGGTAAGAGAGAGACTTGCAGGTTATCTTGAAGAGAAAGTCAAGGTGTTAGTTCAGTTCAGTTCAGTTCAGTCGCTCAGTCGTGTCCAACTCTTTGCGACCCCATGAACCGCAGCACGCCAGGCCTCCCTGTCCATCACCAACTCCCGGAGTTCACTCAGACTTGCTTCCATCGAGTCAGGGCTGATCTCCTTCATAATGGACTGGTTGGATCTCACTGCAGTCCAAGGGACTCTCAAGAGTCTTCTCCAACACCACAATTCAAAAGCATCAATTCTTCGGCGCTCAGCCTTCTTCACAGTCCAACTCTCACATACATACATGACTACTGGTGACCCTCAAATTCCAAGCCAGTATCTATCTCCATTCTAAAGTCCATTCTAAAGGAGATCAGTCCTGGGTGTTCTTTGGAAGGACTGATGCTAAAGCTGAAACTCCAATACTTTGGCCACCTCATGCGAAGAGTTGACTCATCAGAAAAGACTCTGATGCTGGGAGGGATTGAGGGCAGGAGGAGAAGGGGACAACCGAGGATGAGATGGCTGGATGGCATCACCAACTTGATGGACATGAGTTTGAGTGAACTCTGGGAGTTGGTGATGGACAGGGAGGCCTAGCATGCTGCAATTCATGGGGTCACAAAGAGTCAGACATGACTGAGCAACTGAAATGAACTGAACTGAACTGATCTATCTCCAAAGAGTCAGACAGCAAACTTGATGTGTATATATTTGTTCTCCTTCAGAACCTTTGGCCTACAGTCTTTATTATCACCATTTTCCACTGATGATAATAGACAGACTTGGCCCTCTTTCCCAACTTGGGTCATGAGGAGAGTAGTTTATGAAGTTCTTGTTCAGAATCCTGCCTACAGATAATATTATCTTTAAAGTTCCTTGAAGGAGAGCTCTTCTGCTGGGATGGTGTGAGTTCTCCATGGATTGTCCCAGCTGGTGGGGCAAGGCAGGGCAGGGCGGGGGAGCTGATCATACGCAGGTCAAGCAACCCAGGACTACTGAAGGGAAGGGGTCACTGAACCTGTTACTCTGCAAAGAGATCAACCCAGTCCATCCTAAAGGAAATCAGTCCTGAATATTCATTGGAAGGACTGATGCTGAATCTGAAGCTCCAATACTTTGGCCACCTGATGCAAAGAGCCAACTCATTAGGAAAGACCCTAATGCTGGGAAAGATTGAAGGCAGGAGGAGAAGGGGATGACAGAGGATGAGATTGTTGGATGGTATCACCAACTCAATTGACATGAGTTTGAGCAAGCTCCAGGAGAGGGTGAAGGACAGGGAACCTGGTATGCTGCAGTCAATGGGGTCACAAAGAGACAGACAAGACTGATCAACTAAACAATTACAACTCTGCCTTCATACTGTTTCACTGAAACCATTTAAAGGGCAGCATACAAAAGGAAGACTTAACCCATAATTTTGTTGAAGTATACATTCCAATACTTTATCTCACTCTTTCCTTCTATACTGAAAGTTGATTCTTCTTACTCAGTTGTCCAGGCATATGCAAAAAAAAAAAAACAAGACAAAACATTTTTTTTAGATACTGAAGCTTGCTAAAACTCTCCATTCATCTTCTTTTCTGAGTAAGACCTTTTTTTTTTTTTTTTTTAAATAAAGATGCTTTAAATATCTCCCACAATGATTTCAAGGCATCACTTTTCAGACATTTGGTTTTTGGTTTTATGACAAGTTGCTCAATTGTGTCTGACTCTTTGTGACCCCCATGGACTGCAGCATGCCAGGCTTCCCTGTCCATCACCAACTCCCAGACCTTACTCAAACTCATGTCCATTGAGTTGGTGATGCCATCCAACCATCTCTTCCTCTGTTGTCCCTTTCTCCTCCTGCCTTCAATCTTTCCCAGCATCAAGTGGGAAATGTTCAGATGAGTCAGTTCTTTGCATCAGGTGGCCAAAATATTGGAGCTTCAGGTTCAACATCAGTCCTTCCAATGAATATTCATTTCCTTTAGGATTGACTGGTTTTATCTCCTTGCAGTCCAAGGGACTCTCAAGAGTCTTCCCCAATACCACAGTTGAAAAGCGTCAATTCTTTGGCATTCAACTTTCTTTATAGTCCAACTCTCACATCCATTCATGACTATTGGAAAAACCATAGCTTTGGCTAGATGGACCTTTGTTGGCAAAGTAATGTCTCTGCTTTTTAATATGCTGTTTAGGTTTGTCAGAGCTTTTCTTCCAAAGAGCAAGCGTCTTTTAATTTCATGGCTACAGTCACCATCTGCAGTGATTTTGGAACCCAAGAAAATAAAATCTGTCACTGTTCCCAGTGTTTCCCCATCTATTTGCCATGAAGTGATGGAACCAGATGCCATGATCTTCGTTTTTTGAATGTTGAGTTTTAAGCCAGCTTTTTCAGTCTCCTCTTTCACTTTCATCAAGAGGCTCTTCAGTTCCTCTTTGCTTTTTGCCATAAGGGTGGTGTCGTCTGCATATCTGATGTTATTGATGTTTCTCCTGGCAGTCTTGATTCCAGCTTGTGCTTTATCCAGCCTGGCATTTCGCATGATGTACTCTGCATATAGGTTAAATAAGCAGAGTGACAAGATACAACTGTGATGTACTACTTTCCCAGTTTGGAACCAATCCATTGTTCCATGTCCGGTTGCTTCTTGACTTGCATACATGTTTCTCAGGAGGCAGGTAAGGTGGTCTAGTATTCCTAGCTCTTTAAGAATTTTCCACAGTTTGTTGTGATCCACACAGTCAAAGGCTTTGGCATAGTCAATAAAGCAGAAGTAGATGTCTTTCTGGAACTCTCTTGCTTTTTCTATGATCCAACAGATGTTGGCAATTTGATCTCTGGTTCCTCTGCCTTTTCTAAATTCAGCTTGAACATCTGGAAGCTCTAGGTTCACGTACTGTTGAAGCCTCTTTTGGAGAATGTTGAGCCTTTCTTTGCTAGTGTGTAAGATGAGCGCAATTGTGTAGTAGTTTGAGCATTCTTTGGCATTGCCTTTCTTTGGGATTGGAATGAAAACTGACCTTGTCCAGTACTGTGGTCATTGCTCAGTTTTCCAAGTTTGCTGGCATATTGAGTGCAGAACTTTCACAGCATCATCTTTCAGGATTTGAAATAGCTCAGCTGGAATTCCATCACCTCCACTAGCTTTGTTTGTAGTGATGCTTCCTAACCACCCCCGCCATTGACTTTGCATTTCAGGATGACCTGGCTCTAGGTGAGTGTTCAGGCCACCGTGGTTATCTGGATCATTAAGATCTTTCGTGTGTAAAACTTCTGTGTATTCTTACCACCTTTTCTTAATATCTTCTGCTTCTCTTAGGTCCATATCATCTCTGTCCTTTATTGTACCCACCTTTGCATGAAATGTTCTGTTGGTATCTCTAATTTTCTTAAAGAGATCTCTAGTCTTTCCCATTCTATTGTTTTCCTCTGTTTCGTTGCATTGATTACTGAATAAGGCTTTCTTATCTCCCCTTGCTATTCTTTGGAACTCTGCATTCAGATGAGTATATTTTTCCTTTTCTCCTTTGCTTTTAGCTTCTCTTCTTTTCTCAGCTATTTGCATGGCTTCCTCAGACAACCATTTTGTCTTTCTGCATTTCTTTTTCTTGAGGATGGTCTTGATCACTGCCTCCTGTACAATGTCATGAACCTCTGTCCTTTCAGCCTTTGTGACAAAGGGCAGCTCTAATTATTTTCTAAAGTTTTTAAAAAACAATTTGGCCTTTCTTCCTTGCTGATTTCTCCCTTCTCTGAATTTTAGAAAGTTTGTGGTCAGTGCTCTGTGGTTTGTTTCTGTTTGTTTCTTGTGTGGGGTTCTTTTCTACCCTCAAGCAAAGTATAAGTTATGGAAAGCAAGGATAATAACGTTACTTTTCTGTCCCTTAACATCTGCTAAAGTGCCAGAAAAGTAGTTAACATTCAAAGTGACCTTGTTGATTTGCTGGCTTATTGGCTGCCAGCTGTAAGAACTCTTCTTCCTTCTAGCGTCTGGACACTTCTGACATGCCACTTTTCATGTACTGACAATGGGAAAAATCAAAGGAAAAAGCTTATTAGAATTGTGGACAAAGTAAAGGTGTCTTAGCTCTGAGTGATATTCTGAAATGTCTCTTTTGACTATTAGATATGAATGTTTAACATCTATTTTATCTACTCATAAATTCCCTCAACTCCTGTCCTTACTATTTGGTCATTACCAATGTGGACAAAGAATGTTGCCTGCCATTCCAATAAACATGAATGTTGCCAACCATTAAGATACAAAAAAAAAAAAAAAAAAGTAAGAAAAAGACTTCCTTAGCAGTCTACTGGTTAAAACTCCATGCTTCCACTGCAGGGGCTGAGGGTTTGATCGATGGCCTGGGAAGTAAGATCTCACATGCTTTTGGTGTGGCCAAAAGTTTAAAAAAAAATTAGCTAGCTGCAGCTTCCAGCCCTCCCCACCCACTCCAGTGTGCCATGAGGGGAGTTCAGGATGGAGAAAACCAGAGTACTGGCCCTATATAGTAAAGATGTCTATCAGAGAAATAATTTCAATGAGCCCAGACTCTCACAACTTCCTATACGTAGAAAAGCACTAAAATCTTTAACTTGAGATGTTTGCTTTTTTTGTGATTAGCAGTCATCTTTTGATATTTGACTACAGGTTTGTTTGTTTGTTTATTTCAGCAAAAACTGCTATATATCCTGGTTTTCCCCTAACATCTTTGAAACAGGTACTCAGATCTATGTAAGAGGCTGTCTCCTGGCCTAAAGTACTCAGTAATGTCCCTGAATAAAACATTCTCAACTTTTAGGTTGTATGTTTTGTCAGTTGACACCATGTTTTGAATTTGCTGAGGTTCTAAGTAAGAAATGTTACTATCATGGGCTTCCAAGTAAATTTATCAGATTAAAAACTTTTTTAAATCCATGGACTAAGGACGACTTTTTACTTTATAACTCATGACTAATAAATGGTTTGGCTGAGTTATTTCAGTAGAGTTCAGTATAGTTCAGTCGTTCAGTCATGTCTGACTCTTTGTGACCCCATGGAATGCAGCACGCCAGGCCTTCCTGTCCATCGCCAACTCCCAGAGTTTACTCAGACTCATGTCAATTGAGTTGGTTATGCCATCCAACCATCTCCTCCTCTGTCGTCCCCTTCTCCTCCTGCCCTCAATCTTTCCCAGCATCAAGGTCTTTTCCAATGAGTCATTTCTTTGCATCAGGTGGCCAAAGTATTGGAGTTTCAGCTTCAGCATTAGTCCTTCTAATGAATATTCAGAACTGATTTCCTTTAGGATGGACTGGTTTGATCTCTTTGCAGTCCAAGGGACTCTCAAGAGTCTTCTCCAACACCACAGTCCAAAAGCATCAATTCTTCAGTGCTCAGTTTTCTTTATAGTCTCACATCCATATGTGACCACTGGATAAACCATAGCCTTGACTAGATGGCCCTTTGTTTGTAAAGTAATGTCTCTGCTTTGTTGGTCATAACTTTTCTTCCAAGGAGCAAACGTCTTTTAATTTCATGGCTACAGTCACCATCTGCAGTGATTTTGGAGCCCAAGAAAATAAAGTCTGCCACTGTTTCCACTGTTTCCCCATCTATTTGCCATGAAATGATGGGACCAGATGCCATGATCTTAGTTTTCTGAATGTTGAGCTTTAGGTCAACTTTTTCACTCTCCTCTTTCAATTTCAAGAGACTCTTTAGTTCTTCTTCACTTTCTGCCATAAGGGTGGTGTCATCTGCGTATCTGAGGTTGTTGATATTTCTCCCAGCAATCTTGCTTCCAGCTTGTGCTTCTTCCAGCCCAGTGTTTCTCATGATGTACTCTGCATAGAAGTTATATAAGCAGGGTGACAATATACAGCCCTCATGTACTCCTTTTCCTATTTGGAACCAGTCTGTTGTTCCATGTCCAATTCTAACTGTTGCTTCCTGACCTGCGTGCAGGTTTCTCAAGAGGCAGGTCAGGTGGTCTGGTATTCCCATCTCTTCAAAAATTTTCCAGAGTTTGTTGTGGTCCACACAGTCAAAGGCTTTGACATATTCAATAAACAGAAATAGATGTTTTTCTGGAACTTTCTTGCTTTTTCGATGATCCAGCGGATGTTGGCAATTTGATCTCTGGTTCCTCTGCCTTTTCTAAATTCAGCTTGTACATCTGGAAGTTCACAGTTCACATACTGTTGAAGCTTGGCTTGGAGAATTTTGAGCAGTATTTTACTAGCATGTGAGATGAGTGCAATTGTGTGGTAGTTTGAGCATTTTTGGCATTGCCTTTCTTTGGGATTAGAATAAAAACTGACCTTTTCCAGTCCTGTGGCCACTGCTGAGTTTTCCAAATTTGCTGGCATATTGAATGCAACACTTTATAATTCAAGGTGCACTATTTTGTTTTCAAATAGTTGAAAGGACTAAAGCATTTGCCTTCTAAAAATAATCCAAAAAAACCCCCATAAATGATGGTAATACATTCAAGTGTCTAACAAGACAATTTTAAAAGAATTTTTTTTCAATAAATCTCTGTAACCAATAACTTCATATTTGGTATTTAACAAAGTGATAAAGTTCATGACAATATTCTCCTTTATTTATAAATATAGGATATGATGGGATTTGGAAAATCAACCCAAGTGTACTGAAGCAGCACTTAAATAGATCTTTCATACCCATGAATTAGCATTTATGTGAGATAATATTGGATTCGTTCTTATGGAAAACCCAAGTTGGCCTGGGTAGTGTGGGCACTGGATATAGACTTCTTTCATAACAGGACAACTACACTAACATTTACTAAGTGGCTACTATGAGCAGTATTCCCATAAAGCTATTAATCAGATAAAATATTGGTTTCAAAGATCCATTGAAATTAGGATATAAAGGAAGATATGACTTTAATACCAATTGTGTGTGTGCATGTATGTCTGTGTGCTCAGATGTGTCCCACTCTTTGCGACCCCATGGACTGGAGCCTGCCAGGTTTCTCTGTCCATGGAATCTTCCAGGCAAGAATGCTAGAGTGAGTTGCCATTTCCTACTCCAGGGGATCTTCCCAACCCAGGGATCGAACCTGAATCTCTTGCATCTCCTGCATCAGCAGGTGGATTTTTTTTTTTTTAACCACTGCACCACTTGGGAAGCCCCCTTATATCAATAAAGTGAAAGTGTTAGTCACTTAGTCATATCTGACTCTTTACAACCCTATGGAGTGTAGCCCACCAGGCTCCTCTGTCCATGGAATTCTCCAGGCCACAATATTGGAATGGATTGCCATGACCTTCTCCAGGTGATCTTCCCAACCCAGGGATGAAACCTGGGTTTCCTACATTAGAGGCAGAATCTTAACCATCTGAGCCACCAGGAAAGCTCCAGTAAGGAAGTATTTATTGAGTATTTACTGTGTACCAAGAACTGTAGTATCACCTTACATTTGTGATTATAGATGAGCAAACTGAAGCTCAGAAAGGTTAAGAACATTTGTTTAAAGCCAGGGTTTGTAGTCAGGTCTAACTCCAAATCTGAGCTTTCTTTTGCATCTAATTCCCTCCCATGTGACTGAAACCACTATTTCTTGTTCTGATAGGATACTTCTCCCTTTCATTCATTGGGGATGAGATTATGATCTGGGAAGGAGTGTCACTCACAGATATATTGGGTGGAGAGTGAAGAGCTCAGACCTTAGCAAAGGCCAAAATATCCTGTGGATGGGAATTTTAGTTCCTTGACTTACAGGAATTTTGAGTGAATTGGCATTGGTATTTGTAAGAAGTGGTTTGAGCTTTTCAGATGAAAGGCTTTAGGTAAGTATTAAGTGTGGCTATTAGAGACTGGCATGGAATTTTATATGAAGGAGAGTGCTTGTTAATTAAAAGATAGCTACTCATTTGGAGATTTGTTTTCTAGTTTAATCTCTTATGGGTTCTATAATAAGGGCTAGAAAAGTGCCTAAAGTTTTATTACAAAGACTCAAAAGCTAAGTTTGCATGTCCTGGATGATAGACTTTCAGTTCACTTCAGTTCAGTCACCCAGTCGTGTCCTACTCTTTGTGACCCCATGAATCATAGCACACCAGGCCTCCCTGTCCATCACCAACTCCCAGAGTTCACTCAAACTCACGTCCATCGAGTCAGTGATGCCATCCAGCCACCTCATCCTCTGTCGTCCCCTTCTTCTCCTGCCCCCAATCCCTCCCAGCATCAAAGTCTTTTCCAATGAGTCAACTCTTCACATGAGGTGGCCAAAGTACTGGAGTTTCAGCTGTAGCATCATTCCTTGCAAAGAACACCCAGGACTGATCTGCTTTAGAATGGACTGGTTGGATCTCCTTGCAGTCCAAAGGACTCTCAAGAGTCTTCTCCAACACCACAGTTCAAAAGTATCAATTCTTCAGCGCTCAGCTTTCTTCACAGTCCAACTCTCACATCCATACATGACCACTGGAAAAACCATAGCCTTGACTAGAAGGGCCTTTGTTGGCTTTAGGTGATTAAAATAATAATAATAGTAATTATAATAAATCCTGTTTACACCTTGTCTTTGCTTAAGGGCTTCAGAGTCTCTACAAACTTTAGCCTTTAGTAACTATATTTGTTCACTGGCCTATGACTTATCCGAACATCTGAGAACACTTTGGCAATAATAGGAACTGACAGGACCACAGAATTAATTTGACATCGTCTCTATTTGGAGCATACCTGTTGGGGAGAAGAGAGGAAATCTGAATTTTTTAATGTAGCTTGGGTGGCCACAAATCTCCTAACTCCTTTTATCTTCCTAGCCAATCATGGATCAGCCCTGGAGGGTATTATTATAAAGTCTCCCAGGTTAATGTTTCCCTTTGTCTATTGTTTATTTTTAAATGACCCAGGCAGTGGCTCAGAAAGGAATGCAATTCTCATAAAACATTTTCCCACATTAAACAATTAAAAATTATTTGGAGGTTGGGGAAGAGAGAGAGGGAAAGCTCAAGAAGGAACTTGGAGTTTTAGAGAAACTACTGTAGAAACTTGATTGGTATTTTTCTTTTGTGGTTATAAATAGAAAGTCAAGGACATGTTAACTGCCATGGCCAAGGTCATAGAGTAGAAGGGAGTCACTGAACAGGGACAGATATAGACTAATTGGGTCATGATGTGCAATAGTACCTGCTTTGTTAAAAGCCATAGTTTGATATTTATTCTGAGACCTCATCTGCCAGTCTCTTTCTCTCAGCTGTTTCCACTCCCTCTTCCTTTAATTCTCACTTTGATTATTCAAAAAGGCAGAGGGCTCCTTAGTTACCTCCCTAGTTCATCCATGCTATTAATTAACGTAATGATTAATTACTGCACACATCAAATTAATTAATTAATTAATTAATGTAGCTGCTGTAATAATCTCAACCCCAAATGTATACTGGTTAAACCCAATAGACTTGTTCTCTTACTGATGTAAAGTCTGAAACAGATATCCTGACGGATAAACTCCAAGCAGTGATGCAGAAATTGAGCAACTTTGTCTTGTGGCTTCACCATCTTCAACATGTGGCTTCCAAAGTCACTGGGCATGAGTACCCATCCTCTAGACTGGAAAATAGCATGGAGGAACACAGCTGGAAGGTCTTCAAGTGCCTGGTCTAGGAAAGACCAACATCATTTTGTTTTCCTTTAGTTTGGCTACAGTTTGGTCACATGGCCATATCTATTTGCAAGGGAGTCTAGAGAATGTAGTGTGTTGCATGTTCAGGAAGAAGAAATGGGGCTGTTATCTGACTAGAGTGCCTGGCTTAGGCACTTCCTCTTGCTTTATTTCTGGGGTTTCTTTTCATCTTTTTTTCTTAACATTCTATGAAACGTCACACTGATCGACATTATACTAATTAGATCAGATGAACAGGAAGTAGCATCACCCATCACCCCAAATGGGCTGATGCTGCCCCTTAATCTCCAGATGAAATGTAAGCTTCTGTGTATGACCTCTCAAACCCTCTCAAGCTGTCTCACTCCAGTTCTGGGTCCTCAGCCACCATTTAAGTAATACTACTTGCAAAACACTCATGAACTTGCAGAGAAATTTCTCATATAAGAATCTTATAAGCAATCTGTTGGGTTGTTTGTTTGGTTTTTAAATTTTTGCCCACACTATGAAGCATGCAGGCTCTTAGTTCCCCAACCAGGGATCAAACTCATGCCCCCTGCATCGGAAGTGCAGAGTCTTAACCACTGGGCCATCTGGGAAATCCTATGAACAATCTGAAAGATAGGCATCATTCATGCCATTTCACCCATATGGAAACAGATCCAGGGAGAAAAGTGACCTTCCCCAGGTCATACAGAAAATACAGGATAAAGATTTAGGCTCAAGTTTATATAGAACAAAGGCTTCAACTCAAAGCGTATCACTCCTGTGAGTTTTTTGGAGCTCTGTTTTTTCCATCTAAACCATCAGTTGCAAGTACTTAATCCTGCTGTCTTCATTTCCCCCATGGCTCCAGCCTTCCCCCTCCTCTGTTGTTTCTGGCAAAAACTTAGAGCTTCTTCATGCCCTGCCGTCATATCTTGAAATTCAAGACTTCACCAGATGGAATGGAATGCCCCTGGAACAAGCATATGCCACAAGGCTGAAACTGAAAAATTTGTTGACTGGTTACTTATTTCTTTTTCTCTAATGTAGGAAAAGTAATGTGTGTGCAGATTGTGGAACTATGGGCATTATATAAATAAGCAGAAAGAGAGATAAAAAAAAAAATTATCTACCACTCAGCTAACAGTTTTTGAGTCCCAGCTAGAAAAACTTTCGTTTGGAGTTGTGAACAAGTTAAAGAATAAATGAGAGTCTCTGCTCTCAAGGAACCTTAGAATAACAAGGGAGATAAATCTAAGGTCTAGATAACGATGATAAAACATGGAAAATGATAGTGCCAGCAGGAAGCAAGAGGTTCACTAGTTACTTCAAATGATGACTAATAGTATACTCAGCTGGCGAGGCTGAAGACTGAGTCAATGAAGGAAGGGAAAAATCTGAACTAGTTTTTACATTCATTAATATAATTATTAACTTGACAATCTAAGCACAACCTACTACTGGCCCACTGCTAGATTTATGTCAAAGAACATAATACGTGCAGTCCTCCTCTTGCAGGAGTTTATTATCTAGTAGAAGGAAAGCCACCCCACCAGTGACTACACTGTAAGTATTTAATGACAGTAAGGATATAAAGCATAAGGTGTAGAAGAAGGAAGAATAGGGAGATACAGCATGGTTTGCACCAAAGGAATAAGATTTGAATATACTCAGAGGGGGTGTTGAAGAAGACATTGAGATGAAAGGAAGAAGTATGAAACTACACGATTAGACAGTGTCAGCTAGGGTGGAGTGGACAGGAGGACAAGTATTAGTATTAGCCTCTCCTTATCCCAGAGGCTCCTCGGATGTCTGGAATCTGAACTTGATTTGTTAGAAAATGAGGAAACCGATGAAGGTTGAGGCAGTCAAGGAGAACATGTGTGACCCAGACTAGAACAAGGCCACATGAGGAGAAATGACACAGCCCTTGTTTTGTCCATCAGATCACCCTGGTCCATGTGAGAGGCAAGACAAGAGAAGATCAGCAGCAAAGCAGGTGGACTCACGGTACCTTTCCATGGAAATCCTTTCTACGATCCATGACTGAAAGTCCTGTCTATTTGCTCAACTCACAGTGAGAAGTGCTAGAAGCAGGAGCTTTGAAAGTGGGTCAGAAAAGAGCGGGGAGGGATGTATCTTCACATCCGTGTAAATCTGCAGATGAAAGGGGAGTGCTTCCCAGCACATCCTAGGGCAGTGCAAGAACAGCCAAGAGGAACACTGCTGTTTGTTTTACATCTTGGACAGGACAGAAAGGAGACCTTTCTCTGGACCCTGAATGTTTTTCTTTCTTTGTCTTCCTCAGGTGGAGCAGTTTGGCTGGGCCCACCTGGCTCTGTTCCGTCACAGTGGATATAGCAATTTTGAAGTGAGACTATTTACTCAGTGCAGAGAGGCATGCCCCACCAGAGGGAACATCACCAGGCCTCCCTGCACAGTTAGTTCTTCCTGAACGTCTTTAGCAAGATTACACCTGGCACACAGACGCTATCTACTTGCTGCATTCTTTACAAACCCACTGGTGGGCAGAGCAGTAAGATGACTGGCCACCATCCAGATGGTTAACAATAAAAGCAATTATTATGCAGCCATTAATCTTGTCAATTACATTTTAACCCAGGCAGTGTGTAAACGGAAGCTCTATCTGCTTCTATATTTTTCCTTTTCTTTCTCTGCCTCCTTTTCCCCCGGAAAATAAAAAGTGATTGCATGCTATCATTTTCTCAACATCATCACTGCTTTCATTTTTCCATTTATGGAAACAATTACACCAATATGGAAATTCCTTTAACATAAACATTGATTTTATCTTTCATTGTTTTGTGATTTCTAATGCATACAACACTCTAGAGGGTGAACGGAAAACAGATTTTTTTCTTTTTTATAAATCTATGATTCCTTTTTCACTTTAAGCTCTCCAATTGAAGGACCAAACTATTATAAAATACCATCCTGAGTACAATAATCAGTAGAGCAGGCATGTTATTAATGCGTGTTTTGTAGAATGTCTGTTTATAAGCAAATATTTCCCATTCATCTTTGTCTAGGTAGATGCCACCTAAAGACAGCCTTGTACATTTGAAAACCAGTAGCAGTTACCTTTTTGGTTAAAGTTGATTAAAGAGAAAAAATGTGAAGAACAATTCAAGAAGCAATTAGACATAGCACTGTTCAGGGCAGACGGTGAAGGGGTCAGAGTTTTTCTTCATTACCTCCAGCCTTTCTTTTTCTTCCTTCAGTGCCCTTGACCTCTCTTTCCCCTCCTCTTTTTCCAAAACCAGTTCTAGGAAATGACCCATATCAGTTATTTATCCCTTTATGTGAATTAATGAGTCCAGAGAATACTTAGTCCTGCTTTGTTTACCCTGAAAGCCTTATCTTTACTTATGGAATGAAAGGAATTTCAGGTATTAAATCACAACTCAAAGTTCAAGTTTTTAAGTTCTGTTCACACAGAGGTCTGAAAAAACAATTTCTTATTGGAAAGAGGGCAGTTTTTAGTGGGCTCCCATCCCAGACTTTAGAGGCGACTGCTCTCTGCCCTCCCCTCTTGGTGGAACCACTCTTAGAGAAGAGGGTAGGAGGTTGGGGTCGAATAGCAAAGGGAGATATCTAACATGCTGTTAGAAATAAGGTGTTTGAGACTGTTTCCAGTGAAGCCTCATGAGTTTGTCAGTGAATCGGGAACATGAAAAAGATCTGTCACAGACCCTTTTTGTCTTTGGGACACAGCAAGAAAATCTCCAGGAGATGTCCTTGTTCAGGGCAGCCCTGCTATCTCATTCTGGCAAGAAACCTATAGTGAGATCTCGCTTACCTAAATTACCACATTGTTTCCAGAGAGTTGGGAAATTTTCGTGTTGCTGGGCATGAACCTGCAAGCTCGTTTTCTCAGATTTGGTCATGCTGATAGGGTAATACAGTACGCTTTCTAGAAAAGGGCTACACTTGATGTTTTGTCTCAGTTGTCTCTAAACGTGAAAGTGTTAGTTGCTCAGTCGTGTCCGACTCTTTGCGACCCTGTGGATTGTAGCCTGCCAGGTTCCTCAATCCATGGGATTCTCCAGGTAAGAATACTGGAGTGGGTAACCATTCCCTTCTCCAGGGGATCTTCCTAATCCAGGGATTGAAACTGGGTCTCCCCATTTCAGGCAGATTCTTTACCATCTGAGCCACCATGGAAGCTAAAGCTAAGCGTAGTCTAAGGCGTTTATATTGGGAGCTCAGTTTTGGTGAAATGGAGTTGACTAGTGAATAACTGTGGAGAAGGCAATGGCACCCCATTCCAGTACTCTTGCCTGGAAAACCCCATGGATGGAGGAGTCTGGTAGGCTTCAGTCCATGGGGTCGCTGAGAGTTGGACACGACTCAGTGACTTCACTTTCACTTTTCAATTTCATGCATTGGAGAAGGAAATGGCAACCCACTCCAGTGTTCTTGCCTGGAGAATCCCAGGGATGGCGGAGCCTGGTGGGCTGCCATCTATGTGGTCACACAGAGCTGGACACGACTGAAGCGACTTAGCAGCAGCAGCAGCAGTGAATAACTGAGATTTCTTCTACCTCCTTCAATAATCTGATGATCTCTAAAGTAAAATTAATTGGTGCAACTTGATATAATGTTATTTAAGACAAAATGCTTAGGGTCAGAACTCTGGTAAAAGATTAGAAGCCAAGGATGTAAGGGATAGGGGCCATTTTTCATTGATTGTTGCTTCTCAAACTAAAATGATTCCAGGGTAAAGAGAAGAAACAGAAGCTATTGGTGGCAAATCAATACTAGCTGCATCAGCAATAAGATTGTTCAGAGAAACACTTTTACAAAGGGTGGGAAAGAACAGACCAAATCTGGGAAAGTAAGGGAGAGGCCAGTTTCTTTTAACAACAGTGGTTTGAGCTGACAAACAGCACAAGCTTTTCTTTGGTGAAATGATTAAACTGAGACAAGGGAGAGTTCCCTGAAAAACCAAATCATAAGTCAGCACCAATCAGATGATCACAGAGTATTTATTTCATGGCTAATCAACTATTTGAAAAGTACTCTTAGCAGTCTAGATCTTTAGGTTAAAGGCACTGGATCTCATGAAGAAGTGGAAGGATCATAGAGAGAAATTTAGAGAAAGCTAATGATTTCAGAGTATATAAGGATTTTGGTCTTCAGTGCCATCATGGATACATTCTTTAGTAGTAACTCAGGCTAAAGAATGGTGTTAGTGAAACCGAGGTCCAGTATGGAAGTCTATGGGCCAGTCATATGTTATTCAGTAAGGACTGACTAAATCTCCTGTGTCCTTAGGATTTTCCCAGGGAAGACAGAATGAAAGACAAGATACATTCACAGCATTGGAGGAATGCAGAGTTTAGAAGGGACTGAAAAAAGACACTTATAGTGGGTAACAGACTTGGAAAGTTTTAACCTTACAGTTAAAGTTTGTATCAGCCTTGATAAGCCACCTCAAGAACAGAAATTACAGGAGAGATTGAATGAGTCTGTTGGGTCACAGTCAACTTGTCATCACTCCAGAGCTGGCGTATTTGAGGGGTGGGGTTTTTTGGTGACATCATTCCATACATAAAGACTCATGCATATTCTAGTCAGGATGTTGATAACTATTTTTTTCTCATTAAAGAAGATAAAGATTTAGTGATGAAATGATTCTAGCAACTGGGTCCAAGTTCCTCCAACTTCTAAAATGACCAAGTAAAGATGAGAAAGGGATTCTGTGGCTAAAAGTGACAGAAATCTGTTGATCTGCCAATATTTATTGAAAATCTGTTCTGTGGAAGGCCGTATGCCAGTTTTTGGATTCCTGCTATACTCTCTACTCTCATAATCCTGAGATTTTTGAGCCGTGTGTTCTGATGCTCAGAAAGGTCTGCCCATGGGCTGTAGCGTAGAGTTGCATTGGCTTTTCAAGCACAAGCTGGTTTTAGAAGTCATACAATTGATGGAAACTTGCATCCCCTCTCAGTGCCCCCTTACCAGCAGGCAGGGCTGTTTTTCTTTTTTTGCCAACTGGAGTTCTGTAGTTACCAACTTCAGAAGGTATAAATGTATTTGGAATTTCTCCTTCTCTTCTCTGCTTAGCCCCAATTATTTTCCTTCCTATCATCCAGAAAACACACACACAAAAAGAAAATCCTTGTATTTTACAAGTCTGTTTAAAAACTGTTAATAGTTTAGTAAATTCTTCTTTAAAACATTATGACCATTTCATTTATTCCAAGAATTCTCATATATTATACATAAATTATCACATTAACCAAAAAAAAAAAAAAAAGAAAGAGAGAGAGAGATAAAAAAACCCCACATGATCATAAGAATAAATGTAGGGAAAATTGACATAAAAAATAGCACCTATTCTTGATATAAACTCCTTGGGAAACTGGAAATAGAAAGGAAGTCCTTAACTTGATAAAGAGCGTGTACAAAAACTACGGCAACATCATGCTTTGTGGGGAAACATTGAGTGTCTTGGGTTAGGGTCCTCAGAATTGAGATTGAGATAGGGAATCCTGAATGAGAATTTTCAGGAGAAACTTGACAGGAAGGGAAGGAAACAGGATAGGCAGGGGAAAAGGTTGGACAAAGATGTTCTTTCAGCTAATGCTAGCCTCAGCTCATGAACAGGGAACTCTGAAACACCAGTAGCACCACAGAGTCAGGTTGAGATAAGGAGGCAGGTCTTTTTGGTCCCGCGTATCTGTGAGTCGTTGGCTGCAGCCCCCTGGAGGGCTAGGCACAACCTCCCACATATTTGTGTCCAAGTGGTTGCCACTTGCCAAGGACAGTTCTCAAGAGTAGAGTGCAGCTGTGAGCTGATAGCAGCCCTTCCCCCTCCAGCACGTGAGAGAAAGTGCTCCTGCCCGGTAAATGGGGTCTGGGTGGAGTACCAACTGAGTATACTCGATTGACTTTTTATATTAAAGATAGTTTCATTCACCTGAAGCTAGGAAAAGCTTAATTTTAACTATTTCTGGGGTTCTGATTATTTCTCAGGTTAGTATTATTTTCTTTCTTTCTGTCTTTAGAACTTCTCTAAACATTTTCTGTAGTGTAGGTCTGCTGGTAACAAACTTAATTCTTCCGTATTTGAAAAAGTCTTCCTCTTTCATTTTTGAAGTAAGTTTTCACTGGGTATAAAATTTGGGTTAATTGTCACCCTGCAACCCCCATCCCCTTGCCCAGCCCAGTATTTTAGAGTTATCTCTCTTTTGGCTTGTATAGTTTCAGATAAGAAGCCTACTGTCATTCTTATCTTTTCTCTTCTGTAAGTACGGTTTCCTTTTTCTTTGACTGTCTTCAAATTTTCTCTTTATATTTAGTTTTAATCCACTTTGTTATGATGGGTCTAGATGTGTGTGGGTGGTGTGGGTTTTCCTTCTCTTTCTCCTTCTTCTTTACTTTGTTATTTTAATATGTTTTTTGGTGGCAATCCTCTGAGCTTCTTAGACCTGTGGCTTATATATTTCATGATCTGGGGGGAAATTCTCAGTCTTTATCTCTTCAAATATTTCTTATACCTTACACAGGTTAAACCATAGTTCCAATGGCTCTGTAATTTTTGCTTTTCTTCACTCATTTTTTTGTCTCTTTGTTTTTGTTTGGGTAGTTAAACGTTTTTTAAAATGTAAGTATAATTGACATACAATAGTATATTCATTTCAGGTGTACAATATAATGATTTTATATTTGAATATATTTAGAAATGACCACACATTGTTACATAGTGTTTCATTTTTTTGTGATGAGAGTTTTAGGTCTACTCTCTTTGTAACTTTCAATGAAAACAGTGTTATTATTTTTCTTTTTCTAAAAAAAGTGAAGTGTAGTTGATTAACAGTGATGTGTTAGTTTAAAATATACAGCAAAGTGATTTCATACATATATATATAGATACACACATTCTTTTTCAGATTGTTTTCCATTACAAGTTATTACAAGATATTGTAATAGTTTGTGTGCTCTACAGTAGGTCCTTGTTGCTTACTTATTTTATATATAGTTGTGTGTATGTGTCAATCTTGAACTCCTAATTTATATCTCCCCTCACTCCACTATCCCCTTTGGTAACTATAAGTTTATTTTCTATGTCTGTGAGTCTATTTCTGTTTCATAAATAAGTTCATTTGTATCACTTTTTAATTCCATATATAAGTGATACCGTATGATATTTGTCTTTCTCTGATTTACTTCACTTTGTATGATAACATCTAGGTTCATCCATGTTGTTGCAAACGGCATTGTCTCATTCTTTTGTAATGGCTGAGCGATATTCCATTGTATATATGTACCGCGTCTTCTTTATCTGTTCATCTGTCAGTGGACATTCAGGTTGCTTCTATGTCTTGGCTGTTATAAATAGTGCTGCAATGAACGCTGGGGAACATGCATGTATCTTTTTGAATTGTGGTTTTCTCTGGATATATGCCCCAGCGTGGGATTCCTGGATCATATGGTAGCTCTATTTCTTAATGTTTTAAGGAACCTCCATACTGTTCTCTATGGTGGCTGTACCAATTTATGTTTCCACCGACAAGTGTAGGAGAGTACCCTTTCCCTCACACCCTCTCCAGGATGTATTGTTTGTAGACTTTGATAATGGCCATTCTTACAAGTGTGAGGAGATACCTCACAGTAGTTTTGATTAGCATTTCTCTAATGTTAGGCATCTATTGATGTGCTTTTTGGTCATTTGAATGTCTTCTTTGGAAAAATGTCTATTTAGATCTTCTGCTTATTTTTTTATGGGTTTGTTTGTTTTTTTGATATTGAGCTCCATGAACTTTTTGTGTATTTCGGAGGTTAATCTTGTTCGCTTCATTTGCAAATATTTTCTCCCAGTCCTTAGGTTGTTTTTTAATTTTTGTTTATGGTTTCCTTTGCTATGCAAAAGTTTTAAAATTTAGTTAGGCCCCATTTGTTTATTTTTGTAGGTTTTTTGTTTGCTTGTTTGTTTTTATTTCCACTGCCCTAGGAGATGAATCTAAAAAAATATTGCTGCAAATTTTGTCAGAGTGTTCTGTTTATGTTTTCCTCTAGGAGTTATAGTAGCTGATCTTATATTTAGATCATAAATCCATTTTTGAGTTTGCCTTTATATATGGTCTTAGAGAATGTTCTAATTTCACTTTTCTATGTGTATTAATTGCTGTCCAGTTTTCCCAGCACCACTTATTGAGGAGACTGTCTTTTCTTCATTGTATATTCTTTGCCTCCTTTATTGTAGATAATTGACCATAAGGGCATGGGCTTATTTATGGGCTTTCTATCCCATTACAATAATCTATATATCTGTTTTTATGCCAGTACCATACTACAAACAGTATTATTAATTACAACGGACATGCTGTTTGTCTTATATCTACAAAGGTGTTTTTTTCTTTTCTAAGATTTCACATATAAAAGAGATCATATGGTATTTGTCTTTGTCTGTCTGATTTCTTTCACTTAGCATAATGCCCTCATGGTTCAACAAAATTTTTGCAAATGGAAAAGTTTCATTCTTTTTTAATGACCTAGTAATATTCCATTTTATAAATCTGGGGAATTTTTAATGACTATTTTTGTGAGTTTACTAATCTTTTTTCCACTTAGTTCCTTTGGTTTGTTGAGTTTATTGATCATCCAGTTAAAGGCATTCTTTTTTCTATTATTATTTTTTATTTTTAGCATTTTCATTTTTTTCCCCTATAGTATTGATTGCTCTGCTTAAAATTTCCATCTGGTTTTTCATGTTGTTCACCTTTTCTAGTAGAACCTTTAAAGATATTAATTAGTGATTTTAAATTACTTCTCTGATAGTTGCAACATCTGGTTCATCTCTAAGTCTCTTCTGTTGACTGCTTTGTGTTTTGAAAATGAGTTGTTTTCCTTGATATTTTGGTATATTTTCTAATTTTGATTGAATGCCTGATCTAACAGATCTGAGGTAAATACTGTATGACTAGAAATGGACATGATACTTCCTTTGTTAGACCATCAGTGGGGGAAGAGGGTGATAGTGTTATTCAATCTAATCAGGAGTTGATTTTGTGTTTGTTTTTTTGTTACCATAGGGAAACAATGGAAACAGCGACAGACTTTATTTTCTTGGGCGCCAAAATCACTGTAGATGGTGACTGCAGCCACGAAATTAAAAGACACTTGCTCCTTGGAAGAAAAGCTATGATAAACCTAGACAGTATATTAAAAAGCAGAGACATTACTTTGCCAACAAAGGTCCATCTAGTCAAAGCTATGGTTTTTTCAGTAGTCATGTATGGATGTGAGAGTTGGACCATAAAGAAGGCTGAACACTGAAGAACTGATACTTTTAAATTGTGGTGATAGAGAATACTCTTGAGAGTCCTTTGGACTTCAAGGAGATCCAACCAGTCAATACTAAAGGAAATAAGCCCTGAATATTCATATGCCTCCAATACTCTGGCCTCTTGATGGAAGAACTGACTCATTGGAAAAGACCCTGATGCTGGGAAAGATTGAAGGCAGGAGGATAAGGGGATGAAAGAGAATGAGATGGTTGGATAGCATCACCAACTCAATGGACTTGAGTTTGAACAAGCTTGAAGAAGCTCTGGGAGATAGTGAAGGATGGGGAAGCCTGGAGTGCTACAGTCCATGGGGTCACTAAAAGTTGGACATGACTGAGTGACTGAACAACAACAACAACATAGTTAGCTTCAATGTATCACTAGCTTCAAATTCCTCTACTACTTTGCGGTGGAGGTTGAATTACTGGAAGAGTTTTTCAATGTTCTTGCTCCATCTGCATCTTTAAGCCTTCCTGTATCTCAGAGGCTTTTCTCTCTGCTCCTGATCTTCAGCCAGAAGTAGACTCTGCTTCTTGTTATTTGGTGCCTGTTAGCCTGGTTGTAGGAGCAGGCAATTTCTTTGTTGTCCTGGTTCAGTTTTTGTCTTGGAGAAGTCCTTTGGCCCTGTACCTTGGCAGGGGGTGGTGGGGGGGTGTCTTTGAAAAAAAAAAAAACCAACAACAATAAAACACCTTTCCATGTGGAAAATATGTTCAAACTGATTTAACAAGTGAAATCTTCGACACTGAAGCCAAAGGAGTTTTCAGCATTAGCACTGTGGTGAGACCAATAAAAAGACTTCTTCAATACGCATCTCTGTCCTTTTGTTCATTTTGCTCTTGTATAAATGTGAAGCAACAGTCTGGGGCAATGATACAAAAGTCCAAGGAAGACCATTACATATAAAATAATACAAATGGTACTGCTGCAGTTGTGGGACCCAGTGGTACTGGGTGAGGAACTAGTCTAGATCAATGTTGGTACTTTGGGGAATTTGGCTTGAGGTTAAAGTGCACAGGGCCATATCTGTGGCCAACAGATCTCTGGCCAACAGACTTCTAATATTTTTGGAGAGGAGGGATT
This sequence comes from Ovis canadensis, assembly GCF_042477335.2. Classification (NCBI taxonomy): domain Eukaryota; kingdom Metazoa; phylum Chordata; class Mammalia; order Artiodactyla; family Bovidae; genus Ovis; species Ovis canadensis. The sequence continues at coordinate 35,663,056 of NC_091260.1, forward strand.
GGTAGTAGATAGCAAAGATGGGCAAAAAGAGGTACTGAACATCTTTTATGTTGGTGGTGAGGTCTACCCTATTAATCAATATGTTGCAATCAGAGAGAACTCTCTAGTCTGTCTTTCTTTCAATTATTTCATGATCCAGCTTAATGGAGCAAAGTACCATGTCTGTTTGCCTATTCATGGAATAGGAGCTCTTTCACTGTTTTATAGAGCTGTGTTGTGATGTCATTAATATTATATTTTTAGTGCTTTGTCTTAATAGGAAATTACTGGAAGCAGCCTAAATGCTTGAAAATAGAGGTTTAGTTAGAAATGTAATATTCTGTATCTACTAACATGTAAGAAGAATTATTAATGACCTGGGAAAGTACTCATTGCATAAGGTTAATTGAAACAAAAAGTTCAAAAAATGTGTATGTGCAGTTGTTTCTTAACTGTGAAAAAAAGATATAGTTTGTTTAAGGAAAAGGTTAGAATGAATCTACCAGAAAAAATTAAAGTCATTAATTCTGAGTAATGAGATTATGGGTGATTTCCCTTCTTATCATCTTAATCTTCTTAATGTCCCAGATTTTCTTTTAATGAGCAAATACTACTTTTAAAAACAGAAAAAGAAAAAAGTAATAATGTAAATGTGACATTTAGCAATTACTAAGGACTAGAACAAATGACATTATTTATTATTTAGTGATTATCTTCATGGGAAAGCCCTTAATGTTTGTACAGGTATGAGAGAAAGCATACTATTTTTGCTTCAAATGTTTTCATAGCTGTTTTATATAATGATATTAACCACATGATTCATCAATTCTGGATCCTGTTGCTATCTTCAAAATAAACCATTTATACCTTTTACATATACAAAGAAGGAATTAAATGCTTTCTGTGTTTATGTCTTACCTTTCTCTTCTTTGGTTAGAGGCCAACTCTGTGTGATTTAAATGATACATGTATTTTTGTTTTTAATAATTTAAGCATTAGGAAGCTCTTCTTTCCATCCAGACTAAATCCCTTCAACTCTTTCTTGGGTGGAAAAGCAGAACAGCCAAATGCCATTTCCTAATGGGAAATGTTTCTAGTGAGCCCCAAAGAGTATTATAGAGACTTTCCTTAGATTTTGAATACACAAGTCATCAGTAGCTCTAGAAGCATTTGTGTTTTTTTTAGGGAAACCTCTAGAAACAACTCACAATAAACTGTGGAAAATTCTGAAAGAGATAGGAATACCAGACCACCTGACCTGCCTCTTGAGAAACCTATATGCGCGTCAGGAAGCAATAGTTAGAACTGGACATGGAACAACAGACTGGTTCCAAATAGGAAAAGGAGTACATCAAGGCTGTATGTTGTCACCCTGCTTATTTAACTTACATGCAGAGTACATCATGAGAAACGCTGGGCTGGAAGAAGCACAAGCTGGAATCAAGATTGCTGGGAGAAATATCAATAACCTCAGATATGCAGATGACGCCCCCCTTATGGAGGAAAATGAAGAGGAACTAAAAAACCTCTTGATGAAAGTGAAAGAGGAGAGTGAAAAAGTTGGCCTAAAGTTCAACATTCAGAAAACTAAGATCACTGCATCTGGTCCCATCACTTCACAGAAATAGATGGGGAAACAGTGGAAACACTGTCAGACTTTATTTTTGGGGGCTCCAAAACCACTGCAGATGGTGACTGCAGTCATGAAATTAAAAGACACTTACTCCTTGGAAGGAAAGTTATGACCAACCTAGACAGCATAGTCTGAAGCAGAGACATTACTTTGCCAACAAAGGTCCGTCTAGTCAAGGCTAGGCTTTTTCCAGTAGTCATGTATGGATGTGAGAGTTGGACTGTGAAGAAAGCTGAGTACTGAAGAACTGATGCTTTTGAACTGTGGTGTTGGAGAAGACTCTTGAGAGTCCCTTGGACTGCAAGGAGATCCAACCAGTCCATTCTAAAGGAGATCAGTCCTGGGTGTTCATTGGAAGGAATGATGCTGAAGCTGAAACTCCAATACTTTGGCAAAGTATTGACTCATTGGAAAAGACTGTGATGCTGGGAGGGATTGGAGGCAGGAGGAGAAGGGGACGACAGAGGATGAGATGGCTGGATGGCATCACTGACTCAATGGACATGAGTTTGGGTGAACTCTGGGAGTTGGTTATGAACAGGGAGCCCTGGTGTGCTGTAACTCATGGGGTCGCAGAGTCAGACGTGACTGAGTGACTGAACTGAAATGAACTAGAAACAACTAACACACTGACTGACTTGTAGGAGGTTCTTAACAAATACTGTTACTATTATTGACATTGATTTAAAAAAATCACTACTAAATTATTGTGTCTGTGGACACAGATGTGTACATAGGATATAATGTTGTACTATAGTTGATGTGATTTGGGCAGTCTACTTGTTGCAAGAAACAGATCAAGTGTTTCTGCATTACTTTAAAAAATTAACTTATTAAATAAATTATTTAATTACTAAAATTCAAAGTTTTACTTACCTTTGTTTTTCCAAATTCTGATAATTATCTTTGTTTCATTAGGGCTTTTTTTCCTCCTGAGATTTTATCTTGTTTTTCATTTTGAACATATTCCTGTTTCCTCATTTTGCTTGACTCTCTGTGTTGGTTTCTCTGTAGTAGACAGAACATCACCTCTCCCAGTCTGGAAGGAGTAGGAAATGAACCTCATCATTCAACACTGCCCTAGCTCTTGGTCATCTCTCAAATCTTTGTGATGGTGCAAGCCAATTATTTCACTTTTAATGGCTTCCAGTAGTTGAGGTTGTGCCAAAACCTGTCAGTGTTAACAAACAGGAGCATCTAGATTCACGCACCTAGATTCAGGCTGATTGAAACCCAGACCCTTGGGTAGCAGCTTTTAAAATATGCAAACATATATACAGTCCTGTGGGCCCCTCAAGCAAAAGGCCCCCCAGGCCATCTGAACCAGGTGATCTGGAAGGTACCTTTAGGGGGCTCCAGGCAGTGGAGTGTATAAGCCCCCTTCAGAGAGATGTCAGTAAGCTGTAGGAAGGCATAGACAGAACAAAGATGGCACTCACAAGCCTCTCCTCTGCAAGACCTGAGAGGTGCTCTACAGGCCTCTTGTTGTGTGGCAAAACGGAAGCTTGCGCCTCAGCTCAATGCTCCAGGCTGAGCAAGTGGGCCTCCCTCACCAAAAGACAGGGCTGCTGTTTCAGTCAGCGGCCTGAACTGTGCCCTGTGGTGGTAGCCTGACAAAAACTGTCTTTCCCTTCGTTGCAAGCCTCTGGGACACAGAAAAGCAAGCCCACCATGGCCACCAAAACCATGTGATTGGAGTCCCCTGCCCAGCAGATGCAAAACCTGGGCCCCAGACATTGTAAATATTCCCCTCGTAGAGCTATTCACAGCCTGGAGCATGGACATGGTGCCCACTGGAACTGGAATTAGAGAGGGAGTGTATAAATGCCCACAGGAAAAAAGAGGACAAAAGGAAAGAAAAAAAGCCTTGTATTAAAAAAACAACAAACAAACAAAAGTTGGTGTTCCCTGACTAGCATGAAGATTGAAGATGGCGCCCCACAGCCATGAATTCCATGATTGCCCTTCAGGCAAGATTAGCAAAGGGGCCTCATTCACAACAATGTGAAAGCCTCTGGATCAGCCCTGGGGTGAGTGAGCCCACAGCCAGCCCCTGCAGGGTTCTTTCTCAGATTTCTGTTACCTGGTGGGCCTTGGGGCACCTTTGGTTTTCAAAGCTAAATGTTTTGGGGGCTTGTCTCTCAGATACTTGTCTTAAAAGTTGGGGTAACTTCTGTGGGGTTCAAACCGTTCCCTCCTCAAGGAGAAGCTCTGGGTTTTGAGTTCCCTCCTGACTGTGGGTTGCCTCACAGCTGATGGGATTTTGGTGAAATTATGTCCCAGACTTTCCTACCCCTTCCATATGGGTGTTCTCTCCGATTGTTTGCCTGATGCATAGACTCAGTCAGGTTTTAGTGTCTCCCCAGCCACTGCCCCCCAGGCACTTGTTCTATACTTAGCTGCAAATTCATTATGTCTGTGAGTGGATGTGAGCCCGGGATCCTCCCTGGTTGCCATCTTGAACAGAAACCTATGTTTCTAATACCTATTTCATATACTGGAAGGACATAAACCTTAGACATCATTCATTTGACTTGAGAATATTATAGGAAGAAAATGAGAGATGCATGGAAATTCATGATTCCTTTTAATTTTTTCCTCGCCCTTAGTCAAGGGATTGACTCCTGTATGCCACATTGTTAATTTCCCCTTATGCAACAAAATTTGAAGAATAACCTCCTTAAAACCTGTTTGTTTTTTTCTAATAACTTTGGTAGGCCGAGTTTCCCCAGTATCATAAAGTGTTTCTTAAGAATTCCTGTGCATTGATTTTTGTGGGACACACTATTCGAAACAAAAGAAAAATATTTTCTGGGTAGAGTCAGCCTTGCATCACAGATAACAGTTGGTCCAAGTCAAGTTCTAACTGAAGGCATTTCAGCATTACTAAAAACAGTGCAAAAATGGACTTTTTTCCCCAGATTTATTTGCTTTTTGGTAGGAATTGTGGTATGTTGTTAAGTAAGTTAATTGCTGCCAAGACTTAGAAGTTTTTAAAGGAAAAAGACAGTATTTATTACCTGGGGAGTTTACAAGCCCATCCATGCTTCTGTACAGTGGGAGAATTTGATATGCTGTAGCTGTGACTGAATTATGGAACAGATAAGTGACCAAGTGCCCTGCATCCATTTTTTCTGGGGGAAGCTTCTTCCTACTTCCAAGGAAAGGCTGGATGATCTCTCTGCAGAAATCTCCCTGCTTTCATTCTTGCCTTCCTGCGGCCCGTTCTCTCCACAGAAGATAAAGTAAGGCTTTAGAAAGAGAAAAAAATGGATTATTTCACTCTCCTGTTTAAAACTGTCCCAGGGTTACCCACAAGGCTTAGAATAAAATCAGAGTCTTTACCCTAGCCCTCAGAAAGCCCCATAACCCATTGTTTGACATCCCCTTGGTCATCTTCTTCTACTCTTTACTCTCATCTGCTGTGCTGTAGTCTCAGTGGCCTTCCAGTGATTGATTTGTTCCTGCCTTAGGTCCTTGTCTCTACCTACTCTTTCTGTCAACAATGTTCTTGCTACCTCTCTTTTCTTAGCTGCTTCCTTCCTTCAATCAGATTTCACTTCCTCAGAGATGCCTCTTCTGATTGTCTATTTTACAAGATGAGCTGGTAGCCACCTTATCCTTCTATTTCTTTAAAAAATTATTTATTCGCTTATTTATTTAGCTGTGCTGGTCTTACTTAGCGCATGGGATCTTTGATCTTCATTGCAGCATGTGGGGTCTTTTTTTAGTGGCAGCGTGTAAACACTTAGTTTTATGTGGAGTCTAGTTCCCTGACCAGGGTTTGAACCTAGGACCCTTACACTGAGAGAGTGGACAGCCACTGGACCCCCATAGATGTCCCTATCCCTTTGTTTTTAATCTCTGCATAATCAGTTCAGTTCAGTTCAGTCGCTCAGTCATGTCCAACTCTGCAGCCCCAGGAACCACGGCACGCCAGGCCTCCCTGTCCATCACCAATTGCCAGAGTCTACCCCAACCCATGTCCATTGAGATGCCATCCAACCATCTCATCCTCTGTCATCCCCTTGTCCTCCTGCCCTCAATCTTACCCAGCATCAGGGTCTTTTCAACTGAGTCAGCTCTTCGCATCAGGTGGCCAAACGGTTGGAGTTTCAGTTTCAACATCAGTCCTTCCAGTGAATATTCAGGACTGATTTCTTTGAGGATGGACTGGATAGATCTCCTTGCAGTCCAAGGGACTCTCAAGAGTCTTCTCCAACACCACAGTTCAAAAGCATCAATTCTTTGGCACTCAGCTTTCTTTATAGTCCAACTCTCACATCCATACATGACTACTGGAAAAACCATAGCCTTGACTAGACAGACCTTTGTTGACAAAGTAATGTCTCTGCATAATACTTTTCACTATAAGCTACTTCTCTTGTTTGTTTATTTATTGTTAACCTCCCCTTCCTGCCTGGAATAAAAACCTCACGGGTATAGGGACTTTGTCTAGTCTTATGAATCTCTAATCCTACTGCCTAGTACAGTGCCAGGCACATAGAAGTGCTAAGTTGCTTCAGTCGTATCTGACTCTTTGCGACCCTAAGGCCCTCTCAAAATGTGGAATAAATAATGTTCAATGAAGGGAACAGTAAGGTCATAGAATACCATTATGAGGATTAAATAAGATAATGTCTATAAAGTGCTTAAAGTAGGAAAGTGATATATAATATACTTAGCAGGATTTTTGCTTGTTTGTTTCAGCCATGCCATGTGATATGCAGGATTTTAGTTCCCTGTGCAGGAATCAAACCTGTGCCCCTACATTGGGAGCTTAGAGTCTTGACCTCTGGACCACAAGCAAAGTCCCAAAAGTGATATATAATATACTCAATAAGTGATAACTACTGTTGTTGTAATTATATTTTGCAATTTCTTCAGTTACTTCTCCTCTGATCTTTATAATTGGGAAGTTCCCTGTAATCCAACTCTTTTGCCCACAGTGATCTAATTTTCTTCTTTGTGGGCCACAGAGAATTGTACTCATGAGGTATTAGAAAATAGCAAGTTTAGCCCTTGGCATTCACCTTTTAAATTAAATAATTCCTTCTTATTAAGTTAAATAATTCTAATTCCATGTATCTTTTCTTATACTTGGAGAAGTGACTTAAGAAAATTCTTGTGTTGTCCCTGTCAGAGCCCTGTGCCAAGGCTACTGAATGGAGCCATCACCACATACTAATTAGAAAATTCCAATACAGCTCTCATTTGTCCAGACATAAAACAAGTTGCCCGCAGAATTTTCCCTTGAAAGTGACAATTTCGCAATAGTAGTTCCACCTACTCTTAAGGGGCAGGAGTTCCTTGAATAGACATTCTTATACGCATTTTGAAAAAGACAAATGAGATAAATATGGGGCCTGGTCTTTATTCGCCTCTAAGTTCATGAACTATTTTTAGAGAGCTCCTTCCATAGCACCTTAGGTTCCCCAGTCATAAGAAGACCATAATAATTAAAGTTAGAATCTGGGAAATTATTTCATATCCAAAGTGAATATTGTTATATTCCAAAGGGAAATTAGAAGTGGTCTGGTTTGGGTATTTCAGCATATGCAGAAGGTTCTGATTTTCTGGGTTCCTTTGTTCCATTTAGACCCTAAGGATGGAAAGCACTAAGACTATTGCATCTTTCTTTTGACTCTTTGTGCAGGATTCTATCTAAGGACTCTTAATTTTCATAGCAAACAGTGGTTATTACATTAAAAAAGAAAAAATGATGTACAAATATTTCCTCAATATGTCAGAGGCATTGGTGGGATTTTGAAACTGTCTGAACAGTTTATGTTATAGAATTGCAGAATAGAAAAGGAATTTGTCAGCTCACTCTGGGTGTGGCCAAGCTTACTCATATTTGGCTGTTCTCCTAAACTATTTCTCAATATGGAATGTACATTTGAAGAAAAGAGACAAAATAAGAGCATGTAAAGACATTACAAATGCCAATTTATCCCTTTGTATGTACACTTTTCCCTCCTTCATAATAAAGACAATTATGCTTTTTCTTTTTACTTCTGGTAGAAATTGTGATATTAAGGCCAGCCTAAATTTGAAATACCATAAAGCAAAGGTCCCCACCTTCTAGGATCTAATGCCTGATGATCTGAGGTGAAGCTGATGTAATAATAATTGAAATAAAGTACACAATAAATGTAAGGCACTTGAATCACCCCAAAACCTTCCCCCCACCGTCGTCCAGGGAAAAGTTGTCTTCCATGGAACCAGTCTGGTCCCTGGTGCCAAAAAGTTGGGAACTGCTGCTATAGAGCATTCATGACTGCAATCTAGTATTGCTGTCTTGTTATAGATTTTAAATTACATTAGAGGCAATAAAAGAACAATATTAATACTGTGAAGCACCAAAATCAGTGAGATCAAGGATAGGATTGAGAAAAATCACAGAAGTGACTAAGGAAAAGGCCTGAGTTGCAAGAGATTGGAAATTAAATTATGGATATGAAGAATAGCCAATGGGGATCCAAGACACAGAAAAAAACTATTCATGGGCAAGAAAAGAGAAAAAAAAAAAAAGATTCAAAGATATACTAGAAGAAAACTTTCCTAAAATTAAAGAAGATTTGAGTCCTTAGATTTAAAGGGTTTATGGTGGTCCAGGAAAAATTAATAAATTATAACCACATTTCAAAATACATTCTGGTGAAGTTAAGTAAAGGAAAACAAAATTCTACAATGTTCACAAACAGAAACAAGTCACTGTTATTCCTATTCTCTCCCTATTTCCATAAACTTGTAACTACAAAAACAAAAGCAGCCAAACTGTTCTCACTAATTTCTGATTCTTCAGGAGCATTTTCTGATGGAAGACAATGAAATAACATCTATAGAATGTTATGGGGGAAAGAATGTTGAGTGTCACCCAGCTGAGGCATCATTTTCATGTGAGGCCAGTACCAAAATATTCTCAGGAATGGAATTATTCACAAACTCTTCCTGGAAAATTTCTTGAAAATGTAACTCAGCCAATCAGAATAAAAATAATAACAATAGTGTAAAAAGAGACTAGGGTGTTAGTCACTCAGTCATGTCCAACTCTTTGGGCCACATGAACCATAGCCCACCAGGCTCCTGTGTCCATGGGATTCTGAAGGCAAGAATACTGGAGTGTGTTCCCATTCCCTTCTCCAGGGGATCTTCCTGACCCATGGATTGAACTGTTTCATTACCAGATTCCTTACCATCTGAGCCACCAGTCGCTCAGTCATGTCCAACTCTTTGTGACCCCATAGACTGTAGCCTATCAGTCTCCTCCATCCATGGGATTTTCCAGGCAAGAATACTGTAGTGGATTGCCATTTCCTTTTCCAGGAGATCTTCCTGACCCAGGGATTGAACCCAGGTCTCCCGCATTGTAGGCAGATGCTTAACTGTCTGAGCCACTAGGGAAGCCCTCTGAGCCACCAGGGAAGCCCATAAAAAGAGAAGAAGAAACCAAATTCATAGGTGAAGTCAAAAAAACTGGGGGAAAAAACACAATTGATTTAGCTTTAAAAGTAAGGGCAACATTTTAAATTGCAAGTATAGAAAATCTTATACTGACACCTGCAATAAATAAATATTTATTAATTTTTTGGCTGCACTGTGTGGCTTGTGAGATCTTAGTTTCCTGACCAGGGTTTGAAGCTGGACCCTTGGCAGTGAAAGCATGGAGTCCTAACCACTGGACTGCCCACATATTCCCAGAAATAAATATAAAGTATGATTCAGCTGTTGGTAAACTAAGATTAGAAGCCAGAAACAGAAGAAAGAGTGATTCCACAGGAGCATGTGACCTTGGAGTAGTATCTGTCTGGTACAACATCTCCTTATGCTGATCCCTGATGGATTTTGCCTAGATTTTAATGGGCCAGATGTTATCAAGGGGAGCAAAAACTGGAGCTTAATCAAGATAAGGGTAAACTGAAGAGTTCTACATAAATCGGAGACTCCTAAAAGATGTCATCTTTGTTAAGTATAAGATCAAAGACAAGGAAGAACTATTTAATTAAAAGTATAGGTACCATTGGTTATCCTTATGATGGATTAAAAAATGGAAAATGCTTTCCTTTTCATGTCTTACCTGAAAATCAGTTCCAAAGAGATTCATGACTTAGAAATGAAAAGACAAAATTTAAGAGCTTTCAGTAAAAATAGAGACTATATGACTTCAGAATAGGGAAAGATTTCACATACAAGACAAAAAAAAAAGAAACTAACAATAAAGGTAAAGATTAATATATGTATAATTGGTAATTTATATACAATTTAACATAATTATTATATTAAACATATATATTGATACAGAATGTTCTGGTGGCTCAGACAGTAAAGAATCTGCCTGCAATACAGGTGACCTGGGTTGGATCCTTGGGTTGGGAAGATAATTTGGAAAAGGGAATGGCAATTCATTCCAGTATTCTAGCCTGGAGAATTCCATGGACAGTGGAGCCTGGGGGGCTACAGTCCATAGGGTCACAAAGAGTCGGACATGACTGAGCAACTAACACACACATACAATTTAACGTTGTTATATTAAACATATATATTGATACATTGTTTAGGAAAATACACGTGGTAAAACTATGAAGAAAATGAAAAGAATATTTAATGCTTATTTGGTGTGGCATTATCTCAGCACTGGGGACCAGGAAGGGGAACACAGGGCCCTCAAAGCTCAGGGTATAGTAGAGGGGGCCTGGGTGTCATTTTATTATTCTTCATATATATAAATATAAATATAAATAAATACTATATATATAAATATAAATAAGTATATGTGCATATACTTACATGTCTGTCTTATCTGTATCTGTGGGCTAACTGGGATCAACTGGGCAGTTCTTGCTTGGGGTCATTCATGTCGTTGCAGGTAGATGTTGGCTGGGGCTGCCCATTCAAGGTGGATTTCCCATGTGGTCAGCAGCTGGTACTGGCTACTGTTTGGGAGTCCAGCTGAGACTATCTACCAGGATGTCCACATGTGACTTCTCATGAGGTTTGCGCTTCTCTTAGTGTAGAGGCTAGTACACGAATGACTGTTCTTTAAGTCTCAGGATATTGCCAGGATCTAATGAACTAGCCTCAAAAGTCATATGACTTTGTTTCTGCCTTATCTATTGTCCAGCTAGTTACTAAGGCAGCTTCAAAGAGAGGATTGGGATACACATCTTGATGGGAGAGGCAGCATGTGTGTGCAGGAAGGGAAGGCATTGGTGGCAGCCATCTTCCACTTTGGGAGAGTGTTTCCCACCCCACCTACCTGTTGCCTGCTTATTGAGCCATTCAGGGGACAGCCACTCTGTCTCCAGGAAAGGTACAAATCTGCTCTATTAGATCTTGACTTTAAGATCTAAAAGTCAAGTGGCCATATACTGTGTGCTTCTGGCTGTGTTTTTTTAAAAAAATTGTCATATCTTTTTCAAAACCAGCAATCTATAGCAATTTACTTTTGCAAATGACTGGCTTTGATATTTATCCTTGAACTCATCTGGACAGTGGAGGTGGCTTTGAGGAATGACAGCCAGCATCTGTTCTCCCTCACCCTCAACCCGTTTTTGAATTGTACCTTGCTATTCTTGAATTACAGAAAATTTCACCATGTTCACATGCAGGGTTGTGTGGGTGGTTGGAGGGGCTGTCACTACACTGGGAAAATGCTTTGAATTTGAAAGAATTTTGCATTTATTTGAGGGCTTTTATTTGTGTGCTTGAGCAGTCCAAAGTGTCCTTGTGTACAAGCCCTGCCTTTGCTTAACTCCTATTATTATCTTGCCTTGGAAGGTCATGCCAACTGCTTAATTACATGGGGAGTTATGAAACAGCTAGGGCACCAGCACATTATTCAAGTGTGGGTTCCTAAAGGAAAATAAACTCTTCTCCTTCCTGCACTGAGGACAGCTGCCAATATACCAGGCATGTTTGTTTGTTTGTGGCCACATGTATAGCTTCCTTGTATAAAGGGATTCCATGGCTGGCAAAAATCCTGGATTCACCTTTCCTGACAGCACCAGTAGTTACAATATAATAGAACGGTTTTAATTCAGAAAGAGATTAAATCTGAGTACTTTGAGTCAGACTTCTCCTTTCATTGAATGTAAACAATACAACCTCTTTATGAAGGCTTTCCTACTTTACTCAGAAGTAGGCTAATGCATTTTACATGTACCTGTAATCAAACATCAGGCTTAATATAAAGTGTATGTTTATTAAAGAGATGATTATGTAGTTTAAGTTTCCCATAGTCCACCTGCCCCCCAACTATCAACCTTCAGAAGAAAACTAAGAAAGCCCATGTTCCAAGAGGTTCAACCAATCAGGTTCCTGTTTGGGACCAACTCTCACCTTGGGAACACATAGACTTGGCATTTCAAGCATTGCCTTTGTTTTATATGTGTTTAGGCAGAAGAACATGCTAATTCTAAAAGAACCCTTTGCAAAACTAGATGCTGAAAGAGAAACAGAGCAGAAGCAGATCCTTTGAGAAACAGCTCCTCTCCTGAAGAAGTGTTTTTCACAAGGCACTGAGATAGCCAGGAATTCTTGCTCCTGCAGGAAACAGCTTGCCCCGTCGCATAGGGTGGGGCCCTCTCTTATTTCTTTAAACACTTTTGGAGGAAAAAAAGAAAAAAATCAGGCTCAAATGCCAAAAGACTACTTTAACCCTCCAATCCCAGAACCCAAGGTCAACCAGAGGTCACACATGCCGTGCTTAAGCCAAAAGGTTGGCCTGCTCTCCAGGCAGTGTCTGTTCCTTCTGAAATCTATAGCGAAAATCGAAGCCATGGAAACGCTGCTCACTCATTCTAAGTCAGAGCTACCTGTGATTTATTAAGTGGTATGAGGTGCTGGTCAGGGCGTGAAGTTAAATATTAAAAAAGAAAATCAAACTTCTGCTCCCATCTCTACCCCTCCTTCTCGAAAACTAATTTAGACCATATCCAAGTTTTTATAAAGACATTCCTAATACCATTGTGCTGTAAATCCTGTCTGATCCAACCTTCAAATATTTATGTAAACTGAAATATGTCTGAAAAGAAGTCAAAACAAAACAAATATGTTCCTCATCTTGTTACACAGGTCCCTCCTCCCTCATTTACATTCAAGTGTAAACCTCTCCAACTGGTTCCCAGCTGTTAGGGCTGGTTAATTAGTGATAATTGCAGAGACTATTTCTTTGAATGTGCTGATGGCCTTATGTCTTGCAACCAATTTAGCCTGGAGTTTTCAGCATGTGTGAAATGCTTTGGTAGCAGTTTTTTAAAATTATTACAGATAAGAGCAGTTGGTTTAGTCTCCCTACAACCTGCCCTAGCAATAATGAGCGCTTTTGATACAGCTTCAGGTTGGTCACGATGTGTTGTTCCTTAAGCTGTGAATTCAGGTTTTACTGTCATTAGAGTGAGCTGTTTCTTCTGGGATCATTTTGGGTGAAGTGCTTTAACTCAGTTCCAGATGCAGTTTGCTAATGATAATTTGCGTCACTTGCAAGTTGTAGCAACCTCAGGATCTCATGGTCTATCTTTTGGCTCCTGATACCATGTAATTAGAGAGAGTGCAAAACAGGAAAGAATTTTAAAGTGACTGTACTCACATTACAGTTCTGAAACCCAGGGAAAGAAAAGAGGAACCATTATTTGTATTAACGAAGGAATATTCTTTGGAAGTTACCTGGTAACCTTTTTTTTAACTTTTTATTTTTTATTGGAGTATAGCCTGTTAACGATGTTGTGATGGTTTCAGGTGGGCAGCAAAGGGACTCAGCCATACATATACATGTATCCATTCTCTTCCAAACTCCCTTCCCATCCTGCCTGCCACATAATATTGAGCAGAGTTCCCTGTGCTATACAGTAGGACCTCGGGTAAACTTTTGATATAGGAATTAGAAATGAAAGTTAATGGTTTTTGCCCTCACAAAATTGATTTGTTTATGCTGTTTTTATTGATTCATCCAACATTTATGGAATACACTGTGCTATGTTAAGAGAGATGAGAATAAAGAAGAGTGGGTGGTGCACAGATCCTGCTTCAGGGGGTCACTCACATATCGTATCTTATTTGAGAATTACTGTAATCCTGTGGGGTATGCAGAGCCCGTGTTCATCACCCCACTTTATAGGTGAGGAACTTGAAGCTTGGAGAGGTTAAGTGACTTGCCCAGGATGACATACGTAGTGAGAGCCAAGATGAGGCACCAAGGCTCTGACTCCAAGTCTAGTCTTTTTTCCTTGCATGTATTGAGGTCTCAATGGCAGGGAAGTAGGGAAAATGCATATAGACCTGTAAAAACAAAGCAGCCACAGCTACATGTCACCTACCTGTTTAGAGCTGCACACACCAGAACTAGATCTTCTGGGCAGTGAATAGTGCAGATAAATAGGGAGAACTCTGGGGTGCTGGGAGTCCCTGCAGGCTTCACCCTGAAGCACATTCCATGCCTCTGCTACCTCCTTATCTCCCCCCATACTCCAGTACCCTGATGTCAGCAGGGAGAGTAGCCCCATCTGTCTTTGCCATGCCCTGTGTAAACTGTACTGAGCAAAGCTTTGAAGAGACTAGGGTCTGTGTGAGCAGGATACTACAGATGAAGTGAATGGCATGTGACACCTAAAGTCTCACAGGAGGATGATGGCAAATGATTTTCTTGTCTTGAGCAGAGATCTGGAGTGAAGCAAGAGATGGCCGTTTTAGGAGTATTGGGCCTGAGTAGTAGTGCTGGTGGTGACAGCTCTGTGACCAGGATCAGGCCTTGTTGGGCGTATGACTTCTGCAGACAGTACTTAGGTTTGATGCTCTGCTGTCACCATCTTGAAATTTTTAATAATTTTTGAATAAGGGGCCCAGCATTTTCATTTTGTACTTATTGCTGTTCAGTCTCTCTAAGTCATGTCTGTCTCTGTGAACCCATGAACTACAGCATACCAGGCCTCCTTGTCCTTGGCTCAAACTCACGTCCATCGAGTCAGTGATGCCATCCAGCCATCTCGTCCTCTGCTGTCCCCTTCTCTTCCTGCCCTCAATCCCTCCCAGCATCAGAGTCTTTTCCAATGAGTCAGCTCTTTGCATGAGGTGGCCAAAGTACTGGAGTTTCAGCTTTAGCATCATTCCTTCCAAAGAACACCCAGGACTGATCTCCTTTACAATGGACTGGTTGAATCTCCTTGCAGTCCAAGGGACTCTCAAGAGTCTTCTTCAACACCACATTTCAAAACCATCAATTCTTCGGTGCTCAGCCTTCTTCACAGTCCAACTCTCACATCCATACATGACCACTGGAAAAATCATAGCCTTGACTAGACGGACCTTTGTTGGCAAAGTAATGTCTCTGCTTTTCAATATGCTATCTAGGTTGGTCATAGCTTTTCTTCCAAGGAGTAAGCATCTTTTAATTTCATGGCTGCAATCACCATCTGCAGTGATTTTGGAGCCCAAAAAAATAAAGTCTGACACTGTTTCCACTGTTTCCCCATCTATTTCCCATGAAGTGATGGGACAGATGCCATGATCTTCATTTTCTGAATGTTGAGCTTTAAGCCAACTTTCTCACTCTCCTCTTTCACTTTCATCAAGAGGCTTTTTAGTTCCTCTTCACTTTCTGCCATAAGGGTAAAGTGATGTGAGCCCTGCAAATTCTGAAGCCTGTCCTGACCACGTGTTTTATTTCATTGTTTATGCTCCTTTAGTGTTTGAATATTAGGCGGTATTAGTACTATTGAGTATCAAACCCGTTTGAGTACTGGCATTGAAATCTAGTAGAGACCACATATACTCTTCAGGTTGCAAGTTGGACCCACTAGAGAAGGCGAGAAAGAGAGAAGAGGGACATATTTTTCTTACACATCAGGTAACAGAAAATAACCTTAGGTTGGTGAAATAACAGAAGGGAAAGTACTAAAAGTACTCAATTACTGGTTTTGTTTAAACCTAGTAAGCTGTGGCAGTGAGTCTCTGTGTAGTGAGAAGAGAAACACACTGAATTGAGTTATTTGACCTATGCTTTTCTTACAGCATTTTCAATATCCAGTATAAATAGAGACTTCTTATCTTGAATCCCTTGAATTTCTGAGATATCCGAGGAATTGCATAGAATGGAATGCAAGAGATATTTGGCTTAAGAGTTCTATAGAATAGACTTTTAGATCAAGATACATGTAGAGACAATCTGAGAGATTTATTCAGATACTTGGAACTTGAGTGGTAGGGCAGGTATTTGTTTAACTTCAATTAATAGGCAACAGAAATTGATTCAAGTTTGTAAATTTTCTTAGGGAAGTGCTGGCAGATGATTATGATGATAGAGAAATAAATAACAGCAATTGCAACAACAGTCACAGGTTCTATTTAGTGAAGTGTTTTCACAGGATAAGATGGTTGGATGGCATCATCAACTCACTGGACAAGAGTTTGAACAGACTCCAGGAGATAGTGAAGGACAGGGAAGTTTGGCATGCTGCAGTCCATGAGGTCACACAGGGTCGGACATGACTTAGTGCCTGAACAACAACTTACCGAAAGACTTTTCAAGTATTAACTCACTTAGCGCTTATTATTTTTATGGGGTTGCCACTTATATTATTCTAATTTGACAAATGAGGAAACTGGCACCGTAGAGTCAAAGAACTTTGCTCAAGGATTCACAATTGGAATGCTTTGCTGTTTGATTTTAACTGGCTGTCTGGCTCCAGCACTAATTTCAACTGAGCTGTTTTGCCTCCTAATGTTTTTCTGTTAATGCTCCTCCCAACAAATGAAAATATACATAAAAAAGACATTTTCCTGTGGTTTCAACTCTTAGAACCTAAGTCTTCATCAGCACTTGCCCCACCACTAATTCTAACCCAGTTGGTTCAGGGGAGGGTTGAAACAAAGTAAATTTGGGTACTTGCTGATGTGGATTCTGATTGTAATGAGCAACTGGTGAGAAGGAGGGCAGGACTAAATGGGGAATTGTGAAATGTGGTCATCATTTTTGTCATTGACTCTTCTCCCTATAAAGTTGCTTGGAGTGATGAGGGTCACACTACATTTGCGCCCAGTCAGAAGACAGACCTGGCTGAGTTGTTCCAAGTGGTCAGAGGGGCATGTTGAGTCCTTGGTGACTCATCAGTGCTCTCTAAGTGGGGAATCAGGAAATAGCAGGTGCATCCACATTGGTGAGACCCAGCCGGGAGTCAGAGGCCTCCGCTTCTAGATTTCTAAGAAGTTGCCATTTCCCCATCTGTTTTAAGACCATGAGTTCTGCTGCGTAGTCTTCTTAATGGGCTGATGTCCTTTAAATAGGAGCACAGTGTACCTCTGTTGATTTTTTTGAGGACTGCTGCTGTATCATCCAATTCAATCAACTTAGCTTTGCACCATTCCATATAAAGAAACAGGTATTGAATTTCACTGGGACTTCATTTTCGGCTTATCTTGACCTTTATCCTTATGGTCTCTTAGCTTTCAATAGGTATTCAGCATTTTAAATGCCTGCTTTTAAGGGGAATGTTTATTCAATCTCAGGTACTAAAAGAAAGATTGGCAGTCCAAACAGATTTGAAAACAAAGAGGGAGAGTCAAAACAAATTTGAATAAAAGTTTGTTTGTGATTAATGTCTTTGAGTTTAGGCACTCAAAGAGTGCTTAAGAAGTCATTCTAACTTCTTTGCTGTTTGAGATTGGAGGAGAAGGAGGGGTTTTAGAACTGGATTGTGCTCTGGGTCACCGAGAAGCTCCTGCCTGAGACCTCCATTCTTTTATTTTCCTGCTTAGAGATTAGTTCTTTTTTGCAGCATAAAGTTAGCAGGTTTGGGAAAACAGAGTGGGTCTACCCTTTTGTCTTAGGTGGGTTTAGGAAGCAGACCCTGAGAAGAGGATTCCTGTATAAATGGTTAGTGATAAAGTACTCTCAGGAGAAACCAGGAATGGAGGGAAGCAAAACCAGGAGGGGAGCAGGACAGGTAAGGCTTTTAGAAATACTAAGGAAGCTTGTGACTTCAAGTGAGAAGCCACCCTTAGCTGGGTCCCAAGAGGAGTGCTAAAGTCTAAACTATACTGCAGTTTGTCCTAGGTCTGGGCAAGAGAGCTGGACTTTCACTTTCCTGCATCAGGCATTCATTAGCCATGAGCCCTGGGTGGCAGGAATGTAAACTCACAGGCACTTCCGGCTCTGGGTGCTTCCAGGCCAAGTGAAACTGACATTCAGGGTAGGCCTCTGCAGAAGATGGTAAGTGAGAGCAGTGGGAGTGAAGCTTGCAGAGCTGGGGGACAAGCACATAATTCCAGGTGGAGCACAGCAGAATTTGCTATAGACAAGGGCTTCTTTGGTGGCTTAGATAGTAAAGAATCTGCCTGCAATACAGGAGACCTAGGTTCAATCCCTGGGTTGTGAAGATCCTGTGGAGAAGACAATGGCAACTAACCCACTCCAGTATTCTTGCCTGCAGAATCCCATGGACAGAGGAGCCTGGCAGGTTATAGTCCATGGGGTCACCAAGAGTCAGACACAACTCAGAGACTCACACTTACGATTATTCCTTCAAGCGTGGAACTTGGATGAAGAGGACGGTTGTATACCTAAGGGCTCGTGGAGGGAAGCTATGCAGAGGAGTTCTGGAAGGGATGAAAAGACAAAATGTGCTTGAAAGCATGAAAAACAGCTAGAACCCCTCAAATCATGAAGGCGACAGGGTTTGGAGTGCATCTCCAGAGTAGGAGAACCAGTGCTCTGCCTGTTGCTGGCAGCTCAGAGAGGTGGTAGGACCTCTAAGGGGAAGGCTACCAGTTTTCATTAAGGATCCAGCCTTGACATAGAAGCAGGACAGTCACTTATTTTTCAATGGTTAATGAGCATCTCAAGGCTGGTCACAATGGAGAAAATCTGGATGCTCTTCCAGCATTTTCTGGGCACAGTTCAAACTCCTGATTGCCCTAGATGAAGAGAGAGATCCAAAATAGGGCTCCTGATCCCATTTGGAGTCAGAATTTTTGATAAGCCCAGGGTATGTCTAGAGGACTGTACATTGATCCTTAGAGATCTCAGTTGAGCTCCTATAACATAAACCATTACTTTCAGCAAGTGGGACTCACAGAATTTACACAGAACATGTATGTGTGTGCATGCATGCAGTTGCTAAATCATGTTTGACTCTTTGCAACCCCATGGACTGTAGCCCGCCAGGCTCATCTGTCTATGGGATTTTCCAGACAAGAGTATTGGAGTGGATTTCTGTTTCCTTCTGCAGGGGATCTGCTTGACCCAGGGATCGAACCTGTGTCTCCTGCTCGGCAGGCAGAGTCTTTACTATTGTGCCACCAGGGAAGCCCTATGCAGAACATAGCTAATTTCATTTCTTCTGAACACAGCTAATTTCTCCAGTCCAGAAAGCTGGACCCTCTTGGACAAGTATGCTGATCGTTCCTAGTCAGAAAACAGTCTCAGTTTAGTAATTATTATGCCCAGTCCAATGTTGTAAGAAAACTGTACATTTCCTTCCAAGGTAAGACATCTCCCTATCACTGCTGCCCCATCCCAAATGCGGACCTCCGGTGGAGGAGCAGGTGGAGGAGGAGGACATTTGCTTCTCCATTGTGTTGCCTTGTGTCTCTCAGCCCTTCTCATCCACTCTCTGGGCTGCCTCTGGCTCTTCCTGGGTTGGAGGTAGGGGAAGGAGAAGAGAGAAGGAAGCAGGAAAGTTCTTACTTAACCAACACTGTGAGATGTATCAGAGCCTGCAGGTGGCTGTAGCCAGCTCTTTTGGGGGAACTTTGTGAGTCCTGCAGTTGCGCTCTATTCATTCTGGGGATGGCTTTGTAGTTCTCTTGCTGGTGGCTCACAGTTTCTCACCTTGGGACTCTTGGCCTGCCTTCCTATGGCATCACTTTGCCCCTCCAGACAGTCCTCTTGGCTAGGATTGAGATGATCTCAGGCCATCTCTGTCTTTTGTGGCTGATATCTGATCCACAAGAAACACTTGTGTCTCTTCCACTCTGAGTGTCTGGGAGCACTGTTCCATCATGATGCAACCATGCTCTTTTATTCATTGTGAGAGCAGCCTGCTAGCCTTTACTACTTGCCCTTCACATGTCTCAGCCCTGAGACAGACATCAACCATATTCAGGGCACATGGATCAGTCTTTTAAGTGGACCGTTTATGCCCCTTTTCTTGCCTTCAGGTCCAGAGAAAACACTCTGACCCCTACCCCATGGGATGGCCATGAGACTCAGAGTGCCGCCATAGTTCTCTCCCCAAATCCTCCCATCTTAAATGATATTCATCTTTCAATTTATTGGGGTTTGCTCTTAATGTGATAAAGGGCTAATAAGTTTTAAAAACTGGTTTGTACATACTGCCTTTGCAAACTCTATTCCGAGCATCGCATCTCTTTTGGAGTGTGGTATCTATTATCTGGTCCAATGAGGCTAAAAGACTTCTGTCTTAACACTCAGTCACATTGTATAAGAGATCAATGAAGAAATGTTACATTTACTTATTCTGTCATTTATCCAATGAACACTGAACTTTCATTGTGCTGATACATTTAGACTAGATGCACAGCTCAATATGGGCTTCCCACGTGGCTCAATGGTAAAGAATATGCCTGCAATACAGGATACCCAGGTTTGATCCCTGGGTCTGAAAGATTCCCTGGAGAAGGAAATGGCTACCAACTCCAGTATTCTTACCTGGGAAATCCCATGAACAGAGGAGTCTGGTGGGCTGTAGTCCATGGGGCTGCAAAAGTGTCAGACATGACTTAGTGACTAAAACAACAACAACGTGGTTAGATGTAAGCACACGTATTATATAACCATGAAGTCCCTAGTATGCATAACAAGTATGTTACTATCAGTTGTATATGTTGAGTGGCAGTTTTGTGGGTATTCAGTATGAAATAAATATATTAGTTAATAAAGAGGATCCATGGACTAATCATGAGAATGTGTCATAAATCAAAGATTATAGCTTACCCAACTCAGTGCATCCAAGTTAAAAAAAACTTAAAGTCTTTTGGGGAGCTCTGAGTCCAGACCCTAACTACAATAATCACCAAGATTTGTCAAGTATGACCATATGCTAGACACTATGCTAAATATCTCATCTAGTCCTTCCAACAACCCGATGAGGTTAAGTACTGTTTTTTCCCCCATTTTACAGATAAGGAAACTGAAACCCAGTAACTTTCTCAAATTCCTATGGCAGACTGTGGAATCAGATTCAGGTCTGTCTGACAGCCAACTCACTCCCATTTCCCAGACGGGAACCGTCCACATTTCATCAGGTGTGCTACAGGCTAGCAGACATGACATGTTGGAATGGAAAGAGTTTTGCAGTCAGTCAGAGCTGGTTTCTGAGTTGGCTGTGTCACTTATTAGCTGTATGATTTGGGTCAGGTTCCTTAATCTTGATCTCTTGATCCCACCTATGAAGTAGAGAATAATAATATTTACTATTCAGGATTGTGATATGAAGTAATGACTTTGAAGCAGCTGGCATATGGAGGCCCTCAAAAATCATATATTTTATCATTTCTATTCTGAAAGAGATGGGAATACCAGACCACCTAACCTACCTCTTGAGAAATCTGTATGCAGGTCAGGAAGCAACAGTTAGAACTGGACATGGAACAACAGACTGGTTCCAAATAGGAAAAGGAGTACATCAAGGCTGTATATTGTCACCCTGCTTATTTAACTTACATGCAGAGTACATTATGAGAAACGCTGGGCTGGAAGAAACACAAGCTGGAATCAAGATTGCTGGGAGAAATATCAATAAGTTCAGATATGCAGATGACACCACCGTTATGACAGAAAGTGAAGAGGAACTAAAAAGCCTCTTGATGAAAGTGAAAGAGGAGAGCGAAGAAGTTGGCTTAAAGCTCAACATTCAGAAAACAAAGATCATGGCATCTGGTCCCATCACTTCATGGGAAATAGATGGGGGAAACAGTGGAAATAGTGTCAGACTTTATTTTTTTGGGCTCCAAAATCACTGCAGATGATGATTGCAGCCATGATATTAAAAGACGCTTACTTCTTGGAAGAAAAGTTATGACCAACCTAGATAGCATATTGAAAAGCAGAGATATTACTTTGCCGACTAAGGTCCGTCTAGTCAAGGCTATGATTTTTCCAGTGGTCATGTATGACTGTGAAGAAGGCTGAGCGCTGAGGAATTGATGCTTTTGAACTGTGGTGTTGGAGAAGACTCTTGAGAGTCCCTTGGACTGCAAGGAGATCCAACCAGTCATTCTGAAGGAGATCAGTCCTGGGTGTTCTTTGGAAGGAATGATGCTAAAGCTGAAGCTCCAGTATTTTGGCCACCTCATGCAAAGAGTTGACTCATTGGAAAAGACTGTGATGCTGGGAGGGATTGGGGGCAGGAGGAGAAGGGGACGAAAGAGGATGAGATGGCTGGATGGCATCACTGACTCGATGGATGTGAGTCTGAGTGAACTCCGGGAGATGGTGATGGACAGGGAGGCCTGGTGTGCTGCGATTCATGGGGTCGCAAAGAGTCGGACACAACTGAGCGACTGAACTGAACTGATTCTTACTCTTCACCTGAAAATGTTTTAAGAGCACATGAAAGGAGGCAAGCCAGGCTTGGATCACAAACTACAGTAATCTAGGACTTTGGTTTTGGGAATCAGGCTCCAACCATCTAGAACTTATCCTTACTAGGGATTGTTCTGTTGTGGTTCTTAAGTAACACTGTGTAGCTGAATCACAGAGCACACTTGGGGAAATGCTCAGGACCCCAATTTCTTTTGGACTGGAACTTCTGAATATGGCGTTATTCTTCCCTCTGGAAAACATACAGTCTTCAGTACCCCTGGATAGTATATGGTGGTATTAGGCAAGAGCTCCTTTTGGTAATAGAGTGGTTGGATTGTGGCTGGCTTGGGCATGATAATGCTGTTGAGTCTCTCTGTTAGAGATCAAAGGAGAGAATCCTGGGAAGTGTTCCCCAGTGTTCTCAGCTGACACTGAAGGAGTCATAGCTAGAGAGGGCAGATTCAATCTGCTATTTTTCCACAGATCCATAGAACCTTGTCTTCCCAATTGTTGCCCTCTGGCATCTGAGATGGTGGCAAGGGCATAGCCACATAGAACTTGAGTTGTGATAGTACAATTGCTACTTCTAGCTCTGTCCCCAAACTTCCAGCTGTTATAAGTCTCTGCTTTAGAGCAGGAAAGCCAGAAGAGTCAGGAAAGCAGGACCTGGGCAAAAACAACAAGGAACCGCCACCCCAGGCTTTCATTCAAACACTTCTTCATCGATATTATTTGGATATTGGAGTTGGGCTATGACATCTCTGACACCTAGTCGGCAGGCAGCTTCCTGAAGCCCCCTTCTGTCCCTTCCCCACATGGCTCCTCTTCTTCCCCTCACTTAAGTTATTCATAGAACCTCTTACAGATCTAAGAAACTAATTGTGAAATACCTTTGTGATTACAGTTCAGACATCTAATTAGAAGCAAGGAATTAAGCTCCCAAATACCACAAAATGAAAGCTTGAGATTCTCCTAACAAAACCTCTGCTTTCCACGAATGGGGGCTGACTCATCCATCCACCTTCTGCTCCCCAGCCCTTGTCTTTCATGCTGAAGTCAGCCAGTTTCTTCACCTGGATTTGGAAAACTGCTGAGGTCTGGTTCAACTTCATTCCAAAATTGTCTGTCAATAGCAGGGACCTGGAGAGTAACTGCCTGTTGCAGGGAAAACAGGATAAAGGCACATTCCTTGAGTTTGAGAGTCTCATGAAGACTGTCAATACTGTGTTTCTTCTCATGACAACAGACTAAAAATGGACAATTAAATATGAAGCAGAAGGACTATCTTGCTGTTGTGATTTCATTTAAAATGCATCTAGGAGACTGGGTGATACTGAAGTATGTGACTTATTTCCTTCTATGAGTTGAGATAAAATGGTTCTAATTTTCTTGCTGTTTTTCTGGCTTTAGGGCCCTGTGAAAGAATGTTCCTTCTCTTGCTTTTGGTGGGAATTGGATGTTTGTCGATTTAGCATATGCTTAAAATATTTTGGCTTTGGAAAACTGCACTGATAGCCTTTTCCCTCTAGTCAACACGAATCTCATTTTCCTCTAGCTCTCATAGCTTGTGGCTCCAATACAACATTTCTCATATTCTACTTTATTCTATGGTGACTTATATTTCTGCTTTTCTCATGTATTAGATATGTAGTTCTGTGTGTGGAAGAACTGTATCTTATATATCTTTGTACTCACCTGGGTCCAGTCTGGTACATTATGTAATGTAGGCATTCAATACATCTTAAATGAAGTTGGATCTGAAAGATCATACAGAAGGGGGAACTCTGAGGGACAGCAACAACCATCTTTGTAGCAGATGTGCCAGGGTTCAGCTATGGACAGCCTGCACAAATGGGCATGCCCCTGCTTCTCTCTGCCTGTGAGTATTCTCTGGCCGTGAATGTGAGCTTGGAAGCAGGCAGATTAGACTGCAACTGCCAAGAGTATTGCCTGAGGAGCAACCCTCAGCCAAGGAGGGACAGGCCTGGCTAGATAAGTAACCCTGCTTCCTTACCTTCATTCTGAGAAATGTTCTATGCAGTTTCTTAGAGGGTTACTAGAGCAGGAAGTTCTGGTTCCCCAATAGCAGTTGCTGTTTTTTTTTTTTTTAATTGAAATACGCTTGACATACAACTTTGTGTTAGTTTCAGATGTACGACATAATGATTTGTTATTTCTATATATCGTAAAGTGATCACCACACTATGTCTAGTTAACATCTGTCACCAAACATAGTTACAGAATTTTTTTTTCTGATGAGAACTTTTAATATTTACTCTCTTAGCAACCATCATATATGCTATACAGTATTATTAACTATAGTTGCCATGCTATATATTATATTCCCATGATTTATTTTATAACTGTAAGTTTGTACTTTCTGCTTTCTTTTACCCATTTTACCCATACCCCACCTCTGACAACCACAATCTGTTCTTTTTTGTTTAATTTTTATTTTATATCGGAGCATAGTTGATTAACAATGTTGTGTTAGTTTCAGGTATACAGAAAAATAAGTCAGTTACACATATATGTCTATCAATTTTCAAAGATTTTTTTCCTGTTTAGCTTATTACAGAATATTGAACAGAGTTCCTTGTGCTATACAGTAGGTCACTGCTGTATTTTAAATATAGTAGCATATACATGTAAAGCCCAAACTCCCAATCTTTCCCCCTACCCTTCCTTTCCAGTAACCATAAGTTCTTTTCCTAAGTCTGTAAATAAGTTCATTTGTAGCATTTGTTTTTAGATTCCACATATAAGCCGTATCATGTGATATTTGTGTTTCTCTGACTTATTTCACTTATTATGATAATCTTCAGGTCCATCCAAATGGCATTATTTCATTCTTTTTGATGGCTGAGTAATATTTCACTGTATTGGGTGGGCCAAAAAGTTCATTTGGGCTTTTCCATAAAACCTTATTGAAAACTCAAACCAGCTTTTTGGCCATCCCAGTATATATGTACCACATCTTTATTAATTCATCTGTCGACGGACACTTAGGCTGCTTCCGTGTCTTGGCTATTGTAAACAGTGCTGTAATGAAAATTGGGGTACATGTATCCTTTCTATTTTTTTCTCTGATATACATCTAAAACTAAAAATAGAGCTTCCATATGGTCCAACCTGTGCTCTATATCCGTGAACTTCCTTCATTTTTAGATTCCACATATAAGTGATAGCGTATAATATTTGTCTTACTCTGTCTCACTTATTTCCCTTAACATAGTGCCTTTGCATTCCATCCATGAGTTTGCAAATGGCAGGAGTTCAGCAACTCTTATACACACACATGCACTCCACATCTTCCTCATCCATTCATTTGTTGGTGGACGCTTAGAGTGTTTCCATATCTTGGCTATTGTAGACAATTCTACAATGAACATGGGGGTATATATATCTTTCTGGGTTAGTGCTTTTATTTTCTTTGGGTAAATACCCAGAATGAAATTGCAGGATCATACTGTAGCTCATTTTAAGGTTTTTTTGAGGACTTTTCATACTGTTTTCCATAGCAGCCG
This sequence comes from Ovis canadensis, assembly GCF_042477335.2. Lineage (NCBI taxonomy): Eukaryota > Metazoa > Chordata > Mammalia > Artiodactyla > Bovidae > Ovis > Ovis canadensis. The sequence continues at coordinate 35,688,734 of NC_091260.1, forward strand.
TACCAATTTAGATTCTCGCTTATAGGACAAGAATTCCCTTTTCTCCACATCCTGGCCAACACTTATTTTGTCTTTTTGATAATAGTCATTCTAACAGCTGTGAGGTAATGTCTCATAGTGTTTTTGATTTGCATTTCCCTAATGATTAGTGAGAAACACTGGGTTGGAAGAAGTACAAGCTGGAATCAAGATTGCTGGGAAAAATACCAATAACCTCAGATATGCAGATGACACTACCCTTATGGCAGAAAATGAAGAGGAACTAAAAAGCCTCTTGATGAAAGTGAAAGAGGAGAGTGAAAAAGTTGGCTTAAAGCTCAACATTTAGAAAATGAAGATCATGGCATCTGGTCCCATCACTTCATGGGAAATAGGTGGGGAAAGAGTGGAAACAGCATCAGACTTTATTTTTTGGGGCTCCAAAATCACTGCAGATGGTGATTGCCGCCATGAAATTAAAAGATGTTTACTCCTTGGAAGAAAAGTTATGACCAACCTAGATAGCATATTGAAAAGCAGAGACATTACTTTGCCAACAAAGGTCCATCTAGTCAAGGCTATGGTTTCTCCTGTGGTCATGTATGGATGTGAGTTGGACTGTGAAGAAAGCTGAGCGCCGAAGAATTGATGCTTTTGAACTGTGGTGTTGGAGAAGACTCTTGAGAGTCCCTTGGACTGCAAGGAGATTCAACCAGTCCATTCTGAAGGAGATTAGCCCTGAGATTTCTTTGGACGGAATGATGCTAAAGCTGAACTCCAGTACTTTGGCCACCTCATGCAAAGAGTTGACTCATTGGGAAAGACTGTGATGCTGGGAGGGACTGGGGGCAAGAGGAGAAGCGGATGACAGAGGATGAGATGGCTGGATGGCATCACGGACTCGATGGACGTGAGTCTGAGTGAACTCTGGGAGTTGGTGATGGACAGGGAGGCCTGGCGTGTTGCAATTCATGGGATCACAAAGAGTTGGACACTACTGAGCAACTGAACTGAACTGAATGATTAGTGATACTGAGCATTTTTTCATGTATGCCATCTGAATATCTTTGAGAAACTGTCTATTCAGATCTTTTGCTATTGTATTAGTTCTTTACATTTTTGGATATTAACCCCTTATCAAATATGTGATTTGCAAATATTTTCTCCTTTTCTTCTTGGTTTCCTTTCCTGTGCAGAAGGTTTTTGGTTTGATATAGTCCCAATTGTTTATTTTTGCTTTTGCTGCCTTTGTTTTCAGTGTCAAGTACAAAAAAATTATTGCCTAGACCGATGTTAAGAAGTTTACCACCTATGTTTTCTTCTAGGGGTTTTATGGTTTCAGGTCTTACATTCAAATATTTAATCCATTTTGAGTTAAATTTTGTGTATAGTATAAGATAGCGGCTCAGTTTCATTCTTCTGTGTGTGGTGTCCAGTTTTCTCAACACTATTTTTTTAAGAGACTGTCATTTCCCATTGTATATTTTTGGTTTCCTTTTCATAAATTAGTTGACCATACAGGCATGGGTTTATTTCTGGGCTTCCTGTTCTGTTCCCTTGATCTATCTGTTTTAATGCTGATATGACAGTAGTTTTTTTTAATGTATTAATTGAAGCATAGTTGGTTTAAAATTTTTCAGATATACAGCAAAGTGATTCAGTTATATATTTATAAATTCAAATGCTTTCCCACTATAGGTTATTGCAAGAAACTTAATATAGTTCCCTGTGCTATGCAGTAGGTAGGTACTTCTTATTTCTCTCTTTTATATATACTAGTGTATATATGTTAATCCCAAATTCCTAATTTATCCCTCCCCTCCCCTTCCCCCTTTGGTCATCATAAGTTTGTTTTCTGGGAGTCCATTTCTGTTTTGTAAAGAAGTTCATTTGTATTGTGGTTTTAGAGTCCAGATATAAGTGATATCATATGATATTTTCTTTTCCTGACTTGCTTCATTTAATGATAATCTCTTGCTGTTGTTCAACCGCTAAGTCATGTTCTTCTCTCTGCGACCTCATGACCTGCAGTATGCCAAGCTCCTCTATCTTTCACTGTGCCAGAGTTTGCTCAGATTCATGGCCATTGAGTTGGTGCTGCTGTTTAACTATCTCATCTTCTGCCACCTTTTTCTTCTTTGCCTTCAATCTTTCCCAGGATCAGGGTTTTCTTCAATGAATTGGTTCTTCACATCAGGTGACTAAAGTATTGGAGATTCAGCTTCAGCATCAGTCCTTCCAATGAATATTCAGGGACAATTTCCTTTAGGATTGACTGGTGTGATCTCCTTGCTGTCCAGGGGACTCTCAAGAGTCTTCTCCAACGTCACAGTTCAAAAGCATTAATTCTTCTGCATTCAGTCTTCTGTATGGTCTAATTCTCACATTCATACATGACTACTGGCAAAACCATAGCTTTGACTATATGGACATTTCTTGGTCAAGTGGTATTTTTTTAATTTTTAACATGCTGTATAGGTTTGTCATAGCTTTCCTTCCAAGGAGCAAGCGTCTTTTAATTTCATGGCTATAGTCACCATCTGCAGTGATTTTGGAGCCCAGGAAAATAAAGAGGTACATAAAACAGGATTCTGTGAATGAATCTAAAGCTTTTTGGAGCTTTTGAACAGGGGAAGAGTGAAATTCTGCTTCTGGTCAGGAAATAGAGTTGATGCCTCATAGAGGGGCTCAGAGTAGAGAAGTAGAAGTTCAGGCTTAGACCAGTACATGAGGAGTTCACTAAGGAATAGAACCACACTCTGTTTTAGACAAAATGACTAGAAGAGGAACATTATATAGTGGAAGAAAGGGTTTCCAAACTCACAACACAGAAATCTTCAGAAGAGGAGTGAGAAAGAGTCACTGATCATGTGCCACAGGAGGATTAAAGCCTGGATTGGTGAGGACACTTGATCCATATTTGAGAGGCCCTTGGACTGCAAGGAGATCAAACCAGTCAATCCTAAAGGAAATCAATCCTGAATATTCATAGGAAGGACTGATCCTGAGGCTGATGCTCCAATACTTTTGCCACCTGATACAAAGAGCCAGCTCATTGGAAAAGACCCTGATGCTGGGAAAGATTGAAGGCAGGGAGAAGGGGATGACAGAGGATGAGATGATTGGATGGCCTTATGGACTCAATGGACATGAGTCTGAGCAAGCTCTGGGAGTTGGTGATGGACAGGGAAGCCTGGCTCGCTGCAGTCCATGGGGTCGCAAAGATTCAGACACGACTGAGCGACTGAACAACAACAACATTGTGGGGGACAATGGGTAGAAGAGGATCTTGGGCTGTATTCCAAATAGGAACACCATCTTAGGCTTGGGTTTCAAGCCCCAGTGATCTAGAACTTGTCTGGTTTTGGCTGCTTTATATTTATTTCTTAGTAAAAGTATGTGTATGTTACTTGTATCAACTGAAACATTGGGCCAAACTGTGAAACTAGTGTTCTACATATCTGTCAACACAATAGCTTAACACATCCTTAGTCTTATGACTGGCCATGACACAATCCCAGAGCCAGGGACGTGTGATAAAGAGAAGGGAGAAGGCCAACAGACAGAATGGAACGATCTGCTGCGTGCATATGTGTTCCTTCATGAATAAACTTTATTTGGTTACAAGATCTGTTCCTGGAAACAGTTTTAAGGTATTGTGTTAGGTGTACTTTTGGTGCAGAGATTTGAAAAATAATGGCAAATCCCTCCTCTAGGTTTGACAGTTTGGTAATCGGTGAGTTGGTTTCTTTGGAAAATGAAGCCAGGTCCCTCCTAAGGCAAAAATAAAACAAAAACATTATTCATGAGCATGCAAGAGCAGGTGGATGGTATTGGAAAATCTCGGTTATAATTCACCAGGTCTGGGGCCTTGGGCAAGTCTTCACCATCTGCCTCTTCCTTCACCTGTAAAACGAGGGGTTGACAAGCCATCCTGAGGAGATCTGGGACCCCAGGTAAGATGATTGGGTCTGGAGAGGCTGGATTCAGGGCTGGCCAGAAGAGGCCTGCCTATGCAGGCATATTCTTTGACCAGAGCTTTGATTCAGCACATTTAGTTGTTTTGGCCTCTGTTGAAATGAGGAGGTAAGAATATTTCTGAAAGTCCTCCTTCTACTTGAAACTATTTGGGGTCTGATGCAAGGTCTGTTTATATGCTTCCTTTGCCTTCTCCTTATGTTTCTTTTCCTGTGTTCCCTCAAAAAGCAATCAACTTTGTTGAAGTGTAAGTGAATATCTTTGGTTTCAAGATAATTTTTCCTTTTAAAATATGTCCTGTGGAGAGTGGTAGAGGGGAAAATAAGCTGGGTTTGAACAAGGGAAGTGAGAAGCCTGTGAGGGCCACCTGTTTTGTCTGACCCACACCCATACTCTGGGTTTCTGCTATTTGGGAGTTCTTCTCAGATGCTCTAATATATTTTAGTGCTATGATGGCAGGGTGTGGTAGATTCTTTCACACATGTAGCTGGACTGTTGGCCATAGGAGGGTACACAGACTTATTATAAGGTGTTCAGTTCAGTCACTTAGTCGTGTCTGACTCTTTGTGACACCATAGACTGCAGCACGCGAAGTCTCCCTGTCCATCACCTACTCCCGGAGCTTGCTCAAGCTTATGTCCATTGAGTCAGTGATGCCATCCAACCATCTCATCCTCTGTTGTCCCCTTCTCCTCCTGCCTTCAATCTTTCCCAGCATCAGGATCTTTTCCAGTGAGTCAGTTTCTTTGCATCAGGTGGCCAAAGTATTGGAGCTTCAGCTTGAACATCAGTCCTTCCAATGAATATTCAGGACTGATTTCCTTAGGATTGACTGATTGGATCTCCTTACAGTCCAAGGGACTCTCAAGAGTCTTCTCCAACATCACAGTTTAAAAGCATCAATTCTTCTGTGCTCAGCTTCCTTTATGGTCCAACTCTCATAACCGTGCATGAATACTGGAGTCATCCATAGCTTTGACTATACAGAATTTTGTTGGCAAAGTAATGTCTCTGCTTTTTAATATGCTGTCTAGGTTGGTTATAACTTTACTTCCGAGGAGCAGGCGTCTTCTAATTTTGTGGCTGCAGTCATCATCTGAAGTGATTTTGGAGCCCAAGAAAATAAAGTCTGTCACTGTTTCCACTGTTTCCCCATCTATTTGCCATGAAGTGATGGGACCAGATGCCATGATCTTCATGTTTTGAATATTGACTTTTAAGCCAGCTTTTCACTCTCCTCTTTCTCTTTCTTCAGGAGGCTCTTTAGTTACTCTGCTGTCCACATCCTAAGGGTGGTGTCATCTGCATATCTGGGGTTATTGGTATTTTCCCTGGCATTCTTGATTCCAGCTTGTACTTCATTCAGTCCAGCATTTCTCATGATGTACTCTGCATACAAATTAAATAAGCAGGTGATAATATACAGCCTTGATGTACTCCTTTCCCAATTTGGGATAGGTCCATTATTCCATATCTGGTTGTAACTGTTGCTTCTTGACCTTTATACAGATTTCTCCTGAGATGGGTAAGGTGGTCTCATTTACCCATTTCTTAAAGAATTTTCCACAGTTTATTGTGATCCACACAGTCAAAGGCTTTGGCATAGTCAATAAAGCAGAAATAGATGTTTTTCTGGAACTCTCTTGCTTTTTCCATGATCCAGCAGATGATGGCAATTTGATATCTGGTTCCTCTGCCTTTTCTAAATTCAGCCTCAACATCTGGAAGCTCTAGGTTCACGTACTGTTGAAGCCTCCTTTGGAGAATTTTGAGAATTACTTTCCTCGTGTGTGAGATGAGTGCAATTGTGTGGTAGTTTGGACATTCCTTGGCATTGCCTTTCTTTGGGATTGGAAGGAAAACACCTTTTGCAGTCCTATGGCTACTGCTGTGTTTTCCAAATTTGCTGGCATATTGAATGCAGCACTTTCACAGCATCATCTTTTAGGATTTGAAATACCTCAGCTGGAATTCCATCATTTCCACTAGCTTTGTTCACAGTGATGCTTCCTAAGACTCACTTGACTTTGTACTCCAGGATACCTGGCTCTAGGGGAGCGATCATACCATCATGGTTATCTGGGTCATGAAGATCTTTTTTGTATAGTTCTGTGTATTCTTGCCACTTCTTCTTAATATCTTTTGCTTCTGTCAAGTCCATATAAAGAATCCTTGGTCTATTCTGTACTCAGACCCTTAACTACAGGTGTATGTTTCACAGTTACATGCAGGGAATTTTATTCTAGGCCAGCTTCCTGCTGCCCCCAACGAAGTTCTTGTACTTTTTCCCAACTCTGTTCCCCATATTTTTCCCTGTCAGTTTCTGCACTGGCTTAAATGAATAAGTATTATTTTTTAAAATTCCCTTTCCCGTTCACTTTTCATAGGCCCTAGGGATATTTGTTGTTTTTGTTGTGTTTGTGGTATACTGAGAAAGATGTTATATATGTTTGCAGTTCAGTTTAGTTCAGTCGCTCAGTCATGTCCGACTCTTTGTGACCCCATGGACTGCAGCATTCCAGTCTTCCCTGTCCATCACCAGCTCCTAAAGCTTGCTCAAACTCATGTGCATCGAGTTGGTGATGGCATCCAACCATCTCATCCTCTGTCGTCCCCTTCTCTTCCTGCCTTCAGATTTGGAAAACATAGATGAGCAGATTTAAGCTATTTGCATAAGGCTGAAAAGTGGAACCCTAACTACAGCTCCACCCATTATCATCATTTTGGAAATCAAAGCCCCAGAAATTGATGTATGTCTTGAGTCTCTGCGCTGGGTCCTACCCAATCTAGACTCTGAATCCTTTTCCTCCTTAAACTTTATACCTATGAAGCTAGCTTCCAGTTATCTAAGAAGTCATGGTTCTGTACTTTTCTCAGACCCTTTTTATAGGCTACTGACTATGATTTTACAATCTTGGTGAAACATAAGCAACATTCAAAGCTCTTAGCAATGAGTCTTGTTATGCGGGGAGACAGGAGGAGGAACCCTTTGGCTTATAGTTGGTCTACAGAAAACAGTTTCGAATTTACTATTACTACTGACATAATTGCATAATTATATAAGAAGACAAGTTGATCATGACCATTAAGATGTATGATTCTGAGCCCTGTTTTCCTACCAGTAGTGGCCAGAGTGGCCTCTTTGGTTCCGTTTTGTCTATTTTAACCATGGAACCACATAGCAACTTTGTTTTTCAATATATTTGAGTACCTACTGTGCTCTTGGCACTAGAGTCCCCCAAATACTTATGATACACCTTTGCCTTTAAAGGAAAGCAGACTTGACTTTTCCTATGTGCTGATTTTAGGGGATTTAGAAAATGGGAGTTTCTGGGGGTAGTTCTTATTGTTCATGTTGGAGGTAGTATTGTTTTTAGGAATCTAATAGCTGTTTCACTGTGACCCATGATTATAATAATGCTCACATTTGCGTAATACTTTGCAACGATTTTTCATATTTAATTTCATTTAGTCTTCACAACAATTCTGTGAGGTAGGTTGCCAGAGTATCATTACCATTAATTTACAGATGAAGAAACTGAAGCAAGGAGAGGTCAATAGCTAGCAAGTGGTGGAACCAAGTCTCAAACTCTGATCTTGTGACTGCTTATTCAGAAGTCTTATTGCCAGTCTGCCTCCTTCAGAAAAGAATGAGGAACAGCACAGTGAACCCACTGAGGGCAGAGAGCTTATCTTGGTTCCCCCAGGCTCCTCCCTGCTCTAGCCCCTATCACATTGTCTGGTACACATTAGGCAATAATAATGCAGGTTTATTGAGTGAGATTGGCAGGAGAAGAAGGGGTGACAGAGGATGAGATGATTGGATGGCCTCACCAACTCCATGGACATGAGTTTGAGCAAACTTTAGGAGCTGGTGAAGGACAGGGAAGCCTGGCATGCTGCAGTCCATGGGGTTGCAGAGTTGGACATGAGTTAGCAACTGAACAACAACAATTGAGGATCAAGAACTTTGATGAGAGAATAAAGAGATGGCCACCTTCTCACTTTTATATCACAGACGGTAAATATTCTGATGACAATCTATTCAGCTTTGTTCTGGCCCACTAATTTGTATTGAATTGCCCATAAGTATTTGTTTGTATGAAACATTCATCACACAGCTGTCTAGGGCATTCTGGGGTAGTTGGGAGCCTGAAAATAATGCTGCCAACTTTGCAGAACTGTCCACTCACATCATAGCCTATCTTATCTTCAGTCCTGTGACAACTTTGAGGACTTCGTTAAAGAATTTGGACTTCATGACTGCTCCAGAGCCCAGCCAAGTAAACAATTTTAATAATCTCCCTGTGAATGTCATAAAGGCAGGGATTGTCAGCACTGTCTTTTCACAAATACCACTATAGGGGTAAACCAGGTACTTGCCTGAAAGTTCAGAGTCAGAAAATGCTACTCTTGTTGCCATCTTCTGAAATCTTCAGCAGAGGAAATCTATTTTAAGCTAAAATGGGCATTTTGTCCCATCTGAAACCACAATCGTTCAACTTCAGGAAAACTGGTTAACTTCATGTGGGTGACATCTGATAGTTTTTCCTTTTGTCTGAGATGAATTTTAATTTTCTGTAAGGCACAACGTGGAAATCCTTCAGTGGGTGTCCACTGATCTGAGCTATCCAACTAGTATTCAGAGAGTATAAAATCTATTTCATATGAGTCTGTGTTCCCATTCTGCCTCATCAGCAAGGAAGAAAGGGAACAATTATTTGGTGATAATTACTCTGACGGCAGTAATCTCTGGCAGCTGCTAGAGAAGAGACATAATTGCCTCCTACCACCCCCTAACTGTTTAGAATAGAGCTCTGAAAGCTTGATAAGAGGAGCTGAAGATGTGTGAACAACCTCAAAATAACTTTCTATTCACTTCCATCACCCAGACTTTAATTAAACACAATTCATACCTCTTCAGAGGCTTGAGATGATGTATGTTAGAGGACTTCATAAAGGGGAAGGGCCATACAAATGGTAGAGGCTACTATACATTGCGTATTTCCTCTTATCCAAGTCAGGGGCCTTTCAGGGCTGTTGCTCTAAAAGCCTGCTTTTTCTTCCAGTGGGGATGAGACAGAATTGCAGAAGAATTAAATTTTATTCTTAAAATTTGGGGAGAAGATTTTAAAGTGGAAGATATGTGAGTGCAGATAGAAGATAAAATAAGTACCACTGAGAGGGATTTCTTTTTTATGCCTTCAACTTCTTTTCCCCATGTAAATGAACTTTCTAGTTTTTAGTCTTTTACCATTTTTCTGTGACATTTAGCTCTCCCTCACTGCAGGATTTTGAAGTAGAACCCTGCTAATGCACTATTGTAATTTTTCTAGCAGTTCTCAAAAATGGCAAAATGGGGGCAAAGAAGGAGGCAGTTGGAGGCACGCTGTTGGTGACACAGATTGAGTTGGTCTGCTTTCAACGTTATAAATAAATATGCCTATTTTTATCTGTTGCACACAAGCTTTGGGTACATTTTTAAAAATCTGATAAAAATGTTCTGGTATAGACATTCTTCTGCTCAGTCTAAACTGCTTCATCAAACACTCTAATCATAAGTTGTCAGAAACTTTCAGAAAGTCAAAGGGACTTAAGAACACATTTGAATTTATTCAATAAAAGCCAGAGGCCAGTTAGGACAATTTTTTTGTTGACCCCTTTCTACTTTTTTTCATCCCTACCCCAAGCCTGAAACTCCACACATTCTACTGGTCCTGATTTCTACAGAAGTTGTAACATGTCCCTTCCATTGCTGTCCTCCTCTTTCATCCTATGATTCCATTTCACTGATGTTGCTCAGTCTTTTAATGTATTTTCTGGAACATCAATTTTATGATATGGTTGATGGTTGAGGGTTAAGTGAGTGTGGCTGTAAATAACAAGTTTACCTCATGAGCCTTGTGAACCATAGAACATTCTTGTAGGCTTCTTGAAAGAGACATGTGGATCCATGGGTATATTGGCGTGTAGGCTGACTGTTCCTGCCTCAAGAGTCTACCTCTAAATTAGGACTGTTGATTTATCAAAGTAGGAATGTGTCAGGGTGTCTCTGAAAAAAGTGTCATTCTCCTGTCCTGCTGAGTAATGCCTCAAAAAAGCACTATCTCTTATAGTTGTTTTATAGCTGTGACAGAATGAATCTGCCTTCCTCTGACTATCCCTCAGAAGATAACCTCTGGGATAATTCCTTACGTTTCTGATGTTCTGAAACAAATAGATCTAGAACAAATATTAGTTGGTGGCCTATGGTCTTCTCCCATCTCATTCCACATGTCACTTGGAGTCATTTCTCTGTCTCTTCTCTGTAAAGGATGAGTGAGTGACTTACAAATAATTTTTCTTTATCCCCCCTAAAATGACTCTAACTTCCAATGAGTGTGTGTCTGTCAGAGGGTGGGAGGTGAAGGAAGGGTTCTCTATGTGTTCACCTGATTAGAAGCTTTCTGAACAATGTCCTTTTGGGTTTTTATGGAGGCTGCATTTCATAGGTGTGGTTGATTTCATCATTAGCCATTAATTTTATTAATTTATTAGCCATTGGTTGAACTCTATCCCCCTCTCCCCTCCCTGGAGGTCCAGGAGGGTAGAGCTGAAAGTTTCAACCCTCTAATCACTTGATTGATCCGCTTGGCAGCCAACCCCCATCCTTAGGTGAGGTCCTTACTGAGTCACCACAGTAACACAACAAAAGACTGGATTATAGCTCTCATCACTTAGGAGATTTCAAGGGTTTTAGGAATTCAGTGCTGGGAACAGTTGAAGAAGGTCAAATATATATTTATTATATATCATAATATCACCCCCGCAAAGATAGAATCTGTATCCATGTGTGAGAACTGGTTAGTAGAATCAACTTCTACAGTTCAAAGTTTAAATAGAAGAAAGGTTATCCCCATGACTTAAAAGAAAAACATGCCGAATTTTCCTTTTCCTTCCTTAGTCTCAGAAGCAGTGGGAATAGACTCCAGATTGTAGATTTCTGGAAAAAGGACTCTTCCAGCCCTTCCTCTTCCATTTACTCCCAAGCTCCCTCTGCCTCCTTCCCCAAGCCCTTCAGAGGCCAGAGAAGCCCCAGAGGGGTGCTGGGAAGGTGGGGGATGGAATTTGCTAAATCTCTAGGAAGCCTGTAGAGTTTGTGGTCTGTGATAAGTGGGAGGGGTAGTTGGGGAGTGAGGGAAGATCCATGCTGTTATTCCCACAGCTTGTGGATTAGGAGGATGGTCCCGTCAGATTGGAGGACTGTGGTGGGCAGGGAGGTTTTGAGTTGAGACTTGTGAGTGGGCTTGGAGAAAGGGCATGTGGGGGTCCAATATGGAGTGAAGTTGGAGCCCTTGACACAAGGCAGCCACTGTGCTGGTGCTCCCCACACTACCTGATAGAGTCCTTATTACAACAGTTTCGTGAAACTGGTCCTCATGGCTCCATTTTCTAGGGAGGAATCCACAGCTGAGAGAGGTAAAGCAAAATGCTTGGGCCACAGAACTAGTAAGTAGCAGAGCCCGTATTTGAACCCAAGTCTGTGTTACTGTAAATCCCTTGAAATCCTGCTCAGGAAAGCAGGGCTTTATAGGAAATAGTAAGACGTTTTGTAATTTAAGGCAGGTGAATGAGGTGTCAGACAGGCTAAGCTCCAGATGCCAAAACTGGTTCTGTTTATAGTTTACATTTTTTCCCCCCGTTTCTTCTACTTTTTTAAAATTTTACTTTACAATACTGTATTGATTTTGCCATACATCAACATGACTCTGCCACGGGTATACACGTGTTCACCATCCTGAACCCCCCTCCCACCTCCCTCCCCATACCATCTCTCTGGGTCATCGCAGTGCACCAGCCCCAAGCATCCTGTATCATGCATCGAACCTAGACTGGCGATTCATTTCTTATATGATGTTATACATGCTTCAATGCCATTCTCCCAAATCATCCCACCCTCTCCCTCTCCCACAGAGTCCAAAAGACTGTTCTATATATCTGTGTCTCTTCTGATGTCTCACATACAGGGTCATTGTTACCATCTTTCTAAATTCCATATATATATGCTAGTATACTGTATTGGTGTTTTTTTTTCTGGCTTACTTCACTCTATATAATCGGCTCCAGTTTCATCCACCTCATTAGAACTGATTCAAATGTATTCTTTTTAATGGCTGAGTAATACTCCATTGTGTATATGTACCACAGCTTTCTTATCCATTCGTCTGCCGATGGACATCTAGGTTGTTTCCATGTCCTGGCTATTATAAACAGTGCTGCGATGAACATTGGGGTACACATGTCTCTTTCAATTCTGGTTTCCTCTGTGTGTATGCCCAGCAGTGGGATTGCTGGGTCATAAAACAGTTCTATTTGCAGTTTTTTAAGGAATCTCTACACTGTTCTCCATAGTGGCTGTACTAGTTTGCATTCCCACTAACAGTGTAAGAGGGTTCCCTTTTCTCCACACCCTCTCCAGCATTTATTGCTTGTAGACTTTTGGATCGCAGCCATTCTGACTGGTGTGAAATGGTACCTCATTGTGGTTTTGATTTGCATTTCTCTGATAATGAGTGATGTTGAGTGTCTTTTCATGTGTTTGTTAGCCATTTGTATGTCTTCTTTGGAGAAATGTCTGTTTAGTTCTTTGGCCCATTTTTTGATTGGGTCATTTATTTTTCTGGAATTGAGCTGCATAAGTTGCTTGTCTATTTTTGAGATTAGTTGTTTGTCAGTTGCTTCATTTGCTATTATTTTCTCCCATTCAGAAGGCTGTCTTTTCACCTTGCTTATAGTTTCCTTTGTTGTGCAGAAGCTTTTAATTTTAATTAGATCCCATTTGTTTATTTTTACTTTTATTTCCAGTATTCTGGGAGGTGGGTTATAGAGGATCCTGCTGTGATTTATGTCGGAGAGTGTTTTGCCTATGTTCTCCTCTAGGAGTTTTATAGTTTCTGGTCTTATGTTTAGATCTCTAATCCATTTTGAGTTTATTTTTGTGAATGGTGTTAGAAAGTGATCTAGTTTCATTCTTTTACAAGTGGTTGACCAGTTTTCCCAGCACCACTTGTTAAAGAGATTGTCTTTAATCCATTGTATATTCTTGCCTCCTTTGTCAAAGATAAGGTGTCCATAGGTGTGTGTATATATCTCTGGGCTTTCTATTTTTTCTATTGATCTATATTTCTGTCTTTGTGCCAGTACCATACTGTCTTGATGACTGTGGTTTTGTAGTAGAACCTGAAGTCAGGCAGGTTGATTCCTCCAGTTCCATTCTTCTTTCTCAGGATTGCTTTGGCTATTCGAGGTTTTTTGTATTTCCATACAAATTGTGAAATTATTTGTTCTAGCTCTGTGAAAAATACCGCTGGTAGCTTGATAGGGATTGCATTGAATCTGTAGATTGCTTTGGGTAGTATACTCATTTTCACTATATTGATTCTTCCAATCCATGAACACGGTATGTTTCTCCATCTATTAGTGTCCTCTTTGATTTCTTTCACCAGTGTTTTATAATTTTCTATATATAGGTCTTTAGTTTCTTTAGGTAGATATATTCCAAAGTATTTTATTCTTTTTGTTGCAATGGTGAATAGAATTGTTTCCTTAATTTCTTTTTCTACTTTCTCATTATTAGTGTACAGGAATGCAAGGGATGTCAGTGTGTTGATTTTATATCCTGCAACTTTACTATACTCATTGATTAGCTCTAGTAATTTTCTGGTGGAGTCTTTAGGGTTTTCTATGTAGAGGATCATGTCATCTGCAAACAGTGAGAGTTTTACTTTGTCTTTTCCAATTTGGATTCCTTTTATTTCTTTTTCTGCTCTTATTGCTGTGGCCAAAACTTCCAGAACTATGTTGAATAGTAGCGGTGAAAGTGGGCACCCTTGTCTTGTTCCTGACTTTAGGGGAAATGCTTTCAATTTTTCACCATTGAGGATAATGTTTGCTGTGGGTTTGTCATATATAGCTTTTATTATGTTGAGGCATGTTCCTTCTATTTCTGCTTTCTGGAGAGTTTTGATCATAAATGGATGTTGAATTTTGTCAAAGGCTTTCTCTGCATCTATTGAGATAATCATATGGCTTTTATTTTTCAATTTGTTAATGTGGTGAATTACATTGATTGATTTGCAGATATTGAAGAATCCTTGCATCCCTGGGATAAAGCCCACTTGGTCATGGTGTATGATCTTTTTAATGTGTTGTTGGATTCTGATTGCTAGAATTTTGTTAAGGATTTTTGCATCTATGTTCATCAGTGATATTGGCCTGTAGTTTTCTTTTTTTATGGCATCTTTGTCAGGTTTTGGTATTAGGGTGATGGTGGCCTCATAGAATGTGTTTGGAAGTTTACCTTCCTCTGAAATTTTCTGGAAGAGTTTGAGTAGGATAGGTGTTAGCTCTTCTCTGAATTTTTGGTAGAATTCAGCTGTGAAGCTGTCTGGACCTGGGCTTTTGTTTGCTGGAAGATTTCTGATTACAGTTTCAATTTCCATGCTTGTGATGGGTCTGTTAAGATTTTCTATTTCTTCCTGGTTCAGTTTTGGAAAGTTGTGCTTTTCTAAGAATTTGTCCATTTCTTCCATGTTGTCCATTTTATTGGCGTATAATTGCTGACAGTAGTCTCTTATGATCCTTTGTGTTTCCGTGTTGTCTGTTGTGATCTCTCCATTTTCATTTCTAATTTTATTGATTTGATTTTTCTCCCTTTGTTTCTTGATGAGTCTGGCTAATGGTTTGTCAATTTTACTTATCCTTTCACAGAACCAGCTTTCTTGGCTTTGTTGATTTTTGCTATGGTCTCTTTTGTTTCTTTTGCATTTATTTCTGCCCTAATTTTTAAGATTTCTTTCCTTCTACTAACCCTGGGGTTCTCCATTTCTTCCTTTTCTAGCTGCTTTAGGTGTAGAGTTAGGTTATTTATTTGACTTTTTTCTTGTTTCTTGAAGTATGCCTGTATTGCTATGAACTTTCCCCTTAGCACTGCTTTTACTGTGTTCCACAGGTTTTGGGTTGTTGTGTTTTCATTCGTTTCTATGCATATTTTGATTTCTTTTTTGATTTCTTCTGTGATTTGTTGGTTATTCAGAAGTGTGTTGTTCAGCCTCCATATGTTGGACGTTTTAATAGTTTTTCTCCTGTAATTGAGATCTAATCTTACTGCATTATGGTCAGAAAAGATGCTTGGAATGATTTCAATTTTTTTTTAATTTATCAAGTTTAGATTTATGGCCCAGGATGTGATCTATCCTGGAGAATGTTCCGTGAGCACTTGAGAAAAAGGTGAAATTCATTGTTTTGGGGTGAAATGTCCTATAGATATCAATTAGGTCTAACTGGTCTATTGTATCACTTAAAGTTAGTGTTTCTTTGTTAATTTTCTGTTTAGTTGATCTGTCCATAGGTGTGAGTGGGGTATTAAAGTCTCCACTATTATTGTGTTATTGTTAATTTTCCCTTTCATACTTGTTAGCATTTGTCTTACATATTGTGGGGCTCCTATGTTGGGTGCATATATATTTATAATTGTTATATCTTCTTCTTGGATTGATCCTTTGATCATTATGTAGTGTCCTTCTTTGTCTCTTTGCACAGCCTTTGTTTTAAAGTCTATTTTATTGGATATGAGTATGGCTACTCCTGCTTTCTTTTGGTCTCTATTTGTGTGGAATATCTTTTTCTAGCCCTTCACTTTCAGTCTGTATGTGTCCCTTGTTTTGAGGTAGGTCTCTTGTAGACAACGTATATAGGGGTCTTGTTTTTGTATCCATTCAGCCAGTCTTTGTCTTTTGGTTGGGGCATTCAACCCATTTACATTTAAGGTAATTATTGATAAGTATGATCCTGTTGCCATTTACTTTATTGTTTTGGATTCTGGTTTATACACCCTTTTTGTGTTTCCTGTCTAGAGAATATCCTTTAGCATTTGTTGGAGAGCTGCTTTGGTGGTGCTGAATTCTCTCAGCCTTTGCTTGTCTGTAAAGCTTTGATTTCTCCTTCATATTTGAATGAGATCCTTGCTGGGTACAGTAATCTGGGCTATAGGTTATTTTCTTTCATCACTTTAGGTGTGTCTTGCCATTCCCTCCTGGCCTGAAGAGTTTTTATTGAAAGATCAGCTGTTATCATTATGGGAATCCCCTTGTATGTCATTTGTTGTTTTTCCCTTGCTGCTTTCAATATTTGTTCTTTGTGTTTGATCTTTGTTAATTTGATTAATATGTGTCTTGGGGTGTTTCACCTTGGGTTTATCCTGTTTGGGACTCTCTGGGTTTCTTGGACTTGGGTGATTATCTCCTTCCCCATTTTAGGGAAGTTTTCAACTATTATCTCCTCAAGTATTTTCTCATGGTCTTTCTTTTTGTCTTCTTCTTCTGGGACTCCTATGATTCGAATGTTGGAGCATTTCATATTGTCCTGGAGGTCTCTGAGATTGTCCTCATTTCTTTTAATTCGCTTTTCTGATTTTCTCTCTGATTCATTTATTTCTACCATTCTATCTTCTACTTCACTAATCCTATCTTCTGCCTCTGTTATTCTACTATTTGTTGCCTCCAGAGTGTTTTTGGTCTCATTTATTGCGTTATTCATTATATATTGACTCTTTTTTATTTCTTCTAGGTCCTTGTTAAACCTTTCTTGCATCTTCTCAATCCTTTTCTCCAAGCTATTTATCTGTGATTCCATTTTTATTTCAAGATTTTGGATCATTTTCACTATCATTATTTGGAATTCTTTATCAGGTAGATCCCCTATCTCTTCTTCTTTGGTTTGGTTTGGTGGGCATTTATCCTGTTCCTTTACCTGCAGGATATTCCTCTGTCTCTTCATCTTGTTTATATTGCTGCATTTGGGGTGGACTTTCTGTATTTTAGCAGTTTGTGGAGTTCTCTTTATTGTGGAGTTTCCCACTGTGGGTGGGGTTGTATCGGTGGTTTGTCAAGGTTTCTTGGTTAGGGAAGCTTGTGTCAGTGTTCTGGTTGGTGGAGCTGGATTTCTTCTCTCTGGAGTGGAATGAAGTGTCCAGTAATGAGTTATGAGATGGCAATGGTTTTGGAGTAACTTTGGGCAGCCTGTATATTGAAGCTCAGGGCTGTGTTCCTGTATTGCTGGAGAATTTGCGCGGTATGTCTTGCTCTGGAACTTGTTGGCCCTTGGGTGGTGCTTGGTTTCAGTGTATGTATGGAGGCGTTTGATGAGCTCCTATTGATTAATATTCCTTGGAGTCAGGAGTTCTCTGATGTTCTCAGGATTTGGACTTAAGCCTCCAGCTTCTGGTTTTCAGTCTTATTTTTACAGTAGTCTCAAGACTTCTCCTTCTATATCGCACCATTGATAAAACATCTAGGTTAAAGATGAAAAGTTTCTCCACATTGAGGGACACCCAGAGAGGTTCACAGAGTTACATGGAGAAGAGAAGAGGGCGGAGGGAGTTAGAGGTGACCCAAATGAGATGAGGTGGAATCAAAAGAGGAGAGAGCAAGCTAGCCAGTAATCACTTCCTTATGTGTGCTTTACAGTCTGGACCGCTCAGAGATGTTCATGGAGTTATACAGAGAAGAGAAGAGGGAGGAAGGAGACAGAGGTGGCCAGGAGGATAAAAGGGGGGAATGAAAAGGAGAGAGACAGACCAAGCCAGT
Organism: Ovis canadensis; assembly: GCF_042477335.2. Lineage (NCBI taxonomy): Eukaryota > Metazoa > Chordata > Mammalia > Artiodactyla > Bovidae > Ovis > Ovis canadensis. The sequence continues at coordinate 35,706,316 of NC_091260.1, forward strand.
AATCATTTCCCTAAGTGTTCGCCACCATCTGGAACACACAGAGATTCACAGAGTTGGGTAGAGGAGAGAAGGGGGAGGGAGGAGACAGAGGCGACCTGGTGGAGAAAAAGGAGAGTCCAAAGGAGGAGAGAGCAGTCAAGCCAGTAATCTTGCTCTCAAGTAAAAATGGGTACTGAAGATTGGGTTTTTGAAGGTACAAAATTGATAACAAATACCAAAAAGCAAAGATTAAAAATCTAGAGTAGAGGTTGGATTTTCAAAAATACAATATTAAAGAAAAGAAGAAGAGAAAAAAAATCACAAGAATTATTTAAAAAATATATATATATGAAGTTTGCTTTAAAAATAGGGTCTTTTTTTGAAAAGTAATAGTAGTTTATAAAAATGAAAATTAAAGGAGTAATAGAGGACTTAAAATTTTTTTTTAAAGTTTAAAAAAAAAGAAGAAAAAGAAAAGAAGGAAAAAAAAAGAATGATGGTAAAAATAGTAAAGATATATCTGGGACTTTCTCTAGTGGTGTTGTGGGCAGTGTGGGGTCAGTTCATTTTCAGATAGTTCCTTGGTCCGGCTTATATTTCTCAAGATCTATAGGCCCCTTCCTATGTAGTCGGTACTAACGACAGGGTTTTAATCTATTGTACCTGTCACTTCCAAGGTGGTTCCCTCTGTTTTAGCTTCTTCTGTTTGTCGGTCTCTTCAGTGACTGATTTCTGCCCTGACACAAGGGGGGCGGTGGTGGACACTTTTTTTAGGCTCACTTGTTCAGTCGTGCTGTGGGGAGGGAGGGACGCTGCAAACAAATAATACTGGCGTGTGCTCGCAGTGTCTCAGCCACACTGGGCCTGCCCCTGCTCATGGCGCACCCAGCTCAGGCTCTAGGTTGCTCCGCCAGGAACCGTCTGAGGCCAGCCCGGGGCTGCATGCACCTCCCAGGTCTAAGCTGCTCAGGCCCAGGCACTCGGGTAGTCCCCAGAGGCGCAGACTTGGTTGGGCCTGCGTTTTGTGCCCTTCCCAGGTCTGAGTAGCTCAGATCGCCTCTCCAGTCCCTGCTGCTCAGCTTTCTGGGTGTACAACTGGCACACCTTCTCAGGCGGATGATGACTGTCCAGAACCCCAAGAAGCCTTAGTTAGCAAAGAAGCCTGTTTGCAGTTTGGTAGTTAATGTCTCTCTGGGGCTGCTATTGCCCCCTTTCGGCCCTGGCTGCCTGTCACTGGAGGGGGATGGTCTGCAGCTGGCTAATTCTGTTCCGTCCTTTGTTCTGTGCGCGGTCCTGGCGGTGTCTTATGTTAGAGCTTTTTGCATGGTAGCTATCCCACAGTCTGGTTTTCTAGCCCAAGTTAGTTTGCTCTGGTTATCCTTGGGGGCTTCAGGCATGATCTTTAAAAATCAATGCAGCCCGCGCCTCCCTGCCCAGTCCCCACTTGCTAGTGGCGGATGCAGGTGTCTGCGCTGCTTCTCCGCTGGGGGTGTTATCATTGGGCTCGTAATCTGTGGGGTTTAATTATTTATTTATTTTTCCTCCCTGTTATGTTGCCCTCTGTGCTTCCAAGGCTCGCCACAGACTCCGCAGTGAGAGTGTTTCCTGGTGTTTGGAAACTTCTCTCTTTTTAAGACCCCCTTCCCGGGACGGAGCTCCCTCCCTACCTCTTTTGTCTCTTTTTTTGTCTTTTATATTTTTTCCTACCTCTTTTCGAAGGCAATGAGCTGCTTTTCTGGGTGCCTGATGTCCTCTGCCAGCATTCAGAAGTTGTTTTGTGGAATCTACTCGGCGTTGAAATGTTCTTTTGATGAATTTGTGAGGGAGAAAGTGGTCTCCCCGTCCTTTTCCTCTGCCATCTTAGGACTGCCCCCTATAGTTTACATTTTTTAAAAAATGTACATTTACATTTTTTAATATCTTACTTAACACATCTTACTTAACAATATCTTACTTAACACATCTACTGGTGGTTGAGAGACCCTAGTTTTTACAGAAAACGGATGAAGTGCCTTTTTCGAATTCCCTTTGCTCTCTGCAGAGCTGGATTTCTAAGTGTCACGTGGTCTGCAGCTAGCTACAATAGTACCTTTTGGCAGAGAGTGATGTGCATGGCACATCCCTCAGTGCCAGGGGCCAGGGCCTCCCACAGGATGTTTTAAAGAAGATTATAGAAGGCAGCTCAGTTTCTCTGTGGCCAAACCACAAAATGTTAAGGTTTCCTTAAAGTCCCGAAATCCCAAAGGGTATAGGCAATCCCTGTGAAAGAATGCTGAGCTCTGTAAAATGCTAAAGGGAGGAACCAGATCCCCTTGAGGTATAGACACCATTTATCTAGTGAGGGAATTTGGGTGGTAACTGAATTCCTTAAACGTTCATTACTTGGAATTGAAGCTTGCAGGTGTGGAAGTTATCTATGTTAGTATCACTCAGACTTTCCTGTGCAAACGAATCACCTGGGGATCTCGTTTCACTGCAGATTCTGTTTTCCTGGGTCTGAGGTGGGGCCTGAGAGCCTCCATTTCCCAGACCTCTCAGGTGATGCTGGCACTGCTGGTCCATGGACTACACTTGGAGCAGCAAGTATTATGCTTCCCTGCACCATCCACATTTCTCTTCTCTGTTGTTCAGTTGCTAAGTTGTGTTCAATGCTTTGTGACCACATGGACTGCAACATGCCAGGATCCTCTGTCTTCCATTATCTCCCAGTTTTCTCAAATTTTTGTCCCTTGATTTGATGATGCCATACAGCCATCTCATTCTCTGTTGCCCCCTTCTCAATTTTTTCCAGCATCAGGATATTTTCCAATGAGTTTGTTCTTTGCATCAGGTAGCCAAAGTACTAGAGCTTCAGCATCAGTCCTTCCAATGAGTATTCAGAGTTGATTTTCTTTAGGATTGACTTCTTTGATCTCCTTGCTGTCCAAGGGACTCTCAAGAGTCTTCTCCAACACAATTCAAAAACATCAATTCTTCGGTGCTCAGCCTTCTTTATGGTCCAACTTGCACATCCATACATGACTACATGACTTCCAGTAGTCATGGTAATATGGACCTTTACCAGAAAAGTGATCTCTCTGCTTTTTAATATGCTATCTAGGTTTGTTATAACTTTCCTTCCAAGGAGCAAGCATCTTTTAATTTCATGGCTGCAGTCACTGTCTGCAGTGATTTTTGAGCCCAAGAAAACAAAATCTGTCACTGCTTCCACTTTTCCCCATCTATTTGCCGTGAAGTGATGGGACTTGATGCCATGATCTTAGGCTCAATCAAGATTCACTTACTTTGTGATAACTTTCTTGAGGGAGTCAGGACAGACAGCAAAAAGGAAATTTGCAGAATCTTCTGAGTAGATCTCAAGGAATCTGTGTTGCAGCATGGTATGGATGTCAAGAGGTGTTGTGAGAGCCACAATAAAATGTGGCAGTGGTTTGTAGTAAAATAAGCTTCAAAAGTGTTGGGTTGAAAAGTTCAATAGATTTCATTATCTCATGACTTCTCAGAGCCTATAATTGGCTATTGTGCCTTGTGATTTTCACAGGGGAACTTTCCTCAAATTCATTTGCCCAAAGAATACTATTTTGGGGACCACATTAAGAGCAGAATATTCACCAAGACTGGCTGTTTCAGACATTGCCATAGGTGACCACACAAGAGGAGAAACTCTTGCCTAACTTACTGTGTAAACATGGAATTGCTCTTTTTCTCCATAGGCTAAGAGAAACTAAAATAAACTTTCAAAATAGCCCTGTGGCCCAACTCGGAGCATTGTTCTTGGTAGAGAGCTTGAGCTTGATTCCACACCATCCTAGGAATTCTGAGCTTCCCATTTGCTTTTTATAGCTTTTCTGCTTAAATGAATAAGTTGGTTTCTGCTGCTTGTGCCTTATAATCCTGACAGACAAAGGTGATGAGTGGAAACTCACCACTCAGCTTCAGATAGCCCCAGAAAGCATTTTCAATCTGAATTCAGATTTAATCTGAAATCTGAATGTGAATTAAATTCACATTTAATCTGAATTCTAGGGTGGACTGTTGGGTTTATGGTTTATGAAGGAAGGTTTGTGTGGGCTCAGGGTCAAGGTCAAAGATGCCCTGGGAGCCCTGGTGAGCTGGTTAGGTGACAGGAGAGGTAAAGAAATGAATATTACTGAGTGGGCACTTACAAAGTGCCAGCTAGATGCTTTTATCAATGTTTTTCTTAACATAACCTTGTGAAATAGATATTGTTATGTTCATTTTGCAGAAGGGGAAGCTGAGATATGGGGAGTATAATTAATTGTCAAAATAGTAAGTATTCAAGCTGGTGTTCCAGTCAAGCTGGTGTTCCAGTCAGACAGCTGGTGCTGTCTGACTCTGCTTATCACTACATCAGGATGTTTGGTCCACAGTTATTGACAGAGCACTTTCCATGTGGCAAATATGATGATAATCCTAGGTTATACCTGCCTTCATGGAGATTAAAATCTGCTACAGGAGATTCACACTAATGTAACTGCAAACTAGGAAGGATTAAAATTCAAAGGAATTAAAATGAGAGTAGGTAGTAGGAAAGCCCAGGGGCTTCCCTGGTAGCCCAGCTGTAAAGAATCTGCCTGCCAATGCAGGAGACATGAGTTCAATCCCTGGATTGGGAAGATCCCCAGGAGAGGGAAATGGCAACCTACTCCAGTATTCTTGCCTGGGAAATCCCATGGACAGAGGAGCCTGGTGGGTTGCAAAAGAGTTAGACACAACTTAGTGACTAAACAACAACAATAGGGAAGTCTGGCCTCAATATATATGTGTGAAGGGGAAAAGTTTTCCCTGAAGAGGTGCCCTTTGAGTGGGGTTTCAAGGACTGGGTAGGAGGTAACTAGGTTGAACGGAAAGAGGGATAAAGGCTTTCCTGAATGGGAGAAGTACAAGACAGACACATCCCATGCTTGTTAGAACCCTGAGATTTCCTGCAGTATAGCACACTGCTTTTGTGGATTCAGTGATCATCTGCTCTATTAAAGATCGATACAGGAGAACAATGAAAGAAATAGAGTCAGTTTCAAGGCTGGTATAGAAGACAGAAGAAAAACCTTATTCTTGGTACAAATGGTCCTGGAACCACCAGTTTGCATAAGACCTGCCTTATTCTATCATGGGAAATAAGTATCCTGCTGATTTCTGAATGGTGAATGAAAAATAGGGATGAACACACAATGCCCACCCCTATTCATGGCCACAACAGTGCTAAGGTTTTGGCTGGCTGCCGCAGGGAGGCAGGAACCACAGTGAGGGGAGAGAAGGTGCCACAAAGTCTGGGGAGACCTGTCACCCATTTCTGCATGGACTTAGGATAGAGTCAGATGAACTGAGCTGCTGGATTCCATTTCTCTGGACACTGCCACTTTCCATTTCTCATCTGGGAAATGCTCCTTGCCAAGGACGTGTTACAGAATGATACTGGAAATGTTATTCTTATTTTACTTACAAAAATCTGAAGTTCAATGATATTTTCTAAAAGCTAAAATCTTCAATCTCTGTCTACGAAAATCATGTGACAGATAAGGCTCAGCTTCAAAGTCACCTCCTTCAGGAACCCTTCCTTGATCATGTCAAACAGCAGTTATGTCTTACCCCTTGGACCTCCCAGTACTCTGAGGGCACTGTTCTTGGGGCACATACCAATCATGTCTGTGTCGTATGGTGGTTATTTAGGTCCATATCTTCCCAGCCCATTGCAAGTCTGAGTAGAGGAACTATGTATCACATGGCATTGTAATATCCAAAGTGCTTTGTGCATGGGAGATGCTCTCTGAAAAATCTGTGAGCAGAATGGAAACTAAAATTCGATTTTCAGTAAAAGCTCACTCATTTTTTCACCCATTCAAGTACCTATTAAAGTACAGAGTACATTTTGGAGAGAGTTAAAAATAGAATAAAAAAGATAGGGCTTGGTATATATGCCCTGGTTTACTGCACTGAATAATTAAGGAAAGGAGCCTCTCCCATAAATCTTTCAATAAGCCACTGAAGAAAAACGTGAAATAGAAAATCTGGATTCAAGTCCTGGTCCTGCTATGTGCCTGCTCTATGAATTCAGGCAAGTCACTTGACCTCTCTGAACTTGGATTTTCTTATTTGTAACATGTGGGAAGTGCTATATCTAACTTGTGGGATTTCAGAGAGAACTCAAGAAATAGCACAGAGGTGCCTTACCCCCTCTTCCTCCAGGGTACTTCCTGTGGTGGATGCTAACAGAACGGGGTGAGGTGGAGGACCCTGGCATCCTGTCTCCATTCTCTTTCTGCAGCCGGGAGAGCGCATGTAAGCTGGTTGTGCCCCTTGTACACTTGGACTTGGAGGCTGGTGCCATATTTCTCTGCTTCTGTGCAAGTGTGTCTTGAATTTATTATGTCCATTGGTGAATTAACAGGCAGGACAATTGTCCATTTCCTAGTCACTTTCACAGAAGTCAGTTGGTGTCATAAATGATTATAACTCATTTGTCCTCTTGAAGTGGGTCCTCATGTGGAATGAAGACACTAATCCTCTCATAAAGGACTGCACCTACTTGTGAGGAGGAATTTTCTGTGGAAAAAAAAATTCTGTGAAAAAAAACACACACATGGGTCTGGGGTACGTGACGGGGTTTGTTGGTAAGGGCAGTAGCCAGACCCACATGTGTTGGGGTACGAGCTCTGTAGTTAGCAGCTGTGGCTGCAGCTTGGGAAACTGCTCACTTCACTTGGGTTTGGAAAAAAGCATCTTGCACAGTCATTCCGAAGAGGAGCCTCCAGGGGACACTCCCCCAGGGTATTCAGCTCCAAGCCTGGATCCAAGCTTCCCCCTCCATCCCTGGTGTCTGCGATTCAGAGAAACCTAGACATGCCAGGAAGAGCTTGTCTGTGGGGAGAGTGAGTTAGGGTCTTAATCTATGAGGCTAGCCAGAAATCCAAAATAGTGGAGGGGGCAGATTCCAGGCAATTGTCTTTTTTGTTTGTTTTTTTAATGCCGAGCTTTGAGAATAGTTTCTGCTTAGGATGAGGATTGGGTAAGTTCTTGGTTTCAGAGAAGATACTTTTAGGTATGTGGGGGAAAAAAATTGGAGAAATCAAGATGCAAAGTTTGCCTTCCATTGGTCGGGGTCTGCTGGGCTGTGGTGTTAAGGGGGTTTAGGCAGCCACTGTTGTTTCTGTTGCTCTGGCAACCAGAAGAGAAATACACTACGCCCAGCGCAGGTGCTCTGGGGTTGAGTGGGCCTGTTTCCTCCCAACAGCCCTGGCCGGCCTGGAAACAGTGACCTCGGAACTCCTCCAGGATGGCTAGCTGAAAGTTTTGGGGTGTGGAGACCAACATGTGGAAACTCTGAATTTGGGAGGCTTCGCCTACGGGGGCTGCCAGCCATGCCCCAATGGTGCCCTCCCTGTCAGCATGGGAAAGCTGGATCCGGGGTTTGGAAGGGTCAACAGGATTGCCTGCCTTTCCCTGCTTGGCTTTCCTGCCTCTGGCAGCTGCAGCCCCAGCAGTTGCATCCTGCATCCCGTTGAGGAAGCTCAGTGCAGGGTCAGACCCAGGTCTGGCAGCTCCACCCTGGAGCTCTGCTGAAAAGCTGAACAGTAGGGAAGGTGTCAGGCCCCCTCGCTATGATGCCTGCTCTTGCTGAGCTTTTGGATCCTCACAGAGTCACTCTATTGTGCACACCCCTGGGGCTGTCCCTTGTAAGGGGCTCGGGGTGACAGCCTCTAGGGTCAGACACAAGTTCTATAGGGGTGGAAATAGTCAAACCTACTGCGAAGACTTGTGAGGAGGAAGTCTCTGAAAAGTATGTAAGGTCACACCTGGCACTTAGCAGGTACTCAATAAATGGGACTTCTGCTCCTTGCCCAAGTGCCAGAATTTAAGGTGCATTTATACCTCTCTGAACCTGACCAGGTGCTGCAGTGGTAAAGAATCCTCCTGCCAGTGGGGGAGACGCCAGAGATGCAGGTTGATCCCTGGGTCGGGAAGGTCCCCCGGAGTAGGAAATGACACCTACTCCAGTATTCTTGCCTGGAAAATTCTGTGGACAGATGAGCCTGGCAGGCTACAGTTCATGGGGTTGCAAAGAGCTGGACATGGCTGAGCATGCACAGCTTAGTCCTATGCCTCTCTGAACTCACTGCTGGGACCATCCCTTTACCAGAAGTTTCAAGACTTAGAGCACTCAGCCAACCCAGTCCATCAGCAAATCTTGCAACTTTCTCTATTCATATCTAGAAACTTCCTCCTCTTGCCACCTCCGCTGTTACCACCTGTCCCAGCACCACTGTCTCTTGCCTGGATTATTGCAGTTGCAGTAGTGAGACATAGAGGTTATTGGAACAGGCAGGAAGATGGAAGGGAAGTAATTGAAATAATTTCCTCCAACAAGCCCCATATGGGAATGGAAGTTAGTATCTGCCCATAAGGAGGTGAAATAGAGGCACCTACTGGGGGAAGGGAAATGTCTCCCATCAGGACACTCTCACGTGGTCTGGCAGCTTCCAGTGAGGTGCCAGTTTCCCCTGTGACTCTCTGGATCCTTTCCTCTCCTTCGTAGTTTGCATTAAGACCTGCTGTAGCAATAAGAGTAAAAATTCACTTTACGTGAGAAACTATGAGGCCAAAACCCTGCCAATGCCTGCGAACTCTAATCTTCTCAAACTGAATAGACTCAGAGTTGCATCTGGAGTTGTGTGTGCTTGGCAAACATAAGGTGGAAACCCCTCTGAAAAACATCTGACAGGAATTGTCTCTTCATGACATGTGAAAAGAAGCTCCCACCCAATTATTAAGAGGCTGCCGAAGAGGAAAGAAAAAGTTTGTGCAGCTAACACAACACGCGGCTTGCCAAAATCATCCTGCCCTAATTCTCCTGTCAGCAGAGTCGCTTTTCCGAAGAGCAAGTAACTCGTGATTGGGCTGCTTGATCCTTTTGGCCGCTTCTGCTGTGCACGCTCCCACCCTACCCAGGACCCCCTGCCTGGACCTCACCCGCCTGTCCGTGTTTTCACTGGTGGGATATTCTTTGGGGCTTGAAACCTCAGAAATTCCGTTGAGAGCACAATGATCCAGGCTCAGGATGTGAATGGCCACGAATGTCATACTGCTTATCGCGCTCTGTGCAACACCCAGCAGCTGCTGTCGTTTAACGAGGCAGCGGCACATGATTCTGAGAACAGTCCTATGTGTGCTTTGTTTGTGCATTTTTCAGCTGATTTAAGAGCAAGAAAGAAACAAAACCGATCTGATGCCTTTACTCCAGAGATTGTCCACATCCTTCCTAGGGCAGGAAGAGCAGGTGACTGGGACACTGAACATTTGGCAAGCTGGTGGCTTTCCTGCATTGGCATGCTTCGCCGGGGTTTTCATGAAAAGACAATGACCTTTACAGAAAACAACGACCTTTGCAGAGATCTCTAAACCCTGGCAACTCATCAGCAAGTTCAGTTCCAAAAGCGTTCTTCTTGCCTTTCCCAACAGACTTGAACAACTAGAAAGAAAGGAAGGAACTTGAAAAAATCACCCAAGTTTTTGGCAAACCTTAGGCGCTCTTTTCCCCCACCCTATAATTAAGGCAGAAGTAAACAGTAAGAGAATATAAAATTGCAGCTTGCTCTGGTAATAGGTGCCCAGGTGGAGCTGCTGCTTGTACAGACCTGTGCCTTGAGACAAAAGGGCAGCCTCCCTGGGGAGCACTCCAATGGGTCCCTAGATCTGATATATCAAGATTAAGATATGAAAACTTGGAGCAGAGTGACAAGAAAGGGTGAGTCACCTGGGTATCATTTGAAAAAAAAATTGTTTTTCCTTCTCTGGACCCCTTCTTGTTTTAGGAGGTCATTTCCTGAATGGTACTGCCTCATGTCAAAGAGCCTGCAGGGTCCAAGGAACCCAAAGTACTTCCTGTTGAGCAAAGTGTGTATGAGGACTTTCCATCAGGCTGGCTTCGTCTGTGTGCTGCCTCTGGCCACTCACCAGCTGAGTGACCCCAATGAAATGCTTTCTTTCTCTAAGCTTCCATTTTCTCAGCTCTAGAATGAGAATCACGTTTACCTTGTAGAGTGCCTGTGAGGCTAAAATGAAGGAGTATAAAGTGCCTTCCACATAAGAACCACCTAACCACCGACGTTGCACGTGTCAATAGTTCATTTCTTCTTATTGTTAAGTAGGACTCTCTTGTGGCTCTACGGCAATTTGTTCATCCATTCAGCTGTTGTTTTGACATTTGCATTCCTCCCTGTTTTTGGCTATTACAGATAAAGCTGCTACTATTTGTGTGTAAGTCTTGTACAATTAGTTTTCCTCTTAGGCAAAATACTTAGGAATGGCTAGATCATAAATAAGTGTATGTATAGCTTTTAAGGAAAAGGTCAAACCAATTTCTGAAGTGGTTGCACCACTTTACATTCTCACCAGCAGGGTATGAGAGTTCCAGTTGCTCCACAACCTCGGTATGGTCATTCATGCTTATTTCATCCACTCTAATAGGCTGTGTAATGGTGATTCACATTTGCTTTGTGTGGCACTGAAAAATAGGTGAACATTCTGCACCATTCATGTGTTGCATTCGTACCATTCATTTATTACATACTGAATATGCCACAAAACTCAAATACTATCTGAAGACAAACAGTGGTGAGGTTTAATCCTCGGTGCACAGTTGGTTGCGTCTGACTCAGAAGATTAAATGAATTTCAAGCAGCAGCAGCCGAATGACTCAGTGCTGTTGGCCCCCTTAATTTTCTTCCCATCTCTCCTACTAGAGCCAAATAATTGCTGTGATTTCATTACTTCACCTGTGAAGCCAATAATAATCCTGGTCAACATCACCTTCTGCTCTTGTTACTAACAAATACCATGAGATTAGCATGGCTATTAATTTTGCCCATGTGTTTATAATAATGAGGTTAGTGAAAATTTGTTCCTTCCTTTTTAGGATCCAAACGAGAAGACCTATAGGAAAAATTTAATTCTAATCTTAGTTCTAGGAATAGCTTTGTTTTTCTTGAGCAAGTGGTTTGTTTTCATCTGATAGATGCTGGGAATAGAGGTGTTACTTTTTTCACATTGGTAGCCAAGAACCCAGAGCCAGATTTGTCTTCTGTTCCACAACAACTTGATAAGATTTATCTTATATGTTTTGTAAACTAACTCTTGCGTGACTCCAGCTTACCTTTCTATTTAATTTTCTATTTGCTTTATTTTCCACACTCAAAAGATTTTAAATGGAAGTGGTTTTATTTTTTAAAAATATGTGTTTATAGTCAGGCATAAATTGAGTTTTCCTTCACTCCTCTGCCCCAAAGTCACCTGGTTCCTTCCCCTGGGGCAACTGCTGTTATTACTGATTTGTTGCACGTCTTTACTGAGATCATCTGTGTGAATATAAGCATATTTATAGGGTGACTAGCATATGCTTGTAAGCAGTTTGGTGAATGAGTTAGAGTTCGTAGGGTATAAGCAGTAACTTTATTTCTGCTCTTTCCCTGGCTCCTGAAATTTACTCTCCTGTTTTCTTGCCTGCCCACAGATGAATTCTCTGGTAGATCCTTATTTTTCTTGTCACTTTCTGGTGTTAACAGATGGCTTCACTTTTACTAAAAAGTCTGGACTAATATGGAATCGAAACATCAGTCTCTGTTACCAGTGCAAACATCTCCCCTTCTCCACCTGGGGCCTGGCTGTGGCTCAGATGTTCTCAGGGGTGTCGTCTGCCTTCCACCAACTCCTAGCCTTGCTCTTCTGCTGCTCCTCCACGCTCACCTTGTGACCTCTGGCTCTCCCAAGAGTGGTGGACTGGGTGGATTACACCTTTCCTTTGAGGAGCACCTTTGGGCTGTAGCCTCTTCGCCTGCAGATGTAGAGAAGTGTGTGTGCCTGGGAGACTGGGGGTTTGTATCGTCCCCCTTTCCCAGAGTGGGGCTTCTCTGGTAGCTCAGTTGGTAAAGAATCTGCCTGCAGTGCAGAAAACCTGGGTTTGATCCCTGGGTTGGGAAGATCCCCTGGAGAAGGAAGTGGCCAACCACTCCAGTAGCCTTGCCTGGAAAATCCCATGGACAGAGGAGCCAGGTGGGCTACCTACATACAGTGCATGGGGTAGCAAGAGAAGGACACAGCTGAGGGGCTGAACCAGCACATTTCCCTGAAAGCCAATGACTGAATGGAACAGAATAACGAAAGCTTAGCCCTCTTGTTGTGAAACAAACTCTGAGAGGTAATTTATATTCTAGAGCCCCCGGTGGGATTAGCTTGGGAGACTGGGACTATGCCTGGAATCTCATAGTCCCTTCCCTTCTCCTTCCTGGTCAGGTTTCCCCCACCCTCTTAGCAGATAATTTGATGCACTCTTTGATAAATCACTTACTTTCACAGGAACCCACATTTCAGGGTCTGCTTCTCAGGAAATAACCTAAGACAGCAACTGTCCAAATAGTGACACTCTCATGGGACACTGTCAAAAGTTCCTCAGCATTCCCTCATTAAGGCCCCTCCAACCACAGTTCTCTTGCCTTACTGAAGCCTGCTGGGGCAGAGCTGCCTACAATGCTCTCCTCGGTCCTGGCTTCCAGGGTCCATCCCCTGGACTCTGGGTTGGGGTCTTTAACTCTAGACAGAAAAAGCAAAACTCAGTGTTGAGTCATCATCACACATCTTCTTTTCTTCACCTTAAAAATATTATTAATTATATACACATGCTCCAGATTTGTACCTTCCACTGTATAAATAAATACCCACATTTGTTCTCGTTATTCTCCTTCCAGTTAATTGGATGAAATACACAAAACAACCAGTCATTCTTTAATGAGGACGTTTTATTCTTTTGGTTGGGTAATATTTGTTTCTTGTAGCTTTCACAAATGAAAAGCTATGGCCACTGACCTCTTACATTCTCAGAAAAGTTTACCCATTGATTTTACACTTCTGTTGGTCAATAATAAAATTCTTAGGTCACACTTTATATTCCTGAGGACTTTTTTGGCTTTGCTTTTCTGTTTTCTAGCACTGATTTTTTTTTTCCCACCTCTGTTAAGTGACTTGATGGTTGTTTGTTTGTTTGTTTTTCCAGGATACTAAAATGATCCTTTAAAAAAATTTTTGTAGCCAAACAGTTATACTGTGGTTTGTTTTTTTTTTTTCCCCCCTAGGGACAAGATATATCTTTCAATTTGTAAATTTAAGTAATTCCCCTTTGGGGGAAAATATATAGCTTTTATAACCAAAGAATCAATTTTGTTATTCAAAATGTTACACTCCTTGGATTGGCTGGTAGAGCTGGATTTAAAGAATTTTGTTGGATTTAACTCTCTAGAGAAGGACCTCCTCATCCTGGGGGGCTGCCACCTGAGCAGAAGTCACTTTGAATTGTATCTTGAAATATTTTACTGTTTCATTATTGGGTCCTCTTCTTCAGGGATACCAATTTTGCTCATGGTTTCTGACTTAGTCTGTTTCATATTCATCATCTTTTTTTTTTCTTTTTTAAACTTAAAAAAAAAAATCTGCTTATTTCCAATATGCTGTTTTACTCACTTTTCTTACCATGCGTGCGTGTGCATGCTGCTAAGTCACTTCAGTTGGGTCCGACTCTGTGCGACCCTATAGATTGCAGCCTGCCAGGCTCCTCTGTCCATGGGATTCTCCAGGCAAGAATACTGGAGAGGGTAGCCATTTCCTTCTCCAGGGAATCTTCCTGATCCGGGGATCAAACCTGGGTCTTCTGCATTCCAGGCAGAGTCTTTACCATCTGAGCCACCAGGGAAGCCCGTTTTTTTGTGATGCTAGAATGTTTTTCTTCCACTTCTTTTCTAAATTCTGTCAGTTATTATTTCATCTACTTCTGTCTTCGTATGTTTTCTCTCAGCACTTGTACCTCTATTCTGTGTTCTTGGTTTGCAGTGGCGATCTCAAATATTTTCTCTTTGCTAAGGAGCATATCACTGTGTCATCTTTGCTTACTACCAGTTTCCAGGAATCCCTAAAATAGTTGAACTTCCCAAGGATGCTGGAGTCAAGTTCCACTCAAGAAGCACCAAGGACCAGTAGGCTTGTGAGCTGGGCAGAATTTTGTCCAAATCCTGACTCTGCTACTTACAAGTTAAGTTAATTTGAGGATACTGGTGTTTCTGAGCCTCAGTCACCTCATATGTAAGACAGATATGACATTACTTCATAGTGTTGTTGTGAGGATGAGATAAAATTAATAATGCAAAAGGTCTAGCTTAGAGTCTGGCTTTCATAGGGTACTTAATAAATGTTCCCGTTCTGTTTTTTTTTCTGACTAAACTGATGGATAGGTACAAGCTATTTTACCATAACAAGAAGAGACTTTGTCTTAAAAGCCATTTAACTATCACACTAAAGCACCCGTTACAGTGATGGTAGTAGAAAATATTTATTGAAGGTGTACTATTTTCTAGGAATTTTGCTAAATTTATTACATATATTTTCATTTAAATATTTACCCTCTCCACGAGGTATTTCATGTCATTATGCTCATTTTACAGTTGAGGAAATTGAGCCTTGAGTAATATCTTTCTCAAGGTAGTGACAGAGCCAAACTCTAACTTCAGTGACCAGGTCTTCATTACTATCAGTATTGTTTATGCCTTCTGATCTTTCTGTGTGTTAGGAGCAATAGCAGAAGCAAAAATGTGTGAGTTATTATGCTTGGTTTTGGGAGGCTCATAAATGCACGTGTACCTGTTGCACAGTTTCATAAAAACACAGCTAGGTCCATATGCCTAGTACTCAAAGTAAGGGTTCTTATTGTCAGATAGAATGAAATTTGAGACTTAGAAGATACCTTCTGCTCTAGGGATGAGATCCTTGAACTAGAATTTTTCATCCTTATCCTTCTATTTCTTAGGTGGCCTAGTAAAAGTGAGTGAATTCTAAAGCATTTAGATTATTGGGTTTTCTCAGAATGTGGGTGTGTTAAAAATGTACCTGGAGTTTGTTCAAATCAGGCATGGTAAGACACACAGACACAAATGATTGTCACAGAGAGAGAGTTTTGTACTTGTAGATCTGTGGAAACGTGAGACGCAGCACAGCAGGCCATGCAGGGCCACAGGAAGCAGGATGAATCAGGAGGCAGAGAGGGCAGGGCAGAGCATGGCCGGAGCTGTTACTGATTTTTTTGGGGGGGTGGGGGGTGGGGAGAAATGAATGAGGCAGGGAAGGTACATTGAATAATTTGGATAATTTAGGTAGATTCTGGTCTGTAAGAGTGGTTGGTCCCTAGATTTCTGATATCTAGCCCTGGCGTGATTTAGGGCAAGGGGAAATATTGGCTTGATGTGTGAGAATTTGATAAAGGAGATGCTTAGGGATGTAGACTCTGAACTGGTTAGCTAGTTTATTAAAGGCTTGCTTCCGGAGAAGTCATTTGCTATCTTTGGGAGATAGGTAGCACTGGAAGGGGCAGTCTCTCCAGGATCAAGGCCCCAAATACCAGAGGATCAAGACTGTAGAAAATAAGAAAAATTTGGTGAATGCCATGGGCATTTATGCTTGTATGTGTGTGAATGCTGCAAAGAAATGAGTGGTGTCTAGTACCTTTCTTGGGAGTGGGGAGGAATGGAATGAAAATTGGAGGGGAAAATTAGACAGGTAATGAGGACTCCATCAGAAGGAATAAGCTTATTCTGGACTGTTTATCAAATTTTTTTTAATTTGAAAAACGGGGTATTATCTGTGTTGTCAAGGAAATTTCTGTAAGTATCCAGAGACTAAATGTTGTATTCTAAAAGAACTACAGAAAAGCAGTATATTTTTGTAATTCATTATTTAGCAAGTCAACTTTAAATTGCTCTAGAAATGCGTTTTATAATTGGACAGTTTTTTTTTTTTTTCGGTGCGTGTAGCATATACAAATAGCAAGTGAAAAAGTACAGAATCTTAAGAACTGTATCGTTTGGGTTTCTCCAGACTAAACAAAAAGTTCCAAGTATGGTCAGATAAAAAGATTTTTCTGACCCTCCCTGTCTCTCACCCCACCTTCCTATCAGAGGGCTGAATTTGCAATACAGAGCAGGAGTGCTGGACCAAGGGCCTTGAACTGTTTCTATTCGTGGTATGTCTCTTGGCTTTGCACAGAGTGCAAGAACTCAACCATATCATGGAACAGGTTTGCTAGAATTCAGACAGTGAGTGTTTCCTCTAGATTACAATTGATTCTTTCCATAAAAAATATTTTTCTAGGCAAGCAGTTTCATAATTTATTAGCTTCAACGACCTACAAAGTCAAATGGAGAGAATCTTTTATTGGGAGAAAACAAGCAGGTGTGTTTAAAAGCTGCAGACCATGATCATTTGGGGAACTATCGTTTGGCATCATTGTGGGGACCACACCATTGGTGCAGTATGAATGCCACGGGAACCAGAGCCACTCTGCCCACTCCTTTTTCCACCTCATAGTCTTATCTCCTGGAAGCCAGTGCACCAGTGTGAGCAGGTTATTATAAACACACATTATGCGGCTGCTACTAAGTCTTTTCTGCCATGTATTGGGCCAACCGAGTTCCTCAGATCTATTTTACTGCTTTGTCTTTAGACAGCCCAAGGAACCAATAAAGCAGCCTTCAGCAACCTTGCTGAAGTTACGCTATTTTCTCTTATAGGTCTAGAAACACTGCAGTGCTTTCTGAATGGGAGCAGGGCTCCTCATCTTTGTTCTGGAGGCTCGTTCCTTGGAGCTGGTCTTGAGTTCTGCAACAGTATCTCTGCAGGACATGCATTCAAATGTTCTGTATCCAGCCTTCTTGCTCTGTCTCTTTAACTGGTGCCTAAATTAAATTTGGAACCAACATTCTAAGTTTATCCTGGGCAAGGTGGACTTGGACTACTGTGGAAATATTACCTCTTTGCTTTCCTCCTTCCTGTCTTTCTAGTTCCCATTCTATCTCTGCCATTTTCTCCTTCTTCTCTCTTCTCTTTTTTCTACTGTCTCTTCTATGGATATCAATTGAGTACATGCTGGGTTCTAAGAAAGGCCCAAAGATAAACAGGACAAAGTCTTTATACTGAGACACTCAATATAAAGGAGAACTTTATAACAATGATGATAACAGAGTATGCATTCAAACAAGTACCACATTGTTCCTTGTCCCCTACATTCTGGCAGTCACCATGTCCTGCCAGACTGTAAGGACTCCTCAGATCTCTGTCTTGGTCTTTTCCTCTTCTTTCTCTATGTGCTCTTCCTTGAGGATATAATTCAGTCTATTACTTCAGTCCATATTATATGCTAATATCTCCTAAACTCACTTCTCCAGCCCAGACTCTTCCCTTTTCTGCTCCAGGTCCATAGCGTTAGCACCCAGCTCAGGGACCGAGATACAGGGGAGGAGCGTCACTATGGCCAAGGCCATGCAGGAAGTTGCAGGGGGTGCATGAGACTTTGTTGGCTCACAAGTGCAATCATTAGTGAGTAAACCTAGGTTTGGACTCCAGGACCCTGGAAGGTATTTGTCAAGAATGCTTTCTTCTTTACCTTGGCCTTCACAGGTGAACTTTGGTGCCCTTAAGAAGAGTAGGTTTCTTTTCTTTTTTTTCTGGAGTGTTGGCAGGATTTGGCCACAGCTAGTGGTTGGACTTCCCTGTAGCTCAGATAATAAAGAATCTGCCTGTAACGCAGAAGACCAGGGTTTGATCCCTGGGTTGGGAAGATCTTGTGGAGAAGGAAATGGTGACCACTCCAGTATTCATGCCTGGAGAATCCCATGGACAGAGGAGCCTGATGGGCTACAGTCCATGGGGTTGCAAAGAGTTGACATGACTGAGGAGCTGATACTACATTACACAGTGGTTGAAAGGGCTTCCCAGGTGGCTCGAGTGGTAAAGAACCTGCCTGCCAATGCAGGAGACATAAAAGAATGGGTTCGATCCCTGTGTCGGAAGATCCCCTGGAGCAGGGTATGACAACCCACTCCAGTATTGCCTGGAGAATCCCATGGACGAGGAGCCTGGCAGGCTACAGTTCATAGGGTTGCACAGAGTTGGACACAACTGAGATGACTTAGCATGCATGCACGCATGCAGTGGATGGGAGTTTGCAGTGGCCCCGTTCTACAGTTCAGAGGGCAAGGCTGATAACACCTCCTGTTTTACTCAGGCCAACTTGCCTGGAAAGACAAACAGCCCCTGACTTCCTCTGTTCTGTGGGACATGACTTTTCTCAGCTAGGAAAGGTACTGCTTCTCAGATGATATGCTAAGAATCCTTAATGCCAAAGGCCTTTATATGTCTGGCATTGGTAACTTGAGATCTGACTTGCAGACAGAATGCTGTAACTTGATTTTCTCTCCCAGTATTCAGTTTCTACAAGATAAATACAAATTTTCCTGAATGTTATTTCTCAACCATCCGGGCCATCTCAACTTCATTCTAACCTTTTTAAGGTAATATATAAAACTTGTTTTAAAATAATTAATCTTATTGGTGGGACCATAAGTTGTTGTACTTTCTTCTTTATACTTGTCTGAGTTTTCTGATTTCTTCAATTAATTTATGTTAACTTATTAATAGGAAAAATTTACAAATTATCTTAAAAAATAAAAAGGATTTATTCAAAAAGTGATGATATATGGTACAAATGTGGGAGTATACTCAACTGAAAGAATTATGATGACATTATAATGAGATTGAAAATTATGGGGGTTTCTGTTTCTTTTTCTTTTTTTTGGCTGCACAGCGCCACTTCTGGGATCTTAGTTCCCTGACCAGAGACTGAACCCTAGACCACCATGGAATTCCCTCTCTTAAAAAGATATTTCACAAATAAGTCTTATTATAAAAAAGTGACTGTTGTCTCCATTAAAGCATTGCATGGGAGGCTTGTCACACATTTCTGTAATGCCACCATTGCTTACCACACTTAAAAAAAAATTACACTTTTGAATTGCAGGTATTTTTCAATCATGCTTTTTAAGGGTGGTTTTGGTTTTGATTGTAAGTTGGGCCAACATCTTTCTTAACTGAAAAAAGTTGTAATTATAAAATAATGAATTTTATTTTATCTATCACTGTGTTCAGTTCAGTTCAGTCACTCAGTCGTGTCCAACTCTTTGCGACCCCATGAATCGCAGCACACCAGGCCTCCCTGTCCATCACCAACTCCCAGAGTTCAATCAAACTCACGTCCATCGAGTCGGTGATGCCATCCAGCCATCTTATCCTCTGTTGTCCTCTTTTCCTCCTGCCCGCAATCCCTCCCAGCATCAGAATGTTTTCCAATGAGTCAACTCTTCACATGAGGTGGCCAAAGTACTAGAGTTTCAGCTTTAGCATCATTCCTTCCAAAGAACACCCAGGGCTGATCTCTTTTAGAATGGACTGGTTGGATCTCCTTGCAGTCCAAGGGACTCTCAAGAGTCTTCTCTAGTACCACAGTTCCAAAGCATCAATTCTTCAGCGCTCAGCTTTCTTCACAGTCCAACTCTCACATCCATACATGACCACTGGAAAAACCATAGCCTTGACCAGACGGACCTTTGTAGGCATAAAGTAATGTCTCTGCTTTTCAATATGCTATCTAGATTGGTCATAACCTTTCTTCCAAGGAGTAAGTGTCTTTTAATCACTGTGTTACAGGCCACTCTAGAGATAGGTTCAAAGAGGAGGTTTTGTTGGAATAAGTGTCTTCCTAGTTACTATTTTAAAGGAATTAATGTTTATTTAAAATTGATATATATTTAATATAATTTCTCTCTCTTCCTTTTTAACAAACTCTAGGGTATTCTGCATACATTCTTTTAAGGGTTTGTGCTGTAAGCTGATGGAAACGTGCATGTGTTTTCTCCTAAAAGTCTTAAATAGAAAAATATATAGTTGTAAAAATGACCAAAATTTTTAAAATTTGGTATTTCTTGGTGAAAGGTTATAAATGTTTGAGGTAAAAGAAGATATTATCATCTTTAGAAGCTGAGGGTAATGAGACAATGAACAGGGAACAATACAGTGGGATTCACCCAAATATTATACATAACACTGCTTCTCTGCATTGAAGCCTAAAATTCCTGAAGAAAGAAACTTGGTTGTTGGCTCCTTTGGACATTGTATCTACTTTCCTTGGTGAGGAGAAGGCAATGACACCCCACTCTAGTACTCTTGCCTGGGAAATCCCATGGACGGAGGAGCCTGGTGGGCTGCAGTCCATGGGGTCGCTAAGAGTCAGACACGACTGAGCGACTTCACTTTCACTTTTCACTTTCATGCATTTGAGAAGGAAATGGCAACCCACTCCAGTGTTCTTGCCTGGAGAATCCCAGGGACGGGGGAGCCTGGTGGGCTACCGTCTATGGGGTCGCATAGAGTCAGACATGACTGAAGTGACTTAGTGGTAGTAGTAGTCCTTGGTGAACACCAATGATAGGCTGATTGTGCCTTTGGCAACAAAGCATGGATCTAATTCTGTTTCATAGAATAAGAAACTTGGAAGGTATTTAGAATTTCCTTGAAGACAATGGTATCAGAAACCCTCAGCTGGTGCAGACTCTGGGAACTTACTAAGCCCCCTCCCCATCCCATGTTCTGTGCTTGGAAAATCTGTCATTCTAACCTTCCTCCCTGTATCTACAACACGGGCTCTGACCCCACCCTCAACTTGACAACCCACCTTCAACTAGACAACCCACCCTAGATGCCATCAGTTCTTTTGTACTCTGAAGGGAAGAAATGATTCCTATTGGATTGTCTCAACACCTTTGAAGGTGGTTTGGCAACCTTTCATTTGTCAAGATGAACCCCTCTCTTCCAATGCTCCACCACATCTTCTGTCAGACAGGCTCATTACAAAAAGGACAGGAGATTAAATGGGGGCAAGGTGCTCCCATCTCCACACTCACTCACCTGTCTGTAGGTGAGATACCCTCCCCTGAATTTCTAGTTCAACCAGACACCTGTATATATGACTGAGAGTTGACTCTCCTTCTGTGTTTCACTCAGAAGCCCAGGCCTCTAGTCTGTCATGAGGCAGGTGCACTCTAGGGATAAACTGGTTGTTTTCCCGTCTGTGGCTCCACAAATACAATTCTGCTCTTTGGAGGATATAGTGAATGCTCCACAAATAACAGATGAATAAGTGACTTTTGAGGGATAGGCGGGAGGATATACTTATCTAAACAGGACATGGTAGAATGTTAAAGTTTTTTGGAGGGTTCTAGGAAAGTAGGGCTTCCTTGGAGGCTCAATTGGTAAAGAATCCACCTACAATGCAGGAGACCACCTGCAATGTAAGAAGTCTAGGTTCGATCCCTGATTCAGGAAGATTCCTTGGAGAAGGAAATGGCAACCCACTCCATATTCTTGCCTGGGAAATCCCATGAACAGAGGAGCCTGGTGGGTTACAGTCCGTGGGGTCTCAAAGAGTCAGATATGACTTAGCAACTAAACTGCTGCCATGGAAGTAGAGTGGGAAATTCTAACTAGAAAAATTATTTTCAATTTTGAAAAACATTTTCAGTATTTTTTCCATTTTCAGCCCATATTGAAATATAATTTCTATATTATAAATGGCAGGCACTTACAATCTACTTCTTAAAGACTTTTTCATACTTTTTACCCATGTGGCCATCACTGGTGGTGGTGGTGGTGGTTTAGTCGCTAAGTTGTGTCCAACTCTTGCGATCCCATGGACTGTAGCCCACCAGGCTCCTCTGTCCATGGGATTCTCCAGGCAAGAATACTGGAGTGGGTTGCCATTTCCTTCTCCAGGGGATCTTCCCAACCCAGAAATCGAACCTGGGTCTCCTGCATTGCAGGCAGATTCTTTACCAACTGAGCTACAAGGGAAGCCTGGTCATCACTGGATTAAGATATAAAACATTTTTAGCACCCCAGAAAGTTCCTACCCAACCTCCCCAGCCTATGGTAACATTTATTCTTATTTTCATCTCCATGGGCTTGTTTTGCCTATTCTTGAAAGCCATAAAATTCTAAAGTTGTACTGATTCTAAAATATTGACTATGTTGCCTGCACTATAAAGTATATCCTAGTAGCTCATTTACTTTATACAGAGTAGTTTCTATCTATTAACTTGTAATAGTAGTAGTAATTTGTATCTACCCCTGTTTTGCCTCTCTTTCCTTCTGCCTTGGTGTTTGATAACTGCTAGTTCTCTATATCGGTGAGTCTGTTTCTATTTCATTATATTAATTTGTTTTATTTGTAGGTTCCGCATATAACTGATAACATACTGTATTTGTCTTTCTCTGTCTGACTTATTTCACTAAGCATAGTACACTCCAGGCCCACCCATGTTGTTGCAAATAGTAAAATTTCATTGTTTTATGGCCAACAGTATGCCATTGTGTGTGTGTGTTTGTATATGTATATTAATATATATACATTCCTTGTTGGCTCATACTGTAAAGAATCTGCCTGCAATGCAGGAGACCCGGGTTTGATCCCTGGATTGGGAAGATCCCCTGGAGAAGGAATGGTTACCCACTCCAGTATTCTTGCCTGGAGAGTTCCATGGACAGAGGAGCCTGGTGGGCTACAGTCCATGGGGTCGCAAAGAGTCAGACACAATTGCGCAACTAATACTTATTTACTTACACACACATATATATGCCACCTCTTCTTTATCTACTCACCTGTTGATGGGCATTTAGGTTGATTCAATATCTTGGCTATTGTAAATAATACTGCTTTGAACATTGGGGTGCATATATCTTTTCAAATTAGCATTTTTGTTTTCTTCAAATATACACCCAGGAGTGGAATTGCTGGATCATATGGTAGTTCTATTTTTAGTTTTTTTGAGAAACCTCCATACTGTTTTTCATACTGGATACCAATTTACATTCCCATCAGCACTGTATAAGGCTTCTGTTTTCTGCACATTCTCAGTCTCTACATTCTCATTAATATTTATTATTTGTGATCATTTTTATGATGGTCATTCTGACAGATGTGAGGTGATATCTCATTGTAGTATTAATTTTTATTTCTCTGATGCTCAACATCATGAATCATCTTTTCATGTGCCTGATTTTATGCCCATTTAAAAATTTTTTATATCCATTTGTATAAGCTGTTTGGTATTTCTAATTTTCTTGAAGAAATCTAGTCTTCCCCATTCTGTTGTTTTCCTCTATTTCCTTGCATTGATCGCTGAGGAAGGCTTTCTTATCTCTCCTTGCTATTCTTTGAAACTCTGCATTCAAATGGGAATATCTTTTCTTTTCTCCTTTGCTTTTCGCTTCTCTTCTTTTCACAGCTATTTGTAAGACCTGCACAGACAGCCCTTTTGCTTTTTTGCATTTCTTTTCCATAGGGATGATCTTGATCCCTGTCTCCTGTACAACATCATGAACCTCCGTCCATAGTTCATCAGGCACTCAATCTATCAGATCTAGTCCCTTAAATCTATTTCTCACTTCCACTGTATAATCATAATGGATTTGATTTAGGTCATACCTGAATGGTCTAGTGGTTTTCCCCACTTTCTTCAATTTAAGTCTGAATTTGGCAATAAGGAGTTCATGATCTGAGCCACGGTCAGCTCCTGGTCTTGTTTTTGCTGACTGCATAGAGCTTCTCCATCTTTGGCTGCAAAGGATATAATCAATCTGATTTCGGTGTTGACCAGCTGGTGATGTCCATGTATAGAGTCTTCTCTTGTGTGGTTGGAAGAAGGTGTTTGCTATGACCAGTGCGTTCTCTTGGCAAAACTCTATTAGGCTTTGCCCTGCTTCATTCCGTATTCCAAGGCCAAATTTGCCTGTTACCCCAGGTGTTTCTTGACTTCCTACTTTTGCATTACAGTCCCCTATAATGAAAAGGATAAGATTGCATTGAATCTGTAGATTTTGTTGGGTAGTATGGTCTGCTGCTGCTGCTAAGTTGCTTCAGTTGTGTCCAACTCTGTGTTACCTCATAGACAGCAGCCCACCAGGCTCCCCCGTCCTGGGGATTCCCCAGGCAAGAACAGTGGAGTGGGTTGCCATTTCCTTCTCCAATGCATGAAAAGTGAAAAGTGAAAGTGAATTTGCTCAGTCGTGTCCGACTCTTAGCGACCCCATGGATTGCAACCTACCAGGCTCCTCCATCCATGGGATTTTCCAGGCGAGAGTACTGGAGCGTGTTGCCATTGCCCTCTCCAGTATGGTCATTTAAACAATATTAATTCTTCTAATCCATGAACATGGTAAAATTTCCCAAGTGTCTGTGTCATCTTCAGTTTCTTCCATCAATGTCTTATAGTTTTCTGGGTCCAGTTTTTAAAATTACTTCCTTAGATTTATTCCTAGATATTTTATTCTTTTTCATGCCATGGTAAATGGGATTACTTTCTTAACTTCTCTTTCTGATAGCTCATCATTAGTGTATAGAAATGCCAATATATTTCTGTATATTAATTTTGTATTCTGTGACTTTACCTAATTCATTGATGAACTCTAGTAGTTTTCTGTTGCTCTTTTTTTAATTTTTTTTTTCGTGTTTAAAGCATTTTATTTTATTTTATTATTATTTTTTTTAATTTTAAAATCTTTAATTCTTACATGCGTTCTGGTGCTGTCTTGAGGATATTGTATATAGTATCATGTCACATGCAGGCAGTGACAGTTTTACTTTTTCCTTTCCAACTTGGATTCCTTTTGTTTCTTTTTCTTGTGTAATTGTTACGACTGGAACTTCCAATACTGTGCTGAATAAAAGTAGTGAGAGGGGGTATCTTTGTCTCATTCCTAATGTTAGAGGAAATGCTTTCAGCTTTTCACCGTTGAGTGTGATGTTATTAATCTGTACTACGATAATCTGTAGGATTATCATATATGGCCTTTATTATGTTGAGATATGTTCCCTCTATACCCACTTTCTGGAGAGTGTTTATCATAAATGGATGTCGAATTTTGTCAAAAGTTTTTCTGCTTCTATTGGGATAATCATAAGATTTTTATTCCTCAGTTTGTTAATGTGATGTATGACATTGATTGATTTGTGACTATTTTTCCAGTAGTCATGTATGGATGTGAGAGTTGGACTGTGAAGAAAGCTGAGCACCGAAGAATTGGTGCTTTTGAACTGTGGTGTTGGAGAAGACTCTTGAGAGTCCCTTGGACTGCAAGGAGATCCAACCAGTCCATTCTGAAGGAGATCAGCCCTGGGATTTCTTTGAAAGGAATGATGCTCAAGCTGAAACTCCAATACTTTGGCCACCTCATGTGAAGAGTTGACTCATCGGAAAAGACTCTGATGCTGGGAGGGATTGAGGGCAGGAGGAGAAGGGGATGACCCAGAATGAGATGGCTGGATGGTATGACTGACTCGATGGACGTGAGTCTGAGTGAACTCCGGGAGTTGGCGATGGACAGGGAGGCCTGGCGTGCTGCGATTCATGGGGTCGCAAAGAGTCAGACACGACTGAATGACTGAACTGAACTGAACTGAACCATTCTTGCATCACTGGAATAAATCCCACTTGATTATGGTATATGATTCTTTTAATGTATTGTTGAATTTGGTTTGCTAATATTTTGTTGAGAATTTTTATATCTTTGTTCATCAGTAGTATTATTGGTCTGTAATTTTATTTTTCCTAGTATCTTTGTTTTTTATGTCAGGATGCTGCTGGTCTTACAGAAAGAGTTTGGAAGCATTCTTACCTCTGTGATTTTTGGAAATAGTTTGAGAAGGATAGGTGTTAACTCTTCTCTAAATGTTTGATAGAATTCACTTGTGAAACCAGCTGGCCCTGGACTTTTATTTGTTGAGGGTTTTTAAATTACTGATTCAGCTTCATTACTGGTAATTGCTCTGTTCATATTTTTTATTTCTTTCTGATTCAGTCTTAGGAGATGGTATGTTTCTAAGAATGTGTCCATTTCTTCTAGGTTGCCCATTTTATTGTGATATGTTATTCATAGTAATCTCATATGATCTTTTATATTCCTTGGTGTTAGTTGTAACTTCCCCATTTTATTTCTGAATTTGTTGATTTGGGCCTTCTATTTTTCTTGATGAGATTGGCTAAAGGTTTATCAATGTTTTTTAAAATCTTTTTACAGAACCAGGTTTTAGTTTCATTGATCCTTTTGATAATTTTAAGTCTCTATTTATTTATGCTTTAATCTTTATGATTTCTTTTCTTCTATTAACTTTGGTAATTCTTCATTCTTTCTTTTCTTTTTTTAGGTGTAAATTTAAGTTGTTTGTTTGAGATTTTCCTTATGTCCTGAAGTAGGCTTCTATTGTAATGAACTTTCCTCTTAGAACTGTTTTAACTTTATCTTCTAGATTTTGAGTTGTGTTTTCATTTTCATGTCTCCAGATCGAAACAAAAATTCTTCAGTGATCCATTAGATTTTAATAGAAAGTTGTTTAACCTCCATGTGTTTTTGCACTTTTTTCCCTTTTGATTTCTAACTTCATAGCATTGTGGCAAGAAAAAGAAGCTTGATTTTATTTCAGTTTTCTTAAATTTGCTGAGATTTGTTTTCTGGCCTACAATATGATCTATCTGGAGAATATTCCATGTACACTTCAAAAGAATGTGTATTCTGCTGCCTTTGGATGTAATGTGCTATGCATATGTATTAAGTATATTTGGTCTAATGTGTCATTGAAACCTAATTGATTTTCTGTCTGGATGGTCTGTCTATTGATGTAAGTGAGGTGTTGATGTCCCCTACTGTTATTGTGTTAATTTCTCCCTTTATGTCTGTTAATATTTGCTTTATGTATTTGTGTTCCTATGTTTGGTGTGTGTGTATACACACACACACACACACACAGCAATACAAGTGTTACACCTTCTTCTTGAATTTATCCCTTTATTGGCATGTAATGTTCTTTGCCTGTTGTTATAGTCTTTGTCTTAAAGTCTGTTTTGTGTGCTCTAAGTATTGCTACCCTTCCTTTCTTTTGGATTCTATTCACGTGGAATAATTTCTTCCATCCCCTCACTTTTAGTCTGCATATGTGTCTAGATCTGAAGAGAGTCTCTTGTAGACTGCACTGGTAAAGAATCTGCCCACAATGCAGGAGACCTGGGTTTGATCCCTGGGTTCAGAAGATCCCGTGGAGAAGGGAAACGTTACCCACTCCAGTATTCGGGCCTGGAGAATTCCGTAGACTGTCTGTCTAGTCCATGGGGTCACAAAGAGTCGGACACAACTGAGTGACTTTCACTTTCACATATGGGTCCTAAAGGAAATCAGTCCTGAATATTCATTGGAAGGACTGATGCTGAAGCTGAAACTCCAATACCTTGACCACCTGATGTGACGAACTGACTCATTTGAAAAGACACTGATGCTGGGAAAGATTGAAGGCAGGAGGAGAAGGGGACGACAAAGAATGAGATGGCTGGATGGCATCACCAACTCATTGGACATGAGTTTGAGTGAACTCTGAACTCTGGGAGTTGGCAATGGACAGGGAGCCCTGCCGTGCTGCAGTCCATGGGGTCACAAAAGAGTTGGGACATGACTGAGTGACTGAACTGAGCTGAACTGATATGAGTCTTACTTTTATTTCCATTCAGTCATTCTGTTTCTTTTGATTGGAGAATTTAGTTTATTTAAGAAATTATTAATAGGTATAAACTTACTGACATTTTGTAAATTGTTTTTAGGTTTATTTATAATTCTTTTTTGTTTCTTCCTCTTTTTTAGCTGTCTTTAGTGTTATGCTTGAATTTCTTTCACTTTTTTTTGGTGTATCTCTTAAAGATTTTTGGCTTTTGGTTACCATGACATTTAAAAAATAGTAATCCCTATATATATATGGATATATATAGAAAGAGAGAAAGAGGGAGAAAGACTATTTTAAGTTGCTCATTTTTAAATTTTGAACACATTTTAACAACGCTGCATTTTTACTCCTCTCCTCCCAAGATTACTAGTCTTTACATCATATTTTCATCTTTGTTTTGTGTATCCCTTAACTACTTATTGAAGATATAGGTGATTTTACTACTATTGTTTTAATCTTCCTACTAACTCTGTGTATAGCCATACATGTTTACTTTATTACCTTTCATGTATCTTTGCCTTTACCAATGAGCTGCTTCTTTCTGTAATTTTCATGATTCTAGTTGTGGCTTTTTCTTTTTCATGTAGAGAAATTCCTTTAACATTTCTTGTAAAGCTGGCTTGGTGGTGTTGAACTTTTTTAGCTTTTGCTCGTTTGTAAAACTTTTGATCTATCTAATCTGAATGAAAGCCATGCCAGGTAGAGTATTTTTGTTTGTAGTTTGTTTTAACCGTTTTTTTAAAAAATCACATTAAATGTATTATGACACGCCCTTCTGGCCTTCAGAGTTTCTGTGGTAAAGTCAGTTGATAACCTTTGAATATTAATTTAATAATGAAATATAATTTGTGTAGTGAGACATTACACGATTTAACAAACTGGCTGCTTTATTCAGAAGATGGAATTCTTTTTAGGGAGAGAATTGCTTTAAAAAAAAACGTTGTGGATTTTTTTCTGGAAAGAGAATCAAATATAATCTTTCCAAACATAATCTGGAAAGAGAATCAAAAGATTCACAGAGAACTAAATTGCTCTTTGAATCAAATAAAATCATTCTGGTGCTTTGAGGACTGAAGAAAATGGGAGTACGCCCAACCTGGGGCATATTATGAAGATTAAAAAAAAGCCCCAGAACCATTAGAAACCAGAAGACAGTAAGAGGCAGAATGTGATTTAAGTGGATCCTGAATGTGGGGTCACCAGTTTTTGCACTAAGAAGAAAATGATCCCAATTGCGGAGGTAGTATCTAATATCTTTAAAAATTGGTTACAGAGTATCTTACAGGGTGGAGAGTTGGGTTGTATTTGGAAAACAAACAAGCAAACAAACAAAATTCCCATTGTTTTTGTAACAAAAATACTGAAGAGGACCTCTATAGCACCCACCTTTCCTTCACTGTGGGAACTCTCTTGAACTACCACATCATCATATAAACATAGATAATTGTTCTATGTTTGATCCATTTACTCAGGTTGGACACTTTGCAATTCATCTGGGTTTACAGAAGTTTACAGAAGTCACACAATATAGATCTCAGAAGTTAGTATTTTCCTGGAAAAGCTTGTACACTGATGTGGTAGGCATTTTCTGAAATGGCCCTAACTGATCTCTGTCTCCTTGTTATTTATTCCCCTGTGCAATCACTTCCCCTTATGTGTAGGCTGAACCCAGTGACTTATTTCTAAGGGACCGAATGTGGCAAAAGGGAAAGGCAGTCACATCCAAGACTGAGTAATCAAAAACTGTGACAGTCCCTCATTCTGTCACCCCATCTTCTCTCTGACCTGCTCATTCTGATGAAGCAAGCTGCCATATTCTGACAACTGAGGACCCACCTCACCGAGAAACTAAAGCCTTAAACCCAGTAGCCCATGAGGAACTGAATCCTGCCAATTCAGTAAAAGTGGATCCTTCCCCCATTTGGACTTCCCTGGTGGCTCAGACGGTTAAGCATCTGTCTACAATGAGGGAGACCCAGGTTCGATCCCTGGGTCAGGAAGATCCCCTGGAGAAGGAAATGGCAATCCACTCCAGTATTATTGCTTGGAGAATCCCATGGACAGAGGAGCCTGGTAGGCTACAGTCCATGGGGTCGCAAAGAGTTGGACACGACTGAATGACTTCACTTTCACTTTCCCCCATTTACCTGTGAGATGACTATAGTTCCAACTGACACCTTGACTGCAGTCTTGTGTGAGACCCAGAGCCAGAGGACTTAGGTAAGCCTCCCCCATACTCCTGGCCTGCAGAAACTAGAATAATTGCACAACAACAGATATTTAAGACAAATGATAATTTTAATGACTACCGTTCCTGAGTGTTAACTACATGTGAGGCACCAAGTGTTTTGGCTGTGATTTCTCTTTTGAGTTTCATAATAATCCTATGAAGAAGAGATTCATGTGCTAATTTTATAGATGGGGAAACGAAGCCTTAGAGTAATTTGCCAAAATTATAAAGCCAGTAAGTCAGAATTTAAATCTGTGTAGTCTTATTCTAGAACCCAAATGCTTAAATGATATGCTCTGTTTGCTATATGAGCTGATCTCTTTCATCCTGAGTACATTTTCCACTGACCTGACTGCTTTTTCAAGTGGAACTATACTGCTGTTTTTGAGAAACTCCAAACCTGAGCCTGTGGTCACCTTGGAGATAGGCAGGCAGAAGGCAGAGAAGAGACCAGCAGCATTGTGTGAAAAGCATATTCCATACAGTTGTGTTCTTTGATTTGGAGCTGTGATTTGTCTTAGCAGTAGAAAAGTAGGAAAGCAGGCAAAAATCCCTAGAGAAGGGTTGGGGAAAGAGGATGATCCGTTACTTTAGCTTTTATGACAGTGTATCAGATTGTGAGGATGAAAACAAATTAAGTTCTATCTGAGAGCACATTGGGCTTCCCTGATATAGCTCAGTTGGTGTAGAATCTGCGTGCAGTGCAGGAGCCCCCGGTTTGATTCCTGGGTTGGGAAGATCCACAGGAGAAGGGATAGGCTACCCACTCCAGTATTCTGGGGCTTCCCTTGTGGCTCAGCTGGTAAAGAATCTGCCTGCAATGTGGGAGACCTGGGTTTGATCCCTGGGTTGGGAGGATCCCCTGGAGAAGAGAAAGGCTACCCACTCCAGTATTTTGACCTGGAGAATTCCATGAACTGTATAGTCCGCGGGGTTGCAAAGAGTTAGACACGACTAAGTGACTTTCACTTCACTTCACTTCACTGAGAGCGTATTGTATTGTCTCAAATATATCTCATTTGAAACCTACTAAGAAAAAGAAAGTTATACTTAAAATATTGTGATGTGAAATGAGTATTGTGAGAATAGATCTCCTGAAGTGCAGGTGGATTCTTTACCAGCTGAACTACCAGGGAAGCCCCAAAACAAGTATTGTGAGAATAGCTATATTACTTTAAAAAGATATTTCAGAAGTAGATTTTATCTCTTTTAATGAAAAAGTAGTTGTTACATGCTTGATATATAAAAACATGAATAGAGCAGTTGAGAAAATGATAGAAAATAAATATCACCCATAATCCCACCCATTGGCAGTAACCTGATTGATAGTTTTTACTGTTTTGTAACATGGTTCATCTGTTAGTTATGGACATCTTTTCACATCGATGACTAGGTCAACATCACTGTTTTTGATATCCTGCCGTACATATATTCCATTATTTATTAAAAATAATCCCCTGGATATTTAAGTTGCTTCCAATTTTCTGTAATAACTCCAGGACATCCCGTGTGTTTATATCATGATTTCTTGATGTGAAAGAGTTGGGTCAAAGAGTTTGTGTATTTTAGATTTTTATAAGCCTTGCCAAATTGCCTTCCAGAAAGGCTGTACCAAAATTAATTCCCACCAACAGTTAATGAGTGTGCCCACTTCCTACACCCTAACCAGCAATGAGCACTAGCATTCTTTTAAACCTTTGCCCATCTGATAAGCGAAAAATAGCATCTTGCTTTAGTTTGCACTCCTTTAATTACTAGGCAAATTAGGCATTCTTGCTTATTGCTCGTTTGTGTTTCTTCTCCTCCATCGTATTGTTAAAATTCTTTCATTAAAATTGTTATAAATGCAGGAATTTACTACTTTCTCTTTTCCATATGCTGCATTTTACCCCAGTATTTAATCTTTCAACTTAATTCAACAAAATCTTAATTTTGTTGCTTGGTTTCTTGTTCTGTTAACATTTAGAATTTTTATGTCATCAACTCTATCCATCTTTATATTTATAGTTTCTGACCTTTTCATGCCTGGAAGGGTCTTTCCTTCTGGCCATATTTTACAAAGTCTGAATGACCATAAGAAGCAAACAATTTGAGGTGGATTTGGAAAACAAAATGTGAAAGATAATAAATTATAAAACTACTCTTCACTCTAGTAGTTTTCATGTTTCCCCCAGGGACCTCTTCATTTGCCATAACTTTGATTAGTGACATTTAAAGAAAACACCTCAAGAACTGTCATATATAATATGTTGACTAGAATACACATACCTGTGTAAAGTTCAATGTTTCTCCTTGGCTACATTCTTCAGTAACAAAAATTAAGTAAATAAGTTATACATAAGTATAATGGTTTATCTCATTATAATTCTAGTAACAAAAATATATTACAAAATGACTTATTTTCATGTTATGTTCAGTACATCGTGAGGTTATTTCACACATTATTTAATGTTTATAGTAACACTGTAATCTGACTATTATTATCTCCCTTTTACAGATGAGGATACTGAATTTCTGAGTGGTAAATGACTTGGCCAGTTTCATACAATCAAATGATG
Source organism: Ovis canadensis (assembly GCF_042477335.2). NCBI lineage: Eukaryota > Metazoa > Chordata > Mammalia > Artiodactyla > Bovidae > Ovis > Ovis canadensis. The sequence continues at coordinate 35,738,564 of NC_091260.1, forward strand.
GCAGAGTCAGGACTCAAACTCATATCTCTTAAATAAAAATTCAGTGCTCCCACCAGCTATCAAAATAGTAATTATGATCTTTTTAGCTGCTGGATGGAGTCAATGGCAAATTCAGAATTTAGTTGCTTTTCTGGAATTTTAACAACTTTGATCTTACACAACAGCTTCTTAGGTTTTAACCTCAATTTGGACATTGCAGCAGATCACATATGTTAGGCTATGATTGCTGTCCTCTTCCTGAGTGGACTGTCTATAATGCAGGTAGCTCCTTTATTTAACATACTTATTCAGTGAAACCGTCCATTCTTTGGTGCGTGACTGTCCACTGTGTTTCTGTAGTGGTAGAGCAGGTTGGCAAGCACTTCCTTTATTGACAAGGTAGAAAGACCTATCTTGGAAGATCAAAGTTGGCATATGATTTTACATGTGAAGCATCTGCCTTTATAGAGTTGAAAGTATTGGAAAGCACACAACTATTTGGTCTGAACACATGCCTTCCCATATGGTGAATTCTGCCTGGCTTTCTCCTTCTCCACCCCTCCCCACCAGTGCCTGCCATCTCAATTCCCCTTCATCATTCATTCATTCATCTATTTGTTTATTGTACATCTGCTGAACATCTCCTACATGCCAGTCACCTTGCTCATTGCAGGAGAAAAAAGGTGGATAACGTGGCTTCTCTGTTCTTGAGGAATGAGGCAAAGCAGCCAAAACTTAAATAATGTATGAGATCAGCCTTGTTGGTGTTAGGTGCTGCTAATATTACACCAGTGGCCTTACACTGAACAACCCTAAACTTCCATTTGTCTACCAAAGTGGGAAGTCCAGACTTCCCCACCATTTTCTTTCCCCTAAAATGCCCAAGTATCTCCAGAGTATTTCCTGTTTCAGAAGGGTTACATTGTATGGAACGCTCTCACGTCTTTCTAATAAATTTAGAACTTCGTTTTGATACATAGAAGAAATTGTGGATGTTGGATTGGAGCTATGTATCCAAGAAATGGGCCACATTCTGTTCTCACAACCAACCTTGAAACAAGTAGCCATTCACTTGAGCCACCAGGGGCACAAAATAGTCAGTTTCCTTGGTGGCTCAGACAGTAAAGCGTCTGCCTACAATGTGGGAGACCCAGGTTCAATCCCTGGGTTGGGAAGACCTCCTGGAGAAGGAAATGGCAACGGACTCCAGTATTCTTGACTGGAAAATCCCATGGATGGAGGATCCTGGTAGGCTACAATCCATGGGGTTGCAAAGAGTCGGACACGACTGAGCGACTTCACTTCACTTCTGTTTTCTCTGTGCCTTGCTCATTGATAGAGCAACCCTCCCTGCAGTCCTCACCTCTGAAGAGCAGAAACTTTATTCCTTCCACTAATTTCACTCTAAACAGGGACAGAACTCGTACACAAACCCAGGTGCACATTTTCTTCCTGGGTCAACTCCCTGGCTGACCCCAGTGGCCGGTGTCAGCTTGGTCCTATCTAGTGGAGCTAGGTTAGGCCTCTCTGTGCTTGAGAGTCTAGCCCAGTTTCCTCAGTCCCTAAAAAATCCCTTTGCCCTTGGGTTTGCTGCTTCTTACCCCAGGAGTTGCTTACTCCCTGATGAATGACATAGAAGCATGTACTCCCTTCAGAGTGACCTACCTTTTCCACCACTGGTGTGTGGTATCTTCCCCACTCCAACAAGCAAGAGCAACGTACATTGAAATTAGCCTATTACCACTAAGTCTGGAGTATTTATTCTTACCCATGATCACCTCTTTATATTTCAGTGTGATCCATGTTAACAGAAACACAGTCTGTCCTTCACAGAAGAGATAGGGTTTAAGTTGACTCTTAAAGGATGAGTGGGTGTTTCCCAACATTTCTTCATATCCCAGCAGCAGCAATGGGGACCTCCCAAAGAGAAGGGGCAGAGGATAGGAAATTGTATTAGAGAATCCTCCTGCTCTTGCTGTCACATCTGAGCCTTGACCTGTTGGAATTGCTGTAGCCATTATGTCTTTTCCTACATCTTATTGGCTGTCTATTCTCCAGCTTGAACTTTGGTTCTCAGTCCTACTCTGTGATTGAGTGGGGCCAGTGAGAGTCACAAAGTTTAGCAATAAAGATCATATCTCATCTGTGTTCAAATGATTTCCCATCCCCCTAGAATGAAATGCAAAGTTCTTACGTGATAAGGCACTTATCTTCCTCTCTGATATCACCTTTTATTACATTCCCCTTGCTTCTTAGAGTCCAGTCACACTGATCCGCTTGCTGTTCTTCCTGCATGCCAAGCATGTTGCCTCCTTCTAGCTTTTGCACTTTCTATTTCTATTACCACTCTACCCCTGAACCAGTTTTTCTCCTAGGTGTCCATGTGGCTTTCACATATCATTAAGTCTTGGCTCAAATGCCATTTGCTGAGATGGGCTTTCTTTGACCACCCTAACTATAATGACTTTCCATCTCTTTAGCTTGGTTTATTCTTCTCTGTGTTGCTTATTGCTGCCTGATATTAAATGATGCATCTGCTTACTTGTTTGTCTTTCATCTTTCTATCTTATTAGACTGTAAGCTCCATGAAGGGGGTGGCTGCCTTTTGTATTACTGTATCCTTAGCACCTAAAATAGTGCCTGACACATACTAGGTATTTAGTAAATATATGCTGAGTAGATAAATGAATAAATGAAAGAATCTAACTCCAATCCCTTGAGAAAAAAGAACAGGGTACAGGGCAGAGAGACCTTGGCCATAGGAAGAGAAAACCAAGAGAATATGCCTTGCAGTTCTGTCCCTCAACCACAGGGGCAGAAATGATCATTTATTGGCTCCAGAAACTTAACTGGCCCTTAGTGCAAGGGACCCAGGGAACAGTTCATTGCACAGACCTTTGCTTTTTACAAAGTGGCTTCCAGTGTGCTTCATATAGTCTAAAATGAAGCATCAGTTTTCACACTATGGTTTGTCAAAGGCATGAGACCAGAGCAGGAATATTGCCAGGTCCCACTGTATTCAAGCTAAGGTCTCCATGCAAGGAAAGTTTGGGAGTAAGGATTTAGATGTCCAAACCATTTCATTTTGAAAGGATGACTTTTCTCTTGTTCAGACTTTCCATCAGGTTAGAACTTCCTGAGCCATGTAGAGTTTCTTGCTTAAGCCTGACTGCTCCTTATTGGCACTGCAAAGCTCTTGGGAGTCTCCCTGCCACTCATTTGTAGGAAAGACCTGGGGCCACTCTTCCAGTTCGCTGCATACCAGCTGCCCTCTCCGGACTTGGGTTTCCCTGTGAGCGCTCTGTACAGCCCCAATAACTTTCTGTGGTTGGAAGTCCTGTTTACTGCTTACTTGCATTCACTGTGTACAATAAATAGAGTGGGGCCCTCGGGGCCAGTCATGCTCCATTAGCTATGTGATTTGACAAGAGGGTGGGTGAGACTGGTTGGACAGCATGGACTTGGGTAACAGGAGATAACGCATCCCTTCCCCTCCCCTGAGATGCGATTTCAGTTGTTCCCACAGTATGTTTTCATTGTACAGTAGACGCAAGAGCTCCAGCTAGTGTGAGAACTGAGGCTGGATAAGAAAAACACAGTGATGGCACTGTTCCTGTGGGGCTCCCATGCTATTTTCTCAGCATTAAGAGAACCCAGCAATATCTAAACAACTGACCTCGTGGTGTGTTGGTAGGTTTGCACAATTCCCGAGGGTCATGTTAGCCTATGCATTTCAAGGGGAAGATCAAGAGGGCTTTGGAAAAAGCAAGACTTGAGTGTGTTTAAGACTTGAATTGCATGTACAGTCTCCCTGAGCCAGAGAACAGTTGCTGAACTGAGGCCAGGCACAGTTAAGATATGTTGAAGTCACACTGACTGAAGCAGCTCAACTCCTAGCAGCATATAGAAGCTGTTGTTGTTGCTGTTGTTTTGGTTTAGGATATGTTTGTCGGAAATATCCCTGGACTCTTCAGTGTGTTGCATCAGCATCTTTGTTGCTTTGGAAAATATTAGCGAGAGTTGCTCAGTTGCCTGTCGGCAGAGAGCAATCATTCCTCATCAGCTGGGGTGGAGTTCCCTGGTGGCCTTTTTTTTTTTTTTTTTTGCCTCATCCACACAGTATTCCCACATCTCCCTTCTCATGTTGTAATCTCTCTGGTAACATTAAGCCTGTGGACTTTTCTTAAGTTTTTGCTTATAAAGACAGTATTTAGAAATTGTTTATAAAGTTATTTTTAGTGGAAACTCATGCAATAAGCTCCAGTTGTCACCTTTCCAAAATTCCAGGAAGCTCGAAGGGCATTCTGCTAAAATTACAGGGACCAAAGTCAGGGCAACTCTTCTCTGGGGTGATGGCACTACCCTTGGCACTGCCACCAAGCCTGTTGGCCACCTCCAAGACCGCTGAGTAAGGCTCCTCCACTCTGAGCCACCTATTGATTAATGAGCTGGATCAAGAAGTAGATATTGTATGAGGCAGAAACCCTGTCTATTTTGACCAGAGCTGACAACCCAGTGCTTAGCACAATGGTTGTCATATAGTAGGTGCTTAATAAATGTGTACTGAGTGAATGAGCAACTCCATCTATGAACTGTCCCCTTTTTATTACTGATGGATTTGAGATCATTAATAGCTGTTTCTCTTGCTGTATGTGTTTGTTTCTCTTGGTTACAAGGATATGATCTTCTAACACTGTCTTCAGGGATAAACAACACAGTGGTTAAAGTACAAGCTCTGCTAATCTATGGTGTTAGAAATCAGTTGGGGTGGAGTGAGCAGTGACTGAATGGAGCCATAATAATGGTAACTTTCTGGAAATGATGTGGGTGTGTTCACTTTGTGAAAATTCATCAAGTATACACTTTGAGCACTGTTTTGTATCTGTGTGTGTTACTCTTCATTAAGAAGTTTGTTTTCTTTTTCTTTACAAATTTAGACTTTGGAGCTAATTGTGTAAGTTCATATCCTGGCTCATCCATTCATTTTGTAGCTGGATACCTTGTGACAAGTTACTTAACATTTCTGTGTCTCACTTTCTTCTTCTGTAAATCAATAATAATAATATGTCTATATCACAGGATTGTTGTGAATCAAAGAGTTAATCCACAGTACTCAATAAACATCAATTGCTATTGGTTATTACTTTTCAGAAGGTGAGATATTTCAAACCTGGTACAATCAAAGTGAAGTGAAGTGAAAGTGAAGTCACTCAGTCGTGTCCGACTCTTTGCGACCCCATGGACTATAACCCACCAGGCTCCTCCGTCCATGGGATTCTCCAGGCAAGAATACTGGAATGGGTTGCCATTCCCTTCTCCAGGGGATCTTCCCAACCCAGGGATCGAACCCAGGTCTCCTGCATTGCAGGCAGAGGCTTTAACCTCTGAGCCACCAGGGTACAATCAAAGACTTGGAAAATATCACTGGGGGATCACTGGAGTACTCCTCTCCCTCCAGGCAGGACCATTTCTAATTTCTCAAGATCTGTGTACTTCTTAATGGTTTCTTTTCATATATTTGCTTTTAGTTACCCACCAAGTAAACAGACTCTAGAGACTGAATAAGGTTTATGATCCACTATAATAATACTTGCTTTCCACATTTTTACCTAGAGAAGCTCTATGAATCACAGAATTGTAGAACCAGAAAAGGTCTTTGAAAATACTTGATCTAAAAGGTCTTAGGAAATACTTTAATTATCATTAAATAAAATGAAAATTAAAACACAGGTCCTCAGTGCATTTTATGTGCTTTAAGTGCTCAGTAGTCACATGTGGTTACCATTCCTGACCGTGCAGATGCAGAATGTTTCCATCAGAGCAGGATGTTCTGTTGGCTAACACTGCTAGATCAGTTTTCTCATTACATACATGAAAGCACTGCGGTCTAGAGAGATACGATGATGATACCAAAGTCACACAGCTTGCTCAGGACAGATTTAGACTACAGTTTAGATTTCTTACTCTCTATGCCAAGGTAGTTTCTATTTGGCCACAATGACACCTGCAGTTCCACAGCACTTCCCCTCTGGTGGTAAGTTTGTAGGAGGTATATATTATCTATCTGTTATTTCTGGGGACATAATTGTAGTGACTCCATGCCCCTGAGTTTGAAGATACAATCTGTTTCTGTTTTACCAATTGAGAACTATTTCCATTCTAGAGTCTTTCCTCCTAAGAATCCATGGGGTATATAGTCATTCACACATAAAGCACAGCAGACCATAGTTAGTTAATAATCACCAGGATTTACTTGGCATTTATTATGTGCCAGTCACTTCTTCTAAGCACTTCACATTCATTTGAAGGATGTAAATGAAAGAGTATGTTGTATGCCTAAGGTTTGTATGCAAAGATTTGAACCTCAGGCAGACATCTCTCGAGCCCCTGCCCTTACCCACTGTACTTACTGAGCAGCTGCCCTGTGGAGAGCATTATATACAGTCTTGATGAAGGCTGAGCATGGTGAAAATGTCCTGTGCTATGTGCTGTGCTTAGTCGCTTGGTCGTGTCTGACTCTTTCACTCTGTGACCCCATGGAATGCAGCCTGCCAGGCTCCTCTGTCCATGGGGATTCTTCAGGCAAGAATACGGGAGTGGTCTCCCACATTGCAGGCAGATTCTTTACCGACTGAGCCCCCAGGGAAGCCCAAGAACACTGGAGTGGGTAGCCTATCCCTTCTCCAGGGTATCTTCCCAACCCAGGAACTGAACTGGGGTCTCCTGTATTGCAGGTGGATTCTTTACCAGCTGAGCTACCAGGGAAGCCCAGAAATATCCTAGCTTTCCAGAAATCAGTAGTCTAGTTATGGGCTGGGTGTGGGAAGAGAGAGTAGCACATCCATGCACGTGATTTATGTATACTTTTAATATTTATAGCCACACAAATACTTGTGGATTTGGCCTTCTGCATGTCTAAATTCACTCCCTTTCTTCTCTCTCTCTTTCTCTCCCTCTTTTTTTTTTCTTTTGGTGAAATATCAAAACCCCCATAGCAAACATCTTCAGTGATAAATGCCCTTCAGTTGACAGTTGTTCCCAGAAAGTCTGCCTTTACTTAGGTCTTCTTAAGGACTCTAATTCATCTGGATGTGCTCCTGAGAAGCCGTCTTGTTGACTTGCCAGGGTTGGAAGTGAATGATGGGAGGGGAGCGGAGGGATCACTTAAAGTTTTGATTGTAGTTTAAGCTCCCCACAGGAGTTTCTTAGGAAGGTCCTTGAGTTAAGTGTGTTTGTGACAAGAAGGATCTTTGCACAGATTCACTAAACATGAATAGAGGATTTTTTTTTTTAAGGAGTAGATAGATTTAGCAGTTGGTTTCACAGTTTGGCAGCAATCATTTTCAATTTCTAAAAAATATCCTTGCCCGCACTTGCTAGTGAAACCACATTGGCACCCAGCAAGCAACAGCAGTATTTAAACATGCTGGGACTGGCACCACTGAAACAACAACAGAGAGGGCTTTAGCCTCTCAAAGCCTCCTGACTGTGCTGTGTAGGGTCTCTTCCAAGATTTCAAATACTGAATGGATAATGTCCCAGGTTGCAATTACCACTGTGAATTGGTCCAATCATATAATGCTACTATCAAGATACTAGTAGGATATGACTTTTATTATTCACATTCCATCTACTTTGAAATTTGAATTGAAATTGTTTGTGCTAGCGTCTTCTGCATTTGGGGAAAAGCCTCAGCTGAGGTTACTGATAATTCTCAGAATGTGTTCTGGGTCATGGGTGAGTGGGACAGAGCTTCTGAAGAAGCCTCTTCCCCTTACCAGGAAATAGCACCAGGTTAAGCTGATTGTTCAACATACACTGCTCTTTCCTGTCTCTTCTTTTTTTAGGCTAGAAGGTAAATCTTGCTGGTTGTTATAAAGAAACTGAGGATTGGAGTAGAGGTTGCTAAAGCAACTGACCTCCACTTAGCAAACCCACTAGCTTCGCTGACACTCACCACTCGCTTTGCACAGGATGCTATCGTCCACCTCCTAGCAGCTAGAAGGCTTCTAGCAGCTAGAGCTCTGGTGTGCTCAGTACTTCTGCTCCTACCAAGATTTAATGAACCAACCAATTACCTGATCCTGACTGTGCTAAATATGAGAACCCCAACTGTTCTCTTGTAAATTCAGAATCCTTTATTTTATTTTCTTACTTTGTTTCATTTGCTATGTTAGGGAGAAAGCTACTGGACCTAGAAAGTGGCACTGACTTAGGAAAGTCCCAAATTATCAGGAGAAGCAAGACAGACATTACCCAGCAAGTGTGGCTAAAGAAGAATCGGCCTAATTGTCAGGCTGAGCCAGGAAGATGATGCTGGCTGGGTATCCGCTCAAAAGGAGGACAGAGGATATCAGTAAGAGCATGGGTGGAAAGGAGGGTCGTTATAAGAACCCAGAGACACTGGGATGGAGTACCAAAACTGGTCAAGGCACATGATTCAGAACTGAGCTTGTAACAGGATTGTGTGGGTTGGGATGCCCTTTGCTGGGGATGTTCCACTTAGAAAAGGCTGAACTGTATGAGCTAACATATTGGCCTCAAGGACTCACATCAGCAGGACATTTAGGGTGCACTTGTCGGGATATCTCCAGTATGCATATTGGTTGGCCTGAAACAGCAGACTGATGGTTTGGTGTTGTGTCCACTGTTTGGGGGAGTTAAACTACAGAAAGTTCCATGGTGGGGGTTTAGTATTCAATCCTAGAGATTTTCAGAGGAGAGAGAATCTTCAGGAACATGAAGAACAACAGTCATTGTTTCCAGGGAAGAAAATAAGGGAGGAAAAATGATGATGCCGAGATAAAGAAACCAAAGAGTGGTCCTTAACCTTTGTTAAGGTTTGGATTTCATAAGAAATGGAAAGATAAGCAAATAACTGAAAAATTGTCCCAGATAGAAAATCTGCCCAAGGGTCTTAAAAAGGCTTGAGTTAGAAGCCCATGGATGAGTCCCCAGAGAGATAAGAAAGCTGGGAGTGCCTCTGGATAGAGCTTCAAGCAGAAGCCAGGAGGAATCCAGCCCAAGGATAGTCTCTTCCTCTTGAGCCTCCCCAAGTGAGGTGGGGACAATGGAAAGACTGGAATTGCAAAGCAATGACAGCTTTTGTATAATTAAAATTTTTTGTAGTAGGAGTACTAACTAAAAGTTGGGATGCTATATATTAGTTCCATGATTGTGTGTTGCCTCAAAGTTCTGATATAGGGCTTCCCATGTGGCTCAGTGGTAAAGAATTTGCCTGCCAATGCAGGAGACACAGAAGACATGGGTTCTACCCTTGGGTTGGGAAGATCCCCTCGTATAGGAAATGGCAACCCACTCCAGTATTCTTGCCTGGAAAATCCCATAGACAGAGTCTGGCAGGCTACAGTCCACGGGGTCCCAAAAGAGTCAGATACAACTAAGTGACCAAGCATGGCATAATTCTGATATGAGACTATGTTAGGTAAATCACTATTTCTTAAGATTAAATATCTAGGAAATGTAAAGAAAAAAGGAGAGGAGCCAATATAAGTTCAGTATCCTCTTCTGTTCAAATTCTGCATTTAGGCACTAGCAAATGGTTCTAATTAAAGATAAACATTAGATTAAGATAGATTAGATAATAAAACTTTATTAGAATCACTAGTTTCTCAAGTAAGTAGTAGGATGTGAGTTTCCACCTACATGCAAATTCTACCCTTTAGCTTTTAACCTAGTTCTCTGAACATGAGAAGAGTTAGGTGAAAATTTTACTGAGGTCAGACTAGGGACCAAGGCTCAAACAATGCTTTTTGCCTACTGCAGTATGTAAAGAAGCATAATTTAAGTCAATAATTAGCATTTTCAATAGAAGTAGAAACAAAGTTACTTATTATTTTATTAACTGTTCTTTGCCTTGGGTGCTAATGAGTTCTAATGGTTTTAACTGGGGGTATAAAAAGTGTGAAAAGTTCACTTTAGGCTGATCCATTAAGACTTGTTCAGTGGCTCAGTTATGTCTGACTCATTTTTACTCCGTGGACTGCAGCATACCAGGCTTCCCTGTCCTTCACTATCTCCCTGAGTTTGCTCAAACGCACGTCCTTTGAGTTGGTGATGCCATCCAATCATCTTGCCCTCTGTGGTTCCCTTCTCCTCCTGCCTTCAGTCTTTCCCAGCGTCAGGGTCTTTTCCGATGAGTCGGCTCTTCGCATCAGGTGGCCATAGTATTGGAGCTTCAGCATCAGTACGTCCAATGAATATTCAAGGTTATGAAGGTGAAAAAGGAGAGTGAAAAAGTTGGCTTAAAACTCAACATTCAAAAAATGAAGATCATGGCATCTGGTCCCATCATTTCATGGCAAATATATGCGGAAACAATGGAAACAGTAAAAGACTTCATTTTCTTGGGCTCCAGAATCGCTGTTGGACAGTGACTGTAGCTGTGAAATTAAAAGACACTTGCTCTTTAAAAGGAAAGCTATAACAAACCCAGACAGAGTATTAAAAAGCAGAGATATTGCTTTGCCAACAAAGGTCTGTATAGTCAAAGCTATGTTTCTTCCAGTAGTCATGTCTGGTTGTGAGAGCTGGACAATAAAAAATGACTGAGCACCAAAGAACTGATACCTTTGAACTGTGGTTCTGGAAAAGACTCTGGAGTCCCTTGGACTGCAAGGAGGTCAAACCAGTCAGTCCTAAAGGAAATCATCCATTAAGACTATAGTTAAAATATTTTGAAGACGTGCATCTACAGATGATTCTGACCTGCTGCAGTTCCTCTGTCAGCCATATTGTTTTGCAAACTGCGTTTCTACTTGCTTATCACCTTATCTCATATTATCCTACCAAAGAGGAACCATGGGGACTGTTAGGAATTTATGTTTTACCTTCCGGTCCCTGATGGGATAATGGAATTCTAGGGAAGAGAACCATAAAAGAAAGCACCTATCTTTCTGAAGAGAATAGAAAGCCTTCAGGCTTGTGAGGGTGACTCATTATAGACAAGAGCAATTAACGGGTGAGAATGGGAGAGACTAGAGGGAACGATCAAACAGGCATAGAGGAAGAGTGGACATGCTTTCCTTGCCTAGAGACCCCTCTGGAGGGTCTGATGTGGAAGAACAGAGAGATAGTGAAGAAACAAGGCACTGAGCGACGTCCTGGGCTGGAAATGGAGCTCAGGGATAAAGCAGTTGCAGAGGCTGATGCTGATGCTTGGGCCTGGGCAGGATGGAAAATCCTTGGCCCTCTCTAAGGTTGTGTGAGACTCAGGCAAGGGTGGCTATATTTGTTGGCATGATAGAGACTTAATGATTGCTCTTTGGATTTTCTGATCATTAGACCTCCTTCCACAGTGCTGTGTTAGCTCTGGGGCTGACCAGGTAGCAATGTTTTGGTGGATAAAGCTCCACACATGGTTTCGAGAGAGGAGGGAGTGGTTTCAGTTCTGGAGGTTCTGTAGCTTTCTGGGAACTGGGGCTTCATCAAATACTTTGCTAATTTCTTCTGAGTCTTTCACATGACCTTTCCAAGGGCATGGTTTTAACTAAACATGAGACGAAAGCTAATTGGGCTGTTTTAAAGTAATTACTGGGCAGAATCACTAAGGTTTATCTAGCCATTATGTCATTTATACAACATGGCTAGTGAGCGCCTGCTCACAACTCTGAGAAACGGAAGAGGGACTGTGTCTTCTCTGAGGCCACTTTACGAGCTCAGACCACCCAGACATTCAAACACACAGAGAATTAAAATATTTAGGGCAGATTTTGACACAGTGAACCCTGTTCAAGCAACACAATCTTACTTGTGTTTATACTGATGAAAGCCCTCCTTTTTACTCCATTTCCCCCCCCCCCCCCGCCATTTCCTAAAGTGCATCATTAAAATGACAGAAATTGGCTTAGCTTGAAACCAAGGCTAGACCTTTAGAATCTTTGATTTGCAACCAGAATTAAATAAAGCATTTTTACTTCCACTTAATATAAACATGATGTTTTGCCTCAGCTCAAACCAGATCTATTTTCCTTTTCAAAAGCCTTCATGGACACAGTTATGAACAGTAAATATGTGGGTGTCTTAGAATGTCGTGTCCTGTTGTACTTGTGGGTACAGATCTGCAAGGCTTTTACACAAACTGAGATTTATCTTATTAGAATGTCAGCTCCTCAAGAGACTGAGTCTTTTCAATCACATTGTGTCTAAACTGACAGTTATTTTTTCTTATTTATTTTTAAAAAATTTAAAATCTTTAATTCTTAGAAATGATAATTGCTTTACAGTAGTGGCTTGGTTTCCACCATATATCAACATGAATTAGCCATAGGTATACATATGTCCCCCTCCCTCTCGAACCTCCCTCCCACCTTCCACCCTTCCCCAAGCCTCTAGGTTGTTACAGAGCCCCAGTTCGAGCTCCCTGAGTCATACAGCAAATTTCCATTGGCTGTCTATTTTACATATGGCAGTATATATGCTTCCATGCTACTCTCTCCATTCACCCCATCCTCTCCTTCTTCCCCCTCGCCCATGTCCGTAAGCCTGCTTTCTATGTCTGCTTCTCCACTGCTGCCCTGCTAACAGGTTCATCAGCACCATCTTTCTAGATTCCGTGTATGTATATATATGTGTGTGTGTTAATATATTTGTTCATGAGAAAGGAGCGGAAAGTGGGAAAAGAAGGTGACACATGAGTATGATACTCTAGATCTTTGACAGCATTCATTGCTCTTTTCCTGCTCCTTAGACATATTAAGACCAGCTTTCCCAAGTTCCCTCCCTTCTACACTCTCCAAGGCTGGAGACTGTCAGGAAGCAGAGGAAGTCAGAATCTCAAGATGGAAGATATAGGTTTGCTTTAGAATAACCTTCTGATTCTTCCTGACTGACCCTAACTGTGGCTTTATTTTTTAATCAAGACTCAGAAATTGCTTTATGATTTTATAGACTAATTGCCTCAATAGAAAAGTTCCCTAAATGAAAAGTATTCAAAAAAACTTTTGAATAGGCTTCCATTCTGTCTTTGTTTTCCAGAGAGGCATTCAACAATGAGAAGAAAAACAACTCAGTGGAAACCTTGTCTTAGTCTTCTTGTCCTTGTCCCTCAGTTGGTGACATGGAACATGTTCTCACCTTTATTGAAAGGAATCTGTTGAGGATTCATGTGAATATGTAGATAAAGTAAGTCCTTGTAAAACCTATAAAAATGTTAGAAAAATATTACACAACATAGTAAAAGCATAATATTCTCATGGTTGCAGAATATTAGTTTCCATAAATGGGAAAAAGATATTTCACTGAATAAATGGGTTGTTTTTACCTAGTTGCCTAGGTATGGACAAAATGCACTGCCATAAAGGAGTGCCAATTTCTTCTCTGTATTCCCACATCATTTCGTCAGCTGCTGCCCTTAGCTCACCTGTGTTGAGTTACCTGTGTAGGTCTGTCTCACTTACAGATTACTGAGGGGGAACTCATGTCTGCTCTTTCCTACTGTCTAAGTAGCAGGGAAGTCCAGCCTAATATAAGCATAGTAGATTCTTGTTAAAAGTTTACTGAACTGAAGCAATAACTTCTTTGTTAATACTGTGGCTCATTAGCTCAGGTGGACAGCATGGTCTGCGCTCGATGCTGGACAGACTTGCTATTCTAGGTGTGTTGATAATTTTCTTCAGTCTATGTGGAGAACAGTGGATTTGGTCACAGCTTCTATAATTCCCTGGGGATAGCTTCAAGTGGATTCTGAAAATCAAGTAGAGATATTCCTTCACCCCTACATTTATTTCTGTATTTAATAAAATAAGTACAGAATTATGAAGCAATAGCTGTGACTTAACCTTTGCATACTTTTTATCATCTGTTTGAGTTTGCTCTTTTCTTTGATTTTTTAAAATAAAATTTCTTAGGAGGATCACAGTTTAATGGGAGAATATTTAGAAAATGTAGAAATGTATAATAAAGATGAAAGAAATCCTACTTGTAAATATTGTGTAAATATTATTTAGTTTGTTATATTTTCTTCAAGTCTGTTTATATGCATATGCAGTGTTGGGCAACACACACACACACTTGCTTTGCACCCTGCTCTTTTTATTTAACATTTCATCATAAGGATTTTTGCATGGAATTAAAAACTTTACAACTGTGACATTTAGTAATGACAGTTGAGTGCTGGTACCATATATTACTGGCATTTCCTTGTTAATAGACATTGGGATTTTTCTACTTTTTGGCTCTGTAAATATTTCTGTAATAAAAAAATTTTTGTTTGTATTTTGCTTAATTTCCTAATGATGGATTCTCAGAAGTAAAATTGCTGAGTCAGGTTGCATGAATATTTTTAGGGCTCTTGATACATGTTTCCAATTGCTTTCCAAAATGTTTATCAAATTTTATTACTGCTAACCAGAATGTATTCTAAAACTACAGTGGTATGTAGAGGTTTTGAAAAATCACTCTGGACTCTCATTGTGAAATTGTTGAGTACAACTTCATATATAAGAACTCTTTCCTGAATCCTTCCAATAAGATTCTGGTCCTAAAACCCATTAGTTAGCTATTTAGTTAGTTAATCATCTACTTTTCCCCCCATCCATTGATTTGAATTTAAAAGGGAGGATTTTGCTATAAGTTTATCAAATGCTTGAGTTTATAAGAAAAAGGACTCCTAAAGAAGCTGTTTGGTCCACTGTACAGTACTAGGGAATTGCAGGCATATGTGTTTCTTTCTCTCCAATCACCATAGTATTAGCTCCTGAATTAAAAATCTAGAAAAAAAAAATTCCCCTAGTAGCATTCCACTTTGAGATCTTTGGAAGAACAATCCATCCATACAGATAGTGGTTTTGTTTATTGGCATTATAATCCAGTAAAGTCTTAGTAAAGGAAAAAGGCCTAGAACTTTTTTCATCTCCACATTTTTTGCCAAGGTATTTAAGTCCATCAAAGATTAAGAGCCCATTTCCAAACACTCTCTGGAGATTTTATGCAAGGTCCTTTCAGGAAGAATTCAGTGTCCTTATCTAAGATGAAGTTGATGGTCCAGATAAAAATTTAACTTCTTCTCAATGAAAACAATATTCTAGGTCTTCAATTGTTTTTTCTAAGGGAGATATTTCTGGAGGTTTCAGATTTGAGAGTTTGACACACAGTATTTGAGGGAGGAAAGGGCAGTCCACGTCTGGGAAACACTTAGCATGTTGACCATCAAGAACAATGGCATGGGGCTTGAGTTAGGGAATAAGCATTCACAGAGGTAGGAGAACTGGACTTTCTTCTTGGAAGGCGGGCATGTTGGTCATCTCCCCCATCTAGATAGAGACTGAGATCATCCTTTCAAAAGATAAATGACAGTACAAGACATCCCATGGTTGGTGGTGGTTTGAATAGGACTGCAAAACCCGTGGCATTTACTTCTGTGCCCAGTAAAGAGGCAGGTGAGGGCACATGGAGGAACTCAGTATCAATGGCACCACCAGGGTTGTTGATTAAAAACCTGCCTTTGAGACCCAAAATGACAGTCAGAGAGAAGAGCACAGTGTGGAATATCTAGTGAAAGAATGGTCTGTAACATCTGACAGGTTCGAATAACGTGTACATGGACACATCACCAAAGCGCTATTTTGCAACTTATAAGAGGATAGACTCTGAACAATTAAAGAAAGTGCGGCATATATGTGAAGCCCTCTGTTGTTGATGTGCAACAGGGCAAAATGGCTAGATTCAAAATAGGACAGTAATAGCATAGGATTCTCTAAAGGAGTTTCCAGGTCTTTCTCTGAAAATGCTGTCTCTAAGGTTGTCCTGCACCACCTCCCTTCCCTCAGCACACCCCCCCCCCCACCCTGCCCACACACACACATACTCTTTGCCCCTTTGGAGGAACCATAGAGATAGAGCATTTGCTTAGAAAGACCAAGAGTCTGATCCCAAAAGATAAATTTTTGTTTTTAAAACTCTAAGCAAAAAGCCTCACACATAGTAAGTGCCTAATATTGATGTAATCTGTGGAAGAAAAACACAAGAAGGGTCATTTATCATGGCTTAAACTCAAAACACAACAAAACCGTCTATAAAAAATGAACATAAGTAAAAGTATGTACAAAAAGAATCTATAGTGTTTAAAGAGTTTGGCCTCAAATCCAAAATATTCTGCCTTCTCTTGAGGTTATAAAAATGCCATTAGCTGAAAGAACCAGCTTCCCTCATTCTGGATGTGGGTCTTTCTTATCTATCAAAGAATACCTCGATGAACATGATTTGAGAGTTCCTAAATTCCTATTCCAGTAGGAATGCTCTGAGTGGGACCACTGCACAAGCTGATTTTTCACTGGATGACTCTGAAGAGATGTCAGAAGGATTTGATTTGAGTGAGTGTGTTATAACTGAATGCCAAGGCATGAAGTTCACCTGTGATGGATGAGTTCAGGGGTCAATGCCAGCTTCACTGGGTGTATTATGGCTCTTGCAACATGAATGGATTCATGCTGCAAAGTTTGACAGCTGTGGCGCCAGAAGATAAAAATTACAAGATCATTTATGAAAGCTGGTCTTGCTGGAAAAGCAAGGAAACATGTGGCTGGCCAAGATCTTTCAAGATCAGGCAGGTAGTAACAAGGGTTTCATCTTGGATATTCATTCCCCTCTAAAATAGCAGCAGTTGGGTACACTCACAGCAGCAAATCAGGCCAACCGCTCTGGCCATATGCTTGGTTTTCAGGTGCCTTCAGGCCTAGCTTTATCAGAAGACTGATGGCTCAGCAGCAAGGCAGCCCACCATGAGAGGCAAAGCCTGTGAAGAGGCTGAGGACCTACTATCCACCCACTCTTTAAGAGAGGAGAGTGTTGGCAATGAACTACCTTGAGAAGTATGTTAGCTAGTTAGAAGAAATTTGTTGGGATTCCCCTGGTGGCCCAGTGGCTAAGACTCCACACTTCCAGTGCTGGGGGTGGCCTGAGTTTGATCCCTAGTCAGAGAACTAGATCCCACATGCCACAGCTTAGGGTTCACATGCTGCAGCTGAAGATCCTGCCTGCCACAACTAAGACCTGGCAAAGCCAAGTAAATAAATATTTAAAAAATAAAATTAAAAAAAGAGGAAATTTGTTAAAGTAAGACTCATCCCAAATTGACACAGCTTACCAGGGAAGTCTATTCTGGGACAATATAAGAAAGATCTAAATTGAATATAACTTCATAAAGAAAAGATTTAAGTAGTTGAAGCTTAAGAAAAAAAAAAAAAAACCTTTCTTTTTCTTCTGGATAATCTGTGCAGCTAGTATCTTTTCAGGTTTATGAAGCTATTGATCTCACATTTTCACATGAGTAATTTGGTTTTCTTTTTTCTTGCTGTGAGGCTGTAAAGAAGACCTGATAGTGTGTTGGTACCATAAATATCTTTTCCTGATTGAGAAGTTCAGCGTTCAAGAACTATTATCTTTCTCTCTAGATTTGATTATATGGAAAAGGAGGCCTCCATTTCCTGAAAATTTGAATTCTTAGGTTTTCCTGACTTGATTGGTCTGCTTACTCTGTGCTTTAAGTAGCTAAAAAAGTGAGGGTCACATGGTCAGAAATACCTCTTCTTGAAGTGAGCAGTTAATGACCCTTAATCTGACCTTGTGTGTGCAGGGGAAATCTTGGCCGCAGGAGGGCCATGCTGGACCCACTTCTGTAGTAACTTAGGCTTCTTTGTCCTCACCATCCTCACCAGTCCAACTTCTGGACAGCCTCTCAACTCTTCGCAGTCATCCCGTAGACTCTTCCCTTACTCACTCTTTAAAGAGATAGCCTAGGGAAGTCAAAAGAACAAGGACTGGGAGCCAGGATCCAGGGCTTAAGTTCTAACCTTGGCACTTGGTGGTCGTGCGGCCATCAGTTCTCTATGTGAAGTCTTAGTTTGCTTGTCTGTGAAATTGGAAGCTTAACTCTGTACTTTCTAAAGAGCTTCAAGTTTAAATTCTCTGTGACCAATGCTTCCAAGTTTGTCTATGTTCATGGACTATAGCCTGCTTCCTTTTCCTGCCCCTTGCCCCTTGCCCCTTGCTCCGGGAGTTGGTGATGGACAGGGAAGCCTGGTGTACTGCAGTCCCTGGGGTCGCAAAGAGTCAGACACAACTGAGTGACTAAACTGAACTGAACTGCACTATTGTATCAGGAGAACCGTCTTAACCAAAGATGGATTTTCAGAGACAGCAAAAGAGAAGGCTGGGGGTGGGGATGGGGGTGCTTTGTGAGGTGTGCTTGAGATGACTAGACATTTAGACATGGAATTGATTAAAATTTCTACCGCATGACAGCTTAGAGGTTGGGAGGGCTGCTCTGCCCTTTACATCCATGCCTCATGCTGCCATTTGTGATTTCTCCTCTTCTAGGCTATCCTGGATGCTCATTCTAATTTGATTCCACATGAATAAAAATGTTGAGAGGAGGCCAAGTTCACAGTAGGATTTTAGTCAGCCCTTGAACATTTCCCAAGGATGACACATATTTCTGCTTAGGCTTGTGGGATAATGCACAGTATATTATACATAATTCTATTTTCAGGAGCTTACAATCAAGTTGGGGAGATAAGACAGGTATGCATGTGTGAATTTTATCTTCACATTTCAAATAATATTATGAGTCACTAATCCTAATTTTTCTTAGGTTGATTAAAAATCCCATAGCTGCCCCTAAGGAGGGTTTATTCCTGACTGTGTTTCAGAACTCAGTAAAGGCTGGTAGAGGTTATGAAGATGATGTGAATTCTGACTTCGAGTTCTTTTGCTTTTCTTCTGGAAAAAAAAAAAACAAAAAACCAAAAAACAAAAAATCAAACACAACTTGCTTCATTCATCAAACATTAAGGTGTTCTGTATGCCAGGCACTTTTTTAGGCCTGAGATTAAAAAATCTTAAGAGCCAGACACGTATTTTGATTTTGATTTGGCACCCTCTTTATTTATGTGAATTGGAAAAGTCATTCCTCTTCCTAAGCCTTAGGTTTTTCCTCTTCACAGTCGGGGATAGAAGTGCCTCCTAATGCTATAAATATTTAATTATGTATATGTATATATGCCTAGTACTTGGAAGGGATTTAATTAGTGGTAGCTTGGGCTTCCCTGATGGCTCACCGGGTAAAGAATCTGCTCCTGCAATGCAGGAGACCCAGGAAACTTGAGTTTGATCCCTGGGTTGGGAAGATCCCCTAGAGCAGGAAATGGCACCTCACTCCAGTATTCTTGCCTGAAAAATCCCATGGACAGAAAACCCTGACAGGCTACAGTCCAAAGGGTCAAAAAGAATTGGACAAGACTAAGCAACTAAGCATAAATAACACACAATAGCACCATTCTTAAAAAATACAGTCCCCAGCTCCAGGGGTCCAAATGTAGTGGTGGAGATAAGCATACAAAGTTGTCATCTTATGGAAACCCTGGCCTGCTGTCAATGGAGCCTCACTGGTCGCGGTTGGTGCCAGGTGAACACGGGTCCTTGCTTTTTTGCATGTTTTGTGTTAGGCTGTTTACTGCCTATGACATTTGTAACAGATTGGCCAGTGTCCACGGCAGCAGGGCGTGGTAGCCTTTTCATCATCTTCCTGTATGATTGCCAGTGAAGAGAAGAGGTGCAAATTTTTTTCTTTTCCTCAGTGCAGAATTCTTTTTAATGCAATCATTTTAAGTGGCTATTTCAAGACACTTGCTTTCTTCCAGGAATTCACAAGCCCAGTGGATGGGCCAGATAAGAGAAAGTGGCACCTCTCTTAATGAACTCTTCTAGCACCTGCTGGTTCTTTTTTCCAATGCAGACCTACTCTGCAGGGGGCTGCAGTGACATTACTGTATAGAGAGGATGGACTTGACATGGCCTATCGAGTTTTAGGCTAAGTCCTCTACATGCATAATTCAATCTATTATACTATTGTAACCCCCTCTTTACAGATGAAGAAACAGGCCTACAGAAGAAATAATGTGTCTGTAGTCACACAGTTTAGGAGATGGGGAGCCAGGGTTTAATTCTGGGCTTAACTCAGCAAATTCTCACCCCTGGACTTAGTTGGGAAACTTAGAAAACTCACATATACGTGTTTAACCTACCTACTTACATAGGCCTCAACTCCAGTCCCACAAATTCTGATTTAATTGGTAGCCTGGGATTGGATCCTGGTGTCAGCATTTAAACTTTCTTGTATGGTTCTAAAATGAAGCTGTGTTGAGAACTTTTGGCTTAACTCCAAAGTCAAACTGTACCACGTTTCTACACCCAAATAGCAGATTTCCCCCCATTAAAGTATCAAGAAGTGCTTCCCAAACCATATTTTAGAAACAGGAAGTTTCTGGACAGGTTTGAACTTTGGGGAAATTTTTAATCATTTCCCTTACTCCTTTCAGTGGATAAACATTTTTTTATGCTCCTGTGGCCCATAGAGCTCCGAGGGAACAGTTGTTACAAAATCCAAGGAAAGAAAGAGATATGAGAAAATCTTGGAGCCTTGTTTTTTGCATGTCATTTATCAGTCAGAAATGTTGGCTGATTGCCATCATTTCTGGAGGAAATTTTGGAGGACATCGCAGCCTCTTCTCACCCTCCTTGCTTGGTGATTTCCTCTTGGGTCTCCTGAACTTTGGTTGAATTTCTGTGGCTCATGTGGTTACCACAGGGAACGGTGCATGGCCCTTAGAGAACAAGAGCTGCAGGCTGTGTCTGGATGGTCATTTGACTTATGACATGTCCTTGGAAAGAGATCCAGTCATTGACACAGTCCAAAAGAGTAACTGCTTCCACAGATACTGTAAAATTCAGTTCCAACAAAAATCTCCTATCAGTGTGGTCGGGCTCTAGCTCTTAGCAACTGGCCCTTAATGTGCACGAGGGCACTCAATGCTGGTTATTTATGTTCTTTGCCATTTCTAAGAATTTTTTTCTACATTTAGGAGGATTTTGAAAAGCCAAATGTTTTTAGCTAGAAGGCAGTATTTCTAAATCTTTGGAAGATTATAAAGTGAAATATACTCTTGGGGATTAGAAGTAATTTCTAACTGGGCATCAATGTATCTATTAGGAAAACTCTTGGAAGTGAAAAAACAGTATGTATAGTATTTATTTTCATTTTTTAAGAATTGACATAAGGATACATAAAATATTATTAACAATTTTTTATTGCTAGAGAATAGGATGAGGAAATGTGGGAGATATTTATTTTTACTTTACATTCTCCTATAATAATAACTACAACAATGGTGACAACTAATATTTCCTTCTTTCTTTGTGCTTGCTCATATACTCTTTCCCATACTGCATTTATCATTCACTATACAGAATAACTTTATATGATAAGTACTCCAAGGAGATCCAACCAGTCCATTCTAAAGGAGATCAGTCCTGGGTATTCTTTGGAAGGACTGATGCTAAAACTGAAACTCCAGTACTTTGGCCACCTCATGTAAAGAGTTAACTCATTGGAAAAGACTCTGATGCTGAGAGGGATTGGGGGCAGGAGGAGAAGGGGACGACCGAGGATGAGATGGCTGGATGGCATCACCGACTTGATGGACATGAGTTTGTGTGAACTCCAGGAGTTGGTGATGGACAGGGAGGCCTGGCGTGCTGCGATTCATGAGGTCACAAAGAGTAGGACACGACTGAGCAGCTAAACTGAACTGAACGGAACTACTGTTCTAGTTGCGATGCACTCAGCTATAAGGAACACAAGACTGGCTTAAGCAGCAGAGCTTGTTACCTTAGATAATAAGAAATTCTAGGCTAGAATGGCTCCAGGCATGATAAACTCAGGAACCTCAAGATCTGATATTTCTTTTTGCTCTGCCATTGTTCGATCCCTGGGTTGGGAAGATCCCCTGGAGAAGGGAAAGTCTACCCACTCCAGTATTCTGGCTGGAGAATTTCCTGGATGGCATAGTCCATGGGGTGGCAAAGAGTCGGACGCGGCTGAGCGACTTTCACTTTCACTTTCTGTCACTGTCAGCACGGCGGGTGATTCTTAAGCTCCGCTTGTGGCCTCAAGATGACCACTATGTCACATCCATAGGTGGCAGCATCCAGTCTCTTTCCCAATGTGTCTCTCATTATATACCTTTCCCAGAACGCCCCATTTCCCAAGGCAGTACACGCAATGCTTCACAGGCCCATGCCTGCACCAGCCTTCCACTGAGAGGAGGAAGGGACCACCACGGTTGGGCTTCACTGCCTGCCTGGAGCATATGGAGAAAGAAGGGAGAGAATTGGAAAAAAAGTTAGGGTTGTGAAAGCAGGCTTGAGCCAGAGGAAAAGCATTTTCAAAGCCCCCCATCCAGACAGGGCTACCACTAGAAGCATTTGTAAGGAATTTGCATTGATATGCATTAAAATTGCCCTAGACTTCCTTAATGACCCTAGGAATTGTCCCCTTATCCTTGTCACCAGGATCAGAGTTCTGTTACAAGTAAGGAAGGGCTGGGTTATATTACTAACTGCCTGTCATGCTACTATTATCCAAATGTTTACAGAGGGTAAGAGAGGTCTGCTAAGTTCCCCAAGGACACATGGTTAAAGCATAGTAGAACTGAGCCTTGCAATTAGATCTTACACCAAAACCTATCAATGCTTTTAAGTAAAATTTAAGGATGTTATGTTAGTCAGTGATTCATGATTCAGGTAGTGTCCAATCCAGCAGATAGAAAAAATTCCAGAAAGCTGTACAAAATGAAAGACTTATAGGCAAAAAGGAGCAGGAACAAGGAACTTATACCAGAGGGGAAAAATTGGTTATTGCAACATTACTTTACTGTTGGGGATGGCAGGAGTCTTATCAGGCAGAGTAGCCAGCTAGTGTTGATCAGGCAACTCCCAACTGACTGGTTTAAGATTCCATTTCTGGGAAAGCTGAAATTGTAATTAAGTCTTGATTTGGTGATGTGGGCTTCCCTGGTGGCTCAGATTGGTAAAGAATCCACCTGCAATGCAGGAGACCTGGTTTCGATCCCTGGGTCAGGAAGATCCCCTGGAGAAAGGAATGGCTCCTCACTCCAGTATTCTTGCCTGGAGAAGTCATGGACAGAGGAGCCTGGTGGGCTACAGTACATGGCATTGTAAAGAGCCAGACACAACAGAACGACTAACACTTTAACTCTGTTTTTCCGCTTTGGTGATGTGGGGCTTAGTACAAGCAATTCCATCTGGGCCTGTTGTCTTTTTTTAACACCACTCTGTGCTATCAAACACTGCCCCTCTCTCAATATGTACTGCTTTAAAAATAATTAAAACCATTTCTTAAAAAGAATTTGCTTACAAGTCTCAGTTAATTCTAACCATGGCTCCTCTAGTCTAGAAATTTGGGAAAACCACCTAAACATTTTGGATTTACTTTCTTTTATTGTTAAAATGAAAGTGCTCAGCTAGATAAGAGCTATCTTTCCTAGCTTTAAGTTCCAAAAATATACTATTCTCATGAAAAATCATTCAGAGTGGAGATTTTTTTAAAAAGCTTCAGTTGTACAAATAACATCATCCATGAAAAACCTGGAAGAAAGTTCAGGAATGAATGTTACTTTTTTGTATGAAATGTACCTGCTTATTTGCCACCAGGACAGACGGTGGTGTGTAACCCTTCACTGTGGGGGCAGGAGGTGGCACTGATATCCTAGGGTGGTTTTTCTTTTCTCTTCTCTCTATCATGGTACTATCTCTTCCAAGGACTCAGCCCACCAGCCACAAATATGCCAGGAAGCCCATCTGCTAGTGGCTGGGAGCTAACAGCTGTTCCGCAGTACCAATCAGAAACCTTGACTGTGTAAGCAAGGACCATCCAAGTGAGCAGATGAGGGTCCTTGTATCTAGGACCTCTGCCTTCTAGAGCAGATGTATACTGCTTGCCTCCCTGTGACCTCCAGCTGAGATTAGCCATCTCAAACTGCCTTCCAAGGACTTGGAATAAGATGAGAGTAAAGATAACTATCTCACCCAGCATTAAGAGCAGAGTATAGGCATAGACGGGAGAGACAAAGAAAGGAGATGGCCCTGCATGTGTGTGCACTTTTCTCCTTTGTGGAAAACAAGGAGCAATATATAAAGATTTGAAAGCTTTATTTAGACCAATATGAGAATTTGAAATTGAAATGACAGGTTCATCAGCAAGGCAGTATTAAACATTTGCTGAGGAACTTTAGATGTTGAAATACCTGCAAACTTTACCATTAGACAAATATAATCTTATCTAACTTTTCAAGTTCTGGAAAAAGTAAAACATGTTTTTTTTAAAAAAGTATATTATCATTTATGTACTTATTTGGCTTCATCAGGTCTTAGTTGCAGCATGTGGAATCTTGGTTGCGTCTTGCAGGATCTTTCATTGTGGTGCATGGACTCTCTAGTTGTTGCACTGGGGCTCCAGAGCACGCAGGCTTCAGTAATTGTGGTGCGTGAACTTTAGTTGCTCCATGATGTGTGGGATCTTAGTTCCCCAGCCAGGGATCGAACTCGTGTCCCCTGCATTGCAAGGTGGATTCTGAACTACTGAATGACCAGGGAAGTCCCACTAAAACATGGTAATTGATAAGCAAATATGTCTTTAGAATCACTGTTTATCCCAGAGCTAGGTATGCATTGTCTCAATGCCAGAAATAATCAGAAATTAAATAGTTAATAGCAGATAACAAGCAACTCTTGCTGTAACCTTTTTTGAATTTATTTGATTGCCTCATGTTAGAGCCAATAGGGGTCAGGCACATACCCCAAGAATTAAAAGAGAAAATTATCCATGTTTGTTATTCTGCCAGCTATCATTATGGAAGAAGAGACCCTGTGCATAGAAAGAAAATTTAAAAAACATATAAGAACCCACAATAAAATTATTATTGCTAATGCAATTTAAGGAGATGGTCCTCTCATTCTCTCACAAAGGAGGGATTTGGTGAATCCTTCATCCTGAGGGATAGGGAAGGTCTGGACTCTTGAGATAAAAGTTACAGGCAAATTTCTTTATCTGATCCCTGAGCCAGGCACAGTTCTCCATGAGATATATTTCACAGTAACAGATAACACTTGCAGTTGAGTCAATTCATGAATAGTCATTCCAGGAGACTTAAAGTATAAGCATGTGCTTTGGGATTAAATTATCCAGGTAGTTGCTTTGATTTCCGTTTTACTTCCCGTGTAAATTAAAGACAAAATTCTTTAGGTGACAGAAGGAATAAGATATGTACCAAATCCTAAGATGTGTTGACATTCTCATGGGCCAATCAAGACTTTGGATTCTGGCCGTCTTTGAAAGTCATGCAAAGTTCTCCTTCAGACAAACCAGGGTGGTCCCTCAAAGACTGGAGGCAGCTGCCGTCCAGAAGGCCCTTTTGATTTGCAGAATTCCAGACACTTACACCTCTTAATACAGCACCGAAGACAGCTTGGCTGCCTCACGGCCTCCAATGTGCTGGTACAGCTGTGAAGGAGCTAACTTTGGCAGCCATAGATCATGAAAGCTTCATTTCAGCTTCTCTCAGAATAGCTTTCCATCAGGAAGCTCTTCACATCTCTCAAAACAAATGTAGAAAGAAGGGAAGCAAACATTACTGGGGGCTTTAAAGAAAGATAATATTCTGACTCTTTGGGTTTTGAAATATGGCTACAGTGTATAGAATTGATCACTTCTGCTTTATGAACAGCTTGGGATGTTAGGGCATTAGATGGGGAGCTGAAGCAATTTGGATTCAGGGTCCAGCCTTGTCTACAGTTCATGACTCATTTAATTTAGCTTCTTTGACCTTGGTTTCCTCATCAGTAAAATGAGAGGGTTTGCCCAGATGATCTTTGACCTAATGAGTCTATGAAAAGTGAATATTGGAAGCACATGCTCACCTTCTCCAGTTACCAGCTGTGAGATGTGACTGGAACAAATGGCACTAACTGTCGAAACGTTTTGGGCTATAGGGGAAGCATTCTGAAGTGGGACAAGGGCACCTCGTGTTGCAACCTGGAGCCCGTCAGCTCTCCAAGGCTGGGCCAACCTTTGCTTCTGCCTCCTATCCCCACTTATTCTAGCTGAACCAAGAGGGACACACCTAAGCATTAAAAAAAGAAAATCAATATATTTCAGAGGCTTTATGAACAGTTCTAAATTAGATGCTGGCCCCAACATTTAACTTTTATTTCCTGCAACTGATCTAAGATTGCTGTCTAGCTCACAGTCTCATAGATAACTCAGTCTCCCAATTTAAATGGTCTCTTTTGAGTAAACACTGGGCAATGTCACAGTTCAAACCCTCAGGACCATTTTTCTTTCCTCAAGGCAGCCCCTTTCCACCTTTCCTTTTTCTCTTCTGGTAGGCAGAAGCTTATTCTTCTTGCACATGGCAGTTGGGAGAGGGGTTGTTGGACTAAACAGTCCTCAGGATCCTCTCTGATCTCTGCTGAGATGTGCCTGACCCACCTGGTCATGAATCCCACCTGGGCTTTTGAGACCTTATGCTAACAGCTGGTACTTTGCTGTTAATTCTGTATTTGAAGTATGGACACTTTGTGGATTTATTTAGTTGAACTCCAGGTTTTGTTTCATCCAGTAGTCTTTTAGCATATGTTCTTCAGCTTGGGCAATAGGAAATTCTGGATTTTCTACATGCAATCCCCAAACTTGGAGAATCAGAAGTGCTCTATTGGGTTCTCTCTCTTGCCAAATTCTTCCATGTAAAATTTCTAGTCTACCTCAGCTTTCCCTAACCAACTCCATAATGGTTCAGGACTTCGGTGAGGTTGTCCCCTCCCAAATTTCTAAGTGGAAAACTCACTAAAGGCCCCTGCCACAATGGGTCATTGTGAAAAATTGTGGTAATTAGTGGTGACTGGCATAGACGGGGAAGATGGAAGTGTTCTCTATTTGCCATCATAGCTTCTGCCCTTTGTAGCATAGTAGCTCTTGTCTTTGAATTGACATCATTTCCCAAGTGAGGCTGGTAAATATATATAGGACATGACCTAGAGAAGTGGTTCTCAAACATTATCATGCAGTTAATCACCTGGAAGACTTGTTAAAACAGATAGCTGAGCTCCACCCTCTGTTTCTGTTCTGTAGCTCTAGAACGGAGCCTAAGACTTTGTATTTCTAACAAGTTCTTAGATGATACTGATGCTGCTGTTCTGGGACCACATTGATATGGAATCTTCAGGTTCTGTAAACAGATTGCGGTAAAAGAAATGCAATTTCTATGTACAATTTTGTGCTTGGAAATATAATAAAGATAAATCATTTTTCAATATGAGAGATATTCCTGGCGTCTGACTCAGTGGACATGAGCCTGAGCAAGCTCCGGGAGTTGGTCATGGACAGGGAAGCCTGGTGTGCTGCAGTCCATAGGGTGGCAGAGAGTCAGACGTGACTGAGCGACTGAACGGAACTGATTTAAAAATTAATGGATGAGTCTTTGTATTATTACATTAAATATTTTCTAATGATTTCTATCTTTTCCTTTGACACATTTTTTTTAGGTTACAAACCTGATCCACCCTACAGTGTAGGTAGTTATAACCAAGCTGGGATTTTGGATTATTAAAGGAGTTTTTTCTATTTTTAACATGATGTGTCTATTATAGCAAGGTTTGCTCTGAGTTCAGATCCAAGCACCTCTGGGCCCACTGCTATGGTGGTCTGGTATTCCCATCTCTTTAAGAATTTTCCACTGTTTGTTGTGATCCACACAGTCAAAGGCTTTAGCATAGTCAATGAAACAGAAGTAGATGTTTCTCTGGAAGAGGGATCAAGAGAGAGCAAGGGCCAGCCTATCTACGGCTCAGGCTTAACATACTGGTGTTTTCTTATATTGTTTCTGGTCTCTTATCTTCTGTGTTTCAAACACAAACTTCTGCTGAACCTCTTTTTAAAAATGGATGGCTTTATTTTCAATTTAGTTAAGTTCAGTCGCTCAGTCATGTCTGACTTTTTGCAATCCTATGGACTGAAACACACCAGGCTTCCCTGTCCATCAGCAGCTCCCAGAACTTGCTCAAACTTGTGTCCATCAAGCATTTGAGCATTGCTTTTGAGCATTGCTTTGAGCGTTTCTCATGATGTACTCTGCATATAAGTTAAATAAGCAGGGTGACAATATACAGCCTTGATGTACTCCTTTCCTGATTTGGAATCAGTCAGTTGTTCCATGTCCGGTTCTAACTGTTGCTTCCTGACCTGCATACAGATTTCTCAAGAGGCAAGTCAGATGGTCTGGTATTTCTTTCAGAATTTCCCACAGTTTGTTGTGATCCATACAGTAGAACAATTTGACATAGTCAATTAAGCAGAAATAGATGTTTTTCTGGAACTCTCTTGCTTTTTTGATGATCCAGCAGATGTTGGCAATTCGATCTCTGGTTCCTCCGCCTTTTCTAAAACCAGCTTGAACATCAGGAAGTTCACAATTTACATATTGTTGAAGCCTGGCTTGGAGAATTTTGATCATTGCTTTACTAGCATGTGAGATGAGTACAATTGTGTGGTAGTTTGAGCATTCTTTGGCATTGCCTTTCTTTGGAATTAGAATGAAAACTGACCTCTTCCAGTCCTGTGGGCACTGCTGAGTTTTCCAAATTTGCTGGCATATTGAGTGCAGCACTTTCACAGCATCATCTTTTAGGATTTGAAACAGCTCAACTGGAATTCCATCACCTCCACTAGTTTTGTCCATAGTGATGCTTCCTCAGACCTCTTAGTCACCCTGATAACACTATGATCAGCCTCAACATCAAGGATCTTATTGAGCTACTTTCCCCTCTGTCTGCCCAATTCTGCCCACCCCTTCAAAGAGCAATTCAGACACTAGCCTTACCTGCCCACCCTACACGGGATCTTTCCCACTCCACAGGTTCACATAGAAATTTACCCATTTAACTTCTAAGAATACTTATTAAACATCTAATCCTGTGATTACTCTATGGATGCTTATAGTATGAACAATGATAATAATATCAGTAATAATAATGATACTAAAGATTGCATAGCAGTGTGTAGTTTGTTAGGGACTTTAACTTATTACACTTATATAATCTGAATATCTTTTTTATATAAAAATATAAGCTCCAGAGAATAAAAGTTATTTCTTGCAGATCACTGGCACTAGTTACTAAGAAAGCCTTGGCCATAATATAGGTATTCCATGAATTCTGCAGGAATAAGTATGCAGAATAGTGAGTTTCCCTGGTAGCTCAGCTGGTAAAGAATCTGCCTGCAATGCAGGAGACCCTGATTTGATTTCTGGGTCAGGAAAATCCCCTAAAGAAGGGATAGGCTACCCACTCCAGTATTCTTGGGCTTCCCTGGTGGCTCAGATGGTAAAGAATCCACCTGCAGTGCAGGAGACCTGGGTTCAATTCCTAGATTGGGAAGATCCCCTGGAGGAGGGCATGGCAACCAACTCCAGTATTCTTGCCTGAAGAATCCCCCTGGCCAGAGGAGGCTGGTAGGCTTTAGTCCATGGGGTCTCAAAAAGTCAGACACAACTGAACAACTAAGTACAAGTGTGCTGGCCTGATACCAAGCCAGAAGCAGGATTTTAAAGTTTTCCCAGAAGGGAAAAAGTGATTCCAATAGAGCTAAAATATGGAAATGGTTAAAGGACAAATGATAATAAAAATGCAACTACTACTGCTGTAGTGATAGTTGTTGAACACCCTATGAGATCTTTTGTGTGCTTTATCTTGTGTAACTTTCAACAGAACTCTATGAAGTAAGCACTATTATTTAGTAAGGCACTCTCATTATCAGCTGTCGATGAGGAAACTGAGGATCTAAGAAGCTGTACAACTTACCTAAGATATACAGCAAATAAGTGCAGAGCTAAGACTCTATTATGAAGTCTCTCCATATTGAAAGAGAAATTCCACCAAGGGATTACTGGCACGTGATGGAGATAACTAGAGTCTTAGAGGTCGTAACTATTTTTCTGAATCAGGAAGTGTTTCCACAGGCAATATTCCTGTTTTCATTGGAACACTGTGAGATTTAGAGTCACTTGTGAATTTCCTCCTTTGCGTCAGGGAACATTCAAAGGGAACAACCCAACGGATACAGATGGCTCCACCAGCTTCCTAGGCCAAGGTCTTCTCATTCTTTACTTGTTAGAAGTGGCCAGGTGGGCTGACTGCTCTCTCTGAATGTAATATCTTCCTTGTAGGGTGACCAGGAGAACAAAAGAGATTCTGACCATCTCAGATTAGAGCTTTAGGAGAAAGGTAAACCACCTCATCCATTCTGCTGCCTGTCCCAGTATAATATGTCACTCACAAGTCAGGTGGCTCAGTGGTAAAGAATCTGCCTGTCAATGTAGGACCTGAAGGATATGAGGATTTGATCCCTGGGTCTGAGAGATTCCCTGGAGGAGGGCATGGCAATCCACTCCAGTATTCTTGCCTGGAGAATCCCATGGATGGAGAAGCCTGACAGGCTACAGTCCATGGAGTTGCAAAGAATCAAATGTTTCTGAAGCGACTGAACATGCTCGCAGACCACCGAATTTTAAATACTTCTCCAAACGCCTTGACAGCAGTACTCAGATTAGTGTCTGATTGAATTAACTGAGTAGAAAGTGTGTATATGCTGGGGCTGAGAATCTTGGGGACCATCCTAGAATTCTACCTATCAGAAGAGTAATCTAGGAGGAGCTAGATTCCCCATTATGCTTCATGCAGAGTTGCCTCATTTTGATGGCTTTTCAATTTTTTTGCCTTTTAAATTTTTCAGTGAATAAGCAGTTATTTGATTTAGTAATTGCATTGCTGTATCCTCTCCCTACTCTGCTCCATGACCTATACTAACTCCTACATTTCACAGATGGGGAAGCTGAAGCTCAGAGAGGTTATGGTATGTCAAGAAGACCCATAGGTGGTTAGTGGTGGAGTTAGAACTGCATGCCAGGCATTCTGACTTTAGGGCCTCTGCTCTTTCCACAGCATCATAGCACTTTACCCTAAGAAGGCTGCCTTCATCATTTCTCATCATCACCTACCCTTAATTTCGCATTAACTTGGTGAGTCCTCTCTGAGATCCCTGAAAAGTGGTATTATTATTTCCTTAGGTTCTGTCTAATGCAAACCAGCATGAGTATTTATCTCTGAGTTGGGATACTGTATGGAATGATTATTAACATTACTGGGAGAGGTAGTTAATTTCCTGTAAGAGTATAGGTATTCAGAGGGTGCTTGCATGCTTCTTAGCTCCCCACGAGGTTCCTTTTCCTGCTCAGAGTCTTTCCTTGTGCACAATAAGTGCTCCCACACAACTCAGGAAATGTCAGGAGCTGTGCTGAAGATACGGTTTTCAGGGCAAGAAATTTAGGAGAACATCATGTTCTGTGATCTTTCTCTGAAGTCCAACCTGTGCCATACACACAAGCAGAGGCAGTGCCATCAAGCAGCCACTGACGAGTTTCACTGATCTTAACTCCGCAGGCATTGATCAGTCAATGGTTCCACTGGTTAAAATGTACCTACCATTAAATCTGCTCCCTGAAGAAATGGGGTGACTGAGGCAAGGAGCATGAGAACAGGAGTCTTTTCCAAACTCCAGGCCATCATATTCAGTGTTGCTATTTCCTCCTGTCAAAATACATAACCCCTCAAAGACATGAAAATGGTAATCACCAGTAACTGTTGCTCTATAAAGATTCAGCTAAGGTTATGCAGTAATCACTGACTCAATGGATATGAGTTTGAGCAAACTCTGGGAGACAGTGAAGGACTGGGAAACCTGGCATGCTGAAGTTCATGGGGTTGCAAAGAGTCGGACTTGACTTAGCAACTGAACAACCACAATGCCCATACTAAAAACAGCATCTCTCAAAGTTTTTGGATTGAAACCCACATTAGGAACTATATAGTATATAACTCTATGGCATTAAATTCAGTATGCTATATTTATGGATAGACATAAATACATATAAATGAAAGGAAACAAAGTTTAATGAAATATTATCCTTTGCTCTTAGTTGCTTAGTTGTGTCTGACTCTTTGCAACCCCATGGACTGTAGCCTGCCAGGCTTCTCTGTCCATGGGATTTTCCAGGCAAGAATACTGGAGTGGGTTGCCATGCCCTCTTCCAGGGGATCTTCCCAATCCAAAAATCAAACCCAGGTCTCCCACGTTGCAGGCAGATTCTTTACCATCTGAGCCACTAGGGATGCTATTTGAAACTATTTTAAAAATATTGTTTGAGACCTATTAATGGTTGTAGAGTGGTCAGGAAAAGGGCTCCTGGAGCCTCCTGGAAGTTTAATGATCATCACTGCCAATCTACATTTGCCCTGCAATGACCATTATACATGGGTCCTGAAGATTAAAATCATCCCTGAGAAAGGAGACTAGTATGTCAGGACTTGAGTTCCAGAGCTCTGGTTCATGTGTGCAATGTGGATGCCATGATTTATCTTGACTTTATCTATCATTCAATTATTAAATAAATATCTAGTGAGCATGACTATATTCAAGATGGCAGGCATAATGAACTCAATGATAACTCTACCGAGAAACTACTCTGAATTATTATTTTAACTAATCCTCTTTATAAACCCTGAGAGGTGGGTATTATCATTATTTCTATTGCTCAGATGAGAAAACTAAGACTCAGAAAGTTATTGACCTGCCAAGTTGATCATAGAGTTGGAGCCCATTGACCAAAGAGCTGAGCCCATTCCCTCATCTAGTCTAGGCATTAGAAACAAGTAAAAGCACAAACAGAAAACTGACCCAAGTTTAATGATAATCCAGACACTATGGGGGGCAAAGTTAATCAACTGCTTGCAGAAAAGCTGTGAGGACTCAGTGGGGGATGGAGAAGAAGTGGTTTCGGGTACCCTTCTGTCCTTCCCACCTCCCAGTGGCCTCAGCTGTTGCCTGCTGAC
Organism: Ovis canadensis; assembly: GCF_042477335.2. Classification (NCBI taxonomy): domain Eukaryota; kingdom Metazoa; phylum Chordata; class Mammalia; order Artiodactyla; family Bovidae; genus Ovis; species Ovis canadensis. The sequence goes on from NC_091260.1 coordinate 35,771,360, forward strand.
CTCTGGATCAGAGTGTGGAGTTGGAGGGGCAAGCAGATAGATTGCCCAGAAGGGGATGCAGAGCATGTTTGGGCAGAAAGCAGTAAGTCAACCAGGCTGACGTTTCCCTGGAAGTTCTCACCCTCTGCTTTGTACCTCCCTCAACTAATCTAAACCTCCCAATGACATATTTTTAAAATTGTGTTCAATTGGCATCCAATTAACAGCAAGCAATTTGTGCTGCTTATCATTTTACAGACCTTTCTAATTGCTTTCATCCTTTACAAGTGTGTATATGTGTTAATCGCTCAGTCATGTCCGACTCTTTGCAATCCCATGGACTCCTGCATTGCAGGCAGATTCTTTCCCATCTGAGCCACTAAGGAAGCCCTCCTTTACAAGGTATCTTAACAATTTACCTTCAAGGCCCTAAGACTCAGCATACAGAGCAGGGAAGAGTCTTCTCTGAGTTGGAAAGCCTGGGTTCTGTCTTGGGACTATGTTTAAAAGTCATTTGACTTTCTTTTTTGAGATAGTCTTCCCTGCAATATGGGAGACCTGGGTTCGATCCCTTGGCTGCGAAGATCCCCTGGAGAAGGGAATGGCTGCTCATTGGAGAATTCCATTTACTATACAGTCCCTGGGTCACAAAGGGTCGGACTCGACTGAGTGACTTTCACGTTCCCATCTATAAAGTGAAGGTAGTAGTAACCACCTTCTGACCACACAGCTTTTTGGATGCTGGTGCATAAGCAGTTTTGCAAAATATGCATTAGTCTTTGGAGGAAGAAGCCATTCTAATGGCCTCCAGTTACAACACTGAGTGGCCTAAAGATATTAGTTTATATATTAGTATGTAGTTTATGTATGTGTATATATATATATATATATATATATATATATATATATATATATATAAAATAACTCTGTAAGGGGGATTGTTGTTAAGATAAGCTTTCTCTTTTGAAAGAAAGCTTTTACATTATAGAAACCCCACCTCCAACACAAGTTGACTACTTCAGCCACTGCTGTCACCTAACAGTACCAGGAAAAATAAAAATAAAAAAGATTCTGCTGAAATCACAAATATTCTCCTTTATCACCTATTTCAATGTGGCCAGAACACAGTGGAGGGGAGGGCAGTGGCATGAACTGAGGTGGGAAATATGGGCAAGAGTTTCATCTTGCAGGGCTTTGTATAGATCATGGGAAGACATAGGACACTATCCAAGGGCAATACAGTGCTAAGTGGTTAAAGCCAACGCGTGCTCTTTTCCTGGCAGGAGCGTGAGAGTGGGAGGCAGCTTGGAGAGAGTGAGGGACTCCTCCATGTGAGAAGCCTTGCCAGGTTGACAAAGCTAATGTAGCAACCCTAAGGCCACCAGCTACCTGATAACGCTGGCCTCCACCACCCCATGGGGAAGATGTGATGCATAGGGGCAAGGAAAGACATGGGTACATGTGCCCAGAGCCCTCAGCTGAGGTCTTCTGCTCTGACCCTTTCATGACCCTGGGATCTCTGTGGACCCGCTTCCTACCCAAGGGGAGGAGAAGAGAGCTGAGAAGATGTGAAGGAAGAGACCTAAACAGCTTCCCAGAACTATTCCAAGTTCTCGAAGTAAATGAGAAATCCTCTGTGGCAGTGAATAAATGCCTCCCCCTCTCAATGTCCATGTTCTGATCCCTGGAACCTGTGAATATGTTTCCTTATCTGGCAAGAGAGACTTTGGAGGTGTGATTAAGCTAAGGACTTTGACAGGGGAGATTATCCCAAGGTTATCTGAGTGGCCCCTTAATGTAATCACAAGGGTTCTTATCAGAGGGAGACAGGAAGGTCACAGGAGGATGTAGGAGATGTCAAGGACTGAAACGAGAGGTCAGAGTGATGGGAGCAAGGACAGGAGGTGGTCTCTAGAAGCTGGAAAAGGCAAAGAAATGGATTCTCCCCTGGGGCCTCCAGAAGACACCAGCTCTGCTGACACCTTGATTTCAGACTTCTGGCTTCCAAAACTCTAAAGGAATAAATATGTGTTGCTTTAAGCCACTACGTTTGTGATAATTTTTTTTTTTTTAACAACAGCTTAAAAATGTAATGTATCTCCTCTCCTAGGCTTTTTCCTCAAGCTTCTCAATCTCTACCCCTTAAACTCATGCACTCTTAGGAGGGCTCCAGTCTTCAGGGAACCAGAGTGTGGGTATTGAAGCCTCTCAGAACTAGCCCTAGTCCCAGCTCTGTCACCTGCCTGCTTGGGTAGCCTTGGGTGAGGTCAGTCATTGACCCTTACTCTCCTCTTCTGTAAAGTGGGGAAGATAATATCTGCCTTGCAGGGTGGTTGTAAGGCTTAGAGCCTATATGGAAAGGCATTGGCTCTCACAAAGGGTACTGGGAAACTCCAGGATCAGGCAGGTTCATAGCCTTTACTGCCAGGGCTGAAGCATTATGGCCTTCAGTTGAGATAGGCCAGTATTCCCTGCTGGGGGTGAGCAGGCAGAAGGCCTGGTGTATAATCTGTTAGCAGGGTGAACTGGTCTTAAGAATGCAGGGCCATGCTCTGCCCCCTACCAGGATGCCGTCTCATCATTGTCCGTGCTCAGCCAGCATGGACATGCCAAGTCTTTCTATCCTGCAGAATCCATGTGCCATGAGAAGAAGGACACAAGGGTGGGAAGACCACATGGGAGGCTCAGTATCCTGGATGTAGAACCCTGTAGGGCTTTGGTTGTCTACACTCCTGCCCCTGAGGATGCTCTCTTCTCAGGAAAACACAGAGATATATGTAAGAGGGGAAGGGGACTCTGCAGCCCTCACTTTGGTCCCTTGATCTGAGTGACTTCTACAGCATTAGAAGCTGTGGCAGCTGGACATATCCAGAAAGAAATTTCCCAGTGGAAAGACTGTTAACTTTGAGACAATATTGTGTGAAACCAAACCAAACAAACCTTGTCTGAACGTCACCTGAAGAACTGACTTAAAATGAACTTCATGTGCAGGAACATATCACCTGTCAGAAAAACAAGTGCCATATAAGGCATTCCATTAACCAGATATGGCAGGCGGGCACCGGACACACCTTTTCCGCCATGTGACTCATCACCAGGAGGGAGTTCAGTCAGAACAAGGACAGATTGTTCCGTGCTGCCCAGCCTAAGGCTTTGGGGGAGGGGAATGCCCTCTCCCATGAGACCCTTCCCATCTTCTCAGGGCCAAGCTAGCTTGTCCCTCCAAAGACAAATGCTGACTTCTCCTTCTGCCTTGAAAATACGACTTCCCCACTGACCTGTTGTTGGTTTGGAAAACCTAATGCTACAATCTAGAATCTTGGAATCAGGGATGCTCTTGGAGCCCATAGCTTTACGTAATGTTACCCTTGAAGAGAGGGTGCTCCAGCAGGTAATCTGTCCAAGGTTACACAGCTGTGTAGTGACGGGTCAAGCCCTGCTAAACCCTGCCTTGTGCTCTTGCCCTCTGGCAGGCTGAGCTGTGACTTTGGACCCTTTAGCCATCAATGCTAAAATAAAATGGTACTTAGTTGATCACATTAGCCAACTCTTCCCTATTGGAGAGGAGGCTCAAAGAGCTGAAGATAATTTCTGAAGCTGGCGAAAGGTTTAAGAGGGAGTATAGGTGCAGGAGTGAGAGACCGATGTGGCTTTAGCACAGTCAGAGCCTGCGTGGCCCTGTGCCAAAGCCAACTTCTCCCCTTTCCCCAAGGCCCGTCTTGAGCTTATTGAGTAGTTCAGCTTTGACTGTCCTTATTCTCAGGCTATCTTCTATTCTAATGACTGCTTCAAAGGAAACACGTCTAGATTCTCTACTTTCCAAAATTTTCAGAGGAGGGAAGAACCTTAGGTACCATCTAGTCCAGCTGACTTGCTCTTTACAAATGAGTAAATTGAGGCTCCAAAGAGATTAAGTGACTTGTCTGTGGCAGTGCTGTCTAATAGAACTTACAGGGGTGTTGGGAACATTCTATCTCTGCACTGTCCAGCATGGAAACCATTAGCCCCCTGTGGCTACTGGGCACCTCAAACGTGGCCAGTGCTACTGAGGAACTAAATTTATTGTTGTTCAGTTGCTCAGTCACGTCCGACTCTTTGTGACCCCATGGACTGTAGCACACCAGGCTTCCCTGTCCTTCACCATCTTCTGGAGTTTGCTCAAGCTCATGTCCATTGAGTCGGTGGTGCCATCCAACCAACCATCTCATCCTCTGTCATCCCCTCCTCCTCCTGCCTTCAATCTTTCCCAACTTCAGGGTCTTTTCCAATGAGTCGACTCTACTACATTTTCAATGTTATCTAATTTTAATTAGGGGCTTCCCTGGTGGCTCAGATGGTAAAGAATATGACTGCAGTGCAGGCGACCTGCGTTTGATCCCTGGGTTGGGAAGATCCCCTGGAAGAGGGCATGGTAACCCACTCCAGTATTCTTGCCTGGCCAATTCCATGGACAGAGGAGGCTGGCGGGCTATAGTCCAAGGGGTCTGACACAAGTTAATTTAGATTTCAGTAGCCATGTGTGGCTGATGCCTGCCATACTGGACAGCATAGGTGTAAGGTCACAGAGCTGGAATGCAGCACTAGGTCTCTTTGATTTTAAATCTCTGTTTTTACTCCCTCCACATGGAGCTCTAGGCAGAGGTAGAATTTTTTGGTGGAGTGGGAGATTTAATGATGCCAGATTTCTGGACGCAGTTTCTGGGTAAGCAGTAGTGATTGGAGGTATCCTGTGAAGTGTCAGCAGTCGCCAAGAAGATATGTCTTCTTAGTAGCAGAATGTGTAGGCTTCCCCAGGTGGGAAAGGAATACAGAAGCTCATTGATTCATTCTTTCTTTAAAGAAATATTGAGTGTCCCCTATGTATCGGGTGAGTGCTAGCCACTTACAGTGGTGACTTCACATATTGCCTGATTAAGTTTCCTGAAGATGAATGATTTAAAAGTGCCACATGAGTTCAGTGATGAGAGAACCATTTGTTGCTGGTGCAAGTCCTCAGCTTTCTCTGGCAAACACTCCACGTCATGCTACAGAAATGCCTGCCTGTACAACCTCACTGGCTCCGTACTGATGGTCGGTCTGTGCTGACTCAGGCTCTGCATCCAGGCTCTCAGGCAAGTGGAGTGGTTTCTTCTGTATCTAGGCTGATGTCTTTCCATGAATTCAGCCAGGAGGATGTAGTCAAATCACAGCTGGGAGGATAATCACATGGGTGGTTTTAATTTAGTTTAGGATTAAAGTCTAAGCTCTACAGAGAACAAGCCACAGCATTACTCTGGCAACTGTATTATGTAAACTGGCTTCAGCCCTTCATGAGTGACAATGAGTTCTCTATAGGCTACCTTGAGGATAGTCATTATTTGTAGTCCTTATTCAGGACTCTTAACATGTCCTTGTGCATGTGTGTGTATGTATGTACACATCAGGAGAGTAGTGATAGCTAAGACATAGTATTTATTTTTCTCCATCCTAAGAGAACTTAAATACAGTCTGAAAGAGACATAAGTATACACACACTGAAATTTAAAGACTAGTGATGTAAGAGGTAAACAGACCATTAAGGATGAGGAAACATTCACTCTTGTGGGACAGAATCAGAAAAAAAAAAAAAAAAGGATTCACAAGGTATCCTTGCAGGTGGCTCTTGAAATAATCTGTCAAATGAAGATGAAGGAGGGCATTTCAGGTGAAGAAATTGGCAGAAGCAAAGAATTTGAAGTGAGAAAGTTGAGAACAAGGAATAGGAAGCTATAAAATTTGACTAGAGCATGAAAACTACAGATTGGATGGTGCTAGAGACCCAACAAGAAAGGTAATCAGGGGCCTGATTGTCAGGTTAAGGAATTTGGAGTATACCTTGTTGTCAGTAGGGAGACACTGAAAGTGTTTGGGCCCTGACATAATACAGTGAAGATCAGTCAGTCTAGTGGCAGAAGAATGAATCATGGTGGGGAGAACAGTTAAGAGGTAATTTCTATAGTCCAGGGAAGAGGTTGTGTGGGTCTGAATAAGAGCAGGGACAGAAGCAAATGGGTAGTTATTGTGTAGCTCTTAATCTGATTGAAGGGAAAGAATCAGAGTCAAAAATGATGTTGAGATTCTGAGCCTCAATGATCAAAGAGATGGTGATAGTATCAAGAGAAATGAAGTCAAGAAGAAAGACTGGTTTAGTAGAAAAGCTGACCATCTTGATAGAAATATCCAGCAAATATAACAGTCTGAAGGTAGGCATCAAAGGTGGATATCAGGTGCTAGAGAATAGTGGGATGGAGATGTAGCTCTTTGACCTGAAGAGGAGGTTGTCCATGAACTAACCATGTCCCTGAGAAGACATGAGGGCCAAGGATAACTCTTAAGAAGTGATGGAGGAGACAGATGAAGGAAAGAAGGTTCAGTGCAAGACCAGGGAACAAAACACTTCAGAGCCAAGGGAGAGAAGTGATACAGGGTGGGTTAGTCAAGAAGTTTGACTCCTGTTGCTGGAGATCCATTGATAAGCAAGATAGACATGGTCTTGCTCATGGATATTATCATCCACTGGAAAAGACGGATGGATCAAGTAAGCAAAGAAACTAATCAATAACTACAAATGATATAAGTAATGAAGGAAATAAGCTGATGCTGTGATAGAGAATATTCAGAGAGGGGGGCGTATGCTTCTTGAGGGGGAGATTAGGAAGACATCTTTCAGCAGGTGTCATTTCAGCTGCAGTGGGCTGGTGAGAAGAACCTGGCCTTGAAAGAGGAGTGGGGTGAGTTCTTGGGAGAGGGAAGAGCATGGCAAAGATGCTGAGGTAGGAAAAGCATGGCAGGGTGGAAATGAAGGCAGATGGCCAGGGTAACAGGGTCCTGGAGAATGAGGAAGAAGGGGGCATGGGATAAAAAGGAAGGGTGAGCAGGGGCTAGATGATATAGACCTGGGAGTCAAGTACGAACTTTTTATTTTTTATTTTTATTAAAAATATTATTTTGGCCACACGGTGCGGCTTGTGGGTTTTTAGTTCCTTGGCTGGGGATTGAACCTGGGCCATTGGCAGTGAGTGAGAGCATGGAGTCCTAATCCCTGGACCCTCAGGGCATTCCCAAGATGTGAACTTTAGAGGAAGAACCAAGGTCAACAGCATGAAACTGAAAACAGAGTTTATGGAGAGTGAGGATTGAGAGAATGCTGGATTCTGCTACAAGGATGGAATTGGTGATATTCAAGGGACAGAGGAGAGAGGTGGTCACATCAGTTTGCAGTGTTGGGGAGCCTGAAGCATCTGGGGACCTTTTCTTGGAGGAGTTTGGTGGTGATAGGTGACAAGGAGACAAGACATTCTCAAGGATGCCAGCCAAAACCATACTCATCTTAGATACTTAGGTAGTCATGCTGAGAGTCACAAACCAAGGTTTGTTTATATCAGTGTAGCTGGGCCCATAAAGGAGAAATACAACATCTGGCCTGCTCAAGCTGTTCCTGAAGTCCCCTAGGAAGGTGTAGTAGGAAGCCAGCATTCCTGTAGGTAAGGAAGATGAGAGCAGAAGTCACTAGCAGGCTGGCCAATTTCTGGTCGAGTGTCTGGTCTTTGCAGCTCACAGCTGATGGCAAGGCCCCCAGGCTTTGGGGATGGATTAGGAAAGCCCCAGGCCTGGTTAGCCATCTAGGGAACAGACTGTGCGATCCTGACTATCTCTTCACACAGTGTGCTTGATTAATAGGTGTTGACAATTGCAGTGTAATTTTAATTACACTAGGCAGTGTTTCATAATACCTCTGTCAACTGACATATTGTAAAAGGCCATGAAGTTTTAATAGCTGGATGTTTTAAGAAAGCTCTTAGCTTTTAAACCTTAGCTGAAGGAGGCTGAGTGAGATCTGGGATATAATTATAAGGGTTGAGAAGTGGCTGTGAATGCTATAAATGCCAAATTAAACTCACCAATATCCAAGGCCTGCTCAGGGAGGAATGCTGAGTCAACACTATGCCTGCTGCCCTTGGTCTTTGAACTTCCTGGGACAATGGGCAGGAACCAGGTCTCCGGTTGCAAAGGCTTTCGTTGCATCTCCTGCAAGGCCCAGATTTGAGTGTTAGGGTCTTTGAATGGAAATCCAACGAGAAATTGGTGGGAAAGAGACAAAGGAGGCTTGGCACTAGTACACCCTGGCCCACCTGGAGCAGCGTTTCTCAAGTCCACTGTGTGTCATCTTCATCATTATGGAGCTTTGGCCAGGACATAATGACTATTATGTCTGGACCAAACACACCAGAATCTTCCATTTAAGATTTACTCATGTATCGTTAAATTAACAGGGTTGTGTTAATTTCTGTACAGCAAAGTGATTCAGTTATACATACACCCTGAGCTTCTCGTTACAGCGGCTTCCCTATTGCAGAGCACAGGCTCTAGGCACCCAGGCTTCATAGCCCAGCACAACTTCTAGGTTGTGCTCATAGGCTCAGTAGTTGTGGCACATAGGCTTAGTTGCCCCAGGGCACGTGGAATCTTCCTGGACCAGGAATTGAACCTGAGTTCCCTGCATTGGCAGGCAGATTCTTTACCACTGTGCCACCTGGGAAGCCCTCAGCCAAAGTGAGGAATCAATAATGGAGAATCTTGCTGCTAGAAGTATGGTCAAGGACCAGCAGTATCTGCCTCCCCAGAGAATTTATTAGAGGTTTAGGGCCCCATCCCAGACCGGCTGCAGCACAATCTACATTTTAATGAGATTCCTGGATGATTTGAATGCACACTTAAGTCTGCATAGAGTGGGCAAACAAGACATAAATAATGATAAATAATGATCAATGGCTGGATGGGGTGGATTGCAGAGGGAGAAGACAGCCTCTATCACAGGAAAGCTACATGGGCCAGATAGGCAGGAGATACCACACTTTGATCTGAATGATCACTTTTTGTTGTTAGACTTTCCTTAGACACTTTAAAAAAAAAAAAAAAAAGCATTTTCCTAGGCTCCATCCAGGCTTACTGAATCAGAAACTCTGGGATGGAGCCCATAAATTCTCAATTTTTAACAATCTGTCTTAGCCATTCATTCTGAAAACTTCTTCTCCCAGATAGTTCTTACCCCGGTTTCATGTTAAATTAACTGGGATTTTAACCCAGCCCTCTTAAGTCTTCTGCTGTTCTAGGCCCTGGAGTCTGAGATACCAGTTCCCTTTGGGAGTATTATCCCACGATGTCTGTCACTTGGGCACTGCTATCTCTACACTTCCCTATTCATTTGCTATCAAGTGTTTTTTAATTTTTGACATGAGTTGTGAAAACAATGCCTTTACCCAAAGGATTTACTTTGATGCTAGACATTTTAAGCACTGTGAAAAAAACTTTCAAGTCACAGGGGTCCCAAAGACAACCTACTCCTGCCTAGCATTACAGCCTCACCTTTGTTCCTTAAGTATTTCTTGTTTTTGTAATAGTAAGTTTGTGTTTGAAGCCTGGTTCTGCCGTTAGTTGAGTGTCTTTAAGCAAATCATCTAACCCCCTGAGACTATTTCTCCAACTGTTAAATCAGGACAATTTTACTTACTTCAAGAACTGCTCTGAAAACTGGAGAGATAATGAAACTCAAATATATATTTAGTTAGTGCCTCAGTGAATGACATGTATTATTATTAGTGTAGATTATTTCATCTGGCAATGAAATCTAATCAAACTAAAGGAAGGTTCATATCCTTGAGTATCCATAGATATGATTAATATAAGGAGGGATCTTCTCCTTCCTCACAATAATTTTTAAGAGGCTGAGTATACAATCACAAATTTTATCTGAAGTAATAAATAAGAAAATAATAAATAAAAAATTTTTTTCTTGAAAATAAGAAAAAGAAAATACCCCAAATTATTTCAGAGCTAGGTTTGGCTTCCTATGGTCTGGGATATTTTACAGCTCTAGAGAAATGCTGTTATCATGTAGATTTTTATCTGCTAGAGATACAAGTAGTTTCTGTCCAATAGAACAAACATCCTAAAAGTTCACAGTTTATAGGACTATTGGATGTTAACCAGTTCTGTATCCAACCCAGCAATCTTGTCTCAATGTTGCCTATATATACAGGGCCTGCTCTTGAAGCAGAGTTAGTTAGCTAAAATAGTTGACATGCATTAGTTTTGTACTTGCTTGAGAAATGTGATTTTACCTTTTTGAAAATTATCTTTTGAAAGTATCTGCTTATATGCAGTTTGTCTAAAACTTGACCTTTGGGAATATTAATTTAAGGGAGGTCTGATCTGGGTTCCCATTACAGGTCTGGTTTTCCTGATGGATCATGCACAGGGAAAAAAGAAAGGGAAATCCAAAGAGATAGGAATATTTGTACTTTGACTGTGAGTTATGATTTTATATTATTTTATATGATTTGTATTTATATGATTTGTATAGTTATGATTTTATATGATTTGTACTTTGTAAGTTATGATTTTTTATGATTTTCTCAGCTCTCTTCTTTAACTTCTGCAGGACTTTATTCATATTGTAAAGACAGTATATTTATCATAACTAGATACTTATGTGTCTGTGTCCTGTTTAAAATGGTGAGTTTGAGGGGAAAAGTGATTGTGTTCCATGCATCTCAGTATTCCCAAAGCCTGGCACAGAATTTGACACTTAGAAGCAAAGAAACACCTAAGTGAAATGAACAAAGCTTTCCAAGTCCTCCTTCCTCTCAATGTGGTCATGGACCAGAAGCCAGCAGCTGGGAGCAATCAGAATGCAGAATCTCAGGGCCTCCTCCACACCCACTGAATTGGAATCAGCATTTTAATATGACCCCCGGGTGACTGTGCACTGTCCCAGGCCACTGTCAGTTTGGGAGCAGTGGCTCTGCTATAAATGATGAATGAGATTCAGACAAGGAAAGTTGAGGCAATTGTCCCCAGTTTATAGCAATTCAGCAATGAATACAAAATTGAAATCATTGCCTCACGTATATTGTTTCTGAGATCTAAGTGGAACAGATTGTGCTCTCAGGATGGAATTCCAGTTGGGTCAATAAAATCTATAACCTTTGGATGGTGGAGCCATTAAGCCCGGTTTGGCAGGAAGGATGTTGTATTCTTTGAGCAAAACTCTACAAATGAAGACTTTTCTACCCTTCTTAGATCTGACTTGGTCCCTCAAGCCTTTATTCAAAATGAAGGTCTGACTCAATTTCTGTTGGCTCCAAGCCCAAAGCAACTGGAAGGTCAAGTTATCCCTTTGTGGATCTGATGGTTAATCATACAATTTAAATCTTTATTTGTCACATCTAGAGCTTAAGTTGTCAGGAATATTTGCCCAATATCCTTACTGAAAGAGCCAAAAATGAAGGAAGAAAGACAAACAGAAACTTTGGGAGAGTTTCAGATACAAAAAGGAGAGAGAGTTGTCTGCTTGAAACACGTGATATCTTGAAGAATCTAGAGTTAGAGAATAGGGGTCTTCAAAAACATTTGCAAAGAGATTTAACTTCAGTTACCTATCAGAAAGTAATGGTTTTTCTTTTTTGTCTGAGCCACGCTTCAGTTGTTCCTAACTGTAAAAGAATGAGGATTTTATTTACTCTTTCAACAAAGAGATTAAACAATTTAGCAACTAGATAGAATCAGCATAGCAGAGTCTCATAGCTAGAGGAAGCCCTCTGGATCTTTTCATTCAGGGTCTGTGATCCAAATGCTTTCAGGAACTGAACAAGGGAAGCAAACACGAGAAGGCAATCAGCTGGATGATTTTAGGGGTGGTTAAGACTGTGGGAACTGGAGAGTGAATGCTTAGAAAAGTCATTCGCATTTCTAAAACAATATTGGCCAAACAAAACACATCTGTGGGCCTAAGATGATCTGCTTATTTATATTTAAAAAACCTGAGATCCGGAAAAGCTAAATTTTCTGCCCAGGATCACCTAACTATAACTGAAGCAAATATTCCAACTGTGACAGCTCCTCATGTTTGCCCATGGAGGGGATATTCAAATTGTCTTTGTATATACAACTCTGTGTGTGTCTGTGTGTTTGGAAAAAAAGAAGAACAGGTTCAATTCGAATAACTAGTTATTTGGAAAATATCTAGTTGCTAACAACAGAGAGAAAGCAACAGCTCTGAACCCCTTAAGCCACCACAGTGAGAGACTAAAGCAAAGTAAACCAGCCGTCTTTTCTGCTCATCTGGCACACATTTTTACAAGGCTATAAATAATGTATTTACAGATCTTGGGTATTTTTGAAACAGTCATACAAATATGTATGTTTTAAGAAAAAGACTCCTGGGTTTAAAATTTAATTGGCCAATTATTTGGAGAAAGACCACATGTTCCTCTGAGGACATGACATTTAGTGGCTAGAGCTATTATCTTGGTCAACTTGCTCTGCCCTAGTCAAAGCCACAGTGTACCACCAGCCCGAGTCTAGCAGAAAGCACAGGCTGGTGTTTCCAGTCTCCTGGTCAGTTATACCTTGGGGCCTTCCTGGGCTCTCTTTCTCTGAAACATGCTAGTCATTAGTAAGAATCACTTTCTATGAGAAGGTGGAGAAAGAGGCAAGTAACAAAGCCAACCAGAGCCCTTTGGAATTGCCCTCACACAGAACCATAGTCATTTGGTGGACCCAAGAGTCCTCTGTTTCGTTTTGTTCTATGTGTATAGAACAAAATCAAATGCCAGAATATGGTTTTACTTTCCCTGTACCAAGTACTTTCTGTTGTTTTTTCATTTACTCTTTACAAAAAATCAAATGTTAGTACAATTGACATGCCCATTTTACAGATGAGGAAGATAGGTTTAGTTTTAATGATTTGCTTATGTAGTTGATTTCAAATTCAAATCCAGACCCATCTCCCAGCAGAACCTGAGCTTTTAGGTACTAATCTCCCTACTTTAGGCGAAGCACCCAAAGGTAAACTTGACTTCCATGGTCTGTGTTTGTCTGTTTGCCTCTGTGCTTTTGCTCAATGTGGCTCTCATCCACGAATAAATCAGAACAACAGTCTTTGGCCAGGGCTTTGAGCTCCGAATGAGGAGGGTGTCAACCGTGGTTCTAGTTATAGGGAGAGGTTGGGCATGTTATTTACCAAAAACCCAGTGCTTAAAAAAATTTTGGTTTTAGAAGCTCCACTGGCAAGCCAGTAGAAATAGATGTTTTGCAGCACTAGCGTCTGAAAAGCAAAATTTCAAAAGCAAATCCCATTGTTCTAACTGACTGCAGTTATAAAATCAGAGGCGCATTCGTACAGGCTGGAATGGAAAAAGCCAGTCGACCATTCACTGGGTTGAAAACATTTGGCAAAACTGACCTGGCCAGGCCCAAGGGAGGGCATAGCTCAGAAAGTTACACCGTCCTCTCTTGACCCTGGAATCTCCATTTCAAGGTGAGCTCCGTTCCTTCTCTTCCTCTTTCCCTTGCCTTTCATCAAACTTGTGAGGGTCTCTGACTGGAGTAGCTCTTAGCACTGTTTCCAATGGTTCCATCTACTCTGACTCTTTACAAAGTTGGCTGCTGGAGCAAGGGCTGCAGTATCACACTTCAGTCTGGGTACTGGGTGTCCCTGGTGGCTCAGACGGTAAAGAATCTGCCTGCAATGCAGGAGACCTGGGTTTGATCCGTGGGTTGGGAAGATCCCCTGGAGAAGGGAATGGCAACCCACTACAGTATTCTGGCCTGGGGAATTCCATGGACTGTATAGTTCATGGGGTTGAAAGAGTTGGGCACAACTGAGTGACTCTCACTGAATCTGGGTATATTCATCCAATGCAGGTGTGTTCTATTGGAAAAATTCCATATTCCAGACTTAATGCCTTGTCTTACAAATTCTGTAATTTCAAACCTTTACATTGCATTGGCCTAAGATAATATGTCTTTGAAGCAAATGGAGAATTTTTAATGATTACAACTTTTCATTCCATTAATTGCCTTCTGAGGCCATTTGTTTTTTCTTACCAACTTTGAGATTGTGAGGGCAGTAGGGACTGCTCATAGGTGACCCTATGCATTAGAAACACTGGCACACAACGGTGGCTCAGTGATTACTGTTTTTCAAGAGATGTTAAACAAGTAACATGGAAAATTCCTCAAATCTGAGATAGAGGCAAAAGACAGGGAGACTGGTGAATGAGGATATTTAACCCCTCAGTGCACTTTTGTACCCTATCCCCTGATCTTTATCATGTTTATAGGGCAAAGTGGGCCTGGCTTCTTTTTTCTCTTTTACCCTGCTCCTAGGAGTTTCATGCGGTGGGCTGGCTCAAGGCCATATGTGATGGTGAAATAGAAAGGCTGAAGGGAATTTCCTTTGAGTGGCAATGCATTATCAAATGCCAGAAGAAATGTGTTCGCACCATGTAGAGCACACCATGGACTCTCACAGCAACGCACAAAGGATCGTCTTAGTATTCAATATACTTATTAAAAGCAGAAGGGAGTTTTTGTGCCCATTGCCCATCTCTGGGGGAAGTAGCATTTTGACACCTGAACCCTCTCCTAAGTACTTGATTCTAAGAGTTGCAGGAAGTTGCGGGTTTGACCAGATGCAAGAAAGGGCCCTTCAAGTGCCAGAGCAGGAGCCAGCCAGGGCTGCTGAGCATGGCCTTGCCTCATCTTGGAGTTGGCAAGACCTCTCATAGGGAGGGCAAGTGGTGGTTACCAAGACAGAGTGGGTGGGGTATTATAACCCTGTGCCAAGAGTTTCTAAAACACAAACAGTTGTCAAGTAAGAATGACAAGCTCCACAGTACAGCTGCCTCACCTCCCACCCACATCTACCCTCGGTACCCTGTCACAGCAGAGCTCACTGGCAGAGCCACTCTTGGCCGTGGGCAGTCCAGGCAGTGGGACAATGCTCTTTCTCTCGTTTCGTGACTGGATGCTTCTCTGAGTGAACTGTAACAACAGGCTGAGCTGACTAGAGCAAACTAAAATTAGGACAGACGTTGCTAGAGCTGAAGGCAGCACAGCCACGACCCATGGAGGAGGTGAACGGAAGAAGGAAACGCTCATTCTCGGTCTCACTCTGTTATCTTGACCAAGGCTATTTGGATTACATGTTGGTTGATCACACATCCAGTTAACTCCTATCGTGCCTTTTCTGTCTTAAAGCATTGTGACTTAGATGATAACTTATACTTTAGTTATTAGCCATAAATTGTGGAGTATATGCTTTTTTTGCTAGTTGGTAAGGAAGTGGAAATAAACTAGAAATATGCAGAATTTGGGTTTAGGAGCTAAGACAACTTCTTAGGTGAATAACAGCCATAAATATACTCCAAGGATGCAATAAGCTTGGTTCCATTGGTGTTAACATCAGCCTGCAAATAGAGGGGCAGTAGCAGGGTCTGTCTGCTCAGTGTGCAAATGGCAACATTATGATTTCAAGAATCCCCTGGATTAGGAGCAGGATGTCAGCCAGTGACTAGGGATTTAGAAAGCAGAATCTCCTTTGGTGTGAAGAACATTGACCAGACCCAGGCCAGAGGTAAGAACAAAGAATCAAGGCAGACACAGGAATACAAAGTAGGCAAGTACAGCTTAGGTTAGCTCTGGGTAAAGGCTTAGTTCCATGGGCATGTAGGTCCAGAGGGTTCGCTCCAAGAGGAGCCTGCTGAGTTCATGCCAGACACTTATGTTACTTTATTTAGTATTCACAGTGGGCACCAAAAGTGGATGTTATGTCCCCGAAGGTGGGGACACAGCCAAAACTCAGAGAATTGAAGTGACCTGCCTAAGATTATAGAGCCAGGATGTGGCAGAGCCAGGAATATCACCCTGATCAGCCTGGATGCGAATTCAGTGCTCTTTTCACTACACCAGGGTGCTTGAAAGATAAGCAGTGGGTTAGGGTGATGAGCTGGGGAAGGACACAGGTACAGAGTAAATGGAGAGCATGGTGCCTTCTGGATGGGGCAAGTCACTGCGTAAGCCTGCGGCAGAAGAAGCCTGTGGCAGAGTGATAGAGACTAGACTGAGAAGGCAGGCGGGCAGGACATAAAGGGTCCTGAAACCCGTGCTGAAGAGTTTGTACTCTAACCCTTAGGCAATGAGAAGATGCAAAAGAGCGACAACATTCAGTTTATAGTTTATTTTTTTATTTTTATATTTTCCTCAGGTGATGTTTCTTTATTTTACTTTTTTTAAAAAAAGTTTTTATTGGAGTTTAGTTGCTTTATAATGTTGTGTTAGTTTCTGCTATAAAGTGAATCAGTTATTGTACACATGTATCCCCTCTGGTTTAGATTCTATTCCCATTTAGGTCACCACAGATCATTGAGTAGAGTTCTCTGTGCTATACAGTAGGTTCTCATTAGTTACCTATTTTATACAGAGTCATGATATTGTTATCATTCAGTGACTGAGTCCTGTCTGACTCCTTGTGACTCCATGGATTGCATCATGCCAGGCTCCTCTGTCCTCCACTATCTCTTGGAGTTTGTTCAAATTCATGTCCATTGAGTTGGTGATGTTATCTAACCATCTCATCCTCTGCCACCCCCTTCTCCTTTTGCCTCAGTCCTTCCTGTCATCACGGTGTTTTTTAGTGAGTCAGTTCTTCACATCAGGTAGCCAAAGTATTGGGGCTTCAGCTTCAGCATCAGTCCTTCCAATGAATATTCAGGGTTGATTTCCTTTAGGATTGACTGGTTTGATCTCCTTGCAGTCCAAGGGACTCTCAAGAGTCTTCTCCAGCACCACAGTTTTACAGCATCAATTCTATGGTGGCCAGCCTTCCTTATGGTCCAACTCTCAGATCTATACATGACTACTGGAAAAACCATAGCTTTGACTATATGGATCTTTGTCAGTGAAGTAATGTCTCTGCTTTTTAATGCTATCTAGGTTTGTCATAGCTTTCCTTCTAAGCTGCCAGTGTCTTTTAGCTTCGTGGCTACAGTTCCCATCTGCAGTGATTTTGAAGCCCAAGAAAATAAAATCTGTCACAGCTTTCTCTTTTCCCTCCATCTATTTGCAATGAAGTGATGGAACTAGATGCCATGATCTTAGTTTTTTTAATGTTGAGTTTCAAGCCAGCTTTTTCACTCTCTTCTTTCAGCCTCATGAAGAGGCTCTTTAGTTCCTCTTCACTCTCTGCCATTATAGTGGTATCATATGTGAATCTTAATCTTCCACTTCGTCCCACTCCCTCACCTTGGTAATCATGTTTGTTCTCTATGTGTATGACTCTATTTCTGCTTTGCCAGTAAATTCATCTGTACCGTTTTTCTAGATTCCACATATAAATGATATATGATATTTGTTTTTCCCTTTCTGACTTATTTCACTCTGTATTGCAGTTTCTAGTTCCATCCCTGTCTCTGCAAAAGGCACTATTTTCTTCCTTTTTGTGGGTGAGTAATGTTCCATTATATATATGTAGTACATCTTCTTTATTCATTCCTCTGCTGATGGACATTTAGGTTGCTTCCATGTCCAGGCTGTTGGAAATAGTGCTGCAATGTATACCAGGTTGCACGTAACCTTTTGGATTATGCTTATGTCCAAATATATGCATAGGAGTAAGATTGCTGGATTATATGGTAGCTCTATTTTTAGTTTATTTTTTTTAATGGAATCTCCATACTGTTTTCCCTAGTGGCTGTACCAGTTTATAGTCCCATCAACAGTGTAGGAGGGTTCCTTTTTCTCCACACCCTCTCCAGCACTTATTGCTTGTAGAATTTTTTTATGATGGCCATTCTGACCCATGTGAAGTGATGCCTCATTTTGGTTTTGATTTACATTTCTCTAATAATTAGTGATGATGAGCATCCTTTCATGTGTGTGTGTGTGTGTGTGTGTGTGTGTGTGTGTTTTGCCATCCATGTGTCATCTTTGGAGAAATGTCTGTTTAGATCTTACCCCATTTTTGATTCAGTTATTTATTTTCATATATATTGAGCTGCATGAGCTATTCATGTATTTTGGAAATTAATCCCTTGTTGGTTTCTTTGTTTGCAAATATTTTCTCCAGTTCTGAGGATAGTCTTCTTGTTTGTTTGCTTATGGTTGCCTTTGCTGTGCAAAAGTTTTAAGTTTGATGATTAATAGGTCCCATTTAAAAATTTTTATTTGTATTTTTCATTACTCTAGGAAGTGAATCAGAAAAGATCTTGTTGTAATTTATGTCAAGGAGTGTTCTGCCTATGCTTTCCTCTAAGAGTTTTATAGTATCCCACCTTTGGTTATGTCTTTAATCCATTTTGAGTTTCAGTTTGTATTTTAGTAGGATCATTTTGGCAACAGAGTGGTGATTAGATTCTTAAGGGGAAGAAGGGGTTGGGGAGAACAAGAGATCCCCCCTTATAAGTCTAGTCTAGAGAAAAAATCTTTCAAACATGTGAATAAGACCATATTAATCTTCTTTATTAAATCCTTAGATTCCCCATTGCCTTCCAGATGAAGTAGAAGCTCCTTGGAAAATCCCACAAGTCTTTCATGCCAGTCCTTGCTACCTTCCCAGCCATTCAGTACCATGGTTCCTTGGATATTTGCTGTTTTCTTTGCTTACAGTGGCTCTCTCAAGCTTGTCAAACTTACTCTCAAACTTCTAATTCCAGTTCAAATATTATCCTATATAGGGAGGCTACCCATATTACCTGAAAGGGCTTGATTCTCCCTTACCACACAACTCTTTAAACATGCCTTTATGAATATGATCTTCACCTGGTTTTATAATGTCTCCTTTCTTCTCTATTTCTGAGCTTCTTGAAGTCAGTGATTATGTCTAGTTCATCTTAGATTTTCATCATTTAACTTGGTACTTGGCATGTAAAAGATGCTTTGAAACCAGCACTTTCCTCCCAATATTCATGAGACTGGAGGAAAGAATGCAGTTAGAGGCCTCAATCCCACATCCTACCTCTATTTTCTCTCAGCCTAACACCCCAGCTCCATCTTGAACCACAAGGAATTTTGCACATATGTATATGGACAATCTAACCCTCATGTCCAACCTGCATCCACACCCCTCCCCACTGTAAACAGCCACTTCTTGGCCACCTTCAACCCTATGTATGTGTTTCCAGTGATGCAATAGTCTTGGAAGGACAGATCTGGGGCAGAATCCCTCAGGGGCAGACTTGGACCATTTAGACGGGGAACCTGCAGTATCGAGCACAGAAACAGAGCCTAGAAAGGGGGTACATGGGCCCACAGTGGCAGCATCTCTTTGACCCTATGTACTCTTTGACATGTGACTAGAGATGTGACCAGAGATAGGACAGAGCAGAACCCTTTAGAGCAGCGGTCCCCAACTTTCTGGCACCAGGGACCAGTGTCATAGAGCATAATTTTTCCACAAACAGAGGTGGGATGGGTAGGCAGTTTCAGGCAGTAACGCGATAGTGAGTGATAGTGATAGCGAGTGAGAGGTGAGGCCTGGAAACGTGGACGTGGCAGCCGCCACCACATAGATGGCAGTTGGAGCTATAGGTGTGGCCCAAGAAGACAGTATAGATTGAGAAGAGACTTCAGTAACTGGCAAAGAGGGTCATGAGGAAGACTAAAAGGAATAGCCGGAGAGAGACGTGGACATCCAGGAGATAGGGAGTCATGGAGGCTATAAGACACGAGCGGCAGTTTCAAAACTGATGGAGAAGATCACACTACTAACTGCCAGATCAAGTATGGGAAGGCTGAAGAGTACGCATGGCGTTTTAATAAATAAGAGGTCATTGGTGACCTTAGTGGAATCAATTTCAGAGGAGGGATGACTGCTGAAGGCATGCTATGTTGTATTTAGAAGGCAAAGTGAGGGAAATGTCAACTTAGTTTGTCTTTCAAACATGTGACTATGACCACTTATGCAGGGAATGGCCAAAATATTAACATATTCTGATTTCTGTAACAGAATCTCAATGAGGGGCGATATTCAAAGTATTTAGCAACAGGAAACTATGACCTTAGCCAGGGAGAACAGGTGCCAGTTATGAACTTCTCCTAAAGCCATAGAAACACACACTGCTGAGATCATTCCTGCTCCCAACTGCCTAAGAATCAGCTGTCTGAATCCTTATTCTCACATGATCAGTTCACCCTAGCCAGTGAGTGTGTAGTAACAACAAAGCAAGCTGCCCCTTCATGCACATAGGGTGACCTAGAGCTGGGTGAGTGTTTTCTCAAACATCTGCTGGCTGGTGGGAGAAAACTAAAGCTGTTTCTCAAACTTCTGGTGCCAAGATTCTCCAGCAATTTTAGGAAAAATAAAATGCGTCAAAGATTTTAAAATTTCTTTTCATATCAGCGAGAGGAGTGTTGTCTTGTCTTTCACTAAAGGTCTATATTTGGCCTCATGATAAGTCGTGCGTGCTTGAAAACTCAGTCACTTCAGTTGTGTCTGACTCTTTGCAATCCCATGGACTGTAGCCCACCAGGCTCTTCTGTCCGTGGGATTCTCCAGGCAAGAGTACTGGAGTGGGTTGCCATTGCCTTCTCCTATGATAGGTAGAGCCATGCTCAAATGCTGCATCTAGACTGGGCTTCTCTGCTCAGTGGCAGTGTCGTTCCTGAAGCCCAGATGCACAATGCCTGTCTGTCTTCAGGGAGCAACGTCTGTCCACTGCTTCTTTCTGAGGAGCAGAAGAAACATTTAAGAGGCCCCCATGCTATCTCATCCTAATCCTTCTAACATCCAGATCTCCAACTATCCTGGCTCCCTGGCTTCCCTCTCTCCGCTCCCGTCACCCACCTGGACCACTCAGAACAAAAGAGTCCTCTTCCCTCTCTGGAACTGCTGCTTGAGAACTTCAGGCCCATTTCCTTCTGTCCTCAGCCCCACTTGGAGCCTCTGAGGGAGGCAAGAGGTGTCGTGAGAGGCAGACCAGCCCCACCCAGGGGCCAAATGACTGAGCCTAGTGGGAATCCAGCTTTGACTGGAGGCCCATGAAGAGTGGAGCCTACTCCTTGTTACCTTTGGGGCAAATGTAATTAAGAACTTATTGAATTTCTGTTTCAGATTTCAATTTAAGAGGTTTGAAATTTGTTAAACGTGATCTGCCGCAGGCTGAAATTTTGAGTATAAACAACATTTTGAAGTTTGCGCTGTTGCTGTTTGATCACAGATTTTGAGGTCCATCCATTGAGTTCATTTTAGATCAGAAAATAGGTCTCTGATACTCCACAATTAGGAGACAGAGTGGCCCCCGACCCTCAAAATAATTAAAATGACAGGCAAGCCAGATTGAGGAAGATTTGGTTACACCGGGCACTTTTCCAAGATCAAAAGTAAAACTGCTGAGATGCCAAACCCTAAATGTCATCATCTTTATAAGCAACTTCCCATGCAGATGATTATTCAGCATGTATGAGCAGGTTCGTATCATACGTGCTGTTACCGGCGTGAACTTATTTTTGGCAGCTTTATGAAATGAATCCCCTTCTCCTTCCCTGCAACACGTCTGACTCTTCCTCCATCTAAGAGAAACCTACCCCAAGCCCCAGAGTATACAGAAAAGGGATCATGCAAAATTAGCTCTAGTGGATTAGGGATCAGGATTTGGGAGGGAAAGAGTGAAACCTGATCTTGCTAATCTCTGGCTTGTTCTTGGTTTTAAAACAATGCCTCCTTAGAAAGCCAAATTCCTCAGAGTGGTTGAGGAGCTGAATTTTTCTCCCTACCATGGATTTTCCTGGAGTCATATATTAACAGGACTTCAAAGCCTTTTTCTGAGCAGATAAATTATAATAGGTATAATGTGAAAAGAACCAGCAGAATGGAACAAGTCAAGAATCTGGAGGTTATGTGGTCAGAGAATAAATCAAATAGTTAACATGGTTTGGATCACTTAATTTTTTGAACACGTGCTCTTGTCTGCAAGTCCCTCCCAACCCTCCCTTGGAACATTGTGACCTTTTCCAATTAAAATACAAAGTCAGCTACGTTTTTTCTCCATCTTTCTTCCCACACCTGTCTGTCCCCATTTCTCTGTAGATTTGTTCATCTGGGGTAGATGAGATATAAGAAATTACTGAGAATGGGATGGTTCCCTGTTTAATCTGCTTATTTGGCTGGGCTAGAAGTTAACGTACAGCACCGTATCAAGGGCATGAACATGACATGAACCCTCTCCCAGGCAGCCTCCTCCAGGAGAGTGGCCTGTGGTGGCAGCATCTCTGAAGGAGAAAGCTTAGAGGCTGGATGAGGTGGCAGAGAGCTCCATCTTATTGGAGTTCAGGGATCTGAGTAAACCACTTCCAGAAAAGAGATGATCTCCTGGTATCTTACATGTTTCAGGAGCCAAGAACAAGCTTTAATAATTACTTAATTATATCCCTGCCTACCCAGTTCTGCCTCTGAATCTAGGTTGCTTCAAAGGGCCCAGCATGCAGGCGTTCGGGGCTGAGGTGCTGGGAACATGCTGTGGCCGCAGGAAGAGGTGAGGGGAACCTGGATGCATGAGCCATTCGTGTCTCTGCTCTGTTCAACCAGCTGTGTGACCTGCGGTAGGTTGGGGCCCTGCTGTGGGCTTCAGTGTCCTCTCAGTGAATTGGGACATTCTGAGGAGTAAATAATACCTCCCCAGAATGTTGTTTGAGAAAGTACCTAGCTCACTGTTTTCCCACTTCCCGTGTTAGACTGACCTCCACAATGTTCCTAAGTCCTGGAGAGCCTGGAGACCATAGAGGGGAACATCACTGTGGAAAGACAGACCCCAAATCTTACTTGTATTTATGTTAAGACTGTCTTAATCAGGGTTCTTCCACATACAGGAGGTTACCATCAAGGTGTTAAAACCCTGTCTATGGAAGTCTATCAGAACCGTAATCAAATGAGAGTTGGGGAATGTAATATTGAATTTTCAAAAACACTTCACAGCTTTTCTCTGGGGATTGTCTCCAGGACCTATTTACCAGCCACCTAAAGACATTAATCACACCTTATTTTTAGCTCAAAATATCATTACCCAGTTGGGTTATTCACCTTGACAGTAAAGTACTTTTGAGAATTTCTGGTAACCTATTTTTGAAAAGAAGTATTTCCAGTACTGAAGAAATTCTAAACAAGGTCACCAAGCTCTGAAGAAAATTCCCAAAGAAGAATTCTGAATATTTTGAGTGATGGTGGCAACTTTCCAGAGGAGATAATGCATACATTATGGGGAGTTTGGGGGTCAGAAAAACCTGAGTTTGAATCCCAGATCCTCACTTTCTAGCTCTTGGAGGTATTATTTAAACTGTCTGGCCATTGGTCAGTCATAGTATCTATTGAACTTGAGGTTCAGGTGAGGACTCAAAAAATCATGTACATATATACATACATACGCACACATATATACATGCGCACAGCATGCACTCAGCATATATATGCACAGTAACTTATTTTTATTGAAACTTCCAGTACAATTATGTTCATTTTTATATGTGAACACAATATTAAAAATTATAATTTTGTTTTCACTTTTACTAATTTTAGTTCATGATAAATAATAACTATATTAATTTATTTAATCTTCACAATAGCCCGATATGATAGGTACTATAATTAGCCTAGTTGATAGATGTGAAAACTGAGGCACTGAAAGATTAAGTGATGTGTCTGGTGCTGGAGAAGACTCTTGAGACTTGCTTGGACTGCAAGGAGACCAAACCAGTCAATCTTAAAGGAAATCAGTCCTGAGTATTCATTGGAAGGACTGATGCTGAAGCTCCAATACTTTGGCCTGATGTGGAGAGTCGACTCATTGTAAAAGCCCCTGATGCTGGGAAAGATTGAAGGCAGAAGGAGAAGGGGGTGACAGAGGATAAGACTGTTAGATAGCATCACCGACTCAATGGACACGAGTTTGAGCAAGCTCCAGGAGATGGTGTTGGACAGGGAAGATTGGCGTGCTGCAGTCCATGGGATCACAAAGAGTTGGACGTGGCTGAGTGATTGAACAACTAAGGTCACAGAGCAAACCACTTGCAGAGTTATGATTTCCAAACTTGAGAATCTAGGTCCAGAGTCTCTATTCTTGGTACAACATTGTACTGTACTTATTAGAACATAAGCCATTTATTATCACATTTTATATATTTCTCAGGTATGTGTGGGTTAGAGAGAGAGAGAGAGAGAGAGAGAGAGAGAGAGTGTGTGTGTGTGTGTGTGTGTGTGTGTGTAAAGGAGGAAATCCAAGACAGTGAGGTGGGTCCCCAGGCTGCATGACAGCCTCTCTTCCTGCCATTGCTGTGGTTGCACCCACCAATCTAAATATAGAAGGGCTTTTCCTTAGGAACATTCATGGGTACAAACAAAGCCAAGGGCCAGAGCAGAAGCCCATAGATTGTCCATTCCTGGTGGCTTGAGCCGCAGTCTCTCCTGTGTTCCTTAGGACTGAAGAACACAATTTCTGAACCAACCTAGTTGCAGGTACAGGCATAGCTATTGTTCTTTATGTGGTTGTTGTTTAGTTGCTAAGTCATATCTGAGTTTTTGCAACCACATAGACTGTAGCCCACCAAGCTCCTCTGTCCAAGGGATTTCCCAGGCAAGAATACTGGAGTGGGTAGCCATCCCATCCAAGGGATCTTCCTGATGTAGGGATGTAACCTGTGTCTCCTGAATTGCAAGTGGGTTCTTTCAGGCTGAGCTATCAGTGAAACCCATTGTCCTTTATAGCTTGTTGTAATTTCGAACCAATTTCTCATAACACCCAGGGTTACTGATGATGATGTGGAAGAACAACTTGCCAGAGGTCATCCAGTCAGTAGCCAGAGAAGGATATTTAGCCAGTTTTCTTTCTACTGTATTGCACACATCTGCCCTTTTTGGAGAAGTGAAGCTGTCACCTAATTGACTAGTTGATACTAGTTGTCACCTAGTGGACTCTATTTTTGTTTTCATTTCCACCCTCTTTCCAGAAGCCAAAATGACTCTAAGAAAGGTGAAGAATGTGAGGCAGAGAGCAGCATGGCATCAAAGAGAAAGGTGAAGGAGCAGCAAGGCCTGTGGCCAGGTGGCTGCTCTGGGTGGAGGCCCTGGGTGCTGACCCTGGAGGTCCTGTAAGCAGCCAAGGGGCCCATTGTCTCCTCCATGACTCCCATTGTTAATCTCGAGTAGACACTGACTGCCGGAGCAGAGCTCCAAATGCTCTGTGCAGCAGTGATCTTAACACAGCACAGGAAAAGCACTCAGTTCTCAGTTCCACGTGGTGGCTCCCCCAGCGCAGCCTAGCATTGCCCTTCCCCACGGAAAGGGGTAAACACACAATGCAGAAGAATGTTATTGAGTCTCCCAGGACATTGGGCATGTTTGCTGCCTAGCTGACTGCAGGTCAAGAACCTACACTCATTCCCAAGTTCGTGTTATTGTTTCTTGATTCTTTAGCCTGAAGGTCTATCTTCCCAAGGAGGGAAAGAAAGCTGGCATTTTTTGCTTAACCAAATATGTAGATTTATAGATGGCTCCGTCCTGGGCACCATGCACCTGTTAGGTGACCAAGGAACTTGTCTCTATTTAGATAAACTTAGAAAGTGTAGCCGGGAGGCTGTGTGAAAATATTCCAAGTGGAAACAGAGCTTGTTTATATAAATTTTGTCCTAGAAAAAGATCTGTTGGGAAAGCAATGGCTTGGAGCTGTAAAGTACCCTTTTCTTTAACTCTGTTGATTATGTTCAATGTTATTTTGAGTGAGTGAAGTCGCTCAGTTGTGTTCGACTCTCTGTGACCCCATGGACTATAGCCTACCACGCTCCTCCATCCATGGGATTTTCCAGGCAAGAATCCTGGAGTGGGTTGCCACTTCCTTCTCCAGAGGACCTTCCCGACCCAGGGATCGAACCTGGGTCTCCCGCATTGTAGGCAGACGCTTTACCCTCTAAGCCACAATGTTGTTTTAGTATTTTTAAACAGTACAATTTGTTGTGCTCTTATAAATTCTCTCACTTTCCAATAATCTCATCTATTATCTTGTCTACTTAGGTGAACTCTTTTGGGAGTATGAAAAGTCCCCTTCTTTCCTTTATTTTCTATTCATCCATCATATAACTGTAGTAAATAATTATTTTTTTTGACCATCCTTCATCTGAAGTGCCCTGCTCTCAGGAAACTCCTATCTTGTGTGACAGAACCCAGTTCCTCTTATTAAAGCTGAAAATTCCAGACACTGGATTTCTCCCTTACAGTTCTGACATAGACATATGATCCAGCTACTATCCATCAGCTGGTGTCTTTGTAACTACAATTGTTAGGAAGGAAGGAACATGCAGAACCCAGACTGGTGGTAAGCATTGGATACTGTGGCAACTACTCCAGTTTCTGGAGGCAGCAGAGTCAGTGATTCAAGCTTCAGTATCCAAGAACCACTGCTGCCAGAGCTGGCAGTATAAGCTGTAATGTCCAGACACAGGGTGGCTCTGCTGTCTTCCCTGGATGAATCCTGCAGTGGAATTTATAGTAGCATTCCTGGCTGCACAGTCTTCAAGACTGTTCTCTGGACCCCTAGAAATTCTTTGAGTTACCCAATGTCCTTTCAATAAATTCCTCTTCTTAAATTAGCTAGAGCCTATTTATGATGCTTTCAACAAAGCATCCCAAGAGATACAATGTTTAAGCAAACACTCAATAAATATTTGTTAAATGACTAATTAAGAACTTCTGATATTTCTCCAAGTCCTAATGAAATTCAACACCCTCCTAAAGAAGATGTACACAAATAGAGGTGGAGAATTGGATGTAAAGTATTTATGGAACAAAGAATGGAAGAGATTTGTTAGAGCAGCAAATTGGCATTGAAGAGCAGCGGGAAATGAGGCTGTAAAACTAGGTTGGGAAGTTCCTATGGAGGATCTATACTATAGAGATACAATGGACCTTAAAAAGCCAGGCTAAAGAGTGTGGGACTTGTCTCCAGGTTTGGGGGTGTCTATGCAAAAATAGAAAATTTGGAGCAGTGACTATCATTTAGTCCAGACTGTTTTTAGTGCAATATTCCCAACATATTAGCTGTAGAATCTACATATAGAAAATATTAACAAGGACTTCCCAGGTAGCTCCATGGTAAAAGAATCTACCTGCAAATGTGGGAGGCGCAGGAGCCACAGGTTCGATCCCTGGGTTGGAAAGATCCCCTGGCGGAGGAAATGGCAACCCACTCCAATATTCTTGCCTGGAAAATCCCATGGACAGTGGAGCCTGGCAGGCTGTAGTCCAGGGGGTCTCAAAGAGTCAGACATGACTGCGTATGCACGTACAATAAGGAGTAAGGCATCTGTAGTTGTAGATGTTTGCGAACTAGTAGGTCAATTAAAATTTGGAAGATTTCTCTACTTTCTTCAGAAGATGAATTTCTAAGATTGTTCAGTAAGCAGCACTTCTCAAACTTACTGGATATGAGTTTTACTCACCTAAACATGTCTATCTGGAGTGAAAAATGGGAATCCACTCCAGTATTCTTGCCTGGAAAATTCCATGGACAGAAGAGCCTGGTGGGCTACAGTCCAGGAGGTTGCAAAGATTCAGACACAACTGAGCATGCATGAACAAAAACACGCTGATGTAAGAGAACCCCACCCTGGGGTATTATCCGGGTTTTCGGTATCAATCAAGTTACTTATTTGAAAACAAATTCTGTAAATCAATCCAAATAAAGAACATCTAATTGGAATTTAAAAAAAAGATAAGAATTGATCATTGCTTCTTGTGGCTGCATCCTGGCTTCAGGCTGCATCTCTCTTTAGCTTTAATGTAATTGTTCCCAAGTGCTTTGTGACCTCAAGGTTGACACCCTATCACAGTGACTTTCTCAGGGATATGTAGTCATCAGCTAATGGCTTTAATAAAGGAGAAGTTAAGCAAGGCTCTGAGCATTATACATGCTTTTTAGACCTTATTTTTTATAACAGTTTTATGTTCATAGCAAAATTGAGGGAAAGGTGGAGAGATTTCCCATATACTCCTTGTTTTCATGCCTGAAGAGCCTCCTCCATTCATTGCTACAATCAATAAACCTCCACTGACATGTTGTAATAACCCAGTGTCCATAGTTTATATTACAGTTCACTTTGGTGTTTGAATAAATGTGTAATGGCATGTATAAACTACTTTAGTATCATATAGCCTATTTTCACTGTGCTAAAAATTCTCTGTTTTGGCTATTTATCCCTTCCACACCCTCCACCCCTGGAAAACACTGAATTTTTTACCTTCTCCATAGTTTTACCTTTTCCAGAATGTCGTGTAGTTGGAATCCTACAGTATGTGGCCTTTTCAGATTGGCTTCTTCCACTTAGTAATATTCATTTAAGATTCCTCTATGTCTTTTTGTGGTTTCTTAGATTATTTCTTTTTAGTGCTGAATTATATTCCACAACATTGATGGATCACAGTTTACTTATCCATTCATCTATTGAGGAACATCTTGGTTACTTCCAAGTGTTGGCAATTACGAAAAAAAAAACTGCTGTGAACATCTGTGTGTAAGTTATTGTGTGAACACACGTTTTAAATTCCTTTGGGTACATACCAGGGAGCTCAACTGCTGGATTGTATGGTAAGAGTAAGTTTAGTTTTGTAAAAAGTTATCACACTGTCTTCCTAACTGGCTCTACCATTTTGCATTCCCACCAACAATGAGCAAGAATTCCTGTTTCTTCACATCCTCACCAGCATTTTGTGTTGTCAGTGTTCTGGATTTTGACCATTCTATTAGATGTTTAGTGGTATCTTGTTTTAATTTGCACTTCCGTGATGGCATATGTATTTTGGATAACAACCCTTTATCCTTTATTTGATCCTTTGTTGTTTGCAAACATTTTCTTTCCCTAGTCTATGGCTTGCTTCTCCTCCTCTTGACATTGTCTTTTGCAAGAGCCAAAGTTTTAATATTGATGGAGTCCAGCATATCAATTATTTCTTTCATGGACTGGGCCTTTGGTGTGTTATCTAAAAAAGCATTGCCATACTCAAAGTCATCTAGGTTTTCTCCTCTTATCTTCTAGGAGTTTTGTAGTTTTGAGTTTTATGTTTAGGTCTGTGATCCATTCTGAGATAATTTTTATGAAGGTTGTAAGTTCTGTGTCTAGGTTTCCTTTTTTGTTTTTAATGTGGTTGCCAGTTATTCCAGCACAGTTTGTTGAAAAGACTGTCTTTGCTCCATTGTATTGCCTTTGCTTCTTTGTCAAAAATCAGTTGACTATATTTATGTGGGTCTATTTCTGGGCTCTTTATTCTGTTGATTTATTTGTCTGGTCTTTTGCCATTACTACACTGTCTTGGTTATTGTGGCTTTACAGTAAAATCTGAAGTTAAGTAGCATTAATCTTCCAATTGTATTGTTCTTCTCAAGTATTGTGTTGGCTATTCTGCATCTTTTGTATTTCCATATGAAATTTTGAGTCAGTTTGTCATTGTCTACAAAATAACTTGATTTTTTAAAAAATTGGGATTGCATTGAATGTATGGATCCAAAAATAAGAGACAGAGACACTGAGGTCTTAAGTGATTTGTCCAAGGTCATATATCCTGATACAGTACCGGAGTCAGATAAGCTGATTTTACTGGTCAGCCCTCTGAAATACACTGGCTAGTAAATGAGAAGGGACTCTTCTCTGAGTTTTGTTCTTGAAGTTTCAGGAAGTAAATCTTAAATCTGGATTGGAGCTGGGCCAAGGAGAGAGTCAGGCCTCTGTCTTAAAACAGGAGGTCTCAGGAGCAGTGCAAAAATAACACTGGCCATTTACACCTGGCTTAGGGTGTAATGCCAGCCTCCCAGAAGTATAGAAGAGTCTTTCAGGTAAAAATTTTGGATGACATATAAAATATTAGAAGTTTCCTTGGTATTTCTCATATGTGAGTCTTCATCTCCAGTGATTTGGCACCTGCCATTAATACTCTTTCCCATTGTAAGTGGTAACCTCATAGGGATGGCATTTCTCTCTGCTGCTGCTAGAAATGGCCAAGGTCACATTCCAGAAAAGGATGCTTGCTTTGCGAAGCATGCCATTCCTGAAGAGAGATAGAAAGTTAATGTTTGAAGACATTGTCAATCGCATTAACAACTAGCAAACCTCCCTATCTTATATTGTTGCTATAACTTTGATCCTTTCCCCAGAAAAGTGATAATAAAAAGTGGAATCAGTTCAGTTCAGTTTAGTCGCTCAGTCATGTCCAACTCTTTGCGACTCCATGAATACAGCACGCCAGGCCTCCCTGTCCATCACCAACTCCCAGAGTTCACACAGACTCACATCCATCGAGTCAGTGATGCCATCGAACCATCTCATTCTCTGTCGTCCCCTTCTCCTCCTGCCCCCAATCCATCCCAGCATCAGCCTGCTTAATTAAAGAACAATGGTTTTATAGAGGTTAATCTTGTCTTTTCAAGACTAGTGTTTGTATTTGGGGGCTGGTAGACTTTATATGCCATCTATCAAGTGTCTATTTTTAAAATTCAATGTGATTTATTTAAACCCTGGACATTCTTAGTGTTTGACAATGCTGGGAGTTAAGGGAGATGGCAAAAAAGAAAAACATCAGAAAGGATGTCACTTGTGGGTTTCATTTAGTTTTGTTGACACAGCTTAAGTCAAGAAACGCTTGAATTTTAGAGCCAGATGGGAAGTTAAGGGGGTGTATCCAAACCACCCTTCCATTTACCCAACTCAGGAATCCATTGTACAATAACCCTAACACATAGTTCTACAACTGTGCTTGTATGTCTCCAGTGATAAAACACCTAATATTTCAGGTGGCTATCATGCCATTATTAGAACAATTGTTTAAAAAGTCATTTTCTTTTGTTGAATAAATCTGACTCTGTAGTGTTCCCCCAGTGGCTCTAGTTCTGCTTGTGGAATTCAGTTCAGTTCAGTTCAGTTGCTCAGTCGTGTCCGACTCTTTGTGACCCCATGAATCGCAGCACACCAGGCCTCCCTGTCCATCACCAACTCCCGGAGTTCACTCAGACTCACGTCCATCGAGTCAGTGATGCCATCCAGCCATCTCATCCTCTGTCGTCCCCTTCTCCTCCTGCCCCCAATCCCTCCAGCATCAGGGTCTTTTCCAACGAGTCAACTCTTCGCATGAGGTGGCCAAAGTACTGGAGTTTCAGCTTTAGCATCAGTCCTTCCAATGGACACCCAGGACTGATCTCCTTTAGGATGGACTGGTTGGACCTCCCTGCAGTCCAATGGACTCTCAAGAGTCTTCTCCAACACCACAGTTCAAAAGCATCAATTCTTCAGCTCTCAGCTTTCTTCACAGTCCAACTCTCGCATCCATACATGACCCCGGGAAAAACCATAGCCTTGACTAGACGGACCTTAGTCAGCAAAGTAATGTCCCTGCTTTTGAATATGCTATCTAGGTTGGTCATAACTTTCCTTCCAAGGAGTAAGCGTCTTTTAATTTCATGGCTGCAGTCACCATCTGCAGTGATTTTGGAGCCCCAAAAATAAAGTCTGACACTGTTTCCACTGTTTCCCCATCTATTTCCCATAAAGTGATGGGACCAGATGTCATGATTTTCGTTTTCTGAATGTTGAGCTTTAAGCCAACTTTTTCACTCTCCTCTTTCACTTTCATCAAGAGGCTTTTTAGTTCCTCTTCACTTTCTGCCATAAGGGTGGTGTCATCTGCATATCTGAGGTTTTTGTTATTGATATTTCTCCCGGCAATCTTGATTCCAGCTTGTGTTTCTTCCAGCCCCACATTTCTCATGATGTACTCTGCATATAAGTTAAATAAGCAGGGTGACAATATACAGCCTTGATGTACTCCTTTTCCTATTTGCAACCAGTCTGTTGTTCCATGTCCAGTTCTAACTGTTGTTTCCTGACCTGCATACATATTTCTCAAGAGGCAGGTCAGGTGGTCTGGTATTCCCATCTCTTTCAGAATTTTCCACAGTTTATTGTGATCCACACAATCAAAGGCTTTGGCATAGTCAATATAACAGAATTAGATGTTTTTCTGGAACTCACTTGCTTATTTGATAATCCAGCGGATGTTGACAATCTGATCTCTGGTTCCTCTGCCTTTTCTAAAACCAGCTTGAACATCAGGAAGTTCTCAGTTCACGTATTGCTGAAGCCTGGCTTGGAGAATTTTGAGCATTACTTTACTAGCGTGTGAGATGAGTGCAATTGTGCAGTAGTTTGAGCATTCTTTGGGATTGCCTTTCTTTGGGATTGGAATGAAAACTGACCTTTTCCAGTCCTGTGGCCACTGCTGAGTTTTCCAAATTTGATGGCATATTGAGTGCAGCACTTTCACAGCATCCTTTTTCAGGATTTGAAATAGCTCAACTGGAATGCCATCACCTCCACTAGCTTTGTTCACAGTGATGCTTCCTAAGGCCCACTTGACTTCACATTCCAGGATGTCTGGCTCTAAGTGAGTGATCACACCATTGTGATTATCTGGGTCATGAAGCTCTTTTTTGTACAGTTCTTCTGTGTATTCTTGCCACCTCTTCTTAATATCTTCTGCTACTGCACACCCGAGATCAGGAGCGGTGGCTGAGAGGAGCTACCCCACGTCCAAGGAGCAGCGGTTGCAAGGGCACAGGAGGGCCAAGAGGAGCTACTCCACATTCAAGGTCAGGAAGGATGGCTGAGGAGATACCCCTTGTCCAAGATAAGGAGCTGTGACTGTGCTTTGCTGGAACCGCTGTGAAGAGATACCCCACGTCCAAGGTAAGAGAAACCCAAGTAAGACGGTAGGTGTTGTGAGAGGGCATCAGAGGGCAGACACACTGAAACCATAATCACAGAAAACTAGCAAATCTGATCACAGGAACCACAGCCTTGTCTAATTCAATGAAACTAAGCCATGCCATGTGGGGCCACCCAAGACGGGCGGGTCATGGTGGAGAGGTCTGACAGAATGTGGTCCACTGGAGAAGGGAATGGCAAACCACTTCAGTATTCTTGCCTTGAGAATCTCATGAACAGTATGAAAAGGCAAAATGGTAGGATACTGAAAGGGTAACTCCCCAGGTCGGTAGGTGCCCAATATGCTACTGGAGATCAGTGGAGAAATAACTCCAGAAAGAATGAAGGGATGGAGCCAAAGCAAAAACAATACCCAGCTGTGGATGTGACTGGTGATAGAAGCAAGGTCTGATGCTATAAAGAGCAGTATTACACAGGAACCTGGAATGTCAGGTCGATGAATCAACGCAAATTGGAAGTGGTCAAACAGGAGATGGCAAGAGTGAACGTCGACATTCTAGGAATCAGCGAACTAAAATGGACTGGAATGGGTGAATTTAACTCAGATGACCATTAATTACTGTGGGCAGGAATCCCTTAGAAGAAATGGAGTAGCCATCATGGTCAACAAAAGAGTCTGAAATGCAGTACTTGGATGCAATCTCAAAAATGACAGAATGATCTCTGTTCATTTCCAAGGCAAACCATTCAATATCACAGTAATCCAAGCCTATGCCCCAACCAGTAATGCTGAAGAAGCTGAAGTTGAACGGTTCTATGAAGACCTACAAGACCTTTTAGAATGAAAAGGACATCCTTTCATTATAGGGGACTGGAATGCAAAAGTAGGAAGTCAAGAAACACATGGAGTAACAGGCAAATTTGGCCTTGGAGTATGGAATGAAGCAGGGCAAGGGCTAATAGAGTTTGGCCAAGAGAACGCACTGGTCATAGCAAACACCCTCTTCCAACAACACAAGAGAAGACTCTATACATGGACATCACCAGATGGTCAACACCGAAATCAGATTGATTATATTCTTTGCAGCCAAAGATGGAGAAGTTCTATACAGTCAGCAAAAACAAGACCAGGAGCTGACTGTGGCTCAGATCATGAACTCCTTATTGCCAAATTCAGACTTAAATTGAAGAAAGTGGGGAAAACCGCTAGACCATTCAGGTATGACCTAAATCAAATCCCTTATGATTATACAGTGGAAGTGAGAAATCGATTTAAGGGACTAGATCTGATAGAGAGCTTGTGGAATTAGTGTAGGATAAATTCTACCCAAGCAGGGTGAACACTATAGGAGAGTAATGCTGGTCATCGCTCTGGAGCCACATGGCCTGAGTTCAAACCCACATGCCTCCCCCTCTTCACTTAGTACTTGTGTCCCAGTGTTCTCACCTGGAAAATGTGAATTTCATCAGTGCCTACCTCATAGAATGGGTATGAGGGAGAAAAAAATGGGTTTCTATGTGAAAGAATTGAGAGCAATACCTGGCACTTTGTAGGCACTCTATGAATGTTAGCTACTGACAATGTTTTTTTTTTTATTTTGCCTTATATACCACTTGTTTTCAGAAAATAGTACTATTTAGAGTACTGTCCTGAGTGTATTCTGAGGCTTTGGTGAATGCCATGGTTGATAAGTAATGTCTGCCAAGGGTAGAAAAAGGGAAATGATGTCACAAATGCCAGATATTTGTGATTTGTGATCCAGTTCTATTTTCTCATGGCAGTCCTTCAAATATCTAATGAAATAGACACTTTCCTGTCTTAGCCTCCTCTCTTCTGAGACAAAACTCCTGGTAAAAACTCTGCTAATTCTGTAAGCTGCCAAGAGATGGACCCTCAAGGAATCCTTGAAATGGCTTAAAATCACAGCAAGGAAGAACATTGTATCTTGTTATTTATTACCTTACATTAAATGCCTCTGAATATCCAAGACTACCATAATTATTTGAAATCTCTCCCAAAACGTTGACATTCCATTGCCGTTGGCTTGTAGCATGTTATGGAGGGAACCTTAGACTAAGGAGTTAGGGTATATTATGGACTGAATTGTGTCCCCTTAAAAATCTGTATGTTGAAGCGCTAATCTCCAGTGTGAGTGTGTTTGAAGATAGGATCTTCAAAGAGGTAATTAGGTTAACTGAGGTCTTAAAGGCAGGACCCTAATATGAAAGAACTATAATTCCCAGTAGAATACAAATCCCCAAGAGAATCTCAGTTTTAAAAATGAGGGGAAAAATAAAAAAGAAGCAAAGACAGGTACCTCTTTCCTAAAGATCCTGGACCTTAACTTGTTTAGCATTTCCCATAGAGAATCCTGAAATCATGGGGGATTTTTGTTTAGAAAGAGCCTCAAAGGTGGCTGGTCTAACCATCCATTAAATTCAATGCTCCTAATATTTACTGGGGCCATATCAATAATAGTCATCATCATTATTATGTATGTATTCCCACTGGGAGTTCTGAAAGGGTTAATGGTGGCTGAAATTACAATAACATAACTCCCAAAGAATCTGCCTGCAATGTGTGAGACCCAGGTTCAATCCCTGGGTTGGAAAGATTCCCCTGTAGAAGGGAATGGCTTCCCACTCTGGGATTCTTGCCTGGAGGATTCCATGGACAGAGGAGCCTGGTGGGCTACAGTCTATGGGTCGCAAAGAATCAGACACGACTGAGTGACTAACACTAACAGCAAATTATTTAATTATTTTCTACAATATCTCAGCTAAGTTGTCTTATAGTCCCAACAAAAGTACATCCAGCATTAAACGTCTTTCCATCTGATTAGAGTCAGAACCTTAGAGCTGGAATGGTCCTTCCAAAAGCATGTAGCCCACCAGTACCACTTTGAAAGTAAGGAAATTAAAGTCAAGTACAATTCAGTGGTTGTCTTGGATGTCACAGCTAGTAAAAGCAGAGTTTGTATCCAAATTCCCAAATACTGACTCTTGCCCAAGACCCTCAGTGGGCCTCTGTTCTGTGAGGTCCACCCATCCCTGGACACTCCCAGATCGTGTCCACACATTCTCATCTGATTGTCTCAGGTCTTGCTTTTGTAGCCACATTGACAGCATGAACCAGTCAATTTGAACATAGCCACCCTAAGATGAGCGGTTGAAAATGGGTCTATAGGTTGGAATGGGGTTTGTCTTGGACTCTATTATTAATACAAAAAATATTTTTTATTCCCTCTTTTCTGATTTTGTTATCAGTCCCAGGATACTAGAAAGACCCCCTTATTTGTCAGTCTTTGCAGTCAGTAGGACTCAACCACACATTGAAGGCTGGCTTATGTTAGTGTAAGGGACAAATCTGCATCAAGAAAAGGAAAGAAGAAATGCTCCTTTATCCACTGATCAAGTCCCGAGTGACCTTTAGTCCAGAGGTTAGATCTTCTGTTTCAACACACTCTCCACCTGTGTGTTTTTATATGGTACAAAATTACCTCGAATTTTAGAATTATTCAGAGACTGGTTGTTTGAGTTAACCAATTTATAAAAATACTTCTCTAAAGGAACAAATCTCATTTTTTCCCCCTTCTATCCTGATAGTCAATAACTTCCACATTCCACACCATACTTGATTTTCATGATCCCCCATCATGGCCTAATACAAATCCAATGGGGAAACAGAAAATACTGAGTGAAGAGGAAGAGAGAAGAGAATTGAGAATTCAGATACATTGCCAAGTTTTCTCCTGAATCCTAATCTCGGTCCTCATGCTTGGAGGGTCAGAGGAGCTTTTGTTTGTTTAAAAGGCTAAAATAAAACCTTACCCTGTTGGTTGGGAAGCTAAGCAATATTCCAGCCTGAGATGAAAGTGAGGTAAAGTAAAGGGGGGTGACAGGGTGGGGAGTTAAAATGAATTGAGGAAAACACATGGTCTTCCGAAAAGGAAACAGAGTTATGAAAAGAGATGGAAAACCCAGTTCTTCCAGGATAACGCCTTTTGTTGGGCCCCAGCGGGAAGCTGAGACATGAGGAAGCTGGAAGGATATGATGGACGCCCAGGTTACCTGACAAGAGGAAAGAGGGCTGAAGGAAAGGCAAATGGTGGGGGCGGACAAGGGGTCACGTTTTTCTTGGCATTGGAATCTTTTCAAATAAGCTATTTTTCAAAAGTTTCCAAGGAGGATCCTCTACCCGTTTCCAACCTCCATTTGGGATTTGAAACCTACAGGAAACAAAGCCCCTTCCCATGACCTCTTTCTTCCTCTCTAAATTAAATCTGAATGCGGGGAGCTGGTTACACATTCTGGAGCCTTTTGCTGTGCCTGGGAGTGCTGCCTCTCCCTGATACAGTCTCAGAGGTGGTTCTGCTCCCAATTAACTGTTGTTTTAGCCAGTTCAGGGCAAGTTGTTTTGGTTTTTGGCAAGTTGTTTAAAGGTTTGGCTTTCAAGCTCTCCCATCTGTAAAACAAGGAGTTTGGATAAGGATCATTGGTTAACTTAGGGGTTTTTTTTTTGAGGGGGGACACAGGGCAGAGCTGGTGGTCAAAGACCCTTCTCAGAATAGACCGAAAACTCTACCACTGCTGTCCAGAAACAGTCACCTAGGCCTATTCACATATCCTTTTGCACGTGCACGCTACTTTGAGAGTTCCTGGACCCTGCAGTGAACAGTTCTCCACTGTAGTTTTCCTTCTTGCAGGAGGATTACACTTCTTCACCCCACTGAACCCAGGCACCAGCCAATGAAGTGTGAGCAGAAGTTCTGGGTAACACATCTGGGTTGAAGAATTAACAGCAGTGCTCTTTTTGCCTTCTGCATTGAAGCCTATAAAGTTCCTGATGGTGGCTCCTCCATCAGGTCCAGGAATGAGGATGACAGTGGTCTAGGTGTAAAGTCCCCAATCAACCTTGACTTAATATGAGGCATGGACAAGCTTTTATTGTTCAAGCTTCTGTGGCTTTAATCTACTGAGATTTTTGGAACTGTTTGTTTTCACAGCATAATTTAACACATCCTGGCTGATACAACTTCTGAATCCATTCACAGACCTTGGAGTTTTCTGTGGGCCCCATGTTATCAATTCCAAATCTAAATAATATCTTGACTATTTCTATTTCTGAAAGTCAAAGAGTCTGTGAGACAAACTTAAAAATGCAAATTCAGATTCTTAAGTCACCTGAGTTCATAGTGAGTATCTGTTTGGTCAGGAGTGTCTCATTTTGGAGTCAAGTTATCAAATCCACAATTGTGTGGATGATTGGCATGAAAGGTTCACTGGGCCCATCTTTAAAAGGCAGCGAGGTGTTGACCAAGGTCTCAGGGCACATCTACCTGCAGCAGGGAACTGAGGGGTCGTTCCAGCCCTTGGTGTGCTATGGACACTCTCTAGCCACTATCTCACATGCAGAAGAAAAGAGAAATCGAGAAAACAAAAGCATCTTCTGAAAGCTTCAGCTGACCAAAGAAATCAAGAAGCAGGATGTCTGCAGTCTGTTTCTATTTATGGAATATAAAGTTTAAACAGAGCTCCCCATTTAGAATTCATCTGGCTATTAAAATTGCCTTCCAAGTGATTATCTGCAAGGAAGTAGGCATCATTTAAATCTTTCCCTGTAGTAAGTTTGTACTTGGAGATGTTTCACATGGGTTTAAATCGTTGATCAATTTTACCTTGTCAAAACAGAGAACCATCTGTCAAAAACAGGAAGAAGCTCATTAGTAGGAAGCAGGAGATAATACAATAGAGGGGAGAATAAACAGACTACCCTGAAGCAAGGAAATGGGAGCCTATTCAGGAAGCAAGGGGGAATAGGAGAAAATGCAATGGTAGTCATAGTAGACCAAAAACTAGTGGGTCAGCTACACAGACTCTAGTAAGTGATACTGAAAAAGAAAAAAAAGAAGGGAACAGGTGCAGTTTAAGAGATAAAGGATTTTAGTCTAGATAACAAAATAGGAACTTAACAATTAAGTTCTTAATTTAACTTAACAGTTCAATTAAATCCCTTAATTGTTAATGGATTTAACAATTCATATGTATATATATATATATATAAAAAGAGCCCGGTATGCCTATAAGAGTGTTGCATTGAGTAGAAGTCAGGAAGCCTAGAGTCTTGACCTAAGTCTGCTCTGGCCTTTTAATCTGAGCTTCAGTATGTTTGTGCATAAAATGAACAGTTTGTGTTAAGAATTGTTCCTAAAACCGTATTTTAGAAAAATATTGTTCAGTGACTCTTCATCATCACAATACAGAAAGTTCTAGTATATACAAAGCTTAACATAAGGATTAATGTAAGCCTGGATAATTTTTTACTTGAATAAATGTCCAGAGTAGCTATTTATGAAATTTTAGAAACTAGGAAGCTCCTTGGAGGAGGAGGGGGAGGGGTCTTTAAAATTTAGGTAGAATTCATTAGATAGAGGGTTAAGAGACCAGGAGACCTGTGAGGTTTCTTCTAGCTATTTCAGACAATGTAAAGATACTTTGTTATTGTCTTTTAAAGGAGACTTTCACAATGACTGGCCCCTAATAGGTGGAATACAACTCCAAAATTGTTGATTTATTGTCCTTGTAACTAAAGGAAGATGGTACTGTCAATCTAAATAAAGAAGTACATTGAGACAAGTTTGTATAACCAAATATTGAATTTATTTGAGAATAACAGTTGAAATGACATTCAGAAAACGCATGCTGGGTGAGCTATGGCAGGTCCACTAAGGGTTTGGGGTGGGCTGTATTTATGTGTAAGTAGTATGAAAGGGGGGAGTCCAGCCAGAGTCCAAGCCGTAAGTTCATTGGCTGGAAGATGAGGAGAGATTTTTGGTACATGTTCATTGGTCAGGGGATAAACATAGGTCTTCTCTAAATCAGATATTTACCAGAAATCTGTCTCTCGGTTCTTCAATTCCATTCTTCTGAGGGTACATGTGTGAAAGAACCATATCCTCTAGTTCTATTTTAAATCGAAAATCCTTTCATAGTACAAAAAGAAATCCAGCCAAAACAAGGCTCTGGGTGTGAACAGTGCTGTGTTTTTATGTTGCCAGGCGTGGTCATGTCTTACTCACAAGAAACTGGTGAGCAGTAGGATTAGTATCCGTGGTCCTCCTGCCTCGCCGCAGAACCAGGGTGTTCAGAGGCTGGTCAGCATCAGCAGCTACCTGAGAGCAACTGAGGGCTGATTTTCTTCCCTCCTGGTAAAATTCTTCTCTCCTCTTCTGGAAGATGCTGTGGACC
Source organism: Ovis canadensis (assembly GCF_042477335.2). Taxonomy (NCBI): domain Eukaryota; kingdom Metazoa; phylum Chordata; class Mammalia; order Artiodactyla; family Bovidae; genus Ovis; species Ovis canadensis. The sequence goes on from NC_091260.1 coordinate 35,811,134, forward strand.
TTGCTCTACATACTGGATAGAAATATGTCTGATCAGGAGTATCCTATTCTTCACACTTCTCTGATGGCTCAGTGGTAAAGAATCTGCCTGCCGATGCAGGACACACAGGTTGGATCCCTGAGTGGGAAGATCCCCTCGAGGAGGAAATGGCAACCCACTACAGTATTCTTGCCTGGGAAATCCCATGGAAAGAGGGACCTCGTGGGCTACAGTCCATAGGATCACAAAAGAGTCAGACACGACTTAGTAACCAAACAACAACATCCTACTTCACAGCAGTTACTTTTTTTAAAAAAGCAGAAGAAAATCCCTTATTGCTACCATATTTCAACGTGAGGAAACTGCCAGGTGTGAGCCTCCATTAGCTGCTGATTAGAAAAAAATGTACAGCCAGGGGTGGAACTGAGTCCGTGGGACTTGTCCTTTGGAAAGGCTCTGCTAAAGGGTTAATGCTAAACAGAGAAAAGGAACTCATCTAAACCCTCAAAGCCATAGAATTGTTCCTTTAGTCCTATTTTTGGAGGTGACTCCTTTACGGCTGGACCTCAGCCAAATAGAGACATTTGGGGTTCCTTCTGTACCTACCTTTTTGGTGTTCTCTGCAGCCAACTCTCACTCTTGTTGTTCAGCATCTCTCCAGGTAGGCCTCCCTTTCTGGGAATTCACATTGCATTCTTGGTGTGTTCTAATGTTTTTAAAATAGTAACACTTTTTAAATGTGAAAAAAAAAATGCCAAAGATTGCCATTTAATGGTAGTTCATGGTCTGGGGCCTGATAAGTGAGTAATCGGCAAAGCAGATTAACCAGTTTCCTCCATTCTAGATACCACATGTTTTTCCCATTTGAACGTTTCTGAAGATACGTCTTACAATGATTGATGTATGGATCTAATGTGTTAGAATTTTCCCTGCCCGCCCCTGCCAAGAAACCATTGACTTGATGGGATTAGAACTAAGAGGACATGAGAGAAAGAAAATATCAAAGTGGAGTCCAAGTAATAATAAAAATGTCATTATATTACATATAACAGAAAATGCAGGCTTTAGATTTTAAATGTCATTTATTTTTTCTAGATTATACTATCGTGTCATTCATAATTCAAAATGTACATTTGAGATATAGCAAAAGTCTTCCTTTGAATTCTGTCCCCCAACTGCCCAGTTCTCCCCATTTGGAAGCTGTGTTGCAATTTTCTTGTATATTCTTCCAGAGATGGTTTACTTATATGTCAAGAAAGATATATGTAATTATCTCCTTATTTATTCAGATGATAGAATGCTATACTCGCCTCCCCATTTCTTGCTTTTCTTTCTATGCAAGAACATGTCTTAGAGATTACTATGTTGCAGAACATCAAGAATTTCCAATTTTGCCTTTATAGCTGGATAATATTCCACTTTATAGGTGTGTAGTGATTAGTTTAGCCTCTTTCCTAAAGAGAACACCTCAGTTGTTTCTAATCTTCTGGCATTACAAACACTACTGTAGAGAATGACATTGTATTCATGTCATTATGCGCAGGTGTGAACAGGATCAATTTTAGAAGTGAAATGGGTATGTCAGAAGATATGTGCATCTATACATTTGAGAAATATAGCCTATTTGTCCACCATAGAAACTGTACTATTTTATATTCCTGTTAGTAATATATGAGAATGCCTATTTCTCCATATCAGGTCAATAGAATCTATTATCAAACATTTTTATCTTTGCCATTCTACTAGATAAAAAATGGAATTGCAATGCAATTTTAAAAAATCTTAATTGAAATATGCTTTATTCATAAAGGTACATTTATCATCAGTGTAGAGCTGAATAAATCTTTACAAATTAAGTGCATTGCCTAACGAACACCCAGTTAAGAAACAGCATAGACCCTACAACCTAGAAGTCCCCTTTATACTTTCTTCCAGTTCATGTAGTTTTTGCATTTATCCTGGGTGAAAGTAAACTTTTTAAAAACTATATCATTTTATTTTGAAATAACTTGAAATGAGACTTAACAAAAGTTAAGCATCATTTCGCGTGCTTAAGCACCACTTACATTTCTTTTTCTCTGAACTGTATGTTCCTATCTTCTGCCCATTTTTAGATTAGACTGTTGGTGTTTTTCTCTTTGATTTGCAGAAGTGATAAGGAACTTTCAGGCCACAGTAGAAAAGATGTGAGCACTATGCTGGAATTTATGAACTGTAGTTGACCCCTGAGAGTGGATATTCAGCATTCAGAACTCCAGAAAACCAGTAAAGAGCGAAGCAGCTCAATATCTGATATAATTGGCTAAAGGAGGCTTCTGCCCTGGACCAGAGTCTAAGCAGCCCATCACCTCTTTTGTTTAACTTGCAAGCCTGACTCCCCCCAGCCCATCCTCCCCACCCCACCCCACCCCACCCCCCTCAGAAAAAAAAAAAGCCTGGAGTAAGTAGGTTCATCTGTCCAGTGGGTGATTCATCCTCAAGTATCAAGCAAATGTTTTGGGGGTAACCAGTTGAAAATCCAGCCTGGTCAAGGGAAAGACCTGTTACACAGCAATATCTGAGAAGACTCTCAGGAAACATGTGGCAAGAAACCCCTTCTAGAAGGGAGGTGCCATTCATGAATGAGCAGCTGACCAGGGTGCCCCCAGAGTACCCCATCCTGTGCTCAGCTCTGCTGCTACAGAAAGCAACAGCGTCAGTCTTTGCCTGGATGCTCTGCTTCAGAAACAGCCTCCTGGGGAGGACACACACAAGAGGGGAGTTTCTCTTCAAAACAAAAGCTGGTAGGAGTTTTCTGTTGTGTTTTTTTTTCCCCCTCTTCTCTGCCCCTGACTGGACAGTAACCTCGCACCACATGCCTTCCAGCAAACACTCATCACCCGATAAATCATGTGACCCCTTCTGTTTATTTAGAAGTGCTTGCCCGGCTGGGGCCTCTAATCCAGACCCTGGTCTGTAACCAGCTTCAGAGTGGTTTTCCCTGGAAAGGGAACTTCTGAAGACCAGATAAGGCAACCTATTCATTTGCATAGAGGAGCTCCCCGGAGTCATTCCCCGGCTATAGAGAGAAACAGTGAAAACATCAGACAGTTTACAAAGCTGCCCAAAAATGTCTTCCAGAGAATACCAGCCCTGTTCAGTTTCTGTACAATATGGAGTAGCTGGAGAAAATCTCCTCTCAAAAGTAATATTAGGTTCCTTTTCAAAACTTTGCTTAATGCTTCAGATTCTGGAATCAACAAATGCAAATGCAAATACTTTTGCTGAGTGCTTTGGCAAAACCTCTGACTGAGCAATTTTAACTCTGATTTAAAAAAAAAAAAAAAGGCTACTTATAATGAGAGGGAGGTGGAGGCTGCTTTTGAAGAGATTAAATGTCTGGCTCTGAGTCCCAAGCAATATATCTCTGAGTAGACCCAGGATCTTCCAAGGTCAGAATCTCCTGGGCTGAGCACAGAGGAAGTTCCCCAGGCCCTATCCCAGGCCTGAAGAATTAGGATTGCAAGAAGTTGGGCCCCAGAAACATGCTAAAAACAGACCAACAAAAAGTACAGCTGCAAGGAAAAAAAAAAACAAACCTCTTCAGGTGAAATGTTATGCTTGTTGACACGTGACAACTCTGCTTCCAAAACACCATTTCAAAGACCTAGAAATGGCCTCACTGGCCCATGGACAACTAAATCGTAATATGAAAAACTTCTGGAGGGGACAGAACCTTCACTCTGTAATCTACCTTTCCAGGAGTTTTTACCTCCTTTCAATCTACTTGCTGGCTAGGTTTTCAAGGTAAAATGGGCACTTTATTCAGTTTGAAATAAAAAAGTCCTCATCCCCTAGCTTGTCCTTGGAGGGCAGAAGTCATGTGATTGGATAAGGGCGCCCTGAGAATGCATCAGTATAACACACCTATAGCTGTGCAGATGCTGAAAGGAGTGAAGTGGGAGCAGGAAGTAGAGACAGTGAACTGAGACTCATAGGCAGTTGTTCAAGTAAGCCATTACTTCACATTTCCAGATGCCATTTTAAAGCCTGTCAAGCCCATGACCTCAGACCCAGTTTCTCACCTCTGAGTAAATGAATTGGGAACAGAATCCACTCAGAGATCAGAGCTACCTATTACTAAAAACCTTGGGAGTCTTGGCAAAAAGGTCACTGCAGCATTACCACTACACAGGAGCTCCCTCTAGGCTCCTAGAGGCTGCCCCTGAGTAGAGAAATCAGGGCTCTGTCAGCAGAGAAGAGGGCGGCGGCTGCCGCAGAGGCCATAGAGAGTTGATATCGCAGCCGCAGGGATGGTACATTATCTTTGGTAGAGAGTTTCCTCCTTATGCTGCTGCTGCTAAGTCGCTCAGACTCTGTGACTCTGTGCAACCCCGCGGACGATATAGCCCATCAGACTCCTCTGTCCATGGATTCTCTGGAGTGGATTGCCATTCCCTCCTCCAGGGGATCTTCCTGACCCAGAGATCGAACCTGCACCTCTTAGGTCTCCTGCGTTGGCGGGTGTGTTCTTTACAACTAGCATCACTGGGAAACTCTCCTTCCTTATGGCCAAGAATAAATGTCCTGCCCTAGAGAGAAAGAGTTCATTTGATTTTAGAAAATAAGACAAAGGAACATTTCTAATCTTACTGCCTTGTTTTGTTTCACTGTCTGGAGGTGAATTCCTGCTTTGTTCTAAAGGTAGAAGTTCAATTTATCTCCTAGAATATGAGACATTTGCATAAAATCTGGGTTTGCCAGAAAGGTCTTCTCTGGAGTCTCTGGCAGGTCCTCCCTACTCATTTTTCCCATTTGCCCCTCTGCTGCGAGACGCATATGTTCAGCTTGGGCATACCCACATGCACGGGCATTTTTCACCAAGGCGTTTCCAGTACTATCTCAGTGAGCTTCCCAAATCTCCAAGCTGGACATTGTTTCCTTTTTTCCTGAAGCAAATAAAGCCTGAGCAAAGAGTCCTGTGTGCTCAGCAACTTTGGTGTGTTAGTTTGCCTTCCAATCTGGCCTCACTCAGGGTGCTTATCTCTTAGAAAGGGAGATTATTACCACACACACTGGGCTGGAAACCGCTTCGCTGACAGGTTTAAGAGTCTTAACAAAATAAACAGCAGAAAAGGCAAAACTGTGTGCAAACTGGCTGCATGTGGGAGGGAGGCTGTGGTGGGGGTGAACGTTGGCATTTCCTTCCGACCCACCGCTTGTCTCCTTGTATAGCGACAGCTGCTAAACTGACAAGCCCTTCACCATACCTGCTGATCTGGTTTATGATTCATGTTTTGAAAGAACCTTAGTGTGTTGGTGGTTATTCTTCCTGTTTTTCATACCCAGAAAGCAACACAAATAATAGCATCATGCCTTTGAGTTTCTCCTCGTCTTTCTTTAAAGGGACCCAGTTGAAGACTCTTTTCCTTGGGTTTGACAGAATCTGAGCTATGACCAGTATTTGCAAGCAGCTTGAGGAGTCATTTACTTCTCTTTCTCTCTTCCTAACACCTCCTAGTATAGGACTGTTGCTGCAGTTCAGTTGGTAAGTCGTGTCCGACTCTTTGCAACCCCATGGACAGGCTTCTCTGTCTGTGGGATTTCCCCAGGCAAGCACACTGGAGTGGGTAACCATTTCCTTCTTCAGGGATCTTCTGAACCCAGAGATCAAACCCGTGTTTCCTGCATTGCAGGCAGATTACACAGAACCACCAGGAAAGCCTATGAAAGGGTGGGATTGGGGGGTGCTGTAAACAATGGTTGCAAGGAATAAATGGGAAAATATATTTAAAGCACTTAGCATAGTGCCTGATACTTTCATAAACTGTAAATCGTAGCTATTTATGGTTATTATCATTGTCATCATGAGTTCCCCATACCAGAACATTGCAGAACATAGAGGTTTTGATAAAGATTACTTTGAACCTCTTTTCTGAGAGGATGGCTCTTGAATCCATGACAGTGTATTTACTTGGTCATGGGTCTCAGTCCACTTAGCTATCATAGATGTGAGATGAGTCACAGATAAATTCTCGAAAAGAGGATGTGCAGCACAGCAGGGACACCCTTTGGCCTCAGCAGCTCTGGTAGATGCAGTATTTTCTTCCCTAATTTTGTTTTCAAATGGGCTCATAAGGGAGTGTTCAGCCACAGTCACACTGTTTACTTTTTACTACCAATCCCATCCTCCCCAGCTATCACCAAAAAATAAAATGAAAATAATAGACAACATTATGTTTAAAGATGGCTTTTGCTTAAAACTACTAACCCAGCGTTAAGGAAGCAGCTGAGCCATTGGAGAGACCTGTAGCCTGTCTGATACAGATTCAGACACCAGCTTGGCCTCTTTCTGGCTGTGTGACCTGCTTGACATTTGGGAGCCTCAGTTTCCTCATTTATAAAATGGAGATAACAATGCTTATCTAACAAGGTTTCTGTAAAGGTTAGAAACAGCAAACGTGTCTGACTTTTTGCAACCCTATGGACCATAGCCTGCCAGGCTCCTCAGTCCATGGAATTTTCCAGGCCTGAATACTTGAGTAGGTTGCCATGCCCTCCTCCAGGGGATCTTCCCAACCCAGGGACTAAACCTGCATCTCTTAGGTGTCCTGCATTGGCAGGACACCTCTAGCACCTCCTGTGAAGCCCAAAGATAAAGCATACCTACTAAAGAATTTGTTTAGTTGCTAAGTTATGTCCCACTCTTTTGCAGCCCCATGTAGCTTGCCAGACTCCTCTGTCCATGGGATTTCCCAGGCAAGAATACTGGAGTGGGTTGTCATTTCCTTCTCCAGGGGATCTTCCTGACCCTGGGATCAAACTGTGTCTCCTGCACTGGCAGGCAGTTTCTTTACCACTGAGCCACCAACGAAGCCCACTAAAGAGATTAGGTACTCAGTAAAAATGGTAGCTGGTTCCAGGGACTTCCCTGGTCCTCAGATGGTAAAGTGTCTGTCTACAATGTGGGAGACCTAGGTTCGATCCCTGGGTCGGGAAGATCTGCTGGAGAAGGAGACGGCAATCCATTCCAGTACTATTGCCTGGAAAATCCCATGGACAGAGGAGCCTGATAAGTTACAGTCCATGGGGTCGCAAAGAGTTGGACACGACTGAGCGACTTCACTTTCGTCTGCTTTTCAGTCCCACCCAAGTCTAGGGATAAACGACTTCTCAAAGCATATTAATAGCTATGCTTATAGTGTGCCAGGCAATCCTCTAGGCCCTGCTAGTTTAGTTCTCTCAGTAATACTATGAGGCTGGTGATATTATTACCCCACTTTACAGACGAGGGAAATGAGGCATAGAAAAGCTAAGTATCTTCTCTAAGATCCCATAGCTAGTAAACATCAGCAGATATTTTCTCAGTCAATGTGATGTCTGAGTTCTAGCTCTTGGCCACTCTACTAGGATACCTCTTTTGGATGACCCACCTAGTGATGGAGGAGAGGACAGGCTACAGTCTTCCTTTCCAGAGGGCCTGCTGGATGGCCCTAGGGACCTAGACCTTGCCTCTGGATGAAGTCAGAAGAGCCATACCCTCTTACAGGGACTTCCTATTGGTCTTCTTGGGACTAAGTCTAGCAAAATAAATACTATACCAATGACAGTTTTTTGTTTGTTTTTGGGGGGTTATTTTGGCCATGCCATGCAGCATGTGGGATCTTGGTTCCCTGACCAGGGATTGAACTGATAATCCCTGCAGTGGAAACATGGAGTCTTAACCACTGGACCACCAGGGAACTCCTACCAATGACAGCTTTAAAATTCCTTTTGGAAGTGGAAAGAAGGGTCCACCATGGAAGTCCAGGGTTGGGCAATAAGGGCTCCCTGTCTCATTTTGGGGAGGCCATGTGGCTTAGTGGAAAGCCTCTTAAAGTAAACAGTTTCTATGGATGATCAGTTTTGGCTGTGTGGCTGCTCTGTGAAAGGAGATTAATAAAACTTACATCAGAACACAGAATTACTGCAGAACTTGCATTGTTCTAAGAATGAAATGAGATGATGCACAGAAAGCTCCCTGAACAGTGCCAAGACTACAATGGATTTTCAGTGAAGGAACATTGTACTCTGCACTTTCAACCATCTTGCACAACTTCTAGAACAATTTATCTTAAGAAATGATCAAGAATTTTGGACTGCTTGTCTCTGAAATTAACAATCTATTGGATTGAACATCAGACATTTTGCTCTATTCCTCTTGCCTTGAACCTTATCCCTAGTCTTGGTTTCTACCACCTCTGATATCTGCTGTTGGCCAAACCTCTTCCAGGAAGGCTTGGCAACCACCAGCTCTTTAAACAATGCTCTCCTGCCTTCAGGGGCAACTTGGAAGAAGAAGTCCCCGGCAGGGGAAAAGTTTGGATACAAAACTTGAAGTGTGGCCAGGCCTTAAGTTCTGCATCTTATGATGAGCTAGGGACACTACCGTGCACCTCATCTATAGAATGGAGAGGTGACTATATTAGAGTAGCTATCACTGAGGCCACTTCCAACCCCTCCTCAGATGAGTGACCTCTTTCCCCAGTGAGGTCCCCAGAACCCTGAATTCACTGACTTGGGAGGATCATGACTTTATGGCTCAGCATTACTAGGTTTTCTGGAGAGAGAAGGAGGAGGAAGAGAAAAGCAGAATGGCACACCAAGATAATGCAAAATTATGAATCAGACTCTCTCCCCAGGAAAAAGAATAAATCTCCTCTGGACTTCCTGTAGCAGCAAAGAAAAGCCTTTAATTTCAGCAGAGTTATTTGTATATTGTCTCAATGTCCTTTCACGGAGAGCTCACTGCAAAAACAATAGCAAAGGCAAACGAAAGACAAGCTATTGTTTTGTTGTATTTATATCTTTAATGTAGGAAACAGCATGAAAATATTGGTAAAGAAAGTCAGTAAGTCTCTGCTCCAGGGTGTACAAAGGCAGCAGGGCCAGATGTTGGAGGACAAGATCCCTCTTAAAGAACAAAGGAGAAACATGTTGAATTCCACAAGGGACAGTGGTGGGTGGGAGTGGGGGGATGCGGAGTATTCACTCAGGTGCTCACAAAGCAAGCGATAAGCTGTGCAGCAAACAGCCTTGTCTTCATTGGTGCAGATGCCACTGCTTGACAGCTGTGGGATCATGGACATAACTGTCATCTCTTTGTCCCTCATTTTCTTCATCTATGAAATGGGGATAAATACAATGCTGCACTCACAGGGCTATGGTGGAAATTAACCACTTAATATGTGTAAATTATATAGGAATGTGCCTGGAAAGTGTAAAATGCGCAGTATTAGCTGCTATTCTTATTATATATAGGTCTGTGGAGGAGGTCTTCTCACAGTCTGAGAGCTATAATGATAAATACCCAACACCATTTTAGGGAGACCATGTGGTACAGTCAAACTCGTGTTGGTTCCGCTACTGTGGAAACACGGGTGGGGGTCCTGGGTCCATCACTTTCCAGCCCTCACCCTGGGCAAGGCTGAAGAAACCATGGGTCACGGTGGGTCAAAGTGTAAGGTTTCTGCAGAATATGGTCTTACTCTAGGTGTTCTGTGAATACAGTATTGTCCTGACCTGTGGGGCCCCTTTTAAGCCTCTTTTCTCATCATTGTCACTACCATCATCATCGTCACCATCATCATTGTGATCAGCCAGGCAGAAGAAGAGTAAACATTTATCATTTCCATCCTCCTAACACCTCCCCATTTAGTCTTATATTTCTCAGGGAATGACCATTAGGGTTTGAAAGGACCTGAATAAACTGATTCTTCAACAATGTAGAAGTTTTTTTTTTTTTTAGATGGAATTCATATAATATAAAATTAACTGTTTTACAGTGATCGGTTCAGTGGTATTTAGGACATTTACGTGTTGTACAGCCATCACCTCTATCTAGTTCCAAAACATTTTCATCACTCCCAAAGGAGACCCTGTACCCAGTAAGTAGTCACCTCCCATTCTTCCCTTTTCCTCGGCCCCTGGCAACCACTGATCTGCTTTCTATCTCTATTGACTAACATGTCTGGATATTTCATATGAATGGAATCATACAATATATGACTGTTCATTTCTGTCTGTCTTCACTTGTCATAACATTTTGGTGGTTTATTCATGTTGTGGAATGTAGTTCATTTCATTTTATGACTGAATTATATTCCGTTGTATGTATACACTACATTTTGTTTACCATTTGTCACTTGATGGATATTTTGGTTCTTTTCGCCTTTGGCTACTATGAATAGTGCTGCTGTGAGCATGGGTATACAAGTATTTGTTTGAATACCTGTATTCAGTTCTTTATTCCCTACCTGGGAATGAAATTGCTGGGTCATATGGTTACTCTATGTTTAAACTTTTGAGGAACTACCAAATTGCTTTCCATAGATGTTGTACTACTTTTTATGTTCAGTAGAGAACTTTAGTTTTGAAAAATAGTCCTGGTGGTTGAAATTTTCTCTTTTCTGATCCAGACTGGCCAGTGAGGTGGAAGGACTGCCCAATGGGTTGGAGGAACAGTAGCTTTAGGGACCAGATCTCTCTGCTGCTTCTTAGTTGTAATAAGACACTAACTCTGCTCTTGGAAAAGATCATTCTACTAAATCATTAGGGAAGTGGGAGGGGGAACATGGGAGAAGACACTGAACAGGATGGACTGGAAACAAGAGGCCATTTTATAGGCCATTATGTGTAAACGGCTTTGAATCTGAATCATTTTCTTGACAAAGTAACATATTATCCTTGTGTATTTATTGATGGTATTAATTGATCACAATCTTGAGGTCTCTTGGGAATTTGCTGTCTGAAGTTGTATTAAAAACAATTGAAGGGCGGCGTGTGTCAGAACCCCCTCTTGGGGGGCAGTCCTTCCAGGAGCACCTGTTGTACAGGTCAGTGGGTGGGGCAAGGAAGTTCCTGTAGTAGCTAGAAGAGCAGGACTTGAGTGAGAGCGTGGAGGGCCAGGACCAGGGGAGCTCCATGTCTGCCATTAGATCAGAGGGGTGAGGGCAGAACGTGCACGTGAAGTCGCTCAGTCGTGTCCGACTCTTTGTGAGCCTATGGTCTGTGAGCCTACCAGGCTCCTCCACCCATGGGATTTTCCAGGCAAGAATTCTGTAGTGAGTTGCCATTTCCTTCTCCAGGAGATCTTTCTGACCCAGGGATTGAAGCTCGGTCTCCTGCTTTGGAGGCAGACGCTTTATAGTCTGAGCCACCAGGGAAGTCCTCAAGGGCAGAGTGGAAGCCAAAGAAATAGCAAGCCATCAGGGGTCGGGGTGGCAGGTTTACAATCTAATAAGGCAAAGACAAAGAATTCTGGATGAGGCATTAACTGTGATGGGGTTGGGATGCCCCAAGCTGATTCTTCTCAGGGACTTTTTTTCAGTGAGTTTGGGAACAGAGTCAGAGACAGAATCTGGGCAGGCAGTGAACAGCCATTCTCCACAGCTTCCTGCGAGAGCTTATCAAACAAGTGTGGTGGCTCAGACAGTAAAGAGTCCTCCCGCAATGCAGGAGACGCAGGTTTGATCCCTGGGTCAGGAAGATCCCCTAGAGGAGGAAATGGCACTCCTGTATTCTTGCCTCAAAAATCCCATAGACAGAAGAGCCTGGTGGGCTACAATCCATGGGAACGCAAAGGGTCAGACACGACTGAGTGACTCACACACACACAGGGAATGAATGAACTTTATCCAGATGTCTGCAAAGATACTGATATCAAGAATAAATTATAAAACTTGTGACCCAGCAAATGCAGAATCTCCTTTCTCTGAAAATAGTCACCATAGTTCATATACTTGTCCATGTTGTCCCAAACCGTATTAGGAATTACTGGATTTCAAACAGATCCTCAATTTATTCCTAAGAAGGAGCTACTTATTTCTCAGTTTCCTGAAGCACTGTAGCAACAATGTCCCATAGTGGGTAGTCGGGTATAAAAAAAATCCTAGAAGTTCATTTCAGACCAAAGGTAGCGACTGCATTCTGCGGCCACATCATTCTCTGCTAGGAACTCCACCAGAGTCACAGGGTATGGGAAATCTTGTGGGGGTAGGGGGATTGGAAAAGTCCCAGGAGCCAACTGGGGATTCTGTGGGATAACTGGAGGGCAGTCCCTGATAGGTTATCGGAGGAAGTCTTACTCAGCAGGGTTAATGTACTTAGGTCTCCAAACTGCCACAGAGCACAAGGGATCTTTCCTGCAACTTTCTTTGTTCCTCTTAGTCAAGAAGCAACTCTGCTCCTTGGAGTAGAGCCATGTTTATAGAGGTGTCTACTCAGAGACCTTGTGCTCTTAGGCATACCTCGTCCCACTCTCCAAAGTACTTCTCTGTAGGTGCCAAACCGGAGGAAATTTCTTCTGGAGACTGTACCAGAGCCGCATACCTCTGTTAATGGCAGGATACTGAGTAGGAAAGGTTTGGAGAGGGGATCCTGACATCCAGGATCAAGGGATGTGGGCTCCTTGGAACCCTCTGGAGTCAGTGAGCTCACCATAGGTAGTGCCTCCTATACCAGGGCATAGTAACAGCTGAAGATTTGACCCCCTTTCACCCTTTCTTCCTTCTGCGGGAGTTGTGTGCAACTTGGAAAGTAGATCAAGGACATCCTGGCTCCCAGCTGACAGCCCCACCTGCAGCCTGAAGGCCACGCCCCTCCCCAGCCAGCAGGCAGAGGTCCCCAAGTTCACAGAGCTGGTGCTCCTTTGCCTGGATTTCTGCTGTCTCATGGACTGCCCTTTCCAGACCATTTCCTCCATAGGCAGCTCTTTCCAGGGCTCCCTCAAGACTCAAATCCAAGTGTCAGAGTGAAAAAGTGAAGGCATACATCTTAGAGCAGCAGGGACCAGCTGCCGAGTCAACTCCCCTGAAAACAGGGCTTCCTGGGGAGCGCCTGGACCATCTCAGAATCCGCCATCTGATTTCCTGCCAGAGTTGCTAATGTCTTTTTTTAAAGAAGGATAACATGAAAATAAGATGTTTTCATGTGATAGAAAGGGATGGGGTGGAGGAGGGAGAGAAGCTAACTAGGAAGGTTCTCCCTGTGGCCAGGGAAGTTAGGGGGTAAATTTTAGGAACTCCCTGAAAGCTTTTTATTGTATTTACCAGGCCACCCTGCCAAGGGGAAGATGAGAAGTCTGCACGATTCAAAGCCCTGGGTGCTTAATAGGGTGACACAAATGTCTGTGTTTCTTTTTGCTTTTGACCAAAAGCCGTAGGAAGGGGCCGCCCCTGGGGACAGTAGGAGAGAGGCTTGCCAATGGGTTCAGTCGCCACCAAACTCGTTCCCAGCCCGGGGGCCCAGTCTACCGGGCCGGAAGGGCCTTGGGCTGCAGCCGAGCAGCCGAGGGGCGGGGAGGTGTGGGAGGGGGCACCGGGACGGTTCCCTTCCCTTCCCGCCCCGCCCGGCTGGGAGAGATACGGAGCCCGAGCTTTGCTAGCGTGGGCTCGGCTTGAATCACGCCTTGTGATGCTTTTGCCAAATGAAACTGTGTGTTAGGGTGAGGGAGTGGGGGTGGTGTCCGGCGATTCCCTGCCTCGCTCTCCTTTCCATCCCCCTTTGCCGCTCTCCTCGGCCAAGGAACGGCGCTCGGCAGAGGTCAGCTGGCTGCCTTTGTGGCCGCTTCCCAGGAAGGAAGAAGCGTTGTCTGCAGATCAGTTTATCAGCTGGCTTTCCTGTGCCTGTGCCGAGCGCCGCCGTTTTCCGGGGACAGCCGCCACCCCCGTGATTCCCAGCCGGGGCTGCCGGTGGTGCGTGAGAGCCGGATAAATAGGCCATTGTGAGGCCGCTCAGAATCCAGGTTCCTTATCAAATTATCCACCAGCGAGAAAGACATTCCGCCACTACTGGCTGTCATCTCGGCTTCTCTTTCCTGTCTCTGCAATTATAGCATTTGAGTTTCTGTTGTTTTCGGTGTGGGATTCCCCCCTCCAGTTTTGAAGCGACTGTATCCAGAAAGCAGTTTGCTTGCGCATACTATGTGAGGCAGGACTCGGGGGCGTGGCTCCTAAGAGCGTTTTCTCGGGGGTTGGGTTTACAACCTCGGATTAGATTCTTTGGTTTTCCTAGGAGTCCTTTCTACTTCCTTCCCCCCACCCCCACCCCACCCCCAAGCAGCCACATCATTCAACACCAACTCCAAGTCCCAGGGAGACAGTTCTGTAAGGCTTTAGATCCAATGGCGGTTTCCTTCTTCTTGTTTGGGGGTTTTGTGAATATTATTTATTTTTATTCTTAGATAGCCTTGAACTGCTTTATGGACACTAAAGATTTGAAGGAGAAAAAACACTATGAAACTGGTTATCTGGTGGAGGCTAGGAGGAAGTCGGATAGTCTGAGGAAGGCTAATGCTGAGGTGTTGGCGTGTCTGCCTTCTGGTTTAATGCTGCAGTAGGCCTGACAGTAGTCGGGCTGGGTTGGAGATCCCCAGTGCTTGACTTCCTAAATAGTTATTAGCCACCAGAGCTCGTTTTAGGGCCTATGACTCTTGTGGTTGCACAGAGTCTCTTGCTCAGAGGGGAACCCATGCTTGGTTTAATGTTCTGCTGTTATCATCCTGAAAAGCTTAATTTTTGAAAAGGACTCTGCAATTCCGCTTTCCACTAGGATTTATAAATTATGTAGCTAATCCTGTGGGTAGGAACATAAGTTCATTTCAATAAGTTTGAATAAATTCTCATTTGAGGTAAAATGCCGGAGATGATTCTCTTAGTTTTCAAAATGTCTACTGCAATGGTTCTGATGGATTAGAGAATATTCTACAGAGTAAACTGAGGCCTCTGGCATTGTGGCATCTGTAGCGAGCTGTGCCTGCCCACTGCCAGAACAAGAAAAGGCATCCAGGCAAGACTTGCTTCTGTCTGCCTGCTCACAGTTCTTACATTAGGAAACTTAAAATGTACACTTCTCAGACACCTAGTGATTTCCATGATAAGATGCTCTTTTGTGCAGTTACCACTTCTCTTTCCTTTCATCCACTCTGAAATGCCTGTCTTCCACATCTGGAGGTCAAAGCAGCATTGAAAATGGACTCATCCTATCAAAAGTCTCCCACAGTTTTAGAGACTGTGTTTAACATTTTTAATACCTAAACAACTTTTGGGAAAATACTCTGAATCTGGGACTTAGCCCTCCTGAAAGACTTGGTGGGGGGTGGGGGGGGGTGGGGGAGAGGAGAGAGTGGGAAAATTCATAATAAATAAACAAAATGTTATTTTTCTAGAAATAATTTGTATAAGAATCAATTTTCTTGGCTTAATGATTTAAATATTCCCTTCCAGAGCATATTCAATCATTTGCTTACACCTCATTAATTTATGACTTTACTTTTCATTCAATAAACAAAGATTCTATAGGACTGGTACTAGGAGACGTTGTGATTCAACAGTGAAAGAGAAGGGTATTCAGAATAGTGACTCTATAAACAAGTGACGCCTCTGTTTACGAGTGTTACAGGTACTAAGATAGGAATATGTATCAGGATACTTTAGGGCCACAAAGGAGTTATTAGAATCAATTCCATTTGCTCACCATTTGGGAGTATATTTTTCTTCACAAACCTTTATTATTACTATTGTTAATAAGCCGCAAAGAATTGACATGTGTTAAGCACTGTAATGGCAACCCACTCCAGTGTTCTTGCCTGGAGAATCCCAGGGGAGGGGGAGCCTGGTGGGCTGCCGTCTGTGGGGTCACACAGAGTCGCACACGACTGAAGTGACGTAGCAGCAGCAGCAGCAGCAAGCACTGTTATAAGCACTTTCTCAGTTATCTCAAAATATGATGAATTAGTTCCATTTAGAAAACCCATTGTATAGAACTAAGGCTGGGACATGAAATAAAATGTTCAAGGCCACATAGTTCCTAAGAAGTAGAGTAAGGATTGAATATAGCTCATCTCCTCCAAAGTTTGTGCCTTTTCAAGGAAGGCTATGCTGCCTCTAACACACAGCTGTAGCATCATGTGCAATCACAGTTTATACAGAGTGAAAACCACAAAATACACTGAGACAGCCATCTCCGAAAGGGACAGCTTTGTTCTCTCCTTACCAGTAAGATCATGCTTTTTAATTGCCCCAGGAATTTATGAGTGCCAGTGATGTAAATGGCTCCCACGAAATGAGACTAAATTCCTAAATGTAGGATGGGTGCAGAGCAGTTTGCCCTTCCTTTGTTGTTGTTGAGTCACTCAGTTGTGTCTGACTCAACAACACAGTTGAGTCAAGACTGTAGCCCACCGTGGGACTTCCCAAGCAAAAATACTAGAGTGAGTTGTCATTTCTTCTCCAGGGCATCTTCTCAACTCAAGGATCGATCCCGAGCCTCCTGCATTGGCAGGCAGATTGTTTCCTGCTGAGCCTCAGGGAAGCCCCATTGGATCCAGGCATGGAATGCGACTGTGGGTTTCCCTGGTGGCTCAGCAGGAAAGAATCTGCCTGCCAACGCAGGAGACGCAGACTTGATCCCTGAGTCAGGAAGAATCCCCCATAGAAGAAATGGCAACTCACTCTAGTATTCTTGCCTGGGAAATCCCAGGGACAGGTAGGGTCTGGCAGGCTTCAGTCCATGGGGTCTCAAAGAGTCAGACACAACTCAGTGACTAAATAACAACAGCCATTCCCTTGGGAGGGGATTTTGTGGGCATTCAGGAATCTGGTGAATTCCACCATAATGGAAGATCAAATCTCCATGTCTATACCTTAGTGATCAGTTTTAGAATTTTCATGTCAGAGGTGCAGGAAGTCAGCATTTGAGGCTCATTTCCAGAAATCCGTTTAGGCGGGTTGGCACTAGTGGCTCCATCAGAACCACCTGAGTTTGGGATTTAAGAGACTTCCTGGTCTTACACACCACACTGCAGCAAGGAGAGGGTAGTAGAGGCTGGAGGTTTAGGGTCAGAATGGGGTTGAGGATGGAGCAGAGCTGAAGACGTGGCCAGGATACGGTCACAGAGAGTCAGAGTGAATGCTAGAAATAGAATTCAGGTCTAACACCTTTCCCGTCTGCAGGGAATGGCCTCCAGGTAACCTGAACCAGGGTTTGCTTGGGGCAAAGCAAATCAAAATTGAGATATTTTTCTTTCTTTCTTCTTTTCTTTACTACTGGACCCTAAAGACAGACTCCTTGGCTGGGCAATAAATGTTTTCACTGGGGAGAGGCCCTGTGTGGCTAAATTCAGTTCCTCCCACCCTGAGACAGTCCCTTGCTCTAACCTTGACCTGAATGTTTAACAAAGCTGTGAAATGGAAGGCAAGACTAGAAAAGACCAGCAAACAGAGAAAGAAAAGAATCAGTCATTGTAACACTGTGAAGAGCTCAGGTATTTGATTGCCAGGCTCTCCATTGTTGCTTGGGCCCAGCTTATGGTTGGACTTTTTAAAAAGAGTATTATTATTATTATTACTTGAGTAAAAAACATGAATGATCATTCCAGTGGAAGCTGGTAACATTTTTTATCCTACATAGCTGGTGAATATTAACCTCTAGTTGTTAACTGGAAAGCCTCGTATTTGGAAAGATATCAACAAAGTAAGTTGTGTAGAAAAAATCCCTACATATATAAAAACAATTGTTTGGGAAACAATATGACAACTTTATACTACCTGTCTTGGAATGGCTAGGTAACCAGGGAAACTGTACAGAGGGTATCTTTGTTCTTTAATTCATTCTTTGTCAGGCAGTGAATAGCTGTGGTTTTTTGTGCTGTGAGAAAAAAAGACATAAGCTTATCTGTCCTCAGTGTGTGATGCCTGTGCTTAATTACTCAGTCTTGTCCAACTCTTTGCGACCCCGTGGACTGTAGACCTCCAGGCTCCTCTGTCCATGGGATTCTATAGGCAGGAATACTGGAGTAGGTTACCATGCCCTCCTCCAAGGGATCTTCCCAATCCAGGGGTTGAACCCAGGTCTCCTGCATTGCAGGTGGATTCTTTACCAGCTGAGCTACCAGGGAAGCCTTATGATGCCCCAGGAAGATCAAAAAGGAAAAGTATATGAACTTGAGATTCAGACGTATCGGAGGCTACATGACGGACTGATGGGGCTGGGAGCATTAGCTCCCTCCTTGAACTTCTTTGCTTTAGGAGGAGAGAGTCAGCAAGGGTGAAGTTTGTATTCAGTACTGGGGGCTTCTTGGAAGTGAAAATGAAGTGATGGTTGCTCAGTCATGTCTGACTCTTTGTGCCCATGGAATTCTCCAGGCCGGAATACTGGAGTGGGTAGCCTTTCCCTTCTCCAGGGATCGTCCCAACCCAGGAATCAAACCCAGGTCTCTCGCATTACAGGTGGATTCTTTACCAACTGAGCTACAAGGGATGCCCAAGAATATAGGAGTGGGTAGCCTATCCCCTTTCCAGCGGATCTTCTGACCCAGGAATTGAACAGGGGTCTCCTGAATTGCAGGCAGATTCTTTACCAGCTGAGCTATCAAGGGAGGTGATAAAGAGGTCAAGCCAAGACTATTCTCCAGGCTCACTGCCTGGGGTGGGGATGAGTCTTTTAGGAAGAGGGCTTGTCAGCTTCAAATAAATGTGGAGGGAAGCCCTGCTCTCTAGTCCTGCCTGGATCACAGTGAGAGCAGCTCATCTGTCAGGAGAGGTCACAGACTGGCAGTGTTTCCTAGGTGATGGCCCCCAGGGTGAGGATCTCAGTATTGTCCATGGGAGCAGGTAGCAGCAGCGAAGGCAGGGTAAGCAACCCCTTGATGGAGATCTAGAGCAGGAGAACAGAGGACAGTGAGCCCATGTGGGACACTATTTATTGACTTACCACTGGATGAGACTTGAAAGTGACTGGAAGCAGCGGTGCCTATTCATTGTGATCACTGCACTGAAATTACATTGTGATCACGCTGCATCCACATGCTGGTGAGGCCCAGTTAAGAACTGAATACAGAAGGCTAATTCCAAGCAATGCCAGAGAAAGTAGGGTGGGCTTTGCAGGTCCCTTCAAATTCAAAGTTTATGATTTTATAAAATAAGAACTATGAAAAAAATCACAAGGGAAAATCAGAGAAGAATTTATTCAAGGTGTGTATCAGACAGCGATTTGATTATGCCCCTCTCCACAGCCTCTCTGATTTATGTCGACTCTTTCAGGCTTGCCTGACTCCGGCTTCAGAGTTATATATTTTACCACAATGAAAACAAATAGAAGCATAGGTAAAATTTCTCACTAATGACCAATATTCTGAAAGTTGATCTGAAACCAAAACAACTTTATTGTCACAGAACTCTTAAAAATGTTTGTAGTCTTTCTTTATATGAGGAATTGTGAACATAGATTTTGTTTTCTTGAATGTTAACATTACTCGGAGGTTATGAAAAATGTTCTTAGTATTAGTAGCACAACAATGTTAATGTACTTAACACACTGAACTGTATACTTAAAAATGGCTACGCTTTTAGGTTTTAATGTTATATATGTATTTTACTGTGGGCTTCCCAGGTGGCTCAGTGATAAAGAATCTGCCAGTTAATGGCAGGAGATGCAGATGCTGGTTTGATCTCAGAGTCAGGAAGATCTCCCTGAGGAGGAAGTGGCAACCCAACTCCAGTATTCTTGCCTGGGAAGTTCCATGGACAGAGGAGCCTGGTAGGCTACAGTCCAAAGAGTTGGACACGACTCAGCGTCTGAGCATGCACTCACATATTTTACTACAATCACAAAAGAAAGGGGAAAGGGGGGCCTTTGAAGGCTTAGAAATTTCTCAACTGAAAAAGGACACCTCAATGTACCCAGGGATTCTGTTACTATATGTATTTTGGGAAGCCAAGCACACCCCTCTGTTCCTGCCCTTTATTACATGATGAAGCACATTTGCAGTTTCCATATTTTTCATGGAGCATTAGAAAGGTGCTCTGTTACCCTTCACCACTGACATCCAAGGTTCTACCTTTTAGGGTTTCTGATTGATAGCACTTCTCAATCCTTATGCACCAGGTGGTCCTCAAGATTAGTTCTCATCAGAGTGAACAGACCTCACATGAGAACACGGCACCTTTTCCACATGCTCTCTTTGCTCTTCTACAAATGAAGAAGCTTGGAAAGAATGAGAAGAAGGTGGGACACTGTATAAGAAGAAATGAGCCTGTACCCCCCAGTGACTGCATGGAACAGTTTTACCGCATACTTGCATGGGACTAGGGCAGGAGTGAGAATCAATTTATGTTGCATTAAGCCGCTGGAATTCTACTCCTGTTAAGGAGTTAGCCTCCTCTGACTAACACAACCATAAAAGGTGTTACAGACACAGGATGTATATTGATGCACCTGTAAGCTGAGGAAAGGTCAGGGTAAGCAAGGGAAATGGAGATTACCTGTTTAATGATTCTCAGGTGTAAGCGTTTCACGTTGCTCATTAATCAAGTGGCAAATATGTTTAAATAAACAGAGACAGGCAATTCCTGTTCAACAAATATCTCAAGGGAAAGGGGTTTTGTTGAGGCTTAGACCAGAATGTTAATACCTCCCTTTGGGCTCAGCACAGCAGTTGTGACAGAAATCAAAGGAAAAGATTTCCCAGGGAAAGATGAAAATACAGCTTGAGAGGAGAGGGTCAGGAGCCCCCAGTATAAGAGTTGGTTTCAGAGTTCCTGTTCTTTCAAGTCTAGGAGATTTAAGATATTTTTCTAAAATGAAGATTAATGCTGACACCAGACAATGGAAATTAAGGCCCCTTGAGTCTCAGGAGTTCCCTAAGCAGTGGTTTAATTGTATTTTTCAAGTATACCTGGGTTGAAGATCAGCCTACTGCCCCATTGCCAAGAATCAGAGGATTAAGGGCTGTGGTATTTTAAACATTTCACATATCTTTGGTTCCCCCTAAAAAGTACTTTGAGAACATGTAACCAAAACTAGGGGCTTCCCTGGTAGCACAGCTGGTAGAGAATCCACCTGCAATGCAGGAGATCCCAGTTCAATTCCTGAGTTGGGAAGGTCTCCTGGAGAAGGGCTAGGCTACCCTCTCCAGTATTCTTGGGCTTCCCTGGTAGCTCAGACAGTAAAGAATCTGCCTGCAATGCGGGAGACCTGGGTTTGATCCCTGGCTTGGGAAGATCCCCTGGAAGAGGGTGTGGCAACCCCTTCTAGTTTTCTCGCCTGGAGAATCCCCATGGACAGAGGAGCCTGGCGATCTAGTCGGACACAACCGAGCATCTAAGAACAGCACAACCAAAACTAGACGAACACCAGTGCTAACGTACCACATGTTAATCTCCTCCATTTCTTGTCTTTTGTACTGTTTTCTTCAGTGTGGTTACATTTTAAAGTTATAAGCCAGAGCTACCACTGAATGGTAATCATGATCGCAAGCTGCTGTTTTTTGGAATTGTAATCTCTTTAAGCAATGATCCAATGTTACATGAAGAAAAGCTGCTGGAGTGAGGGTTGGGAACAGATGCTGCTGCAGATCTGAACACAAGCCAAGGACTGTTTACACTCCTTCCCTGTCCCCTCCCATCTCATCAGGAGCAAGACCCTTCTTTTCCAGGTAGAAGGAACTCGTGCACCATCAATATTGGTTTTTGGTGGGGAACTCTGGAAAGAGAATCTGTGCCTATCTGGGGACTGGAGAGTGTTAGGGCCTTGGTTCCAACAAGCCGCCTTCCTATAGTCACCCCAGAGGAAGATCAGAACCCACACAACACACTTCTGCTTGGCTCACAAGCCCCCCCCTTTCAAGTGACTTCCAGAAACACTTCCTTAATTTATTTAACTCTTAGGAAAAAAATAAAACGTAGACAGTAGGTTCTAGTGATGATAGTTTCAATCCAAAACAAAGAGGCTGTGTGTCAGACTGTGGGAGGCAGAGATGCTGATGCCTAGAGGTTGCTCCTGGGCTGCAGAAGGGAGGCCGAGCCAGCTTCTCCTGTCTTGTTACTTGGGTTTCCCCACTTGCCAAGAGGAGCAAGCCCCACTCCTCTCCTGACCTCCCCCTTACTTTCCCTTCTGACCAATCCCCGCCCATATCAGGGCAGACAGGTGGGCAGGCCCTCTGGGTCAGATTTGGGTGAGTCAGGTATCTGAGTGACCTGACTCTAGGAAATATGAGGGTGGTGCAGAGGGAGGGAGCGGAAGTCTCAGGAGTGTCCCGCTAGTGCAGGGTGCGGTGAACAGGCGTAAAGAAGAAATACCGAAGCAGGGAGACCACTGAGTGCCGTGCAGCGTAAAAGACCCAAGCAATGGGCCTGGAGTCTCCCACCAACTGGCTCTGTGATCTTCTCCTCCTTGAGTTTTTGTTTCCTGGAGACTGGAAAAGTGCCATTTAAACTCGGCTGTTAGCTAATTCTTTGTGAGCTGATTTTGAGTCCTTTGCTGTGTGTGGGTCTGGTTCTGCCCATGTCTCTCGGTCATGAGTTCACTGGCCCTATAGAAGTCAGCAGGGAAGCTCATGTGTGGCTGTTGCAATAAGAATCTGATTTTAGTTGCCGTTATTTTTCAAGCATATTAAATGAATATTTTGTCTATTGTTTTTCAGTTGTTGTTTTAGCCTAAAAGTATGTGCTGTGGAGTTGCACTTAGCCTAGGACATGGCCTGTAGTATGGATGGAAGGATGAGCTCCATAAAAATGATAAGATCTCCTGAAATTATACACTGGTGTACGTATACATTTATATGTGTGCATATATACAAGTGATGCTAGTGGTAAAGAATATACCTGCCAATGCAGGAGACTCAAAGGACACAGGTTCGATTCCTGGGTCGGGAAGATCCCCTTGACGAGGGCATGGCAACCCATTCCAGGGTTCTTGCCTGGAGAATCCCATGGACAGAGGAGCCTGGTGTGCTACGGTCCATGGGGTTGCAAAGAGTTGGACATGACTGAAGTGACTGAGCATGCACACATACAAGGACTCACGTGCATATATGTATATATGTGTGCTTGTGTAAAACTGGGTTTAAATAACATACCACTTTTTTTTTTTCACAAGTTCCTGTGTGTTTTCCTCTTTGGTTTTATTACAATTTTGTTATGTTCTATTTATCTCCATTACTTTCTGGCCTCATTGATGTCCCTGTCTGTATCGCTGCTCAAAGCAGAATTTTAAGAACACCTTAAGGTGTTTTTAAATGAAGCCAGTAAACAGCTTTAGCCGACACCTCCAGCATGACACGGTGAGACAAGCCAACACAAACAGGGAGTGGGAGGTTTGCTGACAGCTCTGGGCACAGAGACCTCAGGACTGGTTTGGTGAGGCAGACTCAGAATCAAGCAGTGACTCGTGGAGAAGCCAGGGAGAGCTTAATCGTGTTGGCTCTTGTACCAGCTCCCTGCACAAGGAAAGGAAATTCTAGAAGAGGCTGAGCCCTCTTTTAGTCAACGCAGGAGAGGAGACATGCACGACCAGCCCAACTAGGGCAGGAACGCTGGTATACAGATGCTAACTCAGCACCTCCAGTGTGAGGTCTCAGGCAGTGCTGGGCCCACCTTTCTTCTTTTGGGTTTGGTGTCTGGGAGCTGTAACTAAAACTCCAACACTGTCCTGTGTGCTAGTTACAATATAGATTGGGCCACTGTGATGACAAGATTCCCAAACAAAGTGGCTTCAGTAAGAAAAGAGTGGTTCTTTCTAATATATAAGCTCTGGTATCCTGTCCAGAGTCGGCTGGTACCTTGCAGACCCTGCTTGTAAAATGCCTTGCTCCACTAAATGTTCTTCACTTGTCCTATTAAAAAATGAAGCTATTCCACAGCCATACAGTAAAGCCTTAAAAATCCAAGAGAGTTTGTGGAAAAATAAAGGAAATAGAGACAATCAAGCACTCATCGCAGGGGATGTTGGCAATATGGTATAGAGGTTACATGAAGCTTTACCATACTCATTATCATTGTTTCCTCTGCAACTTCCCAGACTGTGAGCTTGGTCAAGTTACTTCTCTGTGCCTAATTTATAAAAAGATGATAATAGTGTCCACTTTGCAGTTTGTTGTAGGCTTGCCTGTATTCATGAGTTAATACATGCGAAGTTCTTAGAACGGTGTCTAGACCACAGTTAGAGCCCAATAGTGGGTACTCTTGATACCCTACCTTCATAAACTTCAGATGAGTATTTTTTGCAAGCATTTGTGACTCTGTCTCCAGCCTCCCTCTGGCCTCTCAGGATGTGTTCTGCTACATGCAGGGCAGATCATAAGTGCTGCGAATTTAAAAGATAGCCAGTTGTTCTCAACCAGGAGGCTAAGCTGTCTTCAACAGCTTTCTTGTCTCTTGAGAGACAGTCCTGAGATGTGTTCTCTACGGTTCCACAGACGTCCATCCCCAGGGTGATGGAGCTCTGGTTTCCCACATTAGAAACCAGCTCATTGACATATTATGTATTGCTTCCTTGCTTCCCATGGTTCGTCTCCCCACCCTCCTGGTCTTCCTGGTATGACCACCCACATTAACTACTTGCATTCAGGATCAGCCTCTGGGATATACCCCCTAAGACACATTCTTCTTACTACACACTTTTGTCCAACCATGATGATCTTAGGATGCACTCTGATCCTGACAGCCCTAGCTCTTCCCTTTTCATGCACCTCTAGCTCTTGATGTTCTTTTTCTCTCTTTAACATCTGCACCAGGATGAGACAAATACAGATTACACTCCTCAAACCTCCCCCCACGCTCCCCACCCCTGACACAAAGGTATATACTAAATTCCATGAAAACCACAAAGGAAGTGGAATATTATGGCAAAGAATATTCAATGTCTTTGGGGCTTGCCGCCCTGCCTAACTTCCTGCAGATTTTTTCTGATTTCTCTTGGGAACCGCACATATGGCATATTGCTTAGAATTGTGCCTGGGTTGTGACTGCATTAAATCTGAAACATGGGGGAGGACCCAGGTACACAGCTCTACATCCTGTTGTGATGGATAAGCATTCTCTGCATTTCCTCCCTGGGGCAGGGAGAAGATGGAAGTGTTTTTCATGAAGACAGGAAATATCTTCACTACTACTTGATGAGCGAGATGGAATTATCCTAAAAGAGCAGGTCCATGGGGTGAGGAGAAAAGATATGTGGGCTGGATTGTTAATGAAATGATTAAACAATAATGCTCTCTGTGGCCACACCCTACTATTTTACACAATGGGGGAAAAAACAACTTGGCAAAATAAAATCAATGTTGGCTTCTTTAAAATGTGCAACCATTTCACTGTTACCCGTGTGCAAGTCCCAGTGCCAAGAAATCCAAAGATACTACAGGTAGTCCGCATTTTGTAGGGTTCCAATATATGTGAATTTCCGTCACCGCAATTGAGTTTAGTTAAATAAAACCAGTCCCCTCTAGCAACATGGTTCAGATTTCAGTCACCCTGGTATCTGAACTGTGGGTAGCTGCATGAAGTACAAAGTGTGCTGCTAGCTCATCAGTGCACATATTTAGGGAGCTCATCACCTCCTCAATATGCACCTCACCATCACAATCATGTCACTCCTTTCACACTCTGTTAGTGATTGGTCACTGGGCATTTGTTATTCCATTTACCCACAAACAGCAAAATGTGTTGTTGGGTTGCCTCCTTGTCTTCCAGTGATCACCTGTGTGCCATGTTACACAAATGGATAATCAATGGAATGAACTGCCAACAAAAATGAAAGCGAAGAAAGAAACAAAAGGTGATAATTCAGGAAGGAAAATTCAAATCGAACGTAAATTACGTTTAGAAAATCCAGCTGAGCATGGGAATGTTGACATTGGAGCCACTCTGGTAAGTGACCAAAGAGCAAAGGAATTCAGGAACTTATTGCCATAGTGCAGAAAATGAAAAAAGATGATGTCTCAGGGGAAGTGACACCACCACCAAAAAAAAATAATCCCTCCCCTAGCCCTCCCTCCCATGCACACATATTAAAAGGACTCTTGGATACATCATGATATTAAAAATACAAAGGATAAAATGGTGGAAACATCCAAATTTTTGAAAGAGACGGACAATCTACCAAAGCATAGAAAAGGTATTTGCTCTGTATTTTGTTACATGACGAGAAGGCAAGCACTGTTCTAATTACTCTACATGACATTTTTGCAAAGAAATAAAACACTTTAGTTCTCAATATTTCCAATCTATTTGTGTGCTGAATATTTGCTTTATTGATTTTTTGTTTCTATGTGCATTTATCCCTGACAGTGAAAGAGTTTTTACCATTTTCCAGAAGCTTTGCATATTTTATTTGTTTGCACTGGATCTTAGTTGTGGCATGTGGGGTCTAGTTCCCTGACCAGGGATTGAATCCAGGTCCCCTGCATTGGAAGCTCGGAGTCTTAGCCAGTGGACCACCAAGGAAGTCCCAAATTTTATTTCTAATTCTTGTAACAGTGCTGTTTGGTAGATATTGCTATGCCTACTTCATGGATGAGAAAATGAGGCTCAGAGGGCCAAGTAAATTTTCTGAAGCTCTAGCTGCTTTCATACATCTGTTTGATGGTAAAATCTATGCCTCCTTGCCAAATCAGGGTCCTTTATTTGGCTGACATTTTTATTCACATTATGAACTAATGAATAATTTTCTAGCTTTCTGTGTTTTAAAATGCTTAGAAGCACAGACTAATAATGATCAAAAACATGGTTAATAAGAAAACAATGCAAACTTAATATGTCATTTAATCACCCTGAGCCTGACTAGCTCATTTTATAGGAGGTATATTGAGTCCCTTGGACAGTAAGGAGATCAAACTAGTCAATCCTAAAAGAAAACAGTCCTGAATGTTCATTGGAAGGACTGATGCTGAAGCTGAAGCTTCAATACTTTGGCCACCTGATGCGAAGGACTGACTCATGGAAAAGACCCTGATGCTGGGAAAGATTGAAGACAGGAGGAG
The DNA here is from genome assembly GCF_042477335.2 of Ovis canadensis. Classification (NCBI taxonomy): domain Eukaryota; kingdom Metazoa; phylum Chordata; class Mammalia; order Artiodactyla; family Bovidae; genus Ovis; species Ovis canadensis. The sequence continues at coordinate 35,837,886 of NC_091260.1, forward strand.
AAGGGGATGACAGAGGACGAGATGTTTGGATGGCATCACTGACTTGATGGGCATGAGTTTGAGTGATCTCCGGGAGTTGGTGATGGATAGGGAGGCCTTGAGAGCTGCAATCCATGGGGTCTCAAAGAGTTGGAGACAACTGAGCAACTGAATACATCAAAGTTTAAATGAGATAGATAAACGCACAAAAATCTTTCCAAGTTATTAAAGGAAAGGTGCCCAAGTTTTAAATGCTCTTTTCCTAATATCGCAAATAAAAAGTTTTATTTCTTTTAGTTACTTTTGTTACCATTTTTACTTTAAATATTACAGAAGAGTTAAAAACCTTCAATATAATGAGTGCTTTTGCACTCACAGATTTTAATGTCTATCTCAGTTAAGAAAAGGCGGAGGAGGGAAGGCTTATTGTTTTGCCAGGTTGATATGGAAAACCTAACACTCATCCAGCATTCTTCGGGAAAGGAAGTGGAAGTCTCCTGTATCAGATATTTTGGAAAGAAAGCAGCACCGAATAGGCTGGAAGTTCCAAATGGGCTCTTTCCAAAAGCACTTTTATTGATTCTTGTTGAGTCCTCGTGGAATTGAATAGTTGCCCATATTATTTGTATTCTGAGTCTGACACTACTATCAGTGATTTTCTGAGGATTTGGTGGTGATTTTTTTTGCTGCCGTGTGTATGTGTCTGTGTGTGTGTTAGGAGTATCACCAGATCCTAAGCATTTATGGAAAATTGCCTTCAGGGACTGTTAACTCTGGACTCACTCCAGGCCACCAGGTTTGTCCTAGATGGCTCCTTCCGACAGGCGGACAAGGTACGGTTCATCCTCAAGGATATTTCAGATCACTATACACCTCATTGGTTTATTTGCTCCCAGCGACGACCTGAAAGTACCCACAAAAATTTAGATGCTGCAGCCATCTTGTTCTTTCTGCACCAAGAGAGACCTCCTTAAACGGCTTCTAGGAAAGAAAGTAGAAGTGTTTGGCTGGGACAGCTGCAGCTTGACTTTCTCACAAAGTTCAAAGGGTTATTTGGTCAGTCACGCCCTCCCGTAACCTGCTTTTGTGCGGCCACAATTCTAACTATAGGACTGCCTAACCCTCAGATCCCTTTAAGGAAGGTGCCTTCAGAGCACAGCTCAGCTGAGGGGAACTTTCTAAAAAGAAGTGACCATTTTCCTCTTTAAGAGGGAAAAAAAAAATGGCATGGAGTCAAACATCAGTAAGTATACAGTTGGTTCTATTTACATGACACACTTTGAGTCCTGCCTTGTATACTGAACAATAGTTATCTCCCCTGCACAGGCTGTAACTGTGAAGTGTGGGTGCTTCAAACTTGCCTACTGGAAACCGGGTTCAGGGCCCTTTCTCTCTCAGCTGTAATAACATTCACTATGATGTAAGTCCCACCAACATCTTTCAACCCAGGAGGAAGTTTGGTTTGGCTGATTTAAACTTAAAATAGGAAAAGAAAAGCTTGTTTTCTTATCCTTCTTCGACTAGCCTGCGATTTTAAATTAAGTTGTGATCACCTATATTTATTTATATGTGGAAAATGTTATCTCACACATTGATCACAATCTTTCACAGACTTTGATAAGATTACAGATGATCTAACCGTGTATGCTAAGTCACTTCAGTGGTGTCCAGCTGTTCGAGATCCTATGGATCCTATGGACCCGCCGGGCTCCTCTGTCCATGGGATTCTCCAGGTAAGAATACTGGAGTGTGTTGTCATGCCCTCCTCCAGGGGATCTTCTCGACCCAGGGATCAACCTGCATCTCCTGCATTGCAGGTGAATTCTTTATCACTGAGCCCTGGGGAAGCCCCAGATGATCTAGGAGATTATTGTGAATTGTTTCCATGCATGCTTATTTATTTTCTTATCTGACTCTTTCTCTGTGGATCAAAGCCTGTGTAAAAAAGACAGTTTTTGGAGAAACTAGAATAACAATATCCAACAATAAAAGGACAGTTGGGATAGTTGCGTTCAAGAACGGCAGAAGCTCGTGAACTTTTTCTTACAGTATCAGATAGTATAATTTTAAGCTTGTAAACATTTGATCTCCCTCACAACTATCTAACTTTGCTGTTGTGATGCTAAAGAGCATAGGCAGTGGTCTGTGGTTAAGCTGGGATCCAACAAAACTTGTCATCCAAGGCCCAAGTTTGTCCCGTCTTTCTTCTCTCCCATCCTTGGCGCATTGGCTTATGTCCCAGCGGCACAGTCTCAAGGTGGCTGCCCCAGTTCTAACGCTGTATGTAGGGGCAACAACATCTGGAAGAAGAAATAAGACTCCCTCCCACCATGTGTTTCCTTTTAAGAGTAAGACAGTCTTTCCAGGAAGACCCTTCCATCTGCTAGACCATGTCTATTTAACCAGAACTGGGACAGAACATTTCAAGAAGGGTTTGATCTATGTTAGTTGCCTGCAGCTTCTCTGACACCAAACATGGTGATGTAAAACAACAGAAATGTATTCTGTCCAGTTCTGGAGACCAAAAGTCCAAAATCAGCCTCGCTAGGCCAAAATTAAGGTATCATTAGGGCCATACTCTCTCAGGGTGTTCTGGGGAGAGCCCCTTCCTTCCTTTTCCACTTTCTCATGGCTGTTAGGATTCCTCAGCTTGTGGCCATATCACTACAACCTTCAAATCTCTCTTTGTTCCATTTTCTTTTTTTTTTAATATAAATTTATTTATTTTAATTGGAGGTTAATTACTTTACGATATTGTATTGGTTTTGCCATACATCTTCGTTCCATTTTCAAATCGCCTTCTCTTCTGTGTGCCTGTGTGAAATCTCCCTTTGCCTGCCCCACCCCTTGTTTAAAATATGAATGCTTCACAAATTTGCATGACATCCTTGCGCAGGGGCCATGCTAATCTCTGTATTGTTTCGATTTTAGTACATGTGCTATAGAAGTAAGCTCTGCCTCTTTCTTGTAAGGACACCTCTTTCTGTAAGGACATTTAGGGCTCACCCATATAATTCAGTGAAAATGGCTTATCTCAAGATGCTTAAATTAATCACATCTGGAAAGAGCCATCTTCCAAATAATGTAACATTTACAGGTCCAGGGATTAGGATCTTATGACTTTGTGGATCATGATTCAGGCAGCTTCCATCTTGGAGAACTTTGTCAAAATAAAAACTTTGTTAAAGTAACAGCCATTAAATCAACTACCAGCAAGAAGGAACTACCATGATTCTTTTTTAATACTAATCAAGATTTGCTTAATTCAAATAATAGAAGTGTTGGCCTAAAAATGTTGGAAATCAGGCATGGGAAAATCTGGAATATGACTGTTATATAGGCAAACATCAGTATCTGCTATAGCATACTCATGCGCAACTATTGTGTTTAGCAAGAGCTTACAGTGACTTAAGAAAATAAATTTTGTGAAGTAATAGGAAGAAAACCTTTTATCTATGGTATGGTCACAACAGAGAATGAAATTCTCTTGTGCATTAAAAAGATGGAGACAATACACAATACAATACACTAGTGTTTCCCTGGTGGTGGTGGAAATTGGGGTTATTGACTTTCTTTTCTCTTTTTTGTATTTTCAAAAATATTTATGAAAAGTATATATATCTATATATAGCTTAAATTAAAATATTTTAATAAGAAATCAATAGTACTGTTATATGATAATACTAGAGTATTTTTAAAAGATAATATCAGTTTATTTTGCATCATGTCACTTAATTTCTCTATCTCATTTAGTTTACTGTATCAAAATTATACAGAATAGCCATAGACCCCAGCTACCCACTCCAGTATTCTAGCCTGGAGAATTCCATGGACCATATATATAGTCATGGGGTCGCAAAGAGTCGGACACGACTGAGTGACTTTCACTCACTCCACCCAGATAAATGCTTCTGCTTTCAAAAAGACCTAGAGCCCCTACCTTGTCATTAGAGTTATCTTTCTGAAACATGGGTTGTGAAATCCACCATGCATGCACATATGCTAAGTCGCTTCAGTTCTGACTCCTTGTGACCTTATGGACTGCAGCACGCCAGGCTCCACTGTCCCTTGGGATTCTCCAGCAGGAACACTGAAGTAGATTGCCATGCCCTCCTCTGAGATCCACCTTGCTTCTCATCAAAAATGTTTAATGTCTTTTTGTCGCTTTTGAAAATATCTTTTCTTTTCTAACTCTGGCACTTAGAGTTGTACCTCACAGAGTTGTACTTTTCAAAGTCCCCGTCACCAGATGCCCCTCCAACTCAGTCATGTTCTTTTTGCTCTGCCTTGACCATTTATGGTCTTTCTCAAGCTGATCTCTACGCGGGGGTTCTCCCTGTGGTCCCAGATGGAGGAGCAGCTCAACTCCACCAGGGATCTTACTAGAAATGCAAATTCTCAGACCTCCTGAATCAGAAAGTCTGGGGGTGAGCCTCCTCATGCAAGGCTTGACAAACCCTCGAGGTAATTTCAATATATGCTAGAGACTGGGAGACTTGGGGTTATCTAGCTTTGCCCTACTTTCTTTATTATTGCATTCTTACATCTGTAGCAATCAACATTACTAGAATCACCACTGTATTATTCATCCTAGAGAATTAATTTGTCAATCAATTTTACAAGTATATATTGGGCCAGCAATTGGCCTTCTAAACAAATAACATACCTATATTCCTATGATTTTCTTGCTCTATCAGTCATTTTTCCTGTAGGTAAATATTTCTTAGCTTGTTTTTATGTATTTTATGCATATGAGTCAATGAACCAGGGCAAGGATGAACACACTTTCTTAACCATCCTCTGGATCACTTATTCTAAAATCATCAAACGCCTACTTTGAGCAAACATTGTCTATGATTCAAAGCCATTCCTTCAGCTGCAGTTCATTGAACAGGCCTGGTAATACATGACCATCCCTCTGTCTCTTCCATTTTCCTCAACTAAACCAAAAATATACCCTGAAGAATCACGGCCATTCTGCCTAAAGGCCCAAAAGAGAGTTCCCCACCAGCTTTGCTTGTAGTTTTATAACCTCAGGCAGATCATCTTTCAGTAGAGTCTTACATTCATCATTGTGGAAATAGAGATGGTAGAGGATTTTTCCTTTGATTATATGGATTCTCATGGGCTAAAATCTTTGAGCTTCCACAGAGCTCAGTGATAAGGGAGGGTTCGGTTCAGGTCCTACTTTTTTCTCCACTGTCATCTGAAGGAACTGTGTTTTGATCTCTGATCAACGCCTAATCCCATGGCTGGCACATATGTGTGTGTGTGCTCAGTACTCAGTAGTGTCTGACTCTTTGCAACCCCATGGACTATAGCCTGCCAGGCTTCTCTGTTCCTAGGCTTCTCTGGGAAAGAATACTGGAGTGGGTTGCCATTTCCTCCTCCAAGGGGTATTTCCAACCCAGGAATTGAACCCATGTCTCCTGCATTGGCAGGTGGATTCTTTACCACTGAGCCATCTGGGAAGCCAGCTGGCACATAGTGAAAGCCAAGTAAACAATTATTGGATAAATGAAAGAAACAATGAAAGGGATGGAAGGGTGGAAGGATGGAAGAAGGGAAGAGTGAGAGGGATGAGGGAAAAAGGATGGGAGGGAGGAAAGAAGGGAGAGAGGAGGAAGGCAGGGAGATGGCAACATGTAGATCAGACACAGCTTCTGATCTGGGGAAATGCTTAGGGAAGACAGGTAGAATTGGAACTCTAATACTTAGTCTCTTATACCTAACCTGTGCCAACAGCTAACTAGCTAGGTATGTTCCAACAGTAAATTAACCATTAGTTCTCTCCCTGGAGGATGTTTTTGGCAGCTCCTCCCAGGTGCAGAGGGTGAGGCCTCTCTGAGAGTCCGAGAAAAGGGCTTTGTGAATTGTAAAGCAAAATGCAGATGGTAATTAACTAACGCATCACAAGCAAGGACAAGTCTCCTGAGCAGTCCCAGGAGAGACGGTTTTGCCTTTTTTTGGTCATTTGAATTCTCAAAATTGTCCTCAGCTTATACAAAATCAACCTGAAATGATCTGTGATTAAAATTTCCCCTCTGAAAATCTAAGCAACTTGGGTATTGTAGGAATTGGACCATTTGTAGATAATTTATGAATAATACTCGCTTTTCAAATAGCCTCTGTCTTCCCAAAGAGCCCTCTGTCCTGTCAGTGGGACTGCTGCCAAGGCTGAAACTGCTAAACTGGGCCAGAGACACTGAAGTCACTGGTGTCTCTGATTCTTCTAAGAATTTGGGACACTTTATTGAAGCATTTGTTTTTCTTCATATAAAATGTAGGCTAAAAAGTTACTAGCTATCTTTATGCTGGGAAAGGCTTTCAAAATTGCAATCCATGTGATTCACTCAGCTTTTGCTTTGTCTTGTTGTTGTTCAGTCCCTCAGTCATGTCTGACTCTTTGCCACCCCATTACTACAGCACGCCAGGCCTCCCTGTCCTTCGCCATCTCCCGGAGCTTGCTGAAACTCATGCCCATTGAGTCAGTGATGCCATCCAACCATCTCATCCTCTGTCACCCCCTTCTCCTCCTACCTGCAGTCTTTCCCAGAATAAGGGTCTTTTCCAAAGAATCAGCTCTTCTCATCAGGCGGCCAAAGTATTGGAGCTTCAGCCTCAGCATCAGTCCTTCCAACGAATATTCAACCCCTAAAGGGTTGATTTCCTTTAGGATGGACTGGTTGGAGCTCCTTGCAGTCCAAGAGACTCTGAAGAGACTTCTCCAATTCCACAGTTCAAAAGTGTCAACATCAGTTCTTCAGTGCTCAGCCTTCTTAATGGTCCATCTCTCACATCCATACATGACCACTGGAAAAACCATAGCTTTGCCTATATGGACCTTTGTCAGCAAAGTAATTTCTCTGCTTTTTTATACACTAAGTTTGCCATAGCTTTTCTTTCAAGGAACAAGTGTCTTTTAATTTCATGGCTGCAGTCAGCATCTGCAGTGATTTTGGAGCCCGAAAAAATAAAGTCTCTCACGTTTCCATTGTTTCCCCATCTCTTTGCCATGAAGTGATGGGACCAGATGCCATGATCTTAGTTTTTTGAATGTTGAGTTTCAAGCCAACTTTTTCACATTCCTCTTTCACCTTCATCAAGACTTTACTTTGTTTACTGCTAAAATAATTGAAACTGAAATCAAATACTGAGCAGAACCCAACATATCCTGGTCGCAGTAATATTCAGGGGCTTGAAACAATGACTAAGCCCTCTGCTCCTTTTTCACAGGATTCTGTGGACATGAAAGGGAATCAGTAATATCATCTTTTCCTCTCCCTTTCTTTCAGGTCAGTTCTGGCGGGCACAGTCTTAGCCTGTGTTTGCATGTGCCTCTGAAAGGCCAGATCAGCTGTATTAAACTGAACAGTGGCACTTTGTAGTACCAAACCAGACAAGACCACGCAGAGCTGAGCTGCCTGGGGAATGATGCCTGTTCTTATATGTCGATCAGGCTGTCATGTTGTTATTTTTTTCCTTGCTTCTGCTGAGCAGGAGTGATGGAAGTCTCATGGTTGTTCACACCCTGGGATTATGATACATTTTATTAGCTCTCAATACTGCTCAAGGAAAGGCAAAATTTTTAAATGGTCAAGTTCAAAAGAGAGCATTGCTAGCTGTGATCTCTGTGTCTCTGGCAAAATTCCACCAGGTCCACTCCCACATCCAAAATGCACATGCAGAGCCCTCCCCGGCCACTGGCTGGGGGTGTCTGAGTTCACACGTATTCCTGCAACTGGCTCTGTGGACTAGAGAGCCACATTACATTGCTCCTCAAAGATCCACTAATGGCAAGTGATAAAATGGATTGCCTGGTGCAGAAGAGAGTCATATGGACTTAATTGCATAAGAAACAAGAAATTTATTAAGCAGGGCTTTTATGGTGTGGAGGTGAGAGCTTTTTCATTTCAGAAGTTATACAGCATAATATACAGAGCTGTGCTATTTCAAATATAATGGGCATGTGTAATGTTGAGAAAGAACACATACCCATTTCTGAGAACATTGTTCAGCTTGGAAAACATCTTAAAAAGGAGCTTCACAGTGGAACTCTTCTCTGCTTCTCTCTAAATCCCAGAGAGTTGTTCTCTGTGTGGTGTCCATCCTCCCTCTTGTTCCCCTTATGTTTTATAGCGTTGGCTTTCTAAAGGCTGGAAAGAAAGTTCCTAGGGATGTGTACCAGCATTCCTAGGAGGAAATACATGTATACTTTGAAACACTATTTCATATTGTAACAGAATGCCATAACTTGAGAACCAATAGTAAGGCCACCATTTTCATAATATAGGCAAAGAAGGTAAAGTTTGATAAGTTCTCTTTGCTGGGGTGAATCTGCACCATGAATCTCCACAGAGGGCCCCAGTTAGGGGTGGAGGTCTCATCTTCCTTGGTGGCTCATGTCAGGATTTTCTTGGGTGGTCAGACATAACACTTTAGTTTATAACGTAGGGAAAGAAAAATGTCCAAGGCTCAGAAAAATTCTGGGCACAGATAATAACAGGAAACCCCTGTATCTTTCCAGTAGTATCAACTTGAGGTGACTGAGCTGGGACATGTGTACCCCTGCCAGGGTAGGAGCCACATATTCAGGGCCTGAGATCCAGGGTCAGGAAGAGAAAGTTAAGTATTATAAGTGAAGACAGCCGTGGCTTCAACAGCACAGGCTTCGCCTTCATTGCATGGACACATGTTTGCCCTAGGAAAATGGAAGAGAAAGAGGATTGTGGGCAATGAATCCAGCAAGGGGCCTCAGAAAGGGGCCTGGCCTGCTGAGCTGTATTTAGGAAGGAGGCTGCAATGAAAGTGAAAGTGTTAGTTGCTCAGTCTTATCTGACTTTATGACCCCATGGACTGCAGCCTGCCAGGTTCCTCTGTCCCTGGAATTCTTCAGGCAAGAATACTGGAGTGGGTTGCCAATCCCTTCTCCAGGGGATCTTCCTGACCCAGGGATTGAACCCTCACCTCCTGCTTTGGATGCAGATTCTTTCCCGTCTGAGCCACAAGGGAAGCCCCTCGAGAATATGGAAGTTCCTCAAGAAACAATTGTGAAGTGTGTGGGGAGGAAGAGGGACAGAGGCTGCTTCCGCATTTTCATTGGTGGTGCCCTGGGCAGGGGTAGGGGCAGAGGTCCCACCTGAGCAAGCAGACAGCGGAGTTAATCCCTGTTCAGCAGGGAGGCAGCTCTTTGCAAGTGACTTCATGATGTCATTTTATAAGACCTTCTGAACCTACCCAAGGGTACAGGCTTCATGAGCAGTGGCTCTGGGGAGCAAAAAGAGTGAGTCAGGTAGGAGTAGTGACAAAGAGGACAGTCAGTCATAGCCAGCAGGTCTGCTAAATGGGTATTAACAGGGAAAAGAGGAGAAAGCCTAGTGAGTGCAAATGCCACAAGAAATCACCATGTGCCACAGCTGTGGATGGGGCCATGCCCCAGTGTTCCTCTCTTGTCCCACCCACAGCTGTAGAAGAGTTGGTGGGACCCTGTGTTGATGAAAGGGTATAACCTCTGAGTCACGCTCTGAAGGGGTACAAGCAGCACCAGGGGAGACCAGAAGGGTGGCCCTGAGAGATGGTGCTAAGAGCTGGGCATGGCCCCAGCCAATACACAGCAATGCAACTGAGACCTCAGTCTTCTAACCAACAGGAACTAGCGTTCTTTCAACACTCTGAATGAACTTGGAAGTGAACTCTTCCCCTGAGCCTGCAGATAAAAGCCCATCTAGCCAACACTCTCACGTCAGCCTGCGAGACCCTACATGGAGAACTCAGCTAAGCCCACCCGGACTTCTAACCTATTATTGAATTAGAAATAATAAGTGAGTGTTTTAAGCCACTAAGTTTATGATCATTTGCTGTGCCACAGTAGAATAGTATAACAGCCATGCTTACACGTTTGTAACTGCTTTCACACTGCACCTGCAGCGTTGGGTAGTAACAACAGAGACCTCACACCTACAGAAACCAAAATATTTACTATCAAAAAGTTTACCCATCTGTGCATGCGTGCTAAGTTGCTTCAGTTGTGTCCGACTCTTTGCAACCCTATGGACTGTAGCCAGCCAGGCTCCTCTGTCTGTGGGATTCTCCAGGCAAGAATACTGGAGTGGGTTGCCACATCCTCCTCCAGGGCATCTTCCCAATCCAGGAATCAAACCTGCTTCTCTTAAGTCTGCTTGCATTGGCAGGTAGATTCTTTACCACTAGCATCACCTGGGAAGCCTCTTATTCATCTGTCCTTTAACCAAAAATGTAACCTCACGTCAGATGTATTTAGTGAGAGTTTTATACCTGACCCAAAGCTTGCAAGAAACAAGACTTACATCTCAGAACAGTCAGTAAATATTCCTTTCATGAAAATGAAATAGGCCAAAAAACTAGAAGCTGTCCTAAAGACCTGTTCTCCATTCCAGTTTTTAAAAGGCTGGGTGGGTTGGGGTGAGGTGGGATGGGTGAGGGGGAGAGAGAAAGAGCACATATATTTTCAGAGGAAGAAAACCAGGGTGATGTGTACCATATGCATATTCATTTTCCACATTATGAATTTTTATAATAGTTAAATTTTGTGTAACATGTGGTATTAAGTTAATAATAATAATAACTATGATTATTAAAAGACATATTGTGCCCCACCTTGCCATGCGTGCTCCCTGGTGCAGTGGCCTGGAGAAAAGAAGGTATGAAAACCATTGCTTTGTGGTTAGAACTTGAATTCACGCAACTGGTTCTTTTTTTCAATTTGTGTGTGTGTGTGTGTGTGTGTGTGTGTGTGTGGTAAAAGTCACAAACATAAAACATACTGTTTTAACCATATTTACCTGCACAGTTCAGTGGTACTAAGTACATTCACATTGTTGTGCAGCTCTCACCACTATCCATCAACTCTATCCTCATTAACCACTAGCTTCCCATAACCCCACCCCTCATGCAGGCCCCTGGCATCTACCATGATCCTTTCTGACTCTGAATCTGACTATTCTAGGTACCTCAAATAAGTGGAATCAACCAGTATTTATCTGTACCTAATGTATATTGGGATGTATTTTTAAGGGTAACAATATATTTTGTTATTAAGGGTAACTTCACTCTGTAATGGGAGAAGGCAATGGCACCTCACTTCAGTACTCTTGCTGGAAAATCCCATGGATGGAGGAGCCTGGTGGGCTGCAGTCCATAGGGTCGTGACTGAGCGACTTCACTTTCACCTTTCACTTTCATGCATTGGAGAAGGAAATGGCAACCCACTCCAGTGTTCTTGCCTGGAGAATCCCAGGGACGGCGGAACCTGGTGGGCTGCCGTCTATGGGGTCGCACAGAGTCGGACACGACTGAAGTGACTTAGCAGCAGCAGCAGCAGCAGCAGCACTCTGTAATATTAATGTGTATATGTGGAGTCTAGAAAAATAGTACACTTGAACCTATTTGCAAAACAGAAATAGAGACACAGATGTAGAGAACAAACATATAGACACCAAGGAAGAGAGCGGGGATAGGATAAACTGGAAGAGTGGAATATATATGCATTGATACTACAGAGTAGAATAAGTCAGTAAGAAAAACCCCACTGATTCTTGACTGTCCTTCCCTTCATGGTACCTCTCTTCTTCCACAATGGAGCAAGTCAGGGTGACGCAGTTCTTCATCCACTATTGTTGTTTATCTAGAAGAGTATCAACCAATTTAGAGCTACATTGCTCTCTAACACACACACACACACACTAAAAGATATGGTATGGTATGTATTTAGCTAAATTGAATTAAAATTCATATGATTCTGAAGATTGGTTAGAAAAAATTGAAGAAGTGTATTGGTGTCCTCAAACTGTCATAACCAATTACCACGAGCTGATTGGAATAAAACAACATGAATTTATTCCCTTACAGTCTTGGAGACCAGAAGTCTGAAATCAAGATGTTTTCAGAGTTGGCTCCTTCTGGGTAATCTCAAGGAGAATCCATTTCATTCCTTTCTCTAAGTTTCTGATGGTGTTGTTCAGTGGCTAAGTCATGTTTGACTCATCACGACGCCATGGACTGCAGCATGACAGACTTCCTTGTCCTTCACTATCCCCTGAAGTTTGTTCAAACTCATGTCCATTGAGTCAGTGATGCCATCCAGCCATTGCATTGCCAGCAATCATCAGAGTTCCCTTGGCTTGTAGCTGGATACCTCCAGTCTCTGCCTCCATCTTCACATGGTCTTCCCCTTTTCATGTCTGTGTCTCAAATCTCTCTGTGCCTTTCTTTTTTAGGGATGCCTGTCATTGGAATTAGGCCTACCCTAAATGCAGGATGATCTCATCTAAAGATCCTTAATTATACACACAAAGACTGATTTGCCAAATAAAGTCACAATCACAGGTCCTGAGGGTTAGGACTTAGAGGTATCTTTTTGGAGGCCCCAGTCCAACTCACTATAGAAAATATTTGTAAATTCCTGTCCTTAATACTGAAAACTTTCCCTCTGTTTCTTAACTAGCAGTTGAAATCAACAAAGCTGTCCTATATTGTAGGAAGAATTGTTTTGCTTTTTATTACGAGGTTTTAGGAACGCTCAGCTCCTCTCCCCAAATGCTGTGAACATAGGTTGGACAATTCCTCAATGGCAAAACAAGTGAGAAATGCCAAAACCTTCACCACTATCCTATATGAGTACCCCCACCTTGTCTTGTGTCCTTTTCATCCATGTGGACAAAACCCAATTTAAGGCAACATTAGGAGATGTATCAACAAGCAAAGTAGTTATGCTCAAGTATTACATCCAGGATAGAACCCTGTGGAGTTTTTCTGTAGGTGGGAAATTGTTTGTGCTCTCTAGCAGAAGAGTATGGGTCTCTCTGGGAGAAAGTCCATGCCACTGATTGTCCATTTGGCCTTGGGAAAATTCGATGCTGTGATCTGGGTTCTCTCTCTGTAAAGAAGGCATGACAATGCCTTGCTACCTTACCAGGGTGTTGTGTGAATTTGCTGAACACCCATAAAGCTCCCTGAAAATGAAGAGGCTTACATAAGTCCCTGGTATTATTCACACAGCAAACGTTTTCCCCTGAGAATAAAGTAGTAAATGGTACCATTGTGCTGCTGGTGGAACGTGTTCAAAAGTTTCCGTTCACAACTAGTAGATCAAGTTGTGGGTGGCTGTATGGACTTTCTGTGCTCACGCCAAGCTCCTTCCAAAACAGGAGCACAATGGACTATCCTGGAATGAAAAGCCGTACTGTGAGAGGTGGCTGAATCACGGCATCACATCACATAGGACAGTCCTGTGTAGCCAGTGACTTCATATGCACCTTTTCCTTACGGCTGAGGGGAACAATAGCAGAAGCAGCGGCCACATGGATATCCAATGCAGCAGCTATTGAGCAGCAACTATCTTCTTCCACCACATTGACAAACTTCCCAAGCCTGTGGACACTGACAACAGGGGCGGGAGCTGAGGGGATTATAATTATAGCTCTTCTTTCTTTTTTCCTTTCTGAATTCTTAAGCCAGGAAAAGCCAGCATTCTAAATCAGATGGTGCACAGGTTAAGGACCTATTCTCTTGAAATACAATTCATCTGGTTGGGAGTGTGTGGGAATAGTCTGGATAGAATACTACTGGCTGGCATCAGAGATAAGAGGGATCTCCTTTCCACCATTATAAGCTTTGGAAACACTCCAGGATGTGATGCAGGGGAAATGGCCTCTTTCTTTTGGGGACTTTCAGCCTTGGGATGCCATATCTGAGATGACAGATATTTTAATTAAATGAGAAGATGATTAGCTGCTAAAGATATTGCATTTGTTTATTAAAGTAATCATGTTTAATGAGAAATATTTGGGATCACATTAACAAACTTCCTTGGGTTAAGGTCATCCTTTTGATGATAAATATTCTCACAGTAAAGAGCTGAGGTGCAATCACAGAATCATGGAATTTCTTAGCCGTGAATTATCTATCTTGATATTAAACTATTTGATAATTTTTTAAATCCTGTGGACAAGCTTGCATTTTTTCCCCCTCTTTTTGTTCAGTTCAGTTCAATTCAGTCACTCAGTCATGTCCAGCTGTTTGTGACCCCATGGACTACAGCACGCCAAGCTTCCCTGTCTATCACTAGCTCCAGCATTTACTCAAACTCATGTCCATTGTCTCAGTGATGCCATCCAACCATCTCATCCTCTGTTGTTCCCTTCTCCTCCTACCTTCAATCTTTCCCAGCATCATGGTCTTTTCAAAACAGTCAGTTCTTTGCATCAGGTGGCCAAAGTATTGGAGTTTCAGCTTCAGCATCAGTCCTTCCAAAGAATATTCAGGACTGATTTCCTTTAGGATGGACTGGTTGGATCTCCTTGTAGTCCAAGGGACTCTCAAGAGTCTTCTCCAATACCACAGTTCAAAAGTATCAATTCTTCAACAAAAAGTAGAAAAGAAGATCTTTCTAAATATTTAAGCCATGAAGTTAGTTAAAACCTTTAGATTGCAATGCAAAGGCTATGGAGAAGGATTGTGCAACCACAGGGTGCATTGGATTCACTCTGGGTCTCTCTCCCCCATTTTTCTGTCATATCCTCTCTTCAGAGAATCTTGCATTCATTTATTCAGTGCCTGTTTACTATTCTTTAGACAGTGTGCTAAGTGCTAAGGGTACAAAAAAGATGCGTGCGTCACCACTGCCCTCATGGAGCCCCTCACCTGGCGAGGAGCAAGGTGATGGTTATCAGGATGGAATCAAGGTGAGAGCTAGAGTAAGTGAAGAAAATTTCATCATGATTCCTTGCCTTAGGCCTTAACTGTCAAGGTCCTGGCACCTTCTTGAGACTTGTCTGTTCTCCCTGGAGTCATTTCTGCTACACTTGCCGTGAGATCCATGACCTGAGCCACCATCGCACTGATTCCCTCGGGTTCATATGAGCTTCAGTCGCATCTTGGAGGATGTAGAGCAGTGCAGACCCACTAGGCAGAGAGGGGTTCTGATCCTACCCTCTTGTTTCTGGAAGAGCACACACAGAGCCTGGAGGATACTGCGTGATATTTCTGCCTGACTGAGTCCACATGCAGGCAGTTCAGCAGCTTCCAAGGCTTCTCCATCAGTGTGCATCTGGGGACCCAAAGGTTGCACAGTGCTAATCTATGGTGACCAAGTTTAGAGGCTGTGAAGGAACTCTTTGCCTGAACAAGGCCAAGCATGCCTGTGAGCCTGAGTAATGCAATCATTTGGACAGTATTACATGCCAGCCTTCCGGTAAGCTTCCAGGAAGCAGACACCAGTGTCTGTTGCACTCCCTCGGGCTCAGACCACAGGCTGCCTGCCCCTTTTGTGTTACTCCTGTGGCCATCTGAGAAAATGAGATGCAGAGAGATGATTTGAAGAGAGGGTGTCATAGTTCCCACTCGGTTCCCAAGGTGTGGGTCCTTCCTTCAGCAGTTTCATGGCAGACCCTGTTAGTTACTCATCCTATATCCAACTCCTCGTCGTCTTACCAGTTTTGTTCAGGATAGCAACGTGCCTGGTTACCTGCTTGCTTTCCTCACTGCTCTCTCTGCTGGCAGAAACTTATGACATTACCTGAGCCAATAAGATGTGAGCTGAAGTCAGCTTGGCACTGGGAAAGTTTTTGCTTTCCTGATAGAAGGGGACCTATGTGTTTGGTACCACTTTTCCCATCCCTCTCTTCTTTTTTGCTTTGGACATGTGCATGATGTCTGGAAGATAGCAGCTACCATATAACCATGAGGCAACAAATGCAAAGACAAGCCAAGACTCCAGGACAGGTGGAGCAGAAAGATCTATTCATTCATTTATTTAAACTGATACTTAGTGTCTATCATGTGCCAGGCACTGATATTGTTGCTAGAGATACAGAAGTGAGGAAAACACACAAACACCCTTGCTTCCTTGAAGCTTATGTTTTAGTGGTGATAAGAGAGAAAGACAATTAATTATATTCCTATATAATACTAAAGGATGTGGTATGTCACACACAGTGGTAAGCACTATAGAGAAAAGAAAAGCAGGCACTCACCCTGGGTGGTACCTTGAATGTTCATGTGAGGACTGTGAGTAGAGGTGTGATGTTGTCTGACTCACATTTTAACAAGATCTCTCTGGCTTTGCAGAAGTCAGAATAGACTGTGTTGAGAATAGATGAAGAGGGGGAAGATTGAAAGAGCCAAGGCCTCTGATGGCATCAGTAAACAGATAAGACAACACCAGTAACTATCTGCTTCCAGAAGTCTTGTTATCTGTGGGAAACAGCTCCCTATTTCTTCAAGTTACTTTTAGGTATTCCATCACCTGTAGCCAAACTCATTCCTAACTAATATGAACAGGTATCATCATTTATTGAGCACATACTATGTGCCAAATGTTGTGCTAGGTCCTTGGGATGTAAATATGGAAACACATGTATTTCTTGTTATCGAAGAGCCTTCAAGGGCCTTATGAGTCAATTGTGAGGTATAAATAGGTGAACAAGTCCACTGCAATAAGCCAATTGCTTTAGCAACATTTGTCTGGAGGCTGGATTGACTCTGGAGGAGAACCTTAAGCCAAGTGAAGGAGTCAGGGAAGGCTTCAGGAAAGCTGAGCATGTTCTCAGGTAAACAAGTTATTAATAGCAGAGGGCGTTCCTGTCAGGAGAAACTAACTACATGTGCACACAGAACATGCAGTGTTCCAGGACACGTAGCTAGATCAGTATTCTTGGGAGACTGGGAAGGTGAATGGGGGAGGACAGCAAGAAGCAGTGGGTATTTAGGCAGGATGTGGGCAGGCGAGATGATAGAGGGGTTCATACGTGCTACAGAAGAATATGATTTATCCCTCAAACGATAGGGAGGCAGTGGAGTGATCATCCTGGCAGCAAGATTAAAGATGGCTTGTAGGGGAGTGAGACTAGAGATAAAGCCAGTGCAAGAGTCCGGGAAACAGGAGGTAACAACCCGAGCCAAGGCAGAGCTAGGATGGAGACGAAGGGATGCAGAGTCGTTGGTCTTGTGGAATAAAAGACAAGGAGACCTTCCAGGAGGATCCAGCACATTGTATGTACCGCTGCATGAAGAGACCGATAGTATTCTTGGCATAGAGATCATGTCAGGAGACAATGAACAGCTTTTTAGTGGACTGCAGTAAAGCATGACTGGCTTTGATAAAAGCCCATGGAGATTGTGTCTGATGAGCTGATGTCAGGAGATTCCGTTCAGCCAGCTTTGTGGAAATCAGAGAGAAGTTCCTTACACCTAGTCTGGGCTGTGCTTCCCTCCCGTAGTGTGACTTTGTGTTTCGTCCCGTTTGGATACCAGTTACTCTAGAATGTCTATTGTATTCATCAACATTGCTTTGCGTGGGTAATCGTATTAACAACTACCATTATTGGAAGACTACCATAGGACAGAAGTGTTACATACAATTTTTAAATTTTCTTAATAGCCCTGATAAGAAAGTATTATTAACTTGAGGCCACACAGCTAGTGAGGCAGACTGTGAGTCACATCTTGGGCCACCTGACAAAGCCTGTGTTGTTTTCACTATGTTGCAAGGTTACCCACTTCATTATAACCCATTGTCCAATCAAGACCCAGGGCTCTGTATTTTGCCCTCAGTGACAAAGCCCAGGAAAATTATGGCATTTCCAAAATACTTTCGTATATGGTGAAGAGAAACTTTAAAGTGGGTTTTGCCTGATTTCCGTGAAAGGGTTTGGGTTTTTCAGGCCTCCAAAGCTTTTAAAGGACTATAGAGTGTGTACTAACAAAAAATTTAAGGAGCAAATTACTTATTCTGGTAAACCATACTTTACAGAATAATCCAAGTGATTAATAAAAATTATGTAACTTCTTCAGAGAGAATGGAATCAGGAGGGTTGTTTCAATTCCTTAACCATAAGGATGAGTGGAGCTTCTTAGGAATAAATGTCCTAGAACCTAAATGCGGGCGGGACCTGCACGCAGTTATTGGGGATGATGGATGGATAAGATCAGATTTTGTCCCTCGTTCAGTGGTGGTGTCACATTACATATTCAGTAATTAGTCTTCTAAGCATCTACTCTATTTGTAATGCTGCTTTTGGTACTGGGAAGATGAGAATAAATGGAGAGACAAGGTAAAACTCTAAATCATGGTCTATCTTGAGACTTTGGGGAGAAGTGAAAGACAGTTATCCATGCCCTCCAAGGTTAAAGCAGTATCAGGTATCTCAAGGGTATTACTCAGGATCACAGAGTTTAATAGCTGGGCCTCAGAGACCACTCTGTCCAACCTTTACAATTTACTGACAATGAAGTTAAGTCCAAAAGAGTTTACAGTTTGCCTGAGGTCAAAAATAGCTGGTATGAGAGCTACCTCTGCCAAGAGTCTGCTTATATTACTGTTATTTTTATTTAATAATTAATTTAAAAATATTAGTACATTCACTTGAGAGGAAAAAAAGAGAACCTTCTATTTAACTCAGGAAAAACAACACCAAACCAAAGAGATCTCAGCCTGTCATTTGGAAGGAGCTGATCATGGAGAGGTGTAAAGTGTGTGCCAGGATCTGCATTGTAGCAGACAAGAGCCAATTTCTAGAGCCAGTAAAAACTTCAGGCAGCCTGTGGTGGTCAGTGGCCTACAACTCATGCAATGATGCTCTCACAGGATGGGTGGGAAGTATGATATTGGCTGTGGGCCTAGATATTGTCTCCTCCCTTGCTCTTGCCGGTTGTGTTTCTCCAATCTTCCTTTCAATTCTGTGAGTTTCCCAATAACCTTTCTGTTGTAAGAATTTACCACTATACCTTTACATCTGAGACTCCTTTAGCTGCACCCTACAAATTTTGATCTATTGTGTTTTACTTTTCATTCAATTCAAAATACTTTCCAGTTTCTCTTGTGACTTTTTCTTTGATTCATATGTTATTTAGAACGTGTTTAATTTCCACGAATTAGGGGATCCTAAAAATATTTTTCTGTAATCGATTTTTTTAAATCTAATTCTGTCATGATCAGAGAACATACCTTCAATGATTTCAATTTTTAAACTGCTGTTTTAGGTGAAAAAGAAAGAAAGAAAGAAAGTGAAGTCGCTTAGTCGTGTCCGACTCTTTGTGACCCCATGGACTGTAGCCTACCAGGTTCCTCTCTCTGTCCATGGGATTTTCCAGGCAAGAATACTGGAGTGGGTGTCATTTCCTTCTCCAAGAGATCTTCCTGACCCAGGGATTGAACCCGGGTCTCCCGCATTGTAGGCAGATGCTTTTACTAAACATTAGTTAGATCAAGCTGGTTGATAGTATTACATGGGCCATCTACATCTTTACTAATTTTCTCTCTGTTTGCTCTACTGATTACCAAGAGAAAAATGATTTAAAAAACACCAGCTACAGATCTGTCTATTTCTCCTTTCAATTTTGTCAGCTTTTATTTCATGTATTTTGAAGCTGTCTCATTAGATGCATACACATTTATGATTGCAAAGTCTTTATGAATCAACCTCTTTCTCATAATGTAATATCTGTTCATCCCTGGTAATAATTCCTTGTTCTTAAGTTTGCTTTGAATGATATTAATATGGGCACTTTAACTTTCTTTTTATTAGTGTTTGATAAGTGTTTGCTTCTCTTCCTTTACTTTTAATTTATACATGTCTTTAAATTTAAAACAGGTTTCTTGTAAGTAGCATATAGTTGAATCTTGCTTTTTTTCCTTTTAATCCAACCTGACAATTACTGTTCTTTTCATTGGTATGTTTCGAACACTCACAGCTAATGTTTTATAGATATGTTTGAATTGACATATGACTGCTTTTGGATTTATGACTACTTTATCCTGACTTTGAAATTGTTTTTTTCATAGGAATTTTTTCTCTATTTAGGTAAATAGATAGATGATGAAATGAATATTTGTGTCCCTCCCATAAATTCATATGTTGAAACTCTAACCTCCAATATGATGGTATTTAGAGGTGGGACTTTGGGGAGATAATTAGGTTTAGATGAGGTCATGAGAATGGGGTATCCATGATGGAATTAATGTTCTTATAAGAAGAGAAAGAGAGACCAGAGATCATTCTTTCTCCACGATATGAGGACATAGCAAGAAGACAGCAGTCTGCAAACCAGCAAGAGGGCCCCCATCAGGAATTGAACCTACCAGTACCTTGATCTTGGACTTCCCAGCTGCCAGAAATATGAGAAGTAAATGTTTTTTAAGCCACTCGGTCTATGATACTAGGTTATGGCAGCCAAGCTGACTGTATAGATAGATTCATATGTACATGTATACATAGTTTTTATTGTTGTTTTAAAGAAGAAAGCATTACCCTTAAAGCCAGAAATTTTACTTCTCAGTACCTTTGCTAGACAAACCACTGGCACATGTGCCCAAAAAGACACATACAAGGGAATTCATCATAGCATTATTTGCAATAGTGAAAAAATTTTAAATAATCCAAATTTCCAGCTTTTGAAAATAATCAAATTATATCCACTATACATCCACTCTATGGAAGATAATGCTTCCATTAAAAAGAATAAGATTATAAATTGGTATTGATATGAAAAATGTGTTCAGCATATATTCTTAAGTGAGAAAAGCTAGTTGTAGCACAATGTACAGAATATGACACAATTTATGCCTTAAAGAAAACTCCCACCAAACAAAATATATGCTTTCTTACTTGTGAATATATATATATGAATGCATATGCTTTAGAAAAAGTCTAAAAGGATACATAGTGGATGAATAATAAGGATACACAATGGGGGAGCACTGTAGGTTTAGGAGAGTAGGCAAAGAAATGTTTTGATTTATCCCTATTGTTTTAATTTTTATCAATGAAAATATATTACTTATATAATTAAAATGAATCCATTATTATTATGAGTAGTAATTAGAATTCAGAAAACTAAGATCATGGCATCTGGTCCCATCACTTCATGGCAAATAGATGGGGAAACAGTGGAAACAGTGGCAAACTTTATTTTGTGGGGCTCCAAAATCATTGCAGATAGTGACTTCAGCCATGAAATTAAGACGCTTATTCTTTGGAAGAAAAGTTATGACCAACCTAGATAGCATATTAAAAAGCAGAGACATTCCTTTGCCAACAAAGGTCCATGTAGTCAAGGCTATGGTTTTCCCAGTAGTCATGTATGGATGTGAGAGTTGGACTATAGAGAAAGCTGAGTGCTGAAGAATTGATGCTTTTGAACTGTGGTGTTGGAGAAGACTCAAGACTCTTGAGAGTCCCTTGAACTGCAAGGAGATCCAACCAGTCCATCCAAAAGGAAATCAGTCCTGGGTGTTCACTGGAAGGACTGATGCTGAAGCTGAAACTCCAATACTTTGGCCACCTCATGCGAAGAACTGACTCATTTGAAAAGACCCTGATGTTGGGAAAGATTGAAGGCAAGAGGAGAAGGGGACGACAGAGGATGAGACGGTTGGATGGCATCACCGACTCAGTGGACATGAGTTTGGGTGGACTCTGAGAGTTGGTGATGGACAGGGAGGCCTGGCGTGCTGCAGTCCATGGAGCTGCAAAGAGTCTGACACAACTGAGTTACTGAACTGAACTGAGCTGAATTAGAATTATAGCTTGAAAAGAAGGAGGGGGAAATGAAAGAAATATACATAAGTCAGGAATTTTTTCTCTTCAAGTCTCATGTTTTATCCATTTCATTAACGGTAGTAGACTTGGGAGAGGAAAGCAAAGATTGTCTTTCTGCCTTTTTCCTACAGTGGTAACAGCAAAAACGTGGTGAGTGTCCAGGGAGTGCATACTGTGTCTCGGGTGTGTCCCTGTGTGTTTAGTTATACTCATTCATGCTGAGACATTGCTTTTTTGCCCATAAAAGGAGGAATTACAACATCAGACCTGGATTGTTCTCATTTCCAAACAGCCCCACAGTGTCAACATAAGACTGTCAATCTCTTGTTCTCTCCCTCTCTCACAAACATCCTCTGGAACCCAAGCCAATAGGCAAAACAGATGTAGGCAGGCAGTGTTTTCACAACACTGCAAACGCCTGTGATTAGGAGTCAGGAGAGCATAAAGGTGATTAATAAGCTCCTAAGAGAACAGGGAGTGTACCTCCAGGAGAGATGGTCGGATGGGTAGCCCCGCTTGTATACTCTCCCTCATACCCAAGCAAGGACACAGGTTCTCAGGTTTATCCTAAGCAACCTCTTGTTGAGTGTTTCTGGTAGCATTTTCATCATGGCATGGCAGATGCGGAAGAAGGTTTCTGGAGGATGAGGAGAAGCTGGAGGACGGCACAAAAAGTGCAAACATCTCCCTTCCGCCATAAACTACATAATCCTCAAGCAATAAAGCAGATGTTGGTATCATTTTATACCAAGAGACAAGCCTTCTCTGAATTTAGCAATAAGCCATGGAATGTGGCTTCTGACAATACAATTACTAGTTCTTAATTTATGAGACAGAAAATCTTTGTTTAGCTCATTGCACATCAATCAAGGTTGCCCTTGGGTAATTTAATTATGTGCCCATCACTTTACCAAGTGGTTGCGCTTTTGCTGTAAATATATTCTCAACTCTGAGTAGTCTGAACTCCAAAAGGTTGTATCCCAGTGGAAGAATGAACAACAACAACAACAACAAGTCCACCAACTAGCATAGGGAAGCTTGTGTTTCTCTGCCAGAGTTCCATGAAGAGACAAAGTTTCCCTGATGATCTGTACTCATCAGTCCCTACTTCGTAAGTTTGAGGTTTACTATTTTTATACCTATCCAGGCTTAGAAACTCTGGATGAGAAATTATGTTAAACGTTAGTCTTGGGCATGTGGTATACCAGGGGTACCACACAGAAGCAAAAGAAAAGCCAGTCTACACAGATCCACAAATAAAGTTCTGTTGAAGATGAACTCACAATCTAAAATTAGACTATCAAGGAAACAATCGTCTAAGAGTTAGAATTAGGAACAAAGCAAACAGCAGAATTAGGACCTAAGAACTTCAAATAACTTAATAGTTTGATCAATAATGTGATTTGTTGGGACCTAACAAACGCCATGATAGGCTTCAGGGACTAAGGTAGGACTCACGGGAAAGGCTGAGTCATTGCCCAGTGAGGTCATCCCCGCAGATGCCAGGACTTGTCTAATCAGCATACTCCTGGTAACCTGGTTTGAGTTTATCAGGACATAAAAGACATCCCCCTGCATCCAATAGCCAATTAGTAAATACCAGGAAACCCCTGCAGCCAATAAAGATTAGCCAATTAGTAAATACTAGGAAACTCCTGCAGCCAATCAGCTCTTGCCAACTCTCTGTTCTAAAATCTATAAATACTGCTGTAAATGTGGGCTCGGGGCTCCTTGCTCCACTCCACTGCATTGGATGTGGCGGGAGCCCTAGCTCAAGCTAGAAATAAAAGCCCCTCATGCTTTTGCATTGCTGTGGACATCTTATTCTCTCAGTTTTGGGGACTCGGACTCTGGGCATAACAAATAGTTTGATCAATAATGTGATTAGCATGAATAATTTTGTGATTAAGGACATGAAAAAAAATCCTAACCACAAAAAAAGATACACTTAAAAACAGGAATGAACGAGATGGAAAAGATAAAATTAGATCTCTACGTCTTCTTACATACAAAATAAATTTCAGTTTTATTAGGATTTAAATGTAAAAAAGACAAACTTTGAAATTTTTTGAAGAAAACATAGGAGAACATTATTATTATATTAAAATAGCGGAAACTTTCTTTTTTACTTTAAGAAGTTCATTTTTAATGTAATTTTATTTTTTTTTTTAGTTTTGGCTGTGCTGCGTCTTTGTTTCTGTACAGACTTTTCTCTAGTTGTAGAGAGCGGTGGCTGATCTTTGTTGCAGTGCACAGGCTTCTCATTGTGGTGGCTTCTCTTGTTGTCGAGCACAGGCTCTAGGAGACATCCTGCTGCTGCTGCTGCTAAGTCACTTCAGTCGTGTCCGAATCTGCGTGACCCCATGGACTGCAGCCCACCAGGCTCCCCCATCGCTAGGATTCTCCAGGCAAGAACACTGGAGTGGGTTGCCATTTCCTTCTCCAATGCATGAAAGTGAAAGTGAAGTTGCTCAGTCATGTCCGACTCTTAGTGACCCCATGGACTGCAGCCCACCAGGCTCCTCCATCCATGGGATTTTCCAGGCAAGAATACTAGAGTGGGTTGCCATGCCTTCCTCCAGGGACGGAACAATGGACAAGTTAAAAATTGGGAAAGGATTACATCAAGGGTATATATTGTCACCCTGCTTATTTAACTTCTATGCAGAGTACATCATGTGAAATGCTGGGCTGGATGAATCACAAGCTGGAATCAAGACAGTAGATGACCACCCTAACGGCAGAAAGTGAAGAGGAACTAAAGAGTCTCTTGATGAGGGTAAAAGAGGCAAGTGAAAAAGGTAGCTTAAAACTCAGCATTCAAGACACTAAAATCATGGCATCTAGTCCCATCACTTCATGACAAATAGATGAGGAAAAATTGGAAACAGTAACAAATTGCTTGGGCTCCAGAATCACTATGGATGGTGACTGCTGCCATGAAATTAAAAGATACTTGTTCCTTGGAAGAAAAGCTATGACAAACTTAGTGTATTAAAAAGCAGAGACATTACTTTGCCTACAAGGGTCCATATAGTCAAAGCTATAGTTTTTCCAGTAGTCATGTAAGGATGTGAAAATTGGGCCAGAAAGAAGGCTGAGCACTGAAGATTTGATGCTTTTGTATTGTGGTGCTGGAGAAGACTTTAGAGCATCACTTGGACTGCAAGGAGATCAAACTAGTCTATCCCAAAGGAAATCAACCCTGAATATTCATTGGAAGGACTGATGCTGAAACTGAAGCTCCAATATTTTGGCCACCTAATACAGAGAGCTGATTCATTGGAAAAGACCTCATTGCTGGGAGAGATTGATGAGAAGGGGGATACAGAGAATGAGATGGTTGCACGGCACCACGGGCTCAATGGATATGAATTTGAGCAAACTCAGGGTGATAGTGAGGGACAGGGAAATCTGACCTGCTACAGTCCATGGGGTCACAAAGAGTCAGACATGACTTAAAGACTGCACAGTGATAACAACAACCAATTGAGAAGGATATTAACAATTCACAGAAGAGGCAATATAAATGGTCAATAAATATGTGACAAGATGCTTCATTCACAAGTAATCAGGGAGTTACAAACAACAACAAAAATTAGCAAGATGTGAGGAAACAGGAGCACTTATGCATACAGATGAAGCATATATTGGAACCACAACTATGGAGAGAAATTTGGCAGCATGAATGAAACTTGAAGGTGCATTCCATCTCTCCACAAGGAGACAGGTGGTGAAGACCATTCAGTTAATCTGAGAAATAGGAAAAAGATATTCACATTGATGTGCATCGAGAGGACTGTTTCTCTGAATAACTTTTTAAATACCTGCTATGCCTGCAATGGCACCCCACTCCAGTACTCTTGCCTGGAAAACTCCATGGATGGAGGAGCCTAGTAGGCTGCAGTCCATGAGGTCGCTAAGAGTCAGACACAACTGAGTGACTTCATTTTGACTTTTCACTTTCATACATTGGAGAAAGAAACGGCAACCCACTCCAGTATTCTTGCCTGGAGAATCCCAGGGATGGGGAAGCCTGGTGGGCTGCCATTTATGGGGTCGCACAGAGTCGGACACGACTGAAGCGGCTTAGCAGCAGCAGCATGCTTGCCAACAAGAAAAGAAAAACAACTAATAAAAATTATGTATTTCAGAATAAGTGGGCCCAAGAACTTCTTTGGAAGTAAAGATGTTGTTATGTAGTCATTTGTGTCTAACAATGAGAGAGCACAAAATTTAGGGGCACAAAGAGAGGAGCCAAGTAGTTTATGAAGTCAATATGGAAAGACAAAATAAACCTGCTTCAAATATGTCTTCCTCTGCACTCAAATTTATTTAAAGGTGCAATATTAAAGTCAGATTCTGCAGTGCAGGCTAATCATGTGGTTCTTGAGATTTTAGCTATAGGATGAAACTCAAATTCTTGCAAAGAGTAGCAGTAAGAAAATTACGTTTTCTGAGTTTTTTTTTTTTTAAAGTTCTGTTGCTGTTGTGTGTATGTGTTTTTTAAAAAATACATATGTATTTGACTCTTAAGCATCTTGTTTTTCTTGAATTGGCCCATGTGCAGAGGTCTGTTCAACAATGCCCTAAGTGCAATTGTTTTGTGATGAGGATCAAAGGCTTAAAGGGGGAGGGTTCATCCAACCCAGCAATGTTGGAGGCAGTGAAAGTATTTTCAGGAGCAGTGGCCTTTTTGTTTAGTCTCAAAAATGTCTCCCCAGCACCCACCACTGTGATCCTGCAGTCTGCCGTGGATTCACCTATGTTTAAGCCTAATTATTATAGGCACGGCTTCCCTGGTAGCTCAGTTGGGAAAGAATCTGCCTGCGATGCAGAAGACCCCAGTTTGATTCCTGGGTCAGGAAGATCCACTGGAGAACGGATAGGCTACACACTCCAGTATTCTTGGGCTTCCCTTGTGGCTCAGCTGGTAAAGAATTCACCTGCAATGTGGGAGACCTGGGTTCGACCGTGGGTTGGGAAGGTTCCCCTAGAGAATGGAAAGGCTACCCACTCCAGTATTCTGGCCTGGAGAATTCCACGAACTATATAGTCCATGGGGTTGCAAAGAGTCAGACACAACTGAGCTACTTTCACTATTGACTATTGACTATTAACTATTATAGGCACATAGAAAATAAAAACTCACCCTAGTGATTTTGGGGAATGAACAAGCCACTGCCCCTAAACCTGTGCACACTTCTGCCTCTGAAAGAAGATACATCTGGTCTGTGTGGCTAACTGGAGATTCTTCACTGGGTTTCACTAAGGGAACATATGGGCCCAGGGGTCTTCTCTCCCCCAAAGAGCCAAGACCTAACATGTGTGCATGCTAAGTTGCTTCAGTAGTGTTCAACTCTTTGTGACCCCCATGGACTGTGGCCCACCAGGCTCCTCTGTCCATGAAATTTTCCAGGCAAGAATACTAGAGTGATTTGCCATTTCCTACTCCAGGGGATCTTCCCAACCCAGGGATCAAATATGTGTCTCCTGCCTTGGCAGGTGGATTCTTTACCACTGAGGCACCTGTGAAGCCCCCAAGACCTAGGCTGAGGTCTTATTTGATCGAGTAAGAAGATCAAAAGATTTAAATAAGGAAACTATGAGGCAGCGGGAGAGTTTACCCAGGGTTTATGATTTAATTCCTCTACTTGCAATATTTTTTTAGCAATTGGTGAGGGGGAGGGGGTGTAAAATGGGGGGTAGACTCTCTTTATATTCATCCTGATAACTGATTAAAATGATTGCCCTATTCTAGTGCAAATTAAATGGGGTTGAGGTCTTGGACTGATATTAAAGTGACAGCTGCACTTTGAGACCTTGGTCTTCAGTATTTCTCTGGTTTTCAGAGGGGTCAGAGGGAGATAATTCCAAAAGGGGAGTCTTCTTATTATAATAATGTGAGGCCTGGGAAGAGGGAGGTAGAAGATGTTTATGGGCCTTTGAAAAGATAGAGTGTGTCAAGTCAAGCTCTTCAGGCTGATGGGAAACTGAGGCACACTTCCAGGAGCCCTCACACTATAAAAGGTGCCTTTGATGCCCACTTCCTCAGGAGTGGCTGCTTTGGACACTGGATGTGCCCAGGTGGGTGTCAGCACACAAAGGACATCAGGTGGACATTTTAAGGACAGAAGCAAGGTGCCTTCTTAAACCTTCACCATCTAGTAATACTTTACATCTGTTTCATAGCCTTACCAACTCCCACTGTCTGAAAATGCCTCTCAGTTGGTAATACCTCCTGTTCTGAGCCCACTCATGGTGGAGTGGATATAGGCTGCCCCTTCTTGCCAGTATCTCTAGGATTTTCTTCAAGATCACAGTATCTGAACATGCTAGAGCTAGAAGGAAACTTAGCATCCTTTGGTCTAAAGGAAAATTTTCAATGAGGAACAAGGCCCAGAATGGTGAAGTGACTTGCTAAGCTAGTCACTGGAAGAGTCAGCTTCAGAAACAGCTGTCACAAGTCTTTTGCCTGTCCCCCTACCTAATATTGTTAAGGGATGAAGAGTGTCCTAAGCCTGAGAGAAATCCTTGTCTTCCGTCTCAGGTCCCCAAAGCCTCCACTGTCCCTATCACCTTTCAATGCCCCAAATCATCTCCAACCTATTAAAGAATACCACTGACTTTAAACCCCACATAACAAGATACGTGAATCCCTAGGCCCTGAGAAAGTCCTGGGCAAGAACAGAACCACATACCCACAGACCTGGCACTCCAGGTAGCACAGTTACACCTCTGCAGTTTAATTATGAAAAAACTCTCTGTAATTGAAACATAGGGCTAGATTATTCCTTTTCCTAAGAGCAAATTTTCTCTCATTGCTTGGTACGTGGGCTTTGCCTCGTTGCAGATGGTAAAGAATCTGCCTACAATGCAGAAGACCTGGGTTTGATCCCTGGGTCAGGAAGATCCCCTGGAGAAGGGAATGGCTACCCACTCCAGTAATCTTGCCTGGAGAATTCCAAAGACAGAGGAGCCTGCTGGGCTGTAGTCCATGGGGTCTCAAAGAGTCGGATGTGACTTAGAGACTAAACAACAACATGAAGAACTGAGAGACTAACACTTTCACTTTCTCCCAGGCATACTTAAAAAACTTTAACTCATGAACTCCTGAAGCCAGAGTAGACCTCTTTGTATATTGCAGGAAAGCCCACTCAGACTTCATGAAAATTTCCCCTGGGGAGCGGGAGATCCAGGAACTCTTAGAAAGGCAGTTTAGCATTAGGGTGGAATGGAGTTTCTTGCTGAAAGTTCTGGTTCTCATCATGTTTTTCTCAGTGTTTACAAAATGTGCATATTTTATGTGTTTCCAAGTTAAAAAAATGTCTTGATGGCCTTTAGGGGCCTTGGGCAGTGTTGTTTATGCTCCTTTAAAAGGCAGATCTCTCAAAGATAGGCCTTGGCTAATTAGAGCCAGAGGCCAGGCTGAAGCAGGACTCCTGTTACTCCTCCTGGGCTTCCCCACGCCTCTCACCCTCTGCTGTCCCGAAGGGGAGGGATAAAATATGAGACTGTTTATCTGTTTGCCAGTCTGTGGTATGTGGGAATGAAATCGCAGATAAATACTGTTAGAGAGTCATCACAGATAAAAAACAAATACCTCTATACCCAACAATTAAGACCAAAAAATAGGCAGAAGAACTAAATAGACACTTTTCTGAAGAAGACATACAGATGACCAATAAACACGTGAAAAAATGCTCAGCATCACTAATTATTAGAGAAATGCAGATTAAAACTACAATGAGGTATCACCTCACACCAGTCAGAATGGCCATCATCAAAAAATATACAATAATAAATTCTGAAGGGGATGTGGAGAAAAGGGAACCCTCTTTCACTGTTGGTGGGAATGTAAATTGATATAGCAACTGCAGAGAACAGTGTGGAAGTTCCTTGAAAGACTAAAAATAAAGCTACCATATGATCCAGCAATCCCACTCCTGGGCATACACCCTGATAAAACCATAATTCAAAAAGACACACACACACCCCAGTGTTCATTGCAGCACTATTTATAGTAGTCAGGACATGGAAGCAACCTATGTGTCCACTGACATATGAACGGATAAAGAAGATGTGGTACACATATACAGTGAAATATTACTCACCCATAAAAGGAACAAAACTGGGTCATTTATAGAGTTGGACCTAGAGACTGTCATACAGAGTGAAGTAAGCCAGAAAGAGAAAAACAAATATCAACACATATATGCGGAATCTAGAAAAATGGTACAGATGGACCTATTTGCAGGGCAGGAATCGAGATGCAAATATAAAGAGCAGATGTGTGGACACAGAGGGAAAAGAGGGGTTGAGATGAACTGGGAGATTGAAATTAATACATATATCCATATATACACACTACCATGTGTAAAATTGATAGCTAATAAAAAGCTTCTGTAGAGCACCAGAAACTCAGCTCGGTGCTCTGTGATGACCTAGATGGATGGGATGAGACTGGGGTTGAAGGGAGGCCTAAAAGGGAGGGGACATATTTACACATATAGCTGATTCACTTTGTTGTACAGCAGAAACTAACATGACATTGGAAAGCAACTATATCCCAATTAAAACAATAAAAAGACACTGTGGTCATGAATATACTGTCCCCAATTAAGAAGAGTTACACAATTTTTGCGAAGGACTGAATTAGAAACAGTTTTTACAGCCTGTACTTACCATGTCACACTGTTTCCCACTGCTCCTCTGTGCCAGCCCTGGGATTCTCTTGTGTAGGCCTCTTCGATTTCCCCCACTATGAGGTGCTAGTTCCTATCTCTGCTTTCCTTAGTCTTCTTACTCCTGCTTGGATGGAGCACCACAACCCCCACCACCCCCTCCCCCCGTGCCCTGCCAGCTTCCCCTTCCCAGTCTGGGGAAGCCAAGCTCTGCCTTAACTCTAGTCCACTTCCCTGGAGCAGCCCCCTAGCTGGATGCTGTCTCAGCTAAATCTGTCCACATTTACAGTCTCAACCCTTCACTACAGTAGATAGCTGCTGGCTGTTGTTTTAGTCATCTGATCTTTCTTTCCATCTTCTTCTGAAGATGTCACCTCTTCGTTCTTTGGGGAATTGTGCATCACCCATTCTGTGGGGTTTCCCTGATGTACATTCCAAGAATCTTCATTTCTAAGTCTTTCCCACTCTTTTAGTGGCCTCCCCAGTAGAATGAAAATCGCTCAAGAAGGCAGGGCTGTGTCTACAGGAGTTACCACTTTGCCTTCCATGCTCACCTTGCTGCCTGGCACATAGTAGAAACCCAGTGGGAAATACTTACAGTAGGAAATAAATAACCAGAGTCAGAGCTTCCTGACGAGCAAAAAAAAAAAAAAAAAAAAAAAATTAAGTATTCAGGTGTATAAGACAATATGGGCTACCCACGTGGTTCTAGTGGTAAAGAACCTGCCCAGCAATGCAGGTTAGACATAACAGACATAGGTTTGTTCTTTGGGTTAGGATAATCTCCTGGAGGAGGGTACAGCAACCTACTCCAGTATTCTTGTCTGGAGAATCCCATGGTCAGAGGAGACTGGCAGGCTGCAATTCATAAGGTCGCACAGAGTTGGACATCACTGAAGCGACTTAGCACGCATGCATAAGATGATATGCAATGTTAAGTAGAGGATGAGTTGGTTAGATAGCATCACCAATTGACTGGACATGAATTTGAGCAAACTCCAGGAGATAGTGAAGGACAGGGAAGCCCAGTGTGCTGCAGTCCATGGGGTTGCAAAGAGATGGATATGACTTAGTGACTGAACAAGACAAAACTTCACTTTTGCATAGAAAGGTCAGTGCTGTTCTTATCCTCACATGTGGGCATTTTTTCATCTCTCTACTTCAGTTTGACCATGGTTATGAAACCTTTAGCACTGAACCCCTCTGTAGACCAGACAGTCTAGGAGGAAGTCAGAAGCTGTGGTAGAGACACTGGGCAGAGCTTCTTTGGGAAACAGGGGGAATTGCCAGGAAGGGAGGGTTGCAGACCAGGGGGGAGGGTCAGGGAGGAGGAAGTGTGGTGGGGAGGACAACCTTGAAGTGCTCCACAAGCAATCTTGAGGCACTTAGAAGTGCCCAACCAGAATCTTCAAGCACAGAGAAACCACTCTTAGGCCTTCCTTTCAGTAGTCCACTTTTTGTTTACATTTTCTGGCTAATTATGTATTTTCAGTTTCGGGTCACTAAGGCAGAGAGCTTCTCTTCTTCCCATTGTTTCCCTGGGGATGCGTTTGGAAGAACTATGAGTAGCAGGACAGGACTCTCTCCTGACCCTTCCCTACTTCATTTCCATGCTAGAGTGGCCCATGGGATCTTTATGTAAAAAAATTCCACATTTTTTGGGATGGAGTCTCAATTTTCTACAAACCTTTCCTAAAGAAAAGTGAAGCCAAGGAAGGAATGGAAAAACCTCAGATCACCTGCCCTTCGGGGGATTATTTCTGCTGGCTCAGAGGTGACCCTGAGCTAACATGTGAGTCACTTCACTGTCCCCTAGTCTCCTTAGGGGACCCATTTCTCCTCCCTCCACTTCTGCTCACCTTTCTTCAATTCCCAGAACTCTCCTGAAGGCTCTAATTTTCCTTTTAAATGATGGGGAAATAGTAATGTGTTGCTTCTCCAGGGTACTTGAAATTTAGAAAGGGACAAATCCTTGATCCAAGGGAATGAGTCTCTAGGTACGGAATTTAGGTACCAGGAGGAATTTTTCAGTGGTAAGAGCCCTTTCCAGAGTTTCTGAAATCATGCCATGTATGTACTTTCCAATCAGCCTATTTCTGAGACCAGCCTTCCTTATGGAATGCCACTATCTATGATTTTTATTATTTCTGGGACCTATAACTTCTCAAGTATCCTTCAGATCAGATCAGATCAGTCGCTCAGTCATGTCCGACTCTTTGCGACCCCATGAATTGCAGCACGCAAGGCCTCCCTGTCCATCACCAACTCCCGGAGTTCAAACAGATTCATGTCCATCGAGTCGGTGATGCCATCCAGCCATCTCATCCTCGGTCATCCCCTTCTCCTCCTGCCCCCAATCCCTCCCAGCATCAGAGTCTTTTCCAATGAGTCAACTCTTTGCATGAGGTGGCCAAAGTACTAGAGCTTCAGCTTTAGCATCATTCCTTCCAAAGAAATCCCAGGGTTGATCTCCTTTAGGATGGACTGGTTGAATCTCCTTGCAGTCCAAGGGACTCTCAAGAGTCTTCTCCAACACCACAGTTCAAAAGCAGCAATTCTTCAGCACTCAGCCTTCTTCACAGTCCAACTCTCACATCCATACATGACCACAGGAAAAACCATAGCCTTGACTAGACGGACCTTAGTTGGCAAAGTAATGTCTCTGCTTTTGAATATGCTATCTAGGTTGGTCATAACTTTTCTTCCAAGGAGTGTCTTTTAATTTCATGGCTGCAGTCACCATCTGCAGTGATTTTGGAGCCCCCCAAAATAAAGTCTGACACTACAAGCATCCTTCCCCACCCTAAATCCAACTGTTTGGTGGCCGAACTGTCTTATTTCCCCAAGAAAATACTGGAAATGTCAGGTCTTTAATTTTTTTTTTTTTACTAAATAAGAGTTTTTCAGAGTAGAAATTGTTCCTTGTTTATACTCAAGTTTCCAGTACCTAGTACAGTCCATGACTCATAGTAAGTGCTCAGTAAGTGTTGAGTAAGTTATCAACTAAAAAAAAACACACACACAAAAAACAAAAAAACGCACAACCTAAAAGTTGAGAATTTGGCAGACAAAACTGAGAACTTAAGCCCAGGACACAGCCTTTCAAATTGATCGGAAAAGCTGTTCCAAAGGGGTAAGGGAGGAGCCAGGATACATAGGAGTTTTTGCAACAAAGACCAGGTAGTCGCAACCTCACAAGCCAGATATCTCAAGGAATTTAGTGCTTGTCTGTATATGGGAAGATATGAAAGTCTGGACTCACAGAAGTCTTTCCTTTGATATGCACCTCAGCTATCTGGGGCCAGCATCCTGTACTTTCCCATCCTTAGTCTCCTCAGGGTGCATTGTTGGGGGTGGGTGTGGCTGTAGGACTGATGGCGTGGCAGCCAGAAGTCTATTTGTCTCCTTCCTGAGTTCCCTCAGGGCTCACATCTGGGATAGACATAGTGACTTGATGGTTGCAACATCCTGTGTTTACTGATGTGGCAGGCCGCATTCTTTTTCCCATTGATACCAATGTAATTATCACTTGCTCAGTTTTGAGCAGACACTATGGTTACTGGTCATCTGCATAAGCAAAACAGACTGGTATTGGTTCTTTATCAATTTGTTTGCTCTTGAGTGCAAGAAACAGAATACCTACCTAAAAGTTGCTTAAATAGAGGGGCTTATGGTGGTGATGGACAGGGAGGCATGGCGTGCTGCGATTCATGGGGTCGCAAAGAGTCAGACACGACTGAGCAACTGAACTGAACTGAACTGAACCGATTTTCTCTCTGGTTCAATACCTGGGTCAGGAAGATGTCCTGTAGGAGGGCACAGCAACCCATTTCAGTGTTGTTGCCTGGAGAATCCCATGGACAGAGGAGCCTGGCTGGCTACAGTCCATAGAGTCACAAAGAGTTGGACACAACCAAAGTGACTTAGCACACACGAATTTTCTCTCCACATTCTTCCAAGGCCTGATGAGGGCATCAAGGAGTCAGGTCTTCCCCTTATTCCGCTGTTCATTCCTCAGTAAATCAGCACCCTCTCCTCTCCTGGTCCCAGCATGGCTGCCGCAACTCCAAGTGCCACCTCCTCAGCAACTGCGCGCAAGGCAGAAAGCAAGGAGCAGAGCACTTCCTGTCATTCGTCAGGAGGAATTTTTCCCAGAAGGCTCAGGATACTTCCCCTTATTCCCAATTGGCCCAAAATGGATCACATGATCCCTCTACACTAATCACGGTGCAGAGGAGTGGAATCACCCTCAAAGGCTTCCACAATCTGAGCCTTCCCTTATCCCAGGGAGCAGTTGCTCTTCCTTGCTACACTGACTCCCAGCACCTGAGCAGAGTGGACAAAGGTGGATCGTTTGTCTGCTAAGCAATCAGGAGTGTCAGCCCAGACTCAATTTCCTTCATAGCAACAGTCCTCTCAGCCTTTCGACCTATAGAGATAAGTCTAAGTTGTCTACTTCCTAGGGCAGATATCCAGTTAATAGAGAAAGAGAAGATGTTAAGAGATGTATTATCATTTTTGATCCAAAACAGCAAAACAGCCTGTTTTAAAGATAAATAAACTGTTTGAAAACAGTATTTTTTTGGAGTGTAGATAAAACCACATTGGCCATGAGATGACTGATTTTGATGGGTAATGAGAGTAACAGTGCATGGAGATTCAGGATATTGGTCTATCTTTTATAATAAAGAGCAAAAGTGCACATAAAAAGAAGGATTTTTCAAAATTATTGATAATAATAAAAATACTAAATGATTTATGCCAAATTTCCATGCTGGTATAAACTCTTCAGTATATAAAATGAAAGATTTAGAGTTTTAAAGAAGCACTGGAAGGTAAAAACAAATTCTCCAGATGTGCAAAGATGTTCTTTTAATTTCGATTTTATAGCTTTTGGAACATAAATATTAGATAATAAGGAACTGCAGTAATTCAGAAATCTACAAATTTATTAAAATGTGATCATTTGGAGCACTGGGTTATGCAAAGAAATACCGTAAGGCAGAACAATAGGAAAAATATTTACTAACCTTTCAGTTAGCTCAGGTTAGAGGAAGCACAGGAATCCAACTACCAAGGTCTGGTTTAGAATTTCACCTGAGACCTGAGATGTCATGAAAGAAAAGACACTTTCTATGACTTCTGTGTGTTGCTAAACGTGGACAAGGAACAGAACATGGTTCTGTGCAAGCATGTAAGAAAAGGAGCTGACCTAAACCCAGGCTTTCTCTGGGAAGTGCTGACTGATATAAGATCTAATGAAGCAGAGGAGTGACGCAGGTGATGGGTGAGGAGGAGCAGGGCACAGAAGTGAGAGGGAGCACCACGCGCATGAGTCCTGTGGTGGGAGGGCCAGCGTGCCTCTCCAGGAACTACCCAAGGCCCAGGTGGCTGCAGGGCCTGGGTGGAGGAGAGAGAAGTGGGAGACAAGGCTGCTGAGGACAGCAGGGATCAGATCACATGGACCCTGGAGGCCAAGCTGAGAGAAGCAGAGGATGAGGAGTGATGGAGGAGGGACTCTTCTGAGGGTAGATTCAACAGACCTAGGCCAAGAAGAGAGAAAGCCAGGGTCTTAGTCTATTCAGGCCATCAAAACAAAAATGGCTGTACATCGGTGGCTTAAAAAATAGAAATTTATCTTCTCATAGTTCTGGCATTTGAGAAGTCCACTGTCAAGGTGCCAGCCAGTTTGGTTTCTGGTGAGAGCATCTTCCTGGCTTGTAGATGCCTCTTTCTTACTGAGAAAGGAGAGAAATTGAGAGAGAGAGAGACAGAAAATGAAAGAAAGCGAGCTCTCTGTTTTCTCTTCTTATAGTCCTGTCATTAACCCCATCATGGGGATCTCATTAATTATTTCTTTGGTTGTCCTATATCCAAATACAGTCACATTTTTGAGTTAGGGTTTCAGCATGTGAATTTTAAGAGGACACAAGTCACAGCCAGTAAGGGAATCTCTATGATGATACACAGCCAGTGGGTTCTCTGAGTAGTTCTAGGCCTGAATCGTTTCCTGTGTTCTGGGCATGAATTCCGCTCTGACATGCCTCAGCCTTGATAAAGCTTTGAGATCACTCTGTGTGATGGTCACCTTGAGTGAAGCTAGAGCACCGTGAAATAGCTGGGGTGACAGAGGAGCCAAGGGCAGCCCCTGAAGCAATGTTAGGGGATAATCAGAGTCTCTTCCCTGATGGATCTCATGTGTAACTGGGAGGTGCCTGAATGCTAGCCGTCAATGCAGTTAGTTGATTTGGTTGTTGATAAAAAGGGATAACTCAAGAAGATGAGAGCACCAGGGGACAGTTGGGTGACAATGGTCTTCTCTAATTCTGTGACTAGCTTCTTTGGATA
Organism: Ovis canadensis; assembly: GCF_042477335.2. Lineage (NCBI taxonomy): Eukaryota > Metazoa > Chordata > Mammalia > Artiodactyla > Bovidae > Ovis > Ovis canadensis. The sequence goes on from NC_091260.1 coordinate 35,874,472, forward strand.
TTTACTGGAAAGTACAGTTTATGGGAGTTATTTCCTCTAAGCTGTGGAATGCATTTATTATTTCTCCTCTTCTATACATCAGATACATCTGTTAGGCCTTCCACAGGATAGGAAGTCCTGGTGTAAAAAAGTGATGTGAATATTATGGAGCAATTATTCTGAACCAATGGAGGAGGCTAATTAGCCTTCTGGGAGTGACCTTTCTCAGTTACAGGACTAATAGCTGTCCTGGTATGCGTTAGTTGTAAAATGTCTCTGGAGAGAGATGATGATTAATTCTCCTGGAGGAAAAACGCATGCAGGATCAGAGAATGTTGGCAGTGGGTGGGACCTTGGGACCACCTAGGGCAGCCTCCTTCCTTGGCAGCTGAGGGCAATAAACCAGGAAGAGTTGTGCTTGAGTCAAGGTCGCAGCCAGTCAGTAGGACAAGAGTCCAGGCCTTCTGGGTCTCAGTCTCTGCTCTTTCTACTAAACTTTTTCTATCTTTATCAGATAATTTCACAGGGTCTAGGAAATCACACCCCCGTCCCTCCCCCCACCAACCATCCACCCAGAGCTCTTTATTCCAAACCTGTTTCCTCTTGTCCAGCGGTTTTCTTTTCTTGTCCTAAATACCACAATGAAAAAACCCGAAAGTTGAATATCCTTGTGAAACCCAGAAAGAGAGAAACTACACATGGAAGAAAGATCAAGGTCAACTGAAGTTACTATAAACTAACTTGGGCTCCAAATAAAATAGGCACAACTTTAATGTTTCCCTTGGCTTGCTTTTCTCATCCCTTTTGGTGTTATTATATTTTGCTTGGTTAATTGCATTTTTTGTAAGACATTCTAAATCTTTTATGAAACATGGTTGAATGAGCAATTATGAGGAAGAAAAATGCATTTATGGACAAAGAGCAAGAAGAAGTATAGAAGGACAGAGAGGCAAGTTGCAATTGGGTGTAGTCATCATACACATCACCTTGGGGGCAAACATAGTTGCTGGAGCCCTGGTTTCCTTCTGGTTTGCCATTTTCTTGCCATTTATATGGTGCACAGAGTCATTTATCACATTTCCAGGTCACACTTTCCAGGTCAGTCTAGTTCAGTCAGTCATTAGGACAATACTTCACTGTACACATACAGTGGTTTGTGTGTGTGTGTGTGTGTGTGTGTGTGTGTGTGTACTCTATATGGGCTTCCCTGGGGACTCAGACAGTAAAAAATCCACCTGCAATGCAGGAGACCTGGGTTCAATCCCTGGGTTGGGAAGATCCCCTTGAGAAGGAAATGGTTACCCACTCCAGTATTTTCCCCTGGGAAATCCCATGGACAGAGGAGCCTGGAGGCTACAGTCCATGGGGTCACAAAGAGTCAGACATGACTAAATGACTAACACTTTCACTTTCAGAAACCTAAATAGTCCTGTTAAGAGGGGAAAAGGCTTTTGCTGGCGGGGATGGCTGCTTCCCTGGTGGCTCAGACTGTGAAGAATCCGCCTGCAGTGTGGGAGACCTGGGTTTGATCCCTGGGTTGGGAAGATCCCCTGGAAGAGGGCATGGCAACCCACTCCAGTATTCTGGCCTGGAGAATCCCCAAGGACAGAGGAGACTGGCGGATCACAGAGTCAGACATGACAGAGCAACTAAGCTCAACACAGTATTCTATATATGGCCTTAAAAATATGAAACTAGTTCAAGAGGTCAAGACAAATAGATGGAATGGAATGGAAATCCAAGAGGAGAGAGAAAGACCATGGTGTTTCAGGGAACCTGATCTATGATAATGGCGTTAGTCCAGATCAATAAGAAAAAAAAATTGATTGTTTAGTGATGTTAATAGGAAATTGGTGTCGCTATATAAAAAAAGCAAAACAAGATCCATTCTTTATACCAATATAAAGTGAGACTCCAGTTAGATGAAAGACCTAAATGTGAAGACAATACCCTACAGCTAGTAGAATAAAATGTAAGATTTTGTGTGCGTGTGTGGATTAGCATGGAGAAGGGCATTCTAAAAAGACCCAAAGCCCCAATATAATTTATATAAAATGAAAATACATGTAAAAAACACCAGGTAATTTACAAAGAAACATAATTTCAAAGATAAATATCAAACACATTCAGGGTATAGCTTAAAATGGGGATGGACTTGCCTGGAGGACATTTAAAAATGAAACAAGAGGGCTTCCCTGTTGGCTCCTTGGTAAAGAATCCACCTGCCAATGTAGGAGACACAGGTTTGATCCCTGGTCCGGGAGGATCCCCCTTGCCTCGAAGCAACTAACCCCATGCACCATAACTGCTGCTAAGTCGCTTCTGTCGTGTCCGACTCTGTGTGAACCCATAGACAGTAGCCCACCAGCCTCTGCTGTCCCTGGGATTCTCCAGGCAAGAGTGCTGGAGTGGGTTGCCATTGCCTTCTCCAATGCATGAAAGTGAAAAGGGAAAGTGAAGTCGCTCAGTCGTGTCCGACCCTTAGCGACCCCATGGACTGCAGCCCACCAGGCTCCTCCGTCCATGGGATTTTCCTGGCAAGAATACTGGAGTGGGGGGCCATTGCCTTCTCCCTGAAGCCCAGATGCCACAGACTTCGTGCTCTGCAACAAGAGAAGCCCACGCACGGCAACTAGAGTGTAGCTCCTGCTCGCTACAATTAGAGAAAAGCCCACACAGCAACAAAGACCCAGCACAGCCAAAAAAAAATTCACATTTTTTAAATGAAACAAGATCCGAGCATGGTGTGAGTGATGATGTTAATGTCAAAACGAGCTGATGGTTTAATCAACACTCTATTTGAGGTCGAACATAAATATGTAAAATAAAATGAAGCAACAAAATAAAGCAGGAGGAGGAGAAGGGGACGACAGAGGACGAGATGGTTGGATGGCATCACCGACTCAATGGACAAGCTCCGGGAGATGGTGATGGACAGGGAGGCCTGGCATGCTGCAGTCCATGGGGTTGCAAAGAGTTGGAGCGGCTAAACAACAACATAAACTAAATAAAAACAAAGTCGATGAAAGATCTTAAATATTCCCTTTAATGCTAAGGTCTGCAAAAAAGTAAATATTTGATGACAGTTTCATCTGATCCCCACCCCATTTTTCTCTGTGGTTATTTATTCCATTATTCGTAATAATTTGAGGGAAAAAACCCTCTAGTTTGGGAGGCAGAAATTCCTAGTTATCTTCCAGTACTACTCACTCCTTCTTCTATAGCAAAAGTACCGTGTATTATAGTTGGACATGTGGCTATCTGAAATGAAGATGACATTTGAAAACCGCCTTGCAGTGAGATGTAGCCATGGGCCTACTGTGAGGTGTGAGGAAAAACAATATTTCTCCCACCAGCCATGCATAAGGATTTTTTCAATCTTCACATCCTACTCCCTAATACCTAGCATTCTCCAACTGTCTGACTTTAGCTTGTCCTGGGATACATAAATCCAGGCACAGACTAGCTCCTTAACTTAAATCAACAGTTAACCTCTGTCCACATCATGAATAGTACAAATACACTTGACAACATCAAAAATACCTTAAGTATGTCGAAACCAAAACTCACAGACTGATAAGAATGCATCCTTGGGGTGAGTTACCCCTGCAGAGACAGAGCAGAAGGGAAAAAGAGCCAAGATAGATTTGTCTTAAGTGGCCATTGCTCTGGCCTGGATTCAAAGGCTCTGAAGTTGTAATTCCAGTTTGGGCACTAAATTCCCACTGGAGCCTAAGCAGATCAGTTCTTTCCAGTCAGTAAAGTGGAGAGACTAATAAAGGCCTCTTCTCAGGGCAATGTGAAGTAAAGTTTGTGAAGCACTTTGAAAAGAACACCGCTGCTACAGTTTGCAAAGAGGAAAGCACTCAGAAGCAGAGGCCTTGGGCTTAGCAGGGACAGGAAAGGTCAGCATATCCCAGCCATGCGCTGATCTAATTAATCACCGGGCAACCCTGCCACTGCCCAGATTCAGATGTCTGTCTCTCTATATAATGTCTGGAAAGTACAGACGAATATGAAAGAGTCTCAGTATCTACCGAGAGGATAAAATGTAGTACCCCTGTAAGTCTGTGTATATGCAGGGGTGCATGTGCCTGTGAGTGTTGTTACAGATTCATAATACATGTCAATATGCATCTCTCACCTTAAGAAATTCTCGGTTTTTTCCTGTACTTAAAGCACACTCACGGCAGCTGGTAGCATTGTGTTTAGTCACAATATTAATGATCACTAATAAAACATAGCAATGATTGCAACTTTATGTATGACCCCTGACAGAGGCATCCATCTCTTAACTAATGTGAGCCCATTGCTTTCTGGAAAATGTATATTCATGTTTTTCTTATTGTAGAATTCTACAGCCTTGCCTTGTTATTTCGTTGTCTTCTCGAGAAACATTTAGTGTACTATAAGAAACTTCATTTTTTCACTTTCACTTTTCTTTTGAATCTGAACTATTAAATTCTGGAATTTCCTACCACTTTAATGTCTGTTCTTTGCAGGACAGACCTCTGGGACTTTCCTCTCCCAGTGAAAATCATATTTCCCTTTCACTGTTCCATTTAGAGAAACTTTCCATAGCTATTCTCTGGAGAGAAAGAATTTTAATCATATGTAATCTGCTCATGTTCTATGTCTTACCAACAGAATGGCTTATCTTCTTTTCTAGGGATAAAACTGAACTCAAAGACATTCTGGTTTTATTTGAAGTATTCACAAAAGGAAGACATTAATTATGGTTTCTATAGTTCCGTACTATTAAGCAAAGTTCATGTGCCTGTGGATCTAGTCCTCTGAGCTTCCAGAAGGAGCTGACCAAACACAAAAATACCAATCCACAAAAATTAATAAACGAATCCGTCAAAGTAGCAGGATACAAGATTTACATGCAGAAATCTGTTGCATTGCTTTACACTGACAATGAAATATCACAAGGAGAAAATTTTTAAAAATCCTTTTAAAAATCATATCCAAAAAAAATCTAGAAATTAAACCTGACCTAGGAGGCGAATGGAGAAGGCAATGGCACCCAACTCCAGTAGTCTTGCCTGGAAAATCCCATGGACACAGGAGCCTGGTAGGATGCAGTCCATGGGGTCGCTAAGAGTTGGACAGACTAAGCAACTTCACTTTCAGTCTTCTCTTTCATGAATTAGAGAAGGAAATGGCAACCCACTCCAGTGTTCTTGCCTGGAGAATCCCAGGGATGAGGGAGCCTGGTGGGCTGCCGTCTATGGGGTTGCACAGAGTCGGACACGACTGAAGCGACTTAGCAGCAGCAGCAGCAGGAGACAAAAGACTTATATGTTGAGAACTACAAAACATTGATAAAGGAAATTAAAGATGATTTAAAGAAACAGAAAAATAGTCCATGCTCTTGGGTTGGAAGAACTAGTACAATTAATATAATGGCCATACTACCCAAAGCAATCTACAGATATAATGTGATTCCTGTCAAATTACCAATGACATTTTGCACAGAACTAGAATAAATAATCCTAAAACATATGTAGAATCATGAAAGACCCAGAATTGTGAAAGGAATTCTGAGGAAAAAGAACGAAGCTGAAGGCATAATCCTCTGATACTACAAAACTACAATAATCAAAATAGTGTGGTATTGGCATGAAAACAGATGTATAGATCAGTGGAACAGAATTCATAGCCTAGAAATACACCCACACACCTACAAAAGAGGAAATTAATTAATCTTCAGCAAAGGGGGAAAAATATACAATAGAGAAAAGATGATCTCTTCAGTAAGTGGTGCTGGATGAACTGAACAGCTACATGTAAAATAATGAAATTAGAACATTCTATAACATCACATACAAAAATAAATTCAAAATGGATTAAAAATTTAAATGTAAGACTGGATACTATAAAACTACTGGAGGCAAGCATAGGCAAAACAGATTTATTTGATTGACATAAATCACAGCAATATTTTTTAGATCCATGTCCTAAATAATAGAAATAAAAACTAAAATAAATAAGTGGTACCTAATTAAACTTAAAAGCTTTTCATAACAAAGGAAACCATAAACAAAATGAAAAACAACCTACAGACTAGAAGAAAATATTTTCAAATGATGAGACTGATAAGGGATTAGTTCTCAAAATATACAAATAGCTCATATAACTCAATATCCAAAAATCAAATGTCAGTGAAAAAAATGGGGAGCAGTCCAAAATAGGCATTTCTTCAAAATGACATCAAAATGCTCAACATGAAAAGGTGCTCATCATCACTAATTATTAGAGAAATGAAAATCAAAATACAAGGTATTGCCACCTCACACCAGTCATAATGGCCATCGTCAAAAAGTCTACAACTAATAAATGTTGGAGAGAATATAGAGAAAAGAGAACCCTCCTGCAATATTTGTGGGAATGTAAATTGGTGCAGTAACTATGGAGAACAGTAAGGAGGTCCTTTAAAAAACTAAAAATAAAGCTAACACATGATCCAACAATCCCTGAACGTATATCTCAGTTCAATTTAGTGGCTCAGTCGTGTCCAGCTCTTTCCAACCCCATGGACTGCAGCACGCCAGGCTTCCCTGTCCATCACCAACTCCCAGAGTTCGCTCAAACTCATGTCCATTGAGTCAGTGACGCCATCCAACCATTTCATCTTCTGTCGTTCCCTTCTCCCGCCTTCAATCTTTCCTAGCATCAGGGTCTTTTCCAATGAGTCAGTTCTTTGCATCAGGTTCCCAAAGTACTGGAGTTTCAGCTTCAACATCAGTCCTTTCAATGAATATTCAGGACTGATTTCCTTTAGGATGGACCGGTTTGATCTCCCTGCAGTCCAAGGGACTCTCAGGCGTCTTCTCCAACACCACAGTTCAAAAGCATCAATTCTCAGTGCTCAGCTTTCTTTATAGTCCAACTCTCACATCCATACATGCTACTGGAAAAATGATAGCTTTGACTAGACGGACCTTTGTTACATATATCTGGAAAAGACAAAAACTGTAATTGTAAAAGGTGCACACACCCCAGTGTTCATCGCAGCACTATTTACTATAGCCAAGACAGGGAAGCACCTACATGTCCATTGACAGACGAATGGATAAAGAAGACACAGTACCTATAATCAACGGGATGTTACTCAGTCTTAAAAAAGAATGAAATAATGTCATTTGCAACAGTGTGGATGAACCTAGATATTGGCATACTAAGTGAAAGTTAGATAGGTAAAGACAAATGTGATATCACTTTTATGTGGAACCTAAGAATATAATACAAATGAACTTATTTACAAAACAGAAACAGACTCACAGACATAGAAAACAAACTTATGATTACCAAAAAAGAAAGGTGGACTATTACATAAAATGCATAAACAACAAGGACCTACTATATAGCACAGGGAACTATATTTAATATCTTATAATAATCTATAACAGAAAATAATCTGAGAAAGAATATATATATGTATACCTGAAACTAATACAACATTGTGAATCAATCATACTTCAATTTAAAAAAATATCCCAATAATATGAAAGTGCTTTGCAGCATTAGCTGTCCTCAAAGTAAGGTAAAATTTACAAAACATGCAAATAATAATATCTGTCGCCTGCTTATCCCAGAAGTTATTGAATCTTAGTGGAAGATAGCTAATTTGTGATAATCTGAATGCTAAAATAAGTTTATTTTTCTGTATTTTAAATAATATCCTTCTTATTGACAAGATATCAAAACCAATTCACTCATTCAATGAACATTTTTTAGGAAAGTACTTTATGCTAGATAGGGAATTTCAGCATAGAAATAAAAACTCTGTAAAAGGATCAAGTGGAAATTACAGAGCTGAAAACTACCATATCAGAAATGAATCCATTTAATGTGTTTACATGACTGGACCCAGGAGAAGAAAGTATCAGTGAATTTGAAGATAGTTCAACAGAAATTATCAGAATGAAGGGGGAAAAAACACTGAGCAGAATGTTCTAGATGTGTGAGACATTATCAAGTTGTCTGATATACATTTAGTTGGTGTCACAGATAGACAGGAGAAAGAACGGGGCAGAGAAACATCTGTAGGGGTAATGAGGAAGAACTGTCCAAAGGTGATGAAAGATATTGCCTCACACATCAAAGAAGCTCTCAATTTTCTACTCACTCTAGAATAAATCTCAAGTTAATAGAGTCTATAGTCAGGCTCTTGTTTATCTCTCCATTTTCCTGTAGATTTCCCTCATCTAAGCCATTCCAACTACTCTTTCAGTTCTTTTTCCAGATTGTCCCTTGTGTGGTACATTTACATACTAACATTTTAATTCAGGTATCTACTTCTCAGAGAGATCTTGTCAGACTATTGTATCTCAAGTTGTCAAACCTCAGCCCCAGTTCTCACCTGCCTGTTACTCTCTGTTTAATTATTATGAGCTTTTTCATAGCATATGTAATTATTTGAATTTCTTAACAATTTACTTTCTGACTTCATTATTTGATTTCTCCCCACACTGGAATGTAAGCATTCTGAAAGCAGGAAACATGTATCTCTCATTCAACTGCATAACCTGAAAGCTTCAAAAAACATCTGGCACAGAGTGGGAGGTGAATATATATGGATGGTTGGATGGATGGATAGATATAGATATGTGTAGTACAGTGTATGTGTGTAAAACAGATACTGAAGGTTTCAGGACTTACTGGGAAGATTCTGAGTTGCTTGGCTCACATCTACTGATGCAAATCATTCCAGCTAATTTTCACTTCCTCCTTCTGGTTCTCATATTGGCAGGATAAAAGAACACGATATTTTCACAATGTGTTTTTACCACAGCAAACATGTAAGGCTACCTCACCCAAACAGATCTTTATCAAAATCAAACAGAAAAAGGAGTAAAAAGCTGGGGATGTGTGCCCTCTATGGGGTTGCACAGAGTTGGACACAACTGACGCGACTTAGCAGCAGCAGCAGCAGGCTTGCTAACTGTCATAAGACAGACTTCTCTTATGTCTAAAACCAACTTTTACATAACTGACTTTTCAATCTTTTTTATTGACTACGTCTACTCAGAGATGAGCTGGAGTCCCAAAAGGAAAAAAATATACTATTTAAATAGGTCTCTATTAGCTCTCCTCCTCCATCATCTATGTTAAGAGACAAATGGGCCAATTTTAAAATATTCCTATCAATGTTAGAAAATGGAGATCTAGAGAGGTTAGATGATTTTCCAAGATCACACGGGATAATACCTAAGTTCCAGGACCTAAAATTATCTCGTAACATTTTTCTGCCAATGCACATTCCATTGACAGAACGCATTTTTAACCTCTAAGTCTTGGGTTATCGCCTAAGAATGTTTTCACAGATAATTAGGGAAATTGAAAGTCAGTCTATTTAAGATCTCTGTTGGAGAAAGATGGAAATAGCAAGATGTTAACCCTCTTGAAATTCACATCTACCTCTGCTTTCTGAGTACCTTCCAGGCTTTTTATCTTGTTTTCGTCCAGAGACTAGGATACCAGACAGCTATTTCTGTCATTTCTTACATTCTGCTCATTGAATGGCCTGGTGTTTTTAACCAGCAGCCCACGCAGCTGGTATATATAATTTGAGGAAATAATTCCCAAGTCCACTGTGAAAGCAGAGAATTGAAGAAGGCATATTAATAAAATACTTGCTTTAGATGCCGTCTTACTGTTCAAATCTATCTTGAGTTTTTTCAAATCTATCTTAATATTTCTGAAACCTTAATAATTGGCATTATGAAACTACCACCCTCAACATAAACTTTAGTTCTCTAATTTGTCCCACCTAACAACTTTGTGTCTTTGTCAAACTTTTCATAAGGGTGACATGAAACCTTTTGGCTTCAAGGAGCCGCAGTGTGGCTAGATAAAATGGCATTGTCCCTACTCATGCTCTAAGTCCAGCCTGACATTTTTCCTGGGTGAAATCCTGCCAAGTGCCTTGTCTAATGACAACGGAGCTGGGCACATGAAAAGGAAATAGTGGAAACAGCCTCCCATTACATATCAATAGGGAGGATAACTTACAAACATTAATGTGAAGATATTAATTCAAAAATCACTTCAGTTCAATTCAGTCGCTCAGTCATGTCCGACTCTTTGTGATGAATCGCAGCACGCCAGGCTTCCCTGTCCATCACCAACTCCCAGAGTTTACCCAAACTCATGTCCATTGAGTTGGTGATGCCATCCAGTCATCTCATCCCATGTCATCCACTTCTCCTCCTGCCCCCAATCCCTCCCAGCATCAGGGTCTTATCCAATGAGTCAACTCTTCACATGAGGTGGCCAAAGTATTGGAGCTTCAGCTTCAGCATCAGTCCTTCCAGTTAATATTCAGGATTGATTTCCTTTAGGATTGACTGGTTTGAACTCTTTGCAGTCCAAGGGACTCTTGAGAGTCTTCTCCAACACCATAGTTTGAAAGCATCAGTTTTTCAGTGCTCAGCCTTCAACCAAATATTAAGACATTTTAAATACTATGATGAATGGGAACCAACCATGAAACATCTTTAAAACCTCTTTATTAATTAAAAAAAAACTTTTTTCTGATTTTTTCCTTTATGTTATCTAGAAGGGGTTTCAGAATACTGAGATTCTATGAGGTTCTAGAAAATGGAAAGATGGCCAACTTGAACTGAGTAGTATTAGCATACAACTTCTGGAAAATAATATCCACGTAAAACTTTTTACTGAGTGAATGAGGGAAGGAATTTGATTAATTCACAGATGGCATGGAATATGGGCTTCCCTGATAGCCCAGTTGGTAAAGAATCTGCCTGTAATGCAGGAGACCCTGGTTCATTTCCTGGGTCTGGAAGATCTGCTGGAAAAAGGATAGGCTACCCACTCGGGTATTCTTGGGTTTCCCTTGTGGCTCAGCTGCTAAAGAATCCACCTGCAATGTGGGAGACCTGGGTTTGATCCCTGGGTTGGGGAGATTTCCTGGAGAAGGGAGAGACTACCCAATCCATTATTCTAGCATGGAATATAAGAAAATCGGCTGTTGCAATGGGGTTTCATTGACTATAAATATGCACGGCACAGGTTTTCCTTCTTTATTGGGGCTATAATCTCATGAACAAGCTAAGCCCCATTCCGATTGCTCTAAATGTGTTATGCATCAAGCAGAGGATTTATGGTACAGACTAGGAGCTTGCAAACCCTTCAGAATTGATATATGACAACTTTCCATCTGACCTTCTTTTAGTGGAAATATCTCTAATTTTTTCTTCCTTTTTTCCACTTTTTTTTTTTCAGTTGTAGAGTCTGATGCCTAATTTAGTGTACTCCCTTTATGTATAGTTATGTGCTACTCTAGGGGCATGGATATATTTAATTAGTTCAATGAATAAATCTAAAGAAATACCATCTTATTTTGGCAAAAGAAGAAAGGTGAGAATGACAGTGAATCCTAAGGACAGAGATGTGAAGAGGAGCTGCAGAGAAGGTTAGATTTACCATGTGATGCCATATCTAAGGAATTTAGTTCTGGACATAGAGTTCCTTCTTTGGGCATACTTGCTAGAGTCTCCACTAGAGTAGCTGTAGACATTACTGGGCATCAATCTTCTAAATTCTAGAGATATATGGAAAGATCAGACAAATTCAGAAAAACATCCACTAAAACCATGAAATCCCAAGAGTGATAAGGACTGAGTATGAGAAAACATTTCTAGTTGTACAAATTTAGATAGTCAAGGAAAAAGAAAGAATGAAACTACTTTAGAGATCTGATAAGGTTCTTTAAAGATCTGATAAGGTTAAGTGCTTTGGAAAGAGGGTTAAGATATATCTAAAGGTTTAAAAGTCCCCCAAAGCTAGTAGATAATAAAGGGAAGAATGAGTTGACAGTGACCATCAAGGCATATTTCAGCCTTGGATTGCAATCTCTAGCTCCCAGGAATGGGTCTCACAGAAACTACATAGCTCTCTGGTTTTGAAATGATGCAAACAATGGCCTAGAAAGACATTCCTGAGAAACAGAAGATAACTGGCTGTCAGATAAGACGAGGAACCCAAAGCCCAGGCTGGTGTTTTAGTTGTGCAATCTACCTTCCTGTGAAACGAAACTGGGGGATGAGGGGTAGGTTAGAGGCAACAATGAGAAAAGCTCTGTCTATAGAGAGGCCACCTTCCCAAGCTCTCACATCAGAATGCCATGGTCTGGACTTCCCTGGTGGTCCAGTAGTTAAGCATCCATCTACCAATTCAGGGCACGCAGGTTCAATCCCTGGTCTGGGAAGATTCCACGTGTCTTGGTGCAACTAAGCCCATGTGCACTGGAACTACTGAGCCCGTGTACCCTAGAGCTCGTGTACCATAAAAAGAGAAGCCCCAGCTGTGAGGAGTCTGCCCACCTCACCTAGAGAGTAGCTCCTGCTCACTACAACTAGAGAAAGTCCTTGTGCAGCAACAAAGACCCAGTGCAGCTAAAAATAAACAAATACAATTTCGAAAGTAAAGTTGTAAAAAGAATGCCATGGTCCAATGACTGTTCCTCTCTCTATTACTGTGGGCAAGGTTCATCAATCACTGAGCTTACTTGTCTTCTTGGTAAATGGATTCTGATTACAGTTCTTGTCTCAGTTTTGTTGGGTGATTGCATTCTGTCAGCAACTCAGAACATGGTGAGTGAGTACTCAGTAACAGTTGTTATTTAATATTGATGCAGCTGCTGCCACCTCTCAATCAGATATTTTAATCAACATTTCATTACCATGGGCTTGAGAAGAGTCAGCAGAAGAGTAAATCAGCGTGGCACAGTAACTGAAGGGCATCAAGGGCTCTCCAATAGCACTGCTGGCAGAGGTCCACAGTGAGCCAGCCTCGGGTGAAAGACAATTGACCTCCATCACTGTAGAATCGTTTCTGGTCAGGGACCCCAATGTAAGGAGTCAAGCTAGAGGGGAAGTGTCTCATCCATGAAGAGACTAGGAAGGATGACTGACTCCCCCCTCTGCCCCCAGCTGTCTTTTACAGTCAAAACATCAGCAGCAACCTTCTTGGAGGGATATGATGTGGATCCTTTGTGGGCAGAGCATTCTGGATCAGAGAATCCTATGGACTGAGGGTGATTCTAAGTGAACAAAGGAACCATAGGATTCTAAGACATGATTACTCCAAAATAAACCAATATTGCCAAACATTCTGAGGTTGCTTAAAGGAATCCAGCTTACAATACAAACATTTTCCTATTCTAGGAGCAGCAGCCTATAACTCAAAAAAGGGAAACGATCTTCAGTATTATCTGTCTTCAGCTCTGGGTTCAAACTCTGTATGGTGTTCAGTTCAGTTCAGTTCATTTCAGTCGCTCAGTCATGTCCGACTCTTTGCAACCCCATGAATCACAGTACACCAGGCCTCCTTGTCCATCAGCAACTCCTGGAGTCACTCAAACTCACGTCCATCCAGTTGGTGATGCCATCCAGCCATCTAATCCTCTGTCATCCCCTTCTCCTCCTGCCCCCAATCCCTACCAGCATCAGAGTCATCTCCAATGAGTCAACTCTTCACATGAGGTGGCCAAAGTATTGGAGTTTCAGCTTTAGCATCATTCCTTCCAAAGAAATCCCAGGGCTGATCTCCTTTAGAATGGACTGCTTGGATCTCCTTGCAGTCCAAGGGACTCTCAAGAGTCTTCTCCAACACCACAGTTCAAAAGCATCAATTCTTCGGTGCTCAGCTTTCTTCACAGTCCAACTCTCACATCCATACATGACCACTGGGAAAAACCATAGCCTTGACTAGATGGACCTTTGTTGGCAAAGTAATGTCTCTGTTTTTCAATATGCTCTCTAGGTTGGTCATAACTTTCCTTCTAAGGAGTAAGCATCTTTTAATTTCATGGCTGCAATCACCATCTCCAGTGATTTTGGAGACCAAAAAAATAAAATCTGATACTGTTTCCCCATCTATTTCCCATGAAATGATGGGACTGGATGCCATCATCTTCATCTTCTGAATGTTGAGCTTTAAGCTAACTTTTTCACTCTCCTCTTTCACTTTCATCAAGAGGCTTTTTAGTTCCTCTTCACTTTCTGCCACAAGGGTGGTGTCATCTGCATATCTGAGGTTATTGATATTTCTCCCAGCAATCTTGATTCCAGCTTGTGCTTCTTCCAGCCCAGGGTTTCTCATGAGGTACTCTGCATATAAGTTAATCAGAACCATCAATAGTTAAACCTACTGCACCTTCTCAAGCTCTTTTTCTACCATCTTTTAATGCCCAAACTGAGTTTACCTATTCAGGTCTCACACTGTTCTTCCCCTCAGTCTTGGCTCATGCTCCTCCTCTACCTACAAAGTCCCTCTGTCACCATAAGTCAATATCCAACCCATCCTTGTCCAAATCACAGACACTTTATCCCCAAAGTGTAATCTGGTACACCAGCTGACCCCTGTGCCCTTCAAGTTTTTCATCTATATCTCTTTCATGGAATTCACTTTTTCCTTGGTATTATAATTATTTGACTAAATAGAAATAATCTGAATAAGCTGAATAATTTTTCAGCTTCCCTCCTATACTATAAATTCACTAAAATCAAAGTTCACTTCTGATATATCTGTAACTTAACTCACTGAATGTTTATTAAATACATACTGTGTGTCAGGCGTTCGGTTGGTGCTTTGCCTCCTTCATAAGATCTATTAGTTCCTGGAATATGGTTACTAAATAAATGATCAAGTAAGATAAATGACCAGTCTTAGACTCTTTCCTTTGACCTTTTTTTCTGTTTACCTTCCAAATAAGTGAAGTGAAGTCGCTCAGTCATGTCGGACTCTTTGTGACCCCATGGACTGTAGCCTACCAGGCTTCTCCATCCATTGGATTTTCCAAGCAAGGCTACTGGAGTGGGTTGCCATTTCCTTCTCCAACCTTCCAAATAGTCCCTATGAAAAATCAGTCCTACAGTAGAACACACACACACACACACACACACACACACACACACACACACACGGACTACTGTACCACACCTTACTCTAATTAGAGGAGCGATACCATAGTTTGGGGACTTCCCTAGCAGTCCAGTGGTTAAGACTGCACTTCCAGTGCAGGCAGTGCCAGTTCAATCCCTGGTTTGGGAATTAAGATCCCACATACCATGGGGCATGGCCAGAAAATTAAGGCTTCCCAAATGGCACAGTGGTAAAAAAATCCTCCTGCCAATGCATGAGACACAAGAAACTCAGGTTCAATCCCTGGGTTGGGAACAACCTCTGGAGAAGGAAACAGCAACCCACCCCAGTATTCTTGCAGGGAAGATTCCATGGACAGAGGAACCTGGCAGGATATAGTCCATGGGGTTGAAAAGAGTCAGATGAGACTGCACATAAGCACTGTGAAACACACTATAGTTTAATTGGTTGCAGCCCCAAGATGAACAACATCTGCTAAAACAGAAACTACATTCTAGCAACATTAAAACGGTATTTTTATGTCCTTTTACAAAAGGGTATTACTTGGTTGTTGCCTCTCCAACTAAACTGTAAGGTCCTTTCAGGTACAAAGTAACTTACACCTTTCTATCTGATGTCTTGTATATAGCAGGAACTCAGTAATCATGTGTGTGTGTGTGTGTGTGTGTGTGTGTGTATGCATGGCAAATTTGAATTTGTATTATGCAGTAATTTTACACCATAAGAAATTCACCATGTTCTAAAAAAACTGGAAATAGGACATTCGGGGAGCTTAACTCAGTTCTGTCATAGATCTGTTAAAGTAATTGGTGTTGGTCCTTTGGCTGATTCCAGGTTAATTTTAAGAAAAAAGAAAAAATTCAGATGTTTTAGGATTCCCACAGTAATGAAGACTTATAGAGCGTAAACACTGAAAGTAGTTAGGTAGACCTCTTCAAAAGAAAATTACACTTTTCCTATGTTTGACACCTCTCCATAAGGTCTCAATTTTTCATTTTTAAAAAAGATGATGCCATGAAAATCCAAAGCAGTTGAAATGAATTATGAGTCCTTTTGGAGTAGGGGAGGAGAAAATAATTGTTCCCCAGGGATACATTTTTTTTAAGTTCCTCTTTCTATTTGAAATGC
The DNA here is from genome assembly GCF_042477335.2 of Ovis canadensis. Classification (NCBI taxonomy): domain Eukaryota; kingdom Metazoa; phylum Chordata; class Mammalia; order Artiodactyla; family Bovidae; genus Ovis; species Ovis canadensis. Next base: position 35,890,495 of record NC_091260.1, read on the forward strand.
TTCCTGACTTGACAACTTGCAAGAATTGCACAATAGCATGGGTTTGTGCTTCTGCAGAAGACCAGTTCTGCAGCATAGGGGAAGAACATTTCTTGCAAATTAGAAAATTACTTGGTTCCGTTGCTGACCCTACTCACGACTTCTCAACGACTTGCAAATGCTAGTTCTTCTTCCTCTCTCTTTCCAATGTTTCTGTGCATAAACATGGATAAAATATATTGTATAAAATTACTGATGCTAATTACAAGGTTTGAGAGTCCTTAATATTACTAGAGTCGCATCATAATCCAGGTGCTTGTTAATCAATAAATTCGTTAGACTCTGAGTTGTCAAGTTATAATTTTTAAAAAGTTAAAAGCATATCTCTTATACAAATATACAACTTGTGACCATCTTTTTATTTATTAAACTTGTTAATGATAGAAGGAGAGAGATGACAAAGCTGACTCAAAGAGGAATGTGAGAGCCAACATGGGGAAAGGAAAACTCTGAAATAAGATCGCAAATTTAGACATGAAACTGGTTAATGTACAATGAGGCAACAAAGCCATAGCCATGGGAGTTACTTTTTCTAAAAACCATTTGCAATGTATCAGTTTTCTATAACATCTAATTTTATAGAGTCTGGGCCCTAATTATTATGACAGACAGTGTTACCTTCCCCTAGGGTGTAGGATGACTCTTAACCAAGCATATTAAAAAGACACACAGAAATCTTTTTTATTTTTAACAACTGGATAATTTTTCTTGAATATTAGAGAAAGATGCAAGAATACACAGACTTTCCTAGCAAGAGTCCTGTTTTTTTATTTTTATTAAGCTGAGTTAGCTGGCAGTTGTTTTTCACGGTTGAGACTCTTCATAAATACAATAAAAATAGGAAAACTTCATTGAGATTTCCCTTACTTCACAGAAGCTGCCTCAATATAGATATTAACACAAAATCAACCAACCTAAAATTAAACAGGAAATTGAACCCAGCCACCCTTACAGCCCCATGATCTTTCAGATGCGCTGCCAGTGACATCATTCAGTATTATCTGAGTCCTGCCTCACTAGCAGATGCCCTCCCCAATGTTTCTTCATCTATTCGTGTCCCCAGCACAACAGGCTCCAGGGACTCCAGCCTCTCCTTTACGGACCCAGTTAGCCTGTTTCTTCTGAATTACCCGACTTACCCTTACTGCATATCTTGACCCTGTTTTGCTGTTCTCTCTCATTCTGTGGCTGCATTAAAATGGCAACCCACTCTAGTATTCTTGCCTGGGATATCCCATGGACAGAGGAGCCTAGTGGGCTGTCCCATGGACAGGCTATAGGGTTGCAGAAAGTCAGACACAACTGAACAACTAAATAACAATTATACTGGATTATGGCTAGTATGATAAGTCAATACTTATTGACTTGGTATATTTCGAACACTTTCTTTGTACAAAGCCCAATTCCAGTCTTTCATCTATTTCTCTATTCACAGCAACTGACCTGATTGTTACAAATATATTTCCAGGAACTTAAATTCTTATAACCTGGTAGCCCTTTCATGATCTGTCAGTGAGGCAGAGTACACCGGTCCCTTTAAACTAAAGATCAGATATGAGCCTTTTCTCAAGAGGCTTAAAATAAATAGGACAAAGAAAAAGAGAAAAGCCAGACGGATACACTGACCCACCTTTGTTTTTTTGAAAGTAACCCAGTTGTATCTGACCCTTCGCAACCCCGTGGACTATACAGTCCATGCAATTCTCCAGGCCAGAATACTAGAGTGAGTAGCCATTTCCTTCTCCAGGGGATCTTCCCAACCCAGGGACCGAACCCAGTTCTCCCACATTGCAGGCAGATTCTTTACCAGCTGAGCCACCAGGGCTTGTTTTTTTAAGCCTGTGCTTAAGAGCATACATTCAAGACAGAGAGAAGGTTTAAACCCAGGACGCGCTCACAGAGCAGCAAGTAGTCGATGGCCACAGGGGTGGCTTTTTTGGGGTGGGCATCTTTTCACACTCCCTGGGGAGTGTCTTTGCTCTCTTTTACATCTACTAAATCTTGTTTTCAAGACATCAGTCTCAGTTCCTTAAGAAACTTCCAGCGGTTTTCCATCTTGCAAACTCCTATAACACTCACTGCATGGAGCAGCCAACTGGTCCTTGATGTGCTATCCACATTCTCTGGATTGTAAGCTTGAATCATAGCTCCTTGTACCATCTTGTACTTCTTTTTGTGCAATAAATCTCACAGCTCCATGTTGGAGCTCAACACAAATTATTTATTAGTTTAAGGCAAGTACTGGAGTATGATATTAGGAAAAGAAGGATGAGTTTGGGGAAATGGACTGCATAATAATGAAGCAAAGACAGGTGAAACCAAGGAGGCAATTAGAAGTGACGGTGTGAAGTGTTGAGGAAGGGATTCACTGGGATGGAAAGAGAGTCCCACATAATAGGGAAGAGTGGAAAGGTAGTTTTAAAGGGATCACATGAGCTTGGGAGAAATATTAGAACCCACTCCAGCATTCTTGCCTAGAGAATCCCATGGACAGAGGCAACAGTCCATGGGATCACAAAGAGTTGGACATGGCTGAGCTACTGAGCACGCTTGCATGCATGTACAGTGTTTGGTACTGTGTTAATGAGCCCTTAGTGGTATTTGATGAAGAAGCAAACAAGTAAATGAATGAATAAAATTTTCTTTTTATCTACTTTCTTCAAGCTCACTATGATTTCTATTCTGAGATCTAATGTTGTGTCTATTCTACCTTGCTCTCTCCTCTTCCTCAACCCCCTTTCTGTTGCTTTAATTCATTTCAATTTTGCTTTAGAGCAGGGGTCCCCAACCTCTGGGCCACAGGGCAGTACCTTCTGTCAGATCAGTAGTGGCATTAGGTCAGTGCCCTTCTATCATCCCAAAACAACTGCCCCCAATCCCCCGCCCCTACTGGTCCATGGAAAAATTGTCTTCAGTGAATCAGCCCCTGGTGCCAAAAAGGTTGGGGACCACTGCTTTCAGATCAGCTCAGTTTAGTCGCTCAGTCGTGTCCGACTCTTTGCGACCCCATGAATCGCAGCACGCCATGCCTCCCTGTCCATCACCAACTCCCGGAGTTCACCCAAACTCATGTGCATTGAATCGGTGATGCCATCCAGCCATCTCATCCTCTCTTGTCCCCTTCTCCTCCCACCCCCAATCCCTCCCAGCATCAGGGTCTTTTCCAATGAGTCAACTCTGCGCATGATGTGGCCAAAGTATTGGAGTTTCAGCCTAGAGGGTGTTATAATCTCGCTCCATGTATTCCTCTACCAGAAAGTCTTCATGACTCGCTGTTAAATGGCATGATAGACAAATTTCACCATGTAAAATTGCATAAGCATGTGGTTTTAACTATTAATAACAGGTTGATTGCTTTTCTTTGGGCTTCCCTTGTGGCTCAGCTGATAAAGAATCTGCCTACAATGCAGGAGACCTGGGCTCAATCCCTGGGTTGGGAAGATCCCCATGGACTGTATAGTACATGGGGTCACAAAGAGTCAGACACAACTGCTTTTCTTTTGGTCTAACTTAACGTGTGTACAGAGTTCTTAGAAAATACTCTCTAGATCCCTCAGGCTGACCTAAACTGGAATCTGATTAATTATGTTGCCTTGGCGGAAAGATGCAGCCAATACATTGATTCCCTTTACACCAAAGATTATTTTAAAATTTAAAAAATTTAAAATAAGTCATAAAATGTTCCTATTTAGTATGAGAAAAATATATTTTTTAAAAAATCCATAGTTTTTTTAAATATAAAAATGTGATAGATTTCCATTCCCCCTCACCCCAAACTCCACTATAGAATTCACACATCTAAACTTCTAGGACAAGATCTATACTTTTAGGAAAAGTTCCAAAATATTTTCAAGCAGGAGTTAAACTACATAAAAATGGACAAGTGTGAAAATGTCTACATGATTGTTTGAAAATACAGTTCAAAATTTGTGATCCATGGTGTGGTGATTTTTTAAAATGGCACAGATGAAGCACATTATTCAGTCAATTAAGGATGTAAAGAGGCCTGCTCCAAATCCTTTGAGTGCCTGTCTATAAAGTTTACATTTTAATTGGTCAAAGTCAGCCTAGTGCACACTTGCAGGTAGCCTGACTGGTGAATTGTCTTTGACGAAGCATTTCCCTAGGCACCTGGAATGATGTAGAGTACATAAGAGGATCTCGATAAGAATCACTGGAAAGCTGAATAAATGTTTCTCAAACATGGAGAAGTAGTGGAAACAAAATTGCCAGACACTGTATCTAGATTTGGGCAGGCAGTCCCAAACCCTTGCTATGCTGTGCCTTCTGTGTACGTTCATACTCTAGTGTGAATGGTTAACAATTTTTACAAGTGGGCAAACAATTCCCTACCCCACCCTGCAGGATCCTTGAAGTCAGGTCTCCGTCAGTTTCTGCCCCCAGACAGCAGGCCTGAGAGGAGAGCTGGCACCGCTCTGCAGGCCAGCTTTGGTTCTGCCACCTGCCCAGCTGTTATTCACCCATCTCAAGTCTCTCTGGAAAAGGCAATGGCACCCCACTGCAGTACTCTTGCTTGGAAAATCCCACGGACGGAAGAGCCTGGTGGGCTGCAGTCCATGGGGTCGCTGAGAGTCAGACACAACTGAGCGACTTCACTTTCACTTTGTACTTCCATGCATTGGAGAAGGAAATGGCAACCCCCTCCAGTGTTCTTGCCTGGAGAATCCCAGGGATGGAGGAGCCTGGTGGGCTGCCATCTATGGGGTCGCACAGAGTCGGACACGACAGAAGCAACTTAGCAGCAGCAGCAGCAACAGCAGCAGTAAGTCTCTCCGTGGTCCTGTGATGGGGCTGAAAGGAGGAAAGAGTCTAAGAAAAGAAAAGAAAAAGTTGTGGGAGAGTGTGGTATAAAATGAGAGGAAGCAAACAGGTCAGGATAGGTGGGCTGAGGGGAAAAATATTACCTGTGCCATTAACATACAGCAAAATGCAACCCACTCCAGTATTCTCTCCTGGAGAACACCAAGGTCAGAGGAGCCTGGCAGGCTAAGTCCACAGGGTCACAAAGAGTAGGATACAACTGAAGTGACTTAGCACAGCACAAAATGGAAGTCTGAATTTTTTATTTTCTCAGTGGTTCAAAAAACACCTTTGGGGAGCAACTGTTCTTCCAGAGGTGAGATAGACAATTCACACTAAAAGATTCTTTCTTAGTGAGATGAGTTTGTGTGTCCTTTTTAAACAAATCTGTTAAACAACAAAGTTAGTAATGCAACCTCACAGACAGAAAACAACAGCCAGCCACAACAACAAACCCATACCAAACCCACCAGCAATGTATTTCCTTCCACCCATCCTTTTAGCCCCTTTGCGTGACAGAGCAGCCAGCTGCCTGGAGGAAAGGACTCTGGGAAGTGGGGACTTCCTCCCTCGGCCCCAAGGATAGCATCATTTAGGAGGGGGCAAGAGGTGGGGGTGCTAGCTGTATTTTCCAGCTAGGAAAATAGGACGGTTGCTCTTTGCAGTGGCCAACACTTTCCAAGTTAAAATGACTTTTTGAAAATAAGGATTGTACAAATACAGTTACACTGTACATGCCCAGATGATCTCAGCCCCTGCACTGCTCATCTGGTCCAGCTCTTTGGCAAAGAGAAGGACACCGAAGGGGACCTCGCAGTCCCTCGACTCAGCACAAAGCTTCCTTAGATTAGTGCCCAAACTAATTTTTATGACATGTCGTTCCAGTAAGGGGACTGCTGCATTTCACAGATGGGCTTCCCCAGATAGGGGCTGTTGATTGGCCGAGTTGGGATCTGGCTGGATTAGGGAAATTTAAGCTGACAGCTGGTCTTTTTTGCATGAGTGCATAAAGCCCTTGTTGTTGGAGGAAACGATGGGGGCTGGTCAGACCCCCCCCTGGCCAAATAGGACAGTTGCTCTTTGCAGTGGCCAACACTACCCAAGCTAAAATGACTTTTTGAAAATAAGGATTGTACAAATACAGTTACACTGTACATGCCCAGATGATCTCAGGCCCTGCCTAAAAGACCAGAGCAGACAAGAAAACAGTCCAATGGAACGTGGGGTGGCAATACAGAAACAATCTAAAGAAGCTCACATCTAGTGGAAATGCCAGAGGTCTTAATCACGAGGAACCTGGCTTCCCTGTAGCAATGAGTCACTCTGTGTCTTTGCTAGAAGATCGGTTCACATGATCAATGGGTATTGAGCAGGGATTTAAAAGGTTTATTTGCCCAAGGAAAGACCAGGCAGTGTTGGGCAATAAAAATATTAATACAGGCCTCTGTGTGTGCGTGTGCATGTTTGTGAACATGTGCCAGGTATTGTTAGCATTAAGTGCTTAAGATGCATTAACTCATCCTATCCTCACAGCCACCCTGTGGGGTGGGTACCATTATTATCTTCTTTTTATGGAGGAGGAAACAGGTTTAGAGAGATTAGGTAGCCTGTGGGTTACTCTGAGAGCCTAACCTGCATTAGTAACAGTGTTTTCAGGTCACAATTCATTAAAGATTATAAAATCCATTTAGTGAATGGCAGTTAGGCTTTGGGCTTTCCTGGAGGCTCAGCAGTAAAGAATCCACCTGTCAGTGTAGGAGACATGGGTTCGATCCCTGGGTTGGGAAGATCCCTTGGAGGAGAAAATGGCAACTTACTCCAGTATTCTTGCCTGGGAAATCCCATGGACAGAGAAGCCTGGTGGGCTATGTCTATGGGGTCACAAAAAGAGTCAGACATGACTTAGCGACTAAAGAACAAACAACATATTAGGCTTTAGAAAAACAGAATAGGAAAAAAGAAGTGCTCTCTCTACGTGCAGTAAAATAAGAATTGTCTCATTATCCTTTTGATTCATTATACATGTGCTTCATGTCGTCGATTGAAAGATAAAATGTAGTAGCTTGATATCTAAACCGCGGGTTAGTTTTGCCTGTTTTTGAGCTTTGTGTAAATGAAATGGTATAGCATATAATCTTTCGTGTCTTTGTGTCTGGCTTCTTTTACTCAACATTATTTTTGAGAGAACAATCAATGTGGCTGTAGTCTGCTCATTCTTATATATTGTATGACCACACATAACTTTTTAAACCAGTTTTCCTGTGGATGATATTTGGGTTTCCAGTTTTTTAGTATGACAGATAGTACTGTTGTGAACTTTCTAGCATGTGTCTTTTGTTAGATATATGTATATACGTACATATCCCCACTGGGTAAATATCAAAATAGTTGTACCAAATTACATGTTTTTCTCACAGTGAATTATGGTCAAAGAAATTTGAATGACATTTACTTGTGATTTCTATGGGAAAATGCTTTCTTTGGGGTACAAATACAGAAATGTTTCTATATACATACATCTACCCCAATCCTCTTTTCCTTTCTGCTCCGGCCTTCCATCTGTAAACCTCAGCAAGGCTGAGGAGTGGGCTATCGTGGGCAAGACTGCAGTTTCCAAAACAACTTCAGAGCAGAAAAGGAGTGTGTCTGGATGTGAAATAGCTGGTTTTCCAGTAACAGGTCCTACTCTCTATGATGAGAAGGAACCCTCTCAACAGCCCTGCGACACTCCCCCGCACTAGACAACCCTTGGCCACTCAGGAGACTAGGGAGACTACCCTGGTTCCCTGGCCACTGCTGAGGCTTCTGAAGCCCACCTGATCACTTAGAACATCTGCTTCCCTGGAGAGGCAAGACCTCAGGGGGGAGAAAACGCCATCTACCATTCACCTGGATTGGGTAGGAGAGACAGATGTCTACAATCCACCTGGAAGGCAGAACAGTGGGTGAGCTTTTCATGACATTTGTTAACAGAGTAAAAGAGATACTGAAACTGTAGCCCTAGAGAGAACTGTCACCAGAAAGAGGGAAAGACAGAAGAAACATCAGTAACTTACACAGCCCTGGGGCTTGTAGTCTGGAGACTGCCTCTCTCTCTCTGTGTCTTTCTCATGCCATCAGTAATAAGCCCACAGAACATCCTTCTCTCTCCAAAACCATCTCTTGCTGGTAGAGGGACAGCCCATGACATGCCTTCTGAAGATCCTGCTCTCACTTCCCTCCCAACAGAAACCCCAGGGTGGACCTGCCTAACCTCGCTAAGTGCCCACACCAAGAACTGTCTGTAGGGGCAGGCTCTTCTGTGTTCCTGTCTTATGCAAAGTCTTTTCAGTGAGCTGACAGGGAGCTTGAGAAGGAGATGCAGGGCCACTGCATGTGCTGAGGGCTGCTTCTGTCAGCCTGACTCCTCCCAGAGCCAGCCTTTATTCTAACATCCACAGGAACTCCAAATGTATGCAAGGGATCTGATTCTTCCGTTTCTCCCAGAAACTGCATACCAATCCCTATCTCCACTATGTTCTGCGTTTAGAAGCTACCTCCAATCACAGAGAGTAGTAATAATACTGCAGGGCAGGGCACATCACCCATAAAATGAAAATATTTAGAAAGTTGACTTAAGAATAGTAGACCCTGGGACTTCCTTGGCAGTCCAGTGGCTAAGACTCTTCATTCCCAATGGAGTGGGGGCCCAATTTAATCCAAGTTCAGGGAACTAGATCCCACATGCTGCAACTAAAGATCTCCATGCCACAACTAAGACTGAAGATCCTGTGTATGGCAACTAAGAGCCAGCACAGTTAAATAAATAAACATATTAAAAAAAATAATAGTAGACCCTAGCCATGTGTGGCATCAAACACTTGAAACATGGCTACTCCAAACTGAGGTGTACTATCAGTGTAAAATACACAGTGGATGGCAAAGGGTTACATTAAAAATGTCACATATCTCATTAATAATTCTTACGTTGTTACACACTGAAATAGTAAAATCTGGGATGTGTGTTAGTAGCTCAGTCATGTCTGACTCTTTGCATCCCCATGGACTGTAGAATTCTCTCCATGGAATTCTCCAGGCAAGAGTACTGGAGTAGGTAGCCATTCCATTTTCCAGGGAACTAAAGAAAACATATTATTAAAATTAATTTCATCTATTTTGGTTTACTTTTTAAAATGAGAATGAGGATCATTTTAAATTACCTAGGCCCCATATTATATTCCTTGTAAATAATGCTCCTCTGAAGTCAGACTACTCAGTTTCAAGCTAATTGCTTAAATTCTTTGTGTCTCCATTCCCTCCTCTGAAAATAGGAATATTCATGTACCTCCCTGATATTGCTGTTAGGAATGTGTTCATATACACAGAGTGAGAGAAACAGAGCCTAGCATGAAATAAATATTCCCTCATGTTATTAATAGTATTATTCTTCTTCGCCTCATCCCTGGTCCTCTATGAGACAAAAGCTTGGCAGCTTCAGTAGTTCTTCTCCTACCCTCATCTCCAGGGAAGCCCAGTGTAGCCAGCTTCAATCAGCACAGGTGGAATCAGTCATCTGCCCTCGGGAGATGCTTACAAGATTAATGATTGTACGCCCAGGGATGCCTGTCCTTTGATACAGATGTCATACACAGACAGGGTTCACGCTGCCCTTTATGATGAGCAGATCCCGAGTAGATGCTATGATGAGTAGACCCTGACCATACACTTTCGATGAAACCAGATTGTGCCCTAGTTCCCCAACTCAGAGGATGCTGGGAAGAATTTTCCCTGTGGTGTTAACTGCGGTGGTGAAAATATGCCCCCATTTCTAGTTAAAATGATTATTAACAGTGTTTTTAATTTATCAGAATATAGAGGTCTTAAAAAAAAAGTCATGATTAAATTTGGAAATAGATATACACATTAAGAAAGAAATTGGAATCCATCTGGAACCTAAGAATATTTAATCTAAATCTTGAGCTTACATATAATAGTCTGTTAAGGATTTTCAGCCCCTGAACTGTATGTAAGACCCTTGCTTTGGGCTACAATGGTGCCTGTTGTTCTCAACTCATTGAAAAACAAGTTCTGATCTTTTCCTTTTAAAGTATTCTGTTTCCAAATGCTTGTCTTGTTTAAAAAAGAGAGAGAGAGAAAGAGGGGAAAAAAGCATATCCTGGTGCCATGAATTGGAGGCTGCATTTTTTTTTTTCAGTAAATGGCACATTATTTACTTTCTAGATGTGTAAATGAGTAATGAGTCCCTGAGAGGAAAGATAGTATTGAAGAACAAACAAATTCCATGGATGAGATCCATAGAATTAAAAAAAATGATTATAAACTCACGCTTTCAGCTAATAATAGTAAGGGTTTTGTTGAAGGACAAGAACGCTGAATTGAATTACCCAACTGGGAAGAGAAATGCATTTCCATAATTCATTTTGAGTTACAGAGGCTTTATTTATATGTTCTGTTGTTCTGGTTTTGAAAAAAATCAAATTATAAGAAGAATGATTCTGTAAAGGAGGCAAAGTTCCTTTCTATGAGATTTATGAAGCTGAGCTGGTTTTTTTTTCCTTCCACTCTGGGCATCACAGATTGATTCTGTGATCCTGGTAAAATATCTCCAGAGGCTTATTGTAGTAACAGGCATGGCTGATTAATGTGGTCAGGGGATGTGGTACCTTCCCTGGGCTCCTGAGCCCTTTAGCTCCAGAGCCCTTCCCTGGGCTCCTGAGCAGGACTCATACTTCTGTGCATCCCCTTAGCCATTAAGTACTTATCAGAGACCCAGTTACTTTAGATCTGGGCCAAAAGGCAAATTTAGATGAGGAAATGGAATTGAACACTGTTCTTAAAACTTTAAAAATTAAAAAGTCCATGACAACTCAAAAAATGGTGTCATTTACGCACAGAAAAAGGAAAGCCTAAGGGAAATGAAGATAGATTTGAGGCCTGACTTAAGTGGAGACAGAGGGTTGAAGAAATGACCTGTTCAGGTCCCATCCATGCTTATAACTTTATTATGATCAGTGGTACCATTATCTTTACTGATTCTAAGGTGTCACCAAAATTTAACTTCATTGCCCTAGACTCAAACATTTTGCCTCTACAAGAAATGTAACGAGTTAGAACATATGAGTCCTCAGTCACGTAATGTTAAAATTATATGTGACATGTAATATTAAATTGTAGATGGAAACTGTAGAAGCATCATTTCTGCTTTATGGTTCTGAAAATCAGAATGTCATTATTTTAGCAAAGTATTAAATAAATAATTTGCAGTATCTCCATCGATAAAATAGAGGATTATATCATTGTTGGATTTTTCTGCCTGATGAAACAAGTTATTCACAAGGACTAATGTAGTTTTGCAGTAGTCTGTAGGGTCTACGGGGCTTCCCAGGTGGCGCTAGCGGTAAAGAACATACCCGCCAATGCAGGAGACATAAGAGACACAGCTTGGATGATCCCCAGGGGGAGGGCATGGCAGCCCACTCCAGTATTCCTGCCTGGAGAATCCCATGGACATAGAAGCCTGGCAGACTACAGTCCATAGGGTCGCAAAGAGTCGAACACGACTGAAGTGACTTAGCAAATAGCACAGAAAACCAAATTCTAGTTCATTTTGCTGCTCTGACCTTGAACAGCAGAGAGAGACTCAGAGGGGAGGGTGGCAGCTGTTCTTGAACTTCTGGTGGATCCCGCTTGCCAACAAAGATGCCTTCTAACTGGGTTGTTAATTGCAGGTGTGATTGTCCCCAGTGCTGTGCCGGAGACATTACATGTTAATAGCAGGAAGTGTACTGCGATCAGAGGAGCAAATGTGCCTGTAGCTCAGAAGCTGAGTCATTGCTCTTTAAAAGAGGAAGATTCTAAATATACTGAAAGGAGGAGCACACTGCTGGGTATTGGAAACCTTGCTTTTTGCAGGTCTTCTTGCAGAAAAAAAAAAGTAACTGATTAAGCAGTGGATCAAAACATAAGTGAAAGACTTGCCCACCAAGGGCAAGTTAAAAAGCGAAAAAGGAGTGAACTAAAATAAAAATAGCTCCGACCCAGAGATCAAGAGGACTATTTTGTCCCGGGAAAGAATAGAAGTGGTCCGCTTACACTCCGCCAAGCCACTGGTTTCAAGTGCATCTTTGTGTGATAGCTGAGGGCCTGAAAGACTTCATTATTAAGAAGTTAATGCTTGACAGCAGCCGACTCCACCACAGCAGAATTGCCCGCCTTCCAAAGACAGTCTCCTATGAGTCTTGGGATAATTACTCAAATCTCCAAATTATCCTTCAGGGAACAAAATGAAACATGCAGAATCAAAAGCAGATTTGTAGCCGAGATTATGAAAAAGGAGTGGACTCGTTTCCATTTTAAAAAATGATTATTTCTATTGTTGGAACCACAGAGAGGAAAGGAAAAAAAAAACCCAGTCTATAGACCAAGTAGGCAAAAAATGGCTAGCAGATGTATAGCCCCAGGGACAACCTAAATCAGCTCATATACTCACAAATCTCAGATCAACTTGCATGGGGATGCTGAAATGGAGGTACCCCAAGCCTTGTTACAGAAGAATATTTTCACTGGGGACCATTTCCTGAAATAGCTGAATGTGCCTAATCAAGCCACCTACTATCTACCGAAAATAAAATAACTACTTACAAAGCATTTCTCCCTCCATATAGACACATTTATTTCCTAAGCCTACCTCCCATTTTAGGAAGCAAATACATTTTTAAAAATGTTTTTGCTGACAATTACCACCACCACCACCAAAATCGTTTTTTGTTTTTGAGACAAAATTTTTATTTAACCCAATAGTTTATGACTTGTTCCAGTTTGTCTTTTTTAAAACATTTATTTGTTTTTAATTGGAGGATACTTGCTTTATTATATTGTGTTGGTTTCTGCTATGTATCAATGTGAATCAGCCATAGGTATATACATATGTCCCCTTCTCTTGAACCTCCTTCCCACCTCCCATTCCATCCCACTCCATCCCACTCCATCCCACCCCTCTAGGTTGTCACAGAGCCAACAGACATGGAGAACAGATTTGTGGACACAGAGGGATGGGGAGGAGGGGGAGAATGAACTGAGAGAGTAACATTAAAACATATACAAATTGCCATATATAAAATTAGATAGCCAGTGGAAATTTGCCATATGATGCAAGAAAACCTTTCATGTTTATTTTCCCTGCTTTTTCCCCATCCATCATGCCTGTCAGAGATTCCCCAAACTTTCTAATGGAAGTATTTCTCAAACAAAGGTAGGTCCTTGAGCGAGTTCTTGAAGGGTGAGGGAGGCCCACAAATCATAAGAAAATTAAATAATTTTAAATATGGTGATTTTCATACAATGATGATCTTAAATTTTACTGTGATCGATTAGGAGAACAAAACTCCCTTCTGCAGTGGTAATTTGCAACTGCAAGGCAGTTTCCTGGAAGAAGGCTTCGGTTAAGTCAGTATTTCTCAAACCAGGGTCTATGGATTTATTCTCAGGGATAGAAGAAAAGTTTTATTTCTTTAAAAAGACCCTTGTGGTTCAAATTTTGAGAAAGTGAGCTACAATGACATTAAAGCTGTTTCACAACTGCATGACCTTCAATCCCGTCAGAACACACCTGCTATTCTGAAGCAGGTCAGTCAGGTTCATTGAAAGGACTTGGGGCATTATGAAAGAATTCTTTTTCGAATCAGATCTATAGGTGTCTTTTCAGTCCTGGGTTGAACAAACTATGGATAAAATAGTAGCATAATGCCTGGCACAGAATATCAATGCTAATATCATATTTAGTTTTATTTTTGGATCCCTTTATCTCCCAATCTTACCTTCTCCCCTCCAAAACAGAAATGGGTCCTGCATATTTACAGAGAAGGAATCTGAGAGACCCAGTGGTATCTCTGTACAAAGTATACAAAGTTTTCCAGATGTTAAAAACAATATTGAACTCCTATCAATTTCTCCAAGCTAACTGGGGCCAGCTGCTAATGAACTCACTCACTCACAGTGGGTTTTTTCCCTTTTAAAAAAATGTAGTAAAATATATGCATCATTAAAAATATATATATATGCATCACAGAATTTACCATTTTAACTATTTTTTAGTGTACAGTTCAGTGACATTAAGTTGTTATGCAACTATCACCAACATCCATCTTCAGAACATTTTCCATCTTCTCAAACTAAAACTCCATCCCCCATTAAACAATGATTCCCATTTCCTTCTCCCCCAACTCCTGGCAACCATCATCTACTTTCTGTCTCTATGAGTCTGACTACTCTGTCACAATCTTTTTTGAATGATGCTCTGATTGTTAAATCAAGATGAACAAGGAAAATCATATGGTTCTTTCCCATGATTTTCTACAAACATGGGAGATGCCTAAACCCCATTCTTGAGCACAGTCCATTAATACATCTGAAATATTTCCCCACCATTGCCTCCTGAATTCTTATGTTGGTCCAACCAGAAGGACTGATCTGTTTGCAAGGCTGTGCTACCTCTAAATAACGCATGCAAGAAGTGCCCTGTACACCAAGATAAAAATGGAGCTGCTTTTCCTCAAGCTTGCAGCAGCTCTTTACAACTGTTCTGCCCTAGAAACCCTGGTTATGTTGGGTTGTCATCTGATATGGGTGGACAAGAGATCCCAGTTGCCTTTTCTTAAAGCCTAGGTTTCAAAGGATTCCTCTTGGCCCATGTAAAGCTGAGAACTGATAAGAATGGTACTCCCATGTTCTTTGTTTTGGAAATGGCCTGTTGGATGGAGGGCTGTTGGCTGACTGAGAGGCAGAGAGCATCTGGAATATCTGAAAGGGCATGAATTTCACTTTTATTTACTCTTTGCCAGTGATTATTGAAGGTCATCCTATTCTGTGCTAAAATCTGATTCAACGAGATTGGATGACATAGTCCTCCTTCATAGTCAAGATACACTAGATGCAAACCAGGAGGTAAAAAGCTCATATTACGGTCAGTGAAAAACAAAGAGACACAATTTTCTAATACTTAATGGACTTTAAGAAAAGCTATGGCAAATGTGGACAGCATACTAAAAAGCAGAGTCATTACTTTGCTGACAAAGGTCCGTATAGTCAAAGGTATGGTTTCTCCAGTAATCATGTATGGATGTAAGAGTTGGACCGTAAAGAAGGCTGAGTGCCAAAGAATAGATGCTTTCAAATTGTGGTCTGGAGAAGACTCTTGAGAGTCCCTTGGAAAGCAAGGAGATCAAACTCGTAATCCTAAAGGAAATCAACCCTGAATATTCATTGGAAGAACTGATGCTGAAGCTGAAGCTCCAATATTTTGGCCACCTAATGCAAAGAGCTGACTCATTGGAAAAGATCCTGATGCTGGGAAAGACTGTAGGCAAAAGCAGAAGAGGGCATCAGAGGATGAGATGGTTGGATATCATCACTAACTCAATGGTCATGAATTTGAGCAAACTCCAGGAGATAGTGAAGGACAGGGGAGCCTGGTGTGCTGCAGTCCTTGGGGTCACAAAGACTTGGATGTGACTTCGTGACTGACCAACAACAAATGGCCTTTCATTTGTTTTTATATCATCTGGTTAAATGAACACCCTTCCAAAGACCCTATACTTAAACTGCCCTATTCTCACATTACTTTTGTTTATTTGTTCTTGATTAATAGAGGAGCAACCGGATTCAGTCAGTGGAGGGAGGTAAATTGGTTTCAGGAGAAACAACAGAAAAGAGAATCTGTAAAGGAAGCAGAACCATGCATATTTCCATTTTCCTTACACATTCTACAAATAATATGCTGACTCATAGGGAAAATAGGGAATCTTAGATAAATTGACTCATTATAGAGAAAATCTTGTAGACTAAGAAATAAAATCCATTTAGTTATACAAAGCCTTGGATTAACCACAAGGCATCCATAGAATATGCTGGGTGGGCCAAAAAGTTAGTTCAGAGTTTTCTATAAGATGTTATGGAAAAACCTAAATGAACTTTTTTGACCCAATATTTCACTTTACCCCAACTTTGCTTCAAGAGCAATAGACTAGAATCTGAAAACATAGCTCCTAGCTTAAGTTTGATCACTAACTTGCTTTATTTCATTGTTCCAGTCAAAGAGCCCCTCTGAACTTCAGTTTCCCTATGTCTGTAACAGGGAAAAACAACAGCTGTCATTGAATTAATATTGTTACTTCACATACAAGTATTTACTATGTATTGCCTCACATTCTTTATGTATTGTTACTATATATTCCCCCCATATTTTATCAACCCCACAATACATTTTTATTATTTTTGCTTTCAAAACAGTTAATTGTATTTCAAATAAGTTGAGGAAAAAAACATTATTTATATTTACCCACATAATCATCATTTTCTGGCAATTTTCACTCCTTTATATAGATCTGAGTTTTCACTTGTTATCATTTCCCATCAGCCTAAAGACCTCTAGTTAGTATTTTTTTAATAGTGCAGGCATGCTGTGACAAATTATCTTAGATTTTATTTAACCAAAAATGTCTTCAATTTCACCCTCACATCTGAATGATCTATTCACTAGATACAAAATTCTGGGTTAATAGGTTTTGTTTGGTCTTCTTTTCTTTTTGGCACTTAAAGGTATTATTTCTTTGTATTGTGAGTTACATTGTTTGTAATGAGACATTCACTGCCATTTGTATTGCTATTGTTCTTTATGTAATGTTTTTTTTCCCTGAATGCTTTCTACATTTTTTTCTTTTCTTTGGTTTTCAGCAATTTGACTATAGTGTGCCTAGGTTCAGTTTTCTTTGCATTATCCCATTAGAGGGTTGTTGCGTTTCTAGGATTCCATTCTTGGATCTGTGGGATATTTTTCAAAATTAAAAATTTCTTCTGCCATTCTTTTTAAAATTTCTTATTTTTATACAGTTTTAAAAGTTACTTTCCATTTATGGTTATTACAAAATATTGGCTATATCCCCCATATTGTACCATGCATCCTTTAGCCTACCTTATGCTCAATAGTTTGCATCTCCCAGTCCCCCACCTTACACTGCCCCCCATTTCCTCTCCCCACTAGTTTGTTCTCTATCTGTGAATGCTTCCTTTATGTTATATTCACTAGTTTGTTGTATTTTTAAGGTTGCACATATAAGCAATTATCATGCAGTATTTGTCTTTCTCTGTCTTATTTCACTTAGTACAATGACTTCCAAGTCTATCCATGTTGTTGTAATCAACCATTATTTCTTCAAATATTTTTTCTTTTCTTTTTAAAAATGTATTTACTTTGACTATGCTGGGTCTTTGTCGCTGCAACAGCTTTCTCTAGTTGCAGTGGGCGGGAGCTACTCTTTGGGTGCATGGGCTGCTCACTGCAGGGGCCTCTCTCGTTGTGGAACACAGGCTCTAGGGTCGTGGACTGCAGTCACTGTGGCACTTGGGCTCAGTAGTTGTAGCTCCTGGGATCTAGAGCACAGGCTCAGTGGTTGTGGTGCACAGGCTTAGTTGCTCCATTGTATGTGAGAACTTCCCAGACCAGGGATAGAACCCATGTCTCCTGCAGAGATGAGCTGATTCTTTACCACTGAGCCATCGGGGAAGTTCAAATATTTCTTCAGTTCAATGATTTGTCTCCACTTTTGTTGGGACTCTAATTACAGTATATT
The DNA here is from genome assembly GCF_042477335.2 of Ovis canadensis. NCBI lineage: Eukaryota > Metazoa > Chordata > Mammalia > Artiodactyla > Bovidae > Ovis > Ovis canadensis. The sequence continues at coordinate 35,907,981 of NC_091260.1, forward strand.
AGTTCCCTTGATATTATTCCACAGGTTATTGACACTCTTTTTCCCAACTGTTTCCTTCTTTCATTTTTACTTCAAATTATTTCTGTTGCCTAGTTTCCAAGTTTGTTAATCTTTTCTTGGGCAGAGTCCCATTTAGTGTTAATTTTATCCAGTGATCTTTAACTTTCAGGGACTGTAGTTTTTTGGCTCCGGAATTCCATTTGGTTCTTTTTAAGAGTTTTAATTTCTATTTCTAAAGAGTTTCCACCTCTTTACCCAATATAATCACCTTTTTCAGTAAATGATTGAACAAATCACTATTTTATAGTCACTGTCTACTTACTGTAATAACTATTATCTGCAGATCTGTTTCTAATGACTTTTTTCTTAAATATGTATTACATATATGTATGTGCTTCTTTCCATGTAATATAATTCTTAAATAGATTTTTGGCTATTGTGTTTAAATGTAAGTAGATATCAAAGTATATCTTTGTTTTATTTATTTCCTGAAGAGTACAGGAATTTCTTCTCTGATGATAACCAGAAGATGGAGTTGGTAATTTAGATTTCTCCTTGGGCTGCACTGGGTCATAGCTTTAACAATATTGAGTTTACCTGAGTTTAGCCCAACTTCCCTTATCTCATCTGCTGACCGTTTGACCTGTCAGTAGATGAGTAGGATGAGGACTGGTTGAAGTTTCAGATGTTTTTAGTTTGCTTTGTATTAAGCTCTGGCAGGGCTCCAGAATGTGAAAGTTATACAATCTCCCTCTGCTTACCAATCACTCCCTCAGCTGCTCTTTTTCTCAGCAAGCCTCATGATGAGGGGAGTGGCAGGAGAAATGTTGGCCCTAGTGCTCTGTCCTTGCATTTAGGGGACCTTCCAGACTCCAGTGCTTCTAGCCAGACCCCACTGTCTCAGAAAGCTTGACTGATGTCCCTCCATCCATAAAAAAATCTCTCCATCTCTACCCAGATTCTGCCTGTACCCACAACATGTACATGCCTAAGGTATAGAAGCTGTCATAAGCCTCTGCTCACATAAAAAAAAAGGCTTATTTCTCTTGGGATTGAGTTATCAAGGCATCATTGCAACCACCTCTCTTCCCCTGCCCTGTAGAAAAATATAATTTTTACTTTGTCTGGGTTATTTTGTTGTTAATGAAGGGGTGGTGGTCTTTACCACCTGTCTTTACCCTCACCAGAAGCAGAAGTCTCAAAAGAAATAGATTGTTACTTAGACAGACTGCTCTGGATTGGCACATCACTCTGTGATCCCAGAGGTACTGATTTGAGAAGTCTGTTTACTCTCAGCAGGGAACAGTCTTATCTGCGTACAGATCAGAATATTACCTCAAGCTTTCTCCTGTCTGATTTGTATCTCTGGCCCAAGCTACCTTTTGTATATCTTTCCATATTTTTCCTTCATCAAACTAGTCTCTGATTTTTATAGCAAGAAGATTTATAGTAAGTATATATGCTTCTTTAATTGTAAAAGCCCATGGGAAATCTGCAAAGCTAGGTTTCTGCTCTATCAGAAACAGAGGTTTATTGCTGTGGTGGAAAAACAGGTTGACTGTCTTCTTCCCAGAGATTCTATACTCTGGGCGTGAAGTCACTCTGAGGGCATAACCTGAACCTTTCCAGGCCTCCATCTCTTAGGTTCTAATGTGGGGATTTGCAGTAAATGATCTCTAACTACTGTGAACTTCCAGATGTTCAAGCTGGTTTTAGAAAAGGCAGAGGAACCAGAGATCAAATTGCCAACATCCACTGGATCATCAAAAAAGCAAGAGAGTTCCAGAAAAAACATCTGTTTCTGCTTTATTGACTATGCCAAAGCCTTTGACTGTGTGGATCACAATAAACTGAAAAATTCTGAAAGAGATGGGAATACCAGACCATCTGACCTGCCTCTTGAGAAACCTATATGCAGGTCTGGAAGCAACAGTTAGAACTGGAAATGGAACAACAGACTGATTCCAAATAGGAAAAGGAGTACGTCAAGGCTGTATATTGTCACCCTGCTTATTTAACTTATATGCAGAGTACATCATGAGAAACACTGGACTGGAAGAAACGCAAGCTGGAATCAAGATTGCCGGGAGAAGTATCAATAACCTCAGATATGCAGATGACACCACCCTTATGGCAGAAAGTGAAGAGGAACTAAAAAGCCTCTTGATGAAAGTGATAGAGGAGAGTGAAAAAGTTGGCTTAAAGCTCAATATTCAGAAAACGAAGATCATGACATCCAGTCCCATCACTTCATGGGAAGTAGCTAGGGAAACAGTGGAAACAGTGTCAGACTTTATTTTTTGGGGCTCCAAAATCACTGCAGATGGTGACTGCACCCATGAAATTAAAAGACGCTTACTCCTTGGAAGGAAAGTTATGACCAACCTAGATAGCATATTGAAAGTGAAGTGAAGTGAAGTTGCTCAGTCAAAGCAGAGACATTACTTTGCCAACAAAGGTCCATCTAGTCAAGGCTATGGTTTTTCCTGTGGTCATGTATGGATGTGAGAGTTGGACTGTGAAGAAAGCTGAGCACCGAAGAACTGATGCTTTTGAACTGTGGTGTTGGAGAAGATTCTTGAGAGTCCCTTGGACTGCAAGGAGATCCAAGCAGTCAATTCTAAAGGAGATCAGTCCTTGGTGTTCTTTGGAAGGACTGATGCTAAAGCTGAAACTCCAATACTTTGGCCACCTCATGTGAAGAGTTGACTCATTGGAAAAGACTCTGATGCTGGTAGGGTTTGGGGGCAGGAGGAGAAGGAGACGACAGAGGGTGAGATGGCTGGATGGCATCACCGACTTAATGGACACGAGTAAGCTCCAGCAGTTGGTGATGGACAGGGAGGCCTGGCGTGCTGCAATTCATGGGGTTGCAAAGAGTCAGACACGACTGAGTGACTGAACTGAAGACTAAAATTAGCTTGACCTGGTCTTAGACTGGCTAGGTTGTCCCAGCCTTCTATTACCTTTTTTCTTCTGTAGCCCTGTGGATACAAAATAGGAAGCAGCCCCAAAGTCCTGCCAATAAAAGCTCTTGCCAGACCAGAGTCCAATTGAGAGATATCAATTATTCTTTTCTGGTTTTAATCTCTTTGTACCAGAAAACCTCAACCTAAATATTCTAGCATCCCTTGAATATTTAAAAATATTCAGTTCAGTTCAGTCGCTTAGTTGTGTCCGACTCTTTGCAACCCCATGAATCGCAGCATGCCAGGCCTTCCTGTCTATCACCATCTCCCAGAGTTCACTCAAACTCACGTCCATCAAGTCAGTGATGCCAACCAGCCATCTCATCCTCTGTCATCCCCTTCTCTTCCTGCCCCCAATCCCTCCCACATCAGAGTCTTTTCCAATGAGTCAACTCTTCACATGAGGTGGCCAAAGTATTGGAGTTTCAGCTTTAGCATCATTCCTTCCAAAGAACACCCAGGGCTGATCTCCTTTAGAATGGACTGATTGGATTAAAAGTATTATTTTTGCTTAAATAATCAAAGTAATTTTTGATATCATAGTAGTAACACAATAGTAAGTACCCCCAAGATATAGTGGAAAAACTTGGGCGCATTCCTCGTAAGAGGCCCTTCAGGGAAGCTGGGGAGTAAAAGTTGCACCCTTAATAGTTCAAGGAATTTGTCACTGTTGCCAACAGCTGTACTTTCCCACAGACTTCCTTTTCTCCCATGAATCTTTAATTCTGTTAGGACTTTAATAATCAAGTAACAATAACTCTTTAGAAGTTACTTAATGAGCTTTAGATTTTGAAAAGCACATGTGCACACCTATCCCATAGACTGATGACAGTCTTTTTGTGATAGGATACTGAAACTGGCTCTGGATTTGGTCCAAAGTGACATCGCTCATGGAATTCAACCAGGTCAGCAAAATCGAAGTCCTGGTTTTGTGCTGGAGTGTCAGTGACTGAAACAGTTTTCAGTTAAAATTTGATTGTGGCTTGATTCCTTGCAGAACCTGAGATTTTTTTTTAAGAGATATTCTGAGTAAAGAAAAGTCTTCCAAAGTCAAATGTCTGTAGGAAATGATCCTCCTCCTCTCATATACAGTCACAATGGATGCTAGCATATTTACTGATGGCTTTTCAATAAAGAAAATTATTTACCTTTTTTTGTTCAGCCTCACAGTTCCCCAAATTATTTGGCTATAATAAAAATTCTTTCTACTTTGGAAGCACAGGAATCCTCTGAGATTAAGCTAACCTGACAAACCTTGAACAGAAAATCACGTGCAGAAGTGAGGCCAAGTGTATTCTTACCAGACTCTCTCCCATGTGTGAAGGTATTCCTTGTTCAAGCACAGGAATAGACTTGGAACAGTAGAGGGGCTGTGTCAGATAGATATACTGCCAAGAGATGCTGCGGCTCTGAAAGCTTGCCCTCATCTCTCTCTGCTCAGTTAACCTTGGTGACATAAGCTTGGGGCTGCATTTTTCTCATATGTATATGAATTAATAGAGCCAAGATAAACAAAATTCCAAATGTAAAGGAAAAAATTCATGAGTCTCTTGCGGCTCTTTGCCTAAAGCAGAAGTTCTATACTTCATCACTTCTGTAAGTAGCCATTCCTACCTGGCCTTCCCAGGGGAATAGGAAACCATTTTGCTAATTGTCATGCTCTGTAATTCAGGAGATGTAATTTATGAGCTGTTCCAGAGGCCAAGGACATTATCCCAGCAGAAAATACAGTGCTGTAAGAAAAAACAGTGTTGAAATCCCCTTTCTGAAGCAAAAGGAAAAAGCAGATATTAAGACACTTAGAGTCTTTTAACAAAATATATTAAATGCACATGTGCTGAGGTGATGGGTAATGTTAAAGCTGGTCTGAGTTGTCTATTGATATTTGAATGTTTGGACTAGTTGGGTTCTTTCCCATGTCACTCTCCCACAGTTAACCTTGACTCTGTTGTTGACCTAACCTGAGCCTTGCATACTTTCTACAGCAGGAAAAGGTTAGGAATTTATAAAAAAGTAAACAAGACTCTGAGACTGGTTACTGTAATAATTACTTTCCTGTTGGGAATTTTGAATCTAAAACAAAACAAGGAGATCAGGCTTGTATATGGTCTCCAGCTTGTGAGTCTACAACACAGTGTACATGCAGGCATTGAAAAGGAAAACTGGTGGAAATGGGGCAAGTTCACAGCATTGAAGAGCCAGACTGTTTCTAACACGCTAATTGCTGGACACATATCTTGAAGTGAATTAAGCATATACTGACAGAGTTAAGTTGCTTAGATAGAAGCAGTTTGGAGAAACATGGAAAAGGTGAAATAGAGAATGTATCCATAAACACAGTTCTTAAAAATTACAGATTATCTTTTTTATCTCCATTAGGTAATGATTTAATGAAATTTTTAATGCTAACATGGTCCAAGAATTATTTGTAAAGTATAGAATTTATATTACCTATCACAAAGAATCTATTTAGTCTTAAGAATGCAGAATGGCTATTTTTATTTCGACAAAGATAAAAGCAATTAAACTTTGCCTCTTTGCAAATACAGATGGGTATTTAAGTACCTAATTAAGCCTGAGTACAGGGCAAGCTACTGAGAGATGTGCAGGATAAAATTCATCGGTCCATTGGGATTGCCTGTTTTGATTACAGGAATCCACTTGCTTTGTTTGTACTCACCATTCTTATTATGTACGAAGGCCAAACACTACTGAATGATCGATTGGCCTTAAAAATGGGTGAAGTAAACAGTCTAGTTCTGCAATAAAGTAATTCTTCCCCTACAAAATGAACTCTCTCTGTCCTTTAACTGATGTCTTTAATTCTATGGGTTTGGGTTAAGAAATATATTACTTTGGGTTAAGACATTAATCCCTATTAAAAAGTTAACAGAAGAGCTATTACAGTATATTAAACCTTCTATGTTGATCGAAAAATAGATTAATGTATCGCAATAAACTCTTTCCACTCCTGAAACTCAAGGAGAATGAACGCTCCAGATCCTTTCCCGAAATCAGGCTTTGAAAGGAAAAGTAATGTGATCTTTAGAACACTGAAGGCCAAGGAACCGCCAGCAATAGGAGATCAGAATATCCAAGACCATCTTTCCTAATTAGTAGTATTTTTCCAACAGTGTTTATTGTAAATATTCTCCCCCAACCCCAATTTAAAGGGTTGGCTCTAGAAAGTTTCTGGGCTGGGCTTGTGTTTGAATTTTTAGAACCATCATATTCTCAAATCTTCGCAAATAGAAGCACTATTCTCCCCTAAGAAACACTTTAGATCCTTTCAGCATCACTCTGTACCTAAGGTTTTCTGTACTTCTGGTAACTGCCATTCATTCAACCAAAAGGAGAAGGCAATGGCACCCCACTCCAGTACTCTTGCCTGGAAAATCCCATGGACGGAGGAGCCTGGTAGGCTGCAGTCCATGGGGTCGCAAAGAGTCGGACATGACTGAGCGACTTCACTTTCACTTTTCACTTTCATACATTGAAGAAGGAAATGGCAACCCACTCCAGTGTTCTTGCCTGGAGAATCCCAGGGACGGGGGAGCATGGTGGGCTGCTGTCTATGGGGTCGCACAGAGTCGGACACAACTGAAGCAACTTAGCGGCAGCGGCAGCAGCATTCAACCAAAGCCTAAGCATGGTAAGATATTTCTGTAGCCCTCCTGCTTGGAATGGGAGGACAGTGGGAGAGACAATTCATTAGCAATGCATTGCTGTCTTTATGGCCTTGCTGTCTAGTCCTCTCTGAAATGATCATATATGGCTCCTTAAATATTTTATTTTGTTTTGTTTTGAAAGTGCATTTAAAATTTTTTTTAATTGGAGTATAATTGCTTTATAATGTTAGTTTCTGTTGTACAACAATGTGAATCAGCTGTATGTTTACATGTATCCCCTCCCTCTTGAGCCTCCCTTCCGCTCACACCCCCATCCCACTCCTCACAGAGCACTGAGCTGAGCTCCCTGTGCTCTATAGCGGCTTGCCTCTAGCTGTCTACTTTGCACATAGTAATGTGTATATGTCAGTGCTACTCTCAGTTCATCCCACCCTCTCCTTTCCCTCACCCCTGAAAGTGCATTTTTAATTAAATTATTGTGACTTAATGAAAAAAATGCAAAGGATTTCCTAGGATCCGTTAACAATATGCAAGCAAATGAGATTTTAAGGAATTTATTTTGAAATTTAATTGTATAAACTTTCATATAAATTTAACCTCATAGTGAGTTATCCCATGTGCATTGTTCATGAAAACCTTTGGGAAAGACCAGAAGAATTTTCTTGCTTACTGACCCAACCCAGGCACCTCTGAGAGGAAGTTACAGTCTCAGATTCTTCATTCCAGGTGGGGACACCCAGGAGTCCTTTTGTAAACTTCCCTGGTCTAGAATTCATTTGACAAATGTGGTTCTCATTTATGGAAAGAATTCACAACTATGATGAATTTTTTATTTTTTCAAATATCAAAAATCCAGCCTTAATGGTAAACTTACCCTATGCTGTTTTCAAGATGGCTGCCTAGTAGGCAGCTGGAGAGAAACTGAGTGATTTGTACAAGCCAAGCCCATGACCCTTGACTCACCCTGGTCCACCCAAATAAGGTTTCATGGAGGAAAACCCCTTTCATACAGTGTCTTTAACCATGGTTTATCAGTAGAGATTAAATTATAGAACCACTAACTGCATTACCAAATTTAGTCAGAGTTCTTGCAGTGAACTTTCTGATTCAACAGTACTGAATTTCATTTTGTTGTTCCCAGTTATAAAACAGCCTCAACCAAAAGAAGAGAGACAGAGGATGTCAACCACTGAATCTTTCTAATATCTGGACAGACTTCAAATGACTTTTCGGGTTATAAGGTGTATATATACAGCTGGCTTGATTTCTGTGTAAGTAAATGTGTATATGGGGCTTCCCAGGTGGCGCTCGTGGTAAAGAACATGCGTGCCAATACAGGAGATGTAAGAGACATGGGTTCGATCCCTGGGTCAGGAAGATCCCCTGGAGGATGGCATGGCAGTCCACTCCAGTTTTCTTGCCTGGACAATCCCATGGACAGTGGAGCCTAGCGGGCTACAGTTCACAGGGTCACAAAGAGTTGGACACGACTGTAGTGACTTAGCCCGCACTGTGTCTTCAGAACACCATTAAGTCCACTGAACATATTTGCATTTTTCTTATTCAGTGCTTCCTGAATCAGGCTGTCCTGGTTTGAAATGAATCCATAGTCTCTTAGCCTTCCAGGCCTGCAGGGGCACCCATTTGGATCTTCTCTGCCATTCCCTGGACATGATTCTTTATTTTAGCATCATGGATGCTGCTGACAACTCTTAATGATTATTCTTGAAGACAAAACCTAAATTACCCAAACCAGCCCTCCCTGAGGCTGGCAGGTATGCAGTGCTGTTACAGCACGTTGGGGATATACAATCTGCTGTGAATAGAGCTCTTTTTCAGCTGCTCTGGCAGGGCCACCTGCCGTCTGTGCCCCACTTCCTGCCAGGAAGCTCTGAGACCTTCAGCAGCCAAAGCCAAGTGATTAGAAAACTGGTAGCATTCGTGCCAGGAGCTCAGTCTCTGTGGGTTTTGTTTGCAGCCATAGAAAATCAGGAAGCGCCAGAAAAGAACTGCAGAGGCTGTTCTCCTTATCCAAAGAGAAGTGTTCTCCTTATCCAAAGACACAGGGAGGAGATTCTGCCTGTATGAAGGTAGTGAAAAAAAGCTTGTGGTGAATTTTTCTTTTCCCAGACCTTCACGACTAGCATTTGGCCAATAAGTTTCTCAAAATTAACAAACACTTTTGAGCTGCTTACCCATTTAGTAATGAAAAGGGAGATAGAAGTATCTTAATAAGACAAACCTAAAAGTTAAAAAAACAGACCAAATTAGCAATGAAAAATTGGAAATTAAAAATTTTAAATACCACTAAAAATATGCAAATAAGGATAAACCTGATAAAAATGTGTAAGACCTGTACAATAAAATGTGCAAAACATCAGTGAGAAAAATTAAAGATCAAAATAAATGGAAAAATGTATGGTATTCTTGCATCAGATGATTCCTTATAACTGAGATGTCCATTCTCCCCAAAATAATCTACAGATTCAATGTGATTCTAATCAAAATTCCAGTAGAGCTTTTATAGAAATGGACTGAAATTCTAAAATTTATATGAAAGCACAAAGGACCTAGAATAGCCAAAGCAACTGTGAAATAAAACAAAGTTGGAAGACTAATGCTAACTGATTTCAAGATTTACAAAGCTACAGTATGAAGATATTGTAACAATGGTGTCAAGATAGATCAATAAGACAGAATAGAGTGTCCAGAAATAGATGCACTCACATATGGACAACAAAGACACAAAGAAAATTCAGTGGAGAAAAGTGTTGAAATAATTAGCCACATTAAAAAATATGAACTTTGATCCACATTTTGCACAATATATAAGTCAACTCAAGTGGATCACAGATTAAAAGTATAACTTACAAGTACAAAACTTCTAGAAGAAAACACAGGAAAGATATTTGTGACCTTGGGTTAGGCAAAGATTTTTTGGATATGACACCAAAGATATGATCAATAAAAGAAAACACCGATAACTTAAACTTCATAAAGGCTAAAGCTTGTGCTCTTTAAAAACACATTAAGAAAATGCAGGCTTCCCTGGTGGCTCAGTGGTAAAGAATCTGCCTGCCAATGCAGGACACACAGATTCAATCTCTGATCCAGAAAGACTCCACATGCCTTGGAGCAACTAAGCCTGTGAACCACAACTACTGAGCCTGTGTTCTAGAGCCCAGGGGCCACAACTACTGAGCCTGTGTACCGCTACTACTGAAGCTCGAACACCCTAGAGCCACAAGAGAAACCACTGCAATGAGAAGCCCTGCAACACAACAGAGGTAAGCCCATGCAGCAACGAAGACCCATCGCAGCCAGAAGTAAATAAGTCAACATTATTTTTTTAAATGCAGAAAAAAAGATGTAATAAATGATGAATTTTTTTAAAAAGAAAATGAATAGTCAGGGTACAAACTGGAAGAAAATAGTTAAAAAATATATAATAAAGGATTTGTATCAAAAACATATAAAGAACTCTCAAACTCAATAATAAGAAAATAGACAACACAATTTCAAAAACTGCGCAGGCGACTTGAATAGATTATAAAGTCCAAAATGTTGAAAAAGAAGACCATTGTCATAGTCATTGTGAAGAAAAAATACACCCACACTCATCCCATTAGCACCACTGTCCAGAATAGTTGCTGCTGGAGCAATAACAACAAGCAGCTCTGACTTGGGAGAGTTTCCACCCCATCCACTGTTTCACCTAAAGGTCCTCAACTTTTTCAAAGAAGATACAAAGGCAGCAACTAGCACATGCAAAATCCTCAGTATCGTTAGTTGTTAAGAAAGTGAAAATTGAAAGCACAGTGAGATACTACTGCACACCTACAAAACTAGCTAAAATTAATTGAACTGGCTGTACCAAATATTGATAAGAAGAACTAAAAGTTTCATACATTACTGGTTAGAATGTAATTCAGTATAACCACTTTAGGTAATAGTTTGCCGTTTCTTTAAATGCTTACACACCTGTGTTCATAGCAGCACTATTTCATACTAGCCAAAAGATAGAAGAAAAATGTCCCTGGGTACATGAATGAATAAACACAGTGGAATATATGCATACAATGGAATATTATTTGGCCTTAAAAGGAAAGAAATTCTGTCATATGCTACAACCTGATTGAAACTTGAAGACATTATGCTAAGTTAAATAAACTAGTCACAAAAATCATACTGTATAATTTACTAATATGAGGTATCTAAAGTAGTAAAATTTATGGAAGCAGAAAATAAAATAGTAAGGGTTGTGAGGAGGGGAAAAGGTGAATTGTTACTCAATGGATATAGAGTTCAGATTTGCGAGATGAAAAAGTGTGAACTATTTTACAGCATGAATGCTTAACACTACTCCACTGTATACTTAAAGTGGTTAAGATGGTAAATTTTATGTTGTATACTTTTTATTAAAATATGAAAAATGATTTTAAAAAAGAGTTAAGTATATATTTACCATATAACAAAGCCATTCCACTCTTAGGAAAAATGAGTGTGTGTGTCCATATAAAGATTTGCATACAAATATTCATAGGAGCTTATTTGTAATAACCAGAAACCAGAAAGGATCCAAATACCCATGAATAGATGGATGGATAAACAAATTGTGGTATAAATATAAGGATTTATTTCTGGACTTGCAATTCTGTCCCACTGATTTATAAGTCTGTCCTTATGCCAGTACCACATTGCCTTGATTACTGTAGGCTTGTAGTAAATTTTGAAACTGGGAGATATGAGTCCTCCAACTTCTTTTTCAAGATCGCTAGCAATTTTGAGGTTGTATTCAATCTATGTATCAATATATCACCAAAGATAGAAATCCAATAGTCTCTCCCCAAAATCTCTCTAAATAAATGTGTCCTTTCACTTTTGATTATTTTACTAATACATTTTCTTTTCACTTTGTCCCTAAAGTCTGGTTAATTGTCTTCATAGGCTTAAAAAAACTTTTCTAAATTGACTTTTAGCTTTCTTGTTTGACATGATTTATCTCAGCTACTTTCATATTTCATTAAAAACCTTGCCTTTAACTTTGAGTCATTTTTGGTTTTCCTTGGAATCTGCCACAATAGATCAGAAAAGAAGATGCTAGTTGGTTTTGGTTTTCCTTGTGGCTCAGATGGTAAAGAATCTGCTTGCAATGTAGGAGACCTGGGTTCAATCTCTGGGTTAGGAAGATCCCCTGGAAAAGGAAATGGCAACCCATTCCAGTATTTTTGCCTGGGAAATCCCATGAGCAGAAGAGCCTGGTGGGCCACAGTCCACAGCGTAGCAAAAAGTTAGACACGGCTGAACGATGTCTCTATAATTACAACCATCTGAAGTTCACTATCAGCATTTTTTCCTTCTTTGCTGTGTCATTTTGATTTGAGACTTTTAAAGACAAGGATAAAGTAGAAAGAGATATAGCAAATCCAGCTCAGATTGTGTTGAGTTACCAGAGCATCCTGAGAATGCCAAATGTTTATGTGCTGACCTTGGCCTTGCACAGGCTTGCTTTGTCTTCCTGGAGAAGCCTCTTGACAGCTAGGGGCCCTGAAACTCACTGGCCCTCAAAGGGAAATGATGAGATGAGGAGACCTCGACCTGTGGAGATATTCTCTTTAATAAAGGAAGCTATTCTTCCTTCATCCATTTGGCCACACTGTGGGCAGAGATCCCAGTGCAAAGCAGAGTGTCTGATCATGGGCTGGAGCAGCAGAGAAGCAAGCCTGGGGTGTAGGGAAGAGTGAGGGGTGGAGGGAGGGCTGAAGGGAGCCCCATGGATGGAAAATTAGCCCTTGTAAAGCACGTCTCCTCCCCTGCCTCTGCTGTGTTGGATTCCAACCAGAGCCACCAGGCACTGGTACAGAGATGGGAGGGCTTGTTGTTGGCTGGAGGTCACCCAAAATAGAAGATTCAAGAATCCCAACTTGCAAAGAGTGATGATGAAGTTCAAAACATTTAAAAAGAGGGCCATTATCATCGTCAATGTCAGGAAAGAATACACCCACCTCAGCCTATTAGTGCCATCATCTGGAACAGCTGCAGCAGGAGCAGTAACAACAGGCAGCTCTGACTTGGGAAAGTTTCCACCCCCATCCGTTGTTCCACCCAAAGGCTCTCAACCTTCCCAAGGCAGGATTGCTCTTGTCCTCAGCCTCAGCCTCAAGGAGGGAACCAGCAGCCCAGGCTATGGCTGACAGCTTCCCTTGGGGAAGATGGACTCTGAGCCCTCTGAAACACAGAGTGCTTTCTTTCCCTGGAGCTGTCTACCTGCCAGGCTTCTGCCACGTTCACATCTGCCCACCCTGTGCCCACCTTAGGAAGCATGCTGTCTCCACTCTGGACCAGTGGATAGCAAACCTCAGAAGCTGTTCTAAGTCAGTGCCTGTCCTGATGCCCACCACTTTGCTCTTTTTAGGGTTTCAGTTTCCTCAGTGAAGAGGTTGGCCCAAGTTGATTATAAGATTCTTTGCACATCAGGTGTCCCAAGAGATTCCAAAGCACCCAGCTTGGTGTCTAATACCAGTGCTTGCCTGGCTACTCCAAAAACCTTGATTTACACTCTGAGCTTCTGACTTGCCCCTGCTTTCCCTTCAAATCATATTCATCCTGTACCTTATACCTTCAGGGTCTTACTCAAACCATTCCAGTTACTTAGTACCTATGCTTTCTCCATCCTATGGAGCCTATCAGTGGGTTATCCAGATAAGAAACAAATCAGAATATACAAATTAATACTTTTCTGAGAATTGTGTTTTTGAGAATCATGCACATTCTGATCACAGTGCTTCACTGAGTGAAAAGTAATAAATTAAAGATACTTCAAAAAATCCAGATGGATTTACTTGAATATTTGTTATGGGCTTCCCTGGTGCCTCAGACGGTAAAGAATCCTCCTGCAACACAGAGACCTGGGTTCGATCCCTGGGTTGGGTAGATCCCCTGGAAAAGGAAATGGCAGCCCACTCCAGTATTCTGGCCTGGGAAATCCCATGGGTAGAAACACCCAGCGGGCTACAGTCCTTGCGGGCACAAGAGTTGGACACAACTGAATGACTAAACATTCAAGTCAGAATGCTGAACCTCAGATCTCAGTTGTGGCTTTTCAAACAGACAAGTTCTGACATGAGCTGAGAATGCCAGGCATATCCATAACTCAAGATATAGAAAAGAGATTGGAGTGGATTTGCCACTAGTGAAATGCAATGTCCTAAAGCCTAGAACGAACACTGCAGACTGAAAATGGGATGTGGTCCCTGGTCATGCCACTTCCAAGAAACTTCGGGTTTAAGAAATAAGCAGCAAATGTAAGCTGAGAAGGGAATGAGAGTCGGGGATGAAGAGGGAAAATATATGCTTCTCTATACCTCTGAATTTCCATGCAAGAAAGAACCTTCTGTACTTTATTTCGTTAATCTAGTTAAATATTTCTGAGAGCCGTCCAGACGCCAGAGTGTTCTAAGAAGCAGAGAAGCAAACAAAAATTCCTCCTCTCATTGATCAAGCATTCTAACTGAGGGAGGGAGAAAATAAACCCATCACATAAACAGAATATATAGTATGGTGGAAGTACTGTGGAAGAAATACAGAAGGAACAGGGTATAGGGAATGTCAAGGACATGTTTTAAGTAGGGTTGTCAGAATAGGCTTGAGTGAGGTGACAGGTAAGCAAACCCCCAAGGGAGGCGATGGAATGAGTTGTGTGGGCATTTGGAACAAAGTGTCCAGCAGAAGAAACAACAAGTGCAAAGGCCCTGAGGCAGAAACAGGACATCTGAGGATCAGCAAAGAGGCCAATGTGGCTAGGGCAGAGCATAGGAAATCAAAGGGGAGCCTGATAGTAAATGAGGACAATGAAATAATGAAGAAACAGTTTATGTAGTGTCTTAAAAGCTTTTGAAGGTACATGGCTTCTGTTGATGAAATAGGGGGCCTCCGAGAGTTTAAGTGGAAGAATGATGTTATCTGACTTCACACAGGATCCCTCTGGCTGCAAGATTGGAAGTTGACTGAAGGGGTCAGAAGCAGAAACACCGATGGTGGAGACTGTCCTAACACTGCAGGTGAGAGACATTGCAGATTTAGAGTGGGGTGAAGGTCAAAGAATTGATGCTTTTGAATTGTGGTGCTGGAGAAGACTCTTGAATAGTCCCTTGGACCACAAGGAGATCCAGTAATCCCGTAGGAAATCAACCCTGAATATTCATAGGAAGGATTGATGCTGAAGCTCCAATATTTTAGCCACCTGATGTGAAGAGCCAACTCATTGGAAAAGACCCTGATGCTGGAAAGATTGAAGGCAAAAGGAGAAGAGGGGGCAGAGGATGAGGTGGTGAGATAGCATCACCAACTCAATGGACATAAATTTGAGCAAACTCTGGGCAATAGCGGAGGACACAGGAGCCTGGCATGCTGCAGTCCATGGGGTAGCAAAGAGTCAGACATGACTTAGTGACTGAATAACAATGAGGCAATGATAGCGACCAGAAGTACTAAGATGTGGGATATGTTGTGAGAGCAGAAGTGACCCTCTTTAGCATTAGCAGCTAGATTAGACTAAAGGAGAGAGAGGGAGGGAGACAGAGAGAGAGAAGCAGGGGAGAGAGGCAGGAAGAGAGAAAGAAATGGGAAGGAGGAGAGGGAGGGAGAGAAAGACAGAGGATGAGAAGAATCAAGGCTGGCTTCAAGGTCTGTGGTGAGAGAAGCTGAGGTGGGGAAATGTCTGGTAGGAGCACCTTTGAGGAGAGCAAGGATCAGAAACTCAGTTTTGGACTTAAAACCTGAAACATCTTTTAAACTTTCAAGTGAAAAGTTTCAATAGGCAATTAGATGTATGTGCCAATGCCGGCAAGGCCTAAAAAAAAAAAAAAAAACCTGCATGTTGAAAACAGTTTTATGAAGAGAGACTACTGTGGAAATTAGAGGTTGAATCAGATGTAAAAAATAAGTATTAATTTTTAATTACTTCTTCAAACACTTGATTATTCATTCATTTGTTTACTTAATATCCATGTGGCCCAGTCTTTTCATGGAATCACTTTAAAATAAGCACAGGTTAGCAACTGAAGGTAAGCTTAAAAAAGAACTAGTGTGTACTTTTGATTAGAGAAGAGCTCCCAGAGGACCCATGCAGTATCACCCACACCAACAACTTTCCTCTCTTGCTCCTAGGGACAGGAACACACACTCAGAAAATGAGTTTTTCTCTCTCCCATGGAGACTTCCTGGCGAACAAAATTTCCCATTTTATTGTACAATACAGTGATAAAGACCTAGTGAACTAATATTTGCAAGTCACTCAGAACTGCTATGGAGATATGCAGTGAGTTACGCTCCAGAACAAGTTTCTCAGGCTGGCTATACATTAACATCACCTGGGGATATTTCTGAAGTACTGATGTCCAAACCCACCCTAGATAATCAGGTTTAATTGATCCAGAGCAGGCTTGGTTATGAGTAGTTTGTAGAAACTCCTCCTGGTGATTCTGATATATCTAACTGAGGTTAAGAATGTGTAGTGTTAGTCGTCCAGTCATGTCCTACTCTATGTGACCCCATGGACTGTAGCCTCTGTCCAAGGAATTCTCCAGGCAAGAATCCTGGAGTGGGTAGCCGTTCCCTTCTCCAGAGGATCTTCCCGACCCAGGGACTGAACCTGGGTCTCCCACGTTGCAAGCAGATTCTTTAGCCTCCAAGCTACTAGGGCAGCCCTAAGAATATGTGCTCTAAGCCAAAACTCTAACCTAGTCTATCTGTTCAGCTGCTGAAAGGCAGTGATTTTAAACTGAAATTGAAGAAATAGTGAATAAAATGAAGTGGGTGATAGAAAAGTGTAGTGAGGCAAGGAGAATGAAGCAATTCTCCAGGCAATAACAGTAGCCAAATACCAGAAGTGAGCAGCCTCTATAACCACTTTAGTTATTCTGTTAGGTGAAAGAGAGTTACGCTCCAAAGGAGAACATTTACTTCCTAATTTTCCACAAAGGCATATGCGAAATGATATAAAGAGAACACACTGTCTTATAGAGCTGGCACTGTTGTGGGAATCATTGTGTACTTAGATAACCAAAGGAACAGGTCTTTTCACTTCCTTGGTAGATATAGATTCAGTTTGCAATTTAGCATGCGTTAACTTCTGTGTTTGTGACTACTTTATCCATATCTTGGGATCACTTAGAAAGAGTATCAGTGAATATAATTCTACCTGGAATTTATGGGTTTTCAGAGACAAGGCTAAGATCCTCTGGGGAAAGGCTACTGGAACCATTACATCAAAATGTGTAAATCCTGAACAGTTATCCTATTTGGTGAGAGAAAAAGAAAATGTAATGTTAACAAAAAATAATGCAAGATTTGACGCTCATGTTACTGAAAACCTACAGGAAAGAATGGCCTTTATTGAGCTTTTTCCCATCTTCTGAGGAGCAAAGGCTATATCCCAGTAATTATTTTAGCTCTCTTAGCCTTAGAGCAATGTTTTGTCCACAGTATAATCATGTCTGGGGCCCAGCCTGATTAGTTCTTGCAACTTACTTCTCCTAGTCCTAAATATTATTTTTTTATCCTCTGCTTTTGTCCTTATCTTCCAATTGCTATTGGTTTGGGAAGATTAACATAGAAGGGGATTAACAGATTTTGTTTCGAGCATAAAGTCTTAATGGTATTTCCAAAGGATTTTTTTTACAATGTATTTCACATTTTTCCTGATGACAAAAAAAGTCCTTCACAGGAAATATTTGTCTTATATACCTATGGTAGTCATGATGGAAGGAGAAATGAGAATGGCCTTAAATTCTTGCACCATATTGTGTCTTTTCTTCAACTACACATGGTATTGGGGGACAGGGGAGAGGAAGTGGAAAGTCGTTAAAGTAATGTGAACTTGGGAAAAAAGTTTCCAATGTAAACATATTTTTGAGTTTTCTTCTGTACTCTGAAATAAATTATTTGAAACCAATCACTCTGTTATAACAGGCTATTGTTTGACAAGGACAAAGAGAAGGGATTTGTGTTCAAATTGAACCTGAAATTTGGGGCCATAAACAAACCTTAGAAATGTGTGGTGATCTTCAGAACACTAACGATGCCAGTTCTTTGAATTTGTGTAGTCAATACAATGTATATATTGAATTCATACAGTCAATATATTTTAAAGAAGCTCACCTTTGTATATACCCATAGGCAAGCATTAACTTCTAATCGGTCATCTTGAGGTAGGAAGAAGATATTGATGGAGCTGTTTTCACTGGAAAATATTTGCAAAGAAACTTTGATTTGGAAGTAGGGGAAAATGATTTTTATATTTTGTAACTGTTTGGATACTTATTATAAAAACACAGTGCTAGAGATGAAAAATAATGAATAAGACATAATTCCTGCCCTTGAAGAGCTCTTAATATGAACTGAATCTTAGAGGATGAGAAAAAGCTAGCCAGAAAGAAGAAAAGGTGTTCCAGATAGTGGAAACATCATTTTCAATGGCACAGAAATGTGAAGAACTCTAGAAATTTCCAGGAATGAAGAGCTGTTTAGAGTAAATGGAGCACATGACTGCTGCAGGAAAAGATGGTATTTGAGTCTTAGATGATAAATGGAGAGATGGAAGAATGTGGTAGTTGACAGTACAGAGTCCAGCCTGGGTTCAAACCTGGATTCCTTCATTGACTAACTACTTATCTCTATGCACCTCATTTCCTCAGCTTTAAAATAGGGACAATGATACTTCTTGGGTACTGAGAATAGTGCCTGGTGTGGTTTACCAAGCTAAGACAACAGGAGTTCATCGTGAGATGATGACGACCAATGCTAAACTGGTGTCAGTGATAAGGAGAGGAGAGCCAATTGCAAGAGATGTTTCTGGAGTGTATTTGAAAGGTTTGTAGAGTGATTGGACTAGGTGAGTAAGACAGAAAACAGGAAAGAGTAAGTCAAGAATGACCATCATGTTTTCAGGTTGAGAAATCCTAGATGGTAGAGCTTGTGATCAAGATCAGAATGTAGAGGAAGGAAGAGAGACATTTTGGTCATGTTGCGTTTCAGATTCCCATATAACAACTAGCTGGGTGCGTGCTAAGTCACTTCAGTCATGTCTGACTCTTTGAGACCCCATAGACTGTAGTCCACCAGGCTTCTCTGGCCATGGGATTCATTCGGCAAGAGTACTGGACTGCGTTGACATACCCTCCTCCAAGGGATCTTCCTGACCCAGGGATTGAACCCGCATCTCCCAAGGCTCCTGCATTGCAGGTGGATTCTTTACTGCTGGGCTACTGAGGAAGACCCAATAACCAGGTTGAGGCCTCTGTTAGGTAATTAGTACTAAGAGTATGGGGTTTGAGAAATAACGAAAATAACGGGTTTGACCACTGTGAATTCAGAAATGATACTCAGAGAAACTTTAAAATGAGAGTATACAGAGCATGTTTTGTCATGCTTAGTGCTACTCACATTTGAGGACAGAGGATTCTTTGTGACGGCAGGGGCATAGGCATCCTATATATTCTAGAAGATGTTTAGCAGCATCCCTGGCCTCTACCCTCTTGATGCCAATGGTACGTTCCTCCTTAGCTGAGATAATCAAGAATGTCTCCAGATATTACCAAAGGCCCTCCAGGGGTGGGAGTGGGGGGATTATTCCCTGTTGAGAACCAAGGACATAGAGTAACGATGGTAGAGAATGAAATCTGGGCAAATTATACGCATGCTGAGCCTCAGTTTCTAAATACATTAATTGCAAATAATTCTAGCAATAGCACAGATACTGTTGTGAGAAGCATTTTGGAGCAGTCGAGTACTGAGCAAATGGTACTTGTGATTAGCCAAAGGTGAAAACCCTGTATGTGACACGGTTAACAGGGTGGGAGTTTTAAACTCCCTTCTCATTACGGGCGTGTTTGGGGACATCACAAAAGATATTCATCCATCTCCACTCATGTCAGCAGTCACTCCTCACATCACAGGCAAACACTTGGTTTCACATGGCAAAGCAGAGGGCCAAACATCTTATACTGTTTTTACACAAGGATACACTGGTTATTTGTTAGATGAAATATTTTGAGTCCCACTGTATTCTCACTTTCTCTATTCTTTCTGCTCCTCCTCTGTCCCCCTAATGGAGAAAACTGTTGCTAATGTCAAATAACATATTTGTGGCTGTTCATGAATCTTGGTTGTCACAATCACTGGACATGAGATCTGTGGTATCATATATTTTGGTGTTACTCAGAAACATTTTTTAAAGAGCAAATGAAAACAAAGTCAAACCCCGGGTCCTGGTTTTCAACAGCAGTAAATAATTCCTTGTATTCTCTTTTGCACTAGGCACTTTTACCACATGTACTCAAGCTATATCTCAAAGCCTGGGCACCAAATGGCTCCCGTAAATCAAGTGAACTTGCTGTAGAAAATGACATAATCTCTGTCCAGAAACCGTTCCCCACAGTCTTTTGCTTTAGGGAGTAATCCATTAGCAAAACTGAAACATTGCTGCACTTATTTTATGGCTGCTTCTCCTCTTGGCGGTATCTGAGATTTGTTGGGTATTTTTTAATTTTGGTTTGTTTCCTCTTCATTTCCCCCTCCTCCCTCTCCCCCACCAAGCAATCTTGAGAAGTAAAAATTTACTGCCTGGAACCAAGAGTCACTGCTCACTCAGCTAACAAAATCTGGTTTCCAGCTAAGGGCGAAAGCAACTGGCTATAAGTGCCTCAACCTGCTGATCCTGCAAAGGCCCTCACCTCCCACACCACCAGCCTTCCAGTGGAAAATTCCTGGGCACAGAAGGGTCAGCCTATGGACAAGGAATAAGCCTGCCATGCTCCCCTGGGCACAAGGACCTTGGCATCTGGCCAAACACTGTCATTAAAAGTAGGGGCTTTTATGTTAGTTTTTCTTAAGTTCATGATTCGGGCAGCTCTTCATTATGATGTGATTATTTTTTTTTTTCTCCAAGGCCAGGCCTCCACCCTCACATCTTTGGTGGAATGTGTTAATAATTTGCTCTAGGGAGATGAAAGCCTCTTTGATACAAGTAGAATAAACACATGGAACACTGCTCAAAGGTCTAATTTCCACAATAGGAGCCCAGTTTAGGAACTGAGAGTTGAATGAAGAGAACAGTTTTATTTCTGAGTCACTTTTCTCCTGCAGAGTCCCTCCTTAGCCTCTGAAGCTCTTCCCTGACTTGTCCAGCTGAGAACCATGCCAACACCTACTGTAGAACTCTCCAGACACTTGGCAACTGATAAAGGCCATCAGTAACTGTTGTAAATCCCGAAACAAGTCCTGAAACAGACCATAAAGATACTATCTTTCTGGATAGAAAGAAGAGTTCAGAGTCCTTCCAGGTGCTAAATGAAGACTAGTTTCATGATACCATTACATAGTGGAGTGGGAAAGATATCACCAAGTCTAACCTGTTCATGTAATAGATGAGAACATGGATATTCAGGGAAGGTGTATAACTCATACAGGTCTTTCAAATTCCAGCACAGTTTGTCCTTAAGACTTGTGTTGTTATAGTCTCATGGCACCCAAGGAATGGTGGAAATAAAAAGCCAAAAACCCACTTTTCAGAGCTTCTGTAACCCCCTTTTCTGACCTCCCTGCATTTTGGGTGTCCCTCCCATCAAACTCTGACCCAGGAGCCCAAACTCCAGGAGCCCTTGAACCCTCTAGAATCCCGCTCAGTGGCTTGGTCTCAGTGATCTGGCAACTTGGGGCATCTCACTCACAGTTCTTCAAAGCCTCTATTCCACGTCTTGAGGACTCTGCTTTCTGAAGCCAGATGAATACATCAAAGGGCATCCCCAGTGGGCTGGGACTTAATGGGCTACCCTCTCAGACCTCTCTCAATTCATAGGAATACCTCATAGAAATTCACTTGAACATCCTGAAGCCAGCCTAGAAAAGATTTGAACAAGGATGTATTTCTTAGTTCCCTTTGCACTTCAGGCTTTTTCAAGTTTTACTTTAGTATACAGGTTTGGGTACTTCAGAAGAGTTGGTTTGTGGGCAACTCGTGGTCTGATGGAGAGTCCCACTTAGGGTGTCCACAGGCCAAGGTCTGGGAAATGCAAACTAGGTTTGACCTTACAGAGCTACTTATCTTCCCTTGTGTTCTGCCTTACCAGACAATAAGATGGAGATAAAACCTGCTCTAACCAATTTCTCAGGAGTGATATGAATATAATTAAACAATAGATATTAAAGTAGTTCTTTAAGTAACAGGATGGGAAAGAGTCCAATATCTTTATACTATATTTTTCATCTAATAATTTTATGAATTTCACACAGTAGACAATCCTACACACAGTGGCTATTTCATTAATGATAGACTCTTACTTTAAACTTCCTTTCGTGCAACATGAATTCATGTGCATATTCTACTTTATTATGATGAATTTTCTATGTAAATGTTTATAACATTCTTGCTTTTTATTGCTTTTTTGAGGCACCCAAGTATCCACTTTCAGCCTTGTAATTCAAAGGTCATTCTCTCATTTCTTTTCCAAAACTTGAAACATGACAGTGATCTTCTTTTTATCCAAATTTTGTAGCTTTGATCTTTGTTATCTCAACCTTCAAAATATATAGTTTTTTTTTTTATCATCAAAGTCATAAAACAAGTTTTGGCTCAGACACCTCAAGAGAGATTGAGTTCATTTCTTCAGTTCCTCTGTCAGATTCCTCCTTTGTAGCAATTTGCATATCCTGAGGCCACATTCCTCAGAGATACGTCCTCCTCCTCACCTCACATCCTCCTTATCTGTCTCCCTCCACTCAATACACAGTCCTTTCTAGAACACACAGTTCAAGGATTAAAGAAAAATCCCTCTTAATGGCAAATATTTTAATTCTTTAAGGCTTCATTTCCTCTCAAAGATAGCATTTAATTTGTTTCTGAGTTGACGCCCTTTCCAAAGTTGAAATGTCCCTGAGAAAAATTAGCAGTGCTTTTAATCTACTGGGAATTAGTGGCATCTTGCCCCTTAATACTCGGCAGTGATTACCGTTTGAAACCTCTCCTTGAAAATCCTTACCAAAATAAGCTCCTTGGCAATTTATGTTCAACAAAATGTTAATATTCTTGAATTCTGTCCCCCAATCATATCCTCGTTGCATGTCCTTTGAGAATAAACGTCCTTCCACCATGATCTACAATATGCTGCTCTTCTGGGAAAACACCATCAAAGCCTTGGAAACCTATGGTGCTGGGATGCAAAAAGAGGCAGAAAGAACAGAGATAAATCATTGAAATGATACAACAGAGATGCGTAGCTTTCCTTCAACCAACTGCAGTTTCCTTTCAAGCACTGGGTGAAACAGCATCATTTTTTTTTTATGTGCCACCTCTACCAATGGCTGTCTCCTCCAGAATGCTAAGTAAAGAGGTGCCTAGTTTCTAAATTCAGCTTGGTAAGCGTCAAGCTACAAATTAGCTTGTGATTAATTAGTGATCTGCCCATAAATAGAGCAATCACACTGACCTCCAAGGAGGCTGTGTGAATTCACTTTTGCTTTGTAGCTTGCTTAAAAAGGACAAAGCATTCTGTAAAATGTTAACAAAGTTCAGCATTTGGGGATTTACAACCGTTTACTCAGTGCCGTTGCTCCCACTACTCTGTCTTGTCAATTGCTCAAGCTGTGCCCTTGTCTCATCCTCCCCTGACCTGAAACAATACAGAAATGTCAATATAATGACCCTAATACTGGTTCCTTTGTGTTTATATCTTTTCTTTTTCACCCAAAGATTCTTGAATGCACAAGCTCACAAAGCCAGGAGCCCACACATCTCTGGAATCTGGAACACGGGCTCATCAGTGCATGCAAGGAAGAATGTATTTTCCATATGTGGCACTGCAAGAGTTAAGTGATTAGCCTGAGACCGCTGCTAAGTCACTTCAGTCGTGTCCGACTCTGTGCGACCCCATAGACAGCAGCCCACCAGGCTCCACCATCCCTGGAATTCTCCAGGCAAGAACAACGGAGTGGGTTGCCATTTCCTTCTCCAATGCAGGAAAGTGAAAAGTGAAAGTGGAGTTGCTCAGTCGTGTCCGACTCTTAGCCACCCTATGGACTGCAGCCTACCAGGCTCCTCTGTCCATGGGATTTTCCAGGCAAGAGTACTGGAGTGGGTTGCCACTGCCTTAGAGAAGGAATAAACTGCCAGAATTCAACCTGTTCCACAATAGTCTTGTCTGTGATGTTATCTCCAGAAGTCATCTCCTGTAAAGCCCTAGATACTCATATCTTTGATACTCACTGCTAACTGATAACTGGCTGGGGCTTTCCACCATGAGGAAATGGCAAAACAATAAGTATTCCTTTTTTTTTTTTTTGGCCTTGTCTCACAGGATCTTAGTTCCCTAACCAGGAATCAAACCCCTGTGTCCTACTGTGGAAGCATAGACTCCCAACCACTGGACCACCAGAAGATTCCCTAATAGGCAAGTATACTTCAGTGAAAATAAATAAAGTTTAAAAATCTAAAAAAGATAACGAACTTGTTGTTTAGTTATTAGGTCAGGTCCAACTCTTTTGCTACCCAATGAACTGTAGCCGACCAGGCTCCTCTGTCTGTGGGATTTCCCAGGCAAACATACTGGAGTTGGTTGCCATTTCCTTCTCCAGGGAATCTTCCTGACTCCTGTCTCCTGCATTGCAGGTGGATTCTTTACTGCTGAGTCACCAGGACCCCAATAAGAAACTTACTAGTGGAAAAACAAAAGTAACTTCATCTAAGAAATCTATGTCCCTGAAAAAAGGAAAGCTTCATACATGAAATAGTAGATCCAATCAGTATTCTATTTACTGCCAAAATAAATTGCTTACTTTGTGAGTGTTGTGGAGTTCCCAAGAAAAGGAAATGAATGGGAGCCGAAGAGGTCTGGGAAGATTCATAGAAGAGTGGGCTTGTTTTTCAGTCATTCAGTCATGTCCAACTCTTTGCGACCCCCTGGACTACAGCACGCCAAGCTTCCCTGTCCTTCACCATCTTCTGGAGCTTGCTCAAGTTCATGTCCTTTGAGTCAGTGATGCCATCCAACCATCTTATCCTTTGAGATGGTTGTACAGTGAGCTGGCGGGCAGAGAGGTGTTCTAGCCAGGAAGAGCCACTGAACCCACCAGTCTTTACAATAGGCTAACAAAATTTACATGACCTAGATGGAGAAAGAAAAAAGAAACACGTAAAGCTGAGATGAAAAACAAATTCCTTTTTCTTTAAAAAAGTTTTAAATTGTATTTATTTTTATTAAAGCATAGTTGCTTTACAATGTTGTGTTGATTTCTGCTGTAAGAGGAAAAGTTCCTCACTGTCAGTGTTTGACTGGAAGCACTTGGGTTCACAGGAGCCAGCAGGCATTTTCCTGAATGTATTTTGACACATTCCTCCCCTGTGCCACGTGAGAGATTTGGCCAAACCAGATGAAGAGAGTTAGTGACATTTGCTGTCTCTTTGCTGGGTTGAATATATTTGCATTTGAATATCAAAGTTGAAATGTGCAAAATATTCCCAGAGAGAAGATTTATTAGATACTGTAAACCTTTGCTAAAGAGGAAGTAGTGCCCAATGGCCCTTTTGTTTAAAAATAAGACAGAGCTAACGATGCTGTAATTATTACTTTAACCATCTTTCTTCCTGCCACCTCTCTTCCTCACAACACTGTACACTATATTATCCCATTGCCCTAGGCTGCCTATAAATATCCGTTAAATGAATATCTCTTTACTCAGTGAGCATGAGTTTGAGTAAACTCTGGGAGATAGGGAAGCCTGGCATGCTGCAGTTCATGGGATCGCAGAGTCAGACAAGACTTAGCAACTGAACAACGTAAGTAGAGATGTGTTTCAGTACATTAGATAAAATTAATTCAAACTTTGCTAACTAAAATCTGGATGAAAATGCCAAAAAATATTAAAATATGCCTCCTCAGATCTTGAAGCAGAGGGAAGAGAGGAGATGCTAAATTGCAAAAGGACTGTCAGGAGAGAGGACCAGACATGTGCTTAGTAGAAGTAGGAGGCCAGAGAGGAACCATCCAGAGAGATGTCTTGGGCAAGGGGAAAGCACATGTTCCCTGAACAGATGCTCCACAGCCCCAGGCACTGTTCTGGAAGTGTCAGGGGCTGTGAAGAGATGCCTGGACTTTAACAGGAACAGGCTAAATCATGAGCTCCTTGGCAGGACTACAGAATCCCCCATGAGCTCTCATGTTCCCAAGATCTCCCAGGTATTCGTGGCTGCCAAAACTTCCTTTTACAATACAATCATTTAAACAAATAACAACAAAAAAAGGCACGAAATACAAGTACATAAATGGGTGTGGTCTTGCTGTATGAATAAGTTCCAGGCAAAGTATCAGGTTAGCCAACAAGTTCATTCAGATTTTTCATACCATCTTAGAGAAAAATCCAAATGAACATTTTCACCAACCAATATAAGCCATTCCCACAAAATGCCTGGTGCCAGAGCCTGTCCTATGAAAGAGGAAAGGAGTGATGAGGACAAGAAGGTACCTGAGTATCTTAAGTGGAAGAAGGAAGCCCTGGGAAGAAAAAGGAAGGCAGATCCTTGTCAGAAACTTCACAACTCTTCCTGGGGGTGGGTAGGTGTCACATTTGTCCTTAAACCCAGGCACAGACAGAAGTGTGCCATCACACAGGCATAGATAAGCAGTTCAGGCCTGTGATAGGTAAGATCTGGCTTTCATCTAGGCATCACCAGGCGTGACCCAGCATGAGTTTTATATATGAATGATGTCTAAGTGTTGGCATTTTAACAGTTAAATCTACTGTGTTAACTTGGGCAAAGTTATGTAAACTTGTGCCTCAATTTTCTGATTTCTAAAATGGGTATCAGAACAGTTTGTATCTCACAGGGTTGTTGGGATTAGTAAAGAAATTAACATATATATTGGCTTAGTATAGGGCCTGGCATGTGGTAAACACTCAATAAATGTTGACTCTAAAAAGCTACTTCATGTTCTCTCCGACAGGTATTTTGCAAGACTTTGATGACATATGGACTTCCCTGGTGGCTCAGATGGTAAATCATCAGCCTGCAATGCGGGAGACCTGCATTCGATCCCTGGGTCAGGAAGATCCCCTGAAGAATGAAATGGCAACCCACTCCAGTACTCTTGCCTGGAAAATTCCATGGACGGAGGAGCTTGGTGGGCTACAGTCCACAGGGTCGCAAAGAGTTGGACACGACTGAGTGACTTCACTTGATGACACATCATAGTAAAGGAACTGGACAAAGTTTCAACTGTATCTCACCCCATTGGCACATCAACATGGGAACATCAAGTCATATCAACATGGAAGCAGAAAAAGTAAAGCCCCTGAAACTGAACTTCAGAGATACTGGAAAGTTTTCTGAAAGTGTTGTTTTTCAAAGCTTGAAAGTACCATGGTGTAGTGGCAAAAACAGCCATTGGCTTTGGAACTAACACATAATCTCGAGTTCTAGCTTAAATCATTATTGAGTCCAAGCTCACTCTGCTTGCTGTATGACAGGCCAGTTAACCAAGAGAAAAGGTATTGAGGAAAGGAATACTGACTGAGAAGATGGCAAACTAATGTCTCAAAATAACCATCTTTTCGAGGTCTGGATGCCAGGGTATTTTACAGAACAGAGATGGGGGGAGGTGAGGAAATAAAATAAAAAACCATTAATATTGCAAATATCTCCTGGAGTGGCCAGCCTCCAGGAAGGGATGTGTCAGTTTCTTCCTTCCTGTAGCCATCCACAGATGGACAGGGTCCTGAACAAAGGTATTCTGGTTTAACATTCAGGCAGGGGGCAGGGTTCCCTGAAGCTAGCCATTGTATATGGACCGTATCCTTTTAGTAAACAAAAGTAACAGGAAGCAAACGGTAAAGTAAAAGAAACAGATCCAACATGGAGTCAGTTCTTGCCTGTAACGAAGTATTTAATTCATGTTTGAGCCTCTATTCTGCCTTCTTTAAAACGGAGATGATATTAGCACCATCTCGCAGGACTGCTACAGAGATTAATTAATGTAATCACGTACAGCATTTAGCAGAGGATCGTAAATACTTGGCACAGAGTAAGAGTTCGGCAAGGGCTGGCTGCCAGTAGTGGTAGAGGAGGTGATAGTGGTGGACAGGTTTGCTTTACAGCACATTTTCAAATCACAGTTGGGAGATGGGCTGCTACATTCAGAAGAGCACAGGTCATGGAGATCTAGTTCAACTCTTCCATTAGAATCCAGTGAGAAGCAGGCTACTCAGTGCTGAAATGTCTGTCATAACTGCATATGTGTATATCAGTTTGTTTTGGACCTTCTGCAGTGTTTTGGGTTTGGATGTTTCCTGAAATTCCATTTTAATGGGATGACTGTATCACTCAGCATGTTCCCATTGAAACTATACTTCAGCTCATTCCTTTCCTGCCATGCCCAAGACACACACACACCACCATCCAAGACACAAGAAGCAAACGAAGTAACATTCACTCACACTGTAGTCCAAAAGTGCAGATAGAGTATAAGGTGTCGCTCCTATACTTTGTCTGTAGCTAATCTGACTTGATACCCTTGCTACTATATTGTTAAGAAAACGTTAACATTTAATGCTATCTGATTTAACACTTAGTCTTAGCCTATAGTTTAAACAGTGCCTTTAGTAACATTTGGCCATTCTTGGACACAAAATCTGTCTTTCGAAAGACTTCCTCCCTTCCTTCCTATTCTATCTCCCTCCTCTTCTCCTGTCTTTTCCTCATTAGGTGGCAAATTAGAAGGAAGACTAGGAGGAGGAGGTTGCCGTGGCTTACCTGACCTTAAAGTAGAAAGGAAGGGACAGAGCCTGGCAGTGGGAGCCCCCTGCTGTTCTGGTCTCTGACGCAGGGCCATTGTCCACCTGTGGGTCTGTGGCCAGAGAACTGGTGACTGGGTCTCTCTCAGGTCGGTCAGGACCTAGTGCCTTCACACCCACTGACCCACCTCAGTCAGCACTGCCTGCAGACCCTGAGCCCTCGAGTCTCCATAGCATCTTCCATCCAGGCCTTTCCTCGGCTGCAAAGGCCCTCATGCCTCTACGAAGGGCCCCAGGAGGCTCACAGGCTTTTCCTCAGCACACCTCAGAGCCTCCCCTACCTGAGCACTCTATCCTGCAGACTAGGTTAGTGGGAGCCAGACAGTTAGAGATCTTCTGGAGCCCTCAAGTAGAAACATGAGCCTTCTCTGCCCTCAGTGTTCCCTCCACCTACTCAAATACCTCCTAGGCCATAAAAGTCCTTTCAGTTGGTTCTTCTCTGCCATTCCCACACCCCTATCAGGAGAGGACCCTCTCCTGCATCCTATCACCTGCATCCTATCAACCTTCCATTAAAGCAGCAAATGCATGGCCTTGGTGTTCCAAAAGGATGAGGGTTTTCTACCCTGTGGGAAGAACCGATAGGGTCTCTAGTCTTGGCTTCTTAAAGGAGAGATTTTTAAAAAAAAATTTTTTAAATCTTCTCTCAAAACAATAGCCTTATAAATGGGTACTATTTAAAGCTCAAGAAGCTGAATATTATGAGAGCCTTTTTAGTTGGAAAAGTTCAATTTTTAAAATCCAACCCCTCCCATTTCCCCACCCCTCCCATCACCACCCACATACAAAGATACCATCACTATTTGAGCATGCCTATGGCCAAAAGGAGTAAGGAATGATGTCCAAAGGCAAGAAAATGGTATATTCATATTTTCCAAGGTTTTGAATGACACAGGGCAGGAAGTTACCAAGCCCTCCTAAATTAACTAACCCAGCCCCAGTGAGATTTCAGAGATTATGTGGAAACTTGGTGTACATAGTCACCAAACACCTAAGTGTTTGTTTTCTGTAACATGAAAGCAACATAGGAAATTATGCAAACCATTTGGAAAGAATGTGTTCCTTCTGCAGAATGGGCCCTTTCCTTTCCAGATCTAACTTTTACTTTTAGGTTCTTGTTTATGTTCAGAAAAGCCTTCGGTATTAGGAACACAATAGCCACCAAAACTTATTTTTAGAGAGAACACCACCACCCTATATTCCACGGCTTTTCACTCCGCTTTAACAAGATCCTATCTATTACATTAAATCTGTTCATGGGCTACCCAAACACCTGATTCACAGTCCTTTGTCTGTAACTCGTCTAGAGATAACTGTGATCCACAGAAAAAGAATTGTATGAATCATGAATGAATTTCTGATATACATGGGCCCCAGGGTAAAAATCAGTCCAGACTAACCCACTGCTAAAATTCATATGTTGAAGCTCTAACTCCCGATGTGATTGTAGTTGGAGATTGGGCTTTTAGGAGGTGATTAGGTTAAGTGAGGTCATAATTACAAGGTCCTAATCAAGTATATTAAAAAACAAAGACATTACTTTGCCAACAAAGGTCCGTCTAGCCAAGGCTATGGTTTTTCCAGTGGTCATGTATGGATGTGAGAGTTGGACTGTGAAGAAAGCTGAGCACCGAAGAATTGATGCTTTTGAACTGAGGTGTTGGAGAAGAATTGACAGTCCCTTGGACTGCAAGGAGATCCAACCAGTCCATTTTAAAGGAGATCAGTCCTGGGGGTTCATTGGAAGGACTGATGCTAAAGCTGAAACTCCAGTACTTTGGCCACCTCATGCGAAGAGCTGACTCATTGGAAAGAACCTTGATGCTGGGAGGGATTGGGGGCAGGAGGAGAAGGGGATGACAGAGGATGAGATGGCTGGATGGCATCACCGACTCGATGGACATGACTTTGAGCAAACTCCGGGAACTGGTGATGGGCAGGGAAGCCTGGTGTGCTGCGATTCATGTGGTCGCAAAGAGTCAGACACGACTGAGCAACTGAACTGAACTGAACTGAATTGAGTATAAGAGGAGGAATAGAGAGAGAGCTCTCTGTCTCTACTAGCACCAAGGAAAGGCTGCGTGTGGACTTTAAGAGAAGACAGCCATCTGAAAGCTAGGAAAAGAGTCCTCACCAGAAACCAAACCCTGTTGGAAACTTGATCTTAGACTTTCCAACCTCTAGAACTGTGAGAAAGTAAATTTCTGTTGTTACCAGTCTGTGCTATTTTATGGCAGCCAAACAGATTAATACACCAACCAAGATGCTGAATAAGAAAATTCCTATCAGTGTCATCTTCATGGATAACCCTGAACATCAAATTAGAAGGGTGTGTGTGTGTGTGTGTGTGTGTGCGCGTGCGTGAGCGTGTGCACTCGTGTGTGGAGAGAGACTGAAGACATTTTGCTCTGAAGCATGCTCCTGGATTTGTAAACATGTTTACTGAAAGTAAAGTTTCCATGGTTTCTGCTGCATCTTTATTTTGGTTGATTGGAGAACAGAACTATATTCTTGAAAACAGCTGGAGAATATGTGTTAGCCTAGGATCAAGTGTTGTTCACCACTCTTTTGCAAATAATCGCCATGAAATTTAGATAATTTAGTTTAAAAATAAGAAATACAGGGAACTACTCTTACAAAGGATGCTGATAGTAGGGAAACTCATTCATTTATTTAAAAAAGAAAGATAAAAATTGGAAAATCTCCCTTGCCTTTAGTTTAAAAAAGTAAGTGTGTACATTGTTGTACATATAGTAGAAACTGGTACTTTCAGCTCCTTTACCTTTAGTGAGCCTTACACAACCTGAGGATGCAGCTATCATGTGGCCTCTGCCATCACCTAATCACTTGACCTTGGACACGTTCCTCAAACTTTCTGTGACTCAGGTTCCACACCTGTAAAATGATGACAATATTAGTAACTATACCTACAGTTGTTATGAAGAGGACATGAGATAATATATGTAAAGCCTATTAAAAAAATCTGGTACAGAGTAGAAGCTCAGTCAATAGTAGACACGTTCATGTTACCATTATAGTTATTTTTTAGTATAATTGTGATTTTATAGATCTGACAGCTAAGTCTCAGAGCAATCCAGGATTTTGCCTAATTCGTGCCAGATTCAGAATTCAAATCCAAAACCACCTAATGTCAAAATGCATGCTCTTAAATCACCTATCACCTTATCCTTATCCTGTCTGTAGCCATCTAGACTCAAGCAAGAATCCCAAAGCTGAAGAATACTCAGTTGACCATAACTGCTAGCTTATTCAAGGGATGAGTCCTTGCTTATTGGAAAAGAGCTGGACCATCTCCCCTTCCTTTCAAGGGTGAGCAGCTTGGATCACTGCCTCGGAGCAGTAGCGCCAGTCACCTTAATCTTTCTGTCTTGCTTACAGTCTCCAGTCTCCTCACCCCACCTCCTAGATGTCGATAAATCAAAGAAATGGCAACAAAATGAAAAGATGAAACATTTTTGTAAAGATCATATGAAGAGGGATTTTTCTTTTCATTAAATATTTGATAACAATATCTTAGGCTTTTTTATATTACTTTCCATATTTTGCACTGGATGAAAGTGTATGACTCAGAAATAACCAAGAGAGGAAAAGAAAATGAGTCATCTTGTCCAGCCCATTGGGGTCTTCCTGCCGCTGCGCTCCTGGGCACAGCATCCCTGAGGGCCAGATCAGACAGTCCCATCTGCTGCAGCTGGGGATGCATAGGATAAGAAGGGGGTTTCTTCTGGAGAGATTTGAATTCCCAGAAAAGGAGTTAGTCCAGGAAAGTGGAAAGTATCAGGGCCTCAAGGAGTTACCCTGTAAGTTTTCCAAAAAGCATTTTCTGCTATCAGCTTAGAGGTTTCTTGTCCACATTTCACCACTTTCAACTCCCAGTTATACCCCCACTGCTGGCTAATCACTCCTTGAGTGCTGTGCACACTTCAAAGTGTTGCCAGCCATGGAACTCTCCTCCCCATTCAAGTAACCTGAGGTACTGAGATTTGTGTATCTTTCCAACAGATAAATCTCTGTTCCCTTGATTGTTTTTATTGCTCTATTGGAACCTGTCCAACATGTATCCTTCTGTTACCAAAGTGCCAGTTCAGCTCATACTTCTGGATTCAGTCTGTGGAGCTAGGGGGAGAATTGTTTCATCCTTCAGCGCACTTTGCCTCAGGTCTTTTCAAACTTCCTTCTTTGAGTCATCTAGTCAGTGAACCACATTTCAAATCTAAGTGCCCCATCCATTGTCTTTCTACTTGAATCTTTCTCATTGTGCTACTTCTCTGCATTCACTCCCTGGTCTTCTCCACTCAGACTTTGGTCCCTCGGGGCCTTTAACTTGAATTCTTCCAGCCTTGATTATTTCTCATATGGACTTTGAGCAGGTTGATCAATCTGAGCTTCAGTTTCCTCATCAGGGACAAAGGGATAATAATGCCCATGTCCTTGTACACACTGCTATGTTTAAATAGGTAACCAACAAGGACCTACTGTATAGTAGAGGGGACTCTGCTCAATGTTATGTGCCAGCCTAGCTGAGACGGGAGTTTGGAGGAAAATGGATACATGTGTGTGTATGGCTGAGTCCCTTCACAGTTCATCTGAAACTATCACAACATTGTTAAAAGGCTATACTCCAATACAAAATAAAGTTTATATATATATAAAAGAAAAGGCAAAAACAACAACAACAAAAAGTAATTCCCATGCCTTAGTGTTAGGTGAGGATTTAGAGCCTGGTAAGTAAGTTGGGGTTATGGGGTCTATTCAGTCTGACTCTCTCACCCTCATCATCCAAAGGTCCCTTTCTCTCCAGGGATAGCTCCCCCTATCCCACACTACACCCTCTTAAGGTAACTTTTTAAAAATTTTCCATTCATATATTCTCTCACAGAGGCTTATTTTTCTTTGTCTTCACCAAGACTTACAATTCTACCTTTATTCCCTGGTACCTAGGACTGACTCAACTGTAATATTGCGCTAGCAGTTTATTACTCTCAGCCAAATCAATAATAAAAATTAAAAGCAAAGTCATTTCTTCCATTGGTCTTTTTTTTCTTTTTAATCCACTGAAAACTTCTCTCCATGGAACTTATGTAACCACAGTCATGTGAACTCTAAAGGCATAGAAAGATGGCCATTGTGTGCTTAAGCAATTTTACCAGAAACACTAAAACACCCTCCAGGTGGTTTTTAAAAATAATACTTTAATCTCTGCTCAGTTAAGAAAAAAAGCAAACAAGATAACACTCTCCATATAATATTGTACATTCATTCTGTGTTAATTGGACTAAGGTATGTTTATTTTCTTTTTCAGCTGTATAGGGTGTTAAGAGGTATTTTCTTTGCAAACAGTTTGTTCAGTTTTACTTTTGATAATCTAGTTCCTTCTTTTTAAAATGGTGTACAAACTTCTAACACTCAACTCTGAGATATTTATAGGCAGAGTTCTCCAAAGAAGCAAAGCAGTTATATTGGTCATTTAAAATTCACCCTCACCAAACCCCCTCAGTATAACTTGATTTTCCAAATTTTGATTATGGGACTAGTTCAAGTTCAGCTAAAAGACCACAGGGTAGCCATATTGGAATCTACTTTTTATCTAAGGTTTTTTTTTTTTTAATAGCTATATCAAATCTACCCCCCAACCTCCTCTCCCAAATAGCCAATATTCGACAACCTTGAAGTAGATGATATTCTTATAAACTGTTCTGCTGTCAACCTAAGGACCATTTTGTTGCTTGAGGCCTGCTTTTCTGTGGAGGGCTCTTAGTCCATAACAAGAATCTTAAAATTACAAGCCCCAAAAGCATTAATCTTGGGAAGAAATGAAAAGCAAAGATTTCACATTCTACAGAGTTTCTGATAGATTACTCTTCCTATTCAGAATATGAATTATAACTAAACAAACGACTAGACTAAAAAAATAAATCTCCATTCATTCATAATTGGACACTAGCCATTACTTCTGTAGAGAAGGGGAGTTTTAGGTTGAGTTGGTTACTAGCTGTCACCCCCATCTAAAGCATAATTAATAACTACGGGCCCAAATCAATCCACTGCAGTCAATTGTTGTTATTAACATATTAATGACGAGATGTAAAGCGTGGAAAAGGTAAAATTATCGTGCAGACCAGAGAATTCAAGTATAAGCTTGTTAGGGGCCAGACAGAGCAGTGAGTGAAACAGACTGGAAGGTGAGCTGGATGAGGGAGGAGCTGCTGCTTTGTTCTGACCATTTAATGTCAAGTAGAAATGCAGGCCAGAAGATCCGTTAGATTTCTGATTGTTTAAGAGAACCCTAAAATAGTAGATTTTTTTTTTTTTTAGTGTGAACTCTTTCCATATTCAAAATTTTAAACTAACTTGAACTTTGAAAGGATTTGCTGCAGCCAAAAGGAATTACAATCAAGGGCAACCTTTGGCTTTCCTGCCACTAATATATGTGATCTTTAATTTAAATCATATAACAGACACTGTCTAGATGCTCACCAAACCTGTTTCCTCTTCCTTCTGAGCATGCAGCTGAATTATATTTCCCAGTCTCCCTTGAAGTTAGCCCCAAAGAATGTGGGTGAAGGCAGTGGCCAGCACTGCCAGGCTCGGTCCTCTACTATGTCT
The DNA here is from genome assembly GCF_042477335.2 of Ovis canadensis. Taxonomy (NCBI): domain Eukaryota; kingdom Metazoa; phylum Chordata; class Mammalia; order Artiodactyla; family Bovidae; genus Ovis; species Ovis canadensis. The sequence continues at coordinate 35,943,046 of NC_091260.1, forward strand.
CCTCTTCTCTGCCAGCCAGATGCAGGGGAGCCAGGAGTACCCTCGGGGTCATAGAAGATGGCAGAACCTCCATGTCAGGAGCCCAAAGGACTGCATGGAGGAGGGCCTCCCTCCTCAAGCTTTCCCTTAAAGAGACTTGCACTGGACTGTGATGAGACCAAGAAATAAACCTTTTGAAAAGCCCTTGAGGGAATTCCTCAGTGGTCCAGTGGTAAAGAATCCACCTTCTCATTAGGGGAACTTGGGTTCGATCCCTGGTTGGTGAACTAAGATCCCACCTGCTGCAGGTACCTAAGCCTTGTGCACTATCCCCCTCCTGGCAGCTACAGAAGCCTATGTGCCACGATGAAGACCCAGCACAGCCAAAAAGGAAAAAAAAAAAAAAATCTCTTGAGACATTGGGGCTTAGCTGATCTTGATTGTCGGTAGAGTTTTTCTTTTTTTTATGTGTCAATAGTGATCATTGTTAGCCCAATTTGATCTTTAGCAGTGAAACCTCAAAAATAACAAAATTATTTTTCACATCATGCTGAAGTGGTAGAAAAAGAAATAATACTAAGATTTTCATGCCTACTTTGTTTTCTGAGATTGCAAATGGGCATACGTTTTGTATCCAAACTCTTTATTAAGAAACTCTACTGCTAGAGAAAACAAGTCTTTCCTCTACAAAAAGTACCCTAATAGCAAAGACAGGAGGAGTTAGAGATGGCTGCATTCCACAATCATAGCCTCAGGCCCTTTTTTCCATCAGGTTAGCTGTCATATTTATGGTTGACCTAAAATCCCATCTCTTTTTGAATAGCCAGAATGGCCATGTATTGAGGAGAAATTTTAGTGCTTCTTCCCTCTTCCTATATTTTAGTGTTTCTGTCTTCACTTTAACTTTTAGATGTTTGAAACTCCTGTTTTTCACATTCACCCTAGCTAGAAACACTAATACATTAGAAAAATTTTAACTATTCCTATTTGAAAATCACTTCCTCTTTTGGAAGCTTGAATAATTTCTAAATCAGCAAGGCATGCATAACAAATAGGGGAAATACCGCAGAATGCAGTTTTATGACCCCTCTGGTTCATTCTCACCATGGAGAATTCCATTCTCAACAGTGGATATGTCCGCTGGAACATAGTAAGATAAAAGAACATAAGAAAGCAGCCTTTGTAATAATGACATATTTCAAATGATTTAAGATACTGGCCATGTACATATATATCTGCACAAAATACTTGCAGAATTAGAAATAAAGTTTGAAACTCAGTAGTGCTGTATTTGTGTGACTAAATTTGGCACCAGATGGCCAGTTATTAAGAAAGTAGCATAAAGCAGTACTAGTCTACTAATCATAATCACCCTAAGTCGACCCTTGGTACTGATAGAATGTCACATCCAGCTGTGTCAAAGAAAATGCAGTACTTGGAAAGAGTTTAGAGAATTACAAATTTGATTAAAGGGAATGATAACAAGATCTACTTGTAGAAAGAAAATCTGTAAAGTATCTAAACAACAGTTTTCAAGTATCTAAAAGGCTTTGCTTCTTTTCTTTGGGGGGGGGGGGAAGGGGGAAGAACAAAAGATGGATTCAATTTTCACTCTTGAAACTTGAGTTAGATAATGGGCTAGGAAGTGCAGCAGGGGAGGGTGGGAGGCATCCCTGTAGCTTATCTGCCCTGCAGTTCTCAAGAGTGTATCTGTAGGAATACTGCTCTTTGCTCATCATGCAACCTACCTCTTAATTCAAATTACTCTCTACTTCTTCTAAGGATAAGCCCCCCTCCCTAAATAGTTGAGTATTATTAAAAGGGAGTTGCCCCTCCTTGCCTTTTCCTTGTTAAGTCAAAGGTGGGCAGAACTGATAACCTAGAGCTAGGAAGAATTAATGATAGTCAAAATAGTGGCAAATATTTCATGATTCCTGACTAGATTTTGTTTATCATCCCAGTGGATACTGAGCATGACCTTACAAGGTAGGGCTTCAAGGCAAACACCATTATTCTCATTTTACTGATGCAGGAATTGAGGCATGAAGAGGGTAAGTAATTTGTTTAAAGTTGTGGAGCTAGGAGCTAAAAACAGGCAATGTGATTTTAAAATCACTTAATCTTACTACTATACCATATTGGCAATGCTACATAATCTCTGGAAATGGGAAGTGTCAACCAGCTCTGCACTTTAGGTCATTTGTGAACTAGGTTTGTCTCTCCAAAGAGACCTTGAATGGGAGACCTTTATAAGATACAGGAGGCTGAATCATGAAAAGGTTTAGTGTTCAAGGCACTTGTCTTAAAAACTGGGCAAAATATCAAGCAATGTCCAGGAATTTAGATTAGTGGTTAAGCACTGGGAAATTGCCTGGGGATAACATAGATCAGAGACAAAGCATGGATCAAATAAAAACTGTGTGTCTTATAATTTTGTTACCATGAGATCAAAAAGCCACACTTTATAATTCAGACAGTTGTGGGTTTTATATTTCCCTTGATTATTCTGTTTTTTTGGCTTTTCGTGGTGTTGGAGAAGACTCTTGAGAGTCCCTTGGACTGCAAGGAGATCCAAGAAGTCCATTCTAAAGGAGATCAGTCCTGGGTGTTCATTGGAAGGAATGATGCTAAAGCTGAAACTCCAGTACTTTGGCCACTTCATGCGAAGAGTTGACTCATTGGAAAAGACTCTGATGCTGGGAGGGATTGGGGGCAGGAGGAGAAGGGGACAACAGAGGATGAGATGGCTGGATAGCATCACTGACTTGATGGACGTGAGTCTGAGTGAACTCCGGGAGTTGGCGATAGACAGGGAGGCCTGGTGAGCTGCGATTCATGGGGTCGCAAAAAGTTGGACACAACTGAGCGACTGAACTGAACTGATTATTCTGTTTTTTTGGCTTTTCATAACTTTTCATAGAGGCCTTATTATCAGGAGACAATAAGAAAGTTAATCAATTAATTGTTTTTCTCTGAGACCACAGTAAAAGGAACAAGGCAAAGATGGGGATAATTGGTGACACAAAGGAAAAGTGGTTTAGACTTTTAGGGTTGGCCAACTGTGAGAAGGTAGATATACGGGGAGAAAAATGGATGATACGAGCTAGTTTGTACGGTTTGTTTGTGTAGACTCTCTGTGCCATCCTGTCTCACAGGATAAAGCTGTTATCAATTTCCTGGTTTGGAAAAGTAGGAGGAACACCTTCACAAGGGAAATCTATGTTCTGCTTTCAGGCAGATTGGGGAGGGCAGTGAGCTTGTCCTGTATCTTCTTTTTCTTGACTGTCTTCAGCTCAAAATAATCTCATGCCAGAGAGGCAGGTTTTGGGGTGATATACTCTGAACCCCTTGAACCTCTGTTATAGATCTATTAGAACTGAACAATGTTGAACTTGCCAATCAATAAATATAGTACATGTCTCCAATTAGGTCTTCTTTATTTTAACTCAGTGATGTTTTGCTGTTTTCAAAACAAGTATTGTACATTGTTGTTAAATATGTGCATAATTCAAGGATTTTTCTTTTTTACTGTAAATGGGTTCAAACTGACTTTGACAGGCTTATCTGGTGGCTCAGTGGTAAAGTCAATGTCAGGTAAAGTGCCTGTCAATGCAGGGCGCACAAGTTTGATCCCTGATTCACGAAGATCCCACATGCCTTGGGGCAACAAAGCCTGTGCACCCCCACTATTGAGCCTGTGCCCTAGAGCCTGTGAGCCATAATTTCTGAAGTTCACGCACCTTAGAGCCATGCTCCACAGCAAGAGAAGCCACCACAGTGAAAAACCCGTACATCCCAACTAGAGAGTAGCCCCGGCTTGCCAAAACTAGAGAAAAATCCACACAGCAACAAAGACCCAGCATAGCCAAAAATAAACAAATAAAATTATTTTCTTAAAAAAGAAAACAAACTGATTTTGTATTGGTGGAGTCTCTTTCCATAAAATCCATTTCAAGGAGTATGGGAATTCATAATTCATTCCTAACTGTCAAGAAGAATATTATTAAAAATTTGTTTACCACATTATGTTCAAATATAAAATTAGAATAAAATGAAAAATCGATCTAAGCCAATCTTCCCTTAAAATTACATAGACTTCCCCCACCCCCACCCCCCCCCACCCTCTTTGATTCTTGCTGGCAAATAAAGATTTTTTAAAAATGAAGAGAAAACGTAGAATTAAAATTGTAGAGAATCAGCTGTCCACAAGTCACACTTAGGAAAAGCAAGAACTACCACATATTTTACTTGAAATGGCTTACTCGGAGGGGGAAAAAAAGGCAGATCACCTTCATAATTACATTTCGCTTAGAACAAACTTAACATGAGATTGTAGGATATGTTTTCAATGTCCTTCTGAGCAGCCATGAACTTAGGGCTGGGATTAAGAAATTGCCACCAAAAATTCCCCAAAATTAAAAGCCACAAACAGTGAAAAGTATTTTGTGCTGTGCCCATACATGTGGTACAGTGGTAAAGAGCACGAATTTGCAGACAGAAAGCAGTATTATTACCTTCTCCATAAAGTTCTGGTGAGTGCTGAATGAGAAGACGTGTGAAAAAGTCTTCAGAGAGTGCTAGGAACATAGTAAATGATTAGTAAGAGATCAAGACTATGATAACGTCCTTATTTATGAAGATAATGAAGTTTGTGATGATGATTGTAACTAGTTCAGTTGCTCACTCGTGTCCACCTCTTTGCAACCCCACGGACTGCAACACTCCAGGCTTCCCTGAACACCACCAACTCCTGGAGCTTACTCAAACTCATGTCCATGGAGTCGGTGATGCCATCCAGCCATCTCATCCTCTGTCGTCCCCTTCTCCTCCTGCCTGCAGTCTTTCCCAGCATCAGGGTCTTTTCCAGTGAGAAAGTCCTTTGCATCAGGTAGCCAAAGTATTGAGGTTTCAGCTTCAGCATCAGTCTTTCCAATGAATATTCAGGACTAATTTCCTTTAGGATGGAATAGTTGGATCTCCTCACAGTCCAAGGGACTCTCAAGGGTCTTCTCCAACAACCACAGTTCAAAACCATCAATTCTTCAGCACTCAGCTTTCTTTATAGTCCAACCCTCACATCCATACATGACTACTGGAAAAACCATAGCTTTGACTAGACAGACCTTTGTCAGCAATGTCTCTGCTTTTTGATTTGCTGTTTAGGTTGGTCACAACTTTTCTTCCAAGGGGCAAGTGTATTTTAATTTCATGGCTGCAGTCCCCATCGGCCGTGATTTTGGAGCCCAAGAAAATAAAGTCTCTCACTGTTTCCATTATCTTCCCTGGTGACTCAGACGGTAAAGCATCTGTCTACAATGAGGGAGATCCAGGTTCAATCCCTGGGTACAGAAGATCTCCTGGAGAAAAAATGGCAACCCACTCCAGTATTCTTGCCTGGAAAATCCCATGGATGGAGGAGCCTGGTAGGCTACAGTCCATGGGGTAGCAAAGAGTCAGACATGACTGAGCGACTTCACTTTCACTTTCACATTACTGTTTCCATTGTTTCCCCATCTATTTGCCATGAAGTGATGGGACAGGATGCCATGATCTTAGTTTTTTGAATGTTGAGTTTTAAGCCAACTTTTTCATTCTCCTCTTTCACCTTCTCAAGAGGCTCATTAGTTCTTCGCTTTCTGCCATAAGGGTGGTGTCATCTGCATATCTGGGATTATTGATATTTCTGCCAGCAATCTTGATTCCAGCTTATGCTTCATCCAGCCTGGCATTTCACTTGATATCAGTTCAGTTCAGTTCAGCTGCTCAGTCATATCCAACTCTGCGACCCCATGAATTGCAGCACGCCAGGCCTCCCTGTCCATCACCAACTCCCAGAGTTCACTCAGACTCATATCCATCAAGTCAGTGATGCCATCCAGCCATCTCATCCTCTGTTGTCCCCTTCTCCTCCTGCCCCCAATCCCTCCCAGCATCAGTCTTTTCCAATGAGTCAACTCTTTGCATGAGGTGGCCAGAGTACTGGAGTTTCAGCTTTAGCATCATTCCTTCCAAAGAAATCCCAGGGCTGATCTCCTTCAGAATGGATTGGTTGGATCTCCGTCACATGATATATATAAATATAAATAAGCAAGGTGACAATATACAGCTTTGATTTAACTCCTTTCCCAATTTGGGACCAGTATGTTGTTTCATGTCCAGTTCTAACTGTTGCTTCTTGACCTGAACACAGATTTCTTTGGAGGCAGGTCAGGTGGTCTGGTATTCCCAACTCTTTAAAAAATTTCCACAGTTTGTTGTGACACACACAGTCAAAGGCTTTGGCATAGTCAATAAAGCAGAAATAGATGTTTTTCTGGAACTCTCTTGCTTTTTCAATGATCCAACGGATGTTGGCAATTTGATCTCTGGTTCCTCTGTCTTTTCTAAAATGAGCTTGAACATCTGGAAGTTCACGGTTCATGTATTGCTGAAGCCTGGCTTGGAGAATTTTGAGCATTACTTTGCCAGGGTGTGAGATGAGTGCAATTGTGTGGTAGTTTGAGCATTCTTTGGCATTGCCTTTCTTTGGGATTGGAATGAAAACTGACCTTTTCCAGTCCTGTGGCCACTGCTGAGTTTTCCAAATTTGCTGGCATATTGAGTGCAGCACTTTCACAGCATCATCTTTTAGGATTTGAAATAGCTCTACTGAAATTCCATCACCTCCACTAGCTTTGTTCATAGTGATGCTTTCTAAGGCCCACTTGACTTCACATTCCAGGATATCTGGCTCTAGGTGAGTGATCATACTATCGTGGTTATCTGGGTCACGAAGATCTTTTTTGTACAGTTCTTCTGTGTATTCTTTCCACCTCTTCTTAATATCTTCTGTTTCTGTTAGGTCCGTACCATTTCTTTCCTTTGTTGTGCCCATCTTTGCATGAGATGTTCCCTTGGTATCTCTAATTTTATTGAAGAGCTCTCTAGTTTTCCCTATTCTATTGTTTCCTCTATTTCTTTGCACTGATCACTGAAGAAGGCTTTTTTATCTCTACTTGCTATTCTTTGGAACTCTGCATTCAAATGAGTATATATCTTTCCTTTTCTCCTTTGCCTTTCTCTTCTTTTCTCAGCTATTTGTAAGGCCTCTTCAGACAACCATTTTGCCTTTTTGTGTTTCTTTTTCTTGGGGATGGTCTTGATCACTGCCTCTTGTACAGTGTCACAAACCTCCATCCATAGTTCTTCAGGCACTCTGTCTATTAGATCTAATCCCTTGAACCTATTTATCACTTCCACTGTATGATATAAGGGATTTGTTTCAGGTCATACCTGAATGTTCTAGTGTTTTTCCTTGCTTTCTTCAATTTAAGTCTGAATTTGACAATCAGGAGTTCATGATCTGAGCCACAGTCAGCTCCCTGTCTTGTTTTTGCTGACTGTATAGAGCTTCTCCATACATGTATAGGACAAGTCTGTTCTGATTTCTCCCACCAAAGACCTTAATTGAGGCAAGAAAAATAACCCACAAATACCTTTAGATTTCAGTAGTCAGCTAGAGAGGGATGGGGTGTAGAGAGATGGGAGAGATTGATGAGGTAGAAGCAAATAAACAATAACTCTTTCTCTTTGGGCTACAACTTGAGAAAGAAAAGCCCAGAAAAGAGCAAATAAAGGCCAGACCTGAGACTCTTTCTAACCCATAACAATAGTAAGAAGCAGAATCTTTCTTAAGGGTCTTCATTTCTGGTGTGTTGGATCTCAAAGTCACTCTTCTGCTTCATGTCAAGACCCAAAATGAAGACTAAGAGTTTTCCTTAAAAATATAGCTCATCAGGCTTCCCAGGAATTAGGAATCCCCCAGGAGAAATGGTTCACCTTCACTTAAGGCTAACAATAAGCCAATTGTTTATATCCAGTGTCCAACATACAAAGACTAGAGGATGAATCTGAAAGAGTTTAGGGAAGGCAATGCATTTGCAGTAGTCTTTATAGGAAAAGCAGTGAACAAGATCGTGTTTTATGTAGGCAAATTTAGCCCCTTTTAGTATGAAAAATGGCCTGCCATGCAACATAAACTATCTTCCATGCAGCTACTTTTAAAAGTACATCCATTTATCTTTCATCATATTTTATTACTGCTGCATTTTATTGTAAACATTATGAGCAAAATCATTTACAAGGAACAGAATAAAGAAAGTAACACTCACTCATGAGAGGCAGTGATGAAGTGCTGATACAAACTTTGTGTGTGAGTGCAAATATTCACGTCTTTCATTATCTGTCTTTGCATGTTCAAGGTTAATGGATTTCCTTGTGTAGACGTTCTATCAGAGATGCTTGTCACTTTTTTACAACTCTCAGAATTCTTTCCTGAGTCAAGCAGTGTGCCAAGTACAGGTCCTGACACATCCTACTGGTTTTATTTCAATTTTCTTTCATTTAATTACTTTGACTTGAGCATCTCTTTGGAACCGAAGGAAGATGAGCTTTTGGCATCTAAACCATTTTTTATCACATACACTGAGTTTCAAGTCAATAAAAATCTTAACAGTGACTATAAAATGCTGGCTTTTCCCATACACCCCAACCTAAACTTTCAGAAAACCTAGGAAAAAGAAAAAGAAAAAAAACTGAATGTAGTCTCTGAGCCCATCATAGCAGGAAAATTGTTCACGATTGAAAACCAGCACTTCTGAGCATGGCATGCCCATGGGGTCTGTGAGCAGCTCGACCTCCCCTGTTCTCTGCTACCTAGTGCTGTTTCTCCTGACTCATGACCACTCTACACCTTCCAGAGGTCTTCTACTCCCCTCCAGAAACCTGGGGCTTTCCCAGAAGAATCCTGCGAGTTGGCTCCGAATTTGTTTTCACACCCACCACCCACCATAGTCAGCTATTTACTGAATGCCTACTATGTTGGAGGCATTATGTTAAGTACCAAGGATACAGTAAGACATAGTTACAGGTGGGAGAGGCACAAATGACACCAGAATTATAATAATGTGATGAAGTTTCTTACGTAGGGGTGTGCATGTGCTCAGTTACTCAATTGTGTCTGACTCTTTGCCACCCGTGGACTATGGCCCGCCAGGCTCTTCTGTCCATGGAATTTTCCAGGCAAGAATGCTGGAGTGGGTTGCCATTTCCTACTTTCATAGGCCAGGAGGTCAGCGGGGAGGTGTCAGCCAGTGGTGCTGGTTTGAGGAACTGTAAGTCACTGTATGATTGAATGAAGAGAACTTTAAGAGTGGAGACAGATGAGATAGGATAACAGGTAATTGGTATGGGGACTACATGAGTTATGGGAGGTGATCAGATGCAACTTTATTTTTCCTACCAATGACCCTTTCAAATCTATTTAGTGGAAATAACATAAATGCCCCACTCATAAGATAATGAGTAAAGTGTGATTGCCTCATATGATATAATATAGCAATATAGAGTCAATTTCATCTTTATATCTATCAAAATGCATAAATCTTAAACATGTGCAATAAAGCAAGTTGCAGGTACCACTTATTTAATTTTTAACACAGGATTACATATTTTAATGAAAGCATAAAAACGTGACCTAAATAAGTGCATACTTATATATGAGATCAATAACAATGTTATAAACTGTGAAGCATTGATAGGGTAGATGGAGTAAAAAACAAAAATGATGTCATTTTAAGTATTTTTTTAAAAAAATATGACAAATAGAAATTCAAAAATGTGAACAGTTCTTAATTCTGGGTGATAGATACATAGGTATTTGTAATTCTATGTATAGTTCTTTATTTTGAATAATTTAAAAATGTTTTATATTGGAAGAGTTTAATGTTTAGAAAATACAAAATACTTAATAGTTACTCTGACAATAGTACAGAGGATAAACTAGAACAAGTAGAAAATATAGGTAAGGAGATTGGTTGGAGGCTACTCAAGATAATGTATATGTATATATGTATATATATATATATGATGTTTGAAGCTCTGACCTGAGGGTGACAATGATAATAGAGAGAAACAGACGATTGTGAATAGTACTAAAAAGATAGAGTCTGGGGACCTCCCTGGCAATCCAGTGCTTAAGACTTTGCCTTCCAATGAAGGGGTGGGCATTCCATCTCTGGTTGGAGAGCTAAGATCCCACATGCCTCCCAGCCAATAACCCTAACCATAAAACAGAAGCAATATTGTAGCAAGTTCAATAAAGACTTAGAAAAATGGTCCACATCAAAAAAGTTATTAAAATTAAAAAAGTAGATTCTATTGGACCTGCCAACTGAGTCGTGGGACAGGGAGTGGGAGGGAGACACAGGGTTCAAGAGAGAAGCCAAGTTCAGGAGCTTACTGAATAATGGTTGTATAGTCACAGGCAACTACTGAGCTCTTTTGTTACTACAGGTCAGTTTCTATTTTCTAGAAACGTTTTTAAATGGCATGCAGTATGTACTCTTTTTGTCTAGCTTCTTCTCAACATAATTATTTCGATATATATCCCTGTTATACAAAATTGCTGTTTATACATGAAAGTGAAAGTGTTAGTCACTCAGTCACATTTGACTCTTTGCAACCCCATGGACTGTAGCCTCTGTTCATGGGATTTCCCAGGCAAGAATACTAGAAGTGAGTAGCCATTCTCTTCTCCAGGGGATCTCCCCAACCCAGGGATCGAACCCAGGTCTTCTGCATTACAGGTGGATTCTTTACCACCTGAGCCATCAGATAAGTATATATAAATAGTTCATTCTTTTTTATGGCTTTGTAGAATGTTAGATCTTATTGATTGCCAGTCTCTCTAGACTGACCCTTCCATGCCAAGCTTCTTGCTGTCATATCAAACGAGATGTATTCTCCTCACCTGCCTACTGCCCTCCCACATCAAAATCTGCAGCTGCTTTCCTTCCCCATGTCCTCTTGTTACTAACTGATGGGCGATGATAAGATTAGAGGAATTTCCTGGTGGATTGTACAATGCTACATAAACAAAATATTAAATGCACTATACTCTCAAGGGGGTTGGATGAGCTAATCTTCAAAGTCCCATCCTCAGAAAGTTTCTGATTTTCTGCATTTCTGTTGAGTTCACAGTTTCATAAATGAACTGTCACTTCGAATATGGATTTGCTAAAGAAACAAAGATCACCAGAACAAGTGAGGTAAGACTAACTAAATGAACACCCCAGTTACCATGCTGGAGTTGCCTCCAAGTTCATCTTTCAGTTGGCCTGTGCAGATAATAAACAAACAAATCAATATCAATGGCCTACGTTCTACATAATTGGCATCTTGCCATTCCCAGAGCTACCATATGGATCAAATTCAGCTGGTAGCCCAAGGACTCCAGGACTGCCTTAGAAAAATAACTAGTCTGGCATATCAACATCTGGGAAGTCTGCAGAAGCCAGATTCCAGGAAACAGACACTGTGACAGGGTTACAGCATGGATGCCCAAGGCACTGAGAAGCCCTGAGAGAGCTGTTTTAAGTAGCTGCTTAATGATTGAGTACCATGAATGCTTTCACTTGGCAGGGAGAAATTACACGACCTAAAGATGTCTGGGTGGCATTCAGAGTTGATAGACAGTAATGAGCGCTGGTTAAAAAAAGTATTTTAGTGTGCTCACAACTGCTAGACTTCCTGAGAGACATCTCCTTTCTGTGTTTATATGTTTACACCTGTATTAAGAAAGGAAAAAGAGAACAAAGTGAAGAGGGAGGGAGGGTGGGAGGAAGGGAGAGTTTCTACCTTGGTTGCCTGTTCCCAAAGACTTATGTATCATTTAAACAGTAGCTGATCTTCCACTACATACACACACATGGGCTTTACACATATGAGCTCATTTAAGTTTCACAACAACTACCTGAGACAGATAGTATTTCACTGACTCTTAACATGTTAAAACCAGGGAAGTTCCAGGTAAACAGGTACAAGTTAGTTCTCCTAACAAAAAAACAAAAACTGAAAAAAAACCTTTCTCTATGTGGGCTTCCCTGGTGGCTCAGATGATAAAGAATCTGCTTGCAATTCAGGAGACCTGGGTTCAATCCTTGGGTTGGGAAGATCCCCTGGAGAAGGGAATTTCTACCCACTCAAGTATTCTTCCCTAGAGAATCCCATTAACCAAGGAGCCTGGTAGGCTACAGCCCATGGGCTCACAAAGATCTGGACACGACTGAGCAACTAAGCACACGTTTTCTCTGTGCTCTTAGAAAGCTTCTCCATGTTAAGTGAAAGGACATCATAGTATGCAGAGACCAGGCTCTGAAAAAACTGGGTCCTTGTTTCCACCACTAATAGCAGCTAAAAGACTTTGAGCAAGTCACATGACCTCTCTGGGCCTCATTTGTTTCTTCCTGAAATGATGACGGTAGATTGAATAAACAGTTCTCCAGCCTCACTTGAATCACCCAAGAAACTATGAAAAAATATTGATGTCCAAACCCCATCCCTGACCAATTCCTGACTAACAGAGTCTCAGAATATATAGGGTTGGGATAAACTATCTGGCTTGACTGCAGGGAATAAGGTATATATGTCCCTACATCCTAGAGCTAACAGTTGAGTGGGAGAAACAAAAGGCAAAGCAATGTGCACAGCAAGATGGTAAGTGTTAAGTAAGGGAAAGAACAGCATTATGAGAAAGAATATTAAGGAAAACATGACTTTAAATGGGCAGAGGGGATCTGAAATGACCATTCCACGTGTTGGAAGAATAAAAATCGGAGGTGCCCAGGCAAAGTGCAGAAGAAAGAGCTTTCTAATCACAGGGAACACATCTTACATGGTTAGATATATATCAAACTTGGTCATTTCTATATATGTTGAGATATATATATACATATGTATATATGTATGTATATATATATTTATATATATGAATAATTTGTTTCAAGATCCAGATCCAGACCACAGAGGTGCAAAGGACAGTACAGAGTGATGGGAGAGAAGCACTAGGTTGGCCCAGTGGGGGCTCCAGAGCCAAGATATGTTGAGGATATTAGATGTTTATCTTCAGTACAATGGCAATAGCAAACCAGGGATTGGTTTAGACAGGGGAGTGACACATTCATATTTGTCGTTTAAAGATCATTTGTGCTTACTTGTAGAAAAAGGCTTGGTTGGGGCCAAAGGAAAAAGAAGAAAACAGTTAACATGTTTTTATAATAAATGAGTGAAGCTTTTGTTCTTTGATGATGCCAAGTTTTAGCAGAATTCTGGGTACCTGTGGAGACTAAATAAAGAACAGAAGAACAAGAGACAAGAAATTTGACAGAATGCAAGTGACAGAACTCATTAAAAATCAGGAAATTGCTTTATACTGAATTAAGACGAGTGCCTTTGGCTTAATCTATGCTATTCTCTTCTAACTGGATTTATTTTGCCCCACAAAAGCACACTGAAGTAGCCTGCCCCCGTTCCTATTCTCTCTTCCATTGTGTCTCTTTTTCCTTGTCATTATTTATGTCTCTATGCCAAGGCTTAGGGTGGCAGTCAACCTTGGAGTTCCCATTTTCATCCCTGCACAGGTTCCCATTGTGCACCAGAGCATGGTTGGAGGGAAACTCTAATTGTGTAGAGTTTGGCCAGGCACTGATTTTTTAGCTTTTTGTCTCTGCCTTGAGTAGCTGGTCCATTGGCTTCAGTCCATTTCCTAATGGAGAGGTGTCAGCTTCACAAAGGCATCACCTCGATTGGCACTAATTACCACCTTTCAGAGCCATCATCACTCAAAGACTCAAGACAGAAAGGTCAGCAGGAAAATGAACTTCCGCTCACACCTTCTGGGGTGGTCTCTGGCTTCTGACCACGCAGAGAACAAGGGCTAATGGGGAACAGACCTTTCGGCCTTTCTGCCCTTAGGCTCCATGTTTCTTGAGAAATCCACCTTTGGTTCACCAGTCCTCAGCTCATGAGATGACTGAACTCATGGCAGAGCTCAGTCTTGTCAGGATTCCGTCCCTGTCCCAGTTTCCCAGTGATTCCTGGTCTTTCCACCCTAACCTTCACTGCTGACCTCCAGAGGCTTCTAATTGCATATGGTCCTGGCAAAGGAGGTGACAGTGGGATTTCCCTGATGGTCCAGTGGCTCAGATTCCATGCTCCCAGTGAAGGAGGGCCCAGGTTCGATCCTTGGTGGGGCAACTAGATTCCACATACCACAACTAAAAGCCCCCACAAGCCGCAATGAAGATCAAAGATCTCATGTGCCTCAACAAAGACCTGGCGCAGCCAAATAAGAATAAATATTTTTTTAAAGAAAGGAGGTGTCAAGGCCCCTCCTGGTGTGCAGCGACAGCAACAGCCTCAGCCAGGGGCACAGTGACAGAAGAGAAGTAAGTGGTGATGACTTTTGCTCCTGAAATTAAGTTCATGAAGACAAGCATTTGGCAATCTTCATTAGCATATCAAATAAAATGATGGAAAAACATCAAACTGTTATCAAAATATTAATAAATGTTTACAGAGAACAGACAAGCTGGAAAGTACCTTCAGTTCAGTTCAGTCACTCAGTTGTGTCCAACTCCTTGCGACCCCATGAATTGCAGCCACCAGGCCTCCCTGTCCATCACCAACTCCCGGAGTTCACTCAGACTCATGTCCATCGAGTCAGTGATGCCATCCAGCCATCTCATCCTTGGTCATCCCTTCTCCTCCTGCCCCCAATCCCTCCCAGCATCAGAGTCTTTTCCAATGAGTCAACTCTTCGCATGAGGTGGCCAAAGTACTAGAGCTTCAGCTTTAGCATCATTCCTTCCAAAGAAATCCCAGGGCTGATCTTCAGAATGGACTAGTTGGATCTCCTTGCAGTCCAAGGGACCCTCAAGAGTCTTCTCCAACACCACAGTTCAAACACATCAATTCTTCGGCTCTCAGCCTTCTTCACAGTCCAACTCGCACATCCATACTTGACCACTGGGAAAACCATAGCCTTGACTAGATGGATCTTAGTCGGCAAAGTAATGTCTCTGCTTTTGAATATGCTATCTAGGTTGGTCATAACTTTTCTTCCAAGGAGTAAGCATCTTTTAATTTCATGGCTGCAATCACCATCTGCAGTGATTTTGGAGCCCAAAAAAATAAAGTCTGACACTGTTTCCACTGTTTCCCCATCTATTTCCCATGAAGTGATGAGACTGGATGCCATGATCTTCGTTTTGTGAATGTTGAGCTTTAAGCCAACTTTTTCACTCTCCTCTATCACTTTCATCAAGAGGCTTTTTAGTTCCTCTTCACTTTCTGCCATAAGTGTGGTGTCATCTGCATATCTGAGGTTATTGATATTTCTCCTGGCAATCTTGATTCCAGCTTGTGATTCTTGCAGCCCAGTGTTTCCCATGATGTTCTAGGCATATAAGTTAAATAAGCAGGGTGACAATATACAGCCTTGACGTACTCCTTTTCCTATTTGGAACCAGTCCGTTGTTCCACATCCAGTTCTAACTGTTGCTTCCTGACCTGCATACAGATTTCTCAAGAGGCAGGTCAGGTGGTCTGATATTCCCATCTCTCTCAGAATTTTCCACAGTTTATTGTGATCCACACAGTCAAAGGCTTTGGCATAGTCAATACAGCAGAAATAGATGTTTTTCTGGAACTCTCTTGCTTTTTCCATGATCCAGTGGATGTTGGCAATTTGATCTCTGGTTCCTCTGCCTTTTCTAAAACCAGCTTGAACATCAGGAAGTTCACCAATTTATGCAATTCATGAAACTTTCTTTTTTTATAAGTTTTATATTGTAAAAGTAAAATATATCCATCAAAGATTTGGGAAATGATGCAAAAAGTGCTCCCAAAACTAAATTAAATGATTTATAGAATAGTAGTCTTACTATTCAGAGATAACTACTGTTAACATTTTTATTTTCTTCTAATAATAAATGCAGTTTTGTTTCTATGACTGGATTCATGACTCTGAAATTAGAAATGCCTCCTCTCTCTACAAAGAGAGTACTTTTTAAAATTATGACCAGATGATGACTTTTATTATAAAATACTGAGATGAATCCAAAAGGTCTCTCTTTCCTTTGAGTCTTATTTAATTGCAATGCTAAGTGATACCCAACTAATATCCATACCAACTCCTTCCTCTGCCCAAAGATGAGCCTATTCAACTGCCCCTCCCCCCTTCCCACATCTGTGGGTGACACATGAGTTGCCTTCTACTGGCAGCTGAGCAAAAATACTAGAAAGCAGTCATGCTCCGAGGCATGTGGGATCCTCTTGAACCAGGACTGGAACTGGTGTCTTGTGCATTGCTAGGTGGACTCTCCAGTACAGAGCCACCAGAGAAGGCCATGTAGTCTGCGCCTTTAACCAGCACAGAAGAACCTATAGAGATGCTCACAGCATCATGGTGATACTGAAGCTGCAGAACAGTCTAGTGTTACAGACAAAAAGGAAGAGGTTCCAAATCAAAAACTGAGAATGACTTAGAAATTCAGGTCTTACTCAACTGTGAGATAAAAACCATACTTAGAAAAAATGAGTGAGATAATTACTTCAAGTCATGCTTAATTCCATTTTAAAATTAGTATCATACATTGCAATGGCAAATTATAATATTATATAACACTTAGGCATATCTTTTTTCATGTTTTTTGATTGAAAAATAATAAATCGATTAGAAAAGCATGCTGAGTTTGTCTTGGCTAATTCTCCAAGGGAAGGCCATAACCCAGGCCTCAGATCACAAACTACTAGAGTCAGGTAGTGGGAACACCATGGACTTGGGATTTGAAGTCCTGCTCCAACATTTGCTAGGTGAGTTATTTACTAGGTGAACCTTGTTCACCTTGAATTCTTTACATAGGGAAATGGAATAAAATCTCCTTTGCAGTGTTTTCCTGAGGATTAAAAAAGACGGTGTCAGTCAAGTGCCTGGCAACGGAAGTTGGTTAAGAATTGGTCATTTTTATCCTCTGTTCCTCTTCATAACAGTTCATTGTTCGAAACATAGTACCCAAAGGGGAAAGAGCATCCTCATACCTTCTAGCCGTGGCAGTGCAAACCCTGTCATGGTGGGCATGGTACGAGGAGGATGGCTGCAAAGGGTAGCGAGAAGTAGTTCATCCTCAGCACAACAGCCCTACCCACCCAGGCGGGGAGCAGCAGCTCGGCCAGCAGGCTGGGAGCTGGCTGGCCTTCTCAGGCCAATTGGGATCAGATAAAAGCAGAGCAGAGAAGGGAAGAGAATCTCTCCCAAATACTATGCTAATCAGCTTCTTTTAAAATCTCTGAATCTTCCCAGGCTCACCCTGAGTCTCCAGTCTATACCCCAGTGTCCCGTGGGGATGCAGATGAAGATAGATAATTAGAAATATGATTCAGCTACGTTATAATATTACAGATTAGAGGTTTGATACAGAAAGGCTGCAGGGTGGTTGAGAATAAAATAATTACAGCCCCCCCAGGATCCTGCCTCTGACATCTCCCCTTTGAAGAGCCCAAACAGCCTTGCCAATATTCATGGGCTGCTCATCCTTGATCCCAACATTGCTAAGAAATGGGAAAGGGACAAAAGGAACAGAGAGGCTCTTCCAGGGCCCTAGTTGGTGAACACCAGTTATTGGGCTCCGAGGAGCACTAACAGCCATGAGAAGGCTCCCAAAGTCCATGCCTCCAAATTTCTTGTGGAGACAACATTCATCTAAGAGCTAAGTGGCAGACACTAAGTTATCGTGAAGGAGTTAGGCTTCTCCTGAGAGCTGAATTATGATTGTAGCAGAGTGAGTGAAGCTTGATTTTTTTTTTTTTAAGACTATTAAGAAGTGCTGCTTGAACTTTTCTGAGAGGCGAGGGTGCAAACTTGCCTGAGAAACCCAGGGACCTGTGAAGGAAGGCACTAAAGCTCGAATACCTCCTCTCTGAAATTCAGTTACTGAAATCTGAGGTGAACTAAGGGTCAGTGGGTGACCACAGCTGCGATCCCGGGACAAGGAAGCCTCTGAAACAGAGCTAATACTTTGAGAGAAAAATGAGAAAGGAAGGAGAGCGGCCTGACCCCACCTCCACCCTCCCTTCCCCCCAACCTCCACCCTCCCTCCCCTAAGCTGCACCTCCCCTCCCACTCCACCACACCTCCCTTGTCTTGCTTCCTGAGCCAACCGGCTGCAGGAAGTAACAGAGAATCTTGTCCTCTAGGGGGCAGTCTGGAGCCTTGGGATGTGGCTGCGAGGGCGTCTAAAATGGTGCCGCTGCGGATTAGCCCCAGGTTGGTGTGTTACCCCCCGGACTCAAGAGTAGCACCAAAGGGTGAGAAGTGAATGATCGTCCTTTTTTCCTCCTGAAGAACTTCTGCAGCCTGAGGGATCTTCATTGAATCTTGGTGGATAGGAAGCAGAGCCCAGCCATACCACCTTGCAGGACGTGGGGCTGACGGGTCTGCAGACCGTGTTGGCTAAACCTGCTTTCAGTTTGCACAGAAGCTTAACAGCTGAGGGAGTGTTCATCTCTGCCTGGATCTGCTAAGAAAGATTGGTTTTCCTGCTTATCTGAAGAGCAGTGGGCTTGAGAGTTGTATAGCTGGGGAGTGGGCATTTCTATCCCCAAACTACAAATAGTTTAAACGTTAAACTTAATACACATTAAACCGCTTCAACAAAAGAGGAGAGGATGCGCGTTCCTGTGGTTCAGAGCTTGGGCTCTGTGGTTAGACACTCCTGATTTAGAATTCTGTTTTCCATCACCAAGTAGTACCTCTGTGTCCTTGACGAAAGGCTCGGAGTCCCTCAGCTCTGTTTCCCCATCTGTTATTATCCTCAAATGGGGACAATAATACCTATCTCCCATAGAGTTGTTATGAGAATTAAATACGGTAAGTCATGCAAGGTGTGTGGCACCTAGTAAGCCTCAGTAAGTATTAGATTTAACAAACCCATCTCAGCACCAAGGTAATTCCATGGGAAGAAAACTGAATTTGAAAAGTCCCTCCAGTGGACCCAGCAATTTGTGTGTAACAGTAAGTATACTTCACCAACACTGAGAGAATCATGCTGAGAAATAATGAGCAGTTTGGTGAGAAAAAAGCAAGTAAGTTTGGGACAGGCCCAGAACATTCTGAAGGACTTGGATGGTGAGCGGATTTAAACAGAACTCAAGGCGTCCTGTTTCCAAAATGGCTGTGCCATTTGGGGAATAATTTTTGACTCTCCCTAAAGATTTCCAGTTTTGTACAAGGACATTCCCTGTTTTAGTTTTTCCTCCATTTGTTTCTCCCTTCCCCCCAATCTCCCCAGTGGATTGCTCCTTCGCATCTTTCCATTTAAATTCTCATTTGAAAATAATAATGTGTGCAACTGTTCACTTGGTATTTTGGTCCAATATGCTCCACTTCAGACACAGGAATGCCTTCCTGTGAAACGTGTCACAGAAGGACTGGCAACACCTCTTAGGACGGTGGTGGAAGAGATAAAACTTCATACATTAGGAATCTTCTTGACAGGCCTTACTAGGCCTGAGTCCAAGATGAAGCTGAGAAAAAATGAAAAGGGATTTGGCTGACAAAGCAGATGACAGGCAGGGAGAGCCAGTGAAAGGGAATTGGCCAATGGCAAAGGGGGAATTGGCAGGGCTTTGTGAACCCCTTGCTGAAAACCCATAAACCTCAGATTGTCCGTCTGGCACATCGGTCCTCTGAGGCACATCGTTTTTGCCTGTGGAAGGTGCCTGCCAGGAAGCTGCACTTCAGGGGGCGCCTTTGGAAGAGTGGGTCGGGTCTGGATTGGTGCCCAACACCAAGTGGACGGGGATGAGAAGAAACCGCTTACAATGAGATCTCAGGGCCGGGAGATGGGGAGCCACTCCTGTGGCTGACACTTGTGAGTCAGAGTGATGGGAAAAGATGTTGAGAAACAGAGAAAGAGGACGGGGTGCTGGGGAGGGAGGAGGTGGCAAGTGGCACTGTTTATTCAGTCAGAGACTGTCAGGGCCTGCCTTCTTCTGTGACGGGGCCCCCCCTTGCAATTACTCATCCGCTCTTTCGAAACGCAAGTCCACCTTCTTCCAGGTGAATAATCCACTCCTCTGGGTGTCCCGAATGAGCACTTACCCTCAGGAGTAAACTCTCTCCGGAGGAAAGTCTGTGTTTAAGTGCAGGGTTGCCACGGGCTGAGACGATGCCTGAGAGCAGGACTGATCCTCCTGTGGTGGGAGAGCAGGACCTTCTCTTAGAGCCCTCCAGGGCTTTCCTCTTGTCTTAGCGTCGTGCCTTTTGGTGCCAGGCATCCAGAACTCCACTTCCAGCCTTCTCTTGTGGGCCTCCCACTCAATTCTTTCCTTCCCAAGAGCTTCCTGGCTTATGACCCATATTTCCAGCTTCTCTCCTACCCAGATTTGCTTGACCATGTTTCCTTTCCATGGAGAATTAGCAGGGAAAAGTGCGTGCTAAGGTGTTAATAAGCAGCAATAATTTGGTGTGATAAACTCAGTCAGAGCATAATGCCCTAACCGAGTGCTCCCTAACCTTTTCTCATGTCTGGCACAAACAGAAAATGATAATAACATTCCCATTGTTGCTGTTTAGTCCCTCCGTTGTGTCCAACTCTTTAGCGACCCCATGGACTGTAGCCTGCCAGGCTCCTCTGTCCATGGGATTTCCCAGGCAAGAATACTTGGACTGGGTTGCCATTTCCTTCTCCAGGGGACCTTCATGACCCAGGGACTGAACCCACGATTGGCAGGGTTTCTTTACCACTGGGCCGCCAGTGAAGCCCACTACTGAGGTTAGTTTACTATTTTGTTGTATTATGTTGTTGTTATTACTTTACATATTTCCACACCTGCCTCATTCCAAAAACGACTCAAAATGGGAAAGATTCTTTGAATCATGTTCTTCGGTAAGGATTTAATCTCAAAGTTTAAGTTACTTGGTGTTTGATGAATGACAGTTTCAAAACTACCAAGGTTTATGGTGAAATTATTTTAAGATTTCGTTTGCCTGATTTTAATTTCGAACTTTGTGTTAAAGTATCAATGAGAGTTACAGTTGTGTGTGTGTGTGCATGCATGTACCTGCGTGTGTTTGTTTTTAATTTGTATTCCATATTGTTCTTGAAAGGGCTTGACATATCTTACAAAGAATTTGAGTCAACAAAAACAATAGTTTTGTACTTGAGGGAGAATGTCTTTTAAAAACAATTAGACTTCTACCTTTCAGCCAGGATTCACCAGTAACATTTTTTCTGTTAATCAATGGAATTTTGATAACACACTTGAAGTTTATGCTTCTTCACTGTTGTATGTTTCTCTGCTAGCGTTTTTCAGCAGCAGCAGAGGAAAGTGGAGGTGGAGAACTGAATCAAAGAACAGACTCATTTCTGTGACGCTTGACTCAAATTTTCTTGCTAAGGTTCTAAAATCTCTAAATACATGTGTGCTATTTATTCTAGATACTTCTGGGTCAGTGGAATTTTAGTCCTCCAAATGAAAAGTTTTAGAAACAGCCCAGTCAAGATTTATTTCTTGTAAAACGAGTCAATCTCCAGCAAAGAGAGCCTGTCCTTCCGTGGGACTCAGCACCTACTGAAGTAGGATTCACAAGGCAAAAAGTCAGCTGGTCAAGACTTTTTTCTTGCTTCCAACTCTGTCTATACCTCAGTATAAGTGTTGCGATGTAGTTGCATACACAAGTTACTCTATCTTCTAGGAGCAGTTAGCTAGCTTTTTTTTTTTTAATTGGAGGCTAATTACTTTACAATATTGCCGTGGTTTTTGCCATATATTGACACGACTCAGTCATGGGTGTACATGTGTTCCGCATCCTGAACCCCCCTCCTACCTCCTTCCCCATCCCATCCCTCAGGGTCATTCCAGTGCACCAGCCTCCCTGAGCACCCTGTCTCATGCATTGAACCTGGACTGGCAATCTATTTCACATATAATAATATACATGTCAATACCATGTTTTGGAGATCTACCCTCCAAAGGTGGTTAACCAATGGATGAAGAACCCTCGCCAGAATCAAGATCTTTGAGATGGTAACTTATTTATTTCATCAAAATATAATTAATTTACAATATTGTATTGATTTCTGCTGTTCAGCAAAGTGATTCACTTATACATAAATACACATTCTCTTTTTATATTCTTTTCCATTATGGTTTACCACAGGATATATAATTCCCTGCACTATACCATAGGACCTTGATGTTTATGCATTCTATATATACTAGTTTGCATCTGCTAACCGCAAACTCCCAATCTATCCCTCCCTCATGTCGCACCTCTTGGCAACCACAAGACTGTCTGTCTTTGAGTCTGTTTCTGCTTTGTGGATAAGTCATTTGTGTCATATTTTAGATTCCACGTATAAGTGACTTCATATGGCATTTTTCTTCTCTTTCTGACTTACTTCAGTTAGTATGATAATCTCTGGGTCCATACATATTGCTGCAAATGGCATTATTACATTCCTTTTTATGGCTGAATAATATTCCAGTGTGTGTGTGTGTGTGTGTGTGTGTGTGTGTGTATGTGTGTATCATATCTTCTTTATCCATTCATCTGTCAATGAACATTTAGGTGGTTTCCATGCCTTGGCAATTGTGAATAGTGCTGCTGTGAACATAGGGGTGCAAATACCTTTCTGAATTAGAGTTTTGTCTAGATATATGCCCAGGATTGGGATTGCTGGATCATACAGCAATGTTACTTTTAGTTTTTGAGGAATTTCCACACTGTTTTCCACAGTGGCTGCACCAGCTTACATTCCCACCAATGATGTAGGAGGATTCCCTTTTTACCACACCCTCTATAACATTTGTCATTTGTAAACATTTCAGTGATGGCCATTCTGACTGGTGTGAGGTGGTATATCATTGAGTTTTGATTTGCATTTCTCTAATAATTGGAGATGTTGATCATCTTTCATATGCCTTTGGACATCTGTATGTCTTCTTTGGAGAAATGTCTATTTAGATTGCTTGTTTTTTTAATGGTTTGCTTGTTCTTTTGTTGTTGAGTTGTTTGTGGTATTTGTATGTTTTGAAAATTAATCCCTTGGTGGTCACACTATTTGCAAATATTTTCTTCCATTCCATAGGTTATGTTTTGTTTATAGTTTCCTTTGCTAGGTCACTTAGTATCATAAATAAAATTAACTATATGTACACCAGGAGGCCAATTGATTAGCATAGGAAATGTTTGAAATAGTTTTTAATTGGTGAGATGAATAGTATTCAAAAATGTGGCTGGTTAGTAGTTTCACGCAAGAATGACTGCTATGTCCTGAATGAAGTATTAACACCTGGCAAGCTGACAAATGTCTGTATAGCCAAAGATATTATTTTTCCAGTAGTCATGTATGGATGTGAGAGTTGGACTAGAAAGAAAGCTGAGTGCTGAAGAATTGATGCTTTTGAACTGTGGTGTTGGAGAAGACTTTGAGAGTCCCTTGGATTGCAAGGAGATCCAACCAGTGCATCCTGAAGGAAATCAAACCTGAATATTCATTGGAAGGACTGAAACTGAAGCTGAAACCCCAATACTTTGGCCACCTGATGCAAAGACCGGATTCACTGGAAAAGACCCTGATGCTGGGAAAGATTGAGGGCAGGAGGAGAAGGGGGTGATAGAGGATGAGATGATTGAATGGCATCATCTACTCAGTGGATATGAATTTGAGCAAACTCAGGGAGATAGTGAAGGACAGGGAAGCCTGGCGTGCTGCAGTCCATGGGTTCACAAAGAGTCGGATATGACTAAGAGACTGAACAACAGCAAATTGGCTTGGATAGATTCCCATTCCATGCAAATTTCAAATCCATGCTTCAAAGTCCAGAAAGGACTCACTTTCAAACATACAGAGTTTATTCATATAAAGATGGTAAACTTACGGTTGTATCTTTCTTCCCTTAACATTAAGGGTCTCTGGTTGCCTTACTTGTCCCTGAAGACCCTGCTACTGTGGTTTCTAGGATATTTTCTAAATCCTTATATATAAATTCTGGGACCCTGAGAGTTGCCTGCTTGAGCACTAGCTGTGCTCCTTTTCTGTGCCATTTCCTTATAAAACATTGGGTTCTAAACAGGTTGCAGTAGAAATCTGGAGCCACTGAGGGAAGAGTGGAAACTGGGTAGAATGTTCCTCCACTGTGCGGGCTGTGATGGGACGCACTGCCAAGTTTTGAGGAGAGGTCCACTGCAGGATTTCTTTTGAGATATTAGGCTTATCAAGTTTATTTTCAAAGAACACAGTGCCATTCTGAGTTTTATTAGTATTTAAATGAGGGTTAACCACTGGCTAATTGTGTCGGGGACAGGTCAAGCCAGAGCCTGCCTCCGGCAACAGGTTGGAAAGATGACTAGAGCAATGAGGGGGAATTGAAAGGCCTGTTGAGAAGCATCAGCATAGAAGCGTCAGCATTACTGGCAACAGTAATGGTTTTTGTTTTATTCTCCTCTCTGAACTAAGTGGAGCACTGAGGACCTTGAACAGGACCTTTGGCCTAGAGTGGATGAGCATCCTCCCCAGGGCTGTAGGGCACTGCATCAGAGAACCTCTAGGGGGCAGCACTCAGATTCAGATCTCAGTGAGACTCAGCTGCAGGGCTGTGCAGGCATCCAGGAACACCATCTCCTGCTTCTCAGGTAAAGATTAGTGCACATGCAAAGATAAGACCCCTTGGAAAAGACCCTGATGCTGAGAGGGATTAGGGGCAGGAGGAGAAGCGGATGACAGAGGATGAGATGGCTGGATGGCATCACCGACTCAATGGACATGAGTTTGGGTAGACTCTGGGAGTTGGTGATGGACAGACAAGGAGGCCTGGCGTGCTGCGATTCATGGGGTTGCGAAGAGTCGGACATGACTGAACGACTGAACTGAACTGAACTGAAAGATAAGGAACATTTCTCAAGCAGTAATAAGGTCTTGAATACAAAAAAGCAGCAAACCAGAACATTCCAACAAGAAAACAAGAACAGACTAGTGTGTCCAAAAGAATACAAGCCAAGTTTCACCAAGTTTTTATTGAGAACAAACTGGATGATTTTATGAGAATCCTAAAGTATAATAATCATAATTGGATTATAATTATATTTAACATTTGGTCCTTGTTCCATATATGATTCAGTCATTCTCGGTCATTTTGTCATTTTTATGAGATCTGGTCATGAAAGTTCCATAAGCATCCTGGGTTTACTTACAGAGCACGACCTGGAATGGTTGTCTCCTCCCTGCTAATGGAAGTGAACATTCTGGAGACACTAGCTGAACAGACCTCAGGGCATTTATTTCTGGATCTTCATCGTATCTCACATTCACCAATTTTAACTCTATTCAGAGAATTCCTCTCGTGGTCCTGACCAGTCTGAAAAGTAAATGACCAGTCACTTCAAATAGTGTGTGAATTTTATTAAAAGAGGAGATAAATCTTTAGATTGCCTTTGGGAAAGTTTCAAGCCGGGTGATTTCTGACACAGACTGCTTCTCCTCCCTGAAACACCTGAAAGTATCCTATAGCTCAGCAATGTTTGGATCCTCACTTTAATTGCCTACGATTCAGATGTGAACTGGTGTGCCCAGTCTGAGACATCTGGGTGAATTCACACATCTGTGAAAACCCCAGGCCTTGCCTGATTTCTGCTGATTCTCAGAGTGACTGACACCCTCCTGGTCCCTCCTCCTGCCTCTGGCTTCTGGGTCCACATGTGCTGTCTCTGCATCAGCCTCTCCCGACCCAGCAGTAATTCTCAGCCCTTTGCCATTTTATACCAAAAACTCACTCTGTAAGCATTTCACGAGTAATACATTGTACTGAAGGTTTGAGACTCATGGGTGAAGAGTGCATGGGTAGGTCATGTTGCATTATTCAAGGTGTGACTAGGTCCCAGTAGTTCTCTTTCCTATTCCCTTTCCCTTCCCATTGTCCCTGGAAGCTCCATGATCTGCTCCCTCCATTAGCCAAACTAACCCAGGTCCTCTTAGCTCCTAGCTCTGCCCTGCCACCAGGGATCCGCAGAACAAAGTGTCATCTGTGTAAAAAGACCTGGACTTCTTAGAAGATAGCTAGAAATATAATAACAGCAACAGTTCATGACTCGATGGACATGAATCTGAGTGAACTCCGGGAGCTGATGATGGACAGGGAGGCCTGGTGTGCTGCGATTCACGGGGTCGCAAAGAGTCGGACACGACTGAGCGACTGGACTGAACTGAACTGAACTAATGTATTGAGATCCAGTCTGAGTCTCTGCCTGCTTTGAAAGGCACACAATGTTTTAGGAAAGGAGCTGAATTTAGAGTCAGTTTCTTGGGGTTAGAGCCAGCAGCACCCCTCAGTAGCCATGTGGTAAAGTCAGCAACCCATTTCAAACCTCAGTTCATCATCTGAAGAGTGAAGATGTTACTAATATTTTGAATTGTTATGCTGATTCAAATAGTTTTGGAATAGTTTAAGCAGTGCACTCTGGAACACGGAGCAGCAGTGCCCATGATGTTCAGCTTTTCAAGACTGAGGAGGCTGCTGGCCTTTTGGGTGCGGCGTGTCCTGCATTGTGCAGAGATTCTAGGTAACACAGACTACTTCATTACATTCCAGATAACATGCCTGTGGAGAAACACGTCTGGGCACAATGTGAGGATAAAGTATGTGGCCTCTGACCTTCCACCTTTCACACAAAATGGAGGTGGATTCATATACAGTGCAGATGATTCTTCAAAAACAGTTTCCTCATTCTGTGTTATTCTAGCCCTATCTTTGTTCGAAGGTGGTAGTTTCTGTGGCATCCAGTGGCATCACCAAAATTTTAATTACAATCTTCAGATTTCTTCTATAAAGAGTGCTTCCACTTAGGATATTTTTGTTTAATCTTTCAGTTGAAACTACATTATACCCTCCCAAAGACAAAAAAGAAGGAGAAAATTATGAAACAGAGGCCACAGAAATTTTCCACATGATGAAGATACAAGGAAGCAAGTGATTCATGCATTGATCAGCTATTGATGTCAAGTATTAATAGTTGCCTTTTGTTTTAATCCATGTGAGTTATTTTAATAGCTACTTCAGGATAGTCCATGATATTATACAAAAAGGAAGATCTGAACATTAAAGCTGATGGAAGGATGGTATGCGTGATGTCCACAAAACAAAAAGCAATATAAGTCATCTATTCTTAATGATTGCTAATCATACTACAGAGAAAATTACAATATTAAAATATATCATTATCAATGAATTAATCTTCCTTAGAAAATCTGATTATTACAGGTAAAATATAGAATTTAGAACTTTCATTTTAAATACAAATTTTATTTTAAAATTTTAGAATTTTTTCAATGGGAATTATAAAGGTAAATGATAAAGAAAATTTTACATTCAGGTAATATGTCTTAAAACATTATGAAAAATAGTTTTTATTAAGAAAATGATGTCAGGAAAGGGTAGCTGAATTCCCCTAAAACCGTAAGTTCCAGTTATGCAATTATTTTGGTAGCATTAATAAGCAAACACGTTTACAGTTTAATACTGCAGCTATCTGTCAAGTAATTAGGAAGAATAAATGTTGCATGTGCATTAGGTTGAACATTACTTACATATATTTTTAAATATGGAGTTCTTTCATTTAATTTTTTGATAATTTGGACTACACACTTAAGTCTTATTGTAATACTTTAAAACCATTTAGAAACATTGTCCTTAACGTCTAGCCTTGAAAACCCATTCTAATGCCTTTATCAATAGTCACTGTAACCAAATGAAATCGGTATTTTTTGGCCTTAATGTGAAGTTTAAAACTTCATATACTCAAAGCTGTGTTGAAGTGACTCCATGTTTCCATTTGTTTATATGGTCTGAAATCACCGTTCTGTACAATGGTCATGTTTTTTCTCTCCACAAAATATATGCTGACAGATGAGAAGAACTGGCTTTTCAAATTCATCTTGACATATTGAACAAATATCATCTGCATCTGAACACTGTCTCTTGCTGGTAGCCACTCCATAACTTGGTCATGTAAAAAATATTGGCAAAACCTGTCTGAAAATTCTTAGATGTCAAAAAAAGTCCAAAAGGTTTAGTATGAGGTAGAATAAAACCAGCAATATTCCAAGAATCCATCTAATTATGTTGCTAAACTCCTCATAGCTTATAAGGTAATGAAACCAAACTGGTATGGGAACAAAAGTTTGATAATACTGACACAATTCTTCTAAAAGCATATACCAGTAATTCTAGGATTTAAAAGGCACAATGAAAGAAGGCATTTTAAGTAAATAGGCATTTTAAGCCCATGAAGAGGAATGTCAGAATGAAGCCTGTAATTCCAACGAATCAAAGTACTTCCCAGAAACTCTAATGGACTATGGTAAGAGTTTTTAAAATTAAGCTGTAATGAAGTGACTGAGAATAAAATGTATAATATGAAAGAATGGAAAATCCTGCTAAGACTATCAGTAACCAAACACACTAAATCTCTGAGCACCCTTCTCTTAAACCTGGTTTACAATGCTTTTATTTGCATATATGAAAGTTGTGAGCAGTCCAGTTCCAAGAGCAATTCTTGTTACGTGCTGCATAACAAGTTTTACACCCAGAATCAAAATATATGGAAGACTTTTTTGCAATCCCTTGAAGAGGTATTTGAATTCTGAGAAGGAGCTACGATGATCTCCAGGCTCTGTGTTGGTTACATCAGGCTGCCTTGCTTCATTGTGGGAGTGACTCCATAACTGGCTGTGTACACATCCATGGGAACAGCTATGGACTCCTGACCTTATAGTAGTATCTCTGGAGCTTAGATTTTCAGCACACTCTTTAGGTATGGAGTTTATCTGAATATGAACATCTCTAGAATAAAAGCAGGAGGCTTTTCCTGTCAATCTTGTTTGGACACATTGGGAGGCTGAGGCATCCTCACTGACTGCAGCTCCAGAAGGGCTGAGCAATTGGCTAAAGTTGGTTTGCATGAGCCTTGAGATCCAAACTTCTTTACTTGTGGGTTCTGCCTCCTCTTGTGACATTGAGTGGACTGAGGCCCAGGCATTGACAGCAGGAACAGTGGGAGACACCCTGAGGCTTTCAGTCAGGGCCATCACCATCAAACCCCACCACCAGCATCTCAGGCCTGCTTAGCAGCCCAACTAGTTGTCTTTCCAATGCCAGTATTACCCAGTTTGGGCTTCTCAGGTGGTGCTAGTGCTAAAGAATCTGCCTGCCAATGCAGGAACTGTAAAAGATGCAGGTTTGATCCCTGGGTCAGGAAGCTCCCCTGCAGGAGGGCATGGAAACCCACTCCAGTATTCTTGCCTGGAGAATCCCATGGAGAGAGCAGCCTGGCAGGCTACAGTCCATAGGGTTGCAAAGAGTCGGACACAACTGACAGGACTTAGCATGCACATACACACGTTACCCAGTATAAACAACTGTTGAGCTAAAGGAAGTACAAATTTCACTACCTTTCCCATCCTTCTCCCTCAGTTCTTGATAAGCCAGGTAGACATAAATAGGGCCCAGATCCCCAGCCCCCAGACCTCCAGGAGCAACACAGCTGTGATCCTCTAGCTCTCCATCTGCCCATCATGTTGTGGAGAGGCCTACCATCTATAGACCCGACTCCTGGTCTACTGTCCGGTCCCCCACCTCCACTCTGCCTTTATTCTCAGGCACGGACTCGTGGCTACTCTTCCTATTGTGGAGGGAGTCCAGGTGAGGTCGGGCAGGAGGATGTGTACGTATTGCCCTCGGGCCAGAATCTAGACGACAATGTGCATTCCTCCCACTGACTGCATTCCCGGGATTTAATGAGCTGTTTTGACAGATGCTTGATGAAGTGATATTTTCTCACAGATATTTCATGATTTATGTAAGGAGGAAAAAAAGCTGGCCTCTGTGGGCTTCCAGGGGAACCTGCTTCAGATGAGGGTTGAGGGCCGTGCTGACAGGAAGATACGAGATTTGTAAGCCAGTGTGATTCTGTCTCCAGTCCACAGGGCGAACCCTAAGTTTAGTTCTTAGATCACGTCTCTGATGACTTTGACAACATCACTTCCCTCTCTGAAAGCTTCAGTAACCCTGTGTGCTGATAGAAATATTCCAATTTCCTTTCACTTTAATCCCATTTTTCCATAATTTGAGTCCAACCTGCTCCTTTGGTCTTCTCTCTTCACACTTCATAAATCTTACACCTCAGGTCCCTTCAAAAACAAAAAATAAGCAAACAAAAGAACTTGTCCTTCCCTGAAAACAGGTTCTCCAACTAGTTCCGCTGCTAATTAATGAACACTGGGACCCTGGTTAATCATTAACATCCTCAAGTCCCAGCAGCATAGCTTGTAAAACCCAAGGGCAAGGCTTGGGCTAGTGAATATGTCACATGTTGCCCGGGTAGATCTAACACACATCAAAGTTTGTGAATCTCTCGACCAAAAGCCTCCTCCAACTCTGATTCTCCCACACCTTACCCATGCACTGCAATTCTCTGCATCCATGTGTTTGTTTAATAAAGTACCTTCTCCTGGAATGTTTTGCTTTCCCTCTGATTAACCCCAGTGCATCTGTGTGTACATGTGCATGCACGCATGCGTGTGCACGTGCACGCACACACGCACACACACACACACACACACAATCAGTGTCCCTTAAGATGAACTTCAGTGCCACCTCCTCTAGAAAGTCTTGCCTGAAGGCTGAGCTTGCCTTCTTAAGCTCTTTACTCAACACCTCAACCACATTCAGTCCTAGTTCTTAAGTGAGTTTTGTTTATGGTATTATTGGTAGATTGTAAACTTTCTGAGCATAAATGTCCCTTCCTGTTCATCCTTCATTTTCCACCTTATTCATGGGAGTAGCTCTTGAGAGTAGGTTGAATAGAGTTAAACTGTCCTTGAGAGACATCTTAGCGAAGGTGACTTGTTGGAGGGCCTTGGGAAGATTACTGATGAAGGTGAAGGTCATGTGTCTCTCTATCATATGACCTAACCAGTCACATTCTCTGCCTCTCTCGGCATGTGATGGTGGACTCAAGAGAATAAGAAAAGCTGCAGCTGTTTTTTGTCATAATCAGATGATTTTATATCTGTAATCTTGCAACCAGAGCAGTTTGAGCTGATATACTTAATGACTCACTGTATACAGATGAAAAGTTTGTTCTTGAGAAATGAGGAGGGGGAACCATTAATCTTTTATAAAATAAACAGAGTGGTAATTACACTTGAATCTGAAGAGTAGAGATCCTGAGCTGGAACGCAGCATATAGGGACCCGCCAAATTCCATGACCAGTGAGGAGCACCCGGATGATAATTGATTGTGGGATCCTTTTCCCTGTGGTCTCTGAGGGACTGTCAGAGTATCACCAGTTTTAAGAGGGGCCTTATCTAAGGAGCTGCCTCAGCTTCGTGAGAAAGAAAAGCATGTCATCATCTAAGGCCTTTGGGGAACTCGCTTTTCTAAGCTTGCTTTGAAGCTTTGGGGTGCCCACTGGGTCAGCATTTTGCTTTCGGTTACCTACCCCTGTGTCCCATCCACGCCTTTCCCACCGACCCACCCCCATCCGCAAGTTCCTGCTTCTCCCCGAGGCATGAGGGAGGGAGGCTCTGTCTTTGGCTTTCCCAGTGCTCACTTATTCCCTAATCCCTGAAGACTGGCCAACATACCCCTCAAGGTCGTGACACATCGGCTTTCTCTGCTGCCAGCCAGGCTCAGCGGTCTCCTTCCGACATCCTGCCTGACTTCTAAGGGCGTGTCAGACGTTGCACTCCCTTTGTTAACTTGGCTTCCAACCCAATTCACTTCTGCTTCTCTCCTCTAAATTCCTCTGATGCCTCTTCCTTGCCTGTCACTTAAATACTAGCATCTCCACACTTCTTTCTTATGTGAGTCTTTCTCCCGCCACATTCTGTTTTTTAAAAAATTGAAGTATAGTTGATTTACAATATTGTGTTAGTTTCACATCTATAGCATATTTATTCAGTATTTTTACAGATTATACTCCATTAAGGTTATTACAAGATAGTGCATGCACGCTCAATCACGTCCAACTCTTTGTGACCCCTTGAACTGTAGCCCACCAAGCTCCCCTGTCCATGGAATTTTATACTGGGGTGGATTGCCATTTCCTACTCCAGGGGATCTTCCCAACCCAGGAACTAAACCCAAGTCTCCTGCGTCTCCAGCATTGGCAGGCAGATTCTTGAACACAGGGCTAATAGAAGATAATGAGTATAATTCCCTGTGCTTATCTATTCCTTGTTGCTTATCTGTTTGATATATAGTAGTTTGTTTCTTTTAATCCCACACCCCTGATTTGTCCCTCCACACTCTGTCTTCCCTGTGGTAACCAGAAGTTTGTTTTCTCTGTGAGTCTGTTTCTGTTTTATATATACATTCATTTGTATTATTTTTTAGATTCCACATATAAGTGATAAATACAGTATTTCTATTCACATTGCTGCAAATGACAGTATTTCATTCTCTTTTCAGTTCAGTTCAGTCACTCAGTCATGTCCGACTCTTTGCGACCCCATGAATTGCAGCACACCAGGCCTCCCTGTCTATCACCAACTCCTAGAGTTCACTCAAACTCATGTCCATCGAGTCGGTGATGCCAACCAGCCATCTCATCCTCTCTCATCCCCTTCTCCTCCTGCCCCCAATCCCTCCCAGCATCAGGGTCTCTTCCAAAGAGTCAACTCTTCGCATGAGGTGGCTAAAGTATTGGAGTTTCAGCCTCAGCATCAGTCCTTCCAATGAACATCCAAGACTGATCTCCTTTAGAATGGACTGGTTGGATCCCCTTGCAGTCCAAGGGACTCTCAAGAGTCTTCTCTAACATCACAGTTCAAAAGCATCAATTCTTCAGCGCTCAGCTTTCTTCACAGTGCAACTCTCACATCCATACATGACTACTGGAAAAACCATAGCCTTGACTAGATGAACCTTTGTTGGCAAAGGAATGTCTCTGCTTTTGAATATGCTATCTAGGTTGGTCATAACTTTCCTTCCAAGGAGTAAGGGTCTTTTAATTTCATGGCTGCAATCACCATCTGCAGTGATTTTGGAGCCAAAAAATTAAAGTCTGACACCTTTTCCACTGTTTCCCCATGAAATGATGGGACCAGATGCCATGATCTTCATTTTCTGAATGTTGAGCTTTAAGCCAACTTTTTCACTCTCCTCTTTCACTTTCATCAAGAGGCTTTTTAGTTCCTCTTCACTTTCTGCCATAAGGGTTGTGTCATCTGCATATCTGAGGTTATTGATATTTCTCCCAGCAATCTTGATTCCAGCTTGTGATTCTTGCAGCCCCACATTTCTCATGATGTAGTCTGCATATAAGTTAAATAAGCAGGGTGACAATATACAGCCTTGATGTACTCCTTTTCCTATTTGGAACCAGTCTGTTGTTCCATGTCCAGTTCTAACTGTTGCTTCCTGACCTGCATATAGGTTTCTCAAGAGGCAGGTCAGATGGTCTGGTATTCCCATCTCTTTCAGAATTTTTCAGTTTATTGTGATCCACACAGTCAAAGGCTTTGGCATAGTCAATAAAGCAGAAACAGATGTTTTTCTGAAACTCCCTTGCTTTTCTCATGATCCAGCAAATGTTGGCAATTTGATCTCTGGTTCCTCTGCCTTTTCTAAAACCAGCTTGAACATCTGGAAGTTCACGATTCATTTATTGCTGAAGCCTGGCTTGGGGAATTTTGAGCATTACTTTACTAGCGTGTGAGATGAGTGCAACTGTGTAGTAGTTTGAGCATTCTTTGGCATTGCCTTTCTTTGGGATTGGAATGAAAACTGACCTTTTCCAGTCCTGTGGCCACTGCTGAGTTTTCCAAATTTGCTGGCATATTGAGTGCAGCACTTTCACGGCATCATCTTCCAGGATTTGAAGTAGCTCAACTGGAATTCCATCACCTCCACTAGCTTTGTTCGTAGTGATGCTTTCTAAGGCCCACTTGACTTCACATTCCAGGATGTCTGGCTCTAGGTGAGTGATCACACCATTATGGTTCTCTGGGTCGTGAAGATCTCTTTTGTATAGTTCTTCTGTGTATTCTTTCCACCTCTTCTAAATATCTTCTGCTTCTGTTAGGTCCATACCATTTCTTTCCTTTGTTGTGCCCATCTTTGCATGAAATGTTCCCTTGGTATCTCTGATTTTCTTGAAGAGATCTCATCTTTCCCATTCTGTTGTTTTCCTTTATTTCTTTGCATTGATTGCTGAGGAAGCCTTTCTTATCTCTCCTTACTATTCCTTGGAACTCTGCATTCAGATGCTTATATCTTTCTTTTTCTCCTTTGCTTTCCACTTCACTTCTTTTCTCAGCTATTTGTAAGGCCTCCTCAGACAGCCATTTTGCTTTTTTGCATTTCTTTTCCATGGAGATGGTCTTGATCCCTGTCTTCTGTACAGTGTCACAAACCTCCGTCCATAGTTCATCAGGCACTCTGTCTATCAGATCTAGTGCCTTGAATCTGTTTCTCACTTCAACTGTATAATCATAAGGGATTTGATTTAGGTCATACCTGAATGGTTTAGTGGTTTTCCCTACTTTCTTCAATTGAAGTCTGAATTTGGCAATAAGGAGTTCATGATCTGAGCCACAGTCAGCTCCTGGTCTTGTTTTTGATGACTGTATAGAGCTTCTCCATCTTTGGCTGCAAAGAATATAATCAATCTGATTTCGGTATTGACCATCTGGTGATGTCCATGTGTAGAGTTTTCTCTTATGTTGTTGGAAGAGGGTGTTTGCTATGACCAGTGCGTTCTCTTGGCAAAACTCTTTGCCCTGCTTCATTCCATACTCAAAGGCCAAATTTTCCTGTTACCCCAGGTGTTTCTTGACTTCCTACTTTTGCATTCCAGTCCCCTATAATGAAAAGGACATCTTTTTTGGATGTTAGTTCTAAAAGGTCTTGTAAGTCTTCATAGAACCATTCAACTTCAGCTTCTTCAGCATTACTGGTTGGGGCATAGACTTGGATTACTGTGATATTAAATGGCTTGCCTTAGAAACTAACAGAGATCATTCTGTCATTTTTGAGACTGCATCCAAGTACTGCATTTTGGACTCTTTTGTTGACCATGATGGCTACTCCATTTCTTCTAAGGGATTCCTGCCCACAGTAGTAGATATAATGATCATCTGAGTTAAATTCACCCATTCCAGTCCATTTTAGTTCACTGACTCTTAGAATGTCGATGTTCACTCTTGCCATCTCCTGTTTGACCACTTCCAATTTGCCTTGATTCATGGACCTGACATTCCAGGCTCCTATGCAATATTGCTCTTTATAGCATCGGACCTTGCTTCTATCACCAGTCACATCCACAGCTGGGTATTGTTTTTGCTTTGGCTCCATCCCTTCATTCTTCTGGAGTTATTTCTCCACTGATCTCCAGTAACATATTGGGCACCTACTGACCTGGGGAGTACCTCTTTCAGTATCCTATCGTTTTGCCTTTTCATACTGTTCATGGGTTTCTCAAGGGAAGAATACTGAAGTGGCTTGCCATTCCCTTCTCCAGTGGACCACATTCTCTTTTATGGCTGAGTAATAGTCCATTGTGTGTGTGTGTGCATGTGTGTGAATCACATATTCTTTTTTTTTTTCAAACTTTATACTTTTTTAAAATTGAAAGTAATTGCTTTACAGAATTTTGTTGTTTTCTGTCAAACCTCTATATGAATCAGCCATAGGTATACATATAACCCATTCCTTTTGAACCTCCCTCCCATCTTCCTCCCCATCCCACCCCTCTAGGTTGATACAGAGCCCCTTTTTGAGTTTCCTAAGACATACAGCAAATTCCCATTGGCTATCTATTTCACATATGGTAATGTAAGTTTCCTCTTCACTTTCTGCCATAATGGTGATGTCATCTGCATATCTGAGGTTATTAATGTTTCTCCTGGCAATCTTGATTCCAGCTTGTCCTTCTTCCAGCCCCGCATTTCTCATGATGTACTCTGCATATAAGTTAAATAAAGCCTTGATGTAGAGGAGAGTGAAAAAGTTGCCTTAAAGCTCAACAATCAGAAAACTAAGATCATGGCATCTGGTCCCATCACTTCATGGGAAATAGATGGGGAAACAGTGTCAGACTTTATTTTGGGCGGCTCCAAAATTACTGCAGACGGTGATTGCAGCCATGAAATTAAAAGATGCTTACTCCTTGGAAGGAAAGTTATGACCAACCTAGACAGCATATTCAAAAGCAGAGACATTCCTTTGCCAACAAAGGTTCATCTAGTCAAGGCTATGGTTTTTACAATGGTCATGTATGGATGTGAGAGTTGCACTGTGAAGAAAGCTGAGTGCCAAAGAATGGCTGCTTTTGAACTGTGGTGTTGGGGAAGACTCTTGAGAGTCCCTTGGACTGCAAGGAGATCCAAGCAGTCCATTCTAAAGGAGATCAGTCCTGGGTGTTCTTTGGAAGGACTGATGCTGAAGCTAAAACTCCAATACTTTGGCCACCTCATGCGAAGATTTGACTCATTGGAAAAGATTCTGATGCTGGGAGGGGTTGGGGGCAGGAGGAGAAAGGGATGACAGGGGATGAGATGGCTGGTTGGCATCACCGACGCGATGGACATGAGTTTGAGTGAACTCTAGGAGTTGGTGATGGACAGGGAGGCCTGGTGTGCTGCGATTCATGGGGTCGCAAAGAGTCGGACACGACCGAGCGACTGAACTGAACTGAACTGAATGTAAGTTTCCATGTTACTCTTTCCATATATCTCGCCCTCTCTTTCCCTCTCCCCATGTCCATAAGTCTATTCTCTGTGTCTGTTTCTCCATTGCTACCCTATACGTAAATTGTTCAGTGTCATTTTTTCAGATTCCATATATTTGCATTAGAATATGGTATTTATCTTTCTCTTTCTGACTTACTTCACCCTGTGTAATAAGTTCTAGGTTCATCCACCTCATTAGAACTGACTCAAAGGTGTTCGTTTTTATGGCTGAGTAATACACGATTGTGTATATGTGCCACAAGTTCTTCATCCATTCATTCATCTATCGATGGACATCTAGCTTGCTTACACGTTCTAGCTACTGTAAACAGTGCTGCAATGAACAAGGAGATATGTGTCTTTTCCAATTTTGGTTTCCTCAGGGTATATGCCTAGGAGTGGGATTGCTGGGTCATATGCTGGTTTTATTCCTAGTTTTTTTTAAAGAATCTTCATAGTAGCTGTATCAATTTACATTCCCAACAACAGTGCGAGAGCATTCCCTTTTATCTATACCCTCTCCAGCATTTATTGTTTGTAGACTTTTTGATGATGGCCATCCTGACTGGTGTGAGGTGATATCTCATTGTAGTTTTGATTTGCATTTCTCTAATAATGAGCGATGTTGAGCATCTTTTCACGTGTTTGTTAGCCATCTGTATGTCTTCTTTGGAGAAATGTGTGTTTAGGTCTTTTCCCCACTTTTTGATTGGGTTGTTTTCTGATATTAAGTTGTATGAGCTACTTGTATATTTTGGAAATTAATCCTTTGTCAGTTGTTTCATTTGCTATTATTTTCTCCCATTCTAAGGGTTGTCTTTTCACCTTGATTATAGTTTCCTTTGCTGTGCAAAAGCTTTTAAGTTTAATCAGGTCCCACTTGTTTAATTTTGTTCTTATTTCCAGTACTCTAAGAGGTGGGTCATAGAGGATCTTGCTTTGATTTATGTCATGAGTGTTCTGCCTATGTTTTCCTCTAAGACTTTGATAGTTTGTGGTCTTACATTAAGGTCTTTAATCCATTTTGAGTTTCTCTTTGTTTATGGTGTTAAGAAGTGTTCAATTTCATTCTTTTATGTGTAGCTGTCCAGTTTCCCCAAATGTCTTTGCCCTCATTGTACATTCTTGCCTCCTTTGTCAAAAATAAAGTACCCATAAGTTCATGGGTTTATTTCTGGGCTTTCTATCTTGTTTCATTGGTCTTTATTTCTGTTTTTATGCCAGTACCATACTGTCTTGATGACTCTAGCTTGGTAGTATAATCTGAAGTCAGGAAGGTTGATTCCTCCAGCTCCATTCTTCTTTCTCAAGACTGCTTTGGCTATTCAGAGTCTTTTGTGTTTCCATACAAATTGTGAAATTTTTTGTTCTAGTTCTATGAAAAATGTCATTGGTAATTTGATAGGGATCGCATTGAATCTGTAGGTTGCATTTGGTAGTATAGTCACTTTTCACAATATTGATTCTTCCTGCCCAGGAACATGTAATATCTCTCCATCTGTTTATGTCATCTTTGATTTCTTTAATTAATATCTTATAATTTTCTGTGTACAGTTCTTTTGACTCCTTAGGTAAGTTTATTCCTAGATATTTAATTCTTTTTGTTGCAATGGTGAATGGGATTACTCCCTTAATTTCTCTCTCTGATTTTTCATTGTTAGTATATAGAAATGCAAGTGATTTCTGTGTATTGATTTTGTATCCTGCAGCTTTGCTAAATTCACTGATTAGCTCTAGTAGCTTTTTGATACTATTGGTAGGGTTTTCTATGTACAGTATCATGTCATCAGCAAACAGTGAGAGCTTTACTTCTTTTCCAGTCTGGACTCCTTTTATTTCTTTTTCTTCTCTGATTGCTTTAGCTAGGACTTCCAGAACTATTTTGAATAATAGTGGTGAAAGTGGACACCCTTGTCTTGTTCCTGATCTTAGGGGGAATGCTTTCAGTTTTTCACCATTGAGAATAATGTTTGCTATAGACTTATCATATATGGCCTTTACTATGTTGAGGTAGGTTCCTTCTATGCCCATTTCTTGAAGAGTTTTAATCATAAATGGGTACTGAATTTTTTCAAAGGTTTTTTCTTCATCTGTTGAGATTTTTATTTTTCAATTTGTTAATATGGTATTATCACATTGATTGATTTGTGTATACTGAAGAATTCTTGCATCCCTGGAATAAGCCCAACTTGATTATGGTGTATGATCTTTTTTGATGTGTTGCTGAATTCTGTTTGCTAAAATTTTGTTGAGGATTTTTGCATCTATGTTCATCAGTGATATTGGCCTGTAGTTTTCTTTTTTCATGTGTTGCCTTTGTCTGGTTTTGGTATCAGGGTGATGGTGGCCTTGTAGAATGAGTTTGGAAGTGTTCCTTCCTCTTCAATTTTTTGAAAGAGTTTTAGAAAGATAGGCATTAGCTCTTCTCTGAATGTTTGATAGAATTCTCCTGTGAAGCCATCTGGCCCTGGGCTTTCATTTTGGGGGAGATTTTTGATCATAGCTTCAATTTCAGTGCTTGTAATTGGGTTGTTCATAATTTCTATTTCTTCCTGGTTCAGTCCTGGAAGATTGAACTTTTCTAAGAATCTGTACATTTCTTCAAGGTTATCCATTTTATTGCCATATAGTTGTTCATAATGCTCTCTTATAATCCTTTGTATTTCTGCATTATCTGTTGTAACCTCTCCTTTTTCATTTCTAATTCTGTTGATTTGATTCTTCTGTCTTTTTTTTCTTGATGAATCTGGCTAAAGGTTTGTCAATTTTGTTTGTCTTCTCAATGAACCAGCTTTTATTTTTATTAATCTTTACTATTGTTTCTTTCATTTCTTTTTCATTTATTTCTGCATGGATCTTTATGATTTCTTTCCTTCTACTAATTTTGGGGCTTTTTGTTCTTCTTTTTCCAGTTGTTTTAGGTATAAAGTTAGGTTGTCTATTCAATATTTTTCTTGTTTCTTGAGGTAAGATTGTATTGCTATAAACTTCCCTCTTAGAACTGCTTTTGCTGCATCCCATAGGTTTTGAGTTGTGTTTTCATTGTCATTTGTTTCTAGAAGTTTTTTTATTTCCTTTTGATTTCTTCAGTAACCTGTTGGTTATTTAGACATGTATTGTTTAATCTCCATGTGTTTGTTTTTCTTACAGTTTTTTTTTCTTGTAATTGATATCTAGTCTCATAGCATTGTGGTCAGAGAAGATGTTTGATATGATTTCAATTTTCTTAAATATACGGAGGTTTGATTTGTGACCCAAGATGTGGTCTATCCTAGAGAATGTCCCATGTGCACTTGAGAAGGTGTATTCTTCTGCATTTGGATGGAATGTCCCAAAGATATCAATGAGATCCATCTCATCTAATATATCATTTAAAACT
Organism: Ovis canadensis; assembly: GCF_042477335.2. NCBI lineage: Eukaryota > Metazoa > Chordata > Mammalia > Artiodactyla > Bovidae > Ovis > Ovis canadensis. The sequence continues at coordinate 35,983,016 of NC_091260.1, forward strand.
TGTGTTTTCTTATTAATTTTCTGTTTTGATGATCTGTCCAATGGTGTGAGTCAAGTGTTAAAGTCTCCTACTATTATTGTGTTACTGTCTTTAAATTAAAGACTTTTTTAAATGTCTTTAAAGTAAAGACAATTTCACTGTCATAAAAATTTCTCCTTTTTTGTCTGTTAGTGTTTGTCTTATGTATTGAGGTGCTCCTATGTTGGGTGCATAGATATTTACAATTGTTATGTCTTCCTCTTGTATTGATTCCTTGATCATTATGTAGTATCCTTCCCTGTCTCTTGTAATATTCCTTATTTTAAGGTCTATTTTGTCTGATATGAGGATTGCTACTCCAGCTTTCTTTGGCTTATCATTTGCATGGAATATATTTTTCCATCCTCTTATAAGTCTATATGTGTCTTTAGGTCTGAAGTGTGTTTCTTGTAGACAGCATATATATGGGTCTTGTTTTTGTATCCATTCATCCAGTCTGTGTCTTTTGGTTGGAGCATTTAATCCATTTACATTTAAAGTAATTATTGATATATATATTCCTAGTGCCATTTTCTTCATTGTTTGGAGTTGATTTTGTATATCTTTTTTCTTGTCTTGTATTTCTTAACTGTTTAAGTCCCTTTAACATTTGTTGTAAAGCTGGTTTGGTGGTACTGAATTCTCTTAACTTTTGCTTCTGTGAAAAGCTTTTTATTTCTCCATCAATTTTGAATGAGATCTTTGCCAGCTACAGTAATCTTGGTGGTAGATTTTTCCATTTCAGTACTTTAAATATATCCTGCCATTCCCTTCTGGCCTGCAGAGTTTCTGCTGAAAAGCAGCTGTTAAATATATGGGGTTTCCCTTGTATATTCCTTGTTGCTTCTCCCTTGCTGCTTTTAATATTCTTTCTTTGTGTTAGGTCTTTGTTAGTTTGATTAGTATATGTCTTGGTGTGTTTCTCCTTGTGTTTATCATGTATGGGACTCTTTGTGCCTCTTGGACTTGATTGACTATTTCCTTTTCTATGTTGGGGAAATTTTCAACTATAATCTCTTCAAAAATGTTCTCATACCCTTTCTTTTTCTCGTCTTCTTCTGGGACCCCTATAATTCAAGTGTTGGTGCATTTGATATTGTCCCAGAGGTATCTGAGACTGTCCTCAGTTCTTCTCATTCTTTTTGCTTTGTTCTGCTCTTCAGAAGTTATTTCCACCATTTTATCTTCCAGCTCACTGATTCATTCTTCTGCTTCAGATATTCTGCTATTGATTCCTTCCAGAGTATTTTTAATTTCAGTAATCATGTTGTTTGTTTCTGTACGTTTATTCTTTAATTCTTCTAGATTCTTGCATTTTCTCCATTTTGTTTTCAAGGTTTTTGATCATCTTTACTATCATCATTCTGAATTCCTTTTCAGGTAGTTTGACTATTTCCTCTTCATTTATTTGGATTTCTATGTTTCTAATTTGTTCCTTCATTTGTGTAGTATTTCTCTGCCTTTTCATTATATTTTTTAACTTATTTTGTTTGAGGTCTCCCTTTCCCTTTCAGTGTTGAATTCTTTCTTCCATTTGATTTCTGTTCTCCTAAGGTTGGTCCAGTGGTTTTTGTAAGCTTTGCATAGGGTAAGATTTGTGCTGAGTTTTTTTGTTTGTTTGTTTTCCTCTGATGGGCAAGGCTGAGTAATCCTGTCTGCTGATGATTGGGTTTGTATTTTTGTTTTGTTTGTTGTTTAGATGAGGCATCCTGCACAGGGTGCTACTGGTAGTTGGGTGATGCTGGGTCTTATATTCAAGTTGTTTTCTATGTGTGAGTTCTCACTATTTGATACTCCCTAGGGTTAGTTCTCTGGTAGTCTAAGGCCTTGGTAGTCTAAGTGCTCCCACTTCAAAGGCTCACCTAGGATGCCCTCCAACACTGTGCTGATCTCTGGACCTGTTGTGGGGCAGCTCAGATTCTAATCTGGTCTTACTCCTGTGTGTTCTTGCCTCCAATGCCCACAGCTATCAGAACTAGTGCATTTTCTTTTGTGGGAGCTCTCAATGTCATTTTATAACTTCCACAGACATAGAGTCTGCCCAGTTGATCGTGTGGATTTAATTTGCTGCTTGTTCAGCTGGTGGGAAGGTTTCAGGTCTTCTTCCTTAGCCACACTGCCCCTGGGTTTCAATTGTGGGGGTCATCCATTGGGGTTTGCTCCTGAGGCTTCCCTGGAGGACTTGGGTTTGCCCCTGTGAGGGCCAGATGTGGAGGTTATGCAGCTCCTTGGGTTGCAAGGGTTCTCACAGCACTAGGTACTCAGGGGAGTTGGCGGCTAGGGCAGCAGGAAATATAGTCCTCTAGACGGGTATGGCAACCAGTATTGGCCAGTACACTCCAGTATTCTTGCCTGGAGAAACCCCCTGACAGAGAAGCCTGGCAGACCACAGTCTACAGGGTTGCAAAGAGTTGGACATGACAGAAGTGACCCTGTGTACATAGATACAAGACTTTTTTTTGCCTGTGGCAGCTCTGCCCCAGTGAAAGTTGAGCATGAAGGTGGCACAGCTGCTTGGCCTGCGGGGACCCCGGTGGCGCCAAGTGTGCAGGGACATGGACTGTCTCTACCGTAGGAGTTATGGCCCTAGCAGAGTCATTTTTCTGGCCTCTTGTGGCTGTTGATCAGAAGGCCTCTTTGGCCAGTCTTTCTTCGTAGCTCTGCCTGTTCAGGCGCTTAGAGGGATCCCTTGCCTGAGGTCCTTCTCTGTTGTTCAGTGCATCAGGCACACAGAGGGGTCCTTCTGGCTGGGATCCTACTCTGTAGATTGGCATGTCAGGCACTTAAAGGGGCACCCTGGGTGGGGTCCTACCGTGTAGTTCCAGGTGTCAGGCATTTGATGGGCCAGCCTCTCTATTGTTCAGCTGCCAATGCTGGTGTGTGGGGTGAGAGAGGCTATAGTGATGGCTCCAGCCCCTACACATAACTCAGCAGTATCTCCTTGCTTCCATGACTGCCCAACTTTCTTCCACAGGCATTTCCCACTACAATCTCCTCTCTCACATCCCCACGATCAGTCTCTCCACAGTCAACAGTCTCTTCACCCTGGGATTGCTCCACAATCCCTAAACTCCAGCTGCCAGCTGCTGTGCCTTCCAGGGGACCTGCATCCCTGTCTGGGGTATGTATGGCTGTGGCAAGGACTATCTGATTCTCATTCCATTTAGGCTGCCACAGATCAGCTGTTTCACTCTCAGCCTTAAATGTTCCTCCTCTGACTAAGACAGTTGCCCTGATGTGGGGATCAGACCCTTGCTTCAGTTCCCCCACCTGCAGAGGGCAGGTCCAGTCCTACTAACACTCCTGTTTTTCTCCCTAGTTCCTTCATCCTACCAAGTTTTGCGTGGTTCTATATATTCTATTCTGCTGGTCAGTTTCTCCTCTCTCAGCTGGTGTTCTGCATGCACTTCTGTGTCTGAAGGTGTATTCCTGATGTATCTGTGGAGAGAGATGTACTCCACATCCACCTACTCTTCTGCCATCTTGCTCTCCCTAAACTTCTTATTTTGTATTGGGGTATAGGCAATTAACAGTGTTGTGATAGCTCCAGGTGAACAACAAAGGGACACAGCCATATACATATACATATATCTTTTCTCCCCCCAACCCCGCCCACCCACCCCCAATCCAGCCTGGCACACAGCGTTGAGCAGAGTTCCATATGCTACACAGTAGGTCCTTGTTGGTTACCCATTTTGAATATAACAGTGTGTACATGACCTTTCCAAACTCCCTAACTATCCCTTCCCCCGGCAACTATAAGTTCGTTTTCTAAGTCTGCAAGTCTCTTTCTGTTTTATAAGTTCATTTGTATCATTTCTTTTTTTGGATTCCACATATAAGGGATGTTATACAATATTTCTCCTTCTCTGATTTTACTTCACTCAGTATGACATTCTCTAGGTCCATCCATGTTGCTGCAAATGACATTTTTCATTATTTTTAATAGCCAACTAATATTCTATTGTATATATGTAGCATATCTTCTTTATCCATTCCTCTGTCAATGGACATTTAGATTGCTTCTATGTCTTGCTATTGTAAACAGTGCTACTATGAAAATTCGGGTGCATGTATCTTTTTGAATTAATGTTTTCATTTTTTCTAAATATCTGCTTAGCAGAGGAATTGCTGGGTCATATGGTAGTTTTATTTTTAGCTTTTTAAGGAGTCTGCTTACAAATTGGTGGCCGCACCAATTTGCATTCCCACCAGCAGTCTAGGAGGGTTCCATTTTTTCCACATCTTCTCCAACATTTCTTCCCTAGTGGCTCAGACAGTAAAAAATCTGCCTGCAATGCAGGAAACCCAGGTTCAATCCCTGGGTTGGGAAGATCCCCTGGAAAAGGAAATGGCTATCCACTACAGTATTCTTGCCTGGAGAATTCCATGGACAGAGGAGCCTGGTGAACTACAGTCCATGGGGTCACTTAAGAGTCAGACATGACTGAGGGACTAACACTTTCTCCAACATTTATCTGTAAATTTTTTGATAACGGCCATTCTAACAGGTGTAAAATGATATCTTGTTGTGGGTTTAATTTGCTTTTCTCTAATAATTAGCGATGTTGAGCACATTTTCATGTGCTTATTAGCTATTTGTAGGTCTTTGGATAAAATATCTATTCAAGATAATGTTATTTATTTCCACATGACATTGATGCTAAGATTTCTCAGACCTCAACTCTCTCACAACTACAGGATCATTTTTTAAATGCCATGATGGACATCTTTTGGGCATTCTATTTCAGTCAGTATTTCCAAATCTAATGGATTACCTCTGGCCCACCCCACCCACCCGTACCTCTTCCCATTGTCTCCAGGGCCCATTTTCCATTTTCCTTGTTTCTTATAGTAGCACACAGTCATCCCGGTCACCTTGTACTCTAAATTCTGAAACATGTGTGACTCTCGACTTTCCCATTCCTTTCTCTGACATGTCACTATTTACCAAATTCTATAGATTCTGTATCTGAATTGTCTCTAGTAAGACTCTTCTTTCCATATCCACTACTATAATCCAGCCTCTCATTGTTTTTGTCTCACAATAGCCCATGCCTGACAATCCTCCTTCAAATGCCGTTAGGTTAAAACACCGTTGACACCAAGACTCAGGAGAGCATCCCTGTTTGGCAGCCCTTCACATGTGTTGTCACACACAATTGCTGGCAAGTAAAGTGTATCTCCCTGCAACTCCACTTGGAGGGGAGACCTGGCAGCTGGTACCTGGTTTCACCTGGATTTCTTTCCATGCACTTTTCTCTATGGATTTTAATCTGGATCCTTTCCCTTTAATAAACCGCAACTGTCAGCATCACAGTTTCTGAGTCTTGTGAGTGCCAGCAAATCATTGAGCCCGAGGGTAGTCTTGAGGCTTTCCAAAGCATCACATCACGTGCAGACTTCAGAACTTTAACTAATAAATTGCTGGTGACTACTTCACAACTGGTTACAGCCCACCAGCAAATCCTAACATGTGGGTTGTACTTTGTGAGGGGAGGGAATATGCCTTTCTTTTTATTCCCTGACGATTCCATGCACACAAAGCATCCTTCTCGTTTTGATTTTGCCTCCCAGGTAAGTCTGTCAGTTAAAAAATGAACTGATTTTAGGAACTTTCAAGAAGTCTGGCCCCTTATTTATGGATGCTGCTGCTGCTGCTAAGTCACTTCAGTCGTATCCGACTCTGTGCGACCCCATAGACGGCAGCCCACAGGCTTCCCTGTCCCTGGGATTCTCCAGGCAAGAACACTGGAGTGGATTGCCATTTCTTTCTCCAATGCATGAAAGTGAAAAGTGAAAGTGAAGTCGCTCAGTCGTGTCCGACTCTAGTGACCCCATGGACTGCAGCCTACAAGACTCCTCCATCCATGGGATTTTCCAGACAAAAGTACTGGAGTGGGGTGCCATTGCCTTCTCTGTTATTTATGGATATCTCCTGATAAATCAGTAAGATGACTTCTGATTATGACTTGGGTTACTGTGAAGATTGCCACATGGAGAAAATTTCCTGAAACAGGCCAAAGAAAGCTTTTCTGCAAATGGGATGGTTGTATATTTTATTTAATTAATTTTGTTTACATCCTTGAGTCTCATGCAAACTAAGGTTTGTTTTTACTGATATGGATAATTCTTATCATGTGATCACCAGGCACTGCCAATAATGAGATTCTGAGCTTTTGAGGGAGGGGTGGATGCTCACATGAAGCTACCTAATTGAAGGCCTACGACTGAGCCACTGAACTGAACTGAACTGAACTGAATGTGAGAGCATGTTGGGCCCCAGTGGCCCTTCCTTAGACCACAGCACCACTATTTCCATCTCTGTTATATCTCTCAAGTTCTACATAACTCATGTCTGTTTCAAAAAATAAGATGTAATCTTGAAACAAGTGAGTTTTGCTAGATGGTTCTTGTCTCCATGTTCAGATGACTCTGAGAAAATTGAACTTATTTATTCAACAAATGTGATTTACCCCAGATCCCTATAGCTGGACAAAAAGACAATATGAGAGTTTTGCCTTGTAACATTGTGCCTTGCCAACTATTCTCCTGGTACTAGAAAATTGATCTTTTTCTAACTCTAGCAATTCTGTCTTCTGGGGTACACTTCTCAAACTTTAATGTGTCTGTGAGTCACTTGGAAGTTTCTGTTAAAATTCAGGCTCCAGTTCCACAGGTTTGGGCTGGAGCATGACATGTTACATTTTTTAAAGCCTTCAGGTTATGCTAGTACTGCCGGTGGACCACACTTTGAGTGCACGGGGTAGAGCAAGTCTCTGCGGAACAGACGTAGGTAGACCAGGTCGTCACTTATACCACTGGGATTGAAGGGACAGAAATTAAGACTTTGGTCCACTGCCAAGTATCCATCTCACAACCTGTCATTCTACCATGATGGTTTTATGCCTTTGTCTGATGAAATTTTCCCAGTCCCAGGAATCCTATGTTAAAATGTAAATACTCTTTGATAAACACATACATTATGTCGAGCTATTACCTCAGCAGGGATCCCTTGAAGCCTGTTGAAAACAAAGATGGCAGTTGGGCTATGAGAGAGGGTGCTGACTTTTCAGCAGTTCAGAAAGAGATGCTGCTCAAAAGGAAGAAATATCAGATAGGAATGCTTTTAGTTGCACGTGACAGAAAACCCAGTTAAGGGTGATTCAAGCAATACAGACATTTATTCATCTCAGCAAATAAGAAGTTCAGCAGTTAAGTGCTCAATCATATCATCAAGAACTCAGGTTCTTTCTGTCTTCTAACAGCCAGTTTCTTTTTAAAAAATGTATTTATTTATTTTAATTGGGGGATAATTACTTTACCATATTGTGGTGGTTTTGCCATACATTAATATGAATCGGCATAGGTATACATATGTCCCCCCATCTTGAACCCATCTCCTGCCTCCCTGCCCACCTCATCCCTCCAGGTTGTCCCAGAGCACCAGCTTTGGGTGCCCTGCTTCATGCATCAAACTCGCACTGGTTATCTATTTTATATTTCAATGCTATTTTCTCAAATCATCCCACCCTCTCCTTCTCCCACTGAGTCCCAAAGTCTGTTCTTTACATCTGTAACAACCGGTTTCTTCATCTTTGGTTATTCACTTTTTATCCTTGTGTTTATTGCATCATGACCCCAGGATGGCGGCTGCAGTTTCAGGCATCACTTGCACCTTGAAAATGGAAGGAAAGGAAAACAGCTTTGCAAGTGACGTCTGTGCCTTTTACTAGGAGAGCAAAATTCTTAGCAAAAGCTTCAAGCCTTCCTTTAAACTGGAAAGGGGGATGGGGTTACCCTGGGCTTAGAGTAACCATGACTTACTCTCCTGAGGTTAGGAGGGGGGCCTGCCCTTCCTGATAACTAAGCAAATCCACTTAATATATGATCAGGGAGTGCAATGTGGGGCAAACAGCACCGAGCAGGCTGTGAGCAGGGCCTGCCCAGGGAAGAAACCAGTTCATACTTGTGAGGAAGGCAGCAGAACACCAATACTCAATTTCATCAGTGCCTCAATTCGAGCCAGTCCCAGCCTTCCCACACTTATACTATATCTCCCCATGACTTCTTCATTTTACAGATTAGAACTAGAAAAGAATCTTGCCCAAAGCCACGTAGTTTGCAACTGGAGGATCTGGGGTTCGAGTGGGCTCTCTGATTCCAAAGCTCTGCACCCTCACACTAATTCTTCTACATTCAGGTAAGAGTCTTGTTCAGAGCAGTCACCTTGTGAGTTTTAAAATCTTGTTCAAGAGCTCTGCTTTGCTGAAAAAATCTCTACGCCCCCTCCTTTGGAACTGCCTTTGAGCCCAGTTACTGGTCACATACACATGTACATGCGTGTGCATGCATGCGTGCATGCACACACGCACGCACACACACACACACAAACACACACACACACACATTGAGAGAAAAGGCTGTATTACTTTAAGGCAATTACATCTCAGAACCGCAAAGTTCCAGATCTGCATTATCAAACACAGAGCTCTAACTTGGAACACATATTACTTTTCCCCTTTACCTCTGCCTCTGTTCCACTAGTCATTGTTATCATCTGTCTCTTTCAAAATTATTACAGGTTTATTGAGAAAACTTTAGAGCAGAAACAAAAATTCACTCTAGGGCTACAGTCAAGTGTTCAGCTTGTATTTGCCTTCTTCGATTTTCTAGTAATTTTCCTACACTAGATCTCTATTCACTCCAGATACAAAAAGCTTTCCACTGTTTCACTGGGTATCTTGTCTGATGGGAATCCAACTCAGGCAATTATAGGATTCTAGTGGAAGGCACCTCATTTGGGCTAGCTTGCCAACTGATTTTTTTCTGCCTCCATTGATTAAATTTCTTTTGAGATGCCTCCAGCAATTAGGCACTCAGACCCTCGAGCAAGGTTCAGTGCTAGGACCCCCAACAGAAACAGATGTCTGGAAACATATCCCATTCTTTTAATTTCAGGCCCCTCAGTTCTGCCTGGTGGGGAAATTACTTGGCTTCTCTTAGTGTTGTTGGTCTTCCTTGGCCTGTGTACACCTGGGCTGGGCTGTCTGTCCCCTTTTCTGAGCTGCAGCCAAGCGTTTGGATAGAAGAGGATGTCCCATCTCCTGGTGAAGTTCTCATAAACACTCATCTCATACACATCATCCAGTCCACATGCTAGATTTGCTCAGCCTTTCAGGAGAAATTTTAAAAATGTATAATGCCTTTTCTAAAGTGCTGACTTAGGGTAAAAGGAGAAAGGGAAAGATGAGCATCGGAGGTAGAGAGAGGAAGGAAACCAGTTCTCACTTTGTACTGGGAACAGGCCTAGCCATTTTGGCATACATTATATCTTTCCACCCTCATAAGCCATTATAAGGCATTATTCTTTATATTTTGCAGATGGGGATATTGAGGTTCAGAGAGGCTGAGAAAATTAGCAAGGTCACATAGCTTATAAATGGCAAATCTGGGATTTGAATGGTCTCTGAGTCCAGAGCCTCTTTCCATAACATCTTGATGTTTTGGATGCCTAGGACACTATTTTGGAAAAGGAATGGAAAATAAACTCCATCCTTTTCCTTCTCTTAGAGATTTCAAATGGTCTCAGTGTCTCCCGCAATAACATATTGATGATGATCACTGGGGTAAAACCACTGCTCCAGCATGCTGTGGAAAACCAAGACATGAAATTTTTACTCCTTTAGCTGCAAAGATTGAAGCATGAGAATATAGTCCATGAAGACACAGGCCTAGGATGGATGAAGATAGCCCTAGCTATTCCTTTCCAATATTTCCTTTCCTATTCCTTCTAAACAAACTTCCCAGGCTCTAAACTCAAAGAATTCTATTCCCTTAGCAGTTCAGGGGTTCAGCCTCTGATCTGGCCAGACCTCTGGCCCAGCTTCAAGTTCCCTCCTCCCATACACAGGCAAAGAGCCAGAGCTCTGCTGGTCTGGGAGTCCCAAAGCCAGGCACAGAGGCAGCCTGGGTGTTTGTGGCTTCCCCTCACACACTTAGGAGCATCCTTCTCTCCTCTACCCTTACCTCCCTTTCAATTACATTTTCTGACACTATAGCCTTCAAGTCAGCAGCAGCTACAGCTGTTCAGCAGACCTGGCTCTAGAAATGAGTTGTTTGGGAAAGCACTGATGCTAAAAACAATTATTATTGTGTTTCACCTTTCTATACCTCCATCCTATCATTTAGACTCGTTAGCACAAGATATGTACCTATACTATGCACACACACATACAAACACACATGCATAATTCAGTTTTATATGAATTAATTTTATGAATTGAGTTTTATATGAATCTTTTACATGAAGATACATAATTCTTTGTATTGATGTCTATATCAACAATCCTAGGCCAAGCAAGTCTTCTGCCCTCTGAAGAAGCCCTTTGGGTATTAAGTCTAATTTGATATGATGAGATTGGAGGTTGTGGAGAGAACATATAGAAAACTCCTTGTGACACTTATCAAAAAACTGGGTCAAGTCCTAGCCCTCCGCATCATCTAAATGACTGCAGATCTCACTGAGCTTTAGCATCTTCCCCTTTTCTGTGGAAACTGCAATCTCTCCTTAACACTGTGTGGGAGAATTAAATAGAATAACTATTGTATGGGCTGCCCTAGTAGCTCAGCTGGTAAAGAATCCACCTGCAATGCAGGAGACCCTGGTTTGATCCTTGTGCTGGGAAGATTCCCTGCAGAAGGGATAGGCTACCCACTCTAGTATTCTTGGGCTTCCCTGGTTGTTCAGATGATAAAGAATCTGGCTGCATTGTGGGAGACCTGGGCTCAGTTCCTGGGTCGGGATGATCCCCTGGAGAAGGGCATGGCAACCCACTATAGTATTCTTGCCTGGAGAATCCCCATGGACAGAGGAGCCTGGTGGGCTACAGTCCATGAGGTTGGGAAGAGCTGGACGTGACTGAGTGACTAAGCATAGCACAGCACATTGTATGGCAACTATGATCATTATTATAATGAATATTTCATGCCTGGTCACTAGAGGTAGTAGGTCACTACTGTCCTTCACCCTTTTGTTCTTTTCCATTTCCCCTATAAAACTCTGAAAAGCATGAACAGTACAGATTTGCTTCTAGTTCCCATGGCAAGTACCCAATTTTCCTTTGGCGGGGGGGCATAGTTGTCGGTCAGAATCTGGCACAGGATGATACCTGAGGTAGAGTGGATGGGGAGGTAGGATTTCCTAGTGATTCAAAATCATTCATTGTTTGTGCTACCAGAGAGTATTTTTCCTATCCCATCCTTCTTCTTCCCAGATCTTCCACTACATGGCCTACTAGGTAAAGTACAGCTATATGGGCGAAACAAGCAGACTTGTAGCAATGACTAAACTTGAGGCACCATCTGCACACCCCCTGCCCAGCCCCAACAGTCTCCTTGGTGATGGGAGAGAGGGCCCCACAGAATACACATCCCTGGCAAAGGAAGGAAAGAAGCTGCTGGCATGGACACAAGGACCCTCATGGAGATGGCAGACCTTACCAGAGTGTGCCCTCTGGCCAACCTCCAACATTATTTTAGGGGATCCTAATTTGGTAGCTGCTGAGTGGCCCCAGGACATCTGGCCAGAAAATAAACAATAAGCTATTCTGTGGTTCATCCACACCAGCCATACATACCTACCAAGGACCAACGCAAGCCAGTCCTCTTGGCTACAGCAGGGTTTACACCAGGGACCAGAGGACAAGAGGGGACAGAGACAACTCTGTTGACTGGAGATCCACACAGGATCAATGTGCCTTCTGTTCTCACTGTGAGATATGGATTGGAAACTCCACACTTCTAGGTGGAAGAAGCTAGGCTGGGTTTCAAGCGGATATTGGAGTGGGTTGCCATGTCCTACTCCAGAGGATCTTCCCAACCCAGGGATCAAACCCAGGTCTCCTGCAGTGCAGGCAGATGCTTTACTGTCTGAGCAACTAGGGAGAACATATGTAGCATGCTTTGTTATAATTTAGCTCAAAGTTTCCATACATTGAGGCTGTCCCTTCCACACTGCTGTTCTTTGAACTGAAACAAGGAAGAATCTCAAGAGCAAGACCAAGAATAAGTGGTCCAGATGCATCCTTAAGACCCTGCAAAATCCCCTGAAAATAAACTTGAGTCTTATTCCACATTAGCACATAAAAAAAATATAAGACGTAAGCGCTGCTCTCAGGGCAAACATCCCTGAAGTCAGATAGGGAATGCACACCAGTAAGAGAAGGAGCAAAACAGCCTCAACATGTGGAAACTTTGAGCTAAATTGTTTCATTAGTTCTCCTAAAAACTAACAATCAGGCAAATCAAACTGAGGTTTCATTCTGCCCAATCATTGGCCAAGACACTTAAAATTTGCAACGTGAAAGACAAAAACACCTGGGGAATGAATGTTCTAGATTGAAGGAAACCTAAGAGACGTGAAGACAAAACACATTTGATTTTATATTCACTCCTAGATTTTTTAAAAGAAAGCTACAAAGGGCATTATGAGAACAAGTGAGGAAATATGAAGACAGAATGAATAATAGATAATAGTATTGTATTGGTGTTAAATTTCCTAATGTCATATTTTAATGGGACTTTGCAGGAGAATGCCCTTGTTCTTAGTGGGAATAGATTGAAATATTTAAGGATCATTGTTGTTTAGTCAGTAAGTCATGTCCGACTCTGTGATCGCATGGACTGTAGCCTCACAGGCTGCTCCGTCCATGGAATTTTCCAGGAAAGAATACTGGAAGGGTAGCCATTTCCTTCTCCAGGGGATCTTCCCAACCCAGGGATCAAACTTGAGTCTCCTGCTTGGCAGGAGGATTCTTTACTCCTGAGCCACCTGAGAAACCCATATTTAAGAGTAAAATGTCACTAACTTACAAATTGTTCAGCAAAATACTACCAATGGTGATGATAATGATAACCTGCCCAACACACGTACACATATGCGCATGCTCTTGCACGTAATAGAGAGAGAAAGGAATTCAAAATTAAAAGATGCTCAAGAGACGTAAACACAATGCCTGGGCCATGCATGAATTCTAAATGCAACAAACTGACTACAAAAGGGTATTTTTGAGATTACCTGGGATTGAACATGAACTAAATACAAGAAAATAGTAAGGAATTGTCAATTATTCTGAGTGTGAAAATAGCATATTGTTGTTATGTAAAGAAAGCCTGTATCTATTAAAGAAAATAAAAAGCTTTCACATTTTACAAGCAAAATGATATGTTGTCTGGGATTTGCTCTAACATAGTGTAGAAAAGAAAACATAAAGATGAGTGAGATAAATAGAATATGAGATAATTGTTTAAGCTGGGAAATGGATACATGGAAGTTCTTTGCACTGTTTGCCTCTCAGCTTTATGTCCAAAAATCTTAATAATAAAAAGCTGTTTGAAAAATCAAAACCCATGCAGTGGGGTGTTAGAGAAGATAATCATTCCTTTTAAAAGATAGGGATAAATCATTTACAAAGAGTGGTAGATTTATAAATTATGTTTAGGAATTTGAGGTTGCGTGTATATGGTGCACACACACACTTTTTAAAAAATGCCCCGAGACACTGTTATTCACATCCCAACCCCAGAGGTGACATGTGATAATCAGTCCTTTCCCATTTGATAGTTGATTGGGTAGTGGATCAACAGCAGCCTTCCAAGTTCAATATTTTCTTAAATTTACTTTACGTTAGAATCGTTCTCCCTCGTTCCAAATCCGTCCATCTTACCCATTCCCTAAGACAAAGTATATGAATATTACTCTCCAAAGGGGTCCAGCACAGATATTTTTCACTCCTGTTTGGTTAAGGCAGGATTGCATCAATTGGATAAGTATGGACAGTCTCACAGTGAGTCTGTGGTTGGGCTAAGACTTGGACCTTGGACCCTAGACCTCTGCTCTACCCATGTCCTTTCTCGACCATTCATAATGAAGGTGGCACTAGTCTCTATAGTAACCAATCTGCCTAAAATAAGAATTGTGTGGGGAACAAAACATTTAAAGCCAATGGGATCTATTCATACCCAAACAATGTCCATTTAAGGGCTGTTACTCAAGTTGGCGTTTTGAATGGTCTCCCATCATGGGCTCAGGGAAGGGCACTGTGTGTGTAGGGGGGAGGTGCTGTATGGCCCATTCTCTACAGGATCTAGCATGCTATTATCCCCTTCCCCATCCTTGAAACATTTCTTCATGTTCTAGAGTCATAAGCCATTAAAGCAAACTTCTGTCAATGCAGTTATATGGGTACAAGAGTGAGACAAAAGTGAAGTCTGAAAATCTCTTATTGGCAGAGGAAGCTTCCCAGATGAGAAATGGAAGTGAATGCAAATCCTTCAGAGAAACCTGGCAACTTCATGCATTATGTTCCCTTTACAAGGTGGGGCTTTGAATAGTTCTCCTATCAAGTCAGCTTCCCTGGGTGGGGGTTGAGCAGAAGGTGGTCTTTGGGAAGGAAATGGAGCCGGAGCTGACATGGTACAAAAATGGGGGAGTAGAAGATTCCAGCACTTTACAATGAGCACTTCTTCAGAGGGTTTGTGAGGATTCAACAGGGATGCCCTAAAACTGTATTGATGTGGATTCCACATAATTAACATTTTTTCACTGTCATTATTTTTATTGCATCCATATGCCAGCCATAACTTTTGGCTTACACACTAGAAAATATCCATCCACTCTGCCCCCATTTTCCCATCCCTCATTCTGGAACAGTTTTTGATTCTAAAATACTGCATAGCATAGGGATAGTTCTCACCTATCCCTATAGAGAAACCCAGCATTTTTATTTTGAATCTTCCAAAATGGAAAAAGACAAGCAGTGACATTCATTTCTCTTTTGATCTTTTTTCTTTCTTCTATTCAAGAAACATGTACTGGTGCCAGGCCTGGAGTCTAGTTGCTCACTAGAATACAAGTGCCTCAAAGTGACAGACAAGTAAAGAGTTGAACTACAGTGCAGCTAAGCTTACCAGACTCAGCAAATAAAAATGGATGTTCAGTTAAGTTTTAAATTAAGGTGCATAACCAATAATGCTTAGTATAAATGTGTTCCCAGTTTCTGTAGTGTAGTGGTTATCTCATTTGCCTGACACTCAAAAGGTCCCTGGTTCGAAATCACGTGTGCAGTCTCTCCGTGGGCTTCCCCAGGGGCTCAGTGGTAAAGAATCCGCCTACAATGCAGGAGACACAGGTTCAATCCGTGGGTCGGGAAGATCTCCTGGAGAAGAAAACGGCAACTTGCTCCATTAGTCTTCCCTGGAAATTCCCATGGACAGACAACGCCAACTGTTCCCATTGGACAGTCCATGGGGTTGCACAGTGTCAGACATGACTGAGTGACTAATATTATGTAGGACTGACAAATAACGCAAATTATTCATTATTTATATGAAGTTCAAAAGTGACTGGGCATTCTGTATTATACACATCAGAATAGCTGCTACTGATGAATATAAAGAGAAAGGACTGTGGGAGCACGAAGGCCTGAACAATTTCTGTGCCCTTCACAGAGGGGGCAACATAAATGAGGCCTTAACATAAGAAATGGTGTTTTCCAGGGAACAAGAGGAGGAAGGACCTGCACCTCCCAGGGGCCTGAAGGATAAACCAGGTCACAATGTTTGTGACAAGTATAGGATAGCTAAAGCATAGATGTCCTTAGGGAGAAGTGGCTTTGAGGTCAGCTAAGGAGACTGGATATTACACAAAAGGCCATAGGGGTCCTCCAAAGATTTTATGCCTACAAGTGGCAGGGTCTGAGTGTTTTTAGGATGAAAGAGAATGACCATAGGAAGAGAGGGTTAAAAGGAGCAGTGAGCAGGCTGTAACAGTCTTTCAAGGAAATTTCCTGAGGACTGAAACTAGGTCAGTAGCTCTGGACATGAGAAGAGAAGTTAGATTGGAGAGATGATTACTCAGACATGTGAGAGTCTGCTGATGGATAAGGCAGTTGGCCATGATAAGTGTCCCTCTGCAGTGTGTAGCTTGGGAGTCTGGGAGAATAATGATGCTGTATGTAGCTCCCAACGGGATGATGTATTGATACACATTGACTCCAGTCTAGCAGTTTAACAGCAGTTAGTTAACATTAGTAATCTATCCTTCAGGGGTAGTTAATTAGCAATTGAGAATTCCAATCAGGAATCAGTACTTTTCAGAAGTGGTTACTTGGCACTTTGGTGTGTCTAAATCCACCCAAGTAGGTTTGTGACTTAGCATAAGGGATAGGTGATAAGTTAGGAGGAAGAATCTGGCTAGCCCAGCTTCAGCTTCCTGCATCTTCTCTGTCCTGCATCTTAAAAAAAAAAAAAATTATTTATTTGGCGGTGCCAGGTCTCAGTTGCATTACATGGGATCTTCCGTCTTGGTTGTGGCATGTGGGATCTTTCAGTTTTGATGTACCAACTCTTGGTTGCAACTTGTAGGATCTAGTTCCCTGATCAGGGATCAAGCGTCAGTTCCCTGTATTGGGAGCACTGAATCTTAGTCACTGGACCATCAGGGAAGTCCCCTGCATCTATAACTTCATAAAGAACCTGAGCTTCTAAGACTGGCCCGTTCTGCCTTTTAAATATCTTTGCATTCGTTTCTCATGCTTATGAATAAATATTAACATATCTGCCAAAACTTGATCCACAACTCACTGTTATATAATGTACTCCCACTTTACTATGCTATTCATTTTAACAATCTCATTGATAGTGAGGGTGTGAATAAGTGATCTTGCAGCATTTCCACGTCTACCATCTAATGCCAAAAGAACATTAGATATTTGTTAGATGACCAGATTGGCTTAAAGTTATTCAAAATACTCTGGGCAGAAGCGAAGAGTTTCCTTTAAAGATCATGGAACTCCATTTGTACCCCTCCCCTGTGGTTTGTAGACTCATTCAGAGAAGACCTCAGGCCACACCTCAACCCTCAGGAAGCCAGATTTAACCGATGAAGTTCAGCTATAGGAACATGATCACACATGACCATTTTTCGCAAAAGACTTAAAAAATAAAATCTATCCAAGCATTCCATCACAAATGTGGGCTCCAAATAGAAGATTTTACTGTAAACTTTCCAGACGCTCAGACTCCACTGTTATTTTTGAAAAGGCATTCCAATAACAGATGCCCCTTCACTTGGGGCATGGTTTGATAGAAAGCAGCAGGCACCATTTAAAAGGAAAAAATAGCTCTCTTGAGGCACGTCAAAACAAATTAGCGGTGATGCCAAAATTATTTCCTGTTGGATTTAATAAAGTTAACAAGATAAGTAAATATGAAAAACAGCAGTAGGAAGCAGGGAATAATTTCCTCCCTAACACGGAGCTCTTTCAGACATTGATAACAATAGATCTGGATTTCCGTTTCTCTATTTTTATTTACCACAATACCCTTGTTCCATTTCTATTTTTCAAAACGTCCTTCAGGATTTTTTTCTGAGATGAAGTTATTTATGATATTATGACTGTTTTGAAACCTGTGATTCAAGCATTTTTGCTGCTTTTCATGTTCTATTTCCACATTAAATGTTATTGTTTAGTCGTTAAGTTATGTGGACTCTAGCCTGCCAGACTCCTCTGTCCATGGGATTTCCCAGGCAAGAATACTGGAGTGGGTAGCCATTTCCTTCTCAAGGGGATCTTCCTGACCCAGGGATCAAACCTGTGTCTCCTACATTGACAAGCAGATTCTTTACTTCTCTGCCACCTGGGAAGCCCTACATTAAATACAGAACCGTCAAATAAACTGTTCAAACAGTCATTGGGGAGAAGATTGATGCTATTATTTAAAGAGCATTTAGAGACTGTATCTTTCACTTAACTAAGTTTACTTGGTCCCAATTAGCATAAATAATCAAGACAGCAGAAAGTGAAAGAGATACAGTCCCTTCCCATAGTAAAATCCAATCTGAAAGCAAGCTTCCTCAAAGACAGATTTATTATTGCTTACAGTCATTACTCCCTTAGCTTATGCACAAAGAGCCTTAGAGATTTAGGAAGGCACAAGGTCTTGAGATCATCAGACTTGTTTCTAGTCCCAATTCTTTCACTATTATTTAATCACTCTATCTCTTTAGTTCGAGTCTTACCATCTGGAAAACCAAAAGGTGGAATCCTTGGGACTTCCCTAGTGATCCAGTGGCTGGCTTGAAAATCCCACTGCAGGGGGCCTAGGTTCAGTCCCTTGTCAGGAAACTAGATCCTACATGCAGCAACTAAGATGCGGTGCCCTTCTTTAGGACTCGGGGACAGAAGTTCAGTTCAGTTCAGTCACTCAGTCGTGTCCGACTCTTTGAGACCCCATGGACCGCAGCACGCCAGGCCTCCCTGTCTATCACCAATGCCAGAGTCTACCCAAACTCATGTCCATCAGGTCATGATGCCATCCAACCATCTCATCCTCTGTCAGCCCCCTTCTCTTCCTGCCTTCATCCTTCCAATGAATATTTAGGACTGATTCCCTTAGAATGGAATAGTTCGATCTCCTTGCAATAAGGGGCTCTCAAGAGTCTTCTCCAACACCACAGATCAAAAGCATCAATTCTTCAGCGCTCAGCTTTCTTTATAGTCCAACTCGCACATCCATACGTGACTACTGGAAAAACCGTAGCCTTGACTAGACGGACCTTTGTCAGCAATGTCTCTGCTTTTCAACTTGCTGTCTAGGTTGGTCATAATTTTTCTTCTAAGAAACAAGTGTCTTTTAATTTCATAGTTGCAGTCACCATTTGCAGTAATTTTGGAGCTCAAAAAAATAAAGTCTGTCACTGTTTCCATTGTTTCCCCATCTATTTGCCATGACGTGATGGGACTGGATGCCATGATCTTAGTTTTCTGAATGTTGAGTTTTAAGCCAACTTTTTCACTCTCCTCTTTCACTTTCATCAAGAGGCTCTTTAGTTCGTCTTTGCTTTCTGCCATAAGGGTGGTATCATCTGCATATCTGAGGCTATTGATATTTCTCCTGGAAAACTTGATTCCAGCTTGTGCTTTATCCAGTCCAGCATTTCTCATGATGTACTCTGCATATAAGTTAAATAAGCAGGGTGACAATATACAGCCTTGACGTACTCCTTTCCCAGTTTGGAACCAGTCTGTTGTTCCATGTCCGGTTCTAACTGTTGCTTCTTGACCTGCATACAGATTTCTCAGGAGGCAGGTCAGGTGGTCTGGTATTCCCATCTCTTGAAGAATTTTCCACAGTTTGTTGTGATCCAGACAGTCAAAGCTTTGGCATAATCAATAAAACAGAAGTAGATGTTTTTCTGGAACTCTCTTGCTTATTTGATAATCCAACAGATGTTGCAATTTGATTTCTGGTTCCACTGCCTTTTCTAAATCCAGCATGAACATCTGTAAGGTCTCAGTTCATGTACTGTTGGAACGTGGCTTGGAGAATTTTGAGCGTTACTTTGCTAGTGTGTGAGATGAGTGCAATTGTGCAGTAGTTTGAGCATTCTTTGGCATTGCCTTTCTTTGGGATTGGAATGAAAATTGACCTTTTCCAGTCCTGTGGCCACTGCTGAGTTTTCCAAATTTGCTGGCATATTGAGTGCGGCACTTTCACAGCATCCTCTTTCAGGATTTGAAATAGCTCAACTGAAATTCCATCACCTCCACTAGCTTTGTTCGTAGTGATGCTTCCTAAGGCCCACTTGACTTTGCATTCTAGAATGGCTGGCTCTAGGTGAGTGATCACACCATCGTGGTTCTCTGGGTCATGAAGATCTTTTTTGCACAGTTCTTCTGTGTATTCTTGCCACCTGTTCTTAATATCTTCTGCTTCTGTAGGGTCCATACCATTTCTGTCCTTTATCGAGCCCATCTTTGCATGAAATATTCCCTTGGTATCTCTAATTTTCTTGAAGAGATGTCTAGTCTTCCCCATTCTATTGTTTTCCTCTATTTCTTTGCATTGATCACTGAGGAAGGCTTTCTTATCTCTCCTTGCTATTCTTTGGAACTCTGCATTCAAATGGGTATATCTTTCCTTTTCTCCTTTGCCTTTCTCTTCTCTTCTTTTCTCAGCTATTTGTAAGGCCTCCTCAGACAACCATTTTGCCTTTTTGCATTTCTTTTTCTTGGGGATAGTCTTGATCACTGCCTCCTGTACAATGTCATGAACCTCTGTCCATAGTTCTTCAGGGACTCTGTCTATCAGATCTAATCCCATGAATCTATTTGTTACTTCCACTGTATGATGGTAAGGGATTTGATTTAGGTCATACCTGAATGGTCTAGTTGTTTTCCCTACTTTCTTCAATTTAAGTCTGAATTTGGCAATAAGGAGTTCATGATCTGAGCCACAGTCAGATCCTGGTCTTTTTTTTGCTGACTGTGTAGAGTTTCTCAGCTTCTCCATCTTTGGCTTCAAAGAATATAATCAATCTGATTTCGGTATTGACCATCTGGTAATGTCTATATATAGAGTCTTCTCTTGCATTGTTGAAAGAGGGTGTTTGCTATAACCAGTGCGTTTTCTTGGCAAAACTCTGTTAGCTCTTGATCTGCTTTGTTTTGTACTCCAAGGCCAAATTTGCCTGTTATTCTAGGGTATCTCTTGATTTCCTACTTTTACATTCCAGTCCCCTATGATGAAAAGGATATCTTTTTTGGTGTTAGTTCTAGAAGGTCTTGTAGGTCTTCATAGAACTGTTCAACTTCAGCTTCTTCAGCATTATTGGTTGGGGCATAGACTTGGATTACCATGGTATTGAATGGTTTGCCTTGGAAACGAACAGAGAATCATTTTTGAGATTGCATCCAAGTCCTGCAATTCAGATTCTTTTGTTGACTATGGGGGCTATGCCATTTCATCCAAGGGATTCTTGCCATAGTAGTAGATATAATGGTCATCTGAGTTAAATTCACACATTCCAGTCCATTTTAGTTCACTGATTCCTAAAATGTTGATGTTCACTCTTGCCATCTCCTGTTTGACCACTTCCAATTTGTCTTGATTCATGGACCTGACATTCCAGGCTTCTGTGCAACAGTGCTCTTTACAGCATCGCAGTTTACTTCCATCACCAGTCACATTCACAGCTGGACTTTGTTTTTGCTTTGGCTCAGTCTCTTCATTCTTTCTGGAGTTATTTCTCCACTGATCCTCAGTAGAATATGGGGTACCTACTGACCTGGGGAGTTCACCTTTCAGTGTCCTAACTTTTTTCCTTTCATACTGTTCATGGGGTTCTCAAGGCAAGAATACTGAAGTGGTTGGCCATTCCCTTCTCCAGTGGGCCCCGTTTCCTCAGAACTCTCCACCATGACCCATCTGTCTTGGGTGGCCCTACATGGCATGGCTCATAGTTTCACTGAGTTAGTCAAGCCTTCCCTCATAACTCAGTTGGTAAAACAAAAACCACAAACAAGACTACTGCTACTTTTCAGAGGACTATAAAATGCTATGAATTTTAGAGTGAGAAATAACTTTAGATATCAACCCCCACCCAATTTTACAGTTAAGAGAACTAGGGCCCAGAGTGGTAAACCCGCCCAGCATTGTAAGACTAATTAGGGACAGAGTTAGAATAACACTTAGCTACATTTTCCTGAGTCTAGACTTTTTTCTTTCATACCTCAGTACTTCCAAGTATGTACAACTTTATTTCAAGTTGCTTTCAAAAAATTAATCCATCATGCTTTGTGATATGTATGGAGGAAGGGATGACTATCTCCTACTTGTCTGACTTGTGAGAGTAGTATTTCCATTTTCCTCATATACATGATGCTGAGTAAACCTCACTGTATTTTGCATCACTGTCATCTCCTTAAGGCCTTAAGCCGCCGGTAAGAAGTTTATTCAAGAAATCACTAACTAAATTAATACAAGACTAGCTGGATCATTGGTTTTGCCACCCTGGATCTTCTTAAGGCCAGGAACTCAGTAACCTTCGGCCACTCACCCACATGACAACACTCTGGGCTCAGTCACCACCCAGAGCTCCTCAGGAACTTCTGATCCTCCCTCATCACATCCGTATCCTGCCCTCCCTGCTCTTCCAGCACATGGGTGCCACAAGTCCCTCGTTCTCCGTCTTTTCTCTGAACTTGTCTCGTCTCTCATGGATGCCAGCCCCCTTGTGCTGCAGTTCTTCCACTGCACGTGTCCCACAAAGCCCCAGAGCAGATCAGTAGCACTGCATCCTGCCTGGGCTGCTGTTTGGACCCTGGCTGCTAAGACCACTGCAGCACCATGGTCTTCAGTGTTGCTGTGCCCGTCAGTTCTTTGATTTGTCCACTGTGAGCCCCATCACTGCCTCCAAGCCTGAGGCTCAGCCTTCAGGAGCCTTCCTTCTCCTTCTCTAACACTGCACCTGGTCCCCTACTCTACCAAAAAAAAAAAAAACAAAAAACCCTGAGGCAGTCAGGAAGATCCCTTGCTGCTTCCTGCCTCCTTCACCCTAAACATGCTCACATCCACGCTCATCCTTTTTCCCTTTTCCCTGGTTTGTACAAGGGAGGTCTGAGGTTTGTACAAGGGAGGTTTGAGGTCTCCCTCCTTCTTGTTCAGAGCCCAGTCTCTCTCTTGAACCACATTCTGTTTTTCTACCTCTCTCTGTGACTCCCCCATCCTGTTCCTCTCTCAGGGCTACTTCCTTATTCTTACAGGAGAGTTTCTCCAGTCCTGGGAGACCCACCTCTCAGCCAGATGCTCCTCTAGCTTCTGTCGAATCTCTTTCCACCCCCCTTCTCACCCAAATGTCTCAAAAATGTGGCCTACATTTATTTTTCCTTCTTCCTCATTGCTTATTCCTCAGACCACAGCAATCTGCCTTCTGCCTCCTTGCTCAGCTGAAAGGAATCTCCCAAGGCCATGAATGACTTCCCGTCTGCCAACTGAATACTTGTCCCTCCTTACTCCAACAAACCCTCTGCTTGGGTTGTATTGATGATTACTCACTTCTCAAAGTTCCCTTAACTTCTGTGATTATACACTATCATGATTCTCTTCCTGACTTCCATTCATTCTTTCAGAAAAGGATTTATTTGATTCCTGTTATGTGCCAGGGTACTGCAGAGATCTAGAGTTTAGGAAAACAGACACAAGGTCTGTCCTCATGGAGTGTACTATCTAGTGGGAGAGACAATGTAAACAAGCAAACAAACACGCATATAGTCGATTCTCATGATTTACAATCATTATGTTCTATAAAGCCTCTGCAAAAACTGAATTAGCAAATATTATTAATTATCATTCTTAGGGGAAATTCAGGGTCAGGTTCCTGCAAGCAAGCCTCTAATAACATTTTCACTAACTTATCAACACAGAGTCTTGGTCTATATGTGTGTTTCTCCTTAAAAACCTTACTAAATATATATCTTACAAATAATAAACTATATGCTGTATTTTTTTAGAATAAAATACTAGTTGAGAGGAATTTAAGGTTTTCCTCTTCTTGGATCATATTTACCTCCTGAGTCAGGGTTTCTGTTCATTAAAAGCACTTTCTGAGCTGCTGTCTCATTTTGCTCCAACATTCAGGACCAATGGCCCAACACTGATGCTTTTATTAATTTCCTAGATATGTTTTTTTCTTTCTTTCTCTCTACCTCTCCCTCTGACACACACACACACACACACACACACACACACAGCATCTTTCAACTCAGGTCAAATTATCAGAGCTTGTGTCTCATTATTATCCTATAAATTATCTTGACATATTTATTTCTGCTTCTCCAACTATAATTTATAGGGTACTCTGAATAAATTTGAACCTGACATATCAGATTTTCCTGAGAGCCAAGATGAAATCGCATCAGCCAGAGGTAGCGATGAAGATTACTGTGGAGTCTGTGAGAGGCTGAAGTGTAGAAATAAGGGAGAGCTCCAGACTGAGACAGACCTGGGATAAGTTTATTTTTTTGGCTGACCAGGGTTTGAACCTGGGCCCTGGCAGTGTGAACACAAAGTCCTGACCACTCTACTGCCAGAGAATTCCCAGACCTGGGACAAATTATGACTGTCGTTTGCTCACTGAGACCTCAGCTCTGGTACTCAACTTCTCTGAGCCTTAATTTGCTCCCCCATAAAAGTAAAAGTACCTGTGAAGGATGCTGTGAGGACTAAGTATATGTTCCATGTAAATTGCCTGACACATCATTAAGGCCCAGTTGATGCCTTTCTCCTGCTTTAAACCTGTTCAGTTTTCAACACCATCTTGCTGTCCCCTCGACCCGTAGTGATGTTCTGGGCCCACTGGAGTACAAGCTGGTGTTAAAAGCATCTGACAGTGCTGCAGAGGAGGAATCTTCATGGCTTGAATACAGAGTCAAAGACTTAGAAGAGCAAGCAAGATCTTGGAAAAGCAAGAGACGGGGACAAGTGTGACAAGACCACTTTTAGCATCCTAGAAAGGGGGAGAGGGGGTGATGATAAGACAGTGATGGAGAAAAAAAGGGCTGGGAAGAGAAAGAGGAGTAGGCCTAGTGAGGCCATCAACCAAAGTGGAGAAAGCAAATGGACTGTCACCCCCTGAGCGATCATCCCTCTGCACCCAGGAGGAGCCAAGTGTCCCCCACCACCCCCAGATTCAGCTCATCAGTTCAGTTCAGTTCAGTCACTCAGTCGTGTCCGACTCTTTGCGACCCCATGAATCGCAGTACACCAGGCCTCCCTGTCCATCACCAACTCTCAGAGTTCACTCAGACTCACGTCCATCGAGTCCGTGATGCCATCCAGCCATCTCATCCTGGGTCGTCCCCTTCTCCTGCCCCCAATCCCTCCCAGCATCAGAGTCTTTTCCAATGAGTCAACTCTTTGCATGAGGTGGCCAAAGTACTGGAGCTTCAGCTTTAGCATCATTCAGCTCATAAGGAGGTTAATACTACAGGGAAAGACCCAGACAGTCATGGGTCCCTGGGCCCCAAGTGGAGAGGAAAGCATGCTAAGAGGTGTATAATCATGGCTGGACTGTTGAACCTGAGGGTGCAGAGAGAGATGGGGCAGAAGTGAGCATCTGGAGCAGTGGAGACTCCACCTATCAAGCCTGGATGGACTGAAAGTCCAAATTCCAACTGATTTGAATGTGAGGACCCATATATAAGTCAGAATGATTTGCCTCCTCCACGGAAGCACTTGTACTTATCCTTGCATGGCATACAAATACTGCTTAGTGCACACGTAGACCCTGAGGGCCCCTTGCAGTGAGGTCTGCACCCTGCAGGGATCCCAGCCTAGGGATTTAGAAACCCTGGTTCAGCATAAGGTGCCACTCCAAGAGAGAGAAGGGCAACCCCACACACCTATCATAGCCCTCTCTTCTTCAGTTTTAGAAGAGGGAGAGTTGGGGTCAGCATGTCAACTTTTCTAAGGGAAAAACCATCACCTGTCTCTTCCTCTGTGTCCACAATGGCAGAACCTGACCCATATAATTACATTCTTGCCTCACTTGGTTTCATCTCATTCATCCCCCTCCCCATTTCCCCTGGTGCCAAATTCCTCTTCCTGATGAGTCAGGGATTAAAAATGCTTGGCATCCTTGCTGAGTAAATAGTATTTGCCCACAGTGATGCTGGTCAATGACAAACTGCCTTTGCTCTGTGATAAGGAAATGTGAGCACGAACATTAACTGTTCAGGACCGACATGGCCAGGACAAGGAGCAGGGCTCTGGTCCTATGTGGACATTGAACTCATGTCCTTGGCCTTCCTTATATTCTGCTCTGACTAGCTGGGCTGCTTGCCCAAAAGGGAAGGTGAAAACAAAGAAGGCAGGGAGAGAGAGAGGCGGAGAGGGGAAGCGGACATGCTGATCTGGTGAATCTTCTACCACTTGATCACACCTGTGCTGTTGGGTGATAGCCCCATGAGGGCTTCCCAGGTGGCGCTAGTGGTAAAGAATCCGCCTGCCAATGCAGGAGACTGCCAATGCAAGAGATGTGGTTCAATCCCTGGGTCGGGAAGATCCCCTGGAGGAGGACATGGCAACCCACTCCAGTATTCTTGCCTGGAGAATCCTATGGACAGAGGAGCCTGGTGGGCTACAGTCCATGGGGTCTCAAAGAGTCGGACACCAACAAGTATGTACACACACAGAGAAATCAAGTCACTTGCTAAGTTTGCAAGCAGCAGAAAAGCTAGAGTTTGAACTCTCATTTTCTTGGTGACAGCCTGTCATCACTGGGGCCTCTGGGAGACCTGCCCCTGATATAATGCATTTGCAATGGGCATCAGAGGGAATCGGCCTCTTCCGCCTCAACTTGGCGTCAGGCTTCCTCGGAGATGGGGTCTGTGGTGTTTCAGGGGAGTCATTGTGCCTTAGGCAGCTGGAGAAGAGGCGTTTCCCCTGGGGAAGTGGACACGACAATCCATCCCCCACTACCCCTGTGACTCTCCCTGGGGTGAGGGTAGGGGCGGGAGGACAGATATGGCAGGTTCTGCCACCCCTGGTTCCTGTCTTAGCTCAGAAGACTGCAGGGTCCTCTCTGCCATGCAGGCTTTGTTCTCTCCTTTCCACAGCTTCGGAAATGTCTTTGAGTATTTTCTGAGACTCAAAAACTCTCATGGGTCAGTCTCTCCCAAAGATTCCACTCATGTTTGAGCCCAACATTATGCACACAGGGTGACCAAGGTTCAGAGAAGTCAAAGGACTTCCTCAAGGTCACACAGCCCATGAGTGACAGAAGCAGGGCCACAACCAAGGTGTCTGACTATCGTGTAGTCGTCCAACAGATACTCCCGGAGTGCTGAGTATGCGCTAGGCAGCGCTCTGGGGCCAGGTGCCGGACGTTATGTAGAAACATACCAGGCTGCTCTCGCTGCCGCTGCCTTGCTTCCCTCTTCTGGGTGTTTTCTATTCCCAGCCCCAGCGCCTAGCCCCACGACCACCAGGGCCACTCACCGTGGCATTCCTAGAGACTTAGCCACGGTGCCTTTGTGTGCTGCCTGGAATGCACGTTACGGGACTTGCTGATTTATAGCCTCGTTGCCTTTCAAAGAATTCCCTGGCCTGCGCTAAGTCAACAGATATGAGAAAAGGCTTGTTAAAATTCTGTCACGGGAGCCAGTTGTTCCTTGTGTTAGCAGGATGCTTTCTTTAACCCTGGCCCCTCGGGCCTGTAACAGCACACCCTGGTTTTACAATGAACTGCTCAGGATCTGCATGTCAACATGGAAACTCCCTGCAGTATAAATTTATTGGATGCCTACCCAGACTTGCCACTCCTTCCAACAGCCGTGTGTCTTTCTTCTCCCATTTGCTACTTTTTTTTTTTTTCTTTTTACGATGCTGTACTGTCTGAAAGGTTTCCATGACTGTGGTGGCTTGTTTTCTATTTTTACACACTAGTCATTCTGCTTGCCCACTGAGAATGGTGGCCACATCCTATCTGTGCATGTGAGCTTTCTGGAAAGGAACTCTTCATGCATTCATTCATTCATTCATCCACCCATCCAGTCAATAATTCTGACCCTGTTCTGGGAGCTAAGGATGCAGCCATAGACAAAGATCCGGTTTTTGTGGCTGTTGCCAAGATGCTCCACCCAGATCCCCCATCAGGAGCACACTGCTCATTCCCCAGCTGCCTGGAGTGCTGCAGGAAGGTGACCCACAGCTGAAGCCTCCTAGGACTTGCCCTCTGCCTAAGAGGGTTGTGTCATCCCCCATCATGCCCATCCCTGGTGCAGCCTACATCCCATGACTGGTTGCTATGTGGGTTCAAAGGCCCAGCCCCTTTTGTCTCTCTTTGGGACACCACTGAAGCACTGCCCTAGCTTCAGGGCTTCACCTCAGCCCCCGGCGTTAGCTGAGATCTAGGTTACAAATGCAGCTCTACTCTCCTCCCAGTCCTGTGTCCTCAGTCCCCAGCGCTCCCTGTTCCTGAGAGCAATGGCCCTGCACACAATCTCATCTCAGAGCTTTTTCCCGGGAAATTCGTCCTACAACACCTGCCATTATGATGCTCATATGATGGAGGACAGCGATAGCAAATAAACACAATTCATAGTAACGCACTATGTGAAAAGTGACATTGCTATGGGGAAAAAATGGAGTAGGGTCTAGGGGATCAGAGACATGGAATGGAGAGATCATTGATTTTCATTTTTGGGAGAGTGATCAGAGTAGCCTTTCTGAGAATGTGATGTTTAAACAAAGACTTAAAAGTAGCAAGCTACATGGTCAAAAGCTTCTGAATCCAAAAGAACAATAGAACCAACAGAATATGTGTCTGTATACCTATACAGATTGAGGTATGCATACACACACACACACACACACACACAGATTTGTTTCAAAGACATGGCTCACTTTGGATTTGTTTGCTGCTTACTCTTGATTAGATTCAGGTGTGATCATCCAGTTTTAGCAGGGTGATCACAGATGTGATGCTGGATCTTCACATTGCATCCCATAATATGACACATGCTGTTGGTCTATTCTGTCACCAGTTGATGTCAACTTAGATCTCTTGAGTAGTATGGTATCTGCCAGGGCTCTCTACTCTAGAGTTATTCTTTTTCCCTATCCAGTTAATCAGTGTTTTGTGGAAAGTTATTTTGAGACCATGTAAATATGTCATTCTTCATTTGACTTTCACCCACTACTTTTAGTATCTATTCATACTTTTTGCCTAAAATAATTTCACTATCTGTCTCAAATTATGCTTTTCTAATTCCATTAATTCCTTCCACATTTGTTAGCTGGAAATATAGTATAGGGAGGAATATTATCTTCCCATTGTGTGTTCACTTACTTATTTACATTAGGATAAATTAATGGATGTCTATGGTAGTCAGTGGGCTATAATTTGATATTATGATTTCTTTGACTCTCAACTCATCCAGTCTGGACCAGATGCATCCCTTTGAGTTATCTTCTGTGTCCTTTGGACATGTATCCATCACTCTGATTACTTGCTTATCATCTAGAATAATGAGATATACTAAATTTGCCTTATATTTTTCCTATTTCATCCTTGGAATCAACCGTTTCTCCAGAGAACCCTGTGTCCTTTTATTAGAGAATGGTGTCCAGAAATCAAGATCTAGGCCCTAGGCAGCCTCATCATTACTGGGATTTTAGTATTTACAAGCTCAATCAGGGACAGAGCTAGGAACTATATGAGCTTCTCTGTGGCTCAGCTGGTAAAGAATTTGCCTGCAATGCAGGAAACTTGGGTTCAATTCCTGGGCTGGGAAGATCTCAACCCAGGGAAAGGCTGCCCACTCCAGTATTCTGGCCTGGAGAATTCCATGGGTCGCAAAGAGTCGGACATGACTGAGCGACTTTCACTTTCACTAGGAAATATTTATATTTATGTATATGCATACTTGTTAAGATATAGATGTGCATACATACACAGAAATGTACATCAGTATTTATTTTTGCATCTGACTCCCCATACTGAGTGAAAGTGTTAGTCACTCAGTCATGTCCAACTCTTTTTGACCCCATGGACTGTAGCCCACCAGGATCCTCTGTCCATGGAATTCTCCAGGCAAGAATACTGGAGTAGGTAGCCATTTCCTTCTCCAGGGGATCTTCCCAAACCAGGGACTGAAGCCGGGTCTCCCGCATTGCAGGTGGGCTCTTTGAGTCACCAGGGAAACTTCCAGTCTTAATCCTACACCACATGGCCTTTTCCAGCTTTCTCTCTATATTCATATTCCCTTCTGTTAGTGAGAAACCTGGCTACCTAGCTCTCATTACCTCATTATATTGACTTGCTTCCTCAATCTTCCTTGTTCCCTGCTTTTTTTTCTTTATGGACATACAGTTGATTTAAAATGTTAGTTTCTGGTGTAAAGCAAATTGATTCAGACATATATACATTGGGACATATATACATTGGGATCCTAGGTGGCACTAGTGGTAAAGAACTTGCCTGCAATGCAGGAGACACAGGTTAAATCCCTGGGTCAGGAAGAGCTCCTGGAGGAGGGCATGGCAACCCACTCTAGTATTCTTGCCTGGAGAATCCTGTGGACAGAAAACCTGGCAGGCTACAGCCTACAGGGTCACAAAGAGTTACACATGACTAAGCGACTTGCCATGCAAGCGCACACACACACATATGTATGTATGTATGTGTGTGTATATATATATATATGTATATGTATATGTATATGTATATATACATGCCCTGCTGCTAAGTCGCTTCAGTCATGTCTGACTCTGTGTGACCCCATAGACGGCAGCCCACCAGGCTCCTCCGTCCCTGGGATTCTCCAGGCAAGAACACTGGAGTGGGTTATACATGCCCTACCCTGGTTCAAACGGTGAAGAATCCTCCTGCAATGTGGGAGACCTGGGTCCCATCCCTGGGTTGGGAAGAGCCCCTGGAGAAGGGAATGGCTACCCACTCCAGTATTCTTGCCTGGAGAATTCCATGGACAGAAGAGCCTGGTGGGCTATGGTCTATGGGATCACAGAGTCAGACATGACTGAGCAACTTTCACTTTCATATATATGTATATATGTACTATCTGATATCTAAAATATATATATGTGGAATCTCAAAAATAATACAAATAAGCAGGAATAGACTCACAGACATAGAAAATAAACATGGTTACCAAAAGGGAGAGGTAGGAGCAAGAGGGACAAATTAGGGGACAAACTAGACTAGAGTCCTTGCTTCAGAGTATCCATAGGCTTCACTTTGAAAGAGCTGACTGCCCTTTATCCCAAACCAGCAGAGAGGTTCTTGTTGGAAGCAAGTGGGATGGGAAGAGAGCAAATGCAAGAAGATATAAAATCAGCAAATTTCTTGATGTCTAAGCCAACCTTTATGGTAAAGCGCCTGAGATCAGCCACCTCCTGCTTCCACGGTGCTGCTCTTCCTGGAGAGAAGTTTGAACTCCAGGGGAGTTTCAGCAGGATTTGTAGGTCTTGGGGTTAAAGGTGCCCAACTGTACACCCAGCCTGAGCTTTAAGACATAGAGCACCTCTGTCCCCTGCTGGCTGCTAAGTGTGTTGCATCTCTGGGCTGGTCAAGGCCCCTTTAGAGCACTGCCCAGTCCCTATCTGCAAAGGATTCCTCCTCATGGGTGCCTTGCTAACTCTGTTTTTGTTCTATAGTCATCATTTCCTACCTGGTGCCATCTGTTTCTTAATGGCATTCCTTACATTTTTAAACCTCTTCATCTCCTTCTACTCTGGCATGATAGGTATTTCTACTGACTTTATATTGTATATGGATTTCATTTCACTTGATCAGAAAATGAACCAAGAGAAGATTAGAGGTTACCTGTGTGGTTGGTTTTGATTTCTTTCCTTCTGGACCTTTGAGTGACAGACACCAGGCCTTGCGCCTTTGTTTCTAAGAAGCCTTTCAGTGAGCTATTCTGGGTATTCACCTGAGCCCATGTTTTCTTGTGGTCCCTCTGACAGAGCAAAAGAACCAGCCACAGCAACAAAGCAGCAGAGGCCAAGCCCTAACTCTCTGTAAGAAAGTCAGGGCAGTCAACAAAATCCGAGGACAGTGGACCACAAAGCCCAGTCCATAGTTGGGATGTTCCACCTACTGAGCACGCTCAAGTGTCTGATCCCATCCTTTCACTTTGGTATTTCTACAGTACCTCTCACCCTGGTACCTTGGTAATCGGATTCATGGATTAGACTAGACTGGGCAAGCTGAGGGAAGGGCAAAGTGCTTATAGGTGAGGAGCAGGCCTTCCAGTGGGTTTACCTGCACAGACTGAGCAATCCCCACTGATTTCTAACCTTGCCGTTCACTGAAAATAAACTACAGTTGCGCACCACAGGTACTCTTCAAAGGAGATATCTTTCAGTGCTCTGTAGTAAATTAATTTTTGTTTTTGGATTGAGACCTGAATCTAATCATTAATCCTCTTTGTGGAGGGAAACTTGTCTTGCTATTGCTAGCTTAGTTTTCTCTCCCCATTTTATATCGTAACTCAAGGACTATTGCCCCCACCCAACAGGAACATTCTTGTCTATGTATTACATTCAAAAACAAAATTCAGGGTTTCTTAGTTCAAAGAACTGCTTTCTGCTCTTATTTCTCACAGCCAGCAGAGGGACCCCAGGGTAAGGCTCAGAGCCAGTGTGAGATCAGGCCACTTGGTTGTGGAGAAAGATTCCTAACTCTCTAGAGAAGTGACATTTCACCCTAGGGCTTCCCAGCACAGACACAACAGGCTTGAGAAATAGAGCTGAGTCTCCTGGGACCCAGGTACAATCATCTCTATTTGGGACTGAGAAGGGCTTTGCAACCACATCCATTCTGGGCAGGGAAAGAGAAAGCAGTTTAGTGCTGCTTTGGAGAATCATGAAAACTAGAGGAGAAAAGCAGTTGCATCCTGGACCTAGGCCATATTCATCACTCACGTCACAACACCCCAGAGCTGGTGTGGGGAAAGAAGACATTCAACTCAATCTCATGATGCTCTCTTGGTAAACTGTGCAAATATCCTATTCTTCATCGGTATCATTTTGTTGTGTACTTAGTCATGTCCAACTCTTTTCAACCCCATGGACTGTAGCCTGCCAGACTCTTCTGTCCATGGGGATTCTCCAAGCAAGAATATTGGAGTGGGTTGCCATGCCCTCCTCCAGGGGATCTTCCTGACCCAGGGATCGAACCCAGGGATCGAACCTAGGTCTCCTGCATTGCAGGTGGATTCTTTACTGTCTGAGCCACCAGGGAAGCCCAAGACTACTGGAGTGTGTAGTCTATCCCTTTTCCAGGGGATCTTCCCTACCCAGGATTCAAACCGGGGTCTCCTGCATTGCAGGCAAATCCTTTACCAGCTAAATTACCAGGGAAACCCAAAACTGGAGTGGGTGGCCACACCCTCCTCCAGGGGATCTTCCCAACCCAGGGCTCAAACTCAGGTCTCCCGCATTGCAGACGGATTCTTTACCAGCTGAGCTTCCACTTGTCATATTTTTCTCCTTTTTTCCCTCCTTCCCTATCCTACAGATAGTGTGAAATTGTGTAGAAAGTAATCTTTTGACTCAAAATAAATATTTCAGTCATACAGACTACTCTGTGTGAATTTTGAATGGCCAGTGTCTAGTCAGAAATAATAATAATATTATAATTTATTGCATTATTATAATAAATGTATATTATAATTTATTATAATAGTATTATAGTGTGAAAACTCTGTAGAGATTTTTGGCATGCAGCAACAGCATCTTCAACCAGTCTCTATGTGGCTTTGCTAAAAGTTAACTTGAGGATTACTTTTACTTCTTAATATGAAGTAAGCCTGAGCGATAAAAATTGTGGCACACTCTCTTGTTCGGAGAAAGCACAGGCAATACCAGGGCCACAGAGAAACATAAAATATGGTCCCTAAATACAAGAAGCTGACTGTATTCCTAGGTGGAGGAGGAGACATAATCCAAAAAAAGCAGTAAAGAAATATCAAGTAAACTAGTGATAATAATGACAATCATAATAACCACTGCGTGTGGAGTGCTTACTCTGTTGCAAGTATTGTGCTGAACACTTTATATACATTATCTCATTAAATCTTCCAAACAGCTTTATGGACTATTACTATTCTCATTAGGATATGATTCCAGAATGAACACCTCCGAAGACCATGTCTTTACATATTCAGTGATCAGTACTGCCTCATAAGAGCCGCGGGAGTTCTAAGAGGGGTGATCAATGTGGCCAGAGAAAGCCCTCTTGGAAGAGAGATTCTTGGAGAGTGAGTGTGGTTGGAGGGGATGGGGAGGGAAGAAGGAAAGGGAGTGACGTCACACACAGGCAGAGACGTGAATGGGCCCAAGGCATGCTGGGTTCCCGGAGTCAGCCTGCTGCAGATGCGGTGTGCACGGACATGAGTGCGTGGGACCTGGTGGTCACAGGACACAGCAGACTGAAGCTATAGGGGAGGACCTCCTCGAATAACACCTTTAGAAACCGGGGTTGAAGAAGGTAGAGTTGGAGCCAGGACCGACAATAAGTAGATCACTTCAGTGAGTCTCCATGTTAGATGATGTACTTGAGCTGCAGGTGGGAAATGACAACCAGGGATGAAATGTTCCCAGTGACATCTGCCTAAATTCCGGCTCCAAGCACTTTATGTTCTAATCCCTATGCGAAAGTATCAGCCACTCATATATTTTGCAAGTTTGGTCTGGTCACCTAAAAATAATAACTGTCTCTGACAGACACTTAGGAAGTCTTTTTCATATACTTTTTATTCTCACAACAAAACCTTAGGAATTATCACCATCACCATCATCATTATCATCAGTGTGTTACCAAAGAGGAAACTGAAACTCAGAAAGCAAGGACTTACTAAGAGTCTCTGGAATAGGAAATGACCAAGTCAAAAGATCAAACCCAGATCATCTTCCTCCAAGTCATTCACTGATGTGCTCTACAAACACCCAGCACTCTGCCTGATGTGTTCCCAAGGATAAGTAACTCATGCCCTCTGCTTTAGGAAGCTCATGGAAATTAAGCAAATAAAACCATAGAATTGAGAACTGTAGCTGACAATTATCTATCCTAAGCATCTTAACATTTGTAATTGGGATGAATGTGTATAAAATACATGAGAGCACCTTTCAAAAGTAAAAAGGTTAATTCAAATGCAGTTTACGTCATCCCTCACTTCATGCATGAGAGCTGATGAAAAGTGTCGGCTGCTCTTTCTACAGACTGGGACTAAAAAGTAATGAGTCTGATTTCTATAGTTTTCCAAGAAAATTTTTCTCGCGACTTTAGTTGCTTCCTCACGAGTGAAGAAGGGAAGCACTGAATGATACCAACCTGCCACCTGCTGGCGCAGAGGAGAACTAACCCAGCGTTCCAGGGAAGGCTGGTGACCAGTGTGGACCAACTAACAGACTGTTCTCTCCTGCAGATCTTAGAGTTGAGTTGACACGCTGCGACAGCTCCAGCCGCTCCTCTTTTCAATAGATTAAACTTAGTGAAACAGAACACCAGGAAGCTTTCAGGAAAGGAAGTTATAAGGGATTTGTAAAGAGTGGAGTCAGACAGACCTAAGCACAAATCTAGTTTGGCCGCTTATTAATTGTGTCACTTTGAACATTATTCAGCCTCTCTAAACCTCATTTTCACTGTCTGTAAATGAGATTGTGTGTGTGTGTGTGTGTGTGTGTGTGTGTTGTGTGCTCAGTCATGCCCAACTCTGCAACCCCATGGAATGTAGCCTTCCAGGCCCTCCTCTGTCCATGGGATTTCCAGGCAAGAATATTGGAGTGGGCTGCCATTTCCTTCTCTAGGAGATCTTCCTGACCCAGGGATTGAAACTGTGTCTCCTGAATTAGCAGGCGGGTTCTTTACCACTGTGCTACCTGGAAAGAAACTAAATGAGATTACTGGCAATCAAATACAAGTTGACCGTCTAGTCAAGGCTATGGTTTTTCCAGTAGTCATGTATGGATGTGAGAGTTGGACTGTGAAGAAGGCTGAGAGCCAAAGAATTGATGGTTTTGAACTGTGGTGTTGGAGAAGACTCTTGAGAGTTCCTTGGACTGCAAGGAGATCTAGCCAGTCCATTCTAAAGGAGATCAGCCCTGGGATTTCTTTGGAAGGAATGATGCTAAAGCTGAAACTTCAGTACTTTGACCACCTCATGCGAAGAGTTGACTCATTGGAAAAGACTCTGATGCTGGGAGGGACTGGGGGCAGAAGGAGAAAGGGACGACAGGGGATGAGATGGTTGGATGGCATCACTGACTCAATGGATGTGAGTCTGAGTGAACTCCAGGAGTTGGTGATGGACAGGGAGGCCTGGAGTGCTGCGATTCATGGAATCGCAAAGAGTAGGACATGACTGAGCGACTGAACTGAACTGAACTGAGCAAATGAATCAAGAACATGCATGACTATATTTTTGTTGGTAAGATTAGAAAAAATATATGTACAGTATCTATTGTATAATATGGCACCAAGTCAATAAAATGATAGCCATGAGATATTATCAATACTGTAGAAATTACATCAAGGAAGAGAGAAACTGTTTTACCCAGTTGACTTTGTACACTTTTGATAGGTCTTGCCATCCATTAGTGTGTGTCTGTGAGATAGAGACTTCTAAAACAGGTCTTGGGGGAGTTTTTGGAGAAATAATCCATGGATTATTGCATTTATTCCTTATAACAACCTGTAACTGAGATACCATTATCCCCCCACGTTGCAGATAAAGAAAATGAGGTTCAGCAAAACTAAGTGTAGCAGACATCAGTGGTCATTTACCCAGTAATCTCCTTTCTTATTGGCAGCGTTTAAATTTAGTTCAGTTGTATATCTCTTCCATGGTGTCTGTGGCTCCTACACAGATTTGGGAGGAAGCCCATTCCGTATACTGGGAACAGAAACAAGGGATCTAGTTATGTTCAATAATTCATGAGATAAGGTCTGCCAGGGGGGCTTTTGGGAAAAGATTACTAGCTAATAAAAAGAGATACATAAGAGGAAAGTTTTCTTTTTCTTTCATTGGATGTTGTGTCCAAATGTGACTCAGAGAACCAAGAAAAGTAGCTTAAGACAATACTGATATATGAAGATAGCAGGGTAGAAAGAAAGCGTCTATCTGAGTTCTTTGTGATGTCAAGACATTGAATTAACCAACTCTGTGGCTTAGTGATAAAGAATATGCCTGCCAATAAAGGAGAAACAGGTTCAGTCCCTGGGTCAGAAAGATCCCCTGAAGAAGGGAATGACAACCCACTCCAGTATTCTTGCCTGGAGAATTCCATGGACAGAAGAACCTTGTAGTCTGCAGTTCATGAGATCAAAAAGAATCAGACATGACTGAGTGACTTAGCATTCACTCTAACCTCAAACCTTGGGTGAGTTTATGAAAAATGGATTTGAGGCAATTTTTGTTTAATTTTCTCACACACAAAAAATATCATCCTGTATTACACAGCTATAGTGGAATAGCTGGCATCATACTAACCCTGACTTCAAGTTCAATTCAGTTCAGTCACTCAGTCGTGTCCAACTCTTTGCAACCCCATGAATCGCAGCATGCCAGGCCTCCCTGTCCATCACCAACTCCCAGAGTTCACCCAAACTCATGTCCATCGAGTCAGTGATGCCATCCAGCCATCTCATCCTCTGTGGTCCCCTTCTCCTCCTGCCCCCAATCCCTCCCAGCGTCAGGGTCTTTTCCAATGAGTTAACTCTTCGCATGAGGTGGCCAAAGTACTGGAGTTTCAGCTTTAGCATCATTCCTTCCAAAGAAATCCCAGGGTTGATCTCCTTCAGAATGGACTGGCTGGATCTCCTTGCAGTCCAAGGGACTCTCAAGAGTCTTCTCCAACACCACAGTTCAAAAGCATCAATTCTTCAAAAGCAACTTTAAATGTGAGACAAAGAACATAAAGCAATTGCCTGAAGGCAGGAGACAACAAACAAACATGGACAAGACTTGAAGGAAAGCCCACGTTATCTGACCTATTTTCCTCATTTTATCTGAACTATTTTCCTAAAGACATTTACAAATTTAAAAATGGGGATACAGAAAACAACAGACTGGGCTGGAAAGGCAGAAGTCAGAGTTTAGAGTAGTTTAGTTCACTACTAGAGAGTGAAGTCCTAGGGAAAACAAGAGAGGGAACCTAATATTCTGCATACACATTTCCCTAAAGTTATGGATTCCTAAGCTGAGCTTTCACAACCTGAGACTGAGAGAGAGAGAGAGAAGGAAGCACCTGAGTAGCTAAAGAGCTGACCAGAGATTTCTACCAGGGAGGCAAATGTTGTAATTAAAGCCTTGCTAAAGGGGGAGTGTCTTGGTAAATATCCCAGGCTTTAAACTGAAACCTCAGAAGGGTCATTCCCTAAGAGTAAGAACCATTCCTTAAGAATAAAAATTGGACTTCACTGGAGGGCCAGTGGCTAAGAATCTGTCTGCCAATGCAGGTAGACATGGGTTGGATCCCTGGTCTGGGAAGATTCCACATATCGTGGGGCAACTAAAACCCACGTGTCACAAGTACTGAGCCCTGCGCTCTACAACTACAGAAGCCGGCACGCCACAGAGCCCACACTCTGTGGCAAAGAGAGGCCACCGCAATGAGAAGCCCGTGCTCTGCAATGAGAGTAGCCCCTACTCCCCACATCTAGAGATGGCCCAAGCACAGCAATGAAGACCCAGTGCAGCCAAACAAAAATAATAAAATAATTTTTTAAAAAAGAATAAAAACCAATCCATAAAAAAAAACAAAGTAAAAAGTTAAAATAGATAAGCCCAAGAAGCATTCAGTTCAATTCAAAAAGCATAAAACTAAAATTTTACAAGACTTGACTGTTTGCCTGCAAGATGAAAACAACCTTGGAAGAAAATATCATCCAAAGTCCCTGTAATTTTTCATTTGGGACACCTGGCATTTAACCAAAAATTACAATGCCTACAAAAATATAATACAAAATTTAAAAGGTTGAATTACTGAAATCCAAATGAAAAATATATTTAATGGAAAAAGATTTATAGACAAGTTATGTATTAACATTAACTGACAGGGGGTTTAAAATAACCATAATTAATATGTTCAAGAAAATGTAAGAAATGGTAGTCAAAATAGAAGACAAGTTGAAGAATTTCAACAGAGAAATAACTCTCTTTTAAAAAGAGGCAAGCAACTAGATAGTAAAATTTTGAAAGCACCAAAAGCATCAATTATGTAGAATAAATGAAATGAAAAATGACCAGGAGCTCACACCGAAAACTACAGAAAGTTGCTGAGGAAAATAAAAGAAGACCTAAATAAATTAAAAAATATATCATGCACATGGAATTCAAAGATGTAAGATTGTTGTTATCAATACTCTTCAAATTCATCTATAAATTCAAAGCACTCTTAATAAAAATCTCAGAAGCTTTTTTTTTAATTGCTGGAAATCTGAAAGCTATTTGTAAAACTTATATGGAAATACAAAGGACTTATTGTAACTAGGCAATCTTGAAGAGGAAAAACAAACCAAGCATCAAAGCTAGACTAATTTTAAAAGTATGGTCTTGGTAAAGAATAAACAATAGACCATGGAATAGAACAGAGTTTAGAAAGAGGTCCACATATATATGACCATCGTTTGATTTATGACAAAGGCATTACAGAAATTCAGCGGAAGAAGGATGGTCTTTTGAATAAATGGTACTGGCTCATATGGATATTCATATGGGAAAAAGGAAACTTGACCGTTTCTCACACCATACATAAAAATAAACTCAAAACGGATCATATACGTAAAAGTCCCTGGTGGCTCAGCAGCAATGAATCCGCCTGCATTGCAGGTGCTTAGCCCTGTCTGACTCTTTGCAACCCCATGGACTGCAGCATGTCAGGCTTCCCTGTTGCTCACCATCTCCAGGAGTTTGCCCATGTTCATGTCCATTGCATCGGTGATGCCATCCAACCATCTCATCCTCTGTCACCCTCTTCTCCTGCCTTCAATCTTTCTCAGGATCAGGGTCTTTTCTAATGAGTCAGCTCTTCGCATCAGGTGGCCAAAGTATTGGCACTTCAGCATCAGCATCAGTCCTTCCAATGCATCACAGGACACATGGGTTCAATCTCTGGGTCGGGAAGGTTCCCTGGAGAAGGAAATGGCAACCCACTACAATTCTTGCCTGGAAAATCCCATGAAGAGAAGAACCCGATGAGCAAGGGGTGGCATGGTGTGGCAAGGGTCGGACATAACTTAGGGACTAAACCACCACCACCATCACTTAAAAGTACAAGCTAAAACAATAAAGCTTCTAGAAGAAAATACAGGAAATACCTTCAAGACCTTGGGGGTAGGCCACAGTTTCTTCCACAGGGCACAAGAAAATATTGATAAATTGGGTTTAATTAAATTAAGATATTCCATTCAATGGACGACACTATTAACAGAATGAAAAAAGAAAACTTGAGGCTGACACTTGTGCATACACACACACAAATGCACACACACGCACACACATGCACACACATACATGCACACACGCGTGCACACATGCACACGCACACACACACGCACACACACAGACACCTGGCAAAGCATTTGTATCTAGAAAATACTCTTCTCCAAAAATTCTGTAAATGAATAAGGAAAAAACAGACAACACAATCTTTAAATTGGGCAAGAATCCTGAGCAGATACTTCACAAAAGAGAACATCAAAATGGCCAACATACAACTGAGAAGATTTTCGGCATCATTACTCATGAGAGAAATGCAAATTAAACCACATCTTGATACCATATGTTGCTTGTAGTCCCAAAATATCAATGTTTCTCCTTGAAAAAGCAATTGCAAAACCACAGCTCTGCACACAGAAAGCAAATTAGAGTATGTGTCAGTAATTATAAACAGCCTAGTTTAACTTGAAGAGTGAGGTTCCTGTTAAAAGTGCAGTGAAATGAATTTTAATTCCCCATTATAGTCATATCGGTTACCCTTGCTAGCCTAGTACAAAATGTGAAAAGCTATAACAGAAACCTCGCTCTTGTTTTTAAGCATTACTGTACACAGTTAATGAAACATGTTCAAATTCACTTTATGATCTTCAAAGTTGTTTTATCATTGCTTTCTCATGAAGGAACTTTAGAGAAACAAGGCTGCACAATCTTTTCAAAATAACCTGTCCAAGATGTGGGAATTTAGTCCCGTTAGATGTGACAACATTTCAAGAATATGTCTATTTAGTGAGCAGTGAGAAAGTCTATTTATTACAGAGCAGCAAGAAGAACTAGCATGTGAAAATACACAACGTTTACACTGTCTGGGACTGAGACATTGAATTGGGTAAGCGGTGGAAACGAGAAGCGGTTTGCACATATGTCCATTGTAACTCTGGCCCCTCAGTGCTCACTGCACTTCTCCTCCATTGTCACTGGTTCTCAAAGTGAGGATCTTTATGATGTCTTATGTCCTATTTCAAAAAGAGACTTTTTCCATTACCCGATGGTTGGAGACTACTTTCAAATTCTTTAGTCTTGTGTAAGGGAACATGCGTGGAATGGAGAAACTAAAGAGCCAGTGGAAGCATGGGTTAATTCATTGCGCATCACTTAGCAAACTAGTACTCACTGAAACCTGCAAAATGTCTCAATAATATCTGCTGTCACGTGCTGCAACATGATGAACTTTGAGGAACTTATACTAAATGAAATAAGGCAAATATTCAAGTACTTAAAGCAGTTAAGTTCATAGAAAAAGAAAACAGAACGGTGGTTGCCAAGGACTGAAAGGCAGGGGAAGTGGAGATTAATGTTTAATGGATATAGAGGTTAAGTTCTGCAAGACGAAAAAGTCCTGGAGATTAGTTACATAGCAATGTGAGTACACTTAACACTACTAAACTCTACATGTAAAAATGGTTAAGATGGTAAGCTTTATATGTTTGTGAAAGTGAAAGTGAAGTCACTCAGTCGTGTCCGACTCTTTGCGACCCCCTGGACTGTAGCCCACCAGGCTTCTCTGTCCATGGGATTCTCCAGGCAAGAATACTGGAGTGGGTTACCATTTCCTTCTCCAGGGGATCTTCCTGATCCGGGGATCGAACCCAGGTCTCCCACATTGTAGGCAGACGCTTTAACCTCTGAGCCACTAAGGAAGCCTTTATATGTTTTTACTACAATTAAAAATAAAAGAAAAATGTTATAAATATAGAATATCTGCTCCCTGGGGTCTCCAAACTACAAGTGATTGTTCTTTCTTTAAACCCCTTGAGTTCTCAAGTTAGGGTTCAAGACTCCCTGAGGTGTTTACAGATAGAATTAAGGAGTTGCTTAAAACCTGAATAGAAAACTATTTTCACTAACCTCTATCTGAAGGCAGCATTTACTTGTCACACATCACAGTGGCAATAGATGCAATGTGACTGTCCCCAACAGAAATCACAAATATTTTCATATCATATATATCCTGTAGATATCTCATAATACTGTTTATGTTCAGTCCTACTTCAAAATTACTACAGTTATCAAAGCTACTACTAAGTCGTGCTATGTAATGTGTTA
The DNA here is from genome assembly GCF_042477335.2 of Ovis canadensis. NCBI lineage: Eukaryota > Metazoa > Chordata > Mammalia > Artiodactyla > Bovidae > Ovis > Ovis canadensis. The sequence continues at coordinate 36,024,946 of NC_091260.1, forward strand.
AAGCAGATGCTTATATAAACATTTTAAAACACTTTTCACTGTATTGCTATATAATTGGTTTCCTTTACAGTTCTATACTTGTTATCTTCATCATTTATCCTAATAGATTCTATAAATATAAGTAAATTCTGTTAAAGTCCATAGTTGTCACAAATTGTCACAGAGGTCCCTGGCACCAGAAAAAAAGGATTAAGGCTCTCCCCTTCATCCATAACCGACTTATTGTTCCATCATGCTTATCATACAATGTGTTGCTAACATGTGTTATGTAAACGTGCAGACACTGTATGAGACTGGAAGCTCCATGCTTCGTCGAGTCTGGCTGAATGTCTTGCATATCGTCAATGCTCAAAGTATTTTTGTTGATTTTTTACTTGTAAGATTTGGTGCTTGGGCCTGGAGTTGGACTACATCTGTTTACACTCTAGGCCTTGAACCTTGGGCAAGTGACTTCACCCCATCCAAACCTTAATATACCCATCTGAAGATGGAGCTCTTAGTACCACTTATCTCAGGGTGCTCTTGTGAGAATTCAAAGAAAGAAATACTCATAAAGAACCTAGCATAACATTTGCTCCATCATAAACTCTTAATACAAATTGACTATTAATTATGAACACATTATTGTTCATGGAAGTTGAGAGTGAAATCATGAGAGCAAGATAGCAAGTGGGGATCATGGACATAAGTGAGGTGAAAGGTGGCGGAGAGGCAAAGGTTGGGGTTGGCTTCTTCAGAGATTAGTCAGACAGACTAGGGCAAGCAGAGCAATTAGGCTTATTAGGGCTGACTCACACCTGATGGAAGACAGACTGTGTTCTAAAGTAATAAATGATTGCTGTCCCCTCATACCGCCCAGCTCTTAAAGACACAGGTCCTTAGCTAAGGTATCATCCCCAGAAGGCACCTGTGATAATAAATTAATGTCAACTTTCATGCACAGGTCAGGAGGCCACAGGGAGCAATGGAGAAAGCACTAGCCTGGGTCAGCTCACCTCTGTGGTCTTGATTTTCTCCTTCCTCAGGGTGTTGCAATGTTTGCCCTTTAAGTCCTCTCTACTCTAAACCTATGTGATGCTCTGAAAGAAACTGTCCTTGTTTGAAATGATGATTGTATCCACCAAGCTGGGTCTTGGAATAGCCCACCATTGCCGCCTGATTCACAGGCTCCAGCCTTGAAGGGTAAGTGTACCTGACCAAGGGGCAGGAAGGCTTTGGAGCACCCAGGACTTGTTCTGAAAAGTATTCTAGGGAGGCTAGAGTGTGAGGTTCATGAACCAGCAGAAGAGGTGAATAAAAATGAAAATAGGACATCAGAAGATGAAAGATGGACAGGGACCACCAGAGACAAAATGTAGACTTAATTCATATCTATCCATGCATAGAAAATTGGACTTTTAAAAAGAGAATATATTTCTCATTTCTGATGACTGAGGGGGCTAGGGTGCAGTTGGTCATAGAATAGCAGCTAATTTACAAATCACACTGGGATACTGAGTCAGCCCAAGCACTCAACTAATGCCCCATACTCACTTATTGATTAGGATTCAATGAATGATCTTCGCTAACTCAACTATTTGGTTTTTCACCAAATAAGAGAACTTAAGAATTCTGATTTGGGTCTCTGCTTGTCCATGGCAAGCATAGAATTTTATACACAAGAGTGTGTCTCATGCAAACAGAATTATGGAAACAGAACTTCATTGTGGAGCCTACCCTTGCCAGAAGGGGATTCAGAGATGACCAAAATCACCTCTTGCTTCCATCAAATATTTTTAGTAGGCTAGTAATGAAAATCACTTCTCTCATAGCTCAGTCTATCAAGCAAATAGCTAAAACGTCTCCCAGTGTGCTTTTTGTATCTTGAATTATAACAAAGTGAACATGACAATAAAATGATATTCCTAACCCATAGAATTTTTGTTTGTTTATTTAACTGGGTAAAGGAAAGCTTTAGCTTGTTGTCTGGAGAGTCAGAGATTTATTCAGATTCAGCCCTTAAAAATTACTGTTTTGTCTCCCTAAACCTAGCCCTGCCAAAAATTTCATTGTGCAAACTGAGTTCTCTTTTTCCTCCTCACTTCTCAGTTTGGATTTCAATAGAATTTCTTTCCCTGAGGGAAAGAGAGGGAAGTGTCAGAATAGAAGCTCTGGAAGCTTAAATCCTGAAGATAGGTGAAATAATATTCCATCAAGCTAAACTTGCCTAAAGGCTGATCTGTTGCTGTACGTATAACTCCTTTAGCAAATCTCTCACAGACAAATAGGACAAATTAGGCCAAAGAAGGATTCAGGCATTATTTCACTCAGAACCATACAAGTTGGGTCTACTTGGTACCAAAAAGATGGTCATATTAGGGACCCAAAGTCTACCATCAAACTAGCTGTTTAACATAATGTAGACAAAATAAAATACCCAATGACTGACTAAAAATTTAATTTTCTGCTCTGTAATCTTAATATAAATCTGTTCACCCTAATATCATTTTCAGGAGGAAGACAGTATATTTTTTAAAAATTGTGTCCTAAAAATATTGTGAAACCAAAAAAAGGGATTACTGATAACACGCAGCCTTTGAAAACTTATCTGGGACAACTTCATGTGAAAACATCCTTTTTGACAGGATGTAAAGGAAACCCCCAAACCCTTGATGTCATCAGATTGTTGATGCTGTGTTCATGTACCACAGTGTTGCTTCAACCAGCCAGGCAGTAATCCAAACTTCCTTATTTTTCTTCCTACAAATAAAAGAAAAATATTTTCTCTGATGATTATTGGTTTAGTTATCAGCTCTCTCGTTCTGATTGTAAAAAGACTATGGTTAAGATAGCTTTTTGTTCTAATCTGATTTACGCTTCATGACAGGAAGAATTCAAAGGTTAAAGTTCTCCTGAGAGGAAAAAGAGATTAGAAGCAGAGTTAGAGAGAGAGAAGATATGTAGATCGGGCCTGAGAAATGCCAGACCATCTTCAAGCAGCAGAGGATTCCATCTGAGCCCCATCTCTCTACTCAAGGGTTGGATCTTAGTCCTATGGCTGACTTTATCAACCCTTCATCCCCCTGCCTTAATCTCCTTCAGAGACAGTGTCCTTCCAAAGCCCTCGGGTATATTCATTCCAGCACGTAGAAGCCTGAGTTACAAGCCCAGACACCAACCTCAGTTCAGGCTCTGTCAGAGTCAGACCCAACTTGGACAGCTGGTGTATTAGCATAAAAATAAGAAGGCAAGAGTCCTGAGTACCTTGCTGGGCAAATAATTCATTTCAGTTAAATAAGTATTGATAGAGCATCTGCCACGTGTAGAGCAGGAGAATTTGAGCCCACATCCTGTGATCCCAAAGTTCACCATTATTTCTTCTATACCACACAGCCAAGGCTAAACTGCTAAGGCCCCACCTCTACCCCAAAATAACGCTGGATGCTCAAGTGGTAATAGCCCTGAGTAATATTTGAGTAAAATATTATTTCAGCCTGTATGTTTTTCATCACAAATGTTCCCAATCAACTCCCGCAGGCACTGGAAACCCGAATGTGGTCACTGGTGAAGTAGGTCCTAACAAGGTCCATAAGAACAGGTGTTGTCAGAGTGTCTGCACAGTAGTGCCCATCAGCAGCTGTAGAGCTGAAATTGCAAAGGACCAAGGAGATCTTGGGTACTCAGGAAGGAAAGAGCAACTGTAGACTTTCTTCCACCAAAAAGAACATCAGGAAAGGAAGAACAGGCCTGTTTGAAGAAATGTCACAGTTGGGACTTTCCTGGTGGTCCAGTGGTTAAGAATCTGCCTGCCAATCTAGGGAACATGGGTTCAATCCCTGGCCTAGGAAGATTCCACATGCTAGAGGGCAACTAAGCCTGAGTACCACAGCTACTGAGCCTGCACTGTAGAGCCCACGAGCCACAATTCCTGAGACCCATGTGCCCTAGAGCCCATGTTGTGCAACAAGAGAAGTCACTGCAATGAGAAACCCACACACTGCAGCTAGAGAGTAGCCCCTGCTTACTGTAACTAGAGAAAGCCCCCACACAGCAACAAAGAGCCAGCACGGCCAAAAATAGATAAATAAATAAATAAAGTTAATTTAAAGTATATGTGTGTGTGTGTGTGTATGTATATATATATGTATATAGGAAACATCATAGTTTTGCTTTTTATTATGTTAGTTTACTTTTAAGAATTGAAACATGTAAGCATACATATAGGCTAAGAGAAAGAATTTTGAGGAGAGGAAAGGGTAAAGTTGCAAAAGAGTTGGAATGATTGATGGAAATAATAATAGTAAATGTACTGTAATATAATTACTACGAAAAGCATTGCTCTCAGAGCTTGACATATTTAAGTGAACTTAATTCATTCCAAAATTTTATGAGAAACTTGCACAGATTAGAAAATAAGACCTAGTTTAAACAGTGGCAAGTTGTAAGACTTGGGTTTGAACCTAAGCAATCAGGCTCCAGAGTCCACGCTTTTAATGGTTGTGCAAATCCGCTTCTCTAGAGAAAGTTTTTACGTAGGAGGAGATGAACTAATGATAGCCTAGCAGAAGTAAATAAGAAGAGGCTAAGGAAAGAGCTAGACATTTAGAGGCATAGGAGAGAAAAGTTGAGGATTTTAGCATTGAATGGCTAGGCTGATTTTTACTGCTAAGTCTGCTAAGTCACTTCAGTCGTGTCCGACTCTGTGCGACCAGATAGACGGCAGCCCACCAGGCTCCCCCGTCCCTGGGATTCTCCAGGCAAGAACACTGGAGTGGGTTGCCATTTTCTTCTCCAATGCATGAAAGTGAAAAGTGAAAGGGAAGTCGCTCAGTTGTGTCCAACCCTCAGCGACCCCATAGACTGCAGCCTTCCAGGCTCCTCTATCCATGGGACTTTCCAGGCTGATTCTTAAGGTCCCTTTTATTCAAAATCATGCTGTCAGCACAAACACATCAAAGGAAATTACCCCCTCACTTACTATGACAGAGTAATTCTTTTTCCAATTAATCTAACAGCTAAAATTATTTAAACAATTGTGTGAAAACCTGTGACGGGGCCACAAATCTATAGAACTTATATATATTCTGTTTCTACCTGTTCTGATTCACACATACCTATCATTGGACATCCTAGGGAGGGAAATTCATGTCCTGGGATCTACCTTGAGATTGTTCTATTTGGATTCTGATGTTTCTTGTAGAGAGGATCAAAGCTGTTGGCGCAATGGACTCCAAAAATTCTGAAAGTATGCTCAATGTTTTCATTGGAGAGGTGAAATAGAAGGCATTGATTCATCATGGAATGTGGCAGAATATGGTCACAGCTTTGAGAGACTCTAAATCTTGAGAACACAATTCCAGAATATTTTAAGAAGGAAGCTGGTGTGGAATACCCAGCGCTAAATGATGTGTTTCAAACAAGCGCTAGAGGAGTTCAGAAAAGATAGCTAAGAAAGTAGTAATTAATATTTATTGAGCTCTTTTAGGTCCTGTAGGTATGATGGTAAATCAGCGCAAAAAAGAAAAAGAAAAAAACCAACTTGTAGCATTTGCCAGTTTCCTTGGTGTAAATACTCCCATCACAGCCAATTTCAAGCTACCAAACAGCTCACAGAATTCCTGAACATCTTTCAGTCAGTTCTAGAGGGCCAGGAGAAACTGGCTTGAGCACAACCTGGTTTTGTTATCCCAACTCATCCTCACAACAACCTGTTAAGGAGTGTACCATTATTAGCTCCAGTGTACTTATTAGGAAAAATACTCAGAGGTTTAATAATTTGCACAGGTGCACAGAGCCAGAGCAAAGCAGAACTGAGGGAAGCTCAGACTGCATGGCTCTAACAACGTCTGGCTGTAGACCTACTCTTTCTTTACTGAAAAACAGCAACGGAGATTCAAGGTGGTAATGATTGCCAGTCGGTAACCAATTTCCACCTTGGTTCACTTCTATTACAGATAGATTTTCCGAGACCCCTTGAGGACTTACTTTAGATTTCTAGGTTGTTACTCTTCAGAAGAGAATCTCTGCGCAAAAGCCCATACGTGTATATTTTACTTAGTATTTGACAAGTATTCTAGCCCTATGCTACCAAAAGATGGCCCAACTACCAGCATCATCTGGGTACTTGCTAGAAATACAGAATTTCTGGCTCCTACCCAGATCTACTCAATTAGGATGTATAATCTTAGGACAACTCCTAAGTGATACGTGTGCCTGTTAAAATTCAAGAAGCTTTACCTACAGGATCATACCAGGGCTCTCATCTACCAAGAGGGTCTCACATTGCATGATGTTCTTCTTGCAGTTGGCAGGGACTGGCACAGTTACAGCAATGCACTTGATCTTGTCCTGTCCCCTTTGTGGCTGCAGTCTATGGTCACAAAACGGAGACTTCACAGAGTGAGACTTTGGCCTCATTAGCAACATTTCTAAGCAAACAGCTACAGGTTTCTCTTCCATTAACCTGCTTAGTAACCTCAAATTTTGTTTTTCTAACTCTACAAGAAACTTTGGAGAGCCAAGTTCAACTAGATGTCTCACAAGGATTTCCTCTCAGAAAAATTAATGCAAAGAAAAATATCTTCTAAACACTCCAGAGTCTGCCAGGAAGGGGAGGAGGGGAGCAGTTAAGATTGCTGAAGCCAGGCCGCCTATGACTTGCCAATTTAATTCAAACCACAAGGCTTCATTTGAACTTGGCCAATAATTCATGAGTCGAAAATAGAAGGAAAGAATATGTGGCCAAAGTTAGAACTTTTTAAAAATACTTTTGAGATGTTCAGCAAGTTCACATCCACAGATATTTAAAGGCAAAGTGAGTTGGGTTTGTATTAGATTTTATTTTCTGTATTTTCCCAAATCCATTGCATTACTGGGGGAATAACCACAATCCAGATGCAACTGAATGTAAATCCTCAATCTTTCCAGTTGAGATGATATCTAAAATTGAAATAAATATAATTCAGAGAAAGAAGCATTTCAAAAATATATATTCTAGATTTCGAAAGACCAAAATTATTCTACTGTGTGAACACCTATGGTAATAATAGCAATGCCTACCAGCCAGTACTAGCTTAAATACATCCAACTGGAATAACAAGGTGAGCAACTCCTTTACATTTTTCATCTGGGCAAGGTAAGCTAGCAAACTTGTCTCTTCAAGAACAGAGGAGCAGCATTAGTCAATAGGAAAGAGGGGTAAAAGGAAGAACATTCTTTCTGCCCATATCTCTGTCAATCATTCAGAGATACTTCCCCAGCCTTCTGGTGACCAAGAAAAGCACCCAAGCCCTCTGAAATGCCAGGAAGCCACAGAAGAGCCCTTCTAAATCATCCCTGAACTGAAAGTTTCTCATAAATGGAGATCTCATCTCTATTTTGGTCACCACTATCTCCCCAGCACCAAGACCATTGTCTGCTACACAGTTCAGTTCAGTCGCTCAGTCATGTCCAACTCTTTGTGACCCCATGAATTGCAGCACACCAGGCCTCCCTGTCCATCACCAGCTCCCAGAGTTCACCCAAACTCCTGTCCATCGAGTCGGTGATGCCATCCAGCCATCTCATCCTCTGTGGTCCCCTTCTCCTCCTGCCCCCAATCCCTCCCAGCATCAGAGTCTTTTCCAATGAGTCAACTCCTCGCATGAGGTGGCCAAAGTATTGGAGTTTTAGCCTCAGCATCAGTCCTTCCAATGAACACCCAGGACTGGTCTCCTTTCGGATGGACTGGTTGGATCTCCTTGCAGTCCAAGGGACTCTCAAGAGTCTTCTCCAACACCACAGTTCAAAAGCATCAATTCTTCAGTGCTCAGCTTTCTTCACAGTCCAACTCTCATGTCCATACATGACCACTGGAAAAACCATAGCCTTGACTAGACGTACCTTTGTTGGCAAAGTAATATATCTGCTTTTGAATATGCTTTCTAGGTTGGTCATAACTTTTCTTCCAAGGAGTAAGCGTCTTTTAATTTCATGGCTGCCGTCACCATCTGCAGTGATTTTGGAGCCCCACAAAAATAAAGCCTGACACTGTTTCCACTGTTTCCCCATCTATTTCCCATGAAGTAATGGGACCAGACGCCATGATCTTCGTTTTCTGAATGTTGAGCTTTAAGCCAACTTTTTTACTCTCTTCTATTACTTTCCTCAAGAGACTTTTTAGTTCCTCTTCACTTTCTGCCGTAAGAGTGGTGTCATCTGCATATCTGAGGTTATTGATATTTCTCCCGGCTGTCTTGATTCCAGCTTGTGCTTCTCCACAGTTAGTGTTCATTAAATATTTACCATATAATTGATGAATAAATAAAGTCATTGCTACAGATTAACTTGAACATGCTAGAAATGCCGAATACTCACCAAATTCCCATCATGATGTGCATGAGAAAGAAAAGATTTTAGTAGTTTGGAAACTAAAAAGGAAAACATAGGACAAATCCAGAGATGGGGTGTCTGCACTACCCAGAAATGGGACTATACTGACCAGACAGGGGAGAGAGAGAGAAATACTGACTCTGCAGACAGAGGCTTCCATCACCTTCTTCACCATTTTGCCAAAAGTTGGGTTTGTCCATTTGGGCACTCAACATTTAGTGTTTAGCAAAGCAGTATCTGGTACTGGCTACTGACTATGTGTGTAGCATTGTTTTGGCGCTGTGAGAGAAGACCTGTCTTTCAACTGCCTTCTGGGAATGTAGAACTTGGTTGAGAGTGTGAAACTAACCTGATTATATTACAAACAAATATCAGTCAGAGAGGTATCCATAGGTAATTTTGACTGAGTGCTAAATAGGGTAAGGTTGAAATTTTCCAAGTCTTTTTCTCAGACAATTTCAACCTTACCCTACTTGTAGTTAGAGAATATTGTCTTTGTAATTAGAGAATATTTTGAGTTCTTGATATGATGAGTCCTTGACACATAGTAAGTGTTAAATGTTTGTTTGGAGTAGTAAGACCAAAGCCATATGAGAATTGTCCTAAGGATAACACACACTCATATTTTATATGCAGTATATTTTACAGGGGGAGAGTTCATACAATTGTTTCATTATACAAGAACTGGGTATAGTTGGAACTCTAAAGCAGGGGAGTTACAAGGAGAGGCAAGCGAATAAGCTGCAAAGACCTACTGTGACACACAGGGAAATGTGGCCATTGTTTTGCAACAACTTTAAATGGAGTCTAATCAGTAAAAATATTGAATCACTTGGTTGTATACCTGAAACTAATTTTACATTGTAAATCAACTGTATTTCAATTAAAATAAACTTTTAAAAAAGTAAAGGAGGCATAAAAAAATAATAAAGTAATAGGCAGCCTCAGTTTTTAATAGCGTTCTTCCAGGATTTTAGAAGGAATAGAGTTCAGAGTAAAACAGTGGAATTCTTAAGTATATGGGCTTTGTTGTTGTTGTTTAGTCACTGAAGTTGTGTCCAACTTTTTTACAACCCTATGGGCTGTAGCCCACCAGGCTCCTTCTGTCTCTGCGATTTCCCAGGCAGGAGCACTGGAGTGGGTTGCCATTTCTTTCTCCAGGAGATCTTCCTGAGCCAGGGGTCGAACCTGCATCTCCTGCATTGACAGGTGGGTTCTTTACCACTGCGCCACCAGGGAACCCCATATGGACTTGCTTATTAAGAGAATAGGCCTTAATTAGCTTATGAACAGTATCCGCTGAGTTTAACAGATTTTAAAGTGCTTTATGAAGTCCTTGACTCCAAGGACAGCATCAAGGACTCCTTTATCATGTGGTCCACTGTTCTTCTCCACAGTTGAGAATATTCTTGAGCAGCCGCTGCTTCTTCATCCCCAACTGTGTTGTCATAGAAGCATTCAATCAAGGATCAGGTCGGGGAGCTTCATGGTGAGAAGGAGGTGAGGGGCTAGAAGTGGCAAGAAGAAATATACCAAGAAGAAACTCCAGTTCCACAGAGACCTAAGCTAAGGCAGCCTGCACGTGCATGCGTGCGTGCATGCGTGCGTGCATGCGTGCTCAGTCACTTCAGTCGTGTCAGACTTTACAACCCCATGGACTGCAGCCCGCCAGGCTCCTCTGTCCATGGGATGGATTCTCTAGGCAGGAATACTAGAGTGGGTTGCTGTGCCCTCCTCCAGGGGGTCTTCCCAACCCAGGGATTGAACCCACGTTCTTACCACTGAGCTACCAGGGAAGCCCAAGGCAGCCTGTAGATTGACAAAAAAGAAAGGTGATGCTTGAAAGGTGGGTGATTGACTCCTGGGCTACATAATAGCGATGGTAACAGTGAAAATGATGATACTGGCTTCTCTGGGCTCTTCAGTCTTCCACGATCTTCAGTATGGCCATGCTTCCTTTCCTCCTTCTCTACCCTCTTTCAAGTTGTGGCCCATCAGTCCTACTACAATAAGAAATATGGCTGAGCCAGTCAGCTAACCAGACTTTCCTAAAGATTCTTCCAAGATCCTGTAAAATAGCACAGGCCAATAGAAATAAAGTACAGGCCATATGTGTAATATTAATTTTCCTAGTAAACATATTCTTAAACTAAAAAGAAGGTAAAATTAATTTTAGTGATTTATTGTATTTAACTGAATATTTTTAAACTATTATTGTCATAGTATGTAGTTAATCACCAACTCAATGGACATGAATTTGAGCAAGCTCTGGGAGATAGTGGAGGACAGAGGAGGTTGTTGTTTTCCATACAACAACCCTATGAGATAAATATTTTTTATCCTCATTCATAACTGTGGTTAAGTAATTTGCTCAGTATCACAAAGCTAGAAATGTGCTGAGCTGGAACTTAAGCTCAGGACTGTCTGATGCCCAGACCTGTCACTGCCTGCATGCTGCCTTTGTAGCTCCCACTTCCTTAATGTGAGCTCATCCCAGTGAAGGCTCTGGTTTCACCTGAATAAAATGTAGGAATGCCTGAAACCTCTCTGGAAGTTCACCCTCAGTTTACAACACTATCAGAATATTATTGAAACATGGCAGCACATCTGAAATTCACAAATACATGGGTTTTTGTTTACACAGGAAAATGTCAAGGTTATCAGAAGAACTCACCAGAAAGTTCTTAGGAAGAAAGTATTCCAATATGCAATGGTTAATTGAGTTCTAATGCAACATTGTCAATGAACAACAAGTCATCGACTTTGGCAAGGGAAATCCACCAATGAAGTCCTTCATTCACTAAATATTCATTAGTCTTCCCTTGTGCCTCACTCATCTGGACTGGGGTCACGCAGTGGACAGAGTAGACAAGAGTCTTTATGAAGTTTATCCTCTCCTGGAGAAATGTCTTAATCTAAGTTTTCCCAGAACAAGATCCTGAGACAATGATTCCAATGCAAGTGACTTATTGAGAAACACAAGAAATATGAGAAGGAAACGTGGATGGGTGGATGTCATACAGGAGGGGAATGGCAGCCCATAAAAAGAATGTTATTAAATCAGTTATTGTGGGTGGCAGCAGAGCTTAATCTGTAAAGGGAAATGGTGGTAAATGGTGTGTAACAGCACATGTCAGAATCATTACATCTAAAAGCAAAGCAATTAGAACTTATAGACCAGCTCCCAAGAGTCACTGGTTGAGGGCCTCTGTGGGCTGGGGGGAGGGAATGAATAGTTCCCTGGCATTTCTGGCCTAACCCCCAGAGCTGGCAAAGTGGCCTTCAGCATTCTGGAAAAATGCCCTCAGGCTAGGATGTAGACTCAGGCATTTGAAAGTCCACTGAAGCACGCTGAGAAGTCTGGGGAAAGACAGCTCAGGGATACAGATAATGAAGACATAATGAAATGCACAGTAATTACAGATGGTGACAGTCACAGAAGGGAAAATGAAGACATTTTATTAACTGCAATTGGAGTTGGGCAAGGAGTCAGCTTACACAGAATTAAGAGTTTGGGTGAGGCCTCTCTGAGCTGAGACCTGGATGGTAGGAAGAAACCATCGTGGTAAGAGTCAAAGGAAGAGAAATTTAAACCAAACTTAGGCAAAGTGTGAGCCACCACTGGTGCGAGCTTGGCTTGTCACCAGTTCAATACAAGATACGCTAAAAAATTGAGAGTCCTTATAAACATAACCATTTAGAAATAGCTGTAGCAATTAAACATTGCCACACCTCCAAGCCTGTGGTAAGGGGCTTGTCCCCATGATCGTGGTGTAGACCATTTTGGGTGCTCTCACACTGGTATGGAAAGTCACACACAGTAGGATAGTTGTAAATACATGATATTTTAAGGTTAGTTTGTTAACTACAATCTAAATGTGTATACAAATCTAAGAAAAATAAGCACTTATTTATTTTTCTTTCTTTCTTCTCTGGCAACCATCTGTTTGTTTTCTGTGTCTACGAGTCTCCGTTTTATTATGTTTGTTCATTTGTTTTGTTTTTTAGATCCCACTTGTAAGTGGAATCAATACAGTATTTGTCTACCTCTGTATGACTTATTTAACTTAGCACAGTATCCTCCCAGTCCATCATGCTCTCTCAAATGACAAGAGTTCATTTTCTATGGCTAAGTAATATTTCATTCTGCATCTATTCTTCTTTACCCATCCACCTATTGATGGACACTTAGGTAGTTCTATATCTTGGCTATGCAATGAACACAGGAGAGCATGTATTGTTTCAAATTAGTAAGGTTTTTTCCCTTCAGATAAATAGTCAGGAGTGAAATTGCTAGATTATATGGCAGTCCATGGGGTGGCAAAGAGTCGGACATGACTGAGTGACTGAACTGAACTGAACTGATGGTAGCTCTATTTTTAATTTTCAAGGAATCTCCATAGTGTTTTCCACAGTGGCTGTATCAATTACCCTTCCCACCAATAGTGCACAAGATTTTCCTTTCTTACACATATTCACCAACATTTGTTACTTACTGCCCTTTGGGTAATAGTCATTCTGACAGATGTGAGGTGATATCTCATTGTGGTTTTAATTTGCATTTCTCTGATGATTAGTTATACACTAATTAGTTAAACACTTTCATGTGACAGTTGGCTATCTGTATGTCTTCTTTGGAAAAATGTCTGTTCAGATCCTCTGCTATTTTTAAGTCAAGTTATTTGATTTTTTTAATGTTAAGTTGTATTAGTTCTTTGAATATTTTGGAAATTAATCACTTAGATATATTTTTTGCAAGTATCTTCTCCCATACAGTGGGATAACCTTTTCCTTTTTTGATAGTTTCCTTCACTGTGCAAAAGATTTTTAATTTGGATAGTCCCATTTGTTTGATTTTACTCTGGTTTCCTTTGCCTGAAGAGAGAGAGCTAAAAAAGTATTACTATGACCTTTATCAAAGAGAGTACTACCTATGTTTTCTTCACACTTATTTATTTTTAAAACTTGCTATTTTCATCCATTTGAATTTTTACAAGTGTGTTTTAAAACATTTTAGGATAACATTATTATCTAAATTACAGAAATGTATTTTATATTGCTTATTCTTTGAGGTTTGTTGAGATATGATTTAGCAATATTCAACGTATTGAAATGTTTATTTCTCTGAGTTTGTGAAGTGAATAGAGAGTGTATAACTATCACCATAATTAAGATAGAGAGTATTTATATCTCTGCAAAAGTTCTTTCTGGTCCCTTTGTACTTTTTTCCCTCCCATATGGAAAACACTCCTCTGATTTATATTTTCTTTGTATCTTTTACAAGGATTCCTTATGAGTGGAGATATGCAGAATGTAGTGTTTTGAATCAGGCTTCATTCACTCAGTCAAGTGCATTTAAGATTCCCTCATTCCTTGCATGTATAAGGACTTAATTCCTTTTCATTGCTGAGTAGTATTCCAGGAGATAGGTGTACCACAACTTGTTCATTCATTTACTCGCTGTTGAATGTTTGAGCTGTTTCCAGTTTGGGGTGAAAATAAAGTGCTATAAACATTCACATATAGGTATTTGTGAAAACATATGTTTTCATTTTTCTTAAGTAAATGCCGGGGACTTGAATTTCTGGGCCATATTTATCTTCGCTTTTTAAGAAACAGTCAAACTGTTTTCTGAAATGGCTGGGTTATTTTGCATTCCCATCAGCAATGTATCACAGTTCTAGCATCCTCACCAGCAAACAGTAGCTTTTCAGCTTTTCAAAGACATTCCAGTAAGTAGTATTTCATTGTGATTTTGATTTAGCCTTTCCTAATGAGCAATAAGGCTGAGCATGTTTTCATATACTTACTTGCCATTTATATATTTTCTTTGGTGACATCTTTGTTCACATCTTTGTTCTTTTTAAAATTAGGGCTTTTTATTACTAAGTTTCGAGATTCTTTGTGTATTCTGGATGAAGTGAAGTGAAGTGTTAGTCATTCAATCTTGTCTGACTCTTTGCAACCGCATGGAGTGTAGCCCTCCAGGCTCCTCCGTCCATGGGATTCTCCAGGCAAGAATACTAGAGTGGGTTGCCATTCCATTCTCCAGGGAATCTTCCTGACCCAAGTGTTGAACCCAAGTCCCCTGCATTGCAGGTGGATTCTTTACCCACTGAGCCACTAGGGAAGCCCATATTCTGGACACAAATCCTTTATTAGATATGTTTTATAAATATTTTCTTCCTGTTTGTGTTTTGTCCTTTCATTTTCTCACCTGCATCTCTTAAAGAACAAAAGTTTTTAATTATGATGAAATTTAATCACAGTGGCTGCTGTGATTGAAGAAATGATTTTTTAAATTTCATTTAATTTTAATCAAACTTAAAAAGTCATATGCAGCTAGTGATTATCATATTGGATGGCACAGCATATTAATGACTAAATGTACTTTCAGTGAACAATGTGTACATTTAAAAAATTCTTTTATTATTCCTTGTTTGGATTACATTTATTGATATAACTTTATGCTTGTTGAATCCAATAATAAAGATTGAGGCTTGCCTTCTATGAATCATTTTTTCTTTTTAAATTATTTTTTATCCTATTTTATTAATGCATCAGTTTCATGATGCTTTGAAAATTTAAAAACCTGGTTCTTTACCACACCCCTTCATAGGTCACAGCCTTATCGTGGTAAAGGGGCTTGAGTAACTCAGTGAAGCTACAAGCCATGCTATGCAGGACCACCCAAGACAGACGGGTCATAGTGAAGAGTTCTGACCAAAAAAAGTCCCTTGGACTGCAAGGAGATCAAACAGTCAGTCCTAAAGAAAATTAACCCTGAATATTCACTGGAAGGACTGATGTTCAAGCGGAAGCTTCTTTGGCCACCTAATGCGCAGAGCCAATTCATCTGAAAAGACCCTAATGCTAGAAAAGATTGAAGGCAAAAGGAGAAGGGGGCAACAGAGGATAAGATGGCTAGATAGCATCTCTGATTCACTGGGCATGAGTTTGGGCAAATTCTGGAAGATAGTGAAGGGAGCCTGGCGTGCTGCTGTCCATGGGACAGCAAAGTTGGACATGACTTAGCTACTGAACAACAGCAACCTTTACCATAGGCAGTCAGAGAAGCTCTGAACTAGAGAGATATTGTACATGGGCCTGTCTTCCTGCAGAGGGTATTCCTCATTGTTAATCCACCAAGTGGCATGCTGAAGAAGGAAGTGACAAATGGGGTGAAGGAATGAAACACTATTTTAGAAAATGTGGTCAGAGAAAGCCTTGATGTAACAGTGACATTTGAACTGGGGAAAAAGCATTCCAAGTGAAGGGAAAAAATAGCAAAGTTTTGAGAGTTTGGGAAAGGGCATGGCATGACCCAGGAACGGAAAGGAGACCAGTGTGGCCGGATGTGAGGACAGAGGGAGGGTGGTGAGAGATGATCTGGAAAGGGAGCGCAGAGCCAGATTTTGCAGTCACACAGACCTCCTCTCTTCCCTCCTACGTTACAGATAAGGGTTAGTGAATCACAGGCACCCGATATCTGTGAAAAGTGTGTGAATATGTCTGAATAATGGCCTTATTCAAAACACACTTGACAAAAAACAACCAAATGTTATTTTACACTTGGCTCTGGTTCTACAGAAAAAAATTATCTCTATGTGCAGCCTGAGAAGTGGACTGAGCAATAAGAACTCTCACAGGAAGCTAGTGGGTGGGGTACCCACACCACAGATTAAGACAGGCTCAAAAAGTTATATAATTTGCCCAGATCACACGGCTAACAAAAAACAAACTTGTGTCCTTTCTACTCTGATACTTTTCTTCAAAATGAGCCCCAAACAGCCCTTTTACCAACGTGGAATTGTCTGTATTTTCTTTTGGTTTTGGTAATGATATAAATGGGCACAGAAATATCACATTATAGAGACTTGCACCCATTTTGGGAAGCCCTCTTCTGTGTTAGTTTCCTGAAGCTGCTGTAACAAACTGGCACAAACTTGGTGGCTGAGAATATAGAAATTTATTTTCTCACAGGTCTAGAGACCAGAAGTTCAACATCAAGGTGTCAACAGCACCATACTATCTCTGAAGTCTCTAGGGGGCGATCTGTTCCTGCCTCTTTCAGCTTCTAGTGGCTTCAGCAGTACCTTCTTGGCCTGTGGCTGCCTCATTGCAATCGCTGGTCACATGACTTCACTATGTTTGTCTCTTCTAGGGACAACTGTTGTTGAATTTAGGGCCCACTCAGGTAATCTAGGAGTTCCCAGGTGGTGCTATTGGTAAAGAACCCACCTGCCAATGCAGGAGATGTAAGAGACAAGGGTTCAATCCCAGGGTCGGGAAGATTCCCTGGAGGAAGGCTCGGCAACCCACTCCAGTATTCTTGCCTGAAGAATCTCATGGACAGAGGAGCCTGGCAGGCTACAATCCACAGGGTCACAAAGAGTTGGACACAACTGAAGTGACTTAGCACACACAGATAATCTAAGATGAGTTCACCTTGAGCTCCTTAACTTGATTACATAGGCAAAGACCCCTTTTGCAAATAAGGTCACATTCATAAGTTCTGAAAATTAAGAAGCAAATGCATCTTTGTGGTGGGGGCACCGTTGAACCCACCGTACCCTCCCTGTGCCTCAGCCTGAAAATTCTCGCCAAGCAGCCAGCGAGACTCATCAGACTCAGTTCACTTCTCTTCTCCCTGAGATCTCTGGTCTACATTGCCTGTTGTCTGAAAAATATCATTTCAAATATTTTGCTTAGTTTTCTAATTCTTTGAACTGGAGAGTAAATCCAATCCCTACTCCTGCCCTGTAGCCAGAAGCAGAAGCTACACCCAAAGTGAAGTTCATCGAGCCTGGAGAACTTTCCTATCTTGCTTACAGCTGCATCATCAGTGCCTGTCAAAATAACTGGAGCATAGTAATCTTTCCATAGCCATTGATGAGTTAATGAACAAATGAATTAAAAGGAAGTTAATCTAAGTCCTTAATCTTTCTAGTGTTTGGGACCAAGTAGCCACAACTCCTTTTACCTCAGTCAGTTGGGTGAGTTTAGGCCATCTCTCCTTAGCAGAATATCCACTAGCTTAAGCCAAATTGTCTTCACCAATTCACTCATCAGTCCCCAAAGTCTGACTTTCACATTTAATGCAAAACAATAAAGATACACAGCACTGGGAAATTTAAGAAATGCATCTATGGAGCACATTTTGGGTAATGATTTATAAGAAGTAGGTTTTGCCTGCATTTTAAGTAAAATAAACACAGGGTATTTGTTGGGGGAAGGCTGATATGAGGAAGGCGAGTTAGTCATAGTATTGTCACAGGGAACTGAGGCCAGATCCTGTGTTGATGGGGAAAATGTGAGAGGCAAGAGATAAGAAAGAAGTTTGTGTATTGAAGAAAACTGCTGGTTTCTACTTTTATTTTTATAGTCACACACTGATTAAAAATTTTAAATTATTATCATAATCAACAGCATTTATGAGAGCATCTTCTACGTGACTGTTGGACTTGTCCAAATATCTGATTGTCTTGAATGTAGAGCTTTGTTTGTTTTTTTAATTTCTTATATCAGATTTTTAATAACAAATATAAAACAATAGGCTTATTATGATAAGCCTAAAAATACAGAGGTAGAAAAAGAACAAGTTAGAAATCTCCTACTGCAATTGGAAATTGAAAGTGAAAGTGAAATTCACTCAGTCGTGTCTGACTCTTTGTGACGCTATGGACTGTATAGTCCATGGTATTCTCCAAGCCAGAATACTGGAGTGAATAGCCGTTGCCTTCACCAGGAGATCTTCCCAACCCAGGGACCGAACCCAGGTCTCCCACATTGCAGGCAGATTCTTTACCATCTGAGCCACCAGGGAAGCCCAAGAATACTGCAGTGGGTAGCCTATCCCTTCTCCAGGGGATCTTCCTAACCTAGGAATTGAACCAGGGTGTCCTACATTGCAGGTGGATTCTTTACCAGCTGAGCTACCAGGGAAGCCCCTGAGGGAACCAATATTAATGGTATATCTTCATATACCTTCCTCTGTTCCTATGAACATACATAAACATGTTTATATATACAGTAGGTGGTTGCTGGTTTAATAAAAATGTAAACAAATGAAGCATATAACTTTTTCCATTTGTTAATAGAATCATCCTACCAAATAAATTCATATAGATTTACTTCAGAGTTTTAAATCTAGAGTATGAATTTGCTACCATTTATTCAAGCTGCTCCTCAACTGATACACATTCAGGTGATTTTGAGGCTTTTTTCCCCACCACGTATAATACTGCTGTAAACCCCCTTGCGATTGCACACTGTTTTAATTTTATCGTTATGGATATCTGAGCCCTGAAATGCAACCTTTCAAATGCTACTTCCTTCCCCCATCCTCCCTGTCATTTGGAGAACAGAGTTGAAGGGAGACTAGAGATGAGTGGGGAAAGCCTGTAACGACTCCAAACAGCACATGGGCAGCAGCCTCCTGCTACAATATTTACGTGCTATTCCATTGAGATGGCACGCTGCTCACATGACCCAAATGCAGTTCTCACTCCCCCAAGAATACAGCCGAATCCAGACTGCATTGGCAGCTCTGCACATGCTCTGTTTGGCCCTGTGAATCCTCACTCACCCATTGAGATTTCTTTTGGTTTAAAGCAACACACCAGCTGCTGAATCTCCGTGACCTCCAGTATTTTCCTGGCCCAGATCCAAGGCAGGTGGCCCTCCATGAAAACGATTTTTCAGGGTTTGAGCTTTTTTTCTCTCTCTCTTTGTTGGGGGCTAGAGAGTGTATAATAACTTACACACGGGGATAGCTGATGAGTGAGACCATAAGAAGTAAGTCTTTTTCCTGTCAGGTATTAGAGGAATAACATTTACCTATTTTCATTATTTGCCTTGACAACGACCTGCAGCTCTAATGCACACTGAATTCTCAAACAGAGGGCTTGGCAGGGGCTGCTGTATCTGACTGCTGTGTTGACTGTAACGTGTGAGACAGTGTTTTCTCCTCTCTAGAGACCTGGATTCATTCTGATGGTAGATGATGAGACAGGCAACCATGGATTTCAGTACTCCATCTGTGTTTGATCAACAAAAAGGTAAAAACGCTGCTTTAACTTATCCTTTGGTTCTTTGCATCTTTAGTTCAACATAGGGATTTGCAGTTTACAGGGAGAGTGTGTGTGTGTGTGTGCGTGTGTGTGATGTGGAAAGAGGATTTCACATAGGAAACAAACCTGTTCTAAATGTTCACTTCTCATTTGATAAGCATTTGCAAGGGAAAAACAAGCTTATGGTCTGTTAGTCTTGTTAAAGTGCTCCTACCTACAAATTTTTAAAATTGCGTTTCAAGCACACCAGTTATTTCAGATAGCTTTTTGTTCAGATCTTTAAAAATACATACATTATAATAAGTAACATAAAAAGAAAAAATCATATGTATATTTCAGTCTACTAATCCAATATTGCATTGCTATAGTTTTGTAAATATCTCTTGATTCCCTCCAGGAATAGATGTTGCCCAAATTTATCTTGCTGCTGATGCATTATCTCCTCTGAGGTTGTGTAATGACTTATCACTATGTTATTATTTGCAGTGAAAGGATATATCTTTCTGATTCCCAATTTCCAATGTGGAGGTAATTTTCCACATGAAAAAAATTACTGTGAAATTCACCTATTCTTATTAAAAAACATGTATTCAGCCATACAGTTTATGCATGTACATTCTGCATATGAAGTTTGTGTGTGTGTGTGTGTATATATGTATATATATATGTATACCTATGTGTAATCATGCACCTTCTCTTTGTAAGTATAGGAAATTTCCATTCTCTAAGTGTAATAAATATTTTTAGAAGATTTTTTTAAAATATCTGATACCTAAACCACTTTCAATAACATCTGAGTATTCCTCAGAATACTAAGATCCTTTGATTATTTCATTGTTTTGGCTATACCGTGAAAATGGTGGTCCATGAAAGACTCATTAAGAAAATTCCTTTTTCCCCCCTTTTCCTGCTCTAGGCCATAGTGTGTTTACTACCTATTCTTCAAGCTACATCTGGTTTCATGGGTGAATTATTTTAGTTCAGGGCTTTGTCAAGTTACAGATTTACATTTAGATTTCTGAGTAATTGCCTTATACATAAGTTTGTGTGTCTCTTCAGAATGTGCCGATTCACACAGTATTTGGATATGAACACTGTAGACAGAGTGATTGTTACAGCTGTGCCCACAGCAGCCTTTCCCTTTGTTTGTACTACTGATGGCAATCAGCAAGAGTAAAAATATGCTGAAATCCAAAGACCTCAAACTGGCTAAAAAATGACATTATTGAATTACGTAATCCAAACAGGAACACAATAGGTTTATTTATTAAGACTAATTTGAGGGAGCTAGAACTGCGTACGAAGAACTAATCCTTCATAATGAATTCATCTATTCCAGCATTGTGGTTCCTAACAAGACTGAGGCCAGAACACAGTGAAAATGTTAATTGATAATATTTATTTTCTTGTAGCACCTTTCACGTGAGCAACTCATGACTATTTCTCCACTGCAGGCCGGATTCTCCCCCTTGTAAGCTAACTCTTTCCCTGCGACTTCCATCTTTATTTCTCAATCGTTTCTCTCCAGAAGTGTTGTGGTATGGTGGAAATAGCACAGGCAGAATAGCTTGGAACTGTAGAACAACTGCGTCTTCCTGTGTGACCTTAGCAAGTTACCTGACCTCTCTGGGCCTTAATTGCCTCAGCAGTAACTTAGAAGAAATGATGCTTACCTAGCAAGGTTGTTGTGAGAATCTAAAATAATGTATAAAAAGCATCTGTCACTTTGCCTGATGTACATTAGGAAAAAATTGAAGTTGCTCATTCATGTCTGACTGTTTGTAACCCCATGAACTGTAGCCCACCAGGTTCCTCTGTCCATGGGATTTTCCAGGCAAGAGTACTGGAGTGGGTTGCCATTTCCTTCTCCAGGTGATATGCATTAAGTACTTTCAAACTGTGGTTGTTTTTGTTATTATTTTCATTAATATTATAATTAATATTTATAATTTATTAAACCCTGAACTCACCTCTCTATCTCTGGCTCAAATTTAGCAGTCTTCAGGACAAATGAGGATTTAGTTAAGATCAGTTGACCAGATTACATTAATTTTTTTTTTTTTAGAACTCCAGGGTACCATTTAGAGCAGCCCGCAGAATAACTGAATGATAGCTGAGTAGTTCTGTTATCATGTTAATCCTGTTATCATGTTAAAAATACATATCCTGTTATAAAAATATATATCCTGTTATCATATAATTCTGTTATCATGTTAAAAACATGAAAGGTCACGACAGATTTAGACAATTGCATAGATTCTAAATATTATATTGTTGGGTAAAACCATGGTGAAATGACTTTCTCTTGAAAAGTTGAGTGTGGTTGGTGCTTTAGTAGAGGATTTTCCTGGAATTCCTGATATCTGGGGAATCAAAACCCTAGTGGCCACTGGCTTTACATGCAGATGTGGACAAAAGACATTACATCTGGAAAGATCTTAGAAGTCATGTAAGACTGCTGCAACAACGGTGCCTTTATGGAACTGGCATTTATGTATAACTTTGCGTCCTGTTTTATTTTACCTTCAAAAGAAAAACATTTCAAAAACCAAGGAAATCCATGGTATTCTCCACAAGTGGTTGACATTTGACTGCTTGTTTGAATTACATATGGAAACTCATTGACAGGGTGGATTGTTCCTGGGGTTGGCTTGCTTTTTTATTTTGTTTTTATTTTTGATTTTGAGTCATTGCATCTTCTTTCAGCTGTTAACCATCAACAGGGCAAGGAGATGGGGAAGAAATATTGCATTACTGTTTGTAAGCTTTTTTTATTATTTTTTATTATGATTATTAAAGACTTGACTTTCCTCATCACTATGAGATTACAGATCTATCTAGATGAAATATAACATTGAAAAAAAAAAAAACTTGGTCACATATAAAAATCACCTATCCAGTTTTTGAAAATGTTTATGCCCAGATCCCATCACTGGGTATTCTAGTTTAACTGGTGAGGGACATGGCCTGAAAAAGCCCCCAGGAAGTTCTAATGTACAACAAATATGGAGAAGCACTCATTCCATCTATCCTCCTAACTTCTCGGATGGGAAAAGTGAAGCACAGAGAGGTTAAAATGTGGGCCCGCTTATGAGAATGGCTCACAGCTAAGTAGCAATAGGGGGCTTCCCCGGTGGCTCAGTGGTAAAGATTCCGCCTGCAGTGTTGGAGACGCAGGAGACATGAGTTCAATCCCTGGGTCAGGAAGATCCCCAGAGGAGAAAGTGGCAACCCACTCCAGTATTCTTGCCTGGAGAGTCCCATGGACAGAGGAGCCTGGCAGGTGACAGTCTATAGAGTTGCAAAGAGTTGGACATGACTGACTATCACTCACCAGGCTCCTTTGTCCATGGAATTCTCCAGGCAAGAATACTGGAGTGGGTTTCCATTTGCTTCTCCAGGACACGACTGAGCACCTGAACTATAAGTAACAAAGGGGACTGAGACCCAGGTGTCCACTATCCAGACAACAGAGTCCGAGGTTTCTTTTCCTAGGCAATCTCTGGTCTTAATAGCTACTTTGAGGTGGGGGTTGGGCTCAGGTAGCTTTGGCCTATGGTTGCCCAGAGAATGATCAGCAATGAGCACTTGGAAAATACTAATGTATAATGACCTTTGGGTTTTCCAGTTGGCTCTCATGGTAAAGAACCCGACCTCCAATGCAGGAGATGTAAGAGACCTGGTTTGATCCCTCACTGAGGAAGATCCCCTGGAGAAGGAAATGGCAACCTTCTTCAGTATTCCTGCCTGGAGAATCCCATGGACAAAGGAGCCGGGCAGGTTACAGTCCATAGGGTCACAAAGAGTTGGACATGATTGGAGCGACTTAGCATGAACACATGCACAATGACCTTCAGAGCACAAATTAAAATCAGGTAGATTTGGAGTTCTTCCAACTGCATTTTTCTATTTTTCTCATTGGTAGAGGTATTGGTATTTTTCTCATAAGACAACCCTATGCCAGGGTCTTGGGAACAGATGGACATTTGCTCTAGGCCAGTCTCAGTCCTCATCCCAGTTGCGTGAACTTGGACACACTGGTGATCTTCTGGTCTGTAAAATGTGGGTAGTGTTCTACATTCACAAGGTGACTGGGAGGCTCAAGGATTGTGTTATCTGTCTGACCAAGGGGGTTCAGGCCATATCTCTGGCTTTCTCTGTGAGGAGGAAGCCTGGGTCTTCACAGCTCTCCACTCTGGCTTTGTGCTTCTTCCTCTCACCATGGCAACATCTCTCTGGGCCCACGTGCTCCTGGCTGTCTTCTCTCTCAGAGCCCACACGCAGGGAAGGACCTGTAGTAAAATCACTTACTACAGAACACAGAGACTCCTACTGAAGCTGAGACTTCAGTTACGTAACTGAAGACATTTGCATGAGGGCTCCGAGAGAAAATCATACTGAGAAAGGTGCTCCCAAGGGCCTCGCCCAGCCCAGCCCAGCCCTTCCTGGCTCTATGAGAAATGTTTGAGCACGGTGTTCACAGGGGCCTGTCGGGGCAGTGGCCCACCCTCTACCAGGTTTCTCTCTGGTAGGGTTGCTGAGAGAATGTGAGGAGGAGCTCAGCCCTCCAGCCCAGATTAGTGCAGAGCGTCCATGTTCTGGGGCTGCTACAACAAATTACCACAAACTGGGAGGCTCCCAACAACTGACATGTAATCTCTCCCAGTCCTGGAGGCCAGAAGTATGAAATCAAGATGTCAGCAGGCAATGTACTCCTTCTGGAGGCTCTAGGAAAGAATCCTTCCCTCCCTCTTCCAGCTTCTAACCTTTTGTGGCTTCATCACTGCAGTCTGCCTCTGGTCTTCACGTGGCCTTTTCCTCTGTGTGTGCGTCTCAGAGCTCTCTCTGCCTGGCTCTTATAACAACACATGTGATGGCATTAGGGCCCACCCAGATATGCCAGGATAAATATCTACTCTCAAGATCCTGAACTCAGGCTTTCAACATATGAGGTCATATCCCCTCTTTTGCCTTCTAAGGTAATATTCACAGGTCCCAGGGACTGAGACATGGAGATACCTTTAGGACCACCGATCAGCCTACTTTATGGCATGAAAAGAGGTTAGATTTCAAGTTCCTTCTCAGATGTATGCAACCTCCTCAGTGGGGTTTTGGTAAAATCCATTCCTATTTAAGCTAGAAGGAAGTTTGGCATTTGAGAGATGGGGTGGAAAGAAATATGAGATAAAATGGCAAAACTGAGATCCAAACCTAAACCTGCATGACTTCAAAACCCATCTTCTTTCTACTGCAGTACTCTTCCTTGATCAACCATTTATTTTAATGAAGAAGTAAGATATTAACAAAAATTAAAATTAATGAAGCCTATGTTTTTACAATCAAGCTATTATCCCATTGTATTGTGGAATTTAATGCTCCCACATACAGATGTCTGGTTTTAATTTCCAACTTTTCATCCAAAATGGGAATTCTAAACAAAATGAACTTAGAGTGCCTAGATAATGCGTTTTGCTGGAAAAGCAAAAGTTAAAATTCTGCTCTGACAATCAGATGCCTCCAAAGGAAGAATAGGCAAATTTTCCCAGGGACTTGGGGAGGGAGTAGAGAAAAGGCAGTCAGAGGAGACTGGAGAGAGCGGGGACAGTTTGAGCCCAGCACAGATCTTGAGCGAGATGAAACCGGGACCACTGAGCTGAATTTTGTGATAGATTTTCAGACTGATGGTCCAGACAAAGGAAGATTTGATGGCAAATGACCATTCCAGTTTTAAAAGGAGATTATCTGTCATCTTTGGGAAAATACTCAACCTTCTCCCTCTCTTGGTCAAGAAAGAGGAGCCTAGGGAAGAAGAGATGGAAGAAGAATCCTTTTTCCAATCTTCTTGCCCATTCAAGACCTAACCCAGGCAAACATATTAACAGGAGGCCTGCCCCCTCCGTCCTCTGCCTCCTTTGTGCAGTCTCTCTGCAGTACACAGAAACCTCTTTCCCACCCGCCGACTCCTGGGAAATGATGTGATGCATCAGTCCACTCCTGGCTCCTCTACTGGTCCTAGCTAGAGGGAAAGTGAAAGTGGCTCAGCTGTGTCCAGCTCTGTGCGACCCCATGGACTATAGAGTCCATGGAATTCTCCAGGCCAGAATACTGGACTGGGTAGCCATTCCCATGCCCTTCTCCAGAGGATCTTCCCAACCCAGGGATAAAACCCAGGTCTCCCACACTGCAGGCAGATTCTTTACCAGCTGAGCCACCAAGGAATCCCAGCTGGAGGGAAGCCCCTGACTGATCTTATCCAAACAATTACTGTTCACAGCCTTAGAGAGCCAGGAAACCGAAAGTGATTCCGTGGGTGAGGGGAGTGGTGTCATTGTCAGCATTCTCTAGCACAGGACAGCCGCAATGTCCTCCAGAATAGGGCCTCTGGCCTGAGTATGCATCACAAGAAGGAGAATCTGGGACTGGTATGCAGAGGGAATGAAGGCCCACCTGGTGAGCCAGGTCTCCTGAATCAACCCTGATACTGTGTCCCACAGCTTGGCTAGATCAGCTTCAGAAGGCAAACCCTCAACTTAAGCCCCTTGTCTGGAAGTCAGCTGGGTCACCACACTGAGCTTTTCCTACTGTTCATTAACATTCATTATATTATTCATAATCTTCACCATCTCTGGTCATTAACTTCACATTTCATTAGTTACAGCTGTGTTGAGCAACTGATATCCGTGAATTTTCCTGCTGAGGTAACCATTTGGATGCAAGGAGACTGAAGGAAAAACCAGCAAAGTTGTAGCTAGTTTTATTACAAAACTAGTAGAATAATGAACATTTCACTCATCCCCAAATATGGGATAAGGTGAGAAGGTAAGGGTCTAGATACACTGAGACCCAAGATTGGTGTAAAAAAGGGTGTGGGCTCAATACTGTCTTGCACAAAGACCACATCCAACCATACTCATCAGCCTACTATATCCCTGAAAGAGAGCATGGCAACCCACTCCAGTGTTCTTGTCTGGAGAATCTCCATGGACAGAGGAGCCTGGCAGGCTACAGTCCTTGGGGTGGCAGAGAGTCAGACATGACTGAACAACTAAGCACACACAAGCCTAATGCATAGGTTCGTGTGCTTAGTAAGGGCCCTCAAGTTTGTTTTCTCTATGTAAAAACTTTAAATATCAGTTGCTTCTTGATGAGGCTGCTCTTATTTTATTGGGTTCATTGGGGGAGGAAATGAAGAGATAATGTTCCAGACTACATGGGAAATATTTCCATTTCTAAAAGTAGCCTCAGGATCTAAAAATATACACATGTAATATTTAATAACATTCTGATGCTTTTCTAACCTCTTGTTTGAAAACAATTTTAAACTTAAACATTGTAAGAATGGTATAAAGAAAACTGTATATCTTTTAACCAGATTCACCTAATATTAACATTTTACCCCATTTACTTTATTGTTAGCGCTTTCTCTGTCTCTACATCTCTCAGTCTTTGCGTGTTTCTCTCTCTGTTTCTGACTCTCTCTCTCTGCCTCTTTCTCTATATGTATGTATACGAGAATTTGTGTGTATACCTGAGTATATGCTCTTTTGTCTCATCTGCCTGCATTCCAATTTTGTCTATTGATCCAATAATGTCTTTTACAGCATGACCCCCTCCGAGCCCCAACCCAGTGCCAGATCCAGTCTAGAATACTGCTATAGACTTTGTCTTTTATGACATTGACATTTTTGACTTACAGTCTCTCCCTCTTTTTTAATACCAAGTTCCTTCTTGTGGGTTTGTCAACACTTCCTCACAACTAGATTAGATTATGCATTTGCAGACAGAACACCACATGGGTGATGTAGTCATCTCAAGTTATCACAATATTATTTAAATTCTTTTAGAAGGTAATTTGAGGTTACCGGCATTGCACTATTAGATATCAACTGGTTCTTATGGAGTTCTTTAAATACTCAGGTTTCTTTCTATATGTAAAACTAGTGTCACCTTCTTCAAAATATTCCAGCAATACAGAAAAGAATTCAGTATACAAAGTGCTGTATTCTCTTAACTAGCACAGGGCTCTGTTCTTCAGAGGTTCTCTTGGCCCCAGCCTGTTCCCAGCTTCTCAGCTGCCAGTATGGACCCTAGCAATTCATCTTCCATGTGGGTATGGAGAATAGCTTCTATAGGGAAACAGAGATCAGGACAAGAATATTAACCAGTAGTGATAATTAGAAGAAGAATAATAACTCTGGCTTATTAAGCAGCTCCCATTTATTCATCCAGACACCATGTGAAACTTTTATGCCTATCATCTCACTTGATCCTCAACACAGCCCTTGAGAGAGATTCAATTTCTAGTCCACCTAAGGTTACATGACTTATCCAAGGCCACATACAACAAAAACAAAGCTGCAATTTTAACTCTAGTTTCTGACCCTCAAGCGCTCTTCACACTCCTATTCACCATGAAGTTATACTCTCTGCATTCTTATAACACACCCCATCAACCCCTTTGTGACTCTTAGTACAAAGGAAAATAAAGGTGATGGTGGCTAAATCTGCTCAAGTTTCCCCAGGGCTGGGCTTTCATTTGAAATGAGCTCTGCACAGTGGGTTCAGCTTAGTGACAGGTTGACCTCCTCCATTATAAGAATGGATCCATGGCAATCTGCCCTTAGAACAAAGAAAGACACCAGCCTCCTAGGAGGAGGAGGAGGCTAAACGGGGAGGATTACCCTGGAATATGAGCTGTGGAACTGATGTGATAAGAATTGGGAATTTGCAAGGTCAGGGCTTGGCTTGCACCACAGAAACTTTGAAATCTGGTTCGTTATCATTTTCCTACTCAACATGTTTGTTCTGTGCAAAAACAGGTTAACATTTCTCCAAGACATAGTTCAGTAAACCCTGATTCTATAATCAAGGTCACAGACAACAGTTGATAAAGAGGAAAAACAATTATTCTAACCTTGACATCTTAAGCTTTGACCTTGGGTGACGCTGAGATCATTTCTCTGTTCTCTAATTCACAACAGCAAATCAGAACATAATCTGATGTTTGTTTTTAAAAAACAACTCCCCAGACAACTTTGGGGAACAAAGAGCCTTATTTTTTAAGAACCATGAGATGTATATCTGAAATTCATCTGAATTGATATTTTTTTCCTTCTTACTTTGTGCTATTCAAAAATGATGTCCTAGAGTTTTGGCAGCAAGTCGGCTGACTCAGCATGACCACTATCAAGAGGCCTAGAGGTGGGCTTAGAGGTGTCTACTTTCAGTTTAAGAATGGACCCTGGAAGTGCTTTGTCTTAGAATAGTAGTCACTGGTAGGACTGAAAGAAACTCAAGGAATGTATAATTCTATGTGAAAAAAGAAACAGAAGGGTTTGCTATGGTGCAGTATAGTGAACTGTAATGGGTCAAACCAAACAGTTCAAATCCCAGTGCTGCCACTCTTGTTAACGACCCTTTCCTGTCAGGCTCCAGCAAGGGTCCTTCTGACTAATGCCATTGGAGCCAACAGAATGAGACTAACTTTAGTGCAGAAGTAAAGGAGAATTTTATTCTTTGACCAAAGAATGGAGAGGTGCAAGCTCAGGCTCTAGAGCAACAGTCCCAACATTTTTGGCACCAGGGACCAATGTCGCAGAAGACAGTTTTTCCACCCACAGGAGACAGGGGACAGTTTGGGGATGATCCAAGTGCCTTACATTTATTGCGCACTTTATCTCTATCATCATTCATCAGCTCCACCTTGGATCATCAGGCATTCGATTCCAGAGGTTGGGGACCCCCGCTCTGGAGGACATGTTCTCCCCACAGGCCAGAGGGAGGGCTGCTTTATAGGGATCTGAGCAGCGGGGAGCGCGCGGAGCTCTCACAGGGGAGCCAGACAGCTCCATGGCTCAGGCTCCAGATCACAGTGCCGGAGCAGTGTCTCCGCCCAGGGCCCACTGCTGCCATCTTAAATTGAGCTGTTGTCCTCAGGGGCGGGAGGAGGAACTCTGGTCTGAAGTGCCAAGTACCAGTATGAGGCCTCTGTGCAAGGCCCACTGTGGTCAAGTGAAAGCAGACTAAGCACAAAGGAAAAATAAAAACAGTTGGACTTTATTACCCAAATTCTATTTTTCTGTAAATTGGTAATGGGCACGGCTGCTGCTGCTGCTTATTGCATGACCTAGTGGCTTAACATCTCTATACCTCACTTTCCTACTTGTAGATTAAGATAGTGCTACCACAAAGGACTGTTTATAGAGACTGGATTAATGAGTGCATGCATTGCTCCTGCAACCACTGCTGGCCCATAGTAATCACTCAGCAACTGCTAGAAG
Organism: Ovis canadensis; assembly: GCF_042477335.2. Classification (NCBI taxonomy): domain Eukaryota; kingdom Metazoa; phylum Chordata; class Mammalia; order Artiodactyla; family Bovidae; genus Ovis; species Ovis canadensis. The sequence continues at coordinate 36,054,647 of NC_091260.1, forward strand.
TGGTTATAGGGTTGTTATAAAGATGGTTATAACAATCTTCAGAGCGTGGTTATAAAGATTTAATGGCATAGTACATACAAAGCACTTGGAACCATGCCTGGTCCAGAATAATCATTTAGCAAGTGCTAGTGGAGAATCCCAGGGATGGAGGAGCCTGGTGGGCTGCCCTCTGTGGGGTCGCGCAGAGTTGGACACGACTGAAGTGACTTAGCAGCAGCAGTGATTCTTACAAATGATCTCCCTAAGGTCACATGGACAACTGGTCTTCCCTGGTCAAGAGACCATCCATTGGTCAAGTTATCTTCCCCTCTATAATGAATTCATAGCATAGTACTCCTTTTTAAACATTATTTTTTTAATTTTTATACAATTTTAAAAGTTAATTTCCATGGTGGCTCAGACAGTAAAGAATCTGCCTGCAATGCAGGAGACCTGTGTTCAAACCCTGAGTCGAGAAGATCTGCTAGAGAAGGGAATGGCTACCTGTTCCAATATTCTTGCCTGGAAAATTCCATGAACAGAGGAGGCTGATGGGCTACAGTTCATGGAGTCACAAAGAGTCGGACGTGACTGAGCAACTAACACACAATTATTACAAAATATTGGCAATATTCCCCATGTTGTATAATACATCCTTGAGCCCATCATATATATAATAGTTTGTACCTCCGACTCCCCTTTCTGTCCTCCCTCACACTGGTAACCACTAGTTTGCTCTCTGTATCTATGAGTCTGCTTCTTTTTCATTATATTCACTAGTTTGTTGTGTCTTTTAGATCCCACATATAAATGATATCATGCACTTATTTGTCTTTCTCTGTCTGACTTATTTCATTTAGCCTAATGCCCTTCAAGTCCATCCATGTTGCTACACATAGCAAAATTTCATTCCTTCTTGTGGCTGAGTAGTATTCCATTGAATATATACACCACATCTTTTTATCCATTCATTTGTTGATGGACACTTGGGTTGCTTTCAGGTCTTCAAAACTGTAAATAATGCTGCTATGACTATTTCAGTACATGTATCTTTTTGAATTAGTGTTTTTGTTATATTTGCATATAAACTCAGGGGTGGGATTCCTGGATCATATGGCTCTGTTTTTAGTTTTTTGAGAAACTTCCATATTGTTTTCCACAGTGGCTGCACCAATTTACATTCCCACCAACAGTGTAGGAGGGTTCCCTTTTCTCTACATCCTTGACAACATTTGTTACTTGTGTGCTTTTTGATGATGGCCATTGTGATGGGTGTGAAGCGACACCACATTATGGTTCTAGTTTGGATTTCTCTGATGATTAATAATACTGAATATCTTTTCTTTTGTGTGTGCATGTGTGCAATTGCTTTTATAAACAAATTTTAGGCTGGAATAAGTAGCTCCTAGTTCATCATGTTGGAGATTGTCCTCACTGCGATAGGCTGTTGAAGTGTGCCTCCCTTAACATCTGGTTGATGTGGGAGTAATGATCTTGGCATAGTGCATACATCTCATATAAGGACTGAGGGGTACTCATGCTGGGCTCAACAATGATCTGGTTTAAGCTGCTTACTGGACCAATTATTCCGTCTGGGAAGTTAACACTGCTGCTCCTGTTGTTGTCACTGCTTGAAGATGCACACATTTTGGTTCCTCTTAGTTGGCCTTCCTTTTGGTTTTCATTGCATCCTGAGACTCCTGGAAGATAGTTTCTCCTACTCCTTTTGGACTGGAGAGATGATGATTATCTTCTTTATTATCATTCCTTCTTCTTATCTGCTTATTGTGCAATGACTATGTTCCTAATTCCAATAGCATGTTGGTAATTGGGCCCTACATTCATATTTAGGATAAGAGAATGCATTAATACTAACTGAAGTGGCTCTGGCAACATTGGTTGAAGAAACAAAGTGAGATGATGGTGAGGACCAGAGATGGGCCAGTACAGGCCAAAGTGGCTCTGAAAAACCGTCCTGGCATGGCAGACTTCCTTTAATCCTGGCCCAGAATTATAGAAATCTTGATGTACCTTCATGCATCTTTTCATGTACTTGTTGACCATCTGCAATTCTTCTTTGGAAAAATATCTATTCAGTTCTTCAGCCCATTTTTTAACCAGTTTTTTTTTTAATGTTGAATTGTATGAACTGTTGTATATGTTTATATATGTTGGATACAAATCCCTCATCAGTCATGTCATTTTCAAATATTTTCTCCCATTAAGTAGGTTGTCTTCACATTGTTGATGGTTTCCTTTTCTGCACTAAAGCTTTTAAGTTTAATTAGGTGCCATTTGTTTAATTTTTGCTCTTATTTCCTTTACTTTAGGAGACAGACTCAAAAAATTATTGCTGCGATTTATGCAAGTGTTCTGCCTATATTTTCTGCTAGAAATTTTATAGTATCTGGTCTTACATTCAGATCTTTAATTCACTTTGAGGGTTTTTTTGTTTGTTTGTTTATTTTTTGTATATGGTGTTAGAGAAAGTTTCAATTACACTATTTTACATATATCTGTCCAGTTTTCCCAGCACCACTTATTGAAAAGACTGTTTTTTCTCCAATGTATATTTTTTCCTCCTTTGTCATGGATTAACTGACTTAAAGTGTATGGGTTTATTTCTGGGCTTTCTATTCTATTCCATTGGTCTAAGAGTCTATTTTTGATAGCACCCCTTTTTACTTGGAAATTGGAAAAGGCAGAATTTGCCTAGCAGGAAAACCACATCAGAAGGAAAATAATTCACCAGGAAAGCTCACAGGTCTTGGAGTACTTCTACTTTCCCTTCCCTCTTTTTCTGGGATTCTATCTTCTCAATCTAAGACTTGCCTTTTAGACATAACTCATTCCATTGCTTACAAGCCAGTCTATGTGTGAGCCTCTGCTTTCCATGCTGGTGACAGGCAGGTTTCTAGACTTTCTATTTTGTTCTAGGGACTGATCTAGTCCTAAAGCATAATCCTACTTTTTAAACTATTACAGTTTCATAACATTTTATTATTTGATAGAGGAATGCTCCCCCAATACCTTTTTTCAAAAATTTTTGTTGGTTTTTTACAATTTGGTGGAGGTGGTTCCTCTTTTTGTTTGTTTCTTCTTTTGGTATAATAATACATTCACATAATTTCAAGGTATAAAACAATATATAGTGAAAAATCTCCCCTCACACTAACCCCTCCAGCCATCCAGATGCCCTACTGGAAACAAAACATTTATGCAGTTTCTTATGCATCCTGACAGAGAGATTCTGTAAGGTAAGCAAATACTTAAGTATATTGTTTTTTTCCTTTTTAAAAACACAATGTTATCCATTTGTTTTCACAAATGAAAGTTAGCATCATTTTTCTCTACCTGCCCCCCACAAAGAACTGTTGGAACTTTTATTGAAATGACATTAAACTTAAAAATGAATCTGTGTAAAAATTAAAATTGGTTATGCTATTTAGACCACCTGTCTGGAAACATAGCATGTATCTTCATGAATCCAACTCTTTCCTTAGTTCTGTAGTTTTCCTCATTTAAATTCTGAATATTTATTAATGGGCATTTTATATTTTTCATTTTAATGAGTTATTTTCAATGAAAGGAGTTAGTTTCCTCATATTTAATATAGAAGAACTATTTAGTTTCATATTTATTTTTTAATCTGGCTAACATTAATTCTAAACATGATGAAACCAGATTGACTTGTTTCAAATCCTGCTCTGACATTTAATAGTGGTACAATTTTGGGGAATTATTAAATTTCTCTCTGCTTCAGTTCCCTCATCTGTTAAAAGGGGTAAAGATACTACCTACATCATAAAATTGTTGAAACAAATAATAACTTAATTCAAAGGAAGCTGTTAGGACAGTGCATAGCACATGAGTCATCTTTAAAAGTTAGCTTTGATTAAATTCTGAGAATTTTGTTCTTTCTTTATGACTGTCATCTCATTTCTTTTCGTTTCATATATTACTGAGTTTTCCAGGAGGCTCAGTGGTAAAGAATCCACCTGCCAATGCAGGAGATGTGAGTTTGATCCCTGGAGAAGCCAATAGCAACCCACTCCGATATTTTTGCCTGAGAAGTCTCATGGACAGAGCTTGGCAACCTATTGTTCATGGGGTCACAAAAGAATCAGCCACAACTGAGAAACTAAACAACAACCTTACTGCATTAGATAAAGCTTGTCTTCTTTCTTTCTCTATTGTTTCGCTATTAGGTGTGATGTTTGCAATTGGTTAGAAATAGATGTAGTGAGAATTCATATTCATATGAATGTTCACATTCATATTGAGAATGAAATCTGTTATTCCTAGTTGTTAAGCAGTTTTAAAGAAGATACCAAATTTTATTAAATGCCTTTCTATTCTTTATTTATGTAATCCTATATTTCCCCTTTGTTCTACTGATGTGATATATCTTATTAATAGGCACTGGAAAACTTAAAACATCTATATTCTAGAATAAACTCTGTCCAGTCATGGTGTATTATTCTTTCAACATCCAACTGAATCTAATCTGACAGAATTTAATTTAAACCCTAGAATTCAGAATTTACAAACTGGGTCCACATAGGTGCCTATATGCATGTGTCTTGAGCAGTGTATGCTAGCCTTAGAAAATAAATTAGAAAAATTTCACTCTCTTTCTGAGTTTCAGTATGAGTTATTTGTTCCTTGGTCATATGACATTTATCTTAATGTTTTAAAAGAATTCACTAATCCTCATTTTAGAATCTTTATGCTATTATCACTAATGTTAATTCTCTCTCTCTCAGGTGTAGAAGCAGCTCTTTGTAGATGCATTACAGATGTTCAGTTAATGTGTAGATTTTATTTTTTGCTACAAATAAGTATAAACTCCAGCACAATAATGCCTGTCAAGGAGATTGCTGAGCTTGTGAACAGTTTGGTGAACTTGTGAACAGCTTATGAACAGTTTGGTATAGGCTGCCGTGAGTAAGAGAAAATGACACGTGGAATATTGTCCAGCACCAGGAAAGATCATGAGTTCACTGAAACACATGAAGGCTTTGCCTCCTGAGTCAACAGGCAGTGACAGACAATAGTGCACATTGGTCAGAGGATCCAATCTAAGGCCTGACAGCCTGCAGGCTTATCTGAGCTTCGCTGCTCACTACTACCTGTGTGAATTTGGGGAAGTTACTTTTCTGCTTGGTGCTTCAGTTTCCTCATCCATAAAATGGGAATCATTCTCATTAGTGAAAGTGAAAATCTCTCAGTTGTGTCTGACTCTTTGCTACCCCATGCACTATACAGTCCATGGAATTCTCTAGGCCAGAATATTGGAGTGGGTAGCCTTTCTCTTCTCCAGGGGATCTTCCCAACCCAGGGATCAAACCCAGGTCTCTTGCATTGCAGGTGACCCATGCAGCTGGGCCACAAAGCATTGAATGAGTCGATTTCTACAAAAGGCTTAGCACAGTGCCTGGTAATAATAAGCATGGTATAATCATTGACCATCATTATGATCGCTCTTCACACAGTGACAGAGACCCCTTGGGGAAAGGCAAATAACAGTGGATGCTTTCATAGTTGCTGGGGGACGTTGTTGTGCCATGGAAGTGATTGTATCAATGTTTTTGCTAACTTTAGGATTGTTCTGAGTTTAATTCCTTCAAATAGGCTAGCAAAAATTCTAGAACTCAAAACCATACAGGAAACACAAAACAAGCTAAGAACCTTAACTATAGGCAGACGACAAGACTCTATGGAATGGGAGTGAGGTGAACTTTGGCCACTTTTCCACATTCACGCGTGTACCGCTGCAGAGAAATGGTTCTTGGATTCCTGCGTTCCAGGCTCCAGTTCCAATGAGTGGGCTGTAGGAGGCACCTCCTCCAAGGTGTCAACTATGTGTTAACTATATGTAAGTTTGCCCTTACAAACAAGTGAGGAAAAGGAGAATTATCTGATATTGGGGGAAAAAGGGTAATTATGGCACACAAAAACAAAGTTTAAAAGTTCCATATGTAAAAATAAATGAATTTTTTAAACTTAAAAAAAAATAAAACACTTGAGGATTAAAAAAAAGGTTTCATATGAATTATACTTAACTGTTAACAGAGGGTTTCCCTGATAGCTCAGTTGGTATAGAATCTGCCTGCAATGCAGGAAAGCCCAGCTTGATTCCTGGGTCGGGAAGATCTGCTGGAGAAGGGATATGTTACCCCCTCCAGTTTTCTGGGGCTTCCCTTGTGGCTCAGCTGATAAAGAATCTGCCTGCAATGTGGGATACCTGGGCTTGATTCCTGGGTTGGGGAGATCACCTGGAGAAGGGAAAGGCTACCTACTCCAATATTCTGGCCTAGAAAATTCGCAAAGAGTTGGACACGACTGAATGTTAACACTTAAGTATAAGGTTCTGTGGGTTATGACCTTTCTAATCATAAAAACAATGAATCATCAATGCAATATCCATAGGTTTTGAAAATGTATTTTTCAAAACCCAACAAAACAAACTGAGGACTTAAGTAGCAAACAGGGAAAAGTAACTGCAGCCTAGATAACAGATGAAGAGTTAATATCCTTACTGAAAACAGAGCTCTTTCAAACCAATCAGATAAAGACAAATGCTTTGAAATAATATATAAAGGACACCTATGAGTAATTCATTCAATGGCCATAAATATATGAAACACTTATTGCTCAGGAACAATAAAAGAAATGACCTTTGGGAATTATGTACTCATTTCCTTCTTTCAGACCAGCATTGAAAAAAAAAAAAAAAACAACCAAAAAACAGTAATGCAGTGTCATTAAGAATGAGGTGAGGGCTTCCCTGGTGGTGCAGAGATTAAGAATCTTGCAACGCAGAGGATGCAGTTTCAATCTCTGGTCCAGGAAGATCCCACATATTGCCGGGCCACTAAGCTCGAGTGCTAAAACTACTGAACCCACTTGCAGCAACCACTGAAGCCCACGCCCTAGAGCCTGTGCTCTGCAAGAGAGAAGCCACAGTAATGAAGAGCCCGCACAGCGCAGCTAGAGAGTAGCCCGTATTCTCCACAACTAGGTAAAGCACACATACAGAAATGGAGACCTGGTGCAGTTCAAAAAATAAATAGGAAAAAAAGAATGAAGTGAAATGTTTGCTGTCAGGTCCTGCTTGGGGAGGGTGAGTTGGGTCAACATTTCAGGAGGGCAATTTGACAAAGAGTCAAAAATTCAATGTTTCATAAGTTCACTTCTAGGAATGTGTCCAAAGCAAATAATCAAAGATTCACAGAAAGACATATGTGCAAGAATGTTATAATATTATTTGGAATAGCCACAGAATTAATAATTCCCTCCAAAAGTGAAAGAATTTAAATGTTTAATATTAACAGAATGATTAAATCAATAGTGTTAAGTCCAATCAATGGAATTTTATGCCATATTTTACAGATAACATTTTCAAATCTTACCTTATGGCATGGGAAAATATTTATGATCCAATAATTAAATGTTTGGGCTTCCTAGGTAGCACTAGTGGTAAAAAAAATATCTGGCAGCCAACACAGTTAACACAAGAGACACAGGTTCAACCCCTAAGTCAGGATGATCCCCTAAAATGGGAAATGGCACCCCACTCCAGCATTCTTGCCTGGAAAATACCAGTGGGCAGAGAAGTCTGGTGGGCTACAGTCCATGGGGCTGCAAACACTCAGACAAGTCTGAGCAAGCAACTGAGCACACATTAAATGTTTAAAAAAGAGAAAACATCAAATGAAAAATCAGCATGATCTCTCTCTCTCTCTCTTTTTTTTTTTTGTAAAATGTAACTCTGGCATTATGCTAAGGACTATTAGTCACTGGGTGTTTCAATCTTAATATATCTCTATATCTTCAGATCAATAGAGATTATATTAACCATTCCCCAGAAATACACCCAAGCCACCATACAGCAGCTTAAAAAGTTATCAACCCTTCTTTAGCTGTTAGGCCTGCCTCCAGTCTGATATGGGACCTGACAAGCCAGTCATTACATCCTTCTAATGTTACTCTTAATCTGGTCCCTTTTTGATTGTTTGTTTTGTTGTTGTTGAGTTGCGTGAACTGTTTGTATATTTTGGAAATTTAAACCCTTGCCAGTTTCATCATTTGCAAATATTTTCTCCCTTTCCATAGGTCGTGTTTTTGTTTTGTTTATGGTTTCCTTTGCTGTGTTGTCACTTTTTTTAGACTTCACAATTTTACATACTCACAGCTAGATGATACAGTTTGAATCAGCCTTAGGTAACCATATACCCATAATATATGAGAGCTGAAGAAAGCTACTTATTTACTTCAGCTCTACCTGAAATATTAGTGATATGCTTTATACAATTGTTTAAAGGAGCAGAAGATTCCTTCTTTTCCTAATTCTATTTCCAAGGATTGGAAACGATGAGACTTCATTTCCTATATCTACTTCTCTTCAATTTGTCAATTGGAAAAGAATATGCTAATTAAATCAATTTATCAATATATACAATATTGGAGAAGGGCATGGCAACCCACTCCAGTATTCTTGCCTGGAGAATTCCATGGACAGAGGAGCCTGGCAGGCTAGAGTTCATGAGGTCGCAAAGCATCAGGCACAACTGAGTGACTAACCCACAAACACAGACTCAATGTATCCACCACTCTCTATCTACTTCTACTATCTAACATTCAAGATATTTTTTTCTGCAATAAGAAGAAAGTCATACTGACAATATTCTAGTGAGGTCACACGAAGGGTGATTATTCACCAGTTTGGGTTTTATTCTGTGCCTTTTATAAAGTGACAAGCCCAATATAGTGAGTGATTCCTGATTCCATTTCAACTACATTAAGGAATCCATGAGATTATCGTGAAGAGGGAGAAAGCAGAGTCCAGACAATGAAGACAGCCACAGAAGGCCAGATGACAGAAGGGAACTGTATCGGGGCTTCAGGAGCCACGGAATCTCCGGGACTGCAGAGGGAGAGATTAATTCACTCTCTAACACTTGGACCAACCACCCAAACTGCATTCGTTTTCTTAAAATATTTTCAGGCTATCAAGGCTCTTGGGGCAGCTTTACAAGTGACCACAGAGGAGGGCCACTAGGAGGATGCCTTTTAAAGACCCAAGGAAGACCCACTTCTCCAAATCCTTTTCAGCCCAATTGTCATTGCCACCAAGAGTAAGTGATTCATTATTTGGCTCTACACAGGTGTGAGAAAGACACATAGAATCTCAATCACAGAGGGAAACTTAGAGGTCAACCTTATAGTCAATACAGACATCTCCTCAAGAGCATCCCAAAATATGCTTGATAAGAACCTCCTTAGACATGGGTAGTGAGAAGGAACGCACATAGCACAAGATAGTCCTTCCCAATGATGAACAGCTCTAGTCATTAAAGTCTTGACTTTGCCAGTTTCTATCCACCATAACTAGCTCTGCCCTCTGGGCTTCCATGGTGGCTCAGTTGTTAAAGAACCCGCCTGCAATGCCAGAGACCCAGGTTCAATCCCTGGGTCAAGAAGATCCCTTGGTGAAGGGAATGGCGATCCACCAGTATTCTTGCCTGGAGAAGTTCATGGACAGAGGAACCTGGCGGGCTACAGTCCATGGGGTCACAAAGAGTCAAACACAACTCAGTGACTGGGTCAACTTTCACTGGATCTGCAGAAAACAAATCTAAACTCTGCTCTAGCTTTTCCGATGTTTGAAAACAGCTGTCTTGTCCAGTTGAGTCTTCTCTTCCCCAAACTGAACAAACTCTGCTTCTTCACCTATTCCTCACCTTTCAAAGTCCCAGGTTAAAATGGCAAATTCCTGACATGAACATCTCCCATTTCTTGAAAGTAAGAGAGGTGAGTGGTGTCATAGGTTTGATCCAGATGAAAGTGAGGAAGACCGAAGGAACAGTGGTCAAAGTAACATGTGGATTACTTTTTAGTTTCCAAAAACCAACCAGGCTAACACAATCCTTCATAAAAGTCATTTAAGATTTATACTTGCCTACTTACAAAGAACTTTTTGACACAACATTGCTGATATCAGTGAGATTTATACAAGGCTCTAATGGGTGAGAAAGCCCATTGGACATGAAAACTATACCAATCAATCAATTCATTCATTGTACATATACTAAGGGTCCTATGTATTAAAAATTGAGATCTTATTAAGAACTAGTATTAAAATGGGGTCTTCCCAAGCAGTGCTAGTGGTAAAGATCTCGCCTGCCAGTGCAAGAGACGTAAGAGACCCAGGTTCAATTGTTGGGTTGGGAAGACTCCCCTGGAGAAGGAAATGGCAACCCACTCCATATTTTTGCCTGGAGAACCCCATGGGCAGAGCGGCTTGGTAGGCTCCATGAGGTTGCAAAGAGTTGGACACGATTGGAGCAATTGAGCACATTATTAAAATGAAAGTTCCCTTTATGAAAATGCTTCCTAGGTATTCATCATTACTGAAGTTCAACACAGACATGCTTCTTAGAACAGAAAATTCCATTTCCCAGCACTATCCCCCACCCCATGTCCAGTAGAGATGCTAACTGTGGAATGGAATTCATAGGTCAGAGGAATCACCCAGAGAAACACAGTGATTTTGAGATTCACAACATGTGTTGCATCACAAGTTTGGTTATGAAGAAAGGTCTGATTGTTGCCAGATATTTACCCTTGAGATAATATTGTTGCAAGACTTCCTTCCCACAGAATGAAATCCCTTCTTTTCCACTCCCACGGCAAGAAGGTTGCTTTGAATATCTTTTCTCAGCTGGTACATGCAGAAAGCTTGGAGCTATTTTTCTCTTTAAAATGTTAGAAAGAAACTCTTCTTTTGTACTTCCATATGACTGGCACTTTATAAAACACTCTTAAAACCTCAGCCAATACACCCTGAGGGACTAAAGGAGAGAACAGGCAAAATAGCAAAATGTTTCAGCTGACAAAATCTCTATCGTCTGCTGAGCAAGACTCATTATGGGGAAAGAAGACAGAGGTTCCTATCCCTATCAAAGTAGCAATAGCGAGGGCTTCCTTGGTGGCTCAGTGATTAAGAATTCGCCTGCTAATGCAGGAGACATGAGTTCGATCCCTGGTCTGGGAAGATCCCGCGTGCTGTAGGGCAACTAAGTCTATGTGCCGCAACTACTGAGCCCACACACCCGAGAGCCTGTGCTCTGCAGCAAGAGAAGTCACGGCAATGGGAAACACGCGCACCACAGCTAGAGAAAGCCCCTGCTCCCCGCACCCAGGGAAAGCCTGCACAGCAACAAAGACCCACCACAGTCCAATGAGTAAATCCATTCTTTTTAAAGTAGTAATAGTGATAGCATATGATTTGTCAAATTTGTCATAATTTGAATACTTTGTGCCAGGCATTGTTCTTTATGTGGATGAACCCATTTAGCTCCCCAAAACAACCCTGTGAAGTAAATACAGCTCTTATCCGTTTGACAAGTGAAGAGTGGGAATAAAGAAGTTATGTAACTCACCCAAGATCATACAGCTAGCAGGAAATGGCAGTGCTAGGATTCAAAATCAGGAGGCTGATTTCTTACTATTTTTCTATATCACTTCCATATCTGTATGCTGTGTATCACATGATGTATAAGGTAAGTCACATGAAACTCATTTGAGTTCAATGCCAGCAACTGTATCAGTGACTTTAAACTTGTTCCTGCATGGCCAGAGTATTCCCAGCTGGCTTTTAATTCTATCCAGCAAAACTGGCACCATCCTGGCTCAGAGCCCAGGTCAAGGCCCAGAGAGACTCTTATCACCAGTGGGTGGCAATATTGTTACATGGAGCCACTGAAGGCCTGACATCTTCCCTAAAAGTGGAAAGGCCTCACGACTTTATGGACGGATCATTCCAGGTAGCTCCCCAAAGACAATGTCTCAACTGTCCCCAAAGCACCTAGGATAATCCTCCAGCAGGATAGACTGGTCTGGATTATGAGAAGGCCCAGGAAACTATTCATTCAAATCATTTTTCCTTGGCCCTGCCATAATATCCCTGGTGTATCTCAATCATAAACGACACACTCCTTTTTGCATTACAGCAGCATGTCTTCCTCCGGCCTCCTTAGGAGCAGTGACTCTACAACTTGTGTACCTGCAATTTCACTAACCTAGGGTAGATGTTAAGCACATGGATGAATGAGTAACTCTCAGTTCTTCAGATGCAATCAATTCCACTCTAAAAAAACCATCTAAGAAATAACTGCAGAAGCCTCTGTAGTTGCCTAAAATGAAGCCTGACTTCATTGGTGACTCTAGGCTAGGTTTAGCCATCCAAGGATCCTCAGAATAGAATGAACCCAAGAAATCCTCCCAACATCCTCTGGTCTGGGCACTTAAAACTGCAGTACCTGTTCTGTCTTTACATTGACCTTGTTGTTCCACAAAACAGTCTCAATTTAAGCAGAACAAATGCCAAGCTGACCTCAGGGTAATTCCAATAAAGTAGGTTCAGTAACTGATGCCATCAAGGACTTTTCCAAGGAAGTCCACAAGAATCCAGGGACAGAGCCTTTATGTGAAAGAACCCACATTTGTGTAAGATCTGAGAAGCTTTGATTTTTTGTTTTTTCCCCCTAATCCAAAACATTTCTAGCAGACTGTCATATGTCTATAATCCTACTATTAAAAAGCTGGGCCCTTGAAATTAGGTAGATAATTTATGACATATGCAAAAAACTGTTACAAGGTTTTTAACCATGAAAAATGAGGGAAATAGGTGATTTTTTAAAAAATATATACCCTTTTAATTTTTAAGTAAAAATTAATAAAAATTAAAATATGTTCCTATTTTTTTAAAAAATTTACTAGGGTATTTATAAAGGTTGGAATTTTTAAAATACATGTATGTCTTTCCTTTCTCAGCACTTTGTCAAATATCAAGGACTTGTTTTCTCACTCAGGCAGTCACTCAGGCAGTCACTCAGGCTGTGTCTACCCTTCTAGTTGTAACATATTAATGTAAAGCTAGTAAGACTCTCTCATCATTAAAATTTGGTTTACGTTGATGATTATTAAAAATATCTGAGGGCTTCCCAGGTGGCTTGGGGTAAAGAATCAACCCGCCAATGCCTGTAAATTCAAGAGATGTGGGTTCGATCCCCAGCTCAGGAAGATCCACTGGAGAAGGAAATGGCAACCCTATACAGTATTCTTGCCTGAAAAATCCCACAGACAGAGGAGACTGGAGGTCTACAGTCCATGGGATCTCAAAAGAATCAGACATGACTTAGTGACTAAACAACAATAATGTATATAAATTCATTGTGGAGAATTGGTAAAATATAGAAAGTACTGAATAATATGTAAGAAATTATCTCTATTGATGTTTTGATGCATATTCTTCTTGTCTTATATTTTTCATTTATATACATATATACAGATAATTTTTTATAAAAATATAATCTACATCTGTTCATGGTAGCTCAGTTGAAAGAATGCCTGCAGTGAAGGAGACCTGGGTTCAACCTCTGGGTCAGGAAGGCCCCCTGGAGAAGGAAATGGCATCTACTCCAGTATTCCTGCCTGGAAAATCCTATGGACAGAGGAACTTGGTGGGCTACAGTCCATGGGGTCACAAGAGTCAGACACAACTTAGCGACTAAACCACATCTGTTCACATACTTCGTTCTTTTTATTCTTTAATGTCTATTTTCCATTTTTTCTATTTCAGTCTCTTTTCCTCTGTGAATGATAGAATTTTTCTTTATGCATCCATATATAAGTCTATCTGTTTAACTCTCACACAGTTGGAGAGACAAAAGCCATTCAAACCATGCTCCTCCTCTAAAATTAAATGGAAAGAAAGATAAACAGATGATAAATAACTGATTGATAGATAAACAGACAAAAAATAGATAGTAGATAACAAGAGGATAAAGAAAGATGGAAGGAGATTAGGAAGAATGTATGTATTGTTTGTTAATGTAGATCTTCTGCATATCTTAAATGGCTTTGTGACTTTTGATAGAAAAGAATTTTTCTTGCCTCTATTTTAGATTCCATCAGGACCATCAGCTGTTCTTCTCATACTTGTTATTTCTAAATCACCCTTCCTCATATCTACAGAAATTCTTTGTACTATCTCAGGTTTAGGCATAATTATTTGCATTGACTGCAATTTAAATTGACTGTTTCTATACAATTTCCTTGGAAGTTCATTCCTTTCCTATTTCCTAATCATTTTGTAATTTAGTATATTATCTTATGACCCAGTGGTAAAGAATCCACCTGCCAAGCAGGAGATTCAGGAGGCATAGTTTCAATCCCTGGGTTGGGAAGATCCCTTGGAAGAGGAAATGGCAACCCACTCCAGTATTCTTGCTTAAAATATCCCATGGACAGAGGAGCCTGGTGGGCTATAGTATGTGAGGTCATAAGAGTAGGACATGACTGGGCACACAAACATAGTATCTCAGGGCTAGAAGAAATTCTGAAATACATTCTGTTTTGCCTAACACATCTTCCCTTCCCCAGACTTTGTGCTTCTCTCTGTGTCTGAATTCCTTCTGAAACACACCCCCTTGGCGACCACCTAGCCAAGATAGACATCTTTAACAATAGAAGTTCACTACTACCTCTTGAGGTGACCCAGGACATTTTTACAGTGCTCTGACAATTAAAATACCCTTCTGTCATTACCATTGCTATTTCTAACTGCTGGAATTTCACAGGAAAGTTTAACCATAAACTTCTTTGCCTAAAAGCTCCTTGAAAAATAATTCTGTTTATAGTAGCATCAAGAAGAATAAAACACTTAGGAAAAAAATCAAGAAGGCAAAAGACTTACATATTGAAAACTATAAAACATTGTTGAAAGAAATTAGACACCAATAAATGGAAACATGTCTTGTGTTTCATGGATTAAAAGACAATGTTGTTAAGATGTCAATACTACCCAGAGGTTTATGGATTTGATGCAGTCCCTAGCCAAATCCTGGTGATATTTTTGTAGAAATATAAAAATCCATCCTAAAATTCATGTGAAATTTCAAAGGACCCCAAATGACCAAAAGAAAAAAAGAAACTTACAAAAGAAGAGCAAAGTTGGAGATCTCACACTACCTGATTTCAAACCATACTGTAAAGCTGCAGCAATCAAAACAGTATAGTACTGGCGTGGAGACAGACATAGGGATCCATGGAATAGAAGTGAGTCTAGAAATAACCTCATACATCTGTGATCAACTTAGGAGTCAACTGAGGGGTCAACAAGGGTGCCGAGACCATTCAATGGAGGGAAGAATTGTCTTTTCAACAAATAATTCAGAAACAACTGCACAGACAAGTGCAAAATGATGAAGTCATTTACACCATCTACAACCAATACCATCTACAACCAATACCATCTACAACCAATACCATCTACAACCAATACCTTAAAACGGATCAAAGACCTAAACATGAGACCTAAACCTATAAAACTCTTAGAAAAAATGTAGAAGGAAAATGATATTGAATTTGGCAATGATTTCTCAGATGTAATGACAGAAGCACAGACAATGAAAGACAGACAATTTGAACTACATTAAAGTTAAATGCTTTTGTATATCAAGACACTATCAACAGTGGTAAGGCAACACACACAATAGGAGAAAATGTATACAAATTACATATCTGATAAGGAGTTAATATCAAGAACATAAAAAAGAATTTCTACAACTGAACAGAAAAAAAAAAAACAATTAAAAATGGACAAAGGACTTAGATATCACTCCAGAGAAGATATACAAACACCAAAAAAAGCATGAAAAAAAAGAAAAAGATGTTCAGCATCACTAATCATAGGGAAATGCAAATCAAAACCACAAAACATTACTTCACACCCATCAGGCTAGCTATTATTAAAACAAACCAACACAAGAACCTAAAAACAGGAAATAACAAGTGTTGGTAAAGACAAGGAAAATTGGACCCTTTGAGCACTGTTGGTAAGAATATGAACTGTAGGAGCCACATTGGCAAACAGTACAGTGTTCCCTTAAAAAAATTAAAGAGAGAATTATCATGAAATCCTGCAATTTCACTTCTAAGTATATACTTGAAAGAATTGAAAGCAGAATCTGAAAAAATTATTTGTATACCAATGTTTGCAGCAGCATTGCTCACAATAGCCAAAAGGTGGAAACAACCCAAGTGCCCACCAATAGATGAATGAATAAACAAAATGTGTTACATATGCACAGCAGATTATTCAGCCTTTAAAAAGAAGGAAATTCTAAGACATGCTACAATGTGAGTGAATCTCCAGGACATTCTGTTAAGTGAAATAAGCCAGTAACAAAAGGACAGATAATGTTGATTCCACTTAAATGAGATATCTAGAGTGATCAAATTCATAGAGACAGAAAATGGAATGGTTTCCAGGAGACAGAGAGGGAGGAGTGGGGAGTTTTTGTCTAATGGATACAGAATTTGAGTTTTGGAAGATGAAAAGAATTATGGAGTTGGATAGTGGTGATAAAAATCATGCTGCTGAACTCTGCACTTAAAACTGGTTAAAATGCAAACTTTATGTTATAAATATTTACCACAATTTTTTTACTTAAAAAAAAATAGTCAAATAAATGAAGGCAACCAACACAGCCTCACAAAGGAATCTCACAGCCATCTCCTTCTGCTGTTCATCCTATTACATAAAGTCCAGTCATCCTCAGGTCACTCTCTGAATATCCTTCAGCTACCAGCCTATAACCCATTTAGTCCATGGGCCATAGACCTCGGCATGACAATGACCAGCTAGTTAAGAAGAAAAAAAGCCAAGACTTCCCTGGTGGTCCAGTGGTTAAGACTCTGCGCTCCCAATGCAGGGGGCCCGGGTTTGACCCCTGGTCCAGGAACTAGGTCCCACATACCACAGAAAAGATCCTGCATGCAGCAATGAAGATTCTGAGTGCTACAAGTAAGACTCAGCACAATGAAAAAAAGGAAAAAAACCTATTATCCCCTACGCTTCTGTTACTAGACTATTACCACTACAGCCAGAGTCCTACTAGTTGATTGTCACATTGTTAATTCCTATAGTGTTAACTGCCCAACTGCTAAAGGCTATGTGCTTTTCTAATATGCCACCACTAAAAACCTTTTGTCAGTTAAAACTCTTTCAGTGATTAAAAAGAAAAACAAATACATGAAATCTGTGCAAAAAACTTAAGCAAAAACAAGAAATGTATTGGTTCATGTAAATGTTCCCAAAATGGTGCTGGCTTAAGGTATGGCTTGATTCAGGGATTTAAACAATGTCACCTGGTCTCAATTATTTTCTTCTCTTAGCCCAGCTCTGCTCTTCTTCTCTTGTCTTCATTCTTAGGCCCTCTGCTCCTGAGATGTCCCCTATAACTCCTGGCTTCAGGGGTGGTAGGACAAAACTTGCTCCCAGCAATCCCAAAATATCCAAACTGTCACAGGTTTTCATGGGCTCTGATTGGGGCACATCCCTGAACCAATCTCTGTGGCCAGGATAGTGCTGGTGTGGATTGGCTTAGTTCTAGTCCCATGTGCCAGCCCTGAGCAGGAACTAGTCAACTCCCTGGGCTGAAAGAGGAGAGGAGATAGTCCATAGAGGATAATAAGGTTAAGGTCACCAGCAGGGTAGGGGGATGTTGAGGAACAAAAACTACAGGTTCAGGCTTCCTTCGCAGTCTTCTGGTTAAGAATCCCCCTTGGAATACAGGGAAGACGGATTTGTTCCCTTGTCTGGGAAGATACCACATGCTTTGGGACAACTGGGCCCATGTGCCACAACTACCGAACCTGCACTCTAGAACCCACAAGCTACAAATGCTGAGCCCCCATGCAGCAACTAACTGAAACCCGCACGGCGAGAGCTCGTGCTCTACAAGAGAATCCACTGCAATGAGAAGCCCGCATACTACAACTAGAGAGTAGCCCCTGCTCCCTGCAACTAGAAAAAGCCGTCACACAGCAGTGATGACCCAGAGCAGCCAAAAATAAACAAATAAACAAATATTAAAAAAAAAACCAAACTACAGGCTCAAAGTGAAAG
Source organism: Ovis canadensis (assembly GCF_042477335.2). Taxonomy (NCBI): domain Eukaryota; kingdom Metazoa; phylum Chordata; class Mammalia; order Artiodactyla; family Bovidae; genus Ovis; species Ovis canadensis. The sequence continues at coordinate 36,072,606 of NC_091260.1, forward strand.
TGTTAGTCACTCAGTAGTGTCAGACTCTTTGCAACCCCATGGACTGTAGCCCACCAGGCTCCTCCTTCCTTGGGATTCTTCAGGCAAGAATACTGAAGCAGGTTGCCGTTTCCTTCTCCAGCAGATCTTCCCGACCCAGGGATCGAACCTGGGTCTCCCAAATTGCAGGCAGATTCTTTACCATCTGAGCTACCAGACAGGTTCAACCATCGTTCAGTTAGTTCAACCGAATATTTTATGGACTAAAAGATATTGCCTTTAGTTTATCTCTACTAAATACAATGTTGTTAGAATCCTTCCGGTAAATCATACAGAATTCTATTCTATCAGGCAGTGCATTCCTTGTTTCTCTCAGCTGTGTGTACGTAACAGTGTGGTGAGTGTGCCTTACAGATTTTATTGCACTCAGTGATGAGTACACATTTATATATCACATTTATACATGTGATATAAACAGGTTATAAACACCATGTACTTCAGCCCACCACTATGACCTTCCTTTTGAAGTGACATTTCCAGTATCTTCGATATCAAGTCATACAACCTGACACCAGGCCCATCTTTATGCTTAAGTCTTGGCCCTGTTTCTTGTGTCCAGAGATATTATGAACAATCTTCACACAATGTCTGTGGTCCTGGGAGGGCTTCTAGTAGAGAGTGAATGCTCTATGCCATCTATGCATCCTTCATCTAGCCATCATCAGAAAGACCTTTTTCTTTATATCCCCCAGATTCCAAATGTTCTAGAAACATGCACACTCTCAAGAAAAAGGGGTAACAGTAGTAATAGCCAAGTATATGCAGCATTTACAACACACTATGCCCTGTTCTAAAAGCATATAGGGTTAAATATTAACTCATTTATTCCTCACAGCAACTTTATGAAGTACATGGTTATTATCATCATCATCTCCATCTTGAAGACAAGGAAACTAAGACCCAGAGAGTGTAACTGGCCCAAATTTACACAGCTGGTTAGTACAAACCAGGAATTGAACCCCACTGTTGCAGCCCCAGAGTCTTACACTTACAGAGAAGTGGCACTTGCCTTTCACATCCATTACCACTCACTCCCAGGCTTCAGCCAAATGTACATGTGGGTTGGCTTTGAAAGAAGCTCCTACAGTAACGAATCTACCATGGTTAAATTAGGGAGCAGCTACTCACTTCACGAGGCAGTTTGTTGTCGCAAGTGAATCATTTTCAGTGACAAGCTTCTCCTGGAACACGTCAGCTGGTTAAAAAGTCATTAGTGACTTCCCAGAAGTACTGGGAAAAGGAAACCAAGCCAAGGGGTTAGGACCACTGCCAACTAAAGATCCATTAGAACTATAAAGTGTCTCTAGTATAACGTCCACATTAGTAGAAAAACACAATTCTAAGAACTTTTCTTATACACGTATATTTTCCCTGAACCACGGCCACGTGTGGGAGATATTAAGTAGGGGGCCTCGGCACAGCACTTCACAAGAGGTGTCCTCATAAACAAAACTTCTCTCCCAGTCCTTTCATTGCTCCCCTGGGGTCACCTAACCCACAGTTCTCTTGTCACTTTTGTCAATACTATTAGTTGGTTCAAACATGCAAAAAGGTATAATCCAAGTGGCTAAGAAGAGGAGGAGAAAGAGATGGGGCATTTCCTCTTGCCTTCCCCTAGTACAGAGTCTAGCAGCAGCTGCTTCTCTTTCAGCAGGAGGGTCCTTTCCCCAGAACCAGACCTCACTGGGCTCACATGTAAAGAACCTGCCTGCTAGCTCAGGGGATGCAAGAGATGAGGTTCAGTCCCTGAATCAGGAAGATCCTTTGGAGGAGAAAGTGACAACCTATTCCAGTATTCTTGCCTGGAAAATTCCCTGGAGAGAGGAGCCTGGCGGGCTACAGTCCATGGGACCACAAAGAATTGGACACAACTGGGCAACTGAACACACATCAAATTCAAAGGAGTTGCATATAGCTCTGTTTCTGTTAATTAAAAAATCTTTATTGGAATACAGTTGCTTTACAATGTTGTATAAGTTTCTTCTATACAGCAAAGTGACTCAGCTATATGTATACATATATCCCCTCTTTTGTGGATTCCCTCCCCATTTAGGTCACCCCAGAGCACTCAGTACAGTTCCTTGTGCTCTACAGTAGGTTCCCATCTCATTAGTTATCCATTTCATACATAGCATCAATAGTGTATACATGTGAATCTCAATCTCCCCATTCATCCTCCACCCCCTCTCCCCACTGGTGTCTGTATATTTGTTCCCTATGTTTGTGTGATACAGCTCTGTTTCTTTTGGATTCACCATGTCATGAAACCCCAGATGGTTCAAATGAAGGGCTTTTGTGAAGGGACTGCATGCAGAGATGAGGCAGGATTGAAAGGACAATGTTTGTTACCACAGGGAGCCCAGTGAGGCCTGGTTCTGGGGAAAGGACCCTACTGCTGAAAGAGAAGCAGCTGCTGCCAGACTCTGTACTAGGGGAAGGCAAGAGGAAATGCCCCATCTCTTTCTCCTCCTCTTCTCCTCACCAGTCTCCTGCCATTGCCTCCCATGGACACTGAGGGCCAGGAGGCCTGGGTGATGTGCTCAGTAATGTTAGTCCACAGGATTCAGAGCAAGAGGAAAGGGTAGAGAGCCCATCTAGAGGGCCGAGAATAAGGAGCACATTATCTCCTTCAAAGGTGGGTAAACTGAGTCACTGAAAGGGAAAGTAACATATTTCAGATCAAAAAGGGAAACACAGAACCAAGATAAAGGATCCACTTTCCAATCTGTCCTCACTGGTTTCAAGTAGTCTGAACGCTTGGAGAGAATCATTAAATCTCAGAGGACATCTACTCCCTCAAGCTCCTTCCCAATATATGATGACGTTACAAGGCAGCCCACCGGGGCCCACCTTTCTTCAGAAGTAGTGAAGTTGTGTGTGATCAGTATGACTCAGCCTTCTGCTTAGATTCGCCAGAGATTTTCATGAATCACTTGTGTGGGTGACCCTCTGGGTGTTGTTACTCTTTCAGTGAATTCTCTGCACATACCAAGTTTGTCTCTGTTTGATTCATGAAGGTGATTCATCTGAAGAAGTTGATCTGACCATGGTTTATCAGGCAGCATCTAACGGAGATGTCAGTGCTCTGACTGCTGTGATTCGGGAAGACCCTTCCATCCTAGAATGCTGTGACAGTGAAGGTGAGCTATTTATTCATTTTGGAGCCTACAGAATGTCCTGATCTGTCCTTTCAGAAATGGCCTCCAGAGGTGAGCAATGTTAAGAAAATGATATTTGAAACGCTACTTTGATACTGAAGGGTCAAGGAATATCCTGCCTGTAACCATGTACAGTTCCCTCAGTATTTCATTTAATGAGAATCATGAACACAAATCTTCAAACTCTTTTATATCACCTCTTCTCATAAAGCTGTTCAGTCTGAGTTTGTTTTCAGCTTCTTTGTATGAGTGACAAAAGTAGATAGGCAAAGTAGATGACATTAGAAGAAGTATATGAAAAGAAGAGGCTATTTTTGGTAGCAGTGGATGTTAGGGAAAGTGTGGTTATTAAAGCCAGGGAGCTAGGACTTCTGCTTCTGGGAAGACAGGGCAGAAGTAGAACTTTTTTTTTCTATTTCTTCTGCTAAATGCAACTAAAAATCCTGAATATTGTACATAGCATAAACATGAGAACACTCTGGAAGGTAGAGAGAAAATGACAGACTAGCTAAGACCTTGAGACCCAAGGAATGAGATAGTGGTGAATTTCCTGGGCCTCCTTTTTGCCCCAAATTTCCAAGACTTAGAAGTGAAGAAGCTGACAATGTAAAAATGTCAATGGACAGAGAGCGAAAAAGCCCCCAGCAAAAGCCTGCTCTCTAGTCAAAGAACCAAGAAAGGGATCACATAGCAAGACAAAAAACTTTTAAACAATAATGAGTCTACTCCACCAAACACTCCCACCAAAACAACAACAACAAACTACAACCTCAACCCCATTCATTCTAGCAAAGACCAAGCTGGGAGCCTGCACCTCCACCTTCACCTGGTAATGAAGTCCCCACATCACCACCTCTGAGGCAGTGTCAGGGGATTCCTTCTTCAGAATTAGGATTCTCACCACCACCCAGTAATGAAAGGTCTTCTCCCTTAGATGTCAATGAAAGCTAGGTAAGGGGCTTAGACTTCTAATCTTACCTGGCAGTACTGAGGTGGTGTCCCCCCTTCATTTCCCCTTTGGAGCAGTATCAGAAAAAAACAGCTAAAATAGAGGATTTAAGCAAGACTTAGGCAACCTATAATGCAATACTCCAAATGTCCAAGTTTCAAAGAAAATCACTTGACATACCAAGTATCAATAAGACCTCAAGCTGAATGGAAAAAACAATCAATAGATGCCAACACTGAGATGACAGATGTTAGAATTATCTGGCAAAGATTTTCAAGTAACCATGGAAAAATGCTTCAGTAAGCAATTACAAGTATGCTTGAAACAAACAAACGAAAAATAGAAAGGCTCGGCAAAGAAATAACAGATATAAAGAAGAATCAAGTGGAAATTTTTAAACTGAAAAATACAATAATTACAATTAAAAACTCAATGGCTAAGCTCAGGAGCAGAATGAGGAAGCAGAGGAAAGGATCAATGAAATTGAAAATAGAAAAAATAGCAACGAAGCAATCTGAACAACTGAAGGAAAAAAGGGTTAAAAATGAAGAGGAAGACTAAGAAGAGGAAAGAAGAGAAGAGAAACAAAAAGGAGGAGGAGAGGAAGAGGTGGCAGCCTCAAGGGCCTATGGAACTATAACAAAGAAATTATCATTGGTTTCTCTATCCTAGTGTTTCTGGGAAGTAATTGATCATTTTTAACCAGTTGACTTGTCCTAAGAGGAGATTGGAATTTCCTTATCATGACAATAAAATGTGTTGTAAAGTGTGTGGTTGCTCCCTAATTTATCCATGGTAGTTTCTTCATTCATTTGTTTGTTAAAGAAGAATTACTTATACATCTGCTTTGGGGTGAGAAGTTGGAAATGAAAGAAAATTGAGAAAGTCAATGAACCAAGAAACTAATTCTTTGAAAAGGTCAATAAAGCTTTTAAACCTCTACCAATAAGGACAAAAAGGAAAATGAAAGAGATCCAAGTTATCACTATCAGGAATAACCCTGCAGACATTTAAAGGATAATAAGAAAATATAGCAAACAGCTCTACACACATAATTTGACCATTTAGATGAAATGGAGCAGTTCCTCAAAAAAGATAAATAACCACAGTTCACCCAATAGGACTTTATTTGAATAGTTCTATAACTATGAAGGAACTTAAATTCATAATTTTTAAATTCCCAGAAAAAGACATCATCAGGCCTAGATGATTTCACTGGGGACTTTGAGAAATTTTTAAATAAAATTAATACCAACTCTACATAATCTCTTCCAGAAGAGAAAGAAACTTTTCTGAGTTACGATTATGAAACTAATATTCAGTCCAGTTCAGTCACTCAGTCGTGTCCAATTCTTTGCGACCCCATGAATCGCAGCACGCCAGGCCTCCCTGTCCATCACCAACTCCCAGAGTTCACTCAGACTCACATCCATCGAGTCAGTGATGCCATCCAGCCATCTCATCCTTTGTCGTCCCCTTCTCCTCCTGCCGCCAATCCCTCCCAGCATCAGAGTCTTTTCCAATGACTCAACTCTTCACATGAGGTGGCCAAAGTACTGGAGTTTCAGCTTGAGCATCATTCCTTCCAAAGAAATCCCAGGGCTGATCTCCTTCAGAATGGACTGGTTGGATCTCCTTGCAGTCCAAGGGACTCTCAAGAGTCTTCTCCAACACCACAGTTCAAAAGCAGCAATTCTTCAGCGCTCAGCCTTCTTCACAGTCCAACTCTCACATCCATACATGACCACAGGAAAAACCATAGTCTTGACTAGACGGACCTTAGTCAGCAAAGTAATGTCTCTGCTTTTGAATATGCTATCTAGGTTGGTCATAACTTTTCTTCCAAGGAGTAAGCATCTTTTAATTTCATGGCTGCAGTCACCATCTGCAGTGATTTTGGAGCCCAAAAAATAAAGTCTGGCGCTGTTTCCACTATTACTCTGATATCAACATATGACAAAGATGATATAAAAAATAAACCTATAGACCAATACTCCACATGAATACAGATATAGACAGACATCCTTAGCAAAATATCAGCAAATAGGGACTTCTCTGATGGTCCAGGAGTTAAGACTCTGCACTTCCAATGCAAGGGGCACAAGTTCAATCCCTGATTGGGGAACTAAGATTCTACATGCCGTGAGGTATAGCCAAAAAATAAAAAGTAAATAAAAAATTTTAAAAACCAGCAAACAGAATTCAGTAATATATAAAAAAGAATTATATACCAGGACCAGATGTGGCTTGTTCTAGAAATGTAAGTCCATTTCAACACTTGAAAATTGAGGCTTCCCTGGTGGCTCAGTAGTAAAGAATCTGCCTACCAGTGCAGGAGACATGGGTTCGATCCCTGGTCCAAGAAGATCCCACATGCTATGGAACAACTAAGCCCATGCACCAGAGCTACTGAGCCTGTGCTTTGGAGCAGCAACAAGAGAAGCCAGCGTACTCCACCTAGAGAAGAGCCCCCTCTTGCCACAACTGGAGAAAAGCCAATGCAGCAATGAAGACCCAGCATAGTCAAAAACAAATAAACCTTGAAAAAAGAAACTTGAAAAATTAAGCAATGTGTCATTTTAACCAGCTAAGAAGAAAACCCACATGATCATATCAGTTGATACAGAAAAAACATTTGACAAAATTCATCACACATTCATTATTAAAAACTCTCAGAAAGATAGATGTGGAGGGGATCTTCTTCAATTTGATAGATAGTATCTACAAAAAACCCTGGAGCTAACATTTTACTTACTGGTGAAAGGCTGAATGCTTTGCCCCTGAGACGGGCAACAAAGCAAAAAAGTTTATTCTTTCTCATATTCAACATAGCCCTGGGAATTCTAGCCAGTGCAAAAAAGCAAGAAAAGAAAAAAAAAGAAAAAACAAGCATACATATTGAAAAAGAAAACTGTTCCTTTTTTTGCACAACTTGATTGTCTACATAGAAAATACTAAAAAATCTATCAAAAACTCAAACTAATGAATTGAGCAAGGTTCCAGGATACAAAATCAATATACAAAACCAAATTTATTTCTATTAATATATACTAGAAATGAACACATGGACATCAACATTCAAACCACAATACCAAGTAAAATCACTCAATAAAAAAATATTTAGGTGTGAATAAAACAAAATACATTCAAGACTTACATACTCTAAACTATAAAATGCTGATGAAAGAAATCAAAGATCTAAAATAAATAGAGAGAGCATGTTCATGGATTAGAAGATTCAATATAGTAAACATGAAATGCTCCCCAAATTCATATACAAGTTTAATGCAATTTCTATCAAACTCGAATAAGATATCTTTTGTGGATATAGACAAGATTATCTAAAATTTGTATAGAAAGCAAAAAAACTAGGAGAGTTAAAACAATTTTGAAAAAGAAGAATGAAGTAGGGGAGAATTCAGTTCAGTTGCTCAGTTGTGTCTGACTCTTTGCGACCCCATGGACTGCAGCATGCCAGGCTTCCCTGTCCATCACCAACTCCTGGAGCTTACTCAGACTCATGTCCATTGAGTCAGTGATGCCAAACATCTCATCTTTTATTGTCCCCTTCTCCTCCTGCCCTCAATCTTTCCCAGCATCAGAGTCTTTTCAAATAAGTCAGTTCTTTGCATCAGGTGGCCAAAGTATTGGAGTTTCAGCTTCAACATCAGTCCTTCCAATGAACACTCAGGACTGATCTTTAGGATGGACTGGTTGGATCTCCTTTCAGTCCAAGGGATGCTCAAGAGTCTTCTCCAACACCACAGTTCAAAGGCATCAATTCTTTGGTACTCAGCTTTCTTTATAGTTCAACTCTCACATCCATACACGACCACTGGAAAAACCATGTCTTTGACCAGACGGACCTTTGTTGGAGAAGTAATGTCTCTGCTTTTTAATATGCTGTCTAGGTTGATCATAACTTCTCTTCCAAGGAACAAGCATCTTTTAATTTCATGACTGCAGTCACCATCTGCAGTGATTTTGTATTACTAATCACCTCCAATAAAGTGTGTGCTGTACCTGTCTGCCTAGTCAGCATTGCTTTCTAAAGATACTTTCAGATTCTGCATTGTTCAAACCAACTCAGGCTTAACCCTGCCTGTTAAGTCCCAAATTATGCTGATTCCCAAGGTAGTAATAAATAAACTTTATCATCTGCACAAAATGTTTTAATCAAGCAGTTACAGCAAGATTGCAAAAGATTTAACGGGGTCTAAAAATACATAATTTATATTGGGCTGGCTAAAAAGTTCCTTCAGTTTTTAAGTAAAAACTATCTTATGTATTTTCTGCTGATTAATTCTAGACACTTTTCATCTAGTGCTGTTTTCAGTCGGTCTATCTGACAGCAATAGAAAGTGAAAGTCAAGTCACTCAGTCGTGTCCGACTCTTTGCAACCCCATGGACTGTAGCCTACAAGGCTCCTCAGCCCATGGAATTTTCCAGGCAAGAGTACTGGAGTGGGTTGCCATTTCCTTCTCCAGGAGATCTTGCTGACCCAGGGATCAAACCCAGATCTCCCGCATTGCGGGCAGACACTTTACCATCTGAACCACCAGGGAAGCCCTGGGGGCAATAGTTGGAATTAATTGTTTGGTTTTTCCAGGAGCTCATAATAGAGGACGACCTTCCTATCTCACCATATACATGTCACCTTCTTTGGATTGAAGACCGGCTTGTGGTGTGGTTGGTGGTGGTTCATTTTACTTGTCCCACAGTCTTTTATGTTCCCACATTATTGTACAGAATCCACTTGTCATTACCCATCAAAATTTGTTTCAAAAGTAAAATGTTTTTGTTACGTTTAAATAGAGAATCACATGCAGAAATATGGTCAAAAGCGTTTTTTGCTTAACTTATATGGAATCCAAACATCAAAGTGATTAGCATAACCAAGCAGGTGCAAATGATTTTCCATACTTGATTTGGAAATTTTGATATATCAGCTACCTTCTGTGTGGTATAACGTTGATCGTTCTCAGTTAATGTCTTGATTTGATCGTTATCAGCTTCAACTGGTCTACCCAACTGTGGAGCATCATCCAGCAAGAAATCTCCAGCATGAAACTTCACAAAATACTTTGACATGTTTGATCAGTCACAGCACCTTTCCCATACACTGCACGAATCTTTTTTTGAGTTTCCATTGTGCTTTTATCTTTGTTGAAATAATAAACATAATATGCCGAAAATGTTGCTTTTTTCTTCCATCTTCAATATTAAAATAGCTACAAAAATTCACCAATTTTGATAATTTTTTTAAATGCATGCTGATGTGACAGCTATCACAGTACAACCAAACAAAATTGTTTAGAATGAAGTTAGAGACAAGTGAGCACTACTAGAGACAGCTTATAGAAAATAAAAAAAACTGTTGACCAACCCAATATAAATGCAGCAACAATCATCATCTCTCTTCAGCTCAGCAGCTGAATTTGTGTTGAGGGTAGTTCATCTGCAAAGAGCATAATAAATGAACAGGTAAATAAAGTCGACTCATAAATTTCACAAGTCAAACATTTTTTAAAGCTGTTGAAATGTCTCATTCCAGGATGTACACCCTTAATGCATGCGGTTTCTGGACGTCAAGTGGACACAGTGAAGCTGCTGTTGAAGATGGGAGCCAATATTAACACGCAGGATGCTTATGGCCGCACGAGTCTCTGCCTGGCAACCTATCTGGTACCAACTGTATCTGTGGCGGGTGTGAAGGAGTGGGGTGGACTAGATGTGTTGTTACGGGGCCCCTACTTGCAGAAGAGTGATCTTTGATTTGTGCAGCTGGTCAATAGAAATAGAAGTGAAGAAATTTTGCCTTAATCATCTCCAACATTTATATAATCACTTGGAATTGGTAGCATGGATTTAAGTCGTTTTGGATCTTCCTGATAAGCCTCTAGGAGCTTCCCTGGTGGCTCAGTGGTAAAAAATTCGCCTGCCAATGCAGGAGATGCAGGATCAATCCATGGGTAGGGAAAATCCCCTGGAGAAGCAAATGGCAACCCACTCCAGTATTCTTGCCTAGAGAATCCCATGGACAGAGGAGCCTGACGGGTGACGGGCTATAGTCCATGGGGTTACAAAAGAGTTGGACATGACTAAGCAACTAAACAACAACAAACAACAAGCAAACAGAATACACTGGAATCAAGGGACACTTCTAAAATTCAAAATTTCACATTTCTTGGGCTAGATAGCCACTTCAGAGACAGGGAGAAGTTCTCTAGATCACGGTGAGCAGTGAGCTTAGCGAGTTGCCACCGTTGCATACAGCTCTTTCTGGGAACGCATTCTAAGGGCTTGCATAGGAAAGTATGCCTGCATGGCAGCATGGCATTACCCTCTACTGTTGACACCACCTCTGTTTGGAAGCCCAAGGCAGGGCCCCTCACTGGCTCTTCTGAGTTTCCCTGGAGGTGAGAATACATAGCGTCTTAGTGATTACACTGTGAAGCCCACCACTCTCTCTGGCAATGTTTGAATTAAAGTATTAAAGAGAAACTTGACAAAGGGAACATTCAGAAATTGTCTCAGTCACAGATTCAAACTCAATATACAAATAAACTTACCAAAGAGGTGTAGTCCTAGGCAAATTTCTTCACCTCTTTACGCCTCTTTCCTCATTTGTAAAATGTAACAAAAATAATACCCTAAGTTGGTCACAATTAAAGGAGAACCACATGCAGTCACCCAGCACATAGTAGTACAAAACATAGTTTTTTGGTTCTAAATAATGACCATGAAATTCAGATGTAGTCAATAGTTTTCTGATTTCTTTTCTGAAGAAGAAAAAAAGAAAACCGCATACATACTTCCATGAAATGTTGCAAAATGATAAAAAATGTTTAAAACCCTCCTCCATCAGAAGATTTGTTTTTCAAAAGCTATAAAACTTTGGCAACTCTGAAATTTGTCCAGTATGCTTTCCTTTTGGTCTCCTGCTCATATTTTTCCTTTTAATCAGAGAACTAGATGACTTAGGCATTAGGAATTAAAACCAGATTTAATATCTTAGTAAACGATGACTCAAGACTGAAAACTATTTGCCTCTACTTAACACTCAGATATTATTGGTCAGCTCTACAAAGCCATATTCAATCTTAGAACCTATGAATTTTACTGTGCTTTTGTTGAAAGTTTTTTTTCTAGACTTTTCAGAACTGAAAGGTCTTATCATTATCTTTCTTTCTCTTCCATGCATTTAGTAACATTTTTATTACTACCAGTATTGCAAGGGAAAATATTCAGTAATCTTTCTCGTTACTGGGTAATCTTGAGGCTTAACTATATAAGAACGGAATAAAGCAGGGAAAGAAATATAGTTATATTATTACTCGTAATCATAACTGAATTTACTTATAAGTTTATTTATAATTAGGTGGGAAACCCAAGTGATTCTGGATGAATGTTGGAGGTATTCTCCTTGACATGTGAGCCAAGCTCAGTTATCAGCAGGGTTGGGTCAGTTACTTAAAGTATTAATGAATAGAAAGGAAGGACTAGCCTGCAGTTACAGTTTCCCTTTGAAATCAGAGGGACAGTGGAGAAATGACCCAATTTTAAGTGCTAACCGAGGAGGAGTCAAGCATCAGATGTGGCAATATCAGGTCTCAATCTGGTGAATTTGTAGGCAACAGAGTTCACAGGAGGGGTCTTGGGGAATTCATAGGTGGATAAAACAACAATTGGGAGCACATAAGAGGGTGCTGGTAATAGATCCATATTCAAGAGCAGAAAGGGCAGTGAGTGGCTGGCAGGGTCCCAGCCATTGGAGTAGAGCTCAGTTTAGAATTCTAGGGATCAGAAAAGAGACTGACTAGAGTAACAAAGATATTATCTTTGGGGTTGCTAGAAAGAGAACATGGAAAAGGGGATGAAGGGCCATACCTCAGATATAGGTGAACAGAGGCATAGAGTGGAGTTTGGGACATAAAGACTTAGGGGCTTCTGTGGTGGTCCAGTGGTTAAGAATCCTCCTGCCAAATCAGGCGACACAGATTCAATCTGTGGCGTGGGAAGATTCCACTTGCTGATGGGCAACTAAGCCCACGCACCACAGCTGCTGAGTCCAAGCTCCACAAGTACTGAAGCCCTCCCACTCTGGACCCCATGCTCCACAACAAGAGAAGCCACCTCAGTGAGAAGCCTGCACACTGTAACTAGAGAGTAGCCCCCACTCGCTGCAACCAGAGAAGCCCTTGTGCAGCGACAGAGACCCAGTGAAGCCAAAAATAAATAAATTAAATAATGACATAGGAGCCCAGTTTTAAAAGCAGACCATGGTATCCAGTTTTGAAATTAGCATGATTTGGAGTTAAGCCCAAAAGGGTCTAGAGTTGACTAATCATCCTCATTACTTGCCACCTTTGGCTCTGGAAACTGAGTCTAAAAGGGGAATGAGTCTCAGCGAGTGGCCCTAGAATTGGGGAGACAGAGGCAGAAGACTCTAGGATCTGTCTGTCCCTGACAGGAAAATGTCCTCCAGAAAACTCAAAAATCCACACCTCAAGACCTTCTATCCTCTGCTGTCTGAATAGGAGGTATGGGCCTTAACCAACAACTTCAGGTCAAATAGAATATGTTTTTAGCCAAACCAAAAGAAGAGAGGGAAAGAAAACTGGAGAAAGTTTGTTGGACTCTGTTACTATGTCATGCAGGATTGTGTTGTATAACATTGCTTTTGCTCTTCCAGGGATGGCTGGAAGGCTGTGTGAGTCTACTCAGAAATGGTGCCAAGCACAATATTCCAGATAAAAATGGCCGTCTGCCACTGCACGCTGCCACTGCTGAGCCCGATGTGAGGTACGTCTGTAGCCAGGTTCACATGACATTCAAATCGGGATGTATCCAAGTTGGATTAGAAGCTCACCTAATCCAACCCTTGTAGCAAATAAAAACAAAATCTATCCATTTCTTTGGTATTTTCAGCACACAGGACCACATCTCAATGAATCAAAATACCCTGGAATAATCTCAACTCTAATATCACTCTCAATTTGACTTTGATAAAACCCTTTTCTCCTAGTCTCTGATTTAATAAGAAATGCTACGTGTCATCATCTGAATTTGTATATTCATTCACTCAGTCAGTCAATGATTAATTCAATAACTATTTATTGCATGCTTAGAGTGCCTATTATGGACCAAGCATTGCTCTAGGCCTTAGATTTCCACATGAGCCAGACCGTGGCTCTGACTTCACAGATCTTACTTTTGGGTGAAGGAGTTCAGTGACACACTAGCAAACAAATAAATAGTATAATTTCAAGTAGTGATGAGGGCTATGACGGAAATCAAACAAGGTAAGAGAACATTACTGTCTGAACTCAGAGTCATCAACATTTAAGGGTGGTGTCAGCTACAAATTGGCACTTGTCACTGGCCATCTATCTCTGGGTATTTCCCAACTGGCACTAGTGATAAAGAATCCACCTGCCAATGTAGGAGACACAAAAGATGAGGGTTTTATCCCTGGGTCAGGAGATCCCCTGGAATAGGAAATGGCAACTTGCTTCAGTATTCTTGCCTAGAAAATTCCATGGACAGAGAAGCCTGGTGGGCTTCTCTATACAGTCCACGGGGTCACAAAGAGTTGGACATGACTGAGCAACTGAGCACACATCTACCTCTATAAAGATTAACTCACGTGCTGCTATAGCTGCTGATTTTCAAACCCCGCCCCCACCCCTCTCCCACCCACCCCTCACCTCCCCACAACCAGGAAAGGAGTTCAGGAGTTCAGAGCAGAAATGAAACATGCTGTGCTCAGGGGAAAACTGGGAGAACAGGTCTTCAGATGGTTAGATATTTTCAGGAGCCAATGTTATGAGCCCAGTTCTTGTATCTCCTCATATCTAGAAAAGCACTAAAATCCTCCATGGTGATGACTGCTCCTTGTGACTAGCAAAAGCTTCACGAGACTGGAAGAAACCTGGAAAAATGAGCACTTGACTGCATATATTCCCCCCTCCCCAAAATCTCGTATATACGCTGACCTTCCCCGCTTCTTTTCTGGAGTAGTTTCTCAGAGCTACTTGAGTTCTCCCCAGCTACAGTCCTCATTTTGCCCCCAAATAAAACTTAATTCACAAGTCTCATGTTGTGCATTTTTTTAAGTCAACAGCTGGAAGGAGGCAAAGACCTAGCAAAGGAGACTGAGAGGGCAGGGGGTAACCAGTGGGTTAGCAGGAAAACCAGAAATGTGTGATCCTGGAGGCTATGCAAAGGAAAGTCCTCAGATAATTACTTTCTTGTAAGACGATTGTGCAACAAAGGAAAAAGCTTTGCCCAGAGAGTCCTCTGTACTGAGTGGCCTGGATCCCCAATCTTTCAAAAGCCCCTCCTCGCAGCTTGATAACAAAGTTTCCCAGTATGGAATCAGCAACACTCCAGGCACTTCCTGAACCTTTGCTGACAGAGCAGACCTCTGACAGGAATTTCACATCCCAGAGCTAGGCAGTAGGCCAGCATCTCAGGGGCTGCCTTCTGCTGCCTCCTCCTCCAAACCCTGTGTCCAGAAGTAAACTCAAGCCTGTGGGGGTTGAGGCGACCAAGGCCCCTTCCAGGTTGAGAGGTGATAGGGTTTCTTCATTTCAGTCTGGTTTACACTAAAGTAAGAGGACTTGGGAAATTCCAGGACTATTCCCAACCAAGTCTTGCCTTTTATTATCATTGGATCATATCCAGCAATAATAGAAAACTAAGATTTACTCAAAGCCCAACAAAACAAGGAAGTTTAGAGAAGAAACAGGAAGCCCAGAGCTAACAATCTGTGGACATCATAAAAAGATGACTACCTTTTGATGAAAAAAGAATGACTTTTCTAGACGACCCACAAAAATATTTAGTCACAAAATCATACTGTTTTCCCAAGAGTGTGTGTGTTAATCGCATCTGACTCTTTGCGACCCCATGGACTGTAGCCCACCAGGCTCCTCTGTTCATGGAATTCTCCAGGCAAGCATATTGGAGTGGGTCACTACTTCCTACTCCAGGGGATCTTCCTGACCCAGGGATTGAGCCTGGGTCTCCTACGTTATAGGCAGATTCTTTACCATCTGAGCCACCATGGAAGCCTTGCTGCTGCTGCTGCTGCTAAGTCGCTTCAGTCGTGTCTGACTCTGTGCGACCCCAGAGATGGCAGCCCACCAGGCAAGAACACTGGAGTGGGTTGCCATTTCCTTCTCTAATGCATGAAAGTAAAAAGTGAAAGCATTTTAATATAATATAAGTTTATTCCAATGGAGGTTTCCTGGACTGGGAGCAGGGGAGGTGGCTCCCCTCTACAGATGATTTAGAGATGCCAGCTTGTGGCTTCATTATTTCCTAGGATCACAGAATCCTTTTTGTTCAGCCTGCAGATAGGGTAAGAGGAGAGTATTTCTTTAAAAACTCAGCCTGTAAATGACACAGTTCACTTCTGCTCACATTCCATTAATAAGGATGAGTCATTCAGCCATAAGGTACGCTAAGTAACATAGTCCCTGACCAAGAAAGAATCCACATCCTGGCAATGACTCCAATCCAAGAAAGGGGGACAAGAATTTTGATGAGAAGCTGGCTCTGCCATTAAACTATTGCACCTGATGGGTGAACTAAGCCTTTGCATCAAAATCCTCAATTTGGTCAATAGAGTAAGCTTATCATCTGAAATCACTGCAATAATATATTCAAAAACAATCTAAGCATACTTCCTCTTTTGTGGATTTGTTAGACTCATTCTTACTATGTCTCTAGACTCTCTAGGACTTACATTACATCACTGTAACTGAGAGAACACAGAGCTGTGGTTTCCCCTTCTCATGAAACTGTCCCAAATGACCCAGTCACCACCTTTGGAAGAGCTGAAGCCAGAAAAATAAAATTCTCTTTGTACTAATGATATAGTTTCATTGTCCTAGATGGACAGTTTGCTGATTTTGGAAGATAAAATCTGCTTTAAATATGATAATGCTAGCTGCTGTAACTAGTAAAACCCAAAGGGTAAGATTAAATGTTCCAAAACCAAAATTAGCATTTCTGATCAATGTTATCCAAAAATGAATTGGGTTAAACCTTAACAACTGTTGAGAGAAGAAAATTATACAACGTAAGAGTTGTGAATTAAGTTTTATTTGGGGCAAAATGAGGACTATAGCCCAGGAGACAGCATTTCAGATAGCTCTGAGAAACTACTGCAAAGAGGTAGGGGAAAGGTCAGTGTCTATGTGATTTTGGTGAAGGGGGGAGTACATACATTAACCACGTATTTTTGTAGAAGGTTACTGCAAGTCACGAGAAGCAGTTGTCACCATGAATGATTTTAGTGCTTTTCTAGATATGAAGACATGTAAGAATTGGGCTCATAAAGCCTTCTTCTGAAAATATCTAACTCCTATTCTGAAGTTAAGGCCTATTCTGCCAGTTGTTTTTTCCAGAGCATGGGGTGTGTCATTCCTGATCTCCACCCTGATCTCCTTTCAGGGGGTTAGGTCAGCAATCTCAGCAGTTTGGACTGAATCTTTGTAGAGTTAGATGGCAAGGGCCAACCTTTAGTTTTGTACAAAAATATAACTAATCAGCTGACTTTGTTACCTAGAGAACATTTCAAAACTAGCTTGATTGAAAGGATTTCTTACGGAATTACATACTTAAAACTAGATACTTTATCATTGTTTTATTGAGAAATCTTATGGTTGTGGCAGAGCTTGATAACATCTGAATTAAATGTTTCAAGGCAAAACTAACCAAGCCAAAGAACTTGGGCTTGAACATAGCCCAAGAACATAGCCCATTTATCTGTCTACTTGAACTCAGAATCACTTTCTAAGAAAAAAATCTTAGTCTGCCTTACAGGCATCTTCTAATCGTAAAATCATAATGCAGAAGGGAGTGATCTTCCATTAAGTCATATAAATCTGTTCAACTATTTAATTTTCCTAAATGGACACAACTTTAGGCCAGCTTGTCTGACCATTAAAGCATAGAGGTCTATAGTTATAACAAGCATGATGATGACAAGCAGCATTGATTATTTATCATGTTCTGAGAAAATTCTGAGCACTTTCTATGTGCTATCTCGTCTAACCTTTACCACACCTCTGTGTGATAGGTAACATTTCTATCCCCATTTTACAGAGAAAACTAAGGCATCAAGAAGACAACTAATTGCCTAGTGCATGTGTAAAGATAAGTAACCTGCCCAGTGGCTCTGCCGTGCTCCTGGAGTCCACTGCTATGGATCCTGTTGACTTCATTGTAATGGCCACACTTTGTCATTAAGCCCTCAGTCTACCCTGAGAGGCCTTATGAGAAATAGTCTTATGGGACTTCCCTGGTAGTCCAGTAAATAAGACTCCGCTTTTGGAGACACAGGTTCAATCCTCAGTCCAGGAAGTTCTGCATACCACGTAGTCAAAACAAAAAAAGAAACAGCCTTACAGAACTCCTTATTGTCTGACTGTCAGGAAATATTTTGTTCATTACAGTGTCCAAAAACAATCTTTTCTGAAAAACCACACAAGAAAAATTTCTACTGAAGGAGGAATTCCTGTGCTGCTTCTGATGAATTATTTTTACTATGTGGACACTGTGACTTATGATCAGGTTTCTCTCTTTATATATTTAGAAAACTCAAAACCCAATTTGTGTCTCACCTCTGGCATGCGCATAGGACCATAATTATGTGTTCTTTATCCTGCCCTCATTTTCTCTCTGCCTACTTTCTTCTTGTGATCTTGTCTTACTATATGTATCTGAAAACCACCTAACATCCTTTTCTTGGATGGAGGTAAAGGGTGGGCAGGAGTGCCAGACCGGGCGTCAGACTGGCTGAGGATGAATCTGGCTCCATCTCTTATAGACACTATTATCTTGGGCAAGTTAACATATTAAGGTCCAGCTTTCTGTTTTAGAAAGTAGGAGTAATACAGTACTTACCTCCTAGGTAAGGAGGCAGAAGTAAATGAGAAAATATGTGAGAAAGCACTGAGCAGCATCAATTGTCAGTGTTCACTGTTAGTGACGATGATGAGGGTGAGGATATTGATGATGATGATGGAAGACAGAAATAAAAAGGTGCAATTGATCAGCACTAAAGAATGAAACCCCGAATACGCCACCCTGGCCTTTTCCACCTTAGCACACACAGGTCCACAAAAAATGCAACCACACAGGTACATGTACACACAGTCCTGCACTCACTGACATGAGCGTACATTTCCTGTGAAGTTCATCAGGGTTTAAACAGCACTTCCCTTTGTTTTAACCTTGGGACGTAGAGCATTGCAAGATTTTAGAACCCAGTGAACATCAAACTCAACCATTAGCTCCTCTGAAACTCCCTTCTCTGCCTTCGTCAGTGTACATGCATGTATATTTTTCCTCTAATCATAAGCACATGTGCTGGCCACATTGTGGACTTGTACTCAGGTACTCAGACTCCTTTTAAAATCTACTCATCCCTAGATTTCCAAACAGCACACACTCCTTCCACTCGGTGCTTGCTGGAGACTATTTAGAGTGAAGTCTCAAACTTCAGCAGCTTGTAAACTAGCCAGGGGGACACTTCAATTAGCCCTTTGCCTCCAGAGAGATTTTGGTTCTCTGATGGAAACAACTCACTAGCAAACCAGCCAGTCAATGTGCAGCCTTAACTAAGCGATAGCTCAGTGGGGAATCTAAGCTCCTGCAGGGAGGAAGGACCAATAATTAAGAACACGAGGGCAAGCTGGATGGACAAAAGCAAAGGAGCACAAGTTTCATCTCATGAGTCCCCTTGCTTTGAATACTCCACTTCTCAGCAGGTCTGAATTTTCTGCCTTTCAGCTCCCCATGGCTATTCTTGCTTCCTTGGCTAGGGCATTCAGAGGGCGCTGATGTGAAAGAAGGGGCATGATCATTAACAAAGCTGCAAAGAGCATGCAGTTGTGTTTGTACAACGTTGTGCATGCTAGAGTTGGAAGGCAAGCAGCGATTTCCTCTGAAAGCAGTCACAGGGCTCTCTGAAAGTCATTTTCATCGTCTCCACGGTTACCAGCAGATTTTTTTTTTTCTTGCCAAAGTGCCAGCAGCTCTGCCTCTTTTTATTCTCTTGATTGCAGCTAGAGGGAGGAAGGAAATCATTTCTGTGAGATTTCGCTCTCTAGTTTCGAGATGATGCCTCCTAATCTGCAGTGGATATTTCATGGCAGCTTACTCCCACCACTGGGCAGATTCTGGGACAGGAGAGCAGACAGCAGTCTTGGGGACCCTTTTCCTCAGTCATCCCCGGGCCGAGCCAGCTTCAGGACTGTGAGCTCAAGGGGCCAGCAAAACAGAGAAGCTCCAGGAGTCAAGCCTCCCTTCTTTCCAGGATACTTCTAACTGAGCTCTCCCTGGCCAACCAATCACCTCATGGCAATCAGGGGACCCCAAGATATAAGGGGTAGGACCTTTTTGTAGTAAGAAATCAACCATTATATAGAATTTATTATAGTATATAAAGTCCATTCTAAGAGACTTATGGGCATTGACTCATTTACAGTTACAACAGATCTTTAGAGAAGAGGTGTTATGTTTATTTTACAGGTAGGAAAATGTACTCACTGAGAGTTTCCTAATGAATCCAAGGTCTGGCTGATTGGTGAGGGAGCAGAGGATCTCACAGAGGCAGTCTGGCTCCAGCCTCTGTGCTCTCATCACCCCCACTCTGCCTGTCTGCTGGGACCTGGGTCTGCTGTCCTGACAGCTGGGAGGAGGTGGGCCTGATGCTGTGGCTGGAGATCTGAGAGATGGACAGAGTTTTAGCTAGTGGTAATAGATGGACTTGGGGGTTATATGATAAATACTCCTGGGTAAGCTTAGCACGTAACAGGAGCACTAAGAAAACAAAACTAAGAGGTCTGCAAGTCCACTGGTCATTAAGGCAGATGTGGGACAAGTTTCTTGCAGACTGCCTCTGAACCACGGCACAATATTGAAGAACCAGGCTGAAATCAGACACCTGGGTTCTGTCCAAGCTGGATAACCAAGGCAATGTGTGCTGGCCTTGGCAAGCAATGTAGTGCATTGGGTCATTTGTTCTCATAAAATGAGAGAGAGAGAGAGAATATCATCTGTAAATTTGTACCAGCTTTAAGATTGATGGCTTAGTGGCTTAAGGAATCAAATGGAGGCAAGCAGAATAGATTTGCATATATCACTCAGAGTCATGACAGGGAAAACATGAAATAGGGATGACTAAGAAAGTTTAATGAAAGGCTATTTGAAATTAGGGCTTCTCTAGTGACTCAGATGGTAAAGAATCTGCCTGCAATGCAGGAAACCTGGGTTCGATCCTTAGGTTGGGAAGATCCCTTGGAGAAGTGAATGGCTACCCACTCCAGTATTCTTGCCTGGAGAATTCCATGAACAGAGAAGCCTAGCAGGCTACAGTCCATGGGGTCACAAAGAGTTGGACAGGACTGAGCGAGTAACACATTTGAAATCAACTAACAAGAGATGGTGACAATTTCCACCCCCACTCTCCTCCTAACACAGGAAAATGTTTCACCCGGACCTCACAAGAGGTGAGGAAGGAAGCTCTTATTGGAAACTGTGTTGTAGTTGTAATTGGAATGCAGGAGAGGGGCCACCTGGCAGGAGCCCAGGCCTTTTGTAGAGGAAAAAAGTCATTGTCAGAAAGGGAAGTGGCTCCTCTCCTTCCTCTTGCAGGTTCTCCCACTGACCAAACCCAATGGAAGTCAGAGGGCAGAGGACCTGGATGATGACATTGTTGGAGGTCAGCCTTCAAAGCAGGAATCTGCAGGGCAGAGGCTGGATCTGAGAGGCAAAAAGAAATATCCAGCATAGGGCTTACCCCATGATCTTCGGAGGCTCACCCAGGATGTGAGAAGAGGTCTTGATCTCCCCACCTCCATTCCCATCTGGGTAGAGTTCGCTTCCTCCCGTGTGATCACGCTGCTCTGGAGCAGCCCCAGAACAGCCTGTCTGACTACAGACGATCTCAGTCTGCTCAGGGTCAGCCAAGGATAACCAGACTGGACACAACTGACCCCCTGCTCCCTCTCATTCTCCTTCACTCAGCACTTACACCAGATGTACCCTAGACGTCAGACCATGGCCATCAATAAGACAGTGAGACAGAGACAGAGGAAGGGAAGAGAAGAGAGGGCAGGGGAGGGGAGGAGAGAGAAAGAGAAAAAGAAAGAGAGAAAGAAAGTCACCAGTTACCCTCCCCTCATAAAGAAGCTGTAAAGGAAAACAAAAAACAACGTTAACCATAATGCAATTATTTTTGTAGCATCTTCCCACCGGATGGAAGAATTCTAGAATTCAGAAAGGATAAAATAAATATGCCATTTTCAGTCATAGCCACTGTTCCTTTAAAATCTGTATACTAGGAGCTTTACACCTGTCACATTATTTAACTCTCACCACCACCGTCACTGTTATTATCCTTTTTACAGCAGTGAGGACCAGAAGCTCAGAAAGGTCATACAGTGGTGAAACCAGATTTAAATCACAGCATTGTCCTGCCCCCTCAAATCAGTGATAAAACTAGATTTAACACAAGAAGCCCAGTCCGTTGCTCTGTGATGACTTAGAGGGGTGGGTGGAGGGAGGGAAGGAGACTCAAAAGGAAGGGAATATATGTATGATTATGGCTGATTTACATTGTTTTAGAGCAGAAACCAACACAACATTGTAAACATTTTTTTTTAAAGCCAACCACTACTTAAGCTTCCTGTTTATATCACCCTCACTGAAGAAGTCTATCCCATTTAAGTACTCTTTGAAATGCAGCATGATCAATCCCTCTGATCAGTATTAAGCAGTTTAATACTTAGGACTTTAGGTGTAACCTAAGCTGAGCAACAGTGAAAATCTGAATCAGCAGAAAGACAAGCCATTTTGTTTTTCAAATAATTCTTCCAAAATAATTTCTGAATTTTTTAATTGTTTCCACATAGACAACTGTTTATTGTCTTGGTGAATTTAGTTTGCTGTTGGGATGACCACAACGAAGTACCACAGGCTGGGTGGCTTAAACAACAGAAATTTATTTTTTCACAGCTCTGAAGACTGGTAGTCCAACATCAAAGTGCCAATAGGCTTGGTTTCCTCTGAGACTCTCTCCTTGGCTTTCAATTACCATCCTCTTGCTGTCTCTCCAAATGGTCATTCCACTGCAAAAGTGAAGTGAAAGTGTTAGTCACTCAGTCATGTCCAATTCTTTGGGACCCTATGGACTGTAGCCTGCCAGGCTCCTCTGTCCATAGGATTCTCCAGGCAAAAATACTGGAGCGGGGGCCATTCCCTTCTCCAGGGGATCCTCCCAACCCAGGGATCAAACCTGGGTCTCTTGCATCGCAGGCAGATTCTTTACCATCTAAGCCACCAGGGAACCCCACCATAAGCCTGTCTTTGTGTTACTCTGTGTGTCCTAATCTCTTTTTCTAGAACACTAATCAAATGGGATTAGGGCCCACTGTAATCATCCTTCATTTTAACTTGTGTGTGTGTGTGTGTGTGTGTGTATGTGCTAGTTGCTCAGCTGTGTCTGACTCTTTCGAACCAGTGGACCATATATGGAATTCACCAGGCAAGAATACTGGAGTAGGTTCCCATTTTCTCCTTCAGAGGATCTTCCTGAACCAAGGATGGAACCCAGGTCTCCTGCATTGCAGGTGGATTCTTTACCATCTGAGCCACCAGGGAAACCCCCATTTTAGCTACCTCTTTAAAGGCTCTATCTCCAAATACAGTCACATTTTAGGGAACTATAGAATGAGGTTTGTGACATTGTACAGGAGACAGGGATCAAGATCATCCCCATGGAAAAGAAATGCAAAAAAGCAAAATGGCTGGAGGCCTTACAAATAGCTGTGAAAAGAAGAGAGGCAAAAAGCAAAGGAGAAAAGTAAAGATATAAGCATCTGAATGCAGAGTTCCAGAGAATAGCAAGAAGAGATAAGAAAGCCTTCTTCAGCGATCAATGCCAAGATATAGAGGAAAAGAAGAGAATGGGAAAGACTAGAGATCTCTTCAAGAAAATTAGAGATACCAAGGGAATATTTCATGCAAAGATGGGCTCAATAAAGGACAGAAATGGTATGGACCTAACAGAAGCAGAAGATGTTAAGACGAGGTGGCAAGATTACACAGAAGAACTGTACAAAAAAGATCTTCACGACCCAGATAATCACGATGGTGTGATCACTCACCTAGAGCCAGACATCCTAGAATGTGAAGTCAAGTGGGCCTTAGAAAGCATCACTACGAACAAAGCTAGTGGAGGTGATGGCATTCCAGTGGAGCTATTTCAAATCCTGAAACATGATGCTGTGAAAGTGCTGCACTCAATATGCCAGCAAATGTGGAAAACTCAGCAGTGGCCACAGGACTGGAAAAGGTCAGTTTTCATTCCAATCCCAAAGAAAGGCAATGCCAAAGAGTGCTCAAACTACTGCACCATTGCACTCATCTCACATGCTAGTAAAGTAATGCTCAAAATTCTCCAAGATAGGCTTCAGCAATACGTGAACCGTGAACTTCCTGATGTACAAGCTGGTTTTAGAAAAGGCAGAGGAACCAGAGATCAAATTGCCAACATCCACTGGATCATGGAAAAAGCAAGAGAGTTCCAGAAAAACATCTATTTCTGCTTTATTGACTATGCCAAAGCCTTTGACTGTGTGGATCACAATCAACTGTGGAAAATTCTGAAAGAGATGGGAATACCAGACCACCTGACCTGCCTCTTGAGAAATCTGTATGCACGTCAGGAAGCAACAGTTAGAACTGGACATGGAACAACAGACTGGTTCCAAATAGGAAAAGGAGTACGTCAAGTATATTGTCACCCTGCTTATTTAACTTCTATGCAGAGTACATCATGAGAAACGCTGGACTGGAAGAAACACAAGCTGGAATCAGGATTGCCGGGAGAAATATCAATCACCTCAGATATGCAGATGAGACCACCCTTATGGCAGAAAGTGAAGAGGAACTAAAAAGCCTCTTGATGAAAGTGAAAGTGGAGAGTGAAAAAGTTGGCTTAAAGCTCAACATTCAGAAAACGAATATCATGGCATCCGGTCCCATCACTTCATGGGAAATAGATGGGGAAACAGTAGAAACAGTGTCAGACTTTATTTTTGGGGAGCTCCAAAATCACTGCAGATGGTGACTGCAGCCATGAAATTAAAAGATGCTTACTACTTGGAAGAAAA
Organism: Ovis canadensis; assembly: GCF_042477335.2. NCBI lineage: Eukaryota > Metazoa > Chordata > Mammalia > Artiodactyla > Bovidae > Ovis > Ovis canadensis. The sequence continues at coordinate 36,096,948 of NC_091260.1, forward strand.
GTTATGACCAACCTAGATAGCATATTCAAAAGCAGAGACATTACTTTGCCAACTAAGGTCTGTCTAGTCAAGGCCATGGTTTTTCCTGTGGTCATGTATGGATGTGAGAGTTGGACTGTGAAGAAAGCTGAGCACAGAAGAATTGCTGCTTTTGAACTGTGGTGTTGGAGAAGACTCTTGAGAGTCCCTTGGACTGCAGGGAGATCCAACCAGTCCATTCTGAAGGAGACCAGCCCTGGGATTTCTTTGGAAGGAATGATGCTAAAGCTGAAACTCCAGTATTTTGGCCACCTCATGCAAAGTTGACTCATTGGAAAAGACTCTGATGCTGGGAGGGATTTGGGGCAGGAGGAGAAGGGGATGACAGAGGATGAGATGGCTGGATGTCATCCCTGACTCGATGGACGTGAGTCTGAGTGAACTCTGGGAGTTGGTGATGGACAGGGAGGCCTGGTATGCTGCGATTCATGGGGTCGCAAAGAGTTGGACACGACTGAGCGGCTGAACTGAACTGAACTGAACTGAAAATGTGCAAGAGACACAAGAGACTCAGGTTCCATCTCTGGGTCAGGAAGATCCCCTAGAGGAGGGCATGGCAACCAACTCCAGTATTCTTGCCTGGAGAATTCCATGGACTGGGGAGCCTGGTAGGCTACAGTCCATAGGGTCGCAAAGAGTCGGACACAACTAAGGCAGCTGAGCATGCACACACACTAGGTTAGAGCTTTAACATATAAATTGGGGGCCAGGGGACACAATTCTATGACAATGAATATTCATTGATAAATTCATTCAGCATCTTCCTCAGTAGTTTCCAAATTTGATTGTTTACAAGAATTTCCTGAACAGTTTATTTAAACATAGAACCTGGGCTTCGCTCCAGACCTACTGAGTCAGAAACCTTGAATATACAACCCAGGTATTTGTGGTTTTAAAAAATCTCCTCAGGGAATTCTGAGATGGAGCCTGGGTTAAAACTTCCAGGGTTAAGTATTCTAGAAATAACACTGTGCTCTAGGCATGCCTAAAATGCTGTCTGCATATTAACTCATTCAATCCTCACCCTGAGCTACAGGGTAGGCACTTTCATTCCCCCCATTTTACAGATGAGGATGCATAAGTACAGAGAAGTTAGGTTACTTGCCTGTGGTCACAGAGTTGGTCAGTATCAGAACTGGAATGTGAACCCAGGCAGTCTGGCTCCAGAGTCTGGGCTCCCAAGTACTAAACTCTATTGCTTCTCTCCCACAGATGGAATGTTGACCTCAGTCAACCACGTATGTGTCCCAAGTAGGATAAGAACTTGAACTTGGGGATCATCAGCAGTTGTTTCACACTGATAACTGTGACTGCATGCTTAGATATTTTGTGTTTTAGAAAGAATAAGCAAAATTGTAAATGCTGACTGCCTCCAGGTATAACCTATACATTTAGAAGGTATGGCACATGTTCCAAGTGGTGAAGCAATTTGAAAGCACTCGAAGTTTATGCAAAATGAATAAAGAATAAGCACTAGAGAACTTTGCTTCTTAGAGTGGACACAAAGGGATACCGGTCTAGTGAATAAGATAAGCCTGAGGATTTGCTTTCTGCGCTCCCTTTCACTCTCCAGAAGCGCTAAGATAGGGAGGAAGGGAGACAAGAGACAGAGGTCTTCCTCCTACCTGCCTTCCTGGGCCTTCTTACCTATCACCCTGGCTTCTTTCCCATAGATCTCTCCCCTAGTAAATGCAAAGGGTGTCTGGTCATTTGGAGGCCTTCAGCAGACAGTATTTTTAATGTCATGTTCTCATACAGGTTCTGTTCTTTAAAGCCACTTCTCCTGTTTTTCTTCACAGGCTCCTAACAGTCCTGGTGCAACAGTCAAACCTCAGCGAGATTAATCACCAGGACAATGAGGTGAGCCTGCCCTCGCAAGGAATGGTTGGACATTTTGCAGGTTAGAGTAGGAAGAAGGGTTTTCTGAACCACAGAGCTTCCTCTCTTAAAGGTGCAAGGAAGGGATGGAGCAGTTTTGTGTTTCTACCCTGAGAAGGAAGCCTGTGTCTCTATTATTAATTCTCAGGCAGAAATTTATCCCACTGCGGATAGCTTTTAATAGGGTAGGATTTATTGCATTAAGTATCTAAGCATTCATCTACCACTGAGATTTTGTAATTTCCCTTTGGACATTGAGAAATAAATATTGCTCTTTCCTGTCTTCTCGAGAACCAAAAATTTTGATGGCTGCTGATGCTTTCTCTTTGAGTGGAAGACGACAGATAGATAATAATTCTAGGCTCCCTGCTCCAGAAGCCACACTATTAATGCCAATGATCACAACTGCTGTTTCCTTTATGTTACAAGGCAAGCCTGTGCCAGGTGTCCAAGAAGACAGAGCAACACTCTCAAAGTTCCTGAGGGAGGGTGGATCAGACCAGGTAGAGCTGCCCCAGAGACACTGAGGGGCTCGTATCTATTTAACTCTTAAAAAAAAAAAAAAGATCTGGTTTTTATTAGCCAGGTTAATTTCTTTAATCAGCTTCTTAAAATAGATTTAAATATCTGATTTTTAATGGAATTTTTAAAATGTAAACTTAATTTGACTTCACTAAGAATGTCTGATAGAAAACCTGATAGTATTGAAAATGTATATGCCCCAAGATGTGAAATAACTTTGTTTTCAAGGAGACCGACTGGCCATAGACAGAGTGGGAGGGAGCTCCCTAAAAGGGACTGGGCCCCTACTTCGTATTTCTCCTGGGCTGCACCTCTTGTCTTCCTTGAGCCTTTGAATCAAAGGCCTCCTTCCAACTGGCTTGGCATTAATGACCACATCAAAAAGTCCCTACTTCACAGTCTGGGTCTGAGGATGGACACTTCTCTGACTCGGTGGTCACATGCTGTTTCACCTACCCCTCGTCTTCAGTAGTTTAAAGCAAAACCCTACATGAGAGAATATTGCACTGTTTCAAACTTCTGCTTTAAAAACGAGAACCAGAGATGAGAAAGTGCTCTTCTTGTGAAAGCAGGGAGCCTGGGGGCTTGCAGTCTGTGTCAGCTGATTAAGAACTTCTAGACTTTGGGCAATTTGCCAACCACTTCTTACACCTTCAGCTTCTTCCCTCACCCCCAGCCCACCCTGGGACTTATTAAATGAAAGGGGGCAAATTCAGTCATTTACACCCTAAAGTTAAATTTCCCAACTCTGTCCCCAACTCAGTGGAGCTGAACATCCCCTAGCAAAGTGACAGTTCCCTATTTTTCCCCACCCTGGGAGGCCCCTGGTTGGTTGGTGAGAATGAAAGTAGACAGAGATCTTTCTAACAGTGGTAGTTGTAACACTTTTCAGACAATATGTGGTTAATATTGGAAAAGTCTGTAGTTCCCTTTTGTGCAAAGCAACCTCTCAGAGAAGATTCTTCTTGGTCTTACACCAGCATTGAACCTACTGGCTTTTTTGAGCCGATGCCTCAACAAGGACACTTGCCTTCAGTGTCATAGCTTCGTCTTCACACCATATCACAGCATGTCTGAAACCCATCTGAATCCAACTACTAATGCTTGCCTGCGTTTTTCTTTAGTATATATGTTGCTGTGTGTGCATGTTAGTTGCTCAGTCATGTCTGACTGCTTATGACCCCATGGACTGTAGCCCTACAGGCTCCTCTGTCTATGGAATTCTCCAGGCAAGAATACTGGAGTGGGTTGCCTCTCCCTTCTCTAGGGGATCTTCCCTACCCAGGGATCAAATGTGGGTCTCCTGCATTGAAGCCAGATTCTTTATTATCTCAACCACCAGGGAAGCCCATATATATTGCTGGCATGAGCCAATCCATATAAATTTGCAAGGGCTAATTTGCTCTTTGCCATTGGGAAATAAGGATAGTTCTGAAATGGAAAGAACACAGCACAGGCTTTCCTTTCCATTTATTACCTTGGTAGAGTTCCTGCATTTGGCTTCTCAGTGTTCTGAATAAGCAGTCACCTTCAGCCCCACCCCCACCCCACTTTTCCAAATGAGTTCCAATTACAGTCTCCATTATATATGAAGGAGTAACAGTTAAAACACACACACCCTACATCTGTTAAATAGCAGGAAGCAAAACAGCAAAGGCAAAGAAATCAGGGAAAAGGTAAGCTAGTGCTGGCGAAGCATTATGGCTTACTGACGACAAGAGGAAAGAGCAAGACATATCCCCTATGGAGTTTGAATAGAATTATTTTCCCAGAATAACTAAAGGACTCCCAAGCTTGTCACAATAATGCTTAAAGATTAAATGATCAATTAACAGAAATCTAACTTAATTGAGACAGACTGTTAACTGAAACTAAGAATGGAGAGAGGGAGCGAAGGAAAAAGAAATGTTTTCTGCAGCCATCCTCTAATTGCTCATGTAAAACAAAACATAATATGTACCACTTTATATCAGAGATGACTATCACTCTAGAGGCTATCCTCTTCTGAGCTCAGTGACTTGAAACATTTTTTGTACTATTAGTTTTTACTTAAATAAATAATATATGAACACATTTGCTTCTTAAAAAGTTAAATATTACAAGTAATACTAGAAGTCCTTGATTATTTCCACCCTACCACCTTCCCCCCCCCGTAATTGTTCTTTTGTGTGTATGTATATAGTATGTATATACATACTTTCTCAATCTTTTGTATCTATTACCACATCTTCTTAATCTAGCCATCTATTGATGGGAACTCAGTTGCTTCCGTGTCTTGGCTATCGTAAAAAAATGCTGCTATGAACATTGGGGTGCATGTGTCATTTCAAATCAGTGTTTTCATTTTTTCTGGGTATATATACCCAAGAATGGAACTACTGGATCATATGGTAGTTCTATTATTAGTTTTTAAGGACCCTCAATACTGTTTTCCCTGGTGGCTCAGAGGTTAAAGCATCTGCCCACAATGCGGGAGACCTGGGTTCAATCCCTAGGTTGGGAAGATCCCCTGGAGAAGGAAATAGCAACACACTCCAGTATTCTTGCCTGGAGAATCCCATGGACGGAGGAGCTTTGTGGGCTACAGTCCACGGGGTTGCAAAGAATCGGACCCGACTAAGCGACTATCTCAATCTCATACTGTTTTCTGTAGTAGCTGCCCCAATTTACATTCCCACCAACTGTGTACAAGGGTTCCCAATTTTACTTTTTAGTATGCATGCGTGGTTGTTCTTCAAAACAACTGCATCAATTTATAACTCCACTCATAGTGTAAAACGTGCTTATCACTGTTTTCCTGTTGTCGGATTTTCTTATTATTGTTTTAATTTGCATTTCCCTAATAGCCAATGAAAATGAGCATAATTTCATAGGTACAGTGGGCATTTTTAGATCTTCTGTGAATTGCCTATTTATTTAGATCCTTTGTCCATTCACCTTTTCTTACGTATTCATAGGAGTATTTTTTTTTTTTTTAATCGCACCACACGGTGTTCAGGATCTTAGTTTCCCGACCAGGAATCAAACCTGTACCCTCTGCAGTGGAAATGCAAAGTCTTAACCTTTGGGCTGCCAAGGAAGTTCCCACAGGGGTTTATTTTATATTCTGACCAATCCTTTATCTGCTATTGAATTGCAAATGTTTTTCATAGTTTATTCTTTATTTTAGAACTGTTTGTGATGTCTTTTCCTCTACAGAAATTGTAAAATATGATATAATCAAGATGATCATTCTTGTCCATTATTGTTTTTGTTTTCAGTATCCTTTTTAAAGGCCTTTCCTACCCCTAGGGACATAACTACATCATGCTAAATTTTCTTTTAGTTTGTTACAAGATTTTTTTTTTAATATGTGGTTTCATTTCTGAACTCTGTTCTCATTCCAATGATCTATTTGTTTTTCTTGTTTCATTAACCACACTGCTTAATTATAAAGTGACTTGTTTGGAAGCTATCCACACTGCAGGATTTAACACTGTGGGAAAGGCACCATGGGTCAGATGGTCAGATTGTCCTGTGCCTTTGTTCTTTGGGAGGGACCTCAGGGGAATCTCTGACAAAGAGAGGGGCTTGTCTATTGCAGCCACAGAGAATTAAGTTGTTAAATTCCTGGAATCTAACCTCTCCTGCTTTCATTTTAGCTCTGACAGGAAAAGCACCCCATGAAGAGGGACTATAAAATATTGGCATCTGCATTAGAATTTTGAATGCATTTATCCAGAAAAGCACTGTTATGCATGGTATTTAAAATAGATAGTTGATCCTATATTAATGCACATTCTGATATAAGTAGATTTTTGTGAGTGACCTGACAATCCAAACTTACATTACAATAGCACTTGCAGAAAATAAATCCGAGTTGCAAAACCAGATGTGAATCTTTGGATATAATTCTTAGCAGTAAAATCTACTTACAACATTCCCAGGATTCAAGCACAAGCAGGGACTGTTTATTAAAAAAGGCAAAATCAATTGAAACAGTCCCTGATTTTAGGAATCTTTTTGCTCTACAGCTGGCAGAAGGTAAAATAATAAAGCCAAAAAATTTAATGCACCAGAATTTTTATTCTAAAAATGAACACCTTAACAAATAGAGTCTGGTGCTACGTAGGAGCTCTCACTTCCCTCTCTCCTCAGACCCTCTTTTCCCCATAAGGTCCCAGAGGCAGATCATGTATTTTTTTATCTCTATATCCCTAGAATCTAGTTCAGTAACTTGCACATAATAAAGTGTCCCTAAAATATATATTTAGATAAAGAATTAAATTATTAAATTCAAGAAAAAGGCATATGATTTTATTTTATTGTCCTTTCCCTCTTTGTTGTGTTGACCCAACTCAATGAATGACTCGTTTTATTTACCAGATTTGACTCCCTGTGACTTTTAATTATTTCCAAATTTACTCTCAAACAAAAAAAAAGATTTTGTATCATTTGAGAGCTTCAAAAATGTATTGTAGATTTTAGGGCGGGAGTCCTTGTCCAGTTTCAAAATGTGGACATATCTGGCATACTGGAGAAGGCTGTGGATCCCTTCTAAGAAAAATGTTTGAAGTTACATAATATGAAATACATAGCATTACAAAAAATTATATTGAAAAACAGATACCAAAATATTTTAAGAAGAAATTTGTAATATTTACATGCAAGCATTTTTTGCTAAAGCCTTACTAATCTTTGTGATCTATAATTGTAAGTTTTTACCCACATAAATTTGAAGAAAATGGTTTTCATTACTGCATTTCTTATCTTGTTTTAGAAGTTCATTTTAGACTCTTTTAAATTATATCCTTTATCCCAGTTTTTTGTACACAGAAGACCCTCTGTAACTTTTATGAGGGGTAGTCACAAAATTAATAGTATGTGAATATAAAAATGTCAGACAGAGCCAAACTGGACTTCTGTGAACTTCTAGATCCTTCAAATGACCTAGAATTGTTTTGCTGACCTCGCAAACACCTGCTAGAATTCTATCACCCAGTGCACCAAAATGCGGGATGAACCAAAGCAGCCAGCCACATCACACGTTTCTTTCTCTGTGCCTTTTAGCATCTGCAAGAGCTGGTCTAAAAGTGCAGTTCTGAAACAGAAAACTACTTAACACTGAATCAGATTTCTGCTTCATAAAGCACAAAAGTTACAGTGGTTTTGGAAAAAAAAGAAAAAAGTTCTGAGAAGACGATAGGACTTGAAAGCCCTTTACTGAAATGTTGGTGGCACAGGCTCAAGGCACAGAATTACTCATGTGCACCAGAGTGTGTTCCAAAGCCAGCCTGCCATGCACACAACAGCTATCACACACAGCTGTTTCTATCAACAATCTCGAAATGGCTCCTAAGTCAACCAAAACTTAACATCTCCCTCCAAAACTTTCTAGAGAGCTATGTTCTTAAATGAATATAAGTTACTCTTCGCTCAGAGCCAACATACCTTCTTTTTCAAAGAAGCAGAATTCTATTGTCACCAGGGCCATCTGGGTGTGTGTTGCAACGTATCTTCCAGAGACTCCTAGACTTTCAGCTCTCAGATTCTTTGAAGGCCCAGTTGGGTCCTCAGTGAGGGGCATCACAGTTTAGACACAGGTGGCTGGCTTGCATTCAACAGACTCTGGTGTTTTATACTCCCTGTGAATCCAAGAGAACCTGGATAACCTGCGATTCACTGATTAACTCTTCCTGTGAACATTTCTCAAATACATTCTGTGTGCTTGGGCATATCATAGTGAGTAAGCCACAGCCTCTGCTGTTAAAGTGCATCACAGCTAAATCTTAATTCTTGTCACAGCTCAGGGCAGACGCAAATTGCCAAGCTGGAAGTCTGCCCCTTAAATGGCCACCAGTCTTAATACAACTACGATGTGCTAGCAGTGTTAAAGAAGCTGAAAGAAGGAGGACGCGATTGTAGGAAACAGTTCCTGAACAAGTGTGTTGTGCCATGCAAAGAGTGGCATTTGAGCTGATTTTGAAAGTTTTGGTTTTCATATTACTAACTCTAAGAGGGTGTATTTTTATTTCTCATTAGCCCAACTGAAAAAAATAGCAACAGGAAATTTCTCTTGACTTGAATGAATGTTTGAAGCCTGTTTGTATTATAATATAAATATACAATGTATTTATATTATATATTATAATGTATTATTATTTAGAGACTAATTGAGTAATTCAAGTCTTGATTTGGAGCCACTCAGAGGATCAACAGTGATTTATAACACTGATCCCAAATTCCAAGGTAGAGGATGGGTGGGAGGGATTATATATATATATATTTTTTTTTTTCAATAGCTTACTAAACTAAATATTTGCCAACTGCACTTTCAGAAGAAAACTAGAAGTGATGCCAAATGAAATAAATAATAATACAGGGTGGCAACCCTTATGCTTGAGAATCACCATTCTAGAAAGTGAGAAGACCCCAAATCCAGCTAAAATCACAAAGAAAAAAATTGTCCAGTATCTGAGCTCATTTTGAAAATGAAAGCTACTAGCTTGATGTGTGGAACAAGCAATTTCCTCCAGAGTGGGAGGGACCCCAATTTGAATCCCAACTTGTCTTATACCCAGTCAGTCAGTGACCTTAGGGAAATCATTTAACCTGTGTTTCAGTTTCCTCACCTGTAAAATGAGTCTAAAAATACCTATCTCTCAAGATTGTTGTAAAGATTCAGTGAAGTGAATGAAGTTCTTGGCACCAAGTAGGTGTATGAAAAATAGTAGTGGCCTTTTGCACTGTTTTTCAAAATATGCAGGAGCCGAGGTTTTTTGTTTTCATTTTTGTTGTTGTTGTTGTTTGGTTTTCCAACAGGGAGGTAAGGGGTGGTGGTTGCTTTAAGAGAAAAATTCTTAAAGCCTAGAAACTCTTCAGGAGACAAGGCTTAACAGTGTCCTAACAAGGATTAAATTAATTCACAGTTTCATGCTGAATTCTCACCTGGCTAAATCAATCTCTCTGCATATGGTGATTGCCATCTACCTCATTTGGAGGACTCATCAAGAATTCTCACAGGTTTCAACAGGTTTCAACTGAACAGTTGATAACAATGATCATAGCAGACAAGTTCATTTTCTATAAAGAAGTCATGTTCTGTCTTTCTTGTGTGAATGATTTTAGAAAGCAAAGCCAAATTTTACAAAAGCAAAAAAATCCATCAAGAAGAATAAGAAGTCACTCATTCATTTAATAAGCTTTTGCTGAGCGTTTACAGTGTGCCTGGCACCGTTCTAGGTTCCAGGGACTCAGGCGGAAAAGGGCCCTGCCTTCATGAGGTTATACTCCAGTAACTCAGAATTGTCTCCGATGTCTGTAGTCCTGGAGCTGGTGGCACGTCATAATGAAGCCAATGATTCTAAAGCAAACGGTACTCAGCTCTGGGAAAGGGGTAATCACTGCACAGTAAAAAGAATCTGATTCCCTGGAGTCCAGATTTCTAATTCCAGCGGGCCAAATTAAAAATAAAGAGGACCCACTGAAATGCTTTGAGGTATTCTGAACCTCAAGTAAATATTCAGCCGCAGGAATAAGAATGAGAAGTTCCACTGTTGTTAGATGGTTATTATTTTCCATATGGAACCAATTTCATGAAATATCTTTAAGAGTATCTGGAGGCTCAGTGTTGTATGACACTTGACACTTGAAAGCAGGCCATAATGTAATGATTTAGAATGTGGAACTGGTCAAGGGGACTTACACTCTAATCTCACTGCCCCACAAACCTCAAACCCTAGATTCAGTTTTGTGCTCAGTCACAGGCTTGAGAACTTCCCTAGAACTCAACTTCCCCTTGCATAAAATGGAAAGGACAGAGACACCTTTCAGCGCTGACCAACTGCTATAGCAAAAACTCGAAACCTCAGTGCCCCACATAATAAAAGCTTTTTCCTGCTCGCTTCATTGTTCAGTGCTGGTTGATGAGGTGACCCTGTCCTGTCTCATCAACCAGGTTCCTGGACTTTTTAATCACACGATTCCAGCACCTTCTTGAGACTTAGCCTCCCCTCTATTCAGTTGCCAGGTGAGGAAAGAAAATATCTAAAAGGCTGCAGAGTTTTTATTTTCTAGGCAGGCCTTGGAGGAGTGGGGCTTCCATTCTTCCATCCTTTCTACTCACACGGCAGTGGTCAGGACCCAGCCTCGGGGGCCACACCTATCTGCCAGGAAACTGGGGATGTGGGCTGAGTATGTGCCCTGGAGAAAGAGGAAATCGAATTTGGTGAGCACCACAGACTTCACCACAATATTTAATCCAAAAGGTTATTTGGAGGATTGAGATGATATACAGAAGAACTCATAAAGCTCTCTAGAGCAATACATATTCATGTATTATCTGTGTGTGTGTTAGTCATTCAGTCGTGTCCGACTCTTTGTGACCCCATGGACTATAGCCTGCCAGGCTCCTCTGTCCATGGGATTCTCCAGGCAAGAATACTGGAGTGGGTTGCCATTCAATTCTCCAGGGAATTTATTATCTGGAATATTATTAATGTATTATCTGGAATAATAATAGCTCTACCCTTCTAGCCAGGCTGCAGCCTGTCTCCTCCATTCAGCTCATCTTGGATGGGCAGAGAAGGCCAAGGTGGTAACGCTGTGTTATATGCAGAGACAACTGCAAAAAGAGAAAGCTGTCCACTTCCTTTGCTCCCTTTACCAGGCACCTTAATCTAGAATCATTTTAGATATATTTCATGTAATTGTGAGCTATACGCAAGGAGAAGAGGCCATCTTTTCATAGTCTACTCTCAAATACTACTGGTTCTTTTTGGCAAATGTTTCCCAGCAGAAGTTCATTTTATTTATGAAACCATACCTAACGTGTGACCTTAAGCTAGGAAAGAAGGTGGAATTCACCAGATTGGCCCTTCCGGATCTGATTTCCAGGCTGCCACCGAGTGATTTCTTCTAAACAGTGTAAATCAGGTCATGTCAACACCTGCTTAAAATCCTTCACTGTCTTTCTATTGACTTCAGAATAAAATCCAAACGCCTTATATAGGTTATTCCCCATCCCACGCTCCAAGGATCAGCCCTGCCTCTTTCTCCAACTGCACCTCGCATGGCTCTCCTCCTCTCCCTATTCATTCATTCATTCATTCAACTGCTTTTCATCTAGCCTGGGTCAGTCTCTGGAATACTTTAGTAAACAGGCAGTGTTCTGGTCTGGTGGTGGGAGATGGCATCCCAGTGTACTCTGATCACAAGTGTCTGCCTCTGTGACTTGTTGCTCTTCAGTTTACCTCGATTCCCAGAGGCCCATGTAGAACAGTCCCTACCTCCGGGGTGGTTACTTGGTCATGGCACCCCAGGTGCATTCTTTATAGCATTCAACAATCCTGAAAATCCTTTGGCTTGTTTGTGTTATTATTATTTGTATTTGTGTTATTATTTGCATTTATTATCTATCTTCCTCTACCACAATGGAGTTCCCACAAGGACATGGATCTCATTGATCTTATTCCCTACAGTATGCTTGGCACCTGTTTGCCTGACATCAAGTAGGAACCCAAGGAGTATCAGTTGAATGAATGATTCAAGGAACAAGTGAACTGACAGACAGCAACCAACACATCTGGTGATGCCTTCGGGCCTGGGGAGAATGTGTGTACTCCACTTTCCTTCCTAATAGCCTGTGCTCATCTCAGCCCCTCTGACTGTGGTTTTGCAGGGGATGACAGCACTCCACTGGGCAGCTTTCCACAACCAGCCTCAACACACCCAAATGCTGCTGAAGAAGGGGGCAGACCCTACCCTTGTGGATAAAGACTTTAAAACAGCTCTCCACTGGGCAGTCCAGGTGAGAAATTAGCCAATGGGCTTGTCTCAAGCGTAAATGGTGTAAAGCAATGTTAACAGTTCTGAGTAGGTCAGACCTGTAAGGCACAGTCCCAGCATTGATGTGGGCTTTATATGTATGATGGACTTCCCTTGTGGCTCAGCTGATAAGGAATCTTCCTGCAATGCGGGAGACCTGGGTTTGATCCCTGGGTTGGGAAGATCCCCTGGAGAAGGGAAAGGCTACCCACTCCAGTACTCTGGCCTGGAGAATTCCATGGACTGTATAGTCCATGGGGTTGCAATGAGTTGGACATGACTGAGTGACTTTCACTTCACTTCACTTATATGTATGACAGAGCAAGCAAGATATATGCACGCTGCCCTCCTCCCTCCATCCATACCCAGAAAGGCAACAGCAGACCGGTCACTTTGGAGCATTTGGGTACATCAGTTGCTGAGAAGAAATCCTGCCAAGGTAAAGAGGGGAGGAGTTACAAAATATCAGGCAGAGCCCACCTTGGCTGTTACACACACACACACACACACACACACACACACACACACACACACACACACATATATACACACCTCACTCTCTCCAGCAGTGCTTGCTGAGGGCTCACAGTGTTCCATGATAATTCTTCGAAGAATTGCTAGAAGTCCCTTCAGAGTCTTTGGACTATGAGTCTCTTCTTCCTTCCAAATCCTCTGAAGCAGAATAATTCCAGGAGACCCTGAGTTCTACTCTGAACCCTGAAAATAGCGACTCATGACACTTACCTCGCTATCCCAAAAGGGAGTCTGTATCAGTACATATAACTGGAGAAATCAGAAATCTACAGCTCAAAGAGAGGAAAACTGAGACTGAGGTGAAAGAATGACCACTGGTAACATTTATTGAGGTGTTGTCTCGGGAAATCATTCAAAGGGATTGATTAACTAGGAGTTATCTGTTCTGTCCTTGAGAGCAGTACTATGCATCCTTTGAACAAAACTGCCAGCCCCTTCTGTCTTTTGATGCCTGATGTAGACATCCCCACTGTTTATTTCCATCAGCCCTATAAAGAGACCCTTGCTGAACTGTGGTCAGCATCCCCCTGATTCTATGCACCCCGACAGTGGTTTCACTTAGGTGTTTTCACGTGCCACACATGGCGGAGAAGGGCACCTGGCACTTTCAGGGTTGACATGTGCGCCTGAGATCAAGGGGAAATAGAAGTGATTTGGAAACTACTCTGTTTTTGTTCTTGCAAGCTTGGCTTCAGTTACTCTGTAGCAGGGCCAGCCCTGACAAAACTCTGAAATGAATAAAGCTTGTTTTTGTCATCCCCACCTGCCCTGAGCACCCTCCTACATACCTTCAGTATTTAATCAGCTGCCTTGCCAATCCCCCATGCCAGTCCCTGCCCAGCACCCAGTCCTCTGGCCAGAGGTCACCATTGCAGCAGTGGCCCCAGGGTAATACGGCTGGGCAACTAAGAAACATCCCACATGTATTGGTTCTCAGCTGGGGTGACAGTGGTATCAGAATCAAGCATTTTCTGTATCTTCACTCTCATCACCTCTGTTCTCTGATTCCATCGATCTAGGATGGGGCTCCTGTACGTGAATTTGACAAAATCTCCCCGAGGAATTCTTACCTGTATGCCTCCTCTGCTCCACCTTTGTCCACTGCACCCACAGTTTAGAGCTACTGCTTGGGACACAGGCTTGCAATTGAATCAGCAGCGCTTGTAAAATGACAAATTCCCAGACCCCACTCCAGATCTAATGAGTTGGGCTCTTTGTGGGTGGGAACCCCTGTTTTTATCCTCCAAGAGGCAATTTTGCAAAATCGAAAGAAAAATGTGCTCAGCTCAGAGGATCTGAGTTTGCATTAACAGAATCGGATTTGTTCTGAGAAAAGTCCCTGATGCCTGCTTGGCTTAACTATTGGTGTATCTTTGGGGTGTGAATGAGACTGTGTACATGACAGTGATACGTAATATTCTATGTGATTGGAAGAGATTATAGTTTTTATTATGGTTCCCAATTTCCTCTATGAAAGCTTAGTTAGCATACTATCTACATAATCTTTCTCTCTACTAAATGATGTGGCTTTTACCTGCTACATTGATTTTAATCCTGCCTGCACATTAGAATCAAATGAAGAGCTTTTAAGCAATACTGATACTCAAGCCCCACACCTATTTTCAGTCAATTATTCTGGGGTGCAACCCAGCTGTTAGTATTTTTGCAACATTTTCCCTTCTTCTAGGAGCTTGTAATGCCCAGCTAGGGTTGAAAACCACTATGATAAATGAGTTCATATGAATATGTGCTAAAACCTTAGCTACTCCTACCTAAGATATTTGCATTCTGACTCATGATTTTGTAAACTAAGTATAATGCCTCACACATTTATATACTTAATAACTTAATAAATGCTTAGTGAGCGCCTACTTTGTATGTGGCATGGGAAGGGGGAAAGATTAACACTACAGATCCCTTCTAGGACCCCTATAATCACATGTGATATTGCATGGGTGGATCTGTGAGGATGTTGGCATACGTTTTTCTGAGGAAGGTGTCCACTATTTCTTCAGCTCTTCAATGAGGATCTGTAACCAGACTCCAGAATGTTAAGAATCTTACTCTGGAGGAACTGTGCACCTTCTCACTCCCTGTGGTTAGCACTAAAATTCAGAAGTGATGTGCTTTGACCTTTACTCTTCAGAGAAGACCAAGGGTAATTCCAAATGTCAGGCAAAACCAGGATTACACTTGCCTCCTTTAGCCAGCTTCTTCATTTATAACACCTGCTCCGCTTGAAGTTTTTCCATATGAATAGGTCTATTTCCTGCTGTCATTTAGTCCTTTCACTGAATTTAGGGCTTTTCTCTGGAACTATAAGAGACCATACTTAAAGTGACAGGACTTTGAGTTAATAAAGCCTCTGTATTTGACCCAGGTAATCAACGCAGTAAAGATTTGAAACACTGGACCCAGAAAGTAAGGCCTTCCCAGGTGGCGCTAGTGGTAAAGAACCCACCTGCCAATGCAGGAAACATAAGAGGTATGGGTTCAATCCCTAGCTCTGGAAGATCCCCTGGAGAATGAAATAGCAACCCACTCCAGTATTCTTGCCTGGAGAATCCCCATGGACAGAGGAGCCTGGTGGGCTACAGTCCATGGGATCACAAAGAGTCAGACACAACAGAACAACTAACACTGTCTTGCAAGTATGCCCTCCCAGAAAGTAAACTACATTTGACTTCTGCCCCATTTCTCAGGTCCCTTGGTCGCTGGTGGGGCCCTCCTGTAGGCCCATTGCCCTCATTCACCTTCCCCATCTGCCCAGGAGACTCCACTGCTTGGCTCTCTCTGGGCTAACACTGAGCAGAACCCTGTCCCTGTCTGCATCCAGTCTCCCCTGATGAAATCTCAGTCGCTTTGGGGCATGTTCTCACCTATTTGTGATGGCACTCACTTATCAGGAGTCTACACAGGTCTCTCTCAGCTTCATCTCCCTCTCACTCCTCAACACTGCAGAAGTCATAAATCTTTTTTTCATTCTCTTTTCCTCAGAAAGCCCATCGGTTCCAATGACTTTAGCTACCAATTTACTCAGAATTTCCTCAGGTCAAAATCCAGCACTAACCTCTCTCTTGACACTAGGCTCACATTTCCAGCTCTACCAGGCATCTTCCCATCATTTCCCATGGATGTGTCAAAGTCAACTTGTTCAAACTGAATCCACAGTCTCTCCTTCCCATCACATTTCCATCCTCCCAGTTGTCCAAGACAAAGGCCTCCAGGTGGCCCATGAACATTCCTTCCTTATCATCATTCACATCCAGTTGGTTGTCAAGACCTTTTCCTTCCACCTCCTCAGGCCTCACAGTTACCTCTTTTCTATTCCCACGGTATAGATCAGGGTCCTAGCACAAAGCAGCCCACTCAGACGGGATTAATTGAGCATAGATTCATAAAAAGGCTGTTTACAGACAACCACAGGTTGCCATTAGGGAATCTGGGCCTAAAAGAGCCTGGGAGGGAAAGGTTACTAAGACACAGCAAAAGTTGTAACTGTAGGAGAGGGCCCAGGACAGAAACTGTTGCCCTGGATGGAATACTCAACCTGTGACCTAGCAGGGAGAGAACTGAACGATAAGTGCCCCAGTCACTATTTCCTCCTACGTCCATCTCCTGTCAGTGCCACTCACTGGCCAACCCCAACTAGAAGCCAAAGGGCCAAGGAGCCCATTTAATGCAACTCATACATGCTGAGAGCAGGTTGAAAACAGGGAGTTGACCAGGAAGAACAAATGGAGATGAGGAAGTACACCCACCATCACTGCCTTAGGTCAAGCTTCCCCTCTCTCTCATGGGATCAGTTTCAGCATCTGTATTTCTACTTCAGCCCTCTCTTTCTCTACGCTATTCTCACATTGCTGCCAGGTGCTCTTTCTACAAATCACAAAGGAATGTACTCCCGTAACCGTTACTGCACCAAAACAATTATGGTCACACTTGGTTCTTGGCTCAAAAGGCTTCAGCAAGTGCTGTTTTTTGGTAAAGAGCAAACTCTTTGATTTACACTGACTGCTGTGAACAATCACTCCCCACCCCACCCTACTCCCTGTTTCTCCTCTTCAATCTGTGTATACATTAATCCAGTCATACTAGAATATTGATAATCCCCTCAATACATGAGAAAGATTCATCCAATCTTCCCCTTGGTCATCCTCTTCCCCTTTGGTGAAACATTTCTTTCTACTTGTTTTTCTTTAAATGGTATATGCTGCTAAGTCACTTCAGTCATGTCTGACTCTGTGTGACCAGATAGACGGCAGCCCACCAGGCTCCCCCGTCCCTGGGATTCTCCAGGCAAGAACACTGGAGTGGGTTGCCATTTCCTTCTCCAATACATGAAAGTGAAAAGTGAAAGGGAAGTCGCTCAGTCGTGTCTGACTCTTAGTGACCCTATGGACTGCAGCCCACCAGGCTCCTCCATCCATGGGATTTTCCAGGCAAGAGTACTGGAGTGGGGTGCCACTGCCTTCTCCATAAATGGTATATACTTAACAGTAATCTTATTGATTTATTTGGCTGCATCAGGTCCTAGTTGTGGTATGCAGAATCTTTCCTTATGGTGCCCTGGCTCAGCAGTTGAGGCTCAAAGGTTAATTTGCCCTGCCACATGTGGGATCTTAGTTCCTCGGTCAGGGATTAAACTTGAAACCCTGCATTAGGAGGCGGATTCTTAACCACTGGACCATCAAGGAAGTCCCAATACTTTTTTCTTCTGGCCTTCCCTGCCTCATCCCTTCTAACTGCAGACTTTATACTTGTTCCTCCTTATTTCTCAAGGCTCAACTAAGTTTACCCTCTTTGCTGAACTCCCTTTTAGAATTTTCCCCTCTGTCCAGCACGTCCTTCCTTCTATTGCTGGTGTTACTATCAGTGGCATACCTACATCTCCTCTTCTAGACCACATGCTTAAGTGTAACATACCTTACTCATCCAGCTGTCTCTCAAGACCCAAAACAGACCTTTGTGAATCTTTATGAATAGCAAAAAAGTTTTCACTGAATTCAGTTCAATAAGCTTATCCATCACAAGCCACTGGAATTGGAATTAGTGTTTTATTGGGTTCTTTCTGTGACATACCATTTTCAGCTTAACCAAGACCTCCAGGAATGCATTGCCTTAGTATCAAGGAGCTTTTCCTAATGATATGTAATCTAGGATAGCTATGATGACAGGTCAGTGAGAGGGCCAAGTATCTACCGCCCCTCAAATCTCACCTCTAGCTCCTTCCTCCTGCTGCTGCTGCTGCTAAGTCGCTTCAGTCATGTCCGACTCTGTGCAACCCCATAGACGGCAGCCCACCAGCCTCCCCCATCCCTGGGATTCTCCAGGCAAGAACACTGGAGTAGGTTGCCATTTCCTTCTCCAATGCATGAAAGTGAAAAGTCAAAGTGAAGTCACTCAGTCGTGTCCGACTCTCAGCGACCCCACGGGCTGCAGCCCACCAGGCTCCTCCGTCCATGGGATTTTCCAGGCAAGAGCCCTTCCTCCTAACCCTAACTAATGTGTTTATTTAGAAGCTTCCTCAGTAGTACTCTTCTTGCAGTGCATTTTTCAAGAGTGAGTAGAAAAAAAAGAACTGCCCTAATATAAAGCAACTATTTCATGTTTTTTCATTCGGTATGTGATTAAGGAAATTATACACACACCCTTGGAGCTCTTGAATGGAACCATGAAGCCACTAGTGTCTGAGACTGATTTGGTCCAGCATGAAATTCTCCTCCTTCCTGTGGTGGCCAAGATATGTGATCAACTGTCTGAACTGTGTCAAAACTCTATAAATATACTTTAAATATATTCAGAATGCCAAAGGATAATTATAAATGTCATAGGCCAGTGGATCCAGACCATAGATGAAAGAACCTTAGAGCTGGGAGGGACCACACAAAGTCATTTAATGCAACCCCTCTGTTCACAGGTGGAAAACTAGTACACAGGGAGGTTACCATTGTCCAGGCTGACCCTACACCCACAGGTGCCCAGACCACACAACTCCCAGTGCTTGATTAAAGGAAAACTAGAAAACCACATAAGCCCAGAATAATCAAAGAGAAAGTCAAATTTACTAAATCAACTCCCATTACCCTGGAAGCAAAGATGGAGTTATCTTAAAAGATAGCCTAAATTAAAGTGGCCTGCATGTGTCAGCTCCCCAGGGCTTGGCTGCAGAGAGGGAAGGAGATGGGTGGACGGCCAAAAAATAGGAACTCACCTAGGAGTAAACACAAGTAAAGAAAGACGTGAAAAGATAGTGAAAGGTGGGAGATAGTGAGAAAAAGAGAAGAAAGCTAAGAAAAGAACGGGTATAATTCTAGTTTGGCTTTGCCCATAGTTTGTAAGGCTTGTTTTATTTATTTATTTATGCTCGGTTCAGCCAATATTTGTTACAAGTTACTCTTTATGAGGCTCCGTTTCAGCAGAAAGACAGTGTTTCTACACATGACCACAGTAAGGAAGGAGGTTTCGTGGGGGTGTTTTCCATATTAATCATTAGAACACCTGTGAAACGATGTAATTCAGCAGCTGAGGGTCACAGTGCCTCACTGCCCCTCACCCACCATTTCTATCTTACAGTAGCCCTCCAGGGGGGTCAGCCCCAAGTTTTGGGATACAGCAGACCCTGGTATCAGGCCAAGCAGAAAGCCTGGGTCCAAACAGGTTAATTATGAAAAGGGTCCTGACTGCAAGCTAGGATATTGGGCCCCTTTCTCTTCTAGTCAGGCTTCCCTGATAGCTCTGTTGGTGAAGAATCCACCTGCAATGCAGGAAACCCTGGTTCGATTCCTGGGTTGGGAAGATCTGCTGGAGAAGGGATAATACTGGATACCCACTCCAGTATTCTTGGGAGTCTCTTGTGGCTCAGCTGGTAAAGAATCTGCCTGCAATGTGGTAGACCTGGGTTTGAACCCTGGATTGGGAAGATCCCCTGGAGAAGGGAAAGTCTACCAACTTCAGTATTCTGACCTGGAGAATTCCATGGACTGTAGAGTCCATGGGGGTTGCAAAGAGTTGGACACGACTAAGCGACTTTCACTTCACTTCTCTTCTAGTCAGCCACAAACCCTCAACTCTCGTGTGTTCACAATCTACTAGTTCACAAGCTAGTAGGTCTTCCCCTCCGACTCCATTCCAGTCTGACACATTTGGCTCCAGATGAACTTAAGGGCCAGTGTTCTTCTCACAGCACAAAACCACCTAGCCCTTTAAAAGGGCCACGTGACCTGAAACCCTTTCATCTCCTTTGAGCAGTCACTGTCATGTGACAAACAGACCCCTACTTCCAAGAGAAGGACAGAGATTGGAGTTCCCTTCCTGAAGAACCCACCATAGAACTAATTTCTCCAACACGTTAACAAATAAACAACTAATCCTAAATCTTGCACTAAGATTTCTTGGGAAGTCACCTGGAATAAAAAGGGTCTACAATAAGGATATTGAAATCTTGTTTTTTATCAGTCTCTGATAACAAAATTACTGTACCTTAATCTAACTTTCTTCTTGGCAAGGCTTCTTATGAATTCTTCTCCTTCATGAGGTGTAAAAAGAAAATGACTAGGACTCAGTGGTTCCCAGCAGTCTTTAGGTTACATGAAGACAATTTCATGGATTACCCACAGATAAAAACAACACAATAAAAGAAAAATAAATAAACCCACAATCTTATTTGGCCACCCAATGCAGAATTCTAGAGCTCCATAATAAGATCTATACAATATTCTTTCCCTGTTGAACAATATTCCCACCAAATGGAAACTCACTCTCCAATTTTCCTAGGGGCCCTTGTGGGCAACACCCATTTCTTCTCTCCTAGTGCTTCCTGGTGTCTGTGACCGAGGCTTCCCAGGCCTGGAGACTCCATCTGATGGATGTTCAGCTGAGTTTGCCAAGAAGACCACTGAGCCAGGGCCTCTATTCACAAACTAGGGACCTCTCTTTGTTGTTGTTGTTTAGTCGTTTAGTCGTGTCCAACTCTTTCGAAACCCCATGGACTATAACCTGCCAGGCTCCTCTGTTAATGAGATTTCCCAGGCAAGAATGCTGGGGTGGGTTGCCATGCCCTTCTCCAGGGGATCTTCTCGACCCAGGGATCAAACCCGCGTCTCCTGCATCTCCTGTACTGCAGGCAGATTCTTTTCCCCTGAGCCACCAGGGAAGCCCTAGGGACCCCTCTAGGGCTCTCTCAAATTCTTGTGAGGGTGCACCATGGCAACCGTCCTAAGAGAGGCTTTTAAAGCACCAAATGTGGAAAGAAGGTCTCAGTTGGTAAGACACACTTTACTGCTACTGATGTTGCTGATACCAACAACAGTTTTCACTTTAATTCCTCCCATGTGAACATGCAGAATCAGATAAATAAACCATTCCTTTAACTGAAGACAAAATAGTGTAGCAGTGAAGTGCCAGGGCTCTGCAGTCAGTCCCAGCCTTGCCACCTATGGCTGTGACATTGGACAACGAATCTGCCTGGGATGCAGAAGACCTGGGTTCAATCCCTGGGTTGGGATTGAACAACAGTGACCTATTCCAGTACTCTAGCCTGGGAAACCCCATGGGCAGAGGAGCCTGGCAGGCTACAGTCCATGGGGTCGCAAAGAGTCAGACACAACCGAGCGACTCACTGGCAGACAGAATCCCTCTGTGCCTCCAATTTCTCCTCTACAATATGAGGATGATAAGAGTGCCTACCTTATGGTACTCACTTGTTTAGTCCTGACACCCACGGAGTTGTTGTCAGGATTAAACAAGTGAGAACAGGCCGTGCTGGGCACAGAACATTCACTTGGTAAACATCATTATCACCGTTACTCTTGGGAGGATATTATTATAAAAACAATGGGGATGTAAATGAGGGTTGGATTTGAAGACAAAGGAATTGTCTGAAAGATTCAGGACAAAGGCATTTTGGAGAAAAGGGGTAAGCGAGTGAAATTTCTCTTATCCAGAAAAGCCATGTAAGAGTCCAGCTCTCAAGGGAAATGCTGACAAGGGACTATCTGCTCAGGAAGTCAGAAGGGGCCCACTCAGACGTGCCAGACTGCAGCCCACCCCCACCCTGCATCTAAGCTGGTTGCTTCCAAAATGGCTCCTGCATGGGTCAGGCAAGGAGAGAGGAAGACAGTGTGTAAGATGTGGGTTCTGTTTTTTCCATCTGTGCTTGACGCTCCATCCCACACAGAAGGAGAACCCGTGACAGGCTGTTTTGCTGTTTAAAACACTTTGGCGAGCCGAATTCCTTTGCTCTTCCAGGAAACTGTAAACAAAATCAATTCATTGAGTGGACCCTCTTTTTTGCTTCTATTTTACTTCTCTAGGGGCTAATGCTTCTTAAAAGGGGAGAGGAGCTTCTTGATTGTCTTAAATATACATACGTCAGACCTTTCAAAATAAGTTTAAGTAACATTAGGTGAAAGAATCTTAGAAAAGCTGATAAAGCAGGCGTGAAAGCTTAGATGTGTTCACTGCAGCAACGTTTTGATGACAAGCATGCCATGGAACTGAACTCATTGATCCAAATTATTTAAAAGTCATTGTGAGAAGAAGGACGGAGGGAGAAGAGGATGTAAGGGGGAGGGTGAGACGCAGGGAAGGCTAAAGGTGGCCGGCAGGGACTACGTTATGGATGTGTCCCCTGGCAGGGCTCTGGGGATAGACTCAGGAAGGATCCGGACGGCGAACCAGAGCCCTAGCCACCTGGAGGGCTTGCACTCACAGTGAGAATGCCCAGCCCAAGGGAGTGTGACGTGCGAGCCTGCTCAGTCACTTCAGTCCTGTTCCAGTCTGCAGCCCTAAGGACTGTAGCCCACCAGGCTCTTGTGTCCATGGGATTCTCCAGGCAACCCAGGAGTGAGCTGCCATGCCCTCCTCCAGGGACCGAGTGTGATACTAAATAGCAAATAAAAATCTCCATGACAGGTCAAAAGAGACACCACAGAAGAAAGGAACACGTCATTCCTCTGGCATGTGAGCAGAGGGCTCCACATTTTTCCTGGGCCCCACAGATTATGTAGCTGGCCATGGTATAGTATTTTAAACCCAGTCAGCACTCTTCCTGGGGCTCAAAGTTGAGAGTTTTGATGCCCTCAGCCTTTGGTCCTGCAAGAGCTTTCAGAACTGGTGTCAGCCACTGTCCCCAGTACAGGGGGCAAACACTCCAGGGTTCACTGTGTAGTGGTTCTCTGAGAAGCCATGCTGAGTCATAGGATATCCGGAGAGATCTTGGTGCAAACAGGGAGAGGGGAGGGAAAGGAAGAGGAAAAGCCAAAATGAATGGGTTCTGTTCCACAGAATTGTGCAAACTGACTCAGAGGTTCTAAAACACAACCCGGGGTCAAATAATCAAGTGGGAAGAATGCCAAAAGAAATGTTACATACTTGGAAAATTTGTTGTGAGATGGCTGTTGAACAGCATTTGGAGTGTATTAGAATTGCAGCTTTTAAAAAGTTCAGTAATCCCTTTCAGCCCAGGGACCCTGAGTCTGGCATGTAACCTGGCTCCTGGCCCCCAGAACTACAGCCTATCTCTCCCATTTCTTTAAACTGCTCCTCATGCCTCCTAGGGACCTCCATTCTACCCATAAGACCTGCCGCCTAGAGATTCAGGGTCTCTGTGGATTCACTGAGAAAATGCAGATGAGTTATTTGGACTGTTTTATAATCTTTACCCAGATACCAGTAGAAAGCTGAAAGATAAGACTTTCCACAGTGTGAGACAGAATGACTTTATTTTATTGGCCTTTGAGGATTTATTGTTATCTTAAATTGCAAATGCTTATGTAGTGCAGCATGCTAAGCTGCTTCAGTCATGTCCAACTCTTTGCAATCCCATGGACTATGTGGCCTGCCAGGCTCCTTTGTCCATAAGATTCTAGAGGCAAGAATATTGGAGTAGGTTGCTGTGCCCAGGATCTTCCCAACCCAGGGATTGAATCCTAGTCTCCTGCATCTCCTGAACTGGCAAGCAGTTTCTTCACCACTAGAGCCACCTGGGAAGCGCTTACGTAGTGCTTTTTTTGTATTTTTCAGTCCAGTGAAAAATAACATGCACAATATTTACTTACTCGCTTATTCAAGCTAAAGAGATATAGGACACTCTCAAGGAAGAGCTGGTGACTTTTAAGGCTCGGACAGGTTGCTAAAAAGAATGTACAGCAATCTCATTCCAAAGATAAGATAAAAACTTATAGATCTACACAGAAAGAGGGATCCGATTTAAATGGTTTCCTGAAGCTCTTTCCTTTTCATACTTGTTTTACTTCTTTATTGATTAGCTACTAAATTATGACCCCGTTCAGTTCAGTTCAGTTCAGTCCCTCAGTCGGATCCGACTCTTTGTGACCCCATGAATCGCAGTTCGCCAGGCCTCCCTGTCCATCACCAACTCCCGGAGTTCAAACAGATTCATGTCCATTGAGTCAGTGATGCCATCCAGCCATCTCATCCTCTGTCATCCCCTTCTCCTCCTGCCCCCATCCCTCCCAGCATCAGAGTCTTTTCCAATGAGTCAACTCTTCGCATGAGGTGGCCAAAGTACTGGAGTTTCAGCTTTAGCATCATTCCTTCCAAAGAAATCCCAGGGCTGATCTCCTTTAGAATGGACTGGTTGGATCTCCTTGCAGTCCAAGGGACTCTCAAGAGTCTTCTCCAACATCACAGTTCAAATGCATCAATTCTTCGGTGCTCAGCCTTCTTCACAGTCCAACTCTCACATCCAACCATGACCACTGGAAAAACAATAGCCTTGACTAGACAGACCTTAGTCGGCAAAGTAATGTCTCTGCTTTTGAATATGCTATCTAGGTTGATCATAACTTTTCTTCCAAGGAGTAAGCATCTTTTAATTTCATGGCTGCAGTCACCATCTGCAGGGATTTTGGAGCCCAAAAAATAAAGTCTGACCCTGTTTCCACTGTTTCCCCATCTATTTCCCATGAAGTGATGGGACCAGATGCCATGATCTTCGTTTTCTGAATGTTGAGCTTTAAGCCAACTTTTTCACTCTCCTCTTTCACTTTCATCAAGAGGCTTTTTAGTTCCTCTTCACTTTCTGCCATAAGGGTGGTGTCATCTGCATATCTGAGGTGATTGATATTTCTCCCGGCAGTCTTGATTCCAGCTTGTGTTTCTTCCAGTCCAGCATTTCTCATGATGTACTCTGCATAGAAGTTAAATAAGCAGGGTGACAATATACAGCCTTGATGTACTCCTTTTCCTATTTGGAACCAGTCTGTTGTTCCATGTCTAGTTCTAACTGTTGCTTCCTGACCTGCATACAGGTTTCTCAAGAGGCAGGTCAGGTGGTCTGGTATTCCCATCTCTTTCAGAATTTTCCACAGTTGATTGTGATCCACACAGTCAAAGGCTTTGGCATAGTCAATAAAGCAGAAATAGGTGTTTTTCTGGAACTCTCTTGCTTTTTCCATGATCCAGCAGATGTTGGCAATTTGATCTCTGGTTCCTCTGCCTTTTCTAAAACCAGCTTGAACATCAGGAAGTTCACGGTTCATGTATTGCTGAAGCCTGGCTTGGAGAATTTTGAGCATTACTTTACTAGCATGTGAGATGAGTGCAATGGTGCAGTAGTTTGAGCATTGTTTGGCATTGCCTTTCTTTGGGATTGGAATGAAAACTGACCTTTTCCAGTCCTGTGGCCACTGCTGAGTTTTCCAAATTTGCTGGCATATTGAGTGCAGCACTTTCACAGCATCATGTTTCAGGATTTGAAATAGCTCCACTGGAATTCCATCATCTCCACTAGCTTTGTTCATAGTGATGCTTTCTAAGGCCCACCTGACTTCACATTCCAGGATGTTATGCCCCACTTCTGTTCAAAAAGGACTTTTGACAACTAAATTACATGCAACTTCTAGCAATTTGACTATTACCAGATCATTTTGGTCATCATTATGCCACTAATCAGTATTCATCATTGTCATTTTGTTAATATTAAAATTAACTGCCAGCTTCTCAGGGGTCAACCTCTACAGTGAGCAGGAAGCAAGATACATATATTTAATGAGGAAGTTATCTAGGTGGCCCACCCATCATGCTAGCTCTGATGTCAGTCAATTACACACATATTTATTTATTTATTTATTTTAATATAAATTTATTTATTTTAATTGGAGGTTAATTACTTTATAATATTGTATTGGTTTTGCCATACATCAACATGTATCCGCCACGATCTACACGTGTTCCCCATCCTGAACCCCTTTCCCACCTCCCTCCCCATCCCATCCCTCTGGGTCATCCCAGTGCACCAGCCCTGAGCATCCTGTATCCTGCATCGAGCCTGGACTGGCGATTCATTTCACATATGATAATATACATGTTTCAATGCCATTCTCCCAAATCATCCCACCCTCACCCTTTCCCACAGAGTCCAAAAGACTGTTCTATACATTTGCGTCTCTTTTGCTGTCTTGCATACAGGGTTATTGTTATCATCTTTCTAAATTCCATATATATATGTTAGTATACTATATTGGTGTTTTTCTTTCTAGCTTACTTCACTCTGTATAATTGGCTCCAGTTTTATCCACCTCATTAGAACTGATTCAAATGTATTCTTTTTAATGGCTGAGTAATACTCCATTGTGTATATGTACCACAGCTTTCTTATCCATTCATCTGCTGATGGACATCTAGGTTGCGTCCATGTCCTGGCTATTATAAACAGTGCTGCGATGAACATTGGGGTAAACGTGTCTCTTTCAATTCTGGTTTCCTTGGTGTGTATGCCCAGCAGTGGGATTGCTGGGTCTTTTGGCAGTTCTATTTCCAGTTTTTTAAGGAATCTCCACACTGTTCTCCAAAGTGGCTGTATTAGTTTGCATTCCTACCAACAGTGTAGGAGGGTTCGCTTTTCTCCACACCCTCTCCAGCATTTATTGCTTGTAGACTTTCCTCCCTGGATTTCCCAGGTGATCAATGGTAAAGAATCTGCCTGCCAGTGCAGGAGACTCAGGAGACACTGGTTCGATCCCTGAGTGGGGAAGACCCCTGGAGGACGAAATGGCAACCTACTTGAGTATTCTTGCCTGGAGAATCCCATGGACAGAGAAGCCTGGTGGGCTACAGTCCATAGGATCCAAAGAGTCAGACCCGACTAAGCACTCACATGCCTTAAGTCCTCCTTAGTTCACTAATTATGGAAGACAATTTAGCTCTTACGGGAGACAAAAATCCCTGCTGGGACTTGAGACAAGTGGAAATTTGTTGGTGGATTTGATAAAAGGCATTTTATTTTTGTGTGTGTTAATTTTGAATTTTTTTTTGCTTTGAATTTTTATTTTAATTTGCATAGACAGGGAAGAGCACTGGATTATACATAATGAGCTTTTTTTGACTGTTTTTCCAGAGTGGAAATAGAATGCTGTGTTCCATCATTCTGAGCCATCACCAGGGTCCGTCCATAATCAACTACGATGATGAGAGTGGCAAGACATGCGTGCACATCGCCGCAGCAGCGGGTTTCTGCGACATCATCAGTGAGCTGGCGAGAGTCCCTGAGTGCAACCTGCAGGCTCTGGATGTGGACGACAGGTATCTGTGGCCACTCTGTCACCTTTTCCAAGTTTTAATCTCAAAACAAAGGAGATGTTTAAGGAGTTATCTTATATGACTGTATCCTTACTGCCAGTAATATTAATATTTATACCTGGGATTGTGACAATAAAAACTGCCCTATATTAGTCAGGACAGGAAAAACCATTGTTATGAAGAGAAACGCTGTGACTGTATTGTCAAACTTTCCACTTTTTGCGAACTGTTCTCAGAAGGCTTTCTGTATATCAGCTTCCTGCTATATGCACTTTTTGTTCTTAACAGTAAGTCTTATTTTTTTCCTTCATTCCTGGACTATGTCATAAAATCAACAAGCTCTTGTTATCCAGAGAAGAGCACAATAGAGGCTTTGTGTTCAGAACTAGACATGACCTTATCAGGGTTCTGTTTTGGTTTTCTTTAGTCATTAAAGATGTATTTACATAGAAAAGGAAGCTGAGTCGAGAAAGGTGAAGAGACTTGCCTAAGAGGTAATTAGCAACTAAGTGAAAACTTGTTATTCAATCTGAGTCCAACTCTTTGCGACCCCATGGACTTCAGCATGCCAGGCTTCTCTGTCCTTCACTATTTCCCACAGCTTTCTCAAATTCATATCCATTGTGTTGGTGATGCCATTCAGCCATCTCATCCTCTGTTGTCCTCTTCTCTTCCTGCCCTCAATTTTTCCCAGCATCATGGTCTTTTCCACTGAGTCGGCTCTTCTCATCTGGTGGCCAGTGTTAGAGCTTCAGCCTCAGCATCAGTCCTTCCACTGAGTATTCAGGATTAATTTCCTTTAGGATTATCTGGTTTGATCTCCTTTCTGTCCAAGGGACTCTCAAGAGTCTTTTCCAGCACCACAGTTGGAAAGCATCAATTCTTTGGCGCTCAGACTTCTTGATGGTCCAACTCTCACATCTATACATGACTACGGGAAAAACCACAGCTTTGACTAGACAGACCTTTGTCGGCAAAATGATGTCTTTGCTTTTTAATATGCTGACAGAAGTGAGAACTACAATCCCATGGCCTCCAAAATGAAAACCCAAATCACAGAAAACTAACCAAAATGATCACATGGATCACAGCCTTGTGTAACTCAAAGGAAACTTGTACCCTTGTCTTTTAAATGTAGAGTTTTTCACCTACTGGCCCTTCATCCATAATCAACTATTAGAATTTTTCAGTTACGATCCTTATCTAACCTTTGCTTCAGTTAGGCATAGACTCAATGAAAATATAAGAATAATATAAAAACAAATAAGACTGTTGAAAACAAGTATAAGGCTTGTACATTATATATAGCTTTTTTTTAACCTTTTTCTATTGAAGTGCAAATTTAGCCACCTACTTCCATGATTTTAGATTCCCCAAGAAGCACTTCCTACTACTTCCTGATACCTGAAACCCTTATAACACAGGAGAAAGAAATCTTGGGTTCCATGTAAGTCTCAGAAGCTGGAGACAGTTAACAGGATGACTTTAATTAAAATTAATATGTAAATCATTGAAAGTAGACCTTTTCTGAAGAGTAGATATTGAACTTGAGCAGGTACAAAAGTAGAAGGATTTTGTTACATGAAGAGGAAAGGTGAATGATCCAAAAAGAGAAGAAAAGAACTCCTGTAGGGGGACTTCCCTGGTGGTCCAGTGGTTCAGCTCAGTTCAGTCTCACAGTCGTGTCCAACTCTTTGCGACCCCATGAATTGCAGCACACCAGGCCTCCCTGTCCATCACCAACTGCCAGAGTTCACTCAGACTCACGTCCATCGAGTCAGGGATGCCATCCAGCCATCTCATCCTCTGTCGTCCCCTTCTCCTCCTGCCCCCAATCCCTCCCAGCATCAGAGTCTTTTCCAATGAGTCAACTCTTCGCATGAGGTGGCCAAAGTACTGGAGTTTCAGCTTTAGCATCATTCCTTCCAAAGAAATCCCAGGGCTGATTGGTCCAGTGGTTAGGATGCTTTGTTTCCAATGCAGGGGGTGGGGGGTTGAACTTTGGTCAAGGAATACATGCCATGTGGCCAAATAAATAAAAGTAGAAATATATATACATTTTTAAGGAACACATTTAGGAAAAGAGGGCTAGAAAAAAGTTTGCATACTTAAAAATACTTCTAGAAGCAGCTCTAATACAGTATTTCCCACTTGAATTATCACATGCTTCAGTTCAGTTCAGTTTAGTCGCTCAGTTGTGTCCGACTCTTTGTGACCTCATGGACCACAGCGTGGCAAGCCTCCCTGTCCATTGCCAACTCCCAGAGTTTACTCAAACTCATGTCCATTGAGTCGGTGATGCCATCCAACCATCTCATCCCCTGTCACCCCTTCTCCATTTGCCCTCAATCTTTCCCAGCATCAGGGTCTTTTCAAATGAGTCAGCTGTTTGAATCAGGTGGCCAAAGTATTGGAGTTTGAGCTTCAACATCAGTCCTTCCAATGAACACCCAGGACTGATCTCCTTTAGGATGGACTGGTTGGATCTCCTTGCAGTCCAAGGGACTCTCAAGAGTCTTCTCCAACACCACAGTTCAAAAGCAGCAATTCTTCAGCGCTCAGCTTTCTTCACAGTCCAACTCTCACATCCATACATGACCACTGGAAAAACAATAGCCTTGACTAGACGGACCTTAGTCAGCAAAGTAATGTCTCTGCTTTTCAACATGCTATCTAGGTTGGTCATAACTTTTCTTCCAAAGAGTAAGCGTCTTTTAATTTCATGGCTGCGGTCACCATCTGCAGGGATTTTGGAGCCCCCCAAAAATAAAGTCTGACACTGTTTCTACTGTTTCCCCATCTATTTCCCATGAAGTGATGGGACCAGATGCCATGATCTTCGTTTTCTGAATGTTGAGCTTTAAGCTAACTTTTTCACTCTCCACTTTCACTTTCATCAAGAGGCTTTTTAGTTCCTCTTCACTTTCTGCCATAAGGGTGGTGTCATCTGCATATCTGAGGTGATTGATATTTCTCCAAGCAATCTTGATTCCAGCTTGTGCTTCTTCCAGCCCAGCGTTTCTCACGATGTACTCTGCATAGAAGTTAAATAAGCAGGGTGACAATATACAGCCTTGACATACTCCTTTTCCTATTTGGAACCAGTCTGTTGTTCCATGTCCAGTTCTAACTGTTGCTTCCTGACCTGCATACAGATTTCTCAAGAGGCAGGTCAGGTGGTCTGGTATTCCCATCTCCTTCAGAATTTTCCACAGTTGATTGTGATCCACACAGTCAAAGGCTTTGGCATAGTCAATAAAGCAGAAATAGATGTTTTTCTGGAACTCTCTTGCTTTTTCATGATCCAGCAGATGTTGTCAAGTGGATCTCTGGTTCCTCTGCCTTTTCTAAAACCAGTTTGAACATCAGGGAGTTCACAGTTCATGTATTGCTGAAGCCTGACTTGGAGAATTTTGAGCATTGTTTTACTAGCATGTGAGATGAATCCAATTGTGCAGTAGTTTGAGCATTCTTTGGCATTGCCTTTCTTTGGGATTGGAATGAAAACTGACCTTTTCCAGTCCTGTGGCCACTGCTGAGTTTTCCAAATTTGCTGGCATATTGAGTGCAGCACTTTCACAGCATCATCTTTCAGGATTTGAAATAGCTCCACTGGAATGCCATCACCTCCACTAACGTTGTTTGTAGTAATGCTTCCTAGGCCCACTTGACTTCACATTCCAGGATGTCTGGCTCTAGGTGAGTGATCACACCATCATGATTATCTGGGTCATGAAGATCTGTTTTGTACAGTTCTTCTGTGTATTCTTGCCACCTGTTCTTAATATCTTCTGCTTCTGTTGGGTCCATACCATTTCTGTCCTTTATCGAGCCCATCTTTGCATGAAATGTTCCCTTGGTATCTCTAATTTTCTTGAAGAGATCTCGTCTTTCCCATTCTGTTGTTTTCCTCTATTTCTTTGCATTGATCGCTGAAGAAGGCTTTCTTGTCTCTTCTTGCTATTCTTTGGAGCTCTGCATTCAGATGCTTATATATTTCCTTTTCTCCTTTGCTTTTCCTTTCTCTTCTTTTCACAGATATTTGTAAGGCCTCCCCAGACAGCCATTTTTCTTTTTTGCATTTCTTTTCCATGGGAGTGGTCTTGATCCCTATCTCCTGTACAGACCTAAAATATGCTGTTTAGGTTGGTCATAACTTTCCTTCCAAGGAGTAAGCATCTTTTAATTTCATGGCTGCAGTCACCATCTGCAGTCATTTTGGAGCCCCCCAAAAATAAAGTCAGCCGTTGTTTCCTCTGTTTCCCTATCAATTTGCCCTGAAGTGATGGGACCAGATGGCGTGATCTTAGTTTTCTGAATGTTGAGTTTTAAGCCAACTTTTTCACTCTCCTCTTTCACTTTCATCGAGAGGCTCTTTAGTTCTTCTTCACTTTCTGCCATAAGGGTGGTGTCATCTGCTTATCTGTGGTTATTGATATTTCTCCCATGCTTAGGAGAGAAAATTTAGTTCCCTAGTCTCAGGGAAGAAAGTATATCCAAAGGGAGTAAGAAAGTGCAAAAGATTGGGCCCTACAAGGGTTCAAAGTGAAGTAAAATCTCAAGAAGGGGCCAGTTTCTGCTCCAGAGCTCAGCTCATCCTGCTCTTCGTTTTGTCTCAGTTTCTGCATGCTGCATTGTATAGCTCTACCTTCACATTGACACGTAAGCTTGTGTTAGTATTTTAGTTAAGCTTATGTTTAGTATTTGTGTTAGTAGAGAATTTTTTAAATTTTTCATAGGTTTAAGTATTGAAGCACTTGCAACAATTGTGGCTTCACTTCCCTTCTTTTTTTATCCAGATAGAAAGTTTTTGAGAAAAGGGAAGAAAAATAAGGCAATGATTTTTAAAAATAAAAAAAGAGGATGAGGGAAAATATGAGGGAACTTGTCCTCCTAGATTAGTAAAACACATCATAAATCTATGACATTTTAAAACATTTTGGTGCTAGCCTAAGATTGATGGTACAGAACACACAACTCATAAATAGCTTGTATAGCTTAAAGGGCCCAAATTTCATCAGTCTATGAAGTCATGCTCTCCTTTAGCACCCAAGTCATTTATCTTCAGGAAGGAGAGTCTTTAATCAAACTCTCCTCCTTACATACTTCTGGGAATTATCTAGGGAATGTTTTCATGTGCAATAAGTGGTTCCTTGGCTTCTGACACCTTACCAACACTGCACTCTTATACCTATCATCTCCTGTCATTCAGAGACTGCCTTATCAGCCCACTGCTTGTCTCTGATGAATTTCTTCTGAATCATGGGCCCTGGTTCTCCAGCTCCTCACTGTGATAACTGAGTCCAATCTGCTATGTTTGAAGACTCTCCTGAAGCTTAGAGATAAGAAAGGGACTACAGCTTACATAACTTGAAACTGGATACTACATATTGCCCACAAAGGCTCTATGTGTATTAGTTAGAAGTTATCTATGCTTCTCTTGTTTCTGCAAAATAATTTTTTCCCTGTGTCCTTCTGGACCTCTTCTTCCATGCTGATGTTCAGAATGATCTCAGGGTGCCTCAGCCTGCCTCACTTGAAGCAGGGCTTCAATTCCTGGCTAGAGATTGAGGTCGGGTTGCAGCAGTGAGAGAGCTGAATCCTAGCCACTAGACCAAAGATCAGGGACAAGACTCTGGCCCTTCAACATGCAGAAAAATAATTCCCACAAAGACAGAAAGTAGTGAAATAGGTAAAGTATTTATTAGGAGGAAAAAGAGTAGAGTATATGTGGACAGACACACAGGCAGACTCAGAGGAAGAATTGCACCCTCATGGCAGTTTAAGTTACTTATACGGGGCATTTCCTCCAGGTTTCCTTGGCCAATCATTTTAATTTGCTTGGTTCAGAGTTCATATCTGTTATATCTCAGGATTCTCCCATGTGCACACACACATCTCTTAGCCAAGATGAAAGAGGTCTATGGGTGGGTGGCATCAGCATCACTCCCGTTTTGACCTCCAAGAAGCCTTTCTTTGTATGTGCAGTTAGGAGGTCTCCTGACTTCAAAAAATGAGAAATATGTGGGCTCTTATCTTCTGTGTGGGCAGGGCCCAGCCTCCTCTCTCGGTTGTCCTGCTATTGATAGTTTGTAGTTTCTGTCCACAGGGAATGAATCTCTAAACTTTACCCTGGGGACCATCTACCTCCTGCCTCAAGAGATATTAATATAATCACTCTTCAATTCAGTTAAGTCACTCAGTCGTGTCCGTTTGCAACCCCATGGACTGCAGCAGGCCAGCCTTCCCTATCCATCACCAACTCCCAGAGCTTGCTCAAACTCATGTCCATAGACTCAATGATACCATCCAACCATCTCATCCTCTATCATCCCCTTCTCCTCCTGCCTTCAATCTTTCCCAGCAATAGGGTCTTTTCCAATGAATCAGTTCTTCTCATCAGGTAGCCAGAGTATTGGAGTTTCAGCTTCAGCATTAGTCCTTCCAATGGATATTCAGGACTGATTTCCTTTAGGATGGACTGGTTGGATTTCCTTGCAGTCCAAGGGACTCTCAAGAGTCTTCTGCAACACCACAGTTCAAAAGCACCAATTCTTTGGTGCTCAGCTTTCTTCATAGTCCAGCTCTCACATTCATACATGACTACTGGAAAAACCATAACTTTGACTAGACGGACCTTTGTTGGCAAAGTAATGTCTCTGCTTTTTAATATGCTGTCTAGGTTGGTGATAGCTTTTCTTCCAAGAAGAAAGCATCTTTTAATTTCATGACTGCAGTCACCATCTGCAGTGATTTTGGAGCCCCCCCAAATAAAGTCTTTCACTGTTTATATTGTTTCCCCATCTATTTGCCGTGAAGTTATGGGACCATTAGTACTGTCACTCAGCAATTGTCATAAAGAAGTATTTCACAATGTGCCAAAGAGAATTGTCACGTGTTGATAAACCTGACTGCATTGATGTTCAACCCTCCATCTACTGAATTTATTGGCAATATATTCTCTAATCAGGAGGGTATAATATGGCTGGTGCCTTATCTTGTTTCATAATAAATATTGTCTGGAGACCTCTCAAATAGAATAGAATGAATCATATCTTGTACAAGCTCAAATAGGCAGTGCAATTGATGACTATGTTGAAGAAATATATGGTCCTATATTAAGTGTCCTCAAATTGCTGTCCATATCATGACATGAGGAGGATGCTTGATTGACACAGGACACAATCTACCCATGGGGACTCTGGTCATACTGTGGACACGGCTACTCTCCCAATACTAAGTCCTGAGCCCCTTCACAGATAGACCCAACTGAGTCCTTCTCTGTCTGGCCCCTAGACTGCCTCCATGTCTGAGAGACCTCTTGGCTCTCCAGGGGTGGTCATCTGCCTGGGGTCAAGCCCCAGAATGAAACCAAGGAGAGGCCTCCCATGCCTTCCTTTCCCGCCCCAGGATTGATCCTCTCCCAGACTGACTGACAGGAAGAATAGCCCTTCTCTTCATGGGAAACCCCATTCACAGAAATGTATCTGTCACCATTCCCTTCTTTAACCCCCCAGGGTCCCACTGTCCAGACACACCACACAGACATCCCCAACCACCTGCTTCCCAGCATCTCTGCCAAAGAAGCAAGGTTCAGGTCTCCTTTGTTCCTGAGTCCAAATGTCCTTTATGCTCTTATCACCTTCTTGTCCCATTTGCCTTGATAGTTCTTTCTACAGCTGGGGAACTGTTTTGCTCCACATCTGCTTTCAGTTCTGGGCTTGGCTTTTGGAAACAGAAAGACACTGACTATTTCTCTTTTCTACCCTGCTATATCCCTCCCTTAAAGTTGAGCATAAAGTCAACCATATCTTTGCATGGAGAAAAGGGGATGGGTAGAAAAGTATGTGTACAGTTCAGGATCTTAAAATTTGATCACACTGCATTAATAAATGGTATTGAGAAAAGCTGGCTATGTAACTGGAAAAATGGTCAGATTGGTTGCACATCTCACCATACATATCAGAATACACATTCAGATACACATGCAGTTTTGTTTAAATACAAATAAATCTAGAATAAAATATTGGTTTCCTATTTATTTACATTAGTAAACTACTTTTTTGGGATGTATAGTTCTATGAATTTTAACACATTCGTGCAACCACCACAAGGCAGAGCCAAAACAATGCCATCAATTCCAACACCAACTCAGGTTGTCCTTTTATAGTCAAGGCTTCCCCCATCTCCAAGCTCTGGCAGCCATGGATTAGTTCTCTCTCTTGGGTTTTGCCTTTTCCAGAGTGTCACGCAAATGGAAATATACAATATGTAATCTTTTGAGATTGCTTTATTTCACCTGGTAGAATGCACTTGAGATTCATCTATGTTCCATATACCAGTAGGCTATTCTTTTTTCTGCTGAGTAGTATTCCATTTTGTGGATAAATTATAGTTTGTCCATCCACCCATTGAAGAACATTGGGTTGTTTATACTTCTGGATGATTACAGACAGTACAGCTATAAACATTTGTGTATAAGTTTTTGTGTAAACATAAGTTTTCATTTCTCTAGTTATAGATATAGACATGAGATTGCTTGGCCATATGGTAAGTATGCTTAACTTTCGAAGGAACTGACAAACTATTTTCTGGTGTGGCTGCTTCTAAAAAATGTATAAAAGTTCAAGTTGCCCTGAATCTTCATCCATCCATGTATTGCCAGCTTGTTTGTTTTTTTTAACTTTTTTTTTCACTGAAGTATAGTTGATTTACAATGTTGCATCCATCTCTGCTATACAGCAAAGTGACTCAGTTATACACATATATAAATCCTTTTTTAAAAAAATTTAGCCATTTAAATCAGTATGTAGTGATATCTCATGTAGTTTTAATTTGCATTTCTCTGAATGAAAAATGTTACTGAGCATCTTTTCGTGTGCTTGTTTACCAATTTATACACTTTCTTTGATAAAGTGTTCAATCTTTTGCTAGTTTTTAAAATCGATTTGTATATATATTTTTTATTATTCAGTTTTTAAATACTTTACATACTCTCTTTGTTGGATGTGTAATTTGCAAATATTTTCTCCCAGTCTCTGGCTTTTTTTTTTTTTTTTAAGAAAATGATGGTTTTGCCACTTATCAAAGGTTTAAACACTGGTGAGTATGTATCTACCTTCTGGCTAATGAAGAACTTTCTAAAACATAAAATCATGAAACAAATAAAAAATGAAGAGGTAAATAAATGTGGTCATTTCTTAAAATTTTTATGGAAAACCACTAAAAAAAATTAAAAGCTAAATAACAAATTAGAGGAAATGTTTTCATAAACCTAACTAGAAAAAACCCAATATCTTAAATATTTTAAAAGCTTATATGAGTTAGTAAGAAAAGCTAACAACCTCATAGAAAAATGGACATAAGGCATTAAGGGTCATTTCAATGAAGAAACTAAAATGTCAAATAAACATGTATTTCAAAGGTTCTTCCTCATGTTATTTAAAGAAATGCAGATTCAACAACACTGAAGTACTAATTTTGCCTACCGAGTTGGCAAAGATCTTTAAAGATGTTGATAACACTTCATATTAGGAAGGAGTAGGGACACAGCGGGTAGTAGGAAAAAACTGAGTCAGTTTTCTTGGAAGGCAATCCTGGCACTATGTATAAAGAGCCTTCAAATTGTTCATACCCTTTGACCCACTACTTCCTTTTTGAGGAAATTCACAGAAAGACCAAAGAAGGGGAAAGGCCACAGAGTATCAGAATTAGAGGAGAGGCCTCTACACACATACACCATCACCCTGAAACCCCATTTAGTGCAACCATTTCCACACTGTAAGTAGCAACAAGTCTGTCCTGCTAGGACCCACCTTTGAGCGGGAGCTGTTGTCAGCTAGGTAGCCTGTATCATTCATGTACTCAGACACTTGTGCTGTCCCCCGCGGCCCCCCAGGACACCTCTGCACTGGGCTGCAGCTGCAGGGAAAGCAGATTGTGTGCAGTCACTGCTGGAGCTGGGAATGGACAGCAACCTGCGAGACATCAATGAGAGCACGCCCCTGGCCTATGCCCTGTACTGCGGCCACACCGACTGTGTCAAGCTCCTCTCCCAAGAGAGCAGGTGAGCGCACCAGGAGGCACTCATTTTTTTCTTCGTCTCAAAGATTTATAAAATTGGATGCAACTGTCTAAACTGCCAAAACCAGCACAAAACGATCTATAACTTAATAACTGTGTTTGCCATTGCCAACTACAAATTGGTACTTGCCATCTACCTCTACAAGGATTAAACCATGCGCTGCTGCAGCTGCTGACTTTCAACAGCCCCACAGCTGAAAGGAGCTCAAGATGGAGAGCTCTCTGTGCTCTGGAATAACTGGCAGAACAGGTCTCTAGATAGCTAGATGTTTTCAGGAACCAATGTTACGAGCTCAATTCTTGCATCTCCTCATATCTAGAAAAGCACAAAAATCTTTCATGGTGACGACTGTTCCTCATGACTAGCAATAAGCTCCTGCAAAAACAATGTGCTTGATGGCATGTACTTCCCCTTCACCAAAACCTTCCCAGCCACCTCTGCTCACCACTCTGAGCAGTTTCTCAAAGTGAACAGAAATGCTGTCTCTTGGGCTATACTCCTCATTTTCCCCCAAATAAATAGTGACTCACAATTCTCATGTTGTGCATTTTTTTTCAATTGACACCATTACCTAACAATGATATGTCCTTGAATCTGTGGAGCAAAATGGTAGTAGTAAGCCTGAATGTATCAGCCTAACATTTACTGAACTCTAATCTCTTCTTTCTGTTTTCTCTCTTTCCACATCCATTTAGGCAATATACTAATTGCTCTTTTGCCTAAGTCAGCATTTCTCCAAATCTTTGTTCTCAGCACCCGTTTATACTCAAAAATTATGGAGGATCCAAAAGAGCTTTTGTTTATGTGAGTTACACCTATCAATATTTATGGCATGAAACTAAAACGGAGACACTTTTGATAAAATATTTACTTAGTAACTTAAAGTGATAGTAACCCATTACACGTTAAGATTAATACCATATTTTTAGTTAAAAATAAACTATTCTTCAAAACCAACCAGAAAAAGTGTAATGAAAAGAGCAGCTTTATTCTTCTTTACTCTTCAAGTCTCCTTGATAGCTTTATAGAAGCTTAACAGAATACAGCAGGATTCCCACATCTGCTCTGCATTCAATCCATTGCAACGTGACTGTTTTGACTGAAGTGTATGAAAATAATCTGGCCTCACATAGACACAGAGGTAAAAAAAAGGGAGGTGTATTTTAATAGACTTTTCAGATAACTATGGATAATTTTCCTCTGATGCTACACCAAAACTTGACAAGTAGTATTAGGTTGGTACAAAAGTAATT
The DNA here is from genome assembly GCF_042477335.2 of Ovis canadensis. Classification (NCBI taxonomy): domain Eukaryota; kingdom Metazoa; phylum Chordata; class Mammalia; order Artiodactyla; family Bovidae; genus Ovis; species Ovis canadensis. The sequence continues at coordinate 36,135,606 of NC_091260.1, forward strand.
GCAGTTTTACACTATTGAACTTTGCCATTTGATATTGGGATACATTCTTAAATAAATGTGGTTATGTTATACAACATTTTAAGGTTCATTTCTCACTTTATGTCTTTTTTCTAATGACTTATTATTTGCTGTTTCTTTTATATCGATTTTGACTATAGAAATGTTGTTAGGCGAAAAGCAAATTCGAATGATTTTTTTTATTCGAGTTTAAAATGGGTTGCAAAGAAGGAGAAACAACTTGCAACATCAACAGCACATTTGGGCTAGGAGCAGCTAATGAATGTATAGCGCAGTGGTGGTTCAAGAAGTTTTGCAGAGGAGATGAGAGCCTCGAAGACAAGGAACACAGTGGTCGACCATCAGAAGTTGACAATGAGCCACTGAGAGCCATCATCAAAACTGATCCTCTTACAACTACATGAGAAGTTTCCAAAGCCTTCAGTATTGACCATTCTACGGCTATTTGGCATTTGAAGCAAATTGGAAAGGTGAAAAAGCTCAATAAGTGGATGCCTCATGAGCTGACCAGAAATTAAAAAAAAAAAATTTGTCATCTTGAAACATCATCTTCTCTTATTCTATGCAACAAGAAACCATTTCTTGATCAGATTATGGCATGCAAAAAAAAGTGAATTTCAGACGATAACCAGTGATGGCCAGCTCAGTGGTTGGACCAAGAAAAAGCCCCAAAGCACTTCCCAAAGCCAAAGGTGCACTGAAAAAAGGTCATGGTCACTGTTTGGTGGTCTGCTGCTCGAGTGATCTGCGACAGCTTTCTGAATCCCAACAAAACCATTACATCTGAGATGTACACTCAGGAAATCAATGAGATTCACTGAAAACTGCAATGCCTGCAGCCAACACTGATCAACAGAAAGAGCCTTGTTTTTCTCTATGACAATGCCCGACCACATGTCACACAACCACTGCTTCAAAAGTTGAATGAATTGGGCTACAAAGTTTAGCCTCATCTGCAGTATTCACCCGACCTCTTGCCAACCGACTACGACTTCAAGCATCTCAACAACTTTTTTTTTTTACTTTATTTTGCTTAACAATACTGTATTGGTTTTGCCATACATTGACATGAATCAGCCACGGGTGTACATGAGTTCCCAATCCTGAACCCCCCTCCCACCTCCCACCCCATATCATCTCTCAGGATCATCCCCGTGCACCAGCCCCAAGCATCCTGTATCCTGCATCGAGCCTAGACTGGTGATTTGTTTCTTACATGATAGTATACATGTTTCAATGCCATTCTCCCAAATCATCCCACCCTCTCCCTCTCCCACAGAGTCCAAAAGTCCGTTCTAAACATCTGTGTCTCTTTTAGGGTTATCATTACCATCTTTCTAAATTCCATATATATGTGTTAGTATACTGTATTGGTGTTTTTCTTTCTGGCTTACTTCACTCTGTATAATCGGCTCCAGTTTCATCCACCTCATTAGAACTGATTCAAATGTATTCTTTTTAATGGCCGAGTAATACTCCATTGTGTATATGTACCACAGCTTTCTTATCCATTCATCTGCGGATGGACATCTAGGTTGTTTCCATGTCCTGGCTATTATAAACAGTGCTGCGATGAACATTGGGGTACATGTGTCTCTTTCAATTCTGATTTCCTTGGTGTGTATGCCCAGCAGTGGGATTGCTGGGTCGTATGGCAGTTCTATTTCCAGTTTTTTAAGGAATCTCCACACCGTTCTCCATAGTGGCTGTACTAGTTTGCATTCCCACCAACAGTGTAAGAGAGTTCCCTTTTTATAGGGGAAATGCTTCCACAGCCAGCAGGAGGCAGAAGATGCTTTCCAACAGTTTGTCGAATCCCAAAGCATGGATTTTTTCACTATGGGAATAAACAAACTTCTATCTCATTGGCAAAAATGTGTTGATTGTAATGGTTCTTATTTTGATTAATAAAGATGGGTTTGAGCCTAGTTATAATCACTTAAAATTTATGGTCCGAAGCCACAATTATTTTTGTACCAATCTAATAGTTTCCCAAAGATCAGTCGCAGTGTGGACTTTGTCACCTTATCAGTGAACTTTTCAAATTCTGTTACATTAAAATCCATTCATCTCTCTAGCACCTTAAATGTGTCTTATACCTATGCATGATTTTATATCTGGCATTGGTCATTTGAAAAACATTGGTGTGCTTAATTATGGAAGATCTTCCATTAAATAATACATTTCATTTTACAACATTAGAAAAAAAATCACATTTATTAATGTCACCACTGATCTCATCAGAAAAGGTTTTATGTATCAGGAAGCTATCAAGCTCAAAGTATGCATACAAATTTTCCAAAATTTCTAATTTTCGCATGAAAGCTAGATTTTTGTCATTGGCAATAATACTGTCAATTGTTTACCTTGAAATGACAGACTCACTCTGTTCATTTTTGAAAAATCAAATGCCCAACTCCAAATAACCATAGCTCGCCTAGAAGCCATTGAAATGATGTTTCATGGGGGAAAAAAGTATCTAGTTCAGCTCAAACAATCCCACAAATGTTTTACCTGAAAACATCCATCATATCTTAGTATAGAGTTGTTGTTTAGTCGCTCAGTCATGTCCAACTCTTTGTGAACCCATGCACTGCAGCACTCCAGGCTCCCCTGTAGTTCTCCCAGAGTTTGCTCAGACTCATGCCCATTGAGTCGGTGATGCCAGTATACAGCAGAATTGCTTATGAGTACTTTCTATTTTGTCTAAAAAAAAGGCATCTCAAAAATCAATATTATTAAATTAAATGGCAGTTTTGTTTTAATGAAAGTCTATTGTTACTACTACCTTGATTTGTGCCAAGGAGCCCATTGTTTTGCCCATTTGCTCTCTTGCATGCTTGGTGTAAAAAGCAGTCCAGTGAAAAAGACATCTTGATATTATTATGAATATAGTTTTAACCTCATGAGGCCTGTCGGAGACCTCACCTCCAGGGTTCAATGGACCACACTTTGAGACCTACTGGCCAAAATCACAACCTTAATAGGAAGAGGAAATTGATTATAGAAGATGCTGAAGTAGCATTGCTGCTGCTGCTAAGTCCCTTCAGTCGTGTCCGACTCTGTGCGACCCCATAGACGGCAGCCCACCAGGCTCCCCTGTCCCTGGGACTCTCCAACCAAGAATACTGGAGTGGGTTGCCATTTCCTTCTCCAATGCATGAAAGTGAAAAGTGAAAGGGAAGTCGCTCAGTCGTGTCCAACTCTTAGCAATCCCATGGACTGCAGCCTACCAGGCTCCTCCGCCCACGGGATTTTCCAGGCAAGAATACTAGCGTTTAGTTAATTTAGTTAGCACAGGGGCATATTCTATACGGGAAAACTTGCAGGAATGCTAGAGATCTCCTGGGGTTCTCTCTCTGCTAATGTCAGGAGTGCAGAATCTGTGTTTCATATTTCACAAAGCTTTTTGGAAGGTGAAAGGAGGAAGATAAAAATTCATCACAGGAATAAAGATTCAATTATACACTGTGTGACCTACAGGAAAAAGAAAAAACTTCATTATATGTGGCCAAAATGAGGAGTGATACTTTTCAAACCACAGGTTACAATATCTCACTGCAAAAAGAAATGTTGCAATATTGCTTTTAGGGCATGCACGCAGGTCCGGTTTCATCATTAACTCATACCGCAGAAAGCACTAATCAATTGTGGCCTCAAAAGAGAATAATACAGAACTTTCCAAGCAACAAAAACAGCATAGTGCCTCAGGGAAACTCCACACACGAAGAGCTAGGCAGACAACTGCAGATCTTTTTCCCCTGCAGAATTTGCCTGCCCATTGGACATTGCTCACTTTTCTTCTGCTGCCACGCCCAAATTCTGGCATACACACTTCCTGTTCTGCAGCCCAAGCCCAGACAAAAGCTTCTCTCCTTGGCTTCTTTTAGTATGTTTTATTTTAAGTGTTTTTCAATAGGAAATTTAGTAAAAACTCAACAGGAAACAAATAACACACAAACAGTGTAAAATGGGCAGGCTTCCTGAGGTGGATAATGTCAGAGCTCTGCCCTTATCTCCGGGGAGCCTTTACAGAGAACACCTGAAAAAATCAGACTCCTCTCCCCCAGCTCTGCAGCCTCCATCCAGCTGCTCTCTACAGCTTGAACACAACATGTGGCCTTTATTTCTTTGACTTAAAGCTGGCACTCCTACTGACTGGCCTTAAGAAGTGAGAACAATAACCCCTGAAGGTATTTGGTATTTTCAACTTGCTTGATCCCCTGGCAAAAACAAATTTTGAAAGGATAGTTCCCAAAGGAACAAGCAAAATCTAACTAAGAAATATTCTAATTATGGACAGCAAACTGACCATGCCAAGGAAGGGGGTAGCAAAGGGTGTTGTGAGTAGCGTTTGCACATCACCTTTAACTTGAGAGGGCGCTGAATGACTTTGAGTGATCTCCTTCCTGGAGATGGAATAGAGGGAGGTATTTTGTTTGATGACTGCTGTTGCGCCACTTCCTGTTCTCACAGAGCATCCTTGTTTTATATTCCTATAGAACAGAGCCTCCCAGACCCCTTCCTGCCCAGAACAGTAGACCCCAGAAAAAGGAGGGACGATTCGGCATGCTCAATCAAATCTTCTGCAAGAACAGAAAGGAAGAGCAGAGGGCCTATCAGAAGGACCCCAGCAGGGACTGGCACAGGGGCGAGCATACCTCGGAAGTCGATGACATCATCACCACCTTTGACAGCAACGTGGATACCAACTGCCAAGAGCAGCCTGGTGAGCAGGTGGCTATGGTTGAGTTTAAGAAGAGGACCTCAGAAAACTCAAAATATCACTTGTCAGAAAAGAAGCCTCTGGCCCGTAAAGGGCTTCCACCAATCAGAACACAGAGCCTCCCACCCATCACCCTGGGCCATAACTTCCTGACAGCCTCCCAGGGGGCCACTTCCCATGCTGGCCTGAGCTCTGGTACTCATCATGCGGCTCAGAGATCTCAGAAAAGCCGAAGTGAGCAAGATTTGTTGAATAACAGAACTGGCTGCCAGGCATTGCTAGATAACTCTTGGAAAGGTGATTCTCACCCGGTGCTCTGTAAAGCCTGGACTATGTCTTCATCTGACAAGCTGCTAGACAGGTTGCTTACCAGCAGATCTGGCCACCAGGAAGTATCAGGGCCCCCACATCTTCCTCATCTACCTAATCCTTCATCAGGTAATGTCCTTCCTCATTCCTGACAGATTCTGTACAAGAAACATGTCATACCATCCTGAGTGAGGGAGAGTAGGTAGCCTGGAGGACTTCCCTTTAGTCCACTGGATTCAGGATGTCTAGGCTATGCAAACAGTCTGCTTTTCCAACCTGAGGGCAATTATCAGGTAGAAGCATGTGCCTTCTCATCTTATCCCATCCCACCAAATATGTGTGGTGACTTGCAGATTGGAGCAGCAATATTATTATTTCCACCAGCAAGGATTTTTAAGCAGGTATCCTCAGCAATATCACCTACAAGGGGTTGATTTGTTTGTGTGACAGTTTGCTTTTAAATCAGGTGTTCAGTGCCCACTGTGGGCCCACTGAACCAAAATTTTGGTGAGGCAGAAGGGAAAAGAGTAATGCCTTCCACATGTATGTGTAGAAAAGGAACACATCACACACTTATGGTTCAAGACTCCAAACAAGTCAAAGGATTACCTGGCAGATTACCTGTGTCTGCCTGCAGCTATGTAGCCCCTCATCCGAAGCAAACTATGTTCTTAATTTTTTGCTTGTCCTTCCAGAAGTATTTTATACATATTTAAGTATTTGTGTGTGTGTATATATATATATATATATACATTTTAAATAAATAAGCACATCACACTAAAGAATCTATATTTTTGTACACATACAAGCAATATATATATGTACTTTTCACCCATTTCTAAACAAACATATCACACTAAAACTTTTATTTATGTTTTTTTTTAATCACCCACAGGTGATTCTGAGGTACAGTAGAGACTAAGATCTATTGTTCTAAAGCACAGGCTTCAGAACAGCTGCCAAAATCAGGTCATTACTATAATAGCTTATTTTGTCATCAAGTGAATTAACCGCTAACATTTAAAAATCATGAAGTTTTTACATAAAAATTTATATTTCTAGCTTCTCTTGAGAAATTGAAAAATCCAGCAACACGAAACACAAATTCCATTTGGCAGTAATTGGCTAGATCTGAGTAACCAGTATCCCTATGGACACCACTTGGACATCATTGTCCCCAGTTTAGCCCAGTCCACACCACTCTCTAGTCTCTTTCCATGGAGTGTCTATTGTTCTTTATCAATAAGTTTCTGTTGCTTTTCTTATAGTGGGGTTAAGAGGGAAAATGATATGTTTCTTGAATCCATACTTCTTTCAAAAGTAGAAAAGTAAAAGACCAAGAGGGTTTATGTATATTTTAAGAAGTAGAGGAGATCAATATATCTTTGGAGGTAAGAATTATTCCTTCCCATTTAATATGCAGCATGAGCCTGGCTCTCCTCACTCATTTACACTTGCCTGGTGTCTGAAACCTGTGAGGCAGCATAACTCTTCTCTCATACATATTTATTTGTATTTAAATGTATCTATTTGAATAATACCTGACAGCTATTTCCTGAGAAGAACTTCCCTCAAGGTCTTACTTCCTGCTCAGAGCACTGGAGTGTGGGTAGTTTTCCTTGTGTTCTGTGGAGGGGAAAGGAAGCAAAGATATTAGTTTGCTGTCTTTTAACACTTTGATGGCCTCCAGGGCCTTGACTCAGCCTGCTTTCTGAAGTTAGTCCTGTCCTGGCTAATATCTTCTTTTTAGAAAAAAAAAAAAATTTTTTTTTTTTTTTAAATTTTTGAAAGTCTTGTTCTTTTTCTGTTCCCAGGACAGTCTGGGGCTGTTTTTTCTTTATCAGTTAGAATTGGTTCATATGTTGTAACAGAAACCCAAAGTAACAGTGGTTTAAGCAACATAGAAGTTTATTCTTCTCATATGAAAGAAGTTGAACGTTATGGTTCCCAGTGCTTGGTGAACCATGATCACTAGAGACCCAGGCTCCTTCCATCTGTATTCTCTACAACTTAACCTATGGCTTTCATCCTTTGGAGAAAGAGCAGGAGACAGGAGAGAGGCAGGGAGAAAGGAAGAGAGGGGGGAGGAAAATGGATGTCCCCAAACGGAATTATCTACCATTAATAAGTTATCTCCCATTGCTGGAGAAGGCAATGGCACCCCACTCCAGTACTCTTGCCTGGAAAATCCCATGGACAGAGGAGCCTGGTAGGCTGCAGTCCATGGGGTCGCTAAGAGTCAGACACGATTGAGTGACTTCACTTTCACTTTTCACTTTCATGCATTGGAGAAGGAAATGGCAACCCACTCCAATGTTCTTGCCTGGAGAGTCCCAGGGACGGGGGAGCCTGGTGAGCTGCTGTCTATGGGGTCGTACAGAGTCGGACGCGACTGAAGCAACTTAGCAGCAGCAACAGCTCCCATCTCTTCTCGGCCTTTTGGCTAACCTCAAGTGTAATAAGTTATTGCCCATAAGTCCTAGAGTCTGCTTCCATCTCATTGGCCAGAACTTTAGTCACATGACTGCCTACCTGCAAGGGAGACTGGGAATTGTTGTCTTTTACTTGATCACATGACTGTACCTCCAAAACTGGATTTTCGTTTCTAAGAGAAAGAAGGGAGTAGATATTGAATAGAGAATTCATAGATTCTGTCACATGTCCCATCTAAAACTTTCCATATTACTTAAAATAAAAGAAAATTCAATAAAGTTGGCTTGAGGATTGATTTCACTTTTCCAGTGAAGTAACTTGAAAAGTCCCTAGGGGCAGGAAAGCAGAAAAGAACTAGCAGAATCCTCCAAGGGAATTTTAAATGATTAGCTGTGCCTGGATCAAAGCTTTTATTTTTTTCAACCAATGTTTTTGAGTGCTGATAATAACTAGGAGCCGCTGTAGGTAACTGAGTCATGACAAGATAAATATCCCAAGAATCTTCAGTCTATAAATGAACTTTCAGGAACATGGATTTTCTAAGTTGATTATACAACTCACTTTAAATTTATTTTCTTCTTATGTTTACATATGAAAATCATGAGGGTTTTAAATGGAAAGGACCCTAGTCTTCACTCATTTTTTAAATGATTATTGAGTGTCTATTATTATAATTTATCAAGAGGCAGCATATCCAGAGGTTAAGAGAAAATCTCTTTTTTTTTTTTTTTTTTCTGTTTTTGGCTACCACATGGCTTATAGGATCTTAGTTCCCCAGATAAGAACTGAACCTGGGTCCACAGCAATCAAAGACCTGAGTCCTAACCACTGGACCACCAGGGAATTCTCCAAGGGAGGTCTTTTAAAGTCACATTTTTGTTGTTGTTTTGTCAATAAGTCCTGGCTCTCTTTTACTTGCTGTTAATGAATCTCTCTAAACCTTTATTTCCTTGTGTCAAAAATGGGAAGAAATACCCAACTTTTAGGGTTGTGAATTGATAGTAAGGTTAAATAAATTGATACATTTATAATACTTAAAATAGTGACTTTAACATAGTACTATACAAATACACACAAATTTGTGGGGGGTTTTAAAAACTATGTGCCAGGCCCTACACTAAGCCCAGTGTCTTAGAAACAAGCTATAGATGATGACATTTAAGCAAATATACTATTCAACTGCCTTTTTGCTCTCAGACCTAATCTCTTACTTCCAACTCTATTCTATATCTCAGGAAACTATGCCTCCCCGGCTCCCTGGAAGCTGCCTCCAGGTATTTTTGGTGAAGTGCCAGGAGGCATTGGCAAAAGTAAGAGCAGGAGAAAGAGGAAAACCAGCGCAGTTCTCCTCAGTGTCCCTCTGCTTCCTATGGAATCTCCAGTAAGGGTTCCACTCCTCCTACTTCCTCCACACAGCCCCTCACTTGTGGTTCTGGCTCCCACTAGCTTCTGGGCCTTGGTAATACCAGCTCTTTCTCTTATACTCCAGACTAGAAGTGGTTGCATCCTCCTTCTGTGGTTAATTTCTGGATGTCCTTTAACCTTGTCATCTGACTTCTCAGCTTTTCCACCACCAGTATAACGAAACTTCTATATGAAATTGCCTCTCTTTCAGAGGCCTAAAGAGGGCTCCATTTTCCTGAATGAGCCCTGATTGATAAGGCAAGACATGTCATCTCTCTCAGTTATAATTTTCCTACTCTCTGGATACACAGTCTGGGGCTGTTTCGTTTCATGAAGGCCTTTCCAGTTATAATGTACATAGCCTAGAAAAGTTAAAACAATTTGTTCAGTCTTAACAACAAATTAGTGACGTATTCAGAACTTTAACCCAGATCTCCTAAGAAGTTACCACACAGCCTCTTGGTGGCTCAGAGGTAAACAGTCCACCTGCAATGCAGGTAGAGGTGGGTTCAGTCCCTGGGTTGGGAAGATCCCCTGGAGGAGGAAATGGCCACCCACTTCAGTATCCTTGCCAGGGACAATACCACGGACAGGGGAGCCTGGTGGGTTACAGTCCATCGGGTCACGAAGAGTCAGGCTGAGCACATGCACAATGGTGGTAGAAGCAGATCAGTCGCTAAGTCCTGTCTGACTCTGCAGCCCCATGCACTGTAGCCCACCAGGCTCCGCTGCCCATGGGATTTTCCAAGCAAGAATACTGGAGTGGGTTGCTATTTCCTCCTCCGGGTGATCTTCCCAACCCAGGGATCGAACCCACAAAATAAGGGCTTCCCTTATTTCTGTCTTTAAATCTCAAAGTCCAAAAAAAAATAAATTAAATACATAAATAAATAAATAAATCTCAAAGTCCAGTTGATAGCATGCTTACCAAATTATTTACAATGTGATTTTCTTAGAAACTATACCATCCTCCCTCAAAGAAAAATATTTCTGCCTTATGGATTTTATTTTTGCAAAAATTTTTAACCCAATTTGAGATTCTTTTTATGACTACTGAAACTTCCAGACTACAGTTGGGAGAGTTCACTTAAGTGGTTTAAATTGTTGGTTTAGGCGGGTTGAAACTCAGCAGATTTCTGCACTGAGCTCCCATACTTGATGTGAAAACCTAATGTGGTAAAGCAATTGGGTACTATAAATCATACCACTACACCACTGGATTGAACTTGGATCATCTCTCTCCCCTGGATTTTTTCTTTTCCTGCCCTGGGTTTAGTAGAAATAATATGGGCTAGCAGTGATTACTACCGTTTGAATTCCTGGAAGCTAATATCCTGTGCTGACTTCAGCAACCCTGAACATTTAGCTGTAATGATTATTGCTTAACATTTATTGAGACCTGTCAGTGGGCTAGATGGAGAGGATGGGGGATAAGGCACTTAACCTAAATGAGGAACTTGGAGCACATCAGTTTAATTCATTGCAAGCAGCTTTCAGAGAAAATGGAACAGAGAGTTCTGTGGTATTTGCTACCAGCCTGGTTATTTACAAGTCATCACAAGGAGTCTAAGAAAGTGCTTGCTTCCTTTCTCGCTCAAGAGAGAACTTTCTTCTCCAGAATTTTCTAGACTATCCCAGCAACAACTCCCTCTCCTCCCTGCATAGGTCTGATGTCATGACCACCGTTGTTTAAACCCATCAGCAGCTTTGCATCTTTCTAGGACAAAGGCCAGATTCTTTAGCTGGCAAAGTCCTCCCAACGTAGCCTGGCCTCACTTACCTTTCTCAACTTCTGCACCTCCCATTTCAATCCTTCACCCTGCCCCCATCCCCTTGAACAGTTCCTGGAATATCTCTAAGCTCTTGAGGACCCCATACCTTTTACTCTATGACGTCTTTGCCCATGTTTTGTTTTGTTTTTCTTTTAACCTTCCATCCACTGAGTGCTTGATAGATTTCTACAATCTTTTAAGAACCAGCCCAAACTTGCCTCCTATGTAGAAGGCTCCTGACTGCTGTAGGAGGTGTGGCCCGTTTTTACTATCCATCATGAAAGAATCCCTCCTCCGCCTTGTTAAGCCTCCTCAGGGGCAGTAAACCACAAACTTCCCTTTCAATAGCACTGCAGGAGAGGAATTTTTAATCCCCATTTTAGAGATGAAGAAATTGGAGGATTGGAGTGGTTACCCCACCTACCTAAGGTCATAAGGTAGCTAGGAAGTGGCAGAGCAGATGTTTAAGCAAGGTCTATGGGATTCAAAATTCTCCAAGACAGGCTTCAGCAATACGTGAACAGTGAACTTACAGATGTTCATGCTGGTTTTAGAAAAGGCAGAGGAACCAGAGATCAAATTGCCAACATCCGCTGGATCATGGAAAAAGCAAGAGAGTTCCAGAAAAACACCTATTTCTGCTTTATTGACTATGCCAAAGCCTTTGACTGTGTGGATCACAATAAACTGTGGAAAATTCTGAAAGAGATGGGAATACCAGACCACCTGACCTGCCTCTTGAGAAATCTGTATGCAGGTCAGGAAGCAACAGTTAGAACTGGACATGGAACAACAGACTGGTTCCAAATAGGAAAAGGAGTACGTCAAGGCTGTATATTGTCACCCTGCTTATTTAACTTATATGCAGAGTACATCATGAGAAATGCTGGACTGGAAGAAACACAAGCTGGAATCAAGATTGCCGGGAGAAATATCAATAACCTCAGATATGCAGATGACACCACCCTTATGGCAGAAAGTGAAGAGGAACTAAAAAGCCTCTTGAGGAAAGTGAAAGAGGAGAGTGAAAAAGTTGGCTTAAAGCTCAACATTCAGAAAACAAAGATCATGGCATCTGGTCCCATCGCTTCATGGGAAATAGATGGGGAAACAGTGGAAACAGTGGCTGACTTTATTTTTTGGGGCTCCAAAATCACTGCAGATGGTGACTGCAGCCATGAAATTAAAAGATGCTTACTCCTTGGAAGAAAAATTATGACCAACCTAGATAGCATAATCAAAAGCAGAGACATTACTTTGCCAGCTAATGTCCATCTAGTCAAGGCTGAGCGCCGAAGAATTGATGCATTTGAACTGTGGTGTTGGAGAGGACTCTTGAGAGTCCCTTGGACTGCAAGGAGATCCAACCAGTCCATTCTGAAGGAGATCAGCCCTGGGATTTCTTTGGAAGGAATGATGCTAAAGCTGAAACTCCAGTACTTTGGCCACCTCATGCGAAGAGTTGACTCATTGGAAATGACTCTGATGCTGGAAGGGATTGGGGGCAGGAGGAGAAGGGGATGACCGAGGATGAGATGGCTGGATGGCATCCCTGACTCGATGGACGTGAGTCTGAGTGAACTCTGGGAGTTGGTGATGGACAGGGAGGCCAGGCGTGCTGCGATTCATGGGGTCGCAAAGAGTCAGACACGACTGAGTGACTGAACTGAATGAACTGATGGGATTTAAGACGCATTGATCTCTCTGAACCCTTCTTTCCTCTGTGATATCTTCACAGCGCTACTCATAGCCTTCAAAAGTACTATTATCTGTTTCCATTCCCATCAGCCACTTTGAGCACCTTGCCTTCTCTTTGTACTCTAGTCTCTGGGATGCAAAGAGTTTGCAAGAGATGAGTGCTGAATGTATTTGTTATTATTATTGATCTTCATTCTCTTCTATTTCCTTATGTAACTGTGAAAAAATTTCTGCCTTTTTATTCTAAGATAGTGGTCATCCTCCACAGGCTGGACACTCCCTGAAAGCTCCCGCAGCACAGATAAGAGGTCTTTGAACTATGCACATTCTACCCTGTTCTTCAAAACTGAGCAAAATGTCAGGGTGGCAAAAAGTAACTCTCCTCCCACCTCCTCCCAAATCACTGCTGAAGTCCCTCTCTGCCACTGCTTCCATCCTATCTATACCATTTTGGCCCCTAAGGAGGCAGCATGGTGTGGATTTTAGGTCCAGACAGACCTGGGTTGGGTCCAGATTCTGTCACCTCCTGTCATATGACCTTGAGCTCCATTCAGAACTCCTCCAAATCACAGTGTCCTCATTTGGAAATTGGGGATGATAGTACCTTTCTCACAAGGGAAAGTGACCGTTAGGATGAAATGAGATTACATATATAGCAGTTAGTCCCGTGCTTGACCATAGTAAGTGCTCAATAGTGTTACCCGTAATTATCATCTCATTTTTGGTTTTTCAAATTTCTGCTCCACTGTTCATGGATAAATAATCAGATATGAGTTGATACAGGTTTTACTGTAATTCTACTCAGGAATTTTTTTTTTTAAACAATGGTTTATGAGCTTCCCTCATGGCTCAGATGGCAAAAACATCTGCTTGCAATGCAGGAGACCCAGGTTCGATCCCTGGGTAGGGAAGATCCTCTGGAGAAGGAAATGGCAACCCAGTCTAGTACTCTTGCCTGGAAAATTCCATGGATGGAGGAACCTCGTAGGCTACAGTTCATGCGGCTGGACAGGACTGAGCAATTTCACTTTCGCTTTCACCTATGAGATTATTTAACCTTCAAAGTTCAAAGGAATAAAAATATAAAGGCAAAATGTACACCCAGGAGACTGGAAATTTTGCTTAATATACATCAAATGACACTGTTCATACTACCACCCCTAAAACCCTACGACTGGACTCACCGAAGCAGATAAGCGGTGGATCTTTTCCCCCTGTTCTAAGGACTACTTTACTCAAACAGAAGACTTAAATCCTATGGGCCTCACTATAGTGACTCTGGTTCCTAGACTGCTAAGTAAAATATCAAATGAATACATGCTCCACTCTCTAGGAGATTATATTTAAAAATGCCACAGAGTAACACTGTAATAATTGCTAATGTCTATTGTTTACTTTATAAGCTAAATGCTTTACCTTTGTTCTCCTAGTTAATCTTTATAACAACTGGAAAAGACAGAGAAAGCTATTATCCACTTTTTACTTATGAGGAAGTTGAGATTTAGAGAGAGAACATCACTTGCTCAAGTTGGGAATTAAACCTAAGGATCCTGTCTGATCCTGTTGTTCTTGTTGTTCATTCACTCAGCTCTGTCCAACTCTTTGAGACCCCATGGACTGCAGCATGCCAGGCTTCCCTGTCCTTCACCATCCCTCAGACCTTGCTCAAACTCATGCCTATTGAGTCAGTGATGCTATCCAACCATCTTGTCTGTCATCCCCTTCTCCTACCTTCAACCTTACCCAGCATCAGGGTCTTTTCCAATGAGTAGGCTCTTTGCATCAGGTGGTCAAAGTATTGGAGCTTCAGCTTCAGCCTCAGTCCTTTCAAAGAATATTTAGGACTGATTTCCTTTAGGATTGACTGGTTTGATATCCTTGTAGTCCAAGGGGCTCTCAAGAGTTTTTTCCAGCATCACAGTTTGAAAGCATCAATTCTTTCAAACAGCTCAGCCTGCTGTATGGTCCAACTCTCATATCCACACATGTCTACTGGAAAAACCATAGCTTTGACTAGACAGACCTTTGTTGGCAAAGTAATTTCTCTGCTTTTAAATATGCTGTCTAGGTTGGTCATAGCTTTTCTTCCAAGGAGCAAGCATCTTTTAATTTCATGGCTGCAGTCACCATCTGCAGTGATTTTGGAGCCTAGAAAAATAAAATCTGTCACTGTTTCCATTGTTTCCCCATCTATTTGCATGGAGTGATAGGACCAGATGCAATGATTTTAGTTTCATGAATATTGAGTTTTAAGCCATGTTTTTCATTCTCCTCTTTCACTTTCATCAAGAGGCTCTTTAGTTTTTCTTTGCTTTCTGCCATAAGGGTGGTGTCATCTGCAAATCTGAGGTTATTGATATTTCTCCTGGTAATCTTGATTCCAGCTTGTGCTTCATCCAGCCTGGCATTTCTGATGATGTACTCTGCGTACAAGTTAAATAAGCAGGGTGACAGGATACAGCCTTGACTTACTCCTTTCCCAATTTGGAAAGTCTATTCTTCCATGTCCAGTTCTAACTGTTGCTTCCTGACCTGCATACAGATTTCTCAAGAGGCAGGTCAGGTGGTCTGGTATTCACATCTCTTGAAGAATTCTCCAGTTTATTGTGATCCACAGAGTCAAAGGCTTTGGCATAGTCAATAAAGCAGAAGTAGATGCTTTTCTGGAACTCTTTTGCTTTTTCTATAATCCAACAGATGTTGGCAATTTGATCTCTGGTTCCTCTGTCTTTTCTAAATCCAGCATGAACATCTGGAAATTCACGGTTGACGTACTACTGAAGCCTGGCTTGGAGAATTTTGAGCATTATTTTGCTACCATGTGAGATGAGTGCAATTGTGCGGTAGTTTGAGCATTCTTTGGCATTGCCTTTCTTTGGGATTGGAATGAAAACTGACCTTTTCCAGTCCTGTGGCCACTGCTGAGTTTTCCACATTTGCTGGCATATTGAGTGCAGCACTTTCACAGCATCATCTTTCAGGATTTGAAATAGCTCCACTGGAATTCCATCACCTCCACTAACTTTGTTTGTAGTAATGCTTCCTAGGCCAACTTGACTTCACATTCCAGGATGTCTGGCTCTAGGTGAGTGATCACAGTATCATGGTTATCTTGGTCATGAAAATCTTTTTTGTACAGTTCTTCTGTGTATTCTTGCCACCTCTCCTTAATATATTCTGCTTCTGTTAGGTCCATACCATTTCTGTCCTTTATTGAGCCCATCTTTGCATGAAATGTTCCCTTGGTATCTCTAATTTTCTTGAAGAGATCTCTAGTCTTTCTCATTCTGTTGTTTTCCTCTATTTCTTTACACTGATCACTAAGGAAGGCTTTCTTATCTCTCCTTGCTGTTCTTTGGAACTCTGCATTCAAATGGGTATCTTTCCTTTTCTCCTTTGCCTTTTGCATCTTTTCTTTTCTCAGCTGTTTGTAAGGCTGCCTTAGGCAACCATCTTGCCTTTTTGCATTTCTTTTTCTTGGGGATGGGCTTGATCACTGGCTTCTGTACAATGTCATGAACCTCTGTCCATAGTTCTTCAGGCACTCTAGATCTAATCCATTGAATCTATTTGTCACTTCCACTGTATAATTGTAAGGGATTTGATTTAGGTCATACCTAAATGGTCTAGTGGTTTTCCCTACTTTCTTCAATTTAAGTCTGAATTTGGCTATGAGTTCATGGTCCGAGCCACAGTTAGCTCCTGGTCTTGTTTTTGCTTACCGTATAGAGCTTCTCCATCTTTGGCTGCAAAGAATATAATCAATCTGATTTGGGTATTGACCATCTGGTGATCTCCATGTGTAGTATCTTCTCTTGTGTTGTTGGAAGAGGGTGTTTGCTATGACCAGTGTGTTATCTTAGCAAATCTCTGTTAGCCTTTGCTGTGCTTCATTTTGTACTTCAAGGCCAAATTTGCCTGTTACTCCAGTTATCTCTTGACTTCCTACTTTTGCATCCCAGTCCCCTAACTTTTGCATTCCAGTCCCCATGTGCTAATAAATGTTTAATAGGTGGCTGTTCAGAGAAAAATCAGTGCTTGTTGATTTCTCTGATGTAAGTACTCCCACCATGGCTGATGTCAAGCCACTAAGTGTGATGTCAACCATCTCACAAAATTCCTGAAAATTGGTATGCACAGCTCTAGTATAGCACTACTGGTCATTTAAATGATATATTCCAGGTCTCCAAAATGCTTTCATTCACCTCTCGTCTTCCATCTCATCATTCTCAATCCTGGATTCGTATTAGAATCACCTGGGAGCTGAAACAAATCTAGCATTCTATCCAGCCCCTGAGATACTCATTTAATCGGTGTTTAGTCAGAGTAGCATCTTTTTTTTTTTTTTTAACTCCTCAGATAATGTCTCAGTGCAGCCAGGATTGAGAAACACTGATCTTGAAGAATATATCCTACTCATCACCCACTCTTCAACACAGATTCACAAATACATGATACATTAATACCCTATTTTATTTTTCCAACGTTTAAGTTTTGTGCAGTATATGACCAACAATGCTTGGGTTTTTGTTTTTTAATTTTTATTTATTTTGGCCGCACTGGGTCTTTGTTGCTTTGTTTGAGTTTTCTCTAGTTGCCACGAGTTGAGTCTAATCTTCATTGCAGTCCACACTCTTCTCTTTGCAGTGGCTTTTCTTGTTGAAGAGCACAGGCTGTAAGTGTGTGGGTTTCAGTAGCTGCAGCACACAGGCTCAGTAGTTGTGACTCCCAGGCCATAGGGTTGTGTGGGCCTCAGTTTGCTCAAGAACTCAGGCTCAGTGGTTGTGGCGCCCAGCCTTGATTGCTGCAGAACATGAGGAATCTTCCCAAACCAGGACTCAAACCCATGTCCCCTGCATTAGCAGGTGGATTCTTATCCACAAGGACACTGGGGAAGTCCCTAATTGTGCTTGTTTATATTTTTTTAAGCTAGTTTACTCAAGAAATTATTTTGGATACATTTTTCCTTTCACTTAAATGGTGACTGGCATGTGCTAGAAACTGAATATTGTGTAGTTATTTTGTTGTTAACATCATAAATTTTATGATCTATAACAACTTGTATGATTCTCTAATCCACTGGATTTTATAATTTGCACTTGGTTGAGTCTCAAATGATTGACGCAAATTATGTTTGTCCCCAGGACAAAATTTTCAGCATCTCTCCCCAAACAGACCCAAAATCAGAGATCTTCCTTTTACTCGGAACAACCTAGCTCCCCTACCAGACCAAAAATGTAAGTATTTTCAGTCTTCCTCAGCTTCCTTTGGAAATAGTAGTGCTGTTATTAGGACTAAATGTTATTTCGGTTTACTTTCATTTTTCCAAGAGAACATCAAGTACCAAAATTTGAAAATTGTAGGAAAATAGACTAGAGACAGTCTTTAAAGCTCCATCCAAAATGGTAATGCTTGTTTAAAAGAAACACTCGCTTCCTTGAGGAATTTTTATGTTTGGACTATAAAAACAATAACAGAAGTTTACTTTGCAATGTACTATTTAATGTCTTTAATGCTTTAAAAATTATTCTAAGACTGGCTTCCTGACATTGTTTTCCTTACAACGTTGGACAGATAGAAATGTGTGTTACTTCGGTACTCACAGGCCTGCAGTCCTTAGCAGAAAGGAATAATCAAGTATGATGTTCATCAGGTTTACCTTTGGCATTATTTTATATAAAACTTCTCACAATATAAACTGTTAATATATTCTATTCACCAAGTGATCAAGTTTGCCTGTGTCTAAGTATTATCTGGGGTGCTTATTATAAAATGGATTCCAGGGCCCCACACTCAGAAATTCTGAGTCTGTATATGCTTATATCTGTACTCTGGGACAGTGTAGATTAGAAAACTGATTCAGAGAGGTCACATGACTCACCCATTATTATTTAGGCAGTAAGTTGCAGAGCTATAGGATACTGAGTCAGCTGCTTCAAGGAACAAATAGTACTCACTGGATTCTAATTTCCTTTCTTCCTGTTCTTCCTATCCCAACGCACTGGTTTATAAAGTGTGCAAGCACTCGCATGCACATGTACACATACACTCTCTACATCATCTTAATTGCAGAGATTAGATGATTTAGAAGCTGCTCTATTTAAGACAAGTCCCTTACCCTTTCTTTACTTCAAATCCTTCAGGTAGCCTGTAAGAGTATTGCAACCTGAAAAGATTGTTGAGAGGATTAAATGAGATGACATACGCAAAATCCTTGGCAACCATTTGTACAGAGTAAATATTCAACATATCTTTTCTGCCCCAGACGGCAGTTCGAATGGGACAAGTCAAGAGTTCTAGAACCCTTTGGTTAAAAACCATGGGGTCTTAGGACAACTCTGTCTTTTTTTTTTTTTCCAGATAAGGAAAGGGAGAAGTGGAGATTTGTCCAAAGTCATACACAGACTTAGTAGCAGAAACCAAGACCTCTTCCTTGACAGATTATTTTCCTTGCCCTTACTAATTGGTCTAAAGAGAGAGTTTTGGATGGTGTGAATTCAATCACTGAATGAAATTCAAGTCTGACTTTGTCTTTAAGCAGAAATGTAGTCACAAAGACATCTAAGGAAAGAGTCACTTAGTCTTAAATCCAGTATGGCCTAGACAAGCCAAAGAGAGAGGATTTTCTTTGGCAGAGCCCAGCAGCTTTGCTTTTCATGATTAAATTTAAGGAGACAGGGAAAGATAAAGATCTTTGATCAACTATAGCTCTATGAAAAAGAAATGGAAAGGTACAGCGCCTGTCCTGAAAGAAAACTGAGAACCTTTTGAGGTTTGCATAAAAGCACAGTACAAACATCTTGGGGCTTATTTAGGGCCTTGTGCTGACTTGGCTTTCAAGGGCTGCTCCACCCAAGGAAAAGAGAACTTTGCCAGGCACGCACAGCCTGATCATGTTTTCACCAAACTCAGCTCCACCTCATATTGTGCATATTTGATTTCCCTGACTGGAGCTTCCTAGGTTGCACCAGTGGTAAAGAAAACCTGTCTGCCGATACAGGAGACATAAGAGACGCAGATTCAATCCTTGGGTCAGGAAGATCCCCTGGAGATGGGCATGGCAACCCACTCCAGTATTCTTGCCTGGAGAATCCCATGGACAGAGGAGGCTGACAAAGAGTCAGACACGACTGAAGCAACTTAGCATGCACACACAACATCCCTGACTACGTGTAAGCTTGATAGGTAGATACACAGGACTATCCCCTGAAGTTTAGCTCTCTGCAAGGAAAACTTCTTAGAAGCGCCTCTATTCCTTCAGATATAACGCAGTTCTTCTACCACCATTCCATTCCTAAGAGAAGAAAACCCTGAAAGTCTTTCCTTCTATTCTTTCCTCCCAGTTCTGTCTGGAGAACCTCTACGGACCAACCGAGTGCTTCCTGCTATTCCAAGCCAGCGGGGACACAGTCCACCAGCTGAAGAGAGTGAAAAATCTGCCAGTTCCACCAGTGATGCAAACTAGCTGTGGGTCACTGAAAATATAGACAAGATCTATTTTCAACTGTCAAAGAACAAGATTACTCTAGTTCATAAGAACAAAGACTGATCTAGTAAATTGCATTCTATAAGCCATTCATGGTTTTATAACTCAAAGTTCTTTGTTCCACATAAGCACTTAGAATCTTTGATTGTGTATATATTGTAAGTCTGTGAGTTTCTGTGACCTCTACAAGTCAAAATAAAAAGTCACAGTATGTTATCAGCAGGGAACCTTAGTTATATTTGGTTTGTTTTGTGGCATGTTTGCTGATTTTTTTTAATGATTTTCTGTTTTTAAAAAATATATGCCTTGCTGAATAAAAAAGAAAGCACATTCCATATGTGTTATTTACATTGACTGCAATTCCACTTTGGGTTAACAAAACTTAATTAAAATTAAAACAGTAAATTTCTTTCATCAGTCAGTGTTTATGGCTTTTAAGTGTACAATCATCTACAAAATATTTTCCAACACTGTCAGTTCCTGGCTAGAGATCAAATCATTCAACAATGTTTATATATCTTCTTTGTTACAAGATTATTTCCACCTATTGTCATTTTCAGATATGATTGTTTGTTCTAATAGAGAAGATCATGTGAGTTAGAAAGGTCTACATCTTGACCTAATGGAATGAAATAGACATTTCTCATGCATTCCTCAAACACTCTACATATTTAATCATTTTTTTTTTCTGTTTCAAAATAATGGTCTCTGTCTACTCAAGATATTCCCTCTTATGACGTAGCAAATTTCAAAAAGACTATTACTAACTACAGATCTCCTTACTAAATGGTTTGTGTATTGTTTGGATTAATTGAAACTTCAAGATTTAGCCATATAAGATCATACTCACTCCATGTTATTACCAAACTTGGTAGTAGTACATTTACTATTCTATGTTAGTATTATTAATATTTATTTAGGGAGATCAGACTGTGCCATTAGCTAGATAGAAGCTCTTTTGAGGCCAAATCATAGTAACTTGGCTTTACACATCTAGAAATGTGTACAGTACTTGGAACATACTTAGGCGCTCAATCATCTATTCTTTTTTTCTTTAGGAAAGAAGGAAGGAAAGAAAATAGGGAGACAGAGAAGTAGTTGGCAAGGTAGAGAGATGTAAGAAGTGATAATGAAAGAAGTTACTAGTCCACAGTCTCATTTTGCTATTGATAGTTATCTGTATCAGGGATTATAAAAGAATAAACCTATCAACCTCCCAAGCTAGACAGTAGCTAGAGGGAGAGCAGTTTCTGGTACAAATGGAAGAGCTCCCAGGACATAGATTCTGAAGGGCTTTCTTTGTGTGTGTGTGTGGGGGGGGGGGGGGGGGGGGGGGGGTGGGGGGCGGGGGGCAGCTAGTTTTGTCTTTGAATAATCATTCTTTACAAATATCAGGCTATTCAGTTGTATCACTTAGCTACTTGTGAATCCATGAGTAGATACTGGCCCTACACTGCCTCAACTAGCCAGGATAGTCTAGCCTCTGCTTCAGTAATAAGCAACTCCAGAATCTCATTGGGTAACACAATATTTTTTTTTCTCATTCACAATACATGTCTCATTTCTAGCTGGCAGAGTTGGCTGATGTAGATTCCCCTTCAACTTGCACTTCCTTAGTCACCAAAATGGAGAAAATCAGAGGTGAGTCTCAGCACTTCCTCCCACATTTTATTTGCTAAATTAAGTCATATGGACATGCCAAACTTCAAAGCAGATACAGAAATGCAATCTTTCTGTTTGTGTCAGGAAGGGAGAAATTCAACTCTTTATGAATTATCCAAAAGATTACCACACTAACCAAAACTCAGGCCCTAAGAGATCACCAAGTGGAGAGTTAAGAGGTCAAAACAATAAAAGAAAACAAAACACCCTTTATAAAACCCAACATCCCCCAACACTTGCACTTATATATATGCACATGGAATCTTCTAATGTTGGGCCTTTCCATCCAAGTTAATTTAAGAATCTTTGCTTAGTTAAAAAGAAGTAACATGCTGCCTATCCCCACCTCTTTAAATAGGGCAACTACCCTTTTGCCCCTAGATAAATTTGCTTGCTTGGTGTAGAATATTCCTCAGCCAATATTTTACTGACCATATCAGATAATTCACCAATTTGTGCCGAATTTTTTTTCAAGAAAGTTTTTCTTCTAAAATTATTTTCTGTTCTTCTACCACTTACATTCCCCTTTATTGCAAAGCACATAAAAATAGTAACTTTGCATACATTGTTTCATTTGGATCCATACAAGAACCTGTATTTCCCAAGTACCGACAAGGTACCAACACAGAGAAGTTAAATAATTTACTCAAAGTCACAGAGCTAATACAAGCGTATCTTGGCAACATTGCAGATCCAGCTCCACAGTTAAGTAAATACTGCTCTCATTTTTCCTAGTCTGTGGACCACCAGCAATTGCAAGAGAATTACCATTCACCAGAGATTTAATAATTAACAAGCTATTTCCTGTTTTTTACATATTAATGTTAGAGCTACCTTTGTTCTTCTAGTGACAGCTATGCCAGAATAACATGGCTGACAGGAAACTCTTCAGCTTTTCATACAATGTATTCCCTGACCTCCTAGATTTGACCTCTGGAAATATCCTGGAACTCATTCAGCTGCCCAAAAGACCAAGGTTGGACTAAACTGAAGGTCAGAATGGGAATGTATTTGCTCTGAAGAACAAGTTTTGATAGAGACCTATAGTTTGTTGACAGTATTCATCTACCAGTATTGATATTTTTATCTCAATGTCTAGGGAATATGTGACTCTGATAGAATTGTCTGATTCTAAAATAAAATTTTCCCTGAAAGTAATGAGTCTAGCTACTGCATGTGAGAGCTGCTATCATGTTCCTTTAATTTAGTGGTTGGCTTGAGTGTTATATTTCATGCTGAGGGGCTTCCCAGTTGGCTCAGCGGTAAAGAGTCTGCCTGCCAAATCATCAGCCAAAAGAGACAAAGTTTTGATCCCTGCCTGGTCCAGCAAGATCCCCTGGAGGAAGAAATGGCAACCCACTCCAGTATTCTTGCTTGGGAAATCCCATGGACACAGAAGCCTGGCAGGTTATGGTCCATGAGGTCACAAAGAGTTGGACACAACTAAACAACTGAACACACACACACACGCACACACACACACACACATGGTCAAATATGTTCCTTCTTAATTAACTCATTTAAGCCTCTGGTGGATTCCAAAGGGTTATTTTCAAAAGACCATCTTTAAGACGCAAGGATACACTTGCTTGAAGACATGCATCAGTACAGTTTGAAGAGTACAGTACAGTTTAAAGAGGGACAAAAATCAAAATCAATGATTATGTTTGTTTTGAGGGGAAATGCTTTATTTCTAATCATTCATTTAGTGAGATTTTCTAAAATTGTATTATGTGTCAAGCTGTGACCTAATAGACTTGGAAGGGATAATAAGCTGAAGCAACAGAAATCTATTTATATTGTCTTAATTCTAGGGAGATGAGCGCCTTGGAATTAAGTGTTTACTGGAAAAAAAATACATCTGTGTTAAACCAGGTAATTACTGAAGGAAACTAAGGAAAATGAGGGGGGGGTGGGCTGGGAGTGTGGACTATAACTTCCAAAAACTAATTTAGCAAAAATTACTGGGTTGGTGGGCTTTTTGTGCAAGTGTTAACTGTAGCTCCACTTTGCTTGGATGACAGATAGGCTGAAAAAATAAATTCAGAAAGGAGGCTCTGCCAAATGTGTGCCACACTTATGAAGTTTCTGAAACAGGAATACTCTTGTTGGGGAATTACGTATGTGGACCATGGGACTAGAGACACTTCACTGCTAAGCCCTGCTCTGCCATTTGCATTGTATTGAGCCAAACATCAATTGCAGTTGAAAGTATAATTTAAACTGCTGAGCTAGATGACAACAGCAGGGTTTCTGAAAGTATGTAAGAGAACAAAAAACAGAAGGTGAAGCTAATCAGCGTTATAGTTTATAGCTAGAAGGAGCCTATTAGATGAGTTTTGTCAGATCTATATGAAAAAGCGAAGCAAACCTTTGAATTCAAGAAAAGCTGAAAACCAAGGCACTGTTCTCATGTGTCTAAATAGTTCACTCAACGAAATCAATCCCAGTGTTCTCTGAACAAGTGACTTGGGGCAAGGTGGGAGCGGGGAGGGGTGTAATACAAAGGAAAAATGAATTGAAGAGATTTAAGAGATCTTCCCTCAAACTCTGAGAGCTAGACCATTACATCTCCATCTTAGGGAGCTTAGCAAGCGCCACCTTCCCTTTGCCATATCCTGTCTTCATCTACGGATAAAGATCAAGCTTCCATAAAGCCCTTTGTATGATTCTAATAAAGGCTTACAAAGTGAGTAAGATTTGCTTCAATGAATGTGCTAGAGTTCGCTCTTACCAGCTTGCAAGATTTGATTGCTGAATCTAACATTCAGGAATTTGGTGAACTGGTTTTTCAACCATTGGTGGCTTGAAATTGGCCATGGTGGGAACATTTACACCATGAAAATTGACAAACACTATAAATCAGGGCATGCATTTTTTTTTTTTTGAAATCTTGTTTACCAGTATACCACTGGATATAACATCTGGGGTAGGGGGGAAATCTTTCAGAATTGAAAACATGTAAGAAAATTTTTCCTCTGCAAAGTGCTTAATTGTTTCTATTTGGTCCACAACTGGGAGAGAGGTTTCAAAGGTGCCTCCTGACTGCAGTGTGCATCTGTGCTCAGTGTGCGCATGTATGCTCAGTTGCTTAACCATGTCTGACTCTTTCCAACCCCATGGACTGTAGTCTGCCAGGCTCTATGCACATGTGTGTGCAGCGTGCATGTGTGCCCAGGATGTGAATGTGTTCTCAGTCACTCAACTGTGTCTGACTCTTTGTGACCCCGTGAATTGTAGCCCACCAGGTTCCTCTGTCCATGGAATTTCCCAAGCAAGAATATTGGAGTGGGTTGCCATTTCCTACTCCAGAGTATCTTCTCCACCCAGGAGTCCAACCCAAGTCTCCTATGTCTACTCTATTGGCAGGAGGATTCTTTAACACTGTGCCACCTGGGAAGATCCTGGGCATGCAGATCCAAAAGGGCCTGGTTTGGCTTCTTCTCCAGAATCATGGCAGCTTCCACAGCATTCAGGGTTTTACCTACTCATCTTGGGACCTCCTGGGAGAGGGCACCACTATGGCATTGGTTTTGCATCTGTAAGAGACTTGTGGAGCCCTCAGCATCTCCTAAGCCACCTTACGGAAGAAGTGATTCTAGAGCCATGTCATCAAGGTCAAAATAGATGCCTAGAGAGAGGTAAATGTAGGAGACTTGCAGATGCAGGTGGACCAGGCCATTGGTGTGGCCTTCACCTTGGGGGAATAATTCTGACACACCTAGTAGCTCATCTAGTTTGATCTGCAATAAGGAACTAAGCTCAAAACCAGTGTTAGTTGATTATGGAGGCAGACAATGGACGAGAAGATGGTTCCAAAGGTTGTGCCTAGAAAAGAGGTTGGAGGATGGTCAGAGACTAGGAGAAGACACATCCCCTGGTCTGTTCTGTCCAAACACTGTTGAAGCAAGAGGTTGCCTGCAGAACTGAAGGGATACCTCTTTGCTAACACTGATTTTACCTGTTGTTGTTTAGTCACTGAGTCGCATTTGACTCTTTGTGACCCCATGGACTGCAGCATGCCAGGCCTCCCTGTTCCTCATCATTTCCCGTGCCCAAGTGCATGTCCATTTAATTGGTGATTTTGCCTAGGTTTCACTATATTAAATTATTTCCAAGTGTTAATGAAACCCAGGTCCTATGTGCATGCATGAATGATTCAACACAGCAGAATGGGATTCCCCTCAGAATTCATCCTGAATGAGTATTTTCCAATGAATGCTGTCTCTCCCTGATGCCTTGTGAGCCTAATTAACAGTTCACAGCCGAATTTAGTCAGTTTTTCTGTTCAGGTTCAGTTCGGTTCGGTTGCTCAGTCATGTCCGACTCTTTGCAACCCCGTGGACTGCAGCACGCTAGGTTTCCCTGTCCATCACCAACTCCCAGAGCCTATTCAAACTCATGTCCATCGCGTTGGTGATGCCATCCAACCATCTCATCCTCTGTTGTCTCTTTCTCCTCCCACCTTTGATCTTTCCCAGCATCAGGGTCTTTTCCAATGAGTTGGTTCTTCTCATCAGGTGGCCAAAGTATTGGCACTTCAGCTTCAACTTCAGTCCTTCTTTCAGGACTGGTTTCCTTTAGGATTGACTGGTTGAATCTCCTTGCAGTCCAAGAGACTCTCAAGAGTCCTCTCCAACACCTCAGTTCAAAAGCATCAAATCTTTGGCGCTCAGCTTTCTTTAAAGTCCAACTCTCACGTCCATACATGACTACTGGAAAAACCTTAGCTTTGACTAGACAGACCTTTGTCGGCAAAGGAATGTCTCTGCTTTTTAATAGGCTGTCTAGGTTGGTCATAGCTTTTCTTCGAAGGAGCAAGTGTCTTTTAATTTCATGGCTGCAGACACCATCTGCAGTGATTTTGGAGCCCCCCAAAATAAAATCTGTCACTGTTTCCATTGTTCCCCCATCTTTGCCTTAGCTTGTTGTGAATCAGTAGCCATTCATTCTTTCAAAAACCATTCACTGCATTGGGGTAGATGCTGCAGGAAAAAAAAATATGTAAAGTATAAAAGATATGACAAGTTCATATGAGGTTAAATGATAAAGATTTTCCTATATTTCTTAGAGAAAACATGGTTATTATTTGAGCTATATACTCTCTATTTTGATTCTTTTATCTTTTTGTGATTTGAAGCCAGTAAATTATGTTCTAATAAAACCAAGTCTTGTCTCAACATTATTTCACTATTTTTATTTCTCCCAGAGTCACACTCTCTGAGCCTAAAACTAAATAAATAAAAAGACTCTAGACATGAGTAAATAAATTTGGAGGAAAACTGAAATGATAACTCATAGTATCAACATTGTACCTCTTTAAGCTCCTGACACTAAAAACCAGAATCTTTTTTTTTTTTTTTTTTGAGTAAAAACTAGAGTCTTTTTGTAGGTGGTACAAGTGGTCAGAGTATGAAGAAACCTGGACTGGTTCTTATAAAGTGGTAACCTTACTGGTTAGGCAGAAAAGAAAACATATTTGACAAAGCAGCACCGATATCAAAAGTGTTGGCATTGCTGACTTTTTCTTCCTCAAACTGATACTTCATGCTAATTTAATCTCATTTCTTCATCAGTAGACCTATTCAGGAAAAGAGAGTTAACTTTGGAAACTCTGTGGGAAGTGAAGAATAAGATTGGGGTAGGAGGTGATGAAGCTGATCCTTTTGCCAGCCAGTCCTGAACCCAGTCAGGAGTGGCAACTAGAGTTTCTCAGGGTGGAGGGGCAGGAAGAACATGATCCAACAATTTTCCTTTACAAGAATTACACTAGTAGAAAGTGAGAGGTGTTGATGGTACTCCATCAACAGGCAGTGTTTTGATGAGTTATCCATTAGTTTCTCTCTCTTCTCTCAAACCTTTTAACACCCACAGCTCACAAGAAGCAAAACAAACTGATTTCTGTGTTCTCATTTCTCTTAACCATTTACCCGTCCTGTGTCTGGGCTCTTGGACTGTGGAAGGGGGAGAAGGAAAGAAAGAGGTGAGGCCTAGACCCATCAACTTTCAGCTTCTGATGATGGAGAACTGGCTGTGTGTAGCTCAGACCAATGTATGTGCACGCAGAGACAGGAAGCATTGGGTTAAAACAATCCACCTCTTGACAGGTTCTCAGTTAAATGCTGGTTCTTACAAGAAATGAAACTTAAAACATAAAGAAGCTTCTCGTGTGTTTTATCTTTAACATTTGAAAGTTAATTTTACAAATCATAATAATATAATAGAATGTAATGCTTTGCTCTGATTTTAGTTACTTTAAAATTTCACCAACATGAACATAAAGCTCCAATACTTTGACCAACTGATGCAAAGAGCCGACTCATTGGGAAAGACCCTGGTGTTGGGAAAGATTGAGGGTAAAAGGAGAAGAGGGTAGCAGAGGATGAGATGATTAGATAACATTACTGACTCAGTGGACATGAATTTGAGCAAACTCCAGGAGATTGTGAAGGACAAGGGAGCCTGGTGTGCTGCAGTCCATGAGATATCGAAGAATCGGACATGACTTAGCAGCTGAACAGCAAACAACAGTGTGAACATATGAGTAATTGTCTTTTTTCAATTAAACTGTATCTGAAGACTACGTCTTCCTGACAATTTTTAAAAGAAAATGAATAATATGATGAAGAGGAATGGCCATTTAGACCCAAAACACATGCTTTTATAAAAATATGCTAGTCCTTCCAACTTTGCTAGTGTCTTTGATACAAAGAAAAAAAAAACTTGTTAAAATAACCTTACTCTTTCAATTAAAAATTCATAAAAAGTGGTGATAGAGAATAATCTTTAATAAATGCTCTCTTGGTCTCATTTACCATTTACCAATTCCCTTCTGCTGCTAACAGTTAAGCAAAAAAAAAGTTGTGAACATCCATTAGGTGCACGGTTCCAGTGAGGGAACTACAGCTATGAAAAAAACAAAATGCCTACTCTCATTGTCTGTGAAGATGCCAACCCAAATTCTCCAGATTGCATTTATACAGGTAAAGAAATTATGAAAACTGTTAATTATCTTAGGTTCTGTTTTCTGACTTTGTCCTTTCAATATCCCAGAAACTCCATAAAATCTGGTTCCCAATTACTGGCATTGCTGCTGCTAATAGCCCAGATTCCGCTAGTTTCATTTCCTCTGAGAATTGATACAATAATAAAAGGAGGGGGAAATAGAAAAGTAGAGGGCACCACTCCACTTAATTTAGAGTGATTCTTTAAGTGGGCAATAAAGACAAGGTTTCATTAGAAGGAACTTTTCAGGAAGTATTTGATGGAGGGCAGGGGACTGGAGGCCAGAGTCAGACATAAATAAAGGAGACTTTTAAAGCTCGTGGGTACATGATGGAGGAGAAAGGAATAAAAATCAGGGACAGAAATAGCCATCCAAAATTTCAGCAAAGAAGAGAACAAGAAAGAAAAGGAGAAGCAGATGGAGGTCAGTGGAGGACACTGAACATGTTGGAAAATTACATTTGGGGATTTCCTTGGTGGTCCAGAAGGGCTTCCCTAGTGGCTCAGAGGTTAAAGCATCTTCCTGGAACGCTGGAGACCCAGGTTCGATCCCTGGGTCGGGAAGATCCCCTGGAGAAGGAAATGGCAACCCACTCCAGTACTCTTGCCAGGAGAATCCCATGGAGGGAGGAGCCTGGTAGGCCATAGTCCATGGGGTCACAAAGAGTCGGACACGACTGAGCGACTTCACTTTCACTTTTTCTTTGGTGGTCCAGGGGTTAAGACTCTGTGCTTCCATTGTAAGGGGCATGCGTTCCAGCCCTGGTTGGGGAACTAAGATCCCGCATGCTGCATGGAGCAGCCAAAAAAAAAAAAAAAGACATTTGTAGTTGAAGTCACAATAAATGAAAGGAGAAATGATACAGCTACTACTCTCTGGCATCCTCTTATCAGATCTGGTCTAAGTGCTCCCATTCATAATCAGCACTGAGTATTCCTCAGGCATTTACCATGTACCACTGTTGTTCTGAGTTCAGTACATACTTACAGGAGTCATCTTGTTTAACCCTCACAAGAGCCTGAAAAGGTAAGCACCATTATTACGGCTGTTTTAGAAAGAAGGTGACACAGCTGCAAGTGGCAGCGCTGGGATTTGGTGCGGACAGCCTGGATCTAGAACTGTGGTCACTGTGTTTGGATTCAGATCACATCCAGCAAGTGGCTCCAAGAGAGAATAAACTGATGGGTAGTCATTCAGCTAATTCAGTCATTTTATTGTATTGTATTCCAAGGGCAGGAAGGTTTTTGTTGTTAAGATCTCTTTTTTCTGGAAAAGTTCCTTGTCATCTAGAACTATAAAGGAAAATATCAGTGAAACAACAGAGTGGTTATTGGCTTTGCTTTAGAACTAATGTTTCTTCAGAATTCTTAGTAACCAGCAACCCAGGCAATGTGAAACCTGCATGTTCTTACAGGCCAGGAAGGCTTATTAGCCCAGAGCTGGTACAATCTGAATCTCCTAGTAGAGTCAACCTGAAACTGTGCTGGGGAATCCCTAAGGCTGAAACAGAGCTCTTTTGCTCAAACCTTCTTCTCCTTCAATCCGCAGGCCATTGAGATGCTGGACTCCTGGGTTCTATCAGTTCATATCGCCCAAGGGATTTCTCCAGGGAAGTTCCACACACACTTGTCACTGCTCTGTGTTTGTCTGAATATGCAAGACCCTGACACACAACCCACCTCCAGACAATGGCCTCTCTGCTCTGAGACTAACCACTCAGTCACTGCTGCTACTTCAAAACCACTGAGGGCCTATGAAGAGAAAGGGAGTACTATTAGCATTGTTAGGGCTCTATCAACCATGGAATGCTCACCAAACTGCACTAGAAGATGCCTCCTCTTCCCACCTCCTTCCAGTCATATTCTACACATGATAAGTGATTCCTGAGTGGTACAGGAGAGGCAATTTGGTGAGGTTAAACTGAGAACTCGGAAGGAAATGTGACAAATGGAGTGTGGCCATAGCCTACTCCTCTCGTTTCCTGCCTAAAAGTCCTCTAAAGATCCCCCCTGGATTGGCTGCTAGAGTGGAGAGAAAAACCCGAGGATGCAGAACCAACACTCCATGGAAAGGCTGACATCTTGGAAGCCTAAATCTCTGGACCAAACATTCTCTGAATGTAAATAGGAATGATCTTGCCTAAACCAAGGGCAATCTTTGGACTCTGTCTTTGGCCTCCCGGGCTGGGCTCTTGGTCAAGCACTGCAGTTATTCAAGCTGGCAGATCCCCAGTCGACATTTAAAAAAAAAAAAAAAAGCAATCAGCCTTATGTTCTTTTCAGAAACAGTGAACTAACTGGTATCTTGAGTGCCTCCTCAACACCAGAGGCTACTTCATTCTGCTTTACAACAGTCTAATGCATGTCCTTAAGAGAGCGGTGTTGTTTCAACATCTTCTATGAGTGATTATCAATACCAAAAAATCTTAGAGAACTTTGGAACTGAAAGAGATCCTAATGAAACAATTTTCCTATGTACAGAGTACTTTGGACTAGAACATCTCTAAATATCCTTTCAACTGTACAAGTCTATGATTATGTATCTGTGATCTGTCCATACACAAGAAAAGAGGCCATAAAGTATTGAGCTGAGGGTTTTTTTAAGCAAACATTCTAAATGTGTATGTAACCCATTTTTCTAATGAGTCGTCATAACAGAATCTGAACACGAAAGCACTTTTCATCTTGTCCACCACTCCATAGTAAACATGGACCATTGTTTGAGGCCCTAGATAAAAACTCAAGCAGGTCCCGTAGGCCCAGGTTCCAGGCCCAAGAACAGCCTGTCATTTTAAAAGTTCAGAACAGTTTAACATCGAAACTCCAGCCCAATTCTTATCTAAATTTCTCGCTCAAGTTGTCTTCAAGTTTGAGAGCCTGCAACCGAAAATTAGGTGTTATTGGCTTCTTCTCTCCTCCTTTATCCACCTTTTCTCCAACTCCCTAGCAAAGTTTTAGACCCCTAGGGGTCAGAGTCAGGGAGAGAGAGTGGAGGCAGGAACAAAGAAACAGTCTACCAAGACCTCTGCCTTCTGGGTGCTGGCTGTGGTGCAGCTGCCTCTTTCCCCAGTGGGACTTCTTAAAGCTTATCTCACTGTCTCCATTGCTGGATCTCCCTACCTACCCCAAGATTCTGATCACCTGCCTTTCTCTTCAGGTCCTTTCTCTACCCTAGGAAGCTCTCTTGGACAGGATCCATCTACCTTGTTCCATTCAGGCTGCTATAGCAAAATATCACAGACTAGGTGGCTTATAAACAACAAAAATATATTTCTCACAGTTCTGGGGGCTGGAAATCTGAGATCACGGTGCCAGCATGGTTGGCTGAGGGCCCTCTTCTGGGTTGCAGACTAGTGACTTCCCACCGGTCCTCACATGGTGGAAGGGGCCAGGGAGCTCTGTGGGGTTTCTTTTACAAGAGCACTAATTCCAGGCATGAGGGCTTCAGTCTCCTAACCTAATCACTAATTACCTCCAAAAGTCCCCACTTACTAATACCATCACCCCTGACTAGGTCATGGGAGTAGAGCCCTCATGAATGGGATTAGTGCCCTTATAAAAGGACCCCAGAGAGCTCCTTTGCACCATTCACTGTGTGAGAACATAGGGAGAAGACAGCCATCTCTGATCCAGGAAGCCAGCACTCACCAGACACCAAAACTGTTGGCACCTTGATCTTGAACTTCCCAGCCTCAGACCGGTGAGAAACAAATTTCTATTGTTATAAACCACCCTGCCTCTGGTACTTTTTTACAGCAGCCCAAATGAACTAAGATACCTTTTCTCCCTGGTCTGAATGGTGGTTTAAGGAAGCATTAAATAATGCAATTTCTTCTCTATGAAGAAGAAATGGAATAACTTAATCCAGGAATGCCTGGCTCTTCCTATGCGGTCTTTGCAAAATGTTCTATGACAAATGTGGGTAAAGACTCATGGGATGGCAACTGCAAGTTCAGAAATGCAAGATACATTGTTTTCTTTCAGCCTCTGCCAGATAAGCTCAAAAGCTCAGACATGTAAATATCTGTTTGCTCTAGTAAACCAACAAAAATTCCACTCACTCATAAGTAATGACATCATCGGTCCCCACAAATGACCTCCTTTTCCTCAGTACATATTAGCAATTGCATGCCTACAAACAAACCAAGAGATAGATTACTAGCTCACTATTCATTTAATTATTAGAGATGGGAAACACGTGGTCCAACTCAACAAGTTAAAAGACAGTCTCTAAAGAAGCACATTTTTAAGCAATGATGATCTGGCATTAACATTCCCAGGCATCTAATGAATGGCTACATGCATGTGGCCAAAATATATCATGGATAATCCATCACCCTGAGGTCAGTGTTGCTTCAAGCCAATGATTAGTCCTTGGGGGTTTTATACACCAATCTCTACAAGAATGATCTCAGCTTTAATCACCACTGGAATAAAAGAAAAGAAAAATGAAAGTGAGTTTATTTAAATGTCATTTCAATGGAAGAATAAGGAAGTGGTTTGGCTTCTTTCCTTAGCCCTGGAAAATTGCATGACACACAATAAGTGCTCAACGAATGGAAGCGTGAGGACAATCATCTTAGTGTTCTCAGGACAGACAGCGTGTTCCAAGGTGCTTGGAACAATTAGGGAAACAAGCCAGGAGACAGGCACTGACAATAGAGGGAGGTGAGATTTTTGGTGGAGGGACTCTTAGCCCCCGGGAGCACCTGAAAATCAGAAAAGGCTTTAATTAGGGACTTACATCTCTAACCTGGGATCTAAGAAATAAGCTTGAGTTAGCCAGGAAGAGGAGAAGGACAGGGAGTCCCAGGAACTGCACAAAGGCTAGGAGTTGAGAAAGGGCATCCAGGATACTGGAAACAGTTCAGTATGATGGGGTGGGGGTAGGGATGATGAGGCAAGAGACCAGGGAGGCTCACAAAGAGCACAAGATGAAGGTCCTTGCAGGGCATGCGGGGAAATCTGGACTTTGTCCTTACATCGGCAGGATAATGAGGCATCATCAAAATGGTGTAAAGTAGGGAGGGCAGGTTGCATACGCCCTGATGCGAATGCACAGAAAGAGCTCCAGCTGCAACATGAAGAACGGAAGAAAGAGGACAAAAATGGAGTCAGGGAGACTAGTTAGGAGTTTGCCGCATTAACCAGGTGAGAGATAGAGTAACTCAAATGAACACAGAGGCACTGGGGATAGAGAGAAATAAATGGATTTTAAATATTCAAGACATAAAGTGAATGGGTCTTGGTGAGTGACTGGATGTGGGGTACATGGAGGGAGGAGCTGAGCGTGACATCAGGATTATGACTAGGAAAACTCAAAGATGATGTCGCTATTTACTAAGAAAGGGAGTACAGGGTGGGGTCAGGAGGGGTGGGGCACTGGGGACAGGCTCAAGGGTGGAGATGATGAGCTCAGTTTAGGAAGTTCCCAATCTAAAATGCCAGTAGGATATCCATGTGGAGATGACAGCACACTACTGAATTTTCTGTGGCTTCTATGATGAACAGGTAAACATAAATGAAACCCACAAAGGATTCTAAGAAATTATCATGGAAAAGATGAATATCACTAAACCAAGGGAAGACAGCTTCAAGGGGATAGTGGTCACTAGTATTGGATGATCCTTAAAGCTCAAATCAGATAATGTCAGGGAAAAAAACCTTAAAATTTAGCAACAGTGTTATTAGTGATCTTGGTAGGAGAAGCAGCAGAGGAATGTTGGAACAGAGGCTAGATTTCAAGAATTTCAGAGTGGAGGATAAGGAAGTGGTGATGGTGAGTACAGACACGTGTTTCAATACACTTGACTGAAGCCAGAAAGAACCAGATAAGGAAGTAAACTTCCCCAGTGGTAAAGAACCCACCTGTCAATGTAGGAGATACAGGTTTGATCCCTGGGTCAGGAAGATCCCCTGAAGAAGGGAATGTCAACCCACTCCAATATCCTTACCTGGGAAACCCCATGGACAAAGGAGCCTGGCAGGCTCTAGTCCAGGGGGTCTCAAAAGAGTTGGACACAATTTAGCGACTAAACGACAAGGAAGTAGGTGAATGTTTTAAAATATAGGTTTCATTATTATTCTAGTAATGTGAGACCAACAGATCAGGAGGGGTGCCAGGCCTCACAGGGTCTTACAGGGAAGCCCCAGGAGGAAGAAAAAGAGGGAAAACATAGACAGGAGATTTGATTATGGTTTTTACAGGAAGAAAAGCAACACAGGGTAAGAAGGTTTAGGATTGGTTAGTTGAAAAAATTTTAGTAGGCTGTCATAGAGGCTGTTTTCAGCCCTCTGGTATCTGGCCCTGGGGTGATTAGGGCAGGAGGATAATGGGCCAAGCGTAAGGACCCTATGAAAACCAATAAAGGAGGTGGTTGGGGTATGGGCTCTGGAACTGGTTACTTTGCATAGAAAAAGTACACTCTCAGGTGAGTAGTGTTATATCGCTAGGAATTAGTTATCTCTGGGGGGTGGGGGAGTGGCAAGGAAACCCTTCCCTGATCAGCAAAGCTTCAAATGCCAGAGTATCAAAAATATAGAAGTATCTGGTATGATGTAACATACCACTGAATGACCTCTCTGCTAACACCCTTTATGTTTCAATAAATTTCTCTAGATCTCAAAAAAAAAAGAATATAGAATTATGAAAATATCATTAATACATTAGAAAGGAATGTAGAAGCTGTGGAAGATATTATTTTCAGCCTAGGAGAAATAACTTTAAACAACTTAGGCTTGTTTAAATACTGATGAAGGGAATCGGTAGCAAGTGAGGCAGCAGGACAGAGGAGGGATCTGCAGTGGAACAAAGTCTATCAGACTTGCAAGAGAAACATAGAACCTTACAATGACCTTGGCAATGAGCAATCACTTCAACTATGATGGAAGGAAAGGAGGAAGATAAGTATCCTTGCAGATGTGGCAAGATTTTGAGGGAGTTACTTTCTAGTGGCTTTTATTTTCCCTTACAAAGTAGAAGATTCCCCAATAGATTATACATAGGGCTTCCCTGGTATCTCAGTGGTAAAGAATCTGTCTGCCTAAGCAGGAGAGCTGGATTCAATTCCTGGGTCCAGAAGATCCCCTGGAAAATGAAACGGCAACCCACTCCAGTATTCTTGCCTGGGAAATCACATGGACAGAGAAGCCTGGCTACAGTCTGTAGCCCACCAGCCTCCTCTGTCCATAGGACTGAAAAAGAGTTGGATGTGATTTAGTGATTTAGGGCTTCCCTTGTGGCTCAGCTGGCAAAGAGTCTGCCTACAATGGTGGGAGACCTG
This sequence comes from Ovis canadensis, assembly GCF_042477335.2. Lineage (NCBI taxonomy): Eukaryota > Metazoa > Chordata > Mammalia > Artiodactyla > Bovidae > Ovis > Ovis canadensis. The sequence goes on from NC_091260.1 coordinate 36,171,402, forward strand.
GGTTCAATCCCTGGGTTGGGAAGATCCCTGGAGAAAGGAAAGGCTACCCACTCCAGTATTCTGGCGTGGAGAATTCCATGGACCTATGCAGTCCATGGGGTCGCATAGAGTTGGACACTACTGAGCAACTTTCACTTAGTGACTAAACAACAATTTTTTGTGTGTATGTCTGTGTGTGTGTGTGTATTGGGAGAGAGAAAGATGCCAACTTTACAGTCAAAATTTTTCTCTGATAGTGATTTCACTTATAACTAGAAAATAAGACAAAATAAAACTTGTCATTAAGTGTTCTCTTTCCTTCCTTTAACAGGTAGGGCTTATGTCCTAGCCACAGCTGTAGGCCCAGGAGATGCCTTCCAAGCTCCAGGGAGCAGCGTGTGGACCAGCACAGCTATTGATGACTCCTGGGCACCAGCTCAGATCATAGGAATGATTGCTGTGTGCCCAGTGAGACTTCAGTCACTGGAACACTGGGGAAGGACAGAGAAGGGAGGGTTTCCTAAAGCCCAAGAAGCGCTGGTGGCCCAGGAAAGAATTACTGAAGAAGTCGGGGGCTGACCTCAGAGAAGCAGAGGCTAAAGAGCAGGAAGAAAGAACCTAAAGATAGAAGTCCAGAAAGGGCAAGTGCAATTCACATAGACAACCAAGTCAACTTCCTGAAACTCACACTGCAGATTATTCAGAACTTGAAGACACTAACTCCAACCACTCTCTCCCTCCCTCTCCCACCAACACCCTTTTTGTTTTTGTTTGTTATACAAAATCTTTCGGCTATTTTCTGTATTCATTGCCTTCAAATAAAGTATTAATCTGCTTTAAAGCTCAAGTGATGATTTCCAGTTACTTAGTCAGGTTCCTAATGTACTTCCAGAAAGCCAAAGCTGTTTGAAACTCTGAGGCCCCACTTCCCACCGTGGCTTCACACAGGAATTTCCACCCCACATGGCTGACGCCAGGAAATGGTAGGGCCCTCCGCATGCCCAGGTGATCCATCCCTGATTGTGCGTTAGGAAGGCCCTGACATAAAAGCGATTTTCAAGGTTCCAGCTTTCCTTGCTGTTCTCAGCAATCTGCTTTCCAAATCAACCATGTAGCAAAGCGGAGGCCAAGTGACCTGCCAAAAAGCCCAGGCCTCCCACTGGATCTTGAGGAGGGCACACAGAAGTTTCTACCGCTCCTGCCGTCTCCCTACTCTGGGGATCAAGTTGCTATTGTGCCACAAAGAGGGGAGTCCTTGAGGGGTCACCTGATCTCTCACCAGCACCCTCCCCCCACTCTCCCTAAGCTGTTGCAAAAGAGACAGGCTCAGATCCGCCTTAATGAAACCTCTAGAGAAAAAGATTTCATAAACTTCCGCAGTGACTATTTCAAAACCAAATAATGTTCTGATTTTGCCAGAGAGTGGAATGTGACTGTGTGTAGGGGGGTAGGGAAGAGAGCACCACAGCAAAAGGGAAAACAGGAAACAGAGTTAGGAAAAGGAAAAGCCAGGAAATGAAAAGTTTTAACTATAATCTCCCAGTTGAGAATTTTGTGTAAAAGTATAGCTCTTTGCAACCCCATGGCCTGTAGCCCACCAGGCTCCTCTGTCAATGGAATTTTCCAGGCAAGAATACTGGAGTGGGTTGCTATTTCCCTCTCCAGGGGAATCTTCCTGACCCAGGAGTCAAACTCAGATCTCTTGCATCTCCTGCATTGGCAGGTGGGTTCTTTACCAGCTGAGCCCCCAGGGAAGCCTGTAAAATTATAAAGTCCTCTTGTTTCTCCTCTTCGGTATCAGGCATTTTACCACGTTCAGGAAGAATAAAACAGGACCTACTCCACCACTAGACATGAGTTGTTGGAGAGTTTTTTCTTTGTTAAAAAAATAAATAAACAACTAGAAATTCCACGGAGCCAAAGTAAACAGATATTCATATCAGGCTGGCTGGAACTGTCCCTCCAGGGGTTCCAGCCCACACCCTCTGCTGCCATGACTGTCCTCCTCCACTTCTCTCTTCCCCTAAAGAGGGATCAACACTTTCAGGAATCCTCTGTATGCCTGAATTTTCATGTTCTCTGACTGCCTGTGGCCTAGGACTTCCAATTTAAACCCACAGCTATTCCCAGCCTGCCCCCACCCCCCGAACTTCATTCTTTCTCCCCACTCCAAGCTGCCCACCACCTCCCACCTCCACCCATCCCTCTGAAATGGAAAGTAGATCCTACTCTTCCCAGGTGATTTGCTGGAGCATCTCAGCCAAGACAATTGTCCATTGACTTTACAGCAGAGGCTAAATCCTGTCATGTTTCTCCACCAAATCAGTGGAAATCTCTTTGTTGCCAGCAGGAGTCAGTGGGAATGATTTTCTGCCTGGAGACAGACTATTTGGGGGCAAGAGAGTCGGGGTGGGACTACTGGACCTGACATCACTTAGAAAACAGGCTCCTTTCCTGGGATGAATTTAAGAGGTTTAATGACTTCATGGAAAAGGAAATGGCAACCCATTCCAGTTTTCTTGCCTGGGAAACCCCATGGATAGAGGAGCCTAGAGGGCTACAGTTCATGGGGTCTTAAGAGTTGGACATGACTTAGTGACTAAACAGCATTGACTTCATGGAAGTTGAAGGACAGCTTATTGTTGCTTAGTTGCTCAGTCGTGTCTGACTCTTTGAGACCCCATGAACTGCAAGACACCAGGCTTCCCTGTCCTTCACTATATCCTGGAGTTTGCTCAAATTCATGTCTCATTAGCATGAGACAGTCATGCTATCTAACCATCTCATCCTCTGCTGCCCTCTTCTCCTTTTGCCTTAAATCCTTCCCAGCATCAAGGTTTTTTCCAATAATTTGGCTCTTCCCATTAGATGGCCAAAGTATTGGAGCTTTAGCATCAGTCCTTCCAATGGATATTCAGGGTTGATTTCCTTTAGGATTGACTGGTTTGATCTCCTTGCAGTCCAAGGGACTCTCAAGAGATTTCTCCAGTACCACAATTTGAAAGTATCAGTTCTTCAATGTTCAGCTTTCTTTATAATCCAACTCTCACATCTGTACATGACTACTGGAAAGATCATAGCTTTGACTATATGGATCTTTGTCGGCAATGTCATCTCTCTGCTTTTTAATATGCTGTCTAGGTTTGTCATAATTTTTCTTCCAATGAGCAAGTGTCTTTTAATTTCATGGCTGCAGTCACCATGTGCAGTGATTTTGGAACCAAAGAAAATAATATCTGTCACTCCTTCCACTATTTCCCCTTCTATTTGCCATAAAGTGATGGGATCAGATGCCATGATCTTAGTTTTTTGACTGTTGAGTTTTAAGCCAGGTTTTTCACTCTCCTCTTTCGCCCTCATCAAGAGACTCTTTAGTTCCTCTTCACTTTCTGCCATTAGAGTATCATCTGCATATCTTAGGTTGTTGATATTTCTCCTGGCAATCTTGACTCCAGCTTGTGATTCATTCAGCCTGGCATTTTGCATGATCTATATAAAAGTTAAATAAATAGGATGACAATATACAGCCTTGTCATACTCCCTTCCCAATTTTGAACCAGTCAGTGGAAGCCCCTTCAAGGCTCATAGCCTTGTCATGGTGAAGGAGCTTGAGTAACTCAATAAAGCTATGAGCCATGCCACTCAGGGCAACCCAAGATGGATGGGTCATAGCGGAGAGTTCTGACAGAATGTGGTCCACTGGAGGACAGAATGGCAAACCACTCCAGTATTCTTGTCTGAAGAACCGCATGAATGGCATAAAAAGGAAGGAGTTTAACTTCACTCAAAATGGGGGCTCCTGGTTGCTGCCACTGATAATGAAAAGATTCATTCATGGCGACTCAAGAGTCCTAAGTTCAAAGACTTTCTCCCCAACATGTTTTACGGGCACCAAGGTCTCGTGTGGTTGTTGCTGGCAGTGATGGGAGAGCTGTGCAGGCCCCTGCTTGGTTGGAAGGCTCACACTAGCTGACGGCAAGGACAGGAAAGGGACATCCAAGCAGAAGGTTTGAGAGCACAGGGTTGAGTCTCCAGTCTTGATGCCTCAAGGATCTGTGCTGAGACGATGAGAACAAAGAAGAGGATAGAGTGGGAGGTCCTTGACATGGAGGAGACTCCTGCAGCGGTGCCTATGGTTCTTCCTTAGGTCAGCTCACCTCGGAAGTCTGGCAAAGTTAAACAACACCAAGAAAGTGGGACTTTTGATAGAATTGGCTAGATTTCTTCAACAAGTCAATAAACATGGGAAAGAGGGGAAGGGACTGTTGAAAGTTAAGAGAGATTTAGGAACATAATAGCTGAATGTCTCCAACTGGTTGGTCAAGGACCTACTAAGGTATACCCAAAGTGGATTCTAAGTTAAATAAACCATTCATAAGAAATCTTCTGGGGACAATGGTGACATTTGGGAACTATTTGTTAGGTGTGATAATATGAATATGTGTGAAAATGGTATTATGGTTCTGTCAGAAAATGTCATTATTTTCAGAGATGTATTTAGGGGTAAAATGTTATTAAATCTGAAATTCACTTTGAAATAGTTGAGCAAAAACAGAACAGGTTGAGCAAAAACAGGTGAAGTAAACATGGCAAGGTGTAAGCAATTAGTAAAATGGTAAATCTAGATAAATGAGTATTCACTGTGTGCTGTTCTATATTTCTGTTTATATGAAAATGTATGAAAAGTGTAAAAATGTGAGAGCTGAGGAAAATAAGAAGATAAAAACTCCCCAGGCAGGTCAATTATCCCTCAAAACACTCCTTGCAGGAACTGTGGGGAAGGATGAATAAAACCCAGTTGTGGAGGTAACAGCTTCAGGTGAAAGGCAGTCAAGTAGACAGACCAGATCGATGATCAGGCAGCTGCCATGTGAGCCAGAGGAGTAGGTCTCAGGTGGGTGGGAATTGGGGACTGGCGCTTGAGGGAGTGCCGGCCTCCTAAAGGAAAATACGCTGGGGCTGAGGCTTGATAAACGGAAGGCTTACTGGGCAGTCCTGTAACTGGCCCACCTCACTATCAGGAAAGCACACTCAGATTTGGGGGACAAGAGTTGTGAGACTGGGTGGAAAGCGAGGTATGGGGAAGGAAATTGTCAGAGGATATGGCTTTTTAAGCCCATTCATGGCAATATGCCCCTGAGAAGGGGAATGAAAGTTTAACTGAGGGTCTCTGGATAGTGCATCAAGAAAACCATTTTTCAACATAGTCAGAAACGGGTCACAACAAGGCAAGACAGCCTTAAGGAGACACGGAGACTATTAGGCAGCCCCAAACATCAAGGCAAGGGCTGGTAGCCTTCCCCTGCAAGTTTTCCTCAGCCGTGCTGGTGTCCTGCTTTTCTGACTAGAGGCCCTGTGCTCAAGGCCTAGAAGTCTGTTCTGCTTTCACAGGGCTCCAGAGTAGACCTCAACCCCTGCCTGGGCTTCCAGGATACAAATATTCACAATTAACACTTAATCTTCCTTAAATTTAACTATCCACTCGTGGTTACACTGATCTAAAAAAAGGCAGACAAGAGCATTAAGTAACTGGGGCCACCCCAAAATCAGCAAGTTAAATATGTCCCTGCAGGTCTGAGCAGTAGTCCCCACAGCCCTGCAAAGTGGCCCAAAGTGCAGCTGATGATCCAGCTACCAAAGGAACTGAAGGGTCTGGAGAGCAGCTAATGTGCTTGGTTAAAGGAAAGAGACCATCAGTTATTCAGAAAACTTGGTTCTAGTAAATTTAGGGCTGCTGGAATATCACTACAGAGTGAGAGGTTTGAGAGGAAATTTGGAGAACTTCTAACCCAATATTCCACCCGGCAGGGGTTCCTTTTACTTGGAAGTTTATGCTAAGTTAACTTATCAGAGTGTGTTGTTGTCAGTTTCTTAAGCAAAGGCCTCACCCATGATGAGGGTTAATTTGCAAGGAGACAATGTCACTGGAAAGAGAAAAGGCAAACCAATACAAAACAAAAATAACCTCATTTCACACAGAGATCTTTTTTCACTGTGGAAAGTAGTTTTCAAATTTATTTGCCCAATATTGGAGCAAGTAAACTAAAAGGATCTGAAGTTTTCCTGGCTAGGGACCATCTTTGTCCTTAGATACAAAGTACAGTGTTGTAGCATCTTTAACTGCAGTTGGGTTCCAAAAGTAGAAACTCTTTAGTTTTCCTAAAAGAAGGATATATAGTTGGATTATCGTCTAGCCTTTGAACTCAGTTCAGTGTCCTCGGTTAAACACCAGATAAACTAGTCAACTTGTATTTAAAGGCTGTGTTGTATAAATATTTAAAAATGCAGAAAAAATAAACAAAACCCAGCACAGCACAGTAGAAGCAATAGAACCACATTCAGAGGGAAAGTACCATGCACCACACTCTGAGGAGCCCTTGGAATGGAGATCCATCCAGTAGAGGGAGGCTACAGGTCCTGGTGCTCACCCACAGATAGAATCACTGCACTCTCTAAACTGACTTTTTTCATCTCACTTTCTCTGGTGCTCACTGATTTGATTTTTCAAAAGTTAGACATGCTGATGACACAATTCCAGACAGAAGTTTAAAGAGCTCATTTTCATTAGTCCATTTTCTATTTTGCAAGATCTCATTAAGATTTCTACGACTACTCACATGGAGCTAAGATATTTTTTAATAATAAAACACCGGCTGTGTATTGTGTGCTTACCGTTCACCAGGCACTTGCTAAGCATAATTGACTGAGCGTTAAAAATAGAGTCTTTGCTCTCCAGGGGTGGACAGCAAAGTTGAAAGAGAAGACTCTAGAATGCTGAGTTGCAGAGACTAATACAGGATGATTTGCTAGCTGATACCATGTTAGTTTGTGAGGAGAAGTGTTGAGGTTTTCTGAGAGGAGTGAAACACAGCAGGTCAGGGAGAGCTTTGTGAGGGTGGGTGGGTCTGAGCTGGGAGGCAAGGGCCTCAACCAGACCATCCGGGCTGACTCTGGCCTCTGCTGCTTCTGAGCTGTGTGACTTTCTAAGCCTCGGTTTCACTTCTGTTAAATGAGGATAATAATAACACATGCCTCCTAGGGCTCAGTGAGGATTAAATAAGATTGTGTGTGTTTGTGTAAGGGCCTGGTATACAGAAAAAGAAAAAAAAAAATGAAGTCGCTCAGTCGTGTCCGACTCTTTGCGACCCCGTGGACGGTAGCCCACCAGGTTCCTCCGTCCATGGGATTCTCCAGGCAAGAATACTGGAGTGGGTTGCCATTTCCTTCTCCAGGGGATCTTCCCGACCCAGAGATCGAACCCAGGTCTCCCCCATTGCAGGCAGACACTTTAACCTCTGAGCCACCAGGGAAGCCCAAAAGCACTCAGTAAATGCCAGTAGTAATAGTAGTATGACCAGGGTCCTGAAGGATTAGCAGGATTTAGACAAGAGGGTCAGGGAGAGACAGTAGCGTCTAGGCTTGGAGGCCATCTGGAGTGAAGACAGCAGGAAGGAAGTACTTTAATGATGAAACTGCTGTGAATTCTGATCCTGGTTCTCCTACTGGGGCAAGTTCACACTGGGCTTCAGTTTCCTCATCTATTAATAAAAATGATAATAATAGTTACTACATAGGGTTGTGGTGAGGATAAAATGAAATAATATATCTTAAATGCTCAGCACAATAACTTGGAAGGCAAACAGAAGAGACTGGTGAGCCTGCTGGATTCTGGGGGAAAGATTAGGGAACAAGAAAGCAGAATTACTTTTGATACTTCCCACTCTATGTTCTTCAATTTCTTGTATATTTTTTAGTGGGTGAAGATGACCAATTTAAAAAAACAATGTAATCTCAAAGAGCATATTTAGGGATTTCCCTGGCAGTCCAGTGGTTAAGATTCTATGCTTCCGTTGTAGGGGGTACAGATTCAATCCCTGGTCAGGGAAGTAAGATCCCACATGATGTGATAAAAACAAAAAAAACTGATTTAAAAAAAAAAGGCATATGCAAAAATAAATCAGTACAGAGGCTGGTACATAGTAAATACAAAAAAGGGAATCAATGTTATTATTGCTATAATAATTGTTATTATTGCTATATGTATTCCACATGGAATAAGACCATGTTCTTGCTCATCCTGCTAAAAAGAAAGAGTGCAGAATAATTTCAAGATATATTCTAAATCTACAATATTTTGAAAACTAAGATTTACAAAACAAATGCCAAAATCATGTTTAGACTTCTGAAGGTAACCAACTGTTTTCAAGTACTTAAAGTATTTTGGCTTACATTTAGATAAGAACAATTAATTGCCCTGATCACAACTTTGTGATTGCCAGGAGAAATATCAATAACCTCAGATATGCAGATGACACCACCCTTGTGGCAGAAAGCAAAGAACTAAAGAGCTTCTTGATGAAAGTGAAAGAGGAGAGTGGAAAAGTTTGGCTTAAAACTCAACATTCAGAAAACTAAGATTATGGCATCTGGTTCCATCACTTCACAGCAAATAGATGGGGAAACAATGGAAACAGTGAGAGACTTTATTTTGGGGGGCTCCAAAATCACTGCAAATGGTGACTGTAGCCATGAAATTAAAAGATGCTTGCTCCTTGGAAGAAAGGCTATCACCAACCTAGACAGCCTATTAAAAAGCAGAGACATTACTTTACCAACAAAGCTCTGCCTAATCAAACCTATGGTGTTTTCAGTAGTCATGTATGGATGTGAGAGATGGAGTATAAAGAAAGCTGAGCGCCGAGGAATTGATGCTTTTGATCTGTGGTGTTGGAGAAGACTCTTGAGAGTCCCTTAGACTGCAAGGAGATAGAACCAGTCAATCCTAAAGGAACTCAGTCCTGAATATTCATTGGAAGGAATGATGCTGAAGCTGAAACTCCAATACTTTGGCCACCTGATGCGAAGAACCAAATCATTGGAAAAGACCCTGATGCTGGGAAAGATTGAAGGTGGGAGGAGAAGGGGACAACAGAGGATGAGATGGTTGGATGGCATCACTGACACAATGGACATGAGTTTGTGTAGGCTCTGGGAGTTGGTGATGGACAGGGAGGCCAGGCGTGCTGCAGTCCATGGGGTCACAAAGAGTCGGACATGGCTGAGTGACTAAACTGAACTGATTTCTTTTTTTCCCTTTAGGCATTTAAGCCATCCCAAGAGGATTTCTAGCTGTTTTCTTGGCTATTTAATGGTTAAAGAATAGGTCTTAAAATGGTAAATTTATTTTAACTCTAAAAATGAATGTATTCTTTACGTTTTTATCCAGATCAGGCCTCTTCAACACTAGTCTGTGGATATTGAGAGTTCATGTGGTTGTATACTTCAGAACAGTCTGTGTCTCTTCTCCAGACTTTGGGCTTGAATTTCTTTCGGCTTTCTTTCTTTCTTTTCTTTTTCCTTCATGCACATTGTTTCCCATTTCATTCCTTTTCAGAGTCCCCTATAAAACTCATTGGTCAATCAGTTTGACACGTTCCAGTTGGCAGCCCTATGGCTGCCTAATCAAAGATGTCAGTTCTAAAAGGGTTCCCCAATTTGTGCAGAGACCTATGGACCAGAAAATTAACTCTCAGCCCTGAGAACCTCAGGCTTTGCTTTCCAGCCCCAGCTCAGAGCCCTGCCTCCCCTGAGTACTCACACTCACCAAGGAGTTGCTCATCCCATACCACCTCCCAGGGACCTGAACTAGATCACTTCCATGAAGGAGCTGCCAGGGGCTCAGTTACCACAAGGATCCACAGCCATATAGGAGGGATCTTCCTGTGTTTGACTGCTGCTGCTGCTGCCAAGTCTCTTCAGTCGTGTCCGACTCTGTGGGACCCCGTAGATGGCAGCCCATCAGGCTCCGCCATCCCTGAGATTCTCCAGGCACTGCTGACTTCTAAAAAAAATCTGACCACATTTCATTTTTGTGTTAATCATCAGAGGGCCTTGCTTTCCTTCAGATAAACTCAACCTATGACTTTTTCCTCTTACTACAGGAAATCTATTGTGTGGCAAATATGCTAACACTGCTTAAATCCCAGAGTAAAATTACAAGAAGTGAGAGGAAAGTCAGCAAAACTGGCATCATTTTAAAAAATAATCCTAGTTTTTCTCCAAGTCATAGGCAATAGTTTTCTAGAAGTAGATTTTACTTTTCACTTTTCAGATTGGAGACTGTTTTTCCATCTGGTTTTCCACATTCAAATTCATTTGTTACAAAACTGAAGTCAACATTCTCACAGCTAGTCAGTGGCAACTTACAGCTTTTCATCCAAGAAACAAAAGTAAAATTGATTCGAAGAGAGGACACGATGTACACAAAACACATTCAGAGATATCAGACTTTCCCAGCTTCCTGCTGTTTGCCTCACAGAGCAGAGCCAATCTCACATTCCTCCTCTTTGGCCCCAAAAACTTCTCTGGAAATTCTCTCACATGACAGCCTAAGAGCCATATTTAGAGCTATGAGTGAGGGCAAAGGATCACTTTAAAAAGAATGAGTCTGGGAGCTATTATTTTTTCCAGATGGATATGAAGTCATTTTCAAAAAAATAGAGACATTGATTTCTTTGGGGTCTTGTCAATAACAGTCCAAAGTTTGCATTATCAGAGGAAGGAAGAAGCTTCATCTTCTAAGAAAAGATGATGGACTTAGTGATGGGAACCCAAAACAGGATTTTCTCTCAAGCCATAAATTAATGTCGGTTAAGCTGCAGGGTCCCTTACTTGCAGAGGCCTCTGCGAGTGCTGGGGGTTACTTGACGGTGGAAAAGGGAGGAAACATTTCTATGTAAGCATTTCTGGTAAACTGCCTAATTTCAGAAAGAATGCACTGAAATCTCCACAGATCTAGTCATTTGTTGCGATTTATTTTCTCCTCTTTGTTTATTTTCATGCCCATTTTTTCATAATTTTATGTTCTTTACCTTAACAAGAGTGCCCAAAGTTGTATAAACTTCAGTATCCACAGAATCTGACTCCACTGTTGCAAAAGAATAGATAATATTTAATTATAATTTATTGCCTAGTGTCAGTTTACAGTGACTTTAATTAGTGGCTCCTTTTTAATTTTAAAAACAATTATAGTATACCCTTTCCCTCATTCAGCCAAGGCCTGGAATGTGAATTTGAGAAGTGTTTGTGTGTGTGTGTGTATGTACAAGTGTGTGTGTGTGTGTGTGCACACGTTGCATACCATAGATTGGAGAAAGAACAATAATATTAGGGCTCTGAAGGCAGGACTTTCTCCTTCTTCTAGAAAAATGGACTATTAATGTTTTTTCCTCACTGAGACATTGAAATTTCCTATACTGGCAATATTTGGTGGCTTTTCACAGTTGTGAACATGTACTGATATTTCAGGGAGCCCACCACTACCACCACCCACCTTTCCCCTGAGTACAACTTGCTGGCCTAAAAGATTTTATCACTGCATCTCCTAAAAAATATGGGCTTCCCAAGTGGCACTGGTGGTAAAGAACCCACCTGCCCATGCAGGAGATATAAGAGACGTGAGTTTGGTCCTGGGTCCAGAAGATTCCCCTGAAGTAGGAAATGGCAACCCAGTCCAGTATTTTTCCCTGGAGAATCCATGTCAGCGTTTCACACTGTCCTATCCAGGAGACCCTCCAAAGAATTTGTCTGGTTTCTTTGGAGGGAATGATGCTGGAGCTGAAACTCCAGTCCTTTGGACACCTCATGCAAAGAGTTGACTCTTTGGAAAAGACTCTGATGCTGGGAGGGATTGGGGGCAGGAGGAGAAGGGGACGACAGAGGATGAGATGGCTGGATGGCATCACTGACTCGATGGACGTGAGTCTGAGTGAACTCCGGGAGTTGGTGATGGACAGGGAGGCCTGGTGTGCTGCAATTCATGGGGTTGCAAAGAGTCGGACATGACTGAGCGACTGAACTGAACTGAACTGAACTGAGTACCAAGAATGATTTACTTATCAACTATGTAAACTGTATAACCAGTCACATCTCCCACTTTGAGTTGGTTGCTGGTCAGCCTGGAGTTAAATCTGCACCCAGGTCATGGCTAATAATTATGGTGTGCATTTTCAGTCACATTCCTGGCTCTGTTTTGTGTTGTCCTTCTTCTTTTATTTCCAATTATTATTCATGCTGTACTGTTCAGTTTATATATCCTTTCTCAAAAGAGTATGAATTAATAAAACATTATTTCCAAAATATTCTGTTAATAGTTTTATCATAGCCATAATGATTTGTAGCAAAAGTTCTCTACTTACCACATCAAAAACTAAAAGGATTTTAAAGGAGGAATATGTAGCTGTGAAGCAGCCTTCTTGATGCTTCCCCCTTACTCTCTCCACACTCACACTTCTGCTTGCTTACCAAGAGTGTCAAGTGTGCCTCTTCCACTATCCCAGCAGTCTGTCACTTAATCTCAGGGAACACTAATGGTGACACCTGTTTCTATCGCATCTGTGCCTCTTAGAATTTGTCCCACCCTCGATCTCTCCCCACTCCAATTCCTGATACAGAATGCTCTGAGAATGCTTACCAAGATTCAGACTGTGCTCAGGGTATCAATAAAATGCACTCAGGGCAGATGGATACAAACAGCATTTTAGGGAAGATTCTTAAGAGTTTGAAAAAGAGTGTGAAAGACGCTCTGACCCTGGGGATGGCATTACATATAATTCAAACAGGAAAGAGATCTGATTGGCGGAGGAGCAGGCCCAACCTCACTGGACCTGTCTCAAGACTTCAGTTATCTTTGTGGAGACACTAGACCGGCTGGAAGCAGCAGGCAAGGATTGATGTACGGAGAGGCCTGAAGGTGGGGAAAGCTGCCGATTAGCAGAGACAGGGCTTTAACTCTTGTCAGGAGAGTCTTCCTCTGGACTAATCTGAATTTAATAGCCCCCATTCAAACTTCTAATCACTCAAAATTTCAGATTCAGGTCAGAGTGAGAACAGAGTCTAACAGGAAGGCACTCGCCATTACTGCAAAATTTTAGTTCTCATGTCCTTTTGCCCCCATGCTGCTGCTGCTGCTAGGTCACTTCAGTCATGTCTGACTCTGTGCAGCCCCACGGACAGCAGCCCACCAGGCTCCCCTGTCCACAGGATTCTCCAGGCAAGAATACTGGAGTGGGTTGCCATTTCCTTCTCCTTTTTGCCCCATATGCCCCTCTTGTGTAAGTATTCAGTCCCAAGAGTGTCTGCTGTAGTATCATCCACCTGTCTGACTTCACTCTCCTAGAAGCTCTCTCACTGATATCGTTGCTCTCTTTTCTCTATTTCAGTCAGAGGTACATTTCTCAGACTTTTTCTCCTATTCCTAAAAAGAGGGGGTAGGTTAGCTCTGGGTAAATTTGAGATTCTGCATGAATATTTTATTTCTACCCACAAATGGAGAGATGACTACTACTGAGTTATGTCACCTAGGAAAGGAAAGTCAACATTCAAAAATACTTCAAGACCAGATGGAAGGAGGCACTGGATGGTGTCTTAGTCAGTGTGGGCTGCTATAGCAAAGTATCAGAAACTGGGTGGCTTATAAACAATATAACTTTGTTTCTCACAGTTCTTGAGGCTGGGAAGTCCAAGATCAAGGTGCCCGCAGATTTGGTGTCTGGTGAAAGCCCACATCCTGGCTCACAGACTCCACAACTGAGGTTGCAGACATCCAGACTGTGAGGATGGCAGACACTCTTTGTTGCTTCCCAACATTCATTCTCCCACAATTTTCTTTGCTAACAAAATTCTAGTTTTGTTCAAGTACTAGGTGACCATGTGTCTCAAACACAGGGTTCTTCCCCCTTCCAGGGGTGAATCCTGATTCATCTAGGCTGGTTACGGTATTCTGTTTAGGATTATAAAGCAATTGATTATTGATATTGAGCATATTTTCAAGTGCTTATTGGTCATTTTTTATCTTCTCTGGAGAACAGTCCAAGTCTTTTCTGCATTTTTCAATAGGTTGTTTGGTTTTTTGTTTTTACTTTGTAAGAATTCTTTATATTTCCTGCATATTAATCACTTATTAGACATATGATTTGCAATTATTTTCACCAGTTCTGTGGGTTGCCTTTTCACTGACACACACAAGTTTTAATTTTGATGAATCCAGTATATCTAATTTTTTCTGTGTAACTCCCTGGTGGTGCAGAAGTTAAAGCATCTGCCTGCAATGTGGGAGACCTGGGTTCGATCCCTGGTTGGGAAGATCCCCTGGAGAAGGAAATGGCGACCTGCTCCAGTATTCTTGCCTGGAGAATCCCATGGACAGAGGAGCCTGGCGGGCTACAGTCCATAGGGTCCCAAAGGGTTGGACACGACTGAGCAACTTCACTTCACATACTATAACTGCATGTAAATCTGCAATTGTCTTAAATTTAAAAGTTCAATCAATCAGATAAAATGTGCAAACCCTTCCTAGCTTGTGAGCCATACTAAAACAAACATCATTTGGCCGCAAATCCATGATCTGCCACCTCCTGCTACAGATAGAAAATAGAGCTGCAACTCTTTCCCTGTATTCAAAAACTCTGTCCTGTCCCTCATCTTGCTCCTAACCCACTGTTTCTGAGCTCAAGAACTTAAAATATTACAGCCACATATATTTCCATGTATAGGACTATGTGTATAAAATCAAAGGATGTAAAAAATAGCTACAATTCCACATTTAACTTTAAGAAACCAATACTTCAGGGTTTTAAATGCCCCTGTAAAGCTCTACTTTTCCTGTTTATTTCTTCTCTTTGTGGCATCATGGCAGAGGATTTTAGGACAAGCACGTTTGCATGCATCCACCCAACCTCCCTCTGCTCCTGGGAACCCTTCCTCTGCATTCTCACACAGACTGCTCTTGACCTCCCACGGGCTCCTGAAGCAGCTTCTTCCATTGCCTAAAAGCTCTAATTGTTAGAAAGTCCTGATATCACCACATTCCAAGGAGAGTTTTCAATCCCTCTTTAAAATTAAGCAGAGTCTGGTTTAAAGAAGATTTTCATAACAATAATGTTCTGATTCTGAAACAGGGAGATGGCTTTGCACAGTTTTCATTATGTTCTCGATGTTTACCTTAATGTTTTACATAAATTCTCTTTTACATGTTGAATATTTTATAATAAACACATTTTTAAAGCAAGCAATTCATCATTCTTCTTTCTATTAGAAGTATTGCTATTTCTAAACAGAAATATTTCTATTGTTATAGAAAAGACGTCAGCTCAAACTATCATCTCAGGCGTTTGGAGGGTTAAGGAGAAGATCCCCAAGGCCACAGCCCAACCCACTGTGAGCTATCCCAGACAAGGCAACTGCCTCCCCACAGTCCTCCGCAGCTCCCTCCAGCCTGTTCTCTGCACTGCAGCTGGACTGATCTTTTCAAAAGGCATGTCTGGTTATCTCATCCTCTTGCTTCACACATTTTAATAGTCTCTGATCAATCTCAGGATAAAGACCAAAGACCTACCAAGCTCAACACTGGCTGTCTCCAGCCTCATCTTCTCTCCTCTCCCACCCTCCATATCCTCCGTTCCTACACCTTGTCCGCTCTTGGAGATGCTGTTTGTTCAGCCTGAATAGTCTGTTCCTCCCACATGCACCACTACCTGCCAGGGACATAGGTTTTCATTTCTCTTCAGTAAATACCTAGGAGTTTGAGACCGTTGTATGAGCTAAGTGTGTGTTTCACTTTATGAGAAACTGCCAAATTGTTTTCCAAAGTGGCTGCACCATTTGCATTTCCATCAGCAATGTATGAAATTTCCAGTTGCTTTCATCTTTGCTAGCACTTGGCTTTGGTAGTCTTTGGTATAGGCTGTATTTTTAACAAAGTGTAGAGTAACATCTGATTGCAAGATTTTGCCAAAATGCATAGAAGATGAGTAACTTCTTTGAACTCATTTCAGTGACAGTGCTCTGGTCTAAGCAATCTCCCACTCATCCTCCAGTGTTCATCGTAATAACCTTTAGCCAAGCTGCTATGAAAACACAGGGGGATTTAACATGCTTAACCACAGAGGTTGTTTTTCAGACTGAGTTGATAAATGCACTGCAGCTTCAAAGTCTTACCTTAACATCTCAACAAAGTTTAGAGTTACCCTCGACCACGACTTCTCTGCTGGAGTCAAAGTGATGAGGGTGAAGGTCACATGTGTGGAAATGTCACAAAGGGCCTAGTCACAGAGGGTGCAAAGACTTCCGGAAACGGAAATACTTTTGAAGGTTGGTTAACATATTTTCCAGATTAACTGCTTGTTAAACTCTTTAGAAAACTACCCGTGAATTTTCTTTTTTTCCTTAACACAAAATCTACCTGTTGGTAAGCACCAGGAGATGCAGGTACTTTTGACAAATGTAGTTTGCAGTACAAATAATAAGTGTGGCTAATATTACACCAATTAAAAGGCTGATGTGAAAATTGCTAGGAGTATTTTACAGAGAATTTGCTTTTTATTTCATCAGAATATTCCACTGAGAATGTTTGTGACTGAAAGGTAATAGGCAGCTAGCTCTGGAACTAGCTTTTGCTAAGGTAACACATTAATGAGTCATCAGAGGCTATAAATAGAACACAGTGTGAACTTCTGTCCACAATTACACCACTATTCCCACAAAGGGAGCTGTTACTAATGACAGAACACGGCCTGCTAGCCACTATTATAACCAAGGAGGGGTGCAGACCAGGCAACCACAGCCCTCTGGGAAATGTGCCTTGAGGTACATTTTGCCAAGATGTCATTATGTGCTTTTTTGGTCTCCCTTACAGCCTGTGAAGCAGCTGTGCTTTTTCCCTTAGGGATCATCATTGTGTGTACCAGCCAAGATTTTCCAATTCTCTCTCAGTCACTGCCTTAAGGCATCTATTTATCTTATCTTTGTCTCTTCCCTACTCCTTCCCAACATATATTATAATGTATCATATAGCACAGTAGCGTTATATAGGAGGGGTCCATAATTGTTTATTAGATGGATGGATGGATGGATGGATAGATGATGGGATGGGTGTATAAGCAAGTTAACTATGCTTCCACAGAATACTCTGGAATTTTGACCTTTTAGATAAACTGAGGAATACATTCAAGTCAACTTCCTATGTAACATGCATGTAAATGTTTCCTTGACCGAAAAAAATTTCTTTACCAACAGTCCTACTGTGTGTTCTCACTCCTGCCTTGCTTATTTCTTCAGGTGATAATGAGGAGAGAATAAAATATCAATCACCTGGAAGCAGAGAGAGAGCAAATATGTTCAGATATTACCACTCTCCACACCTTAATTCCGATTTCACAGTAGCCTTGAAGGCAGGATAGAATACAGGAAAAATAAGGGTGAGGAGATAGAAGTAGTCAGAAAATGGTCTAGTACATAAAGACCACTGGGTTAGATAGCCACAGAGCTCTCCACCCTGGGAGTCTGTCTGTAAAGGCACCAAGTTGTAGGGAAGAAGTCCAGAAAAGGGAGATAAAGAAACAGCCAATCCAAACAAATTATCTTCACTGCTGGTTTTTTGGCTGATTATTCCTCTTCTCCATGACCAAGTCTGCAGTGAATGCTTCCAGCCCTGAGTCAGGCTGAGGAAGCAGGGGAAGGCAGGAAAGGCAAGGTATATGTGGTAGCACAGCAATTTCCTGTTTTGCTCATGGTCAGATACGATCTGAACACTGGGGAGTTCAATCACTGAATCTTCTTCGCTGGTTCAAGTCCAAACTGTAACATCCTTGTGATCTAACCCCTTGGTAAGTCTCTGGTGAGAAGAATCTCAGCTACACTGATCCACTTCAGTACAGGCTAGACCCAGTCAGTTTAGTCCGACTCTTTTCCACCCCATGGACTGCAGCATGCCAGGCTTCCCTGTCTATCACCAACTCCCAGAGCTTGCTCAAACTCATGTCCACTGAGGCAGTGATGCCATCCAACCATCTCATCCTCTGTTGTCCCCTTCTCCTCCTGCCTTCAATCGTTCCCAGCATCAGGGTCTTTTCCAATGAATCAGTTCTTCACATCAGGTGGCTTAAGTATTGGAGCTTCAGCTTTAGAACCAGTCCTTCCAATGAATATTCAGGACTAATATCCTTTAGGATGACTGGCTGGGTCTCCTTGCAGTCCAAGGGACTCTCAAGAGTCTTCTCCAACACCACAGTTCAAAAGCATCAATTCTTCAGCACTCAGCTTTCTTTTTGGTCCAACTCTCACATCCGTTGGAGAAGGCGATGGCACCCCGCTCCAGTACTCTTGCCTGGAAAATCCCATGGATAGAGGAGCCTGGTGGGCTGCAGTCCATGGGATCGCAAAGAGTCAGACACGTCTGAGCGACTTCATTTTCACTTTTCACTTTTCACTTTCATGCATTGGAGAAGGAAATGGAAACCTACTCCAGTGTTCTTGCCTGGAGAATCCCAGAGACAGGGGAGCCTGGTGAGTCTATGGGGTCGCACAGAGACGGATATGACTAAAGCGACTTAGCAGCAGCAGCAGCAGCAGGTTGGTCATAGCTTTTCTTCCAAGGAGTAAGCATCTTTTAATTTCATGGCTGCAGTAACCATCTGCAGTGATTTTGGAGCCCAAGAAAGTAAAATCTGCCACTGTTTCCATTGTTTCCCCATCTATTTGCCATGAAGTGATGGGACTGGATGCCACAATCTAGCTTTTTTTTAATGTTGAGGCCATACTAATTTCTTGGAACTATTATTAGACGGGAGCAGAAATCTGATGATCTCAGAGTTCTGTGTCCAACCAAACTTGGCGCAAACTCCAAGAGGGCACATAAGCTACAGTCTACCTTCTAACCACCAGAAGTTGTTAAGACTCTTTGAACTTTCTCAAGAAGATTCAGTTTGTTACAGATTCACACGTTGAAGCCTGGACCCAAGATCCAGTTCCATTCTCCTGAGACCAGCCTTTAACAAATACAAACATCTTAAAAATGAAAGCTATCTACATACAGCCTCCTAAGATCAGAACGTTCAAAAATTAGAATCACTTAGGGACCATTTTTTAAGTTTCTTTTAAATTAAAGCAAAAGTCATATAATGTAGAATTAACCATTTTAAGTAGACAATTCAATGGCGTTTAGTACATTCACTATGTACAAAAAACATCTATATTTCTTGACATTTCCTCACCCTAAATGAACATTCCATACACGTTAAGAAGTCACCCCTGCTGAGCATTTTAAAAGTACATATTCCATGGCCCCAAACCCAAGGGATTGAAATTCAGCAGACATAGAAATATTTTTCAGAACTTTCCAGGTATCTCAATCCTAGATATTTACCCAAGAGAAATAAAAATGTCCACACAAAGAGGTACATATGAATGGTTATAGCAGCTTTATTCGTAATCATCCAAATTTGGGAATAACCTAAATGTCTCTGAGCTGAAGGTATATAAACAAACTGTGGTATATCTGTATAATAGAATAGTACTCAGCAATTAAGAGGAACAAAGTTCTGATAAAAGCAACAACGAGGATGAATCTCCAGTATATTGTACAAAGTAAAGGGATTCCCTTTCTATACTATAATTCCATTTATATGACTTTCTGGAAAATGTGAAACTGTAGTGATGGAGAATAGATGAGTGTTTTCCAGAGTTTAAGGGTGTGGATGGGTTTTGAGTACAAAAAGATAACACAAGGGAATTTTGGGAGGGGTGGTGAAATGGTTCTACTTCTTGATTGTGATGGTGGTAAAAAGCATTTATCAAAACCCATAGAACTTAACACAAAAAAGTGAATTTTACTCTTTAAAATAAATTGGAAGACATTTTAAAGTTTTCTGGATGTGTATGGGGTGCAACCTGTTTGGGAAACAGTGCCTAATAATACTGGACAACCTGGTTATTCTATAACCCAGTCAAGTTATACTTTGGACACCTAAGGCCTGCCAACTTAACTTTACTATCTCTCTGTTTGTCATCACGGCCTCTGGATATTTTCCACAGACAAGTATAAAAGTAAGCTGTCAGGTGAAGCAGATCACAGACATCGGCTATGCAGCTGTTCTG
Source organism: Ovis canadensis (assembly GCF_042477335.2). Taxonomy (NCBI): domain Eukaryota; kingdom Metazoa; phylum Chordata; class Mammalia; order Artiodactyla; family Bovidae; genus Ovis; species Ovis canadensis. The sequence continues at coordinate 36,191,313 of NC_091260.1, forward strand.
TTCCAGTGTTTGTCAAACTGAAATCATCACACCAAATGCAGTGACTTTAGAACCTTTCTTAGAAATATGAGTTAGGAGTTTGAGATGGGCATGTACACACTGCTGTATTTAAAATGGATAACCAACAAGGACCTACTGCACGTGGAACTCTGCTCAATGGTATGTGTCAGCCTGGATGGGAGGGGAGTTTGGGGGAAGAATGGATACAAGCATGTGTATGGCTGAATCCCTCCCTATTCACCAGAAACTATCACAACATTGTCAATCAGCTGTACACTAACACAAAATAGAAAGTTCAAAAAAAAGAAAAAAGCCATATCCTGCTGTAGTTAACCATCTACTTAAAATGGATAAGATTCAAGTAGAAGCTCCCAGATAAGAGAAGAGAAATGAGAAGTAGTCAATGCTTAAGATTGGAAGATAACTCTCATTTCAAAGGAAAGAAAATAATGCCAAACCCCTCCCTGTGTAGTTAGATAGATTTACCTAATGTTTCCATTGCACTAGAGTACGTTTCCGAATCTACAGTTCTTTTTTGCTTGCGCTAGCCTCAAACCTTTTCTGTTACCACTATTGCTCTGCTTCCTCATCACTTTGCAAACGAAGCATTCTGTTCGCCTAGTTTCTTTTTTTAGACCTGCTTGTGCCTGGGAGGAAATGGAACTACAAGTGTTTCCTTTCCATTCAAAACTGGAACTTTTTTGTACTAGGGGAGGAAGCTGAGGACTTAAGAACTTACTCCCAGCAGTTTGAGACAGTACTGTTGTTTATTGTTTAGTTGCTAAAGTCACATCCAGTTCTTTGCAACCTTATGGACTGCAGCGTGCCAGCCTCCTCTGTCATTCACTGTCTCCCTGGGTTTGCTCAAACTCGTGTCCATTAGTTTGGATGGTTGGATGGTTCAAACTCATGCCATCCAACCATGCCATCCTCTGTCGTCCCCTTCTCTTCCAGCCTTCAATCTTTCCCGGCATCAGGGTCTTTTCTAACAAACAAGCTCTTCACATCAAGTGGCCAAAGTATTGGAGCTTCAGCTTTAGCATCAGTCCTTCCAATGAATATTCAGGGTTGATTTCCTTTGGAGTTGACAAGTTAGAACTTCTTGCAATCCAAGGGACTCTCAAGAGTCTTTTCCAGCACCACAATATGAAGACATCAATTCTTTGGCACTCAGCCTTCTTTATGGTCCAACTCTTACATCCATACCTGACTGCTAGAAAAACTATAGTTTTGACTATTTAGACCTTTGTTGGGAAAGTGATATCTCTGCTTTTTAATACTCTGTCTAGATTTGTCACAGCTTGCCTTCTAAGTAGCATGCATTTTTAAATTTCATGTTTGCAGTCATTATCCACAGTGATTTTGGAGCCCAAGAAAATAAAATCTGTCACTGTTTCCACCTTTTCCCTTTTTATTTATCATGAAAAGATGGAACTGGATGCCATGATCTTAGTTTGTTTTTTTTTTAATGTTGTTTTAAGCCAGCTTTTTCACTTTCCTCTTTCATCCTCCTCAAGAGTCTCTTTAGTTCCTTTTCACTTTCTGCCATGAGAGTGAGATCATCTGCATATCTGAAGTTGTTGATATTTCTCCTGACAATCTTGATTCCAGCTTGTGATTCACCCAGCCTGGCATTTCACATGATGTAGTCTGCATAGAAAGTCAAATTATCAGGTTGACAATATACAATCTTGTTGTACTCCTTTCCCAATTTGGAACTAGTCCATTGTTCCATGACCAGTTCTAACTGTTGCTTCTTGACCTGCAAACAGGTTTCTCAGGAGACAGATAAGGTTGTCCGCTATTGCCATCGTTTTAAGAATTTTCCAGTTTGTTATGATCCATACAGTCAAAAGCTTTAGCGTAGTCAATGAAGCAGAAATATATGTTTTTTTGGAATTCCCTTACTTTCTCTATGATCCACCGGATGTTGGCGATTTGATCTCTGGTTCCTCTGCCTTTTGAGACAGCCCTGAGTTTTCCCACAAGCCTCTCTAGAAGCCCTTGTGTTATAAATTATACATGAATTTTATCACATCCTCCAGAAAGCAAGTTGGGCAAATTCTCCTGATGCCAGATGGCTCGGCAGACTTTCCTGATGTTACTACTCTATTGCACATCTTTCCCTCTATTACCCCACGCCCCAAGTACATCCAACTAGAAAGTGCATAAAAAGCTCATTATTTCACAGGTCCTCAGGCAAAAGTTCCTTCTCTTTGAAGGAGTCATTTGATCCCTCCCCAAACTGTGAGTAGTGAGTCTTCCTCCACTGTTCCAACCTGAGCACCTAAGTGGGGAGGAGTGCGTGCACTCCTGGGAACCTAGGGTATAGCCAGGCATTCTATTCAATAATATGGTTATTATTGAATGATTTGATTTAGAATAAAAATAGTATTGAGGACTTGCACAAATTTGATAGCAAAAATGACTTTTTAGGAAAATTGCCACACTTATTATATAAATCAGAATTGTTTGGTTGTAAGTGGCAAACCATGTTTGAACTAGCTTAGAGAGGGAAGGTCATATAGTGCTCATATAATCAGAAAAGATTAGGACTTCCCTATAGCTCAGATGATAAAGAATCTGCCTGCAATGCAGGAGACCCAGGTTCGATCCCTGGGTCAGAAAAATACCCTGAAGAAGGGAATGGCAACCCACTCCAGTATTCTTGCCTGGGAAATCCCATGGACAGAGGAGACTGGTGGGCTATATAGTCCATGGGTTTGCAAAGAGTCAGACTCCACTGAGCGACTAACACTTTCACTTTCAGAGGGAGAAGGTCATCTAGTATTCATATAATCAGAAAAGATAAGGGAAAGCATAATCCAAGGGCTGGAGACCACTAATACAGTTTTCCTTTCTGCCTCTTGCTTCTGCTTTTCTCTGCAAAAGAAAAAGAGAGGGAACAAAGGGTGCAAACCACATTTGTGTACGTTAAGATGGACACACACACTCACCAGTCACATTTAAAAGATTCAATCTATATATTAGAGCAATGAGATGCAAGGGAACAATGTCCAAAAGGAAGAGGACAGCACAAACGTGGCCCCTGGGAGAACTGTTCTGAGCCAAGAAGAGATTATTTTTATCTTAAGGCATCATATATTTCTAGGCACAAAGCCTCAGATTCCCAAGAAGACATTGGCGTCATTATGAGAAGCCCAGACATGTCATACAGTACTTTAGAAGGCCTCAAATCCATGTCCTATAAAGAATTCTCTAATGAAGCATTGTCTGTTCTTTGAAAAGACATTTAGATGCACACTGAGAGCCTCAGGAACTTCGGGAGATAAGACAATGAGAGAGAGTTAAAAATCCTTTTCAGAAAAAAAAAGAAAAATGAGCGGGAATGTTGGATTATTAAAATAAAGAAATGGATGAAAGGAATCAAGTGAGAGAACAAGTCGGCATGAGCCTGAGCACTACATTGAAAGTCCCTCATAGTTGGAAGGCCGAGGAATCTCTAAAAATCAGGAGCTATAATGTTGAATGTGAAAAGATTTGCATCTCTGCGGTGTAAGTCCTCTGACCAAGGCAGATTTGGTGTTGTACAAAGCCATTTTCTTTTCTTCCTTGGTTCAAAACTAGACTATATTTCCCAGCCATCCTGGCAGTTAGGTGTAGCCACAAAACTAGTTCCAGTCAATGGAATGTGGGCAGGAGAGATGTGGGCCACCTCCAGGCCTGGCTACTATAGCTCCCACCTTATCCTCCACAACTTGTCCTGGGCTGCACAGGATCAGGTGGAGGAAGTGAGGGCCCCAGAAGATGCTGGAGCCACCAGATGAAGAACTGGGTAGATCAGGCCCCTTCCCATAACCACTGGACTATGACTTGGGTAAGGGATCATCCTTTTCCTCTTCTGCTCTTGTTGTTAACTTCTTGCAACTGGGACTGGTTTGCTATAGTGGTTAAGCAGACTCATCCTGACTAAAACTTCTTCATCTCATTCCCTTTCAAAACTTTTTTAAAAGTCTACTATATATACAAATATGATAGCTCTGTGGTGATCATAAAGGAGGCTGGCTGAGTTTCACATCTGAGTTAACATGGCATGGAACAGAAATTGCATTTATAGGAAAGCAATATGTTCCATGATCTAAACCCATCTACAAAAGCAGGGGTGATTCAGGATGAGATAATTGGACAGCATCACCAACTCAGATGACATGAGTTTGAACAAACTCCAGGAGATAGTGAAGGACAAGGAAGCCTGGTGTGCTGCCATCCATAGGGTTGCAAAGAGTCGGACATGACTTAGCAACTGAACAACAACAACAAAAGCAGGAGTTCAGGCCAAGCCATGACCATGAGGTCATAGACTCTTTCAATACTTTGCAGAAGTATTGAAATGGACTTTGACTTCTACAAAGCATGGAATGAGGGAGGTTTTATGAAACTTTATCTAGATCTGAAGGGAATGACATGGACTATGTTGCTATTTTTATTGTGGGTCAACATGCAATGAGTGAAAACAGTTTTTGACTAACGTGTCAAGGGTGGAGATTTTAAAACTCTTAGAACCACAACTTCCAGATGTTCAAGCTGGTTTTAGAAAAGGCAGAGGAACCAGAGATCAAATTGCCAACATCCTCTGGATCATTGAAAAAGCAACAGAGTTCCAGAAAAACATGTATTTCTGCTTTATTGATGATTCTGAAAGAGATGGGAATACCAGACCACCTGACCTGCCTCTTGAGAAATCTGTATGCAGGTCAGGAAGCAATAGGTAGAACTGGACATGAAACAACAGACTGGTTGCAAATAGGAAAAGGAGTACGTCAAGGCTGTATATTGTCACCCTGCTTATTTAACTTCTATGCAGAGTACATCATGAGAAACGCTGGACTGGAAGAAACACAAGCTGGAATCAAGATTGCTGGGAGAAATATCAATAACCTCAGATATGCCGATGACACCACCCTTATGGCAGAAAGTGAAGAGGAACTAAAAAGCCTCTTGAGGAGAGTGAAAAAGTTGGCTTAAAGCTCAACATTCAGAAAACGAAGATCATGGCATCTGGTTCCATCACTTCATAGCAAGTAGATGGGGAAACAGTGGAAACAGTGTCAGACTTTATTTTTTTGGGCTCCAAAATCACTGCAGATGGTGATTGCAGCCATGAAATTAAAAGACGCTTACTCCTTGGAAGAAAAATTATGACCAACCTAGATAGCATATTCAAAAACAGAGACATTACTTTGCCAACAAAGGCCCGTCTAGTTAAGGCTATGGTTTTTCCTGTGGTCATGTATGGATGAGAGAGTTGGACTGTGAAGAAAGCTGAGCACCGAAGAATTGATGCTTTTGAACTGTGGTGTTGGAGAAGACTCTTGAGGGTCCCTTGGACTGCAAGGAGATCCAACCAGTCCATTCTAAAGGAAACCAGTCCTGGGTGTTCATCATAAGGAATGATGCTAAAGCTGAAACTCCAGTACTTTGGCCACCTCATGCAAAGAGTTGACTCATTGGAAAAGACTCTGATGCTGGGAGGGATTGGGGGCAGGAGGAGAAGGGGATGACAGAGGATGAGATGGCTGGATGGCATCACCAACTCGATGCACATGAGTGTGAGGGAACTCCAGGAGATGGTGATGGACAGGGAGGCCTTGCGTGCTGGGATTCATGGGGTCGCAAAGAGTCTGACACGACTGAGTGACTGGACTGAACTGAACTGATAACCACAAAATCCTGAATTAATAATACTTAAATCACTTGGATGCTTACAGAAGTATTTTGCTCTGAAAAATCCCTGATAGCTGAATGGAATCTGTTTTACAGGCAAGGAAAAGAGCAGCCAGCATCTACTTCCCTGGCTCCTCAACATAAATTACATTCTCCTCATTTTTGTCTCTCATAACACGCTGTTGTTTTCCTTTAGGCATTAATGAGATATTTATTATTGCATTTGTTTGTGTTGTGTTTCCTCCATCAGACTCTAAGCTCTAAGAGGACCAGTCTGTGTCCGTTTCATCACTCAGTGTATACATACTGTCTAGCACAGCACCTGGCACACACATCATGAATATTTGTTGGGATGAAATGAAATTTGTAGGTGTGGGAACTTCAGATAGTCCCTGGTTGTTTTCAGAGAATTCACCTCCTAATAGAGGTTTAACAAATCAAATATTTTTTTTAAACTATCTGGTCATTTGCAAATGCATTACTACCTTTATTTAAAGAACAAATGACATCTCTCACACATGAATATGATATGGGTATGGGTTCTCATATGTGAATCTTACAACAGAACAGCTATATAGAGTTATTATTATTTTTATTATTATTGATAATATCTGCTTCTTCCTAGAAAACACATGAATCCTTTTTCCATGTGTTATAGCCTAGGCTGAGTTTGAAGCTAATGTCTCTTTCTCTTCAATCCAGGCAGCAACAATATTAAGTAAATAGCCTTTCTGGCTGAACCTCAGCTGACCTGACTACTGGAACCTTTCTTATCAGAGTTCCAGGAATAATCACTTTTGTTTTTTAAGAACGAGATATTGATAGAACATAGCAGCATCCTTTTTTTCTGATTGCTCTGCACAAGTCTGGCAAATCTTCCTCAAGCAGGACAGCTTAGACTCACAATTATGTTCTTTCTCATTATATTTTACCCTTCCCCAAGCCATTGGCATCCAGGAGTACAAACTTCCACCTTAAAACTGTCTTAGCAGATTTTAATCATTTTGTGCAAATTTATACTGAAGACATACTTATCTTCTTTCCTTTGTTTGCTTATCAGATTACGGAGACAGATTGAATAAATACCTATTGATCTTCTTTTTTCCTTCATTCTGAGAATGAGTCCTTGGGATAATTATTATTTCTTAGATTAGCAGAAGAACAATAAAGTCTAAATTCTATATCGACCTCTCCATTTGACAGATGAAACAACTAAAACCTAGAGTAACCAAGCTGACTTGCTTGACATCAGATAGCTAATTAGCAGCATGTCATTTTCCCTCTGACTTTACTGCAATATTATAATACACTGATATTTCACATGACAACATCTTCACAAACAAAACAGCCTCACTTACATACCAAATGATTACTTTGAGTTCATCATGAAATTGCAAAGTAATTTACAACACACCATTGTAAGTGATTACACATCACCTCCAGAGCAGAACTTTTAGTAATGGTAAATTGCCCACAGTTTCTCAAATACGTCACATGATCTTGTTAAACCTCCATGCTATTATGAATGATTTTACCCTAGTCTAGGTTCTCTAGCTTCCCTGGTGGCTCAGATGGTAAAGAATCTACCTGCAATGCAGGAGACCTGAGTCTGATCCCTGGGTTGGGAAGATCTCTTGGAGGTGAGAATGGCAACCCATTCCAGTATTCTTGCCTAAAGAATCCCCAAGGGCTAAGGAGCCTGGAAGGCTACCGTCCATGGGGTCACAAAGAATCAGACACGGCCGAGTGACTGAGCACACAGACTCTCCTTTGCTGCCTGATGAATCCTTTTCATCCATCAATACCCAGTAAAAGGGTCACCTCTTTGCAGCCTTTCTTGCCTCCTCAAACACACTCTCCTCTGTATTCCCGTGGCTCTTCGTTCTTAGTTTGTACTCCAAGAACCTGAGCACTTCAAAGCCAGGACCTTGTCTGTATGCTGCACCCAAGCACTGGCTTTTACACTTAATAGATACTTAAATAATATCACTGACGGAATAAATGAATGAATTAATAAGTAAATTGAATTAAATATTCTCTGCCAAAAATCATTCACTTCTTGGGAGGTACAGCAGAAAAGGAAGATTAAAGATGCTTCTTATACTCCGTCAGTGTGGTTCTTCTAGCTGCTAGATGACCTCAAATATCTGTAGCAACTTGCAATGTGCTGACACAGACACTTAGGAAATGTTCTTTTGTTTTTCTTCTCCTATGTCCAGCCTCCATTATGTATATGTGATTAACGAAGTGAAACGAAAATCAGAAGATCAATATTTACAATTTTGTCAAGTATTGTGAGGGACTTCCCTGATGACTCAGTGGTAAAGAATCTGCCTGCCAGTGCAAGAGACACAGGAGACACGGGTTCAATCCCTGAGTCAGGAAGATCCCCTGAAGGAGGAAATGGCAACCCACTTCTGTATTCTTGCCTGGAGAATCCCATGGACAGAGGAGCCTGGTGGGCTGCAGTCCACAAGGTCACAAAAGGACCAGACACAGCTGAGGGACTGAGCACCCATGCAAGCAAATACTGTGAGGAGGGACAGGAGTGCCTTTGTCCTTTAAAGACTGGACTGTCTCAGAGTAGGCTGATGTCCAATCACACTTGAAATAATATTTTGGTTTCTAACACAAAGAAGAAGACGCAGATCTATGTGGCTGAAATGACTGGGATTTAATTCTGAGGTGACACTTTATAAAATGCTCAACACATTGTTAGCCCTTCCTCTCAATGAGCAGTGGCTTTACAGAGCCTAACTGTAGGGAAAGATTATAAAACTTTTCTGCTCAGAAGGGGAAAAAATGCCATGATCAATTAGTTGTGTCACCTTGGGTACAAGATGGGGAAATAGAACTTCTTTTTCTGGATCTAGAATCTATTGCCTTAAGCGTAAGCAAGCTTCAATTAACTTTCTGAATTCATGTTGCTCACAGAGAGACAAAACAGAAGTGAATTTTTGATGTACTTTGTTAATGTTGGTGGAGTGACCAAATATCGTTGACTGTAGATAGCTGCATGGCACAATACAGGAGCCACTAGCCGCATGTGGGAATTTAAATGTAGACGTCAATTAATTAAAATTAAAAGAAATTTAAAGTACAGTTCCTCACTTTTCCAGCGCTCAATAGCCACATGTGCCTATTGGCTACCATACTGGACAGCATAGACCTAAAATATTCTCATCATCTCAGAAAGTTCTACTGGACAGAGCTGACCTCTAGGACACCTTAGATGATTGTGTTAATGCTTAAAGCACATTTTAAGAGCTTCGGAGCCTGGACCTTGTACTACTGCTGCATATCGTCTTTCCTTTACTTTAGACAATTTGCGGAACCTAGGTCTAAGAACAGTTAGGCTTCTAGCTAATTTTTACTTTATCATAAAAGTAAACCAGCTTTTCCTCCCATGTGGTTTGCTCCTTGGGCCTTGCTATATGTTACAGATCCACTCTTTGATTTTCAGCTCATCTCCCTTGGCTATTCTGAGGGCACACTGGCATATCTACTGTATACTTTAGTACATATGCTGTTTGTGCTAAGTTGCTTCACTTGTGTTCGACTCTTTGCGGCTCCATGGACTGCACCCTGCCATGCTCCTTTGTCCATGGGATTCTCTAGACAAGAATACTGGAATGGGTTGCCATGCCCTCATCCAGGGGATCTTCCTGACTCAGGGATCAAACCCATGTCTCTTGTGTCTCCTGCATTGGCAGGCAGGTTCTTTACACTGGCACAACTTGGGAAGCCCCTCATATGCAGTTTACTTAGAAGTAATGAAGATATACTGGCAGATTTAGGAGGAAAAAAGGATCCCTAGATAAACAACAGATAAATTTTAGTATAAATATGTCTCATGCAATATTTGTGTTTTATCTGGGAACCTTAATTGAAGATACCACTGGTTCCATACCAAAGGGATCAGTTGTCCTACCATGTGATGTATGGGAAAGTTTAACAGGAACGTGGTAAATTAAAGATGGTCACAAATTCTTTGCCACTTCTCCGGTTGAGAAGATCAGTTTATTCCCCTCCTTTTGAATCCAGGCTAGCCTTAGAGATGTTCTTAACAAATATTAATATAATGTGGCAAAAGTGACGTTCTGTGATTTCTTAGGCTAAGGCACAAAAAGCCTTGCAGCTGTTACCTGGGTTATTCGAACCCTCAAGAAGCACTGAGAAGGCTAGCAAGAAATTCAAGCATCTGGAGATCACCATGCTGGAGAGGACACATGGAGGTGCCCTGGTTGACCAGCCCTGCTGAGCCCAGACTTCTAGTCAACCCTGCTGAGATATCAGACATGTAAGCAAAGCCATCCTGGGCCCTCCAGGCCAGCTTACCCCACAGTTGAATACCAAGTGACTAAGTTAACACCTCACCCTGCCCAAATTTCTGACACACAATTGTAAACTATTAAAAAAAAAAAAAAAGTTGTTTTCAGGGACTAAATTTTGGGGCTTTTTGTGACACAGTAGTAAATAATCAGAACAGAAGAAAACAAAACTATTTTATTACTTAATATTTTAATAATCAGTGTACAGAATATCAGGAATAGGGTGTTTGCTCACATAATAATCTCATTTAAATTAATACCAAAATCATACATAAGGGTGAAACAAAAGCAATGTATTCATTAACATCAAAAATATAAGAATGATTACTCTCAAAATTATCATTTAGGTTTTCTGGAATTTTAGGTGCATTTCAATGAGCAATAGTAACACAAAAACTCTTTTATTCTTTTTGGTATCTGATACCTCTAGTGGCCAGGCCTGACATCCTCTCAGCCCACACTTTCCTCTAGTCACTGCTGGGAAATCTGCTTTTTGCAGGTGTAACCTGGAAGCACCCTCCTTCAGCTTCCCCTCATTTCTCTAACTCTTCTGCCCCTGGGGCTTCTCTGACATCCAGGAAGATGCCTGCCAGAACCTGCTTAGCACCCAGGTAGACAACTAGGGCCTGAGAGCTTGGTCATGAGGCTTATGCAGTGTCCCAGGCTCTGTGCTCAGAAAGGCCCCAGGCTTGATTTAAGACTCTTCTATCATTCATTGTCTTGAATTTCCTACTACTTTTTGAACAAGGATCTATAAATTCATTTTGCACTAGACCTCATGAATTTTATACCTGGTCCCACATGCACCCATTGAAATGACAGCCCTCGACCCGAGCTGCAACAGAATCTAGTAGGTAAATACCCACTTCCTCTGTCCCTTGAATGGACAGTTCTGAGACACATTCTACGTGGCTGCACAGCAAAAGCCCGTCTCCAGGATCCCCTGTCTGAGTAGCCACTTGAGGACAAACATTTGTATTGGCTCTCCTGCTTCACTGTTTTTCTTCCCCAACCCCCAATCTTACATGAAATCATTTCCCCCAAATGCACACAAGCCCTGGTAGCAGACATCATTTTCTAGGAATAATACGGGCTAAAGCAGTGTTTTTCATGTGCTTCTTATGCCATGGTTCTGGATACCAGGGATTCAGACGTAATCTGGTGTAATCAGAACAAACCAAATCCAGGTGACAAACACATGGTTAATTAGTGAACAAATAAACAAGATCATTACAGATTGTGATAAGTGCCTTGACAAACACAAACAAGGTGCTCTGAGGGCAGGAAGTGTGGGGACATTGGTATTGGATATGATCCCTGAGGGGCTTCCTTGGTGGTTCAGATGGTAAAGAATCTGCCTGCAATGAAGGAAACCTGGGGTAGATAGATCCCTGGGTTGGGAAGATCCTCTGGAGAAGGGAATGGCAACCTACTCCAGTATTCTTTCCTGGAGAATTTCATGGACAGAGGAGCCTGGCAGGCTACAGTCCATGGGGTCACAAATAGTTGGACACGACTGGGTGACTAACAAACACACATGAGGCCTGAATCATAAGAAGGTGAATATATGCCAAGGGTTAGAGTGAAAAACATGCTCCAGGCAGAAGGAGTAGCAAGTCCAAAGGAACTGAGGTGGAAATGCCCTTTGTGTGTTCTAGAGAAAGAGAGAAAGCAGAGTGGCAGGAGCCCAGAGAACAGGAAAAGAGAATATTAGATGCTATTAGAGATAGAAAGGAGAGGGCAATGGCACCCCACTCCAGTACTCTTGCCTGGAAAATCCCATGGACAGAGGAGCCTGGTGGGAGGCCTTCTGTGGGGTCGCACAGAGTTGGACACGACTGAAGCGACTTAGCAGCAGCAGCAGCAGCGGAGACAGAAAGGGTTTCCCTTGTAGCTCAGCTGGTAAAGAATCCACCTACAATGCGGGAGACCTGGTTTGGGATCCTTGGGTTGGGAAGATCTCCTGGAGAAGAAAAGACTACTCACTCCAGTATTCTGGCCTAGAATATTCCATGGACTGTATAATCCAAATCACATGGCACCATGTTATGGAGTTTGCATTTCATTCTAAGCCCTATTGTTAGCGAAAGAGTATGTGCATGGAATCTAGCTGCTCATTGCTCAAAAGCCAATTAACAGGCCAGATTGGTGGAAAAGAAAGTTTGCTTTATTTCAGTTGCTGGCAACTATGGGGTGGAAGGGTGGCAGACATCTGTCCAAGGACATCTGTCCAACTCCCTCAACTGACAAGCAGGGTGTGAGGCCTTTTATAGACAAATTGAGGGGTGGGGGGCACTACATATAGAAACAGCACCGTCATCTCTAAGTCGTCTTCAAATTGGTCATTAGTGGTCTGACCAGCATTATCCTGATTGTTTTAGGTACAGTTAATCTTCACTTCTAGGGTCCATTCATTCCCATTTCTTTGCTGTCAGTTGTCAGAACTGTGGCAGCTCACATCCTAGGAATAGTCTGGTCATCATGTAGTTAACTTCTCCACCTGGGGTTTTGTTATCTATAAGACAGCTCACAGGAATATCATCTGTAACCCTGAGAGAGAACTAAATCTCCTTGACTATGCTTAATGATTTTATTATTATTATTATTTCATCTTCTTTGACTGCTTTCCTTTGTTTCAGCATTTCTCACTTCTCTGATTCAACTTATGCTTTGATTAAAATTTTCCACAGACAAAAAGCAGGCACAGTACATGGGGACATGATGGGGGGTGGGGGGTGGCAAAGACCGTAGTGTCCTCCTCCAGTTCACAATGGGGACTGAAAAGTTTTTAACAAGGGAGTGCATTTCTGATTTTGGTTTTTAAAATATGTTCCTGAAAGGAGAATGGATTGGAGAGGAACCATTTAGAAAACTAATGCAAGTGTCAATGTGAGTGCTATTAGTGGCTCATAAGAAGCTGGGAGCAGGGAAGATGGGGAGAAGGGAGGAATTGCATCAGGACAGGAGCTTCCCAGGTGGTGAGGTGGCTAAGAATCTGCCTGCCAATGCAGGAGATACAAGAGACACAGGCTTGATCCATGTGTCAGGAAGGTCCCCTGGAGAAGGGAATGGCTACCCACTCCAGTATTCTTGCCTGGAGAATTCCATGGACAGAGGAGCCTGGTGGGCTACAATCCATGGGGTCACAATGAGTCGGAAATGACTGAATGACTAACACTTTCACTTTTAGGAGCATAATTGCACTCATCTTACACTACTAAAGTAATGCTCAAAATTCTCCAAGCCAGGCTTCAGCAATACATGAACCGTGAACTTCCAGATGTTCAAGCTGGTTTTAGAAAAGGCAGAGGAACCAGAGATCAAATTGCCAACATCCGCTGGATCATCAAAATAGCAACAGAGTTCCAGAAAAACATCTATTTCTGCTTTATTGACTACGTCAAAGCCTTTGACTGTGTGGATCACAATAAACTGTGGAAAATTCAAGAGATGGGAATACCAGACCACCTGACCTGCCTATTGAGAAACCTATATGCAGTTTAGGAAGCAACAGTTAGAAATGGACATGGAACAACAGACTGGTTCCAAATAGGAAAAGGAGTACGTCAAGGCTGTATATTGTCACCCTGCTTATTTAACTTATATGCAGAGTACATCATGAGAAACGCTGGGCTAGAGGAAGCACAAGCTGTAATCAAGATTGCCGGGAGAAATATCAATAACCTCAGATATGCAGATGACACCACCCTTATGGCAGAAAGTGAAGAGGAACTCAAAAGCCTCTTGATGAAAGTGAAGGAGGAGAGTGAAAAAGTTGGCTTAAAGCTCAACATTCAGAAAATGAAGATCATGGCATCCGGTCCCATCACTTCATGGGAAATAGATGGGGAAACAGTGGAAACAGTGTCAGACTTTATCTTTTGGGGCTCCAAAATCACTGCAGATGGTGATTGCAGCCATGAAATTAAAAGACTCCTTGGAAGGAAAGTTATGACCAACCTAGATAGCATATTCAAAAGCAGAGATATTACTTTGCCAACAAAGGTCCGTCCAGTCAAGGCTATGGTTTTTCCAATGGTCATGTATGGATGAGAGAGTTGGACTGTGAAGAAAGCTGAGCACCGAAGAATTGATGCTCTTAAACTGTGGTGTTGGAGAAGACTCTTGAGAGTCCCCTGGACGGCAAGGAGATCCAACCAGTCCATCCTAAAGGAGACCAGTCCTGGGAGTTCACTGGAAGGACTGATGCTGAAGCTGAAACTCCAGTCCTTTGGCCACCTCATACAAAGAGTTGACTCATTGGAAAAGACTCTGATGCTGGGAGGGATTGGGGGCAGGAGGAGAAGGGGATGGCAGAGGATGAGATGGCTGGATGGCATCACCGACTCGATGCTCATGAGTTTGGGTGAACTCTGGGAGTTGATGATGGACAGGGAGGCCTGGCGTGCTGCGATTCATGGGATCGAAAAGAGTTGGACACAAATGAGCGACTGAACTGAACTGAACTGAAGGACTCTTAGAGCTGATCCAAGGTCCTATCCCTGGCCAAAGATGAACTGGCTCCTAGTAGAACTAGAAGCATGTCAGCAACTTCTTTCCTGGATGCAGAGGCTACAGCCCCTGCCATATCCTCCCCTCAAGGAAGGAGGAGAGGGAAAAGCAAGACTCCAGGCAGAGAAATGGGAAAAAAAGGAGCGAGAATAGGCCGAGAGCCAGCCCTCAGGTTACAGCAGTTGTGCTATGCGGGCTTCTCTGTCTCTTCCCAGATAAGTAGATAAGCATGACCCTTGCTCCTCTCCCCACCCTCAACTCATCCTCTGCAATTTTGTCATACAAGTGGAGGGCACAGAGAAGAAAAGATTGCTTTAGACATAGCATTTTCCATACATTTCCGACAATTAACAATATCCATGAAACAAAAAAGATACAATTATCTGAAAAACATTAATGTTATGCCAGGTGGTCTGATTATGAACTAAGAAAATCTGACTAACTCAACCATTGTAGTTCAGTCGCTATGTCATGTCTGCCTTTTTCCAACCCCATGGACTGCAGCCTGCCAGGCTTCCTGTCCTCCACTATCTCCCAGAGTTTGGTCACATCATGTCCATTGAATCAATGGTGCTATCTAACCATCTCATCCTCTGCCACCCATTCTCCTTTTGCCTTCAACCATAAGTCTTTGAAATTCCTAAGAAAGTTCCTCAGAGTGGTCAAATGCAAAACAGCCAGAAATCTGTAGATGTCTCATATGTCCGCAATAAGTTAGGTAATATAGTGGGAGAAACAATCCAATTTATAATGCAAAAATATTTTTTAAACTGTAGACATAATCCTAGTAAGAAACGTATACAACTACAAAAACAGTAAACCTGTGTAACTTTAAAACTAAAATTGTAGTAAATGAAGAAACAGTTCATGTTCCTAAAACAGATTTAATTTATGAGTTAAATCTTGGTCTAATTAAAAATATTTTCCATGTATGGGAACTTTACAACATGATATGAAAATAACTGAGAAACGAATATTTCCTGCCAAATCAGTAAATGAGGATTTCACAATCCTCAGTAATTGCAGCCCTCCATTGTGAGCGGGTGAACCCTAAAGGAACCCAGGAAGGAGAAGGATACCTGCTATCTAGCAGCCATCAGGCTACAGCCACTCCCTAAGGCGAGCCCTGAGGAACTCAGGATGTGAAAACAGGATACTAGCCCCAGATAGCTGAGTGAGTGAAAAGTGAAGTCACTCAGTCGTGTCCCACCCTTTGCGACCCCATGGACTGTAGCCTACCAAGTTCCTCTGTCCATGGGATTTTCCAGGCAAGAACACTGGAGTGGGTTGCCATTTCCTTCTCCAGGTGAACTTCCCAACCCAGGGATTGAACTGAGTCTCCCGCATTGTAGGCAGACACTTTATCATCTGAGCCACCAGGGAAGTGGTTCATATCAAAGGAATGATTTCACTGAGCCCAGACTTTTGCATCTTCCCCTATGTAGAAAAGTTCCTAAATTCTTTAACTTGGGATATCTGGTTTTCTTTAATTTAAGGAATCTTCTGACATTCAAGCCACCTGCCCTTTGCTGCAAAATTTCTATATAAACTAGATCCACCTCTCACCTCCTCAGAGCAGTATTCACAGGCCACTTGAAATGCTATCTCTGTCTTGGAGTCCTAAAAATTTCCACCAAATAAAACATAACTCTCCACTTTTAGGTTGCATGTATTTTTTCAGTCGACATAATTATAAACTGAAAGAAAAAGAATTAAAGAATATCTAATAAATTTTTGAAAGAAATAAGCTATCAGGTATTAAAACATAAAGCTAGAATAATTAAAACATGGTATTACTGATGCAAAAATGGAATCTTTTAGTGAATCTCTAGACTTTGGAATATAAAAAATCCAGTTTATGAATGAATGATAAAGAATGCATTATAAACTAATGTGGGCAAAGGGCTGGATTTCTAAGTATAAAAGCAATAGAAAAATATGTCAAAGATGACATTATATTTGACCACATAGAAATTAAAGCTTTTATATAACAAAAAATTTATAAAGATTAAAAGCAAATCACAAACTGGGAAAAAATATTTGGAGTATAAGTGACATGCATGAAGTAAATCTCCTTACTATGGAAAAGTCCCAAAAAAATTTGTAACAAGAAAACTGCAACCCCAGTTGAGAGTAGTCAATGGACAGGAACAGTAATTCACAGACATACACATTGGCCAAGAAGCATGAAAAATATTTATCATCACTAGCAATCAAAGAATGCAATTTAATGTAACAATGAGATAGTTTTCATATATCAGATTGGAAGGGAATTTTACTGATGATCATAGACCAGCATTTATTGGTTATTTTCTATGTACTAGGTACTTTTCTGAGTGTTTATGTATAATATGTCATTTAAATGTCATAACAACTCTGCAAAGTAAGCAATATTGCTAAGCCCACTTAATAGAAGAGAAACTAAGACACAGAATAGCTAAGCAACTCCTCCCAGCCAAGAACTCTTGCTAGTCCACAGAGCTAGGATGTGGTCAAGACTCAGTTTTAGACAGTTTGATTCAGGAGCCTGATCCCAGTGCTAACCTATGAGGCAAGAGTTAGTATTGGGAGGAAATCATGAAACAAACACTCTTCTGTACTACTGGTGGTGGAATAAGTTGGTAATGCCTCTTTGAAAAGCAGTTTGACTCTAAGTATCAAGGATCTCAAAAGGATTTGTGGTTCTTGATTCCAATAATTTCATTTCCAAGATTCAAATTCTAAAGATGTTAGAAATAGAGAATTACATGAAGAATATTTACTATAGAATTATGTATAAGACTGAAAATTTTAGATACAAGCCAAAGTGCTCAACAATAGGAAAGCATCTACTAAAATAAATATGGATTTTAAAATACATTTAATGATATGAGGAAATGCAATAATATAAATACTAAATTTTAAAAAGCAAGACATAATATGTATATAGTATGGTCTAGGTATTTTAATAAAGAACAGAAAGACTTGAACAAACACATCAAGGTGTTCACAGTGTTTATCTCGAAAAGGTAGAATTACAGGTGAACTTGATTTCCTCTTAATACTCTTCTGTGCCTTGCAAACTTTCTACAAAGAAATCTGAGATTTTTTTCTCTGTAATCAGTAAAAAGCCAATGAGCATTAGATTATGCTTTAACAGAATTATTTGGAACATTATGAATGACTTTTATTCCTTTCAGGATATAAACTGCATACCAGTTAGAGGTATCTCCCAATATTATCCAAAACTAAAAACAGCAGCAGAGTGATTATTTCTGTCAAAAGCAGAGCTGCAGAGAAGGCCACAACTCTTTCCTCCTGGAGTCAGAAGAGGAACCACCTGAACTGCCCAAGATGTGAGCAAAGGAGGCTCACAAACTCACAGCCTCAGTTTTTGTTGGCGCCCTTGTGCTCAGTCATGTCTGTCTCTTTGTGACCCCATGGACTGTAGCCTGCCAGGCTCCTCTGTCCATGAGATGTTCCCAGCAAGAATACTGGAGCAAGTTGCCATTTCCTTCTCTAGGGGATCTTCCCGAACCAGGGATTGAACCTGCATCTCTTGTGTCTCCTGTATCTCTTGCATTGGCAGGTGGATTCTTTACCACTGTGCCACCTGGAAAGCCCTATAGCCTTCATGGGAGGAAACAAAATACATCAGCATACCTTCTTGAAACAATTTCCTTTGATAAGCACAGCTAAGGTCTGAAAAAGAAAAGTCCATACTCTCTGGCTGTTGTATTTTTATAGCACCCTACAGAAGAGTTGATGCTAGAAGACATGAACTCAGCTCTAAATTTCTCAGCTGCCTGACTATGGGCCAATCATTTTATTAGTTTCTCTGAATCTTAATAGTGTCATTTCCCAACTAGGAATACTAAAAGTGCAGGGCCAATCAGCTTAAATGCCTTCAAATATGTAGGAGTCATTTGGATATAAAAAATTCCCTAGGTAAATGAAAATTATTATTATAATTATACCTTTCTCCATACCCCAAAAGACTGTCATTATCATCAATGGAACAGGTTACCTGTCATCAAAAAAAGGACAGAAGCTGCATAGAACTCCAGAGGTGCTGGACCATATTTCTCTAAACTGATTTTCTGAGGTCCTACCTGCTCCCCTGTCAATGCTCCCAGGCCCTCAGGAATGAGAGAGAACATGAGTTCCTTTACTGAACTACATCTTGGCCTCCTCTACCCAGCTTCAAAAGTGCTTCCTTCATGTGACCTCAATAGACGTTTAATGTAAACAAACATTTCCTTTGAATCACAAAGGGCCATATTTGCTATAGTCATATGTTTGTCTTAATGGGGGTGAATAACAGTCTGTAAATATTCAAAGTCTTGCCCTAAAAACTTATTAAGCACTTTTCCTAAGTTAATAAGTATAAAGAAAAATGCAAATAATTACATAGCAGCTAGCTATGTATGTTTTTTAACCAAATGCTTTTGTCTCATCAACCCTGGGTCAAGCAGACATGAGTAGCTCTGGCCCACAATGAAGCAAGAATTCTTTTTTTTTTTTTTTTTTTTAATAATTTTATTTATTTAATTTTGGCTGTCCTGAGTCTTTGCTGCTGTAAGGGCTCTTCTCTAGCTGCAGCGAGCCAGGGCTACTCTCTAGTTGTAGTGTGCTCTTTGTGGTAGCTTCTTTTGCTGCACAACAGAAGCTCTAGGGCGAGCAAGCTTCGGTAGTTGTCATACATGGGCTCAGTAGTTGTGGCTCCCAGGCTCTAGCAGGCAGGCTCAGTAGTGGTGGTATATGGGCTTAGTTGCTCTGCGGCATGTGGGATCCTCCCGGATCAGGGATTGAACCTGTGTCTCCTACATTGGCAAGCAGATTCTTTACCACTGAGCCACCAGGGAAGCCCAAGAACTCTTAAAGCATTCTCCAAAGTTCTTCTCCTAGCAAATTTAGTAGGCCTCTGGAAGTTAATCCAAAAATTAGGAAACTTGAGCTAATAATTAAAAAGAGTATCTGCCCAAGATTTTAGAAAGCCAAAGTCTCAGCAAGTTTCTCTGCAAACTGAAAAGTCTATAGACCTCAGTTTCTCCAATTGTAAAACCAAGTCCAAATGACCCCTAAGGTAATTTCTAGCTGAAAAGTGCATGGCCATAATTGCCAAGGTCCATTTAGTTCTTGGGTTTCCCCAGTGATTCCAGCAGTAAAGAATCTGCATGCAATGCAGAAGATATGAGTTCGATCCCTGAGTCAGGAAGATCCCCTGGAGGAGGAAATGGCAACTCATTCCAGTGTTCTTGCCTGAAAAGTCCCCTGGACAGAGGAGCCTCCAGGCTACAGTATAAAGGATTGAAAAGAGTTGGATCTTGGCCTAAACTCCCAGGCTCAGTCTCTCTCCCTGGACTAAGTACAAATGAAATTCATAGATTCTCCACTTCTCCCTGAGAAGGACCATGCTTAGGGCTCAAAAGGCTTCCTGCCCCAAGGCCCTCTCTTTAGAGGAACTCTTTTGGAGAGCTCTCCTCTGGTTGCTTTTCCTGCACACAGATCAAAGACCCTGCAGGGCCAAGCGATGTGCCCAACAAGAGCCTGCCCCACACTCCCTGTATTAGCCAACTCCAGCTGTCATAATAAAATACTACAGACTGGGGGCTTAAATAATAGAAATGTATTTTCTCACAGTATAGGGAGGGGTTACAGGTTTCCCAGGTGGCTCAGTGGTAAAGAATCTGCCCCCAATTCAAGAGACACGGGAAACATGGGTTTGATCCCTGGGTTGGGAAGATCCCCTGGAGGAGGAAATGGCAACCCACTCTGTATTCTTGCCAGGAAAGTCCCATAAACAGAGGAGTCTGGGAGGCTACAGTCCATGGGGTCACAAAGAATCAGATACGACTGGGCGACCGAGCACTCACACACACTTCCTTAGAGGCCCTGTCTCCAAATATAGCCATACCGGAAGTCAGGACTTCAAAATATAAAGTCGGGGGTTGGGGGGACACAACATTTAGTGTATAACATTCCCCTTAGAAGGAGTTCCTAGTGTCCAGGACTCCACCTGGGACTTCCCGCGAGACTGCTAGGTAGCACACTTTCAACTCTGAGCTGTGTGTGGTAGTGGGGATGAGGCGGGTACACCTTCAACAACGAGGCGGGGCACAGGAAGAAGCCGGGCGATGGAAGAGGCTCGGGGCCAGCGGCTAGACTCTGCCTCCATTTCTACCTCCAAGTTCCAACACGGAACTCTGAGGAGTGGTTGTAAGGAAATATTTCTCAAGATAGGAGAATTTTGTTAATGTCTTACTTAACAGCTTTCTAGCTTGATCTATAACACTTTTCCATTTTTATTGAGATATAATTGACACATGACATTGCATAAGTTTAAGGTCTACAACTTAATGATTTGATGTATGTATATACTGTGAAATGATTAATGCAATAAGCTTAGTTAACATCCATCACCTCCTATATGTACACTTTTTTTCTTGTGATAAGAACCTTACTGTTGACTCTCTTAACTTCCAAATATGTAAGACAGCATTATTAACAATAGACACCATGTTATACCTTACATCCCCAGATCTAATGTGTTTATTTATGAGGTATGGTTTACTTGATCTCTAACATTTAAGCAGTTAAAATATGGCAGACGGGGCTGATTAATAATCTGTCTGGTGCCCTACAGATGAGAGGGGCAAACCTGATGGCAGTGCTGTCCAGGTTCCCTCTGGACTCCCTTCTCACTTCTCTCACTGATGAATTAGCCACCATCATCAGGTAAGGAAGTTAAGGAGAAAAATACTAGTCTGATTCTACCTGATAGCAGGTTCTTGACTCATCCCTACTATATCCTGAGAAAAATTCTTTGTCATGATTCCTATATCACAGGACTAATACTTAATTCAAATTTATGCCAATACTTAATTCAGCTATATGCCAATTGATGTTATAAGCCCTTTACATGCAGTGATTCATTTGATCCTCCAGCAACCTGTGAAGTAACATTATTACTATTCCTATTTTATAAATAAGGAAATAGAAACACAGAGAAGTTAGGAAACATATCCAAGATTACCCAGCTAGTAAATGGCAAAGCTCAGATTTGAACTAAACAGTTTGGCCTCAAGATCCTGTTCTTAACCACTTTGCTGTACCACTCAAATAAGAGGTAATATATATTGAGCACTTCCTGTGTAACAGACCCTGTGCTATTGCTAATACTATGAGGTTGGTACTATTATTTCCTCATTTTATAGGTGGGGAAACTGTACTTTAAAAAGACTAAGAAACCACCCAAAGGTACACTGCTTTCAAGCCATGCTGGTAGATTCGAACATGGGTAATCTGATTCCAAGCACATGCCCTTAACTAGACCATTTCTGTTTGTTCAATGTCCTTCCTTGAAGGAGAAGACACAAGTGGCCAGGAGAGCCTGATATATCATTGGGTCAGATTGTGACAGTTACCACAGAGGAAATTCATCTATGCTCAATGAAGAAATAGGCTGTTTTGAGTAATATGGCAATTTGAGGAAGTTAAATGGATTAAGATTACAGGTTGTGTTTCGCATTAGGAAATATAGTTGCATTTTTAGTTCCTGTGGCTTGATATGAAATCTCAGAGTGAATCATTAGATTCTGACTTTAAACATGTCTTCAGTCCCCGTAAGAGTGAAGCTCATTCTATTCCTCGAGAATTTATGAGCTATATGAAGCAGATGCGATCTAAAGCAGTCTATCCCTTAGACGTGTTTCAGTCTATAATAAATTCCTCCACAACAAATAAATCTGAAAGTTTGTCAGTGGGGAGGCTTTTCCAGTGATATCACAGTTTTCCTGCTCCATTGCTGAAGTCCTCACTGATGAGATCAAAAGCTGGAAACATAATATGAAGCATGTGTAAAAACACACAACTTCCCACCTCCAACGTTTCATATCTAAAGGTTCCCTCAGAGCCAACAGGATCACTGAGGGACAAAATGGATCAGAAAATATCGTTCTTCAGCTCCAACTGTGATGACACAGCTCTCTGGCATGACCGAATCATGTTATGGCTGTAGTCAAGGACCCAGTGGATTCCCAGGGACACGTCTTGGCTCAGGGTGACTTTGAGTGCTTTCAGTCCTTTTGTCTAGTGCAGGGTTTTGTTTGCTGATCTTCATTGTCTTTGAAATATTGTTTGATTATAGGGAAGGGCCTACGTTGAGTAGGTTAAAATATAAGCTTATAGTCAATACAAAAAGAGCTTAGCTCAGGGGAGAAGATGTCAGCTTATGCAGTGTGATTTCTTGGGTAAAGAACCTATACCTCAAAGCAGAGTCCTCTTCAGTTAGTGTCTTAGATTTCTGTAGACACACTTTATTTAGCCAAGCAAAGCCTTATCTATATTCACATTTATAACTAAAATGTTATATCAGAAAAAAATAGGTATCTAACCCAATTATGGGTGTCCCCAGTGGCTCAGCTGTAAAGACTACCTGCAGCACAGGAGCTGCAGGAGACAGGGGTTCAATCCCTGGGTCGGGAAGATTCCCTGGAGGAGGGCATGGCAACCCACTCCAGTATTCTTACCTGGAGAATCCCATAGGCAGAAGAGCCTGGAGGGCTACAGTTCATGGCGTTGCAAAAAGTCTGACAAGACTGAAGCGACTTAGAACGCATGCAGGCAACCCAATTATATTCAGATTACGAGTTCAGAATACTATAGGTTAAGTTAGGACAGTGGATCTCAAATTTTACTATACATCACAATCATCTGAAGGGTTTTTTAAAACATATATTTCTGGACTTCACCCTGAGAGTCTCTAATTTAGTAAGTCTGGAGTTAAGCCTGAGAATACGCATTTTCAAAAAGTTCCCAGGTGATCCTGATGCTGCTGGTGTGTGAACTATAGTTTAAGAGTCACTGGGCTGATGGTCCCCAAGTTTTTTTCCTCCACACTCACACTCCTGGGCTTAGGACATGGAGGATGGGTTGCTCTTCTGTCAGCAACAGGGGATCACCAGGGTGGTGATCCTGGCTGTGCATTAAAAGCACTTTGGAGCTTTCAAAAAATGTCATTCAAGATTGTACCTTAGACCAAAGAACTCAGAACACCTGGAGGTGGGCCTCAGGCCTGGGAATTTTGTTTTTAATTCCCCAGGTAATTATATAGTGCAACCAGGGTTGAGAATCTTCACTAGCATGAGATCCTCTTGGGAGCGTCTGAGGCAGAGATTCCCAGTTTAACACCACTCCATCAGGTATTTTTGGACTTCATTGGTGGCTCAGATGGTAAAGAATCTGCTTGCAATGCAGGAGACCCAGGTTGGATCCCTGGGTCAGGAAGATCCCCTGGAGAAGGAAATGGCAACCAACTCCAGTATTCTTGCCTGGAGAATCCCATGGACGGAGGAGCCTGGTAGGCTGCAGCCCATGATGTCGCTACGAGTCGGACACGACTTCACTTTCACTTTCATGCATTGGAGAAGGAAATGGCAACCCACTCCAGTATTCTTGCCTGGAGAATCCCAGGGACAGGGGAGCCTGGTGGGCTGCTGTCTATGGGGTCGCACAGAGTTGGACACGACTGAAGCAACAGCAGCAGCAGCAGCAGCAGCCAGTGTTTTTGCCTGGACAGGGGAGCCTGAATGGTTACAGTCCATGGAGTCTCGAAGAGTCAGATGTGATTGAGCAACTAACACTTTCACTTTATTTTCTTTTTCAGTTTTTTTTAATACATCTTCATGGGGTAATATGTCTTCTGTCCATTTTTTAACCAGATTGAAAATCACCAGATAACAATGTTCAAAAGTTAAGATGTGAACACATGCAGGGTCAGGCCACTCCAGAAGTTCTCTTCCTCTTTGTCCATCCCCTGCTCAGCCAGCCCTGCCTTACCGACACCCTACGCATGTGAACATGCTTGCCCCCTGCCTCAGTGTGACTGTTCTAACCCTTAGGCCGAAGTGACTCCATCTGCTAATTTATTAAAGGAAAACATTTGTCCTCGTGACAGTCATTAACCTGAGGGCCTGGGAGGGATGTCGTTCAGCTGCTTGTTTCCTGGGTAGCTGATGAGTCCATCTGAGGTCAATTTCTCCTAGAAACGGCAGCCTCCTCCTTGCCGCCCCCTCTCCCCCCACCTCGCCACTGCACCAAGAGTGAAGATTGCTGCCACATTCTGCCTACTGTCTGTGGTATAGTGGCATGTTGCTCCAGCACCTTTTGCTGCAGACATGTATGATCCCCTCCTCAATAAATCATTGCGGTCTCTGTCACTGTCTACACACTCTATTTGGCCTCCAGGCTGGGCAACTACAAGGCTTGCAGCTCTGTGGGTGCAGCCTAACAACATGACATTCCCAAAAGCTAAATGGTCCGTGGCACTTGTCTAGATTCCTTTAGGATTGTCATTTTCCTTTTTTTTTGTTGTTGTTCCTATAATTGATTAGGAGAAGGATAAGTTACAAGCTGGGAGTAGCAGTAAGATAAAGGAACTGGAATAAACATGATTGCTTCCTTCTTCTGGCCTTTTCTCCTGCCCCACTTTCACCCCTACACCCTCCTTCTGTATCTGCTGATACCTGGACTAGAGGGAAGGCTGGGCCCCATTGGCTAAGACAGATGACCTGGAGCATCCTGAGAACTGCTGCTACCTGAGGCCTTTTGACACTGAGAATGTGGACCTCAGAAACAGGGGAGGTCAGAATGAGTGTTACAGTGAAAGGCCCTTGGCTCCCAGAGACACTTGGAGCCAAAGCTACGTGATCTCTTACACTAACTGACTCAAAATCAGATGTTGCTAGACAGTGACCCTGAAAGCTACAGTTTCCCATTGCCATACTAACACTGCCTGAGTGACTAAGTGCAAGATACCTATCTTCATGGTGTTTCAAGTTTCCCCACAAATACAATGAGGAAAGCATGCTAATCTATCTATCAGAGGAGATATTTTAAGACCAACCAACATGTTCTTGCTGCTGCTGCTGCTAAGTCACTTCAGTCATGTCCGACTCTGTGCAACCCCATAGACGGCCTCCCATCAGGCTTCTCTGGCCCTGGGATTCTCCAGGCAAGAACACTGGACTTACACAATGGTAAAACAAAAAAATGAAAAATACTCATCAGTTCAGTTCAGTCGCTCAGTAGTGTCCAACTCTTTGCGACCCCATGAACTACAGCACGCTAGGCCTCCCTGTCCATCACCAGCTCCTGGAGTTCACCCAAACTCTTGTCCATTGAGTTGGTGTTGCCATCCAGCCATCTCATCCTCTGTCGTTCCCTTCTCTTCCTGCCCCCAATCCCTCCCAGCATCAGAGTCTTTTCCAATGAGTCAACTCTTTGCATGTGGTGGCCAAAGTATTGGAGTTTCAGCTTTAGCATCAGTCCTTCCAAAGAACACCCAGGACTGATCTCCTTTAGGATGGACTGGTCGGATCTCCCTGAAGTCCAAGGGACTCTCAAGAGTCTTCTCCAACACCACACTTCAAAAGGATCAGTTCTTCGGCACTCAGCTTTCTTCACAGTCCAACTTTCACATCCCTCAGCTATATTCTTTGCATTAGAACATACTGCCATTTTTTAACTTCACAATATTTCTAGACACCTAATTCTACCTTTATAAATATCCAGGAATTCTAGAGTTTGTAATTCTTTAATTATAACTCTAATACATGTCCATATAAATCAACTTTCTGCATAACAAGCAGTCCATAAATATTTGTTGACTAAATGATGGATGATGGGTCAATTAACTAAATGAAGGCATTTCAAAATCAGATATATCACTAATAAATAAAATCACAAGTTGTTACTCTAAGTGAATAACTCAGTGAATATTTCCTAAGCTGAATTAATTACCAGAGTCTACAACAACTCTGCATTAGAGATATTAAATATGTGAAATACATAATAAATTTCCAAAGTGATCAATTTATCCATGGCTGAGTTTGAGGCAACAGAAACAGAAAAAGTTAACAACCATGTTAGTGAACAAGTGCTTCTTGCTGTGCTCTGACCAGAAGAATGTAATCCCCAGAACTCCTACTCTGCTTTCCTTTCTCTTGTTTTCCATAGAATTTAGCCCTTTCCAACATACTATATAACTGACTTACATGTTATGTAAACCAATTGGCTCTTGGAATTCACAACTATATGGTGAAATCCCATTGACCATTGAAAAATGAGGAGGTTAGGGACACACATGCACTGAGATATCTGAGTTTAACTTTCTAGTCAGCCTTCCACATCCAAGTTTCCACATTCATGTATTCAATCAACTGAAGATCATGTAGTGCTATTTATTGTGGGTGGGGTAGAAATGTTTAAGTTTAAACTTGTGTTGTTCAAGGGTCAACTGTGTCAGTTGTCTTAAAACTTCTACATTTTTCTTCGTATGATCTCATAGTTGGTATGAGCCTATTGGATTACAGGACCCAGAAAGAAGCTCACTTTAAAAAATATGCAGATTTTAGGTGGCCACAAATTTAACTTGTAAATAATGTGTTCCTGAAAACCCAAAACTTATGTTTGCATGGCCCACAGTAATACATG
Source organism: Ovis canadensis (assembly GCF_042477335.2). Taxonomy (NCBI): domain Eukaryota; kingdom Metazoa; phylum Chordata; class Mammalia; order Artiodactyla; family Bovidae; genus Ovis; species Ovis canadensis. Next base: position 36,218,315 of record NC_091260.1, read on the forward strand.
CAATCTAGCATAAAGAAAATAATGTTTTGATGTATACTTCGCTGGCCAGAATGAATTTAGAATATTCTATGTTCATTTTTAGACAAATTTATTTTGATGAGACAGACCCAAGCTGCACAGCAATTAGGTAAAATAGAACTCACGGTGAATCTTCATCTTAAAGACTGTATTAGGATAGGCATGATAGCTGAGACCTCTGGTATTGAAAAGGCAGTCTGTACAGCATATTTTTATCAGCTCAGGTCACTATAACAAAATACTGTAGTCTGTGTGTGCTAAGTCGCTTCAGTTGTGTTTGACTCTTTGTGATCCTATGGACTGTAGCCCAACAGGCGCCTCTGTCATCAGATTTTCCAAGCAAGAATACTGGAGTGAGTTGCCATTTCCTCCTCCAGGGGTGTCTTCCCGACCTAGGGATTGAACCCGTGCCTCTTATGTCTCTTTCATTGGTTCTTTACCACTAGTGCTACCTGGGAAGCCCCCACATACTGTAGACAGAGTGACTTAAATGCAGAAATTTCTTTCTTACAGTTCTGAAGGCTAGAAGTTCAAGATCAAAGTACCAGTCTATTCAGTTTCTGTTGAGAGCTCTCCTTGTGGCTTGCAGATGGCTGTCTTCTCACTGAGTCCCCACATGGCCTTTTCTCACTCAGTGCATCCAATGGAGAGAAGGAGCTCTTTCTTCCTCTCTCCTTATAAGACCACTAGTCCTATTAGATTAGGATGCCACCCTTATCACCCCATTTGGGGCTTCCCTGGTAGCTCAGCTGGTAAAGAATACACCTGCAATTCAGGAGACCGTGGTTCGATTCCTGGGTTGGGAAGATCCCCTGGAGAAAGGGATAAGATACCCACTCCAGTATTCTGGGGCTTCCCTGGTGGCTCAGGTAGTAAAGAATCAGCCTGTTATGCAGGAGACCTGGGTTGGGAAGATCCCTTGGAGGAGGGCATGGCAACCCACTCTAGTATTCTTGCCTGGAGAATCCCCATGTACAGAGGAGCCTGGCGGGCTGCAGTCCACGGGGTCGCAAAGAGTCGGATATGACTGAGCGACTAACCACAGTACAGCACAGTTGTAAGTCACTGTAAGAAAACTTTCTAGCAAAACTTTTCAACAAGGAAACCAATCCCCCACCCTTTGAAACTATGGCCTTCCTATCACTAGAAGCAGTAACTCAGTTTAAAGAACCATTTTCCCAGAGATGTTAGAGAGGGGATTCCTAAATGATTAGTTTAGAGAAGAAGACTGCTAGGCTCTCTCCAACTCAAAACTTCTACCTTGTTTAAACCTTTATAATATTGCTGTTTTACTAGTTTCACCCCAAGTTGTCTTCCTCTCAAAAGATTGAAACCATAAGTGACTACATTGGCATAAGAAGAAAAGTCTAGTAGAAGGCTTGGAACAACACAATTCAAACAATTTTGAATTAAGTAAAATTTCACAATTCTTGGTTTCGCAAAGAGCAATGAGATATCTATGAGTCTCATCTAGATTTTGCTTGAATTTATGATTTTGTGTGGGGTTGGGAGGAAGTGGTTTAAGTAAACTCTTAAGCTGCACCCCAAACACTGCTTACTATCAGTTTCTTAAGAAACTCAAGAGGTTAAATCTGATTCTATGAATAAGATGGGAGCTATCTGATATGTAAGATCATTCCAAACCTAGTCTTGGTAAACTTTAGGTAGAAAAAAACTAAGAAAAATATACTAGATTAAGAAAGAAAAACAGGAATATTTTTTCACTGCTTTTCTTCTAGAAATTACACGGCCTTCTACTATGACTGCCAGATGTAATAAATCTTCAACAAAAATTTTTAGTTCTGGATGAATCAGAAGTACTTGGCAACTAACACTATTTATTAATTCTGGACTCTGTTTTACTGTGAACTGTATTATGGTCAAAGTTTTTAAAATAGAATATTTTAGATTAATATACATGTTTCCTACTTTCATAAAAATTATGTCAATAAACATGAGACATTAAATGAGTTATTTGCAATTGATGCCTTACAGCTTAGTAAATTGATACAGAACCCACCAGCCAATTCAGCAGACATAAAGAGACTTGGGTTTGATCCTTGGGTTGGGAAGATCCCCTGGAGGAGATCATGGCAACCCACTCCAGTATTCTTGCCTGGAGAATCCCCATAGACAGAGGAGAACCCCATAGACATAGGAGCCTGGTGGGCCTTAGTCCATAGGGCCGCGAAGAGTCGGATACAACTGAAGCATGTAGCTTAATAAAATGAGTTATACTGTTAAGAACAGTATAAAATGAGTTATACTGTTAAGCAAAAAGGGTATCAAAAGCTATATTTATTTTATGAATAGAGGATAGTTTCCTAATAAATTAAGAGCAATTCTCCTACCACACATCAGTCAGGACCCAACAGTATAAAATATAATTGATACTTTTGGGTTTTCCCCCTCTTTTACATCCTTGGACACAGGACAAAGAAGAGATTTCCCAGTTGGAATACATACTTTACTGATAGATCCTAGCCTGGGCTCACTTGTAGGGAAAGGTCTCCGTCTTCAGATAATGGCTTCATCGAGCAACTAAACAGTGCCAGTCAGATATATTTGACTATAACTTATAGTCAGATAATCATGTAATTTATACGTGAAAGTGACCAGGGAACTTTTAAGAGTAAAGGAGACATAATCACACTGGCTTAACAGACATAAACAGGAACTGGATGCCAGATAAATGAGTACATTTAGTGGCCATATCCATAGGAGACATTGTGATCAAGGCCCCAACCTCCGCTCCACCCCCATATGAATAATCATTCTAAGATAGGGCTTCCCAAAGTGTGGTTCCAGACCAAGCAGTACTAATCATACAGCAACTTGTTAGAAATGTAAATTCCAACCCAAGACCTACTGAGCCAGAAACTCTGAGGGAGAACAAGGTGGCAATATGTGTTTGTATGAGCCCTCCAGGTGAGTCCAATGCAGACTGAGGTTTGAGATCCACTGATACAAGCCATTCATAGTATTCAATTTCCTTCAATGGTGGGTTTAGGAACAGGCAGGCCTAAAGCCAGTTTGAGCCGATGAAATACATAGACAGGTTAGTTTGAGATTTTTGGTAAAGATAAATCAATCATTCTTTTGTTGGATATGAACAAGGGAATATCCTGCCTGACTGTTAAATGTGACTCTGGGAACTGCAGAGCAAAGGCGTGAAAGTCTGGCGCTGTTTAGTTGCTGGATGAAGCCATCCAGAAGCCCCTCCAACTTCTGGATTGTATTAAAGAATTAATGTGTGGAAGCCATCTCTGGCCCAATGAGCAGGAAGCATCCTTACACACTAATGCTCATTCCCACTTTTCTTGAACCTACCTTGGCACTAAACCTTCTTCCACAATGGCATCCTTTCTCACCTTTCTCCCTTCAATCCTGACCCATTTTCACATAGTCAAATTCCATTCCTCTTTCAAAGTCCAATTCACTCCCTCCTTCATAAAGTTCGTCCTGACTTCCCCACCCCAAATTGTCTCCTCTTCTTTAGAATTCACTTACTTTCTGAGCCACCGAGTTGTTTTCATCATATGCTATCTTCTATCACTTTCTTTTAAGTTTAAGTGCCTTATTATCTGTAAGTCCCTGGCACCTGGCTTTGTGCGTGGCATTCCAGCCATGCTCAGGAAATATTTCCTACAGATGGTGATTCCATTGGTCCACGGAGGTAAGAGTTGGTGTGCCACCAGTTGCTGTCACAGCTGTTGTTGTTAGCAACTGTTCCCCATCTCCAGGTCACAGACATCCCTTGGTTTATGACCACCTCATCAGACCCTGCCTTGCAACTTCCCTAGTGGTCCAATGGTTGAGAATCCACCATCCAATGCAGGGGTCATGGGTTCTATCCCTGGTCAGGGAACCAAGACCCCTCATGCCATAACTAAGCCCACAAGCCACAACTAGAGAGGTCTGCACACTTCAGCTATTCAGCCCTGGCACTCTAGAGCCCATGCTCCACACCAAGAGAAGCCTGTGTGCACCACAAGACCCAGCACAGCAAAAAAACAAGAAAAACCCTGACTTAATTACAATGCTAATCCTGTGGTGGCCTAAAACTAGGGTTAGACAACTTTATGACGCCTATTAGCCAGAAACTCCAGCAGCAAAAAGACACAGGTAACCAGATAAATGCTTGGTCACCCTTCCAGGACAGGACTTCACTGCACTGATGCAGCTCTACATGGTGAGTAGGAAATGGAGTTTCTAGATCATCATTAGCACCCAACCCCCTTCTCTGCATTTGCTTTCTTCAGAATCTGGATCCCACCAGTGGGGTTTTGTTTGGTGGCAGGAAGCTAAGGCTGTGAGAAGGTAGAGATTACTCGGGCTTCTAAGAAGACAGTACATCTCAGTGTTTGAGGATGTGGGTTTTAGAGTCAGACTACCTGGATTAAACTCTCAGTGAAGACTGCTGTCTACTTATAATCTTGGGCAAGTCATTGGACTGCTCTGACTCTCAGTTTCCTCGTCTATAAAATGGGATAATACTCATACCTATCTCATGTTCTGACATGCAAAATAAATAAGACCATCTATGTAAAATCATTGGCATCATGCCTGACACATAGTAGATAGCAGTTATAGTTAGGAACCCAACTTCTCTGTGGCTCAGTGCTGGCTTCCCTGCTCTTTGTGGTTGTGGGATGTGAAGGGTCTAGTACTTCCCTTTTCACAGACAAGGCAGTGAGTGAACAGTGCGGAGAGGAAGTAAGAGTCTCACATGCAGTAGAGAGAGCAGGCTTGGCCCTGGCTTTCTGCCTGCCTGGCAGCTGTGGTTTAACATCTGAATGTAAGCACTACCAATGTCCTCCTCAGCACCACACTTCCACCCCCTCCCCACCTCCCCACCCACTACCCTCTCACAGAAGCCATGCACAAAGCAAGGAAGTTCTGCGGTTGCTACTAACTCCCTACACCTCCTTAGCTCTTTGTGGTCTGTGTCTCATTTGGCCCTCACACCATCCCTGTGCAGTACCCAGGCGCGGCCTTTGTTAGACCCATGTTACCCATTAGGAAAGTGAAACTCAGAGAGATTATGTGAATTTCTTTTCCAAAAGCTGAACAGTCAGGAAGCTACAGAGCCAGGACTCAGAGATGCTCTGACCCTTGGTCATTTGCCCACCTGCTTCATGGCCCATATGCCTGTCATACGGAATGAGGTTTTCCAAAGGAAAGCATAATGTGTATGTTCTACATGTAAGATAATTGAAGTCAAATTGTAGAATAGCAAAAGCTTTCTCATCTTCCTCTCCAGGATCTTTTGCTCAGTACTCAAGTATGTGTGCTGCTTCCAGGAAACACAGGGGCCAGGTCTGTTCTTCAGTTAGTTATCCAAAAAGTGTCTAATGTCATGTTTTAGGGCTTCCCTTGTGGCTCAGTTGGTAAAGAATCTGCCTGCAATGTGAGAGACCTAGGTTCGAACCCTGGGTTGTGAAGATCCCCTGGAGAAGGGAACGGCTACCCACTCTAGTATTCTGGCTTGGAGAATTCCACAGACTGTATAGTCTGTGTTGTGTTTTCACCCTAAGCTGTAATCAAATCCTATTTAACTTAAGTGCCCAAATCTCTACTTCTTGTGTTTATTCAAACCAAAGTTTCCATATGTGACTAGGTATAATGATTCTTTTCCTTCCCTTCAAGTTCCAGGCAGGAACGTGAAGTGTTTGGAAAGATTTGGAGAGTTGGGGTCACCGCAGTGTGAATTCACTGTAACGAGGAACATTCCAAGCACTTATTTGAAGTAGAGAATTTTAACAGCGTGACTTGTGTTAAGCAAGAAACTCCGCTTTAGGACAACTAATTTTGGGGGCAGAAGTTTTGTTTTCAGATTAGTTAGAAACTAAAGATATGGCCATCAATGAGACAATCAGTCTTTGTCTCTGAGTTGTCCATACTAACTAAGAGGTAGAAAGAACATAGGTTTCATTGCCTTACCGACCTGGCTTAGAATCCTGGGTTTGACATTTACCAGATCTGTCACCTTGAATAAGCTCCCTAATCTCTCTGAGCTTTGATTTCAGTGAAATGGGAAACTAGTACCAACTTTCCAGATTGGTGGAAAGATAAAGTTACCTTAAGTAGAATACCTGTCACATAATACATGGTTAACTCATAATGGTGGGCATAATTTCTTATCCTAAACAATTAACAAGGACTATACTATGGCAGTGTTTCCTAAACAGTATCCTTAAGATGATATAATGTATGGTATCAGAACAATCTGTCTCTGACCTCTATCAAGCTCAGCCAGTTACTCAAAACCCTCTAATATTTATAGACAAAAGACTCTGTATCTCCATGTAATGGGATCACTTGAGGGTTTAACATCAGACCCAGGCTGCTCTGTGTCATTGGGTCCTGTATCTTACCTACCTGGGACAATGGAAAGAGCCTAGGACCATGGGTTATCAGCCCAATTCTGCCATTAACGATTTATTTGAACCACGGTCTAACTAGAAGCAGAGCAGGTCCCAATTTTCTCATCTGTAAAATAAGGTTGGATGTACAGTCAAATTTCTGGAATATTTACCAATTCTTGAAAATTAATGATCCTGGAATTTGAAAGAATCCTGCCTTGACTACTTTGCAAATGGGTGGCAAAAACTAGAAACATCAAAAAACACTACCACATCATTACCAAGGGCACCAAGTAAACGAATTGCAGTGCGTGTGTATATGTGTCTGTCTGTGTGTCTATGTATAAAATCAGGGTAGATATTTGTGTTTGTTTTTGTAAAATGGGAGACTAGTACCAACACTTATGTTTTTGTTGTTATTTTGAGACCCTAAGCCACAGATCTCTACCAAGCTATCACAGTTCACTAGTTAATATGCAAGTGTTTGAATGGTTAAACTTAATAAAAATAATAATTTTAATGATAATAATAACATACCTTAACATTTATATTTTTCCACATAAATCAGCTTTACATATACTATCTGATTTAGATTTCATAATAACTTGTATTTTTATAATTTTTTGAATATGGTTGATTTACAATGTGTTAGTTTCAGGTATGCAGCAAAGCAAATTATATATCTATCTATATATATATAATATGGTGAAAAAAGTGAAAATATTAGTCGCTCAATCACGTCCAACTCTTTGTGACCCCATAGACTGTAGCCTACCAGGCTCCTCTGTCCATGGAATTCTCCAGGCAAGAATAGTGGAGTGGGTAGCCATGCCCTACTCCAGGGGCTCTCCCCAACCTAGGGATTGAGCCCATGTCTCCCACATTGCAGGCAATTCTTTATTGTCTGAGCCACGAGGGAAGCCCCATATATATGCAAACTCATTCTTCTTCAGATTCTTTTTTCATATAAGTTATTAGAAAATACTGAGTAGTTCCCTGTGCTGTGTAGTAGGTTCTTACTAGTTATCTACTTTACATATAGTAGTGTGTATATGTTAATCCCAATCTCCTAAATTATCACTTCTCCCAAAGTTTCCCTTTTGGTAACCATAAATTTGATTCGGAGATCTCCAAGTCAGTTTCTGGCTTGTAAATAAGTTCCTCTGTATCATTTTTCATTTGATTTCACATATGAAAGTGAAAGTGAAAGTTGCTCAGTTGTGTCCAACTGTTTGTGACCCCATGGACTGTATAGTCCATGGAATTCTCCAGGCCAGAATACTAGAGTGGGCAGCCATTCTCTTCTCCAGGGGATCTTCCCAACCCAGGGATCGAACCCAGGTCTCCCACATTGCAGGCGGATTCTTTACCAGCTGAGCCACCAGGGAAGCCCAAGAATACTGGAATGGGTAGCCTATCCCTTCTGCAGCGGATCTTTCTGACCCAGGAATCAAACCAGGGTCTTCTTCATTGCAGGCGGATTCTTTACCAGCTGAGCTACCAGGGAAGCCCAGACTTCACACATTAGTGATACCATATGATATGTGTCTTTCTCTGTCTGACATAGTTCACTTAGTATGATACTCTCTGAACCCATCCATGGTGCTGCAAATGGCATTATCTCATTCTTTTTTATGGCTGAGTAAAATTCCATTGTACATATGTACCAATTCGTTCCTCTATTGATGGACGTTTAGGTTGCTTCCATGTCTGGGCTATTGTAAAGAGTGTTGCAATGAATGTTGCACATATCTTTTTGAATTATGGTTTTCTTCAGATATATGCCCAAGAGTGTGATTGTTGGATCACGTGGTATTTCTATTTATAGTTTTTTAAGGAACCTCCATACTGTTCTCTATATGGCCATAATAACTTATGGAAAGAGATTATATTCCCATTTTACAGATGAGGAAATGGAGGTTCAGATGAGACCTTCCTAAAGTTAGTGACCTGCCTAAAGTTACTAGATCTGAGAAGTGGTAGAGCTGTTTGGTCTTCTGTCTCTTCTGAGACCCATAACATAAACACCAAATCATTACTAATTGCCCCTCATGTGAAAGGCGAGTGTCTACCTCTATTCACCTAACTGGTTGCTTCCATCCAGGCCCAGCAGAACAGAAATCAGAGCCAATAGCTGCCCACTGCTTGGCCAGTGCCTTGCACCATCACGCATAATGTGATCACTATGAACTTCACTTACAGACTAACACACAAAGCATCAAGTCATCTGAGAGCACAAAACACTGATTAATAGTTCTCCATATTTGTATAGTTCCCACTCTTCTAGAATGTTAGCTTTATAAATACTATCATATAACCAACCCCCACCCGACCCCTGCCAAGGCAGTGTTAATGATGTGACCTATTTCCTTATATGTGAAAGGTCCAAGTAGAATATTGGAACTTGTTACTCGCCTCAAAGAAGAAAATATTTTGTTTGGCACGTATTGACTGTTAATCCACAAGTTCAACCTGCCTATTCTGCTTAGGAAAAGCACAAATGAGTATGGACCCACAAATTCAGGATCTAAAATATTCTGTCCAAATCCAAGAGAAATTGGCCCTCTTGCAAGTGAAAATCCAACCAAAGTGAAAAACACCTCACACAGAGGCGGATACTGTATGTCTTCAGAGACTGATGCCAGGGCCATGCTGGGGGTTTTCAGAGTCATGCAGTGGGAGCTCCTTCCACCCATAACTTGCCATAATCCTAATTAATTTATCCACACTGTTTGGTCTTTTTACTCAAGCTATAGAGTTTCTCGGGTCATGAAGGAGTATATATGTTGGTGTCTACAGTTTTTTCCGTTGGGGATAACTGTGACGAAGCAAAAGAGGCTGAATACTGCTGGGAAGTTAGAACCTACATTCTCCTCATCCTCTCCCCTCACAAACCAGACCCCAAAAGCCATGCAAAGAGGGACTTGAAGCTTGGCTATAGGAGAGGCAAGAGTAGTGGGGAGCAAAAGAAGACATACAGATGGTAGTAGTCACATGAAAAGATACTTGACCTCACTAATTATTAGAGAAATACTAATAAAAACTGCAATGAGGTACCACCTCAAAGCAGTCAGAATGGCCATCATTAAAAAGTCTACAAATGCAAATGCTGGAGAGGGTGTGGAGAAAAGGAAACCATCCTACCCTGTAGGAAGGAATGTAAATTGGTGCGGCCACCATGGAAAACAGTACGGAATTGCCTCAGAAAACTAAAAATAGAATTACCATATGATCCAATAATCCCACTCTTGGGTATATACACAGGCAAAACCATAATTCAAAAGAAGACATGCATCCTAGTGTGTTCATAGCAGCACTATTCACAATAGCCAACAGAAACAACCTAAATGTCCATTGACAGGGGAGTGGATAAAGAAGATGGGGTACATATATACAATGGAATACTACTCAGTCATAAAAAAAGAAAAACAATGTCATTTGCAACACCATGGATGCAACTAGAGAGTAACGTACTAAATGAAGTAAGTCAGAAAGAGAAAGACAAATACCATATGATATCACTCATATGTAGAATCTAAAATATGGAGCAGATGAACCTATCTATGAAAGAGAAATAGGCTCACAGACATAGAGACTTGTGGTTGCCAAGGCAGGGGAGAGGGAGAGAGATGAACTGGGAATTGGAGTTAATAAATGCAAACTATTACATTTAGAATGTATATCAAGGTCCTACTACCACAGGGAACCGTATCCAACCTCCTGGGATAAATTATAATTGAAAAGAATAGTTAAAAATATCTCTGTGTGTATAAAACTGAGTCACTTTTCTAAATAACAGAGATTGGAACAACATTGTAAATCAACTGTACTTCAGCTAAAAAAAAAAAAAAAAAGAGCAGTGGGGAGCAGCCAAGCAGCTGCCTCTTTCCAAGACCACACCCAGGCTAATTTGAAATTACTATACCTTCCAGATGGGCTTCCCAACTGGCACTAGTGATAAAAAAAAAAATCCACCTGCAAATGCTGGAGATGCAGGAAATTTGAATTGGATCCCTGGGTCAGGAAGATTCCCTGGAGGAGGGCATGGCAACCCACTCCAGTATTCTTGTCTGGAGACAAAGAGTTGGACATGCCCAACTACATACATATACCCTCCAGCTATGTCTATTGTTAGTATCTATATCAGAGGGATTTATTTGAAGATCTCTTAGAGCTAAGAAACACATGATGAGTGTAGTCAGTAGAATGAGTTTCTAACAATATGGGAAATTGCTTGGGCTATAATGGTAGGATGAAGAAGCAAAAAGTATATGGAAGTAAAAAATATTCTTAGAAAATATGAATAATTCTCAGCCCTAGGAGCATGGGTGTCATTGGTAATTGCCATTTCCTGCCCAGCATATATTCTCCCTCCATGAAATAACCCCCTGTATTTGCTTTGGGGAACCATCCTCTCATTCTTAGACATGTCTCTTGTGTGAACTGCATAAGTGGAACCCAGCGAACTGAAGCTAATCAGTTTAGCTCATTCTCTTGCTCATGGTTTATGTGTGGACGTGCAACCTAATTAGAGCCAATGAGACATGAGGAGATGTTTGCCAGAGCTTTGGGGAAAGGCAAGCCTTCTCTCTTCTCCCATTAAAATGGTGTAGTAATGTTAACTTTCAAACTTTTGCAGGTATTTTGCCACCATAGGGTGAAAATATGTAATGTCTCAGGTGACCACTTCATAGAGCCCAAGGCTCTATCTATGCCATGGAAGCAGAGTAGAGAGATAAGAGAGAAGACACATCCGTGGTGCCAACATTTGAGCCATTGGATCGAAGTTTTCCTGGAGCCTCTGGACTTCTCTCAGAAGTAGTACTGGGTTATTCTGTTATTTACAGCATAAGGAGCCCTGGCTGATCTAGACATTGATGCTGACTACATATTTTAAATTATAAAAATAACTTTATAGACTATAATTTATAAATAGCTGTTTCCAGAGTGTTCAAGAGCACAGTCTCAGGATTCAAGTCCCAGATTCTCCAGTTAGCAGCAGTGAGATCTTGGGAAAATTGCTTCACCACTGAGACTCAGTCTTTTCCTTTTTTTTAATATTTATTTAATGGCTGCCCCAGGTCTTAGTTGTAACCTGCAAGCTCTTAGCTGCGGGATTTGGGATCTAGTTCCCTGGCCAGGGATGGAACCCTGGCCCCCTGCACTGGGAGCATGGAGTCTTAGCCACCAGATCGCCAGGGAAGTCCCTCAGTTTTCCCATTTCAAAAACAGAGATAGTAACTATACCAATTTCATAGAATTGTCACGAGAATTGAGAATTAAGATATAAAGCACTTAGGAAAATGTCTAGCGCATAGTAAGCACTAAATGTTTGTTATTATCACCTTGATGTTCACACATAGTAAACCTTACTCATAGAAATTACTGCCATGACATCCCTGAATGAGACGGAACAACATGACAGAACTCTGTGGCTAGAAAAGGCTTTTCTCCAAAGCCTCTCTCAATACAGTTTGATAAGCTCAAAATGGTCTTCCCTGGAGGCTCACTGGTGAATATCTGCCTGCAACGCAGGAGACACGGGTTCCATCCCTGGGTCAGGAAGATCCTTTGAAGGAGAAAATGGCAAGCCACTCCAGTATTCTTGCCTGGAGAATCCCTTGGACAGAAGAGCCTGGGGGGCTACAGCCCATGGGGTCACAAACAGTCGGACGTGACTGAAGCGACAGAGCACGCACAGCAGCTCAAAATAATGAAAATCATTAGAAAGCATTTATGAGACATGTAGTGAGGTGACAATGCGGCCTCATGAAACAATAGACTTTCAGCAAAACAGACTTAGGCTTCAGTCTCCACAAACACATTTCTGTGTGTCCACGGCCAGTTGTTTGAACTCTCAGGGCTTTTGCTTTCTAATATATAAAAAGGGAATGACAACAGTTTCCACATTGGTTTATTGCAAAGATTAATTGGGACATAAAGTACCTAATATGGTGAGTTCCTGTCACATAGCTATGCTCAAGAAAATGGTCACTGTTATGATTACCCTTGTTAGTCAGGCATTGAAAATTTGTCTCTGATCAGTTAGAGAATGCAGCATAATGTATTCCTACCTAGAAAAAAATGATCTTTAAAAAGAAAATCAAAATCACAGTCTAAATGGTTTAGAATAGCTTTCTGCATTTGAAGTTGGATTATTTAGTTCATCTGTACAGCCCATGAGGTCGAAAAAGAGTCAGGCACAACTTAGTGACCAAACAAAAAAACAACAAGCTAGTCATTAGATTTAAAGATAGTCCCTGGTGGCTCAGAGGTGAAGAATCTGCCTGCAATGCAGGAGATGCAGGTTCGATCTCGGAATCAGGAAGATCCCCTGGAAGAGGAAATGGCAATCCATTCCTGTATTCTTGCCTGGAAAACACCAATCCATGGGGTTGCAAAAGAGTCAGACATGACTAGAAGACTAAATAACAAGCAACAACAGCTTTCTTATCATCTCCTACCAGGTAAACACTGCAGAGCTATTGCTCATTCTTTTATTTCTTGTTCTGCCTTCACATACGCAGCAAAAGACAGGATATGGAAAAACATTTGTGATTATGATGTTAAGAGGTAAGAGAGTTTAAGAGAAAGGAAAGCATGAAGAAAGCCAAAGGGGGAGAGATGTGTGACAGGGGTCCTGCCTCCCACAGCTGCACAACGCACTACTGGGTGAGCCACAAAAGAAGTTTGGTGCCAGGCAGCTTTTTCAGTTTCCCCCTTTATTTACCACAATAGAGAGTGTGGCCTACCTTGAATGTCGCTGGGAAATTTTCTACGTGACCTCTGAGGCTCAGTCCCAAGTCAATCAACCTCTGGGAAAATATCCCATTCTAAGCTCTGGCCTAGGTGGTAGTGTTGTTTAGTTGCTAAGTCGTATCCAACTCTTTTGCAACTCCATGGACTGTAGACTCCCTGGACTATAGTGAGTTGCCATTTCCTTCTCCAGGGTATCTTCCCAACTCAGGGATCAAACCCATGTCTCCTGCACTGATAGGCAGGTTCTTTATCACTGAGCCACCAGGGAAGCCCCTGGCACAGGTACTTGAGAGCAAGTTTTCATCTAGTTGATCTTTCCCCTCTTCTACCCACACAGCAGATATCGGACTAAAGAAGTAGACACTCTTCATTCCAGTATGAATCCAGTATGACTTTATTCAGGTCAACACCTATGACTGTGTTGGCCAGTGTAAGAAGAGGAAGCCTAGATTTGGAAGAGCTAACAGCTTTATTCTGGCATGTTAAAATATTTTAGTATTCATTCCAAATTATGCTTTTTCTCTCTGCACTCCCCTTTTACTAAATTTTCCCCATTGCTTTAGAAAAATTAGTTCATCATTAGCAGAGAATCAAGTTGTCAGACTCTTAACGTCCAAGTTCAGACGATTTGACCCAGGTATAAGACAGAAGGACTTGGGAAAAGTGTATGCTGATCAGTTTTAACTGCCCCTCTACTAACATCAAGCTCCCATCCATTCCCATCTTCAGACTAGATAAAGACTTTGCAAGTTGAGGATCACAGAAGTGGATAAATGAGGGTAAGCAAGAGAATTCAAGGTACTGAAGGTATAAGAAAGTGTCCTTCACTATGCCCCTTACCTTGAGGTTGGCTCCAAGGTGGGGCAAGATGATGAAGGCTCATGATGCTGTCAGGAATCTATTACTGTATGAAATCCTGGGAGGCAAGAGCCTAGTAGATGCTTCTTAGTGTACAAGGTTGTGACAGTGGTGAGTTAAAGATGACCACACAGCAGGCCGCAGGTAGGGAGAGCCTGAGACAGCCTTTCTAAATCTCTAGCAGCCCCAGAGAAGCAGAGGCAAAGAGTTAAATGCCCCTCTGCCCCCAAAAAGGGCACAGAATTTAGTTGACAAAAGGCCCAAGAGGCTACGTAATTGAGACAATGAGTCATTAAAGTGAAAAGTGGCATGGAGTGTACATCAAGAGTCCGGTTGGGCCAAAGATATCTCCATAGGTGGCTAATGTGGGGGCGATGACACCTAAGCACAGGGCTATTGCTTATCTCAACAGATGTCAGGGCATGTCAAAACTGAGGACAGAAGCCCTCTCCTACTGACGCAGAAGTCAGCTTATTCTGGAAAAAAAGGAGGAGATAGTGGATAATGCCTAGAATTGTTTGCATTCTTTTTCTGTGAGTTTCTCAGGGCCTAGAGCTGGGAGAAGTCAGAAAAGACTTCTGGAAGGAGGATATAACTCCCAAGATATTGAAGGAAACTGATCAAGTTAGATAAAGAGAATGAGGAAGGCAGGGATAGGCCAAGGGAGCAGCATCAGCTATCTTTGCTTGGCATGGAAGCAGGAAATTGTATGCTGGAGGCTGGCCCGGGCACCATCAGCAAACTGGTAATGTGATGGCTAGGAGTTATATTAGAGATAAGGTTAGAGAAGTGAGTAGAGGTCAGGTGAAGGGGGACTTTTATGACTTACAAAAGGGGCTAAGGTAATAGGAAGGCATTGACAGACCCTCAAGAGTGAGATGGTCAGATTTTCAGCACTGTGCATTTGGATGTGAGGGTTTCATTCTGGATATTTACTGCTTCCTAACAAAACTTCAGTTCAGTTCAGTTCATTCACTCAGCCGTGTCCGACTCTTTGCGACCCCATGAATCACAGCACGCCAGGCCTCCCTGTCCATCACCAACTCCTGGAGCCTACTCAGACTCATGTCCATCGAGTCAGTGATGCCATCCAGCCATCTCATCCTCTGTCGTCCCCTTCTCCTCCTGCCCCAAATCCCTCCCAGCATCAGAGTCTTTTCCAATGAGTCAACTCTTCACATGAGGTGGCCGAAGTACTGGAGTTTCAGCTTTAGCATCATTCCTTCCAAAGAAATCCCAGGGCTGATCTCCTTCAGAATGGACTGGCTGGATCTCCTTGCAGTCCAAGGGACTCTCAAGAGTCTTCTCCGACACCAAAGTTCAAAAGCATCAATTCCTTGGCACTCAGCTTTCTTTATAGTCCAACTCTGACACCTATACATGACCAAAGGAAAAACCATAGCCTTGACTAGACGGACCTTAGTCGGTAAAAAATGTCTCTGCTTTTGAATATGCTATCTAGGTTGGTCATAACTTTTCTTCCAAGGAGTAAGCCTCTTTTAATCACATGGCTGCATTCACCATCTACAGTGATTTTGGAGCCCCCCAAAATAAAGTCTGACACTGTTTCCACTGTTTTCCCTTCTATTTCCCATGAAGTGATGGGACCAGATGCTATTATCTTCGTTCTCTGAATGTTGAGCTTTAAGCCAACTTTTTCACTCTCCTCTTTCACTTTCATCAAGAGGCTTTTTAGTTCCTCTTCACTTTCTGCCATAAGGGTGGTGTCATCTGCATATCTGAGGTGATTGATATTTCTCCCAGCAATCTTGATTACAGCTTGTGTTTCTTTCAGTCCAGCATTTCTCATGATGTACACTGCATACAAGTTAAATAAGCAGGGTGACAATATACAGCCTTGACGTACTCCTTTTCCTATTTGGAACCAGTCTGTTTTTCCATGTCCAGTTCTAACTGTTGCTTCCTGACCTGCATACAGATTTCTCAAGAGGCAGGTCAGGTGGTCTGGTATTCCCATCTCTTTCAGAATTTTCCACAGTTTATTGTGATCCACACAGTCAAAGGCTTTGGCGTAGTCAATAAAGCAGAAATAGATGTTTTTCTGGAACTCTCTTGCTTTTTTGATGATCCAGCGGATGTTGGCAATTTGATCTCTGGTTCCTCTGCCTTTTCTAAAACCAGCTTGAACATCTGGAAGTTCACGGTTCACGTATTGCTGAAGCCTGGCCTGGAGAATTTTGAGCATTACTTTACTAGCATGTGAGATCAGTGCAATTGTGCGGTAGTTTGAGCATTCTTTGGCATTGCCTTTCTTTGGGATTGGAATGAAAACTGACCTTTTCCAGTCCTGTGGCCACTGCTGAGTTTTCCACATTTGCTGGCATATTGAGTGCAGCACTTTCACAGCATCATCTTCCAGGATTTGAAATAGCTCAACTGGAATTCCATCACCTCCACTAGCTTTGTTCGTAGTGATGCTTTCTAAGGCCCACTTGACTTCACATTCCAGGATGTCTGGCTCTAGGTGAGTGATCACACCATCGTGATTATCTTGGTCATGAAGATCTTTTTTTGTACAGTTCTATATATTCTTGCCACCTCTTCTTAGTATCTTCTGCTTCTGTTAGGCCCATACCATTTCTGTCCTTTATCGAGCCCATCTTTGCATGAAATGTTCCCTTGGTATCTCTAATTTTCTTGAAGAGATCTCTAGTCAAATCTCTAACAAAACTTAGTGACTGAAAATAACAAACACTTTACTATATCTCACAATTTCATGGGTGAGAAATTTGAGCAAGACTCAGTAAGGCAGATTTTCTGCTATGTGGCCCTGATTGGCATCACAGTAATATTCGCCTGGCAGCTAATACAGTTTGAAGGTTCTAAGGTGGCTTTATTCACATGCCTCTTGCCAGGACATGTGCCTGGTGCCTGGTCCCTCTCCATGTCACCTCAATCCTCTCCATATGGTCTAACAAGGCAGGGGGACTTATAATGATAGCTTAGGATTTCCAGAGACCAAAGTGAAAGCTCCTCTAAAAGGCTAGCCCACCCAAACTGGCATACCGTCACTTTCTCTGCACTCTATTGAATAATCAGCGCAGTACTCAAGCCTATGTAAGTGAGAAAGGAGGAGAATAGACCTCATCTTCCACAAATGAGTATTAAAAAATTTGTGGCCATCTTTAACCCACCACAGTCTGAAGATGTGAGATCGGAGGTAGAGAAGAGTACAGAGTTTCTATAATTCCCAGTTCCTGAAGTATTTGTGCAGGGAATATTCCCTGAATGGGCTTCCCTGGTAGCTTAGTCATAAAGAATCCGCCTGCAATGCAGGAGCCGCAGGAGACACGGGTTCAGTCCCTGGGTTGGGAAGATCCCCTGGAGGAGGGCATGGCAACCCACTCCAGTATTCTTGCCTAGAGAATTCCATGGACAGAGGAGCCTGGTAGGCTACAGTCCATGGATTCAGGTCGCAAAGAGTCGGACAAGACTGAAGCAAAGAAAGCTCTCTTACTTTATTATAATTAATGATTTATTTACTCCCTCTTTCTCTCATTAAATTTTGAGGGAAGAAAAATATGTATCTTGTTTAGATCCAAATCTAAGTGTCTGATACATAGTTGATACTCAATAAACATTTATGGAAAAAATAAACTGAATAAATTGAAATCCCCTTAATTTCTGGGTCTTTAGGACACCAGAGCAGCCTCCTGTTTGATATAATTTCCTTCACCAGATACAGATGTTCTAATTGACTTAAGAACTGCTTGAATTGAATGTATAAAAATAACACTCACTATGAACATTTACATGAAGAACTTTGAGGTTTTGCTGGCTGTATTAGTCTTCTAATGTGGATAACACCAGCCTCTAGTGGAGGCAAGGCTCTTGTCAGAGGCTCTGGAGGAAAAGAAGGGCGGGAGAGTGGCCTCCTTCACATTTACCTGGGAGTCTCCACATGCCTTCTCTAGGAACCTTGGGGGTACTTGGCACTTAACAGCTCCTCCCCCAAACCTTCAGGCCCCAAGTTGCCCACAGCTGATGCAGCATTGATTTCAGGATACCAGCAGCATTCTTGGAGCATTGCATCCTGATTGCAGGATACCAACCTGAGGATCTCCAAGTAGCTGAGTGATACTGGGTATCACGGCCACCAGGGCAGGTCCCAGGGGACCAGATTGGTATGTTGCATTGCCCATAGCCAAAGTGTCATCACGCCACACAGCAGTGCCCTTGTCTCCAAGCCCCAGCAGCAGAAGGTTGATCAGTCCTTCCTGGCTCAGCAGGGCCCCGCACAG
Source organism: Ovis canadensis (assembly GCF_042477335.2). Classification (NCBI taxonomy): domain Eukaryota; kingdom Metazoa; phylum Chordata; class Mammalia; order Artiodactyla; family Bovidae; genus Ovis; species Ovis canadensis. The sequence goes on from NC_091260.1 coordinate 36,236,577, forward strand.
GGCCATACTATGTTGGGGCAAGTGTCCCAGGAGCCTATAAGTACAGGCCCGCTCAGAATTCTACTAAAAACTTAGCACCTGCAAACAACACACATTTATCTCACAGTTTCTATGGGTCAGGATTCCAAGCACAGCTTGACTGGATTCTCTCCCTTGGGTCTCCAAAGGTGGTGATCAAGTTGTTGGCTGGGGATGCTGTCTCATTTGGGGTTTGACTGGGGCAGGATCTCCTTTTGTTGGCAGAACTCAGTTCCTTGAGGTTGTAAGACTGAAGGCTTCAGTTTTGTACTAGCATTTGGCCAAAAGCCACCCTCTGTTCCTTGACACATGGATCTCTCTATGTGGTAGCTTGTTCATCAAAGCTGGCAAGGGAGAAATAAAGAGTCTCTTCACAAGATGAGCACTATAATCTCATGTAATACAGAGGCCATGACATGGAAATTTGATTTTTCAAAGCCACAATGAAGAGACTAGTAAGACGGCACTAAAATCTATGCAACATAGTCACACATATCCCTTTACACTCCTGGGAAGAAAATCACACCAAGAGCACTGGGAAGCAGGGAGTCAGAGAGTTCACCCTACGAGTCTGCTTACCATGCTTCTTACAGCAACATTATGATTCTCATAAAAGTAAATATGAGGTAGATTCGCTTTCTCTCCAGTAATTGGACTCTGAAACAGATTTCCATTTGTTATTTGTTGATCATGGAAAATGATCAACCTCTAAAATTCTAGAGAAAAATCAGGACAGTTTTCAGGACATTCCAGTTATCTCAGAAAGTGGTGTTATTTAATTTTTGCCTTTTCATCAGGCACTGCCATCTTCCCTTGAGGAGACAGACACGCATTTGCCTAAGCCACCATTGAATGCAATTAGTATCAGATCTTTATCCAAATCCTAACCAAGGGGCTGGGAATTCTTACCCACACAAGCCCACAAAGCACATATTTTTAAACATTCATGTTGGTACTTTCTCACCTATCTGGTTTTAGTATAAGTATCAGACTTGGAGCTAAAGAATGTATTTTGTAACTGAGGAGGATTCCTTCAAACAAGGGCCAACATAGGAGAGCCCTTTCTTCTGTAGGAGTTGTCAGAGTAAGCAAAAAGAAAATCTGCTCCAACTCCTCAGGATGGTGTTCCAAAAGCAGTCTGGGCCATCCCAAAGCTATGGTCCCAATGCCTGACTTCTTTATCCTATATGTGTGTCTAGGAACAGCATGAACCTAACTGCTACTCATTCCTGCATTAGCCTTTCCTTCTCTGGAGCCAAACTGCCTGTGAAAAAGGTAATACATTATTGACCAGTGCAGGGCCATTTGACAGGGTTTCCCAGAAGTCCAGCGTTATAAGAAGCTAGACTCCCTCTGCTTCAATTTGTGTTGTTTGCCCTTCGACAGTTCAGTTCAGTTCAATCGCTCAATTGTGTCCGACTCTTTGTGACCCCATGAATCGCAGCATGCCAGGCCTCCCTGTCCATCGCCAACTCCTGGAGTTCACTCAGACTCATGTCCTTCGAGTCAGTGATGCCATCCAGCCATCTCATCCTCTGTCATCCCCTTCTCCTCCTGCCCCCAATCCCTCCCAGCATCAGAGTCTTTTCCAATGAGTCAACTCTTCGCATGAGGTGGTCAAAGTACTGGAGTTTCAGCTTTAGCATCATTCCTTCCAAAGAAATCCCAGGGCTGATCTCCTTCAGAATGGACTGGTGGGATCTCCTTGCAGTCCATGGGACTCTCAAGAGTCATCTCCAACACCACAGTTCAAAAGCATCAGTTATTAGGCGCTCAGCTTTCTTCACAGTCCAACTCTCACATCCATACATGACCACTGGAAAAACCATAGCCTTGACTAGATGGACCTCAGTCAGCAAAGTAATGTCTCTGCTTTTGAATATGCTATGTAGGTTGGTCATAACTTTTCTTCCAAGGAGTAAGCGTCTTTTAATTTCATGGCTGAAATCACCATCTGCAGTGATTTTGGAGCCCCCAAAAATAAAGTCTGACGCTGCTTCCACTGTTTCCCCATCTATTTCCCATGAAGTGATGGGACCAGATGCTTTACCTTCATTTTCTGAATGTTGAGCTTTAAGCCAACTTTTTCACTCTCCACTTTCACTTTCATCAAGAGGCTTTTTAGTTCCTTTTCACTTGCTGCCGTAAGACGTTCGACAGAGTAGTACTTATTTCATTTCAAACTCTCTTGCTTTACTGTAGTTATTCATAAAATGAAATCAAATAAGAAATAACATTAAGACGTTTCTGCTAACATCTCAATTTTAAAATGACAGTCATAAAACTCTGGTATTACAGGTCTGAATATGGTCAGAAATAATATGAGTGGCCTTCTAGTAACTAGGAGGGAGGAGGAGGGGCTTTTTGAGGTTCTGGTCATGTTCTGGTTCTTGATGGAGATGCAAGTTATATGGCTGTATTCAGTTTGTGAACATTTTTCAAACTGTACCCTTATAGTATGCTCATTTTTCTGAATATATATTATCCTTAAGTAATATTTTAAGTGTTTAAGTGATTTTGAGTTGATCTTTGTGTATGGTGTGAGGATGTGTTCTAACTTCATTGATTTACATGTAGCTGTTCAACTTTACTGTCTGAGCCACTACAGAAGCCCAGACTTTCGCAGTACTTCTTGCTGAAGAGACAGTCTCATCTTCATTGTATTAATATATTCTGGCCTCCTTTGCCAAAGATTAATTGACTGTAGGTGTGTGGGTTTATTTCTGGGCTCTCTATTCTGTTCCAGTGATCCATATGTCTGTTTTTATGCCAATACCATGCTGTTTTCATTACAGTAGCTTTGTATTCAGTAGCATTTTTGAAATGGAGATGTAATGTTGCTAAATTTTGTTGCCATAAAGTGAATCTTTCCTGTTTTCCAGCTTAGAAATTTACCTACAACTTAAGTTCATATTTCATTATAAGCTTCTTTTATTAAGTGGATTACAATGTGCCTTAAATAGCTTCATTTTGAAATATATATTGAATTAATTACATTTAATTCTTTTCAGTGAGTTAGATGCTATTAGGTTCCAAAGATTTTAACACATACAACAATACTGTCTCCAGTTCTTTGAGCTGATGTTTAATTTTTTTAATTTTCCAAGGTTTTATGCTAATAATGAAAAATATAAAATTACGAACAAAGCTAGTGGAGGTGATGGAATTCCAATTGAGCTATTTCAAATCCTGGAAGATGGTGCTGTGAAAGGGCTGCACTCAATATGCCAGCAAATTTGGAAAACTCAGCAGTGGCCACAGGACTGGGAAAGTCAGTTTTCATTCCAGTCCCAAAGAAAGGCAGTGCCAAAGAATGCTCAAACTACTGCACAATTGCACTCATCTCACACGCTAGTAAAGTAATGCTCAAAATTCTCCAGGCCAGGCTTCAGCAATACGTGAACCGTGAACTTCCAGATGTTCAAGCTCATTTTAGAAAAGCCAGAGGAACCAGAGATCAAATTGCCAACATCCGCTGCATCATGGAAAAAGCGAGAGTTCCAGAAAAACATCTATTTCTGCTTCATTGACTATGCCAAAGCCTTTGACTGTGTAGATCACAATAAATTGTGGAAAATTCTGAAAGAAATGGGAATACCAGACCACCTGATCTGCCTCTTGAGAAACCTATATGCAGGTCAGGAAGCAACAGTTAGAACTGGACATGGAACAACAGACCGGTTCCAAATAGGAAAAGGAGTATGTCAAGGCTGTATATTGTCATCCTGCTTATTTAATTTACATGCAGAATACCTCATGAGAAATACCGGGCTGGAAGAAGCACAGGCTGGAATCAAGATTGCTGGGAGAAATATCAATCACCTCAGATATGCAGATGACACCACCCTTATGGCAGAAAGTGAAGAGGAACTAAAAGGCCTCTTGATGAAAGTGAAAGAGGAGAGTGAAAAAATTGGCTTAAAGCTCAACATTCAGAGAACGAAGATGATGGCATCTGGTCCCATCACTTCATGGGAAATAGATGGGGAAACAGTAGAAACAGCATCAGACTTTATTTTTGGGGGCTCCAAAATCACTGCAGATGGTGATTGCAGCCATGAAATTAAAAGATGCTTACTCCTTGGAAGGAAAGTTATGACCAACCTAGATAGCATATTCAAAAGCAGAGACATTACTTTGCCAACAAAGGTCCGTCTAGTCAAGGCTATGGTTTTTCCAGTGGTCATGTATGGATGTGAGAGTTGGACTGTGAAGAAAGCTGAAAACCAAAGAATTGATGCTTTCTCCAACTGTGGTGTTGGAGAAGACTCTTGAGACTGCAAAGAGGTCCAACCAGTCCATCCTAAAGGAGATCAGTCCTGGGTGTTCACTGGAAGCACTGATGCTGAAGCTCCAATACTTTGACCACCTCATGCGAAGAGTTGACTCACTGGAAAAGACCCTGCTAGTGGGAGGGATTGAGGGCAGGAGGAGAAGAGGATAACAGAGGATGAGACGGCTGGATGGCATCACCGACTCGATGGACATGAGTTTGAGTAGGCACCAGGAGTTGGTGATGGACAGGGAGGCCTGGCATGCTGCGATTCGGGTCACAAAGAGTCAGACACAACTGAGCAGCTGAACTAAACTGAGGGGACTGAACCTGGTAAAACAGGACCAAAAACTTAGAAGAAGGGAAACTTTTAAAAGAATAAGATTGTTCTTGGGCATTCGGAAGAGAGGAAAAATTTACTCAAAAATGATGGTCCAGGTTTTTCCAGGGAATATTGAAACAAATCTCTGCAATAGTGTTGGGATAGAGCTGCTAGTTTAGGGAACTAGGATATAACGCGGAAAAGGTGCCATGGCTGAAGGTCAAGGGAATTGAAGATACTAGTGAGTTCAGTTCAGTTCAGTTCAATTTAGTTCAGTCGCTCAGTAGTGTCCAACTCTTTGTGACCCCATGAATCGCAGTACGCCAGGCCTCCCTGTCCATCACCATCTCCTGGAGTTCACTCAGACTTACGTCCATCGAGTCAGTGATGCCATCCAGCCATCTCATCCTCAGTTGTCTCCTTCTCCTCCTGCCCCCAATCCCTCCCAGCATCAGAGTCTTTTCCAATGAGTCAACTCTTGGCATAAGGTGGCCAAAGTACTGGAGCTTCAGCTTAGCATCATTCCTTCCAAAGAAATCCCAGGGCTGATCTCCTTCAGAATGGACTGGTTGGATCTCCTTGCAGTCCAAGGGACTCTCAAGAGTCTTCTCCAACACCAAAGTTCAAAAGCATCAATTCTTCAGCGCTCAGCCTTCTTCACAGTCCAACTGTCACATCCATTCATGACCACAGGAAAAACCATAGCCTTGACTAGACGAACCTCAGTCAGCAAAGTAATGTCTCTGCTCTTGAATATACTATGTAGGTTGGTCATAACTTATCTTCCAAGGAGTAAGCGTCTTTTAATTTCATGGCTGCAGTCCCCATCTGCAGTGATTTTGGAGCCCCCAAAAATAAAGTCTGATGCTGTTTCTACTGTTTCCCCATCTATTTCCCATGAAGTGATGGGACCAGATGCCATGATCTTCGTTTTCTGAATGTTGAGCTTTAAGCCAACTTTTTCGCTCTCCTCTTTCACTTTCAAGAGGCTTTTTAGTTCCTCTTCACTTTCTGCCATAAGGGTGGTGTCATCTGCATATCTGAGGTGATTGATATTTCTCCCGGCAATCTTGATTCCAGCTTGTGTTTCTTCCAGTCCACCGTTTCTCATGATGTACTCTGCATAGAAGTTATATAAGCAAGTTGACAATATACAGCCTTGACGTACTCCTTTTCCTATTTGGAACCAGTCTGTTGTTCCATGTCCAGTTCTAACTGTTGCTTCCTGACCTGCATACAGATCTCTCAAGAGGCAGGTCAGGTGGTCTGGTATTCCCATCTCTTTCAGAATTTTCCACAGTTTATTGTGATCCACACAGTCAAAGGCTTTGGCGTAGTCAATAAAGCAGAAATAGATGTTTTTCTGGAACTCTCTTGCTTTTTCCATGATCCAGCGGATGTTGGCAATTTGATCTCTGGTTCCTCTGCCTCTCCTAAAACCAGCTTGAACATCAGGGAGTTCATGGTTCATGTATTGCTGAAGCCTGGCTTGGAGAGCAACTAAAATGGTTAATAAAGGGGTTCTCAGAGTTTAGGAAAATAAGAGAAGGTGGGAAGTAACTGATAAACCATGAGAAAAAAGATTGGAGGTCACACTAAGGACAAATGACAGACTCAAGAGGCAGAAGGTGGGTGGCTGTGGGTAGAGAGGGAAACTCACAATCCAAAATTTTGCAGGTAGTGTACTTTCATCTGATGACTAGCCTCAAGGTGTGGCTACACGTGTGGGTTCCTGATATAGAGTGAAGTTGAAGATGACTGAAAAAAAGAAAGATGAGAAATTGTGAGGTCAGGGTGCTAATGAGTCATTATTGGGGATGCTGAAATCATTGGGTCGATGAAGGACTTGGGGATAGTTCAAGGCTGACACAGAGTTTCAGAAACACAGTTGGGCACAGGCAGGGAAGTGGATGGCCAACCTGGGCAGGGCCAGATTTATGCAAACAGCAAGGCAGGCAGTTGGTCTTTAAAATTTATCACCTTTGTTTGTTCTGTAGCATTATCCCTTAGTTTTGTTCATTTACTCTCAAATAGCCTCCAAGTTCTCATGTTGTCCTCTCACTGTACAGTTTCCCCCTCTGCTTCTGCTATATCTAAAATCCTGAATAAGTCTCAAAGCACAAATGGAAAGTTCTCAATTGTTATATCACTTTTTCCCACTTTTCTTTGCATTTTACAGGGTATTCTAATGACAAATCCTTATCCTGAAAGTGGTTGTTTCAGGACCAGTACCTTACAGAAGTTTTGCAAAGTCATGTAAGTCCAGCCCAGGGGAGATGAGCTCTTGCTATCCTGAAAAATCTATCTCCAATATTGATTTACTGTTTTAGCCAAGGACTTTAACCATTCCCAGGGCTTCCATGATGGCTTGGCAGTAAAGAATTCTCCTGCAACGCAGGAGATACTGTTTGACCCCTGGGTCAGGAAGATCCCCCGGAGGAGGAAATGGCAACCCACTCCAGTATTCTTGCCTGGAAAACTCCATGGACATAAGAGCCTGGCAGGCTATAGTCTGTGGGGTTGCAGAGTCAGACATGATGAAGTGAAGCACACAAATTAACCATTCCCCACAAAATGTGAGTTTTTTATGGGTTAGTGTTAGCCAATATAAAGATATCCACAAAAGAACTAACTCAGTTCTTTGCTTTCCTGCCTAGTGTACAATACAGGCTAGTGTGCTGTGAAATATTGATTCCCTCTATCTACTTCTATGCCAGAGAAGTATTGTCATTTTCAGTATACACTGCAATACAAACAAAAAGGTTGAGGAAGCACTTTCATAGTAGACATTCAAGAAAGACAACAGAAGATGTTTATTGAGCATCTACTGTGTGCCAAACATTTCATGTATTTTAGTTCATTTAACCTTGGTAGCAATTCTGTTAGGTTGCTACTGTCAACTACAAATTGGCATTTGCCGTCTATCTCTACACAGATTAAATCATTTATGGCTGCAGCTGCTGATTTTCAACACCTCCTGAAAGGAGTTCAGGAGGTCAGAGCAGAAATGAGGCATTCTGTGCTCTGGGAAAAACTGGCAGGACAAGTCTTCAGATGGTTAGGTATTTTCAGGAGCTGATTTCAAGAGCCCAGTTCTTATATCTCTTCATATCTAGAAAAGCACCAAAATCCTTCCTGGTGATGACTGTTCCTTGTGACTAGCAGAAACCTGCAAAAAAAAAAAAAAAAAAAAGTGCTTTAGCCCATGTACTCCCCTTTCACCAAAATCCCGGGTATATGGACCTTTCCCCTACCTCTTTGAAGCAGTTTCTCAGAGGTATCTGAGGTGCTGTCTCCTGCGCTATTGTCTTCTGCTGCTGCTGCTAAGTTGCTTCAGTCGTGTCCGACTCTGTGTGACCCCATAGATGGCAGCCCACCAGGCTCCTCCATCCATGGGATTTTCCAGGTGAGAGTACTGGAGTGGGTTGCCATTGCCTTCTCCGGTGCAATTGTCTTCATTTTGCCCCAAATGAAACTTAACTTGCAACTCTCACATTTTACACTTTTTTAAAGTTGACGGTACTGTTTTCTTCTCATTTGATTGAAGAATCTGAGAAGACCTGCCCAAGTTCATAGACATGGAAGGTAGCAGCACCAGTATTCAAACCCATGCAATTTGAAAAGAGAAAATACACTTAACTGGTATATAGTGCCCCTAAATAAATGTCCATTAGATCTAAATGAAATTTTTAAGTTTTTTTGTGTGTGTGCCTGTGGCTGTGTTGTGTCTTTGCTGCTGCATGGTTTTTTCTCCAGTTGTGGCGAGCAGGGGCTACTCTGTAGCTCTCTAGTTGCAGTTCGCAGGCCTCTTATTATGGTGGCTTCTCTTCTTGCAGAGCATAGGCGCTAAGGTGTGCAGGCTTCAGTAGTTGCAGCACATGAGCTCAGTAGTTGTGGCTCCCCAGCTCTAGAGCACAGGCTCCATAGTTGTGGCACACAGACTCAGTTGCTCTGTGGTACTGGAGTGGGTTGCCATTAAGCCCCAAATATTTTTTTTTAATTTTCATTTTTTAAATTGAATAATACTTTATTTACAATGTTGTGTTAGATTCAAGAGTATAGCAAAGTGATTCAGTTACATATACTATTTTTTTCAGATTATTTTCCCTAATTGTTGGTGTTCAGTCACTAACTTGTGTTCAGCTCTTTTAAACCCCATGGGCAGAAGCACACCAGGCTTCCCTGTCCTCCACCATCTCCCTGAGTTTGCTCAAACTCATGTCTGTTGAGTCTGTAATGCCATCTAACCATCTCATCCTCTGTCGCCCACTCTCCTCTTGCCCTCTATCTTTCCCAGCATGAAAGTCTTTTCCAATGAGTTGGCTCTTCGAATCATGTGGTCAAAGTATTGAAGCTTCAGCTTCAGCCCTTCCAATGAATATTCAGGACTGATTTCCTTTTGAATTGACTGGTTTGACCTCCTTACAGTCCAAGGGACTCTCAAGAGTCTTCTCTAGCACCACAGTTTGACAGCATCATTTTGGCGCTCAGCCTTCTTTATAGTCCATCTCTCACATCCATACATGAGTACTGGAAAAACCATAGCTTTGACTAGACAGACCTTTGTTGGCAAAGAATGTCTCTGCTTTTTAATATGCTGTCTGGGTTGGTCATAGCTTTTCTTCCAAGGAGCAAGTGTCTTTTAACGTCATGGCTGCAGTCACTGTCCACAGTGATTTTGGACACCAAGAAAATAAAATCTGTCACTGTTTCCACTTTTTCCCCATCTTTTTTCCTTGGAGTGATGAACAGGGTGCCATGATTTTAGTGCGGTTTCTTTTTTCCCATGATCTTAGTTTTTGAATGTTGAGTTTTAAGCCAGCTTTTTCACTCTCCTCTTTCACTTTCATCAAGAGACTCTAGTTCCTCTTAACTTTCTGCCTTTAGGGTGGTATCATCTGCATATCTGAGGTTGTTGATATTGACTGTAGTTCCCTGTGCTACACAGTAGGTCCTTGGTTATCTGATTTATATATAGTAGTGTGCATATAAAACTCCTAGTTTATCCCCCCTCATTTAACATTTTATAAGTTTGTTTTAAAATAAATATACCCATAAATGGCTGAGCTAGGATACAATCCAGTCACTCTCTGGAGGTTAGATATAGGATGACAGGAAGCAGCAAGAACCAAACACACAATGGAGCTTTGTCTCTTCTGCAGCACAACTCCCGAGCTGCCCTGGGACTCCCTTAGCTGGACACAAAACAGGCCCATTTCCCTGTGTTTTAAAAATTATCTGATCAACTAGGAGATCATAATTTGCTTTGTGTTTTACTGTATCTGAATCCTCAATTTAATGAAAAACGTTACAATTGTTAATTTATGGGTATAATTTGTTCAATTATTGCCCTCCAATAGCCTGCCATTTTTCCACAAAAGGCGCTGGCCTTGGGTTTTTCTTGATACACACAGACACACACACACCATTTATCTTTTAAGCTTCTCATCTTACTTTGAAAACAATATACATCAAAGTGAGCCTAAAGGTTCATTTCCCAGACCACTAGCGGGAAAGAGAAAGGTTGTAATGAAATTTGTTTTTATTTGGTATTTTTGTCACAGATTGGAAGTACAAATTGCACGAAAAACTAGTTTCTTGGCGTGTCACCAACTCTGAGGTTCTCTGATCGATCACACCCAAACATATTTATTAACTTAAAAATATATATCATGGCAAGGTTCTTTTACGTAAGGCTTGGAGCCGAAGCCGCCACAATCTGCGGTAATCTCACATGGAATCATTGTCACCGAGCCCTTCACATTCCCTGAGGAACTCCCACGCTTCCCCAGTCCCCAAGGACAGCCGGCAGTCCCTCGCGGCTCCGAGGTCCCTGGGGAAGGCACTGAACGCAGGCCAAAAGAGCCTCGGCAAGAAGTCAGGACGGACGGCACGGGTAGCACCCGGGCTTTAGTTCACGACCCCGTTATTCCACGGAAAAATGGAACATTCCGCTCCTTCCGCCCGCAGAGGGGAGGTGGGGGAACCCTTCGATCTAGTCTGGGAGAGGCGACGCGGGCGCAGCCACCGGAATCCGGGACGCCAGGAACCGCGTTACGGGAATAGCAGCCGCTCGGAGTACCGCCTCCTCGCCTTCGGGCTACCGCTGAGCCAATGCCGGAGCGCGCCGAGTATCACAGAGGCCAATCAGCTTACAGAGTCCAAGTCCGGGGGCGGGGCGTTACGGGGCGCCGCGGGGCGGGGTCAGGGGGCGCCTTGCCCCGCAGCGGGAGGAGGGACGCGTGCCGCGTCTGCTGGAAGGTCCCGGGAGCTAGCCGGAGCTGAGGCCAGGAGCCGACAGGCCCGCGGAGCCGCGCGGGGAAGGCCCGGGCGCAGCTGAGCTTGCGGCCGCGGCTGCTGGCCGACGGAGTCGGCCGGGCCAGGCGCCGAGTGGGACGTGCTCTGTGGAGACGCGGAGGAGCGAGTCACCGCGGCCTGAGGTGAGGAGGGGCCTTGGCCGGGTTGAAGGGCCGTGTAGCCGGACGGTGAGGGCTGCGTCGGGGCGGCCGGGTCAGGGGACTCGAGGGGCCATCCTTCTCCGGGAGAGGGGCGCCCCGACAGCGCGCGCCCCAAACTTCTTGTTACCCCAGCCTGGAAATCCCCACATTCCTTTCTCTCCCTGTTCCCACATCTCCGAATTTGATCTCCACAAGTTTATCACCTAGATTTCCCAACGCTAAAAAAAGCCTCACTTACACACAAGTACACACGCACAAACCACACACACACCCCTTCTTAAGCCTCTAGTTTCCAACACCTTTCTTGACTCTACCCCTTTTGGCTACCAAGTCCCCGGTTTCCCCCGGTTCCTCTTCTATCTCCCTTAAATTCCATTAGCCCCGCACTTGACCCTTCATTTTCATCTCGGAGATTAATTTCCTTTTCATCATTGTAACGCTTCAACATTGCTGAAAGTTACACCGTGTACTAAAATTCCTCACTAATGCCTCTTTTCATCTTTTGATTGCTTACAGAGCCAGGCCCTAATGAACCCCACATATCACTGTGTCCTAAAGGCGCCGGATTTTTAAAAAATTATATCACCCCTCCCCCAAGTTTAAAGATCATTCCAAGCAGCAGAGTTCTGTTTTTCAGTATTTTTTCGAATTGAAAAAGAACAAAATCACAGCTTAAAGATAAGACCTGCCACTTTTGTTCTTTTCTTCTTCCCATTTCGGTTTAATTTGTGTAGTATTGGGCATTTCAGCGATTATACTGCTTTAAAATAATTGTTAGGATGCCAGGATGAAATTCTAAAAGATTGGAGTGTTTGGTTTAGTCAGTACAGTAAACAAACCCTTTAGACTGTGTGACTGCCAGCTTCAAGTTGGAACAACTCTTAATTTGAAATTACTGACTCAGATCATCATATGAGCCATTCGCCATTATCATAATTTCTTAAATTCATGTTAATTCCTATTTGGAAGTATTTTTGAACTGTAAACTGGAATACTACAATTATAGAACCAACTTGCTATTAAGTTAAATTGTGCTTTCCAAATATTTCTCTTTGGGGACAATTTTGAATACTTGTTTTTAATCACAAGTGGAAGAAAAAATTACTGGATGGAGAAAGTGTCATAAAAGATGAATTTTGTGGTAGAATTTTTGCTTCATCCCAATTCTGTATTATTGACTCTACATGTTTAATTTTCTCATAGGTAATTTAGAATATATGTGGCTAATTTAATACATTTTCTTGTGTACTGAAAAATGTGTTCAGTTATTTATGAATTACCATATTTTCAATTTATTTAAAATTTTTCCAAGGGAATTTACATTTCAGTTAAATGTTAGGGTGGATGTCGATTGTCCTATACCTGTGAAATTGATGTTTCAGTACGCACTTTATAAAGAAGGAAACTAAAGCTCAGTGTCCCTTTGAAACCTAGACCTGTAATTCCAAATCCTGCACTCTCAATCAGTCATTTTGTCATGCTAACACGTTTCTCCTAAAGGGTCCACTGCTACAATTTGGGAAGAACTCCCCAAAATTCCTCTGCAGGGAGGGTTTTTTTCTCCCAGAAGCTATTTGAGAGCAGCTTATTTTAATGGGAGTCAGAATTCCCTGGCGCTGATACATTTGCAGTTTGGCTCTTAGAGAAGCATGGAATGTTCTCCCAGTCTTCTCCATTTCTTTGATTGCAAAGACATTTTGATCAGAGTTGAAGTTTCTACTGAGCTTTATTATTTTGCATAACAAGTACTACGCACTTAGTAGTTACTGTAGGAACTCAGAAAGGTGCATAAATTGTCCTTAGGACCTTCAAAGAGTTTACAGCAATTGGGTAGACATTTTGTGAAAAACAAGAAGGATGCAAGGTAGTTTTAATTAAATGCAGAGTGATACAGAAGATGCTATAAATATCCAGATTAGGCAGTAATCATTTATGGGTTGAAATGATCAAAGGATTTACCAGAGGTCATCAACCTTGAAAACTGGGTAGGTGGTGGTTTAGTTGCTAAGTCGTGTCCAACTCTTTCAACCCCGTGAACTGTAGCTTGCCAGGCTCTTCTGTTCAAGGGATTTTCCAGGCAAGAATACTGGAGTGGGTGAAACCTGGGTAAGATTTGGATAAAGGGAAAAATGAAAGGAGCCCATTCCAAATAGAAGTCAATGTGGAAAGGGTAAACAATAATCAAGGTATAGTAATCATAGTAGTACAATGTGTGTGTAATGCTTATTTTGTGTCAGTCACTGTTTTGAACACTTTGCTTATATTAATTCATTTAATCTTTATAACCTTATAAAGTACATCTTATTATTTTCTTTTTATAAGGAAAGAAGCCAAGGCATAGAGAGCTTAATTAACTCACCGGGTGCCACAGGGCTGTTAAGTGGTGGTAGTTATTGTTCATTTGCTAAGTTGATTCCTACTCTTTGCAGACTTGTGAACTGCAGCAAGCCAGGCTTCCCTGTCCTTCACTATCTTCCAGAGTTTTCTCAAACTCGTATCCATTGAGTCAGTGATGCCATCCAACCATCTTATCCCCGGTCACCTCTTTTTCCTCTTGCCTTCGATCTTTCCTAGCAGCAGGGTCTTTTCCAGTGAGTCAGCTCTTCACATCAGGTGGCCTAACTGTTGGAGCTTCTGCTTCAGCATCAGTCCTTCCAATGAATATTAAGGGTTAATTTCCTTTAGGATGGACTGGTTTGATCTCCTTACTGTCCAAGAGACTCTCAAGAGCCTTCTCCAACACCACAGTTTGAAAGGATCAGTTCTTCAGTGCTCAGCCTTCTTTATGGTCCAACTCTCACATCCATCTATGACATCTGGAAAAACCATGGCTTTGACTAGATGGACGTTTGTTGACAAAGTGATGTCTTTGCTTTTTAATACACTGCCGAGGTTTGTCATGGCTTTTCTTCCAAGGAGCAAGTGTCACTTAATTTCATGTTTTCAGTCACTGTCTGTAGTGATTTTGGAGCCCAAGAAAATAAAACCTGTCACCGTTTCCACTTTTTCCCCATCTATTTGCCATGAAGTGATGGGACTGGATACCATGATCTTAGTTTTTGAATGTTGAGTTTTAAGCCAGCTTTTTCACTCTCCTCTTTCACCTTCATCAGGAGGCTCTTTAGTTCCTCTTCTCTTTCTGCCATTGAAGTGGTATCTTCTGAGGTATATCCAGAATTTATACCTAGACATCCTGACTTCAGAATCTGAGCTCCTAAAGCTGGTAACTATACTACTTCTTCATATAGTATACTTGAGTGACAGCTGGAATAATATGGCCATTCCAGGAGGTCTTTTAAAACCCACTCTTAATTGTCCACTGTGTGCTTCAGAGGGCTTCCCTGTTGGCTCAGTGGTAAAGAATCCACTTACCAATGCAAGAGATGTGAGTTCAGTCCCTGGGTCTTGAAGATCTGCTGGAGAAGGAAATGGCAACCCACTCCAGTCTGCTTGTCTGGGAAATCCCATGGACTGAGGAACCTGGCAGGCTGCAGTCCATGGGGTTGCAAAAGAATCATAAATGACTTAGCGACTAAACAACAGCAACAGTGTGCTTTAAAGTTTGTTAGATTCTCAGGATATGAAAAATATAAACAAAAATTACAATGCAAATGCTGTGGATCCTGTTAGGGAACTGTATACAAGTGCTTTGGGAGCAAAGATGTTTATGGGAGTGGGGAGGAATTCCACAGAAGAGATAATGTTTCTTCTGAATTATAAACAATTAGTACAAAGCAGAGTTTGGGGAAAGATATTTCTAGAGTCAAGGAATAGCATTTGTGGAAGCACACTCTGAAAAACAGTATGTTAGAGAAAGCAGTAGTTTGCTGTGACTTGAGCTTAAAGTCTGTAAGGGCAGCTAGTAGGGCATGACATAAGGAAAGAGCAAATTGTGTGGCATGGTAAAGTTAAGTAAAATGAAGAGCTTAATTATTTGCTTTGCATTTAGGAAACTAGAAAAATAATTTCAGCGTGATCAGAGTAGAAACCAGATTAATTGCAGTTTTCTCTAGAGCTTAAGGGCAAAATCTGAGTAGAGGGTTTTGGTTTTTCTTAAGAATAGATTTAAATATTAAAAAGGAGAAATTGGACAAGCACACTGAAACCAAATTTTCAAGTTCTCAAATAGCTAAAATATTGGGCATTATTATTCACCCTTTAAAAAGCTATGAGGAAAAGAGTGACAAGTTTGAAATAGGTTTAGAGATATTTCACCCATCAGTAATAATATTCAGAATGAGTTGGAGGGAAGAAAGAGACCAGAAGGAGGAAGGCAGTTTGTAAGAACTGAGGTAATCAGTGCTTGAATTAGGTTGGTCATGGTAGAGGGTAGAAAAGAAAAAACAAGTGGGAAAGATTATGAAAGAAGATTAAATAGATTTGTAACTGAGAAAAGCTAGAATGTAATGTATAGGCAAGAGACAATGAGAGACCCTACTGTAGAAAATTCAAGAAGGATGTAATTTTGGATGAGGATTCTCTGATAGCTCAGTTGGTAAAGAATCTGCCTGCAATGCAGGAGACCCCGGTTTGATTCCTGAGTTTGGAAGATACCCTGGAGAAGGAATAGGCTACCTACCCACGCTAGTATTCTTGGGCTTCCCTTGTGGCTCAGCTGGTAAAGAATCCGCCCGCAATGCGGGAGACCTGGGTTCGATCCCTGGGTTGGAAAGATCCCCTGGAGAAGGGAAAGGCTACCCACTCCAGTATTCTGGCCTGGAGAATTCCATGGACAAAGTCCATGGGGTCGCAAAGAGTCGGACAGGACTAAGTGACTTTCAGAAAGCACTGTGATTTTTTTTTTTAAGTGGGTTCATTTATGTATTTATGTGTGTGTTGAGTATGTATTTTTAGATCTATTAAACTTATTTGAGTTACAGGCAGAATATCCAAGATGATGATATATAACTGAACTTAGAAGGAAGATATCAGAATATTTGAAATTATTTTGTGTGAAGGTAGCAGTTGAAGTCATACATTTTCAAAGTTGGTGCTTTAAAAGAAGAATAGAAGTCAAATAATTTTGGGTACATGCATATCCCAGAGACAGAGGAGCCTAGTGGGCTGCCGTCTGTGGGGTCGCACAGAGTTGGACACGACTGAAGCGACTTAGCAGCAGCAGCAGCAGCATAGCCAAAAGATAAGACCTAGCAGAGAATGCTGTGAATGAGACAGTAAAGTGAATAAAGGAAAGAATTCAACCACACAATATGGATGCATAGAAACTGAGAGATATGAAAATTAATAGGAAGCAGAGATAATCAATGTGAAATGCTTCAGAATGTTTGTGATATTGTTTAAATGGCTACAGTCTCTTTTTTATTCTATTTATCATATCTTAGTGCAATTTCATGAGAAATATTAGCCAATTAACATGAATAAGAGAGCTCAATCCCTTGAAATGTGGTATATTATGGATTATTGTTTTAAAGCTGAATGTATATATATCCATAGAAGGAGCTTCATTCCGTTTAGCACAATGAATCTGTTGCCCTGTGAAAATTTGAAAATTCTGCTTCTAAATTCTCATTTGCTTTTGACCCAAATTAACTAGTTTCACCATTTGCTCTAAGATAGATTGGTTTTATCATTGCCTCTGAATAATGCATTTCATATTGGTCTTCTGTGCAGTCTGTTTTTGTTTGGATGTTCTGTGGTATGTGTTCCCCTATAGTAATAATTTGTAAAAGGCTTTCTCCAACTCTAAACTCAAAAATATACTCGGTATTTTCTTCAGTAGTCCTACAATTTTGGTTTTGCATTTAGATCCTTAATCAGTCTGGGATATATGCTCTTTATTCTTTTGCTTGTGAAACCAGTTGTCTCAATGCTATTTACTGAATAGTCCTCTATTTCCCCAGTGATGTCAGTAGTTTTTTTTCCCATAAAATATTAAATTCTTATACACACAGAGACACACACATACACACTTGTGTCTGTTTCTGGACTTTTTGTTTTATACCTGATTTAATTGTTCCTATGCCAATGCCATGTTTTAATTACTATAACTTTATAGTAAGTCTTAATAAATATAACATCAAGTATTCTGTTTATTCTTTTTGAAAATTGGCTTCTGGCTGTTCTCTATATGTAAAATTTTAAGTTGGTTTGTAAAGTAAACCACATTGCAAGATAAATTAAAATTGTATTGCATTAATATATTTGTGAAGAACTGATGTGTCTATATGTGTGTGTGTATATTTTTTCTTTCCATGGTGTTTAGGTCTTACTAATGAACAATTTTTAGTAAAGTTTTATAGTTTTCTCCATAAATTTCTTGCACTGCTCTGATTTTCCTGTTTTGCCTAGATATATTTTATTATTTTAAATGCTATTGTCAATAGGATTTTTGTTTTCTGTTACATTTTCTAACTGGATATTGCCAGTGTATGGGAGAGGGATTTTTTTCATGATCTTTTTGTTCAACTGTTATGTTATGCTTTCAGTCGTCCTAGTAGTTTGTTAATTGATTCCGTTTGTTTTCATATCATCTACAAGTTTTTCTTTTTCCATTTTTATATCTTATCAGTTTATTATTTTTTGTTTAAGTCTGCTAGAACAATGTTGAATAAATGATGACTCAAAGCATCTTGTTTGAAGCCTGACCTTAATAGGAATGCTTCTAATTTTTATCTTTAAATATGATGTTTACTATAGGTTTCTGATTAAGTACTGTGGCAGAAACAGCAAGAGCAGCACTGCTAACAGCTGTTACTGTTTATTGAGTATGAGGCAAATGGATTCTAAGCAGTCTGTGTGTGCTGACTTATTTACTCTTGACATTTCAGTAGGTGGTGGTATTATCCTCATTTTTATAGATAGGGAAAATGAAATTTAGAGCTAATAAATAACTTGCTTAAGATGTTTTTACAAAAAATAGAAGATCTAGAATTTTAATACAGGCAGTCTGATTATAGAGTCCATCCTCTTATCTACTTCATCAAGATAAATATCCATTTCTTTCAGTTTTAGTTTTCAGTACTTTGTTGTTATTTAAAAATTTTAACTGAACAGTTGTTGAATAGTATGAGATGCTTTTCAGGCATCTAGTGCAATGGTTGTGTTGTTTTCTTTTTAATCTTTTACTAAATCTAGGGGATAGCATTGGTGTATTTTCTTGTGCTGAAAGATATTTGTGTTGTTTAGGCAGAATACTTCTTCAGTTCAGTCACTCAGTCATGTCTGACTCTTTGTGACCCCATGGACTGCAGCACGCTAGAGTTCCCTGTCCATCACCAACTCTCAGAGCTAGCACAAACTTATGTCCATGGAGTTGGTGATGCCATCCAACCATCTCATCATCTGTCGTCTCCTTCTCCTCCCTTCGATCTTTCCCAGCATAAGGGTCTTTTCCAGTGAGTCAGTTCTTCACATTAGGTGGCCAGAGTATTTGAGCTTTGGCTTCAGCATCAGTCCTTCCAATAAATATTCAGGATTGATTTCCTTTAGGATGGACTGGTTTGATCTCCTTGCTGCCCAAGGGACTCTCAAGAGTTTTCTCCAACACCACAGTTCAAAAGCATCAATCCTTTGGTGTTCAGTTTTCTTTATGGTCTGACTCTTACATCCATATATGACTATTGGAAAAACCATGATTAGACAGACCTTTGTCAGTAACATAATGTCTCTGCTTTTTAATATGCTGTCTAGATTTGTCATAGCTTTTCTTCCAAGGAGCAAGCATCCTTTAATTTCATGGCTGAGGTCACCATCAACAGTGATTTTGGAGCCCAAGAAAATAAAATCTGTCACTGTTTTCATTGTTTCCACATCTGTTGGCCATTAAGTGAAGGGACCAGATATGATCTTTTTTCTGAATGTTAAGTTTTAAACCAGCTTTTCACTCTCCTCTTTCACTTTGATCAAGAGGCTTTTAAGTTCCTCTTTGCTTTCTGCCATAATGGTGGTATCATCTGCCTATCTCAGGTTACTGATATTTCTCCCAGCAATCTTGATTCCAGCCGGTGCTTCATTCAGTGTGGCATTTTGCATGATGTAATCCGCATATAAGTTAAATGACCAGGGTGACAGTATACAGCCTTGACGTACTCCTTTCTCAATTTGGAACCGGTTTGTTGTTCTATATCCGGTTCTAACTATTGCCTCTTGACCTGCATAAAGATTACTCAGGAGGCAGACAAGGTGGTGTGGTATTCCCATCTCTTGAAGAATTTTTCACAATTTGTTGTGATCCACACAGACAAAGGCTTTAGCGTAGTCAATGAAGCGAAAATAGCTGTTTTTCTGGAATTCCCTTGCCTTTATCTGATCCAACAGATGTTAGCAATTTGATCTCTGGTTTCTCTGCCTTTTCTAAATCCAGCTTGAACATCTGGAAGTTCTCAGTTCACATACTGGTGAAGCCTGTCTTGGAAAATTTTGAGCATTACTTTGCTAGCATGTGAGATGAGTGCAATTGAGTGGTAGTTTGAACATTCTTTGACATTACCTTTCTTTGGGACTGGAATGAAAACTGGCCTTTTGCAGTCCTGTGGCCACTGCTGAGTTTTCCAAATTTGCTGGCGTATTGAGTACGGCACTTTCACAGCATCATCTTTCAGGATTTGAAATAGCTCAACTGGAATTTCCTCACTTCCACTAGCTTTGTTCATAGTGATGTGTTGTAAGGCCCACTTTACTTCACATTCCAAGATGTCTGGCTCTGGCTGAGTGATCACACTATCGTGGTTTCTCGGTCATTAAGATCTCTTTTGTATAGGTCTGTGTATTCTCACCATCTCTTCTTAATATCTTCTGCTTCTGTTAGGTCCATACTGTTTCTGTCCTTTATTGTGCCCATCTTGCATGAAATGTTCCCTTGGTATCTCTAATTCTCTTGAAGGGATCTCTAGTCTTTCCCATTTTATTGTTTTCCTCTATTTCTTTGCATTGATCACTGAGGAAGGCTTTCTTATCTCTCCTTGCTATTCTTTGGAACTCTGCATTCAAATGGGTATACCTTTCCTTTTCTCCTTTGCTTTTCACTTCTCTTCTTTACTTATCTTTTTTTAAGGCCTCCTCAGGCAGCCATTTTGCCTTTTTGCATTTATTCTTCTTGGGGATTGTTTTGATCAACGCTTCCTATACAATGTCATGAACCTCTGTCCATAGTTCTTCAGGTACTCTATCAGACCTAATCCCTTGAATCTGTTTGTCACTTCCACTGTGTAATCTTAAGGGATTTGATTTAGGTCATACCTGAAGGGTCTAGTGGTTTTTTCCTACTTTCTTCTATTTAAGTCTGAATTTGGCAATAAGGGGTTCATGATCTTAGCTACGGTCAGCTCCTGGTCTTCTTTGCTGATTGTATAGAGCTTCTCCATCTTTGGCTGCAAAGAATATAATCGATCTGATTTCGGTATTGACCATCTGGTGATGTCCATGTGTACAGTTGTTTCTTGTGTTGTTGGAAGAGAATGTTTGACCTGTGTCTTCTCTTGACAAAACTTTGTTAGTGTTTGCCCTGCTTCATTTTGTACTCCAAGGCCAAATTTGCCTGTTATTCCAGGTTTTTCTTGATTTCCTACTTTTGCATTCCAGTCCACTATGATGAAAAGGACATCTTTTTTTGGTGTTAGTTCTAAGAAGGTCTTTTAGGTCTTCATAGAGCTGTTCAACTTCAGTTTCTTTGGCATTAGTGGTTGAGGCATAGACTTGGATTACTGTGATGTTGAATGGTTTGCCCTGGAAATGAACCAAGATCATTCTGTCATTTTTGAGATTGCACCCAACTACTGCATTTCAGACTCCTATTGACTCTGAGGGCTACTCCATTTCTCCTAAGGGATTCTTGCCCACAGTAGTAGATATAATGGCCATCTGAATTAAATTCACCCATTCCAGTCCATTTTTGTTCACTGATTCCTAAAATGTCTATGTTTACTCTTGCCATCTCCTGTTTGACCACTTCTAGTGTACCTTGATTCATGAACTGAAGACTCTAGGTTCTTTATGTAATATTGTTCTTCACGGCATCGGACTTTCCTTCCATCACCAGTTGCATCCACAGTTGGGCATTGTTTTTGCTTTGGCTCCGTCTCTTCATTCTTTCTGGAGTTAATTTTCCTCTCTTCTCCAGTAGCATATTGGGCATCTACTGACCTGGGGCATTCATCTTTCAGTGTCCTGTCTTTTTGCCTTTTCATACTGTTCATGGGGTTCTCAAGGCAAGAATGCTTAAGTGGTTTGCCATTCCCTTCTCCAGTGGACCACTTTTTGTCAGAACTACCCATAGTGACCCATCTGTCTTGGGTGGCCCTACACGGCGTGGCTCATAGTTTCATTGAGTTAGACAAGGCTGTAGTCCAAGTGATCAGTTTGGTTAGTTTTCTGTAATTGTTAGCATACAAAGAATAGTCATAATCGAGAGACTCAACACTTGGTGGTGAAAAGCAATGATCTTGCAAGATGGGAAACAAGTGAGCCTGTGATTGAACTAGCTTACCACCTTGAGAGGGCTTCCCTGGTGGTGCAGTGGTAAATAATCCGCCTGCTAATTCAGGGATGCAAGAGATGCAGATTTGAGATCCCCTGGAGAAGTAAATGGCATCCCACTCCAGTATTCTTTCCTGAAAAATTCCATGGACTGCGGAGCTTGTACTGTCCATGGGGTTGCAAAGAGTGGGACGTAACTGAGTGACTGAGTGTGCACACGTGAACACACACACTGCATTGAGTTTCCAAACCATGTCAAAGGTAGGGGAAATCTAGGTCTAGGCTAAGCCCAGTGGATACTCTTTGAGTTGAAGATGACGACTAGGGACCCCAAGATGGGTGGAGTCCATAGAATAGAATATTGGAGAGCTCTTGAAGTAAGAGGATTCTTGAATGCTTCAGCTCCCCTCTTCAACTGTTGAGCCGAGTACTGACCAGTGGATGCATATAAAGAAACTGCTGGAACTTCCCTGGCAGTCCAATAGTTAAGACTTTGCCTTCCAGTGCCAGCAGTGCATGTTCAATATCTGGTTGGGGAGCTTAAATCCCACATGCCTCCAAGCCAAAAGTCAAGACACAATATAGAAGCAATATTGTAACAAATTCATTAAAGTATTTTTTTAAAAATGGTAATGAAAGATATTTTAGATATACAAAAATTCTAAAAATTTATCACCAGTTGACCCATATTCTGAAAAGAATGTTAAAGGAGTCCTTCAAACAGAAGGGCAGTATCATATAGACATGTGGTTCTGTACAAAGAAGTGAGACACTCTGAGAATGGTAACTACATGGGTAAATACATAAAATTTTCCTATTGTTTAAGTCTCTCTTAAAATAATTGTTCAAACGAAATATGCATGGGGAGTTTATAACATATGAAAGTTACATGCCAAAATAGCACAATATCAAGAGAGGAGAAATGTATGTATACTCTTAAGAGTTTACTTTACATGAGGTGATAACAGTATCACTTGCAGGAAGATTGTGATATGTTAAAGATGTATGAAAGTGAAAGTGTTAATCGCTCAGTCTGTCTCTGCGATCCCATGGAACGATGTATATTATAAACCATAAAGCAATGTCTAAAATAACAAAACAAAGAATTATAAATTATAAGTCAACCAAAGGTAACAAGTGAAAAACACACAAAAAAAACTCAGTTAACAAAAATAAGGACAGGACTTCCTTGGCGGTCCAGTGGTTAAGACTCAGTGCTTCCACTGCAGGAAGTACAGGTTCCATCCCTGGTCAGGGAATTAAGATCCTGCATACTGCGCCCTGCAGCAAAAAAAAAAGAGAAAAATATGGAGAGAAAAACAAAAATAAGGAGAACAAAAACCAGGAAACAAATACATGCTGCTTACAAAACCAAAGCAAAACAAACACCAGCAACAAAGAAGATAGTACTCTAAATAAGAAGAGATAAAAAGTCTAAACATAAAAAGATGGGGAAAGATACATATATCAATAGTGCGAAAAAAACCTAAAATATTTACTCTGTGGCGCTGAAGGTAAAAAGCTGAGATATGTCAAGAACTATCAGCTGCTACCAGAAGTTATGAATAGGCGAAGAAGAAATCTATCCAGAGTCTCAGAAGGACTTTTGATCTCCAGAATTTTAAGAGAATAAGTTTGTTTTAAGTTTGTGGTACTTTCTTACAACAGCCCTAGGAAACTAATAACTTTCTTTGTGTCCCCAAAATAGAGTGTAAGCAAATGAGGCAGGATCTTATATGTTTTGTTCCATTTTATATTCCTAGTATCTAGAATCATTCTCAGCATCAGTTCAGTTCAATTGCTCAGTTGTGTCTGACTCTGTGACCCCATGAATTGCAGCATGCCAGGCCTCCCTGTCCATCATTCATTTGTTGAATGAATAAACTGAGTTCATTTTTGAAGCAGGTGCATAACATATATTGCTGTAATAATATATATATACTTTAATTTGGGGCTCCCTTGGTGGCCCAGTGATACAAGAATCTTCCTGCTAGGGAATGGCAAGACATACTTCAAGTGATGAAAGAAAATAACCTACAGCCCAGATTACTGTACCCAGCAAGGATCTCATTCAAATATGAAGGAGAAATCAAAAGCTTTACAGACAAGCAAAAGCTGAGAGAATTAAGCACCACCAAACCAGCTCTCCAACAAATGCTAAAGGATCTTCTCTAGACAGGAAACACAAAAAAGATGTATAAACTGGAACCCAAAACAATAAAGTAAATGGCAACGGGATCATACTTACAAATAATTACCTTAAACGTAAATGGGTTGAATGCCCCCAACCAAAAGACAAAAACTGGCTGAATGGATACAAAAACAAGACTTGTATATATATTGTCTACAAGAGACCCACCTCAAAACAGTAGACACATATAGACTGAAAGTGAAGGGCTGGAAAAAGATATTCCACGCAAATAGAGACCAAAAGAAAGCAGGAGTAGCAATACTCATATGAGATAAAATAGACTTTAAAACAAAGGCTGTGAAAAGAGACAAAGAAGGACACTACATAATGATCAAAGGATCAACCCAAGAAGATACAACAATTATAAATATATATGAACCCAACATAGGAGCACTGCAATATGTAAGACAAATGCTAACAAGTATGGAAGGGGAAATTAACAATAACACAATAATAGTGGGAGACTTTAATACCCCACTCACACTTATGGATAGATCAATTAAACAGAAAATTAACAAGGAAACACACACTTTAAATGATACAATAGACCAGTTAGACCTAATTGGTATCTGTAGGGCATTTCACCCCAAAACAATGAATTTCGCTTTTTCAAGTGCACACAGAACCTTCTCCAGGCTAGATCACATCCTGGGTCATAAATCTAGCCTTGGTAAATTCAAAAAAATTGAAATCATTCCAAGCATCTTTTCTGACCACAAAGCAGTAAGATTAGATCTCAGTTACAAGAGAAAAACTATTAAAAATTCCAGCATATGGAGGCTGAACAACACACGGCTGAATAACCAACAAATCACAGAAGAAATCAAAAAAGAAATCAAAATATGTGTAGAAACGAATGAAAATGAAAACACAACAACCCAAAACCTGTGGGACACAGTAAAAGCAGTGCTAAGGGGAAAGTTCATAGCAATACAGGCATACTTCAAGAAACAAGTCAAATAAATAACCTAACTCTACACCTAAAGCAACTAGTAAAGGAAGAATTGGAGAACCCCAGAGTTAGTAGAAGGAAAGAAATCTTAAAAATCAGGGCAGAAATAAATACAAAAGAAACAAAAGAGGCCATAGCAAAAATAAACAAAGCCAAAAGCTGGTTCTTTGAAAGGATAAATAAAACTGACAAACCATTAGCCAGACTCATCAAGAAACAAAGAGAGAAAAATCAAATCAATAAGAAATGAAAATGGAGAGATCACAACAGACAACACAGAAATACAAAGGATCATAAGAGACTACTATCACCAATTATATGCCAATAAAATGGACAACGTGGAAGAAATGGACAAATTCTTAGACAAGTACAACTTTCCAAAACTGAACCAGGAAGAAATAGAAAATCTTAACAGACCCATCACAAGCATGGAAATTGAAACTGTAATCAGAAATCTTCCAGCAAACAAAAGCCCAGGTCCAGACAGCTTCACAGCTGAATTCTACCAAAAATTTAGAGAAGAGCTAACACCTATCCTACTCAAATTCTTCCATAAAATTGCAGAGGAAGGTAAACTTCCAAACTCATTCTATGAGGCTACCATCACCCTAATAGCAAAACCTGACAAAGATGCCACAAAAAAGAAAACTACAGGCCAATATCACTCACGAACATAGATACAAAAATCCTTAACAAAATTCTAGCAATCAGAATCCAACAACACATTAAAAAGATCATACACCATGACCAAGTGGGCTTTATCCCACGGATGCAAGGATTCTTCAATATCCACAAATCAATCAATGTAATATACCACATTAACAAATAGAAAAATAAAAGCCATATGATTATCTCAATAGATGCTGAGAAAGCCTTTGACAAAATTCAACATCCATTTATGATCAAAACTCTCCAGAAAGCAGGAATAGAAGGAACATACCTCAACATAATAAAAGCTATATATGACAAACCCACAGCAAACATTATCCTCAATGGTGAAAAATTGAAAGCATTTCCCCTAAAGTCAGGAACAAGACAAGGGTGCCCACTTGTACCACTACTATTCAACATACTTTTGGAAGTTTTGGCCACAGCAGTCAGAGCAGAAAAAGAAATAAAAGGCATCCAAATTGGAAAAGAGGAAGTAAAACTCTCACTGTTTGCAGATGACATAATCCTCTACGTAGAAAACCCTAAAGACTCCACCAGAAAATTACTAGAGCTAATCAATGAATATAGTAAAGTTGCAGGATATAAAATCAACACACAGAAATCCATTGCATTCTTATACACTAATAATGAGAAAAATAGAAAGAGAAATTAAGGAAACAATTCCATTCACCATTGCAATGAAAAGAATAAAATACTTAGGAATATATCTACCTAAAGAAACTGAAGACCTATATATAGAAAACTATAAAACACTGGTGAAAGAAATCAAAGAGGACACTAACAGATGGAGAAATATACCATGTTCATGGATCGGAAGGATCAATATAGTGAAAATGAGTATACTACCCAAAGCAATATATAGATTCAATGCAATCCCTATCAAGCTACCAATGGTATTTTTCACAGAGCTAGAACAAATAATTTCACAATTTGTATGGAAATACAAAAAACCTCAAATAGCCAAAGCAATCTTGAGAATGAAGAATGGAACTGGAGGGATCAACCTGCCTCACTTCAGGCTCTACTACAAAGCCACAGTCATCAAGACAGTATGGTACTGGCACAAAGACAGAAATATAAATCAATGGAACAAAATAGAAAGCCCAGAGATAAATCCATGCACCTATGGACACCTTATCTTTGACAAAGGAGACAAGAATATACAGTGGAGAAAAGATAATCTCTTTAAGAAGTGATGCTGGGAAAACTGGTCAACCACTTGTAAAAGAATGAAACTAGAACACTTTCTAACACCATACACAAAAATAAACTCAAAATGGATTAAAGATCTAAACATAAGACCAGAAACTATAAAACTCCTAGAGGAAAACATAGGCAAAACACTCTGTGACATAAATCACAGCAGGATCCTCTATGACCCACCTCCCAGAATACTGGAAATAAAAGCAAAAATAAGCAAATGGGACCTAATTAAAATTAAAAGCTTCTGCACAACAAAGGAAACTATATGCAAGGTGAAAAGACAGCCTTCAGAATGGGAGATAATAATAGCAAATGAAGCAACTGACAAACAACTAATCTCAAAAATATACAAGCAACTTATGCAGCTCAATTCCAGAAAAATAAATGACCCAATCAAAAAATGGGCCAAAGAACTAAATAGACATTTCTCCAAAGACTTACAGATGGCTAACAAACACATGAAAAGATGCTCAACATCACTCATTATGAGAGAAATGCAAATCAAAACCACAATGAGGTACCGTTTCACTCCAGTCAGAATGGCTGCGATCCAAAAGTCTACAAGCAATAAATGCTGGAGAGGGTGTGGAGAAAAGGGAACCCTCTTACACTGTTGGTGCGCATGCAAACTAGTACAGCCACTGTGGAGAACTGGAAATAGAACTGCCTTATGACCCAGCAATCCCACTGCTGGGCATACACACCGAGGAAACCAGAATTGAAAGAGACACGTGTACCCCAGTGTTCATCGCAGCACTGTTTATAATAGCCAGGACATGCAAGCAACCTAGATGTCCATCAGCAGATGAATGGATAAGAAAGCTGTGGCACATATACACAATGGAGTATTACTCAGCCATTAAAAAGAATACATTTGGAGGAAAGGAAAGGGAGGAGCAAGGAACTATGGCTGCCGTGGTAGCTCTTTTCGGTGGGCTAGGGAAGAGAAAGTTTACGCGTTTCCCAACGGCTTTTGTCTGCCTCACCAATCCCGGGACTCGTGCAGTGCTGTGGAGAAGTTGTTCACAATATAAACAGGTAACCAGCAGTGAGGACCTGCCAATTCCAATGGAAAATCCTTATAAGGAGCCTCTGAAAAAATGTATCTTGTGTGAAAAACGTGTAGATTATAAGAATGTACAGCTTTTATCCCAGTTTATTTCTCCATTTACTGGATGCATTTATGGAAGGCACATAACAGGTCTTTGTGGGAAGAAACAAAAAGAAATCACAAAAGCAATTAAGAGAGCTCAAATATTGGGGTTTATGCCAGTTACCTACAAGGATCCTGCCTATCTCAAAGACCCTAAAGTTTGTAACATCAAATATAGGGAGTAAATTATATAAAGTTATCATCAATAAACGTATTTTGCAATAAAAAAAATAAATAAAAATAAATAAATAAATAAAAAGAATACATTTGAATCAGTTCTAATGAGGTGGATGAAACTGGAGCCGATTATACAGAGTGAAGTAAGCCAGAAAGAAAAACGCCAATACAGTATACTAACACATATATATGGAATTTAGAAAGATGGTAATGATAACCCTGTATGCGAGACAGCAAAAGAGACACAGATATATAGAACAGTCTTTTGGACTCTGTGGTAGAGGGCGAGGGGGGGATGATTTGGGAGAATGGCATTGAAACATGTATAATATCATATAAGAAATGAATCGCCAGTCCAGGATCGATGCAGGATACAGGATGCTCAGGGCTGGTGCACTGGGATGACTCAGAAGAATGGTACGGGGAGGGAGGTGGGAGGGGGGTCCAGGATGAGGAACACGTGTACACCCATGGCAGATACATGTTGATGTATGGCAAAACCGATACAATATTGTAAAGTAATTAGCCTCAATTTAAATAAATAAATTTAAATTAAAAGAATCCTCCTACTAATGCAGGAGACATGGTTTTGATCCCTGGGTCAGAAAGATCCCCTGGAGAAGGGAATGGCAACCCATTCCAGTGTTCCTGCCTGGGAAGTCCCATGGACAGAGGAGACTGATGGGGTCGCAGAGTTGGACATGGCATAGTGACTAAACATCTTCGCTTCATTGACTATGCTAAAGCCTTTGACTGTGTGGATCACAACAAACTGGAAAACTCTTCAAGAGATGGAAATACCGGACCACCTTACCTGCCTCCTGAGAAATCTGTATGCAGGTCAAGAAGCAACAGTTAGAACTGGGCATGGAACAACGAACAGGTTCCAAATTGTGATGGGAGTACATCCAGGCTGTATATTATCACCCTGCTTATTTAACTTATATGCAGAGTATTTCATGCAAAATTCTGGACTGGATGAAGCACCAGCTGGAATCAAGATTGCCGGGAGAAATATCAATAACCTCAAATATGCAGATGACACCACCCCTTATGGCAGAAAGCAAAGAAGACCCTCTTTATGAAAGTGAAAGAAGAGAGTGAAAAAGTTGGCTTAAAGTTCAACATAAAAAAACGAAGATCATGGCATCCAGTCCCATCAATTCATGGCAAATAGATGTGGAAACAATGGAAACAGTTATTTTCTTGAGCTCCAAAATCACTACATATGATGACCTCAGCCATGAAATTAAAAGACGCTTGCTCCTTGGAAGAAAAGCTATGACAAACCTATAGAGCATATTAAAAAGTAGAGACCTCACTTTACCGACAAAGGTCTAGGCATGGTTTTTCCAGTAGTCATGTATGGATGTGAGAGTTGGACCATAAAGAAAGCTGAGTGCTGAAGGATTGATGGCTTTTGAACTGTGGTGTTGGAGGACTCTTGAAAGTCCTTTGGACAGCAAGGAGATCCAACCAGTCAATCCTAAAGGAAATCAATCCTAAATATTCATTGAAAGGACATGCTGAAGCTAAAGCTCCAATAATTTGGCCACCTGATGTGAAGAACTGACTTACTGGAAAAGACCCTGATGCTGGGAAAGATTGAAGGGAGGAGGAGAAGGGGATGACAGACGATGAGATGGTTGGATGGCATCACCAACTTGATGGACATGAGTTTGAGTAAGCTCTGAGCATTGGTGATGGACAGGGAAACCTGGCTTGCTGCAGTCCATGGGGTCACAAAGAGTCGGACGGGACTGAGTGACAACTAAAGTGAACCATTCTGTCAGTTTTAAAACAGGATAAGCCCTCAAATCAAAAAAGCAAGAGAATTCGAGAAAAACATCTATTTGCACTTTATTGATTAAGCCGAAGCCTTTAACTCTGTGGATCACAACAAACTGTGGAAAACTCTTCAAAAGATGGGAATACAAGACCACCTTACCTTCCTCTGGAGAAATCTGTATGCAGGTCAAAAACAACAGTTAGAACCGGACATAGAACAATAAACTGGGACTTCTTGTTTCAGAGTTTTGTTATGAGACTGTAGTGCATAAATAGAAAGATTGCCCTTTTTCAGAACTATAAAGAACCTCTCTACAGTGTGAACAAGGTACTTGCTAGGGTAGTGGGTCAGGATGACATGACCACATAGTACTCTGCATGCATACTCAGTTGCTGTGGTGTCCGACTCTTTGTGACCCTGTGTATTATAGCCCAGAGGCTTCTCTGTCCATGGGATTATACAGGCAAGAATAGTGGAGTGGGTTGCCATTTCCTCCTCCAGAGCATCTTCCTAACCCAGGGATTGAACCTATGTCTCCCACATTGGCAGGCAGGTTCTTTACCACTGAGCCACCTGGGAATCCGCTCGTAGTACTCTACCAACATGCTCATATATATGTATTTTTTGTTCTGTTGCTTTGATGAACAGTTGAATGACATGGTAGATTTTTCTATTCTAGGACTATTCAGAATTGGGAAGTGAAGGAGTAAAACAGGTAGGAAAAAGGGATCCTGCAACTTAGTTCTTTTTTATAGCTTTATCTGAGACACTCTAAAGAATTCACTATGAAATTGCTTTGTTATAGATTGACTATTACCTGGTTAGGGAATATAAAAGTGAAGTTAGTATTAATATTTCATGAAATAATACTGTGTTTCATACATAGTACTGTGAAGTCTTCATCAAGAAGTTAGTAGTTTTATCTGGGAGAGATAAAACTTCCCGGACAGGGAAGTTTTAAAAAACACATTGTGTTTTTTAATTTAAATTTTATTTACTTTTTAGTACTGAAGCCACAGGGTACAAAGTTGGAAAGGTACAAAGAGTGTACTGTATAGGGGTTCCCTCCCAGTCTAGTGTCTCAAACAGCCCGTGGCAGCTAGTATTTGAATTTTTATCCTTCCTGAGATATTTTATGCACGTATTTAAATTAGTATGTATTTTGTCTTTTTTGCGGTGTCTTTGCCCATGAATAATAAATACACTGTTTATACTTTAGCGGTGTATTTTAGATACACTTCTATCTGTACACTTCTATATCTGTACATTTTTTATGACTACTATAATTGTATATGTCACAGTTTACCTAGTCCCTTATTCACAAACATTTAGGTTGCTCCTGCCTTTTACTATTAAATTGAATGCTATAGTGAATAAGTGTGTATATGTGTTGTTTTACAGTATCCATAGGATCCTGTAGTAGAAGTAGAATAATTAGATTCAAATGTGTACTTTAATTTTGATTGATAGAGCAACACTGGCCATACACCTTGTGTAGGTAGGGTTTTTGTTTTTAACTGAGGTCTAATGTACAAACAATGGAATTCATAGCTATAGGTGTAGAATTTGAGGGGAAGGTTATGCTAGTTCACACTGTAACTCTCAGTGTATAAGAATGCTTTTATGTCATATTTCACAACATTTAATTACCTTTTACTTTTTAATTTTTTGCTAGTACTTAAGGTGAGAATACTGCAGTAATTTTGTTTGTTTACTGTTTTTACTAAATACAGCTTACATACAATGAAGTCCACAAATCATAGTACAGAGCTCATGGTTCACTGTCTCAGAGTGTTCTCTTTGTCCTTGCACTACCCTTCCCACAAAAGATAACCACTGTTAGGACCTATCCCAAAGATTTAAGTCAGCCTGTTTTTGAACTTAATATAAAGGAAATCATATAGATCATACTTTCATTGCATTTGGATTCTTCTGTATTATATGTGAAATTTAGTTATGTTGCTGTGAGTACCTTTAATTTATCCTTTTTCATTGCTGTGATTTAGTTACTTGAATATACTGTAATTCTACTGCTTGTGGATTTTTGGTTTGGTTGTTTCTACTTTTCAACTTTTATGAATACAACTTCTGTGAAAATTTTTGTACATTTCTTGAAGAAATTTAGCACTCATTTCTTTTGCCTGGACGTGTTATCTGGATAGGTTCTGTTTGTTTTTAATTGAGGTCAATTTATAAACAATAAAATTCACCAACTTTTAGTGTACAGTTATTTAGAAAGCAATTTCCCTTGGGTCTCTTGCATTTCTGAATGTCTTATGAGCAATAGCTCTAACTGCCTTTTCTTCCAGACTGTCTTTTCAAGGATATTGAAAGATAGAAATGATATCTCTTCATAAAGCAAAGAGCAGGTTTCTGACAGCCGTGGTAAACAGATGCCATGTTTCCCTCCAAAGTAGAGGGCAGGTGTACGTGTGTGTGTGTGTGTCTGTGTGTCTGTGTGTGTCTGTGTCTGTGTGTGTGTTAGTTGCCCAGCCGTTTCTGACTCTTGGTGACCCCATGGACTGTAGCCTGCCAGGCTTCTCCATCCATGGGATTTTCCATTCAAGAATACTGGAGTGGGTTGCCATTTCCTTCTCCAGCAGGTGTGCTTCTTGCCATTTTAAAAGATTAAGGTTTCCAATAAGCTTAGTCTTCCTCTCCTGGAACACAACCCTCTGCAGGTACAGGTGTTTCATGACACTTTTCACAGCGTTCTGTGAATTGGAGTTTGGGCGACTGGCACAGGAAAATGCTGTTAATCTTGATTGGTGTTCCTGGTATGAGTAATAAAATCATATGTAGCTGACTCAAGAGTCTTGTGTCTTCCTCTAGTATCCATGAAACTAACCGGTTAACCTGTAAGTAGAATCAAATCTCAGAGCCTTCACAATTCTTGACACAATTTGGTAAATTTTGACAAATGAATAGAATTTTATCACCACCATAGTCAATTCATAGCACATTTCTGTCCCCACAAGCTCCTTTGTGCCCCTTTATATCTATTCCCCTTTCCCTAGTTTTGTCATTTGTTGAATTTCTCATATATAGAATTTTACATTATATCAGTTCAGTTCACTCACTCACTCATGTCCAACTCTTTGTGACCCCATGGACTGCAGCATGCCAGGCCTCCCTGTCCATCACCAACTCCCAGAGTTCACTCAAACTCATGTCCATTGAGTCGGTGATGCCATCCAAACATCTCATCCTTTTGTCATCCCCTTCTCTTGCCCTCAATCTTTCTCAGCATCAGGGTCTTTTCAAATGAGTCAGTTCTTTGCATCAGGTGGCCAAAGTATCGGAGTTTCAGGTTCAGTATCAGTCCTTCCAATGACTATTCAGTACTTATTTCCTTTAGGATGGGCTGGTTTGATCTCCTTGCAGTCCAAGGGACTCCGAAGACTCTTCTTCAACACCACAGTTCGAAAGCATTACTTCTTGGCACTCAGCTTTCTTTATAGTCCATCTCACACATCCATACATGACTGCTGGAAAAACCATAGCCTTGACTAGACGGACCTTTGTTGCCAAAGAAACGTCTCTGCTTTTTAATATGCCATCTAGGTTTGTCATAGCTTTTCTTCCAGGGAGCAGTTCAGTTCAGTCCAGTCCCTCAGTCGTGTCTGACTCTTTGCGACCCCATGAATCACAGCACGCCAGGCCTCCCTGTCCATCACCAACTCCCAGAGTTCACTCAGACTCACATCCATCAAGTCAGTGATGCCATCCAGCCATCTCATCCTCTGTCGTCCCCTTCTCTTCCTGCCCCCAATCCCTCCCAGCATCAGAGTCTTTTCCGATGAGTCAACTCTTCACATGATGTAGCCAAAGTACTGGAGTTTCAGCTTTAGCATCATTCCTTCCAAAGAAATCCCAGGGCTGATCTCCTTCGGAATGGACTGGTTGGATCTCCTTGCAGTCCAAGGGACTCTCAAGAGTCATCTCCAGCACCACAGTTCAAAAGCATCAATTCTTAGGCGCTCAGCTTTCTTCACAGTCCAACTCTCACATCCATACATGACCCCTGGAAAAACCATAGCCTTGACTAGACGGACGTTTGTTGGCAAAGTAATATCTCTGCTTTTGAATATGCTAACTAGTTTGCTCATAACTTTCCTTTCAAGGAGTAAGCATCTTTTAATTTCATGGCTGCAGTCACCATCTGCAGTGATCTTGGAGCCAAAACAAATAAAGTCTGACGCTGTTTCCACTGTTTCCCCGTCTATTTCCATGAAGTGATGGGACCAGATGCCATGATCTTAGTTTTCTGAATGTTGAGCTTTAAGCCAACTTTTTCACTCCTTTTTCACTTTCATCAAGAGGCTCTTTAGTTCTTCGCTTTCTGCCATAAAGGTGGTGTCATCTGTATATCTGAGGTTATTGGTATTTCTCCCAGCAATCTTGATCCCAGCTTGTACTTCATCCAGCCCAGCGTTTCTCATGATGTACTCTGCATATAAGTTAAATAAGCAGGGTGACAATATATAGTCTTGACGTACCCTTTCCCTATTTGGAATATAGCCTGTTTTGTATGGCTTCTTTCATTCAACATAGTGCTTTTGAGATTTGTTCATGCTCTTTCCTGTATCACTAGTTTATCCCCTTTTATTGCTGAGTAGTATTCTATTGTATGGATATACTGCTGTTTGGATATTTGTTTATCCTTTCACTAGTTGATTGACATTTGGATTGTTTCTAGTTTGGGGCTATTATAAGCAAAACTGCTGTAGGTTTGGATATAAGTTTTCATATGGACATTTATTTTTATTTCTCTTGGATACATTATTAGGAGTGGAAATGCTAAGTCTTATGATGTGCTTTTAATTCGTAAAGAACTGCGAAATTGTTTTCCAAAGTGTGTGTATCATCTTACATTCCTATCAGGCTTGTTTTAATTTGTATCTAGTTATGAGTGAGGTTGAAAGTATCATTTCATATGTTTGAGTTACTTGTGTTTCCTTCTCTATAAAATGCCTGTTTGGCTCATCTTGCATGTTGTCTTCTAAACAGGGAAGGTGAGGTGTTGGACTTCTGTAGTGATTTGTAGGCATTCTTCATATATTGGGATAATTTTGGTCAGACTATGAATTACAAGCTTCTTTTTTTCCTATTTGGCTATTATCTTTTGAACTTGCCAATGGTGAGGTTTTGCCATGTAGAAATTTGTCTCTCTGAACTCTTCAGTCTCACAGAGTATTTACTAGCAGTGTAAGACTTCATAATATAGAAACAGGATTGCTCTTTTAATTGACCTTAAAGTATAAATTGGGCTTCCCTGGTGGCTTAGTCAGTAAAGAATCTGCCTGCAATGCAGACCTGGGTTTAATCCCTGGGTCCAGAAGATCCTCTGGAGAAGGAAATGGCAACCCACTCCAGTATTCTTGCCTGGGAAATCTCATGGACACAGGAGCCTGGTGGGCTCCAGTCCGTGGGGTCACAAGAGTTGGACATGACTTAGTGACTAAAACCACCAAAGTATAAAGTATGTTTCCCAGCTGTATTTTATGTAGGCATAACATTAGGGGGAATAAAGAAAAATATTCTGAAGAGTTCAGTTTGTTTTCTGCATTCTCACAAGAATTTTACCACCTTTTAGAAAACAACTATACAATGGAAACAAAAGAGCTTTAGAACTTGTGTCTTTATTATGCATGGTAAGAGTAAAAATATTTAAAATAATATTGCATGTGTCTTTTACAGAAATATCTATGCAAGATGTTCACATTGCAAACTTGGATAGTGCAAGCCTTGTTTATTTTCCTCACCACTGAATCTATAGGTAAGGTTCATGAGATATCCTACCTCCCAATCCCATAAATTAGGTTTGTATATTACTGAATAATTATATAATTATGCTTACATATTTATTCTTTAGGATCATTATTGAAAGAACGATGTTGCCTTAAAAATGGACTCAAGTTAAAATGCTCTTGACAAATTATAATTTGTATAATTTGAGTTGAAGCACTCAGTAATCCTAAATCTTGTTCAGCTGTACTAATAGTAAGTTTAATATTGAGAAGGAAAAAGGGGGATTTTGTTTATTTTTTTTAAATAAAGAAACAGAATCAGGTTTGTTAACTTTTAGCACTTCACTCCTTAATAGGCAAAGATGTCACTGAGCAGAAGTGAGATTGTGATACCAGAAGAAAGATTACCTAGAGCAATACTGCTCCAACTGGTCCACAGCCTGAGAACTGGTTGTTATTGGTCCATAATGAGATGAGTACAGAAATTAAGAATAAATGTTTAGAAATGCTTTTAACAATTTGGCATAGCCATGATATCCAAGCATGTGATCAATGGACTTGCCTCATCAAACATAATATAAAACAAAAGTGTATGTCTGTAAAGGATTGGGTGAATAAAACCTAAACTGATCCTTTACCCCAGATAATTTGAGAAGTATTGCTCTAAGTCAAACCCTCTTTAAATTCAAGAATGCAGCCTCTTTTTAAACACTGGAAATGATACAAACCTTAGGCTGAAATTTTTTCTCATTTAAAAGTCTTTCCTTAGTCTTAAACCCAAATTTTCTTCCTTGTAACTTTTTCTCATTAACCTTAAAAATCCTTCTATTGTAGATCCACTTTCCTTTTCCACTGTTCAAGTCTTCAAGTATTGAAGGAATGCTTTCTAACCCCTCTCTTGCCCAAATTAAATTTACCTAGTTATCCTAATTATTCTTTGTCGGATTTGACTTCCAATCTGTATGCACTGATTACCCTCCTGACTCTTCCCTTGATTTTTCATATCATATGGCTCAGACGGTAAAGCGTCTGCCTACAATGTGGGAGACCCGGGTTCGATCCCTGGGTTGGGAAGATCCTCTGGGGAAAGAAATGGCAACCCACTCTAGTACTCTTGCCTGGAAAATCCCATAGGTGGAGAAGCCTGACAATCTATGGGGTCCCAAAGACTCGGACACTACTGAGCGACTTCACCTCACCTTCACCTCACCATCCTACTTAATTCTAGTTAACAACAGTGAAACTTTAGCCAGTCACTTAATTTGTGTCTCGGTTTCATGATCTGTAAGATGGGGATAGTAATGTCTCTAACTTCTAGGGTTATTGTGAGATTTAAATGAGTTAATACACAGAAGGCATTTGGGCAGTACCTGCCCATAGTACACTTTATAAAAAGGAATGTAATAATATATTTATTATTAAGGTTTGAATAAAATGCACTTAAGGAAAAAAATATATCAGAACTCGACATATTCTGAGTATAGTGATTTTATTAGTTACTTTTGAAGGATCATTTTTATTAAAGCAGCATAATTTTTTGCCAGTTAAGATACACTGTAGTTTAATGTTAAGCCATCTACCTACCAGTCACTGAAAATTCTCAGATTGTTTTCACGTCAATTACTTTAAAGCCATTTCCCCTTCACTCTATATTTATTTATCAACCTAAATAGAAGATGATTTTGCCAGATTTATTAGCCTATCAGTCTAGTCCTTCAGCATAATTTTGAATCCTGACATTATCCAAATTATTGGCAATCCATTATAATCTTTTGCTGATTTGACAAGTGTGTGTGTCTGTTTTCCCCCTAAGTTGTTGATAAAAAGGTTGAAAATAACAGGACTATATTATCTGTTGCTGCCAGACAGCTTACTCTAAAGCTTCATACCTTAAAATGGCATTACTTATTATTTCTCATGGTTTATGTGTGACTGGCTCAGTCAGACACAGAGATTCTCCTTTTCCCTGTGATATCTGGGCCCTCAGCTAGAATATTCAGTGCTGAGTAGCTAGAGTCATCTGAAGTCTCATTCACTTATTATGTCTGGTGTTGATGATGGCTGTAGATTCAGGGCTTTGGGGCTCTTAGCTAAAACACCACATGTGGTCTGTCCTTGCGGCCTTGGCTTGCTTACATGTGGCTGGGTTCCATGGCAAATGTCGCAAGAGAAAAAGAGAGCTAGTCAGGAGTTGTATTTTTTTGTGATCTAGCTTTGGAAGTCATTTAGCACACTCTGTTGGCTGGGGCAGGCATAAGCACCCTTAAAGATCTGAGAGCAAAAGGGAAACATGGACCTCATTTCTTTGGAGGAGTATTAGTCACTTTGTAAGATGAGCATGTTGAATAGGATGCATTTATAAGCATGACCTTCTTTGGAAAGTACAGTCTGCCCCAAGGTTTGAGGGGAGGCACTTCAGCCATACTCCTTTAGCCTCCCTCTCATTGACTTTTTTTAGTCAGTGATTTTTTTATATGTAGGTAATCAAATGAAAATGTTTTAGTTTGAAGTTACGAAATATCTGTTTCTATAGATCAAGAGTAGTCAAAAATCAGCCTAGTAATCCTGTAAAAGTGGATTTCATTTGGCACAGGATGGTTTCAGTGAGCCTGTGCTTCATTTCGCAAACTGGAACATTTGCCTGTTTCTAGTATTTCTTATTCTGTGTGATTAAAAATTGTTATTTAGTCTCTGGCTATATCCCATGTTCTTTAGTACTCTGAAGTATATTTCCTAGGTAAGGTTCCCTCTCATTATTAAAGAGAAAGTCAAACAGGAATGATTTTACCAAGGAACAAAGTGCGATTGGAGGGGTTTTAAGGACTTGCTCATTGTCACCGGGTAACTCTGTCGCAGGATGGACATTGACAGGAGCTTGTGTGCTAGGACGTGCCACAGCCATGCATCAGTAACGGAAGGCCACACAAACAGGCCACAGCACAAGCTTTGAAACAAACAGTTTCACTCTGGGCCTTATGAGCATAATGACAGATATGGAATAAGAAGTTAATTGTTTAGTTTTTAAAAGTAGTTTTATCCTTTGTGCAGTCTAGCCTGGGACCAAGTTGAGAATTGGAAGAATCTGCCTGATATTTGAGGTTTACTCCATAAAAGTATCTCAGCGTTCTTTATAAAATAAACGATTGAAGTAAATTCTCTCCAAGGTTGTTATCAGTTTTTTGATTCTCTGATTCTATACATCTTTTATCTTAACTGCTAGAACCCGTCACCTCTGAGAGACGTTTCCAGAGTCAGTGTGACTAGATTACTTGTCTCTGGATAATAGTAGTAATGATGATTTGTTGTTGTTTAGTCGCTCTTTTGTAACGCCAGGGATGGTAGCCCACCAGGCTCTTCTGTCCATGGGATTCTCCAGGCAAGAATACTAGAGTGGGTTGCCATTTCCTTCTCCAGGGGATCCTCCTGACCCAGGAGCAAACCTGCATCTCCTGCACTGGCAGGTGGGTTCTTCACCACTGAGACACCAGGGAAGCCAAGCAATGGTGACAGGCTACCATCTATTGGAGGCCTTTTGAAGACCAGGCATTGTAGTAGGTTCTTTACATAACTAATATCTAATCGCAAGAAACTTTCAAGATAGTCATTATTAACTTCATTTTCCAAGTGAATAAATTAAAGCTGTTAGAACTTCAAATTCCATTGGCATTCACTCAAGAAAGCTGCCTTAAGTTTCTAGATAGTGAGAATAGAGAAGAAGGATAGAATCATGTCAAGTATTGAGCATTTTATCTTGATGGTAATAGGTAGGCATTAAGTAATTTAAAATAGGGAAATGGCATAATCATTTTTGAACAGTAACTTTGGGAGCTGTATGTTTAAGATAAACTAGAAGGAGGTCAGATTGTGGTATAATGTGATTGCCTGAGTGCCAGCAGCCAAAGTAGGGTTGATGAGAAGAGGTTGCTATACATACTAAGAATATAGAAACAAAAAGACCCAGAGAGTGTGGGAGGAGGCTAAATGAGAGAGTGAGGACTGCAAGGTTATCTGGCCTAGGCGACCGGATGGGAGTAGTGTCTCAGCGGCAATAGGAAAGTGAGAAGAAGAAAGAATAAGTTTGGAAGGGACTGTGATACATAGTCTATGCCCCGACCAGTAACTAAAGAAGCTGAAGTTGAACAGTTTTATGAAGACCTACAACACCTTCTAGAACTAACACTAAAAAAAAAAATGTCCTTTTCATAATAGGGGACTAGAATGCAAAAGGGGGAAGTCAAGAAACACCTGGAGTAACAGGCAATTTTGGCCTTGCAATACAAAATGAAGCACGACAAAGGCTAACAGAGTTTTGCCAAGAGAATGCCCTGGTCATAGCAAACACCCTCTTCCAACAACACAAGAGAAGACTCTACACATGGACATCACCAGATGGTCAATAGCAAAATCAGATTGATTATATTTTTTGCA
This sequence comes from Ovis canadensis, assembly GCF_042477335.2. NCBI lineage: Eukaryota > Metazoa > Chordata > Mammalia > Artiodactyla > Bovidae > Ovis > Ovis canadensis. Next base: position 36,276,397 of record NC_091260.1, read on the forward strand.
GCCAAACATGGAGAAGCTCTATACAGTCAGCAAAAACAAGACTGGGAGCTGACTGTGGCTGAGATCATGAACTCCTTATTGTCAAATTCAGACTTAAATTGAAGAAAGTATGGAACACCACTAGACCCTTCAGGTATGACCTAAATCAGATCCCTTACAATTATACAGTGGAAGTGACAAATAGATTCAACGGATTAGATCTGATAGACAGAATGCTTGAAGAGCTGTGAATGGAGGTTCATGACATGGTACAGGAGGCATTGATCAAGACCATCCCCAAGAAAAAGAAGTGCAAAAAGGCAAAATGTTTGTCTGAAGAGGCCTTACAAACAGGTATGAAAAGAAGAGAAGTGAAAGGCAAAGGAGAAAAGGAAAGATATACCCATTTGAATGCAGAGTTCCAAAGAATAGCAAGAAGAGATAAGAAAGCCTTCCTCAGTGATCAATGCAAAGAAATAGAGGAAAACAATAGAATGAAAAAGACTAGAGATTTCTTCAAGAAAATTAGAGATACTAAGGGAATTTTCATGCAAAGATGGGCACAATAAAGGACAGAAATGGTATGGACCTAACAGAAGCAGAAGATATTAAAGAGGTGGCAAGAACGCACAGAAGAACTGTACAGAAAAGAGCTTCACGACCCAGATAATCATGATGATGTGATCACTCACCTAGAGCCAGACATCCTGGAATGTGAAGTCAAGTGGGTCTTAGGAAGCATCCCTTTGAACAAAGCTAGTAAAGGTGACGGAATTCCAGTTCATCTATTTCAAATCCTGAAAGATGATGCTGCACTCTATATGCCAGCAAATTTGGAAAACTCAGCAGTGGCCACAGGACTGGAAAAGGTCAGTTTTAATTCCAGTCCCAAAGAAAAGCAGTGCCAAAGAATGCTCAAACTACTGCACAGTTGCACTCATCTCAGATGTTAGCAAAGTAATGCTCAAAATTCTCCAAGCCAGGCTTCACCAGTACGTGAACTGAGAACTTCCAAATGTTCAAGCTCATTTTAGAAAAGGCAGAGGAACCAGAGATCAAATTGCCAACATCTGCTGAATCATCAAAAAGGCAAGAGAGTTCCAGAAAAGCATCTATTTCTGCTTTATTGACTATACCAAAGCCTTTGACCGTGTGGATCACAACAAACTGGAAAATTCTTCAAGAGAAGGGTATACCAAACCACCTGACCTGCCTCCTGACCAATCTGTATGCAGATCAAGAAGCATTAGAACCGGACATGGACAACAGACTGGTTCCAAATCGGGAAAGGAGTATGTCAAGGGTGTATTATGTCACCTTGCTTGTTTAACCTGTATGTAGACTACATCATGAGAAACACTGGGCTGGAGGAAGCACAGGCTGGACTCAAGATTGCCAGGAGAAATACCAATAATTTCAGATATTGCAGAAAGTGAAGAGGAACTAAAGAACCTGTTGATGAAAGTGAAAGAGGAGAGTGAAGAAGTTGGCTTAAAGCTCAACAGTCAGAAAACTAAGATCATGGCATCCGGTCCCATCACTTCAGGGCAAATAGATGGGGAAACATTGGAAACAGTGACAGACTTTATTTTCAGGGGCTCCAAAATCACTGCAGATGGTGACTTGCAGCCATGAAATTAAAAGATGCTTGCTCCTTGGAAGAAAAGCTATGACCAAGCTAGACAGCTTATTAATAAGCAGAGACATTACTTTGCCAACAAAGATCCATCTAGTCAAAGCTGTCATTTTCCAGTAGTCATGTATCGATGTGAGAGTTGGATTGTAAAGAAAGCTGAGCGCCAAAGAATTGATGCCTTTGAACTGTGTGGTGTTGGAGAAAACTCTTGAGAGTCTCATAGACTGCAAGGAGATCCAACCAGTCTATCCAAAAGGAAATCAGTCCTGAATATTCATTGGAAGGAATGATGCTGAAGCTGAAACTCCAATACTTTGGCCACCTGATGCCAAGAACTGACTCATTTGAAAAGACCCTGATGCTGGGAAAGATTAAAGATGAGAGGAGAAGGGGACAATAGAGGATGAGATTGTTGGGTGGCATCACTGACTCAATGGACATGAGTTTGAGTAAATTCTGGGAGTTGGTGATGGACAGGGAAGCCTGACATGGTGCAGTCCATGGGGTCACAAAAAGTCGGACACAACTGAGCGACTGAAACAAACTATGATACTTATAATTTTAGACATGTTCATTTTAAAGTACTTATGAAATATCTCAAGTGGATGTCTTGTAAGCCACTGAAAACAGAAAATTAGAGTCAGAAAGAGGGGTTTACATGTCATCAACATGGAGTAGGTCATAGGAAAATCATGTAGTTGCATTTTACTTTTTTATATAATTTGGTTTTTTGTTTTTTAATATGAGATTGTATCCCATATACTTATTGTTAAAACCAGTGTATTTGGTCATCTTATTTTACTCATCCTGTTTTTATTTTGCTACACCCTTGCTCTTTACTTTTTGTTTGATTTTGACATATGAACAACGCATACTGTCTTTGTGTGTCCCCATCTGCACCCTCAAAGGCATTCAGGACTGGCAAGAAGCAGAGACCATCCCCTGTCTTCTGGTGGGTCTATTTAGACACTGGGTGTGAGTTGAGAGAATTGGTGGTAGAGCAAATATGAATCACCCTGCAGGCAAACTATTTCCTAAAGCAAAGTAGAATGTTATAAAAAGGGCTGAAATTTGCATAGGTTTTTTTTTTTTTTTGTAAAATCCAGCTCCATCTGCCACGTAATCAGTATAATTCTTTTCAAATTTAGACATTAAATTCTGTTGATACTAACTTTCACTGTGTTTCTTCTTTTTCTATGTCTTTAGAGATATTTTAATGATGATAGAGAAACTGTACTGATATAGAACGACATTTTGTACCAGAAAAATTCAGTCTATTCTTACATTTTCTGTTATTATTCCTTTCCAGGTGAACTTATAGTTCCATGTGCTCATATCCACCCTGAATCTTCAGTTGTACAACTTGGTTCGAATTTCACGGCAGTTTGTGTGCTAAAAGAAAAATGTATGAATGATTATCATGTGACTGCTAATGAAATTTTCTGGAAAACAGGCCGTGTTACTGTTCCTTATGAACAATATGCTGTCATAAACAGAACAGCATCTAGTGTCACATTTCCAAATATAACTTTAATAAATGCTCTGCTCACTTGCAACATTCGTATGTTTGGACAGATTAATCGGAGTGTTTATGGAATCAGAATCATTTCAGGCTGTAAGTTTTGTTTTACTTTTATTATTTCAGACTTTGTCATGACTGTTGAATTACATCTTTAATGTCCATTGTCTTTTGGTCTTTTTGAAATGCAGTAACTGTCAGCTCAATGAGTTTTGGACTGTTTTTTCTTTTTAACGTTTAAGAAAAAAATAAGCTTAGGAGTAGAATTGCATTTGCATTACAAATATATAGAAGCCTAAGGAGTAACACAAGTTTAATATTTTTCCTGAAAGTCAAGCACCTGTCAGCTTTCTAGAAAAACATTTTGACAAGAGATACCCACCAAAAATGTTGAGTTGAAATCTGTGACTGTGCTCATAGTGACTTTCAATATTCCTTAGTTGTGGAGAAAATGCAGTGTAAAGCAACTATCTGAAGAAAGTGAATCAATACTGGAGGATCCTTTTATATTGAAGTAGACAAATAAATTTACTATGATCCAAGAATGGATTGCCAAATTTGTGGATCAACTAACACTATAATTTTAGCGTTTGCTTTCTCGCCAGCAGAGTTTGGGAAGGGAGAGATATAAATGAATCATTTTTGCTTCTATCTAAAATACACTTGAAAAGTCAGTTGATAATGCTTTCCAGCTATAAATAAAAGTTGAAACTTTGTGTAGAAAGTTAATTTGAAATGTACCTAGTAATGACAAGTATGATAGAAAATGTATGTTACTATCTAAAATGTTTGAATTTACATAGAAAAGAAATTAATGTTTTAGTCACCAGTATTTCATTATGTCTTTTCTTGGTTTTGTTTTTTTCTGTCTGATTTTGGTTATCTTAAATGTCTAGAGGAGTATATAAATTGCATGCTTTCTGTGAATATGAAGCTTTTTGAAATTTGCTTATTTTTCCCTTTTAGTGCCTCCTGAAAAACCTAAAAATTTGAGTTGCATTGTGAATGAAGGAAAGAAAATGATGTGTCAGTGGGATCCTGGAAGGGAAACACACCTGGAAACAAACTACACTTTAAAATCTGAGTGGCAAGTTATTTTAAATTTTTTGTACATTGAATTTATTAAGTTTGCCTTTGTGGTAGAGTTTTTATCTTGTAGTATTATTAAATGCAAAATTTTAAATGTTTTATTTAACTTTTTATTTTAGAACACCTGAAACATGAAAATAGAAAGAATAGTGTAAGAAATCCTCATGCTCATCACCAAGCTTCAATAATTATCAGCCCATTACCAGTCTTACTTTATATATACCCCACACTCAGATTGTTTTTAAAAAATAGACATCATATCATCTCATCAATAAATATTTTAGTACTTTAATGGAAAAGATAAGGACACTTTTAAAAAATCCAAATATAATTGAAAATACTCTCATATTGTTACATTTTTAATTATTGTTCAAATTTTCCCAGTTGTCTCATGGATTCAGTTCAGTTCAGTCGCTCAGTCGTGTCTGACTCTTTGTGACCCCATGAATCGCAACATGCCAGGCCTCCCTGTCCATCACCAACTCCCAGAGTTCGCTCAGACTCACATCCATCGAGTCAGTGATGCCATCCAGCCATCTCATCCTCTGTCGTCCCCTTCTCCTCCTGCCCCCAATCCCTCCCAGCATCAGAGTCTTTTCCAATGAGTCAACTCTTCGCATGAGGTGACCAAAGTACTGGAGTTTCAGCTTTAGCATCATTCCTTCCAAAGAAATCCCAGGGCTGATCTCCTTCAGAATGGACTGGTGGGATCTCCTTGCAGTCCAAGGGACTCTCAGGAGTCTTCTCCAATACCACAGTTCAAAAGCATCAATTCTTCAGTGCTCAGCCTTCTTCACAGTCCAACTCTCACATCCATACATGACTACTGGAACAACTGTAGCCTTGACTAGACGAATCTTAGTCAGCAAAGTAATGTCTCTGCTTTTGAATATGCTCTCTAGGTTGGTCATAACTTTTCTTCCAGGAGTAAGCGTCTTTTAGTTTCATGGCTGCAGTCACCATCTGCAGTGATCTTGGAGCCAAAAAAAAAAAAAAAGGTCTAACACTGTTTCCACTGTTTCCCCATCTATTTCCCATGAAGTGATGGGACCGGATGCCATGATCTTTGTTTTCTGAATGTTGAGCTTTAAGCCAACTTTTTCACTCTCCACTTTGACTTTCATCAAGAGGCTTTTTAGTTCCTCTTCACTTTCTGCCATAAGGGTGGTATCATCTGCATATCTGAGGTGATTGATATTTCTCCTGGCAATCTTGATTCCAGCTTGTGTTTCTTCCAGTCCAGCATTTCTCATGATGTACTCTGCATATAAGTTAAATAAGCAGGGTGACAATATACAGCCTTGACGTACTCCTCTTCCTATTTGGAACCAGTCTGTTTTTCCATGTCCAGTTCTAACTGTTGCTTCCTGACCTGCATACAGATCTCTCAAGAGGCAGGTCAGGTGGTCTGGTATTCCCATCTCTTTCAGAATTTTCCTGTTTATTGTGATCCACACAGTCAAAGGCTTTGGTATAGTCAATAAAGCAGAAATAGATGTTTTTCTGGAACTCTCTTGCTTTTTCCATGATCCAGCGGATGTTGGCAATTTGATCTCTGGTTCCCCTGCCTTTTCTAAAACCAGCTCGAACATCTGGAAGTTCACGATTCATTTATTGCTGAAGCCTGGCTTGGGGAATCTTGAGCATTATTTTGCTAGTGTGTGAGATGAGTGCAATTGTGCGGTAGTTTGAGCATTCTTTGGCATTGCCTTTCTTTGGGACTGGAATGAAAACTGACCTTTTCCAGTCCTGTGGCCACTGCTAAGTTTTCCAAATTTGCTGGCATATTGAGTGCAGCACTTTCACAGCATCATCTTCCAGGATTTGAAACAGCTCAACTGGAATTCCATCACCTCCACTAGCTTTGTTTGTAGTGATGCTTTCTAAGGCCCACTTGAGTTCGCATTCCAGGATGTCTGGCTCTGGATGAGTGATCACACCATCATGATTATCTGGGTCGTGAAGATCTTTTTTGTACAGTTCTTCTGTGTATTCTTGCCACCTCTTCTTAATATCTTCTGCTTCTGTTAGGTCCATACCATTTCTGTCCTTTATCGAGCCCATCTTTGCATGAAATGTTCCCTTGGTATCTCTAATTTTCTTGAAGAGATCTCTAGTCTTTCCCATTCTGTTGTTTTCCTCCATTTCTTTGCATTGATCGCTGAAGAAGGCTTTCTTATCTCTTCTTGTTCTTCTCTGGAACTCTGCATTCAGATGCTTATATCTTTCCTTTTCTCCTTTGCTTTTCACCTCTCTTCTTTTCACAGCTATTTGTAAGGCCTCCCCAGACAGCCATTTTGCTTTTTTGCATTTCTTTTCCATGGGGATGGTCTTGATCCCCATCTCCTATACAGTGTCACGACCCTCATCCCGTAGTTCATCAGGCACTCTATCAGATCTAGGCCCTTAAATCTATTTCTCACTTCCACAGTATAATCATAAAGGATTTGATTTAGGTCATACCTGAATGGTTTAGCGGTTTTCTCTACTTTCTTCAATTTAAGTCTGAATTTAGTAATAAGGATTTCATGATCTGAGCCACAGTCAGCTCCTAGTCTTGTTTTTGTTGATTGTATAGAGCTTCCCCATCTTTGGCTTCAAAGAATATAATCAGTCTGATTTCGCTGTTGACCATCTGGTGATGTCCATGTGTAGAGTCTTCTCTTGTGTTGTTGGAAGAGGGTGTTTGCTATGACCAGTGCATTTTCTTGGCAAAAGTCTTTGCCCTGCTTCATTCCACATTCCGAGGCCAAATTTGCCCGTTACTCCATGAATATATGTATATATTTTTACACTTGTCAAATCAAGATTTAAGTAATCACCATATATTGCCAATTCACATATCTTGTCTCTCTTAACCATAGGTTCTACCTTCTTTCTTTGCAGTTCAGTTGTTAAAATAATGGGTTTACATCATTTAACACATTCCTCTGTCCCTTTATTTACTGAAATTTGCTATTAGATCTAGACATTTAATCAGTTTTCCCCCCCAAAAAAATAATCCATAGGAGTTATATGTATTTTCACTAGGAATGACCATATGGTGTTTGTTTTTGTTTTTCTTATATTAAAATTTGAGCAGTGGTTTCAGGTACTAACAGAATTTCCGCTTAGTTTTTCAAATGTAAAGAAAAGTTGAAGGAATTTTACAGTGAACATTTATATGTACTCATTACCTAGATTCTACAGTTAACATTTTACTGTACTTGTCTCCCATCTACCAACCCATCTCATTTTAATGAATTTCAGAGTGAGTTAGAGACATCCATATACTTCCACCCTTAATCACTTGAACATTTACATCATTAATTAATTAGTCCCTAGCATCTTCCAAAGGTAGATATAAGAGATTTTTCTCCTCATTATGAATTCATATTTAAACATTTGATGTCTTGTTATTTATTTATTTGGCTGCGCCAGGTCTTAGGTGCAGCATGCAGGGTCTTTGATTTTCTTTGCATCATTCAGGTTCTTTAGTTGCAACATGCGAACTCTTAGTGGCGGCATGTGGTATTTAGTTCCCAGATCGGGGTGAAACCCTGACCACCTGCATTGGGAGCGCAGAGTCTTAGCTACTGGACCATTGGGAATTCTTGATTTGATGTGTTTTAATCTATTACAGTTACTGTTCTTAATACTTAAGTTGTCCCATCTTAGTGGGAACTTTTCAGATTGGCTTATCCTTTTGACACAACTTCATGAGTTCTTTGATAGCTTCCTGATTCCTGAAGTGACATGATGTTCCAGGTTCATCTTAATATGTTTTCTGTTCCAGACCTAGAATCAACCAATTCCCAAGTAGTCATGGTTCCACTTGTGTGGAATATAATTTAGAGACTGTAGTCTGGGTGTTGGGTAGCTTATTGCTACTGGGTTGTTGTTTCTAGGCTTTTTTAGTGTAAAGAACAAAAAATGTTTTTAAGATAAAATACATCATGAACTCGTACTGGTATTTCCAATTTAAAATCCAGACTATATGTTTTTAGTTAATTCATCTAACATCTATATCTCCTTTCTTTGAGCTGTTTCATTTTGCTTGTGGTTTTTAAGAATTTTCTTCATTGTATACAGTAATAAATTAATCCACACAAATTTCTAAGACAAAGTATGTTTATAGAAGTCTCCATTCCCTGTCTCCTTTACCTTATTTACCCCCTCCTTCCAAAGGTTACCCGTTTTGGTTTGGTTTTGATTTATCCTTCTATTTTAAAAAACAGCGCATATATATATATATATATATATATATATATATATGTATATGTATATATGCATATATATTCTTAATTGATGCATGATTTAAATGTATGTGAGTAAATTTAGTCATATCACTTGAAACTTTCTATGGTAATAGAAATTAGAAAGTGGTTTAGTGGTTGGAAAGGGACTGAGGGAATTTTCTGGAAGGATAGAAATTCTATACCTGCTCTATCACCTCATAGCATATTGTGTTTTGAAAAAGCATACTGTGCTTAAAGAAAGACATTGCTAATACTGTAAAGGTTCTGTTCAAGGAAAGGAAAAAAACAGGACTAATATCACTAATAAGTTTTGGAGAAGGGTCATTGGGTTAGAGCATAAGATTCTAAATATATTCTTGGAATAAAATTTTGAAAATAATCTTGTGTTTTAAGATATAGATCAAACTCAGTTTTAAAGAAAAACAGGTGAATTCTAACAAATTTTGTTTCTAGTGTTCAATAGTTTGTTTTAAACTTATTGAAATTAACTTGTTTTTTCTAAGGTATGATAATCTGGGTCTCATCAAACTCTTTTCAAGTAACCCTTTTCACTCTTAATTTATTCAAATCTTTTAATGACTGACTTTACCATTTTTGTATTTAGGGCAACAGAGAAGTTTGATGATTGTAAAGCAAAACGTGACACCCCCACCTCATGCACTGTTGATTATCCTCCTGTGTATTTTGTCAACATTGAAGTCTGGGTAGAAGCAGAGAATGCCCTTGGGAAGGTTGCCTCAGATCATATCAATTTTGATCCTATAGATAAAGGTACTTATAAACCTAAATTTGAGAATTTATTAGTTTTGAGTTTAATTAATAGAAAATAATAAGCATTTATTTTCTTAGTGACTTCTGCAAATTAACTTTATCAACAACATTAAAAATAGTTTGGAAAAAGAAAAATATCCATAATCCAACCACACTGGCAGCTGCTTTTAATATTATCTCTGATATCTATTCAGATATCAAACATCTTATAGCATTATAGTCATAGTGTATATGCTCATTTTTATACTCTTTTTAAATTCCATATGTCATCACTATTTAACTTTTAATATCTGGACCTGAAAATATTATCAAAAGTAATAAATTGACAAGGAAAAGAACTAGAATTTCTTTAAGAACCTTTTCCTTCCAGTATAGTAGTATGGTATAGCATTTTTTTAGACGGATTTGTTCATTTGGTGAGAATAAATGCATATTATGAAATAAAATATAAAGAGTATATTGGACTTTGTAAGAAATTATAAAAGTAAACCATGGTAAACATTAGGATCTTTTTTATTTTTCAGTGAAGCTCAATCCACCACATATTTTATCAGTCAACAGCTCAAAGGAACTGTCTAGTATTTTAAAATTGACATGGACTGACTCACGTTTTAAGAGTTTTATAACTCTGAAATATGACATTCAATATAGGACCAAAGATGCCTCAACTTGGAACCAGGTAAATTGAAAGTTACTGTTTATTCAAATAGTCTTGTCCTTAACCCACTAACCTAAAAGTCTCAGGCATTTTCTGAATGTCTTAAATTTCTGGTTATGTGAAGTAGTTTGCTTGACACTTCTAGATCTGTATTTCAAGCAAGGACCAATAGGAAGACATCCAGACAGAGAATACAATTTTGCTCAGCACAGTAGATTTTAAGTGAAATATGGAAGTGATGCAGAATGAGAGGGAGTAGCATTTTTGGTGAGAGGTGAAAGGACCACAGATAACAGGAGCAGATTAGGTAGAGGAGTGAAAATGAAGAGATTATAGGGGTAAGGTCGAGCAGGCATTAACAAACTACATCTGCAGGCCAAATTCAGCCTGTCATCTGTTTTTGTAAATAAAGTTGTATTGGAACACAGCCACAAACATTCGTTTACGTATTCTTTCTGATGATTTTTGTGCTACATAGAAAGAGTTGAATAACTGCAACAGAGACCATTTGGCCCACAGCCTAAAGTATTTACAGTCTAGCCCTTTATAGAAAGTTTGCCAACCCATAAAATAGACGGATTATAAGATTGAAAAATAAAAGGACTGTATACCCAAATTTACAACAAACTGGAAAATTCTTAAAGAGATGGGAATACCTTACCTGCCTCCTGAGAAGCCTGTATGCAGGTCAAGAAGCAGCAGTTAGAACTGAACATGGAATAATGGACTGGTTCAAAATTTGGAAAGGACTACGTCAAGGCTATATATTGTCACCCTGCCTATTTAACTTAACATGCAGAGTACATCATGTGAGCTTCCCTGGTGGCTCAGATGGTAAAGAATCTGCTTGCAGTACAGCAGACTCAGGTTCAATCCCTGGGTCAGGAAGATACCCTGGAGAAGGGAATGGCAACCCACTCCAGTATTCTTGCCTGGAGAATTCCATAGACAGAAGAGCCTGATAGGTTGTAGTCTGTGGGATCACAAAGCTGGACACGACTGAGCAACTAACACTTTACTTTTAACTTCTTTCACATCATGTGAAATGCTGGACTGGGTGCGTCACCAACTGAAATCAAGATTGCTGGGAGAAATACCAACAACCTCAGATATGCAGATAATACCACCCTAATGGCAGAAATTGAAGAGGAACTTAAGAGCCTGTTGATGAAGGTGAAAAAGAAGAGTGAACTAGCTGGCTTAAAACTCAGCATTCAAAAGCCTAAGATCATGGCATCTGGTCATATCACTTCATGGCAAACAGATGGAAAAAATAGAAACAGCAGATTTTATTTTCTTGGGCTCCAAAATCACTGTGGATGGTGACTGCAGCCATGAAATTAAAAGACACTTGCTCTTTGGAAGAAAAGCTGTCACAAACCTAGACAGTGTATTAAAAAGCAGAGACATCATTTTGCTAACAAAGGTCCATCTAATCAAAGCTATAGTTTTTCCACTAGTCACATAACAGATATAAGAGTTGGACCATAAAAGAGCACTGAGCACCCAAGTATTGATCCTTTCAAACTATAGTGCTGGAGAAGACTCTTGAGAGTCCCTTGAACTGCAAGGAGATGAAACCAGTCAATCCTAAAGGAACTCAACCCTGAATATTCATTGGAAGGACTGATGCTGAAGGTGAAGCTTCAGTATTTTGGCCACCTGATGTGAAGAGCCAAATCACTGGAAAAGACCCTAATGCTAGGAAAGATTGAGGGCAGGAGGAGAAAGTGGTAACAGAGGATGAGATGGTTGGATGGCTTCATTGACTTAGTGGACATGAATTTGAGCAAACTTCAGGAGATAGTGAAGGACAGGGAAGCCTGGCATGCTGCAGCCCGTGGGGTTGCAAAGAGTCGGATCTGACTTAGTGACTGAATACCACCACCACCACCTAAAGATGATGTTATAAGCAGAAGAAATACTAGGAGCTTTTAATTTAAAAGGTTATCATCATAGCATTGAGATCTGCATACTACTCTCTGTTATAACTCCATTTATCATTAACAGTATGCGTTTGCTTTGTTTCTCTGAGCTCCAAAGGGAATTGAGCCCGTGACCTTCCTGCTTCTGTCCTCTATTCCACATGGACTCGGAATACAATCAGAAAAAGCAACAAACTAAAGTGGATTAATGCTTCATGTTGTACATGAGGATTGTACAGAGAAGATACATACCAGAAGTTCTTCAGAATTTTTTCAATATCATAGTATCTTAATTCACTTGTAGAAAAAAGACTGACACATTTTGTATTCAATATTGAAATCTCAGAGTGGTAGAAAGAACCTTTTATCTATGTTTGAAGTGAAGTGAAGTCGCTCAGTTGTGTCCTACTCTTTGCGACCCCATGGACTGGGGCCTGCCAGGATCCTCTATCCATGAAATTCTCCAGGCAAGAGTAGTGGAGTAGGTTGCAATTTCCTTCTCCAGGGGATCCTCCTGACCTAAGGATCGAACCTGGGTCTCCTGCATTGTAGGCAGACGCTTTACTGCCTGAGCCACCAGGGAAGTCACTAAATCTATGTTTAGTCTGCTCTTTTTTTTCTGAAAACCAAGTTTATCTACAAAGATAGCTTTTGTTTTTCATAATTGGGCTGGATATCTTCCTTTTTGCCCCTCTAGATTTATATTCTACCCTTCTTCACCTACTCTTTGTCTTGGGATGCAGACCTGTATGGATTGTATCTGTTGGTTGTGGCGGGGTCTTGGCAAGAGGGAGGAGAGAGAAGTGAGATCAGCATATTTTTTTGCGCTGCTTCCTCCATAAAGCTTTCCTGTCTCAACCTAAAGTCACTACTTCTCTCAAGTTAACCCTTTGTGACCCTGTTCTTCCAGGTTCTGGTACCACCCCTCTTCCCTTAGATTCTAAAGGTGGTAACACCACTAAGCCCAAAGAGTACTGCCTATACTATCTAATAAGGTTTCCTACACTCTGCTCATATTTCCCTTAGTAAACCCTCCTTGAATTAAATTTTAATTGGAATTTCTCTTTTTCCTGTTAAGACCATGAGTGTTATAGGAGCATAGAAGAAAGAAATAAAAAAAGGATGAGAAGATTAATAATAGTTGTTTCCATATTTCCCAAACCTGTTAAGTTTTACTAATTTTGAGTGCTTTTTTCACTTTGATTTATTTCTCTGCAGAGCTTGAGTCAAATTAGTCTTTTTTTCATTAGTTATTAGGCTTGTTTCATTAATTAGCTTCTAAATATTAGGCAGCTTAGAAGATGTGTAATAAATACCTCGGGATTTTTTGTTGGTCAATTTGCTTTGTTTTCAGGTTCCTCCTGAAGATACATCATCTACCCGATCTTCATTCACTGTTCAGGACCTTAAACCTTTTACAGAATATGTGTTTAGGATTCGTTGTATGAAGGAAGATGGTAAAGGATATTGGAGTGACTGGAGTGAAGAAGCAAGTGGTATCACATATGAAGATAGTAAGTAAATAAATATATGAAGAAAAAATTGAATTTTGACTATATATTTTATCTGCTTTTAATAATATAGACTTCATTGCATCTTTTATGAACATTTTATTCAAACTGATATTTTATACTTTTTAAAGGATCTTAAGATGTAAAATTTAATATACATTATTGATAGTACAAATCTAATATAATTAAAGGAAATTGTGGAATGGTGTCTTAGATACAATGAGAAAATCATTAATAGTTGGTAAATCTAGAACATTTTATTAAAGGAGAGTAGTCTCAAAATATCTCTAACTAGAGGATCATATCCTGAATCTTTAAAATCATACTGCTAAGTCACTTCCGTCGTGTCTGACTCTGTGCGACCCCAGCGGCGGCAGCCCACCAGGCTCCCCCGTCCCTGGGATTCTCCAGGCAAGAGCACTGCAGTGGGTTGCCATTTCCTTCTCCAATGCATGGAAGTGAAAAGTGAAAATGAAGTCGCTCAGTCGTGTCCGACTCTTCGCGACCCCATGGACTGCAGCCTACTAGTCTCCTCCGCCCATGGGATTTTCCAGGCAAGAGTACTGGAGTGGGGTGCCATCGCCTCCTCCGTAAAATCATACTACCTACCAAAATGTGCATTAGACCTTCACTGTCAAAAAGATAGCTGTACTGTAGTTTTTATTCATTTGTTTATCAGTAGTTAATAAGCCCCTGAAAAAGCATTGTTGCATTTTGATTGATTGGTTTATTTTAATTTTCCCTTTGTTTTTCATGATAATACAATGCATATAGGTAGAATCCAAAAGGCATAAAAGGATACACAATATGAAGTAAGATTCCTTCCCCTTTCATCTATAACCATCAAGAAATAATCGTAGGGAGGGGGGAAGACAAGATGGCAGAGGAGTAGTGGACATGTAGTACACCTCCACAAATGTTTCAGGAATACATCTTCAGATACAGAAGATCTTTCAGAACACCAGCTGAGAGCAGGCAGGAGTCCCTGACCCCTGGAAAGGAATGTATAGATCCACACAAAACTTGGCAGGATGAAGGAAGGAAGTAAGAAAGAGGAGAGTAAGCAGGACTGGACCTGTACTTGGAGAGTGAGGGAACCGAAGCAAGGGTCAGATCACCACACTGGGGCATTGTTTGGGATGCAGGGAAGCATTTGAGGCTGTTAGAGAGTGCAGCAGTTGATCTGTGACAGTCTGGATGGAGTGAGAACCACACAGACGATCCTTGCCACGTCCATATGTATCCCAGACAGGATTGCAAGTCCTCTGGAACATGTGGTGGCTGGGAGCTGGAATGTAGGGATTGGGGAGCAATCCCGGGGTGAGGTCTGCTATTGACTGCAGGGAGATGGCTCCCAGGGACGTGAGGGAGGAGATTGCAGAAGGGATTGCCTTTGGAGGAAAGTCGGGTAGTCATGGAGGTAAGGTGATACTGCTGAGTCACATGCAGGGGATGGAGCCATCTCTGTAGTCTCTCTCCCCACATGCCAGCTGATCAACAGAGAAAGAACCCAGAGGGTGGCCCTTTGTGTGCCTGACACACTGAGCAACAGAGGAGCACCCCAGCCAGCTTCCCTGGTGGCTCAGACAGTAAAGTATCTGCCTGTTATGCTGGAGACCCAGGTTCAATTCCTGGGTTGGAAAGATTCCCTGAAGAAGGGAATGACAAGCCCCTCCAGTATGCTTGCCTGGAGAATTCCATGGATAGAGGAACCGAGTGGGCTACCGTCCATGGGATTGCAGAGTCAGACATGACTGAGCGACTAACACTTTCACACTTCATCACCACCCTAGGGGGACCTTTGAGTGCCTTCTTTGCCAAGAAACAAGGAAAGGACCAGCCAGGGAGGCCCTTTGAGGCTAGAGGCTGCCAGAGGTTAAAAAAAAAACTCTTAATAGTGCCACAGCTCCTGCACCTGAGGCACCTGGCATCCCTGCACACTTTGTGCCTCCAGGGTGAGAGGGTAACAGGCAGGAAGGCTAGGGGTCTCCAGACGGAGGAAATAGGCTGCAGGTGTCAGACATTTTTTCTCAAGCGGCAGGAGGAAACAAACTACACGTGACACATTTTTTTCCCCTTCTCTATACAAAATTATATATTTTGCATATATATATGGGACTTCCCTCACAGCTTAGTTGGTAGAGAATCTACCTGCAATGCAGGAGTAAGTAAGTAAGTAAGTAAAGTTGCTCAGTCGTGTCCGACTCTTTGTGACCCCATGAACTGTAGCCTACGAGGCTTCTCCCTCCATGGGATTCTCCAGGCAGGAGTACTGGAGTGGGTTGCCATTCCCTTCTCCAGGGGATCTTCCCAACTCAGGGACAGAACCCGGGTCTCCCGCATTCCAGGCAGACACTTTAATCTCTGAGCCACCTTGGGTTCAATTCCTGGGTTGGGAAGATCACGTGGAGAAGGAAATGGCAACCCACTCCAGTATTCTTGCCTGGAGAAGCCCATGGACAAAGGAGCCTGGCAGGCTTGTCTATGGGGTCGCAAGAGTCGGAAATGACTGAGCGACTAAGCACACACACACACACACACCACCCCCACCACCCCCATCCCCCGATAATGGCTCAACAAACCAGTATGTTTTACTCATACAATTGTTCTCCTAATCTATGTTAATGAGACTATGTATTTGTTTGGATGCCTTTATTCAAGATTCCTGTCAATCATTTTGTGGCCTGGGATAACTCACCTTGTGCCAGTGTTACCTCAAAATGAATGTTGTGGGTGAGGGGTCTGGTGCCATTCTCTGAAGTTTTGAGACATTTCCTTTCTCTAATTAGCAGCCTGCTAGTAGGTGTACATATATATTATAACTTCCTGCTAAAGACCAGCAGGGGAGCACTCTTTCTGCCCCCCTCTGATGTCTATGTGAGAAGTCTTCTGTCTCTTTTATACTTTAATAAAACTTTATTACACAAAAGCTCTGAGTGATCAAGCCTCGTTACTGGCCCTGGGTTGAATTCTCTCCTCTGGAGGCCAAGAATCCTTGCATCTTTCATGGCTCAGCAACAACCTTTCAAGGGTCCTCACAATCCAAGCAACTATGCTACCTCCACACTTGATCCCTACTGGGGCAGAGCTGCCAGAGGCTAGAAAAAACCCTAACATACCTCCTGTGTCCATGGCCACAGGCTCCCCTGTGCTGCCAAGGTCGCCATGATCCAAGTAGCCACACCACCTCCATGCTTTATCTTCTCTGGGACAGAGTGGCCAGAGGCTAGAAAAACCCTAAGAGCACTATATCTTCTGTACCCGTGGCCACCAGCTCCCTTGCGTTCCTAGCACTGCCAGGATCCCCATAATCGAAGCACCTCTACACCCGGTCCTCACTGAGGCAGACCCAAGTCCTCCAAGGCATCCTCAGGAGCAGACTCCTGTGGACGACTCACATTCAGAGGTGGGGATAAAACCACAATCAAACTGTGGAGGCAATGTAGCTAAGGAAGAGGGTTGAAAACCTTTCACCTTTCCACCAGCTGTACAAACTACAGATTAAACCTACACAGTCAAGTAGGCAGACTCTGTGTGTATGGAATATATAAAAGGAGAATGAGAATTCCCACAAAAGAAAATGCCTAACTCTGGCAGCTGTGGACATTGGAGGCAAGAACATTCAGGAATAGGGCCAGATTATAGAGTCTGAGCTGTCCCCACAGCAGGTCCAGAGACCAGCCCAGTATTGGAGGGCTTTCTAGGGAGGCAGAGGTGATTCATAGTAAGGGAAACGATGCTGACAGTTGAGATCAGAGAAAAACATTTATTATTATTATTCTGATTCATTCTGTAGTTGGTTCTGGAATTTTTTTTCCCCTGTTGCTATGGTTGTTCATTTTATTATTAACTCTATTTAAGCTTTGGAGAACTTTTTTTTTTAATCACACTTTGTATTTCCTTTATATACTTCTACGTCTATGTTGTCTTTTTGCAGTTTTATGGGGTTTTTTCTTTTAAAAATTGCTTGTTTATTTTTCTTATTGTTCTCTTCCTGGTATATTCTTTAATATATATAATTTTGTTTTCATATACTTCTACTTAACTTTGCTTTTCCATCTTTTGCCTTCCTTTTCTTTCACCCTGTTCATTAGTCTGTTTTTTTTTTGTTTGTTTGTTTTGTTTGTTTGTTTTTTGCTTTATTCCCCAGTTGGCAGTCTGCTTTTGTCTTGTTTTCTGATTTGTGTTTTGTTTTTAATTGGTCGAGATACCGTTTTTGGTTTCCTTTGTTCACCACCAGGGCACTCTTATATTTTCTTTTATTTGGATTGTTCTGCGTGTGCGTGTGTGCATGCACCTTTGTTTTTGACATTTGTCTGATTTTGTATGTACTATTTGGGATTCATTTTTTGTTTCTTGTTTTCTGTTTTGTGTGTTTGTTGTGAAAGTCAGTCACGTCCGATTCTGTGTGACCTCGTGAAACTGTAGCCTGCCGGCCTCTTCTGTCCATAGGATTCTCCAGGAAAGAATACTGGAGTGGGTTGCCATGATCTTCTCCAAGGGATTTTCCTGACCCAGGGATAGAACCTGGGTCTCCTACATTGAAGGCAAATTCTTTACCATCTGAGCCACGTGGGAAGCCCTGTGGTTGTTTCAGTCCTCTTTAATGCCATAACAAATGGCTTATGGAGTCTTGGTTCCCTGGCCAGATATCAGGCCCTGAGCCTTTGGAGTGAGAGGGTTGCATCCAGGACACTAGACTGCCAAAGAACTCCTGACCCCATGAAGTGTTAATCAGTGAGAACTCCCATGAAGACTTCTACCTGTATCCAGGACCCAGCAGCACCCAGTACAGGATTCTTCACCCAAAGAACAAGCAAAACAAAACAAACCCAGTCATCGGCAGACCAGCTTCCAACAGACACCCAAGAATACCACCTTACACAGCCTTGCCCATCAGAGGGAAAAAACTCCCCTCCTCCCCTCAGAAGGCAGGCACAAGTCCTTCCCAACATAAAGCCTACCACTGGAACAACCTCACCCACCAAGGGCAGAAACCAAAAGGAAGAAGGAATACAACCCCAAAGGCTGGGAAAAGGAGACTCAAACACAGTTGTCATGACGGTATGGTACTGGCACAAAAACAGAAATATAGACTGATGAAAGAAGATAAAAAGCCTAGAGATAAACATACACACCTATGGGCACCTTATCTTTGACAAAGGAGGCAAGGATATACAATGGAGAAAAGATAGTCTTTTCAATAAGTGGTGCTGGGAAAACCAGACAGCTACCTGAAAAATAATGAAATTGGAACACTTACTAACACCATACAGAAAAATAAACTCAGAATGGATTAAAGACCTAAATGTAAGACCAGAAACTATGAAACTCTTAGGAAAACATAGGCAAAACACTGTTTGACATAAATCACAGCAAGATCCTCTATGACCTACCTCCTTAAATAATGGAAATAAAAACAAGTGGGACCTAATTAAAAGTTCTTGTACAGCAAAAGAAACTAAAAACATGGTGAAAAGGCAACCCTCAGAATGGGAGAAAATAATAGCAAATGAAGCAACTGACAAAGGATTAATCTCCAAAATAAATAAGCAGCTCATGCAACTCAATACCTGGAAAACAACCTAATCAAAAAGTGGGCAGAAGACCTAAGCAGACATTTCACCAAAGACGTACAGATGGCTGATAAATACATGCAAAGATGCTTAACATCACTCATTATTAGAGGAATGCAAATCAAAATTAAAAACTACAATGAGAAATCACCTCATACCAGTCAGAATTGCCATCATCAAAAAAATCTACAAACAGTAAATGCTGGAGAGAGTGTGGAGAAAAGGGAACCCTCTTCCACTGTTGATGAGGATGCAAATTGATACAGCCCACTATGGAGGACAATATGGGGACTCCTTTAAAAACTAGGAATAAAACTACCATATGACCCAACAATCCCGTTACTGGCATATACCCTGAGAAGGCCATTATTGAAAAAGACGCATGTACCCCAGTGTTCATTACAGCATAATTTACAGTAGCAAGGACATGGAAGCAACCTAGATGTCCATCGACAGATGAATGAATAAAGAAATTGTGGTACATATATACAATGGAATATTAACTCAGCCATAAAAAGGAACACATTTGAGTCAGTTCTAATGAGGTGAATGAACCTAGACCCTATTATACAGAATGAAATAAGTCAGAAAGAGAAAAATAAGTATTGTATATTAACACATACATATGGAATCTAGAAAGATGGTACTGATGAACCTATCTGCAGGGTAGCAGTGGAGATGCAGACATAAGAGAACAGACTTGTGGCCACTGGGGAGAAGGAGAGGACTGGATGAATGGAGAGAGTAGCATGGAAACATATATGCTACCATATGGAAAACAGATCACCAGTGGGGATTGGCTGAATGACTTAGGGAGTTTAAACCAGTGCTCTGTGACAGTCTAGAGGAGTGGGATGGGGTGGGAGGTGGGAGCAAGGTTCAAGAGGGAAGGGACATGTGTGTACCTATGGCTGATTTACGTTGATACATGGCAGAAACCAACACAGTCTTATAGAGCAGTTAGCCTTTAATTAAAATAATCCTATGGAATACAGATTTTTTTTCTGAGCATTTTCTTGTCACGGTCACCCTCTTGAGGTGTCAGTGGCAGCAGCTATGACTTTGAAACCTTCCCTACCTCCTAAATCCCTTCACTTCCACAGAGCTCTGCCAAAGGTTTCATGAAAGTTATGTGAATTGAGAATGTCAAAGGCAGAAAAGTAAAGTACCGTTCTCCACTGCAAATATTCTCTTATTCTGAAAAATGCCAAGAAAGAAAGTTATCCTATGCTTGCTGGTTCGGGAGTCAGATTCCTTTGTCTTGGCTAGGAATTTTGAAACTGGTATTCTTGAAGAGTTTAAAAGTACGTCGATCAGTTTGAGGGAGTTCCTAAACTACTTTAAGATATAGACAAAATATTGCGTTTCATACATGTGTGCATTTTCTGGAGAGATGGCATATAACCTTTGTCAAATCAAAAGAGATTTCCTGGTGTCCAAAAAGCTATGAACAATTGGAATATGCATTTCTTCAAATTAGTGAAAGAAGCCAGAGTTTTTTTAACATCAGAACAATTGATGTTTAAAAACATGTTTTGTTTTAACCATTTCTATCCTCTAAAATTTCCTTTATAGCTTTGTGTTCTTTATTCTTTTGGGATGCTGAACTGTACTCATGTATGTATCTGTTCAAACCCCCTGTACCAGCAGCCTTTCCCCCAGCCTTTCTGGTCTGCCTTTCCTCTTTGTTTTGTCCACCTGTAATTAACTTCTTCATGGTCAGCACAACGTTGGTTAGATTTTACTCAGATTGTTTTTTATTCTATTTAATGCCATATTTTGCAGTTATAAAGTTCTTGAATTTTTAAAACTTAATTAGCAATCAGATTTGATGTTTTGTAAAGTGCTTTTTCACATGGTTGGTGATTATTACAACAATTCTGTGAATTTATTTATATTATATTCCATTACATTGACTCCCAATATAAGGTAATAAACTTAATACTATGCTTACTCCATTTATTTTGTCTTATATCCTTAAATATATTCATTTAGGGATTATACACATGTACTTAAATATATTTCAGTTTGTTTTTTAGCAATAAGAAAGTGATGCATCTTTGGTTATTGCTTAGGATATATTTGTACCTTTACAATTTTAAGATTACTAAAGAGTTGCAATATAATCTAAATTGTCAAGCTATCACCCTGACTAAAGGTGTGAAGTCCAAGACATATCATGCTGAGGTGGGAAAATGCTGGTGTAAAGAAAGAATAGAGACACCATATCATTGAAGGGCAAGAATATTAAAAACAAAGTAAGAGAATAATTTCTAGGGTTTTAGCTTATCTTGTTATAATAGAAACTTTTATTTTAAAAATTTTATATCATTTCTTTAGGACCATCCAAGGCACCAAGTTTCTGGTATAAGATAGAGCCATCTCATGCTCATGGCACTAGATCTGTACAACTCAAATGGAAGGTAAGAAAAAAAAATTGACTATATCCTTTTATCTCATATAAATATGTTTTATATGGTATGAGTGGGGCTTAATTTTTGGTATCAAATAGTATTTGATAACTTTAATAAAAATGCAAAGCTTTATATATACTAAAAAAATGGTTCATAAACTGCTAGTGATACCTCATAGATATTTCAGCATAATTCTGTGAAAGTTCTATAAGGGGCCTGTGTTTTATCGAACTTTCCTCAGTGCCTCAAAAAATAATTAACATTTGGGGTAGTCAGAATGTATGCTGGTAATAGGAAATAAAGTTGTTGTGCACTCCATAAATGGTCATGAATGGATCATGCTAAAATAAGGTAGAAAATAAAATATTCAGACTTAAACTAGTTTAGGCCAGCATACCATCAGTGAAGAACTGTATAGAGAACTAATAGCTAGCAGAATGGTGCTACTTTCCCTCTTGGTTGAAGCCATGGTTTTACTCTTCATTCAGTGTGTAGTAGTTTCCCTTCAGTAGTGAGTTCAAAGTAAGGTTGCCAGCCCCTTGCAATTAAATATTTAGAGATTTGACAGAATTTATGAACATGAAGAAGAACATTACCTTTATTCAAGATTTGTGAAATATGTTTTAAAAGTAAATTGTTTTATTACAGACATTGCCTCCTTTTGAAGCTAATGGAAAAATTTTGGATTATGAAGTGACTCTCACAAAATGGAAATCACATTCACAAAATTACACAGTTAAAGACACAAAACTGACAGTAAACCTCACAAATGATCGCTATGTAGCAACTCTGACAGCAAGAAATCTTGTTGGCAAATCAGATGCGTCTGTTTTAACTATCCCTGCCTGGGATTTTCAAGGTTTGTCCCTAAGATGGAGCCTCACTTACAAATGGTAAAGGGTAGTTAGGTATGGACAGGACTCCTGTAAAAACATAAGTATCCTAAGACTATGTCCTCAGTATCTACGGTGGTTAAATTTTTAGAAATCAATCAGCAGCCAAATCGTTCCATCATTTTGTGGTTCACTTAAACTTTGCAACTTAGTTCGTTTAAGCATTTTATGATTATTTGTCTTTTTTAAAAATATATTTTTTAGGTTTGAGGAACTTATTATATACATTTAACTTAAATATATTATTTTTTATAGCTTTATCTGTAGCTTTCAAAGAAGAAGAAAATGCAGCTTATATACACAGAATACTTGAAGAATTTTGGGAAAGGAATTAACATTTGAAAATAAATTGACTGTTTATAAATTAGTGCTTTTATTCATGTAAATACAGTTTAATCTTATGTGCTACAAAAACATGATAGCAAGATAGATCACATGGTTATGAAAATGAATGTAAAATATTGGAACTTCAGAGTTATAAATGTTCATTTATCATATCAGTATTCATACTTTGGTTTTTTTTTTTTAAAGCTACTCACCCGGTAACCAGTCTTAAAGCATTTCCCAAAGATAACGTGCTTTGGGTAGAATGGACTGCTCCAGATGAATCTGTAAACAGATACATACTTGAGTGGTGTGTGTTATCTGATAAATCGCCCTGTATCCCAGAATGGCAACAAGAAGATGGTACTGTACATCGCACCTATTTAAGAGGTATATCTTGCTAGAAAAACTTAAGTCGATGTCCTTTTTCTAGTTCTTTGGACAGATTTTTCTTGTACTTTTCTGCTTTGTAGGCTTTGTGGTCCATTGAAAAGACGTCCAGTTTATCATTGTTTCTTACTAGTCAACTCTTGTTTACTAGATTTGTGACTCTCAGCAAGTCACACTTATTAACCTCACTAAACTTCAGGGTCTGTTTATAGACTGCTGCTGCTGCTGCTAAGTCGCTTCAATCGTGTCCGACTCTGTGCGACCCCATAGACGGCAGCCCACCAGGCTCCCCCGTCCCTGGGATTCTCCAGGCAGGAATACTGGAGTGGGTTGCCATTTCCTTCTCCAATGCTAAGTGGGGTTAATACTATCTTCTATAATACTCTCCTGTTGTTTCGATCATAAAAGGAATGCTCACAAAACTGTAAAGTAAGAAAAATACAAGGTAATCCAATCTCTGCTCCTAACTAGTATGTTCTCTGTACCTGATTTAACTTCATCCTTTGATGAGAAAAATTTCCCTGAGCATCTGGATGGCTGGTTAACTTTTTATAGCTGTTGAACAAGAGAAGCAGAATCAGAACTTAGATTTTCTTATCTTTTAAACTGGAAGTATTAATGAAGGACAGAAAGTAAGAGCTCCAGTATGGATTGCTCTCATTGCAAGTTACTACTTTTCAAGTAGCTTTAAAGTGATAGAACAACTTTAAACAGAAAGCAAAGCACTCAGTTTGTATGCGTGTAAAGAGGATAACCATTAGAATTCAGCTACAAATAATATGATTAATCATAAGAAAGCTGTTAAAAAATATGCTGTTTATATATAGCCATAAAGAGCTTTATTCATAACATAGGCTGTTTGGCCTTCATTAACCCATTATTTAACATATAATTTTACTAATCCCACTTGTCTAGTTTATCAGTCTTGTCCAAGTAAAAGCAAAGTAGAGCTATAGAGGAAATAGATTGGTAATAACTGGACCACGGGTGGCATACATGCTCAATCATGTCGGACTCCTTGCAACCTCCTGGACTGTAGCACGCCAGGCTCCTCTATCCATGGAATTCTCCAGGGTGGGTTGCCGTTTCCTCCTCCAGGGGCTCTTCCCCACCCTGGGACTGAACCCGCATCTCTTGCATCTCCTGCATTGGCAGGCAGATTCTTTACCACTGGGGCCACCTGGGAAGCCCTAGCTGGACAATAGCTGGACAGTAGAGCAAAGGCTCTGGAGACCTTCAGTTTGTGCAAGTATTCCCACAGAGTTCAGTAGGCCTGGTAAAACATCACTGTATAAGCAGAATATAAAAATTATCTTCCTGATAATATTGAATCATTAAGAAAATGACTATTTATGAAGACAAAGAAGCATATATAACTTCATGAATAAACAGTTAAGGAAATGTAAGTTCCTGTTGAAGGTATAAACTGCACTTTATAAACAAAAATAAATTTTGTTGTTATGTGCTAAAGACATAGATTACTTTGTTAATTTGGAAAGATTATAAATAAAGGAAGTATTTAAGATAATTTTTTCTTTTAAAATTCTGTTGTTGTGGGAAATGATACTTAATTCTCTTTTTCCCCAGTCACCTGGCCAGCCACAGCCATTTGTGCTTTCCCTAGCTCTGATTAGTGACATCTTGCTCATAGGCAGGTCTCAATTAGGTAAAATGTACAAAAATTGTCAAACTATAAGAAAGACCCATTTGATAAATCCTGATTATAAATGCAGTCATTTGTTACTTTTATTGACAGTATAAATATTTTTATTCACTTATTGGCAATAAAAATAACCTTTTATTTTCATAAAGATTTACTGTTAAGCTTGAATCTAGTACACAAAAGGCAGTGTTTACTTAAAAAGTTGTAGTTTTAAAAGAAAGTTCAATGGTAATCATTTCATAATGCAAGCAGATGTCAAATTATTATTTAGTATACCTGAAATTAACATTGTATATCAACTGTACTTCAATTTTAAAAACATAAATGAATAAATAAAAGAAAACTCAGTGGTCATGAAATTATAATTTAAAAGTAAGTAATAGAGTTAATTTTTTTTTTCATTATAAGGAAGAAAATGCTTAATCTACTATTCTTACTTTAGGAAACCTAGTAGAGAAGAAATGTTACTTGATAACAGTTACTCCAGTATATGATGATGGACCAGGAAGCCCCGAGCATATAAAGGCATACCTTAAACAAGCTGGTAAGTCCAGCCCTACTTTCTTTGAAAAACCATTGCATTTTGTACTGACAAAGACATTTATCCTTTTTAAATAAGGGTATGTCTCATGTTCAAATAATTCCATGATAATGAAATTTTACCAAGTTGTAATGGTTTACTAAATTCTTATGCTTTTCAGTTAGTAAATACCTTATTCTGTTTCAGCACCTTCCAAAGGACCTACTGTTCGGACAAAAAAAGTGGGGAAAAATGAAGCTGTCTTAGAGTGGGACCACCTTCCTATTGATGCTCAGAATGGATTTATCAGAAATTATACTATATTTTATAGAACCGTCATTGGAAATGAAATCGGTAATAAAGCTATATCAGTTATTAAGAATCAGGTGTTTTTTCTTAGGCTTTTAAATACTAATTTAAGTCTTGTGTTTTTTACATCTTAATATAGCATTTTATGCTCAGAAAAGAGATACCTGAAAATATGCTTTATGGTTGCCTTCATGATCCTACTAAAAATACATTGTTTTCTAGTTGAAATATGGTTTGATTCCTTTTTCGTGTTCTCCCAGTGTCAAATATAGGCCAAACCATGCAAGAGTAGTTGGTTAAAGTGCACTTACTGCTTTCTTCTAGCT
Source organism: Ovis canadensis (assembly GCF_042477335.2). NCBI lineage: Eukaryota > Metazoa > Chordata > Mammalia > Artiodactyla > Bovidae > Ovis > Ovis canadensis. The sequence continues at coordinate 36,302,138 of NC_091260.1, forward strand.
GTGAATGTGGATTCTTCCCACACAGAATATACACTGTCCTCTTTGACTAGTGACACTTTGTACATGGTACGAATGGCAGCATACACAGATGAAGGTGGAAAGGATGGTCCAGAATTCACTTTTACTACACCAAAGTTTGGTAAGGAATAATGATGCTTGAGTTTTCCTTTTTTCTCTTTTCTTTTAAAAATTTAATCAGACTAAAAATGGGCTTAACTTACATGCTAAAATTTTGTTTAAAGTGCATCTTTGGATTCATATAAATGATGTGTTCATAAATTATGATTTTTGTTTTGTTGTTTGGTTATTTCTTTAAACTGCAGAAAATTTTTTCCATACTTTGCTGTTGTTTCTTCAGCTGCTTCTAATTTCACCTGTACTCTATAAATCCCAAAATAATTTGTCTATCTTTCTAAACGGGTTCATTTTTTTCACTGGCAAAACTTGGGTATGGTCTTGCTTAGTCAGACTGGCATGGAGATGCTTCGGGAAGTAACATCGCATTGGCTGCCCAAGGAGAACCCCAAGTTCAATCTTGTATTGGTTGGTGATGGTGGTGCTGGAAAAACTACATTCGTGAAATGTCGTCTTACTGGTGAATTTGAGACATATATAGCTACCTTGGGTGTTGAGGTCCATCCTCTTGTGTTCCATACCAACAGAGAACCGATTAAGTTCAATGTAGGGGATATAGCTGGTCAGGAGAAATTTGGTGGACTGAGAGATGGCTATTATATACAAGGTCAGTGTGCCATTATAGTGTTTGATGTAACACTGAGAGTTACTTACAAGAATGTGCCTAGCTGGCATAGAGATCTGGTATGTATGTGTGAGAACATCCCAATTGTGTTGTGTGGCAACAAACTGGATATTATGGACAGAAGGTTAAGGCAAAGTCAGTTGTCTTCCACCAAAAGAAGAATCTTCAGTACTGTCACATTTCTGCCAAAAGTAACTACATCTCTGAAAAGCCCTTCCTCTGGCTTGCTAGAAAATTGATCGGAGACCCTAACTTGGAGTTGGTCGCCATGCCTGCTCTTGCCCCGCCAGAGGTGGTCATGGACATAGCCTTGGCAGCACAGTACAAGCATGATTTAGAGGTTGCTCACACGACTGCTCTTCCAGATGAAAAATGATGACCTGTGAGAAAGTGAAGCTGGGGCCCAGCGTCGGAAGTCTAGTTATATAGGCGACTGTCCTGTAATGTCACTGGTGCAGCGTATTTGCCACATTATTACGTAGCTAAGCAGAACATGTGCCTAATCTTTGGATGCTGAAGGAGAACTGTCATTCCCACTCCTTTTCATTTAGAATCAGGATAAAGTTGTATTTTAACTATCTTAAAAAACTTGGGTATAGTCTCTTCTCTTGTTCTTCCTTTAATGGGCAGGTTGCCTGGAGAATTCCACGGACAGAGGAGCCTGGCGGGCTATAGTCCACGGGGTGGCAAAGAGTTGGACACGACTGAGCAACTAACACACACAAGCTGTAAAGACTAATCCACGCTTGTAGTCTCATTTCCGTACCTCCAGCTCAGTTTTTAACCTGCTGAAACCAGATTTCCACGCACCCACAACTCCACTGAAGCCTCTCTGCTGTCACACATGGAAGACCTCTTAGTGGTCCTGTCCAGTGCATGCTTTTTAGTCATCTTTTTTCCCTACACTTGCCAACATTTGATCCTTCCTATTGGCCTGTTCATCCTTGAAACAGTCTCTTCCTTTGGTGTATTTTTCTAGTAGCACCCTCCTGAGTCTCCTCCTTGTGTGGTACTTTTTTCTTGGTCTCCTTTTCTGCTCTTCTAAATGTTTTGTATTCTCCAGAGCTCTGTTCCTGGCACTGTTTTCTTATCTTCCATTTCAGAGTCCCTGTCTAAGACTTCAGCCACCCTCTCTTGCTCTTCCCAAACAGATTTCTCTTTCTTTGTCCATGTCACAGCTCTTTGTCAAACCCAGAAATTTAGGGGTAGTTGGAGTAAATTTCTTCATCTCGTTTTCACTTACATAAACTAAAGTTCAGTTGCTCATGCTTTCTAATTGCTGCTTGTGCATGCCCTTTCATAATCTCTTTCTTTGACCCTAAACTTCTTTTCATTTTCCCCACCTTTATGTCTTTTCCCAGTACATTCCCCTATACCTTTTGTTGTTCTGGCTATTCCTATGGCCTCCCTACAGCAGACTTAAAATGCATTCTTTCCTGTAACTACTACATTTTGAATCATTGTTAAATTACCTTATTTTATGGTAATTGTTTTTGTCATATCCAAGCACCAACACAGTGAATGATAAATAGTAAGCTCCATATTCCTTGTTGGTTGAATGTTTGCTGCATGAGCAAATAAGTGGATAAGTGACTACTACATAAGATAGATATTCAAAGATCCTGAGCTTTTCTGTGATGGCCAATAATGAATACAGTCTGTGGGATAAGATTTGTGGTGACATGTTTGTAGAATATATATGTAACAAATATAGGTTTCCACCTCTAACCAAAAGTTGAGCATTCCTCTGAAACCTTTCATAAGCCAAAATGGTTTAGAGCAGAGTATCCCCCACCTTTGGCAAGTTTGCATTATACTGCTTCATTGTCATGAAAGACCTACATTAAATACAGTAACAAGCTTTTTTTATACATTTATTTTTGTTAGCAAAAACAGACAATGTAATTTATGAAAAAAGCTTTTTAGTATATTAGTGTAAGTCTTTTGTGAAAGTGAGATGGTAAAATGGGAACTTTCTGAAAGTGGGGGCACACCTGTAATATTTGAAATAAAACTTTGTGCCATGATCTTTAGAAAAATAAAAGTAATTTAAAAATGTATGCTGTTGACAAAAGTAGTGTTCATTATAAGGAATTTAGACGATTCGGTAAAATACAAAGATGAAGAAAAATCACTCCTATTCCCTCATCCAAAATAATCTTTTAGTGTATTTATATATCCTCCTAGTCTTTTCTATGCATACATTTTTTTCCCAAAACTGAGATCATACTTAATATTGCTTCATCCACTTTTCCCTCTGACCTATTGTTTTATGGATCCATTATACCTACTCCACATGGCTTTGACTTTGCCCTCAAGGACCATATAGCTTAGTTGAAGAAATAAAGTATAAGTAAACAATACAGAGAGCCATTTGAGCCATGCTACTAGTAAATAGAGCAAGCATTTAAAGTTACTGGTAGTGGGAAGTTTTCACCTTCAGAGATTTTTGTGGAGAAGACAGTACTTGAGCTTTGAAGTTAAGATGTGGACAGATAGGAAGAAGAAAGCATCCTGGAGCAGCATGAGGGAAAGGCCCAAGGCGTGGAAGCTGAGGAAGAAGTTCAGCACCAGTAAAGGACAGGTTCTGCCTGAATTTGATGTCATGTGTATGAGAATCTTAGCATTCAGGAATTAATATTCTCCAACCTATAGTTTATTCCTCTGACTGTTTAGTTCCTGTTATGCTTCACAGGATGTAAAGTTACTTACGAAGGGATATGCGTGGTGGGAAGGTAAGACTGAGTAATGTGTAGCTGTTGTACTACTTCCATACAGTTCTCCTGTAAAAGACCTAATTGAAGGAGGGTTGGAGGAGTTTACCAGAAACAACCAAATCATTAAAAAATCTCTAATATAAATTATCCCAATTAGCGATTCATTTGATTACTAAGCTCTCTTTCAAATTCAGAGAGGGATTCATGTGGTATTTAGGAATCTGAGGCTTGCTGCTTTTTAGATGATGATATTCCTACTTCTGCCACTCCTTGTGCCTGTTAAGGTGCTCCTAAAATTCTTAGCCCTGTATCAGTAAATAATAATTAAAATTTTACCTGAAGTTTACATTTTTATTCCTTACAGAAAGTTTTGTAGTTCAGTTATTGAAATCATTTAGAGCTTTTCCAATTCCACTCCTAGAACTCAAAAGTAAGTTTTGCTAAGATTCTGCTGAGTGCAGATGATAAATGTAATAGTTAGGTTTGAAAGCTCTTACCAGGTATATTATCTATCCCATAAACTGAACTAATCAGTTTTATTCCCCCAACCAACTTCTATTTTATGTATACTTTGTGTTCAGGTTACCATGACCTAAGGTATAAGCAACTAGGATATGATTTACCAAGGGGGAGGGGTGGGGAGAGAGAAATACCTTTAAGTTTGAAACGGTTGTGAAAAAAAAAGTTAGGATGATATTTCATCTTTTCAACAGTAACCTGGTTGGAAAGTTGCATTATTTGTCTGTAGCATTTGTGTCAACAATTATTTTCCTTCTTTGCCCTTTTTGTTTTTTAGCTCAAGGAGAAATTGAAGCTATTGTTGTACCTGTTTGCTTAGCCTTCCTATTGACAACCCTTTTGGGAGTTTTATTCTGCTTTAATAAGCGAGACCTGTGAGTACCCTTGTTCATATTTTTGCATTTCCCCCCACTTCTATTGGACCTATAATTTACATTAAGTGAGATTCATCCATTTGAAGTGAACAGTTTGATGATGAATTTTTGTAGCTGTGTGTAGATGTTTAACCACCACACTTAGGATGGAGAACATCTCCATCACCCTGGAAGTTTCCTCGTTCTGTTTTGTAGTCTGTCCTCTCCCTCAGCCCCTGGCCCCAGCAGTCAGTGATCTGTGGTCGTATTTTTGCCTTTTCTAGGACTTCACATGTATAGGAATCAAGTAGCATGTAATTTTTTGTGTATGATGTCTTTCACTTGACTTTTTTGAGATTCATCATATTGTTGCATATACTAATATTTTTCTCCTTTTTATTCCTGAATAGTATTCTATAGTATAGAAAGATCAAAATTTGTTGACCCGTACATCTGTTATGAAAATTTAAGTTGTTTTTCTTGAATTTTGGCTGTTGTGAGCATTCACATACATATCTTTGTGTAGGCATAGATTATCATTTATCTTGAGTCAGTATTTAGCAGTGGGATTGCTGGATCATATAATCCAGCATTAATGGATGCATATTTAACTTTATAAGAAACTGTCAAACTGTTTTTCAAAGTGGCCATATCATCTTGTATTCCCACCAGCAATGTGAAAAGTTCCATTTGCTCGATATCATCCCCAGTTCTTTGTACTGTCAAGGTTTTTAATTTTAACTGTTCTTCCTCAGGGGTTTATAGTGCTGTCTCAGTGTGATTGTAACTTCTGTTTCCCTGAGGACTAGTAATAGATATTTTCATGTGCTACCTTACATCTTCTTTTGTGATATGTCTTGAAATCTTCTGTCCATTTTTAAATTGGGTGATTTGTTAATATTGTGCTTTAAGAGTTCTTTATATATCTTGTTACAAATTTTTTGTCACATATGTTTTACAAATTCTAGACTGTGGCTTGCCTTTTTGGTTTCTTAACTGTGATTTCAGAAAAGCAAAAGTGTTTAATTTTGATCAAGTCCATTTTGTTAGGGTTTTTATTTTTTAATGGTAGTTGATTTTATGTCCTTTTTATGAAGTCTTTGCTTAACCAAGTGTCACAAATATGTTCTCGTATATTTTCCTCTAGAAATTTAATGATTTTAACCCTGTGCTGTGATCTGTTTAGAATAAATTTCTGTGCATGGTGTGAAGTCAGGTTAAAGAATTTTTTCCATAGATACCTAGTCATTCCAGCATTATTTATTAAAAAGACTGTCTTTTCCTGTTGAATTGCCTTCAACCTGTACCAAAATCAATTATTCGTATAAGTCTAGATCTATTTGTGGACTCTTAATCCTGTTCCTTTGTTATATATGTCTGTTGGTGCTGATACCACATGGTCTTGATTTATTATAGCTCTACAATAAGACTGGGGACTTCCCTGGTGGCTCAGACAGTAAAGTGTCTGCCTACAATGCGGGAGACCTGGGTTCGATCCCTGGGTCGGGAAGATCCCCTGGAGAAGGAAATGGCAACCCACTCCAGTATTCTTGGCCTGGAGAAATCCATGGATAGAGGAGCCTGGTGGGCTACAGTCCACGGGGCTGCAAAGAGTCAGACACAACTAAGCAACTTCTCTTTCAATAAGACCGGGTAGCAGAATTCCTCCAGTATTCTTTTTTTTTTTTCAAAATTATTTTTTCTAGGTTCTTTGCCTTTTCATATAAAATTATCAGCTTATAAATTTCCCTTAAAAATCTGTTAGAATTTTTAGTGGAATTTTATTGAATCTATACATCAGTTTAGGGGAAAATGCAGTGTAAACATGAGTTCACATGTTCATGAGTCACATACATCTTTCAGTACATGAACATGGTACATTTCTTGTTTCCTTTTGCAATGTTGCGTAGTCTTCAGGCTATGTTAAATTTATTCCTTCCTAAATATTTTTTTATGCTGTTATAAATGGAATTTACATGTTTTTATTTTCTAGTTGTTCATTGCTGGTATATTGAAAATTGATCCTTTTAAGCATATTGGTCTTATATACTGAGATCTTGATAAATTAATTTATTGTAGTCACTTTTTAGATTCCATAGGACTTTCTGCATATACAGTCATGCTGCCTGCAAGTAAAGATGGTTATTCCAGTCTTTATACTTTTAGTTATTTTTCTTATTCTACTGGCTCAGACCTTCAGTAAGTACAATGTTGAATAGAAGTGTTAAGAGCCAGCATCTTTCCATTCTTCCCAATCTTAGGGGAGAGAGCATTCACTCTTTTTTTTTTTTAGAGCATTCACTCTTAACACTATTACATGTTATATTAGCTGTGAGTTGAGGAGGTTCTTGTATTTCTGTTTTGCTAAGAGTTTTTGTCATGAATGGGTATTTAATTCTGTCTAATGCTTTTTCTGCATCTGTTGAGATGAGCTTATGATTTTTTTTTCCTTTCATAAATATGGTGAATTTTATCATTGATTGTCATATGTTATATCTTGCATTACTTGGAATTTGCTGGATTCGGTGTGCTAACAGTTTTCGTATTTTTATGTTAAGAAGTGGTATTGATTTGTCCTTTTTTTGTGGTATCATTGTTTAATTTTGGATTCAGGGTAATACTGATTATCTCATCAGATGAATGCCCTCTTAAAGTTAATCAGTACATATTACCTCAATTTTCTGGGAGTGTTTGTATAGGGTTTGTATTATTTCCTCTTTAAATGTCTAATGGAATTCACAAGTGAAGCTGTCTGGGGCTTCTCTTTTCTTTGTAGGGAGATTTTTTATTACAAATTGAATTTTTTATAAGTATAGGGCTATTAAAGTTTTCTTTTCCAGTCTGCTTCAGTAATTGGTGTCTGTCAAGGAATTCCTTTTTTTTGGTTGGTCAGTTTATTTAGGTTGTTAACTCTGTTGCTTTTTCTGTTATGTCCAGACTTCATAGTTGTTCCTGCCGGACAATCTGTTAGGATCTTACTACCCATTTTTATTTTTTATTTGAACTTATTCTCAAGGTGACTCATTTCCTGTGTACTTACATACACTTGTGAATGTCTAATGTTGTGGTAGGTACTATATTAAACATATTTAAATAGGTTTTTGATGAAGGATATCTTGAATTAATTATTTTTATGTTGGCCTTTTCTTCCTTGTGAAAAATCATATTTTATCTTGTACCAGTGTGATAATTTATCATTGTCTGAATTATTTTAGTTGGAAATTGAACATTTTGGGGTTTTTGTTTTGCAGAGAAGGTGTGCCACAATGTTTTGTACCCCTGGCTAAAGTTTTTAAGTGGTTTTTATTGCAGAATTTGATTTCAGAGATTTTAAAAAATTGAATACTGATTATCAGCTTTAGTCTTATAATCAGTTTTTCTTTAAGGATAAAGATTCAGATCGTTATGCATTTTTAAATAGTATTTTATTCTGTTGGTTACAAGAAAAATGATGTTTTTGTTAGCTTTGGAGTACAGTAGGTATTTTTTGTTTAGTTGGTTTTATTCTTAAGATTTAAATGATCACGTGTATTACAAGCGGTTCTCCATAAGCAGTATTTCTTTCCTCTCCAGAATTAAAAAACACATCTGGCCTAATGTTCCAGATCCTTCAAAGAGTCATATTGCCCAGTGGTCACCTCACACACCTCCAAGGGTAAGAAAAAATGTTTCTGACTACTTAGAATGCACGAGTGTATTACGATATATTTGTAGAGTTTAAGCAAAAAACAATCGGGCTGAATTGAAAAGTAAATGAAAATAAAATAGTACATAAATTAGAATTTTAGTCAAAATTAAAAATAGCGCTTGCATATTCTAGGAGTTTATTATCACCATAGCATATTTGTCTTTATATTCCTAATTCTGTTTAGTATACATTAAAAATATTTGACTGAACTTGTAAGTTGAAAGCCTAGTGTTTTAATATAGCTATGTGATAATTCTGTTGTAAGATAAGCATTTTAGATTGTATATTAAAATCAAATTTAAGGTCTATGATTTTAATATGATTAAGTGACTTCTGGAAGCCTATAATAAATTTCTTAGATTTCCTTAAAGGAAAGATTATTTGTATTTTTTACTTCTGACAGTCCTTCATAACCTATGAAACCTGAGTTTGATTTTTCTTAATGTTTTCTTCATTTTTCTATCCAGTTAATCCTAGGCTGCCTAGACTAGGCATGAAGTATTTTACTTCTAGACTTTTGTTACTGTTGTTCAGTCCCTAAGTCGTATCCGACTCTTTGCAACCCCATGGACTGCAGCACACCAGGCTTTCCTATCCTTCACTATCTTCTGGAGTTTGCTCAAATTTATGTCCATTGAGTTGGTTAGTTTATAAAAATGTAACACCCCGACAATATTGATTTGGAATTCTGAGGAAATGCAGTCTAATTCTTACCTTTTAGACAAATTTCACAAAATCCATGATTCAAGAAGTTAGCAGTGACTTAGTGATATAGATTATCTTTGCACTATTAAGTTACTGAGGAGTTTCAGAGATGCATTTTGTGACTTTTAACTAATATGTTATATATAATTATTTCAGATTTTCTAAATGAATGTGTATCATAGGTAATAATTAATTTTCTGTCTTCCTTAGCATTTTAATTCAAAAGATCAAATGTATCCAGATGGCAATTTCACTGATGTAAGTGTTGTGGAAATAGAAGCAAATGACAAAAAGCCTTTCCCAGATGATCTGAAATCTTTGGACCTATTCAAGAAAGAAAAAGTTAATACTGAAGGACACAGTAGTGGTATTGGAGGGTCTTCGTGCATGTCATCTTCTAGGCCAAGCATTTCTAGCAGTGATGAAAATGAATCTGCACAGAACACTTCAAGCACTGTCCAGTATTCCACAGTGGTACACAGTGGCTATAGACACCAGGTACCATCAGTCCAAGTCTTCTCAAGATCTGAGTCCACCCAGCCCTTGTTGGATTCCGAAGAACGGCCAGAAGATTTACAGCTGGTAGATAATGTAGATGGCAGTGATGGCATTCTGCCCAGGCAGCGGTATTTCAAACAAAACTGCAGTCAACATGAAACCAGTCCAGATATTTCGCATTTTGAAAGGTCACAGCAAGTTTCCTCAGTCAATGAAGAAGATTTTGTTAGACTTAAACAACAGCAGATTTCAGATCATATTTCACAGCCCTATGGATCTGGGAAAATGAAAATGTTTCAGGAAGTTCCTGCAGTGGATGCTTTTGGTCCAGGCATTGAGGGACAAGTAGAGAGATTTGAAACAGTTGGGATGGAGGCTGCAGTTGATGAAGGAATGCCTAAAAGTTACTTACCACAGACTGTGAGACGAGGTGGCTACATGCCTCAGTGAAAGACCAGCTCCTGTTACATCCTCAGAAATGCCTGTAAAGTAAAGCTAAAAATACTTTATCTGTGATTTCAGATCTTCACTCGCTGAAGATGATCATTTGCCCTTAAGGACAAGAATGTACTGTCCTGCCACTTGGGCTTTTTCCATCCCAGTATATCTGGGATTCAACTTTAAGCACTACATAAACTGACTTCATCCTCTGAATAGCTGAATGACTTTGTGCTGTTTCAGGATGTTTGCACTGAAGAAAAACAAAGCTTATCTAAAATTTATAAAGTGAAACTTTTTGTTTTGCTGTCTAGAAAACAGAGGGTATTTAAGTTAAAGCTAGTCATAAACAGCTATACTGATTTTAATGAGAATAGTCATTGAATATCAAATCTTAGGGAGAGAATTAACAAAAATTAGAGGAGCAAGGTCTTAGACCCTCTACTTTAGCTGACAACATAATTTAAAAAGAATCCAGATGATACAGCTAATATGAGCCCAGCTTTTGTTGTCTGCCAGAAAAAATTTGGGTCATTTATAATCGTACCAACATGTAAGATATTAATCCTTTTCCATTGGTAGTGACTCTGCCAGTTGCTGGAGAAAAGGAATTCTGTTTTAACACAGCAAAATAAAAATATTAATTTTTGAATATTAGACAATCAATAATTAAGTAAATTTTCAAACATTTGCTTTCTATTGTTATTGACAGCCTTTGAAGATACAGTTCACAAACTCAGCAGAGTGTCCGGATAAGAGCTAGGAATGAGTATGACAAACTATCTCAAACATTCTATACCTATATATAAACTTTATTGACCTTTCTTTTTAAGACATCAGAGAATTTGGTTGATTAAGCACTTTATACAATATATCTTCACCTTAAACTGTGTTTTGACTTAATACTCTGTTTTTCAGTAGGCCAAGATTGAGTTTGTTTTTTTTTTTTTCTAGTAGGTATCTGAAGCAGACTAGTAAGTTATAGGACTTGGGCGATACTCACCAAAACAAAACACCACCCCCAAAATGTACATGTTGATCTTAATAAGTATCAGAGTTAGCAAATATCCTTATTGTAGAGGCACTTAATGAAGAGAATGTCTGCCAGCCCTGAGGTAGGTGGAACTTAGTTCTACATGATAATTAGGAATATTTTAAACCTCTTCCCACATGTTCTCTTCTTCAGGGGGAAAGTGAGTTGAGCCTCCAGAGTTTAGTGCTAAACTCACTTTCACATTCACGTTATCCTCTACCCACCACCTTGACAAGGAGGCAGGGGCTGAGTAAGAAGAAATCGATCATGTATTGACTACTGCTATCAAGTAAGTTTGTTTCTCTGCCATATTTAAGATACAAAAGCCAGGGCAACTTAAAATATTTGCAGAGGTTATTGAAGAATAAAAGGTTGAGAAAATTTAGTGCACATTTACAGTTGAGATGTAAGTCTGCTCACTGCTCTCTCATCAGTATTGTTCACAGTAGATTTCCTGTTGCGCTTTCTCCTTTGTATTCTTGCCTAACAAGTCGGAGTTCTTTCACATGTCTGGGCTTTGTGAGACAGAGCAGATGCTGTGTTCTGATATGTCCAGTTCTTCTTTATGCAAAACCAGCGTGAGACTGGCAGACTGTCAGAATCATGAGGAAAAGTAGGGACAGACCCCAGACTCACACTCTACAAGGTTAGCACCACCACCATTTAAGCTGGCCATCAAAGGCTGGTCCATATCAGGAAAGGATTGGTCTTGCTAAATGTCAGCAAATTTATATCTACTACATTTTTTTCATTTCCTCAAAATAAGTGGTCGTGTTGTTATAACCATGTTTAGCTCTGACCTTCCTCCTAACAAATAGCAGTGTCGTGAAGAACATTCTAGTGTAATGATCATACATGGGGGGAGGGAAATTATAAAATGTGAACTCACGATCTGAAGGAATGAGAACAAACAGTTATTTAAGAAAGGACATCATTATAAGTAGATTTGTATGTTGAAACTTAACGTACAACATGGTGCAGCGAGTGAATGCCCTCTAACCACAAAAGCACTTTAGGCATATTAAGTGGATGTTTGGATACTGTGCAAAAATTCATTCAGGAAATATTTATATACATCTTTGCCCCAAAAGAGAAAAGCAGTCACGAAACTTATGAAAATTACTTTCATAAGGCATGTCGTAGAATAATCTGTTTTGATACATGTGAATTATACTTTAGGTCGGCAGAGAAATTAGGTTCATTTATGTGAAAATTAGACTATGTTTAAGATAGTGGGTTTATTACTCGTTAAATATCTAGTATCCAAAAACTTGATGCAGTTACCCTCTTGTAAGATTGAAAATAATAATCAAGCATATGTTACATTTGTTGTTACTGTAATTTGATTATTCATTACTGGTGTCTTTGATACCTTACCCTCATCCTTCATAAAAGCACGATGCTAAATAACTCATGGAAAACTATCAGACTTCAAACCTACTAAAACCTTACAGTTTAACCCTTTTTTTAACATGGATCATTCATCGCTGGGGAATATACCCAACACATGAGTGGAAACAAGGGAGAAGGCAGAGTCATTCACGTGTGTTGTGCTCATGTGTTCCTCACCTAGTTGTTTAACTTCAGCCTTTTTCTTTGATGAGAGATTTTTTTTTAACATGTGAAGTCATCCAGTGACCCTAGTTTATTGTGAAAACATTTATCTATGAAAATTCACATTTAAAGTGGAACATCTAAAATCGCTCTATAAATATCAAGTTTTAAAAAGATGTCTTTTTTCTGCTCACATAGTTAAGTAGTTAAATAATCATGACGTAAATTTAGAAGTAGATAATTATATAGTATCATTCCCTAAAATATTTCTGTTAACTGGCATGTATTGACTATACATCAAGTAGGAAAGCTCTTCCTCTATCCCATTATATTCCACACCAATCTCTTCCTCTGGTGTCAAGAACAAATTATATACCTTATACTTCTGTTTGTTGAAATGGGTAAAATGTCAACATAATAAGCTACATAAAACTTAAAAGTTCAGTTGTTTAAAAATACTGGGATAACTCTGTTGTAGGCTATATTCGATTCTGTTGCCCTCTAAGATTACTTTTAAATTTTTTTTGCACTTTTTCTGTAAACTAAAAGAATATGAAGCCATACAATGGCAAGATATTTAGGTTTAAGAAATTTTAAACCAGCAAACTTAACAGCCTAGTTCTTTAGACTGGTCCTTGATAGCAGTTCCTTTCAGGCTATTTATAAGCAGAATTTAGATGCAAGTCAAAACTTTCCAAATCCAAATACTGATCTTTGGAGTCAGTCTATTCTTTTTTCATTGTATATTCTACTTGTACATGTATTCACATGATATTCTAATATACATTGCATTAAAAATGAAAAGGTGGCTCTGGATGAGCTCTTTTGTTACATATTTGTTCCTAAATTTTTAAAGGCTTTTTGTAGTTAAAGCAGGTTAGTTTAACTTAATTACCCAGTTCTTTTTTACACTTGATAGATCATGATGAAAGTGCATTTGAGGCCAATGGTGGTAGATCTTACAGACCTTTTATCCCTTAAACATAAGCTTTGACAATGATAACTACGTATTTCAAATGCTATTACATGAATATCAAAATGTGATATGTCAGAAATAAAGGGATAATTTAAAGGTGGATATTTGAAATTTCTTTAGTCTTAGTATATATGTATGTTGAATAGTATACTCTAAAAATAAGTGTGCAATTTGCTAGTTCTGCAATACAGTGGTTAGCATTAGGTATGTCTCCTCTTTATACCCTGGCTATGTCCCGTTTAATTATAAGTGCAATCCTTTCAAGTTCACTTGCCTTTTGACCTTGACCTACTCTTACTTCATATAGAAGGCTTGTCTAGAAAGAGTAGTGTGTATTTTTATTTTTGCAGAATGAATTGCATGTGCATATCATAACTACAGCTATTGTTTTTATGTTGACATAACTAAATGTTCTCTTATATATCAGCTCTAATCCTTTAAGTAAATGTAATAAATTCTTACTCAAATTTTTTCTGGGTGTGGTCACTACCATTTGGTTTCATTATACATAATATTTAAGGTAACTTTATCATTGTTGGTGTTGAGGCTTTAATAAGCTTGGTGCTTTTGGAGGGTTCTGTGGTTTCTGAATTCCTCATTTAACATAATGGATCAGGATTTAGAAGAAAATCAATACCCTACCTCAGCCTTAATATAGAATAGACTTGGAGATGGCAAATTCATTTATGAGTTTTCTGGACTTACAAGATGATTTCTAGAATCCCAGCATCTCACCTCCCATTGGATATTTTTCAATGGGTTGCCCGTGAAAAGTACAGAGGTGCTGTGCCAGCTTGTGACCTGTCTGTACCCACACCCCCCTGGAGTCTTGTCACAGTGAGGCGTGAAGCCGATCGATCCAGCTCCACCACCACTCCCCTGAGCTTGCTGAGTATAGTGTATAAAAGTACTACTTCCACCTGGAAGGAAATCTGAACTACTAGATTTGTGTAACTTCACATTGTGATTTTATCTAAATATGCAGGGAGTGAAAAATTCACTTAACTTCATCCTTTCACACATATACTAAAGGCTGCAGAAATAGCATCTCAGCCTTGGGCTTTGTGTTTGTGTTAATCTTTGGTTAGGTCTCTTACAGGCTCTTACAGCATGACTTCTTTGTGATACTTCTTGTCTTATCCTAATTTATATTATGGGTCAGTCCATCCTACTGCCAAAAAGGCATTCCGTTTTCCTGGCCCAGAGACAAACAATTTTAACTTCCGGTTTAAATTTTGTTCTTAATATACAACCTTCCTTCAACGCTCTCAGAATATAAACAGAAATAGTACAACTGTGCTCTTATATACATATTTGCATTGCACGTGTGCTCTGTCATGTCCAACACTTTGCGACCCTGTGGACTGTAGCCCTCTGGGCTCCTCGGTCCATGGGGATTCTCCAGACAAGAATACTAGAGTGGGTAGCCATTCCCTTTTCCAGGGGATCTTCCTGACCCAGAGATCGAACCCATGTCTCCTGCGTTGCTGGCAGATTAACCACTGAGCCCCCTGGGAAGCCCAGGTACATGTTTCATTGATGAGTTGCTAAGTTGTTTCTAACTCTGCAATCCCATGTACTGCGGCACACCAGGCTTCCCTGTCCTTCACATCTCCTAGAGTTTGCTCAAACTCAAGTCCATTGAGTCGGTGATGCCATCCAACCATCTCATCCTTTGTCACCCCCTTCTGCCATCAGTCTTTTCCAGCATTAGGGTCTTTTCCATGTTTCAGTTCAGTTGCTCAGTCATGTGTGACTCTGCGACCTCATGAACTGCAGCACGCCAGGCCTCCTTGTCCATCACCAACTCCCAGAGTCCACCCAAACCCATGTCCGTTGTGTCGGCAATGCCATCCAACCATATCATCCTCTGTCGTCCCCTTCTCTTCCTGCCCTCAGTCTTTCCCAGCATTGGGGTCTTTGCAAATGAGTCAGCTCTCCGCATCAGGTGGCCAGAGTATTGGAGTTTCAGCTTCAACATCAATCCCTCCAATGAACACCCAGGACTGATCTCCTTTAAGATGGACTGGTTGGATCTCCTTGCAGTCCAAGGGACTCTCAAGAGTCTTCTCCAACACCACAGTTCAAAGCATCAATTCTTACTGCGCTCAGCTTTCTTTGTAGTCTGTCACATCCATACATGACCACTGGAAAAACCATAGCCTTGACTAGACAGACCTTTGTTGGCACAGTAATGTCTCTGCTTTTTAATATGCTGCCTAGGTTGGTTATAAATTTCTTTCCAAGGAGCAAGGAAGGAATTTTAATTGTAATTTTTAAATTAATTAAATGGCTGCAGTCACCATCCACAGTGATTTTGGAGTCCAGAAAAATAAAATCAGCCACTGTTTCCCCATCTATTTGCCATGAAATGATGGGACCAGATGCCATGATCTTAGTTTTCTGAATGTTGAGCTTTAAGCCAACTTTTTCACTCTCCTCTTTCATCAAGAGGCTCTTTAGTTCTTCACTTTCTGCCATAAGTGTGGTGTCAACTGCATATCTGAGGTTACTGATATTTCTCCTGGCAATTTTGATTCTAGCTTGTGTTTCCTTCAGCCCAGCATTTCTCATGATGTACTCTTCATATAAGTTAAATAAGCATGGTGACAATATACAGGCTTTACGTACTCCTCTTCCTGTTTGGAACCGTCAGTCTGTTGTTCCATGTCCAGTTCTAACTGTTGCTTCCTGATCTGTATACAGGTTTCTCAAGAGGCAGGTCAGGTACTGTGGTATTCCCATCTCTTTCAGAATTTTCCACAGTTTATTGTGATCCACACAGTCAAAGGCTTTGGTATAGTCAATCAAGCAGAAATAGATGTTTTTCTGGAACTCTCTTGCTTTTTCCATGATCCAGTGGATGTTGGCAATTTGATCTCTGGTTCCTCTGCCTTTTCTAAAACCAGCTTGAACATCTGGATGTTCACAGTTCACATATTGCCGAAGCCTGGCTTGGAGAATTGTGAGCATTACTTTACTAGCGTTTGAGATGAGTGCAATTGTGCGGTAGTTTGAGCCTTCTTTGGCATTGCCTTTCTTTGGAATTGGAATGAAAACTGACCTTTTCCAGTCCTGTGGTCACTGCTGAGTTTTCCAAATTTCCATCTTTAAGTCTAGATAAACATGGTCTGGCTACTCAATAGAGTATAGAAAAGAAGGAGGCAAGGAGACCTGAGCTAGAGAAGGAAGTGGAGAAGCAAAGGGAAGCATGTAGTGATTCCAGGTCAATGGGCTTCCCTGGGGGCTCAGACAGTAAAGAATTCACCTGGAATGCGGGAGACCTGGGTTCAGTCCCTGGGTTGGGAAGATCCCCTGGAGGAGGACGTGGCGACCCACTCCAGTATTCTTGCCTGGAAAATCCCCGTGGACAGATGAGCCGTGAAGGCTGCAAGTCCATGGAGTTGGAGAGTTGGACAGGACTGAGGGACTAAGCACAGTACAGCCTCTTTTCTGTGTTCCTCACCAGCGGGGACGCCCACATCATTTCTCTCTGGGTGTGCGTCTCTGCTTTACCTGTCTTAATTTCTCTGTGTGCTCTCCCACTTGTGCTATGTTTCTAAAAGTGAACTTTGTATAATATCTGCATTTACAGTTTTGCCTCAGTGATAAATGCATTTTTCACTGGGGCAAAGATCCAGGGAAAACTAGCTTCTAGCCTCTAGCTTTTGTTGGTTTGATGGCTAGGATTCCTGCTTTTCATCCAGGCTTTGTTGTTATTCAGTCTCTAAGTCGTGTCCAACTCTTTACAATGTCATGGACCACAGCACACCAGGCTTGTCTGTCCTTCACTATCTCCCAGAGTTTGCTCAGAGTTAGATCCGTTGAGTCAGTGATGCCATCCAACTGTATAATTTCCTCTGTTCTGTCTTGCCTCAACAAAGATTTGAAATGGTGAACCAGTGTGACAGCTCAGTTCCACCTCAGAGTTTATTCAATAAACAAAGGATAGTACATTCTTGAGGCATGAGGGCAGGCCGACCCCAAAGGAGAGGTTTCAACCCATCTTGGCTCCCCATTGTTTTATACGGTTTTTTCTCCTCCCCCCACCCTTTTGCCCCCGCCCATGCTATGCAAATTAGGACTAGCCAGGAAGAGGGCATGTTTGTTTCATCTGAGGTTCTCACTCTGGTCTGCGGATTTTTCCTTTGTTCCCTTTTCGAGGCCTTTTGTGCTTCTTTTCGATACCACCATTTTGGACTCCTTTTTCCTATTCTAACTACCTAACACAACCATCTCATCCTGTCACCCCCTTCTCCTCTTGCCCTCAGTCTTTCCCAGCATCAGGGTCATTTCCAATGAGTTGACTCTTCACATCAGGTGGCCAAAGTATTGGAGCTTCAGCTTTAGCGTCAGTCCTTCCAATGAATATTCAGCATTTATTTCCTTCAGGATTGACTGGTTTGACCTCCTTGCTGTCCAAGGGACACCCAAGAGTCTACTCCAGCACCACAGTTTGAAAGCATCAACTTTGGTGCTCAGCCTTCTTTAGAATCCAACTGTCACATCCCTATGTGACTACTGGAAAAACCATAGTTCCAATTATATGAACTTTTGTCGGCAAAGTGATGTCTGTGCTTTTGAATATGCTGTCAAGGTTCGTCATAACTTTTCTTTCAAGGTGCAAGTATCTGAATTTCTTGACTGCCATCACTGTCCACAGTGCTATTCCAATCTCTTTAAGAATTTTCCTCTGTTGTGATCCACACAAAGACTTTTACTGTAGTCAATGAAGCAGAAATAGATGTTTTTCTGGAATTCCCTTGCTTTTATTATGATCCATCAGATGTTGCCAATTTGATCTCTGGTCCTCTGTCTTGTCTAAGTCCAGAACTTCCATCTGGTTCACATACTGTTAAACTCTAACTTAAAAGATTTTGAGTGTTACCTTGCTAGCATGTGAAACTAGTGCAATTGTGTGGTAGTTTGAGCATTCTTTGGCATTGCCTTTCTTTGGGAATGGAATGAAAACTGTCCTTTTCCAGTCCTGTGGCCACTGCTGAGTTTTCCAAATTTGCTGGCCTAGTGAGTACAGCACTTTAACAGCATCATCCTTTAGGATTTGAAATAGCTCAGCTGGAATTCCATCACCTCCACTAGCTGCTTTGTTGCTCAGTTGTGTCTGACTCTTTGTGACCCCGTGGACTGTAGCCCACCAGGCTCCTCTGTCCATGGGGATTCTCTAGGTAAGAATACTAGAGTGGGGATGTTCCCAACCAAGGGATTGAACCCAGGTAGCTTCCCTAGTGGCTCAGATGGTAAAGCGTCTGTCTGCAACGCAGGAGACCCGGGTTCGATCCCTGGGTTGGGAAGATCCCCTGGAGAAGAAAATGGCAGCCCACTCCAGTATTCTTGCCTGGAAAATCCCATGGATCGCGGAGCCTCGTAGGCTACCATCCATGGGGTCACAGAGTCGGACATGACTGAGTGACTTCACATTCACATTCTGCATTGCAGGCGGATTCTTTACCAACTGAGCCACCAGGGAAGCCCTTGTTCATAATAATGCTTCATAATGCCCACTTGACTTCACACTCCAGGCTGACTGTATGTGATTGACCACACCATCATAGTTATCCAGGTTATGAAGACCTTTTTTGTACAGTTCTGTGAGTTCTTGCCACCTCTTCTCAATATTTTCTGCTTCTGCTAGGTCCTTGCTATTCTTGTCCTTTATTGTGCATGTCTTTGCATGAAATGTTCCTTGGTATCTCTAGTTTTCTTGAAGAGATCTCTAGTCCTTCCTATTCTACTATTTTCCTCTTTCTTTGCATTGTTCACTTAAGAAGGCTTTCTATCTCTCTTGACTGTTCTCTGGAACTGTGCGTTCAGTTGGGTATATATTTACCTTTCTCCTTTGCCTTTCACTTCTCTTCTTTACTCAGCTATTTATCTTCTCAGACAAAGGCCTCTTCAGACAATCCTTTTGCCTTCTTGCATTTCTTTGGGATGGTTTTGGTACTGCCTCCTGTACTATGTTATGAGCCTCCTTCCATAGTTCTTCAGGCATTCTGTCTATCAGATCTAATCCCTTGAATCTATTTATCACCTCCACTGAATAATGATAAAGGATTTGATTTAGGTCATACCTGAATGGCATAGTGGTTTACACTACTTAATTCAATTTAAGCCTGAATTTTGTAATGAGGAGTTCATGATCAGAGCCACAGTCAGCTCCAGGTCTTGTTTTTGCTGACTGCATAGAGCTTCTCCATCTTTGACTGCAAAGAATATAATCAATCTGATTTCAGTATTGACCATCTATTGATGTCCATATGTAGAGTCTTCTCTTGTGTTGTTGGAAAAGGGTATTTGCTCTGACTGTGTGTTCTCTTGGCAAAACTCTGTTAGTCATTACCCTGCCTCACTTTGTACTCCAAGGCCAAACTTACCTATTACTCCAGGTATCTCTTGACTTCCTACTTTTGCATTCCAATCCCCTATGATAAAAAGTACTTTTTTTTTTTTTTTTTTGGTGTTAGTTCTAGAAGGTCTTGGAGGTCTTCATTAGAACTGTTCAACTTCAGCTTCTTTAGTGTTAGTGGTTGGAGCATAGACTTGGGTTACTGTGATGTTGAATGGTTTGCCTTGGAAATGAACCGAGATCATTCTGTCATTTTTGAGCCTGCACCCAAGTACTGCATTTCAGACTCTTGTTGACTATGAGGGCTATTCCATTTCTTCTAAGGGATTCTTGCCCACAGTAGTAGATATAATGGCCATCTGAATTAAATTCACCCATTCCAGTCCATTTTAGTTTGCTGATTCCTAAAATGTCAATGTTCACTCTTGCCATCTCTTGCTTGATGACCTCCAATTTACCATGATTTATGGACCTAACATTCCAGGTTCCTATGCAGTATTGTTCTGTATGGCATTGGACTTTACTTTCACCACCAGACACATCCAGAACTGGGTGTCATTTCTGCTTTGGACCAGCCTCTTCATTCTTTCTGGAGCTATCTCTCTGCTGTTGCCCAGTAACATATTGGACAACTACCAAGCTGTGAAGAAAGCTGAGCGCCAAAGGATTGATGCTTTTGAACTGTGGTGTTGGAGATGACTCTTGAGAGTCCCTTGGACTGCAGGGAGATCCAACTAGTCCATTCTGAAGGAGATCAGCCCGGGATTTCTTTGGAAAGAAAGATGCTAAAGCTGAAACTCCAGTACTTTGGCCACCTCATGCAAAGAGTTGACTCATTGGAAAAGACTCTGATGCTGGGAGGGATTGGGGGCAGGAGGAGAAGGAGACGACAGAGGATGAGATGGCTGGATGGCATCACTGACTCGATGGACGTGAGTCTGAGTGAACTCCGGGAGTTGGTGATGGACAGGGAGGCCTGGCATGCTGCGATTCATGGGGTTGCAAAGAGTCAGACACGATTGAGCGACTGAACTGAACTGAAGCTGGGGGAGCTCATCTTCTGGTGTCAAATCTTTTTACTTTTTCATACTGTTCATGGGGTTCTTGAGACAAGGATGAGCTGTGCTGTGCTAAGTCACTTCAGTTATGTCTGACTCTGTGTGATACTATGGAAGAGCCCACAAGGCTCTTCATTCCATGGGATTCTCCAGGCAAGATATTGGGGTGGGTTGCCATTTTCTTTTCCAGGGGATCGTCCCAACGGATCCTCTTAAGTCTCCGACCTGCGTTCTCTTAAGTCTCCTGAATTGGCAAGGTGGGTTCTTTACCACTAGTGCTACCTGAGAAGCTTAGCACTATTCATGGGGTTCTCAAGGCAAGGATATTCCTTTCTCCAGTGGACCACGTTTTGTCAGAACTCTCCACCATGACCCATCCATCTTGGGTGGCCCTGCATGGCATGGCTCATAGCTTCACTGAGCTGCACAAGGCTGTAATCCATGTGATCATTTTGGTCCGCTTTCTCTGATTATGGTTTTCATGTCCAGCCTGCCTCAGTTCAGTTCCTGGTCAGGGAATTAAGATCTCACTTCACGCCACTGCTCACGGCTGCCTTGTGGAGATCACCCTCAGCCCATGCATTTGCTCTAGCCACGTGTAGAAAGACCTAAAAGAGAAGTAAAGGTGTCCCTCCTTCCCAAGCACAGTGCCTGTTAACACAGGTTCTGCATTCTCACTGTGTGTGTGCTTAGTCTCTCAGTCATGCCCAACTCTTTGTGACCGCATGGACTGTAGCCCACCAGGCTCGTCTGTCCATAAGGATTCTGCAGTCAAGAATACTGGAGTGGGTTGCCATCCCCTCCTCCAGGAGATCTTTCCAACCCAGGGGTCAAAACCAGGTCTCCCACATCACAGGTAGATTCTTTACCATCTGAGCCACCAGCGAAGCCCAGGCAGTCTCATTGCTTTATTTAAAAAACAACTCTTAACGGTGGAACCTGACAACTACAGCCAGTGACCAAAAGATCTAGGGGAGGGCATTTTTCCTGAGTGCTCAGATCACACTCCTCCTGTCCCGGTTGGTTCTGCCATGAACTTCATGTGTCTGCTGCGAAGCACAGGTACTACCTCCCAGCCTGACCTCTTCAGAGGCCTTTTTTTCAAAGTGGTTTTCCAGCTGTACCTGCCCAACTCCAGCTAATCCACTAGAGGGCAGCATTGGCAGCAGGAAGGGCCTACTGAGGTCCTGCTGCTCCAAACAAAAGGTCGACATTTGCTTTCCAGGCTTCATCTTCTGATCCTGTTTTTCCAGCCTCAGACAGCCTCCTCTCCAGGTATGCACTTGCTAGTTATCAGACCATTTTGTGTTTCTTCCTGTCTCCTGGCCCATGCATATGATTTCTTCTAAAATGGTCTCCTGGCCACAATCCATAGCTCAGCTGGAAAATTCTTCCCTCAGTTCAGTCGCTCAGTCACGTCCGACTCTTTGTGACCCCAGGGACTAAAGCACGCCAGGCCTCCTTGTCCATCACCAATTCCCGGAGTCCATTCAAACTCATGTCCATTGAGTCAGGGATGCCATCCAATCATCTGATCCTCTGTCATTGTCCCCTTCTCCTCCCACCTTCAATCTTTCCCAGCATCAGGGTCTTTCACATCAGGTGGCCAAAGTACTAGAGTTTCAGCTTCAACTTCAGTCCTTCCAATGAATATTCAAAACTGATTTCCTTTAGGATGGACTGGTTGGATCTCCTTGTAATCCAAGGGACTCTCAAGAGTCTTCTCCAAAACCACAGTTCAAAAGCATCAATTCTTTGGCGCTCAGCTTTCTTTATAGTCCAACTCTCACATCCATACATGACTACTGGAAAAACCATAGCCTTGACTAGACAGACCTTTGTTGGCAAAGTAATGTCTCTACTTTTTAATATGCTGTCCAGGTTAGTCATAATTTTCTTTCCAAGCAGCAAGTGTCTTTTAATTTCATGGCTGCAATCACCATCTGCAGTGATTTGGAGCCCCCAAAAATAAAGTCTGCTACGGTTTCCACTGTTTCCCCATCTATTTGCCATAGGATCAGATGCCATGATCTTAGATTTCTGAATGTTGAGCTTTAAGCCAACTTTTTCACTCTCACATTCATCAAGAGGCTCTTTAGTTCTTCAATTTCCGTCATAAGGGTGGTGTCATCTGCATATCTGCGGTTATTGATATTTCTCCCGGCAATCTTGATTCTAGCTTGTGCTTCCTCCAGCCCAGCACTTCTCATGATGTACTCTGCATATAAGTTACATAAGCAGGGTGACAATGTACAGCCTTGACGAACTCCTTTTCCTATTTGGAACCAGTCTGTTGTTCCATGTCCAGTTCTAACTGTTGCTTCTTGACCTACATACAGAGTTCTCAAGAGGCAGGTCAGGTGGTCTGGTATTCCCATCTCTTTCAGAATTTTCCACAGTTTGTTGTGATCCACACAGTCAAAGGCTTTGGCATAGTCAATAAAGCAGAAATAGATGTTTTTCTGGAACTCTCTTGCCTTTACGATGATCCAGCGGATGTTTGCAATTTGATCTCTGGTTCTTCTGTCTTTTCTAAAACCAGCTTGAAAACCTGGAAATTCACTTTTCACGTACTGTTGAAGCCTGGCTTGGAGAATTTTGAGCATTACTTTGCTAGTGTGTGAGATGAGTGCAATTGTGTGGTAGTTTGAGCATTCTTATGCATTGCCTTTCTTTGGGATTGTAATGAAAACTGACATTTTCCGGTCCTGTGGCCACTGCTGAGTTTTCCAAATGTGCTGGCATATTGAGTGCAGCATTTTCACAGCATCATCTTTTAGGATTTGAAGTAGCTCAACTGGAAAATTCTTACTTACTCACCAATAAAATCTTCACACATATCTTCCTGGGTGAGACCTTTTCCATTTTCTTCCTCTCTCCTTCCCCCTGAAGTTAAGGGTCTCCTGTGTCCTGAGACCAGATCGATGCCAGTGTTTATCTCTCTCTGACTAGGGAGCTGAACCCCCTGGAGGCAGGGTCCCTGTTTTACTTGTCTCTATGTCTCTGGCACCTAGCACAGTGTTTGGTATTTATAGGTGCTTGAAAAATCTTGTTTATAAAAAGAGCTGGATGAACGTATAGACAGACCAGACTTTTTAATTCGTTAGTGAATTTCTTTTAATTTTTAGTGTGTGTCTCAGATTTTGTTTTACCCAGAGTTGCATGGCACCATGGGATGTTAGGAACCTACCCTCTTCTCCACCTCCAATGTGAAAGCTTCTGCTGATTTCCATCCCCAACCCCCTTCCACCCCTACCCAAGGACAAAAGCTGTTTAAAACCAGCACATACATTCAGCAAATCAAAAAACAAAAATTCGAGAAAAAAATGAAAGCCAGTATGGATCCTTACAGACTATTTTATTCAATCTTACCCTTGCAGACAAAGAAAATGAGAAGATGAACGAATGAAGTGAAGCAGGAGTGAAAAACTCAGTTAGGAGGGTTCTAATAGAAAAAGAGGACAGCCTTGCTCTCAGAGGTCATTGTCTGGAATGGAAGGTGAAATAGACAGGCTTAGGATTAGCCTTAAAAAGAACACATCAGAAAAGGCCAATAAGTCCAAGCCAAACACCAGGCTCTGAGTTATCTCCAGGCAAAACAATAAGACAGCTCCAAACAGAATGATTTCCTGATTTCTCAATGAGATCTTGAAGAAAATGATGTGAACACTTTGAATGTTTAAACTTCAGAGGTGTTGCTTAAGTAGTCATATGTCTACTTGTAGTCCTTTTTTTTTTTTTTTTTTTAAGAAAATCTAGTCTTTAAGGGCTTCCCTGGTGGCTCAGACAGGAAAGGATCTACCTGCAAATGCGGGAGACACGGGTTAGATCCCTGGGTTGGGAAGAACCCTTGGAGAAGGGAATGGCAACCCACTCCCAGTATTTTTGCCTGGGAATTCCATGGACAGAGAAGCCTGGTGGGCTATAGTCCATGAGGTCGCAAACAGTCAGACATGACTGAGCGGCTAACACACACACAAGGTATCTTTTTAAAAAGTCATTTATTTTTATTTATTTTGGCTGCATCAGCTCTTTGTTGTCACAGAGGATCTTGGTTGGGTCCTGCAGGATCTTTCATTGCAGCTCACAGACTCCCCAGTTGTGGCATGCAGGCTTAGTTGCTCCGAGGCATGTGGGATCTTAGTTCTTTGACCAGGGGTAGAACCCACATCCCCTGTATTACGGGAATATAGATAGGTAATGGAGTGGGCACTGTAGGTACTTCACCAAATACGGGAGAGGTCAAGTGGGGAGAGAACGCACTGGAGAGATTTTTAAAATAGACATGCATTTTGGCTTCAAAAGTGCATATGCAGCATGGTAAAAAGAGGAGATTGAGGCTGAAGAGATACCTGGGCTAGAGGCCAGGATTGAGGATGTAAGAATGTCACCTGTCATTTCAGTGAACAGAATGGCCGTAAAGCCATCAGCCACTACAGCCACTCCCTACCTGAGGGGAATTCAGAACAGAAAAACAGGATACTGGCCCCGGATAGTTAAGGAGCATACTGAAGGGTTAATTACAAAAAGCCCAGAGTTTCGAACTGCATAGATAGAAAAGCGTTAGATTCATTAACTTGAGATGTCTGGGTTTTGTGATTCACAGTAATCTTTTGATGTTCGAGTATGCAGGTGTTTTTTGGCTTTTGAGGCAAAAATTTCTGTATATCTTGCTTCCCTCTTTACCTCCTTGGAGCAGTTCCTCAGAGCTAACTGAGAGCCTGTCTCCTGGGTTACTGTCTTCAGTAAGACCAGTGAATAAAACATCATTCTCAACTCTAGGTTGAATTTTTGTTTTCTTTTTTCAGTCAACAGGTCATGCAGTGTTGTTTTTTTTTTCCCAATTTTTTAACTGAAAAAAAGGTATCAGTTATTGTTTCCCAACATCTGATGAATCCTGAGTGAGAGGAAGACAAGAGGAAGTGTTGAGGGAGGGCCCGCGGGCCTGAAGCAGACAACCCAGCTGGCTCTCGAGAATCTCCAGAGCACTTCCTCTCCTCTCCTTCCCTTCAGCCAAACAGCCTCCCCTCCCCTGCCTACTTGCTCCAACATTCCCACTGGAAAAGCTCCATTTCAACAACCCACATGCCCCACCCACTGTTTCTATCAGGGTTGCGGCCTTCCCCCACACCAGGATCACCAGGATCCTACCAGGGCCTCTCCCTCCCTGATACTCATCCAGAGGGCCACACCCAGGACACACCTACTTGCCTGCCTCTCCGCCTTGTGCAAACTATTTCGGGGTGGAGCAGCACGATGTCCACCCAACTGCAAATATAAAATTATTCTTTCACCACTGCAAGAACTATTTCTTACCTTTCCTTCACTCCTCAAAACTTCTATCACCATTTACTTTCCTGTCTCACATTCAAAATACGGTCTTTTAAAAATCTTTTTAACGCAAGTAATAAGCATATCTTTTACTCACTGGGCACTTAGTACATGCCAAATAGTGAATTCAGCTCAGAACCATCTTCACTCCATTTAATCTCCACTTAATTAAATACAGTGGTACTATTCTTCCACCCATTTTCTGATAAAGAAACTGAGGCCAAGGAACTCAGACAGGGCCACAGGTGAGCAGGAAGCAAGGCTTGGGCTCAAGACAGGCCCTCTGCAATGCTGCTCCAAACACTCAGCTCCAGCCTCAGCATCAGGGTGCTGAGGGGAACAGGCCGCCAGGGGAACACTAAAATGACAGAATCTTTGACCAACACACATAGCACAGAACCTGGGTGCGTGCTAAGTCACTTCAGTCAAGTCTGACTCTTTGCAACCCCATGGACTGTAGCCCACCAGTCTCCTCTTTCCGTAGGATTCTCCCAGCAAGAATACTAGAGTGGGTGGCCATGCCTTCCTCTAGGGGATCTTCCTGACCCAGGGACTGCATCCATCTCTCTTAAATCTACCTGCATTGGCAAGCAGGTTCTTTACCACTATCGCCACCTGGGAAGCCTATACCTGGTTCTTGTTAAATAAACACGTGCTCTGTATTTTTAGTTGCTAAATGTGGCCACCTTGCGGGGATGCCGGTGTATCTCCCCATCGGTCAAGGTCCCAAGCGTTGCTTCCTAACCATCTCTGTGCCTCCTCTTAGGTGGGCAGCTGGTGTCCCTCCACACACAGTCAAATATGCCTGGAAAGTTGCACATCCAGTGCAGAAGCCTATAGCAATGACTAAGGGGTTTAAAAGCATAAAAGCCCAGGCCCCTTGTCGTGGCTGGGGACACACACTGGGGACCCAGCCACTTACCTCCAGCGTCCTCTGTGGGGTCAGGTGAGGGCTGCTTTCCTCGGGACCGTGTCTGAAATGCCACCCTCCTCAGCTTCTTCCTCTTTCCCATTAAACTTCGCTCACACCTTTCCCAGCGCCTCCTGGGAATGCACTGATAATAGATCTGTTACACCTGAACTGGAGTCTCAGAATGTTCTTTGGGGAAATTAACCTAAGGCACCCTCAGCCCTAGGGCTTCCCAGGTGGCTCAGAGGTGAAAAAAAATCTGCCTGCTAAAGTAGGAGACTCCGGAGACACAGGTTCAATCCCTGGATCAGGAGGATCTCCTGGAGAAGGAGATGGCAACCCACTCCAGTATTCTTGCCTGGAGAATCCCATGGACAGGGGAGCCTGGTGGGCTACAGTCTATGGGATTGCAAGAGTCGGTTTCAACTGAGCACACAAGGCACTTGGGGGACAAACAAAGAGATGTTTTCTCTCTTAAATTTTAAATCAGCAGTATTAAAGATACCTCTGCAAAACCCAAATATACAAAAAAATATTTTTAGAAAACATTGTAATTCACATGCACTTAGACATTTTGGGCTTGAAATAGCCAGCACAGCCATCTCTCAGATCCCATGCATTCCACTGTGTACAGTACTTCTGTCACAGCTGAAAAGCATTGAGTAGTCCTGAAATATTAATTGTACTTTGTAATAAAGCTTTTATTCTCTTTAATAAAACACATTCTCTTTATCACAACAGATACTCATTATCACAGCCAACTGCTCCTGAGGATGTTTAAGGCATTCTCAGCAATACTGCAGACTCACCACGGACCACATAACTTTTCTTTCTTCATTAATAAGTTAATAGTTCTGTAAAGGAGGAGGCAATGGCAACCCACTCCAGTACTCTTGCCTGGAAAATCCCATGGGCGGAGGAGCCTGGTAGGCTGCAGTCCATGGGGTCGCTACGAGTCGGACATGAACGACTTCACTTCCACTTTTCACTTTCATGCATTGGAGAAGGAAATGGCAACCCACTGCAGTGTTCTTGCCTGAAGAATCCCAGGGACGGGGGAGCCTGGTGGGCTGCTGTGTATGGGGTCGCACAGAGTCGGACACGACTGAAGAGACTTAGCAGCAGCAGCAGCAGTTCTGTAAAAGGGAGGCAATATCAGCTTGCCTGTGTCTTCCCAGGTGGCTCAATGGTAAAGAATCTGCCTGCCAATGCTGGAGACTAGAGATGTGGTATTGATCCCTGGGTTCTGAAGAAACCCTGGAGGAGGGCATGGCAAGCCACTCCAGTATTCTTGCCTGGAGAATCCCATGGACAGAGGAGACTGGTGGGCTACAGTCCATAGAGTCACAAAGAATCAGACATGACTGAAGTGACTTAGCACAAAGAATACACATAACAGTATCTCTGAGCCCTTTATAGAACTAACCCCACCCCCCACCTGCCAATGAAAGATGTCAGCATTTTTCATATCAGAGAAAATCACCTAAGACTAGATTAAAGGGGTACACACACCATAATATTGTCAGCAGCCATACCCTTGAACTATTGCTATAAAACTCCTCACCAAATCTTCCTAGGTTAGGACACACAGTTTTTGAGTCCAGGAGCCCACTGTCTCCCTCTTTGCCTGGCAGAGCAATAAAGCTGTTCTTTTCAACTTCACCCAAACTCTGTCTCTGAGATTGGAGTTGGTACCAGTGCACAGAGGCTGAGTTTTTGCCATCAATAAACAGGAATGTGAGCTGTAATTTTGGAGTTCTCACAGGAGAAGATGAGTGCATGTCTTTCTACTCCACCGTCTTGGACTTCTAAGAACAACCATCGACAGGAGAATGTTGGATCCGACCAAAAAAAGATACCCCACGTCCAAGGGCAAAGGAGAAGCCCCAGCAAGATGGTAGGAGGGGTGAAATTGCATTTAGAATCAAACCCCATACCCACTAGAAATGCTCAGAGGGCTGAAACAAAACCTTATATGCACCAGGACCCAGAGACCCCACCGAGACTGAGCCAGACCTGTGCTTGAGTGTCTCCTGCAGAGGTACCAGTCAGCGGTGGCCTGCTGCAGGGGCAGGGCTCTGGGTGCAGCAGACCTGGGTATGGCATAGACCCTCTTGGAGGAGGTCACCATTAACCCCACTCATAGAGCTGCCAGAACTGACACTGGACTGGGGAAACAGACTCTTAGAGGGCACAAACAAAAGCTTGTGTGCACCAGGACCCAGGAGAAGGGAGCAGTGACCCCACAAGAGACTGACCCAGACTTGCCCATGAGTATCCAGGAGTCTCTGGCAGAGGTATGGATTGGCAGTGGCCTGCTTCAGGGTTGGGGACACTGAGTGCAGCAGTGCATTCACAGGACCTTTTAAGGAGGTCACCATTATCTTCATTACCTCCACCATAGTTTGGTCTCAGGTCAAACAACAGGGAAGGAACACAGCCCTAACCATCAACAGAAAATTGGATTAAAGATTTACCGAGCATGGCCTTGCCCATCAGAACAAGACCCAGTTTCCCCCTCCGTCAGTCTCTGCCATCAGGAAGTTTCCGTGAGCCTCTTATCCTTCTCCATCAGAGGGCAGACAGAATGAAAACCACAATCATAGAAAACTAACCAATCTGATCACATGAATCACAGCCTTGTCTTACTCAGTGAAACTGTGAGCCATGCTATGTAGGGTCACCCGAAGTGGATGAATCATGGCAGAGAGTTCTGACAAAACATGTTACACTGGATAGGGGAATGGGGAACCACTTCAGCATTCTTGCCTTGAGAAGCCCATGAACAGTATGAAAAGGCAAAAAGATAGGACAGTGAAAGATGAACTCCCCAGGTTGGTACATGCCCAATATGCTACTGGAGAACAGCGGAGAAATAACTCCAGAAAGAATGAAGAGATGGAGCCAAAGCAAAGACAACACCCAGTTGTGGATGTGACTAGTGATGGAAGTAAAGACT
Source organism: Ovis canadensis (assembly GCF_042477335.2). Classification (NCBI taxonomy): domain Eukaryota; kingdom Metazoa; phylum Chordata; class Mammalia; order Artiodactyla; family Bovidae; genus Ovis; species Ovis canadensis. The sequence continues at coordinate 36,332,001 of NC_091260.1, forward strand.
GATGCTGTGAAGAACAATATTGCACAGGAACCTAGAATGTTACATCCATGAATCAAGGTAAATTGGAAGTGGTCAAACAGGAGATGGCAAGAGTTAACATTGACATTTTAGGAATCAACAAACTAAAATGGACTGGAATGGGTAAATTTAACTCAGATAACCATTATATCTATTACTGTGGGCAAGAATCCCTTAGAAGAAATGAAGTAGCCCTCATAGTCAACAAAAGAGTCTAAAATGCAGTACTTGGATACAATCTCAAAAAAGGCAGAATGATCTCTGTTCATTTCCAAGGCAAACCATTCAATATCACAGTAATCCAAGTCTATGTCCCAACCAGTAATGCTAAAGATGCTGAACTTTAATGGTTCGATGAAGACCTACAAGGTCTTCTAGAACTAACACCCAAAAAAGATGTCCTTTTCTTTATAGGGGACTGGAATGCAAAATAGGAAGTCAAGAGCTACCTGGAGTAATGGGCAAATTTGGCCTTAGAATACAAAATGAAACAGGTCAAAGGCTAATAGAGTTCTGCCAAGAGAACGCACTGGTCATAGCAAACACCTTTTTCCAACAACACAAGAGAAGACTCTACACATGGACATCACCAGATGGTCAATACTGAAATCAGATTCTTCGCAGCCAAAGATGGAGAAGCTCTGTACAGTCAGCAAAAACAAGACCTGGAGTTGACTGTGGCTCAGATCATGAACTCCTTATTGCCAAATTCATACATTCCAAAGTATGGAAAACCACTAGACCATTCAGGTATGACCTAAAACAAATTCCTTATGATTACACAGTGGAAGTGACAAATAGATTCAAGGGATTAGATCTGATAGAGTGCTGAAGAACTATAGACTGAGGCTGATGACATTGTACAGGAGACATTGATCAAGACCATCCCCAAGAAAAAGAAATACAAAAAGGCAAAATGGTTGTCTGAGAAGGCCTTACATATAGCTTAGAAAAGAAAAGATGCAAAAGGCAAAGGAGAAAAGGAAAGAAACACCCATTTGAATACAGAGTTCCAAAGAATAGCAAGGAGAGATAAGAAAGCCTTCCTCAGTGATCTGTGCAAATAAATAGAGAAAACAATAAAATGGGGAAGACTAGAGCTCTCTTCAAGGAAATTAGGATACCAAGGGAACATTTCATGCAAAGATGGGCTCGATAAAGGACAGAAATGGTATGGACCTAACAGAAGCAGAAGATATTAAGAATACACAGAAGAATTATGGAATAAAGATCTGCATGACCCATATAACCACGATGGTGTGATCACTCACCTAAAGCCAGTCATCCTGGAATGAGAAATCAAGTGGGCTTTAGGAAGCGTCACTATGAACAAAGATAGTGGAGGAGATGGAATTCCAGTTGAGCTGTTTCAAATCCTAAAAGATGGTGCTGTGAAAGTGCTGCACTCAATATGCCAGCAAATTTGGAAAACTTGGCAGTGGCCACAGGACTGGGAAAATGTCTGTTTTCATTCCAATCCCAAAGAAAGGCAATGCCAAAGAACGTGAATTGTGCTCACCTCACACGCTAGCAAAGTAACGCTCAAAATTCTCCAAGCCAGGCTTCAGCAGTACAGGAACCATGAACTTCCAGATGTTCAAGCTAGTTTTAGAAAAGGCAGAGGAACCAGAGATCAAATTGCCAACATCCACTGGATCATTGAAAAAGCAAGAGAGTTCCAGAAAAACATCTATTTCTGTTTTATTGACTATGCCAAAGCCGTTGACTGTGTGGATCACAACAAACCGGAAAATTCATCAAGAAATGGGAATACCAGAACACCTAACCTGCCTCCTGAGAAATCTGTATGCAGGTCAAGAAGCAACAGTTAGAACTGGACATGGAACAACAGACTGGTCCCAAATCAGGAAAGGAGTACATCAAAGCTGTATATTGTCACCCTGCTTATTTAACTTATATGCAGAGTACATCATGAGAAGTGCTGGGCTGGATGAAGCACAGCTGGAATAAAAATTGCTGGGAGAAATATCAATAACCTCAGATATGCAGATGATACCACCCTTATGGCAGAAAGTGAAGAACTGAAGAGCCTCTTGATGAAAATGAAAGAGGAGAGTGAAAAACATGGCTTAAAACTCAACATTTAGAAAACTAAGATCATGGCATCCAGTCCCATCATTTCATGGCAAATAGATGTGGAAATAAAGGAAACAGTGAGAGATTTAATTTGGGGGGTTTTCAAAATCACTGCAGATGGTGACTGCAGCCATGAAATTAAAAGACCCTTGCTCCTTGGAAGGAAAGTTATGACCAACCTAGACAGCATATTAAAAAGCAGAGACATTACTTTGCCAACAAAGGTCCATCTAGTCAAGGCTTTGGTTTCCAGTAGTCATGTATGGATGCTAGAGTTGGACTATAAAGAAAACCGAGCGCCAAAGAAGTGATGCTTTTGAACTGTGGTGTTGGAGAAGACTGTTGAGAGTCCCTTGGTTTGCAAGGAGATCCAACCAGTCCATCCTAAAGGAAATCAGTCTTGAATATTCATTGGAAGGACTGATGCTGAAGCTGAAACCTCAATACTTTGGCCACCTGATGCAATGAACTGACTCATTTGAAAAGACCCTGATGCTGGGAAAGATTGAAGGCAGGAGGAGAAGGGGACGACAGAGGATCAGATAGTTGGATGGCATCATCAACTCAACGGACATGAGTTTGAGTAAGCTCCAGGAGTTGGTGATGGACAGGGAAGCATGGCATGGTGCAGTCCATGGGGTCAGAAAGTGTCAGACATGACTGAGTGACTGAACTGAACTGAACTGAAACAGGGACGCAAACATCCAGAGACGACCATCAGTCACTTCCCCCCACTGCCCCTCACCAGCGAAAGCGGCCAGGCACCATCCCCAGAAAGGAACAGGAGGAAGCCAGGATGACCATTTACAAGACGTGAGGGTGGCAGCCCCCTGCCCCATCTCCCAAGTTTGGTCCCAACTCACATGTAGTGGTTCTGATGCCAGATGCCACCATCTGCTATCTCCAGGCTCTCACAGAGCCTCACTGCCTGCCCGGCCCGTGAAGTCAGGAATGCGTCCATCTGTGGGCCTGCACTCTGCCATGGGCAGCACAGCCATGGGTCCCCAGGACCACCCTGTCGTCACCAGGGACTGCAGACCTTGGAGGGACCCTCCCAAGCTCATTTGTATCAGGCTCACCCAGCCAAGAAGGGCAGAGGGTCTCAAAGGACAAAATACAGATGGTAGGAGCCCTGGGTTTCATTTTGTTGTTTTCTCTTAGGATTGTTTCCTTTTGAAGTTTTTCCTTTGGGTTTGTTTTGTTGTTGTTGTTGTTTGTTTGTTTCTTGTTTCTGGCTTTTGTGTGCCTGTTTTGGGGGTATTTTGTTTTTGTTTTTGTTTTGTTTTGGCAGGGAGAGGTGGAAAACATTGCTTTGGGTCCAAGAGACACTGCCTTTGTACGGCACGTTCTCTGTCTGGCTTGAAGTATTATGTGTTCTCTGGCACCAGCCCTGAGATTTCATGGAATTGTCAGTTTAGGAGGCTGTTATTTTACCATCAGAAAATCTGCATTAACAATCCTAGAATATTTTTCCTGGAACTCTTTTTATTTTTTCCCTAGAAGACAACAAAAGCTAGCCGATCAAATGTCTTGGGAGGGGCTTGAGTTACAGACACATGCTGACTCCTTGAGTTACAGAGAAAATGTTCAACGTAGCTTCTAAGTAGATATTTGTGATTTATTTGCAAGGGCAAAGGGGAGTTTTTCCATCCTTCAGGTTGATCTCTATGAAGGAAAGTCTGGAATAAAGAAACTTTGAGATGTGTATGTACCACACCATGGTTTCGACCCCCCAGCACTGGAGGTTTTCCACTAGTTGGGATGTGCTTGCTTGGAGTGCAGAACGCTGCTGTGTCCTAAACACCAAGTGAGTACTTGGAGTTCTGAACCGAGTGGAAGCTTATTGAGACCCAGCACAGGCTCCCCTCGCTCCTCTCCCAGGGCCTTATCTTTGCAGTTCTGATGGGCCAGGACTCTCAAGGGCTCCAGGGGGCAGCCCACGGGCTGGTTTCTTGGTGCATCTGTCTGGGAGCCAGCCCATCCAAAGGCCTATGCACCCTGGTCAGCTCTCCACCCCGTAGAAAAGGCCTGTCCCTGCAGAGTGGGCCCTGTGGAGTCTAGATGGGCTCATAACCCAGTGTGTCTAATTCTGGGGTGACCATTAGTAAGTCCTCTGGTTCACAGATCTAAGCCAGGCACTCTAGGCAGCTTTGCTGGCAATAAGATTATTCAGGTCTCTGTCCAGGTATGGTCCGTATTTAGCTTCCATGGGGCTCTGGTCTCAGACAAGGCTTGTCCCTGGGTCAGGAACACTAAGAAGCAGACAAAGCTAATCAGACACAGAGTGAAGCTTTGGCTGGGCCTTTAGTGATGTGCTTCAGACCTCAGACTGAGCTCATCCCCAGGGAGCAGAGGGAGACAGGACTCCAGAAGAACCATCAAAGTGATGCAGTGGTGCTGGCTTTGTAAATGGAAGAGCGGGCCACAAACCAAGGAATATAGGCTGCCTCTAGAAGCTGGAAAAGGCATTGAAACAGAAGGAGCACAACGCAGATGGCACCTTTATATTAGCCCTGTGAGATGACATTGAACTTTTAACCTACAGAACTGTAAGATAAGTTCATGTCACTAAAGGCACTAAGTTTGTGGTGACAAACCTAGAAATAAATAAATAAATAAATAATATTTTTTAAAAAACAATAAAAAGCAGAGATGTTACTTTGCCGACAAACATCTATCTAGTCAAAGCTAAGGTTATTCCAGTAGTCATGTATGGATGTGAGAGCTGGACAATAAAAAAAAGCTGAGTGCTGAAGAATTGATGCCTTCAAACCATGGTGCTGGAGAAGACTATTGAGAGTCCCTTGGACTGCAAGGAGACCAAACCAGTCAATCCCAAAGGAAGTCAGTCCTGAATATTCATCGGGAGGACTGTTGCTGAAGCTGAAGCTCCAATACCTTGGCCACCTGATGAGAAGAGTCGACTCATTGGAAAATACCTTGACGCTGGGAAAAATTGAAGGCAGGAGGAGAAGGGGATGACAGAGGATGAGATGGTTAGATGGCATCACTGACTTGATGGACATGAGTTTAAGCAAGCTCCAGGAGACGGTGAAGGACAGGGAAGCCTGGTGTGCTGCAGCCCATGGGGCCACAAAGAGTCGAACATGACTAAGTGACTGAACAACAAAGTTTGTGGTAATTTGTTACAGAAGCCATAAAAAACTAATATTTGTTAACTCTTTAAAAGTGTAGCACATGAGCAAATAATTTAAAAGGAACCTCACCCATTACTATGCTATGGAGTTTGGATGTTACCTCTGGACCATTCAACTGAGTATTAGGAAGCAGGCCAGAGATGGAACCAGACCTGTGCATAGAAATCTTTCTAGAGGTAATGTGGAAGGTGGATTTGGGTGTAGAAAATAGGGTCGCAGCAAGGGAAACCAGGGAGGAGGCTGCTCAAAGACCCAGACCAAAGATGACCAAGCGAGGGGTTGGCATGGAATTTGAGTGAATAGAGAAGAGAGGCTTATGGGGGAGAGGAGTTTTGCAGAGAAAAGGGTAAGGATTCAGTGACCCACTGGGTGCTGATGGCAAGGAAGGAAGGAGCTTCAATGACTTCAGGTTGTCCAAGTAGGAGAATGGAGAAACAAGGTTTGAAAGAGGAGGGGTGGGTTGGTGATATACATTCTTTGTCCTGGACATGTTCGTTTCAAGTGGAGATGTCTGACGAGCAATTGGAAATGCAGATCCTGGGCTCAGTGCAGATGGAAATTTGGGGATGACACAGATGCAGCTGAAGGCTGGGTGTGAATGACAAAGAGTTTGCGGAGCAAGCTGTCCACTAGGGACTCAACCCCTGGGATCTGTGAGGTTCAAATGGCAAGTCAACCAAGAGTAGTCTGAGAAACAAAGAGCAGAAGAGTGATTAGGGAGGAGTGGAAAGAGCGAATTAGTCAGAAGGGAAGGTTACATGCAGGGCCCTGTTCCAAATCTCATGGGAAGTCCCGTCTTCCACCAGACTTCCCTGTGTCCTGCTTGAGGGGCCAGGGTGTTCACAGAGTCTATCACTCTGTTGCGACATCTTGTCTTGCTCCTGCAGCATCCCAAGCCCATCCAGAAGCTCAAGCTCCCTTGGGTCTTCTCTCTTCTTGTCATTCCCTTTTCTGAGAACAGGGACATAGTGCCTGCCTCCACCTCCACTCACTCCTGGATCAATAACCAATCTCAGGGGTCCTGGCAGGCACTGAGAAAGAGAGAGGAAGAGTCTCCAGACACAACCAGGAACAGAGTCTCAAGGGCCCTCTGCACCTTGAAGAATCCAATCCTCTTTAACTCTCTCTGATCTCAGGAGAGAGGCAGGGCAGCTCAGGGGAATTAGCGGCCCAGTTCCAACCCACCATTCCCCAATTGCAGAGTCTTGGCCAAGTCCCTGAAGCCTCTCTGAACTCAATTTCCTTGTCTGTAAATTGGATAATGGTACTACTCTATTGGGCTTCCCTGGTGGCTCAGATAGTAAAGAATCTGCCTGCAATGTGGGGAGTTTGATCCCTGGGTTGGGAAAACCTCCTAGAGGAAGGCATGGCAACCCACTCTAGTATTCTTGCCTGAAGAATTCCATGGACAGAGGAATCTGGCGAGCTACAGTCCATGGGGTCACATAGAGTTATGAGCAACTAACACTTTCACTTTTTTCACTACCCTTTCACCCCTTCACAAATCACAGCCTTGTGTGTCCCTTGGACTACAAGGAGATCAAATCAGTCAACCCTAAAGGAAATCAACCCTGGATATTCATTGGAAAGACCTATGCTGAAGGTGAAGCTCCAGCATTGGACATCTGATGCAAAGAGAGGACTCACTGGAGAAGACTCTGATGTTGGGAAAGATTGAAGGTAAAAGGAGAAGGCGGCAGCACAGGATGAGATGGTTAGATAGTATCACCGACTCAATGGACACGAGTCTGAGCAAACTCCAAGAGATGGTGAAGGACAGGGAAGCCTGGCATGCTGCAATCCCTGGGGATTGCAAAGAGTCAGACACGACTTAGCAACTGAACAATAACACCAGCCTATCGATGGTCCCCACCTTTCTGCAAGTTGGATAACAGTACCACACAGCATTGTGAGAACTGCTGGATGGTGCACAGAAAGCTCTTAGTAAGTGCCATGGAGCATCAAGTAGGAGTGACCTTAGTGATGAACAGAACAAAACCTGAGGTAACCCCCCCACCCCAGGGCTTCTCCAACAACAGTGGGCACATGTGTGCCTTATACTTGAACACTTAAGAAGCCAGTCTGAAGCCTTTGTTTCCAAATTGTCTGCTCCTAAAGCACTTTCTTTCTATTCCTCTAGAACATTTTAGCATTTCCATCTTCTCATTATTGAAAAGAAAAATAAAGGAGTTGAGCCGCTTGGAGAAGCTGCTGCTGGGGTGCGGCTCTCTCTACCTTGATGTTCAGTGGAGCCGTGGGGTCACAGACAGCAGAGGCGGAGATGGAGGCACGTTTGCTGTCCTCTTCTCTTGGAAGCCTGTTAAGAGGCTTAGGGGGAGGAATCGCTGGAGAGGGAGAAGGTGACAGTACAGGAGAGGCCAAGGAAGGGATGGATGCAAGCTGGGTCCCCTCCGCCTCTGACCTTCGCAGGAGAGATGGGCTGCCATGAGTGGGGACCATGTTACCTGCTGATGTGAGGGGAGCAGTGAGGGGAGACCCCAGGGAGCTTGAGGAGCTGGAAGGAGTTTGAAATGCTGCCACGAGGAGGAATCAGGTCCGAGGACAGCGAGGGCTTGCGCCTGAGGCCCGGCTGGCTCTGCAGTGGGAGGTGAGCATGAGGGGTAATTGCCCACCTCTGCTTCCTGGTCACCTGAGCTCTAGAGTTTCCCACAGTCACCCCTCATGTCTAACAAAGGTGGTCTTTTACATTTCGAAGTCTTATGTTAAACATCTGAGTGGGTAAAACTTTAAAATGGACGTATATGCATTAGCTAAAAATGGTGTTACTGCTTTATTATTTGAAAAATCAAAATATAAGTGCACTTACAATAAAGCATGTGAAAGGCTATTCTCATTACAATAACCATGTTTTCACACACATGAACTTTCATGCACATGCATTACATGTTATATCGACATACGAACAATCCATGGAAAAGACAGGCAGAGCACACCAAGAGGCGCTTCTCTGGTACAGAGTCAGCTTTCCTCCCTGACATCAGCATTCCGGTATGCACATCTTGATTTCTATCTCTAAGTCCAGGCCTCGGGATATCTTCCCGGCATTTCACCCCCCAAGCTTGGCAGGACCTGGACCCGCAGCCCCCCCTCCAGACCCCTCCCCTCGCCACGTGGCTCCCTACAGGCTGGCTGTCTGCTCTCCCGCAGGAGTCACTCCCCTTTCTTAGCAGCAAGGGGGCATTCCCAACAAGAGCACATGGCATGGTAATGCCACATACTTTGATGTGGCATGGTAATGCCACATACTATTTGCCACAGACAAATAGGCCTTGTTGCTAATTAGCATCTACATAAAACAATTAACAAAATACATTAGCGTGAAATTTCTCTTTTAAAATGCCCTGCTGCTGCTGCTAAGTCGCTTCAGTCATGTCCAATTCTGTGTGACCCCATACACAACCGATATTTTTGAATTGTCAGCTGAAGGATAAAGTCCATCAATTGTTCTAAAGTCCTGCTGAGCGCCTCTCGTTTGTAGCAGCTCAGCTGGTCTCTCAATGCCCTCAGGAGCTTAGAAATACAAGATTTTTAAATGTCAACAGGTGGACATTGTAAGGAGCGTGTGGAGAAAAAGAGAGCAAGCTGGGCAGTCAGGCAAGAAAAAGAAACTTATTAGAGGGAAAACGAGAGGATGACTGGCCCTTAAGGAGAATCAGTGTCCTCCCTTTCTGATGGGGTCTTCCTTACACCCTGCCAATGAAAACTTATCCGAAGGGATGGTTAATTTTTAGCCTGTAGCTGAGTCCTGCTGACATGTAGCTGGAGGTCTGAAATCCAGTGGTCTTGTAGCCTTGAGAAAGTAGGGGCCAGTGAGAAAATAGAATAGCATTTGGGCAATTTGGTCAGTCTCAAGGATCACTGTGATTTTATTGTTTGTTTGTGAGGTCAACATAATGAGCCATTTCAACCATAAGCCCCTATGTGGGTGCTATCAGGCATGTGGATAGGGTCCCACATGTCTGTGGGCTATACAATATAAATGGGAAAAGTTTAGCTTCACAATGATTTAAGCAAGACAAATGACTATGAAGTTTCATTGACCATACCCAGTAAATTGACAAAGTCCAGTTTACAGCAGTGTCTGGTGCTATGCAAATCAGTGTAGCTTTTGTGGGGGAACAGTCATGCAATAACCATACTAGTTTGACCCAGCAATTCTACCCAAGAAGTGAGGACAAAGGTGTGAAAAGAAAATGTTGTGCAACAATGTTCGTTGAAGTTTCTCCCTATAAGAGGAGGACATTTGAAACAATCCTTAGCAAACCACAAGATGCAGGTACACTGAGAGGGGCGATGCGGCCACTATGAACTGTATCCACACTTGACATTTTATACACGAAATAACAAGCGACAGTAAAGGGAGGCTCCAACTGGACCAACATGTCGCCTGTGATTAAATGGAGACGCATTCATTTAAGGAACACAGGTCATATCAGAAATGAATTAAGATTGGAATAAATAATTGGTATTGAGGTTTTTGTTCTTGTTGCTGTTGTAGACTTGAGTCCAGAACAAAATTTAATTTACGAAAAAATAAACAAGGGAGACCCCTAGAGCTGTGTGTGGGCACTGAGCGGCCCCACGGCCAGTGCTATGGGTGCAGGGCAGAGGTTAGCTCAGTCGGGGTTTCTCACCTCGGCACCACTGATGCCTGGAGACTCATAATTCTGTGTTGCGGGAGCTGTTCTGTGCCTTGTAGGGTGACCACCGTCTTTGCTGGCTCTTACTCACTTGATGCCAGCAGCACCCTCAGGCATTGCCAAATGTCTGACAGTCAAGGATGGGAGACAAATGACCTGGGTCGAGAACCACCAGAGTGAGTGCTGAAAAGCCACAACTCTCCAGCTTAGTCACAGGCAGAGGCAGAGATCGTGAGGGCCGCGGGGAGCCAGGGAATATGTGCCCTTTTAAGAGGTCTGTCCTGAACCAATTAGGAGTCCAGAGTGACACAGCCTGATTTTGTTTTTCCTTTGCAGATACTTCAAAATTAAAACACTTTGTGCCGTCTGAGCCCTGTGTCTGTGGGCTTCACAGGGGTGGGTCAGCAAATGTTTTCTATAAAGGACCAGATGGTGACCATTTTAGGCTCTATGGGAGAAACTCTGTCACACCTACTCAGTTCTGTCTTTGTGTGCAGAAAGCAGCTGGCGATGATATATAAAAGACGAGTGTGACAGCGTCCCAACTAAGTTTCATCAGTAGACACTGAGTTCTGTAGAATTTTCACAGATCATTAAATGTTATTCTTCATTTAATTTTGTTTTCTAGTCTTTGAAAATGTAAGAATCATTTTTGGCTCATGGGCCCTTCAAACACAAAGCCCAGACTGGGCTCAAGGGCCAGCTGGCAGGGACCTGGGCTGAAGCATGCCTGCCACAGCAGCAATAGCTAAGAGCCCCTGGAGACCTGGGGAAGGGACTGGGGGCAGGGGGTGACTGGGGGTGTTGGGCAGACCCCACACGCTTTCCACAGGCTTTCCCCACACGAGGCAGGAGGGGCCATGGGGGGTGGCAGGACCTGCCCATCTTCTGCCTCTTTCAAAGCCCCACCCCCACCAGGACCCCCACCTCACACGTTTTATTGCAGCTGCCCGAGAAAGGATGAAGGTACCATCTCTCTTATTTGAACCACTAACCACTTCTCTCCCATTCTTTAAAAATTTTTTCTGATATTACTGTGAAACAAAGGCTAGTCACGGCACTAATGTAGCTGTTTGCGTGGTTCCCAGAGCCCCAGAAAACTCTAAGGAGAATTTTATCAGTTTTTTATGAGCTTGATAAAACAAGTTTTCCTGTTTGTGTCTTCTCAGCGTCTCTCTGACAGCAACAGAAAAAAACGCAGATGGCCCTCTCCATCTGCAGCCACAGAGGCAGCGCAGGACCCTAGAGCAGGGACGGGCCAGGGCTGGATTCCAGGAGGGGAAGGCCCCCGCCGGCTTCTCCCAGGCCAGGCCCGCAACCTGCTCTGCAGAGCAGTGCTGCTCAGTGTGCTCGCTGGCCTTCCTTGAAACTTGCCCCTTTTCCTGGCAGGAAACACTGACTCCTGCGAAACCACCTTGGGCCATCTAGAACAAAACAGAGGGCCCTAAATTCCCTAGCCCTCAAAGCTAGCAGAAGTAAATCTTAAGATGTTATAAGGGGGCTAATGGAAAGGGGAGAAAGGGATAAAAAGAAAAGAAACAAGAAATGGGAGGGGAAGAAAGGAAGCGTTTAAAAAGATGCAAAGCTGCTGGGAATGGTGGGGAAAAAGGAGCAGAAGACAGGAGGCAAGAAGGAAAGTGAGAAAGGGAATGAAACAGAGGAAGGGCCAAGAGTGTGGTACACGCGTTAAAGTCACTTCAGTCATGCCCAGCTCTTTGCGACCCACTGGACTGAAGCCCGACAGGCTCTTCTGTCTATGGAATTTTCCAGGCAAGAATACTGGAGTGGATCGCTGTGCCCTCCTCCAGGGGATCTTCCCGACCCAGGGATGGAACCCGCATCTCTTCTGTCTCCTGCACTGGCTGGCATGCAGGGTCTTTACCTGTATTGCTGCCTGGGAAGCCCCAGGGCGTGGTATTTGCCAGCTATTCATCAGAAGCTTCAGGTGTCAACGAATGGTAAGGGAGGGAGAGCAAGGGTAATGGCTTCATCCCTGAAACCCACTTCAATTTGTGAACTTTCCTCTCTCCCCACCATCAACTTCTTGGACTTTAGGTTCAAAAAGGTGTGAGGAGAAGAATAGAGGGACTCATGGCAGTCCCTGCCCCTCAGCTGGAGGTGGCAGAGGGTTTCTCAGGAGAGAGAGGCATGCGGGGTCCCAGGCTGGGGCCTCCTGTGAGCTCAGAGATCAGAGGTGGGTGGAAAGGGCCTGTCTGGGGTTCTGGAAGACAGGGAGTCCACAGGAGTGCCCACATAACAAGAGGGCTGGGGAGGGAGGCGTCAGGGCCGAGAGCGGCCACCACAGCCGGGAGTCCCTTTCATTTGGTCCCTTTCTGCTCCCAGAACATAGGCTCCCAGCGCCTGCCCCAGGCATCCTTTATTCCTAGATGTATCAGAGGTCACTGTTCTGTGAACCAGGACTGTGGAATCTGGGGGTGCTGTAGACACTGGAGACTTAATGAGGAGACAGCTTTGGGAAAGCATCCTTGCTTGTGCCCACGATAAGGATGCAGTGATTAGAGGAAAGTGGCAGGGGACAGGGAAGAGGGCACATCCCTGCCCGGGGTCAGGCAGCAGACCTCACATTCCCCTGAATATTTGCTGGCACTCAGAGCCAGTCCCAGGATGGACGGGGCATTGAAATCCCAGGTGAGCCCGAGCTCCAAACCCGAGGCAACTCACAATCTCTAACTTGGGGTGGTTCCTTCTAAAGGTCAGCGGCTGGCACTGGAAATTAATCTTGGTTATAGGAAAGTAAAGCAATGTTTTTGCACACCTGAGTCAGTGGCTTGTGAAGTCTGTGACCGCTGCTTGTGGACCACAAGCACAGACTTCTCACTCTTGGAGAAAATACCATCAACCTTTCTCTCTGGCAAATGCTGGGCTCACTGGGCCCCACTGCCCCTTCCTCACCAGGTTCTCAGCAACCTCCTGCAATGGCCAGACGAGCCATCACCAACGCCAGCAAGCCACTGTGCGCAGGGTGTGAGCCCAGGGCCAGCCGCAAGTTCCCAGGGGTCTGCCATCAGCCCTTGGGCCAGTCAAGGTTGTGGGCTCCCGGCTGTGTCGGGTGAAGGCAGAGGAGCCCGGTGTGGGAGCAGCACAGTTACTAAGCATTCCACGGGTGCAGGCCCTGCTTGGCTGCTTCTGGGGAGAGGCCTTTGCAGGGTGTGTTCCATAAGCATTCCTGGGCTCCGGGCCAGCATGAGGGACCAGAGTCCCTGTCAAAAAGCCACTTCCATCTACAGTGCCTTTCAACCCCCAGGCTTGGGTACAGACGGAGGGGCAGCAGGGGCCTCTGGAAACTGTTGGTAGGGCTGGGCTATGACCTGGACAGCAGGGCGGACCTGCCAGCCCAGGCTAGCGTCCCTCCCCCAGCACCATGCTGAGGCCTTCCCTTGTTCCTCCACCCCCCGCTGCAGGCATGGAGTGGGCCAAGGGCAAGAGTCCTGGGTTGGTTGTTGCTGCAAACACTTAAGATTTAATGAGGGTAATGAGGTGTTTCAGGCACTCCATCTAGAAGGCCACCCCACTTGCCGCCTCTGTGTTGAAAGAGAGATTTAAAGCGACTCTAAAGCGAGGCCAGGGCTGCCTCAGAGTAGAGCCTAGAGCCAGGGAAGTCAAGGAGATGGGAGATCCCCTCGACTCCCAGCAGGTCACCCAAGTGCCAACTAAACAACGGTCTTCTGGCAACAGGGAAAGTCTCTCCTGGAGCTGCGAGGAGCGGCGCCAGCACAGGCCATGCCCAAGGTCCACTTCCTTGGGAAGGCCACATATGTCTGCCTCCAGTGTCTACTGCCCCTCTAAGTCCATCTGCCAGGGGCCTCAGGGACAGCTTGTCAGGTGGACAACAACAACGACAAAATTGTTCTTCGTCTGCAAAGTGCTCAGGCTGATCAGCATCCTTTCTTCTCAAGCAAATTCCACGTCTGTACCAACCAAGTCTGGGGGTGTGCAAGGCTTTCTCTAACACCAGCAGGATGGGAAGATGCCAAGAAAGCTCTTGTAGCCATACCTTCCCCCTCTGTGTGTCACCCACACTGAGACACAGTGGGAGTCAAGCCACGGCAGCACTTAGACTTCTCTGTGGATTTGCTCTGGACGTTTTTCAGACACGAGAAATTCTCTGGTTGTCACTGAATTTTTCAAGTATGGGTTTGGTGCTCCTTCCTCACAGAGATGGTCTGGCCCAAAGCCCTGGACGGGAGGGAGAAGCTGCTCTCTGGCTTCTGGGCAGGTCCCCTCTAGCATCCCTGAGCACAGGCACTGGGGCCCTCCGGGTGGAATCTTGGCTGAAACAGCGAGACAGTAAGGCCTGTTTGGGGAGGCCACGTACTCATTCTTTTCTCCTCCCAAGATATTTTCCCAAACCTTTCCAGGATCCTCAGTGGAAACCACTTCCAGAAAACTCTCAAAGTTCACCACCAACTTGTCAATAAGGTCATTGGGTGAGTAACATGGTTTTAGAATCCCGTCTTCTCTGTTCACAGAGTCGTCAAACTCCTTCAGATTTAGCTTACCCTGGGAAAGTGAGAGAGACACGCCCTCAGTGGTCATTTGGGGGCCACATGTGATGTAGACAAAAGCTATTGGGCTTGGGACACCCAAAGCCCACCTCTGCACTAGTCTGCCACATTCATCTCAGAGGCTAGAAGTGGTGCCCTTCCATGGGAGCTTGGCAAGAGAAGCCTATTTCCTGAGAAGAACACACTATATTGAAATAATTTCTTCTTATAGGGAGCCCAAAGCTATTTTTCATATAATCACAGGCTCACAGAATCCCAGTGGAGATGGAGGCATCAAAATTAAAACTCTTACAGATGGAAAAACCACAGTCATAAATACAAATGATTTCCCCAATGTCACCAGAAAAATCAAAGATGGCTTCCTGGCAGGGGCAGGGTCTGACCTCTTTGCATTCTCAGAGCCTAGTTCAATGCCTGGCATATACTGAGTGATTAATAAGTGGGTGCTACAGATAATTCAAAAAACATTTTAGACATCAGACAATACTTCCTATGAATTAATTTACTCTCTTAATAACTTTTGATCAGTAGGAAGTTAAATAGGATAATACATGAATGATGAGAGAAGAAAATAAAAATAACAAAAATTTAATTAAATAAATAATAAAATAATTTTAATGTCCATGTTAAAAAGTCTTCTGAATTGAAATGAGGGCTAATACTAAAAATTCCTGGATCAAGGGATACTGAAAATAGTCCTTCAATAATAAGGTTTTAAAGGTTATGCTTGATTGGGATTATTTCTACTTAACCAAGAAATTAAACCTTAAAAATTTCAGGACAGTTTTCACTTTCAAAATGTATGTGAAAGGAAACTTTCTATTATGAATAACTCATGAGAATACCCACTGCCAACTTCTCCAATCTGAGAAAAACAATTTGATGCAGCCTGCCCCAGCCTTTGGACAGAAATGCACATAAGCAGTCAAGGTTTCTGGATTCATTTGCTCCAGGCTGCTTTTTCAATGGCCTCCAACCTTATAGCTGGGCTCTCCTTCTTTCTAACTGGACAGTCAGGTCCTTAAAGGTAAGGCCAGTGTCTTTCTTCTGTGGCATCCTTTATAGGACCAGTTCTATGCCCAGCAAACACCAGGTTCTATGAGCCTAATGAAGTCCTTTCCTCTTGTCCAAAGATTGAGGTCAAAGTTGTTCCAGGAAGGCTGATTCCACTTGTCCTGCCAGCCATTCCCTGGGATGTTTAAACCTCGAGTTCCCCTTATGTGAACCCTGTGCAAATCTCAGCCCAGGACTGCTCCCCACCTGCAACATCCTGTCCACCTCCCATAACCAGCCTGCTCACAATCTCCTTAATAGAAACAGGAGTGTTTACCTTGAAATCATCTCCACACCACGTGGCTATACTGCTTTCAGCAGGGTTGGGAACATCAGGCCAACATAGGTGCTTCAGTTTGCTAATAAGAGAGATTTTAAAACAGGAAGTGAGTGCAAGAAGCATTTTACTTGTACTGCATGGCCAAACCGAAAGAGTGTTAACTCGCCTTCCAATGGAGGAGACGCAAGACCCAGGTTCAAGTTGGGAAGATCCCCTGGAGAAGGAAATGGCATCCCACACCAATATTCTGGCCTGGAAAATTCCATGGACAAAGGAGCCTGGTCGGCTACAGTCCATGGGGGTCACAAAGAATCAGACATGACTGAGCATGCACACACACATGGGGAACTGTATGGCTCCCTATTGAATAATGGTAAGCTCACAGCCTCCTGATGGAAACTGAGAAAACAAAATACTTTGTTGGGGGCGGGTGGGTGGTGAAACTGAAAGTTATCTGTGGGATGTGATGGAGGGAGACCTTTCCCCAGACAAAGCTACTCTTTCCCACTCTCCTGCCACTGTGTTCCCACCCCCTGATCCTGGTGCCGGGAATCACACTATTGCAGAGCCATTTGTTTGAGATTTATTCCACAGGAAAGGAAACACTCTAAGTCTTATAAGATACCCATATTTTAGAGCAGTGATTCTCAAAGTGTGGTTCCCAACCAGCAGCATCATCAGCACCTGGGAGCTTTTAGATATGCAAAATGTACAAGAATTTGTGCTGAAGATTCAGTTACAATCCACAGGAACTGAGGTTGACTTAGTCTGACCATAACTAAGCACATCTTGGGCTTCCCAGGTGGCGTCAGTGGTAAAGAACCCACCCGCCAATGCAGGAGACATTAGAGACGTGGGTTCAATCCCTGGGCTGGAAAGACCCCCTGGAGGTGGGCATGGCAACCCACTCCAGTATTCTTGCCTGGAGAATCCCACAGACAGAGGAGTCTGGCAGGCTATGGTCCCTAGTCGGGGTTTCTAGGGTCGCAAAGAGTCAGACACGACTGAAGTGACTTAGCGCACGTGCACACGCAAGCGCAGCTTGGCAGAGAAGGCTCACAACTGTGCAGTTCTGGAGAGAGAGGCCTACCAGGGAGGGAGCCTGTGACCCTCAGGGTAGAATGAGGCACCCCGGGAGAGAAAGCACAAGACCCTGAAGACAGGCTTCCTTCCATACAGTGGCCAGAGCAGGCAGGACAAATGGCCTTCAGCCCGCCCTCCAACACTGTGTAACTAGCAAGGAGCAGTCTATGCTGGGCATGTGCTAGCCAGTGCTCCAGCACCATGGGCACCCTGCTCCCTACTCTACCTAGAAGAGAAGCTGGCCACCTGGAGACCCTTTGCTGCTGCCAGTGGTCCCCACTAGACACTGAGAGAGAGGATCTTCTCCCCAGCTCTAGTCTCAATTGCAGAACATAGCAGATAAAGCCTGTGAGGCAGCTGGCACTTCCCTGGCTTCAAAAAGTCCTAGGCCTGGTACATGGGGCTGTGGGGGGGTGGAGATCATCTGCTCCAGTTAGAATTCTGATGTGCCACAGTGTAAGGCACATGATAAACTCAGTAGCTATGTGAAAAATCAAAAAATGAACGAATATGCCTAAATGGCAGAGTGCCCTCTTCCACCCATGGTGCCTTCTACCCCCTTTCCATCCCTGATTTTGAGGGCCCACATTGTTGTCTCCAAACTCACTTGGGTTTTTTGATGCCATATGCCACCATCAGGATGATGAGAATAAGAAGGCCCCCTCCAACCAGAGAAGTTACAAGAAAAATCTCAAAGACACCTTTGGGAAAAGGAGAACAAAAGTCAGTAGTAGGCTGAGCTCCTTACTTTCTTGACAAAAATCAAACATTAATAATTCCTTCCAGTTTTTATGCAGAGTACATCATGAGAAATGCTGGGCTGGAGGAAGCACAAGCCGGAATCAAGATTGCCAGGAGAAATATCAATAACCTCAGATATGCAGATGACACCACCCTTATGGCAGAAAGCAAAGAAGAACTAAAGAGCCTCTTGATGAAAGTGAAAGAGGAGAGTGAAAAAGTTGGCTTAAAGCTCAACATTCAGAAAACAAAGATCATGGCATCCCATCCCATCACTTCACGGCAAATAGATGGGGAAACAGTGGAAATAGTGGCTGACTTTATTTTTCTGGGCTTTAAAATCACTGCAGATGGTGATTGCAGCCATGAAATTAAAAGATGCTTACTCCTTAGAAGGAAAGTTATGACCAACCTAGAGAGCATATTGAAAAACAGAGACATTACTTTGCCAGCACAGGTTTCTCTAGTCAAGGCTATGGTTTTTCCAGTGGTCATGTATGGATGTGAGAGCTGGACTATAAAGAAAGCTGAGAGCCAAAGAATTAATGCTTTTGAACTGTGGTGTTGGAGAAGACTCTTGAGAGTCCCTTGGACTGCAAGGAGATCCAACCAGTCCATCCTAAAGGAGATCAGTCCTGAGTGTTCATTGGTAGGACTGATTTTGAAGCTGAAACTCCAATACTTTGGCCTCCTGATGTGAAGAGCTGATTCATTGGAAAGACCCTGATGCTGGGAAAGGTTGAAGGCGGGAGGAGAAGGGGACGACAGAGGATGAGATGGTTGGATGGCATCACCGACTCAATGGACACGGGTTTGGGTGGACTCCAGGAGTTGGTGATGGACAGGGAGGCCTGGCGTGCTGTGGTTCATGGGGTTGCAAAGAGTCGGACATGACTGAGTGACTGAACTGAACTGAACCGAACCAGTAGTTTTAGCAACATATTCCTTGTCAATTTTCTTCCAATTTAATTCAAATTCATTTCATTTCTCCTTCCCTGAATAATACTGACAGAAATTATGTTCCCCAGGTTCATCCTCCAGTTTCATTCATTTAATAAACAATTTCTGAGAACTTACAATTTGCCAAACACTATTCTGAGTAAGAAAATAAACAGCAAGAAACACAAGAATCCCTACTCTCATGGAGTTTACATGAGAGTAAAGAATTGTACAAGAATTGAGACAATAAATAATGCAAGATTATTTCAGATAAAATGGGTATTTTTAAAAATTATTTCTATTATTAGAGAATAACTAGGGTAAAGTAGGATAGGAGTTAGCACCTTTAGATAGGGTGGCAAAGGAAGGCTCTTGGGAGAAGTGAAATTTGAGCTAATGTGAATAATGAGAAGGAATGAGCCATGTTCATTTTGGGGAAAGCATTCCAGGCAGAAAAAAGAGCAGATGCAGGAGCATAAGTGGGAACATAATTGGGAAGTGGTGGGAGGTGAGCCCAGGAAGGGACAGATGAGGAAGGGCCCTAAAAGCTATGGGAAGGAGTTTGGATTTTATTTAAAATACAACAGAAGCCACTGGTGGCTTTTAAGCAGGGCATCTAGGATTCTAAACTCTGGCTGCTGTGTGGAAAACAGATGGTAGAGGATCAAAGATAGAAGCAGGGAGATCTATAAGAACCAAAGGTAAGAAAGGCTCCAAGGTAGAATTTTGCCTTCAAGTTGACCCCTAGAGAAATTCCACCAGATAATGCAATTTGTGCCTAGTGTTGTAAAAATATAACACGATTTTTAAAAATTTTAAAGAGCAGTATCAAAAAAGAAGTCCCTAAAGACAATGTTTCAGTCAATAAAAAAAGAACATGTTTTCTGTGTAGAAACATATACTGTACCCACATTTTCTAGAACCATAAACTACTTGTCTTCTCTTGGAAACATGATAAACAAGGGACTTCCAAGAATACTTAGACTATTTCTAGCTTTTATTGAAATTTTGCAATATTCTTTCACTTTTAAGTTTCATTTTTAAAAACAGTGTTAGTATATCAAGGAGATCCAACCAGTCCATTCTGAAGGAGATCAGCCCTGGGATTTCTTTGGAAGGAATGATGCTAAAGCGGAAACTCCAGTGCTTTGCCAACCTCATGCAAAGAGTTGACTCACTGGAAAAGACTCTGATGCTGGGAGGGATTGGGGGCAGGAGGAGAAGGGGATGACCGAGGATGAGATGGCTGGATGGCATCACTGACTCGATGGACGTGAGTTTGAGTGAACTCCGGGAGTTGGTGATGGACAGGGAGGCCTGGCATGCTGCGATTCATGGGGTCACAAAGAGTTAGACACGACTGAGCGACTGAACTGAACTGAACTCAACTGAACAATCAAATCTCTGTCATTCAAAGACTTGGAAAAATTAACCTGTTTCTCCCATCTTCCTTTCTTTTTTCTCTTTCATCTCCCTTCTCAGCCCATCTTCTTTCCCTCTTGAATAGCCCCCACAAGCATCATATGAATCACATTATATTTTATATTATTGTTGTATTTATTAAATTTTTCTTTCTCCCATTTTTAATATAAAATCTGATTACTAGAACATATTATGCACTTTTTTACTCAGAAGACTCCACAAATGTGACATTAAGTGGGTCAATGGTGCAAGGTTTTTACTTGTTTGACACACAGGGATTGACGACTGTGAACTGGGGACTGTCTTCAGGTGGGGCTGGTTTGAAGGGTCAGTAAAGTTGGCATTAACTTGATCCCTCCTCTCTATGAAGATTTGGGGCTACCCCCGAAGAAGAAGCAAAATGAACCATCTTTCCAAATTCAGCTCTCAGTCTTCCTGCCCTCCCTCCCATTACTCATATGTTTTCCTGGAAGGCCAGTGAGTCAGAGAACAAATGGTTCTTCCTACTTCACCCTTTTACTTGGCTTCCCCCTGCCCCTGGCAAACACCACCTGTGACTGGCCTAGGAGAAATGCCAAGGAGACATTCCCAGGGAATAAAGGAGTACTCACTAATTGACAATGTCTTGAAGTTTATCCTGGGGCCATCAACTCCCCCAGCACTGGTGCTGGCCTTGACCCAAACAGTGTAAGAGGTCTTTCGTGTCAGGGACTCCAGGTCATACTGCAGGATGCTGGAGTTGACTGTCTTGGCTAAAGGAAAAATATAGAAGTCAAACACCACAGCCAAACTCAAGTGAAAACTGTGCTTTATTGCAGCTCAAATAAGAGCACTGGAACCTGTGTGCTTCCAAGCTTGGCCATCTCACACTCCTATCTCTCTATCCATTATAATTAGCTTATTAAGATGGATCAAAGACCTAAATATAAGAGTTAAAACTATAAAATGCTTACAAAACCACATAGGGTAGATCTATATGGCCTTGAATATGACAAAGACTTCTTAAATATGACTTCAGCACAGAAGCAGCAGAAAGATTAAACTGCACTTCATCAAAATTAAAAGTTCTTGTGCATCAAAAGACACTATCAAGAGAGGGAAAAACTCACAGAATGGAAAAAATATTTGCAAATCATACATTTGATAAGGAATTTGTATCCAGAATTTAAAAAAAAAAAACACCCTAACAACTGAACAACTGAAAGACAAACAGCCCAATTTAAAAATGAGCAAAGAGACTGAAAAGACTTTCTCTAAAGAAGATATACACATCTGTGTCTTTTTTGCTGTCTTGCATACAGGGTCATCATCGCCATCTTTCTAAATTCCATATGTATGTGTTAGTATACTGTATTGGTGTTTTTCTTTCTGGCTTACTTCACTCTGTATAATCGGACTCAGAGGGAGAGGGAGAGGGTGGGATGATTTGGGAGAATGGCATTGAAACATGTATACTATCATGTAAGAATCGAATCGCCAGTCTATGTCCGATGCAGGATACAGCATGCTTGGGGCTGGCACACGGTGATGACCCAGAGAGATGTTATGGGGAGGGAGGTGGGAGGGGGGTTCACGTTTGGGAACGCATGTACACCTGTGGTGGATTCATGTCAATGTATGGCAAAACCAATACAGTATTGTAAAGTAAAATAAAGTAAAAATAAAAATTTAAAAAAGAAGATATACAAATGGACAACAAACACATATAAAAGATTCTCTACATCATTAGTTATTATGGAAGTGCAAATCAAAACCACATTGATTTGGCTGGTTCATGTTGATATATGACAGAAACCAACACGTTGTTGTAAAGCAATTATCCTTCAATTATATATAAATACATTTTTAAAAAATCACATTGAGATAGCATTTTATACCCACTAGGACAGCCACACTTTTTAAAAATGGAAAATAACAAGTGTTGATAAGGATGTAGAAAACTAGAACTCTAATTTATTGCTGGTAGTAATGTAAATTGGTATAGCTGCTATGGAAAACAGTTTGGTGGCTCCTTGGTAAGTTAACTTAGAATTCCCAAATGACCTAGCAATTCTAATCCTAGTATATACCCCCAAAGAATTAAAAGCAGAGATTCAAACAGATATTTATACACCAATGTTCACAGCAGCATTAATCACAGCGGCTAAAATGTTTTATCAACTGATGAATGGATTTTAAAAAATGTTTCTTGATATAAAAAAATATTATTTAGCCATAAAAAGGAATGAGGGACTAATACATGCTACAACATGGATGAACTTTGAACACATTATGCCAAGTGATAGAAGCCAGGCCAAAAAAAAAAAAAAAAGGTCACATATTGTATGATTCTGTTTATATGAAATATCCAGAATAGGTAAACCCATAGAAACAGAAAGGAGTTTTCTGGTGGCCGCGGACTGTGGGACAAGGGTAAGGAAGTGACTGATTGATGGGTACACAGTTTCTGTTTGGAGTGGAAATAAGTAGTGTTATGGTTACAACATTATGGATGCTTAATACTTAGTGCCACTAAATTGTATACTTTCACATGTTTGAAATGGTAAAATTTACATTATATGTATTTTACCATAACAACAAAAAAAATTAGCCTAAACAGAAACCCAGGCCTAGCCCACAATTGAAGATGTCAGGCAATATTGTAGATGCAAGAAAAAGGCAGTGGACAGTAGAAGCCATTGTAAAGGGTCCTTCACTGAAGCAAGTGCCACCAAACAGGGTCTGTCCCCTCTAGCCTTTAATCTAGGCATGTGCCACTCTGGAGTAAAGGTCAAGAAGCTCCCAGGAGGCCCACTGTTCACAGCCTGATGGGCACAAATTGTATCAATTTCTCTGGTCCCTACAGGACTCTCAGGTACAGTCATTTCAACCTCATTTGACTCTTAAAAACTCAAGAGATGGACACCCTTGACTCTGTTTTCAGAGAATCTCAAGGAAGTTAGTGATTCCTGCAAAATGGAAGGGCACCCACCACAGGATCTACCTCGATAGCAGGTCTAGCTGCAGCATCTATCTGGGGCTTGGGGTTCTTTCAGCTTGACTATAAGCTCACTTACAGAATTCCTTTCCATCTTCAGCTTGGTAAAATATGGTGTAATTGTTGATGAAGCCATTTCTCTGATGCTTGGGTATCTCCTTCCATGTAATTGTGACTGTCCTCACACCAATGTTCTCCACCTTCATCTTGGGACCTTCTGATGGAACTTTATAGGACGAGGAGACAAATGAACACCGAATCACACCCCAGCAGGTCCTTCCCCTACGAAGTCTCTGCCCTGTCCTCAAACTGTAATCAGTGCTGGGGGTGGGAGATGGGGCAGAGTAGGGAAATGATGAATCAACTTGTCTTGAGAAAACTGTTGTCTAGAATCATGCCTCTCAAACAGGAAGAGAAGCAGAGTCAAAGACCAGAGAAAGAGTACTTCCTCATAGACCTCTCACTAATTTGGCACCCAGCTCTTTCATCCATACGTGTAATAGCTATTATCAAACCGTTGAAGATTATGCCTCCGTGAGCTATCTTTGAGTGACAGGATATATTTCCTAAGGTTGAATCTGGAAGATGTTAACTTCCAAAAAGGTAGAAGTAAAGTCTGAGTGGTTTGATGCCGGGAGCCAGCGTGAGGAACTCCACCCATGGCAAAGGTCATGAGGAAGGAGGCTTCGGCATACACAAAGGCAAGATGGAGCCTCAGGAAACCCCCTGTTCCCGAGCATCTACCCCCAAAACCAGAGTCTACCTACTTTACTGTTTCATGCTCTCACCTACACCTCTGACTTTATGGGGGGCTGTTCCCCACCAGTTCTCTCGGAGAAGGAGTAAACTTGCAGGTCCAGTCAATAAAAATTCCTGGGCGTGACAAGGGTGTCTCAGGTCAAACCTCTCTGCTGGCAGACTAGTTTGTGTGACAGGATTATTCACACTCCTGCCACTAGGCACATGATTGTTTACTACTTCTCAACCATAAACAGCACAGAGAGTTTGGAGTATTTTGAAAATCTTAATTAGCATAGGGCTTTTCTCATTGTTGAGTCAATGATTGCTGCCAGGCCTCCATATCCTTAGGCACCTGGGAATATATTAATGTATTTGGAATATAGAAAAGGAAATATAGTAGTTTTTGATGTTAGCAATACTAGACTTTTTGAATTAATGAATTTTCTCTTCTGTTACTCACTGTACTTTGTTATAAATCACTGTGTCCTTGCTATGTAAAAATGTAACTTTATCACTATCTTAAGACTAAATAGATCTTAAGGGGAACATCAGTGAAGGGTTTTCATTTGTTGGGCTGATGTTTGCTGCTAAATCTCCATATTCCCTGCCCTTATAATAAATATAACTAGCATATAGGAGAAATAAGTATTAACCTTTAAGATTAATCATGTTAACCTTAGGTTAAATAAATTCCTTTCTTAGTTATAACCCACTACACCCTCACCCTATAGGAATGCAACTTTATCTGGTACCTTCAGAGGGTGGCGCCTGGTTTAAGAAAAACACCCTTGGAAAAAATAAGTTTTCTGGTTAACTGACGATTATCAGAAAGAAAGGGTCGTAAAATGTCAGCAGGCCTCATGGCCAGAAGATGATGTAAAACCCCTATGACCTGTTTTGTATACATTTATGTGAAGCACCTGATTTTGATAAAGGTCAGGACTGCCGACCCCCATGTGACTTTAAAGTTTCCATTTGTCTCTATGTGTAACAAAGGGTATATAAGCAAACCTAAAAAATAAAGAGATTGGATCAGTTTCTGGAAAGACTGATTCCCCCGTGTCGTTTCTTTCTTGCTCCCCATTTTTCTGGCTGAATTCCCCTCTGGAGAATGGGTGCTTGCCACGTCTACTTACTTGCCCTGGCTTTTAAGTTCCATGTGAGAAGGAGCCCGAGGAGGGGCATCTTCTGATATTCAAGTGGCACCGGTGGCCCAACGTAGATGGTGCAAATTCCTTGTCTTGGAATTTTTTTGGTATCCCACATAAACCAAGTTATTCAGCCTCTTTTTCTCCACTAATATTTCCTACTACACTATCCGTTTCTAATCTATATCTGTAATTAAATAAGTTTTTTCCTAGGACACCGATTCCATCTCCACTTCGAATTACCCTGGATCCACCGGGGCTGGACCCCGGCAGTTCACCAATAAAACCTTTGCTTATTGTTATACAATCAAATATAATTTTTTAGCATCTCCAAGTTATTCTTAGGGTCCCTAGCTTGGTCTTTTCTGATTATAGAGCTGTTGGCACTGTTTCTTTGTGACTCTGGGCAAGTTGGTTCACCTCTTTGAGCCTTGCTTTTGTGAGATGAGGGACTTGAGCTTGATGATCTCTAATGTCCACCACAGCTTTAAAATTCAGTGACTCCATACTTTGACCCCAACTGTGTCAACTACTACAAACTGTAATAAGTATACATAGCTTACTACAAGCTAAATGTGCAGCAAGGATAAGCACTAAAGCAACTGTGAACAAGCTACAGGCCTTCGCAGCCTTGGGTAAATGATGGATAGGCCCCAGAGTTGCCTTTGCCCAGTGGAACCTTGTCCATACATACCACCTTCTTTGACATAAGCCTGGATGGAATATGGTTCACCCACTCGGTTTTGCAACATTGGATACACAGAGATATTATAGCACCAGAAAGGTTTCAGTTCATCTGTAGAAAAAGGGGAGGTAGAGAGGGAATGGGGCAGCGGGAGGGAAAGAGAGAGAAGGAGGGAGGGAGGGAGAAAGAAGCGTTAGGTGCAGAGCACAGCATAGAGGAAGGAACGCTAGACTAAGACTTAGGACATATGACTTACAGAAGGTATTTTATTTCCCTATCGTCTCCACATCTGGAAAATAAGGGAGTTAAGTTGGATGGTCTCTAATATCTATGTTGGTTCTAACATTTAAAAACTAATTCCTAGAACCAAACCTGCACCACTCTGACAAAATGGTTGAGCCACCCAGGAAAGGAGAAGTAAGAGATCCAGGCTCTCCTTCGTCACTGACTTTGTTACATCATTTGGGATGCACCTCAGAATAAACTTAATTCTTCTTTCAATAGCATATCACCCTAGAGAACTCAGCTACCATAAATTCTAGCTCTTCTGTCTGTCTGCATCCCTACATAAGTATAATTCTTCATATAGATGCTATTAAGTATTAAAAATGGTTGGGGTGATAGGACTGGGAGAGTAAAGCCTCACTTAAATGTCTTATATGGAGCAGGGACTTTCTTGAAAAGAAGGCTATTCTCTGTATCAGTCACTTGGGGAAGGGCCCTAGAACCTAAACATGCAGCCAGAACTGAAGGAGGCCCCCTGAGTAGGACAGATGGGATACAAAGTCCGGTGTTTCCACGCAATCACATGATTTCCACATTGCATCCACATGATCACGGTATCTGGAAAGAGCTCTCTGATGGTGGGTGTCCACCACCAAAGAGGGTACTTTCCACCTGGAAACACGTCAGCTGCCTAGTCTGATGCTCATGGCTTCTTATTCCAGCAATGCTGGGAAATGCCAAGAAGCACATGTCACTAAGCTTGCCCTAGCCTGTCAAATTCTATTACTCACAATTTACAGGTAAGAAGCCAAAATTAAGGATTTTAAAACCGGTAAAAATGAAAGTGAATCCTACACAGCAAGAACCTGTGGGGTCCTCACTGGCTACCTTGCTGGATTGTCCAGTTCCTGGTGTGAGACACAGACTCCCAGGAGATGGCCAAGGGCTTTGCATCCAAGTCTGGGACCCACTCCACCATCCATGTATCAACCTCTAGAGCAGAGCTTTGCCACTCCACCACCAGCTGGTCCTGAGTGAGGCTGGTGTGCATGGCCTCGATGCACTGGAACGCTGAAAGGAGAGGGAAAGATTGCTTCACAACACCGAACTCATCCTCCAGATGCACCAACCACATTTACATCTATTCACTGCCCAAAGTGTAAAGAAGGTCAAAGTTCAGGATCTCCACTGCCACCTTCCACTAGGATGCTATTTTTAATGTTTTTATTGTATCCCTTTTCCTTACTCTTAATATTTGATGAAGTGCCTTTTGTTATCTTCCCTAAATTTGCCTGTTGCCAGCAGAGAATCTTACTAGACAGTTGATGACTAAGAAGAATTACCTGGCAGCTCTGAGGTCTGTGCAAGTCAAAAGGAAAGTAAGCCGGAGACAAAGAATGGATCTCTAAAGGTAGAATTTCAGGCATCTATAATTTTGTGACTGGGAAGCTGGAAGCTGGTGACCCTAAAATCATACCAGGGTGATGACTTTGAATTTAAACTATCTAAACTGGTGCTATACAACCTGTCTATGCAGTCCCATCTTCAGGTAGGAAGAATTGTGTCTGCTACAGAAGGATATAGACACACTCAAATGAAGCACCTATTTGTGGACCAATAGGTAAATGACTACATTCCCTGCAGACCTAGCAAAAAGACAGGCGGGAAAACAGTCCACAGTGTTCTTTAGTAGAAAAGTTGAACATGTGGCTTCAAATCTAGTACCTGGGGTCTAATCAGAATCAGAGAGTTCCCTTACTGAAAATGTTCTGGATACGCAGAAAAGAGCACTACTGGAGATGTGGGGAGAGAAGGAGGAGAAGGAGGGCATGAAGGAGTGGGGCTCAGAAGACCACAGCATGTGGCTTTCCCCTCTTCTACTCCTCACCACCTGCAACAACCCTGAGCCTTTAGAATTGGAATCCACAGGAAGCATTTTTAAATAAACATAAAAGATGGTCCTGGATGAGGGCAGAAGATGAGATAGAGTCCCTCAAAAAAAGCTAAAATGCCTCTTGAAGTTGGAAACCTAGGCAAGTATAGAGATTTGGCATAAGAGGCCAGGGGGTACTAAATTCTGCTATGCCTATGCAACAAATACATTACTATGTGTAAAAAAGATAACTAATGAGAACCTACTCTATGGCAAAAGGAACTTTATTCAGTGCTCCGTGGTGACCTAAATGGGAAAGTGAAAGTTGCTCAGTTGTGTCCAACTCTTTGGGACCCCATGGACTGTAGCCACGGAATTCTCCAGGCCAGAATACTGGAGTGGGTAGCTGCTCCCTTCTCCGGGGGATCTTCCCAACCCAGGGGTCGAACCCAGGTCTCCTGCCTTGCAGGCAGATTCTTTACCAGCTGAGCCACAAGGGAAGCCAAAGAATACTAGAGTGGATAGCCTATCCCTTCTCCAGGGTATCTTCCCGACCCAGGAATCGAACCAGGGTCTCCTGCATTGCAGGCGGATTCTTTACCAACTGAGCTATCAGGGAAGCCAAAGAAATGGGAAGGAAATCTAAAAATGAGGGGATATGTGAATATGTATAACCGATTCATTTTGCTGTACAGCAGAAACTAACACAACACTGTAAAGCAACTGTGTGCATATTAGTCATTATTAAGTCGTGTCCAACTCTTTGTGACTCCATGGACTGTAGCCCACCAGGCTCCTCTGTTCATGGGCTTTCCTAGGCAACAATACTGGAATGGGTAGACACTTCCTTCTCTAGGGGAATCTTCCTGACCCAGGGATCGAACGCAGGTCTCCTGCATTGCAGTCAGATTCTTTACCATCTGAGCCACCAAGGAAGCTCCCCCCTCCAAAAGCAACTATACTCCAATAAAAATTAATTTAAAATAAAAGGAAAACAACAAGCCCCAGAGGGCTGTGTATGTATTTAGGAGCCTCTGTTCTTGAAGCTCACAATTGATGGGAAAGGAGTTCTTTCCCCATACTGGGCCTTTATGAGAGACTTCAGCATCTGGTCTAGAGGCAAGGCCAGAGAATCTGTCAACTTGAAAGGGCAGCTCTGAGACATGGGGAAATTGTGAAGCTGGAGTGGGGCAAGCAGTACAGAGCCAGGAAATCAACCCCACCTAAGCCCTAGCATTCCAGCTCTCTCCTCCCTGCCTTCCCCTGCTCACAGCCTCTAAGCATCCTTAGTCACTGTTGCAGTCAAGCTGAAAGTCATTATTGGAGCATTTGGAAACTTACTCAGCCTCTTGAAGCAGGTAACATTAGTGTTCCCTGATCCCCTCAGTTGGTAAAGAATCTGCCTGCAATACAGGAGACCTGGGTTCAATTCCTGGGTTGGGAAGAGCCCCTGGAGAAGGAAATGGCAACCCACTCCAATATTCTTGCCTGGAGAATCCCATGGGCAGAGGGGCCTGCAGGCTATATAGTCCATGGGGCGCAAGAGTCGGACACGACTTAAGAGACTAAACTGCCAACCGATCCCCTCTGATGCCTTTTGCTGTCTTTATATGTTGCCTGCTTGGGATAACTTTGACCTGTAACAAAATTCAGAGTTCCTGTGCAGGGTCAGGCTAGAGCCACCCTCCCCAGGACTGTCAACTCAGATAGAACCATTATGGGTTGAATTGTGTGCCTGCAGAAGATATTCTTGGTATTGCAGAATGTAACCTCATTTGGAAAGCAGATGTAAGTGGCTAAAATAAGATGAGAGTCCTTAGCCCAATATGACTGGTCTCTTTAAAAGTGGAATTTTAATGCAGAGACAGACACACACACAGGAAGCTGGTCATGTGAGGAATGAGTTGGATTAGAATTATACTGATACAAGCCAAGGAAAGCCTGGGGCTTCCAGAAGCTGGAATAAAAAGGAAGGATCCTCCCTTAGAAGTTTTTAAGGGAGCACGGTCTTGCCAATGCCTGATTTTCAGACTTCTAGCCTGCAGAACAATGAGGCAGTTGAGTTTCTGTTGTTTGAAGTCACCTAGTCTATGGCGCTTTGTTGAGATTTGGGAAAATCAATCAGCATCTTTGGCTCAGCCTCCTCTTCCTCCTCTTCCCTGGCCTTCCTTCCTTTTCTGATTAATAAACCACTTGCACGAACATCCCAACTTGAAGATGGAAGTGCATGTTGGTTGCTAACCACACACTCTTTCTCTTTAGCAGCATTAGAACTCTGAGAAGCAGAAGCCAGGTCTAAAGAGTTAAGAAATAAGCACAGATTCTGGACCACAGAGGGTGTGGAATCAAGCCATAAGTCAGCCTAGCAAGATGAAAGGGCCTGGGCAGCATTAAGGGTTGTTGAAAGAAGTTTCCAAGTCATTGTTCTACTGAATGTCGACTAATTGCCTCCATCACTCAATAATCACTTTTTGAGCAACTTCTCCAAACACAATACACCCCCAGATGTGGTAGGAAATAGATCCCTCTTGAGAAAAGAGGAAAGGGACTTAGATTGCAAAAGCCATTAATTTCTTATGATTTGTATGAAGTCAGTCACTCTGGGCCCATCAAATACCATTCTCAGATGCTAGCAGTGCTTCATCTTTGCCCACCCTCCTAGCCCAACTTGAACCCTACCTCAACTCAGTACCAACCTCCTCATTGGACAACTGGCCATGTTTTGCCATGTCCTGCCTCAGACCACTCCACAGCTGTCTGCTGGCTAAGGTCTCCTAGAGGCAGAGCTTCTTGTCTTGGGGCCAAAAGGAACCTGAAGGTGTTTCTATTTCAATTATTTATTTGAAAGATAGGAAAATAGAGGTCCACAGAGGAAAATAATCGTTCAGTATCACACAGCAGCTGTGATTAGATTTCTAAGTCACTTTACTAAGTCCACAGTTCTGGATAAAATATATTGGACAAGTTTGGAATCATGTAGACCTGTGGTTAAGTCCACCTGAGAGATCTTTGGCAAATTACTAAGCTTTCCTGAATCACAGCTTCATCAGCTAAAAAGTAAACCTGATAGCACCTATCTCATGGGTCATTTGAGGCTAAAATTAGATTGAACTGTATCATTTTAGCACAATGTCTGACACATCCTAATAGACAATGCTGGATGATTACAGCTAATGATTGTTAAAGTTACACTTATCATTATAACTATTCTCCAGGTGACTCTATTAAACAAAATTCTGTAAAACATCACATTCTTAAATGTCTTGGACTGGGAACTGCAAAGAGGCCTGTAAAGGGTCAAATGGTAAACGTTTTAGGTTTTGCAGGGCTCTGTTGCAAATAGCTGCCATTGCTGCACGTTGTTGCAGAGACACAGGAGACGAGGGTTCCTTCCCTGAGTCAGGAAGATCCCCTGGAGAAGGAAATGGCAACCCACCCCAGCATTCTTGCATGGGAAATCCCATGGATAAAGGAACTTGGTGGGTTACAGCCCACGGAGTTGCAAAAGAGTCAGACATGACTTATCAATTGAACAACAGCAATAAGATCTATAGAGAAAATAAAGTCAGGAAGAGGAAATAGATTGCCTGATATTCCTTGAATAAGACTCAAAGAAACTATTTTATTCCAAAACAGGATATAAAATATAAGTTTGTATGAAAGTAGCAACGTTTTTTAAATTAATTAAAGGTGTAATGAGCAATTATTGGCAAGAATAAACCTATGGCATGAGGCAGTCCATGGGGTTGCAAAGAGTCAGACACTACTTAGCAACTGAACAACAACAATTAACTAATTTCTAATTAAATTAGAAATATCCCTAACTAGATAGTCAAATGGGAGGGAGAAAAGGAAGAAAACAGCTGCTGCTGCTACTAAGTCGCTTCAGTCGTGTCCGACTCTGTGCGACCCCAGAGACCGCAGCCCATCAGGCTCCACCATCCCTGGGATTCTCCAGGCAAGAACACTGGAGTGGGTTGCCATTTCCTTCTCCAATGCAGGAAAGTGAAAAGTGAAAGTGAAGTCGCTCAATCGTGTCCGACTCTTAGCAACCCCATGGACTGCAGCCCACCAGGCTCCTCCGTCCACGGGACTTTCCAGGCAAGAGTACTGGAGTGGGGTGCCATTGCCTTCTCTGGAAGAAAACAGGAGAGTGAACAAATCAAGACTGGGATATGGTCAGCACTGTAAAGGGAAGATTTCGAAAGACATCTTTTAGCCACTGAGGATAAACATGGCAGATCTGACAGTTTTATAATGCTCAATCCAGCTTATACTCACTCAGAATAAAACAAATACATGCTGCACACAGAACTTCTGGCTCATGACTGTGTATCATATGATTTACGAAATCTGATTTTCAACACAGGCTTTATTCCAAAAGAAAATTATTTCAAGAAGCTCATTAATTAATTGAAGATTATGATCACCCCACCTTAACCTAAAGTGTCCTTACTTCATTTTCATTTTGATGCTAAAAAAACAGCAACCATTGAGAGGATAGGGACAACTCCTTGGCATATCAGATGGGGTTAGGCATCTAAATAAGAAGTTTATGTCATACTCACACTTTTCATCAATAGCTGGAATCCTCAAGGTGGCCTCTGGAGATTTCCCAAGAGAATTATAAGAAATCACATGTATCCAGTAGGTCTGGTTTCCCAGGTACAGTTCAGGCTGCTGGTTAGTAGTATTCATTGTCTTTGTGAGGTTAGTATTGTTTTCTGGAAAATACCATATGTTGTAACCAAGTACTTTCTCCAGGACTGGGGTTCCTTTTGCCTTCTGAACACAAAGGAAACAAAATTTACTGCTAACAGCAAAGAAAGAAAGTCATTGAGATAGTAATAAATGGTGGGAATCAGGGATGGGAGGTGATATTAACTATTAGGTGCTAAACTATAACCATGTGATGATCCCTCTGGGATGAGTAACATACCTTGTGCCATGTTAACCCTCCAAATGCCAGAAGAGGGGATTTCTAAATGGTCTCTTGGTATAAACCCTCGACATGAGTCTAATTCCACAAAGCTAAACTAGCATGATGCCCAAACCCCAGTGCAAGCAAACCACTCCTTCTTTCTTTAGGCAGCATCTTTCTCTCTGTCTTAAATGGAAGTGGTTGTTGTTCAGTCACTCAGTCATGTCCAACTCTTTGCGACCTCATGGACTGCATGCAGCACACCAGGCTTCCCTGTCCTCTACTCTTTCCCGGAGCTTGCTCAGACTCAAATCCATTGAGTCGATGATGCCATTCAACCATCTCGTCCTCTGTTACCCACTTCTCCTCCTGCCTTCAATCTTTCCCAGCATCAGGATCTTATCCAGTGAGTCAGCTCTTCGTATCAGGTGGCCAAAGTACTGGAGCTTCAGCTTCAGCATCAGTTCTTCCAATGAATATTCAGGGCTGATTTTCTTTAGGATGGACTGGTTTGATCTCTTTGCTGTCCAAGGGACTCTCAAGAGTCTTCTCCAGCACCACAGTTCGAAGGCATAAATTTTTCGGTGCTCAGCTTTTTTTATTGTCCAGCTCTCACATACATACACAACTAAAGGAAAAACATAGCTTTGACTTATAGGACATTTGTAGGCAAGGTAATGTCTCTGCTTTTTAATACACTGTCTAGGCTTGTCATAGCTTTTCTTCCAAGGAGCAAGCATCTTTTAATTTCATGGCTGCAGTCACCATCCACAGTGGGCTCTTTGGATCCCAAGAAAATAAAGTTTCTCACTGTTTCCATTGTTTCTCCATCTATTTGCCATGAAGTGATGGGACCAGATGCCATGATCTTAGTTTTCTAAATGTTGAGTTTTAAGCCAACTTTTTCACTCTTCTCTTTCACTTTCATCAAGAGGTTCCTCTTCACTTTCTGCCATAAGGGTGGTGTCATCTGCATATCTGAGTTTACTGATGTTTCTCCTGGCAATCTTGATTCCAGCTTGTGCTTCATCCAGCCTGTCATTTCACATGATGTGCTCTGCATATAAGTTAAATAAGCAGGGTGACAATATACAGCCTTGACATACTCCTTTCCCAATTTGGAACCAGTCTGTTGTTCCATGTCCAGTTCTAACTGTTGTTTCTTGACCTTCATAAGGTTTCTCAGGAGGCAGGTAAGGTGGTCTAATATTCCCATCTCATGAAAAATTTTCCATTGTTTGTTGTTATCCACACAGTCAAAGGCTTTAGTGTAGTCTATGAAACAGATACAGGTATTTTTCTGGAATTCTTTTGCTTTTTCTATGATTCAATGGATATTGGTAATGGACAGAGAAGCATAAACAAAAGTTGAGGCATTTCCTCTGAGCCAATCCCAAGTCTGTTCTGGCCCTGGGTCATTTCTTTCATGGAAACGTCCAGGGGTTGGAGAGCGCCCTGTCCTTTTATCCCCATAACACCCTCTCCAAGGAGAAAGCAAGCTTCCCCAACCAGACATTCCAGCTAAGAGGACTAGAACATTCAAGGTTACCCTACCAGACCAAATCCTTGGTGAGAAATGAAGGTGACCCCAGGGGCTCCAGGCCAACCTCTTTTTTTCAGCCTTGAACCTGAGCCCATGTTTTGCTAGAGATCAGCATGCTGAATATTTCTCAGGAATTAGAGGGCTTTCCTGTTTTTCTCTTTCTGTTACTGGTTACACAGAGAGATGAGCAGAATGACTGAATATAAAGTCAGAAGGACTTCAGAAGTCACTTTGCCCCACTGTCTTTCTGGTTTGAGAATTTCCTTTACACCTCCCATGACATAAAAAGTCAGTTAAACATCTTCCTAATGACTGGGAGGCATTTATCTTTCATGATAACTCATTCTCTTTTTATAATAAACTAATAGTTTTCTTGAGATATAATTCACATATCAGAAAATTCACTTTCTTGGCATGTGCAACTCAGTGGCTTTTAGTATAGTCAAGAGTTGTGCAATCGTCACCACGATCTGATTTTAGTTCATTCTTTTTTAAGCAGCTCTAATTCTTAGAAAACTCTGTTGAAGCAAAAGGAAGACCAGTCCCCAGGCGAGGGGGAGAAGAAGGGTGTTCAAGTCCATCTCACCTACTTCACAGGTTGGCCTACTTGACCTATGTGGGTCTGGCCACACACAGGATGTGCCCTTGTTTACTTTCCTTCTCAGAAATACGTCAACAGAGTAACTCGTTTCCACACTTGATGACTGAGAAAGAACTCAACAACGTCTGGGATCAATTCTCGAAGATTTCCCAACACCACGGGCTGTGTTCTCCCTTGCCTGCTGCCACTGAGGGTGTCCCTCTTGTCCTTGGGGTGGGGAGAGGAGAGAGGTAGAAGGATCTCCAACCCTGAGGTAGCTGGGAATGGAGTGTCTTTTGGAAAAAGCAGGGTGATTTCCCCCTTTTCAAGAGCATTTGAAACCTGCCCAGACTTGAGCAAGTATGAGATAACCCAATGAGTATTTCCTGAGAAATCTGGAGACACACCAAAGAATCAGGGCATCTCACTGCTCTCCTCCCTCTCTTCTTTCCCCCAACTCCTCTCTCCTACTTTCTGGCTGTTTTTTTCCCCCTCTGTTTGCCCTTTTCCTTTCCTACTGATTCCCTCTTCCCCTCCTTTTCTATCCTTTTTCCTACCATCACCTCTCATCCCCTGTTTCGTGTCCTCGGTACTAACCTGGCTCCTCCTTTGTTCCTCATCCCGACGTATCCATCCTACAAAGGACCATTTGGCCCCTGTTCTATCCTTGCACCCCATTATCCCAGTGCTCTGGGGGGCACCCGTGCAATGACCTCAGGGCACACTAGTAAGCTCACCCCCAAGCCAGTGCTCTTCTCCAGTGTCAGGAGGGGGCGGGGGCTATATAATTTTACATTGCCTTAAAGTGAAGGCCAGCCAGCGACGGTTTTCTCCAGAAGGTCAAGGCACCTCCTGCACTTGCACTTACACTTACGCTTTGTACCTGTCCCAGGTGTTAACATTTCCAAGTGTTAACATTTCAGATCAAAGAAGAAGGCTCAGGGTCTGCATTCAGGACATCTACAAAATGACATACAGGGGTTTTTCTGAGATAGGAAATCATTGTGAGATTTGGGGCATAAAAGCCTCTATGGAAGGAAATTAAGGAGGTAAAATGTCCATGATCACAGTTCTTAAAGGTATAAGAGACCAAGGCTTTTACACAGAATTATAAATAAATAACCCAGAGAGAGGTCACCTTCAACAACAACTGCACTGGCCTTTTTCCATCCATTTTGTCTGATCTCAGGACTCTCCATAGATCCAGGCCATGTGGAGCTGTAAAGAATAAGAGTGAGGTGTTCAGCAGAAACAGAAGGGAGCTGTAGCAGAAGATGGTGAAATTAGTGAGGCTGTTTAGAAATTGCAGTTGGGGAGGATTTGCTTGAGGGGGCCAGCAGGAGTAAGGTGGAGAGTGGAAGACTTCATTGCAATGATGTCTTCATGCTGTGGTTGAAGGACTAGAATCAACCAAAAGTCAAAAATAACAAAAGATCTATAAAATTAATATCCAATATATAAATCACTCCTCCCCTGCAATGAAAATGTTGGGATCTTCTTGTATTAGAAACTACTATAATGTGGTAAAAAGCTTTGTATTTTGTGAAAAAATAAAACCACAATCATGTAGGGCAAAAATAAAAATAAAATAAAACTGCTCTTGGATCTGATGACTTAAGGTAAGCTAAAACAAAACTACAATAGATCCAACTGTAATATGATTTATCACCCAAATCTGCATTGGAAAATGACATCTCATGTCCTCTATCATTCACATACATGAAAGCTAGGAATAACATAGATAACTGCTAAAGAGATTTTATATATAATTTATGCCATATCTACTCCCCAAAGAGATGAAACCACACACTTACAATGTTATAAAGCATAACAAAAAAATCAAAGCAGCAGCAGAGAAATAATCTTTCCTAAGCCCCTATGTGAGCTCTAAATTTAATGCTGATCTTCCAGGCAGGAAGAATGAAAAAGATAAAATTTAGTTGTATATTCCTTATGGACTGAAAAAAAGAACACATAGAAATCATTGTGAAGAGGCAAGCTTTTTCAGGCTATGGGCATTAAATTCATAAATGGAATTATCTTGTAGATCCCGTCAGAAAAGACAAAAAATAACCTAAAAGCTGATGCCTGCAAACACAATTGAACAAAAGTACATAAATATGGCAAGTGTACACTTCTCATGGTTGTCTTCTATGAAATACAAGATCATAACGTGAAAGCTAGGTTCATGCATTTCTCCAGTGAAAAACAACATACCTGAAGACAGCATAGTTCAAGCATGTTAGCTTCTGATGATCTAACTATTCAGGGATAAAACTTAAAATAAAAAAAAATAGGAGAGAGAGCAATTTCTATTACACTTGACCTCTGGACTGTATCTCCCAAATATCTTGTCTCAAGGAGTTTTGGCACAAAGTGGGCAACTGGTAATTTATAGTTGAACCTTCTGACATGCACCTGAAATTTCAAAATGCTGAGCTACTGACTAGAGAATGACACATACACTTTAGTCATGAGAGGAAAGCAGGGTTCTAAAGAACTGTTCAGAAGGCTACTGGCCTTTAACTTATGAAATTGAGGAAATGTCTCTGAAGCTGCAGTTGATGAACACTAAATCTTTTCTCGAGGAAATCACAGGATGAAAAGAATGTAATTCAGTCTGCAAAAAACGGGGTCTGCCACTCAGGCCAAGATCTAAACTATTTTAGAACTGAGAGACCATTTTTAGGGATTTTTTTGTTTTTAATTCAGGTAATTGAGTGTTTAAAGTGAAATTACATACTGAACCCTAACTAAAGACAACTTCATAATGTAGAAAAGTGCACTAAAGGGCAATTAAATCAATGACCTATCTTGTCATCAATGAAGGGTGACATTTCTACAACTACGCTTGCAGAAGCCAAAGTGTGGGTAACACAGTCTAACTGCTAGGTTCCAAGTCTCCCAATGAGCCCTATTGTAATTCCATGTAAGTTCCATACAAGGAAATTGAAACTATTTAATCTTTATATATGACTCGATCTGCATTCCATTGAAATGTGGTTTCACAAGCTCTGCCAGGAGTTTTCCCAAAGGTCTTTACCGAATCAAGAGACTGGACAGTCAGGACTCAACTTTCTCAGACACTGAGCAACAGGTTTCAGCCTGTCAACAGGATACACCCTGAGATGTAAGCAAAGACAGTGTTCCTCCCAGAAGACAGTCTTCTCAGCACAAAGCTACAAAGTCATGAGATCTTCATAGGCGACCCACAGACCTGGAAACACTCTCAATCCATTTCTTACTTGCAGACTCTCTCTGTTCCAGTTACATGGAAGTCAGACTCAGGGATAATAATATTGAGAATAAGAAAGAAAAAACCTAAAGACAAAGTATTGATTACAAGCCAGTTCCAAATACTCATCTGAAGCATAGACAGAAACAAAAATAAACTGATTATTAAATAATTAATCATTCCAGTCATTGATTAGAAAGAGTAAAATTCTACTTAGATTTACCCCATAGGTAGCCACTTGATTCTAGTAGATGGTAGACGGTGCTGATGAATGAATTTAATCAGGTATTTTCTTCTTTCACTGTGGTCACTATTTCCTGCAGATGTGTTCCAGAGAGAAACAGTCTTTCTGATGTAGACTTCCTACAGATGTGACTTTTAGTAAAACAAATGGCTAGCATTTAAATCTTCTACAATTGTGTGTGCATGCTCAATTGTGTCCAACTCTTTGCAGCCCCATGGACTGTAGCCCATCAGGTTCCTCTGTCTATGGAATTTTTCATGCAAGAATACTGGAATGGGTTGCCATTTCCTCCTCCAGGAGATCTTCCCAACCCAGGGATTGAAACTGCATCTCCTGCATTCATACGTGGATTCTTTGCCAAAATATTTACATATTGGTGGTGGTGGTTTAGTCACTAAGTCATGTCCGACTCTTGTGACTCCACAGACTGTAGCCCTCCAGGTTCCTCTGTCCATGGGATTCTCAAGGCAAAGAATACTGGAGTGGGTTGCCATTTCCTTCTACAACTACATATTGGAGTTTACATATTCCAAGGCATCAACTGTTTGGACAGATGTAGTAAGAATTTGCTGCTCTGTTGTTCCAGTTACAATCTGGAAATACCCACAGTCACCACCAATCAGCACTTTAGACACATTCTGCTGCCTTTGCTGAAGGCTAACACTAAGAATCGCTCATTTTTGGCAAGCATCACATACTAAGCATTTTACCTGAATCATCTCATCTAACCTCCACAGGCCTATAATTAGGTACATCAATATTACTATTTCCTCTTCTGAGGTGTTAAGAAGTGAGACAATTGCCCAATTTAACTTTTAAGTAACAGAGCCAGGAATTGAATATTATTATATCTGTTTCCTGTTGCTGTTCAGTCACTAAGTCATGTCCAACTCTTTGTGATCCCAAGGATTGCAGCACTCCAGGCCTCCCTGCCCTTCACTGTCTCCCGAGGTGTGCCCAAGTTCACGTCCATTGAGTTGGTGATGTGATCCAGCCATCTCATCCTCTGCTGCCCGCTTCTCCTTTTGCCTTAAATCTTCCCTAGTATCAGGGTCTTTTCTAATGAATTGGCTGTTTCATGTAGTATGCATGTTTCATGTAGTATATATTTATATGCTTTAATGTGAGTAAATAATCCTAATAATCAATATATTGAAATGTAAAAGGGAAGAGTGCTTCATATTCAACTTGAAACAGAAATTTTCAAATTAGAAAAGGTTTGAAGTGGTGTGTATAAAACAGCTGGCATTACATTGTGAAACAGAAACATTTTATGAATTAGGAGAGGATAAATTAGGATTTGCTAGGGGTGGGTACATTTTCATTAGTTTCTTCCAGGATTCTGAAAAAATTAAGAAAAGCAAAAATTGTCCAGTGGTAATGTTGACAGATGTTCATTTTATTTAATTAGCATAGGGCACAGAGAACACTAGCATCTAGCGTTTTGGTAGTCAATCTTAGCCAAGCAAGCTGAAATAATAAATCAGTTGAAATGGTAAATCTCATTTCTAGCGATGAAACAAGTATATGAAATTGACATTAGCAAGTGGTTGGACTGTGATGAACTTAAGACAGTGAACCATAATGATGTTAGGTCTCTAAGAAGAATGACAGCTACAGGGAGGAGAGCTGTACAAAACAAGATCAAACCCAGGGAAGAACTCTCTCTCCCAGATTGCCTGCTGAAAGGCATAGCAGAGGGAGAAGACAGCTTGCACAAGGATACTGCTTGCATTTCATTCTAATATTTTAAAAGACAGGGATGAGCCAAGCCACAGACAGCAATAACTAAGCACTCCAACAGATTATAACCATTGGGTAATTTTATATTGTACAATTTATGTGCTGTTTGGTTATTTGTAAACTAGTATATTTGTTTTAAGATTGGATTAATTGAGATGATGTCTATAGAGTGCTCCCAAATACGGCATATAATTTTAATCAAAAATTCACATTAGGTCCACAACTTGACTAGTTTTGTTTTAATCACGCATGCATTTTTGTTTATTTAAAATTTGTATAGCACTTGCCATTTGTAAGGTACTGTTGTTCTAAGCATAATGATTAGAAATTTTTTATTACTTTTTTTCTGTATTCTTACAGTTGAGCATGGAAGCTTGGATGCCTGAATGCCATAGATGAATAGAATCTCAGAGTAAGAAGGGACTTCAGAGGCCATCTAGCCCAATCCTCTATGTGTGTCACATGAATCTTTGTTGTAACTACATCCACCAGTGTGTAGTCCAGACTAAACATGAACATCTCCAGTGGGAGATACGAAATTCAGAAGGCACCAG
The DNA here is from genome assembly GCF_042477335.2 of Ovis canadensis. Classification (NCBI taxonomy): domain Eukaryota; kingdom Metazoa; phylum Chordata; class Mammalia; order Artiodactyla; family Bovidae; genus Ovis; species Ovis canadensis. The sequence continues at coordinate 36,372,448 of NC_091260.1, forward strand.
ATTATTCCCAGACATATGATCATATGGGCAAACATGCCAAGTATCTGTTAACACTAATTTGGGTGTCATGGGAAACTCAACCAGGATCCAGGGGAATAAATTTTTGCCATATAGAACAGGGAGCACAGGAGCTGACCCCACATGTTGCCTAAGACCAGTGAGGCACTTGTTGTAAGATTGGTTAAGAAGGGCCTGAAATCATGCCCAGGGGTGGGGTAGGGGCAAATTCATGGTCTAGAACTTACATGTCTCATAAACAAAGTTTAAGCCTCAGAAGATTAGAGTGATCAGCATTTTTCTGTTTCTTTTACATATTTCAGAAGATGTGTGGCCTTTGACAGGTATTCATTTAATTAGTCATTCATTCATTGTAGTAGGTTGAAAAATGAACCCCAAAGATCTAAGTACAAATCTCGATCACCTATAAACGTTACCTTATATGGCCAAAGGGACTTTGTACCTGTGATTGGGTTAGGATTTTGAGATGGGGAGATTATCTTGGATTATCCCAGTGGGCCCTAAATGTTATCACAATGGTCATTACAAGAAGGAAGCAGACAGAGTTGACATGGAAGAGGAGAAAAAGGTAATATGATAACAGAAGAGTCTGGAGTAATATGCTTTGTTCATAGGACGGGGCTACAAACCAAGGAATACAGGCAGCTACTAGAAGGAAGAAAAGGCAAGAAAATATATTCTCCCTTCAAAATCTCCAACTGTGACAACACTTTGACTTTAGTCCAGTGAACCTGATTTTGGACCTTTGAATTCTAGAACTAGAAGAGAAAAAAAAATGCGGGCTTCCCAGGTGGCGCAGTAGCAAAGAATCCACCTGCCAGTGCAGGAGACACAAGAGAGGGGAGTTCAATCTCTGGGTTGGGAAGATCCCTTGGAGTAGGAAATGGTAACCTGCTCCAGTATTCTCGCCTGGAAAATTACATGGACAGAGAAGCCTGGCATACTGTAGTCCCTGGGGTTATAAAGAGTCAGACATGACTGAGCAACTGAGCACACCCACACACCCACAATTTGTTACAGTGGCCACAGGAAACTAACACATTTATCAAACACTTATTGAACATCTACTGGGGTCAGGCTCTGGGCAAGGCTCCTAATTTATAGAGCATGGTAACATGCTGAATGACCCTGAACAAATTAACATCCATCTGTCTCACTTGCAAATGGAGGTGATTCTACATATTTTATAGGGCTTTTAGGAGAATTAATAACACTAATAGGAAATCTGTCAATTACTGAATGTTGATTATGGGCTAAACACATTATTTCATTTAATCTTTAAAATAATACTAAAAAGTAGGTACCACTATTAACTCAGTTTTATAAATTATAGTTCATTATGGAAAAGGGGAAAAATTAGTAAGGAGACTGAGTCTTAGAGTTTGTGTATCTTGCCCAAAGTTACTCCACAGCCAGGCTAAATTTTATATCAAGCCCACAGATTTGAAGTATTGGGTTGGCCAAAAAGTTCATTCCAGGTTTTCTGTAAGAGGTTATAGAAAAACTCAAATGAACATTTTGGCTAACCCAATAGTATTCTTAGTTACTATTCCTGACTCATGGTAACCATTCAATCAAGGTGCAATCCTCTTCTCCTTCCTTCCTTCACTATAATTAAAGATGTGAACTTTTTTGTCATTAGTTATACCTTTATTTTTTAGCAGTAGCTCAGGGTTTGCAACATCAATCTTTAATTTATCATAGGACATCTTTAAATAATATTATACTACTTCAAGCATAGTATAAGAACTTTACACAAGTATTCAAGATATGGTCCTTTGCCTTCAAGGCAAAAAGCTGCTAATGTCACTAACATCATTAGGGGAGGGCCCGCTTATCCTGTAGGCTCAGGCATGTGCCATGCATGCCCTGTGGAGGGGCATTGTACAGACTCTCTGGCTCTGGGATTGTGGGATTCCATGATTCCCAAGTATGGCAAAGTACTTGACAAAATTCACAAAGGCTCAGTTCAGTTTGCCCTAAACCAGAGCAGGCAAAAAAGAAAACACAAGGGACCAACTTGCCTTCTTCCACAGTTATTCCCCTTTTTTCTTGACTCCAGCCACTCCAGAACCTTGACTTGTTAACCACACATTGCAGGGCTACAACATACTCTGTAAAAGCTTGCAGCCCTGTGAGGTTGTATGCTTCTTCTTCATTCACACAGCTTCTGGTGAAGTTGACTTCCATCTACAAGACAAAGACAGCCTTGAGCTAGATGGGAGACCACATGTTATCTTTCCATTTTTCTTCTTTACTTCCCAACCTTCTCTTACCTTTCTGAACTAGTAGCATTATATTTCACAGTTTTTAATTTTCATAAGTAAATTTCTCCACATACCTGGAAACTGTTAGCATCAAATAGAGGTGAGTTACCCCAAGAATCACCACCCCTCCCCTTTCTTGTTTCTAAGCTTGTGAGGTAGAGATTCCTGCCTCTGGACTGAATGTGAGTGAATCTTGCTGTTCTGGAAGATGCAGGGTAGAGTCCTGGCACCCGACACAGGCCTCAGTTTAATTTCTGGAGGTGACAACAATACGTAGAGATAAGATCTCAAGGAACAGCATGTAAAAGACACCTTGACAGTATTAAAGTCAAACTCATGTCATGAATGAAACTCAGACAAGTTAAGTGATTATGGACTACCTCAGCATTTATAATCAGCAGAACTAGGATGGGAGCACAGATCCCCTCATTCTCAGACTCTTTCCTTCTATTCAAACTTCCCTTTTCAAATGATTGGTCTTTGGGTGATCACTCAAGTTGCTAAAGATCTCAGTATCCTAGATAAATAAATTGATTCTGACACTCTTTCAATGTGCTGAACAGGGAGAGGCATATAAACCACCTCCCCTTTCTAGACCTCAGTTTCCTTGTTAGTAAATGAGTGTGTTGCTTTCTATAAAGTCCCTCTGGACTTAACTCTCCACAAGAAACTAGAAATTCAGCTATGTCTTACTGAGCATGATCATTGTTGCTGTAACATGAACTTTTAGCTGTAGGTTTATATAAATTTATATTGAGCTTATTAATGAAAATCAACTGTATTCCAGACGTGACTACTTTGTGAGAATGCACACTAGCCCATAGAATCTGGCAAGAATAGGAAGTCCTGACATCGCTTATGTGTACAACAACAGCTGTGAAAATAGGTACACAACTATAGGTGCTGGGCCTAAAGGAAATTGGGGCAAAATTAGGATGTGTCTATGTGGCCAACAGCTGAACATCCCAGCTGCAGATGGACGGTTCTGAACTCCCAGTCCAGTGAGATGGCATCAGAGCAAGGAAGCAGCATCTCGGCCTGAGAGCAATTTTGCTGCTGAACCCCAGGTTCCCTAAGCACCTTCCTGCAAAAGCCCCTGGAGACGTTGCAGTGGTAGAACAGGGCTGTTGGGAACATATCTTGGGACAATTCATCATCTCTGGGGAAGTACCCTCCCCAACTGACCTCAGTTATGGGGCTCAGTTAAAACCAGATTAAGACCTTTGAGAGAAGTTCAACTACATGGTACTCTCCATGCATAAATCAAAATAAAAACAGTATTAATCCATAAAATACATGCAAGGGAGTCTAATGACATTCTATTTTACTTTTCATGCTTTTTAAAATACATAATATTCTTCTATTTTTAATTTCTCAGAATTTTCCTTCTGCTTTGCTAGTACTCTCAGCACATGCTTGGTCTCTTGCTGGGTCTCCTCACAATCAGAAAGCTCTCTTCACTGTACCTAAGCAAACCTGTTCTTCCTAGCCGAGGCTCAGGGCAGTAAAAAATGCAGTTAAAGTTCCAAAGAGTGCTCCTCTAAGGCTTCTTTACTGTGGCTTTTTTCCGGGCTATATGGCTTTGGTCCTCACTCGGTCCAAGATCAATTGATCCTCTATATACAGGCTTAAATCTAAAATTTTCCAAACTCAGCACAAGCAATGGACTCCTACCAAAACTCTAATTAACTTCATCAGTTTTGTTTCTAGCAACCTGTATTTTGTGCCAAGTCCTAGCTTATTCCAATTGTTTATGTGTTAAAAGATGAGTCAGAAGTTTTGGAGCAAAGCCTAAATCAAATTCTTAAAATAGTCTTGAAATCCTTTGGTAGAGTGTCCACATGGTTCCCTTTTATAAAAGTAGAAACCCTTTACACTAGGGCCATGGGAAGGTGGTTTGGAGGCTAAAGTATGGGCAAATGAATGACTGAACTTGGCATCACAAAACCTGAGCTCAACTCTGTAACTTACAAATCTTGGACAGATGACCAAAGCACTCTACATTGCAATTTACTAATCTGTAATAATAATGGGGCTTCCCTGGTGGCTCAGTGGTAAAGAATTCACCTGCAAATGCAGAAGATGTGGGTTTGATCCCTGTGTCAGGAAGATCCCTAGAAGAAGGAAACAGCAACTCATTCCAGTATTCTTGCCTGGGAAATCCCATGGAGGAGGAGCCTGGCGGGCTACAGTCCACAGGGTCACAAAGAGTCAGACACAACTTACTGACTAAATAACAAAGAAGAATAGTGATATCTTATTTATAGGAGGGGTTTCACAGGTGGCTCAGTGGTAAAGAATCAACCTTCCAATGGAGGAGATACAGTTTCAATCCCTGAGTTGGGAACATCTCCTGAAGAAAGAATTGGTAACCCATGCTAGTATTCTTGCTTATGTTTTCCCAGTAGTCACGTATGGATGTGAGAGTTGGACCATAAAGAAGACTGAGCACCAAAGAATTGATGCTTTTGGACTGCGGTGCTGGAGAAGACTCTTGAGAGTCCCTTGGACTGCAAGGAGATCAAACCAGTCAATCTGAAAGAAAATCAACCCTGAATATTCATTGGAAGGACTGATGCTGAAGCTGAAGCTCCAGTACTTTGGCCACCTGATGTGAAAAGCCTATTCATTGGAAAAAATCCTGATGCTGGGAAAGACTGAGGACAGGAGGAGAAGAGGGTGACAGAAGATGAGATGGTTGGATGGCATCATCAACTCAATGGATAAGTGTTTGAGCAAACTCTGGGAGATGGTGGAGGACCAGGAACCCTGGTATGCTGCATTCACATGGGGTTGCAGAGAGTCGGACATGACCAAGCAACTGAACAACAACAACATTCTTGCCTGGGAAATCCCATGGAAAGAGAAGCCAAGCAGACTATGGTCCATGGGATTGCAAAGAGTCAGACACAACTTATTAACGAAACAATTTATAGGATATTTCCAAGGACTGAGTAGCTTGGAGTGTAAAAAGCACTCTGTAACCCATATATTGTGTGCATGGGTGCTCAGTCACTCAGTCATGTCTGACTGTTTGCAATCCCATGGACTGTAGCCCACCAAACTCCTCTGGCCATGGGATTATCACAGCAAGAATATTGGAGTGGGTTGCCATTACCTCCACCAGGGGATCTTTCCAACACAGGAATTGAAAACAAGTCTCCTGCAGTTCCTGCATTGGCAAGTAGGAGTCTTTATCATTGAGCCACCTGGGAAGCAAACCGATATATTAGCATCACACAAATATGAGTCTTGTTATATGAACATATTGGGATTTTGGAGTTAGTTTTTATGTGGTTTAGTTTAATTAAACATTTATTGAGCATATGTGGCAGGCAATGATAAAACTAAGATGAAAATCACAGTCTCTGTGTTTGAGGAACTTATCATCAAATATGGGGAGAGATGAGTTTAAGTGACTATGTTAAGTGCAATGACAGAGGAGGAGCACCTATCTCAGACTCCCAGAAGAAAATATGTCAGACCAGAGTTCTGAGAGATGAGTGGATCTAGCAAGGTTTAGGCCAAGAGGAGAGGTACAAAGCAGAGAGCTGTTCTAGGCAGAAGCACAGAATAATGAAATGACATGACGCAAGGGAAACTAGCAATTGAGAATCATTAGAGAAGCAAGAGCAAGATGGAAGATGAGTTTGAAGGGGTTGATAGGGGCCAGGCCCTGGAGGGTTAAGAATTTAGACCTTTTCCATTGACAATGGGATGAGAACCATCCAGACAAGACTGGATTGGTTTAGTTGGATTTAGAACTGATTAGACTTGGTTGTGGTTGAGAACTGAGAGAGATTCTGGTTGCACATTCCACTCTCCTTCCCACTTTCTCCAGGTTAGCAGGAGGAAGGACCTCTTCCTTCCAGGGGATTGGAAGGAGGGAGACAAAGATGAGTACAGATGGAGGTAAGTGTATCAAAGAGGTGGGGTACAGGATGCTAGGGATTGAAGTCATTTGCATGTGTTGCCCTCACTTTGTATTGTAAATGGTTTAGTAATTTTCCAGAGGAATATAGATCCTGGTTTATTTTTCTTGTTGGATTTTATAAAGTAGTCACAGGACTCTGGGATCAGACAAAAGAAACCAAGGGTTGCCAGACAGTAGATCACACAGAAGTTCCTCAGATTCACTGAGCCCATGATATGTGGTATGAAGATGAGCTTATGTTGTGCTGGGGAGTGCCCTACTTAGAGGTCCCTTTCTGGGTTCCAGAAACTACCAATTAGAGAGTCTTATGTTCCTATAGTCAGTTCTAAGAGAATGGATCCAGAATTGACACAGAAAAGAAGCTGAGAGGAAGAGTGAACTCATTATTTCTCTTGACTTGAATATAAGACAAGCGAAACTTAACCAGTTTTTTGTTTGTTTGTTTGTTTGTTTTTCTGAAAGAGTTCTAGTTTAGTGGAGGATGCAATAGATATAGTACGACGGGCTTCACTAAAGGAAAAAGTCTAGTGATGGCCTCATGGCCAAGATGAAAAAAGTAGGCTGAATGATTGTGGTGGTCTTCTATATTCAAAGAAGCTTGAGTAAATGAGCTTCTTTTAGCTCAAAGGAGAGGCTGATGTCTTGGATGGGCTCCAATATAGTCATTCTTTTTGATCAATGATTAGATGAAGGTATAAAAGTGTTATCATATCCGAAGATATTTAAAAAATTAAAAAGTAAAAAGTTAACTCTAAGGTTTATTGAAAAGTTAGAAAATAGAAAGTTGACTACAGGCTTTGGGTAGTAGAATAAAGATTCTCAATAGGCCAAAATGATGGATAAGACCAACCTGAATAAATTCAATAGGAATACATAAAACATCAGCATTTTAGGTTAAAAAGGGATAAGTTTATAAGATAATGGAAATGTTCTTACTAGAAAATCTTTTGTGTGTGTGTCGGGGGGAAGTCAAAGATTTAAATGATTTAATTGGCTGGAAGCTAAGAGTCAATAATGTAAGTTGGTTAGAAATAGAAAGCTGATATAATATTAAAGTGCATTATGGAAATATGATAATTATTTATGAATTTTGAGGTAAGAAAATATTTCTCAAGATGCAAAAGACAATAAATATAAAGGAAAAACTTGATAAAATTTGACAGTATTCATATTAAGAAGTTCTGTTCCTCTAAAGATACCATTAAGAAAGTAAAAAGGCAAGATGCATAGTGAGAGATGTTTACAAGACACATAAAAAATGAAAGACTCATAAACAGAATATGTAAGTAACTCCTATAAGTCAATTAAAAAGTCAGATCATCCAGCAGAAAAAAAGAGTGTGCAAAAGGCTTAAATCAATACTTCACAAAGAAGAATTCCAAGTGGCCAATAAATACATGAAAAGACATACAATCTCACTGAAAGTCAGGTAAGTGCAAATTAAAGCCATGATTCCATTGTGTACATGCAACAGAAGACTACACTGGAATAAAAATGTATAAACTCCAGCACTGTAAAACATGAATGGATCTTAGAAGCACAATATTGAGAGAGAGGAGCCAAACATAAAGAAAATACAAAATATATGGATTCCGTTTATACACTGTCTCAGACTACATTGTTTAGGGATGCAGGCTTACATGGTAATACCATAATAAAAAGCAAAGAAGTAATTACCATGAAAACTAGGATAATCATTAGTTCTAAAGGCAGGAGGAGTATGTCATCAGAAAAGAGTAGGCAGGGGGCTATAGCATGCTATTTTTTATATCAATGGTTTTTACATGTACACTGACAATAATAATTTGTTAAATGCAATATTTATGTTTTGTTTACTTTTCTAAATATGTGTTATAGATCACAAAGGTTAAAACAATTTAAAAGGAAATTCCCAAGCTATAGACTTTCAAGAACCAATGTAGCTAGACACAAAACATAATGAAATGCAAAAATAAATTTCTCACTTTTTTGTATGCCCCTATGTTCAGAATGCAAGATGCGTATAGTAAGACACTTTTCCAATCTAAAAGGCCCAAATGGAAAACTGGGGAGAAAAGTATTCACTATTGTCTATCTTCTATTTTAAGTGTAGAAAATGGAAAAAAATTATTCCAGATCAACAAACATCAAATAATTCTCTTAGAAACATTATAATGGCATAACTTACCCAATGGGTACTATTTACTGATCTGAATCGAAGTGTATAATTTAAAGTAGATGACTTAGGTGCCAACACAGGCTGTGTCCATTTTACTTGAACCATCTGTTTGAGGCCCAAAACTGGTTTCACACTGAAAATCTTAGGCGGCTCAATTTTAGCTGAAAATAAAAATCATACAGTTCTTGTATTTGCACAAAGACCAGAAAGTGCTAATAACATCCACCCAGAATTGCAAAGGAAATCATAGTGCATATTCTATGATTTAGTGTATGCAAAAGGCATTAAGAAAGCAGGGCAAAAAGAATGCTGCCACCTCCCACCCCTTCAAAAAAGAATGTCCAGTGAGGAGAGGCTATATTTCTGTGTTTTTGTTTTTAACAAATCAGCCTTTTACTGACTGGGTCAGATCTTTTGTCAAACAGAAGGGAGGTAAAAAGAAACTTCATGACCAGAGAATGGGTGGTTCCTCTTGTCTGTTCTCCCCATCTCTCTTTCTTTGACTCCCAGGATGAAGAAGTGCCCAGTAGGAAGCACCTCTCATCTCCCCTGAACACTATAAACATTTTCACCCTAAATCTCTCCTTGAAAAAGGAGTTGGTTATAAAAGTAACATAGGCTCATTTCAAAAATTATTTATTTAAATTTATTTATTTGGTTGTGCCAGGTCTAAGTTGCAGCATGAGAATTCATAGTTGTAGCTTGTAGGATCTAGTTCCCTGACCAGGGATTGAACCCACACCCCCTGCATTGGAAGGCGGAGTCTTGACCACTGGACCATTAGGGAAGTCCCCCCAAATTTTTTAAATATAGAAAAACTACTAAGAAAAACTTTAAGTCAACCATAATTCTATCAACCAGCATGCGTGCTAAGTCACTTCAGTCATGTTGGATTCTTTGTGATCCCATGGACTATAGCCCTCCAGGCTCCTCTGTCCATGGGATTCCCCAGGCAAGAATACTGCAGTGGGTTGCCATGCCCTCCTTGCAATCAACCAGAGATCATCATTATTAGCATTCTGGTGTATTTCCAGGCTTTTACCTATATAAAAATTTGTACTTTTTAAAAGAAAACTGATGCTATGCTAAATAAATCTTTTGTCTTTATGAAAAACATTATGGAATCAGCAAACATCCCTTTGAGGTGGCCAAAGTACTGGAGCTTCAGCTTTAGCATCTTTCCTTCCAAAGAAATCCCAGGGTTGATCTCCTTCAGAATGGACTGGTTGGATCTCCTTGCAGTCCAAGGGACTCTCAAGAGTCTTCTCCAACACCGCAGTTCAAAAGCATCAATTCTTCAGCGCTCAGCTTTCTTCACAGTCCAACTCTCACATCCATACATGACCACAGGAAAAACCATAGCCTTGACTAGACGGACCTTAGTCAGCAAAGTAAAGTCTCTGCTTTTGAATATGCTATCTAGGTTGGTCATAACTTTTCTTCCGAGGAGTAAGCGTCTTTTAATTTCATGGCTGCAGTCACCATCTGCAGTGATAGTGTTTCCAATTTCTCATTTTAAAGCCCCCCTGAAAACAGAAGCTGAGTCTCAATCACAAGGCCTTGGATTAACACTTGGCACTCAGCAAATTTCAGATATTTGTTAAGTGAACAAGTAAGTGGATAATAGTTTTATCTTTATCTATATCTCTCATGGCTTCCTTAGATTCCCCTAGGACAGAAGGATTAAATTAAAAGGTATAAACATTTTGGAGCTTCCCAGGTGATTCAGTGGTAAAGAATCCACTTGCCAGTGAGGGGATGTGGGTTTGATCCCTGGGTTGGGAAGATCCCTTGCAGAAGGAAAGGGCAACCCACTCCAGTATTCTTGCCTGGAGAATCCCACAGACAGAGGAGCCTGGCGGGCTAGAGTCCATTGGGTTGCAAAAGAGTTAGACATGATTTAGGAACTAAACAACAAACAACAAGAACATAAATATTTTTAGGCTACTTTCCACAAAATGTCATTTTGCTTCCCAAAATAGCTACAGTAATTGCAATGTATGTATATAGCACAATTTCTTTATTCATGCCTCTGTTGGTGGGTATTTGGGTTGTTTCTATATCTTGGCTATTGTGAATAATATTGCAATGAACATGGAAATGCAAGTATCTCTTTAAGATCCCAATAAGATCCTAGAATTGGGATTGCTGGTAGTTGTATTATCAATTTGGTACTTGTATTTTTAATTGTCTTTTTGGAACTTTCATACTATTTTCTGTAATGGTCACATCAATCTACATTATTGCTAAAGTAATATATGTTCATGTTAAGAAAGCAAAGATAATAATAAAATAATAGTTTGTGTTTACGAAATGAAAAACCTTGCACTTTTTAGGCCCATCAACAAGAGGTACGGCCAATGTTAGCAATGTGATGTAAGCATTTCAAAAGGAGTTCCTAAAAATGTTTTAAAAAGAAACCCAAGTCAAAACGTTTCATAAAAAGAAAATTTGAGGCCCAGATATCTACACTGGTGAGATGCACCAAAGGTTTAAAGACGAATTACCAGTGATCTTTCAGTTCAGTTCAGTTCAGTTCAGTTCAGTCGCTAAGTCATGTCTGACTTTTTGCAACCCCATGAACGGCAGAATGCCAGGCCTCCCTGTCCATCACCAACTCCCAGAGTTTACCCAAACTCATGTCCATTGAGTCAGTGATGCCATCCAGCCATCTCATCCTCTGTCGTCCCCTTCTCCTCCTGCCCTCAATATTTCCCAGCATCAGGGTCTTTTCCAATGAGTCAGCTCTTCGCATCAGGTGGCCAAAGTACTGGAGTTTCAGTTTCAACATCAGTCCTTTCAATGAACACCCAGGACCGAGCTCCTTTAGGATGGACTGGTTGGATCTCCTTGCAGTCCAAGGGACTCTCAAGAGTCTTCTCCAACACCACAGTTCAAAAGCATCAATTCTTCAGTGCTCAGCTTTCTTTACAGTCCAACTCTCACATCCATTCATAACTACTGGAAAAACCATAGCCTTGACTAGATGGACATTTGTTGGGAAAGTAATGTCTCTGCTTTTTAATATGCTGTCTACGTTGGTCATAGCTTTTCTTCCAAGGAGCAAGCGTCTTTTAATTTCATGGCTGTAATCACCATCTGCAGTGATTTTGGAGCCAAAAAAATAAAGTCAGCCAGTGCTTCCACTGTTGTTTCCCCATCTATTTCCCAGGAAGTGATGGGACCAGATGCCATGATCTTAGTTTTCTGAATGTTGAGCTTTAAGCCAACTTTTTTACTCTCTTCTTTCACTTTCATCAAGAGGCTCTTTAGTTCCTCTTCACTTTCTGCCATAAGGGTGATGTCATCTGCATATCTGAGGTTACTGATATTTCTCCTGGCAATCTTGATTCCAGCTTGCGCTTCTTCCAGCCCAGTGTTGGATGCATCATGCATACAAGTTAAATAAGAAGGGTGACAATATACAGCCTTGATGTACTCCTTTTCCTATTTGGAACCAGTCTGTTGTTCCATGTCCAGTTCTAACTGTTGCTTCCTGACCTGTATACAGGTTTCTCAAGAGACAGGTCAGGTACTCTGGTATTCCCATCTCTTGAAGAATTTTCCACAGTTTATTGTGATCCACACAGTCAAAGGCTTTCGCATAGTCAATAAAGCAGAAATAGATGTTTTTCTGGAACTCTCTTACTTCTTCGATGACCGAGCAGATGTTAGCAATTTGATCTCTGGTTTCTCTGCCTTTTCTAAAACCAGCTTGAACACCTGGAAGTTCATGGTTCACGTATTGCTGAAGCCTGGCTTGGAGAATTTTGAGCATTACTTTACTAGCGTGTGAGTTGAGTGCAATTGTGCAGTAGTTTGAACATTCTTTGGCATTACCTTTCTTTGGGATTGGAATGAAAACTGACCTTTTCCAGTCCTGTGGCCACTGCTAAGTTTTCCAAATTTGCTGACATATTGCGTGAAGCACTTTCACAGCATCATCTTTTAGGATTTGAAATAGCTCAATTGGAATTCCATCACCTCCACTAGCTTTGTTCATAGTGATGCTTCCTAAGGCCCATATGACTTCACATTCCAGGATGTCTGGCTCTAGGTGGGTGATCACACCATCATGATTATCTTGGTCATGAAGATCTTTTTTGTACAATTCTTCTGTGTATTCTTGCCACCTCTTCTTAATATCTTCTGCTTCTGTTAGGAACATACCATTTCTGTCCTTTATTGAGCCCATCTTTGCATGAAATGTTCCCTTGGTATCTCTAATTTTCTTGAAGAGATCTCTAGACTTCCCCATTCTATCATTTTCCTCTATTTCTTTGCATTGATCACTGAGGAAGGCTTTCTTATCTCTCCTTGCTGTTCTTTGGAACTCTGCATTAAAATGGGTATATCTTTCATTTTCTTCTTTGCTTTTGGCTTCTCTTCTTTTCACAGCTATTTGTAAGGCCTCCTCAGACAGCCATTTTGCTTTTTTGCATTTCTTTTTCTTGGGGATGGTCTTTATCCCTGTAACCCTTTCAAAAAACCAGATCAGGAAACACTTTCCAACTCATTCTGTGAGGCCAATATTTCCATGATGACAAAAACAGACAAAGATATCACAAGAAAAGAAAGCAAGAGACCAATATTCCCGAAGAAGATAGAAGAAACAATCCTCAACAAAAAAACTATCAATCCAAATTCAGCAACATATAGAAAGGATTATACACTTACAACCATGTGAGATTTATTTCAGGAATACAAAGTTTGTTAACTTTGTTTAAAAATTAACTCAAAAAAGATCATAGAACTAAATTTAAGAGCTAAAGCTATAAAGGTCTTTAAAAGAAAACAGAGTAGAAATCTTTGTGACCTCAGATTAGGTACTAGTTTATTAGTTCTGACTCCTGAGCACAAGCAATAAAGGAAAAAATAGATAAATTATAATAAAATCATCAAAATTAAATTATGTTGTAGTTTCAAAGGATATTATTAAAAAAATGGAAAACATAACCCATGGGAAGAAAGAAAATATGTGCAAAACATATCTTATAAGAAGCTGATACCCAGAATATATAAAGAACTCGAACTTCCCTGGCAATCCAGTGATTAAGACTCACTCTTCCACTGCAAGGGGCTTAGGTTTGATCCCTTGTTGGAGAAGGAAATGGCAACCCACTCCAGTATTCTTGCCTGGAGAATCCCAGAGACTGGAGAGCCAGGTGGGCTGCCGTCTATGGGGTCGCACAGAGTCGGACACGACTGAAGCGACTTAGCAGCAGTAGGGTAACTAAGATCTCACATGCTGCAGAGCACAGACCCTCACAAAAAGAACTCTTAAAATTGAACAGTAAAAAGATAACATATTTGTAAAATCAGCAAAGGTTATGGATTAACATTTTTCCAGAGAGGATGTACAAATGGCCAATTAGCACATGAAAAGATGCTTAATATCATCAATCATTTGTTAAGTGCAAATCAGAACAGTGAAGTATGATGTAATACCCAACGGGGAAGTCCCCTAATACCCACTGCTGCTAAGTCACTTCCGTCGTGTCCGACTCTGTGCGACCCCAGAGACAGCAGCCCACCAGGCTGCCCTGTCCCTGGGATTCTCCAGGCAAGAACACTGGAGTGGGTTGCCATTTCCTTCTCCAATGCATGAAAGTGAAAAGTGAAACTGAAGTCGCTCAGTCGTGTCCAACTCCTAGCAACCCCATGGACTGCAGCTCACCAGGCTCCTCTGTCCATGGGATTTTCCAGGCAAGAGTACTGAAGTGGGTTGCCATTGCCTTCTCCAGTACCCACTAGGATGGTTATAATTTTAAAAAAGTGCAATAACTAGTGTTGGCAAGGATATGGAGAAGCTGGTAACTTTATAAATTGCTGGTGGGAATGTAAAATTATACAGCCATTTTGTTAAAATTCAGCAGTTCCTCAAAAAGTTAAAGACTGAGTTATATGACCCAGCAATTTCATTAGGTATATATCTAAGAGAATTGAAGCCTATATCCACACAAAAATTTATACACAAATATTCATAATTGCAGCTTTCATAACCAAAAAGTGGAAACAACTCAAATGTCTATCAACCAATGTGGGGTTAAACAGAATGTGATATGTCCCTACGATGGATTATTATTCAGCAATGAAAAGGAATAAATGCTACAAGATAGATTGAACCTTGAAAACATTATGCTGTGAAAGAAATAAGATACAAGGACTATACTGTATCATTACATTTATATGAATTTTCAAAAATAAGTAAATCCATAAAGACAGAAAAATAGGTTAGTGACTGCCAGAGATCAAGGGGAAGGTAGAATTAAGGATTTCTGCTAATGGGCATGAAGTTTCTTTGAGGGGTGATGAAAAGTTTCTGGAACTAGGTCCTGGTGATATTTGTATAAATTTGTGAATATGATTTTTAAAAACTGGTGAATTGTCATTTTTAAAAGGTGAATCTTTGGGGTGGGAGATGGGATGGAGGTTCAAGAGGGAGGGGACATATGTATACCTATGGCTGATTCACGTTGAGGTATGGCAGAAACCAACACAATATTGTAAAGCAATTATCCTCCAGTTAAAAATAAATAAATTAACAAAAAAGGTGAATCTTATAAAGTGAATTATATCTCACAAATGATGTTATTTTTAAATTAAATAGTAAAAATGACTCTGAAAAATAATTTAAAAAGTAACTATCAGTGAGATATTTTTAAAAATAAGAGTTTTACTTTGTCCTGCAGGAGCAATAATATTTTGAAGAAGAAACACTTTCTTCTAATATAATTTATGGTACAAACTGCCAGAGAAAATCAAGGACCAGCAAAATGTTTCTTCTCATTCTTTTTTCTTTTTTTGGTAAGTTCCCTCCTTACTTCCTTTCTTCTTCCCTCTGACCCTACCTCTCTTTTCCTTCTTCAAAAGAAGACAAGTTTTCCATATACCCATAACATACACCTACTATATGCTTGAGCTGTGAATCTACTTTTGAGTTTACAGATATCTCTTTTAAAAAAAAGAAGAAGAGGGTATATTTTAATTAAAAAGTACATAAGAATATAAAGTGACACTTACCTACGGTATATAAGTCCCAATATGTTATATCAGATTTAATTATACCATATGCATTTTCAGCCTCCACTTGAATAATGTAAATATCTGGTGGTGTTAATCTTGAATAAAAAGAGCATGAAGAACCATTTTCACTTGTAGAAATACAAGTATCATTTTCACGTAAATAACACCTTTGAAGGAAAAAATGATTCAGTGTGAGTTTAGTACAGCAGTTTAGAAACATAAGCATATTTAATATATTAAGCATGTATTTGGTAGCTCCCTTCTGGGTCTCTCTTGAGAACTGTATAGTTCAGAAATTGATGTTTATCTCTCCAGATTCCTTCCTCACCTTCAAGGAGAGAGAAAAGTTACCATGGAGACCTCCCTGGGAACCCTGTAAGTTCATCAAAAGTTACATTCATATAATGCATTTCCTATTGGTAAGGAATAATGAATAGGCTCTTGAAAATCTGAGATTCTAACCTTGAGAACTTATTCTTAAAAGAAAAAAATAAAAAGAATTTGTTAAATAAATTACAGCAGACATATAAATAGAATTTAAAATGATAGTTTTTAATACAGCTATATTTATTGATATGGAAAGATGCCTGGTACTCTATTAATAGTGAAAAAAAGCAAGATGCATATTAGGTAAATAATGATTACATTAATATGAACTTACATATTTACATAACTCTTCTTAAAGGTGTCTAGGAAGGCCTTCATCAAAATGTTAAAAATTGTTATCTTTGGTAGTGGGATTTTGGGTGATTTTTTTTATATTCTTCATATTTTTCAGATTGAATTTTTTGCCACTGGTGTACATTGTTTTCAGAAAACTCATTACAATTATTTTCTTAGATAACTTAAACCCTATCAAGCTGTAACTTAATGAAAACGACTACACATATTGGTAGGAATCAAGTAGGTGGGTATTGCTAGAGTCCTCTAGGGACTATGTGGAAGATGAAACAGGCTGAGACCAGAAGAGGGGGCCCACTGAGTAAGGATTTGCAAAGGCAGGGGTGAGGGGGCATTGACTGAACATACAGAAATATAGAACCATGGAATTCTGAAAGCAGAAGGGATCTCAGGATTTTCCATGGTTATCACAGAATGCAAAAATGGCGTACAGGGTAATGTGTGTCATGGTTATACAAGCATCCTCCCCACCGTCTTAGCTGTAGATCCTATCAGTATGGTTGCAAATAACCAAGATATCACCCCAGCCACTGGATGCAAATAGTGGTTATCTAAAAGCTATAATTGAGAAAACATTTTACTGTCTAAGTGACTTGAGTCATGAGTTAAACTGGGAGCCTCTGCCTCCTCCCTTTACTCTCCCTGATGGCACACAAGCTCCTATACTCACAAAGTTCTCCTGACTGTGTATGATATAAAATTAGCTTCTTTCTCTGGACTCCAGGTGCAAGTAAAATTTTTCGTATAGTAGAAGACGCAAGAAATATTCTCAGGCTTATCTGGCAGGTCTAGAAAAATACACAAACACAATAACTTTAGTACATGATAGATATTACCAGCATTAATGAGTTTGATGAAAACAGATTAATCGAAAGCTGAATTTCTTGCTAAGTTATTAGGTATAATAGGTTCTCCTTCTCAGGGCCATGGAAAGAATCTAACTCCATCTCTGCAGTTACTCCCTTTAAACAGCTAGATTTTGACTTAAAAAACACTTCTTATATTTTTATTCAAGGAAGTTCCTATCAGATAAGAAGTAAGAAGTCCATCACTTGTAGCAAGTAAAATATTGGAGTGGGGGAGTGAAAGTAAGATGGAGCAAAGAACTCGGATGTCAGTGTTCTTGGTGCAACAGTACAAACATGCATGAGTCTGAAGAACAAAGGTCATTTGGGCTGGTGGCCTATTTCACCAGGCATAGCAAGTCTTGTCGGAGCCTCATGTACCACTCAGCACCAACTCCAGCATGATATCGAAGTCCTAGCACTGCAGAGAGTGGGCTGGGGAAGCTCTTCACATAAGTCCTGAACAGGCGAGAGTAGCAAGCAGGGATTCAGAAGTCCCCAGTATCTCAGGGTGAGGAACTGTGGGTGGGTGTAGATGTGTGGGGTTGGTCCAGGCCTGGGATTCAGAAGAGATCAGGCACGTTCAGGGTGATATGGCTATAGATCAGGCCTGGGATTCAGATGAAGAGGTTTCTGTGCACAGGGGGATGTCAAGACCACAGGCAAACAGCTGGGGCATGAACTTCAGGAGTGGGTTTGGCAACGATACCCCAAAGTCCACGCAAAGCTGGCTGCCTAGCAGCAGACAGCAGAGAAGGGATAAGACCCTAGTAGAACGTCCAGAGGGAAACAAAGACTTGCTCACACAGATTTATGAGACCAGGACTCTGAAGTTACATAAACCCACTCATATACGGAGACACCACCCTAGGCAGGAGTAGGGGGACAGGCAGAAACTCTGGAACTGTGCACAGTTATCACAGAGAGACTGAATCAGCTGGAAAACAGTATAAATCAGAAGAAACGGAGACAATGCTAATAAGTACTGCCCGTGCTGTCCCCTTCCTCAGCCTTGCTTGCTTTCCAGGGGAGCAGGAACTTTTTGAAAACTGATTAGCTTAATCATCGAAAATAAGGATGTTATAAAATATATCTGCATATCTGACTAATGTATACATTTCAACTCTTCCAGAGGTAACACCTTCTAATAGGAAGTCAGTAATAAATAGTTTCAGAATGGGTTGTATTCACTGCTTAGATTTGGGACTTTCGGGATTTGCATATTCATTCATGGGCTTCCCTGGTGGTTCAGATGGTAAAGAATCTGCCTGCAACATGGGAGACTGTTGTCTAAGAAATGAGAATTGTCCACATAGGTAACAATGTGGGAGCGACAAACAAGAGTGAAGGGGAGCAAGGGGGCCTTCATGTCATGTCCACACTTCCAGCTTTTTTTCTGAGAAGCCTTCCTCTGAGTCCTGCAGATGAGCCTGATCTTGACAACACCCACTAGTCAGTAGTTAAGAAAATGACTTTCTATCTAAGCTACTTGCATGCTGAAAACCACGAAAAAGCTGGTGATCTCCAAGTCCAACTGTTTAAAGGACCAAAGTTAACTGACCTGAACCAAATAATACTACATGTTAAGTGGAGATCAGAAGGTAGACCAATTAGCCCAGTAATTCCTCAGAGAGCCCGCATAGCTTGAAAACACTCCCTCAGGATTCCTCAGGACAGCAAGCAGAATATTAACAGATACACACTTCACAACTGTCAGTGGGGACAGCCAAAATCCTGTAAGAGGGTGAGCAAACAGTTAGCCAACAATGTCCCCAGGGGAATAGCTGTTACACTGACTGACTCACTCTCTGGCTCAGAGATTTTGGCTGTATGTGTTTGTGCGTACATGTGGGTCTGTCTTTAGTCCTCTGGCCAATTTCCTTTCAAATAGTCATCCAAAGCTAGCCTGCCCTCCACCTCCATTTCACTCATACCAGCACATGGACTCTAGGCAGGATATCAAAACTGATCATTGGCTGGAAAACAAAGAAATAAGATGTCTTTCCCTGTCTACTCAGAATAGTCTTTAGTTTTGTACTATTCTCAGTACAGCCCCCTACAGTCACATTTTATTTCCACCTTCATTCTCGGTCTGCCTTGAACAGGCTGACTCTAAAGACAGCCACCAAAAAAACCAGTGTAGAAATAGATGGACAGAGGAGCCTCGGACACGACTGAGGTGACTTAGCATAGCACAGCACAGGAAGAGATCCTTGTGTATCTAAACATATCCCCGTCGAACCATGGTGAACTCTAGTCTTTACTCTTCTTCCTTGAATATCTCTCTTTAGCTCTTTCAGAAGCTTTGATTAATATCTATAAAAACCATAAATCAGAGGGGAGTCCAACCTCTGGTTACCAGAACCATCAGTGTCATCAGATATCAGAAGAGAAAGTAGTTCTAAAAATGATTTTCCTCTTTACCTGAGCTTTTTTTAAGGAGCTACATTTGTTTTACTCTCACTGTTTGGTACATGGCAAGACAGAAATATTCTTGGAGAGGCCACTTGATATTGGTATAGAGAAGGAAAAAATTCTGTTTCCTTTCACTCTCCTAGGCTCTCCAGCCTGGGCCCTGTAAAATCAGACTGACAAAAGACAGATTAACAAGAGAAAAACATTATATTAATGCATGCAGTGAAATTACACAGGCGAAAACTCAATAAAGAGTAACTTAAAGGGGTGGTTAGAACCTGCGCTGATACAGCATCTTAAGACAAAACCAATAAATCCGTACAGAACTGACAGGGCAAAGGAAAATGAACTTAGGCTTTCAAGGGTGGCAGACTGTGAAAAGGTAAATATACGTGAGACACTAATGGATCAGGGTTTACATGTGCAGATCCATCCTGGCACTGATTTTCTGTCTTCCTCATGGTCATAAAACTCCTCCAGAAGAGGAGATTTATAGCAGTCCTTACTTTTCAGAAGTTTCTTCTTTTAAATAAATAAAAGAAGTTCCAAAGACTTCACTTTTGCATCTATTGATTCTCATTTGACTCCAAACCAAAATAAATCCTTATGCCAAAGTGGTATATTTTGGGGTGGCATATTCTGATCCCCTCTGTTGGTGTTACAAAAGAGATTTATGGCAAATAAAATGAGTGCCCAAGAACATTTCCAGTGCTCATCAGTATTTCCCCTTCCCCGACATATGGGAAGATTTTATTTCCTTGCTTCCTTGAAATTAGGCATAGCAACGTGACTTCTTTGGCCCCTGATATGAAAGGAGACTAAAGCGCTACTACATTATTATCCTTCCTCTCCTCCCTCTGCCCTGCACACCCTGCAAATCCATGTTGAGATCATGAGTCTTAGGCTGGTACAGCCTCCATCAGCCTAGGTCCCTGCTTACCTGTGATGGACATATAGACTTTGTTGTCTTAAGCACTAAGATTTTTGGGCTTGTTTATTTTCACAGCATAAACAACTTTCCCTGCCTCATGTGAAAAATAGCTTGTCTGAAAATCCAAGATTTTAGGACTTGGGGGAGAAATTCATTTAAGAGTAATTTTCCCTCTTCTTCTCTTTGTTATGTCCTCATGACATCCTAATTCTGCATATGATCTCAGGGCATTGTAGATTTGTTTTATCACAAATGAGGGTGTCAAGGGGAACTAGAATAAAAAAGGAAAACCAGATCAACAAATAGCTTCAGTTTTGCTTGCTTTCTTTACTTATAGTTATTACTTACAGCCTCAGTTATCTGGTGTGGATCCCACACATCTGAACTGCCCTGACTCATGTAATAGAACTGCCAGTGAGAAGCAAGGCTTATACATCTGTTGTCCTGCCTACTTGCTGGCAACTAGTGTGCCTATTTTAAGTCTTATTCAACTTACCTCTAATTAGAACACAAACTCTTCATCAAAAGACTGTCACAAACATTATATAATTGTGATAGAGCAATGGAGGGCATTTTACCTCTGTTCTATTTTTCATAAAACCCCAAGGGTACTCACAGTACTCTTCAAGACTGCCACAGTCATGAGAAAAAAGGGAAGACTAATGAGCTGTCATCCACCAGAAGAGACTAAGGAGACAGGACAATTCAGTGCAATATGCTACCCTGAACTGGATCCCAGAATAGAGAGAGAACATTGAGGAAAAACTAGTGAAATCAAGTAAAGTCTGGAATGTACTTAATAGTCATATGTTAATATCAGTTTCTTTATTTCAGCAAGCATATGATGCTATTATAAAATATTAGCAATAAGGGAAACTGGATAAAGGGTATATAAGAATTCTCTGTACTATCTTCACAATTTTTGTGTAAATTTAAAACTACAACAGAATGTTTCTTTTTTGCACGTGGACAACTAAAGGTTACATTTGCCCCTCACACACATGTATCATTCCACATGTTAAGAAAAAGCACATAAACATATTGTCACATTTCTAGAAATAACTATTTCCCTTATTTTTAGAAATAAGCAGAAATATTCAGAACTCTTCTGTAAGAAGGACCAGGAGAATGTTCTTGCTTATCAGCAAATTTCCTATATGCTAAAAGAACATTTTTCAAAATTAAAAAGATCTTCTCAATCTCCCTTCTTCCTCTCTACGCTCATATCACTTTGGTGTCATTGCAAAGTCAAATTTTGCTGCGAACAGTGTCTTGAAATAAAAGAAGGGCAAGGCTGAGACCAAGGGGAAAATTGTCTAGAAGGGAAGTAGTACGGAAACTGGAGTCAGTTACACAGGAAATGGTATTAGTGAAAGGTAGTAAGAGAAGACAGAAATACAAGACTGAAAAAGACAAGTTGAGGGGAAAAGGTGTCATGATGCTTATAAGCAGAACTTTAAATTGGAGAATTGGAAGCATTTGGGGATTTCTGAGATGGCCAAAAGAGGCTGAATGAGACAGAGACACACAGCCCTACCTGCCTGTATTGTCTACAAAGCTCTGGAGTGTCACAAGTATAACCCCAGGGACCTGCAAAGTGGGCCAGGCCATGCCAGAGGTTTGGAAGACATTCTTATGATCTCCGGATCACTTCTGGGTGACCTCCAATTATGATATGTTATGGGCTGGATTGTGTCCCTCTCCCATAAATCTCATATGTTGAAGCCTTCCTCTCTCTCTGCTGTGCCTCAGAAGGTGGCTGCATTTGGAAACAGGGCATATAAGGATATATTAACTAAAATGGGGCCTTTACAGTGTGTCCTAATTCAATCTGACTGGTGTCCTTATAAGAGGAGATTAAGGTACACAGAGGGATGACCACGCGAAGAGGCAGCAGGGAGATGGTCATCAACAAGTCAAGGAGAGAGGTGTCAGAGAAAATCAACTCTGCAGATACCTCGACCTTGGACTTCCAGTCTCCAAAACTGTGAGAAAATAAACTTCTGTTGTTTAGGCTATCCAGTCTGTGGTATTTTGTTATATAGCAGCCTGACCAGACCAATATTTATACTACAAGCCTTGTCTACATTCCCAGTGCTCAATCACCATTTCTTTTTATCTGGTCTTATCTTTTTTAACATAATATGTGATCTAAGTAATACATCTTAGACCTACATGGTATTATATGGCCATTAGGCCCATAGTTTTGAGTTGGACCATTGTAGAAACATGTTGTTTCATTTCCCTTTAAACCCTTGGAATTTATGGCAAATAGTGTGAAAATGTATATATGTTTTTATGTGTGTATCCTATATGAACCAATGCATCCTGAACACAGGAATCACCAAGATAATCACCTACTATCACTCTAAAACAGTGAATCTTGACTTTCAAAGGGTCATATCTCCCTTTGAAAATATGATAGATCATCTTGCCAAACTTGCAGATGCATAAGTATATATCAACATGCACATACAACCCCACACAAATTTAGGGAGTTCACAAATCCCCCATTGTTCATCCATGAATGCCCATGTCCAGGTGCCCCTTTGTTCTCAAGTTAACAATTCTTATCCAAAAAAGGCAAATAGAATCACATAATCCATAAAAGGGCACAGGCTGACCTACCTGCCAGGCCAAATTTGCAGAGTAGAGGGAGCAACCACAGTGTCCAGGCCCACATTGTTCCCAAATAATGCAGGGAGGCTGGAAAGAGAACAGAAAATATCATCAGTCAAGAGTTAGTTTGCTTCCTGTCTGTCCTTAGCAGCTCTGTTTCTAGTGATAAACGGATTCTGGGAATTTTGAGGAAAGGTATTTTATTTTATATATTTTGTGTTACATTCTATTTTGTTATATTTATTTGGTTAGTGTCACACAGATCCCTCTCTGATTATTCCATTACCTCAATTTTTTTGTCCACAGTTAATTCTACCATATAATACAAAAAGTACACCAGCCAGCAAGAATATACTCCAGAAAAACTGTACTGTCCTCCAGTCTCTGCCTCAGTTCCTGAGCACTGCAGCTAAACAAGACATCTCGTAATTTCCCAAAAGCACCATGCAATTTCACATCTCCATGCTTTGTCCATATGGTTCCTTCTATCTAGAATGTCCTTTCTTCCCTATTCCTGACAAAGTGATCCATCTTTCCAGACTCAGCTCAAAGCTAACCTTCTCTAAGCGCCTTCGCTGAACTCCCAGATGGACTCAGCCCGCCAGTCGGCCTCTGTGCCCCACCCACCCTCCATGCCATCTGTACTGTGCACACAGCACACAGAATGGGGTTTAGTAGTTTACCTGCTGGCTTCTCTATAGGTAGGGAGCTTCTGAAGAGTGGAGCTTCTCTCTCTGTGAAGCCTGAGTGTTGAAGGCAGTGCCTGGTACCTGGTAGACATTCACTATTGTTTGTGGAATAATTAGAATAACAAGGCTGCTGGCTCCTCACGTCATCCCAGATGAGATGGTGAGATAGTCTAAGGATTAAAGCAAATGTAAAGGCAATACCTCGCTTTCAGAAAGAAATAAATGATGCTACATTTTCAGCTGACATATTATTATGGGGGGAAAAGGAGAGTTTTCAGCAAGATAAATCATTTTAGGAAAAGTTGAATGGAGCATTTCTGGATGAAAACCACAGGGATAACATTTTCTTACACACAAACCAGTTGAAACATCTAACTAACTGAAAGTGCCTAAGGCAAAATAAAGCAGAGTGAGAACTTGGATCCATAGTAATAGAAATACCATTATGAAACAATAAAAGACTGGTTATATAATAGCAATAGTTAATGCCTGTTACTTAAGAGCTGTGGCTAATCTCTCCAAAAACAACCATTTTCATTTAAATGAGCATAAAACTTAGGAAGTTTTAAAATTTTTCAATGAAGAATAAATGTGTTCTTTGAAAATTAATTATAACAGCAATAGAATTTTTTTTTGGCCTTGAATAGAATTTTATTTATTCATTTATTTATTGGCCTTGAAGCATCAGGAATCTTAGTCCTCTGACCAGAGATAGAATCCGTGCCCTCTGCAATGGAAGCTCAGAGTTCTAACCACTGGACCACTAGGGAATTCCCAGTAATAGCACTTTTTAACATCCAACTATTCACAATGTTGTCTTAATTTTCTCCAGTTCTTAGCCAAAAAACATGCCTTTACAAGTTTTAAAAGCATACTGGAAAGGGAGGGAGGCCCAGTCATGAAAACATTATTAAAGACATGATGCTGACGGCCTCAATGATTGAATAAATAAACATTATACGTGCTAAAGCTCAAATTGTTATTCCAACACAGGGTTTTGCATTTTAAAATCTTATCAATATTAACTATTGAATATTTTGTCCTTAATTAATTATAATTACTGCTTCTTTACTTGACAGTGAGAATATTCACCTATTGTTTGTGAATTTTTAAAGCCTTAACAAAAAAACAGCAGTACTAAAAGTACTAAATTATACTCAGAGACAAAGCTGCAGAAGCACAAAGGGCTGAGAACCATTAACCTACTTGCAGAGACAGAAGCACGGTTAGATAGTAACAGCAAATATCGCCTGGTAAGTGCTGTAATTACAGCAGTGCGAGGAGAGCACAGAATGTCCAAAGAGAGGGAAGAGCTCATGACTGGGGAGTCAATAAGCTTTGCTAGAATGACACTGCCCTAACACCTGTTTGTCCTCCAGTGCCTTTTCCACTTCCCCTCACACACCAGAGAACCACCACTCATGACTCCTTATTGGTAGTAAAAGTGAACAAATATGGGTACCTCCCAGGAACTTAGAAATAAGTTCAACTGAGAGTTCAACTAGCAAAATGTGTGCACAGAAGTGATCCTAGTTAACTGTGGGAGTAAATCAAGAATGTTTGTTAAATGGTGTTTGAAGAACTTGAGTTCACTCCGAACTTCTTCCAAGGAAGCCTAGGTGTAAACTCAAGAGAGTTGGATCTGGAAAATTAACATTGTCATTTAGTTGCAGGAATTTATTCAACTAAATGTATCCTAAATGGAAGGAGACTATGGGAACGGAAAGGAGAGGTCACAGAAAAAAATGTTGGCAGTGTTCATTGGTGTTCATTGGGCTTCCCTGATGGCTCAATGGTAAAGAATCTGCTAGCCACACAGGAGATGCAGTTTTGATCCCTGGGTCAGGAAGATCCCCTGGAGGGGGAAATGGCAACCCACTCCACTATTCTTGCCTGGAGAATCCCATGGACAGAGGAGCCTGGTGGGCTGTAGTCCATGGGGTCACAAAGAGTCGGACACGACTGAGTGACTAAGCATCCATGGAAGGAAATTATGAAGTTTTCCATTGCTGGGGTGACATACAGTTGACCTTGAGCAATGCCGAAGTTAGGAGCACAGGCTCTCCACACAGTCAGAAATCCACTCACATAACTTCTGTCCATACACATAGTTCCTCCCCATCTGAGGTTCTACAACGTTGGATTCAACCAATCACGAACAGTCTAGTGCAACAGTATCTACTAGTGAAAACAAGACCACTTATAAGTGGACCCACACAGTTAAAATCCATGTTTTTCAAGGGTCAGCTGTACTCTATAACAGGACAATCATTAGACTTCACCACAGCCTCATGCAAGATATCTCAAAACCCAAAATTTCCATGATTGCTCTGATTCTGTGAAGCCATTTCTGATTATTGATAATTTAGCAGAAGTTCAGATTCTGAACAAAGGATGTAAGCTTTCTAGTAATTAGAAAAGACTACTCTCCTTGTTTAAACATACCAGCCTCATGAAGTCTTATATGCGGTAATCAGCCTCCCCAAATCTGAGCAATTTTGGGTGCAGCAAGACTGTGGGCTATAGAAAATTCATGAAGATTATCCTGTGCTCTTAAGGAGAACCATTAAACTATTACCTTCATTGCCTGACTCATTAGCGCTAACTTTTAAAATGCAGCAGCTTTGAATAACTGTCTCCACTAAGGGGGCACTTCCTAGAAATATACACCTTCTCATTAGTGGTGCCCGATTTGAATACAACAGGAGCTCTGGAATTCTCAAACAACACTATGAATATTCCATGCTGAATCAAAGGACTCAGAACATAAAGTGATGCCACTTGAGTAATTTTTAGTGTCTTATCTTTAAAGTAGTAGCTACTGTTAGGAGTACAATGACTGGAAGTGAAACCAACCAATTATTGCTGGCTACAGCAGTGGCTGGAGACAAGAAAACAAAGGAAGAGACATGGCTCTTGCCAGCTGATGTTAAACTACCCCTTTCTCTCCACATTCTGTCTCCTATCACCCCAGCAGAAGCAATAACACGGCTGTTTTACTCTCTAGAAATCTCCCATTACACACACACAAACACCTCCACCACCTCACACACAGGCTGTCCTTTGGAGCTTCAGTTCCCACTCAAGGCTGTGTGCTCGTGGCTGTTTTACCTGATTTCGCATGCACACAAATATATCACTATATGACCCTGCTTTCATTCATTCACTCATACATTTACTGTTAATGTGTGTTGATACCCATTCTGTGCCACAAACTGTGCAGAATATGGGACTGAGTTTTTAAAGGATGGGCAAAGAAGTAAATTCTAGGGATAGCAACATACTTTTAGGTTGAATTATACAAAATTGCTATTTTTATAAGTCTAAAACAGTCAAATATTGGCAATTTCATCCTAGTAAACTAACTGTATCTTTTCTTTTTGGGTGAGGAAATGCTTATGTACCTTATCCAAGATGAGATTAAGAGCTATCAGCATGGTGACTAATATATTAATATTAGTTAATAATACTGCATATTTGAAAGTTGCTATGGCAGTAGACCTTAAAAACTCTCATCACAAGAGAAAAGTTTTGTAACTATGTACGGGCTTCCCTTGTGGCTCAGCTGGTAAAGAATCCACCTGCAATGTGGGAAACCTGGGTTCGATCCCTAGGCTGGGAAGATCCCCTGGAGAAGGGAACAGCCACCCACTCCAGTGTTCTGGCCTGGAGAATCCCATGGACTCTATCGTCCATGGCGTATCAAAGAGCCGGACACAGCTGAGCAACTTTCACTTTCACGGCTGCTGCTGCTGCTGCGTCGCTTCAGTCGTGTCCGACTCTGTGCGACCCCAGAGACGGCAGCCCACCAGCCTCTGCCACTTTCATGGCAGTAGACCTTAAAAGCTTTCATCACAAGAGAGTTTTGTCTATGTATAGTGACATTGGTGCATGCTAAGTCGCTTCAGTCATGGCCGACTCTGCGACTCTGTGGACTGGGGCCTGTCAGGCTCCTCTATCCATGGGGATTCTCCAGGCAAGAATATTGGGTTGCCGCACCCTCCTCCAGGGATCTTCCCAACCTAGGGATCAAACCCACATCTCTTACATCTCCTGCAGTGGCTGGCATGTTCTTTACCATTAGTGCCACCATATATGTTACCTTAACTAGATTTAATGTGGTGATCATGTCGCACTACTACAGATATTCAGCCATTATGTTGTATACCTGAAACTAATCAGTTAATTATATCTCAATTATTTTTAAAAAGAGTTATAAGGAAACTGCATTCAGTTTCAGAGTATAAACCCATTTGAGGTTCAGGCTGCTTTCACACAATGAATACTTTGAGACTGCCAGCAGCAAGACTGGTAAAAACACAAGTGTGATGCGATAGTAAGAGCCTACAAAGTCCTAATTGCATTACATAAATTACATCTTTTCTTCCTAAAATCCTTGCAGAGTTGGTATTATTACCCCTGCTTTACAGATATGGAAGTTGTGGCTCACAGCATCACGTAATGAGTCCAAAACTCCCATAGTTTGTAAGTGACTTCAGTTTCCTTTTCCATTCTGTCACTCAGTCGTGTCTGACTCTTTGCGACCTCATAGCAGGATTCCAACCTATGCTTGTCTTATTCTAAAGCCTAGATTCTTTCCATCAAAATCAAGTAGTAGTTATTAGTGATTTACTCTCCCTCAGTCCTCCTGCCACAAAATGCCATTACCCACAGGGATTTTCTTCTGAATCTCCTAGGTCTAATCTCCTAGGCTTTTCTACAGCCTCAAGTTCCCAGAAAGATAAACCTTTAATGTTCCTATATTTTCCCCAGCCCCTGATCGCTGTCCTCCACCATCTCCCACCCTAACGCCAGCATTTTAAAAAAGATTTACTGCCAGAAGATTAGATTCCTTGTAACCATCAATAACCAGTCTAACTACGTAAGTCGTGCAGCGAGTTCT
Organism: Ovis canadensis; assembly: GCF_042477335.2. NCBI lineage: Eukaryota > Metazoa > Chordata > Mammalia > Artiodactyla > Bovidae > Ovis > Ovis canadensis. Next base: position 36,400,934 of record NC_091260.1, read on the forward strand.
GACCGACAACTTTATTGAAGAAAGCAGAAATAAACCCTCATATAATAGAAGAAGGGACCAAATTTGCAAGTTTTTGCGTTATCAGCTTCTGGGGCCTGATACTCACCTTCCTGTGTGGGGTGGTATCCCACAGAGGTTCTGCTGTTTAAAAAGATCCACATCAAAGGATGCTCTGTCTTCCACAGCACAAGTGAGAGCAAGGAGAGTGGTTTGTAATTTATCAACACAGTTATGCAAGTGTTTCCTCTCTGGTCCAAGGGCTTTTCCTTTGCTTTTAAGCCCAGCCCAGGCCAGGGTGGCACTTAATCCACTTATGCTGGGAAGTGGAGTGCATTATTGTAACTTAAAAAAAATTTGCTTCTGTGAGACCACTCAACTTTACAGGAAAAAATGCCATCTGAAAGTGCCTTTAAACAACTAAAAGGAATGACTAAACTTAAAATGTTCTATACAGGAAGGAAGTCCTTACAAATGTGGGTGGTAATGGGTGAAATGCTAAGAGTATGTTTAGCTTCAGAAATACATCATCATGCAAATGAAGAAGGAGATGGAGAGAAAATAATGGTGGCTAACTTGGAAAGAGATTTATAATTCCTAAGCATGTGTTGGGTTGGCCAAAAAGCTCATTTGGGTTTTTCATCCAGTATTGCAGAAAAACAAACATTTTGACCAACCCAATATTAAGTATACTAAACTGGAGGGCTGGAAGCCAGCTAAATTACTAATTAAGTGGCTTAATATGATAATTAAATATATATGGAGATCTTACTATGTGTCAGTCACAGTATGACGAACTTGAAATTATCTCAATCTTCACAACAATTCTATGACATCAATAATATTTTCCCTCTCATCTTCTAGATGAGGACACGAGGCCAGAAAAAGACACTTGTCCAAAGCAAATAGTAGAGCCAGGAAACTGAACCAAGACAGCCTGACTCTCAGTATCCTATAAATCAAAGGTTAAATCTGATGGTTTCTGGCATCACTTTAGGCATTACAATTTTATAACTTTTTGTAATTGACAAAATCATAAAGAAATCTCTTCTCTATGGAAAAAAATTACGATGCAAAAGGAAAGAAACTCAACCTAAGATTTAAAATATGTTCTCCAGCTGAATATGGTTTTTTATTTAATAATTTTTAAAACTTATTATTTATTCATTTATGGCTGTGCTGGCTCTTTGTTGCTACATGGGCTTTCTCCAGTTGTGATGAGAAGGGGCTACTCCTTGTTGCAGGGTGCAGTCTTATTGCAGTGGCTTCTCTCATTGCAGAGCAAAGGCACTTGGGCTTCAGTAGTTGAAGCATGCAGGCTCAGGAGTTGAAGCTTATGGGCTTAGTTGCCATGAGGTATGTGGAATCTTTCTGGACCATGGATCGAACCCATGTCCTTGCATTAGTGGTGTTCCTATCCGCTATGCCACCAGGGACGTCCCCATATATGTCTTAATTTATTTCCCATCTTCCTTAGGCAATGTTCGACTAAGTAGGAAAGTTTAGCAAAAGTAAGGAGGAGAAAGTTTTTTTTTTTACCTAGTAAACTATGAGGTACTAAAAAATCCCATTATAATGTACTATCTAAGACTGGTAAAATTTTGCATAAAAATAGCAGTTCTTTAATTTATTCAACAAATACTTAGTAAACTTATTATACATATAGCACCTGACTAATGATGCTATACAATAAAATTCTGGCTACATGGTTGATTGGATATATACATTTCTCTCTGCTCTACCAGATAACTCCAAGAAACTTATGATAAAGGTAGAGGAAAGCTACAGTCACACAAAACAAAACAAGTGGGAGAAGAGACAACAAAACATGGCAATAAGAGAGGTCAAAAAGTTTTGGAGTATGAGAAGTGAGTCAAGTGGCAGCTGAATTAAGAAACATGAGAAAGTTGAAACCTAGAAACACCTAAAAGGGAGGCCACCAAGAAGCAAGATCTGTGCCGTGAATCTCATAATTTCAGAAGATGAGTGTTCTTGCCTTGAAAATCCCAGGGACGGCAGAGCCTGGTGGGCTGCTGTCTATCGGGTCACACAGTCGGACACGACTGAAGTGACTTAGCAGCAGCAGAAGCTCTGGCAGCAGGACTGATAGGGGCTAAAGTCAACCTGAGCATATGACAGAAAGCATGCGACAGAGCACAGTAGGAGCCAGTGCTGGCTAGAAGGGCTAATTAATACACTGGAAGAAAGTAACCTTGAGTTTGGAGGAGGAGAGATGAAACCCATGCATTCCAGCCTTTCAACTCAACTCCACAAACATAAGTCAGTGTCAGATCTTATGCTTGAGATTGTGGAAACAAAGTTGAGCAAAGCAGAGGTCCCAACTGGGAAAAATTCACAACTTAGGTGGGAAAACAGACTCATAAACAAAGGTGCTGTGTGCTGTGCTGTGCTAAGTCGCTTCAGCCATGTTCAGCTCTGTGCTACCCTGTGGACTGCAGCCCACCAGGCTCCTCTGTCCACGTGATTCTCCAGGCAAGAATAAACAAGGTACTGTAAAACAAAGTGGCAAGTGCTGTTAAAGGTGTGTATAAAGTGCTACAGGAAATGGGAAAGAGGAGCCATTAATTGTGCCTTAAGGGAAATGGATCCCAGAAAGTAAGAGAAAGGAACATTTTAGCAGTACATTGAAAGTAAATGGAAAAATTATAAAAATAACATATTTCTGGTAGAGATGTGTAAGAGCCTGACACGGCAACTGGCTAAAACCTTATCAATTCTGTTTTTCATTTCTTCAAAAAACAGTTCATATCTTCACCAATCTTTTCTATTGGTTTTTTATTTAAGGGGGCTCTACTTCATTTCCTGATTGATCTTTACAGTTTCCTTCCTTCTACTGACTTCAGGCTTTGTTCTTCTTTTTCTAATTCCTACAGACAGTAGGTTAGGTTGTTTGAGACTTTTCATGTCTCCTGAGGTTGGCCTGCATTGCTATAAACTTCTCTTCTGGACCTGTTTTTGCTGTGTCCCTTAGATTTGGGGCTTCTCTGGTGACTCAGGTGGTAAAGAATCTGCCTGCAATGCAAGAGACCTGGGTTTGGTCCCTGGGTTGGGAAGATTCCTTCAGAAGGGAATGGTTACCCACTCCAGTATTCTTGCCTGGAGAATTATATGGAAAGAGGAGCCTGGTGGGGTTGCAAAGAGTGGGACATGACTGAGCGACTAACAGTTTCACTTTCATAGATTTTGGAAAGTTGTATTTTTGTCTCAGGGTATTTTCTGATTTCCTTTTTTATTTCTTTGTTGACTCACTGGTTTTTTAGTAGCTTATTGTTTAGTCTCTACGTGTTTGGTTTTTTCCCCATTTTTAAAAATGTAGTTGATTTCTAGTTTCATACTATTGTAGTCAGAAAATGATGCTTGACATAATTTCTATCCTCTTAAATTTGTTGAAACTTGTGACCTAGCATATGAAGTACCCTAGAGAACGTTCTAGGTACACTTGAAAAGAATGTGTATTCTGCTGGTTTTGGATGGAATGTCCTACACATATCTACTCAGCACAACTGATCTAATGTATCATTTAATACTACTGTTTCCTTATTTTTTGTCTGGATGATCTGTCCACCAGTGTAAATGGGGGTGTTAAAGTCACCTATTATCAATGTCAATTTCTCCCTTTATGTCTGTTAATATTTGCTTTATATATTTAGATGCTCCTATATAAGATACACACATTAACAAATGTTATATCCTCTTATTGTATTGATCCTTTTATTATTATATAATGGCCTGGTCTTTTGTTACAGTCTTTGTTTTAAAGCCTATTTTGTTTTATATGAGTATTGCTACCCCAGCTTTCTTGCTATTTTTATTTTCAGGAAATATTCTTTTCTATCACCTCACTTTCATTCCATGTGTGTCTTTAGCTCTGAAGTGAGTCTCTTGTAAGCAGTATACACAGGGGTCTTATTTTTTATCCAATTAGACACCCTGTCTTTTGATTGGAGCATTTGGTTTATTGACATTTAAATACACTTACTGTGACTTTGTTACTTGTTTTCTGGTTGTTTTTGCAGTTCTTCTGTTTTCTTCCTTTAGATTCTTTTCTTATGGTTTGATTCTTTTCAGTGGTATGCTTAAGTCCTTTTCTCTCTAGTTTTTGCATATCTATCGTAGGTTTTTGATTTGTAGTTACCATGGGGTTCACATATGTTGGCCTGTATCTATTGTTTTAAACTGGTAGTCATTTAGTTCATACACATTCTAAATCACAGCAGGATCCTCTATGACCCACCTCCCAGAATACTGGAAATAAAATAAAAAATAAACAAATGGGACCTAATTAAAATTAAAAGCTTCTGCACAACAAAGGAAACTCTAAGCAAGGTGAAAAGACAGCCTTTGGAATGGGAGAAAATAATAGCAAATGAAGCAACTGATAAACAACTAATCTCAAAAAAAAAAAAAAAACACCAAGCAACTCCTGCAGCTCAATTCCAGAAAAATAAATGACCAAATCAAAAAAATGGGCCAAAGAACTAAACAGACATTTCTCCAAAGAAGACATACAGATGGCTAACAAACACATGAAAAGATGCTCAACATCACTCATTCAGAGAAATGCAAATTAAAACAACAATGAGGTACCATTTTACACCAGTCAGAATGGCTGCAATCCAAAAGTCTAAAGCAATAAATGCTGAAGAGGGTGTGGAGAAAAGGGAACCCTCTTGTAAGGGAATGCAAACTAGTACAGCCACTATGGAGAACAGTGTGGAGATTCCTTAAAAAACTGGAAATAGAACTGCCTTATGACCCAGCAATCCCACTTCTGGGCATACACATCGAGGAAACCAGAATTGAAAGAGACACGTGTACCCCAATGTTCATCGCAGCACTGTTTATAATAGCCAGGACATGGAAGCAACCTAGATGTCCATCAGCAGATGAATGGATAAGAAAGCTGTGGTACATATACACAATGGAGTATTACTCAGCCATTATAAAGAATACATTTGAATCAGTTCTAATGAGGTGGATGAAACTGGAGCCTATTATCCAGAGTGAAGTAAGCCAGAAAGAAAAACACCAATACGGTATACTAACACATATATATGGAATTTAGAAAGACGGTAACGATAGCCCTGAAAGCGAGAGAGCAAAAGAGGCACAGATGTATAGAACAGTCTTTTGAACTCTGTGGGAGAGGGAGAGGGCGGGATGATTTGGGAGAATGGCATTGAAACATGTATAATATCATATAAGAAACGAATCGCTAGTCCAGATTTGATGCAGGATACGGGATGCTTGCAGCTGGTGCACTGGGATGACCCAGAGAGATGGTACGGGGAGGGAGGTGGGAGGGGTGTTCAGGATGGGGAACACATGTACACCCGTGGTGGATTCATGGTGTTTTTTTTTTTTTCTCCTTTGTGACATCTTTATTTTTCTTCCTGGTACAAGAACAATACACATAGATCAGAAAAATCAGTTACACTGAAACACTGCAGCCAACTGTAGAACAGAGAAGGTGTGGACACTGAGAGGGCAGGGGTGGCAATTCCAGACCAGCTTCCCCCAAAGGGCTCGTGGTCCAAGCCCAAAACCAGAGGGTGCTCTTGGATTCATGTTGATATATGGCAAAACCAATACAATATTATAAAGTAAAATAATAATAATAAATGATAAATGGTCTAAAAAAATAAAATAAATATTATGTTGAAAGTGAAAGTGAAGTCGCTCAGTCATGTCCGACTCTTTGCGACCGGTGGACTGCAGCCCACCAAGCTCCTCCATCCATGGGATTCTCCAGGCAAGAATACTGGAGTGGGTTGCCATTTCCTTCTCCAGGGGATCTTCCCGACCCAGGGATCGAACCCAGGTCTCCCACATTGCAAGCAGACGCTTTAACCTCTGCACCACCAGGGAAGCCAACATTATGTTAAAATTAAAAAATAACAGTAAAAAAACAAAAGATTTACATTTTTTTACTCATCTCCCCTGCATTTTTGTATTTCTGATGTCATATTTTCCATCTTCATGTTTATCCCTTAATTGTTTATTATAGTTATGGTTGATTTTAGAATTTAATTCTTTAATTAAATCTTTTAATTAAAGATTTAATTTAATCTTTAATCTTTACACAAGCTTAACTGGTTGATGCACAGTCTTTACTATCTATATATTTGCCTTTACTAATTGGATTTTTCCTTGCCTATAAGTTCTTCTTGCAGCCTTTTCTTTCCACCTGTAGAAAATCCTTTAACATTTCTTTTAGGGTTGGTGTAGTATTGATGAATTCTTTTCACTTTTACTTGTTTGAGAAGTTCTTTATTTTTCCAACTCTGAATTATAATCTTGCCAGGCAGATTATCCTAAATTGTAGGTTTTTCCCCTTTTAATACCTTAAATAAACCGTGCTGCTTCATTCTGGCTTACAAAGTTTCTGCAGAAGAATCAGCTGATGACCTTATGAGAATCCCCTTTTATATGAGTCTGTTCTTGCTGCCTTTAAAATTCTAAATTTTGCTGTTTTAATTATATCTTGGTATGGGTCTCTTTGAGTTCATAAATTTTAGGGAACTCACTGTGCCTCTCATACCTAGATATGTTTCCTTCTCCAGATTCAGACACTTTTAAGCCACAATTTAATCAAATTATATTTTCAACACATTTTTCTCTCTCGTCTTCTGGGACACCTATAATGTGAATATTAGTATACTTGGTGTTTTCCAACAAATACCCTAAATTGTTCCCTTTTTTCTTTTTCCTGTTCTGATTGGGTGATTTCCCTTCTGCTGTCTTCCAGATCACTTGTGTTCTTCTGTTTCCTTGTACGTGTGTGTTTGTCGTTCAGTTGTGCCCGAGTCTATGCGACCCCATGGACTGTAGCCCTCCAGGCTCCTCTGTCTGTGGAATTCTCCAGTCAAGAATACTGGAGTGGGTAGCCATTTCCTTCCTCAGGGATCTTCCCGACCCAGGGATCAAACCTGAGTCTCCTGCACTGCGGGTGGACTCTTCACTACCTGAGCCACCCTCTTTTTCCTGTTCTGATTGCATAATTTCCTTCATTCTGTCTCCTGGATCACTTGTATTCTTCTGTATCCTTGGTCTGCTATTTACTCCTTCAAGTGTGTTTTTCATTTGCTACTGTATTCTTCAGTTCTGACTGGTTCTTTTATTCATTTTCTAGTTCCTTATTAAAATTGTGTTCATCTATTCTTTTCCTTAGTTCAGTTAGCATTCTTATTACTAATGCTCTGGATTCTCTGTCTGGTGCTTGGGTGCTTGGCATGGACTGAGGCATGCACTGGGGTGGTTGAGGGAAACCAGAGTAAGTTCCAGGCAGCTTCAATCTGCATCCTCTGCCTTGTTTCAGGAGTAAGCAAGCATGTGCATGTTTCATGAACGAAGTCTAGGTTCCTAACAGGTGTTAGTTTCACTGATTTTCACACCAACTAAAGGGACTTGTCTTTTCAGTGTCAGACCCCAGGGTTGAGATACCCAATGTATGGTTCAAACTGTTTACTCATCAGGGAGGCTCTCCAAGCCCACAGAATCCTGCTCCTCTTCTGTGCTTTCTCCCAGGGGCAAAGGTCCTGACCTGACCACTTCTCTTCCCTTCCTATGCAACTCAGTGTGGATCTTTCTTACAGCCTTGGTTATATGTCTGCCAGTCTCCAGTTTTTCTGTGTGAATTGCTTCACATGTAGATGTATTTTTATGTGTTCATCAGGGGAGGTGAGCTCCACATTCTCCTACTTGGCTTTCTTGCTCTCCATCTGCTAGTACTTTTATTTTTTTAATTGGAAGAAAATCGCTCTACAATGTTGTGCTGGTTTCTGCCAAACAATGATGTGAAAAGGCCATAATTATATATACACACACACAAAAATACATGGGATTTCCTGGTGGCTCAGTCAATAAAGAATCTGCCTGCAATGCAGGAGACCACCTGCAACACAGGAAACCCGGGTTCAATCCCTAGGTTGGGAAGATTCCCTGGAGAAGGAAATGGCAACCCACTAGAGTATTTGTGCCTGAAAAATCCCATGGACGGAGGAGTCTGGTGGCCTACAGTCCGTGGGGTCACAAGAGTAAGGCACAACTTAGTAACTAAACCATACACATATACAAACCAAACACATACACAAACCATACACACACATACATATTTCCCTCCCTTCCCCCATCTCACTCCTCTAGGTCATCACAGAGTGCCAGGCCGGGCTCTGTGCTATCCAGTAACTTCTATCTGATAGTGTATATACGTCAACACTACTTTCTCAATTCATCCCACCCTTACCTTCCCCATGGCCACAGTCCATTCTCTAGATCTGTGTCTCCATTCCTTCCCTGCAAATAGGTTCATCAGGGCTTTTCTAGATTCCATGAACTAATAAATGACATTTGTTTTTCTCTTTCTGACTTCACTCTAATTTCACCCACCTCACTACAACTAAATCAAATTCATTCCTTTTTAGGGCTGAGTATGCTGGTACTTTCTTGATTTTTATCCCAAAGCATCAGTTAGATTACAACTGTTATCTGGATGACATCAATTATAAAATACATCCTGATTTCAAAGATATTAAAATGCTGGAAAATGTCCACCCTAGAACAGATGAGGGTAGTTTGAGGTCCTGAGAACAGATTTCATACATAAGGAGTCCATGTCCCAGCCAAAAAAACACCAATTTTTTAGGCCTGACAATAAGCAATTACAAAAACGTTCCTTGGTGGGCTTCACATCAGAGGTTTCCTCCCCATATCAGATTTGATACAAAATCAATACACAATGCATTACCATCTCTGAAAGTTGTTGCAGACAAGGATTCAGGTCCCCCTGGAAGGCGGTGCTGTTATACACATCCTCATTTCTGGCCCAGGCACCTCTATTTGGAAGTCTTCTTATGGGAAAAAACTAGAAGACCATTTTTTAGACCCCGACTCAGTACTTTCCCACTCCTAGCCTTTCCTTCTTCCTTTTCCCAGCCTCTGGGTCCATACGTCTGCAGGTGCCTTTTGTTCAGGGCTCCCTAAACAGTGAGACAACCCCCCATCTGTACTGATCCATCTGACCCTCAACAAGGAGGCCATTTCACAGGAAGAAGAGGAACAGAGGGAGTCTTTTAGTTCAGACCCTTGTCTATACAAATGCCGTTAGTGGTTAAAGACTTGACTCACTTTCATTTTGACCTGTTTAATGCAGTACTCCAACATTTGGCAGTTAGCTCTCTCCAGCTCAGCCGAACTGTTCTCACTATTCAAGTCAAGCAGAATGCAGTAAAGCAATTTGAACTCAAAGCATGAGAACAGTCAGAGGTTCTTAAGAAGGCTGTCAGTCAGGATTTCCATTTGTCATTTTTGTGTGTACTCAAGCACATGTTGAGCAACTGTTACTTGTTAAATACTGAGAGGACTGAGTTGAGATGGCTAGACATGACATAACATGAGTCAAATGAGAAACAATTCACAACACTGTAGATATATATTTGGATAACAAAATATTTTGAGTCTATGAGTTCCAGGATGGGAGGAAGCACTATGAAGTACAGTAACCAAGGAAGATTTTGCAAAAGAAGTGTGACTTGAGTAGACCACTGAACTAGTAAAGTCTGGGTAATTAGTGGGAAAAACATACAGATATTAATATATAAAACTCCCATTCTCAAAGAATATAGTTTTTCATGTTTTTTTCAAAAAACATTTTTCATTGTTGTTGTTAAATTACATGTGTATGCCTCTGTAATACAACAAAATAATTTCCTCTGCAGAGCAACATGAAATAGGATGTATGATTATTTTTCAGAATTTGAACCTTAATTGTTTTAACCTCATTTTCCTTTAGTTTCTATTCCCAATTCAAACCAATGAATTGAAGAAAAATTAACTTTGAACATTTTCCTCCACAGTTATTTAGCTAATCCATTATGTGGCTATTAACATGTAATTTGACCAGAGTTGCAAGCCAGTGGAGTGAAAAAAGACATCCTCCAAAAATGTATAGCCATTATAGCCTAAACCACTACACGTATAAATGCTATATTTAATAAAAAAATAAATGCTATATATAAATAAATGCTATATATATAATTAAAATATTTTCTATATAATATATAAAATATATATTTAAAACAAATATATATATAATGAATATATAAATAAAAATAAATGCTATATTTATATATAATAAGCATACACTAAATGCTTATTAAGAATAATTAAATTTTTGAGACAAAACTTAGCTTTGGAAATCTGGCTTCCTCCCAGCTTTTCAATTAAATTATTTATTAAATTTCACTTTCAACTCTTACCAACTTCAGAATAGGATGACATTATTTTCAAACCACAAATATTTCTTGAGCACTTTCTCAGAGCCAGGCTGAAGTCTCTGCCTTCCTAGAGCTTAGTCTAGACTTGAGAATTGCTAAAAAGTCTTAGCCACTGTTGCTAAAAGAGTCTTAGCCACTAACCACATGTGGCTACTGAGCACTTGAAACACAGTTAGTACAACTGAGAAACTGAATTTTTAAAACTTTATTTTACTTAACCTAAAGCTTGAGACTTGATTTGGCTATTGGGAAACTTAAGTATATGTGAAACAACTTGAGTATGTGAATCTATATTGGGTATGTAAATCATAATTTACTATATTCACTATAGTTTATAAAATCTAAACACTAAATATTTCCAATGAAAACAGCTTCCAAATTGAGATATGAGGTAATTATAAAATATATATTGGATTTCAAAGATTCAGCACAAAATGTAAAATACCTTTTTATACTGATTATATACTGAAATGATATTTGGGATATATTGATCACATATGTCTATCCCGTACCAGCGAGGCAGCAGTAAAGAATACACCTGCAAATGCAGGAGACTCAAGAGACATGGGTTTAATCCCTGGGTTAGGAAGACCCCTGAAGTAGAAAACAGCACCCCACTCCAGTACTCTTGCCTGGAAAATTCCATGGACAGAACCACCTGGTGGGCTATAGCCCACGGGATCGCAGTCAGACACGAATGAGCAACTGAGCATACACACAGCAGCTGGAGATGGGCTAGAGTGGAGGTTCAGCAAACAGAGTTTTGAGCCAGAATATCTGGGTTCAAAGCCCAACTCTGCCACTTGCTAGCCTCCTTACAGTTAAGGAGCTAAGTTCTCAACAGTGGAAGAGGAAATGAGATCTATGTCATTTCTTAGTCTAATTCATAAACATCTTCCTCTTGTCCACCTCTGCCCTTCCCTGGCCCCCAACTCTTTCCCTCTTCCTGGCTTGATGAAGAGAAGCATAAAGTCCTTGGACACCATGTACCAAAGATAGTAGAGGCACATGACAGAAAAAGCCTGGAGTTCTAAATATCTACCTTGCAGGAGCACCCTCCTAGGACAGTTAGGCGACCAAAAACCTACCTCCATCTTGTTAAGTCACTGAAGTTCTGGGGGTTTCTAAAAAGCAGCTAGTGTCATCCTAGGAGATAAAATCAGTGACTCAAAAGGCTAACAATAAACCAGTTCACAACTCTTGGTGTCATCATGAAGCAGTAAGATAACACCCCATCTATCCCTGATTCCATCTCTTCTCTACCCCCTTGTATGACTCCGAGGTGTATTGCTGCCAAGACTGTGACTGGGTAGACATGTAAACAGATGGAGAAACAATGAAATAAATAACCAACAGACACATGAAAAGGTGCCTGACATCACTAACCATCAGGTAAACGTAAATTAAAACCACAGTATATGGCTAAAATTTTAAAGCTGGCAATAACAAATAATGGTGAGGATGTGAAGCAAATGGAACGATCTTCCTACAGTGTTGGTAGCTTTAATAATAATAATTCAACTACTTTGGAAAACTCTTTTGCTGTTACTAAGAAAGCTAAACACATACCTATGATCCAGCAATTTCACTCCTAGGTACACACCTGTGAGAACTGAGAGCTGTGTTTACCGAAGACTTACAGAATATACTTAGGAGCTTTATTTACAGTAGTAAGAAACAGGGAACAACTCATATGCCCATCAACAAGAAATTAGAAAAACAATTTATAGTATATTCATATGACAGAACACCACACAGTAAGAGAGAACTGATACACACAACATGGAGAAATCTCACTATGTTGAAAAAAACAACAAAAAAGCTTATGATTCCATTTATATAGAGTTCAGGAACAAACATAATTTATGGTTATAAAAATCATAATAGTGGTTACCTCTGGGCAAAGGAGTTGAATGCCAAGGGGCAAGAGGGTAACAGAAATGTTACCCATTTTGATTCATGCAATGGTTTTAAGTATATGTAAATAAAAATTTAAGCCATACACTAAAGGTTTGTGCCTTTTTAAATATGTAAATCATATTTCTAATAAAATGATTAAAAAGTTAACTTGTCCCAAAGCACACAAATATAAGATGCTGAGCTCAGGTTCAAACTTTAAGTTAATCTTAGTCTTCTGACCTGAGTAGGGTTCACTTTCCCATCCAATACATAGAGAAATGAGAAAACTACAAGACTGTTGTTACTTAGCTTAAATATGTCAGTAGCATCACTCTCACTACATAATTTATCCATAATATCTATATTATGATAAACTGTACTGATTTTTCAAGGCAGGCTTCAACAGTACATGAACCGTGAAATTCCAGATGTTCAAGCTGGATTTAGAAAAGGCAGAGGAACCAGAGATCAAATTTTCAACATCTACTGGATTATCAAAACACCAAGAGAGTTTCAGAAAAACAATTACTTCTGCTTTATTGACTATGCCAAAGCCTTTGACTGTGTGGATCACAACAAACTGTGCAAAATTCTGAAAGAGATGGGAATACCAGACCATCTGACCTACCCCCTGAGAAATCTGTATGCAGGTCAAGAAGCAACATTTAGAACTGGACGTGGAACAACAGACTTGTTCCAAATCAGGAAGGGAGTATGTCAAGGATGTAGTCTGTCACCCTGCTTATTTAACATATAGAGAGTACATCATGCGAAACACTGGGCTGGATGAAGCACATGGTGAAATCAACATTGCCAGGAGAAATATCAATAACCTCAGATATGCAGATGACACCACCCTTATGGCAGAAAGCGAAGAACTAAAGAACCTTTTGATGAAAGTGAAAGAGGAGAGTGGAAAAGCTGGCTTAAAACTCAACATTCAGAGAACTAAGATCATGGCATCTGGGCCCCATAACTTCATGGCAAATAGATGGGGAAACAATGGAAACAGTGAGAGACTTTACTTTCTTGGGCTCCAAATTCACTGCAGATGGCGAATGCAGTAAGACACGTGCTCCTTGGAAGAAAAGTTATGATCAACCTAGACAGCATATTAAAAAGCAGAGATATTACTTTGCCAACAAAAGTCTGCCTAGTCAAAGCTATGGTTTTTCCAGTAGTCATGTATGGATGTGAGAGTTGCACTATAAAAAAAGGTGAGCACTGAAGAATTGACGCTTCTGAAGTGTGGTGTTGGAGAAGACTCTTGAGAGTCCCTTGGACTGCAAAGAGATCCAACCAGTCCATCCTAAAGGAAATCAGTCCTGACTATTCATTGGAAGGACTGATGATGAAACCGAAACTCCAATACTCTGGCCACCTGACTCCAAGAATTGACTCATTTGAAAAGACTCTGATGCTGGCAAAGATAGAAGGCAGGAGAAGGGGATGACAGTGGATGAGATGGTTGGATGAAATCACTGACTCAACGGACATGAGTTTGAGTAAGCTCTGGGCGGTGGTGATGGACATGGAAGCCTGGCATGCTGCAGTCCATGATGTTGCAAAGAGTCAGACACAACTGAGTGAATGAACTGAACTGTACTGATTTTGGCACCAAAACATTCTATAGTTCAAATGATGGTTTTAATTTGTGGCACTACAGCACTAACAATTCTGTCTATAAAACTGAAACAAATTATTGAAATCAAACTTTCCACCATCCCATACAACTGGTAACACAGTAAGATAATCCACTTGAAGAACAAACATGGTAAGATAAAACTGTCAGAACCTGCCATTTAACTAACACAAATACATTAGCTGATTAGCATCTGCAGATTATCATGAAAAATCTCAAGTGGTAGACCATCCTAAAACTGATGAAACAATTAATAGATGGAAGATATAATGAGATGATAAATGGTCAATTAACAAGTGTCACTCATATATTTTGAACTGTGGTGTCACTCATGTGATATTTGTAAGCAACTCAAACACTATAGTTGCAAATGTGACCCGTTTCTCAGGAAACAACTATTTATTGATCATTGATATATCAGCTAATTCAATACAGTATGTGCCCTAATACAAACCTTCAAACTGTTAACTCTGAAGGATGCAAACATGCATTCCATCAACATCAGGCATGAGTGAACTGCAGCTTGCCCTCTGTTTCCTATTGCTGACAATCCTTCAGGTCTATCATTTCCCATCTCCTTTCCCTCTTCCAGTCAGTAACTCTTCTTGTCTGTTCACTCAGTGCCAGCTCCTGTATGCTAGCTTCTGTACTGTACTACTATACTCTTCAAGGTACTGTACTGTAAGACTAACAATGTTTGTTTTTTAATGTTTTGTGTGATAAGTATTATAAACCAATACAGTACAGTCCCCTGTAGCCAATTGTTCTGCCTGGGTACCTAGGCTAACTGTTGGATTTATAAGCAAATCAGACTTATGAATGTGCTCTTGGAATAGAATTTCTTTGTATGTAGGGGATTTTTTGTATTAGAATAAAATGAACATTAAAATATAAGGGCACTAGCATACAGCTATGATACTCTGCATTCTTACATGGGGCAGCCTCTTTTAAAAGTATTTTATTGTAACTGCATACACTGACTGTGTAGCATCTTCACTGGATGCACACTGGATGAAGAAACCTCCAGTTATTGTCTTTCTTTTATGTAAAAGCAAACTGAAGGATAAACCAGATCACTGACAGTGCTAGGTACCAGCCAAGTCACTGAATAAGACCAATGTTAAGGCTACTCCAACTAGTTCTTTAATGTGAAGCATCATACCCACTTTGTTATACAAGAATGTCTCTTCCTATACATAAAAGTTTTTGAGTATTTTTAACTGTTTTTCTATCTGTTGAGAATATATCCTTCACATGGTGAAACTCTGCCAAAACTAAAAAGAAAGTTAGGTTAAATAGAGATAGCCAAGACTTCAGGATAATAAATTCATATACACAGGAAAGAAAAAACTGGGCTTTGTTCCTGAATGCTGAAAAAGAATTCTACAAAAACATGATTCCAAATCCAGAAAACACTGATAAAGGAAAAAAAATTTTTTTCCAAGGAATTCTTACATGCAAAATCCCCCACAGAGAAGTAGATTTCAATGCCCTACTATGACAATTTGGCAATCTCCTAAATTATAGCAAAACAATTAATGAAGCACTTAAAGGATTAACCTAAATTGCCAGACCCCAAACTCTAGGACAAATCATTTGCTCACTTCAATTTCAAGCATCCTTAGTGTTTCAGCACACCTTATTGTCCCTCCCCACAGTCCTCTCCTTACAAGAAATTCCTCAGGGAACTGTTTCTAAAGCAGGAGTCATTTAATCTTTGGTTCCCTGGCCTTTTTGCTGTGTCTATGGATGGATTTTACATAGGTAGAGAAATCTAAGCACACGACTAAGCACAGCACAGATAAATCCCCTGAAACTTCAAGTAAAACTTGAGTAGAAAACCAACGGGATCTAAAGTGATTAAGAACCGCGATTCTAAAGGGAGAACCCTAGGAGTACAGCAGCACCAGCCCACCACGCAGGCACGCAGGCACGCCCCACACTCACTTGGATACGATCAGCAATCAGCGCGCAAGTTTTCAGCGGCAGGGACGCCCTCCTATCTGCTTATCCCAGTCCCTGGGATCCCAGGAAGCCAACCTCCGGCTCCGCCCCAGGGGGAAGGTTCCCGCCACCCCCACACCCTCAGTAGCTGTCATTCCCGGCAAAGCAAAGCACTGCCCTGGCTCGGGAAAGGAAGGACCACCAGCTCAGAGCTGCTTTGGGGACCAAGCCGGGATGCAGGCGAAGCTGCTTCCCAGCACCAGCAGCTTCAAGGTGACCACAGCCATACACAGCTGTCTGATCGCTCACATCTGTCTGACCCCAAGGCTGAGCTCACTTTTCCTCACCACCAGCATCGTGGGACATAATACAAGTCCATTCTGGGCTTTTCCTAAGGAGGTACTAGGTTCCCGGTTCTGCGTGGGGCATGGCAGGGAAATCTAAAGCCGACACTGAACATAAGTGCCGACCACAGCATCAGGCACATTGGTGTGTGGCTGAAATTTTTAACACGGCCATTTTAAACATAGTTTAAAATCAATAAAGAGTATATGAAACAAAATGAAATGTTCTCTTCTCCCCAGTTAGGGGACCAGTAGAGAGATTATAGGAACAGCACAAAGTGTAAAGCCAGGGGTGTAAAGTGTAAAGAAGGGGTGAACTTCTGTCCAAAGCAGCTGCCCTATGTTATCAATGCTGAAAAATTAAATCAGAAAACAATCACTACTCTACCCAAGACCCTAACAGACAGATGGGCTGGATGGGTCATATACCCAGTATGAAATCAGGACCACTCTTCATCTTTACTCTCTACTAACATCACCATTATTCCCAAACCTTGATTTGTACAGCTGATGCCTGACATTCTACATTTTGAGCTTCTTTAGTTTGGGCCACAACCTTTGACTCCGCAACGCTTTAAAATGCAAAGAATTCAATGGAAGAAAATCTAAGCTTTATTATTCATCTCTTAACCTATGCTTTTTCAGGTGGCACTAGTGGTTAACAATCCACCTCTCAATGCAGGAGACTGGAGAGACATAGATTCAATTTCAGTTGGGAAGATCTCCAGAGTAGTAAATGGCAACCCACTCCAGTATTCTTGCCTGGAAAATTACCTGGACAGAGGAGCCTGATGGGCTACACAGTCCATGGAGATGCAGAGAGTTGGACACAACTGAGAAAAGTGACTAGGCACTCACTTGAGAGGAAGCCTCAATGAACAGGTAGAGGAGAGGTCACTAGACTCCAGCAGTTGGCAGGAAAGGCACGAAAATGAACAGATTACTGAATTTGACTAAAGCCAGCATTTTATATCGGAGAAGGCAATGGCACCCCACTCCAGTACTCTTGCCTGGAAAATCCCATGGGCAGAGGAGCCTGGTAGGCTGCAGTCCATGGGGCTGTGAACAGTCAGACACGACTGAGCGACTTCACTTTCACTTTTCACTTTCATGCACTGGAGAAGGAAATGGCAACCCACTCCAGTGTTCTTGCCTGGAGAATCCCAGGAACAGGGGAGCCTGGTGGGCTGCCGTCTACGGGGTCACACAGAGTCAGACACAACTGAAGCAACTTAGCAGCAACAGCAGCATTCTATATACCATAACAACTTAAAGTTGATAAAGGCTAAAGATTTCTGATGTCAAGCAGCAGGAAAACACATGCTTAATGTAAAAAAAAAAAAAAAAAATTTTTTTTTCTCAGGTTAAATTCCAGGGATTAAAACAGCATTAGTGAAGTAGAAAATTCACTATTAAGCAACATTTGGAAAAACAAAAGAAAATAAGATTGCTATTGGAAATAAAATATAATTGCTAAAAAAATAAAAAGATTTAAAGATAGTATTCTACCAAAACATAAGCAAAAAGATGAAAAAACATGAAAGACAGAAGACTTAGAGATTAATTTTGTAGTTCTAGCATCTGATTAATATCAACAGGAGTTCCATAAAGAAGAAAGAAAATCTAGGAAAAATTATCAGAGAAATACAATACACTCCCAGAGTCAGGAAAGTATGATCTGCAAAGCACACCAAATACTCTAGAATTTAAAGGTCCCCTCATTATACAGTTTAAGAACATTAACATCTTTGGTCAGTTAGCTTCCAGACACTAACTTTGAACACAGAAAATAATATGATGAAAAGCACACATTTCTTCTCCAAAAAAGAGAAAGACAATCAAACTATAGGGTAAGCAAACTGTTCTAAGAGTTTATCCAAAGTTAAAGCAAATTGGTCTGTGGAATATTTATAGTAATTGTCCCTAGAAACACAGAGGTGACAAAATTGGAAAAATAGTAAAGGAAAGATAATCAGACTATGTTAACTGGCCCATGCAGAGAACAAACTATATTATGTACACCCTATTGATTTTGAGTTTTAGAATCAACTTGTAGATATAACAAGGGAGCTTTGTTACAGAATGCAAATGTTAACTTTGGAAATGGAAATGTATAGTTTACAGATGTTGCAATGTAAAAACAGAAGTAGGGTGCCTTTATCATCTCAAAAAGTATACTTCTAACCATATTAAAGTTACCAATTTTTTTCTTTTCTCTTTTTATCTACTATAAGATGATGGATGCTAACTAAACTTATCGCAGTAATCATTTCACAATACAGTATAAGTGAAACCATATGCTATATGCCCTCAACTTACACAGCGGTATTTATTAACTGCATCTCAATAGAATTGGAAAAAAGTTACCAAGGAAGGGAGAATGAGGTGAGTGGTCTTTACCATGCAAAGTGAGTAGACTGTGGGATGTGGAACAGCAATTTAGAAAGGGAGAGGCAGCAGGTGCTCTACTATATAATCCTTCTACAGAATTTTATTTTCTAGTCATGTGTATCTGTCACTTTGATATTTTTTAAAGAAAATTTTCAAATCTATACTCAGAAATAAGGAAAGTAAATGAACACTTGAAGGTTTATAGTTGGTTTGTTATGATGGTAGGATTATGTGTGACTTTCTCTTTACATTTGTTTCAGTAATGCTCTGATGGTAAATTTGATAAATCAAGCATGACTCAAAGAAGTTTTACAGCAATCAGGCAATGACCAAGAAACTCTTTGAGGAAATAAAAAAAGAAATGACCTATAAATTCTCTTTGTAAACAAAACTGGAAGAGACAATTAAGACATACAGACAAAATAACTAACAATGCAAACACTTTCATTTAGCCTTTCCCAGAAGTGAGATAACAGTATTAAGTTAAATATATCCTATTTATTTTTTTGCTTGCAGGATCTTAGTTCCCCCAATCAGGGATCAAACCTAGGCCATTGGCAGTGAAAGCACAGAATCCTCACCACTGGATTCCTAGGGAATTTCTGTTGCTTTTTCTTTTAAACTAAACTTCTCATTTTCAGTTGTCTGTTCTTTGTGTATTTGTTTAATAGTATTCCTACATACCCACATATATAAATAACTATATGCTGATAATCCACTATAGTCATAGTGATATTTTTCCTTGTCTGTTTATTTTTATATAAGCAACTAAATCTATTGTGATCAAATCTATTCATTGTTTCCCTCATGATTTCTGTCCTTTGAGCTTAATGTCAACACTCATTCCCAAGTCAAAGGTTTAATATTTAACTGTATTTTTTTGTAGTTTTAATTTTTACATGTCACATAGGGCTGATTTTTAATATGGCATGGGGGTAGGCATCTAGTTATCCCAGCAGAATCTGTTGAATGTTCCATTCCTCTTTCAATTTGTGATGTCTCATTTATTAACCAAATTCCTATAACAAGACATACATGTTCAGGAAAAGCTGCTTTGGATATTTTAAGTGAATAACAACATACACTTGAAACTGATTATTTTTGTCCCCCTGTATTTATGTCTCACTTGTTTTATGTTAATATTTTGGTTCATCTATTTAATGATGTATTAAGAATTTCTTACAATCTAGACATGTAAGTTTTTTTCCCTTCTTCCCTCTTTTTTTAAAAAATTATTCTTTAATTGGAGGCTAATTACTTTACAATATTGTGGTGGTTTTTGCCATGCATTGACATGAATCAGCCATGGGTGGACATGTGTTCCCCATCCTGACCCTCCCTCCCACCTCCCTCCCCATGCCATCCCTCAGGGTCATCCCAGTGCACCAGCCCGGAGCACCCTGTCTCATGCATCAAACCTGGACTGGCGATCTGTTTCACATATGATAATATACATGTTTCAGTGCTATTCTCTCAAATCATCCCACCCTTGCCTTCTCCCACAGAGTCCAAAAGTCTATTCTTTATATCTGTGTCTCTTTTGCTGTCTTGAATATAGGGTCATTACCATCTTTCTAAATCCATATATATGCATTAATATACTGTATTGGTGTTTTTCTTTCTGACTTACTTCACTCTGTATAATAGGCTCCAGTTTCATCCACCTCATTAGAACTGATTCAAATGCATTCTTTTTAATAGCTGAGTAATATTCCATTGTATATATGTACCACAGCTTTCTTATCCATTCGTCTGCCGATGGACATCTAGGTTGCTTCCGTGTCCTGGCTATTGTAAACAGTGCTGCGATGAACATTGGGGTACATGTAGACACAGTAAGTTTAAGATATGTAATGGTAAGTGAAAAAAAGTTTTCACCCTCAATATTAAAATATCAAAAAGGTAATTATGGCACGAGTCAACAACACTGTTTCTGTTGATATAGTTTGAGCTCAAAGAATGATTTTCATTACTGCATCTGTGCATTAATGTATGTTTTTGGATATTCAATTGATATAAGACTTTTCACTTCATTGATTTCACAAGACTCAAATAAAATTTCAAAATACAAGAGTTGAGAACTATAATCTATAACAAGAAAAATTAAAAGTGCTGTTGGAAAACTTAGGGGGGAAAGAGTTTCATCCTTTATTTTTAAGGAGAAGTCTGTATATTATAAATACAAACAGTTGTATCATTGAGTACAGAGTTCACGTTGCAAACATTCAAGCATGTTCATCACATATCTGATGATATAAAATCAAAATTGCTTTTAAAAGCTTGTCTTTCACTGTTTCTGTCATGAAAATCATGTCATTACATTTCAGTGACACACTATTGTTTAAAGGCTCCTTTTAAGTAAAAATAGAACCCAATAATTTTTAACCAAAAGTGTATCCTATAATCCTGTTTGCTGTAGGATCAATAAACACTATACTAAGACATTGCATTTAGACATGAAATATGTCTAAAACCCATGAAGAATACAATAGAAATAGGCAAGACATTTAGAATGCTTTAATCTTTCTGGTTAACACCATTTGTATTAGTAACTGCAACGCTGTAACTTTTAGCACTTCACATAACTAGTCAGTAAAGATTTTTTTTAAGGGTTGGGAGTAAGAACAGAAGGATAGGAGATGCAAGGTTTTATACTTCTGTTTTAAGAACTCAAAAATCAAAACTACTTTCTTCTCTGCATCAAAACTGTACCACAAACTTGCAGGTTGTTTTCGTTTTAATCCCATGACTCATCATCTACTGGATTAGGAGCTTGTGATGAAGAAAACCCTGCTGTGTTCAAAGAGCTCTTGCCGTGGTAATTCTTAAAAAACAAACAAACAAACAAACATTTAATT
Organism: Ovis canadensis; assembly: GCF_042477335.2. Taxonomy (NCBI): domain Eukaryota; kingdom Metazoa; phylum Chordata; class Mammalia; order Artiodactyla; family Bovidae; genus Ovis; species Ovis canadensis. Next base: position 36,422,304 of record NC_091260.1, read on the forward strand.
TTATGCACCATTAAAGTTACACTATCTAGATTGATAGCAAGGACTCAAGCTTTCTACCATTTCTTCCCCAAACAAAAAATTTCATTCTCACTGAATCCAATTCATTTGAAAAAAGGTCCATATCAACCTAGGAAGTTTAAATTGCACAGAGTAAAGAAAAAATGTAAGCCAATAGTTTTGGCAAATGGAAAAACAAAGCTCTTCACTTCAATGAATAAGCATAAATACTTAATGAACAGTATGTCCATTGTTTCTGTATAAAAATTATGTTGCCTAGAAACTGACACAATAGAAAAGATATGCAATCACACTGCTATTATTTTGTCTTACTTAATAATGTGGTCAGAATTCAAAAAATAAAGAATTACTACAAAAATCTCAAAAGATACCAAATTAGAATTTAAAATGGGAAAGGAAGGTGTTTGAGCATAAATCTTAATTTCCTCCCCTTTAATACCAAAACTATATATGTACATAAAATGAGTTTGATCAAGCTCTGGGAGTTGTTAATAGACAGGGAAGCCTGGCATGCTGCAGTCCATGGGGTTGCAAACAGTTGGACATGACTGAACTTAACTGATGGAGATATATATGAGGAGGACATTGTCATAAGGGTTAAATGTTACAAAAGATGTAAAATGAAAATTTATCACTAATTCTGAGCAGTATATTTTGAGGCAAAATATTTTCTGACATTGAAAATGATGTATGTTTGACAGCAAATATAGGTCAACCAAATACAATAAATTTGTGTTAAAAAAAAATTTAGAGAAACATTAACCTTCCAGGCATGAAAATAATGGCTTAAGTTATTGTTATAGTTACTTCACAATATTAAGCACAACATTTATAAAGAGTAAATAACTAAAAGCCAATTTCTAAATTTTCCCCCTCAACTAACCTTTCTAGTATCAACTGATGCAAACACATTTCCTCTTGCATTACCACTGAAGCCAGGACCATACGTACTAAAGGCAATTTCTTCTAACCATGCAGGAACATCCTGTTGAGCCTTAAAAAAAAATTAACTTCATAAACAACATGCATAAAGTCTCAAAAGATTCACGTTTACTTTTCCTTCGAAAAAGCAAGAGTTCCAGAAAAACATCTACTTTTGCTTTATTAACTACACCAAAGCCTTTGATTATGTAGATCACAACAAACTGGAAAATTCTTCAAGAGATGGGAATACCAGACCACCTGACCTGCCTCCTGAGAAATCTGTATGCAGGTCAAGAAGCAACAGTTAGTACTGGACATGGAACAACAGACTGGTTCCAAATAGGGAAAGGAGTATGTCAAGGCTGTATATCATCACCCTGCTTATTTAATTTATATTCACAGTACATCATGCAAAATGCTGGGCTGGATGAAGCACAAGGTAGAATCAAGATTGCCCCGAGAAATATCAATAACCTGAGATATGCAGATGACACCACTCTTATGGCAGAAAGCGAAGAAGAACTAAAGAGCCTCTTGATGAAAGTGAAAGAAGAGAGTGAAAAAGTTGGCTTAAAGCTCAACATTCAGAAAACTAAGATCATGGCATCCAGTCCCATCAATTCAGGGCAAACAGATGGGGAAACAATGGAAACAGTGAGAGACTTTATTTTTCTGGGCACCAAAATCACTGCAGATGATGACTACAGCCATGAAATTAAAAGATGCTTGCTCCTTGGAAGAAAAGCTATGACCAACCTAGACAGCACATTAAAAAGCAGAGATATTATTTTGCCAACAAAGGTCTGTCTAGTCAAACCTATGGTTTTTTCAGTAGTCATGTATGGATGTGAGAGTTGGACTTTAAAGAAAGCTGAGCACAGAAGAATTGATGTGTTTGAACTGTGATGTTGGTGAAGACTCTCGAAAATCTCTTGGACTGCAAGGAGATATAACCAGTCAATCCTAAAGGAAATCAGTCCCGAATATTCATTGCAAGGACTTATGCTGAAGCTGAAGCTCCAATACTCTGGCCACCTGGTGCAAAGAACTGACTCATTGGAAAAGACCCTGATGTTGGCAAAGATTGAAGACAGGAGGAGAAGGGGACGACAGAGGATAAGATGGTTGGATGGCATCATCAACTCGATGGACATGAGTTTGAGTAAGCTCTGGGAGTTGGTGATGGACAGGGAAGCCTGGTATATGCAGTCCATGGGGTTGCAAAGAGTCAGACACGACTGAGCAACTGAACTGAACTGAAAATCCATACATATAAAATGTCTGCTTTCAATGACAAGGTAAGAACACTATCCATTCAGTTTTAAAAATTAAAAACTTACATCTGATAGCACTTTCACTAGAGGCTGTGCTAAATGGCTATCTGATTCCAGATCAAAAAAGGAAATAGCTCTGCCAGTATTTCCACAACGACCAGTACGCCCAATTCGATGAACATATTCATCAATGGTAGAAGGAAGATCAAAATTAATAACATGCTGAACATTTTCAATATCCAGCCCTCGGGCAGCTACTGAAGTAGCAACAAGAACAGGGCACTTTCCACAGCGGAAATCTCCAAGAGCTTGCTCTCTTTCTCTCTGTTCACGATCACTTGAAAGGAAACAAAGCATGTATTAGAACAGCTCTTAAGAAAATTATTAAAGAGATCCATTAAAGTTCAACGGATAGATTTCTTTTTAATAACAGTAAAAAAAATAGCAACAGTTAACATTAATGTCTACTTCTTACATACTAATTTCTTTTAAGTCATCATTTAATTCTCACAATAATACTTTGAGGTTAGGACGAATAACCCCGTTTGCAGATGAAGTAAGGTGACAGCTAATACCTACAGCCAAACTACAGACTCAAATACAACAAACATCAAATCTTACCCACTAATAAACTGTTTCTAGTTTTGACAAAAAATATACAACTAGTTGATCAAATGCTTTCTCAAAAATTACTGATTTTTTAAAAGTATAATCTCTGAATTCTACATATTTACTGATTAATATTTTAGATCTCCTTCCTAGTAAAGTGCCAATGAAGTTGTGTTAATATGACATTTTTGAGGACTCCAGTGAAAAGAATTTCAAGCACTGGATAGATTTAGCTGAATAAACACCTAGATCTAAGAATCAGAGAGACTTTAAGTGAGATTGCTTGAAATCATAATGAGGAACTTAAGATACTTCTAACTCACCCATCCCTGTCACTTGGTTCTTATAAAAACTTAAAGATGAAGAATAATAGTTAGATTTTGAGATCCTAATTCCAGGATTTTTTACTAGTTAAATATACCAACATTTCTTAACAAATGACAAATAGAAGTTACCTCCTTATTAGGAAATCATAATAATCTACTCACCCATGAATACTTGTTGTTGATATTTTTTCTTGACAAAGAAAAGTGGCAATAAAATCTGCTTTTTTCTTAGTTTCAACAAAGACCATAGTTCTTTCATCACCTACAAGACAATGAAACATTCAAACTACAAAATCAGGAAAAGAAAAAAAGCATAGAGTGAGTAGGAAACTGTCTTATCCACCACTGTATTCCCAGCACCTAGACTCAGGCCTGATAGGTAAGAGCAACTCAAATATTTCCTGAGTGGATAAATGTCAAAGACAGAGAGACAAGGACTTTTTCCTATTTTATGACTGAAAAAAAAAAAAAAGAAAAGCAACCACTTGCCCTTTGCCTTCATAGGCCAACCAATAAGTAGAGACTTCAGTTCAGTTCAGTTCAGTTGCTCAGTCGTGTCCGACTCTTTGCAACCTCATGAATCGCAGCACACCAGGCCTCCCTGTCCATCACCAACTCCCAGAGTTCACTCAGACTCACATCCATCGAGTTAGTGATGTCATCCAGCCATCTCATCCTCTGTCGTCCCCTTCTCCTCCTGCCCCCAATCCCTCCCAGCATCAGAGTCTTTTCCAATGAGTCAACTCTTCACATGAGGTGGCCAAAGTACTGGAGTTTCAGCTTTAGCATCATTCCTTCCAAAGAAATTCCAGGGCTGATCTCCTTCAGAATGGACTGGTTGGATCTCCTTGCAGTCCAAGGGACTCTCAAGAGTCTTCTCCAACACCACAGTTCAAAAGCATCAATTCTTCGGCGCTCAGCTTTCTTCACAGTCCAACTCTCACATCCATGCATGACTACTGGAAAAACCATAGCCTTGACTAGACGGACCTTAGTCAGCAAAGCAATGTCTCTGCTTTTGAATATGCTATCTAGGTTGGTCATAACTTTTCTTCCAAGGAGTAAGTGTCTTTTAATTTCATGGCTGCAATCAGGGAAAGATAAATGGTATCTACATGCCAACTCTTAGCAGTTCCTAATTTGGCTCAGGCCCTTCATTTTCCTCTCTATAAATAAATGCCTTTGTTCTTCCCACGGTTATAGAATCTTTTATTCTACCTTGACTGCCAGAGGCATTCATAATCATTGCATTCAACCCAGGGCTGACAAACTCTACAATATTCTATATTTCAACATTATCTCAATTCAATCCCCCTTAATCCCCAAAGTATCTTTTATATATAGATAGATAGATAGATAGACATACAAGATATTATCTCAGGGTCTTAACACATTAAAGAATATTTCCTTGTTAGCTTAGTTAATTGGTTTAAATATAAGCATGAGCCAGAGACTTTTCCACACCAAGAAATTTTCTATAAAATGTTAGAGACGAAAGATAATAATCTATAGCCTGAATAGAAGTAACAAGGTGTTACTTTTCATAATCTCATTCCCCTGTGTCCCTATCAGCTGTCTCCATTTATTCAACAAACATTTAGCACCCAGTAGATGCCAGTATCTATTCTAGATACTGAAAACACAGCAAATAAAACAAAGCACCTACACTCATTGTGGAGAGGTAAATAACAAATACGATGCATTAAGTCTAAAAAAGAAAAAGTTTAGCAGAATAAAGGGCCAGATGGGTTTATGCACCCTCTCCAATTAGATGACATCTGGGGACAGATATTACTAAACAAGTGAACTATTCAGATATCTGAGGAAACAGCATTATAGGTCAGTGAAAGTGAAGTCGCTTCAGTCGTGCCTGACTCTTTGCGATCCCATGGACTGTAGCCCACCAGGATCCTCCTTCCATGGGATTCTCCAGGCAAGAATACTGGAGTGGGTTGCCATTTCCTTCTCCAGGGAATCTTCCCGACCCAGGGATCGAACCCAGGTCTCCCGCATTGCAGATAAGACGCTTTAACCTCTGAGCCACCAGGGAAGCTCATTATAGGTCAGAGGTAAGAACAAATACAAAGGTTCTAAGGTATAGGTCTTCTTTATGTGATCAAAAAAAAAAAAACAGAAAAGAGGTCCCCATCTGGTTTTTATATTCTAGGCAGAGGGAATATCAAGAACAAAGGCAATGAGGTAGGACCATGTCTGGTACATGTGGGGAAGAGTAATGAGCAAAGTGCAGCTAGAATAGGGTGAGCAATGGAGAGCAGTAGGATTTGGAGAGGGATGATGGAAGCCATTTCATGAAGTGCCCTGAAATCCACTGAAAGATCTTTACTTTGAGGACGGAAGCCACTGGGTTTGGAGAAAAGAAGTAGATATGATCTTTGTTTTAACTTAGCAACTGATGGGTTCTGATATAGTTTGATGCTAGACAGAAACAGAGGACTCTGCTGACAGATCAGATATGTACACTGGAGAAAGAAATCAAAGATGCCTCATATTTTTGTGTCTGAACAACTGGAGCGAGTGTTAGTCACTCAGTCATGTCTGATTGATTCTTTGTGACCCCATGGACTATAGCCCACCAGGCTCCTCTGTCCCTGGAATTCTCCAGGCAAGATACTGAATGGAACTTCCTAAGTGAGATAGTAGGACTGCAAGAAAGGAAGGTTTTAGAGGTGATATTTAATCTCAGATATCAGACAACAAGGTAGGAAATCCAGAGAATGACTGATTCCTACAGTAATAAATGAGTTATATCCTTGAGACACAGTCATTTTATTAATGAGTAATGATTTTATGTTTTATCAAAAATTATCTTTCAACAGTTTTGGAGATCATCCATCAAGATGCCCAATGCCAAAACTGATTCATCTGATATAGTCAGGTACATAATACTACTATGCAGCTTAAAGGCTTGACCTCATCTTTTCCTGGTTCCCCAGTGTGAATCCCAAAATGGTAATAAAAATTTAACTCTGCTGACACTTTCTCTGTTTTTTCCTCTACTAAAAAATTCCGATTTTTTTCTAGTTCAGGTAATAAGCTATAACCCTTCAGTGGCAGAGATAATGAAAATTTAGTTTTATGATCAGACCATTTTGTGATCTTTGTAAATGGATTAATGAATTATAATTATTTATTCTGTGAGGTGAAAAATAATACAGAATTCATCTTGTCAGCTTATTTTGTCTATTAGTGCATTGTGAACTAAAATTAAGAATCTGAAAAGAATTTTAGCTCTGGTACCCAAATTGCAATTTTTTTCTATTTCTGTGTACATTCTTGACCTATGGCTTAAGCAACAGAACTGAAGTTATCAGCTCTTTATGTAGCTATAATTCAGAAAGGGGTTTATCTACCACTGTATATAATCATTATGTTAATACTCTATGGACAAGTAAAAGTCTCTTAAAGGAGCTCAATTCTGACTGGTTTACACAGATAAATTAGAGAATTTATAGAAATCCATAATTCTAAAAACTATGATTCTAAACATTCCAGAAATCTAAAATTGCCAGAAAATAGAGAAACTGACTCATAATACTTTAACTATTGGAGAAGGAAATGGGAACCCACTGCAGTATTCTTGTCTGGAGAGTCCCATGGACAGAGGAGCCTAGCAGGCCATGGTTCATAGGGTCGCAGAGTCGGACACAACTGAAGCAACTAAGCACGCACTCCAACTATATCAAATTAAAAACTCTTCCTATAGCAACTAAGCAGAAATATTTTAAGATTCCAAGTTCTCATAAATTAAGTGAAACTTTTGATAAGTAAGACTAACTTAATAACTTTGGTTTTAAAAATACGCATGTCCTTCCTCCAATTTATCAGTGTTAAGTAGAAAACAAACATATCTTATTTTACTTGGGTTTTTCTTAATGTATGAAGATCTGCCAATCAAATTAATATTCTCCATAATGTTTAAGTGTATGAAAATGTAAATCTGTGTTCAACTAAACTAACTATTCAACATTATCTACTGTTTTGCATACTGTCATCTAGAAGATAACTTCCAAGATCTTTGGCTTTAGGTTAAGTTAAAATAGCAGACTATACTGAGTTAATTAAACTGATAATCACTGAATATAGGATAGAATTTGCTTGTTATTTTTCATATATTATAGAGAGGCAATATCTTTGAGTCATAACAAGGAAGATACTCAATTTTGCTACTTTATATGTAAAAGGATATGTATGGTGTAGAAAGTAGTATAGAAAGTTCATGAGTTCTGGTAGTCAGCCTCAATGTCTCTGTATGGTATCTCTCAACTATTCATCCCTGACTCATTTCCTCTATGAAACAGAAGTGAACTCTGGTTAAAAGTAATAATTAACATAAGTGGTTGAGACTTTACTAGGAGTAATATTGACCAAGAAATATAAACTGTTTTTGCATTTATTTTTCAAGGAAAGAAAAAGTAAAATTTCCCTAAAGTTACAGCTCTCAACATTTTGGTCTATGACTCTTTTAAACTCAAAAAATTACCAACAATCCCAAAGAGTTTTAGCTACATGGGTTGTAACAACTAACATTTACCACCCTAAAAACTAAAACCAAAAAAAAATTTAAATATTTACTGGAACATTCTGCATGTTAAAATAATTTCAGTATAATTATGAAAATTGTTTTTACCTCACAGACTCCTTGAGAGCATCTCAGGGACCCTGAGAAAGATTCATTTTGTCCTGAAGTGTCAGTTTGCTCCAGAATATGAAAAATGCACAATAAAAGATAAAATATAGAAACTGAATTTTATACTAGTTTATAATATGTGAGTCTTTAAAAAAAAAAGCTATGTGCTTGTGTTAAGTCTCTTCAGTGGTGTCCTATTCTTTCAACACCATGAACGGTAGCCCACAAGGCTCCTCTATCTATGGGATTCTCCAGGCAAGAATACTGTAGTGGGCTGCCATGCCCTCCTCCAGGGGGCATCTACCTGACCTAGGGATCGAACCCACATCTCTTGCGTATCCTACATTGAAGGTATCCTGTGTACCACTGAGCCACCGGGAAAGCCATCCCCCCAACAAAAATAAGGATGAAATGTGTTAAAATTTTAACAAATTCAATCAATTTGCATGGAACTATTTCCTGATTTACTGTTTAATGCCTTTACTTATAATATGAAAGGTTCTTCTTTCTCTTCCTTATAATCAGCCTATATAGCAGAGAATCTTTTGACTTTATTATGTCTTTGGTTGTTTAAAGAGAAAAAGACCTTTATGAAAGAGCTATTGTCTTGATAACCACATTACCGTCTACTCATTTTTAAATGCTTTGTCACTTCAATTACTACCTAAGAAGTAAGTAATCTTACACTAGTAAAATGTTCAACTCTCCTCTGACAACTTTTGATTTTGTTTTTTTAATATCAGACTATAAATTTAGACCTAACAGAAATGGAAGATACTAAGAAGAGGTGGCAAGAATACACAGAAGAACTGTACAAAAAAGATCTTCATGACCCAGATAATCACGATAGTGTGATCACTCACCTAGAGCCAGACATACTGGAATGTGAAGTCAAGTGGGCCTTAGGGAAGCATCACTATGAACAAAGCTAGTGGAGGTGATGGAATTCCAGCTGAACTATTTCAAATCCTGGAAGATGATGCTGTGAAAGTGCTGCACTCAATATGCCAGCAAATTTGGAAAACTCAGCAGTGGCCACAGGACTGGAAAAGGTCAGTTTTCATTCCAATTCCAAAGAAAGGCAATGCCAAAGATGCTCAAACTACCGCACAATTGCACTCATCTCACACGCTAGCAAAGTAATGCTCAAAATTCTCCAAGACAGGCTTCAGCAGTACAGGAATCGTGAACTTCCAGATGTTCAAGCTGGTTTTAGAAAAGGCAGAGGAACCAGAGATCAAATTGCCAACATCCGCTGGATCATCAAAAAAGCAAGAGCGTTCCAGAAAAACATCTATTTCTGCTTTACTGACTATGCCAAAGCCTTTGACTGTGTGGATCACAATAAACCGTGGAAAATTCTGAAAGAGATGGGAATACCAGACCACCTGACCTGCCTCTTGAGAAACCTATATATATGCAGGTCAGGAAGCAACAGTTAGAACTGGACATGGAACAACAGGCTGGTTCCAAATAGGAAAAGGAGTACATCAAGGTCGTATATTGTTACCCTGCTTATTTAACTTATATGCAGAGTACATCATGAGAAACGCTGGGCTAGAGGAAGCATAAGCTGGAATCAAGACTGCCGGAAGAAATATCAATAACCTCAGATATGAAGATGACACCACCCTGATGGCAGAAAGTGAAGAGGAACTAAAGAGCCTCTTAATGAAAGTGAGAGTGAAAAAGTTGGCTTAAAGCTCAACATTCAGAAAACCAAGATCATGGCATCTGGTCCCATCACTTCATAGCAAATAGATGGGGAAACAGTGGAAGCAGTGGCTGACTTTATTTTTCTGGGCTCCAAAATCACTGCAGATGGTGACTGCAGCCATGAAATTAAAAGATGGTTACTCCTTGGAAGGAAAATTATGACCAACCTAGACAGCATATTAAAAAGCAGAGACATGTCTTTGTCAACAAAGGTCTGTCTAGTCAAGGCTATCGTTTTTCCAGTGGTTATGTATGGATGTGAGAGTTGGACTATAAAGAAAGCTGAGCACCGATGAACTGATGTTTTTGAACTGTGGTGTTGGAGAAGACTCTTGAGAGTCTCTGGGACTGCAAGGAGATCCAATCAGTCCTTCCTAAAGGAGATCAGTCCTGGGTGTTCATTGGAAGGACTGATGTTGAAGCTGAAACTCTAATACTTTTGCCACCTAATGTGAAGAGCTGACTCACTGGAAAAGTCAGATTTTCCTGACTTTTCCTGATGCTGGGAAAGATTGAGGGCAGGAGGAGAAGGGGATGACAGAGGATGAGATGGCTGGATGGCATCACCAACTCAATGGACATGGGTTTGGGTAGAATACAGAAGTTGGTAATGGACAGGGAGGCCTGGTGTGCTGCGGCTCATGGGGTCACAAAGAGTAGGACATGACTGAACGACTAAACGGAACTGATAAATTTAGAAGAAGAAATCCACCTAAACTACTTCTGGGATTTCTCAAAGAACCCCAGGGAAAAGAAAGGCTTTTTATTTCACCATATAAAATAAAAAAGAGGCTAAAAATAATTAAGCTTGTATAGCATGTTATTACTTTTAGGAGTTGCTTGGTAAGAACTGTTTTATCAGAAGACATTGAGCTTTCCCTAGGTTGAAATGCATAAGTAAAATGTTATTCATACATTTCAAAACTGTTTACTTTATGAGAAGTCCCTAGAATTGGGTAAATTCTCTTGCTGTTCGTAATATTTTTTTTTTAAACTTCAGGAGAAACACTGACAAAGACACTTATGAAACAACTCTAAACAGGTTTTCTGTATATTTCAGAGGCTTGGAGGTACACTGCTCCATACAACCAAATTTGTTTGTAGACTTATTCTTATTTTCAGCCTTCGTCAGATCTTCTGTATTTAACAATGATCACTAATAACTCAACCACAATCATTCTCTGTCAACTACAGACAGTTTCTGTTTTGTTTTGATGCTTGTCCAAAGACTTTCTATAGGCCAGAGAATTTCTATCATAGTGAAGAAGAACAGACTCCAAGTGTTGTGGGAAAGGACTGTTTCAGGCACTTCAAACTATTAATACCTCAAGGTAAAAGGCTGTAAACTGACATTCTGACAACTTGCAAAGATCACGGGATTGAGGATAATTTCTAAAACTGTTTATAGTCCAAAAGCAGATGGAACCTGCTGACAGATTCAATGAAATAAGAATCAATTACATTAAAAATCTGGGGAAATTCAGAAGAGAGGAATTCACTTAAATTTCTAGGTACTGTAAATGGTATATGAAAAGTATCTTAGACTTAGTTTCCTATTCTTCAGAGACCTTCACAACTTCAATCTCAGATTTCTTATGAAAACTATCTAGAAGTTAACTTTGTGACTTTCATAGTTGTTCAATATTGTATGGCTCTAGATTCGTGAAACAAACTTGAGAGGCCTTTGTTATGAAACAGTCTTGCTGCACCTATGAAAATAGGCCAAACATAATGAGACCAGCCTTTCTTTGATCAAGAGTAATCTGAGATTATTGTGACTATGTGGGAATACAGGTTGTCAGAAAAAACTGTTGAAGACTCTGAAATGAGCAAAGCTGATACTGACTAGCATACCCTTCAAGGTTGTCTGTACCTTTTACTACCTTTGTTTTATACCTCTACTGCAACTGAGAGCAATGAAAATGATTCTTATCATTAAAAATACAAGTGAAAATCTTCCCTCAAATGTAACAGATTATTACACTTTGTGGACATTGATCAATTTTGCATCTATTTATAAATTCATCTTAGTCTTCCTGATATCCTACACATAAATGCGTTCTTTGAATTCTCCTCTGAACTGGCTATAACATTTTACTAGTTTCCTTTGTAATTAATGAGCTCAATAAAATCTTTTACACCTGTTCATTTAAAATTATGAAAAAGGCAGTTGGTATACTACTATGAAATAATGAAACCTATACATTTTAAAAGCAGAAGAGGAAAGCTACCAGATTTAAGTTAATGATTAGAAAAAGAGCAATTTATATGAACAAAAATATGTAAAATATGATATACAGCATAACATTTCTATACAAAGTAAAAAGAAACCAAGAATAATACATTATGAACTACAAAACATTTAACCTTTCAAATAATACAGAAGTATACCAACAGTGTTACATGCTGACCTCAAAGGTTTCCCAAAGAGAAACCAGCACTTTTGAAACACTATCTTCAGCAGAATTATTCTCAAACTTCATTCCATAAATTCATATATAAAAAGTCTTAAGATAATTATACTAGAAATTTGCTCTAACTTCAGCAAAACCATGTGTTACTTATCTCCTGTTGCATTTGGAACTTCAATTTATACTGGACAAGTTATTTGAAATCTCTGTATTTCAGTGCCCTCAACTTTAAAATGAGGGCAACAAACCCCACCCTCAGAGGTTGTTTTGAGAATTAAATGAGTGACACATGTAAAATAATCAGAATAGTATATGGCCCACAACAATTACTATTTTTATTTTGCATGCAACAGTACATGCTATGAAACATATCATGAAGTAAAACTAATAACATTTTTCAAACTCAAGATGAATACTTGGTTTTTAAAAGTTTTTTTTTATATAAAACTCAGAAAAAACTGAAGACTAGAAGCCTTTTAAAAGCATTTCTAAATCAACTTCTTCTTATTGTTGGAAATTAGACGGCTTCTTGCCTTTTTATTCCCCATTCCTAACACTGACTTCAAACTGAAACAGGCACTTAAAATGGAAGATGAGGAGAAAGGATCCATATGATACATTTAGCCTGTGAGGCAACAAAAAAATATTAAAATGGCCATATTATAAAATTTTATTTCTAGGAATAAACTAAAGCTATCTCAATCAAACAAAGAAATACAACTTTCCATAAAAACTGGCTTTTTTGAAGGGAGGGCTAGAGCTTCTCATTAACATTGTAAGGAACAGAATTAGACCTTTAAAGTCCCTTCTAGCTCCAAAATTCTTTGAATATATGAATACAAGAAGCCTTAGAGAGCAAAAACTTGGAATTAGAAATACAACAAAGATCTTACTTTTAGTGGAGTAAATAGAGCTTGATGTAAAAATATGTTTCTAATCCTTTCTATTTTCTAAAACAGGAACATATGTATTTTTGCTGGAATAGTTTTTGGTCAAGCATTGTTAAAGTCTTAAACTCTTCCTATTTTTTTTAACATTTATGGAGGAGAAAGGACTATACTGCTATATAATTTACCAGAAAATCAAATCATAAGAAAAAGAACTTTAGAGGAAGAACAAACAGTGAAAACTTACTTAACTCATGACAAATAATGCTTAAAATCATTTCTAGAAGTAATTTTTTTAAAAATCAAAATCATGACAAAAGATAATCAACATAAGATACCTATGTTTCGTAGAATTTCAACAAGTTTTTCTCTTTTTGAGTACTGGCCAACTTGAAGAATGGTCTGCTGAACATCTCTACATGCTCCACCCACTTGTCCAACAGCAACAAACAAATAATTCGACTTTAAAAACTCCCCAGCCAACCTTGAAAGACAAAAGAGTATTCCTTAACTTATTCTCTTCCATCAATACTAATAATATTCACTGAATTCCCGCAAGTGTTACTTCAACATTTATAAGCCAGATTATAACATTTATAAGCCAGATTATAACAGTCATAATAAGAGATGGTAGATATTATATCACCCAAGTATCACTTTCAAATATCATTGTAAAATGTTAGCATTTTGCAAAACACTTATTACGAATGAAAAAGTCTGTGTCAAATGATGGGTAATTTCAAGTGGAGCCCTGACCACATGAAACTATATAAAATGTGTATACAACAAAAGTATGCTAAACTATCAGACTACAACAAGCAGGAATTTTTTAATTAAAGATTAAAATGCAAACCAACAGCAAAAATTCTGTTCTTCATTCAATGCCTTCATATATGTTACTTATAAGAGTTGTTTCCTGAAAATATGAGCTGTTAAATTAGTATATTCTAAATGAACTATAATATTCTGAGCAAACCAGATCTTAAGTCAATGCTTTTCACATCATGACAAACATAGAAAATGATAATATCTGTAGGGCATAACTGGTGAAAAAAATGAGACCAGGTGAACAGACTAGGGGCTAGGCCACACCAAGCTGCAGATGATCTCCCCAAAGTTTGAGGGTACCAGCATCCTGACATTCACACAACTCACGGACAACATATAATGAAGAAGCCCTGCTTTAGATCACAGAAACATGAGGTGGGGAAAAGGGGAACTGCCAATTACAGAGAAAGTTTGGGAGGGAAAAAGAGGAGGTCATGGAGCAGTCCTCCTCTCTCCTACATAGCAATCTCTTACTTTCTAGTCATTTCCTAGCATATCAAGAAAATAGTTCAAACTCCGCATATCTAGAATCTTAATAAATCACTGCTGCTTCTTTTTCATCTGCTCTCTTATCATAAAAGAAAAACTTCTTGTTCATACACTACTTCTAGAGTCAAGAACCCTTTCATCCAGGCACAAACCTTGACATTATCTAAAATTATTATCAATCATCCTTTACACTCATTAAAATATATACTGAGTGCCTCATGTGAGGCATATGTGGTATAAGGTACTATGTGTATAAAGATGAATATGATGATCTCTGCCTGTGTTCCTCATATCAAACAGCATAAATATAGCTATATAAAAGCAATTACTATAATTTAAAAATATTTTATTAGTTTAATATTTACATATTTTAATTAATGTTTTACTATAGTAAGCTAGTGCTACAATATTTAACAGCGATTTAACCTTACTATATTACAAGAAAACTGAAAAGTGTTTTAAATAGTTTCCTTCACAAGATAGAGGGTTCCTTTATAAGACTGGCAGGAAATGGATGAAATGATGTCTATTAAGAGTCTTCAAGTTTAAACCTTTATCTAAAGCAGCAGCAAGCAAGAACATGAAATAGTGATGACTAAGGAAAAGCACTCTGTGCAGAAGGAAAGAAGAAATAAGGATAAATAATGAAGAGGAACAGAATTTGGCTTGCGTAGCCAATAGGAAATACTCTAAATAAGCCAGAAAAACATCATTACAAGGAATAAAGTGGCAAATGAGGCAAAAATTGTCATGTACAAAAGCATTTAAAAGTTGGTTAGTCTGTGGAAATGGAAAGACATGGGAGAATTTATTTTAAATACATGGTGATAAAGATCAGACTTAGTTTTGCAATTTTAACAGCCCAAAAGTCAAACTGCAGACATATTAGAAAGCTACTATCAATGAGCAGAGGGGAACTGAAAAGGACCTAAAATAATGGTAAACAGAGAATAAACTAACAAATTTGCAATATTTTAGAGATAACTGCCAAGCTGAATACTTTTGAAGGGCGAAGTTAAAGGGATATGAGGGAGGAATCAACATGCTTCAAACGACTTTGGTTTCAAAAGACCTTGATGCCAACAAGGAAAATTGGAAAGAAAAAAGAGGGAGTTGAAGAAGAGGTTCAATTTTGTACCTGATGAACATGAGTTACTGGTAATTCATCTAAGAGGAAACATAATCCTGAAGAGTTAAATCTAAAAGTCTGAAGCTGAGAAGGATTAAGCATACAAGTAATAATCAGGCTGTTTGTTTTTTGATATTAACTTATACAAGTGAATACATTAACTTACACAAGTTCTTCATGTATTTTGAATATTAACCCCTCATTGAACATACTGTTTACAAATATCTTCTCCCAATCAGTACACTGTTTTGGGGTTTCTTCATGATCTCTTTCATAGTGTAAGATGAACAACCCAAATTTTTTAAATGGGCAGAGGTCCTGAATAGACATTTTCCCAAAGAAGACATACAGATGGCCAATAGGCATATGAAAAGATGCTCAATAACACTAATCATCAGGGAAAGGCAAATCAAAACTACTATGAGATATCACTGCACACCTGTCAGAATGGCTATTATCAAAAAGACAAGAAATAACAAGGGCTGGCAAGATGTGGCGAAAAGAGAATCCACATGCTCTGATGGTGGGAGTGTAAACTGGTACAGCCACTACAGAAAACAGAATGGGCATTTTTCAAAAAATCCAAAATAAAACTACCATAGGAAGCAATTCCACTATTGAGTAAGTATCTGAAGAAAATGAAATCACTAAAATGAAAAGATACATGTATCCCAATGTTCATAGCAGCATTATTTACAATAGACAAGATATAAAAGCAACCTAAGTTTCCATCAACAGATGAATGGATAAAGAAGATGTGGTACACACACACACACACACACACTGGAATATTACTCAGCCATAGAAAATAATGAAATTTTGCCATCTTCAATAACATGGATGAATCTGGAGGTAATTATATTTAGTAAAAGAAGTCAGAAAAAAGCAAATACTGTACATTTTCACTTATAAGTGGAATCTAAAAAATAAAACAAAGGAACAAATAAAACAAACAGACTCAGATATTGAGAATAAACCAATGGTCACCAAAAGGGAGGGGGCCAGGAGAGTAGTAAAAGAGGTGAAGAGGATTGAGTTACAAACTACTAGGTATAAAATAAGTTACAAAGACAGAATGTACAGCATAAGGAACATATTTAACATTTTATAACTTTGTATGCAATATATTCTATAAAATACTAAATTACTAAGTTGTACACTTGAAACTAATAATATTGTAAGTCAACTATACTTCAATCAAAAAATTACAGGTAATAAGTTTGGGAGAACATACAGGTAGAAATGCAAGCCAAGGATATGGATGCTACAACGGTTTGGGGAATATGCAGAATGCGAAAAATGGACTTCAGATGGAATAATAGGCAATTTGTAACATTTAAAAGCAGAGAGTAAAGCAATCATTCAGTAGGAACCAAAGATCTTTATGGAGTATATGGGTCTGGGAACCAAGGGATCCAAGCTAGAGTGGCCCATTTACCATCATTCCCAGTGACCCACATGGGAAATTGTGCTTACTGCACCTACTACAAGTATTGGAGGTCTTGGTTTCCAAAGGGGCTTCCCTGGTGGCTCAGAGGGTAAAGCGTCTGCCTGCAATGCAGGAGACCTGAGTTCGATTCCTGGGTCAGGAAGATCCCCTGGAGAAGGAAATGGCAACCCACTCTAGTACCCTTGCCTGGAAAATCCCATGGACGGAGAAGCCTGGTAGGCTACAGTCCATGGGGTCACAGAGTCGGACACGACTGAGCAACTTCACTTAACAGTTCCACCAGAGAAAACAGGAGTTTTACTGAACTGTATAAGTACTTCAGGTTCCCTGTTGCCAAGGGATTAGCAGGCAGAAAAAAGAGTCACCATTCTAGCTGGAATATGTCATGCTAACCTCAGAAGTCACAGTCCACACTGTATTTATGATACTCAAATATCTGTCAACCATTAGTACATAAATTTCCTAACACAAGTGCAATTCCCCCAAGCTCTATAATTTGGGTCAAAGAGGGGGCACCACCATAAAAATAATTTCATTTAGTAAGCACTTATTAAATCCTAGCTAGGTGCCACGTGCTCTCATCTTCTCACTCACACAACCACATACACTCTAATAAAATGCGATGCTAATGCAAAACCAGGAATTAAGGTAAGAAACAAGGAAAAATATAGGAAACTTTTTAGAAATACTTTTACTTTTAAACTGTTATAATCCTAAATTTTTTAAAAAAGTAAATTTCTCAAGAATAAGATATTCACATTGGTTCTCCTGCTATAAAAGCATTTTAGAACATAGCAGCTACTTCTGAGAAGAAAAAATTTACCTTTGAATTTCTTCTGGAAAAGTTGCACTGAACATAAGGGTCTGACGCTGTTCCTTTGACGGCATTCCTGGGCAGGAAATTAACTTTTTCATCTCTGGTCCAAAACCCATATCCAGCATGCGATCAGCTTCATCCAAAACTAAGTATTTGACTTGTCTGAGACCAATCTTGTAAGATATTTTCAAGGGTTAGAGCAAAGAATGCATACTAGTTAGTATAGTAGTTGATATATTAAATGAAAATATTCTCATCGAGCCTAACTATTAATATATTTTCAAAGATGAAGATTAGAAATCAATGCATACAATGATGAGACCACTGTTACGGTTAGGTAATAGTATTAGTATTCATTTCAGTTCTCAATTTTGTCTTATGTTATAAAACATTTCATAAAACTGAAAGAAATCAAAACATTTAGATCAGTATTACACAACAGACCTTTCTGTAATTACTTAAAAATTCTATATCTTCACTATTAGCCAGTAGCCATATGCAGCTATTAAGCACTTGAAATGTAGTTAGCGTGCCTTGAAGATCGAATTTTTAATTTTGTATCATTTAAAATGTAAATATCCACATGTAGCTAGTGACTACTGTATTGGACAGCACATATCTAGACTGCATTATCTGATAAAGTCAGGCTATTCAATGTAAGAAATAAAATTTCTTAATAGCATGACATTATCAAATGGCCTATAACTGACAAATTTATTTCTAACTCCTTTAAACCCTTAATAAATCCCTGATTCTCTAATCACTCAGGAACAACTGGGAAACTTTTCTTACCTATCATGAATACTTAGTGCTAAAAACAGAAGCACATATTTGCAAAAAGAAAACAAGTGATTTTGTTACCCCATGGAAGATGGGAAACAAGGTGGGAAATCAAGGTGAATTTCTCTGGATATTCTTAATAAGTAAAGAAAATTTCCTTTCAGCAGAAAGAGCATATTTTTAATAATCCCTTTAGAGAACAGTCTTAAAAAAGAAAAGCAGGGTCACGAAAGTGAACTGAAAATACTGATACAGAGCTGTAATGATGCGGTATATGAATACTGAAAATAAATAGCCCTAAAATCTCTCTCCAAAGACAGAAACTTAATAATCCTGGATAATATTACTCTCACACTTAAAACAGGAGACAAAATTACTGATGCCACAAAGGTTTTCTTCCAGGAAAAAAAAAAGATTTCCTCAAGACATATATGAAACTAGAAAAAATTATTGATTTCATTTTTCTCCCAGTATAGTGGGTCTAGGATATGGATTCTGGAATCAGATCCAGGTTCCAACCCTATCACTTACTAGAGCTAATTTAGAGATTACAATAAATTACATAATCTCACTAAAAGTTTGTTTCCCAAGTATAAAATGAAAAATACTATTTACCTATTTGTATTAAGATTTATATAAGAAAGCATTCAAGGAATCAAATGGGAGCCTAATATACAAATGGTGCTGTAATGAACATACATGTCTTTACACAAGTTTCTCTCTTTCCCAAACAAAACAATTATTAGTCAATCTCACAACTTTGTTATCCCTCTAGAGCCTACCTTTTCTTTGCCTATGATATCCATCAGTCTCCCAGGAGTAGCGCATAATATATTACAGCCTTGTACTATTTGTCGAATTGAATGCCCCAACTGGGTTCCCCCATATGTGACAACTGCTCTTACACAAGTCCTATTGACAATAAAAATAAATGTCATTTTCTAGTTGCTTGAAAATTAGTCATTTGTTTTTAATGAGATGTAAAATGAAATCCATAAAGCAAGAGCTAATATATTCAACATTCTTTTACAATTCATCCCAGAAAGTTGAAAAGCTGCAGGAAAAAAATATTTGCAACCTGTCTGATAGAGCTCTTCAAAAACAATGATAAACACAACCAACACCCACACAACGGGCCAACAACATGAACAAATGTCTATTAAAAATACAAATGGTTTTTAAACACTTTAAGTTCAATATTACTTTTAAAAGCAAAAACAAAACAAAACAAAACAAAACAAAGGAGGTCTAACAAAATTTTCCCTCAAGTGTGATAATGCCATGTTAGCCAGTGCAGGGAAATTGGCACTCTGAGGGATAAACTGATACAACCCCTTTCACAATTTTAGTCTCTATTAAAATTTTAAAACTTATTTTTCTCAATAAATTCACATATAGGATTTTCCCTTCAGATATGTCCCCACAAATGGGTAAAGATGACTGTGTAATATATTGACTGCTAACATGATTCTTAGTATCAAAAGACTGAAAACTATCTAGTTGTCTAACAATAAAAAACAGAATTATAGGCCTTCCTTACAAAAGAACTGAGCATCTATAAAGAGGAGTACAGTTCTATAGTAAGCGTTAGCTCCAACATATACCTTTTTTTTTTTTTTAAAGGGTGGCAACCAAGCTTAGTATGCTAAGATTTGTCGAGAGGAGAATTAAAGTGTGTACATATGCACCAGCTCTTTCTATACTATTTCACATAAAACTGGTAATAGTGTGTAAACTTTGAAGAGGAGGATTAAAGATAATTAGATACTTCTCAGTTTTTTGCCACAAAAATGTTCCAACAAATATCCACATACTAATACACATTTTGTGCATACATATTATCTGAAATATCATTATTGTTTTGTTTAAAAAAAAAAAACTTTTATCTTTTACTTGATTTAAAAGCTTGAAGAACAACACAGTACCTGGGGGTAAGAAATAAACACTGGTATAAGCAATGTACATCTACTTCTTACAAAAGATCTGTCAAGGTTGACATTAAAAAAATTTCAATTTTTCTCCTCTAATTTTAAATAAACTGATTTATACAAAATAAAAGGTGAAGGTTCTAGATAGAAAGCTCTTAAGAATTGTACAAAAAAACACTAATATACCAACAGATAAATGGGTAGATAGCAAATGAATAATTCACAGGGAAAATGTACAAAGCATTCAAAATGTAGTTCAACCTCTCAATAACCAAATAAATGAAAACATGAAGATAGCTGTAGTGATTTAAAAATACATACACAAAATCTTCAATATGCCTTCCTTCCTAAATGTAGATCCTAACTCCCTTCCTCCAAAGATGTGTGCAAGGCTGGCTTCATAGGTATATAACCTGTGCAGTCATATAGAGTCCTATGCTTAAAAAAGACCTGAGCCTGGTTTAATATTCTATTTGCTGCTTTAAAATTCATCATAATTTTTAAACAAAGGACCTTGTATTTTCATTTTGGGCTAGTTCTCACAAATTATATAGCCAGTCCTGAGTATGAGCTAGACTTAGTGACCTGCTTAGTAACAAACAGAATATAGCAAAAGTGACTGCAACTGTCTTACAAAAGTCACAGAAACCTCCTCCTTGCTCTTTCTCACTGACCTTTCAATCTAAGTGAAGCTAGCTGTCATTTCCTAGAGACAACCATTCTTACAGAGAGATCCAATAAAGCCAGATGACTGTAATTCTAAATGACATCTTGTCTGCAACCTCATGAGATGCCAAGCCAGAAACATCCAGCTAAAGTGTTCCTCAATTCCTAACCCTCAGAAACTGTAAGATAATAATATGTATTGTTTTGAGCAACTAGGTTTTAAGGTAAGCAGCAACAGATAACTAATATAATACCAAATAGTGGCAAAGTGTATAGTGAAGTTAACATTTTCAAATACTGCTGGTAGAATGCAAGCTTTAAAATAACTTCATATTCTTTAACATTAAATTTATAAGTAGAAAAGTTTATAAACAAGCTGTTCATTAAAGCAAGAACTGCTTTTATTTATAGTAGCCCCAAATTAGAAACAACTTAAATCTCCCAAATAGAGAAATAAAATACAAACACATGGACAATCTTACAGTCATTAAAAATTAGGTCTGATTGTTAAATAAGCAGTTATCCATTTTACAAAGTTATGTGTTAAAGAAACATTAACACAGAAAATTATTAGGGATAGAAAATTATTAGGAACACCATAAACTCATTTTTAAACATATACTTAAAGACTACCAGAAAACACATGAATATGTACACTGTCTTATCGTTCTACTTCTATCATTATCTAATTTTTAATAAGCATTTTAAAAAATAGATTCTATAAACAAGATTATGAAAAAGTCAACTTCAGTCAAGTAACACCAAATTAAATTATATGACTGCATTCTTATTCATGTACTGAGTTTTTCCCAAAATAAATACAATAATTCTCTAAAGAAAAACTTGTGAGTGGCATTCCAGATGTACTTACCCAAAAGAAAATTTTCTGGCTTCCAAATAGATTTGATTGATCAACTCTCGAGTTGGTGCTACAATAATACACTCTGGTTCCTGAAGTTCTTTAAAACGACTGGCAGTTATTCCATCACGCATCATATGAGCCAAAATTGGCAAGAGAAATGCTGCCTAGAAGTTAAATTGCATAACTTACAAATCTATAGGGCATCATCCTTTTCCCTATGGCAACCTATTCCTCATGTCTTTATATGCTTTAGCTTCTTCTTTCATCTTTTTGATAAATTTAAAATGACAAAGGGAAATTTTTATTTCAATGAGTTTCTAACATTTTGGTCGTCATGCTCGTATTATAAAATATAAAATGTTTGATAAAGTTAATCTATCTTATGAAACTATCTTTTGTGCTTTAAAAAAAATAACACAACCAAAGACTCTAAATAAACAAACATTAACTTATTTTGAGAGGTTAATGAGGAATGTAGCATTTATTCTAAATGATTCCTTTTGAGGTAGAAATAAAATCAGAATGCATGACAAAAGTGGTCCACAAAGCAGAGCAAAAACTGGGAAAGCATTCATTTGGATTACTAAACTTATCATCCTTGTAAAAGTTACATATGGCAAGAGTAACTTTGTGCTAGTTTTCTTATTAAATAAGACACTAAAATCTACCACCAAAACCACATTTAAGTGACACATTAGCTGCTATACTATACAGCTTATTTTCACTTATTTTCCTTTCAACTCTACTATGGAGGACTTTTAAGACTAATATATAGTATGAGGGAAGACTATGATCCTGGAAATGACAGTCTTTAATGCTCATCTCATGGAACCCTATTTAATTCACAAATCTCACAGTTTAGTCCTAAGACCAGCTTGGTCCCATCAGAGTTCTTTTAGAATTAGCATAACCAGAGGTCACTTCATACTAAGGACCAGGTACTGTACATAGGGAGAAGGCGATGGCACCCCACTCCAGTGCTCTTGCCTGGAAAATCCCATGGACAGAGGAGCCTGGCGGGCTGCAGTTCATGGGGTCACAGAGTCGGACACGACTGAGGGACTTCACTTTCACTTTTTACTTTCATGCAATGGAGAAGGAAATGGCAACCCACTCCAGTGTTCTTGCCTGGAGAATCCCAGGGACGGAGGAGCCTGGTGGGCTGCTGTCTATGAGGTCGCACAGAGTTGGACACGACTGAAGCGACTTAGCACTGTACACAGACAACAACAGTACACACAGCTATTTCTCATTCTCTTGACTCCAAAACTGTATCAGCTATCACACTGTTATTGTTAGTCACTAAGTTGTGTCCAACTCTTTTTGACCCCATGGACTACAGTACGTCAGGCTCCTTTAACTATCTCCCAGAGTTTGCTCAAACTTATGTCCATTGAGTTGGTGATGCCATCCAGCTATCTCATCCTCTGTCGCCCTCTTCTCCGCCTGCCTTAATCTTTCCCAGCATCAGGGTCTTTTCCAATGAGTCAGCTCTTTGCACCAGGTAGCTGAAGTACTGGCGCTTCAGCATCAGTCCTTCCAGTATATTCAGGGCAAATTTCTTTTAGGATTGATTGCTTTGATCTCCGTGCTGTCCAAAGCACTCTCAAGAGCCTCCTCCAGCACCACAGTTGTTCTTTGGCTTTCAGCCTTCTTTAAGGCTCTCACATCCATACATGACTATTGGAAAAACCTTACCTTTGACTGTAAGGACCTTTGTAAGCAAAGTGGTAAATTTCTGCTTTTTAATATGCTGTCTAGGTTTGTAGGAGGAAGTATCTTTTAATTTCGTGGCTGCAGTCACCATCCACAGTGATTTTGGAGCCCAAGAAAATAAAATCTGTCACTGTTTCCACTTTTTGTTTCCCATCTATTTGCCATGAAGTGACAGGGAAAACTTTACATTACATAAATTATTTTTTCCCTTGCTCTTATAATCAAAGGTCTTATAACCTTTGGTGCTTTGACTCTCAGTTGTTTTGTTTTAAATATTATGTCCCACAGAAGGAGCTGAATACACTTAGAGATTAAACATCTATGAACTGCAAAATACTACTCTAGAAATAGTTAAAAATTCTTTCTTCAAAAGCACACAAACTTCAATAAAACCAGAAATCAGAGGCAAAAACATGAGTATTTATGACAGTTCACTAAAATCATCTACTTGGGAAGAACCAAAGTTCAAAAAGTGATAGTTTGAATACTGGGCAAAATATATGTAGGGAAGTGACTTACAGTCTTTCCAGAGCCCGTCTGAGCACAAGCCATCAAATCTCGTCCTCCTTGTATAATAGGAATACTGTATTTTTGCACAGGAGTAAGCTTAGTATAACCAGCTTTAGCAATGTTGTTATTCAGTGTCTGACAAAGATTAGCTTCTTCAAAAGTCTAAAAAAAATCAGGGGGCAGTGGTTAAATTCCATGTATCATACACTAGTCATTCCATAAACATACTCCATTTGAATTAGTTTCAAGTTGTTAATTCTACTTTATATATGCATATGCCCCCATTCAAAAGTAATATCTAGAACTTGTACGCGATTACTTGATAGAATTAAGGAATATTCCATACAGAAAATGGCTCTAAAAACTTGTTCAGCCCCCTTAAAACCTGTGAGATACAAATAACTCTGATCAATAAAAATGGTTCATTATCAACAGGGGACTCTGGGATCCCCCATTCCTTAGAAAAATCACTCCCCTAAGATGCACTTTTTCACATACGTAGAAAGCAGAAATATTGAATCTTTAGGAAAAGTATCCTTTTTAATAAATTTAAATCAAGTTTCCATCCTAGTTTGAGGAGGTGGGGAGGAAATATAGTACCCTCCCTTTCAACACAGCAATTAATTCAAATGTAGATGTTAGATATGATTCTAAATTTCCAACCTAAGACATTAAATTCTAAAGATGAAATTTTTGTATTCTTTAATATCAACGTAAAGAAATGTGCCAAATTTTTAAAAAGCAAAGTTTGCCTCACAGTCATTACAGAAACAATTATTGCACTGACCAGAATTGCTGGTGGTGGATCATGTCCAGATACTTCTACAAGAATAGTATCATATTTGTCAAAGTTTATGCCTGTCTGATAATGTGCAAAGATGGAGTCCTCATCTTCAGGTGGAGGAGGTGGTATGTAGGTCACTTTTGGTCCTTAGAATTTAAAAGAAAATTTACATTATAAGGACTAGAATAAAAACAAGAGAGAAAACAGACGAAAACCGACAAACTCAAATTTAAAACAACATGCAAATTCCTGGGCTTCCCTGGTGGCTCACTGGAAAAGAATCCACCTGCCAAATGCAGGAAACACAAGTTCACTCCCTGCCACAGGAAAATCTCACATGCCACAGAGCAACTAAGCCCATGCGCAGCCTGTGCGCTAGAGCCCAGGAGCTGCAACTACTGAGCCTACGTATCACAACTTCTGAAGCCCGTGCACCTTAAAGCCCATGCTCTGCAACAAGAAACGCCACCACAATGAGAAGACCGCAACTAGAGAGCCCTCACTCTCCGCAACTAGAGAAAAGCCTGTGTAGCAACGAAGACCCAGCACAGCCAAAAGTAAATAAATAAAATTACAAAAAAGTTCCCAGTGTTTACCATTAAAGTTTTTACTTCAAACTTTTAAAGTTATCTCTTTAAATATTCTGCATTTGTATTAAAATGTAATATACATTTCTGTGGATCACACAAAAATTAATATACCTTGAGTGTCACCACTTTCTCCTCCTTCAGCTTCTGACTTCCAAGAATCTTAAAAGGAATCAAGCCAAAAAAAGACAAACGTTTTTTAAAATTGAGGGGTAAAACAATACTCACTATAAAAATCAAATACCTTATCTAAAGTAAAACTTACTCTTTCCAGAGCCTGTAATTACTTCTTCATTTAAACCTTTGTAACCACCTATTAAAGAAATACACAGTGACAGTCAGTCAATATACAAGACTGTGTCTATCTTTATTTTTGTTGCTTGTCTTCAAAGAGAAAAAGTTCTAAACATGGATGGTCCCCTCAAACAAATAATACTTCAGACAATTAAGATAAATAGAATCCTGAATATTTTAAGTTCCCTTAGCATTTAAAATGCTGACTTTATGCAGGTTACAATGTTATAGTATATTAGTATCTTCTTGTTTAAGCTGTTATGTCTCTTTCCTATTCCTATATTCCTCAACAAAGGAATATATTTTCTAACAGGAACTAAAAGACCATCTCTGTTGAGATGTCCCCACTATAACCTATAGGCTCTATGATTTGCTAGGACTCAGAATACAGTCATAACTATGGCTGTGACTTACTACACAGAAAAGATATGGAGCAAAATGAGCAAAGGTAAAAAGGGTATGGAGAAAAGCCCAGAGAAGACCAAGTGCAAGATTTTAAGAGTCACTCCCACTGGTGTTATACAGGTCAAGTTGTGACAACATGCTGAAAATGTTTACCAGAGTAATCAATTAGAGATTCAATATCCAGGAGGGGCTGATAAAGCAGGCAGGAACCTTCTGCCTGGCATGTACCAAATTTCCCAACTCCCAGAAGAAAAGTGGGTATTCATTATAAACCACATTGTTATACAAACCATTTAGGTACAGTGGACCACTCACACTGGTTAAGGGTGTTGAGATCCCTCCCCAAATCCAAGTTCCCAGAAGTCAGGGAAGGATCTTGTAAGAAGGACTTTCCAAGAACAGTCAGGCCTATCATGTTAACTCTTTTCCACACACTACCTTTCTGGTTTCTAGACAAGGAGTCATTGATTGTGCCACTTCCAGGTACTATCACAAAAAGAATAAGGATTGCATTAGATTTGAAAGGCTGCTGCTGCTGCTGCTGCTAAGTCGCTTCAGTCGTGTCCGACTCTGTGCGACCCCATAGATGGCAGCCCACCAGGCTCCGCCGTCCCTGGGATTCTCCAGGCAAGAACACTGGAGTGGGTTGCCATTTCCTTCTCCAGTGCATGAAAGTGAAAAGTGAAAGTGAAGTCGCTCAGTCGTGTCTGACTCTTAGTGACCCCATGGACTACAGCCAACCAGGCTCCTCTGTCCATGGGATTTTCCAGGCAAGAGTGTTTATATAGCATTTTTATATGTGCACTCTAATTTTCTTGTCCTGTATGTCCACAGGTCTTCAAACCCCTTTTCAAACAAGATCTAAGAATTTGTATAAAATATGGTTTAGCCATTAATCTTTTTCTATAATGAAGAAACCAAGAATTTGAAGGAGTGAAGCAGGGAAAAGTGGTTCAAGGGAGTTGCCACTCTGAATGCTCTCAGACTAATAATGATCTCAGAATTTTTCAGAGATATTAAACAAGCTTTATTGTTTTACTAGTCTGGAAAATATTTTAACTATTATATGAAATTTAAGCATTTTTAACTCTGAGATTTTTTTAGTAATATAAAAGTATCTATACTGAATTTTCTTTATCCCCTACACCAAGCTAATTATCTCATAAGATCCTTTTATTTTTTATAATAATTTCAATTATTTTATTTATATATCAAGAAAATGTCAAAAATTACCTAATGAATATGCAATCAACTTCACTTGAGTAAACAAATCTTCATCAAGCGATTATACTTAGTTAATTGCATTTCTTTAAACCTTTAAACTGCATTTGTAAATTTAATACATACCGTTCTAAACACTTTAAATGCTTCACCTTATAAGCAAAACCTTTCCAAGCTTTCAGTTCTCTTAAATATTGCAACAATTTTATAAGTCAAAAGTCAACCACAAATTTTTGTTTGAAAACTGTATGGTTATGTCTCAGATTCTGTAAAATGCTAAATTCTCTAAAACTGCAAACAGTAGTTTTTAAAAATGAATTACCTAAATTGATATAATATTCAATTTATTTAAATAGTGATAGTGAAGTTGCTCAGTCGTGTCCGACTCTTTGTGACCCCAAGGACACCAGGTTCCTCCGTCCATGGGATTTTCTAGGCAAGAGAACTGGAGTGGGTTGCCTTTTCCTTCTCCAGGGAACTTCCCAACCCAGGGATCGAACCCAGGTCTCCCACACAGTAGACAGATGCTTTACCGTCTGAGCCACCAGGGAAGTCCTTATTTAAATAAAACCACTCATTTTAAAACAATGAGAATTATTTAAGCATATCTAAAAGGTGTAGAATAAATTATGTGAGGCATTATGTTACAATTCTGGTTCAGAGGCAGATGTTCTTAGAAAGTTGAAGTTGTTAAGGCTTTGGAATTGTAGCAGGGAGAGTAAAGATATATCACGGATGGTGAAAGTAAGACTACGTAAAATGTCTTACAATCAGAATTTTTCTTTGATTTAAAAGGAAAGGAGTAAACAGAAGCATATGAAAACCCTGGCTCCTCCAAGATCATAGGGCAGTTCATTTTTCTGTATTAATCTGTAAATGTCAAAACAATTTTAAAAATGAACAGTTACTTGTGTTTGTAATAGAACTTTCTCTGAAATGTTCTAGATGGTGACAGTATATAGGAGATCAGGAGTCCAAAATAGAGTGCATTCACAGACTTTTTGCAAAAGGTTAAAAATTTTTCAACAGAAAGAAAATGAAACAAATCCTCTGAGAAAACGATACACTTTAAGAGTTAGAGTGTTATTATGTTGCTAATGAGATCAAGGTGTTTCTCAAGTCTCTATCAGCCATACCAAAATGTTTCATATATTGAATCAAAGTGATTGGGAAATAATGGCTATAAATTTACTGAGCTATATTTAAATATTCATGTTTTCTTTTCATAGTAAGAAAAATTATTTTAATATAAGAATCTATAAACATAGATTACATCTCAGTCTTTAATATTTGCATGGTAACTCCCATTTTATGGTTATATTATTTATTAAGCAGTTATTTATTGATGACTTTTAGGTGATTTTCAGTTTTCACTTATCATAAATGAAGCTTCAGTGAACATCCTTTTACATGTATTGAGCATATATACCTATAGTATATAATGGAATTGTTGGGATTAAAGAGTAGTAGTAAACAACTGGCTTTCCCTGGAGAAGGAAATGGCAACCCACTCCAGTATTCTTGCCTGGAAAATCCCATGGACAGATGAGCCTGGTGGGCTATAGCCCACAGGGTTGCAAGAGTCAGACACAAACACAGCAACTAAACAACAAAAGTAAACAACTTCTCCAAACTGGCCGTGCAAATGTATACTCCTCGAAGTATGTAGAAAAGCAGCAACAGTTACCTTTAACTTCAAAAATTAAACTTTGATTACAGTCATTTTAACCACTTACAGGTAAACCAAGTAAGAACTCACCTCGTCCACTTCCACTACCACTTCTGCTTTGGAAAGTGTCACCATTATCTGTAAGGCATTGTTTTAAGAATATTTAGAGAAAACACAGCTCCTCTTCAAGCACATAAAACATATAGCTATTTCTTTTCAAATACTGAGTGATTTCTCAGGATTCCTAGACCCTTAACCCACCCATCTCCTAATTCTATATTAAAACCTTTTTCTCATTTGAACATTTTGTTTAAACACTTCATTTTTTTAGGGCAATTTCAGGTTTCCAGATATTTCCAGTCCTCACACCTGCATATTCCTGACCTCCCCATAATCAACACTCCCCACAACAGAGGTATTTTGTTACAGTTGATAAACCTAAACTGGCACAACATAATCACCCAAAGTCCATGGTTTACATTACAGCTCATTCACGGTACTGTACAGTGTTTTTTATGTCTGCAAAAATGTATCAAGGCATGTCTCCATCATTATAGTATCATACAAAGTAACTTCACTACCCTAAAAATTCTCAATGCTTTGTCTGTTCATCTCTTCCTTGAACCCCTAGCAACCACTCATTTTTTTTCGCCCCTCTTCTTACAGTTTTGCCTTTTCCAGAATGTCATACAGAGCTGGAATCATACAGGATATGGGCTTTTCAGACTGGCTTCTTTCACTCAGTAGCACATATTTAGAGCTTCCCCTATGGCTCAGCAGTAAAGAATCTGCCTGCAATGCAGGAGTCACAGGAGACGCAGGTTCAATCCCTGGGTCAGCAAGATCCCCTGGAGGAGGGCATGGCAACCCACTATAGTATTCCTGTCTAGAGAATCCCATGGACAGAGGAGCCTGGTGAGTCCATGGGTTTGCAAAGAATCTGACACAACTGAAGTGACTTAGCATGCACACAGTACGCATTTTAGGCTCCTCCATGTCTTTTCAGGCTTGATAGCTCATTTTTCTTTAATACCACAGTTGATTTAACTACTTTTAAACATTTTCATCAACAGAATGGGTTTTTTTTTTCACTTTCTCCTCAAATCCCCTCAGAATCCTTTCTTTGAAACCAAAGGAAACTTCATTTTCCTTCTTCTAACTAAAAGTATAATTTATATCTAACAATAATTAACTGGTAGATAAGGAAGAAGGAATAATTCAGAGTACACATTTTATGAGGGAGGGAAAACTGTCCACGTTCTTTTTCCCTACAAATCTAAAAAAGCAGCGACAATCATGAGCCAATCTAATATGCTTAAAAATATATATTAGGTTCAATAATCCTAGACCTAAAAGCAAATGTAAATGATTAATATTCAGTAATAAATTCTATTTCTCACCTGCACCACTTAATGCTGATCTTCTAGAACCAAAAATGCCACCAGAGCGCTGGGTCCCCTCATCTTGTTCATAATTGCTATCTAGATTTCCAGATAAAAAAATTAGATTATGTTACTTTCTAAAACTTTTAAATCATGCAGTAAACAGAAAAAAATCAATTTATGGTACCGAAAGTTAAAAAGATGCAAGATAAAATAAATTTAACAGGAATCATAGTATTTTTGAAGTATCACACAGAAGGAATTTTCCATAAATTATTTCCTTCAATTATAAATTACTTTCTCAAAATTTTACTAAAATTATCTTTAAAAGTAGTCAGAGCTAATACTACACCAAAATATGATATAGGCAAATTAAATTACCTTTGAAAAACAGCACTGTTACTGTCCCTCAAAATTTTACATTACATAATCTTACTGCTTATTCTCCAGAATTTCATCGCTTGGTACCCACTGCACTCAAATCAAACTTTATCGGTCTTAAACAGCAACCCACTGGATCTCTTCACTTTTTAAAAAGTGACAATTCACTAATCTGCTACACATCTATTAAATCATTAAATCTTTTATGTTTTTAGTTTTACTATTCTGTTCTCCTCTGTTAAGAGAGACATGCATTCCAAAAGTGACTTCAGGAGACAATATCTTAGCACCAAGGAAAGACGACTGGAAAAATTTAGGTAGAAAGCCACACTGGTATAAGAAGGTATAATGGGAGGCTGAGTCATGAGAATGCCACTTATTTTAAGGTCAGCCATCTTTATCAAAGCTCTGAAATGCTTCACAGCATGTAATATTAAAGAACTGCATC
The DNA here is from genome assembly GCF_042477335.2 of Ovis canadensis. Taxonomy (NCBI): domain Eukaryota; kingdom Metazoa; phylum Chordata; class Mammalia; order Artiodactyla; family Bovidae; genus Ovis; species Ovis canadensis. The sequence goes on from NC_091260.1 coordinate 36,453,463, forward strand.
ACACAAACTGTTAGAAAGATTCACATATTCTCATTTAATCTATAAGGAATTACATGTGTCTATTTTTACATAGCATAAGTGATTATATACCAGCCACTATACTAAACCATTCCCATATAGTCATAACAATCTTATATGTGATAGGTGTTATTTTTAATCATTTCCTTAATAAATGAAGCACAATATTCGCAATCCACTACTAACTTGGACTTCCTAAACCAAATCCTCCACGGCAACCTCGGAAACTACCTCTTCCACCTCTTCTGGACGATCCTGAAGCTTCTGAATCATTTCCGTCTTGATAACCTATAATATTAAAACACAAACGACACAAAAACCAACAAAGCAATCTTGGGGACATGGTGACCAAGTTAATTTAAGCCTTGCATAATTCAATGACTTTAATATTTTAAGCCATCAACAGATAGTTACTAAAGAGAAATGCTGTATTTGACCTATAAATGCCCAACTTTACCAGTAAATAGACAAAAGCTATGTTTTAAAAAAAAAATCCACTATTTGCTTTGCGAACAAAACCTAAAAATGACTAGAAAGAAAAAGTGACACCTATAAACACTGCGGTGTTGGTGAAGACTCTTCAGAGTCCCTTGGACTGCAAGGAGATCAAACTAGTGAATCCTAAAGCAAATAACTCCTGACTATTCATTGGAGGGACTGATGCTGAAGCTGTAACTCCAATACTTTGGCCACCTGATGTGAAGAACTAACTCGTTGGAAAAGACCCTGATGCTGGGAAAGATTGAAGGTGGGAGGAGAAGGGAACGACAGAGGATGAGATGGTTGGATGGCATCACCAACTCAATGGACATGAGTTTGAACAAGCTATGGGTGTTGGTGATGGACAGGGAAGCCTGGTGTGCTGCAGTCCACAGGGTCGCAGAGAGCCTGAGTGACTGAACTGAACTGAATGTCCTGAAAATATCAATTAATTCTAACTGTTCTAATATGTCATTTAGGATCTCTGTTGCCTTACTGATTTTCTGTCTGGAAGATTTGTGTATACAAATGACCAATACACACATGGAGAGCTGCTCAACATCACAGTCATTAGGAAATGCAAATCAAAATCTCAGTGATACAAGGATATGTTGTGCAATACAGAGGATACAGCCAACGTTTCATAATAACTATAAATGGAGTATAACCTTTAAAAGGTATGAATCACTGTTTTGATACTTGTAATTTACAAAATATTATATATCAACTATATCTCAATTATAAAAAATGATAGATACCACTTTATATCCATTAGAATGACTACAGTCAAAAAGACAAACACTAACAAGTGTCACCAAAAGAAATGTACTTGAATGTTCAGAGCAGCAGTTTCAGAACAGTCCAAAACTGTACAAAATCTGAGTACCCACCATTAGCAGAACAGGAGAACAAAAGAACACTATATAGCAATAATGATCTTCAACTGCAACCAACAATAAGACAATCTCACAATTACATTAAGAGGAAGCTAGACACAAAAATATACTATGTGATTCCATTTATATTAAGTAGAAAATTTTTTAAAATGTATGCTGCTAGAAGTCGGAATAGAGATTAACTGGAAGGGCAGTGCTAATGACTAAAAATGAGCATGAAAGGGGTTTTTGAGGACCTAGTAATTTCTACTCCTGATCTGCGTGCTTGGGAAAACAGAGAACCCAGGTGTTTTCAGTTACTGAATAATCACTGAGCTGTATACATTTATGACATATGCACCTACCTGTTCCTATATGACATCATACTTCAACATAAACTTAGATACAGTTCTATTTATTTACACACACATCTATTTACTGAGTGACACCGTGTCACACACAAATTTTCTACCTTCAAATGTATACATCTAAAGAAAATAACAATCAGGGACACCCTATTAGGCAACCTACACTAGTCAATAAACCAGGATCAAGTACAAAGAGCTGCAACTGGCTTTTCACTGCTTCACTTAAATATGAATTAAAATGATTTAAAGAAAACTGAATAGTAAGCAAGATAATCATTGTTCTGCAGAAAACCAAAAAATTTAAAAAGAGCTATGTTTTAGGAACATTAGTGTCAAAACTGCTTGTTAAAGGGGGAAGGAAAGCAATATTGAAAGAGGAGTCTGTTTCTTGACTAAATGTCCACCCCATCATTGCAGGGACCCCTGCAATTGCCTTTAAAGACTCAGCTTACGAGACAAATAAGCCATCCCTCATTCACCAAATTCCTACACCCCCCTCACAACTCAACCAAGGCTATAGTGAAATCCACAGCAAGTCTCAGCTTCACTAGGAAGGCCTGCTATTCAATGATCTATTCAATGAGCCAATCATCTCTAATAGGCAAGGGGAAAATATATCTCCAAGTTGCAGCAAAAACTATGATGTATCTGATGAATCTAGTGCAGCTCCAAAAACTAAAGTTCTATCATAAATATATTTTCACACTTGTAGCAATTATATAAGCTCACTGTGGTTTTTCGTGGATATTGTTGCTATTTTAACATGTCTGCCTACAGATAATCCAGAACTGAGCACTTTTATACCATCTCACCTCAAGTAGAGGCAGGATTAGCAAGTATGGTAATTAATCTACAATTTCTCCCTTCTCCCATATCTCCAATGTTCCTCCTCACAGACAAAGACATTCCAGTTTATCTATACTGTGACTGACCAAGATTCACACAGTCCCACCTTTCGTACTTCATAGAACACTCTGGTGGTCTTAGGAAAAGACAAATCTAGTGACATCAGAAAGCAGGAGACACACCTACTGAATATTAACTCAAATATTAATAGCATAAAGGATATGCCAAAGCGTTTTTCTTGAAAGGTTTTCACCACCAAAATTTTTCTTTCAGCTCTTCCAAAATCAATTTTTCAGTTTAATTTCTGTCTTAAGTACAAGTTGTTCCAAAACATGGTCCTTACCGCCTCTCTTGGAAAACCCTCTGTTCCGTGTTTGATTATCTTCACAGTCATTACTAGACTCTTGAATAAAAATTTAACATGTGAATAGCATCTAAATAATTATTGAAGTAGTACTGTCACAAGAGAAATTACCGAGAAAAATAAACATATTCATAAGCTAACATATGAACAAAATTTTAAATTTTAAAATAACTATAACAACAAAATATAAACACATTATTCAGTCAATTCTTTTTAAAAATCACCTAATATACCTAAATACTAAATGTTAACCATGTATCTGTCAAGTTCTGAGCACAGCCAAAAAATAAGAATTTCACAAATGTCATGAAAGAGTTTCAGAAATATCTGAACAGTTGAGTACTCAAATGGATCTCAGAAATGCATAACTATTGTATTTATAATGTCATCATTATTTCTGTAAATTGTCTTTCTTAATAAACCTGAGACATTAGTGTTTTTTTTTAATATATGCAAACTTTCCCCCATCCATCCTAATGGAAGCATTTGGGGCTATCCTGGCTTTCTGTTCTCGGTGACATTATTAACTAACATTACCAGAGTTTCTACATAGTAGTATGAGGATCACTACACTGAAGGATGACTAAAAAATATCAGGAAAGTTGGTTAAAAATAAATTATTAGAACCCACCCTAGAGAGATTCATTGTGAATGTGCAGAGTGACATCAAGGAATGAACAATTTTTCTAAATTAAAAAATTATACATTATTGATATAACTTTAAGTAGTAACTTTAAGCTTTCTAGAAGATTCCAATAAAGCCATATTTGGAAAATACCAAGATGGTTTCAAGGAATCTTTGTACGTATCACTAACATTTAGTACCACAGAACTTTAGGTCCCAGTGATGACATATGTAGCTAAACAGATTAAAAGCTATCAGTTGTTTATGTACAAAAGTACTAATCTACTCAATTAATATTGATTTATAATAAACAATGACCCACAGCTCTTGTTGCAGGCTCCTATTTGAGCTGACATCAACAACTGAAAATATTCCTGAAGAGTCATTTAATATCAAGACCACCTTCTCAGAAGCAAGATTTCATACAAGGGGATTGAAGAGGAAAAAGAATTCTGGAAAGATTCTTAGAATAATCTGGAATAATGGAATTATTATTTGATGATATAATTCATCATCATCTGGAATAATGATGATGGTAGCATTTATTGCCATATATGAAAGAAAACCCACCTCACATAACCTTTGGCCAACTGTTCTCCTAAAACAAACTTACAGTTATTTTGACCACACTGAGAATTAAAATAGGCTAATGCCAACTAAGGTCCGTCTAGTCAAGGCTATGGTTTTTCCGGTAGTCTCACATGTATGGATGTGAGAGTTGGACTGTGAAGAAGGCTGAGCGCTGAAGAATTGATGGTTTTGAACTGTGGCGTTAGAGAAGACTCTTGAGAGTCCCTTGGACTGCAAGGAGATCTAATCAGTCCATTCTGAAGGAGATCAACCCTGGGATTTCTTTGGAAGGAATGATGCTAAAGCTGAAACTCCAGTACTTTGGCCACCTCATGTGAAGAGCTGACTCATTGCAAAAGACCCTGATGCTGGGAGGGATTGGGGGCAGGAGGAAAAGGGGACGACAGAGGATGAGATGGCTGGATGGCATCACTGACTCGATGGACCCAAGTCTGAGTGAACTCTGGGAGTTGGTGATGGACAGGGAGGCCTAGCGTGCTGCGATTCATGGGGTCGCAAAGAGTTGGACACAACTGAGCAACTGAACTGAACTGAGTGACATTAGGAGAAGTTGGGTGAGGAGTACAATTACATCAGAGGCAAGCTGAAGGAAATCTTCTGTACTATTTTTGAAACTTTTGAGTCAAATGATTTCAAAATAAAAAGTTATTTAAAAAGAAATAATCTCTGTAGAGTTAAAAATAAAGTTAAGCACAAACAAAAATGAGATAATGATCCCAAGATTACTTATAATCTATTAATTATAGAAAAATAATGTAATAATAACACATAAAACTCAGTATCCATCTGACACTCTTCTAAATGAATTCTATTTTAACTTTTTAAATCCTCACAAAAACCTTATAAGGTGGTTAATATCCTCAATTTATAAACAGAGAAAAAGAAATACAAAGTTAAACATGCTTTTTTAAGATAATACAACTGACAGGAAGAGAAGGATCTGGGTCTCAAATCCCAGGTGTCTGATTCCAAAATCTAAGCTTATTGCTAAACTGGACCAGCTAAGGGACAAAAGATACAGGAAAAATAACCAAAAAATACACTATGTATCTGTGTGCAGAGAAGTTATAAAGACTCCATAGATCAGTGGTTACCAAATGAAAGAAGCATCAGAGTCAGCAGGGAGGCTTTTAAATACAGGATCCAGGGCCTCACTCAAATTCCTCATCAGGTTCTCTTGGAAAGTATTGTTAATTATTGTAGTTTATCTTCTGCTAACAATACTCTATTCTCACCATTTTCAGTATTCCTCCAAACCAGAGTGTCAGGACCTTTACATAAATGTCTTTGTTCAGCAGTGATCCAGTCTCATGAATCCTTTTCCACTGGAAATACTTATTTGAGTCTGAATAAGGACCTACATGGGCTTCCCTGGTGGCTCAGAGGGTAAAGCATCTGCCTGCAATGCAGGAGACTGGGTTCGATTCCTGGGTCAGGAAGATCCCCTGGAGAAGGAAATGGCAACCCCCTCTAGTACCCTTGCCTGGAAAATCCCATGGACGGAGAAGCCTGGTAGGCTATAGTCCATGGGGTTGCAAAGAGTTGGACACGACTGAGCAACTTCACTTAAGGACCTACATGCCCCAAATTGTACTTATATATGAAAGTGAAATTTTGCTTCCTGACTTGTTCTACTATCCTTTTTCTTAAGGTAACACAGCATTCAAAAGTTGTACTTCATAGGTTAGTTAAGATAGATGACAACAGCCCAGATTAGGAAGGCTGAATTCTTGGTTAAGGCTCTGCCTATACTGCTTTGGTCACAAAGAGTCGGACACAACTGAGCGACTGAACTGAACTGAATTGAGAGTGCTTTGAGGCTTCCGTGGTGGCTCAGCTGGTAAAGAATCCACCTGCAATGCGGAAGACCTGGGTTGGGAAGATCCTCTGGAGAAGGGAATGGCTACCCACTCCAGTATTCTGCCCAGGAGAATTCATGGATGAAGCACAAGCTGGAATCAAGATAGCTGGAAGAAATATCAATAACCTCAGATATGCAGAGGACGCCACCCTTATGGCAGAAAGCCAAGAGAAACTAAAGAGCCTCCTGATGAAAGTGAAAGAGAGTGAAAAACCTGGCTTAAAACTCAACTTTCAAAAAATGAAGATCATGGTATCTGGTCCCATCACTTCATGGCAAATAGGTGGAGAAACAATGGAAAACAGCGACAGACTTTATTTTCTTGGGCTCCAAAATCACTGCAGATGGTGATTGCAACCATAAAATTAAAAGACGCCCACCCCTTGGAAGAAAAGCTATGACCAACCTAGACAGCATTAAAAAGCAGAGACATTACCTTGCCGACAGAGGTCCATCTAGTCAAAGCTATGGTTTCTCCAATAGTCATGTATGAATATGAGTTGGACCATAAAGAAAGCATAAAGAAAGCTGAGTGCCAAAGAACTGATGCTTTTGAACTGTGGTATTGGAGAAGACCCTTGAGAGTCCCTTGGACTGCAAGAAGACCAAACTAGTCAATCCTAAAGGAAGTCAGTTCTGAATGTTCATTGGAAGGACTGATGCTGAAGCTGAAGCTCCAATACTTTGGCCACCTGATGCAAAGAATTGACTCATTAGAAGACCCTGATGCTGAGAAAGATTGAAGGCAGGAGGAGAAGGGGACGAGAGAGGATGAGATGGTTGGACAGCATCACCGACTGGATGGAAATGAGTTTTAGCAAGCTCTGGGAGTTGCTGATGGACAGGAAGCCCAGCATGCTGCAGTGCACGGGGTCGCAAAGAGTCGTACATGACTGAGCAACTGAACTGATAGCTGCTTTATAAAACCATGTTTAAATAAATCAGAGCTGGAACAGATTAAGACACTTAATTTTATTTTCTCCTTAACATGTATTCTAGACACTAAATTCTTAAGTCACTACAAAAAACAGTGAACTTACCTCTCCAGAAACCAGAGCTATCACCTTCTTCAAACTTGTTATTTGAAAAACCTACATGAAACATAAAATTAAACTTGCAAATTTCTGAAAACAATTACCTGAATCAAATGACCAAAAACCAATTTCTTCTGCAGAAGAAAGAGAAACAGAGAAACACACACCTTACAGGGACTGATAGTTATGATGTCCCTTTAAAACTGTATAAATCGCATACAACTATATATATAAATAGTGAATGAGAATGCATATACATTGTATGACAACTTCTGCCTTGTGTCAGTTTATTAAGATTAAAATACCAGCCAATCTTATATTACCTGAAATGTTACATATTCCTCCATATGTACATGAGTGAAACATGGGTATACATGTGCATATCTCACTATAACCACTATGTACTTTCCATTCAAAACATCAAATTTTTATGAATTTTATAAATTATACTCTCATCTGCTGGAGGACAACTAAATTACAATCCAATATCATATCATTTTTCCCTTCTCAGTATCAAGGAGATTCTGCCAACTTCTGTTTATAATATTTTAAAAACAATTTCACCAAAGTCTGCTTTCAAATTTCTCATTTAATAAAACCTTGTGTCTAGATCTATGCATCTCTGGAACATATAGATGTAGCTCTAAAATTCACTTTAAAAACATCCATCAGTAATATTTCATACATTTTAAAAAATATGAGTCTTAATAAAATGATCTTTACTGAAGTGATACTCAGGGTATCTGAGTAACTACAAGTTACTTAGATAATGTAACTTAAAATTAAATGTCAATATGCAATGTCTATCAATCATGATCTAATTTAAATAATAAAATATATTAAATTACAGCTTCAGTAGTACAGAAACTAATCAATTACTCTTTGACAGACATTAAATTTATATGCAAAGTGTCTACATATCAAGTCATTTAACATCTCAGGCTCAACAAAATCTCATGTCCCAGCATTAAACTCCAGAGACATTTAATATACAATTAGCATATAAAAAAGTAAGTATCCATATATAGAGGCCCGCCATATATGACCTCCATATATGAATGGATAACACTTTTTCCTTAAGCAGATATATAATTTCAAAGTAAAGGTAGTCCCTACAAAAAGATTATATATAACAAAACAGATTTTTTGGTTATTTTATTCATTTAAATATTTGCAATCTTTGAAGTTGGTTCAGAAAAGGATTATACTCTACTGCCCTCTACAACTGCCCCTTCCCCTCCATACACCTTTCCCAGAAAAGTCAAGTGCTGAGTCTCCAAAATGCTTGAGAAGTCTTCCATCTACACACTATTGGTTTTGATCTTAAACTGTATGTAAGTTCTACTTTATGGTTTTTAAATTTTTTTAGAAACAAAATGCAAATTCAAAACTTCTACTGGTTCTTCTGGAGAAGGAAATGGCAACCCATTCCATTATTCTTGCCTGGAGTATCCCACGGACAGAGAATCCCATGCCAGAGAATCCCCCTGGCAGGCTACAGTCCATGGGGTTGCAAGAGTCAGACATAACTTAGTGACTAAACCACCACCACCGGTTCTTTGTTCAAGTAAAGATGGAAACTCAGGTTCACCCGGAAGTATAAGATAGATCTCTTGTTGCAGGAGAGGACAAGGAAATCATGAGTAGAGGAGAAAAGACGTGGGGTTCAGATGTGGGGTAAATCAATTTGACGAGATGCTGCAGCAAGTAGCACGGCTATTAAAAAGGAAACCAACCAAGAGAACTAAACAGAACAGCAAACATATCCAAAGCAGCATAAAGTTTTGCTCTAAACTATGATTACGAAAGTGAAAGCACTCCTTTGCGATCTCCATAAATTCTTGGGAAAGGCACACACTTCCTATGTATGCTAAAAGGAAACAGAATTCAAAGACTATAAGGTGTCACTTAAGTTTCAATTGAAAGACATCATAAGCAGATTACCTCTGTTTCCAAAACTCTTTCCAACTCCAAAACCACCCACTGTGGACGTATTCTCTCTTTTATTAGACTCACCAGGATCTGAAAAAGTTCAGATACAATTAAAAATTTTTTAAAGTATAAAATCAAGTGTGTCATCAATAACTAGGAAGTAAATGAATCTGTGTGGTAAGGGAACTTCCAAGGATGAGGAGAGAGGATTACAGGAACTTATAAAATTAAAATATATCTGCAACTTCTTTTTTAAAAATTCTTACATTATACCAAACTAAAAACGTAAATATACTACTGCTGAAATACAGCTCTCAACTAGTTGCTATTTTACTAGAGAACTTTAACCAAGAAATTAAACTCTACAATTGAACTCTATTCAACTCTGATCTTCTATATATTGAAACCTCACCCTGACAGATCCAGCTATTTACATTATACCTCTATGTGAAAGTCACTGCCAATGAAAACTCTATACTCTTGTCCTGTAATTATTCATTTTTTAAAAAAACATTTACCATTTATTTGGCTGCACCAAGTCTTAGTTGCATCATGAGAACTCTTAGTTGCAGCATGTGGGATCTAGTTCCCTGACCAAGGATCAAACCAGGGCCACTGGTATTGGCATAGAGTCTTAAGTCACTGGACCACCAGGGAAGTCCCGATTCATTTTTCTAATACTTAATTCATTCTCAATCTACTTTTTAAAATTAGAATTAAGAAGGAGCTATATAATAATGAAAAAATGCTAAGAATACCACTTCCCTTTATCTCCCACTCTTTCATAGTATTTCCCTACATCAACCGTCTTAGTTTTATATCCCACTATACAACTCGGACTTCCCTGGTGGCTCAGACAGTAAAGCGTCTGTCTACTGTGTGGGAGACCTGGGTTCGATCCCTGGGTTGGGAAGTTCCCTGGAGAAGGAAAAGGCAACCCACTCCAGTTCTCTTGCCTAGAAAATCCCATGGACAGAGGAACCTGGTGTCCATGGGGTCGCAAAGAGTCGGACAGGACTGAGCGACTTCACTATCATGCAACTCTGAACATCCAACATTTTAATTCATAAAACAACTTCCCATCCTCCACACTGTGAACTTCTAATATGTTCTATTTCCTACATGCTATTCCTTCAGCATGACATTCCTTGCTTTCCTATTTTTCCTAGCAAAATTCTTACAAAAGCCTGATTCAAAACCCACCTCTTCGGTGAAGTCCTCCTTCAGTCCTCCAACTGTAATCAATTCATCAATCACATTCCCACAGCATACTATGTGTATCTCTTTTTAAGCAATACTTCTTTCCATGTGCTTCTCTACCACTAAATTAAGAATTTTGAGGGCAGAGTTTCTATGTCAAGCAGCACAGTTATTTAAAACAAACTTAAAGCACCCAAAACATCATAAATAGCCACTTTAAATTATCACTAGGATAATTATCACTATCTTGTGATTTTCACAAATTGTCTTCCCTACATCTGTAATATCCTAATACAGAGGAGCTAAGAGATCTGTGAAACTCCTAATGCCACATGTAAAACTGTGTATATGCAACTATCAGTATTTTTATCATATTCTAAAAAAAGCACGTGATTCAGGAAGTTAAGGCTTTTTAAGCCATACTTCACAGAAGATAAAAAGCTAGTCAATATATATGTTAGGTAATTAAAAGTCAATTTTAGAACCATGTTACTAAATATATCCAAGTTGTGAGAAAAAATACCATAGAGATTGAAACGAACTAGAATGTTAAACTGAAATCATTTGGGAAAGGTGTGGTTCTTCTATAAATTTCCAGGATTATATACAGTATTAAAGATAACTTTTTTCTTAAATATTATCAGAGTACAGTTAATTTACAATTTTGTGTTAGTTTCAGGTATACAAAGTGATTCAGTTTACATATACATATATTCATTCTTTTTCAGATTTTTCAAAAATAACTTTTTAAAGTATCAATATTCACAGAGAGTTTTGATCAGAAATTTAATGTATTTAAATCTACAACGTAACAATTCATAGTAAAATCTCAGTGACGGTTTTCTCATTTAAAAAGGCTCTATTCAACAATGATTAGAAGTCTGCATCAAAAAATATCATTCTAAATTAGGATTTTAAAATATATCCAAACATTAAGCAGTTCCCTGAGTGTCATATTAAGGTATTTGTTACTGCTTAGTAGTAGCAAACAAAATTCACACTTGAATCTCTAAGCACAACTACATGGTCCAAAATATTAATGCCTCTGACTTAATATGCAGGCTTAAAAATAAAAATATATATATGCATCTTCAACAAATTTCATTAGCAGAAGATATATGTCAAAACATAAAATTCACACTTATGTTAACTCTATCTTAAAAAATTAAGTTTTCCAAGTAACAAATGAAATACCATATACCAACTTTCAGTTGCCAATGAATAGAAATATATAGAAATACCAAAGTTTTTCAAAAAGTAACATTTAATATATTGAAGAATAAGTGTCATGTACATTTAAAACTACTGACCCTAGCTTACGGCATCCCATAAGAGAAATTTATTTAAAAATCCATATGACCATTTAAGGTTCTAATAATATTTTGTTGCACTATACTAAAATACAGTGTAAAATATTTTCAGCATTTTAATAACAAATCTAAAAATGGAATGGAGGGAAATATTTTGCTGAGTCGTTATCTGTCAAATCTAGTGCTGATTGCTCTAAAAGTGACAATAAAAACTTGAAATTTTGGGAAAACAACCTCTTAATACTAGCGAGCTAACAGAACTGTTTCACATCCTGCCTTTTCTTGAAAAACATAAAACTTAAGAAAGAGGTCCTTCACATTCTAGTCTCTGGAGTTTCTCTCATTCCTCCCATGCCAATTGGCAACAAAAACCATCAACACATTAAGCAGCAGCTCTGGGAAGCAACTCTCTTTAATCAATCTACCCATCTAATAAATTCAACTATTTCCTACTATCTTAAAAAGAGAGTGAAAAGAATACTGGTATTAAAAAAAAAAAGCATCATCCCAACACAGTCTACTGTACACTAAGTTATATCAGATTTACCTTGCACTAATCTGCCTCTTGAAAAACCTATATGCAGGTCAGGAAGCAACAGTTAGAACTGGACATGGAACAACAGACTAGTTCCAAATAGGAAAAGGAGTACTTCAAAGCTGTATATTGTCACCCTGCTTTTTTAACTTATATGCAGAGTACATCATGAGAAACGCTGGGCTGGAAGAAACACAAGCTGGAATCAAGACTGCTGGGAGAAATATCAATAACCTCAGATATGCACATGATACCACCCTTATGGTAGAAAGTGAAGAGGAACTAAAAAGCCTCTTGATGAAAGTGAAACAGCAGAGTGAAAAGTTGGCTTAAAGCTCAACATTCAGAAAATGAAGATCATGGCATCTGGTCCCATCATTACATGGGAAATAGATAGGGAAACAGTGGAAACAGTGACAGACTTTATTTTGGGGGGCTCCAAAATCACTGCAGATGGTGATTGCAGCTGTGAAATTAAAAGACGCTTACTCCTTGGAAGAAAAGTTATGACCAACCTAGATAGCATGTTCAAAAGCAGAGACATTACTTTGCCAACAAAGGTCCATCTAGTCAAGGCTATAGTTTTTTCAGTGGTCATGTATGGATGTGAGAGTTGGACTGTGAAGAAAGCTGAGCGCCAAAGAATTGATGCTTTTGAACTGTGGTGTTGGAGAAGACTCTTGAGAGTCCCTTGGACTGCAAGGAGATACAACCAGTCCATCCTAAAGGAGATCAGTCCTGGGTGTTCTTTGGAAGGAATGATGCTGAAGCTGAAACTCCAGTACTTTGGCCACCTCATTGGCAAAGACCCTGATGCTGGGAGGGATTGGGGGCAGGAGGAGAAGGGGATGACAGAGGATGAGATGGCTGGATGGCATCACTGACTCAATGGACATGAGTTTGGGTAAACTCCGGGAGTTGGTGATGGACAGCCTGGCGTGCTGCAATTCTCGGGGTTGCAAAGAGTCAGACATGACTGAGTGACTGAACTGAACTGAAACAGCCATAAAAGCCTCTATTCATTCCACTATTCACCTATTATAATAGATGGTTAAAGAAAGATACTTACCTCTGTTTCCCAAACTCCTCCCAGAGGCAAATCCACTTCTCATGAAATGATCTCTTCGAGATGATCCATCACCCATTTCTAAAGTAAATAACATTTGAACCAAGTCAAAATAACAAAAAAATATCCTGGTGGTAAGCAAGCTTTAAACCATCTAAATGTGCCATGCACATGGCATAGGAGGAATTTTACACAGCAATGAGAAAGATGAGTAGACTAGTAGAAAAATGGGCTATGAATAAGAATAGGTAGTCCTCCAAAAGAGAAAACATTCTGACTAACTCTCGGTGATAATTAAAGCTACTGAAAATCAAAAGAAGAATATAACTTTTCCCAACCATGACTGACTGGAACAGTTTGCTAATACAAACCTAGCAGAAGACCTAAATGGGCTTTCCTCATAGCTAAGTTGGTAAAGAATCTGCCTGCAATGCTGGAGACCCAGGTTAGATCTCTGGGTTGGGAAGATCCTCTGAAGAAAGAAATGGCAACCTATTCCAGTATTCTTGCCTGGAGAATACCATGGACAGAGGAGACTGGCAGGCTACAGCCCATGGGGTTGCAAGAGTTGGACATGACTTAGTGACTAAACCACCACCAGAAGACCAGACATTTCTTCAAAGAAGACATACAAATGGCCAATAAACACATGAAAAGATGCTCAACATCACTAATTATTAGAGAAATGCTAATCAAAAGTACAATGAGGTATCACCTCACACAAGTCAGGATGGCCAACATCAAAAAGTCCACAAACAACAAATGCTGGAGAGTGTGTGGAGAAAAGAGACCCTCTTACACTGTTGGTGGGAAGGTTAAATTGATACAGGCACTATGGAGAACAATATGGAGGTTCCTGCTGCTGCTGCTGCTGCTGCTAAATCGCTTCAGTCGTGTCCGACTCTGCGCAACCCCATAGACGGCAGCCCACCAGGCTCCACCGTCCCTGGGATTCTCCAGGTAAGAACACTGGAGTGGGTTGCCATTGCCTTCTCCAATGCATGAAAGTGCAAAGTGAAAGTGAAGTCACTCGGTAAGTGTCCGACTCTTTGTAACCCCATGGATTGCAGCCTACTAGGCTCCTCCGTCCATGGGATTTTCCAGGCAAGAGTACTGTAGTGGGTTGCCATTGCCTTCTCCAGTGGAGGTTCCTAAAAACTACTAAAAACATAAGGACCATATGACCCAGCAACCCCAACACTGGGCATATACCCAGAGAAAAACATAATTCATAAGGACACATGCACGCCAATGTTCATTGCAGCACTATTTACAAAAGCCAGGACAGGGAAGCAAGCAAAATTTCCATCAACAGAGGAAATGAATAAAGAAGATGTGGTACACACAGACAATGGAATATTATTCGGCCATAAAAAGGAATAAAATTGGGTCACTTGTAGAGACATGGATGTACCTAGAGACTGTCATAGAGAATGAAGAAAGTCATAAAAACAAATATCATATATTAATGCATAAGTGTGGAATATAGAAAAATGGTATGGATGAGCTTATTTGCAAAGCAGAAATAGAGACACAGACATAGAGAACAAATATATAGATACCAAGAGGCAGGGGGTGGGGGGAAGAATGAACTGGAAGACTGGGATTCATGTATATATACTATTGGTGCAATGTGTAAAATAGGTAACTAAAGAAAATCCTACTATATAGCACAGGGAACTCATTGCTCTATGGAAAGCAAATCCAAACAAGTGGAAATATATACATAACTGGTTCACTTTGCTGTACAATAGAAACTAACATAACATTGTAAAGCAACTATATTTCAATAAATATTTTTTTAATATCAAGACTAGTCAAGGACATAGGGAAACAAGCACGAATCATATACAACATTGGAACTATAAACTAGATCAATCTTGATCCTAGTTTTAAAAGAAAATACTTTTTGAAAATATACTATTATAATTTTTCCTGTGGATATACTCACATGGTAACACAGATACACATAAAAATGTTTTGATAAGCACTGTCTATAACAGCCAAGAAAAACAGTCAAAGGAGAGCAGATAAATTACAATCACCCACAGAACACTGTAAACATTCACAGAACTAAAAACATTAAACAAGTGACATTCTTCAACAGAATGTTCATAAAAACCGACCACATGGAAGGCCAAAATGTAAATTCAACAATTTCAAAAATCAGTATCACATACACAAATTTCTCTAATTGCAATGCAATCAAATTAAAAGTTACTAGAAGACAAATACTGTATATTTTTGCTTATATGTGGAATCTAAAAAATAAAACAAGTCAACAGATATACAAAAACAGAAAAGATGAACAGATATAGAAAACAAAGTAGTGGTTTGCCACATGGGAGAAGGGTGAGGGAGGTATGAAATAGGTGAAGGGGAGGTAAGAGGTACAAACTACTAGTTATAAATAGCTACAGGGATGTAATATACAGCACAAGGAATATAGTCAATATTTTATACTAACTCTGTATGGGGTATAATCTATAAAAATAGCAAATCACTATAATATACTGAAAATTAATATGACAGTGTAACTCAATTATACAATTTTAAAATTCTCTTACATTTGGAAATAAATTTTTAAAACACTTCTATACTAAACAATTCAAAGAAGAAAAATTACAATGGAACTTTAGAAATACTTACAATTGTATGATAATGATATATATCAGAAATTAAATTTTTATACAATAAGAACTGAAAAATTATTAGGTAAACATCCATCTCAACTAGTAAGAACATTAGAAAAACAACAAAATAAATCACACAAGAATAAAGGAGAAAAAAAGTGTAAGAGCAGACCTCCCTGGTGGCTCAGTGGTAAAGAATTTACCAATGCAGGAGACACAGATTCAATCCCTGGTTCAGGAAGACCCCATATGAGGTGGGACAATTAAGCCTGTGTGCCACAACTACTGAGCCAGCGCTCTAGAGCCCATGAGTTGCAACTACTGAAGCCCATGCATCAGGAGCCCATGGTCCAAAACAAGAGAAACCACTGGAATGAGAAGCCCATGCATGGCAACCAGAGAGTAGCCCCCACTCACCCCAAGTGGAGAATGCCTGTGCAGAGCAACTAAGACCCAGTACAGCCGTAAATAAATAAAAATAAATAAATTTTTAAAAAAATGTTAACAACAAAAAATAATGCAATAGGAAACAAAAATATAATAGTGGCTCAATAAAGACAAAACCTAGTTCTTTTAAGAAAGCAATGAGACACTCCAGGACAAAGGACCGAAAGTGCAGAGATGGAAAAAGGTATTTCATGCAAATGAAAATGACAATAAAGTGGGGGATGCAACACTCATATAAACAAAACAGATACCCAAAAAAAGCCATAAAAAGGCTAAAGAAAGACACTACATAATGATAAAAGAATCAATATATGAAGAGGATATTACATTCAGTGACACATATGCACTCAATATAGGAGTATCTAAATTTATATAAATATATACATATTTATATATTTATAGATATAAATTTTTATATTTAAATATTTTAAATACTTATATATTTATAAGTATATAAAAATATTATATTCTTTGCAGACAAACATGGAGAACTCTATACAGCCAGCAAAAACAAGATCAGGAGCTGACTGTGGCTCAGATCATAAACTCATTATTGCCAAATTCAGACTGAAACTGAAGAGAGCAGGGAAAACCACTAGATCCTTCAGGTATGACCTAAATAAAATCTCTTACGATCATAGAGTGGAAGTGAGAAATACATTCAAGGGATTAGATCTAATAGAGTGCCTGAAGAACTATGGATGAAGGTTCCTGACATAGTACAAAGGGCAGTGATCAAGACCATCCTCAAGAAAAAAGAAATGCAAAAAGGCAAAATGGTTGTCTTAGGAGGCCTTACAAATAGCTGAGAAAAGAAGAGAAGTGAAAGGAAAAGGAGAAAAGGAAAGATATACCCATTTGAATGCAGAGTTCCAAAGAATGGCACAGAGAGATAAGAAAGCCTTCCTCAGTGATCAATGCAAAGAAAAAGAAGAAAACAATAGAATGGGAAAGACTAGAGATCTCTTCAAGAAAATGAGTGACACTAAAGGAACATTTCATGCAAAGATGGGCACAATAAAGGACAGAAATGGTATGGACCTAATAGAAGCAGAGATATTAAGAAGAGGTGGCAAATACACACAACTATACAAAAAAGATCTTCATGACACAGATAACCATGATGGTGTAATCACTCACCTAGAGCCAGACATCCTGGAATGCGAAGTCAAGTGGGCCTTAGGAAGAATCACTACAAACAAAGCTAGTGGAGGTGATGGAATTCCAATTAAGCTATTTCAAATCCTAAAAGATGATGCTGTGAAAGTACTGCACTCAACATGCCAGCATATTTTGAAGACTCAGCAGTGGCCATAGGACTGGAAAAGGTCAGTTTTCATTCCAATCCATAAGAAAGGCAATGCCAAAGAATGTTCAAACTACTGCACAACTGCACTCATCTCACATGCTAGCAAAGTAATGCTCAAAATTCTCCAAGCCAGGCTTCAACAGTACATGAACCGTGAACTTACAGATGTTCAAGCTGGATTTAGAAAAGGCAGAGGAACCCAAGATCAAATTGCCAATATTCACTGGATCATTGAAAAAGCATGTGAGTTCAAGAAAAATATCTACTTCTGCTTAATTGACTATACCAAACCCTTTGACTGTGTAGATCTCAACAAACTATGAAAAATTCTTAATGAGACGGGAATACCAAACCACCTGACCTGTCTCCTGTGAAATCTGTATGCAGGTCAAAAAGCAACAATTAGAACTGGACATGGAACAAGACTGGTTCCAAACAGGAAAAGGAGTACATCAAGGCTATATGTTGTCACCCTGCTTATTTAACTTTTATGCAGAGCACATCATGCAAAATGCCAGGCTGGATGAAGCACAAGCTGGAATCAAGATTGCCAGGAGAAATATCAATAACCTCAGACATGCAGATGACACCACGGTTATGGCAAGAAGCGAAGAACTAAAGAGCCTCTTGATGAAAGTGAAGAGGAGAGTGGAAAAGGTGGCTTAAAATTCAATATTCAGAAAACAAAGATCATGGCATCCAGTCCCATCACTTCATGGCAAATAGATGGGATGGGGAAATAACTGAAACACTGATAGACTTTATTTTGGGGGGCTCCAAAATCAAGGCAGATGGTGACTGCAGCCATGAAATTAAAAGACACTTGCTCCTTGGAAGAAAAGCCATGACCAACCTAGACAGCATATTAAAACACAGAGACATTACTTTGCCAGCAAAAGTCCGTCTAGTCAAAGCTATGGTTTTTCCACCAGTCATGTATGGATGTGATAATTGGGCTATAAAGAAAGCTGAGTGCCGAAGAATTGATGCTTTTGAACTGTGGTTTTGGAGAAGACTCTTCAGAGTCCCTTGGACTGCAAGGAGATCCAACCAGCCCATCCTAATGGAAATCATTCCTGAATATTCATTGGAAGGACTGATGCTGAAGCTGAAACTTCAATGCTTTGGCCACCTGATGCAAAGAACTGACATTTGAAAAGATCCTGATGCTGGGAAAGACTGAAGACGGGAAGAGCAAGGTATGACAGAGGATGAGATGGTTGGATGGCATCACCAATTGATGGACATGAATTTGAGTAAGCTCTGGGAGTTGATGATAGACAGGGGAGGCTGGTGTGCTGCAGTCCATGGGGTCACAAAGAGTCGGACACAACTCAGCAACTGAACTGAAATATAGAAAACAAATACTAATAGACCTAAAGAGAAAAATGGATCGGAATACAGTAATAGAGGAGACTTTAACACCTCACTGACATCAGTAGACAAATCTTCTAGACAGAAAATCAATAAGGCAACAGAGATCCTAAATGACGTATTAGAACAGTTAGACTTAATTGATATTTTCAGGACATTCAGTTCAGTTGCTCAGACTCTTTGTGACCCCATGGACTGCAGCACACCAGGCTTCCCTGTCCATCACCAACTCCCAGAGCTTACTCAATCACATGTTCATCAAGTCGGTGATGCCATCCAACCATCTTATCCTCTGTCAACCGCCCCCCTCCTCCCACCTTCAATCTTTCCCAGCATCAGGGTCTTTTCAAATGAGTCAGTTCTTCACATCAGGTGGCCTAAGTATTGGAGCTTCTGCTTCAGCATCAGTCCTTCCAATTAATATTCAGGTTTGATCTCCTTGCAGTCCAAGGGACTCTCAAAAGTTCTCCAACATCACAGTTCAAAAGCATGAGTCCTTGGCACTAAGCTTTATGGTCCAACTCTCACATCCATACATGACTACTGGAAAAACCACAGCTCTGACTAGACGGACCTTTGCTGACAAAGTAATGTCTCTGCGTTTTAATATGCTGTCTAGGTTGGTCATAACTTTCCTTCCAAGGAGCAAGCGTCTTTTAACTCATGGCTTCAGTCACCATCTGCAGTGACTTTGGAGCCCCCCAAAATAAAGTTTCTTACTGTTTCCATTGTTTCCCCATCTATTTGCCATGAAGTGATGGGACTGGGTGCCATGATCTTAGTTTTCTGAATGTTGAACTTCAAACCAACTTTTCCACTCTCCTCTTTCACTTTCATCAAGAGGCTCTTTAGTTCTTTGCTTTCTGCCATAAGGTCGTGTCATCTGCATATCTGAGGTTATTGATATTTCTCCCGGCAATCTTGATTCCAGCTTGTGCTTCATCCAGCCTGGCATTTTGCATGATGTACTCTGCATATAAGTTAAATAAGCAAGGTGACAATAGACAGCCTTGACGTACTCCTTTCCTGATTTGGAACCAGTCACATTACATCCCCAAAATAAACATACTACACATTCTTTTCAATTACACATAAAACATTCTCTAGGTTAGACCCATTCTAGGCCACCTCATGTGAAGAGTTGACTCATTGGAAAAGACTCTGATGCTGGGAGGGATTGGGGGCAAGAGGAGAAGGGGATGACAGAGGATGGGATGGCTGGATGGTGTCACTGACTCGATGGACGCGAGTTTGAGTGAACTCCGGCAGTTGGTGATGGACAGTGAGCCCTGGCGTGCTGCAATTCATGGGATCGCAGAGTCAGGACACGACTGAGCGACTGAACTGAACTGAAGGATACAAAGTAAGCCTCAGCAAATTTTAGAGGACAGAAATTATTTTAAGCATCTCTTCTGACCACAATGGCCATGAAGTCAGAAATCAACCACAGAGAAACAAGAAAAAAAGTGATTATTCAGAGACTAAACAACATGCTACTTAAGAAAAACAAATGGATCAATGAGATCAAAGAGGAAATTTTAAAAATACCTTGCAACAAATGATAATGAAAACATAACCATACACAAAATCTATGGGATGCAGGAAAAGCAGTCCTTTGAGGGAAGTGTATAGTGATACAGGCCTTCCTCACAAAACAAGGAAAACTCTCAAACAAGTAACCTAACCTATTACCTAAAGAATTAGAAACAGAAGAACAAACAAAAACTAAAGTCAGAAGGAGGAAGGATTTATTAAAGATCAAAGAGGAAATAAATTAAAATAGAGATTAAGAAATAGAAAAAAAATCAATAAAACTGAGACCTAGTTTTTTGAAAAGACAAACAAAATCCACAATCTCTGGCCAGGCTCACCAAAAACAAGAGAGAGAGAGAACAGAAATAAAATAAGAAATGAAAAGGGGGTAAATACCAACCAATACCACAGAAATACAAAAAACCATAAGAGAATACTATGGACAATTATATGCCAATAAATTAAACAACCTAGAAGAAATGAACAAGTTTTTAGAAACATACAGCCTACCAAAACTGAAGCAAGAAGAAACAGATAACCTGAACAGACTGATCACTAGAAGTGAAATAGAAACTGTAATTTAAAAACTCCTGCAACAAAAAGGAGCACATTTGAGCCAATTCTAATGAAGTGGATGAACCTAGAGCCTATTATAATGAGTGAAGTAAGTTTGACAGAGAAAAACAAATATTTTATACTAATGCATATACATGGAATCTAGAAAGATGGTACTGTGAACTCATTTGGGGCAGCAATGGAGACACAGACATAGAGAACAGATTTATGGACATGGATATGGGGAGGAAGGAGAGGGTGGGCTGTATGGAGAGAGTAACATGGAAACTTACATTACCATTATGTAAAATAGACAGTCAACAGGAATTTGCTGTATGACTCAGGGAACTCAAACTGGGGCTCTGTAACTACCTAGAGGGGTGGGATTGGGAGGAAGGTGGGAGGGAGGTTCTAATGGGAGGGGACATATGTATACCAATGGCTGATTCATGTTGATGTTGGGCAGAAACCAACAAAATTCTATAAAGCAATTATCCTTCAATTAAAAACTAAATTTAAAATTTTCTTAAATATGGGGACCAAAATATTACTAAAAAAAAAGAAAAGAAATTTCCCTACAAACAAGTGTTAAGAACTGGATGGCATAAATGGAAAATTGTACCAAACATACAAAGAAAAACTTGAACCAATCCTTCTCAAACTCTTCCATAAGACTGAGAAGAACACACCCAAAGTGATTCTATGACATTAGTATCACCTTGGTACCAGGCAAAGACATTACCAAAAGAGAAAATTACAGGCCAGTACCTCTGGTGAATATAGATGCAAAAATTCTGAAGGAAGTATTAGCAAATCAAATCCAACAACACATAAAAAGTCATACACCATGATCAAGCTGGATTCATCACAGGGTCAAAAGAATGGTTCAACACATACACCATACTGACAAAAGACAAAAACCACATGATCATCTCAATGGATGCAGAAAAAGCATTTGATACAATTCAACACCCATTCATGATAAAAATTCTTACCGAAGTGGATATGGAAGGAACGTATCCAAGCATAATAAAAGCTATTTATGACAAACCCACAGCCAACCTAGTACTCAAAAGCAAAAAGCTGAAAGCCTTCCTACTAAAATCTAAAACAAGTATGCCCCCCCAAAAAAATAAATAAAAATAAAAATAAATGAAGTATGCCCACTCTCACCATTTCCATTCAACATAGTATTGGAAGTCCTAGCCATAGCAACGAGATAAGAAAAATAAAAGATGTCCAAACTGGAAAGGAAGAGGTAATACTGTCATTATATGCAGATGGCATGATAATATATATAGAAAACCCTAAAAACTCCACACAAAAACTACTAGAACTGATAAAATCAGCAAAGTAGCAGGATACAAGATTACCATATAGGAATCCATTGCATTTTTTAACACTTACAAGGAAATATCAGAAAGGGAAAATTAATTAAAATTCTTTTTAAAATCACATTAAAAACTCCTAAAAGAGAAGAAAGGCAAAACATTCTCTGAAATAAATCTTACCCAATGTTCTCCTAGGTTATTCTCCCAAGGCAACAGAAATAAAAACAAAAACAAGCAAATGGGACCTAATCAAAACTTATAGGCTTTTGCACACCAAAGGAAACCATAAAAAAAAAATTAAAAGACACACTACAGACTGAGAGAAAATATCTGCCAATGATAGGACCAACAAGGGATTAATTTCAAAAATGTACAAAGAGCTCATACAAACAGCTCAATAACAAAAAAAAACAAACAGCCCAATTACAAAATGGGCTGAACACCTGAACAAACATTTCTCCAAAGACGACATACAGATAGCCAACAGGCACATGAAAAGATGCTCAACACCGCTAACTATCAGAAAAATGCAAATCAAAATTACAATGAGGCAGAACCTCATATCAGTCAGAATGGTTGTCACTAAAAGGTCCTGAAAATAAACCACTATGTTGGCTGTGGGTTTGTCATAAAATAATAAATCCTGAAGAGAGTGTAGAGAAAAAGGAACCCTCCTACACTATTGGTGGGAATGTAAACTGGTGCAGCCACTATGGAAAACCTCCATACATTACAGAGGTTCCTTAAAATACTAAGTTATTATATGATCTGGCAATCTCACTCCTAGGCATATGTCTGGAGAAAACTCTAATTTGAAAAGATACATACACCCCATGCACCCCAATGTTAACAGCAGCACTATTTACAATAACCAAGACATGGACAAAGAATACGTGTACACACACACACACACACACAGTGGAATACTGCTCAGTCATTAAAAAAAAGACAATGCCATTTGAAGCAAAATGGGTAGACCCAGAGAATAACATACTAAGTGAACCAAGTCAGAAAAATGAAGACAAATATCATATATCACTTACATCTGAAATCTAAAAAAAGACAAACAGCAAAGTTCTGATTCACCAAAACTGACTCAAGAAAACAAAAACAAACAGAAGGTTTGTTTCTGTTTCCCTACAGAAAAGGAACCAGTACTCAAATCTCTGTATCATACCTATTTAAATGTAGTTGCACAGGTGAGTTCTATCAAACTCTCAAAGAACAAATCATTCCAACATTATACAATTCTACCAGAAAATAGAAAGAGGAATTATTCCCCGATTCATTCCACAAGGCCATAGTAATTATTATATGACAAGACAGGAGAAAATTAAATCTCTTTTACTCATGAGTAGATATAAAACCTCAAAAATACATATTAGTAAATCAATCCCAATAGTAAACTGAACAGGTACAACAGTATGACTAAGTTGAGTTTATTCTAGTATTCAAGGGTGTTTACCATCAGACATTTAAAAAGGTATTAACAACATTAACAGATTGAAAAAGTAATTATCTCCACAGATTAAAGTACATAATACAATTCAACAGCATTCATAACCTAAAACATATATTTAGCAAACAAGGGAAAATAAGAGATGTTCATGGTAGCTTTGCTCATAACAACAAAAAAGGAAGCAACTCAAATGTGCATTTAAGAAAGAATTCAAATATGTGGTACAGTCACACAACATTTTTGCATATATTGTGTTCTATACTGTATTCAGTTCACTTCAGTCACTCAGCCGTGTCCGACTCTTTGCGACCCCATGAATCACAGCACGCCAGGCCTCCGTGTCCATCACCATCTCCCGGAGTTCACTCAGACTCACGTCCGTCGAGTCCATGATGCCATTCAGCCATCTCATCCTCTGCCGTCCCCTTCTCCTCCTGCCCCCAAATCCCTCCCAACATCAGAGTCTTTTCCAATGAGTCAACTCTTTGCATGAGGTGGCCAAAGTACTGGAGTTTCAGCTTTAGCACCATTCCTTCCAAAGAAATCCCAGGGCTGATCTCCTTCAGAATGGACTGGTTGGATCTCCTTGCAGTCCCAGGGACTCTCAAGAGTCTTCTAAAACACCACAGTTCAAAAGCATCAATTCTTTGGCACTCAGCTTTCTTCACAGTCCAACTCTCACATCCATACATGACTACTGGAAAAACCATAGCCTTGACTAGACAGACCTTTGCTGGCAAAGTAATGTCTCTGCTTTTCAATACGCTATCTAGGTTGGTCATAACTTTTCTTCCAAGGAGTAAGGATCTTTTAATTTCATGGTTGCAGTCACCATCTGCAGTGATTTTGGAGCCCCCAAAAATAAAGTCTGGCACTGTTTCTACTGTTTCCCCATCTATTTCCCATGAAGTGATGCGACCAGATGCCATGATCTTCATTTTCTCAATGTTGAGCTTTAAGCCAACTTTTTCACTCTCCTCTTTCACTTTCATCAAGAGGCTTGTTAGTTCCTCTTCACTTTCTGCCATAAGGTATCATCTGCATATCTGAGGTTACTGATATTTCTCCCAGCAATCTTGATTCCAGCTTGTGCTTCTTCCAACCCAGCGTTTCTCATGATGTATTCTGCATATAAGTTAAATAAGCACGGTGAAAATATACAGCCTTGATGTACTCCTTTTCGTATTTGGAACCAGTCTGTTGTTCCATGTCCAGTTCTAACTGTTACTTCCTGACCTGCATATAGGTTTCTCAAGAGGCAGGTAAGGTAGCTGGTATTCCCATCTCGAAGAATTTTCCAGTTTATTGTGATCCACACAGTCAAAGGCTTTGGCATAGTCAATAAAGTAGAAATAGATGTTTTTCTGGAACTCTCTTGCTTTTTCGATGATCCAGCAGATGTTAGCAATTTGTTCTCTGGTTGCCCTGCCTTTTCTAAAACCAGCTTGAACATCTGGAAGTTCATGGTTCCTGTACTGCTGAAGCCTGGCTTAGAGAATTTTGAGAATTACTTTACTAGCATGTGAGATGAGTGCAATGGTGCGGTAGTTTGAGCCTTCTTTGGCATTGCCTTTCTTTGGGATTGGAATGAAAACTGACCTTTTCCAGTCCTGTGGCCACTGCTGAGTTTTCCACATTTGCTGGCATAGAGTGCAGCACTTTCACAGCATCATCTTTCAGGATCTGAAATAGGTCAACTGGAATTCCATCACCTCCACTAGCTTTGTTCATAGTGGCCCACTTGACTTCACATTCCAGGATGTCTGGCTCTAGGTGAGTGATCACACCATCGTGATTATCTTGGTCGTAAAGATCTTTTTTGTACAGTTCTTCCGTGTATTCTTGCCACCTCTTCTTAGTATCTTCTGCTTCTGTTAGGTCCATACCATTTCTATCCTTTATTGAGCCCATCTTTGCATGAAATGTTCCCTTGGTATCTCTAATTTTCTTGGAGAGATCTCTAGTGTTTCCCATTCTGTTGTTTTCCTCTATTTCTTTGCATTGATCGCTGAGGAAGGCTTTGTTCTCTCTCCTTGCTATTCTTTGGAACTCTGCATTCAGATGCTTATATCTTTCCTTTTCTCCTTTGCTTTTCACTTCTCTTCCTTTCACAGCTATTTGAAAGCCTCCCCAGACAGCCATTTTGCTTTTTTGCATTTCTTTTCCATGGGGATGGTCTTGATCTCTGTCTCCTGTACAATGTCACGAACCTCCATCCATAGTTCATCAGGCAACCTATCAGATGTAGTCCCTTAAATCTATTTCTTACTTCAACTGTATAATCATACTGTATTACATAGTATTCACACAACAGTTCAATTCAGTCACTCAGTCGTATCCGACTCTGTGACCCCATGAATCCCAGCATGCCAGGCCTCCCTGTCCATCACCAACTCCCGGAGTTCACTCAGACTCACATCGATCGAGTCAATGATGCCATCCAGCCATCTCATCCTCTGCCGTCCCCTTCTCCTCCTGCCCCCAATCTCTCTCAGCATCAGAATCTTTTCCAATGAGTCAACTCTTTGCATGAGGTGACCAAAGTACTGGAGTTTCAGCTTCAGCATCATTCCCTCCAAAGAAATCCCAGGGCTGATCTCCTTCAGAATGGACTGGTTGGATCTCCTTGCAGTCCCAGGGACTCTCAGGAGTCTTCTCTAACACCACAGTTCAAAAGCATCAATTCTTTGGCACTCAGCTTTCTTCACAGTCCAACTCTCACATCCATACATGACCACACGAAAAACCATAACCTTGACTAGACGGACCTTAGTCGGCAAAGTAATGTCTCTGCTTTTCAATATGCTATCTAGGTTGGTCATAACTTTTCTTCCAAGGAGTAAGCATCTTTTAATTTCATGGCTGCAGTCACCATCTGCAGTGATTTTGGAGCCCCAAAAAATAAAAGTCTGACACTGTTTCCCCATCTATTTCCCATGAAGTGATGCCATGATCTTCGTTTTCTGAATGTTGAGCTTTAAGCCACTTTTTCACTCTCCACTTTCACTTTCATCAAGAGGCTTTTTAGTTCCTCTTCACTTTCTGCCATAAGGGTGGTATCATCTACATATCTGAGGTTATTGATATTTCTCCCAGCAATCTTGATTCCAGCTTGTGCTTCTTCCGGCCCAGTGTTTCTCACGATGTAATTATAAATGAACTACAATAACTGGCAATACAGATGAACCTGGTAGTCTGGCAAAAACCACCATTATTGTAAAGTAATTAGATTCCAATTAAAATTAATAATAATAAAAAAAGAATCTGCCTTCCAATGGAGGGGACACAGGTTCGATCCTTAGTTGGGGAACTAAGATCTCACATGCCACAGGGCAACTAAGCTACTGAGCCTACACGCCTCAACTAGAGAGAAGCTCACACACTGCAACAGAGCAGACTCTGTTGTACTCAAATAAGTAATTTTTTTTAAAAAGAAAGAAATCTAAAATATCAGAATCAACAGACTTAACAAAACAGAGTTTAACAAAAGCGGTTAAACCTTGAAGTCAAGATTTCAGATTATTTTCTTTCTTTACACCACTACATTTAAGTTTTTTCATTTTTTGTTTTTTTGCAATTTTTTTTGTTTTTTTTGCAATATTTAGATAGTAAATTAGGATAGCATTCATTGCTCTGGTATGTATTTCTGTAATAAGAAAATCTATTTTCATGAAAAAGAAATCAATTAAAAGAGAGATACCAAAGTACTTGTTATTCAGAAGGTAAACAGGCAAACTATATTTTTTATTATTGATTTTACTTCATTAGTCTGAACGTTCAAGATCTAATGCTAAGAGAAGTCCATGTTTTTAGCTGGTGGCCATTTCAATCCAACTTATTGATGACTTCACTACAAAGTAATGTTACACCTTAATATACTATAGATTCAAACTTTCATTCCTTCATGAAAGTTATCTTTGACACCTCACAGAACAAGGTTTCTTCTGATTACACAATGATCTATGCATATAGATATGTTAAGTATAGACTACTTTCACCCAATTTTCTTCTTTGACTACTTCAAGTACATACACATACACATGGTTATTAGCCTTTTGCTGGGGTTTCAGCAGGCAGGAATTTCATAAACTTTTGAGAATCAAGATATTCTATATTAAACTGCTGCATTTAAAAGTTTACAAAAGCTAAGTGTATCTTGACAATAACAGAAGCATTTCGTCTAAACTTCACTTCCTTCTATTAAGAGGATTACTCTGAACTTAAGGTGAACATGGGAATTAAATATGCTTTAACCTGATGAACTCTCTCAACCCCCCCACCCCCACTTTTACATTTTATAAACTACCTCTCCATAGGTTTTTTCACATTAGGACAGGCTTCAGTGAGCCAGTAGCTCCCTTAACTATAAAAATGTTTTACTTTATTCACAAATTTTTGATGAGAGAAATGAAACTACCTGGTATCACCAGGCCCTCTTTCTTACATTAGTTGCTGTTTTAGTTGCAAAGTCATATCCGACTCTTTTGCAACTCCATGGGCTGTGTAGCCCACCAGGCTCCTCTGTCCATGGGATTCCCCTGGCAAGAATAGTGGAGTGGGTTGCCATTTCCTTCTCCAGAGGATTTTCCTGACTGGGGATTGAACACACATCTCCTGCATTAGGCAGGTGGATTCTGTACCACTGAGCCACCAAGAAAGCCCCTCTCTTGATGACAGCAAGGCTTAAAAGAAGCAGTTACTCAAGGTCACGGAGACTCACAGAAAATTCACAGTAACTTAAATTCGTAGAAAGTAAACAATGGTTGCCAACAGCTGAGGAGAGGAGTGATTGTTGAGTTATTGCTTACTAGGTATGAAATTTCAGTTTGGGAAGGTGAAAAAGTCTCAGAGGTAGACTGTGGTCAGGCTGCACAGCAACATGAAGGTACTTAATATCACTGAACAGTACATTTAAAAATGGTTAATACAGTAAATTTTGTTGCTATATATATTTTTTAATTGAAAAAATACTAGAAGTAGCATATCAGCCTGCTGTGAACTTAAAATCAAAGACTACTGTCATGAGTTTAATTTTCTAGCCCAGGTCCTACCACTTCCAGCTATCTTCTCAACTTCATAAAAAATGTAGGCAAACAAGATGGAGACAAGTGATAGGGGAAAAACAACAGTTCCCTTATTTTGATTTGTTTCTCTTATTTGCTGAGGACCTCCCTAAGTTAGTTTTCAGATCCCAAAGAGGCTCATATTATCTTTTTTAAAATATTTTACTTTTTTAATTAATTTAATTGGAGGCTAAGTACAATATTGTGGTGGGTTTTGCCATACATTGACATCAATCAGCCACGGGTGTACAAGTGTCTCCCTGTTCCAAACCCTCCTCCCATGTACCTCCCCATCCCATCCCTCTGGGTTGTCCCAGTGCACCAGCTGTGAGGGCCCTGTTTCATGCATTGAACTTGGACTGGTCATCTGTTTCACATATAGTAATATACACGTTTCAATGCTATTCTCTTAAAATCATGCCACCCTCGCCTTCTCCCACAGAGTCCAAAAGCCTGTACTTTATATTTGTCTCCTTTGCTGTCTTGCATATAGGGTCACTGTTACCATCTTTCTAAATTAAACCATATATATGCATTAATATACTGTATTGGTGTTTTTCCTTCTGACTTACTTCACTCTGTATAGGCTCCAGTTTCATCCACCTCATTAGAACTGACTCAAATATGTTCTTTTTATAGCTGAGTAATATTCCATCGTGTATACGTATCACAACTTTCTTATCCATTCATCTGCAGATGGACATCTAGGTGGCCTCCATGTCCTAGCTACTGTAAACCATGTTCCAATGAACACTGGGGTACATGTGTCTCTTTCAATTCTGGTTTCCTCAGTGTGTATGCCCAACAGTGGGACTGCTGGGTCATATGGCAGTTTTATTTCCAGTTTTTTAAGGAATCTCCTCACTGTTCTCCATAGCAGCTGTACTAGTTTGCATTCCCACCAACAGTGTAAGAGATTTCCTTTTCTCCACACTTTCTCCAGCATTTATTGTTCATAGACTTTTTGATAGCAGCCATTCTGACCAGCGTGAGATGGTACCTCATTGTGGTTTTGAATTGCATTTCTCTGATAAGTTATGCTGAGCATCTTTTCATGTCTTTGTTAGCCATCCGTATGTCTTCTTTGGAGAAATGTCTGTTTAGTTCTTTGGCCCGTTTTTTGATTGGGTCATTTATTTTTCTGGTATTGAGCTGCTTGTATATTTTTAAGATTAACTGTCAATTGCTTTGTTTGCTATTATTTTCTCCCATTTTGAAGGCTGTCTTTTCAACTTGCTTATAGTTTCCTTTGTTGTATAAAAGCTTTTCAGTTTAATTAGGTCCCATTTGTTTATTTTTGCTTCTATTTTCATTACTCTGGGAGGTGGGTCATAGAGGATCATGTTGTGATTTATGTCAGAGAGTGTTCTATGTTTTCCTCTAGGAGTTTTACAGTTTCTGGTTTTACATTTATATCTTTGAGTTTATTTTTGTGTATGGTGTTAGGTGTTCTAGTTTCATTCTTTTACAGGTGGTTGAGCAGTTTTCCCAGCACCACCTGTTAAAGAGATTGTCCTTTCTCCATTGTATATTTTTGTCTCCTTTGTCAAAGATAAGGTGTCCATAGGTGCATGGATTTATCTCTGGGCTTTCTATTTTGTTCCATTGATCTATATTTCTGTTTTTGTGCCAATACCACACTGTCTTGACAACTGTAGCTTTATAGTATAGTCTGAAGTCAGGCAGGTTGATTCCTCCAGTTCCATTCTTCTTTCTCAAGATTGTTTTGGCTATTTGAGGTTTTTTGTGTTTCCATACAAATTGTGAAATTAATTATTCTAGTTCTGTGAAAAATGTTATTGGCAGCTTGATAGGGATTGTATTAAATCTGTAGATAGCTTTGGGTAGTATACTCATTTTCAATATGTTGATTCTTCCAATCCACAAACATGGTATATGTCTCCATCTATTTATGTCATCTTTGATTTCTTTCATCAGTGTTTTACAGTTTTCTAAATATAGGTCTTTTGTTTCCTGAGGTCAATTTATTCCTAAGTATTTTATTCTTTTGGACATAATGGTGAATGGGATTGTTTCCTTAATTTCTACATCTATTTTCTCATTGTTAGTATATAGGAAATGCAAGGGATTTATGTGTATTAATTTGATATGAGTTTGATTTAAATAGTTGCTATCCTGACAGGTCACCATCACTGTAACCTGCTTCAACACCCGAGTCTACTCTCCTACTGGCTTATATCAGGAATCCTGATATCAGGAATTCCCATAGCAGCCTGAACGCCAAACATGCAACTTCCAGGCTGGGCAAAAGTTTTACAGCAAACCCACTAAATCAAAGATACATTCTGTAATACTACACTCTTTCTTCTCTCCCTTCCTTTAATTGTTAAAAGGCTCCCAACCCAAAATATTCAAGCCAGAATGCCTCACTGCTGCTGCTGCTAAGTCGCTTCAGTTGTGTCCGACTCTGTGCAACCCCATAGATAGCAGCCCACCAGGCTCCCCTGTCCCTGAGATTCTCCAGGCAAGAATACTGGAGTGGGTTGCCACTTCCTTCTCCAATGCATGAAAGCGAAAAGTAAAAGTGAAGTCACTCAGTCGTGTCCGACTCTTAGCGACCCCATAGATGCCAGCCTACCAGGCTCCTCTGCCCATGGGATTTTCCAGGCAAGAGTACTGGAGTGGGTTGCCATTGCCTTCTCCGGAATGTCTCACTAGAAAATTAAAAAACTTCCCTGACAAGGTATCTACTAGTCTGCTTCTCATCCACTGGATGAAGCCCTTAACCTAAAAACAGTTCTGCATTTTTGCCTTAACACATACCTGACGATGAAGCCAGAGTCCTGTTAAAAGTGTCTCCATTTGCTCCAGAAGAATACCTATCCTGTAAGAAAAAAGAAAAGATTAGTTTTCTACCTTGAATAATAAAAATGAGTATAACAACTGGGTTTTGTCCAGAACAAAACAATTAGAGGATGTAAGATTTCCTGGGTCACTGCATGTTCCTTTATTAACTACTCTAAAACATCTTCACTTTAAAATTGTATGTACAGCATACTAATATATTACTTAAAACAATGGTCAGAAAACTATAGCCACAAGCCAAATCTGGTGGGCCACCAGTTTTTAGAAATAAAGTTTTATTGGGAAAAAAGCCATCCTCAACTCATCTAGGTATGTAACAGGCTGCTTCCTCTCAAACAAGTTTCTGATACTAAAGGCAAAACTTTTGAACAGAGCTCTGAAATTCTTCAAAATCAAATTCAGTAATTTAAGCTCTGAAATTCTTCAAAATCAAATTCAATAATTCCAACAAAAAGTGACCTAAAGTTTACAGGTAACACTTCAATTAACTGACTGAATTAGAAAAATCACATTTTTTTTTGTCAAATAAGTTTCTTTAAACCTAAAACTGGAAGGAGTGCACCAAGGTAGGTATTAACATCTTCATGTAATACTTTTGCTCCAAAATTTCTTTCACAAAATACACTGACTTTGAAAAAAACCTCTTGCCCAGTGGTTGTCAGTGGTGGGGCAGGGATGAGGGGAGTAGGCCTTTGGACAGGAGTCCACCCTTCCTCACCCTACAGAATCCAAAATAAAGCAAACTTCCCTTTCCACCAAAAAAAAAAAAAAAAAAAACTACCTTTATAAAACTCAAAAGACATTCAATTATTTTTCTAACTTACTAAAAACATACAATAAAATCCTTGAAATGGCTTGAGATTTTGATAACTGCTACAGTAAAAAGTTCCAATTTATGATTACCATAGACGATAAGACAAACCAGAAAAATAATCCGGCTTTCCCGATTTAAAGTGAAACACTGAAGACTTTTTCTTTTCTAGTATCCAAAATACTACTGGATGAATAGAGCCCCCAAAAGGGTTAGTTTTATAAGTGTTGTAACACTCAGCTTCATGTAACTGATAAAAAGTAATGAAACACCCTGGTACCAAACAACTGAAAAATTATTATTACCAAACAATCTTCAGAAGATGCAATTTAACATCCCACATACCCTCTAAGGCAAATTTTGACAAAAAAAGAAAAAAAATTTTTTCAATAGAATTCATCTTTCATCATAAAAATCCTCAACATTTTTCATTACCTTAAAAATAATTTCATATTCCCTTCCAGCTACTGCATCATTTCTCTGCTCCACTGTAGGCAAAAAATTTTGTCTACATTTGCTGCCTCTATTTTCTCACATTCCCAATTTCCTTCAAGCTACTCTTGCTAGCCTCCATCCTCACCTCTGCACTCAAAAAGCTTATAGTAAGCATATTATGTAATAAAATTACTACTTTTAAGCTTCATCCTGCCAGAGCTCTCAGCAGCATTTGAAACAACAGGCTATCTACTTCCCTCTCTGGCTTAGGGAACACATACTTCCCAGGTTTTCCTCTTGCCCCATGGCCACTCCCTCCACAGTCCCCTTTGCCAGCTCCCCAGTTAACGTACCTTTAAAGTCAAAGTGCCCCACAGTTCATGGCAGAGCTCTTTAAGTCTGTTTTATTCCATCCAACTTTACCCACTCTCAGATTTAAATCCTATTAAAATAGATAAACCCCAAATTTGTACCTACAGCTCTGATTCCTCTCCTAAGCAACAACTACTGACTAGTATCCTTACTTAAATCTTTTCTTAGGCATCTGAAATTGAACACTGCAAATACAGAATTCTTGATTTTTTCTCTCCCAAATTGGTTCATCTTCCACATATTTCCCATTTCAGTAAAGAGCACCATCATCCATCTACTTGCTTCAATAAAAAAACTTAGCATCACTCTTGAGTTCCCCATATCCAGCCCATCTAGTCCTAGCAACTATATGTCCACCTGTATCTCCAGGGTCCTCTCCCTTTCTTCCTTTTCTCTTTCCTTCTCAGATTTCATTTTCTACAAATCTTGCCTTATCTTACTATGGTTTAGCCATACTAGATATTTGTTGTTACTCAGTCACTCAGTCATGTCCAACTCTTTGCAACCACATGGACTGCAGCACTACAGGCCTCCCTGTCCTTTACCATCTTCAACATCTACAACCTCTGTTGTTCAAAGTCATGTCCATTGAGTCACATGATGCCATCCAACCGTTGCATCCTTTGTCATCCCCTTCTCCTCCTGCCATCAGTCTTTCCCAGCATCAGGGTATTTTCTAATGAGTCTGCTCTTCAAATCAGGTAGCCAAAATAGTCAGGACTGATTTCCTTTAGGATTGACAGGTTTGATCTCCTAGCAGTCCACGGGACTCTCAAGAGTCTTCTCCAACATCACAGTTCAAAAGGATCAATCCTTGGCACTTAGCCTTCTTTATGGTCCAACTATCACATCCATACATGACTATTCAAAAAACCATAGCTTAGTCTAGATGGACCTTTGTTGACAAAGTAATGTCTCCACTTTTTAATATGCTATCTAGGATGGTCATAGCTTTTCTTCCAAGGAACAAGCATCTTTTAATTTCATGGCTGCAGTCACCACCTGTGGTGATTCTAGAACCCAGAAAAATGGTCTTTCACTGTTTCCATTGTTTCCCCATCTATTTGCCATGAAGTGATGAGACCAGATGCCATGATCTTCATTTTTTTAATGTTAAATTTAAAGCCAGCCTTTTCACTCTCCTCATTCACTTTCATCAAGAGGCTCTTTAGTTCCTCTTCGCTTTCAACCATAGGGCTGATATCATCTGCATATCTGAGGTTATTGATATTTCTCCCAGGAATCTCGATTCCAGCTTGTGCTACATTCAGCCCAGCATTTCACATGATATACTCTACATATAAGTTAAATAAGCAGGGTGACAATATACAGCCTTGAGGTACTCCTTTCCCAATTTGGAACCAAACCATTGTTTCATGTCCGGTTCTGTTGCTTCTGGCCTTGCATACAGGTTTCTCAGGGGGCAGGTAAGGTGGTCTGGTACTCCCATCTCCTTCAGAATTTTACACAGTTTGAAGTGATCCACATAGTCAAAAGCTTTAGCATAGTCAATGAAGCAGAAGTAGGTTTTTTTTTTTTACTTCTCTTGCTTTTGCTATGATCCAAAGGATGTTGGCAATTTGATCTCTGGTTCCTCTGCCTTTTCTAAATCCAGCTTGAACATCTGGAAGTTCTCAGTTTATGCTGAAGCCTAGCTTTGAAAATTCTGAGCATTACTCTGCATGTATGAGTGCAACTGTGTGGTAGTTTGAACATTCTTTGTCATTGCCTTTCTTTGGGAATGGAATGAAAACTGACCTTTTTCAGTCCTGTGGCCACTGCTGAGTTTTCCAAATTTGCTGGTATACTGAGTGCAGCACTTTCACAGCATCATCTTTTAGGATTTGAAATAGCTCTATACTAGCTATAGGAGATTGAATAATGGCCACTCAATGATATCAAGCCCTAGTTTCTGAAATGTGTGTTATATTATTTGAAAAAAAAGTTCTAGCCAATATAACTAAGAATTTTGAAATGAAGAGATTAACCTGGATTATCCAAGTGGGCCCTAAATGTCATCACAAGTGCCCTTATGAAAGGCCAAGGGTATTAACACAAACACAGAGAAGGCCAAGTGAAGACAACAGAAAGAGATGCAGCCACAAGCCAAGGCTGCCTATAACCACCAGAAGTTGAAAGAAGTATGGATTCTCTCCAAGAGCCTACTGAAGGAAAATAGCACTGCTGAGACCATGGTTTCTAACTTCTAGCCTCCAGAACTATAAGAGAAATTTTTCTGTTACTGTAAGCTATCTGAGTCTGAGTGAACTCCGGGAGATGGTGATGAACAGGGAGGCCTGGCGTGCTGCAATTCATGGGGTCGCAGAGAGTTGGACATGACTGAGGGACTGAACTGAACTGTAAGCTATCTAGTTTGTGATAATTGGTTACAGCATCTATAGGCAACTAATACATTGTACTTCTTCCTGTTGTCCTGATACCCCAAGTTTGTTCCCTCTTCAGGATCTTTGCACATCATGTGTTACTGGGACTCCTTCAGGTCTCCGGCTTATGAGTCATAGTTTCAAGGAATATTTTCCTCTCCATATGATCTAAATCTACCCATACCAATTTTCTTCCTCTCCCCCTCACACACAGAGAGTTTCCTGATTCTTTTATTACTATTATTATTAAATTATTATTTAATACTTTTCACTATTAGTATGTGATTTTTAATGTGCTTATTCTGCCTCCTCCAGTAAAATACAACATCCATACCAGCAAGCCCCTTATCTATCATGTTCACCACTAGCTCCAGCATCTAATAAGGCTCAAAAAAACTTGTTGAATGAGTCTTAGGTCTTAACATTACCTATTTTTAGAACATTTAGCTATAAAACTTTTATAACCTCTTTACTTATCCAAGTGAACCAAATTTAGAAATTTTAAAACAACATTATTTCAAACATTATAAATTTCAAAATAATAATTGTGAATGGACTAATTATCTTAAGCAGTTTCCACTTTAATCACAAGAGTATATGCCTTCTGAAATACACCAGAAAAAAGGCAAAAAGATCAGACAGAAGAGATGAATGTGTAGATTCATCGGTCATTCAATAAGAAATATTACAACTAGCAAGCAAACTCAGTATCCTGTTACAGTCATCACGCTCATCCATTTCATCTCTCACCCCAACAAGTGTGCACGCAATGTGCAAATGCCTAACCATTTCTGGACTACTGTAACTGCGAGATTACCAAATATTTCTCAACCTCACATTTTTTTATTATTCTACCCCCGCATAGTACACTCACTTCAAAAACTAGCACTGGTTCTAAAAACTACCAGAAGAGCAACCTGTTAGTTCAAAATTATATAAGCTTGTGTTAATACTAAATCTCCTTAGAAGGATCCTTAGAAGCGTTCAGAAAAGGTTTATCACATAATAAGAACCTCCTGAATAGCACAGGGAATTCTATTCAATACTCTGTATAGACCTATACAAGAATAGAAGATAAAAAATAATGAATATATGTATATGTATAACTGACCTATTTTGCTGTACAGCAGAAACACAACACTGTAAATCAACCATACTCCCAATTTTTTAAATTAAGAAAAGGCTGATCACAGATATTATTACCAATCCAAGATGATCTCACAGCCAATACAAACTGAACAAAAGGGAAACCCAGTCACTTCTTGAAACAGAAACCCAATTAGACCAACCAATCAAATGGGGCCTTTAAAAGAAAACAGGCTGAAGAAAAGACCTCAGATTTCTCCTACATAAAAATGTCATGTGTTCATTCTTAGCTTCTACACAGCTTATTCAACAAAGACAAGCAAACAAAGCCACTGAATGCATCATGTTCCTTCAAGTCAAGTAGGTCAAATTACTAACTGCACATCTAGCACCAGGTGTTAAGTTTGTGGACAAATGCAAAAAATTTACTACAAATTGGCCCCACACAGATATGTACTATGAATCGTAAGATAGAAATATTGACATAATTAATATTTAATCAGTATGACCAATATCAAGAAACAAAGTATGTTACTGAATAGCACAAAGACTCCCAAAAGGTAAATCTGGAAGCCTGACAGTTGACCATCCTCAATTTCAGATACCCTTTGCAATAACCATGCACAACATGCTACAGTGCAGTATACCGTTTGAATAATACTTAGTTAAGACAAAATCTCAGAGTAAGAAAAAGTAAAAATTAGACAAGTCTAAGTGGAAGAACATCTGTACCTGTGAGTTAAACTGTGTTATTAGAACAAATCTACCAAGAACCTGGGAAAAAAAGAACCATAAAAAATTATTTGACCAAGTAATTCCATTTTGGAAAAAAATACTCCCAAATTAAATAATAAACTGTAGATATTCATGACAATACTACAGAGCAAAGATAACACTTTAATTTCTACCAACAGAAAATTAATTATGTTATGGTAGTTATTGGAGAAGGCAATGGCACCCCACTCCAGTACTCTTGCCTGGAAAATCCCATGGATGGAGCAGCCTGGTAGGCTGCAGTCCATGGGGTTGCCAAGAGTTGGACACGACTGAGGGACTTCACTTTCACTTTTCACTTTCATACATTGGAGAAGGAAATGGCAGCCCACTCCAGTGTTCTTGCCTGGAGAATCCCAGGGATGGGGGAGCCTGGTGGGCTGCCGTCTATGGGGTCGCACAGAGTCGGACACGACTGAAGTGACTTAGCAGTATGGTAGTTATAGTCCATTAAATACTATATAACCATAAAAAATTATTTTTAGGAAGTTAGTAATATGGAATAGCTAGTGCTGAAGAGTGAAAAAGCTGAAATCAAAAATTGCTATTATGTACAATCATTACAATCCATATAAAAATGTGTTTGGGAAATATAGACGAAAATTTACTAAAACCTCAACAGAGCATTTGTGCTAGTGAGCAAGACTGTTAGGTAATGTTTCTCCTCTTTTAGTCTTACAATATTTTATGATATTGTAACATAAAGATGACTATAAAAAGATAACATACAAAAAAATGTTATTTCTAAAATAAGTCCCAAAGCAAGAAACATGATAAACTCAGATTAACATCTTAGGTATTTTAATCTAAACTTTAAATGCAAACAGACCAAATTCAAGACAGACAAAGAATTAAATCTTATGTTTTGGGGTAAATTAAGAATTTCTACTAAGACATCACTTGAAATAGAAAGTGTCAGAATTGACTAACATATATACAAACTGGAAATCCTAAAAGGAAAACAAACTGACTTTTGGAGACATTTTCAAGTAGATAACATTTACGTAAAAGCAATCCATTAAATACACTGTCTTCCAAAGCAGACTCTGTTCACCATCTTAAAGTCAAAACTAAAATCCAAAAACCCACTCCATAACCCCCTCATCTAAATTACAGTGTAACTCTTAAAAAGCTATTGAGGGAAAAGATCTGCAGATTTGTACATCTGAAGATCAAACTGATGTTACCATCTGAACCAGCCTAATGTTTTCATTTTGAGAGCCCTGCTTGTATAAAACCAATTTTCAGAATTCAAATTGCCACCCAAAAACAAAAATTTTTTTTCCATTTTCTATACAACTGTATCTCAGAGCCATTCAACCACATTAACACAAGCTTGCCTTCACCCACAATAAGTTCTAAATCATTGAGATTTAAATTAAGTTGCTAATAATATTATACCCATTTTACGTTTTAATTATTAAATTATGTCAGACTGTTTTCTTCTATTTGAGGCTTAGCATGCTTCATCATTCCCTATAAGACAGTTAATAACAATCACGTGGAGAAGCACAGCATGCTTCCCACCACAGATGAACTTTCTCACCATAGAGATTTTCAACTTTGATAAAATCTGTAGCATTCGATAACTACAAACTTTAAATTTTATTACCTTCTCAAATACAGGAACATAGGAAGACACATGAGGTTTGATTATTTCTGCTTCCCAATCTTCATCTCCCATGGTGGCTTCCAGTTCAGTTTTTATAAAAATACAAACATGCACATTTAGGCTCAGTCAGAATCAGAGATCAGAGTTGTACCTTTAAAAGCATAAATCATCTTTTCACACATATACCTCCAAACTACACAATTAACTGTTGTTCCTCCCCAAAAGTTTTTGCAGAAAGGGCAATTAAAGTTTTATTTCTTACCGAGAGATACCATTTATATCCATCCTTTTGGCTCAGACAGTAAAGAATCCGCCTGCAATGCGGGAGACCTGGATTCGATCCCTGGGTTGGGAAGATCCCCTGGAGAAGGGAATGGCTACCCACTCCAGTATTCTGGCCTGGAGAATTCCATGGACTGTATAGTCCATGGGGTCCCAAAGTGTCAGACACTACTGAGCGACTTCCAATTTTTTACCTTAAAAAATTAGTTGAACCGCTTATCTAATCACTCTAGCAACCACCATGTCCCGGTGAAGTTTAGGCTTTTCCCCAAAATCTGTTGATAGAATTTATTTTCTCACCGAAGGGTTCCCAATACGTCTTACTGAATATTAAGAGGGAGGGGAAATTTTTCAGATACTACTCAAGATTTCTCCCTTCAAAACTGGGTACGACGTTTCGCGTGGGGTTTATTTAGTTTCTTTGGTGGGGGAGGGGGAGACTGACCAGGGCTCAAGGCCTTGAAGTTTGGCAGGGAAGGAAGGGGTGATTAGGTGGCCCGAATGTCTCCAACAAACAACTAGTTTCCCGAAAGAGAGTGTATACACGAGTAGTTCTACAACCATCCGTGTTCAGAGAAAAATCTGAACACGGATGGTGTAGTACCAGGTGGTCAAAAATGCTCCTTCACCTTTCCTGCAGGCCTCAACTCCAGATTTCGGACACGCACCGTGCTACTGGACTCTCCGGCAGGAAGCAGAAAGACCCCAAAGGACGGCTTCAAACCCCTACCCACCCCAACAGTTCTTCACTTGGCCCGAAGTCCAGCTACTACTAGGAAGCCCAGAGCGTTGGGACGAAACCCGTACTGGGAAAAGAGCCGGCGGCCCACTCACCTCTCCGCAGCTTGCTCTCCCGGGGTCCTCACAGGCGCTGACGCGGCTTAAACGGCTGCACGTGCAGGACGCAGACTGCGTCTGGTGCGCTGATCCAACAACAAATGGCACCAGGCGACGAGCTCCATCAGCCAATCAGCATCAGGCAGCCATGTCGTCCCGCCCCCATCTCCCGCCTCTCCTACCCTACGCGTTCGCGTTCGAGGCCGCCATCCGCTGACCCATTACGTTCCGGACAGAATGGCCCGTTAGGCCTTGGGGTACACGGCTGACCGTGGGTCACTTTCTCTGGATGCTTGTGCGAGGTCCTCGATCTGGAGAGGCTATAGAATTTTCCTATGTAAGCACTGCAAGTCAAAGTTTAAACTAGAAGAGGAATTAGAACGTCCTCCTACCTACCTCTTTAAGCTTTCTCTCCTTTTTTGCCTACTGCAGTCCCTGGCAGTTGGCCTCTATTTCTGAGGTGCTTGCTTCACATCCAGGGGGTTCCCAGGTACCACAAAGTACGGCTGAGGCCGGGGGCGGTGGTGTATTTATTTTTCTTCCCAGACCGAAGGATGAAACTGTCAGGCCGATACCTAGGAGGCTGTGAAGACAGTAACTTGTCTTACAGAGCTAGAGGTCGAATTCTTTGGGCACCCTCTGATCCAGAAAGAAGTAAATTGTGCTGGTGAAGTTCGTTCATTTGATTTGTGACCCACCTATTTATAGCCCTACTTACTGACCAAACCTAAGGATGTCCGAAGGTACTTCGGACTTCCACTCATCAACCAGTTAGTGTTTGTTCTGTCCCACAAAAAGTCAGGAAAATCTTTCCATATTTTCCCATCCCTCCGAAAGGCGTAACAACAGACCGCTGGAAAAAATACCATTTTTATTTTTGGCTTTATTTTCATCATTTTCCATGCTCTGAATCTTTTAATAAATTCCTAAATAGTTCAGAAATGTAAGTCCCAAAACAGTCTGACACTCAGGCATAGAGGCTGAGGTACTTTATGGAACACTTTATACTTTCCATCTCTAGAACCATCATTATTGGTCTCTTTAATTAAAAATACTTATTTTCTTTGAATCCTTAAAAAGGATTTATTTAGTTAGCAGATTTATTTAGTTAGTTGTCAGACTATTATCAAGGTAAATTATCTTTAAAAGATTACATTTAACAAAAGTGAAACCAGAATATTTTTATAATTTTTATTTTTTCATTTTTAATAATTTCTATTTTTAAACAAAATTTTTACATCATACTCTTGAGGCATCTTATACTTTCAACTGTATATCTATGGGGGAGAGTTACCAACACTCTTTCTGATGCTCTGAATTTGTACACAGTTTCTTCTGATGTATTTTTACTCACTTTGAATTGAATGTTCTTTCAACATTTTTTATGTTGTGGGAAAATATGTATTAAGTGAAAATAACAAGATACGAAATTGTGTAAATAGAATGATAACCAACTAGATTTTTTATTTTAGGAATGGAAAGCTTGGAAATATTTTCTAAAATGAGCATTTATTTTTAAAAACACTTGGCAAACATTATCTGCTGTTAATTCTAGAAGAAATTTTTGTGCTTTCAGGTATTGCAATGAAATAGTTCCTTTATGAAACACTCAATATAATCCTTGAGAGCTCCTGGTTAAGAAAAAGTGCATTCTGATGAGAACTAAAGTTCAGTATTGAGTAAAGGATAAACAATGGATAAAAATCATGCAATTCAAAAATTGAACATAAACAGTGAAAAAAGACAAGCACGGTTTAGTAAACACTTGCTCCTTAATGGGTGTCTCAAGAAAGTCACTTCAGTCGTGTCCGACTCTGTGTGACCCCATAGATGGCAGCTCACCAGGCTCCCCCGTCCCTGGGATTCTCCAGGCAAGAACACTGGAGTGGGTTGCCATTTCCTTCTCCAATGCATGAAAGTGAAAAGTGAAAGTAAATTTGCTCAGTCCTATCCGACTCTTAGCGACCCCATGGATTGCAGCCTACCAGGCTCCTCCATCCATGCGATTTTCCAGGCAAGAGTATTCTATTTTCTTGTTCTCACTAACAGATCCTAAGTTACTGGTAGTAATAAATCACAATGTATGGAAAAGGCATGGATTCATTCATTAGTTAAATAGGCTTTAAATGAGCACCTACTGTATGCCAGGTATTATGCTAAATGTTCCAGGTAAAATTAGCTTCTCAAGGAACATTCTAGTGACAAGAATGGCAATGACCAATGGAATTTAAACCTTAACATTCTTATCTCAAAAGATTCCCTGGAAAGCTTATGTAATGTTTCTCCAAATTCCCTGCTGCTGCTGCTGCTAAGTTGCTTCAGTCGTGTCCGACTCTGTGCGACACCATGGACGGCAGCCCACCAGGCTCCCCCATCCTTGAGATTCTCCAGGCAAGAACACTGGAGTAGGTTGCCAGTTCCTTCTCCACCAAATTCCCTAAATCCCCTATAATAAGGTAGGAGAAGATTTTCCTCAAAGCTGTCTCCCAGTTTGGAATCAATGTAGTTAGTTCAAAGTAATGCATATAAAGATGACTGATAGAGATTTTATGTTCTTAGCATTCTTTCCACATTATTCAAGTAATGATTTTTTAATTGATGTGTACTGTGCCTTGCACCATGTCAACTCTATTAAAAATTCTTTTAATCTACCAGTAGTACGTGGGGCTTCCCTGGTGATTCAGTGGTAAAGAACCTGCTTGCCAATGCGGGAGACATAGGTTCAATCCCTGGGTCCAAAGACTTCCTGGAGAAAGAAATGGCAACCCACTCCAGTACTCTTGCCTGGGAAATCCCATGGACAGAGGAGCCTGGTGGGCTACAGTCTATGGTGTCACTAAAGAGTCAGGCACGACTTACTGACTGAACAACAACAAACAGTACAAAAATGGATTACCTCACGTGGGGGAGAATTAGATGTTCATCTTTAAGTATTATAAATATTGAGAATATTTATATTATGTGCATAAGCATACAATAGGCTAAAAAAAATTAAATACTCCAGGTTGGAGCCCTATAAATCAACACAGAAACAAGGTGGAGTGGGTTATAATGTCTCAGACAGTTAG
The DNA here is from genome assembly GCF_042477335.2 of Ovis canadensis. Classification (NCBI taxonomy): domain Eukaryota; kingdom Metazoa; phylum Chordata; class Mammalia; order Artiodactyla; family Bovidae; genus Ovis; species Ovis canadensis. The sequence continues at coordinate 36,496,759 of NC_091260.1, forward strand.
CGCATCTTGTACTAGTGAAACATCTAAGGAAGAAAGCAACTTGGACAGGGGTTTTCAGCATACCAAGCAGGGTTCAGAGGGGCCAAAATAACTATTTTTCAAGTAATGGCTAAGGCAGTGTTTATGAATGTGTGGTACTCATACCACTGATTTTAGGCAACTCATAGACAATTTTCATTTTGATAGTCATTTTAGTGTATTTATTTAATAGCTTAGTATATATTAGATACATTCATCAGTGCATATGTTGATAATGAACCCTGTTAGAGAAGCTTCGAGGTAACAGGCACCCTCTTACATCACTGTTGGGGATGTTCCACGGCCTAAACCTTGAGGGAAGGGAATTTGACAACATCTAGCAAAATCACATGTGCATTTACCCCTGGATCCTATAATCCTACTTCTAGAATTTATCTCAAAGATACACTAACAAAAATATAAAAGGACAAATCTGCTGTTCATTTGCTCAATTGTGTCCAACTCTGCAACCCCATGGATTGCTGCATGCCAGGCTTCCCTGTCCTTCACCATCTCCTGGAGCTTGCTCAAACTCATGTCCATTGAATCAATGATGCCATCCAACTATCACATCCTCTCCTCTATTCAACTATCATCTCCTTCTCCTCTTGCCTTCAGTCTTTCCCAGCATCAGGGTTTTTTCTAATGAGTCAGCTCTTCATGTCAGGTAGCCAAAGTATTGGACCCTCAGTTCAGCATCAGTCCTTCTAATGAATATTCAGGATTGATTTCATTTACGATTGACTGGTTTGATCTCCTTGAAGCCCAAGGGACTCTCAAAAGTCTTCTCCAACACCACAATTCAAAAGCATGAATTCTTTGGCATTCAGCTTCTTTATAGTCCAACTCTCACATCCATACATGACTACTGGAAAAACCATAGCTTTGACTAGATGGACCTTTGTCAGCAAAGTAATGTGTCTGTTTTTTAATACACTGTCTAGGTTTGTCATGGAGAAGGCAATGGCAACCCACTCCAGTACTCTTGCCTGGAAAATCCCATGGACGGAGCAGCCTGGTAGGCTGCAGTCCATGGGGTCGCTAGGAGTCAGACACGACTGAGTGACTTCACTTTCACTTTTCACTTTCATGCATTGGAGAAGGAAATGGCAACCCACTCCAGTGTTCTTGCCTGGAGAATCCCAGGGACGGGGGAGCCTGGTGGGCTGCTGTCTATGGGGTCGCACAGAGTCGGACATGACTGAAGTGACTTAGCAGCAGCAGCAGCAGGTTTGTCATAACTTTTCTTCCAAGGAGCAAGCGTCTTTTAATTTCATGGCTACATTCACCATCTTAGGTGATTTTGGAGCCTCCCAAAATAAAGTCTGTCACTGTTTCCACAAAGTTATTAACGGCAGAACTAAAAGTTAACCAGAAATAAGCCCAAAATCCTTCAATAGCAGACCGAAACATCCACCCATGTAGTTGAAGGGGCAGAAAACTTTTCCCTTCTTGCTTTGTAGACTTTTTGGCTGGCCCAATAATTAAGCTGACATTAAACAAAAGGAGAAAAACAATTTTAATTTCATACATACAGGAGTCACATAAAAATATGAGACTCAAAGAAGTGACCAGGGGTTTTCTTGGTGGCTCAGTATCAATGTAATGTCCTTCCAGTGCATATTCAGGGTTTATTAACTTTAGGATTGGCTGGTTTGATCTCTTTGCAGTCCAAGGGACTCTCATAGTCTCCTCTAGCACCACAATTTGAAAGCATCAATTCTTCGGTGCTCAGCTTTCCTTATGGTCCAACTCTCACATCCCTACATGATTACTGGAAAAACCATAGTTTTCTACTATATGGACCTTTGTTGGCAAACTGATGTCTCTGCTTTTTTTTAATATGCTATCTAGGTTGTTCACAGCATTTCTTCCAAGGAGCAAGTGTCTTTTGATTTCATGGCTGCAGCCACTGTCTGCAGTGATTTTGGAGCCAAAGAAAAAATCTGGCACTATTTCCATTTTTTCTCCATCTATTTGCCATGAAGTGATGGGAACAGATGCTGTGATCTTTGTTTTTTGAATGTTGCGTCTTAAGCCAGCCTTCTCACTCTCTTCTTTCACCCTCCTCAAGAAGTTCTTTAGTTCCTCTTTACTTTTTGCTATTAGAGTGGTACTATCTGCATATTTGAGGTTGTTGATATTTCTCCAGGCAGTCTCGGTTCTAGTTTATGAGTCATCCAACCTGACATTTCACATGATGTACTCTGCACAGAAGTTATATAAGCAGGATGACAATATAATCCTTGATATTGACATACTCAATTTTGAACCAGTCTTTTGATCCATGTCCAGTTCTAACTGTTGCTTCTTGTCCTGCATACAGGTTTCTCAGGAGACAGGTAAGGTGATCTGGTATCCCCATCTCTTTAAGAATTTTCCAGGTTGTCGTGATCTACACAGTCACAGGCTTTAGTGTAGTCAAGTCTGTTAGGTCAAGTATGCTGGCTTCTATCTAAAGAGATATATCTGCTTATATATTTTTTAATGGAAGGATAAGCCAAAAATTATAAAATGACTAAGAGAGAATAGGTGAAGAAGGAGAAGAATGTCAGACTTCTCTGAATGAGTGGATTTGATTGTGAAACCATGTGATTGTTATACAAAATTATAAAACTAAATCAAATCAAAATTTAAAAAGGCAATCTTTAAAGTTAATGCAAAAAAAACAAATGCACTTAAATGTGTATTTAGTTAGTGGCTTAACCACACAGAAATGTATTTCAAATGCTTTAAAATATAGTAATTTGACCATATGTCCCTAGTGAGATATATCATAAGGCAAACAATACTGCATAAAATCCACCAATTCTGTAGTTCATATTGTCAGTAATAAACTGGTACATAATTAAGTTATTATTGTTTAAGAAGTAAGATTTTTCAGTGTGAGAGAAAAGAAATTGAAAAAGAAAAGCAGAGGTTAAGAAATAACCCTATACTCTCAAATTTGAACTAGAAATATCAGTATGAACTCATGATATATTATCTCCTTAAAAAAAAATAAAAAATTTACAACACAAAGACTTCCTTACTCTGCCCACTAAAAAAACTTAGCAACTATGACAAACCCATCAGCAGTACACATGCTAGCACATAGACTAATGTTGACTTGAAACAAAAACACTGCTAAATATTTCTCCAGCAAAGATTTGTTTATTCAGGATCAGAAGAGAGCTGCAGTTTGGGGTCGGCAGCCATCCCAACCCACATGCAAGCCCTGGCATGGCAAAGGAAGGAGAACACTTTTATAGAAAGGAGAAAGGCTTGTCAAAGTACCTGCCCAATAAGATGGGTTCCTCATAGCTCTAGAGGAGTTCCCCAGGTAGGGATAACCACTTCTAAAAAGACTTTAGCCACAGAAGAGGTAGTCTGTCTTCAAGGAAAGTCTTCAGTCCAGTGCACAAACATAAAGATCATGACTAAAACAAACAGCTCATGGCTTTTCACTGAGTCCTTGTCAGGAAAGGAGTCTTTCCTCTTCCTGTTGGGTTCTATTATCATCACAGGTTACAAGAGCTCCCCCTTCTGGTCTCCCAACTCTACTTAACTGAGGTTTCTGTTCATTAATTTTTTACATCTTCCCCTTTTGATCAGGATTTTTCTCTGAAAGCATTGCTGATCAAGAGTCAGGGTTTCTCGTTTTAACAGCTTTTTGTCCCTCAATGTCACAAAGGACCATTACTGGGCATAGTGTCTCACGTTAGATTGGAAACCCATTAATGTCAAATATGAATAACAAGGAGGGGAAGGAGGGAAGACTGTCAAGCACTTTTTATCTAAAGTCCTGTTATCAAAATAATTATATCAGAGATCTTCTGAAGTATTATGCCATCATCAAAGGTTTGGCAGCAAACTTCCAACAGGCCTGGTCTACATATCTAGGGAAAGTTGTCTCATCAGATGTCATCTGCTTCAATTCTGGAAAATCTTCACTTTCATGTCACCAGACGACGTGCAGTTTCAGTCAGGGTTTGGTGCTTTCTTTAGGTGTAGCTCAGGAATCCAAGAGTTTATTCTTTGGTGTCTGGAGGCACAAAGGTTGTTTGGAGTACTCAATAAAGGGCTTTCCAACAAGACTGGAGAGAATTCTTCTGGATGTATCTTTTCTAATAAATGAAATCTCCAAGTTGCAAGTCATGACACTTAGGGTCTTTGTCCCCCAAGGGTGCCATTTGAAAAGACTGATCTACCAAAACATGGTTATTTTTAATAGAAGCCATTATGCATTTGCAATACTGGAGTTCCTCTCCTTTTATCAGTTGTGCATCAAAAGAAGCAGGAGCCAAGTTCACTGGATATATTGTGACTATATCTAAGAGCTTATAAATTCCAAAAGGAATGGATGTGAGATTTAGAGGAATCATAGCAAGGCTTTAGGCCTCTCTGAATTTTGCCAATTGAATCTTAACAACACCCTTCGTGTGTTAGACTAAACCAGAGGACTAAGGATGGTAAGCACAGTGAAAGTGATATAAAGCCGGCCAAACAGCACAGACTTGTCAAAGTACCTGGCCAATAAGATGGGCTCCTCATAGTTCTAGAAGAGTTCCCCAGGTAGGGGTGATCTTTTTCAAAAGGACTTTAACCACAGAAGAAGTAGTAGTCTGTCTTCAAAGAAAGGCTTCATTCAGTCCAGTGTGAAAACATATAAACCATGTCTAAAACATACTTATATGCATTAGATGGAGGAACTTGTATGAAATCCACCTGCCAGACCTCAGATGGTCCACAATGCAATTTAAATCGTCCAGGATGTAATACAAACCAGCTTCCCAGGTTTGTATTTTGAACAAGTGAGACAAGTGAGGTAGGCACTTTTTGCAGCCTTGTTGTTTCCCCACCAGTATTGATTCATGAAGGCTATTATTTTGTCAGTATACTAATTGTTTAATTCATATATAGTAGTGAAGAGTGGGAATTTTAGACTCTTCAGCAGGACTGGATTATTATTTGGTCCAAACCACAGTTTTTAAATAACGAACACTTAAAATTTTACTTCCACTGGAAGAAGGAAGCCATGTTGTTTCCACATTCTGAAATCATGAACTACTTCAAAAACATGTCTACTAACGGTATAAATATTGGCAGTTTTGTCCTTGACTAAAGTACAAGCCCATGTAAGAGCATATAATTTAGTGTATTGGGCTGAAGTAGTTATGGATAAAGATGCTGCCTCAACAACATCAAAAAGAATTGTTACAGCATACCCAACACAATATTTTCCATTGTCACCTTTCAAATAAGAACCATCAGTAAATCATGAGAAAGAAATATTACACAGTGGAATTTCCTTTAGATCATTATAAGAATTCAGGGGGTGATCCATCAGTATTAAGCAGTCATGAGGTACTTGATGAGTGACAGAGAGAAGAGAAATAATCAGGCTAAGGTTATTACAAGGTAAAAGAGTTATGTGAAGGACAGTTAACCAAAGTACTTCACCGGAGTTGAGGCAGCTGTCTGAGGAATGTTGAATGTGATGGGAATTCTGCTGTGTGTGTGTGCTTAGTCATGTCCAACTCTTTGCAGCCCCATGGACTATAGCCCCCCCCGCCAGGCTCCTCTGTCCATGAAACTTTCGACACAAGAATACTGGAGGGGTGGTCACTTCCTACTTTAGGGGCTCTTCCCGACCTAGAGATCGAACCTCCGTCTCTTGCATCTCCTGTACTGGCAAGCAGATTCTTTACAACTAGTGCCACCTGGAAGCCCTGAGCTGCTGCTGCCTCAGCGGATATGCATAATTTTGTAACAATCTAAACACTAAAAGATGATGCTGTGAAAGTGCCAATATGCCAGCAAATTTGGAAAACTCAGCAGTGGGCACAGGACTGGAAAAGGTCAGCTTTCATTCCAATACAAAAAAAAGGCAATGCCAAAGAATGCTCAAACTACCGCACAATTGCACTCATCTCACATGCTAGTAAACACGGCAACATCTGTCAGATGCCATGTGAACCAGCTTGAGATACTTCACAGTTTTAACATTAGATCAAGCTAATTCTTTTGGCTAACATCACATCTTTGGAAAATTGACTTTGCAACAGTTGCTATGATCTCAAGTAAGTGTCGTGCAAAATCCAGTGTGGGACAGGACATGAAGATAGTGATGTCCCATCTGATTTCCAGGTTTGTGCAGTTACACAGTGCCCAATAGGTATACACACCCAATTAGTAAGCAATTGTGGTTCTTTAAAAATAAAATAAAATAGTTTTCTTTTAATTGACATATCTATTTAAATGGTTAAAATTGTTAGGGCATAAACACATATTACCTTGTTTGGACCTAACTACTTAGTAAATGGAAACAAGGACACTGAGAAAAATTTACTCAGACACTAAAGGTGACATGAACCTCTGATCTAGCAGATGATCATCAATGGCTGCTGCTGCTGCTGCTGCTAAGTCACTTTAGTTGTGTCCGACTCTGTTCTACCCCATAGACGGCAGCCCACGAGGCGCCCCTGTCCCTGGGATTCTCCAGGCAAGAACACTGGAGTGGGTTGCCATTTCCTTCTCCAATGCATGAAAGTGAAAAGTGAAAGTGAAGTCACTCAGTCATGTCCAACTCTTAGCAACCCCATGGACTGCAGCCTACCAGGCTGCTCCATCCATGGGGTTTTCCAGGCAAGAGTACTGTAGTGGGTTGCCATTGCTTTCTCCGTATCAAAGAATGGTGAAAAGCTAAAGGAGAATTTTGAAAGAGAAAATATTTGAGCCCACTGAGTAGTTTAATATCGCAAATGAGACTTCCAGAAATGTGCTTCCTAATATGATAGGAAGTACACAATACCACTTATAAAGAATTGATTTTAAAAATCAAGCTTAAATATGATCAAGCTTCTAGACTTAACTGCCATTGTTCAGTTGCTAAGTCATGTCTGACTCTTTGTGACCCCATATACTGCAGCATGCCAGGCTCCTTTGTCCTCCACTGTCTCCCAGAGTTTGCTGAAACTCATGTCCACTGAGTAGGTGATGCTATCTAATAACAATCTCATTCTCTGCTGCCCTCTTCTCCTTTTGCCTTCAATCTTTCCCAGCATCAGGGTCTTTTTCAAGGAGATTTAACTACCAGTCAGCTAATTCTATAAAGTCTGCCTTCCTTGTTGCATGATCACTCCATTCCATTAGCTTGGTGGTCAACTAGTAATTTAGCAGAGATGTCTTTATTAAATGCCTAGAAGCAAAAAATAAAAATAAACAAGGTTCAAAAAAACTCTTCCAGTGCTTGCCAATTAGTTGTGTCATTGGGGCACTCCTTCAATGCTTAGTTAGATACTTTACAGTTCTGCAGTAGTCTTCACTTCCTCCTTGCACCAACTCTAAAAGTCAACCAGAAGTGAGAGCTTAGGTCGACAGGGTATTCTCAGGTCTTTTCTGAGTATGTGTCTAGACCAAGGCAGGCATGTGGCCTTCTAGATTTCCCAGAATAAGAGGAAGCTTTTCAAAACCCTTATTCCCCAAGTATCTGTTCCCCCAGCCTCTTCCTTCCCAGGCTTTTGGCCTGCTTATTGTTTGTCTCATCTGTTATACTGTACCCTTATGGCAGTGGCTAGTATATTTTAAATCCTTTTGACAAACACTGCCTAGGAAGCTAGCTGCCTCAGTCCTGGGGAGGCTCCAGGACAGCCTTGAGCCAAACCTTTAGGGAACCACCAGATAGGTCAAAACACACAATTACAACTCTTTTTCTCTTTCTCTTTTTTTTTTTTTTTTTTTGCCCTCACAGCACTGCCTGTGGGATCTTAGCTCCTTTACCAGCAATTGAACAAGGGCTCTCAGAAGTAAAAGCAGGGACTCCTTAGCACTGGACTGCTGTGGAATCCTTTAGATTCAGGTCCGTGTTGCCCTCTGTGTTACCGTCAACCTAAGCCAGGAATGTGGGCTGCTGTCTTCAAGGCCACAGACAAGCTGGAGATGATCATACAGCTCTCTTGCCAAAATTTAGCAGTCTCTCCTTAAGCGTTCCCCTGGTTGCTGTAATTTTTCTTTATTAGATTCCAGAGTACCCAAAAAAGTTGATTCTGACAGTTTTGCCAGCTTATTCATTGCTTTTATGGGAGGGACAATTTTCAAGTTCCCTATTCAGCTATCTTTGCTGATGTCATTCTATACCATTTCCTTTTACACTTCTCAGCCTTGCCTAAAAATATTTTCTCAGCTTGAAAAGCAGAGAAAAAAAGAACATTTTGCTATCACTGGAGTTATCAAAAGAAATGTACTGTTGATCTGAAGAATGTAATGTTGATCTAAAGAGCAATTGCAAAAGTTTTTAAATAAGGATACCATTAGTAAAATAACTTTTATCTACCTTAAAGGCAAGGAGGGCATGGCAACCCACTCCAGTATTCTTGCCCAGAGGATCTTATGGTCAGGGAAGCCTGGCGGGCTTCAGTCCATAGGGTCACAAAGAATCAGACGCTATTGAAGTGACTTAGCATGCACCTTAAAGGCAACATTCATCACATCACCTGCCTTGTATTTGTCAAACCCTCAATACCAGAGGCAGTGTTTGAGAGCACAGATTTTGGAATAAGACCTTAGTCTGATTTCCAGCTCTTCTGCTGCTTAATAGTTGTTGTGCCTTGGGTAACTCACTTAAATTCTCTAGGATGGCTTCCTTATTTGTAAAATAGGGGTAATATACACTTCTAGAATCATGGTAAAGACTTAAAGAGATATTGAATGTGAGGGTACAGTGGATAATGATCCAACTGTCAATGCAGGGGACACAGTTTCAATCCCTGGTCAGGGAAGATTCCACATGCCGCAGAGCAACTAAGCCCATGCACCACAACTTCTGAGACCAAGCGCCACAAATACTGAAGCCAGCGCACCTAGAGCCTGTCCTCCACAACAAGAGAAGCCACCACAATGAAAAGCCTCTGCAACGAAGAGTAGCCCTGCTCTCCACAACTAGAGAAAGCCCGCACAGCAACAAAGATCCAGCAAAGCCAAAAATAATAAAAGAAAATATTTTTAAAAGATATTTTGCATGTAAAATGCTTGGCACTCAGTATTAGATATTTGTTAAATTTGGGTTATTTCATTTTCCATTAACATATTACATTGTTGTATTTATCCTGGTTGTTTTGCTTCCAAAAAAAAAAAAAAAAAAGTCACTGGCTTCCTGTATAAGAAGAGCTTAGGTATCACCATATGCTTTTCAGAAGGCTTACCTTAAGCTGACTTTTAATAACAAGCACATTAATTTTACTTAGTTATATGTTTATTTGGGGTGGCTCTGGGAGAAAGTTAGGGATGGGGAGAGGGTGCTTAAAATCCTCCCAAATCCCCTTTCCGGCTAGTGAGTAATTTGCCAACACGTTAAAAATTAAAAAAAAAAAAAAAAAAAAAAGAAAAAGCCTAAGTGTCTAGACAAGGAAGGAAAAGTGCCAATCCAACAATTTTCTTTTTTCAAGCCAGCTTCCCTTGGTATCCATAGGGTTCAAGCACGTGATGAGACTACAGAGCATCAGCCAGAACATCCTGAGATAAGAGACAGTGGGAAGTCTGCCCTAGATGGAAATATCACATCAGCCCTTTCTCAGTGGCCTCCGGGGTGGTACCGACTGCAGGAGATCGCGTCCCTCCGCTTCGACGCCTTAAGGGCCTCGGACAGACAAGAGACTCCAGCGCGGACGTCAGGCGGCTGGGGGAAGCGATTTGCCTAACCGGGTCACCGGTCTTTCTGAAGCCCAAGCCCAAGCAAAAGCCGAAGCTGAAGAGGAAGGGTTGGGCTCTGCGGCGGGAGGCGTGTTGGCTGTCGCAGAGCCCTCTGGGAGTTGTAGTCCGCGAAGGCGGGAGGTTTGACTGCGGCTGCCGGCTTGGTGCTCTTAGAACTCCATCCCCCGCCGGCCCCCGCGACCTAGGCCTTTGCCTTTTCCTGTCCAGGGGACAAGAAGCCTCGCTGTGGCAAGTTGAGAAGCTTGGGGAAGGGGTGTCCTCCTTCCCGCCAAACGCTCTGAGTTTCTGGGCTTGGCCTGCTCAGGTAGAGCACGTTGCGGGTTTTGCAAACTCACCTCCGGGGAAGTAGCGGAGGGAACAGGGGAGAAGCGGCCTGAACGACTGAGCTTGCATCGGAGCGGGCTGTCACCCGGGGAAGTTCTTTGGTGAAACGCGCCGGAAAGGTGGCTTCTTGCGGGAGCGGTGAGGCCAAAGCTGGGGCCCGTGGAGTCCTGTCCGGAGGGCCGGCGCGCGCTCCTGCAGGGTTCGGGTGCGAGCAAAGCAGGGGACTCAGTCCGTGGCTGGGAGAACTCGAGGGGCTGTGGGAGTCGTGTCTGCCCAGGCCTTAAGGAAAAGGCATGGTTACAGTGGGTGAACACCCAGGTGAGAAGAGGGAGGCGGAGAATTGGCAGAATTATAGGAATGGGAGTAGGAGAGAGCTGGGGGGCGGGGGGGGGGGGAGGAAACCCCTTTGATGCCTTGATGCGGTCCTAACCTCAGATGGCGGGGGCGAGGGGTGGGGAGTGAGGGCTATCCCAGTAAGTCCTTGTCACTCTTCTCCCCAACCCCCACCCCCGGCTCGATTGTGAGAGCTAGTGCCCTGATAGTAGGTGGCTTGACATCTTCCTGTCTTAGAATAACAGCTAGAAGGGGACTTTGAGAGTTGCTATCAACTGCGTTGAGACTTTCCAGATGAGGAAAGTCAGGCCCACCGAGATGAAGAAATTGACTCGCTCACCACCAGACAACCAGTTATTGACCAGCTTGACTGAAACCTAATTTTCATGACTCTCAAGCCTTCCCTTAATCTATTGGTGCGATCAGTAGATTAGCAAACTCTAACCTGTTCCCCCTTCGTTTATCTTTTTACTCTGTCATATGCAAGGTAACCAGGCAACCCCTGAAGGGAAAGAAAGGCTTTAAACTCCAATGCGTGAGTGCAAAGTCTGCTTCACTCGTTTCAGACTCTGCGACCCTATGGGCCGTAACCTGCCAGGCTCCTCTCTCCATGGGATTCTGCAGGCAAGAATACTGGAGTGGGTTGTCATGCCCTTCCCTCTCTTGGATTGTCCGGCGGGTTCCTTACCACTAGGGCCACCTGGGAAGCCGTTAAACTTTTCAATAGGTTAAAGAAATCTTATTTTAACTTGAACAAAATCTCCTTGCATCACAAACATCTACAAACTTCATGTTAAGATGACAGATCGGTAGCAAACTAAAATGTAACCAATAGATTCTTTGACTGGAAGAAAAATAAAGTTCACCTTTCCCACTGTGTGCCCACTAGAGCTCTGAGAACCTTTAGGGTTAGATTTCTTCTCTCAATCTTAAATGCTGCATATCTTAGTTACATACATAAAAGTAGTTGCTGTTCATTGTGATTTTCATAATAACCTGAATAGTTACAATAAAGGATAAACAGCATAGGAGGATGGGAATGCATGAATTACAAATTAAAATAATGATTTATAGTTTTTTTTTTTTAAGGAGAGATGACCATAAAAGTAAAAAAAAAAAAAAAAAATCATTAAGAGGTTAAAAATCTCTACCAGGCCAGCGTTTTATAATACACTTAAATTTAAGTCCTTTACCAGTATTCTCTCTTTCTTCCTCCCTAAACATAACTTTAGAGCATTTATAATAGCGTTCCCTATTGTAGAAGGAGAGGTTCTTTGGTGCTACTGCATTGTTTTAACTGGTAATTTCTTTATTAAACTACATTCTCTTCCAGCACTGTCAGATTTACACCTCTTGAAGGATTTGTTGATCTAACTGTCACATTAGAATTTAAATATTATAGCTCCTGTCAGTTGACCATTAAGCAATTCATAAGGAAGAGGTTTGGATAAATCCAAACTGGACTTTATAGAAGTTATAGACTTACGATACATAGAAGAACATACATATACATAACAAAACTGCTTTTACCAGGCTGCCTTTTTAATGATATGATTCCATTTGCCTTTTTTTTTTTTAATCTTTATTGAATTTGTTACAATATTGCTTTGTTTTATGTTTTGCTTTTTGGTCCACAAGGCATGTGGGATCTTAGTTCCCTGAGGAGGGTTCAAACCTGCACCCCCTGCATTGGAAGGCAAAGTCTTAACCACTGGACCACCAGGGAAGTCCCCTCCATTTGCTTTTTTAAAAAATATTTATTTATTTGTTTGGCTGCATCAGGTCTTAATTGCGGCATGTGGGATGTTTTAGTTGTGGCATGTGGAATCTAATTCCATGACCAGGGATCGAACCCAGGCCTCTTGCATTGGGAACACAGATTCTCAGCCACTGGACCAATGGTAAAGTCCCCCATTTGCTTTTATATTGGCATGCTGGATAGGTGTGTAAACTATGACCAAACTTGGCCCACTGCCAAATGTATTTATTTTTTATGTAGTTTTACTGGAATATAGCCATGCTTACTCATTTATATATTGTCTTTAGTGCTACAAGGCAAAGTTGAATAGTTGCACAGACTGTATGGCTGGCAAGGCCTAAAATATTTACTATCTGGTCATTTACAGAAAAAAAAAATTATCAACCCCCAGCCTGGTAAACTGAATATAAATGTACTATCTAAAACTCTACCATATGCATAAGTATTAGTTAGTAGTAATTCTCACTCATAAATACTTACATGGTGGGTTCATAATCCACTTCTTTGGGCAAAAGCCAGTGCCTGTTATTGCAGATTGTTGCTAGCATCTTGGCATATATATTGAGTTGGCCAGTATATTGGGTTTTATGTAAGGTGCTGTAGTAGTGCTTTGTTGTTTTTAACTTCATTTAAAACAGTTCTGTTAAGATTGTATTGTAACAGCTGTCATATCAGTGTGCATTAAAAAAAAATTCATCAAAATTGGTGAATTTTTGTGTAGCTTTTTAAATATTGAAGATGGAAGGAAAAAAGCAACATTTTTGGCATTTTATGCTTTATTATTTCAAGAAAGGTAAAAAGGCAACTGAAACACAAAAAGGGACTTGTGCAGTGTGTAGAGAAGGTGGCATGACTGATCAAATGTGACAAAAAATGGTTTGTGGTTTGTACTGGAGATTTCTTTCTTTATTTATGGCTGTGCTAGGTCTTTGTTGCTGTGTGGGCTTTCCTGTAGTTGCAGAGAGGAGGGGCTGCTGTCTAGTTCCAATGCATGGGCTTCTCATTGCGGTGCTTCTCTTGTTGTGGAACACAGGCTCTAGGGTGCACGGGCTTCAGTAGTTGCAGCACATGGGCTCAGCGGTTGTACCTCCCAGCCTTTAGAGCACAGTCTTGGTAGTTGCCCAGTGGCACGGGAACTCTTCCCAGACCAGGGGTCAAACCTGTGTCCCCTGCATTGGCAGGTGGCCTCTTTAATCATTGAGCCATCAAGGAAGTACGGTACTGGAGATTTCTTGCTGGATGATGTTCTTTGGTCAGGTAGACCAGTTGAAGTTGAGAGTGATCAAATCGAGACACTAATTGAGAACAGTCAACTTTATATCATGAGGGAAATAGCCAACATACTCAGAATATCCAAATCAAGCATTGAAAATCATTTGTACCAGCTTGGTTGTGTTAATTGCTTTGATGTTTGGGTTCCATGTTAGTTAAGCAAAAAAAACCTTGACCATATTTCTGCATTCAATTCTCTATTTAATGAAAATTCCATTTTTAAAACAAATTGTGATGGGCAATAAAAATTGGATACCATACAGTAATGTGGAATGGAAGAGATCATGGGGCAAGTGAAATGAATTACCAAAGGTTGATCTCCATTCAGAGAACATGATGTTGTGTATATGGTGGGATTGGAAGGGAGGTCTCTACTATGAGCTCCTTCTGGAAAACAGAACTATTAATTCCAGCAAGTACTGCTCCCCATTTGACCAACTGAAAGCAGCACTCAAAGAAAAGAATCTGGTATTAGTCAACAGAAAACACATAGTCTTCCATTAAGATAGCGCAAGACTGCATATTTCTCTGATGACCAGACAAAAACTGTTACAGCTTGGCTGGGAAGGTCTGATTCATCCACGGTATTCACCAGACACTGCATCTTCAGATTTCCATTTATTTCAGTCCTTCCAAAATTCTTTTAATGGAAAATTTTCAATTCCCTGGAAGATTGTAAGAAGCACCTGAGACAGTTTCTTGCTCAAAAAGATAAACAGTTTTGGGAAGATGGAATTGTAAAATTGCCTGAAAAATGTCAGAAGGTAGTGGAAAAAAATGGTGAATATTGTTGTTCAGTCACTAAGTTGTGTCCCACTGTTTGCAACCCCTTGGACCCCTGGGCAGCAGCATGCCTGGCATCCCTGTTCTTCACTATTTCCTGGAGTTTCCTCAAGCTCATGTCCATTGAGTCTGTGATGCCATCTAACTATCTCATCCTCTGCTGCCCCTTCTCCTCCTGCCTTCAGACTTTCCCAGCAACAGGGTCTTTTTCGCGATGAGTCAGCTCTTTGCATCAGGTGGCCAGAGTATTGGAGCTTCAGCTTCACCATCAGTCCTTTCAATGAATGTTCAGGGTTGATTTCCTTTAGGATTGACTGGTTTGATCTCCTTCCTGTCCGAGGGACTCTCAAGAGTGTTCTCCAGCACCACAATTGAAAACATCAGTTCATTGGCACTCAGCCTTATCTATGATCCAACTCTCACATCCGTGCATGAATATTGCAAAGACCATAGCTTTGACTATATGGACCTTTGTTGGTAAAATGATGTCCCTGCTTTTTAATATGCTGTCTAGGTTTGTCATAGCTTTCCTTCCAAGGAACAAATATCTTAATTTTGTGGCTGCAATCACAGTCCGCAGTGATTTTGCAGCCCAAGGAAATAAAATCTGCCGCTGCATCTACTTTTTCCCCATCTACTTGCCATGAAGTGATGAGACCAGATGCCATGATCTTCGTTTTTTGAATGTTGAGCTTTCAGCCAGCTTTTTCATTTCCTTTTTTTTTCACCTTCCTCAAAAGACTGTTTAGTTCCTCTTCACTTTCTGTTATTAGAGTAGTTTCATCTGCATATTGGTGAATATGTTGTCCAATAAAGTTCTTGATGAAAAATGTGTCTTCTGTTTTTGCTTTAAAACTTCAGGAACTTTTTGGCCAACCCAGTACTATAAATTTGCTTTCTCAAAGAATTGTGAAAGGAAGTTTCTGAACCTGGAGTGGAAAGGACTGACATTCTTTGAAATATGGTGATGCTCACAGTTAATACCTTTTAAAAGACGTTACAGGAGCTTCCTTTTGTTGTTCTCTATGTTCTTTTTATAGAGATAATGTTTCAGCATAGGTATTAGCAAGCAAGTTATGAATAAGCTGTTTTTGTCTTGAGACCCCATACTAAAAGCAATCTTAAGTGATTAAGGGCTCATTATTAAATGACTTATCTTTGACATTAATCTTGCATCTGGGACTTTGTTTTAAAGGTCAGAGGACTGAATGAAATAGAAGTGAGTATGTCTGTTTATGTCATTTTGTGTATTTAATTTCCTGGATTAGTGTTAGTCTGTGACAAAAATAATACTTTGGAATATTTAACAGTTTAGTCAATCATTGATAGCACTATCCTGTGTTACCATCTAAGTAATATTAGCTATGAAACTCCAGTTCACCTCTCAACCTAATTCATCAGATTTTAAGATATAGTTCTCATCAAGACTTTCAAAAAAGATATTAAATTTCCTTTGAGACAGCTTTCTGGGGGAGTTTAAAGTTGAGGCAACTGAAAATTATCAATTTTCTTACAATTCTTCATATTTTTTTGAATATTATAAATCTCTGAAAGGCACTGGGAACTTTGAATTTGAACTTTGAACTCATTCATGATTTATTTTAAATCATTGAAATAATCAGTCCTTCATATTTTCCTCAACCGTGATTACTACTTTTTGTTAAGGCTGACTGAAATTTAAGAACCTTTCTAGATTTTCCTCTTTTCTGATTTCCTAACATTCAGTAATCAGTGAAAGTATCATCTCTGGGAGTTAAAAGAATCCTGTTTGTCAATTCAGCCCATCCTAGTTTAGTTTAGGAACCAATACAGTAGAGAGCATTGGTTAGCAAAGTAAGTCAGAAGTGTAACCCTGTATTTCCACCATTGTTTAAGCAGGTAACTTTTTTCCCTGCTCTGACTTGGTTATTAACTTTTCCTCTGTTTCACTGCTGCTAGAAGGATTATTGCTGCCTAAGGAAATACCTAGGGCTTCTCTGGTGACTCAGACAGTAAATATTCTGTCTGCAATACGGGAGACTCAGGTTGGATACTGGATTGGGATGATCCCCTGGAGGAGAAAATGGCTACCTACTCCAGTATTCTTGCCTGGAGAATTCCATGGGCAGAGGAACCTGGTGAGCTATAGTACATGGGGTCACAAAGAGTCAGATATAGTAAGGAAATGCCTAGGGTTTCCCTGGTAGCTCAGATAGTAAAGAATCTGCCTTCAACATAAGAGACCTAAATTTAATCCCTGGATTGGGGTGATCCCATGGAGAAGAGAATGGCTACCCACTCCAGTATTCTTGCCTGGAGAATTCCATGTGCAGAGGAGCCTGGTGAGCTATAGTCCATGGGGTCACAAAGAGTCAGATATGATTGAGCGACTAACACCTACTTACTTACTAAGGAAATATCTAGAGTTTCCCTGTGGCTCAGTGGTTACAAATCCGCCTGCCAATGCAGGAGACCCAGGTTCAGCCCCTTGGTCAGGAAGATCCCTTGGAGAAGGAAATAGCAAACCACTCCAATATTCTTGCCTGGGAAATCCCATGAGCAGAGGAGCCTATTGGACTACTGTCCATTGGGTCACAAAAAAGTCAGACACAACTCAGCAACTAAACAACAAAGTGTTCCATTGTACGTATATACCACATCTTCTTTATCCATTCATTCATCTGTTGATGGACACGGGTTGCTTCCATGTCTTAGCAGTTATAAGTAATGCTGCTCTAACCATTGGGGTACCTGTATCTTTTTGAATTAACTTTTTTTTTTTTTCCCAGATATATACCCAGAAGTGGAATTGATGAGTCATATGGTAGTTCTTTTTTAGTTTTTCTGAGAAATAGCCATACTGTTTTCCACAGTGGTTGCACCAATTTACATTCCCACCAACAGTGTATAAGGGTTCCCTTATATCCACATACTCACCAAGACTTGTTATTTCTTACCTTTTTGATGATAACCATTCTAATGGGTGTAAGGTGATGTCTAATTGTGGTTTTGAATTTCCCTGATGATTAATGATATTGAGCATCTTTTCCTGTGCTTGTTGGCCATCTGTATGACTTCTTTATAAAATGTCTATTCAGGTCTTCCGCCCATTTTTAAATTGGGTTATTTGGTTTTTTTCATTGAGTTGTATGAGCTGTTTATATATTTTGAATTTTGACCCCTTATCAGTCATACCATTAGCAAATATTTTCTCCCATTTAGTACACTGCCTGTTTTGCCACTGGTTTCCTTCGTGTTCTGCAAAAGCTTTTAAGTCTGATTAGGTCATATTTATTTTTGCTTTTATTTCTTTTGCTTTAGCATTTGTTGTTCAGTTGCTCAGCCATGTCCAACTCTTTGTGACCCCATGGACTGCAGCATGCCAAGCTTCCCTGTCCTTCACCACCTCCCCAAGTTTGCTCAAACTCATGTCAGTTGATTCAGTGATGCTATCCAGCCGTCTTGTCCTCTGTCATCCCCTTCTCCTTGCTTTAGCATACAGATTAAAAAATCCTGTGATTTATGTTAGCATGTTCTGCTTATGTTTTCCTCCAGGAGTTTTATAGTTTCCAATCTTATATTAGGTCTTTAATCCATTTTGAGTTTATTTTTGTATTTGGTGTGAGAAAATGTTCTAATTTTGTTCTTTTACATGTAGTTGTCCAGTTTTCTGAGCACCACTTTTTGAAAAAACTCTTTTCTCCATTGTATATTCTTGCCCCCTTTGTCATAGATTAATTGACTAAAAGTGCATGGGTGTATTTCTGTTCTTTCTATCCTGTTTATTTGGTCTATTTGTCTGTTTTTGTGCCTATGTCATAGTTTTGATTTTTATTATTGTTTGTTTTTATAGCTTTGTAGTATAGTCTGATGTCAAAGAATATTATTCTTTTAACTCTGTTCTCTTTCTCAAGATTATTTTGTCTATTCAGGGTCTTTTGTATTTCCATACAAATTTTAAAATTATTTTTCTCTAGTTCTGTGAGAAAGGCCCTTGGTATTTTAATAGTGATTGCACTGAATCTGTAGATTGCCTTGGGTAGTATGGTCATTTTAGCAGTATTAATTCTAACCCATGAACATGGTATATCTTTTCATTTATTTGTGTCATTTTCAATTTCTTTCATCAGTGTCTTGTAGTTTTCCAAGTACAGGTCTTTTGCCTCCTTAGATAAGTTCATTTCTAGATTTTTTATTCTTTTTTGATGCAGTGGTACATGGACTTATTTTCTTAATTTCTCTTTTGAGTAATTCATTATTGGTGTGTAAAATTAACAACAGATTTCTGTATATTAATTTTGTATACTGCAGCTTTACTGAATTCATCAATGATATCTGGTGGTTTTCTGGTGGCAGTGTAGGATTTTCTGTATATAATGGAGCTTCCTTTATAGGTTATTATCCTTTTCCCCTTTGCTACCTTTAACATTTTTTCTTTGTGATTCACTTCTGACAGTTTTTTGATGTTATTTTTTATGGCTTTATTGGGTTTTCATTGCTGCATGGGCTTTCGCTAGCTGCAGTGAGCATGAACTACTCTCTAGTTGTGGTACAAGGGCTTCTCATCACTGTGGCATGCATGCCTGGGCACGTGGGGTTCAGTGGTTGTGGCTTCCAGAATAGAGCAGAGTCTCAATAGTTGTGGCCCACAAGCTTGGTAGCCCTTTGGCATGTGGGATCTTCCTGGATCAGGGATGGAACCCATGTCTCGTGCATTGGCAGACAGATTCTTTACCACTGAGCCACCAGGGAAGCCCCTTTTGACAGTTTTAATATAATGCGTATTAGAGAAGATCTTTTTGCATTGAGGTAATTAGATGTTCTCCTAGCTTCATAGCCTTGTATATCCAGTTCTTATCACAGGCTTGGGAAATTCTCAGCTATTATTTCTTTAAATAAACTCTGTTCCCTTCTCTCTTTTCTAGGATACCCAATGTCCTAATGTTGTCCTCCCTAAAAGAGTCAGTCAGGTCTTGTAGAGTTTTGTGATTTAAAAAAATATCTTATTTCTCTTCCTCTCCTACTGGTATTATTTCTAGATTTCTATCTTCAAGCCTGCCGATTCTGTCTTTTATCCAGTCTGCTCTATTTCCATTGCTTTGTAATTCATTCTTCATTTCATTTACTGAATTCTTCAGCTCTAGAATTTTCATTTCTTTCTATTTTTAGAGTTTAAATCTCTTTGTTAAAGTATTACTTCTGTTCATTAATTTTATTCCTAAGCTCATTGAATCTGCCTTTCTGAGTTTTCTTATAGTTTGTTGAGTTTCTTCCTGACAAATATTTTGAATCTGTTTCAGTTAGGTCATAATATTTCATTACTTTACATTTATTTTCTGGAGAATTGTCATTTTGTAGTGCAGTGTTACTATGATTCATGGTGCCTGATGAGCTGTTTCTCCACAGACAAATTTCAAGTGGCAAACACCTTTTTTGCTTGATTATAACAGATTTATTAGATTAGAAATTAGAGGCCTTTCTTCTGTTTTCCAGCAAGTGGTGCACAATCTTTTGCTTTCTCTTACCTGAACTACCTATAGTTGTATTTGAATCTTCACTGTCCATCCTCCATCACCTCTGTTAGCAGTGTTACCCTGGGCACTCATTTTTGCGTCTTGTGCCTCCTGGGTTGTTGGTGCCTTGCCTTCTCTATAGCTGGGATGGTGGTCTCTTACATCATATCCAGGGTCTCCTGAATTACAGGCTCTGCCGTTGCAGGGGGAGGGAGAAGAGAGAGAAGAGCCAGGATTGCAGGGCACCTATGCTGGGTGCAGTGTTGTAAGTTTCTCTGTCTTGGCCTCTGTGTTCATGGAGTCGTGTGCCCACCTCCCCTGCTGCCCGCCAGTCTTTTGGGGCTGCAATCTCGGCTGCTAGAGCTGGAGGGCTAGGATTACAGGCACCACCACCACTCTTCTCTTGGTTTCTCCCTCCCTCTGTTCCCCCCTCTTCTATATATTCTATCTAGTCTGCTCACTCTTAGATGTAAAGATGTGTGGAACTCTCCAGCATCCTAGTGTGTTGGGTGGAGGCAGTTTTATTGTGTTACAGATGTTTTACTGGTTGTACTTTGAAGGGAAAAGATAAAGGTAGCTTTTTATTCCACCATGTTGCCAGCATCCTCTCTTCAACTTTTAAATACATCCATTGAGTTTAAAATTTGGGCTATTATGCTTTGTTTTATAATTTTTTTATTTGTTGTTATTTATCGGTGCCTAAGCTTTCACTCTGGTTCTTTTCAAACATGCTGTTACTTTTTGAAAATATCCACTTTTTCCTTTATTTGTTTAAAGGTAGGAAGCATAATTGTTTTATAATCTTATTCTGATAATAAGAATGTGGTTGAAACCTTTGTGAAACTATTTCTGCTGTTGCTTCTGGTTCTCACTAATAGCATTTTGTTTCTTTATATGCTGGTTTATTTTTGACAGTGTACTGTTCATTGTTCTTGAAAAATTGTTTGCAAGTCTCTTTTGAGGGCTAGGATCAGTGTTTTCTGGATCCTCAAAGAAAAGATTTACATTGGCTTCAGCCAGTTACCTCTAAGCTCTACCAAGCAAGTAACCTGAAATTATGTTCACAGCTTTAAGTGTTCTTTGATCACCTTGCAAATCCATAAGGTACAGTTTGTAGTATATAATATTTCCCTCTATGCAGACACACACACAGACACATACAAACACACACACAGGCTATGGTCAGTGTCAAGAAAACTTGTTTGCGATTCTCTTGTGAGGGAGTGAGGCACTTTTCAGTTCAGTTCAGTCACTCAGTCATGTCCAACTCTTTGTGACCCCATGCACTGCAGCACACCAGGCCTCCCTTTCCATCACCAACTCCCGGAGTTTACCTAAACTCATGTCCATTGAGTCAGTGATGCCATCCAACCATCTCATCCTTTGTCGTCCCTTTCTCCTCCTGCCTTCAATCTTTCCCAGCATCAGGGTCTTTTACAATGAGTCAGCTCTTTGCATCAGGTGGCCAAAATACTGTAGTTTCAGCTTCAGCATCAGTCCTTCCAATGAACACCCAGGACTGATCTCCTTTAGGATGGACTAGTTGGATCTCCTTGCAGTCCAAGGGACTCAAGAGTCTTCTCCAATACCACAGTTCAAAAGCATCAATTCTTCAGCGCTCAGCTTTTTTTACAGTCCAACTTTCACATCCATACATGACTACTGGAAAAACCATAGCCTTGACTAGATGGACCTTTATTGGCAAAGTAATGTCTCTGCTTTTTAATATGCTGTCTAGGTTGGTCATAACTTTCCTTCCAAGGAGTAAGGATCTTTTAATTTCATGACTGCTGTCACCATCTGCAGTGATTCTGAAACCCAAGAAAATAAAGTCAGCCACTGTTTCTCTATCTATTTGCCATGAAGTGATGGGACCAGATGCCATGATCTTAGTTTTCTGAATGTTGAGCTTTAAGGCAACTTTTTCACTCTCCTCTTTCACTTTCTTGAAGAGGCTCTTTAATTCCTCTTCACTTTCTGCCATAAAGGTGGTGTCATGTGCATATCTGAGGTTATTGATATTTCTCCCGGCAATCTTGATTCCAGCTTGTGCTTCATCCAGCCCAGCATTTCTCACAATGTGCATATAAATTAAATAAGCAAGGTGATAATATACAGCCTTGATGTATTCCTTTTCCTATTTGGAACCAGTCTGTTGTTCCATGTCTAATTCTAACTGTTGCTTCCTGATCTGCATACAGATTTCTCAAGAGGCAGGTCAGGTGGTCTGGTATTCCCATCTCTTGAAGAGTTTTCCAGTTTATTGTGATCCACACAGTCAAAGGCTTTGGCATAGTCAATCAAGCAGAAATAGATGTTTTTCTGAAACTTTCTTCCTTAGTGATCCAGCTGGATGTTGGCAATTTGATCTCTGGTTCCTCTGCCTTTTCTAAAATCAGCTTGAACATCTGAAAGTTCACGGTTCACATATTGTTGAAGGCTGACTTGGAGAATTTTGAGCATTACTTTGCTAGCATGTGAGTTCAGTGCAATTGTGCAGTAGTTTGAACATTCTTTGGCATTACCTTTCTTTGGGATTTCTTCCTGTTAACTCCTAATCTGATGGTGAAGCGCTCTGTAGTCACAGCTGTATGGGAAGTAGGGATAGGGGGTGATTTCTTACTATACTCATTCCTTACTTTGGATGAATTCTGGGGTTTGTCTTTTATTTCCCTACTATTCCACAAGATCTTGAAAACCCCAGCAGAGTTTCTCCTGGCACAGCGCATACCTTCAGAATGGAACCAACTTGTTCGAGCTACTTACTTTCTAGGTTCCTTAATTTCACCTACAAATGACCTGCATTTTCTTACTATTTTCAAAAATTTTTTTTAAATATTTTATGCAGTATTTTCAGTTGTTTTCTGCAGGAAAATGAGCCCAAATAGCCTAATCTGTTTTATTACTGGAAATGGATTGCCTTGCTTCTTTTTTTATTAAGCTGAAAAATAAGTAGTAACTTCTTTTCAACTTAGCAAGTTTCTGATAATGTAAGTGTTTTAGACATATATCTCATTAAGATATCTTCAGCAAATTCCTGTGTTTATTTCTTACACATGCAAATGTATTACCTATCAGTAGTAAAATAGTTCTTATATTAAACTTTAAATTATTTCTCTTTTCTGATTTATTACAGGACTGACTTCTTTAGTACTTAGAGTCTGAGAAAAATGGCAAATATGGATAGTGATTCTAGGCATCTTCTCATCCCTGAGGGAGATCATGAAGTAAATCCTGGACCTATGAATATCCAGTTTGATTCATCAGATATAAGATCTAAAAGGTAAGTGTTTAAAATAAAACATTTATTTCATAATTAAGACTTTTAGTTATTAAAATAGAAGTCATTATAACCAAATATATAGAGATTTTATTATAAAATATCTAATTTCTTACAGGCTCTGTATGTTTGTATATAAAAGAGAATATATATGAATATATTTTCTCACTTACATTTGACTTTTTAGACTAAATTCCATATCTCTGTCAGGGATGGCTGAGGTAAGTTTTATGAAGTAATATGCATGTAACTCATTTAACAAATACATATTGATTGTCTGATCTGTGCAACGTATTATGCAAAGTTAGGCTTCCCCAAGTGGCTCAATGTTAAAGAATCCACCTGCCAGTGTAGGAGATGTAGGTTCAATCCCTGGGTTGGGAAGATCTCCTAGAGGATGAAGTGGCAACCCACTCAAGTATTCTTGCCTGGAGAATCCCATGGACAGAGGATCCTGACGGGCTACAGTCCATGGGGTTGCAAAGAGTTGGACATGACTGAGCAACTGAGCACAAGTATGGGAAGTGCTGGGAATAGAACAGTAAAAATAATTCATAATCTTTACCTTCTGTGAGTTTAAATTCCAGCAGATAGTTTAAGATAATTAGAGTTTAAATTTTATTTCATTCCTTACCTTGACAATCCGAAAGAATCCATTGAAAAATTATTATAAATGCAATTTATAATAGCAATTTTTAAAAAAACAATTCAGTAAGGTGGTTGTTTACAAAATAGGCAAAAATCAATAGCATTCTAATAAGAAAATATAATGGAGGAAAAGGTAAAATACATAGGAATAGCCTTAAGAATGTGCAAAATCTATATGAGAGAAACTCTAAAATACTAAAATAACAGCACAGTGTTTATTCAAATCTGAGACGCTGATTAAAAGTTGTACTGATTTTGGTTGTTCTTTTTTTTTTTTTAATATAAAACTAACATAAACTGCTGCCCATACCTCTGATGCAACAATTTCTTAGAACTTAGAATTTTATTTTTGTACTTACTAGAATTCTAGTGCGATTACAAAATCAAAAATATAAATAAAATATATCAGTTAAGATATTACAAATCTGATTCTTCACATAGTCTGATTCTTCTGAATCACTTTTTGACTTGCAGTCATCAAAAATCATTATTTTTTCCTGCTCACACAAAATTGTCCTTATTACCATTAAGAGCATTGATAGTGTAGTATTTCTTGAAAGAATTTTCTTCCAAATCACTGATACTTTTTCGTTTTGATGCTTGTACTTGCCTGATATTACCAGAAGGTGTCACAGAAAGCTTTCTAACAACACTATGGCTCATATTTATTCCTTGCTGCTGCTGCTGCTGCTAAGTCGCTTCAGTCATGTCCGACTCTATGCAACCCCATAGATGGCAGCTCACCAGGCTCCCCCGTCCCTGGGATTCTCCAGGCAAGAACACTGGAGTGGGTTGCCATTTTCTTCTCCAATGCATGAAAGTGAAAAGTGAATGGTCTCTAAATGGTTTGATCATTGAAATGACCACAGATGACCTGTCATGCCACCAGGAGCAGTTACTTTCATGACTGCCACCTGGCTGACAGTGATTAAAAGATGTCCTGGATTATTAGATGCATCCATATTTTAGAAAGGACTAAGTGTGTATTTTAGAGTTAATAAGATATTACATGTAACACAAAGGGATATTCTGTTCTTAGTAGGGAAGACTCTAAAATACAGTGTCATGCTCTTTAAATTTTAACCCACAAAATTAATGTGATCTGCCCCTCACCAAAAAAAATGCCAGCAACCAATGCCAAAGTTTACATCGCCCAGCAGTTTCACTTCTAAACATTAATTTGCAATGTCAAATAGTATATGTCCAGAGTTGTTTGATGCCCTGTTTCTTTATAATAGCAAAAGATTGAAAACAACAAAAATGTCTTTTCTTATAGGACTGGATAAATTATGGTGCCTTGATACAATGGAATATTTTTCACCCATTAAAAAGAAGGAAGTGACTTTATTATATATCAAAATGGAACAAGTCTTCAACTTATTTTGTTAAATGAAAAAAGTGAAGTGCAGAGCAGTCAGTGTATATAGTATACTGCCATTTGGGTAAAGACATTAATAAGTTATATATAATGCAAATATGTATAAATGAGTCCAGGGGAGTAAATAGGAAACTGTAGGAGTGTTGTCTCCTCAGAAAGAAACTGAGTGCCTTAAGTGGGACATGTGGCAGTTACTGTTAGGTAAATACCCGACTATTCAACAACCCCATCTATTCCTTGAACTTCTGTTTTCCAGTTTTCTCAAACTCTGTTTCCTCTTCTATTTCTCCCAGGATCTAGGGCTTTCTTACTCATCTCTTTGTGCCAGTTTTTCTCAGGGAATTCACTCAAAAATCCCCTCTAGACAATGCTTTGTAAATTATACTTTTTCTTCCTCCCCTTATTCACTATCACTTATCTATCCTATTCGTGCACAGCTCTATTGTCTGTTTAACGTGATGATGGCAAAAAATGCTGATTTTGTTAAGGCTCTAAGCAGTTTCCAATCCAGGAGATGAAAGAGGATTGGTTTAAACTATTCTTGATAATCCTGTTTCCATTTTCCAGATACTTAATTTTTTAGACTTTTTTAGCAGCTTGAGCAGTATGAAATTTATCACATGAGACATGTAGTGGCCATCAGAGAAGATAATGAAATGAATCTTATAATTTTCACTTGTATGTTTCAGTATCAGTGAATAGAAGGACTAATGAATGCTGATTAAATGCTCAGAACTCTCTTGAAACCTCTGAATTCTATGATAAATAATTGACCACTGTGACGATAGAACATAGGTCATTAAAGTGCATTCTACTGCAATAGGTTGGCAGGAGTTCAAACAGTTCTCTGAGTATTTAACCATTTAGATTAAGTGGAAGTATGTTTTCTATAATGAAATTTGTCAAAATAAGAGGGAATCAACTATTTTCAATCATAGGATAACTGTCTAGGTAAGCATGTTTTAAGGAAGGCAAATTTTTATAGGAGTTTAGCAGTATTGAATGCTAATTTTCTTGTGGAATAATTTCAGGAACTTATTTGATGAGGGAAAAAAACAGGAATATCTTAAAATATTGTTATTTCTACTAAAATGTGGGTTATTTCATTTTATATACATAAATCTCAGATATACTGTATTTTTTAATTTATTAACTTTGAAAAAATTAGTGTTAATTTAGCCTTATCTTCACATGTTTGTGAAATGATGAAGTATCATTTATACTTTTTTCTAGTATCAGTTCAGTTCAGTTCAGTCGCTCAGTTGTGTCCAACTCTTTGCGACCCCATGAATCACAGCACGCCAGGCCTCCCTGTCCATCACCAGCTCCCGGAGTTCACTCAGACTCACGTCCATCAAGTCAGTGATGCCACCCAGCCATCTCGTCCTCTGTCGTCCCCTTCTCCTCCTGCCCCCAATCCCTCCCAGCATCAGTCTTTTCCAGTGAGTCAACTCTCCGCATGAGGTGGCCAAAGTACACATTGCAGTAAATACAAAGGAGTTAAAATAGCATTTATCCTTGTGCTACCTAAAATCATCTTTCATATAGCGGCATTTTGGGAAACTGTCTTCAGCTGTTAGAATATAAAAAATAACATTTGATACTTTAAGATTGCTTATTCTTAGTTTAATTTGTGGTTGACTCTGTCTCTTCCACTAGGTGGCACTCAAAATCATGTTCCAGTTCAAAACAGAAAAATTTTAAGAAATGTTTGGGACTGAAAATGTGTTGGACCTGCTTATCATTTTGGTGGACTGGGGATCTGATTAGACTTAGGTAGATGAAGGAGCTTGTCGCTGTAGAGGAACCATACATGTCACAAGCATTTGGATCATTTGGAGAATTTTTGCAAATTACACAAATCTACATTTCTCTCTGCATGCCTCCCCTCACCTCCCTTATTAGTTTTTCTTCTGGTTTGGGGTGAAGAATGTGGATAGGGGGACAGAGAGGTTTAGAAATCTCTTATACTGTATTTGATATATGCCATTGGCAGTCACTGGCCTTAAGAGTTTGTTTTGCTGCTTTTCCCAGACTTTCTGGTAACCAGATATTAGAGCTGGTATTCAGGATTGCTTCATGCTCTGCAGCTGCTCTGGGATTATAACCTTTGGGAGTTGACCCTCCCAGCCAGCCTGAAACCAAATTGGGATTTGAACTTCCCTTTTTCAGTTTTCTCAAACTCTTGTTTCCTTTTCCATTTCTCCCAGGACCTAGGGCTTTCTTACTCATCTCTGTGTGCCCAGTTTTTCTCAGGGAATTCACTCAAAAATTCCCTCTAGACAATACTTTGTAAATTATACCTTTTTCCCTCCCCTTATTGATTAATGCTTTTCTATCCTATTGGTGCCAGCTCTGTTGTCTGTTTAATGTTATGATGGCAAGCAATATGATGCGTCAAAGACCCAGTCTATTACTTTTTCATGACTATTTGCATTTTAATAAGGAGAATTCTAGAAATATAAAAGCCTAACCTAATCACTTTCATGCATTGGAGAAGTAAATGGCAACCCACTCCAGTGTTCTTGCCTGGAGAATCCCAGAGACGGGAGAGCCTGGTGGGCTACTGTCTCTAGGGTCTCACAGCGTCGGACACGACTGAAGCGACTTAGCAGCAGCAGCAGCAGCAACCTAAGGATTAGATTTTTCTAATAACATTTTAGGTACTCTGGTAAGCCAGTGAGGTAGCAGTAGATACTTAAAATAGGCAGTATTCTGGGTGCCCTTCAAAGATACCAAGCATGCTTATGGCCCTTATTTTTTTAAAGTGTTTATTTGTCTGCCCATGTGCAAACTGGCCTCTCTCGCTTTCATCTGTCATTAATACTGTCACTAAATAGCAACCTGAATTGACTCTTTGTTATCTGTGGTCCGAGAGAGAGAGAGCAAGTGAGTGAGAGCGAGCAAGCACATAACAAAGTGAAGAGTTTACCTATTAACGTGTCCTAGGCCAACAACAGTGATTGGAAGTGATTATTTGATTATTGAGGCTCAGTTGTTTCATAGTTGGGGATTTATACAGATCTAGTAAAGTAGTGTTTCCAGGAGTGTTGGTTTCCAGAGCTGTGTAATTGGATTTTGAGGACCTTGCCATCTATGTTAAATAGGCAGGACCAGGGCCCTTGACCATGTATCAGTGCCCTGGAGCTGAGGACCAGTTTTCTGGTTGTATGTTTTATCTTTTGTTCCCTTCCCTCTCCTTCCTCCTTTCTCCTTTCTTCTTGCCTCTCTTCTTTTCTCTCCCTCTTTTGTCTTCTTCTCTCCCCTCTCTTCTCCCTACTTTCCACCATTATTTTTCTCCAGTGGAACTCTTTTTGCTAAATGCTTAAAGAGGGCAATCTTGGCCTTGGGTTTAGAGATGCTTTAAGTCTAACTATGGACTTTGTTAGAATGGTATCTTATTTCAAGTTTCATTGGAACTTTTTTATTCTCTCCAGTTCATAGGTTCTTTTACTTCTGCCAGTCTTTCCAGATGTCTTTGTTTGCTTAACTATTCTTTTGCATTTATATCTGCTTTCCTGAGGTGCTTCTATTTCTTTCCCTAGATCTGTCTGTCTTATCTGATTTTGCTGTATCTTCCCTTGCCTGCAAACTAGTTCTTTATTTTCTTCCCTTTCTTTCTCCCTCATTAACATTATTTGGACAAATCTGAAGAAAGAGGGAGCCTAATAATGGAGTGTGACTGGTGCTTGTTAGGGCCAGTCAATCAAGTGTGTTTTGTTGGGAGAAAAGGGTATGAAGAGTTGGCCTAGCATTTTTCTCTGTCTACTCAGTTCTACTTAGTGTTGTAACACCTCCAAGTATATAGTTGAAAAGGATTTTAGTGTGTCAACCAAAAAAAAAATGTAGTGGGCTACAAAAAAGAAAAGAGTTTATGGCGGGGGGTGGTTTCTTAAAACTATAATTCAGGAGACACAGATTTGGGTAATCCTGAAAGAGTGTTCTGAGAAAAAGAGTCAGGGGCTTATAAAGACAGAAAGCCATGAGATTGTTAAAACTAGCCTGGAAAGAACTGATATCCTTAAGGATATCACGAGTTGTTATAGGATAGGGATCCTAGATGTAAATTACTGGTTATTTTAGGGTAAGGGTCTGATAAGTATCTTGAGTTTCTGGCAGATGTTCTAAATAACTTGCTTATCAGGTCAAAAGGTCAGACTCCATCCAGGCTGAGACATGCATAACTCATACTTCCTTAATGGCTTCCTGGCTGGCTTTCAGAAAACTCTCAGCAATACCAACTCCATTTGGATTTTCCTTTCATAAGTAATTATATCATTACTGAAAAAGCGATGAAACCCATTGCAAACTCATTCAATTTTCTTATTAAAGAAAATTAAAACTCCTTTTAACAAACAGACAAAATCAAATATTTTAAATTGGAGGCTCATGAAATTTAGGGATCTTGTCAAAATCCTAATGGATGACTGTAGCCCAAAGATAAGGAATTAATATAAAAGTAACATACTGAGATTATGTATCTTTGTCTTGCCTGTTATGTTTTAGTCTTAATCTCAAATTGTCTCCAAAAGTCTACTATATAATTTTCCTATGGCTTCTTGTTTTAAGATTTCACCTTGCAATCTATTCTGTATTCCTTTGTCCCCAAGTATAGTTTCTAAGGGCTTTTAAATATTAAGAGATAAGTGAATGCCTCAACATTTCAAGCTAAGAAATACTTTTCTATAAAGTGACATAGAAAATTACTTTGGTGCTATACTTATTTTAAAAAGTTTGATTCATTTGCAACAACATCACACTTCCTCATTTTTTCTATTTCAGTTAGCTTATAATTTAATTTGGCATGTATCACTACTTCAATTAACATTAATTCTCTTTTATCAGATTTATATCTGACTTGTTATTTATTCTAACACTAGTTTTTATATCTACCAATGCCTCTGATTTTTTATTTTATTATACTTCTTCCATAGAGTGGCTTCTAATCTTCTCTTAAATCCTGGCTTATTTATTATATGTAGCCATTGGTCTTCATCCATGTAGATACAAAAATTTAAAAACAGAAAAAAATATTTTTCCTTATAATGAGAACTCTTAGGATTTACTCTCTTAACAACTTTCATATATAACATACAACAGTATTAACTGTATTAATCATGTTGTACATTATATTCCTAGTACGTATTTATTTTGTAACTAGAAGTTTATATGTTTTCACTGCCTGTCTTCCATTCCTCACCTCTACCCTGCCTCTGATAGAGTCTTTATTTCTATTCAGTCTTTGTATCTATGAATTTGTTTGGTTTTGAAGTATAATTGACCTGTAACACAGTTCATTCCTCTTATACAGCATAGTGATTTGACATTTCTGTGCATTTTAAAATGATCACTTCAATAAGCTTAGTTATGATCTGTCACCATACAAAGATACTACACTGACTTTGTTTCCCATACCATTCATTTCCTACCCATGACTTCTTTTGCAACTGGGATAGCCACTTTTGAAAACAGTGTGATAATTCCTAGAAATGTTAAGTATAGGATTATCATTTGACTTAACAATTCTACACCTAGGTATATACTCAAGAGAATTGAAACATATGTCCAAACAAATATAAAGAAATGTCCATAACATTTATAATAGCCCAAAGTGGAAGCAATCCAAATATCCACCAGTTGATATATGTATAAACCAAATGTAGTATATCCATCAGTTCAGTTCAGTAGAGTTGCTCAGTCGTGTCCGACTCTTTGCAACCCCATGAATCGCAGCACGCCAGGCCTCCCTGTCCATCATCATCTCCCGGAGTTCACTCAGACTCACATCCATCGAGTCAGTGGTGCCATCCAGCCATCTCATCCTCTGTCGTCCCCTTCTCCTCCTGCCCCCAAATCCCTCCCAACATCAGTCTTTTCCAATGAGTCAACTCTTCGCATGAGGTGGCCAAAGTCCTGGAGCTTCAGCTTCAGCATCATTCCTTCCAAAGAAATCCCAGGGTTGATCTCCTTCAGAATGGACTGGTTGGATCTCCTTGCAGTCCAAGGGACTCTCAAGAGTCTTCTCCAACACCACAGTTCAAAAGCATCAATTTTTCGGCGCTCAGCCTTCTTCACAGTCCAACTCTCACATCCATACATGACCACAGGAAAAACCATAGCCTTGACTAGCCGGACCTTAGTCGGCAAAGTAATGTCACTTGCTTTTGAATATACTATCTAGGTTGGTCATAACTTTTCTTCCAAGGAGTAAGGATCTTTTAATTTCATGGTTGCAGTCACCATCTGCAGTGATTTTGGAGCCCCCAAAAATAAAGTCTGGCACTGTTTCTACTGTTTCCCCATCTATTTCCCATGAAGTGATGGGACCAGATGCCATGATCTTCGTTTTCTGAATGTTGAGCTTTAAGCCAACTTTTTCACTCTCCTCTTTCACTTTCATCAAGAGGCTGTTTAGTTCCTCTTCACTTTCTGCCATAAGGGTGGTATCATCTGCGTATCTGAGGTGATTGATATTTCTCCCAGCAATCTTGATTCCAGCTTGTGTTTCTTCCAGTCCAGCATTTCTCATGATGTACTCTGCATATAAATTAAATAAGCAGGGTGACAATATACAGCCTTGAGGTACTCCTTTTCATATTTGGAACCAGTCTGTTGTTCCATGTCCAGTTCTAACTGTTGCTTCCTGACCTGCATACAGGTTTCTCAAGAGGCAGTTCAGGTACTCTGGTATTCCCATCTCTTGAAGAATTTTCCACAGTTTATTGTGATCCACACAGTCAAAGGCTTTGGCATAGTCAGTCAAGCAGAAATAGATGTTTTTCTGGAACTCTCTTGCTTTTTCCATGATCCAGCAGATGTTGGCAATTTGACCTCTGGTTCCTCTGCCTTTTCTAAAACCAGCTTGAACATCAGGGAGTTCACAGTTCACGTATTGCTGAAGCCTGGCTTGGAGAATTTTGAGCATTACTTTACTAACATGTGAGGTGAGTGCAATTGTGTGGTAGTTTGAGCATTCTTTTGCATTGCCTATCTTTGGGATTGGAATGAAAACTGACCTTTTCCAGTCCTGTGGCCACTGCTGAGTTTTCCACATTTGCCGGCATATTGAGTGCAGCACTTTCACAGCATCCTCTTTCAGGATTTGAAACAGCTCAACTGGAATTCCATCATCTCCACTAGCTTTGTTCATAGTGATGCTTTCTAAGGCCCACTTGACTTCACATTCCAAGATGTCTGGCTCTAGATTAGCGATCACATCATCATGAGATTCCGGGTCGTGAAGATCTTTTTTGTACAGTTCTTCTGTGTATTCTTGCCATCTCTTCTTAATATCTTCTGCTTCTGTTAGGTCCATACCATTTCTGTCCTTTATTGAGCCCATCTTTGCATGTTCCCTTGGTGTCTCTAATTTTCTTGAAGAGATCTCTAGTGTTTCCCATTCTGTTCTTTTCCTCTATTGCTTTGCATTGATCGCTGAGGAAGGCTTTCTTATCTCTTCTTGCTATTCTTTAGAATACAACATAATATTATTTGACCATAAAAAGGATTAAAGTGTCAATATATGCTACAATATGTATGAACCTTGAAAACATGTTGTATAAAAAAGGCCACACACAAAAAAGACATATATGATTCAATTTATATGAACTGTCTAAATTAGGTAAAGGCAATAGAGACAGAAAGCAGATTAATGGTTGCAGATGCTGGCGAGAGTGAATAATGGAACTTCTTTTTGGAGTGATGAAAAGTTCTAAAGTTGATTATGGTGGGACTTCCCTGGCAGTCCAGTGGTTAAGGCTCCACACTTCCACTGGAGGGGGCACAAATGGTGCCCCTAATGGGAGAACTAAGATCCCACATTCTACATGGCATAGCCAAAAAACAAAAAATTGGTTTTGGTGCTTGAGGGACAACTCCTGAATGTTCTAAAAACTATTGAATCATACATTTAAATGGGTAAATTTTATGGTATGTGAATTAATATTTTAATAATCTGTCATTTTTAATAAAGTATTTTTATTTTATTTATTTTTAAATTCTTTGGCCACATCATGCAGCATGTGGGATCTTAGTTCCCAGCCAGGAATCGAACCCATGCTCCCTGCAGTGGAAATGTGGAGTCTAGCTACTAGACCTACTAGACAGACTGCCAGGGAAGTCTTGTTAATCTGTTACTTTTTTTTAAATTAAAGAGGGCAAAGGAAATTTTTGCTTATGACAAGGGCAGACTAAGGAATTTGGACCAACCAACTGCTGAGAATAACTAGAAAAACTTACCCCCTCCCAATTTTTTTAATGTGCCTACAGACATAGGAGAACTGATAAGACAAGAACAGTAGGATCTAGATCTCAAAGAAGGAGGGGACCAAGAAAGGGAAGTGCAGCATTTCCTCAAGAGTATCTGCCAATTCTAGTTTAAGTTTATTAACTGAGAAGCTATTAAATTGACAGAGCTTTTGACAGCTTTACAAGGCTACAGGGAGAAAAATTGGAATTCAGTGCTCACTAAAAGTAGGCAGGCCCCGTGCAAACTTCAGGTTGAAAAGCCTAGAAATATGAATGAATTGGAAATAGAATGGTCTTCTTTCAGAGACTGTAGCTCAACTTTAACTCATTTCAGTTCCTAAAATTGAATTAAGGTAATCTAGGTCTGCTAAGTTGGCTTCCCGAAGCAAATGTACATCCTTTCTAAAGAAAATAATATTATTCTAAGGCTTCAACTTATTTATACTATTTTCTGTATACTAAAATTCCATTAAGTACAATGCCAGGTACTTAAATGCCAGGCAGAGAAGATAAACCAACATGATTAGAAATTAGAGACTTGATACACAATAAAGACTGACATGGTCCAGATGATGGAGTTATCAGAAACAAACTTTTAAAGACTGTGTTTAATATGTTCAAGAAAACTGAAATAAGATTGAGAATTTGGCACTGGCTAAAAATATAAAAAAGAACCAAACTCATAGAAAATGTTTGCTGAATAAAAAAAGGGCCCAGATGGAAAATCTAGGACCAAAAGACAGAAAACAGTAACCTAATGTAAGAAATCAGTCAATGATGAAAACAAGTCAAGGCAAGGATGTAGAGTAGGAGTGATTATGCAGTACTAGAGTAAGTGCAAATTAGTAAATCACTTTGCAAGAGAGTTTGTAATTATCTGCTAGCATTTAGTATACACTATTTGTAATCAATGGAAACATTTCACTAAGAGCCATGTACAAAAATATAGATTATAAGTTATTCATAAGAGTGCCAAACTGGAAACAACCTGGATACCCACCATACAGCTATGGTTAAATAAATCATATTTTCATGTAATGGAATATTATACATTTATAAAAATGAACAATCTACAGCTGCAAACAAGAATATGGATGAACCTCAGAAAGATAATGTTGGAGAAAGAAGCTAAACAGAAAACACACATTGTGTGATTACACTTTATGTAAAGCTCAAAAGCAAGTAAAACTAATTTCATGTTTCTGTGCACCTGAGTGCAGAGAGCATGTATGTGGGTCTATACTTATCTGAAAATATACTAGAATGTTAACTGATTATTTCTAATGGGTGATTTTTATTTTGTTATATAACATCTGTATTATCCTCAATATAAACAGTGTACTACTTTTATTAAAAAAAAAAAAGCTTATCCAGAAAGTATAGCATTCCTATAATTTAGGATAAAAATAGTATATACAAAATGAAAAACCCATTTTCTGTGGGTTTGTCATAGATAGCTTTTATTATGTTGAGATATGTTCCTTCTATTCCTGTTTTCTGGAGAGTTTTTATCATAAATGGATGTTGAATTTTGTCAAAGGCCTTCTCTGCATCTATTGAGATAATCATATGGTTTTTATTTTTCAATTTGTTAATGTGGTGAATTACATTGATTGATTTGCGGATATTGAAGAATCCTTGCATCCCTGGGATAAAGCCCACTTGGTCATGATGTATGATCTTTTTAATGTGTTGTTGGATTCTGATTGCTAGAATTTTGTTGAGGATTTTTGCATCTATGTTCATCAGAGATATTGGCCTGTAGTTTTCTTTGGAACAAGACAAGGGTGTCCACTTTCACCGCTACTATTCAACATAGTTCTGGAAGTTTTGGCCACAGCAATCAGAGCAGAAAAAGAAATAAAAGGAATCCAAATTGGAAAAGAAGAAGTAAAACTCTCACTGTTTGCAGATGACATGATCCTCTACATGGAAAACCCTAAAGACTCCACCAGAAAATTACTAGAGCTCATCAATGAATATAGTAAAGTTGCAGGATATAAAATCAACACACAGAAATCCCTTGCATTCCTATACACGAATAATGAGAAAGTAGAAAAAGAAATTAAGGAAACAATTCCATTCACCATTGCAACGAAAAGAATAAAATACTTAGGAATATATCTACCTAAAGAAACTAAAGACCTATATATAGAAAACTATAAAACACTGATGAAAGAAATCAAAGAGGACACTAATAGATGGAGAAATATACCATGTTCATGGATTGGAAGAATCAATATAGTGAAAATGAGTATACTACCCAAAGCAATTTACAAATTCAATGCAATCCCTATCAAGCTACCAGCCACATTTTTCACAGAACTAGAACAAATAATTTCAAGCTTTGTATGGAAATACAAAAAACCTCGAATAGCCAAAGCAATCTTGAGAAAGAAGAATGGAGCTGGAGGAATCAACTTGCCTGACTTCAGGCTCTACTACAAAGCCACAGTCATCAAGACAGTATGGTACTGGCACAAAGACAGACATATAGATCAATGGAACAAAATAGAAAGCCCAGAGATAAATCCACACACATATGGATACCTTATCTTTGACAAAGGAGGCAAGAATATACAATGGAGTAAAGACAATCTCTTTAACAAGTGGTGCTGGGAAAACTGGTCAACCACTTGTAAAAGAATGAAACTAGATCACTTTCTAACACCGCACACAAAAATAAACTCAAAATGGATTAAAGATCTAAATGTAAGATCAGAAACTATAAAACTCCTAGAGGAGAGCATAGGCAAAACACTCTCAGACATAAATCACGGCAGGATCCTCTATGATCCACCTCCCAGAATTCTGGAAATAAAAGCAAAAATAAATGGGATCTAATTAAAATTAAAAGCTTCTGCACAACAAAGGAAAATATAAGCAAGGTGAAAAGACAGCCATCTGAATGGGAGAAAATAATAGCAAATGAAGCAACTGACAAACAACTAATCTCAAAAATATACAAGCAACTTCTGCAGCTCAACTCCAGAAAAATAAACGACCCAATCAAAAAATGGGCCAAAGAACTAAATAGACATTTCTCCAAAGAAGACATACGGATGGCTAACAAACACATGAAAAGATGCTCAACATCACTCATTATTAGAGAAATGCAAATCAAAACCACAATGAGGTACCACTTCACACCAGTCAGAATGGCTGCGATCCAAAAATCTGCAAGCAATAAATGCTGGAGAGGGTGTGGAGAAAAGAGAACCCTCCTACACTGTTGGTGGGAATGCAAACTAGTACAGCCACTATGGAGAACAGTGTGGAGATTCCTTAAAAAATTGCAAATAGAACTACCTTATGACCCAGCAATCCCACTTCTGGGCATACACACCGAGGAAACCAGAATTGAAAGAGACACATGTACCCCAATGTTCATCGCAGCACTGTTTATAATAGCCAGGACATGGAAACAACCTAGATGTCCATCAGCAGATGAATGGATAAGAAAGCTGTGGTACATATACACAATGGAGTATTACTCAGCCGTTAAAAAGAATTCATTTGAATCAGTTCTGATGAGATGGATGAAACTGGAGCCGATTATACAGAGTGAAGTAAGCCAGAAAGAAAAACACCAATACAGTATACTAACACATATATATGGAATTTAGGAAGATGGCAATGATGACCCTGTATGCAAGACAGGGAAAGAGACACAGATGTGTATAATGGACTTTTGGACTCAGAGGGAGAGGGAGAGGGTGGGATGATTTGGGAGAATGACATTCTAACATGTATACTATCATGTGAATTGAATCGCCAGTCTATGTCTGACGCAGGATGCAGCATGCTTGGGGCTGGTGCATGGGGATGACCCAGAAAGATGTTCTGGGGAGGGAGGTGGGAGGGGGGTTCATGTTTGGGAATGCATGTAAGAATTAAAGATTTTAAAATTAAAAAAAAAAAAAAAAAAGAAAAACCCATTTTCTTACAAACAGTGTTTAAATCAACTGTACTTCTATAGGATGATAAATTTATCTTTTTTCTCTAAGAGTAGATTTTGTTTTGTTCTTGTATAGAGAAGGTTCTGGAAAAAGACAAAAGCATAAAGAAACATATACCCATCACACAGAGGCAAGTGTTGTTAAAGCATTTTAGTAAATTTTCTCCTATCCTTTTCAGTGATTTTTTAATGAGATCATATGCTATATACAGTTTTAATTTTTTTAACTTTTTCAATTAAAATTTTTATTGCATGCCGTTGTTACTTCTGCAAAATATTCCTTAGTTGTCTGCCTGCCGACCTGTTTTTTCTCCTTCTCTGCTTCTGTCCCTTGCTCTCTACTTCCTTCCTTCCTTTGTTTTGTTCTTCTATCCCTTCCTTTTGTCAGTAAACATTCGCTAAGCTCCTTTTGGTGCTAGACACTCTGGGGAAGGAGATAGACACTCAGCAAAAGTAAAAGAGGTTATAAATATTTGATATGTATTTATATATGTATATTATATATGTATATGTAATAATATATTATATAAACACACATATGTATATATACACACACGTATGTATACACACACATATATGTTTTTTCAACTCAGTACTCATTTTTAATTAGAAAAAGTACTGATTTAACCCCATCCTGATCCAGCATTACCAAGAACCCATGGGATCATATCCCAGCAAATAACTATACTATAGGGTCTGGCTAAGTTCAGCAAAGAGTAGAATGAGGTCATCTGTGGTACTAATGGATAGGTGCTTTGGAGGTTTCTGTGCAGGCATTTCTTTAAGAACATTCATTGGTCAAGTGCAGAAGTCAGCAAACTTTTTTTCTGTAAGGGGCCAGGTAGTAAATATTTTAGGGTTTGTGGGCATATGCACTCAGTTTTGCCATTGTGGAATGAAAACAGCCATAGACAACACGTAACTGCATGGGCCGTGCTGTGTTCTGATAAAACTTTATTGATAAAAACAGACCATGGGCCAGACTTGTCCTATCTGGCTGTAACTACCAACCTCTGGTCTGCAAGGAGGGCCTAGACTTCGGTGTAAGCAACTGTAGGGACTGGTGCTCCTGTTGCTGTGACCCCTAGGATACCTCTTGCCTTGCTTCTGGAGAAGTTAAAAAAGTAAGGTCCACTTACCTTAATTTCTCTCCACCCTCACAGTTGCTTCTAATAGTTGTTCTAATCAAAAGAGCCTTTTGGATAATAAAACAGTCTCCAGCTTCTCCCTGAACCTCAGGCCTCTGCAGCAAATCTACAGTTCTTTGGCAAGGTCATCTAAGGGTTTTAGCTGCCATAAATTCTAGGGATTATGACTGAGGCTAAGAATGATAAGTAAGGGGAAAGTACCAGATTTCAAGGAATTGTAAAAAGTTTTATAATAAAAATTATCCTTAAGGATCATTGAAATGCCCCAAAAAGCTATAATCATAAAAAATAAAAAAATAATTAAAAAAGAATTATTTCTAAATATCATTTTATATAAATGTATATTACTTAAATATATCATAATTTAACAGTGTTTAACTATTAAGCTGTTCACAATTTTAATTATTTTAAATAATGCTTTGCTTAGCAGCTTTCTATGTGCCATATTTATACCATATTTTGATTTCTTCTAATAGAGTCTCAAAAGTATAATTATTAGAATAAAAGGATGTAAAGCACAATTAAGGTTTTTTTATATATTACTATATAGCCAAATTGTTATCTAGAAAGGCTGTGCAGCTTTATACTCCTACCATCTATGCGTGGAAGTTCCTGTGTCAGAATCCCCTTTCTAGCACTGTTTATTTTCTTACTCACTAAATTGTTTATGAAACTTTCCTATATGTAAAATTAGTTGATAAGAGCCAGTTGGCAGCAGATTTCATGTTGGACTGTTGCCTTTTATCAGACTGTTCAGTTATTTTGGCAGTGGTTTGCTAAGTAACATGGCATACAACCAACAATGGATTCTGGTCAGGCTATTACAGTGTTTGCCATTTGGGTTGAAGGCCAGTTTGTGTAGGCCCTTTGTTGCTAGTGTCTTTCTAGTGGCAAAGCAGAAGTTCTCTTAGCTGCTTTACCTTTTTTTTTTTTTTATCTTATTTGGCTCCACCAGGTTTTAGTTGAATCATGCAAGATCTTCAGTTGTGGCATCCAAACTTCTAGTTGCAAGTGTGTGGGATCCCACACATGTAGTTCCCTGATCAGAGATCAAACCCCCTGCATTGGGAACATGCAGCCCTTAGCCACTGGATCCTCAGGGAAGTCCCCCATTTACCTTTCTTGAGGGTTATGATAAAGATTTCTAAAGCTTGATAACTAGTTGTTGTTGTTGTTGTTCATTTGCTAAGTTGTGTCTGACTCTTTGGGATCCCATGAACTGTAGTACACCAGGCTTCCCTGTCCTTCACTACGTCCTAGAGTTTGTTTAAATTCATGTCCATTGAGTCGGTGATGCCTTCCAACCATCTGCCTCATCGTCTGTTGCCTCCTTCTGCCTTCAATCTTTCCCAGCATTAGGGTCTTTTCCAATGAGTCGGCTCTTTGCATCAGGTGGCCAAAGTATTGGAGCTTCAACATCAGTCCTTCCAATGAATATTCAGGGTTGATTTCTTTTAGGATTGACTGGTTTGATCTCCTTAGTATTCCTTTCTTAAGTTATAGGAGAGGAATAAGAGCAAGGCTCTTTTTCTCTGGTAATCTGTTTAAAGAGTAGATGAATATTTTGTGTTTTCAGTCACTAGGTAACAAGGTAATGAAGAAAGCAGTTCTAGTGTTCATCTGAAGAATCATAAGTATATATCAAAAATAAGACTTGTATCAATATATATACTTACTGAAGTATTTCATTACATTTCCAGCTTTTGAGGAAATTTTAGTTAAAATGCTGGCCTGGCAATTTTCTTTTCCCCTGCTTTTTTTCTTTTTTAATGGGGAGTAATTAGGCTTTGAAACTAGAAATTTCATTTCTCTTCCAGAAATTCTTTTGGTAGATTTGTGTAAGAAGGAGAGTAATAATTGATGTGACATTGAAGGTTGAAGCCTATAATATCTATAATTTATATTATTACTTATTTATAATTAATATAAATAATTATAACTAAGTATATAATTAAGTATATCTTAGTTATAATTTATAATTAAGACAAATTCTTTTCTTCCAAAAATTAATAATACTCTTACTTTATTGCAGTTAAAGAAATTGAGACAATTTGGGACTTATTTTGGCATTCTGATAAAATGAGTGAAAGGAAGTACTGCTTGGAGAGTGTGCCCTCTTGGGAATTTTTCCCACATTCCTAATCTTACTTTGTAGAATGTCACTTATGGTGTTGTGTTTGAACTGCTTTTTCTAGGTAGAAAGTAGGATGGGGTGGTGGTGGTGGTGTTACTGTTTTATATCAACCTAGAGAAAAACAAAAGAACTGTTATGTTTGTATATACTTACAGGTGCTTCTAGCATTTTAACTTTGTTGAAAGTTCCTGATGTTTATTTATATAACTCTTTTGGCCTCATTCCAGAGCTGATGCTAAAATCAAAACAAACAAAAAAAACCTTACATTTATGTTGATCATTTTGTAGCCATGAAAGAAGAGATTGTTTGTTTTCAGCACAGTCGAATTAAAACAATTTATGGGTCTTTCAAACCCAAAATTTGAAAGCATGAATTGCACTGGAAGAATGTGTAAATTCATTCTTAGCAGCATCTGTATTTAGTTGTACTGTATAGTCCTGAGAATTAATATTCAGGTCAAGTTCTTTGTCCATGTGTCATTAAGGAAGATTTTTACTTGTGGCTAAGTAACTGCCTAGAATTTTAAAATAAAGAACCCATAACCTTCAGCCAGGTGTTTATCAGCATTTACTTTTTTCACCATACCATCCTATCAGTTTAAAAAAAAATAAGCTGAAAAATTGGAACTGTATATATTTATATGTGTATATATGTACTTTTTTCTTTTTGTTTCATTTTCTTTTTTATTTTTTTTGTATGTGTACTTCTGTATTATGTATATTATAAAACACAAAAATAGAAATTTAAAAATTATGTAATGATCTTGATAGAATTAACTTTGAAGAAGTAAAAGTCACTCAATTGTGTCTGACTCTTTGTGACCCCATGAATATACAGTCCATGGAATTCTCCAGGCCAGAATACTGAGTTGGGTAGCCTTTCCCTTCTCCAGGGGATCTTCCCAACCCAGGGATTGAACTCAGGTCTTCTGCACTGCAGGCAGATTCTTTACCAGGTGAGCCACAAGAGAAGCGCAGGATACTGGAGTGGGTAGCTTATCCCTTCTCCAGTGGATCTTCTCGACCCAGGAATCAAACCGGGGTCTCCTGCATTGCAGGCAGATTCTTTACCAACTGAGGCTATCAGGGAATCCCAGTAGAATTAACTTTAAATTTTATTTAACAGTACATTAAAACTTTTATTTTTACTTTATAATATTAACAATAACAATAGAATATGCTTTATTATTTTTGAAAATCTTATAACACCTTGCCACAATACAATCCAAGATAATCTGAAATTCATTTCTGCTCATCCTACAATAATATATGGAAGTTTTTGTTGAAATTTGCCTGGTAAATTTTTATCCTTCTCAATATGACTCAATCATATTTAGTGACTGCTGTGCTAGTTTGTGTATTCTGGTATTCCTTGTTATTAATATTTTTAAAGCCCCCAATACTCCTATTTTTATTGGTTTAATACTGTTAACTTGGAAACAACCAGTAGCATTATTCACCTTTCTTGGTTCTCTCTCCAGTCTACCCTCCCACCTCTCCTCTCCAAAAATAAAATTTAAAAACAATACACTGGTTTAGAGAGAGCCTTCAGGAAATAGCTAATCTCTTTCCTGAGGGGAAGGAGAAATTAACAGAATCATCCTTCTCAGGTTAACTGGAATTAAAATCAAAACTGTTACAAGCCAGTAGCTTCTTTCTTGGCCAGAATGGGGGAGCTACCTCACTGGTTTGAAAGTACATTAGAGGGGAGCTAAATACTTCAGGGGTATCCATTTGGAAGATACTCTGATGAGAAGGATACAAAGGAGAAAGAATCATTAGATATACTCAGATCTAATAATTTGCATTGGAATTATAACTTTATAATGTTTTTATACTGTTTTATGCAAAATATAAATTTTCATGTTTGAAATAAATTGAATGTTTAATGTCACTGACTTTTAGCCATCTTATACTCTGAATACTTTTTAGTGAAGATATTAGTATTAATACCTAGTATTATATAAAATAAATACCTAGATACCGGTGTTGTCATTTGCTTCATTATTACAATTTTTACTTTGATTTTTTTGTGTGGTTAATAACTGTTCAAAGACCATTTACATTCTTTGGAAGTTCTTAAACATTAGAAAAATTTTAATCCATGTCTATAAAATTGCAGTTGAGTTTTATTGGTGACAGACATTATTTTCAACAATAAAATCACGTAATAATGGAAAAATTTTTAAACATCCGTTATCAGAATATTTTCTGTATAATGCGAGTTTTTTAAAAAGCAACTGCTTTTTCAGGGACTTCCCTGACAGACCAGTGGTTAAAACTCCAAGATTTCAATACAGGGTACATAGGTTCGATCCCTGGTCAGGGAACCAGAATCCCAAATGTCACTCAGAATGGCAATAAATTAATTTTCAAAAAGCAACTTCTTTCTCAGTCATTGTTACAATATCTTTACTTTGAAGGGAGGCAGATTAGGTATGTAGGGAGTTATTTTAGTTTTGGATACCTTCTGGGTACCTATGTAGCATACTGTTGACAGCCACAGTCATCATAGAAGAGGTCAACAAATTTGGAACAATTGTCTTGTTACAGAAAAAAGGTAGCTAATTCATACTTAAGTTTAATAAATCTTTAAGATATTTTGCCACAAGATAACCAGCAAATTTCTATATGGTACACAAGAATTTTTGGGTCCCTCTTGATCTCATTAATGAATTTTGAAAGAATATGTTACTTTAAGATCTGGTTTTAAAGTTCTTTTTATCATATGTTATATACAGTATACAGAAAAGTATATGGTACATATGTACAATTTAAAAATTCATAAAGCCCACACCCATCCAACCAACAGCGAGGTCTAGAAATTAGCTGCATGGCAGCTGTTTTGAAGCTATTTGGAAGGTGTGTGTCTTTCACCAAACACATCCCTCTGCCTCCCTATAGGTAGTCACTCTCATGACATTTATGTGATCATCTTCCTGCTTTTCTTTATTATTTATTGTCTATGTATCCCTAAATACTGAATTCAGTTTTACCTGGTTTTGCATCTCATGTAAATGGGATCCTACTGTGTATATTCTTTTGTGACTTTTGTTGAGCATTATAGTTTTCATCCAAGTGGTACATAACTACTTTCATTGCCAGTAGTTTCTAGCATTTTATTCTGTAGGTATCTGCAGTTTATTTATTCATTCTACTTTTGAACATTTGGGATATTTCCACTGTGGGACTTTCGCAAAGAATGACCTTATTGTATGTGTCTCCTGGTATATATGTATGAGAACTCTTCTAGGATATATCCCTGGGGGTAAATTTGATGGGTAGTAGTGAATATGTATATTCAACTTCAGCTTCCCAGGTGGCTCAGAGGTTAAAGCATCTGCCTGTAATGCGGGAGACCTGGGTCTGATCCATGGGTCAGGAAGATCCCCTGGAGAAAGAAATGGCAACCCACTCCAGTATTCTTGCCTGGAGAATCCCATGGACGGAGGATCCTGGTGGGCTACAGTCCACAAGGTCACAAAGAGTCGGA
This sequence comes from Ovis canadensis, assembly GCF_042477335.2. Taxonomy (NCBI): domain Eukaryota; kingdom Metazoa; phylum Chordata; class Mammalia; order Artiodactyla; family Bovidae; genus Ovis; species Ovis canadensis. Next base: position 36,540,716 of record NC_091260.1, read on the forward strand.
CACGACTGAGTGACTTCACGTTCACTTTCACTTTCATATTCAACTTCACTAGATAGTGCCAGACTATTTTCCACAGGGGTTATACCAGCTTCTATTCCCAGCAGAGTTCCCATTGTTCTACCTCCTACCAGTGCTTGATATTGTGAGATTGCTAAATTTTCACCATTCTGATCAACATATTATACTGTGTCATTATATTTTTTCCATGAGATGGAAGTTGGTAAAATGTTATTAATGATAACAAGTTGTGGGATTATAGGTGATTTTTATGTTTTTTATGCTTTTAAAGTATTTTCCTATAGTATTCACACTTATCTCTTCAGCTGCCACTTCATTGCTCTCATTCCTCTTTACAGAAAATTCCTTGCAAGGATTATTTGTACTCACCATACCAAATTTTTCTCTTGAACCCAGTTCATTCAGGATTTTGCTCTAACTACTCCGCCAAAACTGCTCACATGCAGGTTACCAGTGGTCATTTCATAGACTAGTCCTCATCTCATTTGACTTAGCAGTAGTCACAATCATTTGACACAATCATTCTCTAACCCTGAAAAGTCTTTAATTTGCTTGAGGATACCATACTAAATTGATTTTCTTTTAGGTTGCTGCTTCTCATTTTTTATAGCTTTTGATACTTTGATCATTCCCTCCATCATTTCTTCCCCAGGTATTTATTAAAAATTTTTTTTTAACTAAAGAAAAGTTTAAAATGTTATCTTCATGATTTTTTAATTTTTTCTGATTATAAAAGCAATATAGGTTTTGATGATCACACTGTGGTTATATAAGATGTCATCATTGGGGGTTTACCTGCATGAAGTATATATGGGAAATCTTTGTAGTATTTTTTCCAACTTCTATATTTCTAAAGTGATTTCAAAATGCATTTATTCACTGTATTTTATTGGGCTCCTGTGATATGCCAGGTACTGCCTGGGAATAGAGAAGTGACCAAATTGACAAAAATCCCTGCTCTCATGAAGCTTTTATTTATTAGAGGTAATCAGTAGTAAATAAAAAGTACATATTATGCTAGATAGTATAAATGCTAGAGAGAAGATATAAGGCAGAAAAGCAGAGATGGTGTATAAGAAATGACAGGGATGGAGAAGATACGTTGAAATTTTAGCTAGGGTGACAAGGATAACCAAATGTCTCATTGAGAAAGGGGACTTTGAGGAAGGACTTGAAAGAAGTAAAGAAGCAAGCCATGAAAATATTTAGGAGAAAGGCCTTCAGAGCCTTTGTTTAAAGTAATAATGAAGATCCTAAAGTAGATACATGCTTTCGGTGTGTCAGGAATGGTGAGGAGGGTACTGGGGTTAGCGTGGTACACAAATCCTAGAGGTGGGGTGGGAGAGGGGTAGCAGAGAGCAGTTATGATATGTGAATCGGGAGTTCAGGCTGGAGATAATAGTTGGAGTGCCATCAGCATGCACATTACATCTGAAGTTATGGGACTAAATGAGTCCACCAAGAGACTGAGTATAGATAGAGAAGCGAAAATGGATTAAACTCTGGATTACCCTGACATTTAAGGATTAGGGGTTTGAGAAGGAATCAACTAAGAAGACTGAGAATTTGTCCCCTTAGGATTATGTCTATTGGCATGTGAAGTCCTTCAGGTACTAACCCAGGTTTTCCTCATCTCTTACTACTTCTCTTCTTACTACTTGTAGTTTTAAAACATTTATCCTGCTCCCTTTCTGGGGTTTTTCTACATACTTTTCCATTCTTTAAAGCACAATTTTTTTTTCTTTTCCTCATCCTTGATTAACTCCTTGGTATCTTTTCAGATTCACTTCAACAATAGTTTTCTTGTGGTCTGCCAGACATGATTTAGTTTCCCCTTCTATGTACTCTGCGGGCTTCCCTGGTAGCTCAGATGGTAAAGCGTCTCCCTACAATGCGGGAGACCCAGGTTCGATCCCTGGAGAAGGGAATGGCAACCCACTCCAGTACTCCTGCCTGGAAAATCCCATGGACTGAGGAGCCTGGTAGGCTACAGTCCATGGGGTCGCAAAGAGTCAGACACGACTGAGCAACTTCACTTCACTTCACTTCATGTCTATGTACTCTGCACGTACCCAACATCGCACAACCTTTTTGCTCCTATTATTGCTCATAATCACTTTCTCTCTTTTTTTATTTTTCCTCTCTGAACTGAAATTGCTTACTTACCTATCTTCTCCAGTAGACTATGATCCTATGATCCTTGATGCTCTATGTCCTATTGATCATTTAACACAGTGCTTAATACTTTGTTGGCTCTTAAACAATATTTCATAAACTAGAGAACCAATAAAGTAATTAACCCTAATAAAAAGAGAAGAGCTTATATAGGCTCAACCTTTGGAGATGTTTTGCCAAAAATTTTACTTTCCTTTTAGGTTCAAAGGATTTGTTAACAAAGAAACCACTCATCACACCCAATTTCAATAGTTAATAGGGGATTATTTGACTTAATTTCAACATACAGTCATTAAAAGAAGAGAAATAGAAACAGTAGAGAAAAGTAGAAGCATATACAGCACCAAATTAGGCCAACCAACCTCCAGACTTAAACAGTGCTGGGAAGTCCCTCATTAACAGTAATCTGGAGTCCCAGTTGGGAAAAGGTCCCAGGCAGTGCATCCAACCACAAGTGAGACTTCAGATTGCAGTTTCAAGGGCTCCACTTATAATTCCAGACACAAAAATGCAGCTTTGACTTTTTTTAACTTTTACAATGCTGTTTGTTTCACCTCGGGAGTCACAGAATTTTTCTAGACCCCAGGGTGTTGGCCAGACCTCCAGGGGCTCAAGAATTTCGAAACCCCCTCTCTTATCTAAAGTGCTGCCTGACTTGCTGTGCTTGCAGGCAGGCATGGAATCCGGGCAGTACCCAGGCAGGTCAGAAGCAGGTCAGAGGCCTGCTCTCCTGCTTCTGAAGTCTGAACAAGACTTCCTCCATTTTAATTTCCCTAATAGGAGACATTGAGTAAAGTTGGAGCATAGGGCAGAGTTTTTGTGAAAGAGAATGTTTTTTAGGCATCAGGGGACGCAAGAAATGTGTCTGCAAGCCAGAAATTACCAATATTTTTCTTGTAGCAGTAAATATCTAGGCACAATGGCTTGATTAACTTCTTTTCTGTCTTCTTTATGCAAAGCTGCCCAGCAGACACAGTGTTTTACCAGACAGGTAGAAACAAGTACAGTGGGTTCATTATTTTGAATGTTTATTTGCATGGGATTTTTGTGAATACTTGATTCTCTTTTCATTTTCTAACAGTTCCAATTTGGTAAGTGTTTGAGAGTTTCATCTTCCATAGAGATGTGAATAATGAAATAGTTTTAAATCAAGAGTCTTCATTTTGAGAATGAACTTTCTTAAGAGTCATGGAATTGTTAGTAAATTTCAGAGAAGCGTAACTGGTCAGTAGAAGGGTGGAGACAGATTTAAAAGCCAAAAATTTTTAAGGAATTTAAGGAGTGGAACCTAGAAAAGGTGTTAGGTAGAAATAAGGTTTCTTTGTTTATAAGTGTATTAAATGAAAATACAAGGTTTTGAGTCACATTTTTAAAATTTTGCTGAATGTTAAAAGCATTTTTTTTTCTGTAGCATGACCATAAATATTTTTAAGGTGAGATAAACATAACTTGTGCATGAAATATTATAATTTATTTCCAGTGTGACACAGTTGAGCTGTATTTCAAATGAGAAGTACCATTGATAGGGAGCATTCATGTGAAACTGTGTTCAAAAGAAAAAGTTTCAAAAAATGTTTTATTCTGAATATTCTCTGTATAGTTTCAATTTTAAAAGTGTTTTCAAATCCAACAAAAGTTCAATTTAGAAATATAATTCATATTTTTTACTTTCTCAGATGAAGCTTTAGCATATGTTTCTAATAATTCAGTTAAAATATGCTGAGTTGTATATTTTTAAAGAGAATCTGCATTGAAAAGATTCCAAAATATTTGTTTGAACAGGCACTCAGCATCTTGATGAAAACTGTTAAAAAAGAAAAACTTTCAGAGTCATTCTGCTCTCTGAGTACCCAAGCCAACTAAACTGGTACAGTTAACACTTCTGTAAGAGGCCAGGAGGCAAGAAATTGGAACACTTCCTGGACTACTTTTCAACAGGCCTTCGAGCCAACTTAGTGCTTGATATTCAATATTAATACCGTTGAATTTTCAGAGTAACAAGCTACGAGTAGAACATCCTTATCTCTATCAATGTCATACTTATTAATCTCTGTTAGTTATCATTGATTAGCTTAAAGCTCTGCTTTGTATTGGCATTAAAGCTGTAGTTTGTTTTTTAATTTTGTGGGATATCATTCTTACAAAACAAGAAAGGAATGTCCTATAGAATGTGACCTCTCACTGTCTCCCAGACATATATGTTTTTATATTGCTTTTTTTAATGCTACTGAGTGCTACAGTAGAGATGCAAATTATTTAGAACACCTAATGCCTTCAAAAGAGTGGTAATTATCTCAGGCTACCAAATTTATAAGTAGGGATAGTTTATTTGGCCTGTGACTCCTTTGTGTATCCCCTTGAGATTTACTGACATCACTGATTTCATTTAGCAAATATATGCTTACTATAGATAATATATCATATTGATCTCTATATCTACTTATTTGCTCTAGGAAATGCTCTTAGATGTTTTTTGAATTGAACTAGAAAGTACCCACCATATTTAGGTGCTATGGTGGAGAGTAAATAATAAACAAAAAATTCAAAGATACTGTACACTAACTAGAGCTGCTAAGTCGATTCAGTCGTGTCCGACTCTGTGCGACCCCATAGACGGCAGCCCACCAGGCTCGCTCGTCCCTGGGATTCTCCAGGCAAGAACACTGGAGTGGGTTGCCATTTCCTTCTCCAATGCATGAAAGTGAAAAGTGAAAGTGAAGTCGCTCAATTGTGTCGGACTCTTAGCGACCCCATGGACTGCAGCCTACCAGGCTCCTCTGTCCATGGGATTTTCCAGGCAAGAGTACTGGAGTGGGGTGCCATTGCCTTCTCCGATGCTAACTAGAGAGACTAGGCTAAATTTAACTTCTCTAATATTACAGAGTTATTTGGAAAAACTGCATAAGCTAAAATTCCAGTCACTTGATTTTTCAAGTGCTTCCCGCAAGATTAGATTAACAGTGTCTCCAAAAATGGTTACCATACTTTAAGAAATTTTAAGCTTATTTCAGAACTATAAATGTAGAAGACTTATACCAGGAGCCAGTGTTAAATCTCTTGGCTTTTTTTTTCCCCTTTATTATTTTGGATCTGTGTACAATCTGAAATAGCAAATTATATACAGTTTGGGAGACAGTTCATTTGTAACTTCAAGGGATCTGAGGAATACAGTCATTCCATGCACCCCTGCAGATCTTGCCATTTAAAGTAGTTTATTGCTGGAAAGAAAGCAAATGGAGGGAGTTTCAGTAAGGAACTGAATGGGTTAATGACTGAACCTGGTGATTGAAAACCAGAATCTATGGTTGATTGGGACACAGTTATGAGGAGAAAGCATTGCATATAAATAGTAATGTAATGGTATGTTACTGATATCTAAGAAAAGTAGAATGAGACAAAATAGTGTCTTGATGTTCCATTTGATAGCACTTTGGATAAGTTTCATACGAGAGATGGTTGAGATCACTAATCCTTAGTACATGAACCAAGAAATAGGAATTGTGTTTATCATAGGAAGTAATTTTGGCCCATAAAGGAGTAGAGACTCTTTAATAGAGGAATGTTTTTGTCTGTAATCTCTCTGATTCAATGCCAAACGTTTTTCAGAGAATATTCAAAGCTGTGCCTAAGTTTCATTGTTGAAAACTGACAGCTGCTATATTTCTTTTTGATAAGTGATTGAAGCTCTTTCTGTTATGTCTCCTCTGTTGCTAAATTCCTTAAGTTTAAAAAGTGTGTTTAAAGTAAGAACTTTGTGAAACAAAGCTTTATTCTGTAGATTGGATAATACTTCTTTTGTGACATTTTCTTTTCCCACCAAAAGTGAGAAGTGAATGCCTTGCCTTGGTACATCCCATTTCTAATGGAGGACAAGAAGTCATTTTCTTCAATGGCTGACTTCCAGAATTTCTGCCTGAACGTTCTTTGTCAAGTGTATATTCCCTTCTCTAGGCCCTTCTATATAGAGCCCACAAACATCGTCAATGTGAATGATGTCATTCAGAGGGTTAGCGACCATGCCTCTGCCATGAACAAGAGAATTCATTACTACAGCCGACTCACCGCTCCTGCAGACAGGGCACTGGTAAGGGGCAAAGCATTGCTAATTGTCTAAGGTTAAGTTAAAATGAGCAGTGAACATAAGTCAGGGCAACTCCCAGTGGTTGGACTTTTTGCTGGCCATATTCCAAGGATGGCATCATGGAAAGTCAAAGATACTAATTAATACATCTTATATCTCAGACTAGTTCATTCTTATTAGCCTGGCATAGAGAAATTTGAAACAATCTCTTTATGTTTACAACAGCCTAGAGATTTGTTAGATTGAATTCTGCTAATCCATAATCCTAAAATCTTTGAGAAGGAGGAACTGTTGAAGTAGTTTAGGTCATTGATTAATAAAATAAATAATAAGTTGTGCTTAGTCTATTCAATTTTTAAGTTTGTAGCTATAAGGGGGAAATGTTTTGAGAAATTTTCTACAGGAATGAGAAACTGAAATTTATACATATATTTTATAAATATAATATATATATTATAGATTAAAAACAAGAGTCAAAGAGCAGATATTAAAGATTTTAAGCTTTGCAGTCCACCTACTATTGCATAGTATTTTCTGCTTTTGTTTTTGAATCATTTAAAATGTAAAAACTGCCCATAGGAAGAGACTGTAAAAAATCAGATTGAAGGCTAGATCTTCTTATTAAATCTGTATTATTATCTTAGGTTCAAAACTATATAAGTAATTTCATGCTTGTAAGAATTACCACATATGAGATGTTCAGAAATTTGAAAGTTTAAAGAAGAATGAAACATTCTCAGAAAAAAAATGATTGTTATAGGTGATAATAAAAAGGAGAAGGGAATTGAACATTCTAGATGTTTACAAGGGGCAAGGACTGAGCTAGTCACTTGAGCACAGATATCTCATATTAGGCCTTGTGAATTCCTAAGATATCCTTTTGCGTAGTCAAAGTAGGGACTTTCAAAATATTCTGGGTGGGATCATTTGTTTCCTCCAATGTTTTTACTTTTTCTTACTCTAGGTCTTTACGTTAGTAGTTATGGTAAAGTCTTAGTGCCATATCAGAATTATCTAAGCCCTCTGGGGAGTAGAAGTGATCCAGTATCTCCAGGTCTAGTCCAGACCTCCTAGAGGCTGTATTCTCAGAAGCAAACTTCAGAGATACCAGCTAAGCCAGTCTAAGTCTGAGTGTATGTTGTTTGCCTGGAAATTGTCAGCACTGTACACCAAGTTGAATCCCTTTTAACTGACAATGAGATGAGTCTAGTTAATCAAAGTATATAAACAGTGATCTAAAATTAATATGATATGACCATTTTTAATGATTTTGTGTATACATCCATGCTCATTTTCTGAGAATCCCAAAATTATTTTTCTCAAAAGATTTTTAAAGGAAGAGAAATATGAAACCACAGGTGTCAGGTCTTTACAGAGTTATAACTTTTTATTTATGAAAATTTCCCCACTTACCTGAATATTTTTATTCTGAATTGGTGAAGGATAGTAAATCATTTGACTGCCAACATCTCCGAGATGCTTGCTGATAAATATGTGGCCTGCACAGGCCAGCATCACTGAGAGCATGTTAAAAAGGCAGACACTCAGCCTTAGTCCAGATCTACTGAATCAAAATCTGTATTTTAACAAATTTTCCGTGTGAATCACAAAAATATTCAAGTTTGAAAAGCACTGTCCTAGGCCCACTGACAGAGTGTGGGATCCAGTCTCCCAGTTTTTCTATATCTCCTAATAATTTCTTATCCTCTAGCTTTTTAATCCTATCCCTGATAACTTTAGATTTTCACTTTTTCTGAACTTGCTCTGGTAGATACCATAGTTTATCTCCTGCCTGATACAGACATGGTCCTGCCCCTTTTTTCTTTTACTCCATAATAGAAGACAGCAGAGCTCAGAGCCTAGAGGACTGAGGGTAAAGAGAAGGCAGCAGACCTATTTCTATATATGCTTTCGTAATATATTATAGAAATAATTGTTTACAAAGCCATAGGCATGGCATTCAAGACATTCTTTTCCCACAAGGCACCAAAAATTGTATGCATAAAAAGAGAAGGATTTGATATTCTTTCTTTTTGCACCAGTTCGTATCCTGTCTACCTACTGAAGCCTAATATTCCCCACTTTCTTGAGGTCTTTCCCAACTATTCCAGTCCCCATTATTGTTGTTATTATTGTTGTCATTTCTGTGTTCCAGAATTGAACACTTAATTTTTATTCTTATAGCCTTATATAATTGTTTTATATGTTTTCTAACTGAAATTTAAACTTCTTTAAGTTAGGAGCCATATATTATTTTTTCTTGAACGCTAAACCTAGCATTGTACCTAGCACAAAGTTGTAGATTTATGTAGTAAGTACTGATACAAAAGATTCTTGCTTTATACCAGTCAGTTCTTATGTCTTTAATATTATATATAAGGACTACATATTCTCAAAGGACAATTCTCAGTGAGTTGGTCAGAATTCCATCAGGAAACCGTATTTCTTTTAACTCCCAGAATAGCGAGGTATAAAGAAATGTGTTGGGGTCAAGTGGGAGCTATGTGTATGAGAAATATATACATATTTAATCGTTCTTTTCCTGTGTGTTTTCAACCTCTCTCTATTGGTTCCATCCCTACTGTTTACATCTCCTGTCTTTAAGAATCTTTGTCTTGCCTTTTCTTTAAGCCACTTTGAGTTCAGTTCAGTCACTCAGTCGTGTCCAACTCTTTGCAACCCCATGAATCGCAGCACGCCAGGCCTCCCTGTCCATCACCAACTCCCGGAGTTCACTCAGACTCACCTCCATCGAGTCCGTGATGCCATCCAGCCATCTCATCCTCTGTCGTCCCCTTCTCCTCCTGCCCCCAATCCCTCCCAGCATCAGAGTCTTTTCCAATGAGTCAACCCTTAACATGAGGTGGCCACTTTAGCTTACCTTTTTCTTCTACTACCAAAGCGTTTAAAAGAATAGTCTATGTTTTTTATTCTTTTCTTTCCCTTCTTTTGACTCCTCAATTTCTTATAGTTTGAGTTCCCAACCTACCTCTTCTCTAAAACCACATTCACATAGGAATTCAATGACCACTTGAATCTTAAAATTCTCCTCACTTAAAGCCCAATCCCTTCCATCCAGAATTACCTAATTTCAGTCTTTGTAGCTCTTCTTCCTCCTGTCTCTTAAAAGTAAAGAGAAAAATACTTTGACGATTGCATATTCTAAGAATTCATTCTCATTTGAGATGAACAGTTTATTATCTATAGTATATAAACTCTTACTGCTTTAGATCTTACTATATTTAAAAAGTAATTTTTATGTTTTAATCAGGTACACAGTGTTTATTTGTTCCTGATAGTTGGAAATGTGTCTATAGTCAGGTACTTTATTGTTTAGGAAATATCCTGTGTTGAACATTTACTGGTTCTAACATTTCTTTACTTTTTTTTTTAACCAGATTGCCCCAGATCATGTAGTTCCAGCTCCAGAAGAGTGCTATGTCTATAGCCCATTGGGTTCTGCTTATAAACTTCAATGTTACACTGAAGGATATGGTAAAAATACCAGTTTAGTAACCATGTGAGTTAAACTACTTTTTGGAGCATAACTTAAATTATGTGTAAATAAAAATTACTGATTATTTTAATTTTTGTCTTAATTAAAATATTTGAAGAGTCAAACTTTATGTTTTACTACTATTACTCTGCTTTCAGTTTTATGATTTGGAATACCATGCTGGGAACATCTATACTAAGTATTCCTTGGGGCATAAAACAGGTAATATAATTTTCAGCACACTTTGTATTAGAATTTTTTTCTCTTTGTATTGTAAGTTTTATAAGTTTAAATAAATCTACATAAAATTATTAAAGAAATAGATTATTATATTTAGTTTTACATTAGCTGTCAGATTTTTATGATAATTGTTTAGGGTAACTTAATATGGTTGCATATTAATTTATTCTGACATGATATATGTTGTTCTATATTTTTATTTTTTTAAACAGGCTGGGTTTACTACTGGAATGTGTGTCATCATGCTGATGGGCCTTCTAACACTTTATTGCTGCTACAGAGTAGTGAAATCAAGATCTATGATATGTAAGAATTTACCATTGTAAAAATAAATGAATGATGTGGATATTAATAAGAATTGATGTTGAGGTGGATCACTGATGTGTGATAACACACATTTCACAAGTGTGTTAACTATTTTCATTCATAGCATTTGGCAGAACTGATATGGTAATAAATTTAGTGGCTTCCTTTGAAATTCTGAGAGGCTTGTTCTATGCAGAATGCATTTACTTTGGTGCTAATTTCCTCAGAAGAATAATTTAAAAAGTCAGATTTTTAAAATAAGATCTTTGCCAGAACTAAATTGAGAATTTTATGATTCTTATCAGTTAATTGTGACTCGTTTTGACCTATCCCTACCAAAAGATCTAGATATTCGCATCTCCTAAAAGTGAAAATTGTAAATATGAAAATGTGAGCAATGAGTCCTTTATAATCAATTCTCAAAGTTGCACCAGCATGTCCACTCATTTCTATAAATTCTAGATCAGGGATATACCTTTTTGGATTGTTTTAAAGTAGTGTAGGACCTAAATAGATGTACATTATTTCAGTCAGTCTCAGCGAATGAGAATCAACAAATCAGGCTGTGCCTCCAGTTTTTTGGTCTCTACTAAGCAGTGGTATGTTTTTCTTAATTGTATTATTTCCTCATATCCCTTCCCCATTTATCCACAAGCCCCTTGGTGCTCTTATAGATTTCCTAAATTCTTTATATGAAGTAGGCAGTTAACCCTTTATTGTGTCTTGTCAGTTTCTCTCGTATTCAGTATTTGAAATGGCTTTTGTATCATATTAGTTTGTTTATATCTGGCTGTCTTTTCCATTGTAGTTTCTATTTCTTCAGTTGATAGAAAAGGACAGTCTTTCAGTTTCTATTTTTATATTGTCATCTAAATTTTCAGTTATTTTTAAAGTTCTTTAACTTAATTTTCTGAAATTTTTAATTGAAGTATAGTCAATATATAATATTAAATGTACCAGTGTACAATACAGTGATTCACAATTTTTAAAGATTATATTCCATTTATAGTTATTATAAAATGTTTTCCATATTCCTCATGTTATACAGTAGATCCTTGTAGCTTATTTTATACATAATAGTTCATTCCTCTTAATCCTTCACTCCTCTATTGCCCTTCCCCACTTCCCTCATTGTCTGAAATTTTAATTGGCGTGTTATATAAATTATGACTCAATAAAACATTTCTCTATATTATTATTAAGTATGCCAAATATTGGATATTGTCTTCTATCCCATATTGATGATTTTTTTCTAGCCTTGGTTTATCACTTGCTGTTATTAGTTACCTTAATCTACTTCTCAGAATCTACCTACAATGCAGAAGATCTGGGTTCATTTCCTGGGTTGGGAAGATCCCCGGAGAAGGAAATTGGCAACCCACTCCAGTGTTCTTGGCCGGAGAATCCCATGGACTGTAGCCTGCCAGGCTCCTCTGTCCAAGGGGTTGCAGGAGTCAGACACGACTTAGTGACTAAACCACTGCCACCACCACATCTCAGATTATCTGTACTATTTCATTGGCCTGCACTTCTTCTTATATGTTTGTTCTAAAATTTTTTGTTTTGTTTTTGTTTTTTTTAATGACATAGTTGATTTACAATGTTGTGATAATCTGCCGTATCTAATGTTTTAATTACTGTTATTTCATAAGATGGTCTAATGCCTGGTGGTGAAATACCCATAATCTTTTGCTAAATATTTTGAATCAATTTAGAGAATATACATTATGAATATGGAATATATAATTGACATCTAATTTTATTTTCCCCTTTTATATTTTATCTAGCATCAGTGGATACCACTACCTGGGAATATCCAGATGTCTGCAGATATTATTTTGGCTCCTTTGGGCAGTGGTCAAGTCTTCTTTTCTCCTTGGTATCTCTCATTGGAGCAATGATAGTGTATTGGGTGCTTATGTCTAATTTTCTTTTTAATACTGGAAAATTTATTTTTAGTAAGTATCCATATCATATGCTTTAGCATAATTATTTTCAAATATAATAACTACTATACTGTTTTGGTTTCAGTCTTAAATTCTGGACTTGGAATTAATGAAGTAAAAAGTAATATTTATGATTCTAGGAGATATACTTGATTCAGTTTGTTTTCTATAGTTTCTATGTTGATCACAAATAGAAAATGTATGTTAATTTCCCAAACCTTATTTTTGGGTGAATATATTCCTTCAAATTCTCTAATTAACATAAAATATTTCTAAGTTCCAAAAGATGTTTTAAGCATTGTTTGCATCTCCTAGGAATAAATTTTTTCCTGCTTAAGTAATGGTATCCATTTAGAAAACATGATCTCAACCTATACTCACTCTCCACCTCAACTAATATAGTTATTATATATAATAGTATATATAATATTATTATTATATCATAAATACTGTTTTCTTTTTTATATGGAATTTGCATTCATTAAAATATACACATCTTGGCCATATAATTTTGACAAATGGATACATCCATGTAACTCACAACCTCCTTCATGAAACATTTCCATCTTCCCAGAAAGTAGTGATGTAGTTTTTAATTATAAAAAAATTCAGATTATTTGTTGCCATTATAAGAGAACCTAGTTCATTTTTTAATATTTACCTTGAATCTCACAAATGTGTTGAATTCTTATTGCTTATAATTTTGTAAATTCACTTGGATTTTCTATTTAGATGGTTATGTCATTCATGAATATGAAAACTTCTTCCTCTCTAGTTATTATTTTTTGAATGATTCATATATATATGCATACATCTATATTTAGTATACACATTCAAACATATATAGGACTTTCCAGGTGACACTGGTAAAGAACCTATCTGCCAATGCAGGAGACATAAGAGATGTGGGTTCGATCCGTGGGTCAGGAAAATACCCTGGAGTAGGGCATGGTACCCCTCCAGTACTTTTGCTTGGACAATGACCATGGACAGTGAAAGCTGGCGGCCTACAGTCCATTATGTTGCAAAAGAGGCACACATGACTTCACTTCAGTCACTCAGTCATGTCCGACTTTGCAACCCCATGGACTGCAGCACACTAGGCCTCCCAGTCCATCACCAAGACCCAGAGTTTACTCAAACTCATGTCCATTGAGTCAGTGATGCCATCCAACCATCTCATCCTCTGTTGTCCCCTTCTCCTCCTGCCTTCAATCTTTCCCAGCATCAAAGTCTTTTCAAATGAGTCAGTTCTTGGCATCAGGTGGCCAGAGTATTAGAGTTTCAGCTTCAACATCAGTCCTTCCAATGAACACTCAGGACTGATCTGCTTTAGGATGGACTGGTTTGATCTCCTTGCAGTCCGAGAGACTCTCAAGAGTCTTTTCCAACACCACAGGTCAAAGCATCAGTTTTCTTTGGCTCTAAGCTTTCTGTATAGTCCAACTCTCACATCCATACATGACTACTGGAGAACCCATAATCTTGACTAGATGGACCTTTGTTGGCAAAATAATGTCTCTGCTTTTTAATATGCTGTCTAGGTTGGTCATGGCTTTCCTTCCAAGGAGTAAGCATCTTTTAATTTCATGGCTGCAATCACCATCTGCAGTGATTTTGGAGCCCCCAAAAATAAGGTCAGCCACTGTTTCCCCATCTATTTGCCATGAAATGCTGGGATCGGATGCCATGATCTTAGTTTTCTGAATGTTGACCTTTAAGCCAACTTTTTCACCCTCCTCTTATCACTTTCATCAAGAGACTCTTTAGTTCTTCACTTTCTGCCATAAGGGTGGTGTCATCTGCATATTTAAGGTTATTGATATTTCTCCTGGCAATCTTGATTCCAGCTTATGCTTCATCCAGCCCAGTATTTCTCATGATGTACTTGGCATAGAAGTTAAATAAGCAGGGTGACAATATACAGCCTTGACGTACTCCTTTTCCTATTTGGAACCAGTCTGTTGTTCTGTGTCCAGTTTTAACTGTTGCTTCCTGACCTGCATACAGATTTCTCCAGAGGCAGGTCAGGTGGTCTGGTATTCCTATCTCTTGAAGAACTTTCCACAGTTTATTGTGATCCACACAGTCAAAGGTTTTGCATTGTTAATAAAGCAGAAATAGATATTTTTCTGGAACTCTCTTGCTTTTTCCATGGTCCAGCGGATGTTAGCAATTTGATTTCTGGTTCCTCTGCCTTTTCTAAAACCAGCTTGAACATCTGGAAGTTCACGGTTCACATATTGCTGAAGCTTGGCTTGGAGAATTTTGAGCATTACTTTGCTAGCATGTGAGATGAGTGCAATTGTGCAGTAGTTTGAACATTCTTTTGCATTGCCTTTCTTTGGGATTGGAATGAAAACTGACCTTTTCTAGTCCTGTGGCCACTGCTGAGTTTTCCAAATTTGCTGGCATATTGAGTGTAGCACTTTCACAGTATCATCCGTTAGGATTTGAAATAACTCAACTGGAATTCGATCATCTCCACTAGCTTTGTTCGTAGTGATGCTTTCTAAGGCCCATTTGACTTCACATTCCAGGATGTCTGGCTCTAGGTGAGTGATCACACCATCATGATTATCTGGGTCATGAAGATCTTTTTTGTACAGTTCTTCCATATATTCTTGCCACCTCTTCTTAATATCTTCTGCTTGTGTTAGGTCCATACCATTTCTGTCCTTTATTGAGCCCATCTTTGCATGAATTGTTCCCTTGGTATCTCTAATTTTCTTGAAGAGATCTCTAGTCTTTCCCATTCTATTGTGTTTTTTTTTTCTATTTCTTTGCATTGAACACTGATGAAGGCTTTCTTATCACTCCTTGCTATTCTTTGGAACTCTGCATTCAGATGCTTCTATCTTTCCTTTTCTCCTTTGCTTTTCGCTTCTCTTCTTTTCATGGCTATTTGTAAGGCCTCCTCAGCTAACCATTTTGCTTTTTTGCATTTCTTTTTCTTGGGATGGTCTTGATCCCTGTCTCCTGTACAATGTCACAAACCTCCGTTCATAGTTCATCAGGCAGACTGTCTATCAGATCCGAGAACCCTATCAGATCTAGTCCCTTAAATCTATTTCTCACTTCCACTATATAATTGTAAGGAATTTGATTTAGGTCATACCTGAATGGTCTAGTGGTTTTCCCTACTTTAAGTCTGAATTTGGCAATAAGGAGTTCATGATCTGAGCCATGGTCAGTTCCCAGTCTTGTTTTTGCCGACTGTATAGAGCGTCTCCATGTTTGGCTGCAGATAATATCTGATTTCAGTATTGGCCATCTGGTGATGTCCACATGTAGAGTCTTCTTGTGTTGTTGGAAGAGGGTGTTTGCTATGACCAGTGTGTTCTCTTAGCAAAATTCTATCATCCTTTGCCCTTCTTCATTTTGTACTCCAAGGCCAAATTTGCCTGTTACTCCAGGTGTTTCTTGACTTCCTTGGCAACGAAATAACAACAGATGACCATAACTGGCTTAAAATAAGAGAAATGTATTCTCTCACAGTCCTAGAAACTAGAAGTCTGAAATCAAGGTGTCTGTAGGGCCTTTGAAGCCTTTAGGGAAGAACCCTTCCTTTTTCTTCCTAGTTTCTGATGATCAACTGGTACCAGTCCTTGGCATTCCTTGACTTTAGTAATATTTCTCCAGCTTCACCCTCTGCCTTCACATGGCCATCTTCCCCCAGTGTCTCTATGTCCAAAAATCTCCTGTTCTTGTTAAAGACACCCATCATTGAATTTAGGGTGTACCCTAATCCAGTACAACCTAACCTTAGCTTGATTATGTCTGCACAGACTCTGTTTCCAAATAAGGTCCATTCTATGTTTCCTGGTGGACATGGATTTGGGAGAATTCTATTCAACCTAGTATACTTGGTGTCAGCGTTTTTACCAGCCTTATGTAAATCTTTGGCATCAGGAATTATGTAATTATGTAAAGATGCATAACTTCCTATCTTGAATCACTAATAACCCATGGAGACATTATAAAAACCTAAGCATAGATTACTTCTTTTATTCTATCTTGAGACACATATAATGGAGATGAATAATTCACATATATAACTTACTTTATGACCTTAAAATCTAATCTGGCTTTTTTTATCATCCTATTTAAGTTTTACATCACTTTCTTTAATGCTTACTAAGGTTATGAAAGGCTAACATCAAACAGAATAAAGTAAATTCCCTCAGGCAAATAAAAAACATATTTTTACCCATTCTCTCATTTACTATAGAATGATATGAATGCCCAGGTATCTGCATTAGCTTTTTATTTGGTGCTACTTTTAGTACAACTTAGTGGTACCTGTGATCAATAATTACTTTATAGCTTTCACTTTATAAAAGCTCTTCTATATTTTCTCAAAACTTTAAGTGATTTTTTCAGATAAATTCAGGTGTCTTGAGTAATGGCTTTCCACCTTTTGCAGGTTTTAGAACTTTACTATATAAGGTATAACTATACTTACATAAATCAGTGTGAGTATAGGATAAGAAATTGTGCACATTATCTTTATTCCAGGACTTTTAACTTCAGCCTTCTGGGTGGTTTTTTATTTTTTTTTGTTTTTAAAACCTTCACTCATAAAAACTTTCCACCATGAGACTGTGACACCAATGACATCATTCCTATAAAGCAGAGAAAGCTGAAGAAGGTGAAGTTATGTTAATAATGAAGTAGTCTTTGTTCTGTGTATTGAATAATATTACCACGGATTAGATCTTAAAAGATTTTTATAGATAAAAAAAATTTAGAGGGTGATTGATTTAATATCTTCCACTCAGTATTAAATTATGCTTTCCTCATAATTTTTAGATTTTATTCATCACATTAATGACACAGACTCTATACCGAGTACCAACGATAGCGACCCTGGTAAGTAGTTTGGAGTTGAAAGTTTGCCTTGTTTCTTTATTCATCACCTTTTTTTCAAAAAAGATATAAGGTAGAACCTATAAATTTATTTTAGGTATATGACCAGCATAAAATCATTGGGTTAACTAAGCCACTATTAAATGTTGATAACCAGTAAGGTAAAAAAAGAACAGCTCCACAAAACTTCATGTTAATATAAGCTAAACAATATTTAGTTCATGTTATACAGTTCACAGTTATAGCTCACATCCACAGTATCCATATTTGCTTATGATCAATAAATATTTTCAAGTACCTCTATCACTGCTGATTGTTTTAGAAGTCTAGGACCTTTGTTCTCAGTTTGTTAATTTAGTTTTAAACATTGATCATTTTAGTTAGTAATATTTAAGATATATAAATTGTTTACTAAATTTCCTAATAATGAACCAAGGCTAGGAAATATGGAAAAATAAATTGAAGATTTGCACCCCCCCAAAAAAATCAATTTCTTAGAAAAGTTTATTTTAATTAATTTATTAAAAATAAACATTTGGGAACTTCCCTGGTGGTCCAGTGGCTAAGACTCCATGTTCCCTTTGCAGGGGTCCTGGGTTTGATCCCTGGGCAGGGAACTAAGATTCCATATGCTGCAACTAAGACCTAGTGCAGCCAAATAAATGCATTAAATAAATAAAGAGAATTAAAAAATAATAAATGTTTGTAGCCTATGTGTTTATCCAGTATGGCAGTCATAGGAAAAATGAATAGAAAAGCTAATATAACCTGAGTAACAGCATAACTAACGTCACCTAAAGCTTTTATGTGTTTAGGTTTCAGAGACACTGAATTGATATTTTGATGGAGATACATATTGATCACTAAGAGGACAATTCATTCAATGCATATTTATTAAATCTATTATGTGTCAGAAACTGTTCTAGGCTCTGGGATATAATGGACAGACAAGAGTTTCTCTTGTGAATTATACATGCCAATGTTTGCTGTTCAGTGTCTTACTTTACCCCTTAATTAAGTTAATTAATCTGTCATTTGTTAATGCTAGAAAATGAAGTACCAGCATTATTTCTGTGAATGCACATACACACACACATACTTTTCATTAATTATACTAAAATATATTCATATAATTCAAACACATACCTCCTGAACCCTGTTCCTTACCTCAGAATTTTCAAAAGCCCAAGAAACATACTGGTTTTAAAATTGAAATTCATTTACTGTAGCTACTCTTATATCAATTGATGAAACTAGTGTATTACTATCTAGTAGGATTTCTTGAGTAGAGAGTCAGTTCATTGTTGAGTTCATGAATATTAGAA
The DNA here is from genome assembly GCF_042477335.2 of Ovis canadensis. Taxonomy (NCBI): domain Eukaryota; kingdom Metazoa; phylum Chordata; class Mammalia; order Artiodactyla; family Bovidae; genus Ovis; species Ovis canadensis. The sequence continues at coordinate 36,559,172 of NC_091260.1, forward strand.
TTACACTAATAGTTTGGAGAGCTTTATCAGCAAAGTCAGTTTACTTTGCATAGTGATATCTTATGTTGACAGTAGCACTTCTTAATTCTTTGGTTTATTTTAAACAAAGTATTGAATACAGTATCAAGCAATCCGTTTCAGTAAATATTAGAAATTACAGCAGACATTATTGGATACTTACTGTGTGCAAGCATTGTTCTAAATGTTTTACAGCAACTTCATAAGGTAGTACTGTTCTCTTCATTTTCTATAGCGCTTCCCTGGTAGCTCAGCTGATAAAGAATCTGCTTGCAGTGCAGGAGACCCTGGTTCGATTCCTGAATTGGGACAGTCCCCCGGAAAAGGGATAGGCTACCCATTCCAGTATTCTTGGGCTTCCCAAGGCACAGAGAATTTAGTGACGTGTGTAGAGTGACAGAGTGAAGACTATTCAGTCAGTTTACTTCCATAACCTGTGTTCTTTACCACTCTAGTTGATCAGCACTGGAAAAATTCAAGTTAATTTACTTTTGTCCGGAGCATAGAAGGAAAAAAATACAGGTTAAAAGTGCTAACTAAGAAAACTGTTTGGCTTTGTGGCATGCCAAATAACAGATAGAGAATAAAATTGTTGCTCAGCATTTTTTTACAGCATTAAACATTCTTTACAAAGAGCTGATTATTAGCAAAAGTACTATTATGAACTTAGAAGCACAGTGAGAATGATTTGTATTCTCTGCAAACAGAAGAAACTGCCACTTGTAGATCAGTGTTAGGAAAAATACATTTTATTCACTTCCCAGTTCTCTGGATATCATTTGGGCTTTCAGCTGCTCTAAGGCCTGAGAAACATCCAGGACAGTTACTCTGGATTGCTGGGATTCAAGATTCTTAAGCTTTAAGCAGTTATTAGAGTACCATGGCAATGGTGTCCACTTTTTATTCCAAACCCGTCAATTTTGCTTATTGTTAGAATAAACCTGTTCTGTGGACTTTGTGTGGGTTATTAGCAAAACGAACAATTACCTTGAATGATGTGTCTTATATGATTGTAATAATAAGACCAAATGTCATCCAACCTGATATTTTCTCTCTGGCAGTGGGACAGAAGGATAGTTGGTAGAATAATTTTATCGTTTCCAGTAGAAAGTAGAAATCAAGGCTATACCTCAAAATTTTCTAACATTCTACCTTTAATTATTGATAGGTAAAAGTTTTCTGATTATAACTACATATAAAATAGATAAACCACAAGGACCTACTATATAGCACAGAAAAATATATTCAATATCTTGTAATAACCTATAGTGGAAAAGAATCTGAAAAATAATATCTGAATCACTATGTTGTATACCTGAAACTAACACAACATTATAAATCAACTATACTTCAAAGTTTTTAAATAAATAATCTAAAAATTTGAAAAGACTCCACATATATCCAAACATAACCCTCTATTTTTTTTTCCCCAAAAGGAGAAACTTAATATTCATGGTAAAACGTAAGGTTGGTAGAGCAAGTGTAAGTCTCATTGTTCTTCTTCGTTGCCTCCTCTGATCTATTGCTTCCTTGTTGCAGTGATTTGTCCAAGTGCCAGGAGCAGTGGCCATCCTGACAACAGCTCTATGATTTTCTACGCCAGTGACTCAGAACTCCAACAGTTTGAAAAGTGGTGGAATAAGTCCAAGACAGTGCCCTTTTACCTCATAGGGCTCCTTCTGCCACTGCTTAATTTCAAATCTCCTTCATTTTTTTCAAAATTTAACATCCTAGGTAAGCCAAGGCACTCTGTTATAGAGCCTCTGTATAGTAGAATACATGCTGAATTCTGTGGGAATATGGTCTGACCAGCCAAATAGTTACCTTCCAGGCCTGTTCATCTGTGTTTAATTTGTTCACATATATATTATGCTACTTTTTGCTTTTCTTGATGAAGTTTGGCACAGAAAAAAATAGAGATGGCAATCTCAAGCCCAAGTCCCTTTTAAAGATGAGTTACTGGGATTTCCATTCTATCTTTACTGAACAACTATTCCTCATTTCCACTACAACTACTGGCAGTTGACTAAGATTTCAGCAGGAGAAATCCAAAGTGAGTATTATAGGAATTCTCAGTTCTAAAGTTTGGAAATGTTAAAACTTATTAAGGGAGATTATGGAATATTTTTTCCCTACAGATTCTATTTAAGAGTATAAACAAGAATTATCACTTTTTTAAAAATATAAATTTATTTTAATTGGAGGCTAATTACTTTACAATATTGTATTGATTTTGCCATACATCAACATGAATCTGCCATGGGTGTACAAGTGTTCCCCATCCTGAATCCCCCTTTCACCTCCCTCCCCATACCATCCCTCTGGGTCATCCCAGTGCACCAGCCCCGAGCATCCAGCATCATGCATTAAACCTGGAGTGGCGATTCATTTCACATATGATATTATGCATGTTTCAATGCCATTCTCCCAAATCATCCCACCCTCGCCCTCTCCCACAGAGTCCAAAAGACTGTTCTATACATCTGTGTCTCTTTTGCTGTCTCACATACAGGGTTATCGTTACCATCTTTCTAAATTCCATATATATGCGTTAGTATACTTGTATTGGTGTTTTTCTTTCTGGCTTACTTCCCTCTGTATAATTGGCTCGAGTTTCATCCACCTCATTAGAACTGATTCAAATGTATTCTTTGTAATGGCTGAGTAATACGCCATTGTGTATATGTGCCACAGCTTTCTTATCCATTCATCTGCTGATGGACATCTAGGTTGCTTCCACGTCCTGGCTGTTATAAACAGTGCTGCGATGAACACTGGGGTACACGTGTCTCTTTCAATTCTGGTTTCCTCGGTGTGTATGCCCAGCAGTGGGATTGCTGGGTCATAAGGCAGTTCTATTTCCAGTTTTTTAAGGAATCTCCACACTGTTCTCCATAGTGGCTGTACTAGTTTGCATTCCCACCAACAGTGTAAGAGAGTACCCTTTTCTCCACACCCTCTCCAGCATTTATTGCTTGTAGACTTTTGGATCGCAGCCATTCTGACTGGTGTGAAATGGTACCTCATTGTGGTTTTGATTTGCATTTCTCTCATAATGAGTGATGTTGAGCATCTTTTCATGTGTTTGTTAGCCATCTATAGGTCTTCTTTGGAGAACTGTCTGTTTAGTTCTTTGGCCCAGTTTTTGGTTGGATCATTTATTTTTCTGGAACTGAGCTGTAGGAGTTGCTTGTATATTTTTGAGATTAGTTGTTTGTCAGTTGCTTCATTTGCTATTATTTTCTCCCATTCTGAAGGCTGTCTTTTCACCTTGCTTATAGTTTCCTTTGTTGTGCAGAAACTTGTAATTTTAATTAGGTCCCATTTGTTTATTTTTGCTTTCATTGCCAATATTCTGGGAGGTAGGTCATAGAGGATCCTGCTGTGATTTATGTCGGAGAGTGTTTTGCCTACGTTCTCCTCTAGGAGTTTTATAGTTTCTGGTCTTATGTTTAGATCTTTAATCCATTTTGAGTTTATTTTTGTGTATGGTATTAGAAAGTGTCCTAGTTTCATTCTTTTACAAGTGGTTGACCAGTTTTCCCAGCACCACTTGTTAAAGAGATTCTCTTTTCTCCATTGTATATTCTTGCCTCCTTTGTCAAAGATAAGGTGTCCATAGGTGTGTGAGTTTATCTCTGGGCTTTCTATTTTGTTCCATTGATCTATATTTCTGTCTTTGTACCAGTACCATACTGTCTTGATGACTGTGGCTTTGTAGTAGAGCCTGAAGTCAGTCAGGTTGATTCCTCCAGTTCATTCTTCTTTCTCAAGATTGCTTTGGCTTTTCAAGGTTTTTTGTATTTCCATACTAATTGTGAAATTATTTGTTCTAGCTCTGTGAAAAATACTGTTGGTGGCTTGATAGGGATTGCATTGAATCTATATATTGCTTTGGGTAGTATACTCATTTTCACTATATTGATTCTTCCAATCCATGAACGTGGTATATTTCTCCATCTGTTAGTGCCCTCTTTGATTTCTTTCACCAGTGTTTTATAGTTTTCTATATATAGGTCTTTTGTTTTGGAGAAGGAAATGGCAATCCACTCCAGTATTCTTGCCTGGAGAATCCCATGGACAGAGGAGCTTGGTGGGCTACAGTCCATGGGTCGCAAAGAGCTGGACATGACTGAGCGACTTCACTTTCACTTTCACTTTGTTTCTTTAGGTAGATATATTCCTAAGTATTTTATTCTTTTTGTTGCAATGGTGAATGGAATTGTTTCCTTAATTTCTCTTTCTATTTTCTCATTATTAGTGTATAGGAATGCAAGGGATTTCTGTGTGTTGATTTTGTATCCTGCAACTTTGCTATATTCATTGATTAGCTCTAGTAATTTTCTGGTGGAGTCTTTAGGGTTTTCATGTAGAGGATCATGTCATCTGCATACAGTGAGAGTCTTACTTCTTCTTTTCCAATTTGGATTCCTTTTATTTCTTTTTCTGCTCTGATTGCTGTGGCCAAAACTTCCAAAATTATGTTGAATAGTAGTGGTGCAAGTGGGCACCCTTGTCTTGTTCCTGACTTTAGGGGAAATGCTTTCAGTTTTTCACCATTGAGGATAATGTTTGCTGTGGGTTTGTCATATATATGTTGAGGTATGTCCCTTCTATTCCTGCTTTCTGGAGAGTTTTTTTTTTAATCATGAATGGATGTTGAATTTTGTCAAAGGCTTTCTCTGCATGTATTGAGATAATCACATGGCTTTTATTTTTCAATTTGTTAATGTGGTGAATTACATTGATTGATTTGCGGATATTGAAGAATCCTTGCATCCGTGGGATAAAGCCCACTTGGTCATGGTGTATGATCTTTTTAATGTGTTGTTGGCTTCTGATTACTAGAATTTTGTTAAGGATTTTTGCATCTATGTTCATCAGTGATATTGGCCTGTAGTTTTCTTTTTTTGTGGCATCTTTGTCAGGTTTTGGTATCAGGGTGATGGTGGCCTCATAGAATGAGTTTGGAAGTTTACCTTCCTCTGCAATTTTATGGAAGAGTTTGAGGAGGATAGGTGTTAGCTCTTCTCTAAATTTTTGGTAGAATTCAGCTGTGAAGCCGTCTGGACCTGGGCTTTTGTTTGCTGGCAGATTTCTGATTACAGTTTCAATTTCCGTGCTTGTGATGGGTCTGTTAAGATTTTTTATTTCTTCCTGGTTCAGTTTTGGAAAGTTGTACTTGTCTAAGAATTTGTCCATTTCTTCCACGTTGTCCATTTTATTGGCATATAATTGCTGATAGTAGTCTCTTATGATCCTTTGTATTTCTGTGTTGTCTGTTGTGATCTCTCCATTTTCATTTCTAATTTTATTGATTTGATTTTTCTCTCTTTGTTTCTTGATGAGTCTGGCAAATGGTTTGTCAATTTTATTTATCCTTTCAAAGAACCAGCTTTTTTGGCTTTGTTGATTTTTGCTATGGCCTCTTTTGTTTCTTTTGTATTTATTTCTGCCCTAATTTTTAAGATTTCTTTCCTTCTACTAACCCTGGGATTCTTCATTTCTTCCTTTTCTAGTTGCTTTAGGTGTAGTTAGGTTATTTATTTGACTTTTTTCTTGTTTCTTGAGGTATGCCTGTATTGCGACTTATCACCTCCCCTGTCCCTGCTGCTGGGTGTTCTGGATGTACAACCAGCGCACCTTCTCAGGCAGATGTTGACCGTCCAGAATTCCAAGAAGTCTTGGTTAGCAACGAAGCCTGCTCGCAGTTTGGTAGATAATGCCTCTCTGGGGCCGCAATTGCCCCCTTCCGGTTCTGGCTGCCCTCTCCTGCCTGTCACCGGAGGGGGATGGGCTGGCCTGCAGGGGGCTAGCTCTGCTCAGTCCTTTGTTCTGTGAGTGGGCCTGACAGCATCTTAGGTTATGGTTTTTCCATGTGGTATCTATACCACACTCTGGTTTGCTATCCCAAGTTAGTTCCCTCAGATTGCCCTTGGGGCATTCAGGCCCGGTCCTTACTCTAAGCAATGCAGCCTGCACATCCCTGCCCAGCCCCCGCATGCTAGTGGCGGATGCAGGCATCTACGCTGCTTCTCCACTGGGGGAGTTACCATTGGGCATGTAATCTGTGGGTTTAAATTATTTATTTATTTTTCCTACCAGTTATGTTGCCCTCTGTGGTTCCAAGGCTCACCACAGACTCGGCAGTGAGAGTGTTTCCTGGTGTTTGGAAACTTCTCTCTTTTTTAAAACTCCCTTTCCAGGACGGAGCTCTGTCCCTACCTCTTTTGCCTCTCTTTTTATCTTTTATATTTTTTCCTACTTCCTTTCGAAGACAGTGGGCTCCTTTTCTGGGTGCCTGATGTCCTCTGCTGGCATTCAGCAGTTGTTTTGTGGAATTTACTCAGCGTTCAAATGTTCTTTTGATGAATTTGTGGGGGAGAAAGTGGTCTCCCTGTCCTATTCCTCCGCCATCTTAGGACTGCCCCCATCACTTGACTTTGAACCTTGAATATTGTTCTCTAGCTGAAGCGCCTTAGGCTTATTCTGGTTTTTCTCTGTTCCTCAGTGCTCCTTCTTTCTTTTCAACACTAACTTTAAAGGAACAGACTTTTTTTGTGAGACCTGTTTTTCAGAAATTTCTGAAATCACTGAAGAAATTTCATAAAAGGAACCCCTATGAAAGCTCAGATCTGGTTAACTAAAGACAAGCTGCTACTGCTAAGCCGCTTCAGTCATGTCCGACTCTGTGCGACCCCATGGACGGCAACCCACCAAGCTCCCCCGTCCCTGGGATTCTCCAGGCAAGAACCCTGGAGTGGGTTGCCATTTCCTTCTCCAATGTATGAAAGTGAAAGTGAAGTTGCTCAGTCGCGTCCAACTCTTAGCAACCCCATGGACTGCAGCCTACCAGGCTCCTCCGTCCATGGGATTTTCCAGGCAAGAGTACTGGAGTGGGGTGCCACTGCCTTCTCCAAACTAAAGACAAGGTATCATTCAAAAAGAACTGTTAACCCAAATAGATAATAGGATTTCACCTTCTCCCTGTAGGTATGGTCTCTTGGTAGGCAGACTAGAGTATGAAAAAATTAGATTACATCAAAGAGATGGCTTTTGGGGTTTTCAAAAGACCAAAGAAGGAAGTAAGGATATTTCTCTATACCTTAGCTTCATAACAAAATTCACCATGAGACTACAACAGACACACACAGAAAATGAAGAGTTGTGGTTATATAAACTTCAGCCTCCTGTATGCATCCTTTCTAAATCAGCTAACCTCCAAACCCACAGTAGAGCTTATAGAGCTCATTTGTGGTTTCCTGATTTGCTGGCCAACTTTCCTATGGAATAGATCTTTAAAAGTTAGCTTGTGAACTTACAAAAGAACTTGCTCAATTGGGCAAAACAATCACTAGGCTTCTAACCAGGTTAAATTATTCTCCACCTCCTTAAGATATTTTGTTTTTGCCCTTTCTCTTGGCAAAACTTTCTCTTTTAAAACTACGCATTTCTTCTTCAGAGAAATCAGAATCTAATTCCTCTAAAAACCATCCTGGATCTCTTGACTCTGCTCAATAGTGACTGGACTTAATTCTTTAAATCCTCTAGCTTCCAAACTACTAAAAAATCCTGAAATTCTGAATGCCCACTTTACCCTGCATAAAGTAGGTGTTCACTGTACACACAGTGAATGGAATCTGAAATCTTTCCATGGAGCGAGTAGTACTATGCAACCAAAACTTCATCTAGATTCTAGATCAGATTGTTCATGGACTGTTTGACTTACTACCATTCTCAAATAAGTTTATGATCCACATTTACTACTTCTCTTTCTTTACTTTCTACTATCTTACACTAAATATTTTGACAGATTTTTCCCAACTTGTTGGCTGTCTCTAACTTTTAATACAGAGAATAAGAGTCAGGGACTTCCACGGGTCCAGTGGTTAAGACTTCGTGCTTCCAATTCAGGGAGTGCAGGTTCTATCCCTGGTTGGGGAACGAAGATCCCACATGCCACACGGACAAATTAGAAAAAAGTCAGTTTTGTGTTTTGTTTTTTTCCTAAATAACCTTGCAATCTTATAATAAACTCTCTACATGTATCAGAGCCTAAATTCAGCTCATAACCTCTCAGGCCTACTACATAGCTTTGTTTTCTGATATCTTCCAGGGTTTGTTTCTGTTCTTTAGATCTTCAGTTCAGTTCAGTTGCTCAGTCGTGTCCGACTCTTTACCTGGGCATAAATACTAATGCTAATTTTCCAAACTTTGCTGAAAGTGTTGAAACAAAATTTGATTTTGAAATAGTCTGTGAAACAAAGATGATTAATGGTTTCTGAATTTTTCCTTGCAGGCACGGTGTCCGTTCTCTACTTGATTTTTCTTGTCACTTGGAAGGCTATTCGCTTGGGATTTCATTTGGAGTTTCATTGGTTTACACCAACAGAATTTTTTGTCCCAGGTGAGCTATTTCAGTCAAATAAAGAATTAATGAATTACAATAATGTGATCTTTAGTTAACTATTAGCTAACTATTAATAGTTAGCTAACTATTGTTAGCTATTGTTACTATAAAACAAATAATCATAGCTTTTATGATGAGCACTTTTTATTAATGCTGTTAAGCTAAAACCAGAAATACAGTTGAAATTACTATGGTTTTCTTGCAGTTGGGGATAACCAGGACCCTTTGTCATTTCTACTTGGGAGTTAAAAGTCACAGAGCAATTGAAAAATCAAGAACTCATTCTCTAGACGTCTCTGAGAAGGCATAACCCTAGAATTTTAGAGACTTAGAACATAGTAATAAATATATCTGGATAATACTAGTAATTGTAGGTCATCTGCTTGGTGGTTCTATGGTGGGTAATACCACGTGACCCAGGTCTGCTGCAGCCAGAGCCCCTATCCCTGTGGCAGGCCACTGCTGACTCGTGCCTCCACAGGAGACACTCAAACACTCAAAGGCAGGTCTGGCTCAGTCTCTGTGGGACCTCTGGGTCCTGGTGCGCACACAGTTGGAAGCATCTCGGGTGGGTAGGGGGTTTGATTCTAAATGCAATTTCACCCCTCCTGCCATTTTGTTGGGGCTTTTCCTTTGCCCTTGGACTTGGGTATATCTTTTTTTGGTGGGATCCAACATTCTCCTGTCAATAATAGTTCAGCAGCAAGTTGCAATTTTGGAGTTCTTGCAAGAGATGAGCACATGTTCTTCTACTCCTCCATCTTGTTGCAGAATGATTATACTGAAGAAATTCTTGCAGTGTTAAGAAAGTTCTAGGACCCACTACAGATTTCCCAACTTGAGATTTGGGCAACGGGACTGAGAACCCCCAGGCAATTTGACTTTGGAGACAGCGGATTTGATTACAGAACTTCCAAAGGACTGGGGGAACAGATTCTTGGAGGGCACGAACAAAACCTTGTGAACACCAGGGCCAGGAAAAAGGAGCATTGTGCCCACAAGAGACTGAGTCAGACTTGCCTTTGAGTGTCCAGGAGTCTCAGACCAAACAACAGAGATGGAACACAGCCCCACCCATCAAAAGAAAATTGGATTAAAGATTTCCTGAGCATGGCCCCACCCATTAGAATAAGAACCAGTTTCCTCCACAGTCAGTCTCTCCCATCAGGAAGCTTCCATAAGTGTCTTATCCTTTTTTATCAGAGGGCAGACAGAATGAAAACCATAGTCACAGAAAACTAAGCAAATTGATCACATGGACCACAGCCTTGTCTAACTCAATGAAACTGTGAGCCATGCTGTGTAGGGCCACCCAAGACAGATGGGTCACTGTGGATAGTTCTGACAAAATGTGGTCCACTAGAGAAGGGAATGGCAAACCACTTCAGTATTCTTGCTTTGAGAACTCCATGAACAGTATGAAAAGGCAAAAAGATGTGTCACTGAAAGATGAACTCCCCAGGTCGATAGGTGCCCAATATACTATTGGAGAAGAGTGAAGAAATAACTCCAGAAAGAATGAAGAGATGGAGCCAAAGCAAAAACAACACCCAGTTGTGGATGTGACTAGGAATGAAAGTAAAGTCTGATGCTGTAAAGAACAGTATTACATGGGAACCCAGAATGTTAGATCCATGAATCAAGGTAAACTGGAAGTGGTTAAACAGGAGATGGCAAGAGTGAACATCGACATTTTAGGACTCAGTGAACTAAAATGGACCGGAATGGGAGAATTTAACTCCGATGACCATTATATCTGCTACTGTGGCCAAGAATCCCTTAGAAGAAATGGAGTAGCCCTCATAGTCAACAAAAGAGTCCAAAATGCAGTACTTGGCTGAAATCTCAAAATGACAGAATGATCTCTGTTTGATTCCAAGGTAAACAATTCAGTATCATAGTAATCCAAGTCTATGCCCCAACCACTAATGCTGAAGAAGCTGAAGTTGAATGGTTCTATGAAGACCTACAAGACCTTTTAGAACTAACACCAAAATAGGATGTCCTCTTTATCATAGGGGACTGGAATGCATAGGAAGTCAGGAGATACTGGAGTAACGGGCAAGTTTGGCCTTGGAGTACAGAATGAAGCAGGGCAAAGGCTAACAGAGTTTTGCCAAGAGAACTCACTGGTCATAGTAAACACCCTCTTCCAACAACACAAGAGACAACTCTGCACATGGACATCACCAGATGGTCAATACCAAAATCAGATTATATTCTTTGCAACGAAAGATGGAGAAGCTCTATACAGTCAGCAGAAACAAGACCAGGAGCTGACTGTGGCTCAGATCTTGAACTCCTTATTGCAAAATTCAGAGTTAAATGGAAGAAAGTAGGGAAATTCACTGGTTCATTCAGGCATGACCTAAAGTCAAATCCCTTATGATTATACAGTAAAAGTGACAAATAAATTCAAGGAATTAGATCTGATACACACTGTACCTGAAGAACTTGGTGACCAAGACCATCCCCATGAAAAAGAAATGCAAAATGGTTAGCTGAGGAGGCCTTACAAATAGCTGAGAAAAGAAGAGAAGCTAAAGGCAAAGGGGAAAAGGAAAGATATACCCATCTGAATGCAGAGTTAATAGCAAGGAGAAATAAGAAAGCCTTCCTCAGTGATTCAATGCAAAGAAATAGAGGAAAACAAAGAATGGGAACACTAGAGATCTCTTCAGGAAAATTAGAGATACTGAGGGAACATTTCATGGAAAGATGGGCACAATAAAGGACAGAAACAGTATGGACCTAACTGAAGCTGAAGATATTAAGAAAAGGTGGCAAGAATGCACAGAATAACTATATAAAAATATTTTTTAAAAGTCTTAATGACCCAGATAACCACAATGGTGTGATCACTCACCTAGAGCCAGACATCCTGGAATGTGAAGTCAAATGGGCCTTAGGAAGCATCACTAGGAACAAAGCTAGTGAAGATGATGGAATTCCAGTTGACCTATTTCAGATCCTAACAGATGATGCTGTGAAAGTGCTACACTCAATATGCCAGCAAATTGGAAAATTCAGCAGTGGTCACAGGACTGGAAAAGGTCAGTTTTCATTCCAATCCCAAAGAAAGGCTATGCCAAAGAATGTTCAAACTACCACACAATTGTACTCATCTCACATGTTCGCAAAGTAATGCTCCAAATTCTCCAAGCCAGGCTTCAACAGTATGTGAACCAAGAGCTTCCATATGTTCAAGCTGGTTTTAGAAAAGGCAGAACAGCCAGAGATCAAATTGCCAACATTTGCTGGATCATCGAAAAAGTAAGAGAGTTCTAGAAAAGCATCTACTTCTGCTTTATTGACTACACCAAAGCCTTTGACTGTGTGGATCACAATAAATAAACTGTGGAAAATTCTGAAAGAGATGGGAATATCAGACCACCTAACCTGCCTCCTGAGAAATCTGTGTGCAGGTCAAGAAGGAACAATTAGAACTGGACATGGTACAACGGACTAGTTCCATATTGGGAAAGGAATACGTCAAGGCTCTATATTGTCATTCTGCTTACTTAACTTATATGTAGAGTACATCATGCAAAATACTGGGCTGGATGAAGCACAAGCTGGAATCAAGATTGCCGGGAGAAATAATGGTAACCTCAGATATGCAGATAACACCACCCTTATGGCAGAAAGCAAAGAGGAACTAAAGAGCCTCTTGATGAAGGTGAAAAGGGAAAGGGAAAAAGTTGGCTTAAAACTCAACATTCAGAAAATTAAGATCATGGCATCCAGTCCCATCACTTCATGGCAAATAGATGGGGAAACAATGGAAACAGTGACAGACTTTATTTTGGGGGCTCCAAAATCACTGCAAATGGTGACTGCAGCCATGAAATCAAAAGATGCTTGCTCCTTGGAAGAAAAGCCATGACCAACCTAAAGCAGAGACATTACTTTGCCAACAAAGGACCATTTAGTCAAGGCTATGGTTTTTCCAGTAGTCATGTATGGATGTGAGTGTTGGACCATAAAGAAAGCTGCATGCTGAAGAATTGATGCTTTTGAACTGTGGTGTTTTAGAAGACTCTGGAGAGACCCTTGGACTGCAAGGAGATCAAACCAATCAATCCTAAAGGAAATCAAACCTGAATATTCATTGGAAGGGCTGATGCTGAAGCTGAAGCTCCAATACTTCGTCCACCTGATGTGATGAATTGACTCACTGGAAAAGGCCTTGATGCTGGGAGAGATTTAAGGCAGGAGGAGAAAGGGATGACAGAGGATGAGGTGGTTGGATGGCATCACCTACTCAATTGACATGAGTTTGAGCACACTCCAAGAGTTGGTGATGGACAGGGAAGCCTGGCGTACTGCATTCCATGAGGTCGCAAAGAGTCGTACATGACTGAGCGACTGAACTGAACTAAATGCTGGTAATTAACATCATTGTTCCCTTTATGGGTTTTTTCTTTTAATGTTGATGTTTTTCAGACTAATTAAGATGGTGATTATTAAGTGTTCTTTTCCTCCTTTTTTTTTACCCCATAGCAATTTTTTGTTTCACCCAAATTTAGAGTATTTTGAATATGATAGAAGGGCATCTGAGGGATCAAACCCAGGTGTCCCACATTGCAGGCAGGATTCTTTACCATCTGAGCCACCAGGGAAGCCCAAGAATACTGAAGTGGGTAGCTTAACCCATCTCCAGGGAATCCTCCAACCCAGGAATCGAACTCAGGTCTTCTACATTGCAAGCAGATTCTTTATCAGCTGAGCTACCGGGGAAGTCCAAAGCAATGAATCGATAATGCTAAATGAGGAGGCAGACTAGAAAATAGAAGTGGCTATTATGCTTGTATCTTAAAAACTGGTAAGGAGAAAGAAATTAGTACAAAATCCTGTTGTTGGTTTAGAAAGACTGCTTTCCTTCCATTCTTCAACTGTTGATTCTGGCAGTGTAGATTTCAAGTCTTTATTCAATTTCTCAGGTTTGTCTTTAAAGCCTACAATTAGAGTTGTCTTCCTTTGTTTCATTTATTACAACATTCTTGAGTTCTCCAAGTGTGCTGAGTTGGTGATCATTGGAAGTCGTTGTCTGTGTTACCATGGTTACTTATTTTTAGTTCATCTGGCTGCATCAACTTTAATTTTTTAAATTTCTATCAGAAGCCCACAAAGACTAAAAAGTCAGTTTAAATTCAGAATAAAGGAAGCACTGGGCTTGAAAGGCATCCTTCTCTCACAGATTATATTTAAAATTGGATGGTGATAAAAATGGCAACTTTAAGTTACTTCTTCCACTGATTAATAAAAATAGTCTATTTTCTAAAAGTAGATTCATGATGATTTATATTTAGACTTAGTGATAAAAGTTCCTGCTAATGATAGACCATTAGAGATAAATATGAAAGAAAGGGAGAATATTAATAGTTTTTTAGAAGATGGAAAAGAGAAACATTTAAGTAGTTATCAAGCCATTTATTTCACTTTGCTTTATTTCTAAATGATATGAAAGGAGAATCATGAGGACTAAAAGGAGTTTTTATAAATATTTATGGCTCTGAGACTTACTGTGATTGAAGAATTTTTCAATAAAGAAAATATGTCATAAATCTTTCTCAGTAAAGGCTGATTAAAAATCAGAGAACTTGGAGGGTGTGAATCTTTACTGTCCTGATGAAGAATTCTCATAAACTTCTGGGTCTAATTGAATCTTTATGTACTCTTGTTTCTAAAAATTCATTTTTTGGTTCAGTAAGTAGATCCCATCACCCTTCTTCCCAAGTAATTGGAAAAATGACAAGAAAAACCTGCTCATGTATTTCATTCTATCCTTTCCTGCCTACTCAGGGACTTTACTTTTTGCTGTTATCCTTTCTTTTTTAATCATGCGTTATCAGATTTTTCCTACTGAACTATTCCTACTAGTATACAAACATGTTTCCCAGTCTAAAAACAAAAACTCGTATAACCCCATTCCCTGTAACTGTTACTTCTTTTGAAAGAAAAACTTTGTAAGCATTGTCTGTGCTGTCTCCACTTCTTCCATTTTGCCTTGGACTCACTTCTGTTAGGCTTTTGCTCCAGTCACTCCATGCCTGATGACCAATGACTTCATCTTTCCAAACCCCAGGACCAAGTCCCATACCTCTTCTTACTCAACCTATAAGCAGCATTGGGCACATTTGGCCACGTCTTCCATCTTAAAACACTTTATTTACTTAACTTCTAAAACCCTATTCTCTCTTGACTCTTCTACATAACTGTTCCTTTTCTTATCTCTGACCTCTAAATGATAGTCATCTGGTTTAGACACAAACTCCCCTTCTCTCTACCTTTATTCCCTAAATAATGTCATCTAGTCACCTAGCTTTATATGTTGTCATCATAGATGATGACCAATCCCAATTTTTTTATCTCTAGCTCAGATCTCTCTACTGAAATCCATACCCATGTATCTAGCTGCTTCTTCTTGGATGTCCACTTTGCATTCTTAATTTACAAAAATCCAATAATTGTTTTCTCCCTCATCCACCCCCTCCCACCAGCCTGCTTAACCTGCTCTTCTCCCAGGCTTCTCATTCTCAGAAAATGGTAGCACCAGTTTACCACTTGACCAGGCCAAACACCTAGGAGTCATACCTGACTGTTCTTCTTTTCCACTTCCCCTCCACCAATATCTGCACAACTGACCTTCTGCTTTCAAAATAAATTGAGAATCTGACTATTTCTTATCATTTCTACCAAAAAAGAACTATGTTAAGCTCCTACTCTCTCAGCCAGATTACTGAAGTAGCCTCATAACTACCCTCACTGTTTCCACTTTGTCTCCTTCTCCATAGTCTGTTCCACACCTAGCAGATAGAGTTTATTTTTAAAACATAACCTTCAAAAGCCTCTAGTGGTTTCCCATCTTATTCAGAATAGAGGCAAGTCCAGACCATCTGACCACCCTCTTGAGAAATCTGTATGCAGGTCAGGAAGCAACAGTTAGAACTGGACATGGAACAACAGACTGGTTCCAAATAGGAAAAGGAGTACGTCAAGGCTGTATATTGTCACCCTGCTTATTTAACTTATATGCAGAGTACATCATGAGAAACGCTGGACTGGAAGAAACACAAGCTGGAATAAAGATTGCCAGGAGAAATATTAGTAACCTCAGATATGCAGATGACACCACCCTTATGGCAGAAAGTGAAGAGGAACTAAAAAGCCTCTTGATGAAAGTGAAAGAGGAGAGTGAAAAAGTTGGCTTGAAGCTCAACATTCAGAAAACGAAGATCATGGCATCCGGTCCCATCACTTCATGGGAAATAGATGGGGAAACAGTGGAAACAGTGTCAGCCTTTGTTTTTTGGGGCTCCAAAATCACTGCAGATGGTGATTGCAGCCATGAAATTTAAAGATGCTTACTCCTTGGAAGAAAAGTTATGACCAACCTAGATAGCATATTCAAAAGCAGAGACATTACTTTGCCAACTAAGGTCCATCTAGTCAAGGCTTTGGTTTTTCCTGTGGTCAAGTATGGATGTGAGAGTTGGACTGTGAAGAAAGCTGAGCGCTGAAGAATTGATGCTTTTGAACTGTGGTGTTGGAGAAGACTCTTGAGAGTCCCTTGGACTGCAAGGAGATCCAACCAGTCCATTCTGAAGGAGATCAGCCCTGGGATTTCTTTGGAAGGAATGATGCTAAAGCTGAAACTCCAGTACTTTGGCCACCTCATGTGAAGAGTTGACTCATTGGAAAAGATTCTGATGCTGGAAGGGATTGGGGGCAGGAGGAGAAGGGGACGACAGAGGATGAGATGGCTGGATGGCATCACTGACTCGATAGCCATGAGTCTGAGTGAACTCTGGGAGTTGGTAATGGACAGGGAGGCCTGGCGTGCTGTGATTCATGGGGTCGCAAAGAGTTGGACACGACTGAGCAATAGGCCCTGTTGAATGTGACTCCTGGCTTTCTCTCTGATTTCTTTCCCTATTACTTTCCACTCATTCAGTCTACTCCAACAACACTGCCTTCCTTGCTGCTCTACTAAATTGCCAAGCACTCTCCTAGCTCAGAGTCTTTGCACTCAGTATTCCTTGTACGTAAAATGTCCTCTTTTTCTCAGGTTTCTACATGATTGGTATTGTTAGAGAGGTTTTCCCTGACTTTGTACCAGCTGTCACACCTTCTTGTTCTTTGTTTTCTTTAGAACTGTCATCACTACCAAATCTTACATGCAAATATCCCTGGTTATCTAAATGTTAAATTCCTGATTCTGACTGGTTGGAGTATTGAGGCATACTCGTTATTCTAATCAACTTGGCTCCCGAGTTTCAGATAGAAAGTTGCAGACATTAAGATAACAAGAGACTTACCTAAAAATGTTTCTGAATCTGTTTGGTTCTTGAATTTGGAAAGTTCCGATGTTATGAAATATCTGTGTTTATTTTTTTTACCTGGGTATCTAGAATGTTCGCTCTCTGAGAAATATTCTTTGTTTTTTTATGCTTCTCTATTACTATTGTATCCCCAAGATCTATGATACTTCTAGCATATAATGAGTGCTCAAATAATTGAGAAAATGGGTTTATATCTACTCCTTCCCAAATCCCATTAAAACAATATTTTAAAAAATGTAAAAAACAAGCACAAAGAAATTCTCCAGAAGAGACAATAGCAAATGAGAGACAGCAACAGATTTTTAGAAGCTAGAAAGCTGGTACGTGGTTGGTAATTGACAGCAAAGCAGAGAAAGCTGAAATGTAAATACCTTTAGAGAGGGGGCCAATGTGAATGACACAATCCTTGAAAGCCTCAGTATTTGGAGACATTTGGGAACTCTGAAAGCAAAGACAAGGAGAAGGGCTTAAAATGGGAGAATTCCTTGAAAGTTTATATCAGTAATAATTAGATATAATCCATCCCCCTTCCCTTTTCAATCTAGCAAGAGATGGAAGAAACTAAATCAGGTACTCTATGGACTTTGGTTTGCCAAGCTCAACAGAAGGGTAGGGATAAGACTCAGTTCTGAAAATGGGTTAAGGGAAAGCATATGTGCTGAATGGTGAGGCCAACCCCCCCCCCTCCTACCCCTCCAATTCTCTTTTCTTTACACCTTGCCTCTCAGAATGCTGATATCATAGGAAAATAGAGGGTTCTCTTCAGGAGAAACCGATAAGCCCAAGAAGACCTGGAGTCTCGGATATTTGGGTTCTGTCAAAGAAATGGCAGGTACCTTGCTTGTCTCAGACCATTTAGATGTCCACTAAGTATGCTTTTTTTTTTCGTGCTTCACTTTTACCTATTAATATAACTGAAGACCACTGGATACCTGTGGAAAACCTCTTACATAAAAATAAAACAAAAAAGATAAAAAAGGAACCTAAAGGGAAATTAATGAGTGAACAAAAGCAACATTCTAAAAAATTACATCCTCAAAGTGACGAAAGGCAATGATTTCCGTGAAACAATATTTGAATACCATTGGAAATAAAATATGAATAGAAGTTAAGAATTCAAAGGAAATTTGGAAGATAAAGCTAACCTTCTCAAAAGACTAGACAATGTGGATGGATGGATGGATGGATGGATGGGTGATTGGAAGGAAGGAAGGAGAAATATAGGACAGAAAAGATGAGGAAATAGAGAATTAATCTAAGTGGTCCAGTATCCAACTGAAAATAGTACCATAGAGAAGAGAGAACATGGTGAGGAAATAATCAAAGAAATTATGTAAGAAATTCCTCAGAACTAAGAACATAAGGCCCCAAAACATTGTGAATAAGACTCACACCAAAGCATATCATTATGAAATTTCACAACACCAGGGATAAAGAGAACAGCTTTCAGGGACTAAGAACAAGTCTGTACAAAAGGTCTGGAATCAGAATAGTATCAGACTTTTTAACAACAACTCTGAAAGAAAAAGACCATAGAAGGTCATCAAATGTCGCAGAATAAATTATTTTGACCTAAAATCCTAAAGCCCACTATACTCTCATCCAACTGTTAGAGTATATAATAAAGGTATTTTTGGAAAGTCTCACAAAATTTTACCTTCCATGCACTCTTTCTCAGGAAAATACTGCAAAATGTGCTTCACCAAAAAGAAGTAGAATATCAAGAAATTCCCAGAATGATGGTGAAGGGAAATCCTAGGAAACAGCTGTGCAGCAGGCGTAGGGAGCAGCCAGCCCAGATTTCAGCAGGTAGACAGATGGCTCCAAGAGGCATTTTTTCAAAGAAAAAAAATAATAAAGTGGAAAATGTTATTTGGTGTGTTGTATAGATAGAGTGGAGTTTTTCCATTCTTTTGGAGAATTTAGGGAAGAATTAGTGTTAACTAGAAAATTAGGCAACTAAGAAGGAAAAAAGTCAATTATGACTTCCAATAAAACAGGTCAACACAAGTATTTTATCTAAGAAAGAAAAATGTAATAATAGTAATAGATTCCATGGCTTAACTATGAATAACAAGTAATAATGATAAAAATGAAAACTTTGATTTTACAAAATCAGAATTATGATTCTATTAGGGGAATAAGACATGGGGAAGTGAAGAGTGATAGTGATATAAAAGTCCTAAAGCCTTCTGGTGGAAAATCAATGAATCATGTCTAAAATTTAAAAGTAAAGAAAAAGGAATATAAGCATATTACTTAAAAATAGATTATAAATTTAAGATATGCTAAATAGTCACAAGAGTTATAATTAGTTGCCTCTGGGAAACAGGATTCTGGATGGGAGATGTGAAAGGTATAAAGCTGGTTTTTGTTAGAAACCTTGTGATACTGTTTAATTTTAACAATTTAAGACTACAATTAAGATTACAGTTTTAAAATGAAAAGCTGTTAATTGCTTTGAAACTGACTTCAAAAAGAGACTCAGACACTGATTTTCAAGGATTATGGGGTGATTTGCCATTTGATAGCAGCATTGTGTTAATCTGCAGCCAGAAAAACATAATTTTCTAACCACATGTACTTTAAATAGTATGTATATACCCCACATTTTTTGTTGTTTTTGCTTTTGAACTTTTTAATTAAAGTACAGCATACATTTATAATAAGAATACACAGTTCCTAAGTGTACAACTTGATTAATTTTCACAAACTGAACAAATCAGATAACCAGCACCCTGTTCAAAATCAGAAATTACTATTTATAGCACCCCAGAAATCCGTCTCATTCTCCCTACCAGTTGGTATTGCCCTGCAGAAATAACCACTGTTCTAAATTTTAATCCCAGAGATTAATTTTGTCTGTTTTTTGACTGACTATAGTTGGTTATGTCCATATTTAGTCCTCTGCCCGTGTTTCCAATCAGATTGTTTATTTTCTTGCTATTGAGTATATGAGTTATTTATATATTTTGATTATTAGCTGTTTATCCAGTACATGATTTGCAAACACTTTCTCCCATTTTGTAGGTTGTTCATTTCGTCAATGGTTTCCTTTGCTGTACAGAAGCTTGTTAGGTTGATGAGGTTCCATTTGTTTATTTTTGTGTTTGTTGCCTTTGCTTTTGTTGTGAAATAAAAATATCACTGCCAAGATCAGTATCACGGAGCTTCCCCTCCTGCCATATGTTTTCTTCTAGGGGTTTTATGGTTTCAGGTCTTACTTTCAAGTTTTTAATCCATTTAGAGTTGATCTTTGTGTATGGTTTAAGATAGGGGGGCCCCGTTTCATTCTTTTGCTGTGTCTCCTGGTTTTTCCAACAGCATTTATTGAAGAGGCTATTCTTTCCCCATTGTATATTCTTGACTTCTTTGTCATAAATTAATCAGCTGTATATGTGTGGATTTATTTCTACACACTCCGTTCCACTGATCTGTGTGTCTGTTCTTTGTCAGTACCATGCTGTTTTGATTACTATATATTGTAATAAAGTTTAAAACCAGGAAGTGTGATGCCACCAGCTTCATACTTCTTTCCCAAAATTGCTTTAGCTGTTTGGAGTCTTTTATGTTTCTATATACATTTCAGGACTGTTCTATTTCTGTGAAAAATGTCATTGAAATTTTGATGGAGATTGCATTGAATGTGTAGATTGTTTTGGGTAGTATGGACATTTTAACAATACTGATTCTTCCAATTCATGAACTTGGAGTCACTTTCCATTTATTTGTATCTTCAATTTCTCTCATCATGTCTTACAGGTTTTAGTTTATAGGTCTTTCAACTCCTTGGTTAAATTTATTTCTAGGTATTTTATTCTTTTGATGCTACTATAAATGGATTGTTTTCTTAATTTCTTTTTCTGATAGTTTGTTATTAGTGTCTAGAAACACAACAGATTTTGTATGTTGAAATAGAACTCCTCAAGTTTTCTGATTTTGTGTATTGGTTCTAAAGTTTTTTGGTGGCATTCTTAAGGTTTTCTGTATATAGTATTATATCCCCAACAAATGGAGGCAGTGTTATTTCTTCCTTTCCAATTTTGATGCCTTTTATTTCTTTTCTTGCTCTAACTAAGACTTTCAATACTGTGTTGGATAAAAATGGCAAGAGTAGTCGTCCTTGTCTTATTCCTGTTCTTGGAGGAAAAGTTTTCAGCTTATCATCACTGAATGTGATATTAGTTCTAGGTTTGTCCTATATATGGCCTTTATTATGTTGAGGTACTTTCCCTCCATACCCAGTTAGAGAGTTAATATCATAAATTGGTGTTCAGGCTCGATTTTGGAGGGTAAGTCCCTCCAGTGTGCACATTGGGAACATTTTTTTCTGTCAATCTGGGCTTTTCCTTTACAGGACAAGCCAATTTGGTTGGGTACCCATTTGCAAAGGGGAGGTGTTATTGGACTCTACTCTGAGCCAGTTCATTGAGAACTAGTTCTCATGGGGCAGGCCCACCCTAGTTGAAATTAGCTCATTTGTAGGGTACATTTATTTACCTGATTTGGGAACTGGTCCAGTTGGAACTGGTCCAGTTGGAACTGGTTCATTTGGAAGCTAGTTCTTGAGGAGGTGGGTAGCCTAGTTGGAATTAGTTCATTTGTTTTATAGGGTAAATTTGTTTTATAGGGTAGAGTTATTTACCCTATCAGGGAATCGATTCATCTGTATTCATTGATGCTGGAATCTGTGCCATTTTTCTTGGAATTTGTCTGCATCTTTTGTGTTTTGGTGTTATAAAGCTTTTAAAAATGGGAAATGTTTCATGTGTACCAGGGGAAAGACCTTTGGGGTACATGTTAGCTACTTTAAGATCAGAAGGGCAGTGGCCCCTGAATGGTTCACAATTAAACAGTCAGAAATGTTTTACAAAGGAGAGGAGCATTCTGATAATGAACATGCCCAGGAGGCTCCCCTGGACTTGTGGCATCCAATTCTAATTTCCCCTACAGGAGCCCGGGAGAAGGAAATGGCTACCCACTCCAGTATTCTTGCTGGAGAATCTCATGGACAGAGGAGCCTGGCAGGCCATAGTCCATGGGATCGCAGAGTCAGACATGACTGAGTGACTTAAGCTTATTGTAAAATGCTTTTTCTGCATCTATTGAAATGATCATATGATTCTCATTCTTCAATTTGTTAATGTGGTGTATTGATTGATTGAATGTGGTATCATTGATTACAATGATTGATTTGTATATGTTGGACCATACTTGCATCCCTGGAATAAATCTCACTTGATAATGGTATGTAATCCTTTTAATGAATTGTTTAACTTGGATTGCCAATATTTTATTGAGAATTTTTGTATCTGTGTTCATCAGGGACATTGGCCTATAATTTTCTTTTCTTGTAGTTTCTTTGTCTAGCTTTGGTATCAGGTTAATTCTGGCTTTGTAAAATGAGTTTGGAAGTGTTTTTCTCTTTTATTTTTTGGAAGAGCTTGAGAAGGTTACTATTAATTCGTGATTGGTAGAATTCATAGAGAAGCTATCTAGTCCTAGACTTTTGTTGAGAAGGTTTTAATTATTGATTCAATCTCTAGTCTGTTCAGATTTTCTGTTTTTTTCATGATTCAGTCTTGGGAGTTTGCATGTTTTTAGGAATTTATTCATTCCTTCTAGATTGTCCAATTTGTTAATTGTTCACGTGGTCTCTTATGATCTTTTGTATTTCTGTTGTATCGGTTGTGGTGTCTTCTCTTTCATTTATAGTTTCACTTATATGAATCATCTCTTTTTTCTTGGTTTATCTAGCTGAGGTTTTATCTATTTTATCTTTCAAAAAAAGCCAGCTCTTAGTTTTGTTGATCTTTTCTATTATCTCTTTAATCCCTATTTCATTTATTTCTTGCTGATCTTTGTTATTTCTCTTCCTTTTAACTTTGGGATTTATTTGTTCTTTTTCTAGTTTCTTTAGGTATAAAAATGTTTATTTGAGATTTTTCTTATTTCTTGAGGTAGGCCTATCATGTACAAATGATAATTTTATCATCTTCTAAAATATTGGAGCTTTGTTATAATTATATAAGTATAATGCTGTTGATCTGAAGTGGTCATTCTTTTTCTTGTTAGAAAGTATCCTTCTGTTGAGGTCTGTCTCAATAGGGCTTTTTTTTTTAACCTATATTGTTGGAACACCTCATAGAGTAACTGCTATGAACACTGGAATGCATTATCTTTTCAAATTAGTGTTTTCATTTTCTTCAGATAAATACCCAGTAGTAGAATTAGTGGATCAATATGGTAGTTCTGTTTTGATAATAGCCATTTTGTATGAGATGCGAGGTAGTATCACATTTTGGTTTTAATTTTAATTTCTCTGATGATTAGCAGTATGGATCACTTTTTCATGTGCCTTTTGACTATCTGTATATCATTTTTTGAAAAATGTATATTCAGGTCTTCTGCCCATTTTTCGTTCAGACCCTGAATTTGATCTTGCTCTACAACATACTAGTTGTATGACCTCAAACAGAAATAACTAATGGAAAGTACCCTCACATGGACTTTCCTGGTGGTCCACTGGTTTCAACTCCGTGCTTCCAATACAGGGGGCATGGGTTCGATCCCACATGCTGGCAAGCATGGCCAAAAATGATAAAGTATCCCACAGGCATGATTTCTTGATTCCTCTTCTTTCCCTTTTCAAGTATTTGTTCAAGTATAATGTTAGCCTTGAGGAACTTTATAAAGGCATTTTATTCGGCTACTAGTACTCATTTTCCAGTTGTCATTTTAATGCATGTTTTTTCTTCTCTCTTTTTCTCCTAGAGATAAGATTTCAGTTTCCACAACTGACTGGGGTGCTTACCCTTGCTTTCTTTATTCATAATTGTATTATCACACTCTTGAAGAACAATAAGAACCAAGAAAATAATGTGAGTAATTACCTGAGGAATTGACTTTTGTTACTAAACCTTAATTTTTAAATGTAAACCACAAAACAATGGTCAGCAAATTTCTTCTTTAAAGGTTCTGGTGGTAAATATCTTAGACTTTATGGGCCATGGGATTACAATTACCCAACTCTACTATTGTGGCACGAAAAATAACTATAAACAATATGTTAGCAAATGGGTAGTGCCTGTGTTGCAAGAAAATTATATTTACAAAAACAGATAGTTGGCCATATTTCATCCATGGGCCATAATAGTTTGCTCTAGAGCACTCACTAAAAAAAGGAAAAAAAAGGATGTATATCTGGTAGTGGTGAGATCTTTAAAAATACCCAAGTGATCTAAAAGAAAACAAGAAAAAGGAAACAAAGAATATATGGTACAAATAGAAAACAAATGGAAAGATAATAGATTCAAACTCAGTCATATTAATAATTACATTAAAAATGGTCTAAATGCTACAATTAAAAGAGATTGTCAGTCTGACTAAAAAAATAAAGCTATATATTGTCTACAAGAAACTTGCTTTACATATAAAGATATACCATGCAGACATTAAGTGTAAGAGAGTTGTTGTTGTTCAGTCACTAAGTTGTGTCTGACTCTTTGCAACCCCATGGATTTTTTTTCATGCCAGACTCCCCTGTCCTTCGCTATCTCCCAGAGTTTGCTCAAATTCATGTCCATTCAGTTCGTAATGGTATGTAATCAACTTATCCTCTGCTGCCCTCTTTTCCTGTTGTCTTCAATCTTTCCTAGTATCAGGGTCTTTCCCAATGAGTCAGCTCTTAGCATCAGGTAGCCGAAGTATCAGAGCTTCAGTTTCAACATCAGTCCTTCCAATTAATATTCAGGGTTGATTTCCTTTAGGATTGACTGGTTTGATCTCCTTGCAGTCCAAGAGTCTCTCATGAGTCTTCTCCAGCACCACAATTCGAAAGATTCATTTCTTTGGTGCTCAGCTTTTTTGTGGTCCAGCTCTCACAGCCATATATGACTACTGGATAGAAAACAAATAGATAATAGATTCAAACCCAGTTGTGCTGATACTTACATTAAAAATGGTCTAAATACTACAATTAAAAGAGATTGTCAGTCTGATTAAAAGCAAAACCTAATTATATACTGTCTACAAGAAACTTACTTTACATATAAAGAGATCATGCAGACACTAAGCGTGAGAGAGATGGAGTGGCTATTTTAATATCAGACAAAACAGACTTCAGAGCAAGGAGTATTGCTGAAGATAAAGAGGAACATTATATGATGATCTTTAAGGACCAGTTCATCAAGAAGACATAATTATCCTAAACATGTATGCTCCCAGTAATAGAGCTTCCAAGTAAAGGAAACAGCAACTGTCTAAACTGTAAGAAGTCGAGAAATCCACAATTATATTAATAATTAGTGATTTCACCAACTCTCCCTTAATAATTGATGGAGCAAATGGAAAATAAGTAAAGATATTGAAAGCATGAAAAATACTATCAGCCTACCTGGCATTTATAAAAGTCTTAAACAAGAGCAGAATTCACATTCTTTTCAAAAACACATGAAACATTTACCAAGATTGACCATATGCTGAGTCACAGAACAAGTCATAATACACTTGAAAGGACTGAAATCATACCAAGTATGTTCTTTGACCACAATGAAATTAGAAATCAATACCAGAAAGAAATCTGAGAAACTGACAAATATGTGGAAATTAAACAACACACTCCTAAGTAACTAATAAGTTCAAGGAAAAAAATTACAAGAAAAATTAGGGAAGTACTTTGACATTACTGAAAATGAAGATAAAACATATCAAAATATATGGGATGCACTAAAACTGTGCTTAGAGAGAAATTTATGGCTGTAAATACCTACATTAAAAAAAAATCTCAATAATCTAACCTTCTACCTTAAGACACTAGGGGAAAAAAAGAGCAAACTAAACCCAAAGAAAGCAGAATTTAACCAGTTACCTGTGGCCTTGTTAGTAAAATTTGAATTCAGCTTGATAACTTCTAACCATATAAATGAAAATCATGATGAAGTTCTAATAGGAGTCTATACAATTATTGAAAAGTGAAAGTGTTAGTCACTCAGTCATGTCTGACCCTTTGCAACTGTGGATCTTTCTGCTAACAGGAGAGAATATCCTTCATGTTTTTTCTAGTGCCTTTAAATTTGTCTTGCAACGTGAACATATTGTCTTCTCCAAGATTTCTTTGGATGATATCAATAAGTTAGACTCTCTGAAAAATAAATAACTCAACCACATCAGTTCTTTCTTTCTCTCTTCTCTCATCACTGTACTAGATTTTAATATTAAAAGTGGCTTTTATCAAGGATTCATGGTAATATAGGAAAGCCATGTGTATAATGTTGCTTTATTGTTTTATAAGAACTGTAATTAAGATATTCTTTGTTAAATTGCTCGGCATCCTTTATGTAAAGACGGTAGAGAGAAAATTTTCTCTCTTCAAGGCTAGGAAAACATTTCCTTAATGAACTCATTATTTGATAATAAGGGTCATATAACTATTCTTGTTTCTATTTTTGCTTTGACTTTCAGAAAACTTAAGAATTAAGATCTCTTACCATTTTCTATAACTTTTCCTAGGCAAATGTATTTTTGCAGTTTTTTTCTTTTTCTATTACCCTCACACTTTAGATTCAGTTTTTATTTTGGAAATCTTTAATCTTATTGTACTTCTGTCATAAACAGTTTTGAATCTTTGGAGAGAATAGGAAGAAAATCTTACTATCCTAAATGAACATTTGGAACTTTGGAGTGTAAAGGAAAAATTGAGAATATACTTTATCGCTTTTACTTTTAAATCCCTCTCACCTTCTTCACAAATTTCCTGACTCCTTACCACTTGAACTAAGCTGCCAATCACAAATTTTAGGAAGTTTCAAGATATGTGGAAGATATCTTTTATCATCACAGAAATAGTGTACGTAGTGAACAGTGTATACTTTGGTTTCAGCCAGGTCACCTTCCTATCCTACTCAACTGATCTCTAATGCTAATTTAAACCAGGTACCAAAGAAACCAATTTTGTGAAGTTGGCTTCTCATGTTTTGGGTCATTCTATCCATAAGGCTGTGTTTCTCAAACTTCACCACCAAAGTCCCCTTAATGAGAGAGAACACCTTGTATACCTGAGAATCTGGGGGTGAAGAAAACAATTTTAGTGGAATCTCCTGTTTTATCCTAAACACTCATGTATATTTTTATTGTGCTTATAATTAGTTTGTCTTACTAGAAAACAGTCTTAAAACAATGAGTTAAGTTACAGGCAGACTTCACTTTGCACAGTTCCCATATGCATGAATTTCAGTTGCTGTGGCTTAGTTAGATTATATCAGTTCCCCCTAACAACATGGTTCAAATTTAGGTTACCACAGGATTTGAACTTGCATAAAGTAGTAACTGGGGGCTTCCCAGGTGGTGCAGTGGTAAAGAATCCACCTGCCAACGCAGGAAGGATTGTACAAGTCGATGAATCACTTATGGATCCTCACCTGGAATCAACTTCAGAAAATCTTAGCACCTTAGAAACCTTCACCTCAAGAAGTTTTTTTTCTAGTGACTCCCAGAGTCTTGATTGGCATCTGAACTGGTCTTTCACTTTTAGATTATTTTCCTTTGTGCCTCTGATCTAGTCCGCACACCCCTTCTCCAGAGATTTTATATTGTGGCTGGTTGGAGTAATTCTCCCTCGGTGAGGTGTTAAGAGGTATCTGCCCAGTATTTGCAAGCCTTGGCTGCAGCGCACCTTCCTGACTCACCTGTTCCCAGTGAGTGAACAGCATGAGGAAGGAACCGGCCGACCCCAACAGTGCTGCAGCTGCAAAGGCATCTTCCTCAAAGAGGTGTCGGGGCACTTTCACCGTCTCATGTGTGTGTGTTTGTCGCTCAGTTGTATCCGACTCTTTGCAACCCCAGGAATTGTAGCCCACCAGTCTCCTCTGTCCATGGGGATTCTCCAGGCAAGAATGCTAGAGTGGTTTGCCATTCCCTTCTCCAGGGGATCTTCCCAAGCCAGGGACCATACCCAGGTCTCCTGCATTGCAGGCAGATTCCTTACCTTCTGAGCCACCAGGTAAGCCCCATGACACAGTCTCATACTACCATAAAAAGAGAAGACTGTCTGTACTTAGTTTTGCTCCTGAAAATTTTTAAGAGGACTAGCTCTTCTTGAAATTTACATCAGCTTATCTGAAGGTATGCATTCCTCAGTGCGAGAAGCAGACTGAATAGAGAGATAAATATTTCTGTTTTATGGTCCCCAAAGCACATAGGAAGAGTCCTGCCTTTCATAATATAACACTCAATGGAACTTGAAATCTGTATTCCATATGTAAATAACCATAAACGAGTTTTTGTTTCTACTGAGTTTGGGGACTAGCATTTTGTAGAACTAGTAGGTGAGGTTCAGGTAATAAAATTTGGCTCAACTTTTGTCACTTGTGGAAAGTAGTTTTTTAAAGGCTTAGAAGTAAAAGTTTAAATGGATGATGTCTTCTTACTGTCTTGATTGGTTGAAACCAGTGTATAAAATGCTTCCCCAGTGACTCAGCAGTAAAGAATCTGCCTGCAGTGCAGGAGATGCAGGTTCAGTCCCTGGGTTAGAAGATCCCCTGGAGAAGGGAATGGCTATCCACTCTAGTATTCTTGCATGGAGAATTCCATGGACAGAGGAATCTGGCAAGCTACAGTCTTTGGGGTCACAAAGAGTCGGACACGACTGAGTAACTAACACTTTTCATTTTTCATTGTATAAATTAAGCTAAATATGTACTATATTCTGAGAAAACTTTGTCATTTGATTTACTCAAGGAGGTTTCAGTAAGCAATTTGAGTCATTGAAGTTTTGTTAATACCATGATACAGTATTTTCTTGAGATTTAAGTCAGAAAATGTGAAGCTTGTCAGGAACTTGGAATTTTTAATGTTGATTTTGGGTTAGTCATTCAGAGATCAGTAAAAAAAAAAAAACTTTGAAAATAGAAAAGAAGACATAAGAATAGAAAAGGCCTCATTCTCATCTATATAAACTATAGTTGTACTTGGATCTGAAGACATTTGTGAAGGAGAACAGTGAGGCTCCTAAACAGGGGTAGTGCTCAAATTTTCCAGGTTTTCCAAATTTGACATAATTTCATGAGGGTTTCTTTTCACTAAACATTTTTACCTATGTAACTAAATGAGATATAGTTTCTGTTCTTTAGTAAGACATACCTAACCCCAAAGAAAGTTGTAGAGTTGAAGATCATCCAACTCATTCCTCATCATCAGAATATATTTGCTCTATAACCATCCTGGATCTGTGGACCACCCTCTTCCCATTTCTTCATCATGTTTGAATCAGAAGCTATACCATGCTTGTTTTGTTTTGCCTATCTTTATTTAGTTTTATTCCCTGCTTACTTCTTTTAAAACTATTTGAGGTGCTCATATCTTAGTTTGTTATTTACTTTTTTCTTATGAATCTTTGTAGCTTACTCAACTATATATGTCTGCAGTAGTTTTTATGTAAATGTTTGGGGTAGGCCTGTCTCTTTTTCAGTAAATGCTCTGCTGGATAGTCACTATGAAAAGTATGTGGAACAGAAAGATTATAAACCATTTTTGAGAGACAGAATGTGCTCCCAGGCCCACTTGTGCCCCACTTGGCATCCTTCCTGTCATTACTTCTGTACTGCCAGCCCTGCCAGCTGCTGCTTATTTGTGAGGCAGAGTAAGTTACTTTATTAATGTACACGGTTCTTGACACATTTACTAGTTCTTATGGTCACTTGTGCTGATTTTTAAATATATTTTTTACTTTGAGCCTCATTTTCTAAAAGATGGGTTTTTTTCCTGCCGTTTTCCATTAAAGAGGCTTCTAAGAGGCCATATCTCCAGGCCTTGAATAGTGATGGCTTGGGTTCAAAGCCCACATGTGTGCATGCTATTCATAGGTGGCATGTTTCCCAGGATCGTGCTAGACCTCAGCTGCTTTTATATTAAAACATCATTTCTGTTCATTAGAGTATTTTCAGATGAAAACAGTTACTTTACAACTCTTGACATAGTTCTACTGAATGTACATTTAAACTACTGAGAAATAGAGCTTTTCTAATCGTTGTTATTTCTCTTGCATCTGTATGTGTACTTTATTGTTATCTTTTGTTACTCATTATTTGGTACCTCTCTTTCACTGTTTTCTTTACTATTGTTTATTAACTGTGACACAAATGTACTATTAAACTGGTTAACTCTCCATTATAGTAGCTAAGGGCATGCAGTTTGGAGCTGAAAAGTCTTTGGTTTGAATATTGACTTCACCAACTACTCACTGTGTAACCATGAACAAGTGTTGTAACCTCTCTGCACTAATTTATTTATCTATAAAATAAAGAAAAGGACTATACCTACTTTAAATGAGATAATGTATGTTCTATGCTTTGTACAGAGTCTGGTACCTAGAAGCATTTAATAATTGTAGACAACATGATTATTTTTATCAACATTTACTGAGTTCCTGCTGTGTGCCAGGTATTGTCCTGGATATTGGGGATATAGGGCTTCCCAGGTGGCGCTAGTGATAAAGAACTTACCTGCCAGTGCAAGAGATGTAAGAGATGCAGATTCGATCCCTGGGTCAGGAAGAGCCCCTGGAAGAGGGCATGGGAATCCATTCCAGTATTCTTGCCTGGAGAATCCCACGGACAGAGGAGCCTGGCAGGCTGCAGTCCATAGGATCACACAGAGTCAGACACAACTGAAGCAGCTTTGCACACACGCACGCACTGGGGATATAAAGGTGAAGACACAGTCCTTGTCTCAGGGATGTCATAGTCTAGTAGTATGGACCAACTTGGATATGGAAAAATTAAAAGACCAACATAATAGAAGAACTATTAACCTTGACTACTTTGGGATGTGAAAGAATATTCTCTTTCCAGTTGACATCCTCATATCATAAATATAGATTCCTTTATAATAAAAATTAATGATGATTACAATATAGGGTAGTAGATGCCATATTTCAGATGTGTATGCAGTGCTATAAGAACAGGGAAGCAGAAGGGGGAAACTCTCTCATCAGGAAGCCCTTGCATCTTCACCTTTTTATCGTAGTCAGATTTTCCCCAGTTTGCTAAGGTATACATCTTTGCAAAAAGCCTACCCAAAATAATATGCCGATCAGGTGGTATACAGACTAAAGACTATCCATGAAATGGTAGCTGTCCCTCTTTATATGGATACATAGCTCTCTGACACAACCATTTTGGCCTTCCAAGACTTTGTGTTTTGCAAAACTTCTTTCTTCTTGAGTAATACTGAGTAAGCTGAGAGTGGAATGACTTTCAAACATCACTCTGTGAGACACCTACCCATTGTTATGAATATGGGGGTTGCCTGGTCCATTTCTGTTAATACCTCACGAGACCATCAGGCAACTCAAAGGTTGACTCCAGTCTAGCCTGGGATGGGCCCTAGAGCTTCAAGAACTAGAAAAGAGACTTTGAAACCTCTGGAGGTTATTTTGGCTTCCCCTTGTTCACCCCTACGCGGTTAGAAACTCTTAAAACGCTGGAAGCAGTCTCCATAATCCAGGTTCCTGTAGTTCCATAGCCTAATGAAAGTGTTAGTGAAAGTGCTAGTCTCCCAGTCGTGTCTGACTCTTTGCAATCCCATGGACTGTAGCATGCCAGGCTCCTCTGTCCGTGGGATTCTCCAGGCAAGAATACTGGACTAGGTAGCCATTCTTTTCTCTAGGGGATCTTCCCAACCCAGCGATTGAAACTGAATCTCCCCTGTTGCAGGCAGATTCTTTAGCATCTGAGCCACCAGGGAAGCCTCTACCATCTAATTTAGGGATTGAAACCCCTGTTTTGTTTTCAAGCTGATTGTCCGACTTGACTTTTAGGTTTCTCATTGTTTGTTTGTTTGTCTGTTTGAAGTGAATTTATCAACATTTAAGTTTACAACTCTCTACTATTGCTTTAGCCCATTTAAGGAGAAACGTTTCCCCCAAATCAGAAACGTTTCCTAATACCACATGTCCAGTTTTCTTTCTGTGGTATCAAACTAAAGCAAAATTGTATATAATTTTTTTCTTATCTGTTTTTTTAGCTTTCAAAGTAATTTGTGTTTAAAATGAAAAATGAATAAGCTTATTGCCATAATTTAGTTGTGCTGAATTGTTTGGCCATAACTTTTGTGGTGATGGAGACCAGATTTATGAGCTGTGGGATCTGTTCTGTTTGGATCAAACAGCTGGCTCCATTAAATATCTTGGAGCTTTTTACTTTGCATGGGGATGGTTGGGAGGGTGGGAACAGCAGTGGAAGAAAGCAATCCACTTTATTTAATGTTCTGCATTTGTTTACTGGCTCCAATCATAACATTGTGCAGCTGTTTGAACAGCTGCCTTTTGATTTCCTTTTGTTTACTGTTTAGGTTTATTAAGCTTGTCTTTAATACCTGCTTACTGTCTGCTTTTTAACTAGCTTTTGTACTTTATTAAATATATTTTAATATATACCAGTCTCTTTTGGTCTAGGTATGCTTTGATGATCTACAAAGTTAATTCACTAAAAGAAAAAAAATTTTTTTAATTCCATAGGTCATACAGAAAGCAGCCTATTATTGATTTCTTGTTGT
Organism: Ovis canadensis; assembly: GCF_042477335.2. Lineage (NCBI taxonomy): Eukaryota > Metazoa > Chordata > Mammalia > Artiodactyla > Bovidae > Ovis > Ovis canadensis. The sequence continues at coordinate 36,591,497 of NC_091260.1, forward strand.
CCCTTAGCTTTATTTTTTTAGTTAAATATTTTATAATTTGGTAAATAAATTGCATTTCAAAATTAAGTCCAAATTTCAATCATGATAAACCACCATTTATGTTAACTTTCTAAGCCTGCCAGCAGATAACTTAGTCTTCATACTCCAGATAGTTTTTAAAAAGTTGTCAGACTAGTTGTTAAGTATGTGAATTTTGTTTTAACAAATGTCTCTGAGCAACCTGGATACCTAGGAGATGTATATTTACACAGAGAGAGCAAAAAGATAAATATTACATTTATTTGTCAGTCTTATTATTTTGGAGAAGGAAATGGCAACCCACTCCAGTATTCTTGCCTGGAAAATCCCATGGACGGAGGAGACTGGTGGGCTACAGTCCATGGGGTCACAAAGAGTTGGACACGACTGAGCGACTTCATTTTCACTTATTTTTTAGCCTATTCAGACATACTTACTAAAAATTTATTCATCATTGTGGGAATTTTATTCTCTGTTTACAGGTGAGGGACTTGTCCATTGCTTATATGCTGGTGACATTAACTTATCTCTATATTGGAGTCTTGGTTTTTGCTTCATTTCCTTCACCACCATTATCCAAAGATTGTATAGAGCAGGTAAGGCACTGTGTACCCTCTCTGTGTGATTGTTTATACCTTCATATCTGCAGGGCAAACAGTATGATACAGTAGCAATGTATACTACCAGACAGGCCTGGGTTTGAATCCAGTCTCTTCTATTTTCATACATGTGGGAATTCAGGCACCTTCCCCATTCTTTGTGAGCTTCAGTTTCTTCTTCCATTAAATATCATAATAGATACTCCATAGATTTTAGAAGGTCTCTCAGAAAACCTTCTGTATGCTGGCACCTGTGGTACTCAAATAAATGATTCCTGTTATTTGCTTATTTTTCTCTGTGTGTGGATAATTATGCTAGTAGCAGTCTTGAATTTATAAACCCTCACAGAGACTATATTCAGTTCCCTGATTTTCTAAAGTCCAGATCTGGAAATGTCCTGAATAAACTGGTTTCTTAATTCATCAGTCCCTGATAATAGATTTGACACTCATTTTGGTCTAGGTGGCAAGCATAAAAGCAAAGAAAGACTATTTCTTAAAAAGACAGAGGAAGAGACAGAAAGAATAAAAGAAATATTCTTTTACTAAAAGGCTGCCATAAATAATATTTGTTATTTGATTTGACCCATCATAAACCTGGGAATAGCATAATCTCTAGTTTTATGTGACTTAAGAAGTTCTCAGAGAAAGTAGCGTTCACAGGTGATTTTCATTCCAGTCAGAAGAAATTCCTCTAAAAGAGTGTAGTGGAGACAAAATATGATTTATTACCTATGAATTATAAAAGTTATTTCAGCATAATAGTGGTAATAATGTTCTCATCTTTTCAAGATAAATAGATTTGAGTTATTGCTCTTTTGATAGTTTGAAATGTTCTCTTGATTTCCTTGATTCCAAAAGTTCTTTGGCAGCCAAATGTTTGCTGAAAATTCCCCTGATATGAAAAATCCCATATAAAGCCCACTCCCTTGGGAATAAGAATATCTGTGGTATTTGTATTTGAAAGGGAAAAAAAATCTGAGTAATTGGCTTTCTTTTTCTTAGATGCCAAATGAAAATGGAGAACAGAATCATGAAAGGAAGTAGAAAAAAATTTCTTTTCTATTTATTGATAGACTATAGATAATAGTGATAGTAAGTAATAGATATACTCTCACTGTATGCTATAATCTTTAAAAATGCTACAGTGCATCAGAGGAGAAAAAGTAAGAGAATCATTGAGAATGAAATAGCATTGAAACAAATTTATACTTAAACCTCATATACTAACAGAGCATTACTTCTCAAACTATCAGTGGTAAACAAAGTCTTCTTTGTTGTTGTTTTAATGTCAAATCAATTGCAGATTGATACTTTTGTAAAACAAAAATATGCCAGTGTCAAATGTCTTTAAGTTTCTAAATACTTACTTTTAATTTCTGTGCTTAGCTATTGAAGAGTAATAGCAAATAGTTTGTGAACGGGCACCAGCCCACGAAACCATACAATTTGGGTGGCACCTGTGTTCAAAATAAGCAAAAAAATTCCATTTTATAAATTTGTATGTATTGAATTTGATTTGTAACATTACTTTATTATCTTTCTTGGATTAGAATTTTTTAGACAACTTCCCTAGCAGTGACATCCTGTCCTTCATTGCAAGAATATTCCTGCTGTTCCAGATGATGACTGTGTATCCACTCCTAGGCTACTTGGCTCGCGTCCAGCTATTGGGTCATGTCTTCGGTGACGTTTATCCTAGGTAAGGGCTCTTCTCTTGACCAGCAAGATGTGCCAAGCAAGAAATGACTGTGCAAACAGGTCAGTTTAAAATGTGACTGATCCTTTTGCTATGAAACTTTGCCTAATGAAAACGATTACTAAGGATAGACCTTTGGTGTTCTTTTCCCAGAAGAGCTTTAAAAATAGAAGCCGCTCCCTTGTCCAGAATGATTTAAAGTTAATTCCTGCCCATGTAGTTATGTTAGCTCTGATATCAACTATATTTATCTTGCGATTTAGTTGTTATTAATCTACTCTTTGCCAAGAAGTTAGCAGTATGTAGTAGTACCTGTGTTAGTAATGTATGGCTAAAGAGAAGCAACTCATTTAGTTATTGGTTATTGGTATTTACTTGTATATTTGTTACCATTCATGCAGTTTTACATAAACAGTAATGGTTTAGGATTGAACATGAGATACATAGCAAGTTTAAATTATTATTTGCTTCTGTAACGATTGCTATAATTTTTAATTTCTTATTGGTGATGAAAGAGTTTGAGTCCTCTTGAAAAATCTGTTCAAAGCTAGTCACCCTCATCCAAGAGAAGTTTCCATTTACTGAAACTTCCTTGTTGGCCCCTGGTTAATGCCTACTCTTACACTAAGTTTTATTATAGATTATTCTAGTAAAAAGTACCTAGTCGTAACCTATTTTATTGGGAATAAATTATCTTAAATGAAGAAAGCTTTTGGATAAAATTTGAAAAAAGTTACATTTGCTGTAACCAACTAAACAAGTGGTCTTAACCAGTTTATTTGAAGTAAAGTAATGCAGTCTTTCCCCTCATTTAACAAATAATTGGTTAGAAGTATGTAGTTTTAAAAACAGAAAACTTTTAAAAGCGAACATCAAGAGTTACCAAGCCTCTAGCCTCGACAACAGCAACAGCTACAGTTCTCACATTGGATTTCAGTAAATGTAAGAATCCTATTGTGTTTATATGTCCTGCCGTATTTACCGAAATAATAAATACAGTTTAAATCATAGATGAAAAAAAATTCTAGGTAAATGCGTTATTCCTCTTTTCTGCCATTATTTTGCATAATGTTGGCGGTTAGAATGTTTTCTCTTCTTGGAAAAAGTCTGGAATTTCCCTCTTGCATTCACATTACATTTCTTCCCCTACCATCAAGAACACATTATCATTTATCCTACAGTGCAAGGACTCTACACACTGCATACTTTGGAGCATACTTTTTGATCTCAGGACCCCTTTACACTCTTAAGGGTTATTTGAGGACCCCCAGGAACTTTAGTTTATGTGGGTTATATCCATCAATAGTTAACATGAAAAATTAGAACTGAACTTTTAAAATGTTTATTAATTTACTTAAAAAGCAATAATAAAACCATTACTTGTTAACATATAAATGATATTTTTGAAAATGAACAATTCCTAAAAATTTTCTTTTACAGTTCAAAACTCTTTAATGTCTGATTTGCTAGTAGATCATTGAATTATCCTATTTTCTACATTCATTCTGTTGTAATATATAATTTTTGTTTAAATATATGAGGAAGATACACCCTCCCATGGACACATAGTTGGAGCAAGAAGGAAGTACTTTTTAATAGCCTTTCCAGATCATTGTGGATATTTTTCTTTGCTACTGTGCCAAATCTTGACAGGTGGTAGTTTTTTAAAAGTTAGTTGAATCTGAAACTCAGTTACATTAAAAGCCATTGGTTTGTCTTACAGTTTGGGTCTTCTACCCATGTATGATTTTATAACATTCAGTTCAGTTCAGTTCAGTTCAGTCGCTCAGTTGTGTCTGACTCTTTGCGACCCCGTGAATGGCAGCACGCCAGGCCTCCCTGTCCATCACCAACTCCCGGAGTCCACTCAGACTCACGTCCATCGAGTCCGTGATGCCATCCAGGCATCTCATCCTCTGTCGTCCCCTTCTCCTCCTGCCCCCAATCCCTCCCAGCATTAGGTTTGGTCATTTGGAAAATATTGGTTGACTGAGTTCTATAGATCTTCCAAATATTGACCCCTTTCATTCTATATTATCAAAACCCACTTTCGCTATTATCACCACCAGTTGCATTATAAAAGTCTTAGATATTGGAATACTGTCCAGCTCTCATGGTGGCAAATACCAGCTCTCCAAATTCTAATTTTTACTTGAAAGCTCAAATGTTATCATTGGCAACACAAACTACCAGTTGTTTTTCTCGAAATGATAAGATCATATCATTTATTTTCAAGAAAATGTCTGTCACATATCCAAATCTAAAGAACCATAGTTTGTCTGTCTTTCAGTTAAAAATGGTCTTTGGAAAAAACAGCATGGTTGTCCCCCAGTTCAGTTGCACAGGTGCTTTTCCTCAAGGCAGCCATTGTACTTCAGTATGCAGCAGATGTGCTTTATTATATACTTCCTATTTGATCATACAGAATGTTAAAAAGATGTTTGTTCAAAGTATAAGATTTTGCAACACAACTAGAGAAAGCTCAGGCACTGCAATGAAGAGCCCGTGAATCACAATGAAGACCCAGCACATCCGAAAACAAACAAAAAACAACACTGAAGTATGAGATTTAATAAAACTAATAATTTTCAGTCCTTTATCAGGAAAATTTTTAATAAAACTTTTTTTTGAGAGTGTTGGCAGTAAAGAATACAGTATAGAATACAGAGATAGTTGCAGCTACCTCTGTCCAATCTAAGGGGGCAGCAGTTTATTCACCATTGCTTTTGCAAAGCATGTTTTGTCTGACTGGAAAATAATTTTTACCTCAGAGCTTCCTGGAAGGGAATTGGAAACTTCCCTGAGGTTCGTGGTTACACTTTGAGAATCACTGCTTTGGAAAAATACACAAAATTGTTTCCTTTTACAATACAGAAATAACAGAGGCCCAGCCAATGTCTCAAAGCTCTCAAGCAATTTTAAGGTTGGAGTTTTTAGATAAGTAGTAAGATCTGGAAGCCTGAATATCTTTGTAATTCATCAAGATATATGACTAACCATTTATTTGTATAAATAATTTTCCTGATTTTTAATTCTTTCTGTAATCTTTCCCAGGGATTAATTAACCTCTGATAACTTGGGCTCAAAATATTGCTTTGATATGTAACTTTGACTTTTAAGGATCATTTTGGGAGGAAATGGAGTTATTTCTCAAGCATCACATTCCATCTACCATATGATTATTTCTGTCCCAAAATTGATTTCCCAAGCCTTGAATTGTTAACACCTAGTTCAATTTACTTAGCTGATATTATGCTCATGGTAAATACTGAATAGCTTTACGTGACTAAATCTGAAAAATAAAAACCTGCCCATTTTGCCTTTCCCTTGATAAAATTTATTTTTCTAATTATAAAAGTAAAATAATACTTTACAAAGGAATACTATAAAATATATGAAATTTATCAGGTGTAGAAATGAAGAAAAACTACCCCAAATCCCAAATTGTAACACAATCTCTACTCCCTTTTAGTGTATTTCTTTCTGATATTTTTTCAAACATTTTAAGATTTTATTGTGTAGTAAAAATCTAACTAGCTTTTTCCTCAAGTTGCCTAGATAGATTTTTACCATCTAGGTAACAATGATTTTATATTTTTAACATTTTAAAATGTTTCCATCAAGTAAATTGTTACCCTGCCATATATCTAGGATGCTTCTGTCTTTTTACAAATCAGTTCAGTTCAGTCACTCAGTCGTGTCCAACTCTTTGAGACCCTATAGACTGCAACACTCCAGGCTTCCCTGTCCATCACCAACTCCCGGAACTTGCTCACATTCATGTCCATCAAGTTGGTGATGCCATCCAACCATCTCATCCTCTGTCGTCCCCTTCTCCTCCCGCCTTTAGTCTTTCCCAGCATCAGGGTCTTTTCCAATGAGTCAGTTCTTCACATCAAGCGGCCAGAGTGTTGGTGCTTCAGCTTCAGCATCAGTCCTTCTAATGAATATTCAGGACTGATTTACTTTAGGATTAACTGGTTTGATCTCCTTGCAGTCCAAGGGACTCTCAAGAGTCTTCTCCAACACTACAGTTCAAAAGCATCAATTCTTTTTACAATTCAAAAGCATCAGTTCTTTTTACAAATACCTTTATGTTAATAGTTTTTTAATTTTCTTATGATATTCCACTCAAATGGAATTACAGATCAAAGAATGTAAACACTGATATACCCTACCAGTTTGCTCCTACAGAATTTAACCTAGCTATATAATTGCAGGAAAGGGCCAATATCACTGTCCCACAACCAATATTGAGTACTCCTGTTGCCTTCTATTTATGCTGTAATTTTATTGTCAAGTTTAAGACATTCTCATTTTAGAGATGATAGTAATTAATTCCATTCTCACATTAATTGTTATAATTTGCCTGTTTTTATATTTTTTCTTTCTCCAAACTCTCTTCTCAACTTTTAGCATTTTCCACGTGTTGATTTTTAATCTGTTTATTGTGGGAGCTGGAGTGATCATGGCCTGTTTCTACCCAAACATAGGAGGAATCATAAGGTACTGCCTGTAAGGGAACTTTGCCCCTTTACATATTTGTCTTTATTTTTATGCTTTTCCTATTGTTGTTGTCTTGATATAATTGTTTAAAATTCCAGTGAGTATTTAAAATTGATAACATTCAAGTGCAGTTCACTGGTATCAGTTAAGGGGTTCTTTATCTTCCACTTTTGCTTATTCCTCACTCTAGAAGCACCATTTTCCTTAGCCTTAGGTACCTTCCCCTTCTCTTTTTCTCATAATTTTCTAATGTATTTCTTTCTTTTTACCCAAAATAAAGTTATTTTTAATATATAACGTATAACTTCTTGGGGTACCTGGAAGGTCTCTAATATGTCAAGGCTATGTCCTAACTTTCTTAATCCATTTCTACTCAAGAACATATTTCAGTGTCAATTGTAGTCAGATAGTTTAGCTCCCAGATGGCTCTTTCCTTAATATCCATTCTCCGAATACATTGTGATAGGTTGAGTAGATTGGAATTAAAGCTGTGACCTCAGATTCTCATGGAAAACTAAAATTTAGAATGATCCGATTTTTCTTCCTCAACCTTGTAGAAAGCAGGACTGAGTTACTTTTTTTGAAGACCCTTTCCTATAAAAGTAGCGAAAGACAAAAGAGGAGACCTTTAGCCTGACACATGTGAAATATAATGGATTTACAAGTTCCCTTTAAGCTGTTTATAAGGAAATTAAGTATAGGGAAGGAGACAAGTAAGTGTAGGTTCCTCAGTCATGTGTTTAGGTATTTTTGTTACTATCTTTGATAATTATGCTGAATACCAACAAGACATTCATCTGTTCTCAGTCTTAAGCAGATGCTTGCAGTCCTTCAACAACTCAGAATTTATAATTAGTTTATAAAAGATCAAAGATAGGAAGCCTATCTCCAGATGTTTCTGAGGAAGTAGCCTTAATCACTGAGATACAGAGGAACTACAGAGACTTGAGAGATGAATGAAAAACTCTGTCAAGCAGATGCTATAAAGATGAACAGGAAATAGTATTTTATATTAACTTAGCAAGTAAAATAAGTTTTAAACTCGGATGCTTTATGTCAACAACAAATGAATCAAAAATAATTTTATTGTAACATCCAATTGAGGATGATTTAAATTATCCTATATTTACCATAATTGTAAATCAGAAAAATGCAGAATGAGTATTAACCTAAAACCTTTTTTATTCTGCAGGTATTCAGGAGCAGCATGTGGCCTGGCCTTTGTATTCATATATCCATCTCTCATCTATATAATTTCCCTCTACCAAGAAGAGCGTCTCACGTGGCCTAAATTAATCTTACACGTTTTCATCATTATTTTGGGCCTGGCTAACCTGATTGTTCAGTTTTTTATGTGAAATAGTCAACTGCCTTCTCAAGATCTTTCATGGTATTTTGAACTTTGACAACGGTTCCACATAAATTCACTTGTAAACACTGTTCTTGCCATGGCTATAAATGTTTTCCTAAGGTCATTTGATAACAAGGAAATAAGGGTCCATTAGTCAGTAATTATTATTAGAGTGGGGAAATGGGCAGTAAGAGTGGTCTTAATCTCCTTACCTTTCTCATATTCACTCATCTCTTCATTCTCACTGTCTTTTCCAAGTGGAAACGTATGCCTCTAGGAAAAATCATGCTAGGTTTTACTTTTAGAGATGTAAAGTGGGTAGGTTTATTTTGGCTACAATAAAGATTCTCAGGGTGTCACAGCAACTGTATTGCCAGATCCCGTTTCTGTTTCAGTGATTCAGTTTCATTTTATTACTTGCTAGATCATTTCTGCAGTTTGCCCAAACCTTTACTGTTTTGGACAGTAAACCAAATACCTCATTTTTAAAAAGTCTCCATGACATCAGTGTTAGTAGAGAGAATTCTTATGTGAGTCCTTAATATCTGTTTTTAAAACAGGAAAAAAAAAATCTACAATGTCAATACAGACCCCGTGGTTGTGAAACTTACACAAAATAAAGGAACTAGGAGAGTTTGTTGCAGTCTGACTCCTCTTTGTTTCTGATCCAGTTCTAGTTTCCCAGCCCCAGTTTGCATAGGAACAGGTATGGTTGTCCTCCAAGACCCAGTGGGTTCTTTTGTTTTTTTGGATCCCTGAGGATTGCATAGGATGTGATGACTGGACCAATGAGGAAGAGTGTAGGAAGCATGGAAGCGAGAGGTGTATAAGGTGTTAAGGGAATAGAGAGGAGTCAGAAGGAGTGAGACCTCCGTAAAAGTGTATTCTTTGCAGGGGGTGAAAGTGATTTCTTCAACACAGGAAAGGATTACTTCTGTTTAAAGTATGACCTCCAGAAGGAGACCACCCACACACAGCTTACTTCTGTAATTGGCAATGTGAAAGTATTAGGTGCTCAGTCATGTCTGACTCTTTGCAACCCCATGGACTGTAGCCTGCCAGGCTTCTCTGTCTTTGGAATTCTCCGCGTAAGAATACTGGAGTGGGTTGCCATTCAATTCTCCAGGGCATCTTCCTGACCCAGGGATCAAACCTGGGTCTCCTGCACTGCAGGCAGATTCTTTACCACCTGAGCCACCATGGAAGTAATTGACAGGGTAGAGGTTAAATCCCCATAAGAAAAACTACTTGGATCTGAGAAAAGGATTAGGGAATCTAAATTCTTGTAATTAAAACTTCTCTTTTCCTTTCAAACTAAAAGTTAAACCAAAATCCAAATCCATGTCTTCCATGTAATGAAACCTCTATGTTCAGCTGGAAAAGGTAGATTTCTCTGATTTTATGGTCACATCAAACAGTATTGTGTTAATACACAATTCCAAAATAGTGCCTAAATTTGTTATTTCCTTCCTATGAGAAAAACAGATGAAATGGTTTTTTAAACCTGGTAAAGAGCCCCAGATTCAAGACCAGCCGTTCTTTCTTTCAGCAGAGGTTTCTGTCTAGTCCACAAACCTGTACCTATAATGATGACCTATACTGCCTAAGCATTAGTCACTCAATAGTGTCTGACTCTTTGCAACCCCATTGGAGCCTGCCAGGCTCCAATCTCCATGGCATTCTCCTGGGCAGGAATACTGGAGTGGGTAGCCATTTCCTTCTCCGAGGGATCTTCCTGACTCAGGTGTTGAACCTGAGTCTCCTGCATTGCAGGCAGATTCTTTACCATCTGAGCCATTAATATACCATATATTACCTAAGCTCTTTTTTAAAAAGTCTGTTTATGAAAATTCTCCAACATACATGAAAGTAGAAAAAAAATTACAAATTCCTCATATACTCATCCCCTACATTTAGTACAATAATTATAAGACTTTGCCATTGCTCACCTATCCCCCAGTTTTTCTTTTCCACTGAAACTTTCTAAAGTCAATCTTGGAAGTTATGTCATTTCATCTCTATAAACCTCAATAGGCACTAATAGCCTCTTGAACGTAGGTATGTTTATTGAATGAGACGGTTTTTCTAAAGTTTTTGTTTGTTTGTTTTTAGCAAAAACTGCTGGTAGGTTTTAAGTAATTAGAAAAATCTACATTAAATATCTGGATCTTTGTGTTACCTCTCTCAGAACAGGAGTATAAGATGGGAGAAAGTGTGTCTGCACCTCAGCATCTTTGTAACTTGAGAGTTTTGTTCAGTCGGAGACACAGGAATCAAAAACCAGACCTTGAGAGATCCCCGTTTATCCCGAGTTTCCTCCCTTGTCTTTAAAAACATGAGAGACAAACTTGCATTGCCTTTTTTCAATGATGTTAAAACACTGGAATGTTTTAGCACATAGAAAAAATGATTTGGTATGTTTTTCCCATTTAATAAAATGAATATGAAAATGAATATATTATTTATTAAACTAAAAACCAATGTGGATATTTGCTTTTTGTTTTCTTTGAGAGATTTGCTAATTCAGAACTTCCAAAATCCTATGTTAGATTTATGCTGAGTGACTTTGCCTCCTTAGGTTTTTCTTCACAAAACCAGCTCCTTTGGCCTGGTGATTAGCTTGGTTGGAACACTGTGTGAGTCTGTGTGTCCTGGCTCACACATTAGAATGATGAGATAAGGTCCATTCCAATCCTTCTACAATGAATTTTAGACTTTTTCTACTGTCATCTCTTTGAATTTTCTAATTAAATTTCTTTTACTTTTTGCTCTGATGTGATTTATTTTAGTTTCTTTGAATTTAGCTTAGTTAACACATAATCAAGGACATTTTAAAATTTAAAAGTGTTTGGAGAACTCTTCTTTGGAAAGGCTCTGGATGAATATGTAGTATCCTAATACAAAGCCAGAAAAAAAACAAAGAAATATGCTTTGACATCTGACATGTGTGGGTATTCATCCAAAACCTGTTTCATCTTCACACCCAAAGAATGCAGTGGAGGAAAGAATACACTTACCCACAAAAGGGACTGTTTTAGAGGGAAATATTCACTTTAATTACACTAAATATACTTTGCAAATACAATATAAACTCTAAATGGACAGACAGAAGAGTTTTGGGTTCTACTTGAAGTTTATTAGGATAATTTTTTAATCTATTTTAACTTACTCCGCACATAATTGAATAACACTGTCAGGGGAGGGGAAATTTCCCCCCATCCTTCTTAGTTCTTTTGGCTGATCTAATAATTAAATTGACCCAAGACAGATTAACAGGAGAAAAAACAAAACAATTTAATTCACATGTGTGGAATTCTCATAGAAATAAGATTCCCCAAATCTTATATATATCATTTTTAGACAAGGAAAGAAATTGGTGAAGATTTAATGTATGCTAGGATAGCAAACTAATGAGGAAGTAACAAGTTTGTTTAGGTATCTGTTTAAGCCTTGAATTCCCTAACTCTGACGATAAGGATATTTTCTAGCCTCCTGGTATAGGGAGGATTCCTTCACCTGAGAGATTTACTTCTTGCTTTCATGCAGAAGGAGGAAATGAGTGTTTTATATATATTTTTTTTTTCTACCAGCTGTTTCTCAAGTAACTTCTTTTCGGAATAATCAGTATACCATCTTGGGGCAGCCTGCCCTGAACCTCGACACTGCAATGTCCAGTGCTTTGGAGGAGGCAAATATGTATAAGACATCATTCACAGCCTAAAGGAACTTGTAGTCTAGTAAAGGAGCTATGCCGACAGTTAACTGTGACACAGGGTACCGTCAGACCAAGAGAAACAGATCCCTTCCAGTTGGGATCCTCAGGGAGGGCAGGTAAGGAAGGATGCTGAGTGGTAAAGCTGCAAAGATAACTGTCCAAGATTTTAGATCTTTGATGCATTCACTGTCAATTGGGATCTTGTAAAGTGTAATTGCTTTTGGCAAATTGCCTCTAAATAAGAGAGGTTTAACTGCTTCTGTGTGCTATTTATTGTTCTCTTTGCCTTTTTGCACTGCCTTGTTCACTTCTGTGAATCTTGGACAGCAAAGTACAACTGATCAATAGGGGAAATAATCAGTAATATACTGGGCAATACGAACAGAAAGATTCTATAAAATTTTCTCTCCAAAAACTTATTTAAATATCAGTATTCAAAATGTCAAATGTTTGGGCCCATTGATTAGAGTAGGAAGTATTGATGTTGCTTGTTCTCTTTACAAAGCACTGACCTATTGCATTTTAGAATCTGCTGCTGCTGCTGGTTCATTTTCTCATCCCGACTCGAATGTCCAAAACAAAATCCAAACCTCACTGATACCTAAACAATAGAATGGTACATTAGTTTGTTGTCCAAAGTGGAACGCACACAAGGCAGCCTGGCTGGCCCCAGTTTCACAGTCGACTGCCGACTTGACTTCTGATTATATAAACATGTATTGCAAAACAGCTCTGACGGGAACCTCATAACCTAAACAGTATTCTCTGAAATGTAATTTGTTGTCCTTTTATATTAAAGAAGAAATTAAATCAAAATTATTTTGATGAAAAACAACTCTGGGGTTTTGTTTAATTGAATTTTGCCGGGAAATGCCTATTAGCACTGACCTCAGGACAAAAGGAGTCCATCTTTTGCTGGGTCAAACTTCTCAAGTGACTCTGCGTGTGTCACATCAGGCCATCCAAGTGACCGATAAGCGTGTCTCACAACAGGCTACATAGCGCCCTCCTTCATGTTCTAGATCTTAGAAAAAGTTATATGCTTCTTTATGTTAACCAAAATCTACAATGATCCTTTTTGAACAATAAACTGTTATGACTTCTCCCTCTAGGAGCATTTCACAGTGAATGTGGCACTTCAGATAAGGGTAGCCCAGTTTCTGGTATAATCTTACAGAGCCATTAAAGGCAATAAACAGCTCTGTTTTCTTTAAGTTAAAATTCCTTTTGTTCCCAATTTTTTTTTCATTATTTCTCAACTCTTCTGCAAAGATAAAATAAGGCTATGTCTTTTTAAAAGATTAAAATTTTCTCCTTTCTCTTCATTCATCTCAGGCCATAAAGTACAGGATTGGGATGGGGTTTAGAAAGAGCACACTGCAAAATTTTCCTCCTTTGGGTCTCTCACGATATTCCAAGTAATCCAATTGTGTTTGTTCCCAACAGACACTTTATACACTTGTTTAATTAATCAGTGAATTAGTGATGCAGATTCCACTTTAATGAAAAACAGTAATTGCTAATTTTAAAAGTTTTTTGTTTCTACTTGGGAGTTATATTACCCCCCATTCCCCCCCCCAAAAAAAAAATCAACAAAATTGGATTAGTCGGGTTCAGAATTAGTCCCTTGGTTGATATTTACATACTAACTGGATGCCAGGCCCTGCTAAGCATGGAGCATCCGGTGGTGACAAGCCAAATGTGGCCCCGACAGTCAGCATCCCTGCCCACCCTCTGAACTCTGACAGCTGGTCATTTTTTCTTGGTGCCATGAAGTACCAGCCTGTGATCCTTTTCTGCTGCCCTCTTTCTGGTGAAGACTGTGACATAGCCACATCATACACATTTGGAAGAGATGAATATAGAACAGTGGTGCAATAAATGCGACTCTGTAAAGTGAACTATGTAGGCATGTGGACATGTAAACATGTGGACTTTGTAAAGTGAACTATGTAGGCGTGTGGACAAAAACTGGAAGGGACCATAAAATAAATGTGCATCACCTGTTGAAGTGACGAGATTCTAATCGTGTATGTTGTTACTTTATGATTTGCATGACAAACTTTCTAAAAGGATATCTGTTACAAATCACAGAAGAGAAGCCTTGTAGAAATATATCTACACTCAACCCATGAAGTAAAGGACCAACTTACAAAGAACCTTTGGAACAGGGGATAGAGGTTGTTGGTTATAGAGCCAATCCAGAGGGGCCTGAACGTTATATAATTTGTTGTTACCTCTTAAGGAAAAACAGAAATACTACAGAGAACCCCATACAAATGAAGATCCCTTGCTTTAACTTTTTTAGCTGTAAGGTAAATCATCCTCAGACAGCTCTGAAGATGGGATTTAGAAGACCAGAGGAGATAGAATGAAGAAAAGCTTCAGCACTCTGATAGGTCAAGTTTTCAGTGTCTCTGTTACCTTTAAGAACTGCAACTTTTATCAGATCTGAGCCTTTGTTTCAGGAAGGGTCTAATTGGATTTAGCAAAACAGCATGGGGTACAAATTCAGTAATGGTTAATTTGGAATCACAATGGGACATTTTTCTTTTTTGGACCAGGCAGTTTTGACTTGGGGGAGGGTTTTGCAGGGGTGAGGAGAATGGGGGAGGGGTGTTCCTTTTAACTTTACAGAAATAATAGAGTTCAAAGATAATGTTTGTCAAATTACGAACTTAATTGTCAATGAATCTTAGAAATGAAAACATTTTAAGGGCTCTTGATGCAGAAAACAAGCCACCAAGAGCAACACTAGGGTAAGGCAACATTTATTTACACTTCACTTTGTTCTACAAAAGACCTGTTTCTACTACAATAAAGTAAAATCAACTTTGAAGAATTAACTTGAAACATTTTTTTAGAGACTAAATTAGAAATTTATAACACTCTTTAAGGAAACTGTTCAAATAAACTTTTATAATTTTATAGCTCTTTTTTGTAGTTTATATTAATACTTCTTTACTGTAGATGATAAAGCCTAATTCAATGCAGTAAGCCTATTGATTGTCCCAGATTTGGAAGTACAATATAGAGACATCCTTCCCAGTGCTGCCAGAATTCTCTTTATGTAACATGACCCTGATTATGTCCCTCTTCTGTAAAAACCTTCAGTGTCCCCATAGAAAAATGGGCAAGGGCCTTTGTAACAGACAACTCAGAAGAGCAACTACAAGTTAACATGAAGAGAAAAAAAGTTCAGGGTCGAAACGTTGATCTGTGCTAATGGATAAACCTCAAAAACATGAAAGTGAAAAAAGCCAGGTGCGAAAGACTACATATTGTATGGTTCCATTTATATGACATGTCTAGTAAGAGCAAATTTATAGGAACAGAAAGCAAATCATAGTTGCCTAAGACTGGGGGTGGGAGCAGGGGTTCTCTAGAAGTGGCTATGTGGTGGTGATGGTTTATTCACTAAGTCATGTCCGATTCTTCGACCCCATGGACTGTGGCCCCACCACGCTCCCCTGTCCATGGGATTTCCCAAGCAAGAATGCTGGAGTAGGTTGCCATTTCCTTCTCCAGGGGATCTTCCCAATCCAGGGATCAAACCCACGTCTCCTGCACTGGCTGGCAAACTCTTTACCACTCCAGCCACCAGGGAAGCCCTAAATGGCCATGGGGAGGAGATTTTCTAGGACTATAGAAATGATTTAGAAGAGGACTGTGGTAATAGTTGTACAAATGTATAATTATTAAAATCAGTGAACTGTAAACTTATATTGGTTGAATTTTATGATATGTAAATTATCCCTTGAAGCAGTTGTTTTTTTTTAAGTTCAACCATGGTAGTAGAAAAGTAGCTTAAAATATTTTCTATTTGTCAAGTACTAAGATAATAGTAACTATTATTATTTTATTTTTATTATTATATCATGACAAAGGTATGGGAATGAACACTCATACACAGTGGTGGGTATAAAATTAGGTGCAGATTTTCTGAAGGTAATTTGACAATATGCATCTAAGCCTCAAAATGCTGGTATACTTTGACTCCCTTCTGGTTGTTTATCCTAATGGGAGGATAAACACAGAGATATTCATCTCTACTATTTGTAATGGAAAAATTAGAAACAATCTAAACATCCAACAATAGGAGATAAATTATGGAATACCCATCAATAGAATACTATTTATCTATTTTAATGATGATGCAAATGCACATATGCAATGTGTCAATAAGATGTTTATAAATATAAGTGAAGCGATTACAATTAAATATGTATAGAGTTTAGAACATTTGTGTATATTTTTGGATATCTATATAACAAATATGAATTAGGTACTTCCAAGTGCTAGGACTACTGGATGTTTCTTCCTGTTTTGTTTATGTGTGTTTTCTAAAGCTTTTAAATGTATCATGTATTATGAAATAAAGTGTTTTTTTTCTTAAAAGGATATCTTTTCACTGACTTATCATGACTTTAAGGATCCCTTTTGATATTAATAACAAAACCTTTTGGACCCTCACATAATAGCAGTTCAGTTTTTAGTATTTTAAAATTTCATTTTTATTTTTTTATTGGGCTGCATCAGGTCTTGGTTGCAGCACATGGGATCTTGGTTGCATTGTGCAAGATCTTTTGTTGTGGCACACGGACTCTCTAGTTGTGGTGCCAGGGCTTAGTTGTTCTGCAGTATGTGGGATCTTCGTTCCCCAGTGAGGGATCAAACCCACGTTCCCTGCATTGCAAGGCAGATTCCCAACCACTGGACTACCAGGGAAGTCCCTTTAGTGTTTATTGATTAATACAAAAAGCTACTATAACTTCTATGCCACTTATATATAGCTTTGAATATATTAAAGCATGTACAAACAACACTCCCCACTGGCTGTACACAGACACACACTCATAGATCTTTTAGACTTACGTAGTCTACATTACCAATTTTGAAACAACTTTGTAGCTGCAGGTTGGGAAGGACACCTAGAGAATAAAGTAGAAATGCTGTAGCTTGGTAATGAAGGTCCTTTTTATTACAGTCTTCCTACCTTTCCAACTTTCCACCGGTTCATACAAAACTACTAATTCTCTCACTGGTCATGCTCTGTTATTTCATCTGCTTTTGTACATGCTGTGCCTTGGGCCTGACATGCCCTATTTCTTTTGTACACTTCACAAATTTTTATTTTTCAGGACATTTCTTGGAAATAATCCTTTTTAACTCCCTTCCAATCTAATAAATTAGATGCCCCCTTTTCTGTACTTTCCACTTGGCACATTTTTTTTTTAAATTGGAGTATAGTAGCAGCAGCAGCATAGTTGCTTTAGAATGTTACATTATAATGAAGTTAGTCAGAAAAACGAATATCATATATTAACCCATATATGTGTAATCTAAAAAAATGGTACAGATGAACCTGTCCTCAGGCAGCAGTAGCAACACAGATGTAGAGAATGAATGGACGTGTGGACACAGGGCAGGGGTGGGATCCTGTACACATGCTTTTATTGAAGCATTTATCACATTGTATTGTAATTACTGGAGAAGGCGATGGCACCCCACTCCAGTACTCTTGCCTGGAGAATCCCATGGACGGAGGAGCCTGGTGGGCTGCAGTTCATGGGTTGCTAGGAGTTGGACACAACTGAGCGAATTCACTTTCACTTTTCACTTTCATGCATTGGAGAAGGAAATGGCAACCCACTCCAGTGTTCTTGCCTGGAGAATCCCAGGGACGAGGGAGCCTGGTGGGCTGCCGTCTATGGGGTCGCACAGAGTCGAAACACTACTGAAGTGACTTAGTAGCAGCAGCAGCATTGTAATTACTGGCCATATATATTTCACCATCCAGGTAAGGAAGTTCACCTTTGTATCCACTGTTTCTGGCACATTATCTGCAATAGAAGAGAGGCCTGTAATCTGTTGCCAAGTTGTATCCAACTCTTCAAAACCCCATTGACTGTAGCACACCAGGCTTCCCTGTCTCTCACCATCTTCTGGAGTTTGCCTAAGTTCATGTCCATTGCATCGGTGAGGCCATCCAACTGTCTCATCCTCTGTTGCTGCTGCTTCTGCCTTCAACCTTTCCCAGCATCAGGGTCTTTTCCAATGAGTTGTTTGTTAGCATCAGGCGGCCAAATTATTGGAT
Source organism: Ovis canadensis (assembly GCF_042477335.2). Taxonomy (NCBI): domain Eukaryota; kingdom Metazoa; phylum Chordata; class Mammalia; order Artiodactyla; family Bovidae; genus Ovis; species Ovis canadensis. Next base: position 36,609,482 of record NC_091260.1, read on the forward strand.
CTTCAGCTTCAGCATCGGTCCTTCCAATGAGTATTCAGGGTTGATTTCCTTTAAGATTGACCAGTTTGATCCCTTACTGTCCAAGGGACTCTCAAGTGTCTTCTCCAATACCACAGATCGAAAGAATCAGTTCTTCTGCGCTCTGCCTACTTTATGGTCCAGTTCTCAGAACCATACTTAACTATTGGAAAAAACATAGCCTTGACTATACTGACCTTTGTCGGCAAAGTAACGTCTTTGCTTTTTACCACACTGTCTAGGTTTGTCATAGCTTTCCTGCCGAGAAGCAATCCTCTTCCAATTTCATGGCTGCAGTCACCACCAGCAGTGATTTTAGAGCCCAAGAAAAGGAAATCTGTCACTGCTTCCACTTTTCCACTTTCCCCTTCTATTCGCCATGAAGTGATGGGATCGGATGCCATGGCCTTAGTTTTTTTAATATTTAGTTTTAAGCTGGCTTTTTCACTCTCCTCTTTCACCCTCATCCAGAGGTTCTTTAGTTCTTCCTCACTTTCTGCCATATATATTAGTCCTATAACAGAAGATGTGAATGACCACATAGAAGAGATAGTGGTTAATTTTGACTGGGTGATTAGGAACTACTTTCCAGAGTAGGGTCCATTTGAATTATTTTGACAAGCTGAAGAAGAAAGGAGGAATAAAAGCCTTGAGTCTCTTGTTGCACTTCAGAAATTCAGTCTATAGAAAAATGGAGGAAGGCACCATCTTCCCTCCTACGTGCCTTCGCTCTTCTCGGCAAAAGGAGGCTGGTGTCTCCTTCTAGCCCACCATCCGCGCCCTCCTGTCCACCCCGAGCCATCTTCGATCCATCCTCTTGGCAGTCGGATCGCCCCAGTGCCCTGAGGCCGCTTCACAGGTCTGTAGAAGAGTTTAAACTGTCATTCCGTCCGCGGCCCTTCCGCCATTTTTTGCTGGTGTCTGTCTCCACTGTTTCCCAATCTCAGTCAGGGAATCAAGATGAAGGCGGGGGACGTGGGTGAAGAAGACCGGGAAAGCGGGCAGAGCTCTCCCGAAGGGAATAAAATGCAGATTAGCCTCTGTGATGTGTCTTCTGAAGATTTTTTTTAAAACCTGGCTAACACTAAAAGAGCTCCATGACAGAGAGCCACGCCGACTTCAGCGGAAAGTAACCAGTTTGAGGAAAGAGCGATTGTCAGACGGGAGGTGGACAGGCTCCATATCCAGAATTACGGAGCAACGGAGGAGCCCTGAATGACACTGTCCATGATCTGCGGGGTCAATTAAATGCCAAAGTATGTGATCGCTCTACAGTAAACGAAACATACAGAAATAGGCTACAGCAAGAATTTTATGATATCCAACAACAAAATCTGTAATTTACTGGTGAGCTCACAGCAGAAAGGAATAAATTAAGAGAAGAAAACAAGCCGCTTTTGGCTAGGCTCAAGAGGAAACAGCCACAGTTTCGCCGTTCTTTTTCTGATAGTGATGACGACTTCGCCCCTAGGCCTCTAAAGAGCGAGTCAGTTATTTTGATCAGGGACTCTCCACCCGGACCTCAGAGGCATGTGGCTGTCAAACTGATGATGCAAACGATCACCAAACAGAGGAAATCTAGAGGGAAAAAGAAACAGCCACACAGTTCCCCGTTTCAGGTTCCATTTTATAGTCAGGACGTCTTTGAGGTGCCAGAGAGCCCTCAGGAGAAGATTTCCTCTAACAGCAGTAAGACTATCACAATAAGCAGTGGCAGTCAGAAGTCATCTAGCCCTGTTCCTTCAGCGTCTACACTCGGCCCTCAAACAGTGTATGGATTTCAAGATGACTCCAGCCTTCCTGATGCCAGGCGTGGCCATCCACAAAGCAAATCCATTCTCACACAGAGGACTTCCCCACAGAGGATCTCCACACCAAACAGTGGAACTGAGATTGAGTTCCCTTGGAGACTTTCCAATATTTCTCCAGGAGAAGACCTACCTACTGAAATATTATCTGAAACTTCAGAGGAAAGTATGATTGATTATAGCAAAAGCATATTTTCTCCTTTTACACGGAGAGACGAAAACACCACTTTACATCTATTTCCTTTAGACTGTACTTCAAGATCGAATGTGAAAAGACCATCATTTGGTGTTTTTCGCATTTCAATGAGAGAGAGAGCAGTAGCCAGTGAACAGTCCACAGCAAGGAAGAATACGAATGGAGCTACAGGTGCAGCCCATGATGCTTATAAGCCACAAGGTGAGACTCAGGCTTGCACTTCCGGGTCTTCAATAAAGAGAAAAGTCAAGATACAATTAGAAAAAGGGGGGAAGTGGCTATCTCTCCATCTCTCTCTTAAGGAGACTGCTTTTCTTTTCCAAGAGGACAGTCTTCCTATCAGTTCAGACTATTTAACATTTGTATTCAGACTATGTAACTGATAATTCCTAACTTTGATTCTACTTCCCAGAATATAATATACAGGCAATAAAAAGTTGGGCAAATGACTAAGACTTTGAAACAGTGACTTATTGCCAGTTAATAAAATTCAGCTACAAAGAAAGAAACTTGGTTTTCAGAATCCCTCTACTTCTATATAAAAGTGTAGAGGTCTATCATCTTTTTGTTGAAATTAAGCTGCTTGTGTCTATGAGTCAGTGTGGGCCATGCTGAGTTGATTTAGTTGTGTCCTAGTTTTTGCAACACTATGGACTGTAGCCTGCCAGGCTCCTCTGTGGGATTCTCTAGAAGAATATGGGAGTGGGTTGTCATGCCCTCCTCCTGGGGATCTTCCCCTCCATAGAGCCTCTTAGATTCTTGCATTGGCAGGCGAGTTCTTTATTACTAGTGCCGCTTGGGAAGCCCTTATAAGTCAATAAGAAGGCTTAAAAAGAAGAAAGCCAAGAGAACACCCAAAAGGCGTGGACTGTAAGAGTTCAACCCTGGAGTACTTGTGAAATACTTACTTGACTTGACAAGGTAACTATAATACTTACACTGAGAAAGATTCAGAAGCAGATGTTTTTCAGAATAAAATGAATATGACTTTACAGATACCATACAGCATGACTTAAATTACAAAAAAGAAGATGTGACAGACTGTATATTCATTATTAAAATTTGCTTTTAAAAATCAAAAAGCAAGAGCAGAAGAAGGAAAAACCTCATCAACAAATACCAGCTATTTAGCAGGCAAGGGCAACATTTACAAGAGGAGGAGACCTTTTCAAGAAACAAAGCAGTTATGGTTTTATCCGTAACATAAAGCAGCCAGTTGCTTGTCACTGGTTATCACAGTGTGTGTGTGTGCATGCATACGTGTGCAAGTGTGTGCACATGTATACTGAATGGAGGAGGGAAGAACTAGTCAGCAGTGCATGTCCCTCTCCTTCCCTTCTTCTGTCCTCCCCTACCACCCTCCTTACTTTCCCTGGGCTTTGGTGGTAATCAACTCCTTTCTTCTTTACAGTTTTTTTTTTTCCCATGTGTCCTTGGGTGTGTAGAAAAAACAAAATTATTGAGTGAATTCGTGTGCCATAAAACTCACCCTTCTAAATACAGTACAATACAGTAGTTTATGTGGTATATTTGAAAACTTATAAAACCATCACCACAGTTTTAGAATATTTTCATCACCCTTTAAAAAAGCCCATACATAATAGCAGTCACTTTCTACATTCCCCCACTTTTTAGCTTGTGGGGAGACAAAAACAATAAGTTGTGGTTGTGGTTGTTAATTTGATTCAATATCTCTTGGAATGAAATACCACCAGGGCTGAAAATTATCTCCCTTTACATATTTCTTTCCCAAAACATGGAAGCTTATAACATAGCATCAATAATCTTTGACTTTTACTCTAAATCATACATTCTAAGTAGTTGAAGGTTGTAGTTATTTTAAACTGTTTTATTAATGTACTTTAGAATTCATATCTAGCTTTTGGTGTGTTTCAATGTCTCTGGCAAGTTAAGTATCAACTTATTTTATGTCTTTATATCCTGCATTATTACAAAAATATTTAAAATAATATTTACTAAAAACAAAATGGAAAAGAAGTAAAATTTACTGTATTATGGTTTGACTTTTACTATAAATCATACATTCTAAGTACTTGATTCTAGTTATTTAAAACTTTTATTAATGTACTTTAGAATTAGTTATTCATATCTAACATTTGATGTGTTTCAATCTCTGGCAAGTTAGCTGTCAACTTATTTTATGTTTTTATATCTTGCGTTATTAGAAAAAATGTTTAATATTTATTAAAAACTAAATAGAAAATAAGTAAAATTTAACTACTGTATTATGCTGACCAAAACCCAGGTGTTTTTATGTTCTTCATTGCTGTTTGCTTTTTTAAGTATTTATTTATTTATTATTTGGCTTCATGGGAGTCTTAGGTGCAGCATGTGGGATCTATTTCCCTGTCCAGAGATTGAACACAAGACCTCTCCATTGCCAGTGCAGAGTCCAGGGTGCAGGGAAGTTCCCAGGGGTTTTGTTTGTTTGTTTTGTTTTGAGGAGGGGGTGGTTTGTGTGTGTGTGTGTGTGTGTGTGTGTGTGTGTGTGTGTGTTTAGCAAAAGTAGAAAAAAGAAAGGGGGAGGAATTGTGTAAGCAAGTGTGGTACTGGGAATGAGTTAGCCTTCTGATTGCACTTCCAGAGGACATGCAGTTTATGAAAACCCTTTGCTTGCATTCTATCATATATAGTAAAGAGGAAATGGTAAATTGTAAATAATACAATTATACATCAAGGTAAAGAGAACAGAGTCTGGAAAAGAACCTGACACCATACAAAACTGTGAAGATAGCAACAGCATTCCTTACTCTCAAACAACCTTCCTGTCTTTTTGCTTTGATTTTGTAAATCCTGGGTCAAATAAAAGCTACAATGTTAAATATGAAAAAAAAAGAAAAATGGAAATGACTCACCAGTTACTTCCTGAACTTGCAGTTCTCTAGCTATCCTCAGTCCTAACTAAGCATGGTTCCTACTGCTCTGGCTTCCCTTTCCTCTCATCTCATTGTCAAAAATCACTAACAATAGATTTTCTCTATAGAATGCAGAGTTGGCACTCTAATATGGCAAAAGAGTTTGCTTACCTGATGATATGCATGTTTGGGTGGTAAGAAAAAGTGTTATGTGAAGCATGGGAGAACTGGTTTCTAATCCTGGCTTTGCCATAGTATCACTCAATAGACCAGCTTTATGACACATGCATACTTCTTGGTCTTCAATTTCTTCTTTGACAAAATGGAGGTGATTAGAATTGTTACACCTGTTTAACCTGATTAATGTAGTTCTTTAGAAGAATATATATAACACTATATAAAAACACCTTACGAAACTGAAATACTGTACAAATGCTCAGTTTCAGGATTATATCATTACATTTCTGAAACCACTTGATGGAATTGGCCAGACTCCTACTGAGGGGCTGTATAACTTAAGGAGAAAAGCATAGCAGAAAGTTGGGAAAAGAATTCTTGTTTTGCTTGTATAGTCAGATGAGTGGTTTTCAAGTGAGCGTGGGTGATAACACATCTGGAAATCATAGAAACACAACATATTGATGCGTTTCATTACATCATACAAATCGGGACTATTTAGTCCCAGTTAGTCCTTACTTACTCTTTTGATGAACTATGATTATGTAACATGTATACAATACAAATAAAAGGGCTTACCAGGTGGCTCAGAGGTAAAGAATCTGCCTGCCAATGCAGGAGCTACAGAAAATGTGGGTTTGATCCTTGGGTTGGGAAGATCCCCTGAGAAGGAAATGGCAACCCACTCCAGTATTCTTGCCTGGAGAATCCCATGGACAGAGGAGCCTGGCAAGCTACAGTCCATGGGGTCGCAAAAAGTCTGATGTAACAGCACCCAACACTCACTCATACAAATAAAAAATAAAGGAGATGTACTACTCCTCAGTTCTTTCCTCACTCTAAGCCCAAAATAGGATTACTTGAGCTCTTTATTCACCGTGGTAGTCGAGTTTCTCAGAAAAATAGAACCAAGAGGAGACAGATCAGAAGATATCTTAAATAATTGATTCATGTGATTATAGAGGCTGGCAATCCAAAATCTGCAGAGCCATCTGGCAGGCTAGAGACCCAGGAAAGAGTTGAGTGTACAGCTCCAGACTGAAGGCAGTCTGCTGGCAGAATTTCCTCTTCCTTAAGGGATGTGAGTCTTTTTCTTAAGTCCTGCAACTGATTGGATGAGGTCCACCCACCTTGGTTGGATGGCATCGCCAACTCAATGGATATGAGTTTGAGCAAACTCCAGGAGATAATGAAGGACAGGGAAGACTGTCATGCTACAGTCCATGGGATCATAAAGAGTCAGACATGACTTAGTGACTGAACAACACCACCACCTTATGGAGGGTGATCTGCTTTATTCAGTCCATTGATTTAATCTCATCTTTAAAGGATATTCACAGAAACATCCAGCTGTGTTTGACCAAATATCTGACATCATTGCCTGGCCAAGATGACAGAAAATTAACAATCAGACTCACCAACTTACAAATCACAGCAGCAGGTTGCAGTTTCCCCATCCCTCCCTTGTCAATTTTCCAGGAATTTCCTACGACTGAATGTCCAAGGGTGATTCTGGGTGTGCCATGGGAGGAGACAGCGTGAAATGTGATAGCAAGTCCAGTACACAGCAGCTCTGAAACACTAAGCAATGAGGCCCAACTGGGACAGCTTCCAGGGACAAGCCAGCCCTGGGACCTCCAGTCAAGCCATTGCCCAAGGCCTAGCAGCAAATTGTGCTCCCACAGTTCAGTTCAGTTCAGTCACTGAGTTGTGTCCGACTCTTTGCGACCCCATGAATCGCAGCACGCCAGGCCTCCCTGTTCATCACCATCTCCCAGAGTTCACTCAGACTCACGTCCATCAAGTCTGTGATGCCATCCAGCCATCTCATCCTCGGTCGTCCCCTTCTCCTCCTGCCCCCAATCCCTCCCAGCATCAGAGTTTTTTCCAATGAGTCAACTCTTCTCATGAGGTGGCCAAAGTACTGGAGTTTCAGCTTCAGCATCATTCCTTCCAAAGAAATCCCAGGGTTGATCTCCTTCAGAATGGACTGGTTGGATCTCCTTGCAGTCCAAGGCACTCTCAAGAGTCTTCTCCAGCACCACACAAAGCAGTTCTAATTCCTGCCCATTGGATCCAGCGCCTCCCAGACCACAGGCTGAGCCCAAAGGTAGTATCAGGTTAAATTTGGGTGGCAACACTCTCTTGAAACACTCAAAGCCTCTCTTCAATTACAGTTAAAATTGTTCTTTTTTTCTCATTTACTGATTGCTCTGTTTCCTTTATTGTTTATTATGCAAGGCCAAGTCTAACTCATCTCAGACAGCTCTGCTACTCTGAATCCTGATCTGAAATCTTGGTGAAGGTTGTTTTATTTTTGTTGTTGTTGTTGATTTTGTTTTCTCTGTAAGACCTTCTCAAGTAGTTCTCTCAGATCCTTTGTTTCTGATGGCTTTTTGCCTAGTACCTGGGGCATGGTTCGTGCTCTATGGTTTAATTAATCAGATTTAGCCTTCAGCAGAAGTTGTTTTAGTTTATCAAGTTAACACAAGGGAATTTTCTGAGAAAAAAACAAAACAGCTAAGGTTTAGAAAGGTTTCAGTGGCACTCAACCTGGACCAATTTCACTGGGCTCGAAACTGTACCAGAACAATATTGTAAAGCAATTACCCTCCAATCAGAGGGGAAAAAAAAAAAAAAAAAAACACTGTACCAAGAGCAGCCACACCTCCTTCCCCATCCTTCCTCTACTGTTTGGTAATTGCCTATTGTTATTCTCTAGGTGTTTTGTTGACTGTTTTATCTTGTTACCTTGTCACACACAGATGGACACTCAAGATATACTTGTTAATGGAATGAATAAGATAGCTGCTAGAAAAAGAATTTGTTGTAACAAATCAAGCAACAAACAAAATAGAAGAAAGTATGAATGAATGTTTGTCTCAGCTGTGAATGGATGAGAACTATGAGCCATGGAGGAAATCATATGGGGGTTGAGGGTGGGGTGGGGAGAAGCTGTATACTTGATTACATAAATTGTTAACCTCTACAGATCAAAACCCTGGTGGCTCAGAGGTTAAAGCGTCTGCCTGCAATGCAGGAGGCCTGGGTTCGATCTCTGGGTTGGGAAGATTCCCTGGAGAAGGAAATGGCAACCCTCTCCAGTATTCTTGCCTGGAGAATCCCATGGACAGAGGAGCTTGGTGGGCTACAGTCCATGGGGTCGTAGAGTTGGACACGACTGAGCGACTTCACTTTCACTTTACAGATCAAAAAATCATAAGCTACATTTAAAAAGAAATATCAAGCTGGGAAAATATTGGCTACATATAATGACATATCAACGTGGAAGTAAATAATGGAGAAAAATCTAATATGGGAAGAACATAAAAATAGATAATTCACAAAAGAAGACGTATAAATGACTAACAGTCATAAAACGACAGAAAACATTTCCTAACAACTGCTATTAACAACAACAAAAACCCATCAGTTAGAGTACTCATTACTAACTGTGGTACAGTGACTCGAGCACCCTCTTCCATATTTCCTCTTGATCATCAAAGTCAAGTTTTTAAAACTCAAAGCTAGGCATTGAGTCAGTTTCTTTCTCTGCATTTTAGCTGCTTAGACTCTACATTAGAAGCAATACAAAACAAAAGCCCTCACTGCTACTGAAATGCTGGGGGAAGGGTAGGAACACAAAGAATAGAGAACTATAAGATTAAAGTTATAGTATTATTCAACTACAAGTAGATAGGGATCAAATGTATTTTATTAATTTGAAGAGTGTGATCTATATGTAGTCCACCAACACTTAATCTCAGCCATTCATACCTTCAATGAAAGAATGATCAGTGACTATAAAAAGTTATGAAATCAATTACTAAGACTGCTTTTTATTGGGTATCAGTTTCCCAAAGGTCCAGAAAGAATGACGTAATGAAGCATGAACTTTTGCCATGTACTGCCATGTCAGACCAATAACAATTTCTTCTTTCAAAATCCTTTCTCTCTTTCAAAAAACTATGTTTATTCTAAGTAAAATTGAATTGCAATTTTAGCATTGGCACAGTCCTCAAAACAGAAAAATTACAAATTATGTGCCTCTCAGAATCCTTTTTTTTTTTTTTTTTAGCTAATCACCAACCACAATGTGAATTCCTGCAAGAGTGGGGTGCCATGTCACAAAAGATCAGTCTGGCTTCACAGTCTCTTCTTACTTTGCCTCTGTAGAAGACAGATGTTTTTTGTTGAATCAGGACCATAATTTGCATCTGGAAGGACAATGGGCCATATTCTCTTCTCCTGTCCACACACAGAGCTACACTGACAACAGCAAGAGCTGCTCAGAGATAGAGGCAGAATTTGGCTCAACCAGTGCAAAATACAGCCCGATTTTTAAAAGCAAATGATCCAGCTAACATCTAGTGAAGAATAGACCAGATAGTGGATATGGAAGTTTCCTTTAAAATTTCTTGAAGTTTTCCTTTGAAATTTCCAGTGCAGTGTATGAAGTAATTCCAGACTCTAATGAACTTCAGAGGCCTCTCTGGCTGTAAATAAGAACAAAAATGATTGTCTATATTGGATCCAGGACTTTCTTAGGCAATAGATAATTTATTGTTATGTTCTATGTCCTCGTTTCCCTTCAGTGATTGATGTATTCTCTTCTGTTTTCAGAAGGCTTTTCTAATATTCACCTTTCTTCAAAATGATCCCAAAAGATGAGTCAGAAGTTCCATACCTGCTTTCCATATGGGGAAGCTGGGGCCCAGGAAGGTTAAGCAGATTTCCTACCCGGGCAACAAAGGAACTCTGGGTTCTCAAGTGGTTATGGAAATCTAGTCAGAATGGAAATGAAACTTCTGCTTCCTTGGGTTATCTTTCCTGCTTGTTTAAAATGAAATCTTTTCTGAGTTATCAGTTCCTAGGAGATTGCTTCTGGCACATGTAAATTTGGAATCCTCTCTAACTGGAACCGATTTTCTCCAGGACATCCCAGTCGTTGGTGGCATCTTTATAGGCCTCCCCTCCCCACATAAACACAGCCCTCTTCTGGCCAGTCAGGTCATTGTTGATCGATGTCACCAATAGCCCACAGAAGGTATAGACAGTGAACAGCTGAACTGCTGGCTCTGGAGTATTATCTATGAAACCCATGCATTCAGGGTTTTCTCGCCTAGTAAATCTATCTGAACATATTTACTCTCAGAGTTCTATTATTGATGTTTAAATTTTGAGATGGTTTGATCATCTGAATTGAGAAAGAAAGATTTAACCTTGAGAAAGGAGAAAAAGTAGAGAGGGAGTTATTGGTTTTGTGAATTTTAGATTTTCCTAGGGAAAAAGTTGAACAGGACACAATTCTATTTTGGGGAGCACAGAATTCTTGAGTGATATGATGTACTTCCCTTTTTATAGAACGAAGGAATCTAAGAGATTTTTTTAGTCCAAGTTCCCCATCTTACACATGAAGACATTGAATTCAAGTAAGTTTTGATGTGTCTTAGAACTATTTCCCTCTCAATGTGTATACATTTACCTCATTTTTTTAAAAGCTGTGTAACATCCTATAAGAGGCGTCTTTATTTAGCCTTATTTCTTTGAGGACTATCTTGCTTATTTCCAGGTTTTTTTTTTCACTATTATAAACAATACTGCAAAGAATAACTTTGTATAGGTATCTTAGTATTTACTTAGTATTTTTCAGGATAGATAACCAGAAATTAAATATAAATTTTAGTAGAAATAGTCCTCTTAGGAAATTGTACCCATGGCATCACATCCTTGCCAACACTGAATATTTTCAAACTTTTAATTTAAGTATTTTCTTTTTCTTATTTTGGTCACGCCATGTGGCTTGAAGAATCTCAGTTCCCTGACTAAGGATTTAACCCAGGCCATGGCAGTGAAAATGCCAAATGGTAATCACTGGACCACCAGGTAAACACCACCATCACCTCCCCCTCCCCCCCCATTTAAGTTTTTAAAATAATTGTGGTCAGTTTCATGTAGCTCATTAATCTATCTGAAATGTAATTTTCTGTACTATATGAGATAGGGACCTAACTTATTCATTTTGTGAATATTGAAAACGGGAGGAAGAGCAGAGCACTAGGTGTGGAAAGTGTAAGAAAAGCAGCTAAGGTTAAGCAGCCACCAGATTATACAATCACTCAGCAAAATAAAAGCCTTCAGCTTACCAGACCTGACCCCTATGGACACCTTGGAAGGCTAGTTAAGGATCATGTATTACAGTAGAACAGTTGTATCATATATGCATTTGGGGGCTTAGCTGTACAGCCTTTAAGCTTTTGAGGGCCCAGATACCAGTGACTTTACTGCTGCTGCTAAGTCGCTTCAGTCGTGTCCAACTCTGTGGGACCCCATAGACGGCAGCCCACCAGGCTCACCCGTCCCTGGGATTCTCCAGGCAAGAACACTGGAGTGGATTGCCTTTAGGACATTTAAAAAGACTTTTAAATGTAATTTTGCCTACCATGTCAGCAATAAAATCTAGACTTGGAGCTTCCCTAGTGGTCAAGCAGTTAAGGATTCATCTGCCAATGCAGGAGATATGGGTTCAATCCCTGGTTGGGGAACTAAGATTTCACATGCTGCAGACCAACTAAGCACAGGCCCACGTGCTGCCACTAAGACACAAAGCAGCCAAAAAAACCCCACAAAAGTAGACTGTCTCCACCCACCCGATTCCTACTCATGATTTAACTAGAGCATGCTGCCTTCTGAGGGTTTTGCTGTGTGTCTCACCCACACACAACCTCCAAGGATCTTATGAAATATTCCTTCCAGTAGCATATGTACACATATAATGTTCCTGAAAAGATCTGCAAAATACAACTTTCTCTGCCTCACTATATGTGGAATTTTGAAGTTTTTTGGTGATTTTTTTTTTGCACCCTTATGTATTGGTATCCAGCTGTCCTAATCCATGATCAACCCACTTTTTCTTTCCATGCTTCAGCATTCTTCAGGCTTCCCTGATGGCTCAGACAGTAAAGAATCTGCCTGCAATGCAGGAGAGCCGGGTTTGATCCCAAAATAGGGAAGATCCCCTGGAGAAGGACGTGGCAAACCCACTCCAGTATTTTTGCCTGGAGAATTCCATGGACAGAGGAGCTTGGTGGGCTACAGTGCGTGGGGTCTCAAAGAGTGGGAAATGATTGAAAGACGAACACTTTCAGAGTTCTTCTCAAAACAATTCTCTGGGTAGCCACCAACAATGAATCAGGGTTGACACACAGGTGTAATCAGTTTGCCGTCTCTGATCTAGGTCATTGTTAGTAAAGTCCCATGGTATTAGTGGAAGATTTTTGTCTTGTCTATATGCAGTTTATCATCATGATGTGCATCAGTGGTCTTGCCCACAGATTTGAGACAAGAGTTATCTAAGACGGTCTGGCTGGCCACCCATGGGAAATTAGGATGTGGCTCTTTGGGGAAGAAGGCCCTTCCTTTTTCCTTTTACAGCTAAGATGAGTCATAGTTCTTCTTGCTTTCTCAGTCAAAGGGCAGGGTCCATGATGTGATTTCATATCAAGAGTTCAGAGGTTGCAGAAGTGCAGATAGCAGATGCCTTTGGTCCCCCACCCACATTCTCTGCTATGATTAAAGCAGGCGACTTCTGTGACTCTTCCTAAAGATTTTGCTCTGGCTGCAGACTCAACGTGGCTTAGGCATGGGGCAAGTGACAAGTGCTAGGTGATTTATGCCCTCAGGAGCAGCACTTACCAAGTGACAGGTGGGAATTGTGCTACAACACTCTAAGGGGCACTCTGCTGTTTTCAAGAGCTTCCCAGCTGCCCCAGTGGCAGTGGGCTCATTAAGGCTTCCTCCCTATGAACTGCTCCTCTGTTTCACATCTCCCTTCCTCTACCAAGATCCCCTTCCTAACTGTCTTATATCCCCCTTCCCCAACCAGGATCACCTTCCAGAAACCTTCTTGCACGCTAATCCGTGACTCAGAATCTGCTTCTGGAAGAACCCAAACTAAAACTTCACTTTCGTAGTAGGGGATGACATATCTTTTTGAAAACTGATATTAGCAAACAAAGCATTTTAAGGAGCTTCCTATTACCAATAATGAATTTTAATTCTTCACTCGATAAAAAGATGCAAAAATTCTTCTGTTTTTGTAGAGACAAGGGAGCTATAAAGGGAGGAGGTGAATCTCAAGTCACGAAATCCCTGTCATATCGGACATCATCTAGCTGAAGCCATGGGGTTGCTAAAAGAGCCTGGGACAGAGGACAGGTTGGCTCAAGAGCCAGTAACTGCACCAGAGGCAGTAGTGATAAAATATTATGTTGTGATTTTTCCACTTGAAGAAATGGTAAATATAACCTTGTTTCAAAAAGTATTTCACTTCAGGATTATCAAATGTAGTTTGATGGAGTTGACTGGAAAAAAAATGCACAACATATAAGCTGAGAATTTTGTTTTATTGGACAGATGGACTGAGGACGTGAGCCTCAGATAGTTCTGAGGGACTGTGCTCAACAAGTGAGGGAGGAGTCAGAGTGCACAGGAGCTTTGGCAAAACAAACAAGAAACAGGTAGTCAAACACCAAACTATTACTGTTAATTAAAAACAGACAACTCAAGTTAATGAATTTAGTGCTTTACTATGTATGAGAAGATAAAGTAGAAAATGGCAACCCACTCCAGTATTCTTGACTTGAAAATTCCATGAACAGAGGAGCCTGGTAGGCTACTGTCTATGGGTTCCCAGAGTCCGATAAGACTGATGGACTTAGCATGTATTAGAATATGTAAGAGTCTGGGCTTAGTGAAATTACTCCTATAATATTCCTTTGATCTTAGCTACCTAGGGCTAGTATCTTGCTTTTCTCCATCCTGACTCCCTTCAGGATACACTGCTGGGGGCAGCTGCAGTGGCTGATGACCTAATAGTTGCAACATCCTGTTGTTGATAAGGCAATACTCTTTGTCTACAGGGCCTTATCTTGGTCATAACTCAAACATTGGGGAGGCATTTCATGAGCAATTTTGTCCCACAACACTAGGAAGTCTTTTTCCTAGACCAGATGAAAATTCTGTTGATGGACCACTCTGTGCTAACAACCTAAAATTCTCTGGATCTTACTAGTTTAGTATAATCCAAGAAATATTTCTCCTTGTTGCCTCCTCATTTCTAGACTTGCACTATGACAATTATTCTATGTAGAGTTATATATATGATCAACTGTCTTGAGACATCATTAACTTTATTGGAGGCTTGATTACACATTGTGTAATGCAGGAGGCAACAGTCTTATAAAACAGGATTAAGTAATACAGCTAGCAATGTTAATAAAGTCCTAGTGCAGCAGAAAGAGGCACATGGCGTAAGTAGTTTGAAAATAACAAGAGAGAGTACATTAAAACAACGTTAGTATAATAAGTTATAACCTGGTCACAATATGCCATTAAGTCCACAGGGCAGGCAACTGGAGAAGCCAAGTTCTGGAATGATCAGGTAGAGATAAAAAGATAAATCATCTTTTTTATAAAGGTATACTTCATCAATTTTTTATTGGTTATAATTCGTGTAAGAGGAAAGGTTTTCTAGGAAACAAAAATTAAAAGTAAGTGTATTTCAGAAAAAAAGTCATAAAATTATAAACCATGTGTATCAGTTCATTCAGTCCTAAGTAATAAATTGCTGTTGATCTGGATGAAGTCATCAGATTTTCCATTAGAGTTTTTTTAAATATATTTATTTATTTTATTATTTGGCTGCATCAGGTCTTAGTTGCAGCATGCAGGATCTTTTAGTTGCAGCATGGGGAATCTAGTTCCCTGACCAGGGATTGAATCCAGGCCCTCAGCATAGAGAGCAGTGTCTTAGCCGCTGGGCCACCAAAGAAGTCCTGCCATTAGAGTTTTGTAATTTCTTACCCAGTTCAGTGGTATGATCTAAAAAGTTATCAGAAACATAATTGTCAAAAAGTCCTTTTTATGAATCTTCTTGAAGATCTTCATTTTATAAGAGCATCAGAGTAAAACAGTGATTATAAACAAGACTTAAAATTGCATGATTAAAGATTTGATTACAATGCAATTGACAAGGAATTTGGATATTTCTATGACACACAACATTTTAAGGTAATAAGTAGAATTATGCCTGATAACATTATACCAGGACATATCAGACTTTTAGGAATGCCTTCTACAGTTTGTAATATATTAAAGACATCTAACCTAAGAAGTTTTTTATCACAACTTATTTGACAATGTTTTCATGTAATTTAACAAAAATAATCCTGGTTAATTTAATATGTCTCTTGAGATGTTTCAGGGGCCCTTTGGAGTATCCCAAAGTTAGCTGGAGGTCAAAAGAACTTTATTTAGAATTTTACTAGAGGAAGTTTGTCAAAGATATCAAAAGGTTTTAAAACACCTGGTTAAACAGGATTTTATTCAACTAAAGTGACAATAAAAGGTTTTTAAGGCCTTTCCATTGGCTCTAGTGGTAAAGAACCCACCTGCCAATGCAGGAGATGTAAGAAACTCAGGTTTGATCCCTGGGTCAGAAAGACCCCCTGGAGAAGAGCACAGCAACCCACTCCATTCTTGCCCGGAGAATCCCATGGACAGAAGAGCCTGGCCGTATACGGTCCATGGGATCGCAGAGAGTTGGACACAACTGAACCGACTTAGCACGCATGCACACACAGCAAAACAGATCATTTAGAAAGCAAATGAATTCACAATTTGTTATCAAAAGTAGCTCAGCATTCCAAGAAACTTTGTGCCCTTAACAGAGGGAAAGATAACCCTTGTGGGCTTGTGATCAGTGGCTCCCAGAGTTTAGGATTTCATGACATTCTCCCCTCACCCCCTGCCCAGTGAAGGAGAGACACCAGCAAATGATTGACATCTTTTAATTCTGGCAAATGAGCATATTGTTTAAAACGTAGTATCTTCTATCAATCCTATTTTGTAAAAGCATAAGCATTTAAACATTTTATTTTATTTATTTATTTTTAAAACATTTTATTTTATTTATTTTTAAAACAATTTTTTATAATTAAAAAGACAAAACCTAAGAACAATGACAATCTTTTCATTGTAGACAAAGAATGTTACTTGCCATATCAGCAAATAACGGTTGTTTCCGTGATCAAGCCGTCAGCCATTGCCACTGGTATGATAACTTGGTATGTTATTTTCATTTGATAAAATAAAGGTAAATGAGATAAGAGTTTTCAGGTGACTTCCTTAGGAGTAATTATGTTTTAGATATGTCTATCTAAAATAGTTTCTCCAGATTTTTGGTAACTTGAAACTTTAGAGTTTTGCTAAAATTAAATTAAATGAAGAGAATTCATGGGATAGCCAGGTGATTTCAAATAAGGTAACATCCTGGAACATTAATTGCTAAACAGGTCTACTTTTGTGTTCTTACAAGAGAAAAACTAAAGATGTTTGGGGTTTATTAGACATGTGTCTGGCACCACATTGAGAAAAGAAACTATGCTACCAGACAATGTAAGTTTCTAGAGGTTATTTTGCCAACCAGGAAATGTTGGTATGACAAACAGTTCACAGTTACTTGCTGCTTGTTGGTTTTAACTAGAGAGTTTTTAATGGTTAAAGTTGTAATATGTAATTAAAGCTACTAGAAATAATAAAGGAAACATGTCAGTACGCAAGGTAAGTAGGATGTGTGTTTTCAATAAGAGAAGGTATGAGAGATAGAAATACATTTTCTTAAAGGGAAAGAGTGACTTTGTCTTAGAGCTGGTTTTCTAAATGGAACAGAAAAATAAGCGATAAGCTAACACAGACACAGAAAATTGTGGAAGCTCTGTGGAAAGGGAGCCCTGAGAAAATAATTTTGTACACTTCAGCCTGGGATTGGATTAAACTTAAATAGGTAAATAAATTTTGTTATTGAGAGTGGGCCAGCGCAGGACTGGATTTGGGTTCACTTTCCCTCTGTTAAGAGCACAAAGTTTTCTTGGAATGCTGAGCTACTTTTGATAACAAATTGTGAATTCATTTGCCTTCTAAATGATCTGTATTTGCCATGCGTGCATGCGTGCTTAGTCAATTCAGTCGTGTCCAACTTTGTGATCCCATGGACTGTACACTGCCAGGCTCTTCTGTCCATTGCTGTGCCCTTCTCCAGGGGATTTTTTTGACCGAGGGATCAAACCTGAGTCTCTTACATCTCTTGCATTGGCAGGCGGGTTCTTTACCACAAGCTCCAATGGAAAGCCCTTAAAGACCTTTTATTGTCACTTTGGTTGAATAAATATTGTTTCACCGTGACCTATGATTTACACATTTACATATAAAGATTCTAGCATGGGTTTGCCAGCTAGATTCTAGCATGGACAATCAGAGACATTACTCCTCAAATTCTTAGACAAACTGTCCGTCTTGAAAAGTACTCTTGTTTTCTCTAATGTAGTACTTTTATAGTATGTATCTAATCCAGGTGGCAATATGATGAAAGAATCCTTAGACAAGGGAGTTAGAAGACCATACCTGTGTGGCCATTCTTGAACTGAGATTTCAGATACAATAGTTTGCTAGGGCTGCTCTAAAAGAGTAGCACAAACTGAGCTTAAAGAACAAAAAGTTATTGTCTCACAGTTCTGGAGGCTAGAAATCCCAAAATCAAAGTGTTGGCAAGGCTGTTGCCTTCTGAAGGCTGTGAGATGAGATCTGTTCCCTGTCCCTCTCCTTGGCTTGCAGACTTCATGTTCACAGAGCATTCTCCCTGTATACATCAAACTTCTCCTCCTTATAAGAACACCATTCATATTGGATTATACCCACCCCAATTACCTCACTTTAACTTGTATATCTGTAAAGATTTTATCTGCAAATAAGGTTACTTTCTGAGATCCTGAGTGTTAAGGCTTCAATACATGAACTTTGAGGAGACACAATTCAACCCTTAACACCCAGCAACCTCTCTGGCTTCAGTTTCTCATACTCAGAGGAGACTGTTGGGCTTAATGCTCCTTAAGCATTCTTTCAATCTCAGCTTTCCAAGATTCGCTCAGCCCTTTTGAAGTGGCCAAGTCTGGTCCTCTTATTCATAGGACTATAAATATAAAAATTTTCCTGACCCAAGCCTGCCAGCCAGTCCTGAAGGGTGGGAAATGAGTAGGGAAATGCTACAAGGGTGGGGTTTTCCTTTAACCTTTTGTTATTTGCAGGAGTTCTGTAATCAGATAAACTTTCAGGGTGTGGTGAACCGGGGGTCCTGACATCCCAAAGGCAAATAAGCAAACTCCAGTGACATTTGTTCTTTTCCAAACCCCGAGGTTTTCTGTGCTCCAATTATAGATGACAAAACTGTTCCAGGAGAGTTGCAGTGTTTTGTTCTCCACGCCAATTCATTAGCAGCAGAACGGCTGCCGGGCTGTAATCCAACCTGGCTGACATCAGTTCCCCAGTAAAAGGACAGAGCTGGAGCTGGGTCTGTGCAGCCAACAGGGATCAGGAGGGCTCGGCTGTACTGACACGTTAGCAAAAAAGAAAAAAAAGAAAGAGGAAGGAAAGAAGAAAGAAAGGATAGAAGGGGATAAGAAAGTTGCAAAAGTTTAGAGAATGAAGAGGCCACCTAGGTTCCTCAAGGGACTCAGACAGAAAAGCAGGAGGGAGGCGGCACTAGGCATGGTGATAACCCAAATTAAGGTCTGGCCAGCATCATCTTCAGTATTTAGAAAAATTGGGGTGTGCTTAACCTATAAATAAAAGCCATGGATTTTAGAAACCTAAACTAGGAGCATGTGTGCAAAAAAGAAACCTATATAAGGAAGTTGAGCTGAACTGTAGTTATGGGAGGCCCAGTAACAGCCCACTTCCTTTCTCTGTGCCTTTTTTATTCATCTCTAAATGTGGTGATGGTAATACAATTGCACTCTTCTCATCTTAAAAATACTTTCCTTCTGAATCACCTGACAAGTCTTTTTTTTCCCTACACAGCACTTACTTCCATTAAGGGATCTTCCAGAGCCCCTGTATCAGTCTAGCAGGTCTCGTTGGAAGCTTCCAGCTCTTCAGATGCTGAATGCAGTCCATGGCTCAGTCACCGACCCCTCACTATTTTCCTTTCATAATAAAGTGTTGAATTTTTATGTTTAAGCTATGTTTTATTAGGAGCTTCCTGAGCTTTCTTTCCATGGAATTTCTGTTTCCACTTCTGGACTTCCCTCCCAGCTTTATGATATTAGAGAGTGAGCTTGCATGCCACTTTATAATGTTTGAAAAGCCTGGATATTGTATGAGTGTGTCCACATCTCGCCTTCTGTTTCTGCCATGAGTAACCGGGCACGAAAGGGGAAAAAATCATCTTTGTGGCCCGACTTCCCAGCTTCTCAGAGGCAGATCATGTGCCTGATGGGATAGGCATGTTCCTGGCTACACAGTAGCTGAACAAAACCAGGACACCAATGAGCTCATCATAAAAGAAAAATCTGGAGTTAGGTGAATTGAGGGTGAATTATAACACATTTCAACAACTTACTGTGGCTCAACTCCATTTTCCAACTCAGTTACCCTCAATGTATGTCTCTCAAAATTCTATATTCTGCTGCTGCTGCTGCTGCTGCTAAGTCACTTCAGTCGTGTCTGACTCTGTGCAACCCCGTAGACGGCAGCCCACCAGGCTCCCCCATCCCTGGGATTCTCCAGGCAAGAATACTGAAGTGGGTTCCCATTTCCTTCTCCAATGCATGAAAGTGAAAAGTGAAAGTGAAGTTGCTCAGTCGTATCCGACTCTTAGTGACCCCACGGACTGCAGCCTACCAGGCACCTCCGTCCATGGGATTTTCCAGGCAAGAGAACTGGAGTGGAGTGCCATTGCCTTTTCCGCTATATTCTGCTATCTCTCCCCATCTATATCCTCAGATACCGACTCTTATATCCTCCCAATTAAATGGAACTCTTGGATACTAAATTTGACTTTGCTTCTTTGGAAATTATATCTAAATTTAGTTAGTCATCCATTCATTCAATAGCAAGGGTTGGGTGTCTCTCATCCATCAAGCATGTTGCTCAGTCATGGGATGCATAGAATAATAGGAAAGGCTACCTGTCTTGGAGGAACCCCTAGTTCCAGGTCTCCTCCAATCCATGTGAGCTCTGGGGTTGGGTTTCGACTTTGACTTTTGGAACTTATAGTACCCCTGCTTCCTTTCCAAGGAGGAACTTGGTTTCCTTGCTAATGGCAGAACATTAATATCTGCCAAATCCCTGAACTCAGCCAGACGTCTGGTCCCAACTTCTCCTGGTTCATCTTGTCTCTGAAGCCCATCACAGCAACCTGGAGTTTCCACTTAGGTACAGAAGTTTTGTCCACATATCAAAGTTTAGATCCAGAGCCTTTGGACCTATGGGACCTCTAAAATATTGCTTCTGTGGGATCTCAGCCCCGTTTGTTTCCTCAGCCTGAGTACCACTGGGCTATGACAGAGTTCTAAGAGCCCAGGATATCTGAGAACTCATCGGTGACAAATGAAAGTGGGAGCCAAAGAAAATTCAAGCTGTTTCCATTTAGAACTGATCCAACTGGGCTGAGTAGTCAGAGTGGTATCTGGTGGCAGTAACCTTGCCAGGCCCTTGGGGGCCCAGGTCTGCCCTGCACACAAGCTCCTCAGCCATTCTCGCTGCATCGCCTCTGGGGGGAACGGTGGTTTCTGTGTAGTGATGTACAGAAGACAGCAAGTGGACGCTGGGCACAGCCTACGCCTAAGAGGCAGTCAGACCTAGAGGGCATTACTGCCAAAAATGCTGCATGTGCAACAGTGCAGAAGATGGAAAAAGACCCTTGTGGCCCCACTGAATCTAACCAGAAAGAGACACTCAGACATCCAGACTGTGGACATTCTACAAAACAATTGTCCTGAACTCTTCAAAAATATCAAAGTCAAGACACGCTATTAGGTAAAAAATAAATAATAAGAACCTGCTGTATACCACAGGGAACTCTTCTCAATATGCTGTGCTGACTTATATGGGGAAAGAATCTTAAAAAGAGTAGATATGTCTATATATATAAACAATTCATTTCGCTATACACCTGAAACTTACACAACATCGTAAATCAACTATACTAAAAAAAATCCCTTTTTTTAAAGAAAGAGTTTTAAAAAGAGAGGGCTGTTCTAGACTAAAGAAAATTAAAGAAACATGATAGCTAAATGCAATGTGTGATCCTTAATTGGATCCTGAATTGAAAAAAATATATAGCCATAAAGGATATTATCAAGATAATTATGTGGGACTTCCTTGGTGGTCCAGTAGTTAAGATTCTGAACATCCACTACAGGGGGCGTGGGTTCAGTCTGATGTTGGGGAACTAAGATCCCACAGGCCATTGGTGTGCTGCCAAAAGAAAAAGACAACTGTGTGTGTCTGTGTGTATGGGAAGATGAAGAAAGAGAAGCAAGTGTGGCAAAGTCCTAACAATTAGTAAATCTAAATGAAAGGTATATAACTATTCGTTGTACGGTTGCCTCAACGTTTTTATAGGGTTGAGGAGAGGCAGTGAGAGAAGATGGCATGAGTAGACTGGCAGGAGCCAGGGCAGGCACGGCAGCCAAGCTAGCGCTGAAGCAAGCCCTTGTCCCAGTGAAAAAGCTGGGGAGGCTCAAGAGGGAGGGGACATATGTATAATACCTATGGCTGATCCGTGTTGATGCATGACAGAAACCAACACAATATTGTAATTATCCTTCAATTAAAAATATTTTTAATGCAAAAATTAAAAAACAATAACAAAATCAGAGACCAGGCAAAAGATTAGGCGGGCAGACTGACCATAATCACAGGGAACCTACAGCTTAGGGCACACCTGGGTCAGTCCCACCATCTGGGGGCCAGATGTGGGTGCAGCAGGCAAATTCCAGGCCCACTAATAACAAAGAGCTTCCAGTAATGCCACGTGTAGCCTTTGGAAGCTCAGGACAGGGAATGCTGAATGATCAAGTGCTTGGCCCTTGTTCCAGAGGCCAGACAGAATTGAAGCCAGCAGGAACTGCCATGTCTGCCTGTTGCTAGCTCAAGAGCCCAAAAGCCTGAGGAAGGGGTAAGGGCTCCTTAAGAGGCAGGGGCCTAACTGGTTGTGTTTGCTCTTAACTGGTTAAGTTTTGCATTGTCAGATTAAGTTACTGATTAAGCCCACAGATGTCCCCCTAAGATCCCCACCCTTACACACACACACACACACACACACATTTTTTTTGTCTTCTATTCCTATTTGTAATTCTTTCTGGCTGTCACTATTCCTCTCCTGGTTGTATGCCATTATGATGTGTGGAAAACATTAGGAGACCTCTCTACAGTGTCTTAAAATGCCTGAGTGCAGAGCTGAAGACAAAAATCAATCAAAGCTGGTTTTGGACTCAATACTGCGATGCGTCATTTCCAAAGGTCAGGGAGCTGAGTGCAAAAGTGACCAAATTTCCAAACCCTCTGGATTGTCATCTTTTGGCATTTCCATAAGTTTTCTGACCCCTAGAGGAATCGCTGGTGTCTCTTCCTTGACTCTGGTAAACTCTGCTGTCCTGAGCAGAGCTTCCCCAGTTCTGGATGGGACCAGCCAGTCAGCCCTCTCCTCTCCGGGGCTCCTGAGCCTTCTTCCCCTTTACGTGGAGAAGTACAGTTTGGAAGGTCAGCCAAGGGTTGATGTGACGGCTCCAGCCAAGGGCTCTGCTCAGTTTCCACCATGCGGCTCAGAAACAAAGCAGCCATGGCGAGTATTGCCAAGACTGTGTGCTGGGAGCCAGGAGCAGATGAATTCCCGGTGTGAGTAAGGAAAACAGCAACCGAGTTTGCTGTGACTGTGATTAACATCCAGGATTCAACCAGGAGAAGGCCCCTCCTGAGAAACTATAACATTTGCACAAGGGGCGTCTTTCAATCTTAATGTCTCTCTCTCACACCCTCTCTTTTCCCTTTCTTTGGTAGCAAATCCCTACATTCAAATATACATTTTAGACAAGAACCAATACCTTAAAGAGATCAAAACTCAGCCTGTCTGATTTTGGGGACCTATATGCCACCCCTCACAAGTCAACCCCAGGGGTGCGTGGGCTCTGTCGCGCCTGACCCACACACACAGAAGGAATATGCAGCTTCTCTGATCATGACTTATCAGGTATTCCTCCAACAACACCTCCTCACTCCTCCCCCAAACTTGTTCAAGAACTTTATGGAGTGAGAGTTGTATAGGTGGCCAAAAAGTTCAAACAGATTTTTCTATAACATCTTATGGAAAAATTCGACCAAATTGTTGACCAACCCAATATCTCTTTCTTAAAAGTTGGAAAGTGTCCTTTGATGGAAAATGAGTTTGATGATAACACATGATATCTTCAAAACAGAGCACTGGCCTGAATTTAATGTATGTCATCCTCCTAGAAACATACAGGTGTGATCACAAGGTCTCATTCCCTTGGGGTCAAGAAGGCAGCACTGACGCATGTTTCGCTTACCTCCCTCATGAGATGGGAGAACCCAGGGTGTGGCTACCTTTGCCAGTTCTATTGCACTGGCTTTGTGTTAACTCAACATCTTGGATCAAATTGAACTTGCTTCATTTTTTTATTATTACACACTCTATCAGCCGCTTACTTTTCCTGCCATTGACCGCTAGTTACATTTTCATCTATAACCTCAGACGTCAACAGATAGAAAACTGTGGGAAAATTTGACTCTGAAGCAATGGAAAGTTCCCAGATGTGAGAACAACACAGCAACCTATGGTGGGAAAGGCCACTAAACAGCTTTATTACATCAGCTATCACAATAGCAAAGACTCTTGGGGTGGAAAAATTATTATTTTACAAGATTACCAGTCATCCCAAAAGAACAATGTGTTTTTAGCCATTCATTTCGAATTTGGCTCATTCCTCTGCCACCTACTTATTTTTCCATTTTTTTTTTCCCCCAATAGCGGTTAGACTGTATTTCCCTAGGCCACGCTGGCCAGTTTGCTGTGTACTCTGAAAATACAAATAGTGAAGATCCATACGTCTCCTGTCCCTAGCCTCGCCTCTAGTCCCCACCAGGGTCCCTTCTGGGAATCCCCAGAGAGCATCTCACTTGGACTCATCAAAAAGCTCGGAACCACCACAGGCTGCCATCACTCTCTTCCTCTGTCCTGTCCCTCCCCAGTGATATCAATTGCCCAGCCCACACTCCCCGGGCAGATGTGTGAAGGTGCCTCAAGCCTGCCTCCAACATCCTCAGCCAACAACTCCTTCGGGCACATTGCCACTGCCACCACCTCTAATACACAGGGGCCTCAGTGTACCAACGTAGAGAGGACTCTTCTGGATGTCATGAAGTTTGGGAACAGAATGGGGGAAGGTCTTCTCCCTTTTACGTAACATATCTATATGAATGAAGTATTATGGCAGTACTACCTTTCATCCAGGGTCTTAGAGTTTTTGATGAGAATAGTTATCTTAGTCCACTTAGGCTGCTGTAACAGAAATACCACAGACTAGATGGCTAATGTGTGCTAAGTCACTTCAGTGGTGTCCAGCTCTTTGCCAACCTATGGACCATAGCCCACCAAGCTCCTCTGTCCATGGGATTCTTCAGGCAAGCATACTGGAGTAGGTTGTCGTGCCCTCCTCCAGGGGATCTTCCCAACCCAGGGATCAAATCCATGTCTCTTAACATCTCTGGCTTTAGCAAGGGGGTTCTTTACTACTAGTGCCACCTAGGAAGGTGGCTTATAAACAACAAAAATTTGTCACAATTCTGGAGGCTTTGAGTCCAAGATCAGAGTGCCATCTGGTTGGGTTCTGGGGAGGGCCCTCTTTAGCACTACAGACTTCTCACTTCTTGCTGTGTCTTCACGTGACACACGTGGCTAGGGAACTCTGTGAGGTGTCTTTTATAAGAGCACTAAGCCCATTCATGACCTAGTGGGCGCCAAGCTCATGACCTAATCACCTCCTCAAATCCCCACCCCCTAGTACTGTCACATGGTGGAGTTAGGATTTCAACATATGAATTTTAAGAGGACACAGACAGTCAAACCATGGAAATCAAGCTTTCAGATTTTACAGACAGGCCTTTTTCTTCTGGGACTCAGTCCTGGGTACATGGAGGCAAGACCAGGGTTTGGATAGTCCTGTGTTTTTGGAACTATGCCTCTCAACAAAAGCTTAACAAGCTTTTCTGTTTAAGTCTCTCTCCCCTTAAATTAGTTCTCTCTCCCAAGTTTATTCTTCCTCTTAAAAATCAGTGTCTGGCAGCTCAGTTCACCAAACAGGCCCAGACACATCTGAACCTCAGCAGGGGATGGCTTAGGCTTAAGCTAAGGCCATTGCTATATAACTTTCAAGTTTACTGCAGGCTCTTTAGCTAGCATGTATGCTTAAAAAAAAAAAAAATTAACAGATAACATCAATCATTCATTCCCAAGTTAAGCATTTGCCTTTCTTTTGCCTTTTCTTCATGAGCTCTTGGATGTTAAAAGGCAGATTGGCAGGGTCGTTACTGATTATTTGACTCATGCACATTAGCTACGTATGAACTGTATCATTCCTGTTTCTCCAGGTCAGCATTCTGTTTGCCTAAATGAAATTTACTCAGATGGATCTTTACTAGAATGTGGAGCAATTGGAACCCTCACACATTGCTGGTGGGAATGGAAAACAATGCAGCCTCTTTGGAAATCAGCCTGGCAGTTCCTCAAAAAACCTGAACAGGGAGTTACCATATGACCCAACGATTCCACTTCTAGGTGTGTACCTAAGAGAATTGAAAACATATGTTCGCAAAACAACGTGTCTACTAATGTTCATAGCAGCATTATTCAGCATAGCCCCCAAGTGGAAACACAACTACCCATCAACTGATAAATGGGTAAATAAAATGTGATATATGCATGCAATAGAATATTATACAGACACACAAAGGAATAAAGTACTGACATACTACAATTAGGGTGACATTTTTTATTGTAAAATTCTAAGTATTTCATTAAACAAATGAGTATACATTTTCTTTTAGCTGCTTTCATCATCTAAAACAAGAAAATAGTGGAGAGGTGCTTTCTTTTTTTTAATTGATTTACAATTCACATAGCATAACCTCCCTTCCCCTACCCTTTATTTTAGCCCTGAGGGATCTTAGTTGCCCAACCAGGCATCAAACTCACACCTCCTGCAGTGAAATCAAGGAGTCCTAACCACTGGACTGCCAGGGAATTCCCCCCTCCCCCCTCTTTAAAGCATACAATTCAGTGGTTTTTAGTATATTCACAGATATCTGCAACCATAACCACTATCTAATTCCAGAACATTCTTATCACCCCAAAAAGAAATCTCATACCAAACAGGAGTTGCTCCCCATTTCCCTTCCCTTCAGCCCCTGGCAACAGCAAATCTACTTTCTGCCTTCATGGATTTGTTTGTTCTGGAGATTTCTTATAAACAAAATAAAATCATACAACGTGTGGTCTTTTGTGCCTTCTTCTACTTAATGTACTGTTTTCAAGTTTCATCCAATCTGTGACCAACACAGATATATCCCTGCCTTCACTGGGAGATTCAGGCAATTCAGTACAGCACACGGCTTCGTGGGAGTACAGGGAAGGAGCAACCACTCAAATGTGACAGGCCAGAGCAATCTTTCTGGGCCCTTGCTCCCTACTAGAGGTCTGCAGTTGAGCCCAAGTCAGGGACGCATAAAACAGAGTGAGGAGAAAGAGGAAAGAGCATATGCAAGGACCCTAAGATGGAAAGAGAACACAGCATGTTCTGGGAGCTAACTAGTTCAGGTCCAGTCTAAACATCTGGTCTGTTCTGAGTCCAGACTAATAATCTGTTCAGGAATTCAGCAGTTTGCCAGGGCTCTAGCTTGTTCACACTTTACTCTGTGTGTCAGTCAGAATGTTTTCAGCTGTAAGTAACAGAGGTTGACTCACACAGGTTTGAAGATTATTTATTACCTCATGTGACAGGATGGGCAGACTTCAGGGTGGGTGGGTTCAGTGGCTTGACAATATCTTTAGGCCCCAACTTCTCCCCCTCTCTCTGCTAATTACCTGTTCAGCTTCTCTCTAAGGCAAATTCCCCTTGAGGCTACACAACCTGGGACAACATATTTTCCTGTTCCTTTTCAAGAGGAGAAACATTTTCTTCTCATTCTGAAAGCCCCAGCAAGCCTTCCCTGGTATCTCATTGGCACAAATTCCTGAACAGCGTCCTGGTGAGGGAGCAGTTACCATGAGCGACTTGGATTAATTATGTAGCAATGGATTGAGGGTCGGGGGGAGTCAACCTCAGTGTGACGGCACCAGGGACCCTAAACATAATTGGGTGCCTTGGGCTGGCACTGGGCTCACCAACAGCTGCCTTGGGGTCCATCTTCCACTTTTGTATCCAAAAATATGTCCAAGCCCAACTTCAAAGTAAGATGAGTAATGCGGTTTGTATTCTACAGGTTTGGTGAGAACTGGCTATCATACCAACAAACTTCCTAAAAATTATCTGTAAACCTCTTTCTCTTTCCCCAAATTTCCACTTCTCACCACGGCCACCACATCTCTTTCTCTCTCTCACCCCATCTTCCTCCTCAGGCTTCTTACAGCCAAACTGGTTGTTACCTCTTTTCCCACGGCTTTTCTTTAAACTACTTAGCTTGCATCTCCCACCCAACAGACACTACAGCTGCCCCATGCAAAAGAAGATTTCAGGTCATTCTAGTGTTCCTTTCACGTGTTCCTGAGGGCTTCACTTCACACTGCCAAAAATTCAACAGGAAATCTGCATGCTTATATTGGTGTTTCTGCACCCAAAGGCCTGGAACCTAATCACTTCAAACTCTTCCCACTCAATAAACTATTAAAAGTTTTAAAACTATTAAAAGATCACTATTAAAAGTTATGGCTAGTTCCATTCGGGAAAAAAATAACTTCAATATCGCTAAAATACCACAACCATGTTCAAAGACAGACAAAAAAAATTGAGACATATTTGTAAAATATATGACAATTCCCTGAATGTACATAATAGCTTTTACAAATCACTAAGAAAAAGATGAACATCTCAAGGTTAAGGATATGAAATGTTAGTTTACAAAAGAGAGGAAATAACACTTATTTTAATTTTTTCCTACTAGATTGGCAAAAATGTTTTAAATTACTAATACCTGGTGTTGGCAAGAATATGGAGCAGTATGTGCTGTGGATGAGATGTTGACTGTAACAACTTCTCTGAAAGTAAGTCAATCTGCATTTGTATCAATATTTAAAATATTATTTATTTTTAATCAAGCAATTAACACTTCTAGGAATTTATTCTAAGGATCTATTCAGGCAAGGGCACAAAAATTTATGTACAGGATATTTATCATAACTCTTTTTATAATGGCTAAAGAAGAACTTTACTGTTTAGCTATAGGAGGTTAATTTAATGAATTATGGTAAGTTTGTGTTTTTAAAGACTTACTTACCTAGGACTGCATTTGAAGCTTCTAGCTCAGGTATATATATGAATATTTATTGAATAAACAGATATAGTAGATGTTCTATAGTCATTACAAATGATGAAGCAAATTTATATTTATTGAAGTGGGAAAGGAAAAGCACATCACTAAACTGCATGAATAGAATAATTTCATCTTTGTATAAAAAAACATGTGAGTGCGTATCCACAGAAGAAAGTTTAGAAGGCTATCTACCAAACTATAAGTTGTGGTTCTTCCTAAATGATAAGACTATAAGTGGTTTTTTTTTGCCTTCTTTTTTTTTAACCTTTAAGAAATGTCTGGATTTTTTTAAACTGTAAGTATATGTTACTTTTATATAAGAAAAAGGAAATAAATATATTTATTTAGAACAACAACAAACATTTGTGAATCCATGTGTTACTGAAACACATAGACATGAAAGTAAGCATAAAATATTTTGTAGTTTTACATATCTTGCTGGAAAAGCCTAAAGATGGCAAAGTCCTTGTAGAAGCTTGCCACCAAGAAAATTCAGCAAATTGTCAAAAATTTTTCAAAGAATATACACAAAATTAAGTCACAGCGAGTTCTTCAGCAACACGCTGCATGATGAGGTACTAAATAGGCAAGGAGCCAGATGGTCCTGCCTTAGGTCCGGTCAAGGGGCATTTCCTGGGCCACAAGATCTAGGGGCTGAGCTGTGGTCCTCCTCTGGCCACCATCCTCCCCACAGGGCCAGAAATCCAAGGAGCCAAGCTCACCCACTTCTAGGCCATGCGCTAAGCATCTGGAAACAGGAACAGGCCCTTGCACTTGCTTCCTACACAGACCTCGTCCCTAAATATGACCTCCAGAGATCACTGAGCTGGTGGTGTACACTTTCCGAGTCAAGTGATATTTATCTATGAAGATATGGGTGACTGGGTTGTCTGCACATATTTGTGCAAGAATCCCAGGAATGGGTCATGAGTTGGGAAAGGGGTGCAAAGAATAGTAAGCAGATCAGAGGCTGGTTTTCCATATTTTTTTGGTGTGGAACTCTAAGATTTCTGATAATGCCAAACTTGAAACCAGCCTTCCAGGTCAATACTAAGGTATGATTATAAAGGAGGGAGGATAAAATATGCTTTGTACAGTATGTTGGCTTGATTTCTAATTTTTAATATTTAGAAAACATTGTATGTAGGCCTACATTTGTATTCTTGCCCTGGTTCCACAAAGGTCAGGATGGGTCTGGAGGCAGAGAACAAAATCAAGTAGACCAGTTTGTCGTCTGAGGAGTTCCATATCATATGAGTGTGTCTTCAGAAGAGCATAGATGGTGCTCTCTAGCCTCATGGACAACATAGACCTAGATCTGTCTTGGATGACATCCATGGCTTCCCAATACATCCACTGGTACCATCTAGACTCTAATGAATAAGCAGAGAATCAGTGATGAAAGGCCTAGTTATATACCCAGTCCATTAGAGAAAGCAATGCTTATTAAAGAACAATTGATAAGCCAAGTGCCTGCTAAGAATGGACAATAAGATCCCCAAGCATTCGGGCTACAAGCTGTGAGGATAACTGAGACTTATTCGGAGGGAAGAAAGAAAACAAAACTGACTTCCCATACAGCTTTCTAGAAAAGTACTGCTTCCTGGGAATCCCAACTTGGGGTTATGCATGAGTTTGGAGGCAGAGTCAAAACTAATAATAAAGGACAATTGAATTGTCCTTATTCTTAGGAGATACACAAACGGGTATTTAGGGATGAAGATGTCTGCCATTCACTCTGAAATCGTTCAGCAATAATGATAGTACCAAATAATCAAAATTATGTGTGTGTGTATATATATATATATATATATATATATATATAAAAAGAGAATACAATTGTGGCAAAATGTTATTTGATGAGTCTAGGTGGAAGGCATACAAGAGTTCGTCTTACTAGTCTTGTAAATTTTCTGAAGGTTCCACATTTTTTTAAAGGAAAAAGTTTCAGAAGAAGAGGTGCAGAGCAATCTGTATTTTATCACTTTGGGGAGAAATGTGTACATGAGCTCTGGAAGGAAACAGAAGAAGCTGATACTAGTGGTTGTATCTGGGGAGGAGAATTGGCTTGAGGGATGGCATAGGAGAGAGGTTTACTATATAGTTTCTCTAATTGTACTGCTGGAATCACCTCAAATTTTTTTAACTTGTGCACACGTGCTCTATTCAGAGAGAAAGAGAGAGAGACACACACAAAGACAGAAAAAGTTGTTTTAAAGGTAGCCACAGTTACTAACCAATAAAAAAACTTCGCTTCCATTGCACAAATCATTAGAGAAACTATCACTTTTCCTAATCCATTTTAGGCATGTCCACGTACACTGATCAAAATCACTCAATATCATTCTAAAAAAATCAAAGTCACTCAGTCATGTCCAACTCATTCCAACACATGGGCTGGAGCCTGCCAGGCTTCTCTGTCCATAGAATTCTCCAGGCCAGAATACTGGAGTGGGTAGCCTTTCCCTTCTCCAGGGGATCTTCCCAACCTGGGGTCAAACCCAGGTCTCCCACATTGCAGGAGTATTCTTTACTGTCTGAGCCACTAGGGAAGCCCCTCAAAATGAAGAGCAGAACAAAATATGCTGCAGCTTAGAAGAAAGTACAGTATGTTTTCCTGTTTCCTTGTAGCCTTTTCCCTACATATATGTTTTTTTTAACATAGTTGAGATCTCATAGTTGAGATCATACTTATAAACTTTATGACCTACCTCTTTTTTGTTTCAATATTATATCAAACATTTTTCATATTCTTGAAAACTCTTTTCAGACAAAAATTTTAATAGCTGCATGACATACTGTCCTGTGATATCTTACAGTGTATTTGACCATTCCCTATGGTTGGACATTTAGATTTGCAGGGGTTTTTTCCTATAATAAGTAAATTTGCAGTGAACATAATTATTTAAAATTCTTCATCTGTTTTCAATTATTTCCATAAGCTAGTTTCCCAGTAGAGAAACTACAGGGTTGGTGGGGGGTGGGGGTGGCGGGGGTGGGGAGTTAACACATTTAAACACTCTTGAGATGAATTATTAAATTCTTTTCTTAAAAGATTATTCCAGCACTGCTTCTTGCAGTGCCAAGGGCCTTCTAGATTCTGTAGTAACTGGACTAGAATTCAGGAGAGCAAAAACCAGCTGTGTGATCCCCCCAAAAGTAATTTTTAAATATATAAATTTTTAAAAAGTTACATGATTTTTAAACCACTTTGACATTTTCCCCCAAACCTCCCAACCACCATGAAATAGCAGGGAGATATCATTCTCATTTGAAAGATCAGAAAGTGAGGCCCAGGATGGTTAACTGATTTTTTTCCCAGGATCCCAACTGGTAGACAGACAAGGAACACACAACTTCTGATTTCTGTTTCAGCGTGATTTCTTCTATCGCACCCTGCCTCTTTCTTTTCATGTTGTCGTGCAGTCATTCTGTATCTCAAGATAGGGGTTGTCCTAGAGCTTCCCAGCCTTTACTGCGCACATGTCCTGAAGGGAACTTTGTTAACATGCCACTGCTAATAAGGAGGCCAGGGGAGTGAGTACCCAAGCGTGTACATTCCTGACAAGCTCTGGATGAAACAACGCTAGACTGTGCACTGCACTTTGAAAAGCAAAGTACAAATCAGTCTATTAAACTCCTCTCTGCAAGATATGCCATATTTCAGTAATTTTCACCTAAAAGTCAAATTGCATCATGTACCGAAGCCGTTTACTATATGGAACCCAACAGGTTCTAAAATGTATAGATTAGTGGATGATGATCAATAACTGACCACAGCCTGAATTCCATAATTCTCTGCCACAGTGTCAAACAATGAAGCTTTAAACTGAATGTAAGTGTGACAAAAAAGGTTCTTCAAAATCCAGAGCAACCCAGTACTGAGTATAACATTTGGCTGGAGAGGTCAGAAGAGGCACAAGAAGCAAAAAATCATAGACTGACTGCATTGTTTAACTACATGCGGCACCTGGGAGCTTCCTAGGTGGCACAATGGTAAAGAATCCACCTGCCAGTGCAGGAGACACAAGAGACGTGGGTTCGATCCCTGGGTCAGGAAGATCCTCTGGAATGGGCAATGGAACCCACTCCAGCATTCTTGCCTAGAAAATTTCATGGAGACAGGAGCCTGGCAGGCTACAATCCATGGGTCACAAAGAGTCAGACATGACTGAGCATACACACACACGCACACACACACACACACACGGTGATTATTGGAGGAGTTTAAGCTGAGTCTTTGAGGTTTTAGGCAGGATGACAGGTAAGTGATGATTCAGTTCAGTTCAGTTGCTCAGTCACTCAGTCATGTCCAACTCTTAGTGACCCCGTGGACTGCAGCATGCCAGGCTTCCCTGTCCATCACCAACTCCTGGAGCTTACTCAAACTCATGTCCATTGAGTTGGTGACTGTACCATTAGCAAAAATAGGAGCATCAGGAAATGAGCTGACTAGAAAAACAACCATAACAACAATCGTCTCCATTATATATCCGTTTATAATCGTCTCCATTTATATCCTGGCATGGCCTAGAATGTTATGATCCCAATAGCAGAAAAAAGATTAATTTGAGATAATTTTGCATTAACTTTCTGATTGTTAATTAACATTCTGTCTTTTAACTATAAAAACACCTGCTCAGCTTATACGCGGTTTTCCAGGGGTGATGGCTGTGCGTGGATTTCTTCCTCCCTTCTCCCTTTCCTAACAACTGTCCTTGGTGACATAGTTGACTAGAAATAGAAATCTGCATGCTTGTATCAGGGCCAAACTAGCTTGTCTCTGTGGGATTCAGACCCAGAAATGCCATCGTGAATTCCTGCTCTCTGTTCACTCTCAGCACATATTGTTCTATAAAAGCATTCACCTAATACCGATTTCATCCTGATTTGCAGGATCCACTAGAAGCTTCTTTGCTGTAATCTTAAATTGTTTATGACTGAGTTCAGCCCACCAACACACTGCTTCATTGCCTTGTGAGTCCTTGATGCCCTCAGAATAGCACAGTTATTTGCAGCAAAGGTCAAACCTTTGTGCTCCATTGGCAGCCTCTTCTCAGTAGAGCTTGTGGGAGCCTGAGAGGAAGAAGCCCAGACATGCATGCAATTTCCTTCTCTGTTCATCAATTCACTCCATTGTCTTTTTGGTGGTTTGACCTCATGTCACAATTGTAAGATATCTTGGGAAATTCTGAGATGTAATTTATAGCTCTTGCTGTACAGACAGAATATGTTTAATTAAAATGATAGCATTAATAGAAACATATTTTCAAAGAAGAGGGTTGGATTCTGTTTAAGCCACAAGTCTTCATCAAATTCCAACTGGAATAGTCTCATGTGCAGATTTCTTTCTTCTCACTTCTTATCTCTGATAATTAACAAGGATTTGTGGAACACCCACTCTGTTCAGAGTATAATAATAGTATGCCATTGTTTAGAGTTCAAAACAAGTTGCTAATTCGATAAATCCAATGAAAGAGTTTGGTGGGATTTTTCCCCCCTTTTTAGAAAAGTCATTTTAATCTGAGCAATTAACTATATTTCAGTGGTAGAATTATATGGCATCCTGGAGCATGATTCATCATAAATTTGCAGTTAACTGTGAAATGAGATCAGCTTCCCTGGTAGCTCAGCAGTAAAGAATCCACCTACCAATGCAGGAGATGCAGGTTCAGTCCCAGAGCCAGGGAAGATCCCCTGGAGGAGGGAATGGCAACCCCTCCAGTATTCTTGCCTGGAGAATTTCATGGACAGAGAAGCCTGACAGGCTACAGTCCATGGGATCGCATAAAGTCAGACATGACTGACGCACACACACACACACACACACACACACACAGAGGATGAGATGGAACTGTGATATGAAGCCACAGAGAAAGGGGTTTATCTTTATTTTTTTCTCTCTTCTTGACTTCGGACACTTATAGAATTGGGAGAGATGCTCCAAGTCTGAAGAAAAGACAGATACAACATTAACATCTGTCACAGTAGAGATAAGTAATGATTTCTCAGAATAATTCTGTTTTTGTCTGGCTGTTAAAACCTGCCCTGTGTATTTATCACTTTTCTCAGTCACTTCTTGGGTCAGAAAGTCTGACATAAGCAAAGAAATCCATTCAGATATGTTTTTAATCACAGGAGAGCCTTAGAGAAGTGGCAACTGATTCAGAACAACTTATTATTTCAACCACAAGCACACAGCAGGAAAATAGCCCAAACCAAATAAATTCCCCACAACTTGCATAAGAATGAATCCACAGAGACGATAAAGCTCCGCAGGAAACCAGCTGGATTTCATTTATTACTTCAGCTGTTTGGCAAGATCTTTTCGACATATACTTTTTAAAACTTTCTTATCTGTGGGACCAGTTGAGTTCTTTGAAATGTCACTTCATCTTGACATTCAAAATGATGACTAAGCTTAGTTTACTGGCTGTGTCCAAACACAGAAGAGAATTTCAGTAAAGTTTCTGGATGATTTGGACCAGAAAGAACATTATTTTGTAATTTGGAACACATTTCAGTTGTTTCACTTTCAGTAATTGTTTGACAGAGACTAAACAATTTGTGTTGCTCCAAGCTTTGCATTTAAGTTTTGGGATATTGTACCAAATCTTACAAAGTATCCAATTTATTAAGTTGTGTAGAGCCCAGATATCATTTGAAGGTAATATGGATTTGCCAACCAAAAATGGTAATGATGATGATGCACGAGGCTGCAAATAAAAAAAGAGTTTGTTTGGGATCTTAGGAATTGCAGTTTGGGAGACACAGATTTGGGTAACACTGAAGGAATGTTCCAAGGAAGAGAAAGAATCCGAACTTATAAAGACAAAAAGTCACAAGGTTGCTAAAAGTTGCCTGGAGAGAATTATGATCAACTTTGACAAGAAAATATTCGCCCTTAGGGAATCACTAGGTAATTTAAAGTAGGGGTCTGATAATTTATTTATGTCAAAAGGTATTTTAGGGTCAGTTCAGTTCAATCACTCAGTTGTATCCAACTCTTTGTGACCCCATGGACTGCAGCACGCCAGGCTTCCTTGTCCATCACCAACTCCTGGAGCTTGCCCAAACTCATGTCCATTGAATCGGTGATGCCATCCAACCATCTTATCCTCTGTCATCCCCTTCTTCTCCCGCCTTCAATTTTCCCCAGTATCAGGATCTTTTCCAATGAGTCAGTTCTTTGCATCAGGTGGCCAAGATGTTTTCGGATGAAGGTCCGATAAGTATCTTGAGTTTCTGACCAGTGTTTTTGACAACTTCATCAGGTCAAAACTTCAGATTCCAACTAAGCTGAGATGTTGTCCAAGTCACATTTCCTTAAGAGCTCCATTTAAGAGCATTCTCTTGGCAACACCAACTCCACTTTGATCTCCTTTTGTAGCTTTTACCTATGATAATAAAGTTAAATCCATTGGGATCAAAACCTCAAATTATTCATTCTCATGTCCCTAGAAACATCGTTTAAAATGTTGAGTACAACATGAATATACCCCCAGGAGATATTGTCCTCATTTTGCAGTTAATATAAGGGCATCATAGAAGGTGGCCTCAGTATCAGTGACAATCTGTGTTATTATTATTAATTGAAATTTTAATTGAAGTAATTGTAGGTCCATATGAAATTGTAAGAAATAATACAATGAGATCTTGTGTACACTTTGCCCAGTTTCCCTCAATGGTAACATGTTCTAAAACTATAGTACAGCAACCTGGATACTGATATTGATACAATCCAGTTCTACTTGGACTCCAGCATGTGTGTGTGTGTGTTTAAGGTTACATCTATGTAGTTTTGTGTATCCACCAC
Organism: Ovis canadensis; assembly: GCF_042477335.2. Classification (NCBI taxonomy): domain Eukaryota; kingdom Metazoa; phylum Chordata; class Mammalia; order Artiodactyla; family Bovidae; genus Ovis; species Ovis canadensis. Next base: position 36,645,815 of record NC_091260.1, read on the forward strand.
ACAGCCAAAATACACACAAATGCATCACCACACACACACAGTTGCATCACACAAGAATTCCCTATGCTGCCTTTTCATAACCACACAGGCTTCCCTCCTATCCCCCAAACTGTGTTATTTTTTTATTTATCATTTAGTTTTGGAAAGCCTATATATATATAGTTTAAGAATGGCTCAGAAATCCCTATTGCCTGGGGCTGAATCCTGACTCTGCCCTTACACTAGGTAATTTATATACATGATCTTATTTCATGCTCACAAATGCCCCTTGAGATAAGTTTCATGTCCCTACTTTTATATGAGGAAATGAAGTCTTAGAGACATTAAATATAATCCAGAATTTGCCCAAACTAACACACTAGTAGACATTTTAGCAAGATTCAAAATCAAGTCTGTCTGACCTCAGAACTCAAGCTTTTCCACAATCATATTGATTATAAGTGTCCCAGTTAGAGTAGGACTTCCCCCAATGGCTCAAGCAGTAAAGAATCCTCCTGCAATGCAGGAGAGAAAGGAGACACAGGTTTGATCCCCGGGTTGGGAAGATCTCCTGCAGGAGGGCATGGCAACCTACTCCAGTATTCTTGCCTGAAAAATCCCATGGACTGAGGAGCCTGTCAGTCTATAGTCCATGGGATTATGAAGAGTTGGACACAATTGAGCACAGTTAGAGCAGTGTGTTGCTTGTTAAACTGTTTTCTCGGCCTCAAACTCACCCTTTTGTTCACTGCTTTGTGACACAAACCACAATTCTCCCTTGCCAGTCGGCTCCCTGATTGGTTCTGCCAATGGAAGCTCTAGGGGGACAAGTTACTGGCTACTTATTGTTTGTTTTCTCTTCCTATCAGTGTCACCCTGGAAACAGCTTTTCATCTTGGCAGTGGCAGTTCCTTCTAGTGGATTCCAGTTTGCAAGTTGTTTGCATTCCTAGCACTAGAGACATTGCACCCACTCAGTGATGCCATACGGTCCATCCACACCCCCTCCCAGAAAGCTGACCCCTGACTCCTCTGGATCCCTCCTTTGAGTTCTGAAGGCATTTTAGATCTTCAGGTGCCACCTCCATGGTGTCAGCTTTTAATCATCCAGCCCCTATGTTTGTTCCTCCAGTCCTAGGCATGATAATCATGTCCTGAAGTTACTTCTGTAATATCTTAATGCTCTCTTTTTGTTCAGCACTTGATAAATAATTCTTTAGATTAAATTCCCTCTGTTAAAATAATTGTTCTGATTTCTGATTGGAATCTGACAGGTACAACTAACTAACTCATAATTTGGAAATTTATTTGCAAGATTGACCAAAAATGTGCAAAATTTTTCCTCTAACAAATAAGACATATTCTAATATTAAGAAAAAATATTCAAAACTTTAAAAATAAGGCAAAAGGATGACTGTATGTCTGTCCCTTCAGTCTACACTGGCATTGTCCACACTGGCATTGTCTAACAGGCCTACCCACATACTCCAAAGAAATGCACTTTTGTTGAACTTATTATTTAGTATTGCTAAGGGCAATAATTGCTTTGTGAAATTAGACATAAACTTGTAGAAGATTGTGTCAAATTATTTTTCTAGAGTAGAATCATAAATAACTTCTGTTGGATAGAAAAAGGAATCTCAGAAATTATGGTTTTATTACCCTAAGGGCATTAAACAAGTTTTAAAGAACAAATAGATTTTTTTTCTTAGAAATTTCAGGTTCAGGGATAAATTAAACAGATAATACAGACAGTTCAACATACTATCCTTTCTTCTTCACCTCACCTCCACTGTCTTTCCTATTCATAACATTTTGCATTAGTGTGGAATATTTGTTATAACTGATAAACCAATATTGATATATTATTAACTAAAGTCTATAGTTTACATTATTACTGTTCATGTTGTACAGTTCTATGAGATTTAACAAATGCATAATGTTATATACCCATCATTACAGTATCATAAAGATAAGTTTTGCTTCCCTAAAAATCTCCCCTGCTTCACCTATTCAACCCTGACCACCACCACCATCCCCCCACCAAACCCCTGGCGACCACTGATCTATTTACTGTCTCTACAGTTTTACCTTTTCCAAAATGTCATGTAGCTGGAATCATACATTGTGTAGTATTTTCAGCCTGGCTTATTTCACTTAGTGCTATGATCTCAAGGTTCTTCCATGTCATTTGAGGTCATTTCTTTTATTGCCAAATAATACCTATTGCATGAATATATCACAATTCATTTGTCCATTTACCTATTGGGGGATATCTTGGTTGCTTCCTGCTTTTAGCATTTATGAACAAAGTTTCTCTAAATATTTGCATGCAGATTTTTATGTGGACATAAGTTCTCAACTCATTTGCAACTGCCAAATCATATACGTGGACAAAGAATGGTATCTGCCATAACATTAAACAAATGATGTGGCACCTATCAAGCTATCTGCCACTACAGCCACTCCTGACAGTGCACCCTGAGGGCATTCAGGAAAAGAAGAACAAAATGCTTGCTCTGATAAGTATTTTGTTAAGGCACATGTCAAAGGAATACTTCCATTAAGCCCACTCTCGCATTCTTCCCATACACAGAAAAAAACTAAATTCTTTTAGTTCTAAAGAAACTAAATTATCTTGAGATGTCCGTTTTTTTCTTTAATTATCAGTAAACTTTTGATGTTAGACTACCTGTGTTTGTCTTTTCAAAGATACCTATATTCTGGTTCCTTCCTTACCTCTTTGAAACAGTCCTCCAGAGCTCTCTGAGGGGCTGTTTCCTAAGTTTTAGGTTTTCAGTATGTTCGCCAAATAAAACATAACTCTCAGCTTTTAGGTTGTGCATTTTTTTCAGTCGGCATATGGTGAGGGTATATTTAGCTTTATGAGAAACTGCTAAACTGTCTTCCGAAGTGGTTGCATCATTTTACATTCCCATTAAAAAAAAAAAAAGTCTAGCAATCGTATTCCTAGATTCTTTCTTTCCTAAACTTCATATACTTAGCTTCTTGAATTCTCTTATGAACTAGTTTTACCATCTTGATGGCTCCCCAACCAATAAGGTAAATAAACATTTGGCACATGCTGACTTAAATATTTGTATTGAGGGCCATGTTTTTCACTTTCTAAATATTACACTTTGACAATAACAGCCAACCATATTTCCCACATGAAAGATGACCTTGCTGATTCACCTTTTGTTATTTTTCTAAGTCAGGTAATGACCTTTACAGTCACACTCTGATTGACTTTCCCAAGAGTCACCTCCTATGTAAATTTGCTCAACTGCCCTATGAAAAGTTAATCTTTTACAAATGCAAAAGAGTACCTAGTGAGCATGCCAGTAAACTGATCCATGGATTCATTACAAAAAAAAAAAAAGCTTCAGTTTGGGAACCAGTTACTGGATAAATGCTAAGTCATCCTGGCATTAATCTGATTAAAGTAAACTGTTCAAGTCACACGGTCTCCTTTTTTCTATATATTTTAAAATTTGGTGGCTTCTGTTAGGGAGAGGGTGGAAATCAATCCTCTGCAACTGGGTCTTAGGCTGATCTTTAAGAAATAGAATCCTCACAGGGTTTTGAGGCGTACAAGCTGAATTCTGACTTTGCATAGACGGTCCACAGAGAGGGGTAGAAAGAGTAGAATTACACGTCGCAGTCAGGGAGGCTAGAGTGCATGGTTTGAATGTCAAGGGCATTCTTGGGCTTGCTGCAAACCTCATTCTGATTCATCCACTTTCAGACTGTTGAGCTGAAGACTTTTTCGCTGCAGTTTTAAGTTATTCCAGACCATGGCTAGAATGGTTCGCTCTCCCCACTCTCCTCAGATGTGGAGCCCCTGGGCAGCAGCTGGCACTGTGCACATGTAACTTGCACACTAATGTGAAGGTCCCAACAAAAACATTAGTTCTCACCAGTGTTCCAAGGATTTTAAAGACTTTGGTACTGTAAAAAAAAAAAAAAAAAATTCAGTCAGCTTGTGACAGCTACAATTCTGCTTCTGTTTCAGCTTTTAAAAAAAGAAGGAGGGAAAAAATGAAACCATACTCATTTCTTCCTTCCACAGTTCAGTGAAGTTCCAAAAAGTAGAAAGAATCCCTTAGCTTGCCTTGTTGGTAGAAATGCCTGGCTGGGACATTCCTTTGGCCACTTTAACTGAAAACTGCATGCCTCTGGGAGCACAGCAACTCTGCTTCAGCCTCCAGTCTCAAAACTGATTGTGAACGGTCTACAAAGATAGGAGAAGTCTGCAACTCCACCCCCCCCCCCCCCAGCCCCCTTCCCACCAGAGAAAACAACACAAAACCACACCTGGCCCCAGATGGAGGTTGCATTTCCAGAGAGAAAACACAGCCACTGAGATAAGAGCATCCTTCAGGATCTCTTTTTATTCTGACTGCTGAGCAAGGAACCATCTTCTGGGGAGCATTTGCTTCTGTTTCCATCATATCCAGGGAAGTGTAGGAAATGCTTTTACCCGGAGAAATGAGACAGTACCCAGAATGACACACTTGGTAATCTTCTCCAAGGCGCCATCCTTACAAGAGCAGGAACCCGGCCCCACTGGAAACGGAAAGGCTGATGGGGCCTTTCCTATCTAGGACACTCGGGGTCGGCTTGCTGCTGCAGCTTGTGCTTAATTCCTTGTTTTACTTGGCAATGAGCAAGTGAGGAAAACAAGGGTATTAATAACGATCATCAGCATTTGAACTTCCTGGGTATACCCTGTGCTTGTACCCAAGTGCTGAATAGAATTTTTTAAAAAGATTGTCTCTGTGTGTACAGGAAGGAGACTTAAATTTGCCACAAACTTAAATCATTCATTTTCCTTTGTCCCAGAAAAATACATTTTTGTCTCTGTGGCATTTGAATCAACTCTTCTTTCCTTTCCGACTTTTGGCGTTTGAAAAGATTTTATGTCATGAAATGACCTTATTTATGTATTCTGCAACTCCTGCCACAAAGCCTTTGGGAATGCCAATTAAAAACACAACTGCAAAGAAGTGAAGCAATGTGATGATTTTCCGTCGATGAAATTATTTCCATCAGCAAGCTCCTTGCAAAACGATACTGCTGTTTGGTGACTCCCATGCCATAAATCTGGTTGTGCTTCTGGTTTTGAGGCAAACCTCACCTGCTGTGGTTTCGGTTGGTGACTTGGAATTTTGATCTGGCTGCCATTTGTTGATCCCTGGCCCCTATTCCTTGTTTCTTAGGAAGGTGGAAAGTCAGCAGAGCATAGGTGCTGGAAAAATAGAGATCTCGGTTGCAGTTTCCCGCGGGTGGTACCATAGTCCATTTACGAACCATGACCTGTGGAACTCACGTTCTGGGACATCTGAAGTCTGCTCCATACTCTTGGCATATTAAAATCTGCCCACAGGAGAGTTTACCAGAAAAGGAATTTCTGAGGGGAGGAACTAGTGTCTTCATCTTTGCCTCAGATGGTCAACATTTCTGAGAAAAACTCAGCTGGGAGTTCTTCTGAGAAATAAGCTGATGTCATATGGTTGAAGGACTTATTGCCTCAAGACTCTAAAGCTCTAGAAAACTTAAAGCCACTATTTGTTTACAATTGACTCTAGCTTGGAGTCAGATGCACTGATGCTTCCTTAGCAGCAAGTGGAGAATTTATGCCCCTGGAGCGAGTGTCCTCTGCTATGAGGAATTCCACGGTCAGCAGTTTATGTGATTAATACACTGGTAAGAACACATGTGGTGGAAAACCTCCAGCAAAAGCAATCAGTGGATCTATCCCTGATGCTGTCCACTCTGCAACACCACCACCCCCGCCTGCCACCCCTGACCCTGCCACTTTGGCCTTCTTAAATAGCCTAATCTGTCTAATTGCACATTTTGCATTTGCATTCTGAAAACACAACATTGTCAGTGACGAAAGAGAATAAATTGAAGATAGATGTTTAGGTGTTAATAAGTTGAAGATAGATGTTTAGGTGTTTAAATGACCTAATCTAATCCCTAACAACTCCTTCCCTGCCTCCCTACTTTCTTCCTTTTTAAAAAATTAAAAGGTCAGGGGATTCCCTGGCAGTCCAGTGATTAAGACTCTACACTTCCACTGCAGGAGGCACAAGTTTGATCCCTAGTCTGGGAACTAAGATCCCACAATCTGCCCAGCACGGCCAAAGAAGCAAAAAGGAAAAAAAAGTACACAAATACACCTGGAATAGAATTTATTAGAGCATAAAACAATTTAAAAAACCTTTCATGGTTCCCAAACTAAAAACAATTATTGTAACATCTTTTTCTATGCAGAAAAAGAAATATATTTTATATTATAAATCATGTGTATAGCATTATATTGTATTATCAATCATCATACTTTCTACAATTAACGTAAAAAGTAAAGAAGAGGGCTTCCTTGGTGGTTCAGTGGTAAGGAATCCACCTGTCAGTGCAGGAGGTGTGGGTTCAGTCTCTGGTCTGGGAAGATCCCACATGCGGTGGAGCAACCAAGCCCGTGGTCAGCAACTACTGAGCCTGGCTCTAGAGCCGGGAGTTGCAACCGCTGAGCCCATGTGCTGCAATTACTAAAGCTCAAGCAACTTAGTTACCAGCACTCCAGGACACGAGAAGCCACCGCAATGAGAAGCCCACACACAGCAACTAGAGAGTAGCCTCCACTCTCTGCAACTAGAAAAAAAGCCCGTGCAGCAATGAAGACCCAGCACAGCAAACTAATTGATTAATCAATTAAAACAAGAAATGAAGGAGAAACTAACATTTCCTAAAGTCCCAATCCACAATAGTTTATAGTATCTAGTCTATATCAAGATTATATATATATATAATGTAGACATATAATTCATAAATTAATTGATATATACATACAGTGTCTAATATATATCTACTACATATCATTAATTCTTCCCTGGTGGCTCAGGGGGTAAAGCATCTGCCTGCAATGCAGGAGACCCGGGTTCCATCCCTGGGTGGGGAAGATCCCCTGGAGAAGGAAATGGCAACCCACTCCAGTACACTTGCTTGGAAAATTCCATGGACAGAGGAACTTTGTAGGCTACAGTCCATGGGGTCGCAAAGAGTCGGACACGACTGAGCGACTTCACTTCACTTCACTTCGCATATCATTTATTATATATAATGACAATTTTTTACCAAATGGCTTATACTATATATTCTGTTCTATAATTTCCTTTTTTTCACAAACACTATCCAGACAACAATATCAAAGTCCAGATATATGTATCTACTCCATTTTAAAAATGACTATTTAGTATCTCATTAAATGATGTTCCATGGTATATTTTATGTAATCTCTACTGATAAAGATTTGTTTCCAATTTTTTAATATTTTAAAAAATGGAGTAAACATCCTTGTCTATTTATCTTTGCACATCTATTTAGGAAATAGAATTGTTGGATCAAGGGACATTGAGCATATATTTTAAAGTAAACTAATAATAGCATCATATATAATATGTTCTTCACTTACATTAAAGATTATATCATTTCATGATCCCACATTAACTTTGTAAATATCATTTCAATGGCTGCAAAATCTCTTACCAAGTGAATTCTTACTTCTAACCATATGAATGCTATGTACACGGGACACTTAACTTCTGTTTTTAACTTCTAATTCTAACGATTGACTTTAACCACATCTTGTGTGAGACTCAATATGGCTATAAAACATGGCTTATTTGAGGCCAAAAAATACATGAGCAACTTTAAAAACTTCTCTATACCTGTAAAGATAGGAAAAAAGATATACAAAGTCACATTTATTAATTTTACTCAGGAAATAAGCCAATATTTCAAAGATGAAAAAATATTTCTTGACAGCAAATCTAAGCCACCTAAGATTTTAGCAAAAGTCTCTTTAAAATATAGTCATATTGTTTATCTGTCCATCCTATGTATACTAGTCTGCATGTACTAATACTTCAATAAAATAGTCTTTAAAATAGTCATGTCAGAGCCGGAGGAGGCTTCTAGCTAAAACAGTTCTTCCGTAGTTAACCTAGGAAACCACAGTGTTTGCTGATCATAATCTTTGCTGCCCTGGTTCCTCATCCCCTGGCTTGCGCATGCAATGTCCCTGGCTAACAGGTATCAGATAGTTTCATACCATGGTCATTAATGAACACAATAGTGAAAAGACTAGTGAGCCTGTTCAAACCTATGTGTCCAAGTTGCCTTAAATCACACCTCTTTCAAGAGCTTGGTTCCCAGAAACATCAAATGTATTAGACCGTGCAATTCTGGAAAATATATTAATCTGCTCTTTGTCAAGCACTGTCCATAATCCGGATTTTAAAAAATGAGTAAATGGAACACTTTTTTCAAATAAAAGTTTATACAGAAACCTAATATGTAAAACATTAAAGAAAAAATCTGCTCAGGCCCAAGCTAGATTCAGGTTCAGAGTTTTACTTCTTCAGCTTTCTCTTTTCCCCAGTACTGTGGTCCTCGAGGTACATTCTCATGCAAAAGTTGAGTCTGAAATAAGCAAGAAATGAAACAGAGTAATAGATGAGATATTGATAAGGAGAAGGGCCACATCTGCAAAAAAAAAGCAAAAAAAAGAATTCTCTTTTTTCCCAAGAAACAATATTTAGTAAGAGAATTTATAACTAACTTTATTGACCTTAATGCACATAGTCAGTCAGTTCAGTTCTGTTCAGTGGCTCAGTCGTGTCCAACTCTTTGCAACACCATGAATTGCAGCACGCCAGGCCTCCCTGTCCATCACCAACTCCCGGAGTTCACTCAAACTCATGTCCATCAAGTCAGTGATGCCATCCAGCCATCTCATCCTCTGTTGTCCCCTAGACTCTGTCAGATCTAGTCCCTTAAATATATTTCTCATTTCCACTGTATAATCATAAGGGATTTAGGTCATACCTGAATGGTCTAGTGGTTTTCCCTACTTTCTTCAATTTAAGTCTGAATTTGGCAATAAGGAGTTCATGATCTGAGCCACAGTCAGCTCCTGGTCTTGTTTTTGTTGACTGTATACAGCTTCTCCATCTTTGGCTGCAAAGAATATAATTAATTAATTAAAGTTTAGGATAATCTTACATAATTTTTCATTTTTACTGTACTAAAAGTTCTTCTTATATAAAAACATATAGGTAGATACAATTTTTAAAACCCAAATCTTGAGTTCAAATATAATCAGAGGTCATTTACTATCTAACAACTGAAATTTAACTAATGTTAGACACCTAAACCATTCCCTACCCTATCTTTTGGAATCTTGTTTCTCATTTTTTTAAACTGAAATATAGTTGATATATTATATATTATGTTAGTTTCAGGTATGCTACATAGGGATTTGATATTTGCATATATTATGAAAAGATCACCACAGTAAGTCGAGTAACCATCTTTCCTCATGCAAAGTTATTACAATATTATCACTTATACTGCTTCTGTTGTGTACTACATCCCTGTAGTTTATATTTTTTATAACTGGAGACTTTTATCTCTTAATCTCCTTCAAAACATCCCTACCCCCTGGCAACCACCAGTTCTCTTTGAGTCTTTTCATTGTTTTGTTTGTTATGTTATTTAGATTTCACATATAAGAGAGATCATACGGTATTGTCTTTATCTGACTTATTTCACTTACCGTAACACCCCTATATCCATCCAGTTCAGTTCGTTCAGTTCATTCAGTTCAGTTGCTCAGTCATGTCTGACCCTTTGCAACCCCATGAACTGCAGCATCCCAGGCCTCCCTGTCCATCACCAACTCCTGGAGTTCACTCAAACTCATGTCCATCAAATCGGTGATGCCATCCAGCCATCTCATCCTCTGTCGTCGTTTTCTCCTCCTGCTCCCAATCCCCCTCAGCATCAGGGTTTTTTCCAATGAGTCAACTCTTGGCATGAGGTGGCCAAAGTATTGGAGTTTCAGCCTCAGTATCCAGTCCTTCCAATGAACACCCAGGACTGATCTCCTTTAGGATGGACTGGTTGGATCTCCTTGTGGTCCAAAGGACTCTCAAGAGTCTTCTCCAACACCACAGTTCAAAAGCAACAATTCTTCAGCTCTCAGCTTTCTTCACAGTCCAACTCTCACATCCATACATGACTACTGGAAAAACCATAGCCTTGACTAGATGGACCTTTGTTGACAGAGTAATATCTCTGCTTTTCAATACGCTGTCTAGATTGGTCATAACTTTCCTTCCAAGGAGTAAGCGTCTTTTAATTTCATGGCTGCAATCACCATCTGCAGTGATTTTGGAGCCCCCAAAAATAAAGTCTGACACTGTTTCCCCATCTATTTCCCATGAAGTGATGGGACCAGATGCCATGATCTTCATTTTCTGAATGTTGAGCTTTAAGTCAACTTCTTCACTCTCCACTTTCACTTTCATCAAGAGGCTTTTTAGTTCCTCTTCACTTTCTGCCATAAGGGTGGTGTCATCCGCATATCTGAGGTTATTGATATTTTTCCTGGCAATCTTTATTCCAGCTTGTGCTTCTTCCAGCTCAGTGTTTCTCATGATGTACTCTGCATATTAGTTAAATAAGCAGGGTGACAGTATATAGCCTTGACGTACTCCTTTTCCTATTTGGAACCAGTCTGTTGTTCCATGTCCAGTTCTAACTGTTGCTTCCTGATCTGCATACAGATTTCTCAAAAGGCAGGTCAGGTGGTCTTACCAGGATGGTCTTACCATCTCTTTCAGAATTTTCCACAGTTTATTGTGATCCACACAGTCAAAGGCTTTCGCATAGTCAATAAAGCAGAAATAGATGTTTTTCTGGAACTCTCTTGCTTTTTCCATGATCCAGCGGATGTTGGAAATTTGATCTCTGGTTCCTCTGCCTTTTCTAAAACCAGCTTGAACACCTGGAAGTTCACAGTTCACGTATTGTTGAAGCCTGGCTTGGAGAATTTTGAGCATTATTTTACTAGCATGTGAGATGAGTGCAATTGTGCAGTAGTTTGAGCATTCTTGGCATTCCCTTTCTTTGGGATTGGAATGAAAACTGACTTTTTCCAGTCCTGTGGCCACTGCTGAGTTTTCCAAATTTGCTGGCATATTGAGTGCAGCACTTTCACAGCACCATCTTTCAGGATTTGAAATAGCTCAACCGGAATTCCATCACCTCCACTAACTTTGTTCATAGGGATGCTTTCTAAGGCCCACTTGACTTCACATTCCAGGATGTCTGGCTCTAGGGAGTGATCACACCATCATGATTATCTTGGTCGTGAAGCTCTTTCTTGTACAGTTCTTCTGTGTATTCTTGTCACCTTTTCTTAATATCTTCTACTTCTGTTAGGTCCATACCATTTCTGTCCTTTATTGAGCCCGTCTTTGCATGAAATGTTCCCATGGTATCTCTAATTTTCTTGAAGAGATCTCTAGTCTTTCCCATTCTGTTCTTTTCCTCTATTTCTTTGCATTGATCCCTGAAGAAGGCTTTCTTATCTCTTCTTGCTATTCTTTGGAACTCTGCATTCAGATGCTTATATCTTTCCTTTTCTCCTTTGCTTTTCGCTTCTCTTCTTTTCACAGCTATTTGTAAGGCCTCCCCAGACAGCCATTTTGCTTTTTTGCATTTCTTTTCCATGGGGATGATCTTGATTCCTGTCTCCTGTGCAATGTCATGAATTTCCATCCATAGTTCATCAGGCACTCTATCAGATCTAGACCCTTAAATCTATTTCTCACTTCCACTGTATAATCATAAAGGATTTGATTTAGGTCATACATGAATGGTCTAGTGGTTTCCCCACTTCTTCAATTTAAGTCTGAATTTGGCAATAAGGAGTTTATGATCTGAGCCATAGTCAGCTCCTGGTCTTGTTTTTGCTGATGGTATTAAGCTTCTCCATCTTTGTCTGCAAAGAATATAATCAATCTGATTTTGGTGTTGACCATCCATTTTGTGGCAAATGGAAATATTTCATTTTGTAATGGCTGAGTAATGTTCCATTGTATGTATTTGTTGTTGTTGTTGTTTAGTCTCTAAGTCACGTCCAACTTTTTGTGACCCCTTGGACTGCAGCACACCAGGCTTCCCTGTCCTTCACTATCTCCGAGCTTGCTCAAACTCATGTCTGTTGAATCAGTGACGCTATCCAACCAACTCATCTTCTTTCACTCCCTTCTCCTTCTGCCCTCAATGTTTTCCAGCATAGGGGTCTTCTCAAAAGTGTCAGCTCTTTACATCAGGTGGTCAAAGTACTGGAGATTCAGCTTTAGCATCAGTCCTTCTAGAGAATATTCAGGATTGATTTCCTTTAAGATTGACTGGTTTGATCTCCTTGCAATCTAAGGAATTCTCAAGAGTCTTCTACAGCACCATAATTCTAAAGCAGCAATTCTTTAGTGCTCAGCCTTCTTTATGGTCCAACTCTCACATCTATACATGACTACTGGAAAAAAAATAGCTTTGACTATATGGACATTTGTCAGCAAAGTGATATCTCTGCTTTTTAATATACTGCCTAGGTTCGTCATAGTTTTTCTTCCAAAGAGCAAGTGTCTTTTAATTTATGGCTGTCATCACTATCTACAGTGGCTTTGGAGCCCAAGAAAATAAAACCTGTCACAGTCTCCAGTTTTTCCCCTTCTGTTTGTCATGAAGTGATGGGACCAGATGCTATGATCTTAGTTTTCTGAATGTTGAGTTTTTGTTTAATTTATTTATTTTTTAATTGAAGGATAACTGCTTTACAGAATTTTGTTGTTTTCTGTTAAACATCAACATGAATCAGCCATAGGTGTACAAATGTCCCCTGCCTCTTGAACCTCCCTCCCACCTCCCTCCCCAGCCCACCCCTCTAGGTTGACACAGAGGCCCTGTTTGAGTTCCCTGAGACATACAGCAAATTCCTGTTGGCTATCCATTTTACATATAGTAATGTAAGTTTCCATGTTACTCTCTCCATATATCTTACCCTCTCCTCCCCTCTTCCCATGTCCGTACATCTGTTCTCTATATCTGTTTCTCCATTGCTGCCTTGCAAATAAATTCATCAGTACCATCTTTCTAGATTCCATATATATGCATTAGTATATAATATCTATCTTTCTCTTTCTGACTTACTTCACTCTGTGTAATAGGCTCTAGGTTCATCCACCTCATTATAACTGACTCAAATGTGTTTCTTTTTAAGGCTGAGTAATATTCCACTGGGGGGCTTCCCTGGTGGCTCAGAGGTTAAAGCGTCTGCTTGCAATGCGGGAGACCTGGGTTCGATCCCTGAGTTGGGAAGATCCCCTTGGAGAAGGAAATGGCAACCCACTCCAGTATCCTTGCCTGGAGAATCCCATGGACAGAGGAGCCTGGTGGGCTACAGTCCACGGGGTCACAAAGAGTATGACATGACTGAGTGACTTCACACACACACACACACAATATTCCACCATATATATGCACCACAACTTCTTTATCCATTCATCTGCTGATGACATCCAGGTTGTTTCCATGTTCTAGCTATTGTAAATAGTGCTGCAATGAACATTGGGGTACATGTGTCTTTTTCAGTTTTGGTTTCCTAGGGGTATATACTGAGGAGTGGGATTTCTGGGTCATATGATGGTTTTATTCCTAGCTTTTTAAGGAATCTCCATACTATCTTCCATAGTGGCTGTATCAATTTACATTCCTACCAACAAACCAAAAGGGTTCCCTTTTTTTCACACCTTCTCCAGCATTTATTGTTTGTAGACTTTTTGATGATGGATATTCTGACTGGTGTGACATGAAATCTCATTGTAGTTTTGATTTACATTGCTCTAAGAGGTGGGACTACCAGACCACCTGACCTGCCTCTTGAGAAACCTGTATGTAAGTCAGGAAGCAACAGTTAGAACTGGACATGGAACAACAGACTGGTTCCAAATAGGAAAAGGAGTACGTCAAGGCTGTGTACAGCAAAGTGATTCAGTTTTTTATATTTACATAGATTGTTGTTCTTCCCTTATAGGTTATTTCAAAATATTGACTATTGTTTCCTGTGCTGTACAGGAGGTCCTTGTTAATCTTCTATATATAGTAGTGTGTATATGTTAATCCCAAACTCCTAATTTATCCCTTCGTCCCCAAATTGCTAACTTCATGACCTGTGAATATTAACTCAAAAAAAGAAAACAAAGTTAATGTAAGCAGTAAGTAGACGGTTCTGTTCCTACTATAAGCTCTTTCTCTCTGTGTATGTGTATGTGTGTGTGTTAGTCTAGCCGCTCGGTTGTATCCGACTCTTTGCGACCACATGAACTGTATGTAGCCCGCCAGGCTCCTCTGTCCATGGAATTCTCCAGGCAAGAATACTGGAGTAGGTTGCCATTCCCTTCTCCAGAGAAATCTTCCCAACCCAGGGATTGAACCCAAATCTCCTGCATTGCAGGCAGATTCTTCAACATCTGAGCCACCAGGGAAGCCCCGTAAGCTTAACTTATATGCAGAGTACATCATGAGAAAAACTGGGCTGGAGGAAGCACAAGCTGGAAGCAAGATTGCTGGGAGAAATATCAATAACCTCAGATATGCAGATGACACCATCCTTATGGCAGAAAGTGAAGAAGAACTAAAGAGCCGCTTGATGAAAGTGAAAGAGGAAAGTGAAAAAGTTGGCCTAAAGCTTAACATTCAGAAAACTAATAAGATCATGGCATCTGGTCCCATCACTTCATGGCAAATAGATGGGGAAACAATGGGAACAGTGGCTGACTTTATTTTTCTGGGCTCCAAAATAACTGCAGATGGTGACTGCAGCCATGAAATTAAAAGACACCTACTCCTTGGAAAGAAAGTTATGACCAACCTAGACAGCATATTAAAGAACAGAGACATTACCTTGTCAACAAAGGTCCATCTAGTCAAGGCTATGTTTATTTCAGTAGTCGTGTATGGATGGAGAGTTGGACTACAAAGAAAGCTGAGCACTGAATAACTGATGCTTTTGAACTGTGGTGTTGGAGAAGACTCTTGAGAGTCCCTTGGACTGCAAGGAGATCCAACCAATCCATTCTGAAGGAGATCAGCCCTGGGATTTCTTTGGAAGGAATGATGCTAAAGCTGAAACTCCAGTACTTTGGCCACCTCATGGGAAGAGCTGACTCATTGGAAAAGACTCTGATGCTGGGAGGGATTGAGGGCAGGAGGAGAAGGGGACGACCAAGGATGAGATGGCTGGATGGCATCACTGACTTGATGGACATGAGTCTGAGTGAACTCCGGGAGTTGGTGATGGACAGGGAGGCCTGGCGTGCTGCGATTCATGGGGTCGCAAAGAGTCGGACAAAAGTGAGCGAATGAACTGAACTGAACTGATGCTGTTAGGAAGTGTTCCAATTTCATTCTTTTACATGTAGCTGTCCAGTTTTCCCAGCACTATTTATAGAAGAGGCTATCTTTGCCCCATTGTATATTCTTGCCTCCTTTGTCAAAAATAAAGTCCCCATAAGTGTGTGGGTTTATTTCTGGGCTTTCTATCTTATTCCATTCTACGAGGCCAGCATCCCCCTGATACCAAAATCAGACAAAGACAACAACAACAAAAAGAAGACTACAGACCAATATCACTGATGAACAGAGATACAAAAATCCTCAGCAAAATTCTAGCAAACAGAATTCAACAACACATTTAAAAGCTCATACAGCATGATCAAGTTGATGCAGGATTCTTTAATGTACACAAATCAAACAATGTGATACACCATATTAATAAACTGAAAGATAAAAACCATATGATAATCTCAAAGATGCAGAAAAAGCCTTTGACAAAATTCAGCACCCACTTATGATTAAAACTCTTCAAAAAATGGGCATAGAAGGAACCTACCTCAACATAGTAAAGGCCATAAATGATAAGCCCACAGCAAACATTATTCTCAATGGTGAAAAACTGAAAGCATTTCCCCTAAGATCAGGAATAAGACAAGGGTGTCCACTCTCACCACAATTATGTAACATAGTTTTTTAATTCCTAGCTACAGCAATCAGAGAAGAAAAATAAAAGGAATCCAGATCAGAATAGAAGCTGTCAGAAAAAAAGCTCTCACTGTGCAGTGAGACTTGATACTATACATAGAAAACCCTAAAGATACTATCAGAAAATTTCCAGCACTAATCAGTGAATTTAGCAAAGTCGCAAGATACAGAATCAATACACAGAAATCATTTGCATTCCTATGTACTAACAATGAAGAATCAGAAAGAGAAATTAAGGAATCAGTCCCATTCACCATTACAACAAAAAGAATAAAATATCTAGGAATAAACCTACCTACAGAGACAAAAGAACTATGCACAGAAAATTATAAGACACCGATGAAAGAAATCAAAGGTGACATAAACAGATGGAGAGATATTCCATGTTCCTGGGTTGGAAGATATTGTGAAAGTGACTATATTACCAAATGCAATCTACAGATTCAGTGTGATCCCTATCAAATTACCAATGGCATTTTTCACAGAACTAGAACAAAAAATTTCACAATTCATTCACAAAAGATCCCAAATAGTCAAAGCAGTCTTGAGAAAGAGGAATGGAATTGAAGGAATCAACCTTCCTATTTGAGATTATACTACAGAGCTACAGTCATCAAGACAGTATGGTACTGACACAAAAACAGAAATATAGACCAATGAATGTTGAGCTTTAAAGCCAGCTTTTTCACTCTTCTCTTTCACCCTCATCAAGAGGTTCTTTAATTCCTCTTTGCTTTCTGGCATTAGAGTGATATCATCTGCATATCTGAGGTTGTTGATATTTCTCCAGGCAATCTTGATTCCAGCTTGTGCTTCATCCAGCCCAGCATTTTGCATGATGTACTCTGCATATAAGTTAAACAAACAGGGTGACAATATACAGCCTTGACACACTCCTTTCCCAATTTGGAACCAGTCTGTTGTTTCATGTCCCATTCTAACTGTTGCTTCCTGACCTGCATACAGATTTCTCAGGAGGCAGGTAAGGTGGTCTGGCATTCCCATTTCTTTAAGAATTTTCCACAGTTTGTTGTGATCCACACATTCAAAGGCTTTAGCATAGTTAATGAAGCAGAAGTAGATGTTTTTCTGGAATTCCCTTGCTTTCTCTATGATTCAACAAATGTTGGCAATTTGATCTTTGGTTCCTCTACCTTTTCTAAATCCAGTTTGAACATCTGGAATTTCTTGGTTCACATCCTGCTGAATCCTAGTTTGAAGGAGTTTGAGCATTACCTTTGTAGCATGTGAAATGAGCACAATTTTTCCGGTGGTGTGAACATTCTTTAGGATTGGAATGAAAACTGACCTTTTCCAGTCCTGTGGCCACTGCTGAGTTTTCCAAATTTGTTGGCATAGTGAGTGTAGCACTTTCACAGCATCATCTTTTAGAATTTGAAATAGCTCAGCAGGAATTCTATCACCTCCACTAGCTTTGTTAATGCTTCTTCTTCTTTTTTTTTTTTTTTATAGTAATGCTTCTTAAGGCCCACTTGACTTCACACTCTAGAACGTCTGGCTCTAGGTGAATGACCACACCATCATGGTTATAGGAGACATTAAGAACTTTTATGTATATTCTTGCGTGTATTCTTGCCACCTCTTCTTAATCTCTTCTGTTTCTGTTAGGTCCTTACCATTTCTGTCCTTTATCGTGCCCATCCTTGCATGAAATGTTCCCTTGATATCTCCAATTTTCTTGAAGACATCTCTAGTGTTTTCTGTTCTATTGTTTTCCTCTATTTCTTTGCAGAGTTCACAAAGAAGACTTTCTTATCTCTTTTTAGTATTCTCTGGAACTTTACAAAAAAAGTTGTATATATATATATATATATATATGCCACATTTTCTTTATCATTCATCTATTAGTGGACATTCAGGTTGCTTCTCTGTCTTGGCTGTTTCTTAATAATGCTGCAATGAACATTGGTGTATATATCTTTTAGAATTAGTGTCTTTTTTTCCTTTGGGTAAATACCCAGAAGTGAGATTGCTGAATCATGTGATAGTTCTACTTATAATTTTTTGAGGAACTTTCATACTGTTCCATAGTAGCTATACCAACTTACAATCCTACTAACATGGCATGAGGGTTCTCTTTTCTCTACATCCTATCAACACTTGTTTTCTTTTTGATAACAGGTGTGAAGCAGTATCTCATTGTGGTTTTGATCTGCAGTCCTGTGATTACTAGAGATGTTGAGCATCTTTTCACATGTCTGCTGACCTTCTGCATGTCTTTGAAAAAATGTCTATTCAGGTCCTCTGCCCATTTTTTCACTGGACTGTTTGCTTTTTTGATGTTGAGTTTTACTAGTTTTTTGTATAGGTTTGTTATCAGATTTGTCGTTTGCAAACGTCTTTTCCCATTCAGCAGGCTGCTTTTTTGTTTTGTTGATAGTTTTCCTTTGCTGTGACAAAAGCTTTTTAGTTTGATGTTATGCTATTTACTTATTTTTGCTTTTGTTTCCCTTGCATGGAGAGACAAATCCAAAAAACTTTCTAAGCCTGGTGTCTGGTTTTCTTCTACAAGTTTTATGGCTTCAGGTCTTACATTTAAGTCTTTAATTCATTTCAGCTTATTTTTGTATACAATGTGAAAAAGTCTAATTTGAGTCTTTTGCATGTAGTGGTCCCATTTTTCCAACACCACTTGCCGAAGAGGCTGTCTTTTCCCCATTGTATAGTCTTACTTCCTTTGTTGTAGATTAATTGACCATATAAACATGGATTGATTTCTGGGGTCTCTATTCTGTTCCATTGATCCATATGTCTGTTTTTTTGTGCCAGTACCATATCTCCAGCTTTCTTCTTCTTTCTCAAGATCATTTTGCTATTTGGAGTCTTTTGTATTTCCATATAAATTTTATAATAATCTGTTCTTTTTCTGTGAATGTGGCCCTTGGGCTGGGAATACCCCTGCTGGGAAGATGGTGCTGCTACCTGAGAAGGAAAATAACATGTAACATCCTGCAATCTCCCATCTGCTGACCTCTGTGGCCTGCACCTCACTTCCTTGTGGCTTTGGATCTGGTTAAGCCTGAGCCCCATCTGGGAATGCATCCTTCTTACCTCCTGTGCAGGCTGTGTTTCTGCTGGGCAGGAGGACAGAACTTCGGGTGGAGAGAAACATACCATGGCTTCAGGCACCTGGCTATTTTATTTGGGAAAGCTGAGCTATGAGCAGTTTTGGTTTTTTTTTCCCCCAAAGGTGGGACAGCCACTTCCTTCCCGCATCACATCAACAGTGAGGGTTGGAGGACTGGTCGGAACTATTACTATGACTGGGGCACTGGGAGAAGAGGGCACTGGAGTGGTTCAATGTAAAGATGTGTAAAAAAGAAGAAGAAAAAAAAGAGCTGTAATTGTTTTAAAGTGGAAAAACCATCCAAGCACTTTAACGCCACCGTACCAGGTGAACTGATACAGCACAGAAACTTTCCTTTATACCAACTGTCATTGCCAGAATTTTGTATTCTGTTTCATAAGGATTTAAGAAAAGTCATAAAAAAAAATCTGGTAGGGATTTTGATAGGAATTGCATTGAATCTGTAGATTGCCTTGGGTAGCACGGTCATTTAAACAATATTAATTTTTCCAATCTATGAGCACAATGTATCTTTCCATT
The DNA here is from genome assembly GCF_042477335.2 of Ovis canadensis. Taxonomy (NCBI): domain Eukaryota; kingdom Metazoa; phylum Chordata; class Mammalia; order Artiodactyla; family Bovidae; genus Ovis; species Ovis canadensis. The sequence goes on from NC_091260.1 coordinate 36,665,378, forward strand.
TGCTTGTATCATCTTCAATTTCTTCATAAATGCCTTATAGTTTTTGAGTACATGTCTTTTACCTCCTTGGTTAGATTTAGTCCTAAGTATTTTATTCTTTTTGATGCAATTGAAAATGGGATTGTTTTTCTTAGTTTCTCTTTCTGATAGTTGTTAGTATATATAAATGCAAATTTCTGTATATTAATTTTGTATTGTATAACCTTATTGAATTCATTTATTAGCTCCAATAGTTTTTTGGTGGTATCTTTAGGCTTTTCTGTGTATCGTATCATGTCATCTGCAAACAGTGAAAGTTTTACTTCTTCTTTTCCAGTTTGGATTTCTTTATTTCCTTTTCTTCTCTGATTGCCATGGCTAGGACTTTCAATACTATGTTGAATAAAAGTGGCAAGAGTGGACATCCTTGTCTTATTCCTGATCTTGGAGGGAATGCTTTCAGGTTTTCGCCACTGACAATGATGTTAGGTATGGGTTTGTCATCTATGGCCTTTATTATGTTGAGGTATATTCCATGTATACCCACTTTGTGGAGAGTTTTTTTTTTAAATTATAAATGAATGTAAAAATTTGCCAGAAGACTTTTCTGCATCTACTGAGATGATCATATGATTTTACTGCTTTTGTCTTTCGACCTTCCTACTAGCTTTGTAAGTGCTTGGTTGATCTACCCTTACCATATATCTGCCTTTATCACTGAGATTTCTTTTTTCCTTTCATAATTTTCTTATTTGTAGTTTTGGTCTTTTCTTTTCCACTTAGAGAAGTCCCTGCAATGTTTTAATGATTTTTTTGTAAAACCAGTTTGGCGGTATAAAGCCAGTTTGGTGCTCAACTCTTTCAGCTTTTGTTGTCTGTAAAACTTTTGTCTCTGCATGATACCTTACCAGTTAGAGCATTATTGCTGTAGTTTCCCCCCAACCCTCTCTTCGTCACTTTAAATATACTGACTCACTCCCTTCTGACCTGCAAAATTTCTGCTGAAAAGTAAGCTCATAGTGTTAGAAGTTCCCTAGTGGTCCAAAAGTTAGAACTTTGAGCTTCTACTGCAGGGAACACAGGTTTGATCCCTGGTTGAGGAGTTAAAACCCCTCAAGCTGTGCAGGGCAACTGGAAAAAAAAAAAAAGTAAGCTCATAATCTTACAGAAATTCCCCTATATTTAACTGGTTGCTTTTTCTTTGCTTGTTTTAAGATTCTCTTTTTATCTTTAATTTTTGCCATTTTAATTTTAGTGTCTCTTGATCTCTTTGGGTTGACCTTGCTTAGGACTCTCTGTGCTTCTTGGTCCTAGCGGTCTGTTTCCTTTCCCAGATTAGAGAAGTTATTTCAGCTATTATTTCTTAAGGTATGTTTTCTGCTCCTTTCTCCCTTGCCTCCTTCTAGGACCCCTATAATGCAAATTTTAGTATGCTTGATGTGATCTTAGAGATCTCTTAAACTATGCTCATTAAAAATATTTTTTCTTTTATTTTGTTTAACTTGGGTGAATTCCACTACTTTGTCTCCCATTTCACTGATCCATTCCTCTTTATCATCTAATCTACTGTTGATTCCTGCTGGGCTATTAAAAAGTAGTGTTTTTACATTTTGAAGAAAACAACTTCAGTATTGTATTCTTCAACTCTGATTGGTTCTTTTTATATCTTGTAATATACTTCTTACTGTGTTCATTCATTCTTCTCCTGAGTTCATTGATCATCTGTATGAAAATTGCCTTGAACTCTTTGTCAGTTCTTATCTCCATTTTGCTTAGTTCTTCTGGGGTTTTATCTTATTTATTCATTTAGAATGCATTCCTCTGTCATTTCGTTTTGCCCGATTCTCTATTTTCATTTCTATGTGTTACTGTTAGGTAGGTGGGTTATGTGTCCTGATTTTGGAGAAGTGGCCTTATGTAGAAGTCCTAGGACACCCTTAGGACACCAGAGCTATATGCTCTAGTAGTGCCCTCTCTATGTGCTGTAGTCAACTTCTGTGGGCATGCTAGTATGTGGGGCCACCCCTGGCCCAGTTGGTTGTCAGGCCTTGCCAAGTGTGAAGGTTGCCAGCTTGTTGATGTCTGAGGTCAGGTCTTGGGACAGTTGGTTATGGGGTCCACAGGGTCCTGAGGCTGGTGCCAGCCCACTGGTGGGTTGGGATTTGTTCTGGGGCACTGGCTGCTTGGCATGGGGGCTTCCAGGACTGGTGCTTATCAATGGGTGGGTGGGTAAGGCCCCAACCCAATAGCTTAGCAAGAGAATTCCAAAATGGCCCTCGCCAGCACCAGTGTCCTTGTGGTAGAATGTGCTCCTAAAAATGGTTGCTGCCAGTGTTTGTGTCCCCATGGGCATTCCTAGTTGCCTTCTATCTCTCCAGAAGGCTCCAAATTAAGCAAGTGAGTTTGACTCAGATTTCTTCCAAATTACTGCCTCTGTGCTGAGTCTGAGAGCTTGTGCAGTTTTGGTGTATCCTTTAAGAAAGAACTCTTGGCTTCCTAGAGCCCTCTGGCTCTCCTGTACACAAACCCTGCTGGCCTTCAGTGCCAGACATTCTAGGGACTTGTATTCTCCGTGCAGGATCCTTGGATCTGAGAACCCAATGTAAGGCTCAGACCCATTGCTCTTTAGAGAGAGCTTATGCAATCGTGGTGATCCTCCCTTTGTGGGTCACCTAGCTTGGGGTATAGTACTTGACTATACTGTGTTCAGTCTATTTATGTATATTAAATAGTATATGTTTGCTTGGAGGCTAGTCCAGCTCAGCACAATAGGTTTTGTTCTAGTAGGAGAAGAGAAAACTTGGAGAATACAGAAATTTGGACTAAAATAGCCTCATCTTTTGGAGAAGGCAATGGCACCCCACTCCAGTACTCTTGCCTGGAAAATCCCATGGACAGAGGAGCCTGGTAGGCTGCAGTCCATGGGGTCGCTAAGAGTCGGACATGACTGAGCAACTTCACTTTCACTTTTCATTTTCATGCATTGGAGAAGGACATGGCAACCCACTCCAGCGTTCTTGCCTGGAGAATCCCAGGGACGGCGGAGCCTGGTGGGCTGCCGTCTATGGGGTCGCACAGAGTCGGACATGACTGAAACGACTTAGCTGCAGCAGCAGCCTTATCTTTAAGTGCTGCTTTAAAAAAAAAAAACAAAAAACTCCACAGACCACCTACATCAGAATCATCTTGAAGTGTTAAACATGTTAAGTTTTCTACTTCGCTTCCAAAAATTCTTCCTCAACGTGTGGGGAGAAGCCCAGGAATCATCTGGTCTCCAGGTGATTCCAATGTGCACTCAGGCAAGAAATTGACAATAGGGAGTTCCAGCAAGAGATACTAGGGAATTCTGGAGGGCTAGTGTGCAGAGTTCAGCTGAGAGTAAACTAAGACAGGTAAGCATCTGGCATCCAAGATGCCTCAAACCAGTCCTATACCAGTTCTGAGCTACTTGTTATCAGATCTCCTCTTCAACTCTTTCTCTGCTCTGCTTGGTACAGCAGGATATCTTGTTCCTGCGGGCTGTTTCCTAGGCCCCTATAATTTGACTTCCCAGTGAGATTAGTCAGTGAGAGATATTGACATAAGTCTAGAGGGCAGAAGGAAGAAGCCAGGGCATTTTTCCCTATATCCCTGTCTTAGCCTCCTCTAGCTGCAACTGTGTTTTCTTCACCATTTCAGCTTCCGACAGACAGACCTACTGTGGTTCTTGTTTCCACAAGCTGACTCCAGCCCCCAGTCTCTAATCATACTATTTTCCATTTCCATACCTTCAGGTTTGAAGTGGAAGTGCCTTCCTTCTGCTGCTGCTAATATCTGGAATGCTTTAAATTCCATACTAATTTCTCAACTACTCCATCATCCATGTAACCAGTTCTCTTTCTTAAATTCTCTTTATTTAAAATACTCTGAACGGTAACATGGAAACATACATTACCATCTGTAAAATAGATAGCCAATGGGAATTTGTTGTATGACTCAGGGAACTCAAACTGGGGCTCTGTAACAACCTAGAGAGGGATGAGGGGGTGAGGGATGAGGAGGGAGGTGGGAAGGGTGTTCAAGTGGGAGGGGATAGAGGTAAGCAATTATCCTTCAATTAAAAATAAATAAAAATAAAATAAAATACTCTGAACAGTTTCTGTTTTCTTTATTGGATCCTGGTTGATATAACCCCATCCACAGAACTAGCTAGGGTTCAGAACCAGGCCTCCAGTCACTCCTTAAGTAGGTATAAGTGAATAAGTTCCAGAGTAGATGGTGAAGAATAAAGCAGACAGGGCTTCAGTCATGGGCTAGGGCCCTAGGGTGTATTCCTCAGAATTTTTCAAATGTGTGATAAGGCTTGCTGCCTCCCTACAGACTGTACCTTGTGATCTTCAAAATAAGTCACCAAGGTGCAGTGTCTTCTGGAAGACATATCACTGGACTGTCTAGGATGTAATAACTGCTTAATCACTATTTACTGATGGGGGATCCCTCATGGTCCAGTGGTAAAGAATCCACCTGCCAAGGCAGGGGACACGGGCTCAATCCCTGGTCCAGGAAGATTCCACTTGCCACAGGGGAGCTAAGCCCATGTACCACAACTATTGAAGCCTGCATGACTAGAGCCTGTGCTCCACAACACAACAAGACAAACCACTGCAATGAGAAGCCCGTGCACCACAAAGAAGAGTAGCCTGGCTCACCGCAGCTAGACAATGTCCGTGTGCAGCAATGAATACCCAGTGCAACCAAACAAGTAAATAATGTTTAAAATAAATTTACTGACTATAGTTTGCATGGCAAGTTATTTGATCAGATTTAGAGTGAAAAATTAGAAAAAGATGCTTTTCACCCCATCCAACAAAAACTTCTGGCATGAAAAAAAAAAATGAAAGCTTATTTTTCTAAAGCTATTGATTTTTATTTTTAAGCACCCATAATTTTTTTCTCCTGGAACTGTATAATATCTTTTAGAGATTAAGTTTTTTAAAAAACTAGAAAACCAAGACTATAAACTAAGAATTTATTTTATCTACCTGGCAATGAATATTTGTCAGTATCTCTGGCGAAAAAAAAAAAAGCATGTTAATGAGGTACAAAATATCAGACTCCTGTTACATTAGGTTTCTACCACAATTTTGGCTCAGCAGGTAAATAATCTGCCGGCAATGCAGGAGACACAGGAGACGCAGGTTCAGTCCATGGGTCAAGAAGATCCCCTAGAGAAGGAAATGGCAATCTACTCCAGTATTCTTGCCTGAAAAATCCCATGAACAAAGGAGCCTAGCCTAGCCTAGCCAGTCCATGGGGTCATAAAGAGCTGGACACAACTGAGTGACTAAGCACGCACAGTTTTGTAGAAAAGTGTTAGCGCTCCTATGAAACTGAAAGTCTAGTGTTATTGGGATAACAAGGTTTAGGAGAAAGCAGAACATATTGAGATTAATGGGTTAATTTTTCAATGTAAGTTGGTACATTTGATAGTTTTATTTATTAAAATTCCATGAAATCACAATTTTCATTAACTACTATCACTCATAGAATTTTTAAATCAAAAATTAAAATGTTGAGACTTCTCTGATGGTCCAGTGGCTAAGACTCTGCGCTTCCAATGCAGGGGACCTGGGTTCAATCCCTGGTCAGGAAACTTAATCCCAACTTAAGATACCACATGCCGCAACTAAGACCCTGAGCAGCCAAACAAATAAATATTAAACAGTTTAAATGTTGATGTACAATGTTAGCCTGTACAATGTTGATATTATGTTAGCTTCAGATCTGCTAGCATATAGTGACTTGACGTTTGCATACTTTATGAGATGATCACCATGATAAGCCTAGTAACTGTCTCTTGTTGTCGTTCAGTTGCTAAGTCATGTCCGACTCTTTACAACCCCATGGACTGCAGCACGCTAGGCTCCCTGTCCTTCCCTATCTCCTGGAGTACACAGGAACACTTTTATCTTCTTTATCCAGAGCAGACTTTACTAGATTCTAATGCAAAGTATTCTTTAAGCCTATAACTATTGTTAATATAGCTTTATTTCTGTTCCCAGTCTGTAAGATTCTTAAAACAAAATAACATCAACTTCAATGCCTGTTTCACAATACAAAACAAAAACCCCAAGAGGAAAACATTCCAATACAAGCCATGGCGGCTTTAAAATTTTCCAAAAGACACCACACTCAAAGTCATCAACCTTATGATCTCCCTATTTGGAGACAGATAAAAACCCTTACTAATCAAGCTGAAAATCTGATTTCTCAACAGGGAATGCCTCGGAATCCTGAAAATATTTTTGTCGCTATGCTTGCTTTGCTTGCTTTGCTTCCCCCGCTCAGGCTGATTTGATTGATCACACTTATTGGGCTTATATACCTAATCCGCCCCCTTTTATTGTAGGTTATAGAATGGACAGGTATAGGACCAATTGTATCCACTACTGACTCAACACATATGCTCCCTCCTTGGAGCTTGGAGGGGCCCTCTCAGTCTGAGGAAGAAGGAAGACTAATTAACATTTCTCTAGGCTATGAAATCCTTCCTTTATGCATGGACCCAACAAAATTATGTATTAATGTTAGTCGACAAACATGGGCTTTCGTCCTGCCTCCAAGAAGAAACTTCCACACATTGCTTGGACTGTTTATTGCCCTGTCCTTTTATAAAAACCATGTCAATACTACCAAAACTCTAAGAAAAAGACAAAAGTTAAAATGTAAGGGGTTTACTTATAAAGACTTTAAATATATTCCTGTTTATTGAGATAAATGTCAAGCTAAATCAGGGAAATTAATGTTTATGGCCAATTACACCATTGTTGATTGGGGTCCTCCCAACACTGCAGCATGCTACGCTCCCTGTCCTTCCCTATCTCCTGGATGTGCTCAAATTCATGTCCACTGAGTCAGTGATACCATCCAACCATCTCATCCTCTGTTGCTCTCTTCTCCACCTGCCCTCAATCTTTCCCAGCATCAGGGGCTTTTCCAGCAACTGTCCCTATACAAAGTTATCTAAAGGTTATAAAATACTAATTGTATTTGTTTTGGGTGTATTGAATTATGATTGATTTTTAAATCTTTTTTCTTTTTATTATCCATATATTTCTAAATGAATGAGCATTTATCTTTTCTTTATTGTTATTACTTTTATTATTATTCTAATGATAATAATTAGTAACTTCATTTTGGGTACCAGACTCCTTTGTAAAATCTGTATTTTGTATATTAAGCAAGGTTCTGTAACATTGCTAATTTGGTGCAATGTGGAACGGATACAAGGGAAACTAGGGTCTGGCAATGAAAAAAGAAATCTCATGGGGAGTTCCTTAGGCTAATCTTTGCAACATCAGTGATCCAGCCCAGTTATTCGGGGGACAGGCCTTCTACATAAGAGCCCCAGCAACTTTAAGTTGAGAAAGAAAACAAGGTTAAAATTAAAATATAAAGCAAAGTATTTTTTTAAGAAAGAACAGCAAAATGCTAACCATAAAGGGAGAAATTGACATATTGGTCTGGATTGTATGAAAATTAAGAATTTCTTCTTCTCAAAAGACAATCAACTGATATATCCAACTGAAAAGGACTTCCCAGATCAATTCCAATCTGTGTGTGTGTGTGTGTGTGTGTGTGTGTGTGTGTGTGTGTGTGTAGGCTTCCCATACCAATAGCCAGTTCTGGAATGCCCCCAGGTTGTTTGAGAATTCAAAGCAATTCTGACACTATCTACCTGGAGTTAGAATCAGGTAAAGGGTTCAGTCCCACAAGACTACCCTCTGCTTTAGGCAATTAGTTACGTACCCAGTTTACCTGTCCTTCTATCCAGCTGGCTGTACAAATGGAAGTTTCCAACAATCCCTTGCAATTCTGGATGCCCATTACAAGTCCAGGTTTTTTGTTACCTGTTCTTCTGACCAATTGGCTGGTGAACAGAGGTTCCCACTCTCCCTTTCTCAGTTTTGATTAATTGGTTAGAATAGCTCACAGAACTCAGAGAAACATTTCAGTTCTGGACTACCAGTTTATTAGAAAAGGAGGTGATGAAGGATACAGATGAACATCCAAATGGAAGTTGTATAGGATAAGGAGTGGGAAAGGGACACAGAGCTTCCATGCTCTCTCCAGGGGGACCACTCTTCCCAAATCACCATGTGTTCACCAACCCAGAAGCTCTCTAAAACCTATTCTTTTGAGTTTTTATAGAAGTTGTATTACAGAGGCATGGTTGATTAAATAATTGGTTATGGTAATTGATTCAACCTCTAGCCCCTCTTCCAAAAGTGGGGCATGGGTGGTGGGAACTAAAAGTTCTAACCCTCTAATCACATGACTGGTTCTCTTGGCATCTATTAGTGCTTCCAAAGTCACCTCATTCACTTTACCATTCCCAATGCTTAGGAAATTCCAAGGGTTTGGGGAGCTGTGAGCTATGAACTATGGATGAAGACCAAATACATACAGAAGATATAGTTTGCTCATCTGAATGATCATATATGTATTTCTTATAAATAATAATACTGCATCAACAAAGAGATTATTTCCAGAAATACTAAGACCTCCTAAAAATCTATAAGAAAAAGACAACTCAACAGAAAAAATGAACAAAAGTGTTGAATAGACATTGCATAAAAGAGAATATAATTGTGTCTGATAAATACATAAAGAGTAGCTGCTGCTGCTGCTGCTGCTGCCAAGTCACTTCAGTCTTGTCTGACTCTGTGCGACCCCATAGATGGCAGCCCACCAGCCTCCCCCGTCCCTGGGATTCTCCAGACAAGAACACTGGAGTGGGTTGCTATTTCCTTCTCCGATGCATGAAAATGAAAAGTGAAAGTGAAGTTGCTCAGTAGTGCCAAACTCTTAGCGACCCCATGGACTGCAGCCTACCAGGCTCCTCTGTCCATGGGATTTTCCAGGCAAGAGTACTGGAGTGGGGTGCCATTGCCTTCTCTGTGTGTCTACAGCACCTGCAGCTAAATAAACATGGTATTTGTTCTCTATTTCCCCGTTTAAGCAAATCTGTGATAGGTAGAATAAGACTTTCCCCTTCAAAGATAATGTCTTCATTACCAGAACCTGTAAATATATAATTTTATATGACAAAAAGGACTTTTCAGGTGTAATTAAATGAAGAACTCTGAGAAGTGAATTTTCCTGGGTTATATGAGTGAGCCCAAACTAAAAGCACAGGTGTCCTTGAAATTTCAGTACCTCTCCCAGATATGGTCAGAGGGAAATATAACTATTAGAAGAATGTTCAGAGAGATGCAATGTTGCCAGCTTTGAGGAGGAGGAATATGGGCAGCCTTTAGAAGTAGAAGAAGCCCAAGAAATATATCTCCCCAGATCCTCCAGAAAGGAGCACAGCCCTGCCAGTACTATGATTTTAGCCCAATGAGACACACTGGAATTCTGACCTATAGAACTTTGAGATAAGAAATTTGTGTTGTTTTAAGCCACGAGTTGGTGATAATTTGTAACAGCAGCAGAAAACTAACAGACCTTCCTTTTTCCTATTGTTAGAAATGCAATTTTTGGAAAAAAAAAAACCTCACGCTTTAACCCTTTGTGAACTACCACTGTCAGCAGCAGTAACAAATATCCTAGAATATCAGAAGTTTGGCAAGACTGGGAGTTTATAATTATACTGAATCAAAACAGATATGCAAGGAGTAAAGGGCACAGAGGGCTTATCTGCAGTTCAACCCCTTCACTGTCCTCGGAGGCTCTGTCATGAAAAGAAGTGCTGTTTCCGCAAGGTACAGAGGTCAGGAAATGCTCCAATATACACCTGCCCTTGGTGTAACAACAAAAGTGACTTCATAAATAGGGAAATCATTCAAATAAACACATGGCATGCCAGTAATTCTAAAAACACATCCACACATCTGAGAACTGGTTACACCTCCCTGACCTGCGGCCAAGAAGATGACCTTTCCAAGGTCTCCAACAATAGAGGAATAATAGAGCCAAACAAAAGAACTCCATTGTTATTAGCAAGCATGCAAAATAGTACTCTGACAGTGTATCAGTCATTGACAATCTACTCTCTCTACCCATATTCTCTGATAGGACCTTTGATTTTTTTTTTCCCAGTTGTTTTGAAAGTGTTATGGAAGTACAAGTTTAAGGCACACTTCCTGAATCCTCCTATGTAGGAATACTGGAACTATTAACACTTCTAGAGCTAATATTTGATACATGACTTTGACACATCATACCTTCTGGATACTTGCTAACATTCCTTGAAAACTGTTTGGCTTTATCTTGTAATACTGAACATATTGTTAGTTTCCTATTAAATCACCACAAACTTGATGGCTTAAAACAACAGAAATTTATTCTCACACAGCTGTGGAGACCAGAAGTCCAAAGTCCACAGTCCAGGTTTTACTGGACTGATTCAATGTGTTGACAGGGCATCTTCTCTGCTGTCTTGGAGTCAAATCTCCTTTTGCCTCCCACTTATAAGAACCCACCTGGATGATCTAGGGTGATTTTCTGATCTCAAGGCCCTTAATTTAATCACATCTTCAAAGATACTTCTTCTATAAATATATACAGTAACAGTCACAGGTTTGGGCAATTAGGATGTGAACATATCTTTGGGGACCATTGTCAGCCTACCACAATACCTAGCAATTCCAATCCAATTAAATGCTCTGAAGATACTCCTGCCAAAGAGCACCAGGAAACATATACAAGACTATTCATGCTGCTGCTGCTGCTGCTAAGTCGCTTCAGTCGAGTCCGACTCTACTATTCACAAGCGTACTTTATAAGTGCATTTTAAAAGTCCAAAGGAAAACATCCAGATGTCCATTAGTAAGTGAGTGGATTAATAATGAGTGGCATGTTTACATAAAGAGAAGTTTATCCATTAGTGACAATGAATAAGCAGTAGAAACAACAGAGTGAAAACCAAATCCCCACTTACAAGTGTACACGATGTGATACTGTTTTTATAAAGCTCAAAACACGTAAAATATTGACCAGGGAAATACATGGTAAAGTCTTGATTTTCTTTTAAATAAAGATAATGATAAAGACAACATTTAGAATGTAGTTAGTGGGGGTAGAAAATGGAACAGGCGGGGAGTTGGGGATTGGGAAGGAACACCCAGGTAACTTCAGCAATATTGTAAATGTTTTAACTCTCATGTTGGGTAGTGAGTTTTAAGGTGTTTATTTTCTTATGCTTTACAATTTGTACATATTACAAATATTTTATATATGTATCAAATACTTTTTAAAACCCTAAGGTAATGGACCTAGAGGGTATTCTGCTAAGTGAAATAAGTCAGACAGAGGAAGACAAATATGACATCATTTCACTTACAGGTGAAACATAAAAAACAAACAAAAAAACCCCAAATGAACAAACAAAACAAAAGAGAAACAGACTCATAGATATAGAGAAACTGGTGGTCACCAGAGGGGTAGAGGAAGAGATGTGGGCAAAACAGGTGAAGGAGAGTAAGAGGTAAAATTTCCAATTATAAAATAAGTAGGTCACAGGATATAATATATAGCAAAGGGAATACAGTCAATAAATTTTAATAACTTTCTATGGGCACAGATGATTATTAGATTTATCATGGTGATCATTTCATAATGTATTTAAATGTGGAATCACTATGTTGTATACCTGAGGCTAATATAACATTGTATGTCAACTAGATTTCAATAAAAAAAAAACCCACCCCCTCAAAAAAACCCATCAATGTAATTTGTGGCATTGCTAGGCATGTTTTGAAGCTAGGTATATAGACTCAAGCTGGAGAAAACAAAGGGATTTATCACAAGAATTCACATGGATAGGAACTGGGAAGCTTCTGAGATTTGAAGCAGCTAAATTATTAACTTAGCTCTGGTGCACAGGAAGAAGAATCTGGCGCAGTGGTCCAGCTACAAACCAATTATCTCACAAATTCTTAACTTGCTGATAGCTTCATTTTTGACAGCAGTGTTTCCTCCCTAAATATAACAATCACACAGAGTAATTTTAAAAGTTACCAGATTTAATAAATCAGAATTTTCAAAAAAGACATCAGATAATCTGCATACTCAATTATCAAGGAAACCTGGGAATCTCTAGAGCATTGCTTCTCAGATTTTAACATGCACAGGAGTCACTTGGGATCATTTTGAAGTGCAGATTTTGACTCAGTAGGTCTGGAATGGCATCTGAGTGTGCTTTTCTGAAAGCAGCAGGTAATGCAGATGCTGCCAGTCAAGAGCACCATTTGAATAGCAAGTAGCAAGGTTCTAGAGCTCAGAATTGTGTCACAGACCGCCACCCACAACCCTACCCTCCTCCCCACTTTGAAAGTTTGGGAAGTGCTATCTATAGATCCATTTCACAGCAAGATTCATAAACACTGAATTTAACATAATTGCAAAGGAGTTGGAGATTTGAGTCCCCCAAGCACTTGGAGTACCCCAGGACACTGTCCTTCAGTCAGTCAGTTCAGTTGCTAAGTCATGTCCAACTCTTTGTGACCCTATAGACAGCAGCATGCTAGGCCTCCCTGTCCATCACCAACTCCCAGAGTTTATCCAAACTCATGTCCATTGAGTTGGTGATGCCATCCAACCATCTCATCCTCTGTCATCCCCTTCTCCTCCTGCCTTCAATCTTTCCCAGCATCAGGGTCTTTTCCAATAAGTCAGCTCTTTGCATCAGGTGGCCAAAGTATTGGAGTTTCAGCTTCAACATCAGTCCTTCCAGTGAACGCTCAGGACTGATCCCCTTTAAGATGGACTGGTTGGATCTCCTTGCAGTCCAAGGGACTCTCAGGAGTCTTCTCCAACACCACACTTCAAAAGCATCAATTCTTTGGTGCCCAGCTTTCTTTACAGTCCAACTCTCACATCCATACGTGATTACTGGAAAAACCATAGCCTTGACTAGATGGACTTTTGTTGGCAAAATAATGTCTCTGCTTTTTAATATGCTGTCTAGGTTGGTCATAACTTTCCTTCTGAGGAGTAAGCGTCTTTTAATTTCATGGCTGCAGTCACCATCTGCAGTGATTTTGGAGCTCCAGAAAATAAAGTCAGCCACTGTTTCCCCGTGTATTTGCCATAAAGTGATGGGACCAGATGCTATGATCTTAGTTTTCTGAATGTTGAGCTTTAAGCCAACTTTTTCACTCTCCTTTTTCACTTTCATCAAGAGGCTCTTTAGTTCTTCTTCACTTTCTGCCATAAGGGTGGTGTCATCTGCATGTCTGAGGTTATTGATATTTCTCCCGGCAATCTTGATTCCAGCTTATGCTTCTTCCAGCCCAGCGTTTCTCATGATGTACTCCTCATATAAGTTAAATAAGCAGGGTGACAAATATACAGCCTTGACGTACTCCTTTCTTGATTTGGAACCAGTCTGTTGTTCCATGTCCAGTTCTAACTGTCACTACCTGCCCTGCATACAGATTTCAAGAGGCAGGTCAGGTGGTCTGGTATTCCTGTCTCTTTCAGAATTTTCCACAGTTTGTTGTGATCTACACAGTCAAAGGCTTTGGCATAGTCAGTAAAGCAGAAATAGATGTTTTTCTGGACCTCTTGCTTTTTCGATGATCCAGTGAATATTGGCAATTTGATCTCTGGCTCCTCTGCATTTTCTAAAACTATATTGAACATCTGGAAGTTCACGGTTCATGTATTGCTGAAGCCTTGCTTGGAGAATTTTGAGTATTACTTTACTAACATGTGAGATGAGTGGAATTGTGTGGTAGTTTGAGCATTCTATGGCATTGCCTTTCTTTGGGATTGGAATGAAACTGACCTTTTCCAGTCCTGTGGCCACTGCTGTTTTCCAAATGTGCTGGCATATAGAGGACAGCACTTTCACAGCATCATCTTTCAGGATTTGAAATAGCTCATCTGGAATTCCATCACCTCCACTAGCTTTGATCGTAGTGATGCTTCCTAAGGCCCACTTGACTTCACATTCCAGGATGTCTGGCTCTAGGTGAGTGATCACACCATTGTGATTATATAAGGTTAATAGGATATACATTATTAACCTGATTCTGATGAAATGATAGGAATCTTTGAATAATAACATCCAACATTTATTGAGCACCTACTGTATGCTTTGGCATTATGCTAAAAGTTCTCACTGTATCATCTCATTTAATCCTCACAACAAATCTAAGAGGAAGGTACTGTTGTTACCATTCTCATCTGACAAGTAAGGAACTGGTGCATAGCAAGGTTAAAGTAATTTGCTCAAGTGTATTGAGTGAGCCTGATTCCTGAGCCCAGATGTTTAATCACTATGTTTCAATCTAGTCTTCAGTTCAGTTCAGTTCAGTTCAGTTGCTCAGTCGTGTCTGACTTTTGCGACCCCATGAATTGCAGCACGCCAGGCCTCCCTGTTCATCACCAACTCCTGGAGTTCACTCAGACTCACATCCATCGAATCAGTGATGCCATCCAGCCATCTCATCCTCTGTTGTCCCCTTCTCCTCCTGCCCTCAATCCCTCCTGGCATCAAAGTCTTTTCCAATGAGTCAACTCTTCACATGAGGTGGCCAAAGTACTGGAGTTTCAGCTTTAGCATCATTCCTTCCAAAGATATCCCAGGGCTGATCTCCTTCAGAATGGACTGGTTGGATCTCCTTGCAGTCCCAGGGACTCTCAAGAGTCTTCTCCAACACCACAGTTCAAAAGCATCAATTCTTCGGCACTCAGCCTTCTTCACAGTCCAACTCTCACATCCATACATGACCACAGGAAAAACCATAGCTTTGACTATACGGACCTTTGTTAGCAAAGTAGTGTCTCTGCTTTTGAATATGCTATCTAGGTTGGTCATAACTTTTCTTCCAAGGAGTAAGCGTCTTTTAATTTCATGGCTGCAATCACCATCTGCAGTGATTTTGGAGCCCCCCAAAATAAAATGTATAGCAATTACTTTGAAGAAAGTAGTTCCTTTTATTAAAATTTGTCAGGAGAGTGAAAATGTGGGCCAACTAGACCAGAGGTTTTCAAATTCTGATGGATTTTCAAATTCAGAATCTCCTGGGGCACTTGTTAAACATGATGAAATAATGCTTGAGTTATATCCTAAAATAGAATCTCTGGGAGTTGGGGAGGGAACTTGTGTATTTAAGCAATGCCGCAGCTGATTCTAATGTGTAAAGTCTGAGTATCATTGCCATAGATTTTACAAAGGATATTGTTTCTGGACTTCCCTATAGCTCAAATGGTAAGAATCTGCCTACAATGCAGGTGACCAGAGTTTGATTCCTGGGTTGGGAAGATCTTCTGCAGAATGATATGGCAATTCACTCCAGTATTCTTGTCTGCAGAATTCCATGGACAGAGGAGCCTAGTAGGCTACAGTCTGCAAAGAGTTGGACACAACTGAGCAACTAACACACACAGAGTTTTAAAAATCCAAAGGTAAGTTAAATGAAATTTGTTATTCAAACAAGGAAAGTTGGCTCTGAGGGTTAAGAAGTTCCTAGAAGTGCATTTCTGACTCTGATCTTAATGAAGAAGAAAAGGAGGGGAAGTTTCCTTTGCAGTCCTAACAGGAGTATTCCATAATATAATCACTTAGACTAGAGCAGATCCACTTTTTTTTAAAGTTTATGATATTTATTACTGGGATTGTTTACAGAAAAAAATCGTTTTTCCACTGTCTAAAAACATTTTTTATTGAAGTATAGTTGATGTACAATGTTGTATTAGTTTTGGATATACAGCAAAGTGATTCATATATATATATATGATGCTTGATACTTGAAAGAAAAGCTATGACAAACCTAGATAGCATATTAAAAAGCAGAGACACTACTTTGCCAACAAAGGTCCACATAGTCAAAACTATGGTTTTCCCAGTAGTCATGCATGGATGTGAGAGTTGGACCATAAAGAAGGCTGAGCATCGAAGAACTGATTCTTTTGAACTGTGGTGTTGTGTAAGACTCTTGAGAGTCCCTTGGACTGTCAGGAGATCAAGCCAGTCAATCCTAAAGGAAATCAGTCCTGATTATTCATCAGAAGGACTGATGCTGAAACTGAAGCTCCAATACTTTTGCCATCTGATGCAAAGAACTGACTCCTTAGAAAAGATCTTGATGGTGGGAAAGATTGAAGGCAGGAGAAGGGGACGACAGAGGATGAGATGATTGGCAGGCATCACCGACTCAATGGACATAAGTTTGAGCAAACTCCAGGAGATGGTGAAGGACAGGGAAGCCTGGCGTGCCACAGTCCATGGGGTCGCAAAGAGTTGGACAGAACTGAGTTACTGAACAACAAGTGTGTATCTGTGAATCCCAAGCTCCTAATTTATTCCTCCCCTTTTCCCCTTTGGTAACCATAAGTTTGCTTTCTATGTTTGTGGGTGTATTTCTATTTTGTATATAAGTTCATTTGTATCATTTTTTTTAGAGTCCACACATAAGCAATATCATATGATATTTGTCTTTGTCTGGTTTACTTAGTATGATAACCTCAATTGGTAATCAAGATTGCAGGGAGAAATATCAATAATCTCAGATATGCAGATGACACCACCCTAATGGCAGAAAGTGAAGAAGAACTAAAGAACCTCTTGATGAAAGTGAAAGAGGAGAGTGAAAAAGTTGACTTAAAACTCAACATCCAAAAAACTAAGATCATAGCATCCAGTCCTATCACTTCATGGCAAATACATGGGGAAACTATGGAAACAGTGAGAGACTTTATTTTCTTGGGCTCCAAATTCACTGTAGATGGTGACTGCAGCCACAAAATTAAAAGACACTTGCTCCTTCGAAGAAAAGCTATGACCAACCTAGACAGCATATTAAAAAGCAGGGACATTACTTTGATGACAAAGGTCCATCTAGTCAGAGCTGTGGTTTTTCCAGTAGTCATGTGTGAAAGTGAGAGTTGGACACTAAAGAAAGCTGAGCACCAAAGAATTGATGCTTTTGAACTGTGGTGTTGCAGAAGACTCCTGAGAATCCCTTGGACTGCAAAGAGATCAAACCAGTCAATCCTAAAGGAAATCAGTTCTGAATATTCATTGGAAGAACTGATGCTGAAGCCGAAACTCCAATATTTGGCCACCTGATGCGAACAGCTGACTCCTTGGAAAAGACCCTGGTGCTGGGAAAGACTGAAGACAGGAGGAGAAGGGGACGATAAAGGATGAGATGGTTGGATGGCATCACCGACTCAATGGACATGAATTTGAGGAAACTCTGGGAGATGGCGATGGACAGGGAAGTCTGGTAGTCCATGGGGTCACAGAGTTGGATACGACTGAGCAACTGAACTGATTGGTAATTTAGACATAAGGATAGGTGTTTGTTCCATGTGACTTTTTAGAACTTTTAAATACCATAAAACTGACTATATCAGGGAAAATATTAGTATTAAATTTTTCTAATCAGAGGAGGGGGATAGATTCACTTTTTAAAGAATAGTTCAATCTTGAACAATGAGGGTTTGAACTGCTGGGGCCCACTTTTATTTGTTTTTTTCCCACTAAATGCATACTATAGCACTACATGATCCCCATTCGGTAAAATGCATGGATGTTGAACCTAGGATTAGTAGGGTTGACAGTAGAGTTATTCTTGGGTTTTCAGGGGAGGATCAGCTCCCCTATCCGCTGAATTGTTCAAAGATCAACTGTAGTTCACATTATCGAGCACCCAAAAAATTTCTTATAGAGTGGTGTCATGAACCTGTAAGCATAGTGGCAGGAAAATTAATCCTATAACTCACCTCCATCCTCAGGCAAGTTTAAATAACAGAAAGCATGTGAGGCATAGTTTGCGTCTTTCCTAAACTCTTGCTTACTTTTTGTTCTCTATTCATTTGTTTATTCAAGCAATTTAACATAAAAACTTAAGTGTGACTTCATTGTGCCAAATGTAGCTCTAGGAGCTGGGGATACAGAGCTGAAGAAGGCTTACACACTTTGCTTTAAAGGAGTTAACCAGTTATATCAATAGAGGTATGAGGTTTAACAAAGCATGAATTGGCGGTTGTGAACGGAAAAGTAGTTAAAAGGTGTGAGAAGGGAGAATTTTCTTGATTTCCAAAACAGCTAAAGAAGGTGGATTCTGATTAAACATCAGGAACTGGATGGCAATCCTACCCAAGATTTTTTTTTAAAGAAAAATATATATGATGCCTTTAAGGGTACACATTTTATAGGAATTTAACTTTATCTCTGGTGATATATATTTTTAAGAGATCATTGAAGAAATAATTTGTGAGCATCCTAGAGAAGGGAAGTGGTGAACATCTGAGCCAAGAACAAGTCATGTGAGATCAGGTTCATTTCTTTGGTATTAATAGATTAGAGAACCATGGTTGATTTGGGGTTGAGTGGGTGGTAGGGAAGCAAAAATAATAGATGTGGATTCACAGAAATGTTTGTTTTAGAAACAATATGTATTGCATGTCTGCCTAGAACAGACAGTTGCATCTACATTTTTATATTTGATTACCATAATAAGCCTGTTAAGGAAATACTGTCATCTGAAAAAATAAACAGAAAACTCAGGCCCTCCAAGCTTGACACTGAAGGAGTCTCAGTAAAAGAAAATCTTGGTGGAGCTGGTTTGCCCACCCATTAGGCTTCCAACTCTGATCCTAGGGATTCACCTCCTTTTATGGAGATAAATACTCTTGCAGACTTTTTCTTACATTGGTAGACTGGCTCAATTTTAACAGAAGACTTTCCTTCTAGTACTTTGCAGCAAAGCTAAAAAAGGGCTGGAAGCCATAAACAAGATTTTGGGAACCACAGGAGAAAACAAAATGGAAATAAACACAGAAAGGACCTGAAACTAAATAACATGATTTACAAAATAAAGTTTATTATTTACAAAATAAAGTTTATTTGTCTTGAATTTACAACCCACTGTAGAGATTATGATTTTCTCTCACTACTAGATTACTTGTTTTGAATGACGGTTTTCAGCACACGGTTATATATTTTCAAGTTTTTTTGTTTCCAGACACACTTTAAAGCTACAAAGTGCTTTAACCTATCTTCTAGAACCTTATCTTCTTTTTTAATATAATTTAAAAGATTATTTATTTTTGGCTGTGCTGAGTCTTCGCTGCTTTGTGAGGGCTTTCTTTAGTTGTGGTGAGTGGGGGCTACTTGAGTCGCACTGTGTGGCTTCTCAGTGTGGTGGCTTCTCTTGTTGTGAAGCACAGGCTCCAGGTGTACAGTCTTCCGTAGTTGCAGAATGAAGGCTCAGAAGTTGCAGCTGGCTGGCTCTAGAGCCCAGGCTCAGTTATGGTGCATAGGATTAGTTGCTCTGCAGCATATGGAATCTTCCTGGACCAGAGATCAAACTCTTTGGCAGGCAGATTCTTATCCACTGCATCCACAGGGAAGTCCTAGAACCTTATCTTCTACTAGTCCTCAATGTGAGTTCCTTGTTTCACTCCCTTTCCTATTCAAAGACTTCAGAATATGTCACTTGTTTTGCCTCTATGCTCAAACCATTCAACATCCATTCCAGCTACTCGAACTGTTTTTTTTTTTTTTTCTTCAGGACTTTGTGGTTTCAAGGACCAAAAATTCAATTAAATTAGCTCAAGTAAAAGGTTTTCTTAGAGTAATATGATATGTGATTTCTCAGAAATAGTAATCAAAGTACTCGAGCCTTATATCAGTTGTGAATATTTGAGACTTAAGCAATAATTTTCCCTTACATCAGAAAATATCTGGAGGTAGCCAAGTTGCTGGTTGTTTTAGTAGCTCAGGATTAAAAAGACCAGGGTTTCTCTTCTTCACCTTTCTCTCATGATCACAAGGTGGCTGCTGTAACTCAAATACTGTTCAAGGAATGCAGAAAGAAGAGGGAAGGAAAACCAGTGCTTTCCTTTGGTCAGGAAAGTAAACATTTTCACAGAAATCTTCCAGTAGACCTCTGCTTACATTACATTTACAATAACTCTGGCACATAGCTGCTCATAAAGGAAATGAAATGACGAGCCACATATTGGAAGGAAAAATTTACAACACAAAGAACTGCTATCAAGAATATACAAAGAACTTCTACAGTTTGATAAAAATAAAAACAATCTAATAGAAAAATAGGCAAAAAAGTGATTAGGTAATTGACAGAAGAGGAAATATTTTTGGTAAACAAATTTAGGAAAAGGTGCCCAACCATATTAGTGATCATGAAGATGTAAACTAAGACAAGACACTGCATCTATTAAATTACCAAAAATTAAGAACTCTCAAAATTTTAAGTGTTGATGTAAATATGGAGTCATATCTACCACTGGTGAGGGGTAGGTAAGATGGTGTAATGCTTAGTAATACAATTTGGGATTTTCTAGTCAAGTTGGATGCTTGTGCTGCTGCTGCCAAGTCGCTTCAGTCGTGTTCGACTCTGTGCGACCCCATAGACAGCAGCCCACCAGGCTCCCCCGTCCCTGGGATTCTCCAGGCAAGAACACTGGAGTAGGTTGCCATTTCCCTCTCCAATGCATGAAAGTGAAAAGTGAAAGTGAAGTCGCTCAGTTGTGTCTGACTCTTTTCGTGACCCCAAGGACTGCAGCCTATCAGGCTCCTCCATCCATGGGATTTTCCAGGCAAGAGTACTGGAGTGGGGTGCCATTGCCTTCTCCGAGGATGCTTGTATACCCCATGAAAGTAGTTCCACAGCTTTCCACACAGGAGACATGTAGGTGAACGTTCACAGCAGCATTATTTGTAATAGCAAGGATGGCAATAACCCAGGTGGCCACTGTCAAAAGAATGAATAAAATGGTACATTTATATAATATACCTGCAATGATTGCAGCAACATCAATGGGTATAAGAAATGAATGAAAAAAATCAAGAGCAAAAGACTACATATATGGCATATGTTTTTAAAAGATAAAATATAAGATAGCTAAACAATGCATATTTTCAGTGACATGTACACATGTCGCCATGTGTTTTTCCACATGGAAAAAACAAAGAAAGAACAAGATAAACACAAAATTCAGGATAGTGGTTACCTCCCCTGAAGTAGAGTACAACAAAGGGATTGAACACATAGATAGATTCAGTGATACCACAATGCTCTAGGCATTGAGTAGTGGATTCCCAGTCATCCACTTATGTTTTAAAACTTACTTAATCTATGTATCAAACATTACATAATAAAAAATTTTAATAACAAATAGTTTTGACAATACAAAAAAAGATTACAGCAGATTGTAAAGCTTTTTGGATGGGCGAGACACATGTACTAGGGAACCAGACATTTACATTTTTTATTGTTTTAGTTTCACAAAGCTTCTTGAGTAATAATAAAAACTACATTTGATTCAGTCCGAGTGGGGAGAAAAGACATAATTACATACAAATACTCTAAGGGAATTTATTCATTAAATTTTGCAAGGTGAATATCATTCACTTTGTAGAAACTTTATAAAATAAAAGGAAGCAAGTACTGTTGGAACAGATAGGAGACTTACCAATAACATTATGTTAAAGAATAGCTCAAGGAAAGGAGTGGGGACAGAAGTGAGAATACAACAAATATTGAAAGAGAAATTGAAATGGATGGTGCAGATTACAGTCTCCTTTTTAAAATGCTTAGTAATACAAGAAGACAGGAAATTATTTTCTCATTTCTTCAGAGATTCTTCAGGACTATTCTTCTCAAGTGCACTCTACTTTGCTTTTATATTTGATGCCTATATTACACAGAGAAAAATACAGATTCCAGGACAAATTTTTGTTAAGAAAATCTGTAAGGGTTCATGTCCAATCCACAGACACATTAGAACCTACCCCAAGGGGGTGTTAATGATGTCACTATACAATAATTGTCTCCTTTTTGTTATTTTCACTATCATTTCAAGGTTATTTAACTCATTCTCAATTCCAGTGATCACACTAGAAACTAATCATGAAAATAAACCAAAACAAACCACACTCCTTCCAAAAACTAACAAAACCTCCCACTTCCCCAAACAAAATGACATTTCTTAATCATTCTTTCAACTGAGGACTTACTGCTTATATGCACATAGTGTACATCCCTTTTAAAATCACAGAGCACGACAATGCATTTTAGTGGACTTTGTTGATTTTTTTTTTTTTTTTTTTTTTGCCACACTCAGTAACTTGTGGGATCTAAGTTCCCCAACCAGGGATTAAACCCAGACCCTGGTCAGTGAGTGTGGAGTCCTAATCACTGGACCGCCAGGAAATTAATTCCCTGTTGATTTATTTTTAAAGCTATTATTTGTAACTCCTCTAAAAGGCAAAACATACTGTCTTCTTCATTATCTTCTCACCTAAGAAAATGGCTGTTGATGTGGGAGAGAGACAGGAAAGAGCAATGTAACTATCACCCTTCTATGAAGTGTTTCCAGGGCTCCCAGGTGTAATCCCCGCCCCTTTTGTGTGCCACCTGTACACTTCTGTGGAGAAAGTCCAAACCAGTTAAGAACAGTTTTCAATTTGTCTAACGTCTTTGATGAAGATAAGATATGAATGTGGAGGAAAGTTACCAATGGTTAACATCGATAGAGGGTTTAATCTTTTGGAAAACACTTTCATATTTATTTTTTTCCAGGCTTCATTTCTTCTTGACTAGAGCACACAGCAGGGATTATTAACATCCTGATGTTACGGGTTACTTTGCTAGGGTCCTACGGGAATGAGGGGTGAGAGAAATAAACTCATTCTGGTACTTGTTAAAATGGTGAGGTACAGTCGATTTAAAACTATTTCAATAGGGGATCATAACTTGCAGCAGGAGAAATTGTCTTCAACCTCGAATACAGCAAAGACACCCGGAAAGTTATTATAGCCCACAAACAAGAAGAGTGAGGGGGGTAGTGGATGAGAAATTAAGATAAAACATTAAGGATAGGGGGATGCTTGCTTAAAGGCAAGTCCGAGGACTTTTATACTAACGGACTTTATATAGAAACGAATCTGATCGCATAGACAAGGTAACCAGATACTAAAGGTGCAAGGATGACTTAGCAGAATTCACACTAATACGGGGCTCTGCCCGGCCAGATTCGAAGGCCTCAATGGAGGCCTAGGCGAGTAGAGGGCTGGGAGGAGCCTGACTAAAGTTCGGCCAAGGAGAGAGAGACTGTCACTGACAACTCCGTTTCTCTTTATTACCCAATCCCCATGGATGAGGGGAGCTGGCAGGCAACCGGGGTTGGGGTGGGTCCAGTTCTTTCTCCGAAGCAGCAATGACCGGTGGCCAGAGATCAGAAGGCCAGGTTCGGCAACACCAGCAGGATGCGTGTCTGAACGACGGCCCTCACACCGCACGGGAGGTGCCCACACGCTCCGCCCGTCCGCCGCGCGTCCCACTTGAGGGGCGGGCTCCGCAGGTCGGGACCGGAGGCGCCGATTGGCTGACGTGCCCGAGCCGGGGTTTCCCGGCCCCGCCCCGTCGCCCCTCACTGGCCGCCCCACCGCCGCCGCCGCGCTCCCTCAGCCCGCGAGGCCGCGCGCAGGCAGGTCCCGCGCTGCCCCGCGGGAGGGGCCTACCGGTCCCCATCCTTAAAGCACGAGTCCAGACGCTCCGCCTGTTGGAGAGGGCGCCTGGCTGTGGACAGCCAACAGCCGGGGCGGGCCAGGGCCGACCGAGGAGGGCCTGAGGCTACGGAGCCGCCGCGGCTGGCACACGAGCGTCTCGGCCCGGACCAAGTGGTTGCGGGAGCTGTAAGGGGAGGCGTGGTGGGCGCCATTGCTGCCCGTCAGAACGCCGCGGGGGTCCCCGTCAGCCCTAGCCGCTCTCCCCTGGCTGAGAGGAACCGTCGCCAGTCCCCGACCCGGTCTCCTGATTCGGGTGCCTCCTCTGCCATCCGTGCGGAGACCATGTTTGACAAGACGCGGCTGCCGTACGTGGCCCTCGATGTGCTCTGCGTGTTGCTGGGTACGTAACGCGCCGCCGGCCCGAGGGGCGTGTGCGCGGGAGCCCGGGGTGGGTGCATCGGTGGGGTGCGGGCGTGTGTCCGCTGGGAGGTGACTCGCCGGGAGTCGCGGACGGGCGTTGGGGGGGGGGGGGGGTGTGTGTGCCTGACGCGCGAGCCTTGCCCGGCTAGACGCTGGGGGCGGCTTCCGCAGCCCGGGGACCCCGCTTCGCAGCCCGCATCCACGCGTGGCCGATGCTGTCAGTCTGCCTTTCTATTGCCCGGCGGTGCGCTGAGCCCACCCTGCTTGGATGCTGTTCACGCCTCTGCGCTCCATCCCTTGCTCTCCTTTCCTCTGTTTCCCGTTTCACTCCCAACAGAGAGGGTGGGCTCCTCCCCTCGCTGATGTAGGGAAGCCTGGTGGTCACTGGCTCATCAGGTTTGGTGACAAAACCGGAGGGTTTTGATGCACTGGGAATTCTCAGTAACTGGCGCCAGTGCCAGGTTTATCTTCCTTGTGGGAAGCAGTTTTAAGTTTTCGTCTATAAAAGGTTAGAACGCTAATTAGAAGGTGTTACCGGCTTGTAAATTGTCAGGCTGTAAGTGGGTGTGATGATGCCAGGTTTCTGCCTATAGGTTTGAAGAAGCTTGCTTTTGAGGGGGATGGGGTTGGCGTGGTGTGCCCCAGACTTGCTGTTTCCTTCTCTGCACAGACCTCGTCATCGTGTAGGTTTCCATCTCCTGTGAGAGCCCACAAGGAGCACTGGACATTTCTTTGGCTGCAGCGAATTTGACGTTGTGTTTCTGAAGTAAGAGTTCAGTCGTAGGGCTTCTGGTCGCCAGTTGCTCTTTTCTTTTGACGAAAAACAATCGAAGTCATCTGGGTAAGGGCTAGGCATTGGAAGGAGAGATTTTCACCGTCTTCATATATATTGTGTAAGGCAGTATCTTTGAACTATTTATATGTTTTGGAAAAAACTACTTACCAGAAGACCTGCTCGATGTTCGGGTAGTCCTCATGTTTGAGTATCGAAGTAATAGTATTGGCGAGCTCTCAGCGTTGGAGAGCTGTGACTTTAGCATCCTAGACGCAGGTCTGCATAATGGCTTTTCGGTGAGAGGGAAACTTCCTCCGCTTTTAATCCAGTATCCATCTCCCCTGCCTCAAACCTGACCTACAAGCGTTTAGGCGCTTGTAGTCTTGCCGAAGTTTTATAAATTCTGTTACCTGTTTTTTGAGGAAAAATCTTGCTTATGAAACATCTTTATTGTTTACCAGGACATTTCCTATATAGCCCCGCAGTGAATTTTAGAAATTCCGTTTAGGAAAGGGAAACACAATTTTGGAACACTATTTTTATAAAAACATAAGTGATCCTTTCAGATATCCGGACATATTCATAATTACATTAATTATATTCAGATTTATTGGCAATGAAAAGTTCACCTTGGTAAATATGTTATATTTTAAAATGTATTTAAATTTATACTCAGTGTTTGTGGAGCTTTGTTAAATTTCATTTATGTTTTAGTTCGGGGAGAGGAAAATGTTCAGTCAGAAGTGATTTTTAAAATTCTAATATATTGAATATTATCCTATCATTGCCACATACTGTACTGTCAGAATTATATATAAATTTCCCATTTTTCCTACCTTATGCAGTTACTAATTTATGAAACAAATGCGTTTTCTCTTTGGGCCAAGCACTGAACCAGGATAGATGAAACATAATACTGCTCTCAGGTAGCTCAATGTTATTAAATACAGAGCCATATGCTAAATCTATGTTTTGTTTGTTTTAATTCATGTATATTTGAGGAAACTATTTGCAGTACAACTTTATAAAATTGTGGGGTTTTGTAGTCTATGTTTTCAGCATGCTGCAAGCATCACATAACTGTCCAATAGAATTGAGTAATTTTATTGCTAACTTGGCCTGACAGTTGCAGAATTTATGATGACTCTCAAAAAAAGATAAAGTTGTTATTTCTGATTTTAAGATCTTTGGTTTTGGGAAAAGCTTGTTTAGGAGACTTATGCATTAAGTATCAGTATCAGATACCTGATCTATTTGAAAAACATTTTATCTGTTTTTGTATTGCTAGAGTTTTAAAATAAGTAAGTGTATTGTCAAGATAAGCTCAGAATTCCCTTTTCCTAAATAGAAAGTGAAATACTGGCTTATTTTAAAATGGTGTATAAGATGACATTAGATTTAATAGCATCAGTATTCTGTTACAAACAACAGTGAAGGAGAACAGTGATGCTAGAGATACAAAGTATTTTCATGCTGAGTTTTGGGAGATTATATATTTTTATTAAAAAACTCACCTTTCTAGTGGGGTCTATGAGTCATTTTATTTATTTTTAAACTTTATGGCTGAGCTGCATAGCATGCAGGATTTTAGTTCCCCAACCAGGGATTGAATCTGTACCCCTTGTCGTGGAAGCGCAGAGTCTTAACCACTGGTCTGCCAAAAAATCCCCTTTAAGGGTCATTTAAAGTTTTATTTTTATTCATCTTACTGACAGCAGGAGGTTGGCGGCCTTTAAAATAGTGGTAGCTCAAAGAGGGTTATCAACTTGGCATTAAGTTTTTTATTTTTCTTTGGAGAACTACAGGTAAAAGTTGACTATAGCAACAGAAAGGTGATCAAGCAGATCATAAGTACAGGGTTATGTGCAAGTGGTTCTTAATTATAATGTGAATATGTTCCAGGTTCTGTTAATGATCACCCAACATCATGCAGTGTATTCATTTAATATGATGATGTTATATGATTGTGTTACATGGCTACTTTATAATATTACAGAAAGTGATGTCTGTTTAAATGATAAACATACCTGTATGTAAGGGGGCGGGTATGTGCATGCTTATGCACGTGTAAAAGCATTTCTATGCCAAGTCAGTATTACCACCACTATGAAACATGATTTCCTCCATATAATACACCCAAATTATTACTTCCTTCAGTGGATCTGGTCTCTTCTTGGAAAAAGAATGAGAATTTTGAGAGATGATATGTATTTGATTCCTTTCTGAGATGGAGTGTGGTCTTGCCAGCTTTCTCTGGCTCCTTTGATAATCAGTTCTATGATTTTAGAAGAAGGCCATAAATATCACCTGAGCACACAAGAAAAGCTGCTCTACAGAGAATCATAGTGGGCTGATGTGAAAGCTGTGTTTTGCTCATCGTGTTAAACCATGTCCTAAATAAAACTTAATTGCTCAGAGTCATTTTCGATTTTATGCACTCTGGCATTAGGCTGCCAATGAATTGATTCAGTGCACATTGATTGAAGGCTAACTCTGTTCCAAGTTCATGTTAGGTGCTAAAGATAAAGATGAATTAGAAAGCCTGTGCCCTCAAGGAGCTTAGGGTCTAATGAGGGAGAAACAAACAAGAGGTTATAATACATCATGGTAAATGTAATAATAAAGGTATGGAATAGATGCTCTTTGAGTACAGAAAAAAGAGTTGTGCTATAAATGATCTATCATAGATAAAGGGGTTGTCTGTGTTTGTTTAGCGGAGAAGGCAATGGCAACCCACTCCAGTACTCTTGTCTGGAAAATCCCATGGATGGAGGAGCCTGGTAGGCTACAGTCCATGGGATTGCTAACAGTCAGACATGACTGGGCGACATCACTTTCACTTTTCACTTTCATGCATTGGAGAAGGAAATGGCAACCCACTCCAGTGTTCTTGCCTGGAGAATCCCAGGGACGGGGGAGCCTGGTGGGCTGCCGTCTATGGGGTCACACAGAGTCGGACACGACTGAAGTGACTTAGCAGTAGCATTAGCAATGTTTGTTTAGAGATACAGAAATGACATATGGTACCCCAGGAGTACTCTTGGAATCTTTTTTTTTTTTTCTCTCTCTCAGCTCAGTACAGGGCAGTGGGAACCCAAGTAAGTAGCTACACGTGTGTATGACTTTTTTGCAAGTATCTCGTGATGCCTGGAAGATTTAGGTGGAACTGGCAGAACCTTTTTATGTGCCTGAGTTTTGCTGGGTAGCAGTCATTTGGAATATCTTTTCTGTATTGTGCCGCCTTCTTTGGCTCCTCTAGATCTTTTCTCTACCTTGCGCTGTGCTCTGGGAGGCTAGTGCTATGGACTGCAACTAGGCTGTTGCTTTTTGTTTCTGGTTGACTTTGACCAGTGGGACAACAGCAGGAGGCCTGGAAGAGCCAGTTTCTTCCTGCTGGATTTGCATTGCCAGAGCTATTTTGTGTTTTGTGAGTAGGTCACAGCTTCTATTCAGTGGCCCTCTGTGCCAGCCAGCTACAGTTACAGATCTTTCTGGGTTTTGGTAACCCTTTACTTGCCCCCTTTAGCCTAGAGATGATAATGGCTTCCTGATGTTGCTGGTACCATTCCCTGCTACTTTCCCTAAATCCTACCTATACCTTTGAAGATGTTTCCTTCATTAAATTCTTATTTAAATACCTTATTTGGGTGTGCTGTTTTTTGCCAGGGTGCTATTGATAATACTCATGTTATGTCCAAAACATCTCTGAGGTGACTTCCTTTTCTGCACTTGACAGCAATTACACTGGCCCATAAAAGCAGATGATAACAGGAACTCATGGGCTCCAACATTGGTTTTCTTAGAACGGAGGGGGTCATGGTTTCCTCAGAATACTGCAAACATGGTATCACCTTTATGCCACATCAGAGTCAATAAATTTAGGGGAAAATCTGGCAACCATACTAGGTGGTTGTGTGTGCGTTCCAAGTTGATTTCGTCGTGTCTGACTCTTTGCTACCCTAATGGACTGTAGGCTGCCAGGCTTCTCTGTCCATGCAAGTTCTCCAGGCAAGAATATTGGAGTGTGTTGCCATGCCCTCCTCCAGGGGATCTTCTGTCTCAGGGATTAAACCTGAGTCTCTTATGTCTCCTGCAGTGGCAGGCAGGTTCTTTAGCACTAGTGCCTCTTGGGAAGCCCCAGGTGATTGTGGAACCCCGTTACTTATTCTTCAGTAATTATGCTGATCTCACTCTGCCCCTTAAGTATTACCCATAGGAGTGCTCCTTTTCCTGATCTCAGTTTGGGCCGCTTTCTTAAGGGAATGTCAGATATTTAATGAAAGAGTCTCCCTTGCTGAAAGTCTGCCGCCTTCCTTTTTCTCCTAACATTTATTTGTCCATTTACTCATTATTGGGTGAATTCACCCACACATTTGTTTTATTATCTAGTAGATGCTGGGAATTCTGTTAGATACCAAAGAGGTACATAAGTAAGTAAATAAATAGGACATAATACTTATCCTGATTACTTGCCATTTCAATTTCTGTTTACTTCTATTAAGCTAACTTCTTTTGCTTCTGATTCAAGTTTACTGTATTTGTTTCTCTGTTTTATATAACTTTTGTCTTTCCTCCCAGCCACTGAGAGGGGGAAGGAATCTCAAAAAAATGAACAAAAATTTGTCAAACTGGCATATTCTTGGGTCAGACTGGCCTCCTCTTGCAAGACTTTTTCTACCTTTAAATGGCTAGTTTGGAACAAAAGCAGAGGCCTGGAGGAAATTGATAGTATTTGGCTTTAGTTGGCTTTATACAGTTGACTTTAAACTTGAATTTACCTTGCTTGGATGAGAGTATGGAAATATTCAGAAAACATTCCCCTCTATAGCTTTTGTGAAAAGTAATTTTTTCCTTTATATTCTGTTTGAATTAAATCCTTTTGGAAACTCATGGACATGCCATAATCTTTGTTAATTTTTTTCTTGCTTAGTCATTTTTTGGCTGAATTCTACCAAAATTTCCTGTGTATTATATTACTCAGTTTGTCAAATTATTCTAATTAGTTTTGATAAGAAATTTTGTTACTGTTTATCTGACTTAAAAAGAAGCTGGTAGAAAGTTGCTAAAACCTACATTTTAAGAGAACTAGTTAACATGTAGCTTTAGGTTTTTTATGGTTTTTTTTTTTTTGGCTGCTCTGGCATGTAGGATCTAGTTCCCCACTAAGGGATCGAACCCAGGCCCTCCTGCCTTGGCAGCATAGAGTGTTAACTACTGGACCACCAGGGAAGTCTCAAGAAACGTGTTTTTTTAAATTTTTTTTTTTTTTTTTTGCCAGATGGCTTGTGGGATTTTAGTTCCCAGACCAGGGATTGAACCCGGACCCTTGGTAATGGGAGCCTGGAGTCCTAGTCACTGGAACACCAGGGAATTCCCTTATGCAAAGGAATTTGAAATGTTATTTCCTCCTAATTTACTGGTTTAATTCAGCATTTGGGATGGAAATATACAGTCTGTGTAATAAGCTAGTTAGGGATTATATAGGCACTGTCTTGTCCCTTATTTTCTTTCTGAAAAAGCATTCATTCAGATATTATGAACAGTGGTTACAGTAACTCTTTTCTTTCATTTTGTCTCTCCTTTTTGCTGTATGTGTGTATGCTCAGTCATGTCCTACTCTTTTTGACCCCATGGACTGTAGACCACCAGGCTCCTCTGTCCATAATTTCTCAGGCAATAATACTGCAGCAGGTTGCCATTTCCTTCTCCAGAGGATTTTCCTGACCTAGGGATCAAACCTGAGTCTCCTGCATCTCCTGTGTTGGCAGGTGGATTCTTTACCACTGCTGCTTGAAAAGTCCTTCTTTTTCTACTTACCTTATTTTTCATTTCCACTTTTTCCTTCCTGCTTTCCTTTGCCCTTCAACCTTCTTGCTATCTAGATTTAAAGCCCGGATGGCTCAGACTGAGTTGTTTCAGTTTTACTTAACTGAAACTAGTCTAACATTGGTTATGACTTTATAAACTATTGATTTTTCTTTAAAACTTTAGATAGACAGCATAGTCTAGTGATGGACTCTGGATCCAAACTGTGTAGGTTCAATTCTAGTTCCTCCATTTATTAGCTGTGTGACCTTAGGCAGATTTCCTCTGTGTGTGTCTGTTGAGTCAGCTGTGTAATGATAAAGTACCTACCTTGTATGGTTGTTGTGAGGCTTAAATGAGTGAAAATATAAAGGTCTTAGAGTAGGCCTTGCACTCGTGTGCATAATATAATTGTCAAATAAAAGTAATCCTCTATAATCCTGTAATAATTAAAACATCATTATTTTAGTAAAAATAACATCAACATAGTTTTGTATTAGGGACAAAAACACAAACTTCAAACTGTTTCCTATAAATACTCATAGAATGTCTTTGAAGCTTACAGAACATCTTGAAATAGTAGTGTCTTATCAGTCATGTGTAAAAACCACATATATGATCTTCAGGTAGTGGTAATCCCAGTTATGTTGGAAAATGATCTGTACAGTCTGTGGTAGAGTGTAACTAAACAGACGGAAAAACTGTTACGTTATACAGTGGTTAAGTCCTGAATTTCAACTTAAGAAAATTGAGTTAGCCAGACACTTGTCACCTTTACTGTTTTTATTGTCCAGGCCTTGGAACTGATTGAGTCACCATATAAAAAGTAGACTTAATATTCCTAAAATTTTTGAATGACCTTAATTGTATTCCGTCATTTGTGTGAATTCTGTTGTTTGATTTCCTACCTATGGTTAAGCAGGCATCAAAGAAAAAACTATTGTGTAATACCTCTTCATACCCCATCTCCCTCTTACTTCTGTTTTTTCAATCAGATATTTATTTATTGGCTGTGCTGTGTTGGTTGTGGGATCCTAGTTCTCTGACCCAGGGATTGAACGCCGGCCCTCTGCAGTGGAAGTATGGAGTCCTAACTACTGGATCTCCAGAGAATTACCTCAGCTATTTATTTTGACATATGTTAACCTGATACTATCTTTTATTTTTTATGTTGTGTTTAATACAGTGTTATTGCTCAGTTGCTAAGTCGTGCCTGACTCTTTGTGACCTTAAGACTACAGCACACCAGGCTTCCCGGTCCTTCACTATTTCCCGGAGTTTGCTCAAACTCCTGTCCATTGAATTGGTGATGCCATCCAACCATCTTATCCTCTTTCACCCCCTTCTCCTCCTGTTCTCAATCTTTTCCAGCATCAAGGCCTTTTGTAATGAGTCGGCTCTTTGCATCAGGTGACCAAAGTATTGGCGCTTCAACTTCAATATCAGTCCTTCCAATGAATATTAATATTGATTTCCTTTAGGAATACAATGTTAAGTTTTAAAATATTTGACTTTGCAACATTGTTCACTTGTTTATCAGCTATTATGTGCTTAATGGGGCTTCTCTGGTGGCCAAGCTGGTAAACAACCCATCTGCCAATGCAGAAAATGCAGGAGACTCAGGTTCAATCCCTGGGTGGGAAAATTCCCTGGAGATGGAAATGGAAACCCGCTCCAATATTCTTGCCTGGAAAATTCCATGGACAAAGGAGCCTGGCATTGCTGCAGTCCATGGGGTCACAAAGAGTTGTACACGGCTGAGCGCACACACACACACGTGCTTAATATTTACAATGCTAGGAGTTATAAATTTCATTGTGAAAAAGATAAGTAAGTTCTCTATACTGATAGTTACAGATATTTGTGAATGCCATGAAAGAATGTAAGCAAGGTTAGAAGAGAGTGAGATATTGAGGGGTGGTAATCTCAAGGACGGCTTCTCTGAGGAAGGCATATTTGAATTCAGATTTAAGAATGAAAGTAAGTTGGTCATGGAGGAGCTGAAAGAAGATGATTCCAGGCATAGGAAAGAGCAGGTGTTGAGGGGCAAAGGGCATTTATAACAGAAAAGAGGCCAATGTGGCTGGAATACAGTATGTATCCTAGTGTTCTTAATAGTAACTATTGCAGCTTATTTCTAAATGTCGAAGTGGATAATAACAATAACTGACATTTAGTGCTCTATGTCTGTGTGTGGCTATGAGGTCTATCAAAACCTGCTTAGGGAGGATAGCTTAGTTATCTTCATTCTGTTGATGGTGGAACTAAGGCCTAAGGTACCTGAGAAACTACCAGTGGAACCCAGGTAAGAAGTGGCATGGTTGGGAATTGGGAAATGCATTTTTAAGAGTTACAACTTTTGAATTCAGATTAACTGTCCAGATTGAGAAATGAAGAGGATAAGAAATGAAGGACTGAGGGAATTAATTGGCTGTAAAAGCAGTGATTATTTTAGGTGGGCTAAATCTTTTATGACTGTCTTTATTCCATATGATGTGGCTTCATAGTCAGTTTCTGTTTATCATGTTTTGAGCATGTATCTGCTGTCCAAAGGAGGCACTTTAATTTTTCATAAATCAAACTCCTAATAACTACTAAGAGTTTGCTAGGAAAGTATATCATACTGGAACATATAACTGATTTATCCTGATCAGTAAAGTTTGTTGTTGTTTAGTCGCTTAGTTGTGTCTGACTCTTTCGCGACCCCTTGGACTATAGTCTGCCAGGGTCCTCTGTCCATGGGGATTCTCTAGGCAAGAATATTGGAGTGAGTTGCCATTTCCTTCTCCATAGGACCTTCCCAATGCAGGGATCAAACCCACATCTCCTGTGTCTCCTGCATTAGCAGGTGGGTTCTTTACCACTGTGCCACCTAGAAAGCCCAATCACTAATATACTCATAGATTTTTTCTTCAAATAGCATTGTTGTTTAGGCAGTTTTACCCAGGAAAGGAAGACCTTTGTACTTTATTGCATTTCATGTGAATCATGTGTGTAGAGTTTAGAGTCACCTTTGGTAACTCATTCCAGTGAATATAGTTAGAACCTCATGGTTTAGTTCTCAGTTGTCACTTCTTGGAAATGTTTCCTGTGTCTTTTTTTCAGGGTGGGGTGCCTAGGAAAATGACATATAGGAAATGTGTAGCGGATGAGCTCTTGAGTTAATTGGCAGCTTGTTTAGCCAGGTTCTGCCTTGCCTTTTGGTTCATTTACGTCAGCAGGAAGAGAGGGGTTGACTGCATAGGTGCTTGAGGGGTAAATAAGAAGAAAACTATTCCTTATTCAATGCATAAATGAGCCTTTGGTAAATGTTTTACATAACTCATGAAATCATTACAAAACTGTGAAGTAATAGGCTTGTTGTATGCCCTAGCACTGGTGGTACAAAAATGGATAAAAAAATAAAACTCATGGATCTCAAGTAGCTTCTTGCTTACTCTGGAAAACAGACTCGTAACAATGACAATACCATATTGTAAGCTGAGTGCCTGATATGTCATAGCACTTAGGTACCAAGAGTGAGTGAGACAGGGTCTCTGTCCCCAACGGGTACACAGAAGCTGTAAGGGGAGAGAAGTAGGTATTTTAATGAAGTCTGTGAATTTCAGAACAATTTCTCCTGACATCTTCGCTTTTGCTTTCCAGCAAGGATACTGCAAAGCTTGGGGAACATTACACTTTTGGTTAGTGCTAAATTCTGGAAATAATTCCTGTAGATAGTTCTGAAGTGGTGAAATGAAAGTTGCTCAGTCATGTCTGACCCTTTGCAACCCCATGAACTGTATAGTCAATGGAATTCCCCAGGCTATAATACTGGAGTGGGTATCCTGTCCCTTCTCCAGTGGATAGTTCAGAATCCGGCTTTATTACTGTGTGGAAACACTGTAATATGAGTGCTTGCTGCTGCTGCTGCTGCTAAGTCGCTTCAGTCGTGTCTGACTGTGTGCGACCCCATAGACGGCAGGCAGCCCACCAGGCTCCCCCGTCCCTGGGATTCTCCAGGCAAGACCACTGGAGTGGGTTGCCATTTCCTTCTCCAATGCATGAAAGTGAAAATTGAAAGTGAAGTCACTCAGTCGTGTCCGACTCTTAGCGACCCCATGGACTGTAGCCCAACAGGCTCCTCCATCCATGGGATTTTCCATGCAAGCGTACTGGAGTGGGGTGCCATTGCCTTCTCTGATATGAGTGCTTAGAAAGTGTGTAATACATGTTAGGCATTCAGATATTTTTTACATGAATGAGTAGGCAAGATACTTGAGTCAGTCGGTCTTCTGGGGGTTGGAATTTAACTCTGCTACTAACTGTGTGACATTGGGCAGGTTGGTTCAGCTCTCCATGAGTCTTGTCACCTAATGAGGAAAAAGATAATGATAATTGTGTCTTCCTCATAGTGCTGTGAAATTAGATGAGATAATGTGAGAGAGTGTATGTGAAGTTTTAACATAGTCCTGGTCTGTCCCGTTGTTGTTATCATGATCCCTATTAAGATAATAACTCAATTCGGCCACTGATCCTGTCTGTTGTTTAAATTTGATACCATGTACTGGGGAGTTTTCTTTTGGGACATTGTTTAGTGTAGTTCTAGCTTCAGTTTAAATAGCATTTGAATTGGGACCTGGTTCATATTTCAGTTTCTCGTGCCCAGATCACTATGGGAGATGTTCTGATTACTTCTAACCTGTTTCTTTCTGGAATCAGATACCTCACTGAGATCTTATCATTTTACTTCTAGGTGAGCAGTATTTCCACAGCTCATAGACAAGGTACCAACATGAGTATCTGTAGTTGAGCGAAATAGTAATAAACAAAAGTGTGTGTGAAGTGGAAATGGCATGATTTGGGTAATCGTAACTTCTCTTGGTACTCACGTTTTAAAACATGAAGATTTTATTTCTTGAGTATGAGCTAGTCAGAACCGAATAACTTGCAGTTCAGGCTAAAGTATGGCTGCAGTACAGCTAAACATAACAGGTTCTTTTCATAACTTCTCTTGATCAATAAGAATTTTTCCTTGTTTTCTTTCCATGAAGTTTAAGAAGTAAATGTTTATAGTGGTCCCATCCACCTGCAGTGTTCTGGGATAGGCCTAATTTTAGGATAGCCTTCCTCATAAAGACAATATGGCTCTGTAATTAAATGTATGCCTAAACATAATTAAAATTCATACTTTTATAATATTTTATGTTTTAATATTATATATTTACAATACTTTTCTTTAAAAAGCCTATTTAAACAGTTTTTCAAGTGACATCCCAATTGATTTGGAAAATATACCTAGAATAGTTATACAGTGTAGCAGAAGCAAGTGACATTTATTATTTTTATATTTTTAAAAAATGGCATTGATAAGAGAAAGAAATTTTGAATATACTCCTTCTCATATGTTGTCTATGTCTGACTCAGTGGCCTAGTTGGAGAAGAGGTCTCTTAAGTTGTGATGTTATCAAAAGTTGTAGGGCAAATTATGGGTAATACTCAACTTTATGGTTAGTGTTGGATATCTATATGAATATGAGTGAGATTCTAAGTTCTGCCATTGATTGCAGTTTAATTACTAACCAAATCTAACAATGAATAAATTATCTTTTAAGAAGATAAGTTTTTTGCATTAGACTTCCTCGCCTTGCTTAGGATTTGACATTGTGGATGATTTTTCACTGAATAACAGTTTTGTTTATGTAATTTATTTAAAGGGTTCAAAGTGTCATCTGGTAGTGAAAGTGGTTGGCTTGCAAGTCACGTTCTAGTTTTGCTGCTGCTTTTCTCTCTGATCACATGGGCAGGATCACTTGGGCTGTTTCATTCACTCATGTGTAAATTATAATGAGAATAATATCTACCTTATCTATCTCTCTGGGTCATAATGGTAAGCAAACTTTCTTATTAAGGAGAGCCAATAGCTGCAGAACATATTTGAGCATTTGACACTAGGGTGGGAAAACAAAGAATGCAGGGTAAATGGGGCATTTTGAGCAAGGCAGCACACTTGTAGGAGATCTGTTATTAATCTAGCCGGCCATGAAGGGAGTGTTGTCAGCAGAAAACAGGAAAAATCTGAAGGCTGACTGAAGTATTCAGAAAGTAGTGACATAGGAAAAATGGTCCCTGATACAAATAATGTAGACCCCCTGCTTGAGTTTCTTCTTTTGCCACACATAGGCATATGACTTTATTAGTGACCTGATAACTTATGAAATCTTGAAACTAGTTGGATACTCTTCTATCAGCCATACTGTTAGAAGTGGTGACATATGCCACCTTGAGAAACCAAAGCAAAATATAGTTTGTCAGACTCACTGAAATTTCAGTGAAGGGAGATTTTCAGTTTTAAAAAAGATGAAAAAGGATGTTCAACTGCCATTAAATTAAAAAAAAAATACAAAAAGAAATCACAATTAGGCTAGGTTAGATCTAGTTTGCTTAATATCAGGAGATTGTCATCTTTATCAATAGCAGTTTGTCTTCAGCTAAGACTGTCAAAATCTTTTGCCAAAGATCTGAAATACCAGGGAAATCTCTTCTAACTTTGTATTTGCCTGTGTTCTATTCTATTCCAGTGACTTGCAGAATATTTAATAGGAAATAGGAGGGAGATGTTCTTTGAAATAAAAGAATTACATTATCTAAGATTATGTTTCTGTTTTCCTCAGTACTAGTCTTGTAGTTTGTTAGTCAGTTAATGATTGGAGTGGTGAGACCTTAATGTTACTGTGTAGCTTTGGGTGGCAGAATGGTGCATTACTATGTAGGGTATTGGCATATAGCTTTCATTGAACAGTTAAGGAATTTCATTTACCCAATAACCCTGGAAACCTACCACCAATTGGAAATATATACACTAGAAGTAAAATACTATGGCCAAAGTTACAAGAACTACTTAAGTTGAGTCCTACTTAAGAATCATATTTTTGTTTGGTAATAATTTAAAGCTTACACTTAAAAGCATTGAGCTATTCAGTAGTTGTGACTGAAATTTTGAACTTATAAGCATCTATAGCTCAAAAGCCCTGATGTTGGCTTTGGCTAACTTAGTTTCTTCTGATAAAAAGGAAGGCAAAGAGTAGAGTGAGGAAAAGAACAATTTTTTTAAATGAAGAAGTGAATATTGCTATAGTCTGTTTTTACCTTTCAAGAGGAAGTCAGGAAAGGGATGAAGCTTCCTGGAGAGAAAGAGGGACAGTAGGATTAACCATGACGGTGCCTTACGAGGCCTAGATTAAGCCTTTACTAAGTGTAAAGAAGCGCTTCCCAATAAAGAGATAATAGTGGAGATTCTGATTTTCAGTTGGATAAATCTAAGGGTCACATATACAATGGTTTAAATTTCCTGAAGTAAAGAATTTGTTGTTTAGGTTGGTCAATGATAATTCAACCTGTGTTTAGGATTTACTAGGGAAAGAGAACAGATTGCTGAAAAAATTTTGTTATAGTTACCCTTACTTCATGTCCTCAGACTTTTCATAATTAAGAATGAAATACTGAGATTGGAGGGGAATTCCTTGGTGGTCCAGTGGTTAGGAGTCAGTGCTTTCTTTCTTTCTCTTTTTAAATATTTATTTATTTATTTGGCTGTGCTGGGTCTTAGTTGTGGCCACACTGGATCTTTGATCATTGTGGCACGCAGGATCTTTAGTTGCAGCATGTGGGATCAAGCCCAGGCCCCCTGCATTGGGGGCATGGAGTCTTAGCCACTGGACCACCAGGGAATTCCCAGGACTTGGGATTTTCACTGCCATGGTCTGGATTTGATCTCTGATCATGGAACTAAGATCCCACAAGTTGCCCGGTGTGGCAAAAATCAGTCAATCCATCTACCTATCAATCAATCAATAAAATTTTAAAAAGAATAAAATATTGAGATTGGAAGATAGCATAACATGGTTGAATGTTTTATAAATTAAAAGCAGAGGGGTTTGAAATTTTGAACTGTCAGATATATCAAATAGAGTTGTGACAGAAATGTTATAGTTCAGATAGGGGCTAGCTATAAACATATTTTAGTGTATTATCTGAATATAATTCAGAAGAAGGTGTTTATGTTATAGGATATAAAGACTTATTAATACTTTCTATATTAAAGTGTGTGAATGGGTACTTGTTTGAGGGGGCTAGCATCATCTCTGCAAACTACTCAAAAATAAGAGAGAAATGAACTGTTGCAGTTTAAATGTAGGGTATTACCTTGCAATTTCAACAGAACTTTATTAAAATATTTTTTATTTTATCAAGATATTAGTTCCATTTATTTTTTTAATGTATAAAAGTTTTACAGAATTATTTTGTATTCATAAGATGCATAAAATTTAAAGAATATGGACACTGAAACAGTACAGGTCTGATCACCTACTAGGGTGATCACCCAAGTTCACAACTTCAGTTTCTTTATCTGAAAAGGACTGGGTCTTCATCTGTATGTTCTCGTTGGCTGTGATGCAGTGTCCATTATGTAGTAGGCATTTGCTTATTCCGGTAATATTTGTTCTTACACACATTGCGTGCTTGGTTCTGTCGTGGGCAGTGGAGATGCATATAGTCACACAAATAAATATAAAAATGAACCATTAAGTGCTCTGAAGGAGAGGTTTGGGTACTATGAGAGTTCATAAACAGGATTTTGAATAAGAAGGATAGGGTAGCTTTTTAAAATGATGACTTTGGCTGCAGAGTGGAATAATAGATTGGAGCTGGAAAAGAATGGATTTAGGGAGATCAGTTAGGAAGCTGTTGCAGGGGTCCAAATGAGATAACGGTAGTGACAGTAAAGAGGTGCTGGTAGAGATGGAGGAAGGTTGAGGGATTTGTGAGGTATCTGGGAGATAAAATGGACAAGTTTTGGTGACATAGGAAAAATGGAGAGTCAGAGAGAAATATCAAAGATAGTTTTGAAAGTTCTGGCTTGTATAATTGGATAGATATTGATTTCTATAATAACTAAACTGGGGAGCCCTAGGAGAGAACCCATTTAAAATGGGAATGGGGATGGAGATGAGATAGTGAGTTTGGTTTTTACCATGTTACGTGAAGTTTTAAAGTTTCCAAGAAGGAGTATTTGGTCCTTGTTTGGATAAATGGATCTAAAGCTCAGAGCTACTGTCTGACTTTTCGGAGTCCTTTTCGGGTATATTCATGGTAATTGAAGTCATGAGAATTGATGAAATCTCAAGAAGAAGTTATAAATGAAAAAAAAAAAAAAACAGGTTTAGGACTGAGCTTCAGATTGGTTGGAAGAAATAAAAATGGCCAAGACTGAGAGGGAGAGGACACTTGAAAAAACCAGAAGACTGTTTCTGGAAAGCCAAATGAAGAGAGTACCTCAAGAAGAGAGTGATAACAATGTCTACATCCTCCTGAAAGGTGAGGTAACACCCGCAAAGTGTCCATTTGGTTTAGTTATATTAAGGTCACTGATAACTTTATGTAAAGCCATTTTTAAATTGTGGAAATGGCAACCTACTCCAGTGTTCTTGCCTGGAGAATCCCAGGGACGGGGGAGCCTGGTGGGCTGCCGTCTATGGGGTCGCACAGAGTCGGACACGACTGAAGTGACTTAGCAGCAGCAGAGCAGTGAGTAGTTGGTGAAGTGGAAATCTGTGGGTGTTGGTAGTTCTTTTAAAAAAAGTTGGACTTAGAAAAGAGAGTGTAGTAGCTAGTAGTCTGGGATAGTAGGTTGTCATGGTTTCTTGTGATACACCAGGTGATGGAAGAATACTTTTCCCAGATAAAGGAACCATTTTTAGGTCAGTGGTATAGGAATAGTTGAATTCCTCTTATAGAACCGTCTTTACTGAGAACAATGGATTATTTGATATCCATGCTTTCCAAAGTAATTGTTAACCAGATACGGTGGAATCTGGTATATGAAGCCTGGTAGACTGGTTTCAAAATTCTGCTTTGCTGAGCTGCTGAAGACGCCAGTTCAATCCCTGGTCAATCCCTGGAGGAGGAAATAGCAGCCCACTCCAGTATTCTTGCCAGGATAGTCCTGTGGACAGAGGAGCCTGGTGAGCTACAGTCCATGGGGTCACAAAGAGTTGGACATAACTGAGCGCAAGTGTACTATTTTATTACGCATTCTTGCTTTTGGTCACACAGATGGCTTATTTAGTCTTGTTGAACTTCAGTTTCTTCACTTGCATAATGGAGAGAATACTGTCTACTTCACAGATTTGTTAGTAATAAATAAGAATTAGTAGGCAGTCAACAAACTATTACCTGCCTGTCTTTTTTCTTGTTCCCCGTGGCAGCTGCTGTTATTGTGTAGTTTCAGCATTGCATGTTTGCTCTTGGCCTGAAAGGAATAGTTTGTGGAGTTCTTCCTTCTTGCACCTTCTATCTTCTGTATAAAATTATACAAAATATAACTTTTATCTTCTGTATAAAATTTAACTTGAGTGGTACAAACATAGATTTTGGGGAAGTTGGATATATGATTTGCTGCTGCAATCATCGTAACTATTAAAAAAAAGAATTTTACCAAACTTTTTGGCTTGTGTGCCTTTTTAAAAAAAAAAAAGCATATGTGTTTTAAACAAAGCTTACTAATTTAGATATGCTACTTTGGTCACTTCCTGCCAAAGTTAGAGTTTTTATGTTTTCCTTCTGAGACACACCTTAGTGTAACCTTATTTTAGTTTCTGGAACCTTGCCATTTGGCATAATTTCAGAGTAGACATGATGGATCCATATAAATTAAGATTTAAATACACAGCACATTTTTTAATTGGTAGGGGCATGTGAACTCTTAAAAGCAGTTGAGATCTTAGGTCTGGATTTTATTTGGTAGTTTAAACTTTTTCATCTGTAGTTTTGATTCTTTTTTTTAATTTATTTTTAATTGAAGGATAATTGATTTACAGTATTGTGTTCAGTTCAGTTCAGTTCAGTCACTCAGTTGTGTCCGACTCTTTGCAACCCCATGAATCGCAGCACGCCAGGCCTCCCTGTCCATCACCGTCTCCCGGAGTTCACTCAGACTGACATCCATCGAGTCGGTGATGCCATCCAGCCATCTCATCCTCTGTCGTCCCCTTCTCCTCCTGCCCCCAATCCCTCCCAGCATCAGAGTCTTTTCCAACGAGTCAACTCTTCGCATGAGGTGGCTGAAGTATTGGAGTTTCAGCTTTAGCATCATTCCTTCCAAAGAAATCCCAGGGCTGATCTTTAGAATGGACTGGTTGCATCTCCTTGCAGTCCAAGGGACTCTCAAGAGTCTTCTCCAACACCACACTTCAAAAGCATCAATTCTTCGGTGCTCAGCTTTCTTCACAGTCCAACTCTCACATCCATACATGACCACAGGAAAATCCATAGTCTTGACTAGACGGACCTTTGTTGGCAAAGTAATGTCTCTGCTTTTGAATATGCTATCTGGGTTGGTCATAACTTTCCTTCCAAGGAATAAGCGTCTTTTAATTTCATGGCTGCAGTCACCATCTGCAGTGATTTTGGAGCCCAAAAAGATAAAGTCTGACACTGTTTCCACTGTTTCCCCATTTCCCATGAAGTGATGGGACCAGATGCCACGATCTTAGTTTGCTGAATATTGAGCTTTAAGCCAACTTTTTCACTCTCCTCTTTCACTTTCATCAAGAGGCGTTTTAGTTCCTCTTCACTTTCTGCCATAAGGGTGGTGTCTCCTGCATATCTGAGGTTATTAATATTTCTCCTGGAAATCTTGATTCCAGTTTGTGCTTCTTCCAGCCCAGCATTTCTCATGATGTACTCTGCATAGAAGTTAAATAAGCAGGGTGACAATATATAGCCTTGACATACTCCTTTTCCTATTTGGAACCAGTCCGTTGTTCCGTGTCCAGTTCTAACTGTTGCTTCCTGACCTGCATACAGGTTTCTCAAGAGGCAGGTCAGGTACTCTGGTATTCCCATCTCTTTCAGAATTTTCCACAGTTTATTGTGATCCAGCAAGTCAAAGGCTTTGGCATAGTCAATAAAGCAGATATAGATGTTTTTCTGGAACTCTCTTTCTTTTTCCATGATCCAGTGGATGTTGGCAGTTTGATCTCTGGTTCTTTTGCCTTTTCTAAAACCAGCTTGAACATCTGGAAGTTCACGGTTCATGTATTGCTGAAGCCTGGCTTGGAGAATTTTGAGCATTACTTTACTAGTGTGTGAGATGAGTGCAATTGTGCAGTAGTTTGAGCATTCTTTGGCATTGCCTTGGTTTCTGCCAAATACCATGTAATTTTGATTCGTTAAGTACTTCTTATGCATATTTGTTCCAAAATGGTGAAATCAAGTTTGTCAGATTTTTTTTCTACAAGTTCAGTTGCTAAAGAAGTCTCCTTAAAGAATTTAAAATCTGCCCACCGGCCACCACCATCCATAGTCTCTAAAGAAGCATTTATGTGTATACCTTTCGCTGCTGCTGCTGCTAAGTCGCTTCAGTCGTGTCCAACTCTGTGCAACCCCGTAGACGGCAGCCCACCAGGCTCCCCCGTCCCTGGGATTCTCCAGGCAAGAATACTGGAGTGGGTTGCCATTTCCTTCTCCAATGCATGAAAGTGAAAATTGAAAGTGAAGTCGCTCAGTCGAGTCCGACTCTTAGCAACCCCATGGACTGCAGCCTACCAGGCTCCTCCATCCATGGGATTTTCCAGGCAGGAGTACTGGAGTGGAGTGCCATCACCTTCTCCGTATACCTTTCTAGATGATAACAATTCTAGAAATTCTATAAAGGCATTATAGTTTGTTAGTTTTATTCAAGAATCACTATAATATTAATAGTAAACACACACCATTATTCTTTGGAATATAGGCCTTCCTGCTGAATGGGAGAAGTTGTCAGTTGCCTAGTTGCTGAAAAAGGAGATTTCATTGGTTAAGAGAAGTTTGTGGATGGGATTTCCGAGACTGGAAGTCTCTTTGGCTCAAAGAGAGAAATAACTTAATCAGGTGTTCTCACCTGAACATGGGATGCTTTGTTTTACAAGCTTAAATAATACC
The DNA here is from genome assembly GCF_042477335.2 of Ovis canadensis. Classification (NCBI taxonomy): domain Eukaryota; kingdom Metazoa; phylum Chordata; class Mammalia; order Artiodactyla; family Bovidae; genus Ovis; species Ovis canadensis. The sequence goes on from NC_091260.1 coordinate 36,708,799, forward strand.
TGGATAAATCGCTATGGTTTATAATTTTTGGGGGGTTTCCCAGATGGCTCAATGGTAGAGAATCATCTGGCAGTGCAGGATATGGGGTTGGCGAGGGAGGAGTTTGTGATCCCATGGGGAAGATCCCCTGGAGAAGGAAATGACAACCCACTCCAGTATTCTTACCTGGAAAATCTCATGGAGAGAGGAGCCTGACGGGCTGTAGTCTATGGCATCACAACTGCAGGCACGCATCATTTTTTTAAGCTAAAGACTAAATAAATTCTGTAGAAACTGTGTTTCTAGGAGGAACTTTCTCCTTAATTCACTATGTTATATTGTCTTCTGAAATTTGTTGTCTCTTAATAAACTTTCAAAGAAAGATACAGTAGTTAATATTTGATGAAATATTCCTGTATATCTGTTCATAGATCTTCCAAGTTAAAATCCTTTCTCAATAGAGGAACTTCTCATATCTTGTTTCTTTCCCAAAGATATATAGTTTATAATCTATTTTACTTTGGAAATACATAGTGTTTCATTATATGGATTCAGCATAATGTATTTTACCCCCATTTTTGGACATCTGAGTCTTGGTCATGGAATAGCATCATTAGTGAAATCTAGATTAGTTTTTTCTTTTAAAATAATTATTCTGTGGTTTCCAATTTTTCTAGAATTAACATGTAATAAATTGGTAAATTCTGAAATGCCCAGAAAAGAAAATAAATATCATTACTAATCTCACTACCACCGAGAGATGACACCTTTTTTAACATTTTGTTGTGTATCTTTTTATATCTATGAACTTAACACTTTTTTAAAAACCAGTGCTCTAAACAAAAAGTTGAGTTGTTACTTGGGGTACTCTTTTTGACATAGTCTTCTACGAAGTTACCTTTAATGGCTATGTGGTATTTCATTGTTTTTGGCATAATCCTCTTTGCCTCTGTTTTTAAAAATTTAGATTATCTGCAGTTTTTGTGCTGTAGTTCAGTATGCAACACCTTAGTAGATATTTTGGAAAACCTGCTTGAGTCATCCACCCCAGACTGTCTCAGAGTGTTCTAGCCTTTTCTTCCTGATTCTCTTTCTTCCAGTATTTCCTTCTTTAACAGTAAGACCAGATCGGGTCGACACAGTATTCTTCAAACAGTTTAACTATCTGTCAGTGAACATGCTGGCCTCTGTGAATTTAGGAATCAGAGAGAGACACCGAGCCATTTTATTTGCCAGAGATAAATAATTTCAGTACATGAGTTAAGTGTTGTGATAATTTTATCAGGCAGGTCTGTGGAAACTCAAAGTGATTCTGAAGGCAGTAGGCAGAGGAGAAAGATCAGGGAATAGCATTTAATTTGTTTACAACAGGGAGGTACATAAATTCTATTTATTTGCATTCACTGCATGAGGAAACTGAGCTAGTTAGATAGATAATTTGCTCATGCTCACTCAAGTAGTAACTGGGAGAATGCCAAAAGTAAGCCCAACTAGGTATATCTGACTACAAAGCCTCAGCTCTCTTTAGGACCCCACCCTGCCACACCAAAGGAAAGATTCCAGGAGGAACTGAATAGAAAGAAGCTGGAATGGCAAGTAGGTGTTCGCTGGGTGGAGGGGGTGGGGTTATTGTTTGAAGCTTGTCGAAGAGATTTGAAATAAGGAGTAGAGAGAGGTGATGTGAGGCATAAGCTAACATTTAAAAAAATGTATATAGTAAAATTCACTCTTTGGGGATACAGTTCTGTGAATTGTCGACAATTTAAAATTTAGGGTTATGTAACCACCACACAACCAAGATACAGAACTAGTCTGTTGCCACCCTAAATTCCGTCATATTTCTCTTCTTTAGTCAGCTCCTCCCACCATTCTCCACCTCTGACAAGCACTAGTCTGTTCTCCATCCTATAAGGTCATATAAATGGCATGTCATATAATGTCATGTAGTAAATGGAGTCATACAGTATGTAGTCTTTTGAATTTGGCCTCTTCACTTAGCATAATGCATTTTAATTAGGCAGCCATTAATGATGTAAATGTTACTGTACAATTTTGCTATAGTTTTTTGCCTGCTTCAAAATTTGCTTATATCATCTTTAAGTCCAGTTTCATATAAACAGAATGCCTTTTTTTTTTTTTGCTGAGAAATGATTAATAGTTATAGCTCCAAATATCAAAGAAGCCCAAAATAATATTCTTGGTAAATGCCCAGGAGAAATTAAAATAGAACAAAATCAGCTGTCTCTCCCCACACCCTGTTACGTCAGCCTTCTTGCTTTTTGTATGTAGAAATCGGTGTGGAAAGTTTGCTACTGAATGTGACCTTTGCCAGCTTGAAGAAAAAAAGAGAACAGCTGTTATAGGAGAGAGTGGAAGGAATGAATGTTGTTCCTGGCCAGTTGGCAGTGTGTGCCTTTCTGGGGCAGTAACAACAGGTGACCAACTTCTGCTTTTTATTTTTGTTAGTGTATAAATAAATAGGCTTACTTGTTTTTTGTGCAGAAATCTCAGGGTCTGTATTAAAATAACCTGCCCATATAGTTGTCTTGGATTTTTTTAAAAGCTGTTTAAATACATACACAAATTTATTTTAAGTGTCTTAATGAACTAAGAGACTCTAAGGTTGAGGATATTATAGGTAATTATTGACAGAAAACCACAAAGAGTAAAACTTTCTTTGGTAAATGTCACTTATATCTAAACTGTACTTTCTCCCTTTTGTTTTAACTTAAACAGAAAACCAAAACGATAACTAAGTACTTTTTATAGTAAAACCATGTCAGCCACAGAGAGGTAGTGACTACAAGCCAGTGACCAGAATGTAGGTGTTCCTAAAAGCTGAGGGTGCACTGTTCTTTGAACTCTTGCCCCTGGATACTTTGAGTGCCATCTCTGTGAATCACACCCAAATATATAGTGCTCTCGACCACGGACCCCTCCCATGTGGCTCTCCACTCTTCCCCTTCTCCCTCTCTACCTTGCACAAACTCATCTTGAGGTACAACTTCCATCAAGTCCTTTCTTGCCCAAAGCCAGTGTTGATTTTTCATGTCTTACTGAAGCATATCCAAATTAATTACCTGGAATTGAAAATCTTCGTCCTGTAGTTTTGCTCTGCCCATTCATATTTATTTTATTCCTCCTTGCACTTTACCCTACCACAGTTGGACTATCTTTTTTTTTTTTCTCCTCTAATTGTCTGGCAACAGATTGAGCTCAGTAATCAATTTTTAATTCATTTGTTTCCCATTGCAGTTGTTGTGAATGTTTTTCTACTCTATTAAACTCCAGTTATCTCCTACTCTCCTCATTTTTTTGCAAATGATACCATTTCCTACTTCATTTAGAAGGCTTTAGTCAGATAAGTGTGTGTTTGAGTCCTGGATGCATCACTTACTGTCAAAACTGGTAGACAGTATATATCTGAGTCTTACCTTCCCTCACCCGCAGCCCTCCCATGGACCTACCCAAGATCCCACAACTAAAAGGTTGAAGCAGAAGCCAGCTCCTCTAGCACCAGCTGGCATCAGTTCCGAATGACCGTGCTGGTGTGTACTAGTTGTTAAATATTTTTAATTTTACCCTTATTATGTGTATGACTTTAATTATGTTACTTATCCCCTTTGAGTCATCCTCTCATCTTTAAAATGGGGATAGTAATAACATGGTGACTCTTTGTTCATTCACTAAATATTTGTTGAGGGCCAGTCTTGTACTAAGAACTGTGTTAGGTGCTTGGGGTATATCAGAGAACAAAAGAAATTTGTGCCTTCTTGGAGCTTGTGTTCTAGTATTGTAAGGATTAAATGAAAATTATTGTTAAGTGTTTGGCATCGTATCACATCCACAGAGGTGCTCACACTGTTTCAGCTCCTTTTCTTCCTTTGTCACATGTTTTCATCAAGGCCAAAGGGCCAAGGGGAGTGTGGGGAGGGGAAAGAGTGAAGCCAATGCTAATAACCGAACGTGGCATCTCAAGAGTAACCAGAGCCTGATTACATTGCAGAGCAATACAAATCAAATAGGAAACAATTTAAAAAAAAACAACCCTAACAGTAACCAACCCTGCTCTTTTTTTTAAAATTTATTTTTAATTGGAAGATAATTGCTTTACAATATTGTGCTGGTTTCTGCCATACAACGTCATGAATCAGCCAAAAGTATAACGCTGCTTTTGATGAGTTGATTGTCTCAGTGTGTTTACATTTCCTTTCATCTCCTGTGGATTCAGCTCCAGCCATTCATCCTCATTCTCAAGTTCTCCTCTCCCACTACCTGCATTTCACTGCATCAGCTCACTATCACATCTTTTGCATCATAGACAAGACCGAGAAAATCATCACCCTTCTTTTGCTCTATTTACCCTTCAAGGTGTAGACCAAGTTCTCCTCTTTCCTTCCTTTTATATCACAAGGCATTTAAAAGTTTTTTACCCAGTTACTCTCTTTCTCTAATTCTTTCAGTCTTTCTGTTTTCACTCAGAGTACTGCAGTTCTTCTATTATGGTTCATCAGTTACCACTTGTGTGTTCCTTTTCTGCTCTGCTTCTTTTTAAGTGGCATCTGTTACTGTTAAGACCATCTGAACCCAAAAGGCTCATGGCCTCATTGACATGGGTTTTGAGTCGTAATCCTGCAACCTAAATTCCCTTGGGCCAGTTTCTTCAAAATGATGTAGTAACAGTTACCTTTTAAAGTGATTAAAAGAAACCTAGCATACTGTCAGGGAGTTAAGTAAAAACGTTACTGACGTTTTTGAGAAGTGCCTTTCCCCACCACCATTTTCCTTGACGCTGTTCTTTCGTGTTCTTTATCCTACTTACCTGGTAGTTCATTCCTTATTAACTGGTGTGTGTGTGCGCTAAGTCACTTTGGTTGTGTCCGACTCTCTGCGACCCTATGGAATGTAGCCTGCCAGGCTCCTCCATCCGTGGGATTCTCCAGGCAAGAGTACTGGAGTGGGTTGCCGTGCCCTTCTCCAGCAGATCTTCCCATCCAAGGGATCCAACTCATGTTTCTTTTGTCTTCTGCATTGGCAGGCATGTTCTTTACCAATAGCGCCACCTAGGTGAGTTATTAGTTAGCTGTCTCTTTTTTTCTTTAGATTATTGTCACTTTTTCTGATCTTAGTAAGATCTCATGGCCTCAGCTAATCCCTTTTATAATTGAAATTTCAGATATTCATCTCTAGTCTGCATTCTCTTTTGAGTGCCAGATATGAATGTCTAGCTGTGAGCTAGATGTGAAACATTTGTCAAATGATCTGGAATATGAATCAAGAAGGAGTCTCAGCATTTGATATGTAGAGGAAACAAACTGTCTTACCTGGCATACTTACTAGTTTCACTTGTTCCAGTTGGTAAAATTTTGAATGACTTTCTTTACCTTTATAGAGGAGGAGAAGAGAACCCTTTTTGCTTAAAAATAACACACAACTCCTGTCAATTTGCAGGAAGAGTTTTCATGTGATTCTGGAAAGATGTGCAACACCTGTTTCCAAAGAAAGCAGGAAAAATATTGCATGTTTTTCTCTCCAAAATGTTTTTTGTTCAAACTGAATTGGACACCAAATAAAGAACATTCCTTAAATTTGGAATGAATAGAACTTTCTAAAAACTGCTCAGGTAACACTAAGTAGTAAAAAGCCCCAAAAATTTTATTTACTTTTAACCTTGGACTGCTAAAAGGAGAAAATGAAAGGGTTTGTAGAAGCAAATTTCACAAAAGTAACTGTAGACTTATTTGTTAGACCCAAATATACATGTAGGGAAATGAACAAACATGGTTAAATTTACATATGTTGGATTTTTTTGGGGGAAGGGAGAATATTTCTTACATATGGGTTTTATCCATTACCTTTTTGGTAAAGCATCAGCTCCTAGAAGCAGTTACCTCACTGTTTATTTTTCTCTCAAGTTCGCTGTTTATTTTTCTTGTAAGTTTTGCTGAGGTTTCTTTCAAGTTTTGCAAAGTGCACTTACACATTAGGATGGTTCAATCAACCCAAGTGTAGCAGATTGAGATGTATTCTTGGTCACACAAAGCAACTCCACTGTCACCCGCAATTGAACCAACATAAGGAAATGAACTGTTTATATACAGACCAGCTTAAGCTCATAGAATCATGGATTGAAAAGAGACCTAAGAAATGTCATTCTTCTTTTTCATTTGTAGCTAAGGAGACTGAGACCCTGATAGTTAGAGAGGTGGTATGATATGAAAAGAAGAGGAACTTTTTGTTAAAATTCTGACTTCCCTATTTACCAACTGTATAATTTTAGTACCTGTCCTAGTACACACCCAAGATCTTTGTACTCTTGGGTGAGTTGCTTAACATCCATGAGTTTCTGATAAAATTTAGTTCTAAGATATAGTTTGAAATTTTTAATAATTTGCTGTATTTGTGTTTTTCTTTTGTTAAACTTTAGCAAGCCTGATTATTTAATTAATCTATAAAATCTCATTTGGTTTTATTGATTTGATTTTTCCTTTTTCTGTTTCATTAATTTCTGTCCTATATTCTTCCACTTTCTTGAGCTTTTAAAAGTTATTGTGTTGAATGTTTGTTTCATTAATTTCTAATGCATGAATCTAAAACTACGTTTTCATATGTAGTATTTTAACTATACTTTAAATTTTTACTTGTCATATTTTCATTCATACCCAACTATTTTGTGATTTATATCTTGACTCTTCTCTTAGTGACTTGTAACTTTTCAAACGTACAGATTTGGGAGGATACTCTCTTTCCCCATCATGGAATTGTTAGATAGAATATAGACAAATACCTGGCAAATAGTTGGTATTCCACAAACGTTTTCCCTTTTCTTTAAAAAGTAAACTTTTACTTTTGAAATTAGAACAGGAAACATAATATTGGAATAAGTATAAGTAATTCTAATAGTGACTTTAGTTCTATAATAGAGCCAAAGAAGGAAATGAACTGTTAAGAGCAAAGAGGGGTAATGGGAAGAGGGCAAAATTGGAAGGAGGAGAAGAGGAAGGAAAATTAAGGGAAGATATAGTAATATCAGGTTGAATTAATTCTAGCTTTTCTGAGATCATATTCTACTGAACACTTAGGTCTGTGGGCTTTACAGTATTAATTATTTTTATTATGTTTCTTATACCTTTATAACAGAAGTGTCCATAGATGACCTTTTTTGGTATGTCAGTGTACAGGTTGTAAAACTATATGGCAGAAGTTCTTGTGTTTTCATTAGAAACTTAAAGGAGTCTGGGAACCCCAAGAAGTTAAAGAACTGCTACTTTAGAGACCTCACTGTGTGGGATAAATTGAGAAACTTAACAGGAAAGAATTCTGTTTTTTCCTGTTCTAACAGTAGTGATTATTACCCTCTTGAGAGATGGTGAATGTTCCTGATAATTCCTTAGGTTAGAAGTAGATGGTCAGGTGGTGTACTAAGGTCAGAATTTAGCTTTTAGTGAAGTGAAATTTAAAACTATATGGTGGAGAAAAGGGAACCCTCTTACACTGTTGGTGGGAATGCAAACTAGTACAGCCACTATGGAAAACAGTGTGGAGATTCCTTAAAAAATTGCAAATAGAACTGCCTTATGACCCAGCAATCCCACTGCTGGGCATACACACTGAGGAAACCAGAATTGAAAGAGACACATGTACCCCAGTGTTCACTGCAGCACTGTTTATAATAGCCAGGACATGGAAACAACCTAGATATCCATCAGCAGATGAATGGATAAGAAAGCTGTGGTACACAGACACAATGGAGTATTACTCAGCCATTAAAAAGAATACATTTGAATCAGTTCTAATGGGATGGATGAAACCGGAGCCGATTATACAGAGTGAAGCAAGCCAGAAAGAAAAACACCTCTATAGTATACTGACACATATATATGAAATTTAGAAAGATGGTAATGATGACCCTGTATGCGAGACAGCAAAAGAGACACAGATGTATAGAACAGACTTTTGGACTGTGAGGGAGAGGGAGAGGGTGGGATGATTTGGGAGAATGGCATTGAAACATGTATACTTTCATGTAAGAAACGAAGCGCCAGTCTATGTTCGATACAAGATACAGGTGCTTGGGGCTGGTGCATGGGGATGATCCAGAGAGATGATATGGGAAGGGAGGTGGGAGGGGGTTCAGGATTGGGAGCTTGTATACACCCGTGGCGGATTCATGTCAATGTATGGCAAAACCAATACAGTATTATAAAGTAAAATAAAGTAAAAATTAAAAAAACACTATATGGTATTTTATAACCATAAATATTGTATGACTTGGAATGAATTACCAAAACTTAAATGTCTTTGAGTAGCAGTATTTTTATACAGCTAAGCTAAGTGTTCACAGCCTCCACCAAGGGTAGGAATAATTCTGGAGGTAAGAAGCAGTTGGTTATTGTTGTTGTTCAGTCGCTCAGTTGTGTCCGACTCTTTGTGACTCCATGGACTGCAGCACACCAGGCTTCCCTGTCCTTCACTATCTTCTGGAGTTTGCTCAAACTCATGTCCATTGAATCAGTGATGCCACAGTTGCTAGCTGCCATGAAGGTGGAATGCTGTAAAGACAGACTTTGGGCATCCAGAGACAGAAGGCACTCTGCTGGCTTAGAGATTAAGGAACTTCTTACTCCAGGACAGAAGAGTGAGAAGATTGGAGCTTGGTGAAGGAGGTAGGAGAGTACCCCCACATTACTTGACTGGCCCTCTTTCTTCCCCATCTAGGAAGGCTAGTTGCCTGGAGAGAGAAACCAATTCAGGGTTCTAAAATTTGAGGAATGCAACAGGGATAGGTTCTTTAAAGGAAGCAAGGCAAGAGTATTCTTGTGGGGGAATTTTATTCTGAGCATTAGGTCACAGTTAAATCTATGTTTACTCAAGTACTTCATAATTATTTCCTTTTAAGTTAGGGAATCAAAGTTAGGTTTGCTGTATATTAAGTCTTAGTAAAATTTGTTGGCTCTCAACCTCAGTTTATCTTTAACCCCCTAAATCTGCATTATCCATTATGAAAGCCACTAGTTATATGTTAGCTGTTTAGGATGAAGTTCAGTTCAGTTCAGTTCAGTTGCTCAGTTGTGTCCGACTCTTTGAGACCCCATGGACTGCAGCACACCAGGCCTCCTTGTCCATCACCAACTCCTGGAGTCCACCCAAACCCATGTCCATTGAGTCGGTGATGCCATCCAACCATCTCATCCTCTATCGTCCCCTTCTCCTCACACCTTCAATCTTTACCAGCATCAGGGTCTTTTCAAATGAGTCAGTTCTTTGCATCAGGTAGGTATTGGAGTTTCAGCTTCAACATCAGTCCTTCCAATGAACACTCAAGACTGATCTCCTTTAGGATGGACTGGTTGGATCTCCTTGCTGCCCAAGGGACTCTCAAGAGTCTTCTCCAACACCACAGTTCAAAAGCATCAATTCTTTGGCACTCAGCTTTCATTATAGCCCAGCTCTCACATCCATACATGACTACTGGAAAAGCCATAGCCTTGCCTAGACGGACCTTTGATGGCAAAGTAATGTCTCTGCTTTTAAATATGCTGTCTAGGTTGGTCATTAAAATAAAATTAAAAATCGATCCTTCATTCTCACCGGCCACAGAGCAAGTGCTCATTAGCCATGTGTGACTAGTAGCAACTGTATTGGACAGTACATTATATTGGACATTTTTGTCACCACAGAAAATTTTGTTGAACCTTACCCTAAATGAAATTGTTTATTTTCTTTCTTCTCTCCTCCATCAGACTAATGGTTTTTATTAAAACTTAATCAATTTTGAGCTTTGCTAAAAATATAAAACTTGAAAGACCCACTAAAGTAATATTCCTTTGCATATTACATAATTTAACAGATAGTTCCACCCTTTTAGAATAATCTGAGTGCTGTTATTTTATACAATTTTTCAAGCAAGTGAAGTCACTCAGTCGTGTCCGACTCTTTGCAACCGTGTGGACTGTGGCCTACCAGGCTCCTCTGTCCATGGGATTCTCCGGGCAAGGGTACTAGAGTGGGTTGCCATTTCCTTCTCCAGGGGATCTTCCTGACCCAGGGATCGAACCCAGGTCTTCCATGTTGCAGGCAGACGCTTTACTATCTGAGCCACCAGGGAAGCCAATTTTTCAAGAAGCAGTATACGAAAGTATATTGCTTATGGGTTGTTTTTGATTGCCTCTCCTAAACTGATGTCCTTCTAGATTATTTCTGCTGCCTATAAGATAAGAATGTTCTGGAGGAACTTAATAATTTCTAATGTCAAAAACAAATTTCTGATGTCTCAGACTTTGGAAATTTGTTTAGTACACTTTTTAGGAGATATTAAACTTATAGCTGTTATGATTTACCTGCTTCACATGTGGTAAATCGTCATAGCTCTCAAAAGTTGCAAGATAGGAAAACCCCCAGAAGTACTAATTTCACTGTAGGGCTACTTTTCTGAGAACCTGTCAATCAGGCATAAAAGCCAAAGGATAATTTCTGTTACTTTGTTACTGTTACTTTATTTTTTGTTTTTAACAGACTAGAAAAATAGGCTTTTTTCTTTGCCTTGGTTTCAGACAGTCTCTATACCATAGATAGGACTTTTTCAGTTAAGTTGCATGTATAGAAATTTCAGGAAGCACAGTGAAAAAGGTGTGGATTAAACATTTTTTAAGGTTCAAAATCAATGATCATGATCTTTTGTTTTATTATGAAATATTTAAACATTGAAGCACATATAGTAGAAAATGAGATTTCTACCTAATTTGTATTAATACCATCTGGAGATAACTACTGAAAAGTTGGTTGTATATTCTTCTAGGCTTTCCAATGTATATTTGAACATAAATGCGAGTAATTTGTTTTATATAAATGAAATTACACTAAATACAATGTTTTTAGAGATTTTGCCTACTAAACAGTGTATGTACGTATACATATATTTCTGTGTATATGATTCATACTCATGCTACTGATTGGGTTTAAAATTTTTTCCCGATTGTATAGCAGGACATCTGAAGAATAACTATGTTTTGTGTAAAGATAATATACAATTGTAGTGTATGTGCAGCTGCTTTAGCATGATAGTGATCTGTCATGTGTGCTCAGTACATGTTAGTTTCCGTTCTTCTTTTTGGACATATATGATAAAGGCCGTGGAAGATGATTAACTGTTTTTTTCACTGTAAAGTAAATCTTTCTCTTAATCATATTTGTGTTTTGTGATTCAGGTTTATAAATTACTACAAGACTAGCAGGTTTGCTAAAGAGTCTTGTAAGCTAGGCTGCCCCAGTTATTTTAGGTGCTTCTGTAAGAGCAAAGATTTACTGGTGGTTAAGAGACTACATTATGATTTATCCTATAGTATGCACTGTAAAGTTGTACAATATGTGACAACATTTTACCTGGGAGTCTTGGAATGAAGTCGTTTGCTAACTTTGAAGGTGTACAGAATGGGTGCTGAGGTTGGGAACTGAGCACCTGTTATGGAGTGGCATATGTTATTGTGTGCTTTGTGATGAAATTTCAGGTCTGATAGTTTCTGGAGGTTCTAGAGAAGAGATTAGGAAAAGATGGATGTAGAGCTGATTGTTAATTATTTGCAAAGTCCTATTTTGAAGTATTATTGATTTATACTCGTAGTTCATTTGGAAATCTGATCCTTCTGCTTTCCTGCAGGGAATTGATAGACATCAGTTTTGGGTAGATCAGTAAAGAGGATTGAGTTGGGGCCCCAACTCCTTTTTTCATTGAGAAAAGAGTAAGGGGTACTGTTGATAGAATTGTTTCTGCAGTAGCCATGTCTGAAGCTTTGCTTGGAGATAACGCTGGACTGGACTATACAGAAATTGCCTCTAAGATTCCAGGAATTCCTGAATCATAAATTCCTTATATAGTTAACATGGGCATATCAGTCTTTTTATCTTTGTTAGCACTTTGTGTTCCCAGTGGAAAACAAGCTTGAGAAATAATTGTTAGACTATAGAATTAGAAGTGTTTCCCTAGCATGTTCTTGGACTTAAGATTGTTATCCAGTTTTGTTTCTTTGCTTTTTGTTCTTTTCTTGGTTTGTTTGTTTTAACTTGGGTCTTATGGAGAGAAAAATAACATAAAACTTTTCAAGACCTAAGTTTATAATTATGCAGAATTATTATTATGTGCCTCAGAGGCTTTTGCTTGCTTGTTTATTCATTCAGTGTACATTCCTTGAAGTGCTTACTATAAGCGGGATTGTGGGGGGAAGGCTGTGAGATAGTAGTCTACTCAGGGTAAAGGAGAATTGAAAACTGTATTCCGTAGAGAGTCCAAAGGCTGAAGATAGGGGCGTGTGTATATGTATTTAAGAGACAGAGATACACATCCATGTATACATACTCAGAGACACAGTCCATAGTTCTGAAGGAAAAATCTAAACATTTTTAGAACTGTCTCTTCTTCTATTCCCACTGTTATTTCTTTATTTCAACCCTCAACATGTTATATACACTTGTATTTCTTGCCTCTGGACTTTCCTTCTATTCTAACTCCACACTTCTTTTTCCTTTATACAATTTTTCTGAGTCTTTTCCCCTACTAAAGGACAGACTGGGTTGTGTGTTTCCTGTCACCCACAGAATAAAGTCCAAACTTCTTAATACACAGTCTCAATATAGATTCTATGAATAGTCCTTTTATTAAAACCTCTCGCGAGTTATCTGCTTTTACTCTGTATTCCATGCTGAGACCCTAACTGGTCTTATCTTCTGCCTTTCGGTTCTGCTGCTGCTGCTGCTAGGTCACTTCAGTCATGTCCGACTGTGTGCGACCCCACAGACGGCAGCCCACCAGGCTCCCCTGTCGCTGGGATTCTCCAGGCAATAACCCTGGAGTGGGTTGCCATTTCCTTCTCCAATGCATGAAAGTGAAAAGTGAAAGTGAAGTTGCTCAGTCGTGTCCGACCCTCAGCAACCCCATGGACTGCAGCCTTCCAGGCTCCTCCATCCATGGGATTTTCCAGGCAAGAGTACAGGAGTGGGGTGCCATTGCCTTCTCTGGCCTTTCGGTTCTAGATAGCTTCTTTTTCCTTGTGTGGATCTGCTCTCATCATTGTCCACCTAGTACTCAGTACTTGGAGACTCACTTTGCCCTTTGACTTCTTGATGGGTTTGATGCGTGGGAAGCACTGGAAGAAGAGGTGGGTGTGTTGTTTCTCCAGGCATTCTCTTGCCAAATCCTATCATGTTGGCTCTCCCAGAGGTCATAGCTCTCCGAACCTTTTAGGCCTATGAGTGGTTGTCCCTTCAGGAGGTTGTATTAATACGATCTCATAACTTTACCCACACCCTCCATACCTTGTATATAGTCCCTTATTAAGCTCTTCTTAAGTTTCCCAGTTTACTGCTGGGATCCTGACTGCTGCATTGTCACAGTCATCTAAGCTTCAGTACTGTTTGCAGTTACAGCCGTGTTATTTTCCAGTAGCACTTCTCTTTATTAAAAAATTTTTGCTGAGGTCTTTTTCATTCCTTCCCTTTTTTAATTTTTGTTTTTATTTTTTTAACTGGATTAAAAAAATTTTTTTCTTCACTGCACATGGCATGTAGGACCTTATTAGTTCCCCAACCAGGGATCAAACCCACACCTCAAGTGTAGTCTTAATCACTGAACCATCAGGGAAATTCCTCCTTCCCTTTTGTAGTCTTTTTTTTCCTCCTTCCCTGGCACCATGACTGTCATGTAACAGAAGTTGAAATGTCTGAGTGAATAAAGTGAGATCTTCAAGAGGATGGGCACTTGAATGTCCCTGTGGTATAGCATAATTTATTTAGATGTCTGAAACTGAGAAAATAGGTGAAGATAGTGAGTACTGAAGTCAGTATAGTCACTTTAAGAACATCTAGATTTATATTTCATTCTTTTCAAAAAGTAAACTTAGAACTTCTTTTTCTTTACCTTTGCTTCAACATATTAGAAATTAACTTTAATTCTCTTTAAAATGCATTTTAGATTTATTCCATTGGATTTTTTTGTAACAACCTGTCTTTAAGAAAATATGTACTGTATATAAAATGGGAGATGTTTCAGTTATTACTTAATTGGGGGAGAATGTAGGTATTCATTTATCTGTCTTCCTCAATATAGCTTAGAAGAGATGCACTAACAGCAGACATACAGTAGCTAACAAATGTGTTTATTAGCAGGATTGAGATTTTAAAAAGTGACTTCTCTTAAGAGAATTTTAATTAAGAAAAAAATATTCTAGAGTTATGATTAGGATCAAAAAATGTTTCTATAGCCTTTATATATTAAAGAAGGAGTATATCTCCTCTGAAAGAGTTTATTTTGAAAAGAATCTTCCTATAACACTAACATTGATACAGAACTCTATTACTACCCTAAAAAATTACCATTGAAATTAATTTCTATATAGATAGAAATATTTCATTGCTTTTTAGAGTCGAGTACTCTAGGGGGATGGCTATCCTGTGTGTATGTGTGTCTTAGCCTGCTTGGGCCGCCATAACAAAATACCATAAGCTCAGTGGCTTAACAGAGACTTTTCTTCTCAGAGTTCTGAAGGCTGGGATCCTGAGATCAGGGTGCAAGGATGGTCAGGGCTCTCTCTTCCTGGCTTGTAGACGGCCACTTTCTTGTATCCTCACACGGCCTTTCTTTAGATTTGTGCATGTGGAAAGAGATCTCTCTCTTCCTTTTTTTATAAAGCCACCAATCTTATTGGATTAGGACCCTACCTTTATAACCTTATTTAACTAAATTACCTCCTTAAAGTCCTATCTCCAATTATAGTAATTCGAGGTTAGAACTTCTGCATAAAGATTTGGCAGGGGGCAGACACACTTCAGTCCATCGGAGTGTGCATGCATATGTGTGTTTATATATATAAATCATATGAGCAGTAGAGGAAATCATTGTGATATATTTAAACTTGAAAGAGATTCATACTTAGACAATGACAACCCAATATTGAAACTCATTATTGAATTTTCTTCATAAAGATATTGTTGTGGTAATGGAGGTGGTGTAAGATATTCTCACAGCGTTAAATATGACAGTCTTTTTCCTCAGACCTCATTGTCTTTACTCAGTTCTCATCCTCGATGTCTTAGCTTTGAAATCCTACTTTACCTAGATATAGACTTGATACCAGAGAAGGCGATGGCACCCCACTCCTATACTCTTGCCTGGAAAATCCCATGGACAGAGGAGCCTGGTAGGCTGCAGTCCATGACACGACTGAGCGACTTCACTTTCACGCATTGGAGAAGGAAATGGCAAGCCACTCCAGTGTTCTTGCCTGGAGAATCCCAGGGACGGGGGAGCCTGGTGGGCTGCCATTTATGAGGTCGCACAGAGTCGGACACGACTGAAGTGACTTAGCAGCAGCAGACTTGATACTCTAAGCTACTTTCATTGGCTTTTGTATAACAACATTGTCTGACTTCTCTTTTCATGCTTGTGATTAAAGAATGGCCAATATATTCTGCCCTCTAGAGCTTGTGATCATCTTTTCTTCCTCTCTCTCCTGCAGTCTCTTTTCATGATTTCACTATGGATATTAGTCCCTACCTGATTGTTTTTTTCTTTTAATCCCTGTTAGTCTTGACTTTAGGCTTTCTGAGAGCTGTTTAATTCTCCTGGCTTAAGTTACCACCGCTAATGCTAACAATTTGCAAATCTCTCTCTACTTCTGATCTTCATCCTGCATTATGTTCCTTTAGCCATTCAGTAAATTTTTATTAAAATCCATCTGTATGCCTGGTCAGGGGATACAAGAGTGATATAGTCTTTGCCCTCAAGTTGTTGACAGGATGCAAAAAGTAATTTAAAATACTGTGTAATGTATGTGTGTCCAAGGTGCCACGGGACAGATAAGTAGGGAGTGCCTGGCTTGGACTTGAAACGAGAGGACAGGTATCCCCACCAGAAGGTTGAACGTATACATAGGTACCTAAAGTTTTGAAAACATAGTATGTTCCTTCAACAAATGGTTCAGCTGATCAGAGCTTTAAGGGCTAGATGAGGCTGAGCATTTAAGAAGGTGCCTTTGTCACCTCAAAGGCAATATTTTCAGTACTCAACTAGTTTTCTTTCATCATGAACCAGCTCCCCATCCCAACTTCATATTTTTGTCAACGGGACCATCATTCTCCTTACTTTTGAAGCCTGAAGTATCATCTTCAGGTCTGCCTCAACAATTGTGATGAGTCCTCAAGTCAAGTCATTTCGATACTCAAAATACTCTTTCATGCATCTTTTTCTATTTTCACTGTCAACACTGCTTATCATTTAATTAGTAGATTATTTCAAAGCTGTATTAATAATGCTCCTTTTTCTAATTTTTTAAGTTAGTTTTTAAAACCCCTTATTTTACCCTGTTACTAACCCTGTACAAAAGAGGACGGTGATATTTTATTTCCTACAGGACAAATCCTTTTTTAGGCTAGTATTTTAAAAATATGATTCTTTTTTTAAACCCCTAAATCTCAACCTGTCTTCCTCCCATGAGAAACCACAGTTGCAGAATTGAGTAATCTGCATAAACGAAGATTTTGTTTCATTAACATTGAGATTTTATTATGAACACAGCATATATTTTATATTGAACAAACTTTTTCAAAGGATAGTTCCCCTTCACTCAAGTCATCTTCCTTGTCAGAATTCTGTTAATTTAGCCAATCACTGGCCTCCATGGAAGGTACTATATATACACTGACTCTAGGAACGACAGCCTGTGCTGTAGTCCTGGTTCTGATACTTACTAGTTCCAGCAAGTTCCCCCATTTCTTAAAGCCTCATAATAATTTTATGTGAAAAAAGGGGGAAGTGAAATTATCTACTTCACAGGGTTAAGAATCAAGTTAATCTTTAGAGCCTAGTGCCTGGCATGTGTGAGCATGCAGTAGACATTTGCTATAAAATGTTATGTACCTTGAAAACTTCTTTCTGGTTCTCTGTGCTCTTGTTGGTGTGATGTCATGCTGCCCTTGCATCCCTCTACCACTAAGTGCTCTCCTTGAGTCCCTTCCTGTTGCCTGTGATTTATGTGCTGTTTTAAGTTCAACTTAGTTGCCTGTTCTTTAATAGTCTTTTCTGACTACTCCAGTTCACCTTGACCTCTGAATTCCTATAGGGCCTTTTTTTACCACTTTAGAAATTAGTCTTTTTTTAAATGGTATTCCTTTTAAAATTTACATACAGTAAAATTTACTTTTTTGGGTACAGTTCTATGAGTTTTGACAAATGTTTAGAGTTGTGGAGTTAGCATCACAATCAAGATAGAAAACAATTTAATCATCCCTCAAAAATCTGTCTTAGTGTTATTAGTTTCAAAACTATTTCCTGAGTATGCATTCTGTTTCCACATGTACAATTTAGGTTCTTGAACTGAGTCCTTGTTTTATACTATTGTCTCCTCTATTACGGCATAGCCTTGTATCAAGGATATAGTAAATAGATGCTTAAATGTTTAAATTGAATAAAACAAAGCCTAAAAGTGTGATATATTTAAACATGCTAAGAAGCTACTCACCTTATTTAACTTCTCTTTGGTCTTTCATTTTATTTGGGTGAAAAATTTCAAATGAACATTATTCCTATATAACTTGTTAAAGTGATTTTGCAGTCCTGCCAGGGCTAATAAAAACCATCTTTAATTTGTTTTTGGAAAATAAAGGGCGTGTTTCTGTCCTTACAGTTTCTATTTTTTCTAACCCTGTTAGTTTAAATTTTAATATGAAACAAAATTTTGTATCTTTTCTCTCTTCCCTGGGGGTTTCTTTTATTGATTGTCCCTAAAATCAGAGGTCAACGCTAATAAGAGAATTTAAACTTGATAAAGGTGAGGCTGATATGGACAAGCTAATGCTGCATGGTTGCCTCCTTCCTGAGTCTTCGATATAATGGAATAGTGATCCCTTTTCAGAAATGGCAAAATATAGTTAAAATTTGCATCCCATTCAGTAGACTTTACTTCCTAATGAAGTGAATTGAATTTAACCACGTGTATCTTTTTTTCCCTTCCCTAACAGCTTCCATGCCTATGGCTGTTCTAAATTTGGGCCAAATAGATCCATTTCAGAGAGGCTTTTTCTGTAAAGACAACAGCATCCAGTATCCGTACCATGACGGTACCATCACATCCACTGTCCTCAGCACAGTGGGACTTGGTTTACCCATTTTCTCTGTAAGTAAATTAATAAGTAGGTAGTGATGGGTTTGTTGTGCTGGAGACTGTATGAAGTGATCGAGTTGGGGTGGGGGTAAATCCATAGTATTGTCTTCACCGGTGTTGACGTGGTGAGTGATTACTTGAAGAATATACCCACTGCTTCAGTCCAGGGCAGTATTTCTCCAGTTAAAGAGAGATATTGCCCCAAACAACTCAATGCCATCATAAGGAATTATAGAATGATTATTTTAGAATGAAGAATTCATTTAAGTCATTTGAATCAACCCTTTTCAGTATACAAGTAAAGAAACTTAAACCCAAATACTTGCTCAAGCCCAGAAAGCTATTTTATGGCAGAGCTGAAACTAAGATTAAGTTTGTTTTATCATATTAAATGGAAATTGAGCCCATAAAAAAGGAGAGAGATTTATTTGTTAAATTTGAGAAAACAGCTCATCAGAAAGAATGTTAATACATGTGCAAAAGCAAGTCCTCAGAATATATCAAAACCATATCACTTTTTAAAGTTGTACTATTTTTTAGAAAGGTCATCAGTTTGTAAGTTAATATTGGGTTTCATTACATTAGACAACTGGAAACTTTCCTTCTAGGTAAAATTTCACAGACTAGCTTAAGATTGGCACTTGAGGTATTGTGCTTACTTTCTTTATCCTTGGCTCTGAGTTCGGCACCTTACTGTATGTCTCTCTGTGTGAGCTGGAGTTAGATGAGAAGAAGCAAAGCAAAGGTTTACCTCCTTGAGTGTCTTGAACTGTCCAGCAGACATCATGCCATACTTCTCTTTTGATCACTGTCTCTTGTCACTTGCCTTCCCCAGGTAGGTGACTTAAATTTTTTTATTGTCTTAGCAGACTCTGAAGCCTTGTTTCTCCACAGTAGGACAGACGGGCTCCCCTCACACCCTATTTTTGAAGAAATATTTTCCTCTGTTTTTGGTATTCTAATTGCTTTCAAATTAATTTTTAAAAATCACTTTACTCTTTATTAATGACTGAAGGAAAAGACAATTCAGGATAAGTTTGGGGGTTGAATTATTTTATAATCCTGTGTCTGTAAAATTTGAGATTTAGCAGTGTTTGGAAAGATGGAGATCATTTACTATAGATATTTGAATTTTTCTCAAGTTCTTTGTTTTTGTCATATAGTTTGAAAAATCATATTTCTTTAAGTGACTGTCCCAAAGGAGGTAGATTAGGCCCAAGTTTTACTTATTTGAGTAGCTTCTTAGATGGCAAAAAAAAAAAAAATTGCTATGAAGAAGAAAGAATGGATGGGTTAATGTGTGTTTTTTTAAATAAACTGTAAAAATAATATATAAGTAAAGTGTTGTGTAAGGGCTTCCCTGGTGGCTCGGACGGTAAAACGTCTGCCTGCAGTGTGGGAGAGCCAGGTTTGATCTGGGTCAGGAAGATCCCCTGGAGAAGGAAATGGCAACAGCCCACTCCAGTTCTCCTGTCTGGAAAATGCCATGGACTGAGGAGCCTGGTGGGCTACAGTCTATGGGGTCTCAAGGAGTCAGACACGACTGAGCGACTTCACTTTCTGTCTGTCTTTCTTTAAAGTGCTGTATATGGCAAAAGTGACCATAAGTGCCCTGTACTGTAGGAGGACAGCGGTGTTTTTTGGGTTTTATGGCATGGCAAGTCTCTTGCGCCACCTTTCCTGTACTAGTCCAAAATGCTGATATCAAAAGGGCCTATTGCCCACACTTGCAGAGTTCAGCTCCTTTGTTTCCATGTTGACGTAAGTGCTGTGCTGCCTTTTCCCAGTTTACTCCCAGTCGGCACAAGGCAGTAAGTAAGCTTTGCTAGGGTAGGAATGGTCTGTTTTGCTCCATTTGTATCCTTAGTGCCAGGCACATTGCTTGGTATGTAATTTATCTGTTTAATAAATACAGATAGCAGTATTTAACTCCATTAAATGAGAAGTGGAATAAGACTGTCAATTATGTTTAATAATAATTACTACCATGAAAATTCAGATTAACTCTTTGGAAATACAGTGTGTCTTCAGAAAGGCATGTCTTAGCATCAGATGCCTCATTAAAATAGCTTTTCAAAAGCTATTTTGAAAAGAATGGGATAGTATATACTGAATATGTAATCCTGATTAAAGATATCTTAAAATATGGGGGAATGTCTATTAGAATGCAAGAAGTACGGTGTTAAGGAGCTTCATTTCTTAGGTTGAAAAACATTTTATTTCCTTGTTTATTTATTCCAATGTGGAACTGTATTTTTTCCTACATTGTTATGAAAAGCTCTGCTTTAATCGGTTCATGTATTCCAGTACTCTTTCTGTATGTAATTGTCACAAAATGAAGTAGTATAAGATGCATCCCTAAATAATTTGTTATAATCACAGACATTTTCTTTGTTTGAAACAACTTTTTATACTACCTTTGGAAGAGATAATGTGTAGATTTGATATATTAAGTATTTGTTGTATATCCATTTTACAGAACACTTAAAAAATATTTTGATAAATTTTAGTATATTGGATGAACCTAAAAGAAAGAGAAGTTATGTAAATATTGAGTATATACTGCCAATAATGAAAACTAAAGCTCAGTTAGTTTCACATTAGCCAAGCTTACCAGATTCCACTGCATTCCCAAATGCTATGGCTTTTAAAAGGATTCATAGGGGGAAATATCTGCTCATGAAATTTTCTTTTTAAAAATAGTTTCTGGGAATGTTGTAAAATACCTTTGCTAAGGTTAAGTGGTCCAAGAACTGCTTCACTGAGTATAGCTTTATTAAATTAGTGGGCATTATCTTCTGACTTTTCTACTGCATGTATCTTGACAAATCTGCAGGATTTGAATAGATTAAATATTACCCATGGATAGGAATTCTGATTTTTGAGATCCTCTAAAATCTCTTTCTAGTGAATTATATGTGATAAGGAGATAATTGAAATGAAAATGTTCATTTTGCCTCCCACCAGGAATTAAGTCTTCTTCAGTTCAGTTCAGTTCAGTCACTCAGTTGTGTCCAACTCTTTGCGACCTCATGAACCGCAGCACTCCAGGCCTCCCTGTCCATCACCAACTCCCGGAGTCCACCCAAACCCTAAACTTGCAGTCAGAGTTACACCTCTACTATTACTACTTTTTAAAGCAGAATTGACATACTTTTTAAATTTGTTAAATATTGAACTGGCCAATATTGACCAAATATATTTTTGATGGATGCAATGAGATTAACATACAGTTACGTTAAAACATATGAAAAGGTCAAATTTATCTTTTTCATAATTGCTTTTTTATAGCATAGGCCAAATGTTTCTTTAAAAAAAAAATAAACCTTTCATCTCTGAGTACATGAAAATACTAGTTTGATAATGTCTGTGTTTTTCTGTTGTGGACCAGCGAGTTTGAAAGTACAATATTCAGTATGACTTATTTTGGGCATGTCATCTGTCATACTTTAGGTAAAAGTGAAGCCATTTGTGTTAATATTTCATACATTAATTTTCCTCTTTCATAAATACTATTTTAAAAACTCTGGCTGGGGATGTTATAAACTCTACCTTTTTAGGTCCTAATGAATTGGTTGAACTGATGACATTTTCTTGAAAATTTTTTGTAATTAAAAGTGAATTTACAGCTTGGATTTGTCAGTGAGTTTTTAGATAAAAATATAGTCTGTGAGAGAAATAATAAATTGTACTTAGTTAAAATTAAAAAATTCTGCTCTGTACAAAGCTACACACTGGGAGAAAATATTTTTACAACATATATCTGATAATGGAATTCTTAAAGCACAACAGAAACAAACAATCCAGTCAAAATGTGGGGAAAAGATCTCAGTAGACACCTTAATGCAGAAGATATAGAAATGGCCAAGAACCATATTAAAAAATGCCCCATATCCTATTTCTTTAGAGTTGTAAATTAAAACAACAGTGAGTTTCCTCTGCACATTTATTATAATTGCTAAAATCCAAAGCAGTGACAATGCCAAATGCTGTTAGGATGTGGAGCAGCAGTTCTCAATCATTACTAAGGAACCTTCCCTGGTGGCTATAGTCTTACTATAGCAGTCAAGTTCCTGCATATTTACGCAAATGAGTTGAAAACTTATGTCTGTATAAAAGCCAGCACATGATGTCTATAGTGGCTTTATTCTTAATTGCCAAAGCCTGAAAGCGACTGAGATGTCCTTTTAATAGGTGAATGGATAAACTCTGGTACCTCCATACAATGGTATATTACTCAGTGCTAAAAAGAAATCAGCTGTCCAGCCATAAAAAGACATGGAAGAACCTTAAATACATATTGCTAAATGAAAGAAGCCAATCTGAAAAGGCTACCTGGTGTATGATAACAACCATATGACTTTCTGGTAAAGGCAAGACTATGGAGATAGTAAGATCAGTGGTTACTAGGAGTTGGTGGGAGGACAGAGAAAGAATGAACAGTTGGAGTACAGAGGATTTTTAGGGAAGGGAAACTGTTCCGTATATTGTAATGATGGATGCATTACATTACGTGTTTGTTATAACGAAAGCAGAGACATTACTTTGCCAACAAAGGTCCGTCTAGTCAAGGCTATGGTTTTTCCAGTGGTCGTGTATGGATGTGAAAGTTGGACTGTGAAGAAAGCTGAGCGCTGAAGAATTGATGCTTTTGAACTGTGGTGTTGGAGAATACTCTTGAGAGTCCCTTGGACTGCAAGGAGATGCAACCAGTCCATTCTAAAGGAGATCGGTCCTGAGTGTTCTTTGAAAGGACTGATGCTGAAGCTGAAACTCCAGTACTTTGGCCACCTCGTGTGAAGAGTTGACTCATTGGAAAAGACTCTGATGCTGGGAGGGATTGGGGGCAGGAGGAGAAGGGGATGACAGAGGATGAGATGGCTGAATGGCATACCGACTCGATGGACATGGGTTTGAGTGAACTTCGGGAATTGGTGATGGACAGGGAGGCCTGGCCTGCTGCAGTTTGTGGGGTTGCAAAGAGTCGGACACGACTGAGTGACTGAACTGAACTGAAAAGGACTGTACAATACAAAGGACAACCTTTAATTGTAAACTGTGCAGTTTAGTTTATGTATCAATATTGATTCATCATTTGGAACAAATATACCATACCAATAAAAATTGTTTGTAATAGAGGACACTAAGGGTGGTAGTTGTAGACAGGGAGTATATCTTTTACGTTCGGCTCAGTTTTTAAAATAAACCTAAAATTACTTTAAGAAATAAAGTATATTAATCTTAAAAATTTTGAAAAGAAAAAAAATTTGCTCACAATGTTTGGTGAAATGTCAGTGCTCTTTGTCTAAATAATATTAGTAATGATTGCTACAAGCAATTATCCTCATAGAGAATAATTGATATATTGTTGCTAGGAATAAGATTACTTGATAAGATATAAAAAGTAAAATTTCAGGGCTTTGCTTCAAATGTTTCACCTGTTAACTCATTTTATGAAAGTATTTGACAATAGCTAGTGAAGACTTAAATTTAGAAAACATGATAGAACTTATAAATTCAGTGTAAGTTTTCAGTTTTTATAATGAAAAAAGCAAACAGGCAACTGAAATCTTGTCACAATCTTATAATTAAAAAAATATGTGTGGGATATAATTTAGTTCATTTTTTGTAAAGGACCATTACCATTTCAAGTTTTATTATGTAATAGACCTATATAATCCATTAACTTTTTTTGGCTCTCTGAAAAATAATAAATTGAATTCATAAGCATCTTTTAAAAGTGAAGATTTTGTATAAATACAGGTTCACCATCTGTTATCCAGAACTTTTATAGTCAGAATTTTTTGAATTTTTGAAAGGTTATATGATTCACACACCTTATAAATGCCCTCAGCAGGGTTTAGGACAGTACCATGTATCAGAGATGTTAATTTTTAAATAGTGAAGTAAGACTAGTCAAAATAAATGGGGTAAATAAAGGCTAGGACATTCATCTGTTCAGGTTAAGTTTTGCCATTAGGTAAGTTCAGGTTAGGTTTTGGTCCCAAAATGTCATAAAAGAACTAGGGTTTTGAGGGCTTTGGGTTTTAAAATAAGGGATTGTGGGCCTTTTAATGAAAGCTGATTTAAAATTATTTATTTCTTAGTCCTATTATCTGGTTACTTTAAACAAATATTTGAAAATCCTAAAATTTAGTTTTTGTTGAGAAGCAGGACTTATGGTTAAAAGTGTAGACTTAGAACTGTTCATGTGAAACTAAACTCATTTGTGATTGGAGTGCAGGGTTAGTGATGTAAGCCATAAAAAATAAACATGTCCAGTGCAGTACAGTGATTTTTTTTTTGCTACCTTATTCAATAATTGTGGCACATGAACAAAAGTATTATGCTGTAAAGAACATCTTAGTGTTCCCTTGTAGTTACTAAGAGCTTATATTGCCTGTCTGACTTTCTGGAAAATAACTTAATATTCTATTGTAGCCAAATTATTGTGGGCTCCATCTTTAAATAAGAATTTTATAAAGCTCTCCACCACTTTTGTCAATTATCTTTATGCTTCCACATTTAGAGTGAGAATGAGTTAACATTTTAAAAATGGTCATTTATTGTTTTATCATGAACCTGTGTTTCTAACATGACAAGAAACAAAATGCTATATACTCACAGAAAGAAAATCTTTTGTGTTCTTACATTTGTTTTTGGACTCTGAATGGTTCAAAGTGTGGGATTAAGGTAACCTACTTTCAAAGTGTGGAATTAAGGTAACCTACTTTCAGAAGGCAGTTCCCAGTTGCTGCCTCTCTGGCACCAGGGAAGGTAGCTGGTTGAGTGTTATTAGTCACTCAGTAGTGTCCAACTCTTTGCAACCCCATGGACTATAGCCCTCCAGGCTCCTCTGTCCATGGAATTCTCCAGGCAAGAATACTGGAGTGAGTTGCCATTCTTTTCTCCAGGGGATCTTCCTGACCCAGGGCTTGAAACCCGGTGTCCTGTTTGTACACAGATTCTTTACCATCTGAGCTTCCAGTGAGCAGCAGTGAGGAATCTGTTTTAATCAGACTTTCTTGGCCCTCAAAGGCTCTCTTGGCTTAGAGGGCTGGACCGGTATGAGAGGCGATTTAGTTTGGGATCTTATTAAATCTAGGGGACTATAAGCAGAGGTCACTGGCAGGATATTAAATGTGGGGTCTAATGATTCACTGATTTTCTCAATAAAATATGTGGTAATTTTGAAGCACAGTTGCACCAATCATGTATTTAGTTAAATAAGCATGTTTTCAATCAGATACATTCTTATACTTGAGTGTTAGTCTTCTGATATACCTAAAAGCATCCTCTTAGAAGCTAGCAACATTTGAGAGAAAAAATGAAATTTCTGTCAAATTAATTTCTCTGTAAGTTGGGGGAGTATGCCCTGGTATTATTTTAGCAGCAGATTTCCTGTTTTCAATCTGGAGAGTAACTGGTTTGTGGGACCCAGAAAGAAATCATTGGGCAGGGAGATGGAAGGAGCAACTATGAAGGTACCTACAAAATTTTGCTTACTCTCTAAGATTATAATTGAGTACTCATTCGTTTAGAATTTTTGCATATGTGGTAATGGAAGGCTGTGTTTGTTTTGTCATTTATTGAGTGTCTTTTTTGTCTAAAGTACTACTGTGTTACACATTCTTTCCTTGTAACCACTCTCTGAGGTTGCTAGGTAATTCTTTTTTATAGTTACTAAGAGGCCAAGTTGGGATTTTAACTCCACCAAGTCTATTTACATTCTTTTTGACAGGCCCTCATTGTCTTCATTGTGGTGTGGGTCTATTTTGCTGAAAGTAGGTAAATCCAGTAAATTCTTTTGTTTGGTTTTCTTTTCATTGTTCTAAGTTACGAATGAGTCAAAGTCCCATTTGAATGCAGAGTTCCAAAG
Organism: Ovis canadensis; assembly: GCF_042477335.2. Taxonomy (NCBI): domain Eukaryota; kingdom Metazoa; phylum Chordata; class Mammalia; order Artiodactyla; family Bovidae; genus Ovis; species Ovis canadensis. The sequence continues at coordinate 36,734,806 of NC_091260.1, forward strand.
AATAGCAAGGAGAGATAAGAAAGCCTTTCTCAGTGATCAGTGCAAAGAAATAGAGGAAGATAATAGAATGGGAAAGACTAGAGATCTCTTTAAGAAAATTAGAGATACCAAGGGAACATTTCATGCAAAGGTGAGCACAATAAAGGACAGAAATGGTATGGACCTAACAGAAGCAGAAGATATTAAGAAGAGGTGGCAAGAATACACAGGTCTATATTTAAAAAGATACTCATGACCCAGATAACCACAATGGTGTAATCACTCACCCAGAGCCAGACATCCTGGAATGTGAAGTCAAGTGGGCCTTAGAAAGCATAACTATGAAGAGAGCTTGTGGAGGTGATGGAATTCCGGTTGAGCTATTTCAAATCCTGAAAGATGCTGCTGTGAAAGTGCTGCACTCAATATGCCAGCAAATTTGGAAAACTCAGCAGTGGCCACAGGACTAGAAAAAGTCAGTTTTCATTCCAATCCCAAAGAAAGGCAATGCCAAAGAATGCTCAAACTACCTCACAATTACACTCATCTCACACGCTAGTAAAATAATGCTCAAAATTCTCCAAGCCAGGCTTCAACAGTATGTGAACTTCCAGATGTTCAAGCTGGATTTTAAGGCAGAGGAACCAGAAATCAAATTGCCAATATCCGTTGGATCATAGAAAAAGCAAGAGAGTTCCAGAAAAATGTCTATTTCTGCTTTATCGACTATGCCAAAACCTTTGACTGTGTGGATCACAAGATACTGTGGAAAATTCTTAAAGAGCTGGAAATACCAGACCACCTGACCTGCCTCCTGAGAAATCTGTATGGAGGTCAAGAAGCAACCATTAGAACTGTACATGGAACAATAGACTGGTTCCAGATTGGGAAAGGAGTACATCAAGGCTGTATTTTGTCACCCTGCTTATTTAACTTCTATGCAGAGTACATCATGAGAAACGCTAGGCTGGAGGAAGCACAAGCTGGAATCAAGATTGCCAGGAGAAATATCAGTAACCTTAGATATGCAGATGACACCACCCTTATGGCAGAAAGTGAAGAGCTAAAGAGCCTCTTGATGAAAGAGGAGAGTGAAAAAGTTGGCTTAAAGCTCAATATTCAGGAAACTAAGATCATGGCATCCGGTCCCATCACTTCATGGCAAATAGATGGGGAAACAGTGGAAACAGTGAGAGACTTTATTTTCTTGGGCTCCAAAAGTACTGCAAATGGTGACTGCAGCCATGAAATTAAAAGATGTTTGTTCCTTGAAAGAAAAGCTTTGACCAACCTAGATAGCATATTAAAAAGCAGAGACGTTACTTTGCCAACAAAGGTCCATCTAGTCAAAGGTATGGTTTTTCCAGTAGTCATGTATGGATGTGAGAGTTGGACTATACAGAAAGCTTAGAGCCAAAGAAAACTGATACTTTGACCTGTGGTGTTGGAAAAGACTCTTAAGAGTCCTTGGACTGCAAGGAGATCCAACCAGTCAATGCTAAAGGAAATTCAGTTCAGTTCAGTTCAGTTCAGTCGCTCAGTCGTGTCCAACTCTTTGCGACCCCATGAATCGCAGCACGCCAGGCCTCCCTGTCCATCACCAACTCCTGGAGTTCACTCAGAGTTGCGTCCATCGAGTCAGTGATGCCATCCAGCCATCTCATCCTCGGTCGTCCTCTTCTCCTCCTGCGCCCAATCCCTCCCAGCATCAAAGTCTTCTCCAATGAGTCAACTCTTTGCATGAGGTGGCCAAAGTACTGGAGTTTCAGCTTTAGCATCACTCCTTCCAAAGAAATCCCAGGGCTGATCTTCAGAATGGACTGGTTGGATCTCCTTGCAGTCCAAGGGACTCTCAAGAGTCTTCTCCAACACCACAGTTCTAGTTAGTCCTAAATATTCATTGGAAGGACTGATGCTGAAGCTGAAATTCCAATACTTTGGCCACCTGATGTGAAGAACTGACTCATTGGAAAAGACCCTGATGCTGGGAAAGATTGAAGGCAGGAGGAGAAGGGGATGATAGAGGATGAGATAGTTGGATGACATCACTGAATCCATGGACATGAGTTTGAGTAGGCTCTGGGAGTTGATGATAGACAGGGAGGTCTGGTGTGCTGCAGTCCATGGGGTCACAAAGAGTTGGACACAACTGAGCAACTGAACTGATGAATGAGTCTAGGTGGTAAAGATTAGAGAAGAGTGGTAGGAAACTTGGGTTTGTGGTAGCAGCCACCAAAGCATGTAGTGGAACTTATCTGCCTAGGTTGACTTTACCTCTAGAAGAATTTCTGAATCAATTTACACTCTTTGAGTGAAAATTTGAATTTGAATCTTGTTTCTTAGCTGCACTCCTGAAATTCACTGTAACCTTTTGCAAGTCACTTAATCTGTTCATATTTATTTCTCTAACTATAAAAAGGGTGCTTTTTGGTTTATCAGAAAGCCTTGTAAAGAGAGTTTGTTTCATTGATGCAAACTCCTAACCTATTTCAATGTCTGTCCTTGTTCCTAAGAATAGAGCTCATTGATTTAATTCCCAGGATAGTAGCTACCTTGGTATTGTATTTTGGAGAAAAACACTGCAAATTATTTATCATTTGTTCAGGAGTGAAGTGCTTTACTTGTCTTTCTTTCCCTGACTTTTTCTCATTGTCTATCTTTACTACTCATTTTGGGCTTTAATATACTTTTTTGTGGACCTTTCAGGAACTCTAGAAAATGTGTGGTTTTTATTGTACTTGATATAATCAGTAGCTTCCTTGGGAATTTTTCAAGAATAAACTGATCTTCCCCCTCCAATTTAATAAGAAATTTTCAGTTCCCATAATTTTTCTGCCTCTAAGATCCTATCCTTTGTTTGCCTCAGCTATTTACCTCTCATGTCATTTCCATGTCTAATTAATTAAACCCCTCCATAATTTGAATTTTAAACATTCTACTCTATTATCACCACCTTTATGGAAATACTTCCTCTCAGTCACCAGTAATTTTCAAGTTGATAAATCCAGTGGACCCCAATCTTATTTCATCTATAAGCACCATTTACAGAACATTTAGAAATGTTTTATTTTGAAAAAAATTATAGAGTCATATAAAAGTTGAAAAAATAGCTCAGAGAGTTCCCATGTAACCTTCACCCAGCTCCCCCTAAGGATAACATCTTATATAACTATGGTTAAATTATCATTACTATAACCAAAATACAGGCCATATTCAGATATCACCAGTTTTTACATGCATTCTTTTTGTGTATGTGTATAGTTCTATGAAATTTATCACTTGTATAGATTTGTGTAACAGTGGCCACTGTCAAGGTTCAGAATTGTTCATCACCTCATAAAAACTCCCTGCTGCTGTCTCTCTCTAGTCACATCTTCCCCCAGTCCCTAACCCTTGGCAATCACTCACCTATTCTCCGTCACTCTAATTTTATCAAGTATGTTATATAAACGGATTCATTCAGTATTTATCCTTTCTAAGTTGGCTTTTGTCCCCCTTGGAGTTATACCCTTGAGATATATCCAAGTTGTTGAGTGCATTGGTAGTGTGTTGGATTTTTTTTTTCAACTGTTGAGTAATATTCTGATATATGGATGTATCACAGTTTATTTATCTACTTGTCTGTTAAGGAACATCTTTTGGTTATTTCCAGTTTTTAGCTATTATAGGTAAAACTCTTATGAATATGTGCCTACAGGCTTTTGGGTGAACACAAGTTTTTGTTTTTCCAGGGTAGATACCCAGTAATGGGATTTCTAGGCTTTTGGGTAAATGTATGTTCAAATTTATAAGAAACTGCCAAAATGTTTTCCAGAGTGGTGTACCATTTATCATTCTCACCAGCAGTGTATCGTGTTCTACATCTTCACCAATAACTACTATTGTCAGTGTTTTTTTATTTTCACTGTTCTAATAACTGTGTGTTGACCTTATATCCTATGATCTTGCTATATACACTTATTAGTTCAAGGCATTTTGGGGATAGATTACTTGGGAGTTTCTATACTCTCATGGTTTTAATTCTGCTTTAGTGGCTGCTTTTTCTCATTTTGCTTTGCAAGTTCCTTCTCTTCCTGACCTTGTAATTTTGGAGTGATGTGGGTATCAGTCCTTGGGTCCTCTTTTCTCCTCTGTACTTGTTCCTTTATAATCTCATTCAGCTTCATGGCTCTCATAGCAGCTCTGTGTTAAATTTATGGCTTTAGTCTGGACCTTCCCCCACAATGGACCTTACATCCAGCTGCCTCCCTGACATCTCTACTAATAGGCACCTCAAACTTGACATATACAACTATGAACTCTTGGCTTTATTCTTTGCTCCCCCTCTTCAATCTCTAGTCCTCCTCATCTCAGTTAATCCAGCTTTAAACTTTTAGTCTCCAAAATGGAGTATCTTCATCATTATTGACTCCTCATTTCTTGTACTTATATTCAACCCATCCATCAGCAAATACAGATGATGCTACTTTCAGAATAAATCCAAATTTGACCATGGTAAGATCTGTACCATTACCTATAAGTCCCTCCCCAACTCAAGCCTATATCTTGAACAGAGTAGTAGGAACTCAGTTAATTGTTAAATAATTGAATTGAATTATTGCTTCTTTATTAGAGAAATCTCTTTGAGATCTTATTTTCTCTAGTTGAATTACAATGTCCCTTAATGTTGACAAAAATAAGTTATTTTTACATCGTAAGTTTCCTACATTCTTAAGACTTTGGTTATTGATTGAGTTCCTTAACCTTTTGGTCTGTGTATTGAATTGTGGTCAAATGTAGTTAATATTTGGAGAAGGAAATGGCAACCCGCTCTAGTACTCTTGCCTGGAAAATCTAATGGGCAGAGGAGCCTGGTAGGCTACAGTCCGTGGGGTCGCAAAGAGTCGGACACGACTGTTAACATTAAACTGTTTCAGAGTTTTTCCTTTCAGATATGGTGATGTGTGCTTGTGTGCTAAGTTGCTTTAGTCATGTCTGACTCTTTGTGACTCCGTGGACTGTAGCCCGCCAGGCACCTCTGTCCATGGGATTCTCCATGCAAAAATACTGGAGTGGGTTGTCATGACCTCCTCCAGGGGATCTTTCCCACCCAGGAATTGAACCTGGGTCTCCTGCATTTCCTGCATTGCCAGGCAGATTCTTTGCCACTAGTGCCACTTGGGAAACCCAAGATATGGTGATAGAATTTACAAATAGAAAAAATGTTCTGGCTTCAGTTTATTTTAGTTACAATTTGTTAAGCAGGTTGAAAATAATTATTTTTTCTGTTTTAAAAACCCTGCCTCTAGTGCTTTTATGAGTGTATTTCATTAACATTAATCTTTACTAGAGGCAGGTGGCTCAGAGGTTAAAGCGTCTTCCTGGAATACTTCACTTTCACTTTCACTGTATATACAGTAATGCTGTCAATTGTTTACAACAAAAGAAATGCATTTGTGCTGTGTGGTAAAGGAATGCGATAGTCCAAATTTTCTTTCTTTTAACACTTATCTCAATTTTCCCTTTATGGCTCTTGTTTGTTTGGTGTAGTTCAGTAATTATTTTTGTTTCCAGTCCATTCCTTCTGTTTCCTGAACTGCATTTTGTCACGTACCCCCATGTACCCTAGTGCACTTCAGTTAATTCATGAGTGAATTGCATGAATTGAAGTGCAGAGTAACTTCACAGGTAGTAACAGGCAGAGTAACTCTTCACAGGCAGAGTAACTTCACAGATTTTCTTGAATAGTCACCATAATTTCATTCTTTTAAATATAAGCAGAAGAAAAAAGTAAGCCATTGGCATATTCTTTTTACTGTCTTACTAAATACGATTATTTTTTAGGTAGCCTCTAGTATCTTTTGACAACTTGCGTTTTCAAATTGACTTTTTTTCTACTTGGAATTTTCCCCATTGGTAAATAAACAAATGACCTAATAGAGAAGGTAGACTAAATACACACCCCACCCCCCTCACATACTTACTTAGCCTAGGGGAACAGTCAGATGGCAAAGATAATCATAGACACATTATCCTACTGTTTGACTTGTACCTGTGGATTCTTTTGGTTTTTGGTCTCTATCTACATCCTTCCCTTGTTCATGCATTAGGAAAAGAATATGATCTGCCATATAGTTCACAAATGGCCATCGTCCATTGTGGTCTGTTTGAGGTCTTTTGGCCTCCCAGTAGGGTGTTTCCATCTTCCCAGGCTGCTGAGGTGTGGTACCAGACTTTGCAGCAAATCTGGAGGTGCCTAACATCTTTGTGTCAGGATTTCTCAAGCTGTTGCCTACTGCTGTTAGCTCTGAGGCAGTGGAGCCCTCATATATTTGATATTTGCTATTAATGACTCTGAAGCTGCATGCCACTCTCTCCTGAGCAACTGATGGGTTTTATGTATACATAATGGAATACTGTTCTGCAATAAAAAGGAACAAAATGCCAATTTATGCTGTACCATGGATGAAACTTGAAAATATTTCTGGAGGCATTTGTGTAGTTTTCAGTGGAAGAGTTCCCTTCGCATGTAAAAAAGTTTTTAACCATAGTTTCTCAGTTTTGCTGGACACTCTGTCCCCAGTCTTTCTAACATAGTTGTTAGCATTTATATTATGGTTTCAAGATCCTGATTATTTGTGCAAGAGGAAGTTGAAGAAGATGTTGTGTGACTGTGATCTTATGTTGTCTTTTCCTGTCTCTGGTAAAAGGATGGAGAAGTAAGTGTTCTTGTGGTATTTAGTTTGAGGAAACAATGAGTTACATATCACCACCTCTCTTTTGAACCATTACAGATATTCACTTATAGAAGGTGGAAGGCTATATTTCTTTGTGGGCGACTGTGAGTTTACTTTGAAGAGAATCTAATTCTTAAATAGGCTAATATGATTAGCCACTTAGGCATATTAAAAAGCTGAATGTAGGAATGTAAAGTGGTACAGCAGTTTGGCAAATTCTACTCATTTGAAATGAAAATGATGTCCACACAAAGACGTGTACATGAATGTTTTTAGAGATACTAGTCATAATAGACAAACACTGAAAACAACCCAGTTATCCATTAACTGGTGACTGGGTAAACCAGATGTATTGTATACATATAATACCATACTGTTTGGCAATAAAGAGAAACAAAATGCATGTTACAACATGGATGAACCTCAAAAGTAAAGATCAAGGGCATGATGAGAAAGGGGCGACAGAGGATGAGATGGTTGGAGGGCATCACCAACTGAATGGACATGAGTTTGAGCACACTTTGGGAGATAGTGAAGGACAGGGAAGTTTGGCGTGCTGCAGTCCATGGGGTTGCAAAGAGTCGGACATGATAAGTCAACTGAACAGTAACAACAACAAATGATATAAACCGCTAGCAAAATACCACACATTGTGTGATTCCATTTTTATGAAATGTTCAGAAAAGACAAATCTGTGTAGGTACAGAAAACAGATGAGTGGTTGCCTGGGGTTGGTGGTGGGAACAAGGGTTGAATGCAGATGGGCTCATGGGAATTTTGGGGGTAATGGAAATGTTCTAAAACTGAATTGTGCTGATGGTTGCACAACTCTATACATTTACCAACATCATTGAATTATGTATTTAGAGTGGGTGAATTTTTTGGTATATAAGTTGTACCTCAGTTGTTTTAAAAAGGAAATGAAAATGAATTTTATAAACTAAAGTGTTAAGAGAAACATTATATGACAAATGCAGTCATTTGACAAATGAAAAGGGATTGTTTTAGAAATGTAATCTTTCAGGTAAAAGGAAAAGGGTATTTGATTTGAAGAGGTAAAAGAGTAAATGCAACCCTCCATTTTTGCCCTGAACTCTACAGTAAATGTCAAAGATAGCATCAGATATCTTTAAATTTTTGCATTGATCTGCACATTTGTATACTGTGGCTGGTAGAATAAATTGGTGGTTAAAATAACCTTTCTGAATAGCTAATCAAGGACCTTAATGTTTATATCATTTGGCCTATAATCTCACATGAAAATATATTCTAAGGAAATAATTAGAAATGCAAAAAAGGATCGGTTTTTAGAAATGTTATTATAGCTTTATATAGGGCAATCAAACAATAACCTACATGCTCTCAAAGTAGGGGGAATGGTTATAATTGTTTTAGTTAGGCTCTGTTGGTTGCAAGGAGCATATCCTTTTATGACCAGCTTAAGAAAAATTGACTTTTGTTGAAAGCATACAAGGTGCTCTAACAACCCCCAAACAGCAAGATCAGTGCAGCCCTTTGGTAGTGGGGAACCAAAGCTGCTTTCACCTTTCTCAGTCTCCAGTCAGGCTAGGCACTTCAGTTTTCTTTGGAGACCTGCTTTGTCTCAATCTCTTCTGCAGCCAGTCTTTCTTGTGCATGGACCAGTGCTGTTTGCCAGCTCTGAGTCAGTCTTTGTTCCAGTTCCAGATTTTCCAGAGCAGGACTCTGGACTAGCTCATCATTTTCAGCCCTAAGTGGGTCAGTGAACAACTGGTGATTTAGTTTTCCTCTCCATCTTTCTTGGTGGCGGGGGGGGGGGGGTGGTCTGCATTCCTGTTTAGTTATTTAGTGAAAATGAAACTATGCAAAACCTAACAAGCTTTTTTTTTTCCTCTTTACTGCAGCTGTTTATTTTTTTAGTTTTTACTTTATTTTACTTTACAATACTGTATTGGTTTTGCCATCAACATGAATCCTCCACGGGTGTACATGAGTTCCCAATCCTGAACCCCTCTCCCACATCCCTCCCCATACCATCTCTCTGGGTCATCCCAGTGCACCAGCCCCAAGCATCCTGTATCCTGCATCGAACCTAGACTGGCGATTCGTTTCTTACGTGATATTATACATGTTTCAATGCCATTCTCCCAAATCATCTCACCCTCCCTGTCTCCCACAGAGTCCAAAAGTCTGTTCTATACATCTGTGTCTCTTTTGCTGTCTCGCATACAGGGTTATCGTTACCATCTTTCTAAATTCCGTATATATGTGTTAGTATACTGTATTGGTGTTTTTCTTTCTGGCTTACTTCACTCTGTATAATCAGCTCCAGTTTCATCCACCTCATTAGAACTGATTCAAATGTATTCTTTTTAATGGCTGAGTAATACTCCTTTGTGTATATGTACCACAGCTTTGTTATCCATTCATCTGCTGATGGACATCTAGGTTGCTTCCATGTCCTGGCTATTATAAACAGTGCTGCGATGAACATTGGGGTACACGTGTCTCTTTCAATTCTAGTTTCCTCGGTGTGTATGCCCAGCAGTGGGATTGCTGGGTCATAAGGCAGTTCTATCTGCAATTTTTTAAGGAATCTCCACACTGTTCTCCATAGTGGCTGTACTAGTTTGCATTCCCACCAACAGTGTAAGAGGGTTCCCTTTTCTCCACACCCTCTCCAGCATTTATTGCTTGTAGACTTTTGGATCGCAGCCGTTCTGACTGGTGTGAAATGGTACCTCACTGTGGTCTTGATTTGCAATACTCTGATAATGAGTGATGTTGAGCATCTTTTCATGTGTTTGTTAGCCATCTGTATGTCTTCTTTGGAGAAATGTCTATTTAGTTCTTTGGCCCATTTTTTGATTGGGTCGTTTATTTTTCTGGAATTGAGCTGCATGAGTTGCTTGTATATTTTTGAGATTAGTTGTTTGTCAGTTGCTTCATTTGCTATTATTTTCTCCCATTCCGAAGGCTGTCTTTTCACCTTGCTTCTAGTTTCCTTTGTTGTGCAGAAGCTTTTAATTTTAATTAGATCCCATTTGTTTATTTTTGCTTTTATTTCCAGTATTCTGGGAGGTGGGTCATAGAGGATCCTGCTGTGATTTATGTCTGAGAGTGTTTTGCCTATGTTCTCCTCTAGGAGTTTTATAGTTTCTAGTCTTTTTTTTTTTTTTTTTACTTTATTTTGCTTTACGATACTGTATTGGTTTTGCAGTTTCTAGTCTTATGTTTAGATTTAATCTTAGGTTTTGTCATATCTGGGCTTCACTGGTGGCTTGGTGGTAAAGAATCCGCCTGCCAGTGCAGGAGACGCAGGTTTGAGCTCTGTGTCTGTTATTTCCTGGAGAAGGAAATAACAACCCACTCCAATATTCTTGCCTAGGAAATCCCACAGACAGAGAAGCCTAGTGGACTATGGTCCAGGAATCACGAAAGTCAGACATAATGACTAAACAACAAGTGACTTTGTAATACATCTCATGGGTTTATATGAGAGACTGCAAATATTAGTATTAATTTAAAATATTTCTAAGGGCTTCTGTAATATAGTCTCTTCACTTAAACTCTCAGAAGGATAGTGTGCATTCGTGGTAGATTCATGCTCTTTTAAAAAATTATTCCCTGTTAAAACCTCTGTGATCTGGTTTCTATCCCTTCTTCCTTATTGAAACCATTTTTACTAAGTTTGGCAGTTGAAAGCCCATTGGACACTGTGGACCAATCACCACCTCCTGAAATGCTCTCTTTGGACTTGGCCTCAATAATACTGCTTTCTCCTGACTTTCCCTCCCAGCCCACCAAGTCTGCTGCCTCAGTGGATCCTCTTGCTGTGCTCATCTCTTTAATATTGCTATTATCTCATGCCTCACTTTTCAGTTCTTTGTATTTCATGTCCATCTTGCACAGTTTCTTTTACTTCTTTGGCTTCAGCAATACTTTATATTCCCAGATCTCTGTCTCTATACCAGACGCCTTCTATTGAGATTCTGACTCTGCTAACCAGCATCTTTTTGAATATCACCACTTAGAGCCTCACCAGTTCTTGTTCTCTTTTGAAACTTCATAACTCTTTGCATCTGTTTATTCTCTGCTGAAATTATGTACTGTGCCTTATTCAATTTTGTATTCCTTGTATCCTCTCACAGAATTCCTTGCACTAGAGATTCACTTAATATTTGCCCACTTGAATATTGCTGTTTTTAAAAATGGACTAACTATACTTGTTTGTGATTTTGTTTCCCACAATTTTTTTTCTAAATCTAAGAATAATTTCTTTTGTGGTCCAAGGGAAAAAAACAATGTTAATGGATATGATTAAGAACATATTTCAATATAGTTGGGTCTATTAATACACATTTTTCTTCAAAATAAGGATATAAAGCCTACCGAGTTTTGGATATTAATCATGTGGATTTAATTTCTTTACTGCATATCATTTCTTCCTCTAAAAGAAATGCTAATTAAACGTTCAACCAATTCAGAAATATGCATTGTAGACATTGCAAGTTTCCATTATTATGTGTAAGTTAAATGAATTCTAGAAGTGGTGGTTCTTTGTAAATATGAAATAAATTTGGTTATTGAGCCAAGAGTATGGTTATTGGTTGAAGGATGAGCATTTAATTATTACAGCTGGCAGCAATTAAAATTATAGATCTGAGTATTAACCTCCACAGTGTGTACTGCTAAGTGCAAAAGTTTATGCTGCAAACTGTGGTATTTGTATTAAAGACTTGGGAATTTTACCCCTTCCTCTGCATGCAGACTATTTGGTAAATCTGAGTATAATCTGAATTCATATATGATAAGGGATGGTTAACAAAGTCAGCTCTAGTTTAATTTTTTTTTTAATGTTGCATTTACTAGAAATATAGCTTTGGGAACCTTGTGAGCATCTTTTAAAAAAATTCTATTGATATATTTTATTTTGGGCTGCTCTGTTTTTTCATTGCTTTTGCATTGGCTTTTTCTAGTTGAGGCGAGTGGGGGCTGTTCTTCCTTGTGGCCTTTCCTTATGGTGACTTCGCCTGTTGAGGAACACTTGCTCTAGGTGTGCTGGCTTCAGTGGTTGTGGCGCACAGACTCAGCTGCTCCGAGGCATGTGGAATTTTCCCAGACCAGGGATTGAACCCATGTCCTCTGCGTTGCAGGCGGATTCTTACGCACTGTACCACGAAGAATGTCCTCATTGTGGTTTTGATTTGCATTTCTCAGATGATTAGTGATGTTGAGCATCTTTGCATGTGTCTGTTGGCCATCCGTATGTCTTCTTTGGAAAAATGTCTGTTCAGACCCTCTGGCATTTTAAAATCAGATTTTTTTTTTTTGATGTTGAGTTGTATACTTTATATATTAACCCCTTACCAGATATATCATTTGCAAATACCTTGTCCCATTCGGTAGGTGGACTTTTTGTTTTGTTGATAGTATCCTTTGTTATGTAGGGCTTTACAGTTTTATGTAGTCCTATTTATTTTTGCTTTTGTCTCCCTTGCCTGAGGAGACATATCCAAAAAAATGTTGCTAACACTGATGTCAAAGAGCTTACTGCCTATGTTTTCTTCTAGAAGTGTTATGGTTTCAGGTCTGACACTTAAGTCTATAATCCATTTTTATTATTTTGTGCATGGTGTAAGAGAGCATTCTTTTGGTGTGAGTTTGATTCTTTTTTCCACAGTTTGTTGTGATCCACATAGTCAAAGGCTTTGGCATAGTCAATAAAGCAGAAATAGATGCTTTTCTGGAACTCTCTTGCTTTTTCGGTGATCCAGCTGCTGCTGCTAAGACACTTCAGTGTGACTCTGTGTGACCCCATAGACGGCAGCCCACAAGGCTCCCCCGTCCCTGGGGTTCTTCAGGCAATAACACTGGAGTGGGTTGCCATTTCCTTCTCCAATGCATGAAAGTGAAAATGTGGGCAATTTGATCTCTGGTTCCTCTGCCTTTCTAAAACCAGCTTGAACGTCTGGAAGTTCACGGTTCACGTATTGCTGAAGCCTGGCTTGGAGAATTTTGAGCATTACTTTACTAGCGTGTAAGATGAGTGTAATTGTGTGGTCATTTGAGCATTCTTTGGCATTGCCTTTCTTAGGGATTGGAATGAAAACTGACCTTTTCCAGTCCTGTGGCCACTGCTGAGTTTTCCAAATTTGCTGGCATATTGAGTGCAGCACTTTCACAGCATCATCTTTCAGGATTTGAAATAGCTCAACTGGAATTCCATCACCTCCACTAGCTTTGATCGTAGTGATGCTTCCTAAGGCCCACTTGACTTTGCGTTCCAGGATGTCTGGCTTTAGGTGAGTGATCACACCATTGTGATTGTCTTAGTTGTGAAGATCTTTTTTGTACAGTTCTTCTGTGTATTCTTGCCACCTCTTCTTAATATCTTCTGCTTCTGTTAGGTCCATACCATTTCTGTCCTTCATTGAGCCCATCTTTGCATGAAATGTTCCCTTGGTATCTCTACTTTTCTTGAAGAGATCTCTAGTCTTTCCCGTTCTATTGTTTTCCTCTATTTCTTTGCATTGATCACTGAGGAAGGCTTTTTTATCTCTCCTTGCTATTCTTTGGAACTCTGCATTCAAATGGGTTTATCTTTCCTGTTCTCCTTTGCTTTTCACTTTTCTTCTTTTCACAGCTATTTGTAAGGCCTCCTCAGAAAACCATTTTGCTTTTTTGTGTTTATTTTTCGTGGGGATGGTCTTGATCCCTGTCTCCTGTACAATGTCACAAACCTCCGTCCATAGTTCATCAGGCACTCTATCAGATCTAGTCCCTTAAATCTATTTCTCACTTTCACTGTATAACCATAAGAGATTTGATTTAGGTCATACCTGAATGGTCTAATGGTTTTCCCCATTTTCTTTAAGTCTGAATTTGACAGTAAGAGGTTCATGATCTGAGCCACAGTCAGCTCTCAGTCTTGTTTTTGCTGACTGTATAGAGCTTCTCCATCTTTGGCTGCAAAGAATATAGTCAATCTGATTTCGGTGTTGACCATCTGGTGATGTCCATGTATAGAGTCTTCTCTTGTGTTGTTGGAAGAGGGTGTTTGCTATGACCAGTGCGTTTTGCCCTGCTTCATTTTGTACTCCAAGGCTAAATTTGCGTGTTACTCCAGGTATTTCTTGACTTCCTACTTTTGCATTCCAGTCCCCTATACCGAAAAGGACATCTTTTGGGGGTGTTAGCTCTAAAAGGTCTTGTAGGTCTTCATAAAAGCATTCAACTTCAGCTTCTTCAGCATTACTGTTCGGGGCATAGACTTGGATTACCGTGATATTAAATGGTTTGCCTTGGAAACGAACAGAGATCATTCTGTCATTTTTGAGATTGCATCCAAGTACTGCATTTTGGACTGTTTCGTTGACCATGATGGCGACTTCATTTCTTCTGAGGGATTCCTGCCCACGGTAGTAGATATAATAGTCATCTGAGTTAAATTCACTCATTCCAGTTCATTTTAGTTCACTGATTCCTAAAATTTCGATGGTCACTCTTGCCATCTCCTGTTTGACCACTGCCAATTTGCCTTGATTCATGGACCTGACATTCCAGGTTCCTATGCAATATTGCTCTTTACAGCATCAGACCTTGCTTCTATCACCAGTTACATCCACAACTGGGTGTTGTTTTTGCTTTGGCTCCATCCCTTCATTCTTTCTGGAGTTATTTCTCCACTGATCTCCAGTAGCATATTGGGCACCTACTGACCTGGGTAGTTCATTTTTCAGTGTCCTATCTTTTTGTCTTTTCATACTGTTCATGGGGTTATCAAGGCAAGAATACTGCAGTGGTTTGCCATTCCCTTTTCCAGTGGACCACATTCTGTGGAATTGTTGATGGACAGGGAGGCCTGGCATGCTGCATTTCATGGGGTTGCAAAGAGTCGGACATGACTGAGCAACTGAACTGAACTGATTCTTTTTAGTTTAGCTATCCAGTTTTCCCAACACCATGTATTGAAGAGCCTGTCTTCATTTTTACTCTGTGTGTCTTTAGATCTGAAGAGTAGGCAATGTATATATAAGTCTTCTTTTTATATGTATTGAATAGTTTGTCTATTGATTGAAGCAGTTATATCTAAAGTAATTATTGATATGTGTGTACTTATTGGACTTCCCAGGTAGTGCTAATGGTAAAAAACCTGCCTGCCAATACAGGAGAGGTAAGTGAGGTGGGTTTGATCCCAGGGTCAGGACAATCCCCTGGAGGAGGAAATGGCAACCCACTCGAGTATTCTTGCCTGGAGAACCCTATTGAGAGAGGATTCTGGCAGGCTACAGTCCATGGGATCAGAAAGAGTCAGTCAGACATGACTGAAGCGACTACCACGCAGCACATGTACTTATTGACATTTCGTTAATTGTTTGGGTGTTGTTTTTGTGGTCCTTTTTTGTTTGTTTCTTCTTTTGTTCTCTTTTCCTTGTGAGTTGATGACTACCTGTAGTATCATATTTGGATTCTTTTCTCTCTTTTGTGTATTTATTAAATATTTTTGGTTTGTGGTTACCAGGATTAAGTTGCTGATCTGTTAAGTTTGAATGCATTTTAACCACCCTTCATTTTTATTATCCACCCCCTTACCATTTGTGATGTCATATTTTATATTCTTCCGTTTTGTGCATCCGTTTACTTGTCTTTGATATAGATGACCTCACTACTTTTGTCTTTTAACGTCCCTACTAGCTTTATAAACATGGTTGATTTACCACCTTTACTGTATATTTGCCTTTACCAGTGAGAATTTTCCTTTCATGCATGCGTGTGTGCTCAGTCACTCAGTCGTATCCAACTCTTTGCTCCTTTGTCCATGAATTTTCCAGGCAAGAATACTGGAGCAGGTTGCCATTTCCTCTTCCATGGTACCTTCCTGACTCAAGGATTGAACCCTTGTTTCCTGCGTCTCCTGCATTGCAGGCGGATTCTTTACTACTGAGCCATCGGGGAAGCCCCTTTTCCTTTCATAGTTTTCACATTTCTGATTGTTGCTTTTTCTTTTCCACTTATAGAAGTCCCTTTAATATTTTTTGTAAAGCTGGTTTCCTGTAGAAACTGACGTTGAGTTGAGTTCTTCTTGTGTTGAACTCTTTTAGCTTTTGGTTGCCTGTAAAACTTTTGAGCTCTCTTTCAACTATGAGTGAAAGCCTTGCTGGGTAGAGTATTCTTTGTTTTAGGTTTTTGCTTTTCATCACTTTAAATACATCATGTTGCTCTCTTCTGGCCTGCAGAGTTTCTGCTGAGACATTAGCTGACAGCTTTATGGTGGTTCCCCTGTATGTAACTTGTTGCCTTTACTGTGGTGCTTTCAATTTTCTCTCTTTATTTTTAATTTTTACCATTTTAATTATAATGTTCTTGTTGTGATTCTTTTTAGGTTGATCCTGTTTGAGACACTCTGTGTTTTCTGGACCTGGATGTTCTCCCAGAGGTCTCTTAAACTGTCCTCTTTTTTTTTTCTTTCTGTTCAGCTTCACTGATTTCCATAATTCTGCCTGCCAGTTCCTCTGTATCATCTAATCTACAGTTGATTACTTCTAGAGTATTTTTTATTTCAGTTATTGTATTTTTCAGCTCTGTTTGGTTCTTATATTTCCAACTCTAAAAAACTTCTAACTTCTCATTCTGTTCTTCCATTCTTCTCCCAAGTACTTCAAGCATCTTTATGATCATTGAATTCCTTTTTTTTCGTTGGGGGCGGGGGAGTAGATTGCTTATCTTCACTTAGGTCTTTTTCTAGGGTTTTATCTTATTTCTTTATTTGAAATGTATTTCTCTGTCACCTCAATTCGCCTAATTCAAAGTTTATATTTTTGTGTATTTGGTAGGTTGGTTACATTTCCTGATCTTGGAGAAGTGGCTTTATGTAGGAAATGTCCTACATGGCCCAGCAGCATACTCCCCTCTAATCACCAGAGCTATATGTTTAATGGGTACCCTCTATGTGGGCTGCATAGGTCTGTTTCTTATGCCTGATTGACATCTGTGGCTATCTTACTGGTATGCGTGGTTGGCCTGGTCCCACTGATTGCCAGACCCTATCTTATGTGAAGGCTACCAGCTGCTGGTGGGTGAGGTTGGGTGGTAGGTGGGGCTGGATCATGGCTTGGCTGGCTGTGTGGCCTCCAGTCCTGGTAATGGCCTGCAGGTGGTTGGAGCTGGATCCTGACATGGCGTTCTGGAGCTGGTGTGTTGGCCTGCTGTTTGGTGGACCAGGGCCCTAGGTGTCCAGGGTGGTGCCAGACTACTAGTGGGTGGGCCAGGACTTCACACAACTTGCTGTGGGGGGCTGTGGTGGTCCTGGGGCTTGGTGGCTGGTATGGGGGCCCAAAAGGACATGGGGCTGGTGCTGGCCCACTGATGGGCAGAATGAGATCCTGGAGTCTTTTGCTGTGGGGCCTGAAGTTTCTGCAGCTAGCGTTGGCCCCTCTGTGAGCATTCCTGGGCCCAGGGTTTGTGACTGCAGGGCTTTGGGTATCCCAAGGGTGGTGTCTGCCACAGGTGGGTGGAGTTGGGGCCCAGCAGATCTTGGGGCTGGTGCCTGACACCTGGTGTGTGTGTGTGTGTGCGTGTGCATGTGTGTGTGCGTGTGCGTGTGTGTGTGTGCGCGTGTGTGTGTGTAATTCATTCAGAAAACAATTGCCTGGCATTGAAGGGGTGTGTGTGTGTGTGTGGTTTCCAGTGGTCCCAGTGCTATGGTGGCCCACTTGTAGGTGGGGCTGGGTCCTGGGTCCTGTAGTGGGTGGGGTCATATCTTGAATTGGCTGGGGACTCAGGGTGTTCTCTATAGCGTCAGCCTGCTGGTGATCCTGCCTACCTAGCTGCCTGGCCTGGCGCATCCCATGGCTGCTGGTGGTTGGTAGGCAGGCCTGGTCTCTCACTGATGGGTTAGAGGGAGGATTCTAAAGTGACACTTAACAACACCTGTGTCTTGGTGGTGGAATAAGCTTCCCAGAATGGCTGCTGCCAGCATCTTTGTTTTCAGAGTGAGTTTCAGTTGTCTTCTGCCTCTTTGGGAGGCTTTCCAGGATGAGCAAGTAGGTCCTACCCAAGTTCCATTTAAATTACTGCTTCTTCCCTGGATCTTGGAACATATAAGATTTTGTGTGTGCTCTCTTAAGACTTAAGTCTCTATTTCCCACAACTCTCTGATTATCCAAAAAGGAAGCCCTACTGGCTTTCAGAGCCAAACGGTCTGGGTGGTGGGAGGGGAGTTCTTTCTGGTGCAGACCCCTGGATTGAGGGGCCTGATATGGAGTTAGGACACTTTGCTCCTTGGGGAGGACTTCTGTAGTTGTAATTTATTCTTCCATTTGTGGGTTGTATACCCTGGAAATATGGGTGATGACCCTACTTCACCCTTTCTGCTTATCTTGTGATTTCTTCTTTATATCTTTAGCTGTAAAAGATCTTTCCTGCTAATTTTCAGTTCGCCTTTATGGGTAGTTGCTCTGTAAATAATCGTAGTTTTGCTGTGCCTGCAGAAGGAGCTCACGCTCATGGTCTTCCTATTCTGCCTTCTTGGTCACTTCTCACATCATAAAGACTTCTAGTGGGTTAACAGCATGACAGATTGGTTAACACAAAGAAATAAACTTTGGTTCATATATTCAGTTTAATGAAAAATAGAAAGATAAATAAAAAGAACCAGGAACAGGCTTCATCTTTTCATTTGACCCTTGAAGATTGAACACATTTGATGTTTGTAGTCTGTGCATTAGGCAGAGTGTCAGAAGCTTGGTTGTCTTTGAGTCTTTAGGGCTTAGCAGAGTTGATGAGAACTGTAAATGGTTGTCAAGACTTGGTGCTTCATGGAAAGAACACTTGAATATACAGTATGTTAGCTAAATGGTTATGGTATTACTGCTGGCTGAATGGGTCCATCCTTGGGAAAGTCCTGAAGCAGAACTCATGGTGAGGGTTTCTGCTCAGCTGTCTTAGAAAGCAGTCCTCGTCAGTATGCTGCCGTTTTAATCAGGATGCTGGATGCAGTGATGAAATCAAGGAGGACTGAATTCTTAAAGTTCACATTTAGGTAAAAGTTTAGACATCTTAGGAGGTGAGTGTGAGGCATGATCGTGATGAAGACAAAAGAGAGAGCTCTTTTAGGTGCTTTTGTGCTTGACTTCACTGTCCATCTTTTCTTTAGAAACTTGGTGTAAGTTTGTACTCCTTTTCATAGCAGTTCTAAACTTGCTGTAGACAGTACAGAAATGAGTGGATAATCTTTAGATACTCTGACAACTTAGCTAGTGACCATGACTTGTGATATGGTAGTAACATCAAGTAATATCAAGATAAAATAGAGAACGTCAGAATGCTGCTTTCCTTTTGGAATTAAAGATTCTGACAAACTGGTTTTAAAATAGTGTTAAAAACCCTATGATTAAATGACAATAAGAGCATAAGAAGAGATTTTTCTTCCTCTAAAGTCAGGTTAGTGTATTTGGGTAGAAACAAAGAGAAGAAGTTTTTCTTGGTTAAACTGGTTAATAGAGGACTTGAAGGCATTGTTTTTGTAGGAAAAAATCTTTACCCTAAGCTGTAATTTTTCTAACTTCTGTTGCATGTTTTGCTGCATTTTCTTTTTCCATGCGCTCTTACTATTTTCATGGCAAACATATTTTTAAAGATGATCTCTGGGATAATTATTGCCATTAATTAGTTTTGATATTCCTTTTTAATGATATTTTCATTTATTCCTTTTGCTAGCTGGATTGCCTTTTGCAATTCTTACTTCAAGGCATACCCCCTTCCAACGAGGATTATTCTGTAATGATGAGTCCATCAAGTACCCTTACAAAGAAGACACCATACCTTATCCGTTATTAGGTGGAATAATCATTCCATTCAGTATTATCGTTGTAAGTTAAATCCACTTTTCCAAGTTTATCACTTTTGGGCAGTTGGCTTTAATTTTGTGTTAGCCTGTTAATGATTGAATGTATATAACCCTCTAAAACATGTGTTTTAACTTTTTATGTTATTTGATCAAAATAATTTCAGCTATTTTAAGTGGGGCTAAAAGAGTAACAGTGTATAATTAGAAGAACCTTACTAAATATGTATGGTTTTATGCTAATCTTTTCGAAGTCACTGATTTTTTTTTAGCTCTAATTTGCTATTGTTTGAGTAATAATACAATAGATGAATACTGTATTGATGTATTTTTAGCATACTTTATACTTAGGATATTATTTTATGATTTATTGAGACTGTTTATGAACTGACTCTAGTTACTGAGTTCTAGGAAAGAAAAATTACTAACAGGTGTTAAAAGGCTTCTTTTAACCCATATTTAGTTTAAAGATATTTTAGATAATGGCAGAAATAGGGGAGAAAAGCCTAAGTTTTGTACATAATTAACAATGAATATGAAAGCATTTTTACTGGTATTAAAACTGATAATTACTGTTTTCTGGAATTTCAGGTGAGAATGTCTAGAGAATGTGCTCTGGTTGGGGAGAAGATTTCAAGTGATTTGACTAGATGATTTTTATTATCTCTTGACTCAGAGATTCTATGACTTTAATTTTATGCTACATATCTTGTAATTTTAGAAAGTAAGATTTATGCTAAAAGCAGAAAATATGGTCTCATCCAGGAGATAGGCCAAAAAGATAAATAGCCAAAAAGATATATCTTGTCTGTTCTGAAGTTTATTAAAAAACAAAGCAAAACTTCTTGATTTAGAAATTTAGTGTCTGATTGCAGAATGATCACAGCTCCTTATTAGCACTAAAAGTTAATCAATTCCTAATTTGTGGTGTATAATTAATAAAAGAATATCTCTGCTGTACAAATGTTTGTTTCACAACACTGTGAGCTCCTTAAGGCAGAGATGGTGCCTTGTTCATCTTGTTATCCTTGCTGTTGCCATGGACACTGGCATGTTCTAGGTGCTGGAATGAAACTGGAGAGATTATGTAGTAATATTGGTGACTCTCCTACAATAAAGTGAAGTTTTAAGAAATCAGTGGCCCATTTAACCTAGACAGATCTTTACACTAAGTTTTTAGTATGAAAAGAAAGAAAGCCTATGATCCTTCTATTAAAGAGGGAATATGAGTAGACCCTTTTTTAAGTATATATTTCTGAGAGATTAATAGCTCTTTACATATAAAAATTTTAGCAGGACTTTTCTGCAAATAATAGCGGATTTTAGACAAGATTCAAGTACTCAAATGCTGCTACAAATGTACTTGTCTTTCAGTTCTACTTTTGTTTGTGTCTCAGTAAGAAGGATGCTGCATGAGCAAAACTACAGAAATCTGCTACAGACCAGAGGCCTGTCAAAGGACAGGGTGCTGTGCAGCCTGCATAGCAAGTGCAGGATCCATAGACACTCAGGAAAAACTTGTTATGTATATTTTATTAACTTGGAAGTTTTGATTATTTCACCATCACCTGTGAAAAGGTTATCTTTATATTGACAAAACAGCAAGTAAGTTGAGTGTGATGGTGGTTT
Source organism: Ovis canadensis (assembly GCF_042477335.2). NCBI lineage: Eukaryota > Metazoa > Chordata > Mammalia > Artiodactyla > Bovidae > Ovis > Ovis canadensis. Next base: position 36,755,956 of record NC_091260.1, read on the forward strand.
AGTTGCTGTGTTGTGTCCGACTTTTGAAACCCCATGGACTAGCTTGCCAGGCTCGTCTATACATGGGATTCTCTAGGCAAGAATACTGAAATGGGTTGCCATTTCCTTCTCCAGTAGATCTTCCCCACCCAGGGATCAAACCCAGGTCTCCTGCATTGCAGGCAAATTCTTTACTGACTGAGTTACAAGGGAAGCCTAAGTTGAGTATAAAAAGAACAGACTCTTTAAAAGTGCTGTACAAGTACTTTTTTCATATCAAGAGGAAATCAGAGGGCAGATACACTGAAACCATACTCACAGAAAACTAGTCAATCCAATCACACTAGGACCACAGCTTTGTTTAACTCAATGAAACTAAGCCATGTGCATGGGGCAACCCAGGGCGGGCAGGTCGTGGTGGAGAGGTCTGACAGAATGTGGTCCACTGGAGAAAGGAATGGCAAACCAGTTCAGTATTCTTGCCTTGAAAACCCCATAAACAGTATGAAAAGGCAAAATGGTAGGATACTGAAAGAGGAACTCCCCAGGTCAGTAGGTGCCCAATATGCTACTGGAGATCAGTGGAGAAATAACTCCAGAAAGAATGAAGGGATGGAGCCAAAGCAAAAACAATACCCAGCTGTGGATGTGACTGGTGATAGAAGCAAGGTCTGATGCTGTAAAGAGCAATATTGCATAGGAACCTGGAATGTCAGGTCCATGAATCAAGGCAAATTGGAAGTGGTCAAACAGGAGATGGCAAGAGTGACCATCGACATTTTAGGAATCAGTGAACTAAAATGGACTGGAATGAGTGAATTTAACTCAGATGACCATTATATCTACTACTGTGGGGAGGAATCCCTCAGAAGAAAGGGAGTCACCATCATGGTCAACAAAAGAGTCTGAAATGCAGTAGTTGGATGCAATCTCAAAAGTGACAGAATGATCTCTGTTCGTTTCCAAGGCAAACCATTCAGTATCACGGTAATCCAAGTCTATGCCCCAACCAGTAACGCTGAAGAAGCTGAAGTTGAAAGCTTTTATGAAGACCTACAAGGCCTTTTAGAACTAACACCTAAAAAAGATGTCCTTTTCATTATGAGGGACTGGAATGCAAAAGTAGGAAGTCAAGAAATACCTGGAGTAACAGGCAAATTTGGCCTTGGAATGCAGAATGAAGCAGGGCAAAGACTAATACAGTTTTGCCAAGAAAATGCACTGGTCATAGCAAACACCCTCTTCCAACAACACAAGAGAAGACTGTACACATGGACATCACCAGATGGTCAACACCGAAATCAGATTGATTATATTCTTTGCAGCCAAAGATGGAGAAGCTCTATACAGTCAGCAAAAACAAGACCAGGAGCTGACTGGCTCAGATCATGAACTCCTTATTACCAAATTCAGACTTAAAGAAGGCAGGGAAAACCGCTAGACCATTCAGGTGTGACCTAAATCAAATCCCTTATGATTATACAGTGGAAGTGAGAAATAGATTTAAGGGCCTAGATCGGATAGATAGAGTGCCTGATGAACTATGGAACGAGTTTCGTGACATTGTTCAGGAGACAGGGATCAAGACCATCCCCATGGAAAAGAAATGCAAAAAACCAAAATGGCTGTCTGGGGAGGCCTTACAAATAGCTGTGAAAAGAAGAGAGGCGAAAAGCAAAGGAGAAAAGGAAAGATATAAGCATCTGAATGCAGAGTTCCAAAGAATAGCAAGAAGAGATTAAGAAAGCCTTCTTCAGCGATCAATGCAAAGAAATAGAGAAAAAGAACAAAATGGGAAAGACTAGAGATCTCTTCAAGAAAAGTAGAGATACCAAGGGAATATTTCATGCAAAGATGGGCTCGATAAAGGACAGAAATGGTATGGACCTAACAGAAGCAGAAGACATTAAGAAGAGGTGGCAAGAATACACAGAAGAACTGTACAAAAAAGATCTTCACAACTAAGATAATCACAATGGTGTGATCACTCACCTAGAGCCAGACATCCTGGAATGTGAAGTCAAGTGCATCACTACGAGCAAAGCTAGTGGAGGTGATGGCATTCCAGCTGAGCTATTTCAAATCCTGAAAGATGATGCTATGAAAGTGCTGCACTCAATATGCCAGCAAATGTGGAAAACCCAACAGTGGCCACAGGACTGGAAAAGGTCAGTTTTCATTCCAATCCCAAAGAAAGGCAATGCCAAGAATGCTCAAACTACCTCACAATTGCACTCACCTCACATGCTAGTAAAGTAGTGCTCAAAATTCTCCAAGCCAGGCTTCAGAAATACGTGAACTGTGAACTTCCTGATGTTCAAGCTGGTTTTAGAAAAGGCGGAGGAACCAGAGATCAAATTGCCAACATCCACTGGATCATGGAAAAAGCCAGTGAATTCCGGAAAAACATCTATTTCTACTTTATTGACTATGCCAAAGCCTTTGTCTGTGTGGATCACCATAAACTGTGGAAAATTCTGAGAGAGGTGGGAATACCAGACCACCTGACCTGCCTCTTGAGAAATCTGTATGCAGGTCAGGAAGCAACAGTTAGAACTAGACATGGAACAACAGACTGGTTCCAAATAGGAAAAGAGTATGTCAAGGCTGTATGTTGTCACCCTGCTTATTTAACTTATATGCAGAGTACATCATGAGAAACGCTGGACTGGAAGAAACACAAGCTGGAATCAAGACTGCTGGGAGAAATATCAATAACCTCAGATATGCAGATGACACCACCCTTATGGCAGAAAGTGAAGAGGAACTAAAAAGCCTCTTGATGAAAGTGAAAGAGGAGAGTGAAAAAGTTGGCTTAAAGCTCAGCATTGAGAAAATGAAGATCATGGCATCTGGTCCCATCACTTCATGGGAAATAGATGGGGAAACAGTGGAAACAGTGTCAGACTTTATTTTTTGGGGCTCCAAAATCACTGCAGATGGTGACTGCAGCCATGAAATTAAAAGACACTTATCCTTGGAAGAAAAGTTATGACCAACCTAGACAGCATATTGAAAAGCAGAGACATTACTTTGCCGACTAAGGTCCATCTAGTCAAGGCTATGGTTTTTCCAGTAGTCATGTATGGTTGGAGAGATAAGAGTTGGACTGTGAAGAAAGCTGAGCGCCGAAGAATTGATGCTTTTGAACTGTGATGTTGGAGAAGGCTCTTGAGAGTCCCTTGGACTGCAAGGAGATCCAACCAGTCCATTCTGAGGGAGATCGGCCCTGGGATTTCTTTGGAAGGGATGATGCTTAAGCTGTAACTCCAGTACTTTGGCCACCTCATATGAAGAGTTGACTCATTGGAAAAGATTCTGATGCTGGGAGGGATTGGGGGCAGGAGGAGAAGGGGACGACAGAGGATGAGATGGCTGGATGGCTTCACCGACTCGATGAGTCTGAGTGAACTCCGGGAGTTGGTGATGTACAGGGAGGCCTGGCGTGCTGCGATTCATGGGGTGGCAAAGAGTCGGACACGACTGAGCAATTGAACTGAAGTGATATCAACAAAGACACACAGTGGCAGTGGTTTTATGTACCAGTTTAACATAATTTCAGATTATTCACTAACTCAATTTCTTTCAGGTAGTACATGGTTAGACTTGTTTATGTTTAATTTTGTTTTCTAGAAAGTAAATCATTTCTTTAAAAAAAAAATCAGGACTATGATTGGGACTTCAGACCAGGCCTTTGATGTGACTTGCAAGTGAGCCATAAATATATGAGTGATTGAGGGAACCTGGTAAAGAATCAGAATTAATATAGTATCACAGAAGTCAAGGGAGAAGTTCAATGAGGACAAAATGGTCAGTGATGTCATATAGTACTGGGAAGTTAAGATTTGGGTTGATAAAAATCTCTTTGATCCGATGAGACCATTTTGACTTTTTGGAGAGCTATTCAGTAGACTAAAGGGTTTAGAGGTATTTAGAGATATTTAGGAAGGAGTGGAAGTATGGCAGTGAGTGATTTTAGACTATTCTTTTAGGAAGGTGGGTCCTGAGTGGAAGACAGATAACTATAGTGACAGTATAGAGACATATAAAATTATCTTGGTTGATGGAGATATAAAGATGGTGAGAAAATACTCTGGTACATAGGTTTTAAGTGATTAAATCCTTCTGATTTAGATAGCTTTGATCTTAAAAAGTATTTTGTTTTACTCCCCCAAACATCATCTTTAGTACTTTAATAATTTATCCTTAATCTGATTAAATAATGTTTGACCAGCAATCCCAGCTTTACGATTAGAGTAGTTAGTTTAAGTGTGAACTTCACCAGAGGCTGAGTTGTCCTAAATGGCTCAAAGGGCAAGATAAGGTTTTAAAATGAAATGAAAATATGGCTGTCATGCGTCGGTGGAAGGCACAGACATCTCCCTGCATTTGATTTAGAATGTCTCTGTTATCTGTTTCTCTCAATACAGATGGCATACATAATAAAAAAAAAAATGATGTACTTTGACCTAGCATTTGTTAGATTTAGAGTCCCTCTGAGGTTAAGGGTTAAGTTTCAAAATAAGGTTAAGGGTTATTAAGGGTTAAGGGTTAAGAATTAAGGGTTAAGGGTTAAGTTTCAGCATATTCTACATCTGTAGGTCAACTTTTAATCTGTGTCCAGTACACTGAATGTTACTAGTGAATTGATTTTCAGTCATCAGTGGCAAGAACCAGAGTCTAGGTGGCCCTAAACAATGATCATTATGACTAGGAAGACTCACAAAGATTAATATTTGTTTTTAGAAAGCAGTTGAGTGCTTACACAAGAAGAACTGACAGCTGAGAAGTGAAGTTTCACTGCTCAAATTGTGCTTGACTAACATACTTGGTATATATTTCAAATTATTAAAGGTCATCTCCACAACAAAACATTAGAGATATCTTGTCTTGGTGCTTATTTATCAAGGCAATTGCTGGAACACCTTAATGGCCTGAGGAGATGTAATATATTTTAATTCAAGGCCTCTAGGACAGTCACCAGGGAGTACCCTAAGCACACTTGTGGAGGTATGGTATCCCCAGAAGTGAATGTGGTTTTCCTCTCCTGTGAGACCTATGCTCAGCAAAGGCTTTATTAAGTCATCCACATTAAGGATTATAACAAGGAATATATTCCTATGGGATTTAATATATTTAAGGATATTTACTTTTTACCCAAGAGGTAGCACCTTGAATTGAAATTTATTGACCACCAGCTCTGTTTTAGGCATCTGTGGTGGTGTTAGCTTTCTATTCAACTAAAAATTTATTCTTGGTTTTGTAGAGTTCATAGTCTAGTTGTCAGAGTTACAACATTGTAATTGTGGAATTCTCGGAGCCATTGAGCCAGATGAAGAAAGAATTTTTGATATCAGGTTCTTGAAATCCCTTTCAGGATACAACCATTTATCTCACCCCCAAAGACAATTAATAATTGCTAAATGGACATGTTTGAATGCTTTGTAAAATCATTTATATAAATTTAAGATGAAGCAGTGAAACTCTTTGATTTATATCCATGCCTAAGATAAATTAGCAAGCAGAATTTTTTGTTTAAGTGTTTATTTTGATCTCAGGTAGCTAGAGTGTGGCTTATTATTTTTTATAATGTTGCCATTCAGTATTTTTTCAGATTTCTTAGGATATTGGTCTGTGAATTTGTAAAGTACTTGAAAACCTTTTTATGCCTTTAAACCCATTATACTGGTGTGCACTTACACACACACACTACTGGTATCTGAGAAGGCTATGACTGCCATTTTACAAAAGTCAGTGAAAAATAAAGAGGAGGGAGTCACTTGAAATGTTTTCTTGGCAAAAGAGAACATCAAGTGTGTATATGGTCTTTTAATGAGACTTGTTAAGGAAGCCAGCCCTAAAGGTTTCCTGGAGAGGCAGGCCTGGGAGATGTTGTCAGCTGATCTCTGCCCTCTGTGCCCTTTAACCTCAGTGTTAGATCCTTGCTTTTATTATTTTAGCTTTGTCTCTTAAAATGTTTTACTGTTTTTAACATGATGAATATTTTTGGTTCAAAGTAATGTCTGATGCAAATGCAGACTCTGAGGTAAAAGTGCTTATGTAAGGGATATTCTAATCAGAAAGTTTGTATTCTTTGAAAAGCCATTGTTTTTATACTCCGTGGTACATCAGTAAGCCTACTTATTGAGGCTCGGTTTATTTGAATACAAGAAGTAAGGCCTTATTGTTTCAAGGTAGACTTTGGAATTATTTAGGCTTTGTCATTGCTCTGTAAGCAATATCAATTGAGGATACCTTTTTTGTGGTCTAGAATTAGGAATCCTGAGTTGTTCTCCATTTGAAAAGAAAAAAGGAGAGGGAGGTATTTTTAAAACAAACATTTTATTGTGATTTACCATTTTCTTCTCTATTCTTTACTTTGTTTGACGTGCCTGGATACTGCTTTAACATTATTTTTCTGTTTTGTTTTTTTTTTCAGATGATTGTTGGAGAAACCCTGTCTGTTTATTTTAGCCTCTTGCACTCGAATTCCTTTATCAGGAATAACTACATAGCCACTATTTACAAAGCCATTGGAACATTTTTATTTGGTGCAGCTGCTAGTCAGTCCCTGACTGATATTGCCAAGTATTCGATAGGCAGACTGCGGCCTCACTTCCTGGATGTTTGTGACCCAGACTGGTCAAAAATCAACTGCAGTGATGGTTACATTGAAAACTACATATGTCGAGGGAATGCACAAAAAGTGAAGGAGGGCAGGTGCGTGTTAAATTTTTAATGCTTGTTTTATCTTGTGCATTCTTGAAATACAAGCTTTCTGTGATTGGAAGATGAGCTATCTAGTAGCTTAAAGAGATAGAAGCTAGTATAATCACTGGGAGGTGAATTGAAATCATGTTTGATCTATTTTCTCTACTTACTCTTTTTTCCTGTTTTATCCCAGTACTCTGTTTAAGAGCATTTTAATGTAATTCTTTTCATTTTCACTGTATAATAATGTAAAATGAACCCTTTAGATCACACAGTCCAGGATCAGCAAACTTTTTCTTAAGATCCCAGATAATAAATATTTTAGACTTTGTGGGCCATATGTTGGCTACTGTTCAACTCTGCCTTTGTAACAGAAAAAAGGAATCATAGACAATCCTTGAACAAACGAGTGTAGCTGTGTTCCAATGAAACTTTATTTACTATGTAGATAGTGGCTGCCCTATGGGTTATATAGTTTGCTTATGTTTGATCTAGTTCAACTATGTAATGGAGCTCTGCTAGATCTCTTAGTATTCTTAGAGTATGTTTTTTTTTTAAGTTAATTTCATTCATATATTGATAGATCTGGGACCTCAGATTGCTTTCTTACTGCACACTTGGGCTACTTTCTACATTGGGAGCGCTATTAGACATGGATGAAAGAGAATATTTGGAACCCAAAAGGTCTAATGCCTTTACTTTATGGATGAGCAGACAAAGGCCCAGTAACACTGAATAAAGCCACACTAACGTAAATACACTACTATGTGTAAAATAGTTAACTAGAGGGAAGATACTTTATAGTAGAGGAAACTCAGCGTGGTGCTCTACGGGATGTGTGGGCAGTTGGGAGGGAAGCTCAAGAGGGAGGGGTATGTGTATACCATATAGCTGATTCACTTTGTTATATAGGAGAAACTAACACAGTATTGCAAAACAATTATACTCCAATAATAAAATTCTTTTAAAATGACAAAAAAGCCACTGATTAGTAGCAGAGCCAGTTCCTCATCCCAAATCTCAGAATTGTCAATCTTACTTATTCTATGTTTGATCTTCTTGTATTTTAAGATACCTATTAACATTTTCCTTTATTTATTCATCCAACAAATACTTTCTCTCAGAAAAACATCCTCTGATTGTTTTTTTATATTCGATTCCCAGACGCATACTTGTCCTTGTTAGTTCTTTTGTAAGTCAAACAGGCCTGCTGCTGCTAAGTCGTGTCTGACTCTGTGCGACCCCATAGATGGCAGCCCACCAGGCTCCTCTGTCCCTGGGATTCTCCAGGCAAGAACACTGGAGTGGGTTGCCATTTCCTTCTCCAAAGCATGCATGCATGCCAAGTCGCTTCAGTTGTGTCTAACTCTGTGCGACCCTATGGACAGCAGCTCACCAGGCTCCTCTGTCCATGGGATTCTCTAGGCAAGAATACTGGAGTGGGTTGCCATTTCCTTCTCCTTCAACTATGTAATGGAGCTCTGCTAGATCTCTTAGTGTTCTTAGAGTATCTTTTTCAGGCCTGCTGGTGGTCCTCAATATTTGCATTTCATGGAGATGAAAAAACACTTTATTTAAGAATATGCATTATGCTGTGTGCTTGGAATTCAGCAGTGAACAAGACAGCTCTGATTTCTATCTTCATGGAGCTTCGTCTAGCAGGAAAGATTTATAATAAACAAATATTGACAGTGGAAGCCATGTAATTAAAGCACTCTTGCTCCTTGGAAGAAAGCTATGAGCAGCCTAGACAGCATATTAAAAAGCAAAGACATTACTTTGCCAACAAAGGTCCATATATGGTTTTTCCAGTAATCATGTATGGATATGAGAGTTGCACCATAAAGAAAGCTGAGTGCCGAAAAATTGATGCTTTTGAACTGTGGTGTTGGAGAAGACTCTTGAGAGTCTCTTGGACTGCAAGGAGATCCAACCAGTCCATCCTAAAGGAAATCAGTCCTGAATATTCTTTGGAAGGACTGATGCTGAAGCTGAAACTCCAACACTTTGGCCACCTGATGCAAAGAACTGACTTTTTAAAAAGACCCTGATGCTGGGAAAGATTGAAGGCAGGAGGAGAAGGGGACGACAGAGGATGAGATGGTTGCATGGCATCACTGACTTAATCGACATAAGTTTGAGCAAGCTCTGGGAGTTGGTGATGGATAGGGAAGCCTGATATGCTGCAGTCCATGGAGTCACAAAGAGTTAGACACGACTGAGCTACTGAACTGAACTGATAATGGAAGATAATCTTCCTGTTGTTAACAAGGCCAAAGAATAAACAGGTTGTTGAATGACAGGCTCTGAGGTGATGATACGAGGACTGATATGGGTATAATGTCTTAATGAAGTGGGGAAAGTGACTTAAGTGGAAACTGGTTGAGAAGTAGATAGTGGAAGGTGGTTTTTGATTTGAGCTTAGGTAAGCAACCTTTTTTTTTTTTTAATAAGAGGGAAAGACTGGTCCAGCAATGGCTGTGAAGAAAGATGAAGATAATCAAGACCAACAGTGGACTCTTAAGGTATAGGATGTGGATATCTCATTCTCTGTTTTGATAGTGATGTAGAGCCAAGTACTGTCTTAGGGAAAGGCTCTTTGATGACTAGTAGATGTAGTGAGCTTCAGTGAAGAGTTTGAAGACACAGGGAAATATAGAGAACTTTAACCATCCTGGCAAGAATACTGGAGTGGGTTGCCATGCCCTCCTCCAAGGAATCTTCCTGACTTAGGGATCGAACCTACATCTCCTGCATTACAGGCAGATTCTTTACCACTGAGCCAACAGGGAACCACCCCCCCCCCCACACACACACACACATACCTATCACATACAACCATAGAATTCCAGAATATACAGTGAAGGAATTGGGTTGGAAGGGATAAAGTGGCTTGGTTGGAGAAGAGGAAGCTTATTTTAATGGTAGTGCTTTAGTCACTAAGTCGTGTCTGACTCTTGGGACACCATGGACGTAGCTTGCCAGAATTCTCTGTCCATGGGATTCTCTAGGCAAGATTACTGGAGTGGGTTGCCATTTCCTTCTGCAGGGGATCTTCCCAACCCAGGAATCAAACCCAGGTCTCCTGAATTGCAGGCAGATTCTTTACTGACTGAGCTATGAGGGAAGCCATTATTTTGATAGAGGTTACTTCTAATTTGACAGTTTGTAAAGAACTGCCATTTTAATATTAACTCCTCTGCTGCTAAGTCACTTCAGTCGTGCCCGACTCTGTGTGACCCCATAGACGGCAGCCCACCAGGCTCCCCCATCTCTGAGATTCTCCAGGCAAGAACACTGGAGTGGGTTGCCATTTCCTTCTCCAATGCATGAAAGTGAAAAGTGAAAGTGAAGTCACTCAGTCGTGTCTGACTCTTAGCGACCCCATGGACTATAGTCTACCAGGCTCCTCTGTCCGTGGGATTTTCCAGGCAAGAGTACTGGAGTGGGGTGCCATTGCCTTCTCCCATTAACTCCTCTAATCCATGAATATGATATTATCTTTCCATTTTTTTGATGTTCTGTTGTTTCTCTTAGCAGTAGTTTTTAGATTTTGGTGTCCCTGTCTTGCATACATTTTGCTTAAATGTGTCACTAATTTTTAAGATTTCTTGATGTGATTGTGAAAAGTTTTTTAAAAACATTTAAATTGAATTCTAGTTGTATTTAAAAATAAAACAATAAGTCTTTTATATGATTTTATCTGGCCTTTTATCCTTTAAACTTGCTAATGTAACTTCCTATATAGATTCCTCAAGATTTTCTCTGTTCCTCTTAATATTGTCTGTGGATAAACAGTGTTGTTTTCTTTTTTTCCTTTTCTTTATTGCTTTTTATTTCTTTTCCTTACTGTATTATACTGGCTAAGACTGCTAATACAATGTAGAAAGAAGTGGTGAGAGCCAATATGCTCGTCTTGTTCCTGACCTTAGGTAGAAAGCACTCAGTCTTTCACCATTAAATATAGTACCAATATGTTTTTGGTAGATGCGCTTTATTAGATTTTTGTCATAAATGTGTGTTTAGTCAGTTGCTTTTTCTATGGCTGTTGAGGTCATACTGCTTTTCTTTTTTCTCTCAAAAGAGTGTATCCCTTTAATCTTGGACTATTAAAGCAACTTTTCATTCCTGGGATAAACTTCACTTCGTCATGGTATATTATACTTTTTGTATTAACTGGACTCAATTTGCTAATGTTGTATTAATGATTTTTACTTCTGTGTTCATGAATGTTACTTGTCTATAGTTTTCTTGTGAAGTTTTTGGCTAGATTTGGTATCAACATTTGGTAATAAATGTTAAGTAGAATTCACCACTAAATACACTTAGACTTGAAATTTTCTTTGTAGTAATGTTGTAAACTATGGTTTTATTTTTTAAAGTAGGTGAGGATTATTCAGGTTATCTCTTTCTTAGGTGAACTGTCATCATTTGTCTTTTAAGAGATTTTTAAATTTTATCTAAATCATCAAGTTTGTTGACATCAAGTTGTTCACAGTTTCTCTTTCCTTATTGTCCTTTTATTGTTTGTAAGAAGTGTAGAGCTAACCCTTCTTACATTCCTATCATAGATAATTTTTGTCTTAATCTCTTTTTTTTCTTGAGTGGTCTGGCCAGAAGTTTTATCAGTTTTATTAATCTTTTTATTAGTTTTATTGGTTTGTTTTGGGATCGTTGACTTTATTGTTTTTCTGTAATTTGATTTCATCTATTTCTGCTATTCTTCTGCTTTCTTTCAGTTTTATTTCCTCTTCTTTTTCTTGTAGTTTCATAAGGTAAAAACCTAGATCATTAGTTATATCACAGATTACTATATATTGTAACTTCATCTTTGTTTAACTAAAATTATTTTCTAATTTCTTTTGTGTTTTCCTCTTTGATCAGTGAGTTATTTCAGTTCAGTCACTCAGTCGTGTCCAACTTTTTGCGACCCCATGCACTGCAGCACGTGAGGCCTCCCTGTCCATCACCAACTCCCAGGATTACTCAAGCTCTTGTCCATTGAGTTGGTGATGCCATCCAACCATCTCATCCTCTGTTGTCCCCTTCTCCACCTGCCCTCAATCTTTCCCAGCATCAGGGTCTTTTCAAATGAGTCAGTTCTTTGTATATCTTTCTGTAATTGACTTTTTGATCTATGTCTATATGAATTTTCTGTGGAGATGTTTTGTCACTTATTCTTAGGAATTTGAACTCTCTAATTGTTGACTGTTCTTGTTCTTTCATTTTTGTTAGCGTTTGTTTCATATATTTTGTGATTCTGTTGTTCAGTGTATAACATTTCTGTCTTTTTCATGTGGTATGTACCCTTTTCCATATGAACTGTCTCTCTTTGTTTCTAGAAACATCCTTTAAGTCTGTTTTGTCTGATAATAATATGTAGCCAGTCTCCTGTCTATATGTTTATTGTTTGGATAGTATATAGTTTCCATAAATAAAACATTCAGTTCATTTGAATCCTTGAATTTATTTATTTATTTTTATTTTTACTTTACAATACTGTATTGGTTTTGCCATACATTGACATGAATCCACCACGGGTGTACATGCGTTCCCAAACTTGAACCCCCCTCCCACCTCCCTTCCCATAACATCTCTCTGGGTCATCACCGTGCGCCAGCCCCAAGCATGCTGTATCCTGCGTCGGACATAGACTGGCGATTCGATTCTTACATGATAGTATACCTGTTACAATGCCATTCTCCCAAATCATCCCACCCTCTCCCTCTCCCTCTGAGTCCAAAAGTCCGTTATACACATCTGTGTCTTTTTTGCTGTCTTGCATACAGGGTCATCATTGCCATCTTTCTAAATTCCATATATATGTGTTAGTATACTGTATTGGTGTTTTTTTTTTCTGGCTTACTTCACTCTGTATAATCGGCTCCAGTTTCACCCATCTCATCAGAACTGTGAATCCTTGAATTTAAAGTGTGTTTGCTGGGTACTTAAAGTATGTAAGTCAGATCTAGTTTATACTTTATAATCTAGTGTGAAAAATCCCTGCTTTTTGATTGTTACTGTTGTTGGTCAGTTGCCAAGTCATGTCCATGTGACCCCTTGGACTGCAGCACGCCAGGCTCCTCTGTCCTCCACTGTCTCCCAGATGGCCTCCCTGTCCATCACCAACTCCCAAGGTAACTCATACTCATGTCCTTTGAGTCGGTGATGCCATCCAACCATCTTATCCTCTATCACCCCCTTCTTCTCCTGTGTTCAATCTTTCCCAGCATCAGGGTCTTTTCCAATGAGTCAGCTCTTTGCATCAGGTGGCCAAAGTTTTGAAGCTTCAGCTGCATCATCAGTCCTTCCAGTGAATATTCAGGGTTGATTTCCTTTAGGATTGACTGGTTTGATCTCCAGAAAATGGTTTTGTAAATGATTCTTAAAAAAATGTTTCCATTTATTTTTGGCTGTGCTGAGTCTTCTTTGCTTTCCTCGGGCTTTCTTTAGTTGTGGAGAGCAGGGTCTACTCTTTAGTTGCAGTACGTGGGGTTTTCATTGTGGTAGCTTCTCTCGTTGTGGAGCACAGGCCCTAGGGTGCTTCAGTAGTCACAGCACGGGGGCTCAGTTGTTGTGGCTCACAAGTCCAGAGCGCAGGCTCAGTAGTTGTGGCATGGGCTTAATTGCCCAGTAGCATGTGTGATCTTTCTGGACTAGGGATTGAACTGGTGTCCCCTGCATTGCAAGGCAGATTCTTAATCAGTGGACCACCAGGGAAGCCTGTAAATGATTCTTAAAGGACACAGATTCTTCACACATATATTGTGTTTCAGGTTCAGGTACGTAAATCTTAGCTCAAACTTTGATTATGACCTATCTTGCTGCTGCTACTGCTAAGTCACTTCAGTCGTATCCAACTCTGTGTGACCCCATAGACGGCAGCCCACCAGGCTCCCCCATCCCTGGGATTCTCCAGGCAAGAAGCCTGGAGTGGGTTACCATTTCCTTCTCCAATGCATGAAAGTGAAAAGTGAAAGGGAAGTCGCTCAGTCGTGTCCGACTCTTAGTGACCCCATGGACCGCAGCCTACCAGGCTCCTCTGTCCATGGGATTTTCCAGGCAAGAGTACTGGAGTGGGGTGCCATCGCCTATCTTACTGAGAAATTTTTCTTTCTTACGCAACCATTTGGGCAAAATTAGAAGTAATATAATTTAGTTTAAATGGTATAAAAAGAACTACACTTTTCAGCCCATATGTGTCATACTCTCTGTCTCTTTCTAGTGTACCCAAATTAGCCAACATGTACTGTTACTCTGATTGAACTTTTGACTTAAGTACACTTGGGTTTTTCACGCATCATCACTTAACATTTCTACATCAACCCATATGCAGTTATGTAAGAGTCAGAAAAACCATCTTACAAAACAATATAAATATCTGGATAACTCAAATTGCAAAGCTATGTATATTACACATGATTATTATCTATAGTTTTCAGTGAAGAACTTCTGTTAGTAAGTTTTGAGCTTCTGAAACAAGGATAAGGGAAAACCAGACATATAGATGAAATTTTAAGAAGACTATATCTTATAAGAAAAATGTGATTTCCATCAGTGTTTCCAGAATGAATTGGTTGTAGATAGTTTCAGAGCCGTATAACATTGGAACATAACTGTGGCTTGCATTGCTGTTCTGTTGTGGAACATAGTTTGGTTGGATACAGACTTTCCTATTCTGTTTCTCTTGAATTTTAAAGTCAGGATGCCAAGAATGGAAAAACATTTCAGTCTAGAATTGCCTATATGTTTATTAAGATTATGGTATAGTCTGCTCTTTTAGTTTATTTATCGCCACAGCCTGCCCATGTAAGTTTTTAATTATAAAATTATAATGTTTGATGGAGAGAAGGGAACATAGGCACCCAAAATGAGTCATTTTTGTTGATTATAAATGAGTCATAATTACGTCTTAGGATGAGAGTATCCTCTTGCAGTTTTGGTTTTTGGTCTTGATTTTTTTCCCCATTTGTTCTCTTATTTCTTTTTCTCTTTTCCCCTCCACACTTTCTGCTCATGTGTATGCTCTTGTGCTCTCTGATATCATTGATGTCACAGGATTTTTACTAGGCTTCATTTGCAGTGGCCATTGGGTCCTAAACATAAAAGTGAGAACATAATGGACTATAATAGAATATTTATTAGTTGTAATAGCCAGAGAGTCCTAGTCACTGTTTAAAATCAATACCTGTGAATTTACTGTGAAATAAAAAGGGACTTAACACTTGGAACAGTAGGACATTTAATTTCCATTGCTTATGTTAGTGATAAAAGCATTACTCTCAGTCTTTGAAACAAATTCCTAATGACCCCAGGTAGTTTAAACCTGTAGCTCCCCTCACAGGTCAAAATTCTCTTTAGAGAATCAATGGGCACCTCACATTAATGGTTCATTAGATTCACCTGGAAAGTTTGTTTAAAACACAGATTTCTGGGGCTTCATCTTCCAAGTGTTGGATTCAGAAGTTTGGGATAGGGTCTGAAAATTTGTATTTCTAAGAAGTTTCCAGCTGTTGCTGCTTCTGTTGATCTTGGGAACGCACTTTGAGAACTACTGCTTTATATCACTTGTATATGGGAATATGACTTTGTATGACATCTGCTATCTCAGGTTGTGAGAGCTGATATTTCATGCAAACTTCTGATTTAGCCTGTGTTGCGTTCATACATTCCATATAATTTTAATTTGGCAATAAAAGCAAAAGATTCTCCCCCATTAGATTTAACTTGGTGTTTGATTCTTTTTCCTGAGAGACAGAATGAGTTGAGTCTAGGTGTGAATCTGTTTTGGCTAAGGTGCAAGTTTGCAAAGATAAGAGCCTGTCTTCACTTTCTGTGACATCCTGTCAGTACGTATTGATAAATATTTGTGTACCATAAGTTATTTTAAAAACAATCAAAAATCCTTTCCCCACCACACACCATCCATACTAGCAAATACTCTTCAGTTTTAGATGTTTGACATTTCACTGTATTCCCCTCTCCTCTTCTAAATGACTGTTTAAAGAAATAGTGTTAACAAGTATATCAGCTTTTTGTGTTTTTTTAATTATCCCTTGGATTTTCTTCTCAGTTTCTGAATTAGAATGTAGGTCTTGCAGTGGATGTATTAATATGAAAGATATCCTTGGGTTTTAATAAATCAACCAGTGCTTTATCTTAAATGTTAAAAGGCTACTAAATCATATAAACATATCATCAACTAATTACATCATGTTGATACTGTGTACCGTTTCCTTAGAACCCTTGAATGCCACATTGCCCCATTTGAAATGTGAAAAACAGTTTCATAGATATATTAGTGAGTTTTTCCAGATTAAAATATAATGATAAACCCCATGGATCAAGTGATTAAGTGTAAGTTTTCATTCAAAATAAATGTGAACAATACCCTTGGATATTTTTGTCTAATAGCAAATAAATATTTTTATTGGGAGCTAGGAAGGAAGTTGAGTTTGTGAACAGCAATATGAGCCTAATGTATGTTTTTCTTAGCTACCTATTCAAAAATTGAAGTCTGCATTCAGTTCAGTATAGTTCAGTTCAGTCACTCAGTCGTGTCCGACTCTTTGCGACCCCATGAATCGCAGCACGCCAGGCCTCCCTGTCCATCACCAACTCCCGGAGTTCACTTAGACTCAGGTCTATTGAGTCGGAGATGCCATCCAACCATCTCATCCTCTGCGTCCCCTTCTCCTCCTGCCCTCAATCCCTCCCAGCATCAGAGTCTTTTCCAATGAGTTAACTCTTCGTATGAGGTGGCCAAAGTACTGGAGTTTCAGCTTTAGCATCATTCCTTCCAAAGAACACCCAGGGCCGATCTCCTTCAGAAAGGACTGGTTGGATCTCCTTGCAGTCCATGGGACTCTCAAGAGTCTTCTCCAATACCACAGTTCAAAAGCATCAATTCTTCGGTGCTCAGCTTTCTTCACAGTCCCAACTCTCACATCCATACATGACCACTGGAAAAACCATAGCCATGACTAGATGGAACTTTGTTGGCAAAGCAATGTCTCTGCTTTTCAATATGCTATCTAGGTTGGTCATAACTTTTCTTCCAAGGAGTAGCATCTTTTAATTTCATGGCTGCAGTCACCATCTGCAGTGATTTTGGAGCCCCCAAAAATAAAGTCTGACACTGTTTCCCCATCTATTTCCCATGAAGTGATGGGACCGGATGCCATGATCTTTGTTTTCTGAATGTTGAGCTTTAAGCCAACTTTTTCACTCTCCTCTTTCACTTTCATCAAGAGGCTTTTTAGTTCCTCTTCACTTTCTGCCATAAGGGTGGTGTCATCTGCATATCTGAGGTTATTGATACTTCTCCTGGCAATCTTGATTCCAGCTTGTGTTTCTTCCAGTCCAGCGTTTCTCATGATGTACTCTGCATATAAGTTAAATAAGCAGGGTGACAGTATACAGCCTTGACATACTCCTTTTCCTATTTGGAACCAGTCTGTTGTTCCCTGTCCAGTTCTAACTGTTGCTTCTTGATCTGTATACAGATTTCTCAAGAGGCAGGTCAGGTGGTCTGGTATTCCCATCTCTTTAAGAATTTTCCGTAGTTTATTGTGATCCACACAGTGAAAGGCTTTGGCATAGTCAATAAAGTAGAAATAGATGTTTTTCTGGAATTCTCTGGCTTTTTCCATGATCCAGCAGATGTTGGCAATTTGATCTCTTGTTCCTCTGCCTTTTCTAAAATCAGCTTGAACATCTGGAAGTTCACGGTTCACGTGTTGCTGAAGCCTGGCTTGGAGAATTTTGAGCATTACTTTACTAGTGTGTGAGATGAATGCAATTGTGAGGTAGTTTGAGCATTCTTTGGCATTGCCTTTCTTTGGGATTGGAGTGAAAACTGACCTTTTCCGGTCCTGTGGCCACTGCTGAGTTTTCCAAACTTGCTGGCATATTGAGTGCAGCACTTTCACAGCATCATCTTTCAGGATTTGAAATAGCTCAACTGGAATGCCATCATCTCCACTAGCTTTGCTTGTAGTGATGCTTTGTAAGGCCCACTTGACTTCACATTCCAGGATGTCTGGCTCTAGGTGAGTGATCACACCATTGTGATTATCTTAGTTGTGAAGATCTTTTTTGTACAGTTCTTCTGTGTATTCTTGCCACCTCTTCTTAATGTCTTCTGCTTTTATTAGGTCCATACTATTTCTGTCCTTTATCGAGCCCATCTTTGCATGAAATGTTCCCTTTGTATCTCTACTTTTCTTGAAGAGATCTCTAGTCTTTCCCATTTTGTTCTTTTCCTCTATTTCTTTGCATTGATCGCTGAAGAAGGCTTTCTTAATCTCTTCTTGCTATTCTCTGGAACTCTGCATTCAGATACTTATATCTTTCCTTTTCTCCTTTACTTTTCGCCTCTCTTCTTTTCACAGCTATTTGTAAGGCCTCCCCAGACAGCCATTTTGGTTTTTTGCATTTCTTTTCCATGGGGATGGTCTTGATCCCTGTCTCCTGAACAATGTCACGAAACTCGTTCCATAGTTCATCAGGCACTCTATCCGATCTAGGCCCTTAAATCTATTTCTCACTTCCACTGTATAATCATAAGGGATTTGATTTAAGTCATATCTGAATGGTCTAGCGGTTTTCCCTGCCTTCTTTAATTTAAGTCTGAATTTGGTAATAAGGAGTTCATGATCTGAGCCAGTCAGCTCCTGGTCTTGTTTTTGCTGACTGTATAGAGCTTCTCCATCTTTGGCTGCAAAGAACATAGTCAATCTGATTTTGGTGTTGACCATCTGGTGATGTCCATGTGTACAGTCTTCTCTTGTGTTGTTGGAAGAAGGTGCATTTTCTTGGCAAAACTGTATTAGTCTTTGCCCTGCTTCACTCTGCATTCCAAGGCCAAATTTGCCTGTTACTCCAGGTATTTCTTGACTTCCTACTTTTGCATTCCAGTCCCCCATAATGAAAAGGACATCTTTTTTAGGTGTTAGTTCTAGAAGGTCTTATAGGTCTTCATAGAACCGTTCAACTTCAGCTTCTTCAGCATTACGGGTTGGGGCATAGACTTGGATTACTGTGATACTGAATGGTTTGCCTTGGAAATGAACAGAAATCATTCTGTCATTTTTGAGATTGCATCCAACTACTGCATTTCAGACTCTTTTGTTGACCATGATGGCGACTCCCTTTCTTCTGAGGGATTCCTGCCTGCAGTAGTAGATATAATGGTCATCTGAGTTAAATTCACTCATTCCAGTCCATTTTATTTCACTGATTTCTAGAATGTCGATGGTCACTCTTGCCATCTCCTGTTTGACCACTTCCAATTTGCCTTGATTCATGGACCTGACATTCCAGGTTCCTATGCAATATTGCTTTTTACAGCATCAGACCTTGCTTCTATCACCAGTCACATCCACAGCTGAGTATTGTTTTTGCTTTGGCTCCATCCCTTCATTCTTTCTGGAGTTATTTCTCCACTGATCTCCAGTAGCATATTGGGCACCTACTGACCTGGGGAGTTCCTCTTTCAGTATCCTACCATTTTGCCTTTTCATACTGTTTATGGGGTTCTCAAGGCAAGAATACTGAACTGGTTTGCCATTCCCTTCTCCAGTGGACCACATTCTGTCAGACCTCTCCACCTCATCTTGGGTTGCCCCACGGGCATGGCTTAGTTTCACTGAGTTAGGCAAGGCTGTGGTCCTAGTGTGATTGGATTGGCTAGTTTTCTGTGATTGTGGTTTATGTTTGTCTGCCCTCTGATGCCCTCTTGCCACACCTACCATCTTACTTGGGTTTCTCTTACCTTGGACATGGGATATCTCTTCATGTCTGCTCCAGGAAAGTCGGCCTCCCCTCCTGACCTTGAACGTGGAATAGCTCCTCTAGGCCCTCCTGTGCCCGCGCAGCCTCTACTTCTTGGACGTGGGGTTGCTCCTCCCTGCTGCCACCCCTGACCTCGGACGTGGGGTAGCTCCTCTCGGATGCTCCTGCGCTGTCGCAGCCTGGCACTCTTGGCCACTACCCCTGACCTCGGACGCGGGGTAGCTCCTCTCGGCTGCCGCCCCTGACCTCGGACATGGGATAGCTCCTCCTGGCCGCCACTAGAAATCTGCATTAGAGTGATGATTTTTTAAATAAAACACAGTATTTTTCTATTTTAAGTAACTTTTGTAATGAGAAGATGGAAAACATGAAAAGCATCATCATTCTCTTGGTAGTGGCTATCTTCATAAAGTGCCCACACTGTTGACTTAATCCTAAGTGTATTCCTAAAAAAATGTGAAAATGTTAGTAGCTCAGTTGTGTCCCACTGTTTGCAACTCCATGGTCTGTAGCCCTCTAGGCTCCTCTGTCCATCAGATTCTCCAGGCAAGAATACTAGAGTGGGTAGCCATTCTGCTCTCCAGGGGATCTTCCCAACCCAGAGGCCAAACCTCTGGTCTGATCTTCTGCATTGCAGGCAGATTCTCTACCATCTGAGCTACCAGGGAAGCCCAAATGTATTCCAACTCAAGGTCATTTCTTCTCATTTCTCTCCCTCTGCCATTCATAGTGTGGTTCTCTGCTCTGACTAGTGTTAGGGACCAAACGACGGGCTCTAGGACCTGAGTCATGTTTACCAGAAAGAGACAAGATATGGCTCATCCTGCCTGGCCAATCATGTAACGCCAGCTACTCCTGTAACTGAGACAAAGAACTGCCTGTATATAAGCCGCCATACTCCTTTGTTCGGGGCTCTTGTCGGATTCCCTTGTGTGGGATGAGACTTGGGCCCTAGCGCGCTAGAGATAAACTCCCTTCTTGCCCTTGCATTACCGTGGTGGACTTGTGCTCTCTCTCGGTCGGTTCAGAGATACGGGCTCGGAGCATAACAACTAGCAGACTGGGTATCACCTGAGAGCTTGTTAGACAACAGAATCTTGCATCCCACCATTGGCCCTACCTGTAAATTCTCCATTTTGAACAAGTTCACCAAGTAATACCTCCATACATTAGTTTTAGGAGCAAACCTTGCTCTGTCTTGTGACTGCTGTACCAAAATGGCACTCATCTCACCTGGACCAGCTAATTTCCTAAGAGGTTACTGAAGTGAAGTGAAGTGAAATCACTCAGTAATGTCTGACTCTTTGTGACCCCGTGGACAGTAGCCTGCACCAGGCTCTTCCGTCCATGGGATTTTCTAGGCAAGAGTACTGGAATGGGTTGCCATTTCCTTCTCCAGGGAATCTTCCTGACCCAGGGATCAAACCCAGGTCTCCCACATTGATAGACGCTTTACCGTCTGAGTACCAGGGGACCAGTCAGTAATAAATGACCACTAGGTGCCTGGATCTTGACTTCCTTATGACACCATTCTCTGTTGAGTAAGCAGACAGAAATGGTTGTGTTGCTGTGGGTTTTTTAATTCTTCTCTTTTGGGAGAGAGAGGTTTGGAAAGACACTAAATAACATCTAATAATATTATTACTATTCATTTGTATAATAAAAGAACTTAAACCATTTTTCTTGAGAGAGAAAGATCACAGGATTGGGTAAATTTTTTCTTTTATGTAATATATTGCAGCTGCAATGTTTGGCTTTTGAGGTATCCTACGTTTGGAAATTTCTGAAGAAGTTGGGCAATTTTCAAGATTTTGTTTTATTGAAGGATAGAAATGAGTCTTTTAAAAACTGAGAAAAGTCTTCATATAGGTAATGGAAAGTAGCATTCGGACAGTACCTAAGACCTTTTCCCTTATTTGTCATCCCTTGTCATTTTGCTTTGGGCTTTGGCCACTTACTTTTGCTTTGAGAATGCTTTTAAAAAACTTAAAAAAAAAATTTACAACAGAATATAACTGTCACTTCATCATTGTGGGTATCATTCGCTCCGCTAATCTGATTGCCTTTGACCATAATGTAAAAAGATTTCTGGACATTTTACATGCATTGTTAAAATGTTTGCCAGATGTGTTGGGAAACATGCATTAGGTACTGCATGTTTAAGCTCGTAACACTTTGACACGGAAACTCCTAATTCTCCTGAACATTGTTGATAAGATCAGAATCCTAATCACTGTAAGGGAAAACACAGCAGAGGGCATGCTGTTAAAATCATAATTTATCTCATGTGGCTTGCTACAGTTTATTGGCATAGACTAAGCTGTGTGTGCGCATGCGCACATGTGCTCAGTCGTGTCCAACTCTTTGGAATTCCATGACTGTAGCACTCCAGGCTCCTCTTCCATGGACTTTTCCAGGCAAGAATACCAGAGCAGGTTGCCATTTCCTTCTCCAGGGGATCTTCCCAATCAAGGGATCTAACCTGAGTCTTTGGCATCTCCTGAATTGCCAGACAGATTCTTTACCTCTGTGCCACCAGGGAAGCCCACACACTAAGCATAGTTTTTAATTACATGATACAATTATCATGCAAAGATAACTTATTTTCCTTAGTTTTATTTTTATGCATTTTACAACTGTCAAAGCACAAGATAGTTAAAGTATACTTCTTAATGGAGCCACTAAAGTGATACCTTATTCTTGGTGCATGATGAGTTGGGGGGTGATGGGCAGAAAAGGTGGATTTGTATGTCACGTTTAAAATACGAAAGAAAGTGAAAGTGAAGTCGCTCAGACGCATCTGACTCTTTGTGACCCCATGGACTGTAGCCTACCAGGCTCCTCTGCCCACGGGATTTTCCAGGCAAGAATACTGGAGTGGGTTGCCATTTCCTTCTCCAGGAGATCTTCCCAACCCAGGGATTGAACCCAGGTCTCCTGCATTGTAGGCAGACAGTTTATCGTCTGAGCCACTGGGGAAGTCCTTAAAATATGAAGTGTGTGAATTTAATATTTTCTAGGATAACTAAATCAAAATGATTATTCAAGAAATTAAGTTCTACTTTAGCTTAAAAAAATAAGTTGAGAACTTACTCTGTGCTTGATATTGCTGTTGGGTGTTAGAGATACAAGATAAATTAAGATGGGATCTCAATCAGGGAAGATGGGAGTTTGCCAGCAGTTTTTCTTTTGTTTAGCTGTACCTTCTGAATTTTTATGAATGTATCTTATGTAATAAAAATATACCAAAATTCCTATTTAAAATGTCTATTCCACCTCTACCCATCTACTATATTAGAGGAAGAAGGCATAGTTATAGATGATTTTACTCTAAGAAGGTTGGTGCTAAGACAGATTTATTCATTGAGTGTTATTGGTCGCTCCTTTGTGGTGAAAGAAAGGGCAATAACTAAGGTTTCTTGGAGGAAGTGAGTGGCTCTTGTATAGTAACTATTAAAGAAAAGTGGGAAGCCTGTGCCAGGCAGAGGATGAATAGCAGAGAGAGCATGAAACATGGTGTGCATTGGGAATTTTAAGTACTTTGGTAGCAGATGAGAGACTGGTGGGGCTTATGAAGGGTCTGTTATTCTATGTTCAGTAATTTGTGCTCATGAAGGATTCGAAACAGGAGAGTAATTCTGTTTTTATACTTGTAAAAAATATTTAGCATTCCTGCACTTAATTTTAATCTAAATATACACTAAAATGGGCATTATAGGAACTGATATAATTTTCTTTTCTCTTAACAGAAGGACTTGAAATACTAAAGGAAATGTGACTTTTCTGCTTTTGTGCGTTGTATAGAAAGGTTTCTGTAAGTGGAACTCTTGCTAGTCCTGTAACATGAGTTCTACTGATATCATCATGTCTAATCTAAAAGGACCAAGAATGACCTCTCTGGCTAGCTTCCTTTTAGGCTCTAACAATTTTACATCTTTGTGGGCCTTTGCCACTTCTCTTGCCTCTGAAAGTGTCTGCTTCAGCTCATATCTAAAGTTTTCATTGGTGCAAACCTAAAGATAGTTTTATTAATGTCTTGAACCTTGTCCTTCTTGGCCCTGGTGACTAAGAGTTAGTGGTGATTTCATGGTCTGTGTTAGGGTTGGAAGCGGAGCATACTAGGTAGGTGCCAATAGACTTTCTTGGCCTTGGTGTTGTCTTTTGGGAGAGGGCTTAAACTAGAAATCTTGCCTCTAGGTAGCAATCCTGCCAGTTAAAAAAGATAAACAACTGAAAGTGATTTAGAACTGTCTCTTCCTTCTCTCTTACTCTGAGATCTTTTCCCTTTTAGCAAGTGGTATCCTTGTTCAACGTGTTTTAAAAAGGTGTTGGCAGTTCAGTTCAATTGCTCAGTCATGTCCAACTCTTTGAAGCCCCATAGACTGCAGCATGCCAGGCTTCCCTTTCCATCACCAACTCCCGGAGTTTACTCAAACTCATGTCCATCGAGTCGGTGATGCCATCCAACCATCTCATCCTCTGTTAGCCCCTTCTCCTCTCACCTTCAGTCTTTCCCAGCATCAGGGTCTTTTCTAATGAGTCAGTTCTTTGCATCAGGTGGCCAAAGTATTGGAGTTTCAGCTTCAGCTTCAGCATCAGAGAACATTCAGGACTGATCTCCTTTAGGATGGATTGGTTGGATCTCCTTGCAGTCCAAGGGAATCTCAAGAGTCTTTTCCAACACCAGAATTCAAAAGCATCAATTCTTCGGCACTCAGCTTTCTTTATAGTCCAACTTTCACATCCATACATGACTAATGGAGAAACCATAGCCTTGACTAGATGGACCTTTGTTGACAAAATAATGTCTCTGCTTTTTAATATGGTGTCTAGGTTAGTCATAACTTTTCTTCCAAGGAGTAAGCATCTTTTAATTTCATGGCTGCAGTCACCATCTGCAGTGATTTTGGAGCCCCAAAAAATAAAGTCAGCCACTATATCCCCATCTATTTCCCATGAAGTGATGGGACCGGATGCCATGATCTTTGTTCTCTGAATGTTGAGCTTTAAGCCAACTTTTTCACTCTCCTCTTTCACTTTCATCAAGAAGCTTTTTAGTTCTTCTTCACTTTCTGCCATAAGGGTGGTGTCATCTGCATCTGAGGTTATTGTTATTTCTCCTGGCAATCTTGATTCCAGCTTGTGCTTCTTCCAGCCCTGCATTTCTCATAATGTACTCTGCATATAAGTTAAATAAGCAAGGTGACAATATACAGCCTTGACATACTCTTTTCCTATTTGGAACCAGTCTGTTGTTCCCTGTCCAGTTCTAACTGTTGCTTCCTGACCTGCATACAGGTTTCTCAAGAGGCAGGTCAGGTGCTCTGGTATTCCCATCTCTTTCAGAATTTTCCACAGTTTATTGTGATCCACACAGTCAAAGGCTTTGGCATAGTCAATAATGCAGAAATAGATGTTTTTCTGGAACTTTCTTGCATTTTCCATGATCCAGCAGATGTTGGCAATTTGTGTCTGGTTCCTCTGCCTTTTCTAAAACCAGCTTGAACATCTGAAAGTTCACGGTTCACGTATGCTGAAGCCTGGCTTGGAGAATTTTGAGCATTACTTTACTAGCGTGTGAGATGAATGCAATTGTGAGGTGGTTTGAGCATTCTTTGGCATTGCCTTTCTTTGGGATTGGAATGAAAACTGACCTTTTCCAGTCCTGTGGCGACTGCTGAGTTTTCCAAATTTGCTGGCATATTGAGTGCAGCACTTTCACAGCATCATCTTTCAGGATTTGAAATAGCTCAACTGGAATTCCATCACCTCCACTAGTTTTGTTCATAGTGATGCTTCCTAAGGCCTACTTGACTTCACATTCTAGGATGTCTGGCTCTAGGTGAATGATCACACCATTGTGATTATCTTGGTCATGAAGATCTTTTTTGTACAGTTCTTCGTGCATTCTTGCCACCTCTTGTTAATATCTTCTGCTTCTATTAGGGCCATACCATTTCTGTCCTTTATCGAGCCCATCTTTGCATGAAATGTTCCCTTGGTATCTCTGATTTTCTTGAAGAGATTTCTGTTGTTTTCCTCCATTTCTTTGCACTGATCACTGATGAAGGCTTTATTATCTTTCCTTGCTATTCTTTGGAACTCTGAATTTGAATAGGTATATCTTTCCTGTTCTTCTTTGCTTTTTACTTCTCTTCTTTTCACAGCTATTTGTAAGCCCTCCTCAGACAGCCATTTTGCTTTTTTGCTTTTTTTTTTTCCTTGGGAATGGTCTTGATCCCTGTCTCCTATACAGTGTCACAAACCTCTGTCCATAGTTCATCAGGCACTCTGTCAGATCTAGTCCCTTAAATCTATTTCTCACTTCCACTGTATAATTGTTAGGGATTTTTTATTTAGGTCACACCTGAATGGTCTAGTTGTTTTCCCTTCTTTCTTCAATTTAAGTCTGAATTTGGCAATAAGGATTTCATGATCTGAGCCACAGTCCTCTCCCGGTCTTGTTTTTGCTGACTGTATAGAGCTTCTCCATCTTTGGCTGCAAAGAATATAATCAATCTGATTTCAGTGTTGACCATCTGGTGATGTCCATGTGTAGAGTCTTCTCTTGTGTTGTTGGGAGAGAGGGTTTGCTATGACCAGAGCATTCTCTTGGCAAAACTCTATCAGCCTTTGCCCTGCTTCATTTTGTACTCCTAGGCCAAATTTGCCTGTTACTCCAGGTATTTCTTGACTTCCTACTTTTGCATTCCAGTCCCCTATAATGAAAAGGACATCTTTTTTGGGTGTTAATTCTAGAAGGTCTTGTAGGTCTTCATAGAACTGTTCAACTTCAGCTTCTTCAGCATTACTGGTTGGGGCATAGACTTGGATTATTGTGATATTGAATGGTTTACCTTGGAAATGAACAGAGATCATTTGTAGTTTTTGAGATTGCATCCAAGTACTGTATTTTGGACTCTTTTGTTGACTGTGATGGCTTCTCTATTTCTTCTGATAGATTCTTGCCCACAGTAGTAGATATAATGGTCATCTGAGTTAAATTCGCCCATTCCAGTCCATTTCAGTTCGCTGATTCCTAAAATGTCGCTATTCACTCCTGCCATCTCCTGTTTGATCACTTCCAGTTTGCCTTGATTCATGGACCTAACATTCCAGGTTCCTATGCAATATTGTTCTTCACAGCATCAGACTTTACTTTCATCACTAGTCACATCCACAACTGGGTGTTGTTTTTGCTTTGGCGCCCTCTCTTCATTCTTTCTGTAGTTATTTCTCCACTGATCTCCAGTAGCATATTGGGCACATACCTTCCTGGGGAGTTCATCTTTCAGTGTCCTATCTTTTTGCCTTTTCATACCGTTCATGGGGTTCTCAAGGCAGGAATACTGAAATGGTTTGCCATTCCCTTCTGCAGTGGACTACGTTTT
This sequence comes from Ovis canadensis, assembly GCF_042477335.2. NCBI lineage: Eukaryota > Metazoa > Chordata > Mammalia > Artiodactyla > Bovidae > Ovis > Ovis canadensis. The sequence goes on from NC_091260.1 coordinate 36,782,832, forward strand.
GTCAGAACTCTCCACCGTGACCCATCCATCTTGGGTGGCCATACACAGCATGGCTCATAGTTTCATTGAGTTAGAGAAGGCTGTGGTCCGTGTGATTAGATTGGTTAAGTTTTCTGTGATTGTGGTTTTCACTCTGTCTGCCCTCTGATGGAGAAAGATAAGAGGCTTACGGAAGCTTCCTGATGGGAGAGACTGACTGAAGGAGATAGTGGGTCTTGTTCTGAGGGGCCATGCTCAGTAAATGTTTAATCCAATTTTCTGTTGATGGGTGGAGCTGTGTTCCCTCCCTGCTGTTTACCTGGGGCCAAACTATGATGGAGGTAATGAAGATATGGTGACCTCCCTCAAAAGATGGGCTTGGCAGGCAAGGCATTGTTAGTTTGCATTGGTGTACTTCAGTGTGTCCTTTGCTTAATCTACCACTTGCCTGTTGTTTCCTTTGTAACTGTCTTATATAAGATGCCTTTGGAAATTTGGAGTTTTCTGCATGTAGTCATGAATTTCCCTGCATGTCACAGAAAACCTGTGAGCTCCCTTCCCCTGGTTGGTATACCTATGCATGTTTTGTCCTCTGTCACACCTACTCTCTCGTGTTGCTTTTTTTTTTTTAATTTTTAATTTAATTTTATTTTACTTTACAATACTGTATTGGTTTTGCCATACATCAGCATGAATCTGCCACGGGTATACATGAGTTCCCAATTCTGAACTCCCCTCCCACCTCCCCCCCAATACCATCTCTCTGGGTCATCCCAGTGCACCAGCCCCAAGCATCCTGTATCCTGCATGGAACCTAGACTGGCGATTCGTTTCTTACATGATATTATACATGTTTCAATGCCATTCTCCCAAATCATCCCACCCTCCCCGTCTCCCACAGAGTCCAAAAGTCTGTTCTATACATCTGTGTCTCTTTTGCTGTCTCGCATACAGGGTTATCATTACCATCTTTCTAAATTCCATATATATGTGTTAGTATACTGTATTGGTGTTTTTCTTTCTGGCTTACTTCACTCTGTATAATCAGCTCCAGTTTCATCCACCTCATTAGAACTGATTCAAATGTATTCTTTTTAATGGCTGAGTAATACTCCTTTGTGTATATGTACCACAGCTTTGTTATCCATTCATCTGCTGATGGACATCTAGGTTGCTTCCATGTCCTGGCTATTATAAACAGTGCTGCGATGAACATTGGGGTACACGTGTCTCTTTCAATTCTGGTTTCCTCAGTGTGTATGCCCAGCAGTGGGATTGCTGGGTCATAAGGCAGTTCTATCTGCAATTTTTTAAGGAATCTCCACACTGTTCTCCATAGTGGCTGTACTAGTTTGCATTCCCACCAACAGTGTAAGAGGGTTCCCTTTTCTCCACACCCTCTCCAGCATTTATTGCTTGTAGACTTTTGGATCGCAGCCATTCTGACTGGTGTGAAATGGTACCTCACTGTGGTCTTGATTTGCAATACTCTGATAATGAGTGATGTTGAGCATCTTTTCATGTGTTTGTTAGCCATCTGTGTGTCTTCTTTGGAGAAATGTCTATTTAGTTCTTTGGCCCATTTTTTGATTGGGTCGTTTATTTTTCTGGAATTGAGCTGCATGAGTTGCTTGTATATTTTTGAGATTAGTTGTTTGTCAGTTGCTTCATTTGCTATTATTTTCTCCCATTCCGAAGGCTGTCTTTTCACCTTGCTTCTAGTTTCCTTTGTGTGCAGAAGCTTTTAATTTTAATTAGATCCCATTTGTTTATTTTTGCTTTTATTTCCAGTATTCTGGGAGGTGGGTCATAGAGGATCCTGCTGTGATTTATGTCTGAGAGTGTTTTGCCTATGTTCTCCTCTAGGAGTTTTATAGTTTCTGGTCTTACGTTTAGATCTTTAATCCATTTGAGTTTATTTTTGTGTATCGTGTTAGAAAGTGTTCTAGTTTCATTCTTCTACAAGTGGTTGACCCATTTTCGTAACACCACTTGTTAAAGAGATTGTTTTTTCTCCATTGTATATTCTTGCCTCCTTTGTTGAAGATAAGGTGTCCATAGGTTTGTGGATTTAGCTCTGGGCTTTCTATTTTGTTCCATGGATCTATATTTCTGTCTTTGTGCCAGTACCATACTGTCTTGATGACTGTGGCTTTGTAGTAGAGCCTGAAGTCAGGCAGGTTGATTCCTTCACTTCCATTATTCTTTCTCAAGATTGCTTTGGCTATTTGAGGTTTTTTTGTATTTCCATACGAATCTTGAAATTATTTGTTCTATCTCCTTGAAAAATGCTGGTGGTAGCTTGATAGGGATTGCATTGAATCTGTAGATTGCTTTGGGTAGTATACTCATTTTCACTATATTGATCCTTCCGATCCATGAACATGGTATATTTCTCCATCTATTAGTGTCCTCTTTGATTTCTTTCACCAGTGTTTTATAGTTTTCTATAATAGGTCTTTAGTTTCCTTAGGTAGATATATTCCTAAGTATTTTATTCTTTTCGTTGCAATGGTGAATCGAATTGTTTCCTTAATTTCTTTTTCTACTTTCTCATTATTAGTGTATAGGAATGCAAGGGATTTCTGTGTGTTGATTTTATATCCTGCAACTTCACTATATTCATTGATTAACTCTAGTGATTTTCTGGTGGAGTCTTTAGGGTTTTCTATGTAGAGGATCATGTCATCTGCAAACAGTGAGCGTTTTACTTCTTTTCCAATTTGGATTCCTTTTATTTCTTTTTCTGCTCTGATTGCTGTGGCCAAAACTTCCAGAACTATGTTGAATAGTAGCGGTGAAAGTGGGCACCCTTGTCTTGTTCCTGACTTTAGGGGAAATGCTTTCAGTTTTTCACCATTGAGGATAATATTTGCTGTGGGTTTGTCATATATAGCTTTTATTATGTTGAGGTATGTTCCTTCTATTCCTGCTTTCTGGAAAGTTTTTTTTATCATAAATGGATGTTGAATTTTGTCAAAGGCTTTCTCTGCATCTATTGAGATAATCATATGGCTTTTATTTTTCAATTTGTTAATGTGGTGAATTAAATGATTGATTTGCAGATATTGAAGAATCCTTGCATCCCTGGGATAAAGCCCACTTGGTCATGGTGTATGATCTTTTTAATGTGTTGTTGGCTTCTGGTTGCTAGAATTTTGTTAAGGATTTTTGCATCTATGTTCATCAGTGATATTGACCTGTAGTTTTCTTTTTTTGTGGCATCTTTGTCAGGTTTTGGTATTAGGGTGATGGTGGCCTCATAGAGTGAATTTGGAAGTTTACCTTCCTCTGCAATTTTCTGGAAGAGTTTGAGTAGGATAGGTGTTAGCTCATCTCTAAATTTTTGGTAGAATTCAGCTGTGAAGCCATCTGGACCTGGGCTTTTGTTTGCTGGAAGATTTCTGATTACAATTTCAATTTCCGTGCTTGTGATGAGTCTGTTAAGATTTTCTATTTCTTCCTGGTTCAGTTTTGGAAAGTTGTACTTTTCTAAGAATTTGTCCATTTCTTCCACGTTTCTCGTGTTGCTTGAGTCACACATTTCCTTGCTGAGAGTTTGCAACCTCTTGCGATCATCTGACTTTCAAGACACACACAGTTCTGCATTCCTTTATCTTGGAGGTTCTTAGCCACTTCCTACTGTCCAGATTCTTGCTTTTTGCAGTATTCTTCCCTGAGCACACAACACATAATTGTTTATTTTTAGTCATCAAATGGTTCATTAAATCAAGAGTTAAAAATACCCTATACGTGTACCAATTGTGTCCTACTTTTTTCCTCCCTCTTTTTCATTTTCCATGGTCCTGCTAGTTTCTCTCCTTTAAGGTTCATGATATAATATTGATTGTTCAGCATATGATTAACTGATGCTAGTGGCTGGACAGTGGTATTTGATGCTTTAATACTGAGTAAAATTGAATAGTCACGTGACTTATTTCAGATAGGCCTATCACTTTTATGCATAAAGTGGCTTGGCTAAAGCTGACTCCATATAATGTAGCATCAGCTTTATATAGAAATATATTAAAATCATTGTAAAAATAATTCAAAGAACGTATGACAGGGTTTTCAGTGCTCATGAAATAAGTCATCAATCTCTGGGTGCTTCAAGGATATAAGATGAATTAACATTAGTTTTTGTTGTATTTTATTTAAAATAAGTTTGATTGGGATCATCTGAGTTCCTCCACCATTTACTACTTTTATCCTTGTCTTTGTACACTTTAGAGGAGAGATACTCTGTAGTCCTTGTATTTCTGGACAGTCTGATCGCTTTTGTTCTCCAAGTCGTAGCTCACTTGGCAGAGCAGCTCTCAGGGAAACTGTTAATCAGGAAGAGGAGTTTGGGGTGTGTGTGTGTGTGTGTGGGTGTGTGTGTGTGTGTGTGTGTGGGTGGGTGGGTGGGTGGGTGTGGGTGTGTGTGTAGTGGGGAAGAGGTTTGTAGGACATTTATAGCAGACACATTGAAGATACTTTGATTACCATTGAAAAAATATTTTTCATATATATTATCCCTATAATAACAGGTTGTGTACTATAAAATATAAAAGGTTTTGTTTTTCAGTCTCCATTTGATAACTTTCCCCAGAGCCACTGTTAACAGTTTGTGCATCTTTTCTGTCATTTTCTGTGTAGTTTTATATTAAATGTGAAATATAGTTTTATGTGGTTTACATAAATGACCCTTTAAAATACTCTTGTTGGTTTATATAGTTACTTTTTAGCTGATTTGTAGTACTGTGTTCAGAAAATTAGTGATAGAATTGTTCTCTTGGGTCCTTGAGTCACCAGCAGTATTGTAGCAGACATCTTTGTGCTCATGCTATGTTTCTCTAGGGTGCCGCAATGCCTTGAAGTGGAATTACTGGGTCAAAAAATATGCTGGTTTTATATATAGATAGATACATTTAGATAGATGTTGCCAGACCACTCTCCAACAAGTGTGAACTTTTTCAATTCAATATAAAAGTACTCATTTTACCTTCATAGGTACTTGAATGCCAAAGTATCTTAGGTGTGAATTTTTAAAAGATAATAACTTGATATCTCATTGCTTAAGCATTTATTAACAGTTACTGGTTGGAAAAAAACCCTTTAGAAATAAAATACTGGGGAAATTGGTCATTAAGGGTCATTCCTCCTATGTGTAGTTGGTTGAGACATAGTTTAACTGTTTTACAGGATCAGTCCATGTTTAAAGGTTATCACTGAAGGGAAATTTAACATGTCCTTCAAGTTAAGCATGTCCATAACATGCTGTTATGTAAAGTGTATAATCAGGAAATACTATTTGGAGAAAATGCCTCATTTTGCAATTTGACTTAGTTTTATTTGAGCTTTAGAACATACAAAGGACACATTAGTATTCGCTTAAGATGACTATTTACACATAAACAATATTTATTTTGTCACAGATCATGTAAGTGTCACTTTACTTCACACATGTTGCCTTGTATAAGCAGGGAGTCCTGTTTCTTCTGATGGTGCTCCCTGCCTGGAGATGGCAGGATTAATGCTGCTGCTGGCTTGCCTGCCATTCATGGGAGTGGAATCATGGCATGGTGAGAAGAGATGGGAAGATTCAGATTTAAACCTCAAAGTGATATGACTTTTGAGTTAGTTGCTGAACTTCTGGTAGGTTCCGTTTTCTCTGTGTGTGAAATAGTTTGATAGTTGCTATTGGTGTTTTCGTAAAGAGTGGAAATACTGTGTATTAATAAGTACCTGAACATAGATGGTAATCAATGGCTTGTAACCATTAACAGTTTTGAGGATCTTTCATCTTTAGAATGCTTTAGAAATTGATTTCAGGATGATTTTTGGAGAAAAAAGGAAGTTCTCCTAATTTGCAACAGAGTCACTTTGGCATACTCAGTGAACTGGTAGAATAGTAATAATTGGCAACTTCTGTGAGTGCTGGCCACTTTATAATTAGACACAAATTATAAATTAATTATTAATATGATACATTTAATTATATTTATATTTATGTAATTAATATTAATATAGCAATATTATCAATAATTATATTAATATAATTTAGTTTTATAAATTAAATTTTATAATGTTTATAAATTAAGAACTGTTGTCTCTCCTAGTAGAGCAGTTTATTTTAGATAACATTTTATTAGTTCTAAGTCTTGTTTTAAAAAGAAAGATTTTAAAAAAGATCGCTTCTATTTCTGGCAACATGTAGGGTTAGAAATGCTTATTGATACAACTCAACTAAACACGTGCATGTGTTGAGTCATGTCCGACTCTTTGTGGCCCCCTGTAGTCCACCGGGCCTCTCTGTCTGTGGGATTTTCCAGGCAAGAATACTGGAGTGGGTTGCCATTTCCCCTTCTAGGGGATATTCCCAACCCAGGGATCAAACCCACGTCTCTTGCGTCTCCTGCTTTGCAGGTGGATTCTTTAATACTAGTGTCACCCAGGAGCCCTCAACTAAACGTGCTAGATGATATATCACAATATACACATGCACATGTTTGTTTTATATATTACAAACATATAAATCTTTTAAATAAATAGCTGAGCTGGTGGAAGGGTAAAGGAATTTTTATAAGGCTGGAGTCAGATAATGCTATAGATTTGAAGTGTGCTCTGAAAGTACTTGCTAATTCCTGGTCACCTAAAGCCTGAATTGTGATAGTCTCTGAACATGGCACAGGAGATAAAGGCTGAGCAGTAAAGAAAGACAGATGGAAAGCCTGTGGATAATATAAGGATTCCCAAAGGGAAACATCCTCCCAGAAGAAACCCATCAAGAAGAATCCTTAACCATAATACCACCCTCATACTCTTCTGGAGTCAGAATTCGTACTATCTGTGTGGCTTAAAGAAAAAGATTGAAGTGGGCTGATAGTAAATCTAGCAGAAGAGAACACATATTTCTGGAAGAATGCTCTTTCAACCAAATACTCTTAAGAGTCCCCAGATTGAGAGTCCCAAGAATATGAGCTCTTATCTAATATGAGAGTCAGCAGAAAAACAAACTATATAAACAAACTATATTAGAGTTTATCTCAAAGATTCAGATACTAGAATTACCCTATAGGAAATAAATCTACATATCTGCTGTATAAGAACAAATAAGATTGAGAATATGATGCAGGATGGTGAGAATCAAAATTCACCAAACAGATTTGCAGACGATCCAGAAAGACCTATAAACGATACATACATAGTAATTTGAATGAAAAACCAGGTTAAGCAGACTAGACACAGTAAAGGAAGGGAAGATAAACCTGAAGAGACCAAGATTAAAAATAGAAAAGAAAGTTTAAGAGATATGGAGGGACAAAATGGAAATGTCTAACATGTTGAATCAGAATCTCTGAAAAGGAAAATAGGATGGAGGATACATAATTCAAAGGTGTAATAACTGAGACTGATCTAGAATTGGTGATGTGTACAAATCCTCAGACATAGGAAGCCAACGAATACTAAATCAGGTAAATCAACAGAAATTCATACTTATAAACATGATAGCAAAACTGCAGAATATTGAAGACTTTGGCAGTAGAGGAAGCAATTACAGAGAAAACACGTATAACCCAGAAAGGCAGCTCATATTTTAAAGCAAAAGTAGAAGCCAGAAGATAGTATGATATACTCAAAGTGATAAGGAAAAAAAGTCATCAGCCTAGACATTCTGTAGTTAGGTATCATCATTCAAACATTAATGCAAACTCAAAAAATTTTCAAACTGAAAGCATAACCAAAGTTGTAACTGTTTTGTGAGTTAGGAAGAAGAGAGGAAGAAAGTCAGGTAGTAGGGGAAGAGCCGTGAGATGATTAGGAGGTTGTTTGTGAATTAGTCTTCCCATGAGCCCCAGAATATTTAGTAAACTCCATTAAAAAATTAAGAAGCACTTTGTGTGAGTTGATTGCTTCTGATGACTGATAAAAGCTGGATTTGGTTGTCTTTGCATTTCATAAGGCTGAACACTGATGTCATTGTTGAAATACAGAGATGGAAGAGTGGTGAACTAAGGAGTAGGAGCTCAGACCCTGTGGGCGCCGGGTGGGTGGATGGCTGTGAAAGAATGCTCTTAAGGCTATGATATTGAGGTTTAAAGCAAGTTTAATGAGCTCTCCTAGGAGAAAGGGATGACCTGGGTGACAGATATAGGAAAAAAAATCATCTTAAATTTGCCATTTGAAATAGAATCCCACTCACAGTAAGTTACATAGATAGTCAATCTACTTGCTCATTGTTTAATAGACCAGGCCACAGAACTGATGAAAACAGCTGCATTTCAGAATATATTCTTATCTTTGTAAATTTTCTTTTTGAAAGTCTTTCCTAAACTTTGGTGGAGAACTAGCTTAAATTGTTAATGTATGTATGTAATTTCATCAGATTGGCTATAATAAAGTGAGTCTAAGATTGGTTAAAACCTCAAGAACAAAGCAAGTTCTTAGACCAGGGACAGAATTTCAGTTGAGGTCACTATGATGAAAATAGTCTACATTTTTACTACTCTTTGGATTTTATCAAAGTGCCCATATAATTATTTGTTCATTTGTGAATTATGGACATAATAAGATGCTGTATCTCCTAGAGACTTAACCAATATGAAAATAATTGATCTCTTCACAGCCAGGTGGTTGGGAAGGCTAAAAGTGATTTATTTTTCTTGTTTATGTATATTAAACCCAGAATAATTATCAAGTTTGATTACATAAATCTTAGTTGGCATGTGTTTTAGGAGTCTTTTCTCCTTTATGTATTGGGGAAAACAAATTCCTTTTGAACCAAGTAGGGCATAATAAGTAAAATACTTCAGAACCTGTTCCTTGTGATTTTATTCTCAAGTACAATAAAATTAAGTTTTGTAAGCATTCTGTCATTTTTAGGTAGAAAGATGATACCTAGATGTTTATAGAATATAAAGTTGAAAGACATGGTTAATCTGGTACAGGACTATCAGTGCACAATTTAAAAATAAATGTCAAGCAAAAGCACTTAATCTGGTGGGAAATCTAAGGCAAGATGCTAAAATATCACTTTAAAATTATTATTTTTTAAAGTACTCAACTTGTGAGTGTTCCAAAGAAAGTATTTATTACTACTATTCAGGGACACACCCTTAAAGTGGAAAATAAAACTTAAATTATGGTCATGTAAGTTTTTATGTGAGAAATTCAGGCCATTTATGCTCGTGTAGCTTGTCAAGTTTTCCTTTAGAAATGTTTGGCAAATTTGTCAGTGACTCACTACCCATCCTGAAAGTATCAATAAAATGACACTGTGTAGCAATCAGACCTCAGACCCTCCTCAGTTCAGTGCAGTTCAGTTCAGTCGCTCAGTCGTGTCCGACTCTTTGCGACCCCATGAATCGCAGCACGCCAGGCCTCCCTGTCCATCACCAACTCCTGAAGTTCATTCACTCAGACTCACGTCCATTGAGTCGGTGATGCCATCCAGCTATCTCATCCTCTGTCGTCCCCTTCTCCTCCTGCCTCAATCCCTCCCAGCATCAGAGTCTTCTCCAATGAGTCAGCTCTTTGCATGAAGTGGCCAAAGTACTGGAGTTTCAGCTTTAGCATCATTCCTTCCAAAGAACACCCAGGACTGATCTCCTTTAAAATGGACTGGTTGGATCTCCTTGCAGTCCATGGGACTCTCAAGAGTCTTCTCCAGCACCACAGTTCAAAAGCATCAATTGTTTGGCACTCAGCTTTCTTCACAGTCCAACTCTCACATCCATACATGACTATTGGAAAAACCATAGCCTTGACTAGACGGACCTTTGTTGGCAAAGTAATGTCTCTCCTTTTCAATATGCTGTCTAGGTTGTTCATAACTTTTCTTCCAAGGAGTAAGCATATTTTAATTTCATGGCTGCAGTCACCATCTGCAGTGATTTTGGAGCCCAAGAAGATAAAGTCTGACACTGTTTCCACTGTTTCCCCATCTATTTCCCATGAAGTGATGGGACCAGATGCCATGATCTTCGTTTTCTGAATGTTGAGCTTTAAGCCAACTTTCTCACTCTCCTCTTTCACTTTCGTCAAGAGGCTTTTTAGTTCCTCTTCACTTTCTGCCATAAGGCTGGTATCTCCTGCATATCTGAGGTTATTGATATTTCTCCCGGCAGTCTTGATTCCAGCTTGTGCCTCTTCCAGTCCAGAGTTTCTCATGATGTACTCTGCATATAAGTTAAATAAGCAGGGTGACAGTAACAGCCTTGATGTACTCCTTTTCCTATTTGGAACCAGTCTGTTGTTCCCTGTCCAGTTCTAACTGTTGCTTCCTGACCTGCATATAGGTTTCTCAAGAGGCAGGTCAGGTGGTCTGGTATTCCCACCTCTTTCAGAATTTTCCACAGTTTATTGTGATCCACACAAGACCCTCCTAGGACTCTTTAAAGTTCCTGTTTAACTGCCCTCCCACCCCACCCTTCTAAGGTAAGGGGAGGGAGCTATATACAATGGGAAGGTAAGGAGATTTATGAAATAAAAAATATTCTCGGTCTCTAAGAGGGAAGATTAATGTTTCTCTTCTTTCTGTTCTAGACTGTCCTTTTATTCCGGCCACTCTTCATTCTCCATGTACTGCATGATGTTCGTGGCAGTAAGTACTTTGGGTCTGTTGATGGTGGGTTATGGGTTTGGTGTTTTATCCTGTGCAACTGCCTCTGACGTTCTCATTGGTCTCACTGCCCAAGTCAACTGGAAGCCACTGCTTGTTGCACTAAGTTCAGAAGAGGAATGGATGGCTGCCTGTGCTCTGCCAAGGCCAGTTACAATTGTTTGAAATGACTTCTGTCCTTCATTTAGAGGAAGCAGACAGGTGCATTGTATAGCAAGCTGCAAACTGGCAACCTTCAGGATAAGAGGGAATCTTTGCTCTTGAAGCAGACAAGTGGTCGAAGTTACTTGTCACTTTTCTGACAGTGGTAGAAGCCTAAACAGATCATCAGGTCTGCAAGTCCAGTGCTGAGAATTAGGTGACTTGTCCCCTTACTTTGGGCTGTTTTCCGAAGAGGTTTTCTGGAATATACAGACAGCTCCTGCTTCATCTCAGCAGGTCACTGCTCTGAAATCCAAGCCAAGGTGGTGCTGCGGCTCCTCGTAGCCTCTCCCTGAGCCGGAGCCCTGGCCTCATCTGCACAGTGTGGGTGCTGAGTGGCCTGGCTTTCCCCGCATGGGGGCTGCTGGGGTGAGGAATTGTGATTATTGGATGTGAAGACAGCTCTGTTGCTCTCATCTGAGCAAGTCTTATTTTCCTTCCACTTTGGGAAACATTGCCCAGACTGCTTTCCATGGACTAGAAAGGTTTCAGCTTCAGGGAAAGCCAGTTGCTGCTTCAGGAGCTTGTCATCAGTATAGGCTGCAGGAGCAATTTTAGTGGCACTTGTATTATACAAAGTCAGCAGTGAAGAGTTAGAGAAGACCGGCACCCATATTTTGCATATCAAACTAGAGATGAATGTGTATCGACAGCAATTAGTGCAAGACCAGGCTTTAGGGCACTACAGGGGGTTTTCAAAGGTCAATTTAATTGACTTATTTTTATCAATCCTCTGTCTCTTTATGTATAAAATTATCAAAATTTGGTGGGGAAAGGAGATCTCTACCCTTAAAGATCAGCTGTAATTTTTCTTTGTAAGTGAACTTTTATATAGTTGTGCTGTGTAAATTTTCTGTTATCTGGCTGTTTTCAGTTACCCTTTCCCCTCAGATCACAAGTGCTGTATAATAATTAAATCTATGATGTGGAGTAAAGATTCATGATGTGTATTGTTAAGATAACCCTCTGGAAGTTACTTGGTTGGTTTCATTTAGGAAGAATTTAATATCAGTTTTACCAGAATCTTACTTTTATTTGAAAAAACCAAACTCTAGAAATTAAAAGAGCATAAAATTTATAAAATGTAAAAATTGCAGATGTGTTACATAAAATTCAAATCTACAACTTCAAAACCTTTTCAGTAAAGCTAATTTTTGGCTTCTTCAACATCTCTTGAAATTGCAAGGCTTTCCTCATGTGTTAATTTTGCAAGGAAGAAACTGTACCAATTCAACAAAATTCAGAACTTCCTTTTTAAAAAATACCCACGTTTCTGAAATTGTGCCATGGGAAATGTGACTTATTTGATGGTGAAAGTGAAAGTCGCTCAATCATGTCTGACCCATTGTGACCCCATGGACTGTTCAGTCCATGGAATTCTCTAGGCCACTGGAGTGGGTAGCCTTTCCCTTCTCCAAGGGATCTTCCCAATCCAGGAATTGAACAAGAGTCTCTTGCATTGTAGATGGATTCTTTACCAACTGAGCTATCAGGAAAGAGCTATTTGATGGTAGTAACAACAAATACTGTTCAGTTCATTTATCTTATTAGGAAAAGCTACCATTCTTCCTAAAGGGAGCCACCATTTTTTTTTTTTTTCTCCTCTTTTTAAATAGGGTGTGGGACCAGGGGAGAAGGGAAAGGCTGGAGCTATTAACGTATCCGGAGAACTTTTCCCAAAGCAAAGTTTGTGACTACAGTGAATGGCTTTTGAATGTTCGTATGCCCCAGAGACAGACACCACCAGGGCTGCTTTTGTGGTTTGTTATTCACTCGTGTGTCAGGATCTTTAAGTCCTTCTTTATGAGAGAGACCTAAGAATCTGAGGTTGGTTGATACTGAGAATAATTTGCTTTTACACTACTCTGTTTTGTCTCTGATAGCTCCCATGACATAGAAGAGGGATAACTGCCACCCCTTTCACAGATGGGGAAATAGGGGCCTTGGGAGGAGCTGCTAAGGTCTATAAGCCCTCTGGGAATCTCTTGTTAATCAGGCTCCCTTGCTGTGTTGATTACTTGAGCTGAACCCTAGTCCAGTTATTTTGAAAATCAGGTAATAGAGATCTCTGAAAGTAAGACGTAACATGTAACTTCAACCCACTCTTTAATTACAAAGAATATTCTCAGATGTATCATACTTTAGACCTTATAATTATTTTTGCTCTTCTTTGCTACTTTGACCTTAAAATATCTGAATATTTGCCAAACAGAAACATTTAATGAGCTTTTTTTGTGAAATATGAAATTAATGTATGGAGGATGAAACCAGAGAGGGCCTTGATGGCTAGCCTGCCCTGTGGACACCCAGGAATAAACGAAGAGGCAAATTAAAGATATATGCAGAGGGCAAATTCGGAGAAGGCAATGGCACCCCACTCCAATACTCTTGCCTGGAAAATCCCATGGACGGAGGAGCCTGGTGGGCTGTAGTCCATGGGTTCGCGAAGAGTCGGACACAACTAAGCAACTTCACTTTCACTTTTCACTTTCATGCATTGGAGAAGGAAATGGCAACCCACTCCAGTGTTCTTGCCTGGAGAATCCCAGGAACAGGGGAGCCTGGTGGGGCTGCAGTCTATGGGGTCGCACAGAGTCGGACACGACTAAAGCGACACAGCAGCAGCAGCAACAGCAGAGGGTAAATTACCTCAACTCTAGTTTGGTAATTGGGTTGGTATGAGCCATTTAGATGTACAGGTATAATGCAACAAGAAAAATTCAGATGAGGTTTGTCATAGACCAAGAACTTTGGAGAAGCTGGCAGGCTACAGCAGCCACACACTGGGTTTCACTGACTCTGAGCAGTGGAAATACTGACTTGATGTGGATGTAGGGTCTAGCTTTTATTTCAGCCCCAATACATGGATATCTCCTTGCTTTCCAGCTTTCGTATTTGTATACATCACTTAACCACTACCTACCCTCCTGTCCCCTGCCACACACACTTTCCTTAGGCAATGACTCATCTTGTTCTAGGCATCTTGGCATCATGGGTCAGTCCCAGATTTGGAAGATGTAGTCAGTTTAAATCCTGAGGATAGTCTTTGATAGCCAAAACTTCCCTGTTAATTCCTGACACCCAGAAATTAACTTCTAGTTAAAAATGTCTCTTAAAATACCTGACCATCATTCTTCTCTAGTGGGAACCCTGTGAGTTAGCCCCCTGAAAAACACCTAGGTTGGCAGGAGCAAAGGGCAGGGCTTCTTTCCATATAGACAACTGATGTGCAACTGACTCTGACTCCCCTTGACTTTGGCCAAATGCCAGATTCCAAATTTACTTGATTGTTCAGTAAAATAGGCATGGGCTGAAACCGTCCTTTTTTCAGTACAGTAAGGAATATACAGTTTTTCCCAGCACTGTCATAGGGACACTGTCACCCTAGATTGCTTATATCACTGCTGTTATAGACGTTTGTAAATTACTACGATTGTTTGTATCACTGCTGTTACGAATTTTCTGTATAAATTATTCCAGTGGGAACCCAAGTACCTCTCAGTGTGTATGTTTCAGCTTGGTTTCCCTGCCTGTCAGACTGCCTCATGTCTGGGCCTCGCCCCCCGCTGTGTTCAGGTAGTGCTTGCCCACCCAATTTAAGGAGGGATTTGAGGTTTACCTTTAGGAATTCTGTGAATCCTAAAGAAAACGAAGGCACGCCTTTCAGTGCTCTCTCGCCAGGTCTCTCATCACATGAAGGTGGAACAGCGGTGTACTTGGCATGGTCGTAGGTCAAGGTGTATTTCTTTGTGTTGAGCATGCTGTTAGTCTAGTTCAGGGGTTGGCAAACTTTTTGTCATAGGTCATATAATATTTAGGCTCTGTAAACCAGGTGCAATCTCAGTTGCATTTTTTTTTTTTTTCCAAAATCAGTCAGTTCACTCAGTCGTGTCTGACTCTTTGCGACCCAATGGGCTGCAGCACGCCAGGCCTCCTTGTCCGTCACCAACTTCTGGAGCTTGCCCAAACCCATGTCCATCAAGTCGGTGATGCCATCCAACCATCTCATCTTCTGTCGTCCCTTCTCCTCCTGCCTTCAATCTTTCCCAGCATCAGGGTCTTTTCAAATGAGTCAGTTCTTCACGTGGCCAAAGTATTGGGGGTTTCAGCTTCAGCATCAGTCCTTCCAGTGACTATTCAGGACTGATCTCCTTTAGGATGGACTGATTGGATCTCCTTGCAGTCCAAGGGACTCTCAGGAGTCTTCTCCAAAACCCCAATTCAAAAGCATCAGTTCTTCAGCACTCAGCTTTCTTTATAGTCCAACTCTCATATCCATACCTGACTACTGGAAAAACTGTAGCTTTGACTAGACAGACCTTTGTTGGCAAAGTAATGTCCCTGGTTTTTAATATGCTGTCTAGGTTGGTCATAACTTTTCCCTCAAGGAGCAAGCATCTTTTAATTTCATGGGTGCAGTCACCATCTGCAGTGATTTTGGAGCCCAAAAAAGTCTTTGTTTCCATTGTTTCCCCATCTATTTGCCATGAAGTGATGGGACTGGATGCCGTGATCTTAGTTTTTTCAATGTTGAGTTTTCAACCCCCTTTTTCACTCTCCTCTTTCACTTTTAAGAGGCTCTTTAGTTCTTAATGTTCTGCCATAGGGCGGTGTCACCTGTATCAGAGGTTATTGGTATTTCTCCTGGCAATCTTGATTCCAGCTTGTACTTCATCCAGCCCGGCATTTTGCATGATGTACTCTGCATATAAGTTAAATAAGCAGGGTGACAATATACAGCCTTGATGTACTCCTTTCCCAATTTGGAACCAGTCTGTTGTTCCATGTCCAGTTCTACCTGTTGCTTCTTGACCTTTCATACTGTTCATGGGGTTCTCAAGGCAAGAATACTGAGGTAGTTTGCTGTTCCCTTCTTCAGTGGACCATATTTTGTCCGAACTCTCTACCATGACCCGTCCGTCTTGGGTGGCCCTACCCAGCATGGCTCATAGTTTCATTGAGTTAGACAAGGCTGTGGTCCATATGATCACATTTCAAATGACTGTTTAAAAATGTGAAAATAAGCCCTTGACTCTAGTTGAAAATTGGGTGGAGGGACCCCCTTATTTTAAGAGTAAAATGTAGAATACCTTGTTTTATTGTGTTTCATTTTATCATGTAAATTGAAGGTTTGTGGCATCCCTGCACCAGGGAAGTCTATTGGAGCCATTTTTCCAACAGCATTTGCCCCCTTTGTGTCTCTGTGTCACATTTTGGTAATTCTCAAAATATTTCAGACTTTTTCATTATTACTGTTCTGTTTGTTATGGTCATTTGTGGTCTTTCATATTAGTGTTGCAGAAAGTATTCTTGCCTGGAGTGGCTGTACTTGAAGGCTCAGATGATTGTTAGTACTTTATAGTAATAATAAATGCCACTGTACACTTAATGGACTATACAGCATAGTGTAAACATAACTTGTATATACACTGGGAAACCAGAAAATTCATGTGACTTGCTTTACTGTGATATTCACTTTATTGCAGTGGTCTGAAACCAAAGCCACATCTCCAGGTATGGCTGAATACAGGTATGCCTGTATTAAGAGACTTTATGAGGCAACAGCATTTTGTAGTTGTATGTTAAGAGTCAATTGAGGAACGGCAGAAACAAACCGGCTTCAAAAAAATACCTTATTCAATTAAAAAAAAAGTTTAATTGAATTTTTTAAATGAGATTGTATAACTAGATCCTTTAATGGAGGATATTGGTCGAGTCATAAGGTCTCTTCAAACCAGTTTCTGCTGACTGGAACTTGTACCAGATTGGCTCTGAGCTCTTGATTCGACTCAGTCTTAGCCACTGGACCAGCGAAGTCCCCCCAGATAGTTTTAACCAGATCACACAGTGGGATTGCTGACTGGTTGTGGGAAGGGATCCTGCCTACATTCCTTAGCCACCCGGTGGTGTTTTTGGTGGGTTAGTTGCCAAATTGTGTCTGATCCTTCCAACTCCACGGACTGCAATCTGCCAGGTTCCTCTGCCCACGAGATTTCCCAGGCAAAAATACTGGGTTGCCATTTCCTTCTCCAGGGGATCTTCCCAACTCAGGGATCGAACCTGCATCTCTTGTGTCTCCTGCATTGCAGGCAGGTTCATTACCAACTGAGCCATCAGGGAAGTCACCTGGAGCCCAGAACAAAGATCTGACCAAGTCTTGACCCAAAGGCATTTCACCAGGGAACTTTGACTCCTATTTGTTCCAACATGTCACTTAAGAAAAACAGCATCAGAAATACCACTGATGATAACAGTAGTAGGGTATCAACCTGCCACAGAAAGCATGACAGCAGGCTTAATTCTGATTATTAGAGTTAGGATTCCAAAGAAAACAAGGTTTTGTTGTTGTTTAGCTGCAAAATTGTTTCCAACTCTTCATGGCCATGGACTGTAGCCCTCCAGGCTCCTTTCCATGGGATTTTCCAGGCAAGAGTGGAGTGGATACCATTTCCTTCGCCAGGTAGTCCCCGTTTTCAGCCTCCCTTTTTATGTCAACAAGTCTTCCTTTGCTGTCTGGAGTTTCGTGGATTGCTCTGCTTACAGAACTGGTAGCTGCATGTTTCATCCTCTGTTCCTCTGCTGTCCTGCCTTGGGGCTTCCTGAATCTATAGTATCACAGTGTGAAGCCTCTGCTTCTGGGGAGCACCTTAGTGAAGTGCTGCAGTTTGCTTTTGTCCTGCCAGAAGCTTGTCTTTTATTTCTAGTTGTGACCTTTCTACTTCACCAGAAAGTTGAATTTCCACTTGTCTCACTGGCCACTTGGTTTTTTAGTGTGGCTGCCACTCTTCTCCATTTTCTATTAAATGGCTTGTTCTTGTCTAGCTTTTGTTTGCCAGCAGCCCATCATGAATCTGTTAGGTACCATTTCTACAACTTGTGAAAACTAAACAGTTCCTTCATACATAAACCCCAGAGCAGATGCAGCCCAGCAGATTTCCGGGCCAAGTCTGCTGCGAGTCATACTCCGGGCCCTCTCATAAAGTCAGGCAGGGCTATGTGGTGCCCTTCAGTTTTGTCTGTGGATTGGCAGTTTCCCCCAGTGGGGAAATTTGAAAATTGTAGATGCTACCACTGAGCCAGCCAGTCTGGTACCATACACAGCACTGGATATAGAGTTCTGGAAGTTCTAAACCTTCAGATATAAGCAATTGAATGCTTTCCTTCTTGCAGTACATATGTGATTAACATATGCATGTAGAGGGAGAAGGGGAAAGAGTACAGGTTGCAAAGGCAACAAAGGTTACAAAGCCTTTTTATTCTCAACTCTGGCATTAAAGCATGAGCAGTCCCCACATCTAGTTCTAATATAGCAGTGCTGAGATACATCAGATACTCAGTTTCTCTGAGACAGAGAAAGATGGAGGAATAGAGACTTGTTTTTAAAGGAACATATATGCTTTTCTCTCCCCTGTCAAAGGACAAGGAGTAGAATAGAAAAAAATATATAAATTCACAAAGTCAAAGAATGGAAAAGGAGACAATAAACAAGAGGTACAAGATTTTGGAAAGCGTTAAAGGAGTGGTAGGAGGAAGCTGAATCTCTAGTGCCTCTCGAGGTGGGAGCTTAAAAGATCTGCACTGTGGAACCTGAGAAAGGCTTAGGAAGTGGAGCCCCCAGAAAGTCAGCATTGTACGCTTTCTTGGACCTGCTTATATAGGATAGACTTTGGGCTGGCAACACAGGAGGTCAGTTGTCAAGGTCTGGAATTCAGGACATGTCAGCCATGCAACTCAGGTGACACAAGGTTCAACAAACTCAATGTGTTTACCTCTTGAGGGTCTACTGAAACCGAAGTCCTCACCGGGAAGAGCAGGGCTAGAGGTGGTGCCTGGCTTTTGCTACATCAAGTGCCCTGGACCCAGAGATACAAAACAGGCAAAATAGGAAGCCCATTCAATTAGCCAGTCTCACTCAGAGCTGAGAATTGTTCTGTAACAAGAGCTTTTACTCAAGCCATGGCCATTAGTTCCCAGAAGAGATGAACACAGACTCTTAATTAGGTACTTGGGAAAGATTTCACCTAGAGTATACTGCAGTGTGTTTGGTTATTGATCCATAAGCAAATGCTTGTTTTCACAGGGATGTTGAGGAGGAGATTGGGGCAAAATAATAACTTACTTAACATATGTGTGTGGGCTACCTAAAGTCAAAGTCCTGAGTTTCCTTTATGTTGGAAGTATAAAATAAACCCCTAAGTCCATTTGAGAGTTGTTTTTCACTATGTTCCTAGCAGGGATGGATGCAGTTCTCCCTAATATTTCTGCATTCATGTCAAGTATTTGCAATTCCTAAGTATATGTTTTTATAGTCTAAATATCCGATGCCTTTAACCATCATCTGGAAAGATAGCTTAACAATAACTAGAAGAGAGACAACTAAACTTTTCGATAATAACAAAACTTGGCCCCTAGTTAAAGAATTGTTTTCCTTAAAATGAACAAAAAATTTCCAGAAAGAACTAATGAGGTGAATCTTATCTGCCACGGCTGTGGTACCTAACTGGCTTCAGCTAGCACATGCTAAGTAACTTTGCCCCAACCAGAACCAAGTATCTTACCACCTCCAGAATTTTGAGACAAGCCTCTTACTCTGTACTTGTTTATAGCTTCAACAGCAGCAAACAGAAAAGGGGAGAGGAGCTCTGCCAAAAGCTCTGCACTTCAGCCTATTAATGAGTTCAACTCAGTTAAACAACTGGTATGCTCTTTTAGGATTAGATGTTTATACTATAAAAGTACTAGATAAAATTAGACAACCTCTGGGTCTTTGCCAGGTGCTAAAAACTGAACACGCAGAGCAGTTCCCAGAGAATGGACTTATCGATCTACTTTAAATAGGCAGGGTCAGTGGGCACAGCCACATAAATTGTTTTCTGCAGACTGCATTTAAGTAAGTTTATGAGCCATAAATTATTGAACAGAGTTTTTAAAATGAATATTAAGAATTATATTATTAGATACAGTTAAAAAAAAAAGACTATATATGCTGAAAGGTGTTCATAGGAAACTATTCCAAATCTGTTCTTTATTATAGTCTTTGGGGATGCACCAAAGTCAAGGGCAGGCTGACACAGCAAAGGGGAAATTCTCAGGTCTGATTAGTGTATGGAAAAATCATAGACGTTTAAAGGGAACTTTAAAGGGTACAGGTGCTATTGAAAGAACACTCTCATTGGATCAGGACTAAACTACAGACTGTATTATTTAGTTAGGCAGATTATTGTATTTACTTATAAATACAGATTTAGATTTATTTAGTCTCAGTCACTCATGTTAAATAATTTGAGGCTAGAGGAACTCTCAAGTAAATTGTTTGGGTGAATTAAGCAAACTTAGTTCCTAAATAGGCTGGGCAGAAAATAACAGTAGCCTGGCCCAGGGTAACGGCAGCCAGTGCTCAGAGCACTGGCGGTTGATCCCAAGACTCTGAACTAATGACCACTGTAACTCAAAATGGAAGGGAAGGAGCAGCCCCCGAAATCCTAGGTTATAAACACAGAAACGCTTACCTTGTTTATAATTTGGAGAGTGGTCTAACTAGATAGGTAATAAATTCTTGTAAACTGTTACTAGGGCAGTTTGTATTTTCGTTTTATTTTGGGATTAATTTTTAGGTATTCATGAGTACAAGAATGCTTGCCAAAAGCCTTCTTCCATATATAATAACACTGATTAATGATTGTTAATGCTATCATTTAAAACATCGATCCTTTAGAAATGATATTTAATATAAAATAGTCTTCAGTTGGTATATTAAACTCTCCACCCACCCCACCCCCCATCTTTTCTATTAGCTTTATCTTCAAGCCAGAATGAAGGGAGACTGGGCAAGACTTTTACGCCCTACACTGCAATTTGGTCTTGTTGCTGCGTCCATTTATGTGGGCCTTTCTCGAGTTTCTGATTACAAACACCACTGGAGTGATGTGTTGACTGGACTCATTCAAGGAGCTCTGGTTGCAATATTAGTTGTAAGTATACATGGCAGCAGCCTACATCTTGAAATTGATGAACACTTGGACAAATAAGTAGAAAAAAAAGGTTCCAATGAGAAAACTATGTTAAGGCAGAAAATGTGGCTCAATAACTGCTACTGGGTAAGGACCCCAATGTTGTTAAAAGTCATTTTAGGACAGACAGCAAATAATACCTAGGTTATTTTCTTTCTGCAGAAGTTATTTAAAAAATGTACTAAGTTTTTTTTTTAAATTGTAAAAAGCCCTGGGTATAAAGTTTTCTTTTTGGTATAAATTAAAAATAATTTACATGAAAAATGACACTTTTTTCATTAATGGCTGGCTGGCAGAGTGAAGCTTTTTGCCCAAGACATAACAAAGCAACTCTCAGAATGTCTTTAACAAAAATACCTGTTAGCCACTAATGTTTTGTTGACGTTTAGTCACTGAGTCGTGTCCACCTCTTTGTGACCCCCTCTTTGTGACCCCATGGACTCTAGCCTGGCAGGCTCCTCTTGTCCATGGGATTTCCCAGGCAAGAGTACTGGAGTGAGTAGCTATTGCCTTCTTCAGGGGCCCTTCCTGACCCAGAGAGTGGACCTGCATCTCTTGCATTACAGGCAGATTCTTGACCACTGAGCCACTGGGGAAGCCCAGCCACTAATTTATTGGTACCCTTAACTTGTACCCTGTAATGTATATCCTTTTATTTTTTGCACACTGGTTATTGCAGTTTTTGTTATGGTTTTTCAGCTTATTTAAAATTTTATTATTTAATACTCTGCCCCATTCTAAATGTTACCTGTTCTCCATAGGCTGTATATGTATCAGATTTCTTCAAAAAGAGAAATTCTCCTTTTAAAGAAAGAAAAGAGGAGGATTCTCATACAACTCTGCATGAAACACCGACGACAGGGAATCACTATCGGAACAGTCACCAGCCTTGAAGGTGGCAGAGTGCCCAGATGAAGCTGGCCTGCTTTCTAAAGAAAAATGATTGCAACCAGAAGGCAAGAGGATGCGTCTTTCTTCCCGGTGTACAAGCCTTTAAGGGACTGCTGCTACTATACCTCTTGGATGCCTACTTTACCTGTGTGTATATAGTTACATTTAACACAATGGTTATCTAATAGCTGTAAGTTCATTTAAAAAAATTTCAACGGCCTTTCACTAAACAAACAATGCCCCCCCATGTACATTTTTTTATTAAAAAATGTAACGCTTATGTACAAATGTGTATGTAATATGCTTTCCTAGAATGATGCTTGATTTAAATATAATACATATTAAAATGTTTCAGGACAACTGTCTTGAGATAGGAAAACCAAATCAATACTTATAGGCATTTATAGTTGATTGTAATCAGACAGGTGGAGAACAATTCACAATTCCACATTCCTTAGCTGACTGTTTATAAGTAGAGGCTGGCGGCAAACACAATATCTCTCTTGATTTTGGTGATTCCTAAGAGAAAAGAAAATATGATTTAAAATTTCAAGACCACAAAGAATGTAATGCCCATCCACTGGGGTTTTTAACAGTTCTCATTAAATTGGTCAGAAGACAGTTTGGAAGATACAAAACCCTTGCTGGTCTGAAAGACACCTAGAGGAGTTCATAGCCATCTCTGAGAAATGGGAAACTTCGAAAGCAGACCACTGTTATTATGAATCCTGACTCTAAAGTACCCCATGTGTGTGGGGGCTAGGGATGTCCAAAATTATTTTAAAAGACTTGGAAGGAATAAGCTGTCAAAAGAAGTTAGTTACCTAAAAGCATGAATTTTCAGCCTACAATGGAAGGCACTATATTTCAGTTACCATGTGAAATACTTTCTGGGCTAAGGCAGGCCAAACTTTTCTAAAGTTTACAAAACTAGGCTTAAACCCAACAGTGATTAAATAGGTCTGCTCTATTTAACAAAAGAAAACGTAAGCCAGTTTCTGCAAACAACTTCTTAGAACAAACACTAAGTAGATAGCAAAATCAGTAGGTTTGACTGTGGGCAACCAGCTCAGAGCAGCACCGTGTCTCTATTCTTTGGTGTTTGAAGTCCTTTTTCTTGGCCAACACGCAGATGGCATGAAATTATGTGCAAGCATGTGTGCCCCCCCAGCACTACCACCATGATCTAGCCAGCCTTTCCTGAGTTGGTCTTCCTGCTTCCACCGAGCTCATCTACAGACTTATCTACAATGCACCAGCAAGAACTGCCTGGCGAAACCCATGCCAGAGCACCCACTCCTGTGCTCAAAACCTCCCATCACTTCAGAGGAAAAAGCTGAGTGCTGGGGCCTACAGGACCATTCTTTTCTTCTTCCAACCCCCACTGTTCGACTCGCTGCTCACTGTGCTCCAGCCAAACTGGCCTGTTGCTCAAGTATATCAAGTACACATGGAGGGGCTCTAGGCCATCATATCCATCTTTCAGTTCTCTGTTGTCTCTCTGTATCACCACCTGATGTATTTTAACTGTTGACTTGTTTACTGTCCCCCTCCCCGCACTAGAATGTGAGTGCCATGAAGGCAGGGGTTTGTGTCTTTTTTGTTCACTGCTGTATTCCCTGGTGCTTAAACCAATGCCTGGCACACAATAAGTGCACAATAAACATTTTGAGATTTTTATCTATATTCATTTACAAACTTTCTAACACACACTGATATCTTCTTTGAATGCTACTAGGTGGCCCGCCATGGCAATCCTTTGAAGAATATCTGAAAATGTTCTCCTAGGCTGTGGTCAAGAGGTCAAATCTCAACAGGATTTGCTGAAATTACTAGAAAAACCTTATGGGCTGGATACTGACCTTCTGCAAATTTATTTTCCAGCTCAGTGTTTCCAATGGCTTTTGCTGCTTGACACATTTGTCGAAGT
The DNA here is from genome assembly GCF_042477335.2 of Ovis canadensis. Lineage (NCBI taxonomy): Eukaryota > Metazoa > Chordata > Mammalia > Artiodactyla > Bovidae > Ovis > Ovis canadensis. The sequence continues at coordinate 36,806,446 of NC_091260.1, forward strand.
AGTTCTTCCAGGCGCCTCATACAACGAATTATGCTGCCTGGACAGAAAAGGAAACAAATCACTTGTAAAGTGTAAATAATCAGGAAAAGCAGAACTTTTGTTAAGACACAAGGAAGGCGAACATGGGATGATTAACCAATAGTCCTCTGAGGAACTTCTACTGCAGTAAATCAGTAGTAAACCTGACTAGTGACTGCTAGGCACCAGGAAGACTACAAAGACGAAAAGTTTAATTCCCATCTTTGACTAACAGTAGAGAGAGTCATGGATTTATTATAATGTGTTGACACTTGCTCTTACAGAAGTACACAAAATGCCCTGGGAACAGAGGACAGAACAACATGGGTGAAGGGCAGCAAAGGTGACATTTAATTTGGGTCCTTTATGCATAAGGTCACTGTCAGACAGTGACAGGGCAAGACCATTGAGGCAATGCAGAAATGCCCAACAGACTACCTCGGGCCCCAGGTGTGGCCTACTATGGCCTCTGGATACTATCCTGTGAAGAGAATACAACAGGGAATGTTTAAGGAAGGTAATAACAGAATCAGATCTTCATTTTAAAGGTGCAACTGATCATTCTTCTGGATCTTAAACAGGCTCTTTCATCAATACTTTCTCCACACAGTGCATCCTCAATGACACACAGAAGAGGCAATCAGTCCCTTCCCATTGGGATTTGACTCCCTGAGACAAGTGTCTGCATCAAAGGTGAAGTTGTAAACACACTTTCACTTCCGTCAGGCTTGCATGAGGAGGAGCCTTGGGATTCTTTCTCTAGGTGCTACGTGTCTAAGTTGAAAACTCTTGGATTTTAGTTTTATGCCTGAAATACAAGAGGAGTATCAGTTCTCTCTGGTATGCAAGCTGTGACCTCACACTTCAGGTTCTTACATAACTCCTTGTAACACTGGAATAATTTATTAACATGTATCTTGTAAAACACTCACTGTATTGTGTTCAGGGCTCTTTTTACCTTTTAATGCCCTCCACATTATGGTCCAATGCGCCCACGGGAGAAAAACAATGGAGATTTAACTCATAAAGCTCTTGCTCTTAAACACGGTATGTTATGTTGGTAGCTGGAGAAGATGTGGATGAGAAATACAAACTACTAAAGTGGCAGCAGAAAGGATGGGATTCAAAACGGAAGAGGGTGCAGAAGAGTGGAAGAAGGCCCTGGAATCGAGAGTAATTTCCTCTGAAGAGGAGAGAATAAGGGACAAGAGATATGCACCTGATTTTCTAGCTTAAGACAGCTTACTGGCACCTGCCTGTCCTCTGAAGCAGAACTGATCACCCAGAAAGCTGGCACAAGTTGAGGCAGGTGCACAAGGAGAGCAGTGAGGATCTGGAGTCGTCTGTAAGACGAGTCTCAGAGCCAGAGACCACAGTCCCTGGAGGTAGGCAGACTAGGGATTACGTTTCCACTGTGCCATCTACTGCCTGAGGGACTGTATTAGCAAGCTAGGGAAACTATAAACGAGGCAGAATGTTCCAAGTGTCAGGTACCGAGCTGGTGCACAACAATTCCTCCTCCTCTGCTGCTGCCACTTCTATCATCACTAGGAAAGTTTAATATGATTCTGAGGTTAGACTATGGCTTCTGAAGACACCAAACGATACAATCTTTCCTCTGGAGAACTCTGCTATTGAAGTACAGGAACAGAGAATGAATTACTAGACTGATCCACCTTGAGGTGCATATAATGGCAGATGGAAACACAAGAATCTCAGTTGCATCCTAATTCTCTTTCCATGACTAGAAAGGGAACTGTGGCTCAGAAGGAAGTTCTAAGTGGTAGGTGTGGCCCCTTCACAGCAGGTCTCCAAGAGAATGAAGAAACATACCTACCTGGGCATTTACTTCCTGTTACTGAGACAACTGATTCTGACACCAATAAGCTATATTAAGATTTTGAAAATTAACAGAACAAGTGAAAACAGACTTGCTGCTGCTTTTACTAGTAACCTTTAACAACAACAAAAAAAATGATTTCACAAAAGATGTTCCCAAGTAGGAGGAGACAGTGTCACTGGTTACTTCCAACATCCTACCACCATCTTACAAATGAGAAACCCTAGAGGGGTTAATGACTTTCAGGTTCACCCTTTAGAGCAATGGCTTCCTGTTTAAACTGTGAGGCTAAGAGTTCTGGAAGAATCTCGGACCTTCAACCACTTTACAAATACAGTTAAGAGTATAAGCCTATTCCCGAGCAATAGGAAGCTGCTAGGTTGGCCACTAGCCATTGTAGGGTCAGAAGGTGGCATCCCCTAGACCCACTGGTAAATTCATGACTGGATAAATGGATAGCACCTGCTTTTATCTCTTCCCCTGGATGCGTGTTTCAGCTCCTACTGCCCTTTACTGGTACCCCTGTGCAGGCACAAGCAACATAATAACAAGGGCTTCAGTCCTGTGGGCAGGTGAGGAGCCTAACCCTGACCCCCTGCATCCCAGGAGGAATAGTGCTCCTCTCCTGCCCCCAAATCTAATACTATTCCTTCAAATGCTAATAGGAGCCCTGGTGAGTCTGCTTCAGCCCTGATTCAAACATAAAGTTCTCGATGGTCCATGTGTGATATTTCTGTACCAGGATAATCATTTGTGGACCCTAAGTTTTAGCTTTAAAGATATTATTTCATGAAGTTCAATTATTAGCATATTACTTATTTTTGCTGTAACATTTTTTTCTTAAATAAGTGAAAGTTACTCACTTCTAGGCCACAATTATAAAAAACAGCTGTTACAAAAACAAAACAATGCCATCAATTCTACCTAGATGCTCTTACTGGATCAACAAAAAGTCGATCACCCACACATATTACAGACACCTCAAACTCAACAGTTTCACAAAGTGAATTCATTCTTTTCCTTTCAAATCTTCTCTATTAACCTGTGAAAAACTTCAAGTTTACTCGTCTATAAAGTGGAGATAATAATTCTTAAACCTAAATGGGGTTATTATGAGAAATGAATGAAATAATGTATGCAGGGTGCTTAATAAGTGGCAGTAATACAATAGGAATTCAATAAATGCTGGCTGTATTTGTTATTTCTGTTCTCAGTGCAAAGAATGCCGAGCTCTAGTACTGCTTTGCTTTGAAAGAGGAAATCCAATCGCAGTAACATTTGGGTGTCTAAAGAGAGTGGGGGCTGGAACGGAGAACGTAATGGACATCAGATTACTCATGCAACTAGATAGTAAATGTGTGTTTTGCAAACACTTCTATTTGAAGAAAATAAAATTAGGTAGTGGTTAAAAATGTAAATATATAGCACTTCAAAAAGGAAAGAATGGATTCCGCAGGTCACTTGGAACTCAAATGGAGCCCTTCATAAATGTTTGCTGTGCAGGTGCCTGTGCTCACAAATATTGTTTAGACTGAATTCAAATGTGTCCTGGGAAACACAGATAACCTGATATTGTGTAGGTATTTCTACAAATTGAGAAACTCATATTAATAGTGAAGAAGGCGATGGCACCCCACTCAAGTACTCTTGCCTGGAAAATCCCATGGACAGAGGAGCCTGGTGGACTATAGTCCATGGGGTCGTGAAGAGTAGGACACAACTGAGCGACTTCACGTTCACTTTTCACTTTCATGCACTGGAGAAGGAAATGGCAACCTACTCCAGTGTTCTTGCCTGGAGAGTCCCAGAGATGGGGGAGCCTGGTGGCCTGCCGTCTATGGGGTCACACAGAGTCAGACACGACTGAAGCGACTTAGCAGCAGCAGCATGTTCATAGCCAGAATCTGCAAAAGCTATCAGAGGCCAAACATATGAAGTAAACTGCTAAGATTAAGGTAGAAACTACAGAAACTAAACACACATCTGAGCTGCCAGATACAGCTCATGCCAACTCAATTTCTGGAAAACTGAGTTCTGACAGTTTCAGATGACATAAGAACAATAAAGAAATGAGGCCAGGAGATACAGGGCTGCCCACACAATGGCTGTGGCAGTTGGCCTCAGTCTTGTCAAGAAATCATCTTGTGTGCACAAACACCGTTCACAGCTGCATGCAGCACTGAGGCTCTTTATTCCTGATGGAGACTCAGGAAGACTCCTGGAAAGAGGTGAATTTCCCAGCACACTTTCTACCTGCTACAGTTCTCCATAATCCAAAGCTTCTCCTTACTCCCAGCTTTAGAAATCATTCTGCCTCATCAATAAGGACCACGTAGATTAAGTGTGAGACAAGAGACCAAAGGCCATCATCACCCTTCCTCCCAGGCCATCGGACGCGGACAAGAAACAAAGACACACTAACAACCAAATGGTTTATTATGAACCTTTTTTCTGGTTTTGCCAGAGTGGAAAGTAAAACTGAATCCTTAATAGTAATGAAAACGGGGGTAAAATACAAACAAAATCTACCACTTTAAAGCATGTGCCCCAGCGTCACTACCCCTTTTTTACACTTAGGTTTATTTTATATCACCATTCTGGAAGAATGCACTTAGATAAGTCGTCACATGGCATAAAATTCACCCTTTGGGGACTTCCCTAGTAGTCAAGGGACATGGTTCGATCCCTGGTGGGGGAACTAAGATCACATATGCTGCAGAGCAACTAAGTTCATGAGCTGCAACTACTGAGCCCCAGTGTTATAACAAAGCCCCAACACCACAACTACTGAGCCCCAGCACCATGACTACTGAGCCCCAGCATCACGATTACTGAGTCTCAGCACCACAACTACAGAGCCCCAGCACCACAACTCAGAATCCATATGCTGCAATGAAAGATTCCTCCCAACTCAACAAAGAACCCTGCGTGTCCATAGCTAAGATCCAGTAGAGTCAATACAAACACAAATTCACCCTTTTAAATAAGTGCACAAATCCAGTGGTTTTTAGTATATTGAGTTGTACAACCATAATCACTATTTAATTTCGGAATCCTTTTAACAAACCCAAAAGAAACCCAAGTCCATTAAGCAGTCACACCCACCACCAGTCCATGGTAACCACAAACCTACTTCTCTCTAGATTTGCCTATTCTGGACATTTCACATAAATGAAATTATACAGTAGGTGGCTTCTGTGTCTGCCTCCTTTCACTTAGAACCTTAAAGTGTTTCAAGTTCATATACTAGCACAAATCAGTCCTTCACTCCTTTTTCTAGCTGTATACTGTTCCACTGTGTGAATAAAACACAATTTAACTATCTACCCCACTGAAGGACATTTAAGCACACAAGCTTAAGGGCAGTTTCACAAACATCAGGCTCCTGTGGTTCTTGAACAAAACATTATTCTAGTTGAGGATAGAAGAAATCAACACATTTCTTTACCTGGAGAGGTATTTATTTCTACCTCCAACTTTCTGGCATTCCCAAAAGTGGTTCCTCACAGTCCATACCCTAAATCTGATATAATACCTCCTATCTAAGTGGTTACTGAGGCTTGAGATTAGAACCATAAATACACTTTCCTGCAATCATTTCCCATATTAGATCCCAGCTCAGGCTGAAAACATTCCAGGAGAGCAGAGACTACTGCTTGCCTGCATGCAGCACAATTCCTGGTCCCACTAGGGTCTCAGTTAATTATTCATCAAAAAAAAATCAGGTGCTAATTCTTAAGCCATTTAGTACTAAGATTGTGCCAAAGGTTAAATGGAGAAAAGATACATACTAATAAAATGCTACTCTATTAGCAAAAGTATGTAAAAATACAAACCAGCTGGAAAATCCCTTATGACACTGATGTATCCTCTCCCAGGGAAGGGTAAGCTATGCTAGTTGAAAGGCATGTGAAAAGAACTTGTGGCGGGGCAGAGAGTGGGAATGCACAAAACAGCATTTGCTTTAAAAACCCATGACAGACGTAAGCACTACAGTAAACGGTTTCAAATGATAATCTGTCACAGAAGCTTTCCTGATGGCACGTGCTTAAAGGAAAGCAAATCCATCCTGCACAGGGAAGAGCACCATACTGTATTTGCATAGGCAAATAAACAGTACCCACCATTCAAAGTGAACTAGCTCCAGCTAATGTTCGAAAAATTCTTAAAACTACTTCTGAGGCTCATGACATGACATGACTGGACACCTGACCACAGCACACTAAAGAGTTCCAATGTAGTCATTTTCTGCCTATAAAAGTAAAGACACTATACTATGGGCAGAGCTGTGATTATAGTACTTTTCCAATTATATCAAGCATGTACTGTAACAAGATGAGGAGAGAATGGCTATTCTGAAATGGATAAAGTAAATGCCACCACAGTTTAAAAAAAAAAAGGTTGTGGTAAGGAGACACAGTATGCCAGAAAAAGGAAATAATATCCTAAGTAATATCCCAAGGTTCTCAATATTTTTTTTTTTGCTGTTTAGTTACATATTTTACTCTTATGAGCTAATATATAGTCTATTCCAGTTTTAGAAAGAAAAGGTAGAGCTGACATTAATGGTGCCATGCAAACTGCTGGTATCAGACCCAAGTTCAACTTATAGTTATGAATCCCTTAATTTTCAATCTTAGATTTCACAAGCAAACTGTGACATCAAAACAGCCGCAAGGAATTGAAAAGAGGCAAAAATACTGATTTCAGGAATTGCTCCTATGTGGGGGAAAACATCAACTCATAGGTGACAGAATAAAAATTACCTTCAATTTTAACACTTTACAATTTATCTTCCATACTGTGATAACTTTTCCACTTAAGTACAAAGAACAGAAAAATAATCTACAAAGATGATTTTATAAGGCCTCCTCTATTTCTAGGTCTGTTGTTCCTTCATTTCTCTTAAACAAATAAACCAAACAATGCATCACTTCCGTTTTACGCCACTGTGTCTACCTTCTCAGAGAAGCAGATATACAAATATGAGCTAGCCTATGAATAAGTCCAGAATCCAGGCACAGAACAGTCATGGTTTCATTCTTATCTTCCAAAAAGAAGTTATACTGAAGAGTGGTGATCCTGTACTTGACTGCCTTTGTATCCCTGAAACACACAAGCTGTCATTCGCCCCCCTGGGTTTCTGTGGGTTAAGTGAGCTGAGGGTGTCACGTGTCCCTCTTCTCACACCATCAGTTATGACAGGCCTTCTGACCACCCCCACAGCATGAATTTTCAGAGGATGGAGATGGCACAGTTCTAGGTAGTGCTTAAGAATTCTCTTGGTGATCCAAAACTCAAAGATGAGGAATTATGGTTTTTAGATGAAGTCATCAACTACCATGTGGCCTGCAGTCAGAGTCCAGAATTTAAACACACCGTCGTCATGCGGTACACCTCCACGACCTTGGCCAAATTACTTACCTTTTATAAATCAGTCTCCTTGTGCAAAGTGCAAATAGTATCTACTCAGATGTGCCATTTGGTGATTAAAGTATATAAAATGCTGATTATAGCACAATGCCTGGCACATTGTTTACCTAATAAATAATCGCCATGCTCATAACAGAGTATAGTATTCATAAAAAGATTTTGGGACCATAATACTAACGATCATTTAATGGAAGTTTAGAAATAAGCTTCAGGGAAAGGACTAAAATAGCACACTATTAATTTAAAAATGAAAGTGAAGGTCACTTAGTCGTGTCTGACTCTTTGCGACCCCATGGACTATACAGTCCATGGAATTCTCCAGGCCAGTATACTGGAGTGGATAGCTTTTCCCTTCTCCAGGGGAATCTTCATATTTAAAACCCATAAAATTCAATGCAGTGAAGTAAAAGCTCACAGCTGATTTTGTGATGTTTAATCTATGCAATGCAAAAATCACTGATTCATAAACTCAGTACCTATTAGTTATGTTCAATAATATCAGGTAAGAGCACATAATTCAGGGTATGTTAAAAATAATTTACCTCAAAATAAATAGATAATAATAATATTTTAAGGATCTTACAATAATCGGTATGAAGACCAAGCTTATTTATTTTCATTTTTAAGAAAGTTCAATGTATACAGAATTCACCACTATATATATCTACATAAGCCAATCTTTTTGCAATGAATACAGCTTTTCTAAATATGGCTTTCTTTATATACTGTGCCTATTATTTGCTTCTTATAATTCACTTATAATTACTCCTTTTGTATTTCCTTTACCTTTACTTTTTCATTTAAAATTTTTCTTCAGTTAAATTAAGTAACTTTGATTTTATATGCAATGGAGAGCATTTTTTGGTGGAATTATATAGCAAGCCATTAGGTTGCTGTTGTTTAGTCACTAAACCGTGTCAGACTTTGGTGTCCCCATGGACTGCATGCAGCCTGCCAGGCTCCTCTGTCCATGAGACTTCCCAGGCAAGGATACTGGAGAAGGTTGTCATTTCCTTTTCCAGGGGATCTTCCCAGCCCAGGGATTGAACCTGCATCTCTTGCATTGCAGGAGGTCTCCTGCATTGCTGGCAGATTCGTTATCACTGAGCCACCAGGGGAAACCCCTATTTGGGCAGAAGATTTCTTTTTAGTATCAAAAGTTAAAAATAATATATTATTCTTTTTTGGTAAATCAATGTCATCCTAAGTACATTTGTTATATCAGAAAGAAGTATATGTATAGAAGACTTAACCATACCTTCAAAGACATCTGTCATTTTGCAGATATGGGCAAATGTAGCTCCAGTTGCCCAGGTGTATACTACATCCATTAAGTGAGGTTTAAATGAGCTTAGATAAGTCTCCTCATCAATTTCCAACTTGGCTTCTGCTGAAACTTTTGCAATTCTTTTAGCACATTCCTTTGAAAAGAAAAGATATGCTTCAAACTTCTTATTTATGACTCCCATATCACCTTCTCTTTAGGCTTCCAAAGCCGGTTTTCTACAAGTTTCCTTTTTCTTCCTTGGTAATAATATGCCTACAATCTGGATGTTCTGCTTCTAAGCAGCCACAATGCCTGACCCATTGTTCAGTAATCAAACAGCAAAGCTTTTTCACTACATTAATTAGAAAAAACAAATCAAGAGCATGATTTTCACCCAGTAATACCTTTTGTACAATAACCAAAACTCTTCCTTAAAACTATTCAAGAGTGACATTTAACTAATCTCTGTTTCATTAACAAAACAAAGACAACAATAACAAAACAGCCTTAGAGAAACAAAAGTCCTATGGCAAAATGATGCTTTTCTCCAACAAAGCTTTAAACAAGGTACATTTTAAGATTTTCTTTTCTTGATAATAAGACGTTAGAGTCATTCTTTTCCCCTGGTAACTGAAAGGGTCAAAACCTCTCAGGCCTATGAAGACTTCACTGGTTCTGGAGTTTAACCTTCTTAGTAACATGATAAAGTGCTAAATATTTCATTAAAGAGATCATTTTTATGATTCACTCTTCATTCCTCTCTTGCAATGTCTTACAATGGTAGACAAAATCATTCTTCCTAAGAAATAATAAAAGAGACCAATTCATTATGATGAGTCAAGGGTCCCCAAACCCTGGGATCTAATACCTGATGATCTGAGGTGGAGCAGATTAAAAATAACAGAAGTAAAGTACACACTAAATGTAAAATTACCCCCATACCATCTGCCCACCTCACTCTGATGGTGAAAAATTTGTCTTCCATAAAACTGGTGCCTGGTATCAAAAAGACATGTCTTTGAGGATCCAGAGATAATCTTAAAACCTGATTTTAAAATTTATTATAAACTAGGATAGAAAAATGTAAAACAAACTGAAATCTATCAAGATGCCATTCTTAACATCAAGGAAACCAGTGCATGCACTGAATTGCTGACACAGTTTATCTACACTATGCAATGGTAAATCTGAACTTGAGCAACTCTATAAAACTTATTTTGGTGAGGGAGATGGTTTCATTTTTAAAATAAAAATTAAAAAATGATGTTATCAAAATAGTATTGTGACTAAACTAACATCAAATGATATATTTAATTTGAAGGAAGCTGTCTCTGTGAAATGAAAAATACTATAATTCAGTTCAGTCGCTCAGTCGTGTCCAACTCTTTGCGACCCCATGAATTGCAGCACGCCAGGCCTCCCTGTCCATCACCAGCTCCCGGAGTTCACTCAAACTCACGTCCATTGAGTTGGTGATGCCATCCAGCCATCTCATCCTCTGTCATCCCCTTCTCTTCCTGCCCCCAATCCCTCCCAGCATCAGAGTCTTTTCCAATGAGTCAACTCTTCGCATGATGTGGCCAAAGTACTGGAGCTTCAGCTTTAGCATCAGTCCTTCCAATGAACACCCAGGACTGATCTCCTTTAGGATGGACTGGCTGGATCTCCTTGCAGTCCAAGGGATTCTCAAGAGTCTTCTCCAACACCACAGTTCAAAAGCATCAATTCCTCGGTGCTCAGCTTTCTTCACAGTCCAACTCTCACATCCACACACGACCACTGGAAAAACCATAGCCATGACTAGACGGACCTTTGTTAGCAAAGTAATGTCTCTGCTTTTGAATATGCTATCTGGGTTGGTCATAACTTTCCTTCCAAGGAGTAAGGGTCTTTTAATTTCATGGCTACAATCACCATCTGCAGTGATTTTGGAGCCCCTCAAAATAAAGTCTGACACTATTTCCACTGTTTCCCCATCTATTTCCCATGAAGTGATGGGCCCGGATGCCATGACCTTCGTTTTCTGAATGTTGAACTTTAGCCAACTTTTTCGCTATCCTCTTTCACTTTCATCAAGATACTTTTTAGTTCCTCTTCACTTTCTGCCATAAGGGTGGTGTCATCTGCATATCTGAGGTTATTGATATTTCTCCCAGCAATCTTGATTCCAGCTTGTGCTTCTTCCAGCCCAGCATTTCTCTTGATGTACTCTGCATATAAATTAAATAAACAGGGTGACAATGTACAGCCTTGAATACTCCTTTTCCTATTTGGAACCAGTCTGTTGTTCCATGTCCAGTTCTAACTGTTGCTTCCTGACCTGCATATAGGTTTCTCTAGAGGCAAGTCAGGTGGTCTATGATTAGACTGTCACAAATGTTTATTTCACAATATACTATTCTTAAAATATGTAGTTCAAAAAAATCTTACCTGCATTTGACGAAGTGGTCCTGCTAACTGCTCTGTTAATTTGGGCATCTCACTAGACTATAAAAGAAAAGGAAGATTATATACAAAACCCAAGTTTAAAATGCATTATATACTATTTACTTTTACAAACAAAACAAAGCTTTCATGATTTCTGTTAATTTCAAATTATAAGACCTCAGTCATTAGCATTTAAAGTTTCTAATTAATTATGTCAGCAAAATTATCATTCCTGTCATCCTGAATTAGACTATTCTTTTATATTTCAGAGGAAAATACTGCACTGCTAAATTTGCAAAATGTGCTAAATTAGCTATTTTTTGTGACCATAAATGGAACTGAAGGAGAACAAAGATGCATAGTAGTTTAGTTACATCAACATTTATAAACTGTTATACCATACTTTGATTTTTTAAACAGTTTGACTTCTAGGCAACTTTTAACGTGTGAAAACTAAAAATCTTGGATAAATTACATTGGAAGTAATGCCTTCAATTTTAATCTTACCTAGGTATTTCTAACTCTCTAACCACTCTGAAAAGTGCTTAGTCATGTCCTACTCTTAGCAACCCCAGGGACTGTAGCCCTGTAGCCCACTAGGCTACTCTGTCCATGGAATTCTCAGGAAAGAACACTGGAGTGTGTTGCCATTTCCTTCTTCAGGAGATCTCCCCAACCCAGGGACTGAACCCAGGTCTCCTGCACTGCAGGCAGATTCTTTACCCATCTGAGCCACTAAGGAAGCCCATTTGAAGACAAAAATTTAAATGAGTTTCACTGTTCTTACTGTTCTCTTTCCATTACTGAAAAGTCCATCAATTTCTCAATTAGAAAAATTAAAAGTTTAAGGTCTATTACTAACCAATCAAATTAACTTGGACAAGCTGCTTCAATTCTGTGTGTTGGTTTCTTAACACTCTAAGGTACTCAAAACGTACAGATTTGTGATTAGTATAAAGATATTATTAGGTTGGTATAAAAGCAATTTCAGTTTTGCAATGTTAAATTATACCATTTGATATTGGAATACATTCAAATGTGGTTCTGTTATACATCATTTTAATGCTCATTTCTTGCTTTATAAAGCTTTTTGCTAATGAATTATTACTTGCTGTTTATTTGTATTTTAGACTATGGAAATAATGTTAGACAAAAAGCTATTTCAAGCAAATTTCTTATTCAAGTTCAAAAGGAGTGATAAAGCAGTGGAGACAACTCGCAACACCAACAATGCATCTGAGCCAGGAACTGCTAATGAACATACAGTGCAGTGCTGGTTCAAGAAGTGCGGCAAAGACAACAAGGGCCCTGAAGATGAAGAGAGCAGTGACTGACCATCAGAAGTTGACGACAATCACCTGAGAGGATCACTGAAGCTGATCCTCTTCCGTCTACCCAAGAAGTTGCCCAAGAACTCAACAGTGACCATTCTACGCTCATCTGGCATTTGAAGGAAACTGAAAGGGTGAAAAAGCTCGATAAGTGGGTGCCTCAAGAGCTGACCGAAAATCAAAATATTTGTCATTTTGAGATGTCATCTTCTCTTAGTCTACCCAACAACAACGGACCATTTCTCGACTGGATTGTGATGTGCAATGAAAAGTGGATTTTATATGACAGTCAGAGACAACCAGCTCATTGGCTGGATGCAAAAAAGCTCTAAGGCACTTCCCAAACCCAAACTTGCTCCAAAAAAAGGGTCCTGGTCACTGTTTGGTGGTGTGCTGCTCATGTGGTCCATGACAGCTTTCTGAATCCTGGCGAAACCATTACATCTGGGAAGTATGCTTCCCAGAAGCAAGTCAATGAGATGCACCCAAAACTGCAATGCCTGCAGCAGGTACTGGTCAACAGAAAGGGGCCAATTCTCCTCCACAACAACGTTTGACTGCATGTTGCACAACCAACGCTTCAAAAGCTGAACGGATTGGGCTGCAAAGTTTGGCCTCATCTGCCATATTCACCTGACCTCTCACCAACTCACTACCACTTCTTCAAGCTTCTCAACAACTTTTTGAAGGGAAAATGCTTCCACAACCAGCAAGATGCAGAAAATACTTTCCATGAGTTCATCAAATCCCAAAGCATGGATTTCTATGCTACAGGAATAAACAAACATTTTTCATTGGCAAAAATATGTTAATTGTAATGGTTCCTATTTTGGTTAATAAAGATGAACTTGAGCCTAGTTATAATGATTTAAAATTCAAGGTCCGAAACGGTAATTACTTTTGTACCAATCTAATATTAAGGAACAATTAATTTTGACAAAGGTAGACTTACTATACAAAAAATTATTACAAGAAATGTGTGTATATATGTGTGAGACAGGATTTAAAGTAATTATAGGTAAACTAAATAAAAAACCAAACTACAGGCTAGTTGTAACAGATCTGCCTTTAAGCATCAGTATTTATATAGGACTTAGTTTTGATTTGTATCAGGTATATATTATATAATAAATTATGAACCAGGTTCTGTGTTATTCCTGTTAAAACAAAAAAATCATGATAAGTAATGAGAAAGCAAAATGGCCAGAATGAACTCAATATCTCAGTTTAGTGAAAAGTACGAAGACTGTAAATGTCTTTGATATTGCATCCATTCCCTGGTCACCCGTTACTGATCTCTTCCTCTCTCCTGGTCATTGTAAGCAGAAGGCGCTGGTCATGATATAAGTAAGATAAGTGTCTGTCATTTTACCAACACGCTCCCACCAGGTACATGCAGTCTGCCCCATCTCTCCTTTAGGTCTTGATTTAAATTTTACTCTATCAGTGAGGCTTTTCTAATCACTTTATTTAAAATAGTAAATGCAGCCCCTCAAAATGATTTCTATTTGCCTCTTTTGCTTCACTTTTCTCCAAACCCCTCATCCTTCTGACATAATACATCTATTCTTATTTCTTTATCTTCATTGACTAGCATACACGAAAGTATCATGAAAGCAAAAAATTCTGTTTTCTCTCTCAGGTCTTGGTCTCTGCACTGCACACAGTGAGTGATTAATAAGCATTTGAAAAACACTTGTTATTTATATTATAAAGACTGTGTAATATATAAAAATAAGGGCGCAGTTTTAGAAATAACACATTTTAAAATAAAATAGAAATTATCAGCACTGATAACCAATATCTTAGTATATTTACCTTCTTCTCTGGCTAGAAAATACTTTTAAAAGTATCAACAACATTCCATGTTACTTTCAACACAACTGTCCATTTTGAAGTTGAAGGCCCCACTGTAAGAATGATGACAGTATAGGCAGCACAACGTGGCCTCACTGAACCAACCCTGACCACACACAGTGACACCTTGCCTCAAGATTTAGCAACTATAGTTTGGTGAAGCCCAACTCCTGTGAAGAGGTAACATACTTGGCCTTTCAAAAGACAGGAGTTTTGTTGTGCCAAATTAAAAACAAAAAACACAACACAGCATAAGAAATTAGCCAGAAGAAAAAGTCTGCCATAGGTAGAAGATCATCAACCCCCAAACAATCTGTAAACCTTAGATCTGTTCAAAGAAAATCTGACAAACATTCTTAACAATTATCTCAGAAATTAACAGTAAGATTTTGAACCTAAGAAAAATAGCCTAACATAATATTTCATAAAGAAATGTATTCCTCACAAGCAGATTAAATTATTTCATAAGTACGCAGCAGGTATTCTTAGGAGAGCATAAACCATTTTTCAGTTAGTGTCCTACTTGTTATCATTGCCACTATAACAGTAATGTTAATCCGTAATCAGAGAGCTTAAAGAAAAGCGCCCATACCTATTTCAAGAAGTTATGTAACTGATCTGACTAATAAGGAAATAGTTAATAGATAAATAGATCAACGGCAGAACTGCAAAAACAAATCTGTCTTACACAATTTACTTTAAAAAAAATTAAACTAAGTATACATGATAAAACGTCATCTAAAAATTTGCATAACATCAAATTATTTTTAGAAGGCAAATGTCCTTGTCTTACTCTTACTTCATTAATTTTATACACAATGAATAAAATCTTGAATTTGAAATGTGAAACATGTATTTTACTCTTTTAAACAAACACTGGCTTTTGAATTAAAGTAAAGGGCTTCCCAGGTGATGTAGTGGTAAAGATTCCACCTGCCAATGCAGGAGACGCAGGTTTGATCCCTGGGGTCGAGAAGATCCTCTGAAGTAGGAAATGGCAACCCACTCCAGTATTCCTGCCTGGAAAATTCCATGGACAGAGGAGCCTGGTGGGCTACAATCCACGGGGTTGTAAAGAATCGGATGCGACTGAGCACAATGGATGATTAGTGTTCTCATGGTCCATCTAGCACTTCATTTTTATTTCTTAGAAGCTGTTGAAACTCGACTACTCACTTGAAAAGATTACTGATGAGAATCGTATGGCCATTACCTCAAATCTTGCCTATGAAAACAAAGATTTCAGCTGCTAGTATTGATATCATCAGCTGCCTCATAGTTATTCTCCAAAACTGAGAAGAGGCGTATTAATTCAGTCTTACTTTCTTTTCATTTTCACCAGTTTGCCAAAATTTCGTTTTCTTTTTTCTTCTAGGACTGTCTGACTAAGCCAGACCTTCAAATAATGCACTGGGTTATACAACAAATTTATAACTTAGAATCTGACTAATAATGATTGTCTATAAATAAAATTCTATTTGTTCTTTTCTGACAATATACCTATTAATATGTAAATATGAAAGTCATTTTATAATTTAAAAATCCATAATATTAAACTATAAAATGCAAATTAATAAATAAGATGTGCTAAATACATAAACTCACATTCTCCTGAAACACAAAGCAGCTCAGTAGTGCTGTTGCTTGTTCTGCAGACAGGTCATTGAAAAGGCCATTAAACATCATCTCAGTTAGAAGGAGCTCATCAGCACTGTACCACCACAAAAAAAAAAGAAAAGAAACTCCAAATATCAGAATATAAAAACACATATATATACCCACACATCGTTTAGATACAGTTTTAAATTAAGACTTATCTAACTAAGGAAATGGCAGGCATTTATGAATAAATCAATAGTAAATGTAAAATGGGTATCTCATATAAACAGCTCATTCTAGCAAACACCAAAACAGATATTCATCGAAATAAACAATCTTTTCTTGACTCTCAGAATACCATAAAAATTAGCTATTAGCATTTATTACCTAGGTTTAAGAACCTTTTAAATTTTTTGTAGCTCAATTAAATTAGAATTATTCTTTACAAATAACTTTAAAAAATATTAAATGAAAACTTTATCAGAAATCTTAATTAGAATGTATCCATAGCAGACACACAATTTGCAAACTTCCTAAGATTTCTAAAAGAAAAGTCACAAACCATCAAGCTTTACGGTAATAACTAATCAAAAACAAAAGTCAAAAGCTAAATATGGGTTCCTAACAATAAACAGAGTTAAGCTCCTAACAGGAAAAACACAGATAAGACTACTTCTATAGTCTAATGTGGGAGAGGCAGATGAGAAAGATAATAAGCACATGACAGCAATTTAGTAGAGGTTTATACAGGCAATTATGCAAAAAAAAAAAAAGAGTTGAGGAGACTAAAATCAATCTGAAGAAACTCAAAGCAAGTTTCAGAAGATCTTGAAAAAAACATGCAGGAATGGGGAGTGATGGAAAGGTCATGCTAAATGAAAGAAACGTGTGGGATGTGGCAACAGAAGGGATACATAGGAAAGGACAAGAATATACTCAATTATGGAATTTATTTTAAAAGCAACAGAGAATCATTGACAGACTTTTACCAAAGAACGACATGCTAGGATTTATGCTTTGGAAAGACAATTCTGAAAGCAAGAGAATAAAGGATGGGTTGCAGAAACTTATAAAAGGGATGCACTTCAGTTAGTGGGAACAGTTAAAAAACCGCACAGAGATAGGAGAAAACGATCATGAAGACGTAGAAAGAGAGTAAGAAGGGAGAGGAGGAATCAAGGATGACTCCTCAGTTTTTGCCTGCAGTGGTTTTATTCTCCAAGATAGATCACAAGAGGCAAGTCTGGGGGAAAAGTAATGTGTTTTGATATGTGATATTGTTATCTCTAAATATTCTTTCTTCCAAGACTAAATCTTGCTGCAGATACCCAAGAGAAATAAATCAATTATTTAATAATATATTAAACTTATATTTAATAATTTAAAATAAATTTAATTCAATTATTGAATACTATATAACATCACAAAGAAATAATTCCAATAACATTCATCTTGAAGGAGATCAACCCTGGGATTTCTTTGGAAAGAATGATGCTAAAGCTGAAGCTCCAGTACTTTGGCCACCTCATGCGAAGAGTTGACTCATTGGAAAAGACTCTGATGCTGGGAGGGATTGGGGGCAGGAGGAGAAGGGGACGACCGAGGATGAGATGGCTGGATGGCATCACGGACTTGATGGATGTGAGTCTGAGTTAACTCCGGGAGATGGCGATGGACAGGGAGGCCTGGCGTGCTGCGATTCATGGGGTCCAAAGAGTCGGACACGACTGAGCAACTGAACCAAACTGAACTGAACTGAACTGGCATTTAAATAAACAGATCAATGTTATAGTCTAAATCTAATTCTGTATAAATTATTAACTTTATAGTACCTAGGTTTCCTTAATTACAAAGCAGGAAAGCTTAATTTTATCAAGGTTTAAGGAAAGCTATTCAATACAAGCCTGTGGGCCAAATCTAACACGAAGTGTTTTATATTTAGCTTGCATAAGAACCTAAAAACATAATTCTGAAATATTTTGAGAACATTTAAAAATCAAGAGATTTCACCAAAAAAAAAAAAGAAACTAGATATTTGACTTTTCTAACTTATACTCTGATATCACATTATTTTTAATAACTGATTGAGGCTGGGTAGTTGCTGCCTCCTTTTGGTGGCCTACAGCTGTTCTGTTTGCCACAGAATCTTGGCCCCTGCAGATATCTGAAGTCGTACCTGAACTAGATGATCCGCAAGAACGATATGAGTAAGTCTTCATCAGGAATGTCCAAAGCATTTACAAAGGCCTGTAATTTTCTGACCCCATACATTAGGGCCTTGCTGAGTACACAAAAACTATTTTGAGATGTCTTTTATGGACTCACAGAGAATAATTGACTATGGCAAAATATCTTCAAAATGATGGCAGTCACAAGGGATCCTGAGCCAGAACCATCCGAAGGGCCCACTCTTCTACAATTTCTGACCCACAGAAACAACCAGAGAGAATGAAATGACTTCTGCTTTATGTCATTTAGCTTTAAGGTCATTTGTAATGTGGTAGAAGATTACCAAAATAAACAGCTTATATCTAATATACAAAAGATTATATCTGATTTTAAGCTATGGCATATAATATGCTACGTTAGCCTAAAACTTTACAGAAACTTCATTACTACAAAAAAATTAAAAGTATAAAAATTCATGTGTAAATTAAGACTACAGTTACATAAAAATTCCACCGTGCTATAAAATAAAGAAAAAGGAAACATGAAAATATTAATGGTATCTGCATTAATTAGTAAGGTCCAAGATTTTTATTCTCCCTAATTTCTCAACTTCATGGCCAAAACCTGTATTTTAATATGAAAAGCACCAAACAAACTTTATTATTTTTAAAACAGTTCTTTTTCCAAAAGATTAACAGCCCTCTTTTAAAATCAGTATTCCATTTTAGAATCAGTTTTCTAGTATTACCTGCTTATCTCACAAGCCACTCGTCCTTTCATCTCTATGACATCAGAAGATGTAGCAAATCCCAACCTCCTTAAAACACGTTTGCGACATTTGAGCTCATCCATTTGTAGGACAGTTCTTGCTTTCTTTAGTTCTCGCTTTGCGGATTTAATGTCTATTGCAATCTAAGGCATACAAAAGTAAAAAGAAGTTCAATAATAAAGTAAACAAAATAAAAATTACATTTACTCATGAAATGAAACAAAACATAATTATATTGGGGGGAGGGGTGGAGAGGAACATAGCAGTTTCTTACTATTCCAGGATATTATATAAGAAGAATGATGTTATCTGAGGTAGCAATCACATCAGCTCCAACTTCTCAATCCTTATGGAATTAGGGGCAACTCAAGAGAATAAGGAAAGAAAGATGAGTATATGAATCTTGTGTTCTTTCTCTTTTAAGCCCTCAAATTGCATAAAATCTGCCTAAAAGCTGGAAAATGATTTAGCAAAGAAAGAAAGTCTTTATTTTGTAGACAAAGATGAAAGCTTAAAAGGAAAATGTTATTTTGAGGTTATATTTTAGGTTAGATGTGTATTTAAATTAATGACATATATAGATATTATATACTCATCAACTGTGACAGAGATGACAGTACAAAGCAAGGAAACACTGGGATCCTAAAATGGAGGCTCGAAGTTCAGAAAAACATTGACAGAAAGTTTAGGAACTGAGAAGCTGAAACTCAAAGACTGGTATTTTGCAGATGCTTTATTAAGCTTCAACTGAAGAGAAGTTAAAGGCAACAACGGTGGTCAGTAATTGACATTTACTGACAGCTAACTATGAATCCTGATTCTTCAAGTGCTTTACATTATTTAATTTTTTTTTTTTGCAATGAACGTCTCAACTTTTATTGACCTCCTGCCCCCCAGGGGACCCTGCTTCTGCTGCCTCAGTGCCTCAGAACTTTGGCGTCTGAGGTCTCAGACACCACTTCGCCATCCACGAGCCTGAGGGTGGTGGTCTTTTGGATGGTATGCCTGGAGGTGCTGCTGTCCAGAGCGTCGCCAAGACCGAAATCCTCCCCATCTTCCAGCAGACGGCGGTAGGTATTGATCTCAGCCTCCAGCTTGACCGTGACATTCAGCAGGGCCTCGTACTCCTGGGTCTGGCGTTGCCCCTCTGCCCGGGTCTGGGCCAGCTCTGACTCCAGGTACAGGAGGACTCCGTTGAGTTGCTCCATCTGCATGGTGTAGCGGGCCTCCACTTCCCTCAGGCTGTTCTCCAAGCTGGCCTTCAGATTTCTCATGGAGTCCAGGTCGATCTCCAGGGACTGGACGGTGCGCCTCAGCTCTGTGAGGGTCATCTCAGCAGCTCCTATCTCAGCGTTCTGCGAGGTGACCGCTGCGGTGCTCTCCTTAATCTGCTGGGACCAGTACTTGTCCAGCTCCTCTCGGTTCTTCTGAGCCAGCTCGTCATACTGGGCCCGGATGTCTGCCATGATCTTGCTAAGGTCCTGAGGTTTGGGGGCATCCAACTCCACGGTCAGCCCAGAGTTGGCAATCTGGTTTTGTAGACCCTTTACTTCCTCCTCATGGTTCTTCTTCATGAAGAGCAGCTCTTCCTTGAGAGCCTCGATCTCAGTCTCCAGCTGCAGCTGGGTGACACTGGGGTCATCGATGACCTTGCGGAGCCCGTGTATGTCACTCTCCACAGACTGGTGCATGGCCAGTTCCGTCTCATACGTGACTCTGAAGTCATCAGCAGCAAGACGGGCATTGTCAATCTGCAGAACGATGCGGGCGTTGTCCACAGAATTTGCAAAAATCGGAGCCCTCAGGTCCTCGATGATCTTCAGGCAGTGTCCCCAGTCTCTGACCTGGGGTCCCTTCTTCTCCAGGTGTTCCAGGATTTTGCTCTCCAGTCTCCGGTTATCCGCCTCCAGGCTCCTCACCTCCTCCAGGTAGGAGGCCAGGCGGTCGTTCAGGTCTTGCATGGTCTCCTTCTCGCCCTGGATGCCCCCTACACCCACCAGACCCCTGGCCATCCTGGCGCCCAGGTTCCCAGACCCCCAGCTGCCCCGGATGCTGGTGGTGTGGGACACGGAGATCCGGGAGCCTGAGCCCCCAGTGCCTGCATAGACGCTGGCCGCGCTGCAGGCCGGTCGGACCCGGTGGCCCGACGACTGCACAGAGCCCAGGGACCGGTAGTTGGAGAAGGTGGATTGGGCGCTGAAGCTCATGATGTTTGTTCTCGAGGAAAGAGCGAGGCCAGGACTCTAGGTGCTGGGTGGTCTCATTTAATTCTTACGCAGACATAAATGTGAATTTTACAGATGAGAAAACTGAGGCAGAGAGAGATTACCAAGTAAACTGGTCAAGATCACAGAGAGAGTAATAAAAGATGGGATTCAAACCCAAGCTTGGGATTGATGGGATTCAGACTCCAGAATTTAAACTCTTAGCAATTATTTACATTGCCATGAACTGACATGTCACAATGCTAGGAGGATAAGAAGGAATGCTTTATACGTTACCTAGCATGCTACCTCTCTGCCACCTGGTATGTTTACTAGGCCTATCAAAAAAAAGAAAATTATCTTCTAAAGTTTCTTTAATTGAAGATGCACCTATGTTATTAGCATAGAAGACTGTGCTAAATAGAGGCATACAAAGCTTACAGGTTGGTAGAAGAGAGTCTACTATTTAAGATTTTTACCTCAGTAATTTTTATACTGATTCCATGTTGAAATGTATTCTGGATATACTGAGTTAAATAAAAATCTTATTAAAATTAATTTCACCTGTTTTTCATTTTTTTTAAAAAGTGTCTACTAAAGAATTTTAAATTATGTGAGAAGCTTGTATTATATACTACATGATGCTGTTCTAGATCTTTTTCTACATACCTTAAAAGAACACAGAATAGATTATCCATGTCTGTAAATACATGAACACACAGGTACAGCGGTTTTCCCCACAAAGGTGTGATCAGCTTCCTTTCCCACTTAATACAATCAGGATTTCTCTTCCAAAAAGTACATATACATTACCTCATTCTTTTTAAGGGTCATTTTGATACCATTGTGGATATTCATAATTCATGTATCTAACCGTCTACTGATGAACTCAGAGGTTGTTTATATTCATTTGCTTTTTCAAAGAATGCTACAAGAACATCCTCATATTGCCTCACTTTGTAGAAAGCTGGGTCAGAGGGTATGAGGACTTAAAATGTTGACAGTTGAGCAGTCAGATTCTGAAGGGCTTCCTAGGCAGGGCTAAGGAATGTTAAGTTTATCTTGCAGTCTCTAGAAGGTCATAAAATTGTTAACTCTTCGTAGTTTTCTTGCAGTATAAGTAAGGGGGAACAGGGGAGATACCTACTATAATCTCACAACAGATTATGTTTTCCTTTCAGTCGTTTCTGGTGTATGACTACTACTTAGCAAAATAAAAACACAGTCCACATCAACTTTAGGTCTTACTTTTAGGACTTAATGCTTCTGCATAAGCACTTTTTGCATGTATTGCAGTCTTTATAACAAGTTCATTTAGCCAGACACTAGGGCCTTTTTGTTACATTTCAGTAGCTCAGATAATCCCTTTCTCTGGGGCTTCAAGTCACATTATCCATGGATACTCTCCAGTTATCACTCAACCAAACTCAGGTCTCTTTGTTCTTGTATTGAAACTATTAAAGTTGATTCTCTGGTGTAGGGAGAAACTGGAAGCAGGGAGGGAGCTGCAAGGTCCTGGTGAGAGATGGGCAGGCTAGGATCATACTAGCACAGTCTGAGCATACTCAAGCTTTTAATGTCTCAGTTTCCTCATTTTGAGAAGAAACCTTCATGGTGGGCCATAGCATAGTATATATACTACATGTTCCCTGAGAACATACTTGCTGTGCACAACATGGCACAGGGCCACATCATGTTAGTTCACAAAAACCTAGGAAGCGGCAGTGCTGTTAAAACCATGAGCTGAACACGTTACTTTATTAGGCAAAGAAGTTTCTACTCATATTATTTATTCAATAAACACCAGGCATCTACTTTATAAAAATAGATCATTATGGGAGATATGAAAGAGTATAAGTAAGCTAAAATGAAACACCTGAGCTTAAGGAGCTTAAAATCTAGTTTGTGAGACAGAAAGACAAACACAGTAAGAGTGGCATGTGATAAAAACTGAAAAAGCATAAAAGCAAAGACTTATAAACTTCAAGGAGAAAATGGTATTTGGCTATACAGAGATTCTAGTTGAAGAGAAGTGGATAGTGGAAAGAAATGTGTTCACTTCAACAAGCTTTTTCTAAATTCGTTATTCAGAATGGCTATAAGAATGCTTTAGGGTTAGAGAACACAGCTAGTTACCCTAAAAAGGTGAATTACTACTTTATACCACTAGACCAGCTATAATTAAAAATGCAGACAATAACAAATGTTGGGGAGGATGTGGAGAAACTGGAACTTTAATAAGCTGCTGAGAATATAAAATGGTGCAGCCACTTTGGAACACAGTTTGGCAGTTTCTCATAAAGTTAAACACAGAGTTCCTCTATGACCCAGCAATTCAACCCAATTCCATCTAAGGGAAATGAAAACATATGTCCACACAAAAATTGTACACAAATGTTCATAGCAGTATTATTCATAACAGCCAAGAAATGGAAAAACTCCAAATGTTCATCAGCGGATGAATGGTAAACAGAATGTGGTATAACACATATATAAGGGAATATTTTTCAGCTATAAAAAGGAATAAAATATAGATTCATGCTACAACATGGATGAATCTTGAAGACGTTAACTAAGAAGGCAAACACAGACGCCACGTATTGTATTATTTACATGAAAGCTCCAGAACAGGCAAATCCATAAGGCAAAATGAGATTTGCAGCTGCCAGGGACTGGAGGGTAGGGAAATGGGGAGTGACTGCTAACAGGGATGAGGTTTCTTTTGTGGGTGATGAGAATGTTCTGCAGTTAGATAGTGGTTATAGTTGCAGACCATACTGTGAATACACTAACAACCACTAAATGGTATGCTTTAAAGGGATGAATGTTATGCTATGTGAATGGTATCTCAATTAAAGCGATCAACTTTTTTTTGCTGGTAAGAATTGATAGCTAGGCACCTTCTTGCTTTAGCTGATGAAACCAACAAAAAAATAAAATGAAAAAATATATATACTCTCTCATATAGTGAAATACATAGACTTCTATGATAAAAATGTTTCTGCCATACCTGTGCTTTTTTTTCACAAAGTGTATACACAGTTTCCAAATTTGGATCATTGTGAAGAGGATGAGAATACATTCGATGCTCAAAGGCCTCTACTTTCTGGATAACTTTTTTCAGTCCTTGATCCTGAATGCCCATGTCATCAATAGGGTCTAATAAGGGAACACCATCAGGAAAACGTTTCTGAACTTCCTGAAACAAAATATTTAAAATTCACTTTTCACCTCACAGGTAATATCAGTTAAGACTAAGCTAAACCAGTATTTCCTTTATGTTTTTCCTATGCACATAGACATGTATTATAATTCATTAATAATTCTAATATTTAGAGTCTAGTGTGGTACAACTTACTGATAAAACCCATTACTGTACATTTACTGCTGTAACTTCTTGCCATTATAAATAATCCTGAATTGAACATCTCAAGTGTAAATTTTTTTCAATTTTCTGATTACTTCTTTGGGCTGATTCTTAGGGAGCGTGGTACTGAGTTGAAAGACTTAAAAAGACAAACTTTTTAAGGGATCCAGATCCCCACTGCTACATTTT
The DNA here is from genome assembly GCF_042477335.2 of Ovis canadensis. Lineage (NCBI taxonomy): Eukaryota > Metazoa > Chordata > Mammalia > Artiodactyla > Bovidae > Ovis > Ovis canadensis. Next base: position 36,830,916 of record NC_091260.1, read on the forward strand.
TTTTCTCTAACATGATTTAAATATTAAATATAATGAACATGTGAATTCAGAGAAGAGAGAGTTTGTTACAGTCTGATATCCCATTGGAAGACTTTCGGGGTCTTAGATAGGCCTTAAACGTAATATAGGATTTGGTCAGTTAGAAATTTTAAAAAAAAGGTTACCCACAAAACTGTAAAATTGTTAAGAGAATTATTCATTTTAAGAAGCCCACATATGGACCAAAGCTTAAAAATTCCTACTCTACATGAAAAGCATCCAGTTTTCTCAGATTTTAGTATATGGCCTTTGCTACATAGTAAATGTTCTTCAAATATTTATTTACTAACCAACTAATAATTTTCCATAAGACTATTTTATCCATGCATTAATCAAAAGTCCAGGCACATGATTTTATATATAAAAACTTTTAACACACTCTATAGTTACTTTCATTCATAACCAGTAAAGCAAATGTATTTAACATACAACAGTGGTTACGTTTTACTTTGTGAGCCCTCCCTTAGACTAACTTGTTGGTAGATTCAAAGAGAGGGCAATCTACATATAGACCTGCTCCCACTATGTTTGTTAAAAATAATTGCCACTATTGGCAGTGTTTATAGTTTTCCTGAAAGAAAGCAATATATTTAAAAGCATATCAATTGCCTTGTTATACAATCTATTTGTATTTACATAAAATTTATATTTATATTTATAAAATTAATGTGCATACCTGTATTGATTTTAGAACACTCTGTCTGTTGTCCAGTGGTCGAAGGTCTTTGGGGATGTAAAGTCTAACACTGCTGATAGCAGACAGGAGATGCACCAAAACTGGAACAACCTACCAACAGAATATATATATAACAACTAACATTGTAAATTTTCAAATTCTGCCGTTTCTTAAATTTAGTTTGAATCCTTATAAGAAAATTACATTTATATTATGTGACAGGTATTAATAAGTGGATAGCAACCATTGTGGAAGCTTATACCTTAATAGAAACTATTATTTTGTTTTAAATATATTTATTTATTTGGCTGCACCAGCTCTTAGTCACAGCATATAGGATCCAGTTTTCTGACCAGGCATCGAACACAGGTCCCCTGCACTGGAAGCCCAGAGTCTCAGCCACTGGACTATCAGGGAAGTCTCTAGAACTATATTTAAAAAGTAAAAACAAATTCAAATCTTTAAGTAACAGGCTAACAAATGGTACATAAAAATAAGTGATTCCCTCAACAGAATCCATACTTCATTCATTTTTGCATCCTCAGTAACTGGTACTTTTTGAATATCTAAAAGTACTACAGCACTACAAATGAAGGAAAAACTAAGTGTAGATGGCCATGAAATATTCATGTAATCTCTGGATGGGCCAGAATGACTCTGTTAGACATAATCTTGAAAACCAACTATTTTCAAACTTTCCTCCATGCATTCTCCTGACAAGAATACCCTTCCCTCGTCATCACACTAAAGCTGGCATGATAAAAGTAATTTTTAGAATACACTGTTTAAAGTGTTAACCTCTACTAATCAACTACTATCCAAAGCTAGCTATATTCTAAGCCATCTTATTTTTTCTGGAAAAATAAATTCAAGATTTATTTCACAGGCAAAAGAAATAGCCACTTTACAAAGTCTTACACAAATGCTGATGAAAAATTAAATTTGGCATTACATACACTTAAAATTAGAGAAGGGAAAGGTAACTATGGAAATCCCATTTCCTCCTCATATTTCATGTAAAAGAAAACAGATTCAAACCAACCCTGAATAGTGCTACACAATCAATGTAGTTGAGAGATGAGATTTCCTTACAAACTGCCTATGGCATTATTTGCCTATATCTAGGAGTCCTACTGAAAATATTAATTTGCAAAAGCAACTAACATTATATATGTATTCAACTTCTTAAGGTATACTTTTCCTCCCTGTTTCATTCTATGCCTTTGCCATTCAACCACATCAGACAGAAAAACCAGGAGTTATTTTTAAAGAGGGCTATTCTGTGCTCTGCACATGCTGCTTCCATATCTTGGAATGCAGATGTAACTTTAAAAAGTTCTAACATTCCTAAAAATTTGCCTAAATTTCATTACTTCTTTTATAAGCTTACAACATGCACACATCTTCGATAAGTCACCTCTTTGAGCACAAGACGCTCCCTTCGTACCTCTAAACCCCTTAAAGTCAGAGACTACGTGTATTGATGCAATTCAGGCTTATGCATGTCCACCTTAATTTCCTTAGTAAGACACGCTAAAGTAAACTGAATAGAAAATGTTTTTTTCAGCAGAGGAAAGATACTCAGTTTGCCCAGGGTTCAGTGAAGGCTTTTCTATAGAGATTTCAATTGAACCGAATGAAATCGTATTATTAAGAGCTGCAAAGTTTCTCGTTATCTTTAAGTAACACAGGCACACATGCGCATGCTTAATAAAATCTGGGCCTAGAACACGGTAGACAACTAACAGTTTTCACCTAAAATACTAACTCCAATGAATTACTCATCAGATCATTTTCTTAGAAAGAGTCTAAGCTTTGAATGTAAAAGGAAGCCATGAATTATTACCAATCTATGCCAGGAGAGAAGAAGAAGGTTGGGATGTATGCCACATATTTGCCATTCCAAGTTGCAGCAACTTAAAAGATTCCTTTGGCTACAATGAATATATGCTAGATTGGGAGAATTTTAGCCCAATTTTAGGCAAGCAGTCAATTGATATATGTTAGGGAAAACTAAATCATGTAAGTTTCAATGGTGGTGGAATTCTAGAGAACAAATAAGAGTGAGGAACAAAGACCAAAAGCTAGAAGGTATTTAAAATTACAGATAACACTAGGCTTTTAAATGATTATTTTGAAACGTTTAAGAATATAGTCTTTCTAATACTGTCAACTCCGAGTCTCACATTCATTTCATCAATCCAAAGCAGCAGACTATGATGCTGCAGTGGCCGATTTTACTTTCCACAAACCAATGCCTATTATGACAAGTATCATTACAATGACCTTTCTTCAGAGACCTAGCCAATGTACCACATACTTAAAGCAATGTTTAAAAATAATGTAATTTCAGTATATTGGTCTACAAAAAGATACTTGAAAAGTCCTCAATAAGGTTTAATTACAATTACTCTATATTAATTATTTTAAAATAAAGCAAAAGCGAAAGTGAAGTTGCTCAGTTGTGTCCAACTCGTAGTAACCCCATGGACTGCAGCCTACCAGGCTCCTCCATCCATGGGATTTTCCAGGCAAGAGTACTGGAGTGGGTTGCCATTGCCTTCTCCGTTAAAATAAAATAGGTGACATTCAATATGGGTTCCTAATGTGGCAAACTGAATGCTTTGCACTTAATTAAAAGGACATGTAAATTAAATTATTTTAAGGAATCTTATAACTTATTTTCAAAAGATTGGCTATTTTCAGTCATTATTTTCATAAGAATGCAAAAAAAAAAGAGTATGGATGGAATAAAGTGTAAAATGAAACAATCACAAATTAATGATAAACCTCTTTTTAGCCCAGGTAAATTCCAGCTTCATTACTAAATTCTCTTTATCCTTCACTATGTCACTAATTATCTTGCCATAATTTGATAAAGGGATTAATCATCCTACTGGTTTTAGATAGCTTTAACAAACCTTGAAAACTTCCAATTTAGAAATCATGAGAGTGTTTATTTTAATCACATTCAGGAAATCCAGTGATTATAAATATCTGAAATCTAGAAATGAAAAGTAAAGTACAAACCTGCATCTCTCCTTTCTCATCAGACTTAGCTGGCTTTGCAGCCTCAGTAGCTGAATTTTTCAAGCTCTCTTTGCTACAACGCAGAAGTACTTCTACTACATATAACGGATCCAGTTCACCAGAATTAGGCTAGAAAAAAAAACGGGATAAAAGTACATTAATTTCCAAAAACTGGCACACAAATTATAAGTTCCATGTGTACAGTAATTATGTTCTTGCATTTAGCACTATGACTGGCGTATGCTACACAATGTCTCCTTCATGAAATGAAGCCTGTCTCTTCATTCTTCAACATGCTCCACTGGATGAGGAAACAGAGGACTTACCTGATATGAATTTAAATAGTATGATTACCATCACCTGATATGCCATTGTTAAGTTTCTAACGATCAGCTTATTACTATAGGTCAATTTATGCTAGGATTAGAAAATGAAACTGAAAGAATGATCAGTATCAGAAAATAAATATGTATCTTCAAATAACTCTAATTAAACAAGATGAAAAATACACCGAGGAGATTATTTTAGTTTTTGATTCAATATTTGAATAATCTCTTTTGTATAAAATTAGGTAAATACAGAAGTTATTTTTTTCATTGAAGTACAGTTTACAGTTTACATTTGGTGCCTCAGATGGTAAAGAATCTGCCTATAATGCAGGCCACCCGGGTTCGATCCCTGGGTTGGGAAGATCCCCTAGAGAAGGAAATGGCAACCTACTCCAGTATCTTGCCTGGAGAATCCCATGGACAGAGGAGCCTGGCAAGCTACAGTCCATGGGGTCACAAGGAATCAGACACGACTGAGCAACTTTCACTTTCACAGTTTACAACATTTACAAAGCTGTATTCATCTCTGCTGAACAATTCAGTTATACATACAGTGCAATCTTTTTATATTCTTTTCCATCATGGTTTATCACAAGATACTGAATATAGTTCCTTGCGCTATATAGCAGGACCTTGTTGTTTATCCATTCTACATTAATAGCCTGCACCTGCTAATCCCAAACTGCCATTCCATCCCTCTTCTACCTCTCTCCCTCTTGGCCACCACAAGTCTGGTCTCTATTTCTGTGAGTCTGTATCTGTTTTAGATAGATTAACTTGGGTCATATATTAGATTCCACATATAGATGATATCATGTTTGTCTCTCTCTTTTTGACTCATTAGTATGATCATCTCTAGTTCCATCCATGCTACTGTGAGGGGCATTATTTCATTCTTTCTATGGCTGAACAGTATTCCATAATATACAGGTATCACATCTTCTCTATTCATTTATCTGTTGATGGAAATTTAGACTATTTCCAAGTCTTGGCTATTGTGAATAATGAACACAGGTGTACATGTATCTTTTGGAATTATAGCTTTGTCCAGATATATGACAGGAGTCAGATTGCTGGATCATATGGCAACTTCAGTATTCAGTACTCTTGGGCTTTCCTGGTGGCTTGTTTGGTCAAGAGTCTGCCTCCAATGTAGGAGACTTGGATTCGATCCCTGTGTTGGAAAGATCCGCTGGCGAGGGGCGTGGCAACTCACTCCAGCATTCTTGCCTAGAGAATCCCCATGGAGAGAGGAGACTGGCGGGCTACAGTCCATGGGGTCACAAAGAGGCGGACACAACTGAGCGACTAAGCACAGCACAACATGGCAACTCTACTTTTAGTTTTTTGATGAGCCTCCATGCCGCCTTCCACAGTGGCTGCACAAATCTACATTCCCACCAAAAACACAGGTAGCTTCCCCATAACGGGTAGTTATCTTGATCGAAAGGGGAACAGGGAAAGAAGTGATTACTCAATCTCCTCCTATCCCTCCTGCACAGACTTATGCAAAAATTGTCAAGAAATACCCATTAATTCATGCCTACAACCTATTTCTGTATTAACCTATGAATTTGCCTAAGAACAGTAAAATATATCTCCAAAACAAATCAAAAGTATAATCAATCAAACCTCTGAGTACAAATTTCTTCAAAGAAAGCATAAATGGTTTTCCAATTCAAAAGGGAAACTAGTCTTGTCTCAGCATGTTTTTTTTCCCAAATATGATTATTTTCAAAGGAGTTTTAAAACAATTTTCAGTGTAGTATAGATACAAAGCAAAGACAGTAAGCTGAACTACCAAAACCACTTACAACATTACAGAGATATTCTCAAGTATTAGTATGGAAAATCATTCCAAGCCTCCTTTTTTTGCAGCATTAAATGAAAACTTGCTGTTACATTTATTTCCTAAGATGATAAAGCTTTTCTCAGTAAACGTTTTCTATCTGATAAAGATAAATAATATCATCCTTAACATAAGAGAAATATACTTTTGATAAGATTGTAGAATGTAAAGAAACAACACGAAATATTGATGACACATTTTTATCTCCTTAAAATGCTTTAAAATATTTTCTTCTGAAGTATACATTTTCTCTCTGCAGACAAAGAATGTAATGTCACCTGCCAAATGAGAAAACAAAGAATGGTGCATCCATTACTGACTGCAGCCACCCCTGATGGTGGATCCTGAGGGAAACTCAGGATTAAGACAAAACAAGCTGTCAGCCATCAGCCTCTGCAGCCACCCCACCCCAATGGTTCACTCTGAGGGGATTGGGACAGAGAAAAACAGGACAGTTAAGGTGCATATCAAAGGAACAATATGAATAAGCCCAGACTCTTGCATCTTCCCAAACACAGTTAAATTCATTAACTGAAGGTGTCTGGTTTTCTTTAATTAACAGCAGTAGTTCTGACTACCTAATTTTTGTTTACAAAAACTTTCCATGTATCTGACTCCACCCTTCCCTCTTCAAAACAATCCCTCAAAGCTATCTGAGGTTGTTTCTTTGGCTTAAGTCCTCTGCAAGTCTGCCAAATTAAACAATTCTCAACTTTCAGGGTATGCATGTTTTTTCCTGAAGGCAGTTTTGGTGACCAACAGACTTGGAGTATAGGACTTCTCTCCTTTGTCTGAATTCCATGAAGAGCCAGAGTCTTGGTACTAGCAGAGGTCAAATGGGTCTGTCTCCCTCCTTGCAGACAAGATATTTGGTAATAAATTCCTCTTTGGGGGAGTAGGTTATCTTTGAAACTCAGCTGAACAATACTGGGAAGATTTTTACTCACTTTAGATACTGAGTGGGTTACCCTCAGTTGAAAGACACTAAGAAGACTTTGCTCAGTTAAAAGACACTGAGTAAGATTGGACTGGTTAATGTTGTGGAAGATGGGCTTGCTGTTTTCCTTGAACTCAGTTCAGTTGCTCAGTCGTGTCCGACTGTTTGCAACCACATGGACTGTAGCATGCCAGGCCTCCCTGTCCATCACCAACTGCCGGAGTTTACTCAAACTCATGTCCATTGAGTCGGTGATGCCATCCAACCGTCTCATCCTCTGTCATCCCCTTCTCCTGCCTTCAATCTTTCCCAGCATCACGGTCTTTACAAATGAGTCAGCTCTTCACATCAGGTGGCCAAAGTACTGGAGTTTCAGCTTCAACATCAGTCCTACCAATGAATACCCAGGACTGATCTCCTTTAGGATTGACTAGTTGGATCTCCTTGATGTCCACGAGACTCTCAAGAGTCTTCTCCAACACCACAGTTCAAAAACATCAATTCTTCAGCACTCAGCTTTCTTTATAGTCCGACTCTCACATCCATACATGACTACTGGGAAAACCCATAGCCTTGACTAGACAAACCTCTGTTGGCAAAGTAACGTCTCTGCTTTTTAATATGCTGTCTAGGTTGGTCATAACTTTTCTTCCAAGGAGTAACTGTCTTTTAATTTCATGGCTCCAGTCACCATCTGCAGTAATTTTGGAGCCACAAAAAATAAAGTCTGCCACTGTTTCTCCATCTATTTGCCATGAAGTGATGAACCAGATGCCACGATCTTTGTTTTCTGAAAGCTGAGCTCTAAGTCAACTTTTTCATTCTCTTTCACTTTCATCAAGAGGCTGTTTAGTTCTTCTTCAGTTTCTCCCATAAGGGTGGTGTCATCTGCATATCTGAGGTTATTGATAGTTCTCCCAGCAATCTTGATTCTAGTTTGTGCTTCATCCAGCCCAGCATTTCTCATGAGGTACTCTGCATATAAATTAAATAAGCAGGATGACAATATACAGCCTTGACGTACTCCTTTCCAGATTTGGAACCAGTCTGTTGTTCCATGTCCAGTTCTAACTCTTGCTTCCTGACCTTGCATACAGGTTTCTCAAGAGGCAGGTCAGGTGGTCTGGTATTCCTATCTCTTTCAGAATTTTCCACAGTTTATTGTGATCCACACAGTCATAGGCTGTGGCGTAGTCAATAAAGCAGAAATAGATGTTTTTCTGGAACTCGTGCTTTTTTGATCCAGCGGATGCTGGCAATTTGATCTCTGGTTCTTCTGCCTTTTCTAAATCCAGCTTGAACAACAGGAAAGGACCCAGGAGAAAGGAGCAGTGACCCCGCAAGAGACTATCCTGGACTTGCCTGTGGGTGTCTGGGAGTCTCCAGCAGAGGTGTGGGTCGGTGGTGGCCTGCTGCAGGGTTGGGGGCACTGAGTGTAGCAGTACATGCATGGGATCTTTTGAGGGAGGTCACCATTATCTTCATTAAAGTGAAAGTAAAGCCACTCAGTCGTGTCCAACTTTTCGCAACCCCATGGACTGTAGCCTACCAGGCTCTCCATCCATGGAATTTTCCAGGCAAGAATACTGGAGTGGGTTGTCATGCCCTTGGATCTTTCCAACTCAGGGAGAGAACCCAAGTTTCTTGCATTGCAGGCAGATTCTTTACCATGTGAGCCATATGGATACACAAAAGACCCCAAATAACTAAAACAATCTTACACGCTCCAATTTAAAACTACACTATAAAGCTGCAGTCATCAAAAATGCATGGCAGACACACAAAAAAGACATAGATCAATGGAACAGAATAGAGTTCAGAAATGTACCCACACTTTTACTGGCGATTAATTAATCTACAACAAAAGAGGCAAGAATATACAATGAGGGAAAGACAGTCTCCTCAACAAATGGTGTTGGGAAAACTGGACAGCTATACGTGGAAGAATCAAACCAGACTACATTCTTGCACTGTGCACAAAATTAACTCAAAATGTATTAAAGACTCAAATGTAAGGTATGAAACCATAAAACTGCCAGAATAAAACACAGGTAATGAAATCTTTAACACTGGTCTTAGTAATATTTTTTCAGACCTGTATCCTCAGGCAAGGGAAATAAAAGCAAAAATTTTAAAAAAAGGGACTAAATCAAACCAAAAAGGTTTTGCTCAGTGAAGGAAACTATCAACAAAACTTAAAGATCACCTACTGAATGGTGAAAGATATCTGCAGATGTTATATCCAGTAAGAGGTTAGGTGGCTCAGTGATGCAGAATCCTCCTGCCAAGCAGGAGATGCAGATTCAATCCCTAGGTTAGGAAGACACCCTGGAGAAAGAAATGGCAACCAACTCCAGTATTCTTGCCTGCAAAATGCCATGGACAGGAGCCCAGCGAACTACATGCAAGTGAGATGAACTACATGCGAGTCCATGGGGTCTCAGAGTCAGACACAACTTAGTGACTAAAGAACATACAACTTGATATCAAAACAAACAAACAAAAAACATAACTGAAAAATGGCAGAGGAACTGAGTAGACATTTTTCCAAAGACGACATACACATGACCATTGGGTACATGAAAAGATGCTCAACATCACTAATCATCAGGGTAATGCAAATCAAAACCACAATGAGGTATCATCTCACATCTGACAGAATAGCTATTATCAAAATGGCAAGAAATAAGAACTTGTGGAACAAAGGGAATCCTTGTGCACTGTTGGCGGGAATGTAAATCGGTGACAGTTCCTCAAAAAGGTAAACATATAACTACCAAATGATCCAGCAATTTTGTTCCTGAGTATTTATCTGAAGAAAACAAAAACACTATTATCCAAAAGGAAATGTGCCTGCATCCCTACATTCTTTGCAGCATTACTGTATATCTTACAACAGTCAAGATGTAGAAGCAAGCCAAGAAGAGTCCATTGATAGAGGAAAGGATAAAGATGTCTCTCACACACATAAACACATGGGAACAGTACTAAGCCATGAAAAAAAGAATGAAATTTTCCCATTTGCGGCAACATGGATGCACCTGGAAGGAGTTATGCTAAATGAGAGATGCCAGGCAGGGAATGACAAATATGGGATGATTTCACTTAACTGTGGCATATGAAAAACAAACTAACCAACAAACATAACCGAATTAACAGTCACTGATGCAGAGAGAAGATGGCTGTCAGATGACAGGGAGGAGGGAGAGGAAAGAAGTAGGCGAGGGAGATTAAGCGATACAAATTTTCAGTTCTAAAATAAATAACTCATAGGCATGAACTGTACAGTGTGGGGAATACAGCCTGTATCTTTTCATGGTGACAACTAAAAGTATCAAGGTGAACACTTTGAAATGTACAGAAATATATCATGCTGTGTAACAGGAACTAATAGTGTTGTGGGTTAATTATGCTTCAAAAACAAACTCATAGAGAAAGAAATCAGATTTTTGGTTATCAGAAGCAACAGTGAGGGAAGGAGGAATGAGATGACAGTAATAAAAAAATACAAACTTAGAGTTGTAAGATAAATATTAGGGACATAAGATACAACATGATATATATAATAAATAGTGCTATAGGTTATAAACAAAAGTTGAGAGTAAATCCTAAGAATTCTCATCACATGGAAAAGTTTAAAAATCTTTTAATGTTTCGACATGCGGTGATGGGTGTTCACTTAATGTATTGTGATAATCATTTCATGATGTATATAAGTCAAATCATTATGTTGTACACCTTAAACTTATATAACGCTATATATAAACTGTATCTCAATAAAACTGAAAGATAAAAAAAAGCCAAGCAAATCAATCAACCAATTAACCTTCAATGCCCTGCTACTGCTTTCAAATGTTTCAAATCCAGACCCAACATACTTAAAATCTGTATTTTAAGTACTTTTGGTGATTAATCTCAATACTTTGATTTTTCTCCTTCCCTTAATCTGAAGTGTTCTGCACCTGCTGCATACTACTTCTACCAGTGAATATCCATGAAATGAAATTCTAATCAGTGTTTAAGGTTCTGTTTAAAACTTCAAAAGTTCTCTTCCTCCTCAGGTGCCATCTCAAACAGCTCACACAAAATATCTTCCTCCTCCTGCTCTAAATGCACTGTTTATGTCTTTATTGAAGTATTTCATATATTGCCATGTTACTTTCACTATTTGCTATGTTCACCAAATAAGTAAGTATAGGGATTCTGTGTCTGTAGTCAATGAATGCTTCATAAATTAGAATAAAATGAGACAATGAGTGTGACAATACTTTGAAAAAAATTTTTGTAAATTAATAATTGCTAATGAAAGTAATCTATGAAGATGGTAACAGTAAACTAAATATCCTTAAGAAGCTATTCAGTAGGATTAACCATAGACCATTAATCGAAACACCTACCACAAACCTAGGAACTTCGTTTCTCCACAAGAAATGGCATCAGTATCTCAAATTTCCTTTACATATTTCAGAACTAACTTTTAATTCTAAAACTTAATTCTCAACTACCTTTACACAAAGGTGGGATTAATAAGTTAATGATAACAAACTCATGAAATGATCAACCTTAAAACACTGTAAATGTCACCTTATGCAAACCTTTCATTTTAAAAATAAGGAAAAATAGGCATGGAGATACAAAATGTCTTGCCTGAGGTCACTTACTGGCACCTGTTTAGTTGGTGCCTACAACTAGTAAAGAAAATATAACAGACAGGAAGGCTGATTTAATTGAGGTGATCATTCTTCTAACATTATTAAAATTATCCTTGATTTTATATATGAGTGACATTTTCAAAGTATTTAAATAAATAATGACCAAAATCAACTTTATTATTGCCTTCATATGAATTAGAAAGAATAATTAAAATTGACCAGCTTTCCTAAGGTCATGCTTTTAAGTCTCTGATATATACCCATATCGAAATTCTAATTTTCAGTGTCAGATGCTAATTTATTCTAATATTCAATTTATAGGAAATGTATTAAAAAGGACTGGTGAACTCAGAGAAAAAATATAAAACAGTCATGAAATTAAAATCTGTGATAGTGTTAGGAAAATAACCATACCACTTTAAGGATAAAATCTATGATTAATTGAAAAATTAATTCCTTATACAGACTTTATTATAGCTTCTCTTAAGGTAATGCTATTTCTAATCTGATTGATTTTCTGATCCTGAAAAAATATTTCACTAAAAATTTATATACAATTCTACTTTCAGGACAACAGTTTACCTTAACATTGGATTTCTTTGAGAAATTCACCACTACACCCCAACCAAAATCATCTCCTTCATTCTTCACCTGAAAAGAAAGTAAAGCAAGTACAAAAGAGTATTTATGTTAAAAGGCAATTTAGATGTCATGCCCACATTATAGGCTAATAAAACATTCTGAGTTTTCCTGATAAAAAAATTTTTTTTTAAGATCCCTATTAACTTAAAAAAAAAAAAAAAAGACACTGACACTACAGAAAGAAATCACTGCCAAATTTCACAGGCTTTCCAGGAAGCAACAGGAATCTTTCAGTTGGCAAAAAACTGTGAAAAATGGTATCTTGTATTTGTTCGGAATATATGTGAAAGCTTTGATAACTAATGAATTCATCCAGGTCTTAAAATTGCCTTATGCTTGGATAGCATTTCTTAACTAGAAATATTTCATATTAATTCCAAAACTGTCTACTTTAGTTAATATTCCCCCAAATGAAAACCAGTAGAGATTAAAAGGCCTTCAAATGACCCCTCCTTCCTTAATCAGTATCATGTAAAACAGGTTAAACAATAAAATTAGTACAGATCAACTACTGTAGCAGGAAGCATCTACCTACTTTACTTTATCTAAAAAATACTAAATATTGAACATTTTATAATAAAAATGACATACCTTTACCAAACGACCTGGCTGTAAAAAGGGTAAGCAATATTTTGGTTTGTGAATGTATTCTTCAATTTCTTTACCCAATTTGGCAAGCTGCTGTCTAATCTTGTAGTAGATGACTACACTTTCTTCATTTGGTATTACTATTTTATTATACTGTTCTTCTGAGTTCTTTACCTCTATAAATAAAACACATATACAGTATCAAGAAATATACCTTATGTAGATTATACCAAGCACACATCTTTGGCTACTATAACTGTGGGGACTGTACTGCTACATATTGCACAGATTAAAAGCTCTGAGGAAAAGATTCAGAGACCCCCATAAAGCATGCTGCCTAGTTTCTCCCTTCTCTTTAATAGTTCTTCAGTCGCACTGGTACCATTTAGAATGCTCAACAGTTATATGTGGGTGTTGACTTCTCTACTTGAATAGCAAGAAGATTTCCACAGAAAGTTATATTGAGTAGCACTATTTTGGATCTTCTAATATGGCGCTTTGACTCTGCAAAAAATCCATTTTGCTAATTTCATTAGGCTTCCACAATCACCTGGTACTATGTCTCTAATACAGAAGACAAGAAATTTAACTAGTTATCTCTCTACTCAGTCAGTGGCTAAAACACTAGCCTTTTAGCAATTGTTCTTTTAGTTAATCTAAACATCTATGATGCCATCTTTCACCTAGTGCAGACCCACTTTCCTTGCTCATTTCCACTGTGAACAAACAGTATTTTTATTGGCATAAAACACACATAACATAAAATTTACCATAAATGACAGACAGTACACTCACAATATATGAAATCATCACTGTCAAGTAGTTTTAGAATATTTTCACTGCCCCAAAAGAGAGTTCCAAACCCTTTTAGCGAACACTCATTCTCTCCTTCCCCTAGACCCCAGCAACCTTCCTGTTTGCATGAATTTACCTATTCCAGATATTCTATATATGAGGATGCATACATCGTGTGGCTTCTGTCTTTGGCTTCCGTAACTTAGCATAATGTTCTCAAAGATCTGACTTCCCTGGTGGCTTAGACAGTAAAGCATCTGGCTACAATGCGGGAGAGCTGGGTTCAATCCCTGAGTCGGGAAGATACCCTGGAGAAGGAAACGGCAATCCACTCCAGTACTCTTGCCTGGAAAATCCCATGGATGGAGGAGCCTGGTAGGCTACAGTCCATGGGGGTTGCAAAGAGTCGGACACGACTGAGCGATTTCCCTTTCACTTTCTTTCTTTTCTCAAAGATCATCCATGTTGTAGCATGTATCAGTACTTCATTCCTTTTAATGGTGAAATAACATCACTCTATATGGGTATACCATTTTGTTTAACAGTTGATGGGCATTTGGACCATTTCTACCTTTTGGCTGTAATGTTGCTATGAATTTCCACACACCAGTTTTTGTTTGAACATACTTCCAACTCTTTTGGTTATGTATACCCATTAGTAGAGGGCACCATTGGGTCTCATGGTAATTCTATACTTAACTTGCTCTGCTGTGCTTAGTTGTTCCGTTGTGTCTGATTCCTTGCAACCCCACCAGGTTCCTCTGTCCATGGGAATTCTCTAGGCAAGAATACTGGAATGTGTTGCCATGCCCTCCTCCAGGGGATCTTCTCAACCCAGGGATCGAACCAGTGCTAAACTATTTTCTACAGTGATCACACCATTTTGTCAATTACTTAAAAAAACAGCAACAAAAAACCCATCCTAGTGAGTGTGAAGTGGTATCTCAATGTGGTTATCATTTGCATTTCCTTAATGACTAATAATGTTGAACATCTTTACATGTACTTATGTATTTTTGTTGGAGTAATGTCTATTCAAATCTTTTGTCCATTTGAAAATTAGATTATTTGCTTTTTGTTGCTGAGTTCTAAGTGCTCTTTATATATTCTACATACCAGACTCTTAACAGATGCATGATTTGCAAGTATTTTCTCCTACTTTGTGGGTTTTCTTATTATTACTGCTGGTGTATGTTGAAGCGCAAATGTTTCAAAATTTAGACAAAATACTATTTATTCAATTTTTCTTTTGTTGCTTATACTTCTGGTGTCTTATCTAAGAAACCACTGGGAAAAAGAAGTTTATGAGGATTTATACCTTTATTTTCTTCAAAGAGTTTTAAGGTTTCAGCTATTCTATTCAAGACATCCACCCATTTTCAGTTACGGTATGGAGTAAGGGTCCAAATTCACTTTACTGCATGTGGCTATTCTACTGTCCTAGCAGCACTTGTTAAAAATCAACTGACACAGGGGCTTCCCTGGTGGTTAAGTGGTGAAGAATCCGCCTACCAATGCACAAGACACAGGTTCGATCCCTGGTCCAGGAAGATCCCACATACAGCAGAGCAACTAATGACACATGCTGTAACTCCTGAGCCTATGCCCTAAAGCCTGTGGGCCACAACTACTGAGCTCACATGTCCCAACTACTGAAGCCCACGCACCTAGAGCCCATCTCCGCAACAAGAGAAGCCACAGCAATGAGAGCCCATGCACCACAACTAAAGAGTAGCCCCTGCTTGCCACAACTAAAGAAAAAGTCCAAGGAGCAACAAAGACGCAGCAGGGCCAAAATTAATCCCCTGGCTCAACGGTGGGCAGCAAGTGCAATGCTCTTCTCTACAGTTCTTCTTGCACTTGACTTCTTTCTTAGAAAAATCAAAAGGAGCAGTTACAACATTTCTACTGTCCCTGGCCAGACCCCATGCAGAATATACAATTTACCTTCAAGCACCACAATTTAAGAAAGACACATTTAGACATTTATAAAGCTGGCTGGAGACTGGACATGTAAGGAGACCCAGAGTTTGAAGACTACTTCCTCCTCCTCTAAGCCTATTTATTTTTATTAATTGCTTATTTTCAGTGACACCAGAGTCAAGATGCTGCAAAGGTCTACGTAAGTACTGAGACATGCTCTTTGGATTTTTTTTTTCTTTCCTTTTTTCTTTCAACCTCTAACTTCTGGTCTTTGATACCCTCTGAGGCATACTGCATCCTCCTGGTTATTTTTAATGAACTGCCCTACTTCTTACAAGAATCATGTTCCTTTCACTTGAGAATAGAAGGCTATTCTTAACACGTTACAGCAGTAAACATAATCAGAAAAAGATATGACTTTAAAAAATTGGTAGGCTAAAGTCAATAAGAAGTTTTATGAGAAGGAAAACTATACACTGAGATGTTAATCTTGCTGCTCTACCAAAAGTTACAAAGCAACATTGCAGGTATCAGTAGAATACTAAATAAGCACTGACAGGGGTTGTTTATGGAGAGATGATATACACAAAGACTCTGCCTGAGGCCCCCATCCTCCACTCCAAAGCATTTCTGTTCTCAGACTACGTAACTAATGAATCAAAAGTTGGAAAGACATTTTAAGAAATCACATGTGTTTTGTAAGTAGGACTCTAACTACAGCTACATATCACTCTGAAGTGAAGTGAAGTGAAGTTGCTCAGTCGTGTCCGACTCTTTGCGATCCCATGGACTGTAGCCTACCCAGGCTCCTCAGTACATGGAATTTTCCAGGCAAGAGTACTGGAATGGGTTGCCATCTAGGAAGTTAATTTAGGTGCAGCCTGCTTTTTCCCAAATTAAGGACAGTATCTCTTTCTAGCCAATCAAAAAGTAGAGGAACCTCAGTATAAGCTGGTTTCCCTGCAGTGTACTGCCGTAACAAAGCCTCAGTATCTTAGGAAACAGAATGTGAGACATGCTCATAAACTCTTAGGACAATTTTCAACCAATTTTCCCCTTTTGAGGGAGAGATGGTGGTTCCAAAAATATATGTGTATCACATAAAACGTGCAATAGATAGAGCTGTGAGAGATGGAGAAATAAAATGCTACCCCCAGTACTGAGGAAATTTTATGAAAGGTTTAAGTTTAAATGGCTTTACTGATCTATGGCATTACTAACACTAATAAAATAGGTATTTACTGACCATTTAACATAAATGATCATATTTAATTTTCATGAACTGAATGAACTAGGTATTATTCCAACTGCATAAAAAAGCAAACTAAGGCTGATAGCTCAGTTGGTAAAGAGTCTGCCTGCAAAGCAGGAGACCTAGGTTCGATTCCTGGGTCGGGAAGATCCCCTAAGAAAGAAATGGCAACCCACTCCAGTATTCTTGCCTGGAGAATCCCATGAACATGGGTCACAAGAGTCAGACACAACTAAGTGACTAAGTACAACACAACAACACAAGGCTGAGGCAGTCTGGATTTAAATCCAGGTCTAACTCCACAGCTCTTGCTATTTAACCATAGCATTATCTATTAATGAATAAACAAAAAGATTAAAATGAAATCTGAATATTTAAGAACCACATTTATTTAAGAATGTACTCCAATACCAAACAGCAAAGTTCAACAAAGCAAAACCACAATTACTTTCCCACCAACGTAACTTGAGAAAATACTTGGAGAATTCTGCCACTATCCTCCACTGTATCTGGGATATTTCCTATGGAATTACAAAATAATAATAGGTGAAGTTTAGAAAGTAATTTACCAAACTTTACCAAATAGGAAGGGTTAGGGAGGGATAAATTGGGAGCAAGGGATTAACAGAGGCACACTACCATATAAAAAATAAACAGGGTTTTACTATATAGCACAGGGAACTGTATTCAGTAACCTGTAATAAACTATAATGGAAAAGAATTTTTTAAAAAAGAATATAGATTTATATATATACATGTGTGTATAACCAAATCACTTTGCTATATACCTAAAACTAACACAATATTATATAAATCAACTATATTTCAATTTTTTTAAAGTAATTTAATAAGTGTTCAAATATACTATTTTTATAAAGAAGGGAAAAAAGCAAAAGTAAGTGTATCAAAGTACACTCTATTTCTTTTGGTTATTCAGTCTTTCTGGCTGTATGTGCATGTATAATTATCTTAATCATGAATGATAGTGCTAACTGCCTTGGAGGAATATTTTAAAGTTTCATTCTTTTTACTGAAAATATTTAAGGCGGCTTGTAACTATATACTTGACTCAACAACAGCCATTTGAAATTTCTAAGAACTAAAGTAAAATTAATGACTTTCCTTCTTCAGTATCAACCTAATTTCAATACCTCCTTAATTTAAACCCAAATCCACACTGTACTTAAATTCTGTTGATTTTTTAATTCTATTATCACATATTATTTTTTGCATGCAGGCAGATTTATAGCTCCTTTAAAATCACAATTCTTTGAAACAAGAATCATCCTCTCTCCTTGCTAAGGCTACGGATTATTATCAAGACAAACTATATTAAATACTTAACAAGAAAATAATATTGGGTTGGCTAAAAAGTTCATCTGAGTTTTCCTGCAATGTCTCATGGAAAACTGAACAAACTTTCTGGCCAACCCAATAAAATGTAAAGTGATCTAAAATTATATTTGTGATTAATTTTATATGATGTGTTTTAAAGATTCAATCAATGGCTTTGCTTCTGGAAATATAAGAAAGGGCTTCCCTGGTGGCTCAGATGGTAAAGAATCTGCCTGCAATGCAGGAGACCCAAGTTCGATCCCTGGGTTGGGAAGATCTACTAGAGAAGGGAATGGCAGCCCACTCCAGTATTCTTGCCTGGAGAATCCCATGAACAGAGGAGCCTCATGGGCTACTGTCCATGGGGTCGCAAAGAGCTGGACATGACCAAGCAACTCACACACACACACACACACACACACACACACACACACAATTCTTAAAATAAGTCAGCTCAAGTGTTTTCTCATCCATGTTTGGCAGATAAGTTACTGCTGCTGCTAAGTCGCTTCAGTCGTGTCTGACTCTGTGCGACCCCATAGACTGCAGCCCACCAGGCGCCCCCGTCCCTGGGATTCTCCAGGCAAGAACACTGGAGTGGGTTGCCATTTCCTTCTCCAATGCATGAAAGTGAAAAGTGAAAGTGAAGTTGCTCAGTCATGACCAACTCTTAGCAACCTCAGGGTCTGCACCCTACCAGGCTCCTCCGTCTATGGGATTTTCCAGGCAAGAGTACTGGAGTGGGTTGCCACTGCCTTCTCCAAGATAATTTACTACATCTACTCTTATAATCAAAAAGGGACGATTCATGCTTTAATAAAAACAGCTTGGCTTAGTTAGGAACAGGACCAAGATTCTAATCTCAAACTTGTCATCAATCAAATGTGTAACCTAATGTACTGATAACTTCTCTTATGCCTTATTTCTTTTACAGCTGTAAAATGATGCCAAAGCTTATTCCAGAGCTATAGCTTGTAATGAAGAAGCTGCTCTTAATTAAGATGTAAGAAATTAAGAGGAAAGAGTTATGATCTCTCATCTAGGTAAGGGTAAAAAAAAAATGTGAACTTAACTTACTTCAATGTTCCAAGTCTTTTTCACTTTTTTAAGGCACACTATTATACTTTGTCTACTTTTAGCTACATGAAAATTGAGTGGTAGTGTCCTATCTACTTTTGATGGAAAGGTATTGTTGCTTTTATTATTAAATAACTCACAGGACATTTACAAAGTGAAATTACGTTGTCATTAAAAACTACACTTTCAAAGGATACTTGAAATTAACTTTAAAAAGCCAGAATGAGTGAGTCAGTGAATGTAAAGCATTTAACAGAATGCTAGGCATATGGTAAATGTTTAATAATTGATATTATAAATAGCATTGCTGTTATTACCAAAGCATTGTTAAATCTGACTTTAAAAAACAATATGAAAAATATGTATTAAAAAAAAAGGGAGAACCCAAAGTGTTAACAGTTGGCTGTGTGGCTGTCTGTGAGATCAGAACTGAGCTTCAATTTCCTTTGTATCTTTTGCAAAATTTGTGTTTGTTTCTTTATGGCTATGCATTATTTTTACAAGATTTACCCAAACCAGCGTTTTAAATCTTTCTTCTATTTTAGATTTTAATCAGCTCTATCTTCTAAAATAAGGATCAACACACAACACAGAGCTCTACTTGAACATAATTACCCATAGAACACTTACTTTTGGACTTTAGAAAGCATTATCTTAATTTTGTTATATCATTATTCACAAATGAGTTACTATGTGATATGTCTATAACAATAAAGTGTACTACATTCGAATTAGCAGCGGCCTCATGTTCTGACAGGGTTTTCTTACTTTCATTTTAAAATTTTCCAGGTGGGACATTACTGTACTTTTATGTAAGGACCAATTCTTGGCTTACCAGAAAAAAACCAAGGGCCAAAGCAGTCAATAACACATCCACCTTGCTATTTAGCCTACCCTAGCTAAATAAAGCTATTATAGTAATTTTATACTTACTCTCTACTACTCCTGGAATTGCTCTATAATGCTGAAACTGGTAGAAGGATTTTTCCAACATGTACTCAGGATTAATTTCTTCTACTCGTAGCAAGTTCAAAACCATGTTGTAGGTCAAATGGAAAGCACTATTTAGAGGATCAGCTGAGCCCTAAGAGAGGAAAAAACATGTTAATGTTATAGGTTTTTCAAATAAATTCACACAAACATTTTAACCTCAAACTGCTTAATAATTTAGTCTAAATTAAAGAGTACTATAGAAACATACTAAGTTCCTTCTTTTAAATGACCCACACAAAGTTGTAAAGGAGTAGTTTGGGGAAAGTGAAGGGGGCAAAAAATCACTAAATAAGACAGTAGTAGTTAATATACTACTGGTCAAACACATTTAGCTGTCTGCCGTCTAGGCACTTGACAGGATTACACATTTTGCCCTCAGTGTGGAGGGCAAATCAGGTGTAGTGATGTATCACTTCCTGGCCAAATATTTAATCGGTGGTGTGAAAAGCTGTATTTTCCCTCCTGGCACAGTGACTGCTAGTATTCAAGACAGCGGTTTCGCTATCAGCTTGAATCCATAACCAATAATAAGCTGAGTCTCCTTTGTAAACCTGCGATGAACAGGTTAAGAGAAACAAACCTTTCAGTTACTGAGATTTATGTTTGTTACAGTAGCATAATCTAGCCTATGTTGACAGAGCACACTAAATTTATTTCATATAAAAATGAGCTACCTTGAAACTCTCAATTTCCTAGAATGATATAAAACTTTCTAGTATTTCCCCAAAATTTATAGGTCATTTTTTATCCACACTTTGACAATTCCTCTTTTTCTCCCTTACTGTAGCTATTACCAAAGAAGGGCCAGGCAAAATAAAACATTTATCACAAAATAGTGTGACCTTAATTTGCAATATGGTTTATATCCAAAATACTTTCTAAAGATCTAAACTTTTCTTACAATGTTTCTTCAGGAATACTACTTTCTAAATGCAAATACTTTCTAAGATTGAAAATGATTATGTAGTTGTATAGGAGAAATGACCAACTTCTTAAAGATACATGCTAGAATACTTAGAAGTGTCACAAAATATTCATATCCCTAAATGGCATAGCAAAATATGCAGATACTCTTAAGGTATTTAGGAACTTTTAAACTGCAATCCATAAGCTAGCCTTATTGCATTCAGAATTATAAATATATGCATACAGGATTTTATGACAAGGAGTAGAACTTTCAACAGTCTCAAATGATCATATTCCTTAATTCCTGAAAAATCAAGAGCCATTTACCGTAGGGGGTGAGTAAGTCTCTAAAAACCTTAATTTGTATCCACTTTCCTACAAAATAGAGCCAAATGGAAATGTGGAATTATATGAAAACCATATTCTTCAGAAAGAGGAATGAAAGACAACTTCCATCTACTTTGCAATTTTGCAAACAGACCAGCTTTTTATTATTTTTTTTCCTTTCTACTCTTACTACCTTTAAGAAATTTGATGCTTCAATATTATAAGAGCTTATTTCCAACCTCAAGCTCTTTTATATTCCA
Organism: Ovis canadensis; assembly: GCF_042477335.2. Taxonomy (NCBI): domain Eukaryota; kingdom Metazoa; phylum Chordata; class Mammalia; order Artiodactyla; family Bovidae; genus Ovis; species Ovis canadensis. The sequence continues at coordinate 36,852,526 of NC_091260.1, forward strand.
GCTGTTGCAAAATACACCTATCTGAATTCTCCATCACATTAAACTCAACATAGCACTGTAACCGGAAAAGGCAATGGCCCCCCACTCTAGCACTCTGGCCAGGAAAATCCCATGGACGGAGGAGCCTGGCAGGCCTGCAGTCCATGGGGTCCCTGAGGGTCAGACACGACTGAGTGGACTTCACTTTCACATTTCCCTTTCATGCACTGGAGAAGGAAACGGCAACCCACCCAGTATTCTTGCCTGGAGAATCTCAGGGACAGGGGAGCCTGGTGGGCTGCCGTCTATGGGGTCACAGAGTCCCAGCAGCAGCAGCAGCATTGTAACACTGTATCCAGTGACCCCAGGATAACCCCAACTTATACAAGATATACTGGCATAATCATTAACAGTCCCTTATTTCACTATTACAGTATTCTAATTTGGATACTAAAAAATATGGCTATACAGCCTGCTCTCAGTATCCTCAGACTCCCTATCTGGGGAGTCAATCAACTGTAGACTGAAAATACTTGGGGAAAAAATTGCAGAAAGTTACAAAAAGCAAAACTTGAATGTGCCATAGTGCACCAACAACTATCTACATTGTATTTACAGCTATTTAAATAGCATTAACACTGTAGTCCATACTATAACCTAGAGAAGATTTAAAGAAAAGGATGTATACAGAGTATATGCAAATACTATGACATTCGTAAGAGACATGAACATCCCTGGATTTTGGTATTCTGGTATTGGGGAAGAGGTCCTTAAAACCAATCTCCTGAGAATACCAAGGATGACTGTAAAATATATACAGTGATTAAATACACATAACAGAATACTATTCAGACTTAAGGAAGAAAATTCTGCAATATGCAACAACACAGATGAACTCTAAGAACATTATGCTAAATGAAATAAGCCCATCATAGAAAGACAAATCCTGCATACTTCCATTTATATGAGGCATCTAAAAAAATCAAATTCATGGACTCGAAGAGTAGACTGATAGTTGTCAGAGACTGAGAGGAATAATTGGGAAGTTACTGATTAAAGAGCACCAAGTTGCAGTGAAGTGAGATAAATGAACTTTAGAGATTTGCTATACAATAGTCAATAACAACATAATTTTACAAAATAATAGTTTAAGAAGAGAGTGCATCTCATGCTAAGTGTCCTTTCCACAATAAAATTTAAACTCCTCCCTTTAATTAAATTAAAGAGAACAGAACTTTACACTTATAGGGTAACAAATCTAGAGCTGTTAAGTAAATGGAATGAAAAAAATCTGTACTAAAGAAACCAAGAAGCTGTCATTATTTCCTCCTGACTCAATTATTTTCATAAACAAAATACGAGGAAAGAAAAATAGTGTTTATTATAGCCAACAAAACTTAAAAGAAAAGAATAATACAAGTTTTCAGTCTTGGCCATTTTCTGTACACAAAGGACTAAAGTTAGTTACATAGATCCTAAAAATGGGTTTCCAAGTGTTAATCTTTAAAACTGAAAATAAGATACCATATGATCACTATGAATACGTACAGATAAGCTTTCCCTTCGCTCATATAAAAACAACAAAAAAAACAAAAACAGAATTAACCTATTTTTGTTGCAGCATACCAGGCTTCTCACAACCTTATCTCAAATTCTCTAGGCAAGTCCTAAGATACTGCCTTATGCATGTCTTTACATGTTTTGAAGCTTTAAGTAGCTGATTAGCTGGCAGTTAATTTTATATTTTTAATGCATGTTAATTAAGTTTCTTATCTTATTGACAGCATTTTCTAGGGATATGCCTAATAATTCTTTACTACATGGAAAAGGAAAAGGAAAGCAACCAGGTCAAACTTCCTTGAGAAGCTCTTCAAAACAAAACAAGTATCTTAGACAATCCAAAACACAAATATTAAACAAGCAAAATGAGGAGGTTAATTTGAAATAAAGGTTATATATTTAAATTTATTATTGGGATATTTACACACTCTTAATAGGATGAATTGGAATGGTAGATTGTAAAATTAATTTGTTAAGCTATCTGGGCTTACAAAAATAGAAGAAGGTTAACTGTGCAAAATATTGATATCATCTGCCCTACTTCTGGTTCCGATAGGTAAGAAGCAATCTGTGCAGTGGAGTGGGCAGATAGACTTGTCTTATATTTGGAGGGCAAAATAAACATTTCTGCCCTCTCTGCAGACCCCCATCCCCTCCACTGCATGACTTGCTCTTTTCCTATTAGAATAGAAAGTAGAGTACAAAGTATCAGCAATTTGAGCAGGCACCCTCCTCTACCTTCTTCTAAGCCCAGATAGTTTAGTAAATTAACTCATCTACTCAGAAAGTATTTGAACTGATGCAATTAATTTTGATGTGGTCCTGAAGTATGCTTCTCAAATTCCTGGTGATGGCACAGAAGCTTAACTTGGTTACCTTAAGTAGTTGTTTTCCAATCGTTGGGCTCATCTTTTCATCTACCATAAGAATTACAATTCCTCTATCATCCATTCCCCTCCTTCCAGCACGACCAGACATCTGAATATATTCACCAGAGGAAATCTGAATGAAAATAATCAAAGTTTAGGAGAAACTCTGCTGAAAAACATATTCTTAAGATTTTTCTTATCATAAAATACACAAGCACAAGCTATACATTTGAAGAAAGAAAAAGATTAAAAACATGAACTTTTAGGAAAGATTTACATAAAAAGACAAAAAAGCAACACTTAAGAATAATGTTGCAAAATTTTAGCTCTGTAATGATCAAATGGCTATAAGGAAATACTGGCTAATTAACTTGTACAAAAAATATCTTTAAGCTAGATATTCTGGAAAACAGGAAAGTTTAAGAAAGCAAACAATGACCTCAAATCTACTAAATATCAATTCTGACTTGATCATAAATTTTCTTAATTTCCAAACGGGATTAATATAAAAATTAACACACACATAAAGCACAATTTCTACTTTCTCAGTGTATATCCTTGGCATCCAGAAGAGTCCATTCATCACTAAGAACTACCTAAAGTAGAAAGGTTAGTAAGTCTCCCACACACAGTCTTTCAGGGTAAAAGTGAACCAACTGAACACTGGGCAAAGTTTTATCTGTAAGCGCACATACTCTTCTCCTGCGGAAAGGGTTCAGCATTTCCAGACTTTCAAAAAATGTCTGGCTCAGGAAGGGTTATGAACTATTATGCTACTAGAAGGCATATTACTGATAGCATTAAAAACAAACCTAACAACCTGAGACCAACCTTAAAGATTAGAAAAGAACATTTCAAAATGGCAGTCTGATAAATCTCAACAGGGCTCAAGGGCATTACATTTTGACATAATCTAAAATTGTGCTCTTTAGATTTCATAATTATGTTCCTGAACCATCAAGAAAAAGTCCCTTTTTAAAATTCAACTACCCTCATGACTCTATATCCTTTCTCTGGGGTCCACTGGAGGCCAAGGAGTATGTATAGTAACAAAAGACTTATTCATTTTCTTGTAGCATTAATTGTATTCAAAGAACTATTTTTAAACCGATAAATTATGAAGAATTTAAAAATGTATAGTAACTTAAAATATAAAACATGGAAGACTTTGTCCACTTTACCATTAAAAATTGTATTCTACATGAATCAGTCTTCTTTCAATTTAAAAAGTCATAAGTTACGTAAAGCTTTTGAACGCTATGTAAAAATTTCTAAAAAGAAATGGTACTGACTCTGTATACTTACATTTCTCTTTTGTTTAGGATCCAACACACTTCAAAACAAATCAAGAAAAATGCTTTGCCTTTAGAATTCTACCATGAGATTTTTCAGTGTATTGGTGATTAGTAACTACTGCCAGATATTTCTTTAAGCAGAAAAAAATCATTAAGAACTAAAGAAACAGCTAATAATTTGCTCCAAATGCCACATTATATGAATTTTTGGTTTGCACTAAATACTTAAAACTAGAAATCTCTCTTCCTCCACCTTCTTTTCACTCTTGTGATGCTCCACTGACTGCCTGGTAAATACCCATCTGCTGTTTGTCGCTCAGTTTTAGGATTGCCTTCTTTATGAAGTCTTTCCTGACCCCTTATATATAAGTGACTTTTTTTGTTTTATTCTTTCTGTACGTACTTCTCAGGGTCCATAAAATAACTTCCACCTGCACTAAGTCACTTCACAGTAGAAACTGGTTTGGTTTTGCATTAAATTTAACATCCTCAGCACTTACCATAGTTCTAGACCCATAGTTTAAGTTTAGTAAGAAGGGGTTACTTGCCTCTGGATTAAGAATTTATTTTTACTCCAATTCACCATTTCACTCATGATCCCGACTTTTGCTTTAGAAAAGACATATGTGCAAACCTATTAAAAATCTTCATTTTAAATTTGAAGAGTAAAACAGTGAACCACAATTGTATCCACTATAGCAGAGGTGTTTTAAATAACAAACTCTAAGAAATAAAAATTCTAGATATATTTAAAATGCATTACAACAGTCATGGCTCATTTGTACACTTATCACCAAACTCTTCCACCAAAAGTAATCTTTGACTAAAAAACAGTGATAGAATGAATTTGAAAACTTAATGAATTATTAGCTCACATACAAGTATTTAGAACTGAAAATCTCAAAGATTATGTGAGCCAAAATCATCTTAGGTGATTAACAATTGAAGCTTCAAGTTACTTCAATATATGAAATTATTTTACTTACCCATCGGAAATCCTTCCCATCAAATTTTCGGGCGTTTGTAAATAAAACAGTTCTAGCTGGCATGTTAATCCCCATAGCAAAAGTCTCAGTGGCAAATAAGGCCTAAATGAATGAATAATTACACAATTAAATACATATTTTAAACTGAAAAACTAGTCTCATATTCAAATATAAATAAATCATTACTTTTTAAAATCAGTTGCTTGTGTGTGTGTGTGTTAGTTTCTCAGTTGTGTCCGACTTTTTGCAACCCCACGGACTGTAGGCCGCCAGGCTCCTCTGTCCATGAAATTCTCCAGGCAAGAATATTGGAGTGGGTTGCCGTTTCCTTCTCCATTAGTTGCTAATAAAACGCTACAAAAATAAGACAAGCTACTCCAGGTTTATTTTAGTATTTTATACTCAAATTATTAAATTTACATATAATTATATATACTATTATAAATTTATATTATATTTAATGCACCTTACACCCCCCCCAAGTTTTTAATTCAGGGAAAACAGTCTTTCTTTAATTCCAGAGGTGGTAACTTGAAAAGACTATTACTGGTCTAATGGGCAAGGCATTATTAGGCTGTAGAGTATTTTTATAAACATATTAAGATTTCCTGGCTTCTTCCTTGATGATTCAGTGGTTTCAGAGACACCTTTCAAAATCGGCAGCACTTTCAGTTCACATTTAAGACTTTACCAACAAAAAGCACATAAAGGTATGTATAGAAATTAAGGTATGTGTACAAATTAAGTCACTGAAGTACTACTAAATAATCTAAATTGTCATCAATAGCTAACAAGATTAAAAAAAAACTATGTCATCAACTCAACAGAATACTATCCAATTGTTAAAATGAATGAAGAGCAATGCATATGACAAAATTGAGTAATATAGGTAACATAATCACTTTTGAATAAAAATTAAATCAAGTATTATTTGTATGTATCCTAGTAGATATTTATGGGAAGTGAAGGGCAATGGGGGTCTTTAATGTTTTACTTTATGTACAGTTACTCAATTTGACTTCTACACTATACTTGAAAGATTCCTTAAAATGGACCTAAACAAAATATACAATCTATGTAAGAACATCAACAGGGCCTTACCAGGTCCCAGGTATAAACAGTGACCAATTCTTTATCTAAAATACTTCAAGTATGATCTTTTTAGGGTGAGTAAATTTCTTTTAAATATCCTATTTAGTACTAAAGTTCTCATGACAAATCTCTAATTTGAGTTTTAAACATAAAATAATTTGAGTCATATAAAGGTTTATGACAACATTTTAGAGTTGTTTTCCATTTTCAATAGTCTGCTACTGGGTACAGGTATTGACATACTATTAAAAATTAAGTTAGACTCTTTTCAATTGAAATGAGAACATCCTAAATAGCTCTTTCACAAGTCTAACTGGCAATTCTCCTTGTTTTTTCTCTAAACTAGTCCTTTTAATCTGTATAAAGGAGTTCACTTACAAAATCAACTCTAGGTGTGATAATTAAACAACACCTGGAAAATTCTACACTGTATTCAGTAATGATACCACTTCTTACTTTAAGACTAGGAAAACAGGGACTTCTCTGGTAGTAGGTACAGTGGCTAAGACTCTAGATCCAACATGCCACAACCAAGAGTTCACCTGCTGCAACTAAAAGACCCTACATGCCACAGCCAAAGATCCCTCGTGTGGCAACTAAGATCCAGTGCAGCCAAATCAATAGACTAGAAAATGAAACAAATGATTTCCACATATAGTCCCAAATTTATGAAGCATAATACTGCACACAAAAATCAAGTTCATCACCCAAGTCATTCCACTCAACTTACTCAAAAACAAAACAATAACAGAAACAAAGTTGCTTATGAACAGTGTTCTTGATAATTTTCAAACTGCCCACAAATCACAATTTTAGGGCATAATAAGTAAAAATAAAATCATACCTTTATTAATCCTTCAGAAAAGAGAATTTCTATAGTTTCTTTCAAAATAGGCAGTAAACCACCATGGTGAATACCAATCCCCCGTTTCAAGAGAGGAAGTACATTTTCAACCTACAATTGGATTAAATTATATTTTTTTAAAAATGTGAGGAAAAGAACTTTTCAAATGTGAAACTAACCAAGCAAAGGAAAGTAAGTAATCAAGAAAGAATCCTGTTAAAGGAAACATTATACAACTTTTTCAGAAAAAAGCAAAAAACAAACCCATATTCCCAGATTATTAAATACAAAACACAATGTAATTCTGCCATAGCTTTAATATAAACAAGTTTTAAATAAACTTTATAAATGCTTTGCTTCCTCACTCAAATTTTCTAGCATCACTTCATCTCCTCCTAAAAAATTAATGGTTATTAAATGGCAAAGTGTGTATCTGTGCAAAATAAACAAAAAATACTGGCCAACTCAAACCAAAAGGGAATAACTAACTATAAAGCATATTTAATATAAATATTTGGTTGTTAGTCGTGAAGTCGTGTCCAACTCTTTCACAACCCCGTGGACTGTAGTCCACCAGGCTTCTCTGTCCATGGGATTTCCTAGGCAAGAATACTTGAGTGGGTTGCCATGCTCTCCTCCAGGGGGATCTTCCCAACCCAGGGATCAAACCCATGTGTCTTATGTCTCCTGCATTGGCAGGCAGGCTCTTTACTACTAGCACCTGTACTTCATCTTAAATAAATTTCTCTAGAGGTCCATCTCATTAACACTAATAAATGCCATTAAATTTTTTTATTAGCACAGACTTCATGGGCCAGCACGACTCATCAGTGAAGGCTGAGATGGGCACACACATATGCCCCAAGATACCCAAGCCCTTTTTAGACAAGGACTGTTGGCCACTCCACAAAGGCATTACTCGTCGTGTAGTCCTTCTCCAAGGAAACAGACAACACACTTCACAGAGGTCTCTGCCATCAATATTCTACGTTTCTAACTAATAATAAATCCAAAGGAGCTCTTCTCTCAAAATAACACCAAAAAAAGAAGTGTGCTAGAATGACAAGGATATATAAAGACATGGCTCAGCCCTTAGATACTGTTAACTCAGCTGGAAAGAAAAATCACAGTTTATTTATTTATTTATTTATTTATTTTTTAAATCACAGTTTAAATACCAAGAAACATGCAGTGCAGTCCTATTGTAAAGACCACACAAATCAAAGCAATTATTTGTAGGCAGAGTATGACCTTCCAATTTTTCTTTTCACAAAATAAAACTTTCACACAGTATTAGGTTGGACTAAAAAATTAGTTCTCAGGATTGGATGCACATTAGAACAAGAGTTTCTGAAAGAATCTAATTATCAGGGCACACCAGATAATTAAATCAGCAGCCTTGGAGTGGCAATGAGGCATGAGTATTGAACTCCTAAAACAACTCTTACAGGCAAAAGAAAAGTGAAAGTGAAGTTGCTCAGTCGTCTCCGACTCTTTGGGACCCCATGGACTGTAGCCTGCCAGGCTCTTCTGTCCATGGGATTTTCCAGGCAAGGATACTGGAGTGGGGTGCCATTTCCTTCTCTAGGGGACCTTCCCGACTCAGGGACTGAACCCGGGTCTCCCGCACTGCAGGCAGACTCCTTACTGTATGAGCCACCAGGGAAGCCAAAAGAAAAAACCACTTTAATTAACTAAAGAAAAGCAGAAATTAAGTTGTTCACTAAACATGATTTTCATTAGGTGTACTTTATTGTATCTGCTACCCTTATGAATTAAGAAACTGACTGACTTAAAATTAGCATTTAAAAATTTTGCAGTATTAGGAACAGAAGCAGTAATTTCCAGATTATGCTAGCTTTCAGAGAAAAGTTCCTTCAAGGCAGCAAATCTTTCCTTCTGTCACCTTCTTAGAAGTTCAAAACAAAAATTAAGGTCTCATTTCAGTGCACAATGCAACATATTTACTGCAGTGTGCAAATAGTGCAATATATAACATAGTAACAAAACCATGAACTACAAAGTGAATATATACTATCTGTTAATATCCACACTCTACTTAATGACATTAAACACACCTGAGGGAGCTTTTTGTCTTCATCAGACAAGCAGTCAATTGCATTACTAAAAACTTCTTCAACCATCTTCTTTTCCTCATCTAGGAGAGAAAATTCAAGGGTATATAAATATCTAAGTGAGTTGGTGATACCAAATTTCACACTGCAAAGAACAGATTCATGAAGAGTAAAAGTAATGACTCAGGATTTAAGACAGAAGGGAAAGCATATCAAATTTACCACATAATTAAATATAATTCACTGCCTTTGAAAACAGATCTAGCAGCTAGCCCATGAATAAAAGTGCTTTTTTATAAAAGCAGTAACAATAACTACAATAGCTATATACATGCAATATTTAAGTGAAAAAATTGCAGGATATGGGGATTATTATTACTCACTATTGAGGAAAGTGAGACATACAGCAAATAATGAGCATTGGCATTAACTGTTAGATCAACAATTTCAAAGCCTATACTCTTAACCATTTATACTGCCTTCTTTACAGTGCCTATTAAGTTAATAGCCAAAAAACACTTGTTGACTTAATCAATACAAAACCCTGCAACATTAAGCACATGCAGCACTGGCAGTGATAAAATATTTCTAAGTAGAGCAACTGACTCAGTAAAAAAGAAAAACAATATTGGCTTTAGGTGGGCATATGGGTTATCTGCCATGTTATTTTTACCCATGGATAAGTAAAAATTAGCTTTAAAATGCATGGGATTGGGACTTCCCTAGTGGTCCAGTGCTTAAGAATCCACCCAGTGAACTCAGAGCCAATGTGCTATGGAGCAACTAAGCCTGTGCGCCACGTCTACTGAAGCTGGAATGCCTAGAGCCCGTGACCCACAGCAAGAGGAGCAACTGCAGTGAGAAGCCTGCACACTCCAACTACAGAGTAGCCCCTGCTCACTACAACTAGAGAAAAGTCCATGTGCAGGGAAGAAGATCCAGCGCAGCCAATTTTCAAAAATACATGGGATTAATTCTATGCCTTGATAGAGAAAACAAGAAAACTAAAATCTGATTTTGGATGACTGAAAATATTATTTACTTCTCACTGTATAGGATTAGATATGTAAAAGGCTAAAGTAAATGACAACTGGGTTGGTATTCAGCATGCAGCAATTTTTGCCTAGGATATACTACTTTCTAGCTGGGTGACTTTTAAGTAGTTACACTTACAGTTAATATGTGGGAATAATAAGTTGATTTGCTAAAAGTTTTTCTACTTTTTTCAAAAATTATGCCACAGTTAGGTACAGGGGCAGGTCTTCCTGGTTTGGATTTCCAGAAGAATGAAACCTAACAGACGATAATCTGACCAAGAGACTAATCTTAAGTAATCAGATAGAAAACCACAGTAACCAAAGAGCTATGGCAATAAAGTATAAGAAGGTATGAGTCTAATACTTCTTAGTAGGGTTCTTTGGATTTCATGTAGAACAAATATTTTATATATATACTTATCTTCCGATAAAAGAAGGAAAAGAAATGGTAAATCGAGCCTTAAAGCTTTTATAAATGTGATAGAATTACTGCTCTAACTGTACGGTGAGCTGCAAATCTTAGCAATACACAATTGCTGTCTTACCAGAAATATATTTACATTCACTTCCACATGGCATTAAAGCAATACTGAAATTATACAGTACCTGTGTTGAAATCTAATTTGGTCATCTGAAGTGCGTAAGCTTCACAATCTTTCTTACTAAAACTGAAAATAATTACAGGTTGAAAATTTCTTTCCATAATCATCTTCACAATCTTGAATACGTTTGATGGACCTGCAAAAAAAAGTACATAAACTATGATGAAAAATTAACTCAAAATGGACCACAGACTTCATTGTAAAACTACAAAACTCATATATATGTAGGCGTAAATCTTCATGATGTTGGGTAAGGCAAAGCATTCTTAAGATATGATAGCAAAAGCACAAGCAACAAAAGAAAACAAATCAGATAACTATATTTCATCAAAATTTAAAACTTTTGTACTTCAACAGACACCAGCAATAAAGATACCTTTAACTTACAGAATGGGAGAAAATATTTACAAATCAGATATCCGATAAAGGTCTAGTATCCAGAATATATAAAAAATCCTTACTATTCAAGAACAAAAAGAAAATCTAATTTTTGAATGCACCAAAAATTTGAATAGATATTTGTCATAAAATCATAAAATGGATATTTCTTGACAATAGAAAGGAATGATGTATTGATATATGCTGAACATGGATAAACTTGATAAAAAAAAAGCTAACTGAACGAAGTCAGATGCAAAAGACCACATATATCATGATTCCACTTATATGAAATGTCTACAAAAGGAAAACAGAAATAGAAACTAGATTAGTGATTACTCAAGGGTGAGGGGTAGATAAGAGATTGGGAGAAAATAAAGAATGACCATGAATGGGTATAGGGTTTCTTTCTGAGTTAATGAAAATGTTCTAGATTACAAAGTAGTTGTACAATTTTGTGACTATACTAAAACCTACTTAATTGCACCCTTAAAATATGGTGACTTCAATAGTATGTGAATTGTACTTCAATAAAAAATGTTGACTGTGATGACAGCTGCATAATTCTGTGACTGTACTAATAACCACTGAATTGCATATTTTAACAAGTCAATTGTAAAATGAACTATCTCTCAACAAATGTCACATAGAAAAAAGACATAAATTTTTACTCAGTTTTATCACGTACTATCTAGACATCTATATAGCTTCCAGAGGGGGGAAAACGTCTTTTTTTTTTTTTTATGTAATTTGAAAATACAATTTTCATGTAAAATTTTCAAAAACAAAGTTCCAAGTTACCTTTTGTTCCTCCTTTTCGCCCCTTCTGATCTCCTTTTGCCAAATCACCAGCATCTCGAAGTACTTGCATTGCAGTATTAAAATTATCTTCTCTGAAGTCACCCTAGCATCACAAATATTTTTCTATATAACTTCAGTAATACTTAATCATAATCCAAACTTTTTTTTACCTCAAAACAAAGCTTCTTCAAATAATAAATAATTTAATAATAAAACTAGAAAAAGCAAAACTATAAGATATCTGAAACATGTACAGACCCCCTTATTTTCAAGACATTTAAAAATACTGGAAAAGGAGGGGAATCTAACTCATGCATTAAAAAAAAATGAGTTTTAAATATAATTTTTGAAATAAAAATACATATACAAAGAAAATCAATAATAACTTTGGACTATAAAACTAGAAAGAAAAAAAAACAGACCTCTGCTCTACTTCCCTAGTTTAAAGAAAAGTGGGTATAAGCAGTTATGTGATATTCAAGATATAAGAATAATTACTCCCTTACATTTTCATCAACCACAAGGTGCAGGCCATCTCCCCCGGCTGGAAAAATATAGTGCTGTAATGGAGTAGGCCGATAATCTGTGTAAATTACATGACAAGGCTGTAAAAACAAAGGAAATTAAAATCAAGGACAAATACAAGATTGGAGTTTCCATAATGATTTCATACTTCAGACCTATGATGCCGTAATTAAGGAAGACTTCTATTCCCAGGGACGGAGGAGCCTGTTGGGCTGCCATCTATGGAGTTGCATAGCATCGGACATGACTGATGTGACTTAGCAGCAGCAGTATGGCAACAAAGAATGCACTGAGGTAAAATGGGACTTCTTGACCCCAGAGACTTTTTACAGCTTTACTAAAACAAAACAGTAGGTTGATCTCTTCCAGAAGATTCACTGAGATTCTATCCTACAGGAGCAACATGGGTGTTACAAAAATACCACTAGAGAGTTAATAAATGGATAAAAGTAAATTTGTGAACCTTCTGGTATAAAGGAAAAATAAGGGCAGAAAAATAAAATAAAGAAAAATGCTTGTTATAAGGTCCTTTAATGCTCCTAAAATTGGACTAGAAAAGCAAAAAGGAAATGCAGTCAATAAAAAGTCCACGCTTACATGAGAAAAATCAAACCACACTCTCAAGAAGTGAAGTCAAAGTTGCTCAGTCCTGTCCATTCTTTGTGACCCCATAGACTATATATATAGTCCGTGGAATTCTCCAGGCCAGAAGACTATAGTGGGTAGCCTTTCCCTTCTCCAGGGGATCTTCCCAACCCAGGGATCAAACCCAGGTCTCCTGCATTGCAGGCAGATTCTTTACCAGCTGAGCCACAAGGGACGCCCACACTCTCAAGAGATGTCCAGCTTTTTTTCTGGTACCAAGGCCTTAGAGGAAATTTTCCACTAGGTACTCGTGGCTCCCTGTATGAGTAGATGCAGTAGTTTACAAACCTGGCAAATCATCAGGATCACTCCGGGAGCTCCTAAAAGTTAAAAATTTCATGACCCAAGATCCTACTCTCAGAGATTTTGATGTACTGGGTTTGAGTTGGATTCAGAAATTCAAACGTATAAAAAAATTTAGTTGATTTTGATAAGCTTGCTTGCTTTGAAAAGTAGTTTTACATTAAAATGTCTTATTTATTCTAGGTAGCATTAGGAACAAAGTATAGGATATAGAAAGGCAAACTTGTAATATTTAAATATTGAAAACATCAAAAAAGAGAAAGAAAATACCTGTTTATGTAAGTGGCAAATCCACTCAGCAAACTGTCGGGCATTTGGAATAGTAGCCGAGAGAAAGACATAGTGAACGTTATCAGGAAGCAAAATAATAGTTTCTTCCCATACGACACCACGCTCTGAAAAATACAAATATACCTTGGAATTCAATGTCCCTTTATCATTTTCTCTCATGCTCAATTATCAGAAATGCAGATCACTTTACACAAAGATATTTTTAGCCACAGATCCTTACTGTAAACTACTTTCTAACCATGAATTGCATCTAGCAGAAAGTTAGTAGACTAGACCACCATAAACACAATGTACTCTGAAATAACGGCCTGCAAAATAAGCAGGTCCAAATTGAATCCTGTTCAGTACAACAAGAGTCCCAGGACAATGGAAAGAGTATTTCCATCTCACTTAAAGAAGCAGAAGTTATTGGCTTACAGAAGGTCACAGAAACAGATTTCAAAGAAACACTATTACTATACCACAGTGTCTTTCATCTAAATTACCCTTATGATCTCTAAAGATGAAAGAAGGATCTGACTAGAGATGAAAGAAGGATCTGATAAACAACAAAACTATAAGTCAGTTTTATTAAAATGTAGAAAACAAACAGGAAAATCCATTTGAGAATTTTCTTCCAAATGAACAAATCAATAAAAGATTCATAATTTAAAACAAAAATAACTGTTTATAATTTAATCTTGAATTTAATAAGAGTAAAATGTTTACAAAGGGTAAATGATTTCTTAAATTGTATTATTTTTCCTATAAATATAGGTTAACTCAGTGCTTTAGCCAAATAAAAACTAAGCTTCAAGTGTGTACATATTAAACATTTAACTTTTAAATATGTTAATTTCTGCCACGTTCTACCTAAATCCCACATACACTTACTTTTCCATTATAGTAGTGCAGTAGTTCACGTAAAGACACTTTTTTTGTTGTTGTTCATTTTTATCTCATAATTCTCATTTTTAAAATCATAAACATGCATGCCTTAGTTTTTTAAAAAAACTAAAATAAATTGATAAAAATCAAGAAAGTTAACTCTGTAGGCCAGCAGTTTGGGAAATTCTTTAATATTAGATATATTAGAGAACTCTCTATTAAAAGCAAACTAATTTTAATTTCATTTTAAAATCTGAAGTTGCAGTTTCTCACCCAGAAGTTGTTACTATTCAAGAAGCTGTAACTGAATGAGGTCCAACCATAAAAACTATATCATGTTATCCACAATTTAGCTTACTACAACTCTACCCACAAGAAAGTAAGACAACTTGTTCAAAATTCCTAATTTCATTCTTAAATAACATGGCACACATCTCAGTAACACTACAAAATATACCTGAATCTCTCATGTAATGAATTTCATCAAATATGACCCAAGCAACTTCTCGCATAACTTCAGAACCTCTGTACAGCATACTTCTCAAAATCTAAAGAAGAAGTAGAAGATTTAGCAGGATTCTGACATACCAAAAACTCTCCTAACAAGAAATTTTGTATATTCTTTTTTAATAGAAACATTAAAATAATTTTAGACAGTGACATGTCTTAAGTATATAATACTCCTTTGCTAAATCCAAAATAAATTATTTCTCAAGTTAGTAATCATATATAATCCATGGAGAGAATTATTATCAACTCCATTTCCATATACTTTGAATATGAAGCTATTTCCTTATATGTAAAACACTTCACTCAAGACCTACACCTGCTAGGAAACGAAAGTAACTTAAAATCATCTTCTGTCTAACACAACGAATCTCATACTCCTACCAATTTTTTCTACCTCATCTTAACAACATGAATACTTCCTAGCAACTGTTAATTTATGCTCTCTAGTATAATATGTCTTTGCAGAATGCAAGGATATAATTCAAGCATGTAGAAAAGTACTTAATAAAGACAGCTAAGTGTCCAAAATATAAGATGCTATAAGTACATGCAAAACTTGACTGTGATTATGGGAAGAAGCTAAACATAACTGGGCATTTTTTAAAAAGTTATTTATCTGTTTGCATCAACACTCAGATGCAAAAGAAAAAAAAAATCATAAAGAAGGTGTCACAACTTATTCAAAGGTACGTACTCCAATCATTGAAACTATATAAAACCATCAAACTATTATCATGTCACTGACAATATCCTTTAAAAATACTTTATGCAACTTTATTATATGATGACAGAAATAATGGAAATTTACAACTAAATTGAAACAATTTAAGATAAACTCTACTACCCCGTTCAAGTAAATCTACTCAAAAAGTATTGCCCTTTTATCTGCATAGAGCAAGTAATAAAACATTAGCTGTTTTAACTGATGAATCACATTAATTAAGTTAAAAAGGAAAAATTAGATGAGACATCATATAAATTACCTCTGTGGTCATAACAAGACAGGATGCTGTAGGATTAATAGTAACATCTCCAGTCATCAGACCAACATCTTGAAATTCTTCATACATTTCACGGTATTTCTGGTTACTCAGGGCCTTAATTGGGCTAGTAAATATTACACGTTGTTTTTCCCTTAGTGCCAATGCAATGGCATATCTAAAAATGTGAAAATAAAGAAGAATAAACTGTTTACAAAAAACTCTTTAGAAGTATGTGATTTTATTATATTAATATATAAATTGTGTCCAAATTTTTCCTTATTATCTAAAGACTTTGTAAAATATTAATGTCTTATTTTATTCACTTTCAACAAACTATAATAATAATCATGACAAATCTGAAGAACAGTGGTCTAAATGAACAAAAACATTTTACACTCTGGTGTCTCGGAGTCAATGTAACTTAATTACTAATATCAATGAATTACTAATAGCGACCCTATTTCTCAGAAGCAAAATACCTTTGGCTCTGTAAATGGACCTCTAAAAGTTTACAGAGCCTCTGCCTGTCAGTTTTTACATAAAGACTATAAATACTTAATAAACATTGGAAAATGAGTTGTAAAAAATGAGAAGACATAAAAAGAAACAGGAAAATGTGATCAACATTTAAGGAAAAGAAGCAGTCATGAGAAACTGAGTGGGCCCAGATGTTGGACTTAGCAAACAAAGACTTCAAAGAAGCTGTAAAAGACATGTCCAAAAAATGTAAGGAAACCATATTCTAAGAATTAAAGGACATAGGACAGTGATTCAAAGGGGCAATCTCGATAGAGAACTGAAATTATAACAACAAAACCAAATGAAAACTTTACAGATGAAAAGTAAAATAATGTACAAGAATGAAATGAAAAATCCACTAGATGGCTCAAGAACAGATATGAGAAGGCAGAAGAAAGTATTGTAAATATGAAGATAAATCAATAGAAATTATCAAAACTAAAGAAAGAAACAGAAGAAAAACAGACAGACATTCAAAGATTAGTGGGACAACCTCAAGTGTTCCAATGTACGTGTGTGTGTGCCCTCAGTCGAGTCTGACTCTTTATGGCCCCATGGACTGTAGCCTGCCAGCATCCTCTGCCCATGGAATTTTCCAGGCAAAAATACTTGAGTGGGCTGTCATTTCCTATTCCAGGGGATCATCCCAACCCAGGGGTCGAACCCACGTCTCTGTGTCTCCTGCACTGTCAGGCAGAGACTTTACCACTAGCGCCACCTGGGAAGCCCCGTGTGTTTCAACAGGGGTACCAAACTGAGAAAGAGACAAAACAAACATTAAAAAAAAAAAAACAATAAAAAAACTTCTAAACTTGTTTTTTAAAAAATATTAATCTATAGGTCCAATGAACACAATGAACCCAAGCAGGAAAAACTTTGGAATCACATCTAGAAACAAACTGCTGACTGACAAAGAGAAAAAGAAAGTCTTCAAAGCAACAAAAGAAAAACAACTCAAAACATACAAGAGACCAGCACCATAACTAAGGCTTACTTCTGATGGGAAAAAATGGAGTAGAATCAAACAATGTCAGTAGAATGACTATCCAATATTCAAAGGAAAAAACTGTCAATCAAGAAGTATATATTCAGTGGCATTATCCTTTCAAAAATAAAAGCAAAACAAAGACATAGTCAAATAAAAATGGAGGGAATTCACTGCTAAAACATTAACCATACAAGAAATATTCTTAAAAAATTCTTTAAACAGAATCCAGAGAAAAGAATAGAGCTTAAAATAATAAATATGTGGGTAAATGTAAGACTGTACACACTTCTCTTTTATTCAATTGATATTTTTAAAAACATAAAAGATTATTTAAAGCAAAAACATTATTTTAACATTGTATTATACTGGATTTATAGCAGGTAGCACAGTGGCAAAGAATCCACTGCAATATAGGAGACACAAGTTTGATCCCTAGGTTGAGAAGATCCCTGGGCAGGAAATGGCACCTACTCCAGTACCCTTGACTGGAAAGATCCCATGGACAGAGGAGCCTAGTGGGCTACAGTCCATGGGGTTGTGAGCTGGACATGACTGACTGACTGAGCACACATACACACAGCATATATAACTGAAATATATAGGTAGCAAAAATAGCACATGAAAGAATAAGGCTATCAGTATTTTACAGAGACTGTGGCTGTGAGAATAATCACTAAACATGTAATTCAAAGGTTAAAAAAAATAAGAAAGGAATTAAAATGGCACACTAAAAAATACTTGTTAAACAGAAAACTATAAAAACATGAAACATTACTAAAAAACAAAAGGCAAATATAAATACAACCACATCAATCATTAAATCAAATTACTGAAATTATAAAGTATCTTTTTCAACCACAAAAAAGTTGAATTAGAAACCCCAAAATAGAAAGATGTATGGAAAACCAACAAATACTTGAAAGGTAAAGAGGAAATAAAGAGAAACTAAAGAATGAATTAAATTGAAAATAAAACTCAAAATTTATGGGATACATATAAAGCAGTACTAAGAGGGAAAATTGAAGTTTTAAACATGAATATTAGATAGGAAGAATAATCTAAAATCAATCTAATTCCACCTCAAGAAATTCCTTGAAAGACACAGATTACCAAAACTGACTCAAGAAGAAAGGAAACTGAGCATGCAATTAAAAAATCTTGCCATAAAGAAAGGCTTCCCTGGTAGCTCAGCTAGTAAAGAATCCGCCTGCAATGCAGGAAACCCTGGTTTGAGTTGTGGATCAGGAAGATCTGCTGGAGAAGGGACAGGATACCTACTCCAGTATTCTTGGGCTTCCTTGGTGACTCAGACAGTAAGGAATTCACCTGCAATGTTGGAGACCTGGGTTTGATCCCTGAGTCAGGAAGATCCCCTGGAGAAGGGAATGGCTAATCACTCCAGCATACTGGCCTGGAGAATTCTACGGACAGAGGAGCATGACAGGCGACAGTCCATGGGATTGCAAAGAGTCGGACATGATTAAACGACTTTCACTTTTACTGTCCCATAAAGAAAAGCCTAGGTAGTTCAGATGACTTCATTAACAAGTTCTGTCAAACATTTAAAGAGAAAATACCAAACCTACACAAACTCTTAGAGAAAACATACCAGGAGGGTCACTTCTCAACTTATATTATGAGGTCAGTATTAACATGATATCAAAACTAGACTCAGCTATTTAAAAGAATGCATTTGAATCAGTTCTAATGAGGTAGATGAAACTGAAGTGAAGTCAGAAAGAAAAACACCAATACAGTAAATTAATGCATATATATGGAATTTAGAAAGATGGCAATGATGACCCTACATGCGAGACAGCAAAAGAGACACAGATGTAAAGAACAGACTTTTGAACTCTGTGGGAGAAGGGGAGGGTGGGATGTGATTTGAGAGAATAGCTTTGAAACATGTATATTACCATATGTGAAACAGACCACCAGTCGATGTATGACCCTGAGGGATGGGACTGGGAAGGAGGTGGGAGGCGGGGTTCAAGATGGGAGACATATGTACACCCATGGCTGATTCACGTCAATGTATGGCAAAAACCACTACAATACTGTAAAGTAATTAGCCTCCAATTAAAATAAATAATTTTTAAAAATACACCATGCCCTGATAAATATGAATTTCAGATGAAAAAAAAAAAAAAGAACTAGACGAAGATCTTGTTAAAAAAAAAAAAAGAAAACTACATATCCAGATCTCTCATGAAGATTCAAAAAAATTCCAGAACAAAATATGAGTAAACTGAAACTGGCAACATTATATAAAATGATCAACTGCCATAAACATCTAGGTTTATTCCAGAAATACAAGGATGGTTTAACAACAGAAAAATTGTAACGTAACACTTTAAAAGAATAAAAAGCAAACAGCATATCCTTGCCTCTACAGACGGAAAAAGGATTTGATAAAATACAATGCTTCTTTTTTAATCCTTGATACACTTATTTCCCCCAGTTTTATTAAGATTTAATGATATATAACATTATGTAAGTTTAAACTATATACTGTAAAATTTGATACACATATATATTGTGAAATGATTACCACAATAAGCTTAATTTACATCCTTATCACCTCATTAATTACCTTTTGGTTTTTTTCTGGTGACAGCATTTAAGATCTACCCTCTTAGGAACTTTCAAGTATACAATACAGTACTGTTAACTGTAATCACCATGCTCTATGTTAGACACTCAGAACTACTCATCTTACACCTAGAAGTTTGTTTCGTTTCACCACTATCTTCCTACTTTCCCCACCCTGCCCATCTCTGTCCCTGGAAACTACCATTCGACTCTTTTCATAAAATTCAACTTTTTTAGATTCCACATCTGAGATCACAGTGTTTCTCTTTCTCTAACTTATCTGACTTAACATACTGCTCTCAAATAATGTCCATTCATGCTATCACAAACAGCAGGATTTCCTTTTTTGATTGCTAAATAATATTCCATTGTGATTGACTGTGTGTGTGTGTGTGTGTGTGTGTGTAGACAGACAGAAACCATGAATAATGGGAATGCAGACATTTCTTCAAGATACTGGCTTCATTTCCTTTAGATACATACCCAGAAGTGGGATTGCTGAATTATATTCTATTTTTAATTTTTTGAGAAATCGCCACCCTATTTTCCACAGTAACTGTACCAATTTATATTCGCACAAAATTGCACAAGGGTTTCCTGTTCGTCACATACTTGCTAACACTCATCATCTCTTGTCTTTTTTATAACAGCCATTCAAATGGGTGTTTTTAAAATTCTTTCATTTGTTCCCAATTAAGAACAGAAAGGAACTTACTCAACCTGATAAAAGGAACCTAGGAAAAAGCTAGTTAAATTACACTTCATGGTGAAACACTGAATGTCATTCATTTAAGATCAGGAACATCCAAGGATATCCACTGTCACTACTACTATTCAACACTGTACTGGATTTTGCCAATGCAATAAGAAAATGAAACAGATGGGATAAAACATCAGCAAGAAGCAGTAAAAACTGTCTTTATTCACAGACAATATGACCAACTACATAGAAAATTTTATGGAATATGCAAAGTTACTATAACTTGTTAGTAAGCCAGTTTATTAATAAAGTGACAAGATAAAATATTAACATAAAAAATAAACTGTACTTCCCAAGCCATTAGCAACCCAAATATGAACTTAAGGAAGAATGTCATTTGCAAGCAATAAAATACTTAAGAGATTTAAGAAAAAAAATGTTAAAAGAGGAAGATGTGTAAAATCTGTACACAAACTACAAAATATTGCTGAGAGAAATTAAAGAAGATGTGAATAATAAATATATCATGCTAATGGACTGGAAGAGTCTATAATAATGTCAAAATGAAAATTCTCCCCAAATTAATCTATACAACACAATCCGCATAAAAATGCAAGTAGTCTTTTTGGGTAGAAATTAACACACTAATCTTAAATTTTTATTGAGGAACAAAAAGGATCTAGAAGAGCCCAAACAATTATAAAAAAGAATAAAGTTAGAGGACTCTAATTACCTAAATTTTATGCATACTTTAAAGCTATGGTAATCAAGATAGCGTGGACTGGTATAAGGATAGACACAGAGATAAACAGAACAGCAAGTCCAAAGCCAAACCTATACATTTATGGTCAGTTCACTAGGAATTCAACAGTCAATTCAATTCAAAGAATATTCAGTGGGAAAATCATCATTTTTTCAACTGGAACAATTATCCACATACAAAAAAGGTTAATTTAAACCCCACCTTTACCTCACATCATACATAAAAATTAATTCAAAGGAAATCATAGCTCTAAGTGGAATGGCTAATACTATAAACTTCAAAAAGAAAATAAAAGGGATATTATTTGTGATATTGGGATAGGCATAAATGTCTTAAGTACTGATATCAAAAGCATGATCAATCCATAAAAGAAAATACATGAGAAGCTAACACCAACTTTAAGATCTTTTGTGCTACAAATGATACCATTAAGATGATTTAAAGAATTATTTATGATGCAATAAGACAACCAATTCAATTTTAAAAATCAGCAAAGACTGAAATAGATATTTCATTTAAGATATACAAATGGGTGATAAGCAAATGAAATGATACTTAACATTTTATTAGTCATCAAAGAAATTCAAAACCACTATGGAACATCATTAGATATCCACACTAAAATAGGTATAATCAAAAAAGATTATGCCAACAGGTGGCTAGGACATAAAAGAAACAGGACATAAGAGAAACATAAGAGTCCTTATCCATTACGATAGGAATACGAAATGGTGCAGCCACTTTGGAAAACAGTCTGGTCATTTACCGAATCATTAAATATATATTTGCCATCAAATCCAACAATTACATTACTAAGTATCTATCTACCCAAGAGAAATAAAAATGTGTCTACATAAAGACCTGTGTATGAATGTTCATATCAGAATTACTTAGAATGGTCAAAAATGCAAAACAATTCAAATTTCTATCAACTGAATAAACAAAATGTCATGTATTCATAAAATATAACTTATCAATAAAAAGAAATGAACTAATGATATATGCAATATGAATGAACCTCTAAGTGTTATTTTAAACAGAAAAAGACACAAAAGACTCCATATTACATGATTTCATTTATATGAAACTTCTAGAAAAGGCAAAACTATTTAGGCAAAGCGGATCAGTGAAAGCGTTGGAGCTGGAGGCAAATTATGGACAGCAGCCTAAACTGCTGAGGGCTGCACAGCTGTACAAATTTATTAAACTCAGTGAACTATATACTTTAAATGGGTGGATCTCATAATATTTAAATTGTATAATAATAAAGCTAATGCTTTTTAAAAAAGCTTTACATAGAATAAAAAATAAACAGGGTTAGGAAAGCTACTCAATTACCTAGGTAAACAACCTGGTACCAATATATTAATCTAGCACCAGATTTATAAATGAAATGTCGTACTTGTTATAGTTATCAGCTAACATTGGAGTTTACCTTAAGTTCTTGAATTCCTAGGGGAAATCTTTATCTGAGATCCATGAACCACTTGCTGAAATCATAAAATCTGGTACGTACATATAAATATACACTTCATTGGAGGTTTTTATTGAGGTAAAATTCATAAAACATAAAACTGTTTTAAAGTGCACAACTGAGTGGATTTTAGCACATTCACTATGCTGTGCAACTACCACCTTTATCTGACTCTTAACATTATTCTCATCCCTCCAAAAACCCCATATCCATTAAGCAGCTACTTTCTGCTCCCCTCGTCTAAATATTCCCTGGCCTCCACCAATCTGCTCTCTCTCTAAGAATTTACCTGAAATATTCTACACAAACGGAATCAAATAATATGTGACCTACTGAGTCTGGCTTCTTTTACTCAGCATAATGTTTCTGAGGTTCACCCACACTGTGGCATATATCAGTATTTCACTGCTGCTATGGCTGAGTGGTATTTCATTGTAAAGATACACCAGATTTATTTATCTATCATCCACTGATGGACTTTTGGGTTGTTTCTACCTTTTCATTATTGTGAACAGTACTGCTGTGAACCTTCATGTATAAGCATCTGTGTATTTGTTTTCAATTCTTTGGCATAATACACCTAGGAGTGGAACTGCTGAGTTGTACAGTAATTCTAAAAGTATCTTTTTGAACAACTATTAGACTATTTTCCACAACAGCACTCAAGAGCTTTCAAAAGTGTCTATAACCCTAGTGAATTTCTTAAAATCTCTTTACAGTCTCCTAACTCAGAGTAAGCCTCTGACTGTGTGGATCACAACAAACTGTGGAAAATTCTTCAAGAGATGGGAATACCAGACCACCTTATCTGCCTCCTGAGAAATCTGTATGCAGGTCAAGAAGCAACAGTTAGAATTGGACATGGAACAGACTGGTTCCAAATTGGGAAAGGAGTACAACAAGGCTGAATATTGTCACCCTGCTTATTTAACTTATATGCAGAGTACATCATGTGAAACACCGGGCTGGATGAAGCACTAGCTGGAATCAAGATTGCCAGGAGAAATACCAATAACCTCAGATATGCAGATGACACCACCCTTATGGCAAAAAGTGAAGAGGAACTAAAGAGCCTCTTCATGAAAGTGAAAGAGTGGAGTGAAAAAGTTGGCTTAAAGCTCAACATTCAGAAAACTAAGATCAAGACATCCAATCCCATCACTTCATGGCTAACAGATGGGGAAACAATGGAAACAGTGACAGACTTTACTTTCTTGGGCTCCAAAATCACTGCAGATGGTGACTGCACCCATGAAATTAAAAGACACTTGCTCCTTGCAAGAAAAACTATGACCAACCTAGATAGCATATTAAAAAGCAGAGACATTACTTTGCCAACAAAGGTCTGTCTAGTCAAAGCCATGGTTTTTCCAGTAGTCATATATGGATGTGAGAATTGGGACTCTAAAGAAAGCTGAATTGATGCTTTTGAACTGTGGCGTTGGAGAAGACTCTTGAGAGTCCCTTGGACTGCAAAGAGATCCAACCAGTCCGTCCTAAAGGAAATCAGTCTCAAATATTCACTGGAAGGACTAATGCTGAGGCCAAAACTCCCAATACTTTGGCCATCTGATGTGAAGAACTGACTCACTGGAAAAGACCCTGATGCTAGGAAGGACTGAAGGTGGGTGGAGAAGGGGACAACAGAGGATGAGGTGGTTGGATAGCATCGCTGACTCAATGGACATGAGTTTGAGCATCCTTTCAGGAGCTGGTGTTGGACAGGGAAGCCTGGCATTCTGCAGCCCATGAGGTTGCAGAGAGTAAGACACGACTGAGCGACTGGACTAAACTGAACCCTAGAGTACGAAAGCAAGTTTTAACATACACTGGAAAATTTTCTATACTGAAAATCTCTCTGCTTTAGTAGCAAAAACGAAAGCAAAGTTACACTAATGCCTAGAATTCTAACATCTATATATGTTGGCTTCAAATGGATAATGCACCAACTACTATATACCTGTACACTTCTCAAAATGAGATAAAATAACTGAACTAAAAATAGTCAAACCTATAATTTGTGCCTTAGAAGGAAACAAGCTTCTGACTTCAGTACCTCCTAAAAAGGAGTGGACAATAAAAAAAATTAGTCCTATTCCACTGGATAGAACTAGGGTAATACTGGACCATAATGTGTCTGAATCTAACAAACAGATTAAGACTACTCTGCAACTGGCTGATACCATTTCAATGATAATCTAAGATCCAGAGCCTCACTCCTCTAACTCCCCTACAAAAAGAAAACGTTTGAGTTATACCTCAGCCAAGGTCTGAAAAGACTAATATACAGTACTCAGGCTCTGACTATCTGAAGGACGATATTCCAAAACTCATGAAAAATATCCACCACTATGCCAAGGGAAAGGCACTGCTGAACAGGGTGATTGGTGCAATTTTTATGTTTTTTTCCTTTATGATCTTCTTCACTCTTCATGCGATCGCTGTTAAGAACACTTAATTTAGCTGTTCAATAGGAAAGCTGTAATTCCTCCATGATGAAGAAATAAAATATATTATAAATTATTAAGAGTTAACCTGTGAACACAAACTGACTTCTGAAAAGGTGCCAAGATTGAGGGGAGAAAATAGTCTTTCAACAAATGGTTCTGAGGCAATTGGATAGCCACATGCAAAAAAATGAAGTTGAACCTTTACCTTATAAATTATACAGAAATGTAAAACCTCAAAAAGGGTCAAAGAACTAATAGCTAAAATTATAAAATTCTTAGAAGAAAATATAGGCATAAATCTTTGTGGTCTTGGATTAGGCAATGCTTTCTTTAAAATAACATGAAAAGAAAACAGACAAATTGCACTTGGTCAAATTAAAGACATTTGTCCCTCAAAGAATACGCTTAAGAAAGTAAAAGGATGACTTAGAGAAAAAGAGAAAATGTTTGCAAATCATATATCTGACAAAGAACTAGTATCAGAATACAAAACAACTATCACAATTGAACAAGGCAAACAATCTAATGAACAAATAAAAAAAGACTTAAGCAGATATTCCCCCAAAGACATACAGAAGGCCAATAAGCATACTAAAAAATGCTCAGTATCATTAGTCATTAAGGAAATACAAATCAAAACCACATTCACAACTGACAGAATGACTATTATCAAAAAGGCAAGAAATAACAAGTGCTGGTAAGGATGTGGAGAAAAGGGAACCCTCGTGTACTGCTGGTAGGAATGTATACTGGTACAGTAATCATGGAAAACAGTATAGAGATTCCTCAAAATATTAAAAATAAAACTATCATATGATCCAGCAATTCCACTCCTGGGTATCTATCCAAAGAAAACAAAAACACTGATAAGAAAAAATATGCATGCCCCTATGTTCACCACAGCATCATTTACAATTGTCAAAATACAAAAGTAACCCAAGTGTCATCAATAGATGAATGGATGTGGTATATGTATATGTGTGGAATATTAAGTCATAAAAAAGAATGAAATCTTGCCATTTGCAACACCACAGATGGCCTTAGAAAGCATTGTGCTAAATGAAATAAGTCAGAGAAAGACAAATATTATATTGTTTTACTTATATGTGGAATATAAAAATAAACGAACAAACATAAGAAAACAGAAATAGTTATAGATACAGAAAACCAACAGGTAATCACCAGAGGGGAGGGTATTGAGGGGAAGAAAGAAATAGGTGAGGGACCTTAAGAGGTATAAACTTGCAGCTATAAAATAAATGAGTCATAGGTATGAAAGATATAGTGTGGGAATCTAGTCTAATAATTATATATCTTTTCATGGTGACATAGCGTAAACAGACTCACCATGGTGACCATTTTGAAATGTACAGGAATATCAAATCACTATGTTGTACAACAGGAAATTACACAGTGTTGCAGGTCAATTATACTTCAAAACAAACGAGTTTACAGAAAAAGAGATCAGATCCGTGGTTACCAGATGTGGGGGCAGGGGGGGAAAAGGGATGAAGATGGTCAAAAGGTAGAAACTTCCGTTTCTAAGTAGTAGAGATGTAATGCACAATATGATAAACATAGTTAACACTGCTAAGAGTTATATAAAAAAGTTAAATGAGTTATTTTCTCATCACAAGAAAAAATTTTTCTACTTAGTTGTGTATCTATACAAAATGATGGATGTTTACCAAGCCATCATTTCTTATAATCACTTCAGGATGCATGCAAGTCAGATCATTATGCTGCAGTCTTTGAACTTACATAGTGCTATGTGTCAGTTTTATCTCAATAAAACTGAAAGAAAAATTATTTAAAAATAAACTTCACATATTGGAAATTAGAATAATGAACATTATATAGGATTATATCACTACCAATACCCACAGAACATTAATCTTGTCTAGAAATAAGTAACATTATTGTGCTTTTTTCTTTCTGGAATTCTTTTCAGAAACCTAACTAGTTCACCTTGCAGAATGTTTTGTGTTATTCTGACTAACCTATATTACACTGAAAATCCACATTAAAAAATTTTTTATTTGAAACAATCATAAAATAAGTTTACTACATAATCAATTTTTTTTAAAAAGGTAGTAACAAGTGTTGGCAAAGACATGGAGAAACTGAAACCCTCATATAACTATGGGAAAATAAAGCGTTGCAGCTCCTATGGAAAACGGTTTGGTGATCCCTCAAAAAGTTAAACACAGAATTAAACATGACAAAGTTTAATTCCATTCCTAAGTATATACTGATGATAAGGAAAAATACGTGTTCAAACAAACACTTGTACATAAACATTTCCAAAAGCATCATTCATAATAGCCAAAAAACTGGAAACACTCATACATCTATCAACTGATGAATGGATAAACAAAATGTGGTATATCATACTATATAATTAATCAGTCACAAAATATTGGCCATAAAAAGGAACTCAAGTCTGATGTTTACCACAACACAGATGAATCTTAAAATCATCATCCTTAGTGAAATAAAACATTAAAAAAAAGCCATATATCATATGATTCTATTTAAATAAAATACCCAGAAAAGGTAAATTCATACAAACAGAAAGCAGACTGATGGCTGAAAGAAACTGGAGCTAAGGGAATGGGGAATGACTGATTAATGGGTGTGTGGTTTCTTTCTGCCATGGTGAAGACATTCATGAACTAGATATTGGAGACAGCTGCACACAGTAAGGGAAAACAAGTTAAACCACAGAAGTCTATCTGCAACAGACTGCAAAATCCCATCCACATTAAAGAGCAGAACCCACTTTCAGAACAGCCCAGTTCCTCTGAAACTTTAACAGATGTATGCATCACCTGGTGATCTTGTTAACATGCAGATTATGATTCAGTAGTTCTAGGGTGGGGTGTGAGATTTTTGCCTAATTTAGCTAGTAGGTGATATGCATGCATCTGGTCTAGGACCATACTCTGAGTAGCAAGACTCTAGAACAATGGTCTTTACATACATTTTAGAAGAAAATATAATACCTATCCAAAAATTTAAAACACAAACAATATATGTGTATTTATTTTACACATTAAGTAAGGGAACTACTATAGTAATAGAGACCATGTATTAAAAATAATAGAGAAAATATCTACTTATTTTCAGCATGGAGTAACAAGGACTGGGTTTACCTACCCACCTGTAACAATGGCAAAATATGATAAAATATGTGAAACAATGATTTCAGATACTGAATAATCACAGAGTAATCCCTGAGAAGAGGGAAGTAAATGACATAATCTCAGATTATTGTCCACAGAGTTTCCAAGTCACAGTTCCAGGAGATGAACCTTGAAGGTTTCCAGAAGTTAAGCAGACAGGAGTCTGGGGACGCCATGGCAGCTACACTGCAGCTCAAAATAACCAGAGAGGAAAGAGGTAGACAAAGGGAAAGCTCTGAACATCTGCTGAACATTCTGGTGTCTTCAAGTAAGTGATAATCAGTGAATAAGTGTTAGGAAACAACCTGAAGCAATGGGAAAAAACAACCAAATGGAGTAGAACTAAAAAAAATGATACAATCTTCAGAGCTGGGAGTAACACAGGTTCCCAATAGTCATGGTAGAAAAATTCATAATTCACAAGATGCTGGCTAGAATATCAAGAAATATACTAAAAAATGGAGAAAAGTAGCCTTAAGTTAAATGCTTCTCTGCTGCTGCCGCTGCTGCTATGTCACTTCAGTCGTGTCCGACTCTGTGCGACCCCTTAGACAGCAGCCCACCAGGCTCCCCCGTCCCTGGGATTTTCCTGGCAAGAACATTGGAGTGGGTTGCCATTTCCTTCTTCAATGCATCAAAGTGAAAAATGAAAGTGAAGTCCCTCAGTCGTGTCTAACTCTTAGCGACCCCATGGACTGCAGCCGACCAGGCTCCTCCATCCATGGGATTTTCCAGGCAAGAGTACTGGAGTGGGGTGCCATTGCCTTCTCTGAAATGCTTCTCTAGTCCTGCCTAAAATCATAAAAGCCTTGGAAGAACTACATTTTTCTCCAAGTAACTGTATCCCACAACAAAGCTCAAGAATATTAATAGAAATGCAAAAATAGTCATCACCCAAGAAGGTAAAATTCACAATGTCTTGTGAATTAAAAAATAGAAAAAGGCAAATATAACAAATAAGGAGTAAAAATAAATAAATGAAAAGGCATCCAAAAATGAGACAGAAAACAGAATCAGTAAATGAGGACACAGAAAATTACCATTACAGTATAACTGTATCCTATATATTCAAGAAAACTGAGGAAAGATTAAATAGCTTGCTTAAAAGAAATACTAAAAATATTAAAAGATGCAAACCAAAATTTTAGCACGAAAAATCTAAATCTGAGATGAAATTAAACTGGATAAAAGTAAAATTAAATTAGACACTGCAGGGGAAAAAAAAAAACAAAACAAGAATAAACTTAAAGCTGTCCAAAATGAAACACAGAGAATAAACAAAAAATAATAAGTATCAGTGAGCTCTGAGACAACTTAAAGTAACTAATACAAGTTTAAGTGAGGTCCTCTGAGTACTAAAAAGGGGTACTATTTTAACCAAAAAATTGTTGAAATTTTTCCAAATCTGATGAAAACAAACAAACCCACAATCTGAGAAGCCGAATAAATTCAAGCAAAAGAAATATGAGAAGAATTATGTAAAGTCACGTCATAATTAAATTGCCAAAAGTCAGTGATGAAATTAAAAACAGCCAAACATCGCATCAGAGCAGTATGTAAAGCAGCAGGAAAACACTGATTTATAATGAAGGGAAAAGCCAATTAATTAAAACAGATCAGGAAATAACACAGATGAAAGTAATAGTAAGAAGGAATATTTAAATAGTTTTTAAACTGTATTTTGTTGTTCAAGAAGCTGGAGAAAAGTAAGTAGACACATGGAAAACACTAAACACACAAACAAATGAACTTCTAGCAAAGAAAACTATACATGTCTCACTGAAAAGGATTAAGGACAGATTAGGTAATGCAGAAGCAAAGATTAATGAATCTGAAGATAGAGCATTAGAAAAGACCTGAAATGAAACACAGAAAAAATGAACACAGCATTAGTGAATCATGACCCATCCTCATGATTGATGGGAAATTTATAGCACTAAATATTTACATTAGAAAAGGAAAGGTGTGAAATCAATGACCTCACCTGCTTCCTTTAAAAAACTAGAAAAAGATCAAATGAAGCCCAGAGTAATAAGAAAGGAAATAAAAGGTATAAATTTACTTACAGAAACCAAATAGAGAAAATTAAAACTTTTAAAGAGTATGGTAAGAAACAAAACTTAAGATTCTTAAGTTTTAAGATTCTTAAAACAAATCTTAAGATTCGATTTTAAAACTACAAAGAGAGCAAGAGAAGAAAAAAGGAACAGAGGGAAACTACAAAACAGCCAGAAAACAATTAGCAAAATGGCAGTACATACACACTTACCAATAATAAAATGTAAATGGACTAATTCTCCAATCAAAAGACAGAATGGTTGAATGGATTAAAAAAACAAGAGCCAGCTATATGCTGCGTATAGGAGACTCACTTCAGTTGTAAGACACAGACTCAAAAGTGAAGGAATGGAAAAAGATATTCCATACAAACAGAAACCAAAAGAAAGTCCTGGTAGCTACACTTACATAAAACAAAATAAACTTTAAAACTGTAACAACATACAAAGAAGGACATTACATAATGATAAAGGAGCCAGCCCAACAAGACGATATAGTATTTATAAACATATATGCACCCAACACAAGAGCACCTAAATGTACACAGCAAATATTAACAGTCCTAAAATCCCATTTAAAAAGAAAGCTACTCACTCAGCACAAACAGTTTTTCCTGCTGATGTATGTGCAGATACTAAAACAGACTGATTATTATCAACACACTGAATGGCTTCTCTTTGAAAAGCATCAAGAATGAATGGATATTCCTATAAAAAAAAATTAATATACGTATGAAGATACCTTGCCACATCGGAACATACTTAAAACCAAGAGATGCTACCCCCAGAAGCATTACGGAAGTATTTATGAGTCTATTTGGGAAACATTCTATCCACTAGAGAAAATTAGGAAGAATTAAAAAGAAAATTTTAACGAGACAGAATATGTTATTTCTGCTGTCTCATCTTTCAATTATGCTTACACATATACTAATTACAACACAACAATTATTACCATATATTAAGAACATGCTTTATGGGAGGCACTGTGGAACACAGTTCCCACATATTAATCTCCATAGCAACTCCTAACATAGGTATAGTTTTCCTTCCCAGATGGGAACACTGAGAGTCTGAAGTCAAGTCCTCAATGAAGTTCACTCAGCAGAGGCAGAATAATATATCTATCAGACTTTAAAAATTCAAGTTTACCACACAGTGTTGCCTTTTTTACTTAAAGAAAATGACTTGGAAAACCTACACTACTCTCTTATAGTCTATCAGGAATTCAAGATGCATTTAGTATCAGCATTAGAGTTTAAGTTTCATTAGAAGCTTGTTAGGCTCCAGAACTGTATGCAAAACATATTGTACATATGCATTTTTTTCTAGAGAAAGATTGATACTTTTCATTAGATTGTTTGAAATGGCTGAGAATTATGCTTAAAAATCTTATCAGATGATGCTTGGTTTTCAGTATGGTTGTTTACTGATTTGGTTCTCACCATATCTGACTTCAAGTGGAAGCTTCAGAGTGTGTATCTACATACACATACACACACACACACACGGAAATATAAAAATCTCATTTTAAAGTTTACCTTTAAGATTTTTAGGAAAACAGACTCACAAAACTGTACCAACTGTACCGCTCAAGGTACAAACCTTTGCAGCTTTTCCAACTCGAGGTTTAAGTGGTAGATAATCTTCATCTGCAGGAAGTGCAACCTGATGTTTAAAAAAAAAATTTACCATTCAAGAATTGATGCATTCAGCATACCATAATTAATGATGGTTTGAAAAAGAAAGGTGATGAACTAAAGTGTTGCTGACAGTCTTAGACACTACAAAAATAAATAACCATCTTCCAAGAACAAGGCAAATGCAAATATTACAACAGTCCAAAAAGTGTTTACCTAATAGTTATGTAATCAAAAGCATTTAAGTCTACCTCCCAAAAGAAAATTTATTAAGTTCTAGGACTTATCTTAGCTATCTTTGTATATTCTATATCTAATGTACTTCTTGACAATGAATGCTCAAAAAAGCTGAATGGACATAAAAAGGGATGCCACTATATGAAAGAAAACTGTATAGAATAAAGTATTCCCTGGAAGAGGAAGTTAATTTTCCTCTACTGAAGATTAAGATCCACAGAGCAGTTCACAATATACCTAAATTCCCAAGACTTAGGTCAAGTAGTGTATAAATAATACGAGCAAAGTAAGGTACACAAAGAAGTCAGAAATCATTTCTAAGAGCAAAATTTTAACAAACAATTATGAGATAAGATTAGCTGTCTTAGAAATATTGAGAGATTGTTGGCAAACCTGCAATTCAATTGCAATCAAGATGACATGTGCAGCATTTCAAAAAGCAGTAAGTGGAACCTGACTATAATGAAGTGAAACAATAAATTATGAAATCTAATGAAAAATATCTAATATAATGAATGTGTTAAAAGAAATGTGACACTCTAAATGGAATCTATAAAGGGGCAGAATTTGGAAGCTTATCCAGCACGCACTACAAAAATTCAGGAGGTGTTTTTATTAGTGAATGAACCTTTCTGGGGGATAGGAATAGTTTTCATCAATCTTTCCCACATATTCTCCTTTTATGACTCTAAGAAACTTCTAAGTAGTTTCTGATTCCCAGGTAGTTTGATAGTAAGAGGATTACTTATCCATTAATTTTAGGAAATGTCCTTCTTTTGCTACACTATACCATGAGTATGAAAGTGACTCTGTTCTAAAGAGCACAACTGCTGGCACACTGACAAAACCAAATTTCTGAATCTAAAAATGTTGGGACTAGATCCTCAATCATGGTGTGATCCAATTTCACTTCCCTCACATTTCTCCTTGATACTCGCTATGACATGAACAAAAAACTTTAACACAAAGCAATTAAGATTTTAACATCTCTGAGATTTAATAGCAACAACAACAACAAATTGTGTTTTCACATGTATGAGAATCAGTTTTCTTCTTATTCTCTGAAAACAGTGTAACACTAACATAAGACAGATAGGGAGAAGAGAAACCTACAGGGACTAAGGAGTCAGAAAAAAAGAAAACCAACAGAAAAATCAAACAGACTTAGCAATTAGTTATTGGTGATTTTTGCCAGAATAGTTCGAAAGACATGGAGAAAGAAGAATTCTAACTACAGTAGACTAAAAGATGACTGGAAGGCTAGGAAGTTGAGCAGGGATTTTCTAAGCAGAGCAATCAATTAACACCACTGGAAAAAAAGGACTATATATACATATATATGCATATATATTTGTGTGTGTGTGGTGTTTCTCTTTATATTCAGTGAATAATAAAATGTGCCCGGTGTTCAAAAGATAGGTACTAAATGAGTAACTACAATGGTGAAGAAGAAAAACAACACAGTGGTTAAAATGAAAACATATAACGAAAGAGAAGCTTCTAAATATTCGTATGCTGGTAAGAAAGGGAAAACAGAAAAGGAAACACTAAAAACAGTCAAGGGAAAATGGAGTGATCCAAGTCTTTGTGGAGGCAGGATAAGACACGACCAAGAACACTGACGGAGCAACCCTCCTCAGCCTAAACAATGCAGTGCCTTTGCCTTGGAGTGGATATGACTCCAACTTTGTATCTTTGAACCCCTAGATAAAGTAAAGGTGACCTGCTAAAAAAGTGAGACGAGATAACAGGATGTAGGGTTTCAGGATAATCATGGAGGACAGAAGGAACCTTTGACCTTCTGAGAGCTAAATTTGTGTTTGGGTTTTCTTTCCCATCTTTTTAAGACCACAGCTTCAAAGAGAGTCTCATGTAAGTGTTGAATATATGATCTAATGGATATTATACCCACCAAACTAAGTGCTATTCTAAAGGAACATAAGGAAATTTCAATTTAAAAAATAAGTATAAAAAAAAAAGGCTCCAAATCTACATCAATTTTTGTTAATCTAGAATTATTTTGCTTATTCAATAAAGACTTCTAGTAAGATTCCCCAACTATCTGTAGTAATAACTTGTCAGGTTACATGGTAAAGGCAAGGGGGCTTAATAGAAAGATCTAGTGTTACAGTTTCCTTAAACTCTGTGATAAAGGGTTACCACAAGCTATCCTTGACCACCATCTTGTGGCAAAACAATATAACTGCAATGTATCGGTTGTCAGCAAGATGAAGAAAGCACATGACCTGTAAAACATCACTGTTACTTGACTTTAGGAGCATGGGAATGAACACGTATACCTAAATACCTACTCTGTGCTGGGTATCTTACCTAATTTTCTTATATAATCTTCAGAACAATCCCATGATGTAAATCTTATTATTCTAAATTTACAAATTAGAAAACTAACATCAGAGGTTAAGAAATTTACCCAAGACTGTAGTTAGGAAAAGCACTGTCAGTATCTGAGCTCAGGTCTGAATACAAAGCCCCAGCTCCTTCCACTAGACTATGTACTCTGCAGAAAAGCTACTAATTGTTTTCAAAGCCCTAAGGCTAAACCCCTTGCTCATCAGACTAGATAATCCAAAGCAAAATCCCACGTACACCACCAACTTAATCATACACTGTTTGTGCTTACCTCATGTGTACACCCTTCGACAGTTTCAACTGACTGTACCTTGACTCTGGGCATCAGGTCAGCCAAACTTAAAAAAAAATTATTAAAATTACATTAAAATATTGATAAATTACTGAGAATTATATAGGCTGAGAATTCAAAATGATCAGCTAGCATCTCTTACTACAAATACAAAACAAAGAGACTCCACATAATTATTTAAAGAATTATGTTAACTTAGTTCCAGTGACTATTTTAAATAAAAAGTACTTCTACAAAGCATCATCATTACTTCAAAACACAAAGATGCTTATAAAAACCATTACATGATAGAAAGTGTAAAATAAACTAGCCTAATACAGATGTTGTTATAATTTTTAAGTGTTCCTTAGTCTCATCAGAATCCTAGGTTTTATTCATCTAGGTTCTCTGTTTAGACTCTTAAAGGACATGACTGTGGATAAATTAAAGAAAAATAGATGTATTTCTGCACAAGATTTATTATCCTCTCATTGACTGTACTTTTGTTTTTACTTTGAATCAATAACCACACTTTGGGTAAAACTCAAGGGTTACTACAAGACGCAACAATGATTTTAAATTATCAATATTATTTTGTAACCTATTCCATTAGCTTGGACAAACAGTGCATCTTAAATGTTTCAGGGACACATCTATCACCATCTATAGTACCTACTTTTGCTAGTCACAACAGCTAACTGGTTAAAAAAACAAACAAACAAACAAAAAAAAAACACTGGAGTAAATCTTCCACTGTAGTGCCAAGCTAGAATACGGCAAACAAGGAGGGAAAAGCAAAGTCAGGATCATCATAACAACAGGAAACAAGTCAACCTAAGAAACTAGCATCAGTATCTACAAAGTTTCAACTTTTGAAAGGAGAGAAACATCAACTATTTCAACCTCAGATACCCATGGGTCTCCCTCATTGATAGCAGTCTTAAGATTCATAGCCACTCTACTGCTGCACGCAAGAGTGAAAATCTAATTCCTCCTACTGCTCCTTCTCAAGTGAGTTTTATTCTTTCCTTTTATCCCACACTTCCAGTGATCCTCTTCTTGAGACATTAACAAATAAATGAAACGTGTCATTTCTTCATTTTAAAAAATCAGGCTTCAGGACTTCCATGGCGGTCCAGTCGGTGGAGAATCCACCTTCAGAGGCAGGGGACACAGGTTCGACCCCTAGGTCTGGGTAGATCCCACACGCCATGGAGCAACTAAGCCTGTGCACTGCAACTACTGAGCCCGCATGCTGCAACTACTGAGCCCGCATGCTGCAACTACTGAAGCCCGAGTACCTAGAGCGCTTGCTCCTCAACAAGAGCAGCCACCGCAATGAGAAGCCAGTGCACTGCAATGAAGAGTAGCCCCTACTCCAACAACTAGAGAAAGCCCAGACCCAGCAACAAAGATCTTGTGCAGACCAAAAAAAAAAAAAAAATCAAGCTTCAAGACTCTTTCTTGAAATTGGATTCAAAAGTATTAAAAATCTTTCTTTTCTATACTGTTTTCCATTTCCCAAAACACAGATAAATATCTTAGTTTTATGTCTATTTGAGTATATAAAGAATATTTACCTTCATTTTTCTAATTCAACAAACACATTCATTAAGTAACAACATATAAGCAACTTTCAAAACTTCAGGTAACTACCCATCCGGAGTTACCAACATTTATGACAGTGGAAATACTACCTTAAATCTTCAGTTATTGACTCTTCCACCCTGGGTTTCTTTCCAAAAATAGGTTCATCAACACCCTCGAAGTCTGCATCTCTCTTGTTTTTTCCAACATTAGTTGACTCTGATTGTAATTTACCATCAAAACATTTTCTGAAAAGTAAAGAGGTTAGAATGAATTCTGAAACAGCACTTATTACTTTAAGGGCAACTCCCATATAATATTATCTTTGTAAAATATACACTATTACCAGAAAAAGTCACATAAATAGATGTTACAAACCAAAACTGGCTAGAGCCCAAAATACTCTAATTTTAACTAATAAAACTGAACATTACTCCTTTTTCATTTCATATTTTCTTGGAAATTGTTTTTAAAATATTTTGCAACAACTCACATTAACATAACTGCTGCTGCTGCTAAGTCGCTGCAGTCGTGTCCGACTCTGTGCGACCCCAGAGATGGCAGCCCACCAGGCTCCCCTGTCCCTGGGATTCTCCAGGCAGTAACACTGGAGTGGGTTGCCATTTCCTTCTCCAATGCGTGAAAGTGAAAAGTGAAAGTGAAGTCGCTCAGTGTGTCCTACTCCTAGCAACCTCATGAACTCCAGCCCACCAGGCTCCTCCGTCCATGGGATTTTCCAGGCAAGAGTACTACTAACACAATATTCTTATAAGTTATAAAACACTGTTATACATTTACATGAGCACTTTCAATAAACATTTAATGCTTTTCTAATGGCATAGTATCAATATTTTGGAGAAAAAAAATTTTTATGTGGTTGGATTTACTGGTTAAAAGTAGTGACAATCAACAGTGCTTGGTAGATTGGACATCCATAGGGTAATTCAATCTGACCCTTCTGCTCATTTACACAAAAATCAATATAGATACTAGATCTAATTGTAAAAGGCAAAAACAACAAAGCCTCTAGAAGATAAAACAAGGAAACTATCTTTATGCTTTATTAAACAACATAAAATTATAAACCAAAAAGTAATTCTGATGAATTTGGACTGCACTGAAACTAAGAGCTTCTGTAAATCAAAAGGTACTATTAAGAGAGGAAAGAGGTGGGGAAGAGAGGTGGGAAGGGGGCTCAGGATGGGGGACACATGTACACTCATGTCTGATTCATGTCTATGTATGGCAAAAACCACTACAATACTGTAAAGTAATTAGCCTCCAATTAAATTAATTTTTAAAAAAGGAAAGACAAAGTGGGAAAAAACATACATATAACTAACAAAAGGCATATGTATCTAAAATACTGGAAGACTACAAATTTTAAAAGATAACCCAATTTAAAAATGAACAAGGAGATCAACCCTGGGATTTCTTTGGAAGGAATGATGCTGAAGCTGAAACTCCAGTACTTTGGCCACCTCATGGGAGGGATTGGGGACAGGAGGAGAAGGGGACGACAGGGGATGAGATGACTGGATGGCATCACTGACTTGATGGACGTGAGTTTGAGTGAACTCCAGGAGTTGGTGATGGACAGGGAGGCCTGGCGTGCTGCAATTCATGGGGTCACAAAGAGTCAGACACGACTGAGCAACTGAACTGAACTGAAAAGACTAGAACAGGCCCTTCATAAGAGGATATCCAAATCACCAATAAGCATATGAAAAGAAGCTCAGAAACCATTAATTATAGGAAAATGGAAATCAGACTATACAGTATCACAGGCTCTTAAATTTTAGATCTCAGAATCCTTTTCCAGTCTAAAAGTTATTCAGTATTCCATGGAATTTTGTTTATGTAGTCATATCTATTGATAGTTACCATATTAACTATTAAAACTGAAAAAATTTTAAGTTTAGTTATTCATTTTAAAATGGCAATAACTATTAGAAGTTAGGGCTTCCCCAACGGGTCAGTGGGTAAGGAATCCGCCTGCAATGCACAGAGACATAGGAGACATGGGTTCAATCCCTGGATGTGGAAGATCACCTGGAGAAGGAAATGGCAACCCACTCCAGTATTTTTGCCTGGAAAATCCCATCAACAAAGGAGCCTGGCAGGTTCCAGTCCATGGGGTTGCAAAGAGTTGGACAAGACTGAGCACAAGGCAATGCTGAGGCATAACTGACCTATTATAAGTTAATAGAAATAACATTTCGACAGAAAATAAGTATTTCCCCAAAAAGATTTAAATGAGAATAATGGCACTGTTTACTATTATTCCAAGTCCCTTTAATGTCTAGCTTAATAGAAAGCAGCTGGACTCTCATCTATTTCAACTTGTGATATGGTTTTTGCCTTAAGAATATGAAGAAAAATCCAGTCTCATATAGTTGAAAAGGAGCAGACTTTTCAGATAACTGGGAATATTCCTCTGACCCCATATCAAAATTTAATCGTACTTTGAAAAGTACTGCTAGAGCTACACTCAAGAATTTTACAATGTTGAGCAAAAGCTAGACACAAAATAACATATATGAATCCATTTACATTATGTCTACAAACTGGGAAAAAAAAACGGTAACACGTGGTTATCATGTTAGTCACTTTTCTGGGGGAAAAAGAGGAGGGATTTCTACAATATTCTACTTTTCATCCCAAATGGGGTTACATTTGCATGTTCACTTTAGAAGAATTTGTCCCATGACTTCCACACCTTTCTTACATGTTTTATTTCAATAGAAAAGTTTAAGAGCCAATGAATACTAGTATTGATCTATATGCTATAATCTTTCTATAACAAGTTTATTCTTTGATGCTTAGCAAAACCTGAAATACATAAAACATCTCACTCTCAATTTAGTGGAATAGGTATTGATAGTTATCCCATATTACTTACATGAATCTCCTTAGGACAAGCCATTAACATCTTTGGCTTTCAGTAAAAGAAGACATTTAAATGACAATTATGATTCCTCTAATTTTAACATTTTATTGTTCGGTCTGAATTAGTAAGCATCAACCAAACCACTGTAATAAAAACCTACTAGCAGTTAATGATAAGTATAAAACAAAGAAATATAGTTCCTATACCTTTGGGAAGTTTAAAACCTAACTTCATGGTGGAATATTTTCCTTCAGAAGAGTTCCATTATTCTTTAACATTGTATTTTTATCTAAACAACTGAATCTGAAGCTAATCAAGTCTCTACATCAGTACTGTTTAAGATATATACATGCAATTACTGATGTAACTTTAAATTTCTAGTAACCATATTAAAATAGTTTCAAAAGAAGCCAATTTTAATATATTTCATTTAACTTCAAATATACTACATATTAAAATTTCAGTATATAAAAATAAAAATGAACTACTGGATATTTTTTATATCAAGTCATCAAAATACAGTGTATATTTTCAATTTATAACACATCTCAATTCTGATTAGCTACATTTAAGTGCTCAACAGCTACTGGTAGGTAGTAGCTATTACTGCAGTCCCCACTTATCTGTGTTTTTGTTTTCCAAGGCTTCAGTTACCCTGGGTCAACTGAGGTCCAAAATATTAAATGGAAAATTACAGAGGTAAATTATTTGTAAGTTTTAAACCGGACACCTTTCTGAGCAGCATGCTGAAATCTTATGCATTCCTGCTCCATCCCACATGGGACACGAATCATCCCTAGGCCCACAGCATCCAGCTTGTTAGTCACTTAGTGTCTAAGTTCTCAGATCACTGAACTGGTATGGCAGTGCTTGTGTTTAAGAAATTCTTGTTTTACTCAATAATGGCCCCAAGCTGCAAAAGTAGTGATGTCGGCAATTTTGAGAGCCAAAGAGAAGCTGTCAAGTGCTTACTTTAAGTGAAAAGGTGAAAGTTCTTAACATATACATTGATATAATTATTTTATTATTAATAAGTTTAATCTCTTATCATGCCTAATTTATAAATTATGCTTTCATAGATAGTATTACATTAAAAAAAAATACTACATACATGTTTTGGTACTCCCCAAGGTTCCAGGCATCCACTGGAGCTCTTGGAACCCATCCCACTCAGATAAGGGATTGTTCAGTTGCTAAGCCATGTCCCTATGGACTGCAGCATGCTAGGCTTCCCCGTCCTTCACCATCTCCTGGAGTTTGCTCAGACTCATGTCCATTGATCCGGTGATGCTATCCGACCGTCTCACTCTCTGTCGGGGCCTTCTCCTCCAGATACGGGGAGGGGACTACTATACATTGGATAGTTTAGCTCTATATATAAGGACAGTTTGTAGTAAATAATTGAGGATAGAGAAGCTAGTTAAATGATAGTATAAGAGCAATTTTAGGATGTGAGAAACCATACAGGGCAAATGAGCTGGTTTCTCC
Organism: Ovis canadensis; assembly: GCF_042477335.2. Classification (NCBI taxonomy): domain Eukaryota; kingdom Metazoa; phylum Chordata; class Mammalia; order Artiodactyla; family Bovidae; genus Ovis; species Ovis canadensis. The sequence goes on from NC_091260.1 coordinate 36,893,382, forward strand.
TCTCATCTACACTTCCAGAAGAAATCAACAGCATAAGGAAAAAAGAGACTTGTAAAATAAAGGATTTTAGGGATGTAACAGGGGCCTCTCAGGTAGTGCTAGTGGTAAAGAACCCACCTGCCAATCTAGGAGACATAAGAGACGTGGGGTCAATCCCTGGGTGGGGAAGATCCCCTGGAGAGCAGGGCAACCCACTTCAGTATTCTTGCTTGGAGACACCCACAGACAGAGGAGCCTGGCAGGATATAGCCCATTCGGTCTCAAAGAGTGGGACACTGCTTAGCAACTGACCACACATGCATGCATCTTCATAACATCATAATTGCCCACTCAAACTACAGAAATTAATTATTTCTGTTTGGAAAACAACAAAAATCATCTGTCCTTCCTCATTTTCCCTGAAAAGTTATCCAAAATTACTAAACTCTCTAACTCAATGACAGAGGAAGACTTTTTTTTTCTCCTTTCTGTCATTCTTTCTTACATATGACATTTCACATTCTTTGATTGTTCTGATGTCCCTCTAATCTCTGTCATGTGTATGAAAACTACACATTCCCAGAGAAATCTTCACTTCAAACAGTACCAATTCAAGTAACATCCAGATATATACCTTCAGGTCTGGTATTACTTCAAATCCAAATTAAAACTGCCCAATGGATACTTCAATACGGATATACTATCATCACTTCACTTTGCCTTGAGCCAGATTAATTTTCAAATCAAAATCACCTATAAATTTCCCTATTTTTCTTCTTTCTGATATCCAAATTCAAAACACCTCTTTTGACCCCCTTCCATTGTTCTCCTTAAATTAAGCCTGTCAATTTTCTCCTTTACAACATTTTATATCTTCCTTTTTCCTTCCTTCTGTCACCTCCTGAGCCGAAGTCCTTATAATCTCATAGTTAGACAATTTAAATTTTTAAATTTACTTTTACTATCAGTGCCTTTCCTCTTTAAACATATCAACAAATGCTACCAAATTAATTTTTCTAAACTAACACTCTACTTCTCCAGTTACCAAGTTACATGTTCACTGGGCACACCCTCCCACAAACACTGGGTTTTTTAAAAATAAAAAGTCGTATGCCTGTTATTCAAGGCTCCTCATAATCTAAAACCAATTTATATCCTCTGCCTTATCTCTTGTAGTCCTAAGCAAACACTTCCTCTAGGCCAATCCGTGCTACCAAAAAAAAAAAACAAACAAACAATCTAAGCATCAATAAGGAATCATTTCCTCAACTTAGATAGCTTCTTGCATGTAAAGCTCTCTGGACACCACAAACAGATACCACTTTTCTGAACTTTAATAGCACTTCACTGTACATACAGCTTATTATATTCCAATCTCCTACTCTTTAAAATATGTATCTGTTCCACTTCCTTACTTCAAAAATTCCTTGAAAGTAAAATTATGTCTAACTTAACTCAAGCATCTACTGGGTATCTTCCTCCAATGTCAAGAGTAAATTTTGTTCATTACTAAGGAATCATCTTATTTTAATTGACGTTTCAGGGACCAGTAATTTTTTCGGTTTTTCTTAATGAAATCAAAGCCAGCATCTAAGAATCCAATATATGCTAAGCACTGTTAGGCGCTTTACACATACTATCTCATTTAATCTTCACCAAAATCCTAGTGGTCGGCGCTATCACCTCATTATGGGCAAGAAAACTCCAGCTTTAAGACTGAATTTCTCTCCCTTCTGCTGTTATTTGCCCTGTCCTCTCCAAGTCACATTTTCTAAGCCTCTTAACCCTTTACTCAACTGGTGATTCGTTTCGTGTATTAAAGGCTCTGTGCCCAGTTGGTGCTGGTGCTGCGGGTGCAGAAGCTAAGAAAAAGCTGCCATGCCCTCACGACCCCACGGGAAGACTCAGGCAGGAGCAGAGTCAGGCCTCATGCCGGCATCAGGGAATTGCAGGGCCAGGAGCCCACGCTACCTGCGGTCACCGGGAAACGCCAAGACCCAGCCTCCTCAAACCAACATTCTTCCTCACTCTTCATTTTTCTCAACCCTCTTCATTTCCCTACTCCAATCATGTACACCCTACACCCACCCCGCTTCTCGAGGTCTTCAAAAGACAGTACGATTTTCTTCCTTTAACACTGGGGTCATCTTCCTTACCCGGTCTTTTCTGCAGACCCTGGCGGACCCTTCCATTTCCCCTTCTCCTTTTCTTTGTCTTTTTTGGCTCCAGGAGCCGTGGTCGAGTCGTCCTCGAACACGCTGAAGAGCTCATCCCCGAAAGCGTCAGCCATCTTTCGAAGCGGCGAGACCCAATTTTCCTCCTACCCACAATGCTCCGCGACCGCACCGACAGTGACGACAGTGAGGCTAGGAGACGCCTCAACGGGGGCCCGCAAGTGATAAAATTAGTGGAGTTACACAGTCGCCGAGACTCCTTCCACGCTTCCTTTTTCTTCTCTGATCTTTCCTTTCCTTTCCCACTGGCGGAGGAACAACTCCGTGACTAAGAAAGGAGATCAGCTAGGATTCCCAGCAAGCCACAGACACCTGTGGGGCGGAGAGGAGGCGGGATCTTGGTGAACCCGACCAATTACGAAGCAGCGGTCGTCCAGGCCCGAGAAGCCCGGATTGAGGGCGCAAGGTGGCGGCGTGGGACCGGGGGAATGTGAAGATCTCTTGGAGGCCGTACGGGAGTGGTGCCGGCAGCTGGACAGGGAGGGGTCTTCTGCCACAGCTGCAACATGGGTGGCAAGAACAAGAAACACAAGACGCCGGGGGCCGCGGCGGTCCGGGCTGCCGTGTCTGCTTCCAGAGCCAAGTCCGCCGAGGCCGGAGCTACCGGGGAGGCCCAAACTAAGCCAGTGTCCAGGCCGGCCCCAGCCGCGGCTGCCAGCACCAGGGAGCCCCGGGTGAAGCAAGGTACGAATGATTAGGCCCCGGACTCCTCCGGAGCCTCAACTACCAGTCCCGAGGGAGAACCTTTCGCACGTGGGCAGACCCTCGATCTTAAAATTTATTTCACATCCCGAGCTGCTGTCTCCGCATCTGGTAGCCTTGTTTTAGATTAGTGTAGGCTGTTCGGGCCTTCAGAGTTCCGACGGTAGCGTCCCCCACCTAACCTCCATTTGCCTTGAGAAGAAACAAAAAAGATTTGCATTAGCTCTTGTTTGTGCAGGGATCAGCCCTGAGCCGCCTTCTAAACTAGCAAGGCGAATGCAGAGTTGTTAACCTCCCAGAGCCAGACCCTTTTCCTCCTTATTTCTCAGACCATTTTCAGCCACGATGTAGCGTTTCCACGTGTTATGGAAAAATCAGTACTTAATAAGAATTTCAGCGCTTACACCCCGAATATGGTTATAATCTATTGTAAAAAGTGTCATCGATCTTTACCGCAGCAATGCATTTTTGCTTCTTGTGCATTTTGGTTTGATAACTCATCTTGGAGATTGCCAGTTCTGGCTTCAGATCAACGGGCCTCTTTTACAGCTGATTTCAAAAGGTGGAAATAGTTATACGCTATTTTGTTCTGCTTAGCGTGTTTGCTTGTTCTTACAGAAATATTCGTCCAACAAATATGTATTGAAAACCTCCGTGTAAGGGATGAGCAAAATAAATAAATCACCACTCTTGGAGCTTGCCATTCTAATGGCAGTAGTTACACAAACATTGCTTTATGATTGTTAAGTGTCACTAAGAAAGAGAACTTGACAGGGCAATCTGATTTTAACTGGGAAAAAGGAGCACTATTGGATGGTGTCTTTGAGAAAGTGATGGTATAGGGGGGATGGATTGGTATTAACTCCATGAAAAATGGGGGGAATAGTATTTCTGTGCAGGAAGGAACACTACTTGCCAAGATCTTGAGTCAGGAAAGAGCATGGGCCTTTGAGATACTCAGAATGTAAGCATTGCCTAAGGAGGAAAGGAGATGAGACTGAAGTAGGCAGGTAACAAACTTTCACTTAGATGAATAATAATTCTTTGTCCTGCAACTTATCATAATATTTTAACTACAGAATTGCTATGCCTGCAATTGGAAATGTATAGTATTTTTCCTTGATGATTCTGTGGCACTTTTACTCTGTGAATCAGCCTCTTCTTTTCATGCTATTCCTCTGAGTTCTTTGAACTTTCTAATAGTCATTTGTTGTGTTCTTTGGCTTCGTAGTCCCCCAGCCCCAAAATGTGACAGTTGCTGAACATGTCAGTCTAACAGTATGATTCCCTCTCCAGCCCTTCCAGAAGAACTCATCTACTTCCGTTACTTCTAACTTTTCCTGTGTAGGTGACTCCACAATCAGCACGTCCAGTCGTGGTCTTTATTCCAAGCTCAAGTCAGCCATTTCTACACTTACTTGGAGATCTGGCCCTGTTTTGCGAGCATGTCAAATTTAATAACATGGCTAATTACTCTCTCCCAAACTAGCTTCTCCTGTGACTTCTTTGTTTCTGTTTTCCATATTCCTCTTTATTCAGTGTTGGAGGTTATATTTTTATGCCTTCCTTTCTTCACATCCAATCAGTTCTCAAGCTCCATGTAGTCTTTGTTTATTTGTCTTCCTTATATGCCCCTTTTCATATACTATTCATACCTCATTTTAGGCACTCATGAATTTCTGGAGTATGAGCGCAGCCTTCTAATGGATCTCCCTAGCTGTGTTCTTTTTTCCTCCTGCAGTCTGTCCTGCGTAAAGTATTGGATTGATCTTCAGAATCACTGCATTGGTTATATCACTTCCCAAGTTGTTCTACAGCATTTTTACTGACATTGTGATAAAGTACCAACCATTCAGCTTGTATCTAAGACCACCCTTTCTAGCCTTACTAGTTCTTGTATTGTGTGTGTATGCTCTGTCATGTCCAACTCTTTGTGAGCCTGTGGACTATACCCCACCAGGCTTCTCTGTCCATGGCATTTTTCAGGCAAGAATACTGGAGTGGGTTGCCATTTCCTCCTCCAGGAGATCTTCCCAACCCAGGATTGAACCCAGGTCTCCTGCATCTCCTGCTTTGCAGGCAGATTCTTTACTACTGAGCCACCAGGGAAGCTAATTCTGGTATTCACCTATAACACTTTCTGTGTTTTCACTGCCCCAAATTCAGCTTTCTGCGTCCTTGTGTTTATTCTTGCCATTTTCTCTTATGGAATGACATCTATCCCTAACACTATCTATCAGAATTCTGTAATACCCACCTCAGATAGCAACTACTTTTTAAATTCTTCCTATCCCCACAGCTCGTGTATCATTGTTGTTTGAATCATTCTTTTTGATATTTAGATCTGAGGAATTACATATTTTATCTGTCCTACAAAATTACAGGAGGTAAGAACTGTTTTGTGGATATGTATTAATATCCCTCAATCTCTACTCAAATGTTCTGAATATAGTCATCCAAAAAATTTCTTGGATAAGTGGCAAGGAAAACTCAGAGAAATTATTAAGACCAAGAAATCGAGAGAACATGAGAAGTTATCTACCAAATCTGTAGAGAATTTCATGTAATCATAAATCAATATCTGTATATATAGCAGATAAATAAGATGTTGCAATGTGATTGCCAGTTTATTTTGTTTGTTTTCTTTTTTCTGTTTGGGTATTTTTATATTGTATATAATAGGCTTACCTGGAAGAAAAAGTGACAAAATACACAGAAAAAATTATCTCTAAACTCTTTTTTGTTCCTAATGTAAATGTTAGTATTTTACTCCCCTTCCATCTCTCTCTGTCTTTTCAAACAATTTGAAGAATTGTACATAGCATATGTCCTCAAAATTGAACTCTCATCTACAGGTAGAGATTGACTAGTGCTACAGAATAGTTCTTGGCACAGTTCCAGGTGTTCTTCCACTTCTGTTTTTTTCATTTCTTTTGTTCATCAAATAATTCTTGAAGAGCTGCTATGTGCCAGGCAAGATTTGAGGAACAGAGGATACCATAAGAACAGAACAGCCTGAGATTACTGCTTATATGACTGAAGGTTGGTGGAGGCTACTTACAACCATAAGGCTTGTGTTTATGAAAATTATTAAACCTAGTTGAGACTTAAAATCTTAAGAGGGAAATAAGACAAGGGGACTGATGTCTTGAATAAATTCATGAAAGCCATTATAAATATCTTTTAGGGTCACCAAAATAAAACAGAAAAAGTGCCGTCAAAGGAAACAGTGACTTGGTAAAGAATAAATCAGTGGTACAGTCTGTTTGATTTAGAGCAGAGATGGCTTTTTTGAGGAAACCTGCTGAGATGATTTGTAGGAACCAACTGTTACATCTGGAGGAAGAGTGAGGCTTAGGGAACAAAGGTGAAGGCCCAAAGGTGGGAACTTGAAATGAAGCAGTCAGACAAAGTCTGTGTGGGTGGAGTGAAAGAGCGGGGACTGGTGTTGGTATTAAATGGGGAAGAGACCTTAGCTAGGATTAGTCAGGTAGCTGTGGCTCTGTGGATTTCCTCAGACACCCTGACTGCTTCGATTATGTCAGCTAGCTCTCATTTATTCTCCAGATACTCTGTAGTTCCCCTTTATAGCTTCCTTGGATAATTAATTGCTTAATTACTTCATCAGAATAGCACTGTGAGGACAAGACTGGGTCTTATTCCTGACTGGATCTCTTGGCTGGTTTGGATGCTCTTGCAGATGTGTGCTGTTGGTCAGAAGGGAGCCAGGGTGCCTCAATCCGCCGATCACCAGCATCAGCATCTCACAGTGAATGTCTCAGTGTTAGTAGATGATTACAATCACTGTATGATGTAAAATGCAATACTGTGTAAAAGGAATATATTCTAAGAGTATTGGGCAACAGGAAACTGATTCTGGCTGATGCCTCTTCTTCCTCACTGAATCATCTTGAGGAAATTACTTAGTTTTTCTGTGCTTCAGCTTTAATAAGTATTTCTGAGAGCCAGTAACATAGGTTCCATTGTCCATGTATAGTCATTATAGATTGAAATCCTTAGTGCATTTGCCTTGAAGATACGTACTGCACACTAACTTCCTTATTTCCAGTCAAATTTCCAGTAACTCCCTTCTTCTGAAACAAAACCAAAACTTGGAGAAGGATTTCTAAACAGCAAAAAAGGTAACTGTCATACATCTTACGCAGGTTACTTGGCAAAAGAATGGGGACCATTTTTATTGCACGGCCTGTTGACTTAGGATTGTATTTGAAAATAGGGTTACTCATGTCCAAGTTTTGATATCTCTTTTCTTCTGGTGCCATCACTTTTTCCTAGGTAACAGATTAGAATTTGGGACTGGGGAGCTGTTAGGTTTCCATTCTGAAAGTTGGCTGGCTGATAGGAGAGGACACCAAATTAAGAGTCTCAGAGAATTGGGTAGGCTCTGCAAGCCTGTTGGCACAATAATAGGTATTTATAATAAGTATTACATCATGAAATGCTTTGAATTTTGCCTATTGTAGTATTATTATGGCAGGAAGTGTAAATACATTTTAGAAGGATTTCTTTCAGATTGTTTTAAAATGCATCTCAAATTTTGGAATTTTTATTCGTATTGATTAAAAAACATTTGTTAGCATGTTTTAGGAAGAATTTGAAAATGAAAGGGCCTTACTGGTTAACTTGATTTAATTGGTAATATCCCTAGCATGATCTCATTATTACTTCAGTTTCTCAGAGTATTGATTAAAATGAAAGCACACCATTTTCAGAGACCCTGACTGACACCCAGGGAATGCACAGCAGTATGATTGTTCATTCCCCTCTTGATGTTCTGGGGACTTAGATCTTCTTTTATTTGCCCTCTGAAAGTTTGCAGTATAAACTGACCTCAAGCAAGTGATATGATTGGATGTTTTAGGTGCAATACTTGGAGGAGGCAAATGAGAACTGACTGCAGTCTTCAATTCACTAAAAAACAAAACCAATCTAGGATCTCCTGATGGTCCAGTGAATAGAACTTGGCATTTTCACTGCCAAGTTCAATTACTGGTTAGGAAACTAAGATCCTGCAAGTGGTGTGGCACTGCCAAAACAAGAAAGAAAATAAAGCAAAACTTACTAAAGGAATTTACAATCTTACCTCTGACAATAACACGTCAACCTTGAACTGTTTCTCAGTATTCTCTAGGTAATGAAACATCCATCTGTAGAAAAGGTTAATGGTTGGGGGTCGTGGCGGGGAGGGGTTGCCTCTGCATGGGTTTAGGGATTTATTAGTATGCTAAATTTGTGAATGAATTTACTACAACTGGTAAGACTCCCAGAAAGTCTGGGATTAAAGACTGCTGATATGATTGACATTAGTTTATGAACAAGGTTACTAGGATTAAGGTACAGTCTGAGACTAAAAGATGAGGAAAACCATACTATACCAGAATTCTTATTATCTTTTAACATATTTACTAGTGTTTTAAAATGAACAACCTGCTGTAAGTCAACAGAGACTAAAATCCTTGAATTTAAAATTATAACAAGCAACTCTTTAATGTTAGGTTTCTCCAAGTGAAAAAAAATTCTTGTTTTAAGATTTATAAAAGCAGAGTAACTAGGTTTTGTACTAGGATTATTTTTATATAGCTGTGGTCTCAAAAGTGTGCTCAGGGGATCCTGGGGAATTATTGAGACCTTTCTAGCCAAGGCTTAATGAGATCAAACTATATTCATAATCTAAAATGTTATTTGTCATTTTCATTTATATTTTCTCACTAGTGTACAGTGACTACTTGATGTGTAATGTTATAGAAGATTAAATGTGGAAGCTAGACATTAAGAGATTTGCAAAAGTAGAGAACAGTTTTTTTTATCTAATAAAAAAACTTTTCATAAAAGTAATACTTATTTTAACACATAGTAAAATTTATTTTCAATGAATTAATGTTTTTAAACTTTTCTCTTTTATCAATATGTGATAAATATCAGTATTATAACCCACATAAACAAAAAGTACTTGGGATCTTTAGTCATTTTTAAGAGAGAAGGAGATCATGAGACCAAAGTTTGAAAGTAAAATTTATTCCTTCCTGGTTAGTCATTGTTAGAAGACTGATAACATACAGTATTTCTATTGACTGGAACAGACTTGACAACTATAGCAGATTCAGTAGTGTTCACCCAAACATTCACGTCTACCTGGAACCTCAGAATGTGATCTTTTTTGGAAAAAAGATCATTGCAGATGTAATTGGTTAAGGATCTCGAGATGAAATCATCCTGGATTTAAGGAGAGCCCTAAGCCCAGTGACTAGGGTCAGAGAAAGGAGAGGGAGACTTGGACACAGGCAGAAGGAATAAGGCCGTATGAAGGCCCATTTTAGGAGCGAGACAAGCAAGCCAGGAAACACCTGGGATCACCAGAAGAAGGAAGAAAAGAGTTACCTAGAGCCATCAGGTGAAGTATGGTCCTACTGACACCTTGATTTTGGACTTCTACCCTCCAGAATTATGAGAGAATGTTTCTGTATATTCAGCCACCAAGTCCATGATAATTTGTTTCAGGACCCTTGGATACTGATACAGCAACCTTGTACTCAGCAGGAGACATGATAGGTGCTCCCACTTCCTTTTTCTGTTCAGAGTTACCCATCTTCTCTGCCAGGAATCAAATATCCTCTAAGAGGTCTTCCTTCAGCTAACTGCTGAAGCATTTGCATTCGGTGAGAAACTAGTTAACCTAGAGAATGCTTAACAGCATAAAATGGTTTCGAAAGTTGAGCAGTATTGCTGCCTTCTGGATTGGGTTATTTGGTAAAGTGGAAAAGAGTTGAGATCAAATATTTAATATTTAGTGATCTTTAGATAAAAATTAAAATAGTGTAATGGATGTTGATCATTAAATTACCTTGCCTATTTATTGTCTGTTATGTATAGGTCCGAAAATTTACAGTTTTAATTCTGCAAGTGATTCTGGTGGTCCTGCAAATCTGGATAAATCTATTCTGAAAGTGAGTACCCACGTTTTGAGTCATTCCAAGATATGTTACCTTAAAAAAAAAAATGTAATGTACTCTTAAATGTAAGCAAATGATGGGATATTTTAAAATTTGTAAATAGTACAATAATTACTCATCTATATGAAATAAAAAGTGAATCATACTTTTTATGGTAAAAAGTATATGATAAAAGTACTTTTCTGATAAAATTAAATCATCTGTTGAGAGCCTCTAAGAAATTAAGGAAGTGCTGGGTAAGGCCCAGACTTATAAGCCTAGCATACACATCCCTTTAGATCTGGCTTGGCATACCTTTCCAGCCTTCTCCATTACACTTCTCCACTTAAAATTTTAGTTCACATCTCATTGTTCCCCTAAATCCCATATGATTCTATGACTCCAAGCTTTTGTCCATAGGCTCTCTGGCTAGAAAGCTCTACTTCCCCTTCTTATGTCTTCTTAATAATTACATGCTGGGTTATAGTTTCTTTTTCTATATGTTTCTTGTGCTAGACTGAATTCCTAAAGTATGTTTTTGTGCATTGCTCATAGTGAGCATTCATTAAAGATGTGACCAAAGGAAGATATATTTGAGGGTAGATGGTTATGTGATCTTAGGTTAAGTATATGGAAACAACAGAAGATAAAATGGCCAGTAGGAAAAAAATTGAAGACAAACAGTGGAAGCCAAAATAGTTTGTGTAATCTAATATTACAATTTATGTTAGTATAAGTTTTTACTTGATTTGCCCCTCTTTTAGCATTGCATCCATTCTTTCAGGCAGTGTGCTTAGGTTGCTTTATATTAAGGCACATTTCTGGGTTCCTTCCCAAATGATTCAGATTCAATGTGTTTAATAAGGCTTAGGAATCTGTCTCTGCGGTGGCAACATAAGGGTGGTCCAAGGACAATGTCATGAAATACATGGCTTCAAGAAGCTTTGTAAAAGGAATTTTGTCTTGCCAGATATTGTTGTTTTTACCATACCTCATTTTTTCTTAAATATGTGATAGGAATGTGATACAATGAATGGTATTCCAGTATAATTGGTGTATCTGATTTCAGCTGAAATTCTGGGCTTGGTTGGTAGGGATATAGAAAACTGATTCCTTCTAATTATTTAATTATTAAATGTTATTTAGTAATTCATCTTCTAATTGATATGATCTTTTTGGTCTCAAAGGTGGTAATTAATAACAAACTAGAGCAAAAAATTATTGGAGTGATAAATGAACATAAAAAGCAAAACAATGACAAGGGAGTGATTTCTGGAAGACTTACTGCCAAAAAATTACAGGTATTTTGCAAACCTTTTTTTAAAGTTACTTATTTTTAGTGGAGCATTAAAAAAAAATTTTTTTTAATTGAAGGATAATTGCTTTACAGAATTTTGTGGTTTTCTGTCATACATCAACAAGAATCAGCCATAGGTACAACCCATGTCCCCTCTCTCCCAGACATCCCTCCCATCTCCCTCCCAACCCCACCCTTCAGCCTGTCGCAGAGCCCCTGTTTGAGTTCCCTGTCATACAGCAAATTCCCATTTTCTATCTGTTTTACACATGATACTGTAAATTTCTGTGTTATTCTCTCCATACATCTCCCCTTCTCCCTCCTCTCCTTCCACCTTGTCCATAGGTCCATTCTCTATGTCTCTTTCTCCTTTGCTGCCCTGAAAATAAATTCATCAGTGCCATCTCTTCAGATTCCATATATGTGTGTCAGTAATGATATTTATATTTCTCTGACTTACTTCGCTCTGTTTTGTCCACCTCATTAGAACAGATTCAAATGCATTCCTTTTTATGGCTGAGTAGTATTCTGTTGTAAATATGTACCACAGCTTTTTTATCCATTCATCTGTCAGTGGACGTCAAGGTTGTTTCCGTGTTCTAGCTATTGTAAATAGTGCTGCAGTGAACATTGGGATACATGTGTCTTTTTCAGTTTTGCTTTCCTCAGGGTATATGCCTAGGAGTGGGATTGCTGGATCACATGGTTTTTAAGCTTTTTAAGGAGTCTCCATACCATCTTCCATAGTGGCCGAGTCTCCAGACCATCTTCCATACTGCCTGTATCAGTTTACATTCCCACCAGCAATGCAAGAGTGTTCCCTTGACTTTTCAACTTCCATTGAAATTTCATGTAGATTAGTTCCATGTGCAAAAATGAGAAAGAAGTTGTGCCAGATGTGAGTGTACACATTAAAATAGTGATATGAAAATTACATCCCCCAAATTATGTTGGACTTGTAGTGGGCACTTTGCTTACATTTTCTCTGACACACCAATGCTGGAAGGTATTTTGCTCCATTTTTCAAATGAAGAAATCGAGGCTTAGAAGGATTATATAAATTATAGCCTGAGGTTGTTAATTACTAAATAGCAAAATAAAAAGGGATTCGCTGGTGGCTTAGAGGTAAAGCCTCTGCCTGCAATGAGGGAGACCTGGTTTTGATCCCTGGAGAAGGCAATGGCAACTCACTCTAGTACTCTTGCCTGGAAAATTCCATGGGCTACAGTCCATGGGGTTGAAAAGAATTGGACACAACTGAGCTTTTCGCTTTCAAAATAAAAGGAGTATGAATTTCAACCCAGTCTTGCCCAGATCTAAAAATGTTTTAGAAAGTACATTAAAAAGCTTTACTTTTTATATGAACATGTTCATTGAAGCACTGCTTATGATTTAAGAAAAAGAAAACATTCCAAGTGAGCACCAGTAGGAAACTGTATAGTTAGATTGTGATATATCTATCCAGTGGAATATTTTGTAACTATTACAAGTGATGAACAATTTCTAATAATTTGGGAAGATGCTTAGTTATAATGTTAAATAAAATTTGTTTCTAAAAAAATCACACAAAAATGACTGAAGGACCCACATTGCATTGCAAACAGTATCTTTGGATAGTGAGAATATGAGCAATTTCTCCTGGTCCTTTTTTATTTTTCTGTAGTTCTCAAATTCCCTAGTTATCAAATAATTCTTCAAACTGGAAAAAAAGAGAAAAAGATACTTTTGAAGTTATAATTTGTGTCAGAATTTCCGTTTTAAAATGAATGGGAGAATACACTTAGTAATGAAAAAACAGAAAATTGACAGAGTGGCTTTTTTACATTTCCCTTCCATAGGATTTATACATGGCTTTACAAGCATTTTCATTTAAAACTAAGGACATTGAAGATGCCATGACTAACACACTCTTACATGGCGGTGATCTTCATTCTGCCTTGGATTGGCTCTGTTTAAACCTTTCAGATGGTAAGCAGTATTATCATAACAGTCTTTCAGTTTATAAAACCTTTTGAAATAATTTGTGTTTATGATATTTGTAGAAAGCTTTTGGTTTGCACTTAAATTTTTTTTCATTGTGTTATAATTATTTTTAAAATATTCTTACCCTTTTCTGGTCTTTTTGGTATATATTCTTAAAGATTATAGTCTGTGCAAGAAAAAATTATTTTTGTGTGTGTTGCTTTCAGTTGTTAATGGCCATTTTGCAATGCACATTATACAGCATATTCTCGACTGTCTGTAACCTGTCAGGCTGTGTACCTGGTTTTGGTTTAGAAATTAGGGCTGTCTTGCTTTGGGTAAATAATATTTAATTAAGCACAAGGTTCAGGCTGTAACCTTTGGCAAGATCCTGGAATGTAAATTGCTTTTATGACTGATTAAGACTACTACCACATGCAACCAAGGAGGAGGGGAGAGTTAAGATTTTCTTATGAAAATTTAGGCATCTAGCACTTTGAGGGTGAAATGGCCAAATCGAGGTGGGCTGGTTTTTGTCTAGAGAGTGTTCCCACTGGTTTGATAATAAAACAACTTTCATTGTAGGATTTCTATTCCTAGGAGATGAACAGTAGAAGAAAGTTAAGTGCTCTTTGTTTAGACAGGTTTTATGCATGTATTTAATAAATATTTGTATGTTTTCTGTATCGTGTACATCATTTTTATCCCAATTTCTCTTAAGATGCACTTCCTGAAGGATTCAGCCAGGAATTTGAAGAGCAACAACCTAAAAGTAGGCCAAAATTTCAGTATCCTCAGACGCAAGCCACTATTTCACCTCCACTGCAACCTAAAACCAAAAAGCAGGAAGAAGATCCTAAGATCATGGTAATTTAAGAATTCAACATTTAAAGTGTAAAATCAGAGGGAAACGTGTAACAGTTCATAAGAGTATAAGTATTAGGTTGCGGTTACGTTTTTACTCATTGAAAATGTCTAATGGGTTTGCCAAACCCATTAGCATTGTCGTTTCAGTTATCTATTGCTACATAACAAACCACCCGAAAATGGAGTGACTTAAACCAACATTTTATTCCTTACGATTTTGCAGTTTGGACTGAGCTCAGCTAGGCAGTTTGTCTGATCCAAGAGGTATCTCCTCAGGCTAGAACATCCAAAATGGTTTATTTGCTCACATTACTAGAGCCTCAGCTGGGATCTTGCTAGCAAGGCACCTCTCTCTCCACATGATTAGTTTAGGTTTCCTCTTACATTTTGATATTAGAATGGTCAGACTTCTTACTTGACATCTGGCTTCCAAAAGCAAGTGTCTCAAGATAGTAAACACCAGTGTACAAATTTTTATCAAGCCTCTGCTTGTATCACTCTTGCTAATGTTGCATTGGCTGAAGCAAGTCATGTGGCCAATTCAGAATCTTTGTGGAAGGGGGTTACAGAAAGGCACTGATACTGGAAGGAACTGAGAGAGCAAGTCCACCACAGTAATGCAAAGGCAAGAAGGGAGTTTGTTTATTCCTAGCGCGCTAGGGCCCAAGTCTCATCCCGCACAAGGGACTCCGACAAGAGCCCCGAACAAAGGAGTATGGCAGCTTATATACAGGCAGTTCTTTGTCTCAGTTACAGGAGTAGCTGGCCAGGCAGGATGAGCACATATCTTGTCTCTTTTTGGTAAACATGACTCAGGTCCTAGAGCCCGTCGTTTGGTCCCTAACATTCCCCCCCGTCCTTAGATCATATAGAGGAATCTTTCTCTCGGTCCTGAGACACAGTTTGATATTGTTGTCGAAGCACAAACAGCTGTACTGTATTTATGTGTTCCTTTACAAAGGCTGTAAGTCTATTGATAATACATGGGCCAAAGGTGAGCATTAGTGAAATACTAGCAGGGGTCCCAGCAAAGTGGAGATTAAGGTAGTCAGCCAAGGGGGTTGTTGAAACCAAGATTTAAACCATCCCTGTTGAGCCTCATGTTCTTGTTTACGTTGGGCTAGTCCTTCTCTCACTTTGGCCGTAGATTTTTTAACTATTTCTGTATGATCAGCATAGAAACAGCACTCTTCCTAGGGCAGCACAGAGTCTCCCTTGTTGCAGAAAGAGCAGATCTAATCTCCTCCTGTTTTGCAGAACTACTTCAGATAGAGAAGTTAGAGAGGATTTTAAATGACTAATAGATTGCTCTATACGGGTAATGTCTTTATCTATGGCCGCTCTCAGGGAGTTAAATCCTTGGCTTTGCAGGGACAGAGCTGTTATTCTGGTTCCGGCCCCGGCTATTTCAAGACCGAACATAGTTGCTATGGTTATGGCGGTAAGAGGTTCCCTCTTAACTTTATAAGTTCTTTTTGGAGGATTTAGAGTTAATTTTTGGGCCCAATAATCATATATTGCTTTTTCTGGTCGGTACAGAATCTTTGGCACGACAGCCACCATAACACAGAATTCTTCTTTGGGATCAAAGATTGAGCTATGCAGGCATGGAGTTAGCCCCGTGAACAGACCCACCATTCCCCCATTTGAGGTATTAACCATTTAGCTACAGGCAAATCATCAGGCTCGACGACATACACACAAAGTGGAGACTTTGCTGGTAACACTGTGCCCATGCATAAGCCCTTTCCCCATACCTCTTTCATCGTAAGACCCACCTTTCGGTCCCCCCAATGACACTGAGGAGGATCGGTGCTGTTGGCCAAGTCATAAGAGGCGTTGAGGCCTGCTGCTTCGTAATAAGGGGGAATTAAGTTGTAACATAACCAACAAGATTTAGTTGCCTCAGGATGGGTCTGATTCAGGGTGGCATAAGCTGCCCTAATCAGCTTTCATAGGGGATCTATTTCAGTGAGCGCTTCTGCTTCGGGGCTCACTGCCAAAGATGTTGGCATGGAAGTCATTAGGTGGGGGGTTACAGCCAGCTTTTCTACTTTGTTGGGCCCGATACTGTGTACAAGAATTGGCTCTAAGGCCTGGCTCACTACTATAATCTCTTTCTCATCAACCCCAAACCCTCCTGATTCCCTCGTCTGTAGCCCCCAAGATAGGCCAGAGATCCAAGTCCCCTCTTTTTTGCTTTTTTCTGGATTGAACCTTATTCTGACTTGTGCATAATTGCAACTTTCACAGCTAAAAGTTGGATCTCCGAGGACCCTAGGGAGGGGCTTGGCGAATGAAAAATTAAGTAAATCTCGATTTCCTACTTCCCAGCGCCGAGGTCCATCATTAGAAGTAACACAATCCCAAGTTTTACAATAAGAGTCTTGTGCCCCCCCACAGGTCTTCCAGTCATGTCTGGGTGCGCCTGGGCATGCCCAGAACCCTTGTTCTCAGAGATAACCCCTAGCCCAAGGCACATTTACCATCGGCTTAAGGTCAAAGTACAAGTCTGGCCACCATGTGTTTGGTGGATGTATTGCAGTAGTGGAGTTTAGCACCTCTCGTGTTAGTCCATTTTGCAGCTTCCAGGTGATTTTGACGGGTTGATGTGGGTTCATGCTGGCAACTCCGGAGCAGAGTAACTGGGTCATCCACAAGACGGCCCAGCCGAGCTGTCCTGGTCCTATTGGCGCCTTCGAAGCTTTAGCCTCAGGGGGTTGGATGGGTGCAGAGATGCTTCCCATTTTTTTTTAGCGTCTTTCTGCTTTGCTGAAGCAGCTGGGCATACGTGGTTGCAATGCACCCAAGGCCCGATACCGTCGACCTTTAGGGCAGTTGGGGTGGTAAGAAGAACAACATAAGGACCCTTCCATTTGGGTTCTAGTGCCTTGGTTTGGTGCCTTTTGACCCATACCCAATCTCCTGGGCCAGTGTCATGTGAGGGAATAGTTCCCTTATTTTGACCCACATGTATTTTCCGGAGCAGTTTCCAGACACGAGAGTGCACCTTGCTTAAGGCCATCAAGGCCTCTTGGAATTGTCCCAAGGTGGGAAGTGGTAGTTTCTTTCCTTCAAATATTGGACATACAGGGGGAGGTCTCCCATACAGAATTTCAAATGCGGTCAGATTAAGTTGATAAGGAGTATTACATGCACGGAAGAGGGCGAAGGGAAGGAGGGTCACCCAGTCCCCGCCAGTCTCTATAGCCAATTTAGTTAAAGTTTCTTTTAGAGTCCGATTTGTTTTTTTTACTTGCCCTGAGCTCTGTGGACTGTATTCACAATGTAACTTCCATTTAGTCCCCAGGGCTAGGGCAAGGCTCTGAACTATTTGACTCACAAAAGCAGGTCCATTATCAGAGCCAATGGTCACTGGCAGGCCAAACTTGGGAACTATTTCTATTAAAATCTTTTTTGCCACTATCATTGCGGTTTCTCCCTTTGTAGGAAAAGCCTCCACCCACCCTGAGAAGGTATCCACCAACACTAACAAGTACCAGTAACCATACTTGCCTGGCCTTACCTCGGTGAAATCTATTTCCAAGTGTTGCCCTGGTCCTTCTCCCCGATACCTCAGTCCTGCATGTTGTCCTTTTCCTGGCCTCATCTGTTGACACGCCTTACAAGCATGCACTATGTTCTTTACAGTTGTCTGGTGCTGGGGAAATCGCAGGCACGCAGTTTGAAAGAGCATCAGAGTCTTCTTTTTTCCCAGATGAGTAGACAAGTGTAAATGCTCACATAGTTGCCGTCCCAACTGAGCAGGGAGTATCAAGTAGCCGTCTGAGTCTTGGTACCATCCATCTTTACCTTTTTGAAGGTTGATGTGTTCTTGAATCTAAGCAAGGTCTGTGGATGAATACTCAGGGGTTGGGGCAGAGTTCCCATACCTGGAGGTGGAAGTCCAATCTCCAACACAGGGGTGATGAAATCTTCATCAGCTACTTTTCGAGCTGCCAGGTCTGCGGCACGATTCCCTCGTGCCGTGGGGCTGTCACCCTTCTGATGTCCAGGTACGTGTACTATTGACACATCCCGAGGCATCTGTACAGCTCTAAAAGTCTACGGATTTCAGGCAAGTTTTTAATTTCTTTTCCTTCAGCTGTCAAAAACCCCCGTTCCCGATATATCGGGCCCTGGATGTGTACCGTGCCAAAAGCATAGCGACTCTCAGTGAAAATAGTTATTCTTTTTCCTTTGGCTCTCTCTAATGCTTGAATCAGGGCAATTAACTCTGCCTTTTGTGCTGAGGTATCCGGGGGAAGGGCCTCTGCCCATATCGTCTGTCCAGAGTCATCTACTACTGCGGCTCCCGCCCATCTCTGTCCATCTTTTACATAACTGCTGCTATCTGTGAACCATTTTAGCTCACTGTTATCCAGTGGAGTATCGGTTAAGCCCTTTCGCATTGCTGCTACCCCGGCCAGTATCTCATCACAATCATGGAGGGGGCTGTTTTCCTCCGGATTGGGCAAAAGAGTGGCTGGATTTAGAGTGCAGGGTGTTTGGAAATGAATCCGTGGGGTGTCAAGTAGCAAGGCCTGGTAGTGCGTCAAGCGGGCATTAGAAATCCATTTACCTGGGGGTTGCTTTAAAACTCTCTCTATGGCATGAGGAGTGTAGACCAAGAGTCTCTGTCCATAAGTCAGTTTATCAGCATCGTGGAGCTAGATAAAGAGCGCAGTGGCTGCGATGATACGGAGGCAAGGTGGCCATCCGGCTGCCACTGGGTCCAGTCTCTTGGAAAGGTAAGCTACAGGTCGCTTCCATGGTCCCCATCTCTGTGTTAGTACCCCTTTTCCTATCCCCCACTTTTCATCTACAAATAATTGGAAAGGCTTAGATGGATCAGGGAGGGCAAGGGCAGGAGCTTCTAGCAAGGCTCACCTGAGCTCTTGGAAGGCCTCTTTCATTGGCTCAGTCCATTTCCAGTCCTTGTTTTGTTTGGTCCCTTTATATAGGGGCCTGGCCTTTTCTGCAAACCCCAAGATCCATATCTGGGCCAGCTCTTTTTGATTTTTACGGTTTTCTTCAGCTCTAAATTATCTTTTTTTTCTTCTAATGCGGTCCTCTCTCTCTTCCGGGGTCTCTCTATGATTAAAAACTCTCTTGGCTGCCCTCACTAGATCTTGCAAGGATTGTTCACTTAACCTCTCTATCTTTTGTAACTTTCTTCTAATATTGGGGGCTGCTTGATTTACAAATGCTAACATAACTGCTGCTCGTGACTCATCTGCCTGTGGGTCCATAGGGGTATACTGTCTAAAAGCTTCTATTATCCTTTCCAGGAAGGCTGCTGGGCTCTCATTTGGCTCTTGTCTCACTGAATTTATTTTGGCCAAATTAGTTGGCTTTCTGGCGGCCGCTCTAAGGCCAGCCATGAGAGTCTGACGGTACACTCAGAGACGCTCCCTACCTTCAGCGCGTTCGAAGTCCCCGTTGGGTCGCACCAAGGGGAACCCCTCCTCAATGAGGTTAGGCTGTATTGTGGGCTTCCCATCCACCCCTGGCACATTTTTCCGGGCTTCTGACAGGATCCGTTCGCGCTCCTCTGTAGTAAAAAGTACCTGTAACAGTTGCTGACAATCATCCCAAGTGGGATTGTGAGTAAACAGGATAGACTCTAAAAGATCAATAAGACCCTGCGGTTTTTCAGAGAAGGAGGGAGTCTGGGTTTTCCAGTTGTACAAATTACTAGTGGAGAAGGGCCAATACTGATAAGTCCATTCTCCACCCTCTCTGGCTGGCCCCGCCCGGACCGGAAACGCATGAACGGTGGAGGAGGGAACCTCCGGGTCTACTTCCCCTACGCCGGCCATTTTTTTTGCCTTTCCCCGAGTTCCCTGGGCAGGGCCCCTTTCTCTGGGAGGAGCTGAGGGCTCGGCTCTCCTCCGGGCTTCTCCCGATGAAACCTGTGGAAGCAGAGGCGGATGTGGATCTGCATATGGGGGTGGGGACAACTCGGTCTCTAAATCTATCAGATTAGGATACAGAGAAGATTCCTGGAAGACGGGCTTCGTCGATTCTCGTCCTTTTTTCCTTCTTTGTCTTCGGAAGCCGTCATGACTAGCACCTGCAGGGTTGGCGAGGTTGGAGTCAGGGAACAGGGACGGGGAGGTTTAGGAGGTTTAGAAGGAATGAAAACAAAGGGTTTAAGCCATTCTGGTTGGTTTCTCACTAGATCCTGCCAGACCAGAATGTAGGGAGTCTGATCTGAGTGCCCGGCAGGACTAGGAGTAAGCACCCTCTCTTTAACTGCCTGGATAATTTGGGGATTGAAGGTTCCCTCTTGTGGCCATCCAACGTCAAAGGTGGGCCACTCGGCGGAACAGAAAGTCACCAGTTCGCTCTTCTTCAACAGTAACGAAAGATTCTGAGCTCTAGACTTGAAATCAGAGAAGTGGTTAATCATAAGAGATAAAGGAGTAGAAGTTGTTTGTCCCATGATCACAGAAAAGTACACTGGGAGCCAACAGAGCACACAAAGAGCAACGCAGACACCACAAATAGACAAACAGATAACAAACGCAAGGTGGCCACCAACAATGCACTCAATCTTACCTGCAGGATGTTCACAGAGCCAGCTGCCTCCCCGGCACGATACCGGGCCCCGGCCTGATACCGGGCCCCGGCCTTACGCTGGACTTAGTCCAGTAACCAGAGCCAGCCGCCTCCCCAGCAAGATACCGGGCCCCAGCCTTACACTGGACTTAATCCAGTAACCAGAGCCAGCTGCCTCCCCATCAAGATATCGGGCCCCGGCCTTACGCTGGACTTGCCTCTGCACTTTACACCCAGATGCCTCCCCAGTATGATACTGGGCCCTGGCCTTAATCTGGGCTTTTGCAACGTTAGCACCGGTGCTCAGAGCTCTTATCTCCTAATGAGGTTACTGCCTTCTACCAGGAGAGTTGTCCTCCCCGGTGGGGCGGAGATCCCAGACGAGCCCCCAAATGTTATGCACCGAGCCCGTATCTCTGAACCAACCGAGAGAGCAAGTCCACCACAGTAATGCAAAGGCGAGAAGGGAGTTTGTTTATTCCCAGCGCGCTAGGGCCCAAGTCTCATCCCGCACAAGGGAATCCAACAAGAGCCCTGAACAAAGGAGTATGGCGGCTTATATACAGGCAGTTCTTTGTCTCAGTTACAGGAGTAGCTGGCGTTACATGATTGGCCAGGCAGGATGAGCGCATATCCTGTCTCTTTCAGGTAAACATGACTCAGGTCCTAGAGCCGGTCGTTTGGTCCCTAACACTTAGGGCATTATACACAAATACTTTGCATATCATAAAACATCTATGAACATGGGTGAACCTAGAGAACATTATGCTAAGTTAAATAAGCTAGTCACAGAAAGACAAATATTGCATGATGTCACTTATATGAAGTACCTAAAATAGTCATGTTCATAGAAACAGAATGGTAGTTACCAGGGGCTAAAGGGAGAAGGGACAAATGGGAAAATGTTGCTTAATGGTAATAAAATTTCAGTTATGCAATATCAATAAATTCTAGACATCTGCTGTTCAACATAGTGCCTGGGGTCAACAGAACAGTATTGTGTACTTTAAAATATGTTAAGAGGATAGATCTCATGTTAAGCTTTCTTACCACAACCACGCCTCTCCCCACAGCAATACACACACACACACACAATGGAACGCTCAAGAATTTTTGAAAGTTACAGGCACATTTAGTACCTTGGTTGTAGTATCATGTGGTATCATGGGTATATCAGTCAGTTCAGTCACTCAGTCATATCCAACTCTTTGTGACCCCATGGACTGCAACACACCAGGCTTCCTTGTCCATCACCAGCTTCCAGAGCTTGCTCAAACTCATGTCCTTCGAGTCGGTGATGCCCTCCAACCATCTCATCCTCTGTCATCCCTTCTCCTTCTGCCCTCAGTCTTTCCTAGCATTAGGGTCTTTTCCAATGAGTCAGTTCTTCCCATCAGATGGCCAAAGTATTGGAGCTTCAGCTTTAGCATCCATGATATAAGCATATGTCCAAACTCATCAAAATGATGAGTGTATGCATATATAATAGTTAAAATCACAATAATATGTACAATTGTTAATGTATCAGACCTCAGTAAAGCTTAAAAATAAATAAAAACCTGTGGAAACAGCATCTGCACAAAACCACTGGTAAAGAATAACGCAGGTTTTTCACAGTTCTGTCAATTTTTGCCTCTTTATGTAAATGGATTCTTTGAACTATGTAAGTTTAGACTTACCAAAGTAATGTTGAGTTCTACTCATTTGTCCTTCACTATGATTTTTGAGACTTATGTGTCTGCTGTTTCTGAGTGTAAAGAAATTATAAAAGCAGTGACACTTGATGATAGTTTTGACATCTTTTTCGAATTTTGATTTTTCAGATATTTGTTGTTTTTTTTTCTAGCCAAAAAAGGATGGAAAAAATTTGGAAGTAAATATGAAAGAATGGATTTTGCGATATGCTGAACAACAAAATGAAGAAAAGAGTGAGGCTTCTAAAAGTTTAGAAGAGGAAAAATTTGACCCTGTGAGTAGAAATTTGTGTTAATCTTATAGTTGGATATTCCTTGCAAAATATTTAAGTTTTCTAAGATTTAGTTTCCTCATTTGTAAATTGAAGTA
This sequence comes from Ovis canadensis, assembly GCF_042477335.2. Lineage (NCBI taxonomy): Eukaryota > Metazoa > Chordata > Mammalia > Artiodactyla > Bovidae > Ovis > Ovis canadensis. The sequence continues at coordinate 36,916,001 of NC_091260.1, forward strand.
GTTATCTCTTGGGGTTTATGTGAGAGTTAAATAAAACAACACTTAGGGAAAAACATGACAAGAAATAACCATTCAATAAATGTTGTTACATCACTCCCATGTCTAAAGAGACAGTCGCCAAGTATTTTTAAATGATTAAGTGTTAAGAGTATGCTAAATGATTCGGATAATTTTAAAAGCACATTATTTTATAAACGAAAGCCTTTGCCTGGACAGAGAAAACCTACATATCATAAGATAAGCTAAAAATATTAGATTAAGTGAAAAAATCAAGTTGTAGGAAGAAAATAACAATACATATATCTGATTAAAGACTTCTATCTAGAATTTATAAAGAAGTTTTAAAAGGACAACAGGCATTTTACAAAAGCAGATGTTTGGATGGCCAATAAACATGTAAAAATAACTTCAACATTGCTAGTTGTGGGAAAAATGAAAATGAAAACTGCAATGAAATACTACTATATATCTATCAAAATGGCAAAAATTAAAAGATCAGTAATACCAAATGTTGGGAGGATATGAAGCAACCGAACACTCCTACACCGATTGTAGGAGTACAACTACTTTGGAAAACTGTCACTTTCTTATGAAGTTAGACATGCATTTACCATATGACCTAACAATTTCATTCCTAGGTATTTACTCAGTAAAAATGAAAATGTCGTAAAAAAGCTTGTACACAAATATTCATAGCAGTTTTATTAATAACAGCCAAACACTATAAGCAGCTTTCAAAATCATTATATAAGAATGAAAGGCACAAATAAGTACATGCTGAACAATTTCATTATGTTAAATCCTAGAAAAGTCATCTATGCAAAATCAATCTCTAGTAAGAGAAACCAGATCAGTGGTTGTCTGAGCCCACGGATGGAGGAAGGAGATTGACTGTTAGGCATGATAGGGAAACTTTTGGGGATGATGGCAGTGATTTATGTCTTTATGATGATGGTTATGTGGATATATACGTTTATCAAACACATTCTATTCACGTAAAATGGGTATGTTTTGTTATAAGCGAATCATACCTTTATAAAGTTGATTTAGAATGGAGAAAAGGAAGTACAACAGCATGTGTAGTATAATGAACTCATTTGAGTAAAATAATACATACACACACACTCACACACACATATATTTGCATCCTTTTGTATGCAAAGGAGACATCTTGAGAAATACACAAGAAGCTATTACTAGTGAACAGGGCTGGGGTTAGTAGGGTGGATTATACTCTTCTGTATCCTGAGTATTTTTTTTAAGCATGTGCCTGTATTAAAGTAACAAAAACAATTTATGATAGTACATGTTATTTTGAGGTTCAGAAAAAGAGGTCTCTTCTGATTGGAGCATCTGGTCAGTCTTACTGTCAGACTTTATTTTTTGGGCTCCAAAATCACTACAGATGGTAATTGCAGTCATGAAATTAAAAGATGCATACTGCTTGGAAGGAAAGTTATGACCAACCTAGATAGCATATTAAAAAGTAGAGACATTACTTTGTCAACAAAGGTCCATCTAGTCAAGGCAATGGTTTTTCCAGTGGTCATGTATGGATGTGAGAGTTGGACTGTGAAGAGAGCTGAGCGCCGAAGAATTGATGCTTTTGAACTGTGGTGTTGGAGAAGACTCTTGAGAGTCCCTTGGACTGCAAGGAGATCCAACCAGTCCATCCTAAAGGAGATCAGTCCTGGGTGTTCTTTGGAAGGAATGATGCTAAAAGCTGAAACTCCAGTACTTTGGCCACCTCATGCGAAGAGTTGACTCATTGGAAAAGACTCTGATGCTGGGAGGGATTGGGGGCAGGAGGAGAAGGGGACGACAGAGGATGAGATGGCTGGATGGCATCACCGACTCGATGGACATGAGTTTGAGTGAACTCCGGGAGTTGGTGATGGACAGGGAGGCCTGGTGTGCTGTGATTCATGGGGTCGCAAAGGGTTGGACACGACTGAGTGACTGAACTGAAAAGAAGTGGGATTTGAAGGATGCATGAAACATGCATAGGCAACAAAGAATGGGAAAATGGCCCAGATGAGTGAAATAGTGTAAATAAGGGTACAGAAGTGGAATTGTGCAAAGGGCCTTTGCATATTAAACTGTAATCAGGATAAAATGTGTGAGTACTAGCAAATAGGAGTAAACAAGTGAGTTTAACTGAGACTAGAAAATTTTGATGCCCAGAAAGTGAATTTAAGAACTTTCCCTATTGATTAGGAAGGCTCGCTAACTGTGTGGAGGCAGGTAACCCGCAAGAATAACTTTTGCACTTGCTCAGGTGTGAAATGATAAAGTCCCAAATTGGAATTTGTATGGTGTTTTGGAGGAGAGGTGTGAGCACACCGTACAGCATGCAGAACTTCCCTGAGCAGGATTGAGCCTGTGCCCCCTTCTGTAGAAGAGCAGACTCCTAGCCTCCGGACAGCCAGTGAAGTGAAAGTTGCTCAGTCACGTCTGACTCTGCGACACCATGGAGTGTAGTCTGCCAGGCTCCTCTGTTCATGTAATTCTCCAGGCAAGAACACTGGAGTGGGTTGCCATGGGGATCTTCCCAAGCCAGGGATTGAACCCAGTCTCCCGCATTGCAGGTGGATTCTTTTAACATCTGAGCCACCAGGGAAGCCCAAGAATACTGGAGTGGGTACTTATTCCTTCTCTAGGGGATCTTCCTGACCCAGAAATTGAACCGAGGTTTCCTGATTTGCAGGCAGATTCTTTACCTGCTGAGCTACCAGGGAAGCCCCTGGACAACCAGGGAGGTCCCCAAATTGGAACTTAGAAGAGAAACATTTAAAGGAAGAATCAATAGAAATTGCTGATATACTGAACATAAATTAAGGAGCCAAAGACAGCAGGAGATTCGTAGGCGGAGGGATGGTGGTATCAGTGCCACAGAGAGGAAAGATTGAAAGAATGAGTGTGGTTTGGGTGAAATTGAGGCGATAGCTAATCCTTCTGTCTGTTACACTCTATTGCTGTCTGCTTCTACACAGAATGATCCCAGAATTGTGCTTCCTTAGTTGTCTCTTTTCCCCTCGACTCAGTGGTTGTGTCTCATAGCAGCACTGCTAATACCCTCTTCTCTTCCCAGTGGTTTGATGCTTCCCATCTCTTATTAACCTAACCTAAAGGAGAAACCAGTAATTTGAGTTTAGCTCTCTGTCTGGTTTTTGCTCAGCAGAGTTAAATTTTATAATACACATTTTCTCCAGAGGCCTTTTTTTTTGGGTAACATCCCTGACTGTCTTCCATAAGATAGAGATTATAGGAAGGTAGCTTTCAGAAATGGAGAAGGCAATGGCAACCCACTCCAGTGTTTTTGCCTGGAAAATCCCATGGACGGAGCAGCCTGGTGGGCTGCCGTCTATGGGGTTGCACAAGAGTCGGGCACGACTGAAGTGACTTAGCAGCAGCAGCTTTCAGAAAATTGTATTTTTGTTTTTTATATAGTCTTTATTGAATTTGTTACAGTGTTGCTTCTGTTTTGTTTTGGTTTTTTGGCTGCGAGTGTCTTGTACTATTGCATATGCAGTCCTTGAAATCCATATATTTATAAAATGTGTAAAAGTAACTTTTCTTTTTACAGAAATGAGCTCATACTTACATTTTATTCCATAGTTCGCTTATTTTATTTAACATGTCAAGTAAGTTTCTCCATGTGGATTCAGTTCAGTTCAGTAGCTCAGTCATGTCCGACTCTTTGCGACCCTGTGGACTGCAGCACTCCAGGCTTCCCTGTCCCATCACCAACTCCCAAAGCTTACTCAAACTCATGTCCATCGAGTCAGTGATGCCAACCAACCATCTTATCCTTTGTTGTCCCCTTTTCTTCCCGCCTTCAACCTTTTCCAGCATCAGGGTCTTTTCTAGTGAGTCAATTCTTTGCATTACCGTCATTCTATTGCTTCTTGACTTTTCCCCCCAATGACTAGTTTTCTCTGTAGAGCATACCACACTTGATTTCCAGTTTTCCTTTTCAATCAGCAACTGCAGTGAACATCTGTGTACCTACAGATTTGTACGTTTGTATTATTTCTCTATGAAAAATTGCTAAAAGATTTGTTGGACCAAAGAATAAGATCAAAAGATCACAGGCTTTGATATAATACATTGACAGTAGATAAACTAATCTTGCTCTTCGTTTCTTTGTCATCATCTTATTTGGAACAACAGAATGAAAGGTACTTGCACCTTGCAGCTAAACTTCTGGATGCAAAGGAGCAGGCAGCTACGTTTAAACTAGAAAAGAACAAGCAAGGCCAAAAAGAGACTCAGGAGAAAATAAGGAAATTTCAAAGAGGTAAATGCTTTAAAATTCTTAGATGTATTAATATGTCTTCTTTATTGGCTTTCCTTGGATGGAGGTTGCCTCTTTTTTATATGTCTTCTCTTTCCTAACATTTTACACTTGGGGGTGGCAAACTTTTGCAACAAGCCAAATAGTAAATATTTAAGTTTTACAGGTTGTTATGATTACTCAGCTCTGCTGCCACAGCATAAAAGCAGCCATATACAAGACATAAGCAAATGGTTATGTTCTCAGAAAACTTTATGGATGGTGAAATTTCATATAATTTTCACATGGCACCAAATATTTCTTTCTTTTATCTTTTTCAACCAGTTAAAGATGTAAAAATCATCCTTAGCTCACAGACCATATGGAAATAGGTAGCAGGGTTGGATTTGGCCTGCAGCCATAGTTAGTTAACCTGAAGTGTACACCATAAAACACTATCTCCACTCAAGAAGGAGAGGTGAATATAATTCCATGAGAATTTATTTTTAGTGAAGATGTTTTTCTTGGCCTTCTACATCTGTTAAGTGATTTGTTCTAAAAATGTTAGTATGTAATGTGAAAATAGATTGCCTTGAACTTCTAGTACAAATTCCTAGTAAGAAGGAAAAAGAAGCAATGTTTAAAAAAAAAAAATTGCAAAGTAAAAAGGCATGAAAAACAAATATGAATAAAAAAATAAATAAGCATCATTTTTTTTTGGTAGAAATGGAAACTTTACAAGATCATCCAGTATTCAATCCAGCCATAAAGATTTCACACCAACAGAATGAAAGAAAGAAGCCTCCTGTAGTCACAGAAGGAGAAAGTGCTTTGAACTTTAATTTATTTGAAAAGTCTACAGCTGCTCCTGAAGAAGAAAGAGGTAAAATGAAGGGAGAGTGTTCCAGAGTGTAATTTGTAAATAGTAAAACATCAAGGACTATATAAGTGAGAAATTGTGTTACTTTGTATTCCAACAAACTACAAAAGATGGCAGTAAAGTTACACTTCCACACACTGTCTTGGAAAAGTAATCATTATAATAATTTGTTTAGCATTTTGTGATTACCAACATCTGGCTTCAGCCTCATCTCTCTCCAGTTCAGACTCCTGCCAGAATTATCTTTCTGTAACACAGATGAAAATATAAGTTTCTGGTTAAAAATTTTAATCAGTTAACAAGTTCAAACCTTCTATTATGGCTCTGATGATCCTTTGCATTCTGCCACACTCTACCTTTCCACCTTATTCTCCCAGCTGTGTACTCCAGCTGCATCATTCTTAAAACATGTATTGTTTTATGGCTCCATGACTTTGCTCATCCTATTATCCCCTTTTTGGCCAACCTTTCCCTTGCTTGAATCAGGTCTGTCTGTCCTTTTCTAACCTGTTCTCTTAAAAAAAAAATCTGTTCCCAAAAGTGGGAGAACTTTAATTCTTCAAAAGATATTCTGTATTACTACATAAGCATTTTTAAAGAACCAATCTTTGTCATTTTAGAGAAAAAGAAAGAACCTCATGATGTAAGAAATTTTGACTATACTGCTCGAAGCTGGACTGGAAAATCTCCCAAACAATTTCTGATCGATTGGGTCAGGAAGAATCTTCCCAAGAGTCCAAATCCTTCCTTTGAAAAAGTTGCAGTAGGTAGATACTGGAAATGTAGGTATGTTTTTGGTTAACTGAGTGAACTTTTAGAAAAATCTAAGATGAAAATATTTTTTTTCCTATGAGTAAAGTAGATGTTTAGGAAGCTGGTTCTACATCTCTAGGTTGATAGTGCCTATAAATCATTACCTGGTATTAATATAGTGTTTTCTGTGAGAATATTTAATTTAAATAATGTAAACTACAGTTCAATGTTAATGGAATTCTGACCATTTTTACTTCATCAATTTTATTTTAAAATGTCTTTGGCTTCTTTTAGGGTGAGGGTAATCAAGTCTGAAGATGATGTCCTGGTTGTGTGCCCCACGATCTTAACAGAGGATGGTATGCAGGCTCAGCACCTGGGAGCTACTTTAGCTCTTTATCGTTTAGTGAAAGGTCAGGTAAGTTTTTATAGATCCAAGTGTCTCAGAATTCATTTGTGGAGTAATGGGTATATTTTGTCAACATGAAACGATCTGCATGTGGAAGGTAAGGTTTAATCGTGGCCCTTTGTGCCAGTTTTCTCTTCACTGAATGTTGCTTCTGAGTAGTCCTTGTTTCTGCTTATTTATAATTTTGACTTTGTCTCATCTCCAAACATAGTTCAAGCTTTCTCTCCTTGGACTGGAGGCACTGAACCATTTGGTCCAGCTTTGCAAGCTACACTGATTTAAAGATTAAAAAACTGTGCTAGAGTGATTGAATTAAGGAGAGTTTTTAAACAATTGTTTTCCTTTAATGTTATATTATCTCTCAACTTTAAAATACAAAACATTGGTTCCAGTTTTCACTTTTAGGTTATATCGACTAAAACTTCCAGTTTAAGGAAAGATGAAAATAAAGTCTTACTGAAGAGAGCACTTTTTTTTTTTTCAAATTTTGTTTTTACTTTTTTTTTTTTTTAATTTTTTTAAATTTTTTTAATTTTAAAATCTTTAATTCTTACATGCGTTCCCAAACATGACCCCCCCCTCCCACCTCCCTCCCTACAACATCTCTCTGGGTCATCCCCATGCACCAGCCCCAAGCATGCTGCACCCTACGTCAGACATGGACTGGTGATTCAATTCTTACATGATAGTATACATGTTAGAATTCCCATTCTCCCAAATCATCCCACCCTCTCCCTCTCCCTCTGAGTCCAAAAGTCCGTTATACACATCTGTGTCTTTTTTCCTGACTTGCATACAGGGTCGTCATTGCCATCTTCCTAAATTCCATATATATGTGTTAGTATACTGTATTGGTGTTTTTCTTTCTGGCTTACTTCACTCTGTATAATTGGCTCCAGTTTCATCCATCTCATCAGAACTGATTCAAATGTATTCTTTTTAACGGCTGAGTAATACTCCATTGTGTATATGTACCACAGCTTTGTTATCCATTCATCTGCTGATGGACATCTAGGTTGTTTCCATGTCCTGGCTATTATAAACAGTGCTGCGATGAACATTGGGGTACATGTGTCTCTTTCAATTCTGGTTTCTTCGATGTGTATGCCCAGAAGTGTGATTGCTGGGTCATAAGGGAGTTCTATTTGCAATTTTTTAAGGAATCTCCACACTGTTCTCCATAGTGGCTGTACTAGTTTGCATTCCCACCAACAGTGTAGGAGGGTTCCCTTTTCTCCACACCCTCTCCAGCATTTATTGCTTGCAGATTTTTGGATCGCAGCCATTCTGACTGGTGTGAAGTGGTACCTCATTGTGGTTTTGATTTGCATTTCTCTAATAATGAGTGATGTTGAGCATCTTTTCATGTGTTTGTTAGCCATCCATATGTCTTCTTTGGAGAAATGTCTATTTAGTTCTTTGGCCCATTTTTTGATTGGGTCGTTTATTTTTCTGGAGTTGAGCTGCATAAGTTGCTTGTATATTTTTGAGATTAGTTGTTTGTCAGTTGCTTCATTTGCTATTATTTTCTCCCATTCAGAAGGCTGTCTTTTCACCTTGCTTATAGTTTCCTTTGTTGTGCAGAAGCTTTTAATTTTAATTAGATCCCATTTGTTTATTTTTGCTTTTATTTCCAGAATTCTGGGAGGTGGATCATAGAGGATCCTGCTGTGATTTATTTCTGAGAGTGTTTTGCCTATATTCTCCTCTAGGAGTTTTATAGTTTCTGATCTTACATTTAGATCTTTAATCCATTTTGAGTTTATTTTTGTGTACGGTGTTAGAAAGTGATCTAGTTTCATTCTTTTACAAGTGGTTGACCAGTTTTCCCAGCACCACTTGTTAAAGAGATTGTCTTTACTCCATTGTATATTCTTGCCTCCTTTGTCAAAGATAAGGTGTCCATATGTGTGTGGATTTATCTCTGGGCTTTCTATTTTGTTCCATTGATCTATATGTCTGTCTTTGTGCCAGTACCATACTGTCTTGATGACTGTGGCTTTGTAGTAGAGCCTGAAGTCAGGCAAGTTGATTCCTCCCGTTCCATTCTTCTTTCTCAAGATTGCTTTGGCTATTCGAGGTTTTTTGTATTTCCATACAAATCTTGAAATTATTTGTTCTAGTTCTGTGAAAAATGTGGCTGGTAGCTTGACAGGGATTGCACTGAATTTGTAAATTGCTTTGGGTAGTATACTCATTTTCACTATATTGATTTGAAGAGAGCACTTTTAAGAGAACACTGTGCTCTTTTTTGTGGGTGGGGTGGGGTTGGGAGTACTGTCAGCATTTTCTCTTTGTAATGAACGTGTATATCTTTCTTCCTGGTGAATTAGAACTACTGAAAATTTAGACACTGATTAAGTAGAATTCCAAAGAATAGTTCTTTTCCATTTTCTCTCAGTAAAAGTTCTTAATGTCTTTATTTCCCTTGTTTTGCAAAATAAGGTATCATAAGGTAAGCTTAATTAATGGAAATGACTGACAATGTTACAAAAATAATTGTGGGCTCTTAATAAAACAGAGGCAGGATAACTTAGATTCCATCCAATGGAGTTCAAAGTAAAATACTTTGACTTGTAATATACAAATGGAATCTCAGAGGGAACTTTGATCAGTGCTTTGTGGATCATCTACATATTTAAATAGCACTACCATAGGAATAAATAATAAACATGTGTTTAATAGTTTATTGTGTTCTAGAATAAGCACTGTGTTTGATTAACTGAAAGTTTACCTCAGAGTATGCATATAAGGGAGGTATAATTATTAGCCCCATTTTACAATTAGAAACTAAGGCACCAAGAAGTTAAGTTACTTGCCCAAGGTCACACAGCTAGTAAGTCCAGAAGCCTGTTTATATGCTGTTTATCAGTTTGCATCATATGTGTGTATGTTTGTACTCAGTCACGTCTAGCACTTTGTGACCCCATGGACTATATAGCCCACTAGCCTCCTCTAGCCATGGAATTTCCCAGGCAAAAATACTGGAGCAGGTTGCCATTTCCTACTCCCTACAATATGCGTGTATATCTTTTATTAAAATACAGTAGTAACCTACTAGTTTAAGAGATATTTTAAGAAGCAATAGCTATTCTTTTCAGTTCTAACCTATTGAATTTTGGTATCCAGTAATTAGTCAACACAATGTATTACTATTTTTTTCCTTTATAGTCAGTTCATCAGTTGCTTCCTCCTACTTACCGAGATGTTTGGCTAGAGTGGAGTGATGCGGAAAAGAAAAAGGAAGAATTAAATAAAATGGAAACCAATAAACCACGTGACCTTTTTATTGCCAAACTTCTGAATAAACTGAAACAGCAGCAGCAACAGCAACAACAGCATTCTGAAAATAAGAGAGAAAACTCTGAAGATCCTGAGGAATCTTGGGAAAATTTAGTTTCTGATGAGGATTTTTCTGCACTGTCCTTGGAATCGGAAAAGGTGGAAGATTTGGAACCTGTTAGAAACCTCTTTAGAAAGTTGCAAAGCACACCTAAGTACCAGAGACTTCTAAAGGAAAGGCAACAGTTGCCTGTGTTTAAACACAGGAGTTCAATTGTTGAAACTCTTAAAAGGCACCGGGTTGTGGTTGTGGCAGGTGAAACAGGGAGTGGTAAAAGTACTCAGGTGCCACATTTTCTCTTAGAAGATCTGCTTCTGAATGAGTGGGGAGCAACTAAATGTAACATCGTCTGCACCCAGCCCCGAAGAATCTCAGCAGTGAGTTTAGCCACAAGAGTGTGTGATGAATTGGGCTGTGAAAATGGACCTGGAGGAAAGGTAAAATGTTGTTCAGCTCTACCTCAGAGAATGGTGACATGACATTACTTACCTGTGCTCTTGGGATCCAAATGGAACCTGTACCATATATGAATTTTGGCCGATACTGTTTGTTCAGTAGCACCTCTTAGGTGCTTTTTGTGTTTTCTTTGATAGGTATGATATGCCACTCTCCTTTGTAGGAAAAGGATTGTAAGTAATTATCATTAAAATTCTCATGTAAAAGGAAAAATATATTCACTTCAGTAACTGAGTACTCAAATATATTACATTACTAAGTTGATCATTCAAAGAATATAAATACATACAGATAAATTGTAATACCAGATATCTCAGTATTTGGAAATCTTTTCTGTAGGATATATTCCTGAATGATTTTCATTAGCTCAATGAACAGAAGCAAAAAAACAATATCGAAGACAATATGAGACTATTTTCAAATCCTGTATATAAAAACAATAGAAAAAAGAACTTAAAATACCTGTTGTCCTGTGTTTGAGGATAAAAGTGTACACAAAACTGGCCAAACCTTAACCAGAGTGACTGCAAAATGTATTAATAAAATTGGTTTAGAACCAAATATAATGAATTCCAAGTTCATGTAATTCAATTTAATTATGCTTTGAATTGTTCTTTCTAGATAGAGTACTTAACATTTTTGTCTATCTTTAAGTTAGATAACCCTTCCATTAAAATTTTATGTGGCAAAAAAAAAAATTTTATGTGGCAATTTTTCTGGACTCTCATGACATGTAAGGGGACAAAGGGCACAATTTCTGTCTTATAAGGAATTTAAATAAAGGGGATGACAGACATGTTTACAAACACAGCAGAGGAATGACTGAAGGAGTATGAAAGAAAATGTGATGGAAATAGAAGTGACTTCAGGATTCTTATCAGGCACCACTGGTTTTTAATGGTTGCAGCTTCTATGAGATCTTGATAGAAGAGTAGACAAGTTGTAGGAGCAGATCTAAAATTCTGTTCCTGAGCACCTCAGTATTTTGCTCCAAGATAATTTCATAAGAAATTGATTAAATCTGTTAATATTTCCATAATCATGTTAATGGTACTCAGAGCAGGAGAACAGCTTTTTGTTTCAAAATTCTGAAAATTCTTCCTTGTTTAAATTGCCAGAACAAATTTTATAGTTTGGTATAATTGAAAACATAGGAAAGTAATAAGTGGCACTAAACAGATTTTCTTAGACTGCTCCATATAGGAGCAGGACCAGCACCTGTACTTCAGTCTCTAAAGCTTTTTTCCCCACATCATTTGTGAGAATCCAGTCTTGGCTATGTTTTCCCTTCAGAATTCTTTGTGTGGATATCAGATCCGGATGGAGTCTCGCGCTAGTGAATCTACCAGGTTACTCTATTGTACAACAGGGGTTTTGCTAAGAAAACTTCAAGAAGATGGTCTCCTAACAAATGTGTCTCATGTTATTGTAGATGAGGTGAGTAGATTCTATTGTTGTATGCTCAGGAAATGACTCTAAACATTTTTGTGTTAAAAAGATGTTACTTCTAATACTAGCTAACATTTTCTTCATTTTTACTAAATGCCAAGTACTTTACATGTAATTAATTAATTTCCTCTAACAAGTCTCATGCTAATTGACTTATTTAACAAATACACTATAACATTTGCTGTATGCAAGGGGCTATTCTAAGGACTTCATATATACAACTTCATTTAATCCTTCCAGCGATCCTTCACTTAATCAAAAGAAGTAGATATTGTTATCCCTATTTTATAGTTGAGGAAACTGAGGCACACAGAGGTTATATAGCTTACTCAAGTTCATACAGTCAATAAGTTCTGCAACTAGGGGTTCAAGCCTAGGGAAGCCAGCTGCAGACATTTCTTATCAGTTAATGTATGTTAAACTGATTTGTTTTGTACATAATTTTTTGAAGAAATTATATATACAGCATTTTAGTTATTTAAATTTTTTTTCAATTTTCCCTGATGTAAAGTTTTTATGAATTTAATTGACCAAGTTCAGAAGGCATTAGTGAAAGTTCAATCATTCTTTGATTTTTAATTAATAGATTTAATTAAATATAGATTACTGGGTTATTTTCCTCCTTTTGGTTAGTATTTGAAGTATAAAGAGATACAAAAATGAAAATAAAAATTATCTGTAGTCTCATGATTCAGAAAAAAATTAATGTTGCCTTTTGTGCATTTATATATGTATTTTTTAATAATTTGTATGTATATTCACTTTATAATTCTTCACATCATTAGTCTGCAAAAATATCATTTTTAATAGCTTTATAGAAGTATGTTATTTGGATATCCCATAATTTATTTAACCATTTTCCTGTTGTTGTACTAGTTAGGTTAAGATGTTTTTAAATACAATATTTTGGTAATAGGTAAGTGATAGAAATTCAAGAGAAAGAAAGAGGATGTATGGCAGCTTGATTGAGCATGCCCATGGGTAACTGCTCCTGGCAGTGATGGGTGGGGACTAGGGTGTGACAGTTGTAGCCATGTTTGTTAATACCTGGATTATATCAGTATCGTATATATTGTAAGAATCAACTTAAAATGCTAATTTGTCTATTTATAGTGAGAAATTTTTCCTGCTAGGTAAGATGAAATATTTGCATCAGCCAGTAGTTTTTCTGGGAACTCCAAATTATTAAAACACTGTATATGTGTGAGTCACTCAGTTGTGTCCAACTCTTTGAGACTCCATGAGCTGTAGCCCACCAGGCTCCTCTGTCCATGGAATTCTCCAGGCCAGAATACTGGAGTGAGTTGCCATTCCCTTCTCCAGGAGATCTTCCCAATCCAGAGATCGAATCCCGGTCTCCCTCATTGCAGGCAGATTCTTTACTGTCTGAATCACCAGGGAAGTTTGTTTAGTAAATATTTATCAGAATGAATCCTAATTTAAAAGTTAGACCAACTTCAGGGAGCTGTTTTTTGATGGTTTTGTATTATTAAGAGCAGTCTGTAGACCTGATTTACTGAATTGTGCTTCAGTGTGATACTCTCAGCCTCTTACTGAACAGTACAATAAGAGTAAGAGAAAACCCAGTGAAATTCATCATCATGTTAAATATAATGATGAAAGAGATGCTGGGACAGAGTTCATTATATGATACAGGAGCTTCTTTATGAAGGTGCTTAGGATGATACTCTGACTTTCTTACTAGGAATAATTGGTGTGATTTGTTTCAGTTTATGGTCAGTGTGAGAGTTATACAGCTTTTCCTCTGGCAGCTGTTATGTTTACAGCCAATCTTTTTGCCCACCTCTCTCAAATGGACTTAATAAAGTATATATCTTTATTAGCTATATTTTATGTCTTATCCTCATTTTAAATTTTCTTTTAAAAAAAATCAATATTTGGGGACTTCGCTGGCAATGCAGTGATTAAGACTCCATGCTTCCACTGCAGGGACACAGGTTCAATCCCTGCTTGAGGAACTAAGATCCCACATGCAGAGCAGTGCAGCAAAAAATAAATTTTAAAAATTAATACCTGTATAAATTACCATCTATTTGAGGAGGTTCCCCAGATCTGTTTCACCTGTCAGAAAATATTTCTCTCAAGCTTCAGATAATATCCTGGTCAAGCCAGTAAAGTAAAAACATCCAAAATTATTCCTTCTTTCTTGCATATCCTTTAAATCAGTTTACCTGGACTTTGTTGATTTTTTTGAATACTTCTCTCGCATTCATATACTTCTCTCCATATTTACTGGTATTGCCCTCATATATGATACCATTATCTTATTTAATTACTTAATAAGCTTCTAATTAAACTGCCTACTTTCTGTTTTGCTCTCTTCTACATTCTTCACATTATAGCTGCTGCTACTGCTGCTAAGTCACTTCAGTCGTGTCCGACTCTGTGCGAACCCACAGACGGCAGCCCAACAGGCTCCCCCGTCCCTGGGATCCTCCAGGCAAGAACACTGGAGTGGGTTGCCACTTCCTTCTCCAGTGCATGAAAGTGAAAAGTGAAAGTGAAGTCGCTCAGTCGTGTCCAACTCTTGGCGACCCCATGGACTGCAAGCCTACCAGGCTCCTCCATCCATGGGATTTTCCAGGCAAGAGTACCAGAGTGGGGTGCCATTGCCTTCTCCGTCACATTATAGCTAGAGTTACCTTTTTTAAAACAAAGTTCAGACCACATGATTCCCCTACTTTAAAATATCTTACTCACTACCCTGACTCATTAGAATAAAGTCTCAGCTTCTTAACAGGGTTTACGAGACCTCATATGAACAGATAACTGAGCACCTCACCCTCTGTGTCTCTTTCCCATTCCTCATCTCATGCTCAAGGCATTATTTTTGTTTCATTTCTTGAAATGTAATATGATCCCACTGTCCTCCATGATTTTGCACAAGTTACGGCCCATGACCACCTTATCTCCCTTTATCATACTGTTCTTTCCTCCTTTTTTAAAAACTCATTTCAGTTCTCAACATAGATGTCAATTCCCTCATAGTAGCCTTCCTGACCACCTGAATTAGCTACCTCTTGCTGTACAACAGGAACTAATACAACATTGGAAATCAACTATAACTTCAATTAAAATATATATATATAAAACAAAACCAAAAAAGAATATTAGACCGAAAAAAAAAACAAAATAGCTGCCCTTCATATGTAATTTCAAGCCATCCTCTACAGAATCCTCTTATAAGGCTATAAACTGAAATGAAGACTATCTCAGTCATTATTCCCCAGCATCTAGCACAATGCTGAGTACTATTTGTTGATCTCTGATAGCCAATCACTCTATGAAATTTGTATTATTTGTTTTATAGAAGAAGAAATAGGCCCAGGGATATTTGAATAACTTTCCTAAAGTCATATTTTAATTGATCAAGCCAAGAAGAATTAAGCCTAAGCAAGCGATTCCAGAGTCTGAACATTTAACCACTATTGCCTCCCTTCCACGCAAAATGATCAAACCTGTTTTAATTTTTGTTGACCAAACCTGTTTTAATTTTTGTTATCGCAATGTATTCTATCTTTTGTATGCTGCTTTAAATCTCAAGAAATAAAATGAGGTAGAAATAAATCCAGTACAGCAAATTTCAATATAGACTAGTACATCCAGCAGATACTAAGTTCTGACAATGTCCCACGTTGTAATGCTCGATAGCAAGTTTACAGTGCTCATCCCTAAAATGCATGTGTCCGAAAAGCATAAAACCCATTTTCTTAGGCAGTTGATAGAACCTGTCAGATTCATACTAAAAAAATTCCCCCTTTGCAGAAAAGTGTATAAACCATCTGTCTTGTTGCAGTTTTGTGTCTATTCAATTATATATTAGCAGCAGAGCTTTTAAGCATTACACTGGCTTCTGAGTGAAATTTGGGAGATACTTTAATCTTACCAGCTGAACAGTTACAGACTATCTCCTAAGGTAGAGTCTTAATATCATAGCTAATCTATTTCATTATATGCTGATTTTTACTGACTTCAGTTTTAAAGAGGGTGACTTTATTTTCAATTTGCAAGATCTACCTCATTTGAAACACAGCTTCTCTCACCTTCTCTGTGTATTGACTGTATGTAAATATTGATTAACTTTTAGTAGATTTGAAGGTCTGATTGTTTTAACTTCTTACTAGACCTTCTTATGTAAGGGCTTCCCTGGTGGCTCAGATGTTAAAGAATCTGCCTGCAATGCAAGAGACCTGAGTATGATCCTTTGGTTGGAAAGATTCCCTGGAGAAGGAAATGGCAACCCCTCCAGTATTTTTGCCTGGAGAATTCCATGGACAGAGGAGCCTGGTGGGCTATAGCCCATGGGGTTGCAAAGAGTTGAACACGACTGAGCAGATAACACACACAGACCTTATATTTGACCATTTTTTTTTATTCCTTTTATACTAGGTTCATGAGAGAAGTGTCCAGTCAGACTTCCTACTAATTATCTTGAAGGAAATTTTACAGAAACGTTCTGATTTACATTTGATTCTCATGAGTGCCACTGTAGACAGTGAAAAGTTTTCTACCTATTTCACACACTGCCCTATTCTGAGAATTTCAGGAAGAAGTTATCCTGTTGAGGTAAGTTTTTTTAATAACGCCTGTGTAAACAGAAACTACATTCCCACCAGTGAGTGTCCCCAGAAGATAGGCCCTTAAGTTTGCTGCTGCTGCTGCTGCTAAGTCACTTCATTCGTGTCTGACTCTGTGCGACCCCACAAACAGCAGCCCATCAGGCTCCCCCGTCCCTGGGATCCTCCAGGCAAGAACACTGGAGTGGGTTGCCACTTCCTTCTCCAATGCATGAAAGTGAAAAGTGAAAGTGAAGTCGCTCAGTCGTGTCCAACTCTTGGCGACCCCATGGACTGCAGCCTACCAGGCTCCTCTGTCCATGGGATTTTCCAGGCAGGAGTACTGGAGTGGGTTGCCATTGTCTTCTCCCCCTTAAGTCTGAGCCTAGAACTATTCCTAAGGTAATGCAAGCCAAGAGAGGACCTGGAGCTGGCCTTGGGAATCAGATAGCTGAGCTGCCTTGACTAAGCATGGGTGGACTGGAAGGAGGATTGTGCTGAATGACATACCTCAGAGGTACAGAGCATAAAACACAGTTCTATAGCAAAGCCAAATCTACATCCAGATTGGGGTCACTGCCTAACAATAAGGAACTGCTTTTCCACCCATGTGGAAGTTGGATATGAGAGTTGGAGTATAAAGAAGGCTGAGCTCCAAAGAATTGATGATTTTGAACTGTGGTGTTGGAGAAGATCTCCTGCAAGGAGATCCAACCAGTCCAAGGAAATCAGTCCTGAATATTAATTGGAAGGACTGATGCTGAAGCTGAAATTCCAACACTTTGTCCACCTGATGTGAAGAACTGACTCATTGGAAAAGACCCTGATGCTGGGTAAGACTGAAGGTGGGAGGAGAATGGGACAACAGAGGATGGGATGGTTGGATGGCATCGCCGACTCAAGGGACATGAGTTTGAGTAAGCTTCAGGAGTTGGTGATGGACAGACAATTTGGCATACTGCAGTCCATGGGGTCACAAAGAGTTGGATGCGACTGAACTGAACTTTCCACCCATCCCTCAAATTGAGGGGGATTTGTCTTTGACGCTTTCTTCTGTTCTTAATGTTTGCCCTTTTGGTTCAGCTGATAAAGAATCTTTAAATTGATTTTCACATGTAAAAACTATACACCATAATGTACTTTGTCCTGGAACTATGTAGGGACAGATCCATCTATATCAGGCAAGTTCTTCATTCCCAAATAATGCAGAAAAAATTTTTTTTCATAATATTCTAATCAGCATGTGGTAACATTCAGGAAGCTAGCAATCCCTTGTCTCTTAAAGATGATATTTACTGAAATGAATTTGAGCTCACTCTTTATATGCCTTCATCTGTGCAGGTTTTTCATCTTGAAGATATAATAGAGGAAACAGGCTTTGTACTGGAGAAAGACTCAGAATATTGTCAGAAATTTCTGGAGGAGGAAGAAGAAATAACCATTAATGTTACAACCAAAGCAGGGGGAATAAAAAAGTATCAGGTAAGAAAAAAACATTTTAAAAGACATCTGATGATGATATCCAAGGCACACACTACTGTAAGAGTTTTAAAGTCATGTGGCTGGCACAGTGCATTCAAATACATTTTGTTAGAGGAATAACAGATATGATTATGAGCAAATTTTAAAGATCATTTCTTTAATCTTTGTTTTACTGACTCTTTTACTGTTTTACTTACTCTTTGGTTTATGATATTTGCTTTATCTCAACACCTTAAATAGACTGGGGCAGGCCCAGAGTCTAGATCCCTGCCACTGGTTTTCTTAGGAGCCTTTGTGCTGGCATGAGCCATCCAGGGAAGCACAGTTCTTCATAGAGAGTTAGTTTAGTTTGAATGACATAATTTTAGGAATATCACAAAAGCTATGCTATCCTGCGTTTTGACCAGTGGTACTATTTACATATTTTCACTGTATCTACATTATTTCATTCATCTAACGGACAAATTTAAAGTTAGTTTATCTTTTAAGTAAGCAGATAAATCAAGAAGCAAAAACTAAAATCTTTTCTTAAAACTGTAGAAACAGAGATTAGAAACTAAAGAAAGACTTCAAAAAAATTAAAGGTAGTATTTCAAAGGAGATGGTTGGAACTCAGCAACCAAAGTAGAATCTAGAATGAATGAGGCAGGTGTAAATTACTTAATAAAGTTATCACGACCTCTTGGCCTGCCTGCTTTTCAATTGCCATGGAACAATGCAGCCATTATTCTGTTTTTCTTCATTTCTTTAAGTATTTACATGCCAAGATTAAAAAGTTTTGCTGTACTTAAGGGGGCTGGATGAAATTAATAGGGTAGAGATGAAATTTTATCATACTTTAATACTGTTAAAAATTGTATTCTTGCTATATTTTAATAATGGTGACAGTGAGAAAAATATAGAGTTAAATAAATGCAAGTAGCTCATTTTTTCCTTCTTTGTCTTTACTTCATATTTTTGTTTAAGTTTTTCTGATTATGTTTCTTTTAGGAATATATCCCAGTTCAGACTGGAACAAGTGCTGATTTAAATCCATTTTACCAAAAGTATAGCAGTCGCACTCAGCATGCTATTCTCTACATGAATCCTCATAAAATCAACCTGGACCTCATTTTGGAACTTCTTATATATTTAGGTATGTACCTATTTCTAATGTGTCTCCATTTGTTTTGATAAAACTTTTCTACTAACTGGAGATGATTTATTAATATTTTATATGCTGTTTCTTATTTTTTAATATTGTATCTTTCAAAAAATTTCAGACAGAAGTCCTCAGTTCAAAAATGTTGAAGGAGCAGTACTGATCTTTTTACCAGGCCTTGCTCATATTCAACAGTTGTATGATCTCTTATCAACTGACAGAAGATTTTTTTCAGAACGGTAACTACAGATCTTCATTATATTCCTGGTAGTTTTAGAATAGAGCAGCGTTTTGTACATTAAAATTCTTGATCAGAGCTTTCAAAGTCTTTTCACTTTTAGTTAAAATTGTCCATGACAAAACAATTCTTATTTTAACTTACTGTTATAGCATTTTATCTACTAAAAATTTTAGGTACTTTTTCTACATTTGTTTTATTTTCTTATATGATTTAGCAGAGGGAAATTTGTAGTTAAGAATAAGATGGTGACTCCCCTCCCCATGGGATGGTGCAAAACCCCAAAAGCATTGCAGTTTATCATCCATACAGACTGAATTGGCTCTTTACTGTGTCTGTTTTGATATAGTTTACTACTGCTGTTATCATTATCACTTTGGCATCAGAATATGTTTTTTTTTAAATTCTTTAAACCCTACATTCATATAATTTATATTAACTTTTTTCTCATCAATGAGTATATATATATTATTCTCAGAACTTTTGTGTGTGTTTAAAATTTTTCATAATAAATTTTTAAATTGCTTCCTATTTGCAAATAAATTTTGTTATTCTTTGCAGTGTCTTCTAAAGAGAAACTCTTGCTAAGAACTATGATTTTAACTTTCAGATATAAAGTGATAGCTCTGCATTCTATTCTTTCAACTCAAGATCAAGCTGCAGCATTCACACTTCCTCCTCAAGGAGTCAGGAAGGTAAAACTCAGTACATCAAATTTATATGTGATCCACCTGAGAACAGTTCATGAAAATGACTATCATCAAAGACAGTTAATAAGTGCCTTATAGCACATGGCAGACTCCAGATGCTCTGCAGTCTAATATCATCAAAAGTGAACCAAATATTAAAATTCAATTTATATTATGTTAGGTGTTTATATTATATGTTATCAATAACTTTAGAGGAGTGGTAGTTTAAAAACATGGCATTATTGTTACTTTTGAGAAGAAAAAGTCACTACTCTTCCTTCAAGAAGAGAACACAAAGGATGTTTGATGTCAGAAGATACTTGAATCCTGGGAGGATTCTTTTTTTGTTCTCTATAGTCTATTCATCTCTGATCATATTTGAAACACAGAGAACATTAGGTTAGGAAACAATCTTAAGGTATTTTCATTGTCTCCTCTGTTCAGGATTCTGAATGAAGAGTTACTTGGCAAAAAAAAGTTTCTCAGATTCTTGTCCCTAAGCTGCTGCCATGTCTGTGGCCTTTGGCAACCTACTCAGCCTTACTTTCTCATCTTTAAAAGGGGTTGAATTAAATTTATTATTTTCTAACTGCTCTGAAAAATCCAGGGGTTCATAGGTTATGCTCTGATCTGTAACATTTGGGCTTCTGGAAGATTTTGTCTGAAGAAAAGAATTCCACCACGTCTAAACACTTTGATCACCTAGGTCCTATCTAAGTCTTAATAATCTGGGTTCTCTTTCCTAGGATGAAGGATAAGAAAAGCAAGCATTCAGTATTGAGTTAGAGTGATAACATAGTGAACTGACCTAGAGTTTCCTAAATGTTTCACCTCCAGAGACTCAACAGAAGCAAAAAAAACATACACAAGAAGATGGGCTCTTCAGCCATCACCATTAAGAATTTTTGAGCTAGAAAGGGACCTAAGAAATCATGTATTTCTACCTCCTAATTTGAGACCAGAGAGGTAAAATAACTTACCCAGGTCACAAAGCTATTAAGTAGCAGAGCCAGGGCAACAACCCACCAGTTCTTCTTACTAAAGAAAGTATTCCCTAATATTTGTAAAGTTTCTGCTGAGCAGTCTCCATTCTCTGACCCACTTTCCCATTCTATGTGTATCATTTTTAAGATGACTGACTAGAATTAAGGGACTAACAGTATTTCTGTTGGAATAAGAATCTGTAAGTTTAATTAATAAGCTGAGGTAATAAAATTAATTAGAGCAAATTTAAGTTACACAGTAATAGCAATTAGATTGTGAATTTTTATAAAGAATAATTGAAATTCACTTTTTAAAATGCATTGGCTAAACTAAAGAATTTGTAAGTGATGGCACATTGCTAAAGGTTGTTACCTAAATGTTTTGGCTTTGTGTTTTCAGATTGTTTTGGCGACAAATATTGCAGAGACAGGTATCACTATTCCAGATGTTGTATTTGTGATTGATACTGGAAGAACGAAAGAAAATAAGTAAGTTTGCATTTTCCTCCCAAATCAAAACATATTTAACCTGAAAAGGGCTTGGGACTCTTGAATTGTTAGGAGACATCACAGAACCATTCAAGTCAGTACATGTACTGCCAAAACAAGCACTAGATCTCAGAATCATATGGGGAACATCTCAAATGTCCTAATTCTTTCCAAAACAAAAGGTCTCAGAGAAGCTGTAGGGAAGTTTAAAATGTCTGAGAGTAAACGTCAAAATTCATGTCATCGGTTTTCCCATAAGTAATATCAGCGTACTGCTCCTGATAGGAAAGTGCTGAGAAAATGTTCAGACTTAAATTCTTATCAGTTAGTTTGTAAAATAGTTTTACAAACGCATTATTTGTGGGATTATAAAAAAGCATGGGTTTTAGAATCAGAGTTAGATTATAAATCTCTGATCTATAATCTTGAGCAAGTAATATGACATCAGTTATAATCATCAGTATTCTCATATGTAAGTGGGAAAATTAAAATAAAATTTCATAAATTGAAAGTACATAGTACAGTAATTGGTGCATAGTAGATAACTTTAACTGTTAAATAAATTTAACTTTAACAGATTATTGCTTTATAAATGTTTTGATGTTCATATTTAACAAATAAGGGAGACCATCTTCGTGGTCTATTCTAATCTATATACATTGTTCCTAATCTTAGAAAACTTAAGCAGTATTTGGAAATGAGTGTGCCTGTCCAGTACAAAATAGACTCCTGATTTTTTTTAACTGTACCTTTAGAGGAAGTGTTTTCGGGGTTGAACTGTATTTTGTGAAAGGTGCTTTGAATTGTGATGTTCACAGCAGAATTTCTCACTTTTTCAAAGAATTCTTACTGCATAATTAGTCTTCAACTTTAGAATCAAATACTTCCAGTTTTTTTTTAGATTTTGATTTAAGTAAGTTATCTACATATTATCTCCTAAAACGTTGTTCTAGGTACCATGAGAGCAGTCAGATGAGTTCTTTGGTCGAGACATTTGTCAGCAAAGCCAGTGCTCTGCAGCGCCAGGGGAGAGCTGGGCGGGTCAGAGATGGCTTCTGTTTCCGCATGTACACAAGAGAAAGGTATGGCATAGCCTGGAGATTAAAAACACACAAACCAGCATGGCATTGCTGATAATATGTGTTTAGGATTATTTTACCTTATTTTTCAGATTTGAAGGCTTTATGGACTATTCTGTCCCTGAAATCTTGCGCGTGCCTTTGGAGGAATTATGTCTTCATATTATGGTAATCCCAGGGGAATTCAGATGAACTTTTGTTCTCCACCCCTTTCTTAGAAAAAAGAAAAAGAAGACCTAAACTAATCTTACCTTCTGTTGCACTAGATTTTCAAGTATTGTATTTACTCTGCTCTAATAAACTCCCCCTTCCCTCCTATTTTGTAAGTAACCCACTGTGCTTTAAATCTGCCATAGGCACTCATACCTTAAGAAATTAAAATACAGACTCATAGCCCAGACCACTAGTTCTCAACTGGGGATGATACTGCTTACCAGGGAAAGCCTGGAATGTCAGGAGACATTTTTAGCTGTCAGAACTGTGGGGAGAGGGAGACCATGCTGTGGACATCTAGTGGGTCAAGACCAGGGATGCTGCTAAACACTCTGCAGTGAACAGCACAGTCCCCTAAAACAAAGAATTATCTGGGCCCACTAACAATAGAGCTGGACTTGAAAAGTCCTGACCTAGACCAAAGGCTTCCTGGTATGAAAGATCTATAATATCCTTCAGTTCTTAGATTTTTTGGTTCTATAAAGATCAGGAATGAAGAAACTAAAAATATGCAACTGGAAAAATCTCTTTGCTTAAAATTTTACTTAAATTTAGTTCCAGTTTGACCATCTTTTTTTTTTTTTTTAATTTTTTCTGATCACATCCGAATTTATCACTTTTTCAACCTGCAGAAATGCAATCTTGGTTCTCCTGAAGATTTCCTCTCTAAAGCTTTAGATCCTCCTCAACTTCAAGTAATCAGCAATGCAATGAATTTACTCCGAAAAATTGGAGCTTGTGAACTAAATGAGCCTAAACTGACTCCACTGGGCCAACACCTTGCAGCTCTGCCTGTGAATGTCAAGATTGGCAAGATGCTTATTTTTGGCGCCATTTTTGGCTGCCTGGATCCAGTGGTAAGACAAGCAACACTGCTGCTTCTTCACTGTAAATAGCATTTTGGTTGGGGAGGTATTAAGTTGGGAAAATTTTTTTTGACTAAATAGGGTGTCTGTACTAACATTAAAGCCAGGAAATCTGAATGCTTAATGAGAATTTTTTAATATTTAACTTTTTATATTTATATACAAGAAAATATCTTCACCCATATACTCTTGTGTATTGTAGGTATTATTTTGTAAAAGGGTTTTGGCTTGTAGACTTCTGCTATCAAACATCCCACTTTTATATATATATAGTAGATGATTCATATAGTAGATGGATTCATTGAGAGTTTTGAACTCCACACTTCAGAATCAAAACTTCCTTCCCTTTTTCTGGGTTTTCTGTGAGCTAGCAATTACCAGCAATTCCATTTTCTCAAATTATCTCAGAATTAACAAACTTTCTGCCTCTCTCTGAATCTCTTGCCTGCTTTGCCATTCCAACTTTATCAAGTTGTAGCCTTTTCTGGGACTACAAATAAGCCTGTTTGAAATCAAAATGGGGAGAGTATGACTTAGTCTAGTCTTTTTTTTTTCTAGTATCAGAAATATATACCAGAATTGTGTTGAGTCCAAGAAATATCTACTGCCATGATAGTTGATCTGAAAAGCTGCAGCAACAACAAATGGGTTGTTATATAGTCCAAATTATGTCAGAATTATTTAAGGAGCATTGCAGGCAATGGAAATTCAGACTCAGAGTCAAGATCTCTGATCTGTGATTAAGGAATTTCTTTTAACTGTGTGATAGACTATCAGTCTCTTGCACAAATACTCATTTTTTAAAATCCCCGATTTTGTTGGTATTACTTCCCTGTCTCACAAAGATGATATAAAAGTAAGTGATAGATTTTTTAAATTCCATAAATGAAACTAAAAGTAACATTAAAATGAAAATGCTAGCTATTATAGAACACAATAAATTCAGAAGAAGAAGCATGCAACTTGAAAGTGCAGTTGTTTTATGATTTGCTTTCTATTACAATACAAATCAGCTTTCAGTGTATACCTCTTTAAGGTTAAATTTTTTTGTTTATTTATGGTTAGGCAACATTAGCTGCAGTTATGACAGAGAAGTCTCCTTTTACCACACCAATTGGTCGAAAAGATGAAGCAGATCTTGCAAAATCAGCCTTGGCCATGGCAGATTCAGATCATCTGACGATCTACAATGCATACCTGGGGTAAAGAAATAATCTGGGTTTTGTCAGTAGGTCAAACCTGAGGGTATTTACTATTTAAAAAATTTATCTTTGACTTTTATTAAAAAGATACATTAAAGGTTTAAATTTAGTATTAGTTACTTCATCTTTTAGAGATTTGTGTTTTTATAATCCTAAAATTTAAGAGCAATGTACTTTGTATTACTATGTGTCTATTACCTTATATTTGAAGTTATTAATGTACTGTTATACATAAGCAACAAATACCTATATTGTAGTTGAAATTGGCTAGCTCTTAAAACAGGCAAGGCCCTTCCTTGTTTTATATGATTATAATATAATTAAAGCTATGGTTAGTACCTCTGAAAGTGAGAGTTTGGAAACATTAAACTTTGGTCATTTTTCTTTCATAGGTGGAAAAAAGCACGGCAGGAAGGAGGCTATCGTTCTGAAATAGCATATTGCCGGAAGAACTTTCTTAATAGAACATCACTGTTAACCCTAGAGGTAAGTCTTAATGCAACTGTCTTAATTTAGGGTCATATGGTGGACCAGTGGGATTATTTTGGGAAAAGAAATGCCTAGGATAGTGCTTGACACATAGTAAGTGTTTAATAAACATTAGCTGAATAAATTTGTGATTTTTTTGTTTTGTTTACCACAGCAGGTAACCTATATTACACGGTGATTCAGAATAGTATTTAACAGGGACTTCCTTGGCTGTTCAGTGGTTAAGACTCCGTGCTTCCAAAATAGTGTTTAACAATCATAGTATATTCAGGAAGTAGTCAAAGATGCAACATGATTTCATAGAAATAACACTAGTTTGGGAATTAGGATAGTTGTCTATTCAACAGCTCAAGCTTGGAGAAGGTTAATTTAGTCTCAGTTTCTCATTTTTAAAAAAACGAAATTGAATTGGGGAAATGCTACAGTTTTTCTCAAATCTGAAAATCAGTTGTCATTGAATTATTATGGAAATTTTCAACTATACATAAAAGTGACAATAGTATAGTGAACTCCTGTGTACTCATTTCTCACTTCCATAATTATCAACATGTGCTCAATCTTGTTTACTAATACTCCCCTTAATCCACTGTCTGCCCTCTAGATTATCTTGAAGCAAATCCCAGATGTCAGGTTGTTATATATCTCTGAAGTATAGGACTCGTTTTTTTCTTTAGCATTATCATGCCTCGAAAAATAATTCCTTTATATCGTCAACTATACAGTGTGTAAATATCCCTGATTTTTCATAATTTTTTCTTTTACAGCTAGTTCAAATCATGATCCACACAAGGTCCACACATTAAAATTGGTTGGTATGTTTCAAGTGTAGTGCAACTTTAAAGGGAAATGGTGTTTAGAGCAGAAGTGCTATAAAAGCATTCAGAAAAATAAACTTACCTCTCACATAATTCCCCTATCCTATGCTCATATTTTAAAAGGTTGTCTGAAAAAAAAAAAAGGTTATCTGGCTCAGGTTCAAGATATGGAGAGATAAGCAACACTCCTTTGTCTGCCCTCCACTTCCTCCAGACCTTCATTTTGCCTCCCAATCCCTTCCTTCTATCAGCCTTGTCTTCACCTCCCCTAGGCTACAGGGTTTTCAGTTCTTTACCAGTCTTGTGGTATTACAGCAACTGTCTGTCTGATTTTTCTTCTGGAATTGAAGCCCCAACCAGAAAACTCAAGGAAATCCTAAATGTAAACTTCATCTTTTAATCACTTGTATCCTGTCTACTTTAAAAATGCTCATACTCGTGAGACAGCAAAAGAGACACAGATGTAAAGAACAGACTTTTGGACTCTGGGAGAAGGCAAGGGTGGGATGATTTGAGAGAATAGCACTGAAACATGTATATTATCATATGTGAAATAGATCGCCAGTCCAGGTTCGATGCATGAGACAAGGTGCTCAGGGCTGGTGCACTGGGATGACCCTTAGGGATGGGACGGGGAGGGAGATGGGAGGGAGGGTCAGGTTGGGGGGGGGAACATGTACACCCATGGCTGATTCATATGAATGTATGGCAAAAACCACCACAATATTGTAAAGTAATTCAGTTCAGTTCAGTCTCTCAGTCGTGTCTGACTCTACGACCCCATGAACTGCAGCACGCCAGGCCTCCCTGTCCATCACCAACTCCCAGAGTCCACTCAAACCCATGTAAAGTAATTAGCCTCCAATTTTTAAAAAAAAGGCAAAAAAATAAATAAAATTGGATTTTTTAAAAAAAGTGCTCATCCTCCCTATGGTACTTTAGCTGATTGGCATTACTAAAGGTAGAAAAAGATTTTAAGCAACAAGTTTAGATGGTTGCCATTAATAAACATTGTCAGAGTTCTTTAGGAAATTGTTTCCCAGAGACAAGAGAAGACGATTCTTGCAGTCTAGGATCAGAGTCCTCTGTAATTCTTCCTCAGTGTCTCTATGTGACCATCCTTTCTGAGTAAACCTATTGAAAGCAGAGCTACTGTTAAAGTAGATACACTGGATGAAAATATGTTCAGGCACATTTTTATTGCTTTCACATATTAGACATTCGTAGGTTAATTCAAGTATGGTTGATTTATAATATAATATTTTAGGCATACAGCATAGTGATTCAGTATTTTTCTAGATTATACTCCATTAGAAGTGATTATAAAATACTGACTGTAATTCCCTGTGATGTACAATATATCTTAGTGGCCTGTTTTATACAGACTTGTGTGTGCCTCTTAATTCCATATCCCTATCTTGCTCCTCCCCCTCTCCCTTCCTCCAGTGGTAGCCACTTTGTTCTCTATATCTGTGAGTCTGTTTCTGTTTTGCTGTATACGTTTGTTTATTTTAGATTCCACAGTTAAGTGATATCATACAGTATTTGTCTTTCTCTGCCTTATTTCACTAAGCATACTGTTTAGTCCATCAACATTGCTGCAAATGGCAGAGTTTTTTTTTTCTTTTTTTCACTTTTATTAAAGTTTTATTATATATTTCTGGAACTTGAGGAATAGTAATATATTAAGACATTTCTTCAAAGTATTGGCTGTGTTAAACTTGAAAATAAACTGATACATTAATGAAATGCCTAATCTAAAGAGTTTGCTAAACTAATAAAGTATTATTCAAAGAATAATGCACAAGGACTTCCCTGGCGGTCCAGTGGCCGGCATTCTGTGCTTCCAATGCAGGGGTCATGGATTTGATCCCTGGTCAGGGAACTAACGGAGAAGGCAATGGCACCCCACTCCAGTGCTCTTGCTTGGAAAACCCCTGGACGGAGGAGCCTGGAAGGCTGCAGTCCATGGGGTCGCTGAGGGTCAGACACGACTGAGCGACTTCACTTTCACGCATTGGAGAAGGAAATGGCAATCCACTCTAGTACTCTTGCCTGGAGAATCCCAGGGACGGGGGAGCCTGGTGGGCTGCCATCTATGGGTCGCACAGAGTCGGACACGACTGAAGTGACTTAGCAGTAGCAGCAGTAGGGAACTAAGATCCCACATTCCATGAGATGTGGCCAAAAAAATTAAAAAAACAAAACAAGAACGCACAGAGGTATATACTTCATGCTGCTGGTTTTACTTAGTAATATGATGGATTAGGAAAATATTTGACAAATGTTAATATTTATAATAAGGTTAGAAATGAAACATTTTAGCATGCTAAATTCCGTAAGTTTTTTAATTGGCATGTAGTTGGTTTATAATATTAATTTCAGGTATATACATAGTGATTCACAAATTTTAAAGATTGTAGTCCATTATAGTTAACTACAGAATATTGGGTTTTATTGGGTATATTCCATGTGCTGGCAACATATCCTTGTAACTTAATTATTTTACACATAGTAGATTGTACCTCTCAGCCACCTACCCCTACCTTGCCCCTCACTCCTTCCTTCTCCCTACTGGTAGCCACTAATGTGTTCTCTATGTTTGTGTTTCTTTTTTGTGTTACATTCACTAATTTTATTTTTGTTTAGAGTCCACATATAAATGATAACATATAGTATTTTTCTTTGTCTGTCTGACTTATTTCACTTAGCATAATGCCTTCCAGGTCCATCCACTTTGTAGCAAAAGGCAAAAATTCATTCTTTTTTGTGCTGAATAATATCCCATTGTGTGTGTGTGTGTGTGTGTGTGTGTGTGTGTGTGTGTGTATTATCATCTTTCTCCATTTGTCTGTTGATGGACATTTGGGTTTCTTCCATGTCTTGGCTATTGTAAACATCTATGAACATTGGAGTTCATGTATCTTTTTGAATTAGTCTTTTCATTTTTTTCTGGATTTATGCCCGGGAGTGAGATTGCTAGATCATGTGGTAATTCTCTTTTTAGCTTTTTGGAATCCTGTCCATTTTGATAGGAAACAGTAATACAAAGTACAAGGTTGTTTGGCAGCTTCTTTAAATTGATTATGATTGTGTCTCTTTTTAACAAACCAATCTAGGATGTAAAGCAGGAGTTAATCAAGTTGGTTAAAGCAGCAGGATTTTTATCATCCACAACTTCTAATAGCTTCGAAGGAAACAGAGCCACACAGACCCTTTCCTTCCAAGAAATTGCCCTTCTTAAAGCTGTACTTACTGCTGGACTGTATGACAACGTGGGGAAGATAATCTATACAAAATCAGTTGATATTACAGAAAAATTGGCTTGCATTGTGGAGACAGCCCAAGGCAAAGCACAAGTACATCCATCCTCAGTAAATCGAGATTTGCAGATATATGGATGGCTTTTATACCAGGAGAAGGTAAAGTGCTCATTCTCTAATTCCAGTATTCCGGACATTATTCTAGAAGTCAGTCATAACAAATTTGGATGCCCACCAAATACTATATTTGATTCTTAAACTGAGCTATTCATGTTTGTTCATATTTGAAATCAAGATGTTCATGGTTTCTCAACAAAAATATAGACATGTCTTTTTTCCACATCTCCAAATAAGGGGAATATGGAATGGGATAGAACTAAACATGATGTTACAACAGTCTGAGACACAATGCAACCTAAGATAACTTAATAGCAAATGTTTGTAGATTAAAACAGTCAACCTTTTGAATCATAGCTCATTAAATTAATAAAGATCCATAATTTCAAGCATTGGCTTGAGTAACTCCCAGCTTATCAGCAAACTTACACATGTAAAACAAGACAAATTCCTGACTAATGGTCATTGCTGAACCTTGCTGTAGAAACCAGACACTTTGAAACTTAATTTTATCTTTCCACTAATTACTTAACAGTATTAGCATAACACTGCTTAGTCATCCTTTATGTTCAAGGTATACAATTCAGCCTTACGATTAATGTTTGAAATCCTTATAATAGTATAAATACACAGGTGGTGACTGTGATTATTATAAAAGAGATTGTGCAACATAATGTAGACATGTAGCTTTATAAAACAGTTTAAAATAGTAGCAAATTGTAGAAAAATGCTTACATGAAACAGACTGAATTTTTAATTTTTTTAGGCTGTTAAGTGTTGTTTTTTTTTTTTTTTTAATACAGATACGATATGCCCGAGTGTATTTGAGGGAAACTACCCTAATAACCCCTTTTCCAGTTTTACTTTTTGGTGGTGATATAGAAGTTCAGCACCGGGAACGCCTTATCTCTGTTGATGGCTGGATCTATTTTCAGGTACATGCTACAACTGATCTTAAAATTTTACTACCATACCATTGAGGTAGATTTTTTTTTAAATTTTATTGGAGTTTGCGTAATTTCTTCCTATGGTTTGACTTAAATAGAAGATGTCTGTATTTTATCTTGCCTGTATGGTTTTAAATCTGTTTAGTTTTAAAATCAAACTATATTCCTAATTGCATATTACATTTATTGTCAGTAATAACGATTTGCCATGTGGTAGACTTCAGTAGTTACCTTTACATGGATCATCCTAATTTAATACCCTAACAACCTTGTTAGATGATTTTCTATTGACAAGGCACTTAAGCTGAGTGAGAGTTAAATAGCTTACATGGATTGTTAATGGTAGAGCAAGGTTTAAACCTAGATCCTCAAACTTGTGCTCCTTCTGCTATATCATGCCACCTATAAAAAGACACAAATTCATTTAATTCATACTGTTAAAATTCTCCTCTGGAAAAATTAGACCAACCAGTGCTACCAACAATAAGTTTATTTCTCTGTAACTTATCAACATTGACCACTTTAAGCAACTCTAATACATTCTGCTCTGATATACCATGATAGCTGTTTGTCTAAGACTGGAGATGTAAATTTTAAAGGCAGTTTTAAAAATACGTGCACTTCTCACAAAGAGGGGGAGATGGTAACAGTGTTCTGTAACTGGATTGTGGTGATGGCTGTACAACTCTATAAGTGCATTAAAAATCATTGAGTTGTACACAGTGAGTACATTTTTGTGATCTATAAATTATTTCTCAGTAAAGCTATTTTAAAAATTCCATTTTAAAACCTGTAGCCCTCTTTCTTCCTCTTCCGAGGACGATATCTAGAGGCATTCAGGATGGTCCAGCCTCTAACAAAACCAGGCTGTGCCGAATCCCTGGTAATGGAATTGTTTACCTTTATACCAAGAAGGTGGGGAAAGCACCAGAATCCACATGTGGGCTGTGCTCAGGCCGACTTCAAGGAGTTCATGCTGTGAGACCTAAAGTTCTTATAAGGTTGTCTAAAATGAAAAAACACAATCAGCTGGGCTTGTGATGTTTCCATGTGTGCTAAATGTGTCCACGACAGAACAAGCATGCTTTCCTTATCGAGGAGCAGAAGATCATTGTGAAAATGTTGAAAGCACAAGCACAGAGTCAGAAAGCTAAAATAAAAAATGAAGCATTTTTGAGCAATAAAATCAAAAAGCACAAAAACGAAACTGTAGTCTTCACTCCCATAGAGTTGATACAAGAGAAGAAAATAATTGCAAAATGGTTGCTTTATTCTGGAAAGAGGTATCAAGTTTATGGGTACTTAATAAGGAAATTGAAGTTTATGTCTCTTAGCTGCAGGAGGTAATTTATTTTTCCCATAATATTTTATATTTAAGTCAATATGTGTTAAAGCACATTGTAAGGCATATATGCTTACCTTGATTTTTTTAAATGCATTCATACTCCCTGGGATTAACTTTCAGTTTGTCATCTCTCAACAGGCACCTGTTAAAATAGCTGTCATTTTCAAGCAGCTACGAGTTCTCATTGATTCTGTTTTAAGAAAAAAACTTGAAAACCCTAAGATGTCTCTTGAAAGTAAGTGTTTGACTCTAAGAAAGAGAAACTTTCTCTGAGGTTCTCAATATGTTTTCTCTACCAGTCTCCCAAATGTAGAGCTGTTAGTCTGTAATCCTTCAACAGAAATCTGCAGTGGACACCTGAGTTGCCACTTAGTCTGCTATGTGCTTTGCTGTGCTTAGTTACTCAGTCATGTCCAACTCTGCGGCCCCGTGGACTGTAACCCACCACGTTGCTCTGTCCATGGGGATTCTCCAGGCAAGAATATTGGAGTGGGTTGCCATGCCCTCCTCCAGGGTAATCTGGTATAGTGTTTCCCAGACTTGCCAAATCATCATCTGTAACGCTTCCCCTGTACTACCAGCCCCATTTTTAAATGCAATTATTTTTAATAAACTAGGTTGTTTTTCTGGTGGAATTTCTTACCTTTAGGGTTTGGGCAGTTGCATCTTCATGCTTTAATTTAATGTTTCTCTGTTCCCTATATTTTCTGCAAACCTGGGTTTGATCCCTTGGTCGGGAAGATCCCCTGGAGAAGGGCATGGCAGCCCACTCCAGTCGTCTTGCCTGGAGAATTCCACAGATAGAGGAGCCTAGTGAGCTACAGTCCATGGGGGTCACAAAGAGTTGGACGTGACTGAGCAACTAACATACATACACATTCTCTATATTTCCTGAAAACCAGTAGTTATAGCTAATGACTTGATTAGAATCTGGTTTTTAGGAAAAGAATATTTTTTGGTTGGTGCTATATCCTTCCCATTGCATCACATCAGTTTGATTTTCTTGTTTTTAATGATAAGAATTGATCAATTTGTTCAATGTGATTATATGTAACAAATATCCCAATTAATTCTAGTAGGTAGGCAAGTTGGGGAGCTACTGGTCTAGTGCTACTGCCCTGAAGTCTCATACTTTATGTTAATTTCCATAACTGAAGGTGAATGAATAAGCACTTAACTGTTAGTTTTCCTGAACTGCTGGAAACTTAAATCAGGTCTTAACATATTAAGAGAAGTGGGCTCTTCTCTTGAGGAACTCTGTATACTACAACACAGCCTAAAACAAACAAAAAATACATTATATTAAGGACAGGTTGAACCTCAACTTTTAAATTAAAAAAAATCAATTTTAAAATGCTCTCAATGCTTCTCTTTGCCATAACAGGAAAAGTGGAACCTGCTCTCTGATGAGGCATGTATTTTTGACTTCAGGGAGGATGAAGTACCTTAGTGTCCTCTCTTTCTGGACTTTAGAGTAAGAGAAGTTGGGATCTAAGGGACACCAAGCTTTTGAAAAAGAAATAACTGAAGTTGGTCTTTTATTTTCTTTTACTATACTGTTCTCAGACTAAAAATCATAGTTCTTTCTAGACCTGTCATGTTGACCTTGCAGCCAGTGAACTTTCTTCCCTCACTCCTTTTTTTTTAATGCCACTATAGCCTCCAAGAGCCTGAGTGTCAGGCCATGGGCCCAGTTATCAAAATTCTCCATTCCAGTCATTGAAACATAGACCATTTTCTTATTGAAGTGTCTAATAAGATAAGAATTTCAGTCTTGGGAGTCCTGATAATTACAGCTATTCAGAAAGTAGTTATGAAGTCACAATATCAGGCCAACTGATTAAAAGCAGAGGCAGCTGTTAAAACCTCTAACAAATAATGTAGCCCCTATTTAGTCTATTTGTCCAGTTAATTGGTGTTTGATTCCTTTGTTGTGCAGAGAGGTCTGTCACTGTGCCATCCACACTTCTCGTAGAGCACTTCCCTGGTAAATTTTTTTATTTCCTTTGAACTAAACATGGAAAAACAGATAAAGAGTGCTTTATTCCTTGCCCATACTGTTGGCATCCTGGCTAATTCTGAAGTACATGGATGAGTCAAAAAGTAGACTTGAGGTAGGTGAAAAAGGAAATTTACTGTCTGAATAGAATTTTTAAGAAACAATAGAGGCATTTCTAGTTTTGTAAGTGAATATTGCTGGTGTTAACTCTGTATTCTAATTTAAAAGAATCTTTTAATGAAATATACCTGTGGTTTACATGTGTATACACTGAAAAATTAGTCAGTGCTGAATTTATTCATTGGTTTTTTCTTCTTCCATCCAGATGACAAGATTCTCCAGATCATTACCGAATTGATAAAAACAGAGAATAATAATTGAAACTGCAATTCATGATCAGCTGCTTTGAAGAGAGTCATGAAATGATGTGAAAATGGACCATCCCATTAAGTATTTCAGTACTTAAAATGTTGGTACTAGTCCTAATGTAAAGGTGGTGGAAAAAAGCACATACTTTAAACATGAGTAATTTTCTAATTTCTTTTTAATGATAGCTATTCTCAGTGTATTTGCCACTACATTTACAATAAATTCTTTGGTACCATCCATGTGGTATTCATCATCATGTGCCTTACGGGCAAAGCCTATGTCTGTAGTATCGTAACTTACTACTGTGATTCCCTGTGTACGCACCTCATCCTCTTATCAGTCCTTGATGTCTAGAGAGTTCAAACCTTCTTGAGGAGGAAAAGGTCTAAAGGTCTTTCTCCCAGAGGAGAAAATGAGCTCCAAAACCAGTTGTAATTAAATTTTCACAAAAACATACAACTTCAGTTATTTAATACTTGATAGGAAAAGTCAAAATCTAAATAAGGTATACATTATTAATAGATGCCATCTGTATCAGTAGCATTCACTAAAGCACAAAGACAGAGTACTGTAGGAGCATAGGCAGCAATGGATAATGCTGCTATCAACCCGGGGTGACACCATTTGCACCGTTTTCCTCAGTCATAAGCTTTGATATCACTGCTCTTGAATCTTTTTTGTACTGATAATAGGATTGATAAGGTCAGTAACTTTAAGATACTAAAGCATACTTAGGTATTTTTCAGTGGTTTTCTTTGTTTTACTTACGATTTTTAAAACTCCATCTTGATTATGTTGAGGAATTTTCCGTCAAGATTGTTTCAGTTCAGTTCAGTTCAGTTGCTCAGTCGTGTCCAACTCCTTGCTACCCCATGAATCACAGCACGCCAGGCCTCGCTGTCCATCACCAACTCCTGGAGTTCACTCAAACTCATGTCCGTCGAGTCAGTGATGTCATCCAGCCATCTCATCCTCTGTCGTCCCCTTCCCCTCCTGCCCCCAAACCCTCCCAGCATCAGAGTCTTTTCCAGTGAGTCAACTCTTCGCATAAGGTGGCCAAAGTATTGGAGTTTCAGCTTCAGCATCAGTCCTTCCAATGAACACCCAGGACTGATCTCCTTTAGGATGGACTGGTTGGATCTCCTTGCAGTCCAAAGGACTCTCAAGAGTCTTCTCCAACACCACAGTTCAAAAGCATCAATTCTTTAGCACTCAGCTTTCTTCACAGTCCAATTCTCACATCCGTACTTGACCACAGGAAAAACCATAGCCTTGACTAGATGGACCTTAGTCAGCAAAGTAATGTCTCTGCTTTTGAATATGCTATCTATGTTGGTCATAACTTTCCTTCCAAGGAGTAAGCGTCTTTTAATTTCATGGCTGCAATCACCATCTGCACTGATTTTGGAGCCCAAAAAGATAAAGTCTGACACTGTTTCCACTGTTTCCCCATCTATTTGCCATGAAGTGATGGGACCAGATGCCATGATCTTAGTTTTCTTAGCTTTAAGCCAACGTTTTCACTCTCACTTTCCTCAAGAGGCTTTTTAGTTCCTCTTCACTTTCTGCCATAAGGGTGGTGTCATCTGCATATCTGAGGTTATTAATATTTCTCCCGGCAACTTGATTCCAGCTTGTGCTTCTTCCAGCCCAGCGTTTCTCATGATGTACTCTGCATTTAAATTAAATAAGCAGGGTGACAGTATACAGCCTTGACGTACTCTTTTCCTATTTGGAACCAGTCTGTTGTTCCATGTCCAGTTCTAACTCTTGCTTCCTGACCTGTGTATAGGTTTCTCAAGAGGCAGGTCAGGTGGTCTGGTATTCCCATCTCTTTCAGAATTTTCCACAGTTTATTGTGATCCACATAGTCAAAAGCTTTGGCATAGTCAATAAAGCAGAAATCGATGTTTTTCTGGAACTCTCTTGCTTTTTCGATGATCCGGTGGATGTTGACAATTTGATCTCTGGTTCCTCTGCCTTTTCTAAAACCAGCTTGAACATCTGGAAGTTCATGGTCCACGTATTGCTGAAGGCTGGCTTGGAGAATTTTGAGCATTACTTTACTAGCGTGTGAGATGAGTGCAGTTGTGCAGTAGTTTGAGCATTCTTTGGCACTGCCTTTCTTTGGGATTGGAATGGATTGGAAAACTAACCTTTTCCAGTCCTGTGGCCATTGCTGAGTTTTCCAAATTTGCTGGCATATTGAGTGCAGCACTTTCACAGCATCATCTTTCAGGATTTGAAATAGTTCTACTGGAATTCCATCACCTCCACTAGCTTTGTTTGTAGTGATGCTTTCTAAGGCCCACTTCACATTCCAGGATGTCTGGCTCTAGGTGAGTGATCACACCATCATGATTATCTTGGTCATGAAGCTCTTTTTTGTACAGTTCTAGGAAGTTCAAATATATTTTTGTGTAGACTAAATGGCAAAAATTGTATCTGAAGGACAAAAGATTAGAATTGAGTAGGTACTTAGTGACTATATTTGACCATCCATAGAGTGGTACCAACCCTCCACACAGTCAAAAATTTGTGTGTCTAACTTTTGACTCCCCAAAAACTTAACTTCTACTAGCCTACTGATGCCCAGAAGCCATACAGCTGATTAACATATATTTTCTGTTATATCAGGGCTTCCCTGGTGGCTCAGCTGGTAAAGAATCTGCCTGCAATGCAGGAGACCTGGGTTTGATCCCTGGGTTGGGAAGATCCCCTGGAGAAGGGACCAGCTACCCACTCCAGTACTCTGGCCTGGAGAATTCCATGGACTGTATAGTCCTTGGGGGTCACAAAGAGTCAGATAGGACTGAATGCCTTTGACTTTCACTTTTCTATGTTATATCTAACACACATTTTATACATTCATGACATACTTTTTTCTTAATTTTTAAAAAAATATTTCTAGGCTTCATGGCTCATCTGCAGGTTTTTAAAATTGTCACAAACTTCAAAAAATTTTCCAATATATTTATTGAAAAAAAATCTCTGTAAGTGAACCCACATAGTTCAGACCTACGTTGGCACTAGGGGGCTAGTGCGTCTGTTGATGAATGAATAAAAGAAGCTTTACATGCAGATGAAAGTAAAAATAGTAACAATCTCATTTTAGGTTTCTGCTTGCAGTGTGAGAAGTGAATTGACAGCAAGGAGTCAAATGTGACTGCGGTTCCCTCTCCAATGCCATTAATAGAAATGGAAATGTTAAAGAGCTAGATAGGGTGCTGGAGGCAGTTCAACTCGTGAAATACAAGGACATAGAAATTGTGAAGTTGTGCTGGTGGAACTAATGCTGCTGCTGCTGCTAAGTCGCTTCAGTCGTGTCCAACTCTATGCGACCCCATAGACGGCAGCCCACCAGGCTCCCCTGTCCCTGGGATTCTCCAGGCAAGAACACTGGAGTGGGTTGCCATTTCCTTCTCCAATGCGTGAAAGTGAAGTCGATCAGTCGTGTCCGACTCCTAGTGACCCCATCGATTGCAGCCTACCAGGCTCTTCCATCCAAGGGATTTTCCAGGCAAGAGTACTGGAGTGGGGTGCTAT
The DNA here is from genome assembly GCF_042477335.2 of Ovis canadensis. Taxonomy (NCBI): domain Eukaryota; kingdom Metazoa; phylum Chordata; class Mammalia; order Artiodactyla; family Bovidae; genus Ovis; species Ovis canadensis. The sequence continues at coordinate 36,953,416 of NC_091260.1, forward strand.
TGCCTTCTCCGGGAACTAACGTCAATGGACTACTTTGTGTGTGCATGCTAGTGCCCAAATATTTTTTGTATACTGACATTTAATCTCCACAACAACCCTACGAGGTAGGTAGTGCATTATCTGCATTTTACAGATGAGGAAACAGACCTGAGGAAGTGAAATAACTGGTCCAAGAGCAGGCTGATAGTATGAGGCAGAAGCATTATGGCTCTGAAGCCATTTACATTTCTGAAATGTAACCATACCTTTGAAAATGTGAAAACAGTGGCTCACATCAGGATTCGGATCATAGAGTCTTTCACACAGAGGTGATAGTTAACAATGTGGGAATGAAGATAACCACCAAAGGAGAGAGCAGATAGAAAATAAGTGATGTTAAACTCTTACAGAACTCCATATTTCAAAATCCACTCACTCCTTTCCATCTCCTCAGCCATAACGCAGACCCACATCACCATCATCTTTCACCTACATCACTAGTAATCTACAAATTTGGCCCTTCCCTTCTTACCTCTCTCTAATCCATCTTCCCTACAACTGTAAGAATGATCTTTTGAAAAAGTTATCTGTTGCTTGGCTGATTCAACCCTTGCCTGGCCTCCCATTGCCCTTAAAGTATGAACTTTGAAACATGCCTGCAAAGCTCTAAGTGATCTGTATCTCGCTACCTTCCAACTCCTCTCCTGTCTAACCTCTTCTTGCAATGCTCCAGCCACACCAGGCTCCTTCGGAATCCCAGAAGATGCCAAGTTGCTTTTTAATTATTTATGCATGTTCTCTGTTCTGGTTCTTTACCACACAGACTATCCTGCTCCTTTGCTGTCTTCACAGACCACCCTACTGACTTCCTCACTGATGACCCTGCTGAAGTGTAGCGCCCCTTTTTAATCGCTCAACACAGTACTCTTCTCAGAAGGTACCATCTGCTTTCTGTCTTCTCCGACAGGACCACAGACTGCATTTTGACTGCTTTCCCGGGCTACTGTATACTGGCTGTGGCACATACAGGCATTCAATAAATGTCTGCTGAAGATGAATGAGGTATGAGGAGGGGCAGCGTCAGGCATTCTTGCCAAAGTCCAGGAAGGAGAGTTTCTGGGAAGCAAGGGTATTGTCAACAGATGTTACGGACTAAAAAAAGACTTGCAGATTTCATAAGCAGGTCCCACTTTTGAGAGCAGTGTTTGAATTAAGGCTGGCAAGGAAGGACACTGAGAGGTCCCACAGCCACCTGCACATTCAGTGGTTTGCTAAAGGCACCTGCAGGACTACTGTGATAGAGATATACAATAGGATCAGCCAGGGGAAGATACTTCACAGGGAGTCTGGAGGAATCTACCAACAGGTTTTCTACGTGTTGTGCAATGTCTCTGCCCAGAGGAGTTCGTTGGACTCTCGAAGTCCAAGGATTTTACTGAGGGCTGGTTAGAGACACAAAGACCAAAATCATAACTATCAAAGTTCCAGACTCCCAGAAGGAAAGCAGGCATTCAGTGCCTCAAGCAGAAAAAAAGCGTTATCTGAAATGAATTCTCAGGCTCCAGCCAAGAGCCAGCCCTGCAAACAGACCCTTCTAAAGACAGTAACCTCAGGACTGCTGTGTTGAAAACTCTTACCTGCACACTCACAAAGCTACCAAAGCCATTCCCACAAAGGATTTTTAGGGAATGATTACAAACTAAAAGGTAGGGTACCAAGTGAAAAGTACTCCTTACAGGTGTGATGAAGAAACAGCATAAGATGTTGAAGAATGAGATACTTTAGGATTAAAAAAGGCCTTCACTGATTTGCAGATAAATAACTAGCTGAGGTTGAGGATAATATTACCATTGGAAAGAGCCCAAGAAAGAACTAAAGAATACAGAGAACAACTTGAAAAAGCTTTTTGGCTTTCCCTACCCAGAAATGCTTAGGGACTTGAGGAGATAAGCAACTTAAGTTAATAAAAGGCTTTTTTGCATTCAAGTGACCTTGGTGTTGTGCTTCCCAGGGGGTGCAGTGGTAAAGAATCTGCCTGCCAATGCAAAAGACTCAAAGAGATGTTGGTTCGATCTCTAGGTCAGGAAGGTCCCCTGGAGGAGGAAATGGCAACCCACTCCAGTATTCTTGCCTGGAGAATCCCATGGACAAAGGAGCCTGGTGGGCTACAGTCCAGTCAGTCAGTTCAGTTGCTAAGTCATGTCCAACTCTTTGTGACTCCATGGACTGCAGCATGCCAGGCTTCTCTGTCCATCACCAACTGCCAGAACTTGCTCAAACTCATCCATTGAGTCAGTGATGTCATCCAACCATCTCATCCTCTGTCGTCCCCTTCTCCTGCCTTCAATCCTTTCCAGCATCAGGGTCTTTCCAGTGAGTCAGCTCTTTGCATCAGGTGGCCAAAGTATTGGAGCTTCAGCTTCAGCATCAGTCCTTCCAATGAATATTCAGGACTGATTTCCTTTAGGATTGACTGGTTTGATCTCCTTGCAGTCCAAGGGACTCTCAAGAGCCTTCTCCAACACCACAGTTCAAAAGCAACAATTCTTCGGCATTCAACCTTCATTATGGTCCAACTCTCACATCCATACATGACTACTGTAAAAACCATAGCTTTGACTAGACTAACCTTTGTTGGCAAAGTAATGTCTCTGCTTTTTAATATGCTGTCTAGGTCTGTCATAGATTTTCTTCCAAGCAGCAAGTGTCTTAATTTCATGGCTGTCCATAGGGTCACAAAGAGATACAGCTGAGCACATATATACACACGACCTTGGGATCTTAAGAGTGAAACAGACTCTAAATCTATTTTGTCTTCTTTATGGCTTTCTTAATAACATTTTTGTTCTCTTGTTTTATTGTAAAAATATAGTATATAATACGTATAACATACAAAATATGTTAATCGATTGTTGACATCACCAATAAGGCTTCCAATCAACAGTGGGCTATTAATAGAGTTATCTATGGATTTTCAGTAGCGTGGCAGGAAGGGGATGGGTTGGTGCCCCAACCCTACAATGCTGAAGGGTCAACTGCACACTGCAAAATGATCACCACAATAAGTCTCGTTGACATTTATCACCATGTAAGGCTATAAATTTTTTTCTTTTTTCTACTTCTTTATTCCTTTTTGTTCTTTCTTATGATGAGAACTTTTGAGATCCACAGGACTTTGTGGAAAACAATTATATCACAGAGGTTCTCCCACAGGAGTGAAAGTCTGGGGCCACACACATCAGGTTCCCCAGTGTGGGGGTCTAACATTGGGAAGAGGAGCCCCCAGAGCATCTGGCTTTGAAGGCCAGCAGAACTTGATCACAAGAACTCCACAGGACTGGGGAAAACAGAGACTCCACTCTTAGAGGATGCACACAAGGTCTTATCAACACCAGGACCTGGGGGGAAAAAAAGTGGTGACTGCATAGCAGCCTGGACCAGACCCACCTGCTGATCTTGGAGGGTCTCTCAGGGAAGCAGGAGGCAGCTGTGGCTCACTGTGTGGGCAAGGACACTGGTGGCAAAGGTACTAGGAAGTATTCATTGGTGTGAACTGTCCTGGATGCAGTCATCTGAGGCCAAGACCTGGCCCCACCCCAAAGCCTGTAGGCTCCAGTGCTGGAATGCCTCAGGCCAAACCACCAACATGGCGGGAACACAGAGATGAAGATGAAGCAAGGTATACCAGAAAAACATACTTCTGCTTCACTGACTACACTAAAGCTTTTGACTGTGGATCACAACAAACTGTGGAAAATTCTTCAAGAGATGGGAATACCAGACCACGTTACCTGCCTCCTGAGAAACCTATATGCAGGTCAAGAAGCAACAGTTAGAACCAGACATGGAACAACAGATGGCTTCCAAATTGGGAATGGGGTGTATGTCAAGGCTATATGTTGTCACTGTGCTTATTTAACTTATATGCAGAGTACATCATGTGAAATGCTGGGCTGGATGAAGCACAAGCTGCAATCAAGACTGCCAGGAGAAATATTAATAACCTCAGATATGCAGATGACACCACCCAAATGTCAGAAAGCAAAGAGGAATTAAAGAACCTCTTGATGAAGGTAAAAGATGAGAGTGAAAAAGCTCGCTTAAAACTCAACATTCAGAAAACTAAGATCATTGCATCTGGTCCTATCACTTCATGGAAAACAGATGGGGGAAAAATGGAAACAGTGACAGACTTTATTTTCTTGGGCTCCAAAATCAACTGAAATTAAAAGACACTTGCTCCTTGGAATAAAAGCTATGACAAACCTATAAAGCATATTAAAAAGCAGAGACATCACTTTGCCAACAAAGGTCCATATAGTCAAAGCTATGGTTTTTCCAGTAGTCATGTAGGCATGTGAGAGCAGGATCATAAAGAAGGCTGAGCACTGAAGAATTGATGCTTTGGAACTGTGGTGTTGGAGAAAACTCTTGAGAGTCCCTTGGACTACAAGGAGATCAGCCAGTCAATTCTACAGGAAATCAACTCTGAATATCCAATGGAAGGACTGATGCTGAAGTTGAAGCTCCAATACTTTGCCATCTGATGTGAAGCGCCGACTCAATGGAAAAGACCCTGATGCTGGGAAAGACTGAGGGCAAGAAAAAAAGGGGGCAATGGGAGATGAGATAGCTGGATGGCATCAGGGCCTCAATGGACAGGAGTTTGAGCAAATTCCAGGAGATATGAAGGACCCAAAAACCTGGCGTGCTGCAGTTCATGGAGTCAAAAAGAGTCCTACATGACTTAGTGACTGAACAACAACAACACACAAAAGGCAGATTCCAATGAAGAGAGCCCGGTCAACTCAGCCCATGCCACTCAGGCACCAGAGAGACCAATCCAAGTGTCAAGTAAGAATCAGAGGTAAAGAGAACAACTTCACCAAAGTACCACCCTTAAGAACTAACTGGTGAAAGTATAAGTGTTAGTTGTTCAGTTGTGTCCAACTCTTTGCAATCCCATGGACTGTAGCCCACCAGGCTCCTCCATCCATGGAATTCTCCAGGCAAGAATACTGGAGTGGGTAGCCATTCCCTTCTCCAGGGGATCTTCCCAACCCAGAAACTGAACCCAGGTCTCCTACATTGCAGGCAGATTTGTTACCGTTACAGTCATATTAATTTAGACAAACCACACACAAGGCCTAGGAAAATAGGGCCACCAATAAGGGCAGGGCTTATGGGGTGACAGTCATAAAGAACTATTAAAAGGAGTAAAGAAAGAGATTTTAAGGTTAGGTTTGGGTAGCCTTGATATTCAGGTTGTGAATTTCTGAGGCCATATAGAAAGGGAATTACTATATAACAGTATTCATGGGTATGGTAGCTAACAAGTAAAATTTAATCTAGCGTAGAGACCTCACATACCTGGAAAACACTAAGATATAATCTAGGAGTAAATTGGAATTTTCCTAGAGTAAACAATGGTACCTAGTTAAAATTCTATCCAGTCAAGAGTCCCAAAAACTAGGTCAAGACAAAGTCACACAACTAGTCAGTAGTAGAGCTTTAGACTAGAATCTGTAGAAGAAGGAATCAATTCTCTGGATATATTTTCCCCTCAGTTTTCTAGTCGATATGTTTGTGAAAGATTCTATTCTAGCCTCTAGATAACAAAAGAGAAAAGGGTCAGGTGAGTGTGGCAACTGTGGGTCCAATGGGAGTATCTGGACCCTCTGAAGTAAAAGCCAGACAGAATCAGGACTGTCTGTCCTTGTCCATACACTGGGTTTTCCTATGGGGACAAAAAGAAAATGTTGTCTGCTACTTCAGAAAACAAGGAGTGTTGCGCCATCAAGCCATCAGCAACTGCAGCCCCACCCCAATTGCCTTACTCCCCTCCTCAGTGTACCCTGAAGGGAATTTAGGATGGAGAAAAACACGATACTGACCCTAGATGGTTAAGATGGCTATCAAAGGAATAATTTCAATGAGCCCAAACTCTTGCATCTTCCCACACATAGAAACAGAGAGGGAAATGAAAACCCACTGCAGTATTCTTGCCTGGAGAATCCCATGAACAGAGGAGCCTGACAGACTACAGTCCATGCAAGAGCCAAACACAACTTAGCGACTAAAGAGAGAGAGAGATACACAGAAAAGCACTAAAACTATTAATTTGAGATATGTGTTCTTTTGTAATTAGCAGTCATCTTTTTATATATTAGACTACATGTTTTTCTGTGAAGCAAAAACTCCTGGCTCTTTCCATACTTCTTTAGAACAATTCCTCAGAGCTATCTAAGAGGCTGTTTCTGGGCTATAGACCTCAGTAACATCCCTGAATAAAACATAATTCTCAATTTCTGGGTTGTGCCTTTCTTTCAGTTGACACCTTTTAGTAGGCCAATTTAATATATTCAAAAGCTGTATGGATTTTGGCATACAGTCATTATGAGATAAAGTATTCTAAAACAAATGATCAATATCCTACTAAAAGGTCACAGGGGCTACTTAATTTCTATGTGTAAGAATTTAGAGACTGGTGGAGACCCAAATATTTCACATTTAATTGTAAAATTGAATTATTAATTTACCTCAAACCACAGTCTGTTGAGAGCTATTAAGCAAGTCCAATTTTGCTTGGTTACACAAGTCCTTTCTCTTTCTCAGCTACTTAACATTATATCCCTTCATCCTAAGTCCCTGTGGACAAAGGCGTAAGGGGAGTGGTAATACTGGCGGGCAAAGCCCAGCACCTCTGGAGGGGAAGAGGGTCAGGAGGGATTGGGGAAGGAGATGAAATAGAGCACAAAAGGGGGAAAGCAGAGCAGCATAACTCAAGATGAGCTGATCTGGCATGCGTGCTCAGTCGCTTAGTCGGGTCTGACTCTTCACAACCGCATTGACTGTAGCGCACCAGGCTCCTCTATCCATGGGATTCTCCAGGCAAGAATATTGGAGTGGGTTGCCATTCCCTTTTCTAGGGGATCTTCCCAACCCAGGGATTGGATTGATCCCTGATGTGCGTTACAGGATGACTTTTTACTGTCTGAGCCACCAGGGAAGCCCCTAGAGTTGGTTTGGGGAATGGGGTTGGGCTGGGGGGGGAGGGGAGGAAATTTGCATAGGAAAGAAGAAGATAAAAGGGTGTGAATGAAGAGAAATGATAGTAGAGGAAAATGGGAGGGTACAGGGCAACACTCTATATGCAGAAGAGATGGAACATTTGGGGATAGAGAAAGTAGCTTTGCCCTTCTGTTTACGGTTTTGAACTGTAAGTTTGTGCTAAGGTAAAGAGAAATTTTCCTTTGCATCTTTAACATGAGTATCTTATCTAAATAAATGCCAACACACTAAATGTCCAAAACCTAAGGTTAGTTGGCTTCAGGAAATCCCTTTGGAGTGAGAGCTGTACAGGAAACATCCTGGTATGCTTAACTAAGTGAAGAATGCTATATCTATTTGAAGGGAAACTCTAAGGCTATTAAAAATCATGATCTTGATGAATATTTAATGATTTGGAGGAAAATGCCATGACACCGTCTTATGTGATGGGACACAGACAATATATGTGGGCTGCACTGCTTCCTTTTTCCGAGCTTACAAAGAAAGAGCTTATAGACCAGCCTCCCTTGGGTTAGGTTGGGATCATATGATTAGATTTCTCATCAGTGGAAATGTGAGCAAAAATGATACATCACATTCTAGTCTTAGGCAGTAAAAAACCACTGCAAATTAGTTAAGCTCACTCTCCTAAACACATGGCTATATGGCTGGAAGCACAGAGCTCCAAAGATGGTGACTGGCAAAGCAGAAGCAGCTCTGATCAATCTATCTGTACTATACTGTTGGAGGAAAGCTGACCAGAACAGCTGCCTGATCTGTAAGGACTATGCTAAAAGCAAGAAGCTAACCTTTTTTCTGTTACGTCATTAAGAGCAGATTTAGTTGTTAGGACAATGAATACACTAGGATACCAAGCTATATATATATAAAAAGCAGAGACATTACTTTGTCAACAAAGGTTCGTCTAGTCAAGGCTATGGTTTTTCCAGTGGTCATGTGTGGATGAAAGAGTTGGACTATGAAGAAAGCTGAGCACTGAAGAATTGATGCTTTTGAACTGTGGTGTTGGAGAAGACTCTTGAGAGTCCCTTGGACTGCAAGGAGATCCAACCAGTCCATCCTAAAGGAGATCAGTCCTGGGTGTTCATTGGAAGGACTGATGTTGAAGCTGAAACTCCAATGCTTTGGCCACCTGATATGAAGAGCTGAGCATTTGAAAAGACCCTGATGCTTGGAAAGATTGAGGACAGGAGGAGAAGGGGACAACACAGGATGAGATGGTTGGATGGCACCACCAACTCCATGGACATGGGTTTGGGTGAACTCCGGGAGTTGGTGAGGGACAGGGAGGCCTGGCATGCTGCATGCAGTTCATGGGGTCACAAAGAGTCAGTTACGACTGAGCGACTGAACTTAACTGACATAGTATATCCTAGTGTGTGTATATATATGTATATATATGCATATATATATATACACACACGTATATGTATGAAGAGCTTGATTTTGTTAGTAAAAAGTACATATAAAAACATATGTGTATGTATTATATGTATGTGTTTAGATGTTTACACACAAGTAACTGAAAGATAAATACTGTAATGCCAGTATTTTCTCTTATAAAATTGTAATCATAAAATTCTCTATTCATTATGAGATTTTTCTAATTGTAGTACAATAAACAGACATTACTTTTCTAATCAGGAGCATATAATAAATGTTATTAATGAGAAAGCATGAGGCCAGGCTCAGGGCATACACTGAATGAACACTGGGAGATGAGATGAAAAGCATTTCTGCTCAGTATCAGCCATATTAGAGGAAGGAGTACATGCTGCTGTCTCTCCTCTTCCTGGAAACCCTAGCTACTTAAGAATGATTGTATTCTGGAGCCGATTATACAGAGTGAAGTAAGCCAGAAAGAAAAACACCAATACAGTATACTAACACATATATATGGAATTTAGGAAGATGGCAATGACGACCCTGTATGCAAGACAGGGAAAGAGACACAGATGTGTATAACGGACTTTTGGACTCAGAGGGAGAGGGTGGGATGATTTGGGAGAATGACATTCTAACATGTATACTATCATGTGAATTGAATCGCCAGTCTATGTCTGACGCAGGATGCAGCATGCTTGGGGCTGGTGCATGGGGATGACCCAGAAAGATGTTATGGGGAGGGAGGTGGGAGGGGGGTTAATGTTTGGGAATGCATGTAAGAATTAAAGATTTAAAAAAAAAAAAGAATATGTAAAAAAAAAAAATTAAAAAAAAAAAAAGAATGATTGTACATCTCCAAAATAAGTCAGGCAAGTTCTCTAAACATGTTACTTTGGAGAAAAACAGTTTTCACAGTTCTATGTGAAACTTGTATTGCACATATCACCAAAAAGACAACCTCCAACTGGTCTTTGCGTTACAAATTTTTTTATACATATACATTCTTTTTAAATATTCTTTTCTGTTATGGTTTATCACAGGATCCTGAGTATGGTTCCCTGTGCTATACATTAGGACCTTGTTGTTTATCCTTAAGTTACAAACTGATGTCACTGTATAGGACGCGACGTCTGCAGACAAAACGTCTGGAACACATTGAGAGCACAGTGTCTGGAACAAAACCCAGACTTTCCACAAATGATTCACACGCGTGTGCCTCGAAGCTGATACAGAGACAGCAGACGTAATCAACATACAGAAATGCAGATTATAATGACAAATAAAAATGAAAATTTGTTTCTGCTACTCTCACCAAAAGTAGTAGAAAACAGTCTTCCTGAGGGATATAACTTTAACACCCAGACCTGCCACATGGGGAGAAAATCCATCCACGTGGTCCATTCATTTCAAATCTGCATAGCTGAACTCACTCAGAGACTGGCCTGTGCTCCCAACAGGGCAGCCTAACCTGCTCCATGCTGAGTGCCTTTGTCAACTGCAGGCCCCTGGTGCCTTTTCTCATAAATTCTGAGAAACATGTGATGAGGTGGCCCTCGCCAGCTGCTCTATTTTGATCTGCACCCTGTGATTTGACATCCAAGTAGGTGCACTGCATACTGTGCCCTTCAGCCTTCCTCTTTGTTGCTTTTCAACAGGACCAGCTTTGCTTTACTTTTGGGACAGGCGGTTGTTTTCCCAGGGACTGAAGACACTAATTGCTACCCTCTTTGTTTTCTGTGTGGTAGAGAAAGAAGAGATATGATAGATCTGCCCTATCCAACAGAGAAACCTGAGCTTATGTTAACACAGGATGCCCCACTGGAGTGAAGGAGGCTCTCCTTTAGAGCAGGGGCCCAAGGGAGCATTCAAAGTCTTCTCTTAGTTCTTTCTTTGTTGTTTTCTTCGCTCAGTCATGTCCAACTCTTTCGTGACCTCGCTGATTATAACCCACCAGGCTTCTCTGTCCATGGGATATTCCAGGTAAGAATACTGGAGTGGACTGCCATTTTCTTCTCCAGGGGACTTTCCCAACTCGGGGATTGAACCTGTGTCTTCTGCATTGGCAGGTAGATTCTTTATCGCTGAGCCACCTAGGAAGCCCTGCTGCTGCTAACTCTGCTAAGTCGCTTCAGTCGTGTCCGACTCTGTGCGACCCCACAGATGGCAGCCCACCAGGCTCCGCCGTCCCTGGGATTCTCCAGGCAAGAACACTGGAGTGGGTTGCCATTTCCTTCTCCAGTGCAGGAAAGTGAAAAGGGAAAGTGAAGTTGCTCAGTCATGTCCGACTCTTCGCGACCCCATGGACTGCAGCCTACCAGGCTCCTCCATCCATGGATTCTCCAGGCAAGAGTACTGGAGTGGGTTGCCATTGCCTTCTCCGAGGAAGCCCTAGTTCTCCCTTATTGTTGTTCAGTCGCCAAGTTGTGTCTTTGTGACCCCGTGCCCTGCAGCACACCAGGCTTCCCTATCCTTTCCTATCTCCCAGGATTTGCTCTAAGTTCTCCCTTAGTGCTTAGTAAATACAGAACAGGGAGTTCCTTGGCAGTCCAGGAGTTGAGACTTTGCCTTCCAATGAAGGGTGTGCGGGTTCGACCCCGGTTAGAGTGCTAAGATCCCACAAGCCTTGCAGCCAAAAACAAACCACCACCAAAACACAAAACAGAAGCGATAATGTAACAAATTTAATTGAGACTTTAAAAAAAATGGTCCACATCAAAAAAATCTTTAAAATAAATAAGGAAACAAACAATAAATAAATAGAGAACAGCATCAGGATGAATGTCCAGTCTAGAATTGCAGACTTGGGTTTAAGGCCTGGTATTCCATTACTAGTTGTGAATCTTCAAGCAAACTCCTTAACCTCTCTAAAGATTCTCTCATATGGAAAATGGGGACAAGCTCATACAGTTCAGGCAATGGTTAAATGCTACAACAAATAGAAGTGCAACCTAACAAAGCATGAGAACTCAGTGAATGTGGGCAATAACAGGGTCTTACAGGATGTGGCTCTATTCCCAGTTTTACTTCACCTGCTCATCCCCTCACCCCAACTCCAGTTATACTGGGCTCTTCGATATTCCTCCTCACACTGGACTTGCTTATACCTCAGGGCCTTTTGCACCAGCTATCCTATCTGTCTAGGGTGCTTTCCCCCCAGATTCCCCTCTGACCAACCCCCACTTCTTAGAGGTCTCTGCTCCGAACTTCCCAACGAGCTTTATGTGACCAACTTGTTTAATCCTGCAACCTGCCTGCTCGCACTCTCAATGCCCCCGTCCCTATACCGTTTGTCTCTCCTTGCCCTGCCATCCTGTGTAAGCTCCACAAAGGCAGGGATGTATGTCAGTTCTGTTTGCTGATGTAATCCAAGATCCAAAGCAAAAGCCTCGTATATGAAGCTATGATCCAATGCAACTTTGCTCCCAGAGTACCCAGGCCTTGTCTTATTCTTACCCACTCTTGTCTAATGTCCACATATGACAGCTATCGCCACTTTTCAGGCCTCTCCCAAGGGCCCCACTTTGTAACTTTCCATTCACCTGTATATGAAAAATGCCATTTAAAAAACAGATTTATACTACTCTTTCAGTTTTTCTCAGTGCCCACTTCTGACTCAGGCTCTGCAAGGACAGGCTGCTGCTAGAGACCTCCCACCTCAATATTACATCTTCCTTCTCATATGTGGCAAAATGATATACACCTAACAGAAGAAAACTTCTTAAACGTTATCCAGGGTGATTCTTATTCAGTGGGCTATATCTCTAATTCAGCACTTCAAAGATCAGCCTCAGATTTCAAATAAAGTCCAGTGGGACTGTAATATGAATAGCAGCCTCCTTGACCCTTGCAACTATATATAAACATATATCAACATATAGTTCAGCTATATATGAGATAGTATATATATGTAATACATATATGTATCAACACACTGAATGACATGTTTTATTTTCCTCAGCCAACCTAGATGGCAAAATAGCCCACATACTTTAGCTAGGAAAATTCATTATTATACCAGCAGGTAACTCATATTGAGTACTACATGAGCACATTATATGCCTTATCTAATCCTCACAACAATTTTTTTAATACTTAAAGTTATTTAAGTGGCAAATGTCATGTTATTTATTTTTAATGATAATGATGGAACAAAAGAATGTAGTATTAATACATATTGTTTTTCAGTCGCTAAGTCGTGTACGACTCTGCAACCTCAAAAACTGTGGAAAACCAGACTCCTGTGTCCTCCACTCTCTCCCAGAGTTTGCTCAAATTCATGTCCATTGAGTCAGTGATGCTCTAATCATCTCATCCTCTGCCACCCTCTTCTCCTTTTGCCTTCAGTCTTTCACATCAGGGTCTTTTCCAGTGAGTTGGCTCTTTGCATCAAGTGGCCACAGTATTGGAACTTAAGTATTGGGATACTCTCACTACCACATTTTTTTAAGAGACTTTAACACTTCATTACCAAATGATAAAACAATTAAACAGAAAATAAGCAAGGATATAGAATTCCATAATACCATCAAACACAGAACCTAATCTACATTTATAGAACAATAAAACCAACAACAGCAAAATACACATTATTTTCAAATTCCCATAGAATACATACTAAGGTAGATCACATTCCAGCCACAAAATAAATCCCAACAAATTTAAAAGAATTGAAATCACACTAGAATTGACTATGTCATTTTTTTAACAGCTGTGGAAGCTGAGGAATAAAGAGGTTGAATAACTTGCCCCTCTTTACAGAGTTTGTGCACTGCATACCAAGGTTTCAAATCCAAGAAGTTGGACTCCAGAATCAAAGCTCTTAACCATTACATGCTACCACCTGTGCTGACCAGACTGCCACAGATGGATGTGAGTTGGGAGAAAAGTACACGCATGCACGAGGAAAGAAGCACTTGAGCATGTGTACTAAACCCTTAATGAACTGGTAACTGGCAAAGCACCAAGAAGGCAGGTAACAGGTGTGGACATTTAGGTGTGCCAGTAAAATGTCTGGATTTTTTTAAAGGTGCTGAAAATTCCTGCCCTTTGTTTATTGCTGCTGCTGCTAAGTCACTTCAGTTGTGTCCGACTCTGTGTGACCCCATAGATGGCAGCCCATCAGGATCCCCCATCCCTGGGATTCTCCAGGCAAGAACACTGGAGTGGGTTGCCATTTCCTTCTCCAATGCATGAAAGTGAAAAGTGAAAGTGAAGTTGCTCAGTCATGTCCAGCTCTTCGCGACCCCATGGATCGCAGCCTACCAGGCTCCTCCGTCCATGGGATTTTCCAGGCAAGAGTACTGGAGTGGGGTGCCATTGCCTTCTCCTCCTTTGTTTACTAAATACCAGCAAAACTTGTCTGATTTTAAGTACTTTAAATACTTCTCAATTTGGGCACTTATATACATGAATAGAAAATAGAGTCTTAAGCAAATATTTTTAAGGCTTCCCAGGTGGTGCTAGTGGTGAAGAACCTACCTGCCGACTCAGGAGACATGAGAGAAGCTGGGTCGGGAAGATCCCCTGGAGAAGGAAATGGCAACCCTCTCCAGTATTCTTGCCTGGAGAATATATTTAGTGACATCAAAACTGAGTTTAAGGCTCATGTGTGGTGCTAACAAAGTTGTCCATATCTAAGTAGCAACCCACTTGCTTTGTTTGCTGAAACAAGGTACTGCCAGGAAATGTCATCTTCCCCTTCAGTCTCCCATCCTAGACCTGGGGCAGTGTGAGGTTAGGGGCTTTGATGGAAGCTAAAATGAAAAAAAAAAAAACAAACAAACAAACAAAAAAAAAAAAACCAAGACAAGATGGGTTCCATTATATTAATACTCACTTGAAAATCATAAGCAACACCTGAAAATAAGCAGGGTCAAATCTTGGCTAAGCAGTTTTCATCACAGCAGCCTGGGTCTAATTAGGTTTTACGTTTTTAAAGTAATTTAGATGTACCTAATGCCCTTAAGACGTACCGGGCCCAGGTCCCAGAAAGATTAACAAGCAGAAATTAATTTTAGAGACTTTTCACAGGAAAAATAGAACACCCTCAGCTTGAACTACAATTACTGTACCTAAAGGCCTCCAGTTTCGCTTCCTCCAATCCATTTCTCACACATCAGAATAATATTTTTCTAAAACAAAAGGCAGATCATGTCTCTTCCTTGGTCAAGCACCTTCAGTGTCTTCGCTTCAGGTAAAGTCTAAACATTTAACATAGACTACAAGAAATTGCATGATTTTGCTATTGAAGGAGTTGTTGTTTAGTTGCAAAGTCTTGTCTGGCTCTTTTACAACCCTGTGGACTGTAGCCTGCCAGGCTCCTCTGTCTGTGGGATTTCCCAGGCAAGAATACTGGAGTGGCTTGCCATTTCCTAGGCGTTTCCAGGGGATCTTTCCAACCCAGGGATCAAACCCACCTCTCCTGCATTGCAGGTGGATTGTTTACCACTAGGGAAGCCCACTGAAGGAGTAGAGCATTGTGATTATGGAGCAAAGAGCTAGGCTGTCTCCATTTGAATCCTGGTTCTGCTATTTACTATCTGCATGATCTTTCCTGTCTATATTTCAGTTTTTCTTCTCTGTAAAATGGGGATAATAATATACTCTATCTCATAGAGTTGTGAAGAGTAAGTAATATACATACATATACAGATAGATAGATACAGAGAGAGAGCATACACACAACACAGTACCTGGCACATAAAAAAGTTTTATATAAATATTAGCTACTATCTCTTATCTCCCCTATTCTCTTCCCTTCCCCCCAACTCTGTTTTCCAGCCATTCTGCATCTGATAGGTCCGAGAATGTCTCAAGAATCATTCTTCCAGACCTTCCCACATCCTGCTTCTCTATTTTAAATACTTGCAGCCAAATCTCCCTTCGATCTTCTTTCCACCCGCATCCTTCTATCTTTGCCTAAACACCACTTGCTTTGGGGAACCTTTCCAGTCCAGACCAGTTGTTTCTACCATGGGCTCCCACGGCTCCAGGCAGGACTGCCAGAGGTTAGAAGGTCCGGTTAAAACTGAATGTCAGTTAAACAACAAATACTCTCCTAGCATAAGTAAACCCCATGCAATATTTGGATTTTGGATAAAGAATGAACAAATTTTTCAGTATAACTATGTACAATGCAATATTTGAGACACACTACACATTTATTCATCTGACATTCGAATTTAACTGGGAGTCCTGTACTTCATCTGTCAACCTCACACACAGGCGATCCTCTAATGTCACCCTTACTACACTTTAGTAATTTTAAAAGTATGACAAGTGGTTTTGTTTCCCCACCTAGAGTGTGAAATCTGTGAGGGCAGGGCCTGGGCAACCTTGCTCATTGTTTTGGACCTGGCACAGCAGGTATTCCACAAATACATGCCTGCCAAGCAGGAATGGTCTGAGGAATACAGCCATCAGGCCAAAGCTCAGGCACCCCCTATTACCAGTTAACTCTAACAACAGGCAAACTCTCTAGGAGGACAAAGCATTTCAACAGGTACCATTAATCTCATGTCCTCAGGTGGATAAAATGGTGGTACCACTTTTCAGAGTATTGCCAGTGTGATAGTACTGACTCCCAAGGACAGTTTTAAGGTGACCCTACCATTTTATATTCAAAAAAGGACTGTGTTTTCACACCTTTTTCACTTGACTCTTTTTTGTCAGGTTTTCTTTTTTTTTTTAATGTGGCCCCCTTTTAAAGTCTTTATTGAATTTGTTACAATATTGTTTCTGTCTCTGTTTTGGTTTTCTGGCTGCAAGGCATGTGGGATCTTAGTTCCCTGACCAGGGCTTGAACTCACACCTGCATTACAAGGTGAAGTCTTACCCACTGGACCACCAGGAAAGACTCAAATGGTTTTGTTTTTCTTTCTTTTTTCTTTTTTTGTGACATCGCATGACTTGTGTGATCTTAGTTCCCTGACAAGGGATTGAACCCAGGGCCCCAGCAGAAAAATAGCAGAGTCCTAACCACTGGACCACCAGGGAATTCCTCACTTGACTTTTGAGGCAAGTATTAATACCCACATCTAACAGATGTGGAAACAGAGGCTCCGAGAAGGTAAGCAACTGGTCCAAGATGACCAATCAAAGGGAGTAACCATTTTGACCCTAGGACCATGTGCTCCTCCCCCATACCACACAGCCATCTGGGCCAATGTAAAGAATCAGAATCTTTATATTCTTCCTCTTCTCCTAGACACCCTCTCAAAGAAGTCTGATACCTGACTCCTCTCCAAAGATTTAATTGCTCCTCCTAAAAGATTCCCCAACAACAGCCTGAGAGGAGACAAGGAGGCCTGGCATCTGTATTTTGAAATACAAGTAAGTCTTAACTAATCTCTCATGTTATAAATGACACTATTTAGGTCTGAAGACTAAAGACCTTGCTAGGAAATAGGAGTAACACTGACAAGAACCTGAAACTTGTCCCTTTTCTTTTACCTGAATCTCCTGAAGACATCACCCCACATATTTCTGGGAACAAGGATTTACACCTTGATTACATATATCTGTCAGCTTTCTTCTGGAATGAAAATGGCTGAATCTGCTCTCAATACAGCACCTAGTAACTCATCTCTTGGAGCACTCTGCAAAATTCATCAGCCAGAGAGTATGCAGGCTTTCTGCCACTGGGAGATGCCTATAAGGCTGACTAGATGCTATTTGTGCCTCTTGTCCCAAAGGATCTGAGCCCCTTAGGAAGATTCACTCTGGCCAGAGAAGCACTGTCGTCCCTACCAGGACAGGAAGCTGCCGTCTAATCCGTCTTTCTCAGCAGGACGCTCTTAGCCTCCCCAACCTCAGTTCTACTTCTCTAAGCTTCTGAAGGAAGCTTCCTCAAAGAAAACTTCCATTTTGAAGGAGAAGAAACGGGAAGCACGTTATAACCAAGAAAGATTGGGCCTCCAGGGGCAGAGGGTCAGAAGTTAATGATCTAAAACGTAACATGCTGTGAGCAATTCAGTAAAGCTAGAAATGCAACCCCCAGAGAATACGCAGTTCTTAAACTGCTGCAGCTTACTTGTTTTGGGGGGAAAATACGCAGAAAGTATTCCAGGGCCGTGTACGCGCTGCTGGAGGTTCCTCGGGCAGTCTTCTGTTAGGAGCACGAATACCTGCTGGCTGACTGGCTGAACTGGCCCCTGGAGACACGGCAGCGCCCAGGAACCTTCGGAGGCTCTGCTCCCCGGCCCGGCGAAAGGAGGGATACTACTCAAGCCTGCCTAAAACGAAAATCACAGAAGCAATTGAATTATCATTATTGCTTGTATTGCTCACTGAAGAAAACGTCTGTGCTGCCCGAATTCTAGCTGGAGGCTTCGTTTGGAGCTGGGAAATAAGACCTTTACAAAATTACCGACCTGGATTAGAGACGGCATAGAAGGTGCTCGCACGTGTCGAAACCATCTGGTCAAGTTGAGGAGATGCCATTGGGGAAATCTTTTTCCCGGGCGCACAGTAGAGCCCCTCAGCTGGATTCTGCGTTCACCTGGCCTAACCGCCGCCCTGCCTCTACCCCTACCCAACGGGGCGCGGGCAAATCCCGCCGGCAGCCGGGTGCAGTTGCTCAGGTAACAAGGGATGCGCTGGGAGCCGGCCGCGCAAGGCGAGAGCGCTCGGCCGGCGGTAGCTACCCCTCCCTGGTGCAGACGCAGGAGGCTGAGTGTGCCAGCTGCGCGCTCGTGAGCGGGTCTTTAGCCGGGAAAGCGCGGTTTCCGTGGGGCTCTGGGCTCAGCCAGTGAGAGGCCGGGGGTGTGGCCGAGGGAACGCGCAGGCTGAGTACTTAAGGGCTGGAGGCGAGTCCGGCCTGGTCTCCTCCGCACTCCCAGGTGCGCGGGTCCACCTTCTCCGCAGCCCGGGAGTCATAGAACGGCCGTCCGACTTCATCATGGTGACCCCCGGCCCCACCAGCCCCACCAGCCCCATGAGCCCCGCCGCCTGGCCTGGGAGTCGGGACGCCCGGAACCTCCGCGCCCCAGTGAAGAAGAGCCGGCGCCCACGCCTAAGGAGGAAGCAGCCGCTGCAGCCGCTTAACACAAGCCCGCTCCCGGGAGACTCTGGCGTTTGCGACCTGTTCGAGTCCCCCAGCTCCGGCTCGGAGGGCGCAGATAGCCCCGCGGCGCGAGGTTGCAGCCCCGCGCCGGGTGCCGCCCAGCAGCTGGCGCAACTCGATCTGCAGACCTTCCGCGACTATGGTCAGAGCTGCTACGCCTTCCGCAAGGCGCGGGAAGGCCGCTTCCACCCGCGGGAGTCGCTGGCGCGGCAGCCACAAGTGAGGCGCTGGCGGAGCCAGCTCTCCGCCACCGCTCCTCTTCCTTTCCCGGGCTCTTTCTTTTCCTGCTCTGTCTGCCCTCCGCGGCGCCCTGGCCCTCGCCAGCCCAGCTCCTCTCCCTCCCTCCGCTCGGGTCGGAGCGAGAAAGAGCTTTGAAGGGCCGGGCCACCAGCCTCATTTTACAGATGGAGAAAAGTGGGGCCTGGACGGCCTCAGTGACCGGCCCGAGGTCTCCAAACTGGGTAGCAGGGACCCGGTAGAATGCAGAGGAGTTACGGCAGTTTCTAGGTTCGAGTCCGGACTCCTACCCACCCCGGCAAGTTACTTAACAATCTGAGGCTTGCTTCTTCATTTGCCACGTGTGGGGACCCTTTGAATTGCTGAGAGGGTTACACGAGGTAACGTGTATCCGGCATCCCGGCGCCCAGCCCCGCCTGTGCTCGTTCCTCAGCGGCGCTGCTCACCTGTTTCCCAGTTTCCAGCACCTCTCGGCTTTTCCTTTGTTTCCCGCCTCCCTCCGGGGACGCTCCGGGTCTTGGTGCCCTGTCCCTTCCACAGTCCCTCTGAGTCCTAGGCTCAGCGGGCCCGCCTCCTTCCTCCCTTCGGCAGGTGACGGCGGAGTCCCGCTGTAAGCTGCTCAGCTGGCTAATCCCCGTGCACCGCCAGTTCGGCCTTTCCTTCGAGTCGCTGTGCCTGGCGGTGAACACTCTGGACCGCTTCCTTATCACCACGCCCGTGGCTGCAGACTGCTTCCAGCTGCTCGGGGTCACTTCTCTGCTCATCGCTTGCAAACAGGTACCTCCTCATGGGGTCTGGGGGCAGCCAGGCTCCCGGCCGCTCTGGCTCTCGAGTGCACTTGACTGAACTCTGCTGCTGCTGCTAAGTCGCTTCAGTGGATGCGACCCCATAGACGGCAGCCCACCAGGCTCCCCTATTCCTGGGATTCTCTAGGCAAGAATACTGGAGTGGGTCTAGGCTCCCTGAACTCATTTTGGCAGAGGTTTGCACACTTGCCTACCCCACAGCCTTAACTTCACAACTCCTCAGCCACCCGCCCCCGCTTGCCCCCCTTCCCCCCACCCCCCCACCCCCCCCACCCCGCCGCCGCCCGGGCCAAACGAACAATCCTTTCACTCAGTCCCCAAAGAAAAAAGCCGAGTCTTCACAGCTCTCTGTAGCCTCTCTATTCTAGTCGCGGGGCGGGGCGGGGCGGGGGCGGGGGGGGGGGAATCTGCCAAATTTCTCAAATCTGTTTTCTGCGCGACGGTAGTTAGAGAAATTGCGCAGAAAGTATACCCGAGACAACTACAGTGGAAGTATGGAGAGAGGAACCCCCACATCTCTCTCTGGAAGGGATGGGGGGAGTCCTGGTTCGCCTGGGGGGTTCTCTGGCCCTGGATGCTGCACAACGAGGGCCGAGTGTCTGTTACAGGTGGAGGTGCACCCGCCTCGCGTGAAGCAGCTCCTGTCCCTGTGCTGCGGTGCCTTCTCCAGGCAGCAGCTCTGCAACCTCGAATGCATCGTGCTGCACAAACTGCATTTCAGCCTGGGCGCTCCCACCATCAGCTTCTTCCTGGAGCATTTCACGCACGCGCGCGTGGAGGCCGGGCAGGCCGAGGTCTCCGAAGCCCTGGAAGCGCAAGCCTTGGCGCGTGGGGTGGCGGAGCTGAGCCTGGCTGACTACGCTTTCACCAGCTACACCCCCTCCCTGCTGGCCATCTGTTGCCTGGCGCTGGCCGACCGTATGTTGCAGCTCCCTCGCCCCATGGACTTGCGCCTGGGTGGGCACCCTGAGGCGGCGCTGCAGGACTGCCTGGGCAAGCTGCAGCTTCTGGTGGCCATAAACGGAACCTCCCTGACTCATATGTTGCCCCTCCAGATCCGAGAGAAGTGCTCCCTGTCCCCGAGCTCGAAATAAAGTAGACCCTTGGTCTCCTTTGAACCCCTCTTGGCTGTTGGACCTCTCCCGTTGCACTGAAACAGTACAGTACTGACCCAAAGAGGGGCTCTCAGGGCTCCCACTTAGTCTCCAGGTCATCCTGCAGGTTGTATAGTGTAAGGTAGTAGCATCTCATTGTTTTGCTAAGAGCACAGAGAAAAGCAAATCTCTCCTCAATAAACAGGCTGTCTTGGTGGTTTATCTGAATGTTACAAATGCAAGCATTTGTGGGAAGAGGGAAGGTGAAAGCAAGGTGAGAACAGAAGTGGTCAGTAACTAAGGAGAGCACCTCCCTCCCTGGGGGCATCTCTGTTTGGAAACACCAGGTCCCTCGAGGTTTCTGTAGCCAGTTACAAGGCGAGTCACGGTCACTTGCTGGCCTGAAACCAGGGATCCTCTTGTTAGGAAATTGACTGCTTACTCCTAGAGATTCAAAGGGTGTGGTGGGGTGTGAGACTGAAAAGAATGCACTGCAGCCGCTGATGTTTCTGGGGGTGGGAGGGGGAGGGCATGAAGCACACTGCTGGTGCAGGAGGCGCCAAGCTGACAAACTTTGGGACCAGGCAGTCCCACTAGCTAGGGCAAGTGAGAGCTACCCTGAAAAGTGCCAGATAAGGAAAATTGAAGGCTTTGCAGGCGGTGGTGGCCACTACAAACTGAATCCATTTATCCTGCCGTCACGTGGTTGAAGGGTTCCCGCTTGTCTTATACCTGCTACACGTGAGCCCACAGTAACAATATTACAATAGTAATAGTGCTTAGGTGTACCAGGCACAGTGTTCAGCATTTGTTATTTCAGTGCCTCCAACAATAGGCAGAGTCTATTATCCCATTTTTCAGAGAAGGACACTGGGCCACAGAGAGGCTGAACAACTGGAGCAATCAGGATTTGAAAGTAGGTGGTCTGAATCCAGAGTTCCACACTTTGCCACAACGCTCAATTTCTCTCACAGGTTTCTGAAAACGCTCAAAAAAGTCTCTTCCCAAGGCACATGTGGGACAAGTGATCTGCTCAATGCCCTCCATTCAATAGGGACTATGGAGAATGTGTTTGGAGAGCCAGTACAGTCCCTGCCTCTGGTCATGTTGCAGGAGTCATTTTACAGATGGAAAAGCGAGTTAAGAAATGGGACAGAGGCTTGCTGGAGTTCTGACTCCACAGCTGTCCCACCATCTTCATCCTTACTGTTGGGAATCTGCTGTAGGCCCTGAATCTGTAGCCTCCTGCAAATTTCTTAGCCTGAACCAAAAGCCAACTGTCACCAGGGCTGTTCTGAAGCTTAAACTAGATTCTTATGAGGTACTATAAAGTAATGGTTACATCTGGGCTCTGAGATCAATTTGCTGGGTGACTTTAAGCAAGTCACATATCTGTGCTTAAGTCTCTCTTGTAAAAAGGAGAATAACAGTAACACTTACCTGGAAGTGTTGAGGTATAGATTTAATGAAATGTTCTCCACACACCCCTCAGCACAGGTCTTGCCTGGTACATAACAAATCTTCAAGAAGGCTGGTGCAGCCTACACAATGATGGGAAGGGAGATTACACAGAAGAAAAAAAAATAGAGATAAAGCAAATATAGGAAAATGTTAATGCTACCATTGTTCATTGGTTTTTCAAATTTTCTGTATGGTAGAAAAAATTCAAGTTGGGAATAAACTGTCATTCTACTGCATTTAGCATAAACCTGAATGTATGACAAATGGTACAAATAAAAAACAAACTCAAAACATATTTAGAGAAACTTCCTTGCTCTTCTTAGGCACCCATGTATACTCTAGAGCGAAGAGCACCTGACGTTAGGCGTCTGGGACCCCTTATCTCCTGATAGGTTGATATGCTATGCTTTCTAGGAACTTACTCCTTAGCTCAGGGAAAGGGAAGTGGTAATCGCCAAGCTGTTTGAGGAAAAGCTAGTCTGTGATGGTGAAAAGGAGGAGGAGAAAAATCACACCATCTCTTCCAAGTTCCAGAATATCTGGAGCCCTCAGCCTGAGTGTTAGGGGTGGGGTATCTGCAAAAGAATGGCTTGAGAAGCAGTTGTCTTCACCAGCATTTACTCCATCACTCAGTTGAAACTGATATGGGTGATTTGGTGCCAGAAATCATCCAGACCAGGATAATCATGCTATTCCAGCTCCCATTGCCACAGAAAATCTATTGCACATTTAAAAATACAATACCCTTATTTTTCTACTCCAGCTCGGAACTCATGATAGAAAATGGGCCTGTTTTGGATCTTGGGGTATGTAGAGATCTCCCCGAAACTCAGCTAAGAGCTTCCCCACTCCTTTTACAAACTGGGAAGTCATTAAGGATAGGGCCTGGGAATGGACTAGCTAGTGGCTAGGCCACTGGGGAGCCAGAGGAAGTAGGAGACAGATTGGGCAACAGGCTGTGGGAGGCTGGACACGCAGCTGAAAAGGCTTCTCAAAACAACATTAATTTATCCACACCAGGGGCCAGTCATATTACATAAACAGTCTCATCTTCACAGCAACTCGCTTGAAGTTAGTTAGTGTTTTGGTTTAATGGTTTTCCGAAAGAACTAGGGTTCACAGATCTGGTGGAGCCTGGGTTCTGACCCTAAAGCCAGAGCTTTTTCCTCGCCATCAGCAATACCGCACCAACTCTATCTGGCTGACCTCACTGGGTTCCTGCATCTATTGGTGGGTCAGAGAGTCTCTAAGTCTCTTCTAATTATATCATTAGGTTGCTTTCCATCTCTGTTAGGATAATCTTGTCTATGAATCCAGATAACAGGTGCAAATAAAAGAGGATCATGCCCTTTAAAAGAGGACCTGGCACTACTCCTGTAAGGTACAAGACATCCACAAGGCGCCCAATAGAGGGTCACAAAGATTTCAACTTCAGATGATTGTTCAAGTTGGATGGATGTAAGAGTGGTCCTGAGAGAGACCTCTCACCCAAGCAGATGAAGATGCCCCTTCCTGGGAGAGCCTTCCAGGGTGAGAAAGAGGAGCCAAGACTCCCGCAGAGCGGTCGAAGCAGGTTGTACGGAAAGTGGCCAAATGCTTGGAGAGGTGGCTGGGGCTTCCGTGGGAGAGACCTGGGTTTTAGGGGATTTGGGGCTGTAGAGATATGCGACCTTCTGTTGTAAAGTCTATGTTCAGGTTCTGCTGCCTGAGAAAGTGCGGGGTACGGGTATGGAGAAGGGCTCTAGGCTTCAGACAAAGTGAAGTCAGCACCAGGAGGGCTCTCCTCCAGCCCTTCCGTAATCTGGGGTATCTTCCGTAATCTACATCCCCACCAAATCCTACAGACATGGCGGGGCAAATGCTGGGCTCTGGCTTTGGCGATGGACGCTCCAAGTTTGTTTCTTGCCTTGTGGCTGGGGTTGGAAGAAAATGAAATCAGAATCGTTAACTTTCCCTTTCCCGCCGTCCGTAGGCGGGAAGGCTGTACCCAGCGTTAGGGACCAGTAGGGGATGTCCTCTCCTCTCTTGTCTGGCGCGGCCGGGAGGCTGGCGCCAATGCCAGCCTAAAGGGCGCTCGCGGGCCTGGGCCCCGCGCTCCGGGTTCCCGGGGGAAGCCGCGTTGCCAGGTTGGGTTTAACGCCTCCGCCAAAGTGCAGATTGTCCGGGGCTGAAGGCGCCACCTCTGGCGCTCCGGCGCGAGCCGCCCCTCCCGCGCAGCGTCCCCCCTTCTCCACCCGGCCCTCCCTCCTCACCTCCACTGTACTTCCTTAGCCCCACCCCGACCACGCGCCTCCCCGACTTCTGGCCGGCCTCAGAGCCTCCGGAGCGCTGGGTGTAGGGTTGCCATCCTGGCCCGGGCCGCCGCCTCCGAGAAGTCGGCGCGGGGCTCCGGGCCTGAAGCGGACCGGGAGGCAGGATGCAGGAGTGCGGGGGGACCGCGGCGGGTCGCCGGGCCTTCGACAGCATTTGCCCCAACAGGATGCTGGATCCGCGAGGCCTGCCCATCAGCAAGCCCGGGAAGCCGGAGAGGAAGGTGGGGCCAACGGGCCAGGGCCGGGCGGGGTCCGCACACTCCCGGCCCCGAGGGCTGACCCGAGCTCACCGTTTCTGTGCCCGGCTAGTTCGCTCCTCCGCGGAAGTTCTTTTCCGGTAGCAGCGGCTGCAGCCGGGTGTCGGTGTACGAGGATCCCCCAGACGCCGAGACCCCTGCACTGCCAGGTGAGCACGGTGGTCCCCGCTCGACCCCTCGAGTTCCCCAAGTCAGGTGGGTGGGGCTCGCGAGGCTCAAAAGAACCTTCTCCCCCGGGGTTTCGGAATTTCTGGCGGCGATGCCCGCGGGGAGACCTTGCGGGGAGGCTCAGGGTCCGCCCGGCGCGTGTCTCGGGTTCTCGCCGCGCAGCGCTCACCACCATAGACCTGCAGGACCTCGCTGACTGCTCCTCGTTTCTTGGGTCCGACCCGCCGCCTGGTGGTGACTCAGCCGCCTCACAGGTACTTCCCCCGGTGGAATCCCCCTGCCTCTCAGCCCAAAGTTCTATTTCCCGAGTTTCCTTAAAGAAACGTTAGGGGAGGGGAGCACAGGAACACCTGGCTAGCAGGGAGAGATGTCCTGCAGGAATCCGAGCCGCGAAAATAGGAACTTCCTCCTCCCTCCTAGCATGTTAACGGTGGCTCCATTCTCAGAGCTGTTTTGACCAACTCTGCGCAGGGAGGGCTCCCCTGCCAGACGGGTTTCGCGTTCTCCTCCCCATCAATTCCTCGGAGCTGCGATAGAGCAACTTGGAGGTTGCGCACCGAGGGATCAGGTGGGAGAGTGGGAGTACAGTTGCGCTCTGGGCACCATATCAGCGCGTCCTCTCTGTCCTTCCAACATGCCTTTCCGGGTCATTCATGTAACTACTTTCATTCCCTGGATGTCTAAGGAGTGTGGAGATTGGAGAATAACTTCTCCATCAAGACTGGAAAAAACGAAGAGAATTTACATTTGGAGGAAGCCGGAAGAGTGACAAAGGATTTGAAGAAATCTGACTGAAAACGTTGTTCTGTACAGAGATGGCCCTTCAGCAGTTGGGCACTTTATAAAAGTCCTTTTCACCCTCTGCAAAGGCTACTGTCACTCCCGTGGGGGAAAGAGGCGTTTCCCCCAAGAAAACCTATCCTCTCACTTACATCTCACTCCTCCCACTCACCAGGGCTGAGACCAGAAGCCTGACTCATTGATGGGATATGAAGTGCCCAGAAGAACAGGAGGTCCTAGCTAGATGGCACCTACAAGAAGGGTGCCTGTTCGAGGTTTCTGGCAGCAGGTGCTAGGGACTCCCCAGAGGATATGACCACCTCCTAGAACTGTGACTGGGATGGTGGAACAAAGTGTCCCAGGGTCTAAGTGCCTCTTAGAATTGGGCCAGAGCCCAGGGAGACTTGGGGTAGGTGGCCCCTGAGAGCAGAGACTGGGAAGGCAGGAAGAGTGGGTGTTGCCCTGCAGAGGCTATTTATTCTCTTGTTCTCTTAGAGTCTGGATGCTCAGATTAAAAAAAAAAAAAAAAAGACAATACAGGAGCATCATTCAACTGACCCAGAGGGTTACATCACTCCCTTACTGCAACATGTTTATTTTGCAAGAGAAAAAGCAGGCTCTTGCTGAATTTTGGCTTATAAATACAGAACTTAAATTCGACATCATGTTCTGTTTTAGTTTTTTTTTTCCCCCCTACTGTTTGTGTTGGAGAAGTGCCAGGTTTTTATCTAATTGGGAAGATAGTAACAGAGTAACCACAGAAATATCATTGAATTACCTAGGATTTTGTGTGGCACTAGTGGCAAAGAACCCGCCTGCCAATGCAGGAGACATAAGAGACTCAGGTTCAACCTCTGGGTCAGGAAGATCCCCTGGAGGAGGGAAATGGCAACCCACTCCAGTATTCTTGCCTGGAGAATTCCATAGACAGAGGAGTCTGGCAAGCTACAGTCCATAGTGTCACACAGAGTCAGGCACGACTGAAGGGATTTGGCACAGCCTGCACCAAGGATTAAGCCCACAAACCAGAGCCCACGAACCGAACCGAAGTTAGCCCGTCTCTTTCGAGTTTCAGAGAGTTTTAAGGGCAGAGCTCTTGCCAGATGGCCCAAGAGATTCAGTTGTCCTGGGGAAGGCAGAGCTGGTGCAGAAGGAGATACATCCCCAGAGAAAGACTCTCCAGGGGAACCCTCTGGCCACTACACACTCTGGTTATATTTCTCTTTCCTGTTGGGGAAAGTGGACACAGAGAGGAAGTGCTCTAGAAGAGTTTGGGGTCCAGAATGGGCCAAGACCTGGGATAGCACAGGAGAAAGCATTTCCTGGGCACCATTTCCTCAGATGGCCTCCAGTCTTCCTGTGGTAAGGGCTTTTCTCTGCTAAGAGGGAGAGCCTTAGCCTTTTGGCCCTTGGAAAATGCCTGATTTCTGACTCTTTCAACCAGGGAACAATCTGTGCTTCAGGATCTGTCTGGGGCCCTCAGTCCTTCCTTTCTAAGCTGACTTCCCTTTACAACTCAGATCTCAATTGGTGCTCCCTGAAGGAAATGGATAACTTGTACATTCTTTGAAGTTAGAGTTAGATTAAGCTCTGGCCTAGAGAATTCCATGGACTGTGAGCCTGACACAACCGAGTGACTTTCACTTTCACACTTTCACTTCAGATTAAGCTCCTCTTCTCAGAAGTATCTGAATAGTTACGATGAGGGTTTGGGAGACGAGTAAGATTAACCCAGAGGAATAAAAAAAATGATGATAGAACAAAGATCATTAGAACAGATATCTCTGGTGGGCGTATTGGATGCACCCCTCAGATCATGCCCCTTGAGGGACCTCTTTCGCCTTCCCCGAGCTCTTCATTGGAAGCCAGGCTTTCCTAAAAAAGAAATAAAAGCTAGAGGCAACGAGGGGTAGAGGAAAGAGGATTTGAAATAGGCACCAGCATTCTGGAGCAGAAGCTCCAGTTTCACTATTTCAAAGTTGGTTGCTTGGGCAATTCTCTGAGTTCAGCTTCTCCATCAGGGGAGGAATCACTTCTTGATCTCTGCCAGCTTCCTGAACTGCTGTGAGAATTAACAGAGAAAATCAACGTAAAAGAGTTTTGTCAGCTCTTTTGTCCGCGAATTAAGGGAATGAGAAATTTCCTGGCAGCCAGCATTTTACGGTACCCTTCCGTTTCACTCACCCAGGCACATTGCAGGAACCCAGGAGAGCGTCCAGTCCACAATGTTAGAGGCGTATCACGCTGGACTGGAAAAGTCAACTCCAACTTTTCGAGAAGCAAAAGAGCAATAGGGACCATGCCGGCTGCGTGCTGAACAGAAGCACTTTCCACATAGCATTCTTGGCCCATCATATCTTAGCCGACCTTTTCCCTTTCTTGGTGGGGACGGGTGGTTTAGTTGTGATTGAGCCTTCTTGGGTTAGGTGGCCTGGAGTTACTGTTTTGGATGCCGTTGTACGCCGGCAGATCTTGGGAGCAAGGACGGAGTGTTTGCACACCGTGCTCCCAGCTTTTAGAGCTGTGGCCCCTTGGCCTGTGAGAGGTAAGTCTGAGCTGGAGGTCTGCGGCCTCACTAGGAACGCGTAGGGTTGGCTGGTGGCGGGCCAATGAGGCGGCGCGGAAAGGTGCCGGCTGCCGGAGGCCAGGCGCGAGGTGGCGGCGGTGAGCTGAACGCATTTTCAGCGCCCGGCAGGACCCTCGTAGCAGAGTCCCCACCACGGAGGTGCAAGCCTCCTGGATTCCGCGCCTGGGGCGGGGCTTTGATTTTCAGGTATAAGTTTCCACTGTGAACGCGTTTGCGCGTAGACCTGCCACTGAGTCCCGGAGGTTAGCTGACCGTCTAGGAGGTGTTCGAGACCCGCCAGGCTTAACATTAACTAGTTTTCACCTCTGGTTTATTTCAGAGCCATTCCCTGCAAACGGCAGCGGACTTCGATCTGCAGGATTTCAGAGACACCGTGGATAATCTCATTGCAGGCAAGTGCAGTTTCTGCAGTAAAATTAAAGCGGGGGCGTCCTCCACCCCTCAAATCCTACAAGTTCAAATTTCGTGGCCCTGAAGGTGGTAAACTGTGTACTCATTAACAACTCGCCAGCAACTCATCAAAGTGTCAGGCTCTTCCATATTGCGGGGATCTCCTCCCTTTTCCTCATGGAGAAGATGAATCGCTGGATCGCTATAGATAGCCTTTTCTCCGCTTGCCAGTGCAACTTCTGGAAGAGAGCCCAGCCTTAAGCTGTGACGTGGCTAGGAAGAGCCTGGGTGACAGGAGTGTTCGGAGTAGTGGATTTGTGTGACTTCAGACAAGTTTGCCCCGGCCACTGTGGAGGTTCAGTGTAGAGCGTCTCAACAGGCATTTATTGAGCGCCTGCTGAGAGTGTACAGGATATCAGGAAGGGCCTGGGAATCCTGGGGATTGCAGAGTGAGGGTTGATTTATAAATAAAGAAACATCTCTATATAAACCCTACACCCGTCGTGACATGTGTCCCTGTAGTTAGCCAGGCACGAGTCTGAGGCTGCAAACCCAGCTCCCTCTCTTGCTCTTCATCAGACTCATCCTCTTTGATGTCGCCTTCCCTGGCGGGCGGAGATTTCCCGTTCTCTCCTAGCGACATCCTGCCGTTTGGTCCCTGTCTCTCCCCGCCGCTGAGCCCGCCCGAAGTGCCCCCGCCAGAGCAGTACTGGAAGGAGGTGGCCGACCAGAACCAGAGGGCACTGGGGGACGCGCTCATCGAGAACAATCAAGTAGGGACACTGGGCTGGGGCAGGGGCAGGGGCAGGGCATGGTGCTCGGGACAAAGTGGAGGCTGCAGGCGCAGAGATGTGCCTCTTTGGCACGTTAGAGCCAGTGGATCAGTCCAAGCAGCTGCTATTCCTCTACTGGCTCAGTTTACAACGTCCCTAAGTGGGAATAATCCTACCCACCAGATTTTTATTAGGGCCACCAATATTTATTGAAGGCTATATGCCTAGTATTGCGCTTACCCATTTACTTTTCCTCATTTAATACCCACAGACGTTGAGCTTACTCTTACCAGCCTCACTTTGCAGATAAGGAAACTGAGGTACAAGAAGACTGAACTTCGGAGGCAGAATCTGTATCTATCTGCCTGTTGCCCAAGTCAGCACTCCTCATCACTATACTGAGGAGTCACTGAGAAACTTTCTATGTGCTTTGTAATAAAAACTGATTATTATTCTCACTAGTGTAAACGTTCTTGGGCCCCCAAGTTTCTGATTAGACGTGAGGATCTGGGTTCAGTTCCTGCCGAGTGTACAGAGGAGAGAGAGCACGGGAGCCTACAGCTCAATGTTTGGGTCCCCTCCTGCAGCTGCACGCGACGCTGACCCAGAAACAGGAGGAAATCGCCTCCCTGAAGGAGCGCAATGTGCAACTGAAGGAACTCGCCAGTCGGACCCGGCACCTGGCCTCGGTGCTGGATGTAAGTGGGGCGCGGGCGTGTAGAGCACTGCAGAAGTCGGAAATATTCCTGTGCACCCTTCACCTCGACCCTGCTCCCAGTGTTGGGACCCAGCGAGGGTCGAGGGAAGGAGAGGACCGCTGGCAGCTTGCTGAGTCACTTGCAGGGGTCTGCCGAGTCGCGCTGTTGGAAGTTAGCCCAGGCCTCCTTCGGGCGCCAGTCAGAGGCGAGTCTGGCAGGCCCCAGGGCAGCGCTCCTCCTCATCTCTTGTAGAAGCTGATGATCACCCATTCCCGGGATCCCGGGGCGGCAGCCGAGCCCTTCCTACTCAAGGCGACGGCCAAAAGGAGCCTGGAGGAGTTGTTCAGCGCTGCGGGGCAGGATTGCGCGGAAGTGGACGCCGTTCTGAGGGAGATTTCCGAGCGCTGCGATGAAGCTCTGCAGAGCCGCGATCCCAAGAGGCTCCGGCTGCAGCCCGAGCCCCCGAGCCTGGACCGCAGGCCCGGGAACCTACATGGCGCCTTCCCGGGGCTGCGCACAGACTGCAGCCGGAGCACGCTGAACCTGAGCCACAGTGAGCTCGAGGAGGGCGGCTCCTTTAGCACCCCCATCCGCAGCCACAGCACCATCCGCACCCTTGCTTTCCCTCAGGGCAATGCCTTCACCATCCGGACCGCCAACGGGGGTTACAAATTCCGCTGGATCCCCAGTTGAGCTGGGATGTGGTCCTCCGAAACACTGCCTCTATGCAGATTGAAGCGCCTGGAAGCTAAACGCGGGTAGCTGAAACCTGGTTTCTCAGAACTCTCCCTGCAGGGCCGATGCCACCCTGAAACTTTTTTTTTTCAGGAACAAGAATGTAAAACGTTTTGATACTGATGCACTGTAAAGTTCTGTAAAATACTGTATAGCCCCTCCCCTTTTCACAGCGAAACCGTGTGTGTGTGTGTGTGTGTGTGTGTGTGCATATATCAGTCAGTTTTAAAGTATTTATTTTTAGCAGCTTTGAATTCTGTGCTTTTCAGAGCTGGAAGTGACCTAAAAACCACTTAGCTGTTTTTAATTACATAATGCCCTACTTCCGCAGGAAGCAAAAGGAAATTAGAAGAAATTAAGTAATTTTCTACAATCAGAGGCGTCATGGAAGCCTTCTGAGTGTTCTCACTACTTTTTTCAAAGATTGTAGGTCCAGAAGCCAGGTCTTTGGGTGAACGGTTTCAGTACATCACTCACTTCCCTTGATCCATGAAGAACACTTAATTTTGTTACTATTGAAACTTTTCATTGGAGCTGAAGGAATAAAAATTAGGAGAGGTTAGGATAAAGAATTTATAATCACTTGTCTCAGGGCAAGCAATAGAACAGGAAAGTGCAGATTCTGAGTGAATGGGTTTTTGGCAAAAACAGGTGCTAAACACATTTGTTTGTAATGATCATTCTTATGATTTTGTAAGATTTATGATAAATATTTGTATGAATAATATAATTTTGCTTGTCTAAACAGAATAACCACAGAAAAAGCAAGCTTAGTAAAAAACATTCTAAGAAAATGGCTTATCCCACGTGAAAAAGAATGTATTTTAGCTTGTTCTTTTTTTTTTTTTGGCAGAAACCAAGTGTGGAAATCTTGGTAAAACTATCTATTTGAATTCCGTGGATAAAACTAGGGTACACATTCATGTTTCATATTTCTTGGCTTCATCTCCTTAAAAAATGGGGGTGTTACATGATGCCTTCACTTTGCCTTTTGTTTATTCTCTTTTGAGTGCCATTCCTTTTCTTATTCTGTTGTGCGATTTTGTGAGTAGAGTGTGTCAAGCAGCGATTTGTCCCCATCGCCACAGTCCTCATCATGAGAGCTACTTCTTGTCTTTGGGGGCTCGGCCTGGGCAGGTTTCCAACCCTGTTAGGCCACATAGCTGGTTCTGCCACCTGAATGCTATTCTGAATGGAGTGATCAAGTAACAAGCAGGTGAGCTGGGCATGGTGGCAGAACCTGCTTCTCCAGTTTATCCTGTGTACTGTTATCTACATTGAAATGGCCATTTGGAAAACAAACGAAAAAGTGATGGAGCACATTTCCTCATACTTTGTCTAACAAATGGACTCAAAAAAATATATTGGATGGTTCAGAGTTCTTTTTATCAGCTTAAATATGAAGTCACTGCAGTTCAGCATCAGAGGACACAGAAAACAAAAATAAAACCCTTTAACTTGTTTCAAGAAACTGCTCGTTAAAAGTTCTTTTCCTCTCCACTCCTCAATTGGTATTTTCATAATGCGTTAGCTTCAATGACAGAAAAGTTAAAAAATTATCTATATGTATTTTTCTACTTGTCTTATGGCTAGAATTTAAAAAATTATAAGGCTTATCAAGAATTCTGTGTTAGGTGGTTGGTGGTTTGGGGCCCTTCAGAGAGCTGAATGATCACACAAAGCACAGCTTCCTTGACCTGGTGTTTTCCTTACTTCTTTGGGACTTTAACCACCCAATGACTGAGTGCTTATATTAGCAATGACTGGAGCTGTGCTCACTAATATTTGTCCTTATGTTCCTTCCATGGTATGAATTCTTGTTACTGCTTGTTGCTGGTTTAGTAGAAAACATCAGGGAGAACAGCTTTGAACCAAATGTTAGCCATTTTCTCCATGATTCTTTGAGCTTATATTCAGCTGTGTGATCTAGCCTAGATCATGAAGACATGTTAGCCTGAAATTATCGCAATAATTTCATTTCAAATAGGACCAGACACCATTCAAGATGTTGGGGAGTCAAGCATGAACAAAACCAAGACCTTGTTATACAGAAAATAAAGCAGGGTTTAGGGATAGGATGTAACTGGAATCATTATTTTAGATAACATGGTTGGAGTGTTTCTCGAACACTTTCTATAGCAGCACAATCAGTTTTAAAAAAGAGGCACACACACTTTAGCTAAATTATTTTTAAGGAAATGACTTCATATTTGTAACAGTTAGATGTTGTTGTAAAGCAGTGGTTCTTAAACTGTAGCATGTATCAGAATCAGCTATGCTACTGCATGCCAAGTCGATTCAGTCGTGTCCAACTCTTTGCGACCCTGTGGACTGTAGCCCACCAGGCTCCTCTGTCCTTGGGATTTCCAAGGCAAGAACACTGGAGTAGATTTCCATTCCCTTTTCCACATAATCACCTACAGGGCTTATTAAAACCCAGCTTGCTGGGACCTCCCCAGAGTTTTTGATTCAGTGAATCTGGGTAGAGTCTGAGAATGTCAATTTCTTATAATTTGCTAGGTGATGTTGATGCTTGGATCTAGGGCCATTGCTGTAAAGAAATTTTTAAAAGGTCACTTCAAAAAGATTAAAACAAACAAAAACCAGCTGACCTGATGGCATGCAAATAATTCTTGTGATTTAGGATTAAGTTTTTAATAATAAAAATCTTACATTCAAAAAAGGGCTATATTTCAAAAAGTTGGAAGTGACAATAATGTACTTTGAAAAATGATGTTAAGCAACACAGAAGGTAGCTTCAGTGATTAATTAAATACCTTGAATGAAGGACTTGATCTTGAAAATAAGCATGAAGAGTCTGAATAAAATTATTTATGAAATGTGTTAAAGAAGCTCAATTCAGCTGACCCTTAAACATGGGCAGAGGGATCAGGACCTAGTCCTAATTCTTCTAATTAACTCAAAGTTCACATAGAAGAATAATATGTAACACTTCCAGTTGAAGGATTATAATGTCATTAATTTATAATATTAACTAATGATATTTTTGTGTCTATATTTAACCTAAAGGAGAACTAGATAGTACAATCATATTTAAAGAATTTAAAATTATTTGGAGTAATGATATGACCAATAAGGAATTAATATCCAACGTATATAAACAGCTCATATAACTCAATGTCAAAAAACCAAGCAACCTGATTTAAAAATGGGTAGGAATGTGTTGTGTTACTTCTATGGTAATAAAATAAGAAATTAGGTCAGGATGGGGAACATGTGTATGCCCATGGTGGATTCATGTTGATGTGTGGCAGAACCAATACAATATTGTAAAGTAATTAGCCTCTAATTAAAATAAATAAATTTAAGTTAAAAAAAAGAAATTAGGAAGAAAAAAATGAGCAGAAGAGCTGAATATATTGTGCATTTTCCAAAGAGGAAATGTAGACAGCCAATATGAACATTAGAAGATACTTAACATCACTAATCAACAGAGAAATGGAAATAAGAACCATAATGAGATATTACCTCACACCTGTCAGAATGGCTATCATCAAAAAGAACACAAATAACAAATCAGGGAGGATGTAGAGAAAAGAGAATCCTTGTGTTCTGTTAGTGGGAATGTAGATTGGTACAATCACTATGGAAACACCTGGAGAAGGAAAAGGCAACCCACTCTGGTATTCTTGCCTGGAGAATTCCATGGACAGAAGAGCCTGGTGGGCTACAGACCATGGGGTCACAGTCAGACACAACTGAGTGACTAACCCACACACTATGGAAACCAGTATGGAAGTTTCTCAGAAACTACAAATAGAACTACCATATGACCCAGCCACTCTTGAATATGCTTTTAAAACCCCAAAACACTAACTCAAAAAGATACATGCACCCTATTTTCAAAGCAGCGTTATTTAAAATTGCCAAGACATGGAAACAACATAGTGTTGGATACAGAAAATGTGAGAGTGTGTATATAATGGAATACTCGGTTGTGTCTGACTCTTTGCAACCTTATGGACTGTAGCCTGCCAGGCTCCTCTGTCCTTGGAATTCTCCAGGCAAGAATACTGCAGTGGGTTGCCATTTCCTTCTCTAGCGGATCTTCCCGACCCAGGGATTGAACCCAGGTCTTCTGCATTACAGGCATATTCTTTACCATCTGAGCCACTAGGGAAGCCCCTAATGGAACACTACTCAGCCATTAAAAAGAATAAAGTTTTGCCATCTGCAAGAGCATGGATGGACTTGGAGGGCATTATGCTAAGTGAAACAGATCAGACAGAGAAAGACAAACATTTTATGATATCACTTACATGTGGAATCTAAAACATACAACAAACTAGTGACTACAACAATAAAGAAGCAGATTTATAGATATACAAACTAGTAGGAGAGAGGGAATGAAGAGGTGGGGGGAGGCGGAGCTACAAACTACTGGGTGTAAGACAGCCTCAAGGGTCATACAACACTGAGAATAAAGTCAATCTTTTGTGATAATGGTAAATGGAAAATAACTTTGAAAAACTGTATAAAAATAGTTGAAAAAACAAGAGACTAAATTTCAATAACAAAGATTCAAATGCATTAAAATAGTTCCTGTGCAAGACACAATGTTCACTTAACAAATGAAAATCAATATACCTTGCAGTTTACACTGATTTTCACTGTTTAAAATTTAAAGCAATATGTGAAAATTCCAACTGGCCATTTAACATGACATAATTGAAATAAGTTACATTTCTTTGCTTGCTCACTGTGCCAGTGTTGTTCAATTTTAATCTCCTGTTGAAATGTAACAAAATGATATATCACAGGAATGAGTGACATGAACTCTAACACAAGTTCACAAAGCTTAAAACATGAAGAAGTTTCTCTCTCAAAGACATGTAGTTAAGACCCTGTTTGTTGAGGACTGACTGTATAATGGGGATTTTCTCAATTAACTATCAATGTTTCTAAGAGAATAAGAAATAAAAGTGTGTTGATTTGAAGCTTCCATCTGTAGTATTAAAATTCAACAATGACCATAGATTGTAGAACTTAGACTAACCAACAAAAGCTTTTTTCAGACAGGAATATTTTATCCCATTTATTTAGAATTACTCATCTGACATAACAGACAATTTACATAATAGACTTGTAATTGGTTTTATTTTGTTAAAGTGTCCAGGCAATGTATCTTCTTAGTCCTGGCCCTTCAAGTAGATAGACTACTCCCATGGCCTTGAGTATGCTACAGGAATAAAATGGCATTCCATTTTATCAGTTATTCATGAAAAATTTATTTGAATCAAAACATAAGTAGAATCATTGGCTGGATGATTCTGTAGGTCACGTGACTGAATCTAAAGGTCAATCTTAATGTCTCCTCCTTAAAATAGATCCTGTGGGCTGAAATCTGTGTCATAAGTGATAAGCATGATGTCTTGGTTTCAGCATAGGGTTTTATGGGACAGCACAAAATTAGGGACTTGAAGCAATCTACATGTGGAAAACACAAACAGATTTCCCCCAATTACTTCTTTCTCATCCCCTCTCCCTGTTCTCTATCTCACTTCTGCATCTAACAGAAAAGAGGACCAGTACTCTAATGTCTGCAGCAGTTGAGATAGGAATGGAGGTAATCACATTTGGGTTTTAAGATAAGGGTTTGTTTTTCCACACATAATCAGGTGAGACAGGAGTTGCTAACATCTGCTAATGATGCTATCAACAAACCAGACTTTATGGTTTATGCTCCACTAATTTATTAGACATTTGTCTTCATGTTCGATGTTTCATGATCACAAGATTGTTACTGTAGCTCCAGGCATCTTGTCTGCATTAAAGATAAGAAGAAAGGAGGGGTAGAAAGCTTCACAGATTGCTTCTGTCTCTTTGTTTAAGGAAGCAAAAAAGCATTTCCCAGGAAATTCCCAGGTGGGTTTTCACTTGAGTCTCAGAATCAGACTTGAGGCACACAGTTACCCCTACTTGGCAAGGGAGGTTGGAGAATCTAGTTTCTCATTCTCCTAGCCACTAGAGTAACAGGTATGCAAGAGAGAAAGGAGTTGGGAAAAGCTCTCACACTATCTAACAGGATCTGTCTCAGAGGTTTAGTTGGTGTCTCTAATGTAGAGAAACCTGAAGAGAAAAGACAGGAGAAATGTGTCCCTTAGACTCTGACACCAGAGCTTGGGCTCCCTAGCAGGGAGTGAGGTGGGCTTCCATCCTCAGAGAGGGCCCAGGATAGTTCTTGGCCTTCCTTTGGGGACCAGGGAGCCTGAAAGGGAAGGAAGCACTTGGAAGGCTGCCGCTAGAGCCCGGGACCCGGGTATGTGTTGAGTCTTTAAGTGTGGAAGTCTCTGGGAATAAGATGAAAGAAATGATTGGTACTCAGGTCGGATTCTCCTTAATAAATTTTCACCTTCATCTTTTAACTAAAAAAAAAAAAGGAAACAAAAATTTTATGCAAGTAAAATATGCTCATTGTAAAGTAATTCAGATAAACAGGAAAACACAATGAAGTAAGAAGTGATAATCCTATCATCTAAAGATAGGATTCTGAATATTTTGGTATATTTTCTTTCAGAAATTTTTAATATATATACATATGTAAATTCGTAAGTATGTTTGTGTGTATTTAAAACTTGGATCCTCTATACATATGATTATTGAATAGCAGCTGTGGACCACTGAATAAAAATGGTCAAAGGTTCTACAGTCACATAGAGATGGTTGATTCCTATCATGGTCCTGAAGGGACTGGTCAGCTCGGTGACTTGGGCCTTATTGCTCAATTTTGAAACCAGGACAATAGAAATTGTGAGACTGATCGAGGTGATGGATCTCAAATGCTTGACACACCTGTTACCTAATAAACACTATACTTATCTGTTTGTATTAGTTATCTATGGCTGCTGTAACAAATTGCTATAAACTTGGTGCTTAAAACAACATAAACTTACTATCTCATAGTTCTGTACGCTGGAGATGGCTAAGCTGGGTTCTCTGCTCTGGATTTCTTGAAAATCAAGGTGTTGGCTGGATTCTTATTTAGAGACTCTGGGAGGATTCCATTTCCAAACTCAGTCTAATTGTTGGCAGAATCCAGTTTCTTATGATGGCAGGGCCAGGGTCCGTACTGCCTTGCTTGCTGCAAACTGGGGATTTGTCTTTGCTCCTAGAGCTGTCATTCTGGCCCTTGCATGTGGGCCCCTAAATCTCAAAGCCAGCAAGGTATATCAAATCCTTCTCACTGGAATCTAACTCATCCTTCTCTCTTGCTTCCAACTGGAGAAAACTGCCCATGAAGTAAAAATATAGGTATGCGTTAATGTCGAAAGTGTGGGCATAGATTGCATTTGGAGAGCAAATGTGGTGTCCTTGCTCACGGCTGAATTCTGGAGCCTACTTGTCAAATGTAGGGATCTAGAGAGCAATTTTATTGAGTGCTGGAGACATTCACAACAGTTTCTTAACTCTTCTAGGCAATCCTGGGGAGGAAATCCAGAAACAGTAAATTGAATCCAGTTCTTCCTTCCCAGTGGAATTCCCTGCCTCCAGGTATCTCAGATTGAGTTATAGAAGGAAACTTGCTCAGGTCCTGGAGGCATCTTAGTCCCTTGGGGAAAGATGCATTGATTTAAAAAGAGAGAACATTTTATGCATATCTCAATGTCCCACAATTCTGAAAAGCTTAAAAATGCATTATGATGTGACCACAAGCCTATTAAAAATGTTACTTAAAAGTTCTACATTTTTATTCTAACTCACTGGATTAACTGAGTTTTTCTTGCCATCCCAAGTACCTAATAGATCTTTCTTTGAAAAAAATATATCCTCGTAGTAATGAATCCATCTTCATCTAGCACCTCTTTCTGTCTGGAGTGAACTTTGATTCACTCATTTATGAGGTCCTGTGTGTTATTTTCATCTAGTTGTTCATATTGGATTGCCACTTACATCTAGAATTAATCTGAGACCATTTGTAATGAAACCTTACATGAAATAGGATGATTAAAACATCGGGAATTCCTTGGTGGTCCACTGGTTAAGACTCACTGTGGGGAGCCAGGGTTTAGTCCCTGGTCGGTGATCTCCTGGAGCTGCAAGTGATGCCAACAAAACAAACAAAATAAGAAAATTGAGTATCATTCAATGTAAGGGAATCTGCATACTTAGGATAGTAATTTGCTTTGATTAAGTTAGCCCTGCACTTTAAGATCTATAGCCTTCCTTGAGGCAAACAACTGTTCAAACTTGTAGTCGCTAAGTCATGTCCAACTCTTGCGACCCCATGGACTGTAGCCTGCCAGGCTCCTCTGTCCATGGGATTCTCCAGGCAAGAATACTAGAGTGGGTTGCCATTTCCTTATATTTTCAATATTTACTTTTAGCTGCTTAACAAAACACAACATAAATCAGACATGTCAATTAGTTACATTTATTCATATTGTACTGATGCAAGGGAAAAGAAACACTACAGATTTACCTGATTTATATGGATAACCAAGTAATAATTAGAAATTGCATTTAGGTATAGGATGTGGAAAATTCAATTATTTTTTAACTCATGCCATGGTTTAAAGCAAATACAGATACACTGTTCCGTGAGGGATAATGATGGTTTCGAGCACTTTTATAAGATCATGCCTAACCCGCAAGAACTGATGCTTTTAAACTGTGGTGTTGGAGAGGACTCTTGAGAGTCCGATGGACTGCAAGGAGATCCAACCAGTCCATTCTAAAGGAGCTCATTCCTGGGTGTTCTTTGGAAGGAATGATGCTAAAGCTGAAACTCCAGTACTTTGGCCACCTCATGTGAAGAGTTGACTCATTGGAAAAGACTCTGGTGCTGGGAGGGATTGGGGGCAGGAGGAAAAGGATGAGGTGGCTCGATGGCATCACTGACTCAATGGATGTGAGTCATAATGGTGGGAAGGTTTTGAGTTCTATAATCTAAGATAAATATTGAAACCTGAGGCTTCAGAGGAGCATAGTAAACAAAGCGCTGAGAAATAGAAATGGAAATTATTTAATCTTAAGAAGAGGAAGCTTACAGACAACAATATATTTATATAAATGAATATTCCACAACACCTTGCGTTTTCATGTGTCTCCTCTCGGAGACTGTCAATATTAGAACTATTACTGAGCTTGTTTCCTCTTCACTTTTAGTCCAAGAGCTCCCCAAGGGCAGAAATGAACTCAATTCTCTGTTTACCCTGTAGTGTGTGCTGTCTATTGAACAGGAGTTGACCGTAATCATGATCTCTCAGAGAACTAGAGAGTAGCCAGAGTTTAGTCCTGCCTACAGTAACTATGCCAATTTTCATAAGTTTCTAAAGGAATTGCCAGCCATGTGACTGTATGCTACTGTGTTTCCTAGTCCCGTGAAAAAGAATTTAGGAAGATTTGCCTCTGCCTTCCTCTAGTAAATCAGGTCATTGTGTATAGTATTACTGAAATGTAAACATAATTGTGTTGAAATTATGACCAAGTTGCTAATTTGAACTGTATGAAATGTTAACTAAATGTTTCTGTATTTACACAGGTATATTTACTCATTGGATAAGCATAGTTGGAAGTGTTTCATTTAAGTTTGATGGTCTAACAGTCTTGTGCGGCAGCTGAGGGGCACGTTTTCCATAATAGTGAGACAATTCAAGTTTTCTGAGCAATTTGAAAAACTAATATCTAGGAGATAAAGCTATGAAACCTCAAGAAAAATTAAGAATGGTAGCCCCTGTGGCACACAGCCAAGCCATGTACTCAAATTATGCTCTCAAACTTTGAAGGTTGTTCTAAAATTGTACTAGCCTCTTGGCAGTAAGGTAACAGTAAACTTTTAGGTTTTTGGACTCACACCTTCCTACGCTGGATGACAAAATAATTTAGGTGGCTTGTACCTTGCTATAAAGTAGGTCTGATTCTGGTGCGCGTCGACTGGTGTTTAACAACAGGAAACAGAAAATGTCCTTGATGAGATCTTCACTTTTATTTGGCAGCAGGTAACAAAATAAAGGCTCTTATTTAGTCAAATCTCCCATTAATAAAGACAAACATCCTACCTTGTCTCTTTACGTGTTGTCTCGGGGCGGGAGGCGGTAAGCAGAGGAACAAGTTTATAAATGCTTCAATTCCCTAGCAAAATCAAGTAGGTTGGAGCTGTGTGAGCTAAATATTACTTTAGAAGAGCTCCTGGGACTTCCCTGGTGGACAGTGGTTAAGACTCTAGGCTCCCCCTGCAAGGAAGCACAGGTCTGATCCCTAGTGGGGGAACTCCTTCCTTTAATTCACTGAAGTTTGTAGTACAGTGGTTGAACATAGTTAGCATTCAATAAATTTCAGCTATTAGTTGTTTTTTTATCAAGAAAATATCAATTTAAAAACTTACTCAAAAAGCTAATGGGTACACCTACAGTTAACAATGAATTTAAAGAATCAAAAGTGAAAAGAAAATGGCAAGTAAGAAGTCAAAGGTACCAGGATGCATATTATGTTGCTTTTTTTTTTTTTTAACCTAATAAGATAGTCCTGTAGTCCTGAAAAATTTAGTGGACTTATTACTTTTCCTTGTTCACAGTGCCACCTTCAGGAAAAATTTTCATTTTAATTTAGTGCAAGTATGTCCTTCTTGATTTGAGCTAGGTCATATACTTGATGATTAGGCATAATAAAGACAATGTTAGTTTTAATTTAATCCATTATCATGAGAATGTCTGATTTTTTTCTGCCTGGCTGTGTTCAATGCAGAGTTTTAAATTCTTGATGTGGGGTATTTAAAAAATTGATTAGAAAGGGAATGTGAATGTTTCTAACTTATTTTCTTTCAGAATATCATACTTAGATCATAATATACAAATTATTATAAAGAAGAGAGTGGTATTAGAGCCAAGGTGACTCCAGAGTCCAGTTTCTTAATATCTACATTATACTACCTCCTGGAATAACCTTTACATGGGATCATAGAAATCAGAGCTATGTATAGAAGGTAGAGGCTTTAATTTAAACTTTGCTTTACATTTGGGAAGATTG
The DNA here is from genome assembly GCF_042477335.2 of Ovis canadensis. NCBI lineage: Eukaryota > Metazoa > Chordata > Mammalia > Artiodactyla > Bovidae > Ovis > Ovis canadensis. Next base: position 36,995,199 of record NC_091260.1, read on the forward strand.
AAGCCGAGATCTTGTCCAAAGTCTCCTGGACAAGAGAAATTAAATAAGAGATCTTGTCCAAGATCTCCTGTAGCTGAGTCTCATATATTTACCACTTCCTTTGAAGTGGGGTGAATTATGATAAATCCTAATCAGGAGAAGAAGAGGGTGCTCTGGCATCAAAAATTAGGGGCTGGGATATGATTTGAAAAGTTAAGAAAGGAAGTTATGTTTGAACTCTGGAATCAGGGAAGAAATTAACTAGGTTGAGGAGGAGGGGCATTAGGAGGAATGAAATATATGAAAATCTGAAGATGAAAGGAATACGGTTTCTTTAAGAAAAGGAAAGGTTACCGCAAATACAATGCAAAGGGGTGTATGGTTCCAGGTGAGGCTGGAGAGAAAAGCAGAGGCCAGATCATAGAGGAACTTTCGGCCTTGTGAAGATTCTGGTCTTAGGAAAACTTAAGCAGAGGAGTGACATGATCTATCCTTAAAAGGGATCACTCGGACTTTACTATAACAAAAAATGGGTTAGAGAAGAAGAATGGATATGGGAGAATAGCCAGACAGTCATGGCTATTGTTAGGGCCAGAGGTATTGTCACTTATGGCTGCATCTCTACAGATTTGTAGCAAGAGCTTGGTTAGAGGAAGATGCTCACACACTTTGCTGAAAACATCTCAGAGTGGTGGGTTCTTGTCATAGTCTCATAATAGGTTTGAACCACAGGACTTCAAATCATCTCTTCCTTTGGAAACCTTTAGCCTTTTTCTCTCATTTTCTATGTCCTGTATTCTGGCCTGGAGAATTCCATGGACCATATAGTACATGGGGGTCATAAAGAGTTGGACACGACTGAACAACATTCACTTCTATGTCCCAGGTTTCACTTTGTTAGGTTGCAGATGATCCATAAATTGCTTTGTTCATTTCTTGATGTTAGCAGAACAAGACCTCTTAAAACATACATGTGCTTTTTCTAAGAGAATGAATGAAAAGGATCATTTAAAGATTAAAATTCCAAACTATCTGTATGTTTTCAATGCAAATACATTCAGTTAGGGAAAGAGCATCAAATTCATTGTAATTTTTAAGCCTTTTTTCACATTTAGTTTACTCTTGTGATTTTATCTCTTTTTTTTCAATTAAAAAAAGAATTTATGGTACCTCAGACTAAGAAGATGGTTGTGAAAAGTGAGTAAAACTTAGGAGGTAAAATTGATTGGATCTGGTAGTGGATAGAACAAGGAAAAGCAATGAGATATCAAGGATGCTGGCTTATATCACTGGATAGATTACAGCACATTCACTGAGTTGGTGAATATTGGAGGAGGCCAAGATTTTGGGGGAAGGTCTTTAGTCTGCTCTTAGTAAAAGTCTGAGGTGCTTGTGAAGCTTATTTGTCTGGATTAGGTATAGGTAACTGACACCATGAACGAGGTTGAGATTACCTGTGGAGAGTAGGTATAGTGTTAAGAGGAAACCCCCCCAGTGGTGGGCTGGAGCTGATCTGCAGTGCTCCATGAGCCGATTTGCTCTTCTCTTCCCATTGCTGCATGTCATGTTGGTAACCTGAAACAGGCAATGGTGGAAATATTTACAATACAGAAATTGGCAAAAACTTCAAATTTTAGGTCTTGCCGTGCCTCTCAACTGATTAGCAGCATGCTATTTAAACATTTCAAAAGCTTAGTAAGAATGAACCAATAGTAGCTACTAAGAAAAAGGAAAACCAAGAAGACAAGTGAAGACCAAGCTTTAGTCTTTGGAAATGCCTTAATTTGTTAAGTAGAACAATATAGAATTTTAAACAAAAATAAATCAAGAGGAATGTTTTTGTTGAGTGTAACCTACTTCATTCTTACTAAAATGTATGTAATAAATAAAATAAAAAACTTAAATCAGAAGATTTAGAGTATAATAGGCCAGGTTGGTCCTTTAAACACATTATTTTAATTAGGATTATAAGAGGATATAATGGCTTAGCTGGAATTACATTGAAAACTTTAACCATAGAACAAGTTTCATCTATTTAGAATGCAAATTTTTAGTGCATTGTATTGTTGAGCCTTTAAAATTCTTATCTGTCACATTTGTGTTAACTGACTTCTAATGTAGGTATCCAGATACTTATAAAATTTAAAAATAAATCTAGTAAACTAAATAAATTGTGCAGAGATTGAAATAATAATTTTGATCTTGTTAGTATACCATGGGCTAACTAAATTTCTCTAACATCTAAATTTCCAGCCATCTGCAGATGTCCTAACTTGGACTATGAAAATGACACAGAAGAGTAAACAGAAAAAACCTATGGTTGTATGAAACTTGGTTTTCTGCTTTCGCTCTCATATTAACTTATCACTTAAGGGTGAGTGAGTGAGTGAAGTCGCTCAGTCGTGTTCGACTGTTTGTGATTCCATGAACTGTAGCCCACCAGGCTCCTCTGTCCATGGAATTTTCTAGGCAAGAGTACTGGAGTGGGTTGCCATTTAGGTCTTCAATTTTATTTTATCCTATTTAAATCTGATAAATTAGCCTATTACTGTTGCATGGGTGCTAGCAGAGACAAAAGATTTTGTTTTTAATTTAAAATTTTTTTGTTGAAATATAACTGACATATAACATTATGTTAGCTTCAGGCATACAACATGATTTGGTATTTGTATGTGTTGGGAGATGAATACCACAATAAATCTAGTTAACATCTGTCACCATGCTGTGCTGTGTGTGCTTAGTCACTAAGTCGTGTCTGACTCTTTGCGACCTCATGGACTGTATCCCGCCAGGCTTCTCTGTCCATGGGGATTCTCCAGGCAAGAATACTGGAGTGGGTTGCCATGCCCTCCTCCAGGGCATCTTCCCAACCCAGAGATCGAATCCAGATCTCCCGCATTGCAGGCAGATTCTTTACCAGCTGAGCTACCAGGGAAGCCCCATCTATTGCCACACATAGCTATAAGTTTTTTTTAAGAACAAAGGACTTTGTTATTCACAACACAGCAAGAGGCATGAACATCATATTTACATCAATTCACCTTGTCCTCAAATCCCACAGGGATGATGTGAAGGGTCCAAATAGATGCCTTCCCCCACAGTGGGTTGCGTTAGAGAAGAGGAAAACTTAGTTGGGGAATCTATTTCTTTTATAGTAAGCAGAAGAAAGCCTGTTCTTTGTTCCAGATGGAGAGGTTACCCCATCCCTCAAGACTGCTTGTTGCAAACTCTGAGAAATGGTTTACCAGTCATCCAGACTTTGCATCCCATCCTTAGCATATTCAACAAGACATGCAGGAATGCGAGAGACCCATGGGGGAATGTCTTCTAAGATAAATGTTAGGGTTTCTGGTCCTAATCAGTTTATTGGCATTTGAGTCAGCAAGATGATGACTCAGCTCAGTTCAGTTGCTCAGCCGTGTCAGACTCTTTTTGATCCCGTGGACTGCAGCACGCCAGGCTTCCCTGTCCATCACCAACTCCCCGAGCTTGCTCAAACTCAATGTCCGTTGAGTTGGTGATGCCATCCAACCATCTCATCTTATCCTCCGTTGTCCCCTTCTCCTCTTGCCTTTAGTCTTACCCAGCATCAGGGTCTTTTCCAATGAGTCAGTTCTTCACATCAGGTAGCCAAAGTATTGAAGTTTCAGCTTTACCATCAGTCCTTTCAATGAACACCCAGAACTGATCTCCTTTAGGATGTACTGGTTGGATCTCCCGCAGTTCAAGGGACTCTCAAGAGTCTTCTCCAACACCACAGTTCAAAAACATCAATTCTTCTGCACTCAGCTTTCTTTATAGTCCAACTCTCACATCCATACTTGACTACTGGAAAAACTATAGCTTTGACTAGACAGACCTTTGTTGGCAAAGTAATGTCTCTGCTCTGGTTGTGACTTAAAGCAGAGTATTACCAAGTTGTTAGTGCCTACTTTAGTTGTTAATTGGTGAACAGTATGATACAGAGGTGGAAAGAATATTAGAACTCCTAATTTTATAAGTAATCAGACTTTTGGGAGAGGAGTAACTTGGCTAAAATCACACTCCAAGTTAATGGCAGAACAAGAGTGTCTAGCTTGCACTAGAAGTCCACTGTCCTTTTCACCCATCCAGTTTCTATTCTACTTCTCCAGAAATGTTCTCAATTCAGAACGATTACGGGGCACTGCTTTACATTACCCCAGCTCAAATCTGGAGGATAAATCAGAATTCAATTCATTTCTAATTGTAGATATGTAACTGTCTAGAGTAGGGGCAGGTCCCTGTTAGGGGTAGTTTTTCTCAAACTTAAGCTTAAGTCTTAAATCAAAAGGTTGCATGGTGAGCACAGAATTGGAATATATGAGTATTCTAATGATATAATCATCAAACCAGAGAGGCCACATGGATTCCTTTTGATTTAGGATATTTCTATTTAGACAATGAGGTTGGAATTTTAGAATGTATTCACTCACATAATATTTATTGACCATCTGCTATGTGTCAGGCATCTACTATGTGTAGGCTCTGGGCCCAGGGATAGTCTTCTCTTGACAAGTGCTTTATAGAGATGTATTATTCAAACACTCTTCTAAGTTAGACAGCTAAGTGCCATTACTTTATCTCAAAAGAAAAAAATTATTATCTTAGAGGCCTTATATGATTTCTCTTCATTCTCATCATAAATCTGTACAGTAGAAAATAATTATCACATTTTTGCAGATGAGGAACTTGAGACTTACAGGGGCCAAATAACATTTTCAAGTCACACAACTAGCAAGTGGTAGGAAGGTCTTTCTTTTGTGGCTCTATTGTCCTAGTTCCCAGGTGTCTCAGTGGTAAAGAGTCTGCCTGCCAAGCAGGTAACTAGGGTTCAATCCCTGGGTTGGGAAGATCCCCTGGAGAAGGAGATAGCAACACCCTCCAGTATTTTTGCCTGGGAAATCCCATGGGCAGAAGAGCCTGGGCTACAGTCCATGGGGCAACAAAGAGTCAGACATGACTTATGGACTAAACAACAACAACAAATCCTAGTTCCATGATTTGGGAAAGATCCTAATCTCAAGTCTGCAAATCAATTCAGCAAACATTTACTGAATGACAATGATGTACAAAGTTTACTATGTGCAAGGTAGTGAGCTGTTCTCTAAAGAGGACACAGAGATGAAAAAGCAAGATTCTTGAATACTTGAAGGTTACAATATAGTGGAGAACACACACACATACTCATGCGTAAAAGCTGGAATTAGGTAGATAAGCAGTACAAAAGATATGCTATGGGAACATAAGGAGGAGAAAAAATTCCAACTAAGAAGATCTGAGAAGGCTTTTGGGAAATGGGAACTGAAATTTTATGATCAGATTGCCAGGAGATGATAGGGAAAAAGAACTCTAAGGTGAGGCTCCCTCAGCAAAGGCCTGAAGGCAGGACAGTGCTGGGCATTACCCACAGCATGGAGGACTAGAGATATTTTGGTGGGATTGTGGCAGATGATGCAAGAAAGGTAAAGAGATGTTAAAACCACGGAGGATTTGTATTTGATCTAGAAAATTTAGAGCTTAATTCTGTATGTAAAGAAGATCCTTTCAGGGATTTGGGGCAAGGGAGAAATATGATCCGCTCAAGATGATGCTTACTGCCTTTAGAAGCTTTGTCGCTGGGTCTCCACTGCTTTGCCTCGTGCATGGTGCTTGCTGGGTGCAAATAAAAATGCGGCATGAAGGGAGGCGGACTAGACCAGAGGTTGAATTATCAGTTAGGTTCTTGTAATTTTCAAAAAGAGGACACATGGAATCAACACTACAGAGGAAACAACCGTCTTTGATAGTGGATTTCATGGTAAAAGGAGAGTTAAGGGTGCCTTTGACTTTCTCGACAGGGAAGATAGCAATATTGGGAACAAGGCGCCAGCGAAAAGAACAGTCTTTTGGGGAGGATGGGAATAGGGAAAGAGTCTCAGTTCTGTTTTGGATTATGTTGTATTTGAAGTGCTGGTAGGACATCTAATACAAGAATTTCCAGGTCTAGAGCCTTTTGAGCCCTCTTTTCCTTGAGGAGGTGTCATGTTCATATGCCTGACTTCATCTGTTGTGTTTTATACAGATTTGTTCTCATTTTGGTTTGATAGTTAACTCTACATCCCTTAAAATCGTGGGGAAATAACTTAATACCCTATGCAAGAGCTACCCTGCCGAGAAAGAGAAGGGGGAAATGAGTTAAGTGGTTGGAGGGGAAGTGATATGATTTTTATGCTTTCAGCTGCCGACTTTACTCTCCATAGTCATTAACTGGGGTATGGATGGCGAAAAACATTTGAAAGGGACAGACTCTTAAGAAATCATTCAGTAACGGGACAACATGCATGTACTTTCAGTTCAGTTCAGTTCAGTTCAGTTCAGTTCAGTCGCTCAGTCGTGTCCGACTCTTTGCGACCCCATGAATCTCAGCACGCCAGGCCTCCCTGTCCATCACCAACTTCCGGAGTTCACTCAGACTCGCGTCCATCGAGTCAGTGATGCCATCCAGCCATCTCATCCTCTGTCGTCCCCTTCTCCTCCTGCCCCCAATCCCTCCCAGCATGTACTTTACTGCTAATTGAAAAATAATGTCTTGTAACCAGAGGTGACCTACTCTCCTGGGTACTCTTCTAATTGACGCTTTTACAGAGCTAGAACCTTCACAGGTTACATTTTAAGAGTCCTACTGATAGTCTGAATTATAAGGGGATACATTGATTTCTTCCCCCGCGCTATTTTGAGCTATATATTTTGGGGAGAAAGCACTCTCAGAGAGTTTATTAGTTCCCTCCCTTTCCCCTCACTCCTCCGTAGTGGAGAGATCTGAAGTCCGTCCTCATCTAGTCTCGCACCCGCCCCCCACCCCGCGGGCCCCCCAACCCCGTCCCGCTCCTTCCCGGCCCCACGCAGGCTTTCCCCTCACCGGGCGTGGCTCGTGCCCCCGGACCGTTGGCACAAACACCAACCGTCCCTCCTGTCCCGTAAGGCGCGCGCGCGCCGGGCGGGTGGGGCGGGCGCCGGGCGGGTGGGGCGGGCGCGCGGGCGCTGGGGCGCGAGCAGGGCTGTGGACGCGCTCCCAGCCTCCAGCCGCGCGGGAGGAGCCGCGGTCCGAGGGACGCGCCAACAGACCGTTGAAACTGGGGCGGGGGAGCTCTCGGTTTGCGTTTCTGGGAAAGCAGTTGAAATCAGTGAAGCAGAAAAAGCAAGTTGCGAAATGGATAAGTTTAGTAAGATCCCATCTATGTAGAAAGCGTCACAGAGCCGGATTATTTATGTGTAAGTCTGTAAATACGTTGGAAAAGGTCTGACGATGCTTTGAGGAAAGGACTAGTAGCTTGCAAGAGCGGGTGAAAGGAGTTTACTTTGTATATTGTACATTTCTGAGATAGTGAACGTTGTTATTATTTAGAGTGAAAATGTTATCATGTAAGAACAAAACCCCCTGCGTTTGGGAAGCTTGGGTGTCCTTTTCCTTCCCATCGGTAGAGCCCTGCTCAGACTCAGAGCACCAGCAAGAGATGAGCCCGGAAAAGCTTCTTCCTTCTCGCCCTTCTCCGTGCCTCTCTAAACCACCTGTTTCCCCGTCACCTTCTTATTCCAAATCCTTCGAGGTGGACTCTGGCCTTTGCCAAGGGATCTTACGCACAGCCTTTCTCATTATTACAAATCTATCTTCAAAATTCACTCCCAAAGATATTTTGAGGATAGTAAATTACTCAGGCGCTGAACATTTGAATTAGCCCGTTATTCGTAAAACATATTTGACAAAAAGTTAAGATAAAATCTTTATAGAGTATGTATATATAGATATATATTTCCTAAACAGTTGTACCATAGTTTTTTTTCTACTTGTATAACCACATGATGTTAAACTAATTTTAAAAAATTTAAGGTTTCATTTTGAACTAATTTGGCATAGAAAAAGTTACAAAAATGGTGGATAGAATCCCATTATATCCTTCACCCAACTTCCCTAAATATTAACATTAAACATACCAATAATAAATGATTATAGCCAGGAAATTAGCATTGTTATTACTCTATTAACTAATCAACAAGATATTATTCACATTTCTACAAGTATCCAACAAATGTCTTCCCCCCACCCCCAGCTCTAGTCTAGATTTCAATCCAGGATTTCATAATGCATTTAATTGTCATGTCTAATTAGCTTCTTCTGATCTGTGGCAGTTTCTCAGTCTTTCTACCTGTCTGACACTTTTGAAGAGTACTACTGGCCAATTATTTTGAATGTCCTTCAATTTGGGTTTATTTAGTATTTTCTCATTATTGAAGTTATAATTTTTTTTTTTGGGGGGGGCAAGAATATCACAGAAGTAATGTTGTCCCCTTCCAAGTACACAATATCAAGAGGCACATGAGGTTTATGTGTCATTAATGGTGAGATTGCTTAGTGAAGGTAGAGTCTGCCAGGTTTGTCCAATGAAACATCATAATTTTTCTTTTTGTATTTAATCATAAGAGGCAAACATCCTCATCATATTCACACCAGTTTTAGCATTCAAGGTTTCTGACTGGTATAGTGTGTGATATTTGCCAAATGGTGATTTTTCTGTTTCCATTATTCTGAAGTTAAATTTCAATCTGAATATTTAAAAGGCACAATAGCTTTTAAAAGGAAAATTTTGACTAATATTTTTCTACTTTACATTAGGGGGAAAAGGTATTTGGAAGCTGTGAGATACACCATGGAATTAGTGGCTACAGTGGAATTTATGAAGGTATTGCTCATAGAAAACTGAATTCTAAATGAATAATTTGCTATCCTTAGTACTTGTAAAGAACATGGGGTCTAAAATCATAATTTACATGTATTTATAAACTCATTAACTGAATTGGTTGTTACTCCTAAGTTTGTACCCATTCTTATAAATGGGTAAATGTAAAATGGTATTTAAAATAGACCAAAGACAAAAAGTCTTTAACACTATTTCCAATGTGTTGCTATTTTTAGTTGGTATTGAAAACTAATCCTTTAAATCAACAGAACATCTGACTCTTATCCAATGATATTTCAGTTTATTTAGCCTCCATGTTTGCTGAAAGGATTTACTGGAAGTTGGAATGAGTATCCTTTGAATGCACTGAAAGGAAAGTAGAATTCTTGTGGGTGAAGTTTAGAGATCTTTTAATCCAAGGGTTATTTGACTAGCAAGAATTTTGATGAATCTCATTTGAAGATTGTTACCCTCTGCAGCATTTCCCCTAACCTTTATCATTGTAGATAGAAAATTGTCTTAAGATTGGGTCTTAGCCTTGGTGCCATTTCTCTTGCTTTTCAGTGTGGAGGAACGCAGGAGACTGAGTTTAGATTTTTTTACAAAATCACTGACCCTTTTGACTATCATCATATCTGTTACTTTCCCCACCTCAAAGGCATAAACTCATATGTTGTATTAGAGGGAAAAGATCCCCTGGAGAAGGGAATGGCAACCCACTCCAGTATGCTTGCCTGGAGAATTCCATGGACAGAGGAGCTTGATGGAATACAGTCCATGGGGTCACAAGGAGTCCCACACGACTGAGTGACTAACACTTTCAATCCATTGTCAGTTGGGGTGGGGGGGGCAGGGAGGAGGTAGTTGATAAGGGGAGGAGGGAGCAGGCTTTCAGACTGTCAGAGGTTTCGCCTCCTGCCATATGGCACAGCTCTCCTCTCCTGGCAGCCTGGCAGCTCAGGTGTGGCAGCTAAGGCTGCACAGCCCATCTGGCTCCTTTTCGTTTTTCCCCAAGCCCCTCCTTCAACCCCCAATATCATCCTCTTCTTATCACTTATTTCCTAGTCTCTTCAGCTCTCTTGCTGGGTCTTCACTCCTTATCAGGTCACAGGCTCTTTCACCAACTCAATAACCATTGTTTGGGAAGAAAGCTCATAAGATCAAGTGAGAGAAGCTGACCACTTAGAGCAAAGGAGAATTTCTTGAATAAGTAAATCAGTGCTCCCCCCTTTCTTATCAGCATAGAAATCTTGCCACATTTCCCAGTCACTTTGAATAAGGAGGGAGAGCTGATGAACACGTTGGGGGAACACGCCTAAACTCAGTTGCTTACACAACGGTGATTATCGCCAAAACAGAGGTGGCCAGAGTTACTGTACCCCTCCGATGCCTCAAAGGCAGCATGATAGGGTTGGAGAATGAGAAGTGGGGGCCGAGGAGAAGGGTGCAGGACCCGTTATTACGAAACATTTTTGTTTCTAGTATGGAAAGAACGTTAATTCACAGAACCCGCTTCTTTGCCCGCCAACCCTCTCGCCTCCTGCGGCTCTCCAGCCCTCCGCGCCCGCCGCAGCTCAGACCCGCCACGGCTCGCGGCAAACCTTGGCGCTTCGAAGCGCGCCTCCGCGGACAAAGAGCTGGAGGCTGCGGGGCGGGGCCGCGGCCGGGAGGGAGGGAGGACCCAGGCGCGCGCAGGGGGAATCCCTCCCGGAGTCTGACGTCACCGCAGTTCTGGCCAATGAGAAGTCGGGTAGGGGAATTCCCGCTCCGGCGGCCGCCCAGCAGGCTTTTTAAACGGTACTCTGGGGACCACGCTCTAAGAGAGGTGGGAGGAGGGGGAGGAAAATGGAGGTTAGGAGTGAAATATGATCGTCCTAGGGGACAAGACTCCAGAGGTTTGTCGATTAAGGGTCAAGACTGGCTTATTCTTGGGGGACAAAACCAAAAGCGGTCGAGGAGAGGCTACGCTCGAGCCAGTAGGACAAACGCCTCCAGAGATGGAGTGGAAACTGGAGCGCGCCGCCCGGAGGAGGGTCCGCACTGAAGAAGAGATTCTGTGGGTGAGTAACGCTCCTCCGTTTCTTCGCCCCAACTTCCTAAAGGGGTTTCTTGTCGAAGTCACTGTTCGTAATACCTGTCTAGGACCAAGAGGTAGTTAGAACTCTAAATCTAATATTGAATTGTGTAATTTATATTCTGGAGGTGGTTGTTTGCTTTAAAAGTGAACGTAATTTGACAAGCTGAGGCTCTAGAAACATTCACACCTAATATTATGATTTTTGTAAATAGTATGTTGCCTCTATTTTCAAAGGAGGATGTCATGCGGGTGCTCGACAAAGACCTGAAGCAGAGGAGAGGTCAAGTTTCTCCCAAGGTGAGTGTCCAGTGCTTAATCGAGCTCTCTGTCTTAAATATGACTTTGAACAAACTAATTCTTGCTAAAGAAGATATTTGTTGGAAGTATGAAATGGTCTGAAAATGTAGAAAATTTGCACGTCTCATATCATCACTAACTACAGAGTCTATATCTAAAACATTTTTGTAAGTAATTGAAGATTTCTGCCAAATAACGGTAATCATTTGTATCTGAATGGTGCTTTCCAGTTTTTGCCTCTACAGAAAAAAAAAAAAAGCTTGAATGTGTCAGGTAGGCAGTGCATCTCTAGCTGGCTGTTAAAATTTCATTTTAACAGTTGCTAGTTGCACTCCCCTCTGTTGCATTCATAATCTTGCCTTCCAAAGAATCGGAAATGGTGCCATCTGGTGGTCAAGAGGAGAAGTGCATAATTCACCGTCCTAGCTTAGTAATTTAACTGTTGATCCAGTTAATTTCACCTTGAAAGTCTGAACGCAAAGGTTTTCAGCTTCTCTTGTAATCAGTGTGAAAATAAAACAAATCCAAAGATTTTCATCTTAACTTTTACATATAAAGAGCTCTTTTATCTTTATGGATCCCAGATGGCGCTAGAGGTAAAGAACCCGCCTTGCCAATGCAGGAGACAAAGGAGACGCGGATTTGATCCCTAGGTTGGGAAGATCGGGTGGAGAAGGAACTGGCAACCCACTCCAGTATTTTTGCCTGGAGAATTCCATGGACAGAGGCGCCTGGTGGGCTGCAGTCCATAGGGTCGCACAGAGTCAGACACGACTGAAACAACTTAGCATGCATGCGTATGCTTTAGATTTCTCATTATCAGGATTCACTTTTTTTCTCTCTAAATAGTTCACATTCCTTTAGTCTTTACGTATCGATTCTAGTTTCAAATCCACCAGTATTAGAGTTTTCTAGACCTTCACATTTTTCTGTATTTCATTGGTGACACAATAAATTCAACACATAACTTTCAGAATGCACTTTCAGAATGCAATGACTAATATCCTTTGTATCAGGAGAAAACAAATGGCATTTAATTCCTTAAATTCCCTGAATACTCATATATTTATTTTTCCTGAACATAGCTGAAGATTTGTCTTATGCCCAGATTTTGCATAACCATGACTCCTAGATATTTTACTATTTAATACAAACGACTGGCTTTTTGGTCTGTAAATAAAAGTCATTGGAAAAACTGTAGTTAATTATAACTTTCTTAATTCACTTGTAAGCCATAACTATTTTCATATCTGAGCCTTAGTTTATAAACCTAAGTGGAAGTATTTTGAAAGTTTTTTTTTAAAGTTTTTGAATACATGAAAAAATATTGATTTTATTTCTTATGATATTTTTGGAGAAACAGGTTTTGTCTATAAGTTTTAAAACATGTTACTATTAAGATGAAAGTTCTGCCACTGTTTCATGTTACAAATTTAGCCTCAGTGACCTCATGGGCCATGATGAGCAGCAGTGACCTGAATCAGGTAGGCAGTGTATTGTTAGCTGGCTGCTTTGGGTCAATTCAGCAGCCACAACTGCCCTGCCACTTGCTTCTGGATAAATTCTTCTTGTTAACGAAGTACACCGGTGACCTATGTGTGATGGGTTGGCAGTGTATTGTTAGCTGGTTGAATATGTGAGTGCCATCAGCTAACATGCAACTGCTATCTTATTGCATGTATAATGAGCATCAGTAATGGGTATAATTAAATCTAGGTAATATGTGTGTGTGTATGTGTACTTTTTGCCATGAACCAGGACCCTCTTTACATAATGCTTATTATGACTTTTCACTTATAATACAATGAACAGCTTTATAATGATGAAGAAACTACTCAATAATAATCAACTATTACTTAATCATGTTAAAAATTTCAGATAATATTCTGGAGTCTGTCGTACTTGTAGACAGTATTAAAGTATTTGAGAAATTATATATTTGAAGTACAAAATTTAGAATATAATGACAATTTGGAATGGAAGAACTAAAATGTTTCCTCCAATTTTCAACTAAAAGTCTTCAATATTCCTTTTGAATGATTAGTTTCTTAATTTGACATTAGAGTAGGTCTCAGTTACCATGTGTGTATACAGCTAAAGGTAGAATGTAGGTAACTTGCCAAATGAGTCAGTCAACTAAAACATTTTCACTTGAATATGAAGAAAACTGGGGATCTAGAGGAGCTGGGGGATGGGGTTGATTGTTTAGAAGACTTGTCTCCAGTCTTCATTTTCTGTAAAATCACAGACTCATACAGTGTTTAGAAAAGAGCATGAGATTTAGTTTGTGAAGGGGGAGAACTGACCATTCAACATAATTTTAAATATTTTCTTATTCCCTTGGAGCACATTTTGACCCATGGAGCAGTTCCAGGTTTGTGCTGGGTCCCAGACACACTGTGGTCGTGTAGACATTTGCAGCAAGTTCTTGGAACTGACTTTTGCTGGTTTGGTCAATTATTTTTACCCTAAATTAGGTGTAAGAAATACATTACATTCTTTACTGCATTGGATTATAAGTTATTGGTAAAATAATTTAAATTCTTATTTAAATGTAAGTGTTTTTAGAACCATGGGTTAAATAGATACCTATGATTTGACTCTTAAGTGTTTTGCTACTTTCAAATCTTATCTCCTTGTTGTTGCCTACTATCATTCCATTTTCAGCATCTTTGTATTTAAATATCCTTTACATGTAAATATTGTTTTCATCTTGTTTTTCTGAGGTTAAATTTCAATATGTTATTTTCTATAGACAACCACTGATCTGTTGATAAAAAATAAAACCTACTAAATTTAAGAGGCTGGTCCTTTGTGTTTCACTTTTTAAAAATTTTTGTAAAGAGCAAGACATAAAATGCCAACATTGATACTGAATAAACAGAAGACATAGTTGTTCCTATTACTGAGATGATGAGAAAGAAGAAAGAATGGAGTGCAGTAAAAATAAATGAGATCAATGGGTAAGAAGGTGATTGTATGTATAAATTCAAAAAGAAAACGTTGCCATAGAAGTGAGAAGGAAAGAGAGGGGTCACACTTGGGATGTCAAAGGATGAGAAGAGGAAAGAGGGTTGAAAAAGAAGAGGGAGGCAGGCAACACTGGTTCAGAGTATTTTTTCTTGGGTGTTTTCTCTTGCGGCAGCCCCATTGGTGCCGGGGATGTAATTGCTCCCCATCACACCCTCTGGAAAATGTCCTACTCCCTCACTACTCTTTACTTGCCCTCCCCCAGCAGCTCCTGCCCCCAAAAGAGAAGGCTTCCCTCTGCAAAGTGTGGCCTTAACTATTCAGAGGGAAGAGGGTATGTGAAGAATGGAAAGACGTGTTATGTATTAGTTTCTTGGTGTAACAGTTAGGATTTTATTGTTCCCTGGGGAAGATGAAGTCAAGCTGAGGGGTAAATATAGAGTGTCATCATATTAGCTTCACCCAAAACTGACATTTTTCTTTCAAAGGGACATGTTGTCAGGACTACACGTGATTTTGTACAGGGATCACTCAGGATTTTCCAGCTCATGATGGGCAGTCTTGAAACACAGTCATTATGTTTAAAGAAAATAGAGAAATAGTTTTTGTTTTCCTTCTTAGATTTTGTATATATATATATTTTCTTATTTTTTACTGGAGTGTCTTCCTACTTGAAATTACCTGAAGTCCAATTAGGTCATTTGCTGGGGTCCAGCCCCCGCAGGATCCAGGGAAACCCGAAGGAGAAACGGCGCCGGCGATTGCGATTGATTTAGAGAGAGATAGATAAGAATGTTGTAGATAAGAAAATAGAGGAGAGAAAGAGGCTGATATTCCTTGGTTTACATAGAGAACCAATAAAACTTCAAGACAAGAAGTTTGCCCTGTTCACGGAGGCCACAGGTGCCCTCCCGGTCTCCCGAGGGAGTGAAGACGCAGAACGTCTTCCTGTTCAGGTCTTAGAAACCCGGGCAGATAAGTGAATGCAGGGAGCCCCCATGCTCCAAGGGATCAGCTTGAAAAAGAGAGGGAGAGGGAGAGAGAGAGAGAGAAAGATAGAAGAAGAAACACGGGGTGACCAAGCTTCTGCGAGGCCCCCTGTTAATGTCAGAGGAGTTGGTGAAAGTCATGAAACAGTAAAACAGACAGATTCTGGTTTTGGGGTAGATGCTCGAGAAAGCCTAGGGAGCCCCTTGAGTTCTGAAGCCTTGCTTAACAGTTCTCTTCCACATGGCCTTTGTCATGGGTGGGATCTCCCGTGGTGGCCTCTGGCAGTCATTATAGTGTGAGTATACAGTTAAAATGTTAGCAGCTTTTCATAATTCAGTAACTGCATATACATCCACATTTATATATAACCTGTCAAAATAGTATATTTGTGATAACAAGAAGGAGTATATATGTTATGTTTTTGCTTCAGATTTTTCTCTTTCGAGATTCTTATGATACTCTGATTAAGTCTGATTTAAATCTTTTTGTGCTAGAGCCAGCTTGTCCTAGTTGGTGAGAATCGATTGCTAAATTTTCAGAAATTTTACAAGCCCGTTATGAAACAGTAGATTAAAATTGACTATGTGCAATTGTTCACGCCATAGAAATTGGAAATGCAGCAAATTGAAACTCCTCCACTAGGGATTTGGTTGTTAAGCATTCATGAGTCACCACTGTATGTTTGTTACATGGTGGTGGTTTAGTCACTAAGTCCTGTCTGACTCTTGTGACCCCATAGACTGTAGCCCACCAGGGACCTCTGTCCATGGGATTTCCCAGGCAAGAATACTGGAGTGGGTAGCCATTTCCTTCTCCAGTGGATCTTCCTGACCCAAGGATTGAACCTGGGTCTCCTGCATTGCAGGTGGATTCTTTACTGAGCTACCAGGGAAGCCCATATGTACAATCAGGTCAGTTCAGTTCAGTCGCTCAGTTGTGTCCGAATCTTTGCGACCCCATGAATCGCAGCACGCCAGGCCTCCCTGTCCATCACCAACTCCCAGAGTTCACTCAAACTCATGTCCATCGAGTCGGTGATGCCATCCAACCATCTCATCCTCTGTAGTCTCCTGCCCCCAATCCCTCCCAGCATCAGAGTCTTTTCCAATGAGTCAACTCTTCACATGAGGTGGCCAAAGTACTGGAGTTTCAGCTTTAGCATCCGTCCTTCCAATGAATACCCAGGACTGATCTCCTTTAGAATGGACTGGTTGGATCTCCTTGCAGTCCAAGGGACTCTCAAGAGTTTTCTCCAGTACCACAGTTGAAAAGCATCAGTTCTTCAGTGCTCAGGTTTCTTCACAGTCCAACTCTCACATCCATACATGACCACTGGAAAAACCATAGCCTTGACTAGACAGAACTTTGTTGGCAAAGTAATGTCTGTGCTTTTGAATATGCTATCTATATTGCTCATAACTTTGCTCCAAGGAGTAAGCGTCTTTTAATTTAATGGCTGCAATCACCATCTGCAGTGATTTTGGAGCCCAGAAAAATAAAGTCTGACACTGCTTCCACTGTTTCCCCATCTATTTCCCATGAAGTGATGGGACCAGATGCCATGATCTTTGTTTTCTGAATGTTGAACTTTAAGCCAACTTTTTCACTCTCCTCTTTCACTTTCATTAAGAGGCTTTTTAGTTCTTCTTCACTTTCTGCCATAAGGGTGGTGTCATCTGTATATCTGAGGTTATTGATATTTCTCCCGGCAATCTTGATTCCAGCTTGTGCTTCTTCCAGCCCAGCGTTTCTCATGATGTACTCTGCATAGAAGTTAAATAAGCAGGGTGACAATAACAGCCTTGATGTACTCCTTTTCCTATTTGGAACCAGTCTGTTGTTCCATGTCCAGTTCTAACTGTTGCGTCCTGACCTGCATACAGGTTTCTCAAGGGGCAGGTCAGGTGGTCTGGTATTTCCATCTCTTTCAGAATTTTCGACATTTTATTGTGATCCACACAGTCAAAGGCTTTGGCATAGTCAATAAAGTAGAAATATATGTTTTTTCTGAAACTCTCTTGCTTTTTTGATGATCCAGCAGATGTTGGCAATTTGATCTCTGGTTCCTCTGCCTTTTCTAAAACCAGCTTGAACATCTGGAAGTTCGCGGTTCACGTATTGCTGAAGCCTGGCTTGGAGAATTTTGAGCGTTACTTTACTAGCGTGTGAGATGAGTGCAATTGTGCGGTAGTTTGAGCATTCTTTGGCATTGCCTTTCTTTGGGACTGGAATGAAAACTGACCTTTTCCAGTCCTATGGCCACTGCTGAGTTTTCCAAATTTGCTGGTATATTGAGTGCAGCACTTTCACAGCATCATCTTTCAGGATTTGAAATAGCTCAACTGGAATACCATCACCTCCACTAGCTTTGTTCATAGTGATGCTTTCTAAGGCCCACTTGACTTCACATTCCAGGATGTCTGGCTCTAGGTGAGTGATCACAGCATTGTGATTAATTATAGTTATTAAGAATTACATTTATGTATGTATATACATGCTATAGGTACACTATGATTAGTATAAAATTTCAGAAATGAAATACAACTTCTAGGGAATATTTCTGGCCAGTTCGTATTTATCCAAATGTCCGGCACACTCTGCTACATGTAACAGCACACTCTGCTGCCATTAGATGAAGATCAGGAGTTAGCAGGAAGTACTCCTCTCCACTTCCCAAACAAACTGAAACAAACGTCAAGTCACTGAATTATTAACCACTAAAAGTAAAATAGATTTTGTCTGTGTCAGAAGGGCAACTGCTCAATACTCTTTTACCTACTATTTTTCTGTTATCCTTCTCAGTCAGGCAGCCCATAGCAGTTTATTTCCCAGACTTTTTGATGCTGAGACAGAGCTTATGCTCAATTCAGGAAAGATGCATTATTTTTTCCTCTGTGTGTTTGCTGGTGGTGTTCATGAGTCATTTAAGGTCTGGGCAGCAGAACATGAGTAAATGGCTCTCTTCCCTTTTACCACATGTAGCCTGGTTGGACAGGCGTCCCAGCTGACTCAGTGGGTAAAGAACCCGCCTGCAATGCAGGAGATGCCAGAGATGTGGGTTTGATTTCTGGGTGGGGAAGATCCCCTGGAGGAGAGCATGGCAACCCGTCCCAGTATTCTTGCCTGAAGAATCCCGTGGACAGAGGAGCCAGGCGGGCTACCGTCCATAGGTCACATTGAGTCGGACACAACTGAGGTGCCCGAGCACACAGCCCAGCACAGCCTGGTTGGACGCCATAACCCTGAATGGACACCCATACATCACACATTCAAACCCCCACCTGCCCTCCCTGCATCCTCAGAGTGGTGAGAGAATCAAGTCCAATCTTGTGGAGACTGCAGAATGAATAAGGCAAACAAGTCAGGAGATACATGAGTTAAAAACCCACTTTCTATGCCTTTGGAGAGAACTGGTGGTTTGGGGCAGGATGGACATCTGAATTGTTTTCTCCGGGACAGTTCTGGTCTGTCTGGCAGTGGGGTGTCTGTGTAGCCTCTGCACTGCTGCACATACCCTGATGTGAGCACATAAGCACCCCAGCAGTCTCACAGCACTGCTGTGAACTCATGGGAGTCATAAGTGGGAATATATGGCAAGAATGTTCCGGAAGCAGCACTTGAAGGCTAAACAAAGTTTTGCTTAGAGGCCCAGAATTCAAATTGCTTAAAGGCTTTTGGGGGCACACTGGCAAAGGACAGATAGACTGGTTAGGTGGTTTCCATTTCTTCAACAATAGGTTAGTATTGATTCCTGAACACTTGATTCACCTTGGTAATTCGGAAGGGGCTTTTTGTTCAATTTGAGTCCCCCTACCCCCACCATAACCAATTTACAGGTGAGAAAACTGAAAAGTAGTGGCCTGGCTAAAGGCCCTGCTGCTGGTGAGAAGGAGAAGCAGGCTTACTTACACTGACCGCCATTCTTCAGGAGCTCCTGCAGATCCCCTTTACCTGAGGGGAACCACACTCCACCCCTACCTGAGAGCTTACTAAATCCATTCAGAGCTGAGGGTTGGACATATATGTTGAAGCAGAAGGTATTCCAGGATATATTTGGTTTAAGAACTTGTAAGTGCTGTAGCAGAATTATATACTCAGGTGGGCATTGCTGATTTCATCATGAAAAAGAATCTTCACTTTCACTCATCAGGTCAGAATTGGAGAGTCAATTCACTTATTTAGACTGGGTCTTCCTTCTTAGCCAACTTTTTTCACATTGTTTTGCCCCCACTATTCCTGTTTAATTCCTTTATGAAATGAAGATATATTTCATGGGGCTAAGGTTGCTTTGTTAGTAATTAGAAGGCTGACAAAACATAAAGATCAGGACTTTGGGAGAAAAGATATATTGTGATTCTCAACAAACTCAGTGGTTGCTGATGTTTCTCGTGTAATTACACTCACTCCCTTTTTTTACATTAACCATTTTGACTGTTTGAAGTTGATTCTTCTTCTTATAGCCATGGGAATGATGTACCATTGAATTCTTTCCAAATGGCTAATCTAGTTTGACCAGATTAGCAACCAAAATTAACCTGTAAGGAATTAACCAAAATTAACCTGAAGGAATCAAGCTGAATGATCATATACTTATGGCTTTTTTCTTACACTTGGAATTTTCACTCAGTAATACAGACTGACTCAAGTGTTAATATTTTAATTGTGGAATTTGAGTTACTTCTGGAAAATAAGAAATATTGAAAATGATCAAGGCTTTTTCAAATGTTATGTCATTTATATTGACATTAAATGATAATGTCATTAATAAACAACTATGCAGAGTACATCATGAGAAACGCTGGGCTGGAAGAAGCACAAGCTGGAATCAAGATTGGCGGGAGAAATGTCAATAACCTCAGACATGCAGATGACACCACCCTTATGGCAGAAAGTGAAGAAGAACTAAAGAGCCTCTTGATGAAAGTGAAAGAGGAGAGTGAAAAACCTGGCTTAAAACTCAACATTCGGAAAATTAAGATCATGGCATCTGGTCCTATCACTTCATGGGAAATAGATGGATAAACAGTGGAAACAGTGTCAGACTTTATTTTTCTGGGCTCCAAAATCACTGCAGATGGTGATTGCAGCCATGAAATTAAAAGACGCTTGCTCCTTAGAAGAAAAGTTCTGACCAACTTAGACAGCATATTAAAAAGTGGAGATATTACTTTGCCAACAAAGTCCATCTAGTTAAAGCTATGGTTTTTCTAGTGGTCATGTATGGATGTGAGAGTTGGACTATAAAGAAAGCTGAGCACTGAAGAATTGATGCTTTTTAATTGTGGTGTTGGAGAAGACTCTTGAGAATTCCTTGGACTGCAAGGAGATCCAAGCAGTTCATCCTAAAGGAAATCAGTCCTGAATATTCATTGGAAGGGCTGATGCTGAGGCTCAAACTCCAATACTTTGTCCACCTAATGTGAATGAAGAACTGACTCATTTGAAAAGACCCTGATGCTGGGAAAGATTGAAGGTGGGAGGAGAAGGGGACGACACAGGATGAGATGGTTGGATGGCAACACTGACTCAATGGACATGAGTTTGAGTAAACTCTGGGAATTGGTGATGGACAGGGAGGCCTGGTGTGCTGCAGTCCATGGGGTCGCAAAGAGTTGGACACAACTGAATGACTGAACTGAACTGAACTGATCTGGCTGGATTGGAGAAGGAAATGGCAACCCACTCCAGTATTCTTGCCTGGAAAATCCCATGGACATAGAAGCCTGGTGGGCTACAGTCCATGGGGTAGCAAAGAGTCAGACATGACCAAGTGACTAAATGACATTGATCTGGCTGGATATGGTAAAACATACCATGACCCTGTACTTAACAAAATTCTGTACGTGAAACAAAAATACATAATGATTAGAATCTATGTATATTTCACATTTTCAATGTTTATTTTGCCTTTTATTACATAAAAATATCATTTACAGTTACTCTGGAAATGTCACACGGTATCTTGAATTCAAACAGTGGTCTAGTGTATTGACATTTCCATCAAGTACAATCCTAGAAAATGTCAAGTGAAATAATAGGATATTGAAGCACATTGGTATTCTGAATTATTTAGTGTGGTTGGATGAAGTATTTAATATATTTCATTTAGAGTCATTGGCTGCTGTTTATTTTTGCTTTAGGTAACATCTGTACTGTGGACATTCATTACCACTCACAAGATAACATAAAAGGAAAGTTATCCTTCAGTGCCATATTTAATTGTCAGAGTTAATTTAAAAGGGGATCAAACCCTCATGGAGACATTTTGTATTCTATTGCCGTATAATGGTTCAATGGCATTTTCATAGATCCTCTTTCTTTTTTATAATCATTTGTCTAATCAGAGCTGCTATCTCAGGCCTGATGACTTCAATGGGTTCCTCTGGCCTCCAGGACTTTACAACTTGACCTTCAGGGTTGACCAGATATTTCCAAAAATTCCACCTTGGTTCCTTCTTTGAAGAATCTAAAATATCAGAATATATTTTCATGAGTAAAATTTTATTCTTTGTCAAGATTTTCATTTCTATTAGTATTTGAATAAATTACAACTTTAGAATCAAGTTCTAGAATTGTCATCACTGCAAAAACTGAATTAAACAAAAAGCAAAACACCCAAACTCAAATTCTGTGTAATTAGATGTCTATATACTTGGTGACTTCACTGAAGATTGTACTGAACTAGAATCATGAAATGAAATAAAACTAGATTTGTTGATCTGAACCACTAAAAAATTTACCTTGTCACTAGCTGAAACTTTCAGTTGCTTAACATTTTTTTTTAAGATAAAGTGACGCTTTATGGTCTTTGGTAACATGAATGTATGGACTACTTTTCGTAGTAAGTTTATGTTTTTGATATTGTTGTGTATTACATAGTAAGGAATGCTAAATAACTGTAGACATCCTTTTGATAATCTTAATTTAGGTAAGAAACGTAGAACTTTTTTCTATTTATATCATACAGGATTTGTGTGCGTTATTATTGACTAGTATGAAAAAAAAAAAAAGGCTTCCCTTGTGTCTCAGCTGGTGAAGAATCTCCTTGCAGTGTGAGAGACCTGGGTTTGATCCCTGGGTTGGGAAGGTCCCCTGGAGAAGGGAAAGGCTACCCACTCCAGTATTCTTGCCTGGAGAATTCCATGGACTATACAGTCCATGGAGTTGCAAAGAGTTGGACATGACTGAGCAACTTCACTTCATGAGAAAAATATAAATAATTATTATATGCCTAGTAATGTATGCTTAGTGCTTTCAATGGATCCTCTCATTTAATCTGTATAGCAACCCTGTAAAGCTTGGCTATTATTATTATCCCCATTTTGCAGATGAGAAAAATGGAGGTCTAGACTCACGGTCACATAGCTAGTGAAGGTAGAGTCCAGACTGATATCTAGTTAGTCCTTTCTATTAGAAGAGCTCATGCTCTTAAAATAGGGGACATGGCAAAGCAAGTAGATATTAGGAGAACAATGACAAGTTCATTTTTGTACATGAGGGGATTCAGGTTATGTGGGACACCCCATCAGAGGAGGCTTTGGAGCTTAGGAGCTAGAGCTCACCCAGGGAAAGGGGACAGAGTAAGGAGAGCCCAGGTGGATGTGGCAGAATCCTGAGGATCAGTAGAGGTAAGGGTGGATGGAAAAAAGGAACCTGGAAGGAAGAGAAGGAGCTGGAGTAGAAGTCGTAGACACTGAGACCCACTAGATTCAGGAGGGTCGTCGGAATGAGAGATCAAACACGGTGATCTAAGAAGGAAGCAGAGACAGGGAGGCAAGAGAAACCAAATGTTAACTATTCTTTCAAAGATGTTAGTGATGAGGTAGGTAGAAGGAACGTACTGCTTAGAGTTTTTAAAGGTGGGGGATCCTTTGTTTATGCTGGGGAAAGAACCAATAAGGGAACATAGGTTAAAAAAAATAAAAAGTAGCCTAATGTTTACTTCTGTGTGCTATACTTTGCATACTGTGCCAAGCACTTACACTGATTATTTCATTATTAGGAGTATTGCTGACTAGCTCAAACATCATTGACTTGGTAGGAGCATCATATTATTGGTTAAAGTCTTCTTAAAATCATTCTGAAAAATAGACATTTTCTATAATGGAAAATGTATTTTAAAAGATAACACTCATCAGAGCAGGGCTCTCTCTAGGCAGTATCTTTGCGTGAATTAGAAAAAGATACCCTTCTAGGTGGGAACAGTCCCTAGGCACATATGTTTCATTTGCCTGGGTTTCAGCTCCCATGTGACCCCTTATTCCTGTTCAGTGAACAACCTGCACACCTGTACAGAGCCATCTTGTTTGTGATCACATGATCAGTTACTATCTATTTTGGCCAATTTAAAAAGATCTAATTTTCATTTAGCCATCATTTCATAGTCTTTGTCTTTGGAGCTTCATCTAACTTTAGTGAAACCTTAAATCATTGTTACCTTTTTGATTACACAGGGTAAGTGGAGTTTCTTTTTTAGTGACAAAGGGGAAGAACCTAGGAGCTATTGTGCTCAAGTATTTGGCTCTTATAATTGACAGATGACTACACAGGCACATACTGTGGCTTTTCTTCACCTCAGTGTATACTGGAAATAAAAGGAATAAAGACCTCACTTTTGTCGTTATTGATGGTGTTAGGCATTATGCTGACTGTCCCTAGAAATTTGAATACAGTGTTTTTGGAAGATTCTGCTTTCATACTTAAATATTATAGAATATCATTAGCCGGTTTGTTGGACTGGAAGACTGATTGCCTGGCTAAGGTCATGGTTTTAGCAAAATTCAAATTACCTGCAGTGGAAATGACTGAGGCAATCATCCACCTAAGTTAGATGAGAGGACGTGAGCTGAATGTCCTTTAGAATAGGGTCTGGCACAGTGGAAGCTCTGTAAGTAAGTACTTTATTTTTACTATTAACAATTTAAACCTCCAAACAATCTTAAGGGGTAGATACTATTGATGTCATTTTACAAAGGAGCAAACAGACAGAAGTTAAGATATGTGCTTGGAGTCACACAGCAAAGGTAACAGAGCAGGGATTTCAACCCAGGTATGCTGGGGCTAAAGCTTAGCCCTTAGTCACAATACTGCACTCCCTTTATGCTGAAAAAAGTCTTTAAATAGACTTCCATAATTAGCTTAATTACAGAGGTAGCCTAACACTACCCTCCTCCAAAAAAAATCAAGATGTGTTATTTTGAATTTTACCAAAAACCACCTGGCAAACGGAGATGTTCACCCGTGAGGATAATATCTCAGATAAGGCAACATAAAATTAACCAGAAAGATTAGTTTAACTAGTAATGCTCAGCAATATTGATAAGAGATGTGTAGCCAGCTTAAAGTACATTCTTTTGGAAAATAATAAGGAAAATACACTGTAGTAGATTTATTTTGCCATCCAAGAAGTTAAAACATTGATTTTAGGAAAACATAACTTCTAGAAAGTTACAGAGGATGAGAATCTAGTTCTTTGATAGTTTTATAAAACTTTCCCACTAAAACATTTAAAATGAAATAGGAAAGTATGGTCCTGGTGCATTTGTTTTAAAAATGAAAGCAACTAAAAACATTAAATTGGTGAGGCAAGGTAGATATTTACCAACAAGAAATCTAAATGCAGGTTCTGCTTCGGATCCTAGAATCTTAATCTTGTGGAAGATGGGGAATGTTACTCCGAAGTTATTTCTTGCAAAAGATACTACTTCCTTGCTCGGGCGGGGCTCCGATTCTCCAAACTGATTGCATGGAAAAGCCAAGACGCTGAAGTGGAATGGTCCAAACTCTTTGTGCAGTTCCTGCAGTGCTAAGTAATTTCTGTCTGTGAGTTGGCAGTCACTAGCCACGTTTACAACTAGTGCAACCTCCCGGAAAAAGAAAAAAATCCAACCGGAAAGTGAAGCAAATAAAATATTAAAAAAAATTCTGCAAGTAGTTAAAACCCTAAACTATTTTGGAGGAATACAACCTTTGATAGATGATTATTTCATATTTTTATGAAATTTATTCGATACAGTAGATGTCCCCAGTTCTACTGAAAATCATAACCCGAATGCCTGAGTTAAAACTCTGAAAGATCACAACCATTAATAAAGCCCTAGGTACTCATGAAAGTTTTTTTTTAAATAAAAGATAAAATATGATTATTGATAGAGTGCTTTTTAATGCTGTTAGATTGTGGAGTTAATACTTTCATATTCACATTATATGGCATACTCCATAATCACATTACTATTAGAATTTCCTAAATGATTTAAAGTATTAATCCAGCACTTAAAACGTCTTAAAGCAAATAGTCAAGATAATCAGTTATCAATTAGCATAGAAACTATGAGAGCACTGATGGCTAAAGTGATATACCAATTTCTCTGAGGACTAAATTATAACATGAACATATAACAGTAAAAAATAGACTGTTATGACAATAAGCAGAGAACATGGACAAACAACAGAAAAATCAGAAGGTGCAACTTACTTTGCCTTTAAACTTTTCCAGAGAAACCGCTCTTCCATTTGCATCTTTCACTTCAAAAGTATAAAAGCTGTTGATTTTAGGTTTTAGGAATTTGAGTTGTAGGAGGAATAGCATTACTGTGCACAGAATCATAGACAGCAAGACTGCAAATGCCTTTGCTTTGGGCCCTGAACATCTCAAAGGGTAGGCTGTGAGAGGCTCCATTTTGGATGATTCTAGAGGAAAGTCTCAGCAAGCTGGAATTCAAGGAGGAGCTGAAACTTGAAACCAGCTCCGCTTAACGGAAAGTCAGGAAGGACAGACTAGCTCCTGTCACTGCTGGGGAATAGAAAGCTCCTTTTCAGAGATGGAGCCAATTCCTAAATGAAGTACAAAGCTCTAAAAATATCAATGTATATAGTATGTCAGTTGTAATTTTTGCTCGAAAAATGACATTTTTGGTAGCTCTTTCATATCTGCCCAACAAAGAAAATATTTCACCAGAAGATGGTGCCCTTGTATCTTAAAAGCTGTAAAGTGCTTCCAGCAGTTGGCTGAATGTGGCAGATTGGGTGTATAATACCTAGTAACTCAGAGTGGCAATTAAATTGGTCTATTAGTATGTCACCTAATCAGTAGGAATTTGATATTTATATGTATATAAAGTCATATGGCTTAAGCATACTGTAACTTCAAGGAATTTATAGTGGAAAAGGCAGTGAAATATCCGAAAAGGCTACTTGCTCCGACCTCATCCAGCTAAGGCAGAGCCAGGTGAATATAGTAAAAATAAACAGATGAAAAACAATGACGTCTTTAAAAAACCCTCCTCTATCATAAAACAAACTGTAGTTCAGTGAGTTTTCAAATTTTTGGTAATGGTGCATAGTAAGAAATACACTTTATGGTATAACTCAGTACATACACAGACAGGT
Organism: Ovis canadensis; assembly: GCF_042477335.2. Lineage (NCBI taxonomy): Eukaryota > Metazoa > Chordata > Mammalia > Artiodactyla > Bovidae > Ovis > Ovis canadensis. The sequence goes on from NC_091260.1 coordinate 37,021,635, forward strand.
GTAACCGAGAAGTTTTATTAAATGAGGTTTCCCCTTTGAACTGCAGCACATCCTGGTCTATTGTGTTTTTAAAACAGCCTGCTTTTGATTTCAAAATGATTTCAAGGTTCACCAATGGGCTGCAAACTCTAGATGGGGAAAAACCTAACTCTATAGTAACACAGGACTTTTAGCAATTAAATAAGATGGTGGTGGTGGTGGTGATTTAGTTGCTAAGTCATGCCTGACTCTTGTGACCCCATGGACTGTAGCCCACCAGGCTCCTCTGTCCATGGAATTTTTCAGGCAAGAATACTGGAGTGGGTTGCCACTTCCTTCTCCAGGGGATCTTCCTAACCCAGGGATCAAAGCCAGGTCTTGAGCATTGCTGGTGGTCTCCTCATTGCAGGCAGATTCTTAACCAACTGAGCTACCAGGGAAGATATTTCTATACAAAACACTGCTCCCCATAACCCCCTGCCCCCACCTTTCTACTTGGGTGTGTCATCTAGTTGTTTCATCTTTTGTCTTCATTTTTTTCTGTGGCTGCCACCTTCTATGGGAAGCCTAACTTTGTTGAAAATTTTAGGAGCAAATATGGAAAGGGAATTGAAGTCTGCATATCCCGAAAGCCGTGGTTCCTTTAGCCATTTAAAAAAATGCACTGTTTAGGACACATAGCAAGTTTTGAATGAAGTTGCTTTGTTCCACCAGGGCCTGACTGTTGATGTTGTGGTGAATTTGCAGAAAGTGCTAGGAAAGTGCATGGAATGATTTGAGAAGCTTGTGAGAGTCCCTTGCCATTGCTGTTAGATCTCTGGAGATTTAGAGGAAATGCTAAAGTGGCTGCTAGCCCTGCTTCTGCGCTGTGTGTGTTTGGAGGCAGCTGAGCAACGCCCACTGCTGAGGCACCTAAACCTTCAGAGACCATAAACCACTTCACTCCCACTCTTGGGCCCTAGTAAGAATGGATACAAAAGAAAACTAATCTCTTGTAAATAAAATTTCTAGTAAAAACTAAAAACGTACACAAAATGTATTCTATCACTTAACTGTGATATTATTTTGGTGTTCTCTAGCAGAGTCATTGAAAAAGATAAAGCCCCTGTGTTTATATTACATCTGAACACTGCTATCTATAGCTTAAATTCTCTGGTTTTCCTCCTCCAATTCTGGTCCTTGTTTGTAGCACTGCCATCACCTGGATGCTTGTTAGAAACACCACATTTCAGTTTCATCCCAGCCTGTTTTGAATCAGGGTCTGCGTTTTTACAAGATCCCCTCATGACTCAAGAGCACATTTAAGTCTGAGAAACTTTAGACCTTAATCTTTTTCTGGTTTACAGAGCAACAAGCTTCTTTCATTTCCCTTTATCTTCCACACTAAATGTATTTCATGTCTCTGTGTCTACAGCAGCTACGTTAACTCCTCAGACTATTTAAGCAAATAGTTTTAAAATTCAGTTCACAGACCCTGCTATAATTTGAATCATGTAAATCCATCCCATTATAACTGTGCTTTGAGACAGGGGACCGAGGGAGAACTCTGGAAAGGATGTTGACTGACCATCTCCCAGCCAGGGCCCCAAAGGGTGATGTAATTTTAATAAAATCTTTATGATAGCTTCTAGTCCATTGTTTTCTGAGAATCTCCCATTGAGTGATCCGGAGCCGAAAGGGCTTGAGAAGGCCAATATTATGCTATATGAACTTGCAAGAAATTGCTGTAGAAGCCACCATGGTAGTTTTTACAACCAGAAATATAACAATTGTGCAGACCTGATGTTTTATGTTAGTTTGACCAGAAAATTCACTCTATATGGAAACGGCTTTGAAAGCTTAGATAAGTCTCTTGTCATGGACAAAATCAGATCAGAGTAGGTTTGTTAATTTTATGATTCTTAAGGCTTGGGAACATGATATATACATATATAGATATATATTTATGATATATAAGTATTCATACAGGCCCATTAACCAAACATTCAAGACAACAGTTTGGAAAATTTCCACCCTAGACAGAGGTGAACACAGATTCTGGATCTCAAAAATTTCTCCTTTTTTCATTTGGCAGAGTCTTTCTCTGTATATATTTGATTTCATCATCTCTTAGCTTTCTGGGGATCTGTCATCATTGCTTACATGTTCTATCCATACTGAGACCATCTTCAGATTATAGATAAATCCACATTTAAGATTTCTCTTCATAGAGGATCATATGTTAGAAAACCTACCAACACTCTTTCAGAAGATCTAGGAAAGCTTCCAAAAGGGGGAGAAGAGATTGATGAGGTTGAAGGTCAAGGTTAAAGGAGGCTATTTGGTTAAGAATGGGCTAAAGCAGTTGATTCAGTTAATTAATCAACTCAGGCAAAGTAGAAAATTCCATAAAGTGTAAATGATGCAGGCAGCTTTACACAAGTATGGAATCAAGTTTGGACATAAAACACATGAAACAATTAGGGAATGATTACAAGGAAGCAAATAACCAAGTGCTAAAGAAATGACTCACGTTTGTAAGAGCTGTATACTACACATGATTCTAATCACATTTGTAGAGAGCAATTTTTTGTATTTAATACATAAGTATGTACATAGTTATGTTAAAGGGAATCATGTGTTATATAAAGATCTTTATAGACCTTATGTAATAATTTTTTGAAATATGAAGAAGTTAATAGCTCCTCATTATCATAGAACTAGTAACAGGGACAGCTAAAATTAGAATTTAGGACTTTCAACTTCATAAGCAAAATTATTTTAAAGACATTAAAAAAACTATCTTTTTCTTATAATAGACAAAATATGCTTCAGTTCAGTTCAGTTGCTCAGTCGTGTCTGACTCTTTGTGACCCCATGAATTGCAGCACGCCAGGCCTCCCTGTCTATCACCAACTCCCGGAGTTCACTCAAACTCACGTCCATCGAGTCGGTGATGCCATCCAAACATCTCATCCTCTGTCATCCCCTTTTCCTCCTGTCCCCAATCCCTCCCAGTATCAAAGTCTTTTCCAATGAGTCAACTCTTCACATGAGGTGGCCACAGTATTGGAGTTTCAGCTTTAGCATTAGTCCTTCCAATGAACATCCAGGACTGATCTCCTTTAGAATGGACTGGTTGGATCTCCTTGCAGTCCAAGGAATTCTAAAGAGTCTTCTCCAACACCACAGTTCAAAAGCATCAATTCTTCAGCACTCAGCTTTCTTCACAGTCCAACTCTCACATCCATACATGACTACTGGAAAAACCATAGCCTGGACTAGATGGACCTTTGTTGGCAAAGTAATGTCTCTGCTTTTCAATATGCTATCTATGTTGGTCATAACTCTCCTTCCAAGGAGTAAGCATCTTTTAATTTCATGGCTGCAGTCACCATCTGTAGTGATTTTGGAGCCCAGAAAAATAAAGTATGACACTATTTCCACTGTTTCCCCATCTATTTCCCACGAAGTGATGGGACCAGATGCCATGATCTTCGTTTTCTGAATGTTGAGCTTTAAGTCAACTTTTCCACTCTCCTCTTTCACTTTCATCAAGAGGCTCTTCAGTTCCTCTTCACTTTCTGCCATAAGGGTGGTGTCATCTGCATATCTAAGGTTATTGATATTTCTCCCGGCAATCTTGATTCCAGCTTGTGCTTCATCCAGCCCAGCATTTCTCATGATGTACTCTGCATATAAGTTAAATAAGCAGGGTGAGAGTATACAGACTTGATGTACTCCTTTTCCTATTTGGAACCAGTCTGTTGTTCCATGTCCAGTTCTAACTGTTGCTTCCTGACTTGCATATAGGTTTCTCAAGAGGCAGGTCAGGTGGTCTGGTATTCCCATCTCTTTCAGAATTTTTGACAGTTTATTGTGATCCATACAGTCAAAGGCTTTGGCATACTCAATGAAGCAGAAATAGATGTTTTTCTGGAACTCTCTTGCTTTTTCGATGATCCAGCAGATGTTGGCAATTTGATCTCTGGTTCCTCTGCCTTTTCTAAAACCAGCTTGAACATCTGGAAGTTCACGGTTCACGTACTGCTGAAGCCTGGCTTGGAGAATTTTGAGCATTACTTTACTAGCATGTGAGATGAGTGCAGTTGTGCGGTAGTTTGAGCATTCTTTGGCATTGCCTTTTTTTGGGATGCAAAATATGCTTACTTAGGAGAAAACGTGAAAGGTCAGACTGCTGGTGAATGCGACAGTACTACCCTCTGGTGAAGGGGTTTTATTCATGAGGAAACATTTAGTTTTATAAGTAATCACTGTAAGGGTTTGAAGAGGGGAGGGAGTGGAGAAGAATGGCTGAAACCTTGGCCATGTGTACTGAAGTGTTCTGGAAGGGGTCAGAGTCTGTAGAGCAACAAGCCAAACAGAGAGGATAACTTACTAAAGAAGGCAACCTTGGTCAGGGACTTAGAAAGGAAGGCATAGACGCTAAAGACACTCTGGAGCCCCTAGTGGCAGGTGTTGGCAAGACAGAATTAAGAATGTCTCATCTTGACAGTCTTTGCTTGGGTAGTGTTGCTCCCTAGGACAAGGAGGCATTGGATGTTAAAGAAGGAGAAGATAATCGTTTTGGTCTTCATGATTAACCTGAAATAGTACTGAGGCCCTGAATTTGAAATGCCTTGTGGACTGCTGTGTTGGGCTTGTGGTGGTGAGGGTGGTGGTAGGGGCAGACATTCAGAGGCTAAGAAAGGGTGGTTGGGGATATGTTGGATAGCTGTTGGGCCATCTTTGTTACTTTTGTCTCTGCCACTGGGTTCTAGAAAGATCCTGAAATCACCAGCATGTCTTTCCTTGGGATGTCTGAGTTTTTCCCTCCCACTGAATATTTGTGTGTCAGATTATTTATCACTAGATATGTATTTGTTTCTATTTTCCTAGTTGTTTCATTTCGTTACTTCCTGACCTTATTTTTAACCTCTCTATCCTATTTATTTTTTGGCCCTGGTGCCCTGCATTCCTCCCGATTTAGTGTCAAAATGATGTGAACTCTAAAGGTAAACAAGCCACACTGATGTGCTTGGACTATCAAGTCATTCATCCCTTTTCCCTTCTTTGTCTTATTTTTCTTATCTTCCTCTTCCTCTCTATTAATAAATACTTGAGTCATTTAAAACTATGCGACAGGCATTTCCTTAGCAGGAGATAGATCCTGAAACAAAAGTTTAAAAACATTGAAGATGAAATACCACAGTCTGCAGCAGGGTTTCTTAAGCTATAGTTATTTGTCTGCATACCATTTTTTAATGACTTAATTTTTTTTTTGTTCAAATCGTCATTTATTTTACTTGGATTAATTTTCATAAGGGAAAACTTTCTATCAACTTTGAAAAAGTTAAAACATTAAAAAGCACATATTAAAATATATAACTCGTAAAAAATGTTTTCATCTGTGCCCTTAAAAACCACATGTCCTTCCTTCGTGGAGGGGCTGCCTGAGAGCTATATATTCAAAATGTTACCAGTGATTGAGCTGTCATTTGTGTTGGATGCGCATCTGCCTCCTCCCATGCATCAGGGGATCAGTCCTAGTGTTGCGGGGTCGGTCCTAGTTTTGTCACAGGAGAGCAATACAAAAATACGTTTTTGCTTTTATTTCATAAATTGCTTCCCTTTAAAGAAGACAGTTCCAGGACTTTCCAATGCAGGGATGTGGGTTCGAATCCTGGTGGGGGAAACTAAGACCCCACCAGCTGTGTGGCACAACTGATAAAAAATGAAGAATACAGCTCTGTTTGGGCCCCCTTTCCTCTGGACTAGATACCCCAGGTGCCTTCACCCCATTCATGTGTCGCTCTGTTACTGTGTTTTCCCTGATCTCCTATTATTGTGGTCTCTTTCCTCCAAATAAAATCAAGTTTTGAATCCCGGCTTGTCCATCTCCTTTTAAAAGAATGGTTCTAAGACTGGCTGCAGTTCTCCAGATGAGTTCCGACTTGTGCAGAGATAATCAGATTTTGCTTGCTTTTTTCCTGGACACTGTTTTTTCCTTAATAAGAGCTAAAATTGTACTACTTAAGCAAAGTAATGGCGTTATACTGTTGTCTCATATTCTGGAGGTGGTTGTTTAATACTGCCTGTCATTTTTATTTCTTATCAGTTCTTTCCCACGTTAGGCCTGTGCAGTGAAAACAATCTAAATGGGAAGGTTTTTCACATATTCTTATTGAATGGAATTTTGCTGACTTTGGTCTTTGTCCCAGGCTTTATATTTTTAATATTTTAACTTTCTTCTCAACTTGGGAAAAATAATTTTGATAAATTCCCATTCAAACCACTAATAACAAATTGAACAGTGTTAGGCCAGGGACAACCCCCCTGTAGTATATTGCAGGGGGATTCATTCAGGCTCACATGGATTCAATAAGACTTGTGCCTTCTGGACTGCTGTCTGCAAGCTACTTATTTCTAGTGACTTATTCCTCCTATTGGAAAACCATGAAAAACATCTGTCTACCTAAATTTGGGGGGGGCATTTTCTCATTTGTCATCATAGATCACTAATCAGTGTCCATTCTGGAAGTGTTGCCAGTGTTCTGAGGTTTCATTTATCTGGTCCCAGTGATTGAACTTATTTAAATTGCTCAGATGAGTACTTACTGCTTAATTTATCTCACTCTCCAGTTTCTGCAGAAATGTTTATTATATGCTGTCCAATTTGAAAATCATTCTTAATGGAAAAGAAAGAAAGAAGATAGCATATTTCCCTGCCTCTAGATTGTTTCTTAAATCCCTTGTGCCTTTTCAGGATTAATTGCCTCAGAGGAAAGAGATTCATTCATTTGTTCATGCACTCCTAGATGCCAATAAATATCCTGTAATCTGAGGCTGGTAAGAGAAAAGACAGAGTCTCTGGTCTTTAGGAACTGCTGATATAGTAGGAGGACATAACAATAATCAGGAAAGTGAAATATGAGCCGTCTTAGTCTGTGTGGGCTGCTGTAACGAAACACCACAGACTGGACAGCTTATAAACAATAGGATTTTATTTCTCAGTTTTGGAGGCTGGAAGTCTGAGGTCAGGGTCCCAGTGTGGCCAGCTGAAGGCTGTCTGCTGGGCTGCATTCTTCTTGTGCCCTCCCATGGTGGAAGTGGCTGGACAGCTCTGTGGGGCCTCTTTTCTAAGGGCACGAATCCCATTCTTTACCATCTGAGCTTCCCTGGTGGTTCAGATGGTAGACTCTCTCTCCAGTATAGGAGACCTGGGTTCGATCCCTGGGTTGGGAAGATCCCCTGGAGAAGGGCATGGCAACCCACTCCTGTATTCCCGCCTGGAAAATCCCATAGACAGAAGAGCCTGGTGGGCTACACCCCATGGATTTGCAAAGAGTTGGACATGACTGAGCGACTAACTTTAGGGGAGCGACACAAACACTGAGACTACAGTGTGAGCAGAGATGTTAAAAGCACAGGGCCTGAATGGCTTTGTGAGTTGGGACTGCAAGTTGCCCTGGTCGGTTAGGAGGCTGTGCACTGCATGCTGCAGGGGCTGTCACGCTGCCTACAATTGCGGTGGCCTGAATCCGGCATCTCCTACTTGTCAGCACTGTGTCTTTGCCCAAGTTATCTTGTTCAAGCCTGTTAACCTTCACTTCCCAACTCTGGAGAATGGGGGAACCAGTTGTACCTATCTCATGGCATTGTGATGAGGTTTTAAAGAAAAATCCTCTAATGCTTTTATCTCAGTGCTTGGCACATACTGAGCACTCAATGAATGCTGTTATTATTCATAATTGGCTCTATTGGAAGCACACACAGTGAGCCATGGAAGCATAAGGAGTGCTAAGTATTAGTTTCTAATGACTGATGTAATAAATTACCAAAAATTCTGTGGCTTAAAACAGCACACATGTGTTCTCTGACAGTTATGGAAGCTAGAGGTCCAAAGTCAGTTTTGCTGGCAGAAGCCAAGGAGTCAGCAGGGCCTTGCTTCTTCCAGAGGCACTAGGGGAGGAGCTGTTCCTTGCCTCTTCCAGTTTCTGGTGAGCCAGCATTTCTTGGTTGAGCAATGCTCCAGCCTCTGCCTCTGTGGTCGCATTGCCTTCTCCTCCTCTGTGTGTGGTCAAGTCTCCCTCTGCCTCCTTCTAGAGGGAGGGGTAACCCACATAATCCGAGATGATCTCCCCATCCCAAGGTCCTGACCTTGATAAACACATCTGCAAAACCTCTGTCATAGGAGGGAACATTCAGAGGTTCTAGGGATTAGGACCTGCATATCTTAGGGGGCCACTGTTGTATCAGGATTCTCTGCAAAAACAGAATCAACAGGATATATGACATAGACATAGACATAGACATTAACATAGACACAGACACCAATAGAGATATAGACAGAAGTTCGTGAGGTTATGGGAGCTAAACCCCACAACCTTGCCATCTGCAAGCTGGAGAACCAGGAAAGTGGTATGATTCGGTGCAAGTCCAAAGGCCTGAGAACTAGGGAATTGCTGATATAAGTCAAGGAGTCTGAAGGTCTAAGAACCAGGAGCTCTGATATCTGAGGGCAGGAAAAGATGGACATCTCAGTTCAAGAAGCAAGAGAGTTTGCCCTTCCTTTGTCTTTTTGCTCTATTTGGGCCCCTGGCGGATTGGATGGTGCCCATCCATTTTGGTGAGGGATCTCTTAGTCTACCGAATCAACACTTTCGGGAAGGGGTTCCGGCTGATCCCAGCTACAAGGCTAGAATTTGCTCTGGGAGAGAACAGTTGAAAAGCATCCCAGATGGGGACACTGTATGGTGAGAGTAACAGTCAGAGAAACATGGCTCAGTCTCAATGTCAGTGTGAAACTGCTTAATCATTTTTCTTAGCTGACATATTCTTTTCATATTCATATGACATATATTCAATTCATATTCAATTGGACATACTCATATTCTTCTTTATTTTCCCTCTTCTAAACTCAGGATTATTTTATTTTTATATATTTAAATTGGAGCTCCAAGAAAACCTTGGATCAAGAGCATCATGTTTGGCCCAAGTTAATCTTCAAATATGGTGGCTGCTCTCTTTCTTGCCACCAAGAAGGGAGAGGGTGGCTTGGCTGGTGTTTGCAGAAGTTGCAGACCTAACCCACAGCCTGAACGGGGCCCACAGGCTTGCTTTCCCATGGCATTTGAAAATTTTTGAATCATTTGAAGACTTTAAGAAATAGGGAAATTGATGACAAAGTCTCAATTTCTGTTAAAGCAGGGACAACGTGCCCCTCTGACTTTCTTCTTCTTCTTCTTCTTCTTTTTTTTTTTTTTAAAATATTTAATTATTCACTTTTGGCTATGGTGGGTCTTCACCGCTACATGGGCTTTTCTCCAGTTACAGCGAGCAGGGGCTGCTCTCTAGTTGCCCTGTGCGGACTTCTCACTGTAGTGCCTTCTCTTGTTTCAGAGCATGGACTCTACGGCGAGTGGGCTCCAGCAGTTGCGGCTCGCCCCAGGTTCTAGAGCACAGGCTCAGTAGTTGTGGTGCCTGGGTTTAGTTGCTTTGCGGTATGTGGGATCTTCCTGGAGCAGAGATCTGGCCGTGTCTCCTGCATTGGCTGGAGGATTCTTGACCACTGAGCTGCGGGGGAAGCCCCTTGTCTTTCTCGGCTGAGACATGAGCCTTACAGTCGAGAGAGATTCCCACCACCCAGTCTCCTTGTGCCTGCGGCTGAACCTCTCCAGTCGTTGAGTTGATTCTGTGGTTTCCTTGGAGGACAGTACCCCAGAAGTAGGAAGAGGAAAATCTGAGTGGGCCACATTTCTCCCTGGGGGTCTGCTCCTGCCAGTTCCTTCCCTGTTGCCCCCTTGTCTAGACTTCTGAGCGGGAGACGCCTGATTTATGTTTCCCGGGCTCTCTCCTTCCTGCTTTTCAGCTTTCCTGTTCCTACTCAAAAACAATTACAAGGGTAGAACAATTGAAAGGCAAAAAAATCAACCCCAAGCGACACTGTTCATAGACACTGTTCACAGCAGCGGAGACCTCAGGCTCCTGACTTCTCTTTTTTCTAGGGAAGGTGTCCTTTTGATGCCTTGGGGAGAGAATTCTTGCCTGATGAAGCGACTGCCTGTCTGCGGTTGGGAAGGACGATCACTTTCACACATACTCACTAAAAAAAGCAAACAAAACCAATATTCCCTGCCTTAAATGTTCTCGCGTATTTTCTTTCTTCCTATCTTTCTTTTATAAATAAGAAGTGGGACCATATTGGAATACTCTTGTATAGTGTCCTTTTTTTACTTGTTAGTAGAGTGTAAGCATTTTCATGTTTTATTGAATGTTATTCTACTTGAGAGATTTTTAAATTGAAGTGAAATCATAAAATATAAAAACATAAAAATAAACATTTTCAGACGAAAAATTCAGTGGCCTTTAGTACATTCACAGTGTTGTACAACCGCCACCTCTATCTTCTTCCAAAATAATTTCATCATCACAAAAGATGACTCAAAAAAAGAAAAAAGAAGACTCCATAACCATTAGGCAGTTTCTCCCCATTTCCTCCTTCCCCCAACACATGGAAACTACTGATTTGTGTTCTGTTTCTGTGGAGTTTACCTATTTTGGATATTTCACATACACGGAATCATACAATATGTTTCTGGCTTTTTTCACTTGGAGTATTTTCAAGGTTTATCCACATTGTAGCATTTTATGAGTACTTCTTTCTTTTTATATGAGTAATATTCATATGTATATATGTTGTTATATAGGAATATGTATGTATTCCATTGCACACATACTTCTGCCCTCAATTTGTTTATCCATTTCAACCTTCTGGCAGTTATGAATAGTACAGTGGTGCAGGGAGGAAGCCAGTTCTGACCCCATGATGCTTTTTTTCGCTTTTGCTGTTATTCAGTTCAGTTCAGTTGCTAGTCGTGTCTGACTTTGCAACACGCCAGGCTTCCCTGCCCATTTATTATTATACTGTACAGAATGGTTTGCCTCAGAATCCTGCCCCTCTGCCTGCCTGTTAAACTAACATGTGCCTTTGTTCAGAACCCTGTCCACCTGCCGGTGGCAGGAAGGGAGAAATGAACACATCCCTTGCCTGAGGCTTGCCATTCTAGGAGATGTTTGCAAGATTAACGGCTTTTTTACTTTGCTTCCTCACCTCCCCCCATCTCTGATCTATAAAAGAACCTGGCTTCCAGAACACGATAAGATGGTTATTTTGAGGTGCTAGCTTGTCATCTTCTTGGTCTGCTGGCTCCCTGATTAAAGTCTCTTCCTTTCCTCAACATCTCGTCTCTCAGATTCATTGGCCTGCCGTTTGGCAGCGAGCAGAGTGAGCTCGGAGTTGGTAACACTACTATGAACATCCGCACATCGGTATTTGAGTACCTGTTTTCATTTCTTTTGGGTATATACCTAGGAGTGGAATGCTGGTCATATGGTGATTCTAGGTTTAGCTTTTTGAGGAACTGCCAAACTTTTTCCACAGCAGCTGTACTGTTTCGCAATCCCATAAGGAATGTATAAAGATTCTAATTTCTCTACATACTCACCAACAGTTATAGATAGATACATTTATTGATTATAGTAGTGAGTGTGAAGTGGTGCTTCACTGTGGTTTTGATTTGCATTTCCCTAATGTGTGTCATCACTTCTAATGATTGCAGAGTATTCCTTTCTATGGATGCCACAGTTTACCTGATCAGTTCTCCCGTGGTGAGCACTGAGCCCTCATCTTTTTCCCTTATATACTGCAGTTCACATCCTCGTGTTCTCAACTGAAAGTGTGGACTGTGGAGCCAGACAGAGAAGGTTAGGGTATAGCATCTCCATTTACTCACTGTGTGGTCTTAGGCAATTCACTTAACTTCTGAACCTTAGTTTCATCATTGGTAAGATGGGAATGAATAACAGATTTGCTTCACCAAGTCTTTCTGAGGATTATATGTGAATGTGCATAAAGCTCTTAACACATGGGTTTGTATGTGGTAAGCACTCAATAGATGCTGCAATCTTTGGTTTCTTCCTTGAATTCTTCGAGGTGACATTGCTAGGTTAGTAGAAGTTAGACACATTATAAAGGGCTTTTAACACACACTGCCAAATTGTCCTTTCCAAATACTAATTGACACTCCACCAGTACTGCATGCCAGTGCTTGTTTCTAGAACCTTCAACATTAGGAAATGTCATTTTTAACAATTGCTAACGTCTCATTATTGTTTTAAATTTGCATTTTTTGATTACAAATGAGCTTGAATATTTTGGGAGCATTTATATCTCTTTTGTGAGCTGCCTTTTTATGGCTCATGTTAATTTTCCCATGGGATGGCAAATGTTTCTACATTTCTGTAAGAGCTCTTTATAGAAGGATATTAACCTAATATGGGCTTCCTTTTTAGCTCAGCTGATAAAGAATACACCTGCAATGCAGGAGATCCCGGTTCAATACCTGAGTCGGGAAGATCCCCTGGAGAAGGCTATCCACTCCAGGATTCTTGGGTTCCCTGGTGGCTCAGACAGTAAGAATCTGCCTGCAGTGCAAGAGACCTGGGTTCAATCCCTGAGTTGGGAAGATCCCCTGGAGGAGGGCATGGCAACCCACTCCAGTATTCTTTCTTGGAGAATCCCCATGGATAAAGGAGCCTGGTGTGCTACAGTCCATGGAGTCACAAAGAGTTGGACATGACTGAGCAACTAAGCACAGCATATTAACCTAACATGGGGCTCCCCAGGTGGCTTTAGTGGTAAAGAACCTGCCTGCCAGTGCAAGAGACTTGAGACACAGGTTCCATCCTGAGTCAGGAAAATCCCCTGGAGGGGGCATGGCAACCTATTTCAGTATTCTTGCCTGGAAAATCCCATGGACAGGGGAACCTGGGGGCCTATAGTCAATAGGGTTGCAAAGAGTTAGACATGACTGAAACAACTTAGCGGGCACAACTTAATATGCCTGTCATTTTGTTAAAAAATAATTCATTTTCATTTTAATTCCACATAGCTCCAGGGCATGGCTCACCTCTAAAGGATCTATAACTACCAAACTCCTGTTGTTTCTCAGAAAGGATGGACAGACGTTGTGCAAGTTAGGCCTCATTTTTCCTATCTGTGAAATGGATTGGACTAGAAAATTGCTGTTTATTTTCAGATTTTATGAAATTTTATGATTTTATGTAAGCATCTTATATGCTCAGTATATAGTGTTATTCAACTTCATATTTTATATTTGTATGTAATAGTAATAAACATAAGCATAATCATTCCCTCAATTGCTTTGGTGTGTCTTGAGACCCTCAGAAGAGGCTCTGAGTATGTGTGTATGTTAAAATATGTAATCATATGTTTATTTTATATGCATATGTAAAATAACATTTTCCCAGGTCACAAAAATTAAAAATTTCATGTATATGTATCAATGTATACATTTTGTATTGTACTAGATGAGTTGTTTATAATTCTCTTTAAGGAATCTTAATGATTGTATCATTGAGGGTACTGTAAATCATGGATCTTTTTGTTATTAAATAGGTATTTAATGTAGTTAACACTACATACTCTAACTTCACCAGCCACTTGGCAAAGAGACTATCAGCTGAAGTTCCTGTTGCCAGTAGCCCGATTACCGCAAGATGGCGGCAGAGCCAAGGTGGGGATGTGGCAGCCCCTTCCTTTGGGGAAGAGCGTTCAACTACTGACCTCCCAGAAACTGTGCTGGAGATGACTCCTGAGAAAGAGACCTTAACTCCAGGTGAGGTAATAGAAATGCCACAAGCCAGTTTTGAAATCTTAAAAAAAGATATATTTCTGAGAGAATCTGTCTTACAGAAATACCTAGTGTATTTAGTCAACTGCTTTCTGTTTTTCTCCTTTTGAATAAGAAATTTCCAAGGGGGCAGGGGAAGGGGAGGGCTGAAACAAAACCAAAAGAAAGTATGTTGTATTTTAAATATGACATTAGACACAATGAGGCACCATAGTCCTGCAGATTGGAAGGAGCCCAAATCTTTTTTAAATCAATGAAATTCTCATGTAATAGTAAGTACCAATACTGAAAATAGTTGGCTGAAGCAATAGGAGATACAGGGTTGGAGGAAGGTCATCCTAATGGCTGTCTTCTGAAAGATATTTTAAATTGAGAGGTGGTTTTAATGCTGTTTCAGAGGATTCTGACTAAAGTGGCTCCCTTTTCTTTCATAGATCCTTAATTAATTAGTTATTTTCAAATAAGGCATTGCATGAGAAATTTAGAATTCTAAGAGATAATCAGACAAAATAATTTTATAATAAAGTCTTTTATTTTCTATTTAAGTTTATACTGCATATTAGTCAGAAACATTGTTTTTTTGATGTTTTGCATGTGGGATTTCTTTCTTTTTGTTCCAGAAAGGTGAACACTGAGGACCCTCCCCATCCTAAAAGGGATGTTTGTAGAGAGGTTCATTTGCTTTTGTGGACAAAATCTGAGAGGTCCAGGATTCCTTAGGCTGCTGGATGTGAACTCTTTGTTGATAACTGGGATGATTGTCAGTACTAGCATTCAACTGCAACATTTTCTTTCTCATTTGAGGTTCAGAGAGCCTGCTTCTTCTCCTCTTTCAGTTCAGTTTCAGTTCAGTCGCTCAGTCGTGTCCTACTCTTTGCGATCCCATGAACCGCAGCACGCCAGGCCTCCCTGTCCATCACCAACTCCCAGAGTTCACCCAAACCCATGTCCATTGAGTTGGTGATGCCATCCAACCATCTCATCCTCTGTGGTCCCCTTCTCCTCCTGCCCCCAATCCCTCCCAGCATCAGGGTCTTTTCAAATGAGTCAGCTCTTCGCATGAGGTGGCCAAAGTATTGGAGTTTCAGCTTCAATATCAGTCCTACCAATGAACACCCAGGACTGATCTTTAGGATGGACTGGTTGGATCTCCTTGCAGTCCAAGGGACTCTCAAGACTCTTCTCCAATACCACAGTTCAAAAGCAGCAATTCTTCGGTGCTCAGCTTTCTTTATATTCCAACTCTCACAACCATACATGACCACTGGAAAAACCATAGCCTTGACTAGATGGACCTTTGTTGACAAAGTAATGTCTCTGCTTTTTCATATGCTCTCTAGGTTGGTCATAACTTTCCTTCCAAGGAGTCAGCGTCTTTTAATTTCACCATCTGCAGTGATTTTGGAGCCCAGAAAACTAAAGTCAGCCACTATTCCCACTGTTTCCCCATCTATTTGCCATGAAGTGATGGGACCGGATGCCATGATCTTCACTTTCTGAATGTTGAGCTTTAAGCCAACTTTTTCACTCTCTGCTTTCAATTCCATGAAGAGACTCTTTAGTTCTTCTTCACTTTCTGCCATAAGGGTGGTGTCATTTGCATATCTGAGGTTCTTGATATTTCTCCCAGCAATTTCGATTCCAACTTGTGCTTCCTCCAACCCAGCGTTTTTCATGATGTACTCTGCATATAAGTTAAACAAGCAGGGTGACAATATACAGTCTTGATGTACTCCTTTTCCTATTTGGAACCAGTCTGTTCCATGTCCAGTTCTAACTGTTGCTTCTCCTCTTTACTTGTCTACAAATATCACAAAACAGGCATGCATAATTTTGCAGGACAAAGAGTAAGATCTAAAACTTTGCAGAACATTTCTACAAAGTTAAAATTAGATTTTGGATTCTTCCTTTCTCTTAGATTTTTGGATAGCCCAGAACTTGAGGGGTTGGGCTCTAGGAACATCAGTGACAGCTTATCCAGCACATGTTTGTCCAAATAAGAAGAGATTGTCACATGGCAAAAGGCCAAAATACTTAATCCATTTGTCCCTTGGTTCCTCTGATGAACAAGTGATATAGCAGATATTTAACTTAAGAAGATGACTTGTCAAGGTTTTCATTGCAGTTAAAAGTCTGGTAAAGGGCTTTCTTAGTCTTGAGAAGAGAATAGACATGGATAATAACAAGGTAAACAACACTGGCTCTTCCATGACAGTACCTTTGGAAGTATTTTACTGAAGTCATCTCAAACTAGTTTTATATCTTTGTGCGCCAGGAAGAGGGAGAGGTGAAGTGTTTTGCTATAATCACGTAGTGAACATCAGTGACTGAAAGGCAGGCATCCCATAGTGACTTCCTGGCAGGATGTTCACCACCTGAGCAAACCAGCTGCTCTTCTCACCATCATTTTAAACTTTGAACTGTTTGTATCCATTCTTCAAATGCGCAAATGTGTTCTTTCTACGCAGAGTTATAGTGTTTCTGTTGCTGCTGCTGCTGCATTTGAAGTCAGGTCTTTAATCTTGACATTTCCTCCTGGTTCTGAGGCCACCAAGGGAATTTCTCACCCAGTGTTCACTCATGAACCCAGTACCCTCGACCCTGCGCTGCCCCTCCACCCCACCCCACCTAAGGCTTTGGAGAGATGAGGGCCTACATGTTCACATTTTGTTCTGTACATGCCAAGGACTGACCTCCCACCAAAGGTTTAAGAGATTATGGTGGTGGTTTAGTCTCTAAGTTGTGTCCAACTCTTGGGACCCCATGGACTCTATGTAGCCTGCCAGGCTCCTCTATCCATGGGATTCTCCAGGCAAGAATACTGGAGTAGGTTGCCATTTCCTTCTTCAGGGCATTTTCCCAACCCAGGAATCGAACCCAGGTCTCCTGCATTGCAGGCAGATTCTTTACCAACTGAGCTATTATTTTAAAAACCAAATTCAAAGCTAAATGTTTTCTGGCAGGATCCTGCAAGGAACCACTGAAGACCCCCAACAAAGAAAGTTCTGGAACAAATAACTCTGCTTTCCAGTTTGGCAAGGCACCTCATGCAGTGGACAGAGGCCAGAAGGATAAAGTTGCTTCAAAAGACCCGGTGGGTGAAGAGAGAAAACCGAAGATTTCTCATCTTGAGAAGTTCAAACAGCTGAGTCCCAAACGTGAGATAAGAGCTGGCTTAGCTGCTCTTACAAATCAATAAGGAAAGGATGGGTTCCTTATAGGAAAAATGAGTGTATGAAGGACACTTCCAAAAAGAAACAGGGTTGTTAATTAACACAAAAAAATGTTTAATTAGCATCAATCAAAAAAGTGAAAATGAGACTAACCATCCAAAAGGTAAAGATTAAAAACAGGGACTTCCCCAGTGGTCCAGTGCAGGGGGTGTGGGTTTATCCCTGGTCTGGGAACTAAGATTTTGCATGCCAAGCAGTGTGGTAAAAAAAATAAAATAAAATAAAATAATGCATACTATGTATGTTTCCTCTCTGTGCAAAGTTCTGTTGTGCAGTCTTTTCCCAGTTCTTTGGAAAGTGTGTGGTAATATGGTCTGCCCTTCGTCAGATTGGTTTGACTCCTCCTCTATAAGATGGTTTTCTCAAAATTTCCCCTAAGTCTCTGTGGTTTTTTTTTTTTTTAATTTCTCTATGAAGTTAACTTAATTATTTTAAAGATCTTATTGATTATGATTCTAATATCATAGTACACCCTAAATCCTTTGGGCACATTAAATATCAATAGCATGATTTTAGGTTTATCGAATCCAGTGAAGAGCCTCTGAAGGAATCAATGTTTCATTTAGAAAACTGAACTAGGAATGTCATAAATTCTCAATTTAGGCAAAGTTGGTCATTTGGTGTGTGCTTCCTGTGTTTGGCATATGTGTTTTGCGGGAGGAACAATAAAATATTGTGAATGTGAAGTTTAATTATTTGAACTTATATGCAGTTGAAAACAATTGTATTAGAGCAAGTCTTCTCCTAGGTGCTTTGCTGCTGCGTGGGGCTTCCCTGGTGGCTCAGATGGTAAAGAGTCTGCTTGCAGTGTGGGAGACCCGGCTTTGATCCGTGGGTCGGGAAGATGCCCTGGAAGAGGAAATGGCAAATCACTCCAATATTCTTGCCTGGAAAATCCCATGGATGGAGGAGCCTGGCAGGCTACAGTCCATGGGGTCGCAAAGAGTCGGACGTGACTGAGTGACTTCACTCGTTACTTGCTTGTTGCTGGGTAAGGGTAAGATGGCCAGGGAGTTACGCTGAGGGAACTATGTGTGCTGTTGAACTCACGCCCAGGCCAGGCCATTAGCACCACTGTCCTTTCCACCCTCTTCTGGTGGCTGGAGCTTTTACTGCCCTGACTTCCAGGACTTCCCCTTCCCTTCCCCTGTGCTGTCTGGTAACTGGGAGCAGCAAAGTTGGTGGCTCTGTTGGTGGGGTCACGATGGTGCGGGCAAGTTACCATCAATACAGCAATTGTTATCCAGCCTGAACATCATCCCAGTTTCACTGGAGAACCTGGGCAGTGGATAATGGAAGCTGTTTCACTACTTTATGTAGAGCATTTATTGTCATGACTAGTTGGGAGTCCAATAGCAGCAAAAACAGTGCAGATGTAAAGCGAGGTCTTTCACCTTGGCGGTGAACAGGTGTCTTCCTGTGGTCCTCAGAGATCATCCAGCGGGTATTTCCATGTGAGAACTGACTAGCTATGGAGATGTTCAGAATTCTCATACCCAGCCAGCTGTATGCCACGTTGCTCATTAAAGCAATAGGAGATCTCACCCAGTGAAGAGTATCCCTGGGTGCGTGGAGCGCAAGCACACTATCTGGGAAATGCCTGGGTCAGCTTTGTTGTCTCTACGGGATTCTGAAGAATGAATCCGTGAAGAGTGGCACTGAGCTACTGGCCAGCAGGGCATTTAAAAATGGTATTTTATACCAGTGCTTCTCAAACAGGGGTGATTTTGTTCCCCACAGAGCATCTGACATGTCTGAAGATAGTTTTGAGGATCAGAAGCCAGGGGGAAGGTATCTGGTAGACCACAACAATGCATTATTTGCCCATATTTCTGCGGTTGTGAAACTCTACTGTATATTTAATTTTTCTACTTTGAATACCTAAACATCCATGATTCATTGACTGGCAGTGCCTATTATATGACATAATATCTGGGAAGAAAGCCAAAATATCAAAGTGATGCTTGGCGGAGAGACTTCTGTCTGAATTATAGTGATCCAGTGTTTAAATGTATCATTGAGAAGGAGAAAAAAAGAATCTTCTCTGTTTTGACTCTTCACTATTATATTTCTAGAATAAGTACTTTTGTTTCCCCCTTTTACTAATTTACCTCTTTGTTTTTGATCAGAGTTAGATGTAAGAAAGGGGCTTCCCAGCTGACTCTAATGGTAAAGAACTCACCAGCCAATGCAGGCAGATGTGAGGATACAGGTTTAATCCCTGGGTTGGAAAGATCTCTGGGAGGAGGGCACGGCAACCTACTCCAGAATTCTTGCCTGGAGAATCTCCATGGACAGAGAAGCCTGTCAGGCAGCAGTCTATAGGGTTGCATAGAGTTGGACAGGACTGAAGCAACTTAGCACACACGCACAGATATAAGAATGTCAGGAGGGCTCATTGTATACTTGCCCAGAGAAATAGCAACTTGATTTTTGTGCTCATGTAAATTTAGACAATTGACTTAACCTCTCTGTGAGTTGATGTTTCCATTTCTCATGGGAAAAGGAGTTAGTGGAAAAGGACCTTTAAGATAACTAGTTTATCATTATCAGAGAAATGCAAATCAAGACCACAATGAGGCACCATTTCACACCAGTCAGAATGGCTGTGAGCCAAAAGTCTACAAGCAATAAATGCTGGAGAGGGTGTGGCGAAAAGGGAACCCTCTTACACTGTTGGTGGGAATGCAAACTAGTACAGCCACTATGGAGAACAGTGTGGAGATTCCTTAAAAAATTGCAAATAGAATTGCCTTATGACCCAGCAATCCCACTGCTGGGCATACACACCGAGGAAACCAGAATTGAAAGAGACACGTGTACCCCAGTGTTCATCATAGCACTGTTTATAGTAGCCAGGACATGGAAACAATCTAGATGTCCATCAGCAGATGAATGAATAACAAAGCTGTGGTACATATACACAATGGAGTATTACTCAGCTGTTAAAAAGAATACATTTGAATCAGTTCTAATGAGGTGGATGAAACTGGAGCTGATTATACAGAGTGAAGTAAGCCAGAAAGAAAAACACCAATACATATACTAACACATATGTATGGAATTTAGAAATATGGTAATGATAACCCCGTATGCAAGACAGCAAAAGAGACACAGATGTATAGAACGGACTTTTGGACTCTGAGGGAAAGGGAGAGGGTGGGATGATTTGGGAGAATGGCATTGAAACATGTATACTATCATGTAAGAAACGAATCACCAGTCTATGTTCAATACAGGATACAGGATGCTTGGGGCTGGTGCATGGGGATGATCCAGAGAGATGATATGGGGAGGGAGGTGGGAGGGGGGTTCAAGATTGGGAACTCATGTACACCCATGGCAGATTCATGTCAATGTATGGCAAAACCGATACAGTATTATAAAGTAAAATAAAGTAAAAATAAAAAATTAAAAAAAAAAACTAGTTTAATTCCTCCTCCCCCAAAGAAACTAATACAACATTATAAAGCTATTTTGTTGTTGTTTAGTCTCTCAGTCATGTCCGACTCTTTGCGATACTATGGACTGTAGCCCACCAGGCTCCTCTGTCCATGAAATTCCCCAAGCAAGAATACTGGAGTGGGTTGCCATTTCCTTCCCCAAGGGATCTTTCTTACCCAGGGATCAAATGTGTGTCTCTTGCATCTCCTGAACTGGCAGGCAAATTCTTTACCACTGTGACACCAGGGAAGCCCATAAAGCAATTACAAGTAAATAAAAACTAATTAAAAAAAGAAATAATATATTAGTAAAATGTTCAGTACTGTGTTCATTACATGGTGGTTATTTAATAAATAATGGGAACTATTGAAGTGTTGGTTTTGACAATGCGTAGTCTTTAAACTTTCCAGTGAATTATCAGTTTTACTTCTACACCATGTAATACACCTGAGACGTACACAAATGTTTTCTCACAAATGTATTCTCTTTGTGTTTGTTTTCAGAAATCCTTAAACCAGCTATTTTCAACCCAGAACGTGGCTCAGCAGGTTAATGGGAGCATGCAGTTCTGTGAGGGATCCCAATGCACTTGGAAAGGTGTGGGCCAAAGATTTCCCATCTGTCCTGCTTTCCCACCCTCCTCTCTCCCTGCATCCTTCATTTTTCCCTTATCTTAAAATATATTATTTTTACATTAGAACAAAAATCAGCATAATTATAAAGTTTGGATAATTCTCATAATCCTCTGTCTTAACTATCCTGACCCCTATCTCCCACTTCCTAGAGGCAACCACCTTAGCTCTGCCAGCTATGCCCCCTGGTATTTACATCTAGTTTCTAAATAATATTTGTAAACTATAAATTTAATTTTTTATAATTTTAGACTAAATTACAACTTTCTAGCATAGTCAGAACTTAGTTCTCCTGTTTCATTCACTTCTCTGTCTATTTGTATTATACTTTAACAAAGTAAAATTAGTATTTAATATTTATATCATATTACTATACAATTATTATTTGTTGACAAGCCAAATAGTGAACTCTAACTGTACCTCTTTTCTAGTTTAACTCTTTGTTTTTCCTGGAATTAAAAAGTTGCTTTCTCTTTTCATTTATTAGATACCTAGGAAATTATGACTGTGTTCCCTAAATGCTCCCAGGCTTTGTTCCACAGCCATCAGTAACCTTTTCCATGTACCTGCGCACATGGGTCCCTGTTTTCCTTGGTGGGCTCCTACCCAGAACCTGCTGAATAGGCCACTCTCTTGGTGAGTGCCACGGCTGTGATTCTGGGACTCCTCTCCGATGCTGGATCCACTGTCCCCTGGCAGCCGTGTTGTGCTCTTTCTGGGTCTGCTGGTCTGAACGTGTGCTTATTCCACTGTCACACTTGAGTCATAGTTTGGCTGGCTACAAATGCCAGTCTTACTCAGAACTTTGTGGAAAAGGTATTGCTTTATTGTTTCCCAGCACCCATTGTTGTTGCTGAGCCAGTCATATATTATTGTGACTTCCTTTCTATGGCACCTACTTTTTCCCTCTGAATACATATAGAAAAAACATTTATTGTTACTGTTTTAAAATTTCATGATGATAAAGGTTCGTGTATATTAAAAAAAAGCCTCACGGCAAACGACAAACTCTAGTGGGTCTTTCAGTCTTGGACACCTGTATCTGTTAATTCTTGGAACGTTTCTTGAATTATTCTTTAGTAATTTCTTCATCTTTGTTTCTTTCTTTCTGAAATGTTGGCCGTAATTGTTACTCCTTGTGGATTAATTCTCTTATTTTTTTCTATTCTATTTTTCATCTAATTTTCTTTCTTTCTACTTCTAGGTGTTACCTCATTCTGTGTACTAGCCTTGCCATTTACATTTCTTTTGGCTATCCTAGTTTTAATTTTAAAGTTCCTTGGACTCCGTCAGGCCTCTCTCTCTGCCCTCATCTCCCTCCCCTTGCCTTCTCCCTCTCTCCTGCCCTCATTTATTTCCTCTCCATCCTCCCTGCCCCCTTCTTTCCTTCCTTCCTTCTCTCTTTCCAGCATCCTGTTCATGCTTCATGTATATACTATTTTCTCTTATTTCTCTGAAAAATTTCATATAAAGCATTAAGAGGTTTGCTGTTCTTCCTGAATTGTCTTTCTTTGCTTAGCTCTTCCCCCAGTAGTTTTGGTTTCACTCTTTCAGAGTTAAAGCTTTCTGAAATGTGTGGTGTTCTGGAAATAGAATTAAGAATTGTGGGCTACTGAAATCATGGCATCCAGTCCCATCACTTCATGGGAAATAGATGGGGAAACAGTGGAAACAGTGTCAGACTTTATTTTTTGGGGCTCCAAAATCACTGCAGATGGTGACTGCAGCCATGAAATTAAAAGACGCTTACTCCTTGGAAGAAAAGTTATGACCAACCTTGATAGTATATTCAAAAGCAGAGACATTACTTTGCTGACTAAGGTCTGTCTAGTCAAGGCTATGCTTTTTCCATGTATGGATGTGAGAGTTGGACTGTGAAGAAGGCTGAGCGCCGAAGAATTGATGCTTTTGAACTGTGGTGTTGGAGAAGACTCTTGAGAGTCCCTTGGACTGCAAGGAGATCCAACGAGTCCATTCTGAAGGAGATCAACCCTGGGATTTCTTTGGAAGGAATGATGCTAAAGCTGAAGCTCCAGTACTTTGGCCACCTCATGCGAAGAGTTGACTCATTGGAAAAGACTCTGATGCTGTGAGGGATTGGGGGCAGGAGGAGAAGGGGACAACAGAGGATGAGATGGCTGGATGGCATCACTGACTCGATGGACATGAGTCTGAGTGAACTCCGGGAGTTGGTGATGGACAGGGAGGCCTGGCGTGCTGCGATTCATGGGGTCGCAAAGAATCGGACACAACTGAGCGACTGAACTGAACTGACTGAAAATCAGTATAACAGTTTTCACACAATCTATCTTTGCTCATGCTCTTGAGTTAAGAGGTTGTCATTTTTTGTTTATTCAGAGAATAAACACTTGGTTTCTTTTGACATGTGCGCATGTGTGTATGGGTGTGTGTGTGTGTGTGTGTGTGTGTGTGTGTGAACTTGACATCTTTCAACCAACTCTTCTCTTTCTAAACTTTTGCTGTGTCTCTGAACCCTGACCCCTTATGGGGTTTCTGCAAGACAAATCAGCTTGCTTTTCTTTACCATGTCCCCTCTATAGGCATTTGAGTCTCATTTTTCATGTTCCTCCTGGTCAGTTATCAAACCTTTACCCATTTTGCAGAAAATTATTGCAGTCTCTTCTTACTGCTCTATTCACTCCCATACTCTTTGTTCTGATATCTCCACACCTTAGCAAGTCATTAGCTGTCATTCTGGTGAGGTTGAAAATAGAAGGCAGAGGAAGGACACTTATGTGACCCTTCCCCTGACTTGACTGCACATCTGTTGCTCTGCTTTAGAGAGATCATTGGTGGTGACACTGAAGAAGATTTGAAAGGGAGAGCTGTTGGAAGCAGAGACTAATTAAAAGGAACATTTTATGTAGGGCTCTATTCTTAATTCTCTCAAGGAGATTTAAAATGTGAAATGCATTCCAGATAGGCCAGATAACTAATCTTAGGAAAATGGATCACTGGGATAAATTTTATCCAGATATTATGCATATAAAGTATTTCTTTATGCCTTGTCTATATTTGATAAGACTCTGAAACCTCACAGTGGATACCTTCTGTGACTTGTGAATATACCTATTGGACCCAAAGCTGGTACAAATCTTTGGGTGGTGATGTCATGGGTGCGTCAGGGCAGGTCTGCAGCCATGCAGTGGAGAGATGTTGCTCCTGTGGCAGTTTCTAGAAGGCCTTCCTTCCATTCTGCATTTAATGCTCCCAATGTCATTTACCCTGCATTCCATCATGTATTCTCCTTCTTACTTCCCCTTTCCATCTTGGAAGTCTTTTTGTCATTCATGAAATTGTTATCATGGTTGGAAAATAATTGATTAGGGGGCTTCCCTGGTGGCTCAGAGGTTAAAGCATCTGCCTCCAATGCGGGAGACCCAGGTTCGATCCTTGGGTCGGGAAGATCCCCTGGAGCAGGAAATGGTAACCCACTCCAGTATTCTCACCTGGAGAATCCCATGGACAGAGAAGCCTGGTAGGCTACAGTCCATGGGGTCGCAAAGAGTCAGACACGACTGAGCGACTTCACTTTCACTTTCTAGCTCTGTGAGAAACTTAAGACAACCAGTGGTTCAGTTAACTCATAAATGCCAAGGAGACTTGCCTGTTACATTTCCCTCTGGGAGAAGATAACTTTGTGCGTGCGTGCTTTTCATTCCTCTGTTTCCCAGCAGTATAAAGGGGACAAACAGCTAGATCATAAAAACAGGCACAAAAGTTGAAGGCTGGCTGAATATTCTTTTGGGTGGTTTGGGAATATACAGTTGGAAGAACGAGTGAATCATATCCTTTCCTTCTTTATGCTTTTCTTTATAATTGTATTTTCTTAAAAGCAAAATATCTGGAGACATGTCTTATCTTAGCTCTCCCACTTTCTTCTGATCTGATCAGTAACAAGTTCGTGTTTCTGTAACATGCTGAATATTTGATGTAGAATAGAAATGATATGATGTGTGTGTGCTTATTTGCCCAGTTGTGGCCAACTCTTTGTGACCTCTTCGACTGTAGCCCACCAGACTCCTCTGTCCATGGGATTCTCCAGGCAAGAATACTGGAGTGGGTAGTCATTCCCTTCTCCAGAAGGTCTTCCTGACCCAAGGATCGAACATGGGTCTCTTGCATTGCAGGCGTATTCTTTACCACTTGTGCCACGTATACTCTATAAAAGCAGAGAGAATATACCTTTATTATTTTGATATCCTAGGAGATCTATCTACCGCTGTGTATGTATGTGTGTATTAATCTCTCTGTCCATCCTATTTTTTCAGAGAAGTTTTGAATTCACAGCAAAATTGAACATAAAATACAGGGTTCTTGTGTATACCTTGCCCTAACATACGCACAGCTTTCCCCACTATCACCATCCCACACTGGATTAGTACATTTGTTATCCTTGACGAACCTCATTGACACTACTATTATCATCCAAAGTCCATCGTTTACACTAGGGCTCACTCTTGGTGGTGTATATTTTATGGATTTTGGCAAATATGTAATGATACGTATCCACCATTATGACAGCAGATAGGAGAGTCTTACTGTTCTAAAAATCTTTTATACTTCACCTATTCATCTCTCTCTCTTCCTCTAACCCTGTAAAAGTTTTACTTTTCCTTTTCCTAGAATGTCATTTAGTTGGAATCATACAGCATGTAGCCTTTTCATATAGGAGTCTTTCACTTAGTAGTATGCATTTAAGCTTCCTCCGTGTGTTCTTACGGCTTGACAGCTCATTTCTTTCTAGAACTAAATGATAATCTTTGTCTGGATGTACCACAGTTTATTTATGCATTCACCTATTCGAAGACATCTTGGTTGCTTCCAAGTTTTGGCAATTATGAAAAAAGCTGCTATAAATATCTGTGTAAAGGTTTCTCTGTGGACATAAGCTTTCTACTCACTTGAGTAAATATCAAAGTTTGCAGTTGCTGGCTTATATGATAAGAGCATATTTAGTTTCATATGAAACTGCCCAACTATCTTCCAAAGTGGCTGTATCATTTTGCATTCCCACCAGCAATGAATAAAAGTTCCTGTTGTTCCACATCCTTGCCAGAATTTGGTGGTGATCAGTGTTTCAGATTTTGGCTGTTCTAACAGATGTATAGTGGTATCTCATTGTTTTAACTTGCAATTCTCTAATGAAATATAATGAAAAAGATGTTGAACATCTTTTCTTATGCTTATTTACCATCTTTCTTGGTGAGGTGTTCAGATATTTTGCCCACTTTTAAATAGAAATTTTTGTCTTTTTGTTGTTGAGGTTTAAGAGTTACTTTGTATATTTTGGGTAAGAGTCCTTTATCACATATATCTTTTGCAAATATTTTTCTCAGTCTGTGGTTTATCTTCTCACTGTTTAGGCATGTCTTGTGGAGAGCAGAAGTTTCTAATTTTAATGAAATCCAGCATATCAGTGATTTCTTTCATGGATCATGCTTTTTGTATTATATTTAAAAAGTCACTACCAGAGAATTCCCTGGTAGTCTAGTGGGTAGGACTCAGCACTTGCACTGCCATGGACCTGAGTTCAATCCCTGGTTGGGGAACTAAGATCCTGTAAGCTGTGCAGCATGGCAAAAGAAAAAAACGTCATTTCCAAAACGGAGGAGATCTAGATTTTTTCCTGTATTATTTTCTAGGAATTTTATAGCTTTGTGTTTTACTTTTAGGTCTATCTACAATCCATTTTGAGTTAATTTTTGAGTTCTCTGTTTTTTTTTTTTTTAAACCTTTTATTTTGTATTGGCACATAGTTGATTAACAGTGTTGTGATAGTATCAGGTGGACCACTAGGAACTCAGTGATACATATGGATATACATGTATCCATTAGGCATAGTTGACTCTCAATTTTATGTTAGTTTCAGGTGTACAGCAAAGTGATTCAGTTATTTTTTTCCAGATTGTCTGTGGATATTCAGTTTTTCCAACACCATTTGTTGAAAAAACTAATTTTCTCTATTTTATTGCCTTTGCTCCTTTGTCGGAGATCAGTTGACTCTGTTTTTGTGGGTCTATTTGTGGGATCTCTGTTCTCTTCCACTGATATATTTGTTCTTTTGCAAATACTACACTATCTTGACTGCTGTTATTCAGTCGCCAGGGCGTGTCCAACTGTTCACGACCCCACGGACTGCAGCATACCAGGCTTCCCTCTTCCTCATCATCTCCTGGGGTTTGCTCAAGTTCATGTCCATTGAATCAGTGATGCCTTGATTACTGTAGCTTTTTAGTGAGTCTTAAAGTCAGATAGTGGAGGTCCTTCAGCTTGAATCTTCTCCTTCAATATCATGTTGACTTTTTTCCACATACACTTTACAACCATCTTGGCAATGTTCACACAGCAACTTGCTGGGATTTAACTTGTAGAGCATTGTATCTATAAATCAAGGTGGGAAGAGCTAATGTTAATAATACTTAGTCTTGTTATCCATGTACATGAAATACCTCTTCATTTATTTAGCTTTTTTGGATTAGAGTTTTGTAGTTTTCCCTTATACAGATCTTGTACATATTTTGTTGGATTTATATTTAACTATTTAATTTGGGGGGACTTCTTGCCTGGAAAATCCCATGGGCAGAGGAGCCTGGTAGGCTGCAGTCCATGGGGTCACGACATGACTGAGCAACTTCACTTTCACTTTCATGCATTGGAGAAGGAAATGGCAACCCACTCCAGTGTTCTTGCCTGGAGAATCCCAGGGACGGGGGAGCCTGGTGGGCTGCTCTTTCCGGGGTCGCACAGAGTCAGACACAACTGAAGCGACTTAGAAGCAGCAGCATGTAGATGATATTGTGCTTTTAAAGTTGCAGTAGCTTGTTGCTAGTATATAAGAAAGTAATTGACTTTTGTATATTAATCTTATATCTTTTTATAATCTGCCATTAGTTCCAGAAGTTTTTTGTTGGTTCTTTGGGTATTACTTAAAAAAAATACATAATGTTATATTAGCTTCAGGTATGCAACATTAATGATATATTTATATATATTATAAATGATCACCACAATAAATCTAGTTTACAACTGTTACCAGATATAATGACAGAATTTTTTTCTTGTGATGAGAACTTTTAAGATCTACTTTTAAAACAACTTTCAACATGCTGTACATTAAATTCTCATGATTTATTTATTTTGTAACAGTTTGTACTTGATTTTTTGAACCATTATTGGCAGTGCTTGAGTATATATTTCTAGTAACCATGTAATTCTCACAATTGCAGGTTTTCATAGTTAGTACTGAGTCTGTGAGTAACAGTCTGGCTTCTTGGTGCAGCATTGTGAAGCTCTCTTTCATTTATCAGAAGCTATGTGGTCATAGGGACCACAAGTCACCTAGGTGGGCTCATTTCCTGTTGATCATGTTATTCTCAGTTTGATGCAAGACAGGTGGTTGGAAAGATGAAAAGACAGTGGCTTGTGGTTTAGACTTAGTGGGGTCTTTTGATGAGAAGTAAAACTGAGCACAAGATATAACCTTAAATTCAGATAGTCATGGGTAACACTAGCCTAAAGTAACTCTGTGTGCTCTGGTACAAAAACAGTGAGAAAAAGAGTAAAAGTCAATGAATCAACAGTTTTATTGACAAAGACTCAGAGCAGAGCTTAGGTCTATTAGAGAATTGTTGATATTATAGACACATGGATACATGAACATTGCTTTGGTCTTAAAATCTCAAGTGACAAAACAAATATTCAGAGCATGATGTAGTGTCTCTGTGTGCTGCCCACAAGCTCTGTCATTACATTTAGGTCTGGTACTCATGTGCTTTTTATTATAAATGTCATTGAATATTTTTTTAAGTGTTTAAATAAATTGTGAAGTCTGTTTCTTCCTTTCCTCCCCCTGCAGCTTGTAATTCAGTTTTATCATGATGACCACTTTCTTGTTCACTCCAATATCTCTTAACTTGCAAGGATTAATATTTTGTTTTCAGGATTATAGTGTAGAACTGTTTGTTTCTTGCAGGCTGCAGCAATGGAATCACAGATGGATACTTCCAAAGATTCAGTGATATAAACTATCCCATACTCCAGCCAGAGGTGAAGATTCATCTTACAGGTCTTCGAAATGACTATTGTATGTGATTGTTGAGATCATGAATTAAAACACTGAAATGACAGAATGTATCCTGTGCTGTAGCATAAACTTGAAATTTGATTCTGGAAGAAGCAAATGGCCTTGTGCCTCATGCTTAAATGGTGTACCATCCAAATATGTTTACTACTGTGAGTTTTTCATTGTAGAATTTTCATGTTCAGGAATGGGCATTGTTTGTCTTGGTGGGGCACAAGAAGCACACACTGTAACAGAATGAACTGTATAAATGATGACCTACTCCTATGCTTATATTTTAAACATGGATAAATCCTACCAGTCAAACAACTGCATTGGCTATTTGTCCCTAGTTTCTTCTTATGTCTCTAGCTTGTGATCCAGTTGGGAAAATGAGACTAACTCGCATTGAACTGCTACCAACATGCCAGTGTAGAGTATAAATAATAAATTGTGGGGTATAAGGAACTGTAAGACTGCATATAGTTTGGTGGTCTTCGGAACTGTCTGGAAAGACTTTGTGGAAATACTAAGACTTGAGATGAATCTTAAAAAGATGGGTAGGCTTGGAGGAGTGGAAAAGAGAAGACAGAGCATTTTCAGCAATGTTAGCACCATGAACAAAGGCAGTTCAATTCAGTTCAGTTCAGTTGCTCAGTCATGTCCGACTCTTTGCGACCCCATGAATCGCAGCACTCCAGGCCTCCCTGTCCATCACCATCTCCTGGAGTTCACTCAGACTCATGTCCATCGAGTCCATGATGCCATCCAGCCCTCTCATCCTGGGTCATCCCCTTCTCCTCCTGCCCCCAATCTCTCCCAGTATCAGAGTCTTTTCCAATGAGTCAACTCTTCGCATGAGGTGGCCAAAGTACTGGAGCTTCAGCTTTAGCATCATTCCTTCCAAAGAAATCCCAGGGTTGATCTCCTTCAGGATGGACTGGTTGGATCTCCTTGCAGTCCAAGGGACCCTCAAGAGTCTTCTCCAACACCACAGTTCAAATGCATCAATTCTTCGGTGCTCAGCCTTCTTCACAGTCCAACTCTCACATCCATACATGACCACAGGAAAAACCATAGCCTTGACTAGACGGACCTTAGTCGGCAAAGTAATGTCTGTGCTTTTGAATATACTATCTAGGTTGGTCATAACTTTTCTTTCAAGGAGTAAGCGTCTTTTAATTTCATGGCTGCAGTCACCATCTGTAGTGATTTTGGAGCCCAAACAAATAAAGTCTGACACTGTTTCTACTGTTTCCCCATCTATTTCCCATGAAGTGATGGGACCGGATGCCATGATCTTCGTTTTCTGAATGTTGAGCTTTAAGCCAAATTTTTCGCTCTCCTCTTTCACTTTCATCAAGAGGCTTTTTAATAATAATCAGTGGCAATGAGGAGGATACTTTGGGGAGTGGGGAATAGGGGGTGGATGCAGATTATAGAGAAATTTCAAAGTGTGAAGCAGATTTTTAGATTTGTTGCACAAATTCTCAACTAAGCGAAACATCAAAGGAAAATTCATGGCAGAGTACGCAGAATGCATTTAGTAGAAGAGTTACCAAAAAGTAAGGGACTATTTTCTCTGCATGAGGAAAAATATATGGGAGGAGGGATAAGTTTAAGATTATTCCAAGTTTTGAAGCAGGAGAAGGATGGTGTCACCGAGAAGACAAGTTAGCAGGGAAAATGGTATGAGGAGGGAAGACTTTTCTTGCAGTATTACGTTTGAGGGAACAGTGAGACATTTAAGAGTGTCTGGGAAATCATTATAAATGAGGTTGGTGAAAGAGGGGAAAGGCTGGAGTATAGGTCAGATGACTATGTTTGAAGTTGACAGCTAGGGTGAGCTCTTCCGGTGAGGGAGAAAGAGCAGAGGGATGAGGTTTGGTTCTGCGGCACGTTTACAGAGAGGAACGGGCAGGTAAAACACAAAATCACTAAAGGGAACAGTTCCCCTCTCATTCTTCTCCTATACCTCCTTCTCTAAGAGAATTTATTGCTATGACTAACGAAAACTGAAGAATTCATTTCAAGAGGTGTTTAAAAAGCACACCACTCATTAAAAACAAGCAAAACCCTTTTTTCCCCCTCTTCCCCTTCAGGCCATAACCCCTTTTGTCTCCCTTTGACAGCAAACCTGTCAAAAGATGTCCATAATTCATAATTTGTTATTTCTTTCCCCATTTTGTTTTTAATCCTTGCTAGTTATGATCAACCTAGATAGTATATTGAAAAGCAGAGATATTACTTTGCCAACAAAAGTCTGTCTAGTCAAAGATGTGGTTTTTCCAGTGATCATGTATGGATGTGAGAGTTGGACTGTGAAGAAAGCTGAGCACCGAAGAATTGATGCTTTTGAACTGTGGTGTTGGAGAAGATGCTTGACAGTCCCATGGACTGCAAGGAGATCCAACCAGTCCATTCTGAAGGAGATCAGTCCTGGTGTCCTTTGGAAGGAATGATGCTAAAGATGAAACTCCAGTACTTTGGCCACCTCATGCGAAGAGTTGACTCATTGGAAAAGACCCTGATGCTGGGAGGGACTGGGGACAGGAGGAGAAGGGGATGACAGAGGATGAGATGGCTGGATGGCATCACTGACTCGATGGACATGAGTTTGAGTGAACTCCGGGAGTTGGTGATGGACAGGGAGGCCTGGCGTGCTGCGACTCATGGGGTCGCAAAGAGTCGGACATGACTGAGTGACTGAACTGAACTGAACTGAGTCAGTTCTTAAATCTCACCATTCCATTGAAACTGCTGTTTGTAACATCACCCAAAATTCTTCACTGCAAATCTAACAATCACTTTCTGGAGCTCATTTACTTAACTCTGTCCACCATAGTTGAGACAATTGGTCACTCACTTCTCCTCGATATCCCATTGTCTTTGTTTGCCTCCTAGTTTTCTGTTAACTCTTGCTTGGTCCCCCCCCCCCCCCCCCCACCGCTGATTTCCCTCCTCTTCTGTCTCTTGGTCTCTTAAATTTCAAAGTGCACCAAGTCTCATTCCTTGGACATCTCTTCTTTCTGACTTCTATGTTAGTTGATCTGTTGGCTTTCTGGCTGTATCTCCTTGTATTATGTTTTTAGTTATTGCTTTAGGGACTGCCATGCAGTCTAAATTTTCTCAGTCTACCTGGAATTACTGCTGCCTATTTTACACAATATGTAAAAATCTTACAGTCTTGTGTTTCCCCAACCCTCAGCTTTTTTGGGAGAGTTACTTTAGTTGTCTATGTTTTAAATCTATGTCCACTGAAAACTTCACCATTGTTAAATGGGTTAAAAAGCCATTTAGTTTCAAAAGCCATACATATTTATGTGAGGGAAAAATGGACCTTATATTTACCCAAATATTTACCAATTATAACATTCCCCTCCATTCCCAAAGAGCCAAATGTTCCTCTTATATAACTTACTTTTAGTCAAAAACCTTCTGTTAGTAGTTGCAGATCAGGTCTCTTATTGAAGGCTTCTCTTACCCTTATTGTGATATATTTGCTTGCTATAGAATTCTGGCTTGCCAGATATATTTTCAGCATTTTAAAGATGTTGCACTGACTTTTGGCCTCTGTGGTTTCTGGTGAGCACTCATTTGAAACCTTGTTGTCTTGTTTCTAAGACCTGAGCCCAATTACATATATGTTAGAAATGTTGTCTGCCTACAGTGCAGGAAACCTGGGTTCAATCCCTGGGTTGGGAAGATCTCCTGGAGAAGGAAATGACAACCCACTCCAGTATTCTTGCCTGGAAAATCCCATGGGCAGAGGAGCCTGTGTAGGCTACAGTCCATGGGGTCGCGAAGAGTTGGACACGACTGAGTGACTTCATTTTCACTTTTAGATTTGTGGATATTATTCCACCAATCCCTAAGGTCCTGTCCATTTCTTCAAAAATTTTTTCCTCCATGTTTTATAGATTGGATAATACGAGTTTTCCTTGTACTTACACACTTTCGGGTTAGGCTGAGGTGTGTGTGGGTTCATACACTCACAATTAGAGGATGCCTTTCTGTGGTCCTCTCCCCTCCCAGGCTTTCTCCTCACACTTTGGCCACCTCGAGCTCCTTTCTCTGATTTCTTTGACCAGAAACAAGGTAGGCTTTCTATTAGAGTTTGAACTACTGCTGTTATTCTGTGATTGGGGCCCACCCTCAGTGCTAAGCTGTGTAAGGAGAAAAGTGGAAAACTCACCCCTGGGTGGATTGCCTCCCCAAGTTTTCACTTCCTTAACTCGATTTACCTGCTTTTGCTGATTTTCCGGAGTTCTCAAGTGTTTGTTTTTAGAATTTTGTTTTGTAGTTTGCATCAGTGGGAGGGATGAGTTATAGGGAGCTTAGACTGCTCTGGTGCAGCTGGTGAGCTTCATAGTCTCATACTGATGTGTGTCAATCAGGATAGGAGTTTCTTATAAGAAATAAGATCAGATGTGGCTTAGTATGTGGTCACACGAATATGGTTTCTCTGAGCACTCATGTAATTCTTAGAGTGTAAGATACAGAATACTAAGAACTTCCGGTATCACAAATAAGCCAGAGATCACCCCTTCTAGATTGACTGTAGTTAGGCTGTCTTTTGATTAGAAATGATGGTGGCAACTCTCATCTGGATATTCTAGGTCCAAGGATGTCACCATAAGAATTATGTGCTTTTAAACTTTAATGATCTGTCAGGTGAAATCCATGTATTACTTATAATGGTAGATGAAACTGCCAAGTTTTCTAAATGCATCTAAATAAGTATATATGAGCATAAATGATAAGCGTTATTGCTTATCTTGATACAAGCGTTATTGTGTATCTTCATATAAGATTCTATTCCAGCTTTCATTTTTGAACTTCTAATGATCTGATTGGATCCATGATTCTGTTTTCCAGCTGACTGTGGGGAAATTGTTAATCTTTCTCCTCTACCTATAAGTAAAATTGTTTATTGGAAAATATTTTTATTTGGCTGTATAGTCACCCCAATCTGAAATGCTTTCTTATAGATCTGAATATCCTGGACTGGAATTTTCAAAGCCTTGTTGCCATAGCCCTTGGATCTTCTGTGTACATCTGGAATGGGGATAATCACCACAGAATTGAAAGTATGTGCTTCAGTCTCCCTTGTAACTACGTGTCTTCTGTGTCCTGGATGACAGAGGGGACCTGCCTGGCCGTTGGTACCAGCGAGGGAGAAATACAAGTACTGGGCAGCGTTTCTGTCTCATAGTGTGCTCTGTATAGTGGCTGGATAACCAAGGTTGACTTTTTTAAAGCTTTTTTTAAAATATGGACCATTTTTAAAATCTTTAATGAATTTGGTACAGCATTGCTTCTGTTCTATGTTTTGTTTCTTTGGCTGCAAGGCACGTGGGATCTTAGCCCCCTGACCAGGGATCAAGCCCATACCTTCTGCACTGGAAGGCGAAGTCTTGACCGCTGGACCACCAGGGAAGTCCCTAAGATTGACTTTTAATAACAGATTGACTATTTAATAAAATAAAGAAACTTATAGTGATGTGGTACTTGAAGCTATGGGGCGTAAGAGGATATGCCATTCTGGGGTCTTCTTTGAATGCTGTTTAATGAGGATGTAGGGATACTCTGCTTTGTTTTTTCACACAGTCTTTCCTTGTGGCACATTTCCTTTTATCCCCTTATTTTTTTTCTCTCAAACTAAAGTTGGGCTTATGAGATCCCCAGTTGTTAGAACGTTGGGGAGAAGTCCTAAAACTGAAATAGATAACCTTCCAGTCGTCCTTTCTTACCTAAAGCCAAAATCAGAAGTAGAGTTACTTAAAAGTAGTGAATTTTTTTCTAATAGGCTCTCTAAAATGGGAGCTTAGCAAGTTTCCATCAATCTCTCTAATTTCCCATGTTATTATTATTATTGCTTATTAGCAACAGATAAACAATATTGCTTGTGCCCAGTGACTCTGGAGGGCCACAGATGGCTCTACTGTTTTTCAATCTCTGTAATGAGCCTGTGAGGGTCATGTTGTGATTTCTTCTTATGCCAAAGTTCTCATTCCTAACGTACGGCTTAGAATATCATTTATAGCTGGCAGGAAAGGAGTCTTTTAGCAGTAAATGGAATTCCTGACCCTAGAAATTGTGTAGGCACTCAAATTTTATTTGTTGATAACTGTAGGTGGATTTCCAGCTTTGGAATTCCCATAGTCTGTAGGAACTAGAAGTGTCAAACAGTGATTTTCAACCTTTTGCAGTTGACTGAATTAACTTCAGTTCAGTTCAGTTCAGTTCAGTCGCTCAGTTGTGTCCGACACTTTGTGATCCCATGAATTGCAGCACGCCAGGCCTCCCTATCCATCACCAACTCCCGGAGTTCACCCAAACTCCTGTCGCACAGAGTCGGACACGACTGACGCGACTTAGCAGCAGCAGCAGCAGCATGTCCATCGAGTCGGTGATGCCATCCAGCCATCTCATCCTCTGTCATCCCCTTCTCCTCCTGCCTCCAAGAAACTTTTAAAATAAATGCCGTATGCCCAGGCTCTTACTCCCACCATTGAATCAGAATGTCTAGCACCCAAACTCTGCTCCCTAGATGATCCAAATATGTAGACAGCGTTAAAAACTGCTTTAGGGTTAGAGGTGCTGAACTTTCACGAGGGCTGGTGTATCAACATTAACTGGCTGTTAGCCCTTTGAGAAGATTGTGGGTTGTGAAAATGCCAAATAACCATGCTTTTTCTTTTTTTTTTTTTTTTCAGTTATGGGATGTGGTCACTAAAAAGCGACTGAGAAATATGCTTGGCCATTTGTCAGTAGTTGGGGCTCTAAGCTGGAATCACTATATCCTTAGCAGGTGAGAAGCATCTTATTGGAACCAATTAAGTTTGCATCACCAATTGATTACAGGTGAACAGAACTATAAAATTTGAAACCAAAACCAAAGTAAAACCAAACAGACATGATTAGTAGCAGTCATTATCCTACCATAACTGTCAGCTGTTCAGACCTTCTGGTGATAAACGTGGTCCCACTTGTACCATGGTGGCTCTGTGTCTGCAGCATGTACTCGTACTGGGATTGTGAGGTTCAAGATCACAGGTGAAATGATTGTTAAAGTAAAATGTAAAACTCTGTTTAAGCAGAAAGTTTCTCTGTGTACTTGCTAAAGGGATATTTTGTTGAAATCAGTATTTATTGCTGTCAGTATCACTAATGTGGAATATGTTAAGCTTTCTGGGGGCATAATTCCAATTCACAGACCCACAGAGGTTAGAGCTGGAAGGAACCTCATAGAATAATCAGTTCTGTGATTCTCAAACTTGACCATGTGTCAGAATGGCCTGGAATGCTCCTCAAAATCCAGATTGCTGCCTTCTCTCTGAGAATTTGAGATTCAGTAGGTCTGATGTTGGGCTGATAATATGCATTTCTAATTTCTCAAGTGATGTTGATGCTTCCTCACTTTTGAGAACTACTGATTTAGTTGTCTAACTGCTTCTTTTTGACTAGAAAAGTTAAATGACTTGTTCCTGTGAGCCTACATAATCAGTCTAAATATTTATTTAATAAGTAATTCATCTTCATACTGTATTTCTTAAATAAAACTCAGACCCTTCTATAATTTCTTTCAGTGGCTCAGATGTAAATTGAGATTTCAAAACTTTGTGATTATAGCCAAACTTAAAACTACTTACCCAAAATGCCCTTATAAAGGAATAAATATTTACCCTGAGGTGTTGTTGCAGCCAAGTCAATTCTATACTTGGGTTTCTTTTACAATCTACACTGTGTAAGTTTAGTTTCATTATCCATGAGGAATACGAGCAAATATTTTCTTAAAATAATAGCAGCTAAAGCATCTGCCTGTAATGCGGGAGACCTGGGTTTGATCCCTGGATCGGGAGGATCCCCTGGAGAAGGAAATGGCAACCCACTCCAGTACTCTTACCTGGAAAATCCCATGGACGGAGGAGCTTGGTAGGCTACAGTCTATGGGGTTGCAAAGAGTTGGACACGAGTAAGCGACTTCACTTTCAAAATGTTTGGAGTGCTTTGTGCCAGGAACTGTGCTAACTTTTAATGTGTATGAAAGTGAAAGTGAAAGTGAAGTCGCTCAGTCCTGTCGGACTCTTTTCGACCCCATGGACTGTAGCCTACCAGGCTCCTCCATCCGTGGGATTCTCCAGGCAAGAGTACTGGAGTGGGTTGCTCTTTCCTTCTCCAGGAGATCTTCCCAACCCAGGGATCGAACCCGGGTCTCCCGCATTGCAGGCAGACGCTTTACCATCTGAGCCACCGGGGAAGATTCCTTAATGTGTATAACTGTGTTTTAATCCCTGCAATAATACTAGAAATTGGTTTATATCCCCCGCACCCTCTTTTTTTGAGGAGTAAACTGAGACAGCAGCCTGAGGTCACATGGTTAGCATAAGGGGAAGAGTCAGGCTTTGAACCAGGTGGTCTGGCTGCAGAGCCTATATAGTTCATCAGAACTCTATTCAGGGCTTAGCCTATGTAGTTTAAAAAAATTCTGACACTGTACTTTGAGAAATTTCAAGAAATAATTGTAGGCACTTATTTATTTTCTCCTTGGAGAAAACTAGTGCAGAAATCATTATCAGTATCACTTATAATCTTTGAGTGATAGGACCTTTATCATCATTTGGATCCAAATTTGGATCCAGTGATTTTGAATCATATTGCAGTTTGTTGTGACTTTCAGATAGTTTTATAATCTTTTAGATGATAGTAGAATGAACAAGTAGATCTGTAGATTAATAGAAAAAGGAAATAATACGTTTCTATGTCTAACATATATATGGTATATACACCATTTCATTGAGATAATATGAAGTATTGAATTCCAGAAAAGTAATATTTCCTGTGTCCAATACATAAACTACTATCTGGGAAAATATGATAATCTTCTAAATTTATTTTCTCCATGCCTGTCTGTATCATATTAAAGCCATTGGAGATATCTATCAAAGGATATATTTCTAATATCCAGATTTGAAACTGTCAGACAAATGTACTTAACTTGTGAGAATAATCACCCAGACAGAATACTCCATCCTTATTAAGTCAAGAAATGTCTATGTTTTGAATCTATCCTAAGGGGTTTTTCGGGAGTATGAACTTCCCTTCATGTTATGCTTATGCAGCAACAGGGCTCAAGTTCTCTGTCCCAACCTGCCCCTTTACCTCTTGGCAGTGGGTCGAGACTGGGCCGTGTTTATCATCACGACATTCGGGTAGCCCAACACCATGTTGGAACTCTTGAACACAAACAAGCTGTGTGTGCTCTGAAGTGGGCGCCGGGTGGCAGGCTGCTTTCCAGTGGCTGTAGTGATGGACTGCTAACTATATGGCCCCATGATCCAGGTGCAAATGCACAGAGTCACCCACTAAAAGTCATACATCAATCTACAGCAGTCAAGGTAAGAAATTCAACAGTTTTGAAAGGTGTGCTTGGGCTGGTGGTTAAACATGGGATCATCTGTTGTAAAGGTTAGTTAAAATATAGCTTTGCTAAAGTGACAAGGCAAAAGCTCTCTTGCACAGAGCTGCTTCCTGCAAGGAGTTGCTTATATTCTTAGATGTCTTATCAGAAATACAGTGAATTGAACTAAGATATTGTCGACTACAAATTGGCACTTGCCATTGGCTCTTGCCATCTGCCTCTATAAGAATTAAATCATGTACTGCTGCAGCTGCTAATTTTCAACACCCTCTGAAGGATTTCCCTGATGGCTCAGATGGTGAAGAATCTGCCTGCAATGTGGGAGACACAGGTTTGATCCCTAGGTCAGGAAGATCCCCTGAAGAAGGGAATGCCTACCCACTCCAATATTCTTGCCTGGAGAATCCCATGGACAGAGGAGCCTGGCAGGCTACAGTTCACAGGATCACAAAGAATCGGACATGACTGAAGTGACTTAGTGTAGCGTGAAAGGAGTTTAGGGTGAAGAACAGAAATGAAACAGTGTGCTTGGGGAAAACAGGCAGAACAGGTCTTCAGAGAGTTCAGGAGCTGATTTTTTGAGCCCAATTCTCATATCTCCCACATCTAGAAAAGCACTAAAATCCTTCATGGTCACGGCTGCTCCTTGTGACTAGCGGAAACCTTCTGCAGAAAATATGTGCTCGAGTGCATGTGCTCACCAAGATCACATATATACTGACCTTCCCTCTACCTCTTTGGAGGAGTTTCTCAGAGGTATCTGAGCTGCTGTCTCCTGGGCTATCGTCCTCATTTTGCCCCATGTAAAACTTACTCACAACTCTTCCTGCAGTGCATTTTTTTTTAAGTTGACAGAAGAGTTTCTGGAAACCTGAACAAGTCAAGCCTTGTGGCATCTACTACCTGGAGAATCATAAAAACCGTCACTAGTGTCAATGTTTTCACAGGCACTGCAGACTAGCCAATTAGTGTAACGAGCAGACTTCAGATGTTGACATCTGTGTGATTCTGCTCATGATGGAGCTTCTAGTTTTGCCAAAACAGCTTGTTTGTAGTAAAAGCTAATTAGAAATAGGGTACTGAAGAGAATGATTACTAATAAATATAAAAAATACTATTCATCCTGTGATAAAACTGAGGTTCCTGGGCTCAGGAGAATTTCTCAGCCTCTTCAAATTAGATGCAAAATTTTGTGTTTACTGAAATAGCTCTCTTTTTCAGCCCAGTAAGGGTTGTAATAGAATGGTTATTTGAAAAAGATGATTAAGGCAGGTAACTGTAAGATATAGTACATATATATTGTAAATATTTAATTCAATTTATTTTATTCAACAAATATTTTATTTCAATTCAATTTTAATTTCAAAATTAAATTGTACATTTATTCATAATACAAGGCCAAGGTCTTTGAATGAAGTTTGGCTGGTTAGAGTTCTTCACTGTCTTTCTTGTATGAACTACAATCATATTTCATTGTCTGTGGTTTCTAATTATATTTATTCTGATATCTATTATTATGTAACAAATTACCCTGAGTCCTAGTGGCTGGGTTAACATAATTATTTTATTTTTTATGGTTTCTGTGGGTCAGACTTTGGGAAGGGCTCTTCCGAGCAGTTCTGGCTCAGGGTCTCTCATGAGGTTGCAATCAGACAGTGACTGAAGTTGGAAGTGCTAGGAGCCGGGACAGTGTTGGCTGGCCAGTCACCCTTCCCTCTTCATGTGGTCTCCGAGCTTCTCTACATCGTCTGGGCTAGTCCTACCACATGGGCTTCCTTACCACGTGGCTGCCTTAAGGGAGGAGGACTTCATGGTCCAGGGCAACAGGGCCAGTGCCTCAGAGAGCGAGGCGCAAGTGGCCTCCTTAGGGGAAGCGCTCTGACTGAAACCGCCCGCCCTGGCCGGCCACCATAGTAACCGTTTGCATGAGTTGTTTCACGACAGGAGGTCCTGGTAAGGAACACAGAACTAATAAGCCACCACCAACTGGAAGAGTTCAGGAAAGGTCAAAAGGAGACACCACAGGTCCGACTACCTCCCAG
The DNA here is from genome assembly GCF_042477335.2 of Ovis canadensis. NCBI lineage: Eukaryota > Metazoa > Chordata > Mammalia > Artiodactyla > Bovidae > Ovis > Ovis canadensis. Next base: position 37,062,166 of record NC_091260.1, read on the forward strand.
AATCCTTCTCTCTGGCATCCATCTTGGCTGAACAAGGTGTGCACCACCAGGAAGGACTCTGAGTCAGAATGACTGGCTAAAGACAACCCAGAAACTAATCCCATCACCATAAAAAAAACCGAGACTATGAGCCATGTGGCAGAGCAGTTCTCCTGGGTTCCCTTCCCCTCCTGCTCTCCACCCGGATGCCCTTTCCCAATAAATCTCTTGTTTTGTCAGCACATGTGTCTGCTCGGACAATGCATTTCTGAGTGTTAGACAAGAGCCGAGCTTCAGGCCCTGGAAGGGGTCCCCCTTCCAGCAACAGCATCACCTTTTATGACCCAATTCCAGAAGCCATGTAGTGACACTTCTGGTGCAGTCAGTTGTTTGCAAGCCAGTCTCAAGCCCTCCCAGATTCAAAGGGAGGAGAATGAGATTCTACATATTGATGGAGGATGTTGGCAAAGTTCTAGACGGGCAAGTGGGATGGGACATTAATTTTTAATGATAAATGAGCTTAAACTGAGGATGAGATTAGTGTGCTCATCTGATCCTGGTGTTGTAAAAAGTTACTACTATTTGGAAAAATTTATGTCAGCACTTCTGAAGCTTGGAATTTACCTAAAAAATAATATATTGGAAACAAAGACATATGCCAGAATATATTCATTAGAGTATTCTTTATAAAAAGAAACAATACAATCCCCTCCCCTCCCGCCCCACAACTTTCTCCAAAAAACTCAACCCAACCCAGTGCAAAGCAAATGAAAATAAGATGAAGATCAGGGAATTCCTTGCGGTATGGTGGTTAGGACTCTGTACTTCTACTGCTGGGGGCCCGGGTTTGATCCCTTGTTGGCAAACTAAGATCCCACAAGCTGCACGTGGTGCAGCCAAAAAAATATTGCCATTTGGAACCAAAAACAAATGAAAAAAAAATCAACCTGAGTGTAGCATTAGAACAAACATTAATTAGAGTATAATAACATGATAGAATAGTGTGGGATAATTAAAAATTATAATTTTGAAAAATATGTTAAACATGGGAAACCATATTGTTGTAGCCACGCGTTCCAGGAAACAAACTCACTCAGAAGGACAATGCAGACAGTGGAGTGCAGTTTATTGAAGAATCTAAGCTACTCCATTTTGTTAACAGAAAAACTCCATTTTGTAAGGTTCCGGGAAAAGAGCCTTTGGAAATCCAAGAGCCTTTGGAAATCCCCTGACCTCACCCCACCGCCCACGAGCCAGTAGACCCCAGACCAAAATCTCCTGACTTAACGCTCAGGAACTTGTGGTCTACCTAGACAATAGGGACCAATCAAGAACCAACACACAACCATTCAAAAGAAAGTGACCAATCAGACGTTCCCCTACCTAGAAATCCTTTTTTCCATGTATACTCCCTATATAAGCAATGTAATCCACGACCTGGGGCTCCTCGTTATAGCTGCTGCGTCAATATCGGTGGGAGCCCCAGCTCCAGGTTGGTAATGAAAACTCTCTTGCTTTTGCATTGGATATCGGCTCCCTGGTGGTCATTGGGAGATTTCGAGACTTGGGCATAACATTTATTACACCGGCGGGCCCAAGGCAGAGTCTCCTCTTAGCCAAGGACCCCAGCCAGCATTTGTGAAAATCTTTTATACCCCATGTGTACGTGTCTGAACCCACCACTCCAAATTCCTTGAGACTTACATAAACCAAGGAAAATACAATCCCAATAACCCCATCATTCACGTGCTATGTGCTCATGTGCTCAAACAGTCAAACAATTAGCCAATAATCAATAAACCTGAGGTAACACTGATAGATACATAAAAATTTATGGCCTGTCTGGAGGAAGGGGTGATTAGTGTATGTTTTCTCTTAGGCGATGAGTAACCTAGATACGATCTTCAAGGTTCCCTGGTCTGGAGGGGGTCTTATCCTTCTGTTGTTTTCATAGGCACTAAACACAGAGTTCAGAGCCCATTGGAAAGGTGGCTGAGTATGATCAGCATCAACAGGCCTAAGATGGAGTCCAGGCCCTATGAATTCCTGCTTCAGTATAAGTGAAAACATCAGAATTAGCAATAGTAATTTATAACTGAAGAACAGGCAGTTTTATTTTCTGAACTGTATTAGTGAGAGGGCTAGCAGCCTTGGTAGGAGGCCAGAGGTCCCCAGGAGGCAAGAGGAAGTGAACTGCAAGTGGCAGAAGTTTTCTTTTTTTTCTTTTCTCTTCTAATCCTGTCTTGTCATGGCAACACCTGGTTCAAACTGAACTTAACTTTTCTCAAGCCTTGAGCTAAACAATGTGATTTTTCTTATGGAAATGTTAACAGCTTTTCTTAAGCTATGTTAATGACACTATGTATTTGCCTTGGAATCTGCCTTTCTTCAAATTGGTTCGTCTAAGACTCAAACCTTGAACTCATAATAGATCAACAAACTAGTACCTCTTACTCATGGAAATGTTCTCTTAAGCTATGTTAAGGAAACCATGTATTTGCTTGGAGATCTGCCTTTCTTCAAGATTCATGTGAATTGCTTTATGACTGGGGATGACTCACTTTGTGTCAGTGCTATCTCAAATGCATGTTGTGGGAGAGGGGCCTGGTCCAGCTCTCTGTTTTGAGGTGTTCCTTTATCCGATTAGCAAGCTGCTAACAGGTACAAAACGCCTTGCTAAAAGCTAGCAAGGGGGCACTGTTTCTGTCCTCTTCTGATGTTTATATCAGAAGCTTTCTCTATCTATTTTATACTTCAATAAAGCTTTGTTATACAAAAGCTCTGAGTGATCAAGCCTTGTCTCTGGCCCTGGTTCAAATCCCTCTCTTCCAGAAGACACGAATCCTGGTGTCGTTCACAGCTCGTAGCAACCTTTCATTAAGATTTGAAACATAAGATTTTTTGTGTTGCGAGCGAGCAGGTATAGCTCTCCATTCTCTTCTGTTCTCTTCTCTGACCTAGAACCTAATGACACAGGTAGACAAACCAGAGGAAGACTGCATTTTGTAATCAGATTCTAGAGGTACATGTCAAATATTTTAGCAGCAGATTTTTTGCCCCAGAGGATATGTTGAATGTAGCTTTTCAAACATATTATTGTGTAATTTTTGTTTGAAATACTTGCACTTGTTACCTAAATTTGAAGAAGACAACAATAGGTGATTTCTAGTCCATGAGAAGTAATCTCTGGAGGGGGCAGTAGCTCTTGCCTTTGGATCAGAGGTTCTGGAGATCTGCCATGGGGGCAGACCTCTGGAACTTCTGGTTATATGTGTGCATCTCATTCATGAGTTCACCTCCAAAGCTGACCTGCCTGTGTGATTATTTGGAACTTTAAAGGCCATTGATTGGTGTCCCTGGCAGACTGAAGTCCTCGCTGTTGGAGGAGGAATGAAGGATGGACGCTTACACATCCTGGACATAAATACTGGGAAAAGCATCCAGACCCCAAGCACAGACTCACAGGTAAATGTCTTTTCTGGAGTTCACCTTCATTCTGATCTTCTGGAATCTTGTGAAACTAATATATGATAGAGCATAGGACCCAAACACACCTCTCTTTAGCTGCTGAGTCTATAGGAGTTTCAGCTCTTAAGAGTTTCCTTTTGTAAAACCCTTTTCACCTGTGAGTTGCAAGTTAATTTAACTTGTGTATTCTTTTTTTTTTTTTCTTCATTTTCTTTCTCAGCTCTGCTTTAACTGTGAAAATTGGGAGCAGTCTGACTGGACAGTGATCATGCTGTTGTCGTTCAGTCGCTAAGTTGTATCCAACTCTGCGACCCCAAGGACCACAGCACCCCAGACTTCCCTGTCCATCACTAACTCCCTGAGTTTCCTCACTCATGTCCCTTGAGTTGATCATACCATCCAACCATCTCATCCTCTGTTGTCCCCTTCTCCTCCTGCCTCAGTCTTTCCCAGCATCAGGATCTTTTCTAATGAGTCAGTTCTTTGCATCAGGTGGCCAAAGTACTGGAGCTTCAGCTTCCGCATCAGTCCTTCCAATGAATACTCAGGGTTGATTCCTTTAGGATTGACTGGTTTAATCTCCTTGCAGTCCAAGGGTCTCTTAAGAGTCTTCTCCAGCACCACAATATGAAAACATCAATTCTTCGATGTTCAGCCTTCTTTATGGTCAACTGTCACATCCACACATGACTACTGGATAAACCATAGGTTTGACTACATGGACCTTTGTCGGCAAAGTGATGTCTCTGCTTTTTAACACGCTGTCTTGCTTTGTCATAGCTTTACTTCCAAGGAGCAAGTGTCTTTTCATTTAATGGCTGCAGTCACTGACTGCAGTAACTTTGGAGCTCAAGAAAATAAAATAATCATAGTCCACTTCAATTCATAGGTTCATTGTGCCTAAGTCTCTTTGTATATTTATTTTTTTGTTGCTTTGGGATAAACTTACCTGGAACTAACATAATTCCTCTAATACCCTAACCCTATATGTAGACTGGAAGTAGATGTGGACAGAACATACTGCCTAAACTTAGTTTAAAATGCATTCAATGAGTCAGAAATTGCCATAATTCTATATTTTGGGGGTCATTATTACAGATTTGTTCCCTAACCTGGCTACCTAAGACAAAGGAGATTGCAACTGGCCAAGGTTCTCCCAAGAATGATGTGACTGTGTGGACCTGTCCTGGTCTGGCCAGGTCACGTGGATTTTTTGGTAAGTATATAAGTAGGTAAAATGACATGTATCTATTGCATGGTGAGCTGTTATTGGTGGAAAAAGCTATGAATGGAAGATTTTCTTCTTCTGGTTCTTTAAAGTATATATTTTATTAGGGGGAAAAACCCTACTTACCACACCTCAGGGATAGATGAGTGTTTCTGAATTTGACTAAGATTGTTCATCACTTATAATGGTCATTTTTTTTTTTGCATACGTGTAGGGATAATGAAGTGATAATTGTGGACAGTTTTCAAACTGTGTTTCTGAACTCTGGAGTTAGCATTGTAACTCATTTTACCCTATTTGGCAGAAAAACCAGCTGTGCTAAAATGTGTGGAAGATAGGAAAATATGCAAAGGGTGAGACATTATTCTATGCGGGGAGACCATTCCAGAGCATGAGATTCTGGGCGAGCCTCTGCCCTTTCAAGACAGACTGATATGGTTTCCTGGTGTGGATCTGTAAACACTTACTGGCTACTTCTTGAAAGCAAGACCTCATGATGGAGAACAGGACTCGGACCTTGTTCTCAAGAGTCTTAAATTATCTTTGGGTGCAATCTGAAATATTAAGGCGGGCTGAGGAAAATAGAAGTGTTGGTTGTTGAAGGAACAGGGCACTGACATCCAGTCTCTTGTAGACCTCTGATTATATATTCTGTCTTCTTCCTCTTGCCACTCAACTCATTTTCTGATCATCCCTCAAATGTATTTATCCAACATTTATTAATACTAAGCGTCTATTATGTACCAGGCAATTTTGATGCTGCTGGGCATACACAGGTGAACCAGACAGACAATATCCTTGCCCTCTTGGAGCCTATACTTCTGTGGGAGGAGGTAGACAAAAGTCAGATATACATGATATTAGGTGGTGATGATACCATGACTCTCTGGAGATTCTGGGAATGTTATTTGGCAATGACAAAACTCCTCAACAGAGAGTCTTCCTGCTTCTGGTGCTCATCCTGGCTAGAGCTCTGCTTAGCCTCAAAATAACTTTCTATCCTTCAGCTGTTATACTGTGTGACTTGGTGAATAAAAATACAGACAGCTCTTGACAGAGCCATATCAGTGCCAGAATGGGTGTAGGAGAAGCATGAGGTGGTCCTTGGCATATATTAATTACAATTAACCAGACCTTTTTAGTTTAGGGAAACATTAAATCAAGCCTTAAAACTTAGGTGGGAGTACTGATAGATAACTTTTGCATGAATTTGCTGATGCTCAGAATAAATAAGGTATTAGTGCTTTATTTTTTCATTTCTCTGGTCATAATAAGTTATACTTTTTAGTTTTAATGATTTGTGAACTTTTAAAATATTAGACAGCAGGGAGTATATTTAACCCTTCCTCCTTCCTTTAAGTCGCTTCAGTTGTGTCCGACTCTGTGTGACCCCATAGATGGCAGCCCACCAGGCTCCCCCATCCCTGAGATTCTCCAGGCAAGAACACTGGAGTGGGTTACCATTTTCTTCCGCAATGCATGAAAGTGAAAAGTGAAAGTGAAGTTGCTCAGTTGTGTCTGACTCTTAGTGACCCCATGGATTATAGCCTATAGGCTCCTCCATCCATGGGATTTTCCAGGCAAGAGTACTGGAGTGGGGTGCCATTGTCTTCTCCCAATGTTTTTGGTTAGAGAAGATGCAGTTAATTTTGAACTTTTAGACACTAATTTTCATCTCTAACTCAGTAGTTTCTTCTATGCACAATATTTCCCTAAAGCATTTAGCAGGAAGATTGTTTTACAAATGCACATCATGTGGTCAGATAAATTTGGAAATTCTGAGTTAAATAAGAAAAGTTTTACTTTCTTAATGATGTTTCAAAGACTTTGATACATTACGTGTGTTGGGAATCTCCAAGAGGAATCATTTGGTGTTTCCAAGCCAGGCTTCATGAATACGTGAACTGCGAACTTCCAGATGTTCAAGCTGGTTTTAGAAAAGGCAGAGGAACCAGAGATCAAATTGCCAACATCCGCTGGATCATCGAAAAAGCAAGAAAGTTCCAGAAAAACATCTATTTCTGCTTCATTGACTATGCCAAAGCCTTTGACTGTATGGATCACAATAAACTGTCAAAAATTCTGAAAGAGATGGGAATACCAGACCACCTGACCTGCCTCTTGAGAAACCTATATGCAGGTCTGGAAGCAACAGTTAGAACTGGACATGGAACAACAGACTGGTTCCAAATAGGAAAAGGAGTACATCAAGGCTGTATATTGTCACCCTGCTTATTTAACTTCTATGCAGAGTACATCATGAGAAACGCTGGACTGGAAGAAGCACAAGCTGGAATCAAGATTGCCGGGAGAAATATCAATAACCTTAGATATGCAGATGACACCACCCTTATGGCAGAAAATGAAGAGGAACTAAAAAGCCTCTTGATGAAAGTGAAAGAGGAGAGTGAAAAAGTTGGCTTAAAGCTCAACATTCAGAAAACGAAGATCATGGCATCTGGTCCCATCACTTCATGGGAAATAAATGGGGAAACAGTAGAAACAGTGTCAGACTCTATTTTCTTGGGCTCCAAAATCACTGCAGATGGTGACTGCAGCCATGAAATTAAAAGACACTTACTCCTTGGAAGGAAAGTTATGACCAACCTAGATAGCATATTGGAGAAGGGAAAACCTATGGACAGAGGAGCCTGGTAGGCTGCAGTCCATGGGGTCGCTGAGTCTGACATGACTGAGTGACTTCGCTTTCACTTTTCACTTTCATTCATTGGAGAAGGAAATGGCAACCCATTCCAGTGTTTTTGCCTGGAGAATCCCAGGGACAAGGGAGCCTGGTGGGCTGCCATCTATGGGGTCACACAGAGTCGGACACTACTGAAGTGACTTAGCAGCAGCAGCAGCAGCAGCAGAAGATAACATATTAAAAAGCAGAGATATTACATTGCCAACAAAGGTCCGTCTAGTCAAGGCTATGGTTTTTCCAGTGGTCATGTATGAATGTGAGAGTTGGACTGTGAAGAAAGCTGAGTGCTGAAGAATTGATGCTTTTGAACTGTGGTGTTAGAGAAGACTCTTGAGAATCCCTTGGACTGCAAGGAGGTCCAACCAATCTATCCTAAAGGAGACCAGTCCTGGGTGTTCATTGGAAAGACTGATGCTGAGGCTGAAACTCCAGTACTTTGGCCACCTCATGCCAAGAGTTGACTCATTGGAAAAGACTCTGATGCTGGGAGGGATTGGGGGCAGGAGGAGAAAGGGATGACCGAGGATGAGATGGCTGGATGACATCACCGACTTGATGCACACGAGTTTGGGTGCATTCTGGGAGTTGGTGATGGACAGGGAGGCCTGGCGTGCTGCGATTCATGAGGTCGCAAAGAGTCGGACATGACTGAGTGACTGAGCTGAACTGAACTGAAGTTCTTTGGGAAATCTTTGTATGGGAACATCTCAAGATCTTGCTCTATGAACACCCTTCAGTGGACAATGCCACATGGTGCGGGGCCACTGAGGTCTTCAGCTTCTATGTGTTTTTACTGTGAGTCAGTATTTCCATCATGGGTCAAGATCAGCATTGAAAAAAAAAGAAGTAGAATGGTATAGAATGGAAAAATGGAAAAGTAGGTTTTATTTTATGAAACTTTTGTCATTGTCATCAGTACATTTGCATGTCTATGTGTGGGGTCACCACATAAAATGTGGTTTTGACAATGAATTGTGGTCAAAAAGCTGGAAAGAAGCTATTTTCAATTATGGTCATGCTTTTAGTAATTCTGATCCTGTTACCCGCAGTCTTAATTCTCTGGAGGAAAATTTTAGTTAAAGAGGTTCTCATCCACCTGACTATAGAAGAAAGATGCCTTATAATTTCCCCTCCAACCCTCCTCTGCTCCCACCACCACCCCGCTACGCCCCCCACACCGCCAAGGCTGTAGTTTCTAAGCTTTGAAACAGTGGTAGCTGACTTTCTAGCTTATAAGTGAGACCTGGCCTTTGACTAAGTTCCATCAGTCCATCACACATGTGTCAGTACATGGGCTCACTTATGGCTGTTGGTTCATAAAGAAAACCAACCTTTCAATGCTTCCAGTGACAGTAGTACTCTTGGAACGTGGGGATGTAAATTCCAAACAAGAACTTCATCTGAAATAAGGTGGCATTTCCTTCTATCTAGTAAACTAAGATTGTCATGAATGTGAAAGAAGTATTTCAAGAATGCTTTTGTTTCCATCCAAAGGCCATTTTCCTAACAAGTTCTGGAAGTAGCTGTCCATCTTTTTTTAAGTCAAGATACTTTTCAAAGTCTGTTCTATAAAAGATTTGGACTTTCCCCCTGTTGTTTCTTTTTCCACTTTCTCTCCCTCCTTCCTTTTCATCTTAATGCACATAATAAAGAACGCATGAGTATTTATCACTGATTATATTTATTGAATAGAATTTTCTTTTTAGGATTAATTTTAAAGCATTAGTATCAGTTCAGTTCAGTTCAGTCGCTCAGTCGTGTCCGACTCTTTGTGACCCTATGAATTGCAGCACGCCAGGCCTCCCTGTCCATCACCAACTCCTGGAGTTCACTCAGACTCGTGTCCATCGAGTCAGTGATGCCATCCAGCCATCTCATCCTCAGTCGTCCCCTTCTCCTCCTGCCCCCAATCCCTCCCAGCATCAAAGTCCTTTCCAATGAGTCAACTCTTCGCATGAGGTGGCCAAAGTACTGGAGTTTCAGCTTTAGCATCAGTCCTTCCAAAGAAATCCCAGGGTTGATCTTCTTCAGAATGGACTGGTTGGATCTCCTTGCAGTCCAAAGGACTCTCAAGAGTCTTCTCCAACACCACAGTTCAAACGCATCAATTCTTTGGCGCTCTGCCTTCTTCACAGTCCAGCTGTCACATCCATACATGACTACTGGAAAAACCATAGCCTTGACTAGACAGACAGTCGGCAAAGTAACGTCTCTGCTTTTGAATATGCTATCTAGGTAGGTCATAACTTTTCTTCCAAGGAGTAAGTGTCTTTTAATTTCATGGCTGCAGTCACCATCTGCAGTGATTTTGGAGCCCCCCCAAATAAAGTCTGACACTGTTTCCACTGTTTTTCCATCTATTTGCCATGAAGTGATGGGACCAGATGCCATGATCTTCGTTTTCTGAATGTTGAGCTTTAAACCAACTTTTTCACTCTCCTCTTTCACTTTCATCAAGAGGCTTTTTAGTTTCTCTTCACTTTCTGCCATAAGGTTGGTGTCATCTGCATATCTGAGGTGATTGATATTTCTCCTGGCAATCTTGATTCCAGCTTGTGTTTCTTCCAGTCCAGCGTTTCTCATGATGTACTCTGCATAGAAGTTAAATAAGCAGGGTGACAATATACAGCCTTGACGTACTCCTTTTCCTATTTGGAACCAGTCTGAACGATCTATATTTTCCTAACTAAATTAAGTTGTTTTTCATTTATATGGCATGTGTGTGTGTGTGTGTGTGTGTGTACTCAGTCCTATCTGACTCTTTGTGGCCCCATGGGCTGCAGCATGCCAGGTTCCTCTGTCTTTTACTATCTCCCAGAGTTTGCTCAGATTCATGTCCATTGAGACAGTGATGACATCTAACCCTCTCATCCTCTGCTACCCCTTCTCCTTTTGTTTTCAATCTTTCCCAGCTTAATAATGGATACTGGCCTTTAATAGAAAAAGAAACTCTTTTTTTGTGCTGAGTTTGGAGCATGGTAAACAGTTAAAGCTTTGAACTGGATTCTAGTTCTGGCTGTATCATTAACAAGCTGTGTGACTTTGAACAAAGCGTTTGATATTCTTAAAGTTTTTCTTCAACTCTAAATTAAAAGGATGGCATTATATCAATGAATTTAAACATTTTTTATGCACCAACATGCCTAGGGCCAATCCCGTGTCCTTGGGGGGTGTCTCTGTGTGTGTTGTATGTGTCTGTGTATGCATGAAGGAGAGCACTGGGAGTTCTGTGTGCAGGTGGAAAAAGCCCTAAGTATCTAAGAAATGTCTCCTTTAGGAGTGAAATAGTGTAGCTATACTCTGTGCTGTTGAGAATCTTGTGTCAAGAGAACAAGATTATTTCTGAAATTCCAGCTCTCAATTGAATTGTAAGCCATACTGCTCTATGAGGGGGTGACCACCGATCTCATTTGATTTTATTTGTGCCCCCAAATGCCTACCCACTCAGAAACATATCCCCTACTTCTTTCCTACTTTGTCCTAGTTCCAGCTTTCTTTCATGGAGTCAGCTTTGTCTCTTTCTGTGTAAAGTTTTGATCATGAAAGTCATTGTTGGATTAGGATAGGTTTATTTTCCGAGGAACATTAGTCCTTTAAGAGGCTCAAGTCAAAAGGACCAAGTAGGTTTCAGAAATGCTGCCTATTATAGCCTCTTCTCCCAAATATTTATGATGCATATGAAAGTATTAGTCTCTCAGTTGTGTCCAACTCTGCAACCCTATGGACTGTCACTCCAGGCTCCTCTGTCCATGAAATTCTCCAGGCAAGAATACTGGAGTGGATTGCCATTTCCTCCTTCAGGGGATCTTCCTGACCCAGGTATCAAACCTGGGTCTCCTGCATTACAGACAGATTCTTTACCTACTGAGCCACTAGGGAAGCCCTATAATGCATATAGCAGTTTTGAAATAAGGAATCCTGTTTAATTTTCTTAACTTGGAGCTCCCAAATTAACATGATCATTAAAGACTCTTTTCATTTTTAAATACCGAACAACCTCACATAAAACTTTTGTCTCACAGAATGTTCTTTGAGAAATGGTCAGTTGGTTAACAGAAAGAGGGGTATTGTCCTCAGAATTTCACACAAAAGGCTCATGTTTGCTTTGTGGGACAGATTTTTGTATCCTTTTCCATTAAGCTACATGAGTTTATTTGATTAGCTTCTTGAAACCAAGATCCTAAAGGGGTTACTTTCAGGGGAGGATAAAAAGAGGGATGGGGTATGTGGTAGGAACATGGCCAAGGGAATTCCTGGGAGTTGGTGGAGTAGAGAAGATAGAACTAATAATGGTAGAAGGCATGAGGTTGTGGGGAACTAAAAGCTGGTCCCCTCAGAGCTATCCAAGTCAAGTCCCTGGAACCTGGGAATGTAACTTTATTTGGTGAAAGGGTCTTTGCAGGTGTAATTAAGTTGAGGATTTTGAGATGAGATCATTCTGGATTATCCAGATGGGCCCTAAATGTAATAGCAAGCATCTTATAAGAGGCACACAGAGGAGAACAGACACACAGAAGTGGAGGCGACTTGACCACTGAAGCAGAGACTGGAGTGATGTGGCCACCATTCTGGGATGGTCAGCAGCTGCCAGAACTAGAAGAGGCAGGGAATGGAGTCTCCAGAGGAAGCCAGCCCTGCCAGCCCCTTGATTTGGGACCTCTGGCTTGTGAGAGAATATATTTCCGTTGTCTTAAGCCATGCAGCTTGTGGTAATTTACTACAGCAGCCCCAGGGATCTAATACAAGGGGGAAACACCCTGAAGGGGCAACGGTGAAGCAGAACTTGGCCACTTTAGGCTGTTCCCCAGAGCCCACGCTGACTGTGTTTTCTTGGCAAAGGTGCAGTGGGAGCACCAGCCCCAAATGTGGCAGGTGTTTGGAGAAGCCCTTTATCCTGGGATGGGATTCATGGCCCCCAGCTTAGGTTGCTTCCCAGTCCTAGGCAACAGCCCTTGACACATGGAACATGAGCTGTCTGTCTGTCTTCCCACAGACCACCGAGGCTGAGTGCTACACCTGGCTTTGAGTCCAGACCAGACCCGAGTCTTTTCTGCTGCAGCGGATGGCACAGCCTGCATATGGAATTGCTGCTAGTCACTCAGCCCCTCCCGGCTTCAGCTTCCTCATTTTGACACGAGAATAATGATATTGGCCTTGCCTTCTCCATGGCATTGTCACGAGGCTCAAACAAGATGGCGCTTTTCCTGAGGTGAATGCCTGTTCCCCTGACCTTTTTCTCAGGTTACTTTACTTGCTCTGTTTCATCCCACCACAACTTCCAGATGCTGTCTCATTCTGTGCTCTTTCTGCTTTCCTCCTCCTCCTCCGCTTTTCTTCTTCTCTCTGTCTCCTCCTTGTTAGAGATGCATTTTCACTGCTATAGTCCCAAGAATATCTACTGCAACGATTGGTAAACTCTTCTTTCCCCCTTCACTTTTTTTTTCCAAGCTCCAGCCTTATACTTGGGTCTCTGGAGATATATGTGTGTGTGTATATATATATATATATATATTTTTTTTTTCTATTTTGGCTGCGTGGTATGGCATGGTCTTAGTTCCCTGACTAGGGATCAAACCCATACCCCTGCAGTGGAAACTTGAAGTTGTAACCACTGGACCACTAGGGAAGTCCCTTGGTTATTTCTTCACTGAGATCCTTTGCTGTCTTTAGCTCAAACTCAATACATTAAAGCCACAACTTATTCACTTGAATAAGCACAGCTTACTCATTTAAATATTGATTAAAGTGCGCCTCTGTGTCAAGCATAAGGCTTCCCTGGTGGCTCAGTTGGTAGAGAGTCTGCCTGCAGTGTGGGAGACCTGAGTTCGATACCTGAGGTGGGAAGATCTCCTGAAGAAGGAAATGGCAACTCACTCCAATATTCTTGCCTGGAGAATTCCATGAACAGAGGAGCCTGGTGAGCAATAGTCCATGGCGTCACAAGGAGTCGGACATGACTGAGAAACTAACTTTAATATGGATTAAGCATATGGATTATTTCCTCCAGACAAGGACTTCCTTGAGACTCCCTTTTCTCTCCTCATGATCTCCTCTTACCCTAGTCATCCCATCACTCAGGGAGCCTCCTGGTTATTCAGTTTTCTCCTTGTTCTCTATCTTTTGTTTCACCCTAGTAACTCCTCGGAGAAGGCAGTGGCACCCCACTCCAGTACTCTTGCCTGGAAAATCCCATGGACGGAGGAGCCTTGGTGAGCTGCCGTCTATGGGGTCGCACAGAGTCGGATGCGACTGAAGTGACTTAGCAGCAGCAGCAGCAGCAGTAACATCCTACACACCTGATGACCAATTTGTGGCAATTGCCTCATGGGTTTCCACATTACTGTTAGGTTTAATTTCTAAAAGCACTGTGCTGATCCTCCCAGTCCCCTGCTCATAAACTCTCAGTGACTCCCCATTATCTAACCCCCTTGACCTCAACCTTGGAATCTGAGCCCAGAATCCGAAGTTAGGGGACCTATACTTAACTAGGCTCTGCCATAAACTTACTGAGTGACCTTGGGTATGCCACGACATGTGCAAACAGGGCTTTGGATTTGATAGCTGCTAAGGTTTTTTGAAGCTCCATCAGGTCACTGTTCTTTTTAACGGTTCACTCACCTCCTGTGTTATCGCTGGGCTGTCATGATTTCCTGCCTTATGCCTTTGTTGGAGCTCTCATCCAGTCTGGAATTCCTGTTCCTCAGTTCCTTTGCTCTGTACCTTCACTTAAGTCCTATCCTCTCCAGGAAGTGTTTTGAAATAATGTTACCTGGCTTTGAACTCTTGGTATCAGCCTGTGTCACCTACTTTGTGTTATTATAACTATTCTAATTGTTTAAAAAATCTTTTATTAGTATGGGAATCTTTATTTAAACTTCAGCATGCTTATTTCTTTCACAAAATTGTATTGAGGAGTGGAGGGAGCACATGTTATATTTTTTGGTGCCCTCTGGAATGTTTTGCGTGTGTCAACTAACATATGTTGATTAAATTATTTACTTTATCATAAGCTTTTACTAATACACACACACTCCTTTAATATCTCTCTTCAAAAAAATAATACCAAATAAGTGAAAGTGAAGTCTCTCAGTCGTGTCTGACTCTTTGTGACCCCGTGGACTATAGGCTACCAGGCTTCTCCATCCATGGGATTCTCCAGGCAAGAATACTGGAGTGGGTTACCATTTCCTTCTCCAGGGGATCTTCCCGACCCAAGGATCGAACCCAGGTCTCCCGCATTGGAGGCAGATGCTTTAACCTCTGAACCACCAGGGAAGCCCAAATAATGCCTTGATAATTGAAAAGTGGAATAGTAAATACAAGGAGTATTAGGACTCTCCTGATAAATTGACAATGTATTCTGTTCTTTACCCTGTTTTTAAACTCAGAAAATCTGCTTGGTAGTGCTAGTAATTCTTACCTTACAAAATTTTAGGTCACCAAAAAGTGCAAATGTGATACATCCCTCTAATGCACACTCTTCTTTTTTAAGATAATGGCTGTCATTTGATCTTATTTAGCCAAGTATAAACTATAAGGAAAAGTTTAGCAGGGAAAGGAGCAAAACGGTGAGACCATTTCCAGTTTCCCCCACCATTCTGATATGGTTACATCTCTCTTAAAAATCTCATGAGACTAAGACATGACCAAAGGACCAAAGATTACTTCTCTCAATTAATACTGGTGTGTGAACAAGGTTCTCATTTAAGAAAAACAACAATGTATCTTTTACCGCTGTTAGTTTTATGGAAGTCTGGAATATGGTTTCAGTAAAGAAAAAATGAACTCAGACAATACACAAAACAGAAGATTTAGCTACAAAAATTGTGTAGTATAAAATTTTTATTGAGTAATAATTCACATAAAGGATATAAATCTTAAGTGTATAGCTTAATGTATTTAATTTATGAATAGATTAAGATCAAGATCTATGAGTAAATCATCCAGATCAAGATGGGAACATTTCTTTTACCCCAGAAGATTCTTTGTGTCACTTAGTCAACACCCCTCCACTATTCCAACCTTGGTTACCATGAATTGGTTTTTCTTTTTGCCAATCTTCAATAAATGTAATAATACAGTAAATATTCTTTTATGTGGAGTCTGGTTTCTTTTATTCAATGTTAAATTTGTAGGAGTAGTTACTGTTGCTGCATGTAACTATAGTTTGGTCTTTTAATTGCTAAATAATATCACATTGTATATACAACAATTGTTTTTCTATTTTATTATAGGTGGACATTTATTTTTAATTTTAACTTTCAAGAATAAAGTTGCTATGGACATTCTCAAACACATATTTGGTGGGGAAAGCCCTCATTTCTGTTTGGACTATACCCAAGAGTAAGAATTGTTAAGTCAGAGCATATGTGTTTATTCAGTTTTAATAGACACTGTCAATTTTCCTAAGAAACTCTACCAGTTTACACTTCCACCAGCAATGAACAAGAGTTTCACACAACTATTTTTAAGTGAACTTCAAAATCTCTAATAAATGTTGCCAGTAGAGAATATTCCATCTATCTTCTTATTGCTATTAAAATCCTAATTATGGATTATAGCAGACATCTAAAATATCATCCTAGTGACTCTTATCTCTTTTAGATATCAGCATGAGGTTTCATTTCTAATATAAGGGCTCTTATCACCAGCTTCATATTAAAATCATTGGGGAAACATAAAAAGAACACTTTGTCCTGGTTCTCATCAAATTAAATAAAAATTTCTAAAAGTGAGGCATACATTAAAAAGAATACATTTGAATCATTCTAATGAGGTGGGTGAAACTGGAGCCAGTTATACAGAGTGAAGTAAGCCAGAAAGAAAAACACCAATACAGTATACTAATGCATATATGTGGAATTTAGAAAGATGGTAACGATAACCCTGTATGCGAGACAGCAAAAGAGCACAGATGTATAGAACAGACTTTTGGACTCTGTGGGAGAGGGAGTGGGAGAGGGTGGGATGATTTGGGAGAATGGCACTGAAACATGTGTACTATCATGTAAGAAACGAATCGCCAGTCTAGGTTCAATACAGGATACAGGATGCTTGGGGCTGGTGCACTGGAATGACCCAGAGAGATGATATGGGGAGGGAGGTGGGAGGGGGGTTCAGGATTGGGAACTCGTGTACACCCGTGGCAGATTCATGTCAATGTATGGCAAAACCAATACAGTATTGTAAAGTAAAATAAAGTAAAATAAAAAAAATAATAAAAATAAAAGTGAGGCATAGACATTGGTCATTTTAAAGAGCCTGGTAAGTCTAATGGGCAGCCATGGTTGAAAACCAGTGGACCAGTATTTTGGTCAGTCTGTAAGCTATGTCCTTTCGTTTGTTTTAAGAAGCTGTCTCAGTGTTGCTGCATGTTCTTAGTTTGGACATACCATGTGTTTATATGTATATGTTTACATATATATACATACACACACATAAAATTTATATTCCAAAGTGAACTGATGGAAATCAAAGGAATCTGTTCATATAATCTCATCTTGATGCAGCTACTGGGCTGATGACTATCCACTATGTTCAGCATGCTGAATGAACATCTTGGTTTCTCTCCCAAAGGAAACTTTCAGACCATGATTCAGCACTCACTCCCTAGTATGAGATGGCAGCCACCATAACCATGTTGATTGTACCTACCCAGGCTCAAGGACGAGGAGAACCAAGAAATCACCTAGCTAACCCAAAGCTTAAATTCAAACTACTGAGAAAGGAGGCTGACTTTTTCTAGCTAAGTGCCTTGTTAATATTCCCTAGAATTTTAATTTCCATTTCTCTCCTGCTTTGAAAAATACTCTAAGGAATTTCCTGTTTCTGCTTCTCCCAGTGGGCTCAGGTTCTTGTATATAAATCTGAGTAGCAGGTGTTGATGTGGAACAATGGCCTGTGAAGGGCAAATATTTCCTTTTAATCCAGATGCTCCAGATTGGCTGCTTCTGTTTCTTGCAGAATTGCTGGGCCCTTGACTGTACTTGTTACTAGTTTCTTGCAGAATTGCTGGGCCCTTGACTGTACTTGTTACTAGACAGACTGACCTTAGTGTTCCTCCTGCTGGGCCTGGCCCATTGAATCAGTGAAGTGAATAATTCAAGTCAAATTTGCATGTCACTTGTCACATGGATGACACGGGTGACCCTGGTCCATTGACCTGTCCCTTGCGTTATCCACAAGATCTCTATATTACTCTATTCCACTTTGCTGGTGGATATCTGCCTGCTATATGTTATAGGAGACAAGTACAGTGATAGAAGTTGATTTTATTTATAATGAAATTAAGAAATGACAGCACTGGGTGTATATCTGAAGAAAACCATAATTCAAAAAGATACGTGCATTCCAATGTTCACTGAAGCACCACTTAACAATCACCAGGACATGGAAGCAACCTAAACGTCCATCAGAGGAATGGATAATAAAGGTGTGGTGCATATATACAATGGAATATTACTCAGCCATAAAAAGAGCAAAGTAATGCCATTTGCAGCAATGTGGATGGACGTAGAGATTGTCATACTAGTGAAGTAAGTCAGATACAGAAGGTCAAATATCATATGATATCACATGTATGTGGAATCGAAAAAAAAAGGGTAAAATGAACTTATTGATGAAACAAAAGTAGAGTCACAGATGTAGAAAACAAACTTAAGGTTATCAGGGATGGGGGGAGTGATATATTGAGAGACTGGGACTGACATATCCATACTACTATCAGTTTATTCAAAGTAGGTAACTAATAAGAACCTGCACAGGGAGCTCTATTTAATACTCTATAATGGCTTATATAGGAAAAGAATCTAAAAAAGAGAGGATATATGTGTAACTCTGATTCACTTTGCTGTACACCTGAAACTAATACAACATTGTAAATCAACTATACTTCAATACAGCAAATGAAATACAAGTATCTAAACTGCTTGCTTCATAGTCTTAACTATCCAGTTGAGGTGTTTCTTTGAGAGAAGGATGTAGACGCCGGGCCCTCGAGGGTCTCCGCATCTCTTCGGAATGCCAAAGGCAGTGATGCCTCTGAAAGTGCCTTCACATATCAGAGGGCTTCCAGAATCTCCCTTGGGGAAAACAAGAGGAATGGTGGAGATCAGCATCAAGTGTGACCACTAGCAGCATGGAAGAAATGCCATTCAATGTGAAGCATTTAACATGAAGTTAAGACCAACCTTGACTTACTTGATGATGAGTGCTTAACAAACCAAAATGTTGAGGAATATTCAATGATATAGTCAATTTTTTTTTCTTGATTTGTTTACAAAGCAGTGAAAATTGAAACGAAACTTGAATTATTATTTGTGGAATCCAGTGATTTTGAGACAAACTCTCTGATTTAGAAACTCTCCTTTTTGTCATTTTCTCAAAATGCTGAGTAACTCAAAGCATAAAACAGTCAAATGCAGATGGGCCATTGAGGCAAAAAATAAAAGCTATGTTTTCTAGTTCTTCTGGGAGTTAATTGTCTTCTCAAAGGAACAAAACCAAAGCAACTCGTTCTTCACCTTCTCAAACAAAAATTGCTCCCTTGAATCTCTCTCTTTTTTTAATGAGAAAGAAACATTTAATGAAAGAAGTCATACCTCTTAAGAGCATATGGAATGTGAAAGACTCAAACTTCATCAATTCATCAATACAGTAACCATTGAAGAGAAAATTACATGGTAAAGCTTGTGTCTATCACCTTATCATAGGCTCAGTGAATATTAAAATTAGACCTTGGAGGTCCATTCCTTCAAACTCCCACAAACGCCATTCTTCTCTAGCAAACACTGTTCATTTAGTCAATATTCATGGAGTACCTACCAGGTGCCATGCAGTCTTCTAGACCCTAGGACTAGATCAGTGAACAAAATAGATGAAAAGTACTACTCTTGTGGAATTTGCACTATTCTTTGCCCTTCCTCCTAAGTCTCTTGAGCATCTGATGCTAGATGGATGCTCCTGGAAGTCAGTGATTATACTTCAGAGCTCCCTCCCTAGGAGGGGGGCTTCAGTCAGCTGTAAGTCATGCTTTATCCTTGTGACTGCACTACCCAGTATGTGACCTTGCCTTCTCTCCAGGAACTCTGTGTGACCCCATGGACTATACAGTCCATGGAATTCTCTAGGTCAGAATACTGGAGTGGGTAGCCTTTCCCTTCTCCAGGGGATCTTCCCAATCTGAGGATCAAACCCAGGTCTCCTGCATTGCAGGTGGATTTGTGCCACAAAGGAAGCCACAAGAAACTCTAGATCAGCATATTTAAAGATATTTAAAGTCTAGAGACCCGATTGGCTGTTTCCCTGCTGTGGCTTTAGGGATGACTGGTGTTGCTCAATGAAGAGTCATTGAGGCTTGTACCTGGAATTCTGCAAACGAAAGGTTCTGAGAGTGCAGTTCCATCCCAGTGAGGTGAGAAGGGACAAACCAGTGCTCAGGGCTTAAACCTTAGTCAAATGTTCTTCTACCCCTATCTTTAAGCAGAGACCTGTCCCAGCCCTTCTCAGGGCACACTGAGAGGGAGGCTTGCATGTTCTCTGGTATGGAGTGCTTGGAAGTTGTTTCCAAAGGTCGAGCTCGGCGCTAGGAAGCTATGCAATTTACTCCAAGATCTTCAGTCAGTCTTGGGAATGCAGGCATTTCAAACTTACCTGGCTAAATGGCAGAGGAATTATTAGGGGGTGCTCAGATGGGGAAAGGCACTGAAGGCCCTAGATGAACCCTGACTTCAGCTCTCCTGAGTGTTACATATTTTTTTTTTCAGTTTAGATCTATATACGTTAATATGAAAAATGAGAAAAGATTGCTTCTTAGTGGTTTTTGATATAAAGTTAAGAATATGCAAGTAGTTCAACCCAGGCATGAGCAGTGAACTTGTTATTTTTGATGAACAACTCATCTGAGCTGAGAACATTAATTTATTTGACTGGAGTTTTATCAGACTTCTTTTAAAAAGCACTAGGACCCTGTAGAAGCCAACACAAAGCATGACGTCACACTCTCTATATCTGCATGACTTAACCCAACAGCTCAAGTTTGGGATCTTATTTTACTTACGTGGCAGGAGTCTTTTCCACCTCGGAGGCTTCCAGCACAAATCATATTCAGTCCAATCACAGGGTGATGATTATAGTGTGATTGATCATTGCAGATTTTTCTGTCTATGATGGTGACATTGACTTCTCTCAAAATATCGGACTTAGGGGAATTGTTGTTAAACTGTCCCCACCCTGCAACTCGACATGCAGTTCCTGGTTTCACATCACTGCCCACTTTGGGGAGCCGAAGGATAGCCACGTTTTTATTAAGTATTGCTGTTTTGTTCAGCTGTTGGAGGGCAAGCAAAAAGAGTTAATGGAACAAGATAATAAAAATGTCATTTTTAAAATTTAAGTTCTAGCCCAACTGCCAGGGACCCTCTCATACAGTTATCAGGCCACTAAAAAAGATTTCCATGTCAGAAGCCAGACTGTAGGAGCTTCTATGACTTTTGAATCAATCAAAAGTAAAATCAAAGGTTTGTACCTTTAGAAGTTTAAGATCGCCTTCATGTGTGTTCTGGTCATAGCGCGGATAGGGAAACTCTTTCTTAAAGACCCTGATCTGTTTTTCAGGCTCGTTCCTGCTTATTGAGTGAGCCCCAAGAATGATCTGGGATTTCTGGTTCCTGAAAACAGATGCAATACTGTTAATTTGGTTAACTCTTTAAAACAGGAGCTAAGCATATTATGGGCTGATCAGTTTCATTGTGCCATCTATAAATGTGCTTGCTGTGGAAATACCTGTTTGTGACTCAGAAAAAAATGTATACTTTTAAGAATAAAAGTGAATTGTTTATGAATTTATCATTGTCATCATGCTGACCTGCAGCTTATTTATAACAAGCTGAACTAGGTTCATTGAAAATCAAATGATAAGAGAATTCCATGGGGGACTTCCTCGATGGTCCAGTGGTTGGAGTCTGCCTACCAGTGCAGTGGACGCAGATTGCACCCTGGGTCTGGGAGGGTCCCCTATGCCGCGGGGCAGCTAGGCCAGTGCACCATGGCTACAGAAGTCCGTGGGCCCTAGAGCCTGTGCTCCGCAACAGGAGAACCCATTACAGGGAGAAACCCACACACAGCAAAGAGAGTAGCTCCTGCTTGCCGCAACTAGAGAAAGCCTGCTCACAGCAATGGAGACCCAGCACAGCCAAAAATTAAAATAAATATGTAATAAATATTGAAAAAAAAAAGAGAATTCCATGGTAGCCAAGCCAAGTCTTGGGATCTCTGTTGGAGTTATACTGCTGTCCCCTCAACCTTCCTTTGGTTGTAATAGAGAATCTGGTTGCAGATGACTGGAAAACAAGTCTCAGTGGTCTAGCAACAAAAGCAAAAGACACTATGTAGCTGTAGAACTGACGCACTGAAGAAATCTTAGTAAGAGGACAACAAGCTTATCTTAAATGGGCAAACTTTCAAAAATAGACTGCTTAATGGAAAACCCTATGTGCATGGCACTGAGTGTGTATATTTGAGGGAAAGGTGGTCTAAAGGGGGGGCCCCTTCGGATCTTCCTTTTCTTACTCCATGCTGAAGATTCATTTTGGTTAATAAAATCAAGATACTCTCTGATGTATTAATGATGAAGGCCATTATCATTCATAACTTAGTATAAACTACACCAACAATATATTCACACTGCTGTTTTTCCAGTACACAGCTGATATTAGTTTCACTTAGACCTTAGAACAGTGCTTTCAGTAGAGTATACTTTGATGATGAAATGTTCTATAAGTCCTCACTGTCCAATATGGAGCCACATGTAGGCTACTGAGGACTTGAAATGTGGCCAGTGAGACCGGGGATCTAAATTTGTCCTTTGATTTAATTTTAATGAATGCAAATGTATATAACTATAGATAACGCATGTAACCAACATGATTAGAGGCTGTCATAATGGACAGCCCAAGTTTAGAGGCTTGATTTAGGGAGGGAAGAAAAGATCAGTCCTCAAAGAGGTTTGAAGGCCGTGGTTGACCATGGTTATGAAATGGCTGAAGGTGTGAAAAGTTTTAAGAAAACAGGAAGGTTTTCAAAAGAAGCCTTCTCTACTTGACAGTGGTGCTCAGGTCCCTGAGGGCACACTGAAATTTTTCACCTTTCTGCACCATCATGAGGTCAAGACCAGAAGCCAAGACTTGCAGCCCTTGAGCCTGGTGACTCTGGAGGAGATCTTTCAAAAGTGCTCTGGATGCTGCTTCTTCTTTGGTCTGATTCTCTGGGGCTGAGTCTGGCCTCAACTCCCTTTTGGGGTTTTAAAGCAAGCTGCCAAAGATGTAAATGCTGTGAAGATCCTGTGGCTTTAATGATATTTACTCTCTTTGTTGATATTCCCCCAAGTTAGACTATCTCCACAAAAGTTTTTTTTTTTTTTTAAACCCAAGAACTTACAGGTCACAGTGAGCTGCAGTCAATACCCAGTCTTTGGCAATCAAAGCTCCGGCACAGATATTTTCTGCCTTAAGTAGCACCATGTAGGGTCTTGAATGAGGAGTCACTTCATTTCCTCCAATAATTTTTTCACAGAGATCTATTCAAAAGACGAAGACAAGTCATATCAGTGACCACCCTAAAGAGCTCTACTTATAATCACGTTTCTAAGGCTAGACATGCTTTTCCCACATAGAGAGGAGGAGGGATGAGAGCATATTCCACCCCTTCATGTCAATTTCAGATGTGGGCGTGCTTGCTAAGTCTCTTCAGTCATGTTCAACTCTTTGCAGCCCTATGGACTGTAGCCTGCCAGGCTCTTCTGTCCATGGGATTCTCCAGGCAAGAATCCTGGAGAGGGTTGCCATGCCTTCCTCCAGGCGATCTTCTCGACCCAGGGATCGAACCCGTGTTGCCTGCAGCTCCTGCACTGCAGGCGGATTTTTTACCGTGGAGCCACTGGCAGAGCCCAGATCAGACACCTGAATGTAAATCCCATTCCTGTTGGAGTCTGAGAGGTCTCGCTCTTTTACCCACAGAAGCCATGCCATTGGCAGGTCCAGGGATTATCAGGCTGGAAATCTGTCACAGCCACTGGCCTCAGGCCTCAGGACTTGTAAAAGGCAGACAACTGTGCATGAGTTTATACCAGTAACTGGTGCTACAGGAACTGCTGGTGTCTGCCCATCCCTCCCCTTTTCTGGCTAAGTATTAATCTGGGGGAAGCAGAGTTGCTTTTATAAGCTTGAAAACCTCCCTTTTCACCCTGAGCTCTTGCAAAACACCACAGCTTACAAACTGGCATTAGCACCTTTTAGCTGTAACTGTACGCATGAGTTTTTTGGTCATCATGAGTCTTTTCCTTATTGAAATTTGTACCCTTCTCATTCATAAATTGAGAGACTGTCTTTCGCACCTGAAACTCTTCTTCAATCTCCAGACTGAACCACGTGGTTTAATCTAAGCCCCTTTCTAATGAAGAGAAGTGAGAAGATGCTATAAGGAGAGAATTCTGCTTTAGCCAAATTTCCTTGGTGATAGACCAAGAGTAGAGACTATTAGAGAAAAGTGAAATGGAAGCCCAAAATCACTGCAGATGGTGTTTGCAGCCACGAAATTAAAAGATGCTTAGTCCTTGGAAGGAAAGTTATGACCAACCTAGACAGCATATTCAAAAGCAGAGACATTACTGAGGGCAGGAGGAGAAAGGGACGACAGAGGAGGAGATGGTTGGATGGCATCACCAACTCAATGGACATGGGTTTGGATAGACTCCGGCAGTTGGTGATGAACAGGGGGGCCTGGCATGCTGCAGTTCATGGGGTCGCAGAGTCAGACATGACTGAGTGACTGAACTGAACTGAGATGGAAGCACAAGGTAAACCATCCCTGTTGGTTGAAAGGTTGTTGTGCCCTCTTGATATATTCTCAGTGCCACCTTCTACACCAGATGTTCTTGGATTCTTCTCAAGCATTGCTCCTGACCATTGACTAGGACTCATGGTTCTCTCAGTAGGGTACTGTGCCTGTTTCTCTATTAATAAAGCCAACTTATTGCCAGATTTACAATGAGATGTAAATGATGAGAGGGGCAGGGAAAATGGGTGTCCAGAAGGGCTCTCATTTCCAGAAGGGAGTTGGGAAGGGGAAATCCTAGACTCTAGAAGTAAAAGGATAAGGAACTTAGCGAAACAAATAGAACTTCACCTACATCTCAATTTTCCTGACGGATATCATGAAGAGATGGGTTCCAAAGATGCGTCTTTGGACTGTCTGAGCTGTAGAAATTGTAAACTCAGTACAATACTTCATTTTGCAGAGTCCTGTGATTGGTGAGCACAGAAAAAAGTCCTCATCTCCCACAAACTAGGATTCAGGAAGAGGAATTAGAACAGGTGAACAGCTTTAAAAACTAGCAATTCTTGGTCCCTACCTAGAATCAAAATAAATTAAAATCAGATAGGACCAGGGCTGAGATGTCAATATTGTTTCAATGTCTCCAGAGGATTCTGATGTGTAGAAAGATTGAGACAACCTGTCTAGAGGATTAAATCTTGCTTTGCTGTGTCTGTTCCATTTGGGAACCCATACTACTCTCTCTGACTGAAGGAAACAGAGTAATTAGCATTTGCTGTTTCCTTTGAAGAAAAGATATGATTGGATTTTTTTTTAATCTGCTTGGTTTCAGTGTTTCGTAGGACGTGGGCTTCCCCAGTGGGGGAAGTCCATCCGCCTGCATGCAGGAGACGTGGATTTGATCCCTGGGTCGGGAAGATCCCCTGGAGAAGAAAATGGCATCCCACTCCAATATCCTTGCCTGGGAAATCCCATGGACAGAGGAGCCTGATGGGCAACAGTCCATGGGTTCACAAAAGAGTTAGACGTGACTTAGTGACTAAACAACAATAACATGCTCTAACATAGTCGCTGGAACACGCTTATATTTTGCTGCTGCTCAGTCATGTCCAACTCTTTGTGACCCCATGGTCTGTAGCCTGCCAGGCTCCTCTGTCCACGGGGATTTTTCAGGCAAGCATATTGGTGTGGGTTGTCGTGCCCTCCTCCAGGGGATCTTCCCAACCCAGGGATCGAACCCAGGTCTTCTGCACTGCAGGTGGATTCTTTAGCATCCTAGCCGCAAGGGAAGCCCATGCTTATATTAATAGTATTCTGTCCATTCTTCTGTTTCTAATTTCCTGCAACCTTATTATTTCTAAAATTTCTCCTTATTTTTAGATGCAGAGATCTTCCTTGGGAATTTTTGGTAAGATAGGTTCCATCAGCCCTTGTCCACTATTTCCACCTCCAAAAACTGCCAGACCATGGAGAAAACCCAAGCTCTACACTTGTTGGCACAGTTCAGCCTAGCCCCAGAGTTGTTATCAGTGCCTAGAAAGATTTTAGGGAATTTCTAGAGCTACTCAGGGCTATTGTACCCTATTACCCTTCTAGAGATAATCCCATGAATTTTACAGCGTTTTAAACTAATGCCTGTGCAGCTCACATAAAATCAGGCTAGTTGGTTACTACCTAGTGCATCAAAGAATACACTTAATACAAAACTCTACAGCACTGCCAAAGAGTCGATGCTCCCCGTGTCCTAATGTATTCCCAAGGACATACTAGCCTAGAGAAATAATGATGAATATTTGAATCATTTTGACTTGGGGGGTACATCTAGGTCAGGTTTTTTTTAAAGACTGATGGATTATTGAAGTACAGTTGATTTTCTGCAGCAAGAAAGGCTGAGGTGTCGCTATTCCTTTCCTGAAAGGTGCTATTTGTTTTCCTAATTTCAGAGCTTTATGTCTGTTTGATTACTTGTTTTCACAGTCCTTTTGGGCAATTTGCAAGCCACACATTGGCAGCACTGGTGGTTCCATTATCTTTTATAAAAGAATTATAAAGAAGAAAGAAGGATTTTTCCTTCTAAAATAAAGATATATGTAGAGGGACTTTCCAGATGCCCCAGTGGTTAAGATTCTGTGCTCCCAATGCAGGGGCACGGGTTCAATCCCTGGTCTGGGTACTAGGATCCTACATGTCGCAACCCAGATCCAGTGCAACCAAGTAAATGAATGAATAAAAATTTAAAAAAGAATATATGTAGAATCCAAGGAAGAATGTTAAGACTTGCAGAAAAAAACCTCCTCTTAGAACACTTAGTTAATATTGCCAAAAAGTCTACTCCATTTTACTTAATTTATTATAGTGGAAATGACCAGGATCAGTCTTACCTTCAGGAATTAGGAGAAAAACGACAATCGAGAGAGTGGCTGCCGGAAAGATAGAGGAGTTCTTCATTGTGGCTGGTGTCCCCACATCAATCAATGTGAAATCTGTTTTCAGTTCTTGACTAGCTCTTATTTATACACTGAGAGTACAAAGGATGTGGTTTCCTTTCTTTTCTATCTTTCCCATTTCAAAGTTAGGCATTAGGGAAAGGAACCCCACAAGTGAGAACGGTGAGTAATCGCTCCTCCCCAGAGGGTGTGACCCCCCTCGGCGAGGACCTCTGTAGGGAGAGGGTTGTAAATCCGTGGCAGGCGGGGACTATGGGGCTTTGTTGCCATCAGAAATAGTATACAAGAAGAGACCTCAAATGTTTCAACTGAGATTTTGAGCATTCTAGTTTTCATCAGCAACATTATCTTCTCTATCCATTACCTATCACAAATGAAAGCTCTTTATAGTTTTTAATCAGAGATTTAAAATCGGTCACCTAAAAATTAGTCACTAGCCAAATGTCTTTTTAGTTATCACCGAGGATTTTGCAAGAATGAATCGGCCAAGTACACATGGAAATGTAGGAGGGAATCTTATTTATTCATAAGCTCGTGCCTGGATTTTCCTTCTCCACTTTGTTGAGGTAATTTGTTGTGCCCCTATCTGGAATCTGGCAGGTGGGGACAGAGGCTGGTGGGGTTAGGGAGCACTGGTTTTTTCCAGGCTGGCCTCTGATTGTGCTTCCCTGACGGTTTGATTTTACAACTTTAGACGTGTGAGAGTATCTGAATTTCTTCTCCCTCCTTCCTTCCCTTCCTCTCTCCCTCCTTCCTTTACTTTCTCCCTTCCTTCTTTCTGGATTTAGCTAAGAAAGGAAAATGGAAGTCAGATATCGCTACTTTGTTCCGATATTGGAGAACAACTCTAAGAAGGATCATTCTCAGTCTCTGAAGGAACGGTATTCAGTATGCTTTCTATTAGAAATGTCATCAGCTCTTTTTCTGAGCTGAGGATGTGGTCTTTATTATACTACATAAATAGTAATGTGTTTGATCAGGGTGTTGGCTGTTAACCAGCCATCCCCAGAGTTAACACCCTGAGGCTTTCAAACTCAGAGCTTGCTTTTTCAGAAATCACATGACCTTGGAAGGAAACCCCACTGAGACCCCTGTGTTTCTTTTTCTCAGCTATCACTGGTGCATCAAAGGTGAATCATTTTCAGTAAAATAGTGGGATTCCCTGCTTCTGGTTTTGGTGAATAATTTTAATGCAGACTAAAAAAGTCAATTTTTAATTGACTATAAGCTACTGAAAAATTTCCTAAAGGAAATTTTATATAGTTCTGTTTCTTTTTATGTGAATATGCTTACCCTCCCTCGACATATGGTAATGTTTAAAAAGGTATTTATTGATTTTGTTTTTGACTGTTCTAGGCCTTTCTTGCTGCATGTGGGCTTTCTCTAGTTGCAGTGAGCAGGGGCTGCTCTGTAGTGCAGGAGCTTCTCTTTGCAGTGGCTTCTCTTCTGTGGAGCACAGGCCCTAGAGTGAAGGCTCAGTGGTTATGGAGCACAGGCTTAGTCATCCTGTGGCCTGTGGGATCTTCCCAGACCAGGGAGGAACCCGTGCCCCTGCACTGGCGGGGGGGGGGGGGGTGGTGGCTCTTAAGCACTGGACCACCCATGGAAATACCTCATGATGATTTTTAACAGCTTTTGAGATATAATTTACATACTATCAAGTTCACTCATTTTAAGTGTATCATTCACTGGCTTTCAAGCTATTTTGAGTTGTGCAACCATCACCATAATCTGATTCTAGAACACTTATCATTCCCCAAGAAAGTCTCATAGCCATTAGCAGTCACTCAGCATTACCCTCCTTTCCCTGACTCCCCTGCCCTAGACAACCTCTAATCTAATTTCTGGCTTCTTAGACTTGCCTGCTTTGGACATTTCATATAAATGGAAATGCACAATATGTGGTCTTCTGTGACTGACTTCTTTCACTTAGCATGATGCTTTTTATTCCTTTTTATTGTCAAATAATATTCCATCACATGGAAATATATTTTATTTGCCAGTTTAGCAGCTGATATACTTTTTGTTGTTTCTACTTTTTACCTATTATGACTAATGCTGCTGTGAGCATTTATGTACATGTTTTTGTGTGGACATATGTTTTCCTTTTGGGAGTAGGGCATAAACCTAAGAGTGGGATGACTATGTCATATTTTAGCTATGTTTAGCATCTTGAAGAACTTCTACTTTTTAAAGTGGCTGAATCATTTTATATTGCACTAACAATGTATGAAGATTCCAGGTTTCTAAACTATTGTCAATATTTGCTATTAGTATTATTTTTTACAATTGCCATTCTAGTGAGTGTGAAGAAGTTTCTAATTGTGGTCTTGATTTGCATTTCTGTAATGATTAATGACTAATGTTGAGTTTCTTTTCATGTGCCACCAGGAGAGTCCCATAAGTATAAATTAAAAAAATTGTAAATTAAGGCTACCTATTTATACTCTTGGGAAAATGTTTAATTTATTCCAGTTATGAGTGAGCCTTTGCAATATTGTAAGCCAGTAGTTCTCAAAGTGTGGTTGGTGGACCCCTGGGTGTTACTGAAACTTTTTCAGGGGTCTTTGAGATTAAATTAATTTTCATAATAACGCTAAGATGTTGCTTGTTTCTATACCTGTGTGTTAACATTTTCGCTAATGTCACAAAGGCAATGATGGGGAAAACTGCTGGTGTCTTAGCACAAATCAGTGCAGTAGCATCAGACTGTACTAATAGTCACTGTATTCATTGTCAAAATGTCTGTAGTAAATGTCTTCTTAATATTCTCTGTTATGTGGGAAGTGTGCAATGTATGTGTGAAGCATGTTGGTTGCACATTAAAGTACTATGGTTGCTTTGAAGAAAAACACTAGTGTAATTGTTTGAGTTGCTAATTGATCTATCTCTTTCATGGAATACTATTTTTATTTGAAAGAATGCGGATTCATTTTTGCTACGCAGCAGCGGCGACAGAGGATGAGACGGTTGGATGGCATCACTGACTCAATGGACATGAGTGTGAGCAAACTCTGGGAGATAGTGAAGGACAGGGAAGCCTGGCGTGCTGCAGTCCACGGGGTCACAGAGAGTCAGACATGACTGAGCGACTAAACAACAAGAAGCTGATACAACATTGTAAATCAACTACACTGCAGTAAAATTAAGAAAAAAAGGAAGCTGACAGACAAAATATGATTATTCAGACTTTGATATTTAATGACAGTTTCTCAAATATGAATGAAGCGAAACTGTCACTTTAGAGAAAACAACTGACAATGTTTGTTGCTAACGATAAAATTAGAATTTTGGAAACACTTGTTTCTGCTCTCACAAGCTTGACATCTTCCCAACACTTAAGGACTTTCCCAGTCAGATGGTAGTGATATTAATAAATGTATTTTTAAAATATTGTGCAATGAATGTGTCAGAACTTGGAAAATCTACATAACTCAATGAATTAATATCTTCCAAAAGAGCAATGCATGCTATTATACGCATTTATATTTGAATTTGCTGTCCTCTTTTCATGGTCATAGAGAAGTGAATCAGCTGTTGAGGACAAGGCCTGGAATCATATTAATTAATGCATTACATAAATATTAATTGAACACCTCTGAGGTGCTAGACACAGTGCTAAATGCTGGAGATAAGACATAAAGGTGAATAAATATTTAATCTTTGCCTTATGGAGCATAACGTCTACTAAGAAAGAAATTTATAGACATATGAAATGTTTTTAAATTGTGTTCGTGATGGACAGGGAGGCCTGGCGTGCTGTGGTTCATGAGGTCGCAAATAGTCGGACACGACTGAGCGACTGAACTGAACTGAAAGGAACAAAACTGGGTTCTGAAGTGGAGAATACTAAGAGAGGGTCTGACTCTGAGAGGATGCCAGGCCATGCCAAGCTGCTTCAGTCGTGTCCGACCCTGCGCGACCCCATGGACGGCAGCCCACCAGGCTCCTCCGTCCACAGGATTCTCCAGGCAAGAATACTGGAGTGGGTTGCCATTTGAGCAGCCAACATTAAAGCCAACCTGAGAAAACCTAGTGGGGAGTGGGTGTGTGTGCAGGTGTGAGTGTGAGTGCCTGTGAGAGTGGGGACATATGTGAGAGTGTGTGTGAGGGCACAGATCCTGGTGTGTGTGTGTGTGTGTGTGTGTGTGTGTGTGTGTGTGTGACTGAGGAAAGAATCTTGGCACAGCCGGAGTGAAGTGAGGACAGAGACGCCAGCTTGTGCAGGGTCTTGTACACTGTGGTAAGTTCACTGTTCTTAATGTTTGTGCAAAGGCCTCCATTAGAGGATATTTTATTTACACATTTTTGGATCTGGGTGATTATCAGCCACTCTGCTCATGACAAATTGAGGACACAGGGGCCAGAGAGCTTGAATGATTTCTTTAGAGTCGTGCGGTGAGTTAGAGGCAGAGTGCAGTTAGGGCCTCTGGCCCAGGTTCGTTGCTCTGCTTACTCCACCAATCAACGCTGCAGATGAATTGCTTCTGCAGTGGGGTTTCTGCTAAGGACAGTACAGGTCACTTTTGTATAAGTTGTCTCAGTGTCACCAGTGGGGAGGTTGCTTAGGACCGAGTGTCTTATAGATGGAAAGCATTCAATATTTGGGATTTTCTCATTGGATACACAGAAATGTCTGTTTCTTTCTTTATTTGGCTATGCTGAGTCTTAGTTGCAGCATGTGAGATCTAGTTCCCTGACAAGGAATCAAACCTGGGCTCCCTGCATTGGGAGCTTGAATTCTTTGCCACTGAGCCACCAGTGAAGTCCCTCTACAGATTTTCAGTTTATAGATGTGAAAATGGAGGCACAGACTAATACTCTGCTCAAGGTCTTACACTGTCTAGTGATGGAGCCGGTGTCCGACCTGTAGACCAGTGATCTTCCCACCAGATTGCTGTGATGTCTGCGGCATTCTAGTCGGGAATCCAAAATTTGTATTGGTCTGTCTAAACAGAGGGCAGATCTCAGGAGGAAGACTCTGAGAGATAATTGGGATGGCTCCTGGGAGTGTGAAATATTGTTTATCTTTCCCCCATCACTTCTCAACACAGTAGATAGCCTTACTCTGTTACGTGTTCTTTAGAACCCAAAGCAGATGTCCTCATACTTATGGATTTCTCCTTGCTTCCTACTAGTCTTCAAACATTTTGAAAGCAGTGGTCACGTCTTAATATTTATAAATCTGGACAGAATGCCTGGCACATGGTGGGCCCTCAGGAAATGTCTGAGGAATTAAAGTGGAAAAGTCAGCCAGAATTATTACAGAATGAGCATTTATAAATTAGCTCTTTGGAGAAACAGTGCAACAAAAAGATTAAAAATGGTAGGTAATAAAAAAGGCATCTTTATTTATTATATATCACAGTCTATCAAGAATAACATAGAACTAAACTTAGTGATTGCATATATAAATTGTCTAGCTAGAGCAAAATACATACCAAAGTACTGGCTGGACTGCAGCCTACTCGTCTATGTAATGTTAGTCTACTTGTAATTAATAAGTGATGCAGTTTCCCTGAATTATCTCTAACCTCAAATTCTAAATTTTCCCACTATCTAAAACACACACTGCATTTTATGAATATGTGCCCACTGTATTCATAATTAGAATTTTTGTAAGAAGTTAAGCGATGCAGAAGCATATAGTAAGAAGCAAATAATCCCTCCTTATCTCTATCTTTACTCTCACACTGAATACAATATCAGGCCCTGAATTTCTAAGAACAGAAATATTTTGGATCTTCATTTGGAAGAAAGAATATTCTAACTTTCTCAAGATTGACTTCCTTTTAAGAATGAACACAAAATTGACAGTCCAAATTCTGAATAAAACAAAAAGTCACAGAATTGAAGTTTTTCTCGGGACGTCTCTCACCATGGATAGAGAACATGTGATGACTCAGTCTTTGCTGACTGGGGAAGAGTGATAGCAGGAGGTCATTTCTTTCATTGCTGAATTTATTTTAGACAGGCAGCAGTTTGTATGTGAAGTTCAGAGCGTTGCAAGATGCTTCTTCGGATAGGTCAAGTTTAAAACCCTTTCACTTGGTTACTTCGATTTTCTGCTTTGAAGTAGGAATGTTATATGGCTCCTGCAATGGTTTTCTTTATCCAGTTGAGATGTTTTTTGGTAAGGAGGATGTAGATGCCAGGCTTCTGGGGGTTACCACACTTGCCAAAGGAAGTGACACCTCTGAAAACATTATCACATATCAGAGGACTTCCAGAATCCCCCTGAAACAGAAAGTTACATGATTTAGACAGGAGTGCTTTCCAAGGATTGGAGAAGGCAATAGCACCCCACTCCAGTACTCTTGCCTGGAAAATCCCATGGATGGAGGAGCCTGGTAGGCTGCAGTCCATGGGGTCGCTAAGAGTCGGACACGACTGAGCGACTTCACTTTCACTTTTCACTTTCATGCATTGGAGAAGGAAATGGCACCCCACTCCAGTGTTCTTGCCTGGAGAATCCCAGGGATGGGGGAGCCTGGTGGGCTGCCATCTATGGGGTCACACAGAGTCGGACACGACTGAAGCGACTTAGCAGCAGCAGCAGCAGCTTTCCAAGAATATTTAATCACCCTTTTAGTCATTCATTTATTCACTCATTCAGTCACACATTTTCTCTCTTTCCTTAAAGGCTAATTTATATCTCTTTTATTAATTGTCTGCCCTCAGCATCAATTACACAGATCTGTTAATATTTTCCAATCATTTCCCTTTTGCAAAAGACAATTCTGGAGATGTGCAAAATTTATTTTCATCGGTAAAACAAAGACAGAGCAGCAAGGGAAGCCTTTAACAGTGAAAATAACTGTCTCCCTCAGTTGCCCTGTGTCTGCTTTTCTTGGTCAGTAGATGTTAGGGGAAGAGACTGGATGTTGGGACTGCCTGAGGCATGAGATGGGATTTGAATTACATCCTGCTTCAAAGAAGGAAACAGGGTAAGCCATCTCAGACCAAGGAGTACTTGTGAGAGTTCATACAAATTTTAGGGCTCTTTTCCAGGTCATCAGTTTTCATTTCATATTCTCTCTGACCCTGCAAACCACTTCTGGAACATGAGTTCTAAATAAGGCCGAACCCTGGTCAAGCCTATTCTCGGCACATGGAAAGGCAGAACAACGCAGGAGCTGGGAGTCAGGTGGCCTGGGTTCAAATGTGTCTGACATTTTTTCGATCCCATAGACTGTCGCTTGCCAG
This sequence comes from Ovis canadensis, assembly GCF_042477335.2. Classification (NCBI taxonomy): domain Eukaryota; kingdom Metazoa; phylum Chordata; class Mammalia; order Artiodactyla; family Bovidae; genus Ovis; species Ovis canadensis. Next base: position 37,096,028 of record NC_091260.1, read on the forward strand.
GCTCCACTGTCTGTGGGATTTCCCAGGCAAAGATATTGGAGTGAGTTGCCTTGCCCTCCTCCAGGGAATCTTCCTGACCCAAGGCAGGAGGATTCTTTACCACTGAGCCACCGGGGAAGCCCCATCTATATAATAGGATTGATAATAATAGTGTCTATCCCATGGGGCTCTTTGAGGATCAACTGGCATAGAATATACAACTTAGTATAGTTCTTGGCACCTGATAAATGCCAGCTGTCATGATCAGCAGGACAGAATCCATGTGCTGTGCTGTGCTTAGTTGCTTAATTGTGTCTAACTCTTTGCAACCCCATGGACTGTAGCCTGCCAGCATCCTCTGTCCATGGGGATTCTCCAGGCAAGAATACTGGGGTGGGTTGCCATGCCCTCCCTCAGGGGATCTTCCTAACCTAGGGATCAAACCCAGGTCTCCTGCATTGCAGGCAGATTCTTTACCATCTGAGCCACCGGTAAGCCCACAGCACCATAAGTGGTGGTTAAATGCGATCCTGATCTTTGGTAATGAGAGGAGTCTCCCTGGATGGTAGGTTTCACCTGGGACAAGGGAGCACACAGCAGCCCAGTGTCAAGCAGACATTCTTTCAGGCCTCAGATATAAGAAGGAATCACAACAGTCCACCTTGCTCTTCTTAGGCATGCTATTTAACCTGATTTCCCATTGCCCAAAATGGTTAAAGTTTTACTTTACTTACTTCACACGAATCATCTTCACCTTTTCTTCCACCAGCACAGATCATACTGAGATCAATAACTGGATTAAAATTATAGTGCTGGGCATCATTGCATATTTTCCTATCTATCACTGTAACGTTGGCCTCTCTCAAGGCATTAGACATTTGACATGCGTCTTTTTTGGTGCTTCCCCATCCTGCCACATGACACTTGGTGTGGGGTTTGACATCCTCTCCATCTCCTGCTCTTGGTAGCTGAAGTATTCCTACAGCTTTGGTCATAGTTGCTTTACCTTCCAGCTAGAAAAGAGACAGAAGACGCAGTTTAAGGCAAGGACAACAGTAACCAAACCCAGAAAACAGCTCTGACTTAAATAGATAACTTGCTTATTTAGTATGTTCTTATGAAGAATATAAATCAAAACATGTTCCAACCGAATTGACCATCAGTTATTGGTTTTTTAAAGTCACAGCATACCTTTTCAGGCATGTTTTGCTAGGATAGTATAGTAAACTTCAGTCAGTTGACCCATCAATGATGAAATTTTATTGGTGGTGGCTGACAGTTCTGTGGCTGAAAAGCTGTGTTGGAGCGCTCAATCATTATTTTATTCAGGTGATCTTAAGTTTGTGAACTGACTGATATCAAGGCCAATGAAAGGAAACCAGAGCTCCAGGTGCAGCGGGGCAGGGTGGGAAAGGGGTCAGTGACATTTTCCACTTCAGTGGAAACGTGGCTTCCCCTCTTCTGAGCAAGCGCAACCCACTTGCACTGCCTTCGAGGGTTCATGCACACTTTGCCCTTTGCTTTCATTTGCCAGACCCTCTTCTTGCCTCACTACCTTGCTTTCTCTCTTTTTCTTCTGAAAACTCAAGGTCAGGAGAGTAGGGAGTGTGATAAAAGTTGAGAAGAGAGTAGAGGAAGATAATTCTAGTTTTTTCCTTCTTGCCTCAAGCTGTAGGGAGTCCTAGTATTGCTGACCTTCTAAACACACAGGAGCACAGCAGCAGAGGCCACTGCCACATTCCTATCATTGCATTGCTTTCAGGCCCCACTTCCTGACTTTAGACAGTCCCCACTTCCTCAGTGCCCCCTCTGAGTCAGTGATGTGCCCCCCCCGCCCCACTAGAATTTAGAAAAAGAAATGGCCACAGCTTAAACTCTTTCCACAGAACTTCAAATGCCCACTTGCAACACCTGTCCTGTCCTGTTCACATTCATGCTTGTTATCTGGTTGGATTGACAAGGAGGCAGCAGAACCCCCAGAAGGACTGCAGATCTGAATGAATGGATCAGAATTGGAGTCAGGATGCATATACCTGTAGACAGCTCTCCTGGGGTCAGGCACACAGACCAGTGATGGGCACATCAGTAGGTTTTCACACTGGAAGGTTAACCATGGGGAGGTTCTGACATCCTCTTTAAGATTTCTCCAGCAGCCTCGCCTTTCTGGCCACAGTGTCAGAGGTGGGAGGGTTACCTGACTCTACTTCGCACCTCTTACTCACCGCACACTCTTATAAAGATATTGACGTCCTAAAGGAGACTTGACCACTGCTACCACTTTCTTGAAACCTGAGTTCAGAATCTTTCCCCTTGATGGGTTTGCCACTGTCTGGCTTAATTCCATTCCTTATCCAAAATTATTCAGAAAATGTTTATGGAAGGTCTACCGTGTAGTAGGCACTATACTCCCTGGTATAGGGGAGAAATAAAAGGATAAAAATATCTGTTCTTTGAAGTTGACATCGCACTGAGGGAGACAGACAAACAATCTAAAGTATTGAATATATCAGAAGTGCCCTGCGGTGGAGAAAAGGGCAGGAGGGAAGCAGTCCAGGTAGCGCCCTCTACTGGGCGGGGGAAGGAGTTACGTTGCCCTGTGCAGGATGCAGGACTGGAGGGAATTAGAGTATGGGGGAGGAGAGGAGACCTGAGAGAGAGGCAGGGCCTAGAGTCTCAAGGTAGAGAGTGTGAGGGTCACTGATAAGTACGGGGGGCAAGGAGTGTGGGGAGTTTGCCAGGAGCATACAAAGCTCTAGGTCCTCTCTTTACTCCTGATATGGGAACGTGTGGATTCCTCGAGCTTCCTCTTAAGTCTTGCTGGGGAAATTTCTCCTCAACCCCCTCTGGAAGACTGTGGATTGCACACTCTGCCCAATTCTGCCTCCTTGATCATACTTTCTGCATAGCAGTCAGGTAATCCTCCTAAAAACAAGTCTCATCATGTCACTGCCCTGCTTAAAATACTTTCCCATTTCCTTCCCCAGAAAGTTCAAACTTCTTCCCATGGTTTACAATGTCTGGGTGCCCTCTTTCTTAAATTTCATGATAACTTCCCTTTCTTCCCTCTTCCTCCAAATGCATTTTCCATTAAAGACTCCTCTTATACTTCCTGCCTGGAAGGCCCTTTCCTCTTTTTGCTTCCTGACTCCTGTACCTTCTTTAAGAAAGCTTCCCTGACCGCCTGGACACGGCCCGTGTTCCCTCAGAGCCCACTTCTAAGTCATATCCATCACTGATGAGTCACATACAGCCAGCTCAGAACTGTTGATGTATTTGTCTGTCTCTCCCACTAGAAACTGTGAACACTTTGAGAACAGCACCTGTTTATCTTATGAAGAGAGAAAATCTTACTGGCACTTACAGCTGGGCCACAACTTTTCCTACTGATCATGAACACTGTTATTGACCACCAATATCAGATAGGACTTCCCTGGTGGCTCAGACAGTAAAGAATCTGCCTGCAATGCAAGAGACCTGGGTTCGATCCCTGGGTGGGAAAGATCCCTTGGAGAAGGGAATGGCAAACCACTCCAGGATTCTTGCCTGGAGAATTCCATGGACAGAGAAGCTTGGTGGGCTACACTCCACAGGGTCACAAAAATCACAAGAATTGGACACAACTGAGCAACTAATACTTTGCTTTTAATATCAGATAAGGTGAGCCTAAAGAAAGGAGCAAGATTCCAGGCCACTTTGCAGTCATGTTTGAGTACAGGCAAAAGTAAGGTCATTGTGCCCGCCACAAAAATGACCAAACGTCCCCTATTGGTTAAAATGAGTGGCCACTGCTTCTTATCAATCACAGATTTAGCCTCCTAGGTAAGTAAGATTCACTGAGATGCTCCATCATAGAATTACCCCACTTCCTGACAATAGTCAGTTCAGAGCAAACTCCTACTTCCTAGAATACTCCTTCTCATCTGATATGAGGCCAAATCCTGGGATAAGTCCCATCTAACACTCTTACAAGCCACTCCATGATTCTTAATGGTGTGCAGTCGCCCTTGCTGAGCAAGAGTCAACAAATGCAACTTGGTTTGACTGTAATTGAGTTGCTGGTGGCATTATCACTTTGGATTGACAGGTCTTACCACAGTAGGACTTTCGTCAATATTTGTTAAATTGAACTGACTTCCAAGAAGGTGAACATCTGTGTAATTAGGTTGGGTCCCTGCTGTGCTTCTTACCCCTACATCCTGGCATTAGCCAGTCTTAACTATGAGGCCAGTGTGTAAAACTGGTTTCAGGTTAAACTGACCAAATTTCAAAATTTTGCAATTTCAAAATAGTCGTTGAAAAAAAAAAAACTTTACCTGAAGTAGTTGAAGATCCCCTTCAAATGTCTGTGGATCAAAGCATGGGTAGGGAATTGCCTTTTTAATGGAAAATACTTGGTCAAGTTTCTCTTTATGGGATGTAGAGTGGGCCCCAAGAATAACTTGAGGATTTCCCTTCCTGGAAAAAACAAGGACGATATAATTTATGTGACAGAACAGATGAAATTAAGTATGGATTTAATTTATTAAATCCAATCAGTTCTTTTAGATGGTTTCCTATATATAAATAAGCACAGCAAGTTAGGGGGCATTTATGAGGCTTTTTTTCTTTAGGTGTTTTACCTAAAACTCCTATGACATGTGTTATCTTAGATGGTTCAACTTCAGGTCTTTTCAGGGAAGAAGCAACAGGAGGGGAATCCCAGGCCTTTTGACAGCAGCAGGAGCATTGTGTTGGCAAGGCCTGGAGAGGTGTGCTCGGGTGCTGACCACATGGGCTGCTGCAGAAAGAAGAGCTGCCAGTTTCTCCATCTGCCTTGGATTTGTGGAATCAACACCTAATGGAAGAAACTCAACCCAAGAACTAGAGACTAAACCCAAGAACTAGAGACTAAACCAAAGAATGGGAGCAGAAGTAGCAGGTTTATTTCTTTGTGGTAGTGTAACTACCACAAGATAGTGTAACTTGCTTGTCCTCGAAGATGACAAAGATGGAAAAGAGCCTAGAACTGAATATGTAGAACTGAAGAAATGAATCTTGACATAATAGTGAAATTTTAAAGCTGAATCTAGGGGACTTCCCTGGTTGTCCAGTGGTAAAGAATCTCTCTTGCAGTGCAGGAGACGCAGGTTCAATCCCTAGTTGGGAAACTAAGATCCCACATGCCTCAGAGCAACTAAGCCTGTAAACTGCAACTACTGAGCCACAACTAGAGAGTCTGCATGCTACAATGAAAGATACTCTTTGATGCAGCAAAGATGCCATGCAGCCAAATAAAGAACTAAAGCAAAAAACAAAACTTCAAGCTGGTTTTAGAAAAGGTAGAGGAACCAGAGATCAAATTGCCAACATCCACTGGGTCATGGAAAAAGCAAGAGAGTTCCAGAAAAACATCTATTTCTGCTTCATTGACTATGCCAAAGCCTTTGACTGTGTGGATCACAATAAACTGTGGAAAATTCTGAAAGAGATGGGAATACCAGACCACCTGACCTGCCTCTTGAGAAACCTGTATGCAGGTCAGGAAGCAACAGTTAGAACTAGACATGGAAGAACAGACTGGTTCCAAATAGAAAAAGGAGTATGTCAAGGCTGTATATTGTCACTCTGCTTATTTAACTTCTATGCAGAGTACATCATGAGAAACACTGGGCTGGAAGAAACACAAGCTGGAATCAAGATTGCCGGGAGAAATATCAATAACCTCAGATATGCAGATGATACCAGCCTTACTGCAGAAAGTGAAGAGGAACTAAAAAGCCTCTTGATGAAAGTGAAAGAGGAGAGTGAAAGAGGAGAGTGAAAAGTTGGCTTAAAGCTCAACATTCAGAAAACGAAGATCATGGCATCTGGTCCCATCACTTCATGGCAAATAAATGGGGAAACAGTGGAAACAGTGTCAGCCTTTATTTTTGGGGGCTCCAAAATCACTGCAGATGGTGATTGCAGCCATGAAATTAAAAGACGCTTACTCCTTGGAAGGAAAGTTATGACCAACCTAGATAGCATGTTCAAAAGCCGACTAAGGTCCATCTATCAAGGCTATGGTTTTTCCAGTGGTCATGTATGGATGTGAGACTTGGACTGTGAAGAAAGCTGAGTGCTGAAGAACTCATGCTTTTGAACTGTGGTGTTGGAGAAGACTCTTGAGAGTCCTTTGGACTGCAAGGAGATCCAACCAGTCCATTCTGAAGGAGATCAGGCCTGGGATTTCTTTGGAAGGAATGATGCTAAAGCTGAAACTCCAGAACTTTGGCCACCTCATGTGAAGAGCTGACTCATTGGAAAAGACTCTGATGCTGGGAGGGATTGGGGGCAGGAGGAGAAGGGGACGACCGAGGATGAGATGCTGGATGGCATCACTGACTTGATGGATGTGAGTTTGGGTGCATTCTGGGAGTTGGTGATGGACAGGGAGGCCTGGTCTGCTGCGATTCATGGGGTGGCAAAGAGTTGGACACGACTGAGCAACTGAACTGAACTGAACTGAATCTAAACGCACACACAGAAGGAAATAAACTGCTAGCCCCCAAGTCTAGTTTGTGAACCGAATGATAGCTAATCTGGGAGAGATGGGCAGAAGCTTTTCTTGATTTGCTGGACAGACTTTGCACTAAGTGGGCCTGTTAACCAAGCCAATGGTGATCTTTACCGTGCACGTTGTGCTGCAGTTGCCACTTGATAAATTCTCATTTGACACAACATAGTGCACATCTCCTTGGATCTTCTTTGTGGGGGGCTAGTTTTTAAGTCTTTTCTTTTATTCATGCAATTTATACTAAAGTGAGCAGGGAAATAGTAGGTTCCAGTTACCAACAACAAGTACTGATGAAGAAAACCACAGCATATCCAGGTGATAAACATTATTCTGACTTTCAAATCACAATTAGGGAAAAATTAGCTTGAACCATAGGAAATGACTGTTTTGAAAAGTCAAACAGTTAAATATCAGCAATATATGGTTCAATCTAATATGTAGCAACGTGGGATAAGACTAACTAGATCACAGTAAGTAAATCACTTGTAATCATAGAGAAACACTTAACTTGCTCGACTATGTAAAATACATTTGTGAAAAAAGCCTGAAATAAATTATAGCAAAATAGTAACAGTGATTATGTGAAGTTGATAAGATTAGGAGTGCTGTTTTTCACCATTTTGATTTTCAAAATGTTAATAATATTGCTATTTATAGTTAAAAAAATAATATGAGAAAATAGTCATACAGTTCAATTTTATTCTACAGGATCTGGCCTTTGCTTATAGAGAAAGAGCATATCACGTTGAATGTACTTGCACACTTTCTTCTCCATCCCTGCCTAGTTTTGGTCTTGGACTTCAGAGCCCTCTGACAGCCTCGGCCCCGCCCTCCCGGCCCGCCCCGCCCCTCCCGGCCCCGCCCCGCCCCGCCCCTCCCCTCCCCTCCCCTCCCCTCCCCTCCCCGCCGGCTGTCTAGAGTGGGAGGAGCTCAGAATCACTTACAGGTCGCAGTGAGCGGCTGTCAATACCCAGTTTTCTTTGATCAAAGCCCCTGCACAGAGTTTCAGCCCTTTGATTAGAGCCATGTAGCGTCTTGTGTGAGGGGCCACTTCATTTCCTCCTATAATTCCCTCGCAGGATACTGGAAAAACTGCAAGAGTGATTCAGAGTGAAATCCTGTCTTACCGAGTTACGTGTCCCCCTGAGAAAGTTCTGATAATCACGAACAGATCCAGAACGAGTACTTAGACATGCACTTTGTGTCCAGGGAGAGAAGATCAAAGTGGTCCAGGTGGTTCGGAGTTTTTACAATTTTCCAGGATAGCTTCGGATAATAGTATCTTGAATTTAAATACTACTTCTCTTCCTCAAGAATTCAGATCACCTTTAACCTAATATCCATCTCCTTCCTATCCCTGGGAGGCAGAAACTGTCAGGCAATAGAATCTCTTTTATTAAAGCTCAAAAAGCAAAAAGATTAAAGACTTACCCAGTAGCATACGGGAAGAGCAGATAGGGGAGAAACCTCATTCTCCTTTTTCTGCCATTCCTCAGCAGTTCACTTCCTACTACAGGCTTCATTGTCTCAGTCTGGGGTTGGACACTGTGTTATTGACTTTAAAAATCTCAGTGTTCCATGATGAGATTATTGTTGGGAATGATGGTTTGGTAAATTGTATTAAATTTGAAGAAAGAACAATAACTATAGTAGCAATAATAGTGAAAGCATCTATGATTTACCAGGCACTGGTAAGTTTCAGACTCTGGTTCTGTTGTTTGCTGCAATGCAAGGTGGGTGTTATTATTCCCATAGATAAGGAACGTAAAGTTTAGACAGGCAATTACCTTGCCCAAGTTCAGACAACTAATAAATAGTAAAGCAGTCTTCTAATCCAGTTCCTCATCATGAAAAAAAATATACTCTATCCATTGTGAAGAACTGTTTGTCTGAAGTACCTTTGTTATTTTTGAAATGTAGAGCCATTTGAGAATCTAAATAAAGTACAGACACAGATATGCGTGTGAATATTTGCATACAGTGCATTGGGACATCGGGGTCTTTTGAAATGGTGGCACGACCCCTGGAGTTCCTCTCTAGTGTCAAGTTGAGACCACATCCTCTTGAGGTGCGATGGGAACACTGGGATTCCTTGGTGGCTCAGAGGTTAAAGCGTCTGCCTGCAACGTGGGAGACCTGGGTTTGATCCCTGGGTCGGGAAGATTCCCTAGAGACTAAATGGCAACTCACTCCAGTATTCTTGCCTGGAGAATCCCATGGACAGAGGAGCCTGGTAGGCTGCAGTCTGTGGGGTCACAAAGAGTCGGACACGACTGAGCGACTTCACTTTACTTTTCTTTCTCTCACTTTGGGAGAATCACAGACTTCTTAGTGCCCATTCAGGCCCTTGAAGGAGCTCATGGATCCCACATTAAGAATCCCAGCTCTGAAGGTATCACTGAGCTATAAAATATCATAATGTGTGGTTAAGAACATGAACTCTGGGTTCAAATCCCAGAACTACTACTTACTAGCTGATGACTTCAGTAAATTGTCTTAACCTCTTTGGCCTTAGTTTCCTCATATGTAAATTGGGCTGATAACAATAATACATAAGAAGAGTGTATGTCAAACAGCTAGAATATACTTAACTGTAAGTTTTATTAAATGTTGACACACACATATATATAGTTCATTGGATTATTTTACATTGATTTATTGCTTTCTTTACCATTCCCACTACTGGAAATTAACATAATTCATTCTGAAAACCAAAATCTTAAGATTTATCTGAGAGTTATGAGTTGTGTTAGTCGCTCTGTTGTGTCTGACTCCTCGCAACCTCATGGACTGTAGCCCACCAGACTCCTCTGTCTGTGGGATTCTCCAGGCAGGAATACTGGAGTGGGTTGCCATCCCCTTCTCCAGGGGATCTTTCCAACCCAGGGATTGAATCCAGTCTCCTGCATTGCAGCTGGATTCTTTATTGTCTGAGCCACCAGACAGAGGGTAACTAAGCTCTCCAGTTGATAAATAATCTATCCATCCCAAGTTTAATGGCTTTGTTGGTTTTTCACTTGCCAGTTTTGCTCTGTGGATCTGGCCTGAATTGTGAGACCCTCCAGATATAGTTATGCTTTCATATTTTTGCTCTAAACACAATAGGTTATGTTTTCATTTTAAAAAGCAATATACCATTTCAATAGCAAAGACTAAAAGTAACATGAAATATTATTAGAAATTAAGTTATGATTTCTTTTTTACTTTTACACAATATTGAACAAAAGTAAACCAATATAAAATTCCATTTTCTTGTAAGCAAAACTGAAAAGCATATGAAACTATGTCTTACCTCCAGGAATTAGAAGGAGACAAATGGCAGGAGGAAAAGAGAAAGGAAAAGGAACATTCATGGCTTCTGTTATTTTCTTATGGAGACTATTTAGTTTCAGGTACTGATAGTAATATATAATGAAACACAAAGGATGTGGGTTTTTTTATTTTTTTCTTTCTCTGCTTTGTGGCTAAAGACTTTGGTGTTTTATAACTGGAAAATATAACTTTATTTTAGAGATGCTGTGGTTACTTACTTGTTTCACATTTCTTTCAGGGTTAGACCTTTCCTACCTTAAAGTGTAAATGTGAATCCATGAGACTGTGATAAACTGAGAACAATAAACAGAAAATTGCTATTTAGGGGCAACTTTTTCACTTTCAAATATGAGTTTATTTTAAAAAGCTAATTCAAGTCTATATCAGAAATTGTTTTGAAATAGCATCTTTAAACTTATTCTAGTGGGGAAAGGACAGATAGTTGATCCTTTTGTTGTTGAGACTGCTGGGTAATCATTAAGGGGAAACTGAGTTATATTCTTAATGCACACTGTTCAGCTATAAAAGCGCTAAGTGAAGATATAGATGAATATTTGTACACGTAGAAAGGAGAAAGAGACTTTGAGCTATCACATCAAAGGCAGAAACTGTAAAAGTTTGATTTATGATATAAAAGTTGAACCTTCTGTACCTAGACACATCAAGCATAAAACCACATTACAAACATTTTCAACCTATGTGACACAAATGCCTATTTTTATAAAGCAATAAGAAAAGATGAATACCTGGAAAGAAAAATGGTCAGAGAATTCGAACAAGTAATTCACAAAAAAAGAAATAAAAATGGCTGCTATATTCCTAGTCTATGGAGGAATCAATAAACACATATCATAAGTAACCAATAATAAGAATGAATTTAAAACATTTAGGTACAAATTTTGCCTGTCAATTACTAAAAATTAGAAAACAAAAATACTCTCTGATTTTGGAAATTCTCTTTGTTGATGGCATTTAAAACTGCTACTATCTTCCTGGAATGCAATACATATAAAGGGATTACTAAATTTTGCATGATCTTTGACCCAACAAGTCATATCTATGATTCATACTTTAAAAAATTGTGGAGATGTATTAGTTTCATTGTTGCTGTAACAACAATCTTTAAACTTATTCAGTGTGCATTGTTGCTGTAACAAATTACCACAAACTTAGTGACTTAAAACAATAGACATTTATTATTTTATAGTTCTATAGGTCATAAGTCTGATGTGGCTCTCCCTAGGCTAAGGTGTCAACAGAGCTGAGTTCTTTTTTGAATGCTCTAAGAAAATCCATTTCTCTGGCTTCTTCAGTTTCAAGAGGTTGCTTGCATTCCTTGGCTTGTGGCCCGCTTCCAGCTTCAAAGCCATCAGTGGTCGGTGGAGTCTTTCTCACATTGCATCACTCTGACACTGAGTCTTCTTCTGCCTCTGCTTCCGCTTTTAAGGACCCCTCTGATTACCCTGGGTTTCCCAAGTGACTTAGTGGTAAAGAATCTTCCTGCAATGCAGGAGACGTGGGTTTGATTTCCTGGGTAAGGAAGATCCCCTGGAGAAGGAAATGGCAACCTCTTCCAGTATTCTTGCCTGGGAAATCCATGGACAGAGGAACCTGGTGGGCTACAGTCCATGGGGTCACAAAGGATCAGACACAGCTTAGCGACTGATCCAGCAAGCACGTGATTACAATGGGCCCACTCAGATAATCTCCCTATTTTAAGGTGGATTGATTAGCAATGTTAATTTTATCTAAAACCTCAATTCCCCTTTGCTTTGTAAACTCACATTCCCAGGCTCTAGGGATTAGGATGTGAGCATCCTTGACTAGATGGGGAGCATTATTTGACATATATTGTATGTTGGCTCTAATTAATCTGTACAACCATTCTGTGCAAAAATTCAATATTAATAACATGGAAAGTGATCACAAAACTATTGCCATAGCAGACAATTCTTGTGTGTTACCACAGAAGCCCTTGACCTCATGTAATCCATGAACCTTGGCCACTTGCTCTTCTCAGCTTACTCTGTGGAGACCAATTCTGCATGGCCTTGTACCATATCAGGCACCACCTTAAGACACCATGCTTCATGCCTGCGTGACACAGCTTTTGCCTCCTACCACTGGAATCCACTGCTGCTGCTGAGATCTAGGGCACGATGCACAAGTGCAGGAGATTTCAAGTCTTTTAAGGAAATCTATTTACTAGTAGGAGATGGAATCTAATGGATAAATATTCTTTGAAGCACTAATTCTTTTGGTTCTGGGAAGAGAGTCTGAGCAATCAGTTGTGCTTGATGCCAAGTTTCCAGTCTAGCCATTCACCCTTGTATTGGTGCTTCTCCTCAACATTCCTTTCCTGTCTTTCCACACAACCTGCTACCCCCTTCTCAAGAATTCTCATCTCTAAGAAAGTGGTAGCTCGTAACTTCCGCCTCTGGAAACTCAAGCTGACAGTTGAGAGTGGCTCTAGGAGTTGGGAGTGACCTTACACATTAGATCCACAAAGTAGGATTTAGAGTTGACTAGACTCACTGATCTGAAACACAGGGGACCCCACTGGTGGTGGTAAGTGGGCACCTTTGCTTCTCCTACCCTATGGTGTGGGATCTGGGCAGCCTGTCCTCTGCCTCCCGGTAAGGGACACGTGTGGGAGTGGGATTTCCCTGAAGTGGGACAGGTGCAAGAGGGGTAATTGTAACTTATTCGATCATTTGAACTTTGGACTTAGGGTGAACCTTGACGGAACTGTTACAGTGAGAAGAGACTTTTATGAGGTTCCCACCAAATCTTTCTAGTTGTAATTCGGTCATTTAGATGTGGTCTAGGGTCAGAGGTTTCTGTGTGGTAGGTTTTCTAGGTAATCAAGCTACAGATCATTTTTCTCCGCCTGCTCCCCAACCGTTAGCTTTGCAGATCATGTCACCCTATTAGATCACTCACCACCCCGCTGTTGCTGCATCTACTGTGACCACTGGGACAAGTCCCCTTCCCTTCATTTCTTTTTAAATGTCACTTTATTTAGATACAGTTTACATATCATGCAATTCACCCACTTAAAATATTACAATTCAATGGTTTTTAATATACAACTATTAATTTTTAAAATTGTGGTTTTATATAAATATGTATATATATACACACATATATATAAAATCAATATATATACACCATAGAATTTGCCATTTTAACCATCTGAAATGACAGTTCAGTGGCATTAATTATATTCACAATGTTGTAAACCTATTACCAGTTATCTAGTTCCAAAACTTTTTAGTCACCTTTAATAGAAACTGTAATCATTAAGTACTAACTCCCCATTTCCTCTCCTTCCAGCCTCCAGAAAGTAATCTGCTTTCTGTCTCTATTAAATTGCCTATTCTAGATATTTCATGTAAGGGGAATCATACAATATTTGTCCTTTTATTCGGCTTATTTCACTTAGCATGATGTCTTCAAGATTAGTTCAGTTGTAGTAAATATTAGAATTTCATTCTTTGTTATGGCTGAATATGCTACATATTGTTTATCCATTCACCTGTTGATGGTCAGGCTTCCTGGGTGGCACAGTGGTAAAGCATCAGCTACCAATGCGGGATATGCAAGTTCAATCCCTGGACTGGGATAATCCCCTGTAGTAGGAAATTTCAACCCACTCCAGTATTCTTTCTTGGAAAATTCCGTGGATAGAGAACCCTAGTGGACCACAGTCCACTGCGTTGCAAAGAGTCAGACACAACTGAAAGCGTGAGCACACACACACACTGCTGATAAACATTTGGGTTGTCTCCAGTTTTTGGCTATTGTGAATACTGCTCCAATGAACACTGATGTACAAGTATCTGTTTTAATCCTTGCATTTGGGTATATACCTAGGAGTGAAATTGCATAGTTGTATGGTAATCTGTGTTTAGCTTTTTGAGGAAGTCCCTCATTTGGCAGTTTCCTTTCCTTTCTTTTTTCTATTCTAATTTATTTATTTACTTGTTCATTTTTCATATTTGTTTAAAAAAAGGAGTTTATTTTTTACATTTGTTAAACTGAAGTATAGTTGATCAAAAAATTTTTATTGGAGTGTAATTGATTTGCAGTGCTGTTAGTTTCAGATGTACAGCAAAGTGAATCTGTTACACACCCACACTCTTTTTGATTCTTTTCCCATATAGGCCATTACAGAGTATTGAGTAGGCCTCCTTTTGCTATACAGCAAGTCCTTATTAGTCATCTATTGTATATATATAGTAGTGTGTATAGATAAATACATCTCCCAATTTATCTCTCCCTCCTTCACTGATCTGGATTACGTGGACATACAACTCTTACTCAATTTCTAGAACATGAAATATCCATTTAGTTATTCATTCAATTTAAGATACATATAAAGTACCTGCCATGAGCTAGATCTGGGAATTACTGCCTGAATGGATCTTATGGCCTAAAGAAAGACTTAGAAACACTGATGTTCAGTGCTGTGGTCAATGAGGACAGCAGGGTTTGGAAATAAGAGAGCCCTGCCTTTAAATCCTAGCTCTGCCATTTAACATTCACATCTTTCTGAGCTCAGAGGTCCCTAGCTCATTGGACTGTTGGAAGGACTGCTGTGAAGTAATGGCTGAGATACTTAGTCTGGGGTGATCCCAGGTATTTCCCCCAAAGTTTCCCAGGTGATTATAAAGTGGCAGTCAGGACGGGGAAGTGCTGTGGTAAAGTGGTGCCTGGCACATAGAGGGCCCTCAGCAATGTTGCTGGACCTCCTGGGCTAACCTGGAATCATCTCCAGATCACACTCCTGGCCAGATGCTGCCCGGAGGCTGGTTTCTTCTTTATTGAGACTGGGGTGGGGAATGGATGGAGTCAGGAGGAGGAGGGTCTGCTGCCAGTGTCAGAGATTGGCTGGGCTGGAGCTGCCTGAGGCCTGTTTCCCAGGAACAAAGAGGGTGAGGACTTTATAACCCTCCCGGCCTCTCTAAGCACTTGGAGACCAGGGATTTAGCTCAAGGCAACACACTTCCCAGGTTTACTTTTCACCAGAGCATGTGTGGTGCCTTCCTCTCCTTCTCTGAGATTTAATTCAGTCTTTCAGCTGCCCTGAAACAACAAGGTGCCTATTTTATTTTTTGTGAGAATGCATACTTTAGATGACATATGGAAGGTGAAGGTGAAGGTGAAAGTGAAGTCGCTCAGTCGTGTCCGACTCTTTGCGACCCCTACCAGGCTCCTCTGTCCATGGGATTCTCCAGGCAAGAATACTGGAGTGGGTTACCATTTCCTTC
Source organism: Ovis canadensis (assembly GCF_042477335.2). NCBI lineage: Eukaryota > Metazoa > Chordata > Mammalia > Artiodactyla > Bovidae > Ovis > Ovis canadensis. Next base: position 37,111,127 of record NC_091260.1, read on the forward strand.
TCCAGGGGATCTTCCCGACCCAGGGATCGAACCCAAGTTTCCCGCATTGGAGGCAGATGCTTTAACCTCTGAGCCACCAGGAAAGCCCTAAGATGGTATAAATTTACCTTTCAAAGGTTTTCAAATTGGCAACATTTGATAATTAGCTGATAGTGGGGACTGGGTGATAGATATATAGGGATTCATATATTATTCTTTATACTTTTGCACATTAAAAAATAGAGACTTTGATGGTTTTCCTGTGCTTTCTGTGTTATTTGAACCTTTGACAGAAGAGTGACCGTTTAGTATATTCTTGCTATTCATAGGGAGATGTATTGTTGAACTTGGCCAGTTTATCAAATATCTTGTATCACCAAGCAGAAAAATTTGGCTAATTAGAATGAGTTATAACTTAAAAAAAAAACTTTAAACTCCATTTGGCATGCTAAGTCCCTTCAGTTGTGTCGGACTCTTTGCAACCCTATAGACTGTAGCCCACCAGACTCCTCTGTACATGGAATTCTCCAGGCAAGAATACAGGAGTGCATAGCCATTCCCTTCTTCAGGGGATCTTCCCAACTCAGGGATCGAACCCTGTGTCTCTTGCATCTCCCACAATGGCAGGTGGGTTCTTTACCACTGGCTTTATTTCTGGTCTGGGTGAATTTGAAGAGATGTATAGTATGCTGACTTTTTATAGCTTCATTGAAAGCAATACAGACACAATTTTTGTAGCCAGGAATTGAACCACTTGAAAGCACAGGTGTTGGGCGGGGAGTGATAGCTCCATGTTTGAGTTAGACATATCCCATCTTATTAAAGTAAGAATGTTTGAAGGATGAAAACCACACTGATGCTTGGGAGAATAGAACTAATTATTGGGTATTGGGTTATTGTTTTTGCTTTGGCCACCGGGCTACTTTATTAGATCAGATTCAGTTACCTCTGAAGAAGGTGTTTGAGGGTAAATGGAGACTGAGACCTCTTTATCTTCTTAATTGACATTTGGAAAGGGATGGGGTAGGGTCACACAGTGCCCTCGGCAGTGGGATGGGGGTGAGGTGTAGGGGGATGGTGGTGTGGAGTGAAAGTTATATGTCTGTGCTATAAGTTGACTAATTATGAAAACAAAGGGCTTCATTAGGATGCCTTTTGTTAAAATGAAAAATTTCAACAAAGCTGAGGAAAGAGTGAATGAGGTAATTCTACCAAGATGTTAAACAAGAACATCTCCAGAATGGCACCATTTGTTGTTATTGTTGTGAAAGAGGAATTGTTTATTCTCAATTTACGGATGAGGAAATTGAAACTTGGCTGGGTAAATAACTTGCCCAAAGTTGCATCACTAATAGCTGACAAGCCAGAATTTGAGCCCAAGACTGCCTGACCGAGAACTGACCGTTGCCCTTGAAGCTGGTGAGTCACCGGATCAGAGACCTGATAGAGCACGTGCCCATCTAAGGACGTGTTCCTAAACTGTGCCTTTGTCCATCTACGACCCCCTTTGTAAACGATATTACTGTTTTTGAAACCTCTAAATGAAAGGCGCTTTTGGCTCCTGTGCCAGCCTGTGTCCTCCTGGAGACCACTCAGGTATGAGCTAAGTTTCTGCCCATGTATGTGTGAGACTTGTCCAGCTGACCTTGAGCAAGGTCTTTGTCTGACAAACATGGGTTAAGAGAGGCTCCAGGCTCTGCTGATCCACCCCAGGCTTGGCGCTCACTCCTAAAGGGTTTAGTCACAGACTCTCCAGGCCAGGTGCTTTTCCCAGGAGAGCCAGCTTCATCTCTAAGTAGCTGGCACCGTTTTTAAAGAGTAAGATGGAACAGCAGTTATCATATAGCTGAATTACAAGAAAGAACTAATTTTCCTTAACTAATATATAAGCAGAACTCTGCCACATATGATAATTTCCTGCAGCTTTCTCAACTACCCTTTTTATACACTGATGCTTAGGGAGGTTAAATGACACAGCTCATTGACTGCGCTCTTGGAATGCAGATCCAGGCCAACACCAGAGCCCATTCTCTTAATCACTGTGCAGTAGTGCCGTATATTCGACAGTGATGCCTGAGCAATGGTGGTGTTTGCCCAACGTCTAAGCAACAGAGATATCTAAAACTAGCTCCCTAAAATGAGGGAGCTGGTCAACCCAGCTCAGTCCGAGTGTGCAAAGTCTGGAGAACTGCAGAAAATCTGGATCTTGTCTTTGTTTCTCTCAGTGCCCTGTGGATATTGTTGTTACCATTCGGTCGCTAAGTTGTGTCTGACTCTTTAGTAACCCCCATGGACTGCCAGGCTCCTCTGTCTATGGAATTTCCCAGGCAAGAATACTAGAATGGGTTGCCATTTCCTTCTCCAGGGAATCTTCCCGACCCAGGGATTGAACCTGTGTCTCCTGCGCTGGCAGGCAGATTCTTTACCACTGAGTCACCAGGAAGCCCGCTCTGTGGATTGTCCCCACTCTCATCCATTTATTTACTTCGCGGCTACATTTTCTGTCTCTTTCGTGGGAAGACAGTTAGACATGAGTCCTGGCAATGACTCAGAAACTAGAGGAGAATTTGTAAAATTAACTTTCAGAATGTCATCTTGGACAAATACATACCAATTTATAATTTCCTTGTGACTGTTTTTCCATGAAGTGTGGGAATCTATGAGGAAGTGTGGAGAGGACCCTGGGGCTCAGGGGATAGGGGAAAACCTCTGGTGGTGACTGGCTGGGCAGCTGCCTGGGGGGCCTGTAAGAAGCCTGGCTTTCTGCTTCTTGGGGTGACTGCCCAATAGTCTGGCATAGAGGGGAGTTTCCATAGAGTGACTTGATTCCTGGGCCTAGTTACAACTGGCTGGCAGCGCACTGGCAAATACTACCGCTGCTTTAATCACCGAAGCTTCTAACATAATTGCAGCAGTCCATGTTTCAGGGTAAGGGAGACACCTACTGTTCATTTAGAGGAAGGTAGCTAACTTTAGTCCTTTGAATTCAGGGCTGTGTGTGCGCTTGTGTGTGTGTATTGTTGTGGTTGTTGTTGAGTTGCTAATTGTGTCTGACTCTTTGCAACCCTATGGATGGCAGCATGCCAGGCTCTTCTGTCCTTCACTATCTCCCAGATTTTTCTCAAACTCATGTTCGTTGAGTTGGTGATGCCATCCAACCATTTCATCTTCTGTAGTCCCTTCTCCTGCCTGCAATCTCTCCCAGAATCAGGGTTTTTCCCCCAGTGAGATGGCTCTTCACATCAGGTGGCCAGAGTATTGGAGTTTTAGTTTCAGCATCTATGTGTGTGTTAATGGGAGGGATTTGTAATCACAATGCTTGGTGGTGGGAGTGGTGGGGTGAATGCAGGGTTGTTTAGAGAGTTCTAGGATGCCAAAGCTGCAAGAGTTCTTGGAGACCATGTTATAGAGCCGGGTTGTCCAATATGGGGGCCAGTAACCACATATAGCTGTGTAAATTAAGTGGACTAAAATTTAAAATCCAGTTTCTTGGTTTCAGTAGCCATGTTTTAGCTACTCACTATTCACATACTGTTGGTGGTTGCAATATTGGACATCATGGATGTAGAACATTTCTATCCTCTTAGAAAATTCTATTGGACAGTGCTGTTCTAGAGTCTTTGGGACTAATCCCCTTGTTTTTGTTTTAATTTTTTTTTGAGCAAGACATTAACTTTTATTGTTTCATCTACAAGGCTTGAGATCATTTGTTATTACAGCATGACTTAGCCTAAGCTGGCTAAAACAGTTGAAAATTTTAATAACGAAATAAAAATAGATCTATATAAAAGTGCATGCAAATTCCTTTCTCAAACACTTCAAAGCACAGCTCAATGTCTTAATATATATTAAAAAATGTTTTCTAACAAGCTGCCTTTGAGCCCTCGCCCCTGCACATGACACTGGCACTGGGAGTCAGGCTGCAGTGCCAGATCAAGTTCTTGGGCATAACTGGGGTCGCCTGGGCCCACAGCATTGCCTCCTGGCCACTCAGCAACCAGGAGTGCTGAGGGGCAGTGCCTGGGCTGCCAATGGGTGAGGGGCTGAGGCCACTCAGGCTTCAGCCCTGAAAGCTGAGGTGGAAATTTCTTCAGAAAATGTTGGGGATCCTGCAGTCTCCGTTAGTGCCCCATAGGTCCTTGTCTTCCCTGTTAGTCAGAGTGTCATCTCCGCCAATTTCCTTTTTTAAAAATGAGAAAACTGAAGCTCAGAGAAGGGACTTGCCTAACTGGTTTGTACTGAAGCTGGGCCCAGGGCCCAGCTTATTGGCACTTCTTGCCTGGTGCCCTTGAGGCATTTCCTAATTAAGTTTATGGCACTGTGCCAGGTATGAGGAGTTAATGAATGGTACCTTTCTGATCTCTTGCCCTTCTGCAAATCAAAGTCCAACCACATGGGCTATACCAGTATTTTTCAGATATTTTTGAGCAGGGAAGCTTCTCTTCCCCATGGAATCTGTGTAAAGCTCAAATATGAAGTAGATGAAAACCAGAGCTGCTTTTGCTGAAGCACAATGTGAGTATGTGTGTGTGTGTGTGTGTGTGTGTGTGTATGTGTATGTGTGGGGGGCCGGGGTGGGTCCCAAGGCCTTGCTGTCCCAGTCTCCTCCTCATGGTTCTGTCACCCTCTTGGGATGATAGAGCTTCTGGAAACTTGTGGTCTACACTCAGGCTCCTTAACTGGAGGAATCTGGGCTCTCAGGTTTGAAGTGACTGTAAGGCATAGGGATGGAGATGAGCAGAGAGGGGTGATGGGGGTTATTGCTTGTCTAATGTTTCAGAGGCTCAAGGGGTATAGATAGAGGTTTGAAGATGATGACATGTCCTCTCATTATAGCCTCTATTTCCTTCAAGGGTGGAAAGGGGCGGGGCAGGGCAGAAACACAGACATTTGGAAACTAAATGGTTGGTGGCAGAGCTTTCCCCAGACTTGGTGGGCTTCTCTTGTAGGATTTCATGCATTCATTCAGTCACTGGTTTATTCATTTCTTTGTGAGATATTTACTGACTTCCTATTATGGGAAAGAGGCTGCACTAACGTTCTGAGTGGAGTGGGTGCTAAGGTAAATCAGATAGGGACCTTGTCTTAAAGGAAGTTAGAAGCCAGTAAGGGAGAGAAGATAGAAATACCAATACCTAAAATACAAGATGGGGCTTCCCAGGTGGCATAGAGGTAAAGAATCCACCTATCAATGCAGGATACCCAGGAGATGGGATTCCATCCCTGGGTCGGGAAGATCCCCTGGAGAAGGAAATGGCAACCCACTCCAGTATTCTTGCCTGGAAAATTGCATGGGCAGAGGAGACTGATGGGCTACAGTCTGTGGGGTTGCAAAGGAAAATACAAGATAAAAAATGCCAAATGCAAAAATCTGAGTTTTGCCAAAGTATTATGGGATTGTGGAAGAGGAATAAATTACCTCTAACTTGTGACTGAGCAAGGGATCGTGGAGGAGAAGAGTGGATTTAGAGTGGGGAGAGAGGGTGGAAGTGTGTCTCTCCTCATGCCTGGAGCTGGGAAAGTGGGACGCAGCAAGCAGTTCAGTTTGGTGGGAGCAGGTTATTAAAAGCAATTCGATGGTTTTTGTCTTACCCAGCGCCTGCACCTTCGAGAACAAGGTGGAAGAAAGTATCTATCATGTGGAAGAAAGAATCAGGCCCAAATCTTGCCTCCATTAGTGCGAATGAGAAAGGAGTTAGCGACAAAAGCTACCTCCAGTCTTGGAGCCTTCAGGAGTCTGCTGAGGAGAGAAATCTGCCAAAAGACCAACTTGAAAACCTCCTTCCTCACTGGCTTCCTCAGCAGATCCTGACGCCCGTTTCAAGCAGAGGGGAGGGGGCAGGCAAATCAACTCTCCACACAAACACCACTGGTGGATCCCTGCTGCCAGCTCTTCCTGGGGATTGAAAGCTCCTGGTTTGGTGAGTTGGCTCCTTTGCATAAACCCTAGAAACCCACAACTGTAAATAAACTGTATCTTGGAGAAAGAGCTGAAGCGAAACCATTCCAGTTTTTGGACCTAACACTGCCTTTGTTCTGGCAAGAGAAAGACCCTGGGTGTGCACAGAGTGAGGATGGGAAGAACATGAGAGGGTCCTGAAGTGGCTTCTGCTAAAATATTTTCACAGGCTCTAGATGTTAATTTCCAGAAACTAAGTATATACAGCTTGGAAGATGTTGAGAAAATTGATGAACGTCTTGGAAAAACTCACCAATATTGCTGTATAGAATAGAAGTTAATTCTTTTACTTAGAAAAACTTAAAAATTTGCAAGATTTTCTAAAAATTACCGTAAAATATAAATAAAATAACGTTTACCATTATAACCATTTTAAGTGTACAGTTCAATGGTATCAAATATGCTCACATTGTTGTGCGACCTCCAGTATCATCCGCCTTCAGGACTTTTTCCATCTTCCTAGATTGAAACACTATATCCATTAAACAGTCATTCCCCAGTCCTCCTTCCCCCAGTCTCTGGAAACTACTGGTTTGCTTTCTTTCTTCATGAATTTGACTACTCTAGGTACCTTACATGCTGTGACCCCATGGACTGTAGCCTGTCAGGCTCCTCTGTTCATGGAATGCTCCAGGTGAGAATACTGGAGTGGGTTTCCATTCCCTTCTCCTGAGGATCTTCCCAACGCGGGGACTGAATCCAAGTCTCCTGCATCGTGGGCAGAATCTTTAGCATCTGAGCCACCAGGGAAGACCTATACCCCAGGTACCTCATATAAGTAGAACAGTACAACATTTGTATTTTGGTAACTGGCTTATTTAACTTTGCATAATATTTTCAAGGTTTATCCATGTTGTAGCTTGTGTCAGAATTTCCTTCCTTTACAAGGCTGGATAATATTCCTTTATATGTGTATTGCCGGGGTCCAGCCCCGGTGGATCCAGGGTGATTCGAAGGTGGGGGGATGGAGTCGGCGTCTTTGGAAAAATACATATTTAATCACAGATATAGAGAGATTAGAAATGGATAGTGTAGTAGGAAGATCAGTGGAGAAAAAGAGGCTGAATAACTTGGATTACGTGGAATAGCATCCATGCTCCAGATGGGAATTCAGCCAGAAAAACGGGAGCAAGAAAGATGCGACATGGGGGAATCAGTCTTTCCGGAAACTGATCCGATTTTTTTATTTTTGGGTTTGCTTATATACCTTTTGTTACACATAGGGATGAATACAGAGTCACGTGGGGGTCAGCAGTCCTGACCTTTGTCAAAATCAGGTGCTTCACATAAATGTATTAAAAAAAAGGTCTTAGGGATATTACATCATCTTCTGGCCATGAGTGAGACCTGCTGACATTTTATGATCCTTTCTTTCTGATAACCAAAAAACTTATTTTTTCCAAGGGTGTTTTTTCTTAAACCAGGCACCATCCTCCAAATAAAGCTGCATTCCTATAGGGTGAGGGTGTAGTGAGTTACAATCAAGAAAGGAATTTATTTAACCCAAGGTTAACATGATTAGTCTTAAAGGTTAATACTTATTTCTCCTATATGCTTAAAGGTTAATACTTATTTCTTCCTATATGCTAGTTATATTCATTATAAGGGTAGGGAACATGGAGATTTAGCAGCAAACATCAACCCAACAAATGAAAATCCTTTCACCAATGCTCCCCTTAAGATCTATTTAGTCTTAAGATATGATAAAGTTACATTCTTACATAGCAAGGACACAGTGATTTATAACAAAGTACAGTGATCTATTACAAAAGAGAAAATCCATTAACTCAAAAAGTCTAGTATTGCTAACATCAAAAACTACTATATTTCCTTTGCTATACTCCAAATACATTGATTAATATATTCCCAAGTGCCTAAGGATATGGAGGCCTGGCGGCAATCATTGACTCAACAAGAAGAAAAAGTCCTATGCTAATTAAGACTCTCAAAATACTCCAAAACTCTCTGTGCTGTTTATGGTTAAGAGGTAGTAAACAATCATGTGGCAGGAGTATGGATAATCCTGTCACACAAGCTAGTCTGTCAGCAGAGAGGTTTGACCTGAGACATCCTTGTCCCACCCAGAGCAGGGAATTAGCAGCAATTATTGACACAACAAATGAAGAACCCTTCACCAATATAATTCCTAACCAACACACTATACTAATAATTTCCAACTCCCCAAAAGAATTTGCCTTTAGTAAGTCTAAAACATCTCATGCCTCTCAGATTTGGAGGCTGTAAACAATCACATGTGGCCGGACGAACCTATACAGGTGGGCTAGATAACCTTCAGAGGAGTCCGTAAGCTGAAACACTCTTGTCACGCCCAAGAATTTTTATTGCCTTGGAGCTGCACGTTTACTCCTTCTCAGAGAGAAACGGTTATGGGGGAGAGCCCCCCATAAAGTCAGAGGTGTAGGTGAGAGCATAAAACAGACTCTGGTTTTGGGGTTAGATGCTCGGGAACAGGGGGTTTCCTGAGGCTTGATCACGCCTTTGCGTATGCCAAGCCTCCTTCCTCATGACCTTTGCCATGGGCGGAGTTCCTCACGCTGGCCCCCGGCAGTGTATACCACATTTTACTTCCCTAATCATCTACTGATGGGCACTTCGGTTGTTTCTTTTAGCTAATGTGAACATGGGTGCATAAATATCTGTTTCAGTCCCTGATTTCAATTCTTTTGGGTAGACACCCAGAAGTGGAATTATTGTATTATATGGATAATACTATTTAAAAGTTTTTTATACTGTTTTCCATAGTAACTGCATTTTACATTCCCACCAGTAATGCCCAAGGGTTCCAATTTCTCCATATCCTCGTCAATACTTACTGTATTCTGTGTTTTTTAAAATAATAATTGTCATAATGAGGGTGAAGTGATTGAACACTTTTTGAATAGTAATGATGTACTTAGCTTTCCAGAGCATTGATTACAAAGCAGTTTAATGTATCTTGTTTCCCCAGGTGCTTATTCTAAGTTTCACATGGATGTTACACTGACTGATTTCTTTCTGAAACTTGGACAATTAAATCTGTGTTTCTCGAAGCAAATAGAAAAACAATGACACAGCAATGGGATGAGATATCACATTATTGTGTCTGATGCTCTTGGGACCTGGCCACACACCCTTAAGACTTCTGGCTCATATACTCTACCCCCAAACTTTCAGCTGCAGAAAAATCTACAGATCTTTACTTGCGAGCTTCCTCCAGCTGTTGGGGTCTTCTCAGCTTTGAACAAGGCAGCCTCAAAGTGTTGGGGAGTTAACACACACTGGGAACAGCCCTCGAACCAATGATTGAGCCCTGGTTGCCCAGGGTGATAGCCTGCTCATTGGGATCTTTCCTTGTCTCACTTCCTCAGTTTTCTGACTGCTTCTTGGAATCACCTCCTAAAGAAGCTATTTGCATTCACGTCTGTCTCAGCATCTGTTCTGGAGGAACCCAACCTATGACAGTCATTACAATGATGGCTAGGTGGACTTTGCTGTTGCATGGTGAAAAGTTTATAAAATAATGACACATGAAAAGACTGTAACTAGATTAAAATTATGCTTCTGTGAAAATAAGCTCCATAACTGCTTATAGTTTATATAAAAAGGTTTTTTTCCTGCTGAAAGTATTCTATGTGTGTTTCCCTTGTGAAGCTATTTATATTATGTAATAAAAATGAATTTCCTTGAGCATTTCAAGGTTTTGGTCATCTTGCTATATTCAGTATTTGAAAATGTCTTGTCTCTATTATCCCAAGAACGGCTTTGTCTTTCACAGATGCCTTAGGTTACACTTCTTATTTCAGATTCCTACAATGTCCCACCTTGGAAAGATGGCTTCATGCTGGTTCCTGGGTATATTATTGTCTTCAGCTATGCATCAGCTTAAAAGCTAAGTGAGACTTGAAATTCTATTCTCCTTGCTTTACATATGTAGGGAAATATTTATTGCCTCTTCCCTTTGTGCTGAGAGTCTCATTTGTGAAATTTCACCCTGTTGAGTCATATACCTTTCTAATGGGAAATATTTTAAATTTTGTTTGATAGGTCATTCTTTGACTTTCTTATTTCCAAATGTTAGTTTCATGAGTGTCTAGAAGGAAGATGATTTAAGGATACCTGGTCAAATTAGGTTTAGTTATGTGACAATGTGATTTGCCATAAATTGCATATTCTGTATGTCTTAAGTGAGGATTTATTGTGGAACATGAAAAGTATGTGGTCAAGGAGTTATTTTTAATTTTTTGAGTGTTATTGGAGGTCTAAATGTTTCATAACAGACTCACTAAACTTTTGAAAATCAGATGAAATTTATAGGCAGGAGCTCAAGGAAGGGGATGCTGTCCAGGGGGAAAAGGCAGACTATGAGGAGGTAACTTCTGATAAGAAATACTATTTCCTCTGAAGCTTTGGGGCCCGATGATGGCTAGATTTAGTTGTTGGCCAGCAATCCTGTAAGGGCTTCCCTGGTGGCTCAGACAATAAAGAATCTGCAGAGTAAAGCAGAACTGAGTTTGATCCCTGGCTCAGGAAGAGCTCTTGGAGAAGGGAATAGCTACCCACTCCAGTATTCTTGTCTGCAGAATTCCGTGGACAGAGGAGCCTGGTGGGCTACAGTCCATGGGGTTGCAAAGAGTTGGAGATGACTGAGAGGCTAACACTTTCACTTTCAATATACTCAATCCTGTATACCTAGGTGAAGATTTTCTCAGGGAAACTTAACCCATCATGGGTGAGGCCATTATCAAGTTAAGGAGAAACCGACCTGAGTTTGATATTTGGTTGTTGCAAAATAAGTGGTAGTGAGTTGCTTTTCTTTAGTAACTCATGGAGGTTTGGAGGTCTACAATTTATAAACTTTGTAACTCTTCCAACAATATATATATTCCTAAGAAGGTCTCCCTTAGAAATCTGAACAATGCAACAGGGTGCTGAATTTCCAGACGGTTAGTTCATTTTGCCTGAGTTTCTTCTTTAGACAGCTGTCTTTGCATCGGGGGTGCTGAGCTTGCTCCTGAGGGATGGAGAACCGAAAGCCTGTGAGAGAGCACCAGGTACCCCTGTGCGTCTGCTTGGCAGTGTGTTGGGCACCGGGGACACATCCATGAACAAAATCCTCAGGGGCAGGGATTAGCCACATCTTTGATCTTTAATTGCTCTAACACATCCTGCTGATTTCCACATGTGTCCATCTGCCTCTTTGATAGCCACATTAAATTTAATATAGGGTTTGTTGGCAGTGAAGTGGTGCTAAATCACCAGCTCATCTTATTCAACTACAATCTTCCCCCATCCATCCTCTGTCCCCTATTCATGGTGTCTGTGAGACAGATAAACTATAAAGATGGTACCCATTATATTTTATTATGATGGAAATGTGGAAGGCCTTTGATATATTCCACAGAGGGCTCAATAGAGAAGCCACAGTTTGACAAATCATTAAGTAAAATGATACAGCAAAACTATTCTGACATAGAATAAGTAAAAAGTAAAAACAAAACCCCTAAGGCTGCTTCACAGCTTCTTTTTTCGTGTGTGTTACCTCCTTGGATAATTTACCCCTATGTAAAAACCCATCCTTTTACAAGCTCACCTTTCACTCAATACTTATCCATAAAAGGAAACGTTGGCTCAGTACGATACTGGTTCTGGCTTATACCAACTCACAAGAGCCAACTGTTAAATTTTCAGGAAATTTGTAAGCCAGTTGTTAAACATAGTCAATAGTAAAAATTAAATTAGATAAATTTGCAATTAAACAAATTATATAAAATAAGGATAATTAATACTCTAAATCTACCACATCTTAATCATTTTATGATGTTCAAGACAATCCCCATGGAAAAGAAATGCAAAAAGCAAAATGGCTGTCTGGGGAGGCCTTACAAATAGCTGTGAAAAGAAGAGAAGCAAAAACCAAAGGAGAAAAGGAAAGATATAAGCATCTGAATGAAGAGTTCCAAAGAATAGCAAGAAGAGATAAGAAAGCCTTCCTCAGCAATCAATGCAAAGAAATAGAGGAAAACAACAGAATGGGAAAGACTAGAGATCTCTTCAAGAAAATTAGAGATACCAAGGGAACATTTCATGCAAAGATGGGCTCAATAAAGGACAGAAATAGTACGGACCTAACAGAAGCAGATGACATTAAGAAGAGGTGGCAAGAATACACAGAAGAACTGTACAAAAAAGATCTTCACGACCAAGATAATCACGATGGTGTGATCACTCACCTAGAGCCAGACATCCTGGAATGTGAACTCAGGTGGGCCTTAGAAAGCATCACTACAAACAAAGCTAGTGGGGGTGATGGAATTCCAGTTGAGCTGTTTCAAATCCTGAAAGATGATGCTGTGAAAGTGCTGCACTCAATATGCCAGCAAATTTGGAAAACTCAGCAGTGGCCACAAGACTGGAAAAGGTCAGTTTTCATTCCAATCCCAAAGAAAGGCAATGCCAAAGAATGCTCAAACTACCGCACAGTTGCACTCATCTCACATGCTAATAAAGTAATGCTCAAAATTCTCCAAGCCAGGCTTCAGCAGTATGTGAACCATGAACTTCCAGATGTTCAAGCTGGTTTTAGAAAAGGCAGAGGAACCAGAGATCAAATTGCCAACATCCGCTGGATCATCGACAAAGCAAGAGAGTTCCAGGAAAACATCTATTTCTGCTGTATTGACTATGCCAAAGCCTTTGACTGTGTGGATCACAATAAACTGTGGAAAATTCTGAAAGAGATGGGAATACCAGACCACTTGACCTGCCTCCTGAGAAACCTATATGCATGTCTGGAAGCAACAGTTAGAACTGGACATGGAACAACAGACTGGTTCCAAATAGGAAAAGGAGTACGTCAAGGCTGTATATTGTCACCCTGCTTATTTAACTTCTATGCAGAGTACATCATGAGAAACGCTGGGCTGGAAGAAGCACTAGCTGGAATCAAGATTGCCTGGAGAAATATCAATAACCTTAGAGATGCAGATGACACCACCCTTAAGGCAGAAAGTGAAGAGGAACTAAAAAGCCTCTTGATGAAAGTGAAAGAGGAGAGTGAAAAAGTTGGTTTAAAGCTCAACATTCAGAAAACGAAGATCATGGCATCTGGTCCCATCACTTCATGGCAAATAGATGGGGAAACAGTGGAAACAGTGTCAGACTTTATTTTTCTGGGCTCCAAAATCACTGCAGATGGTGATTGCAGCCATGAAATTAAAAGACACTTACTCCTTGGAAGGAAAGTTGTGACCAACCTAGATAGCATATTCAAAAGCAGAGACATTATTTTGCCGACTAAGGTCTGTCTATCAAGGCTATGGTTTCTCCAGTGGTCATGTATGGATGTGAGAGTTGGACTGTGAAGAAAGTGAGTGCCGAAAACCTGATGCTTTTGAACTGTGGTGTTGGAGAAGACTCTTGAGAGTCCCTTGGACTGCAAGGAGATCCAACCAGTCCATTCTAAAGGAGATCAGTCCTGGGTGTTCATTGGAAGGAATGATGCTGAAGCTGAAACTCCAATACTTAGGCCACCTCATGTGAAGAGTTGACTCATTGGAAAAGACGCTGATGTTGGGAGGGATTGGGGGGAGGAGGAGAAGGGGATGACAGAGGATGAGATGGCTGGATAGTATCACCGACTCGATGGACATGAATTTGGGTAAACTCCAGGAGTTGGTGATAGACAGGAAGGTCTGGTGTGCTGCAATTCATGGGATCGAAAAGAGTCGGACACGACTGAGTGACTGAACTGAACTGATTAATATTTGTACTTTTGAGGTGTTTTATTTGAATCATATCCGTGCTGTATTATGATAGGCTACCATGCATCTCTTCCCAGCTTCATGTTTGGTGATATTGTAATGGTTGTTTGAAAGCAGCTGAAATTGGCAAACACTGTAAATTAGGGTTCCTCCCCCAAGGGCCAGCCTGTTGCTAACCATTTACAAATACACCACTGACTCTGCTTTCAGGGGCATTGCACTTACACCGTCAGAGAAGGCATGGCACCCCACTCCAGTACTCTTGCCTGGAAAATCCCATGGACAGAGGAGCCTGGTGGGCTGCAGTCCATGGGGTTGCTAAGAGTCGGGCACGACTGAGCGACTTCACTTTCACTTTTCACTTTCATGCATTGGAGAAGGAAATGGCAACCCACTCCAGTGTTCTTGCCTGGAGAATCCCAAAGACGGCCAAGGCTGGTGGGCTGCTGTCTATGGGGTGGCACAGAGTCGGACACGACTGAAGCGACTCAGCAGCAGCAGCAGCAGTAGCACTTACACCATACTTGTGAGATCTGGGATAATCGCAAAGACTGAGGCATCACCCCAGCATTTGGTGGGGTTGCTTTCCTCTTCTGCTGGCAGACTAGTACACTGAGGCACAGAGGAAATGGTGTATCTGGGATGCTGGTACAGTCTAATGGGCACTAAGTGGCTCAAAGAAATTTTCTGTCTGCACTGAAGCTATGGTTCATGGCTTGTTTTAGGTTAGGCAGAGACATGGCTGCAAAAACTCTTGTGGGTACACTTGCCAAGCAGCCATCTTGCTGAACAGTGTGCTTTTTACTTTCTCAGTTTTGCTATAGAGTTGTGAACTCTGAGTACATTCAATGGATGCTGCCTAATGTGCTACAATCATTTTTGAAGGGACACATGTGACTGCCGACATTCAGTGATCACATGACTTAGCTCTCTCTGGCCAAAGATATTTCTGCCTGTTCCCAACCCTCTGGTTCTCCACTTGCAGGCTTCTAGCATCTTCTTCACAGATAGTACCATTGGAGTGTCCACTTCATAAAATTTCCTCTCATACTATTCTTGGAGTCTAACTTAATCTGCCAAGTTCGCCACACATTTCCCCAGAATTCACCCCTTCTCCTTTAGTAAACATAAATTTTGAGGTCAGTCCAACATGGTGCAAATGCCAGCTCTGCTATTACTAAAAGGCCGTTATTGCGGTCATCACACCTGAGTCTAGTTTACTTATCTATATAGTGGGTGTGGACTGAATAACTCTTCTGTCTCACTCATTTGAGTATATGCGCTCAGTTGCTCAGTCATGTTTGACTCTTTGCAACCCTGTAGCCTGCCAGACTCCTCTGTCCATGGAATTCTCCAGACAAGAATACTGGAGTGGGTTGCCATTCTCTTCTCCAGGGGATCTTCCCTACCCAGGGATGGAACCCAGGTTTCATGCCTTTCAGGCAGATTCTTTAGCATCTGAGCAATCAGGGAAACCTGCCACTATGTGAATGTGAATATCCCCACTTAGTGAGAGCAGGACCTCCACTTCCTCTTTTCAGGATTCTGGGGGGTTGGCTGGTGGCTGTGACTTCATCAAGCCCCATCCCACCGCATCTGTGTCTTTGCAGTTACCTGGGCGCCTCTTTGCTTAGCCTCTGGCTACTGTGCATGTAGTTCTGGACGCCCATTCCCCAAATCTTCATATTGCTGCTCTTTTATTTCACTGGGCCACATGTGGACATATCCTTTCACTTAAGTTTTCATAGAACTGCCGGGCCAGGCTGTATCCTTTAAACAGATATAATTGATGATTCAAAGGTAAGAAAAGAATTATAATATGAAGAGTGATTGTCAACTGGCTACTGAGTGTGGCTGCCCTTGGGACTCACGGGCCCAGGGTCTTCTGCCTTGGTTTCCACCTGAGCCCAGGCTGGTGCCCTAGAGAAGGGGCAGTGTTTCCCTCCCCACACCTGGGACGAAGGAAGAACTAGTCAGCTGAAGTACAGAACAATAGAAATTTTCTAATATGAACTGTAGAGAGAAAATAGACTGGGAAAAAAAGAAAAGGAACAGCACTTGAGGAACCTGTGGAACCATAATAAAATATCCAGTACTCTTGCCTGGAAAATCCCATGGGTGGAGGAGCCTGGTGGGCTGCGGTCCATGGGGTCGCTAAGAGTCGGACACGACTGAGCGACTTCACTTTCCCTTTCCACTTTCCTGCATTGGAGAAGGAAATGGCAACCCACTCCAGTGTTCTTGCCTGGAGAATCCCAGGGACAGGGGAGCCTTGTGGGCTGCCATCTATGGGGTCGCACAGAGTCGGACACGACTGAAGTGACTTAGCAGCAGCAGCAGCAGCAGCAGCATTCATGTCATAGGAGTTCTGGAAAGAGGAGATAGAAAGTGGGCCTGAAAAAATTCTTCAAAGAAAAAAATGACTGAATATTTCTCAAATCTGCTGAAAGACATAAAGCTAAATCTGAGTCAATCCTAAACATGGTAAGTCCAAATAAATCTACATCGAGACATATCATAGTCAGACTTCTAAAACTACAGACAGAGCAAAAGTCTTGAAAACAGTGTAAGAGAAATGACATCTTACCTTTAGGGGAAAAAACAATTCAAAGGACTCAAGATTTCTCATCAGAAAACATGGAGGCCAAAAGGAGGCAGCACAACATTTTTCAAATGCTGAAAAAAAACAGAAAAATTGTCAACCTAGAACCTTATATCCAGTGAAAATATCTTTCATGAGTAAAGAAGAAATTGAGACATTTTCAGATGAAGGAAAATTAAGACAGTTTGTTCTTAGAGGAAGTTGTCTCAACAGAAAGGAAATGATAAAAAGAAGGAATCCTGGAACACCAAGATGGAAGAAAGAACAGCTCAAGCAAAAATAAGGATAAATACAAAAATAGGGATAAATATTTTCCTTATCTTGCATCTTCTAAAGTATGAACTTGGACACTCAACTAAATGTATTATATATCTATTGTCGTAAGTAGAAGTTTAGCTAAAAGCTCTGAGCAAACATTCTGTAAGTTCTGTTTTCTCCCCGCTCATAGCATGGGTAGTAAACTTAATCTAATAGGAGTGAAGTCTGTGGTCCTGCCTTAAGGTCACCATGCTGCTGCTGCTGCTGCTGCTGCTGCTAAGTTGCTTCAGTCGTGTCTGACTCTGTGCGACCCCATAGATGGCAGCCCACCAGGCTCCCCCATCCCTGGGATTCTCCAGGCAAGAACACTGGAGTGGTTTGCCATTTCCTTCTCCAGTGCAGGAAAGTGAAAAGTGAAAGTGAAGTCACTCAGTCATGTCCAACTCTGTGAGACCCCATGGACAGCAGCCCACCAGGCTCCCCCATCCTGGGGATTCTCCAGGCAAGAACACTGGAGCGGGTTTCCATTCCCTTCTCCAATGCATGAAAGTGAAAAATGAAAGTGAAGTCGCTCAGTCATGTCCGACTCTTTGCGACCCCATGGACTGCAGCCTACCAGGCTCCTCCATCCATGGGATTTTCCACACCATAAATCTTAACTTATGTCTTCACTCTGGGCTTCCCTGGTGGCTCAGACAGTAAAGAATCTGCTAGCAATGCAGGAGATCTGGGTTCAATCCCTGGGTTGGGGAAGATCCCCTGGAGAAGGAAATGGCAACCCACTCCAGTATTCTTGCCTGGAGAATCCCAGGTACAGAGAAGCCTGGTGGGCTACAGCGCATAGGGTCACAAAGAGTTGGATACAATGGAGCGACTAATGCTTAAGGTCAAAGGATCATGAAACACACCACAATAGGGGACAGCCTGTCCATGAGAATCCCCAACAGAATTGTTGATTGTCATCAAAGGGCCAAATCCTCCCATTGATTACAGCTGCTGCTCCTGTAGTCAGACGAACATACTGTTCCAGCCAAAGCCCGTCAATTTGAGTCCCACTTCCTTTATATGCAGGCATCCCATTAGGAATAAGATTAAGTCTGGAGCCTTTGTTTAAGGTCTTCCTTCCACTTAATATTGTTATTTTCTTTCTTGCTCTTTTGTTCTATCATTTTAGTTTTTGGGGCAGCAGCGACATAAATAAACTTCATGGGAAAATGTTTCTGAGGCTTCAAATTGCTGGCAGGCACAAGTGGACCACTAATTGGCTGAGAGACACACAGCAGTCCTCTCTCTTTGGGGTATGATTGTGGCAATGCCTGGGGAACCTGGAACTGACAAACTGTTGACAGAAATGTGCTTTGGCTGGATAAAGAGGGTAATTCATAACAACCAAGCATGGAAAGAGACTCAGTTCTGCCACATCTGAACAGGAAGCGTATTTTGCCATCCATGTAGTGCAGCCTGCATGAATTTTGCTTGAGAAAAACTGTGGCTCTGGCCTTTTGTGATATGTTCTATGATCTTTTTCCCATCTATTTTCCACTCGTCACTTTTTTCTTCTATCCCATGCTCCTCCTTCAAGGAGCTACTTGTTTTTCCCCACTTTCTGCCTCTGTGCCTTTGTTCATGCTGTTAATTTTGCGTGTAACAACTTTTCCCTCTTATCTACCTGGAAAGCTTCTACTCATTCTTTAATCTAATTCAATAGCTTCTTCCTCTGTGGAGCCTTCCCTGAATCTACTCCATTTTCATCTGTACCCCATTCCAATGACTTAATTTCTCCTGGGTCTCCTGTAGCACTTTGTATGGCACTATTATTATTATTTAATTTATTTAGTTTAATTGGAGGCTAATTACTTTATTGACTGGTTTGCCTCCAAGTAGCATATTTTTTTGGCTCCAAAATCACTGTAGATGGTGATTGCAGCCATGAAATTCAAAGATGCCTACTCCTTGGAAGGAAAGTTATGACCAACCTAGACAGCATATTAAAAAACAGAGACATTACTTGCCAACAAAGGTCTGTCTAGTCAAGGCTATGGTTTTCCCAGTGGTCATGTATGAATGTGAGTTGGACTGTGAAAAAAGCTGAGTGCCGAAGAATCGATGCTTTTGAACTGTGGTGTTGGAGAAGACTCTTGAGAATCCCTTGGACTGCAAGGAGATCCAACCAGTCCATCCTAAAGGAGATCAGTCCTGGGTGTTCATTGGAAGGACTGATGCTGAAGCTGAAACTCCAGTACTTTGGCCACCTCATGCGAAGAGTTGACTCATTGGAAAAGACCCTGGTGCTGGGAGGGATTGCGGGCAGGAGGAGAAGGGGATGACAGAGGATGAGATGGCAGGATGGCATCACCGACTCAATGGACATGAGTTTGGGTAAACTCCGGGGGGAGTTGGTGATGGACAGGGAGGCCTGGCGTGCTGCAGTCCATGGGGTCACAAACAGTCGGACACGACTGAGAGACTGAACGGAACTGAATTACTTTATAATATTGTAGTGGTTTTGCCATACATTGACATGAATCAGCCATGGGTGTACATGTGTCCCCCATCGTGAACCCCCCTCTCACCTCCCTCCACATCCCATCCCTCAGGGTTGTTCCAGTGCACCGGCTGTGACTGCCCTGTTTCATGCATTGAACTTGGACTGGTGTAGATCACTATTATTGTTGTTCAGTCACTCAGCCCTGTCTGGCTCTTTGAGACTCACATGGACTGTGGCAAGCCAGGCTTCCCTGTCCTTCGCCATCTCCTGGAGCTTGCTCAAACTCATGTCTATTGAGTCAGTGATGCTATCCAACCATCTCATCCCTTCTGTCATCCCCTTCTCCTTCTGCCTTCAATCTTTCCCAGCATCAGGGTCTTTTCTAATGAGTCAGCTATTCCCATCAGGTGGCCAAAGTACTGGAGCTTCAGTTTCAGCATCAATCCTTCCATCGAATCAATTCTTCAGTGTTCAGCCTTCTTTATGGTTCAACTCTTAGATCCACACGTGACTACTGGAAAATAGTCTGCTTCATTTTATATTATCTCCTCCACTGGACTGAGAAATATGATCTTGTTCTTCCTTTTAACTTCAGGGACTGATCAGTGTTGAACATGTGGTAAGAGTTCAATAAATTCTCATCAATCTAGCAAATAAGTAGATGAGGATACGTGCAATGTCATAGTGATAAAACATTGCCTAACACATCGGTGTTAGAAAAAAGGAGTAAAAGGTGCAATGCCAGAATTCCACTTCTGGGAAGACATAGTAAACATACTTTATCCTATTCTTTCTTAGATATTATATAAGAAACAAGCATAAGGAGACTCTGAAAGTTGGAGAGAAGAAAGACGGCTTAGGACTTGGAGACCCAAAGAGCTCAGTGGTGAGTTCTTCAGGTTTTCTTTCTGTCCTTATTATCCCAGACTTGTAGCTAAGTGAGCTGGCAACCTGGAAACACCAGTGTGTGTGGACAAAAAAAGGCCCCAACAAAAGCTTGCTCTATCTAGTCAAAGGGCCAGGAAAGGAGCAGCCTAGAAAGAGAATACTTTGGGGGAAAAAAAACTACTCAAGTCAACCCTTCAAAAAATCTCTGGGTCCCTTGCCATGCCAGCAGAAACCAGGTGGGAATCTTAGACTTCTACCCAGTCTATAATGAGTTTTCTCAAGTTCCTCCTACCTGGAGTGCTGACAGAGAAAACTGAGTAAGGAGCTGGGACTTCATTCCCACTGAGAGGTAGTGAGTGGCCCGTGCCCGTGAGGTGTCAGTAGAGGGCATGTGGGGATCAATAATGAGGCAGTCCTAACCCTCCAAGGCAAACACGTTTCAGTGGGGATCTCGTGGGAAGCCAGAACTGGCTCCTCAGCCCAGTAGTAATGAAGGGGTCCCTTGCTCAGGCATCAGTGGAGCCTAAGTGGGAAAACTGGACTTCCGCCTCCACTTGCCAGAAATGAGGTGGCAGCCTTTCTTTTCTCATTGGAGCAGTGTCAGAGGAAGGCAGCTAAAATTAAGATTAAAGTCAGTTTTGCTACCCAGGATCTTTTTGGTTTGCACCAAAGAGAGGTATTTCCTGTTAAAACCTTGGATTCATTTACTTACTCATGAAATGTTAATTGAATATCTACCATGTGTTAGGGTTAGTGCATGGCATTAAGGATAGAACTCAGAACAAGACAGACATAGATGTGATTTCTGCCCACAAAGAACTTACATTCTGGTAGGGAACACAGATTTCACAGAAACAAATATATTTTAGCATAATAAAATTAAGAAGCATTAATAATAGTATAATAAGAAAACCATATCATCATTAACCCTTTGGTGGTACTTATTGTATACATGTACAACCACCCAGAAGCCACACTCTTCTCTTTCACACTGGTTATCAACACTTCCAACCTCTTGATCAAAAACCATTCCAGAAAACAAACACAAGATTCTCTGATTCACTGAGAGTATCCTTTAAAAAATGGATCCTTATGATAAATCAGCTAGAATTTTTTAAATTCAAAGTTCATCAATAGAGAAGAAGTCTTTGAATACATAAAATATTCACTAACCTATAGGATTTATACTTACCTCAGCAACATTTCCCAATTTTCATTCATGAACTTAACTGGTATATTTATAGATTTTACACATGAATGATTGTGCTTTTTACTTAGCAAAAGTTTATTGAGCATTTACTATGTGTCAGACTCGGTACCAGGTTTTAGGGACACAAAGATGAAGACAATACAAAGCATTGAGAATAGAGGCAGGGAGAATTTCTCCCTCAGCTCTCTATGTGAATCTTACAAAAAAAAAAAAAAACAGAAAGAGACATCCTACTTATTATGGCGTTGTTGGAATTGGGAAAGACTGTAAATAGTCCAAGTGTCCATCAGTAGAAGACTGGTTGAATAAATATTGGTATATCTATACAATGGTGTACCATGTAGCTGTGAAAAAAATGAGGACTATCTCAGTATAATGCTAGGACGTAATCTTTGGAATACCGTGTTAACTTCAAGAAAAGCAAGGGAGATGAAATGTGCAAAGTATGGGATCATATAAAAATAGAAGAATAAATAAACAACTTGTCATAAGAATATAGTTATCTATCAGAAAGGAGAGGAGAGGAATAAGACAGTGATCAAAGCTACACTTCTCTGACTATTTGTTTTGCAGATTTGACTTTGAAACTATATAAATGTTCAATATAATTAAAAACAAAATTCAATTAAAAAACTAATTTCTAATAATTGAAAGCAATGAGAAACAAATATACCTGTGTATCAAGTTGGTTGCATAACCACACAAATAAAAACTCTTTTAACTGTCTGTATAATGCAAGATTTTGTCAATGAATTCTTAGTGAGATATACCCTAGGAAAAAAAGCCCTGCAAAATAAACCACTTCAGAACAAAGTAAAAAAACCCTTAAACTGTTTTTAGCAATTGTATTTTTGGTGTATCGACATTATGTGTGTATTTTGTGAAATACAGATTATGTGTATATTTTGTGAAAGAGCCAGTGAATGTCCTTTTGTATCATTGAGAATTGGGATTTCAGCATGAGAAAAAGGAGCTATGAATCCAAGAATTTAAGTACATCTCCTGTACCTAAGTTCACATAGTAAGTATTGGTGTTAACTGGTTATGTGTTTTAAAGCAAACATACAAATTCCTTTCTTATCTATGTCTACAGAAAAGGGCTAGAAATGATGACTGAGCCACTAGCCAGGAGCACTCTAGTGAACTGATGGATCTAGACAATGATTAATAACTGCTAACACCACAAGAAAGACAGGTACTTTTTGTTCCTAGCAGGAATAGAAACTGAACCTCAGTCTGATCAAGCCTCTAGATCTTATTACCAATTCACAGAAAACAGAATGGAGAGAGAGGAACATGCTAAATGATGCTGTGTGCTAAGTTGCTTCAGTTGTGCTTTATTCTTTGAGACTCTGTGCACTGTAGCCCCCCCGACTCCTCTGTCCACGGGGTTCTCCAGGCAAGAATACTGGAGTGGGTTGCAGTTTCTCCTCCAGGGGATCTTCTGTGGAGATGTGATAATCAAGAGACACTCTGGTAAGCTGTACCAGAAAAATGGCCCAGCTTCTTCAACAATTAAGTTACAAGGGGGAAAAAATCATGGCAGGAAAACTGTATGTTTAAAGAGACCAGGTGGCGCTAGTGATAAAGAACCTGCCTGCCGATGCAGGAGGTGTGAGACACTGGTTCGATCCCTGGGTCGGAAAGATTCCCTGGAGGAGAAAACAGCAACCCACTCCAGTATTTTTGCCTGGAGAATCCCATGGATTGAGGAGCCAGGGGACTACAGTCCATGGGGTCACAAAGACTTAGACATGACTGAAGCGATTTAGCAAAGAGACCAAAGAGGCATAGTCATCAATTTCAATATATGAACACTATTTGGATATTAACTTGACTAAGTTGCTTGCTTAAAAAACTAGACAATTGGTGACACTTGAACACTGACTGGATGTAATTTGACCTTAATGAATTAATATTAAATTTAAAATGTTCAAATTAAAAAGTTAAAAAAAAAACACAATAATAGTTGTGCTTTTAAAGAGAGACCTTGTCTTCTGAAGACACATATTGCAATATTTATAGGTGGCATGACACAGACAGGGATTTACTTCAAAATATCTCAGAGGTGGGGGAACTGAATGGGACAGACATGAAACAACATTTACCATAAATTGAGAATTGTTGAAGTTGGATGATAGATTCATGAGGACTCATTACAGCACTCTCTCTGCTTTTGCAAATGTGCAAAAATAGTCATGCTAAAAGGTTAATAACAAAAAAGAGACCACCTACTTAATACAAGGTTTACTTTCTGAGTTCATTAAGGCTTGGTCTGACCATGTTTAGGACCTGTCATCTGGTTCCCGTTTCCTTAGATACTAACAAATATTATTATGAAAAGAAAAATGAATTTGCTGAGATACTTTTTCCGTGTGCTCCCCTAATGTAAGAGAAATCGGGGGCTGTCAAACCTGTGAAACTGAAACTGGGGTGAGGAGCCTAGTGTGGTTGCTGACTTGCTCTTTAGGGTTCTGCTTCTTCCATTTGGTCCCTGATACTGATACCCAACAGCCATCTGTGGCTGTGGCTTGGAAATGATGTGGCATCTGAAAGGGAGGGAACTCCAGCAGTAGGACTGTGTCAACTGCTCAATAAAGAACATAAAATATTGCCTCCGTGTAGCATTAGTAATTGAGAAACAGTTTTGAAACTTGGGTCAGGGGTTTTTAGGGTTCTTAGGAACCTTATAACTTTTCTAGTCCAAATCATTTGTGGCAGATGAAAAAAAATGAAAGCCCAGAGACATGAAGTGACTTGGTCAAGGTTGCAGAGCTCCTGGCAGAGCTGGGGTCAGAGCTCACATTTTGCTGGTTTCCAGAGTTCTGTGCCCTTTTCTCCAGACTACATCTGGAATGGATTGTACCTTGATGTGTTTCTAGGAAGGAGTTTATACAATAAGTGGTCTCTGGTGTCAGATAATCTGAGACTGAATCCATGTTCTACTGCATTCCAGCTGTGTGACCTTATACAAATTATCAATGTCTGTATAACATCTATAAAATGAGGATAATTATAGCATTTACATCATGGTATCATTGTAAAAACTCAATGAATCAGTATGACTAAAACTCTTAGACCAGGGCCTGGCACCATTCAGTCACTGTTGGCTGTGACCTAAGACTGCACTCAAGTAGCAGTCCCTGGGCATGACCAGTAGGACTTAGGTAGAAGATCATCAGGTTTCCCTGGTGGCTCAGTGGGGGAAGAGTCTGCATGCAATGGTTTGATCTCAGTTCGATCTCTGGGTTGGGAAGATCCCCTGGAGGATGGCATGGCAATCCACTTCAATATTCTTACCTGGAGATTCCCCATAGACAGAGGAGCCTGGTGGGCTACAGTCCATGAAGTTGCAGAGTCGGACTCCACTGAATGACTAAGCACAGAACAGCGCAGAAGATCATTAGGCACTTGGTAATTTCAAATAGAGCCTGCTTGCTGAAAATACTCTGGAGTGTGTGAACTATTTCTTAGGATATTAGAAGTCTTCTTCAATCTAGAGCTGATACAGTGCCTGAAAGTCTCAGCCCTGGTTAATGAAGTTAAAGACTGTTTTATAATTCATTGTTATCTAGAAGTAATAAGTGTAACCACTAAGTCATCATACACCTCATTGTCAATTCACTCATCATCCAAGAGAGAGCTAGTCAGTTAGCCAAGCCTTTATGGTAGGAAGCACAGTCAAGAACAATACTGAGGAATGTCAACAAAAAAGATGCACAACGTGATGCTGCTGCTGCTGTTAAGTCGCTTCAGTCATGTCCGACTCTGTGCGACCCATAGACGGCAGCCCACCAGGTTCCCCCGTCCCTGGGATTCTCCAGGCAAGAACACTGGAGTGGGTTGCCATTTCCTTTTCCAATGCATGAAAGTGAAAAGTGAGAGTGAAGTTGCTCAGTCATGTCTGACTCTTAGCGACCCCATGGACTGCAGCCAACCAGGCTCCTCCGTCCATGGGATTTTCCAGGCAAGAGTACTGGAGTGGATTGCCATTGCCTTCTCTGGCACAACGTGATAGTTGCTAGTGAAGCTTTACTTGGGGCGAAATGAAGACTGCAGCCTGGGAAATATCACCTCAGATAGCTCTGAGGAACTGTTCCAAAAGCAGCAGTAGGGGAAGGTCAATACATAAGATTCTGGTGAAGAGGGAGTTCAATGCAATCACGAACTTACTTTATAAAAGGTTTTCCACTAGTCCTGAGGAGCTCATGTCACATGAAGGGATTTAATACTTTTCTAGGTATGAGAAGATGCAAGATTGGGACCATGAAATCAGTTCCTGAAAATATCTAACTATCTAAAAACCTGCTCCATCAGTTTCCCTGGAGCACAGACTGCCTTACTTTCCACCTGAATTCCCTTCAGGGAGCGTTGAAGGTTGGCAGCTGCAGCAGCACAGGCAGATGGCAGATGCCCTTGTGGTTGTTGTTCCGTCGCTGGCAAATGCTCTGGGTGAGTCACAACTTGTAGTTGACAGGAACCTGATGAACACCTCCAAGGCAGTTATGGTAGACACTGTTGGTGCCCATATCCTCTGGCTATCACTTCCGTACTCTGAAGGCTGCTTTCTCAGAAACCTTGAACTCTGCTTTAGGATGCTTTATTCTGTAGCTCTGGGAGTACATTCAGCCCATGAGCAGGCAGGCTGGAAATGCAGAAACATTAATGACCCTGGAGTAACTCTCCAACATCTCCAATGACAGTGGGTGAGTTGGTGGCTAATACCCCAGTTTCCTAGCCCCACATTTGGAATAACTCTGAGGTGTGTTACGCACTGTCTCCCAGTTCCCCCATGGGATTGAGTTCCCTTGCCCATACTGGTAATCAGCATAAAAAAGTGCCCTTTATCACCTGTTTATTCTCACTCCTCTACTATCCTAGTGGCTTCCTAGTGGTGTGTCTCATAACTAGGTTACCTGCACACCGAAATTCTGGTATCAGTTTCAGTGTGTGTGTATGGAGGGGTCTCCCTCGTTGGTGGCTCAGATGGTAAGGAATCTGCCCGCAATGTGGGAGACCTGGGTGTGATCCCTGGGTTGAGAAGATCCCCTGGAGAAGGGAAGGGCTACCCACTCCAGTGTTCTGGCCTGGAGAATTCCATGGACAGAGGAGACTGGCATTCTACAGTCCACGGGGTTGCAAAGAGCTGGACACGACTGAGCAACTTTCACTTTCTTTTTCACTTTTATATCACCAAGAAATGCTCTGATACCAGCTGGGGTGTCCTACAATTTAACTCAATTCTGATAGTGTCTGTCTATCAGAGAGAGCATCAGGTTCCTCAAGTTAAGGGCTCAGTGCCATAAGACTGCCCTTGCTTTGGATGCCAATTGAAATTCCAGGTTGTTACTTGTGTTTTTGACTGACTTGCTATAAATGAGAAGTTCCTATGACTCCCTTGATTAATATCTGGGAGTGGCTCTCGGATTCAGGAACCATGTTTACTCACTGAATTGTCACTTTATTACAAAGAATACTAAAGGATACGAATTCACAGTTCAGATGAAGAGATACATAAGGCGAGGTTCCGAACAAAGAAGCTTCTGTTCCTGTGGAATTTGGGCCTGGTATGGTGGCATGTGGAAGGGCTCTGTTTCACCAGCCTGGAAGCTCTTTGAACCGCCTCCTTTCAGGTTTTTATAGAGGCTTCATTACACAAGCATGATTGATTAAATCATTGGCTATTGGTGACTGATTCAACTTTCAACTCCTCTTACCTCTCCAGAAATCAGGGGGCAGAACTGAAAGTCCCATGGTAGGTTCCCCTGACAACCAGTTCCCAATCCTTAGGTACTTTCCAAAAGTCATCTCATCAGTCCTTAGGTACTTTCCAAAAGTCATCTTTTAATGTAAACTCCATTATGGAGGAAAGGTGCTTGTTATGAATAGTATGACACCCATTTCACCTTTGTGGCTCTCAAGCAATTTCAGAACCTGAAGTGAAAGTGAAAGTCACTCAGTTGTGTCCAATTCATTATGACCCCATGGACTTAACAGTCCATGAAATTCTCCAGGCCAGAATACTGGAATGGGTAGCCTTTCATTTCTCCAGGGATTCTTCCTAACCCAGGGATCAAACCCAGGTCTCCCGCACTGCAGGCGGATTCTTTACCAACTGAGCTATGAGGGAAGCCCCAGGACCTGAAGATAGGAGATCAAATATTGTAACAGAAGATGCTCCCATTGCTCTTATCACCAAGGAAATTCCAAGACTTTGGGGGATCTGTGAGCCAGAAACCATGGAGAAGACCAAATAGATATTAGAAATACACTTTGGTCATTTGAATGACCAAATATATATTTTTTACACGTCATGATATCTCACATTCAAATCTGTACCTCAGGATCTGCTTTTGGGCAAGTCCAAAGCAGGATAGCAGCCTTCTAGCATTTGGCTGGGGCTCCCCATGCCTCTTGTTCTTCCTGCCTCTCCCCATTCTCCTCATCTGCAACCACAATTTCAACCCCCAAATTTAAGGGTTGTTTTTTCTTTTATTTAATTATTTAATTTTGGCTGTGCTGGGTCTTCATTGCTGCCTGTGGGCTTTCTCTAGCTGCCGTGAGTGAGGGCTACTCTCCAGCTGCGGTGCAGCGCGTTCTCATTATGGCCCTCTTGTTGCAGGGCACAGGCTCTAGAGCACACCAGCTTCAGTGGCTGTGACACAGGGGCTTAGTTGCCCTGCAGCACGTGGGATCTCAGTTTTGAAAACCATGTTCCCTGTAGGCAGCTTCTTAACCACTGAACCACTAGGGAAGTCCTAGGGACTATTTTTCTGCTGTAGCTATTAGTATTTCTATGGAAATCTCCCTGGGGTAAGTAAGGAATAGGTATTCAGAATTAACAGTATCACAGAATCCTCCTGAAATAAGCAAGCCACATAGACTGACACTTGGGAAGGGGGAAAATGTCAAAATAAACCATTTCTTTGTAGAACTCAGGAATTCAACCTTCTTGACGACCAATTCCTAAATAAAATTTGGGCTGGAAGCAAATTGTCTGACATCTCTTGCATCAATACCACCATCAACAAAATTTGCAAGTTGTATCCATTCTCAGACTTATTGACCCTGATAGTATTTTAATAATTACATCAAGTTCAGCAGGCTCCTTTGAAAGTATAATTTTATACAGATTTGGAAAATATTACATTTCTAAATCTTTTATGCAATGAACTGACAAGAACAAGCATCTTATTAAAATTAATGAAATATCTTACTCCTTGAAGTTCAATATTGCTAAAAGCTAAGTAGTATTTAGACAATGATGACAAGGCCAAAACAAGTAACTGTGAAAGTAATCTCTTTCAGACCAGGCATACTAAGTGCTTTTGTAACCTTTTTTTTCCCTTCCTACAAAGTAATGACAAAACTTACCAAGTCTAATATAAAGGATGGCTCATTGAAATTTTAATTAAGTAATAATATTCAATGTTTATATAGTTTTTTTTTTACCATAGGGCTCCAAGAATTATCAAATAATAATTGAACTTTCTAAGTCATCTACTTCACTGCCTCTTACCCCTCACCTTTATGAAGAATTTTAAAAAATAACTTCAAGCATATGATAATTATATTGTTAAAAGGTTCTAGAAGTAGAGTTTTATCAATTTGTCATCCATTTTTTCAATCATTCATCATTACAATAAAATTTTCTATTTATCCATCCTTTCATCCACACACTCACCCATATACTTGCAAATTTTTGTTAAGCAACCACCACATGTGAGGTCTTATGGTAAATTCTGGCTCTACAGTGGTTATCAAAACAGTTATGGGTCTCAGCTCTCATGGAGCTTGTAGTATAGTAAATTCTACAGCATAAATTCTAATAAGATTTATGTGATTATACTGTTTCCATCCAAAATAATTTTTGAAATATGTTTTTCCTAATTAAGATTCAGATGGTTAACTTCAGGTATAATACTGTTAGTTGCACAGATCTAGAGATAAGAACATTTGAAAAGAGAATGGAGGCCTTGTCTGAATACAGCTGAGTTCAACAAACACAAACCTGTATTCCGTGCCGATTAATGTGGTTAGATCACATTATGAGGTGTGTCAGTGTGGCGAAGCAAGGCAGTGGCTCATGGAAACCAATATATTAGCTCACTTCTGTTTTAATGTTGTTCTGTTAAGTTTAAAAAAAAATAATTAAGAGAACAGAGGTTACAGGCAAGGCTAAAATTTATGATGCTTCCATCTTAAAATTCCTATGTCAACTTGGGATTTGCAAATTTTTCTTCCCTTCCTTGGTCATTGATGCTTCTAAAAGGGCAGATAAATAATCATTCCTGACTCATAGAGCAAGCTGACTCATCTCTAGCTGAGAGAAATGTACCATTTCCTCCAGAGATGTGTTTGCTCACATTGCTTAGTCGTAGATATCTCTATGCTGGGTTAGGTCCTGAGAGAGTTGAGTTCTCAAAAAGAGCAAATGAGTTCACCTTTATTTTCAATGACATGATTTTTACCACAGCAATTGCTGTAGCCTTTTTTTTTTTTTTGTCTAGTCAGAGATGGGGAGTATGAAACTGGTGATTTAGATATTTCCTTCCCTCTGCCTTAGGAAATCGTTGACAAACTGCTAGTGAATCAGGCCTCATCTGTACTGGACAAGAGTGTTAAGAGGAAATTGTCCTGCAGGGATTCTGAATGACTCACACTTGACTGAGCTTTCTTTAGAACAATTTTTG
The DNA here is from genome assembly GCF_042477335.2 of Ovis canadensis. Taxonomy (NCBI): domain Eukaryota; kingdom Metazoa; phylum Chordata; class Mammalia; order Artiodactyla; family Bovidae; genus Ovis; species Ovis canadensis. Next base: position 37,140,964 of record NC_091260.1, read on the forward strand.
TATTACAGGTGTTTTACGTTGATGCATGTTGCCATTATGACTACTCTATGCATATCACTTTTATAATAATTTTTGGAACATAGCATATTTATTTGCATGTTCGTGTTAGCTTGTTAGACCCTGAGTTCCTACATGGCAGGAATTGTCTTTTCCTCTTGCTATTTCCAGGGATCAGCACAGTGTTCAGTTAATAGTGAGTGGCTCAGCCGTGTCTGACTCTTTGCGAGTCCATGGACTATACAGTCCATGGAATTCTCCAGGCCAGAATACTGGAGTGGGTGGCCTATCCCTCCTCCAGGGGATCTTCCTGACCCAGGAATCGAACTGGGGTCTCCTGCATTGCAGGCAGATTCTTTACCAACTGATCAGGAAAGCTCGCTCAGTTAATAGAGGTGCTTGATAAGTGTTTGTTGTGTGAATGAATGAATCTCTCTGGATGCTCAATAGTGAGGACTCAGAAGTGCATTTGGGTTGGTTATTAACGTGGCCACTCTGCACTGTTGGCTGGTATGACCACATGTGAACCTGCTTAGGTTTTATACAACATGGCTAATATTCATGGTATTTCTATATCCAGTGTTCTTCCAGTGGCGTTGCTCTTGTAGTTCGGATGGAAAAGCTGCTATATTATTTCAAATGGTTGTGAAATAATAAAATAAATAATAATCTCAAATGTCAGAGAAAATTATTTTCATTGAACTTAAAAAACAATTCTACAAGATCCATTACAAAATATACACAAAAAGAGAAAATAGTGTTACAGACTACTGAGTACCATGTATTATTTTTATAGTGGGAACAAGAATGTTTGCCATGCAGCAGTATGTGGTTAAGATAAAAATATCTTTTCAAATAAGTCAGGGGCATTTTTTTTCCATGTTAAGCCACAGGATGAAACAACAAGAAGGAAGTGATTTATTGATTATAACATTTAAAAGTTACTTTTCTGAATCAACTCTTATTTTAATAGGGCTAAAATCATTAGGAAGTTTGGAGGATATGGGCATAAGGGCATAAAGACATATGCTTGTCACTGTTTGGAGCATAAACCAGGGCCAGACATTTTAAGTTTCTGATTTTATCTGTTAGGATTGGTCAAGGATGTATAATGGACTTCCTCGGTGGCTCGGTGGCAAAGAATCTGCCTGCCAATGCAGAAGGGGCAGGAAATACGAGTTTGATCTCTGGGTCGGCAAGATTCCCTGGAGGAGGCCATGGCAACCCACTCCAGTTTTCTTGCCTGGGAAATCCCATGGACAGAGGAGACTGGCGGGCTGTAGTCCATGGGGTCACAAAGAGTTGGACAAGACTGAGCACGCACGCATAAAGATGTATGTAACAGAAAGTTCCAAATAATCGTGGATTACACATATAAATGTTTTTCTTTCATGTAAAGGAAGTTCTCAGGCAGAGAGTACAGGAGTGGTATAGAGGCTCTCTCTGTTTCATTGTCACTAACACTTGGTCTCTATTCAAGTTTGCCACATGGTACCAAGATTTTTGCTGAAATTTTAGTCATCACATCTACAATCCAGGCAGAAGGAGGGAGGAAGGGGAAAAGGGCACTCCTTCCTGCTGAATCAGCTTTCTTTAAAGGAACTTCCTGGCTAAAAGTTTATTAGTTTTGCTTATCCTTTCAAAGAACCAGGTTCTTGGGTTCAAATGTTGTTTGGAATTTTTCTTGTTTCCTGAGGTAAGCTTGTATCATTATAAACTTCCCGCTTAGAACTGCTTTTGTTGAGTCCCATAGATTTTGGATGAAAAAGCTTAGGAAACCAAAAACAAAAGGAAAAGACAACCTATGAAATGGGAGAAAATATTTGCAAATGATGCTACTGGCAAGGGATTAATTTCTAAAATATACAATCAGCTCATACAGCTTAATATAAAAATAATCAAAAAATGGGCAGAAGACATAAACAGACATTTCTCCAAAGAAGATATACAGATGCCCAACAGGCACATGATGATCGATACCGCTACTTATTAGAGAAATGCAAATAAAAACTACAATGAGGTATTACCTCACACCAGTCAGAATGTCCATTAATAACTGCTAGAGAAAGTATACAGAAAAAGGAACCCTACTACGCTATTGGTGGGAGTGTAAATTGGCACAGCCACTTTAAAGAACTCTTCCTCAGAAAATGAGAGTTACCATATGACTGAACAATTCTACTCCTGGGCACACATCCAGAAAAGACAATAATTCTAATTCAAAAGGTATCTGAACCTCAGCATTCATAGCAGCACTATTTACAGTAGCCAAGACATGGATGCAACCTAAGTGTTCACTGACAGTTAAATGGATAAAGAGGATGGGTATATAGGTATATATATGTATGTGTCATGGAATGTTACTTGGTAATAAGAAAGAATGAAATAATGCCATTTGTAGCAACATGGATGGACCTAGAGATTATTATATTAAGTGAAATAAGTCAGAAAAGGGAAGACAAATATCATATGACATCATTTATATGGGAAACCTAAAGTAAATGACACAAATGAACTTATTTACAAACCAGACATAGACTCATAGACATAGAAAGCAGACTTATGGTTATCAGAGAGAAAAGGAATGGAGAAAAAAATATAGGAGCTTGGGATTATCATATATACACTGCTACACATAAAATAAGTAAGCAACTAGAACCTACTGTATAACATAGGGAACTATATTCAATGTCTTATAACAACCTATAAAGGGCAAGAGTCTGAAAAAGAAGTTCCATGTGCATTTGTGTATGTATAACTCAATCACTTTGCTATACATTTGAAACTAACACACATTGTAAATCAACAATAATTTAAATTAAAAAAATTAAATTAACAGAAAAAAATAAAGTAACTTTCTGGAAGCTCTCAGCCAGTGATTTTTACTTACATCTCCTGGACCATTACTAACAGTGAGAGAGCCTGGAAAAGACCATCTTTTAGCTGTGTACATTTGTAACTCCAAATAAAATTTGAGGTTTGTTACCAGGGAATAAGGAGATGGCTGTTGAGTAGCAAATCAGCAGGCCCTGCTACTGAAGAAACCAGATAAAACACAGGTAAAAAAAAGCCATAACACTTTCTGGGGGTTATTGGATGATCAGAGTACCAATGGGAATGTATATGTAGAGATACTCCAAATGTGAGTATCTGTGGCCAGAGCAGGGATGGCCTGAGTACTCTTTGAGGGTAAGGCAGGTTGTAGATCTGTTGAAATGTCTCATGGGGTAGTTAAAATTCATTATGTTGGCAAATTTATCAAGATTCAGGGTTGATCTTCATTACTGTAGGGATTGAAACTTGATTTTTTTTTAAAGCACACTGAAAGTAGATGTGAGTCTTAAAGAGAAATTCAAACACCCTTAACTTAAAGGTAAAAAAAAAAAATCATAGATGTAAGAAAGCAAAGTGTTTATTATTATTTTGCAATAAGAAATAAGTTTCAGGGAGCAAAATGCTCACAGAAATTTGCTTGGTGAGCATGGAATTAGAAAAAGACCAGATAAATCATCTGAATGCCTAGTGGAATTAGGCTAAAGGCAGGATTGGCTTGCTGTGGGATCAGAAGGCAGGTGTAAGGACTCATCTCCCTGTCTTCCCTGTATCCCCAGACATCCTCCTCTCCTTTTGGTTGGGATGTTCTTGAGAGATGTTCACTTTCAAGCTGATTATAGCCTATCTTGTAGACGTGGGAACCTCACTGTCTCTTCAGAGTGATTTGTGTATTTCCACTCTACCCCAGTATGTGTGGAGTTTACAATTTTAATTCTGTTAAAATTTAACTCTCAGAGGATAATTTAATTCTACTTACCTCTAAGTTCTCAGGAGATGCCTCAGTAAAGCCTCATATGCTGCCTCTAATAGGCTGTTACATAGACATTTACTGTTAAAGCCAGAAAATGAACATAACCCTTTTGTGGTGGAGGATAAATGGTGATGAGGAGGGTATGTCAGTCTAGAGTTGACTGGTATGACTCAGCAAAAAGACTGAAACAGTTAACAGGAAGTCAATGTGTGAAAGCCTGAAAACAGGGCTGAATCTTGACCACTATTCAAGGAAGACAACTGTTGAGCCAGAATGACTTGGTACTCAAAGAACTCATAAGACAGCCCCTGGGTAGCTTTCACGTGTGTCTCAGTAATCTTGTGGAATTGTAAGCTTTTTGAGAGATCTGAGTATATTGCCCTCAGACAGTCTGTTTTCTCCCTCATCACATGTGTGTCCTTTCCCAAATGGAGAGCTTTGTCAAAGAGGAAGAGGGGCCTGACTGACAGAAAGCAGCTCTCCTTTAATGAAATAACTTTCTGAAACAATCAAGCTCTGAAGTACTATTCTGATTATTTCAGGGTGAGCTGGAATTTATTTTGCACAAAAACTGTGAAAGAGACTAACTCTGCTCCCTAGTCCTATGTCAGTTTAATTGCTCACATGCATTAATATTGACTATATTTGGACCTAATTGTTTTCAGTGCTGTCACTTTTTATTAAAACTGGATAGACAGAAAATAAAGCATGAAGCTTTTTCCTGTGTCTGTGAGGAATGCAAATGTGTTTTGTCCACAGTCATGAAGAAAGGAGAAGGTGGGATAACTCAGAATGGCAATACATAATATGTTCCCCTAAAACCCTTGAGCAGTTTAAAAATTTTTTAATTTTAAATTAAAGTTAAGAATTAAAAAAATTTAAATAAGAGCAGTTTTAAAATATGCCTCTTTTTGACTCTCAACTTACCTTTGAGGCCATAGATGGAATCAAATAAGCCCTCAAAGACAGAATTCCCCACACTAAAATGCCATATTCTTTTAGGCTATTTTGGGAAGGTTTTTGTATGTTTAATAAAATACTACTTCCCTGAAAGGATGAGGGATACTTTTCAATTGTGGGCTCCATCATCAGCTGCTGGTCAAAATAAGCTGTTTATCTTCCAGTTTCAGAGTCACCAGACCTTCCATAGCTGTTGATAGAAACTTCCTCTCCGGCAATCTGATCCGGTTGGACTATTGGATGTGAACAGCATGGAGTCTAAACTCAAAACACAACTCTCAAGTTTTTAGCAACAAATTATCAGGATACTCACCAACTGCAATCAGAGGAAATCTCAACAGTCCTTTTGTTATATTAAAGAGGCTTACAACAATACGTTCCATGGATTTGAAATTTAGATGAGATAATTATTTTTTTTACCAGTGAGTCCAGAGTTTCTATAAATCCCCCCTCTATTTTTCTTATGAAATACAGTCTTGGATTTCTAGGTCATAATCAGTATACTTTCAATGAATCAAAATGACACTAAAATGTAATTTTTAAAGAATCTTTTTTTTTTTACTTTATTCTCAAAGAAGTTCTATAATTTTAATTAGATTGCTTTTTAACACAGTGCTTCCATTTGTAAGTATTCATAGTCAAATAGTGCTGGTTAATGTTTCTAAAAGCCAAGACAACAAACAAACAAGCGTAAAAGTATCTATTTCTATATGAATATAAGAAAACTCAATGACGTCACATGGAAAAGAACATTATTTCTCTTCTGAAACCCAGGTTAAATGTAAAGGCCGAGATGAATCCTTTGGCTGCTGACCATTGAAGGAGAAGCCTGAATTATGCTCCCATGCTCTGCTACCACCCATTCAATTTAGAAATTGTTATCACTGTAATCACTGGACCACCACAATCAAGGACAGCTGAGACCCACAAGTGCCCCTACTGAATTGCGTTTTGGTCTTCAAGTGTCAATTCGTATTGAAGGATTTGTAAAAAAAAAAAAAAAAAAAAAAGCCATGAGACTTATTGTTCTTTTTTGTAAAATGTTATTAAGGATGTTTATTATCAGTGGCTTTCAGATTTGAGAATTTATTAGAATCAACTACATTCCTTTTAAACAATGCAGATTTCCAGGCCCACCTCAACCCTGTTCAATCTGAATCTCTAGGTAAGGAGCCAGAGCAGTCTATATTCCAAAACATCTTCTCAGGTTATCCTGATGCCTTTGGTAGAAATATATGAACCATGGCACTATGTCTTTCTTAAGGGGATCATGGAAGACAGTTCTGTTTCCAGCACCAGAGGCTCTGCCTCTGGAAAAACAGTATTTTTATTCCTTGAATACTGTAATTCATATAACTGTTGTGTTGGTCTCTTTGCATTGACTCATAGGGCCAAATATGGCTCCTTCTAGCAAAAGTGTAGGGAGGAAATTGTGACACTTTGAGTATTAACAACATTCCTATGTTCATCTTCTCTTTCTTACTCTCATTTCCTCCTTGTCTCAATTCCTTCACCAAATTTATTTTAATTAATTAGCGAGTTAATCACACTTATTTACTTTTGGCCCTCCTCACCCATTTCTCTTACTCCTCACCCTCCACCTCTGGCAACCACTAATTTGTTCTCTGTATCTATGATCTTTTTGTTAAAGATTCCACATATAACAGAGGTCATTTAGTATTTGTATTTCTCTGTCTGACATTTAATTTAGCATAATGCCCTCAAGGTCCATCTATGTTTTTGAAAATGGCAAGATTTCATTATTTTTTATGGTTGACTAATATTCCATTATGTGTGTGTGTATGTATGTGTGTGTATAAACCACAATTTCTTTATTTCTCATCCATCAATAGCCATTTAAGTTGTTCCATATCTTGGCTATTGTAAATAGTTCTGCAATGAACATGTTGTTGTTTACTTGCTAAGATGTGTCTGACTCTTTGCAACCACATAGACTGGAATCCGCCAATCTGTAGGATTCTCCAGGCAAGAATACTGGAATGGGTTGCCATTTCCCTCTCGAGGGGGGTCTTCCTGATCTGAGTCTCCTGCATTGGCAGGCATATTCTTTACCTCTGCATCACGAGGGATGACTGCAATGAACATGGGGTGCGTATATCTTTTTGAGGTAGTGTTTTAATTTTCTTCAAAGATTTGAAAGTGAAATTGATGGGTCACATGGTATTTCTATTTTTTTCAGGAAAAATTGTTTACAATTTCACAATTTTTAAATTGCCTTTTTTTATATGTTGCTTTAAATCCTGTTGGGAAGAAAATGTGACATAAAAATAATAAGCACTATCTAAATATTTGTATAAACCTTGATAATTTTTTCTTCACTTGAGCTGGGATATTTGAATTTAGTGTTTCTTCAGACATGACTTAGCAACTGAACAACACCAATAATTTTAAAAATACAGCTTTAAGAATGATACAGCAGAAATAACAATGTAAATGTGGTTGAAGGTGATGCCACAACTGTCTTTTTTAATCATCTTTTTGCACATTGTGGGGGTGTAGATTGAGTTGGGGGACATATCATTCCCTGTATCTTATTTCCATATACGATGAATAGACACTCTTCTAAATTTTATTCAGAATAAAAGCAGCATAGAAGAAATACATCAGTGGTACATGTGAAAAAGAACTTGATTCCTCAACAAAATCAGTCCTAACAGGTCAGGAGTGGACCCTGACTGTGCTCCACCTTAACTACATTCAAGTACGTGTGCAGATAAGTTAGCCTGTGGAACACATTAATGAAACAAAAATGAAAACAAGCAACTGACAGAGCCAAGAAAATCATCTGTAGTCTTAGTCCGCATGAGATGGGGCCAAGTTGCTTTTGATCCAAGCTTGGTATTTCCGGGTTAATAGGATGTAGATTCCAGGTTTCTTGGCATCACCACATTTGCGACCTCCAGAAACTAAGGCATGAAAGGCACCTTTGCAGACCAAGGGGCCCCCTGAGTCACCCTGGAAAGAAGAAAGCGGGCAGATATTTGGCAAGAAGATGTTGAACTTTTTGGACTATCAGCTGTTAATAACCATCAAATGATTATTATCTGGGTCATTGGTTTCTTTTGCCCTACAGAGTGCCTGATACAGTCCCTGAGCAGTATAAGTTCTCTGTGTCTCTCTCTCCATCCAGAACAATGGTTTTGTTCATTTGTCTCTCTGCCTCTCTTTGTCCATGTCCCTGTCTCAAAGACTTTGTACATGCATATATGTCTTTTAGCAGTCACTGGGACTGTTGAGTTTTATTCATTAAGAAATGGGGAGACAAGGAAGTTTGAAATAATCCACTGAAATAAAAGAAATTTTTAAAATTAAGAATTTCATTTTGGTGCTCATGGGTTTGAAATCAAGTTGCTATTGAGGCTGACAGAAAAAAGCAATATATTAGAGTAAATGTCTTGGTGGTGGGCACTCTACCTTCTCTATTATTTTTTTCCCATTGTCATATGGTTGAACATGGGGCTCTGCACATACCCAACACTTAGTAAATACTTGCCCAATGAACAGATTCTTGAGGACTCACTCTGACAACAAAACATGTAACAAAAATTCTGTCAAGGAAAGTGACAAGGTAATAGAGAAGGAAGCCTGGCTTTTCAGATAAGGAGCTGGGTTTTGAATCTAAAGAGCAGCCTTTGCCTCTGCTGCCATGCAGGTCCAAAAGTGCAGTACTTTGTGCTTGGTTGGCCCTGAAAATAGAGATTTGGAGGTGACAATCTTGGGGTATTACAGTCACGCATGATCTTTGAGATCATCAGATCCTCCCCTTAAAAATGCTTAATATAGCATGATGTGTATATATTTTTCTAAAGTAATCCATCTGTGCTAGGTAGCCTTCATCACCTGTTAACATGGTGGTGATTTAGTCACTCAGCTGTGTCTGACTCTTTAAGACCCCATGGACTATAGCCCACCAGGTTTCTCTGTCCATGGGATTTCCCAGGCAAGAAAACTGAAGTGGGTTGCCATTTCCTTCTCCAGGGGATCTTACCGACCCAGGGATTAAACCTGATCTGCATTGCAGGAGGATTTTTTACCTACTGAGCCACCAGGGAAGTCCTTTATTTTATTTTTTTTTATGACTCAAGAAACAAAGAATTTGAAAAACATGAATGTTGTTCTTTTAGTCAGTTAGCAGTCAACATTATTTATGAAACACAGAATATTGAATATACATTTGAGCTTTTTGCATTTGAATTTTATAAGACCTCTCTATTAATTAGTTTAGGGGCTTATCCTGTGGCTCAGCAGTAAAGAATTTGCCTGCAACGCAGGAGGTGCAGGAGACATGGGTTTGATCCTTGGGTCGGGAAGATCCCCTGGAGGAGGGCATAGTAACCCACTCTAGTATTCTTGCCTGGATAACCCCATGGACAGAGGCGCCTGGTGGGCTACAGTCCATAGAGTGGCAAAGAGTAGGACACCACTGAAGTGTGCATGCACATATTGATTAGTTTAAAGCTGGGGTGGGTCAGGGATTGAGAGATTATTTTCTAGTCACCACTTGTGACCTCAGGGTTGGTAGGCTTTCTAAGGAGGATAGTACACCTCAGAGGAAGCCTGTAAAAGTTATCAGATATAGTCCATTACCCTGATTAACAAACATTAATGAGTGCTAACCGTGTGTTTCACAAGTTCTATGGCTTATTTGTAGTGGCAGATGAGAAAGCACAGTGGAGGCTGTGCAGGATTGGAGAGCACCTTTTCGGAGTTGTGATGCTGTGTTCGCCACACCTCTCCTCCTTGCTGCGAGTGTGCGGATAGAGCTTGACTATAGCTCAGCACCCTGAAATGCCTGTTTGAGTGAGGGACTCTTACCTGACAGGAATCCTTCTGGCCTCTGGCGTCTCCTGCGCATAGCATGGTTCTAGTTATAATAGGGTTGTGGTTGTAATAATCTCGGCTGTTGCACATTTTTCGACTTATGATAGTGACAGTAACTTCTCGCAGGGTATCAGAAGGGGTTAAGCATTCTGGATCAGTGGCTCCCCAGCCAACAACCTGGCATTTTGTTCCAGCTTTAATATCAGTTTTAGCTCTTGGGTGGAGCAGTTGGACATGTTCGTTGAGTATTGCGGCTGTGTGAAGCTGACAGATTGAAAAGAGAGTAAATGATCTTTTGTCCCCAGTAGTATTTTGTGATTAGTCTGATCGATGTATGTGTGGTCCCTCTGTACTCTGAGGGCGTCCTTTTTCTTGAATCTACTTTGGTGGTAGCCCACAGCTGCATTTGTGGTTGTTGCTTTTCTGAACATGCTCTTCATTCCCTTTAGAGCTCAGTGATGCTCAGGGAGGAAGCTTACATAGAGCAGGAATTTTGCCCAGTCTCAAGCCAACTGGCCTTTGCTCTGCATTGGATGATTTTCTGTGGAATAACATCCATAGGTCATGACTTTGAGGGCTGGGCTCTTTCCTGCTGGATAGGACCCTTGAGTATGGTCTAGACTGAGTTTGAACTGGACTTAGTATGGTCTAGACTAAGTTGTAACTCACTTCTGTGTCCCTGAAGTCACTTGCTTGGCTCTGTTGTATAAGCGACTTGTACTTTTCATTTGCTAATGAGAAAAGCATTGGGAGAAAAAGCTTGCAGTGTGGATCCCTGCGCCTGTTGGGAGGTTCTCCTCCCACGAATGTGAACATCAGAGCTGTTTTTCCTTGTATAAACATAGCCCAGGCGTGTTTATGATATATTCTTTTTTCTTTCAAGGCATTAAATGGAGTACAATGAGCCCTAATAGAATATGTCACCACACATCACCTTGAACAGAGGGAGAATGCTAACAAAATGCTTTGTTAGATGATTTAACAACTGAACTGTGAGGTATAAGAATGTTGGAGAAATTGAAGGAACACAATGCTACATACCTTAACCAGCATAATGTCATTTGATTTAGGGTCTGTTGTAAATCCTGGGAATCGTATGAATTTTTTAATCTTAAATGTTTGCTTGGAGGCCTCATTCTTTGAGAGGGAGTGTGCTCCTAAAACCACTTTGGAAGACTGGCTTTTGGGAAACCTAAAAAAAGCGAAAAGATTAGACACACAGAATGGCTCCCCAATCTTCCAACGGGGAGTAGAAATGGTGGAGAAACCATATACATACAAGAATAAGGACCAGCTTCAGGGTAACTTGTGCAGGATTAGGTGGAGTGACAGAGGTCATGGGCCCAATAATGAGAGGATGAAAAGGGCCAAATCCATCCCAGTCCAATTCCCCAGCTAGTGCCATATGGTGGGAGGGAAAGAAGGAAAATCCTAAATGACCGAATTCAAGTTTATTCACCTTCCCAATATTAAATATTTTAATAACTAAAAGGAAAAGACTCAACTCTGGGCTTCCCTGGTGGCTCAGCAGTAAAGAATCTGCCTCCAATGCAGATTCGATTCTTTGGTGTGGAAGATCCCCTGGAGAAGGAAATGGCAACCCACTCCAGTATTCTTGCCTGGGAAATCCATGGACGAAGGAGCCTGATGGGCTACAGTCCATGGGGTTGCAAAGAGTTGGACATGACTTAATGACTAAACAACAACAAAGTCAGCTTTACACTTGCTAATCTGGTATGTCTAAATCTCATCTCAGGGCAATAGGGAGAATTAAGATCCATTCTCATATGTTCTGTCCACTCAATTAGAAAGATGATTCAGACAAGAAAGGAAAACTTTCCTCTAGGTGAAAAATCATCTGAAATTAAGGTACTTTAGAGTTAGTAGCCATAGATAATTCCATGGTGGAGATTTAGAGGATAAAACTGGTGAGTCAGATGATGGAAACAATACTTTTGTTTTTTTTTTAATCCCTGCTGCTGCTGCTGCTAAGTCACTTCAGTTGTGTCCGACTCTGTGCGACCCCATAGACGGCAGCCCACCAGGCTCCCCCATCCCTGGGATTCTCCAGGCAAGAACACTGGAGTGGGTTGCCATTTCCTTCTCCAAAGCATGAAAGTGAAAAGTGAAAGAGAAGTCGCTCAGTCATGTCTGAACCGACTCTTAGCAACCCCATGGACTGCAGCCCACCAGGCTCCTCCATCCATGGGATTTTCCAGGCAAGAGTACTGGAGTGGGGTGCCACTGCCTTCCCCAGTCATATACAATTATAGTATGCCAATGTTTCAAAAGTTGATCTGATTTATTGTATGTTGAGTAAAATTATATTCACATCATTATGAAAATAGAAAATTATTTTTGAGATTTCAACAACACCTTGGAGCTGTTTCCAGACTTCCCTGGTGGCTCAGATGGTAAAGAGTCTGCTTTTGATCTCTGGGTTGGGAAGATCCCCTGGAGAAGGAAATGGCAATCCACTTCAGTATTCTTGCCTGGGAAATCCCATGGACAGAGGAGCCTGGCAGCCTACAGTCCATGGGGTTGCAAAGAGTCAGACATGACTGGAGTGACTAACACTTTCGCTACACTTTGGAACCACTTGCATTCTACAAAAATGTCCCATTTTTATGTGTGTTCTTAGGAAATACCCATCTTCGAATCCTTTTTTTAGAACAAGGAAGGTAATAAAAAAGAATTATATTTGTTTGCATTTGTAACTATTTCACTGTCATATGGAAAAGGGTCAGGGCAGATTACAATAAAAACACACATATCTGATAAACACACACATATACTGTGCTGTGTTGTGCTTAGTTGCTCAATCATGTCCGACTGTCTGTGACCCCATGATGTAGCCTGCCATGGGGATTCTCCAGGCAAGAATACTGGCGTGGGTTGCCATGCTCTCCTCCAGGGGATCTTCCCAACTCAGGAATTGAACCCAGGTCTTCTGCATTGCAGGCAGATTCTTTATCAGCTGAGCTACCAGGGAAGCCCAAACACACATATATATAGACGAATAAAGATTAGCAAAAATTAAAAAGAGCACAGAAACATACAGAAAAAGGAAGAAAAGTTTGTTTCAGGTTTGGGGAACCAGTGCATGACTGTGCTTAAATGGGTTTGTATGGTAGGGCTCTGACTGCCGGGAGTTAACACTTTGGGGTTTCTACCAAAAGAGTTTATTTTGGTTTATTTTGGGAATTTCAGCTCTATTTGTTGAAAAATTCGCCTGTTGCAAAATCAGGATGGGGATGAAATTCTCAAAGGATGTGGATTGGATTTCCTAGGATTGATTCAAACTCAGATTCAGTGTACCTGCTAAACCCAAACCTGTGGAGGGGAAGGATAATATAAAATCCCTGGGGCTACTGATTAAATAGAAAAGACAGGTATGTACATAAATAACTAACATGGAAAGGCAGGGAGATATGAATGTGGGATGTGGAAGATGAATTCTGACTAGGGGAAGGGGGCAGAGAAAATGTCTGGTTTTCCTTCATCTTTTACCAATGTCCTTGATCCGTTAATGACTTTGAAGTGTTTTGTTTACTTTTTGTCTCCACTGGGACATGTGAATACCAAAAACAACCCAAGCAGACCATGAATGTTTTTTGAATTTTCCATTTCTAGATACAGTTCAACTGTAATCTGTACTACAAAGGTCAATATTTTCTGCCCACAGGATACCTGGAATTACCTGAGTCCCAGAATCCCACCTCCTTAGCTAAATTCAGGTTTGAATTCCCTTGGAGGAGAAGCAACAATACAGGTGTCTCATTTGCACAGCACAGTGTTTCCCTATGGGTGGTCTAAAGACCAGCTTCAGAATCATCTGGAGGTTTTTGGCTGCATGGCAACTTTATAAGCTCATGCCAAGTCCCTTCAAGCCTCTTACTTCCTCTGCCAGTCTGCCTTGGCACTGAGCAGTGTTTCTGCTTAGACCCATTCCTCTGGGTTTGATAGTGAAGGTAGATTTCCTATTTTTTTGAGATCTTTTGCATAAGAGAGGAGGGAATGACCAGGCTGTCAGAGACGGGCTATTACGGTTTTATTCCATCAACATGACTGGATCATGAAATTTGTTCCTGAGTGATTGCTGTGGAAGGTACAAATACACAGATATTAATATAACATTGTTGTTGTTCAGTTGCTAAGTCATGTCCAACTCTGCCACCTCATTCATGGACTGAAGCACACCAGGCTCCTCTGTCCTCCACTGTCTGGAGTTTGCTCAGATTCATGTCCAATATAACATTATAACATTAGACAACATTTATTAAATTATTTTAGTGTGTCAGGTTTTGTGCTAAGCATTTTACATATTTTCCCTCATTTAAACCTCACCATGGCCCAGTGAGGGAGGTATGATGATCATCCCATTTTGCAGATGAGGAAATTGATGATCAGATACATTAACAAACTTGAGAAAGTCCCACTGATATTAAGCGGAGGCTCCAGGATGCAGTGAAATTAGGATTAAAGCTCTGTTGGTTTGAACCCAAGGTCTGAATTTGTAACAATTCTACTATGGGAGTCTTGAGAGATTTGCAATGGAATGAGGGCATGTGGAAGGGGTGGAGGTGGGGTTCTATCTATAATATTTGCTGGCTAAGCAGGTTATGCGGCGTCCCTTGTGGTTTAGCTGGTAAAGAATCCACCCACAATGCGGGAGACCTGGGTTTAATCTCTGGGTTGGGAAGATCCCCTGGAGAAGGGAAAGGCTACCCACTCCAGTATTCTGGCCTGGAGAATTCCATGGACCATAGTGGGGTCCATGGGGTAGCAAACAGTCGGAGTGACTTTCACTAAGCAGGTGACATGATGGGGCAAGTGTTCAGTGGGAGAAGGCATTGGAAGAGACTCAGGAAGACAATAGACAAGACTTGGTGAGAGTTTTGCTTCTGATAAATTGAAATGCTGAAAATAAGATTATATAAGACACTTTTTTTTTCTCTTTGCCAGTTTCCTTTTATAATCAGCGTGGCAACTAACAGAGGGGCCTAAGTGAAGAACTTAGTGCGGATGAGTAGTGAGAAGGGAACACCCCAGATCTGGCCTCCTTCATCATTTTGCTGAGAGAGGGGTCTAGTGTTACTAAGCTATTCCCACAGGATACTTGGGAGTACATTTGTGGGAAGCCACCATTGAACTATTTCATAAATATTTTGGATTTCATAAAGTTTAATATTTTTCCAAGCACCAATATGCCTACATTTTTACACCCAAGTGTCCTGTAGAGGAAATCTGAGCCACATATTCTGGAGTTCTTTTAAACTCCAGCCATTTAAAACAATATTTAGCAATGTTTTTTTTTTTTTAAATTCCAAGATTCCCTTTTCCCCATTTTTCAATTTGTGAATGTATTTTTACTGAATCAAGTTCATTTGACAAAATTTAGAATTCAACTTAATAATACTATTTATCTTTGGGTAGTTGGCTATCCACGCCAGTATTCTTGCCTGGAGAATTCCATGGACAGAGAAGCCTGGTGGGCTACAGTTCACAGGGTTGCAAAGAGTTGGACATGACTGAGTGACTAACACTCTCACTTTTCTCCTTTGGGTAGCCCTTTATGGCTTACAAAGGATGTCACATAATGTGCTTTTAGCTTAGCAAAAACCAAAAAACCCTTCTTCTCCAATTTATTTCCCTTTTTTCTATCCAGCATTTGTTCAGCCTTTATAATAAATCAAGCTCCATATCTGGGGAGGTGATAATTCATTTGAATGTGTAACCACAAGCATATCTGAAGTGTGCGTATTTGAAATCGAATGAACATTTATCGATGGTCACCCTTTGCCTAATTGGTCCCCAGGGGACAAATGCCTTAGAAAGGACAGAAGTGATGTGGACCCAAGTGTTATTTCTGTGACAGCAAGAACCCCACTTAAATGAAGTAGCCATGTTAAGTCAGAAATTAGTGGCTTGCTATTTAGAAATAAAACAGAAGTTCACGCAGTTTGCAGGCTTCAAAATTTCTTGTTTGTCTTCAAATAGTCTCATTAAAATGGGGGCAACCAAACAAAATCCCCAAGATATGAAAGCAAGGTCAATCAGTTGTTTCCTTTAGGCATATAACTGATGCCTAGACGGTAAGTGATTATGGCTAAGAGGTTCTTAAGTGTAGTGCTGTCGTGTTTGTAAGGAAAGGAGAAGGCTCATCTTTTCTTATTTTTTAGCTTATTCAGGCTAGAAAGATAAAGAAGAAATATACAAACAAAAAACAACTCCCCCAAACCAAAACAAGCAAATAAAATAACAAACACCAAAGTAGTTTTCTATTGCTTTTCTTTGATGATGTTTGCAGCATCCCAAGAAGGGTTTTGGATAGTTTTAGCTGAAGTAAGAAGACTCTGGACAGTCCCTTGGACTGCAAGGAGATCAAACCAGTCAATTCTACGGGAAATTAACCCTGAATATTCACTGGAGGGACTGACGCTGAAGCTGAAGCTCCCAGTACTTTGGCCACCTGATGCGAAGACCTGACTCATTGGAAAACACCCTGATGCTGGGGAAGTTTGAAGGCACGAGGAGAAAGGGGCAGCAGAGGATGTGATGATTAGACGGCATCACTGACTCAATGGATATGAGTTTGAGCAAACTCTGAAGCACAGAGAAGCCTGGAGTACTGCATTCCATGGGACTGCAAAGAGTGGGACACGACTTAGCTACTGAACAACAGTCAGAGAATCCTAGAGTGAGAGGTTATAGTCCGTCTCTACAAATACTTTCATTTTTGGTATCCCAGAAAAATACTCACCTCCTCTTTTTCTGTGTAAATCATCTAAACTTCTTCTTTTTTTTCACCTACGGAAACTGTTGCCCCTTATAGCTGTGATTCCTAAATTGTGAACTCAGGCCTCTGGGGTAGGCCTTGAGCAGGGGAGTTAAGGTTAGGGTCTAAAAGTCTATAAGCAAAGCCAATCTATTGCAACTTATCTGTTAAGTATTTTAAAATATTTAAATAGATAATATTTAATCCTCAAAACCCCATGAAGCAGTTATGTACTACAGTTATTATAACCCATTTTTAAAATAGGGTGCAAAGTCAGGATGTCTGATTTCCCCTAACAAGGTCAGGAACATTGCTGCTTCAGTTGTAACTGTTGCTCTGTTCCTTGGCATTACATGAAAGACTTGAATTTGTCTATTAGGTTGTCTAGCTCTCCCAGAAAAGTAGAACTTCAGGCAGAATCAAGGATGTGTGAGACGGTAAAATCGGCTCCACCAATTCGTCAGTTATCACAGAAGCTAAGGGTAAATCACGGTGGTGCTAGTGATAAAGAACCCTCCCGCCAATGCAGGAGACCTAAGAGGCGCAGGTTTGATCCCTGGGTCAGGAAGATCCCCTGGAGGAGGAAATGCCAACCCACTCCAGTATTCTTGCCTGGAGAATCCCATGGTCAGAGAAGCCTGGCGGGCTACAGTCCATGGGATCACAAAGAGTTGGACGCGACTGAAGTGACTTAGCACGCACAAGGGTGGATTGAATTTTCTCCCGGGAGAGGTGAGATTCTTTTCTAGGGAACTTGAGGGAACACAGCGAGTAATACTCACCGGAGGTGGCAGTGGGCTGCTGTGAGCACCCACTGAGGATGGATCAGCACTCCCCCACAGATGTGGTCGCCGCCGTACTGCAGGGACGCCATAAATGGCCTGGAGTGAGGGGACACTTCTCTCCCTCCAATTATCTCCATGTTAAAACCTGCCAAAGAAAACCAAGAGTTAATGGAAGAGATCTAAGTGGATTATTTCTCTTAATTCTTTTGACAGTCATTATGTCATTTTCTAAGATTAAAAATCTTTCAGTCGCCTAATAGTGATTATAATTTTACTGATGAACAATTGCATGCTACATTATAGCTTATTGGGATCTACATGGATATAAACATCATTTTCATTTATAATGTGGTAACACAATCACTAGAAACTCATTGAATGCTGACAGGTGGTAGGTATAGGAGATACTTACAGTCTGGAGTCATGTAAGTCCCGGCTAGTAGGGAACATAGAAGAAAAGAAGAAAACTTAGTCATGTTAGTGGCTTAGATTTAAGAAGCCCAGATGAAATATTCTGACTGTATTGGCGACGGAAGAAGAGTCTGAAGGCGGAGTTTTGATTTTGCAAATTTAACCTTCTCACCACAGGTGTTTCGGAGGTAAAGTTTTTCACACCTAATGTTAAAGGTATGAATCAGTTTGGGGAGTTTCAGAATTATGCTTTTAGGACTTTTTGAAACAAGGTATGTGTGCCATAAAGATCTCATTTCCAGAGTTTACCATTTTCAGTATCTGTATAAGTACTCATGTTATAAATGGTGAGAGAATAAAAATTATCCAAACCATAAGAACTCAATGAAGTTGCAGACAGAGTTCAAAGACGTTCATTGCTCTAAAGTAATACTTACTATTTTTCCTGGCAGAAAATGGTGCCTATCATATTTAGTTTCTATTTTTCATTTGGACATAGATTTATTACATAGAGAGACATGGAACCTTGCACAGATCATGGTTGCCTTACAATAAGTCTTAGCTAAAGCCTGAATATCATCCAGAGAAACCCATATGTTTTGTAGCAAGCCTATTCCTAGACATGCCATTTTCTCTAAATGTGACCAAATTTGGTTAAATTTTAGTTACATTTTTGGGAGATTTCATAATGTTATTAAAGGGGAACATTGGCAACATATTTTAAAATTCTGAGTCTTTATTTTACTCATTTTCAATTGAAAATGACCATGTGTTTATCCAGGGTCTTAATAATAGTATCTTTTCAAAATCAAGGACTGCACTTTGTCACTCTCCCCAGGAACAGATGAAATGCATTGCCAGCCTTTCTATAGTACTTTCTCCTTTACTATAAAAGATATTAGCCTTAAGCTTCTATGAGATTCTGTCTGTGCTGGGTGCTGATCACTAGGGTAGATGTTATTAAATGAATGCAGACAGACCAATTAGGCACCGCACAAGACCCTAAGCGCTTTCTAAAAACACTGATAAAAATTAATCTTTAATTAACAGATCTTATTTTCTTTCTTCTAAAATATTTGCATCCTATCTTTTATTTTTTTACAAAAATAAATTGAAATCCAGAGTTATTATTCTTGCCAGATTGCAAAAGACTCCTACTGAATTGTTTTCTAGCAAGACAGTAGGAATAACACTAATAACTATTATACTTGCATATTCTACATTAAATTTAACAAATGTCTTAAATCTTCCTAAAATTCTCTGTACATGGTCATTTATATGTTTTCATGTCTTATGTCTGTGTGGAAGGCAGGACAAACTATTATATCTGTTACAGTTAAAGAAATTGACTCAAGAGAGGTTAAGTAATTTGCCTAAAGTTACACAGCATACACGCTGGATCAAATCAATTGCCTGATCTAAAATAAGCTGTGTATTAATAAATATACCACCAGAGCACAAAATATGAGAAATATCCTGTTTGTACTTTATTAGGATGCAGCAACAGTAAAGCTCTCCTGCATAGAAAACAAGAAGAATGAACAAACCCAATGCAGAGTGGTGACTTCCTGTCTCATAGACCTGGTGAGAAAAGTAGAAGCCAGATTAAGAAAAGCCACAAACTTAATAAAGCAAACAGCCATACGCTCCTGTTACTTTTCAAGTCACCTTTGTCACTGTTTGGTGTGCCTTGATGGAGCCCTCATTTTTTTGCCACTTTTGCAAGCTGTGGAGTGGGCGTGATGATGCCAGCTCCTCACTCTATCACAATGATGTTGGAAACTTCAGCAAGATCAGGTGTGACATGTGGAAGTGATTTAACTATGAGGAAGAAATGAAGTGTGCAAAAGACAAAGCTTTATTCCTTCAGTTCTGGCGGAGTGGGGCATGGTTAAAAACATCTTTCAGCTGCTTATTTCTGTGTAGCAAGGACTAGCATCCACATACATTTTTACAAATTGGTAGGCATTTTCAACTCAGTTTCCAGGGAAGTGGCTGATATTAGTCTTGCTTTGTTGATAAAGACTTGATGGAAAGTACCAAGCTAGCAGGTGGCAGAGTTTGTTCTTAAACCTTTAGGTGCTGGCTCCAAGGCTACGTGTGGCTTTTAACCTGATCACATGCCTGCTGGGCTTTGAGAAGTTCTGTGGCTTAGATGCTCTAAGAGGCAAGCTGGCTGTGCAAAGGGAAAAAGGATTTAGCTGTATATACTGCAATTAGACATGGTGAGGTTTAATTTAATTGGGAGGACAGTCTCATAACTCGTGTAGCTGACCAGGAAAATTCTGAGATCATGTCGGTTTATAGTCAAGAGTTACTTGGTTTGGGCTTTAGACCGATGTGTGGGTCAATGGTATCATTTATTATAACATTCAGGATCCTGGATCTGAGAACAGTGGGCTGTGTAACATGATGAGCTCTGAGAGCTAATTTATTTCTGGGTGTTGGTTTTTGTTCTGTTGAGTCTGGTACAGGGGGAGCCATGTTTGCTTTGGATGGATTTTGCAGCAGCTGTGCTGGGCTGAGCAAGTGCGAGGCAGTGCTCTGTGCTGGACTAGTTCACGGGTTGGGGGCATTGAGCTTCTTCGCTGTGTTGTGTTTAGCTGTCCTTATTAGCTGCTCTTGGGGATGCTGATTTTGAGCTTGGGGTTTTTGTTTTCCTCCATCCCTCTTCTCTCTTGACACTTCTATGTTTTGAGAGACTCATATAGAACAGCTGTCTAGAAACTCCAAAGGCCACACGTGGTTCTCTCCCATGGGCTTTTATCACTTCATTAGCCACTCCCTCTAAAGCTTTGTCACTCAAAGCATGGCCCTCAGACCTGTACTGGTCTGTGACCTGTTTAGTATCCATCCCGGGCAAGAGGAAGACAGAAGTTGAGAGTCAGAGTTTAGAAGTTGTTACAGCCATTTATCGTGACTCTATACTAATTTATTTCATGAAATGCAATATAATATCTGTCCAATCTAATCATAAACTAGGGCATGCATTTTATATGCCTTTAAAAATTTTAATTTTTCTACGTATTTCTATTGTATAGTCCACAATGAATTGAAATGAAAACCAAACAAATCATCAAACAAAATTCCAAAACACACCTGGTCTTCCCCCTGGGTAGTTTGAGTACTGCTCTGTAGACACAACTGCAAAGCAGGTTTCTTTCAAGCCCTCCCCATCTCTTCCCTTTTGGCCTCCTTCAGAAAGTTTTCCAACACCAAGATTTCCAAGACTCCCATGCCTATCCAATTTTCCCCTGCCCCAGGCACTCAAGCTCACGATTTGGCAGAATTCTACAGGGTCCTTCCTTTATGACCATCACTGCTGGGCCTTGGTTTCTGTCCAGTAATGACTTAGCTAGTCTGATAAATGCATCTGCTAACAATTATGATGAAACTATGGCAGTTTTGAAAATTGCAGTAGGGAGGGCTATTGGGGTGCTGTATGATGACATTATATCCGAAGGTCACAGAAGAGAAATCCTACTTCAGATTACAGCCGTTCCTCCCACGAGATTCTTTAAAATGGATGAATTTGAGAATAATTGCAAAAGAGAACAAAGTATCCCTTGATTCAGACCTGGAGCTGTGGTCTTAATCTCAATGCAGAGAAACTGGGTAAGCTGGATTGGAGTGTATGGAGTCCTGTCTTTTTCCTAAGCTGCTGCTGCTGCTAAGTCGCTTCAGTCGTGTCCAACTCTGTGCGACCCCATAGACGGCAGCCCACCAGGCTCCCCTGTCCCTGGGATTCCCCAGGCAAGAGTACTGGAGTGGGGTGCCATTACCATCTCCATAAGCTACTTTGTTTGAAATACTTTAGCTGCTGCTGCTGCTATGTTGCCTCAGTCGTGTCTGACTCTGTGCGACCCCATAGACGGCAGCCCACTAGATTCCCCCGTCCCTGGGATTCTCCAGGCAAGAACACTGGAGTGGGTTGCCATTTCCTTCTCCAATGCATGAAAGTGAAAAGGGAAAGTGAAGTCCCTCAGTCGTGTCCGACTCTTAGCGACCCCATGGACTGCAGCCTACCAGGCTCCTCCGTCTGAACTGCTCTATTCTCTCCCCTGGGTGGAATGACGGTGGTGATGAAAGTAGGATAGAAGTAAATTTGTATCATATTTCTCTGCCTTAGTCTTTAGTCAGAACATGTTACGTACTGATTATCTTCCTTTGTTAAATATATTTCCTAGTCACCATTGAGTTAAGGAGCAGAATAGTCCTTTGACTTCTTTCTCATTTACTCTTCTCCAAATCAACTCTGAAATAACGGCAGTGGATAGGAAGTACAGTGGGTGAGTACAGGATCTTGGCATAAGGAATAACCACTTGAGAACAGCTTGAGAATTGGGCAAATGGGGATTTCCCAGTGCACTTGGAGCTGACTGCCTGGTCAGACACTGTCCTTATCTCAATCTTTTCTCCAGGCCTCAAGCTGCCCTTTTGTGATAACTCTTCTTTTTCTTTTCTTCTTCAGGGTGGCCTTTGATGTTCATTTTCACTGAGTTGAAAGGTTATGAGAGGGAAAGTCCCACATGGGGTGGTCCTGTGATATCACTGGATATTGAAAATCTTTTCAATAGGGAGGACTGCCAGAGGAAGGTTTGCAGGCCTGATCTCTCTTCCAGCAACAGACCTGTAGAAACACTGGTCTTGAAGAAAGGAATGGAGGACTTGGATGACCCTGGTGAAGCTTTAGGGAAAAAATGGGTCAATATGTAGTCAAATGAAAGATGTCAGGAAAAGAACTCGATGACAGAGACCAGAAGAAATGTGAAAGCAGGAAGGAAAAGGAAGGAAATAAACAAATATTGTAGAGGAAAGAAGGAAGCAGTCAATGGAGGAAAGGAGGTCTTACAATGAAACACTTCCATTTATATTTGAACATCTCAGATGCTGTGATATGAGATGTGAACATCTCATATTTTTATAATAGAAATAGATCTGTTAAAATGAGTACTCTTATCATATTGAAAGCAATTCAGTATTTAAACAAATCATAAAGTCAAGTCAAAGTAGGTAAAATAGTAAGTATTTTAGTGGAGATGATCGGATTCATTAATAAGGGATTCATTCATTAACACAATAAATGCCGTGGCCAAGCTGAAACTCAATAAATCAATTGATTCTGTATTCCTTAATTTTTCACTGACAGTGAATTCATGTAGAAACTCACACAGTTGTGTGTTAAAAATACTTTTTCCAAAGATGAATGATTAACCAAACAACACACACACACACACACACACACACACACTCGCACATCCCTCCTGCCCCACACCACTGATCCTTAAATACCTATCCTATCTTTATCACAAATAAATTCCAGGTGAATCAGAGATTTTTCTATGAAAAAAATTATTATGAACATTAAGTGAAATGATAAGTTAAAAGTAAGACTTGAGAGAGGAAAGCATAAAATAAATCACCAATACATTAGAGTTTGTAAAATACTTTGGTAAAGCAAAAACCACCATAGGTAATATCCAAAGGCATATGACAAAACATTTCCCCCAAAGATGATATCTTTAATATATGAAGAGCTCTTACAGATCCATCAAAGAAGATAAGAGTAATAATAAATAAACTTGATGGATAAATCAGTATAAGTATAAACAAAATAATGCTTTAACTACATCTCCTCACTAACAACCTAGCATATAAATAATATTTTAAAAAATCTTGGTGATTACAGAATAAAAATAAAGCACATTTCATGTTTGTGCAAGTCAATAAGTTTGATGTACTAATGACAAAACTATAGCAAGTACTGATAAAAAGACTACTAAGCTGAGAAGATATAAATCAGCAAAAGCATAATCTACTAAAACTAAATTCTCATTGTTGGCTGACAAGTCAGTGGATGGGTTTTAACAACAATGTAATGATTGCGCTCTTTCTTTTAATCTTGAATTTTGTCAATCCTCTTTCTTTTGAATGAACAACTTCCTTAGTTCACCTCTACTTTTCTCTAAAGTCCAAAACACATACTTCCTATTCTCATCCGAATTTCTAATCACTGGCCTTCTTGCAATTTAGCCACATCTACTAGCTTTCTTTTGGACATGTCTGATCTCTTTCCAGTCTGAACAAGATAGTCATGTTAACAAGGTCCACCTATTGTGTATCCCCTGGCAGTCCAGTGGTTAGGGCCTTTCATGGATCACAGCCTTGTCATGGCAAAGGGGCTTTCATACAATTGCGCTCATTTTACGTGCTAGTAAGGTTATGCTCATAATCCTTTAAGCTTTAAGGATTCAGCAGTATGTGAACCGAGAACTTCCAGATGTACAAGCTGGGTTTAAGCACAGGAACCAGAGATCAAATTGCCAACATTTGTTGGATCGTAGAGAAAGCAAGGGAGTTCCAGAAAAACATCTGCTTCTACTTCATTGACTACACTAAAGCCTTTGACTGTGTGGATCACAACAAACTGGAAAATTCTTCAAGAGATGGGAATACCAGACCACCTTACCTGAGAAACCTAAATGCAGGTCAAGAAGCAACAGTTAGAACCAGACATGAAACAACTGACTGGTTCAAAATTGTGAAAAGATTACGTCAAAGCTGTGTATTGTCACTCTGCTTATTTAACATGTGAAATACCAGGCTGGATGAATCATAAGCTAGAGTCAAGATTGCCAGGAGAAATATCAACAACCTCAGATATGCAGATGACACCACTCTAAGGACAGAAAGTGAAGAACTAAGGAGCCTCTTGTTGAGGGTGAAAGAAGAGAGTAGAAAAGCTGGCTTAAAACTCAACATTCAAAAAACAGATCATGGCATTGGTTCCTATCACTTCATGGCAAATAGAAGGGGGAAAAGTGGAAGAAGTGACAGATTTTATTTTCTTGGTCTCCAAAATCACTGCACACAGTGACTGCAGCCGTGAAATTAAAAGACACTTGCTCTTAAAAAAAAAAAAGCTATGACAAGCCTAGACAGTGTTTTAAAAAACAGAGGCATCACTTTGCTGACAAAGGTCATTATAATCATTGTCCTCAGTTGCTCAGTTGCCTCAGACTCTTTGAGGCCCCATTAACTGTTGCAGCCATGAAATTAAAAGACGCTTACTCCTTGGAAGAAAAGTTATGACCAACCTAGATAGCATATTGAAAAGCAGAGACATTACTTTGCCAACAAAGGTCCATCTAGTCAAGGCTATGGTTTTTCCAGTAGTCATGTATGGATGTGAGAGCTGAACTGTGAAGAAAGCTGAGCGCCGAAGAATTGATGCTTTTGAACTGTGGTGTTGGAGAAGACTCTTGAGGGTCCCTTGGACTGCAAGGAGATCCAACCAGTCCATTCTGAAGGAGATCAGCCCTGGTATTTCTTTGGACGGAATGATGCTGAAGCTGAAACTCCAGTACTTTGGCCACCTCATGTGAAGAGTTGACTCGTTGGAAAAGACTTTGATGCTGGGAGGGATTGGGGGCAGGAGGAGAAGGGGATGACAGAGGATGAGATGGCTGGATGGCATCACTGACTCGATGGACGCGAGTCTGAGTGAACTCCGGGAGTTGGTGATAGACAGGGAGGCCTGGAGTGCTGCGATTCATGGGTCGCAAAGAGTCAGACACGACTGAGTGACTGAACTGAACTGACTGTTGCCCTCCAGGCTCCTCCACCCTTGGAGCTGGTGGGCTAGCCCACTAGGGTCCTGTGATTTTGTGCAGCAGAACTCTTTAAGTAGACTCTGAACAAGCAAACAGGAAGTTAGATGTAGGGTTGGGTAGTTCCACAGTAGAAGGTTAAGGAGGTATGACACCTGCAGTTGATAGATAGACTGTGTTTTGTTTGTTTTTGGTTACACCCAGCGGCATGTGGGATTTTAGTTCCTGGACCAGGTATTGAACCCATGACCCCATGCAGAAGAAGCATGGAGTCCTAAACCCTGGTTGCTATTGTTCAGTTGCTAAGTCCTGTCTGACTCTTTGCAACCCCATGGACTGCAGCACACCTGGCTCCTCTGTCCTCCACTATCTCTTGGAGTTTGCTCAAACACATGTCCACGGAGGTGGTGATGCTATTAACCTTCTCATCCTCTGCCACCCCCTTCTCTTTTTGCCTTCAATCTTTCCCAGCATCAGGGTCTTTTCCAATGAGTCAGCTCTTTGCATTGACTGGTTTGATTTCCCTTGCAGTCCAAGGGACTCACAATGATAAAATAAAAATTACATAAAATGGAGTCTAAATTAAGATTTTCATTGTTTTGTTGCTGTTCCGTGGCTCATTGTCTTCATCAACAAAATTATAACATTGGGAAGCTTCTTTTTCTTTTCTCTTGTATTCAAGATAGCAACCATATTTCACTGTAAGTGATTTGATGCCAATAGTTGAATCAGTCTGTCTTTTAATTTAGTATTTCCTCCAGACATTCTTTGAACATGTGTCAACAGGAAAGAACGTGTTTCAAAGTTCTCTTCTGCCCATTTATCCCTTAATAAACAAAATGAAGTTTGAAAATATGTCTTTTTAGTTCTGTTTATGCTTTATAAAATTTGACAAAACCCAGAATTATCAGAACTGGCCAAGTTCACATTCTGAAGCAGGTAAAATTAACCATGGGGAGCCTTTCATTTCTGCTCTCAGAATTCCTACTTCTATTAACAGTCTTTATCTGCAAGGATTTCTTGTTAGCAAATACCCACAAATACCTAATATTTCAAGAATATTTTAAGATGTTGCTACTTTATAGTATATTCTCATTTTCTTTAATGTCTCTTAAATTTTTTTTTTTAAAAACCTCTAAATATTCAGAGGAAGCATCTCTAATGATGAGCTATCAGGGGTGGTAGAGAATATTCCTTGTCACATCACATAGGCATCACCTACTCTAAGAATGACTTTTTTGTTGCTGTGTTTTGCATATTGTTGAGTAATTGAGAAGCTGGGCGTTCCTGAACTGCTGCTGCCAGCAGATGTTTAAAACTGTCACACTACAAGTGCTAAGGCACATGTGTTTCTGCCCAATGTATTTGAGTAGGTTGTGTGGGAGGTGGACAGAGAAATATTCTAAACTTTGGACTTTAATCAGAGTGATTTACTCGCTTAAATATCCCTATGAAGGGGCAAAGAACACAAAAAGGGCGAGGACTGCAGGAACAGTGTGGACTTCCGGTTTACAGACGCAGCAACACACACACAGACACAGACACACATGCACAGAAGCCATTTCCAGGTACTACGGACTAAGGGTATAGGAAGCTGGGCAAGGGGGTAGCCTGCTATTAAGGAAGAAGGTCCTTCTCTGAGTGATGCTTCCCTTGTGTTCTTAGCTGCCAGATACCTGCTGTAGGAATAAAGTCTCATGGTATTAGAAGTCTCAAAAATGTGACAGGATCCAACCCAGCAAGTTGCAGCCCCAGCTGACTGCATGCAAAGAGATGGACCCGAATCAAAGCCAAGGCTGCTTGTTGTGGGATCTAAATCAAAGGGCAAGGTGTTCTAGATGATGCATGCTAAGTTGCTTCAGTCTTGTCTGACTCTTTGCCACCCCATGGACTGTAGCCTGCCAAGCTCCTCTGTCCATGGGGTTCTCCAGACAAGAATACTGGAGTGGGTTGCCATTCCTTTCTCCAGGGGATCTTCCCCACCCAGGGATCGAACCAGTGTCTCTTATATCTTCTGCATGGGCAGGCGGGTGGATTCTTTACCTCTAGTGCCAACTGAGAAGCTTTCAATGATTTACAGTTCAGGGAAGAAGGAAAACTTTCCTAGTAGACCTGTCAGCTTTCCCTCCCAGACATCAAGAACACTCCTTACTGTTCATTCTTTAGGTTTTTTTCTTGCAATGTTGTTTTGTGAAAGCGTCAGAAGAGATTCAGAGAGAAAAGAGACTAGCGATGAGAAAGGTTGTGTGTATCCAAATGGCCAAACCTCTTGAGGGAAAGGGTCAGAAAAATTGATGCAAAATCTCTGGGTCAAAAACCAACATATGCGAAACCTGTATTTTATTTAGAAATAATTTTCTGGGGGGAAATCTCTTGATTCTCAAGTTTTAAAGTAGTAATAATAACCATTGGCAACAGTTGGCATCTTGAACTATATTTTAAACTTATTAAATAAAGGTTACTCTTCCAATGGGAAAACAGGGAATAAGAGAAGTAGGCGGCCTGTATTTTGCCAAGTGTGTCAGAGCAAAGCCAAGACTCCATAGCAATTTAGCAATGAAGGATTAGTCCCTGCTGAAATTCACTTTGTAGACCATGAATCAAGTCCTGGACACAAAACAAGATCAACACAGAACGTACACAGAAGGGTCATCAGCATGTGGATAATGCAAGTAAAGAGACAAGGAACAATCCAGGCACGTCTACTATGGGAACTTTCTGTTTTATCCAATTCATTAGTGTATGCAAGGTTTTTACCTGAACTGTCACCAGGAATAGTACTTCAGTATTTATATATGTTTATATATGTGTGTGTTTTTAAAGGGAACTGCTTAGTAAACTTGATATAATTAGACAGATCCTTTTATAAAGTCCTGAGGCAAAGAGGTAGCCAGGCAGGGTTACTTACTCGCAGGGCAGAAGAAAACCCACCTGAGTTAGAAGCCATAATTCTGGTACCATAATATACTCCTGTCAGAATGTTGTTTCTTCAAAGTGTGTGGTTGGGCTACAAGTGTTAGACTCACAGGATGTTATGGCTGAAAGATACTGGTTTCAATCACATCCTGTCAGGAAACAGAATCTGACTCAGGTGATTCAATGGGTCTTCCCTGGTGGTTCGGATGGTAAAGAATCTGCTGCAGTGCAGGAGACCCGGGTGTGATCCCTGGATGGGGAAGATCCCCTGGAGAAGGGAATGGCTACCTACTCCAGTATTCTTGCCTGGACAATTCCAGGGACAGAGGAGCCTTGCAGGCTACAGTCCTTGGGGTCACAAAGTGCCAGACAGGACTGAACTATTGACACGGTCATAGGTGATTCAAATGAAGACACTTCAGTGAAGGGATGACTCACAGAAGCGGGCAGGGTGAAGGTTCTGGTGGCCCCCAGGGACATGCGGGCTGCCGCTGCTGCTCCCAACAGCCCAACAAGAGCTGAGCTCTGGAGAGGGGGCCTAACAGGAACTGCAGGTGTGGTGGGATTCAGCCTCCAACACAGATGCAGGCTAGAGCAGGAAAGGAAGAGGGAGGAAATGCCATGGCCTCTTTCTCCTGCTGTGATCCTCTGTAGGTGTCTCCTGGAGGCCAAACCCAACCAGAAGTCAAAGGGCAAGGGAGCCTGGGTGATGGCAAGGGCAGGAAAAAGGCAGAGATTGAATCTGGGGTGAGTGGGATGAGTGGCAACAAACCACATATGTGCACACTAAGTCACTTCAGTTGTGTCTGATTCTGTGCAATCCTATGGACTGCAACCCACCAGGCTCCTCTGTCTATGGGATTTTCCAGGCAAGAATACTGGACTGGATTGCCATGCCCTCCTCCAGGGCATCTTCCCAACCCAGGGATTGAACCCACAGTTCTTACATCTCCTGCATTGGCAGGCAGGTTTTTTACCACTAGCACCACCTGGGAAGCCTGAAAAACCACATCAGTTCAGGTCAGTCACTCAGTTGTGTCTGACTCTTCATGACCCCATGGACTGTAGCAAGCCAGGCTTCTCTGTCCATCACCAACTTCCAGAGCTTGCTCAAACTCATGTCCATTAAGTCGGTGATACCATCCAACCATCTCATCCTCTGTCATCTTTCTCCTCCCGCCTTCAATCTTTCCCAGCATCAGGGTCTTTTCCAATGAGTCAGCTTTTTGTATCAGGCGGCCAAAGAATTGGAGTGTCAGCTTCAGCATCAGTCCTTCCAACAAATATTCAAGACTGATTTCCTTTAGGGTGGACTGGTTTGATCTCCTGGCAGTCCAAGGGACTCTTAGGAGTCTTCTCCAACACTGCAGTTCAAAAGCATCAATTCTTTGGTGCTCGGTTTTCTTTTTTTTAAATTTAACAGGTTTATTTATAATTGTTATAAAGTTGAACTGCTGAAACTTGCTCACTGAAGCATTTTGACTCTCATTGATGCTTTATGTCCCTGCATTTATATTAAAAATTCACACAGAAATGAAAATGGAAAAACTGCCAATACCTGATTTCTGTCCCCTATTTTCCAATTGCAATCATATACTTAGGTAGCTTTTGACCCCAATGGGAAAAAAATACCTAATATCTAACGTTCAGTACTACCAATAACGGAAGGAAGAGAATTTTTTTTTTAAGAATGAAATGTTTCCCATCATAGTGGATGCTTAAGCTCGTTCTCCATGTATGCAGCGTGCTAGCTGGATGTCTTTTGGCATAATTGTTACACGTTTGGCATGGATAGCACACAGGTTGGTGTCTTCAAAAAGGCCAACCAGATAGGCCTCACTTGCCTCCTCCAAAGCATCAATAGCTGCACTCTGGAAGCGCAGATCTGTTTTGAAGTCGTGAGCAATTTCCCGCACCAGACGCTGGATGGGAAGTTTGAGAATGAGAAGTTCAGTGGACTTCTGATAACATCTAATTTCACGGAGTGCCACAGTACCAGGCCTGTAACGATGAGGTTTCTTCACCCCTCTAGTAGAGGGTGCATTCTTGCAAGGGGTTTTTGTAGCGAGTTGCTTCCTCGGTGCTTTACCACCGGTCGGTTTTTGGGCAGTCTGCTTTGTACGAGCCATGGTATAGAGACCTCCTTATTTACCCCGCTTGTCCTTTGGCTGGAGCTCGGTGAGCTAGAGGCAGCTGCCGTTGGAGAGCGACTGCGGCTGGTGCTCAGTTTTCTTTACGGTCCAACTCTCACATCCATGCATGACTGCTGGAAAAACCATAGCTTTGACTAGATGGACGTTTGTCAGCAAAGTAATGTCTCTGCTTTTTAATATGCTCTCT
Source organism: Ovis canadensis (assembly GCF_042477335.2). Taxonomy (NCBI): domain Eukaryota; kingdom Metazoa; phylum Chordata; class Mammalia; order Artiodactyla; family Bovidae; genus Ovis; species Ovis canadensis. Next base: position 37,171,408 of record NC_091260.1, read on the forward strand.
AGGTTTGTCATAGCTTTTCTTCCAAGCAGGAAGCATCTTTTAATTTCATTAAGCAGAAAAACATCTACTTTGGCTTCATTGACTATGCTAAAGCCTTTGACTGTGTGGACCACAACAAACTGTGGAAAATTCTTAAACAGATGGGAATACCAGACCACCTTACCTGCCTCCTGAGAAATCTGGATGCAGGTCAAGAAGCAACGGTTTGAACCAGACATGGAACAACAGACTGTTTCCAAATCGGGAAAGGAGTACCTCAAGGCTGCATATTGTCACCCTGCTTATTTGACTTATTTGCAGAGTACATCATGCAAAATGCTGGGCTGGATGAAGCACAAGCTGAAATCAAGGTTGCTGGGAGAAATATCAATAACCTCAGATATGCAGATGACACCACCCTTATGGCAGAAAGCAAAGAGGAACTAAAGAGACTCTTGATGAAAGTGAAAGAGGAGAGTGAAAAAGCTGGCTTAAAACTCAACATTCAAAAAATGAGGATCATGGCATCTGGTCCCATCTCTTCATGGCAAATTGATGGGGGAAACAATGGAAGCAGTGAGAGGCTTTATTTCTTGGGCTCCAAAATCACTGCTTATGGTGACTGCAGCCATGAAATTAAAAGATGCTTGCTCCTTGGAAGAAAAAGCCACATAGTACCCAGAAATCTGTCCTTTGAGCTCTTATGGGACACTCGAACTCTTTCTTTGGCCCTAGACAGGGCCCAGGTGGGCAGCGTGTGTAGTAGGCATGTGCTGAATAAAGTAGCATACACCTGCTAGAGATAAGAGATCATTCGTTAGAGGCGAGCAGCCTGGCCTCCCCAGGGAAGAGGTGGCCTCTCTCCATGGAAACCTGGTGCACCAGTGCTTTTGGCAATCAGCGCCGGGCAGTCTCTAATTGTGCCAGGAGATGGGCTAGTTCTTCCTCAGTCACGAATGCTGGGAGGGGAGTTCTGCAGCTAGCTCGTGGTATTCCAAAGCCCAAAGCCCCATCATGTCAGGAAAGACGGGCCTCTCCCTCAGTGTGAATGCCGAGCTGGTGGGACAGAGCTAAGGTATTGACATGCCATGTCACTCTTGCATCCAGTCTCTGATTACATCAGGTAAAGAGCTGGGGCCTCCTAATCATGGGACCCAAAGTCTAACTCTGTTTGGCTCTTGGTGCATGGCTCTAGGATGGGTCATGGGGAGACCGTTCCCACCTCCCCAGTGAACTCTGCTCTGTAAGATCAGCTGTGTGTATACAGCTTTGCCAGCTGTCTTTGTTTACAAGAAACCGAGGCAGGAACCAATAGAGCGGTATGGGTGGCACCAAGGTTCCCACAGGAGATTTGGAGAGTTCCCCCAGTCCCCCAGCTCTCCAGCCAAAATTTCCTTTAATTTTGTCATGTCATGTCATGTCATGAGGCCAAGGTACTCATCTATGTTGTTTTGCAAAGTGGGCCTCATCTTGAATGTTGTCCACTTCATCTACATCTAGGAAGTGTGACATTACTGTGACACCTCACCTGTGGCTGGTGGGCAGACATCATCATGGGACAAAGAATTCAACCAGAAAAGCAAAATAGATGTGTCCTTTACGAAATGATTACATAAGTGCCCTTGAATAAATTAGTAATATTTATTTGCAGTGCATTGCAAGTTGCTCAGTTATGTCCGTATTTATTTCTGATCTCTTTGCAAGTTATTCAGTTATGTCTTTAATCCCTTCCGCATCAGTACGATTTCAACTTCCATTCATTTTGTTTGGGGGTGGGTATTGTGAGAAATCGACTTTTTATTGTTCTGCTGAAGTCCACTTTGTCAGAGATCCAGGTGGCTATAGCAACAAAATCTCCTGCTAACTCTTCCTCTAGATGCAATCCCTGAAAATTAGTTGGAACAGATTATAGTGAGCCTTGCAAAATGCAACATTTGGTTTCAGAGGAGCAGTGAGCTGGAAGGCTCATCCGTTCTTTGATCCTCTGTGACTTCTCTGATCCTGTGAGTCCCTGTGAGTCATCCTATACCAAGTCTTGTTGTGGTTGCACTGTCCTGGAAACTGTTGGACTGTTGGACTCCTGGCTGTCTTGACCTTCAGCCTTGAGGGTGGATTTTGCAGATCCCCCAGAGCGCTGGACCAATGCTGAAGACTCCTTCCACATGCATGAGATTGTGTTCATAAAAATAAACCATTTTAACAATTTGGGCTTAAATTGACTTTTTGTTGTATAAATCAAGCTTTATCCATATCCCCCACCCCCATAAGTAAAGAGAATCAAAGGGTTTAGTGGAAGGAGACACAACCTGAGTTTCTATAACTTACTGGAGATCTTCTCTGTCCCTTCTTTTCACACTGTTTACATTCTCTTGGATGCTCCAGAGAGGCCAGAAATCTTGGGGTCATGGAGGGGCCATCTGGGGGAGACCCAACCCAAGGCCTCAACATATTTTGAGAGCTCGCTGCTTTACTGTGTGCTGGCTGGGTGTGGCAGTTTAACCCCAGGAAGTAGGTATTCTCACGTGTGTTTGCACCCGGGGAAGTCAAGGCTTAGAGATTGAAATGCTATGCTCCAGTTTTTACTGTGAAAAAGTTGTGTTCTCAGGATTTAAATTCAAGTGGTGGTGGTTTAGTCGCTAAGTCGTGTCCGACTCTTATGACCCTGTGCACTGTAGCCAGCATGCTCCTCTGTCCGTGGGATTCTCCAGGCCAGAATACTGCCGTGAGTTGCCATTTCCTTCTCCAAAGGGTATTCCAGACCCAGAGATTGAACCCAGGTCTCCTGCATTTCAGGCAGATTCTTTCTTTCTTTTAAAAAACACAACAACTTAGTTTTTAATTGAAGGATAATTGCTGTACAGAATTTTGTTTTCTGTCAAATCTCAACATGAATCAGCCATAGGTATTCTTGACCGACTTAGCTATAAGGGAAGCCCAAATTCAAGTGATTTGACACCAAAGCATATGTTTTTAGCCACTGCTTTATACGGTGAAATAAATTGCTGCTTCCATCTCCATTTAATTCCTAACAGTGGAGCGAGGAGTCACCAGAGAAGTAGGCTTGGCACAGGAGGGAATGGAGGCGGCAGAAGGCACAGGGCAGAGAGTGATCCTATAAACTCTCTCCCACCAATGGGCTCATGAGGCAACGCCAGAGCTGCTTCTACTGTTTACCTTTAGAGGAGGGTGAAGCGAACCAGCACACCTGCAGCCACGGCTGCCTGAAATCTCGGCAGGGTGGGAGGAACCTGGGGGATGGGGATGGCTGTCTCAGTCACTGTCCCTGGGTTGGTGTGTGTGAGACTGTCCCTAAAGTTTGCATATGTCATTTCTTGAGCCCCTCGGATGTGCAGTATCTGAGGGAAGCATTGTCACAATCTTGACAACAACTGTAAAATTGTGCTGGCTCACCTCAACTGGTGGGCTCCCTGCACATCAAGAATTGTGCCCAGGTGACTCTCCTGGGGGTCCAGTGGTGAAGACTCCAAGCTCCCAATGCAGGGGGCCTGGGTTCGATCACTGGATGGGGAACTGGATCCCACATGCCGTAACTAAGAGTTCACATGGCACGACTAGAGATCCTGCCTGCTGCCATGAAGGTCGTACATCCTGAGTGCTGCAACCAAGACCCGGTGCCGTCAGATCAATAAATACATGCCTGTGTGTGTTCAGTCACTGAGTTGTGTCCAACTGGATATTTATGTGCTTCCCTGGTAGCCTAAATATATCTGATCCCCGGATACAATTCTTTATGTATGCGTATATAAAGAATTGTGTTGGAGAGCAGGTATGCCAAGTTGGGTGAGGGTTCCATTCTGGCCCAGAGGAGCTCAGCAGGGGCACTATCCCTGAGGGCTTGACCATGAGGGGTGAAGTGTTCTGATGGATGCAGAAAAGAAGGGGAAAGGTGGATGGGGGAGAAGTCTTCAGGCCACATTGTTAGCAGCTGTGGACACATTTGCCTACAATCTGGTCATTTTTGTTTTCTATGATGAGAAACACTGAACTGTAAATACTTATAGTATAAATACCTATATAGTGTTGTATATAGGTCAAGATTAAAAACAAAAGTTTAAAAAATATTTAGTTAAAAATAAATTAGAAAATTCCAAATTATCAAATGTTTATTCTTTCTGGCCTCTGGCAGTTGAATAAATAACTTATCCAAAACCACTTCGTAAATCAGACTTTCTCTAGTTCTAAGCTCCAGTGTATTTAGGGCTGAGATGTTTTCTGTGGTTACTTTATTGCTTCCGCCCATTTCTCCTCTCTTCAGCTACTAGAGTCTTTGGTTACCTGTTTATTCTAGTTGCCCTGGCAGCGCGACTCTATGTAGAAGGGAGTTTTACTTTCCATTTTGAAGTTTTGGACTCTTGGAACTGAATTTGACATGCTCTGATGACACATCCTCTCCTCAGGGGAGAAGCCTGTCTCTCTGCAGCAGCTTTTACATGGGTTTCCCAATTGCAAGTGAGCTGTTTTGAAGGCTCATCATGTAGGATTGTTTGACAGAGTGAACCTCTGTTTTTGTTGCTGCTGTTGTTGCCTTTATGGGGTGTGTGTGTTTGTGTGTGTGTGTGTCTGTGTTTTAACCAAGGAAGAGGCTATCAAGGCAAGCATGCCACACAGTCATCCATTTTTCAACAGTTTTACTAATTGGTTTCCTTTCAGGTCCCTTCAACCGTGCCCGTTAGATATACCCTGCTAGGATCAGATACCCCACATTGTCTTGTTTTCAGTATGAGTACATGTCTGGCTGTGGGGTGTTTAAAAGGCCATCATCCGTGGCCTTATTTGAAGTTCCATTATTTTAAGTTTATAAAATGAAGGCATTAATACTAAAAAATTAGCATGAGTCAATTTCTCATCAAATTATCCATTTGTTATACTCTTGATCTTTCCTAGACTAGACCACATGATGGTTGAAATTTTGATTTTGAGGATACTTAGAGTATTGAAAGCCTAAAGTATATGTTGGAGTCCTTTTATTCTTGAAGACATTGTTTGGTGTTTTATTCAGTAAGCACTTCCTAAATATATTTACAAAGGAGAGAGGCTCAGCGTGTTGTCTGGAAGTGGTGGTGTGTACACAGGCTCATGAGGCACTGTTAGAAATGTAAGCTCTGTGTGTGTGTGTGTGTGTGTGTATACTTTAGAACTGAGAGTGGGGTATCAAACTTGGGCTTTACAGCACGTATATATCACTCTAAAATACCTGGACAGGTTAGGATATTTATCAGGCAGCTTGCAAGAGTTGGGTCTTCAATTTCATCACATAAGGTTCTAGTAGAAGATTACAGACTGATGAAATAATTCATTCTGCTAAGTAAACTATTGATGGTGGATCAATACAAATAAAAGCAGATCTGTTTATTTAGACAAATACTATATTTCATTGACTCAGAAATGTTATCGGTATATTATGTGCCATTATGCCATTGAGAAAGAAAAAAATCCTTCCAATTAAACTCTGACATAATGCTTTTGCATAACTAGAATTTCTATTTATACTTATTGAAACTACTTTTTAGGCTTATTTGGACATAGATTTCTATCATTTAGAACTTTTGAGCATTCCTAAGAGGGAAAATAAGAGGGAAAATAAATTCAATAAATTGGTTAAAATATTCCTAAATGACTCCCCATTTATATCTGGTCCTTCTGAATCACATGTCACAGAGATGATCAGTAATGCAGCATTTCTTAAAAACTAGCTTCACTATTTGTCTATGAGAATCTCTTCCAAATAACTGGCACTCCTCCTGCTAATTCTGATGTGCATGTGTAAGCAATGCCAATTACATTAAAATGGCCATATCCCAACTTCAGTCCGGTTAATATGTGATATATGTCTTAGTAAAATATGCTAAAATATTTGTAGTGCATAATGTAGTTAAAAATTATAGGTCAAGGACTCAAAGATAGGTTTTTCCTGTCATATCTCCAGAGTAAATATTATAGACTAATTCTGCTAATGTGAAGGGATGTAATTAGGAGAAACCATTAGTTTAGAAGTTTCTCAAATTTTTTAGTTTGTCAGAAACAAATGGCTTACTTGTTAAAAATGTTTATGCCTAGGCTTACCCCAGACCTATGAAATTAGAAGGCCTGGCGCTGATATGTTGACAAGCTACCTGGACTATTCTGATGCAGGTAGTCTGGGGGCCAGTGCTTTGATGCACCAGCTCCTATCTGAGGTATCTTTAGTGTACATTAAGCCCTCAGACAGTAGGCTTGGAAACTTCATGAACTCCTTAGTGGCCAAAAGAAAGAAAGACACTTAAGGTCACCGTGTGGCTTGAGGACACATCTTCATCCTAGGAAGAAAAGAGCCAACATAATTCTATACCAGATCAGAGAGTCTGAAATTGTAATTCCTTACAAAATTCTAAATAAGAGATGTGGAAGTTCTGCTTCTTGTTTCTCTCTCTTCATTACTTACCTTTACATTTTAATAAAACATGCAATTATTTATTCAACCCATATATCATGTAACAGTTAGGGCTCTTCATCACGAGATAAATTCTGATGAGTCTGGCCAGGTTGGTCCTATTAACATTTTATTACATTATAGAAGGCGTCAGTTTAGGGTCAGAAGAAGGAAGTGCCATACTGTTAGAGAAGCAAAGTAGCAGAATCATTTCCTATGACTCTTGTATTAATCAGAAATTCTAGTTTTTAAAATTCTTAGTGAAAATTCCAAATGTCTTAGCAATAACATCTAACATGACTTTTTAAACCTACTTTCTCTTATGTCAGATAGTTCTAATGTGTAAATGACTTCCAATGCCTAAACTATTTCTTTAGTCATTTAGGAAACTAGCAATTAAAAAAAACTTCTTTAGGTCTAAAAGAGCAGTCTGTGGGCTGTTTAGTCATCCCACTCCAGATGGGGTGAGGCTGTAGGGAGAAGTGGTGGGGTCCTTTTAAGCCAGAAAGTGGGTGTTTAACCATCATTCTGAGACTGAGAGAATGAAAAATGGTACCACCTTGAAGAAGGTGAGGAGAATGGAGGAAGGGGTGAGGTCTGAGGTAGACAGCCCCAGGCTTATTTTCTTTTCTGGTATATAATTTATCCTATAAATGAGTAACAATGTTTCACACCAGCACCGATAGCTTAGAGTTGAAAATATGTTTTCACGTCTACATTATCTTTGATCTTTTACCACATTGCTTTAAGAAATAGACAACAGAGTTTCTATCCCTTATATTTTGCTGAGAAAAAAATGACATCATGTTAATCAGGAAAGCTGGTTGGTGTCTTGCACCAGGACTGATGGTGGAGCTAGACTGAAACTCGGGATCTCCTGGCTCCAAGCGGAGAGCTGCTTTTGGGACTCACACTGCTTCTCTTCTGGTAGCTGGAAAGTGCCCAGTGCTTCTAGCTGTGGGTTCATATTTGGAGGTAGAAGGACACTGTATTTCATCTTACAGATGGATCATAGACTCAGAACCCTGATTGGAGAAAGGGCTAGTTGTTAGACTCCTCATATTAGCACCTTCCAGAACTGGGGGGCAAAGACATAGGCAGCTGGGCAGTGAGAGCTCCTCACATGCCCCCGAGTCTAGACTTTCTCACTCTAAAAGAAATCCTGCCAGTTTGAGTCCACGGTGGAAGTTTCTAGATTTGGTCAGGGTTAGAAAAACGACCTGATTCTGTGTCTGCTTCCTCAGGGGGCTCCGTTGGAATCAGAGCTCTGGATATGGTGTTCCAGTTCTTTGAGGGGTGCCCAGAGATTCAGGGTCAAGGTTTGCCGTAGAAACTGTAGGTGTCCTGGGCTAACCTTCTCAAACTTCCCCACACTTGCTGTTCCTGCAGGGCTCTTTGCTCTGAGCAACCATGATTGTCCCTCACCTGCCTACAGCCTTGACCTGCTTGCTCATTAAGACCAATCAGAGGGCCCCTTGCAGGCAGCAAGCCAAATCTAAAAAGTGCGCTTTTCTTTACTCCCCTAAGCAGGTGTAGTTTTTGAAAATTGCCTGTAACATCAAATCCCTCTTTGCTATTAAAATTGTCTTTATTAAGAATTGAAAATTGGAGAACTGGAGAGATTTTTCTTTGGGGAAAATATTTGCTCCAAGACATAAGATCATTTTAAAAGAATGAAACAAATCTTTAGAAATTCAGACTCTTCCTAATAATAGTCACAATGCCCCTTTTGGTCTTCTTGATTCATTACTGAGGTAGAAAGGAGAGATGCGGGGTTTAAGGTGACTTGCCTAAAGTCACATAGTTTGGTAGTGATGGAGCTGTTTCCAGAATGTGGTGCTCCCAGACCCAAGGCTGCAAGTCAGGAGGACAAAGCTGGTTAGCTATGTTGGAGCTGACAGGATGGGACCAACCTCCCTCCTCAGACCCCATTCCACCCTCAGCTGCTTCTGCCATCTCTACTTCATTCCATCCTGTCCAAGAACCTGGCCTTACTTTGCTTCCCCTGGGGAACATGGTGGGGCCATATTTAACTTACTGCTGTCTGAAAATGATTCTGGGAAACAACTGTATATGTTCACATATTTTTAAGTATAAACTCTAATCATATGTTAGATCTCACCACAGACACATGCAAAATTGCCATCAGCTGGTGTCAAAGCAGTAAAACTCTCAGATGAGACCAAAAACCAAAACCAAAACTAAACTAGAAAAAAGCCTCAGACACTTACATGCCTCCACTTGCTCCTTGGAAATTTTCACCTTCAAAATTTTCACCTTTGCAATTCATTCTATTTTTATTAAAAATTTTTTTAATTTAAAAGTTTTTATTGAAGTATAGTTGATTTACAGTGCTGTATAGTTTCATGTGTATAGCAAAATGAATCAGTTATTCATATACATATAGTCACTCATTTTTGAATTCTTTTCCCATATAGGCAATTATAGAGTATTGAGTAGAGTTCCTTGTGCTACACAGTAGGTCCTTACTAGTTATCTGTTTGATATATTGTTGTTTAGTCTTTGTGTTTGACTCTTTTGTGACCCCATGGACTGTAGCCTACTAGGCTCCTCTCTCCATGGGATTCTCCAGGCAAGAATACTGGAGTGGGTTGCCATTTCCTTCTGCAGGGGATCTTCCTGATCCAGGGATCAAACCTGCATCTCCTGCATTGACAGGTGGGTTCTTTACCACTGAGCCACCAGGGAAGCCCATTTTACATATAGTAGTGTGTATATGTCAACATTAATCTTCCAGTTTATCTCTGTAACTCAATTTAGATGAAAAAATGCTTATTTATTTGGTTGCTTTGGGTCTCGGTTGCTGCACGCAGGATCTTTCGTTGTGGTGTGTGGGCTCAGTAGTTGAGGCCCTTGGGCTTAGTTGCTCAGTGGCGTGTGGGATCTTACTTCCCAGTTAAGGATCAAGCCCATGTCCCTGCATTACAAGGCAGATTCTTTTTTTTTTTTTTTTTTACAAGGCAGATTCTTAACCAGTGGACCACCAGAAAGTCCCTGTAACTCAATTTAAATTAAATTTATCTGATAAAGAATTTTGTGAGGAATTACTATTGTGCCATGTACAATAATAAGCATGGTAAAGTTTGAATTGACCATGAGCTTTGGAATATTCTCAGAGCCTTTCTCTCTTTAGCTATCCAGAAAAGATGCTTGATATAATCACAAGCAATTATAATGTGCAATGTCAAGCACAAAATGCCAGTACACATTACCTAGGCCTATTTTTCTACTTGGCATAATATCACATACGATGCAGGGAGCTCCAATCCAGTGCTCTATAACAACCTAGAGGGGTGGGATGGGGTGGGAGGTAGGATGGAGGTTCCAGAGGGAGGAAACATATGTATAAGTGTGGCTGATTCATATTGATATATGACAGAAACCAACATAATATTGTAAAGAAATTATATTCCAACTAAAAAAATTTAAATTAAAACATAAAAAAAAACACAATGGTATTTTAAATGCACACGGTGTACTGAGTTGAATAGTTACATGGTTTTTATTGTGTCTCTAGCCCCTACTGCAGAAGGCCACATGCTGTCCTTTGGATCGTGAGGTGGTCTGTTTGACCCACCATGGCTTGAACTTGCATTTTCAGAGCTGTGAAAGCTTATGTGATTCCTCCTGACCTCACTGACAGCCGACGTACACAATAAGGTTAGAGATTTGCTGGTTGTACCTCAAAGCAAGCCTGCCAGGTGGACTTCCTATCCTCAACATCATCAGCTTTGTCTTCATCTTATGTCCTCCCCCTGCAGATTAAAGATGGCTCCTTGTTAACTCATGCTCTGATTTCCTAACTCTTCATGGTCATAACTAGCTTTCCTCTTAGGACTGGTTGATCTGAGCTCAGGGTTGGGTGAGACAAAAATACAGCTAGACAAAAATCCCTTAGGGACTGTGCTGAGACCAACAGTTTTTGTGGGGTCTTGGAAAGAGTTGAAGGAGCCCCCAAAATGAGATGTTAGGTACCACTTGTTGAGTTGGTTTCACTGCCTGTGAGCTCTGTTGAGCATATTTTCTTTACTCTTCTGTGTATTGTGTTACAGTTTGCTATTATTTGTGAATTTGGTATCCTCAGTTGATATGTTCTCTCTTTGTTGTTATCATTTACTAAAGTGAAAATGAAAGTTAACTCAGTCGTGTCCGACTCTTTGCGACCCCGTGGACTGTAGCCCACCAGGCTTCTCTGTCCATGAGATTCTCCAGGCAAGAATACTGGAATGGGTTGCCATTTCCTTCTTGAGGGGATCTTCCTGACCCAGGGATCAAACCCAGGTCTCCTGCATTAGAGGCAGATGCTTTAACCTCTGAGCCACCAGGGAAGCCCTAAGTATTACCAATTTTGAGAAATGCAGAAGATGGTTTCCTGTGAGCGCCTCTTCTTCCCCTCAGCTCTCGGGATTTGGACATTCAAAGGCCTTTATTGTTTCTTCTTTAAATTCCTATAAAAATCAGAAGATTCTTACTTTTTTTTTTTTTAAACTCAGTGCCAATTCTGGGATGGCTCTATTTTTAAAATGAAGAGTAGTCATCATTTACTGAATGCATGTTACTTGACTGACACTTTCCATCACTTATCAATCTTGACACTGACCCTATTAAGAAGGTATTATTAGCCCATTGTGTGCCATGCAAAAAGGGAGGCTTAGAGACATTAAACTAAGTATACTTAGAGAGTGAGTGGCAGAGTAGAGATCTGGATCCGGCTCTGACAGAATCCAAAATTTATAGCTAGACCAAATTAGTGTGCAGACTGGATCCAGTCCAAAAGAAATGAAGGCACAGATGATGTTTTCTAATTTGAATGAAATACTGGCTAACATTTAAAAATTAAGGGATTACATTCAAAAGTCTGGATTCTACCTTCTCTTTAAAGAAATCAGAAGATTGGGCACAATGTGCTCGTATTCCTACATGGCAACTGTCAGCCAATCCTAGGGATTGGCTGCTCCCCTTAGAGGAGGCATGTGCTTGCAGGGTGGACAAATCCCCTTCCTTGTATTACATGCCGCCTGGTGTAGCTTACCACCTCACCCACTTGGGTCACCTGTTTGGAATCTACATGTCTTTGACTTTACAATCTTTGTTCTAGTCTCTGGAGATGGTCTGCCTTAGGGTTGGAGTCCTGTTTTTTAAGATTTGCTAACTGTGTGACCTTGGACAAGTTACTTAACTCCGTGAGTCCTCAGTTTTCACATCTCTAAGATGGTGATAAGAATAGCACTTAGCTCTTGGGGTTTCTTTGAAAGTTAAGTGTGGTAACTTCCATAAAGAACTTAGCATGATGTCTGATACATCATAAGCTTTATATCAATAGACTATTTAGGTGTTATTAATAACCACTATCCTGATTAACCACCCTTCTCAGAAACTAGAGTTCAGCAAAGTCTGAACAAGAACCCTTTCTCAGGATCAGCCTAAATTGTGAACAAGGCCATCAAGACCATTGGCCATGGAAACATGATCATGTTGTAACTGGCAATGGGAGTTTGACATTAGACTGACATGGTTCAAGTTCAACCTCTGACATTACAGGGATCTTGGACAAATTATTTAGTGTCTTTCTGACTCAGATTCCTCACTCATAAAATGGGCATGAAAATGGTACCTAGTTCATAATGTTGTGGTAAGGATCAAGTGAATTAATACATGTAAAATGCTTCAGAACAGTGTTTGGCACATACCATGCACTCAGTGGATGTTACCCACTATTGAAAACAACCAATGTGCCATTTGCCAAGTCTATGTTTCCTTCTGGGAGATTAAGGTAGAATATTTGAAACTGGATTGTCATGAAAAAATATGGGAAATTTGGAAGCTGAGTCACTTGCTTTCATTTCCTGTGTTCTCACTTCCCTGCACCTTCTGTCCCCTACATCCTCCTAAAGCTGCACTTTCGAAGGCTGATCATCAAGTTGCATCCAATGAACTCAGCCTTATCTTCTACAAGGGACAAAAAGCTTAAGCGATCAGCTAGCTTCATACTGTCAGTTCTCAAAAGGGAGGCAGAGACTGAGAGGAACCTGTGGCTTGCCTATCACTACATTGTGACAAATCAAGAGCTGTCAACCTTATTGGTATATTTATTAGAAGACAGTGGGATTTTGCCCATTTCAATAGGTGGATGCAGCTTAGAATCCAACACATAGCTGGTGCAAGAACTCTCCTCTCTCCTCTTTCACTTTGTTTGTTCCTGTCCCACAAACATTGCTTAATGAGGCCTTGATCCAGTTAATGTACTAAGAGGACTGCTTGGTCTTTCCTGGAGGGATCTAAGCACTGTGACCCTCCATAGCATGTAGACCTTGTTCCCTGATGGGTTATGTTTTCCCTTCTCTGTGACTTGCCTCCCTGGACCACATTCCGATTTGCCTGCTGGCTCATTTGTTTCCCTGGGCTGGCTGCCTTGCTTGGTGGTTTTTAGTGAGGATTCTGATCAATGCCAGGAGGTGAGGGGTAGGGCTCCGAGTGGGCTCAGTGATTGGACAGGCAGGCTTGGTGATGGATGAGCCTTCTCCACAGTGAGTCTTAACTCAGGAGAAGTCCAGCTGGGAAGTTTTTCCAGAACTGAGTAAACCAGAAGCAGTGCCAGCAGCGTCTTACCTCTTGTGGTTTTTGTATTGATCTGAAAGGAAATTCTCTGCGGCAGTTCCACGTCTCACTAGAAAATACAGCTACATCCATGATAAACTTAGATATATGTCATATGAGCTGTTTTAGAAAAAAAACATTTGAAGAGGGGTGGGAGGAAGGAAGAGAGTGTCTCAAAAAAAAAAAAATCCCTTTAAAAATATTTTCTTTCTCCTCAGTATTGAAAAGGCACACTCTAACCCTTTCTTCTTCCAAATGATCTCATAGCTATTTATTGAAGGGAAATACCAAATGCTTATTTATTTATTTTAAAAGGAGCTTCTTCGGTTCTGATGATCCACGTCGATATAATTTTCCTCCTGACTGCAGAGGCTCCGAGACAAAGCAACACCTCCACGGATGAGCCGGTGTCAGAACAATTCCTGTCCTGGAGGAGGGTGTGCAACCTTCTTTATTCCCCCTTCACAGACGTCCTTGAGCCCTTGAGACGGATGTGAGCGAGTTTTTCAGTCCTCATGCAAAACAACCATCTAAACATAACAGATGACATCAGCTCAGGCTTTTCAATTCCTGGATGGCAGCAGCGTGTTAATCCAGCCTTCATCCTGGATTTCATAAACTAAAACAAGAGAGCCTGCCCGGAGGACAGCGCTGCTGCTGGGTTGAGGAAATTGATGACGGGGAAGCATGCGGGCAACCCAGTGTATAAAACTCATAAACGTGTAGGCAGACGCTCAGCTACCACTTTGGACGGCGGCTTCCCGCCAGCAGAGACCCCGCAGCGGGAAGCGGAGCCGGAGCCGCGGGAAACATGAAGTGCCTCCTGCTGCTGGCCACGCTGCTGGTCCCCGCGCACCTGGCGGGGGCCTGGAGCCTCAAGTACGCGGTGGATTGTCCCGAGCCCTGTGACAGTAGCCAGTGCAAAAGCGGCCTGCACTGTAAGAGGACAGTGCTAGACGACTGTGGCTGCTGCCGGGTGTGCGCCGCGGAGCTGGGAGAAACCTGCTACCGCACAGTCTCGGGCATGGATGGCGTGAAGTGTGGCCCCGGGCTGAGGTGTCAGTTTGACAATAAGGAGGATGATTTTGGTGACGAGATTGGTATCTGCAAAGGTAAAGAGCGACCCCTTGCTTCTTGCTCCTTGCCTAGGGCACCCTGAAGGCTTTTAGCCAGCGTGGGAAGAGAGGAGCCTTTCCTTCTAATGCAAAGAGGGAAAATGCAGGTGGGTTTAGGGACCAGGTTCCCCCTACAGGTGCTGTCATAGGGAGAGAGAGAAAGATAACTTTACAGATTGCCGCTGGGAACCCTGCATGTAAGAAAGCCCACAAAGAAATACAGCGTTTCACTCGTGATGTTTAAGAGATTTTTTTTTTTTTTTTAAGTTGCAATGGAAAATTGTGTTGCTTCCCTTTCTGGAAGACTTTAGAAATTTGACAGGTAATCTGTTATGGCTGGAGTAGGTGGTCTCTTTTCTATAGGCAGTGATTACATAGGTCTGCACTGGATAACCTCTTGGAGTGGTGGCTAGCCCTGGGATTTAGTGATTCTTTGATCTTAAGAGAGTCTACAGGGTTGAGGGCACCTCTCATGATCAAGTATTTCTGATGCACACTAATGCACTTTGTGAAATAGGATGACTTAAGTCATCTAGCAAAAGGAGTCATGTTCTTGGAAGAGGATACCCTGAAGTATCAAGCAAACCCAGAAAAATAGTGTAAAACAAGCAAAAATAGCACCTAAAGAAAAAAAAAAAACAATGGAACTCTGTAAAGAAAAAGACTTAAAGAAAAACTTTATTAGGTTGAAATTATAGCTAAACAGTGTAGTTCAACATTTGTAGAATTTATTTCAAACTTAGTGACTATAGCTTAAAATGTTTAGAAATAAAAAAATGAAGATTTAAAAATACTCTGTGTATGGATACCTCATGATCTCCTTAAGGATTATTATTAAGGTTCAGTACATATGTGATAGGTCCATTCATCAGTTTTATAGTACAAAGAAGCTTTTAAAATTAAAGGGACTAAGTTTCTAAATAATTTTAATGTGTTTAACACAATTGTAAGCTTTTATGAATAATAATCATCCAGTATTGAGCTAATCTCATGAATTCTTTTAGAAAAATATAAGTCGATTAACTTTTAAGCCACAAAACATACTAAAGATTAGGAAATAGATGGTTGAACTTTAAGGAGAATTTTAGTTTTTTGCTTAGTTTATTTTTGTTTATAACCAATGAAAAGTAGAATACTGAGGAAACATTTTCTTTGGTGGACTTTCACAGACATGTCTTTCAGCTGAGTGGGATCTGTGATTTCTGTAAATTACAGGGCTTATCAGCCAAGAAAAGAGTACTTCACATAAGGAAATTAGGGAGGAAGTGGTTAACACAATCATACTTACTATATAACAAGTATATGCCATGTATTGCTTTTTCTCTTGGCGTAAAAACTGATTGTATATATGATTGTAAATGTCCAATTACATATGGGTAAAGAAACAGGCTGTAAGGCATCTGGAGTCTTTAGCACTCCAATATTCACTGAATGATTGAGGTAGCTGTTAATAAGATTTATTTTAAAAAGCTGTTTAGGATAGCTCTTAGACATCCTTCAGATTGCACATGGGTCTGGTTACGAACATTTTTCTTTCTGCTGGAAATAGTGAAGCTGTGTGAACCTCAACAGCTACATAGAGACATTGTATTTTGCTGTAGGCAAAATTTTGTCCTTCAACTTTTTTTACATAACACCTCTGTGAAAACTGTATACTATAGCTGCATATCTGGATGTTTTCTAAATATTCAGGTATTTTGCATTGCCTTGGCCAGATAGCAATATTTATTGAGCACCTACTATCTGCCCAGCACTATTTAGTATATTGGGGGATACAGTAGGAGCATAACTGGGAATTTGGCTAGAGTTTTAGTTTTCAATATCACTGGAGACACAGTCATATCCTAATCCTGCATGCTTTTCTGCCAGAGGCTTTTTCAGTATTGCTTCTAGGACTTCTTTTTTCCCAGCAGAGAGGCTAGTGTTTAAAACCATGTGCTTCTCTAATCTGAAGGACGCAGAGTACAGCAGTCATAAATCTCTTAAAAAATGTATTTAATTAATATCTATCTTGATTATTCTGTGGACAATATTAGATTGCCAAAGACTTAGATGCCTCACAATTTGTTTCTTCACCCATGTGTGATTGTACATTTACAAGGACATTCTTGTGCCAGGAGAATAAATATTCTGCATCTATTCTGCTTGGCTGTTTAGGGCTGGCTATTCTATTGAGATGCTGTTCACATCATAAAAAACATGCATTTTTAATAATGAATTTGTTCTCTTTTTCTCAATATAGTATGTTTTAGTCTAAGTATGGGAACATCGAAGCTCTAAAAGCTTCCAGATTTGGGTAGGTATATGAATATATTCTCAGCTTTCTTCTCATTTAGCATATTGTATTTTAGCTCTGCAGAGGACTTTATTAGTGAATCCTCTTAACATCTGGAGGAGTTGAATTTGTTTGTACTGTCGTTTTGATAGATAAGGAAGTTGATAAGAGTTGGAGCAGATTGAGGATTGGTCACTTGATGAAGAGCTGAGATGACAGCCCTCTTAGCCCCTGGTTAGTTTAAGCCCTTTCCTAGACATTTAGAACAGTAAATTGCCTGTGACTACAGGGAATTCAAAGACAGAATTCAATTTCATATCTTTTAAACTCTGTGAAGAGCTGATACACGTGTCTTTTCAATTGCCTACCTTCACTGAGCTGTCACAGAGGTAGCCCAGTGAGACACTGCCTTTTGGTTTCTAAGCAGACAGTAGACAGAATTAAACCCAGTTCAGACATACTGGTTATGTGTATCTGTCTTCAGCTAAACTTCACAGCAAGGCACTACAACTAAGGAATCCATTATCTGGTCTTAGTGTGTGATTTCACATTTGTGACTTTAAGCGTGGGATTCACATTTCATATTTTCAAAGCTTGGGCTTTTCAGATAATTGGGCTTTATCTGATAGTCAAGATTCAAGAGGTTTGTTCAATTACTGAGGCTGTGCACACAGGGACTGTGAAGTTGGAAGCTTGTGTATATCAAGAGCGCCCTCTCTCAAGCTTCCCTTTGTCCTCAGATTGCCCCTTCGGCACCTTCGGGGTGGAATGCAAACAGATTTGCAGCTGTCAGTCTGGCATATGCGACAGGGTGACCGGCAAATGTCTGAAGCTTCCCTTCTTCCAACATTCAGTAACCAAGGCTACCAGCCAGAGATTTGCATCACACACAGGTAAGAACTGATTCCCAGGTAAACACTGAAACAACAGTCTCATTTTCAGTTTGAATAAGAAAAATTATGGATGAGTAGAACAAGATGGTGGTTTAAATGATTCTGTTTCTTTTATTCTACTTACGGGAAAGGTAGGTGGCTGTTGAAATTTGTTGCAGTTTTACAAAGAGACTTCATTAATAATTTTTAGATTGTACAATATTTCACAAAGTTTACCCAGTGTATAGCGAGGATAAATATGACTGATTAACCAAAAAGGTAGTAAAAATAACCAAGATATACAAAGCTCTTTAAATTCTTCAGTGATCTGTTTTATATATGTACTAGACAAAGCTACTTCTCTCCCAACTTAACAGTGAAAGAGTATTCTGAGGAATTTATTGGATAAGGCTTAAGAGCCAACATAGAAAATATAAAACATTTCTTTCTAAAAACCAAATGGAAGTATTTAAGTGGAATAATTCCAAGCATGTCTTTTTGTGGATTTTGGAGAGAATATGAGATACTATCTATGATTAAAATTTGGGAATCATCTCTAAACCTTTGAATGAAAATGTAATCATACTCACATGCTAATTGTTAGTGCTTATGTATTTCTTACACAAGTTATTAGAATGTGAGAAATACAGCTTGTAAGATGATGTGAAGTGCATATTTGGTAATCTTGTTGAATAAATGGTTAAATTGGAAGTAGCTCATTTAAAGCAACAAGTAGCCACAACAACTACCAGTATCCACAAACTATACACTTTTCTCCCCTAGATATAAATAGTTGACAATCCAGATTTATTTCAGTTCTTGTTTCTGGTTCTTCACACTTCAAATTAATTAAAATTTGAAATATTTGACAAATGTGCTTATTTCTCAGCTTTACCTCCTTCTTATACATGGGTTCAATTAAGTACCTCAAAATAAATGGGAAATATTGTATTTTATGAATTATTAAGTGTGGCTATGGCCTTAAACATTAAAGTGAAACCTTAAAAAAAACCTACTGCATGAATATCTTCGTGAATACTTGATCTGGAAATTAAGATCAATATTAACATTTTAAATTCTTATGACTTGTCCCTATAGTCTTTGACAAACAATATGGAAGAAAATTGAGCTTTAAGTCCTGAACAATTTTTTATTGAGGTGAAATTCACCTAACATAAAATTAACCATTTTTAAGTGAATGATTCAGTGGCATTTGGTACATTCACAGTGTTAGGAAGTCACAGCCTCTATCTAGTTCTTGAAAAAATTTCTCAGCTCCAAATAAAACCAGTGCCCATCAAGCAGTTACCCCCACTCTCCAGCCTCTAGCAACCTCCAATCTACCTTCTGACATTTTCAGTTGCCAGGCTGCCCGGGTGGCTTCCCAGGTGAAGGACCTGCCTGCCAATACAGGAGACTTGAGACAAGGGTTCAGTCCCTGCATGGGGAAGATCTCCTGGAGGAGGAAATGGCAGCCCACTCCAGTGGTTTTGCTGACAAATCTCACGGACAGAGGAGCCTGGTGGGCTATGGTCCATAGGGTTGCAAAGAGTCAGACATGAATGAAGCGACATAGCACGCACACACGTTTGAAACTTATTGTTTCAGCACTACTAGTTGCCTCAAATACTTGAAGCTTCATTTGTCTTATTTTGCTTTCTTAAAACCACAGGCTACAAAGGACATTGAAGGAACAACTTTATTAATAGAATCCTTCTTCTCTCATTAAGATTGCTCCTGACCTTTCTCACCAAGAGAGAATTGAATCTGGTGAATCTTTGTCACTCTTTGGGGTGTATGTCTGGGGGGCGTGCTCTAGAACTCCTCTGGAATGTCCTCAGAGATGGAACTCTTCTCTCCCCTCCACGCTTCCTGCTGCACACACAGGAGCACGTCTTCTGCTTCTTTGGACCAGTGTGCTGTCTCTTTCCCTCGGGCCTGTCACTTTCTCTCATTTGCTTGCAGATTCTGCAAAAATCCTGACCAATGTATAGTTGCCTTGGAAAAAGATACTCTGGACCCTTGAACAACATGGATTTGAACAGTTTGGTCCACTTATACACATATTTTACCCCCAATAGATATAGGACCTATATTTTTGCTTTACAGATCTTTAAATTAACTAAGTGTGGGGGGGAATTTGTTTTCAATTAGAGATCACAGTCCACAGAGTCAAAAGAACTAGGGTTGGAGTCCTGAGTTTATCCAAACTCTTTCAGCTTTCTGCCCTTGGGTGAGTCATTTACCAGTTACTTTGTTTGGGGGACAGATATAGTGGTAGGCAGATTTTCCACTGCTCAGGGGTTGGCACCTCTAATACCAGCATTGTTCAAGGAAGGGTCAACTGTATTTTGCTGGATGAAAATTACATTAAGGATTACATAAAAAAAATTTCTGTACTCAATTAGATATCAAGATTCTTATTTGAAATTTATGGAAAATGCATTTTCTGACCTAAGGTGTTTCTTTTGATAAAGGAGCAACTAAAGATGACTATTAGTGTCCTCTTCTTAAATCTCAGCTGGGAAAGAATCCCCTCTCCAATATGGGAGACTTGGGTTCAATCCCTGGGTTGGGAAGATCCCCTGGAAAAGGGAACAGTTACCCACTCCAGTATTCTGGCCTGGAGAATTCCATGGACTGTATCCAGTCCATGGGGTCTCAAAGAGTTGGACACGACTGAATGACTTCCACTTTCATAAATGTTAGATTGAGGATGGAATGCAGAATATCCTAAAAACCTCGTGGTAAGGATGCACAGGAGCCCTTCTGTTCAGTCGTGCATCTCCACATGGGACTTAATGAGTTTTAAGTGCTACTGCTTATAGGACGGGGCTTGGTTGCGGCCTCAGTCCTTGCCACGAGTTTCACATCATCTCTGCCCAAGTCTGTTTGGGCCCAGTCTTTGTAATTTGCGCCAAGGTTCCTCAGCATAGGGACTTCCGGAGGAGCCTTTTATACCTTGATTGGATGAAGTGGTCTTTTCTAACTTTCTACCTGTTGGTCGCAGCATCCTTGGCAAGTGGGCTTCCTGGTTTCTCATCTTCATTTGTCATTGCTGTTTTTATTGTTTAGTAATTAGCTCTCTGACTTTCCAAGACTGGAAATTCACAAGCATCTTTTTTTTTTTTTTTTTTTTGTGGGGTGGGGATAGTGGTTGAGTTTCATGAATTTACATGCATTTATCTACTGGACCATCCTAACCTCTTAATAGCATTCAATTTCACTGCAGAAGCAAACACACTTCACTACTCTTAGAAGCAGAAACATTTAAAAAAATTCTAAATATTAGAAACTTGTTAGATAGAGCAAGGACTATTTCCATAAACGTTTATAAAAGGCCCTTTGGTCTGCTTTCTGCATTCTAGAGCCACATCAGTAAGCTAATTCCTCTTCCATATCAGATAGTAAAGAATCTTACTTAGAGATCTATACTTACACCATTTACTCATTCGGTAAGTAGTAAGTGCCTACCATGTTCCAAGCACTGTTGCAACAGTGAACAAAACAAGTCCCTGCCATCATAGAGCTGATATTCTAGTGGTACAGTGAGAAAGGGGAAAAAAGGGGGAAAAAAAGACAAATAAATGTATAGAATAATGTCAGGTGATAACGGGTGAACAAAGACGTTTAATTCAAGGAAATGCTAATTGGTAGAGGGCAGGTGAACATGGAATAGACTTTTCACATCTATTATAGATTTCATTGTAAATGTGTTAGAATACAAGAATAAGACAAAATTTTACATAATCTTGGAGTTATAAACATTTGGACATGATTTATATTCCTTCTAATTTCAGAGCATGACGTGGCATCTGGAGATGGCAATGCTACGAGAGAAGAACCTGTGAAGGAGAATGATGCCCGATCTCCTGTAACGAAGCGGTTAAATCCACGCTGATCCTGGGTGGGATTTCTGAGAGAAGACCCTGTTTTACCAATCATTCAACACACAGCCAACATTTTAGGAATTCTCTGTATTATAGCATATGGACATATGATTTTTGGAGACCAAGTGTGATTTAGGGTGGGTCCAGAAAAAAAAAAAGTATGCAATCCATACAATGCGTATGACTGAACTCTTTTAGATATTTGTTAAATATTTGAATGCATATAGATGTGTTATATATGTGTTTTTAGTCGCAGTGACGAACTAAAGATGCGATTTGAATAACCTTAACTTGGAGGGAAATCAGCCAAATAGAAGGCTAGCCAAAGCTGAAGACCACAGCCAGTCTATGGCTCTTTGATTCGATGTACATTAATGTCCAGATATGGGCTGGAGAGAATTAAGAGCAAGAGAAGGTGGGGTTGGGGGCTGGGAGAGTATGATATTTAGGTCTTTCTTTGGTAGCTTCAGTAGAATTTCTTTGTGCTGTTGTAGCCATGCGTTCCGGGAAACAAACTCACTCAGAAGGACAATGCAGATAGTGGAGTGCAGTTCATTACACCGGCGGGCCCAAGGCAGAGTCTCCTCTTAGCCAAGGACCCCAACCAGTTTTTCTGAAAACTTTATATACCCTAAGTGTACGTGCCCAAACCCACCTCCCCAAATTCCCTGAAACTAGTCTGAACAAAGGAAAAGAAAGATACAATCAAAGTTAACCCGTGATTCATATACCTTAAGCCTAGGTAGTTAACAGTGGACAATTATCAATAGGCCTGTGGCCATACCCAAATAAGCATAATAGAATTTATGATTCTATTCAGTTACGCAGATAATTAGGGTATTCTTTTAGGCAACAGAGAGTCTAGCTATGAGCCCTGGGGTTCCATCCAGGGGGCCTGGTTTTCCAGTTGGTATGTCGTTTCCATAGATACTGGGCATAGAGCTCAAAGTCCACAGTCCGGCCCAAGATGGAGTCCTGCTTTCAAGATGGAGCCTGTTCTGTCTGTTTCCTCCTTCATTCCCCCCTCTTGATGCTCTTAACTCATAGTATGAGCATCATTCATAGGGATATATTGCACCCTGACTCTCCAACCCCCAATTTGGGAGAACGACATCGACCTTTGGGTTGGTTACAAAGTTCATAATACATTGTAAAATAAGGGTCCACAAAGCAGACCTATCAGGGCAACTATAACAACGGTAAATATAGTTTTCCACCAACCACCCTTTACCTAAAATAGGACTGAAGTCCAAAAAGGAAGATTATCATCAGACATAACTTTTACCTGACCTTTCATGTCATCTAGGGTGGTTGATATATAGCCAGACAAATTGGGAATAAATACACAACATTCAACTTTAATTATAGCACAGGTCCATCTTTGTACTGAAACTATGGTTAGTCTCAAGATGATACCAGCAAGTCCTTGTAGCAGCAGTTGATTGTAGAGCTTCATCTCTATTTCTTCTTAAAGATGATCTTGGTTTCACGGGGCCCAGTGGGGTCCTTTTGTGTAGTCCGCTTGGCATCCTCCGGCTCTGCGTGGTATGCTCTCCTCACCCTCGTGTGGTGGATTCAGGGAGTGACCCCTGCAACTTTAACTGCAGTCGGGCTGGTTAGAACAACAGTATGGACCCTTCCAATGTGAGTCCAAGGAGTCGTGTTTCCAGTCCTTGACCACACCTGATCCCCAGGCACAAATTCATGAATCTGTTCCCCAAGGGGAATGGCACCCTCTCTTGTACAAACTTAGTTACCTGAATTATTACCTTACCCAGTTGTTCCATCTGCTGTGAAATCTCATCTCCCCTTACTTGAGGCAAATTTGTTGACACCTGTTTTATTATGGGAAGGGTTCTCCCATATACAATTTTGTATGGAGAAGAGCCATGGAACTGTAGGGTCATCCTGAGTCTGAGCAGAGATGTCAGAAACAAGTCCACTGAGGAACAGTCAGTCTCTAAGATCCACTTGGAGAGTGTCTCATTAAGTGTCTGGTTGGTTCCTTCCACCATCCCAGAACTCTGGGGCCTATATACTGTATGTAATTTCCACTTGATGTTTAAAGTTTTGCTTACTTGTTATACTAAATCAGCTACAAAAGCCGGGCCATTGTCCAATCCAATGGTGGTAGGAAATCCAAATCTGGGAACTATCTCCCTAAGCAGGAACCGGGCTACTTTTGATGCTCTTTCAGCCCAGGTAGGAAAAGCTTCTACCCATCCTGAGAATGTACCTACTATGACCAGCAGGTAATGGTAGTGTTGGTGAGGTTTCATTTCAGTGAAGTCCGCTTCTAGGTGTTCAAAGGGCAGTGTGCCTCTTTCCTGAATCCCTGGAGGTTTCTGTCTGCACCGAGAGGCAGCACTGACCTGTGAGCAGGCAGTGCAGTTCTGAGATTTTGTCCTTTTGACAGCTGGAGGGCCTGGGTTAGAGCATATAGTTCGGTCTGTTGAGCGGACCAGTGTGATGGCAGAGAGCTAGCCTCAACGATGGTTTCTTCCATGACTACTGCATTTCCCAACAGTCATTGTCCTTGTTTCACTAGGCTGGTGCCATTGATGTACAGGACCAAATCTGGGTCCAGAATTGGCTGGTCTCTCAAGTCAGGCCTGCTGGCATATTTCCTTGCAATCATGTGAGGGCCCACCTTCTCCCACAAGAAGATTCAGGGCCTAACAAGGCTCAGTAGTAACATGGGGGTTCTCACATAACAGTCCCCGGTATTGAGTAGTCTGGGATGATAACAACCATTTATGGGGGTCCCCTCGCAGGAGAGTGTTGACCTCATGCAGGACTTTTATGAACAAATCTTGGCCCAAAGTCAGCTCGGTTGCCTCCCAGACCAGTAAGGCAACTGCAGCAACTGCCCATAAGCACCCAGCCACCCGGTGTCAACATTGTCCATCTGATTAGAGATAAGTCACTGGTCTGTCCCATGTCCCCATAATCTGGGACAACACTCTCATAGCCACCTTGTCCTTTTCAGTCACATAA
Source organism: Ovis canadensis (assembly GCF_042477335.2). Lineage (NCBI taxonomy): Eukaryota > Metazoa > Chordata > Mammalia > Artiodactyla > Bovidae > Ovis > Ovis canadensis. The sequence goes on from NC_091260.1 coordinate 37,195,584, forward strand.
AGAGTAAATGGCTTAGCAAGGTCTGGCAGGCCCAATGAGGGTGCTGAGGTAATTGTACCGGGTTTGAATTCTATTACCAGTGGGACTTGTTTTGCAAGCCTGGGACGGGTATGTTGTCTTCCACCCAGACCTCAGGGAATTGCTGAGTTAACTCTCTCTCTTGACTGTTTAGCCCATCTGGTTTCCTTGCCGGGAGAGCAACCTCCGTTCATCTTGAGGGGTTACTGAGAGGAAGAGTAAATAGGTGGTTGAGCCCACTTGAACAGTGGGTCTTTCGTTGGGGGAAGGTCACCTGTGCCCCCAAGTTTCTGCCTAACAAAGATACTGGACATTCAGGGATGTATAAAAATTCATGAGTCACTTGGTGTCCCCCCATCTGACATTTTCAGGGTAGGCTAGAGACACAGAGGCTGCATTTATCACCATCTGAGACCCAGCAGCCTCTGGCTGGGTCTATTGGCGTATAAAAACTATAGACCTCGCACAGTCTTTCACAGAACTCAGAGGGTGATTTGCTTTCCCTTTGAACCACTTGGGTTTCCTTGGTGGCTCAGAGGTTAAAGCGTCTGCCTCCAATGCGGGAGACCCGGGTTTGATCCCTGGGTTGGGAAGATCCCCTGGAGAAGGAAATGGTAACCCACTCCAGTACTCTTGCCTGGAGAATCCCACGAACGGAGAAGCCTGGTAGGCTACAGTCCATGGGGTCGCAAAGAGTCGGACACGACGGAGTGACTTCACTTTGGAGGGTTTTGCAATACTCATAGCTTTTTGGGCCCCCCTCTTGAGACCTCGTGAAATAGTCACCTGATATCTCTCCAGGTGGCCCCTCCCTTCCTCTGTGTGGCCCCTCCCTTCCTCTGTGTTACAGTCCCAGTTGGGCCTGTCATCAGGGGTGCCTGGTTCTGCCCACCGCTGCAGGTTTGCAGTACCCTCAAGTGCCATTTCTCTTATCCATTTTCTGGCCTCAGGATCCTGTGTCTTTCCTCAGTGCTGAAAAGGGAGACTAGTAGTTGGATTATGTCATCCTATGTAGGGCAGTGGGTTCAAAAAATAGTCTCCGTTAGCCTAATCATGGCTTGTGGGTCCCCCAAGTACGGTGGAGCGTGTCTCTGCCAGTCTAATATATCTGTAGAGGAAAATGGCTGGTAATAATAGGCTACAGGGAGCTGATGGTAGTGCCCCATGGGTCCTGAACTGGAGGCTGTTGTAGCTCTCTGAGGGGCATCTGTAGTGGGGTTCTTTCCCCCTGTTCCTTGGTGGAGCGCAGCCTCTGTCTAATTGCTGTGTTTTCTTCCCCCTTCCCATCAGTACTCACCGGGAGAGGGGGATACAATCTAGAAGGTCCAGCTGAGGTGGAATTCTGGGGGCATTGATCAGAGGTCTCCATTGCTGGGATTGGAGCCTGCCGAAACGGCGGCTCTACGAACTCAGGGAGAGGTGGCGGAAGAGTAGTGGCTGCTGCAGGAACTTCACCTGGCCCTGGATTGGGCATTAATTGAGGTGGCCTCCGGTCCTGGTGGAGCACTGGGAGGCAGGCGTGTCATTATCCAGTATGGGGAAGGGGTCAGGTCATCCCCGTCCAACTCCTGTAGAATTTCCTTTTTTATCATCAGTCAATTTTTGTGCCATTACTATTTTTCCCTTTCCCTTCTGGATACAGAACCTTGTCCATGTAGGAGGGTCTTGAGCTACCCTAGCCATGAGTCAGTGTATGGATATTGATCCGGGTGTCCCGGCTCTCCTGTGACTACTGTGTAGACTGCTTCCACTATTTTTAAGTTCATGGTGTCCTCTGGTGGCCCTCCTACTCCCACAGGGGGCATTCGACCTCACAGAGTATGTGGAGGCAGTTAGGCTTCATCTTCACCCCAAAGTCTCCTCCAAATCCCTTCTTTAAAATTTTAATCATGCACTCCGATACAGTTGCCTTAGATTCACTTCTCCCCATCTTGCTTACCTTCTTGGACCTTCTTCTACTTTTCCTTTTCATTCTGTCTATGAAGTTCTCATTACCCTATGTACTTCTGACATTTCCACTCAATGACACTTAAACTGCCATTCTGCCTTCTTCCTAACTGGGGTGAGAAGAGCCTTACCTGCCAGATCCCAGAGGGAGAAGGGGTATTGGCATGCCTTCACCTGCCAGTCAGCACAGCCAAACCAGAACACCACGTGGTCCAAGACTGTTTCTCCCTTAACTTTTAAAGTCCATTCTGCCTTGGTGGGCTTGATCAGGTGCGGATGAAAATACAGATGGGTTAAATATCCCACGTCCCAGGCCGTCTCCGGAAAAGCCAATTCATACTCACTTATGTATCCCCCTCCTTCCAGCCTGACAATTCCGAGGGGGTCAAGAATTTCATAGCAGATGGGACGCCTCCTTGGCGAGAGCAGAATACAAGCACACAAAAACCAAGTTTCTTCTCCTAAAAATCCCCTGGCAATTGCTTGGTAATAATTTTCCCCAAGACGGCGTGGACACCACCTCCTAAATGACCTTCACAAATTTCCTTCCTAAACCCTAACATGCTCGGCAACCTGTGTACCAAGCAATAGTTGCCACCTACCTAATCCAGGCTCCTGAGGGTCTGTGCCCCTTCTAATCCCTCCCAGGGGGGTGATCAGGCCCCCTCTTCCACCCTATCAGGTGGGTTCCTCCTCACCTGAGCGCTCAGTTCCCCTGCTGCCATCCACTACCTGCTAACGTGAAAGGTCCAGGCATTGAGAAGCAGAATCCTTCCAGAAGGGCCAGGCGCCTTCCCTCCTCTAGAAGATTCAAGCCACAAGGCCTTGGAGTAGTCCCAAATGGGACTTGTCTCCTCAAAATTAGAAGTTTTCCGGCCCATGCACCAAATGTTGTAGCCATGCGTTCTGGGAAACAAACTCACTCAGAAGGACAATGCAGATAGTGGAGTGCAGTTTATTACACCGGCGGGCCCAAGGCAGAGTCTCCTCTTAGCCAAGGACCCTGACCAGTTTTTCTGAAAACCTTATATACCCTAAGTGTACGTGCCCAAACCCACCTCCCCAAATTCCCTGAAACTAGTCTGAACAAAGGAAAAGAAAGATACAATCAAAGTTAACCCGTGATTCATATACCTTAAGCCTAGGTAGTTAACAGTGGACAATTATCAATAGGCCTGTGGTCATACACCAATAAGCATAATAGAATTTATGATTCTATTCAGTTACGCAGATAATTAGGGTATTCTTTTAGGCAACAGAGAGTCTAGCTATGAGCCCTGGGGTTCCATCCAGGGGGCCCAGTTTTCCAGTTGGTATGTCGTTTCCATAGATTCTGGGCATAGAGCTCAAAGTCCACAGTCCGGCCCAAGATGGAGTCCTGCTTTCAAGATGGAGCCTGTTCTGTCTGTTTCCTCCTTCAGTGCTTTTTTTTTTTTTTTTTCACTTTGGAAAAAGTCAAAACAAAACAATCCCTGAAGGAAGTGGGACTTTCGAAGCTTGTGGGAGTTTGAGCAGCAGCCTTGGACTGAGGCAGGTTTCATAGGATGGCTAATGTAGTTCCCAGTTTACCCCGTCTGAAGGATGGTTCTTGGGTACAGGGCAAATACACACTTCCATAAATGGTTTTAAAGAATGTCACCTCAGATAGACAGTAAGGAAGTATTTTGCCCATTTAGGAGAAGTGTGAAGGTAAATATTTATATATTTTTTGTAAACACTTGTTAGTACAAGTCATCCTCCACACCCATATTTATCACTCTCTTGAGAAAATAAGCATAATATCATTGTTCAAAATGGTTAGAATAAAAGTATAATTCTCTAAGCTTTTCAAACATCCAAGGTATGGTAAATTTATTATCAATAATTACAGTAAAATTAATAGTAAGTATAAGAGAAACCTAGAAAAATTTAGTCACCATGGATTTATAAAATGTCAAAACACATGAGGGAATTTATTTAAAAGTAAGTGCAATGATTTACATGAGCTTTAAATTTAAAGTAGAAAATGCTTTTTATTAAGTTTGAAAAGAGTCAATTTTAGCAGGAAATGTCAGCTTTAAAATATAGTTAATTTTAATGTATTTTTTTCTTTAAACTTGGTTGATAAGTGGAATTATGAGTACCCTTGGAAGGATCTTAGCACAAACAGGACTGTTGTACTAGATTTTGTTAGGAAATATTTGCAGAAGTATTTTATTTGGAGTGAAGAATTGTTTAAGATTATTTCACTATTTGTCTGTATTTTAGTCTCGAAGTTTGCCTACAGAATTGTGAACGTGTGTGTGGGAGGGTCTTTTAATGTAAACTGAACAAGCTATTTGGATTTCTTTTAAAAAGACAAGTTTATGATTGATCAATTAAAAAAAAAAAAAGACGGTCACTCCTGAGTCCATTCATGACTTCATTGATGATTAAGATATTTAAATGATTCATTCAATGAATAATAGCTCATTAATGCACATTAGACAGGCTTTGCATGTAAATTTTCCCCTACAGATAAGCATCTTCTGTCAAAAATTTTTCCTTTGCCTTCTTACAGCTTCCTAAAAAAGTTGGTTCTTGTATATTAACAAGAAAACACTTCTATTGGTGTTTGACAGTGGTTACAAACATTTCAGTTAGGCAAAGACAAATGTGTCAGTGCCTACAAAAGAGTAGAGTAACATACAGCTTTGAAGGTTGAGAATATAAAAATCAAGAATAGTATTAAACCCAACATTGTATAAATCAGTTACACTTCAATAAAATTAAAAAAGAATAGTATAAGTTCACTCAGTCTTATATGAAAATTACAGAAACATTTAAAGTGAATTGAAAAAAAAAAGAAAAAAAATAAAGTGAATTGATACAGTGCTGAAAAAATTATGTTTGCATTAGGAAAAATATCGAGTTTGCATAAATTAATTCTTTTTTTTAAAGAAGGGAGAAACTGGATGTGAATGAGACAATGTTACATTAATATAAGATATAAATATTATTATTAAGCAAAGAAGAAAGCATCAAAAATCTTTACTTTTCACCAGTGGGCAGTGAGGCTTCAGAATATGTTTTCAAGGGGTAGGGTTACTTAAAGATCTGCCATCTTGAACTGAAGGCCAGGACACAGTTCAGTTGCCCCTTTGGGATAGTGAATGATGGAATACTAGCTAGACTAGGGCAGGGATTGCCTCTGCTCCTGACTCTGTAGCAACCATGTATGTGACCACAGACAAACAGAGGTGGGTTGATCCAGTCTTAGTTGCAGGCATGTTTTCTAGCTACCTAGCTTCATGCTACTGAGTACTTTTTGCTTTCTTCATTCCAAACACTAGTACCTGTCTGTCTTAAATTGCTCTGTCATCTTCTGACTTCTTCATAGCAGTGGTCTCTTAAATCTTTGGATTTTGCATATTTTTATTGCAGTTTCTGAGCATGCTATTTGATATATACATAGTATGGTATTAGTACATTATGTTCATTATAAAATGTATATAATTGCTCAGTCGTGTCCAACTCTTTGCAACCCCATGGACTGTAGCCTATCAGGCTCCTCCGTCCATGGAATTTTCCAGGCATGAGTACTGGAGTGGGGTGCCATTTCCTTCTCCAGGTGATCTTCCCAACCCAGGGATCGAACCCTGGTCTTCTGCATTGCAGGCAGGTGCTTTATCATCTGAGCCACCAGGGAAGCCATAAAAAGCCAAACTAAAACTTTTTTAAAGGATAAGAGATACATATAAATAGAAATTCTGAGATTTTCTTCCTCCATCCCAATAGGCTATCCTGGGAGCCACCCGAGAAGCAAAAGAAAATGCCATGGCTCAGTGATCTCCAGTGAGGCCCAACCTCATTTGATTTTGAAGAGAAACCAGGCTGGCACATATTCCACATAATAAATATTTCTAGGAAGAGTGGATGAATGGACGAGTGAAAGGGTGGATGGGTAGACAGGTGGGTGGAAGGATAAATGGGAAGAGAGAAGGATGAGTAGGTGATGAAGTGGAGGAATGAATGAAGCAGGTAACAGGCCTCCTGCCTCCAGCAGAGCCGCAGTACTGAGGGAGTAGATGGCTTCTCATTTCCTTTCATCTGCCAGCTCCTCTGTTTCCTTGATGGCAAACTTATTCTGCCTACTGGGATTGAAGAAAACAGGGGCATATGTTAGAGTCAGTGAGTATGACAAATAGGGGTTGCCCAGGGCAACAGAGACAGGGAGTTTGTCTCCCCCAGGCACTGGGAACATCACTTGGTAGCCAGACTGGAGCATTATTTTCTGTGAGAGGCAATTTGGGAAGACTGTTGTTTCCATCCTACACATTATCCCTTCCGTTTATCCTGAGCTTCCTAGGAAAGAAGAATCCATAGATGTTCAACATCAGACAGATATTTAGAGGGTGAATTGATTATTTTTGATTATTCCTCAGTTAACATTATTCATTAAACTAAGGCTAGAGTTTAGAGTGTATATGTTACAGAGCAGTGGTTCTCAAAATTGAATGTGTATCAGACAAAGAGAACAGACTTGTAGACGCAGTGGGGGAGGGAGAGAGAGCTATGTATTGAGAGAGTAGTATGGAATGTATCCACTGCCATGTAGAAAATAGGTAGCCAGTAGGAATTTGCTGCATGACTCAGGGAGCTCAAACTGGTGCTCTGTGACAACCTAGAGGGCTGGGATGGGGTGGAAAGTGGGAGGGAGGTTCAAGAGGGGGGAGACATATGTATACCTATGACTGATTCATTTTGACATATGGCAGAAACCAACACAATATTGTAAAGCAATTATCCTCCAATTAAAAATAAATTTAAAAAATTTAATGTGCATCAGAATCCTTCAGTCAGTCAGTTAAGTTGCTCAGTCGTGTCTGACTCTTGCGATCCCATGGACTGCAGCACACCAGGCTTCCCTGTCCATCACCAACTCCCAGAGCTTGCTCAGACTCATGTCCATCAAGTTGGTGATGCCATCCAACCGTCTCATTCTCTATCATCCCCTTCTCCTCCTGCCTTCAATCTTTTCCAGCATCAGGGTCTTTTCCAATGAGTCAGCTCTTTGCATCAGGTGGCCAAAGTATTGGAGCTTCAGTTTCAGCATCAGTCCTTTCAATGAATATTCAGGGTTGATTTCCTTTAGGATTGACCAGTTTGATCTTAAATCCAAGGGACTCTCAAGAGTCTTCTCAAATACCACAGTTCAAAAGCATCAATTCTTCAGCACTCAACTTTCTTTATGGTCCAATTCTCACATCCATACATGACTACTGGAAAAATTGTAGCTGTGACTAGATGAACATTTGCTGGCAAAGTAATGTCTCTGCTTTTCAATATGCTGTCTAGATTTGTCATAGCTTTTCTTCCAAGGAGCAGGCATCTTTTAATTTCATGGCTGCAATCACCATCTGTGGTGGTTTCAGAGCCTAAGAAAATAAAGTCTGTCACTGTTTCCATTGTTTCCCCATCTATTTGCCATGAAGTGATGGGACCAGATGCCATGATCTTTGTTTTATGAATGTTGAGTTTTAAGCCAGCTTTCACTCTCCTCTTTCACTTTCATCAAAAGGCTCTTTCATTCCTCTTCTCTTTCTGTCATAAGGGTAGTTTCACCTGCATATGTGATATTCTGCCTATCAGAATCCTTTGTAAAGCACAAATTACCGATTTGGTATGTCTGAGGTGATGCCCAAGGATTTTCCATTTTAACAGGTTTCCAGGTGATGCACATGCTGCTGATCCAGGGACCACACTTCTAGAATCACTGATACAGGGAAATTTAGATTTGCCTAGAAGTGAGATAAACTAAGGGGCTATCAAAATCTATCATTACTGGCCTTATGAAAGAATAAGTTGCAATATTTCTTCACCACTTGGTTCATTTAATATTTTACTTGAAGATACTTAACTATTTAAGTTGTTGAGAAGGTTGAAATGTCAGAGAAACTTTAAGCTAAATCATGGAGACTTGTGAGGGACAGTAGAGGATTATAGGGGGAGGGTAAAGGTGGAAGAACCAAAGACTCAGAAACTAATTAAGGAGCCTGTGGCCTCGAGAAGAGTGATGAGTGGTGCCATGTGTTGTGGAACATCAGGCAGACCCGAAAAGCCCCTGGTGGCCAGTGTTGAGCAAAGTCCGTGAAGAGCTCAATGGAGAAGTGTGAATGAAGAGCATTGAACACTGCATGCAGGTGAGCACTTTTCCAGAAAGTCATCTGGGAAGGACAGAACAGCAGTTAGTCTGCAAGTACAGAAGAGAAACCCTACTTACTAGCAGAATATTTCTTTGCTTCTGTCCTCCACTCCCCCAAGATTAAAGAGACACCATTCTAAGCTAGTGGTTATCAGTCAGAGATGCAGATAAAGGCTTTCTGAAGTGATGGTATAGTTTGATGTGATTACTTGAATCCAGTTTAGAAAATTCCATTTATATAGAGTTTTGAGATATAACTTTTATAAAGTAGATATATTCATAACTTTCAAGCTCCCTAGAAAATACAGCAGTATATAGAAATCTGAGATACTGGGGTTGAGAAGAGGGGCCTAAAGAATTAGTGTAAATCTTTTATTTTACATATAAAACTCCCTAGATCCAAGTATTTCAGTGATAAAATGCCATGCTTGGTGGCAAAAACTCTACTACTGTAAAGGGTCAGTGTACCACTGTTAGCCATTGATTTTTAGAAATGAAAACATTAAAATCTTTAGTTTGCCTTGTTGCTTAGTTGATAAGTTATGTCCAACTCTTTTGCGACCCTGTGGACCATAGCCTGCTAGTCTCCTCTGTCCATGAGATTTCCCAGGCAAGAATACTAGAGTGGGAGGCCACTTCCTTCTCCAGGGCATCTTCCTGATTCAGGGATCAAATCCACATCCCCTGCACTGACAGGCAGATTCTTTACCACTGAGCCACCAGGGAAGCCCCTACCTCATATTTAAAAATACATACACACCTCAACACACATACACACATAAATGAAGGCTTTAAAAGGTATACACACTTTCATGCAAAAATTATCCAAGTCTATTCTAAGGAAATAATTTCAAGTTTTCGAAAATGTTTTAAAGACTAATGTGGCAGTTTCTACAATATCGAAAAACTGTAAAAGATGTGAAGAGGTCATGTATAGGGTACTGATTAAAGAAATGACAGTGGAGCCAAGCACAGACTCTGATTTAGACACTGGAAATGATGAGGTTCATACAGTGTTCACTGCAAAGCAGAGGGTGACAACGTAGTTGGTGTTGGGATTTGGTCAGGTACTGTGGCTGGCAGTGGAGCACACATGGGCTTCCTTGTCGAATCCACAATCAGAATACAGACTCCTTCCAGATTTTCACCTGTTTTTTAAAGTGATACCTTTGTCAGGTTAGAATGAAACATTCACCTTAGTTTTTATAGAAACAACAATCCTGTTTCTGTGCTGCTAGATTATTGACCTTTTAATATTTAAATTATGTAACCATGATAACTGGCACAAACCAGTTTGAGAAAAAAATGCAACAGCCTCTTGGTATGTTTCTATTTCAATTGGTAGAAATGCAAAAGTGTTCAGGTGCATCCCAGAGAGAGACCTGCCTACCTGCATCCTTTAGTAGACACTGAGGATGTCAAGACTCTATGTTATCCAGAGAGAATGGAAGTATGTGTGATTCCTGTGAGAATATTAAGAGAAGGTTGCTCAAGAGCACTTTGTACTACATTAAAAAGTATGCAACAGTGCTATATAAATAATATGATCTTTGTGAAAAAATATAATTTTACAATGTAAACAATTGTACTTGTTTTATTAACAATGATACTTATTTTATCCTTTACAATTTTAGCCATTTTCTAGAATTTTGCAGTTAGCTTTATAATAGGGGAAAAGATTTTCTTTCCATTTTTGAAAATTTAAATTGTGGCAAATTTAAACGAATGAAAACAAACTAGTGGTTTATTACATACATGGTGAACTAAGAGCATCTTCCTATATTTAAGTTGTTTTGAGATGTACTTTGTCATCCTGGTACTATGTTAAATAGGGAGATAGGATTTCAAAGCAAGTAAATGTAGAGAACTATAGTTTTCTTACAAATACTAGAAAGGCTACAGTGCGCATTAGCATACACTGCACTTCTCTTGTGGAGCAAATCTTTGTCCAACAGAACCAAATCCAGTGAATACTTAGAAAATATAGATAAAGGTCTCTGGCTTATAGTAGACATTTAAAATTACAATATACCTTCTGCACCTATGCACAGAAATGCTGTCTGCTTAAACAGGGGGTTAGGCAATCAGGGTTTTTAAAGCATTTCCTGACACCTGTGAAGTTGGTAAATATTTCCTGTTTCTGTTGTGTCTAGAGAAAACAGGAATTAACAACTTGGAAGTGATGATTAAACAAGTTGGGAAGGACTTCTACATAGGCAGCTCTCAGTACGAGATTTCATTTTCTTAAAATCTATCATGACATATTTCTCTTAAGGGAAAAAGTAATTGTCATAATAATCTGACAACTGACTGAATGATGGAAGATAAACCTTATACCCAGGAGGAATGGCACCTATATTAATGGTGGGATGTGTACTATATATTTTCATAATTTAAATATAAATTCGATGTCTTCAAAAGTAAGCAAAACTGAGAAAGTAAGCAACGAGTATCCTTTCTCTGGCTTTGTGCTAAATATACAAAATTAGCCATTTTGAAAAATATTTTTGTTATCTTAGGTACTCTGGAAGTACTTTGATCTGAGTGAGCCAGGATTAGCTCACTGCGATACTCACTAATTATCGACTTCAGATGTGTTCTTCAACCATGTCGTTCCAGTATCTTCTCGGCAGAGTGTAGGTAATGACTTATGTGCAAAGTCCTAAGGACCTGTGCACAAGTTTTCTGTATGTCATTTTCTCCTATCGCTGCACCTGCATTGTTATTTAGTTGCTAAGTTGTGTCTGACTCTTTTGTGACCCCATGGACTGTGGAGCCTGCCAAGATCCTCTGTCCATGGGATTTCCCAAACAAGAATACTGAAGAGAGTTGCCATTTCCTTCTCTAGGGGATTTTCCTGACCCAGGGATCGAACCCACATCTCCTGCATTGGCAGGTGGATTCTTTACCACTGAACCACAGGGAAGCCCCTGTGTCTGCCTAGTTTAAGCTTATCCCACAAAGCAGATAATTTAAGTGTTATTATATAAGCCACTCTCACTTTTTTGGTATCTCAGATGTAGATTAATTGCAGCAAGACTGAAATATTTAAAGTATTTCACATTCTGTTAAAAGTGAATACATAGACTGTAAAAAATCAACTGACTCCTTAACAAACTTGAAGATACCTGTGAAAGGTGAGTAGCAAGGAATGAAACTCAATTGACATCACCTGGAACTCTCACACTTCTACAAAAGAAGTTACTATTTTTAAAGAACAAATAATAGTGTTCTATTTAAGTCTCCAAACAATTATTAGCATGCTCCTGAAAAAAAAAAAAAGGTACAATGCTTCAGGAGAATGTGAGGGAGCCCTACAGATGTGGTACACTTCCCTGTGTACTATTTTTAGTTGTCTATTCCTGCCTTTTATTTTGGGACTTGGCCCGCTTCCTTTGTAGTTTCCCCTTAACTTGTTCATATCTTTCTTACTTGTATAGTGCATTTCAAGCTGGCTTTTTTTTCACCTCTCAAAGGAAACTCAAGGAATGTTGACCAGTTCAGAAACCCCCACTAGTCTTGGCAACAACAGAATTCTTGGTTTGAAAACAACCTTGGAAATCCAGGGTCATGGTTGACTTTCTAGTTATTTAATGATCAGAGCTGCAGAGGGATTGGAAACCAGGCATTAGAAGATTTTGACCACCATTTTCATGAAATTGTTTCATGCCTTGCAGAAACTGAAGGAATTTGAGATGGACTTTGATTCAGTATTTTTAGACTAAAGCAAAATTCAGTTTAAAAAATAAGGAAGGGCTTCTCTGGTGGCTCAGTGGTAAAAAAAAAAAAATCTGCTTGCCAGTGAAGGAGATGCGAGTTTGATCCTTGAACCCAGGAAGATCCCACATGCTTTGGAGCAACTAAGCCCCTGCGCCATAACTACTGAGCCTGTGCTCTAGAGCCCGGGAGCTGCAACTAACCGTGCTGCAACTATTTGGCCTAGACTCCTGCTTTGCATCAAGAGAAGCCCATGCTCTCTGTAACTACAGAAAAGCAGGCGCAGCCTAGCCAAAAACAATACAATAAGTATTTAAGATGTGAGCTTTTTAAAAGTGCCTTTTAAAAGTATAGTCATTTTAAAAAATAAGGAGAAAATCCTGGAAGTCTAGTTTAGGGCTAGTTCACCTTTTATCTATGAGCAGTCAGGCAATGTGGCTGGGGAAGTATTCATCCTGCATAGCGTCAACAGAAGCAGAGTAGATGATGATCCCCATCTTTAAAGAGCCCTAGAGAGAGACAGTGGCGATTGGACAGACAGAACCGAAACACACCGGTGCACAGTGGAATCCTATGTGGTGGTTTATGGTTCTTGGGTGTCGTCAAGCAAAACAAAACAGAACCGAAAAAGTTGACTTTGGCCAACCTCAACAAAAGTGTAATTCATTGATAGGATATGGCGTATCTCCCAAGATGGAAAATCAGAACACCTGCTGAATCGATCAGTTTGGAGGATGCAGGGTAGCTTGGGAGGTGCAGGTGACAGGAGTGAATAGACATCCTTGCTGGGATAGAGAGCTACAGCTGTTCTCTTCCTATGCTGGTGCTGCTTCTCTGAAATTCCTTTCTGGGGCTATCACCCTCAGGCCTTGTGGCCTGTTTTAATGAAGAGTTCAGTTGACACACATTCCTCCTTTTAGGTGAATTTCCCTTTTGCTAGCTAGTGAAGTTGCTCAGTCTTGTTTGACTCTTTGCGACCCCATGGACTGTAGCCTGCTATGTTCCTCCATCCATGGGACTTTTCATCTTTTTTTTGTTTGTTTGTTTTTGCATACTGGAGTGGGTAACTCTTCCTTTCTTCAGGGGATCTTCCCAACCCAGGTCTCCTGCATTGCAGGCAGATTCTTTACCAGCTGAGCCACAAGGGAAGCCTGGATTTCATTTTTGGATGTAGTCAAAGCCATTCAAAGCTCAATGTGGCCAGTGAAATGTTGATTAACTTGGGCAGAATTGTTTTGATAAATAACTAAGTTGTGTAAGATAACAGGTAGGAATAGGGCTGGGGCAAGAAAGAGTGCTTTCAGGAACAAAGAAACTAACCCTGTGGTCTTGGGGTGTTAGGAAATAGGGACCATTCTAGATCATCTGCGTTATAAGAACTCTTGGGTGAGGCACCAAATGTCTTCATGGGTTGTGCTGTTCAAGTGTCTTCATGGGTTAGATGAAGCTTCTCAATGAATGGAGCAGAGGCCTGACCAGGCTCAGATGGGACCAGCATGGGGGCAAGGGCTGTCGTGTCAGTGGCAGGAAGCAGTCACCCTTTGACCCTTCTTATAATCTAACCACTAATTTCTTTCTTTTTTTTCTTAAATGACTTTATTTTGATGTCAAAGAAAAAACACTTTATTATTCACAATTGCATTAAGACAAAATTGTCTTCAAGAAAATCCAGTTATTTAACATCAGTGACTTTTTATTCTTCATCTTGAAGTATATTTTTAAAAAACCTCTTCCTTTCAACCCTACCTAAATAGCTGCAACTTATGCGCAAACAGGAAAATCATATAATATGCATACATATTGAGAGCAGGAATGATAAAGTAAAAGTGATAAAAATGTTAACCTTTGAGGAATCTGGATGAAGGGTATATGGGAACTATTTTCCATTCTTGAAACTCTTCTGTAAATCTAAAATTAGGTCAAAGTAAGTGTTCAAGAAGTAATCACTGGTATTTTGATCAGCCTTTCCAAGCTGCTTCCTTTACTGTCTTTTCCACATTGTCTTACAACAATTAGGTCAACATAACGCCTATTAAAAATCTTGAAAAGCTGCTACTTTTAGGAAATATGCTCAGGAAGGTGACCATGCCCTTGCTTCTGAGACCCTGAAAAGCACCTTTTGCCCATCTCTAAGTCTGCATGAGGGTCATGGCACCCCGAAGTAACAGGAAAAGCAAGGATTGCATCACTGAGGGACCAGAACACCAGTTTTTTGCAGGCGGAAGTGCCCTGTTAAGACTGACTCTGACACCTACAGTGAGTAAAGGCAATAACCAGGGGGAGGTGTCCGCACCCAAGGGAGCTGATGTGTCCAAGGCTGAGGATTTTTTCCAGAGCAGATGCAAGATTCCTCTTAACTCTATGATCATTGTCGCTCATTGTAAAGTACCACATCTGTTCAACATTGTCTTCTTTGGTTTGTGCAATTGTTTTCAGGCAATAAAGAATTGATGAGAGCCAGAAATTCCACTTGGGTGTTTGTCTGCAGACAATGAAAACATTAACTTGCAAAAATATCTGCACTCTCAAGTTTATTGCAGCATTCATGGCCAGGACATGGAAGCACCCTAAGTGTGCATCAGTGAAAGAATGAATAAAGAAATGTGGTAGATACACAATGCAATATTATTCAGTCATAAAAAAGAAATAAATCTCGCCATTTGTGACAACATGGATTAACCTCGAGGGTACTATGATAAGTGAAATAAGTCAGAGAAATACTGTATAAGCCCACTAATACATGGGATCTAAAAAATAACAAGAAAAAAACCAAGCTCATAGACAAAAAGAATGAACTGGCAGTTGCCAGATACAGAGGTGCTTTGGGGAGAGGGCAAAATGGGTGAAGGTGGTAAAAAGGTACAAAGTGAAAGTCACTCAATCATGTCCAACTCTTTGTGACCCCATGGACTGTAGCCTGCCAGGCTGCTCTGTCCATGGGATGCTCCAGGCAAGAGTACTAGAGCGGGTTGCCATTCTCTTCTCCAGGGGATCTTCCCGACCCAGGGATCGAACTCAGGTCTTCCACATTGCAGGTGGGTTCTTCACCATCTGAACCAAGGTACAAACTCTCTGTTATAAATAAGTCTTGGGGATTAATGTACAGCACTGTGACTATAGTTAATGATACTATTTGTATTTGAAAGTTGTTAAGAGAGTAGATGGTAAAATTCTCAATATAAGAAAAAAATGTTAACAAAAACAGGGGTGACTGTTTCTCAAGGCATACAAATATTGAATCATTATGCTGTACTTCTGAAACTAATATCATGTTGTATGTCGATTATGCCTCAATAAAAAAAGAATTAATGAAATCTAGAAAGTTGGTACTGATGAACCTATTTGCCAGCTCAGTCGGTAAAGAATCTGCCTGCAATGTGGGAGACCTGGGTTCAGTCTCTGGGTTGGGAAGATCCCCTGGAGAAGGAAATGTCAACCCACTCCGGTATCCTTGCCTGGAAAATCTCATGGAGACAGAAGCCTGGTGAGCTGCAGTCCACGGGGTCAGGAAGAGTCGGGCACGACTGAGCGACTAACACTAACACAGTGGAGACACAGACATAGAGAACTGAATTATGGACATGGGTGTTGGGGAGGAAGGCAAGGGTAAGATGAATAGAGAGTAGCATGGACGCATATACACTACTGTATGCAAAATAGATAGCCAACGGAAATTCGCTGTATGATTCAGGGAACTCAAACCTGGGCTCCGTGACAACCTAGAGGGTGGGAAAGGGTGGGAGATGGGAGGGAGGTTCAAGAGAGAGGGGGACATATGTACACCTATGGCTATCTCATGTTGATGTATGACAGAAACCAAAGCAATATTATGAAGCAATTATCCTTCAATTAAAAAGAAATTTAAAAAATTAATGAACTATGGTTAGCTATTCCTGTTCAAGTAAGATTAATTTTCCATTTTCAGAGAAATACTCTAATTGATGGGGAGATGAGTATATTTATGTATTTCCATCTTTATAGGTTGGTGGCTGTCACTGAGACTGCTCTGATATGTCAGGGTTGTAATTCTGAAATTCAGGATCAAGGTGAATTTTGATTCGTTGATGGGTGAAAACTCAGGTGGAAAAAACTAGACCAGATGTTTTCACCTCTTCCAGGGTCTATTTTCTTTCCTCTGAGTGCTGTCTTGGCTGCCCTTATTTAGGTTTCTGTGTGTTTTGAAGTAAGGAGTAAAGGTCTGAGAGGGAGTAAATTTCCTGGGGAAGAATGTGAGGGCATTGGGGTAAATCTTCTCAGACACATTGTTTACTCACTGACAAGGGAGCTGGAGTGTGTGTGGCTTTAGGGGTCATTTTATTTGTGTCCTTTGGAATGACACATCTTGGGGGTGTTAAAGTGAACTCTACTCGTTATGCTGTGGGAAAAGTTTTTTCCTTAATGACCCGAAAACATGGGCTTGTTATTCTGAAAAAGCAGAGTACATCCTCATTCCACGCAAACAATGCGACACAGAGCTGGCATCCGGCCAAGGTTTTCTGTGAATAGAACTTAGGAAGGAGAATGTTAGAAACACTTTGGATTCGCAGGGCAATCCTGGATGCCTGATCCCAACAAAGGAAATGATTTAGCTACTCTTCTAAGGTAGAAATGAAGAGGATTCCCTCTTGTCCTCCTAACATAGGACCGGGCTAGGGCTTCCCGGTTAGCACGGCGAGTGTCCGTACAACTGAGATAATGCTGGCGCCTGCCATCTGAGACATACTTGCTTTTGAATTGTTTTCCCAGAAGTAAGATGGATTTCAATGGAGAGAGTACACATACATCATCTGCTGGGGGAGCTGTCGATGGTGTTGAATATGGAAGTGTTACCTGGTCTGGCCTGCATCATGTGCTTCAAATGCCATGATTTTGTCTAGGCTTATTTGATTACAAGGAACAGAAATTCAATTAAAGGAGTTCAAATTTTTTTTAAAAATTGGCGGGTGAGTGGGTGGCTATTTAATTTATTTTATTTTTTGGCTATGCCATGTTGCATAAGGATCGTAGTCCCCTGAGCCAGGGATTGAACCCAAGCTCCTTGCAGTGGAAGTATGGAGTCATGGGCCACTGGACCACCAGGGAAGTCAGGGTGGCTATTTTAAGGAAATAGACATAAAGTATGGCTGGTCCTATGGGAGCTAAAGAGACATCTGAAATAGAGACAACTCCTTTCTCTTCCTCTGTGGTCACTTTGCTCCTCAACTTGTTCCACTGTTTATGCCTGGTTCACTCTCCTTTCTGTTAAGTGGAGTCTTCTGCTTAACCATAATGTTAATAATAATATCAATGGTAGCTTATACTTTTTTGAATGTTTGTTCTGTACAAGCCTTGTTCTAAAGTGTTTTATATGTATTAATTTGTTTAGGCCTCACAACAACCCCATGAGGCAGGTACTATTTTTATACCCATTTTTCAGATGAGTACACTGAGGCACAGTGAAGTGGGGTAACTTGCCCAGGGTCAACAGCTAATACGTGGCAGAGATGGATCTTGAAATCAAGCAATGTGGTTCTGTCTTGGCAGGGTGCTCCTCCACTACTTTGATTTGCACTAGGTATTGCCATGTTTTGGCAGTAATTTCTTTCCCAACCCTACATAATCTTTTTATTTCTAGAACTCAAACTCATTGGTTGACTATATAACAGTTTCTGAGTGTGTAAGTACAAAGTTTTGAGAGAAAGGTCTGTTTGGTCAATAGGCCAATCAATTAATCTTTCTGAAGACAATGTATCTACTGTGCTCTTTCACTATGCTTTGGTGGTAAGTGACAGAACCCCAGCATGAAATCATTTAAATACAAAAAGGAATGTGTTGGTTCTCCTAACTGGGAAGCCCAGAAAAATAGCTCTGGTTATTTTCAGGTCTGACTTAATTCAGGGGCTACACTTAGGTCATTAGGGTTCTCTCTAATCACTCTGGCTTTAGTGTATCTTGTTATCTTGTCTATAGCGCTTCCCTGATCCTATTCTTTGTTGATTTAACTCTTAGTCATTTTTAAAATTTCATTTTAACTGTCCACTTTGTAAAACTTTGCCTAGATCCCTGCTACTGCTGCTGCTAAGTCATTTCAGTCATGTCCAGCTCTGTGCGACCCCACAGATGGCAGCCCACAAGGCTCCCCCATCCCTGAGATTCTCCAGGCAAGAACACTGGAGTGGGTTGCCATTTCCTTCTCCAATGCATGAAAGTAAAAAGTGAAAGGGAAGTTGCTTAGTAGCGTCCGACTCTTTGCGACCCCATGGACTGCAGCCTACCAGGCTCCTCCATCCATGGGATTTTCCAGACAAGAGTAGACATGGCTAAATTACTTTCTGATATGCTCTCCAAATATACACAGTTTTTCTGCAGTCATTTATGAGACGCGATTATCTAGCAATTAAGAACACACTAGGTCTTTTCCTGAGACTATAAGCTCCATGGAGATAGAAATTGCATCTAACTGTTTTCTCTCATCATTCATCTCTAGGAAGTAGCCCAGTGCTTGGCATATAGTAAGGATTCAATTAATATGTGTTAAATTTTTAGTTTTAAGGTGGTTTGCTTCATCAGGGAAAACTGTATAAAGCAAAGTTTTCCTTTTGTGCATTTCTCTTCAACTTATATTTTACAAGTCTAGGGTGTGGCTGACTAAGAGCAATGATTTGTTGTTGTTGTTTAGCTGTTAAGTCGTGTCTGACTCTTGTGACCCCAAGGACGGTAGCTCGTCAGTGATAGGTGAAGGAAAAAGGTACTGGAACTTCCGCTCTCTCAGTTAGTGAAGAGATAGCAGGTTTGAGTAGGCTTTCCTTCTTTGGCATTTACCTTCTCAACATAAACCCTTAACACCAAGCACCATGTAGAACCCAAAGACTCTCTTAAGAGACCCCATGTCCAACCCTCACTTGGCAAGACATGAAAACCATCCTGCCTCTCCTGGGGAAGGCTGAATTCACACTCCCTGGCCATGCCTTGTGTTAACTAGGATTCAGAGATGGAAGGAAGAGCCTGGTTATTGCTGACAGTGGCAATGAGAGATGACCAGAGCCGTCTCTCAATCCACACATCTTTTCTCTGTGTAAGGAAGAACTGCACCTTCCATAGGTCCTTGATACCTGGGTGGGGCCATCTAAAGAACAGATCTCAAAGCTGAATAGGATGGCGGCATATGGGTTTACCTCATTTCCTTCCATTCTCCTCAAGATCTCAGAGAACATCGGGTCTGACTGTATCGTACTGACAAATCTGCTGACACCATCATGCAAGGTGAGGAGATGCTAATGTGGAGAGCCACGCTGGAGGGCCATTATAGCTGAAAGGATGAACACTGTTGTGCAGATCTGTGCTGGCAACTCCGCACTCTGCCCAGAGTCTCCATCAGGTGCCCATTGCTGGGCTTGCTGCCAAAAGAGCTATGCTCTCAGCTGCCAGCTTCCTTTTACAATTGACTCTGCCAGGAAGAGTCTTTCATGGGGGAGGGGGCTGCCTGCGTCCACAGACTAGCTAACATGGGAGTGTAAAGACCCGGTCCCCTTGCCCCAACTCGAAACAGCTCTGAATGCTCTTCTTGGCTTCAAAGCTCCCAGCAGGCTCCCTTGAGGTTTCTGCGGTGACTGCATCACAGGTCAGCGTCTCCCTCTGCCTAATCCTGTCCCTTGCCGTCCCTTCCTTCCCTCTCCTTTCTTTCCTCCTCTTCCCCTCCTCCCTTCCCTCCTACAGGCGTTTCTCCAAGGGTGCTCCCTAACAAACCACCTGCTTATTCATCTCCATCTTGGAGTTGTCTTCCCAGGGAACTCAACCTGTGATGAGCAGCCTGCCTAGAGGGTACTGGGGGTTTTCACACAACCCACGCCTGCTCACCGAGTTGTAGCCAGTGTGACCCAATGGCTGCCTTTTGGTGATCGTTTGCCCCAGTGGGTGTCTTTTATGGAAATTCCCCTGCCTGGAGGGGGCGCCTTTGTGTTGTTCATCAGCTGGGAAGAATCACTTTTGTAATGTATCTGCCTCATGGGTGTTCTTTGGCAATCTGCATTCAACCACCAGAAAGTATCTTTTGCCAACCCAAGCTTTCCATATCACCAGTGTGCAGGCCTATTAAGTTTGGATAAACTACAAAAAAGATAAAAATATTTGTGGGAAAAAAATCAGAGAGGAAGTGAAATAAAATGTCTTGAATTTGAGGAAAAAAATAAACTAAAAGGAAATTCCATAGGTAGTTCATCAGAGCTCAGGTCCTTGGGATTTTATTAATTTGAAAGGGAAAAATGCAAAACGGAAATCGCTCTTCAGAATTAAAGGCAGCTTCTGAGGTGGCAGGAAGATGGCTGGGGAGTCCATTGCTGTTTGCTATTTAGACACAATCAAAAAATATTTTTCAGTGTTGTGTGGCATCTCCTGGGTATTGAGACAGCTCACCACAATACTCATGGGCTTTTGGCAAACAATAGACAGGAACCAGAGAAAAGGCACCACAATTCCATCAGGACTACTTGCATTTAATTTTAGGCCAAGTAAAAGAAACTCTAGATGGAACATCCGAAGGGTCCGCATAGTAAAAATAGAAAAATTCCTTTGTCGAGAGGACTTGGGACAGTGAGACAGGCTCTAAGATTTGCCTTGATTTGGATGTGTTACCACCGTGAACAGATAGAAGCTCTTTAAAGACAGGAGAAGTCATTTTGTATCCTAGATACATGTGGTCCAACATTTCACACATACTAGATGAGCAATAAGAACAAGAAGAGCAGTAGTTTTGAATGAATGAATTCAGCTGATTTAGTCATTCAATAAGTTTACTAGTTGCCCTTCGTAAATCAGATCCTGGATCTACAGAGAGAGGGGACAGACTATTACACATAGAGGATAATATAGTGGGATAAACCCTGAAGTGAAGTGTGTCCAGTCTACAACAGATTTAAAGAAGCATCTCACAGAAGGAAAACTGAGACATGTAGCAGTTCGATGAGGAACTATGTAGGTAGGTCTAGGAAGCTTGAGACTTAGGTAACAGTGTATACAAAAGCATGGAGATTTGTGAGATCATGGCATGTCTGGGGTATATTAAGTAGATCTAATAGCTAATACATCTAGAGGATGGAGGAATTTAAGACGAAGTTTTAGAAAAAAATGTGAAACTGTAGAGGCAGGGTCAAGGCAGATTGTGCAAACTCTTCAGTGCGATATACAGAAGGTGATTTTTCTCCTGTAGCCATCAGTTATAAACTGTACACAGTTTTGTGCACAATTGTATAATGATGAACTCAATTGTATATCAGTGTAATGGACACAAAATGAAGGTGAAGAACTGTTTCTTAGCTTTTTCAAGGTAGCTATAGCCCAGTAATGAAACAATGAGGATGATGATGTACCAGCGGCAGGAAGTTTGAGCTGTCAGGCTGTTTATTATCTGATGGGGTGACCTCATATCCAGACCTGGATAAACACAAATAGTACTCTTACATGTATAGAGAACTTTCAGTCCTCAAAGCTCTTCTAAATATAACAGCATTTGGATTCTTACACAAGGCTGTGAGATGGGCAGGGGCAGAGATGTCTCAGACTTTGCAGTGAGGATTTAAACAGTGTCTGTAAAATCACACAACAGTTTATGGCAGACACCTTCTTCCTGTAGAAATTTATGGTTGCCAGTAGTGACCCCTCCACTGGGAAGGCAGGAGTCGGCAGGTGAACCTTTCCACACTATTTGTTTATAATCTCTGTAGAAATGTGGCCTTGACTAGCAGACCCACTGAGGAACACACCCAACCAGAAACTATCAGGGTGAGGTGACCTGACATTTGGAGTGCCGAGGATGTGCGGCTTGGGGGTGCTTCATGACCACAGATTTGACTGTTACTGATATTCCAGTGACTACCATGCAGCCTGTGTTAAATTTTATCGTATCTGAGCAAAACAATACAGAGTCTTCTTTAGCAAGATTCCAGAAGAGGGAGATGGAGAGTGCATAATCAACCATAGTAAAGGAAGCAGTAATTCTGGGGAGGAATAACATTTTCCATGAAAAAGGGAACAGGTGTCATTGGCTCCAAATTCTGCTGTTAGATAAAGAGTTTGTTTGCTTGTTTGTTTTAGCACTTTGCACAAAAATGAGAGTTAGCAAAGTGAAAAAAAACATAAAAATTTTATATATGTTTGGGATCAAATATAAGATGAAGACTTTTATATTTTAAGTGTTTTTTATTTTATTTTTCAAGTGGAGTGTTTGCCAAAGAAATTGCATTTTTAAAAGTTTGGGCCAAAGATCCATAGATAGGCATATTTCAAATATTCTTTCCTACAGTTCAAATGGAGAATCTTGGCATATATTTTTGTGGCTCTCCAAACCAGCCATTAACTTTACACTTACTATGTTCAGTCTAGTATTTAGTCCATACAGAATATGTTGCCAGGACGGTTTTTTATTTTATGTTGGATGTTTGTTTTTCTTAAAAATCGAATATACTTATAACTTAATAGTCAAGAACCAAAATTACTGTAAAACCACATTGCCACCAAAATCTTAAAAATGACTCCAGAGATAACAAACAGTTTAACAGAATAAAAACACATTAAAATTTTAAAATTATAGCTATTTTTCACAATTTAAAATGAGTTCCCATTTTATGTTTTTTAAATGGAGGTAAGGTCTTAGAGGATTACATTACTTTAAAACAAAAGTAAGTGTATTTTTTATTCTTGAGTATAAAAGTAAATAAAAGACTTCTGTAAAAATGGCTCAATAAATTCATGCTTGAGTAATCCCTTCTATGCCAAACACATATATTGAGAAAATAAAAAAGACACAGCCAGATTAGAAAACAAGATAAATACCCTCATGAACAATTCTCATGAAATGGAAGACATTTGAATGTGGTGAGCAGGGCTAAAGTTATGAGCTTTCTGAGCTTTGAGTTGGAACTGAAGGTTTAGCTTTGACAAGGATAATGGGAACAAAAAGGTATTTTAAAAGACAGGGGACAGGATTCAGACTCCCCTGAAATGAAAAGAGAGGGTGAGCTTTTGCAGATATGAAAGGAGGTTGAGACCTCTGCCAGAAGCTGTGGTTTAGGGAAATTTCTGAACGAAGGAAATCCTGCCGATGTAGTCCTATGAACCAAGATGCCCTTTGGGTGGGTAGATGGATCTGCAGTTCTTTCCAAAACCATCCTTGCGCAAGCTCTGTGCCTGGCGAGGTTCAG
The DNA here is from genome assembly GCF_042477335.2 of Ovis canadensis. Lineage (NCBI taxonomy): Eukaryota > Metazoa > Chordata > Mammalia > Artiodactyla > Bovidae > Ovis > Ovis canadensis. The sequence continues at coordinate 37,218,603 of NC_091260.1, forward strand.
TGCAAGGCCAGTGGCACCTGAGGGAGTCAGCTATGAAACCACTAAATAGGGAAGGGAGCATGGAGAAGGAAGAGAGAGAGAAAAATCCCACAAACAGATTCTTAAAACTTTCCACTCAAAATTATGCCTGCACACCAGCATTCCAAAATACATGCTAAGAAAAACATGTAATAAAATCAATCATTGGAATGTGAATTTTCTGAAAATGAAGTTAATTTTATCAAACCTGAGGACCTCAATAGATATTTTAAATTATACACAGAAATACATACATACATGCAAATAGAACAGAAAGAAATGTGTTAAAGAATAGATGATTTTAAAAACAGGTAGAAATCTTGGAAATATAAAATATAAATATTAAATAAAATATTTGGTAAATGAAGTAAACTTTGTACTGTATGCAGAGATAAAATTATGAATTAGTAGGTGGTACTGAGTGCTCTGAACTGAACTCTTCGGGCTTCTCTGGTAGCTCAGCTAGTAAAGAATCCACCTGCAATGCAGGAGACCCCAGTTCAAGTCCCTGGCTAGGGCAGATCACCTGGAGAAGGGATAGGCTACCCATTCTAGTATTCTAGGACTTCCCTGTTGGCTCAGTTGGTAAAGAATCCTCCTGCTATGTGGGAGACCTGGCTTCGATCCCTGGGTTGGGAAGATTCCTTGGAGGAAAGCATGGCAACCCACTCTAGTGTTCTTGCCTGGAGAATCCCCACGGACAGAGAAGCCTGGTTGACTACAGTCCATAGGGTTACTAAGAGCCGGACACGACTGAGCGACAAGCACAGCACAACCCTGAGAAATTCAGTCAATGAAATATATGGAGACAAATAGAAACCCTAATGAACAGTGAAGTGCCCATAACTGGAGACTCTGAGCCTCTCCTTTATTGGCATTCTAGAAGAAGAGATCAAGAATGGTACAGAAGTCGTAAATAAAGAGTTAAAAGATAAACTGAAAAAGAATATGAGTTCTCATATTGAAAATGTACTCCAAAGGGTGAAAATGAAACTAATAAACCTATGTTGAGATACATTACAGTGAAACTGCAGAACATTAGAAATAAAGAGAAAAATAATTAAGTTGTCAAAATGAGAAGACAGATTATTCTCAAGAATAGCTACTAGTCTGATGGCAGATTTCTTATTGGCAGCAATAGATACAACCAGAACTTGGAACAAAACCATCAATATTCTAGGAAAAATGATTATCAACATTTTTATATCCAAATAATCAACTTTTATATCCAAATAAACTCTTATTCAAGGCTAAGGATGAAATAATGGCAATTTCTGACATATAAAACTAAAGAAATTTACCATCTATAGTGAAAAAACTGTTATTATATTTATTTCAACAAAAGGAAGAGCAAACTCAAATAAAATGCATGGAATTAAAGAAAGTGAAAGAGGAGAGTGAAAAAGTTGGCTTAAAGCTCAACATTCAGAAAATGAAGATCATGGCATCTGGTCCCATCACTTCACGGGATGGGGAAACAGTGGAAACAGTGTCAGACTTTTTATGGGGGGCTCCAAAATCACTGCAGATGGTGACTGCAGCCATGAAATTAAAAGACGCTTATTCCTTGGAAGAAAAGTTATGACCAACCTAGATAGCATATTCAAAAGCAGAGACATTACTTTGCCAACAAAGGTCCATCTAGTGGTCATGTATGGATGTGAGAGTTGGACTGTGAAGAAAGCTGAGCACCGAAGAACTGATGCTTTTGAAGTGTGGTATTGGAGAAGACTCTTGAGAGTCCCTTGGACTGCAAGGAGATCCAACCAGTCCATTCTAAAGGAGATCAGTCCTGGGTGTTCTTTGTAAGGAATGATGCTGAAGCTGAAACTCCAATACTTTGGCCACTTCATGCGAAGAGTTGACTCATTGGAAAAGACTCTGATACTGGGAGGGATTGGGGGCAGGAGGAGAAGGGGACGACCCAGGATGAGATGGCTGGATGGCATCACAGACTCAATGGACGTGAGTCTGAGTGAACTCCAGGAGTTGGTGATGGACAGGGAGGCCTGGCGTGCTGTGATTCATGGGGTCGCAGAGTTGGACACGACTGAGTGACTGAACTGAACTGAACTGGAAGATACATCTGTGACCACAGAGATCAACTTTTTACGTTGGTAAATTTTAGTAAAAAAATGACCATGTGTGTGTGAGCATGTGTGTCTGTGTACATGTGTTTAAAATGGGTAAAACTAGATTTTGACAATATTATGGTGGTGGTGGTTTTGTAGCTCAGTCTGTGTCTGACTCTTTGCGACTCCGTGAATCGCAGTAACCCCATGGACTGTAACCCACCAGGCTCCTCTGTCCATGGAGTTCTCTGGGCAAGAATACTGGAGTGGGTGCCTGTTTCCTTCTCCAAGAGATCTTCTAGACCCAGCGGTTGAACCCAGGTCTCCTGCAAGTAGATCCTTTACCGATTGAGCTACCAGGGAAGCCCCAACAATATTATAATACAAAATAATGTTGAAAAAGTAACTCAAGTATGTTCAGGTGTTTCATTTGTTCAGAATGAGGATAGAATAACTTCAGGAAGAAATATTAAATTAGTTTTAAAAATATACGTAGCTAATAACCACAAAAAGTGAAAATGCAGCCAATAACTTTGAAACTTAATGAGAAAAAAAGAGAATGACTGAAGGAAGCTTTACCATCCTTTTAAAGAATTATCTCTGCCTTTTGGATGAATTTATGACTAGAAAAAAGGTTAAAGGTAATAGAAGAAATAAATTCAAATATACCAGTAAGTTTAATAAATGTAAGTGGATTCCTCCCCCTCCATTAAAAATATAGAGGTTATTAGATTAGATGAAAAAAACTCAAAATCTATCTCCATTCAAAAGTCATACTCTAAAATAAAATGATATAAAAAGATTGAAAATAAAGGAATGGAAAAAAGATATCTTGGGCAAATATGGAAAGTAATACTGTAATTCATATACATTTTGGATTATTTTAAAACTTTAATGTGAAAATGAAAGTATTTCTGTAATCTCTTCCCTTCATATCACCAATGATAGTTTTAAGAATAAAATAATGTGCTTCAATTCACTAAAAAACTGTATGTACCATACTATACCTTACCATATGTCATCTCATACAGTAATGAAGATGCAGTTCATTCATGTTGTCTGATTACTCAGCTCTTAATGGGCTATTTTCTAGTGACTCAGACTTTGAGGGCCAAGTTGGCAGCAGCAGTCCTAGGATCTGAGGACCTGTCAATGTACCACCACACATCCATTCATTGAGAACACTGTACATGTGAAAGCATAATATTAGGGAAGACAAAATTCTTATCCTAAAACAGTTATGAGGTGCAGTGTTTTGCCTTACAACTGATGTGCTTCCCCCAAAGGGGAGCCTGAAGTAGAGTCTTACATGTAGATATTTTTAAGTATTCTCAGAAAGTAGGAGAGAGGCATAGAGAAGAAAACAGGAAGCAGGAAAAAGCATTATTAGAAGGGTTAAGTTGTCTGGTTTGGGGTGATTGGTCCTCTGTCCATGGCTTTGTGGTAAAGAATCTGCCTGCATTGCAGGAGATCTGGGTTTGATCCCTGGGTCAGGAAAATCTCCTGGAGAACGGAATGGCAACCCACTGCAGTAGTCTTGTCGGGAGAATCCCATGGACAGAGGAGCCTGGTGGGCTACAGTCCATAGGGTTGCAAAGAGTCAGACACACCGAGGGACTAACACTTTCACTTCAAGTTGTCCAGTTTGGGGCAACTGGTCCTCTGTCACAGCCTTGTTAGAAGTCTTACTAAATATATCTCAGAACAGTATTCTTATAAGACAGCACAATTGTCAGACGCGTTTATCCATTAGCTTCCATTTTCCACTGGTTACAGGAAATCCCTGGGGGTAACCTCTCCTACATTTGTAGGTTGTGTTTGCTCCTGTCCACATCCAGCTTTGCTGTGACGGAGAAGCCTCAGGCCATGAAGTAAGAGATACTTGGTATGGGTCTGAGGGGAAGCACTGAATATTATGCCTCAAGAAGCTTGTCAGAGTCCCAGTGGGACTGGCAGCCTCTTCAGTTGCTGAAATAAAGGGGGGTGAGGAAGATCAGAGACTGTGTGTGGGGTGTTGGATATAAATCTTAATTTTGCATTTTCAGAGAAGCCATATTCAAACAGTCTAGGCAGCAGATACAAGGCAACTGAGTTAAACTGGAGGACAACTTTGACAGATTTGATCACTGGATTATCCACCCAACTTAGACGCTTAGACCTTCTTGCCTTCTATTTAAATAATAAGAGCCTACAGTAATTTAGGCTCTAAATTAAACTTACAGGGTGTAAGTTTACTTACAGGGTGTAACAGAAGAAACAACTTAGGAGGATGATGGAGGATTCAAGTTGGGGATAAGAAAGAAAGGCAACCAGTGAAAAAGGTGATAGAAACTGCCAAAATTACATTAAAGCCATTTCAGAACTTCCCAGATGGTGCAGTGCTATAGAATCTGCCTGCCAATGCAGGAGCTGCAGGAGGCATGGGTCCCATCTCTGGGTCAGGAAAATCCTCTTGGGGGAGGAAATGGCCACCTGCTCCAATATTCTTGCTGGGATAATCCCATGGACAGAGGGCCCTGATGGGCTACAGTCCATGGGGTTGCAGAGTCGGACATGATTGAGCATATACACACACATTTTAGAACATTCACTTTCTCAAGAGTGATTCTAGCATTGATTGCCTGAAGAAAGGATTTGATTGAGATAGTGTGCCAATAGGCATCACACAGAGTTCGTGCACATCATCAGCTGGCTTCCTCCTATCCAGCTCATACGTGCTTGCATTTCATTTGGCTCAGATGCTGGCCTTTGGCCGGATAAGTGATGGCAATTATAATAGCTTGGTTTCACTCAGTGGCAGTGGTAAAAATTATAGTGACTTGGACTGAAAATTGCCATATGCAGTCTCTTTTCCTAAGAGATTGTGTAACTGATAGTCATGTAAAGGCTTTGTGACCATTTTAGTACAATCTGGCTTTTTTCTTTAGTTCTTGATGTGGCCAGAGCACACTGATTACCTGCATTTCAGGACTGCTGTCTACTAGCCTGATTAGGATGAAAGAATGGTAAGAGATAGTGTTATAAATAGGAGTGATGACATGGAATAAAGGATTACTATTGTATTATAACATCTGACACCAGGATTTCCCTTGGGGAAGAATCAACCTGCAAAAATATGTGGAATCCCTATAACCTGGAAAGGCTGATAGCTTTAGGGAAGAGAGAACAATTCCTCTGCATACAGAAGAAAAGGGATTTTCTTATTTCTCTAGGTGAGGAGAGAGAGGGTCATCTAATTTCAGTTCAGTGATACTGGGCTACTTATTCAACTGCCAGTGAAACTTTTCTATCTTCCATTTGGAAAATGGAGATGTTAGCAAGTTGATCTAAGCAATTAAAATATATATATTTTTTAGACTGGATAGGGTTTGAGAGATGAGAGAAGAGAAGAGAGAGAAGAACCAATGAGATGAAGAGAGGCTGAGGCCAGGTAAGGTGAAGTGGCATGAAGCTCACACTTACAGCTGGGTTGGCCTGGGGACATTTCAAGGACAGTGATACTTATGATTTAATTTGCAATTGTTTGTGCTGCTTATTTGTAAATGTGTTCTCCCTTGCTTCCAAACAGGCCCCAGATCTTTAGGAAAGTCTGTCATGCTCTCAAATCCCTAGGAAGAGTAAAGTTTTACCCAGTGGAACTCAGAGAAGGTGCTCATTTTCTGGCTGGGTTAATATTAGTAGCAGCAGAATCAGTATCCTAAAAGGTAGAGAAGACCAAAAAAACATTAACTACTGGCAAAATCAAGGGCATCTTGAGGATATCTTTAGAATTATATAGGCTGGGATATCTACAGGTTATAGTCACCTTCTAATCTTGTCAACCTGATACCCTGGAGTTCTTCTCTTCTGCTTGTGAATATGAGGCAAAATCCCTGCACCTTTAAAGATCATGCTGTTCAACTATGACACCATGTCATGACTTGGGCTCTTGGCTCATAGGCTTCCTTTAGATTGTCATCCTGGGGCTCTTTTCAGCCATGAAGACAAGCTATCCAACACCAGGGCCCCTCAGTTCTACCACCTCTACATCATCTATCTTCATCTACAATGCCTTCTCCCCTTCTCTTTACCCACCTTCCCAACCCAGGGATCGAACATGCATCTCCCGTGTCTCCTGCATTGCAGGCGGTTTCTTTTATCTGCTGAGCCATCAAGGAAGCCCTACCACCTCAGATCTAATCACTCATAAGTACCTTCAAAATCATTAATTCAAACATCTAGTTTTCTGACTGATGTCCGCTCCTTTCAATCTGTCTTTCTGATTACTTACACAAGTAACATTCTTAAGACATACTGGGAATTTGCGTGTCTAGTATGTCAGTTTTCTGTGCCTTTTATGTCCAGTCTCCAAGAAACACTTCCCAGCCTACTTTTTTACACTTCCCCTCCTACTTTTTTCTTCCTCACACATTTTTCACTCTGACCAAAACATAAGATTCTGTGATCTTGGATACACACTGTGCTTTCCCACCTCCTGTCACTGCTCACTTGTTTTCCTGATAGTGAAGTCTCTTCTCCTAAATCCTCTCATCTCTTCATATGCTACTTAATCTTCAAAACATATATATATATCTTTGTGTATGAATACACACAGATGCAAATTTTTGTGCATAAACACATGTGTATACATATGCACTGAAGGTATGCTGACAAATGTTTAATAACAGGCTTTCTGGGGGGGAAAGTCTCATTTTATAGTGTTTTCTGATTTCCATGATATAAATATTCCACCATGGTCTATGTCATGGTACCAATCTGATGTCACAGGACTAGGGGGTAGAGAGGAGATACATATTCTCAGGTTTCATTGGGCCAGTGGTGGCTGCCTCCAGCACAGAACAATTATACACATTTATATATACATACACATACATACACAAAAATTCATGTTTATGTCTTTATATGTTTGTGCATATTAGTATATTTGTTTATAGTTTGGCAACTCATATTAACTCTGTCTAGCAATTCAAACCCACTTAAAATTATCTTTGAGATCTGAGATAAAACAATTAAAGATAGCATCTTCTAAGTAGGAATTTAACTTCCTTCCACCAAAATGAAAGTGAGAGCTTGAGCGAGAACAAGAGAAAAGAGATTGTCATATGTGTTATTTATCTTCCAGCACTAATACATTTTAATTTAGTTTTCATCATCTTCATTAAAGATAAGCTAAGTTGCTTCAGTCGTGTCCGACTCTGTGTGACCCCATAGACGGTAGTCCACCAGGCTCCCCCGTCCCTGGGATTCTCCAGGCAAGAACACTGGAGTGGGTTGCCATTTCCTTCTCCAATGCATGAAAGTGAAAAGGGAAAGTGAAGTCGCTCAGTCGTGTCTGACTCTTCGAGACCCCATGGACTGCAGCCTACCAGGCTCCTCTGTCCATGGGATCGTCCAGGCAAGAGTACTGGAGTGGGGTGCCATCACCTTCTCCGTCATTAAAGATAATATATAGACAAAATAAAATATGACTGCTCCTGCTTTAATTTTGGGTTTCAACTTTCTTTTACATCTTTGATTCATTAGATTTATGTATGTCAGGTTTTCCTGTAAGATACAAGTGGAGCATGACATAAAGGAAAAATAAAATGGCTAAATATTCATAGGAATTCTGGAGAACTTTCCAATAACCTAACCAGACACAAGAGTTACTTAACATTTAAGGATAACATTTAACAGTTAAAAAAGCAAAACTTGGATAATCCTTTCAGGCTAGTTACACAGTTTTTTTCCTTTATAATTTCCTTTATAGTTTTGTGTACATATTTAAAGTTTCTCTAAGGAAAAGTGTGAGAAAAATTGAGAATGTATCTTACAGCCAAAGAACCAAATTTAAGCAAAGATTTGCAGTTAGGAAAAACAATTACCAAGTTTATTGCTGTAACCTTCCTATTTTGGAAGGCCAATGTGTTGATTTAAGCCATTCAGGCATGAACATGTTTTAATTTCACAAGCCTTGCATTTCCCAATAAGTTGGATGTGAATGGCAATTCAAATATTAAGATACCCATTGGGTCAGGTATCTTTATTTGAACAGTGAGCTTTGCAAATAGAAAGTTAGACAGAAATCCAGTGTAGAATGATTTCTTTTTCTCTGCAGATATTCACCATTTCTGGACTTCAGCCATGACATATGTGCCTATGGCTTGGAAAGTTGACTATTTAATGGTAAGTTCTGGTACTGTAACTCCCCCTGTTCAGAAACCCTTCCTAGTTCCCATCGAGTAGAGCTGAGATTTCCTACCCCACTTCCCGTCCACGTGCCATGGGATCCAGCTGTGCTACGAGTCAATTAGAGGTATGCTGAGATAGTGATCCTCTTGGCCTTTGGGGAGCTCCAGGCTGTGGCCTCTAGCCAAAGGTTGTCTCATCCACTTACTCCAGTGGGCTGAACAAACATGGTTATTTTCTATGTGTGCCATGACAGGAAAAGGGCAGACACCCTGGTCCTGGTCATAAGATCTAAACTCTTTGCAAGGCATTCAATGCCATACAATCTTGCCTTCTCTTTGAGCTTGACCTCTCACAGTTCCCCTTCATGTACAGCCCTTTTCATACTCCCTGGGCCAACCATTCTTTTCTAAAACCTTTCACTTTTGCCTTCCATGCTTTGCTCGTTTCATTTTTTTCAATTAGAATGCCCTTCTTCCTCATCTACACAGTGGATCTCTTATGATTTTTTAAAAGATAGAGCCCATGCCATCTCCTCCATGAAATCTTAAGAGATCTCCCCAGAATGAATCACTTTCTCCTTCCTCTGTGCTTCTTTAGAAGTTTGATTGTTGCCTCGATATGCAAGTGTTATATTTTTCCTTATGCTACAGTTATTCATGTGTTTGTTTCATCAGCCCTCCTAGAGTGTATACCACTCAAGAGTGAAGACCATTTTATCACTGCATCCCTCCCAGTGCTAGCTGGGTCTTGGAACATTGAATAAATGCTGGTTAAATTGAATTGATGGAAATACAAACGGGAGGATAAGATCCACTCACATTTGTTGCATTTCTGCCAGCACCGTGCTGACATGCAAAATAGGATGTTGTGCGTAGTCTTCACAGTATCCCAGGTAAGGCATGCAATTTTCAGATGAAAAAAATGAGGAATAGCAAGGTTAATTGCCTCCAAATGATCAGTTTTACACTGCAAAAGAGAAACTGTTGAAACTGCAGAGCACTGCCCTATTCAAGTGTCCAACAGAGAACTTGGCACTATGATGGTTTCAGGGCTTTCACACCACCCTGACCAAGTGAATCCCCAAACAGTGGGGAGGAGGGGGACAGCAGGGGCTTACTGGCAGCCTGCTCAGAGGTTTGTTGCATGAACTGCCTTGGCTGGTAGAGTCCTGGCAGGAGTTCCATTTCATGAACTTAAAAATCAATCATTCTTTCATCAACAAGGAACTCCTTCTCCCTAGAATCAAATCTGAGATGACTAGGACAAAGCGGGTAGAACAAAAGCAAAGTTTTTCTTTGCTTGGAAAAGAATCTTCCAGTGAAGCTTAAGTAGAAAAATAGAATCAGCTCTTTATATTCTAAATACTTTATTTGGGTAGATGGTTTCCCTCTGTTCTTTCTGGTTACACCATTATTTTACTTATTCTGTTATGCTTGCATTTATACTACTTATGGAAAAGAGTTTTGGAAACAGTACCCAGATTAGATGACTTAATTAGATTATATAAATTCAACATAAGAAATTTCTGATAAGGAACTTCAGTGTTCAATGTCCAATGGCACTGACTGGCCAAGACTTACGGGGAACTGGACAAGCATTTTAGTGTTGAACATTGACTTCCTCATCTCTAAAGCAAGATGGAAAATGCTGACAAAGGATCCTGGAGGTGACAAACCAGCAAGTCTAGTTTTCTTGGAACTCTAAAGACCCTAAAAGAATCAATGATTTGGTTTGTCCTTCCACATGACTCCCAGGGGCTGTGACCTTCAGAGCCTCCCATGGGGCCAATAATGTAAGATAACCAGTGATCATAGGCACCAACTCTACCTCTTATGTGGTGACATCACCTCTAGCAGCTTGCGGGGCCTTCACAGCAACCTTGGGGAGCAGATATGCTTAGTGGCATCCCTCATTCTGTAGGAGTGAGAAGTTCATCACTCAGAAAAAAGTAACTTCCTCAAGGTCAGAGAGCTCCAGATAAGTGGCAGATACAGGACTCAAAATCTGAGCTAGAGACTCTGTCCCAGTTCATCTCTTTAGCATAGCGATCAACAGGTTGGAGGTAATTCTGGGAGTGGGGAGATGGGTAATAAAATTTGAGAGACTATAGATAAAAGGGGCTTGATGCTAAGAGCAAACAGATCATGAAAGGAATTTCCAAACAATTGACTTCTATATTTACGTGCTTTGATGTCTACTTAAATCTGCACTTAAGTGTGGCATTTTAAAGGACTGGAAGGAAAGGAAAATGAACAAGCATCAGGCAAATTATCAGCTGGTCCAGTAAACACTGCTGCCGCAGGACAAGATGATGCTTCACAGTCCTTTGTTATATTTCCTGATTCATTTTTCAGCTTTACCAGATCTATATACTTTATTAACTTGTTTCTGAAAAGGAACAAAAACTAAGGGGGCAGAGAAATATAAAGGAGATGTTAGGTTTAAGAGGGTTCTTTTCACTGGAGAAAATAAAAAAGCGCAGCATTTTCAAACCTAAGGAAAGTTTAGCTGCAATTTCCACTAGTAACTGTTCACCTCGAAAGGTATTAATTTTCTATTTATTGGATTTTGATGCAAGTTGAATCCCATCTTGGATCATAGCTGTCCAACAGAACTTTGTTTACTGATAGAAATGTTCAATAGTCCGGGTTGTCCATACAATATCCTCTAGCTACATATGCCTATTGAGTGACTGAGATGTGACTAGAATGACAAAGAAACTGAAATTTTACTGTTATTTAGTTTTCATTAATTTAAATTTAAGTAGTGGCATGTGGCTCACAGACACTGTATTGAGCAGAACAACTCCAGAAAGTCATTTGCTGATGTCTATTCTCAGTTTGTGTTTTGTAAGCAGATTGGTATAGAGAAGAGGATTTATAAAACCAGCTCTGTTTTCCTGAATGTTTTTGAGGATAAGAATTCTTGTTTTTCAATTTCTAATGGATATTAAAAATCATGATAAATGTGTACTAAAGTAAGAAGAAGACTGAAAAACTTGGGTACATGTCGAAGCTTTCCAAGTTCTGCAGTCTCAATCAGTAACCACCTAATATAGTTTTCTATTTTAATTGGCATGGATGCTTCAACTCACGAGAGTTCTCATCTCTATTGATGAGACTAATTATATTGTTATTTGGCAGATGAAAATATCAAACTGGATTCCTATATTTCAGAACTCAGAAAATTGATTATTTCTCATTGATAAATCTCATATAATGCTTTCTATTTTTGTACAGGCTCTTTCTTGACTGGGAAGTTCTACATAATGAACTAAGATAGCTATCTGAAGCATGTGGGAAAACCAAGAGAACAAATGAATGATAACTAATTGTCTGTCAAGACAATCCCACGGTGTTTGGCCTTGCCAGAGTGCCCAGTCCCTGATGAAAACACATATGTGAAGTCCCCAGATGATATCCCACGACTGTGATAATTTTCATGTGCCTGTTTATTTTTCCCTTGAGAAACCGAAGGAGTGAAAAGGAAAAAAAAAAAAAAGATCACAACTAAACAAAAGCATACCAATAACAGGAAACTGTTGGTGAGAAATACCCTGACGTTCCTGTAAATTCACGTCACCAGATTCTCCAGGGACAAAGGTGCATGAACTGCATGGGTAAATAATTATGATTTAATGCAGAGTCCTTGCTATGCTGTTTACAATAAGACAAAAAAGAATTGTCTCTGGAGACACAAATAAGCAAATAATAGAAACATATCAATATAATCAGGAAGTGATGATGCTATGTCTAGGTCAGCTACTGAAAATAATCTGTAATCTATTAAAGTATTGGGTTGGCCAAAAAGTTTGTTAGAATTTTTCTGTATGATATTAAGGAAAAACCCAAATGATCTTTTTGGTCAACCCTAAATCTCCTTTGGAATTGCAAGCAGTACAAGGTGGGACCTTAAGAGGAAGGGAATCCCTCAATCCCTGGCTGATTAGAAATGGCAGAGAAAATGGGATGCTCATCTTGGAGAATTTCCTGAAAAGGTTTCTGCCTCATGACACCTGTTTGCAAGGTTTTATTCCCATAACAAGAGAGGAAATAACAGTCTCCTTTCTTCTTTAAAAGGATTTCCAATTGGAGAGTAGCGTCAACTTGTAAATATATACACATGGTGCATGCATGTTGCGGCTAAGAAAATAAATGGATGGCCAGGCTTCCAGTGCTCAACTGTGCTCCCATGTTTAGGGCCTCGCCTCTCTTATTATTTGCCTCTTTTTATTTTATTTCTTTTTAACATATTTATTTATTTTTGGTTGCTCTAGGTCTTCATTGCTGCATTCGGGCTTTCCTCAGTTTCAGCAAGCAGGGCCTTCTCTTTGCTGTCGAACACAGGCTTTTCATGGCGGGGGGGTTTCTCTTGTTGTGGAGAACAGGCTCTAGGGCATCAGCCTTCAGAGGTTGCTGCTCTGGAGTGCAGGCTCAGTAGCTGGGGTACATGGGCCTAGCTGTTCCACGGCATGTAGAATCTTTCTGGGCCAGGCTTTGAACCTGTGTCCCCTGCATTGGCAGGTGGATTCTTAACCACTGAATTACCAGGGAAGTCTTATAGGATGTTTTTCTTGGTAAAAGTGAGGGAATCATAATTTTCTTTCTTTTTTTTTTTTTTTTTCAGAATCTACTTCTGAAAGATTTTTTGAGAATCTATTAGGTAGAAATCTACTTAGTAAAAATAATTAAGGATTTTGTCTAATAGCCTGCAGAGAATTCTAAAGTTTCATTGGGGAGTTTGGTGTGAGGCAAGAATTGAAAGAGTGAGCAGTAGTGAGAGTCAGCACAAAATTCTCACCTGAAATCTCTCTGCTTTTTTTCTGGGTAATAGGGTAATTCTGGAAGTCTCATTACCTTTGATTGCTAGGTAAACTGGTAGCTAGGTAAATTTTTAAAACTACTTATTCTCAGAATCTAAGCAGATTTAAAAATTTACCCAGCTGTTCAGTCAAAGGTTGGAGAAGGTAATGGCAACCCACTCCAATACTCTTGCCTGGAAAATCCCGTGGACGGAGGAGCCTGGTAGGCTGCAGTCCATGGGGTCATGAAGAATCGGACACGACTGAGCGACTTCACTTTCCCTTTTCACTTTCATGCATTGGAGAAGGAAATGGCAACCCACTCCAGTGTTCTTGCCTGGAGAATCCCAGGGACGGTGGAACCTGGTGGGCTGCCATCTATGGGGTCGCACAGAGTTGGACACGACTGAAGCGACTTAGCAGCAGCAGCAGTAGTCAAAGGTAACCTCCCTTTGAGGTTACCTCCCTGCTACCATTTCTCCATTCTTAAAAGATTCTGTGGCAGGTAGAATAATGAACTCCCAAAGATATTCATCTCTTAATCCTTGGATCATCACCTTATATGACAAGATAGATGTTGCAGATGAGATTAATTTGATTAAATTAAAGATCTTGAGATGGGTTCAATGTAATGATAAAGGTCCTTATTAGCATCAGAGAAGTAAATGTGATAATGGAAGCAAAGAGAAAAAGAGATTTGAAGATATCCTATGCACTGCTGGCTTTGAAGATGGAGGAAGGAACCATAAGCCATGAAACTCAAGTGGTTTCTAGATGCTGGAAAAGATGAAAGACAAACTGCTCCCTCAGAACCTACGGAAGGAATGCAACCCTGCTAGCACCTTGACTTTGGTTCAGTAAGGCCCATTTTAGCTCTCTGACATCCAGAACTGTAAGATATCACATTTCTGTTTTTTTGAGGTACTGAATTTATAATCATTTGTTATAGCAGCAATAAGAAACTAACATAGACCCAAAAGGTGCTTTTACATTCAATGGCAGCATTAGGTCTATAAAATTATTTCTCTGATACAGACTATTAGGCTGTACATTAGGATCATCTGGACCATGTGAAAAATACTAAGGCCAAGGCTCCATCTCCAGTGATTTAGATTTAGGAAGTCTAAAGTGGAGGCAGTACACTGAAGTTTTTATACAAAGCTGCCAGATGATTCTACTGTTCATCTAGGGATTAGAACCCCATTGTTAAAGGACTACCTTCTTTGTATGTTCTCTTGCTCTTTGCAATCAGGAAACATTCTTTGGATCAATAAATATGAAAGGGTCCTTTCACTGTTGCCAGGGCAGGAAAAAGCACAGTCTGACCTCTTTGGTCTTTGATGCTGCATTTGATTTTTGTCTCCATCTGAACAAGGTTCATCCTCTGGGAGTGGATAGTGGATGCCTGGGAAGCAAAGCCTCCTCTGTGTCTCAGTTTCTATTCAGATGCAGCCAAGGATGACTCCCCCAGCCACAGCTCCTTCCAACAAGATTTCTGGCACTTGTGATGAGGTGTGGCGCGACATACTGTGTACAGCAGGGATGATGTCTCAGGATCAGGGAGTGCTGCACAGAAAAGACTCCTCTCCCCACTGGGCCTGTGTAGTTCTTGAAAGAAAGAGGCAATTACTGCTTGTAAATCCCTGCTGGCCCTGCTTCTAGTGACTATCATAGTAGAAAGCCTCATTGGTGCCAACTGTGCTCGAATCCGGGCTCAGCCACTCATTTTTAATAGTAACAGCTCCCCCTCCCTGTCTACTAGGCACTAGGCTATTTCACATAATGATGATCACATGTAATCATCTCAACAACCTCAGGAAAAGACTGCCATCATGATCAATTTTACACTGATACATTTTAGATTTTACAGATGCTAAAGCTGAAGTCTAGAGAGGTTTGAGGAAATTAACCCATGGAAACACAACTTGAAAATGATGAAACCAGATGTTGGGTCTAAGCTTGTGTGATCCAAAGGCCAGGCTCTCAGAAAATCGGAGGAGACAGTAGGGTGTGGAGCTTGAGTGATCCTGGACCAAGCCACTGTCCCTTTGGAACCCAGTTTCCTCCTGTCAACGTGGGAGGCTTGTGAAATACTCAACATCATGCCCCAAGTTTTCTCCAGTTTGGACCTCCTGCAAATCCATGCACCACATGTTCAACCTTTTCTCTGTGGCCAGATGCAGGGATAGGAGAAAATATTCTCCTCCTCCCAGGCAGCATTCACAGGAGCACAGTCTCAGGCATCCTTTGTGCTCAGAGAAAGTTTCCCGGAGTCCCTGTCTTTGTCTGGAAATGCAATTCCCAAGGAAGTTGGAAGCTGCTTTGTTGGCTGCATCTTTGAAATATATCTGTATCTGATCACTTCTTATCACCTGCATTGCTCCCACCAGCCTCATCTCCTGTCTGGCTTGTTGTAATAGTCTTTTAACTGGTATCCTTGCTTCTCCTGAGCCCCCACAGTCTGCTCAACATGGCAGACATAGATCGGATGACAGAATTTCCCTGCTCAAAACGTTCTAAAGATTCTCCTTTTCTCACTGAAGATAAGCCAAGGCTTTCAACATGGTCTATGAAGTTCTATCATCTGCCCCTTGCCTTCACCCCATTATTCCTCTAATGGCAGGATGAATTCTCTACTTAAAATTTCAGCCTGCTCCCTCTCAGCAGTCCTATTCCTTTTTCCTTAGTTCTTATGACTTTCTAACAAGCAATGAAAGTGAAAGTTGCTCAGTCTTATCTGACTCTTTTTGATCCCATGGACTGTATAAACCATGGAATTTTCCAGGCCAGAATACTGGAGTAGGTAGCCTTTTCCTTCTCCAGGGGATCTTCCCAACCCAGGGATCGAACCCAGGTCTCCTGCATTGCAGGAGTGTTCTTTACCAGCTGAGCCACAAGGGAAGCCCAAGGGAATCCTAACAAGCAATATAGGCTACTTATGTTTATTGGTTGCTATCTATATCCTCCTGATAGAATGTAAGCTCCAAAATGGAAGGGCTTTTGTTTATTTTGTGCATGGATATATCACAAGAACTGAGAATAGTGCCTGACAGCACTTAGGAGATATTCAATAAGTATTTTCTAAAGTCAGTATTAATTGTTATATAGAAACACACATCTGTAAATATGTAATTTAGAGTTTATATTATAAGAAGTAGATTTAAATATTTTTAAGTGTGTGTGTTAGTCACTCAGTTGTGCCTGACTCTTTGAAACCCCATGGAACCCACCAGGCTCCTCTGTCCATGAGATTCTCCAGGCAAGAACAGTGGAGTAGGTTGCTATTTCCTGGGAGTGGGTTGCCATTTCTTTCTCCAGGGGATCTTCCTGACCCAGGGATTGAACCCAGGTTTCCCGCATGCTGGGCAGATTCTTTACCATCTGAGCCACCAGGGAAGGCCAGGGAATCACCAGGGAATCCATATTATAGAAACATTTTTATAATATGGTATAAAGTACATTTATTTATTCCAACCCTACCTTTTGAGCTTCCCTGGTGGGTCCGTGGTAAAGAATTCACCTGCCAACTCAGGTGGTGTGGGTTCGATCTCTGGGTTGGGAAGATCCCCTGAAGAAGGAAATGGTAACTCACTCCAGTATTCTTGCCTTGAGAATCCCATGGACAGAAGAGCCTGGCAGGCTATAGTCTACGCGATCACAAAAGAGCCCAACACGACTTAGCGGCTAAACAACAACAACCCCTACTTATACTGAATTAAAGAGAGAGAAGGAGAATAGCAGGAGGGGAGAAGAAAGTATGGAGAGGGAGAGAGTAAGAGAGTGAGCAAGAAGGGGAGATGGAGAGGAGGAACAACCCTCTTAAAGTTGTTACCCGAGGAACGTCACACTCTAACAGCACATGCCTTTCAAACCATAGCTTTCAACCCCTTAGCTACTAACCCCAGTCTCCTGCCCTTGAATATTTTAGACTTTCATATCTTCATTTGGTTGGTTCAGACCCTCCAATATTGGACCCAGCTGGTCTCTGTGGCTCCCTGGATATGCATCTCATAAGTAGGAGGCATGATTTCAGGTGCTGTAAAATGTACATGCTGAGCTCTCACAGACAGTAGAGTCTTCAGCGCTCTGCTATCCTCTGAATTCTCTATCAACCTCTGCCTGATCCCTTATAACAGTTACAGATTCCTATTGGGTCTTGTCATCATTTGGGCATATATCCTCTCTCCCTGGGGAGGAAGGAATTGAAACAGCTAGCCTGTGATGGATTTTCTTTCCCTGTTACTGGCAGACTCTTCCAAGGGAAGGAAGGAAGGCAGGTGACCTGGTTGAATCTCCTTGTCAGCAAAGTAACCGGATCTTTGGGAAATAGACTAATGGTATTTCCTAGAAGGAGAGTCTTTTCCCTATAGATTTCACTTAGCAGAATGTCTTTGGTGTGCTTAGGGAAACATATCTGGGATCTATAGGTTTATGAAGCATGATTCCCTGGAAAATGTCTTATCAGCTATACAATTTTCTTGGGTATAAAATGAAGATATGTCATAATCCCATGCTCCCTGCTATGTAAGGCAACCCACAGCTCTTGCTTAGTGGATCTATCGGTGTGGGGCCTGAAAGCACATATCTAATGTGGGGAGATGGACACATGGGAGACATGGGAGAGCCCAGACCTCTCTCTATTTAGTCTCTGCTTCCTGAAAGTTGTATTCTTGAATTATTAATAAAGCTTGATATTGGGTAAGATCTCTGATTCATGTAAGTTTGATTGAAAATCTAATCCTTTATACTAGCTCAATTTCCTATTAGACCATAGTGTCGTGGAAGGTCAGAACTATATCCAACTCATCTCTGTGGGCCTGGCATTGTGTTTTTTTATATGCCAGCTGTTCAGTGTATAAATATAACACAGTATTTTAAGGGATTGAGAACTGATTTAAAATGTAGCAATATAAGTTTACACAAAGGGAAATGACACACTTGCCAACACTCTGACCATTAGTGTCTCTTTCTCCCTGCATTGGGTATAATACATTTTCAATGTAAATGCAATTTATTTCTTTATTAAATTCAAGAGTTCTTTACGTTGATGTCATGAAAATTGTAAGATGGTTAGGGCTTTTAAAAGTTTTTCCATTTAAGTTAAATTATAGGGATTGTAAGCATATTTTGAATGTTGCTTTAACATTCTGGTTCATAGGAGGTCATCAATCAGTGGTTGTATTTAGTAGTGCCAATTTTGACTTTCCTCAGCCTGTACCACATTCGTCATTTGTAGTTCAAATTGATCCCCATGAAAAAAGGTAATTTATATCTGTAATGAACAATACAGCTTGTCTAGGCATGAAATCTCAATTTGTTTCATTGTGGTTGTGGATCCAAGTATGGAAATTTTCATCTTCATATGGGGCAAAAACCTCATAAGTATGGGTTTCTGTGTTGTGTTTGGGGGTATTTATAGGTGCCATATACTTCAAAGTGTCTCCTTTATGCTCTGTAATTGTGTCCCAAATCACCAGCTCAACTGTCACTCCTTTATAAAAGTAAGAGATTATTCTTTTGTTTCTCCAGAGAAGGCATCTGTAAGCACTCAAATGTAATCTAAATAGTGCAGCCTAATATCACAATGACCTGTGACAGAGTATGTAATTTATCTTTTAGGTTTCCCCCCAAGGCAGAGCCTTAGAAAACAACTCTGACGAAGGCAGTTTATTTGGGGTGTGATTCCAGGAAGGTAGAAGGAGGTAGAGGAGCAAGTCAGACAGGGAAGGGGGAAAAGTCAATGAAAATCATGTTAGAGAATTCCTGCTGCTGGTAACCTGGCCTCCTTCTAGCTGAAGATTGTCTAAGGAAATGTGAGAAATGCACATCAGGATTAAGTGAAAACCAAGGACTTCCTCTGACATCCATCCTTTGGTTGTGAGGGTTGCCCCTGGGGGTGTTTAATCTCTGGATAACCCAGGACACCAAGTGCAAAGGCTGAGCAAACACAGGACAAGGTCCCAGTCAGAGAATAGCAGGGAGGGAGTCCCTGAAGTGGGCACGATGGATGGGACACCCACTGCACGTGCAGACGCGAGACCTTGGCGTCACCCGTGTCTGCATTGGTTGGTTTATCCTGTGATCTAGAATCAAAGTATGAAAGGACAGAGCAGAGATCAAGTGAGTTGTTTGGGAGAGAGAGGACAGGATGAAGAAGAGCAAAGTGAAAAAGCATTGAGATGATGTTCCTTGAAGACAGAAAATCGAGGTGAGTTTCAGTGTGGGGAGCTCTGGGTCTGAGAATCCTGGGAGAAGGAACTAAAGATCATGCTTCAGAGTTGACTGGAACCTGCCTTAACTCTTTAGGTACTTCTGAGCTTTGTCAACTTTGTCACAATAACAAGAGAGTAGGGTTATGCAGAGGGTAAGAGTTTTATGAAATCTCTCTCCCAGCTCCACCACTGCTGATTTCTCACTTAGACAGATCATGCTTCATCATTAGCTTTCTTGGTTCCTTAGTGCTCTTTTCCATGGGCTGTTTGGTACACTTGTGTGGGGATGGGGTCAAGTGCGTAAAACCTGCCTTTCTGTACCATGGCTGGGCAGGGGGCACAGCTCCAAAGCTTGTTAACAATTAACATCCAACTTGTTTTTGTCATTTAGTGTTTAAACTTTCAGGGTGACTTGGATCTTACATAGGCTTTTCCTCAAAAGGAATGTAGTGTTTTATTTGTACGGATGCATGTGCATGTTCTTGTGCCTTGTGCTAACTTTCTGTTGAATGTCTGTTTGAAACTTCTACCCAAATCCTGCACAAGATTTCCTACCTGAAATTCAGCTGTAGACTTATAAGTGGTTTACTCGCCCTCCACTCTCCTTCCCTGAAACTTTTCCTATGTATTCTCTACTCTGTCTCCAGATTAATCTTTTTCTAGCAGAACTCATTGGAGAAGGAAATGGCAACCCACTCCAGTATTCTTGCCTGGAGAATCCGGGACAGAGGAGGCTGGTGGGTTACAGTCCATGGGGTCACAAAGAGCCAGTCATGACTGACTGAGTGACTGAACAACAAACAGCAAGCAGAATTCATATCACTCCACTTTTCTGCTCAGAAATATTTGGGTTTTCCAGTGTACATCAATTTAAGCACACATTTCCAAGCCTAGAAATCAACATTTTTTTCTCTGTAATAAGGCTCTAATCCAAACTTACTTAAATGTTTCCCACTATGTCCCATTGTCACATAACACTAAAGATTATAACCCACCTCTTGGCTGTTCATTCCTAATCTGTAGACTTTGTTCATTTAGCATACTACTTTTCTTGAATTATTAATTTGTTGTTCACTTTTAAATTGTCTTCACAGTTTTGTCTTTTCCAGAATGTTATGTAGTTGGAATTATATAGCATGTGACCTTTTCAGATTGGCTTCCTTCACTTTGTAATAAAGCATTTACAGTTTCTTCAAGTCTATTCAGGGCCTGATGACACATTTCATTTTAATACTGAATAGTATTTTCTAGTCTGGGTATAACACAGTTTATTTATCCATTCACCTATTGAAGGACATCATGGTTGCTTCCAAGTTTCTGCAATTACGAATGAAGTTGCTATAAGCATCTGTTCACAGGTTTTTCTGTGGGCATAATTTCTAATTCTTTTGGTTAAATACCACAGAATTTGCTTGCTGGATAGTATTGTAAGAATTTTGTAGTCTTCTCTTATCTGTGGGGGAGGTGTTCCCAGACTCCCAATGTATGCCTGAAACCTTGGATAATACAGAACCCTGTGAATACTGTTTTTCCTACAAATGCATACCTAAGATAAAGTTTAATTTTTTAGGCACAGTAAGAGATTAATGACAACTAATAATAAGCTAGGACAATCATAACAATATACTATAATAAAAGTTATGTGAAGTATCTTTCTTTCTCTCAAAATATCTTAAAACTTAATGCCTTTTCCATCCTAACTAAGCACTTATCAAGCATTGCAGCCATAACTTGTAGTTTGAGGTTCAACAGCAAACCTAGCATGAATTTCTTTTTCCTTCACAACTTCCCTGATGGAAGATTCACTTTTACCATAGATCTTAGCAACCTCCGTGCATAATATTTTCTCTTTTCTTAAGCTGAGCGTTTACACCTTTTCACTTAAAAAAAAAATCACTTTACATTTTCACTTAAAAGCAAGCACTTTATGGCATCTCTTGAGCATATTATTCAAATTGCCAGCATCACTACCCCGTTCTTTGGGGGCATTATTAAGTAAAATAATACAATCACTGAGATAGACCAGCTGAGATAATTGAGAAGACTTATTTTTTAGTTGGTTATTTGTGTCTGACTCTTTTTTGACCCTGTGGACTTCTCTGTCCATGGGATTTCTCAGGCAAGAATGGGTTGCAATTTTCTTCTCCAGGTGATCTTCCTGACCAAAGGATCAAACCCACATCTCCTGCATTGGCAGGCAGATTCTTTACCCCTGAGACACCAGGAAAGCCCCAGCTGAGAAGGCTACTAAATGACTAATGTACAGGATATGCTCGGAGAATACGCTGGACAAAGGGATGATTCATGTTCTGGGTGGGACCAAGCTTTAATCACACTACTCAAAATGACCTGAAATTTTAAATATTAGGAATTGTTATTTCTGAAACTTTCCATGTAATATTTTCAGACCATGGTTGAACATGTGTAACTGAAACAACAGAAAGAGAATCACCAGATAGGGAGGACTACGGTAGTTTAGTTTTGTAAGAAACCTCTAAAGACAAAACTACTGTGTCTTTCAAAGTGGCTGCATGTTTTTCCATTCCCACCAGCAATGTATTAATATTGAGAATTGCTCATATTAATATTGGAGAAGGCAATGGCAACCCACTCCAGTCCTCTTGCCTGGAAAATCCCTTGGGCAGAGGAGCCTGGTGGGCTGCCGTCTATGGGGTCGCACAGAGTCGGACAAGACTGAAGCGACTTAGCAGCAGCAGCAGCATATTAATATTGCTCTACCTCCTGTTGCTCTGCCTTCTCACCAGCATTGGGTGTTGTCAGTGTTTTGGATCTGATCACTCTAATAAATGTATGTGTTCATTGTGTCTGACTCTTTTTGACCCCATGGACTGTAGCCTGCCAGGCTTCTCTGTCCATGAAATTCTCCAGGCAAGAATACTGGAGTGGGTAATCATTCTCTTTGCCAGGGAATCTTCCTGACCCTGGGATCGAACCCAGGTCTCTGGCATAGTAGGTAGATTCTTTACCAACTGAGCCACCAGGGAAGCCTAATAGATACATAGTGGTATCTCACTGTTTCACTTTGCGTTACCCCGTGACACAGGATGTGGAGTATCTTTTCATACACTTATTTGCCGTGTGGACATTTTCTTTGGTGAGGTGTCAAGATTTTTGTTCCACTTTTTTAAGGTGTCCATATATTTTATTTTAAAGTACACAGAATACTCATTTAAATTAACCTATAATCATGGTATAGCTGTATATGCATAATGAGTTAAATTCAAGAATGATCCCCACTATATTAATGATGGTTATCTTCAGGTGATCATCAATTTCTCCTTGTACTATTACATGTTTCAATTTTTCTAATGAAATTATATTCTTTTATAGTCATTTAAAATCTATTTTAATTATGAGGGAGAAAATTTCAGTGTTATTACTAACTATTTCTATTTTCTCTTTTATTAAAGCTTCCCTGGTGGCTCAGATGGCAAAGAATCTGCCTGCAATGCAGAAGAAGCAGGAGAACTGGGTTTGATCCCTGGGTCAGGAAGATCCCCTGGAGAAAGGAATGTCAACCCACTCCAGTATTCATGCCTGGAGAATCCCATGGACAGAGGAGCCTGGCAGACTACAGTCCATGGGGTTGCGAAGAGTCAGACACAACAGAGTGACTAACACTTTCACTTTCACATGTCTTTTGCTATTTTTCTAATAGTTTGACAATCATTCTTATTGACATATTTCTCCTTTCAATAAAATTATTTTTAGTATTAAGATCACCATAAACAAAATTGAAAGGCTGCTATTGACTCATTTTAAAATCAGATTATCTGTTTTCTTATCATTGAGTTTTTAGTTTTTAGTTTATTTTGGATAATAGTTATTTATCAGATGTCTTTTGCAAATATTTTCTTCCAGTTTGTGTCTTGTTTCCAATTCTTTTGATGGTATCTTTCAGAAAGCAAAGATTTTAAATTTTAGCAAAGTCCAGCTTGTCAGTTATTCCTTTCATGGACTGTGTCTTTTGTGTTGTATCTAAAAAGCATCAATATACCCAAAGTCATTTAAGTTTTCTTCTACATTATTTCTAGGAGTTTTGTAGTTCACCTTTTACATTTAGGTCTATGACCCATTTTGAGTTAATTTCTGTAAAGGATGTAAAGTCTGGGTCTAGATCCATCTATTCTGTTTGTGGATGTTCAGTTGTTCTAGCCCCATTTACTGAAGAGACTGTCTTTGGTCCACTGTATTGCCACTGCTCCTTTGTCAAAGATCAATTGACTATGTTTACGTCAGTTGATAGGTCTGTTTCTGGATTCTCTACTTCATCCCATTGACCTGTTTGTCTGTTATTTTGCCAATACAACATTGTCTTGGTAACTTGATAGTAAGTCTTATAATTAGGTACCCTCTCTCCTTCAACTTTGTTCTCATTTAGTAACATGTTGGCTATTCTGAGTCTTTTGCCTCTTTATCTAAACTTAGAATCAGTTTGTTGATATCTATAAAATAATTTGCTGGAATTTGATTGGGGTAAAATCAATTTTCTCAGAAATCTAGAAACTAACTGAAAGCTTACAGAAACCTGTGGATCATTTAGTAGGTAAAAATGACTGAATCTCAGTAAGAAAAGTGATGTTTGTGGCATTTAATGTGCCCCATTTTCATCCCATGCTCCCTAGATCAGTGGTAGCCTTGAAAAATCAGTCTGCATGCCTGGTACTAGAGACAGCCGAATGGAGCTTGAGCTCTTTCAAAACCTCATTCCCAAAGAACTGTTATGACTTGCTTTGCCTATGGTTTCCTGGAAGACCCTAATCAGAAGACTTTTATTTGACTTGAGCTCACCCAAGGCTTCCCTGGTGGCTCAGAGGTTAAAGAGTCTGCCTCCAATGCGGGAAACCCGTGTTCAATCCTTGGGTCGGGAAGATCCCCTGGAGAAGAAAATGGCAACCTACTCCAGTACTCTTGCCTGGAGAATCCCATGGACAGAGGAGCTTGGTAGGCTACAGTCCACGAGGTCACAGAGAGTGGGACACGACTGAGTGACTTCACTTTCACTTTCACCCAAGGCTAAAACCTTTTCTCTGGGTCATTTGTTGAAAACACTTAGAAACAAATACAGGTACTTCACAGGCGCCTCAGGTGATGGATAACAAGACAAACAATAGACTAAACACAAGCTTAAATGAATTACCTGAACATAATTCTTATTTGCATTCTTCACTGAAGAATGAATTATCCGCAGGTGCTTTGAGAAGCTCTAACATATTCCTGAAAGATCTAGACAACCATGTGCACATGTGGGGCCATGTACACACTTGTGAATGATGCTAGAAGATCCTGTGCCCTCACCTTTGGTTGACCTTGAGGCTCTGTATAAGTAAGAAGTAAAGGCTAAGGCAGAGTCATACGCTGCCTGGTTGAATGTGGAAGACAAACTTCAACCTGCACACAGAAGCCCTTGGCAGAGACTGGAGATTTATTCATTCAGACAATTTAAGAAATTCTTCATTCAGTCATTGCTGCTGCTGCTGCTGCTGCTGCTAAGTCGATTCAGTCGTGTCCAACTCTGTGTGACCCCATAGACAGCAGTCCACCAGGCTCCCTCGTCCCTGGGATTCTCCAGGCAAGAACACTGGAGTGGGTTGCCATTTCCTTCTCCAGTGCATGAAAGTGAAAAGTGAAAGTGAAGTCGCTCAGTCGTGTCCGACTCGTCGAGATTCCATGGACTGCAGCCTACCAGGCTCCTCCGTCCATGGGATTTTCCAGGCAAGAGTACTGGAGTGGGTTGCATTGCCTTCTCCACCATTCAGTCATTAGTTGATTATAAAGCTGAGTAGAGACGTCAGTCAGACACAACTGAAGCGACTTAGCAGCAGCAGCAGCAGCAGCAGAGACCTCAGTGGTAATCCTTGACAAAGAATATATATTTTATAGACTTAGTTCAGAAAAGCCACAAGACAAACAACTTCAACAAGCAGCAACAACAAACCCTGGTGGAGGGAAGTGGGGATCTGATTTCCAGAGTTGCCACATTACATTATTTGAAATGTCCAGGTTTCAACAAAATGTATGAGACATACAGAGAAACAAGAAAGTCTGACCTATACACAGGAAAAAAGCAATTAATCGAAACTCTGCTTCTGAGAGAGGGAGAAAAGCCTTGATTCTCCTGTTATGTACAATCCTTTGAGTGTAAACCAATTGTCTCAGGAAGTAAAGGGGAAAATCCCTACCCTGGACTGCAAGCCTCCTGGAGAGACAAATTTGGTTACCCTAGAAATGGGAGCCAACAGCTTTCAGTCTAACACTATTTAACTTCCAAAGTTTGCTTTTTAACCCAAATTTTAGTTTCCTTTGCTTGGAAAGCCCTAACTGTATAGAAAAGTAAAAATATTTTCTCTACTGCCATGCAGTCATTTGACTGGCTAAGATGACGGCCACCCCAAGGAACGCCTACAAGATGTAACAAATTGGATGATGCTACAGTTTGGTTTATCCAGGATGGTCCCAATTCATACATGTTGTAGCTCAGTTTATGCTTGTTGATGATTTTAGTGCCTTCTTTCATTTTAAAAAATCTCCCAGTGTAATAATTAGTTATGCTAACCCCCCACAAAACATTAATGGTGCCTGTTTAGCTGTAGGAGCGTGAAGGAAAGCAGGAGGCAAGGAGATGGGGCCTGGGTACCAACTAATTTGTCAACCGGAGTGAGTCACACATTCGTAGATCTGAAGTTTCATTTTATACAGGCAGTATTCAAACTTGATCCCATATTTCTAAAGCAATTGAATGTGACCTGGGAAGGGAAATCTAAGCTTCAAAAAATTATAGGAAGTCGATAAGATTCAGCTAAAGAGAATAACAACGGAAATTATACAAAATAGTGAAGAAATGAATCAGCGCTGAGTCACAGGTAATAAGAAAAAAAAAAAATAGCCCTGATCCATTTTGGAGATGTGAATCAGAAGAGGAAGAAAAGAAAAGGAAACAATCTCAGAGGAGTTTGGCTTTCAGGGAAGCCCAGGAGTCAGTGAGTATTGATTCTTACCTGAATTTATCCTCAGGAAACACTTGGATATTAATAATGCATCCAAGGAGTATCATCCGAACTAAGCTCCAGTGTTGTTGAATCTAAGCCTTTTGCTGTTCAGTATGGGGTGGTGAGATGTTGAGGAGCTTACCCAGGGCTTTCTTGTCCAGAGATTTCCTTCAAAGATCCATGGAAGGGCTTATTGGTAGCAACATCTCTGAGAGGCTCTCATTAATCTCATTTGCCTCTTGGTTTCTCAAGCATTTTACTCAGATGTCTACTGCAGATTTATCACATTAAGTTGTTTCTATCAAGCATCTTCCCGATGCTCTTACAGGGCAAGGCTGAGTTTTATTCACCGTGGTAATGAGTATCTCAAGATTTGGAGACTGTCATACTGAGTGAAGTAAGTCAGACAGAGAAAGAGAAATACCATATGACATCCATTATATACGGACTTTAAAAAGAAATGATACAGATGAATTTATTTACAAAACAGAAACAGACTCACAGACTTTGAGAACAAACTTATAATTACCAGGGGGCAAGGGTGTGGGGAGGGGATAGTTTGGGAGTTTGGGATTGACATGTATACACTGCTATATTTAAAACGGATAATCAACAAGGACCTACTGTATAGCACAGGGAATTCTGCTCAATGTTATGTGGCAGCCTGGATGAGAGGGGAGTTTCAGAGAGAATGGGCACATGTATATATATATGGCTGAGCCACTCTGCTGTGTATCTGAAACTATCACAATATTGTTAATACGCTCCTCAGGTCATTTGATGTTTCCATACTGAATGACGTACTGAATCACAGTCCCCTGGACTCTGCTTCTAGGGATCCTATGATGCCTTTTGTGGGTTTTTTTTTTTTTTTTTTGGTCTGGGCACTTAAATTTTTCTCATTCTCCCGAGCTCAGTCTCCTTTCTGAATTGGCACACATGAACTCATTCTCATCTTCTGTTGCATTCTCATTCTGCTCAACTCTCTCTCTCTCTCTCTCTCTCTCTCTCTCTCACATACACACACACACACGTGCACACACACACGCACACGCACACTGTATCTTTCCAAGGGAAGACTTCAAGGGCTCACTCTTTTCAAATCACTAGGGTCATCCTTTGAAAAGATTATGGCTCTCTGGGATTTTATTTTCTCCTTCAGTCATCAAATACACACTCTACCACTTATCCAAAATTTTAAATCCATGAGTCACATACCTTATTTGAAATCGTTTCACTATTTATAAAGTGAGGAAAACAACACCTGCCCCCTCAAAGAGTTACTGACAGGAATAAATTGACTTATATTCAGGAAAATAGTATTCAAATAATTATGTTATTACTCCTTTTGGTCAGGGAATCCAAAGTAGCCTGTGTCTGAAAAGCGTGAGTCGCGTTATTGAAAAGGTTAAAAAACAATTGCAACAAAACATATCAGCCAGGTGGAAGTTGGTCTCTGTGGAAGGCAGCTTTAGCTTCAGGCAACAATCATAGATTATTTAGTGAACATCTAAAGGCTGGGGCCACTGGACAATGTTTGGTGGGTGGTCAGAATAGCACTATACAGATGGTGGGAATGTAATGAATACATTCTGCCTCTGTGGATATTGATGTGGTGGTGGTGGTGATGATCACATCAAAGGTCATTGCATTTATGAAGGTTGGCACAATAAAGTGGTATTGATGTTTGCAAAGATGTAGCCATTTTTCTAATGATGCTCTCTGGAGGTCTTCTCATGTCTAGATTCACTGATGAATGGGCAATTATTTTCCACTGATCTGGTTCTACTCTTTGGCTTTCCAATTTCCTGCCTCACTGCAGAGCTAATCAGAGGATATTTGCAGTGGAATTTTGCTGGTTGGCTGAACACCGAGCCTGACAGCTGTGTCTGGAGAGTCACAGCCAATTAACCATAGAGCTCTCTTTCAATGAACCAGTTTTTCAGGGATTCAGTGATGGACTGAGATCTTATGAAATAATCATGTGAGTTTGGCCAGGGAACAATGGGCTACCTTTCATGACTCAAGACACATGACCACCTTGACAATACAGTCAAATTCCCAGGGAAATAACCAGATGAGTTTTAGAAGAAAGCCAAGGGAAACAGGATAGTCACCACATCATCAAGCAATACTAATCTGCAGTCTTTTAGACATCTCTGGTGGCAATTAAAGCTCCTGGAGAAAGTACATTGGGCTTCTCATGATGCCAGGGTACAATTTAGTAAGTTACTAACATGTTTCAATAAATTAACTAAAGTTTGGGTGACAGTTACCATCTGGGGACTAGTTTTATTCCTGCCTTATTTTAAAGTAAATGTTGTTTCTCCTGGAGGTACAACAAGGCTATAATGGTAATAAAATAATCCTTGGTTCAGCCTCCACAAGCAAAATCAGTGGATCCTTAGTGGTGCTCATTGCCACAAACTGAAAAATAATCCTCTTTTTTTTTCCACAGGCATCTGGGACCTGAAATGTGATCACCAGGGCTCCCTTCTTTTACTTTTATCAGTCTGACTGGGGCTCCAAATCTCTGGGAGGCAAGGCTGTTCTGTGTCTTGGCCAAAGACTGGTCCAAGAGTCGGTGGATGGGCAAATGTACCAGTTCAGCTGCATAGCTCTGGGTGAAACTCTGTGCCCAAGGTTGGTTCTCAAATCTCTTCTCATTTCTTAACTTCTTGCCGTTGGCAATATCATGGCTCCGACTAATAGTATGCACAGGTTCAATAACTCAATGTTTGTTCAACCAATATTTACTACCTGCTCACTATGTACCAGGTACTGTTCTTAATGCTTGCTGAAACACACACACAGACACTTTCTAGTGGTAAGAGATAAACAATGAACAATTTAATAAACAAAGAAAATATGTAAAATGAAGATGATAAGCACTGGGGAGAAAACTAAAGCAGGGAAAGCAGAACCAATGAGGGGTGGGGTTAACTGTCATTTACAAGAGAGGCTGGAGGAAGTCTTAATGTGGAGATGGCATTAGAGCAAAGTCCTAAAGGAGGGAAGAGAGTGAACCATTGGAGAGAGGATCATTGGAGGGAAAGTGCTCCAAGCAGAGGAAATGGCCAGGGGAGATTTCCTGGGGTAGGAGTAAGCCTGGTGGGGCTTGTGGTCCAGCCATAAGGCTGATGTTGCTGGAGCTGAAGGACGAGGGAAGACAGCAGAGGAAGACGAGTTCTGAGAATTAGGAGTACCCGTCAGGTGGGGTCATGCAAGCCTTTGTGAAGACTTTGGCTTCTACTCATTGCAAGGTTCTAGCTGAAGGTGATCCAAATTATGTTTCAGAAGGACCACATTGCCTGTTTTAAGAATAGATGGGAGGGATGGGGTGTCGCAAAAACAAACAGCCAAACCAGTTGTTTCGCTGCAAGTTTTATTTTTGTTTTAGGTTTGAAGGATTCATTAACAAAAGAAACTACTCAACATACACACAATAAACAATTTCAGTATTTAATAGAGGATTATTTAACTTAAGTATACAATCATTAAAAGAAAAGAGAAGTAGAAACAATAGAAAACTGTAACACCACAAATATCACAAAATTAGGTCGACCAACATCGAGACGAATAGTGCTGGAAAGTCCCTCATTAATAGCAATCTGCAGGCCCCGTTGGGAAAAGGTCCTGGGCAGTGTGTCTACTCCAGGGGGTGAGACTTCAGATTGCAGTTTCAGGGGCTCCTGTTTATAATCCCAACATCAGTTTGCAGGCAAAAATGCAGCTTTGGTTTTACTTTAACCTTCTTACAATGCTGTTTGTTTCACCTTGTGAGTCATAGGATTTCATGAGACCCTGAGGGGCTGACCAGACCTCCAAGAGCTCAAGACTTCTAAGGGCCACTCACTCTGACTTGTGCTTGCAGGCAGGCATGGAGTCTGGGCAGTGTCCAGGCAGGTCAGAAGAAGGTCAAAGGCCTGAACAAGAACAACACTTGGTAAGACACATCTATAAAAAATCATGGTGGCTTGGACCAGGGTAACCATGTTAGAAGAAAGAGTGATCAATTTGGGGATGATTTATAAGCCATGGCCAACAAGATGGGCAAGAACAATCCCAAATAGACAACTCTGATTGGCTTCTTTCTCAAGTACCAGTCCCACAATTTTAAACTGTGTCTGGACAATGCCACCTGATGACTTTTTAGCACTCCAAATTTATCATGCCCCTAACACCAATCCCATTCTAACCACCTCTCTTCTTAATATTTTTCCCCCTGGACAAATGAACTTAGAACCATGTAAGTCTTCCTCACATTCACACAGAGTAGTTGATAAATTCTCAAGATTTTCTGCCTTGCCTCTGAATCCACCAGCTAGTCCTACTGGGGCACTGAAGTTAGTCTTCCCTAGTCTCCCTCTTGAAGATTCAACTCCACTGATACTGAATGTCTATTATGGACAAAGCCCTCCTGGAAATGCAAGGAGGGGTTGAATGCAACCCAGCCATCCAGGTGGCTTGCTAATAATGAGATGAGATGGTAGCAAGACAGGAAGCCTCTTGCTGGTCACACAGCAGCATCTCAAGACTTGGGTCTCCAGACTTCAATCACACCAGGGCTGGGGGTGGTGCTCACAGCTCCCATGAATGCTGAGTTGGCAGAGGTGGGCTTTAGCCATATCACATCCCTCTTACATCCCAGCTCTTGCCATGTCCTTGGCCTGCTGATGAAAAAACCAACAGTCATCATCCCAGAGAGTCTGGACTTGCTGTAGTGCAGAACCATGAATTCTGATTCACATGCTCAGAGCCTGAGCCTCAGTTCTACCACCCATTCATTTCAGGCCTTTGATGAGCTGATTAATTCTCTCTGAGCAAGGTTCCTGGAGTTTAAAGGTAGTAAATATAAACTGGCTTGCAGAGTCAGCATTTCATAAGCAGTAATGTGTACGGGAGGCCTTCCCAGGTGGTGCTAGTGGTAAAGAGCCTGCCTGCAAATGCTGGAGAAATAAGATACTCAGGTTTGATCCCTGAGTAGAAGATCATCTGGAGAAGGGCATGGCAACCCACTCCAGTATTTGTGCTTGGAGAGTCCCATGGACAGAGGAGCCTAGCCGTCTACAGTCCATGGGGTCACAAAGAGTTGGACACGACTGAGCGACTATGCACGTATTCTGCATATTGGATGTTGTATCTCCTCTTTTGGTAAAACTTTATGATATACTCAATTAGTTTTCCTAAAACACATCTAGGTTTGCTATGTTGCTTGTGTGGTGATGTATCTTAAAAGAAAAGCCTCAAGGAATGTAATATATATGTGTGTTTTTAAACTTTAATCCATATTTATTTTTAGATAATTGACATCTTCAAGCCTTTTCAGCAATAGAAGCCACCTTCTCTGCCTTTAAAGACCAGAAAATAGAAACTTTTTTCCCATCTTCTTATTTCTTTTGGGATAACTCAGTAAATTAGAAAGTATTGTATCATGTGCCTTAAACGTTCCTGGGTTGGGCAATAGGAGTTACAAGTACATAATATTTGTCCTCTGTTTTCAAGGGTCTTATAGTCCAATGGGAGAGACTGGATTCATATATAAAACATTAAGAGCAATACAGTTGCAAGAGAAAATCTAAGCAGTGAGATGATTATGTGAAAAAATAAAAGAAGGCTCACACTGAATACCACAGACTGAACAGACTGGGCTTGGAGAAAGGCAGGGAGAGGGAAGTCCAGTTTATACTGGTGATGCTCTGCTCTGATGTCTAATGCCCTGTTACAGATTATTTGCCTAGCAAATGTCTCATTCTGAAAAATCCACATTTAACACTGTTATACTCAATTGAATTCAAAAATTCATTTTAGAGCCTTTACCCGTCCCTTCCTACAGGACCGCTTTGTAGCCCCCAGCTTGGAAATTTTAGCTTTCCCTGTTATTTCTAGTATTCTCAGCTGAAAGTGGGACCTGCATTAGGCAGACAAACCCTGATAAGGAAACTGGGGTCACAAGTCAGCTTTTCTTTTCTCTGGGAGTTTTCAAACACCCAAGTAAAGCAAAGCTTTTCCCCATGGAACCCAGATTGCTTAGGTCTCCAGTTTAAAGCCAGGAGGTTCCTATTATGCAATTTGTTCCCACTGTTTCTCTCACTTCACACTGGAATGTTGATCTTAAGCAACTGTCTCTTCTACAAAAATACACAGGGCATCTTTTAACACAATATCTCTTTTTATTTCATTTGGCTGGGACAGGAAGTTTTGTAAAAGGGAATTTAGAATTTAACTGAATTTGGGTTAATCTCACTTGAAAATGAAAGGTAGATTACTGTTTCCCTTCCTTTTCCTAGAAGTGAGATCTAAATTGAGTTTTATTTCGCAGAACTTGTTGGACTTGTGTCTGGGCTCTTCCAAGGTAAGAGAAAGCTCTTTTCTTAAAACCCAACGGCGCCCTCAAGTGGCACAAGCTTTGCTTCGTAGAAAGTCGAGAAATTATTTTTTCAGTGACAAAGCTGCAGTTAGGTTTATCCTCTTTTAAGATGACTTCTAAGTTCATCCTTATTAGCCTTGGATTCCTGGAGAACTTGAGACTCTTCTTGCTACCTGCTGCCACGAGGAAAGAACGGAGATGCGTGCATTGATGCGACAGGTCATGCCTGACGGATGGTTTCTCAACGTTCTCACGGGAAGGGTTGCGTTCGCTCCCAGAATCAGTGATTGTGCCGAGTTAAGGCTTGAGCAAGGGAGGAGACTTGAGAAAATAGGTAAAGGATTTGAGCCTAAGCCTACCTTGACCTTCTCCCTCACACACATGCAGTTTCAAGCAAGCACAATGATTTATACTTCACAAGGTAGTAAATAATGCTCCTGAATTCTTAGGTTTCCTCTCAAGTGTCAGTGATCAGGTTACTGGTGGGGTGAAGAACTATACTGGTCACTGCTTTTCAAGGCTGACTTAGAACAAAGAATCTTTGAGGCATTCTAAGGAGACGGGTTCAGAGCTTCCCATGGGCTGACAAATCATTCACCAGAACTACCACATCCCTCCGTGTAACAGGAGTGACGTGGCCAACAGGAGAGGCAGGCCAGCCAAGGGCTGTGGCTGAGTGGGCCAGTGTCTGTTGCGTTACCCTGTTGCCAGGGTGTGTTACTAGTCACTTGGTCCAAAGAACTAGCTTCGTAAGAGCCAGGAAGCACTGCCCCTCCCCTCACTCAACCAGCATGAGTGGTTTGATCAACACTCAGTGCAGACCTAACTTGGCACATGCAGACATAATCTGGGGTGTGGGATGGCAAATTGCTTCTCACAGTATCAGTTAGGGGAATAACCTAGAATGATTCTCGGGCTTACACTTTCCCAATAATTTTGGCATTTTACACAGGCCTAAGGTAAGGGTCAAAATAATTATCGAACAACTTAAAAACTATAGGAGTAAGGAAGAAAAGGCTTTCCTAATATCTCTTCATTGCTTCGAGAATGAAAGATCAATTTCAGCAAAATGTCTTTGAGATGTATGCACAAGTCAGGAGGTTCATCAGCTTCTGAGACATCAGGATTCTGTCGTTGTTGCTAAACTCATTAATATTCCCAGGAAAGCAATGAACACCACTCTGCGAATCATGGGATCACAAGTCCACACCGACTTGGGAAATGAAAAGAAGCTGAAAGAGCCAAGAAAGAGAAAATACAAATAGAGGTGTGATTTGTTGGCACAAAGGAGAAAGAGTTCCCTGGTTTTGCTGCTTGCTCTTCTGGGAAAGAAACTAACTAACTTTTGCAACACCAAGGTGTTTTCATAAAGTTACAAGACTGGAAGATCAGCAGAGTTCCATCATGAAGAAAGAGGTCTCACACTCCATGCTGTCTCATAATGCATGTGCCTGGGAGGTGGGGACAGCCATGTAAAGGACAAGACAGGACTTCTAGCTCTTTCAAAGAAAGCTGAGCACAGTGGGGAAAGGATTGAGACCAGGAGACACCCCCTGGGATTTAGGATCATTATTCATACTGGCCTTTGGAGGGCGCCTGTGAGTCGCCACTGCCCAGAAGCCCAGACAAGAATTTTTAGACGCAGATCCAAATGTATTGCAGGGTTTCTCAGCCTCAGCCCTGGTGATACTTTTTTTTCTTTTTAATTTTTTGTCTCTTTTTTATTTTTTAAATTATGAAAGTATGATAAAACATTTATAGGAGACTTGGAAAATATAGGGCAAGGTTACATATTGTTATAGTCCTGGTAGCTCAGCTGGTAAAGAATCCGCCTGCAATGCAGGAGACCCCAGTTTGAGTCCTGGTTTGGGAAGATCTGCTAGAGAAGGGATCAGCTACCCGCTCTAGTATTCTTGGGCTTCCCTTGTGGCTCAGTTGGTAAAGAGTCAGACTGCAGTGTGGGAGCCCTGGGTTTTGATCCCTGGGTTGGGAAGATCCCCTGGAGA
The DNA here is from genome assembly GCF_042477335.2 of Ovis canadensis. Taxonomy (NCBI): domain Eukaryota; kingdom Metazoa; phylum Chordata; class Mammalia; order Artiodactyla; family Bovidae; genus Ovis; species Ovis canadensis. The sequence goes on from NC_091260.1 coordinate 37,253,263, forward strand.
AGGGAACAGTATTCTGGACTGGAGAATTCCATGGACTATCCATAGGGTCACAAAGAGTTTGACACGAGTGAGAGACTCTCACTTCACTTCTTGGAAAATACAGGGCAAGCTTACATATAGTTCTACTACATATCACAATTGCAATTATTTTTCAAGCAGCTAAATTAAGATTTTTAGTTGGAGTTTCAATACCAAGCTCTCAAAAAAAAAAAAAATAGAATGGATATAGTAGTATAAATAGAAGGATATAATAGACATGAAAAGCACTATGAACAAATTCAACATAATAAAGATTTATACAATTTTCACACAATAGTAAGAATACAAATGCTACTCAAGGTCCCATAGACTGTAAACTGAGAGACACTGGAACATATCTAGGGACATAAAACAAGGTGCAAAATTTTCATGGTCTAAAGGTGTTGAAATCATACAGAATCTGGTCTCTTAGTATTAGCACTGGTGCTCTTTTGACCAATCTTTAAGGCAAGGCAGCCGCCCTCTGCATCGTAGCGTGTCGCAGCATATCTGACCTCTGACCACTAAATGACAGTAGCCCTCACTGCCCCCCTCCCCTAACCCAGTCATGACAAAAAATATCCCCAGACATTGCAAATGTCCGGAGAGGGCAAAAATCGCCCTCCTATGGACAACCATTTGTGTCTTGAATGTTGGGTCTAGACATCAGTCAGACCATTGTTCCAAGGCTCAGATTCTCTTTCCCTAAACTCTTTCTTTATCCTGGGCTCAATAAACAACTGCACAGACACCAAAGTTTCTCTGGCCAACATCTGCAGCAATTTCTCAGTTAAAGCCCAGATACAGGGCTCCCAGTCTGGTATGATACAGATGTGCATCCTACCTTCTTTATCTGCAGCTGTCTCTCTTCAAAACTCCTCCTCCAGTTCCACCAGACAGAGCAGACTACTAGGGGATGAGGCATTTACTTACATGAAGCTTCCCTTTTTCATCTGGTATACTTCTGGGCATCATCATGCTGAGGGATATGCACATTTAAAATGAGAGAACTGCCTGAAAGAGGATGTGATTTAAATCTAGTAAATGAGTCTCTAACAACAGAATTCTGGGAACCACTGGATCTGTAGCATGGGGGCATCAATAGTATTTATCTCATAAAGTTATAATGTGGACTAAATAGGTAAAGCACTTACAACAGTACCTGACAAAAAGTAAACAATCTAAAAAATACTAGTTGTTCTTTGTTATTATTACTACTTTATTATCTGTCCAAAAGACATGTTTGGAAAGAGGTAGACTAGCTTCCAGGCTGAACCAAATTACTTTAAAACTGTCTTTATCTGATAAATAAACATTTCTCCAAAGAAGACATACAGATGGCCAACAGGCTTATGAAAAATGCTCAACATTGTTATTAGTGAAATGCAAATCAGAGCTATTGTACAAGGAAGTATCACCTCACATCAGTCAGAATGGATATCATTAAAGGTCTACAAATAACAAATGCTGGAGAGGGTGTGGAGAAAAGGGACCCTCCTACACTGTCGGTGGTAATGTATATTGGTGCAGCCATTATGAAGAACTGCATGGAGGTTCCTCATAAAACTAAAAACGAAGTTACCATATGATCTAGCAATCCCACTCCTAAGCACATATCTGGAAAGATGAAAACTCTAATTTTTAAAAAATGCATGCACCCTAGTGCTCATCAGTTCGGTTCAGTCGCTTAGTTGTGTCCGACTCTTTGCGACTCCATGGACTGCAGCACACCAGACCTCCCTGTCCATCACCAACTCATGTCCATTGAGTTGGTGATACCATTCAACCATCTTATCCTTTGTTGTCCCCTTCTCCTCCTGCCCTCAATCTTTCCCAGCATCAGGGTCTTTTCAAATGAGTCAGCTCTTTGCATGAGGTGGCCAAAGTATTGGAGTTTCAGCTTCAACATCAGTCCTTCCAATGAACACTCAGGACTGATCTCCTTTTGGATGGACTGGTTGGATCTCCTTGCAGTCCAAGGAACCCTCAAGAGTCTTCTCCAACACCACAGTTCAAAAGCATCAATTCTTCAGCGCTCAGCTTTCTTTATAGTCCAACTCTCACATCCATACATGACTACTGGAAAAACCATAGCTTTGACTAGACAGACCTTTGTTGGCAAAGTAATATATCTGCTTTTCAATATACTGTCTAGGTTGGTCATAACTTTCCTTCCAAGGAGTAAGCGTCTTTTAATTTCATGGCTGCAGTCACCACCTGCAGCGATTTTGGAACCCAAGAAAATAAAGTCTCTTACTCTTCCTATTGTTTCCCCATCTATTTCCCATGAAGTGATGGGATTGGATGCCATGATCTTAGTTTTCTGAATGTTGAGCTTTAAGCCAGCTTTTTCACTCTCCTCTTTCACTTCCAACAAGAGGCTCTTTAGTTCCTCTTCGCTTTCTGCCATAAGGGTGGTGTCATCTGCATATCTGAGGTTATTGATATTTCTCCCAGCAGTTTTGATTCCAGCTGTGCTTCATCCAGCCCGGTATTTCTCATGATGTACTCTGCATATAAGTTAAACAAGCAGGGTGACAATATACAGCCTTGAGTACTCCTTTTCCCATTTGGAACCAGTCTGTTGTTCCATGTCCAGTTCTAACTGTTGCTTCTTGACATGCACACAGATTTCTCAGGAGGCATGTCAGGTGGCCTGGTATTCCCAGCTCTTGAAGAATTTTCCACAGTTTGTTGTGATCCACACAGTCAAAGGCTTTGGCATAGTCAATAAAGCAGAGGTAGACCTATTTCTGGAACTCTCTCCCTTTTTCTATGATCTAACGGATGTTGGCAATTTGATCTCTGGTTCCTCTGCATTTTCTAAATCCAGCTTGAACATCTGGAAGTTCGCAGTTCATGTACTGTTGAAGGCTGGCTTGGAGAATTTCGAGCATTACTTTGTTAGCATGTGAGATGAGCGCAATTGTGTGGTAGTTTGAGCATTCTTTGGCATTGCCTGTCTTTGGGATTGGAATGAAAACTGACCTTTTCCAGTCCTGTGGCTGCTGCTGAGTTTTCCAAATTTGCTGGCATATTGACTGCAGCACTTTCACAGCATCATCTTTTAGGATCTGAAATAGCTCAACTGGAATTCCATCACCTCCACTAGCTTTGTTCGTAGGGATGCTTCCTAGGGCCCACTTGACTTTACACTCCAGGATGTCTGGCTCTGGGTGAGTGATCACGCCATTGTCATTATCTGGGTCACGAAGATCTTCTGCACATTCTTTCTACCTCTTCTTAGGATCTTCTGCTTCTGTTAGGCCCATAACATTTCTGTCCTTTATGGTGCCCATCTTTGCATGGAATGTTCCCTGGTATCTCTAATTTTCTTGAAGAGATCTTTAGTCTTTCCCATTCTGTTGTTTTCTCATTCTATTATTTGCAACAGCCAAGACATGAAAGCAATCTAAATGTCCACTGACAGATAAATGGATAAAGAAGACGTGATATATCTATACATCACCTTGATGTTACTTATCCATAAAAAGAATGCAATTACGTCATCTGTAGCAACATGGATGGACTTAGAGATTACCAGGTTAAATTAAGTACATCAAACAAAGACAAATAATATATTGTATCACTTAAATGTGGAATTTTAAAACATGATACAGATGAACTTATTTATAACACAAAAAACAGATTCACAGCCATAGAAAACAAACTTATGAGAAAGGGGGAAAGGTGTCAGGAGTTGAGGATTAACAGATATACACTACTATATATAATGGCTTCCCAGGTGGTGCTAATGGTTAAGAACCTGCCGGCCAGTGCAGGAGATATAAGAAACGCAAGTTTGATTCCTGAGTCAGGAAGATCCCCTGGAATAGGGCATGGCAAATGACTCCAGTATTCTTGCCTGGAGAATCCCATGGACAGAGGAGCCTGGCAGGCTACAGTCCATGGGGTCACACAGAGTCGGACACAACTGAAGCGAGAGGTTAAAGCATCTGCCTGGAATGCGGGAGACCCGGGTTTGATCCCTGGGTCGGGAAGATCCCCTGGAGAAGGAAATGGCAACCCACTCCAGTACTCTTGCCTGGAGAGTCCCATGGAGGGAGGAGCCTGGTAAGCTACTAGTCCATGGGGTCGCAAAGAGTCGGACATGACTGAGTGACTTCACTCACTCACTCACTCACAATATATAAAATAGATAAAGAAGGTCCTGTGCGTGCCAAGGGACTTCCCTGGTGGCCCAGATGGTAAAGAATACGCCTGCAATGCAGGAGACCCAGGTTCAATCCCTGGGTTGGGAAGATCCCCTGAAGAAAGGAAATAGATAAACAAGGTCCTACTATATACCATAGAGAACTAAATTTATTATCTTTTAATAACCTATACTGGGAAAGAATCTGGAAAATTGTGTGTATATATATATAAATATATAAATATATGTAACATAACCACTTTGCTGTACTCCAGAAACAACATCGTAAATTAACTATACTTTAATAAAGAAAAAAACACAAACTGTCCTTGTCTCTAACATCTGACTCTGTGGCATCTAGAAACCTGGAACAGACCTGCCCATGAAGCAGAATTAATTTTCAAGGTGAAAATTAATCCACCTTGAAATTTCCCTTTGAAGTCACCTTTGAATACTGCCCCCTGAGTTCAAACATCATTGAATAAATGAATGTATGAGCTATAGAGAAAATGGAAACCGGTATTTGTGAAGCACCTACACTGTGCAAGGTGCCATGAGGCTATCTAGAATACTAGACCTAACTGCCTAATTAATAAATATGAGGGCACGCAGATCATCAGGACCAAGCAGGGCCGATGAGACGAGAGTATAAGGTGTGCGGGAGTGATGAGGAGGGAGTGTGAGCCCCACACAGTGGTTTGGTGGGGAGTGCACTTGGCAACTGAGTTGGGGAGGAGGACCGAGAGCCTATATTTTGGGCCCAGGTGTTACAGCGCTAACTGGAAGCTGGGGCTCCTCCATCACAGAGTCCTAGGCTCACCCAGGGCAAGTTTCACGTGGGCCATTTCCACAGCAACACCAGCAGACTCTGAAACCCTAAACTCACACAAAGACCAAGTAGTTTTTCTGAACCTTCCAGTCATGCTCTCTATATTCAGGTTCCTGATGGTTTCTGAGAAATGCTTCCTGGAGAGTAAATGGTTTAAATCCCAACTTTTGCTGAGCCTGAGAAATAGGTGCCTTCAAGAAAGGGCACAGCTATTGCCCAGTTTTCTCAGTTTCTTCCAATGCAAACAGAGAAGGGCTTTGCAGTGTGTGTGTGTGTGTGTGTGTGTGTGTGTTTGTGTGTGTGTGTGTGTGTGTGAGAGAGAGAGAGAGAGAGAGAGAGAAGTGTTGATTGCCAGTTGATTTATATTGGAAGGAGGATGAGGGTTGTCCTTGAGCGAGAGCATTACGGTTTACTTCTATTTTAGAGTCAATCTAATATTGTCTTTGGATTAATTTACTTTAGAATAATTTGTATAAAGGGTATGACTTTTATGTACAAGTTAACTCCAGTCTTCATCCCAGAGGTGATTAACCATCTTTGAAACTTGCAGGGTTATTAATTAGTTATAGTGAATCCTAAATAGCAATCTAAATCTCAAGTTGATCTCTTGGCTCTTAAAGTATTCATACTGAAGTAAGACCTAAGAGGGCATGTGAATTAGCATAAGGAATGTGAGATCATTTTAAGCAGTGGCATTCATAGTGTGAGAGAAGGTTTGACTGGGAGCATTGTATAGGACTTGCTGTCCTTGAATGAATGATGTTTAAGAATCTGACAAGCCCAGGACTTTGATACCTGTTTTCCAGACCTAAAACCCCTTTGTCCCTGCTTCTTCTGGCTATAAGGAGGACTTTGTCACTGGATTTGACCATAAAGATGGGCGTTCATGCACCTTGGATTGGGCCTTTTATGTAAGCATGATCATATGGCCAGAGCAGAGCGTGGGGTTTCTGCCACATAGAAACTGGGGATTGAATTGTAACTCTCAGTGGAATTTGTCCCTTTCATTGTTCTACTACCCAGTAGTGAGGTTCTGGTGAAGGGAAAGTCTAACTGCTCCCACTCAGAACCACTGGAGAGTCAGCTTCCGGTTGTTCGGTTATGTTGTGTTAGTCGCTTGTGTTTGACTCTGATCCTGTGATCCTGAGGACTGTAGCCCACCAGGCTCCTCTGTCCATGGAATTCTCCAGGCAAGAATACTGGAGTGGGTTGCCATTCCTTTTTCCATGGGATCTTCCTGACCCAGGTATCGAACCTGTGTCTCTTGCATTGCGAGTAGATTCTTTACCATCTGAGCTACCAAGGAAGCCCTCAGCTTCTGGTATCCACCCAAAAAGAACCAGAAGTTTGCTGAATGACCAAAGGGACTTAGGACCAATTTACAGCAGGGCAAGTAGGCCTCCAATGGCAGCTCTGGGGGCATGTAGTTGGCTAAGACATTTTGTTCAGAAGTCTCATATGGGAATTCAGGCTTCCTGAAGAGGAGGACCCTGGGCGCCCCCATATCTGTGCAGTGAGTGATGCAGTAAGCCTCCATCAGCAGGATCTCTTGAAGACTAGGAGAGCCTCAGTGAGGAGCCACAGAGTGGCAGTCTCCCTGAACAGATGCTGTGGGTAGGTCAAAGCTGTGTCTTGGGCTTCTGCTTTATCAGATGACACTTTCTGAGCAGCTGAAGATGCAGATGCCTCATGATGCTCTAGCAAAATGCCTGACACAGAGCTGTGGGAATGGGGGCAGTAGGGCATAAGGCCTGAAGACTGGGGCTTTTAATCCCGACACTCTTACAAGTATTACTAGCAGGGAAATAGAAAAAAAAAAAATCACACTCCTCAGCCTATACGTTCTCATGTCTGATTTCCCTCTAGATTCCTGTCCTTCTCTCCCATGACATAAAAATAGAGGCTGTCACCCAGTTGCTGACCTAGAAGAGAGATGATGGGGTTACAGGACTAGAGGAATAAGAGAAAAGCAGGTGTTTTTCATGGCGTCACGCAGAATGCCAACTTTCATGGTTTTAGGAATTCTTCCTGTAACCCTGTGGCCTGTCGGGGAATTGTGTGTGACTTGTGCTGAAGGACTAATCCTGAATCTAATCTTGGCTAAAGGAAGTGGCTCACATGGTCCTGAATCTCCAGAGCTGTCTCTGAGAGGAAATAGAGGAAAATCCCCACTGGCTCATGTGTGCTTTAATATTTTCTTCCTTCAATTTAAGGCCTTGCTTCCAGTGGCAGACTTTATTTTTTGGGCTCCAAAGTCGCTGCAGATCATGACGGCAGCCATGAAATTAAAAGATGCTTACTCCTTGGAAGGAAAGTTATGACCAACCTAGACAGCATATTAAAAAGCAGACATTACTTTGCCAACAAAGGTCTGTCTAGTCAAGACTATGGTTTTTCCAGTAGTCATGTATGGATGTGAGAGTTGGACTATAAAGAAAGCTGAGCGCTGAAGAATTGATGCTTTTGAACTGTGGTGTTGGAGAAGACTCTTGAGGGTCCCTTGGACTGCAAGGAGATCCAACCAGTCCATCCAAAAGGAGATCAGTCCTGAGTGTTCATTGGAAGGACTGATGTTGAAGCTGAAACTCCAATACTTTGGCCAACTGATGCAAAGAACTGACTCATTTGAAAAGACCCTGATGCTGGGAAAGATTGAAGGTGGGTGGAAAAGGGGATTACAGAGGATAAGATGGTTGGATCCATCACTGACTCAGTGGACATGGGTTTGGGTAAACTCCGGGAGTTGGTGATGGACAGGGAGGTCTGGTGTGCTGCAGTCCACGGGGTCCCAAAGAGTCAGACACGACTGAGCAACTGAACTGAACTGAACTTCCAAATACTCTGGGGGATGAGTCCTTAAGTGATTATCACCGATCTGCACTTTTGTATGGGTAAATTTCATCTACTTTTTTCTGAGTAGGTTTTGTCTATGAGACATCATGAAGACAGCTAAGGAGTAGAAGGGTCCCATGGGAGTAAGGGCAGGATTGGCACTGGAGGTATTCGAGTGTCCTGACTTCTAAAGTTTTCCTGGGTGTCTCTGAGTTCTGCTGTGAAATGACTCCTGGATGGCAAGTATTCTCCAGTAAACTCTAAATTGAAAAAAAATTCATATTCATTTTTTCACCCTATATTTACTATCAGCCGTGTCTGGACCAATCAACAAACCACTGCTCCAGACTCTAGGGGTATAAGACAGAGAGAGTGGTGAGGTGGATTAGGGCAGCAGTAGAGATGGAGAGAAGCAGGTTAATTTAGGTTCAGAGGTAGAAATGAAGAACCTTGGATATGAGGGAAAGAGATGAATGAAGATGCTTAAGGTTTGGATTTGAACCACTGAATAGATGGTAGTGTTATTTACCGAGATGAGGGATAGGATTGGGGTGGTAAAATAGAGTTCTAGTTTTGTTATGTTAATTTTGAGATGTCTGTTAGACATTCAAGAGAAGATGGCAAGCAGGCTTGTCTTAGCTCCGGCTGCTATAATAGCATAAACTGGATGACTGAAGTATCAAACGTTTATTTCTCACGGTTCCAAAAGCTGAGGACTCTAAGAAGAAGGTGTTGGCAGATCCAATGTCTGGTGAGAGCTTACCTTCTGGTTTGCACTCAGCTATCTTCTCAATGAATCCTCACATGGCAGAGAAGAGGACAAGCCCTCATGTCTCACCTTGTAAGGGCACTAATTACATTCATGAGAGCTCCAGGCTCTTGGCCTAATCACCTCCTAGAGGTCCCATCTCCAAATACTATCACATTGGGGTTAGAATTTCAACATATGGATTTGGATTGCAGGGCCAGATACATTTAACCCATAACAAGGTTTTTGGAAATGAAAGTAAGGCTGAAATCCAGGGTGAAGTTCATAACCAGGGATGTGAATTTGTGAGTCATTTCCATGTAGTGGGCTTCCCTGATAGCTCAGCTGGTAAAGAATCTGTTTGCAATGCAGGAGACCCAAGTTCGATTCTTAATACCATGGGATTGTAGCTAGAGAAGAAAAGAAGAGGCAGGGCTGAGCTCTAAGGTTTTGCAGCCTGTAGAGATGGCTTGGAGCTGGCAAAAGAGACTGTGGAGGTATGGTTACTGAAGTAGGAGGCTGACCAGGAGCCTGTGCTTAATGGAGACCAAGAAAGGGAAGGGTTTCAAGGAGGGAGTACTTACCTTGAACACTTCTGAAAATCAGGTAAGTTGAGAATGGAGATGTGCCCCTGGATGAGGTGGCCAGTGATTAGGATAGGACCAGGTGCAGGGGAGCAGAGATGAGGAAGCCAGATTGGGGTTGGCTAAAAGGAGTCTGGGAGGTGAGAAAGTAGAGGCAGTGAAAGGAGATGACTCCTCCTTGCAAAGTCTTTTCTGTGTTACGGAAGGAGAGGCATGTTGGGCTACAGGAACAGGATGGAATTTGAAGTCAGAAGACTTGAATCCTAGGACTGAGACTCATCAGTTGGATGATCTTGAACAAATACCGTTCCACATCTCAGCGTCAGTTTCTTCATTGGCAACGTGGGTTTGACAATACTGCCTGCTCCATGGAGTTTTGTTTTGCTCTTGGTCTTTAAATATTAAATATTAATATTTGCCTTTTGCCCTTGATCCCAAGAAACTGAGCATAGCTCACCTATCCAACAGATTTACCTGAAGGGAGATAGAGGCCACTCATCTACTCATATTGTAAGAATCAAGAATCTCATAGAATCTCTCTCCCGTTTGATCATGAAGACTTATCAAAATCCATTAAAACAGACATTGCATTAAAACTCGAAGTAACCACTCATTCACTTTTTTTTTTCATTTAGTCAACGCACAGTAATTAAAAACCTATAATGGCCCAAACAGTGAGCTTACTGCAGGGGACCAAACCAAGTCTCTGCCACACAGAGTTCACATTGTAGTATGTGAAGGCAGACAAGAAATAAGTCCACATACATACTAGACAGTGGTAAATGCTATGGAGAAAAAGCAGGGGAAGTGAGACTGAGGAGCTATTTTCCACAGGTGGCTATAGAAGGCCCTGCTAGTTAGAGGGCATTTAAGCAGAGACCTGCAGACAGAGAGGGATGGACCAGGAGGACATAGGAGCATCGCTGGCAGAGGACACAGTGAGTGTCAAGGTCCAGAGCGGGGAATGTACCCAGGGTGTTGTCTGCTATGGGGTTGACTTTTCCTTAGGAATCCACTCCAGACATCCTTGATGTTTTATTGTCCCTCCGAGTTTCAAATTTCATAAATTGCTCTTTAGAAAAAGAAAGCGAAGTCTGGTAAAGTGAAGGTTGCTAATGGTTGACTACACAATTGCCATTCCTTCCATATATGGCCCTTTGGAGTTTGCCATTCAGGACGACAATACTTTCCCTTCTCTGGTAACCCCTAGATTTCCTCTTTCCAGCCTATCACAAGTCCCTCCAGTCCCATTTGTGCATCACGAAATTCGCACACCCTCCTGATGTATAAGGCAATTCTCAGGTGGGTGGGCAGGCCTTCAGTTATATCAGTATGTAAAACAAAGTCTGAGCTTCCCTGAGCCTGCCAATGCAGGAGATGCAGGTTCAGTCCCTGGGTTGGGAAGCTCCCCTGGAGAAGGAAATAGCAACCCACTCCAGTATTCTTGCCTGGGGAATCCCATGGATGGAGAAGGCTGGTGGGCTACAATCCATGATATCACCAAAGAGGCGGATATAACTTAGCAACTCAACAACAACAATAACTTAATGCTAATGTATTAAGGACGTGGGCTGTGGTGTTCATGCAAGTTCTAGGCGTTTCCCTCCCTCCTTCCTACAGTGCAGTCTTCACTGTAAACTCCGAGGCTGTTGTCTCGTTTCCCAGAATGAGTAAATGAGAGGAAAGTAGTAGAGGGTGGGAGGTGGGCACAGGTCAAAAGCACCTTGTAAGGCAGAGTTTCTCCTCTGGGAGATGCTTAAAACCGCAAAGTTTTCCGTCTTCTTACCTGTGTCTCACAGAAACAGCACGGCTGGCTGTCGTTATCTCCATGCTGTCCAGTTACCAGAACTTCTGAAGCTCTTGAACGCCCAGCCTTCCACTTCACCAACAGAGAAACATCCCAACCCTGTACTAAAACATAGTATAGTCAATTCTACATTTTGCTTTGTGTCTGGATGCAGGGCTCTGTACCACAGGAGAAAATGACACAGTTGTGCAGATTGAAAAAAACATGAATCTCTGTCTGTCTAAACTATTGTTCCAACTAGGACATTGTCGAGAGTGAATGGATACTGTGAGAAATCACACCCAGACAACAGGTGTGAACCAGGACTCTCTTGAACACAGAGTGGGTAATGGTCAACCTACTTATAAACAAGTTTGCACAACCAAAGAAAAGGGAAGGAGGAGCAGATCAAGAATGATTCCAAATATTGTGTGACATCACTTCATGCGGAATCTAAAAATGAGCTTATTTACAAAACAGAAGTAGACTCACACACAAAGAAACAAACTTATGGTTCCCAAAGGGGATACCAGGTGGAGGATAATTTTTTCTTTTTTCAAAAAGAGGATAATTCCAAACCTTCCAGACCTGTGTTGAACCCATCTACACTTAGTAGGCATGTTTTATCCCATTTCATAGAGAAAATAGAGGCTACCAAGCTGACTTCCCTGTGCTCTGACCCATAAACTTGCCATGTATCTAAGTTCACCCTCCTCTCCTCTCCTCTCGTTCAGGACAAACCTCCACTCACATGTGAACCCCATTCCTTCCAGGACCTACTGTCAGCTTCCCCTCTCTTTCCTTAATCTTCAATCTCTTCTTCTCTGTTTTTCACCACCTAAAAACAGACTCTAATCCTAAAAATCTCTTTCTTGATATTATGACCGCCTCATCCTATAATCTAATTTCATTCCTACTCCTCTAATCAAACCCTTTGAAGTGCTATCTGCATCTGATGGCTCCTCTTCGTGTCCCATCTACACAGGCTTGAACAATTTCTGTCTCCCTCTGAGTTATTAAAGCTAGTCTCATCAAGGTCAGTTTTATGGAGACTTCCCTAGTGGTCCAGTGGTTAACGCTTGACACTTTCACTGCTGGAACCCCAGATTCAATCCCTGGTTGGGGAACTAAGATCCTGCAACGTGTACAGCATGGCCAAAAGAAAAAAACGTTAGTTTTATCCCAGTGGTCAAAACCACTGGATGACCTTTATCCTTCTTCACTGCTCTGGATGCCTTTAGCACTCTGAGCCTTCCTGATGAACACTGACAAGTCCCTCATTCTCCATGAAGCAAGATGTCCTGGTTCTCTTGGTGACTCTGTGAGACTGCTCACGTACAGTCTCCTCCACAGTCAGCTGTCACTAGTCCATTCCCTGGACTAACACCATATGAAGATACAGAACATCTGGCTGTTTCTACTTCCTGCGATGGCACCAGACACACAGGGTCAAGAGCCGGTGGTCAGAGAAGGGGCTCAGAAAAGCTGGTGATGCTCTTTATTCCTGACTTGAAAACCCTCAGTGCTCTGGATCTGGAGGAGTCATGTGGCTGAGGGATCTTTTTAGCACTTAGTTTTTTTCAAGTCTCACCCAACTGTGGGGTGAAGGTAGGAGTGGGCCACATGTGTAACTTGCATAAGAGGAGGCCAAACGCAGCACTAAATTGTTTTTTGGGAAGCAGAGTTCAACAATTTAAAATCAACTTTTGTTCTCAGATAGCCAAAAATAGTTTTCTGTGGCTTCTTCTATTTCTTTCACTAGGGTTACCGGAACTCAGCTTTGTGTTAGAAATGCAAGTTTAGCAGAAACATCTTCCCCTAATGAGGCCTGGTGCCTGTCGGTATTATGTCTGAGTCCCTGGGGCTGTTCAGTGGGTGATTTTCCAGTTGTTGCGAAGCCCATAGGCGTCCTGCGGACATATTAAATGGCCATACCCCTCACCCTGGGACTCAGTGTAGAGCTTCCATGTGGGGCTTGACTCTACATGGAGCCCTGTGGGGAGCAGCTTACCACTCAGAGCTGGCTGTATGACCCCCTGTCTCTTGGTGGGTGTTACACTGAAGCCTGTGGCCTGATGGAGCCTTGATTCTGAGTGAAGCTAAATTCTTTATACTACCAGCATCTCGCACTCTTTTTATGAACTTGTTGCTGCTGTCTTCTGTCCTCACCTGACATGGAACAATGGACTGGTTCAAAATTGAGAAAGGAGTTCATCAAGGTTGTATGTTGTCACTCTGCTTATATAACTTGTAAGAAAATCTGGCCATTGGAAGCAGAGAATTCACCAGTTGTGGGAAGGTTGCAAGAATTCCCATTATGGCTACAGACCAGAGTCATTTTTGTGTGGTCTGTGTTACTGAAAGGCCTCTGGAAAAGTTCAATTGTTCAAGGCATCATGGATTGTAAGAGCTGACAGGGGCTCAGAGATCCACCAGCCCAGGATGCTCAGTCTTTTTAAGTTTTGAAAGAGCCTGACCTCCATCATTGTATCAAGTCCTGTTATTTCAAAATGTTTTACATTCCTTCAATGTTAAGCTCTTCAGTGCTGACAGCAAAACATGAAATGAGAACCAAGCGAAACATGAAGGTCTTGTAAAGGTGAATTTGTTATACCACCAGTATCCCCCACCCTTTTTACTAACTTGTTGCCACTGTCTTCAGTCCTCACCCTCTTCAGAGACAGATCTCAAGGCCTTCATGTCCTCTTTCTTCCTGGGCTCTTAGGCCATCTCCAGTGACTCACGCTTCAAAGTCAAGCTCCAGTGCCAAATATGGTTCTTGGTTCCCTCATGTTCATCATATATGGCCTTTTGTTCTACCCAAGGCCCTTCTAATGGGATGCTGTTCCTTGCTGACAAACTAGTGTGGCAGAGTAAACTTCTTTATTATTTATTTTGAGGAGGTCTTTCTTTTTCTTAACTGAGGTAGAATATCATGTAAGTTACAGGTGTAAAAAGATAGTGATTCGTAATTTTTAAAGGTTATACTTCATTTATTGTTGCTGTTTAGTTGCTTAGTCATGTTTGACTCTTTGTGTCCCTATGGATTGTAGCCCGTCAGGCTCCTCTGTCCATGGGATTCCCCAGGCAAGAATACTAGCACGGGTTGCCAAATCCTTCTCCAGGGGATCTTCCTGACCCAGAGATCCAACCCACGTCTCCTGCAGCTCCTGCATTATGGGCGGATTCTTTACCACCGAGCCACCAGGGAAGCCCCATACTTCATTTATAGTTATGATAAAATATCAGCTATATTCCCTGCACTGTGCCATATATCCTTGTAGCTTATTTATTTTATACATTGTAGTTTGCACCTCTTAAGCCCCTAGCCCTCTCTTGTCCTTCCTCCCTTCTGTCTCCCCACTGGTAACCATTTGTTTGTTCTCTGTATCTGTGAGTTTGTCTCTGTTTTGTTATACTCATTCATTTGCTTTATTGTTTGGAGTCCACGTAGATGATAGTGTATGGCATTTGTCTTTGTCTGACTTATTTTATTAAGCAAATGCCCTCCAGGTCCCTCCATGCTGTTGCAAATGGCAAAGCATCATGGGTGTCCTTGTGGAGGCATCCAAAATCAGAGAGCTGCCACGCCCCCTCTCTCAGTCATTCCTGTTTTGGCGCTACATAAGGTCTATGGCACTTCGACATAACACAACACAGGGTAACGCAGGAGAGAAAACTTCAATTCACTGAGAAATAGTTTTGCGTCCACAGCAAATTGAGAGGTCAAAACAGAAATCAAGTTGAGTTTTTAAAAATGTAGAAAATGATCACTTATGTACACGTGAATTTGTGAAGCTAGAGTTGCATACCAACTCAGTAAAGTGTGGATTTATCAAGAGAACTCAGAAGAATCTCATGGAAACAAAACTCAGGAAGTACATCTGTGTTTCATGGGACTAAGAAAGCCAATGGGCAGCAACTTACGGTCTGTCTCTCTGACTGTCCCTCATAATCACCTTTTCTCTGGGACCCGGTGCCAATCCTCTCTCTGCAAAGACCTAGAAAGAGGCAAACAGCTTCCTCTCCTGACTCATGGTCCCCTCAGACCTTTGCGGACATGGGTCTTTGGCTGGTGCTCACTAAGGTGCCATCTCCACATGACTTACTGGTCTGAGATCACCACCAATCATTTCATTCTTAATGCTTCTAGGATGAAAGTTTTGAGAAGGAATCAGCTTTGACACTCTTTTCTCTGGAGTCCATGCTCCTTAGACGAGAAACCCACCCTACCCCAGTCATGGTGGGGTGGGGGTCAAAGGGAGGGTGGTCATGTAAATGAGACATGGCTGCTCAAGCCATCACATCATCAGAGATGTATGGCCTGGACAGTTCCAGAGAAGCCCAGTTTCTAATGCACCCTTATTAAAATTACCGCTATACTTGTCTTACACTCCTCTCAATATTTTTATATTTTATTTCAGTTTTTGGCTTTGCCAAATGGGATCTTAGTTCCCTGGACAGGGATTGAACCCATGGCCCCTGCAATGGAAGTGCAGAGTCAACCACTGAACCACCAGGGAAATCCCAACTCCTCTCTATGGTAACTTCCTTGGACGCAGGGGCTCTAATTCATTTCTGTGAATGACATCTTTTCTGTGCCTTTTCCATTTGGAAGAGTTCAATGAATATTTGTTGAGTGAATGTCCATCTCTATATTCATTCTCTGTTCTCCATATCTTCATTCCTCAGAGAACAGTGTTCAGGTTAACATCTGAACAGAATAACTCCTGTTGCTGGGGCATAGCAGGTGAATGCCAGTCAAAATGACTAGATGATTAGATCTGAGTGACTATAGGTGGGTTACATAGGTGGGTTTCCTGATCAGACACTATAAACATCCTTAGAGTCACGATATTTATCATGGGGCTTTCCATAACAACCAAGCATGATAATTTCTCATCATTCTAGAGCCAACTTCACTGCTGCAGAAATTGGCTGGAGACTTCATTCAATCTTTGAAGAAATTATGTGATAGATTAGAACTAATTTAAAGAAGAGGAGCAAGTGGTACTTTATAGGGAGATAATTCATAGTTTCTTTTTGACACTTTGAATGATTTTTCTAAATTAAAAGTTCGAAGTTTATGGGCAATCACCGCTTGAAGTAAAGAAATTCAAACATTATGTGATTCTTTGTGCACTAATTAAAAGGGCTCTATTTAAATGGCAGAGCTATCCTGATGCCAAAGATGACAAATCAGAATCATAAAATTTTGGACCTGGAGGGAATGTACAGATCATTTAACCAATCTTTCCATTTTATAGGAGAGAAAGTGGAAGCCGTGACACATTTAGAGGTAGAACTACCACTCCCACCAACCTGGTCCAAGCTTCTGCAGTCCCAGGAAAATCAGTTCGACTATGGGCAAGTGGGGGACGCTGGAGATTATGAACATGATGACATACGGCGTCTTCAGTAGTTCAGATCAGTATAGTTCAGTTGCTCAGTTGTGTCTGACTCTTAGTGACCCAGTGGACTGCAGAACATCAGCTTCCCCGTGTCCTTCACCATTTCCCAGAATTTGCTCAAACTCATGTCCATCGAGTCGGTGATGCCAACCCACCATCTCATCCTCTGTCATCAGCTTCTCCTCCTGCCTTCAATCTTTCCCAGCATCTGGGTCTTTTCCAATGAGTCAGTTCTTTGCATCAAGTGGCCAAAGTATTGGAGCTTCAGCTTCAGCATCACTCCTTCCAATGAACATTTAGGACTGATTTCCCATAGGATTGACTGGTTTGAACTCCTTGAAGTCCAAGAGACTCTCAAGAGTCTTCTCCAACACCACAGTTCAAAAGCATCAAAGCTTCCCTGGTGGCTCAGATGGTAAAGAATTTGCCTACAATGCAGGAGACCTGGGTTCGATCCCTGGGTTAGGAAGATCTCCTGGAGAAGGGAAAGGCTACCTACTCCAGTATTCTTGCCTGAAGAATCCCGTGGACAGAGGAGCCTGGTGGGCTACGGTCCATGTGGTCACAGAGTCGAATATGACTGAGAGACTGACACTTTCTACTTTCTTTCAACTTTCTTTGTGGTCCAAGTCTCACATCCACACATGACTACTGGGAAAACCATAGCTTTGACTAGATGGACCTTTGTTGGCAAAGTAATGTCTCTGCTTGTTAATATGCTGCCTAGGTTGGTCATAGCTTTCCTTCAAAGGAGCAAGTATCCTTTAATTTCATGGCTGCAGTCACCATCTGCAGTGGTTCTGGAGCCCAAGAAAATAAAGTCTGTCACTGTTTCCATTGTTTTCCCATCTATTTTCCATGAAGTGATGGGATTGGATATCATGAACTTAGTTTTTTGAATGTTGAGTTTTAAGCCAACTTTTTCACTCTCCTCTTTCACTTTCATCAAAAAGGCTCTTTAGTTCCTCTTTGCTTTCTGCCATAAGGGTGGTGTCATCTGCATATCTGAGGTTATTGATATTTCTCCCGGCAATCTTGATTGCAGCTTGTGCTTCATCCAGCCCGGCATTTCTCATACTCTGCATAGAAGTTAAGTAAGCAGGGTGACAATATATAGCCTTGATGTACTCCTTTCCCTATTTGGAACCAGTCTGTTGTTTCATGTCTGGTTCTAACTGCTGCTTCTTGACCTGCATACAGATTTCTCAGAAGGCAGATGAGATAATCTGGTATTCCCATCTCTTGAAGAATTTTCCAGAGTTTGTTGTGATCCACACAGTCAAAGGCTTTGGCATAATCAACAAAGCAGAAGTAGATATTTTCCCAGAACTCTCTTCCTTTGTCTATGATCCAACAGATGTTGGTAATTTGATGTCTTGTTCCTCTGCCTTTTCTAAATCCAACTTGAACATCTGGAAGTTCTCAGTTCACGTGCTATTGAAGGCTCATTTGGAGAATTCTGAGCATTGCTAGCATGTGAGAGAAGTCCAATTGTGCGGTTGCTGAACATTTTTTGACATTGCCTTTCTTTGGGATTGAAATGAAAACTGACATTTTCCAGTTCTGTGGCCACTGCTGAGTTTTCCAAATTTGCTGGCACACTGAGTGCAGCACTTTCACAGCATCATCTTTTTCAGTTTGAAATAGCTGAACTGGAATTCCATCACCTCCACTGGCTTCTTTCATAGTGATGCTTCCTAAAGCCCACTTGACTTTGCATTCCAGGATGTCTGGCTCTAGGTGAGTGATCACACCATCATGGTTATCTGGGTCATTAAGATCTTTATTGTATAGTTCTTCTGTGTATTCTTGCCACTTTTCTTAATATCTTCTGCTTCTGTTAGGTCCATACTGTTTCTGTCCTTTATTGTGCCCGTCTTTGCATGAAATGTTCCCTTGGTATCTCTAATTTTCTTGAGGAGATCTCGAGTCTTTCCCATTCTATTGTTTTCCTCTATTTCTTTGCATTGATCACTGAGGAAGCGTTTCTCCTTGCTCTTCTTTGGAACTCTGCATTCAAATGGGTATATTTTTCCTTTTCTCCTTTGCCTTTCACTTCTTTTCTCAGCTATTTGTAAAGCTTCCTCAGACAACCATTTTGCCTTTTGGCATTTCTTTTTCTTGGGGATGGTCTTGATCACTGCCTCCTGTACAATGTCACAAACCTCCATCCATAGTTCTTCAGGTACTCTATCATATCTAATCCCTTGAATCTATTTGTCACTTCCACTGTATAATCATAAGGGGTTTGATTTACCTGAATTTTTTCCCCATTTTCTTCAATTTAAGTCTGCATTTTGCAATAAGGAGTTCATGATCTGAGCCACAAGTCAGCTCCCGGTCTTTTTATTTTTGTCTTCAATAGTACATATGGCTAAGCCCATGGAAGGAAAATGAGACGGCGCTCCATCCTGAAGGAAAGAGAAAAGATGGCTCACTCTCAGGAGTGTGTGTCTAGCCAGAGTTGTTCCAAACTGGTCAGAGAAGCCCCATGGGCCTGGCTGGGGTCCTGGGTATAACAAGACTGCCCAGTGAGTTCTTACCACAAGCCAGGCACCATGCTCAACACTCAGTCCTCATGGGCTGGAATAACCACACAACTCACCTATGGGATCGGCATCATTACCTTCCTTTTACAGGAGTGGAGACAGAAGTTGAGACAATTAAGAGATTTGTTCAAGGTCACCTAATAATACCTGAATCGTGATTTGCCCTCAGGTCTCTTAAGGAACCAAGCTTCTATCCTTAACCAGGGATGGCGGTTGAGTAGAGGCTCCCTGGGGACACTGGTGGCCGTCTCGGGCTCTCTGGGCAATCTCGCTCTGCACTGCTTGCGCATTTACGTTTCTCTGGTTACTTGAGCCTGCCAGGAGAAAGTCTGCATGCCTGACTCAGCCTGCCCTTCCAACCCCAGGCACAGCTACACCTCCAGCTCTTGGCTAGGACACAGCCAGCCCGGGGCGGGACCCTTCTCTGTGCCAACACTCACATTCCTCGTGGACAGCCTTTCCATTTGTTTCGAATTCGAACGTGAGAATGGTAAAGCTGGAAGGGCCTTAGAGATTTGGTGCAATCTCCATTTCCAGAAGGAAGTAACAGAGGCTCAATTTGTGTTTAATTCTTATTCATCTGCTGGTGTCTATGCACCAGGTCAGCATTGGGGATTCAGCAATAAGCTGGCGCTCACTCTGGCACCTTAAAGTCGTGTTCGGTAAGGTCCTACCTCCACCAGGAATGCTTTCCCCTCCATTCTCCACTTCTCATCAGCGCCCGCACGCACAGTCAATTCCAGCGCAGAACTCGCCGCGCAGGGCTGGCGACTCGTGCTCTCTCCGTACCGAATCTGCCGGGGCTCTCTGGCCCCGGCGCCGGGCGGAGCGTGATGGGGCGCAACAGCTGCGGGCTGCCTGCAGCTCTCCCCGCCCCGGCCCAGCCCCGGCGCTGGTTGGGGGCGGCGCCCCCGGGTCCCGCTCCGGGTCCCTGCCGGGGCCGGGGAGGGGCCGAAGCAGGTAGCTCAGCAGCCACCCGGGAGCGAGCTCGGAGCTCGGGGCTGTTGCAGCGGGATGGGGCGCCTCGGGGCCCGCCGCCTCGTCCTGCTCGCCGCCTTCCTGGGGCTCTGCGGGGCGCGCAGGGCGCTTGGAGGTACGCGCCCCCAACCTCCCCACTTCCCCTCCCCGTCCCTTCCCCGGCTGGCCGCGCGCGGAGCCCGCTAGGGGCGGTGGGGAGCGGGGCGGAGGGCGCGGGCGGGAGCCCCGTGTGATCCGAGGGCCCCGGGAGAGCCCGCGGCCCGGCCAGCCCCGCAGCGAGCGCGACTTGGACTCTCAGGCGGGGCCTCGGGAGCCGGGCAGCCGGGGGAGGAGACCGCTCGGCCCTGCGCAGTGGCTCCGTCGCCTCCGCGGAAGACTTCCGACTCCCCGCCCCGCGCGGCGCGGCCCCTCCGGTCCCGGCCAGTGCGCGAGCCCCGGGGGCGGGCCCTGCGCCGCGGGTCTGGGCTTTGGGGCCGGACTCTCGGCGGCACTCGAACGAGCAGAAGGAAGGCTTCCTGCTGTCCTCCCTTCTCAGACTTTCCAGCCCTGCCCTACCCAGACCCTCCCTCGACTGCTCGTGACCCTCAAGAGGCCTTCAACTGCTCGCCGAGTTTCTTTTGTGGGTGGCTGCCCTCTCGTTCGGAGAAGGCAATGGCAGCCCACTCCAGTACTCTTGCCTGGAAAATCCCATGGACGGAGGAGCCTGGTAGGCTACAGTCCATGGGGTCGCCAAGAGTCGGACACGACTGAGCGACTTCACTTTCCCTTTTCACTTTCATGCATTGGAGAAGGAAATGGCAACCCACTCCAGTGTTCTTGCCTGGAGAACAATCCCAGGGACAGAGGAGCCTGGTAGGAGGCCGTCTATGGTGTCACACAGAGTCGGACACGACTGAAGCGGCTTAGCAGCAGCAGCAGCAGCCCTCTCCTTCCTTAAGTCCCCTCACAGTTCCGCAGACGTTTTCTGGACCCCATTCGCTGGAGGTGCTTTACATTTCCTTGGCGGCTTTTAGAAGTCAGAGATGACTAGTAAAAGCACAGTGACTTTTGACATCATTGAGCTGGACACTGGGGCCTTCCTGCCCTCTCTGGCTCCTTGAAATTTATTTCACTTTATAACAAAAGACATTCTTCGAGACTTGAGAACTCATTCTCAATCAAAGGCCTTGCCAATCTTTGTGGTCTTCTGATTAAGTTCGGAATGGTTCTTTACTTCACTTTAGGCAATTTTGCAAGGAGCTCTGGGGTGATGTACAGCGCCCGGCCCTGTACTGGGGCACGCCTGGCTCTCACCCCTGTGCAGACCTGTTTCAAAGTTCCTCTGACACTGGGCAGTCAGTTCTGCCGTTTGAGGCATTTGCGAACTCCTCCCTCTTCATCTTCCTCCTTCCAGATTCTTTTTTCTGCCCACTTCCCGGCCTCTTCTTGCCTGGGGGGCAGGGAGCAAGGGGAGGGTACAGGAGTCCAGGTGTGAGGCCCCTGTGGCTGTGGCTTTGGTGTATCGTTGAGAGGGAAGGTGCTGGCTGCAGGCCAGGGGGATCTGAGTGGGCAGTGAATGGTGTTGGGGGATAGGTGAGGTGGTGATGGTCACGGCCAGGGATCTGAGTGGTCCCTGTGGGGTGATGAGAAGCCTATGGCTTTGGAATTAGGTGGATTTGAGCTTTAATCTGGGTGTCATCACCTATTCTCATAGTGACTTTGGGAAAAATTTCTTGGTCTTGATGTTGCTTTTGTAAAACTGGGATGATAATTGCTTCTTTAGAATTCTTTATGAGGGGTAAAGAATCCACTTGTAATGCAGGAGACACAGGGGTTGGGGGTAGGGGAGGTGGGGGGAGGGTTTTAATCCCTGGGTTGGAAAGCTCACCTGGAGGAAGGCAGGGCAACTCACTCCAGTATTCTTGCCTGGAGAATCCCATGGACCTGTTGCAGGAAGGGGGACTCCTTCCAGGGCCCAAAAGTGGGCTCTTGTCTAACACTCAAAATGAATTGTCTGAGGAGACACATCTGCTGACAAAGCAAGAGATTTTATTGGGAAAGAACACCCGGGTGGAGAGCAGTAGGGCAAGGGAACCCAGGAGGACTGCCCTGCCAGTCAGCAAGACTGCTGTGGCTCGCAGTCTTGGGTTTTAAGGTGATGGAATTAGTTTCCCGGTTGTTTTTAGCCAATCTTCTGACTCAGAGTCCTTCCTGGTGGTGCATGCCTTGTTCAGCCAAGATGGATGCCAGAGAGGAGGATTCTGGGAGGTGGTCGGACATGTGGTGTCTCCTTTTGACCTTTCCTGAACTCTTCCAGTTGGTGGTGGCTTATTAGTTCTGTGTTCCTTACCAGGACCTCCTGTCGTAAAACAACTCATGCGAACAGTTACTATGGTGCCTGGCCAAGGGTGAGCGGTTTCAGTCAGTGTGCTTTCCCTAACAGACCGAGGAGCTTGGTGGGCTGTGGTCCATAGGGTTACAAAAAGTTGGACATGACTGAAGTGACTGATCACGCACGCAGGCAAGACCTCCACACAGGCAAGACATGGCAGCCTGGAAACTACTGGATAAACGCTCATTTCCCTTCTCTCCTACTAATGACTCTCCTGTCCTCTTCATCTGTGTGATTAGCTTGGGCATGAGACCCAATAGGTTAGATATCCATTGAGGGGTGCAGAATATGGATAGAGGAGATTTATTGAATGAAGCCCTGGAGAAGGAAATGGCAACCCACCCCAGTTTTCTTGCCTGGAAAATTCCATGGACAGAGGAGCCTGGTAGGCTACCGTCCACGGGATCACAAAGAGTTGGACATGACTGAGTGACTGAGCACAGATTGAATGAAGAATTCCATAGCATATAATTTAACATGTATACTGTTCTTCACCCTCAGCTCTAATTGCATGACAAATATCGGATACTGAGGTCTCACCAAAAGCTGCTTTCAGGCACTTTGAAGAATATATTCTTGCTTAGCCAGATGCGTAATGTGAGCTTATCTTTCTTCCTTGGGTGATTCGGGCTGTTGTTTTGAAGAATCTAATTGAAGATGCCAACTAAAAAACGCACAACGTGAAGTTGCAAGTTAAGTTTTATATTTGGGGCAAAATGAGGAGACAGCAGGGAGACAGCATTTCAGATAGCTCTGAGAAACCGCTCCAAAGAGGTAGTGGGGAAGGTCAGTGTATACGTGATTTTGGTGAAGTTGGAGTGCATGCACTCAAGCAGCTATTTTCTACAGAAGGTTTTTGCTAGTCACAAGGAGCAGTCGTCACCATGAAGGATTTTAGTGCTTTTCTAGATGTGAGGAGACTCAAGAAATGGGCTTATAAAATCGTCTCCTGAAAATATCTAACTATCTGAGGACCTGTTCTGCAAGTTTTTCTCAGAGCACAGAATGCCTCACTTCTAATCTCCACCCTGAACTCCTTGCAGAGGGTGTTTTGTTGAAAATCAGCAGCTGCAGTAGCAACTGATTTAGTCCTTGTAGAGGTAGATGGCAAGTATCAATATATGGTTGACAAAGGCTTAGATAAATGCTGCTGTCAGTCTTTATGTGACACAGGGTGTTATGTCCTTATGGAGTCTCATCACAGTAGGAAGTCACCTTTGTCTGGTAAGCAGATTGGGGATGCTACAGATACTCTGGCTGAGATAGTCACATCTTAATTCATTCAACATGGATGATATTACTTTACATAGTAAAAGGGACTTTGCAGATGATATCAAATTAGGGATTTTGAAGGTGGAGAGATTATCCTGAATTATCTCAACGGGCCCTAAAGGTGATCATAGGGGTGCCACAAGAGGAGGGTAGGAGGGTCAAAATCAAAGAAGGAGATGGTGTGATGGAAGCAGAGGTCAGACTGGTAGCATTGCTGGCTGGGGTCGCAAGTCAAGATATGTGATGGTCTCTAGAAGTTGGACAAGGCAACGAGACAGAGTCTCCCCCAGAGCTTCCAGAAAGAATGTAGGCATTCAAGCACTTTGATTTAGCTCAGTGAGAATGCAGGCATTCAAGCACTTTGATTTAGCTCAGTGAACTCCAGAACTCTTTAACACAATCAATGTGTGTCATTTTAAGCCATTAAATTAGTGGCAGTTTGTTAGCAGTTCAGTCGTGTCTGACTCTTTGTGACCCCATGGACTAAACAGTCCATGGAATTCTCCATGCCAGAATACTGGAGTGGGTAGCCTTTTCCTTCTCTAGGGGATCTTCCCAACCCAGGGATCGAACACAGGTCTCCCGAATTGCAGGTGGATTCTTTACCAGCTGAGCCACCAGGGAAGCCCTAACAGCAGCAATAGGAAGCTTATAGAGGGAGTGTCTGAACTAGTAAGAGATTATATAAAGGGCTATTTAATTCTGTTTTTAAACTTTTTATTTTATAGTAGAGTATGCATGAGTGCTAAGTCATTTCAGTCATGTCCTAGTCCCATGGACTAGTCCTCCAGGCTCCTCTGTTCATGGAATCCTCCAGGCAAGAATACTGGAGTGAGTTGCCATGCCCTCCTCCAGGAGATCTTCCCACCCAGAGATCGAACCCATGTCTCTATGTCTCCTGCACTGGCAGGCAGGTTCTTTACCACTAGCCTCACCTGGGAAGCCCTTTATGTTAGAGTATAGCTGATTAACAGTGTTGTGATAGTTTCAGATGGACAGTAAAAGAACTCAGCCATATATATGTGTGTATCCATTCTCCCCCAAACTCCCCTCCCATCCAGGCTGCCACATATCATTGAGCAGAGTTCCGAGGGCCATTTGATTCTGATTGTCAGGATAAGGCCCATGCCATCAGAGAGCAAGGGAGCTGGGAGCTTTAGAGAAGGTTCTCTCCGTGAGCAGAGTGAGCCTGGCTCCAGCACTCACTCTAGAGCCTGTGGCTGGGCCTAGAGAGCTCCTAGACAGTGGGGGAGCAGACACAGAAATGTCTGAGTGTCACTCGTGGAGCATTCAGGATAGGACACAAGCTCTGCTGTCACTAAGGAAGGAGCTGTCAGCTCAGCCGGAGGTGGCTGGGGACCAGGATGACCACTACCTCAATTCTGGGGGTTTCTATAGGAATCTACAACGTCTGCAGGATTAGCTCCCCCTGCAGTTGTGCGGGACACAATTTTTATGGCCATTTTTAGCAGGCCTAGAGAACGCCCCATTGAGAAGGGGTATGAGCAGGGCAAGTGCTGGTTTTCTCTTGCCACCTGAACAGTGGGCATGGAGACTGATGTTCGGGGAACGAATGAAAGTTGAGAGGCTGGTGCGACATGTCCTGCAGTAGCCAGGATTCCAGGGCTGTGGATTGCTCCAGCTCTTCCTGGAAACCTAAGATTTCCATCCTCACAGTGGCCTTGGGCCTACTACTCGCTTCTCCACCACCCTCCCAACTGTGTCAGAAACACATTTAGTATAGAGATGCGGAGCCAGGGACCCATCCCACCCTCCCAGCCTAGTGAACACCTGGTCAGCTGCCCAGCCTGCAGCCGTGGAGCAAATATCTATTCACTCATTGATTTTCTTTCTTAATTTAAATGTTAGCGGACCTGACTCTTGTGGGAGAGACTGTTAGAACTTTCCCTATTGGGATTTGCTTTCAGTGAATAAAGGAGGTCGGGCTTCCTAGGGCATGTTAGATATTTGTGCTAACTTTTTTCACATTTGTAAGTTTTCATCTATCTTAGAGTGCTGTGGATTAAGTTGTGCGCATGTGAGCTAAATTGCTTCAGTCATATTAGACTCTGTGTGACTCTATGGACTGTAGCCTGCCAGACTCCTCTGTCCATGGGATTTTTCAGGCAGGAATACTGAAGTAGGTTGCCATGCCCTCCTCTAGAGGATCGTCCTGACTGATGGAATCAGCGTCTCTTGCGTCTCCTGCATTTTGGCAGGTGGGTTCTTTATCACTAGCGCCACCTGGGAGGCTAGTGCATCAAGTTAGTGACCTCTTGAATAAATACTCAACGTCAGTTTGATAAAGTATGGGCCGTCAATACCATGGTGAAACACTGTCAAAGCTCTTAACAGATGCATTTGTTGTGACTTTCCTTTCCAAGTGAAGTTATTCCACTCAAATGATACAGTATGAATAAGAGCTGTTTTATAACTTCAGCCCTTCTCTTAGGACTTCATCTTAAGAGTCTGTATAATGCAAATACTCTAGCAAAGAAGTTTGCTTTCGTTGTTTTTTATTTTAATTTAAAAAATAATTTTCTATGCTTATGCCATATCATCTATAGAACATTTTGGAAGAAACATAGTGCATAAAAAG
The DNA here is from genome assembly GCF_042477335.2 of Ovis canadensis. Taxonomy (NCBI): domain Eukaryota; kingdom Metazoa; phylum Chordata; class Mammalia; order Artiodactyla; family Bovidae; genus Ovis; species Ovis canadensis. The sequence goes on from NC_091260.1 coordinate 37,279,393, forward strand.
GCATGATATAAAGTTACCAAAAATACTGTATTATGAAAAGACAATTCTAATTTCAGTGTAACCAAACAGTTCTGAAATCTTTCTTTAAAATACTTTCCTGGTTAACTTCCGTCCTATTCTTGTTTTGCCCTTGCATAGTCACCAGACTGATCTTTCTAAAACATAGAACTGATATGTCTTTTTCCAACTGAAATCTGTAATGCTTCCTTACTGTCTGCAGAGTAAGGTTCAACCTTCTTAATATGTAAGTAATATGTAAGTAATATGTAAGTAATATGGAAGTCTGTTTAAGTCACCCACCCCTGTAAGTCAGGATCCAGGTGATCAGTCAGTTATTTACTCCCTAAACGTTTATTGAGAATTTCTTGTCATATATACACAACAAAACAAAGGAAAACTAAAGCTCCCCTCCCAGGTTCCCTCACTTAATAACTGGCTACTCAACCAGAAATTTGGATTGCCCCCTTGGCCTCTCCCTTTCCCTCTCCTGACAGTCTTACCTTTTAAATATCTCTTTAGCTTGCCTACCTCTCCCCTCTGCTTGCTTCTCCCCACCCTACCATCCCCTTGAGTCCCTTCTCTGCATTTCAGCCAGAGTCCTCTTCTAAGTTGCAATCTGGTTATGTCATGTCCCTGTGTGACCCCTTGATGGCCCTCTTCAGATAGTCTAAACTCTTCAGCTTGGCTTCTAAGCCATCATTTACAGAGTGCCTAATGTGCCCTGCACTGCTATGTGCACGGTGAAGCTATGATCAAGATCAACAAAGGCTCCTGACCTCAGAGTCTTACCTTCTGTTTGGAGTGGTGTGGTGTTGGGACCGAATAATAACCCAGAAAATAAATAGAGAAGATAATCAGAGATTCAAGTAAGAGTCTTGAAGGGAGTAGTCAGGTACTGGGACTGTTTTCTACCTTTGCAAACATGCATGTGTGTGTGTGTGTGTGTGTGTGTGGCTGTGCACATGCACTTTGAACTGGAAGTTCAGGGAAGGCCTCAAATGGATGCAGTGGTATTTGCCCCCGACCCCTCGTGCCTCTGCCAGCTGCAGCCTCTGCATCTTCTATCCTGGCTGCCCACTTCTTATACTGTGCTCAGCCACACTGGGCTTCTGGTTCCTCTCTTCTATCTCTCCCCACTTTTTTTCTTTCCTCTTCCTTTCCTCCACCCCTCACCAGCTCTTCCTAGAAGCCAGTGCCTTGCTGAAACACCTTTCCTCCATCTACCCTCCTTGACAAGGCCCAGTGCTTCTGTTGTGGTCTGAATTTCCTGGTTAATAATCAGGCAACTGTAATTGCTTGATTTACAGTCTTTCTAGTCACCACTGAATTCCCAGGACCAAACAGTCTGTGTGAACAGAATATGCACATGGGATGGGATATTTACATCTGCCAGGGAGAGACCTTAATAGATTGCTCCTTCCCTGATACCCCACTGGGCTCAAGCCAAGCTTCTGTTCTAGTACTTTCTGTTATCACTTGGATACTCTCTTTTTTCTAAACGATTTTCTCCTGTGATAGATTGGGGGTTTCTTTGTCTTATTAATTCTCCAACCAACCCTCATAGTACCTGGCACACAGTAAACGCCAAAAAACTTGAACGTAAAACCAAAGTCAAACAAAAATCCAGGAAGATGTAGTTTGAAAGAAGGAATTGAAACCAATTCTAAAGTAGGTAAAAGGAATCATATGGTCACCTACCTGGGAGAAATTACAGAAACCTTCCACGCAAAGTATTTTACCTCACGGCAAAACTTTGGTTTCTATTCAGACATTTCATCATTTATTTAAGGACACAAAATCAGGAAGTTGCTCTGATTTTTTGGTTCAACTTGATTCGCTTCCCTCCTGTAAAACACCCAAACACACCTTTCCCTTCGCTGCAGGTAGAGACTGCCTTTCTTTTTCTAGAAACCAGTTTTTCTTGTGCTTCTACTTGCTTTTTATTCTGATTTTGAGGCACTTACTAGGGACCACAAAAGTTAGGGTTGACTTGGAAGTATGGGGTTTCAGGCTGTCAGGCCAGAAGTTTTAAACCTGCCTCCTCGTTTGTCCCCTGAGGCAATGGAAATTTCTAGCCACCAGCTGAGACTGGGATTGATTCAGTGCCAGAGGTGAAACATGGGAAAATATAGGGATGTTGTTTATTAAGGTTACTTAGTCATTCTCAGCAGTAGATTTTATGATTTAGAAAACATTTCCTGGTTTTGAAAACTTAACAATACACCCTCTAAGTCTGTCAAAAATCGGAGTGGGGGGTTTCAGTAACGGGAGAGCCAGAAGGATAAGCTAGTGGATTTGTAATTGCTTTTTTCAACTTTATGACTGTGTCTCTATATTCTAGTTTTATTGAATTTAATTATTAATGGCTGTTTTTAATGAGGAAAAAGGATGCTTCTGCATATCTGAGGAAGTCTGAAAGAGATCGTGTTCATCTCCGTATCAACTTTGTATCTTGGTGAAAAAAAACAAACAAAAAACACTGGCTTGGTGGTTGGTTATGCTTAGGTTTTGTCTTAGCTCTGCTTCAAATTAACTTTGACTTTACCTAAGTCCGTAAGCTTCTTTAGGCCTGACTTGACTCAACTATAAAATGAAGGTTTATTGTTTAGTTCAGTTTGGTTCAATAAATAATTGCCTGATACCTGCCTACCTTGGATTGGATTCCCTAGAGAGAGAGACTTAGGAAAGGATTCTTGTGGGAGTAAATAATTGAGTGAGTGCTACCAGGAGAGAACTTTTAGGAAGTGATGGAAGCAGAGAGGGCAGGAAAAGAAACCAAGCAAAGATGGGGTCTCATCTCAGCTCTGAAATATGAAGAGCAAAACACCTCTTTTGATCAGTCATTGACTAGAGGTCGCCCTCCAGGACAGAGGGTATGATTTTACTGAAATTTCTGGATAACAGAGGTCATCAGCTAGGGGATGCATGTACCAACCTGTTAAAAGAGATCTAAATGGGGTATCAAAAATCTAGTATGCCACCTGGGTACCAGGTACTATGCTAGGTATTGGAGAGAGGAAGGCAAAAACGATGGAGTCCCTCATCATAGGAAACTCATGGACTGGTGCAGGAGATAGATGAATAAACAAGTAATTTTAATCCCCCAGGCAAATGCTAGGATAAAGAAATGCACAATGTTGTAGGAACAAAGAGGAGAAGCAGGCATTGCAGCCTGGGTTACTCAGGAAGCCCATCTGGCCAGGCTGTTTACTACTACCTATCAGTCTTTATTCTAACCTCAAGCCACTTCTGGCTCCATATAAACCAAATGATTAGATGTACTACCCCGTAGTTTTACCTTGGGGAGAATTTTCCCTCACTGGTGGTTTCATGGCCTCGCCTAAGAGCAGCTGCAGTGCAGTTGGGATCCATTTCCAGTCTGTGTGCACGTGATGATGCTGACTCAGCCGTGAACCAGGCTTAGGTGTTTGGTCCTTCCATCAGCTGGCAGTAAGGGGTTTCTCCCTTATTAGGCAACCAGACTCACAAGCTGAGGAAAAGGTGCTGACACAAGAAAGGTGACGACGTGAAGTTCCAGGCCACCATGTCATGTGGCTTGCTCATGACTTCTGGTCCTGTCCATGCTCAGTTCTGGATGTCCCACTTCTGTCCCTTGAATCTCTGCTTCCACCATCCACCCGTCATGGCAGTTCTGCCATGTGCGTCTCAAACTGAGTCATCACACTTTCTGTGCTTCTAGGATCTACCTTAGCTGTGAGTCCACATCATTTATAGCCGTCTGTGCCAGCAGGCTACATCCTGCCTCCCTGGGGATGTGCCCCCAGAAGTATATAAAGTCTCCCTATTTAACTTTATGTTCCTGCCCCCTTGATTAGGTATCCTTAGTCCCATGTGCATTTCCTGCTGGCACTACCTTCTGGATATGTCCTGCAGCTCCTGTAGGGTCTAGTCATGTCTCCATACTAGAGTTATGTTGTGACTTAGGCTTTTGGGTCTAGTGGTCAGGAGGAGAGATGGGTGTGTGTCTTCAGGGGTTACATGTTATTTGTGGGGAGAGGTTTCTGCATTCTCTTTCAGCAAAGGGAGGATCACTTTAATCAGGGAATGGGTCTTTTCTTCAGGATCAGAGCGTTCAGAGGGATCTAGGGACACAGGATATTTGAGCATTAATACCCCATCCCATAAGATGACTTATGAGATGTCCCCATCCCATAAGTCAAGTTTCCATTCTTTCCCAAACAAAGCCTTGGACGTGTCAGAGCCAGCCTGACATGATTGGAACTTGAACTTTGTTTGAAGCTGACAATGCCATTTTCTGGGTGAGAGTCTCAACTTCCCCTGCCCACCTGCTGTAAGAGATGAGAAAGACTTTATATGCTACAAGGGTAGCCCTTTGGCTTTCACACCTGCCTTGTAATTGTCAGCTAATCTCTCCTAGTTTTTCTTTGTCTTTTCCAAAGCTTCATTCAAACTTATCAATAGACATGCAATTCCATTGTTCTCATTGCTATTACTTGCCCTATATTTCTCATAGGTTGATATTTCAGAGCTGGCTAATGTGTTCCCTTTCACTACAATACCAGTTCACCATCAGCGACTTGGGATTAACCCCTTTAGAAGGGAAAGAAGCAGAATTGGGTATATAGAGAAGCAGATTTGCAGTTCAGTTTCAGTAGAAGCCTTGGCCCTCTTAAGAGTTCTGAAGAGGGACTGATCCATCAGAAGTGTCCTGAGTTGGAGTAAGAGAACACAGTGTTTATACCCCCCACGACAGATCTGTGGGCTATCCCAGGAAGCAGGTGTGGCCTTGGGTAAGGCAGCTGCCTTCAGCATGGTCTCTCCTGCAGGGAGGTGACAATATAAGTGTAACAGTCATTGTGTAATAAGTTTACTGACTTCTTTTTTTCCTACAGCTTCTTTTTATGGTGAAAGCTACGTGAGGCTCAATATCATAGACGTTTCCTCTGAGCTATCTCTTCAGTTAAAATTTCAAACCAGCAGACCACAAGGATTACTTTTTCTTACAGCTGGGGAAAATGACTACTGTATAATTGAACTTCTATCAGGAAACTTACGGGTAAGATTTTTTTTTAATCTTTAAAAATGTACAATGATTCAATTACTGGAGGGAAAAACAGTGAGAGAAAGAGAACAAAACACGTGATTATTGCTATTTCACTAGAATAAAATCAGATGCCACATGTAAGGGTTGAGATCTTCCCCCAATGTTGCGAGCATGTCTTAAATATTCCAATGCAAAACATTTTAATTTCAATATGTAGTCCATAAGTGTGGGAAGGGGTTTCCATGTCCAGGTTTCTCTTTATCTTTGTGAATGGCCATATTTTCTCAATAAAACACTATGAGATGAGATTGCTTAATTATGATTCTTGGTCTTTCAGGTGAGAGTGAATTTGGGGACAGGTGAACCAGTGCTTCTTTCTGAGCAAAGACTTCGTGTGGATGACCTGGCTTGGCATTTAGTGGAAATGTACTGTGTTAAGGATCATGTCTCTCTCGTTATTGACAAACACTATGAGATGACTGGCCGGATCACTGGTGGGATGCACAATTTGCACTTTCAGCATGGAATCTACATCGCGGGCCACGATGGACTTGATGTCTCATATCTTGATGGACAGCTCCCCAATTTCCGTGGCTGTATGGAGGATGTGGTGTTTAACCAGAGGGAGATCCTTTCCTCTCTTAGATCTTACCCTGGTTTTAAGAAAGTTTATGAGGTGTCACTAGGATGCAGTGATGAATTTTTTGCAGGAGAGGATGAAGCCATCAATTTCTTTAGCTCCAGATCCTATGTCACCTTCCCAGAGTGGAAGGTCCAACGGGATGGGCTGTTGGAATTTGCTTTGCAGACTGGAACTCAACAAGCCTTGCTTTTATTTCAGTCAGGTAGGGAAGGAGATTTTGTCGCTTTGGAAATAGTTAAAGGTCTTTTGAAGGCTCATGTAGGAAGGAATAGGAGTGATACTCAGCTCTCTTCTTTCAGCTCAGTTAGTGACGACCAGTGGCACGATATTCAACTCAGATTCACTGAAAGATACTTGGACCTGATGGTGGATGAACAAAGAGTAAGGACAAACCTGCCTTTGCAGAGCAAACTGTTTGTATCTGCAGGCCCTCTCTTCGTGGGAGGTCTTGATAGACACAAGCGAGAAGAAGTTAGGAGGTTAGGACTTGCCTCTGTGTCTGGGAAATCTGCTGGAGGAATCTCTTTTAAAGGGTGCTTAAGAGGCTTGGAAGCCAACTCAGAAAAGAAAGCATTAAAGGATGCCTTTGTTTCCAAAGATATATCTGCTGGGTGTAAAACGAAGGGCAGTGATAATGAAAACCCTTTTGCAACAACCTTGGAGAAACTGCTGCTGGCAGAAGTTCCCGTTTCCACTGCCGACTCTGAGGCGGGCAAGCCTAGTCTTCAAGATGTGAGTAGCTATTTCTTGGTCCTGAATAACTTGGAGGTCCAAGAAGGTGGGCAAGCCTTACTGGAACAAAGGCATCTGAAGGTGGATATGGAGCTGAAGGATTTGGGTATCCATCAGTCTCAGATACTCTTTAAAATAAAGGAGATGCCTGTTTATGGGTTCCTTCGATTAGATGTTTCCCCCGAGCAAGGACCGGAAAAAGTTTTCACTCTGCTGGATTTGGAGCAAGGGAACGTTTGGTATGTCCATGACGGTTCAGAAGAACCTAGGGATTATTTCACATTTTCAGTCTCTTCCAACAGCAAGAGGGAAGTGCCACTGCATCTGCAAGGACATGTTTCTTATGTGTTTAACATTGTTGTCATTCCAGTAAATGATCCCCCAAACCTTAAGCTCCCTGAAGGAAACTTGCTTCTCGTGTTTGAGAATTCTAAGAAACGACTAACTCCAAATATCATACACGTTTCAGACCCAGACACAGATTCCTTGAGTCTTAGTGTCTCAGTGCTTGGCAACTTCAATTCAGATGCTGGGTTTTTAGAAAACATCAATGATCCCGGGAGAGCCATTAGTGGTTTCTCATATGGGGATTTAAGAGATGGCAATATTTTCTATGTACACAGGGGCCATCCAAACTCCCGGATCCTTCTGAGAGCAAATGATGGAGAGCTGGTTAGCAGTACAGTGGTGTTGCGGGTCATGGCTATTCCTTGGGACTTGGCAGTGGCCAATCGGACTGGTGTGGCCGTACAGCAGGGTGGTTCGGTTCTGATTACACAGAGCAACTTGTCAGTGGAGGTTAATGGTGAACGCCCTGAGGTGGACACCCGTTATGTTATCACTTATCCACCTCGCTTTGGCCAAATTCAGCAGCAAGGGCCAGGTGGCGAGTGGAAACAAATCAGTACTTTTTCTCAGCGTTCTGTTGATCGGAGTCAGATCCGGTACTGTACTACATTCAAAGATTTGCAACTAGAAAATGTTACTGATCACTTTAAATTTAAAGTTGACATAGAAGGAAAAAGCAGCGAAGAGCTGGTGTTTCCTATTACGATACAGTGGCTAAAGTTTACCCTTCTGAAAAATGTTGCCCTTGAGATCAGTAAAACAAACAGGCATATATTGAATTCTGATCACTTACAGGCCGTGACAGAGGGGGTGGAAGTAGCTGAGAGGGAACTGCATTTTAAGTTACTGAGCCCCCCTAAGAAAGGAAAATTGTTACTTGGCACAGAAGTTCTACAGACAAACTCAGTCTTCAGCCAACAAAACATTACAGATGGAAAGATAAGTTATGAACCACAGGAGAGGCCCAGGAAACATTCACAAGATATTTTCAGGTTCTTGATGGTTGCAAAACACATAGAATCAAAAGATTATACTTTCAGAATCAACTTTAAAGCAGAGAGGAGGCACATTATTGTAACGAACAGAGGATTACTTGTAAAAGAGGGAGAAGGGAAATTAATCACAAAGTCGGAATTATTTGCTCAAACCTTAGACAATCGGACTTTCCAATATACAGTCACCAAGAGTCCGCAACACGGAAAGCTGAAACTGATCCGCTTTTCAGATTTTCCTGGAAATCAGGACATTACTGCCTTCACGGATCAAGACATCCTGGGTGAGGAGCTGATATATGAGCACGATGACTCTGAGACCCAGAGTGACGAATTCCTCCTCGTGGCCTCCACTGCAGGACCAGACCAAGAGGGAGCGTTCAGGGATCTTGACACGGAGCATCTGTCTACAGAAATCAAAGTCACCATTTCTGTGGAGTTAAAGAATGACGAGAAACCAGTGCGCGTGGTGGATAAGGTCTTTCAGGTTGTGCGGAACGGCCAGCGCTTGTTGACCCTCTCAGATCTCTGCTACCATGACCCTGACTCAGATTTTGACGACGGGCAGTTGCTCTACATCCGGCGGGGCATCCCGAACGGGGACTTGTTGCAAGCCAGTGACCCGACGCAGAAACTCTACCAGTTCAGGCAAGAGGACCTGCGGGAAGGACGCGTGCTCTTCAGGCACCGGGGCGCAGACTCGGCCCGCTTTGTGTTGTTCGTGACGGATGGTGTCCACTACACATCAACCCTCCTTGAGGTCAGCGTGTCAGACCCCTACGTCTGTGTAGTCAACAACACGGGGCTGCTCGTACAGAGAGGAAAAGACAGCAGCCTCACAACAGCCAACCTCAGTGTCACCACAAACCAAGATGTCAGAACAGACCACGAGGTCGAATTCCATATTGTACAGCCCCCAAAGCACGGCAGAGTGCTGGTCAGCAGCTCAGCGCCTGGCTCATTTTCCATGCATGACTTGAAGCAAGGGCATGTGATTTATAGGCATGATGGCAGTGGCAGCTTCGATATGTTCAACCTAACAGTGCGAGTTAAAGATATACATTTATATGTGGGAGTCTACGTGCAGGTGGACTCAGAAAGCCACCAACATCACACGCGAATTCTGCACAGCAAGACCCTTATGGTTGAAGAAGGAAAACCAGTAAAACTGAGTAGAGGAAGGCTTCAGGTAAGTGCTGGTCCCAGCTCCTAGCATTCTCCCCCTGTGGAACCATAGGGACAAATGATCTCTTTGTTTGCTCCTGAGAGCTATTTTTGTGCTGATTTCTCTCCTGGTATTTGGAATGACTTTTTAAAAATGCAGATGCCTTTGAGAAGAAAAGCCAGACGGGTCCATGATTTTGATACTGCTAATTGTTCTATTGGAAATGGAATATAATGAATCCTAAGTTCCCTTCATTTTAAAGTTGTGTGCATATGATCACACAAGTATGCATATATGTTTATAATGTAGAATAACCTGCGAAGGAGGAGGGAATGTATATATTATAGTCAATAAAGAGGTCATTACTTTTTTCATTTCTCATGGCAACACCGCCAATATTTCATTTGATCTGAGTTACATTTGTAATGTGGTGAAGCAGGGTATAAACGTGTAATTTAACAGACATAAAAAGGATTCCTAAAACAGACGAGGATACTATATTACACAGTTTTATTTCTTTAGCTCTGAATGTGGCCTTGTGTAGTTTCTTGAAACTGATGGATAAATTGGCCCAGACCTGGGGAATGCCAAGGGTGAGACTTCACACCAGAAGCCGCCTGGTTTCCTGAGACTCCGACTTGAGAGCCTCTAGCAGCACAGCCCTGCTGATCAGAGTTAGGGGAGAATGAGTAATCTGTGCAGGGTATGTAAACTGATTTATGACAGTTGGCCACAAATGCAAGCTATTCTGAATCTACCCTCAGGACTGCAAACGAGTTTGCCTGCTTGCTAAATACAGCCAATAACATTAAGTAAAAATGAATTTGGACTTCTCTGGTGGGTCAGTGGTAAAGAATCTGCCTGCAGTATAGGAGACCTGGGTTCGATCCCTGGGTCGAGAAGATCCCCTGGAGGAGGGCATGGTAACCCACGCCAATATTCTTACCTGGAGAATCCCGTGGACAGAGGAGCCTGGCGGCTACAGTCCACGGGGTTGCAAAGAGTTGGACATGATTGAGCAACTGAACAGTAGCAGCAGCAGAAATGAATTCAAGTCAGAGCAATTTACTGAATAATGAGTTTTGACCAAGAGAATATGGAGCCCACCAGCTTTTTTCTCCATTATTTTTCAGGATCTTAGAGAATTTGTTTCACCACAAGGGGGTGTACATAGACTCTAAATCTATGGACTCTAAATCTGTCACAGAAAGTTTTGAGATGAATTTTGCTGAATCAGTAAATTAAATGTATATTTAAAATGCTGAGCTAGTTTAAAAACAGACTTTCCTTTAAAGTCTTGCAATTTTAGTACTTTATCTGCTACTTCTTCTACTATCTTTTGTTCCTTCTCTAGATACCATTTTATTTCTTTCAGCTCTATTTTCTGAGTCCTAGGTTTCTTGCCACTGTGAACGATGTCTTGATAATACATTAGTAACTGTTCAAATGTTGCTTTGTCTTTGTGATCAGGACTGAAATTCGAAATATTAGCATGGTTACCAGAACAGACCCAGGCTTAAACTGTGTCTTAACCTGGATTGTAACTTAAGCCATTTGTGAACATTAATAGAAAATAATTTGGTTCATCAAGGGTCTTGACTCTTCCGTAGATTAATGTTTTTCTTTTTGTGTCTCTGTGTTGTTAATGTGCACTCAAGGCTGTGCACGAAGACCCTGTTCCTTCAGAGGCAGTGTTCATTGTTAGAACTCCGCCAGTGCATGGATACCTTCGAAGGACTTTCCCGGAGGAGGGTAGCGTGAGTACAGAGGAGAAGTTCCCTTTGATGTTTACGCAGCAGGATGTTGATGATGGTTACATCCATTATGTACAGACAATGCCTGACCAACAACAGGACCGTTTTATACTGGATGTTATGAGTGGCTTCCAAGCTGTGAGCAGACTTGAAATCCTGGTGGATATTGTCCCTAAACGTATTCCTCTGGCAGTACAAAATTTCACAGTCCAGGAAGGTGGCTCCAAGGCACTTCCAGAAGACTATTTCAGAATTCCAAGCAAGCATTTTGAGGGACTTGACTGTGAATTTGTTCTACTCAAACCACCCAAACATGGTTATGTTGAAAATTCTCATTTCCCAAGAGTAAAGCTGATGAAATTTACCAGGAAACAGGTAATAACTCTCAATTAATATATTTGGATTTGGATATGTTGGATAAGAAAAAACCTGGCTATTTATCACTTGGATTCACAGACTTTGGGAAGGGATGGGGCCTTAGAAGATATCTGGTCCAACCTCCCAGCAGATAGAGAAGCCCTTCCGTGACGACTCCATAGAGAGATCATCTAGTCATTGCTTAAATATCCTCAGTGAGTTATTAGAGTGTTATTACTGTGGTAGTTTGCTTTCTTACCATGAATAAAAGAATGATTTCCATACTTAAAAAAAAAATTGCAAAGTATCCTTCAGATCCCCATTATTCCCTTTATAAGCTCCTAGGAACACACTGTCTTCAGGATGGAAACCATGAGCAGCTATCTAGCATCTTTGGATATCTTTGTCCAGTTAGCTAAGAACGCGTGTTGCTGCTTCATTTTGCTTCTAAGGATTTCACCTCATCAAGTGACTTGAATCCATTTACTAAAAACTTACTCTGTTCAAGTTACTGTGTAAGGTTTCCATGATAAGTAGACTTATTTTTTTGCCTTCAAGAATTGCTGTGGGGGAGTTAGGCACATGAGCTTTAATACAAGCTGTACTCTTCTTGTCTTTCATGTAGCACTTCAACAATGATACTGTGGGTGTGCAGAACGGTCACATTTGACTCTAATTGAAGGTTTCTCAGAGGGAATAAAGTTTAAGCTAGACTTTTAGGATAGAGAGAAAGCTGGGAGATAATAGAGGTGGAGAGAGAAAGCAAAGAAATGCAAGCAAAAGGGGACTATATGGCAATGACGAGAAGGCATTGAAGTGAATGGTGTTCTGGGGGCCAAGGAATAGTTCATGAGGCTCCCAGATGGACAGAGTGTGCTGGAGGGTGCTTAGGGGCCAGCTTTGGAGATCCCTGAGGCACATGTCAAGAGGGTTAGACTCAATCAGGTGGTATTCAGAGCCATGGGGGAAGTGGAGAGTGCTGAGGGTGGAAAAGACCTTGGAGCTCAGTGCCTCTCAACTGGGGACCTAGGGGAGGTGATTCTTCACTGACTCCATGCAGCCATCTCTTAATCATAGCTTCCCTCCCAAAGGCTGGACAAACCACCTAAGATAACCACCTGCTCTCATGTGAACGGAATTTTAATTCTATTCACCCCATGTACTCTGGGTGAGAGACTGAGCTCTAAATTTTGGTTCTGTCTTAACCAATTCATTATCATCTGTGCTTTGTATTATGAGAAGTGTATATTTAAGCATGGTTGGTTGAAATAGGCATCAAGTGTGTGTGTCTATCCATGTTGCTGTGTAGCCTTGTTCATAGTCAATATTGTATGTTCCTGATCTTCAGGTGACCCTGTTGGCTTAAAAAATAGTCACAATCTAAAAGCTGAGAGTTGTGTTTTATTTGGTGGAAATTTTTAGGACTTCAAGCCCAGGAGACAGCATCTCAAGTGACCCTGAGAGAATTGCTCCAAGGAGGTGGGGGGAGGAATCAGGTTATATAGAAGTTTGCAACAAAGCGCAGGTAGTCTGAACATCAAAAGATTATTGTTAATGAAGTAAATCAGATTAACCAAGCTAAAGAATTTAGCGCTTTTCTATTTACGGGACAATGAAAGAGCCTGGGCTCACTTGAATCATTCCTTTCACATACACCTCAGCTATCTGGAGCCAGTATCCTGCTTTCATATCCTGAGTTGCTCAGAGCTCACTGTAGGGAGTGGCTACAGCCTAATGGCTGCCAGGTTGTGGGCATTCTTCTCCTTCCTGAGTGCCCGAAAGGCTCAGGAATTCACATTTAGAGAGCCAGAACATCACTGTGACATCCTTTGTTTACTGTTGTGACAGGAAATCCTCCATTTCTCAAGACCTTTACATTTTCCCTTCTTTTATGCGTTCTGAGGTCTCCAGGGTTTGAGACATGGTCATTTTCACTTAGGGTGACACCTCACAACTCGTGGCTATCACCTTCAGTGACTCAGAGAAGGAGAGGTCTTGGCCATTTTTGCCCTTCATTCATTCAGTGACTAATTTTTGAGTGTCCGTTATGTGTCAGGTATGCTAGTTCTAAGTATTGAGTGTAAAGCAGTGAATTAACCCGGCAACAAACCCTGCCCTTATGCATCTTTTTTCCTGGTGGGGAAAGAAAGAGGCAGAGAGAGAGAATAAATAAAATAAATAAGTGAATTTCTAGAAATAAAGTAGTTGAATGAAGATTAGTGCTATGGAGAAAAATAGAACAGGAAAGAGAGAGAGGAAGTGCTGGGAACATCAGTGGTGTTTGTGTGTCTGTCTGTGCTGATGCTCAGCTTCAAATACAGTGGTTGGGGGCCCAAGGCAGCCTTGAGCAGACACCTGGAGGACGTGACGGATAGTGAGCTTGGTGGATATGGAGGAAGAGCATTCAGGCAGAGGGAAGAGCAAGCAAACAGTTCTGTGAGGGGAGCAGGAGGAGCTCAATGTGTGGAGCTTCACACAAGGGTGGGGGGCCATAGGTGAGATTTAGGGAGGTCCAGTATGGGAGGGCTTTTGACTTCACCTTTGACCCCTAGTGAGGTTCAGAACAATGGGGGAGGGGGAATGTGAACCGTTGTTAGTTTTCTGTGTGCTCAGTCATGTCCAATTCTTTGTGACCCCATGGACTGTAGCTCGCCAGGCTCCTCTGTCCACAGAATTTTCCAGGCAAGAATACTGGAATGGGTTGCCATTTCCTACTCCAGAGGATTTCCGACCGAGGGGTCAAAACAGGGGTCACGTCTCTTACGTCTCCTGCAGTGGCAGGTGGATTATTTACTACTGAGCCACCTGGAAAGCCTACTGTGAACAGAAGGGGGGAACTTAATATTCCCTGAACATGACTGGTGACAGGACCAAACGCTTTTTAATCTTTTAAGATTTTCTACAAGTGTATTAAGTACCTGAAGGTCAGCAGATGTCTTTCTAGCATTAGAACTAGGAATAGATACATTCCCACCAAACCCTCCTTGCCTTTAGATTAATACCTACTATCTGGCATTTTGGGCTTCAGCTGGTAAAGAGCCCACCTGCCAATGCAGGAGATGTAAGAGCTGCGAGTTTGATCTCTGGGTTGGGAAGATCCCCTGGAGGAGAGCATGACAACCCGTTGCAGTATTCTTGCCTGGAGAATCTCCATGGACAGAGGAACCTTCAGGCTACAGTCCAAGGGGTCACAAAGAGTTGGACACGACTGAGGTGACTTAGCACATGCATGTGCACATTGGCATTTTACATGGTAATTTGAGAGAGTACCACTCCATTGAGAAAATGATGTATTTCTGTAGGAAGGATACAGAGAAGGTGATGTCTATTTAAATGCTATCTTCCTAAAGCATGTTAGGTTAGAATTTCTCCTGCCCTCTGATCAGTGCCATCTTCTACTTTTTTTTTTTTAATAGCTTTAAACAGTATGTTCCAGGAATATGTAGTTAGGCCTATGGTCTGGAATTCTCTTCCCACGGAACTCCAAAGAAACTTTCATGCACCTGTGTTCAAGTGACTACAACTTTCCCTTGAGACGGTTCGTGAACTTTTCAACTCTTGTCAGAGACACCTCTGAGAGATCAAAAGTCTTTGCTCAAAGGAAGTGCGCCATAGAACTGGACAAAGTTGAACTGTTAAGAATGTTGGCTGTATTTTATCAAAACAAACACAACCCCAGAGACTTTTTGGAAGTTCAACTACTCCTGTTGGGCTTTGGAAGTTCTCTGCTGTTGTATTTTGGGGTCACAGGTTCACTGAAGCTAAGTTCCCTTCTAGCTTTAAAATTCTCCTGGTGTCTGGTTTTGATCCGTACTTCCATCAGAGCCTTAAAGACATGAAAGGCATTCTGATTAAATCTGTGGCTATCACAAATCCAAGAGGAATAACTGATTCATTGGACAACTGTTTCAGAATGAAAATTAGAAAGATGAAATCAACCAGGGGTAAAAGTAAACATTTGCATTTTGGTTATTACAGTGAAAGAAATCTGGCTTGATAAAATAATTTATTTACAATATATTTCATTATACTCTGTCCTCAGGAGCTTTTTGGTAGCTGTTAAGAGATGCACCAAAAAATGATTGCATTCTGCTGGAGGAGGAGGCAGCAGGTGTAACCTCACATACAAAGAGCAGTTAAGGAAATAATGCATACACAGCTCAAAAAAGAGAAGTTTGGGTAAACTTAAAGAGTCTGAGCAGGCATGCATGCACACAATAGTCGCACTGGACCATGTATCCCCAAAGAGCAGAAATCCAACCAGTGGATGGAAAGTTCAGAGCCTGAGCCCAGTATTCTGAATTGTCCAACGTTTTGAATTGTCTACAACTTCAAAAATTAGTCTGTCTGAATATACCAGCAGAGTCTGAATTTTAATGGGTGATCTGTTGGAAGAAAGGGAAGACTATGTCACCTACAACACATTTTAGGGTTTGAAATAGCCTTTGAACTCAGGCCTTGTGATAACCAGTCCAGCATTTTCTTTATTACCCCATGTTGCTCAGTCACTCTGTTCATCCTTAAACTTACTTTTGGGATACTGCCCTGCTTCATCAAAATTATGCCATCCATCAGAATTTGCGCTCTGATTGTCAGAATCAAATTTTATGGGATGAAAACATGCTTCTGTGTTTTAAAGAGATATAAAATATCAGGATTTCTCTTAGAGCATTTTTGTCATAGTTTTAAATTACATAACCAGTAGTTTGGTGATTTTTTTTTTGTTGGTTACAGATAGAAAATGAATTGATTTCCTATGTGCATGATGGTAGTGAAGCACTTCTTGACAGTTTCATCATCTTTGCAAATAGCTCAGAGCTTGGAAAACAGAGTTTGCCCCAAACTCTTTTTGTGACTGTTGAATCAGTAAACGATGAGGCTCCAGTAATAACAGCCAATAAAATCCTCCAGGTGAGTGCTCCATGCTTTTGAATTTATCATAATAATACAGGGCTACCTGCTTGATTTTCTTTTGTATTATTTTTGATGTTAATAAGATATATGACTATGTATGTATAGTTGACATATTCCAGCTGGTTTTAAATAAATGTTAGTCATACCAAGACATTAGATTTTGGCTTGTGCTATTCTAAACCAGTCATCTAAAATGTTATTTTCCAAGTGACAAAGGATCTAGTCCACCAAACTACAACTTGGTGCAACATACCCATGATATCCAGCTGGTAGTTGACACAAAGAGAAAAAGGATCTTTGGAGAGTGGTGTCCTGGCAGGTGACAGAGAGGGGCAGGAAGAAAGCAAGGAGAACAACAAAGAAATAAGGAACAAGAAGCCTTTGACCTTGATTTATAAGACACTCCAGCACCAGCTGGATGATTATGCTGGCATACCCAGGAACCCACCAGGGGCTAATCTAAATAGAAAATTTTGCATTGTTAAAAATCACTGGAGTTTTTATGTTTTTATTTGCTCACAATAATTGGATCTGGGAATAGGCTTTGTAGTGCTTTTAATTCTATTACAGCTTGTTCGTTATGCAGCCTCTACATTTTAAGTGAAAAATTGATGATGGTGTTTTTAAATCTTTGGAACCCATTCCTTTATCTTTTAGTTGACTTCCCAGTCATTGCCCAGGTACCTGGGGATAGTGTATTCCAACCGGTCAACCGTGTGGGCCTCCCACTCTGTTTTCAGCTTCCTTTCTCCCTCTCTCCAGACTTATTTTAGTACCTGTTGACCCAGTCTCAGCAAAATGATCTGAGAAGTAGGCTGTGGGCTAGTGTGGTGAACTGTAGGAGTCGATCATTATTAAACACAGTTATAAAAGTTTACATTTATTACTGAGTAGAGTACTGTCCATCTTCCATGCTGGTGTCATTTTCACAGCCTTACAAAAGAACTGCTGTGATTAATACCCTTGTTATAGATGGGAGTGCTGAGGCTCTGAGCAGTCTCAAGGGAAGGTGTGGACTTGAAGCCGAGCGTGCCCAAGCCTGACTGTCTCACCACTGTGCTCTGCCACTTCCCCTCTTACCCATGACTGACTCAAGCTCTCCCAGTGTGTCTTTGTGATCAAGGGCTGTCTTACTAGTGAAGAAAAATCTCCAGAGCTTTTCTTCCTCTTGCTCCTACTAAAGTGGACTTACAGGAATAGGTCTGAAGCAGGCATATTGACACCCCCGTGTGCTCAGGAGCCTCGGCAGAGGATCTGAGCACTTTGCTGAGTGATGCTGAACTGAGGGGTGAGAAAGATCTAGGGGAGGGACCGGGGCTCTAGAAAGAGAAGAGCTAGAGTTGCCTGAGAGAGAGAGGAGGACCAAGGAATTAGGTAGTGAACTCTCAGGCTTCCTTATGGAAAGGAACTGAAGCCCCGCTGTGGGCTTGCTGTTCAGTTCTGAGGTACCATCAATTGTAAGAGGCACCATCAACTTAATAATAGCTTTACTATATTTAAATGTACTTGTCAATTTAAGATGTTCAGAACATTAGATTGTGAGGAGAAAAAAAGTGTACCCTAGACTTGGTCTTAAAATTAGGAAAATATAGTCTGCCGGGAACCTTGCTTGCTCAAGTAGTCTGCCCAGACCTCTTGCCCCATCCCTGAATCCAGTGTTTTTCTCAATAATAATAAAAAAAATAATAATAGTAGCTGGGAGCAGGGCCCATTGCCTTTACTCCTGCCTGTCCCCCTCGATAGCCTGGATCCAGGCCAGGAAAGATGCAACTTCCCAGTTTTGAGTTGTGTAGTCATTTGACACTGGCTCTTTCTGAACTTATTTTTTATTTATCTAGTAAGAAACTCATTTCTGCCATGAAAGTTCTGGATTAAAGTTAGGAGACCAGAGTTAAAAGCTTGTAAACTGCCCAATTTAAGCAAAATTTCCCTGGGCCTCAGCTGAGCTTTCAAAGAATTGATGCTTTCAAACTGTGGTGCTGGAGAAGACTCTTGAAAGTCCCTTGGACAGCAAGGAGATCAAACCAGTCAACCCTAAAGGAAATCAACCCTGAATATTCATCGGAAGGACTGCTGCTGAAATTCCAATACTTTGGCCACCTGATGTGAAGAGCCAACTCATTGGAAAAGACCCTGATGCTGGGAAAGATAGAAGGCAAAAGGAGAAGGGGTCAGCAGAGAATGAGATGGTTAGATAGCATCACCAACTCAATGGACATGAATTTAAGCAAACTCTGGGAAATAGAGGACAGAGGAGCCTGGTGTGCTGCAGTCCATGGTGTTGCAGAGAGTTGGACACAACTTAGCGACTGAACAGTCTCTGGGCCTCACCTTCCTCAATAGCAAAGCCATAAGCATGTTGCAGGGTAGGGTGTGTGAGCGTCTCTGTGTGTGTATGCTTTCCTTGATCATCTCGCAGGCCCGCCCAGTTCTAACATCTTGTGGTTTTTATGACAGGAAACATTGTTTGACACTCTCAGGGTAAAGCTACACTTAGATGGATGAAGGGGCTATTGAGCTTCCATTTTCTGTTGGATGGAATCATTCCAGGCTAGACTGGGGGAACCTTTTCTCTGACTGGGAAACATATGAATAGTTTTGGTTTTAAAGTCAGTGTCTAAAATCTGGAGGTGACTAGGTATGACGGTAGGACATATTAACTAGTCATATATACATGTAGAAATAGTTTTGGTAGGATTTGCTTGATTATTTTAAAATGGAAGAAATCTCAAGAATTTGTTTCTTTAGTTGTAGATGGTGGTCATGGGGCTCTATCAGTGAAAATCTTTCCATATCAAGGTGTTTAGGCTTATTTGCCAAAAAAAAAAAAATGATTTTTTTTGTCGTTTAAATTGTGATGATTGTGAATAGAGGCTTTCTAGATTTCACTGATTACCAGTCATCTGGTGCAGAACATATTAATAGTGCCAGGACTCCTTAAGCATGGGTTTGTTGCCTGCTCCGGAAGCCTAGCTGGACCCTGGTCACCCAGCCTTCTAGGCATGCTCCTCGCATAGATGCTTCCCTGATGGCCTTCCCAGCTGAAGGAGCAGTGTGCTGTCCTCTGTCCCTTGACCCTGCTTTATTCTCCTTTGTAGTAAGCGAATATTGATTGTCTCCTCCCATAAACGTAAGCTCCATTGGGAAGGGAATTTGCTCTCCCTTTCCTGTGGTGGCCTCACTGTCTGGCACAGTCCCTGACAAGTAATAAGGGCAATAAATTTTGACTCTCTAAGTGCTCCATGGAGTTTCTGTTGATTGGAGAAGACCTTGATGGTATGTGATAAACAGTGATGAACTGTGGTAGTTTTCTGCAGAGCACTTAAGGGGACAGAGAGCCATGGGGTCAGAGAATGATGACCTTGCAGAGAGCATGGTGAGGGAAGGTCTTATCAAGGAAGGGACATTTGAGCAGAGCCCTGTGTGTCAGGGGTTCCCAAGCCCTCTACAGGTTTGTTGGTTAGCGGTTAGCAAGGACTCATAGAACTCAGCATAGAATCAAATTATGGCTAAGATTTATTTCAGTGAGAGATATGAAGCAAAGTCTGCTCGGGGAAAAGGCACGTGGGGTGAAGTCCAGAGGAAGGGAGGTCAGGCTATAAGAGTCCTCTCTCAGTGAAGTCACACAGGATGCACTCAATTCTTCTGGCAGCAAATTGTGATGATGTGCAGGAAGTGGTGTCTACCAGGGAAGATCATTAGATCCTAAGTACCCAAGATGTTTACTGGGGGCTGGAGCTCAATAAACAGGCGCCCTCTACCTAGTATGTACCAAGTCCCAGATTCCCAGGAGGAAAGCAGGGGCCCAGCACAAATTACATTGTTTGTGCTGTTTAGATACACACTCTTATTATTTTAGGAAAAGGTCTGTATCAGTACAGGAAACTGTTTAATAACGGAGTTTCCAGATGCCAGCCAAGTAGCGATTTGCACACAGGACTCCCTAAGGAAAGGCAGTCTTAAGCCTACTTTTTCTGAATAAAGGCCAGGGTGAGTGGGCTCAGGTAGGGGAGAGAGGAACCATATGAATGTTAGGAGCACAAGCATTCCCAGCAAAGGATTCAGCTGAAGCAAAAGTTGTGAGTCTGTAGCAGGTTTGGAGTGTTTGAGGACGTGAGAAGCTCAGAGTGACCAGAGCAGATGGAGGGAGGAGAGTGGTCCGCCATCAGGTTCCATGGTAAGAGCTGACTGCTGGGTATAAGGACCCCCTATGGTAAACCATGTCATTCCACTAGGCTTCAGAGGAGATGGGGAAGTGGGCCAGCATTTATTGAGCCCCTGCCAGACTCCATTCTAGAAGCATCACATGTGACTTCTCATTCATTGCTCTCATAGTCCTTGATGTAGAATGAGGATTGCAGTAGATCTGGGCGCAGAAAGGTTAAATTGCTTGACCACAGTCATATAGTTAGTAAGAGAGTGAGCTTTAAGCCCAGGTGGTCTCAGCAGAGTCCACTCTGCTATCCACAATGTGAATGATCTGGTTCAGTGTTTTAGAACTCCAGGTTGCAAACTGTTCATAGTCTGTGAAATTAATTGAGTGGAACAGGACCAACATTTTAAAAACAAATTAAATAGAATCAAATAGAACAGGTAGTATCAGAATGCACTGTGTGTAGCAAGGGCAGGATTGTTATATGAAACTTTTGCTTCATTTTAAACACACACACATACAAATACACATATATGTTCTAGGTTGTTGTGTAAAAAGCATCCCTCTCTTTGGGTGTTAAAGAACATTATATGACACTGATCTAGCAAATCTAAATGTGTTGATATAGATAAATCGCTTTTTAAAATTACTCTTCCTGTTCCTAGGAACACCTGACCTTTGACAGGTTGAGTCAAGTCTTAGAAGTTCATTTGTAGAAACTTCTATCTAGCAGGGACCTGGAAGTGGATACTGGAGGGATTTAACAGAGTTAATGCAGCCTGTAACACCCCCCCACCCCACCTCACCACCAGATACTCCTTCATCAGGGTACTTTACCACATGCAAGAAGTCTCTGTGTTCAGGGGAGGAGGCATAGATTGTCACTATCAGCTTTGAAGTCTCCCTGTGAACACTGTCATCATAGGCCTACCTGCCGGTTCAGCCCTGCCCGCCCATTCGCTGCCCATCTGCCTGTACCGTCCAGCAAGAAAGGAGACGGGGATGGTCAGACTAGGTACATTGTCTACAGACATGTCTGATTCACTTTAGGTACTGCTCTACAGCCCAGAGTCATGGTGAGGAGGGCATATACAAAAAAAGGAAGAACATCATAAATTATAAAATTTTAAATATTAGGGAAAAAAGGGTTGTAGACCTGGGTATATAATGACAACCTTCCTTTTCTGATATATATAGTATAATGTGAATGAAATTGGTTTAAAGATTTTAGAAGAAGGAAATCTTGAGCCCTAAAATTTTATGATATAATTATAGTGTCTATTATCAATCTCAGTATAATTTAGATCTGATGAAAAAGAGCCAAGAGGCAGCTTATTTCGAGAGCCTGTGTTGGCAGTTTATGACATCTAAGATATCCTTTACTTTTTGCCCCTAATATTTTTTTTATTGAAGTATGATCTCTCTATCATATCCATGACAGTGTGTAATAGCAATGACAAATGAACACAGAAAACTTCCTGGAAAAACTGTGTGTGTGGAACATATCGCAAAGTGTTCTCCGAAACTGACAACTTTTAATACAATTAAAGAAGTGCCACATGTTAGGCTTGTTAACTTTCTGAAAATTGATATATAAAGTATATGCATTTCATCAAAATAGTAAAGCTCTGGGAGTAGTTTTTCCAACAAAATAATAATTTCCCCAAAGCTATGGTTACTAGTTACTTCTTTCTAGGGAAAATTTCAAATGTAGGGAATTATTTCAGGCAGTGATTTTTCTTTTCCTAGATTTCAGAGCATGGGAAACAGTAATAATAACTATAAATTACATAATCATAAGAAAGGTAGTACTAAAGAATGTTCTAACAGTTGAACAATTTCACTCATCTCCTGTGCTAGTAAGGTCATGCTTAAAATCTTGCATGTTAGGCTTCAGCATTATGTGAACTAAGAACTTCCAGATGTCCAAGCTGGGTTTAGAAAAGATAGAGGAACCAGAGATCAAATTGCCAACATTTGCTGGATCATAGAGAAAGCAAGAATATTCCAGAAAAACATCTACCTCTGTTTAATCAACTACGCTAAAGCCTATGCTTTACGCAAAAGCCTAAGCTTTTGCTTCCCTGGTGGCTCAGAGGTTAAAGCATCTGCCCACAATGCGGGAGACCTGGGTTCGATCCCTGGGTCAGGAAGATGCCCTGGAGAAGGAAATGGCAACCCACTCCAGTATTCTTGCCTGGAGAATCCCGTGGACGGAGGAGCTTGGTGGGCTACAGTCCATGGGTTCGCAAAGAGTCGGACAAGACTGAGCGACTTCACTTTCACTTTCAAAGCCTATGACTGTGTGGATCATAAACTGTGGAAAGCTCTTAGAGAGATGGGAATACCAAGCCATCTTACCTGTCTTCTGAGAAACTTGAATGCAGGTTGAGAAGCAACAGTTAGAACCCTGAATGGAACAACCGATTGGTTCAAGACTAAGAAAGGAGTACAACAAGGGCTGTCTGCTGTCACCCTGTTTGTTTAACCTATACGCTGAGCGCATCATGAGAAACGCTGGGCTGGATGAGTTACAAGCTGGAATCAAGATAGGCGGGAGAAACATCAACAACCTTAGATACACGGATGATACCACTCTAATGGCAGAAAGCGAAGAACTAAAGAGCCTCTTGATGAGGGTCAAGGAGAAGAGTGAAAGAGTTGGCTGAAAACTAAATACTAAAAAATACTAAGATCTTGGCATCTGGCCCCATTCGTGGCAAATAGAAGGGGAAAAGGTGGAAGTAGTGACAGATTTCCTTTTCTTGGGCTCTAAAATCACTGCGGATGTTGACTGCAGCCGTGAAATCAGAAGACGATTGCTTCTTGGCAGGAAAGCTATGACACACCTAGACAGTGTGTTGAAAAGCAGAGACATTGCCGATAAAGATCCATATAGTCAAGGCTGTGGTCTTCCCAGTAATCATGCACGGTTGTGAGAGCTAGACCGTAAAGAAGGCAGAGCTCCAAAGAATTGATGCCTTCAAACTGTGGTGCTAGAGAAGACTCCTGAAAGTCCTGTGGACAGCAAGGAGATCAAACCAGTCAATCTTAAGGGAAATCAACCCTGAATTTTTGTTGGAAGGACTGATGCTGAAGCTGAAGCTCCAGTATTTTGGTCATCTTGTGCGCACAGCTCTGAGCAACAACCTCAACAACAGTCGCTGATGCTTACATTGCACTTACTCTGCTTCTAACATTGTTCTAAGCATTTTGTATTTATTTATTCATCGAATCTGTAACAACTCTCTGGGATGTGGTTTTCATTTTAAGGATGAGGAATCTGGGGCACAGAGAGACTCAGACATTTGCCCATGATCAGAAATGGAAGAGCCCCTAGTAGACAGTAAGTGACAGAGGTGAGGATGTAAGTTTTCACTTGTAACTGTGATGCTCTACTCTCTCTTCCTTCATGGTTATAGGTAAGAAGCCCAAGGACCTGAGGAAGTAGATAGAGTGAGTTTTACTGTTATTTCCATTTTCAAAAAGAGAGAAAGCTTCAGAAATGAAGTGAGTTGCCCAAAATAATCAAGTTAGACAGTGGCAGAGTCTGGGACAAAAACAGTCCTAAAATGAATTAATAAGGCCTCTGTATTATGAAGCATTCTTCAGAGAAAGAACCAATAGGGTGAGTGTGTGTGTGTATTATTTGTTGGTTTATTATAAGGAATTGACTTACGTGATCATGGAGGCTTGCAGGTCCCAAGATCTACGGGCAAGGGGGCAGGCTGCAAATGTGGGAGAACCAATAGTGTGAAGTCAAGGGAAAGTCTCCAGGCCAGAATACTGGAGTGGGTAGCCCTTCCCTTCTCCAAGGGATCTTCCCAACCCAGGATCGAACCCAGGTCTCCCGCATTGCAGGTGGATTCTTTACCAGCTGAGCCACAAGGGAAGCCCAAGAATACTGGAATGGGTAGCCTATCCCTCCTCCAGCAGGTCTTGCCGACCCAGAAATCGAACTGGGGTCTCCTGCATTGCAGGTGGATTTTTTTTACCAACTGAGCTATAAGAGAAGCCCCATGTAAAGGCTTTCCTGGTTCAAACGCAGTCAGGCAGGAAAGAATACTCTTTACTCAGGGAAGGATCAGCCAGTTTGTCCCACTCAGGCCTTCAGCTGATTGGTGAGGCCCTCTCACCTGAGATGGGGCTTCCCTGGTGGCTCAGACAGTAAAGAATCTGCTTGCAATGCAGGAGACCTTGGTTCAATCCCTAGGTTGGGAAGATCTCCTGAAGAAGGGAATGGCTACACACTCCAGTATTCTTGCCTGGAAAATCTCACGGACAGAGGAGCCTGGTGGGCTGTCCAGGGGGTGGCACAGAGTCGGAGGCGACTGAGTGATTAACACACACACACACACACACACACACACGCACGCACACCTAAGAGAGGGAAATCTGTGTTATTCAGCTGATTTAAATGTTAACCTCCTCCAAAAACATCTTCGTAAAAACACCCACAGTAGTATTTGACCAAATATCTGAGTACCCTGTGGCCCAGTCATATTGACATATAAAATTAACCATCAGAGTCTTCAGATTCTCTTGCTGTCTTTGACTTTCAAACAGCATTTTCTCAAGACCTTCAGACCATCCCACATGACCGCTCACTCTCCTCACTTGTCATCGGAGCTTAGAGGAGGTGGCACAGAGACTCATCTACAGCCTGTGTGGGAGAAGATGGCAGGAGGACGGGGTAGAACTGCTGAGGCTCTCAGACTCTGGATGGGAGTGCAGAGGCAGGAATCTGAGCATTCACCACTCAGTCCCAGCATTCCAAGCACACTCCTTTCTCCTGAAGTACTTTAAACAACATTGCTTTGAAGCACATGACCAATCACTGGTGGTACAGGAGGTCATTTCGGCATGACAGACTGGAGTTAGGAATTTGAGTTAGACTGTGTGGGGTGATTCCTTTGCATTTTCCTCTGAAGTACACTCTCCTGAGTACTTTTGTACTCAGGCATGACCAGTGATTTTCGTGCATGCTTGATAAAATGTACTGGTGTCCACAAGGGGGCTTCATTTTTCTATTTTTCACCTTTTGCTTTCAGTGATCCTGTACATTTTGTTTTGTTGTTGTTGTTTATACCAAAAATAGAACTATTTGCTTGTTTCTGATAAGCACTTGCCATCACTGTAAAGATCTCTGAGAGCTATGGACCGTGGAGCAATGAGGGCCGCAAAGTCCGAAACGGTGACTTGGAGGCCTGGAGGCCTGGAAGGATCAAAGAGTGGGATAGTCCATTCACAGATATTTCACATCCCTCCTGAAACTCCAAACAAAGGCCTGGGTTTTTAAATATTTGGATCATAATCTGGATATATTGGATCATTTTTCTAAATCCCACGTCCTGTTTAAATTAAAAGTGAATTAAAAAAATACATCATTTCAGGTTCAAGTGTTAATTTTTTCAGATATTTATCCCTTAAGCCGTTTTTTATTGGGCTTTGGATCACACTGAAATCTGAATTCAAGTTTGGAGTCTTTGTTTTCTTGTCCCTGCCCATTTGAAGTTTCTGTTACCGAAGACTAGGCATTAAATCCGGTCTCATCAAAAGCAATGGGACTTTTAACTGAAGTAAATTTTGTTTGAGTGGAAATGGAGAACTGAGGTTACTAGCTCTTGTTTTGAGTGGCAGATTTTACATTGGTTTTGGAAGATGATATATTCTAGAGGCAAGAGGGGCAAAAACGGTGTTTCACAGAATAGTAACTACAGTGGAAAACATGCTTCATGCAGCTTTTGTGTGCACCACTGGAAAAAATGAGTATCTGCGAGTCACAGGAAGAGAAATGGCAGTATGTTTCCAAATCAAGTTCCTGAAGAAATGAAGATAAGATTCATATATGGATTTTAAAATGTAAAAAGGGCAAAACTAGGATGATTGGGCTTAGAATTTAGTTAGGCAGTCCAACTTGTATATTTTATAGAAACTGTAGCCTTTTCATGGATTAACTGAAAGCCAAAACTTACAATTTGACATTAGGTTGATTAGTATTTCTGGTAGCTATTAAAATTGATGTGCTTAGAGTTTAGGGCTGAAAAATCCTGTGTGGGCATATTCCAAATACCAAGACATAGGAGCATCCATTGGCAACACAAACATTAAACAGACAAACTACGCATCCCAAATTATGGAGGAATGCTGTGGGATGAAGCAAATGTGCGGTGCGTATCGTAGAACAGCCAATTCATGGTTATGAAAGGGGAAAGAGATGGGGGAGGGGTAAATCAGAGTATGGGATTAACAGATACAAACTACTATACGTATAATAGATAACAAGGATTTACTGCATAGCACAGGGAACTATATTCAATATCTTATAATAAGCTATAGTGGGAAATAATCTGAAAAAATACATACATATATATAACTGAATCACATTGCTGTATACCAGGAAGTAACACATTATTATAAATCACCTACACTCCAATATTCTTTTTAAATTTTTGTGTGTCGGGGGCGGGTGGGGGATTTTTTTTGTGGCCCACGGGCTTAGTAGTTGCGGCATGCAGACTTGCATGTTGACTCGTGACGTGTGGGATCAGTTCTCCAACCAGGGATCAAACCCTATGTTGGAAGGTGATTAACCACTGGAACACCAGTTAAGTCCCTATACTCCAATTTTTTTTTAAGTTAAAAAATAAAAAAGAATAGCGTCAAGAGTGATATTACATTCTAGGTGACTTTTAAGTAATATTAAAAAATCACATCCATTCTCAGAGCCAAATCTGATGAAGAAAGATGAGTAACATAAAAATAATATTTATTGGATAGTTACTCTGTGCCAGGTAAAACTTGTTCTCAGTACTTTACAGTGCTTTATATCACTCATTATACAAAATAATTCTATTATTCCTACTTCACTAAAGAGGAAATTGAGGCACAGAGAAATTGAGAAATGTGCCCAAAGTTTCATAGCTAAAGTGGCATATCATTTCTGGTAGAAAAATGTAGAAATCCTATGTAGTTTCTGATCGCCCTTTCTCAAATTCTGTTTAGTCATAGTTAATTTCACAAACTGCATTTTCTACTGAAGAGAACAGCCCATTAGACCAGAGCAATTACCTCCTAAATAGTTTAGGACAGAATTTTTAAAGAGTTGGTAACAAGTGTAGAAGAGGATAAGGTTCTTGTCAGAGAGCAGAGAATGACACATAAGTTTGGAAATATGCACAGTATTTTTGTGGGATGACTTTATAAATACAGAGAGAAATGTGAAAATCTATTTAGTGATAAAGCCGCCGCCTTTAGTGTTGGTGAAATATCACATGACCGTAGGACTAGAGAAACCCCAAGCAGCATGATTCCATGAGATGTGATGTGATGTCTCAGCAAGCACTTAAAACTCAGTGGCCCTAGTGGTAAAGGACCCACCCGCCAGTGCAGGAGACATAAGAGACACGGGTTCAATCCCTGGGTTGGGAAGATCCCCTGGAGGAGGAAATGGCAACCCATTCCGGTGTTCTTGCCTGGAGAGTCCCATGGACAGAGGAGCATGGCAGGCTACAGTCCATGGGGTCGCAAAGAGTTGGACACGACTGAAGTGACTTTTGGGGCTTTGGGGGTTTCAAAACTGAACTCCTTCTCTTACTGCCCAGATCCGCACCTCCCGCACCTACCCTCATTCCGGTTGATGGTGATTTGGTCCTTCTAGTTGCTGAGACCCAAACCAGGTCCTTTTCACTGTCTTCCTTCTTCTGCACCTCACCACACCTAGCTCGTTAGAAACTGTCGACAGACCCAGAATTTCCCCACTTCTTCCCTCCTTTCCAGTGTCCCCCACTCTCTTCTCTCTGCAGGATTATAGCAGTCGTCTCCTAACTGTTGTCCTGATTTTATCCTTGGCCTCCCACACTCTGTCCTTGACACAAGGCCACAGGGATCTGTTACCACTAAGCTGGCCCAGGTTACGGCTCACCTAAAGCCCCATGGTAATTCCTGGTTGCACTCAAGTGAAGCCCAGGCAGCCTTCAGGAGCCTGCAGGATTTGACCTTGGAGGCCGTGTCCATGTGCCTCCTTCTGCTCTTCAGCTTGCTAGTTCTGGTCCCGCTGCACTGGCCTCTTTGCTGCTCCGCAGACGGCCGAGGCTCGCTCGCACGGTAGGGCTGTGCGCTCTTGGTTGTTCTTCCCCACGTGTCCTCATGGATCCTCCCTCACCTCCTTCCAGTTTTCCTCAGATAAGCCTCCTATTTAACATCTGAGCATCTCATTTTGCTTCATTTAAAATTTTTTCACAGTGCCTGTGACTCTCTAACAGACGGTGTCATTTATTTTTTCATTATTCCTATCATTTCTTCCCTGTATCCCTTTATCCCCTGCTGCTGGAATGTATGCTTCATGAGGACCAGACTCTGTTTTGTATACTAATGTACTGCAAGCACCAGAACATTGCCTGGGGTGTAGCAGGTGCTCAAAAAAGGATGACTTGTTGAATAATGTAAATAGATTTTAAAATACAATTGGAAAAATAGAGACTGTTACTCAGAAACAACTGTAGTAAGCACTCACCTGGGCTTCCTAGATGGCTCAAGTGGGAAAGAACCTGCCTGCCAATGCAGGAGATGCAGGCAGGAGACTTGGGTTTGATGCCTGGGTTGGGAAGATCCCCTGGAGAAGAAAGTGGAAACCCACTCCAGTGTTCTTGCCTGGAAAATCCTATGAACAGGGGAGCCTGGCAGGCTATAGTCCATGGGGTCCTGTAGAGTTGAACACAACCAAGCAACAGCACACACACACAAGCATAGTAAACATGGCAAGGCCATGGGGACTAGGTATTTGTTTCCCTGCAAGATGGATAGGATAAAGGAGAATTAAAAAATAAAAAATGTACTGTTTATGTTCTGCCCTCAAATATTTAAAAGCTGATTAAATCATTTGCTTCTTGAAGTAATGAATAGAAACCCTTAAGTCAACCCTATGGGGTAGTTTCTGTGATTATTTGAGATTCCATATGGAGTGCTTAGCATATACCAGCCACACAGACAGTACTTAGTAACCATCAATTTTATTGCTTTTGTACTTTACGCAAATGCATATGCAGCTTAAATAATTAGTTCTGAATAAATAACAATGAATCCTGTTTTTTTATTGAAATCTCATAAATTAAATAAACACTACAACATGCTCTGCATTTCATCTGGCATTTAATTATATGTCTGTTTTGAATTAAGACTCATCATGCTTTAAAAACTTGAGTGAGTTGCTCTAGTTTTTTTTTCTTTTAAGTCTTTGTGCAAGGGGCCGGTGTCTCATAGCTATTCAATTTACTGGTGTTATGTGATTGGAATTTGTCCTCACAAGATCTGTGATTCTTTCTTTTTAAGGTGTGGGTGAATTCTGTCACTGAGATTACCCGTGATGAACTCTGTGCAGTGGATAGGGACTCCTCCCCACAGGACCTGGCCTACTTGGTCTCTCCACCCAGCAATGGACATTTGGCTCTCAAGTCCATTCCTGGCCGTAGCATCCAGAACTTCACCCAGGCTCAGATCAACGAGGGCCAGCTAGTGTTTGTACACACCGGTAGGTAACTGAGAAAAGCAATGTGAAACTAAAATGTGTTTCAGTCAAAGGTTAACATGTAGTCAAACCTAATAGCTGCAGATGGAAAACCACAAGCCATCTAAAACCCTTGCAGACTGTATAGTTTTTTTTAAAAAGTGACACATTTTGGTAAGGCCAGTACATTTAAGCTTACATTTGAGTAAGGCCAATAATAGCAAACATCAGAGGGTACCTGTAACTCATACTTGGCTTACTCACATTGTTATGTGAGGTGAAATATGTACATTTCAGATTCTTTTTCTTTATGGGTTATTGCAAGATATTGAATACAGTTCCCTATGCCGTATAGTAAGTCCTTATTGTTTATCCATTAGATATAAAAAAGGTAAATGCAAGCTTCTCAGAGATCTTTTTCCTGACCGCCCACTGAAATCACATCTCTTCCATTTATCTCTATCCCTTATTCTGGCTACTTTACGTTGTAGTATAGACTGATTTGTTCACTTGTGTGTGGTCTGTCTTCCCCACTAGAGTATAAGGGCTAGAAGAATAGGATCTTTCTTTTGTTCGCTCTTACATTCTCAGCACCTAAGAACAGTGACTGGAACATAGTAGGGACTTAATAAAAATTAGTTGTAAGAATGAAATCCTATTGATACCTATTATGTACCAGGTAATGTTCCAAATGCTAGGAATACAACAAATGCATTTGTTAAATGAATAACTACAAGGATGAATGAATGGATATAACTGTAAATCTAAGAGACCCTGATATTAAAAGGCTTTGTTTTCTTCCCTCTGGTCATCAGTAAATCAATAAGTCACATCACCACTGTACATCTGCAGGAGGGGTGATCTAGCTGGCCTGTTTCCTGGCTGCCCTTGACAGTGGTCAGAGAGGGCAAGCTGCCCATTCTCAGCCACAGGAGGAAGTGGGAGGAGGAGGAGTGTGAGCCTGGGGTGCATGATGGGAAAGCTAAAAGCTGTATCTTTCCAGCCACTTTTAATTACCTTCTTTGAAAATATGATAAAGAAAACAAAGATTAAAATCTGCTAAATTCAGAGGTAGTAATTTCCTGATTATCTCTGCAGTTAAGTACAAAGAATTCCCAGATAACCCGAAAAGCATTTACTATGTGACTGCTCTTATCTAGTGGTTCCAAACCTGTAGCCCGGGGACCTGTTGGGGGTTAGTTTTACTGCAATAAAATCTAAAATCATAAATCTACCCACATGTGTACCAAAGCGTTGTTTCTAGACTGAATGATCTTTTCCACATGTGTTTTATTTTTTAATTGTATGCAGTTGTTCTCATTAATAAAGTAAAATTCATTTAAAGGGGCATTGAATTGATAGGATGTTTCTGCCAATTATGTGTGGTTTTGGTTACTAGATACTAAAAATCCAGGTATTATTAGGCAAGGGCCTAGAAGTTTTTTATCTCTATGAAAGGATTATCATATGTTCGAAATAGTGAGAACTGCTTTAGAGACTTGCACAGAGAGAGTTTCTAAGACTAAGCAGTGTGCAGTGGTAAGGAGTTACTGATTGTCTGGCATGTGCTAGGCACTGCAGGAGATACAGTGACAGGACCCATTTCATTTAATCTGCAGAAGTTTTCTGAGTGATTGGGAGTAAACGGTCTCATTATAGAGATGAAGAAACTGAGGCCCAGAAAGATAGAACTGGTCTGATTCTAAAGCTGGGCTTTCTCTAATAGTTGCCACCCATAGAAGGGCAGAGTAGTTTGAAGAGCTGAAGTTACTGTTTGCAGTGAAGGATTGAAATATAAATTAGCTCTTTGGATTGATTTGTTTGTCAACTACCAGGTCAATATTTGCTTTTGGCAAATGGAGAAAATAATTTCTCTTAAAAAAGCAAAAAGGAGAGTTAAAGTCAAGCTCTCTTGAGAGTCAATCCATCACATTTTCTAAATGGACCTAGAGGCAGTAATAGCCTTCAAAGTGGCAGGAGCCCAGCTGCAGATGAGCCTCTTGCTAAAACCAGCTGGTTCTCCCTGCTACATCTGTCCCTCAGCAGCCCCAGACAAAGGCTTAGGTTTAATTAGTCTCTCTTAGCATTTATATCTGCAAAGTGCTCCGCCATTAATCTAATTCATTTTTCCACATAACAGCCTAAGTAGGTCGATACAGCCAAGAAGTGGGGGGATAAATGATTTCAGGTTGCCCTTCTGAAAGTACTGTCAGGTCAGGAGAGTCTAAGGTTATGCAATAAAATCCACAGGTCACTTTCATGTTTCCCTCCCTCTGTCTCTTTGGTCATAATTTGTGTGATAGTCAGTGTACCTAGTACACTGTTCTAGTATTCGTTTTGCTATAAATCCTTTGGATTCCATTTCCATTTTGTTTCTGAATTCATAATAGCAGAAAACATTTTCTCCATAGTTTCACATTTAATTAAATACAACTTTCAAAGTGCTATTTCTAGTAAAAAGGAGCAAACAAACAAAAATAATATTTGGCTGTGCGCCTCTATTCTAAATTAAACAGACCCAGAATTCTCTTCCTCTGTTTTTTTTTAAATATGGTGACTCCAGTATATTGGGGAAAAAAATGTTTAAAGGCTGTAACCTTTTATTTTAAGGAGTTAGAACTCTCTGGGTTTGCTTAAATAACAGAGACTTAAGAGAAGGTTAAGTCATTAACCAGCCTTTTATTAAATCATGTTATTAAGGGAGTACTTGTAGGCAATTGCAGATCCTGATCATGCCTCCTTTGTTCCTTGTCGCATGTCCCTGAGGGCAACGAGGAGGGCATTTCTACCTATTACATGATGCAGAGACCTGTGGGCTGCACATTCACTGCTGGATGAACAATTTCAAAAGGCGAGGGGACTGTGGTCGTCATGCTCTCTGCGTGATGATCTTGCCTGGTGCTTTGGGAGTCAGACTGGTAAAGCACTCGGGGAAACAGGATCAGTAGGGGCCCAGCCCAACTTCTGTTTCACACATAAGTTAATTTATAACTTTGTTGATGTCACTGATCCCTTGACAGAAGTATGAGAGTAGAATTGTTTTCTTGCAGAAATTTAACAAAACTGGGGCTGAGTCTTTCTCCACTTTGCTCTTTCCCCTCTTAGCAGGAAACAGAGATAGATGAATAATGGGAAAGTATTTGGGGGGGGGAGGGGCTGTGTTATTTAATTCCCTCTAGTTTTGATTTTCATTATCATCAAGTGTTATCAATAGTTCAGAAACTGCTAAGGGATGCATGTGTGTGCAGCATCCTTGTATTACTTTTATTGGTATAAATTGACTCCAAGATAATAAAATACAGGTAATGAACATGTCTTAAATTTTTAAAAAAATTTCTTGGAGGTGATATCTTTGCTTTCTTTTATTACTTTCAGGAGAGGATGAGGTGGGAATATGCATTGTAGACCTTTTGGTATTCTTTTCATTTCGTGTTTTGACAGTATTTGATTTGGTGAGCTTGGTTACCATATTAACTAACTCTCAAATTGATAGGAGTAGCTTTGCAGGGAGATCAGGTGGGAGAGAAGGTGAAAGTGGGTGGCTTTTGCAAAATGACCAGACTGATCAGAGTGTAATTTCTTCTCTTGAAGGAGCAATGTCAGGAGGCTTTAATTTTCAGGTTACTGATGGTTTGAACTTTGCACCACGACAAATTTTTAGCATCACAGCTCGAGCTCTGATCATTAGCTTGGAAGTAAACAGAGGACTGAGCATCTTCCCAGGTAAGATTTTAACTTCATTGAGTGTTTGGGTTTAAGTGTTTTTCAATTAATAAATTGAAATATAACTTAATATAATATCTTTCTAAATACAGAAAGTTCTACCTGCATAGTATAAAGTATTATCTTTTACTATAGAGTGACTTCAACAACAGTTACAAAGTCCTAAAAAGGATTGTGTCTTTGCAGGAATTTAACAGAAGTAAGACTGGGTATCCCCCACCCCTATCCCTCCTCTTTCCTGTTCCTCAGAAGAGGGCATGCTGGTGATGGGCAGTGGGGGAAGGAATCTTTGTAGTCCATGTACACTGTTTTCCTGCACTAGCCTTAGGGTCCTTAAAGAAGCAGGAGAGCTTCTATCATGACTACCTGGATCTTGGGGTTTTCTGGTTTTGAATATAAAAAACCTTGTGTATCAGGGGACCAGCAGTTCTTGCTTTGAGGCCCTACAGCCTTTGAACTGGTTTTTGCCAAGCATTTCAGCCTGGCTGAGATGGAGAGATATAAGTGAGCATCTCTGACTCAAAACCCTCACTGCAAGGATAGAACAAGGTTTTACCCAATGGCAAGGGAAATAAAAGAGGAAGAAAAAATTTTTAAACTTGTTATTTCTTTCCAAAAGCACTGAGGTAGATTGCACAGAAAATAATAAAATTTTACATTACAGTTTAAAAAAACCCTGTGTATTATAACTTGTTTAACTGATATACATTATCAGTAATGCTGCAGTCCAGTGGATTGCAAAGAGTCAGACGTGAATTGGCGACTGAACAACAACAGCAATGTTATCAGTAAAATATAGACATTGATCATTTTAATAATATGGTCACTCCATGGTTACTCTAGCCAGTCATTCTCAACCACTGCAAAGCTTTAAAAAATACCAGTGTCTCAGCCTCACCAACTGAATGGGACTCTTTGGACTAGGTACTGGCCACCATTTTGTTTTAAGTTTCAGGTGGTCCTGAAGTACAACCAGGACTGAGATGATGGGGCTAGTGGTGTACTAGTCTTTTAATCCTTATATCTGTGTGAAATAGGTGGTATATTCACAGCAAGTTGGCAGAATTTGTGGCTTAAAGAAATGATATAACTTGATTGTGCAACCAGGAAATAGACAAAGCTTACATACCTCTAAATAAACCTAGAGAAAAATCACTGTTCATAACTTAAAAAAAAAAAAAAACAAGAATTTTAAGGAAAATTTTTGAAAATTTTAGGTGCCTTAAGCCTTTGAGCTCACAAAAAGAATCTTTATCAAAATTTAACTGAAGATATGTTAACCTGGATTCTTCTCTTCTAAAACCTTTTTATAGTCCATAATTTTTCTCTGAAAAGTGCAATGCTTCTATCATTTTTCAAGGCAATTAGAGTGCCATTTGTTGTTTAAAAAAATAAGCAAACTACTACACCCTAATATTTTGGAAAAAAAATACAGCCATCTATTAAAAAGAGGGTCTAAACTTAGAATAAATCTTGTTGCTGCAAAAGATTAAATACCTTTCATCTATTCTGGCTAAACTCTGGTTTGTGATTGAAGACAGATTCAAGGGGAGTTATAGCCACTACAGCTTAGAAAGTTTCGAGTTTCTGGCACCTGTTTTACTGAATATTAATTTAGCAAGAAAAACATGTTAAAGTATCTCTTGTCACCCTTATGGAACTCTGCAAAACATAGAGTAACCATGGACACAGCCCTGAGTAACCCTCCCCTTTCCCTTTCCGACAGGCACTGCACCTGCTCTACTCTGGCCTCCCAGCATCCTGTATCTAAGAACCCTCCACCAGAACTTGTACATTATCCTCAGATCCCGAAGTGAGCTGTTTCTTTTTCCAGCTCCCCCTAGCCTGTTAGGTCTGTTATTCTTGGTTCTCTGTCATTCTCTATCCCCAGCCCATGACTTATATCCAACTCCAGCCCCTGGTCAGTAAGAAGGAAGATGAATTTTCGTGTACATTTCCATCAGTTGATTCTTACATTTGATCTGAGCTTGGGTGGGTGTGGAATGAGAATGAGGGAGTCATAGATTTTAGAGATGGGATGGACATTATGGGTCCCTTGGTCCAGTTGTTCTTGGCATTCTTCTTACCCTAATGTCCCCAAGTAGCAGTGACCCCTCTGTTCTGCATCAGAATTCCTGGATGTGGGCTGTGATTCTGAAGACCACATGGCCTCATCCTCTCTCCAGAGGCATAGTTGAGTCTTGCTCAGCCTGGCTCTGCCGCAGCCTCCCGAGGATATTGGTCCCTGATGCTGTGTAATGCTACAGGGGTGATGATGACAGATGCCTGACTCATCTTCCCTTGGGACCCGCCTCCACCATATCAGATCCTGCTGGGAGCAGGCCTTGAGTGACCTCTGCCTCCTTCATCTATTAGCTAGCCCTTTGGCAGGGGAAGGAGATAGGGGGACTCTCTGTGTCCCACCTCTGGTTTGGCTCCAGGTGTCAGCTGTCAGCTACTGTAGCTCTTATCAGACTCAAGTTGACCTATGTGTCCTGAAATATTGGAGACAGTTTATTCCTTTTTATAGAGCTATGGACTTCATAGAACTATAATAGGAGAAAATCTATTTCTATTATAGGATGGTATCAATAGATACTATTGACATCTGGGTTTTTATAGTGTTTTGTATCTTTTTAATCTACTGAACTGGGTTGTTATAAAGATTTAAACAAAATAATGTGTTTAAAAGCAAGTTTTGATCGTCTTTATTTGGCACATAAGTAACTGAGATGTGGGCGGGTTCAAAGTCAGGTGACTGATAGGAATCGTAAGCCTCGAGACCAAGGGCTGACACAACCCCCAAACCGTGTGCTCGGATCACAGTATCTGTTCTTTCTGTATGTGCCTCTGTTCCAGGACTGCCTCTATGTTAGAATATCAGCTCCCTTAGAATAAGACCATCATGGTGGCTGCTTAGTCTGTCTCCATCTTAATGTTATTGATGGATTGATACACACAACCAGAAGTGGTGCAGAGCAATTTAATAAGCAGCAGTGCTTATGTGGAAATTTTGTGTGTTTTACTTTCTCAGATTATTAAAATATTATATAGCCCAGCATTAGTCAATTTTTTTTTTCAATCATTCCCACTGAGCTCATACCAATTGGCTTTTCATCATCAGCCCAGCAGACTTGGGCCATGCTGTTCTGCCTCCTTTGTATACTGCCTTAAAAAGAGGCCCTGGCTTGAAACTTGTGAGAATTTGTAGGGTAAGCCAAAATAATTATAAAAATACTTACTGAGTGAATGTTTGAAGGTTAGTTATAATTTGTGTTGTTGTTACTGTTTAGTTGCTAAGTCATATCTGACTATTTTGTGACCCCATGGACTGTAGCCTGCCAGGCTTCTCTGTCCATGAGATTCTCCGGGCAAGAATACTGGAGTGGGTTGCCATTTCCTTCTCCAAGGATCTTCCTGACCCAGGGATCAAACCAGCATCTTCTGCATTGCAGGCGGATTTTTTACCACTGAATCACCTGGAAAGCCCGGTTATAATTTGTATACCCTGCCAAATTTGAAAAGTCAATCTTTAACTCAATTATTTTAAAGTAGGAAGAGCTGTAGTTCTAAACAGACTTTTTGGTTGTCAACTAAGAGAAAGTAAATTTAATGTATATTTTCATTATTATTTTGTATATAAGTATCAATTCAGTTCAGTTCAGTTCAGTTTCTCAGTCGTGTTCGACTCTCTGCGACCCCA
Organism: Ovis canadensis; assembly: GCF_042477335.2. Taxonomy (NCBI): domain Eukaryota; kingdom Metazoa; phylum Chordata; class Mammalia; order Artiodactyla; family Bovidae; genus Ovis; species Ovis canadensis. Next base: position 37,316,408 of record NC_091260.1, read on the forward strand.
TGAATCACAGCATGCCAAATACACGTATATATATATGTGTGTGTATACTTATACATATATTCTATTTCTTTCAGGAAAATTTGTTCCCCAGAAAGGAATTTTGTAACCAATTTTTCACCTTGAATGCCACCACTGAATGTGTTTATATTTAGTTATAGCATGTTGGAACATTCTGTGGCCTTAGGTCCTAGTCTTTCTGTGTATCAGAGCTGTACCTGGCTCTTTTACGAAGAGTGTAGAGGTGGGGGACCTTGAGAGTTTTGTCAAACTGGTCTGGAATATAAGCTTGCACAGACCTAGAGTTAAATAACTGAGCAGTGAAGGATATTCATAGCAAACTGTGTGTCTTCAGTCCCCTTGGGGTTTGGTTATGCTATGGAGGGGATCATGTCTCACCAATGGGCCATCTGTCCTGCATGATGGGAATTGAGGGAGAGAAGAAAGCAGATGGAAGTCACAGCATGTTGCTAAAGGGTTTGGAGCAGAGATTTATAAAGTCTTTTAGTCAGATGGTCTTGAAACACTGAATTGAATATTGTAAGACTTAGCGGGAAATAACCAAGAACTTTAAGAAAAGACTGTCAATCCTCAAGGGAAAAATTAAAGACTTACTCATTGGGGAAATAAGAGACTTATACTCAGGAGTATAGTAATCATGCAAAATATATTATCCTAAGTGTCCAGTGAGGGTGCAGCCTGGGTGAGCTCCTTGAGTTTGGGGGAGGAAAATTTCCCATAGGCAACAATGGGGAGGGAGATCTTGTTGGCCAGATGGGTCTGAAGCTGCCCCTGCAGAGTGAGCAGCATTGTGATGGTGGGAACAGAGAGGGGAGAGGTTACCAGTGAGGACAGCATGATGCTGAAGCAAAGCCCAGGGAGGAGGCAGGCTGTGTCTGGAAGGTGGAGAGCTGCCTGTATCAGATTTCCTGAATCATTCATCACATTTCCTAACTCAGGGGTCATTTTAACTGAGCTCAAAGTATTGGATTGGCAAAAAGTTCATTTTGGTTGTAGCATCTTATAGAAAAACCGAAATGAACATTTTGGCCAACTGAATAGTATGATATAGGCAATATAGTGAGTGCCAGCTTTCTAATAATACTGACTTCAGAGTCAGTGAGATCTACGTTTGGCCATTAGGCAAGTTGCTTAACCTTATCATCCCTTCTTAGCGAGGAGGAAAGAAAATACATACATCTTAGGAGTTATCATGACATCTAAATGAAAAGGCAGGACTGGGTCTGTGCTGTTTCCTGGTATATCTCCATTCCTCATTAGAGGGCTTGTCACGTACAAGGCACCTGATAATGTCTGTTGAAGGAATGCGCAAGACCTCCTAGCCCAGTGGCCATGAAACTCTTGCTGCTATGGTGGTGGTTGTTTTTCACGAAGCAAACATAATAGGATATGAGTATGTTTGAGAATTGCTGTACTTAAAAGAAGGGTAAGAAGATATCTTTACTCAAAGACTTAGAGTCTTCAGCGTGCCAACTTGCTTTTGAAATCGCCGTGAGGTACATATAGAGTGGGAGCTTGCCAAACAGATATGGTTACAGTGCCCTTTTATTACCACACTCCTGGTAGGGCAGTTCTTCTATAGAATATACCTTTGCTGCTGCTGCTGCTGCTAAGTCGCTCCAGTCGTGTCCAACTCTGTGCAACCCCATAGACGGCAGCCCACCAGGCTCCCCTGCCCCTGGGATTCTCCAGCAAGAACGCTGGAGTGGGTTGCCATTTTCTTCTCCAGTACAACTGTAGGTGGGACTTAAGTGAAATCTTTCCCAAATTCAGTGCTTGAAGCTAACTGATGAAAATATCAATGCTTGGATGAAAGAAGGTGGGGTTGGGGGGAAGTGATGTTTGGCTCTTGGTGAATTGGGCTGCATGGTCAGAGATGCTTATCAGGCATTTGCAGCAGGGAGCCAGCTAGTCTTGCTGACTGAGCATGCTCTGGGTGACTGCTGACTAGGAACTGGACACCCTCCTGGGTTAGGAAGCTGGACAAGGGAATGAGGGATTAATATACCCTGGCTGAGCGAGAAGTACTATTGACCTAGGGCATCTCTGGTGGGCCCTCTACCCAAAAAGACTTTTGGAAATTGACCTCTCTGATGGTCCAGAGGCTAAGACTCTGCCCTTCCAGTGCAGGAGGCTCAGGTTCAATCCCTGGTCGGGGAACTAGATGCCACATGCTTCAACTAAAGATAAATAAAATGATTTTTTTAAAGAACCCACCCACTAACGCCCCCTTCACCTGCCAAAGATAATCCTTGAGGTGAAGGAATAAATGAAAAGATTTCATTAAGGAAATAATTAAGAAAGCACAGTGTTAAAAGTTCCAATGAAAAATTGAGGATGAGAAGAAGCTGGATGTTGGGGTGCCCAGAGACTGCACACAAGAGATATAATCCACCTGACAGGAGGGGGGACCCTCGCTCGACAGGTAACAGAGAATGGGCCTCAGCTATGACTTCGTGTAACGTTGACTGAATATACAGAATAATTTTTCTTGGCCTCCCTGGGATGACCTCATTGCCTGGGTCCCCAGTTCCAGAAGCTAAAAGGTAGCAGTAACTTTCAGCAGCAAGGACTATAGAAATACAGGAGCCAATTAAAGCATACTTTTTTGTGTGTGTGCCAAGGCAGTTCTGACTCTTGGGCAGAGTCAGAACTGCATTCCTGAGGCTGATATTTCCAGGTACTTCTGCCTTCTCTCAGGAGCCCCAGGGCGTAGTGCCTATCCCCAGAGGTCAGATATTTTATTTTACTTTATTGTGTTTATCTTTTCTTGTTTTATTTTATCTTATTTTAGACTTTTTTTGGTAGCTTTATAAAGGTATAATTGACAAAAATTGTAAGATACCTGAAATATATAATGTGATGATTTGATATTTGTGTACACTGTGAAAAGATCCTCCCCAAATCAAGCTAATGAATACATTCATGTCTTCCTATGTTTACTTTTTTCTTTTCACTTTTACTGCCTTAGCAAATATCAATTATACAATGAAGTGTTATTTACTATAGTCACCATGCTGTACATTAGATCTTCAGACCTTATTTATCTTACAACTGAAAGTTTGTACCCTTTTACCAAACTCTCCCCGTTTCCTTCACCCCCAGCCCCTGGCAACCACTTTCAATCTCTGTTTCTGAGTTTGACTTTAAAATAATTCCACATGTAAGTGATACCATTCAGTATTTGTCTTTGTCTTGCTTGTTTCACTTGTTTCACATCAGCCTAATGCCCTCTAGCTTCATCCATGTTGTTGCAAATGACAGGATTTCCTTCTTTTTTAAGGCTAACTACTATTCCAGTGTGTGTGTGTGTGTGTGTGTGTGTGTGTGTGTGTGTTCACTGTGTAGCTCAGTTGGTAAAGAATCTTCCTGCAATGCAAAAGACCCAGGTTTGAGTCCTGGGTTGGGAAGATCCCCTGGAGAAGGGATAGGCTACCCACTCCAGTGTTCTTGGGCTTCCTTAGTGACTCAGATAGGTCCTCCTATTTTAAAGTAATTGAGTTAAAGATTAACTTTTCAAATTAGGCAGGGCATACAAATTATAACTGGGCTTCCCTGGTGACTCAGATGATAAAGAAGCCACTTGCAATGTGGGAGACCTGGGTTGAATCCTTGGGTTGAGAAGATCCCCTGGAGGAAAGTGTGGCAACCTACTCCAGTATTCTTGCCTGGAGAATCCCCATGGACAGAGGAGCCTGGTGGGCTACAGTCCATAAGGTCACAAAGAGTCGGACATGACTGAGCAACTAAGCACAGCACAGTGTACGTGTGTATATATATATGTGTGTGTGTATGTGTATATATATGTATGTGTGTGTATATATATCACATTTTACAACATTTTTTTGATCTGTTCATCCACTGATTGACATTTAAGTTGTCTCTATACCTTGACTATTTTGAATGATGCTGCAATAAACATGGGAGTACAGATTTTCCTTTGAGATAATGAATTTGTTTCTTTTGAATGTATACCCAGAGGTGGGATTTCTGGATCATATGGTAGTTCTACTTTTAATTTCTTAAGGAAACTCTGTACTGTTTTCCATGGTGACTGCATCAATTTACATTCCCATCAACAGTGCACGAGGGTTCTGTTCTCTTTTCTCCACGTCCCTCACTAGCATTTGTTACTTCATGTCTTTTTGTTAATGGGCATCCTGACAGGTGTGAGGTGATATCTTATTGTGGTTTTGACTTGAATTTGCCTGATGGTTAGCACTGATAAACACCTTTCCATGTACCTGTTGCCTATTTGTAAGTCTTCTTGGGGAAAAATGTCTATTTAAGTCATTTGCCCATTTTAAAATTGGGTTATTTGGGGGTTTTTCTACTAAGTTGTTTTAGATCTTTGTATATTTTGGATATTAACCCTTTATCAGATATATGGTTTGCAAGTATTTTCTCCCATTCCACAGGTTTCCTTTTCATCTTGTTGACGGTTTCCTTTGCTGAGTGGAGGAAATTTTGTTTATTTTTGGTTTTGTTGTCTGCTATTTTAAAGGGAACCTTAGTTAATTAAAGGCTCAGAACATTCCTTGCATGTTTGAAAGTCTTACTGAAAGCTGGTTTTCCCCATGTATTAGCTATAGTCAAGGTCCTGCCTTTAAGCATCTAACATGGTTTAAATACTGCAGTTGGTGGCCCTCACTCTCCAGGGCTATTATCGTTGAGTAATGAAAGCACAGTGGATGCCACTTAGGAGGCTTAGTTAAACAATTTATCGAGTGCCTACTCCTAGAGCTAGTGCAAGGCCCCTGTGCAAGACCTGATGCTAAGGCCCTTTAGCTAGGGCTAAAACAGAAGAGAGAAGGTGAAATTCTGGGCCAGGTGGACTGCATAAATCTCTCTCAGATCTGCCATCCTGTCAGGTTGGGATTACTCCTTAATCCCGTGCAAAGTGAAGGGATATGTATTTCAGCCCTGTATTCCTCAAGCTGTGGTCCATGGACCTTCTGGTTTGTGAAGTGATAAGAATGGAAAGTGAAAGGAGGTGTTTGGAAAATTTTATAGCAATTTGAAATTGTTGCAGTGTTTTATTGTGTTTTATAAAATTATTGACCCACAGTGGATTTGGGGGGAAACACTGATCCTTCAGTACAGAGCATGTGACAAGCACTGCTCTCACCTGCATGTCCCCCAGTCTCTCTGGCCATTGATTATCAATGAGGTCACATTAGCACACTGACCACTCACACTGGTTCTTCTTCCCATGATATCTACACAGGCTCTTCCCTCCCCGTGTTATGCATGTAGCGTGCATGCGTGGGGGTCCTCTGGAGACCTCTCACATTTGTCCCAGAGCCAGCCTCTCCCTCAGGGGTCCACAGATGGACACTCCATGGAGCACCTGCAGCTTCCGTCAGGCCAGGATGGGCCTGTCCTCCCGGGGAGGGGGCTGTCTCCTGTTCTCTCCATGCACAACGTCGACTCCCCCTTCCTGTGCCTGGAGCTGAGCTGGGTGCCACTCACCTGGCAATGCCTTCTTTCTCTTGGGATCAGTTAGACACATAGGACTGTGGAGGCTGAGGGGGTCTTTTCGTGGGATTTTCCTCTTCATCTCCAGCCCCAGTAGCAAAGCACATCCACAAACAGATGCCTCATGGATCACTAGCTCCTCAGAGCCCAACTTCAAGTTAAAGTTAGCCAGTCTCCTGTACATAACTACGTGTTTTCCAGTTCCCAGGGGTCTTTAAAAGTCATTAACCATAGTCTTCATATGCTTTACATGCATGTTTTAATCTTCACTTAGGTTCCGTGAAGCCCCTTTCATCTCGTGACCTGCGAGCCGTGACCAATGACGTGGACAGTGAAGGAAACAGAACTATAACCTTTACTGTCATACGTTCCCCTAGACTCGGGAGGCTGCTATGTGTCAATTCTGACAACAGCACAGAGGACGTTTCCGTGTTTACGCAGAATCTGGTGAGTCCTGATGTAGCTGTGCAGCTGGACAGGGCTCGGTATCTGTGCAAAGCGGGCCCCTCGCTGCTCATCCTCATCCTGTTAGAGTCAAGCAGAGGTGCCCCTTTGCCCAGGCAGTTACTAATTCCAGCTGTGTTGGTCTTGAAACTGGACACTTTGTGGTGAACCCAGGGTAAAACACAACTGCAGAAAACACCAAGCAAATTCAAACCTTGTGTCTAATAAATAAGAGGGGATCCTTTTATCACTAAAGATGAATTTAAAAGGGAACCCTAAGCAGAGTTGCAAGAGTAAATCCTGAAGGATATGTCTGTGTACATTTATGCTTAATATATGAAATGATATACATAATTTCACATATTACAGTTGTATGTACGCATGTAAATATGTATTTGTATAAAGTGTGTGTGTGTGTTTAATCTGCACCCAGAGCCATCTGTTTCCAACTTGACCGATACTTTATCACCACCAGCATATACGTACGTGCCTTTTTATTTAAATGTATAAGCCTTCAAGTCATTTTTTTTTTTTTTTACTTTTGCACCCTAGGAATCTGACTACTTATGTGTGATTTCATTTTCTAAAAATCTTTGTTTCCAAATTGTCTTCTTGAATATAACTATCGCACGTCAATTCAACTTTCTTTTTCCATTCTTAAACAATGGGTACAGGGATATGGTAGCTGATCTGGCTATAGCTTTACATGACTAAGGAATAAAAAAGCTTTGTCAAGTTTAGAGGAAATAGCCAGAGTGAACCACAAGTCTGCCTTTAACCACTGAGCCATTTTTCTCCAGTGTGATGTAGCAGAATTGAATTTAGCTTTTGCTTTGCAATTGCCTTTGTCTGGGATGCATTGAAGGGAACAGATCATAAGGTTAGCAGAAGTTCTGAAAGGGACACTGAAAAGAGGAAGTATAAATTCTCTAGTTCACAGATGCACTCTGGAGGAAGGAAAAAAGGAATTAAGGATGAAAACTACATTGTGAGGGGGAGCTTTTAATGAGCCCAAAGGCATCAAAACTTGCCCAGTGTTTTTTTTTTTTTTTGGCTAGTATTTTGAATACTAGCAAAAATGATGACAGTCGTATTAAGATGCCTTGACTCTAGCCCTAGTTCTTTAAAAAATTATTTTTTGATGGTGATCATTTCAAGCTTTAATTTCTGCTACTTTTCATTGCAAATATATAATAATTTAGATTGGAGTGCATGCATGCTCAGTCATGTCCAACTTTTTTGCAACCGCATGGACTGTAGCCCACCAGGCTCCTCTGTCCATGGAATTTTCCAGGCAAGAATACTGGAATGGGTTGCTGTTCCCTTTTCCTGGGGATCTTCCCAGGGATCAAACCCAGATCTCCTGCATTGAGGCAGATTCTTTACCATCTGAGCCCCCAGGGAAGCCCAGAAGGCCAACTAGTAGGGCAGAAAAAGTCTTGATTGATTAAAAATCAGTTATTTAAGGTTTTATTTTTTCTACTTTATGAATCAAGAGGCAAGTATCAGGAAAATGTATGATCAGTGGCAGCTGTTTGTATCATCAATGGCAGTTATTAGTCTGTGGGTGATGTGTTACTGTGGGGCTCATGGCTGGAAAGTGCCTGCACAGTGGTGTTGGGGATGAGGGGTGTTAGATCCAGCTGGTGGTCCTCGTTGGGGCAGGGGGAGGCTCCAGGGAAGCACAGCCTGGGCAACATCACAAGTCAGGTGTGGTAAGAGAGAAAGGTGTGTTCTCCTTCTTGAATGAACCAGGAGAACATCCCTCTTCTCCACACAGCCCTTTCCTCTCCAGAGCATGCACCCAACATGCCAGTGTGGCCTTGCCCAGTGCTTTGAATCAGAGGACAAAGGGGAGCCCCTTCTGCTGTGTACAAGGCATCAGGTCTTTAGGCAGGTAACTCCCGGATGGGATGATTCCTATCTCCCCAAAACAGCATCTAAGATACGTTTAGAGTCTGTGGGAATTCAGCACAGCAGCCCATACTCCCAGTCTTTGGTGTAGGAGTGGGGACAGAGCATATCATGTAGGAATCGGGTGCCTTCTAGCTGCTCCTTGAGCCACTACTGACCACTTATGACTGAAGACAGTGCCTTGGCCTCTGAAGTGGGAAGACCTGGATTAACTCTGTGAGTTATAATGTGTCTTTTAATCGTTAGTTTCCTCATCTGTAAAATGGGGGGAAATAGTAGTAATGACAGTTGAAACCATTTTGAACATTCCCTATGTCCCGGAATGCCGTTAGAATGGAACTTTCTCAGCTTTCTGCTGAGTTGTGTTGTTGTGCAGTTGCTCAGTCTTGTCTGACTCTTTGCAACCCCTCTTTGTGGCTGCAGCACACCAGGCCTCCCTAACCTTTACTGTCTCCCAGAGTGTGCTTAAATTCATGTCCATTGAGTCAGTGATGCTATCTAACCCTCTCATTCTCTGTCTCTCCCTTCTCCTTTTGCCTTCAATCTTTCCCAGCATCAGAGTCTTTTCCAGTGAGTTGGCTCTTTGCATCAGGTGCCCAAACAAAGTATTAGAGTTTCAGCTTCAGAAACAATCCTTCCAATGAATATTCAGTGTTGAGTTCCTTTAGGATTGACTAGTTTGGTCTCCTTGCTGTCCAAGGGACTCTCAAGAGTCTTCTCCAGCACCACAATTTGAAAGCATCAATTCTTTGGCACTCAGCTTTCTTTATGGTCTAACTCTCACATCTGTATGTGACTACTGGAAAAACCATAGCTTTGACTAGATGGACCTTTGTCTGCAATGTGAAGTCTCTGCTTTTTAACATGCTATCTTGTCATAGCTATTCATCGGAGGAACAAGCGTCTTTTAATTTCGAGACTGCAGTCACCATCTGCAGTGATTTTGGAGCTCAAGAAAATAAAATCTGTCACTGCTTCCCCTTTCCCCCCATCTATTTGCCATGAAGTGATGGGACTGTCTGCCTTGACTTAGGTTTTTTGAATGTTGAGTTTCAAGCCAGCTTTTTCACTTTCCTCTTTCACCCTCATCAAGAAGCTCTTTAGTTCTTCTTCACTTTCTGCCATAAGAGTGGTATCACCTGCATATCTGAAGTTGTTGATATTTCTCCTGGCAATCTTGATTCCAGCTTGTGATTATCCAGCCCGGCATTTGGTATGATGTACTCTGCATAGAAGTTAAATAAGCAGGGTGGCAATGTACGGCCTTGACATCCTCCTTTTCCAATTTTGAACCAGTCCGTTGTTCCATGTCCAGTTCTAACTGTTGCTTCTTGACCCACATATGGTTTCTCAGGAGGCAGGTCAGGGGGTCTGGTACTCTCATGTCTTTAAGAGTTTTCCACGGTCTGCTGTGATCCACACAGTTAAAAGCTTTAGCATAGTCAGTGAAGAAGTAGATGCTTTTCTGGAATTCCCTTGCTTTCCCCATGATCCCACAAGTGTTGGCAATTTGATCTCTGGTTCTTGTGCCTTTTCTAAACCCAGCTTGTATATCTGGAAATTCTTGGTTCTCATACTGCTGAAGCCTAGCTTGAAGGATTTGGAGCATTACTTCCTAGCATGTGAAATGAGCACAATTGTGTGGTAGTTTGAACATTCTTTGGCATTGCCCTTCTTTGGGATTGGAATGAAAACTGAACTTTTCTAGTCCTGTGGCCACTGCTGAGTTTTCCAAATTTGCTGACATATTGAGTGCAGCACTTTCACAGATTTCTTTCATATTATGCATTATATTGCTTTGCAGGCTGGGATCCTAAAGCACAGGGAAGTTAAGCCACTTGCCTACAGCTACACAGGTCACAAGTGTCAGAGTCAGGATTGGAACTCAGGGTCTCGACTAAAGGTCATGCTCCTATCTGCTAGTCCATAATTTCCTCTTAGAGTTTGTAATGAATTAACACAAGAAAGTAAATACGAAATGTTTAGCACACTGCCCCATGTAGCAGATGCTACATAAATAGTAGCTAAGGCTATTGTGATTATCTTTTTGTCCTTGAAAAACGCGAGAGGTTCCTTTCCTCTCGTAGCTAAAGGACTAATTTCCTGGGGCAGGCCATTTTCTGGGGCACTGGAATTGGCTGCTCTATCTCCCCTAATGGGCTGTGATGATTCCATGAACGGGAATGAGGCCATTAGAGGAAAGTAGCGTTTGCTTCATCCTGTCACCCACTCACTGATTCCCTTTGTGGAAGAGTCCCTGGTGTTCTGGAACACATTTCCCTGCAATGACAAGAAGAGGAGGCTGGGGACCGTGTCAGGGGCTTCATATCTGGATCCAGCAGGACTGCATCCTGGGGCTGAGCACAGGCTGGAGGCAGCCTGAGGCCTGAGGCTGGGGCAGCACCAAGGATCCCACCCCGGAGGGTCAGGGCAAGGAGGACCCAGTGAAAGGCCTCACCAGAGCAGCTGGGAGCGGCTGAACAAACCTGGTGTGTTTTGCAGGGTGTGTTTGGCTAAGCTTCTAAGCTTCTGTGAATAAATTTCATTGAAATACCCCGACTCCCTTTCCTCTTGTTTAGTCACAAAGAGCATCAGTACTGTGGGGGAAAGGAGAATCTGTAGAGGAAACTCTGCAAGAATGCAAACCCAAATGCTAACTCTGGCTCTTTCAGTGTGTGTGGGTTTTTTGAGTTTTTATATAACACATGCTTTTTGTAAAAATAAAATTAGGAACCATTAAAGCAGAACATTAATATTGAGATATGTATGGCGGAGTCCCTTTGCTGTCCCCCTGAAGCTATCACAACATCGTTAATCAGTTATACTCCAATATAAAATAAAAAGCTAAATATATATATATATAAATAAAAAAGGTCCTGACATCAAAACAAAGAAAATTAATACTGAAAAAGAGTAGAGCATCATCAAAAAATTCAGTGCAATTGGTGTTTAGGTGAAGGCGTTCCAATTCTGTTTAGCTTGTATGTTCAAAAATGCACATTTTGATTTGTGACTTGGGAAGAGAAAGAAACTTATTACTTACCTCCCTGACTTTCCTCTTTTCAGATCCTGTCTTCTTCTTCACATGCAAATGGATTATGAATCCTTTCATAAAATCAATAGTTTCATGGCCTCTAACATACAGGACCTTGGTCAAATTCTCAGCCATTTTATGATGGTTCAGTTTCCTCCCCAGCAGCTCCAGAAAAAGTCAAAAAGAGGGTGGGATAGGTTTTGGAGGTAGCAACAATGGTTAAAACCTTTTCTCTGAAATTACTGAACAAGGACCTTGATTGAACACTTATTGTGTGCTTTGATTAGTCCTCTTCAATCTGGTTGGTGAGAAGAGATATTACAGAGGAAACAATTTTCATTATAAAAGGAGCTCAGAGCTGTTCAGCCATGTTCATGTAATACAATGGCTTCAGTTGCTTTTTGACTTTTTAGATTAGTTTTTTCTAATTTCAAAAGTTGGTTCTAGCCCATAACCTGCTAAGGGTCCAATGGGGAGAGGGCTTCAGACAGGTGGTGGTTGAGTCTTTTTTCACACCTTTACCTTAAAGGACTAAATTCTTTCCAGCTCTCTACCACTCAGCTTGGGGAGGCAGAAACACTGTATCATTTGCATGTACAACCTATACCCTGTCTGGCTTTTGATGGATAAACAAAAATGACCATTTAAATTAATGGCTCTGGATGGTTACAGCTCATGAAAGAAATCAAGACATTTCTTGCTTAATATCATCCTTTGGAAGAGTAATTGTGGGGAAAACATTTGTTAGTTAATAGCTCAAAATACTTTCTTATCCTGGAAGACATTAATGATTTTCAAACCATACCATATCAACCTACCAAGATAAACAGGTAACATTCTTGTTTTTCACCTGCGTAATTTTACAACTGCCCAAGAGGGAATAGATAAACCACAGAAAAGAATTAAACATACAAATACGCAGAAAAGGTGAATCATCAAATTTTAAAATGAAATAAAACCTTTTTACAAATGTAGAGAAATTATTGTTCATTTCAAAGAATGTGCAAAAAAGTAAGAATTGAATTCTCTAAAGAATTCTCTTACTAGTAGAGCACAAGGCTAATTGAGTGATTTTCATTCCAGTGCTTGTTTAGATAATTTGGAATCATTAAAAAGCAAAGTGTTCTGGTTTTGAGGTTTATGACGCCTGGCCTTTTTTCTTTTCCATAAAGCCCAGTAATTGTGTTTCAGCCATTATGCTGTTATGGGTAGATCATCCATCTTCGTCTCTGCCTGCTGCTTCAGCACAGATACAGGATTCCAGGACCACATTTAGAAAATGATACAATCGATTCTGGGTTATGAGTTTTGTCTAATAACCCCTTCTAGACTCTGAAATCAGTGTGTACATTTTAAGAAATTGTGAACGCATTTCCCATAGGAGAGAAGCTAATTTATTACAACTTAATGGAGAGTGCGGTGGGATGGTTAAACTTTGGCTCTTTTATTTTCTGAGCAGGGAAGGATAAGCTTCTTTGTGTTAGTGATCGCTCTTGCCCCACCCTGACCCCTGCTTTCTTGGGGTCTCTTCAGTGACAAGCCTAATGGCAACTAGACTCAGTAGACATTTTGAACACTTTCCAGTTTCTTGTTTTAGCAATTTTGATTTGGCCCTTGCAGTTCACTGAATTATGTGGTAGCATATTTTTGCATGCATGGAAATGATTGTATTGCATTGTTATCTAGCCACCTATTCATTGTCCAAACTTGAAGCTGGCTTTGAATAACTAAAAAAGCAGAGAGAACTAATTCCCATTTCAGCAAGCATGGTTGAGCCTTTCTCCTTTTATTAACTTCCTAAAGCTGCTGTAATAAATGACCTCAGACTTGGTGGCTTAAAACAGCAGAAATTTACTGTCTCATAGTTCTGGAGGTCAGAAGTTGGAACTCCATTTCACTGGACTGAAATCAGGCATTGGCAGGGCTATGCTCTCTCTGGAGGCACTAGGGGAGAACTTCTTCCTCGCCTGTCTTCCTGCTTCCGGTGGCTGCCAGGCTTTCCTGGCATGTGGCCACATCTTTCTAATTTCTGTCTTTGTGGTCACATTGCCTTCCCTTCTGTCTGTATCTTATAGCCCTCTGCATCCCTCTTATTCATGTGATTGCAGTTCGAGCCCACCTGAATAATCCAGGATACCCTTCCCATCTTAGGAAGATTGACTTACTCACATCTGCAAAGTCTTTGCCATAGAAGGTAACATTCATAGGTTCGAGAGATTTGGACCTGATATTTTTGGTGGGTGTTTTTAGCTTAGTATGCTCATATAGAGTAAAAGCTGGGGGTCCCATATGATCTCACTTGGTAGTTTGATTAAAGGACTCCATGCTTGTAATGGTATAAGGCCCATGAGAATCTATGTCTGTGCGTGTGTGCTAAGTCACTTCAGCCGTGGCTGACTCTTTGCAACCCCATGGACCGTAGCCCACCAGGCTCCTTTGTCCATGGGATTTCCCAGGCACGAATACTGGAGTGGGTTGCCATGCCCTTCTCCAGAGGATCTTCCCAACCCAGGGATTGAACCCAAGTCTCTTACATCTCCTGCATTGCTAGGTGGGTTCTTTACCACAAGTGCCATCTGGGAAGCCCAAATCTGCATCTGAAAGTGTTAGTCACTCAGTTGTGTCCAACTCTTTGTGACCCCATGGACTGTGCCTATTAGGCTCCTCTGTCCAAAGAATTCTCCAGGTGCGAATACTGGAGTGGGTAGCCATTCCCTTCTCCAGAAAAAAAGAACTCTGGTCTGGCAGCAAGTCTGCTTCCATATAAATGTGGATTTGGACCTCTCTGTCAGGTAGGGCTGTAGATGGATATATTGCTTGGCTCCCGTGAAGAGCTTTTTGTTGTAATATTTTTATGTAAAGTATGGAGGAGCATGGATAATTGTTTGGGCCTGGTTTTCAGTTGCCCATTTCTAGCTGGAGATTTCCAGATATCACTGTTTAGGAAATTTAAGTTTCCTAAAATGCCTCCTCTATCCATTTCCACTAAGGAGAGTCATGCCTGGGACTTACGCATGCCTGATACCTGGGCACCCTCTAAGCTGGTTCATCCTGAGCTGCCCCAGACTTCTGACCTCTTCTGGGAACCTTTGAACCCTCTGTGCCCAGCTGTTCTCTGCAGGCATGGTGGTCCCAGTCCTGGTGGAAACAAGAAAGGGCTCACAAAAAGGAGTCATTTCTCTGAGATCATCCTTCAGGAGCACAGGATCTTGTTGTTTTCTCACTCTTAGCCTTTAGGACTTTTTATTAACCTACATGGTACCTCGGAGATTTTATCTTTTTGAACTGTTTGGATTCCTATAGTCTCCTTTCCTTACAAATATCTGTCCAAGATACAGATTTTTTGGCCAGTCTCTTTCCCTTGCTCCTTCTGGCCAATCATCGTCTTATCTAGAAACATGCCTTTTGGCAAAGCCGTCATGTTATGGAGAATCAAGTGAGTGGCCTGCATGTCCCTCCTTCTCCCTGCCTCTTCACCCAGCTGACCCTGAGATAATTTGGTTACTCTCTCCTCCAGTGGGAATATCAAAGCTACAGTCGACTTTTAGTATCCACTGTGGGGAAGATCAGGCTTCCCTGATGGCTCAGACGGTAAGGGATCCTCCAGCAATGCGTGAGAGCTGGGTTCGATCCCTGGGCTGAGAGGATCCCCTGGAGGAGGGCATGGCAACCCGCTCCAGTATTTTTGCCTGGAGAATCCCCATGGACAGAGGAGCCTGGAGGGATACAGTCCATGGGGTTGTAAAGAGTCAGACACGACTGAATGACTAAGTACAGACAGAGGGAAAGATCGGTGTAAAGAACTCATGTTCTGATTTTCTTATCGGGATCATGGGGAGCTATATTTAGAAAGACTCCGAGAACTTTAGAAAGACGTAATCTGGAACTTTCTAGCCCTGCCCTTTGGCCAAGTTTGACAATTTTATTCTCCAACACTCAGTCCTGACCACATGTACTTTTGGACAGAAATTGCCCTCAGTCTGAAGCCAGGTTGGAACTCCTTTCCTTTCAGCCCTATTGTCTTTCCCTCAGTGTCCTGTAAGAAAATCTACCTTATCTACAATGGCAGCAGTAAAGAAAATGAATACAACCTTCCCTTAACTTGCTGTTTGTAGTAGATACAGTATGTGGAGCTATTTCTTTGAATCCTTACAAGCTCTGGCTAATAGTGACTGCAGACATGGTGGTCCCAGTCCTGGTGGAAATAAGAAAGGGCTCACAGAAAGGAGTCATTTCTCTGAGATTATCCTTCAGGAGCACAGGAGCTTGTTGTTTCCCCAGTTGTAGCCTTTAGGACTTTTTATTAACCTACATGGAACCTTGGAAATTTTATCTTTTTGAACTGTTTGGATTCCTATAGTATCCTTTCCTTACAAATATCTGCCCAAGATAGAGATTTTTTTGGGTGAGATTACTGACTGTGTCCTAGACAGGCCAGACCAAAATGGCACTTGTCTGCCCTAATCATACCTACCCATTCACTTTCCACATTCCTGAATTCCTCACTGGAAAAGACTCTGATTCTGGGAGGGATTGGGGGCAGGAGGAGAAGGGGATGACAGAGGATGAGATGGCTGGATGGCATCACTGACTCAATGGATGTGAGTCTGAGTGAACTCTGGGACTTGGTGATGGACAAGGAGGCCTGGCGTGCTGCAATTCATGGGGTCGCAAAGAGTCGGACACGACTGAGCAACTGAACTGAACTGAACTGAGAGAGACTAACTTGTGAATTTCTGGCTTACTATAGTGCCACGGAGTTTTCTGGGCTTCCCAGGTGGTACTAGTGGTAAAGAACCCACCTCACAATGCAGGAGAGGTAAGAGATAGGGTTTGATCCCTGAGTCAGGAAGATCCCCTGGAGGGGGAAATGGCAACCCGCTCCAGTATTCTTGCCTGGAGATTCCCATGTACAGAGGAGCCTACTGGGCTTCAGTCCCTGGGGTCGCAAAGAGTCGGACGTGACCGAAGTGACTTAGCACACACTGAGCTTTCTACACATAGGTTCAATGAACTCTGGAGTCACACAGGACTAAATTAAAAACTGAGTTCTTACACCTGTTGGCTAGTGAATTATTTAAATTTTCTGAGCCTCAGTTGTTGTTTTTTTTTTTTTAATCTGTCAAATGAATATAACAATCCCTCCTAAAACAAAAATAAAGTGAGTTACATATGTGCCAAACAGAATGCCTGGCATATATTTAGGACACAATTAAGGTTAGGTACTGTCAATGTGTTTTTATTAAGTAAATGGGTAAGATGTCTTGTATTGCCTTCTTTCTACTGCTTCATGATATAAATGTACACTTTATAGTTAAGTTTCGTAAAACACTTTGTAAGTAGTGTATCTGTTTTTTAAACAAATATTTACTGAATCACCAAGTGTAGAATGGTGCATGCTTGCATGCTAAGTCTCTTCAGTTGTGTCCGACTCTTAGCAACTCTATGGACGGTAGCCCACCAAGATCCTCTGTCCATGGGATTCTCCAGGCAAGAAATCTGGGGTAGTTTGACATTTCCTCCTCCAGGGGATCTTCCCAACTCAGGACTGAACCCTTGCCTCCTGTGTTTTCCACATCAGCAGGTTCAATCTTTACCACTGATACCACCTGGGAAGCCCATAGAATGGTGAGCTAATACTTATTTACAAAGCAGCTGAAAGTAAGCTTCCAAAATATGTGCCAAAATTCCAGCCTACAATTTCCTTTGTTTTATGGGAAAATATTCATTTTATTAGGCATATTTTAGAACTTTCTGATTGCTTAATATTCTCATGCCATGATTCACTATAAAAAATGAATATAGCCTTCCATCTGTAAGGAATTGTTTAGTTAGGGCTTAGATCCTTTCTTGAAAGCCCTAGAAATGCCCAAAGCCTGCCATTTTGAACACTGATATGGCAAAAGACCAATTAGGTCAAATGCATATCTGCAAATCAGATACAATTCTGTATTTTAATGCATAAATGGAGGCTCAGTGAGATTAAATGACTTGCATAAAAGCCACAGAGCTGGCTGCTGCTGCTGCTGCTGCTAAGTCATTTTAGTCGTGTCCGACTCTTTGCGACCCCATAGGCGGCTGCCTACCAGGCTCCCCCCTCCCTGGGATTCTCCAGGCAAGGACACTGGAGTGGGTTGCCATTTCCTTCTCCAATGCATGAAAGTGAAAAGTGAAAGTGAAGTTGCTCAGTCGTGTCCGACTCTTAGCGACCCCATGGACTGCAGCCTACCAGGCTCCTCCGTCCATGGGATTTTCCAGGCAAGAGTACTGGAGTGGGGTGCCATTACCTTCTCCACAGAGCTGGCAGTTGGTAATATTTATATTTGACTTTGCGTCTGATCAATCTGGCTTCCCGGGTGGCTCAGTGTAAAGAATTTGCCTGCCAATGCAGGAGACACAGGAGATCCCTGGGTCAGGAAGATCCTCTGGAGAAGGGAATGGCAACCCACTCCAGTATTCTTATCTGGGAAATCCCATGGACAGAGGAGCCTGGTGGGCTATAGTCCATGGGGTTGCAGAGTCAGACACAGCTGAGTAACTAAGCTTCACAGCGGCTGATCAATCCAGGGTTCAAATGTTACTACATTCCTGTGCTTCCATTTTTATATTAATGAACATCCTTTTCCTTCTTGGAGGAAGAAGGTTAATGGTTCAAGTAGTTGGGGGCAAAAAGTTGCCAGTAATGTGGCTCTAAAGAAAGAGCTCTTATCTATAAGCCTGGACATCTGGCTTCTGGCCCCTGTGCTGCTCCCAGCTAGTCCTGACACTGCAGGGAGGGAGAGGAGTTACTGAAATTCCAACTTCTTTGAGCATCTCAGGAGCCTCTCAGCTGTAAACTTTAGCCCATCACACAAAACCCAATAGAATCCCTAGCCTTCTTAGAGCCAAATCTGTCTCTCTAGACTATGATGAATGTTTTTCTTTGTGGTTCAGTAGGAATCAAGGATATGAGATCCAGGATGTTTTGATCTCAGAGATCCAAAGGGTGTTATCCTAGTGTCCCTTCCAGTAAAAGCACTACTCTGAGAAGGTCTAGGATCTGGAGCCACATATCCATCCATTCGGAGAGGAATACAACCTCAGTAAAGTCCTAGAGAAATGGACCAATTTGGAGGTGGGGTGCATGCTGGCAGAGCCTACAACCTCTAGTTGATTTCAGAGTGCCCAAGGCACTTCCCCCATTCTACATACACAGAGTCATCAGAGAAGAGGGACTGTTGATCCCTTTTTAAAGTTGATATAGTAAGACATCCCAGGATTTACTTTTTAAAATTGTTATATTAGTTTTTTATTTTGAAATAATTTCAGACTCAGAAAAAAATCACAATAGAATACAGAATTCTCTTATATTGTTCATCCATATTCACCAAATGTTAGCATTTATCTGCCTTTTAACTGCCTTTATCATTCTCCCTACACACATACACACACACACACACACACTTTTGATATTTTGAGTTTTGAGAGCCAGGTACAGACACGATGCCCCCCTTACCACTATATTTAGTAACATATTTGTATATATTTACCTCTATATTTAGTACATTTATGTTTAGCTCTGTATAGTTCCTAAAATCAAGAAGCCATTCTCTTATATAACCACAGTTTAATTTTCAACAGCATGAAATTAACACTAATGCTGTTTTATAATCTATAGACCTTACTCAAATTTGACAACTTGTTTCAGTGACTGTCCTCTATGGCAGAGGGGAAAACCCACAGCACAAAACATAGCAAATAGGTGTCAGGAGCCTTTAGTCGCCTTTAATCTGGATTCATTCCACAGTCCTGTTGACTTTTGTGACCTTGTCATTTTTGGGGGCCAACAGGCCAGTTATTTGTAGGAAGTCCCTCAGCTTGATTTCATCTGATGTTTCCTCTTGTCTGGGGCAAGAGAGCCACAAGAGAGGCCGGATTCTTCCAGAGCTTCCTGCCCAGTGCTCGCTTTGCCCTGTCCCTGATGATATTTTCTTTCATCACTTGGTCAGGTGCTGTTTTTCCGGTTTCTCAACTGTAAAGGTACTATTTTCCCCTTTGAAAATTAGTAAGTATCTGTGAGGAGACGCTTTGGAACCATCTAAATATCCTGTTTCTCATCATAATTTAGCTCAGTAGTTTTACCAGTCATTTTAGGATTCTTACCTGAAGCATTTATTGCTAGTTGGTTGCCAAATGGTGAGTTTTCTTTTCTTTTTTAAAATCATTGTATCTGTCTATTTTTGGCTGTGCTGGGTCTTCACTGCTGCGTGGACTTTCTCCAGTTTCGGCAAGCGGGGGCGACTCCAGTTGCGCATGGGCTTCTCACTGCGGTGGCCTCTCTCGTTGCCGTGCATGGGCTCTAAGGGGCGAAGCTTCAGTAGCTGGGATGCTTGGGCTTAGCAGTTGCGGCTCAAGGGCTCTAGAGCACAGGCTCAATGGTTGAGGCACACGGGCTTAGTTGTTCCGTAGTGTGTGGAATTTTCCGGATCAGGGATGGAACCTGTGTCTCCTGCATTGGCAGGCGGATTCTTTACTACTGAGCCACCAGGGAAACCCTGACTTTTCTGATTTTCTTTTTCTTTCTATATTGAAAGTATACACCATTCAGTTTCTAATGACGTACCAGAAAAATTGTAAAAGAGAAAACATCTGGGCTAATCTAAATCCATAGGAAACAAAAACACCCCTTTCCCCTCCCCTTAATCCCAGAGCCCAGGTATTTTGCTAAGTGGCTTATCTGTCTATATTTAACACAGTGGAAATATGCAGAGCTGTTGGAAGTTGTTCCGAAGGCTGCCTTCTATTTGAGGTAACAAGTAATTCCTAATCTTCTCTGAGAACCTTCTCTCCTCAGGTTGACCCTACACTTTTTCGCATAAGGTCTTGATCTTATTCTTCCTCTCCTGGCCCTCTCTCAGCATGCACACACACACAGGCACTCTCACAAATACACCAACTCACACACACAGACACACCCCTTAGAACCTGACTCTTACAGCTGGTGAAGCCAAAGTTGTTTTCTAAACATCACCTCAACCCTCTTACCCTCCTTCAAGGCATGAGTGGCAAGTTGACATTCCACAGGTGCCCTCACTTCCTTTGACTTCTAGCTCAGCCTTTTCAGTTACCTGTTCTCTGGTCTTGGAAGCTCACACACTCAAGATGAATCTAATTCCATTCCCTCTCTCTCTCTCCAGAGTAAAATGTCACTTTGTTATCCACAATTTCTTACTCTTAAAATGCCTTTCAAAAACAGAACTCAGAACAGACCTCTCCTACATTGCTGCTAAGTGCTGCTAAGTCACTTCAGTCGTGTCTGACTCTGTGCGACCCCAGAGATGGCAGCCCAGCAGGCTCCCCCATCCCTGGGATTCTCCAGGCAAGAATACTGGAGTGGGTTGCCATTTCCTTCTCCAATGCATGAAAGTGAAAAGTCAAAGTGAAGTTGCTCAGCTGTGTCCGACTCTTCGCGACCCCATGGACTGCAGCCTACCAGGCTCCCCTGTCTATGGGATTTTCCAGGCAAGAGTACTGGAGTGGGGTGCCATTAGGCTCCTAAAAAACAGAACTATGTTTAAGACTCTTTCCCAGTTACTTCTTTCAGAAGATTTCTGACCTTCATGTCTACTCTTCCCATCTATGAAAACCATTCTTTCCATGGGAAAATCATTTTCCTTACAATAGACATCAAAAGATCTTAGATTAGTCTAACAATTTGTTATATAGTTTTTAGGGAAGCTGACTTTCACTCATACCAAAGAAGCAGTGGCCACGAATGACCCATATCCACAAAAACCTTCCTCCTGGTTAATAGTCTGTGATTTTTCATATTAAGAAACTGGATCTTGTTTGCCTTATAATATTATACTTCTCAAGCAGAATGGAACCATTTCAGGAACCATCCTCTGGTCTAAAATCCATGGCACAGTCACCTACTTCTAGGAGGAGGAATATATTGATAACTAACCTTTTGTCGTAAATCTTAAACTAGGAATAGACATGGTAGATCTACTAAATAAAACTGACTTATTCCCCAGGAGCTTCTGGGGTATTCAGTTACTAGTTAGTGGCAGAAATTACTATCTTTGGAGAAAGTCTGATTTCTCATGAGTAACCTTGTTTTTTTAATTAGGAAATGTTGAGAGATGATATTTTCTTCTCCCCACTTAAAATCCCCAAGTGATGGCACTTCCTTGCTTTATCCTTGAATAGGATGAGAAACAAAAAACTCCTCGTCAGCAGTTTTGGCCACTCTGGGAACACAGATCTTTTATTCCATGAACCTCACTAGCCAAAAGCCTTTCTGGTTCTAGATACATCCACTGTCCTGAGCAGAAAGTCAGAGCAACACATTGCCAAACCTCTGTTAATTAATACATTACAGTCATCCTTACGTATCTGTAGGATTTTAGTTCCAGGACCATCCCTCCCTATATCCCCCACGACTGCAAATACTAAAATCTGAGGATGCTCAAGTCCCATATATAAAATGGAATAGTATTTGCATATAACCTGCACATATTCTTCTGTGTACTTTAAATCATTTCTAGATTACTTACAATACCTAATATAATATAAATGCCGTATAAATCATTGCCAGTATGTAACACATAACAATTTTGACTTTCGGAACTTTATGGGATTTTTTTTCCAAATGTTTTTGATCCATGGTTGGTTGAATCTTTGGGTGTGGAACCCATGGATATGGAAGGCCATATTTCCAAATACTGACTGATGAAAATTTCTCTGTAAATTATATGATAGTTTATCCTCAGCACTTTTGACACGGACAGTCAAGTACTTTGGCAGAACGTATCTGTAAGTTCAGATATTGTAATAGATAGCAGGTCAGAAAAAGATGTGACCTATAGGAATTAAGGGTTGAATATTTTATCTCTATTTTATCTGGACAACAAAACACTGAGTGGGACCATCTCCATCAGTTGATATAAAAAGGACCTTGATAGTATGTGACCGCCTGGACGGGAGGGGAGTTTGGAAGAGAAGGGATACATGTTTATGTATGATTGAGTTTGCTGTCCACCTGAAACTATCACAACATTGATAATTGGCTATACTCCAATAGAAAATAAAACGTTTTTCAAAAAAGGACAGTGATAGGTCACAGACATGAAGGACTTTAATTAAATCTTGAAAACTATCTTAAGCAAGATGGGAAAACTTAAAAATCAGTAGGAGTTATACTTGCAAGAGAATGATATACACCATATATTAAAATTCATGAATTAATGATGATTCTCAAACAAATAAAAGAAAACCAGTGGTCAGTGTTTGGAGATCGGAGCCAAGGGACTCATTCTTCTGGAGAATGATATTACAAGGAAAAGAATAAAACACTTATCCTGTCTGTTCTGCATGTACTGTATATCAGTGCAGCCAACTAGCTGATAAGAGAAAGTTTTTCATAGAAGAATTACAAATAAGAATGAAGAGGGAATGATGAATAATATCATTGTTTTGTCACTGTGAAAATAATGTGCTTAGTTTCTCAGTCGTGTCTGACTCTTTTCGACCCCATGGATTGTAGCCTGCCAGGCTCCTTTGTCCATGGGATTCCCCATACAAGAATACTGGAGTGGGTAGCCATTCCCTTCCCCTGAGGTTCTTCCTGACCTAGGGATTGAACCTGAGTCTCCTGCATTGCAGGTGGATTCTTTACAGTCTGAGCCACTGGGGAAACCCATGAAAATAATGAGTTTAGGCAGTTGTATCAATGAGCATGTAAAACTTAGTTGATAAACTCATGGGGAGCTTAAAGATAGTTGGATCAGTCTGGCAACACTTGAAGCCGCCTATCAATCTTAACATATCCAAAAGAGAAGAAGCCCAACATTATTTTGCCTTGTGATGCAATGCAAGAGGAAATATACATGTAAAACATTCTTACCGCAAAATTGAACCTGATTCTTATTAAAGCTCTAGATATAACTACAAATACATAAGAACTATAGGTACCAGAGGACCACATTAAATGATGCCATATGAGTGGTAACTGAATATTTGAAAAAAATCATCTTTTACTGATACTTACTAGAGCATTTACAGATGAAATTATTTGATGTCTGTGTTTTGCTTCAAAATAATCTGTTGGGCAGAAAAGTAGGAATACATATGAAGCAAGATTGGTTGGGAGTTGGTAGTTATGATGCTGACACGGAAGTAAAGGTTCATTATAAACTTGCTATAATATAGATACCGCAGGCATCAGTCATCTCAAAATCAATGTGCTTTTCCTTCTCTTTTGGTAATAGAATCACCTAGGTTTGACCAATAAGTTACCACACTTTTAATGTTCCTGAATTTGCATGGAAATGTGCAATACTCTGAGGATGAATAAACCCTGAAGAAACATGCATCTCTTCCAATTGGGATATATGTTTATTCTCATATGATCCCTGAAACCAGGGGCTGATTTTTCTTACTATCTGGCCAGGTGAGTGAACAGCTGATATTATACCAGCATATGGACTGGGAACACACAGGCTGGACCACGGAAGACTCTTTCACGTTCACAGTGTCCTCCCCGCCAGCAGCTCTAGGCCCTGAGGAGTTTCATATAACTATTTCATATGAAATTAATGAACCTGGTCGGCAGAGTCGTCTACTTGCAAATACAGGTAATTCCACCTTATCCTACTGATAAGGTCAGTACCTTATCTCCACTTCTTAGAACAGGGACATTTGGGGAATAAATCTTTCCCTTTTTAATTATCAATGCCATGATATCAATCTTTGAAATAAAACTTCTTTGGCTATGAAATGTGTTATTTCTTTATGTATGCTTTTTCTCTGGGCCTCTGCTTTTTCCTCTCCTGAGCCTTAATAGTTTCAGTGGGGAAAGAATGGAAAATTAGCTTTCAAGAATTCTTATTTGTACTTCCAAATGGGTCTTCACCATGCCCATGACTGAAAATTGTTGATGGAAAATGAACATAACAAAAAGGGTAAATTCTTGAAAAGAAAGAGATACTGAAAGCTATACCTGTTTCTATGGTAAGAGAAAGTCCAGTAGTGGGAAAGTTAGGAGATGGACTTGTTATAAGTGAATCTCAAGGTTTAAAACTCTCTTACTTGAAATACTTAGTGTGGGCGTGTGTATTTAAAATTTATTTCTTTAGTATGCCTTGGGTAGCAATGCTAATTCAGATGTTAAGGTTTTTTGAATCATCCACTGGGATGGGCAAATGTGAGATCATTTGAAAGTTCTAATGAAATGCCATTTTGTTCTTTACATGTGTTTTTAACAGGAGCTGTTGTCAAGGAGGGAGACAAAGTTCTCATTGACCAGTCTAAGTTAGATGCGTCCAATCTCTTACTTAAATTGCCCAAATCTCAGCGTTCTTCATATGAAATTTGGTTCCAAGTTACATCTCTTCCTCACCATGGAACTCTTATGGTTGGAGAGAGAAATATTACCAAAAGAAAACCCAATTTCTCTCAATATATAATTAATAAATTTGGAGTCACATACCTTCACGATGACTCTGAATCACTGGCTGATAACTTTACCTTTGCCATTTGGCCCAATGAAAAGAGCAAGTCCACCATGAAGCCAGAGGCCGACTTTCATGAAGAAATGTTTAACATCACCATCATTCCTATAAATGACCGAGCACCAGAATTAAAGACAAAAGGGCTTCGACTGCAAGTTCTGCAGGGCAATAGGTTGGTTTTAGGACCTGAAAACCTAAAAGTGGAAGATCTAGATAGTCCTCCAGAAGAGATCAGGTATGTGATCATCCGTGATCCTAATAATGGCTTTTTGGCAATGGCGCACCATCTGCATATACCTGTTCACCACTTCTCACAAGCCGACATTGATAACTCTCGGGTGTGGTTCATACAAGATGGAAGCCCATCCTCTGGAGCGTTTTACTTCAGTGTCACCGATGGCCAACACCGGCCGCTCTATAAGCTCTTCCACCTGGATGTCATCCCTGTCTCCATCACCCTTGTGAACCTCACTGACCTTCTTCTTCCACAAGGCCAGACAAGTGTCACCATCACCAGTGCTCACTTATCAGCAGTGACCAATGGGAGGAGCCCCCAAATCACTTACAAGGTTATGTGGCCCCTCCAACATGGTCATCTGCTCATTGAAGACCGGGTGGTCGTCAGTTTTGGACAGGAAGATGTGAATTTAGGAAAGCTGTCTTACCACATGACAAACCTCAGTGCCTCAGAGGACCAGCTACAGTTCTCACTGTTTACCTCAGAAAGCAACCTGACAGGACAAACACTGTGCATCCGAGTGCAGCCTTTACTGCGGGTTACGTCAGACCTGACAGTTGCCAACAGCGTGGCCCATCCGCTGACAAGAAAGGACCTTGATGCTGCTGAGCTTGCTGACAGGACTAACAGTGACCCCACATTTGAAGTGACAGAGCCCCCTCTCCACAGCAGACTTGTACGAAGAGCAGGCCGGGACACTGCCTTGGAAGATGTTACTCTGTTCACTCAGAGGGATATTGACCAAGGACTGCTGATGCTCGAGCCGCATGCCAATCTGACGGGCCCCAGCAGCCTCAATGACTCCTTCACATTTCTGCTCAGGGCAGACCATGTCCAACCAGCAACAGGGTGTCTCCCCTTCACCATAGTGCCACCTGGCCCCTTTCTTTCACAGACTTTTACCCCCAATGTTTCCTTCTTAGTCACTGATAACCTTGTGACTATCAGTCTCCCTCAGGAAAAGCCTGTGGTTTCCTCAGAACCCACAACACAGACAGGAACTCTGGGGCAGCTGACCCAGACCAGATGGCCGGAAGCAGCTCCCTGGGGACGACACGGTGGTGAAGAGCCCACTCTGGATGTCACGGCTTCTCCCACCAGAGTCATTTGGTCACCAGATGCCGCCAGAGCCAGCCCTGGGGCCCGCACCCAGCCCAGGGAGAGCAGTCACCCTCTGACGGCCATCATACCACTGACAGTGGTGCTCCTCCTGCTAACAGGAGCCGTGGTGGCCTTGTGTGTCTGGCTGCTGGGCCGGAAGGCAGAGAGGGCAAAACCTCTTACTAAGCCCCGGATCGACCTAGAACCCACAACCACGGGTCCTAGGCCAGAAAGGAGCGCAGCAGTCCCCACTGTCACAGTGACGCCTCTCCTGAGAAGCTCCGGCAGTCCTCCAGTCAGTCTTTTCAGGGCCCCACAGTGTGAGCACATGGAGAAGTCTCCAGCTTCCGAGCCAGCAGAAAGATGTGCTCCTTGGGAGACATGGGTGAATTTGGATCCTGACATGGTCCAGCTCTGCCGACAGACCAACCCAGCACTGAAGCGCAGGCAGTACTGGGTGTAGACTCAGGGCGCTCGTTCCTCACTGACCGCCTGCTGGGTGCCAGGTCCTGGGATACCGAGGCAGAGAAATGCTGGTTGGATCAACTGAGAAAAGCCTGGCTCTGCCACCCTTGGTGCTCAGTTTCAGCTCCATGGTTAGATGCTGGCAGGTGTTTACTGTAACTTTTGTGCAACACTCACCTTAGGGGCTGTTCACAAGTTTTGTGTGCCTTCTTCTAGACCCAGTGCTCTGAGTGTGCTTAAGATTTTGTCACTGTTTACATGACAGAACGTGCTGACCTGACTGCAGATTAACACAGGAGCTATAGTTAGTGGAGGAAGGCTTTGAGTGTTTTTCCTTGAAGATTCACTCTCTGAGTGAGTCAGTGAGGAAGTGAAGGAACTGTGTCAGCAAGTAGAAGACGGAATTGATCGTATCTGTGTTTGTTTCTGGTGTTTTTCTGTAATGACTTTTCCTCCTTGGAGGCTCCAGCTTTGATTTCCTAATGCAGGAAATGCCTTGGTGCTCTAGATAGTGGGACAGTCTGGCTCCTTTTGAAGGTATTCATTGAACACATTGTGTTTAATCAAGAGGCCTTGTCTATTCTTATTTGTATTATCAAACATGTTGTACAAACATTATTTAAAGCCCTGAGGAATAGGTTTAATGCTTTTGTGATGCCTCAATTTGGCTTAACTTTACAATGAATTGAAATAATGGCGAATTTGTATTTGACCTGCCTAGTCGAGCCTACAATTGGCCAACCCACCTTCAGTTTCCATAGTTTTAAAATGGATACATCAGTACTTCTATTAGTTAGGAATGCTTTGGGTAGCAAATCATTAGACATCTGCTATGAGTGGGATTTAGGTTGGGGACTGGGCGAACTTGTTCTGTGCAGGGCCATATTGTAAAAATATTTTGGTTTTGTGGATCACATGTGGGTGTTTATTTTTATTTTCTAACAACCTTTTAAAACTGTAAGAACAATTCTTAGTTTCTGGATGTGACCCACAGACCATAATGTGTCAATTATTGGTTTATCTAAGCAATAAAAATGTTGAATTATTTCAACTAGCAAGCAGCCCAAAGTGGATATTCTGAGGCCAGTTCAACAGTTCAAAGACATCATTGAGGATTGAAGCTCTTTTGTTCTTTCTACTTTACTTTCCTCAAGCTATTGGCATTTCAGCCTTTTGTTTAGTTCCTTGTGGCTGTGACATAGCTGCTGAAGCTCCAAGTAATATAGCCCCACTCACAGGCTAGTGAGTGAAAAATCCTAGTGGGTGAAAAGGAGAGATGGCCGAAAGACTTTTTCTTAGAGAAGATCTTATTTATTGTTATTTATTGATACTTCTTAAAATCTTGAGGCTTTCTCAAGCATTTCCCCCACTTTTATCTCTTATTGTCTAGAACCGAGCTACGTGTTTCCCATCCACTGACCAACCACTGGCAAAGGGAAAGGGGATTTGCATGATTGGCACCTCCTCCGGGGCTGGGACAGGATTCTGCCAGCTCAGAAATCAGTGAATCCAGGAGTTCTCTGGCAGTCTAGTGGTGAGGATTCAGTGCGTTCACTGCAATGGCCCTAGTTCAGTCCCTGGTTGGGGTAATTGAGATTCCACAAGCCGTTCAGCAGGGCCGAAAAAATTTAAAAAAAAATGTCAATGAGTCAGCCCACCATGTAATTACAGAGGGCTGGGAAATGGCCATTAGATAGGCAATGAATAAGATCTACTAAAAAAGTATTTCAAGTTGAAATATTGAAATACTTGGGAAATGAAGATTTTGAGTTTTCAAATTGGTATCTAATGTCTCCTTTTCATATTTTAATGATTTTCTTAAAGCTAGTGTTTCTAGGGTGGGGGGAGGAATTTCTTCCTAAGAGACATTTGGCAATATCAGGAGACATTTTTGGATTTTACAGCTGGTGCTGATGGCATCTAGCGAGCATAGACCAAGGACGCTGCTAAATATCCAACATTGTACAAGAATTTTCTGGCCTCAAAAGTCAGTAACGCCAAGTTGAGAACCCTGGTTAAAGTCATAAATGTGGAGTTTTCCTTTATATCCAGTGAAGGATTAATAGATCCATTACCAAGTCTAGGCAAAAACTGTATTCTAAAAATGGAATGGAAGGGTAAAAAATCCATAGTGTGTTTGAAATTGTGATCGGCTAATGGCAAACATGAACATTTTTAAAGAGAATATTAAAAACCAAACCAAACTTGACCAGACTCATTTCTTTATAATCTTTTGTCTAAGGAAAAAAGTTTCCTTGTACTAACAAGTGGAACACATCAGGAGAAAAAGAGAGAAAAGTAGGGAGGGGAGAGGATATTTACAAAGGTAAAGATGAGATCAGAGTGTCCCCAGAAGTCTGACGCCCCTAAAGTGTTCCATATAGAAAAAGCTTTTTCCTCACCTTCTCCCTTT
This sequence comes from Ovis canadensis, assembly GCF_042477335.2. Lineage (NCBI taxonomy): Eukaryota > Metazoa > Chordata > Mammalia > Artiodactyla > Bovidae > Ovis > Ovis canadensis. Next base: position 37,345,006 of record NC_091260.1, read on the forward strand.
TCTGCTCTTCTAGGTTGCTTTTCTCTCCCAACCCAATTTTAACTGTTCTTGGGGAAGCTGATTTCACAAACTACAGAATAAATGGAAGTATAGCATATATAGGGACTTCACTTGTAGCTCAGTCGGTAAAGAATCTGCCTGCAATGCAGGAGACCTGGATTCAATTCCTGGGTTGGGAAGATTCCCTGGAGAAGGAAATGGCAACCCACTCCAGTATTCTTGCCTGGAGAATCCCATGGACAGAGGAGCCTGGCAGGCTACAGTCCATGGGGTCGCAAGAGTCAGACACAACTTAGCGACTAAACCACCACCACCATAGCATATGTGTGCCTAGAGACAACTACCCTGTCTTAGATCCTTAGATGTATGCCACAGACAGCTTTTGCCACCATCCCTGGCCATGGACAACTGCTGCTGAACTAGACTTCTCTTTGTTGTTGTTCAGTCACTAAGTCATGTCCACCTCTTTGTGACCCCATGTACTGCAGCACACCAGGCTCCTCTTTCCTCCACTGTCTCCCAGAGTTTGCTCATATTCATGTCCACCGAGTCAGAGATGCTATCTAATCATCTCATCCTCTAGCAGAAGTAGATTTCTCTGCTCTTCTCCCAAAAGTGATTCTCTCCTGCAGTTTCTGGATTCCTGAATTTTATATAGACCTCCCAAGTGGTTTTTGTACTTGATCCCTTTAGAAAAAAGGAGGAATGATAGTCGTAATCCAAAGTTGGTTTGATCACTGTACAACATAGGCTTGTTCTTAGGTCTGTTCTAAGTAGTCAGACACTCAGAAGAAGCAGAATGGCAATGTGTGCTTGAGTTTATACATAGAAAGAGAAGGCCAAGGAGCATCTTTGCATATAGTAAGTGAGCCTTTGCTCTCCTTTGACTGAGAAGGAGAATGCCTGTTCTTTGTGGGAGAGCTGGACATACTTGGCTCTATGACTATGTTGGCCTCTTCCTTGCTTCAGCCATAAAGTCTCTGGAGCTAGGACTACCAGCCAAACCAAACAAAAAAGCCTGATTTCCCTCTTTTTCCTGTTAACTCTGCAACTCCAAACAAACTTGGTGTCCATTTTGGAATGAGACACAAACAACTGCTTTAAAATGATAATTCACATTGTTTGTGAGTGTGCCTGCTAGAATAAGAACATCAGTGTGAGATCCAGATGTCAAGACTCAGTCATAAATCAAGTAATTAAAATAAAGCTTGGAAAGATTTCTTCCAGAGGATCTGGAATATTCTACCGATTTGCATATGGATTCAATTAAAAGGAAACAATGCCTATCATTTGGCGCTGGCTCAAATAAAACATGAAACAAAACATTTTGGCAAAGCCTTGTTTAGTGTTAAATCAGTCCGAAAAGGTTTCTCCCATTTGCAGAACTATAACTGCATAGTCTCAATTCTGTCATGATGAATTCAATGCTTCTTAACAAGCGACTGGGATTCCCTGGTGGCTCAGATGATAAATAATCTGCCTGCAATGCAGGAGACCTAAGTTTGATCCCTGGGTTGGGAGGATCCCGTCGAGAAAGGAATGGCTACCCATGCCAGTGTTCTGGCCTGGAGAATTCCATGGACAGAGGAGCCTGGCAGGCTACAGTCCTTGGGGTTGCAAAGAGTCGGAAGCCACTGAGCAACTTTCACTTTCATTTTAACAAGTGACTGGTGATTTAATAAGTGGATACTAAGGGCTAGTATCAGAAGAGTGGCTAATTTTGCTTAAGAGAAGGTATATTTTGTCTGAGGTGGCCTGGGAGGGGAGGGTCTATATTTTTCCTTCTCTGGAGTCTTTGGCAAATTCTAACCTTTCAGAAAAGTGAAAATATTAGTCACTCAATCGTGTCCAACTTTTTGCAACCCATGGTCTGTAGCCCACCAGGCTCCTCTGTCCATGGAATCTTCCAGGCAAGAATACTGAAATGGGTTCCATTTCTCCCTCCAGGGAATCTTCCTGACCCAGGGATCAAACCCACATCTCCTGCACAGTAGGCAGATTCTTTAACATCTGAGTCACTGGGGAAGCCAGTTGTGCTCAAACAGCATCAGGAGCCCCTGTTCAAACACTTGGGAGTACTTCCTTAGAGTCGTGCATTGATTAAGTGGAGATGACACAGAAGCTGTTTCTTTAGGTTTCTGAAGCTGAAGTAGACACATTTGGAGGGTGGATGGTAGGTAACAGGAAGCAATGGACCATATCAGATGACATTCCCTGAATTTGGGAATGGGGGCTGCATTACACACCTCCTGCATCTTTCAGAGGCATTGTAATTAATAACGAGCTTTGTTTTTGAGAGGGTCGCAGAGTCGGACACGACTGAAGCAACTTAGCAGCAGCAGCAGCAGCAGCAACAGGCAGGGAAGCCAGGGTTCTCCAAGCGGAGGAAATAGGCTGCAAGTGCCAAACATTTTTTTCTCTCTCTTTTAAGCAGCAGGAAGCAACAAACAAGTGTTAGATTTTTTTCCCCTTCTCTATACAAATTTAAAAAGATTTCTTTTAAAATTCTGTGTTGCCATGACAACACCTGGCTCCACCTGAACTTAACTTTTCTCAAACCTTGAGCTAACCAAGGCATTTTTCTTGTGGAAAAATTTGTCTTAAGTTATGTTAATATACTATGTATTTACCCTAGACTTGATCTTCAAATCAGTTCTGCTAAGACTCAGAACAGTCTTGACAAACCAGTATGTTTAACTCATACATTGTTCTCCTAATCTATGTTAATGAAACTATATATTTGCTTGGAAATCTGCCTTTCTTCAAGATTCATGTCAATCGTTTTATGCCCCAGATGACTCACCTGGTGCCAATGTTATCTCAAAATGCATATTGTGGGTGAAGGGCCTGGTGCCATTCTCTCAGTTTTGAGACATTTCCTTTCTCTAATTTGCAGACTGCTAGTAGCTATATAACATCCAGCTAAAAACTAGCAGGGGGGCACTCTTTCTGCCCTCTTCTGATGTCTATGTCAGAAGCTTTCTTTATCTCTTTAATACTTTAATAAAACTTTATTACACAAAAGCTCTGAGCGATCAAGCCTTGTCACTGGCCCCGTGTTGAATTGTTCTCCTCCGGAGGCCAAGAATCCCAGTGTCTTTTGTGGTTCAGCAACAACCTTTCATTTTGGTCCTATGTAGGGAGAGATGTGGCAATAAAAGTGGGCATGGAGCCCACTGTGTGGCATACTGGATGACAGAGACTTTGCCAGGCTGCTCAAGGACACCACTGGATATTTCATGGGGACCTGGAAGAGGCTGCCTTCTCAGAGTGATCTGCAAACATTTATCAGGCACCTAGTATATGTGAGATGCTAAATGCTAGGTACTGCTTCTTAATATTGAAGATGCAAAGATTTTGTCCTAAAAGGAAATTTTTGGTCTGTTTCCTCTATTGGCTCTGCCAGAATCACACAAGGAATGCTAGGAGAAAAAAGGGTACAGAAAAGAAGGACAAGAGAAACAGAGGTGAGGACAGGACCTTGTGCTTTCATTAGAAACCCTCTTAGGTAAGTGCAGCACACCCAGTGGTGCAGCGAGAATTACGGAGCTCGCTGGCACCAACATCCGTACTTCTCAGTGTGGTCGGCATCAGCCTCCAACCTTGCATCACTGCCCCTCAGGGTGCCCCACTCATGTTCTCACAGGGCTAGTGACATAGCAGGGGAGTTAAACAATAGACTTTGGATCTGTTTTGGATCCTGGCCCTCTGCTCCCAAGCAGTGTGGCGCTGAGTAACTTATTCAGTCTCTCTGAACTTCAGTTTCCTCAGCCAAAAAATGGGGATGATATTAGCACCTATTTCTCTGGGTTTTGTTAGGATTTAATGATATAATCACCTGATGTTAATTTCATCATCATCGTATGTGAGCAGTATCTTCAATGCATCAGGCACTATACTAAGTGCTACTGAATCTTCTTGCCTAGGGTTTTAATACATATTAAAAGAATTAACACATGAAGCCACTTGATTAAATGAGAGGCTCGTATTCTACCCAAAGCAGTGCAGTACTGGCAGTGGAATGCCAGATGGGTGATCTAAGGATAGATGAGGGGTTTTTAAGAGCTTCCCTAATGCTCATACTCTACCTGACAGTTCAGTTCAGTTCAGTGGCTCAGTCATGTCCAACTCTGCGACTCCATGGACTGCAGCAGGCCAGGCCTCCCTGTCCATCACCAACTCCTGGAGTATACTCAAACTCATGTCCATTGAGTCGGTGATGCCATCCAACCATCTCATCCTCTGTCGTCCCCTTCTCCTTCTGCCTTCAATCTTTCCCAGCATCAGGGTCATTTCAAATAAGTCAGTTCTTTGCATCAGGTGGCCAAAGTATTGGACTTTTAGTCTCAGCATCAGTCCTTCCAGTGAATATTCAGGACTGATTTCCTTTAGGATGGACTGGTTGGATCTCTTTGCAGTCCAAGGGAATGACAGACAGGGCTTTTTCCTTCATCCTTACACAGAGCCTTGGCAAGAAAAATGGATGAAGGAAAAAGCACATCAAGAACACTCACAAGGGGCAGACTTGAGTTTGGAGGTATTGATGGTTCTCTGTCTTGTAAGGGATGCTGGGTTGCTGATAGAATACCCTGCACTCTTCTCTGCCTATCCAAGTAGCATCAAATCCTTACATCAACCAACCTCTTGATTTTGAACACCTATCTTCTCTTCTTCCTCCCAACCCAGTATTTCCAGGTATTCATGAGCCAGTAATTTTCTTAAGTCCAAAACTGCAAAGGACTGACACTCAAAAAAACTAATATCCTTTTATAGCCCCCCCCCCCAAAAAAGTGCTGTTTACTATCACCATAATTTCATTTCTAAAGTAAGGAAGAAATCTTATATTAAAGAATCTTATGGGAAAAAAATAAGCAGCTTCATGAAAAATTCTCTCCTTTGTCCAGACTTGACCTGGGCCTGGAAAAGTCTTAGCACACACCAGGGTGAGGAACCCCCTTGCAGAGGCTTTCCTTATGGGTGTGTGGTCAGAGCTGAGGGAGAGGCAGGGACAGGGGAATTCAGCTCCTTGATGTCAGTGTTTCTTATGGAGATGTTAGGAATACCTGGTGTGTGTGTGTGTGTGTGTGTGTGTACCTGGTGTGTGTGTGTGTGTGTACCTGGTGTGTGTGTGTGTGTGTACCTGGTGTGTGTGTGTGTGTGTGTGTGTGTGTGTGTATGTTGCCAGAATGGGAGTTGGGATGAAGGTAGTTTGCTACTTTAGAGTCTGGACAAGGCCAGCTTCATGGCCGTGTGCAACCAGTGCAGTCACACAAGGTCCACTCTCAGAAAAACCCTGGGTTTGGCTTAATGCTCTGCTGTCACCATCTGGAAATTCTAATAATTTTTGAACCAAGACTCCACATTTTCATGTTTCACTGAACCTTAAAAATTCTGTAGCTGATTCTGAGACCTCACAGAACTTAGTTGATGGTTGCATCAGACACCTTGTAAGCATTGTTCTCAGCTTGTTTATAGCTAAAAATGAGGGTATGGCGTGCCTGGTACCTTCTGCCCTGGGTCCCTCGGTCCCCACAGCATGCCTGTGGGAATTTATGCTTGCACAACACAGAAGGAGGGAGAGTTACTTCTCCACAGAATGGCCCTTGGCCGCTGGCCAAGTAGAGCTGACAAAAAAGCACTTCCTCCATTCATCTCAGGGGTAAACAGCTATAAAATGCATTGTGAGGCTTCTCAGAATGTCCTGAAGGTTGGGCACAAATACACTGGCATGGATACTTCCGGTCCTGTTTATTAGCCCTGTCTGTCTCACAGAGGACCCTTTGCTTTGGAGGAAACCCAGGCTAAGATGATAGCTCACATTGTCCTTGTACTGTGTGCCCCAGGACCGTGGACTCTCAGGGTCTTGGCCCTTGCACAACCCTTAGGCACACAGTTATGCTCTGGGTTACTTGCCTCCCGGATCTGTTTCCCAAAGGACCCGGGTCTGCTGGGACATGCTGTCTGCCTGCAAGTGGGAGCCAGGAAGCCTTGTGCTGGTGGGAGACTTGGCTATTTTGGCCTCATGCTGAGAAGCTAGGCTTTTCCCAAACCACCTTTTAGTTGAATATCGCCTCACTCTAGACTACAGTTTCTCTGCTGGTTGTGTTAGATCCCAGAAACAATAAATTATCCACCACAACTTGTAGCAAGACCAAGATTTAGTGCATTTTGTAATGTTTGAAAAAAAAACCTCCTCTGCATTTCATTTCAGCATTGCAGGACTACACTGGCATTTTTTTAAAAACTACAGCTTTATTGAGATATTATTTACATACCATACAATTCACTCAAATTATACAATTCAATAGTTCCTAGTCACAGAGCTGTGCAGCCATGACTACAATCAATTTTAGAATATTTTCATCACTTGAAAAAGAAACCCTGTGCCCATTAGCAATCACTTTTCATTTATCCCCAAATTCCCTAGCCCTAATATATTTTCTGTTCCTATGGATTTGCCTATTCTAGACATTTCATTTAAATAGAATCATACAGTATTTGAGCCTTTAAGATTGGCATCTTTCACTTAGCATAGTATTTTCTAGGTGCATCATGTTGTGGCATGTATCAGTTCCTTTCTGTGACTGTCTATGTTTCAGCGTATGAATGTGTGTGTGTGTTAGTTGCTCAGTCGTGTCTGACTCTTTGCAACCCTACTGACTGTGGCCCACCAGGCTTGTCTGTTCATGGGATTGGTTTGCTGTTTCCCTTCTCCAGAGGATCTTTCCCCTCCAGGGATCAAACCCTGGTCTCCTGCATTGCAGGCAGATTCTTTGCCATTTGAGCTATTTATCCAGGCATCAGTTAATGGACATTTGGGTTGTTCCCACCTCTTTTCTGGCTATTGTAAAAAATAATGCTTTGAATATTTGTGAACCTGTTTGTGTTGATATGTTTTCATTTCTCTTGAAATGAAAGTAGAATTGCTAGGTAACATGGTAATTCTATGTTTAATCTTCTGAGAAACTGCTATACTTTTCCAAAGTGGCTACTACATTTTACATTCCTGCTAGCAATGTGTGAGAGTTCAAATTTTTCTACATCCTTACCAATACTTATTATTTGCCTTTATGATTTTAGTCATCACACTGGGTGTGAAGTGGTTATCCCATTGTGGTTTTGATTTGCATTTCCCTAATGACTAATGATGCGGAACATCTTTTCATTTACTCATTGGCCATTTGTCTATCTTCTTTAGAGAAATAGCTACTCAAATCCTTTGTTAACGCCATTTTCTTTTTATTCTTGTGTTGTAAGAGATATTTATATATTATGGTAGTAATCCTTATCAGATATGTGATATACAAAATTTTTCTCCCTTTCTGTGGACTGTCTATTCACTTTTTTGATGGTGTCCTATGAAACACAAAATGTTTTAATTTTGATGATATCTAAAAAATTTATTATTTCTTCTGTTGCTTGTACTTATGGTGGAGAATCTAAGTAAATATTTCCTAATTTAAAGTAATGAGGATTTATACTTGTGCTTTCTTGTAAGAGTTTTATAGTTTTAGGTCTTAAAATTAGACCTTTGACTCATTTTGAGTTCCTTTTTACACATAGTATATATGGTGTGAAGTATAGGTCCAACATCATTCTACATTGAATGTGTACTTATCTTAGCACCATGTGTTGAAGAGACTATTAGCTCCCATTTAATTGTCTATACTCCATTTTCAAAAATGAGTTGATTATTTCTATCTTCTCAATACTATTCTATTGATTTTTGTATCTACCGTTATGCCAGTTCCACCCTGTCTTGATTACTATAGTTTCATAGTAAGTTTTGAAATTAAGAAGTGAGTTCTTGAACTTTATTCTTCTTTTTCAAGATTGGTTTGCCTATTTTGAGCTCCTTAATTTTCATATGAACTTTAAAATCAGTTTTTTAATTTCTTCAAAGAAGGCAGCAAAGATTTTGATACATGTCTCATTGAATCTGTAGATAAATTTGACAAGTAGAATTTGAAAGTAGAAACTTTTCTTCTCCCCTGACCTCTTTACTCTGAGTGTGCTTCAGCTCTGCAGGGATTGAAACCATCAAAGCCAGAGGAAGCGCAGATAAGAGAGCAGACAGATCCTCTACTTCCTTGACTTCAGACCCACGCCATCAGAGGGGGAGAGGCCACAATTTAAAGGCAAATCTGAAATTTCGACTATTATGTAAGACTAGACACATTTTGAAGCAAATCTGAAATTATGATTTATGACTTGAAGTGACCCTAGAATTGTGTGTATTACTCAAGAGTGACCAGAGAATTCTTGAGGACTTTCCATGCTTCCGGCATAAAAATCAGCAGACATGGCCTCACAGAGCTGATTGAAGGGGACAATGAAAGACAAAAATGAAATTGTTTTTTGCTGACGCTCTGTGCACTGCTTGTTCAATACAGTGTTTGCATGAGAAGGATGCATTTTTATTTGTTAGAATCACACCTTGACCACAAGGCTGAGTGCCAGAGGCTGCTGAGTTTTATTTCAAATTCGGTTTCACTCTAATAATGCCTTATCTATATACTATTTCTTCCCAGGGGCCTTGTCTGACCACTCCATTTATGTGGACTCAGTCACCACAATGGACCTATGTCCTTCTTTCTGGCCACTGAGCATTGGAACCTCCTTCCTATGTCTGGGAAACCTCTGATCTTAGGAAGTGGAACCCCACTGAGGGATAGAAGCCAAAATGTCAGGTGCTGAAGTCCCACCCTCCCTGTGGTGGTTGTGCAAGTGTAGCCCAGCAATGGGAGGAGTTGTGTTGTCTGGACTTCATTGTGGTGACAGATGGGGGTAGCGGAAGCCACATCTGTTTCTAGAGGCAGCAGTGAGCGAGGAAAGGGCCTGGAGTTATAGTGTGGGTGGTAGAGCTGCAAGGCCTGTGCCTCGAGGGGGCCATGGAGTCTGTTGGCCCAGGTCTGCCATGTGGGTTTGGCAGCAGATCCTGGCTCCATAGCTACGCCTGGTTCTCTGGTGCTCCTGGACATTCACTGAGCTTCTCAGTCATCTTTTCTCTTTTCTATTTTTTTGGAAGTAATTATAGATTTACAAAAAGCTACAGACATAGTAGAGAGTGTCCTCAGGTACTCTCACCCAGCTTCTCCTAAGGTTAATATCTTATATAACTACGATACTTTTATCAAAACTAAGGAACTACCATTGGTATAACACTATTATCCAAACGGCAGACTTTATTTCACCCACTTTCCCACTAAGGTTCCTTTTTTCTTACAGGATCCAGTTCAGGAGACCACTTTCCTTTTGGCTGTCCTGTCTCCCAGGTTTCTTTTCATCTGTGACAATTTCTTAATAGTCTTTCCTTGTTTTCTAAGAGAACTTGTCAGTTGTTTTGTAAAATGTTTCTCAAGTTGAATTTATCTGATGTTTTCTCGCTATTTGACTGGAATTATGGATTTAGGGGAAGAACTGCATAGAGGTGAAGTGTCTCTTCCCTTCAAGTGTTGAATATCAGGGCATACATGATATCCACATGACTTATCACTGGTATATTAACTTTGATCAGCTAGTTAAAGTGCTGATAGATTTCTCCACTGTGAAGCTACTATTTTTCCCTTTTCATACTTTTGTTAGAAGGGAGTCTCTAAGTCCAGCTCACACTTAGAGATAGGGAAGTTGAGTTCCATCTGCTAGAGAAGGCTTGTGTTCATATATTAATTGGAATTCTTCTGTCAAGAAAGGTTTGTCCTTTCTCCTCTATGTATGCATGTATATATACACATCTATTTATCTATCTGATTCTCATTCTAGCACAAGAAAAGGACATTTGTTAGTAAAAATTCAGAGAGAAAGTTTAGAACCCAATGGCAGGAAAAATAACCAGCATGATAAGGTCTAGAGAAATATTATAAACTGAGATGAGAGACCACATGGAGGAAACAAGACAGATGATCTCTATGAACCTGCTCTATTTCCTTGGCAGTGGACTGGCGCCTGCTACAAAGGTCTTCATTTTAATTTCCTCATGGCTTCAACTAGCCAGAGCCACCATATAGCCTGAGCCTGTCCTTTATCCCCAGGCTACATGACTGTTGTATCAGGTCATAATATCATCTGACTATAGTCCAGGGCCACTTGGCTCAAATTCTCAAGAGAAAGGAATTTTCTCAGTCTAATTTATACAGTCATTCTTCCTGAGTCAGGTATCCACTTGAATTCAGTTAGCTGTGACTAGCAGTGGGGTAGAAATACTTGGCAAAAAAAAAAAAAATGCCAGTATGATGGGCTGGCATTGCAAAATACTCCTGCACTTTCTTTGGCTCTTATTGGAGTAAGCGTTCTACTACTAAAATAACATATTAAAAAGCAGAGACATCACTTTGCCAACAAAGGTCTGTATAGACAGAGTTATGGTTTTTCCAATAGTCATGTATGGATGTGAGAGCTGGATCATAAAGAAGGCTGAGCACTGAAGAATTGATGCTTTTGAACTGTGGTGCTGAAGATGCTTGAGAGTCTCTTGGACAGCAAGGAGATCCAACCAATCAATCCTAACAGAATTCAACTCTGAATATTCATTGGAAGGACTGATGCTGAAGCTGAAGCTCCAATACTTTGGCCACATGATGTGAAGAGCTGACTCAATGGAAAAAACCCTGATGCTGGGAAAGATTGAAGACAAAAGGAGGAGGGGGTGATAGAGGAAGAGATGGTTGGATGGCATCATCAATTCAATTGACCTGAGTTTTGAGCAAACTCCAGGAGATAGTAAAGGACAGGGAAGCCTGGTATGCTGCAGTCCATGATGTAGCAAAGAGTCAGGCACGACTTAGCAACTGAACAACAACTAAAATAACATCCAGAGCTGCATTCACTTCAAAGTCTACATATGGGCCCTTCTGCTTACCAAACAGTGCTCTTCAGTGATCATCTTTATTCTCGAATATTTTGGAGTATCCACTTGAGATTTTCTTAAGCAGATAAAATTTAGCTGCTCTGGAAGCCTTGGTAGGGGCTTTCATGTCGCCTTCTCAGCCTCTCCCAGTAGCTGCCAAGATCCCCTTCAGAATATGGTTTAAGGGATGTAGACCAGATAAATGACTTACTTCTCAGTTTTCATGTTGAAGAATGAAAAGTCACTGCTCTCATGTATCATTCTCCTCTATGAAACTATACTGAGGGGCCCTGGGAAATTCAGAGTTCCTGCCTCTAAAAACATCGTAACAATGAATTTAGTAATAAAACCTTCAAGGTCCCGGAAGGCACACCCAAACTGGGTCACTGAGAAGCAGCTAACAACAGTCTACAGAGATGTGGACAGGGTTCTGGAAAAAGAAGTATGGCTCAGTACGCCCAGGACTTGCCACCACAGGGAGCCATCGCAACCCCTCAGGCTGGAAAGACAAAGGAAGGAGTGGTTCCTAGAGTTGGAGAGAGCGGTTCCCTGGCTGTAAGAAGGAGCCAACCTCAGAGAATGGAAGGGAGAAAGCTGCGGGGGACACACACTTATCTCTGCCTCCTCCCTTCTGACCTCCTGCCAGTTGACTGCCGTCCACTGAACCCGATGGGAAGCCACAGGGCCAGGTTGCCTTTGATTTAGTCCATAGAGAGCAGCCTTCCCGGACAGACAGCAGGGTGGAGAGGGTGGGGAAATGGCTCTACAGTGTGTGGCCCAACCGGGCCTAGTTACCAGACTTGTATCATCAAGCTCTTTAAAACACTCTGACTTCTCATTTTCTCCTGTTACCCTAGGCCGGCTGCTCCAAGGTTTGTTTCATGTTACAGATGAAGGAGCAGCTTAGCTTTGCAAATTGTGAGGGCCCCACTTTGGCCTGCATTTTACACAGTCCAGTCATGAAAGACCTTGGCCTTCATGCCTGCTTTTCTTGCGTTTCCTCCCAGCTCTAGAGGCCAGAAAACTATCTTATGGCCCCTCCATCCTGTTTTCCTGGACTTGCTTCTAGATGGAGTGCTTTGCTGAGAAACCCTTCCTTAGAGAGCACCGGAAAGCCCCCAATAATTGTGTGTGTGTGTGTGTGTGTGTGTGTGTGTGCGTGTGCAATGGAAAAAGAAGCCTCAGATTGCTTTCTGAGTAAGTGAGGTCTGCATTCTTCCTGGAAAGAGTTTTCTTCTCTGAGGCTGCTATTGCCATGGTCAATTGAGAACTAGGAAGCTGCTTGCAGAAACCCTCGCCTGTGCTTTGGAATGTAATTGAAAACAACTGTTCTGTTTCTACTGAAATGTGTAGGGAGTTGGAACCAACACTGGCAGCTAGTCCAGGAGTGAGTGGGGGAAGAATGGTTTGGAGGAGGGGAAGGGAAAATAGTGGTTGGGTTGGGGCAGGAAAAAAAAAAGTTTATTGGTGAAAAGAAGGGAAAATAATTGGAGGTTTCCATGTAGAATAAATTTCCGTCTGACCCACCCTGATGGCAGAGTAGGCTATGGATGAGAGAAGCTGGTTGAACTTTTTAGACTAACAGTCTCAGAGGGAGGCAGTAAGAAGGCGAGTCCTGCACAGAAACCTTCCTTTCTTTATTGCCATCCACATTTTCAAAAAGAGAAGCGGAGGCTAGTTCACACTGCCATGGGGATATTAATAGTTTATAGAAGATAAGGAGAGACCCTCCCAGCCTTAGAAGGAAAATTTCCATTACCTTTCCAGGTATCTGTCTGACTTCAACGAGGAAGGTTGAACACTCATCCCATCGTGCCCTTTGCCTTTTGTTTCCTGCAGGCTCCATATTCTCTGGCCTTAGCTTTTTTTTTTTTTTTTCCCCATCAGTCAGAATTTTATTCCTAAACAATGGCCCATACCAAATGCGGATGAGGGCGGAGTCTTTGCTGGGTAGTCCCCACATGGAACAATTCCTCCCTGAGCAGTGTCTCTTCCAGCCCTGAAAGAGTGGAGGCTGGGATTCCTTCAGGAGATCTGACATATTCTTCCATTACTTGAAGAATGCAGAGAATCTGGGGGCTAAGCTCAAAAGGCAGAGCTCTTACATGCCTTCCTTAGGAGAGAGAAAACACTTTCCCTGTGGTACTGAGTGAGGTGAGAGTTGATCACATTCAGAAGCATTAAAAAGGACCTTTGAGGTGAAGTTATTTTCTTGAGCTTTTATGGTTGTAAGCTTAGGAATGAATAAGAAGTGATCTGAAGTCTTTCATGCTAACCATTTTGGCTGAGAGCCTGGGCCTCTGAGGAATCAACAATGGGCTGGGTCACAGATAGATTTTTGTGGAGACATCTCCCCTTTATCTGGTCTCCCATAAGATTCCACAGTTCCAATTAATCCCCAAATGTTAACATTCTTGTTAATGTGCAGTTTTATGAGAGGCATGTGATAACTAACACTTGCAACAGTGCTAGGCATATAGCAAGTACTTCATGAATGTCTTACATGTCTTAACTTATTTAATTATCATACTCTATGAAGTTCGTGCTTCCCAGGAGGCTCAGTGGTAAAGAATCTGCCTGCCAATGCAGGAGACTCAGGAGACATGGGTTCGACCCCCAGATCAGGAAGGTCCCCTGGAGAAGGAATTGGCAACCCACTCTAGTATTCTTGCCTGGAAAATCCCATGGACAGAGGAGCCTGGCAGGCTACAGTCCATAGAGTCACAAAGAGTCAGACATGACTGGGCACTAGCACGATGAACTACATATTCCAATAGTATCTCATTTTTCTCCTTTGTAAAGTATAAAGAGACTAAGTTGCTCAAAGTCATGTAACTAATGAGTACTTAAAAAGATGTTGAGATGTACCGCTCAGCTCCCTCTTCAGAGTTGAAAGACTTGCACCTCCAGCTGCTGAGAGTGTGGCTGCAGACAGCCCTTAGCCGTCAGCCCTTTTTGGGAAAGGCCTTTGCTGAAGAGAACCATCAAGCCTAGGGCCATACTTGCTTCTTAGGGCAGCCTGTATCCAGTGACTGATTAACAGAGGAATACAAAGGTAACCCCCACCCCCAGTTCATCTCAGGATAATGCTGAAGGTCCATCTTGGTTTCAGAAGCCTGAAAAGTTGACTCAGGCCTTCACTGAGATTGCACTGCAGCTTAACGTCTCCCTTAACCCAGTCCTACTTATTTCCTTTTCCTTCCATAGTAGTTGATTCCAGGAACACTCCCTAATAACTCTCCAGCATTCTAAAACCCTTGACTCAGAGTCTGCCTCCTGGAGAACCCACAACATGACAGTACGAGAGCCACAATTTGAACTTGGGCCGTCTAGCTCCATAGGTCATGTTCTTAGCCAATGCACTCCCCCTTCCCTGCACATGTTTTAATGATATGAATAGAGATCTGTTGCCTACCTTGGTAGAAATAAGGGCCTCTACTGTTTTTCAATGAGCTTCTAAAAGTTTGAGTTCAATGACTCTTGGGCCCTTGAGAACTGAGCCTTGTAAATGACAGCAAGTGGGGCAGGCCCTGCAAGAAGGTTAGAAGCCACCACAGCTTTCTCCATCAGGGCTTTCTCTGTGTGGAATCCTTGGTGAAAAGCTTAGTGATCATCCATGTACCATCCTCACAAGCTTTATGGAATTGTGTCTTTGGATGTAGGCATAGCTCTGGACATGCAACCCTACTTAATCTTCTATAGATGAGGATGCTGACGTATAGAAGAGCAGAGGGTTCCCTCAGCTAACCACTGGCAGAAATGGCTCTGGAACACTGCACCTGGACTGTTACTCAAGGGCTCTTTCTACCGCCCTGCTCTTCCATTTTGAGATTTCATCCAACATGATGAATGTGCCAGAGACAGCTGATGCACAGTGCGTATTGCCTGTGTCCCTCTAATACTTCCCAGCTTCCTCTGTAGTTAGGTTGGAATCACGAGATCATCTGGCTTGAACTGTGAGTAGAAGTGGAGGAGGAGCCTCATCCAAGCTAGTGAGTTCAGACCAGTGTCCCTTTTCCATTCTTCATGTGCTCTGCAAAGGAGAACTCGGAGATCAGCTGGAACATATGGCAAAGCGGCAAGGCAGAGGACGGCCTTCCAACTTACATGAGACTTCATCTGAGCATGAAACAAGCCACAGCTCTCTGAAGCCACTAAGACTTCATAAGTTTGCCTTTGAGATGCAAGTATCCACTACCAACTCAACAGGCTTCTATTTCTGGGCCAGCTTGCTGGAACAAGACATAAGGAGCAAGATTTGGCAACAGCAGGCCTCCATGTGGGAGAAGTCAATAGGAATGTGATGCTCATCACTTGGACACCTCTTTCTCAACTCAGAGGCAGAGGCCTGAATTTCAAAGTTGAGGAAAGACTAGTTGCTACCTGAGTGTACCTTCCTACTCTAGGAAATGAAGTTTCCAAGGATATAGAGAAGGCTGTTAGGTAGCTCTGGTGTGTTCTTTCTTGATTCTCTTTCTACAACGAGGGTGGGGTTGTGGCCACATTGCCTTTTCAAGCCTGAGCCCAGCTGCATCCCATCTCACAAGTGACCTCGGAACTGGTAGGAGGAACTGAGCCAATGAGACTTCTCTATGAAACCTCTTCTTCAGACCCCAGTTCATGCCCCACCTGCAGTGGGCCTCTCAGGACCTGGCTCTGAGCTGAGAATTCACACCCCTTTCCCTTGGTGGGCACAACTGTGATTCCAAACAAACCCCTCTCTGCCAGGTAGTTGGTTCTGCAGCAATAACTGGGTGGCCATTGGCTCTAGAACCTCAAATTGAAACATGGATTGCTGGCCCCAGTGTTGAATTCTGGCCAGCTGACCTTGGTTTTGGATGTCCTGCCACTGAGGCCGGTACACCCACAGTGGTGAAGTTCACTTCTAGAGAGCTGGGTTGCCTGTGCCTTTCTCCCTCCACAGATGGCAGTTTATTTCAGAGTGACTCTCCCATAGATGATCACAGTCGCATGTTCCAGCATCAGCAGGTGCAAGGCCAGACTTTCATATCCTCACCTCATGTAGCTTTTGATAAGACTTACTATTTAAAGTCATAGTTAGTGGTTTCATTGCATGCAGACTCTTCTCAGAGAACAGGATGTGATACAGCTGGACGGTGATTCTGTGGTTGTTGATCATATAGATTACGTGAGAAATCCCTGTAACTGGGTTGACCTCTTCCATTTTCATTAATAATGACAGAGTCTTCACTAGGTTCTGGTAGATATAATAATTAGCAAATAAAGAATTAGAAGATCCAGCAAATGCCCAACATTTTATGCATAAAACCAAGGAGTTACTATCACAAATACTTTATTTTCCTGACATTTATATTTTTGAAAAATCTGTTTCAATTGTAAAGATTTAAGTAATACAACAGAAAGAAATTGTCATTTTCTAGTCCTAAATTTCTAACAGGTAAGTGAACAATTTGATATATATTCTTCTAAGTTTTTATGCTAACATATCCACAGGGTATGGCAATCCACTCTAATATTCTTACCTGGAGAATCCCATGGCCTGAGGAGCCTGGTGGGCTACAGTTCATAGGATCACAGAGAATTAGATACAGGACTGAAGCGACTTAGCATGCATACATGCACACAAATCCACATATTTAAAAAAATATAAATGGGATCATGCATGCACACATGCTAAGTTGCTTCAGTTGTGTCCGATTCTTTGCAACCCTATGGACTATGGCCCACCTGCAGGGCTCTTCTGTCCATGGAATTCTGGCAAGAATACTGAAGTGGGTTGCCATGCCATCCTCTAGGGAATCTTCCTGACCCAGGTATCAAACCTTTGTCTCTTATGTCTCCTACATTGGCAGGAGGGTTCTTCACAACTAGTGCCATCTGGGAAGCCCAAATGGGGTCATACTATACATATATATTGCTCTGTAGCTTTAATTTTTGTTTCATTTTAAGGTATTGGGACATTTTTCCATGTCAGTGGGATCTACCTCATTAAAAAAAAAATCTACAGTGTATAACTATGTGGGTGAACCATGACATATTTACTTAACTCTCCATTGATAGGACTAGGTTATAGTCATTCATTTATTATTATGACCAATACTACAATAAGCATCTTTATACAGTATATCTTTGTACATCTGTCCTATAGTTTCTTTAAGATAAACCACTAGAATTAGAAATATTAGCTCAAAGGCATGTACAGGAAATCTTTCACATTGTTAATAGATTATTTTCTAGAAATGTTGCAACAGTTTATACTCCTAGAAACTAGAATAAGAGTACCCATTTTTGCCATACCTTTGGATCACTGAATATTACCACTCCAATTACTCTGAAAGGTTTAAATAAATCTTCAATCTTGCTTTTAAAAAATTTGCATTTCTCTGTTTATTATTGAATTTAAGCAATTCTTTTCAGATAGTGGTAATCATTTGTATTTTATCTAATTCAGTGCTTAATTTCTGCCCATTTTTCTTTTGCTTTGCTTATGTTTTGTAACTGATAGATAAAAGTTCTATATATTTTATAGATCTTAAACCTTTGTGTTATACATTGAAAATATTTTATAATACATTTTATTATTTTCTCATAGTGAAAGACTTGATTTAAAGTTTTATGTACTTCTGTAAAAGCAAAAGTCACAAAGTTAATTTTCTGCTTTAATATTTCTGGCTTTGTGACATGCTTCGAAAAGCCCTTTCTACCTCAAAAGTATAAAAGTCTTCTACATTTCCTTCAAGTACTTCTAAATGTAAAAACAAAAGAACTTATGAATATTCTCTCATCATATAAAAAAAATTTCTCCAAAATGGAGTTAGCATATTTCTTTACCCAGTATATAACCATCATTTCAATACTACATAATGAAATGTGAAACATTAAAATACTCCAGTTATTTTAAAATTCATCTGTAGGTTTAAAACATAAAAACAAATTATACATGTGTGGATTTTAACTTAAACCCCATATTCTGTTTCATTGGTCTCTTTTTCCATACTTAATTCAAACTCAGAGTGTTTTCATTGCTGTGGCTTTAAAGTATGTCTTGATATTTAGAAGGGCAGCTTTCCACTCATTAATTTTTTTGTGCATTTATTCTTTCAAATGAAAGTTAGAATCAATGTAACTGATTTTAACTTTTTGATTCTTTCAAACTGCTATTAAAACTTTATTAGAATTGTGTAAATTTATAAATTAATTTGAAAGGAATTGAAACTTATGAGATTGAATCTTCCTAAACAGAAATGCAATATTCAGTTCAGTTCAGTCACTCAGTCATGTCTGACTCTTTGCGACCCCATGAACTGCAGCACGCCAGGCCTCCCTGTCCATTACCAACTCCTGGAGTCCACCCAAACCCATGTCCATCACAGTATAGAAATCCATTTATTTAAATCCTTCCTGTTTTTCAGTAAAGTTATTTTTTTATGGACATCTTATGGAAATATAAATATTTAGTAATTCCTAAATTATTTCTGCTGTATTAATAATTGTTTGATATTTAAATATTGTCTTGCTATATGATTGTCTTCCTAAACTCTCTGTTATTAGTTCTAATTGTTTTTGAGGTATAATTGTATTACAAATAATGACCACCTGTCTCTTCCTTCCTAAATATTTCAACTTGTCTTATTGAATTTGTTAGAACCTTCACAAAAATGTATAATATTATAAACAATCATATTTACCTTATTTCTGATGGAATATATAACACTAGAAGTAGTTCCATTTAAGTATGTGTTATCTGTTGACAAAATGTTGTCAAATAAGGAAACTTCTTTCTATATCTGGTTTAAAAAATTTGTGTATATTTATGTATATGCAACTGCTCAGTCAGTAAAGTCTGCCTGTAATGCAGGAGATCTGGGTTTGATTCATGGGTCAGGAAGATCCTCTGGAGAAGGAAATGGCAACCACACTAATATTCTTGTCTGGAGAATCCCATGGACAGAGGAGCAGTCTGTAAGGTCACAAGAGTCAGACACGACTTAGCAACTAACTACCAACTAAGTACACAGCCCACACATGTATATTTTATCAAGAATAGATGTTTAATTTCACTGACTGTCTTTTGACATTAACCAGATAATTATATAGTTTTTTCCTTCAATATAAAATACAATGAATTCTATTAATTGATTTTCCAAAATATATTAAATGAATAAATGAATGAATCAAATCATCCTTGAATTCCTGGAATGAGTTAATTGATTACAATGTATTTAAAAAATATATTACTGTATTCCATTTTCTCATATAATATATAGAATATTTGCCTGTATATTTTTAAGTGAGACTTAATCTATTCTTTATTGTGTGGCATTTTTGTCAGATTTTGAATATGTATTATTCTGGCTTCATAGATGGCTTTACAAATGACTTTTTCCTTTTAAAATGAATTTTAAATATTACTCTGGGTCACATCCCAGAAACAAAGTGAGAATACTTCTTATTGAGTATGTAGCCCATCTATATTAACAAATTAGGGCTTCCCAGGTGGCACTAGTGGTAAAGAACCTGCCTGCCAATGCAGGAGACATAAGAGACTCTGTTCGATCTCTGGGTTGGGAAGATCCCCTGGAGGAGGGTATGGCAACCCATTCCAGTATTCTTGCCTGGAGAATCCCATGGACAGTGGAGCCCGGCAAGCTGTATCCATAGGGTGGCAAAGAGTCAGACATGACTGAAGTAACTTAGCACACATGCATATAACATATTACCCCCAAACTTTAGCGGCTTAAGACAACAAACATTTATTTCCTCACAACTGTTATGAGTCAGGATTTCAGGAGCGGCTTAGCTAGATGGTTCTGGATCATGATCCCGCATGACATTATAATTAAAATGCTGACTTGATTGGAGCTGGAGAGTGAGACTGTTAGCTGGAGCCTCAGTTCCTTGCCATGAGCTTCTCCACAGAAGCCACTTGAGTATCCTCATGACATAGCAGTTGGCTTTTCCAGAGGTAAGTGATCTAAGAGAGACAGAAACAATATCTTTTATGACCTAGCTTCATCAATTATACACTATCACTTCTGACATATCCTACTGGTCACATAGACAAATCCTGATACAGTGTGGGAGGTGACTACACAAGGATGTAATTATAAAAAGACAGGGCTCATCGGAGACAATTTGGAGTCTAGATACCATACTCCATCTCTTGTCTGTATGTTTTGGTCATCCTTTTTGATACCCAGTGGTGTCAAAATTGTACCACTGTGGATACTAATTGTAACTGAAACTTTGTAAGCAAGATCAGATCTCATCTTTAGTAACTGGGGTAATTATAATACCACTCTAATGGCAGAAAGCAAAGAGGAACTAAAGACTCTTGATGAGGGTGAAAGAGGAGAGTGAAAAAGCTAGCTTAAAGCTCAACATTAAAAAAACTAAGATCATAACATCCAGTCCCATCCCTTCAAGGCAAATAGGGAGAAAAGCGGAAGCAGTGACAGATTGTCTCTTTTTGGGCTCCAAAATCACTGCAGATGGTGACTGCAGCCATGAAATTAGAAGACACTTGCTCCTCAGAAGAAAAGCTATGATGACCTAGATAGCATCTTAAAAAGCAGAGACATTACTTTGCCAAAAATTGTCCGTATAGTGAAAGCTATAGTCTTTCCAGTATTCATGTACACATATGAGAGTAGGACCATAAAGAAGGCTGAGCACCAAAGAATTGATGTCAAACTGTGGTGCTGGAGAAGACCCTTGAGAATCTCTTAGACAGCAAGGAAATCAAACCAGTCAATCCTAAAGGAAATCAACCCTGAATATCCATTGGAAGGACTGATGCTGAAGCTGAAGCTCCAATACTTTGGCCACCTGATGTGAAGAGCTGACTCGTTCTAATAGACCTGGATGCTGAGAAAGATTGAAGGCAAAAGGAGAAGAGGGTGGCAGAGGATGAGATGGTTGGATAGCATCACCGATTTAATGGACATGAAGTTGGGCAAAATCTGGGAGATAGTGAGGGACAGGAAGGCCTGGTGTACTGCAGTCCATGGGGTTGCAAAGGGTCAAACACAACTTCAATTCAGTTCAGTTCAGTCACTCAGTCGTGTCCAACTCTTTGTGACCCCATGAACCGCAGCATGCCAGGCCTCCCTGTCCATCACCAATTCCTGGAGTCCACCCAAACCCATGTCCATTGAGTCAGTGATGCTATCCAACCATCTCATCCTCTGTAGTCCCCTTATCCTCCTGCCCTCAGTCTTTCCCAGCATCAGGGTCTTTTCAAATGAGTCAGGTCTTCGCATCAGGTGGCCAAAGTATTGGAGTTTCAGCTTCAACATCAGTCCTTCCAATGAACACCCAGGACCGATCTCCTTTAGGATGGTCTGGTTGGATCTCCTTTCAGTCCAAGGGACTCTCAAGAGTCTTTTCCAACACCACAGTTCAAAAGCATCAATTCTTTGGTGCTCAGCTTTCTTTATAGTCCAGCTCTCACATCCATACATGACTACTAGAAAAAACCATAGCCTTGACTAGATGGACCTTTGTTGACAAAGTAATGTCTCTGCTTTTCAATATGCTGTCTAGGTTGGTCATAACTTTCCTTCCAAGGAGTAAGCATCTTTAAATTTCATGGCTGCAGTCACCATCTGCAGTGATTTTGGAGCCCAGAAAAATAAAGTCTGACACTGTTTCCACTGTTTCCCCATCTATTTGCCATGGAGTAATGGGACCGGATGCCATGATCTTAGTTTTCTGAATGTTGAGCTTTAAGCCAACTTGTTCACTCTCCTCTTTCACTTTCATCAGGAGGCTCTGTAGTTCCTCTTCACTTTCTGTCATAAGGGTGGTGTCATCTGCATATCTGAGGTTACTGATATTTCTCCCAGCAATCTTGATTCCAGCTTGTGCTTCATCCAGCCCAGCGTTTCTCATGATGTACTCTGCATAGAAGTTAAATAAGCAGGGTGACGATATACAGCCTTGACATACTCCTTTTCCTATTTGGAACCAGCCTGTTGTTCCATGTCCAGTTGTAACAGTTGCTTCCTGACCTGTATACAGGTTTCTCAAGAGGCAGGTCAGGTGGTCTGGTATTCCCATCTCTTTCAGAATTTTCCACAGTTTATTGTGATCCACACAGTCAAAGGCTTTGGCATAGTCAATCAAGCAGAAATAGATGTTTTTCTGAAACTCTCTTGCTTTTTCCATGATCCAGTGGATGTTGGCAATTTGATCTCTGGTTCCTCTGCCTTTTCTGAAACCAGTTTGAACATCTGGAAGTTCATGGTTCATGTATTGCTGAAGCCTTGCTTGGAGAATTTTGAGCATTACTTTACTAGCGTGATGAGTGCAATTGTGTGGTAGTTTGAACATTCTTTGGGATTGCCTTACTTGGGACTGGAATGAAAACTGACCTTTTTTAGTCCTGTGGCCACTGCTGAGTTTTCCAAATTTGCTGGCATATTGAGTGCAGCACTTTCACAGCATCATCTTTTAGGATTTGAACTAGCTCAACTGGAATACCATCACCTCCACTATCTTTGTTCTTAGCTACTGAATAACAGCAACAACATGCATGTGTTCAACCCTGGTGACCAGAGGCAAATTTCTACCTGACGAATATGGATTGCTGGTTGTGAATATGACAATTCTAGTATTTTTTAATGACCCTCATCTTCTGTCCAGAAACTACTTGAAAATATTGTTTGGAAAGGTTGATGTGTCTGTTAAGAATTTACCCTAGATTCTTCTCTACTCCCACATTTTGCTTTAAAAAGGATTCATGTCGATGTATGGCAAAGCCAATACAATATTGTAAAGTAATTAACCTCCAATTAAAATAAATAAAATAAATAATAAAGAGTTAAATATAAAACTGGGTACTTCTTCAGGGGTGGGACAGCTAAGGTTAGGTATATATAAAACATCCATTTTGGAAAAATTTTGTATACATCCTCATTCAGAACACAGAAAAAAAAGAAGCATTTACTCTAATGGCATGACTTCTGAGGCTACGTCATAAAAGGCATTGTTGCTTCTCTCTCTCTTGGATCACTGGAGAAGCCAACTGCTATATCACTAGTGAGTGCGTGTGTGTGTGTGTGTGTGTGTGTGTGTGTGGTTGGGAGGAAATTTCTTCAGGGTGAGAGGAAAGTGTCATGGTATTTTAGTTGAACTTGGCATTTAGTCCCATCTTCTTACAGTATTGGAAAAACATTGTTTATTTTATTTTTTCAATAGTAAAAGATGTTCATCAGTTTTCACAGTCAATAGTCAGACACAAAATAAAAGATAAATGCACTTGCAAGCCATATGGAAACATGATCAACTTAACAATATAAATAATTACATACAATTTTGGGGGTTAAGTAGAGTGATTGATGCATCAAGTGGAAGTGCATACATGCACATGTTCTCATCTGCCCAGCCAGTTGATGCTTTTTGGTTGGTGCTTTTAATCTTTTCATAGTTAAGGTAATTATTGATATGTATGATCCTGTTACCATTTTCTTAATTATTGTGGGTGTATTTTGTGTAGGCCTTTTCCTTCTCTTGTGTTTCCTGCCTAGGGAAGTTCCTTTAGATTTGTTGTAAAGCTGGTTTGGTGGTGCTGAATTCTCTTTCGCTTGTCTAGAAAGCTTTTTTGATTTCTCCATCATATCTGAAGAAGGGTTTTGGTGGGCAGAGCATTCTTGGTTGTGGGTTCTTCCCTTTCATCACTTTAAATATATCATGCCATTCTCTTCTGGCTTGTAGAGTTTCTGTTGAAAAATAGGCTGAAAACCTTATGGGAGTTCTCTTGTGTTTGTCATTTTTCTCTTGTTGATTTTAATATTTTATCTTTGTCTTTAATCTTCGTCATTTTGATTATGTGTCTTGGTGTGTTCCTCCTTGGGTTTATCCTATCTGGGACTTTCTATGCTTCCTGGAGCTGGCTGACTATATCCTTTCCCATGTTAGAGAAGTTTTCAGCTATTATTTCTTCAAATATTTTCTTGGGTCCTTTCTCTCTCTCTTCTTTGGGACCCTCTGTAATGTGAATGCTGGTGCATTTAATGTCCCAGATGTCTCTTATGCTGTCTGTATTTTTTTCATTTTTTCCCCCCTATATTCTGTTTTGCAGCAGTGATTTCCACCACTCTGTCCTCCAGGTCACTTTTTTGTCCTTCTGCATCAATTATTCTGCTATTGATTCCTTCTAGTGTATTGTTCATCTCTGTTTGTTTCTTCTTTAGTTCTTATAGGTCTTTGGTAAACATTTCTTGCATATTTTCAATCTTTGCCTCCATTCCTTTTCTGAGATCCTGGATTATTTTCACTATCATTATTCTGAATTCTTTTTCTAGAACGTTGCCTATCTCCACTTCATTTTGGTTGTTTTTCTGGGGCTTTATCTTGTCCCTTCATCCTGGACAAAACCCTCTGCTTTTTCGTCCTGATAAACTTTCTGTGATGTGGTTTTGGTTCTAGCCATTGCAGGATTATGGTTCTGCTTCTTCCCATATTCCATAGATATAGATAGATAGATATAGCTATGTTCTACTTACAAATAACCTCTCTAAGTCTATGTCTATATAGATCCCTGTATTAGCTTGTTTGCCTGAACTGACATAAAAGATTGTTTTTAAACTAAGTTTTTATTCATTTATTTTTAATGGTACAGAGAAACTTTACCTTCTTCAAATTCTTTGGTCAGATACTTTATTCTTCCAACCATCCTATTCAGTTATTAGTCCAATAATTCAGCACTTTTCCCACTTTGTCTGCATTCTGAGAAGCATCTCTGAATTATTCTTGCATTGTGGAATGTATTTTATCTTATCTTTTTTAACCTCATCTGGAAGCTACTTGTTCTTCTCTCATTTTCCTACTTTACCAATTTTGTTTTCACATCTACCTTTTCAACCTTTTTTTAAACATCATATTTGAACATTAAATCAGGAATGGAAGAAAGGCAGAAATTTGTGAAAGGGAGGCTTCAAAGAAGATCTATTGGATAAGAAGAACTGAGATACAACCGAAGTTTTCCTATTTTACTAAAATGTCTCCAGTGATGACAAAGGTCCTTTTCAGCTCAATTACTTTTATTCTATAATCTTTGTCTGCCTTTGATGCAAAACCATTTTTTCATGTAAAAGCTAATAAGCAGAGCAGATTAAGAAATATATGTCACCTTAATTGACAAACAATATAGAGTTCAGATTCTCACATACTGTTCTTACCCCAACTCCACACTCCCTTTCACTGTGACGCCTGGAGTTGGAAGAGGGAACTACTCCCTACAACTCCCAACAATCTGCAGAACATAGTTTAAAAATCACTGGACTAAATAGGCTCTGAGCCCTTGCTCTGAAATTCTGTGTGTCCATAACTCTCCTTACCTTTCCTCTCCCCCTATTCAAATCATACTCAAAGCCCAGTCTACATCTTCGACCTCACCTGAATATATTTGTATCACCCTCCTTTGTGTTCTTGCCCGTTTTGTTTTGGTCCTGAAGAAGTGTAGAATTTTAAGGCAATAAACTGTATTCTAGTTTGACTGGAGCATGGGACTCATGAAGGAAAACAGTAAGAAAACTGGGTACAGATGATAGAAATAGGAACTGTCTGAGGTATTCTAGGTGTCTAGCCACTTAGGTCTAGACTAAGAAAATTACACAAGTATCAACTGACCTATACATAAAATGACTTCACAGTTCCTTTCTTGTCTAGCATTCCTGACTTTTATGATCAGAGTTGTTTCTGCTCTGGCAGCAGGGAATGGAGTGAACGGGAGCAGGCAGGACCACAGGCACAGACATCATGTTCCATTCCCTGGTCTGTTAGCTCCATAAATTAAAAGCCATACAAAAGCAATATCCACCCAAGCGTCTTTCCTTTGCCCCTCCTGTGACATATCTAAGTGGGTCTTCCATTTCTCCACAGGATTGGGAAATCTGAAATCACCTTCAGTAACCACTTAAATTGACAGATGGTGTTTTGAACTCCTGGCTTCTCTTGGAATTTCCCTCACAATCTCCACTTCTCTATCCCTTTGTTTTGTTTAAACATTCATGTAGCATTCTGAACTCATTAAAAACATTCCACATCCACAATTTCATTTCATAACAACTTAGTAATGGAAGAAATTATTTTCATTTTATAAATGAGGAAACTGAGTGCCTGGCAGGTTAAATAACTTGGTAAGATCACATGTAGTAACTAATATTAGTGGCAAAACCGTAACAGAAAAGTGATGAACTGGGAGCTAAGAGACCAATATGACAAGTGTATGCTCAAATTGTTAATATGATTTCGTGGGAACAGCTCCCTTCTTGGCACCACGCCCACTGCCAAGTTAGACCTAAGGCATCTCCATGATGTCATGAACATCTTTGACAATCTAGTCAATGTGAAAATCTCCACACAAAATAAAATGCTTTGGACTAATCATCTTTGCTTTTCAAGATGTA
This sequence comes from Ovis canadensis, assembly GCF_042477335.2. Taxonomy (NCBI): domain Eukaryota; kingdom Metazoa; phylum Chordata; class Mammalia; order Artiodactyla; family Bovidae; genus Ovis; species Ovis canadensis. The sequence continues at coordinate 37,371,247 of NC_091260.1, forward strand.
GATTTGCGGGACACTCAACATTGTGGATGGCTTAAGAGTTGGCACAATTAGGACAAAGTAGGTTTTCAAAGTTGGTTGGAGGCAAATAGGCCCATGGAGTATGGTAACCAGATTTAGCACATCTAAAATACATTCCTATTTAAGAAAGAGAAACTTTCTAAATCAGCTCAAAGCAGTACAAGATGGAAATAAAAGTCTGATGCCAAAACTCCAGCCACCACAAAATCTGTCCAGTTCTCTCAGAGTCAGCTTGGCAATGTGTCAGAACATGCCTCTCGTCCCTGCCCAAAGGCTGGAATCCACCATTTCACAGGCAGAACTCTGGCACCTTTCAGAAGCTCTGTGTTTAGAGGGGAGAAGACATGGTGGGCTGAGGGGCTCCTTGAGTACTGGGAGAGGGCGTGGGACCTGGTTACTATGCTCAGAGGCATTGCTGACGTCAAATCCTCACCTCCCTCCAGCTCAGACTGGAGCACGCACACGGAAAACTCCCTTTTGCAGCTGTGCAAACTGTTCCTGTTGGACTGCAACACGCCCACTGCCCCCTACAGCCATTCCAAATCCTCAGTTTCATTGGCCATATTCAGAGGGAAACTAAAAAAACCTGTCTATTTACCAGTTAGTCCTTTTTCAATCAGATGAAATTAAAATGAAGCCTGAAGTGTTTTAAATGAAATGCTCTTCCAGTTTATGCTCTGGAGTTTCCATGCTTCTTCCTCCTCTGCCTGATTAGGGCAAGCTGACCAGCTGAGGGCTTTTCTCCCAGTGTCTCCTAAGGAACATTCTGGAAAGTTGGCTATAGGGTTGCATTTCTATCTAATATGCATCTGCTTCAGGCTTCATTCTACCTTCCCTGGTGGAATGTGGGACGTTAAGATTGGATTCTAAAAGCTGGCCCTGTAGAGGGAAGGGGAGGGGACAAAATTACTCAGATTTGCTTCAGGTCTTATGAGAGCCCATTGTCCCCATTGGTCCTGCAATACGCAGTCTTCCCAGCTCCGTCTCCTACCCCAGTCTGTAGGGAAGAAAAAGGTCACTTTCCTTTGTGGGAATACATGGTGGAATCTGCTCCTTTCAATGGAAGCTCAGGTGGGAAGGGGTAAGACATCTCTTCCAAATCCCTGTAAACTGTACTTCTAAGAGTTTGACATCAAAAGTGATGTTAGAATTAAGAGGTACAAACAACTGTAAATATGAATAAGCTACAAGCATATGTTATGCAGCACAGGGATTATAGTTACTATTTTATAATAACTATAAAAGGACTGTGGGCTTTCCTGGTGGCTCAGAGGGTAAAGAATCTGCCTGCAATGCGGGAGACCTGCGTTCGATCCCCAGTTTGGGAAGATCCCCTGGAGGAGGGAATGGTAACCCAGTCTAGTATTCTTGCCTGGAGAATCCCCATGGACAGAGGTGCCTGGTGGGCTATAGTCCATGGGGTCACAAACTGATCAGCTGGACACAACTGATCAACTAAGCACAGCACAGCATAAATGGAGTGTAACCTTTAAAAATTATGAATCACAATGTTGTACACCTGAAACTTACATAATATATTCAATAAACAACTCATAGAGAAAGATAGAAAATTTATATTACTAGAGGGAGGTGAGGGTTGGATAATTGCATGAAGGTGGTCGAAATGTACAAAATTCCAGATATAAGATAAATAAGCACTAGGGATGTAATGTACAACACGATAAATACAATTAACACGGCTGCATATTATTTATTGAAAGTTATTATGAGAGTAAATCATAAGAGTTCTCATCACAAGAAAAAAAGTTTTTTTCTGTTTCTTTAATTTTATATCTGTATGAGATGATGGGTGTTTGCTAATCTTATTGTGGTCATCATTTTATGATGCACATAAGTCAAATCATTATGCTATACACCTCAAACTTATACAGTGCTGTAGGCCAGTTATCTCTCAAAACCAGAAGAAAAAAAGTGAAAATAAAATACTATTAAATGAAGATAAATGAGTAAATAAATAAATAGATGGTCACATTTTTAAAAAGTTGTTTTAGAGGTTTGGGGACAGAGGGAACATGGAGCTCTCTTGTTACCTCTATCCCAAGTGCAATGCAAATCCCAGTGGTTCTTGGGTATGTATCGTAGTCATCTCTGGAGCTTTCTAGAAATATAATTGTCATGCAATGAGCCCAAATATTTTAATTCAGTAGCAAGGGCACTGCAGGGTCTTAGCCCTCGTGTACTTTATAAGGTTTTACAGTGATTCTCCTGCAGATGGTTTTGTGTATTTTCCAGTTTTCTCATCTGAAATGTGTATCAAAACCACCCTAAAGGTGGAATTCTAAAATCACTGGGAAAAAATACTTCTAAGTGGAAATCTGTAGCACACGGGTAAAGAGACAGCCAGTTTAAAATGACTGGAGGATATAAAAGCAGGAAGATTTACAGGATACAGGAATAAATGCCCCATTTGTAGGCAAATGGAGTAAGGCTCTTTTTTCTAGGAAGACTACCTGGGCTGGCAGCAATAGTCACTAAAATTAATTGTCCTCTAGCTGCAGAGGTAGTACCTAGCCGAGGGTAGAAAGAATAAAAAGTCTCATTCTTGGAGGCTGGCTTGTTTGTAGTTGTTTAATCACTAAGTCATGTGTGACTTTTTGTGACCCCATGGACTAATAGCCCACTCAACTCTTCTGTCCAGGGGATTTCCCAGGCAAGAATACTGGAGTGGGTTGACACTTCTTTTTCCAACAGATCTTCCCAACCCAGGGATCAAAACTACATCTCCTGCATTGGCAGGTGGATTCTTTATCACTGAACCACCAGAGAATCCCCAGAGGTTGGGTAATATTAGACCCATCCATCCTCAAGGAGAAGGGTTACATGTGGATAATCACCACATGCCTCAGGGAAAAAACATAGGTCAGTTATCTTCAAAATTTTGAGCTCTCATTTCTAGTGGTTTTAGATACCTTGAATATGTTCTGTTTGTCAAGACTTCTATTTTTTTAAAACAAGTAATGCTGAGGTTTGTTTTTTTTTAAATTTTATTGATTTATAATGTTGTTAGTTTCAAATGTACAGTAAAGTGATTCAGGTATACATATACATATATTCATTCTTTTTCAGATTCTTTTCTCATATAGGTTTTTACATAATATTAAGTAGAATTCCCTACACTATACAGTAAGTCCTTTTTGATTAACCTACTATATAATAGTAATGTGTGTATGTTAATCCCAAACTCTTAATTTATCCTCCACTCCACATTTCCCCTTTGGTAACCATGAGTTTGTTTTCAAAATCTGTGAGTCTGTTTCCATTTTGTAAATAAGTTCTTTTATCAGTATCAGTTCAGTTCAGTCATTCAGTTGTGCCCGACTCTTTGCGACCCCATAAGTCACAGCATGCCAGGCCTCCCTGTCCATCACCAACTCCTGGAGTCCACCCAAACCCATGTCCATTGAGTCGGTGATGCCATCCAACCATCTCATCCTCTGTCGTCCCCTTCTCCTCCTGCCCTCAATCTTTCCCAACATCAGGGTCTTTTCAAATGAGTCAGCTCTTCACATCAGGTGGCCAAAGTATTGGAGTTTCAGCTTCAACATCAGTCCTTCCAATGAACACCCAAGACTTATCCAACCAGTCCACCTTTAGGATGGTCTGGTTGGATCTCCTTGCAGTCCAAGGGACTCTCAAGAGTCTTCTCCAAAACCACAGTTCAAAAGCATCAATTCTTTGGCACTCAGCTTTCTTTATAGTCCAACTCTTACATCCATACATGACCACTGGAAAAGCATAGCCTTGACTAGATGGACCTTTGTTAACAAAGTAATGTCTCTGCTTTTCAATATGCTATCTAGGTTGATCACAACTTTGCTTCCAAGGAGTAAGCGTCTTTTAATTTCATGGCTGCAATCACCATCTGCAGTGATTTTGGAGCCCAGAAAAATAAAGTCAGCCACTGTTTCCACTGTTTTCCCCATCTATTTGCCATGAAGTGATGGGGCCAGATGCTATGATCTTAGTTTTCTGAATGCTGAGCTTTAAGCCAACTTTTTCACTCTCCTCTTTCACTTTCATCAAGAGGCTTTTTAGTTCTTCTTTGCTTTCTGCCATAAGGGTGGTGTCATCTGCATATCTGAGGTGATTGATATTTCTCCCAGCAATCTTGATTCCAGCTTGTGTTTCTTCCAGCCCAGCCTTTCTCATGATGTACTCTGCATAGAAGTTAAGTAAGAAGGGTGACAATATACAGCCTTGACGTACTCCTTTTCCTACTTGGAACCAGCCTGTTGTTCCATGTCCAGTTCTAACTGTTGCTTCCTGACCTGCATACAGGTTTCTCAAGAGGCATCCATTTTAAAATGAGATTCCGCAAATGAATGGAAATATATGGCGTTTGTCTTTCTCTGTCCGACTTACTTCACCTAGTATGATAATCTCTAGGTCCATCCATGTTGCTGCAAATGGCATTATTTTGTTCTTTTTCATGGCTAATAGTTCATTATTAAGACTTTCATTTTATTCTTTCAGTAAATATTATTGTCCACAGCTATATGCCAGTCACTCACTCAATGCTAGATTCTGGAGGGTAGTGACAATGTCATCAGAACTCTTTTTCTCTGATCCTTTCTCTTCTTGCCTTATTGTTACTCGATCTTAGCTTTTCACTTAGACTTTTTCTACATGGTAGAGAAGTTGACTTCTGCTGCCCTTGATTTACACCCTTCAGCTTAGAAACTCCAAGAAAAGGGAGCTTCTTTCTTTCAGCGTCTGTCACTCTGAGGGAAGTATTTGGAACAGCTCTGCTTGTGTCACGTACCCAGCCATGGCAGATGATGTTTTCATTGGTAAGATGAAATGATCACATCAATACATCCCTTCTTCATTCTAGATAAGCATCTTAGAACATAGTTGATACTCCTTCTACCAAGTGAGAGAAGGGGACAGAAATTGGTGGGGGTTCCTGTATGTCCCTTCCTTCTATTTGGGTGGGGACTGTCATGGTTCCAACCAACAGAGTACTTTAGAAACAGAGTACTTTCTAAAGTATCCTCATTGAACTCTTGAGGATAGGACATCAAAAGGATATCAAAAGGACGTCAGAAACACGTTATGGCTGGCAGCCACACTCTCTCTCTTGGGATACTCATCTTTCGATCCCAGCCTCCATGTTGTGAGGAAGCCCAGGCCACGTGGAGATGCAACATCAGCATCAACATGCAGAGATGTTTGTGAGTCTGCACCTGATTTCAGCCCTAGACTTCAGTTCTTCCGGCTGTGACCCCAAACACTGTGTAACATAGATGAGCCATCCTGCTCTGCCCTGTCTAAATTCCTGACCCATGGCGCCCATGAGCTATAATAAATCATTACTTATGTTTTAAGTCACAAAGTTTTGAAAATTTGTTGTGCAGCAAAAGGTAAATAGTGGCTTCCATGGTAGTTCAGTTGATAAAGAATCTGCCTGCAATGCAGGAGACCTGGGTTTCATCCTGGGGTCAAGAAAATCCCCTGGAGAAGGAAATGACTACCCACTCCAGTATTCTCACCTGGAGAATTTCATAGACAGAGGAACCTGGTGGGCTATGGTCCACAGGGCTGCAAAGGTCGGACATGACTTAGTGACTAAATCACCACCACTGTACGACTGATAAGTAAATAGTTGTCCACTGAGCTGATCTCTGTTGCCTGGCAATAGGAGCATTATGATTAGGGGAGCAGATGTGTTACTAAAGAAAAAGAGATGTGAAAGTTTGCTGGGTAGACAAGATGAATAGATATCACCACTCAGTATGATCATCCTAGGATAAGTTAATTTCCCATGAGTGTATAAATATACATGTATATAAACAATTGAAGCCAGAGTCATTATTATAAACAGCAAATGGAAAAGGATCCTGATTTTACTAACTCTATTTGCTACACCATGAGCAGTCTAGTATTATCCAGGTAACATATGTCTGTTTTCTCTGATTTATTACCTAGGCAATGATTCTCAATTCAGTAAAGCTTAAAAACCAAAATTTCAGAAGTGTTACAAAGAAGGTTTTGGGTACAAGTTAAAGTTCCACTGTGTAACTTGGAAGACTGAGTTTGAAACCTGGTTTAAGAAACAGATTCTCTACAGTGGCGTTTAAGAAGAGACCACACTCTGGGTGGGATGGGGGATCACTTTCAAGAAAGAATGCTTGTTTTCCAGCACAGCTTCCCTCTACCTGCTTTGCTCTGAGCAATACAGGAGTTTGTCCATTTGTCTTCTCAAGGTCATGGTTAATTTGTATAACTGGAAACAGAATCCTAATTCCTCATTAGCAAAAGAAAGTATACTCTCTGGAAGCTAGAAGATTGGTTTTTTTCAGTTTTACTTTTTTTTTTTTTTTTTACAGAGAGTCAACCAAAGTATATTCTCAAGGTTTATTGTGTGTAATTATTTTTTATAGACTTTGATTTTAAAAAACCCCTTTTTTCCTTAATATATTTATTTTATTGAAGTATAGTTAACTTACAATGTTCCAGGTGCACAGCAAGTTGATTCAGTTATACAAATGGGCTTCCCTGGTAGCTCAGCTGGTAAAGAATCCACCTACAATAGAGGAGACCCTAGTTCAATTCCTGGGTCAGGAAGATCCCCTGGAGGAGGGCATAGCAACCCACTCCAGTATTCTTGCCTAGAGAATTCTATGGACAGAGGAGCCTGGGAAGCTATAGTCCATGGGGTTGCAAAGAGAATAGTTGGCTTATTAATGTTTCAGATGTACAGCAAGGAGATTCAGTTATACATATACACATATATTAGTTTTCAGATTATTTTCCATTATAGGTTATTACAAGATATTGACTATAGTTCTCTGGGCTGTTCAGTAAACCTTTGTTGCTTGTTGCTTATCTATTTTTTTCAAATTAGAAATTGTATAGACTTCTGATTTAAAAAAAAAAACACACAACTCCAGTTTTGAAAACTCAAAACATAGAGGGGAAATCATAAATAAAGAAATATCTAAAATATGCTCTTTCTCACAGAAAGAGAAAAAATTTTACTCTGCAGCGAGTTTAAATGAGAGCCACAGAGGCCAAGAGACTGGGTTCAGGATTAGGGACTAAAATATGACATCAAAACACCTGCATCAAGGCTCATCTGTAAAGAAAAAACAAAAACAACAGACATTTTGATGTTACGTCTCTGAGAAGGCAGGCATGGGGAAGAGGGAAAAGGTGAAGTTCGTTTGCCCCCAGCTCTCTAGCTGAATGGGGCTCACAGAACCAAATGCATCCTCAGGCTCCACTTCCTTTCAGAGAGTGACTGCCAGTGAAGGAGGTCACATTTTGCCCTGTCCCACCCCGAAGTAAAATGGTTTCATCTAAATCCACATGGTAACTGAAGAGACTCAGTCCATGTCAGAATTCAGCAGGACTGGATCTGCTTTCTGAACTTATAATGAGTGTTAAATTATGTGAATATTGGGGAAGATTTTTTTTAAATTCTAGATTTAAAAAAAATAATGGTAACATTTCAGTTCAGTTCAGTCACTCAGTCGTGTCCGACTCTTTGTGACCCCATGAATCTCAGCACGCCAGGCCTCCCTGTTCATCACCAACTCCCGGAGTTCACTCAGACTCACGTCCATCGAGTCCATAATGCCATCCAGCCATCTCATCCTCGGTTGCCCCCTTCTGCTCCTGCCCCCAATCCCTCCCAGCATCAGAGTCTTTTCCAATGAGTCAACTCTTCGCATGAGGTGGCCAAAGTACTGGAGCTTCAGCTTTAGCATCATTCCTTCCAAAGAAATCCCAGGGCTGATCTCCTTCAGAATGGACTGGTTGGATCTCCTTGCAGTCCAAGGGACCTTCAAGAGTCTTCTCCAACACCACATTTCAAAAGCATCAATTCTTCAGCACTCAGCCTTCTTCACAGTCCAACTCTCACATCCATACATACATAACAAAAAAACTACCATTTTAACCATCTTAAGTATACAGTTTAATGACATTAATGCTGAACATTCACACTATTGTGTAACCATCACTGCCATCCATCTCCAGAAATTTCTCACCTTTTCAAATGGAAATTCTATACTCATTAAACAAAAATTGCCCACCCCACTCTCCACCAGGCCCTGGTAATTAGCAGTCCACTTTCTGTCTCTCTGAATTTGACTATTTCTTCAGGCATCCCATATAAGTGGAATACAATATTTGTCCTTTTGACAGGCTTATTTCACTTTGCATATCCAAGTTAAAGCATATCTCAGAATTTCCTTCTTTTTAAAGGCTGAATAATATCCATTTGATGTATAAACCACATTTGGTGAGTGTTTTAAAGGGGAGGGATTATCTTCTCTACTGATAATCTTCAGGATAGCCTTCCTGGTCTGTATACTTTTCAACACTAAACATTAGTTTAAACATGATTTTTTCTCTTCTGTGTTTTATCATCATATCTGGTGTAGGGGAACAAAATTTGCTGCCCTCAAATATGTCTCATTTCCGTGAGGATTAATTTAGCCTGATTATTTTTTGGACTCAAAGGCCTCAAGAAAAACCTTTGACTTTCCCCCTAACTGCCTAAAAAATGTAGATAGAAGACCTGTTCCTAGGAGGGAACTATCACCATAGATAACTATAGTATGAACTAGGTGTGTAGACAGGGAGGGACCTGGCAAAGTGTGTTTGTAAAAGCTCCTTTCTGTATCCCATTGTCTCTGCCTGGCTTGACAAACATTTGTTTTGTAAACGTTTGCTTTTTCATCTCCACATAAATTGTCTTGCTCCCCTTTGAAGTCCCGATCGCCTAACCTCAGCATGCTCTTTTGCCCTTAGCTGAAGATTGTATTTAAGGTGAGGGCTTCAGCCATTTTCGCAAATGACTCAGTTTTTCTGGGTTTCTGCCGTGTCTATGTGTTATTAAATTTTTGTTTGATGTTCTCCTTTCAATCTGGTTGTGTCAATTTAATCCTTGGGCCAGTCAGAAGAACCTAGAAGGATGGAAGGTAATTTCTTTCTCCTTCATAATGATATCTGTTTACTCCTTACCTCACTTTTTTCCTTTGTCCCTTCCTCCCTCCCTTCCTTTCTTCCTTTCTCCCTCCCTTCTTTCTCTTCTTTGCAGTAGCAGGTGATACATATTGGTTGTATCATAACACTTATATAAGGTGTTGGTGGTGGTACTGTGCTCAGTCGTGTCTCTTTGTGACCCCACGGCCTGTAGCCCACTAAGCTCCTCTGTCCATGGAATTTCCCAGGCAAGAATACTGGAATGGGTTGGAATGATTTGCCATTTCCTACTGGGAACCTTAAAGTTTTACTGATGTGGCCCTCCCTGGAATCTTCAAAGGATTTATCTCACATTCTCTAGAGTGTGTGTGTCTCACCAAAGCCTCCAATGAACCAAGCAGCCACTGTGCTCCTCTTGTCTGATTAATGCGATGCCATCACCAGAGTAGAGCAAATGGAGTTCAGTGGGACATCCAGGTCCTTCCAGACTGTATTTTATGAGAGAGTGAGAGAGTTCACACAGACCTAGGGAAAGACAGTGGACACATACTATTGTATATTCCACATAAATGTGAAGCATCTAACCTTCTTTTCTGATCAATAAGAATGTCTGACTCCACCCCATGAGCCTGAAAACACACTCATCTGCTCTGTCACAGTAGCTGCAGCTGGGGCTACTACTTAGTTGAGTTTGCACTAGTCCACCACCTGCCAGTGTCTGTCTGGTTTCTGCAGCGGGAAGACTGGTGTATTATATGGAGATATGATGACCATTATTTCTCCAAAGGATGAAATACAAAGGTGGATGAGAGGAAGTTTATTGGTTTGGGAGCACTCTTCCAGTTCAGTTCAGTTCAGTTCAGTCGCTCAGTCGTGTCCGACTCTTTGTGACCCCATGAATCGAAGCACGCCAGGCCTCCCTGTCCATCACCAACTCCCAGAGTTCACTCAGACTCACATCCATCGAGTCCGTGATGCCATCCAGCCATCTCATCCTGGGTCATCCCCTTCTCCTCCTGCCCCCAATCCCTCCCAGCATCAGAGTCTTTTCCAATGAGTCAACTCCTCGCATGAGGTGGCCAAAGTACTGGAGCTTCAGCTTTAGCATCATTCCTTCCAAAGAAATCCCAGGGTTGATCTGGGAAAACCCAAGGCTGGGAAAACTCTAAGAGTCTGCAACCTGGCTCAGTGATGAACAAGTGCTTCAGTTCAGTTCAGTTCAGTCACTCAGTCGTGTCCGACTCTTTGCGACCCCATGAATCGCAGCACGCCAGGCCTCCCTGTCCATCACCAACTCCCGGAGTTCACTCAGACTCACATCCATCGAGTCTGTGATGCCATCCACCCATCTCATCCTCTGTTGTCCCCTTCTCCTCCTGCCCCCAATCCCTCCCAGCATCAGAGTCTTTTCCAGTGAGTCAACTCTTCGCATGAGGTGGTCAAAGTACTGGAGTTTCAGCTTTAGCATCATTCCTTCCAAAGAAATCCCAGGGCTGATCTCCTTCAGAATGGACTGGTTGGATCTTGTTGCAGTCCAAGGGACTCTCAAGAGTCTTCTCCAACACCACAGTTCAAAAGCATCAATTCTTCAGCATTCAGGCTTCTTCACAGTCCAACTCTCACATCCATATGTGACCACAGGAAAAACCATAGCCTTGACTAGGCAGACCTTAGTCAGCAAAGTAATGTCTCTGCTTTTGAATATACTGTCTAGGTGGGTCATAACTTTTCTTACAAGGAGTAAGCGTCTTTTAATTTCATGGCTGCAGTCACCATCTGCAGGATACACCAAAATAAACTAGAGAAGGCCCTGGAAATTGTTGTAGGATGCTGCTAGGATGACTCCTGCCTGCTCATTTGCTCAGTCGTGTCTGGCCCTCTTTGCGACCCTATGGACTGTAGCCCAATAGGTTCCTCTCTCCATGGGATTTTCTAGGCAAGAATACTGGAATGGGTTGTCATTTCCTCCTCCAGGGGATGGTAAAAGAATGGTGAAAGAGATGAACTAATGAAATGAAGTAAAAAGGCCAGAGATTGCTGTGGCAGGCAGAGGAAGTGGAAGTAAAAGGTTCAGAGAAGGAAGTTTGTGGATATGCTATGTAAAGCTGGAAAGCCCAATTATGTTATGACTTAATTCTATCTATTGGTTTGGTGTCAGGAAGGGAGTAGAGGCAGATTCAGGGGTAAGCGAATTGCATATTGTCTTATGAGAGAAAGACATCTGAGTCTTCTTGTCTATCAAGTAAGTAAATACTTCAAAACAGAGCACCTTGATCTAACTTCAGGAAGAGCTTATTTCAGGAAAAATCCTTCCCCAGAAGCCTCTTCTGAAATAAATGTAGATCCTTGACCTTTGCCTTGTTGTAGCCAAGCATTCAGGCAAACAAACTCACTTAGAAGGACAATGCAGAGAGTGGAGTGCATTTTATTATATCGGCAGGCCCAAAGCAGAGTCTCCTCTTAGCCAAGGACCCCAACCAGTTTTTGAAAACCTTTTATACCCTAAGAGTACGTTTCGAAACCCACCTCCCCAAATCCCCTGAAACTAGTCTCAACAAAGGAAAAGAAAGATACAAAGTTAACCCGTGATTCATATGCCTTGAGCCTAGGTAGTTAACGGTGGACAAATATCAATAGGCCTGTGGTCATACTCCAATAAGCATAATAGAATTTATGATTCTATTCAGTTACACAGATAATTAGAGTATTGTTTTAGGCAATGGAGAGTCTAGGTACAAGCCAAGGGGGTCTTCCATCTGGGGGGTCTGGTTTCCAGTTGGTATGTTGTTTCCATAGATACTGGGCATATAGCTCAAAGTCCACAGTCCAGCCCAAGATGGAGTCCTTCTTTCAAGATGGAGCCTGTTCTGTCTGTTTCCTCCTTCAGTCTCACTGGAGAAGCAGAACCCTTTTGTAGGCAAGTCATCACTGAATGATGTTTGTTAGATTCCTACCATGTTCTCAGTCATTTCATTCAGCATAAAAAGAGAAAAAGGCAAATCTTACAGGTTTCTAAATACATCTTCAAAGAAACATAAATAACTTCTGTCACAATTGCTAATATTTAGACTGAGCTTTGAAGGAGTAATCCCACTGCTATTAGAAGGTCAAAGAATTTGTTTTATTTGTGAAGGGCATTGCTTAGCCTTAGCAAAATTTTCAAATAATCTGAGGTTTCTACTAGTAGGTACTCTTGAGCAGGCCAAAGACTTTGATCAAATATACACTGGCTAGCATTGGGCCCTGGGAGAACATCTGGAATACCAGTCTCAATTCCTCTAGCTTCTTGCAAAACGAGGGAGTGAGTGCAGAACTGTTTCCTAGGGACTTTCAAGGAGCCAGATGTCAAGTCCAGGAATTCCTTCCTCTCCTTGCACTAACTTTATTGTTCTCTGATGCGTCCTATTGCTACACCATCCCTCATCCTGAAGCACAGTGGCCCGCCTGGCAACCTGGGATGGGGAAGGAGACAGTGTCCTCTGGGGTACCTGCTGGTACCTTGGCCATTCCGGGAGACAGTGCCCACACTGAGGAGACTTGGGAGTGCCTCTCTCTTCCAAGCATATCACAGTTCTTTATCTGGTGGATTTGTTCCAAGTAGGGAAAGAATTCTGGAGTCATGAGTATTCATTTTCTACAAAATTGTCATTTGACCATATAGTTGTGCCTGCTTTTGACCAAAAGTAGTTTGACCCATTGATTTTAGCTGGATATGTTTCTCCTAATAACTTGGACCCATTTCCCCTTGGCCTTCCCACTGTCTAATTATATGAAAACATAGAAGAAATAACTATTCAAGTCATCCAAAAATATTAAGTAAGACAAAGATCTCTCTATCTCTACTCCTGTCCTCACCCACCTCATTTCCAGTACTGTTACTCAGAACATTCTTGATGCCTAGTAGATAAGTACTTTATGAAAATATCCAAATTCTAGCCCTAAAGTCATCACAAGTAAAGGAATTGAGAAGAGAATGAAGATGAAAATAACCACATTAGCTGTTTGAGTATTTGTAATAATCTTTGAATAAAATGAGTAAATACATGTAAAGCATTTAAATAGTATTTATTGCATGCCTACTGTATACCAGAAACTGTTCTGTTTATTATTTTACATATTGCAACTATGGCAACTGCCATGTTATCATTTCCACTATAAGCACATTAAAATGTACCAGGTAATGGGCTGTGCTAGTCATTCAATTAATTATAGCATAACTGATTTCACATACTTGGATGCCAACTTGATAGGTTGTTGCTGCCTATTGTGTAAAAAATATACTAGAAAGTTGCTGATGACTTACATGTGTTTAGAAAGTATGAGAATGGCTAGTTACAGTACTCATTTCTTAGAATTTTATAATTTTGTGAAAGGAATGCATTACTTACTGCCCCAGAGGTATTTGGGGCCTGAGGCTAGCACTCGTCTCCCAGAGGGCCTAAATTATAAGATAAAGCCACTTTTGTCAGACCAACTGTGTGGGAGGGTCTGAAGAACCAAGAAACTGGATAGACCTGCCTGAGATCTACCACCTATAAGCCATGGGGTCGTGGTCATGTTACTTGAACTCTGAGATTTTGTTTATTCATCTGTGAAAGGGACATAGAAATACTTAACTGCAGTATTACTATGAAGATAAAGTATAAAAACTGTATGTAAAACATACAATAAATAGAAGATATCTTTACTGTTATTTATGTTATTATTAGCTGAGATTCCCTGAAGTACTTGCAGGAATGAATTATTTTCTAGCAAACTAGTCCCTTTCTGCATCTCTAATTCCTCATCCATAAAATGTGAATAATTATGGTACCTAGTCCAATGGCTCTTGTGAGGATTAAAAGAATTAATACATGTAAACTCCTTAGAATAGTGCTTGGCATACGGCAAGCCTTATTCAGGCTCATGCAATTTCAATTTACACTTTAACCAAATATAAAGATATAAACTACTTTTCCTCCAAAGAGATGTTTGATTTAGTCAAAAGTATTATATCACTTTTCCTTCATTAACTGCAGACTTCACTCTTTAAAAGGCCTTTTCTTATCTTATTAACTGGAAGAGACAAAGTAAGCTGGTTTTGTTTGGAAAAAAAAAAAAAAAAGTGCCGGGCTTGGCTAGTAAGTAGTGGAGGGTGGTTCCAATGTGGCCTTGGAGAAGCTGTGTTCAGACCTTCAGTTTTCTCATCTGACAGATGGAAATAACATCCTCTCCAAACTACCTGAACACCTACTTGGGTGATTTAAGATCATACAAGATGAAGGAGATTCTTGCCCCTTGCCTTTTGTGATATTGCTGCTGCTGCTGCTGCTGCTGCTGCTGCTGCTGCTGCTGCTGCTGCTGCTGCTGCTGCTGCTGCGTCCCTTCAGTCGTGTCCGACTGTGCAACCCCATAGACGGCAGCCCACCAGGCTCCCCCGTCCCTGGGATTCTCCAGGCAAGAACACTGGAGTGGGTTGCCATTTCCTTCTCCAATGCATGAAAGTGAAAAGTGAAAGGGAAGTCGCTCAGTCATGTCCGACTCTTCGAGACCCCATGGGCTGCAGCCTACCAGGCTCCTCTGCCCAAGGGATTTTCCAGGCAAGAGTGCTGGAGTGGGGTGCCGTTGCCTTCTCTGTGTGATATTGCTCGTGTTAATGAATAATGCTTGGCTTCTCCCAGTCTGCATGATTGACTCCTAGACTTCTTCCTTGGCTGTTGGGTTGGATGTAAATAAGGTAGCTATTTGAGGGTGCCCCTGGGATTCACTAAGGATGCTAACTCTGAGGAACAGTGTTCAAGCCACCGAAGTTTAACATTCAAAATGCTTCAGCAAATACCACTGAAGAAGACTTAACCACTTTATACAGAAACACTGGACACTGAAACTTAATGATGTGAAGGATTTTAGAAGTAGTGTCTATTACGAGCAGAATTATGTCTTTCTAAATTCATAATGAAGTCATTAGGATGGGCCCTAACCCAGCATGTCCTTCTAAGAAGAGGAAACTTGAGCACACACATGTGCACAGGGAAGACAAAGTGAAGACACAGATGTTTAGAAGTCGAGGTGTACCCAGGATTGCTGGCAACACCAGAAGCTAGGAAGAGGCAAGGAAGGTGCTTCCTTTTAGGGGCTTCAGAGAGAGAGTGATCCTGTTGACACCTTGATTTTGGATTTTTAGCATCTAGAATACTGAGAGATTACATTTATATTGTTTTGTTGTTGTTCAGTCACTGAGTTGTGTCCAGCTCTTCCCAACCCCATGGACTGCAGCATGCCAGGCCTCCCTGTCCATTACCATCTCCCAGAGCCTGCTCAAACTCATGTCCATTGAGTTGGTGATGCTGTTCAACCATCTCATCCTCTGTCATCCCCTTCTCCTGCCTTCAATCTTTCCCAGCATCAGGGTCTTTTCAAATGAGTTGGCTCTTCACATCCGGTGGTCAAAGTATCGGAGCTTCAGCTTCAGCACATTGTTTAACCTACCCACTTTGTGATGCTTTGTTCTGGCAGACCTAGGCAGATGATCACAGTGTCCCAACAGCCTCCTAGGCAGCTCTAAGTCTGTGGAGCCTGGAGCCTAAAGGAGGGAGTGAGGATTAAGGAGGAGACAGGGTCCACTCTCCTTTTTTTCAACCGTTGTAACTCTTTATCAATATTAGTTATTGAACTTCCAAGAAGAGTTTTGTTTCTACTAAAAATTTTTAGTAAAAAAAGAAGTTTGGAAACTACTGCTCCAGTGTAAGAGACCCTGTCCTTACCCAGCCCATGAGTCCTTCACTGTTTTTCCCTCCCAGGCTCTCTGGGTGCTTTTACTCCCAACAGCCTGAAACTGGATCATTGGTTGAGGGCAGCCCTCAAGTTAATGCCAGGGTTTTCTTTGCCTGCACATAGAAAATTGGAACAAGAGTGGCCTGCAGTCAGTGACTGAGCTATGGGGGTATAAATACTGCAGCTGCCTCATGCTTGATCAGGACAGCTCTGAGGTGGGGCCTGCACTGTCTCCAGAGCTTCCCTGTGGGACTTGGCCTACACCTCACCCTTCTAGGCCTTTTACCTTTTTATCTGCTTCTTTCCCTTCTTTCTTAGAGGAAAAGAAAAGGTGGCCAAAGTATTAGAGCTTCAGCTTCAGCATCATTCCTTCCAATGAATATTCAGGAATGATTTTCTTTAACTGACTGGTTTGATCTCCTTGCTGTCCAAAAGACTCTCAAGAGTCTTCTCCAGCACCCACAGTTCAAAAGCATCAATTCTTCAGCACACAGCCTTTTTTATTGTCCAACTCTCACATCCATACATGACTAGTGGAAAAACCATAGCTTTGACTAGATGGGCCTTTGTTGGCAAAGTAATGTCTTTGCTTGCTATTTTTATTTATTTATTTTTTTCATTTAAGACAGGGAATACTTTATTCAAACCCATCAGAGAAATGGACAGCTTGGGTCTGTAACAAAGCATCATGTTTTAAAGCATAGGTCAGTAATTGTATATGAGCGTATACACTGCAATATACAAATGAATTGATCAGACCACAACTTTTCAATGTTTGAAACAGAATAAGCTTCCCTGTAAAAGCAGCACCTTCATGACATTTTAACTTTAGTATTCCTCTCCTTCTTCCTCGCCCTCTCCTTCCACAGAATCCACACCAACCTCCTCATAATCCTTCTCAAGGGCAGCCATGACCTCACGGGCCTCAGAAAACTCTCCTTCCTCCATGCCCTCACCCATGTACCAGTGAACAAAGGCATGCTTGGCATACATCAGGTCAAACCTGTGGTCCAGACGAGCCCAGGCCTCAGCGATGGCTGTTGTATTGCTCAGCATGCACACAGCTCGCTGTACTTTGGCCAGGCCTCCACCAGGTACCACAGTGGGAGGCTGGTAATTAATGCCAACCTTGAAGCCAGTGGGGCACCAGTCCACAAACTGGATGGTGCGCTTGGTCTTGATGGTGGCAATGGCAGCACTGACATCTTTGGGAACCACATCACCACAGTACAACAGGCAGAAGGCCATGTATTCACCATGGCGAGGGTCACATTTCACCATCTGGTTGGCTGGCTCAAAGCAAGCATTGGTGATCTCTGCTACAGAAAGAAAGCTGTTCATGGTAGGCTTTCTCAGCAGAGATGACAGGGGTGTATGTGGCCAGAGGGAAGTAGATGCAGGGATAGGGCACCAGGTTGGTCTGGAATTCTGTAAGATCCACATTCAGGGTGCCATCAAACCTCAGGGAAGCAGTGATGGAGGACACAATTTGACCTATCAGCCTATTCAGGTTAGTATATATCGGGTGCTCAATATCGAGGTTTCTACAGCAGATGTCATGGATGGCCTCATTGCCTACCGTGAAGGCACAATCAGAGTGCTCCAGGGTGGTGTGGGTAGTGAGGATGGAGTTGTAGGGCTCAACGACAGCTGTGGAAACCTGGGGAGCTGGATAAACGGAGAACTCCAGCTTGGACTTCTTGCCATAGTCGACAGAGAGGCATTCCATCAGCAGGGAGGTGAACCCAGAACCAGTTCCCCCACCAAAGCTGTGGAAAACCAAGAAGCCCTGAAGACCTGTGCACTGGTCAGCCAGTTTCCAAATTTGGTCCAAGACGAGGTCAATGATCTCCTTGCCAATGGTGTAGTGACCTCGAGCATAGTTATGGGCAGTATCTTCTTTGCCTGTGATGAGCTGTTCAGGGTGGAAGAGCTGGTGGTAGGTGCCTGTGTGAACCTCATCAATGACTGTGGGTTCCAGGTCTACAAACACTGCCCTGGGCACATGCTTGCCAGCGCCTGTCTCACTGAAGAAGATGTTGAAGGAGTTGTCTCCTCCCCCAATAGTCTTGTCACTTGACATCTGGCCATCGGGCTGAATGCCGTGTTCCAGGCAGTAGAGCTCCCAGCAGGCATTGCCGATCTGGACACCAGCCTGGCCAGCGTGGATGGAGATGCACTCATGCATAATTGCTGTTTTGCGGTTGCTGAGCAGATGGCGGAGAGAAGAGGTTGTTACTTCTTACAGCGTGACTCTTAGGCGGTTGATGTAAAAGAACTTGCCGTGTCTTTGCTTTTTAATATGCTGTCTAGGTTCGTCATTGCTTTTCTCCTAAGGAGCAACCATCTTTTAATTTCATGGCTGTATTCATGGTCCACAGTAATTTTGGAGCCCAAGAAAATGAAGTCTGTCATTGTTTCCATTGTTTCCCCATCTATTTGCCATGAAGTGATGGGACAGGATGCCATGATCTTCATTTTTTGAATGTTGAACTTTAAGCCCAGCTTTTTCACTCTTCTCTTTAACCTTCTTCAGAAGCTCTCTAATTCCTCTTCACTTTCTGACATGGGTGGTGTCATCTGCATATCTGAGGTTATTTTTTTTTATATATAATTTTAAAATCTTTAATTCTTACATATTTCTCCCAGCAATCTTGATTCCAGCTTATGTTCATCCAGCTTGACATTTTGCATGATGTACTCTTCATATACGTTAAATAAACAGGATGACAATATATAGCTTTGATCCACTCCTTTCCCAATTTTGAACCAGTCCATTGTTCCATGTCTGATTCTAATTGTTGTTTCTTGACCTGCATAGAGGTTTCTCAGGAGGCAGGGATGTAGTCTGGTATTCCCATCTCTTGAAGAATTTCCCACAGTTTGTTGTGATCTACACAGTCAAATTCTTTTTATAATTTTGAAATGTAGTTTCATGGTATTTGAGTCTAGTAATAAAAATAGGGACTAATTTTAATTGTCCTTTTAATTTCATTTTTCAGCAATTTATTTCTTATTGTATTTTGTAAAAAACTGACTTTCTCTTTTGCTTTTGTTTAGTCACCAAATCGTGTCTGACTCTTTGCGACCCCATAAACTGCAGCACACCAGGGTTCCCTGTCCTTAACTATCTCCATGAGCTTGCTCAAACTCATATCCATTCAATCAGTGATGCCATCCAACCATCTCTTTCTCTGTTGCCTCCTTCTTCTCTTTCCCTCAATCTTTCCCAGCATCAGGGTCTTTTCCAATGAGTCAGTTCTTTGTTCTTCACATCAGTTGGCAAAGTATTGGAGCTTCAGCTTCAACATCTGTCCTACCAATGAATAGTCAGAGTTGATTTCCTCTAGGATTGATAGGTTTGATCTCCTTGCAGTCCATGGGACTCTTAATAGTCTGCTCAAATACCACAGTTCAAAAGCATCAATTCTTTTGCGCTCAGTCTTTCTTATAGTCCAACTCTCACATTAGTACACGACTACTGGAAAAACCATAGCTTTGACTATATGAACCTTTGTTGGCAAAGTAACGTCTCTGCTTTTTAATATGCTGTCCAAGTTGGTCATAGCTTTTCTTCCAAGGAGCAAGTGTCTTTTAATTTCATGCCTGCAGTCACAGTCCACAGTGATTTTGGAGTCCAAGAAAGTGAAATCCGTCACTGTTTCCCTTTTTCCCCATCTATTTGCCATGCAATGATGGAACTGGATGCCATGATCTTAGTTTTTTGAATGTTGAGTTTTAAGCCAGCTTTTTTACTCTCCTCTTTCACCTTCATCAAGAAGCTTTTTAGTTCCTCTTCACTTTCTGCCATTAATGTGGTATCATCTAGATATCTGAGGTTGTTAATATTTCTCCTAGCAATCCTTATTCCAGCTTGAGCTTCATCCAGCCCAGCATTTCACATGATGTACTCTGCATATAACTTAAATAAGCAGGGTGACAATATACAGCTTTGACGTACTCCTTTACCAATTTGGAACCAGTCCATTATTCCACGTCCGGTTTTAATTGTTGCTTCTTGTTTTGCATACAGGTTTCTAGGAGCCAGGTCAGGTGGTTTGATATTTGTATCTCTTTGAGAATATCCCACAGTTTGTTGTGATCCACACAGTCAAAGGCTTTAACATAATCAGTGAAGCAGAAGTAGATCTCTTTTTTAATTCCCTTGCTTTTTCTATGGAGAAAGCAATGGCAACCCACTCCAGAACTCTTGCCTGGAAAATCCCATGGACGGAGGAGCCTGTTAGGCTGCAGTTCATGGGGTCGCTAAGAGTCACACACTTCACTTTCACTTTTCACATTCACGCAGTGGAGAAGGAAGTGGCAACCCACGCCAGTGTTCTTGCTTGGAGAATCCCAGGGATGGCGGAGCCTGGTGGGCTGCCGTCTATGGGGTCACACAGAGTCAGACACGACTGAAGCAACTTAGCAGCAGCAGTAGCTTTTTCTATAATCCAACAGATGTTGGCAATTTGATCTCTGGTTCCTCTGCTTTTTTAAAATCCAGCTTGTACATCTGGAATTTCTCAGTTCAAATTCTGCTGAAGCCTAGCTTGAAGAATTTTGAGTATAATCTTGCTAGCATGTGAAATGAGTGCAATTGTAGGGTAATTTAAACATTCTTTGGCATTGCCTTTCTATTGGATTGGAATGAAAACTGATTTTTTTGACTCCTGTGGCCACTGCTGAGTTTTCCAAGTTTGCTGGTATATTGAGTGCAGCACTTTAACAGCATCATCTTTTGGGATTTGAAATAGCTCAGCGGGAATTACATCACCTCTATTAGCTTTATTTGTAGTAATGCTTCCTAAGGCCCATTTGATTTCACACTCAGGATGTCTGGCTCTAAGTGAATGACCACACCTAAAATCATCCCCAGCATGAAGGCCTTGCTGAAAGTGAAAGAGGAGAGTGAAAGAGTTGGCTTCAAGCTCAACATTCAGAAAACGAAGATCATGGCATCTGGTCCCATCACTTCATGAAAAATAGATGGGGAAACAGTGGAAATAGTGTCAGACTTTATGTTTTGGGGCTCCAAAATCACTGCAGATGGTGACTGCAGCCATGAAATTAAAAGACGCTTACTCCTTGTAAGAAAAGTTATGACCAACCTAGATGGCATATTCAAAAGCAGAGACATTACTTTGCCAACTAAGGTCCGTCTAGTCAAGGCTATGGTTTTTCCTGTGGTCATGTATGGATGTGAGAGTTGGACTGTGAAGAAAGCTGAGCACCAAAGAATTGATGCTTTTGAACTGTGGTGTTGGAGAAGACTCTTGAGAGTCCCTTGGACTGCAAGGAGATCCAACCAGTCCATTCCGAAGGAGATCAGCCCTGGGATTTCTTTGGAAGGGATGATGCTAAAGCTGAAACTCCAGTACTTTGGCCACCTCATGCAAAGAGTTGACTCATTGGAAAAGACTCTGATGCTGGGAGGGATTGGGGGCAGGAGGAGAAGGGGACGACAGAGGATGAGATGGGTGGATGGCATCACAGACTCGATGGACGTGAGTCTGAGTGAACTCTGGGAGTTGGTGATGGACAGGGAGGCCTGGCGTGCTGCGATTCATGGGGTGGCAAAGAGTTGGACATGACTGAACGACTGAAATGAACTGAACTGAACTGATGGGCCCTCCACTCTGGCTTTTCTAGTGTCCCCTAAGTGGTGAGAGTGGGGAGCCTGGCCTACAGCTGCTCAGGACCTTCCTGGGCTGTGTGGGGGAGAGTCGAGGGGTGGGGGGAGTCGGGTCCTCAGACATGTCATCTTCCCCAAGGGCAAATCTTCACCGTTCCTCTTTCCAGTCATACCCCAGTGCCTTACCATTTCCACCTTCTCTCTTTCCCTTCACTAAACGATTTTCAAAGTTTATTTTAACTTTTTGTTCTCTTTCTCTGGTCAGTTTTTTTGAGAGTGCATGCTCTCCACATATTTCACATGGCCTGCATTTTTATGAATCCAAGAATAAATGCATTTTTGGCCAACTACTAAGAAATATTTTTAGACACTAGGGCTATATTTTTGTCTTTTGCAGAGCATAATTTGAAGCAGATTCAGTTGCATGCAGAGCTCTTAATTCTGAACCCCATTTCAGATGTCCTACTGACATTCTACATCCCTTGAGAAATATGGTAACACTTTAATGAAAACCCATCTGTTATGAAGTATCTTAGTTTAGAGGGATGAACCATTCAAAGTACAAGGAGATGGGGTTTTGTTTGTTCCTTCAAACTGCTTTGTTCAGCTGCCATTTGACCTTTGCTTCGCCGAGAAGAGGGGATTTTGCTGTGGAGATGTTTAGCAAGCAACTAGAAGAGAGGATGGAGGGTGGTCAGTTCAGTTCAGTTCAGTCATTCAGTCGTGTCTGACTCTTTGCAGCCCCATGGACAGCACCATGCCAGGCTTCCCTGTCCATCAGCAATCCCAGAACTTACTCAAACTTATGTCCATAGAGTTGGTGATGCCATCCAACCATCTCATCCTCTGTCATCCCTTTCTCCTCCCACCTTCAATCTTTCCCAGCGTCAGGGTCTTTTCCAGTGAGTCAGTTCTTCACATCAGGTGGCCAAAGTATTGGAGTTTCAGCTTCAGCATCAGTCCTTCCAATGAATATTCAGGACTGGTTTCCTTTAGGATGGACTGGTTGGATCTCCTTGCAGTCCAAGGGACTCTCAAGAGTCCTCCAACACCACAGTTCAAAAGCATCAATTCTTTGGTGCTCAGCTTTCTTTATAGTCCAACTCTCACATCCATACATGACTAACGAAAAAATCGTAGCTTTGACTCTCACATCCATATGTGGAAAAAGCATAGCTTTGACTAGACAGAACTTGTTGGCAAAATAATGTCTCTGCTTTTTAATATGCTGTCTAGGTTGGTCATAGCTTTTCTTCCAAGGAGGGTGTTCAGAGTCGGGCTAAGTTTCAAAGCACAAAGAGATCAGGTGGATGGGAATTGGGAGGCAGATGAGACCTTGCCCAGACTAATCACTGTTGTTGCCCACCGCGACACCCCCACCCCGCCCCTGCACCACTCCAAGCGCCACGATGGAGCAAGAACAGGTCCAGGAGAATTTGTATGATACAGAAACCTACCAATCTGTCTCAATAATGGAATCTCCCACTTGTCAACAGATTTGGAAATAGCCGCTGTCATCATCTAGTACAAATTATATAGCTGTGCTCAAAGGCTCCATTTGGTTCTAACCTGGCTTTCTATAATTATCATCTAACTAGATGTCAAGAAGTTCTTTGAACAAGTGGATGAATGAATGGAATTGAGACCCAGCAAAGGTTAAGCACCTTGTCCAAGAGGACAGAGTTCAAAATATATCAGGCTTATCTCCATACAGTCCAGCAGGCCTGCTGTCGGTACCAACGAAGAAGCATGCTCTTGTTGTGAACCAGACTTGGCACTGGTTTTCTCCTGGCTAGCTAAGGGTTAAACAAAATGTCCCAGGTGGATTTAACTGGCTCTAGAAGCAAGAATTCTATGCATTTTAAAGCAAGAGGTCCTGGATCCCAACAGCTGGAAAGTTTCTTGTGGCTGGAAGGGCTAAATCTGAGTGAACATTCTGTATTAACTTATTTCACCTTAGAAAGTAGAAGCTACGTTATGGACGGTTGGCCATAGTTGAAATTCTTTCAATTCTACTATGATCAGAGCTAAGAGGGCATATTTACCATTTTCCCAGTAAAATAAAGAGCAAAGTTTGCCCCCCTGCCCCGCCACCAATAATCTTCCAAATGTTGCAGATTTAAGCGTCTATTAAAATCAAAATTAAGGCAATAGCAACAGCATTCTGTGGCTAAAAGCTCATCTTACTTTCTCTGAAAACATCATTCAGAGTTTGGGAATAACTCCAGAGAGAATAAATGACATGTAACTGGGCTGCTCGTCTGTCAGTATCTGACTGGGGAAAAGACTAGCCTGGAAAAGAGACCATGATCTTCGCCTCACAGATGGGCAGTGGGAACAATGAACAAAAGCTGTGATGTAGCACAACACGCCCGGCTGCTGTCAGAAGACTTGATGGGGCAGGTGATGTGCCTGCTCGAGCTTTGTTTTCTTCACATGAGAGTGATCGTCACAATACTTCTCACAGAGCTGCTGTGATGAGGGTTATTAGGAGAAGGCATTTGGGTGGGCTAAGTTGCTTCAGTCGTGTCTGATTCTGTGTGATCCTGTGCACTGTAGCCTGCCAGGCTCCTCTGTCCACGGGATTCTCCAGGCCAGAATACTCGAGTGAGTTGCCATGCCCTCCTCCAGGGGGTCTTCCCGACTCAGGGATCAAGTCTCTTATGTCTCCTGCATTGGCAGGTGGGTTCTTTAACTCTGGCACCACCTGAGAAGCCCTATTAGGAGAATAGTTTTATGTTAATAATAACAGCTAAAATTTTTCTGTGTGTGCGCTCAATCATGTGTGACTCTTTGCAACCCCTTGGACTGTAGCCCACCAGGCTCCTCTGTCCATGGGATTCTCCAGGCAAGAACACTGGAGTGGGTTGCCACGCTCTCCTCCAGAGGCCCAGGGATCGAACCTCTGTCTCCTGTGTCTCTTACATTGCAGGTGGATTCTTTACCCACTGAACCATCTGAGAAATCCACTAGCACTTACTATATGCTAAGGCATTTTTCTGAGTATTTTTTTTTAATACTGACTTATCTCAGAAGCAACTTGGGCAAATTATCCTTTATCCTCTCAGCTTTTATTCTTTGTTAAGAATAAGCCTCTGGAAATTAATTTTACATACCTCAGAATTGCTGCAAAGATTAAATAAGTCAATCTAGGAACATACTTATGCCAGGTGTACAACTCATGGTAAGTCCTCAAAGAGTGTTAGCTATTCGGATCTATTATGTTATACAGCCTAGTGGTAATTAACAATATAATATTGAGTTCCCATGAATATTGCCTGCAGGAGGAGGGAGAAGAAGTGGACACTTAGGATTTTGATGACTGTGGGAAGTTTCCATTTTGTCCCTCCATATAGACTCTCCCCATTGCTCTGTTCCCAGGGAGGCTGAGATATATGGGCTACATCAAGAGGTTCCCTCACCCTCTGACTTCTGGTTAGCTCTGCTGATGCAGAGCCTGAGCAAAGAAGGAGGAGGGTGGGAGGAGAGTGAGGTCAAGGCATTCATTCCCTGCTTCTTTCCTGTGGGGTTCCTGCAGGCCATCTGGCTGCAATCCTTGCTATGACCCTCTTCACACAGCTTTTTCTCTGGGGCTCTACATAGGACTTCCTCCCTTAGCCCCTTCAAGCCAAAGGATGGTAAGTGCCCTTTGTAGCTAGCTGAGAGCACTTCACTATCACTCGTGGTTTCCCTGTATCCTGCTCACACTTTGGAAACAGTCCCCTTATCACACTCTACTTGAATTATCCAAGCAAGGCCCATATAGTCTCCCTGGGTACTGTCTCTTGCGTTCACGCCTTTCCTGTGCTAACATCCAATACAGGTAGCAAACACTTACTTCAGAGGAACAAGTTCAATCATTTCCAAATTGGTCCCCCTGGTGTGTTTCTTTTACATATCTGTACTTCTTCTACTCCCTTCCCATCTCACTCACATGGGAGGATTGTGACCCCGTTCAGATTTTTCTACGCAAGGCAATGGAAGGACAGCTTGAGGACTCTGGAGTGTGGGTAAAAGGGTGTTGGATGAATTGGGGCTAAACAGTTTAAGAATGAGGCCAGGAAGGTGCTAGTAGACGGGAAGAAGATTAAAGAGCTCCAGGGACTAATGATCTGCATGAGGCTGAAGTTCAGGTGATCAGGGAGTGAAGAGAAGGGATAGCTGAAAATATAAGAAGTTCTGTCTGAGGGTGAGATAGTAGGTTAACAGGGTTAGAACAATTATAAGAGATGACAAGAGCCAAAATGTGTGGTGGAATTAGGTGGGCTAAGTGGAACAAATGTGTCAGCCACTGTATTTGAGGAGTTTCAGGAAATGCAAGGCAAGGTGAAGGGTGAGTTGCCCATGTGGCCACTTGAAATCAACAAGGATGGAGTCACTAGCACCAGACTGGTGCTGGAAGGACAATGAGCTGGGCGCCGAAGATGTCCGTGAAACCTGGGAGTGAACCAAGAGGTTAATAGATGACAGCAATAGAAGGGACAGCTATGTGGCACAACATCTCAAAGGAGTAACTCCAGGGCATTTGTGACATTTGTGAATGTCAGTGCCTCTAGGCCCTAAGGAAGATTTATGGGAGAATAAACAACCTCCTGTGCAACTTGACTCATAGCAGAAAATAGATGGCACACTTACTAATATTTTGGGTGAAACATTTTAGGACAGTGGGAAATTGGAGTAAGAGATGAAGGACTCCCGCTTGGAGAGGAAAGAGATCATGACAAACATGTTTATTTAAATGTTGACCTAAATCTCTAAAAATCTCAAAAATTCTTTCCCATAATTTTACCTTCCCAATAGAAATGTTTTCATACTCATTTTTTAGCATTTGTGTAATATGTTCTTCCTTTAAATACTGTAGTTTTGCAAGAATTTCCTGGTTTAACAATAAATAAGTCCCCCAAAGTTACACAATCCATTTCTCATAGTTTGCTTGAAAAATGAGAAGAAAAAGAACAAAAGATCTAGGATATGAGATTAGTTTCCACTTGATTTACTGTAAAATACAATTTGCCATTTCATTTGGTGTTTGATCTCTAGAATCAGTTTTAAACTTTTTGCAAAGGAAAGACTGAAAATAAGAGGAATATGTAAACAATACAAATACATTTCTTGAGGCCGACAGAATTCTTCATGGTCACTTTTGGCCTCTAGCTGTTCAACTTTTGCTTCTGATAGAGAAGCCAAAGGTTACTTTAGTTTTGCACTTAGAGAGGGCAGGATCTTTTTTCAGGCTGTATGGCACATTGCCTATTTCCCCCATCATCCACGTTCTCTTCTTTTCCATTTCCCCTGGATTTATCACTGGACTACGACCACCCAGAATAAAGATAGTATTTCCCAGCCTTAGTTGGAACTAGGCTTGAGCATGTACCTAAGTTTCAGCCCATTTGATGTATGTGAATCCATTGATGAACAAAGTTCACTATTCAGGTTGCTACGAGTTCCACAGAATTTGCCTTGATGGATAGGAGCACAGAAATTAGCCTCTTTTTCTGCACACGTCAGGTGTGTCATGTGGGAGCATCGCCTAACCTCTTGCTGTTGTTGTTGTTTAGTTACTAGGTCTTGTCCAACTCTTTTGCAACCCCATGGACTGTAGCCACCAGGCTCCTCTGTTCATGGGATTTCCCAGGCAAGAATTCTGGAGTAGATTGCCATTTCCATCTTCAGGGGATCTTCCCCACCCGGGGAATCAAACCCACATCTCCTGCATTGCAGGTAGATTCTTTACTGCTGAGCCACCAGGGAAATCCTAACTTTGCTACCATCTGTAAAATGGGAATAATATATCCACCTCACGGGGTGATTGTGAAGATAGGGGGGAAAATGATACTAAAAAACAGTATTTAACTGGGCACTTCCCATGTGTCAGGATCTAGGTACATATATTCCATATCACACATGTAATAAATGCCAGCACAAGGCTCCCAGCCTCCTACCCACACTGTGAACACTGTGCTGCCCTAGACTCCCAGACAAGTCTACATGCATCTCAGCCCCAGGGCTCTTCCCTGCAGCACACGGGTTAGAATTCACAGGAACTTTAGTCTCATGGGACAATCTGAGTGAAAACACTTCTGTGTTCAAAATAGTTCCTTTCCTACCCTTGACCTTGATATATTGTAGTTAAGCCAAATAACATGAGTCACCCCAAATTGTTCTCATCTTTCATGCAAAGGAAAGAGGGAAGAAAATGTGCCAGATATTCCTTGCAATTTTGTTTAAGTTCCCTGGATATGTCTAGGCATGTCTGAATCCCAGGGTGAACAGTCTCCAGTGGAGACCTATTCACCCTCTTCCCACCCCACCCCTGCAGCAAACACTGTGCACATCATTCTTCAAAATGCAGGGTTGGGATACTAATATCTCTTGACATGTTACTGTGGTACAGTTGTCACCTTTTGGGGACAAGAGGGTCTCTGAACCCAGGAGATTTTTTTCCCCACAACATGCGGGCTGGAATCAAAGAAAGACAGTCAAGAATCACATCAAAACACTAAGAGCCACTACCCTCGGCAATGTGGGCCCAGGTCATTTCACCCTTTGGGTCAGATCCGACATTATTATTGAGAAGCTGATAAAACCAGGGGGATGTGTCAGTAGTCATTACATAATGGCTTTCCTAGTGGCTGAGTGGTAAAGAATTCGCCTGCCAGTGCAGGAGATGAAAGTTCAACCCCTGGATGGGGAAGGTCCCCTGGAGAAGGAAATGACAACTCACTTTCGTATTCTTGCCTGGAGAATCCCTATGGACAGAGGAGCCTGGTGAGCTACAGTCCAAGTGGTTGCAAAGAGTTGGATGTGACTTAGCAACTTAAACAAAAACTGCCAAAGAGCAGGTGACTTACATTCTGATCTGGCTTGGTGGTGGTGACTGGAGGCAGCTCAGATCTTAGGGATGGTTTTGTCTCCACAAGATGCCCTGGGCCTACTAGTTTGAATACCAAATCCTGGCCCAGTGACCCAGAAAACCCAAAGCAGGGGGAGAGGTGCAGCTGTACTGCTGGCCTTTTCCTGCAGTGCTGCTGCGGAGGGCTGCCAGTGGGACGGCGGGCATGCGAACTGGCCCTGGCTGCTCAGTCTGCCAGGGGTCATCAGCCAAGGCTATGTTTTCAGAAGGAAGCCTGGGGTGCTTGGTGGCACACAGGGTCACTTGGGGTGTCAGGAGAAAGGGCTAAAGAGAGATTTAACAATTTTATGAGGAAGAAAATGAAGCTTCTATTAGAAGACATTCCTTGATCAGTATTTTAGTTTTCTGCCAGTTTAAAATGTGCTACTATATGGTGTCTTGTGTAAGTGTGCTGTATGTGTGTGTAGTGTAGAGTGTGTATGTGTGCATGTGTGTGACTATATGTGTTTGTGAGCCTGTATACAGAACAGTGCATTTCCACCCCCTACCACTGGGGAAATGGAGTGACAGCTTCTATAAAACTAACTTTGCAGGGACCTTTTGCCATGGGTTTTCTGAGACAACCACTATTTCAAATATTTGGGTCAGAACATACTTTCTGAATTGGATAACAGGACATGTGTTCTCAGTGTTTAATGTCATATGTTATTAAGATGTTTCATCAACTACCCAGCTTTCTCTAAAATACTCATCAGTGCCCCACCCCTAGTCTCCAAAAGCATCATTTAAAGTTTATCAGAAAACATACTTTTACCCTCCTCAAAATGTTTTTATTGAAGTTTTCTCATGCATTCAACTTTGATTCTGGAAACACTGTCTTTTTCTCTGTTTGCCACAGATGTCATGAAATGATATGTTTTTTAAAAAGTGGGATTAGGGTTGCGGAGGTTGGAACACCAAGAAAGAATGGAGAGGAGGGCTAGACTTCAAAAATACATAAGCATATACACTACCCTATGTAATATAGGCAGTCAGTGGGAACTTGCTGTGCCACTCAGGGAACTCAAATTGGGCTCTGCGACAGCCTAGAGGGGTGGGATGGGGATGGATGGGACATATATACCTATGGCTAATAAATGTTGATGTATGGTGGAAACCAACACAAATTTGTAAATTATCCTTCAATTAAAAATAAATTTCTTAAAAAAGAAAAAACATGTATATATATAAACATTTCTGCTTTGCAACTGTTAGATATGGAGTACAACTAAAAAGCTACCTCTAACTTTGTAGGGCTGATCCTCAGCATAAGGCAATTAGGTGGCTCTCTCCAGATACTTTGTAACCATAAAATAATAGCCTTAGAATTGTCCACATTCATTTGCTACTCAAAGTGAAGTTCAAGGCCTGGAAGCCCCCTGGCAACAATTGGGGCCTTCTTAGGAATGCAGCTAGAATCAAGATTGCTGGGAGAAATATCAATAACCTCATATATGTAGATGACACCACCCTTAAGGCAGAAAGTGAAGACGAACTAAAGAGCCTCTTGATGAAAGTGAAAGAACAAAGTGAAAAAGCTGCCTTAAAACTTAACATTCAAAAAACTAAGGTCATGGCATCTGGTCCCATTGCTTCATGGCAAAGAGATGGAGAAACGATGGAAACAGTGAGAAGCTTTATTTTGGGGGGCTCCGAAGTCACTGCAGATGGTGACTGCAGCC
The DNA here is from genome assembly GCF_042477335.2 of Ovis canadensis. NCBI lineage: Eukaryota > Metazoa > Chordata > Mammalia > Artiodactyla > Bovidae > Ovis > Ovis canadensis. The sequence goes on from NC_091260.1 coordinate 37,401,182, forward strand.
ATGAAATTAAAAGATGCTTGCTCCCTGGAAGAAAAGCTATGACAAACCTAGAAAGCATATTAAAGAGCAGAGTCATTTACAATACTCATGAAATTATGAGCCATGCCATGTAGGGCCATCCAAGACAGACGGGTCATGGTGGAGAGTTCTGACAAAACATGCTCCACTGGAGAAGGGAATGGCAAATCACTTCTGTATTCTTGCCTTGAGAACCCCATGAACAGTATGAAAAGGCAAAAAAGACATGACACTGAAAGATGAACTCCCCAGGTCGGTAGGTGCCCAATATGCTACTGGGGAAAAGTGGAGAAATAACACCAGAAAGAATGAAGAGATGGAGCCAAAGTGAAAACAACACCCAGTTGTGGCTGTGACTGTGATGGAAGTAAAGTTTGATGCTATAAAGAACAATATTGCATAGGAACTTGGAATGTTAGGTCCATGAATCAAGGTAAATGGAAGTGGTCAAACAGGAGATGGCAAGTGGTCAAACAGAAGATGGCAAGAGTGAACATCGATATTTTAGGAATCAGTGAACTAAAATGGACTGGAATGGGTGAATTTAACTCAGATGACCATATACTGTGGGCAAGAATCCCTGGGAAGAAATGGAGTAGCAATTATAATCCACAAAAGAGTCTGAAATGAAGTACTTGGATGCAATCTCAGAAATGACAGAATGATCTCTGTTCATTTCCAAGGCAAACCATTCAATATCACAGTAATCCAAGTCTGTGTCCCAACCAGTAATGCTGAAGAGGCTGAAGTTGAACAGTTCTATGAGGACCCACATGACCTTCTAGAACTAACACCCAAAAAAGATGTCCTTTTCATTATAGGGGACTGGAATACAAAAATAGGAAGTCAAGAGATACCTGGAGTAACAGGCAAATTTGGCCTTAGAATACAAAATGAAGCAGGGAAAAAGCTAACAGAGTTTTGCAAACAGAATGCACTGGTCATAGCAAACACCCTCTTCCAACAACACAAGAGAAGACTCTACACATGGACATCACCAGATAGTCAACACCAAAATCAGAGTGATTATATTCTTGCAGTAAAAAATGGAAAAGCTCTATACAGTCAGCAAAAACAAAACTGGGAGTTGACTGTAGCTCAGATAATGAATCCCTTACTGCAAAATTCAGATTTAAATAAAAGAAAGAAGGAAAAACCACGAAACCATTCAGGTATGACCTAAATCAAATCCCTTGTGATTATACGGTGAATGTGACAATAGATTCAAGGGACTAGATCTGATCGACAGAGTGCCTGAAGAAATATGGACAGAGGTTACTGATTGTACAGGAGGCAGTGATCAAGATCATCCCCAAGAGAAAGAAATGCAAAGAGGTGAAAGGGATGTCTGAGGAGGCCTTGCAAATAGTTGAGAAAAGAAAAGTGAAAGGCAAAGGAGAAAAGAAAATATATATTCATTTGAATGCAGAGTTCCAAAAAATAGCAAGGAGAGATAAGAAAGCAAACTTAGTGATCAATGCAAAGAAATAGAGGAAAACAATAGAATGGGAAAGATCTCTTCAAGAAAATTAGTGATACCAAGGGAACATTTCATACAAAGATGGGCACAATAAAGGACAGAAATGGTATGGACCTAACAGAAGCAGAAGATATTAAGACAAGGTGGCAAGAATACACAGGAGAACTATACAAAAAAGATCTTAATAAACCATAATGGTGTGATCCCTCACCTAGAGACAGACATCCTGGAATATGCAGTCAAGATGGACTTAAGAAGCATAACTATGAACAAAGCTAGTGGAGGTGATGGAATTCCAGTGGAGCTATTTTAAATCCTGAAAGATGATGCTGTGAAAGTGCTGCACTCAATATGCCAGACAATTTGAAAAACTCAGCAGTGGCCACAGGAGTGGAAAAGGTAAGTTTTCATTCCAACCCCAAAGAAAAGCAATGCCAAAGAAAGCTCAAACTACCGCACAATTGCACTCATCTCACACACTAGCAAAGTAATGCTCAAAATTCTCCAAGCGAGGCTTTAACAATACGTGAACCATGAACTTTCAGATGTTCAAGCTGGATTTAGAAAAGTCAGAGGATCATAGATCAAATTGTCAACATCTGCTGGATCCTTGAAAAAGCAAAAGAGTTCCAGAAAAACATCCATTTCTGCTTTATTGACTATGTCAAAGCCTTTGACTATGTGGATCACAACAAACTGTGGAAAATTCTTCAAGAGATGGGAATACCAGACCACCTGACCTGCCTTCTGAGAAATCTGTATGCAGGTCAACAAGCAACACTTAGAAATGCATATAATTAACTTATACGCACAGTATATCATGAGAAATGCTGGGCTGGACGAAGCACAAGCTGGAATCAAGATTGCCGGGAGAAATATCAATCACCTCAAATATGCAGATGATACCACCTTTATGGCAGAAAGTGAAGGAGAACTAAAGAGCCTCTTGATGAAAGTGAAAGAGGAGAGTGAAAAAGTTGGCTTAAAACTCAACATTCAGAAAAGTAAGATCATGGCATCTGGTCCCATCACTTCATGGCAAATAGATGGGGAAACAGTGGAAACAGTGTCAGACTTGATTTTTGGGGGCTCCAAAATCACTGCAGATGGTGACTGCAGCCATGAAATTAAAAGATACTTGCTCTTTGGAAGAAAAGCTATGACTAACCTAGACAGCATGTTAAACAGCAGAGACATTACTTTGTCAACAAAGGTCCATCTAGTCAAGACTATGGTTTTTCCAGTAGTCACGTATGGGTGTAAGAGTCAGACTATAAAGAAAGTTGAGCACTGAAGAATTGATGCTTTTGAACTGTGGTGTTGGAGAAGACTCTTGAGAGTCCCTTGGACTGCAAGGAGATGCAACCAGTCAATCCTAAAGGAAATCAGTCCTGAATATTCATTGAAAGGATTGATGTTGAAGCTGAAACTCCAATACTTTGCCACCTGATGTGAAGAACTGACTCATTTGAAAAGACCCTGATGCTGGAAAAAATTGAAGGCAGGAAGAGAAGGGGATGACAGAGGATGAGATGGTTGGATGGCATCACTGACTCAATGGACATGAGTTTGCACAAGCTCCCAGAGTTGGTGATGGACTGAGAAACCTGGTGTGGTGCAGTCTATGGCGTTGCAAAGAGTCAGACACGACTATCTACTGAACTGAACTGAACTGAACTGACATTACTTTGCTGAAAAAGGTCCGTCTAGCCAAAGCTATGGTTTTGCCAGTAGCCATGTATGAATGTGAGAGTTGGACCTTAAAGAAGGCTGAGTGCCAGAGAATTGATGCTTTTGAACTGTGGTGTTGGAGGAGACTCTTGAGAGTCCCTTAGACTGCAAGATCAAACCAATCAATCCTAAAGGAAATCAGTCCTGAATATTCATCAGAAGACTGATGCTGAAGCTGAATCTCCAGTACTTTGGGCCACCTGATGCAAAGAACTGACACCTTAGAAAAGACCCTGATGCTGGGAAAGATTGAAGGCAGAAGGGGACACAAAGGATGAAGTAGTTGGATGGCATCACGGACTCAATGGACATGAGTCTGAACAAGCTCTGGGAGTTGGTGATGGACAGGGAAGCCTGGTGTGCTGTAGTCCATGGAGTCACAAAGATTGAGTGACTGAACTGAACTGAACTAAGAATGCAGAAGCCCAGGCTCTGAGTCTTCCCCACTAAAAAGGATCTACATTTCAACAGGATTCCCAGGTGGCCTAATGCAGAACAACACTTGAGAAGTACTAGTGTAGAGATTATCCCACTTCACAGGTGTGGAAACTGGGGTCCAGAAATGGCAAGGAACGTATCCTAGAGGTCTTCCTTTGTTGTAAGTCTGCAAAGATGACTTTATTTCCCTGCCACTGAAATTTCTGAACCTCAGAAATTTGAGCCCAAATTTCTGTCCTGTAGAAGAAATAGTATGCTTGCTAGTCAGGATAACTTGGCAGTTGTGGATGGTTTCAGTCTTGTGGGTTGGGAAGATCCCTGGAGGAAGGCATTAAGAATCCCCATGGACAGAAGAGCTACTCTTTTCTCCTAATCTCCTATGCAAGAGTGATCTTCAGCTCTGGAATTAGAGAAGCAGTGTACGGCTGACAGGGACAACTGTATTGTTTGCTCATCACAAGGTACCTGGAACCAGAGGCAAATGAGGCTGAAATACCTTCCTTGTGCTCACTCTCCAGGTTAGAGCCCTTGGTGGGGGCAGTTCTGTATGGAAGAAGAGGTGCCTTTTACTAATTCACACAAAATTTCCTGGACAGGACAGCTTAGCAGAGGCCCTGGGTCAGGGCTCCACGGTGATCCCCAGTAGAGAACAGCATGTACAGAGAGAAACCTCGTCTCCCTGTGTCGGCTGAATGGACCTGCAGGGACTGACTGACAATTCAGAGAAGCTGAGATAGCTGTGCAAAATTCACCCAGAGAACATTTTTATGATCTTAGGGTCTGGAGAACTTATAGATATGAAAGAATGCAAGTTCCTCTCTGGGTTTCTGCATTTCTTTGCTTCTTAAGATACATACGTCTTTTTCAAGGGACTTTAATCAACCGATAATCCCAAGTGTGAATCTCAATCTTTTTGAGCAGATTGCAGAATTAGGAAATTTATAACTTGCCCTTAGAGGGTAGAGGTCATTCTCTTAAAGTTGTGAGGTCTATTAGATAGCAACTACAAGAAGGATTAGATACATCCCACCAGGGTCTCATGCCCCTGGCCAGGTCATCTGAGTTTGGTCTAATTCAAGAGACAAGCACACTGAGAAAGTTATCCCTAAATATAGTGTGGGGTACAGTAGCCTCCTTAGTGGAAACAGGGAGGTTTGGAATTGCATATAAAAATGTGTAAGGATACCAAGCAATAATATTGATGTTTTATATTAATGCATACAAATGCTTATAATGTTTAGGAGCTGGGCTTATTAGAATAAAAGATCAGCCTTATAACTCCAATTTGAAATTTATAACTGAGTAATTGATTTTAATGTATTATTTTTCTTAATATATATATTTTATTGAAGTATAGTTGACTGTCAGTGTTAGTGTAATTCTTCTATACTTGATCTTAGCCAAAAGTCTAAGAAGTGATAACAGATTTTTTTTAAGTGAAAATCTTACAGTTCTGTTTTCTCTTGGGAAGTTAGAAAATTGAAGTGGAAATAAAGTGGAAAGTTTGTTAAGTGGAAATAAACATATTAAAATATAACGTCATTTGAAATATTTGAATGTGTTTAGCTTCATAAAGGGAACCAAACATTAAGCAAATTTCTCCCCCAAAATAATGACCGGAATAATATCTGCAAGACCAGCAAAATTTATTCACAAACTGCACTTAAAAGCTAAAGGTAGGACCAGGTTTTTAAATGTGAAACCTTAAGAAATCAGTTGCTAATTTAAAAACAACAAAGCAAACCTCAGAACAGTTGCCTCTGCAAAACCACAGTTTTGGGCATGCTGCTGCTGCAGCTAAGTCGCTTCAGTCATGTCCAACCTTGTGCAACCCCATAGACAGCAGCCCACCAGGCTCCTCTGTCCCTGGGATTCTCCAGGCAAGAACGCTGGAGTGGGTTGCCATTTCCTCCTCCAATGCATGAAAGTGAAAAGTGAAAGTGAAGTCGCTTATTCGTGCTTGACTCTTCGTGACCCCATGGACTGTAGCCTACCAGGCTCCTCCGTCCATGGGATTCTCCAGGCAAGAGTACTGGAGTGGGGTGCCATTTCCTTCTCCTATGGGCATGAGAAACAGCTATCAATGAGCTAGCCTTCATTGCTAAGGTCCTTAGTTCAGTTGGGTATAAGGCCACACACCTTGACCCCACAAGATACTTCCTGAGAGAGCTTGCAGTGCTCTCCATGGTCAGGATGGGATAGGGTGGGAGTTCCTACAGCTGCCCATTGCCCATGCCCCAGACACTACGTTCAGTCTTTCCTGTTCTACCACTCAGTCACCATGGTGGTCAAGAGCTTCTTTATGGAGCATCATCTTCCCTGTGGACCAGCATCTCCTGAACTACATCTGGGCAGAAAGACCCAGCTCCCCTCTGCCCTGGTACCCTCCTGTCCTGGGTTTCTTCCCCCACCTTCACTGCAGGGTTTTTACTCAGGAGAAGCTAGGGTTCTCACCACCTTTCTCATGGAGCCACATACATAGCTCACTCTACATCTTCTTCCCTCATTGGGAAGCTTCTGCCTCAGAAAGGCAGAAATCTAGCTTTTCATCTGGCCTCTTCCAATCCATTGTTTAATGCTTTATACCCTCTTCTTCAGGTTCTGGGTAGTGACAGACTGTATTTTCCACAATACGCACAACAATACGTTCGCTTCACAAGCTTGTCTCCCATATTCAGGTGAGAGAAGGCTCCAGATCCCTCTAGCTTACTCCTCTGAGTTAGAAAACAGAAGCAGTAAAGACAAAAGTGGAAATGTTGTCCAGAGGGGAGAGGAAGCAAGGACATGACATGCTGGATATTTATCAATTCATTCAGTCATTCATTCAACAAACCACTGGCAGAGAGTATCAGATTGCATCCTTGGAACAATAGTAACAACAGTCTTTCACTACCATGTGCTAGGCTCTGTTCTGAACACTGTACACATATAACATTAAATCTTCACAACAATCCTGTGAAGTGGATGTTGTCATGAACCCATCTTACTGATGAAGACTTAGGTAGAGAGTGATTTAGCAAAGTCCCACACCGAGTAAGTGATGAAGCTGGGATTCAAACCCCGCTAAGAACAGGGTCCTGGCAGGAGGCATCAAAGGACAAGCAGTACCCACTCATTTGCTCAGCAAGCATTTATGAAGCACCTGCTGCTGCTAAGTTCTGGGGGGATAAGGGTGAACTGAAGCCAGTCCCTGCCTCCCTGAGGCTTACAGAATGGTGGGGGAAACTGATGCTGAAACAGGCACTAAAATAGAGTGTGATAAGTTGTGGGGGTTCCAAACCCAGCTCTTGGAGACCAGGCGAGGCTTTTCCAGAGAAGAGGGGAGGAATAAATGGAACTCTGAAGGAGGCATGCAGCTGGCTTACCAGGTGGGGTAAAGGGAGGGGAAGAAAAGCCACATCCACAGACTGAAAGAGCAGCAAGCCATGGCTGGAGAGGGAAGCGAGGTGAGGAAAGCCCAGAACCCAGATGCTCTTTAAGGCGATTAGACACGTGACGTTCTAACCCCACTGGAAGGCCACTGAGGGGGACAGGAGGCCTGGCTTTAGGTAGGGAAATGGTGTTGCACTAACCACAGACCTTGGTGGGCTTAAGATTCTCTCCTTGACTGACTCGAGGCGGACCCCTCTGATCCCTCTTCTCAGCTGGGTCTCAGCCTTGGCCTAAAACACCTGAACAGGCACGAACATGCCGGGGGAAGGGATAGTTAGGAAGTTTGGGATCGACATGCATACTCGGCTATATTTAAAATGGTGCACATCTACATGCAGACCCACTGTAGAGCACAGCGAGCTCTGCCCGATGTTTTGTGGCTGCCTGGATGGGAGGGCAGTATGGGGGAGAATGGATACATGTGTATATATGGCTGAGTCCTTGAAACTATCACAGCATTGTTAATCAGCTAAACTTCCATCTAAAATGAACAGTTTGAAAAAAAATTTCCGACAGCTCAAGGCCACGCTCCCAGGGTGACTCTCACTGCCCTTAAAGTGCTTGCCTGAGGAAACTCAGGAATTTACTGTCTGTTCCAGCAACGAGCACCTGAGACTGTCCCCTGACCACCCTTTCTTAGAGCATTTACTGGAAAGGGATTGCCGTTGTGAGCCTTTCCCCTGCCCCTTTGAGACTCACACGAGTGTCTTTCTCAAGGACCTGGAAGCCATTCCTCACAATGTGATCATCAGGAAGAACAGGGCCTCTGTCCCCCAGTCTTTGTGGGAGGACAGAATTCTAACTCTGATATGACTGTCAGCTAACAGATGCTGCTGGTCTAATGGCATATACAGCAACCACGCATCTGTGATCTTTCACTTCCCTGATTCTACTGAACACCACCCCTCCTTCCCACCCAGTCATTCTGCCGTTAAAACATCCAGTCACCTCTGTACAAACTGAAGTTAAGTTCAGTTAACTCTGGATTCTTCTCCCTATTATGACAGTGTATTACTGATTAAAATCTGCCCTTTCCACTTTAACTAGAATCCGGCTTTGGTTAGCTTTAACGATAGTTCAGCTCCAAACCATACGCAAAACCAACAAACTCACTGGGCAGAATTATTTCAGCTTGTGTCCGGCCACATACAGTGTAAGTATCTGTTTGCACAATCCCCAAGGCCTGATGCACAGAGGCTTGTGCACACTGGGCCATTCACAAAGCTCGCCTTCTGGGCCTGACGTGGTCAGTTATACCTCCATGCAGAACAAGAAACCGCTGACTCACAGAAAACAGAGCACATTTATAAACAGGAAGCTGAGTGTGTGACCACAGACATTCAGCATCTGATAGCAATTGCTGGATGTGGCAAAAAAAAAAAAAAAAAAAAAAAATTCAATTAAAAAAAAATCTGTGCCACTAAATTAGAATTCTCTGGTTCATGGAAATACAATCCTACTATTGATCATTTATTCAAGACTTAAATATGGCAAGTTCTTATTTGGTCAGCCCGAGCTGCTGAGTCAGGCAGCCTGCAAATATTGATTGAATCCCTTGGAGCATGTGGTTTTCCCATTTTTCATTCTCCTCCCTTCCCAAGCAGAGCAAAAAGGCTCCTTGATGAAGTTCTCATGGTCCATACAGAAGGGATTTGTTTTCCCTTTGACTCTGAAGCCTGCACTGCAGGCTCTGAGCACTGTCTCCATCAGGGGGTGCCCAGAAAGGATGCACAAATACTGGCACTTAAACCCTGCTGTCCAGTGACACCCACAAAGCATTGAGTGGCTGGTGCTGAAGTGCAGACGTGCTGGGAGCCACCAGAGCAGAGTATGTCAGAGGACTAGTTCTTTCTCTATTTCAGCAGCAGAGGAGCTGCTCATTTTCCCTCTCATTCACGGTGGGACTGGTTTCGAGCAAACTGACCCAAGAAGGCTGAATTCAGTGGCCAAGGAAAGAGCTAGATGATGATCCCACAAAGTTTTCCAGGAATGGGCACCATTGCCATGTTTGTCCTCAGGGCAAAGGTACCTGAGTGATATTTGGAATCTCTGCACTTCCTGTCTGGAATATCATGCTCTGTGTAATAATAGACCAGTACCCACTACATGTGAAGTTATAGGGAGTAGCTAAGGGCTTTATGTGCACAGTGTGGTTTAATCTGCACAATAGCCTTAGGAGAGAAGTATTGACAGCCTGGTTGGGTGAATCAGTAATAACAGCTCTGGGGAACCAGCGAATGGCCAGGAGCTGGGATTCTGGCTCTGGTGTGTCTGGTTTCAGACCATAGCCATTTGTCTAACTTAATGCTAAAGTTTTAGAGCAGGATGTATCCCTTACTTTATACTATAATTAGAACTACTGATCTTCAAGTATTACCTACAAAGAAAACATTTGTTTGGTTTTCAGCTTCCCACAGAGCAGAAAGCACTGCTTCTTTATTATTTACAAAGAAAATGCTCTTAGAATTTGCAAGTAGCAGTGATGTGTCCTGGTGACTTTGTGGTAAAGAATTCGCTTACAGGAGATGCGGGTTCTATTCCTGGGTCAGGAAATCCCCTGCAGAAGGAAATGGCACCCACTCCAGTATTCTTGCTGAGAATTCCCATGGACAGAGGGGCCCGGAGGGCGACAGTCCCTGGAGTCACAAAGAGTTAGACATGACTTAGCGACTGAGCATGCAAAAAAAAAAAAAGAAAAGAAAAGACAAGCTCATCCAAGTACCTTGGACAACCTGTAAATATTGATATTTATAATAACTAACGTTTATGGACAGGGAGGCCTGACGTGCTGCGATTCATGGGGTCACAAAGAGTCGGACACGACTGAGCAACTGAACTGAACCGAACATTTATGGAGTATTTTTTTTACAGCATTAATTTCGATTTTTGTTTCATGAAATTGGAACAAGAACTTAAAAGACACTTGTGAAATAATCTGAGTACAGATTTTTTCTGGAGTCTTCCAATTTTTTTCCAAATCTTTTACTATTACTTTTCCCAGGTTTAATTTAATTATTTTTATTTTATTTTAATTTTAATTGGAGGCTAATTACTTTACAATATTTTAGTGTTTTTTGTGATACATTGACATGAATCAGCCATGGGTGTATATGCGTTCCCCATCCTGAACCCCCCTCCCACCTCCCTCCCCATCCCATCCCTCAGGGTCATCCCAGTGCACCAGCCCTGAGCACCCTGTCTCATGCATCAAACCTGGACGGGTGCTCTGTTTCGCATATGATAATATACATGTTTCAATGCTATTCTCTCAAATCATCCCACCCTTGCCTTCTCCCACAGAGTCTAAAAGACTGGTCTATACATCTGTGTCTCTTTTGTTATCTTGCATATAGGGTCATCATTACCATCTTTCTAAATTCCATATATATGTGTTAGTATACTATATTGGTGTTTTTCTTTCTGATTACTTCACTCTATATAACAGGCTCCAGTTTCATCCACCTCATTAGAATTGATTCAAATGTATTTTTTTAATGGCTGAGTAATACTCCATTGTGTATATGTACCACAGCTTTCTTATCCATTTGTCTGCCAATGGACATCTAGGTTGCTTCCGTGTCCTGGCGGTTATTATGAAGTATTTATTCTGTGCTGAATAGTACACTTTTTTGTTAGTTCCATTTTAAAGATGAGGAGTCTTGAGGCTTAGAAAGGCTAGGCAGGATTTTAATGCAAGCATGCTGACTCCAGAGCCCCTGCTCTCAGTCATTTGCTATACTGGGAAAGAACTATGTCTGGACCTGGGGTTATATTTATATAAGGAGCAAGCTACTACTTCCTCATTTCATTAAAGCCTGAAGAAAGGGTTCCTTGAGCAATGACAATGGCTACAGACTTAGACTGGGGTTTCCAGAAGCAGATACTGAGCCATGTCCTTCTACAAGTGTCCATAAGGAAGTGCTCCCATAATGAGTCCAGTAAAAAGTAGAGGAAATAGCAGAGAAAGGAAGAGTGAAAAAGCTGGCTTTAAATTCAACATTCTAAAAACGAAGATCATGGCATCTGGTCCCATCACTTCATGGCAAATAGATGGGGAAATAATGGAAACAGTGAAAGACTTTATTTTCTTGGGCTCCAAAATACCTGCAGATGGTGAGTGAAGGCATGAAATTAAAAGACGCTTGCTCCTTGGAAAGAAAGTTATGACCAATCTAGATAACATATTAAAAAGCAGAGACATTACTTTGCCAACAAAGTTCTGTCTAGTCAAAGCCATGGTTTTTCCATGTATGGATGTGAGAGTTGGACCATAAAGAAAGCTGAGCACTGGAGAATTGATGCTTTTAAACTGTGGTGTTGGAAAAAACTCTTGAGAGTTCCTTGGACTGCAAGGAGATCCAACCAGTTAATCCTAAAGGAAATCAACCTTGATTATTCATTAGAAAGACTGATGCTGAAGCTGAAACTCCAATAATTTGGCCACCTGATGTGAAGAACTGACTCATTGGAAAAGACCCTGACGCTGGAAAAGATAGAAGGCAGGAGGAGAAGGGGACAACAGAGGATGAGATGGTTGGATGGCATCACCAACTCAATGGACATGAGTTTGCGCAAGCTCCAGGAGTTGGTGATGGACAGGGAAGCCTGATGTGCTGCAGTCCATGGGGTCTCAAAGAGTTGGACACGGCTGAGTAACTGAACTGAACTGAACCTATAGCAAGTCCAGTAAAAAGTAGAGGAAACAGGAGAAAAAGGAAGAGCAAGCCTAGCAAAGGTGCACTCTCAGGCGATATTAGTCCTGAAGAGGGGAGCCTCTTCCGAACTGGAGCAGGATGCTATGGGATGTGTGCAGATGGAGCTCCCTGGGGGCTGTGCCAACTACTTATTATCAGTCTAGCACTGCTGAGTCACAGCAAACTCCATCTCCCAGAAACAGTACAAAAGTCTCTCTCCTATAAACAAAGCCTAAAGATGAGCAATCTGGGACTGTGGTGGGCTATAGCAGTTGGCAAACCCCACCCCCATCAATGCGGGCCCACTGCCTACTTTCAAGAATTGATTTTATATTTCTAAATAGTTGACAAAACCATTTTCCAAAAAAAAGTGTACAATTTCGTGACATGAAAATTGTATGATTCAATGTCAGTGTCCATAAGTAGCGTGGTACTGGAACTTATATTGAAACATACTGGAATTCATTCACTATATATTATCTGTGGTCATTTTCACTCTAACATGGCATTGTTGATTACTTGTGACAAAGATGTTAGGTCTGAAAAGCTGAAAATATTTACCATCTGGCCCTGTACTGAAGAAAATTTCTATAGTATCAAGGAATCAGGATTCTTCTATTTTGTTGCTTTGCCATCCTCAACATGCATTAGTATCTCATGGCTTGAGATGGCTGCTAAAGTTCCAGCCACTGTTTCTGCTTTCCAGGCAGTACAAAAAAGGACAGAAGAGAGTTCAGTTTTTCCCTGTAAGAAAACTTCTGAGAATTGCACTCTTCATTTCTGCTTTGTCTAGCCAGAAGTTATTCTCCTCACCTCACTTAGCTATAAAACATTACTCCAATATGCTATGAGACCAGCAAAAAAGGTAGTATTCCATTTTGAGGAAACTTTGTGTCAGGCATGATTGGCAATTTTGCCTAATGTAGTTAAGGCAGTTTTGAAACAAGATAATTTAAGAGTAGTATGTAATTATATAAAGCACAAAAAAACACCAAATTGCCCTTTTTTACCCTTAAATAATATTTCTTCTCTATTGTCAATATTCATTTATCTCAGGCCTTAACAAGATTAGCAAATTAGATAAGTACTCTATTTTCCTTTCTTCTAGCCAGCTCTTATTCGTGAAAGAATGTATTCTTCTCAGAAACTTTCTTTTATTCATTGTGAAATTCATATGTCCCCAGAAAAGAAAATGTGAGGGCTCTTTGGGGAAATGACTGAAACCAAGTCTAGGGCAGAAAACCTACAAGAGGAGTCTACAGCATCTCTTCAAAACAGAAAGTAAGCAAAGACCTCTGGGGCAACAAGAAAGGAATCCAGGAGGCACCTTGATAGGTTCCCACTGACAAGAGAGGAATACTTTTAGCATCAATAAGAAGATCTGGAGGAAAAATTCTGTAAAACAATTATCTTTCATCTAAAAAATTAAAAAAAAGAATATCTGAAGCAGATTAAAATACATCAAATAAGTCTAAATCTATGAGTTCACAATGAAAAACCCACACATTTGTCACCTTTGTAGGTTCTAATAATAAAAAGGGAAACAACTCATTATTTGGAAAACTTTACAGTAAAGAAATCAGGCATTTACTTTCCCTTTCCTATATTAATTATTCCTCAAGTAACCAAATAATTTATAAATGAAAGTTTCTCTGTATCAAATTATTTCAGCTAATAAAACAAGAATGATAGGAAATATCACTATGAACAAAGCTAGTGGAGGTGATGGAATTCCAGTTGAGCTATTTCAAATCCTAAAAGATGATGCTGTGAAAGTGCTGCACTCAATATGCCAGCAAATTTGGAAAACTCAGCAGTAGCCACAGGACTGGAAAAGGTCAGTTTTCATCCCAATCCCAAAGAAAGGCAATGCCAAAGAATGCTCAAACTACCGCACAATTGTACTCATCTCACACGCTAGTAAAGTAATGCTCAAAATTCTCCAAGCCAGGCTTCAGCAGTATGTGAACCATGAACTTCCAGATGTTCAAGCTGGTTTTAGAAAAGGCAGAGGAGCCAGAGATCAAATTGCCAACATCCGATGGATCATCAGACAAGCAAGAGAGTTCCATAAAAATATCTATTTCTGCTTTATTGACTATGCCAAAGCCTTTGACTGTGTGGATCACAACAAATTGTGGAAAATTCTGAAAGAGATGGGAATACCAGACCACCTGACCTGCCTCTTGAAAAACCTATATGCAGATCAGGAAGCAACCGTTAGAACTAGACATGGAACAACAGACTGGTTCCAAATAGGAAAAGGAGTATGTCAAGGCTGTATATTGTCACCCTGCTTATTTAACTTCTCTGCAGAGTACATCATGAGAAAGGCTGGGCTGGAAGAAACACAAGCTGGAATCAAGATTGCCAGGAGAATTATCAGTCACCTCAGGTATGCAGATGACACCACCCTTATAGCAGAAAGTGAAGAAGAACTAAAGAGCCTCTTGATGAAAGTGAAAGAGGAGAGTGAAAAAGTTGGCTTAAAGCTCAACATTCAGAAAACGAAGATCATGGCATCTAGTCCCATCAGTTCATGGCAAATAGATGGGGAAACAGTGGAAACAGTGTCAGACTTGATTTTTGGGGGCTCCAAAATCACTGCAGATGGTGACTGCAGCCATGAAATTAAAAGATGCTTACTCCTTGGAAGGAAAGTTATGACCAACCTAGACAGCATATTGAAAAGGCTATGGTTTTTCCAGTAGTCATGTATAGATGTACGAGTTGGACTATAAACAAAGCTGAGTGCAGAAGAACTTATGCTTTTGAAGTGTGGTGTTGGAGAAGACTCTTGAGAATCCCTTGGACTGAAAGGAGATCCAACCAGTCCATCCTAAAGGAAATCAGACCTGGGTGTTCATTGGAAGGACTGATGTTGAAGCTGAAGCTCTAATACTTTGGCCACCTGCTGCAAAGAGCTGACTCATTTGAAAAGATCCTGATGCTGGGAAAGACTGGGGGCAGGAGGAGTAGGGGACGACAGAGGATGAGACGGTTGCATGGCATCACCGAGTTTGGATAAATTCTGGGAGTTGGTGATGGACAGAGAAGTCTGGCATGCTGCAGTCCATGGGGTCGCAAAGAGTCAGGCACGACTGAGCAACTGAACTGAACTGAAGGATATCATCTTGCAAACCTCTAATCAAATAATAAATCTGTTTGTGTTCCTCAATAGCAGCAAGCACTATAAAGAGAGAAGGAACTGGGCATTATGTGTCTCCTGGTAGAAACTTGCCACTTTTGAACCTAAACCTGATTAAGACCTGGACTTAGCCACCAGCCTCAGAGAGAGGCAATGACATGCCAAAATAAGAGGACTTTAGATAAATCCCTGAGGAAATTTTCCATCAAAAGAATGGGTAAAAGAAGGGAAATAATAAAAAAGAGAAGGAGGAGAAAAACTCAGGAGTGCAGTGACATGAAAACCAGAAGATAGCGTTTTAGGAAGAAGGATGAAATAAAGAGATAAACATGTAAAAGGCTGCAGAGAGACTGGGAAAGAGCTGAAGTATGTCCAGTTGGAACCAGCAACAAGAAGGTGGTTGGTTGGTTGGTGGTTTTGATGAGAAAGCTACAACAAAATAGAGGGCAGAGACATCAGTTAAATCCCCAGTGAGCTGAGGAGTACGAGGCAGGTGAGGCAGTGGAGAGAGATAGGTGAGGGACTCCATCCAAGTTAGGGCTGCTTTAACAAAGAACCCTAAACTGCCTGGCTTAAACAGCAGAAACCTATTGCTTCTGGAGGCTGTAAGTCTGAAACCAAAGTGTCAGCAGGACTAGTCCCTTCTGAGGGCTAAAGCAGAAATTTGTACTATGCTTCCCCTAACTTCTAGTGGTTTGCCAGAAATCTTCAGTATTCCTTGACTTCTGTACTGTCACCCCAAGCTCTGCCATGTCTGTGTCTAAAGTTCCTCTTTCTATAACAGTAACAGTCATACTGCATTAGGGACTGCCCTAAACGACTCCATTTTCAATTGATTACCTCTGCAAAGACCTTATTTCCAAATAAGATCATGTTCTGGGGTACTAGAGGTTAGGATTCAAATGTATCTTTTTGAGGGGCTGGGTGGTGGACACAATTCAACCCATAACAGAGATGATAAGTTTTTAGTTAAAATATAATATACATTCACTGTAAAACTTTAGGTAATACTAATACAGCAGGAGTAACAATCATAAGATTTTAATACCAAGTTAAAAGGAAGAAGTGGACTGTGAAGGATGAGAAAGACAGTAGCAGCTATAGAGAAGATGGGTCTAGGAAGGTCTTGCTTTAGTTCAGGAAGGAAGAGCTTTAAGCATGTGGGAATATAAAGGGAAAGAGCCAGCAGAAAGGAAGAAGCTGAAGACTGGAGATATAGTGTGGTGTGGTATGGTATGGTGTGTGTGTGTGTGTGTGTGTGTGTGTGTCTGTTTTGTACAGAGAGCAGGGATCTTGCCTGAACCCAAAGAGAAATCTAGATCTATCAGGTTGTGTGGGGCTGGCTGCCCCTGAAGTGTGTTTGCATAAGTTTCTTTGCGTGGAGAATGGGGCTGCCAGGAGGAAGTCAGGGCGCAGATGCTGGGAGCAGCCTGGGAGCGGCAGAGAGGACAGGGGACAGTGAAGGGGACAGTGTGAAAACTGCTGACTGCTCCCTAGCCAGGCCTCAAGGAGAGAGGTACTAGAAAGATAAACCAAACAGGTCAGTTTTAGGAGGCTTTGTCATCCTTGCAAGGTTCAGGCATGACTAGTGTAACACCCAAGCCCAGGTGGGACAGTGTTGAGAAGGGGGAGCGTTTTTCCACTTCCTTGTGGAACACCACACAGCTTGGTCTTAGCAAGGACTGAAGGATTGTTCCCTCTCCAGTGTCAAAGTTTAGAAAGCAGTAGATCTAAGAAACAAGGCTCTAGACAGGGTAACATGACTTCCATGGGGGTCAGGGGCCCCTGATTCAAGGATGAGCTCCTGTGCTTTGAGGGGAGCAGAAATGAGGAGCAGGACAGGAGACACCCCAGAAACTCCTGGTGGAAGTAACTGTACGAGACTCAGCAAGGGAGTGCGGAACTCTCCCCTTACACACACACACACACATACATACGCACACTAGTCACAAGTCTAGGTTGTCACCTGTACTCATGACCGAGCAGCTATTTTCAACTGGAGGTTCCCATAACCCCCTCCTGAGCTTTGACTAATTTGCTAGAGTGGCCCACAGAACACAAAGAAAAATTTTACTCATTAGATCGCTGGTTTGTTACTACAGGGTGTAACTCAGGAACACGTGGATGGAAGAGATGCATGAGACAAGTATGGGGAGAGGGCTTGGAGTTTCATGCTCTCTGGACACCGTGCTCTTCCCCACCTACATGCGTTCACCAGCCCAGAAGCTCTCAAACCCTTTCCTCTTGGGTTTTAATGAAGGCTTCATTACCTAGGCATGGTTGATTGAACCACCGGGGGATTGATTCAACCTCCAGGCCCTCTCCCCTCCCCAGAGGTCAGAGGGTGGGGCTGAAAGTTCCAACCCTCCAGTCTCCTGGTTGCCTGCATCCAGCCCGAGACGCTTTCTAAGTCACCTCACTGATGTAACAAGACACATTTATGGTCTCAATGTCTAAGGAATTCCAAATGATTTAGGAGCTCTGCTCCAGAAACAATACAAAGACCAAATATGTACTTCTTCTTATAAATCACAATATCACAGAAGGCCAGTGAGCATATAAACTGATTTACTCATATAATGAAATCCTGGAGAAAGCTAAAATGAACAAAGTAGGTCTACAAATATCAACATGAATTCATCTCAAAACGTGTTGCTAAGGAAAGAAAGTTACAAGAGGCAATGTAAAAAACTATGTTTTCTAACATTTATATAAATATTTAAAGTATACAAAAGAATGGTATATACCTCATTTAAGGGGTATATTAATATAAGTATAAATATATACATGTGGAAAGGAACATACTATCTTTGGGGTAGCAGTTATCTCTAAGGAGAGAGGTGGAAGATTTACACTTAATATTTTCTTTTCTAAAAAGAGAGAAAATTGAAAAACATTTCAAATAAAGTGAAATGTTAACATCTGTTAATATGGGAGGTCGGTACATAAGTATCTGTTACTATTTTCTCTACTTGGCAGTATATTTGAAATGTCATCAGTTAACACCTAAAACTTAAAAAAAAATAAGACAATATGATTGCTTTTGTACACAGAAAAAAAATTTCAATTAATTATGGTATTTTAAATTCAGTGTGTAAATATCACAGATATTATGATGCTAATTTCATTGTCTTTTAGCTTATCATAGATTGTTCCCTGGTGGGTAAAGCGTCTGCCTACAATGCCTATCATGTGGGAGACCCAGGTTCAATCCCTGGGTCGGGAAGATCTCCTGGAGAAAGAAATGGCAACCCACTCCAGTATTCTTGCCTGGAAAATCCCATGGATGGTGGAACCTCGAAGGCTACAGTCCATGGGGTCGCAAAGAGTCGGACACGACTGAGTGACTTTGCTTTCACTTTAGCTTATCATAGCCTATTATCATTTAGATAATCATATTATCATTTAGCTGATAATATACTCATCTCACAGGCTAGTAAAATAATGCTCAAAATTCTCCAAGCCAGGCTTCAGCAATACGTGAACCGTGAACTTCCAGGTGTTCAAGCTGGTTTTAGAAAAGGCAGAGGAACCAAAGATCAAATTGCCAACATCCTCTGGATCATCAAAAAAGCAAAGGAGTTTCAGAAAAACATCTATTTCTGCTTTATTGACTATGCCAAAGCCTTTGACTGTGTGGATCATAATAACCTGTGGAAAATTCTGAAAGAGATGGGAATACCAGACCACCTGACCTGCCTCTTGAGAAACCTATATGCAGGTCAGGAAGCAACAGTTAGAACTGGACATGGAACAACAGACTGGTTCCAAATAGGAAGAGGAGTACATCAAGGCTGTATATTGTCACCCTGCTTATTTAACTTCTATGCAGAGTACATCATGAGAAATGCTGGACTGGAAGAAGCACAAGCTGGAATCAAGATTGCCAGGAGAAATATCAATAACCTCAGATATGCAGATGACACCACCCTTGTGGCAGAAAGTGAAGAGGAACTAAAAAGCCTCTTGATAAAAGTGAAAGAGGAGAGTGAAAAAGTTGGCTTAAACTCAACATTCAGAAAATGAAGATCATGACGTCTGGTCCCATCACTTCATGGGAAATAGACGGGGAAACAGTGGAAACAGTGTCAGACTTTATTTTGGGGGGCTCCAAAATCATTGCAGATGGTGACTGCAGCCATGAAATTAAAAGACGCTTACTCCTTGGAAGGAAATTTATGACCAACCTAGATAGCATATTCAAAAGCAGAGACATTACTTTGCCAACAAAGGTCTGTCTAGTCAAGGCTATGGTTTTACCTGTGGTCATGTATGGATGTGAGAATTGGACTGTGAAGAAAGCTGAGCACCAAAGAATTGATGCTTTTGAACTGTGGTGTTGGAGAAGACTCTTGAGAGTCCCTTGGACAGCAAGGAGATCCAACCAGTCCATCCTAAATGAGATCAGGCCTGGGTGTTCATTGGAAGGATTGATGCTAAAGCTGAAACTCCAGTACTTTGGCCACCTCATGAGAAGAGTTGACTCATTGGAAAAGACCCTGATGCTGGGAGGGATTGGGGGCAGGAGGAGAAGGGGACGACAGAGGATGAGATGGCTGGATGGCATCACTGACTTGATGGATGTGAGTGTGACTAAACTCTAGGAGTTGGTGATGGACAGGGAGGCCTGGCGTACTGCGATTCATGGGGTCGCAGAGTCGGACACGACTGAGCAACTGAACTGAACTGATATCTCTTTTTATGTGCATCTCTAATTATAACTAATCTCAATTGCATTTTGCTAAAATTTTTTTCTTTTCCATAAATAGCTGCAAATGCCTTATTTAACTGTAGACTTTGCAGTTTCCTTAAATGTGATCACTGGGCTTCTAGTTTCCTAAGTTACAGCTACAGCAACTGACAAGCACAATTGACTCTATTTCCTTGTTTCAGTAAATGGAGCTGGGCCAGCCCCTGTTATGCTTGCGAGGAATCATAGTCACATGTCTGAATAGTCACAAGGAACCTTTCTGGAGACAGTGCAACCACAGGCTGCAGGCCATCAAAGAGGCCCCCAGTCTTTCTACAGTTTTCTAAACAAGGGAGCATGGCTGGGAACGGCCCCAACAATGTTTCCAGCATTCCTAATTTTATCTCCAGTTTTGAAAGGACTTATTGTTTGAATTAAGAGCAGGGGTAAGAGGTGATGGATTATGGGAATGGCCTGCAAGTTACAGGAGATGAGCCTCATTATCCACAGTGGTGAGTGTGTTTATACAATCTCTATTGTGGTGTAGGCCTAAAATTAATGCTATGTGCGGCCCTCTAAGATGGGAGGGCCTCCAGTGGCCTCACTGTATCCCCCTAACCACTTTGCTCCCTCAGATAGGCTCTCCTAGCCAAACAAGCCTCCTTATCCCAGGGATGAGGCACAGTGCCTGCTTACCCTGATTAGCAGGCTTCAGTTCCCTGGCAGCCTGTGGAATTACTCAAATAGGCCAATCGCATATGCTTATAAAAACCAGAAGTCACTTCACCCTCTCGTTACCCACCTCTACCCAGCCCCTGCTGGTTCACTGTGTTCCCAAGCACAACTCCTGTCCACTCTGGTGGCGCAGTGCCTTCCTTCCCTGGACAGTAAAATGCCACTGAGCTACTGGTCTTGGGTGTCACATGTTCCACATCCTCATGACTCTAGGGTAGAATCCCTCCCTCACCAGCTGGTGAAGAAGGAGCAATGGAAACACTGATTGCTTTCACTTTTTCCCTCTTTAGACCAAACGTTAGCTTTACTTGCATGTCTTTTATTTCCAACCAATTTACTCTGGTCAGGAGGATGAGAGCGGAAAAAGGTGTGGGCAAAATGTGTTTCATGATCCATTTGTAGTTGAATATTAAGATGTTTCTGCTTTGAACTCTTTAGTCATACAGAAAGTGAGGGCAGAGGGTGGCACGACTAAGGATAAAAAAATATTAGTCAGAAGATTGGATTTCCTAGAGATCCTAGCATGTTCAGAATGTTCAGAAAACAAATAATGATCACACAAAAAAGATTTTATCACATGGTGGAGAGTTGTTGTTCAGTTGCTAAGCTATATCTGACTCTAGAGTTAGACAGTAGCAACTCAGTATTAAATAGTCAGCCCAACAGACAAATGATGAAAGATTATTATGTCATGAACAGTATCACATCATGATGTCACTGCCATGCTGTCACTGGTTGTCTGTCCTTTGGTAAGTATTTGGCCATCGAGATATCACTGAACATCATTCCACGGGCCACACAATGTAGGATATCATCCCTCAATGTATTACCCTTGTATGCTTTTTTTGCAGTCATAAAAACAACTGAGTTACAATGTTAATGTTGTTTAGATGTTTTGGTGTTTAGAATCCTTGATATATATTTCTTTTGTGTTCTTTTAGTAATTTCTTTTGTGGCCTTGGGCAATTGTACTTTGTGTTTCAAAAGTGCTTTCATGTTTATTTAATTTATTTTCACATCAGAGATGAGTCTGGACTGAGATCTATTCACCAAAAAATAGAGGTAGTAATGAAACTTAGAGAGGTTAAGTGATTTCTGCCCCTGCCCCCCCCCCACCCCCCACCTTGAGTTTACACAGTTAGATATATAGATTCTTGACTCAAAAAGATTTTCTGGTTCTTAAATCTAATGTTCTTTCTACTACTAGATTCTCTTAAGCTTTGCTTCTTTATATTTCAGTTCCTCATAAGTTGATTAGACTAACAAATATCTGAGAAAAATAGAATGTTAGAGTTTAAGAGGCTTTTAGAGATTATTTCAAGAATCAATCTACACAAAGAAGGAAGATATCAGATGTCTTGAACAAGGACTGTGATTTTATTGAGGAATATTCATCAAAGCACATTGTAGATTTCGTAATATTCTACCTAGTCCCCTCCTGTATGATTAATAACATTCCAAAACTATACTTTGTTCCTCTTAATTTGCTCAAAATACTTTTTATACTGAAGGTCTAATTTGCTAAGTGTTTATTAAACAAGAACTAGAAAATGAAAAACATTTGTGGTTAGGAAAGTGGGTAGACATTGTCTCTGCATTTAAGATAGGAAAATTAAAATAGGATAGAGTTTTAGAAGCTACTTGGTCTGATTCAGCTGGCCAATGGGGCTTCCTCCTTATTCCATGAAGTGCTGGAGATAGTGTCTCTGGAACATATTCCCCTCGAACGCTTTTCCTGTATGTACTTCTTGGGGCACAAAGGGACACCAGTTGTTCCTGGATATCCTCCCAAGACTAGAATGATAATCCTTAATAATACTACCCAACACTAATTCAGAGCTCCTCAGTTCAGTTCAGTTCAGTTGCTTAGTCGTGTCCAACTCTTTGTGACCCCATGAATCGCAGCACGCCAGGCCTCCCTGTCCATCACCAACTCCCAGAGTTCACTCAGACTCACATCCATCAAGTCGGTGATGCCATCCAGCCATCTCATCCTCTGTCTTCCCCTTCTGCTCCTGCCCCCAATCCCTCCCAGCATCAGAGTCTTTTCCAATGAGTCAACTCTTCACATGAGGGGGCCAAAGTACTGGAGTTTCAGCTTTAGCATCATTCCTTCCAAAGAAATCCCAGGGCTGATCTCCTTCAGAATGGACTGGTTGGATCTCCTTGCAGTCCAAGGGACTCTCAAGAGTCTTCTCCAACACCACAGTTCAAAAGCATCAATTCTTCGGTGCTCAGCTTTCTTCACAGTCCAACTCTCACATCGAAACTATAGTACCAGCTGTTCATTCAGACTTGTTGATGGCTCAGCGGCTCATTAGGACAAGCTTAGAGGATGAGAAGGAGGATTAATTTCCTTTCCTCTGTTCTTCGGTAGTAAAATAAAGTCAAGTTTTCTGTCTTCCAATTCCGTGGCAAGGTTTGGCACCATGACTATTTGTATCAAAGGGATTCTAATCTATTCTACAAGGGCTTACATTTCTGATCAATACAGGGTAACAGCAACTAGACTTACCCTCCTACTGAGATGGTAGAAAAAATCTGAACAAAATATATAAAACAGTAGTGCTCAAGATATTGGACATCAGGCTGCAAAGGACAATGATCACTGAGAGATGGGAAAAAACCAAGATGAACTCAAAGATTGTTCACAGTTTTTCCCACTACATGGCTACAGCACAGCAAGAGAAAACCTAGGCAGAGCCCAGATGTTTTTCTGAATAGAGGACACAGAGCTCAGGATCCACAGAAACTACGGGAAAAAGAGAGCTGCACAGAGAACTCCAGGGTTCTGAAGAGGACCTTCTTTGAGTATTCAGCTGAGTATTAATCAACGTGTGTACGTGAGAAAACTACCCAAGATCAGGAGAACTACCTGAAAGGATTAGAGGAAATAGTCTTCAGACTTCACATAGGCCTGAGAAGAGTACCTTTTGCCAACAGCCCTAGCGGAAAGCCTCAAAGTTAAGATAGAATTTAGAGAATTAGAAGACTTTCACCCCAGTAGCAGAGAAAAAATTGATCCTAGACTAAAGGCAACTCTTGTCGAGACCAGGAAGCTTGAGAGTAAGACCTGAAGGGTCAGATAATTTGCAAGGAACTTAATTGCATCCAGAACAAAGCTCAATAACATTTACAGGAATAAAACATATCCAGAAGTCAATGTGGTAAAATTCACAATATCTGATTTTAATAAAAAATTATTAGACATGAAAAGAAACAGGAAAATATGACCCATAATAAGGAGAAAAATCAATCAAACTGACCCAGAAAAGGCACAGGTGATAGATCCAATCAACAAGGACATTAAGACAATTATGATTATGATTCATATGTTCAAGAAGCTGGAAAAAAGATTAAACATGTTAAGTAGAGGCATGGAAGAAATTTGAAAAGACCTAAATTATAGAAAAGCTAGAGGAGAATTGTAATGCCTCAGACAAAAAGTATACTAGATGGGATCACTGGCAGAATTGACACTGCAGAAGATTAATAGACTTGAAGACAGGTTTAAAGAAAGAAACAAACAAGGAAACAGGAAATATGACTAAGCAAAATGAACAGAGTTGTTGAACTGTGGGACAGATTCAAGCAATGACCATACATGGATTATCTAGCTCTCCACTTGAGTGCTGCTGCTGCTGCTGCTGCGTCACTTCAGTCGTGTCCAACCCTGTGCAACCCCATAGACGGCAGCCCACCAGGCTCCGCCGTCCCTGGGATTCTCCAGGCAAGCACACTGGAGTGGGTTGCCATTTCCTTCTCCACCATTTGAGTGCTAGTGAGACTGAAAAACTATCTGAAGAAATAATGGTCAATCCTTTTCCAAATGTGACTAAAACCATCAACCATATACTTAGAAATCTCAAGCAGATGAAGCCCGAAGGAATTTATACCTTGTTGTTACTGTTTAGTCACTAAGTTGTGTCCTACTCTTTTGTGACCCCATGACTGTAGCCCACCAGGCTCCTCTGTCCATTGGATTCCCCAGGCAAGAATGCTGGAGGGAGTTGTCATTTCCTTCTCCAGGGGATCTTCCTGACCCAGGGACTGAACCCACATTGCAGGCAGATTCTTTACCACTCAGCCAGCCGGGAAAGCTCACATCTATTCCTTGTTGTTGTTGTAGTTTCTCAGTTGCTAAATTGAGTCTGACACTGTGACCCCATGGACTGTATCATGCCAGGCTTCCCTGTCCTTCACTATCTCTCAACGTTTGCCCAAACTCACATCCATTGAGTCTGTGATTCCATCCAACTGTCTCATTGTCTGTTGTCCCCTTCTCCTCCTGCCTTCAATCTTTCCCAGCATCAGGGTCTTTTCCAATGACTCAGTTCTTCTCATCAGGTGGCCAAAGTTTTGGAGCTTCAGCTTCTACATCAGTCCTTCCAGAGAACATTCAAGACTAATTCCCTTTAGGATTGCCTGGTTTGATCTCCTTGGGTCATCTGGTGGCTCAGAAGGTAAAAATAATGCCTGCAATATGGGAGACTGAGGTTCAATCCCTGGGTCAGGAAGATCCCCCACCCCTGGAGAAGTGAATGGCTACCCTTTCCAGTATTCCTGCCTGGAGAATTCCATGGACAAAGAAGCCTGATAGGCTACAGTTCATGGAGCCACAAAGAGTTGGACGTGACTGAGTGACTAACACTTTCGCTTTAAATCTATACCTAGGCACACCATAATCAAATTGTTTAAGTCCACTGGTAGAAAATCATAAAGGCCACTAGAGAAAAGACAAATTTCAGAGGAACAAAAATAAGGATAACATCAGTTTTCTCCTTGGAAATAATGTGAACTAGAAGATAATGGAAAAACATCCCCCCTTTTTTTTTTCATTTTTTTAAAAATTGAGATAAAGTTGACTTGCAATGTCATATATGTTTCATATCACATAACGATTCACAGTTTTTAAAGATCATACTCCATTTATAGTTATTATAAAATATTGGCCATATTCCCTGTGCTGTACCATATATCCTTGTAGTTTATTTTATACAGAGTAGTTTGTACTTCTTAACCTCCTACCCCCATCTTGCTCATCTCCCTTTCCCTCTCCTCACTGGTAATCATGAATGTGTTTTCAATATCTAGGATTCTGTTTCCTTTTTGTTATATTCAGTACTGTTTTATTTTTTAGATTCCACATGTAAATAGCAACATACAGTATTTATCTTTCTCTGTCTGACTTACTTCAATAAGCATAATATCCTGCAAGTCCATTCATACTGTAGCAAATGGAAAACTTTCATCTTTTTATGGCTGAGTAGTAGCATGCTCTATAGGTATGCCACGTCTTCCTTGTCCACTCATCTCTTGATGGACATTTAGGTTGTTCCCATATCTTGGCTGTTTTAAACAGTGCTACTGTGAACACTGTGGTGCAGCTATCTTTTTGAGTTAGTGCTTTCACTTTTATTGGATATATACCCAGGGGTGGAATTGCTGGGTCATATAGTAGTTTTATTTTTATTTTTTTGATGAGCCTCCATACTGTTTGGAACAACATCTTTAAAGCACTGGGGGGAAATGCTATCAAACCGTGATTTTTGTTTTTTAGTCAGTGAATATATCCCTGGCAATTGAAGGCAAAATAAAGACCTGTCAGATACCCAAAAGCTGAAAGAATTCATCACCAGCAGACCAACACTACAAGAAATTTGAGACAGTCTTTATGATACCAGGTAGTAACCTAGATCTACATAAGGGAATGAAGAGCACCAGAAGTAATTGCTACATGGATAAATATAAAATCCATTTTATTACTGAAATTTCTTTATAAGATAACCTGCTTTTTAAAGTAAAAATAATAATGTATTCTGGACATTTATTTTGCTTCAAGTAATAACACTGTATTGTAAGGTTTATAACATGTATGGAAATAAAATGCAGAAAAATCACAGCACAAGGGAAAGAAGGGGAGAAACAAGTATAATTTTGTTAGGTTCTTACTAAATGTGAGTGAGTATAATATCACTTGAAGTTACCATTTTTAACTGTAATCAGTCAAACAAAAGCCCTAGAGTACATCTAATTATCCAATAAAAGATAAAATTAAATAATTATAAATATTCAATTCAAAAAAGGTATAAAAAGAGGAAAAAGGAACAAGGAATAGATGGGACAAAGGGAAATAGCATGGTGGTACATTTCAACTCAACTATGTCAATAATCACATTAATTATAAATGATCTAAACATGTCTTTTAAAAGGTAGAGATTGCAAGATTGGATTAACAAGAAATATCCATTATATCCCACTTTAAATATAGAGATATAAAATGGTTAAAAGTGAAAGTATTGAAAAAGATACACCATGCTAACACAGATCCACAGAAAGTTCTAAAAAGTGACTGTATCAAATTACTACAGAACATTACCAAGGTTAAATAGAGCCAATGATAAAAGGATCAGTTTATCCTGAGGACATAACAATCTCCTAAATATTCATTTCTTTTCCATGGGAATGGTCTTGATCTCTGTCTCCTATACAATGTCACAAATGTCTGTTCATAGTTCATCAGGCACTCTATCTAACAGATCTAGGCCCTTAAATCTATTTCTCACTTCCACTGTATAATCATAAGGGATTTGGTTTAGGTCATACCTGAATGGTCTAGCGGTTTTCCCTACTTTCTTCAATTTAAGTCTGAATTTGGCAATAAGAAATTCATGATCTGAGCCACAGTCAGCTCTTGGTCTTGTTTTTGTTGACTGTATAGAGCTTCTCCACCTTTGGCTGCAAAGAATATAATCAATCTGATTTTGGTGTTGACCATCTGGGGATGTCCATGTGTAGAGTCTTCTCTTGTGTTGTTGGAAGAGGGTGTTTGCTATGACCAGTGCATTTTCTTGGCAGATCTCTATTAGCCTTTGCCCTGCTTCATTCCATACTCCAAGGCCAAATTTGCCTGTTACTCTAGGTGTTTCTTGACTTCCTACTTTTGCATTCTAGTCCCCTATAATGAAAAGGACATCTTTTTTGGGTGTTAGTTCTAAAAGGTCTTGCAGGTCTTCATAGAACTGTTCAACTTCAGCTTCTTCAGCATTACTGGTTGGGGCATAGACTTGGATTACCATGATATTGAATGGCTTGCCTTGGAAAGGAACAGAGATCATTCTGTCGTTTTTGAGACTGCATCCAAGTACTGCATTTTGGACTCTCTTGTTGACCATGATGACTACTCCATTTCTTCTAAGGGATTCCTGCCCACAGTAGAGATATAATGGTCATCTGAGTTAAATTCATCCATTCCAGTCCATTTTAGTTCTCTGATTCCTAGAATGTTGATGTTCACTCTTGCCATCACCTGTTTGACCACTTCCAATTAACCTTCATTCATGGACCTAACATTCCAGGTTCCTATGCAATATTGCTCTTTATAGCATCAGACCTTGCTTCTATCACCAGTCACATCCACAACTGGGTATTGTTTTTGCTTTGGCTCCATTCCTTTATTCTTTCTGGAGTTATTTCTCCACTGACCTCCAGTAGCATATTGGGCACCTACTGACCTGGGGAGTTCCTCTTTCAGTATCCTATCATTTTGCCTTTTCATACTGTTCATGGGATTCTCAAGGCAAGAATACTGAAATGGTTTGCCATTCCCTTCTCCAGTGGACCACAAATGGCTGTGAAAAGAAGAGAAATGAAAAGCAAAGGAGAAAAGGAAAGATATAAGCATCTGAATGCAGAGTTCCAAAGAATAGCAAGAAGAGATAAGAAAGCCTTCCTCAGTGATCAATGCAAAGAAATAGAGGAAAACAACAGAATAGGAAAGACTAGAGATCTCTTCAAGAAAATTAGAGATACCAAGGGAACATTTCATGCAAAGATGGGCTTGACAAAGGACAGAAATGGTATGGACCTAACAGAAGCAGAAGATATTAAGAAGAGGTGGCAAGAATACACAGGAGAACTGTATAAAATAATCTTCACGACCCAGATAATCACGATGGTGGGATCACTAATCTAGAGCCAGACATCCTGGAATGTGAAGTCAAGTGGGCCTTAGAACACATCACTACAAACAAAGCTAGTGGAGGTGATGGAATTCCAGTGGAGCTACTTCAAATCCTGAAAGATGATGCTGTGAAAGTGCTGCACTCAATATGCCAGCAAATTTGGAAAACTCAGCAGTGGCCACAGGACTGGAAAAGGTCAGTTTTCATTCCAATCCCAAAGAAGGCAATGCCAAAGAATGCTCAAACTACCACACAATTGCACTCATCTCATATGCTATTAAAGTAATAATGCTCAAAATTCTCCAAGCCAGGCTTCAGCAATACGTGAACCGTGAACTTCCAGGTGTTCAAGCTGGTTTTAGAAAAGGCAGAGGAACCAGAGATCAAATTGCCAACATCCGCTGGATCATGGAAAAAGCAAGAGAGTTCCATAAAAACATCTATTTCTGCTTTATTGACTATGCCAAAGTCTTTGACTGTGTGGATCATAATAACCTGTGGAAAATTCTGAAAGAGATGGGAATACCAGACCACCTGACCTGCCTCTTGAGAAACCTGTATGCAGGTGAGGAAGCAGCAGTTAGAACTGGACATGAAACAACAGACTGGTTGCAAGTAGGAAAAGGAATATGTCAAGGCTGTACATTGTCACCCTGCTTATTTAACTTATATGCAGAGTACATCATGAGAAACGCTGGTCTGGAAGAAGCACAAGCTGGAATCAAGATTGCCAGGAGAAATATCAATAACCTCCGATATGCAGATGACACCACCCTTACGGCAGAAAGTGAAGAGGGGCTAAAAAGCCTCTTGATGAAAATGAAAGAGGAGAGTGAAAAAGTTGGCTTAAAGCTCAACATTCAGAAAACAAAGTTCGTGGCATCTGGTCTCATCACTTCATGGGAAATAGATGGGGAAACAATGGAAACAGTGTCAGACTTTATTTTTTGGGGCTCCAAAATCACTGCAGATGGTGACTGCAGCCATGAAATTAAAAGACGCTTACTCCCTGGAAGGAAAGTTATAACCAACCTAGATAGTATATTCAAAAGCAGAGGCATTAGTTAGCCAACAAATGTCCATCTAGTCAAGGCTATGGTTTTTCCAGTGGTCATGTATGGATGTGAAAGTTGGACTGTGAAGAAAGCTGAGCGCCGAAGAATTGATGCTTTTAAACTGTGGTGTTGGAGAAGACTCTTGAGAGTCCTTTGGCCTGCATGGAGATCCAACCAGTCCATTCTGAAGATCAGCCCTGGGTGTTCATTGGAAGAAATGATGCTAAAGCTGAAACTCCAGTACTTTGGCCACCTCATGCGAAGAGTTGACTCATTGAAAAAGACTCTGATGCTGGGAGGGATTGGGGGCAGGAGAAGGGGACAACAGAGGATGAGATAGATGGCTGGATGGCATCACTGACTCGATGGACCTGGCGTGCTCAATTCATGGGGTCACAAAGAGTCGGACACGACTGAGCAACTGAACTGAACTGAACTGAAACATTAATTGCCTCAAATAGTAGAGCTTCAAAAATCCATGCAGCCAATCTAGTCCATGCAAGGAGACCATATGCAAGAAATCTGAGAGCCAACTGAAAGATCTGATCAAATGGTTGGCCAGATGTTCATGCCAAATAACTAGTTTCTGAATCCTGTATTAAGCCTCCAGTGTGATATTTCCTTGGCTTCTTAGGTGGTGCTAGTGGTAAAGAACCTTCCTGCCAATGATCGAGTCTTAAGAGACAGGGGTTTAATCCCTAGGTTGGGAAGATCCCCTGGAGGAGGAAATGGCAAGCCACTCCAGGATTCTTGTGTGGAAAATTCCATGTGCAGAGAAGCCTGGCAGGCTACAGTACACAGGGTCACAGTCTAACACAACTGAAGTGACTTAGTGTGCATGTGATACTTCTATAGTATCTCATACACAGCTCTTCTACAACATTTATTACATTGTACCCTAATCAGTTGCTTAGCATTGTTTATGGATTTGTCTTTGCCTCCAGATGGTGATCTCCTTATTGATAGGGACCCTTGTCTAACTTAACTTTGCATTTATTGAATACAGCAGAATACAAGATATGTAGAACTAAATAAGTATTTGCAACATTAATACTACAATAATATCTACTTATTCAGGCAAACTTTTCAATAACACCTCATTTAATACTTATATAAGCATTGTAAAATAGATAGGGTATCTATTCTCCCCATTTTACAGATGAGGAAGCTGAGACAGAATAAATAATTGCCCAAATATGCTTTAAATTTTGGGCTGCTGAGTCATTCATTCCTTTTTCTGCACTCTCTTTTAATCATAATTTGGAGATGATTCAGTTCCCAAACATTAAGTTATTTGATGCAGCAGAGGGTGCTTCTTGTGTGTTTAGCTCCTTTCTTCCGTATTTAGGTACGTGAAGTATGAATATGTCTCCAGGTAATGGAATTGTAGATTTTAGAATCACAAAATAAGGAGGCACACGTTAGCATAAATTCTTGGCTCTAAAGACTATAGCTATTAATTTTTTTTTTCTCACTATTCCATGTGGCCAAGTTTTGAATCTCGTGTTGCTCTATGTTATAGGCTGAATGCTTATATCCCCCTAAAATTCACATGTTGCGGCTGTAATCCCCAGTGGGATGGTATTTGGAGATGGGACTTTTGGGAGGTAATTAAGGCTCGATGAGGTCATGAGGCTGAGGCTCTGGTCTGGCGGAACTAGTGCTCTTCGGGGAACTTGCTCTCTGCCATGTGAGGACACAGTGGCCGTTTGCAAGACAAGAAGAGAACACTCACCAACACTTGACCGTGCTGGCACCTTGATCGCAGAATTTCAGCCTCCATAAGTGTGAGAAAATAAATTTCAGTTTTTCTAAGCTCCAGTTTATGCTGTTTTGTAAGAGAGCCCAAGCTGACCAATTCCCTTTAAATAGTAGATTTTTTAAATTCCTAAACTATGGATGATTCTAGTCCCCTACTGTTAAATGCAATGATTCAGTTCAGTTCAGTTCAGTTGCTCAGTCATGTCTGACTCTTTGTGATCCCATGGACTGCAGCATGCCAGGCCTCCCTGTCCATCACCAACTCCCAGAGTTTACTCAAACTCATGTCCATCGAGTCACTGATGCCATCCAACCATCTCAGCTTCTGTCGTCCCCTTCTCATCCTGTGTTCAGTCTTTCCCAGCATCGAAGTCTTTTCTAAGGAGTCAGTTCTTCACATCAGTTGGCCAAAGGTAATGATTAGAGAATTATAATAGCATTTATAAAAGTTTAATCTGCCTTATTAGGCCTAAGAGCTTCCTAAGTGGTGCTAGTGGTAAAGAATCTGCCTGCCAATGCAGGAGACGTTAAGAGATGCAGGTTCGATCCCTGTGTCAGGAAGATCCTCTGGAGGAGGGCACAGCAACCCATTCCAATATTCTTGCCTGGTGAATCCCATGGACAGAGAAGCCTGGCAGGCTATGGTCGCAAAGAGTCAGACACAACTGATGCCACTTAGCACACATACACATTTGGGCCTAAATGCTGTTCCGTTCCTTCCAAATGACCATGCAGATTGGCCTTCTCAAAGATTCCATTCCAAAAGACGGTAGCTCCATTTCTCTGCACCTGATTCCTAATGTGGAGCTTAATCATTGTGGTTCTTTTCCCGTCAGAAGTTAGGAAAACCATGTTCTTAATCTTTGATCCTATAATCTGCTTTGGAAGCAAGAATAATACCAGTGTGATTTCTGAATTGCAACTCATGACTGTTTCCTCGATTTACTTGGATTCTCAAATTGCTGTGATGATGATGAAAGACGTGTCCCGGGAAGTGCATTTACAGCATCAATGACAATAGGGGATATCTGTTGTGCTCAGCTGAATTTTAACTCCTTGAGGTTTCATAAGTAAAAAGATGATGAGTTGCTGAAAAGGAGATTCTTCATCTTCACCCAGTAAGAGACCCGTCTTGTGGCTTTTTTATCAAACGCTTTTCAGAAGAAAAGTACAGTTTCTTCATCATTATGGTAATATTCTCGTAAGTCATACAGATATGTCAAGTAGAGGGATTGTGGACATTTGCTTTTTGGTTCTAAATAGAGAAAACTAATAATGAGAACAAAGACTGGAGACAGGAAATAGGCTAATCTTAGAACCTCCCCTTCCCCCTATAGTTCCCTTCCCTGTTCCCCAAGCAAGCTCTCCGGCTCAACCCCCAGAATCCCAGACCTATATGGTAACTGACAGGTAGCGATCCATGGTGCTGACCACTTTGTCTTTTCAATACCAATTAGGTTTGGTTCCCATCCCTGTAAAACTGATCTCTATTTTCATAATCATCTGTTTGTCCTCACAGTAAACATATAAACTGGGGATCGGAAAAGTGAAGACAGAGAGATGTTGAGACCAACTGACATGTTTGGTTTGATTAATGCATTATGACTAAACCTATTTATATTTTCTTTTAAAACACCTTTGGACCTATTGTCCTGTGCTCAGCCTGCTCTGGGAATTAATTGCCAGGCTCCCGCAGCAAATGGGAATTGTGATTACTGAAGCTAATCGCCACTAATGTGCAAAATAATACATAAGCTGTTTAAACCTTTGGCTAAAGGCTTCTAGAAAGCCACGCTAATTGGAAGGTGTCCATGGATCAGTGCTAAGACACTTCAGTGAGAGAGAGACCTGATGCAGGAGTGTGGAAGAAATAGCTTTGGTTAATTAACATTCAAGTTTATTAATGCACTTTCACAAATGACTGGTTGAATTTAGGTGGCTTTATTTGATTGGTTCTAGAGTTAAATTGTTTCAAATAATGAAGACATGAGCTAGAGGTTATGTTTTAAGTTAATTTAAAAAAAAAAGAATTATTTGTTAGATTACACACACCAGAGAGGCTAATGGATGCTTTGTCTGGAGAAAACACAAGAAGAGGAAAATGAAAGGGTGTGAGTAAGGCACAGCTGCCCTGGCTCAGCAAAAATAAAAATAAAAATAAAGAGCAGGAAAGGCCAGGCTCAAAGTTTGAAGATTCTTTCCCTCTACAACGGTTTTCAGAGTATTTAAAGACAGAAATACATCTCTTTCTCTTCCTTCCTCTTTCTCTTCTTTTTTAAATGTTGGTCTGTGGTCTTGGACAGTTTATATTGTAAACACTGTTACAAACTATTATGTAGAAAAAGAAACAGAACCCAGACAGATGGGTTAATATAAAAATGAGTTTTCTGCTATATTTTGTTGCTCCCGTATTGCTCCTGGCTTGGCAGAGCTGTGAAGCTCAGAGGGAAGAGATCTCTTCACATTTCCATTCCATTGTTGTCTTGCAAAAATGTTGGAAAGACTAGAGTTGTGTGCTCTGCACACAAATGAGGCAGATGAGCCATCCGAAGCTTATGGCAAACGTCTCCCACCTATGCCTCTGGTGTTATGATAAAAAAAAAAACAAAACAAAAAGAACTTTAATTCAACTTTTTCTTTCATTAAGCTAAAACTTGGATCATGACAAAGCAGATGGCTTAAAGTAATAGAGTAAGAGTAAGATTCTTTTACAGGCTGATTTAATTTACTAACAAGCTAATTCCTGTATCAAGGAAGTCTCCATAGCACCACCATCCATTTTTGAGGGCTTTGGCCAATTAAATGTCATGAGGTCTTGAGAGAAAAAAAGGCTCAAGATGTTGGAAATCAGAAGGAGTAATGTTCAAGGACTTCTCTGCTGGCCCAGTGGTAAAGAATCCTGCCTTGCAATGCAGGGAACTCGAGTTTGACGCCTGATTGGGAAACTAAGACCCTGCGTGATTCAGGGCAACTAAACCTGTTTGCTGCAACTAGAGAAATCTGTGCACCGAAACAAAGACCCAGCACAACCAGTAATAATCATAGCGGGAATAACGTTCAGACACGAGGACTGATGGTATGTATAGTGAGTGAAATGAAAACAGATCCAAGAGGCAAAGGACTTCGGTTCAAGTCCTGGCTCCATTTACTACTTGCTTTCTCCCTGTGGGCCTTGACTAAGACATTTAACTTCTCCAAGCCTCAGTTTCTTCACCTGCAGAAGTTAAATAACAAGTGTGACTACCTCATTGGGTTATTGTGAAGATTTCACATTACACACTTCATTAAAAAAAAAAAGTTCTTTTGTTGTTATGATGTCAGGATGAATAACACACTAGTATCTTTATTAGACTTTAATCTCCCTTCTTTAAGATGTCTGCTTTAGATTGTCTGACATGAATAATTGTGTTTAACGTAAACTCCTTTTGGAAAAGAGAAAGGCAAACAAGTCGTGTGATTATTCAAGTTATCGTTAATGAACTAAATAGCTGTTTCTTGTCTGTGCTCTGCATTCATTATTTTCAGGGCATCCACTGTCCAAACTCGGGAAGAAGTCAGAGCCAATTTGAAAAGATAATTGCATTCCCTATAGTTTAAGAGAGACAGCTGGTTATTAAGCAAGATGCCTATGTCAACATCACAGCTGATAAAGACATTGGTTGTAGGTGAAATCATGTTTCTCTCACCTTCTACAGATCTGATTTTTACAAGGTAACATTTCATGTTGTTCCAAGACCCAAATGGAGTTGGAGTCAGATATAATTTTAACAGAAGTTTCCTTTTTGTATTTCCAGTGTGTGATTCTCTAGTCAGACCAAGTTTTCTGTTTCCTAGAGGATGATTTAATTATTTTGAGGGGAACTTAGTACAAAATTAATGTGGGAAGCATGAACATGACTTGGATTTTATCTTTTAAGAGACTGACTTACTTGAGTTTCACCAAACTTGCAAACTTGTTAGCAGCTGATTTTGAAAATTCAGTTCAGTTGTCTCTCAGTGGTGTCCAACTCTGCGACCCCATGGACTGCAGCATGCCAGGCTTTCCCTGTCCGTCACCAACTCCCAGAGTTTGCTCAAACTTGTTCATCAAGTCGGTCATGCCATCTAACCATCTCATCCTCTGTCGTCCCCTTCGCCTCCTGCCTTCAATCTTTCCCAGCATCAGGATCTTTTCTGAGGAGTCAGTTCTTCACATCGGGTGGCCAAAGTATTAAAGCTTCAGCTTCAGCATCTGTCCTTCCAGTGAATATTCAGGACTGATTTCCTTTAGGATTGACTGGTTTGATCTCCTTGCAGTCTAAGAGACTCTCAAGTGTCTTCTTCAACCCCACAATTCAAAAGCATCAATTCTTCAGCACTCAGCCTTCTTTATGGTCCAACTCTCACATCCAGACATGACTACTGGAAAAACCATAGCTTTGACTAGATGCATCTTTGTTGGCAAAGTAATGTCTCTATTTTTTAACATGCTGTCTAGGTTAGTCATAGCTTTTCTTCCAAGGAGTAAGTGTCTCTTAATTTCATGGCTGCAGTCACCATCTGCAGGCATTTTGGAGCTCAAGAAAATAAAGTCTCTCACTGTTTCCATTATTTCCCCATCTATTTGCCATGAAGTGTTGGGATTGAATGCCATGATCTTAGTTTTTTAAATGTTGAGATTTAAGCCAGGCTTTTCACTCTCCTCTTTCACTTTCATCAAGAGGCTCTTTAATTCCTCTTTGCTTTCTGCCATAAGGGTAGTGTCATCTACATATCTGAGATTATTGATACTTCTCCCAACAATTTTGATTCCAGCTTGTGCTTCATCCAGCCTGGTATTTCACTTGACGTATTCTGAATATAAGTTAAATAAGTAGGGTGACAATACAGAATTTTCTAAAAATATTTGAAGATCAGATTTATGTCAGAGAAAAGATTTCTCAAATCCTTTATTTCTAGTTTCACATAGCTAGAATCACACCTGGAGCACATGTCTCTACACTAAGAAATAAATATGTTCTGGGGCCAAACACATTTTCTGCTATGATGTGTTCATTGGGTATATGATGTTCACTGGGTAGGAGGGTTTGCTGTGCAGGAGGAGAAAAATTCTAGCCTTTTTCGGCCCCAAGTGATCATAGGAAAAAGGAGGGAAGGGAAGGCAGGAGAGGAAAACTGTCAGACATACTGGTCCTGCATTTCTTTTGTATCATTTTCTGTTTTGAACCTGCAAGAGGCTTCTGTGCAATGGACCCCATGAAACAAGAGACAAGCAGCTGAGTAAAATGGTCAGTATTTGGATGGAGAATCTAGATTGCACTCCTGGGTCTCCCCTGATTCCTGCATGGCGTGAACACCAAAGAGAAGGCCAGGGAGGTGGAGATCTCATGGTACAGGATGGAGCAGGAAAGTCTGGGTCAGGGTTCTAGGACACAGCAGAGACTCAGAGAGTTTGAGTCTCGCCTGCAAAAAGCAAGGGAGTCGAATCAACAAGAAGTGGACACAGGACTCTGACTAAACTGAGAAAACATTCGGCAACGGCACACCACAATCAGATCTTCCACAGCTGAGGCCATCCGGGATTGGGAGGGTATCAGGTAGGTCTGAGACCCTTTTACTCAAATGTGTTTCCTCTTACACAACAGATGCCATCTGGAAGAAAGTCCAGTGAGAATTTGTTGTCTAGTCTCTAAGTTGTTTCCAATTCTTTTGTGACCCCATGGACCCCACCAGGCTCCTCTGTCTATAGCATTTCCCAGGCAAAAATACCTGAGTGGGTCACCACTTCCTTCTCCAGGGCATCTTTTTGAACCAGGGATTTCTTTACTGCTGAGCCACTGGGGAAGCAGTCAACTGAGAATAAATGAGAGCAATTATCTTTGAAGTTTAATCTTTGCCCAATGAGGCTACTTAAGAATGGCAATAGACAGAAGTTTCACTGGATTGGACATTTAGCATTCTTTTTTCTGTAAACCCCAACTATCAAGCAAGGGAACCATCTTGAGAAAGGTTATGCCTAGACTTTATTTTGGGGGGCTCCAAAATCACTGCAGATGGTGATTGTAGCCATGAAATTAAAAGACGCTTATTCCTTGGAAGGAAAGTTATGACCAACCTAGATAGCATATTCAAAAGTAGAGACATTACTTTGCCAACAAAAGTCTGTCTAGTCAAGACTATGGGTTTTCCAGTGGTCATGTATGGATGTGAGAGTTGGACTGTAAAGAAAGCTGAGCACTGAAGAATTGATGCTTTTGAACTGTGGTGTTGGAGAAGACTCCTGAGAGTCCCTTGGACTGCAAGGAGATCCAACCAGTCCATTCTAAAGGAAATTGGTCCTGGGTGTTCTTTGGAAGGAATGATGCTAAAGCTGAAACTCCAGTACTTTGGCCACCTCATGTGAAGAGTTGACTCATTGGAAAAGACTCTGATGCTGGGAGGGATTGGGGGCAGGAGGAGAAGGGGACGACAGAGGATGAGATGGCTGGATGGCATCACTGGCTCAATGGACATGAGTCTGAGTGAACTCCGGGAGTTGGTGATGGACAGGGAGGCCTGGCGTGCTGCGATTCATGGGGTGGCAAAGAGTCGGACATGACTGAGCGACTGAACTGAACATCTCTCTGTATGACTGAGTTGCCATGTGAGCAAACTTGCAAGGCTATTGCATACTGTTTCCTAAGCAATACAACATATCTGAAATACATTTCTTGCACAGCTTCTTATTTGTCAAGCACTGTGCTAGGGGCAATAGATTCAATGAAGAATCAGGTGTAGTGTAATCCTTGCCTTTAAGAAGCTCATGGTTTAGTGAATGAGTCACCTCAGAGGAAAAAATATTCTGTTTACTTGTTACACTTCAAAAGTTTAGCAGCTTAAAGAAAAGAAGCTTATTTCTTTCTCATCTAATAGTCATGGTGTGTGTGTTTTAGTCAGGAGACCCATTATCCTCTATAATCATTCATGGTCCAGGCTGGAGGATTTAATGGTCTAGACCGAGAAGTAGAGCAAACCATTATGACTCACATTCTTTGGAGAGAACTTGGACCTAGGGTCACACATGACTACAGTGGGGACTGGGAATTTAGTCTGGTCATCCATCTAGGTAGAGGGGGAGACTGGATTTTGGAGGACAACTAGATACGTTCTTCACAGTGCAAGTTTCATTGACAATATCATTGACAATGTAACAGGTGTAGCAGAGTGCTTTGCTGAAGATGAACTTAAACAGTTTTTGTTTTGAACTGTAGAAAGTGGGGTTCAGAGGGTTTTCAAGCAGCATTGGGAGAATAACTCAAGGTGTTTCTTCTTCCATCTCTAATCACAGAGATGGAGTTGTGAGCAGATCTATTGTGTTGGCAGACTAGAATCCTCTTGAAGGTAATCCCATTCTATTGTCCAAAAAGAATGAAAGAATAACCTTTTAAAGTTCAGAAAGAGAAATGTCCAGGTTTGATTGGGCATCACACCTCCGGCAACAACCTGCTTTTTTGTATTTTTCTCCAGCAGAGAGGCAGATGAACTCTTGTCCTACAAAGCATTTAGGATGAGAGATTTGTGGTTTAGGTCATAACAGAGGAGGGATTGGGACTCTGAGATAGGAAATTATTATGTGGGCTCTGAGGCAGGAAATTTTCTGGACAGAAAATTTAGCAGGTGTTCACCATGAGACCTGGACTTGGGATCCGTCAGTGGCTCTAATGGGACTGGGGCCTGTGGACTGAGAAGAGCTCAATGAGCAGGCATCACGTGGTGTTTGTGGAGTGACTGGACCAAACTATGGTTTAGAAGGTCTTGCCTAACAGGTTGCTGATCTGTAGTTGAATGGAGGCTGTCTCATTTCTGAAGTTCAGACTCCTGTCCTTTAGTGTCTTTGGAGTTAGCATCATGGATTTCTCAGCCACTGTGAAACAGAGCTGCTCAGCAAGACCACTGCACACTCATAATCTTAGGCTGTGTGTGTAGGTGTGGGGGAGAGATGCTCTTTCAGAATGGCCTCACTTACTACTCCATGGATGAAGAGCTGAGCAAATGATTCCATGAACATCTAGTTGCCCAAGTGGAAAAGCTAGTAGCAAATCTTTTTTTAAAAAAGCAAATCTTGATTTCACATTCTTCTGCTGCTGCTACATTCATTTTCTCACCAAATTCTGATAATTTCACATCCTAAGTATTTTCTCAACTCTCCTCACTTCTTTCCAATTTTGCTTCCACCACCTAAGCTTAAATCACCACCATCTCTCTCACCTATCATCCTCCCCGCCCAGGCTCCTTGAATTGACTATTCCTTGCTCTTCCCTACAATACAATCCATTCTCCACTGTATGCAGAGAGAAAAATTTTGAATGGAATTTTTTTCTCTGTTTAAATGCTTTACTCTCATCCCATAACTCTCTGAACTGAGCTAAACCCTTAAGTGTTGCTCACGAAACTTGGCCCAACCATTTTTTTCCCTTCAATCTCATCACAGACCACATCCCTCCTTGACCTTCCCTTCTCCCATCCAATCACACTGACCTTCTTCCAGTTCCTGAAGCAGCTAACCCTGCTGCTTCCCACTTTGAGGTGCGCTGTACCTGGGGTGCTGCTCACCACCTGCTTTGGTTCAGTTAACTCCCCATTATCCCCCAAGATGTAGCAGGTGACTCCAACTCCTCCAAGGTGAAATCAGTTGCCCACCCCCTACTATACGGCATGATAAACCTTTTCTTCACAGCATCAAACCTGGTGGTAATTATAAACCTAGTCACACAGCTATTCAAGTGACACCCATATTCTTCTCTAGACTGTAAGACCTATGAGAATGCTGCTGCTGTTAAGTCACTTCAGTCGTATCCGAATCTGTGCGACCCCATAGACGGCAGCCCACCAGGCTCCCCCGTCCCTGGGATTCTCCAGGCAAGAACACTGGAGTGGGTTGCCATTTCCTTCTCCAATGCATGAAAGTGAAAAGTGAAAGTGAAGTCGCTCAGTCGTGTCCGACTCTTTGCGACCCCCTGGACTGCAGCCTACCAGGCTCCCCCGTCCATAGGATTTTCCAGGCAAGAGTACTAGAGTGGGGTGCCATTGCCTTCTCCAGACCTATGAGAATAGGAACTATGTAATTTTCCTTTTTTTTTTTTTTTTTTTTGTTCTCACCATTTGCATTCTGGACCATTCTCTTCTGCTCACATTTTATCTCCAATGCCTGACATAGAGTAGGTGTTCAATAAATTCTTGTTCAGTGAAGGCATAAGCAAACACACTGTAATATCAGCAATGACAACAACCACAGCACATGCTTCAGTGTTTTCAAAGCCTTTTCACACACATTATGACAGCTGAGGAAGGGGGACACGGAGAAAGGAGTTAGGTTCCATTCTCAGGATGCTGCTCCAAAAGCTTTAAATAGAATCTGCTATTATAAGGGTAATACTTAAGCATTTGAGGCCAGGTTACAGTGTGGAATTTGATGAATGGGGCCTGTGAGATGCTTCCTGTAAAGCTTGCCCTTGGGAACAAGTGTTGTATATTCACTACATATATATTTTTATGAACTCTGAACAAAATAGGAGTTAAGAAGGAAAATGGCTGGAAAAGTGCCAAAGGGGAACTCGTGTGGGAAGTTTGTAAAGAGGCAATAGTCAGAAAGAGTAAAATAAAGCTGAAGTAAGCTAATGGGTAGATAGGGAGGAAATAGTATTCATCAGTAAAATAGATAACATAATGGCTAGAGAGAAAACAGGAAAGATACCGTCGAAGAAAAATTGCCAAGAAAAAGTGCAAATGGCAGAAGGTCAGAGAGTCATTTCAAAGAAGGGGCTTAGAGATTAAGGACAATGACAATACCTTCTACAGGGCCATTCTTCTGAGTAAGAGTTGACTTGTGGATGTACTTAGGTGCCTAGTTGAAAGGCAAAAGCACAATACTCAGATACACTCACTGGCCTTCTTTCATCTTGACATCTATCATTATCATTAAGGAAATGTGAACATGGAAAA
The DNA here is from genome assembly GCF_042477335.2 of Ovis canadensis. Taxonomy (NCBI): domain Eukaryota; kingdom Metazoa; phylum Chordata; class Mammalia; order Artiodactyla; family Bovidae; genus Ovis; species Ovis canadensis. Next base: position 37,442,288 of record NC_091260.1, read on the forward strand.
TCACTTAGGGAATGTAAGGAGAGAAATTCTAAGGCGGAAAGGAACTAGGTCGTAGGATCCTCAATCTTCCTTTCTCAGGTCTCTGGATAACAACTGGTCATCGGCAATGTTAACCTTCTCATTCTCTACCTGGCCTTCCCCAGTGACTCAGTAGTAAGAATTTGCCTCCAGTGCAGGAGACGCGGGAGATACGGGTTTGATCCCTGGGTCAGGAAGATCCCCTGGAGGAGGAAATGGCAACCCACTCCAGTATTCTTGCCAGTAAAATCTCATGGACAGAGGAGCCTGGCGACTGAGTACACAGGCACTGCCTGCTCAACTTTGTGCCTCTTGTCTTTCCTTCTCCTCAAATACATCACAAGAAGGAAAAAATTGTATCTGGTATAATTTCCTAAGGATTTTATAAAAATTCAAAGCATGTACAGTATCCAATCCATGAACTCATAAACTTAGCATGCATCCAAATATTTGGAGAAGACTGGAAAAAAGGAAACAAGCCAAAATAGAATATACTTCCTTTCTTGTTTGATTTTTTTCTTATTTGATTTTTATATCTTTTATATCTCAAGTGTGCCTTTCTGGGCTCCAGTAATGAGGAGATAGGGATGCAGGAAGGAAATATTTCTAGATTAAAAAAATGTGTATAAATGAGTATATTTAAAAATTTTATTTTAAAAGTTTTTTGTTTGTTGTTAATGAGGTATACTTTTGGCAGGAAGAGCATTTGAAAGTGACAATGTGACTCTCTAACACCAAGACCTAGTCCCTGTTATCTGCAACACCAGATGGAAAAGATAAACTCAGTTTTGAAATCATGATGTCACAACTTTGAGTCTGGCTGTCAAGCCTTGATAGAGTCCACTAGCTGCTGTTAGCTGACTAGAGAGGTACATATTGGCAGGGTATATACATACCTGCAATCCATAACCCTTCCTGCATCCCTATCTCCTCATTACTGGAGCCCAGAAAGGCACACTTGAGATATAAGCCCTATCTTGGATCAGTTAGGCCCTTATCTCTTGGCAGGTCATCTCATCTGCAAGGAGAAAATGGAGGAGGCTGTGGAGGCCACCAGGGCTCAGCTTGTAGGTACTTTCACTCATCAGTCATTCAGTCTGCAAGCCAGCAGATCTCTATTGAGCACTTACTATTTGTGCTGCGTGTAGGGCACAGTAGGGGAGATATGGGTCTTCTCAGACAGGGCTAAAGCTTCCCTGGTGGCTCAGAAAGTTAAAAAATCTGCCTGAAATGCAAGCAACTTTGGTTAGATCCCTGGGTTGGGAAGATGCCATGGAGAAGGGAATGGCTACCCACTCCAGTATTCTTGCCTAGAGAATTTCATGGACACAGGAGCCTGGTGGGCTACAGTCTATGGGGTCACAAAGAGTCAGACACAGCTGAGCAATTAATACTTTCACACACTGAGTAGGTCTTCCTCCCCCTTCCCTCCCACTCATCCCAGGCCAGGTGTGTTATATCAGCCTAGAGTATAGCTTCATTTTCAAACTGAAGTAATGATGACCCTAGGATTATCAAATGTACAACAAAATGCACTCTTGTGACCTAAGAGCGTGCCAAAATGAGGGTGTCTTCATTTTGGGATGAAGAAAGGAGGGAGAGAGATGGGAGAATGATTTACCATTTATTTGCACAAGGAGAACATTAAAATGAAGAAGTTCACGCAGGTCCACTCTGTTTTTCCATTTTCTTGAGTGAAAGTGTATAAACATTTGATGGCTAGAAAGAAGAGCCAGATTGGGTTGTGCTCACTCATTCCTTCAGCACATTTTTATGTGTCCAGCCTCCTGCCAGGCCTTAGAAATACAACTGTCAACAAGACAGTCTGTTAAGACACTAAAATTCTGACCTGCCTCTTGGCAAATGAACCTCATGGTCCTGAGAAGACATTTCTCTTTTCTTGTGTCCCCATCTCTACAATGGGACTGACACCAGAGAGTGGCCACCATTCTCCAGCTTTCTTCTAGCTCTGTCACCGGGGAGCTCTAAGAGCAGGAAGAGACTCTTATGATGGAGATGGACGTCCTGGTGCCCCTCCCTCTGCAGGAAGGGCTGGGAGGCTGCCCCTGGGGCGGTTCTCCTCCAGACAGGACTCCCGAGGGTCAAGGGGAGAGGAAGTGGTCTGACAGCAGCTCCACAAACGGCTCCCCTCTCTGGCTCCTCTGCTGAGCCTGGCCTCCTGCCCCTCAGCACACAGTGCTTTGTGCTGACTCTCACACGGCTGTCAACACAGTGACGGCATTCTGCTGTGTCGTGCATGCTTCAGGCTTGGCAGCCACTGAAAACTCAGTTCTGAAACTAGATAAAAAGGATAGAGCAGTGTCTGATGCAAACCCTGGGCAGGAGGAGCTCCCAGTGCTGGAGGAGCCCAGGCTTGCTACAGAATCTTCTCCTCCCTTGGTTGACTATGGCTCCTGCATATCAGTTTCACTGACCATGTACATCCCATGCTGGTAGACAGCTGGCCGGGCAGCTGGAAGATCCTGCCTTCTTGGCCATGCAGAACTTATTCGCAGGAAGTGTAGTAAGTTTCCCTGTACATCAGTAGGGAGAAATCAAACTCCCAAATCCAGAATCCTTAAACATTTTTGTGCCCTTCGGCTGTCTGGTGAAACCTATTGACCCCTTCTCAGAAGAATATTGTTAAATGCAAAAAGTTAAATGCACACATAGGATTTTAAAGGACACCAATTATGCTGAAATTCAATTATAAAAATATCGAGTTGTGATAAAGTAAGATACATGCTTCTGTATTAATATATACAAGATGTTCTGCTATAATTTTGGAGTCATGATGATATATTGACTCTCCCTTCAATGACTATGCAAGCTTGTGCTAAGTTGCTTCAGTTGTGTCCAACTCTTTGTGATCCCATGGACTGTAGCCTGCCAGGCTCCTCTGTCCATGCGGATTCTCCAGACAACAACTGGAGTGGGTTGTTATGCCCTTCTCCAGGGGATCTTCCCAAGCCAGGGATTGAATCCTCGTCACTTATGTCTCCTGCACTGGCAGGTGGGTTCTTTACCCACTGAGCCACCTGGGAAGCCTATGATATAAAAGTAACTGTGATCTCAATTGAAGACAAAATCCCGGGTACTGCTAATATGACTGTATGCTGCCTACTGTATTGGTTATCTATTGCTGCATAATACAACTCAGCAGATAACAAATAATGTTGCACTCCATTTCTGAGGGTCAGGAATCCGGGAGGAGATTCTGGATGCTCCTACTCAGAGTCTCCCACAAGGTTGCAGTCAAGCCGTTGGCTAGGGCTGTGTCATCTGAAGACCGGAAGATCCACCTCCAAGCTCAATCATGTGGCTGATGGCTGGTGTTAGGTCCTCAGTGGCTCTTGGCTGGGTGTCTCCTTTCCTTGTCACCTATCCTCAAATCATGGCAGCTGGCTTCCCTCAGAGTGAGTGATGGAGAAAAAGCAAGGGTCCAAGATGAAGCTGCTTTTATAACCTAATCTCAGAAGTAGCATGCCATCACTTCTGTATCCCATGGGTCACACAGACCAACCCTGATACATGTGGGAGGGGACTGCACAGGGGTGTGAACATTCGTGAGGTGGAAGCCATATGGGAGGCTGGTTATCACACGGATGCTCAAAACAGAAGGACAAAGTAAACTGAAGTTAAAGCTTGGTATAAATAGAGATATAAATTTTTCTCATCCAAGTTCCTACACTCTGAACTCTATGCAAAGACTCTAGGTTAACAACTCCTGATAGATCGAGAGCCTCTTGATTTCTAGACAATTTCTGAGTTTAAAGGAAAGTGCTGTGGAATCATCAAAATTGCAGACCACCCTCTTAAAAACAAAGCTTTGGGGTCTATGTGCAAGCCTGAGAAGCTTTCCTCTGATTTGTGATTGTTGAACTCATTGTTGGCACTCTTGGCCTTGCATAGAAATTAACAAATGAGAGATGATATGTTTTCACTGGATAGAGAGACCTTATTGATTAGTGCATTTGGGATCAAAATATATTAAACTCAGGAAGAACCTTGGAGACCATCCAGGTGATAATTTTTACAGAAAGAAATATACCAGCCTTGCACTTGCCTGGAGAACTTTGCATGTTCTATTCACTCTGCCTGGAATGCTCTTCCTCCAGGTATGCCATTCCTCCTCTTCCTCTCTCATTTACTTCCTGCCTTTATTTAAATGTCACCTCAGTGAGGCTTCCATTGGCCACCCTATCTGTGGTAAGGCAGCTTCTCAGATGGCCCCCAGTGATGCTTACACTCTGGTCTTCATTCTTTTGTATAATCCCCTGCCTTTGAATGTGGACTTGGCCTAGTGATTCACTCTTAAGGAACAGAATTCAGAATTCTTCATGACATTGTACAGGAGACAGGAATCAAAACCATCCCCATGGAAAAGAAATGCAAAAAAGCAAAATGGCTGTCTGGGGAGGCCTTACAAATAGCTGTGAAAAGAAGAGAGGCGAAACAAAAAGGAGAAAAGGAAAGATATAAGCATCTGAATGCAGAGTTCCAAAAAATAGCAAGAAGAGATAAGAAAGCCTTCTTCTGTGATCAATGCAAAGAAATAGGGGAAAAGAACAGAATGGGAAAGACTAGAGATCTCTTCAAGAAAATTAGAGATACCAAGGGAACATTTCATGCGAAGATGGGCTCGATAAAGGACAGAAATGGTATGGACCTAACAGAAGCAGAGATATTAAGAAGAGGTGGCAAGAATACACAGAAGAGCTGTACAAAAAAGATCTTCAGTTCAGTTCATTTTGTCGCTCAGTCATGTCCGACTCTTTGCAACACCATGAATCACAGCACACCAGGCCTCCCTGTCAATCACCAACTCCTGGAGTTCACTCAGACTCACGTCCATCGAGTCCGTGATGCCATCCAGCCATCTCATCCTCTGTCGTCCCCTTCTGCTCCTGCCCCCAATCCCTCCCAGCATCAGAGTCTTTTCCAATGAGTCAACTCTTCGCATGAGGTGGCCAAAGTACTGGAGTTTCAGCTTTAGCATCATTCCTTCCAAAGAACACCCAGGACCAATTTCCTTTAGAATGGACTGGTTGGATCTCCTTGCAGTCCAAGGGACTCTCAAGAGTCTTCTCCAACACCACAGTTCAAAAGCATCAATTCTTCAGTGCTCAGCCTTCTTTACAGTCCAAGTGCGATATATCACCAAAAAGTACTGAAGAAGAACATCATGATTCTAAGAATTTTCTAGGAGCCACTTCTTTTAAAGTAAAAAATATATATAAACATAATTTTAATAATATATTCTATTTAATACAATATATTAAAAATATTATTTTAGCACATGATCAGGTTAAAAATTGTTAATGAGATATTTTATTTTTTTTGTACTAAGTCTTTGAAATTGAAGAGTATTTTACACCTACAAGTCACCTCAGTTTGAACAACCCACATTTCATAGGCTCAATTGCAGTTTCCAGAGCATAAAAGAAAGGGCCTCTGGGCTGAGGGACACTAAGCACAGTTGAAAGCAAAGAAACTACTCCAAAAAAAGGGGGTTACATAGAAGCTTAAATTCTAAATGTTGAAACTTTCTTTCCAATTGCACTATCCCCCACAGCCTTCTTTCCACTTCTTTCCATAGTGGAAAGAAGCTTTCAAAACTCAGGCAGCTAAGCTTATATCATTAAGGAATTTCTTAAATATAATCCAAGGGTCATCAGATATTTGAGGCAAATGTTTACTATGAAAGATAGAGAACAAACAATGTTGAGAGATAATTCTCTAGTGAGTCTCTCACCTTTTTGCATCTTTCAGGCAGAGGCACTGTGCTTTTGCTCTAGGTTATCTTAGAAACGCTTATATAGCAAACAGCCTTGAAAGATAACGATGGTATCTCCGCATGAGGCAAAGGGCAGATTTGTTTGCTGCCCAGTATATTATCTTTTGCTGGAGCAAAAGTCAGAAAGACATACTGAACATTATAAAAGAGTAGGGTTCCCAAAGCTTGAGATTCCTCTCCTAAAACACATCTTACTGTGTTCAGGCATCACCCAGGCTTCTTAGCACTGCCCTGTGGGAAATTATCCTTGAGAAACTGATGTAAATGCTGAAACTCTGGCTGTAGCATTTCTAGGGGTAACAAAGTCCCTTGTCTCTGACCCAGAAGTCTCATGAATTCTGCCAGCATCCCTGCAACTGTGCTAGGCTGACCTGTTAGCCTACAAGTGGGGTAAAATCTTAGACTCTTTACAGTTCATGATTAAAAAAAAAAAAAAAATAGGAAAAGACAAAAGCAACTTGGAAAAAACAGAAACTATGAAAAGATATGAAGACTTTTTTTAAGAAATTAATATTCTCTGAGATTTAAAAAGTTATAACTTCATAAAATAAGAATAAGATGCCATAAAAATGGGATAATTATAGAAGAAGACAGAGTTTTATTATAGAAGAAGACAGAGTTTTTAGAAGTTAAAACTGTGTTAGGAGAAATGCAAGATTCATTAGAAGACTTGAAAATCAAGTCAAGAAAAATAGGAAAGAAAGATATGAAAATTAGAGAATCCACCCAGGAGCTCTAACATCTCAACAAGAATTATGAAAGAGAATGGAAAAAGACTGAGGGAAAGAAATAAAGAAAATAAGTAAATCTGGACATGGGTTTATAAATGGAAAGGCTCCTTGAATACAAAGTTCAGTGGATGAAAGTAGATCCACATACCAGGGCACATCATTAAATTTCAGAACACTGGGGGGGAAAAGCTCACCAGTTTCCAGAGGAACAAAATGATTCTCATGTAAGGCATCAACTGTTATCATTGCTTTCACTTGCTAAAGATTCTTATTAGAAGTTAAAACACAGTAGAGAATTCCCTTTAAAATTGTGAGAGATCTCTTACTCAGCTAAACTATCAATTTAGTGTGAGGGTAGAATAAAAATATCTTCAAACATGTAAAGCCTCAAAAGAGAGAAGCAAAAGAAATTTCTAGGATTATTGTGATGAGACATTCTCAAGATGACAATTCTGTACTAGAGTTAGCAACCAGGTCAACACAGAGCATGTTAGAATGTTCTATCTGGGAGATACATCTTCAAGAAGTTGAAACTGAAATCTGACATATTTGAAAATATTGAGAACTTTTAAACGACTTTTAAACTACAGAATATTTGGAGCTGAATTAATGACAACTACATAGAAAAGCAAGCAAATGACAAAACAAAGACAATCACTAACTTCTAGGAAAACAAAAAATAAACGTGCAAGACAGGCAAAACTCTAAGAGTCTGCAACCTGGCTCAGTGATGAACAAGTGCTTCAGTTCAGTTCAGTTCAGTCACTCAGTCGTGTTCAACTCTTTGGGACCCCATGAATTGCAGCACGCCAGGCCTCCCTGTCCATCACCAACTCCCGCAGTTCACTCAGACTCACGTCCATTGAGTCCGTGATGCCATCCAGCCATCTCATCCTCTGTTGTCCCCTTCTGCTCCTGCCCCCAATCCCTCCCAGCATCAGAGTCTTTTCCAATGAGTCAACTCTTCACATGAGGTGGTCAAAGTACTGGAGCTTCAGCTTTAGCATCATTCCTTCCAAAGAAATCCCAGGGCTGATCTCCTTCAGAATGGACTGGTTGGATCTCCTTGCAGTCCAAGGGACTCTCAAGAATCTTCTCCAACACCACAGTTCAAAAGCATCAATTCTTCAGTGCTCAGCTTTCTTCACAGTCCAACTCTCACATCCATACGTGACCACACGAAAAACCATAGCCTTGACTAGACGGACCTTTGTTGGCAAAGTAATGTCTCTGCTTTTGAATATGCTATCTAGGTTGGTCATAACTTTTCTTCCAAGGAGTAAGCATCATTTAATTTCATGGTTGCAGTCACCATCTGCAGTGATTTTGGAGCCCCCCCCAAAAAAAGTCTGACACTGTTTCCACTGTTTCCCCATCTATTTCCCATGAAGTGATGGGACAGGATGCCATGATCTTCATTTTCTGAATGTTGAGCTTTAAGCCAACTTTTTCACTCTTCTCTTTCACTTTCATCAAGAGGCTTTTTAGTTCCTCTTCACTTTCTGCAATAAGGGTGGTGTCATCTGCATAACAAGTGTTTACATAGCTGTAATTGTATAAACACTGACTATTGATATATTCAACATTAGACATAACTATTTTAAGAGAAAAAGGAGATAGGAAGTGGACCTGTGAAAGGGGTGGTGTGGTGATGCTGTGAAAAAAAAGTTAAATCTTGTTTTTTTTTTTTAGTTTATTCATTATGGAGAATGGAGAAGTAACAATATAAGCATGTTCAGAGATGTGAAGGCAAATATCAAAAGAAAGCATTAAAATTGTTGAATGTGGTCACTACAGGGGAGTTAGGATGGGCTGGGCATGAAGAATAACTCTTGGTATGCTAATTGGTGTTGTGGACTATTTAACTAGTATTATATGCATATATGGATGTGAGAGTTGGACTGTGAAGAAGGCTGAGTGCCGAAGAATTGATGCTTTTGAACTGTGGTGTTGGAGAAGACTCTTGGGAGTCCCTTGGACTGCAAGGAGATCCAACCAGTCCATTCTGAAGGAGATCAGCCCTGGGATTTCTTTGGAAGGAATGATGCTAAAGCTGAAACTCCAGTACTTCGGCCACCTCATGTGAAGAGCTGACTCATTGGAAAAGACTCTGATGCTGGGAGGGATTGGGGGCAGGAGCAGAAGGGGACGACAGAGGATGAGATGGCTGGATGGCATCACGGACTCGATGGACGTGAGTCTGAGTGAACTCCGGGAGATGGTGAGGGACAGGGAGGCCTGGTGTGCTGCGATTCATGGGGTCACAAAGAGTTGGACACAACTGAGTGACTGAAATGAACTGATATGTATGTACAACTTTCATAAAATAAATACTAAACAACAAAAACAAAAAGAAGATAAGAAGATGCAATGTGATTTTGCACTGTGCTTTGGCCCCTCTCTGCTGTCATGCCTGATAAGCATGTGACATCAAAGGGGTGATCACCTACAGGGGGTCTGGGGGAGTCCTACAGAAGCTTCCCCAGCAACCTCAGGACAGCAGCAGCCCACCGTGATTCTTGTTCTTCTTAGAAGCCTCCTCAAAGAGGCATCATGGCCATGAATAAAGCATTCAGGACATTCACCTTCCGGGGGGACCCACGAGGAGGGAGGCAGGGGAAGAACACAAAGAAGGACTTTGTCCAAGTAGAGGGAACAGGTCACCCACAGTAAGTGGCCTTGAGATTGACTCCCTGTTACCCTAGACCCCAAGATCCTGGGAAATAAAAGATCAATCTGTTCTTTTTTCGCTTAACTGTTAAAAGCCAGGGTGCTACGTTGTGAATATCTGTGTCCCCCTAAATTCACATATTGAAACCTAAATTCACACATCCCCAAGGAGATGCTATTAGGAGGTAGAGCCATTGGGAAGTGATCAGGTCCTGAGTGGAGAACCCTTATAAATGGGATTAGCACCCTTATGAAAGAAGCTACAAGAGCCCCATTGCCTCTTCTGCCCTGTGATGTTACAGCAAGAAAACAAAACAAAAACAAAGCAAAAAAAAAAAAAAAAGCTGTCTAGGGAGGCCAGCTCTAACCAGACACCACATCTGCCAGCACATTGATCTTGGATTTCTTAGCTTTCAGAATTGTGAGTAATAAATGTTTGTTTTCAAGCCAACTAGTTTATGCTTTTTTTTTTTGTTATAGCAGTCTGAATGGATTAAGACACAGGCTGTTTATAGTCAAGAATGAACACAAAGTTATTCTGATATTGTAATTTGTGTCATGGGATCTCATCTTTCCTGGAATGTGAGCTGGTCACCAGGATTCCACCAAGCAGAAGATAGGGAAGTTCTACCAGGTGCTCGGCAAAGAGAATGCCTTGTCCTAAATCCAGATGTGGCTCCTGGACTTGGTCAGTCTGCAGTGAACACAGCAGATGGGATGGGAACAAAACACTATAAAGCAGATTAGCTAAATGTTCCTAGTAACATGCACTGGGCCTCCCAGGTGGCTCAGTTGTAGAGAATCTGCCTACCAATGCAGGAGATGTAGGTTTGATCCCTGGGTTGGGAGGATGCCCTGGAGAAGGAGATGGTAACCTATTCTAACGTTCTTGCCTGGGAAAGCCCATGGACAGAGGAGCCTGGTAGACTGCAGTCCATGGGGTCACAAAGAGTCAGGCAGGACTTGGCAACTAAACAACAAACAGCATGCTCTACAGGAACTGAGGAGCAGAAGACCTCATTCTCTCCCACATATTCAGAGAAGATCTCATGGCTGATGCTGACTTAGGGGCAACTGCAAAGTTTCCATAGGCAAAAGTGGTGGGAAAAGAACATTCCAGACAGAGAGAGCAGCTGGAATAAAGATAGTGGAATCTGGAAAGACAAGATTCAGTTCGAGTGCCAACTATGTGCCATTGTCAATATCATCTTCATTATGGCCCAGTTTCTCCCTTCTATATGCATATACCCAGGTCACAGGTGAGTCTATGGCAGTGCCAAGATTCAAGCCCAGGTCTGTATGAGGCCAAAATCTATGCTTTCTCTGTGCTACCTGTTACACAGATGTAAGAAAATGTGAGGATATTCAGCAAATGACTATGGGTTACCTTGAAGCCAGACTAGATAAAACTCAAATGCAGGTATTTTGAAGTTAATCCCAGGAAACTTTGATAAGGAACTGGGGGAAAAAGACAGGGCAGAAAGGGAACCAATAGATGGTCTATTACTGAACAAGTTTCCCATGAAGGTAAGTAGAACTGAATTCTGCTAGGGAATTCTGGGATTCAGTGTATAACCTGCACCTGAGGAGCTCAGTAATTAGGTTTTCCATCCATTGACTGGAGAATGCTGGGGATGAGCGGGGAGCATTAATTCCTCAACATCTTCAACCTGCCATATAGATGACAAAATAAGCTCTGGAAGCCACAGAAAACTCTCAGGCAAAGAAATGCAGATGCTGGAAATTGGACAGATGTGTGCCAAAGTGGTCAGGGTGAGGGAACACGGGGAGGGGCCCAAGGGCGGCTACTACAGAAACACAAGTTACAAGAAAGCTCCACAGAGGCAGGGTCGATGTCTCTTCTGTTTACCCCTGTTTGTCCACTACCTAGCACAGAAGAGATGCTCAATAAAGTCTGTGGAAGGAAGGCAGAGAAGGAGAAAGGGAAGACTGAGGAGAAACAGAAGCTGGCTATGACATAGTACATTCCAGGAGACTAGCAAAGAGGCCGAAAGGAAGAGCATAAATGTCTTGAAAGACTTTTTTCAGTATGCATTGGAAAGCATTTGAAAGTTTTAGAGCAGGAAAATGGCAGAATTTAGGAAGCAGATTTTAATGAAGATGAATCTGGCACTCTTCTGTTAAGAAAATGTTTATCAATCTCTGAGTCAAGAAGTGCTTCATTTTCTAGTAAGCGTGGAGCAAAAAGTAAAAGATTTACATTGCTGAAGAACATTTTTAAGTTATCTCATCATTCATTAAGAAGAACAGCTGCTGAATATCATCAGCTTCCTAGGAATATTTCTTACTCCTGTCTGAGGGTGCGAAGAGGAGTATTCATCAAGAAACCAAAATTGGCAGGGGCCCTCTGGTGAGAGCCACCCTCTTGTAACTGCAAAGACCAGGGAGGAAGCAACAAAGAGCAGGCCCAGGTCACGTAAGGGTTTTCCCTGCTGCATCTCACAATCACACCTTTCCCCTGAGGTGCATAACTGCAAGAAGAGAACACAGGAGATGACACTCTTATAAATACTGGGGATAGAATAATGAACGGACTCCAAGGGGGACAGAATCTATATGGGAGTACGGACTCTATTATAGCATCTCCTAAAACTCAACATTCAAAAAATGAAGATCATGGTATCTGGTTCTGTCACTTCATGACAAACAGATGGGGGAAAAGTGGAAACAATGTCAGATTTCATTTGCTATTTATGGGCTACAAAATCAATGCAGACATAGACAGCAGCCATGAAATTAAAAGATGCTTGCTCCTTGGAAGAAAAACTATGACAAACCTAGACAGTGTATTAAAAAGCAGAGACATTAGTTTGCCAACAAAGGTCCATCTAGTCAAAGCTATGACTTTTCCAGCAGTCATGTATGGATGTGAAGAGTTGGACCATAAAGAAAGCGGAGCACCGAAGAATTGATGCTTTTGAAATGCGGAGCTGGAGAAGACTGTTGAGAGTCCCTTGGACTGCAAGGATATCAAACCAGTCAGTCCTAAAAGAAATCAACCCTGAACAGTCATTGGAAGGACTGGTGCTGAAGCTGAAGCTCCAGTACTTTGGCCACCTGATGCAAAGAGCCAATTCATTGGAAAAGACCCTGTTGCTGGGAAAGATTGAGGGCAGGAGGAGAAAGGGGTGATAGAGGATGAGATGGTTGGATGGCATCACTAACTCAATGGACATGAGTTTGAGCAAATGCTGGGAGATAGTGAAGGACAAGGAAGCCTGGCATGTTACAGTCCATCAGGTCACAAAGATTCGGATACAACTTAGTGACTGAATAACAACGACAGATGAGAAACTCAGGGTCCCTGAGAAACAACAGTTCCCAAATCCCTTTTCTACAATTCAGCAATCCCAAAACTCTGAAAACCTATTTACTCTGACAAATTTGTGACAAACTCATTTGGCATTAAGACCTGACCTTACTGTAAGTTCATTTATAATCTTTTTTTTTAATCCTAATTTAGGTAAATATTTATTCATTTTCTTCTGGAAAAAAAAATTGCTACTCTGAATAAAATACATTTGACTTCCAAGGATATCACATAAAGGATTGTGGACCTACAATTAGAAAATGGCTCCTTGCTTCTTAAGTTAAACTCTCTCCCATATCTCCCTCAAAGAAAGCTGTTCTGCCTGTGGACATACATGTAGGGGTCAGAGATTATCCAACACAGGATATTCTAGGAGCTAGGGAGGGGTACACTTTCTGAGTACCACGACTGGGAATGTCCATGCCTCTAGTGGCTCAAGTTAGCTCCAAAGCGGAGAGTGTGCTGCTATCAGCCAGGTAAACCTCACCACCTGGTCTGAGTGCAGGCTCTAATTTTTCAAGCATTAGAGACTGATGGACTTCCCAATAGAAAGCACTATTATTAGAAGTGCACTTTCCTTCCCAGAATAGCACAAGTTGTATCCAGAAACATCTCTATTATATTAATCAATATTTTTTTCATCCCAAACCAACCCAAAACAAATTAAAAGGCAATAAACTGGATTGGGGGTGGTGGGAAGGAGGTAATGTTTGCAACATGACTCATCTGGTGAAATAATGATACTTGGGAATTGGATGACCTGAGATCAGATTTCAGATTTGCCACTTTCTAGCTGTGCAGAAGGAAATGGCAACCCACTCCAGTGTTCTTGCCTGGAGAATCCCAGGGACAGCGGAGCCTGGTGGGCTGCCGTCTATGGGGTTGCACAGAGTTGGACACAACTGAAGCGACTTAGCTGCAGCAGCAGCAGCTGTGAAATCATAGACAAGTTGCTTAACCTCCCCAAGTCTTCATTTGCACATTCGCAAAATACATAATATATTATTTACCTCATAGTTTTGGTATGAGGATTAAAAGCAAAAACATCGTGAAGCTCCCAAAAGAGTGTATTAGCACAAAATGCTTACATAACATTAGTTCAGTTCAGTCGCTCAGTTGTGTCCAGCTCTTTGCAACCTCATGGACTATAGCACACCAGGCCTCACTGTCCATCACCAACTCCTGGAGTTTATCCAAACTCATGTCCATCGAGTCGGTGATGCCATCCAGCCATCTCATCATCTGTCATCCACTTCTCCCACCCTCAATCTTTCCCAGCATCAGGGTCTTTTCAAATAAGTCAGTTCTTTGCATCAGGTGGCCAAAGTATTGGAGTTTCAGCTTCAGTGTCAGTATTTCCAGTGAATATTCAGGACTGATTTCCTTTAGAATGGACTGGTTGGATCTCCTTGCAGTCCAAGGGACTCTCAAGAATCTTCTCCACACCACAATTCAAAAACATCAGTTCTTTGGTGCTCAGCTTTCTTCACAGTCCAAGTCTCATATCCATACATGACCACTGGAAAAACCATAACCCTGACTAAATGGACCTTTGTTGGCAAAGTAATGTCTCTGCTTTTGAATATGCTGTCTAGGTTGGTCATAGCTTTTCTTCCAAGGAACAAGCATCTTTTAATTTTATGGCTGCATTCACCATCTGCAGTGATTTTGGAACCCAGAAAATAAAGTCTGCCACTGTTTTCTCATCTATTTGCCATGAAGTGATGGGACCGGATGCCATGATCTTCGTTTTGTGAATGTTGAGCTTTAAGCCAACTTTTTCACTCTCCTCTTTCACTTTCATCAAGAGGCTCTTTAGTTCTTCTTCACTTTCTGCCATAAGAGGGGTGTCATCTGCATATCTGAGGCAGTTTTGATTCCAGCTTGTGCTTCATCCAGACCAGCATTTCTCAGATGTACTCTGCATATAAATTAAATAAGCAGGGTGACAATATACAGCCTTGACATACTCCTTTTCCTATTTGGAACCAGTCTGCTGTTCCATGTCCAGTTCTAACGGCTGCCTCCTGACCTGCATACAGATTTCTCAAGAGGCAGGTCAGGTGGTCTGGTATTCCCATCTCTCTCAGAATTTTCCACAGTTTATTGTGACCCACACAGTCAAAGGCTTTGACATAGTTAATAAAGCAGAAATAGATGTTTTTCTGGAACTCTCTTGCTTTTTCGATGATCTAACAGACATTGATAGTTTGGTCTCTGGTTCCTCTGCCTTTTCTAAAACCAGCTTGGACATCTGGAAGTTCATGGTTCACATACTGCTGAAGCCTGGCTTGGAGAATTTTGAGCATTACTTTACTAGCGTGTGAGATAAGTATAATTCTGTGGTAGTTTGAACATTCTTTGGCACTGCCTTTCTTTGGGATTGGAATGAAAACTGACCTTTCCCAGTCCTGTGGCCACTGCTGGGTTTTCCAAATTTGCTGGCATATTGAGTGCAGCGTTTTCACAGCATCATCTTCCAGGATTTGAAATAGCTCAATTGGAATTCTATCACCTCCACTAGCTTTGTTCATAGTGATGCTTTCTAAGGCACACTTGACTTTGCATTCCAGGATGTCTGTCTTTAAGTGAGTGATCACACCATTGTGATTATCTGGGTTGTGAAGACTTTTTTTGTACAGTTCTTCTGTGTATTCTTGCCACCTCTTCTTAATATCTTCTGCTTCTATTAGGTCCATACCATTTCTGTCCTTTAGCCCATCTTTGCATGCAATGTTCCCTTGGTATCTCTAATTTTCTTGAAGAGATCTCTAGTCTTCCCCATTCTATTGTTTTCCTCTATTTCTTTGCATTGATCACTGAGGAAGGCTTTCTTATGCCTCCTTGCTATTCTTTGGAACTCTGCATTCAAATGGGTATATCTTTCCTTTTCTCCTTTACTTTTTGCTTCTCTTCTTTTCTCAACTATTTGTAAGGCCTCCTCAGACAGCCATTTTGCTTTTTTGCATTTCTTTTCCATGGGGATGATCATGATTCCTGTCTCCTGCACAATGTCGCGAACCTCCGTCCGTAGTTCATCAGGCACTCTATCTATCAGATCTAGTCCCTTAAATCTATATCTCACCTCTACTGTGTAATCGTAAGGGATTTGATTTAAGTCATACCTGAATGATCTAGTGGTTTTCCCTACTTTCTTCAGTTTAAGTCTGAATTTGACAATAAGGAGTTCATTCCCAGTCTTGTTTTTGCTGACTGTATAGAGTGTCTCCATCTTTGGCTGCAAAGAATATAGTCAATCTGATTTCGGTGTTGATCATCTGGTGATGTCCATGTGTAGAGTCTTCTCTTGTGTTGTTGGAAAAGGGTGTTTGCTATAACTAGTGCATAACATTAACCTTTTTATTAAAAGAATTACTTAAAATCGCAGGAAAAATATGAGTACTCTAATAGAAGAAATGAGTAAAGGATAGTGTAAGCAATTTAGGAAAGAAGAATAGACAATGGCAAAAATATCTGTCAAAATATCTGAAAAAAACTCAGCCTCACTAGTATTCAAGACATGCAGAATGAAACAAACTACCCATTTCCCCCCTATCAGATTGGCCCATAGTAAAAGTAAAACCCCATTGTAGTGCCGTAAGTGTGCCACCCCCAAAACTAATTGTATAGAATGCAAAGGTCACATGATTATGAAGATAATGAAATGACTCCCAGAGCCTGTTGTAAACTGTCATAACTGCAGGATTCCAATGACCCGGCTATTGACAAAGAGGCAGCTTATACCTGCTGATGACATGAATAGACATACATTTTCTGGCAGTCTGTGGTCTTAAAAAGTTTCTTAATTCAGGACCAATGATTCTACATTTAGCAATTTACTATAAAATAGATCAAAGTTCACACCAAAATTCATAATTAAGGATTTTAACCCTAGCACTATTTAATAGTTGAAAATTCAAGTTATCCTAAATGTTTTAAAGTACAACCTCACTTAAATAACATTATTTTTAAGTTAAAAAAATTCTATGAGTTTGTCTAAATTATGTTTTTAGTATTTAGTGGTACAGGTAAACTGAACAAAACTGGTATACCATATATACATATATTTTAATATATAAGTATAGTTTGAATTTGTGTTCATGTATTTGTATTTGTGTGTGGAAGGGGTTAGCTGTCAGAGTAGGGTTATTTGAATTTAATCTCCAGCTTCCATTTTACACCTTGTACTGAATTATTTCTTGCTTGAATCAACTAGAGTGGACCCTGTCCTTGACAGCTGAGCCAGAAATGATATCTCAGCCATATAGCAAAACCAATAAAATTATGTTATAAATGCAGCTGTTTTTTGACTCAAACTTGTCTCAGCTGCGTGACGTCTTCCAAGACTTGGTAGCCATCAGGGAAAATAATAAACCTCAAAGTCTGTCCTCAAAAGAGAAATATTTCTTACCATTGCCAAGACTGCCCAATAAAGGTTGAAACAGACAAAGATCTTTTAGCAATGACAACAGTGTAGGAACCATTACATTGCCGCCAAAGGTAATTCTGTTTAAAAGAAAAAGCTCAGGAATCAAACAGGTGAGGCCTTTTAGTTAAAATACCAGAGACTGGGCTCCTCCACCTGGGCCATGCTCCTGTCGGGCAGACAGCCTTCCTTCCTAGCAACATTACCCTTGCTGTCTTCTTTTGTGAACTTAAAAAACAGTCACAATCTGAAAGTTGAGAGTTATGTTTTATTTGGTGAGAATTTTTAGCCCTTTGAGTAAGAGGGGCAGCATCCCAAGTTACCCTAAGGAGGCGAGGGGGAAAGCTAGGTTATATGACAGTTTTGCAACAAAGAGCAGGGAGTCAGAACATCAAAAGATTACTGTAAGTTAAAGAAAATCAGATATCCCAATTTAAGGAATTTAGCACTTTTCTATGTATGGGAAGATGCAAGTGTCTGGGCTCACTGAAATCATTCCTTTGATGTGCGTCTCACCTGCCTGGGGCCGGTAGCCTACGTTTTTACATCCTGAGTTTCCTCAGGGCTCACTATAGGGAGTGGATACATTCTGATGGCTACTAAATGGCAGGTATTCTTGCCTTCCCGAGTTTCTTCAGGGCTCACCAGCTCACCATCCTTGTGGCTGCAATTGCTGATGACTGTGACACCCTTTGTTTACTGACACAGCAGGAAATATTCTGTTTCTCACTTTTAACCCAGTACATTTTTGTAAACCATCCCTTCAATAAGTTCTCCTCTATTTTCCCCATTTGACTGTGTCCCTTGTTTCCCAAGGAGACTACCCCTGGAAAGTTGTTCAGAGAAAGTTGTCTCAGTGTTTGAACAGAGTCACTGAGAAGTTAATTCACCTGCCCTTCAAACATCTCAGCTCAGCTTCTGTCTGCAAAGGACCCTAGCAGGGATCGTCATTTCTCTGAAGGGCTAGAGCCAGTGAGTGTGACATTAGCTTTAGATAAGAAAGTGGAGTAGGTTTGCCCAGTATGCCAATTTACCTGAGGATCAAAGGGTAACTTGCTCTCTTACTCCCCTAGTCTGAGAGCCTGGAGCTTAATGAATTACACAGCTACCAGACTTCACATCTGCTACCAAGTGCAAGGTATGAAAAGGGCTTTTCTTCTTTTGATCCTACCTTTTCACTAAAGTCTCATCCCCATCGAGTTAATTGCTGCAATGCTACTCGAGGAGTAGGGCAGGACCATTGCTGCTGTGCAAGCTGATAAGGAGCCTGCACCAAAATAAATCAGCAAAACTCAGATAACCGACTTTTTTTTTCTAGTAGCAAGACTTTCCTCATGAAAGAAGCATGTGTTGATTTATATCCTCTCATAAGCTCTTTTTCTCACCAGAGATAAGGAACAAACATTTCTCAGATTGGTATTTGGGTACGTGGGGCAGCACTGACAGAGTACTGTGAGATTTGGTCTGGCCTTTAAGCTAGCTCAGCCTTTCTCAAGTTGTACTTCAGGGATCCTAATCCTGTCTATTAAGATTGGGAAATAGAGAATCACAAAGCACATGACCATGTTACCAGTTCTAATATGTCCTTCAATGAAAGAATATGCTTACTTTTGCTTAGCATAGAATTTCCCATGCTTGTTTGAAATGATTTTGTCATGTTATGGCTATTACCATTTGTGAAAACGATGGTGTTCTCTGAAACACCCTTCAGGAAATGCTCAGCCTGCTGAACCCTATAGTCTCCTGGGAAGATATTTATCTTCTTTAACTATCAATTAATGTCTTATATCTGAATAGTTTAGTAATTAATGTACTTTAATATGCATTTTCCCAATGCGTTTCAAGGTTATACTTTGAGAAACAGGGCAGGAATTATACATCCTAGTCTACACAGGAGTAATTGGGAAAGGGTCAGAGCGTCAGCAGATTGCATGGTTTGCTCAAAGTCAACTGTGGGAAAAGTGAAGCTAGAATTTCACACTCAAACCATCAAACTCCAAAATCTATAATATATTCCCTACAAAACACACTGAGCTAGAAGGAATCTTAGAGAATAATACATCTAATTAAGAAAACAATACTCTCTTTAGCAACGGAGCCATTCAAGGCTAACCCAGTGCTGATATAATTTTTAGATGTGAAGTATGATAATTAAAGCTGTTTCTTTACACCGCTTTGACTCTTGTCTCTTATTATGATCAAATAGAGTTTCCCAATGTCTTGTCTTCTCCAAATCCCAGGGAATGGGTCATAGTCTTCTTCTAAAGTAGAGTGGAAGATCGGGGACAGAATGTCCCAGACACTGGACTTCTCAGTTAGTTCATAATATAAAGCGCCATATTTTCACTTAATGACTCATCCCTTCATTCATTTGTTCATTCATTCAGTAAACTTTTCTCGAGTTTCTATTCTGGGTCAGGCATTGAGCTAGGATTTGAGGGAACATAATGAATAAGATATTAATACATTTCTCACTCAAGTCAAATATGATGTATAATGATCATTAACAAACATGGATTGAGCATATTGTATAGAAGCACTGGGACTAGGCACTTCAGGGACCAGCTATATAACAGGGTCTGATGTGGCAGGATTCTTGTCCTTCAAGGGTTCAGTCTCCTTGAGAAGATAGCCGTGCATATAAAAGGCTAAGTAACATTTAGCGATGCTAAGTGCCAGTTAAGTGGTATGAAGAGTAAGTGCAACCAGCATTCCAGAGATAGGGAGATCACTCTTGGTCCAGGCAGGTGGGGAGGTTGTCACAGTGACATAATTGTGGTCAAAGCTAATAATAACTCTATTATAAACCACAGCATTGCAAGGGAGATGGAATCATTCTTTTGAGAGAATGAATCTTTTTTATTTAAATTGACCTCATGGAAATAAATCCAGCACTTAAAGAGTTTCAGGTTTCATTTATGTCATAAGGGTTCATTTGTGGGTAACTAGTTCCTGAAATAAGAAACTCATGTCTCTAGGTTAGATTCATCTTGAATGGGAGAGATGAAAGTTCATTATTATTCTTTGGAAAGTTATTCAACATTTATTGTGCTTGGCACTTTTTAAATAAGGAAAATTACCCTAAACTGGACAGTTTAGATTACATTGTTATCTGTGAGAGGCTTTTCTCATGTAATTACTGTGTGCTAGCTCAATAATTATAAGGAAGACCTGAATTTTTTTTTCTATCACTGAAAATAACTGCCTCTCCTGCACTGAAAAAAAAAAAAAAAAAACTTGACTTCTTCTTTTTAATTTTCTCATCCTCAAATAACCTACCAAAAGTTCATCCCACCTCCAGTAAATTCTAAATAACTTAAAAATGAAAATGTCATTGATGATGCATATATTTCTATAGGTTTATTTTTTAAAGTTTGTGTATCACATCCTGCTAGTTTTAGAGAAGTTATGATAATTTAACATCTTATATTTATGTGATTACATTCTATGTGGAAAATCAGGTCCATGCCTAATGAAAAATTTTGACATTTATTTAAGTTCTTAGAACATGCAATGCTAATATTTGACTCTGACTCAATTTCAACCAACAAAATATGCTTGCAAATTTGAGATACCATATAAGATGCCTTTGATATCCTTTAAATTCTCATAAAGAATGCCAAAAGGTTTGCCACAGAAAAGACATATCAGAGGTTTCTTCCCTTCCAAGAAGAACAACTAAAAGAAGAAGAAGAAGATAAAAGCCAAGCAAAACAAATAAACAAAAAAAACTGGGTATCATTAATTTTTAACTTTTTTTAACTTATAAACTTGAAAGCTAACAAGATCATGAGGACTTAATCTGCAAAAATCTAGAAGGCAAATCCAGAGAGGTAAACTGGGTATTGGAAGCTACTTTGACCCAATTTCAATGGTCAAACCTGAAGACATGTAAAGCTGAGGTGCTGTTTTGGTGGCCTCAAAAGACAAAAGGAAGAAGTCAAGGCCAGGGTCCCACCAAAACTGGAGAGTCTCATTTCTTCACCAAATATAATGAACTAGGATACAAAGGCCTGTACCAGCAGGCAAGTGAAAAGCCAGAAGTACACCATCCCTTGTGTGAGTTTATGATCACCTGGATAGTGTAAGGAACCACAGCCTTGAAGGATCATTCCTAAGTTATTTTTAAATATAATGACTGGAGAAGACTCTGGAGAGTCTCTTGGACTGTAAGGAGATCCAACCAGTCCATTCTGAAGGAGATCAGCCCTGGGATTTCTTTGGAAGGAATGATGCTAAAGCTGAAACTCCAATACTTTGGCCACCTCATGCGAAGAGTTGACTCATTGGAAAAGACTCTGATGCTGGGAGGGATTGGGGGCAGGAGGAGAAGGGGACGACAGAGGATGAGATGGCTGGATGGCATCATGGACTCGATGGACGTGAGTCTGAGTGAACTCTGGGAGTTGGTGATGGATAGGGAGGCCTGGCATGCTGCAATTCATGGAGTTGCGAAGAGTCGGACACGACTGAGTGACTGAACTGAACTGAACATGGTCAAATATGATCAGTTGCATAAACTAGATGTCTTGAGTGAGAATAGGCAGAAATGAACAGGTCACAGAGACTTCAAAATTAAATGAGAAAATACACACTATAAAATATCTATGGTTTCTTATGTTTAGAAAAAAATAAACAGATCTCCAAGCTATAAAAAGACTACAAAAAGGCCAAGAGAACTACCAAATTTTTGTAAAAGCAAGTGAATAAAATGCATTCAAACACCTCCAAACATATTCAGTTACATACAACAGAGCCGTACCATAACATATTGAGAAATTTGCATGAATTGCCAAACTGTGCCACTTACAAGCCTGAATTAGCCCAAGTAAAGTGACCAGACACTACCTGTGAAAGACGAATGCCTTCTGGCCTCACTTTGGGTTCTAAGGCTGTCCTCTAGGAACAGGCTAATTATCACCCACCCTCCCTGCTCCTTGCCTCCTACTTTTTAAAAGAATCTAGATTTGGATAAAAATATTTATAGTTTTTTTTATCACAGTTCAGGTAAACCAAGAATATCCACTGCTGCTGCTGCTGCTAAGTCGCTTCAGTCGTGTCCGACTATGCAACCCCATAGACGGCAGCCCACCAGGCTCCCCTGTCCCTGGGATTCTCCAAGCAAGAACACTGGAGTGGGTTGCCATTTCCTTCTCCAATGCAGGAAAGTGAAAAGGGAAACTGAAGTCGCTCACTCGTGTCTGACTCTTCGCGACCCCATGGACTGCAGCCTACCAGGCTCCTCTGTCCCATGGGATTTTCCAGGCAAGAGCACTGGAGTGGGGTGCCATTGCCTTCTCCAATGCGTGAAAGTGAAGTCGCTCAGTCGTGTCTGACTCTTCGTGACCCCATGGACTGCAGCCCACCAGACTCCTCTGTCCATGGGATTTTCCAGGCAAGAGTACTGGAGTGGGCTGCCATTGCCTTTTCCGGAGAATATCCACTAGCAGTGCTAAATAAGCAACAGAATGTTCCTTGTGAAAAAATATCTTGTGTAGTGTGAAAGACTACCTGACTCTGAGTGCATTCTTCCTTTTGTATTTCCCTGAAAGGCAAGAAACGAACAGTTCTACCAGCTTTCAGAGCCCGTTCCTTTCACCTTAAGCCCTTCACTTCTACGTCATTCAATGTGGAAGTCCTTCACTTCCACAACATCAAATGTGCTCTGATGCTCCATTTAGATCTCAGGAATGAAAGACTTATTCCTACAGGGAGTGCTACAGATAAACTGCCTTTGTCTATCTGTCCCCACAGGGAAGGCCTCAGCCGAAGAGAGACCTACACACACACACATATACACATACACACACGCACACATACACACACACACACCCTTACCTCTTTCCCGGGGAGCCCATAACCAATAATCTAGTACACATATACCACATCCAATAGGAGGTATAAAGTATCTTCCCTCTTCTTCCCAATGAGGGGCCCTCTGAATATGATTCCATCTTCAGAACTCTGTGCAGGGTTTACTGTCTTCCACTGAAATATCCAGCATCAAAGCTCAGCTTCTCCTGGTGCCCAATCCTGATTTCTTCTCTTTTCTTCTGCAGCTGTCAATCCCAAGAGCAGGCCTTCAGAAACATCCTATCCACTGGTCTCTGCATTTGAGTTTGCTACCCAGGGATCCAGCCTATGTCACTCGAGGCTTCACTGATTTGAACCTCTGGGCCTTACTGGGGTGCAAACATTTCTTCTTCAGAGGTGTTCTTTTTGGAAATTTCTTGGAAATCACTCTGGGAGGAGCATCAAGAGTTAGTACATGTCCTACCAAATTCATCCCCCAGTTCTTAGGAAACATCAAAGTCATGATTCTTACAGGTAGAAACTACTGCCCATCACTAATCATAGTTGAACGCTCAATGGATCCAAAATATTTGCATTTTTAGTTTTCTTAAGAATCTAGATTTTTTTTCTGTTTATAAGAGCGGGCCACTCTAATGCCAGTAGGGTCTATAACTGGGTGGGAATTGTAGGAATAGTTCTAAAATAAGGACACAGGAGGTCAACTAAAGTTCATTTTGTGAGGGGTTTGGCTCTGGTGACCCCCAGAGAAAACCCCCATCTGATCAGGTTGCTTTAATTAAAATCTCTGCGTGACTCTTTTTTTTTACTTTTCAAAATTAACAGTCTCATTTATAATAAAAGATACATATTTCTATTTTTATCAGTCTGGTTTGAATGACACATTCTGAAAATACCAACATGTTTGACAATAAACTTTGTAGAGAAGATCTGAGGAAAGAGAAGGGGGTTGATTGAGGCAAAGTGTCACTGGCAAAGCCCCCTGGGAACCGTAGAGAAAATGAGAGGGAACACAGGTGATAAGATCTATCCACTTCTTTTGTGTCAAGTCTAGTTTCACTTGCCTAGGTCCTGTACAGAGGCCTTGGACCTAAGAAATCGGATTGGAGTTTTCCTCAGAGAACCTGACATCCCAACACCTCAGCTCCTCAGCTGCGTGAAGTGCTGCCCATGGCACCCCAGTTCAAGATGGCATTGGCGTGTGGTGTGCAGACACGCTGTAGCACCTCAGTCTGATATGCCATGAGCACCACACCAGCAGAACAGACCTCCATCCTTCTTGCTGAGGAGAATCTCATAAAGCAGCCCGCCAACAGCAGCCTGTGCAGACTGTTATACTCCAGAGCATCAGCTAACACCTCTCCACTCCTTGACCAAAGAGTAAAACTTTGCTTCTGAATCAAACCCAGTCTCGTTCTGTTAGCTCTAAGAACACTGGGCTTGTTGGACACCAACTGGACAAGGTCAGTAACAAGTTTCATTCCTTCCTTCACCCATTCTACCCCCAAAATTGTTTAGAAGAAAATCTGATTAAACTATTCTGTATGTAAAAACAAGCACCCATTCATAACCTTTCCCCCCCAACTTTATTGAGTTATAATTGACAAATGTGATATTTATGTAAACAACATGATGATTTGATGCACATTTACTTTGTGAAAGGATTCCCTCTCTTTGAGCTAATTGACAAATTCATCACTTCACACACTTAACTTTGTATTTTGGTAAAAATATTTCAGTTCTATTCTCTGTTGCTATTCAGTCACAAAGTCGTGTCCGACTCTTTGTGACCCCATGGACTGCAGCACACCAGGCTTCCCTGTTCTTCACTATCTTCTGGAGTTTCCTCAAACTCTACTCTCTCAGCAAATTTCAATTATACAATACAGTTTTGTCAAGTTTGGTCAGCATATTACATCACACATTACATCTTCAGCCCTTACTCACCTTATAACTGAAAGTCTGTACCCATTTGTCACAACCATAGCATTTTGAGGTTATCAGCATCAAGCTGTGGTAACCAGTTTAATACCAGTTTAATCTGCTTGCACTTGTCCTGTTCAGACCGATGGAAATGCAGTTTCTCAGCATTAAGTCCTTTGTCGGTTTTACAAATGCGTTTTATTTTTGTAATACATCTTAGATCCAGGAACATCTATTTTTAACAAGTGAAATAGACACATTAAAAACAAACAGAGCTGGGATATTTTTTGGTTTGGGGGAAGAGTGTTGGGAAAGTTTAACTAGCCTGTTTTACTGGTTTCAATAACATGGAGATGTTTAGGGTTATGAGCTCCCTCGATGGGTCTATTTACCTTCAGATGCTTGCACTGGTCTGGGGAGGGATGGGGTTAAAGGAGAATGGGGAACCAGGAAATTAAAGGCTTGTGGTGAAGACAAGCAACTGGGAAATGCAGGCATTCCACATTAACATTCCACAGGATTCTGCAAGATCGCTGCAAATTGGTGACTTGAAACCCAGAGTTATAAGGAGGGACTTGCCCCAGGCTGCTGATCAAAGGGAGAGAAGTAACCCCATCCTGGATAAGGGTATCACTTCCCCACAATTGATGTGAAGGAAAAAGTCAATTAGGATTTTAAATTATCAAAGTGCTTAAGGCACTCTCTTGACAGACTTCATTCAGGCTAAGAGGTGGTGGTCGGTGAGTCCTGGGGTCTTGGCTGGCCTGTCCCTATGCCGCCCGTTCTCAGGGGCCCTGTCCTCACTGCGCTGAAGACCTCCAGCGCTGAGAGGCGGCCCTTTGGGCTCACATCAGCGGATCTGCTTTGTTGCCAGTAGGGGCAAGAGATAGAGGGTGGCTTGGGGGTGAGAGCGAGCCGCAGGGCTGGAGAGAGGGCTCCCTGGTTCTGTGGCCTTGGTCACCTGCGGTTGGGTTTGCCCTTCCTGAGGGGGAAGGAAGTGAGAGAAAGAGCGATGGGAGGTGAGGCGGAATTTCTCCTGCCCTGGAAGCATGTGCGTGAGGGGACATTCTGATCTGGATGTTTGTAAGCTGCTTAAGAGGCTATCCCCAATATTCACACTGTGTGTTAGAGAACCCAGCTGAGGAACTGAAAATGCATTTCTATTTTGACTTTGCCTCCAATCAAAACATTCACTTTCTCTTGATGTAAGCCAGGGTTGAGAAGACTTGCTATTGGGCAATACTTGTAAATTGCTTGAGAACCTTATATTAAGAGATGGAAGAAATTTTTATAATCCTGATAGCTGTTGTTTGGAAATGTTTTGGGAACCCTGAGGGCCTGGGTGTGTTTTGGCCTTGGCACTTCAAAGAATAAAGTAAAACTAGCCTTCATTGCAGAGAAGGCAATGGCAACCCACTCCAGTACTCTTGCCTGGAAAATCCCATGGATGGAGGAGCCTGGTAGGCTGCAGTCCATGAGGTCGCTAAGAGTTGGACACGACTAAGTGACTTCCTTTTCACTTTTCACTTTCATGGACTGGAGAAGGAAATGGTAACCCACTCCAGTGTTCTTGCCTGGAAAATCCCAGGGATGGGGGAGCCTGGTGGGCTGCCGTCTATGGGGTTGCACAGAGTCGGACACAACTGAAGCGACTTAGCAGCAGCAGCAGCAGCAGCAGCCTTCACTGAACACAGAGAGAAATTTGGTTTTTGCTTTAGAGATGGGAAAACAAGGCAAGGAGGGGAGAGTGCTCAGAGTGAATTAGAGAGAGGTGAGGACCAGGTCCAACTGTCGTGGGGCCTCACAGGCTATTGAAAAGGTGCTGGGGGCTGCTCTTCATATGAAGTTCCTTGCCTTGCTGTGTCCTGAGACTCTGTCTCTGCTCCAAAGTCACTGATAAAGACTTTTCTTTTCATACCTCCTTTTGGTGGAACTCAGAAAGGTGCTGGTCTTCTTATACTGTCTGTGTCACAGGCATCTCTATTTGCAGAAATCTCTGAGTGGTGTCATCTCAGACCCTTGGGTGCTGCAGAACCTGTGAGCTTCCGCCAGTGTTTGGAAAGTTTTGCATGATGGATGGTGTCATTGGTCTTTCTGGGCTTGGTGCTGGGGTCCCTTGTATTTATGAGACAAGAGATAACGAGCTACCTGGCTCCTCCCCAGTTGGCAGCGGCAGCCACCTCTTCTCACACCTAATTGGAGCCTGTAACGTAGCACAGGCTCTCTAAGACCAGGCACCACCGCTCACTGCCAAGTGATGAAACACCCTCTGACCTGCCTCTTGATTGTTTTCAAATTAAAAGGTACTTTGGGGACAACTGAAATTCCCCCAAGTGCTTGTCTGAATAATTTTGGCAGTTTCTCCCAAAGTGCTCTGGCTCCCAGCACAACCACCCAGCCTCAGACTTTCCACCCAGCACAGGTCCACACCCTGCGCATTTTCTGAGCACATGCTCTAGGCATTGAGCCAGCTCCTTGCCTTCTAAGGGTTCCTTCCTGCCCAGCAGAGCAGGCACCTTGGCCCTAGGTTGACCTGTGGAAAGAGAAGCTGCTAAAGGGCCCTAGAATCTGTTCTGAGTTTTGAGGAGAGCGCCTCCTATAGACTCCCCATCAGACAGCCTCCTGTGAGCACCGAGGAGGAGATGCTTCAGGAGTCTTTGCTAGACCTATCCCCTGGAGTACCCTCGCTGACTGAGCAATGCTGCTCTCACAGAACCCTTAGAGGCTTTCCTGTCTGACCCCCAGGGTCAGAGCCACAGACAGTCCAGGCTGAAAGTAGCGCTAGTGAACACCCAATCCAATCCTAAAGGTGGCCTATGGAGATGGCCGGGTGGCCCCGTGATTAGCAATGCGGTCATGGCAGAATCGGATCTGAGGTCTGGGCTTTGTGTGACCCAAGCTGTTCTCTGCCACCACCCTTGTCTTCCATGCCTCCCTCTGCCACTGAGTGGCTATTCTCCTTACCTCCTTGTTAGCCCTAGGAAGACAGTTTCGATGTGTGTGTTAGTTTCTTAGTCATGTCTGACTCTTCGAGACTCCATGGACTGTAGCCCTTCAGGCTCCTCTGTCCATGGAATTCTCCAGGCAAGAATATTGGAGTGGGTTGCCACTTCCTACTCCAGGGGATCTTCCT
Organism: Ovis canadensis; assembly: GCF_042477335.2. Taxonomy (NCBI): domain Eukaryota; kingdom Metazoa; phylum Chordata; class Mammalia; order Artiodactyla; family Bovidae; genus Ovis; species Ovis canadensis. The sequence continues at coordinate 37,470,128 of NC_091260.1, forward strand.
GACCCAGGGATCAAACCTGGTTTCCTGCATTACAGGCAGATTCTTTACCAGTTGAACCATTAGGGATCCCTAAGACAGTTTGATGGACTATAATTTGAAAACAGAGAAAGTTACAGGAGGCTCTGGAATCTAATGGGCCCACGTAAAGATGTAATTGGAAGAGGGTAGTATAAGGATTCATTTCTGTTTTAAAACAACTGTAATTATCAGATGTAATCAAATCTTATTCCCCACAGAGCTGTTTTAGGGTTGCATGTACTGAGTTGACATTTTCTGTTCTTTCCCGACTATCCATGATATCATTTCACCATTGTCTTGTGACTCTCTTCTTCCTTTCCTTTCAGGGAGTTTGGTCACCTCCAAAGCTCTAACTGTGGTGTCTTCTCCTTGTCTTCCCCTTTCCCAATATCCGCGTCCACTGGTATTCTTGGCTTCCCGTTTTACACTCCTGTCTTCTCCTTGGAACTCTGCTCCCTCAGCTTTACTGACACCGCACTCTCACGTCCCTCTTGTCACTCTGGCTCCTTGTTGTCAGTTGCTCTGTGGATACCTCTTCTTCTGGGAGTTCTTCCCTAAAAGTCAGTGCTTTAGCTGGGTCCATCCTTGACTTGTGTCCATCTCCTCTCCTTACTACATTCTCTTCTAAAGTAAGCACTTCTGTGGCCTTCCTACCTCATCTGCATACATGATTTTAATGAATTATTCAGCTGGATTTTATAGTAGATTTTCAAGGTTTAGCAAGTTTCCTAATTTCCTACCTCTGGTAACAAGCCCTCTTCCCCTGGCCTGTGACACATAGTCTAGGCTGAGCTGGTCATAGCATAGCATCCTCCTCCTGACAGGGGTTGAGTTATCATCTCAATCTTGGGCCAAACATGGCTATCCTGGCTATTCCTCATTGGTATCCCCTCACATCCGACCAAGGATCAGTTCTCCACACACCTCTCTCTGGCTCTGAGTCCTAGGAGGCTGATTCTTACAGCCTGCATCAGTCAACCTCCCTTGCCCTCTGGCTTCTGGTGGGTTTGGTTACAGGAGATACCAGCAAGAAATCAAGGGACAGAGAGAGAAAGAGCAGTCAGAGTATATGGCTCTGGAATGGAGATTCAAACCAGTAATGGCCAAAGAGAAGGGAGATGATATGGCCACGAAACCATCAGAGAAGGAGGAGGGGCAGCGTGAAGAAACTCCTGACTCGTGTGTACGGGTACATACGTAAGTGCCAGGGCAAAAATAAGATATGGGGCTGAAACTTAATTGATGGCCTTTCTGAGGTTAGGCCAACGTTTCTGCCAGGCAACTGAGCCTGAATGACCCATGGACCCCTCAAACCCAACCTGCCAACTCTGCCAGCCCCTGCTTGCCTTCCTCCTGTATTCTCAACAGTATCAGCCAACTCGCCTTTCAAGTTCTGAGTCTCTCAGGTCATCTTTGATTCTTCCTCTTCTCTAATTTCCCACATTTGATGAATACCCAAGCTCTGTTGATTCCACCTTTGAAGTGTCTTCCCCTCCATCCCCACTCCTCCGCCATAATCTGGGCCCTTTACAACAATTACTCATCTTATTGCCACTGCTTCTCAACCAGGCTAATTGGTCTCCTCCTCCCCGGACTTACTCCTCCAAAATAATCTACACATTGTCACTGGAGATATTTCTTTCTCTTTTATTATTATGAAATATTTCAAACTATAAGGAAATACAGTGACTAGCATTTTACCTATGTATCTACCATACAGATTGCTTCAGAACTTAAAAAAAAAAAAAAAACCAACATTTAACAAATTGCAGCAAAACATTAAGGGGAAAAAAAGCATTTCAGATATAGTTGAAGCCTCCTGTGTAACTCTTCCAATCCCATTGTCCTCCTTTGCTCCTTACAGAAGCCTACACTATCTTCAATTTTCTTTGTTTTTCAAGAATGTTTTTACCACCTTTATATGCATCTGTTAACAATATTTACTATGGTTTTTCATGCTTAAAACCTTTATAGAAGTGATATCAACTGTATGCTACCCATCTGAAACTTGATTTCCTCAATAGTGTCTTTGAGATTTGTCCCTGTAGATATGTGCATGCGTGCTCGCTTCAGTCCTGTCTAAATCTTTGCAACCAGATGGACTGCAAAGACAGGCTCCTCTGTGAATGGGGTTCTCCAGGCAAGAATACTGGAGGCAGTTGCCATGCCCTCCTCCAGGGGATCTTCCTGACCCAGGGATTGAACCTGAGTCTCTTGAATCTCTGGCATTGCAGATGGATTCTTTACTGCTGAGCCACCAGAGAAGCCCACCTATAGATACGTGTAGCTTTATTTCATTCATATTAGACGGAGGAGCCTGGTGGGCTGCAGTCCATGGGGTTGCTAAGAGTCGACACGACTGAGCGACTTCACTTTCACTTTTCACTTTCATGCATTGGAGAAGGAAATGGCAACCCATTCCACTGTTCTTGCCTGGAGAATCCCAGGGACGGGGGAGCCTGGTGGGCTGCCGTCTATGGGGTCGCACAGAGTCAGACACGACTGAAGTGACTTAGCAGGAGCAGCTGCTATAGAATCTTCCATTGTGTGAATATACCGCAATTTACTGACCCATTCATTTTTTCTTTTTTTGACCCATTCTTCTGTTGATGGATCTTTGTTACTTTCAGCTTTTCACAATGATGAATATGCCACAAATGAACTTTCTTACCTGGGTTTCTTTGTATACATGCAAGAGTCTCTGAGAAGTAGACACAAAGAATAAAATTGATGGGTCTAATGGTAGACACATCTTTATGTTATCAAATTACTCTCTGAATTGGTTGTACCAATTCACACCCTTCCAGCATTACCTAAGAGTTACCATTTCACACTCATCAGACTGACAAAAAAAGGATACATTTAACATTCCCTAGTATTGGAGATACTCTGGAGAAGCAAGATCTCACAGTTGTTTTAATTTGCATTTTCTTGATTTCTAGTAAGATGGAGCATTGCTCATGTTTATTTCTTATTTTGGGTTCCTCTTATGTGTACTGCTGGTTTATATCCTTAGCCTATTTTTCTATTGAATATTTTGAGTATTTTTTCCTATTGATCTGGGAATTCTTCTTAGGTGCTGGATATATTTCCTTTGGTGATTATGAGTTAATCCCTCCCAGTCAGTAGCTGGTGTTTTCTCTTTGATAAACTTGACTACATTAAAAAAATTTAATTCATATCAAAAAAATCCCTCCATAAATATTAATAATATTTGCTTTTACAGTTGATTCTTTCATGTCTTATTGAAGAAATTCTTTTCTACTTTGAGACTGTAAAAATAATCTTATGGTTCTTCTTATGCAATTGTAACTTGATCAATGCTGGAAAATTGTAGCAGTTCAAATAACAGGAGGTAGTCAATAGGTCACTAAAGAAACAAATAAATTTCAAAATGTGCATCAGGAAGCCCAACCATTTTCTTTTGAGCTGAGCAACCCTAAGAAAGTCACTGAACTTCTCCTGTGTTTGTCCCTGGCTGGTTGGGAAGCATGAACAACAATCAAGAAGGGCTGTTATTTGCATGACCCACTCTAGGCTGCTCTCTTAGTCCTTTTCTCTGGCATTTTCTGGATTTGTGAAATTTCCAGCTGCACTTAAAATGCCATCTTCAGCATCCTGGGTTGGGATAGCCTTGTGCTGACCTGGATGACTCAGCTGGAACATGGTGAGAAACACTCAGAACTTTGAATCTGAGCTGGCTTCATCTCTTCAAGGAAGTGGTGTTACAGAACCTCTGCCAGGAAGACAGTGTGAGGAGCTATAATGGGTCCAAATGAAGCCCTGGATTCCTTGGAAGGAGACAGCCTTAGCTGCTCAGTTGTGTCCGATTCTGTTACCCCATGGACTGCAGCCCACCAAGCTCCTCTGTCCATAGGATTTCCCAGACAAGAATACTGGAGTGGGTTGCCATTTCTTTTTCCTGACCTAAGGATTCAAACCGAGTCTCCTGCATTGCAAATTCTTTACCATCTAAGCTCACTGAAGTATTGACTGAAGGAGCCTAGACTCACACATACATGGAACCCATTTTCGGAACAACTCTGGCTACCCAGGCCACATTCCAAATGGAAAGACAACAGAGAGGAGGTTTAGTGCCCAAAGGGAAAGCTAGACATGTGGATGCCGACACCTCACCAGGTAGTGGCTGAGTTATCCTTGTGTGCGTGCTGCACTAGAGGAGTGGGGATGAAGGGAAATCAGTAGGCAGTTGAGACACAGAATTCTGGAATATGGGCTCTGAAAAGCAAAGAGAGAAAAGAAATAAAGAAAAAAAACCAGCAGAATTTCCAGGAATCATGGAACAACCTCGAAAGATATAACATATGCATAATACAAATACCAGAGGGACAAGGAAGGAGAAAAGAAATATTTGAAGCAGTAACTGAGATATTACTCCCAAATTAATGTTAGGCACCATCCCACAGATCCAGAAGGCTCAGAAAATGCAACTCAGGATAAATACTAAATACTAAAATATACTAAATACCAAAGAATAAATACAAAAAAAAAAAAAAAAAACTATGCCCAGGCACATCACGCTGAAATACCAAAAAAAAAAAAAACAAAGAAGAAATTTACTGAAAGAAGCCAGAGAAATATAACAGCTTACCTATAGGAAAGCAAAACTAAGAACTATATATGACTTATCAGAAGCCATATGTGTGTGAGAGTGAAGTGAAATATTTAAAATGTTCCAAGAAAAACACCATCAACACTGAGTTCTATTCCCTACAAAATTATCCTTCAAAAGTGAAGGAGAAATTAAGACTTTCTCAAAAATTGAGGGATTGTTTTGCCAGTAAAGTTGACTTCAAGATGTTAGACGAAGTTCGTTAAGGTGAGAAAAAGGATAACAGGTCAGAAACTCGGATCTGCAAAAAAAGGGAAGACCATATTCCTTCAGTGAAGGAGTGATTGAATGCACCACTGTGGTACGGGATGTGGACAGCGGGGGAGGCTGCGCATGGGTTGGGGTAGGGATACATGGGAACTCTGTACTTTGTGTTCAGTTTTGCTGTGCACCTAAAACTGCTCTAAAAAATACAACGTATTCATTTTTTTAATGAGACTTTAATTTGCTTTATAAATCTCAAACTATGGGTGGTTAGCATGTAGGCTTTTATTTATACTCACTCTGACTGAACGAAAGGATAAATTTTTAAATAATTTATCCTTAGGAAGAGGGAAGGAGGAGCTCTATGAGAATAAGTTTCATCTTTTCCCTCTTTCTTCTCCAGAAATCCCTAAGAGCCAGCAAGCTGGCAATTCCATAGCCCATTGGTGGATGTAACCATTGAAAGAGATTTGGCTCAGACTCTGTCCTAAGGCCAGCTTTTTCTATTTGCCGAGTTAAGCTTTCATCCTGTCTATCCTCAAAGCAAACTAAGTGCTTAGGTTTCTTTCAAGCTCTGATGTTTCCAGATTATAGAACAGTTTAAAGGAATTCCTTGATTGTTTAAAATTTGGAAGAAGCTATTCCATAAAGGAGATGGCCTGTTTAAAAAAAAATAAAAGTCAGCAAACAACAACAACAAAACCCTTCAACTGTACCCTACCCAGATTCAGAAAAGATTTAAATAAAAAATCAGAGTGATAGGGAAATTAATGTGTGCTTGGGTCCAACTGGGGAAGTGTGATCAATGCCAAATTATTACATTCTTCAAAAATCCTAAGAATCAACATTATGAGCCACTTAAGGGGAAAAAATATAAAAACAGAGGAGGAAAATGTCAGTTGATCCAAAATAAAAAGTAATGAACTGAAAAATAAGAAACTAGATGGCTCAGATTAATGTCCTCCCAAACTATACTCAACTAAATACATATCATACCAAAAAATGAGGAATTAAAAAGAAAATTAAAACCATTTGACAAGAAGTAGTTCCCTAAGCAACAAATATATGAGGCGTTCCCAATGTAAAAATGCTAGAGATGTTCAAGAATGAACAGCTTCAGGGGGAAGAGGGGCAAGAGGGATTAGAAGGCAGATTACTCCTCCAGAAGGAATGTTTTCTCACTCTGATTTATCTGATGGCCACACACCCATTGCTCATAAGGGTTATGCTTCTACTCTCTCTGCAACTTTCCTTGTCAGGTAGATTTCAGGACAGGCCAATCTACGTCAAGATGACCAAATGCATGTTAATTCTGGAACTGTTTTTGTCTTTGAAATCCAGGAACCCCTACATGCATGCAAGTTCAGTTCCCTCCAATTGCATTTGATGTGGCAACTCACTTTTGAAACTAAAAGCAAAATTCAAACAAAGGGTGACATGGTAGACCCCGATGCTTTTCACTAATATTTCTAATTCTCCTTCTCTGGGCATGAGTAGTATTACTGTTACCTACCCTCCTGATGTTAGACATAGCTATATGGTTTGCTTTGACCAATGACATGTAAATAGAAGTGATATGTATGTCTTCCCAGTGGAAATCTTTAAGAAGTTTACCAGTGATTATTCCCAATGTCATCGTTATCAGCAACGTCCCGTTAGTGAAGGGCCTACTGGCCTAGCTCTCTGAGTACATATATGGAGCAGAGTCCCCTGCTGAAGGGTGATGAATGTAATGCCTGTATGAGAAATGAACATTGCTTTAAATTATTGAGTGATTAGGGTTGTTATTACAGCATAGCCCAGCCTGTGCTATTTAAGAATAGCCGATAATTAAGGCAATTAACTGAGGTCCCCCAAATATCTCATACTTTTTCATTTTCGAAGAAATGAACAATTTCCAATTTACTGAGGACCCTAAAAAGTCAACCATCCTTAAAATGTGACTCTCTTACTGAAAATGATGTCAGCGTAAATGTTCGTAACACCAGTTAGAGTTGTGAGATATCATATGCATGATTAAATACCACATGCTGCCTACTTTATTCTGATTCTTATCTGCAATTTTAAGTCATTTTATTTTTGAAGTGCTTTTCAAATCTGTGGTAATTGGTATTACAGCTACCTTCAGTTCAGTTCAGTTCAGTCACTCAGTCGTGTCTGACTCTCTGCAACCCTATGAATCGCAGCATGCCAGGCCTCCCTGTCCATCACCAACTCCTGGAGTTCACTCAAACTCATATCCATCAAGTCAGTGATGCCATCCGACCATCTCATCCTCTGTCGTCCCCTTCTCCTCCTGCCCTCAGTCCCTCCCAAAATCAGGGTCTTTTCCATTGAGTCAACTCTTCACATGAGGTGGCCAAATTATTGGAGTTTCAGCTTCAGCATCATTCCCTCCAAAGAAATCCCAGGGCTGATCTCCTTTAGGATGGACTAGTTGGATCTCCTTGCAGTCCAAGTGACTCTCAAGAGTCTTCTCCAACACCACAGCTCAAAAGCATCAATTCTTCGGCTCTCAGCCTTCCTCACAGTCCAACTCTCACATCCATACATGACCACTGGAAAAACCATAGCTTTGACTAGACGGACCTTTGTTGGCAAAGTAATGTCTCTGCTTTTTAATATGTTATCTAGGTTGGTCATAACTTTCCTTCCAAGGAGTAAGCATCTTTTAATTTCATGGCTGCAGTCACCATCTGCAGTGACTTTGGAGCCCCCCCCTCACCAAAAAAAAAGACTGACACTGTTTCCACTGTTTCCCCATATATTTCTCCTGTTTCCCCATCTATTTCCCATGAATTGATGGGACCAGATGCTATGATCTTAGTTTTCTGAATGTTGAGCTTTAGGCCAACTTTTATAAGACTAATTACTTTATTTCAATGTATAGAAATAGAAAAATGGTTGTATATTCTATTTAAAATGGTTCAACCTAAAATCAACCAAATTGCTTTAGAAAGATAATTATTATAGATGGTGGAATGTAAAAATATTAAATAAATGAATGGAATTGTGGGACTACCCACAGATTAAGGCCACCAACATTACACTCCAGATTTGTTTACTTAGGTTCAATTTAGAATTATATTTCATGTTTCTTAAAAGTTGTTTTCAACACTCAGTCAAGAATAAGTTTGAATATTGGATCTGTTATATCAAAGTGATTTTTATTTTAGACAAATATTTGACAAGCAAGATTCTGAGCCTGGTGAACTGTTACATTGATTTTTATGTTTTTAAGCAATAAATTCTGAGACTATCTGTGTTTTAAAACATGTATTTGAGACTAAAGCTAACTTTTACAAGCTCTGATTCAGTTCCATCCTTCTGCAAGATACTCCAACATGCACTTTTAAGTTCCATTTACATTTCAGGTAGCAAATGTTGCCTTGAAGTCATCTATAGCATGCATCTTCTGGAAACCAATTCAATATAGCACAAAATAAATAATTCTTAAAGATATAGAGTTCATATAAAATATCTTTTGCTCCTCAGAAATTTTTTATTAAGAAAAGGATGATTTAAATAGGCACCTATGATTTCACTTTGGGCCAGGCTTTACTATCTCGATATTTGTGAGAGCTTTCCAGAATGCAGCAGACCTAGATGACAAAATCAGTTCCCATGGGGCTGGGCTGACTCAGGACATCTCCATATGGATGTCCCACAGCAATTTATACTTAATGTGTCCCCAAGTGAACTCACCATTTTCCTTTTAAAACCCTGGCCTTGGAGTTTCCTCCAACTCTTTTCTTGCTTCTGATATCCAGCCATTCACTGATTCTAGTATTTAGCCCTTGCCTCTCATCCTACCTCACCCTGTCCTGGCCCTCGCCTCCCTAAGAGTCTTCTTGCTTTCAGTATCTCCCCTTTCCAATCTTTGTTTCCACCACTACCAAATTAATCTCTGCAAAGCATAAGTTGGATTGTGCTACTTTGTGCTGCTGTCTTCTGTTTAACTCTGCATACGTCCTCTGTACCTTTCTCCTCCTATCTTGTGTACTGAAGACCAACCTGTTGGGAAAGCATCAGTGAGCTCCCCTGCCCTTTGGCTAATGGTTCTGCTGGGACAACGGGGATCCCTGTGGGAAGAAAGTGAGGTCAGGGGTCAAAATATATATTTTTTCGGCTCCCTCCTTGTGTCATTACATACCCTCAACCCTCAAGTGAAGACACAGTTCCTGTCTAGAAGCCTGCCCTGTATACCCTACTTTGAGTGTGACATATCCTCTACACATCTTTCCACCCTTGCTTTTTTTTTTCTTCCCCATCAGTCTGTGATTCTCATTATTCCTATCGAAATCTTTTTTTATCTAATTATGCATTATCCTTTGCATTAGGCAAATCATGGAACTATAAGAGAAAAGGAACCAAGAGCTCGGAATTACTGTTTGAAAATAAGGTCGCTCACTAATCAGGAATGTCCCTTATGGACTTCACGTGAGAAATATATGCTACTGGGTTAAGCCACTGAGGGGGATTTATCTGCTTCAATTACTAGCATTACTTTAGTTAATGCATAAGATTCTTTAGAAAATAAAAATTTCTATTCTTCAGTGTGAAGTTCCCAAGCATCATTAAGGTGAGTTATAAACACATAGATGAAAGACCTATGATCACTAGGAAACTGCAGGAGTTCACAGACAACAACACATTTTCTTCTGTGGTAGTTTCCTGGATAGATAGAGAAAGAAAACACCGCAGCCTTTTTGTTTTTGGAGTTGTCAAAGTCATTTGCCTGGAGAATCCCAAGGACAGGGGAAAGTGGTGGGCTGCCATCTATGGGGTCACACAGAGTCGGACACTACTGAAGTAACTTAGCAGCAGCAGCAGCAAGTCATTTGAAAAAATTTTCATGATATTATTTTGCTCAAGAGGGAAAATTATTCACTAGATAAAAATGAAACTAAGTGGATTATTTATAGGTTGGATGGATTTACACAAAGGATGCTGATTAATAATAGATTGAATCAATGTAAAGGAAATTCCCTATTGATACCATGGCTTGGCTCTCTACCATAACTATATAAACATTTTTGTTAGTTTTTTAGATAAAGCTACAGATGCTTGGGCAATACAGAAGAATTTCTGTTCTAGGCAGCATATTTTTAAGAGCAGGAAAGTGAAGATTCTTAATGAGGGAAGGTCAAAGATAATTTTGAATCTGAAAACCTTATGCCAAGGAAAAGTTCTTCACGACCCAGATAATCACAATGATGTGATCACTGATCTAGAGCCAGACATCCTGGAATGTGAAGTCAAGTGGGCCTTAGAAAGCATCACTACAAACAAAGCTAGTGGAGGTGATGGAATTCCAATTGAGCTGTTTCAAATCCTGAAAGATGATGCTGTGAAAGTACTGCACTCAATATGCCAGCAAATTTGGAAAACTCAGCAGTGGCCACAGGACTGGAAAAGGTCAGTTTTCATTCCAATCCCAAAGAAAGGCAATGCCAAAGAATGCTCAAACTACCGCACAATTGCACTCATCTCACACGCTAGTAAAGTATGCTCAAAATTCTCCAAGCCAGGCTTCAACAATATGTGAACCGTGAACTTCCAGATGTTCAAGCTGGTTTTAGAAAAGGCAGAGGAACCAGAGATCAAATTGCCAACATCTGCTGGATCATGGAAAAAGCAAGAGAGTTCCAGAAAAACATCTATTTCTGCGTGATTGACTATGCCAAAGCCTTTGACTGTGTGGATCACAAGAAACTGTGGAAAATTCTGAGAGAGATGGGAATACCAGACCACCTGACTTGCCTCTTGAGAAACCTACATGCAGGTCAGGAAGCAACAGTTAGAACTGGACATGGAACAACAGACTGGTTCCAAATAGGAAAAGGAGTGCATCAAGGCTATATATTGTCACTCTGCTCATTTAACTTCTATGCAGAGTACATCATGAGAAATGCTGGACTGGAAGAAACACAAGCTGGAATCAAGATTGCCGGGAGAAATATCAATAACCTCAGATATGCAGATGACACCACCCTTATGGCAGAAAGTGAAGAGGAACTAAAAAGCCTCTTGATGAAAGTAAAAGAGGAGAGTGAGAAAGTTGGCTTAAAGCTCAACATTCAGAAAACGAAGATCTTGGTATCTGGTCCCATCACTTCATGGGAAATAAATGGGGAAACAGTGAAAACAGTGTCAGACTTTATTTTTCTGGGCTCCAAAATCACTGCAGATGGTGACTGCAGCCATGAAATTAAAAGACACTTACTCCTTGGAAGAAAAGTTATGACCAACCTAGATAGCATATTCAAAAGCAGAGACGTTACTTTGCTGACTAAGGTCCGTCTAGTCAAGGCTATGGTTTTTCCAGTGGTCACGTATGGATGTGAGAGTTGGACTGTGAAGAAGGCTGAGCACCGAAGAATTGAAGCTTTTGAGCTGTGGTGTTGGAGAAGACTCTTGAGAGTCCCTTGGACTGCAAGGAGATCCAACCAGTCCATTCTAAAGGAGATCAGTCCTGGGTATTCATTGGAAGGACTGATGCTGAAGCTGAAACTCCAATACTTTGGCCACCTCATGCAAAGAGTTGACTCATTGGAAAAGACTCTGATGCTGGGAGGGATTGGAGGCAGGAGGAGAAGGGGACGACAGAGGATGAGATGGCTGGATGGCATCACTGACTCGATGGACGTGAGTCTGAGTGAACTGCAGGAGTTGGTTATGGACAGGGAGGCCTGGTTGTAAAGAGTTGGACACGACTGAACGACTGAACAAACTGGAGAAGAGCAGACCCAGAGAACTTGGACTCTATCTTCCAATATTCAAAGGATTGGCAACAAGAAGAGGAGTTAGAATAATTCTGTGTTTCCTCCTAATCCCCAAACCATGCTGGATTTCTTGACACAATAGAGAGAAACTATGAGGTGGTTAATATCAGCTCAATATCAGGAATAGCTTACTAGTAGAGTTATCCAAAGACAGAGAGGCTGGACACATCCAAACATACTCATATTTGGGAGGGATCTTCCTGGGCAATTGACTTCAAGTCATTTTTAAAGGCCCCTTCCAAGTCCAAGGGCCTTTTGATTCTCGCTCACTTGCAGAACTCAACTCAGGAAATCAAGCCAGCTGATAGATACCAGACATCATTTGTGTGGTGACTTTTTTGGTCTTGCCAAGTGACAACTCAGGAGGCAAATTAAATACTCCTAGAGATCAGAGTTTGTCTTTGTAGAATGAGTGGAAGAATCTATGAACTTGACATTCATTGAATAAATTCTTTGACCAAGGCCTGTGCCTGAACATCCTGAACCTCCCTCATCTCTGTCCACTTCCTCCCAAAGAGCACAGGATTTGTTATTTCCTATGACAAATGGTCATTTTAGTCAAGGAAAAAGACTTTTTGTTTTCTGTTTCTCAGGAGGTTTGCCCGAACTAAAACTTCATCAGTCAGTTTTCATGCTTTGTTATGATTGTTTTTGATAACAATAATAAATTTTTTCCACCCTAGAGAAGAGTTTCAAGGGAGTGAAAGTGGGGAGGGATGCTAAGAAAGGGTTTTATTTGGTTCTGGAACTAGGTAGAGAGGAAGAACAACAGAAAACAGAATATCAGAAAAAGAGTGATCATGTCATTAGTAGGGGCTTGGACGGGATATTGCTAAGAAACTGCCAAGAGAGAATAGTGGTCTGGACACACACATATATCAAAAATTATGAATAACAAGTATCAAGAACAATGGCTTTGGACAGAACGTGTGCATTATGAAAAAGCATACTGGTGATTTTCAAACCTCCATTTGTCCAGAAGAGATCAACATAGAACCATCCAGGCTTAATGGGGTCTCTAAAGAACCTCTGGGAAATGCCAAGGATCTTTGGACATAGTTTGAAAGCCCAGATGATGAATAAGTCCAGGTGAATGTAGAGCAGATTCCACCCAATGGATGGCAATTCCTGAACTCATTTATTACTTAGCAGAGTTCTCTTCCAGCTCTCCTGGTGCAGCATAGGCTCATCTGAGAGACAGTCTTGCTTTCAGCTCTTTATTCTCTATTTTAATGGATGGCACTCCGGTCCTTGTCTTCTTTATTGCCAATACTCCTGAATTCCTTTCCCTACCTCTGGTTTCTGTCATCTCTGATGCTCGCTGAATATAGGAAACAGACTAATTGCTTCCCTAAAGCATTTTTACCGTGCTACTCTCCTGCTCAAGAATCTAAGCGCACGTGTACTCAGTTGCTCAGCTGTATCCAACTCTTTCCAACCCCATGGACAGTGACTCCTCTGTCCATGGGATTTCCCAGGCAGGAATACCAGAATGGCTTGCCATTTCCTCCTCCAAAGGATCCTCCGACTCAGGGATCAAACCCACATCTCCTGAGGCTCCTGCATTGGTAGGCAAATTCCTTACCACTGAGCTACCTGGGAAGCCCTCAAGAGTCTACAGAGGTGCCTTATTACTATCACAGGATTCAAGCTTCCCCCCAGTCCACACCCCATCCTCATACACCTGCTGTTGTAATCCACCCGGTCCTCTCTCACCTTTGGGCTTTCATATAGGCCGTTCCTGCCTGGATTACTCTCTTTAGACCCTCACCCAACCCTTCTTCCTCAGCTGACTCCTGCTGCTCATTACTGTATGTCATTTCCTTTGGAAAGTCTAGCGACATAGTTGCCCCTCATGTGCACTGCCGTAGCACTTCATGGCTTCTCTATCAAATTTGATTTGATTGTATTTTTTTATGGCCACTTATTAATATGTATCTCCCACTAAACTAAATGACAAGAAAGAAATGTCCACACCTTATTCAGGGCTGCCCCAATGGTTCTATGGGTAAAGAATCCACCTGCTATGCAGAAGACACAGGAGACCTGGGTTTGATCCCTGGGTCGAGAAGATCCCCTGGAGGAGGAAATGGCAACCTACTCTAGTATTCTTGCCTGGAGGATCCCCACAGACAGAGGAACTTGGCGGGCTGCAGTTCATGGGGTCGCAATGAGTTGGACATGACTGAGTGACTAAGCACACACATGCACACACACCTTATTTACTCTCGAACCCCAAGATCTTGGCAGTGTAATACATGATGAGTGAGTGAATGAAGTCAACCTAAATATTTGTTTAACAAATGAATGTTTGTTGATAGAATGGAGGATGGATAGTACACTTCTGCCAGCGTATAATTCTTTGTGACACCACTTCACATGGTCAGTTAGTTGTGATTCTTGCAATTTGGGTAACTGCTTTAGTCTGTCTGGGTGGCTAGAATAATGTACCACTGACTGGGTAGTTTATAAACAATGGAAATGCATTTCTTACAGGCCCTGGGACTGGCAATATGGAATTGGAGCACCAGGATGGTCAGGTGAGGACCCAGTTTTAGGTCGCAGACTTCGTGTATCTTCTCATCATCTTCTGGAGTCTCTTTTAAAAGGTTCTAATATCAGTCATAACAGCTCCATCCTCAGGACCTAAGCATGTCCCAAAGGCCCCTACCTCCTAGTACCATCATCTTTGGAGGTTAGGATGTCAACATATGAATTCTAGGGGAATACAAACGTCAGACCATGGCACGTACCAAATGAAGATTCCTTTTATCTGTTCCTGGATGAGACAGCATGGCAGGAGGTAAGAGCCTCTTGGAAATGAGACCCTGAGTGAGGAGGGGGAGGCTATTGGACATCTATTGGGGGTGGGACAAGGGACTCAAGAGGCAGCTCCCTGGCAGCTACTGGGGTTGGTGGGACAAACCCTGGAGGAACTAGAAAAATGGCTTTTGTCCTTTTGCTTTTTGCCAGAGGGATATATGGAGGTGTCAATGGCCATTTTGCCTCATTTCATTATCCAGAACCTCCCTGTGTTGTTATTGAAGCAGTCAAGGTCCAGAGAAGCGTAAAGACTTGCCAAGTGTTTCAAAAATGGTGGAAGAGCCAGGCCTAGAATCTGATTCTTAAGCAACTTTCTGTCCCCCCATTATTTCCTCCTCGCTGTTATCTGAAAGCCCTAAGTTCCAATTTGCTAACTCAGTTACACATGCAACGCTTCCTCCACAGTGCTTACTGCTCCTGACCTTTGATGCTGTGAAAGCAAAGGCCAAAAAGGGCATTTCCTCCTGACCAGCATTTCCCACACAACAAAGCTGTTCCTCTGTGTGTGCTAGGGGAGAGGAGTGTGAAAGGGGAAGAGAGGTGTAAAGGGGGAGGGTTTTTTGAGGTGTGAAGGTGGGAGGGGCAAAAGCTCGGGTAAGCAAAACCAAGAGAAACAGCAAGAAATCTCTCCCTGCACAAGTTACTTTTCTCCTGGGGCTTCAGTGACAAGTTCACTTTTTCATTTTGACACTCTTGACTGAAAATGCTGCCTTGGATGGGTGTGGGGGGTGGAATGCTCATATGTGTGTACATGTGTGCTTGGTCACTTCAGTCGTGTCTGACTCTGCAATTTTATGGACTGTAGCCAACCAAGGTCCTCTGTCCATGGGATTCTCCAGGCAAGAACACTGGAGTGGGTTACCATTTCATCCTCAGGGGATCTTCCCCACCCAGGGATCGAACCCAGGTCTCTTACTTCTTCTGCCTTGGCAGGCAGGTTCTTTACCACTAGTACCACCTGAGGCATCCCTAGGGGGTGTTCATAATGCACCTGAAAGCATCAGGAATTCATTAGAGCCACAAAGTAGAGAACAGAAAATCTGCATCTACTTAAACTATCACCATTTTCATCCACATGATTTTATTTGTGGAGCAGAAGGCTGTTGAGGTTCCTCTGAGTCTGGAGTGAATTGGCAACACCCCTGCAGAGGGCTCCCAGGGCATCCGTTTCCCAAGTGCTTTGTTGCTAAGTGTGTGAGCTCAGCCACTCAGTCGTGTCCGATTCTTTGTGACCCCATGGACTGTAGCCGGCCAGGCTCTGCTGTCCATGGGATTCTCTAGTCAAGAATACTGGAATGGGTTCCCATGCCCTCCTCCAGGGGATCTTCCTGACCCAGACATTGAACCAGCATCTCCTGAGGCTCCTGTATTAGCAGGCAGATTCTTTACAGATTCTTTACCACGGAGCCACCTGGGAAGCCTGAAGAACTGGTGAATGTCTTCAACACACACGAACAAGTGGTCTCTCTTTCCTTATTCCTTTGACCCGCTCATTCAGTCAACCACTTTTCTCTCAGGGATCAAGAAGCCCCCTAGGGAGTGAGAGAAACGTTTGAAAAACTTGACTCATTGTTGCACAATGTACATTTAAGATGCTTGTATTGCAAGCAAAAGAATATCTGGCTCAATCAGGCCCAAACGAGGAAGGAAACTTATTGGCTCACGATTGAAAACTCCATGGGAGGATTTATTTCACACAAGCTGCTTCTCAGCAGCTCTGTCACTCTCTTCCTTTCTCTCTGTCTTTTTTTTTTTTTTTTTCTTTTTCTTTTGACTGCGCTGGCTCTTTGCTGTGGCACACTGGTTTTCTCTAGCTGTGGCACCCAGAATGTTCTCCTTGCAGAGCACAGGTTCTAGAGCCTGTGGACTCAGTTAATTGCAGTGTGCGGGCTTAGTTGCCCTGCAGCATGTGGGATCTTAGTTCCCCAATCAGGTATCGAACCCAGGTCCCTTGCAGTTTGCAAGGTGGATTTTTAACAACTGGACCACCAGGGAAGTCCCTCAGTCACTGTGTTTCTTTTCTATTTCTCTACCATCTTCTGTGTTATTGGCTGTATTCTAAGACTGAGTCCTCTCACAGTCACAAGATGACCGACCATAAGCAACTCCCAGTGCTACATACTTCCTTGCTGAGATCCAGCCAAAAAAAGAAGAGACAGTCTCTTTGCCCCAACACTCTTATAAAGAATCCTAGGACTCAATCTAGTTCAAGAATGGCATCCCTGACCTAAGCTGAGTTAATCAGTCACATGATCTGAAGACAGTCACATACTCTACCCCAGGGACAGGTGTGAGAAATTCCTGAGTAGACCTGGGAGTGGGGAAAGGGAAGAGAGAGATACAAAGAAGTGTGGATTTCAGGGAAAGGACTTTGGCAGGGGTGCTAATATTACACATGGGAGAAGGGTCCTTCTCAGCCTGAATAGGCCCACGGTTTTCTACAAGGATGAACCCATGCAAAAGGAAAGAATTTGAATTGATCAATCCTAGAATGTATACTTGGAGAAGGCAATGGCACCCCACTCCAGTACTCTTGCCTGGAAAATACCATGGATGGAGGAGCCTGGTAGGCTGCAGTCCACGGGGTCGCTAAGAGTTGGACACAACTGAGCGACTTCACTTTCACTTTTCACTTTCATGCACTGGAGAAGGCAATGGCAACCCACTCCAGTGTTCCTGCCTGGAGAATCCCAGGGATGGGGGAGCCTGTTGGGCTGCCATCTATGGAGTCGCACAGAGTCGGACACGACTGAAGCGACTTAGCAGCAGCAGCAGCAGAATATATACTTAGCATAATAGACATGGAAGCTGCCCTCAATTAGAAAATGATCAAGGCATGAAATTGATGTGCAAAGGCAAGAAGGCCAGGAACAGACTTTATGCCAAGACTCAGGAGGCTGTTTGTTTGGGAGTGCAAATCTGTCTCTTAAATTCTCAGAGAAGAAGATTAAATTATTTGAATGTGTCTTAAAAGAGCTGTTCGTAAGAAAGTTCTAGTTCCAAGGACTGTATGATACTGAACTGCTTTCATCAAGACAAGGCTAGGCTTGTTTCCCACAAATCTGGGATTGAATTATAGCTCCACCACTCAATCACCATGGCCATGGGCAAGTCACTGAACCTTACTACTTAACCGCTTCATCTTTATTAATTTCTTTTGATGTGCATAATATTTTACTTATTTATTTTTCTTCTAGTTTACTGAGATAGCAATAACATGTATATGTTTAAGGTATACAGCATAATGATTTGACCTATATACATAATAAAATGACTACTGCAGTAAGTTTAGTGAACATCCATTATCTGATACAGATACAAAATTAAGGAAATAGAAAAAATTTTCTTATGATGAGAATTCAGGATTTACTTTCTTAACAACTTTCACATAATAAACAGAAATATTATTTTAGTTTTATCATGTTGTGCATTAAATCCCTAGTACTTATTATCTTATAACTGGAAGTTTGTACCTTTAAATACCTTCATTCAATTCCTCCTTCCCCAGATCTCCACCTCTTTAACCAAAAATCTGATCTCTTTTTCTTTGAGTTTGTTTGTTTGGTTGCTTGGTTGATCTTAAAGTGTAATTGAGGGAGGGAGGTGGAAGGGGGGTTCAGGGTGGGGAACACATGTACACCCGTGGAGGATTCATGTTGACATATGGCAAAACCAAAACAATATTGTAAAGTAATTAGCCTCCAATTAAAATAAATTTATATTTTAAAAAGAAACTTTTATAATAAAAAAATAAATTGTAATTGATATACAGCATTATGGTAGTTCTCATTAACACAAGATAGTGATTTGGTATTTCTATCCATTTGAAAATGATCACCATGGTAAGTCTAGTTCTATCTACAAATCAGTGATTTGAAATGCAAATCAAAACCACAAGATATCACCTCACACCCATCAGAATGTCTATTAATAAAAGACAACAAATAACAAGTGTCCAAGATGAGGAGAAAAGGGAACTCTTGTGCACAGTTGGCGGGAATGTAATTTGGTGTAGCCACTGTGGAAAACAGTATGGAAATTCCTCTAAAAATTAAAAATTGAGCTATCATATTATTACCATGCACCTCAAATTGAGACTTGAACCTAGTCAAAATCCAGACTGGGACTTAAACCCACAGTCCTTTCATTTAGAATCACTAACTCAGTGTCTGGACTCACTGAGGCTCAGGTTCTTTGTGTCTCAGTATAGAAAAATTCAGTGAGATGCAACACACTAGGTAAGAAGTGGGTTTGTTTCAGAAAGAAGGAGGCCCTGAAATATAGCATGCTTAGTTTTTATGGGCTGAGTAATTTCATAGGCTAATGAGTGGGAGGATTATTCCAACTATTTTGCGGAAGGGGTGGGAGTTTCCAGGAATTGGGCCACTGCCCCCTTTTTGACCTTTAATGATTGACCTTGGAACTGTCATAGCACTGATGAATGTGTCACTTAGCTCGCTGATGTGTTACAATGAGCGTATGTGCTATGCTTAGTCGCTCACTCAGGTCTGACTCTTTGCAATCCTATGGATTGTAGCCCACCAGTCTCCTCTGTCCATGGGGTTCTCCAGGCAAGAATACTGATGTGGGTTGCCATGCCCTCCTCCAGGGGAATCTTCCCAACCAGAAATTGAACCTAGGTTTCTGGCATTGCAGGCAGATTCTTTACCGTCTGAGCCACTAGGGAAGCCCACAATGAGCATATACTGAGGCTTAAGGTCTAGCGGAAGTTGACTTTTCCACCATTTTGGTCCTTTTTGGTTCTAATCATTTTATGTCATGCCCTTGGGCTGTGTCATTCTTTTTAAGTTTGTGCCCTGTCCCCTTCCCTCCAGTTTCAATGTGAGTCAGCAATAATCTCTTCATTATTAAAATTTGGATAAGAGCACTTCCCTTGCAGAGTGATTGTGAAAAGCAGAAATAGGGTCCCAAAGTGCCCAGGATGAACCAGACATTAAGCAATTGTGACTATAGTTATTTAAATAGAGCTGCTGCTCTGGGATGATGCAAGGTCAGAAGAGGAATGTGAACTTTCCGGAAGAGCCTGGCTTCACACAAGATCTAAGCATCAGGCATAAACATTTGGGAGGAATGGTACTAGGGACATGCTGTTACTGCTGGAGCCTCTGCTCCAGTTCAGATCGGTTTTCCCCTGGATTCACATGTTCCTGGGCATTCCTGGCAGAGGTTCCCCGACCCTCCACCCTGGGAAAGGATTTTCCAGGGAAATCAAGTCTGGTATACAACTTGATTCAGATTGAAATACGATAACCCCCACACTTTGGTCCAAATCAGAATGTTTCTGGTCTTGCCCCCAAGGACTAGATCCCGAAGGAGAGGAGACAGTAAAAAAGTAAGAAGGTGACCATATTGGAAGCACAGTGGCAGCTTTATCAGAGGAGAGCACAAGGAGTTACGCTGCCTTCTGATTGGGATTGGGAAATGGGTTGGAGCCCAGAATGGATGGAACGGGGCTAAGACCACCTCAGCCCAACCTAGGAAGACAAATGTGGAGGCACCACATTCAGGAAGCATATGAGAGAGATCAGTAATCAGCAATAAGGGCTTTGAAGCAGGGCTATCCCAGCTCAGTGCCGCTGATGTCTCCAGTGGAGATGCATACCTACACACACATCACCACCGGGAGCCACAGAGGAGGAAAGTTGGGTGCAGGAGACCCATGGTAGCTGAGAGGGCCTTATGGGAGGGCACACACGGCCATCCCTAGGGATGCCCATGAACAGCTGGGGGGACGCTGCAGAGTTGGCTAGGGAGGAGTCAGACAAACCTTGCTGGCTTACTTTACTTTTGCTCCAGAGTGGTATAGCCAAGGCAACTAGTTACACAAATTCATCACTTCCCCTTGGACACTGCAGAATCACTTCAATGCCAACTTAAATCATTAGGAGCACATATATTATACTGTGCCTTCAAGAAATTGTGATTTAATGTTATGGCTCTGCCTTTTGCCAGAGAGAATTAAGAATGTTTTCATATAGATATAAAACTGCCTATCATGACAGTTTTTATTATAATGTTTAAAAACCTTGTTATATAAACAATCCTAATTAATTTCTCTTAATATGCTGGGAATGTTTGTTCCTCATGTTGGACTAGCATACTTCCTTCATTTTCCTTCTTTTTTCTTACAGAAGAGCTTAATAATTTATTAAATTTCTCTTTCACCTTGACCACTAGGGCAATAACAATGAAATGTAGTATACAATTGGAGTAAATTTGGTGTAGAGAGACTTGATGGTAAAACCACCTCCCACTTTGGTTGTTTTTGTTATCATTGTTATTTTCATCATTAGTTTATGCTCATGTGTCTTTCTAGTAAGTCACTTTTTTAGTGACTTGTTGGAAGTAGCTGGAATTTACTTAATAAATGGACTAATTCCTGAAACAGTAGGTAAAGTGTTAATCTTTCTCAGAACAGAGAACTTATTATTTAAACCTCATATTGTTTTTCTCTGAGGCACATAGAGTTGAGAATAATGCTGCCCTTTCTCCAACGTATTTTCATCTGAGGCAATTCTTTGTTCTGTCAAATAGATTTATTTTCTTTATTAGACAGAAATGTGGGCAAAAGAAAATTATCTCATTGCGTATGACTCCTGACATGATACCAAGGGCTCCAGACTACAGTGAAATTTGGCTTTAGAAATGACTTCAGAAACCTTTCTGGTTTTGAACACCTGTTCAAAGAAAACCTGTTTGAAATCATTCACTGCTGTTCATTCCTCAATGGCAACACAGACATGCTGTTGTTCTGATATTTATGTTAGTATTGAACAGCAAAGGGCTGGTGTTTGGGTTCCTACCCTGCTTTTATTCTTTAAAAAAGAAAAAAAGCTGTATTAAATGATAACATTTACTTATTGGTGTAGTAAGTCTCTGTTTACAGAAACAAACATAAGTTAGTGTCCAATTCAAAGAGCTTCCATAGGTGAACATACCTGTAGAACCATGACCTGCTGCTGCTGCTGCTGCTAAGTCACTTCAGTCGTGTCTGACTCTGTGCGACCCCATAGACGGCAGCCCACCAGGCTCCCCTGTCCCTGGGATTCTCCAGGCAAGAACACTGGAGTGGGTTACCATTTCCTTCTCCAATGCATGAAAGTGAAAAGTGAAAGTGAAGTCGCTCAGTCGTGTCTGACTCTTAGCGACCCCATGGACTGCAGCCTACCAGGCTTCTCCATCCATGGTATTTTCCAGGCAAGAGTACTGGAGTGGGGTGCCATTGCCTTCTCCGAAAGAACCATGACCCAGATCAAGAAAAGAAAATCCACTAGCTTCTGTTACTTATCCAGTTCCTAGATTCTCCCCAAAAGGAAACATAACTCTGCTTTCTGACACCATCGATTACTGCTCTGCCTGTTTTTAAAGTCTGAAAATGTAATCATTTAGTATTCTTTTCTGTCTAATTTTCATGAAATTCAGCCTCAGTGCTGCAGGTAGTGATTAATCATTTTTATGGCTCTGTACTAACACTTCACTATATGAATATACCATTGGTGGGCTATAGTCCATAGGGTCTCAAAAAGTGGGACACAACTGAGTGACTAACACTTTTAACTTTCACCACAAGTCATGTGTCCATTCTACTGTTGATATCCACTTGGGCTTTTAAATTGTTGGCTCTTAAGGAGAATGCTGCTATGAATATCCTTGAATATATATGTCTTTAAGTGAACATTATTGTTGCTCAGTCACTCAGTCATGTTTGACTCTTTGCCACCCCATGGACTGCAGCATGCCAGCTTCCCTGTCCTTCACCATCTCCTGGAGTTTGCTCTAACTCATTCATGTCCACTGAGTCGGTGATGCTATCCAACCTTCTCATCCTTTGTTGTCCCCTTCTCCTGCCTTCACTATTTCCCAGCATCAGAGTCTTTTCTAGTGAGTCAGCTCTTCTTATCAGGTGGCCAAAGTATTGGAGTTTCAGCTTTAGCATCATTCCTTCCAATGAGTATTCAGGGTTGATTTCCTTTAGGATTGACTGGTTTGATTTCCTTGCAGTTCAAGGGACTCTCAAGAGTCTTCTCCAACACCACAATTCAAAAGCATCAATTCTTCAAGGCTAAGCCTTCTTTATGGTACAACTCTCACATCCATACATGACTACTGGAAAAATCATAGCTTTGACTAGATGGACCTTTGTCATCAAAGTAATGTCTTTGCTTTTTAAGTGAGCATAGGCATGCATTTCTTTGTGGATATACCTAGTTGTTCTGGGTCATAGCTATTATATATGACCAACTTTCTAAAGAGTTTTCCAAGTGACTGTACCAATTTCCACACTCGCTAGCAGTATATAAGTGTTCTAGTTGTTCCACAAACTTACCAGCTCTTGTTATTGTCATTATGTAATGACAACTATGAAATCATCATTGCATGACTATGTCATGTTAGTCATTCTTGTAATAACTGATAAAGTGGAACTCTTCTCTTAGGTTTATGGACTATTTGGGGAGTGCTGTTCTAACTTTCTATCCATTCTTTTGCTCTACAGCAATACTATAAAGATTCTTTCCTATATTTTCCTTAGAAATTTTATTTTTTGTTTTGTTTTAGATTTAGATCAATAGTATGGAATTGTGTAGAGAGTATAAGGTAAGATATTTTTTCCGTAAAGATATACAATTGATTTATTACAAAGACTATTCTTTTGCCACTGCTCTACAGTGTTACTTTTGTCATAAAATGAATGGTTCATATGTATCAGGACCTGTTTCTGGACTTTTCGATTTAATGTATTCAGTTCAGTTCAGTCGCTCAGTCATGTCCGACTCTTTGAGACCCCATGAGTCGCAGCACGTCAGGCCTCCCTGTCCATCACTAACTCCCGCAGTTCACTCAGACTCACATCCATCGAGTCAGTGATGCCATCCAGCCATCTCATCCTTGGTCGTCCCCTTCTCCTCCTGCCTCCAATCCCTCCCAGCATCAGAGTCTTTTCCAATGAGTCAACTCTTCGCATGAGGTGGTCAAAGTACTGGAGTTTCAGCTTTAGCATCATTCCTTCCAAAGAAATCCCAGGGCTGATCTCCTTCAGAATGGACTGGTTGGATCTCCTTGCAGTCCAAGGGACTCTTAAGAGTCTTCTCCAACACCACAGTTCAAAAGCATCAATTCTTCGGTGCTCAGCCTTCTTCACAGTCCAACTCTCACATCCATACATGACCACTGGAAAAACCATATCCTTGACTAGACGGACCTTTATTGGCAAGGTAATGTCTCTGCTTTTCAATATGTATTATTCACCAACTAATATGATTTGGGGTTGAAACATTGGTCATACTATCTGCTACTCTGGGGTGTCTGACTGCAGTCGCTCTATAGCCTTAGCACAAAGGTCTGCAAAAGTGAAACCAATTAATGCAGAAGATCCACTCCAAATACAACAACCAGGAAGAATAGTAGAGATTTTATTCATCCTATTCCATTATTTTTAAAATGGGAAAAGAAATCTATCCAAGTGTGCTGAATATCTTCTGTTTACCCAGCCAAATCCTCTCTCCATCCTTCTCCACTTGCTGTGCCTATGGAGATCCCTACATTAACAGGCTCCCTTGCCTTAAAATTTTCATTTGGTTCAGTTTATGGGGAACAAGGACCTGAGGATGAAGAAAAGTGAGGTCAGGTATTTATTCCCTTAGCTATCTTCCTATAGGCTGATTGATGATCTCCCTAGTACAGCACCTAAGGAATGTCCCTCTCTACACAGCCATCTTCTTTCAGATACCAATTATCGCTCCTTTCTTTTGTCCCAGGTTGGGGATGTTAACAGTATTCTACTATTACCAGCCCCAGGATACTGCACTGGGATTCTGACACTGCATGATTAGAGGCATCCATGTTCCAGACAAGAGAATGGGGACAGGACCCAAGGAAGAGATAAAGGGCGTATGTCATTCTTCTCTTGATGAAGCTTCCTGGAAGTTTCCATATGACACATCTGCTCACATTTCATAAACCAGAACTTGGTCATTTGGCCACAGCTAGCTGTAAAGCTGAGAAACGTTTTAGATAGCTAGTGGTTATGTAAGTCCCTCAGTCATATTCAACTCTTTGTGACCCCATGAACTGTAGTCTGCCAGGCTCCTCTGTTCATGGAATTCTCCAGGCAAGAATACTAGAGTAGGTTACCATTTCCTTCTCCAAGGGATCTTCCCCATCCAGGGACTGGACCCAGGTTTCCCACAATGCAGACGGATTCTTTACTATTTGAGCTACCAGAGAAGCCCTTTATATAGCTAAGTGCCAAACTAAATTCTTACAAGTTAAGCGTAATAGTTTCTACAACCCATACCATTTAGCTCAAGTCTAGTCATTAAACATATATTTGATGCATACTGGGACACTCACTTTCTGAGATAGAAAGATGAATGAGAATGGCTCTGGTCCAGTTTAATTCAAGACAGAGATTCCTTCCTCCATCAAATGACCATGTCAGTCCCTATGCGAGGCACTAGCGATGCCAGAGTGCACAAGACAGTGTTCCTACACAAGATATCAGTGGCTATGTATGTCTGGTATAGCTGTCAGTCAATGCAGGGTACCCAGGGGAGATGTGGCAGAGAGCAGAAAAGAAGATCTGTCTCTGAAGGAAGACCATGACTTTGCCACATGAACCAGGAGACAGACCTTCCAGGCTCAGACACAACACGAAGAAGACACAGAGTGTGAAAAGACAGTATTTCAGGAAGCAGTAAGGATTCCAGGGAACCTAAGAACATAACCCATATGGACAAAAGTGGGTAAAGGACCTACCAGAAGCAGAAGATATTAAGAAGAGATGGCAAGAATACACAGAACTGTACAAAAAAGATCTTCATGACCCGGATAATCACGATGGTGTGATCACTCATCTAGAGCCACACATCCTGGAATGTGAAGTCAAATGGGCCTTAGAAAGCATCACTACGAACAAAGCTAGTGGAGATGATGGAATTCCAGTAGAGCTATTTCAAATCCTGAAAGATGATGGTGTGAAAGTGCTGCACTCAATATGCCAACAAATTTGGAAAACTCAGCAGTGGCCACAGGACTGGAAAAGGTCAGTTTTCATTCCAATCCCAAAGAAAGGCAATGCAGAAGAATGCTCAAACTACTGCACAATTGCACTCATCTCACACGCTAGTAAAGTAATGCTCAAAATTCTCCAAGCCAGGCTTCAGCAATACGTGAACTGTGAACTCCCTGATGTTCAAGCTGGTTTTAGAAAAGGCAGAGGAACCAGAGATCAAATTGCCAACATCTGCTGGATCATCGACAAAGCAAGAGAGTTCCAGAAAAACATCTATTTCTGCTTCATTGACTATGCCAAAGCCTTTGACTGTGTGGATCACAATAAACTGTGGAAAATTCTGAGAGAGATGGGAATACCAGACCACCTGACCTGCCTCTTGAGAAACCTACATGCAGGTCAGGAAGCAACAGTTAGAACTGGGCATGGAACAACAGACTGGTTCCAAATAGGAAAAGGAGTACATCAAGGCTGTATATTGTCACCCTGCTTATTTAGCTTCTATGCAGAGTACATCATGAGAAATGCTGGACTGGAAGAAACACAAGCTGGAATCAAGATTGCCAGGAGAAATATCAATAACCTCAGATATGCAGATGACACCACCCTTATGGCAGAAAGTGAAGAGGCTTTTTAGTAAAAGCCTCTTGATGAAAGTGAAAGAGGAGAGTGAAAAAGTTGGCTTAAAGCTCAACATTCAGAAAATGAAGATCATGGCATCCAGTCCCATCACTTCATGGGAAATAGATGGGGAAACAGTGGAAACAGTGACAGACTTTATTTTGGGGGGCTCCAAAATCACTGCAGATGGTGATTGCAACCATGAAATTAAAAGACGCTTACTCCTTGGAAGAAAAGTTATGACCAACCTAGACAGCATATTCAAAAGCAGAGACATTACTTTGCCGACTAAGGTCCGTCTAGTCAAGGCTATGGTTTTTCCAGTGGTCATATGGATGAGAGAGTTGGACTGTGAAGAAGGCTGAGCGCCGAAGATTTGATGCTTTTGAACTGTGGTGTTGGAGAAGACTCTTGAGAGTCCCTTGGACTGCAAGGAGATCCAACCAGTCCATTCTGAAGGAGATCAGCCCTGGGATTTCTTTGGAAGCAATGATGCTAAAGCTGAAACTCCAGTACTTTGGCCACCTCATGCAAAGAGTTGACTCATTGGAAAAGACTTTGATGCTGGCAGGGATTGGGGGCAGGAGGATAAGGGAACGACAGAGGATGAGATGGCTGGATAGCATCATGGACTCGATGGACATGAGTCTGAGTGAACTGCGGGAGTTGGTGATGGACAGGGAGGCCTGGCGTGCTGCAATTCATGGGGTCTCAAAGAGTCGGACACGTCTGAGCAACTGAACTGAACTGAGTCAAGTCCGCAGTGGCCAAGAATGGCAGGATCCTGCGGGCCAAGGGCAGGTATTTGACAAATGCCTTTTCACTCCACCCACCAACCTCTTCTATGGTACATGCCCACGGAGAGCTTCCAATTAGTCATAAATGAACGATAATATCAAATCTGGAAGTACATCAAGCTCAGGCCCAAGTTATATCCTTCAGGAAATTCACAAGAGATCTGAATCTTGAAATTTCAGCCTCCCTCTTGGCTTAAACAAATCTGATGATATTCTGGAATAACTTGCTTGGCCTGACTCATTCCCAGCCTTGGGAAGAAAGACAAGCAGGAGAGGGGAGGGTATCTGGGGGACTCTCACTCCCACCCAGCATCCAGCGTCTAGAAATGGCTCTGAACTGTTTGTTTTGCAATAAGCACAAACATGTAAAATGAAAAAAAAAAATTTTTTTTTTCTCTCCCCACAGGCATATTCTAAAAAAGAAGAGGAAGAGGAATGGGACTTCCCTGGTGGGTCCAGTGGTACGAATCCACCTTCCATTACTGGGGGACGCAGGTTTGATCCCTGCTTGGGGAACGAAGATCCCACATGCCACAGGGCAACTAAGCCTGTGAGCCACAACTGCAGAAAGTCTGAACACTGCAACAAAAACCCAACGCAGGTGATTTTTCAAAAAGGAGGAGAGAGGAAGTCTGTAAAGGAAGCAGTGTTACACATTTTCATAAGCATCTATAATGCATCAGATATTATTCGACTTGCTGGATGAGCAAGTGCTGTCCCTAAGGAGTTCATATACTAGCAGAAGGAAAAAAAATGCTTTTAATGTGCTTATCGTCTAAAATATTTCAGGTACTTATAAGTATACTATGAAGAGGCTAAAAGAGAATAATATGGTAAAGAGTGACTATTTCATTAAGGCGTGAAGAAGTTCCCTCTAAGAGTTGACATCTGGGTTAAGACCTTGTGTTAGTTTCCTACTGCAGCTGTAACAAATTGCCAGAAACTTAAAACAATAACACAAATTTATTGTCTCACAGTTCTGGAAGTCAGAGGTCCAACACAGGTGTGACTGGGCTAAAACCAAGTTGTCAGCAAGGCAGCACTCCTTCTGAAGGCTCGAGTTCCTTGCCTTTCCCAGCCTTTAGAAGGTGTACTCACTCCTCTACCGTGGCTTCATCCTCCAGCTTCAAAGCCAGCAGAAGGCAGAGGTGCACCTTCAAATCTCCGATTCTGATACTTACTCTCCTGTCTCCTTCATTCACTTATAAGGACCCTTATGATTACCTTGGACCCGCTGAAATAATCTAG
Organism: Ovis canadensis; assembly: GCF_042477335.2. Classification (NCBI taxonomy): domain Eukaryota; kingdom Metazoa; phylum Chordata; class Mammalia; order Artiodactyla; family Bovidae; genus Ovis; species Ovis canadensis. Next base: position 37,498,289 of record NC_091260.1, read on the forward strand.
GAAAATCTTCTCATCTCAAGATTCTTAATCACATCTGCCAAATCCCTTATGCCATGTAAGGTTCTAAGGATTAAGATGTGGGCATCACTAGGTACCATTCCCACACTAGATGTGATTCTACCAATCACAGACCTACATGGTGAAACTAAGGCAAGCTGTAAATCTTAGGAAAGAGAGCTCCAAACAGAAGGAAGAGCAAGTGCAAAGGCCCTGGAGTAGGAATAAACATAGCATTCTTAAGGGATGGAAATACGGAAAGGAGGCCACATCTCCAGAGTCCAGTTTTCTCTGCTCTAGTTTGGAAAGGAGGCTTCTATGGACCTGTCACATCTGAGAAAGCAGACAGGGTATAGCAAACCATCCCAACTAGGAAATATAGTTGGCAGATATTTGCTTGTAGATATATCTACTTTGCACCCTATGCTTTGCCAAATTTTTCAAAACTTTATACTCTATTTGTTAAAATATAAAATCAAGTGTTGTTTTTAATACCTTTGAAATCATTCACTGGAAATACCCATCTTTTCATTTCATGTTGGAATCCATCAACATTGATTTTTAAAACTATACCATTTGTTGTCTCTCAACCAGTAGATAAAATCTACAGCTGGAGGGAGGTGGAATATTAAGGATGAAGTGGTATTTATGAGAAAATTCAAAGTATTTAGAACACATGTTTCTTTTCCCACGTGAAAATGCAAGAGAGATGATATGGGGTGGGAGGTGGGAGGGGGTTCAGGATTGGGAACTCATGTACACCTGTGGTGGATTCATGTCAATGTATGGCAAAACCAATACAGTAAAGTAAAATATAGTAAAAATAAAAATTTTAAAAAATAATAAAATAAATAAATAAAAAATAAAAGAATACCATTTAAACAGTGAAATAAAATGAATCAAAAAGCATTCTACAAGTCTCCAAGAATACATGTTTTCAGTATTCCAGATTAGTGGATAGCAGGTTCAGGAGAAGGTCAAAACTTAACTTTTCCAAAATCAGCTTTTTGTTTGTTGCTTATCACAACACTGAAAACTGTAATGATTTTTCTTTTGACTCAATCTCTTTTTCATCTGTGATTTCTTCTTTCAGCTTTAGTGAGCTTAAATATCTGCTTAAATGCTATGATACACATTCTAACAGTAGCTACCAGCATCATCCTATTAGTCTTTTAAATGTGAAATTGTTACTGTGTCAGAAAGGTAGACAGATATGGAGTGGGTGTAGTATGCTGTCATCTCATAATGGTTCAGTGCATGATACAAAGGGTCAATAGGGATCAACCAGCACATAATGGCGTTCAGACAGAGAGCAGTCAGCTAAGTGCTGGTGGGTCAGCAAGTGATTGATGGGCTGCTGAGGTCCAATTCCAAGGGACAAACCTAGCAGCTCTTCCCAGCCTACTGTTCTTTATAAAGTAGAAACTCACTATTTTTGTCTAATTTTTCTTTTATTTGCTAATTTTAATATTCCTAATATCTTTGCCACAAAATCTTTTCAACCATAATATGTAAAAGACACTGTCATCCCCAATTTATTCTTTCCATAGGCAACAACTGTTAAATGCTTCTTTGGGTTCTCAGAATTGCCTTTCTATGTTTATAATGAAGTATAGTATTGTTTTAAATTGTAATGTACCATATCATATCTTTTCTCCCCTTGTGAATGGTCAACACTGTACACATTGTTGGACAATTTACATTTTCCACTTTGCTCAATACCCTGGGCGACCTTCCATGGCAGCAAGTCAGCGTTTTGAAAGTGCCCCCTGCAGAATCGCAGACCTCATGGTTTCTCTGTGGTTCATTGCTTGTGTCTAAAGAAGAGAGTTACTGAAATGTGTCTAGACCATGATTTTCAAGAGAAAGGAATCCATTGTATATGCAACTGACTTCATCCCAATGTATGACTTTGCTTTGGCAGTTGGTATATTATTTGCCTTATCACATCATCTGAGATAATTAAAGGACTTTGAAATATTGCCTTCATTCATCTCATGGCTTGTGAACAAAACTCTCACAAGGCTTTCAAATTTGTCATTTCAACAAATATCCACTTTGACTGCCCAGGTCAAGTAATTTCTCTAATAGAATATATTATAAAATGAGATAAAAACTTGAATCCATTACCATAAATTATGAAACAAAGAGGTCATCATGCTTGTAAATTTATTCACAAAAAACTTAGAAAACATCAATATGAATATTTTTTCAGAAATCTTACAAGGTGATAAATTATTTGCCTTTAGTGGCATATGAAAACAGAATGAATTCTCCTAGTATATTCAATGATTTCCTCCTTAAAGATGTACCAGTGGCTCCAACCAAGGGATTAAATTAAGATTTCATCAAAATCACATAAAACATGGTTTTGAACAGTGTTGGGTATAAATAATGTCTAAATAAATAGCATATTTCCCTTTTTCCCTCATTAGCAAAGCAGGCTTTGATCTGGCCTTTGCGCTCTGAGGAGACAAGGTAACCCTCCATGGAAGACATCACCCAGAATACAGGAGGCCCTGGCCTTGGAACTTTGTATAACCAAATTAATAAATCTCTGTCTTGGGATATATTATGCTTTTCTAAACAAGAAAAATGTAAATGAGAGCAATCCACTTTTTTTGCTACTAGCAACTGCCCCAGCTAAGCCAGATTTTGCCTATGATATATGGTATGTAGGTTTTATTATCAAGCAGATTTGTTTCATGTTATTTCATTTTATAACAGCTTTATTAAGATAATAATTCACATAGCATACAATTCACCCACACTTAGGTTTTAGTTCAAGTTTCTCAACTTCATTAAGCCTTAGTCTTTTTATCTGTAATATGGAAATAATATTTGTAAGACCCACTGATTTTTTTGAGCAAATTAGTGCACTCAGGCTTTACATGGCACATAGTAAGTACTAAATGAGAAAGTGTTAGTCACTTAGTTGTGTCCAACTATTTGCAATCCTATGGACTATAGCCTACCAGTCTCCTCTGTCCATGGAATTTTCCAGGTAAGAATACTGGAGTGGGTAGCCATTCTTGTTGGGGTCTGGATGCCAGGTTCTTTCATAGAACAGAGAAAGGGAGGAGTTGAGGAAGTAAAGACCATTACCTTGCAAATATCTTCTGGAATGGCCTACTTCAGGGAGGGGATGTGTTAATCTCTTCAGGCAGACGGGCAGGGTTCTTTGAGGCAGGCCATTATGTATGGTTATATAACAAAAGCAACAAAAAGCAAAGGTTAAAGTCAAAGAAACAAATCCAGCATGGAGCCACAAGTGGCTCTTCCCTGTAACACTCTTCCAGCTCCAAAGTGCAGACCCCTCACTGCACCCCATGGAGGTAGGAGGGGAAAGTGGAGTGCTGCATTTGACTTTGTCCCTCTCTCCACCTCTCCCTACTTTCCAATCTTGGTCGGGTTTACTGGGCAGTAGAAACTGGGCTCTTTGTTCTGTTTGTTTCCACTTGTTAGGTAGTTAGAAGAGGAAACAGGAGTCCAAAATGGCAGTGACTAAAAGACAAGGAAGGGAAAAGCCCGCGAAAATAGAAAAAAGGAAGGTCAAAGGAAGGTCCGAGTATCAGAGTGAGGACATCAGGTAGAGCAAAGCACTCCTGGCTGGCCCAATTTGCATAGGGCAGGCCCAGGGGGAGGGAAAACATATAAAAGGAGGGGCCAAAGTGCTCTCTCTCTCCTGCATGCATGCACTCTTTCCCTTTCTCTCTCAGTCTTTCTATCTCTCTCTCTCTTTTTTTCTCTCTCTCTCTCCCCCCCCCCCACCCCTCTCTCCTGTGTGCTGGCACGCTCCTCCACTCTCTTCTCTTTGTGTCTTTGGTTTGGCATGCTCTCACGCTTCGAGGATGGATTCTCCTGCTATCTTCTAAATAAAATAGAGCTGTAACACTGATTTGTCTAAGAGGTATAACATGGTTTGTCCAAGACCCGAGAGCTGTGACGCACCGAGGGCTTTAATGTCCGTCACTCCAAATCTTCGTTGTGATGAGACAGAACTGAGGAGCATACACTCGCCTGACACATTGATGCCCCATTCTGCACCCCTCTTCCCATCCCTGATCCTAGGCAACTGGAGGTCTGAAGGGATGTTGAACCTGAGAAAGAAAATGGGGCCATCCGTGCAGGTCAGTATGTCCAGTGAGTATCTATAGGCATGAGGTATTCATATTGACCTATATTTCTCCCTGTCTAAACTTACTTCATCACCATAAAAACATCCTCCACTTCCTTCTCGGGGTGCAAGTTTGTTACCTACTTTTTTTCTTGGAAGATGAAATCTGAAGGGTTTCATAATTCAAGGTTTACTTCTCCGTGTCCTTGCTTTTCTTTGTTCTCAGATACTGTGTACATGATATGCTGCCCTAAGTGGAATGTTATAGGTTGAATAATGGTCTCTCCTCCCCCAAATTTACATATGCAAGTCCTAGCCCCCAGTATCTCAGAATGTGACATTGAGAGAAGGGTCATTGCAGATGAAATTGGTTAAGATGAGGCCATTCTATTAGGGTGGCCCCTAATCCAGTATGATGGGTATCCTTATTAAAAGGGGAAATCTAGATACAAAACACACACAGGGAGATAAAGACAAGATTAGGGTGCTTCCTCCCATGTAGCTCAGTTGGTAAAGCATCTGCCTGCAGTGAAGGAGACCTGCGTTCAATTCCTGGGTTGGGAAGTTCCCCTGGAGAAGGAAATGGCAACCCACTCCAGTATTCTTGCCTGGAGAATCCCAGGGACAGAGGAGCCTGGCTGGCTACAGTTCATGGGATCCCAAGAGTTGGACACGACTTAGCGCTATCTTTCTTTCTTTCTACAAGCCAAGGAATGCCAAAAACTGTCAGCAAACTATCAGAAGTTGGAGAGAGGCCCAGAACAGGTTAGAAAAAAACCAGCTCTGGGGAATTCCTGGCAGTCCAGTGGTTAGGACCTGGCTCTTTCAGTACCAGGGCCTGGGTTCAGTTCCTGGTTCAATCCCTGGCCAGGGAGATTCCACAAGACTCAATTAAAGAATAAAAACAGCAAAAAAAACTCAGACTTTAAACCACAAGACAATACGTTTCTGATGTTTAAGCCTCCTAGCTTGTGGTGCTTTGTTACAGCAGCTCGAGGAATCTAACACACGGGGGCATTGTGTGCGTTGTCTTTCCTGCCTGCCGTTGTTCTGGGAAGACTTCCTCCCTCCCCACCTACTGCAAGAGCTGCCATGTTGAACAGTACAACTCCAATCCTGACTGGACGTCACTGCAAACTTGCATTTCAACCCACGGAGCAAGTCTCCAGTGGCTGAAGCGGAAAAATATGAAACTTGGCAACTGCCAACAACTGTTTTCCACCACAAAGAGAAGGCCAGTCTGCCACAAGACAAAGCTGGCACCCAGAAAGGCAGAGGCGAGGCTGAGAGAGCTGGCAGCTTTCCAGTCCTGGCTCTGTTGGTGCCTTAGGCTCCAGCTCCATCGGGACCTGGCTGTGACTTGAATTCCAGGAGAATGCCGTGACTGTCTGGTAAACTCTTCTTTTTGCTCAAGCTAATTTATACAAAGTTTGTGGCACTTGTTACTCAAACTTCTAGTTAATATAGTCTCCAAAACTAATGCACTCATATTTGTAACAGTAAGTGGAAGACTACTGTTCTAAGAAACTATGCTTTTATCAGACATGTGTGCGCAATTCAGAAAAGAGAGCATTAATTAAAATAAACTTAGAGAAGAATTATAGAGTAAGTTTTGTTGGAACATTCTTTGTTCAATGAAACTTTAAGCCATCATAAATAGAAAAAAAATAATTTACCATTTAGATTGAAACAAAAAATAATTCAGCTACAGGCAACTTTTATCTTTTATTATCATACTGAAATGCTTGTTAACCGATAGACACAGCATACTTCATTCACTAATTAAAAGTCATTTTGCAGAGCTGATTGGGATGGCTGTGAAAGAGTCATTTAACTATTTATTGTGTTCTACTAGCTTTATTTTCAAAAAATGTATTAACCCTGTGATAAGTTTCAAGTGCCTGGCATTTTGCCTGAGAAAATATTTGCTACTTAGTGTATAAACAATAAGCTCTTTTCCTGTCTACCCATTACTGCATTTTATAAAATTTCAGGAAAAGATTATTTAGTTTTAATTATGATTTACACACTTAATGGTTTCAAAGTCCTAGAGATATAACCTCAAAGGCTACCAGCTTTATATAAAAAAATGGATAAGCAAGTGAAATTTGATGTTGGAGATTAAGAAATAAATTCAGTAATTCTTATGCTATTTTGCATACTAATTAGGGAATATATTAGTTTTCTGTTGCTATTTAACTCTTTACTCCAGAACTTAGTGGCTTAAAATGGCATTAAATATTTATTATCTCACAGAGTTTTTGTGGGTTAGGCATTTGAGAGGGGTTTAGACAGGTGGTTCTGGCTCAAAGTTTTACATGAGGACTTCCCTGGTGGGCTAATGGTTAAGAATCCACCTGCCAATGCAGGGACTCAGGTTCAATCCCCGGTCTGGGAAGATTCCCCATGCTGTGGGGCAACTAAGTCCATGTGCCACAACTACTGAAGCTGGCATGTGGAGACTGTGCTCCACACAGGAGAAACCACCATGGCGAGAAGCCTGCACATCACAGCTAGAGAGTAGTCTCCACTCAGCACAGCTAGAGAAGGCTTGCAGGCAGCAACGAAGACCCAACACAGCCCCAAATAAACTCGATTAGTTAAAAACAAAAGTTTTGCATGAGGCTGCTGTCAAGATGTTGGCAAGGGTGACAGTGATCTGAAGGCTTGACCAGTGCTGGGACATTCACTTTCCAGAGGTGGCTACTCATATGGCTGGCAAATCAGTGGTGGCTATAGTCAGGAGGCCTCAGTCCTCATCACCTGATCTCACAGCTCTGGCTAAGTGTCCTCATGACAGGATAGCTGGCTTCACCCAGAGTAAGTCATCCAAGAAGCAGCAATTTTTTTTTTATGACAACCCTAGGTCCCACAGTGCTATTTCCACAATATCCTGTTACATGGGCCAGCTCTAGTCAATATGGGAGGGTAAGAATACTGGAAGCTAAAAATCATTTGGGCCCACCAATCATCTTGGTGAACTTCTTATTTTGCTACAAATAGTGGTAAAAAAAAATATGTAAAAAAAGTACTGAAAATGCTTTTCAAAATGATATAGTTAAGAAAATATTTTAATATTTAAAAAATATAATAATTTATAATAGAATCACAGAATTCTAAGATAAGAGAGACACTTGGATATCAACCACATTAACTTGGTCATGAAGACTGAGACCCAGAAAGGCAATGATGCTTTTCTAAATTCACATAGCAAATAGGTGACTGAATTAGGGTTAGATCCAAGGCCTCTTTACTGTGAGGGTTTATGATGAATAAACTGACCTGGAAACCAACCTCCATTCCAACCTCCTTCCAATATGCCTTCCTCTTGCAGAGACTAGAAAACCCAAACACTAACCCAAATTCCCTTGCAGCTAGAGTTCTGGATATGATTTGATTCAAGCAATCAGATTGCTGACTTGAGATCTGGAAATTGGACGTGATAATGAGAATGGGTGGTTTGCAATTTGTGTTGCTTCTGTCAGCAAAGGTTGCTGCAGAAGAGTTGCGTTGTCCCATGGTTAAGGTAGCAGAAGTACCCATGCTCTGGCCACCAGCATGGTTAGAGACAAGAGGCAGGGTTCAGATGAGCTAGAATTTACCTAGCAGATATGATGATTTTTTTCAAAGCTGCAAGTTGCGGCAATGTGTCCTGATCTCTGAAGAGCACATATTCTTAGACCGAACAACTTCAGTGGCGATTGCTACAACCCGAAAGTGAAGTGAAATGAAGTGAAAGTCGCTCTGTCGTGTCTGACTCTTTGTGACCCCATGGATTATACAGTCCATGGAATTCTCCAGGCCAGAATACTGGAGTGGGTAGCCTATCCCTTCTCCAGCAGATCTTCCTGAACCAGGAATCGAACCAGAGTCCCCTGCATCACAGGCAGATTCTTTACCAACTGAGCTATCAGGGACAACCAGGAAGCTGGGGAATTAAGTGGTTAGCAGTTCCCCTGGAGGATCAGTTCAATGGGGTGATTCTTGAAATTGCTCCTGGATCCTAAGCCCAGAACCATTATTTCAGTTCATCCGACAATTTTGTAAGCACCCAATTCCCTGTACTAAATCCTATTCTCTTAAAATGGAGTAGTGCCTGTTATCCACACCTAAATTCTATTATATAGCATGTTAACACCCAAGAATGAGAAAAGCAGCCTGACATATGGAAGCTGGCCTGATACATACAGCAACATTTCATGGTTGTTAGGAAGCAATCTGGTGCTTGCAGATAGGCCATGTATTCTACTGTTGAATGCAAACAACTTCTCAGAACATCAGCTTCAGACAAGGCCCTTCTGTTGACTGTGATGGAGCCACATAAAGACCATTCTGTGTCATGTCTGAACAGTGATTAATATGAACATTGTTCAAATCACAAAAAATAATCAGATATCCCCCTATTCTTGCTTATCTGAGTGAGTACTGCTCTTTAGTAATTATAACCTTAGTCTTCTCTCTTCCTAGATAGGATTTATTAAGACACCCAGTTGTAGTTTTCCCCACCTTTGCAACAGCTTCCAATCTACACTCAGGCCCTGTTTCCTTTGCCTTCTGCATGTCACCTACTGCTAAGCTGCTAAGTCGCTTCAGTCGTGTCCAACTCTGTGCGACCCCATAGATGGCAGCTCACCAGGCTCCGCCATCCCTGGGATTCTCCAGGCAAGAACACTGGAGTGGGTTGCCATTTCCTTCTCCAATGCATGAAAGTGAAAAGGGAAAGTGAAGTCACTCAGTCGTGCATGAACTGCAGCCCACCAGGCTCCTCTGTCCATGGGATTTTCCAGGCAAGAGTACTAGAGTGGGTTGCCATCATATGCCCAAATCCTGCAACTCCTTTTTAACCCTCTCTTATGGGTGCACAGGCTGCTCCCCAGCAAAAAGTAAGAAAACCAGCAGATGTGTTCCTGCTAATCTTTAGCTGAAAGGCATTGACTTGCATAATTTGGTTTGAAACCCTGATGCTGTTCTAGTGGTATGAACTATGAATAAATACTTTCCATGAATAAATGAATGATTTGATGTAAAATTAGTATCTCTTCTCTGCCTTTTCCCACCTGTTCAGTTCAGTTCAGTTCAGTCACTCAGTCGTGTCCGACTCTTTGTGACCCCATGTATCACAGCACACTAGGCCTCCCTGTCCATCACCAACTCTCAGAGTTCACTCAGATTCACGTCCATTGAGTCAGTGATGCCATCCAGCCATCTCATCCTCTGTCGTTCCCTTCTCCTCCTGCCCCCAATCCCTCCCACCATCAGAGTCTTTTCCAATGAGTCAGCTCTTCGCATGAGGTGGCCAAAGTACTGGAGTTTCAGCTTTAGCATCATTCCTTCCAAAGAAATCCCAGGGATGATCTCCTTCAGAATGGACTGGTTGGATCTCCTTGCAGTCCAAGGGACTCTCAAGAGTCTTCTCCAACACCACAGTTCAAAAGCATCAATTCTTTGGCGCTCAGCCTTCTTCACAGTCCAACTCTCACATCCGTACATGACCACAGGAAAAACCATAGCCTTGACTAGACGGACCTTAGTCGGCAAAGTAATGTCTCTGCTTTTGAATGTGCTATCTAGGTTGGTCATAACTTTTCTTCCAAGGAGTAAGCGTCTTGTAATTTCATGGCTGCAATTACCATCTGCAGTGATTTTGGAGCCCCCCAAAATAAAGTCTGACACTGTTTCCACTGTTTCCCCATCTATTTCCCATGAAGTGATGGGACCGGATGCCATGATCTTCGTTTTCTGAATGTTGAGCTTTAAGCCAACTTTTTCACTCTCCTCTTTCACTTTCATCAAGAGGCTTTTTAGTTCCTCTTCACTTTCTGCCATAAGGGTGGTGTCATCTGCATATCTGAGGTTATTGTTACTTCTCCCGGCAATCTTTTTTTTTTTTTTGGCTGCTCTGGGTCTTAGTTGTAGCATGTGGGATCTAGCTCCCTGACCAGGGATCAAACCCGGGCCCCCTGCACTGGGAGCTCAGAGTCTTAGCCACTGGATCACCAGGGAAGTCCCTCTCCCAGCAATCTTGATTCCAGCTTGTGTTTCTTCCAGTCCAGCGTTTCTCATGATGTACTCTGCATAGAAGTTAAATAAGCAGGGTGACATTCTATTCCACTGCTGTGTGCTCAGTCGTGTCCAACTCTTAGCAACAGCAGCAGACTATAGGCCACCACGTTCTTCTGCCCATGGGACTGGAGGCCACCACGTTCCTCTGTCCCAGCAAGAATACTGGAGAGGGTTGCCGTTTCCTTCTCCAAGGGATCTTCAGGACCCTAGGGTTGAACCTGAGTCTCCTGTGTCTCCTGCACTGCAGGTGGATTCTTTACCTCCGAGCTTGCTTATGAAAGCCAAAAAATGCCATGGTAATAGTTTTATGTCCCCAAAAGCCCAGAAATTATCTATCAAATGATAAAAAGAAAATAATAAAAGAAAGAATAGAGGCTAAGGGTACAAGGCAATTGAAAATCAGAGATAAGCAATTATATACTGAACTGGATGATAATACAATTTCTCTCTTTTTTTTTTTTTTTGGCTACCCCACAGCAGCATGTGGGATCTTAGTTCCTCGAACAAGGATAAAACCCTTGCCCTGCATCCTTGCGTTGGAAGTGTGGAGTCTTAACCACCAGCAAAGTTCTGACAGTGCAATTTCTTGAATGCCTATAGTGTGCCAGCCACTTGTGACAGTAATTTTACTATCATTGGCATCACAATTATACTGCAAAGTAGAAATTTTATAAATAATTCTCATTCTATAGAGGAGAAAAACTGAGGCCCCTGGGTCTAATGACTTACCTAGCAGAGTGTTCCCTTCTCCTAAGTAATGGTGGTATCCAAACTTGGGTTGCTAAAGATCTTGTGTTTCCACTACAGAAACAGAGATAATATGCACTTTCTAAATGAAAACAAAAGAGCATTCTTTTCTAAGTATTAGATCTTTGGCTTTGGTGTTGTAAGAACAGAAAACATTTATTAAATTATTTGAAGATGTCTTAAGACCCTAATGCTGGGAAAGATTGAGGGAAGGAGGAGGAGGGGATGACAGAGGATAAGATGGTTGGATGGCATCACCGACTCAACAGACATGGGTTTGGGTGAACTCCAATAGTTGGTGATGGACAGGGAGGCCTGGTGTGCTGCGGTTCATGGGGTCTCAAGGAGTCGGACACGACTGAGCGACTGAACTGAACTGAACTAAGAAATACTTGATTGAGTACCCATTTTCTATTTATGGCTGAAAGCCTCATCACAGAGTTAACAATTTTTCAACTTTGTTTTGGGAAAAACCTAAAATCTACAAAATGAGAAAATAAATGAGTTACACAAAACTTTGTGCATCTTTCCTAAAAGATAAATTCCCCATGAAATAGAAGATAATGCACCCACTTTCTGTTTAATGGTAAGACTAAAGAAAAGAGAATGATTTATTAGATGGGTAAAAATCCATTAATACATATAATGTTGAATTCATGACTGAATGTTATTGTTTAGTTGTGTTCAACTCTTTTATGACCCCATGGACTGTAACCCACCAGGCTCCTCTGTCCATGGGATTTCCCAGGCAAGAATACTGGAGTGGGTTGCCATTTCTTTCTCCAGAGGATCTCCCCAACTCAGGGGTTGAACCCACGTCTCCTGCTTGGCAAGTGGGTTCTTTACCACTGAGCCACCCGGGAAGCCCTGAATGTTGTTACTACCAATCCTTTCCACTTTGGGAGAGGTTATAAAAGAGTTTAGGTACTTCTTACTCTTTGACACAGTCACCTGGTTGTGAGTAAAAGCCTCTGAAACCACCCCTTCAAATCTGAAAGAGGAGAGGAATATCCAGTTCAGCTCAGATATTTGGGAGAAAAAGATGGGTTTTTACAGGCTGAACGAGGAAATCGGCATAGTTAGTATTTGAAATTTGCCTTTTTTTATGTTGAGAAGCACGACTGTCTCTTGCCTGATGCTTGTTAATCCTGAGACAACAGGACTTGTTCAAGGAGCTACCAGCAATTCACTGTGACCCGGGGGAAGGGAGAATGTGTAGGATTGCAATACATTACTTTGGCTTTAAGTGACTGAAATCCACTTGCTCTGGCTTAGGCATAATGGAGGGGGGTTTTACTGGTGTTTAAATCAATAAAAGGGTAGCAACAACTAAGTTGCCAGGGAAGCACAGATGCTAATGAACTTCAGGAACAACTGAACAAGCACTAGAACATAGTGACATGAATAATTGTTGAATGAAAAAATAAACTAGAAAGTAGAATAATGCTAAGCCTCTCTCTGCCTGGCATCTCCTACCTGGGAGAAAACATGGCCACTGACAGCTAACAAGGCTTCCACCTTATAGGTTCTGCCATCAGAGAGGACTGACTAATGTTAAGTTCTCTCAGTTCCTGGTAGAAAAATTCCAGGAAAGGGCCCTGATAGCGCTGTCTTAGATCAGATGCCTGCCTCCAGACTGATTAGCTGTCTGACTGTCTGCCTTGCCAGACTGGCCAGCTTGGCAAGATCACTTAAGAACATCAAAGTTGCCACCATAGTTACATGAATTCGAGTGGGAGGTAGGAACAGAGGAGTCTCTGCACTGTAGGGTGATGTAATCACTCTGCAAGGAGGGACACCATTAGAGATATCCCTTAGGAGACACACTACCATGTCTCTGTATTGTTTTGCTAAGGCTGCCATAACAAAAGTGCTGTGGACTGGGTAGCTTAAACAAGAGAAATCTATTTCCTCATGGTTCTGGGGGGCAGAAGTCTAACATCAAAGTGCCGGCAAGTTTCTTCAGAGGCCTCTCTCCTTGGCTACTTCTTGTCTTCACATGTTTTTCCCTCTGAGCCTATGTATGTCCTAATCTCTTCATTGTATGGCACCAGTTATAATGAATTAGTGTGTGTTAGTCACTCAGTCGTGTCAGACTCTTTGCACTGCATCCCCATGGACTATAGCCCTCCAGGCTCCTCTGTTCATGGAATTTTCCAGTCAAAAATACTGGAGTGGGCAGCCATTCTCTTCTCCAGGGGATCTTCCCAACCCAGGGATCGAACCTGGGTCTCCTGTATCGCAGGAGGATTCTTTACTGTATGAACCACCAGGGAAGCCCAAGGGCACACCCTAATGATCTCATTTCAGTTACTTTTTAAAAGACCCTATCTCCAAATACAGTCACATTTTGAGACACTTGGACATTAGGACTTCAACATATAAATTTGAGGATCATGCAGCTTAGCCCACAATAGTCTCTAATAAGAATATTTTTGAGGATACTCATTACATAGTGTTTTCTTTCTGACCTGGGTATCAGGAAGAGCTGTGCAGTTTATTTTCAGATAGTGCCACTATGGTTTACCGAATGGTCATGTTTTCTCTTTATTCATGGCTTCTCTGAGGCTTGTTGACTGATAAGTGACCCATTTGGAGGATTTCATGGTGTCAATTTCTGGTTATTTCTACTTTCCAGCTATGCTTTCTGTTCTGTTCTGTTTCCTTATCTCTTTTTCATCTATTTATAATTTGTGTTATCTTTTTATATGATATAAATCTCTATATACTCTGAATGTATCCATAATGGTATTCCATATGTTTGATAGACAAATAAATAAGCTCTTACATCATCAACTATATTTACATAAGTAGAACATCATCAAGGAAACACAGAGGAAGTGTATATGCTAATAATAAATGTCCTTTGTGATAAATCATCTCAAATTCTCAAAACTCGTTTTGGAAAGAAGCAGAGCCTATAAAAGAATATATAAATTGGGTAAAAACAAGATGTGTCACAAACCATTTTTTTTTAATTCAACAGTAACTAGGCAAATCAATGCTTAAATTAGCACAAACTGGTGAAAATAAGCCTTCCTGAATTGATTTTTCTATACATTTGCCTGGAGGCAGACACAGAGTAGGAGGAATTGGGTTGTTGCCAGACCTAAAGCACTTTTCTGAGCTCCATCAACTTCTATTAATGGGCAGTGACGCCATTCTGGCCCTGAGCCAGCCGCCCAAAGCACTTAGATTTGTTCAACAGGCTGGCTGGAGGCAGGCATTGATTGCATCAGAAACGTGGCACCACACACACACCACTGATTCAGGCCAAACACCTCCAAAGAGAACTGACTTCCTGTGACGCCAGCAGAGAACAAATGGCCATTGCCCAGGTGGCTTTGCAGCAAGGAGGGGCGAACAGCCAGAGGCCCCTCCCCAGGTCTCCACAGAGCCTCTGAGTCACAGCTGTGAACAGCCAACATAGACCTTGACCCAAACAGCCTGGGTGACTTTGCCAAGCTGCTAAGTTGCTTCAGTCGTGTCCGACTCTGTGCGACCCCATGGACTGCAGCCTACCAGGCTCCTCCGTCCATGGGATTTTCCAGGCAAGAGTACTGGAGTGGGTTGCCATTGTCTTCTCCTGGGTGACTTTAGTTCCATTTTATGTAGTTAATGTGTGAAACAATGTGAGCGTGTTAGTTGCTCAGTCGTGTATGACTCTTTGCGACCCCATGTAGCCCACCAGGCTCCTCTGTCACGTCCTTTCTCCAGGCAAGGATACTGAAGAAGGTAGTCATGCCCTCGCCCAGGGGATCTTCCTGACCCAGGCATCAAACCTGGGTCTCCCTCATTGCAAACAGATTCTTTACCATCTGAGCCACTAGGGAAACCCTTAGTTAATGTGGTGAACTCACAAATGTATTTTTAAAGGTACATTGCCTCTTCCTGAATTCTCTGCTTCCCCATTGTCCTAGACTCTGTTCAGTGGTTTGTCCCAGCATTAATTCCATAGTGATTTGTGCCTAAAGTGCTCCTACGGTAGCGAAGGGGCCAGTGCTACACCATGGTCCTGTGTGCTACACATCCATTTCCCATTAGGGTGTGAGAGAGAGGGAGAGAGGAAGGACAAAGAGGTGAAATAAAGCCTCTTCTTAGAAGCCTGCTTCTTAGACCTGAAACACTTACACATAATCAATGAAATGGAGAGTCAAATTCCTAAGTCTTCAAAGATTTTCAAATGCAGAGTGAAATGTACCTCTGAGAGGCTCAGGGAACAGAAAGAGGATGTTAGGGAAAGACAGAGGAAATCTGAATAAAGTATGAACTCTATAGTTAGTAATGTATCAATGCTGGTTTGTTAATTATAGCAAATATAACTTACTAGTGTAACTTTTAATAATAGGGGAAATTGAGTATTAAAGAAATTAAATTTTTTGGATTTTAAACTTCCAAAACAAAAGGCTCATGTAAAAATATATTTTATAAATATAATATATGTAATATTTTATATGCTACTAATGTATTATATTTATATCTGAAATAGATTTGCTCCAAAATAGTCTATAATCTAGGGATGGGGGGATATTGACAGGGGTATAGAGGAAACAAGACTGGCTCTAGGGACTTTCTTGGTGGCCCAGAGGTTAAGAATCTGTACTCCTAATGTAGGTGGCATGGGTTTGATCCCTGGTTGGGAACTAAGATCCCACATGCTACATGGTATGGCAAAAAAAAAAAAAAAGACTGGCTGTAACTTAATAATTGTTGGAATTGGGTGATGGATAAATGGATGGGTATATTATATTAATATTATCCTTTCTATTTTCATATATGTTTAAAACTGTGCATAATAATAAGATCAAAAATATACACCCCCATTAAATTGAGGACTTAGAAGAAGAAACAAAGTCTATGAACTCTAGTCCTGACCTCTTTTTTAAGTCCACGAGTGTATGCATAACTTGCAGCTGAAGAGCAGCATATTTTATCAGTGCTAAAGAGTATGGGGTTCCTATTTTGTAGGGCAAGTCAATGGTATTGACTTGTGTCAAATCATGTGCTTCAGAGACTTCCCTTCCAGGGGGGTGCATTATGTTAGGCTGACCCACCATCCCACCATCCCCTACGAGCAACGGCAGACACTGCCTTCTCCAGACTGGTCAGAGCCAACGGAGCCATAGTTTTGGAAGAATATTTTTCTCCATGTGATTGATGATGGAGTAGGCAGCTCAAGTTCTGAGTCTGGTCTGGGTAAAAGTTCCTTAGTCATCTGTGACATGAAGTAGGAACTGATAAGTTCCTCTGCACTTTGCCTGCTACACCTCTACTGGTGCCAAAGCAGTACCATAAATAGGTGGTAGCCATTAGTAAGACAGTGCCCTGAATCCTTCCTTTGAGGGTACTGGTTAAGCTCCATCTCCTGCTTCTTCATCCCTCTTAAGTGAAAAGTACTAGCAGCTATCCAGGATCTCAAACAAGATGTCTGGGAGCCACTCATCCTTGACACCAGGATCTCCTTAATCTTCTAGAATCCAACCAGTTCCCAAGTTCTGAAGATTCTACCACCTTCTCTTTCCTCAAATCTATGCTCACCTCTACATCCTTGTTGCCTGTTGGAAGTTCAGACTCAGTCTTGATCACCCAAACTATTTCATGGTCTCCTACCCCTGTCTTCTATCCTTGCAACCTATTTTGATGCTGCCATGAGGATGAGCACCATGACCATCTCACTCATTTTCTGGGAACCCCCTCAGTGGTGCCCCACCACCTTCAAGATAAAGACCTTGCCCCTTAGTTTGGAACACAAAGTGGATTACAACCAGGCCTCTGCCTATCTCTGCTTCCTTTTATGCCCATCCCTCCAAGTGCAACTACCTGTAGTTCTCAGACTATGCCAAGTGGTGCCACATCTCTTTGTGGCACAGATATAACTATACCATATCTCTTCACCTGTGCTCCATGGTCATGCTCTGTTTATGCTTGTCCTCTCAGTAGAACCTCCATATCTTTCAAGACTGAGTTTAAGCACCACCCCTAAAGAAAATTATCCTGATAAGGACTTGTCATGGAGGCAAGTGTAGGGTAAACCCAGCCTACACTCCACTCACCAAACTGCATGTTCTGGGACATGGTCCCAGAGAATGAGGCTCTAATTTACAAAAAGGTGTTGTATGTGCTAACTGCACCCCTCCTGCACAAGTGGAACCAACTACTCCATTTTTTGCATTCCCACAATACTCCCTATATACCAGCCAGCACTCACTGAACTTGTAGTTTAGTGGAGAGAGGTAAGACAGAGGTTTACCTTAGCCTACCTAGGGCAATGCCATCTCATTTTTGACTGGTAACTGCTGCACATAGCCCTGAGCCTGGCACATAATAAACAATCATTGAGTAAATGATGCTATAAATAATGAACTAACTCAGAGAACTATATTGTTTTATATATTATGAGCATATTTGTTTAAGGCACAGTTTGCAAACAAGTAATGTGATAGCACATCAGAATTTTACATCTGACGAAGTGTGATCTGGTTCAATGAGCCATGTTGGTGAATATCCAGCTCATGACTAATGATCTCAAGACCCTCGTTAGAGGCATCCTCAGGAAGAGGCAGAGGCCACTGCTTGGAACCACCAGTCCCCAGCTCCCTTGCAGAAAGGCCAGTGCAGCCAGGAGGGCTCGTAACAGGAGGCCTGTTGAAAACCAGCTGTGGTTTCACTCTATGTTTGGATTTCTGTACAGGGAAGGGCACTTCCTCTTGCGTTTGTTAGAGCCAAATAACACATTCTGGGTGGACAGGACTGAAGTTGTAAACCTCCTGTTGGACATAGGAAAAGGTAGCGGCACCCTCAAGCTGGCTGAATACATAGCTTGGAACAAGAACTTGGGTGGCAGGCAAACAAGGAGTGCAGATGGCTTTTGCTGCGTCATTTTCTGCTGGGATTGCAATATGAGGGAGGCTTTGTTGATTTGTGTATAGTCTGTTATGCTTGGCAATACCTTCTAGTTAGCACTGGTTGAATACTTGCTGGCTTGTGAATTCTTCGGGATAGAGGAGAATATAAAAATATCCCAAGGTTCTCCTTGTCTTCCCCTTGTTGCAGTTAACCTAGGGCAATGGGAAACAGAGAGCTGTGAACACAGGCACTGTCTAGAGAAGTGGACAGACCACGAGTATGAGGGAAGCTGAGTCTTTGTCTGTTTCACTTCCATGATGGTATTTACCACCAAGGCTATTTTTGTCTAGTTTAAGGAAGAAGAAAATCAGATCCTAGAAAAGCATTTCAAAAAAGCAGCAGGAAAAAAGAAAACAATTAAAGCCATATCTCTTGGAGAGAGAAATAAAATTTTGGATTTTGTTGGAAACAGTGTTCCCTTACCCAGTACTGTCAAATCCATAAAAATTGGAAGGGAAAAAAGTCTTTCTGGGTTTTTGCAAGCATAGGCCATTTATTCTCCATCCTATTTCTTAATCTGGCACTTTCTTTATTCAAGTACCAAATCCAGTAAATGTTCTTTAAATGGAAAGAAAAAGAAAAGCATTAATGAATGCCAGAAAACAGCTTCCCAACTAGCCAGCCAAACCACAAATATCCAAAAATGTGATTTCATTTTGAATAATATAATGAAGAATATAAAAAAGAAATATAAAGAGAAGGGGAAAAATGTATTCTAAACATCTAAAGGATTTCTAACTTCAGATTGTGCAGGAAAGACACATGAAGAGAAATAGCTAATCGATGATTGAATTCAAAACCCAGTGTTGACAAAATTGAGAAGATAACAGCAGTCAATGAATGCTAAACCCTCATAAGGGCTTAATCTATCACCTACTCTGAGTTTCTAGAATTACATTCACATTCAGTGTCTGCATTTTCCTCAACTGTAAACAGAACTAAGGATGCCAAAGAACCAACTGAGAAACTAAAGGTGGCATGATGTGAAGACAGTAGTGTTAAAATCTGTGTTTTCTAAGCATTATTTCTTCCTCCAGAGAGGTGGGAAGGCTGCTTGTTGTTGTTATTTAGTTGCTTGGTCATGTCCAACCCTTTGTGACCCCATGGACTGTAGCCCACCAGGCTCTTCCATCCATGGGATTTTCCAGGCAAGAATACCAGAGTGGATTGCCATTTCCTTCTCCAGGGGATCTTCCTGATCCAGGGATCAAACCTGCATCTCCTGCATTGGCAGGCAGATTCTTTACCACTGAGCCACCTGGGAAGCCCAAGGAGGCTGGTAGGCTGACTTAAGTACACAGAGGATGGCCTCTACATCCCTGAAACTGGGAAAAGAAGCAAGATAATTCATAATTACTTTGGTAATTTCTCTAACCTGCTCCATAGCCCAGGAAGGAAAGCTTAGACTCCTCATTTGTTTTCCCCAAACACCTGGGCACATCTCTCTTGTTGCCTGTAAACAGTTATCATATTACAATGCTTCCGCATCTCCCTTGTTAGATTATGAACTTGAGAGCTAGAGTATCTTTATATCTCTGGTGCCAAGTATAGTGGCTGGAACATAAGTTAATTTACACAATAGCTTCCTTTTTTTGTATACAAAGAACTCAGGCCCCTTTAAGTTGTTCTGTCCTATGATTATATAATTATGTTTTAGTACTGGCACATAGGATGCATTATTTTTATATTTCATAACCAGGGAAACTGAGGTATGTACACCAACTACATCTAGCCTGGTGTTTCTCCAACTTCAGTGTGCATGCAAAGCATATGAGCCTGTTGTTAAATGCAGGTTCTAATTGAGTTGGACTAGGGAGGGGCCTGAGATCCTGCCTTTCTAGCAAGTTCTCAGGTGATGCCAATGTTCTTGGTCCACAAGATAACACTAAGTTGAGCCACATGGAATTTATGTTCTCTCCTGAAGTCCAGAAATGAGCAGCTGAGGGTGCTTTGGAAGTTCTGCTATGTTATCAGGGGCCCAAGTTTCTTCCATCTGCTTTATTACCCTAGGTATGCTTTTACAATTGATACTTTGAAGTTGTGGTGTTGGAGAAGACTCTTGAGAGTCCTTTGCACAGCAAGGAGATCAAACCAGTTAACCCTAAAGGAAATCAACCCTGAATATTCACTGGAAGGATTGATGCTGAAGCTGAAGCTCCAATACTCTGGCCACCTGATGCAAAGAACCAACTCATTGGAAAAGATCCTGATGCTGAGAAGGACTGAGAACCAAAGGTGAAGGGGCACCAGAGGATGAGATAGATAGCATCACTGACTCAATGGATATGAATTTGAGCAAACTCTGGGAGAAAATGGATGACAGAGGATCCTGGCATGCTGCAGTCCATGGGGTAGCAAAGAGTCAGACATGACTTAGCAACTGAACAACAACAAGATGCTTTACAACCTCATGGTCTCCTCTTGTCTCAAGATGGCAGCTGCCACTCTGGCTATCATATTAGAAGAGAAGAGGAAGAACCAAGGACCATAGGTATGGCTGGGTCAGTCCTTATATTAGAGTTTTCAGAAAGAGCCCCAGTCAAGAACCTTCACTGTGTAGGAAAAACTTACTTCTTCCTTGTGTTTCCCTTTTACTTTTACATTACTACCACACTCATAATACTTCTGACACAAGACATGTGAGGTTTTTTTCTCCCACATCAAGCAATTCTGTGCCACCAGCTGGGTGTCCTACAATTTAACTTGGTTTTGACACTAACTGGCGCACTAAGCACAGCCAAGAGGAGCTACCCCACGTCCGAGGTCAGGGGTGGTGGCCAAGAGGAGCTACCCTACACCCGAGGCCAGGGCAGCAACCGGGAGGAGCAACCCTACACCTGAGGCCAGGGGTGGTGGCCAGGAGGAGCAACCCCACGTCCAAGGAGCCGTGGCTGCGCAGGCGCAGGAGGGCCTAGAGGAGCCATCTCACGTTGAAGGTCAGGAAGGGCGGCAGTGAGGAGATACCCCTCATACAAGGTAAGGAGCAGCAGCTGCACTTTGCTGGAGCAGCCGTGAAGAGATACCCCATGCCCAAGGTAAGAGAAACCCAAGTAAGATGGTAGGTGTTGCAAGAGGGCATCAGAGGGCAGACACACTGAAACCATACTCACAGAAAACTAGTCAATCTAATCACACTAGGACCACAGCCTTGTCTAACTCAATGAAACTAAGCCATGCCTGCGGGGCAACCCTGCGGATCATGGTGGAGAGGTCTTACAGAATGTGGTCCACTGGAGAAGGGAATGGCAAACCACTTCAGTATTCTTGCCTTGAGAACCCCATGAACAGTATGAAAGGGCAAAATGGTAGGATACTGAAAGAGGAACTCCCCAGGTCAGTAGGTGCCCAATATGCTACTGGAGATCAGTGGAGAAATAACTCTAGAAAGAATGAAGGGATGGAGCCAAAGCAAAAACAATACTCAGCTGTGGATGTGACTGGTGATAGAAGCAAGGTGCGATGCTGTAAAGAGCAATATTGCATAGGAACCTGGAATGTCACTCAGATGACCATTATATCTACTACTGCGGGCAGGAATCCCTCAGAAGAAATGGAGTAGCCATCATGGTCAACGAGAGAGTCCAAAATGCAGTACTTGGATGCAATCTCAAAAGCAACAGAATGATCTCTGTTAGTCTCCAAGGCAAACCATTCAATATCACGGTAATCCAAGTCTATGCTCCAACCAGTAATGCTGAAGAAGCTGAAGTTGAACGGTTCTATGAAGACCTACAAGACCTTTTAGAACTAACACCTAAAAAAGATGTCCTTTTCATTATAGGGGACTGGAATGCAAAAGTAGGAAGTCAAGAAACACCTAGAGTAACAGGCAAATTTGGCCTTGGAATGCAGAATGAAGCAGGGCAAAGACTAATAGAGTTTTGTCAAGAAAATGCACTGGTCATAGCAAACACCCTCTTCCAACAACACAAGAGAAGACTCTACACATGGACATCACCAGATGGTCAACACCGAAATCAGATTGATTATATTCTTTGCAGCCAAAGATGGAGAAGCTCTATACAGTCAACAAAAACAAGACCAAGGGAAAAAAAAAAAAACAAGACCAAGAGCTGACTGTGGCTCAGATCATGAACTCCTTATTACCAAATTCAGACTCAAATTGAAGAAAATAGGGAAAACCGCTAGACCATTCAGGTATGACCTAAATCAAATCCCTTATAATTATACAGTGGAAGTGAGAA
Source organism: Ovis canadensis (assembly GCF_042477335.2). NCBI lineage: Eukaryota > Metazoa > Chordata > Mammalia > Artiodactyla > Bovidae > Ovis > Ovis canadensis. Next base: position 37,520,324 of record NC_091260.1, read on the forward strand.
ATAGATTTAAGGGCCTAGATCGGATAGATAGAGTGCCAGATGAACTATGGACTGAGGTTCGTGACACTATACAGGAGACAGGGATCAAGACCATCCCCATGGAAAACAAATGCAAAAAGCAAAATGGCTGTCTGGGGAGGCCTTACAAATAGCTGTGAAAAGAAGAGCAGTGAAAAGCAAAGGAGAAAAGGAAAGATATAAGCATCTGAATGCAGAATTCCAAAGAATAGCAAGAAGAGATAAGAAAGTCTTCTTCAGCGATCAATACAAAGAAATAGAGGAAAAGAACAGAATGGGGAAGACTAGAGATCCCTTCAAGAAAATTAGAGATACCAAGGGAATATTTCATGCAAAGATGGGCTCGATAAAGGATAGAAGTGGTATGGACCTAACAGAAGCAGAAGATACTAAGAAGAGGTGGCAGGAATACATAGAAGAACTGTACAAAAAAGATCTTCACGACCCAGATAATCACGATGGTATGATCACTTATCTAGAGCCACACATCCTGGAATGTGAAGTCAAGTGGGCCTTAGAAAGCATCACTACAAACAAAGCTAGTGGAGGTGATGGCATTCCAGTGGCGCTATTTCAAATCCTGAAAGATGATGCTGTGAAAGCGCTGCACTCAATATGCCAACAAATTTGGAAAACTCAGCAGTGGCCACAGGACTGGAAAAGGTCAGTTTTCATTCCAATCCCAAAGAAAGGCAATGCCAAAGAATAGTCAAACTATTGCACAATTGCACTCATCTCACATGCTAGTAAAATAATGCTCAAAATTCTCCAAGCCAGGCTTCTGCAATATGTGAACCCTGAACTTCCTGATGTTTAAGCTGGTTTTAGAAAAGGCAAAGGAACCAGAGATCAAATTGCCAACATCCTCTGGATCATGGAAACAGCAAGAGAGTTCCAGAAAAACATCTATTTCTGCTTCATTGACTATGCCAAAGCCTTTGACTGTGTGGATCACAATAAACTGTGGAAAATTCTGAGAGAGATGGGAATACCAGACCACCTGACCTGCCTCTTGAGAAACCTGTATGCAGGTCAGGAAGCAACAGTTAGAACTGGACATGGAACAACAGACTGGTTCCAAATAGGAAAAGGAGTGCATCAAGGCTGTATAATGTCACCCTGCTTATTTAACTTCTATGCAGAGTACATCATGAGAAACGCTGGGTTGGAAGAAACACAAGCTGGAATCAAGATTGCCGGGAGAAATATCAATCACCTCAGATATGTAAATGGCACCATCCTTATGGCAGAAAGTGAAGAGGAACTAAAAAGCCTCTTGATGAAAGTGAAAGAGGAGAGTGAAAAAGTTGGCTTAAAGCTCAACATTCAGAAAACTAAGCTCATGGCATCCGGTTCCATCACTTCATGGGAAATAGATGGGGAAACAGTGGAAACAGTGTCAGGCTTTATTTTGGGGGCCTCCAAAATCACTGCAGATGGTGACTGCAGCCATGAAATTAAAAGACGCTTACTCCTTGGAAGAAAAGTTATGACCAACCTAGATAGCATATTCAAAAGCAGAGACGTTACTTTGCCAACTAAGGTCCGTCTAGTCAAGGCTATTTCCAGTGGTCATGTATGGATGTGAGAGTTGGACTGTGAAGAAGGCTGAGCGCCAAAGAATTGATGCTTTTGAACTGTGGTGTTGGAGAAGACTCTTGAGGGTCCCTTGGACTGCAAGGAGATCCAACCAGTCCATTCTGAAGGAGATCAGCCCTGGGATTTCTTTGGAAGGAATGATGCTAAAGCTGAAACTCCAGTATTTTGGCCACCTCATGCGAAGAGTTGACTCATTGGAAAAGACTCTGATGCTGGGAGGGATTGGGGGCAGGAGGAGAAGGGGATGACAGAGGATGAGATGGCTGGATGGCATCACTGACTCGATGGACGTCAGTCTGAGTGAACTCCGGGAGTTGGCGATGGACAGGGAGGCCTGGCGTGCTGCGATTCATGAGGTCGCAAAGAGTCTGACACGACTGAGCAACCGAAGTGAACTGAACCTGGAGATAGGGGCTTCCCAGGTGTCATTAGTCATAAAGAACCTGCCTGCCAATACAGGAGATGCAAGAAATGCAGGTTTGATCCCTGGGTTGGGAAGATCCCCTGGAGATGGAAATAGCAGCCCACTCCGGTATTCTTGCCTGGGAAATCACATGGACAAGAGGAGCCGAGCGGGCTACAGTCCATAGGATTGCACAGAGTCGGACATGACTGAAGCAACTTAGTACGCACCTGGAGATAGCATCAAATTTTAGAAGGTAAGGGCTCCACCCCACAAGACTGATCATCTGCCCAATTCCCACACTTCAGATCCCAGTCCTAAATCCAGCTTGTCACCTGTGCTTCTGAATAACTTGTTATAAATTGGAGGTTCCCATGCCCCCTTCCTCAGGTTCATCTAATTTTCTAGAATGGCTCACATGATTCAGGAAACAAATTTACTTACTAGATTATGAGTTTATTCAAAGGATATCACTCAGAAACGGCCAGATGGAAGACGTATGCAGGACAAGATGTGGGGAAAGGGTCTTGGAGTTGCCGTGCCCTCTTGAAACTGACCTAGGTTGGATTTATGTTGGTCTTGAAACAGGAAGGAAGCGGGCAGGGCACAGCCTTTAAAAGAATGACATAACCATGCATGCGTGCATGTTCAGCTGTTTCAGTTGTGTCCTACTGTTTGTGACCCTATGGACTATATCCCGCCAGGCTCCTCTGTCCACAAGATTCTCTGGGCAAGAATACTGGAGTCGATGGCCATGCCCTCCCTCAGGGGACCTTCCTGACCCAGGGACTGACTCTATGTTTCCTGTGTCTCCTGCATTGCTGGCAGATTCTTTACCTCTGAGCCACTGGGTAGCCATGTGTGTGTGTGTTAGTCGCTCAGTCTTGTCCAACTCTGTGACCCCATGGACGGTAGCCCACCAGGCTTCTTTGTCCATGGGATTCTCCAGGCAAGAATACTGGAGTGGGTTGCCATTTCCTTCTCCACTGTGTAGCCATCAGTTCAGTTCAGTCGCTCAGTCATGTCTGACTCTTTGCAACCCCATGAATCGCAGCACGCCAGGCCTCCCTGTCCATCACCAACTCCCAGAGTTTACTCGAACTCTTGTCCATCGAGTCGGTGATGCCATCCAGCCATCTCATCCTCTGTCATCCCCTTCTCCTCCTGCCCCCAATCCCTCCCAGCATCAGAGTCTTTTCCAGTGAGTCAACTCTTCAAATGAGGTGGAGGTCCCCTGAGGGAGGGCATGGCCATCCACTCCAGTATTCTTGCCCAGAGAATCTCGTGGACAGAGGAACCTGGCGGGATACAGTCCATAGGGACACAAACAATCGGACACAACTGAAACTCCAAATTATTGGAGTTTCAGCTTTAGCATCAGTCCTTCCAATGAACACCCAGAACTGATCTCCTTTAGTATGGACTGGTTGGACCTCCTTGCAGTCCAAGGGGCTCTCAAGAGTCTTCGAGCATGACAAAAACTGGTTAGAACCAACTAAGTCCAAGATGGTGAAAGATTTGATTCCTAGTGTACCTTGAGCCTCATACACTCATTGTAATACATTAGCATAAGTTAAGTGACACATCCACCGACACCATGATAGTTCTGAGGCTGACCATCAAAGATCAAAAAGTGGGAGGTGGCCCAATTCCTGGAAATCTCCACCCCTTCCCCAAAATAGTTGGAATAATCCTCCTGATCATTAGTCTGTGAAATTTTGTTGTTGTTCAGTCACTCAGACTCTTTGCGACCCCATGGACTGCAGCACGCCAGGCTTCCCTATGAAATTACCTAGCCCATAAAAACTAACCATGCCTTATTTCTAGGCCTCTCACTTTCTGAACTGGTCTACACTCTATGGAGTGTGTTTCTCTCTAAATAAATCCACTTCTTACCTACCACTTTGTCTCTCACTGAATTCTCTGTGAGATGAGATATCAAGAACCTAAGCTTCATTAAGTCCTAAGACCAAGTGTATGTCCTCAGTGAAAAGGCCATGGATTTGGGCTTCCCTGGTGGTCTAGAGGTTAAGAATCTGCCTTGCAATGCAGGAGACATGGGTTCAATCCCTGATCCAGGAAGATCCCACATGCCACGAGGCAAAGAACCCTGTGCACCACTACTACTGAGCCTATGTTCCACAACTACTGAGCCCATGTGCTCATGGTCTGCAACAAGAGAAGACACTGCAGTGAGAAGCCCATGCACCACAACTAGGGAGTAGCTCCTGCTCTCTGCAACTAGAGAGTAGCTCCCGCTCTCTACAACTAGAGAGTAGCTCCCGCTCTCCACAACCAGAGAAGCCCATGGGTAGAAACCGAGACCCAGCACAGCAAAAAAAAAGACCATGGGTTCAAGTCCTAATCTGAGTTGCATGGTTTCACTCTCTGATTTTACCACTTCACGTGCTCACTGCACCAAAATATTTCCAAACCCCTACCTTACGAGTTGTTGTGGAAGCTTCATTATTTAGGCATGGTTGATTAAATCATTGGTTATCTGTCATGGATTCAATGGCTCAGCCTTTCTCCCCTCCCCTGAGATCGGGGTGGGACTGAAATTTCCAACCCTCTAATCACAGGGCTGGTTCTCCTGCAACCACTTAGGTATGGTCCAAAAGTCACCTCATTAGAATAAACTCAGGTGTCATTGAAGAGAGTTTCTTCTGAATATCAAGACACCTTTATTACTCTTATCACTTAGGAAATTTCAGGGGTTTTAGGAACTCTGTGCCAGAAATAGTGATGAAAAGTGAAGGGAAAGTGAAAGTGAAGTCGCTCAGTCATGTCCAACTCTTTGCAACCCCGTGGACTGTAGGCCACCAGGCTCCTCCGTCCATGGGATTTCCCAGACAAGAACCAAACACGTTAACATATTTCTTTATATAAATCACAGTATCATATTCACCTACATCTCACAGGCCAAAATGGCCTAGTCACCTGTGTAAAGGAAGGATTGAAAATGTGGTTTTTCAGCTGGGTGCACTGCTGATAACATTCAGTTGAGGTTCTCTTAGTAAGGAAGAAGGGGAAAGGGAGGCCAGGCAAACAAGTAACAGCTTCCACATCCTGAGTGCGGACTCAGTTGAATCCAACTCTTTGTGACCCCATGGACTGTAACAGTCTCTTCTATGAATCAAATGAGATTATTATGGATCCTCTGATAGTCATCCATGGCTTTAATCTCTGGACTTGTGGACTAAAAAGTTGCACAATATGAGAGTTTATGAGTTAAGTTGTACTGGGGGCAGAATGAGGACTGCAGCCCGGGAGAGAGCACCTCAGATATCTCTGAGAGACTGCTCCAAAGAGGTAGCGGGGGCAGGTGAATACATAAGATTTTGGTGAAAGGGGAGTTCAATGCAATCAAGTACTTACTTTACGAAAGGTTTTCTGCTAGTCACAGGAGCTGATGTCACCATGAAGGGATTTAGTGCTTTTCTAGATATGAAGAGATGCAAGGACTGGGATCATGAAATCAGTTCCTGAAAATGTCTATCTACAGACTTGTTCCACCAGTTTCCCTGGGGCACAGAGTGCCTCACTCTCCACCCTGAATTCCCCTCAGGGGGTGTTGAAGGTGGGCAGCTGCAGCGGCACAGGGTTCACTCTCCAAAGAGGCAGATGGCAAGTGCCCTCGTTGTTGTTGTTCAATCACTGATAAGTGCCAATTTGTAGTTGACAGCTGTACCCCATTCCTAAAGCAATCATACTGTTACCCTGTTCAGGTACAGATAAAAAGTCAGTTATCTTTGTGGCAAGTTCTGCCTTAGATATTCCCTGACTTCCCTTCTTGACAGAAGCCATCATCACATTAGGCTCTCAAACTTGAAGAAAGTTGGGGGGAATCAACTCTTCATACTTTCGCTGCTTCACCTTTGGAATAACATTAATATTAAATACTTTGTGTGGTTTGGGTTTTTTTTTACACAAGTTCTCAGATGCCAGGGAAGCACTGTGACATCAGTTGAGCAGCTGGCTCACAGATACTGGCAGGCCCTCCAGCTATTTGTCCCTGAGGTTATGGCTTATAAATCAGGGAGTAAATTCAAAGGGGATGTGCTGCTTTCCAAGCTTAGTGCCAGTTCAGTTTATTCCTTGAATAAAGTGGAGTCACCCAAGGAGAAGAAATGCCAGACCATTGATTTTTGCCTGAGCAATCACATTCTTTTCCTGGCCCTTTGCCCAGGACTTCAGGGAGAAGGCAGAGGCCAAGAAGCAATATATATTCTTGAAAGGGAAGCCTCTTGAGTGAGTAAAATGATGGCACCTGTCGGTGGCTCAAGGCAATAATAGAGGACCTGGGCGGGGGGCGGGGGGCGGTAGGGGTGGGGGGGTTTGCTCTCTGAGATGCATGTCCTGTGTCCTAAATTATGATAGGGAAAACCAGAAAGAGAAAGGCTATCTTTTGTTTTCCTTCCCTTCTCCTCCTATCTCAAGGAGTTTACTCCTCCAAAATTTCACTCTTAGGATAGTGAATAGCTGTAGCATGTTCATCTATTACTACTAGTATTACTAAGACTTAATTCCTTAAAAATAATTTATGTAAACTAACCAAAAGTAGCTGTTATTTGTAAATGTAACATGATCTATCTATATCAGTTCCACCATAGATTTGGAGGGGATGGGACAGGGGAAGAGGGTAGTCCACTGTGAAATGAAAATATCTCCTGCCATATTGATATACAAGAAAAGTCACAGCCATCATCGATTTCTAGCCTCCAAATGTGAATGAGGGCTCCCAAAACTTTGATCCAGTAGTTGCCGCCACCCCCACAGTGATTGCCGAGGAGCTGGGGGAATGCAAGTGTTAGGTAGTTAGAATAGGAAACAGGAGTCCAAAATGGCAGTGGCTAAAAGACAAGGAAAGGAAAAGCCCGCGAAAATAGAACAAAGGAAGGTCAAAGGAGGACTGGAGTGAGGACCTCAGGTAGAACAAACACCACTCCTGGCTAGCCCAATTTACTTAGGGCAGGCCCAGGGGGAGGAAAAAGCCTTTAAAAAGAGGAGCCAAAGGGCTCTCTCTCTCTCTCCCTCCCTCCCTCCCTCCCTCCCTCCCACTCTCTCTCCCATGCGCTGGAGCGCTCCCCCACTCTCTTCTCTCTGCATCCTTATGTCGGCATGCCCTCACGCCTCAAGGATGGATTTTCCTGCTATTTTCTAAATAAATAGAGCTGTAACACGAAGCTGTAACACTGATCTGTCTAAGAGCTATATCATGTCTGTTTGAGACCTGAGAGCTATTACGCGGTCTTTCCAAAACTCGAGAGCTGTGATGCACCAAGGGCTTTAATGTCCGTCACTCCAAATCTTTGTTGTGACAAGACTGAACCAAAGAGAATACACTCGCCTGACGCAAGAATCAGCCATCTGCCATATCTACCACTCCTTAAAATGAACAAGGAAACAGGACTTGGCCCCATACCTGAGGTACACATGAAAGGAACTCAGTGAGCCCAGAGGCTTGCATCTTCCCATACACTGAAATTCCTTAACTTAATATCTGATTTTTCTTCAGTTCAGTTCAGTTCAGTTCAGTTCAGTCCAGTCGCTCAGTCATGTCCGACTCTTTGCGACCCCATGAATCTCAGCATGCCAGGCCACCCTGTCCATCACCATCTCCCAGAATTCACCCAGACTCACGTCCATCGAGTCAGTGATGCCATCCAGCCATCTCATCCTCTGTCGTCCCCTTCTTACCTCACTATAATCTTTGATGTTCAGACTGCTTGTTCCCTTTGTTGCAAACTTGTGTATAGCCTGATTCACCCTTCTACCTCCTTTTAGCCGTTTTCCCAGAGCTACCGAAATGCCATCTCCTGGGCTCTGAGTCCTAAATATTCCCACCAAATAAAATAACTCTCTACTTTCAGGTTGTGACTATATATTTTAGTCAACACCATGGATCTATATACATGTCAAGCATTATTACAAATCAAATGTTTTTCATATATACTAATTACTCTTTTTCAAGTGCTATTGGTGTAGTCTTAATTATTAAATGCAAATTTATTTTTAACTGTGACTTAATTTTTAATTGAGAAAATAAATTATGGCAAAAAGCAATCACTGGATATTAAAAATACAACAACCATTGTGTGACAATATGCAAAATTTTGAATATTAAGCAGACATATTTATACTTGGACACTGGGACCTTCTATTCTATACTATCAGGGAATGAACATTTATATTGAGGTTTGGGATTTTGGGGGTTTTTTGTATTGAGTTCAATCTAGAAGTTGGTCTTTGTGTCCTGTTTATGTCAAAGAATGTGGAATACATGGGTAAATGTATCTATAGCTGAGAAAAAAAAATATTTAAAGTTTGGAAAGTCAAAGAAGTTGATACCTGATTCCTTTTTGCCCATGGGCCTGAATTTCACAAAGGCTTTTGCAGAGTAGCATGCTTCATATATTCAGAAACTAGTTACTGAGTGCGTACCATTTACAAAGCATTGTTCTAGTTGCCTAGAATACAACAGCAAATAAAAGAGACAAAAATGCTTACATTCCTGGAGCATAAAATCCTTTATATGATTTGGTGGGGGAGGAAAAAATGTCAACCAAACACTCCTCATATGATGTTACCCAGCTAAATTACCACTCCAGCTTTGGCAGTAAGACCAAGAAAATACTTACACATAACTGAAGGATTCTGCAAGCCCATTGATAAATCTTACCATGTTGTAAACTGCTCTCATCTTATTCATTTATTTCTCAGAGACTAGTAAAACTAACTCTGAACACCTAGAATCAATGCAAATCTCATCACACCCCTTCAGAATGATGCTGCTGCCGCTGCTGCTGCTAAGTCGCTGCAGTTATGTCCGACTCTGTGCGACCCCATAGATGGCAGCCCACCAGGATCCCCTGTCCCTGGGATTCTCCAGGCAAGAACACTGGAGTGGGTTAGATACCATCAAATGAAATATTCATTTCTGAAGATAATAATTTTTAAAAGTTCACCTTTATTTCTCAGAAACTTGCTACAGACAGTTTACTTTAAAAATACTTCATGAGGGGGTGGGGAATGCCTCACAGGGTCTTGTGAGGATTTCATCAGAGCATTTCAAAGGGTGCGGTGACTTGGAACAACTATCCTACATTCTTCTCATGGGACTCCTGGCAGGAATTCTAAGAGGAATTTTGGGATGGTGAAGGATCCAGAGAGCTGGTTCTCAAAAGAAAGAAAGAAAGGGAGGAGAGAAGGAAGGAGGCGGGAGAGAGAGAGAGAGAGAGGGGAAAGAAAGAGAAAGATCAGAGAAGAAAAGAAAAAGAAAGGAAGAAAAGAAAAACTTGAGGCTCAGGGACAAATACTTGCACAGATGACCAGCTGATGAACATCAGTATAGTTATCAGCAACAGAAGGAAGAATAACAAACAGTGGATAGAAAATGGGTTTTGTTGCCTGCCGCCTGGCTTCACCCATTCTTTAACTCATTCTTCATGCCCACTCTGAAGCCCCTACCCTAGTGAACAGTGTGGCTGCCCCTGTTTCTTTCTTCTTCCCCACTTCATTCAACAAGTACTGAACAAGCCAGGTCTTGGGCTAGGCCTGAGGATACAGGGCAGGAGTCCAAAACAAAGGATGGGACTGCCCTCAGAGAATTTTCATTCCTCATTGTCATTTCAGGGGTGCCCCTCCTGGGATGTCACCAGTTCCAGCCCTGCCTACTACTCCCTTCTCCCCACCTCACCTGACCCCTGACTCGTGCTTCAAGAGAACTCCCTTTTACTTTCTGTGTTGAGGTCCCAGACATGATTTCATTCAGGAAAAAGTTCTGCTTTTAAAAAAATAGTACTGAAAGCCTCTGGTCTCTTTTATGCCCACTGGATTTGAGGGATATATACATATATAATATTATATATAATATTTTGTAAATTTAATAAAATTATATATAATGTTTCATAGATAACATATTATAATATATAATGTTTAGTGGCTCAGTTGTGTCTGACTCTTTTGCACCCCATGGACTATGGTCCACCAGCTCCTCTGTCCATGGAATTCTCCAGGCAAGAATACTGAAGTAGATAGCAATTTCCTTCTCTAGGGAATCTTCCCAAGCCAGGGACTGAACCTATGTCTACTGTATTGCAGGCAGATTCTTTACCATGGAGCCACAAAGGACATCCCAATATATAATAATAGTATTACTTATAATAATATATCAGGACATAACAGTAATTCTGAGCCAAAGCGGACTCTGTGCAGGCCTCACCTGTGGCAGGGCTCACCGGTGCTGCCCTGCTCTGACACTGATGAGGAGAAAGGTGGTGTTGAACTCCTGGATAAAGTCTCATGACAAAAAGCAGAGTGGTGGATACACATTGGACTCTGGAACTCTTTTTATTTTTGCCTGATTTTTAAAAAAATAAATCTGATTTTAATGGACAAATTTATATGTTTTAATTACACATCCCCATCCCACGCCATCCCAGAGGGCTTTGGAAACACCCTCTCTTGGGTTGTCAACACAAGTTCCTTTCTGCCATTATGACAGTCGAGGAGAAACTAGGAGACATTATCAATCTTTTTAAAAGTTCGTCCAGACAGTTCCCTGCTGGGAGGTACCTTGTCAGGATTGTTATGGGTAATCCAGGACCTCCCAGAGGGCCAGGACCTAAGAGAAGAGACCTTACTTCTACTGACATTGGTGACCCTCTTCTCCCAAGGCTGGGCCTTATAATTCAAGGAGATGCTTGAGGTTGGGCTTCTTTTACCTCTGCTTATTCTGCCAGGGTACATGTTGGACATCATATTGAATTTAGATTCTGAAAACTGAGGCCTATAATCACCATATTCCCAATTTCATTCACTTTTAAAGGCTTATTTCCAATTGGACTCCCTACGGAGCTCTGCCAAAGGAGCACCACCTCCTTCAGCCGCAGGAAATGACAACTCCCTTAGTCCTCAGCCTGGCCCCCAGCCCATTCTCACTCATTGCTCAACGTCATCTTGCCCTTACATAACCTCATTGGTCAGCCTCATCATTAACCTCTGAGAGGCCCCTCAAAAAATCCTGCAGACTACTTCTCCTCTGGGAGTGACTAAGCAAAACTAAATCAGGCCCAGATGAACTTTGTGTCTTGGGGGGTGGGGATGGGGGGCGGCCTTGGTGGATCTCAGGATAGGCCCCAGGCCATCGGGCCCAAGCTTAAATCTTGGGTGTATAATTTACTTTGTGTGGATTGTGAAATATCTCCAGTTCCTGTATTCTCATCTGCAAAATTGAGATAAAAATAGCCCTTATTTCCAAGGGTTGCTTGAAAGTTTGAATGAATGAGGTGTGCTATGTATTTAAGCTACTTGCCATAGTAAGTCATCAGTAAATATTAGAAATTACTATTTTGGTCAATGCTGGTATTGACATCGGCTTTGCCAAATTCATCCATCCATTTGCTCATTTAAAGTGTATTTACTGGGCACCTATGATACATGAGCAATAAGTCACAAATTAAGGACAGAAGTTTTACACAAAATATAAATATAGATTCTAATGTGTTAGTTTTTCTGAATGTTTGTTTGGGTTTTTTTGTTTGTTTGTTTCATTTTTGTTTTTTTTTTTAAGATGATAAGGCATACAAAAAAACTGGAGTTTTAAAATGCTCACCTACCACTTTCCTGGTTTTAAAGTTTCATTTCCCCAGTTAGAAAAGCTTCTGGTGGCCAACCCATCATGACTCCTGGGAGCAAATTTTCACTGTCACCCTCAAGAGGTCTGAGTTAGGAAACTCATGGCAGGACTTTAAAATTTTCACTTTCCAGTTAGATTTTCCGAAATGTAAACATGATTTTTCTCCACATTATATTCCCCTCTATTGCTGCTGCTGCTCTATTGAGATACTGTTTAAAATGAGTCTTACAAAAATAAATAAAAGGTAAGATATTTGAAGAGCAGACCTTATATCTGGGCTGATTTCCTGCTCTGATAGCTGATCCCGGGTAGGGAGGGGAGGCCACATGAAGTGACAATTGCTCAGTCACGTCCAATTCTTTGCAACCCCATGGACAGTAGCCCTCCAGACTCCTCCATCCATGTATTTCTCCAGGCAAGAATACTGGAGTGAGTTGCCATTTCCTTCCCTGAGGGATCTTCCCAACCCAGGGGTAGAACCCAGGTCTCCTGCACTGTAGGCAGACTCCTTACCATCTGAGCCACCAGGGTAAGTATTATGTTGAGTGAAATAAGTCAAACAGAGAAAGGAAAATATTGTATGATGTCACTTATCATGTGAAATCTTAAAAATGCAACAAACTAGTGATTATAACAGAAAAAAAAAAAGGAACAGGCTCACAGATATAAAGAATATATGAGTTAGTGGTTACCAGTTGGGAGGGGACAATAAAGGGGTAGGGGATTAAGAGGGACAAACTATTATGTGTAAAATAAACTACAAGGATATATTGTACAACATAAAGAATAAAGCCAGTATTCTACACAAGTTTTTTAAAAGCATGAACAATTAAATATTCAAAATGTAAAAAAAAGAAAGAAAAGAAAGAGAAGGATTGTCAAGAGATGAGGCAGGGTTCATATCCCAGCTCCTACCATTCTTTCTGGGTGAACTTAGGCAAGTTGCTGACTCTCTCTACACTTCTATTTTTCTGATCTATAAAGGTGGGCAATAAAAATACCTATTCTGCACACTTATTCATTTAGATAAATGAAGCGATTCATCTAGAATATCAGTAAGTACACATAAACTTTTGCTGTCAGTGCCAGTCATCGATCAATAATTTTTACCCCAAGAGTCAGTCTTAAGATGCAGCTTTCTTCCTAAAAGGAAAATTCTTCACCACACTTTAAAGATTTCATATACTACTATTCAACTGTCCTGTGTGTCATTAAATATGAGGAGTAAAATCATATCCATCTTTAGACATGAAAACTGAGGCTTCAAGAGTGGTCCTGTAAGTTTATAAAACTTATTGGTATGTCAGAAAAATAACACAAACTCAGATTGTCTGACACCAGTGCCAAGGTGTTTTATTTTAAACCTTCCTATACCAATGGCCCAGGTGGGTGGGGGGAATGACAGTTTTTGCAAAAACCATAAGCCTTTCAGAAGGCATCATTGACTTTATCTGAAAATACACCCTGGCAGGGATATTTTTAAGTCATTAAAGTCAACATACTATCTATCCAGCAGCCATTCTTCAAAAAACTTCATGTAGAGTTAGAGTATCAATAGGTACTGAATATCAAAAATTGTAAAGAGAGCCTGTCTTGCTGATGAATGGACAATCACATCAAGTGTAAGAATCATAAAGCCAGTTTTGTCAGTTTGTGAAATAGGGAACTGCATCAGATTGTCTCTCCAATCCAGCAGTTTGAAAACTGGAAGAAGCCTTGCAGAAACTGGAGAGCAGTCCAGGATTTCCTGCTGGATAAGGTAAAGCAGCAGACCAATCAGAACAGGCCTCTCACCTCTGAGTTGGGCTGGCTCGGCAGATAGCTGTAGAATAGAAGATGTTACAAAGTTATGTAGGTGTGGAGAAAAGGGAACCCTCTTACACTGTTGGTGGGAATGCAAACTAGTACAGCCACTATGGAGAATAGTGTGGAGATTCCTTAAAAAACTGGAAATAGAACTGCCTTATGACCCAGCAATCCCACTTGCGGGCATACAACACCGAGGAAACCAGAATTGAAAGAGACACGTGTACCCCAATGTTCATCGCAGCACTGTTTATAATAGCCAGGACATGGAAGCAACCTAGATGTCCATCAGCAGATGAATGGATAAGAAAGCAGTGGTACATATACACAATGGAGTATTACTCAGCCATTAAAAAGAATACATTTGAATCAGTTCTAATGAGGTGGATGAAACTGGAGCCTATTATACAGAGTGAAGTAAGCCAGAAAGAAAAACACCAATACAGTATACTAATGCATATATATGGAATTTAGAAAGATGGTAACGATAACCCTGTATGCGAGAGAGCAAAAGAGACAAATGTATAGAACAGTCTTTTGGACTCTGTGAGAGAGGGCGAGGGTGGGATGATTTGGAAGAATGGCATTGAAACATGTATATTATCATATGTGAAACAAATCGCCAGTCCAGGTTTGATGCATGATACAGGATGCTCGAGGCTGGTGCACTGGGATGACCCAGAGGGATGGGATGGGGAGGGAGGTGGGAGGGGGGTTCAGGATGGGGAACACATGTACACCCATAGCGGATTCATGTCAATGTATGGCAAAACCAATGCAGTATTGTAAAGTAATTAGCCTCCAATTAAAATAAATAAATTTATATTTTAAAAAAGTTATCTAGGGACTTTCTTGGTAGTCTAGTGGTTAAGAATCTGCCTTCCAATGCCTTGAATGTGGATTATTTCCCTGGTAGGGGAACTAAGATCCCACATGCTGCAGGGCAACTAAGCCCGAGTGACAAAACAGAAAACCCAGTGCAGCCAAAAAGCTAAAAAGGTTTATGTAGAATGTGGAGACCCTCCAGAGGGCCAGGGACCATGCTAGGCACTTTGCACAATAACCACACATAATTCTGTAATTAGAGGGACCAGAACCAAAGAACAGTGTTTCCACAAGGCTGTTTTGACACAGTTTTACTTTTTTAAAAAGATGACTCAGTTCAGTTCAGTTGCTTATTCGTGTCCAACTCTTTGCAACCCCATGAACCGCAGCACGCCAGGCCTCCCTGTCCATCACCAACTCCAGGAGTTTACTCAAATTCTTGTCCAGTAAATCGGTGATGCCATCCAACCATCTCATCCTCTGTCATCCCCTTCTCCTCCTGCCTTCAATCTTTCCCAGCATCAGGGTCTTTTCCAATGAGTCAACTTTTTGCATGAGGTGGCCAAAGTATTGGAGTTTCAGCTTCAACATTAGTCCTTCCAATGAACACCCAGGACTGATCTTTAGGATGGACTGGTTGGATCTCCTTGCTGTCCAAGGGACTCTCAAGAGTCTTCTCCAACACCACAGTTCAAAAGCATCAATTCTTCGGCATTCAGCTTTCTTTATAGTCCAAATCTCACATCCATACATGACCACTGGAAAAACCATAGCCTTGACTAGATGGACCTTTGTTGACAAAGTAATGTCTCTGCTTTTGAATATGCTGTCTAGGTTGGTCATAACTTTCCTTCCAAGGAGTAAGTGTCTTTTAATTTTGTGGCTGCAATCACCATCTGCAGTGATTTTGGAGCCCAGAAAAATAAAGTCTGACACTGTTTCCACTGTTTCCCCATCTGTTTGCCATGAAGTGATGGGACCAGATGCCATGATCTTAGTTTTCTGAATGTTGCACTTTAAGCCAACTTTTTCACTCTCCTCTTTTACTTTCGTCAAGAGGCTCTTTAGTTCTTTACTTTCTGCCATAAGGGTGGTGTCATCTGCATATCTGAGGTGACTGATATTTCTCTCGGATGTCAGCTAGTCTGACCCTTATTCTACCTCTGCATATCTCTTCATTTATCATTTTCATTGAAACCTTTTGCCTATTATGCACTGCTTGTACTAAAGCTTTCATCTACCCTTATACCTGAACCTAGCCCATCTCACCCCACTCCACTCCATTCCTCACTGCTGGTATCAACCAGCAAAATCTAAATTTATAAGCAAACTTCTTTCAATAAGGAATCTGAATCCACTCTTCTGGACCCGAGGAACATTTGATTAAAGATTAAACACTTTATTCAAGGATTTCCCTGGTGATCCAGTGGTTAAGACTCCATGCACTCAGTGCAGGGGGCATGGCTTCAATCACTGGTCAGGGAATTAAGATCCCGCTTGCCACATGGTGTGGCCGAAAAGAAAGAAAAAGAAAGCTTTATTTATAAGAAAATTATAATTCATAAGAAAATTATTATGAAAAGATTCCTCTCTGATAGTTGTGACTTTGTATTTCATTTCCGGGATCAAAAGTCTCAAAATTCTTCTCTCAGTCCTCAAACATGTAGGCATTCCTATGGTGTTTATTCTTCACAGATGTTTTGCTCATTTCTTGGTCTTTTCCAGATTGGACAAAGTGAATTTATTAATTGCCACATGTCAGCCGCTCCACCATGAATTCTATTTGCATCTTTCAATGAGTAGGTTTAATCAAGTGCATTTTATTTATTTATTTATTTATTTATTTATTTATTTATTTTTGGCTGTTCTGGGTCTACAAGACCAGGAGCTGACTGTGGCTCAGATCATGAACTCCTTATTACCAAATTCAGACTTAAATTGAAGAAAGTAGGGAAAACTGCTAGACCATTCAGGTATGACCTAAATCAAATCCCTTATGATTATACAGTGGAAGTGAGAAATAGATTTAAGGGCCTAGATCTGATAGATGGAGTGCCTGATGAACTATGGAATGAGGTTTGTGACATTGTACAGGAGACAGGGATCAAGACCATCCCCATGGAAAAGAAATGCAAAAAAGCAAAATGGCTGTCTGAGGAGGCCTTACAAATAGCTGTGAAAAGAAGAGAGGCGAAGAGCCAAGGAGAAAAGGAAAGATATAAGCATCTGAATGCAGAGTTCAAAGAATAGCAAGAAGAGATAAGAAAGCCTTCCTCAGTGATCAATGCAAACAAAAAGAGGAAAACAACAGAATGGGAAAGACTAGAGATCTCTTCAAGAAAATTAGAGATACCAAGGGAACATCTCATGCAAAGATGGGCTCGATAAAGGATAGAAATGGTATGGACCTAACAGAAGCAGAAGATATTAAGAAGAGGTGGCAAGAATACATGGAAGAACTGTACAAAAAAGATCTTCACAACCCAGATAATCATGATGATGTGATCACTAATCTAGAGCTAGACATCTTGGAAAGTGAAGTCAAGTGGGCCTTAGAAAGCATCACTACAAACAAAGCTAGTGGAGGTGATGGCATTCCAATTGAGCTATTTCAAATCCTGGAAGATGATGCTGTGAAGGTGCTGCATTCAATATGCCAACAAATTTGGAAAACTCAGCAGTGGCCACAGGACTGGAAAAGGTCAGTTTTCATTCCAATCCCAAAGAAAGGCAATGCTAAAGAATGCTCAAACTATCGCACAATTCCACTCATCTCACATGCTAGTAAAGTAATGCTCAAAATTCTCCAAGCCAGGCTTCTGCAATATGTGAACTGTGAACTCCCTGATGTTCAAGCTGGTTTCAGAAAAGGCAGAGGAACCAGAGATCAAATTGCTAACATCCTCTGGACCATGCAAAAAGCAAAAGAGTTCCAGGAAAACATCTAATTCTGCTTTATTGACTATGCCAAAGCCTTTGACTGTGGAAATAAACTGTGGAAAATTCTGAAAGAGATGGGAATACCAGACCACCTGACCTGCCTCTTGAGAAATCTGTATGCAGGTCAAGAAGCAACAGTTAGAACTGGACATGGAACAACAGACTGGTTCCAAATAGGAAAAGGAGTGCATCAAGGCTGTATAATGTCACCCTGCTTATTTAACTTCTATGCAGAGTACATCATGAGAAACGCTGGGTTGGAAGAAACACAAGCTGGAATCAAGATTGCCGGGAGAAATATCAATCACCTCAGATATGTAAATGGCACCATCCTTATGGCAGAAAGTGAAGAGGAACTAAAAAGCCTCTTGATGAAAGTGAAAGAGGAGAGTGAAAAAGTTGGCTTAAAGCTCAACATTCAGAAAACTAAGCTCATGGCATCCGGTCCCATCACTTCATGGGAAATAGATGGGGAAACAGTGGAAACAGTGTCAGACTTTATTTTTCTGGGCTCCAAAATCACTGCAGACGGTGACTGCAGCCATGAAATTAAAAGACGCTTACTCCTTGGAAGAAAAGTTATGACCAACCTAGATAGTATATTCAAAAGCAGAGACATTACTTTGCCGACTAAGGTCCATCTAGTCAAGGCTATCGTTTTTCCAGTGGTCATGTATGGATGTGAGAGTTGGACTGTGAAGAACGCTGAGCATTGAAGAATTGATGCTTTTGAATTGTGGTGTTGGAGAAGACTCTTGAGTCCCTTGGACTGCAAGGAGATCCAACCAGTCCATTCTGAAGGAGATCAACTCTGGGATTTCTTTGGAAGGAATGATGCTAAAGCTGAAACTCCAGTACTTTGGCCACCTCATGCGAAGAGTTGACTCATTGGAAAAGACTCTGATGGTGGGAGGGATTGGGGGCAGGAGGAGAAGGGGACGACAGAGGATGAGATGGCTGGATGGCATCACTGACTCGATGGACGTCAGTCTGAGTGAACTCTGGGAGATGGTGATGGACAGGGAGGCCTGGCGTGCTGCCATTCATGGGGTCGCAAAGAGTCGGACACGACTGAGCGACTGAATTGGGTCTTCATTTCTGCTCAGGCTGTTGTCTAATTGCAGAGAGTAGGGGCTACTCTCCAGTTGCAGCGCATGAGTTTCTCATTGTGGTTCCTTCGCGTTGTGGATCTGGGGCTCTAGAGCACAGACTCAGTAGTTGTGACGCTCAGACTTAGTTGTTCCAAGGGATGGGGGACCTCTCAGGATCAGGGATCAAACCTGTGTCTCCTGCATTGGCAGACAGATTCTTTACCACTGAGTCATCAAGGAAGTGCCTGTGTAACCTCTTTGTACCAATTTATTGATACCAATATGTTGTGAGGGTTAACTGAGTTATTATATGTAAATGTATTACATATCATTTATAATGCATCCAAATATGTTATACATGCTTATTGCACATGTCAGGTATTCTCTCAAGTAATTATATAATTTTAATTATATAATTATGATTTAATTTCTAAATTAATTAATTTATTTTTGGTTGCTCTGGGTCTTTGTTGCTGCTTGTGGGCTTTCTCTAGTTGTAGTAAGCCGGGGCTACTCTTTGTTGCCATGCATAGGCTGCTCATTTTGGTGGCTTCTCTTGTTGTGGAGCACAGGCTTTAGGCACATGAACTTCAGTAGTTGCAGCAAGTGGGCTCAGTAATTGCAGCATAGGGGCTCATTTGTTGCAGCTTGTGGGCTCTAGAGCACAGGCTTACTTGCTCATGGCATGTGGAATCTTCCTGGACCAGGGATCAAACCCAGGTCTCTGGATTGGCAGGCAGATTCTTATCTGCTGTACCACCAGGAATGTCCTAGACTTTAAATTATATATTATATATAATTTTAAATTATATATATTTTAACATTATACATTATATATGATTTAAAATTACATATTTATATATACATTATTTTGCCAGTTTAAAATTAAATGTGTTGTCTGTTTAGATGGACACTTCACTCAGTAGTAATAAGCTGTTGTTCTAATTTTTGCGTCTTTATTTTTGAGCAACCCCAAGAGTAAGGATTGTGGTTGGGAAGGGAGGCAGGTTTGGGATGAGAAGCAGAGTAGAGATGCGGAAATGTAGGGCCTTGAGATATGAACAAGAGACACATTTATTTGGTCGTTTTGTCAAAGTGCTACTAGAAGAGAAAATGAGAGATGACCTGATGCTTCTGTCTCACACATTACTCAGGGCTTTTTTCACTGAAAGTTTAATTACTGAAATTAATTTCAGTTCCCCAAGCTGAAAAGTCCTAGAGTCAAAATGGCTGCACTAAGAAGATCTCATCAAAATGTCATATGTCCAGTTCTTCAACAGGTGAGGCATGGTTCTGTTGTGAAAGTGTAAAGTTGGAATGGCTAGACTTAGAAACACACATCCTAGTACAGGCCTGTGTGTGAGTGTGCCTGCTGGTAAAAAAGGCTGGAGAGAAAAGCATGCCTCAGACTGAGCTGTGGTCAAAATTTAGAAGACCTAAAAAGCTTAAAACCAGGCTTCTCTTGGACCAGAGAAGAGAAATAAGTGAGAGGTCAGAGAGGTGAAACGCTCAGCTAAGTCCCTTGCTTGGCTAGGATTTGCTCAGCAAATCAGGGGCAGAAAGTAGTTAGTGCTGACATAGCCTCTACCTCTCCTGAGACCCACAATGACACAGCCCATCCACCATAGAATTCACTCCCACGGAGCCCAGGGACACTGCAGATTCCCTTTCAACATAACTGTTCCAGGTAGATTTTCCCTTAAACACTGTCACTGGGACAGGATACATAATTTGCAGGGCCCAGTGCATGAAAATGTAGGGGCCAATATTCAAAAATTGCTGAGTTTCAAGATGACTAAAGGAGAGCATTAAGCCAGTATGAGGCCCTTTTGAGCATGGGGCTGTGATCTTAAACCCACAAAGTCAGCCTTGTCTGCCACAGGTCAGATGGTCTGCATGCGGCAGCTTACTGTGGAGAACTACTGCAAATCCATCTATAAGGGATGAGGAAGCAGGACAGGCAGGGGGAGAAGCAGCAGGTTTTTCACATCCGGTGGCCAAAGTATTGGAGCTTCAGCTTCAGCATCAGTCCTTTCAATGAAAATTCAGGCTTTATTTCCTTTAGGATTGACTGGTTTGATCTCCTTGCTGTCCAAGTGACTCTCAAGAGTCTTCTCCAACACCACAGTTCAAAAGCATCAGTTCTCGGCGCTCAGCTTGCCTTATGGTTCAGTTCTCACATCCACACATGACTACTGGAAAAGCCATAGCTTTGACAATTTGGACTTTTGTTGGATAAGTAATGTCTCTGTTTTTTAATATGCTGTCTAGGTTTGTCATAACTTTTCTTCCAAGGAGCAAGCAACTTTGCAGTCGCCATCTGCAATGATTTTGGAGCCTAAGAAAACAAAGTCTTTCACTGTTTCCACTGTTTCCTCATTTGTTTGCCATGAAGTGATGGGACCGGATGCCATGATCTTCGTTTTTTGAATGTTGAGTTTTAACTCGGCTTTTCCACTCTCCTCTTTCACCTTCATCAAGAGGTTCTTTAGTTCCTCTTCGCTTTCTGCCATAAGGGTGGTGTCATCTGCATATCTGAAGTTATTGGTATTTCTCCCAGCAATCTTGATTCCAGCTTGTGCTTCATCCAGCCTGGCATTTTACCTGATGTACTCTGCGTATAAGTTAAATAAGCAGGGTGACAACACACAGCCTTTACATACTCCTCTTCCAATTTTGAACCAGTCTGTTGATCCATGTTCAGTTCTCACTATTGCTTCTTGATCTGCATACAGGCTTCTTGGGAAACAGGTAAGGTGGTCTGGTATTAGCATCTCTTTGAGAATTTTCCACAGTTTGTTGTGATCCACACAGTCAAAGGTTTTAGAGTAGTCAGTGAAGGAGACATAGATATTCTTCTGGAATTCTTTGCTTTTGCTGTGATCCAGCAGATGTTGGCAATTTGATTTCTGGTTTTTGGCCTTTTCTAAATCCAGCTTGTACATCTGGAAGTTCCCAGTTCATGTACTGTTGAAGCCTAGCTTGGGGAATTTTGAGCATTACTTTGCTAGCATGTGAAATGAAAGCAATTGTGTGGTAGTTTGAACATTTTTTGGCATTGCCCTTTCCTGGGATTGGAATGTAAACCAACTTTTTCCAGTCCTGTGGCCACTGCTGAGTTTTCCAAATTTGCTGGCATATTGAGTGCAGCACTTTCACAGCATCATTTAGGATTTGAAATAGCTCCACTGGAATTCCGTCACCTCCGCTAGCTTTGTTCATAGTTATGCTTCCTAAGGCCCACTTGACTTCACATTCCAGGATGTCTGGCTCCGGGTGAGTGATCACACTATTGTGATTATCTGGGTCGTGAAGATCTTTTTTGTACTGTTCTTCTGTGTATTCCTGCCACCTCTTCTTAATATCTTCTGCTTCTGTTAGGTCCATACCATTTCTGTCCTTTATCGAGTTCATCTTTGCATGAAATGTTCCCTTGGTATCTCTAATTTTCCTGAAGAGATCTCTAGTCCTTCCCATTCTGTTGTTTTCCTCTATTTCTTTGCATTGATCACTGAGGAAGGCTTTCTTATCTCTCCTTGCTATTCTTTGGAACTCTGCATTCAAATGGATATATCTTTCCTTTTCTCCTTTGCCTTTCACTTCTCTTCTTTTCTCAGCTATTTTTAAGACCTCGTCAGACAACCGTTTTGCCTTTTTGCATTTCCTTTTCTTGGGGAAGGTTTTGATCACTGCCTCCTGTACAATATCACAAACCTCTGTCCATAGTTCTTTAGACACTCTACCTAGCATATCTAATCCCTTGAATCTATTTGTCACTTCAACTGTATAATCAAGGTATTTGATTTAGGTCATATCTGAATGGTATAGTGGTTTTCCCTACTTTCTTCAATTGAAGTCTGACTTTTGCAATAAGGAGTTCCTGATCTGAGCCACAGTCAGCTCCTGGACTTGTTTTTGTGGCTGTCATTGGTAGAGAGTAATTCCCGTAAGGACTCACTCGCCCAGTGCTTCAGCATCTAACGGTCCCAGTAGTGCCTCTTCCTGAGAGGAGATCCAGGCTGAGCACACAGCATCCGCTGCATATGCCGCCCCCATCAATCAATGGCAGATATTTTCCATTCCTGAAATAGATGTTGTAGTTGATGACCTTCTGAGCCCAGTGTGATGAGGTCATTTCAGTAACCTAAAACAAGGCAACCATAAGAAAAGAGAATACCAGGAAAAGGGCTGGGGATGTGGTGCCACTCCTCCATGTCGGGGGCAGAAGACCAGAGCACTGATTTTACCGGGAGGCTTGGGAACCAAAGCAGGTGCTTCAGAGACTTTGTAGATTTTGTGTTGTTTTATCATCTGTATTTGTTTTCTGAAATTTTCCCTTTTCACATTAAACAGATGCCAGTATTTTCAAAATGAAGTCTATTAAAAAACAAGAGGAAAAACAAAAGGCTAGGTTTTGTTTTTGCTGGGCTGGATGGATGGGGGATAGCATGTCTTCCAAGCCCACGGGGAAGTGACAGATAGACTGGAAATGTTAGAATCTCTCAGGCCAGGTGGACATTCAGAAAGGAGCAGGGACCCCTGTGCCCATGCCTGGAGATCTCATCTACTCACACCATGAAGGCTTCTGTGTCTTGTTTAAATTAAGGAGCCTCTGCAGGGCTACAGTGTTGATTTTAGATTCTAGTGCCAAGACTTCTGAAATGACGGATGTAAAAGTCTTATCCATTATTATGCTAATGATAATAATTAAGCCTTCTGATTATGATAAGCCCTACTTCCCACTTGGAGAATACTCTCCACCAAATGGCCCAAATCAACCCAAATGTTTTCTGAGACTCTCAAAAACACTATGACTATCAATAAGGAAGAAAATGATAATCTGGGCACAAAAATTCAGAAATTCATCACTATGAAATTTTCTGGCTGCTCTAAAACTGAAAAATTTAAAGGTGAATAGCTTATGATGCTATTTGTAGCAAATTTTTAATTTCTACAAATTAAATTAAACTTGTAATTTAAATGTAATCAGTAAATTGCCAGTGCACTGAAATGAATACACTGATAAGCAATAATTATTCTAAAAATGCTTATTTTATAAATCAGGTCAATAATTTTTTTCACCAAATCAGTGGACATGGGTTTGGGTGGACTCTGGGAGTTGGTGATGGACAGGGAGGCCTGGCGTGCTGTGGTTCATGGGGTCACAAAGAGTCGGACACGACTGAGTGACTGAACTGAACTGAACTGAACTTAAACAGAGTATATTTGTAAAATTGGTTAAAATATATTATCTGCCTTTCAGAATTGCAGTGCATTTTATTCCAGCCTGGAGTTTGATTCCCGATTCTCATCCCAGTGTTAGAAGGTTTTTACATGTGTAATTCTGAGTGGAGTAGGTGCTCAGAAATGGCTTTATCCTCTGGAACTGCAAACTAAATTATTTACAGGCTTCAATCTTAAAAAAAAGAAGTAAATAAAACCCAAAGGGAAGCAAATACCTTCAGGAGAAAGAGCCCCGAGGCTCTGCCTCCCCTTCCTGAGCCCGGGTTCTATGCCAAGGCCATCCTCAGAAGTCCTCATTTGTAGGAAGGAGACAGATCCTGGATTTCTTCCTTCATTGCTGTTGCTGTGCTCAGTCATGTCCGACTCTTTGTGGCTCCATGGACCATAGCCCACCAGGTTCCTCTGTCCATGGAATTTTCCAGGCAAGAATACAGGAGTGGGTTGCCATTTCCTACCCCAACGGATTTTCCCAACCCAGGAATCAAACTTGTATTTCGTGTCTGCTGCATTGGCAGGCGGATTCTTTGCCACTGTGCCGCTTGAGAATACCACCCTCTATACCCAGAACTCTGATTTAATGATAACCTCCTGAGGAAGTTCAAATAGTTAAAACAGACATATACTGATTGTACTTGAAGGAAGGGCGGGGAGACCCTTACTTTCATTTCACCTCCCTTGGCTTCTAAGGACCTCCAAAGATTGCCTCAAGCCACTGAGTATTGAAAACCAATCTCCTAAACATTGCCTGCTTTGCACAGTACTGTTGTCAGGATAAAATGAGATTCTGCCATGAAAGCAAAGTGAAAAGGATTCCAAAGACTAACAACGTCTTCCTTTGTTCATAGTACTTTGTACGATTACTGACAAGTAAACCAACGATAAAATGCCTATCTCCCATTAATGGCTGCATGAAGGCAAAGTATTTACCTTTTCTCTGCACCTTTGTACCAAGTAGACTTGGTAAATATTTTTTTACTCTAAAAGAATGTAGTTTACTATCCCAAGACATGTAGAAAATTTATGTTCAAGCCCCAGGGAAGCTGTCAGCTATTAAGCTGGCAGGTCTTCCAAAGGATCATCTTTAAAATGTAAAATGAATACTATGCCAACATTTGTTGAATATTTCTACCATGCAGGTGAAATTCTAAGTGCTTAATGTGATTATAATACCTATGAGGAATATCTTATTATTATATTCCTTTTTAGATGGGAAAATTGAGGCATAAAGATATGAAGTAACTTGCCAAGTCATACAGCAAATGAGTGTCAGAGTTTGGTTTCAGACAGGAAGGTCTTGCATCAGAGCCTAGGTTCTCAACCACTAAACCTCAGCAGAATAAAAGCAGATGCTGTCATTTGTTCCTGGAGCTCTCGTGGGGGTCCTGTGTTCAACCCAGACAAAACCGGATGAACTCTCAGTTCCAACTGCATTCAATCAGTCCATTTTACCCTTTAGAAAATGCAGAAACGGAAGCTCAGAGATATAAAAGGTCTTGCAACAATTTATCACGCAACTAGCTGAGGTAGGCGTTCAGTGACCACTGAAGTCACTGAACTATTTAGTATCTGAGGTATCACAGGGCCTCAGCTTCAGGATCTAAATATGTCTGGGGAAGTGAGCAAATGTCTTGAATTTCATTTACGTCTTCTGAAAGCCACCACCCCTGCTTGGTATACAAAATGCAATCCTCCCAGTCCTTCAGTTTGCAACTAGAGGCAGGATTTTACTGATCTAGGGCAAAGGACACACATGGGGCATGCATTAAACTTTGCAAACTTCCAAAATTTCCTCAGATTCAAGTTCACCAGGCCTGAAGTTTATAGCTTCTTTAGCTAGGAAACCAAGTGATTCCTCAGTCAGAAAGACACCACCCTGAATTTGGAAGGGATACTTCTTATCTGCCTGAGGCTTGGCTAAATAGAAACAACTTGTGTATTTTCTTTTTAAAGAAACCAGTACAAATCTCCTTATCCCTCCTTAGCCTGAAGCAGCCCCTCTGGTGGTCAGAGCACACAGCTCAGCTCCCTGTGTGACTCAGCTCCCTTCTCTGTGGTTTGGCTGGGCTCCTGGGAAAGGCCACACCACCAAAAGGGAGCGCCCATGGCATCCTGCGCCCAGCTCTTGTTCACCCTCCACAGGTGCCAGGTTTGACTGCCTCCAGGCCGCCAAGCTACACAGACAAGCTGGGATTCAGTTTGCAAGACCCAGTTTCCATCCCCCACTGGTGCCAACAGCTTGCTGTATTCATAACCCTCTGGATTCCTTCAGAGGAAGCCAGTTATCTGCTAGGCTTCCTTTGCTCTTCAAGACTCTATCTTGGCATCTGTGCCAAGGACATGTTTTGGCTGGATCCGCTACTCTGGCCTCTGCACATCTCTGGGAAGCTGAGCTACAAGAAACATAGCCCAGGAGGTAGAAAGAGAAAGGGGGGTCTTGTCTGTTTAAATGCAGGACCCTACAAGGGGAATGTGCTCCAGGGACCAGGTGCCCGTTGGACCAGTGACCAGAATCTTCCCAAGACTATCCTGCTGCTGCTGCTAAGTCGCTTCTGTTGTGCCCAACCCTGTGCGATCCCATAGATGGCACCCCACTAGGCTCCTCTGTTCCTGGGATTCTCCAGGCAAGAATGCTGGAGTGGGTTGCCATTCCTTCTCCAGTGCATTAATGCACACTAAGTCGCTTCAGTCGTGTCTGACTCTGTATGACCCCATGGACAGCAGCCCGCCAGGCTCCTCTGTCCACGGGATTCTCCAGGCAAGAATACTGGAGTGGGTTGCCATTCCTTCTCCACTCTGAGCTGCACTCAACCTTTGTAGAGACTAGAGCAAGAACATGCGAGCCTTCTTGGGATCTCTGGTTAACTCCACTCTGTGCAATAGGAGAGCTGGTAGAGGTGAGAAGTTTTCTGGTCTCTGTTAATATGTTCAGTGTATCTGCGCTGGCCCTGTTCAGTGGCAGCTAAAACTTACAGGCCACAACATTCATTGACAATGAATAGCTACGGTTAATGTGGCTGTTTCCCCAAGTGTTGTACAGTGTAATCAATCATGTACAACTCTGCTGAAGCTACTCAGGAAGGTCCTGCGCATTAAAAAAATTTTTTTTAATTGGAGTATAATCGCTTTACAATGTTGTGTTAGTTTCTGCTATGGGACAACGTGAATCAGCTATTGTTGTTGTTGCTTAATTGCTAAATCAGGTCCAATCCTTTTGCGGCTCCATGGACTGTAGTCCACCAATCTCCTCTGTCCATGGGATTTCCCAGGCAAGAATACTGGAGTGGGTTCCCATGTCCTTCTCCAGGGCGTCTTCCCATGGATGATGGAACCCATGTCTCCTGCATGGCAGGCAGATTCTTTTAACACTGAGCTGCCAGGAAACCTGGATCAGCAGTAAGTATACATATATCCTGTCCCTCTTAAGTCCTATACATTTTTAAGTCCAGTTCAAATCTCTCCTCTCAGATTGTTCCTCTGACTCCTAGAGGTTTCTTCAACTAGTGATGATTATCACAAGGTTTGTTCAGACATTTTATATGTGGTGATATCTTCTCAATATCTTCTAGAGAGGAGAAAGATTGTCTTTCTCACCTTTCCATTTAGCATGACATCCAAAATTGAGCCTTAAATACAGTACGAACTCAATAAAAGTTACATTAATAATAGCCTTGTATAGAAGAGAATAGATTCAAGCATGTGGATTTTAATGTTTAGCTTTTATTTTTTTTTGCAGAGAGAGAAGTGAAAGAGGAATTGGTCACAATGCTTTATCTGGAGTCCTTTTAAGCACATACTAAGTCAAATATCCACAGAAACAATACCCTGATTTAATGATACAAACTTTGACTCTGTGATAACTGATTACCCTTAACATCATCCTGGACTTGTTTCCCTAGAGAAGAGGTGGACACTGAGCACAGTTCTGTGAAACATTCCTTAGAGAGAATTCTCAGCACTGAATAAAAGTGTGGCTTCTCAATGCTGCAAAAGACGCCCAGCTGTTAGTTTTGGCCAGGGACAAGCACTGAGCTGGCTCCAATCAGAGATGGTAGGAAAAGATAAACATGGCTGTATGATGTCACTGAAATGGCCTTATTTTCATCAGAAGCTAAATTCAAATACCCTCAGGGAGATGGGTTGTTTTGTTTTGCTTTGAATTACTAGTTTTCTAAAATTCGTTTTTGCCTCTGTAGGTGGTGGAATTTTCCAGTGGATTCCAAGTCCCATGAAGAGAGGCTTGGGAACCTATACTCTTCTGGGTGCCTGGAAAAAGTGCTCACCAGTGACTATGAAGCAATTGATTTGCAGTCTGAGCCCTGCTCCCTTCACCAGATCTTGATTGCTATGTCTTTCAAAAGGCCATGATGTTCTGCATTCAAGGATGGTCAGTCAGAGGTGGCACTTTGCTTCCAGCAGAGTCCATGGATCCTCAGAGAACTATTTTTTACTGACTAAAGAAATGGTAGGCTTCCTTGGTGGCTCAGACAGTAAAGAATCTGCCTGCAATGCAGAAGACATGGGAGACTTATGTTCGATCCCTAGGTTGGGAAGATCCCCTAGAGAAGGGAATGGTAACCCACTCCAGCATTCTTGCCTGGAGAACCCCATGCACAAAGGAACCTGTCGGTCTATAGTCCATGAGGTCACAAAGAGTCGGACAAGACTGAGTGACTAAGGACACAAAAGAAATGGTAAATCAGCTTTCAAAATGAGAAGAACCTCTAAGAAGAACAGTGAGGATGCAGGGTTTCCCAAACTGTCTCCCTTCCCACCCGCTACCCGCCTCCTCCCCAAGCCAAACACATACTACACCTTTCTCCAAAACTCAAATCCATCTTGTGTAAGCAGTCTGGGAATGTCTAACTTCAGAGGGAGAGCTAATCCAGACTATTGCATCAATTCTCCCAGCCGTGTTCATAGAACAGGGATTAGGGGGCTTAAACCACAGCAGAGCTGGAGCAGATTTGGCAAATCATTCATCTGTTCAGGTAAGACCTGATAATGCTATCATCAGACACTGCCTAATTTACAGAGTGGGTTGACTGAGTGGAAGCAGAAACCAGTTCTGTGAATTAAATTTTTTTGCTTCCACTCCTTTGACTCTGCTTTGTGTGTGTGTGTGCTTAAGTTTCTTCCTTTATAAAATATGATTATAAATGCTAACCTCATGGGGCTCTCTAAAGGATCAAATGAAGTATTTTAAGGTGTTTAACACGGAAAGTTGACTGGTGTTATTTATTACTTGGCCTTAAAGGAAAGTCTACTTTTCCTCCATAATACAAGGATGGATTGATCTCTCAACTGAAAGTGATCTTGCCTTTCTATCCCCCTAGTTTCTAGTCTTCTCTTTCAGTAATTTGGACTAGTATTTTAGTCCCAATATAATACAGGGGTTAGATATTCACAAACTCTTTCAGAGAGAATCAAACCTTATATAACTTGGATAACACAAATTACTATAGTTGCTGTGGAAAACACACAATAAGCATTTTATCGATGTCCTAATCAAATTATCTCCTGGCTTCAGCAAGAAGGAGACTCACTAAAGATAAATGCAGCACCGTGGGGACAGTGGTTATAATAATCGCATTATAGACGGCTTTATCTGTGTGAAAGACTAATACAGTGACAAAAATTCATTGGTCCTTTGGCTTCATTAAACTGTATAATTTAGTGCACAAATTCATTCCAAAAAGTACAATGATATGTATTCCACACAGACAACACCTGGATCTGAGTGATTGGAAAAGTGGAAACTGAAATTTGAATTTGGTTAATGCAAGGAGATCCAACCAGTCCATTCTGAAGGAGATCAGCCCTGGGATTTCTTTGGAAGGAATGATGCTAAAGCTGAAACTCCAGTACTTTGGCCACCTCATGCGAAGAGTTGACTCATTGGAAAAGACCCTTATGCTGGGAGGGATTGGGGGCAGGAGGAGAAGGGGACAACCGAGGATGAGATGGCTGGATGGCATCACTGACTCGATGGACGTGAGTCTGAGTGAACTCTGGGACTTGGTGATGGACAGGGAGGCCTGGCGTGCTGTGATTCATGGGGTCACAAAGAGTCGGACACGACTGAGAGACTGAACTGAACTGAACTGAACTGAACTTAACTGAATGGAGATATAAAGTTTTCAGTTTTGTCACAAGCACCTGCACTTGTAATTGTGCAGTTACCCACAACACAATGGAAAGAGTCATTTTTCTCTCACTTTTTTAGAGATAGCTTCAAGACAGGAAGTAGAACACGGACTTTAATTCACAAATAAGTATGACTATATTCTGATACATAAGGGCATTAGGTTCAAAGATATTGAGGGACTTTCTCAAAAGCCAGGATGAAAGTCTCAGGAAAAAAAAAAAAAAAGTGTTTTAGGTGAGGCAATGTTTTCAAAGTGCTCTGGGAACAGCAAAGTACAAAACAGCATTCTTGTAAACCACAGGCATTTAATAAGCGACTGCTCTGCCCAGTAGCCATTAGGACACTATAGGCTGAAGGCATCCTGGCCTTGAAAAAGTTTCCAGTGTGGAGGACACAGGTGGGCTGAAGAAGTGTATTCAGGATACAGCATGGGGCAAAGGTTAGGGTGGCCACTCCTAGAAAAGTGTTGGCAGAAGATGTTGGCAAGAAAAAACCCTCACATGCGATGATTCATAAAGCTGAAGAGCTAGATGTTCATCAGAAGCACAAGCGTGAAGAAAAGAACATCAGAGGAAAGGAACAGCATGGGCTGGGGAACAGCATGATCAGATTCATAGTTTCACAGTCTTTGGGGCAGCTGCCCGGAGAAGGGATTGGAAGCCGGGCTACACTTCACTGTAAAAGACCAGCCAACAGATGGTGACCACTAGACTAAGGCAGTGGGGTCTTGAGGTGAAGAGGCAAAGTTGGTAAAAGAGTTGTTAAAGAGGTGGGGTTGACAGTCTGCAAGGGAGAGAGAAATGAGGGGCAAGGATGACATCCAGGTTTCCAACTTGAGGACTGGGGTGGTTGGCGGTATCATTCACTAAGAAGGAAAACCCTTCTTAGTTTTCCTAAGGAGTCAAATATAATAAATAGTTGGCTCAATAATGTCCTCAAGTGCCTTTCTTAGATCTAAGTTAATATGAATGGCATCGCTTTTTTTTTTTAAGCTGCTCAGCCTGGCATGTGGGGTCTTAGTTCCCCTAACCAGGGATCGAACCTGTACCCCCTTGTGATGGAAGCACAGAGTCTTAACCACTGAACCACTAGGGAATTCCAAGGCCTCACCTTTTGATTCAGGGTAGTTTCTTCTCACTCACCTTCTTGGGATCTTAGGTAGCAATTAACTGCAGGAGGGGAATCACAACGTGTCAACTCTATTTTCCAAATGATTAACGTGCAGTAAAGCCAAAGGCAACATGGACTTCAAGTCAAAAACACGGGTGCATGCTGTTAGCAAAGTGTCCATGTAATTTGTATTTCAGTATATGTCAGGGCCTAATAAGCACCTGCTATATTTTTATGGTCAGGTAGTAGGATTTAATAAGACCCTGCTGAGCTGAAAATTATAGTGCCTGTGAATCCAGGCTGTAGGTGTAGATAATGGAAACCTGCAATAAGGCTCGAGCTCGAGGAGCTCGTGGACGTCTGCATGCAGGTGGAAAAGTCTCTGTCAGATATCCTGAGGGCAACTTAGGTAGGAGTCCTCATAATGGCCACTCAATTCTGTTGAAGTCAAGGGCATTCCTCTTGGAGGAATGTGGCTCCATGGGGAGCATGGCTTGGCTAATGGGCAGTGTCTTTGGTAAACACAGCTCTGGGTCAAGCACACAGTTTGAGGAGGAGAATCCTTTAGCTGGATTCTAGACCCGTTGGTTCACTCATGTACACGCTGATGCTTGATACAACTGGCCACCACTGCGCAAGGAAGCCCTGGAACCTTGGAAAACAGCTGTTAACCCTGCAGCCTGCAAGAGGGAGTGGGAGAACATGTTATTAGCAATTGAAGAATCCCTTATAACAAAGCACGATGTAAAGGGTATTGAATACTCACTGTGTGCTAGGCACTATGGGAAATAGGCAAACATTTCTTCAGTCAGTGCGTAAACAAATGAAAGAGCACATCTCTACTCACGGCCATCCTATATGGGGCTTAAAACACATCCCCGAGAAGGGAAGGAAGCAGAGAAGCTAAATATCATCTGATCATACAAAAACTAAATTTTCTACTAGTACAAAGAATAGGATTATGTTTTTAGTCCTGGTTTTTCCATTCAAATCCTAGTGTCATAGATTAAAATACTAATTGCCCCATATTCCAGCTAGGGAAAAAGGCCCTTAGTCTTTAAAATCAGGATCCTGGTATTGATTTGAATCTGTAAGCAGGATGTGGCACCAGATCCCATCAGCTATCAAAAATAACTTTCTTTCCTCACTCAGCATTTCAGATCACCCTGGAATGGAAATCTTTGTATTAGGAAAGAACAGAGGATGTAAATATATGCCTAAGGAATCCTTTTAAACAGTTTTAAAAGAAACATTAAGAATCCACTCTCTGCTGTATTACTTTTCAAGCTTTAGGGTCCACCATGGGAGGCAGGACAAAGACAGACTCTCTTCCAAGTGAGCACATTTTGACATCTTCAAGCTTGCACCTTCTTGTAATATTATTTAATCAGGAACAAGCTAACGTAGTCTTTCAGTGTAATTTGCTAAGTTACCCATAGATGGTTTAGAGAAGGATTTCTCAAGCTCAACACCACACAGATTTTAGGTAAGACAATTCTTTGTTGGGGTTGTTGGGAGGTGGCAGTCCCGCACATTGTAGAAAGCTTAGCAGCATTCCTGACCCCTACCCATTAGATGACAGTAGCAATCTGCCGCTTCAGTTGTGACAACCAAAAATGTCTCCAGCCTTGTTAAATCACCCTGGTTGAGAAAAACTGACTTGGAGTAGAGCTATCTCTCAAACCCAAGTTCAATCAGACACAAGGAGCCAGCTGAGCATCTGAAGGGCAACAGGGAACTACTCAATCTGCTGTTGTGCTGACAAGGACTTAGGACAAATTAGTTAAAATTCTCTCATTGGTTGAGGCCCAATAAATTTAAGGTACTGAGCAAATAGTTTACTACAAATATAAAAAGTGGCTTGGTCTGTCATCCCTGCCCAGCTATAAGACCTTGCTGATTCTTTTTTACCAGACAGAAAATTTTAAAAACAAATAGAGTAGCTTTTCGTACTGTATGGAACAAGTGACAGAAACTCAATTCAAAGTGGCTTAAGCAAAAAGAGAAGATTTTCGGGACTTCCCTAGTGGTCCAGCAGCTAATATTCTGCACTCCCAATGCAGGGGGTCCAGTTTCCATCCCTGGTCAGGGAACTGCATCCCACATGCCATGCTGCACCTAAAAGATTCCCCCTACTACCCCACCCCCGTGCCTCAATTAATAGATCCTGCATGCCGAAACTAAGATCCCACCCAGTCAAACAAATAAATAAAAGAAGGTTTTTATTGGGTCATATAATGAAAAATCTTGGGGTAAAATTGTCTTTAAATGCATCTAGATCAAGGTATTCAAACAATGACACCAAGAATATCTCACTTTTGTCTTCTGGGTTGTTGTTTTTTTTTTTTTTTCCTCTGTTTTGGCTTCATTTTCAAGATACTTTCCCAAGATGGTGACAGAGATAGCCAATGAAGGTCCAGGCTGATTTCTTAGAAACACCACCAGTGGAGAAAGAAGGTCTCTTTCCCAAAAGTTCTGGCCAGAATTCCAGGGTTAGTCCCATTGGCCTGACTTGGATCAGGTATCATTGATGAACCAATCGTTGCGGCCAGAGAAACAGAACATGTCACATGATTTCCCTGAACTGTCAGCACAGCCCTGTGGTGCACAGCCGCTAGGGTGGCCTCCACTGGTTCCTATCTCCTAGTTTTCCTGACTTCATGTATTCTCTCCTTCTTAAGTGTATGCTGGACTCACTTTTTTTTTTTTTGATGTATTTATTTATGTATTTGACTGCATAACGTCTTGGGGCATGTGGGACCTTTCAGTGTGGCAATCAGGCTCAGTAGTTGTGGCCCCCTTGCTTAGCTGCCCTTCCACTTGTGGGATCTTAGTTTCCCAATCAGGGACTGAACCTGTATCCCTACATTGCAAGGTGGATTCTTACCCTCTGGACCACAGGGGAAGTCCTTGGACTCACTTCTAATGGATAGAATTAAGTAAAAGTAATAGGATGTCACTTACGAGATTGTGTTACTTCCATCTCACTTACCCTGCCATATTGTGAACTGCCCTATGAAGAGGACTACTTGGCAAGAAATTGATGGCTCTCTCAAGAGCAGCAAGGACTCAACCTCTGCCAACCACCTTGTGGGTGAGTTTAGAAGCAGATCTCCCCTTAATTGAGCCTTACTTAGGATGATTTTAACAATGACTAACAAATTATCCTGGTCTTGTGAGAGATCTTGAGGCAAAATAGACTGTGCTCAAATTCCTGATGCTTAGAAGCTATGAGATACTGTTTATTGTTTTAATCTGTTAAGTTTAGTTATTAGTTATACAGATATAGATAACTAATACACACATACACACCCCTAGGAGTACAGGATGGGGAACTTTTCAACAAATATCATGGCCTCAGACTGAATGAGATATAGCTCCAAAGGAAGTCAGGTGCTCAAAAATACATATTCATTATAACATCCAGTTTGGGCTGTTTTGATTGAACATATAAGCTTCTGGCACCCTAGCCTCAGAGGGAAAACTGATAGGCTTTCACATGACTATCAGGAATCAATCTGTACTGACTTGGCTCACAGGAGACTTTGCAAAGCCACATGTCCTGGGGGTGGTGAGGGAGCTCAATGTTGACAGCTATTTTTTCCTCCATTCACCCTGGAGATGGAAACTGCTGGAGATCAAGTTTAAGTGGAATTTTTCTATTGCTTTAGACCTGTCTGCTCTGGATTTTTAGTTCCATTATTATATAAGCCTTAAAGTCTCCTTGTCGACAAAGACAGTTTTTGTTCCCATTAAACAGGAAATTGAACAGCCTGAGAAGCTGACATTTCGATGAATCTTTTGCCACACAATCATAAATTTGTAGTTCGATTTTGAAATAGTGGCACTGAGGTCTTGATTGGAAATTTTCTTCCAAAATACCCTGAATGCTCATGCTCAGTCACTCAGTTGTGTCTGACTCTTTGTGACTGCATGGGCAATAGCCCACCAGACTCCTCTATCCATGGGATTTTCCAGGCAAAAATACTGGAGTGGGTTGCCATTTTCTTCTCCAGGAGATCCTCCTGACCCAGGGATCCAATCGGCATCTTCGCCTCCTGCATTAGTAGGTAGATTCTTTTGTCACTGAGAAGCCCCCAAAATGTCCTGGAAGCACTAAAATAAGGTACTTGTAAGCCTCTGGCTTGCTTCAGGAGCTCCAGAACACGTGATATGCAGGGTGGAATTCTTGTCTTCTCACTTCTGTATCCTAGCAGAAAATAAACCCCCTGTCTGGCATTTGATCACAGTAAGAGTGAAACTTAAGTAAAGTACTCAGGAGACAATGCCTTGCTAATGATAATCCACTGGAGCCCAAGTCTCTCTAAATCGCCCATGATGAAAAGTCACACAGTGGAGAGAATTTAGGAGATCACTTGAATACTGGGAGAACTCAACATCGAGTACTATTAGGACCATTCAAAGTATATTATTTTATGTAGCTTCTGCAGAGTGTGGTATTTAATTGATGCTATGTAGCAGGATTATTTGTAGACAGTTTGATCTAGTGAAAAGATGAGCATGACATTGATGGATTTAGTCAATGTGTGTTTTCAGATTAAAAACTGCTCAGTGGTCTACTAGATGGTTGTAATTCTTTCACTGAGATCTTTACTAACCATATTTCTTTATAATGAACTTTTAAAGATATGCTTATTCATGGCTGAGGTTTAAAAAAATGTCTGTATGACCTAATTTTAGTCAAAATTCCAGATGCTAAAATCGTGGAGGAGAATAGTGTATCAGAAAGAAGAGATCTTTGAAGAGCCGTTTTCCTCTGTGGCCCAGGTAAGAGTGTTATTTGTCTTTCTTGGCATATTTTGCAAAAATAATAACAAAAAGCTCAAAAACATTTTAAAGTTCATTTTCTTAATTTGCACTGATCTACATTTCCCAAGACCAACAGAATCTCATTAATGTCAACAGGACAGTATTTCTCTAGCTCTAAACCATTTACACGTTTGGGGAGTCTAGTTGCCTCAATTCTCCCAAGTAGCCGAGGAAATTCCTAGGTACATGAAGTGAGTGTAGGTATGGAGATGATTGGATTATGAATAGAACACACCCCCCTTCTTGCAAGTTCTTTTTAAAAAATTCATTAATTTTATTGAAGTGTGTGTGGGGTTGGCAGAGGGTTGGGGTGGGTGGGTGGGAGATCAATTGTGTACAACTCTTTTTCGACCCCATGAACTGTAGTCCACCAGCCTCCTCTGTCCCATGGGAATCTCTGGGCAAGGATACTGGAATGGGTTGCCATTTCCTCCTCCAGGGTATCTTCCCGACCCAGGGATTGAATCCGAGTCTCTTGCGTTGGCAGGCGGATTTTTTACCACTGCACCATCAGAGAAGTCCTTATTGAAGTATAGTTGATTTAAAATAAGTTAGTTTCAGGTGGACAGCACAGTGATTCAGATAGATAAGTAGATAGAGAAAGAGAGATTGCTATTCAGATTCTTTTCCCTTATAAGTTACTACAAAATGTTGAGTATAGTTCCCTGTGTTCTACAGTAGGGTCCTTGTTGGTTAATCCTGCAAGTTTTTGTAGCTGCAGTGTGCAACCTGCTGGTTCCTTCTCTTCTGCTAGGGAGACTGCCCCCTCAGTGTCAGACCTAGAATAGATCCCACCTGCCCCATTCCAGAGACATGCCAGCCTCTGTGTCATAGGCCCCAAGAGTCCCATCACTGAAGTACAGCAGTGCCTTTTGCTTTCAAGCTCCTACAGAGATGAGTAAAAAGGCCCCTGGTTCTTTACGCTTTATTACTTCATCTCCCAAGGATTCTGGCACATATTCTGGGGGATCTGGAAAATGAGCAGATCTCAAAACTTGTAACTGAGCTTTCTCCTGATGTTGGTTTCTCATCCTTGAGCCGAGTTTGTGTAGAGAACTCTCTCTGCCCTAAAGGATGAGTCTTGCCACCCCACTGACCATCTAGACTTATCTGCAAACCTATGATATACAGTTGAGGCCCTCAAGTTTAGACATCTCAAGTTCTCAAACAGGAGGTGAGCACTGCAGATATGAATTAGTACTGAGCCCAAGTGTGAAATATAACACAATGTGTTTGGAATGATCCAAAATGTTTTTTGTGTTTTTTTTTTTTTTTTGTATCTCTTGTATTGCTCTTAATGAAAGAAAAGTCAAGGAAAAACTACTATTGACTATGGTAAATTACTATTGACTATGACAGTGCAGGAGATGTAAGAGACACAGCTTCGATCCCCAGGTTGGGAAGATCCTCTGGAGGAGAGCATGGCAACACACTCCAGTATCCTTGCTTGGAGATTCCCATGAACAGAGACGCCTGGCAGTCTACAGTCCATGGGGTCGCAAAGAGTCAGACATGACTAAAAGGACTTACACATACACACACACACACACACACACAAAGTAAAAAAGCAAATTAATTATAGAATTTAATACTTATTTTTGTCTGCTACAAACATGGCCTAACTGTAAAGTATTTCAGCTTATTATGAAGAACCAGGCTCTGAAATCAAACCACCACTTAGAAGCTATTAATATGTAAATTCACCTCATCACATAATCTCCTAGAGGCTCGGTTTTCTAAATTGCAAAATGGGGATAACAGCCATTATCTCACGGTATTATTGTCAGGATTAAAAGAGCTGCTGAACTTAAACAGAGCACAGTAACTGGCACAGAATAAGCACCCAGCCAAGCTTTCAACCATTATGTATATGGCTTGTGTGTGGACATCAAACTTTCTTTATATTATAATACAGATGTTCAAGAGCAGTTTCATAGTCCCACTAGACGATGATAAAGCATTTACGAAAAGGCTTACTGCTAGTTTAGAAAACTGACCTCCAATCTTGATGAAGGGTGACACTTCTCATTTTTCCTGTTACTATGTAAATAGCACAAGATTCTCACCAATAAATATCCTCATTTTGTATAAACAGATTCCTAGCTTTCTCTGTAGTGGAGGGCAGATCTTCATAAATTCTTTTGAGAATGCTCTGGCTTGTCCCCAAATCAATCCATGCTGAGTTTACTATTCAGATCAGATTATTACCAGGCAGTTGGAGTGGTCAAATTCCCACAGCCAATTTTCTATTAAAAATCCCAAGTAATTGAAATGGGAGGAAGGTATCCAGTAAAAGTCAGTGTGAATAATTTAGCAGAGTAGCTGTCTGCAGCTTCCGAGGCAACAAATTCAAGGCATTTTATTAGAGGGTTGACAAAGACACAGTTTTCTCCAGAGCCTCTGGCTGCAACCCACCCATCTCATCAAGAACAAGGAGAGTGGGGAAGCAAGCCAGCCTGGGGGATCAAGGATTAATCCTTGCCTGATACCTAAGTGATCCTGTGAATGCCAAATGTGAACAGTGATGCTGTACTTGATATTTTTGTAAAGGTCTGTGTTGAGATACATCATGACTGACTGCAGTGGTCACTAAACAGGGGCCCTAGTGTTCATCCCTGGCTCTATCAGTCTCTTCAAGGGGTAGACCCATATGCTAGTGATAGAGATAGGCTGGTTGCTGTTTTATTAAACTCACCTCAAATCTCAATTGAGTGACATTTCTAATTTTTTTTTTCCTGCTCCTAGGCAACTAGAACAAAATTCTCACAAATAAATGCCCTCTATCCCTAGTCAGGACTAGTCAGAAGGTGGGGACACAAATGACAGAAACTCAACTCAAATTAAATCCAGTAAAAAGAGAACTTGTTTATGCATGTTGCTGTTTAAGAATTGAAAACTATAGGGCTGAATGAGGCTGCAGATTGGATTGAAGTTCACTAGATATCTGGAAGTCAACAGCCCAGGTCAGAATCTCCATGACTCAAGGGCCCTGTTGTCAGAGGGGTAGAGATGGACATCCAATACCAGAAAAAGATGTCTGGAAGAATAAAGTGATGTGTAATAAAATCAAAATGAGAGGTTCTGGATGTTCAGTGAGCTATTCCAATTACCTATATGTTCATAGAAGTCATTTAAAGCTGCTATAAATCCTATGGCCAACTGTTATGGATTGAATTATGCCCTCCAACCCACCACAAAGTTCATGTATCAAAGTTTTACCTTCTTCTATCCTTCTAAGTTCTTGGCTGAGACCCTTGTTCAGTTCAGTTCAGTCATTCAGTTGTGTCTGACTCTTTGCGACCCCATGGACTGCATGCAGCACGCCAGGCCTCCCTGTCCATTACCATCTCCTGGAGTTCACTCAGACTCATGCCCCTTGAGTTGGTGATGCCATCCAGCCATCTCATCCTCTGTCATCCCCTTCTCTGCCTGCCTTGTAATAAAAGACAGATTAACAAATAAGAGAAGAAACAAACAGAAGTTTAATAACTTGTATACATATAGGAAAGAGGAATAACTCCAGTGAAAGAGGAATAACTCTCCAAGGTGGCTTAGAACTCCAGATTAAATTGCATCTTCAGTTAAAGACAAAAGAAAGAAAGATGGAGGAGTCCAGTCCTGGGGGGTTACTTGGAAAAATAAGGTCAGCAGAGTATAGTTTGTTATACAGATTTAAGCAGGTACTTTCTCCATGATGATTCAGAATCATCCATCTCTTCCTATTACAGAGAGACAGGGAGACACCCTTACAATGGAGAGTTCCTTCATAAATGCAAATATTCCTTACAAAAGGATAATTCCTACGTCTGTCTGCTGTTTCTCAAGATAATCAGCTCAAAATAAGCCTATGCCAAAAAGCCATATTCCACTCCCCTTCAGTATTTATTCCCCTGCCTCTTCTCCTGCAAGGTCACCTCTGGCCGACTGTCCCTCAACTGAAGATTACATCTTCTCTCAAGGCAGTTCACTACTCTATGATTCTTTTCCTCCCCCGGAGTCACAGGCCTAGAGATGGGAACAGAGCTGCTGGTAGCCTCCCTGGACCACTGTACTATCTCTTCTCCTTTGTGACCACACTTCTGCAAATACTTCAGTTCAGTTCAGTTGCTCAGTCGTGTCCGACTCTTTGCGACCCCATGAATCGCAGCACTCCAGGCCTCCCTGTCCATCACCAACTCCCGGAGTTCACTCAGACTCACGTCCATCGAGTCAGTGATGCCATCCAGCCACCTCATCCTCTGTTGTTCCCTTCTCCTCCCGCCCCCAATCCCTCCCAGCATCAGAGTCTTTTCCAATGAGTCAACTCTTCACATGAGGTGGCCAAAGTACTGGAGCTTCAGCTTTAGCATCATTCCTTCCAAAGAACACCCAGGGATGATCTCCTTTAGAATGGACTGGTTGGATCTCCTTGCAGTCCAAGGGACTCTCAAGAGTCTTCTCCAACACCACAGTTCAAAAGCAGCAATTCTTCAGTGCTCAGCCTTCTTCACAATCCAACTCTCACATCCATACATGACCACTGGAAAAACCATAGCCTTGACTAGACAGACTTAGTTGACAAAGTAATGTCTCTGCTTTTGAATATGCTATCTAGGTTGGTCATAACTTTTCTTCCAAGGAGTAAGTGTCTTTTAATTTCCTGGCTGCAGTCACCATCTGCAGTGATTTTGGAGCCCCCAAAACTAAAGTCTGATACTGCTTCCACTGTTTCCCCATCTATTTGCCATGAAGTGATGGGACCAGATGCCGTGATCTTCGTTTTCTGAATGTTGAGCTTTAAGCCAACTTTTTCACTCTTCTCTTTTACTTTCATCAAGAGGCTTTTTAGTTCCTCTTCACTTTCTGCCATAAGGGTGGTATCATCTGCATATCTGAGATGATGAACTATGGACGGAGATTCGTGACATTGTACAGGAGACAGGGATCAAGACTATCCCCATGGAAAAGAAATGAAAGAAAGTAAAATGGCTGTCTGAAGAGGCCTTACAAATAGCTGTGAAAAGGAGAAAAGGAAAGATATAAGCATCTGAATGCAGAGTTCCAAAGTATAGCAAGAAGAGATAAGAAAGCCTTCCTCAGCCATCAATGCAAAGAAATAGAGGAAAACAACAGAATGGGAAAGACTAGAGATCTCTTCAAGAAAATTAGAGATCTCTTCAAGAAAATTAGAGATACCGAGGGAACATTGCATGCAAAGATGGGCTCAATAAAGGACAGAAATGGTATGGACCTAACAGAAGCAGAAGATATTAAGAAGAGGTGGCAGGAATACACAGAAAAACTGTACAAAAAAGATCTTCATGACCCAGATAATCATGATGGTGTGATCACTCACCTCAAGCCAGACATCCTGGAATGTGAAGTCAAGTGGGCCTTAGAAAGCATCACTACGAACAAAGCTAGTGGAGGTGATGGAATTCCAGTGGAGCTATTTCAAATCCTGAAAGATGATGCTATGAAACTGCTGCACTCAATATGCCAGCAAATTTGTAAAACTCGGCAGTGGCCACAGGACTGGAAAAGGTCAGTTTTCATTCCAATCCCCAAAAAAGGCAATGCCAAAGAATGCTCAAACTACTGCACAATTGCAC
Source organism: Ovis canadensis (assembly GCF_042477335.2). Classification (NCBI taxonomy): domain Eukaryota; kingdom Metazoa; phylum Chordata; class Mammalia; order Artiodactyla; family Bovidae; genus Ovis; species Ovis canadensis. The sequence goes on from NC_091260.1 coordinate 37,561,566, forward strand.
TCATCTCTGCAAATAAGCCCTTTCCAAATCATCCTAATTTGGGTGTTACATCTGCTTCTCAGACTGATAGAGCTCTCTATAAAACAGAGGTGGAAAACTGAAAGACTAAACCTTCTCTTCTCCTCCACCTGGAAAAAGAGTCATAGTGTCCATAGTACACTGGACCCTAACATGAAAAGCCCATGTCAGATGATAGAGTTTTTTAAATGTGCCATTTGTCCTTAGAAATCACTCACTTAAATAATAATGTAGGCATTTCTATTGCTTTGGGGGATCTTCTTCATCTTTGCTTCCTAATTAAATCTTAGAATCTGCAGCCGCAGAATAGAAGTCAGCTTATTAATTGAAACCTGTCTTTGTCCATAATTTTGACTGCTCTGTATTTCCACCTGTGCCACGGTCAGCAATGTGTCATACTTTTGTTTGTTTTTTCAGAGTTTAATATCTGAAAAGTAAAAAAAGGCTACAGTGGTATGGATTTAATCCCCTGGGAAAACACTACAATGTTTAAACATTTGGGGTTCATGAGGTTCCCTTTCCTTTTGCCAGTGACCTCAGCTCCTTCTCTCATTTCACCAGTTCCACATTTAATCATTTTCTACTTCAAAGGCTAATTGCCTGTTTATTTAATGTCTGTTAGCTACTGGGCATGGCATGTTATTTTCCTTCTCAAGGCAACTGACCCTATGAGTCATCCCATTTTTAGAACCAAGGAGACAAGCTCAGGAAGGTCATGCCTTCAATGTGACCCAGCTGGTGAGTGGCAAAGGATGGGAAGGCACCAGGTCAAAGTGATCCCCCAGAGCATAATCCATGCCACCGCTGCCTGCTGCCCTTTGACATGCTCACTCCTCCCACCTTGTCAATTCAGTTCAGTTCAGACCTTCACCTGAACCTGTAATGCTCCACCTGGAATGTGTTCCCACCATGATCCTTCTCTCTGCCTGATATAGACCTCATCTCAAGCATTTTCTCCATGGCTGACTTTACCCAGCTGCGCATGCTCAGTCACTCAGTCATGTCCCACTCTTTGTGACCCCCATGGACTGTAGCACTAGGCCCCTCTGTCCATGGGACTTTCCAGGCAAGATTACTCCAGTGGGTTGCCATTTCCTACCCAACTGTGTGGCACAGTTATTTAGCAGATTAATACGCAGCTGCTGCTGCTGCTGCTGCTCAGTCGCTTCAGTCGTGTCCAACTCTGTGCAACCCTATAAATGACAGCCCACCAGACTCCCCCGTCCCTGGGATTTTCCAGGCAAGAACACTGGAGTGGGTTGCCATTGCCTTCTCCAATGCATGAAAGTGTAAAGTGAAAGTGAAGTCGTTCAGTTGTGTCTGACTTTTAGCGACCGCACGGACGGCAGCCTACCAGGCTCTTCCGTCCATGGGATTTTCCAGGCAAGAGTACTGGAGTGGGGTGCCAATGCCTTCTCCAAAATTAACACACAGAGAGGAACAAATGCTTTCCAGAATTTCACTCAGAGATATAATCATCTTGCTTGTGGGATGTTTTTGTCTCCTAAGCTAGAACTTCTGTTTCTTAAGCCTGAGGCAATATTATCTATACATTTCTTTAGCACCCCCACCCCATCCCACCCTCCCCACAGTCTGTGTTGGTCTTTCCCACATAGGACATCCTCAACACATGCAACTGACTGGCTGGAAGAGTTAAAACACTGGAAATTTCGAAAAGTTTTGCTTGTGAAGGGGAAGTACACCATTCCTCCTGTCCTTTTTTTTTTTTAATTAAAGAATAATTGCTTTACAGAATTTTGTTGTCTTCTGTCACGCCTCAACATGAATCAGCCATAGGTATACATATATCCCCTCCCTTTGAACCTCCCGCCCATCTCCCTCCCCATCCCACCCCTCTAGGTTGATACAGAGCCCCTGTTTGAGTTCCCTGAACCATAGAGCAAACTCCCGTTGGCTATCTATTTTACACATGGCCTCCCGTCCTTTTTAAAGAAACATTTTCTAAAGAATACTGTATTTTCCCTTGTGATATTTTCCCCTGTGATTTCCCTGAGGAACTAAACAGGACATGTCAGAATGACTGGTGGATAGATTCATCTGCACTCCATGCTCTGTTCTGTTCTGTCTGTCACGCCTTATGAATTTTAAAGGAAAGGAAAGGGAATCTTTAGGTCGGGAATTCATCTGTTGAAAGGCTCTGTATGACAGCCTACGGGAAGGAAAGGCCTTGTGGTTTCATCAAGAATCAGAACACTGCTTGTGTGTTTTGCCTGACCACTGGCTTTCTTAGAAGGGGGCTTTGGTTGTTTACTCACATTCTATGCCTCAATATTAAATCTCAAAATGAAGAGAACTCCTTCTTGTCTAAGGACATGGAGAGCAGGGTAAAGGGACAACTGCAATTCAAAGATACAGCTAGCTCAATGTGATGTGAGGGACCCTGGAGAGACTCCTCACCCCTCAACTATCTCCTGTTGGCCTGCTCGAGGACAGAAAAAGCCTCATTTTCGTTAAGGTGGCAATGGCCTGGTTAAAATACAAATGTATTATCTAGGAAGACATGATACTATTTTACTTTTATTCCAAGATCACATTTCACCCACATTTTAATGTTTCTGAACCAAGCAAAATGCGTTTTTATAATCAATGTGACTCATCAATGTAGTAGTGCTTATTTTTCATGAGCAGCTAAGTTCATTATTATTAAATAGATAAGAACCTCTGGAAATTTTGCTAAAACTTGTGACACTTGGTCCCCATAGGAACAGGTGCTTATTCAGGAGGCCTGGAAAGTGACGACGAATTTGCATTTGCAAAAAGCACCCCCAGGAGGTTCTGAGCTAGAAGCCCAGCTTCAGGAATCTCCCAGTCATTTTTTTGGGTTCAGGGAATATGATTTTTATGGATCTTAATAGTTAGTTTGTAAAGTTGTGTCCTATGGAAGCAGCCTGGGTCCTCAGTCACTCCAAGCCCTGGGGAGAGAGTTGCCTTTTAAGCGTGGCAATCATGGGGCCTGCGTTTTCTCAGTTCAGTTGTGCTCTGCCATTTTTCCCTGCTGCTGCTAAGTCGCTTCCGTCGTATCCAACTCTGTTCAACCCCATAGACAGCAGCCCACCAGGCTCCCCCGTCCCTGGGATTCTCCAGGCAAGAACACTGGAGTGGGTTGCCATTTCCTTCTCCAATGAATGAAAGTGAAAAGTGAAAGTGAAGTCGCTCAGTCGTGTCCAACTTCTAAAGACCCCATGGACAGCAGCCTACCAGGCTCCTCCATCCATGGGATTTTCCAGGCAAGAGTACTGGAGTGGGTTGCAATTGCCTTCTCCAATTTTTCCCTGAAATGCTCTTATTTTGGCATCTAAACTCCATCTCCCAGACGCCTTTCACTTTCAAACATTTCACAGATACTTAAGTAAATTAGGTGAGTTTCTGTCCTTGAGAAACTTACTCTAGTGAGTAGATCTTGCAAACTGACCTGAGCAGGATTACTGGTATTAAAATATAAGCCACCCAGGAATTGTTAAACCAAGAGTGCCAGCTACTCTCCTCTACAACTTTGTTACCTGGTTATGATCAAAGCAAGCCACCGGCAAAATTCTGCTGCTCTTACAGACACTTATTAATAAGAAGTTTCTATAACCTTGCACGCAAGACTCTCTCAAAACAATTGCCAGTATTTCAGAGGCAGAAATCTATCGCCAGTATAGCCAGCAAGGGGCAACCAGAATCCTCCAGAATTCATGACAGGACCCAAGACAAAGGAAAGGCTTTCCTGAGGATCATTCTAAGGGTGAAGATTGTAATTTTAGCTGAATATGTTTGTCCTACTCAGGCAAGAGTGGAAGGTTTCTAAACTATTTGAATTTATGGGCTTATCTTGAATATCTTTTTATTTATCAAGGAGATACCATTTCTAACTTTCATCATGTTAATCAAATGCCACCAATTTCACACACACACGAAAAAAATTCTGACATGAACTATGCTAATTGGCAAAGTACCCATACTGATGGAGATGTGAATAACAGAAGCTCTTTGCCTTTGGATTTTGCATTCTTGATTAAAGTCCAGAAATATTTGGTTAGAGCCTAAACTAGGTGGCACCGGCACAAGACAGCACTGTATGTTCAGAAGTATTTAGTAATAACAGATACCTTAGGACTAATGGCTCTGGCAGAAGCATGCAACCAGGCTCTGAGGACACAGACAAGGGAGGGACTAATTCTGTCTGGCAGATGGGAAGTGACGGGGTAAGGACAGAATATCCTCACAGAAGAGATGGCCCAAGCTGTCTGTGTTTAAACGGGTAGAAATGTATTAATCAGGCAGATCCAGGGTATTTACAGTATCATAGCTTTGACTAGATGGACATAGTCAAAGCTATGGTTTTTCCAGTAGTCATGTATGGATGTGAGAGTTGGACTATAAAGAAAGCTGAGCGCCAAAGAATTGATGGTTTTGAACTGTGGAGTTGGAGAAGACTTGAGAGTCCCTTGGACTGCAAGGAGATCCAATCAGTCAATCCTAAAGGAAATCAGTCCTGAATATTCATTGGAAGGACTGATGCTGAAACTGAAACTCCAGAACTTTGGCCACCTGATGCAAAGAACTGAGTCTTTTGAAAAGACCCTGATGCTGGGAAACATTGAAGGCAGGAGAAGGATATGACAGAGGATGAGATGATTGGATGGCATCATTGACTCGATGGACATGAGTTTGAGCAAGTTCCAGGAACTGGTGATGGACAGGGAAGCCTGGTGTGCTACAGTCCATGGGGTCACAAAGAGTTAGACACAACTGAGCAACTGAACTGAACTGAGCAAAGGGAAACAGCATCAGCCTAGCACAAAGTCCTGAGAAGCTACACACCTCACTAAGGATGGGTAAACATGATGGGGAAGATGGGTTAGAACCATAACCAAGAACTAGACAACAAAGAACCATCTAGACTCTGCTCTAGGGTTTGTTCTTTACCTGGTGGGCATCTAGAAGTGAGACAGCAATCTCTTACCTAGTCCAACTTTGGTTCAGAACATAGGTTATCAAACTGTACGACCAATGTAGATCTACACTGGGTCAGGCTTTCTCCCAAGCCTTTCTAACTGAAGTCCCAGAGCCCTGAATATCCAACCCATCCATATTGTTTCTTTTCATAAAAAAATCCAAGTAGTAAGACCAGGGTTCATAGAATCATTTACTGGTTGGCTGAAAGGGTGATTTGGACAAGTTTCTTTATCTCTCTGACCCTTAGTGTCCTCATCTGTAAAATGGGGACAATTATATCTTCTTCTAAGGATTGTTATGAAGATCAACACTGTGGCTGGTACAGGGGAAATGGTCAGTTAATTTTATTTTTAGTGTTTATGTCTTTTAAATCTGTACCATTATTTTTCCTTATTTATGAATTATTAGATTGAATGAGATCTATGTTATACAAGTGGTATCTTATCTCACTATAACTAGAGATTACCATTCACTGATCAAAACTCTTACTCTAAACCCTTTATCTAGAAGTTTAGAGTAGGCTCCCTGAGGCTCCCCAACCCTACTAAATTCCACAAATCTCTCTTATCTGTCTATTGGTCTCATCAGTGTGAGGCCCTCTCGTCTCCAGAGAAAACTACAAGGAATATTTTCTATTTCTAGCCCCAGAAGCAGCAAGAAAATCACAGATAACAGCTCAAAAGCTCTTTTTCCTTCCTGTTTTTTTTTTTAATTCATATTAATTCTAATAACAGTTCTAAGCTTTGAAAATCATGATGGCCAGTGGGCTGGCAGGGCTGCCTTTCACTATCTTAGTCAGAACAAATCTAACCTTAATGCCCTTGGTAACTGTTTCCTGCAGGATAAACATCTCTTTTTCTAAGGAACTACATTAACCCTAACAGGATTTTCAAAGGAAGGCCAGAAATTTCCCCTACCCAATAACCTCAGATATACAGATGACACCACCCTTTCGACAGAAAGCAAAGAGGAACTAAAGAGCCTCTTGATGAATGTGAAAGAGGAGAGTGAAAAAGTTGGCTTAAAACTCAACATTCAAGAAATGAAGATCATGGCATCTGGTCCCATCACTTCATGGCAAATAGATGGGGAAACAATGGAAACAGTGTCAGACTTTATTTTCTTGGGCTCCAAAATCACTGCAGATGATGGCTGCAGCCATGAAATTAAAAGATGCTTGCTCCTTGGAAGAAAAGCTCTGACAAACCTAGAACAGTATATTAAAAAGCAGAGACATTACTTTACCAACAAAGCTCCATAGTGTCAAAGCTATGGTTTTTCCAGTAGTCATGTATCAGTATGAGAGATGGACTATAAAGGCTGAGCACGGAAGAATTGATACTTTTGAACTGTGGTGTTGAAGAAGACTCTGGAGAGTCACTTGGACTGCAAGGAGATCAAACCAGTCAATCCTAAAGGAAATCAATCCTGAGTATTCATTGGAAGCTGAAGCTCCAATATTCTGGCTACCTGAAGCAAAGAGTTGACTCATTAGAAAAAACCCTGATGCTGGGAAAGATTGAAGACAGGAGGAGAAGGGGACAACAGAGAATGAGATGGTTGGATGGCATCACCAACTCAATGGACTTGAGTCTGAACAAGCTCTAGGAGATGGTGAAGAAAAGGGAAGCCTGGCGTGCTGCAGTCCATGGGGTTGCAAAGAGTCTAACACCACTGAGCGCCTGAACAACAACTCCAAAGCCCTCACAATTCTGTACAGCCCCTGCATGACACACTCGCCCACCTGCCCTTGAAGGCATTTGGGTAACCCCCATCAAAAGCTCCAGTCATTATAACCATTTCCACATTACCCCAATAGCTAGTTGGCAAGGCCAGGAATGTTGATTCTGAAACCGGGGGGGCCCTGTGCGGTTCCCGGGGCAGAAGACTTTTTGTCCCCCATTTCTTGTGGACAGGACTCCAGCCTCCATGACCTTCTCTGAGGTCCACAGTTGCTAATCAAGGGAGGAGCAGCCAAGAAACCACCTGAGGCAAGATTAAAGGACCCAGTTCAGTTCAATCGCTCAGTCGTGTACAACTCTTCACGACCCCATGAATCGCAGCATGCCAGGCCTCGCTGTCCATCACCAACTCCCAGAGTTCACTCAGACTCACGTCCATCGAGTCTGTGATGCCATCCAGCCATCTCATCCTCTGCCAGCCCCTTCTTTTCCTGCTCCCAATCCCACCCAGCATCAGAGTCTTTTCCAATGAGTCAACTCTTCGCATGAGGTGGCCAAAGTACTGGAGTTTCAGCTTTAGCATCATTCCTTCCAAAGAAATCCCAGGGCTGATCTCCTTCAGAATGGACTGGTTGGATCTCCTTGCAGTCCAAGGGACTCCCAAGAGTCTTCCTCAACACCACAGTTCAAAAGCATCAATTCTTTGGTGCTCAGCCTTCTTCACAGTCCAACTCTCACATCCATACATGACCACAGGAAAAAACATAGCCTTGACTAGATGGACCTTAGTCGGCAAAGTAATGTCTCTGCTTTTGAATATACTATCTAGGTTGGTCATAACTTTTCTTCCAAGGAGTAAGCGTCTTTTAATTTCATGGCTGCAGTCACCATCTGCAGTGATTTTGGAGGCCCCCAAAATAAAGTCTGACACTGTTTCCACTGTTTCCCCATCTATTTCCCATGAAGTGATGGGACCGGATGCCATGATCTTTGTTTTCTGAATGTTGAGCTTTAAGCCAACTTTTTCACTCTCCTCTTACACTTTCATCAAGAGGCTTTTTAGTTCCTCTTCACTTTCTGCCATAAGAGTGGTGTCATCTGCATATCTGAGGTTACTGATATTTCTCCCAGCAATCTTGATTCCAGCTTGTGTTTCTTCCAGTCCAGCATTTCTCATGATGTACTCTGCATAGAAGTTAAATAAGCAGGGTGACAATATACAGCCTTGACGCACTCCTTTTCCTATTTGGAATCAGTCTGTTGTTCCATGTCCAGTTCTAACTGTTGCTTCCTGACCTGCATACAGATTTCTCAAGAGGCAGGTCAGGTGGTCTGGTATTCCCATCTCTCTCAGAATTTTCCACAGTTTCTTGTGATCCGCACAGTCAAAGGCTTTGGCATAGTCAATAAAGCAGAAATAGATGTTTTTCTGGAACTCTCTTGCTTTTCCATGATCCAGCGGATGTTGGCAATTTGATCTCTGGTTCCTCTGCCTTTTCTGAAACCAGCTTGAACATCAGGGAGTTCACGGTTCACGTATTGCTGAAGCCTGGCTTGGAGAATTTTGAGCATTACTTTACTTTACTTGACAGAATGTGGTCCACTGGAGAAGGGAATGGCAAACCACTTCAGTATTCTTGCCTTGAGAACCCCCTGAACAGTATGAAAAGGCAAAATGATAGGACACTGAAAGAGGTACTCCCCAGGTCAGTAGGTGCCCAATATGCTACTGGAGGTCAGTGGAGAAATAACTCCAGAAAGAATAAAGGGATGGAGCCAAAGCAAAAACAATACCCAGTTGTGGATGTGACTGGTGATAGAAGCAGGGTCCAATACTGTAAAGAGCAACATTGCATAGGAACCTGGAATGTCAGGTCCATGACTCAAGGCAAATTGGAAGTGGTCAAACAAGAGATGGCAAGAGTGAATATCGACATTCTAGGAATCAGCGAACTAAAATGGACTGGAATGGGGGAATTTAACTCAGATGATCATTATATCTACTACTGTGGGCAGGAATCCCTCAGAAGAAATGGAGTAGCCATCATGGTCAACAAAAGAGTCTGAAATGCAGTACTTGGATGCAATCTCAAAAACGACAGAATGATCTCTGTTCATTTCCAAGGCAAACCATTCAATATCACAGTAATCCAAGTCTATGCCCCAACCAGTAACGCTGAAGAAGCTGAAGTTAAACAGTTCTATGAAGACCTACAAGACCTTTTAGAACTAACACCCAAAAAAGATGTCCTTTTTATTATAGGGGACTGGAATGCAAAAGTAAGAAGTCAAGAAACACCTGGAGTAACAGGCAAATTTGGCCTTGGAATACGGAATGAAGCAGGGCAAAGACTAATAGAGTTTTGCCAAGAAAATGCACTGGTCATAGCAAACACCCTCTTCCAGCAACACGAGAGAAGACTCTACACATGAACATCACCAGATGGTCAACACCGAAATCAGATTGATTATATTCTTTGCAGCCAAAGATGGAGAAGCTCTATACAGTCAACAAAAACAAGACTGGGAGCTGACTGTGGCTGAGATCATGAACTTCTAATTACCAAATTCAGACTGAAATTGAAGAAAGCAGGGAAAACTGCTAGACCATTCAGGTATGACCTCAATCAAATCCCTTATGATTATACAGTGGAAGTGAGAAATAGATTTAAGAGCCTAGATCTGATAGATAGAGTGCCTGATGAACTATGGAATGAGGTTCGTGACATTGTACAGGAGACAGGGATCAAGACCATCCCCATGGAAAAGAAATGCAAAAAAGCAAAATGGCTGTCTGGAGAAACCTTACAAATAGCTGTGAAAAGAAGAGAAGTGAATAGCAAAGGAGAAAAGGAAGGATATAAGCATCTGAAAGCAGAGTTCCAAAGAATAGCAAGAAGAGATAAGAAAGCCTTCTTTAGCGATCAATGCAAAGAAATAGAGGAAAAGAACAGAATGGGCAAGACTAGAGATCTCTTCAAGAAAATTAGAGATACTAAGGGAACATCGCATGCAAAGATGGGCTCGATAAAGGACAGAAATGGTATGGACCTAACAGAAGCAGAAGATATTAAGAAGAGATGGCAAGAATACACAGAAGAACTGTACAAAAAAGATCTTCACGACCTGGATAATCACGATGGTGTGATCACTCATCTAGAGCCAGACATCCTGGAATGTGAAGTCAAGTGGGCCTTAGAAAGCATCACTATGAGCAAAGCTAGTGGAGGTGATGGAATTCCAGTAGAGCTATTTCAAATCCTGAAAGATGATGCTGTGAAAGTGCTGCACTCAATATGCCAGCAAATTTGGAAAACTCAGCAGTGGCCACAGGACTGGAAAATGTCAGTTTTCATTCCAATCCCAAAGAAAGGCAAAGGACCCAGGGAAGCTCAAAAAGATTAGGAGACCTACCACCTGAGGGGAATGCAAACATCTTGTCAGAGACTCCATCTTTGAATCACTGTTGTTAAACGCCACCAAATTCTCCCTAGGGAGACACATAGTTTTCAAGGCAGAAGACAGTGTGTCTCCCTTTGCCTGGCAAAGCAATAAAGCTATCCTTTCTGCTTGACCTAAAACTCTGAGATTTGATTTGGCATCAGCGTCAGAGAGGCCAGGCTTTCAGTTGCAAATCCATAAGGGAAGATTTGCTGTGGGGTGAGATGATCAAGGAAGAGCATAGTTCTCTGAGCATATGCTGAGACTAGGAGTCCTCAGGTTTGGGAACCAGTGGCTGGGGCCAGTGTGTGGAATGTCACTGACCGAGCCAAATGTTGGCAGACTGCTTCCATCACTTTCCCCAGAGTCAGTGTCTGCCCTGGTGAAAACTGTAGCAAAGACAGCCTTCGTCACAGCCTGTGCCATGGGACAGGAGAAGGAAGAGGGCCCATGGCACAGGTCTCTGGGAAAACAGAAACAGGCTTCATTTCTCACACCCTTGAAATTAAGTGGATGTTGTTTTCCCATATTTATGACAAACATAAAGCCCAGTGCATTTGCTAATAAACCCAAGTTTAAAAATCTCAGCTTGCAAGAGGAAAAATTAGAAAAAAACAATCCTCTCATCAGTTGCTCTACCACCAAGATGATAACCTGAATGGTCCTTATTAGAAATATCTTGGTGTTCAAGTAGTTTCCTTCATGTCAGTTCTCACTATTTGATACTCCCTAGGGTTAGTTCTCTGGTAGTCTAGGGTCTTGGAGTCAGCTCTTCCACTCTAAAGGCTCAGGGCTAGATTTCTGTTCAGGAATGAAGATTCCACAGTGGTTTGTTATGGCATTTAGTGAGATTGAAACAAAAAAAAAGAAATATCTCACTACAGACAATAATCACAATAATCACAATGTTAAGTAATGACTAAATAATAAGTATAAGCAGACTTCTCATTCATAGTGGTTCCTGGTGGTAAATGTGTCTGATAAAGCTTAGAATCCATATTTCATGGTGGGATGCTCCAGAGACTTAGCCTTATCCCTGGCATTGTAACAACCCATAGTCAAGCTTCTTGAGTTTGATATTTATGTAGGTTGGGCAGACAGAGCAGATGTGATGCTCTTTCAGTCTTTTATGGAAATTAATATCATCACAGAGGTTGTGAGACCTATCACCACACACCAATCAGAATGGATAAAATGAAAAATAATGACACCATCGAATGCTGGTGAGGATGCAGACATTTGTATATTGCTGGTGGGAATGTAAAATGGCAACAATCACTTTGGAAAATAGTTGGGCAATTTCTTAAAAAAATGAAATAAACATGTAAATATCATATGAAACATCGATTGTATTCCTGGGCATTTATTCTAGAGGAATAAAATTTATGTTCACACAGAAATGTGCACTTGAAGTTTAAAGCAACTTTATAATAGCTAAGAACTATAAAAACCAATATAGGTTTGGCCACCTAATGCGAAGAGACTACTTAATGGAAAAGATGCTGTTGCTGGGGAAGATTGAAGGCAAAAGAAGGAAAAGGAGGTAGCAGAGGATGAGATGGTGGGATGGCATCACCAACTCAATGGACATGAATCTGAGCAAACTCCAGGAGATAGTGGAGGACAGAGGAGCCTGGTGTGCGGCAGTCCTTGGGGTCACAAAGAGTTGGACACGACTTAGCAACTGAACAACAACATAAAACCAAACAATGTCCTTCAACAGATAAATGGTTAAACACACTGAGGTACATCCAGATTGTGGAATAACTACTCAGCCATAAAAAGAAATGAACTATTGATACATGCAACCACTTGAATGTATGTCCAGGAAATTATGCTGCGGTAGCCATCCTGCAGAAATAAGATGGACTCCCATCCAAAATGCAGTTCAAATGTTGATACTGATGACTCTACACATACATCAAGGGGGTATGAAAGATTTATGACTCACATAATATGGTTATCAAGAGTCAGCTAAATGGGCTTACCAAGCAGCCCAAAAATGACTTGAGAAGGCAGGGAAAGAAGACTGGCTTGGGGTTTTTTTGTTGTGGTTATTATTTATAAGGGTGGAGCTGGGGTGAGGGTTTCCCCACACAGTAGGGGCTCACATGGTTGGAATCTCCCACCAGCACCAAAGGAAAGAATTTGGGCTTTCAGATCAGCTTGCCCAGTTTTGGGATGTAAGGGGCAGAGGGAAGGGTGAGGTAGGAAACTGTCAGCAAACATCCAAAAATGGAGTTTGGTTCAGTCACTCAGTCGTGTCCGACTCTTTGCAACCCCATGGACTGCAGCACACCAGGCCTCCCTGTCCATCACCAACTCCTGGAGCTTGCTCAGACTCATGTCCATAGAGTCGGTGATGCCATCCAACCATCTCATCCTCTGTCATCCCCTTCTCCTCCTGCCTTCAATCTTTCCCAGCATCAGGGTCTTTTCCAAGGAGTCAGTTCTTCGCATCAGGTGCCAAAGCATTGTAGATTCAGCTTCAGCATCAGTCCTTCCAATGAATATTCAGGACTGATTTCCTTTAGGATTGATAGGTTGGATTTCCTTGCAGTCCAAGGGACTCTCAAGAGTTTTCTCCAATATCACAGTTCAAAAGCATCAATTCTTTGGCACTCAGCTTTCTTTACAGTCCAACTCTCACATCCATACATGACTACTGGAAAAACAATAGCCATGACTAGACGGACCTTTGTTGGCAAAGTAATGTCTCTGCTTTTTAATATGCTATCTAGGTTGGTCATAACTTTTCTTCCAAGGAACAAGTATCTTTTAATTTCATGGCTGGAGTCACCATCAGCAATGACTTTGGAGCACCCCCCTGGCCCCCGCCAAAAAAAAATGGAGTTAGACTCTTTATTATGTGTGGTTACCAGGTAACTCAGTAGTAAAGAATCTGCCTGCCAACACAGGAGATGAAGGAGAGGCAGATTTGATCCCTGGGTAGGGAAGATCCCCTGGAGGAGAAGATGGTGACCTAGTCTAGTACTCTTGCCTGGAAAATCCCATAGACAGAGGAGCCTGGCAGGCTACAGTCCATGGGGTTGCAAAGAGTTGAACACAACTTAGAGAGTGAGAACACACCACACAAAGAAAGAAAGCCAGTCTCAAAAGATTACTCACTGTCTCATTTTATTTAGATAACATTTTTGAAATGATGCAGTTTCAGAAATGGAAGAGATTTGTTACTGGTTGTCAGGACAGAGGGGTGGAGGCAGGGGTGAGGGAGGTGGCATGGTGGTTGTACATGGGCAACATGAGGGATCCTTGTGGTGCTGGAGCTGTCAGTATCACAACTGGGATGGTGAATACACAAACCAGCACAGGTGAAAAAATTGCGTAGTACAAATAAAAGCATGGAAATGTGAAAAGTATGGATGGCTTGCATCAATGTCAACACTCTCGTTGTGATGTCATACTATAGCTTTGCAAAATGTTACCATTAGGAAAAAGTGAGAAGTGGGTACATAGGAGCTCTCTGTGTTGAGTCTTAAAACTGCATGTGAATATGCAATTATCTCAAAACAGTATTTCAATTTTAGAAATGCTTAAATTGCAAATTCCCTGGCAGTCCAGTGGTTAAGACTCTGCACTTTCACTGCTGTGGGCCTGGGTTCAATCCCTGAAGGAGAAACTAAGATCCCACAAACCACATGGCACAGCCAAAAAAAGAAAAGCTTGTATGACGGATGGGGAGTCTATCTGGATTATAGGACCCTCCTGGTTGGGAGAAAGAGCACGACAGAGTGAATGTCTCTGAACTGAGCCAACAGACCCACTGCCACTACCAGGTCCTTATAAAGTTATCTTCAACAATGCAAAGGCTAGCCATGGGTCAGACACCATGCTTGTCATTGGAACCAAAATCTGGATAAACTTTTAGAGGAACTGACTTGGAGGTACAGAGAAAGACAAGACAAAATTGAGAGGAGGACCTTTTAGCAATCATATTTACAATATGTGAATTAATAGCAGAAAAATGTTCATGAAGAAATAATTAACTGATAACTATCTATGTAAGGGTATCACCTACAATTCAGTCATTCTCTAACTTTTTCAGTGAAATATTCTGTAAAAATAGAGGAAAGTAGATATTTACACACACATGGATAATAGTCTTGTGCGCAGCCAGGCAGCCATCTCAAACCTGAAATACCTGTAAAATTTATGTAAATATTCCATTACATTCCATAACACATCTATGCTTACTGTGACATAACAGTAGCTTTTCAATCTAAACATTTCAAATTTTAAAATTGGTAGGGGAAGCACACCGACTGGAACTGCCCACTCTGGCCAGGTACCATAGTTACCATCTGCATGAGTTGTTTTACGACAGGTGGTCCTGGTAAGGAACATAGAACTAGTAGGCCACCCTCAACTGAAGATTTTGGGAAAGGTCGAAACGTGACACCATGTGTCCAAGCACCTCCCAGAATCCTCGCTGACATCCATCTTGGCTAAGCAATGCATGTGCCACCAGGAAGGACTCTGAATCAGAATGATTGGCCAAAAAGAACCTGAAAACTAATCCCATCACCATAAAACCCGAGACTGCGAGCCACGTGGCAGAGCAGTTCTCCTGGTTTCCCTTACCCTACTGCTCTCTGTCTGGGCACCCCATCCCAGTAAAATCTCTTGCTTTGTCAGCACATGTGTCTCCTCAGACAATTCATTTCCGAGTGTTAGACAAGAGCCTGCTTTCAGGCCCCACTTCCTGCAACAAAATTATATGAAAAATTAAGTAGTTTGAGCAATATTGGCCTCTAGGAGTATGACTGCTGTATGGCTCATACATGCTAGCATTTCAGGTACACAGCCTCTGTTGCAAAAAAGCACAGCTCTACATTTTCCTAAAGGCTTCAAATGAAAAAAAAAAAAAAGTCTAGGTTGCACTCGCCCTCTGCAATGGCCCACACTCTGTCCATAGGGCGTGTTTCTCTCTGTATCTGAATAAATCCACTTCTTACCTAAAAAAAAAAGTCTAAACTTCAACTTTGAGTCTTTGCCCATACTCCTCCTTCCATCTAGAACACTTTCCTCAGCCTTTCTCCCCATGAATCTCTCTCTATGACTTAAGTCCCAAGTAAAACACTGCCTCCATGAATCTACCTCAAACTTTCTGAGACAGAATGCATTTCCTCCTTCTCTGTACAGCGCTCTTTGTTTCTTTGTACAGTGTTCCTAAACCCACTTCTATTTTAGTCATTGTCCTTCCACTTCAGTTCAGTCGCTCAGTCGTGTCCAACTCTTTGTGACCCCATGGACTGCAGCACGCCAGGCTTCCCTGTGCATCATCAACTACCGGAGCTCACTCAGACTCACGTCCATCGAGTCAGTCATGCCATCCAACCATCTCATCCTCTGTCGTCCCCTTCTCCTCCTGCCTTCAATCTTTCCCAGCCTCAGGGTCTTTTCCAAGGAGTCAGTTCTTCGCATCAGGTGGCCAAAGTATTGGAGTTTCAGCTTCAGCATCAGTCCTTCCAGTGAATATTTAGGACTGATTTCCTTTAGGATTGACTGGTTGGATCTCCTTGCAGTGCAAAGAACTCTCAAGAGTCTTCTCAACACCACAGTTTAAAAGCATCAATTCTTTGGTGCTCAGCTTTCTTTATAGTCCAACTCTCACATCCATACATGACTACTGGAAAAACCAAAGCTTTGATTAGATGAATGTTTGATGGCAAAGTAATGTCTCTGCTTTTTAATATGCTATCTAGGTTGGTCATAGCTTTTCTTCCAAGGAGCAAGCATCTTTTAATTTCAAGGCTGCAGTCACCATCTGCAGTGATTTTGGAACCCAAAAAGATAAAGTCTCTCACTGTTTCCCCATCTATTTCCCATGAAGTGATGGGACCAGATGCCATGATCTTAGTTTTCTGAATGTTGAGTTTTAAGCCATTTTCACTTTCCTCTTTCACTTTCATCAAGAGGCTCTTTAGTTCTTTGCTTTCTGCCATAAGGGTGATGTCATCTGCATATTTGAGGTTATTGATATTTCTCCCGGCAATCTTGATTCCAGCTTGTGCTTCATCCAGTCCAGCATTTCTCATGATGTACTTGGCACATAAGTTAAATAAGCAGAGTGACAATACACAGCCTTGACATACTCCTTTCCTGATTTGGATCCAGTCTGTTGTTCCATGTGCAGTTCTAACTGTTGCTTCTTGACCTGCATTCAGATTTCTCAAGAGCCAGGACAGGTGGTCTGGTATTCCCATCTCTTTAAGAATTTTCCACAGTTTGTTGGATCCACACAGTCAAAGGCTTTGGCGAAGTCAATAAAGCAGAAATAGATGTTTTTCGAAGTCAATAAAGCAGAAGTAGATGTTTTCTGGAACTCTCTGCTTTTTCAATAATCCAACAGATGTTGGCAATTTGATCTCTGGTTTCTCTGCTTTTTCTAAATCCAGCTTGAGCATCTAAAAGTTCATGGTTCACATACTGTTGAAGCCTGTCTTGGAGAATTTTGAGCATTAATTTACTAGGGTGTGAGATGAGTGCAATTGTGTGGTAGTTTGAGCATTCTTTAGCATTGCCTTTCTTTGGGATTGGAATGAAAACACCTTTTCCAGTCCTGTGGTCACTGCTGAGTTTTCCAAATTTGCTGGCATATTGAGTGCAGCACTTTCACGCAGCACTTTCACTCAGGACTCAGGTGCCTCTCCCACCACCTCTAGAACATTCCCAGTCAACTAGAGGATCTTTCTGGGGAATGCAAACCTAAAAAGGAAGATGCCTACAAATAACAAAAAGGTCAGCTTAATTGGAATTGCATCACCTTCACTAGCTTTATTCATAGTGATGCTTCCTAAGGCCCACTTGACTTCACATTCCAGGATGTCTGGCTCTGGGTGAGTGATCACACCATCATGGTTATCTGGGTCGTGAAGATCTTCTTTGTATAGTTCTTCTGTGTATTCTTGCCACTTCTTCTTAATATCTTCTGCTTCAGTTAGGTCCATAACATTTCTGTCCTTTATTGTGCCCATCTTTACATGAAATGTTCCCTTGGTATCTCTAATTTTCTTGGAGGGATCTCTATAAGCATGGCATTTTGAAAATGCGTTTGTTTGTCTGCTCCACTGCAATAAAACCTTCAGGAGAGGAAGGACCTGTCGACTAAAAAGATGCACAACCTGAGAGTTGCAAGTTAACCTCAGATAGCTCTGAGAAACTGCTCCAAAAACGCAGTGGAGAAAGATCAATACCTAAGATTTTGGTGAAGGGGGAGTTCAATGCAATCAAGTACTCATTTTACAAAAGGTTTTCTGCTAGTCACTGATGTCACCATGAAGGGATTTAGTGCTTTTCTAGATACGAGGAGATGCAAAGACAGGGATCATGAAATCAGTTCCTGAAAATGTCTATCTAAAGACTTGTTCCACCAGTTTCCCTGGAGCACAGAGTGCCTCACTCTCCACCCTGAATTCCCCTCAGGGGGTGTTGAAGGTGGGCAGCTGCAGCAGCACGGGGCTCACTCTCCAAAGAGGCAGATGGCAAGTGCCTTTGTTGTTGTTGTTGTTCAGTCCCTGGCAAGTGCCAATATGTAGTTGATAGATCACATCTATCTTTTCTTTCCCTGTGTCTCCAGTACCTAGGACAAGCACACAGTGGACACTCAGAAGTTTTTGTTAGATAAATGAAGTAGGTCCTCAGCAACTGTTCTCTCTTCTTTACTCTCTACTCCTCTTAAATCAAGGAGCCTCCCTGGTGGCTCAGTTAGTAAAGAATCTGCCTGCAATGCAGGAGACCCACATTCAATCCCTGGATTGGGAAGATCCCCTGGAGAAGGAAATGGCACCCACTGCCATATTCTTGCCTGGGAAATCCTATGGGAGAAGAGCCTGGTGGGCTACAGTGCACAGGGTCATAAGAGTCAGATGGAACTTAGTTTCTAAAGCACCACCATATCTCTTAAATCAATGACAGACTACCTGAGGGCAGGGCTAGGTCTCATCATGTAACCTTAGCCCTTAGCACACTGAGGACACCCAATAAATACTTATAGACTTAAATCCCCAAGATTTGCTTACAGCTTGATTTTCTCAGTTGAGTTGCCTAGATTCAGCCTGATGATTATGGATTAGTAAGAACTGAAGACTTTTCCTTGGCT
Source organism: Ovis canadensis (assembly GCF_042477335.2). Lineage (NCBI taxonomy): Eukaryota > Metazoa > Chordata > Mammalia > Artiodactyla > Bovidae > Ovis > Ovis canadensis. Next base: position 37,579,791 of record NC_091260.1, read on the forward strand.
TTTTAGGGAGCAAAAGAAAAGGCCCACTGAGGCCAGTTGCCTCCTAGGCATTTCTTCCTTGCTTCTTCTCTCATCGTTTTCCCTTTGATTTCTGGACTAAAGCACTTGTCAGAGCCAGGACTAAAGGAAGCAGAACAGCTGAAACTCTGTTAATTACATCATCTGACTCTAAGAATTGAGGCATGCTGGCTGAGTCTTTGGTTCAGATAAAATACAAGTTCTGATATCCCAAGACTTCTCAAAATTTCAAGTAACAGTCTTTGGAATAAAACTTTTAATGACTTTTAAGTAGTTCTCAGTCTGGTAATTCTGATCACACATGCCATATGCAGGTAAATAATGTATTTTACTACTCCATATTGTATATAATAAATTATACATGCACACTACATATTGTACTTTATGTATAATGCTGCTGCTGCTGCTAAGTTGCTTCAGTCGTGTCCAACTCTGTGTGACCCCATAGGCGGCAGCCCACCAGGCTCCCCCGTCCCTGGGATTCTCCAGGCAAGAGCACTTGAGTGGGTTGCCATTTCCTTCTCCAATGCATGAAAGTGAAACATGAAAGTGAAGTCGCTCAGTCATGTCTGACTCTTCGCAACCCCATGGACTGCAGCCCACCAGGCTCCTCCGTCCATGGGATTTGCCAGGCAAGAGTACTGGAGTGGGGGCACCAGGAGCCATTTCCATGGATTTTCTCCCCAAATACTGCCTCCCTTTTACTGCCTCCCAAAATCCCGCCAGCTCCCTTTACTATTAGAACACTTTTTATCTCAGCCAGCTGAATTTGAGACAAAGGAGGATAAGAAAAACCTCCTGGAATCTCAACATCAGTAGGCTCCAGAAGCCTGCCAGATCACAACCACTTCCCCAGGGGCCCCACCACCTTCCCTGCTCTTCCCACCCTCTGTATCGGAGCCACTGGCCTTCACCTGGGTCCAGTCTCCACAGTCTATTGCCTATATGATTCCCAGACAGGTAGCCTCAGGTCAACCTTCACCTATAGGTTGACCTATAGGTTGACGCCTCAATTGCCTCTCCAATTCTGCATCTCCCTGTATTAAAAGATCCCTTAAGGCTTTATCCAGAGAAGGCAATGGCACCCCACTCCAGTACTCTTGCATGGGAAATCCCATGGACGGAGGAGCCTGGTAGGCTACAGTCCATGGGGTCACTAAGAGTCGGACACGACTGAGTGACTTCACTTTCATCCACTGGAGAAGGAAATGGAAACCCACTCCAGTGTTCTTGCCTGGAGAATCCCAGGGAAGGTGGGGCCTGGTGGGCTGCTGTCTAGGGGTCGCACAGAGTTGAACACGACTGAAGTGACTTAGCAGTAGCAGTAGCAGTAAGGCTTTATCACAGCCAGGGCTCTGCCTCAGGTGATAGCCATTCTAGTGGGGTGAGTTTTGCTCACTCAGAGAACACTGAGTCTTGGGCATGAGGAGAGTAAGATTACTGTCTATCAAATGGAAATGCTAGTTTCAGAAACTTGGTTAACAGTTAAACAGAGAATAGGGAGTTTTATAAAACTCCAGTTATGCCTTAAAGCCACACCCAAAATCTGTCTCCAAATTCCTAGTTCCTAATATGCTTTTTTTTCTTAAAAAAAAAAAAAGTAATTTGCAGAGAATTCCCTGACAGTCCAGTGGTTAGGGCTTGGGGCTTTCACTACTGGGGCCCAGGTTTGGTCCTTGGTTGGGAGACTAAGATCTCACAAGCCAGCAATGTGGCCAAAAAAAATTTGCAATCTTTTCCCAATCATGTGTCATTCTTATTATCTCATGTTGGAGCGGGCAGAAGAGGGAATAGGGAAGTGGACCACATCTCAGCTGAGAAGGCAAGAAGCAGACTGAGAAGATCAAGGTCAAGAGGACAGAAGGGAGAGGTGGAAACCAGGTGGCAGGATGGCCGCAGGTGAAGTTCATCTGCCGGCCCCCTTTCCCTGCCAGTCCTGAGTACTCCTCCCCTTTCTGGTGCTGCTGCCAGTTACTAGTCACTAATGGTCCTGGAGCATTGCTACCTCATAGGAGCAGGACAGAAGGGTGGTCAAAACTCTCCTGTCAGGCCAGGCTGCTCCCTGTCCCCAGGCCACTCCTTGTCTCCAGGCCACATGTAGCGTCTGGCCTAATTATAAGGACAGAAAAGTCTGCCAGGGTGTCCTGAAGGAAAAGGTAAAGCTGTCCTCATACTCTTAGCACTGCTGCTGCTGCTGCTAAGTCGCTTCAGTCGTGTCCAACTCTGTGCGACTCCATAGATGGCAGCCCACCAGGCTTTCCCGTCCCTGGGATTCTCCAGGCAAGAACACTGGAGTGGGTTGCCATTTCCTTCTCCAATGCATGAAAGTGAAAAGTGAAAGTGAAGTTGCTCAGTCATGTCTAACTCTGTGCGACCCCATGGACTGCAGCCTACCAAGCTCCTCTGTCCATGGCATTTTCCAGGCAAGAGTACTGGAATGGGGCTTAGCACTGCTACAGTCTAGCGAACAGGCCCAGAGCAGAGATACAAAAGGGACTCAGAGTACCTGGGGTACCTGGGTATGCTCTTCATACATGTCAAACGAATGCACTGATACATACATTGACAGATACAGGGATGATGAATGGATAACGGGATGTTTCCATTGTTGTTGTTCGGTCACTCAGTTGCGTCCAGCTCTTTGTGACTCCATGGACTCCAGCATGCCAGGCTTCACTCTGCTGTCTCCCAGAGTTTGCTGAAATGTATGTCTATTGAATTGGTGATGTCATCCAACCGTTTCATCCTTCAGTTCAGTTCAGTTCAGTCGCTCAGTCGTGGCCGACTCTTTGCGACCCCATGAATCGCAGCACACCAGGCCTCCCTGTCCATCACCAATTCCCAGAGTTCACTCAAACTCACGTCCACCGAGTTGGTGATGCCATCCAGCCATCTCATCCTCTGTCGTCCCCTTCTCCTCCTGCCCCTAATCCCTCCCAGCATCAGAGTCTTTTCCAATAAGTCAACTCTTTGCATGAGGTGGCCAAAGTACTGGAGCTTCAGCTTTAGCATCATTCCTTCCAAAGAAATCCCAGGGCTGATCTCCTTCAGAATGGACTGGTTGGATCTCCTTGCAGTCCAAGGGACTCTCAAGAGTCTTCTCCAACACCACAATTCAAACGTGTCAATTCTTTGGCAATTAGCCTTCTTTATGGTCTAACTCTCAACTCTCACATCTGTACATGACTACTGGAAAAACCATAACTTTGACTATACAGATGTTTCCATGGTTCACCCGTTTTCAATCTATTCATCTGGGTCTGATCTGTGGCTATTTCCAGTCACCAGTTCCTTCGATTCACTCATACTAGTGAGTAGTACACACTACTCAGGACACACTGCAGAAACAGGAGGGGAAGGAGCATAGATGTCCCTATTACCACTTCCTCACTATGATGGTTGCAGTGCCATAAAAATCTGTACAGAGGATAGAGTAGATGCTATCTGTCCCAATTACAGATAAAACTGAGATGTACAAAGTAGATTGTGACTTGCTAAGACCATAAAACAGGCAGCTGGTGGCTGAAAGGTCTGAGGACCCAGGACATCTGGTCCCTAAGTTGGAGCACTCTCCCACAGCTGGCTTACACTGCCATGGGACAGAGCAAGCAGAAAATGTGACCTTGACTTCTTCACTTGTTAATCATCCAGACTCCATCATCTCTCACTGTTGAAGGAAGAGCTCTTCCCTACTCGTTGTCCTGAGGAGGGCAAACAACAAACAAATTAGCCAATCCTGAACAAAGTTCCAAAGGAAAGCCTTTTATTTGCTTGTTTTCTTGCTGGGGTTGAACCTCTCCCAGGACCCTTTATGTTTGCCAGAAATGCTTTCTTAATTCCTGAAAGGTCTTTTTGGTAGAGATAGTGGAGGAAAGAAAGAACACTGGCCCTCAGGCAGATATGCCTCTAAAAACCTCATTCATCTTGCTACAGTTTTTCTTTTCTTAAAAAAGTAGGACTATATCCTAAGAGAATATATGTTGAAGAAGACTTGTGAGAGTCCCTTGGACTGCAAGGAGATCAAATCAGTCAATCCTAAAGGAAAGCAACACTGAATACTCATTGGAAGGAATGATGCTGAAGCTGAAACTCCCAATACTTTGGCACCTGGTGACTCATTGGAAAACCCTGATGCTGGGAAAGATTGAAGGTAGGAGGAGAAGGGGACGACAGAGAATGAGATGGTTGGATGGCATCACTGACTCAATGGACATGAGTTTCAGCAAACTCTGGGAGATGGTGAAGGAGAGGGAAGCCTGGCGTGCTGCAGTCCATGGAGTCACAAAGAGTCAGACAGGACTGAGTGACTGAATAACAACAATATCCTAAGAGAAGTCTTAAAATGGGTAAATGATTTTATCCTCTTTTTCATAGGCATTTGCATTTTAAAAGAGGAAGACCAAGATTCTGGAATTGGCTTCACCAATGGCAGTGCTATTTGCATTAACCAAGAAAGAGAAGGGACTGCGGAGGTCAGAGATCTTCCCAGCTAATGGTTAACCCCTATTTTGACCACAGACCAGTCCAGCAGCCAAGAGCTTTGGGAAGGAGGAAGGGAAGAGAGCCCCCACTGTAGAACCACCACATTGGGGAATGTCACCCTCTTGGTTTAATCTCTCTGACAAGCATACTGGTTGGGGTGGGAGGTAGGTGAAGAAGAACAAAAACACTGTAAGAGAAGTCTGAGGATCTTTCTTGCTTTCTGAAATCAAAACCAAAGTTGACATCCTACTGTATAGAACATGGAACTTTTCTCAATGTTATGTGGCAGCCTGGATGGGAGGGAAGTTTGGAGGAGAATGGATTCTTGTATGGCTGAATCCCTTCACTATTCACCTGAAACTATCACAACATTGTTAATCAGCTATGCTGCTGCTAAGTCACTTCAGTCGTGTCTGACTCTGTGCGACCCCATAGGCGGCAGCCCACCAGGCTCCCCCGTCCTGGGATTCTCCAAGCAAGAACACTGGAGTGGGTTGCCATTTCCTTCTCCAATGCATGAAAGGGAAAAGTGAAAGGGAAGTCGCTCAGTCGTGTCCGACTCCTAGTGACCCCATGGAATACAGCCCACCAGGCTCCTCCGTCCATGGGATTTTCCAGGCAAGAGTACTGGAGTGGGTTGCCATTGCCTTCTCCTAATCAGCTATACTCCAGTGTAAAATAAAAAGTTCCAAAAAAAAGTTAATGTTCAAAAGAAAAAAAAAAAAGAACACAGCAGTGACTCACTGATTTCTTCTGAATCATTGATGAGCAACAGGTTCCCTCTCACTCCTCCTCACCTTCAGTTTCCTGGAGATTGTTTGTGTCTTAATTCTTCTCGCTGCATCCAGAGACAGCTGTTGCTTTGTACAATTCTTGACTCTTGAACAAATCTAAAGGCATACTGGACTGAGGATGAGGCCTTGCACCGGGGCATGGGTTCCCCTCCCAAATCTGCTATCCACCCTCACCCAAGCCTGAGACAACAGGGCAGCCGCTCAGGGAAGTGAGGTCAGCTTGATGGTTCCTTGTTGCCTTCTCTTTGCTCTTTCTTCCAAATGCCTCAAGAGATTTCTTGTTAAACTATCCATGATTTTAGTACCACCTGCTCCCAATCAACATGAGACAGGAATAAAGTTGACCAACAGTTCAGTCCTTGTCACTGAATCTCAACCAGGAGTCGGTCTCAAGTCTAGTCATAGGTGTCCTTATAAAAGACACACAGAGGAAAGACAGACAGGAGGAGGAGGCAATGTGACCACAGAGGCAGAGATCAGGGTGATACAGCTGCAAGCTCAGGAAAGCACAAGATGCTGTCAGAGACAAGCAGCAGAATTCCCCCAGAGCCTCTGCAGGGAACGTCACCCTGCTTCTTCCATATTTCCAACTTCTGGCTTCAGGACTATAAGAGAATAAATCTCTGTTGTTTTAAGACACCTGAATGGTGGTAATTGGTTGCTCTGATAAAATACAAGTAAAAGATGGTACCAGTGCCCAAACTGAATTCAAGGTTTGAGAAGCCGTGTGGTGCCCCACAGGTGCACACATCTCACTAGTAAGTGATGGTGGTTATTTAAGAACCAAAAACCATGGGGTTTTTTGTTTGTTTGGGCTTCCCCAGTGGCTCAGAGGGTAAAGCATCTCCCTGCAATGCAGAAGACCCCTGTTCAATTCCTGGGTGAGAAAGAACCCCTGGAGAAGGGAATGGTACCCATTCCAATATTCTTGCCTGGAGAATCTGATGGACAGGGGAGCCTGGCAGGCTACAGACCATAGGGTCACAAAGAGTCAGACATGACTGAGCGACTAACACTTACTTACTTGGTTTGCTTTGCTTTGGCCATGCTGCATGTGGCTTGTGGGATCTTAGTTCCCCTACCACAGGGATGGAACCCTGGCCTACCGCAGCCAAAGTGCTGAGTCTTAACCACTGGAGTGCCAGGGAATTCCCAAGAACATTTTTTTGTTGTTGAATTTATTTGTATTGGTTTTTCAAATGGTGTACACGTTGCTAGGACCTAAGTGCACACTAAATTGTTTGCATATCATTACTTAATAAATAGAATTTTTATTTTGAGGCCTTTCTTTTTGGCCTAGGGACGCTATGAAGAAATTCCTGAGACGGTACTGTGAAACAAGGAAGTGCAGGAAATTCTGACACTGGATGCTGGTGTCAGAAGCCCAGGTTCCCTGGCTTTTGCTGCATTTCATCCCTAACAGACTGCCTTCTTACATGTGGTCCAAGGAGGCCCACTACCTTGAAAGGAGAAGAGGAAAAGGGAGGCATACTCCTTCCCTTAAGGGTCATCCTGGTAGATGGACTCATCACATTTGTTCCCAATCCACTGGCCAGAAGGAAGTCGTGTGTCCATGCCTAAGTGGAAGGGAGGCAGGGACATGCAAACTGTGCCTTAGGTGGCTGTGTGCCAGATAACAGTGGGGGTTATTGGTGTGCACAAGAACTAGAGAATGATTATAAGGGATGAGCTTGTCACCTCTGGCTCTGAGATGAATGGAAAGCATGGAGCTGTATTCCTTCTTTCTTGATAAGCGGTGATGTTACCCACAGTAATATTTATCACTAAACGTACTGAAAGAGAGCACAATAAAATCAGTTGGAATACTGACAAAACCAACAAAAAAGGCACACAGAGTCCAGTATATGTAGTAGGCGCCTCACAGAGATAGCACAATAAGAGTTTTATTGTTTTAGTTTTGTTTTTTTTTTTTGTCTTTTAGAATTTGCTGAGAAAGATTGAAGGCAGGAGGAGAAGGGGACGACAGAGGATGAGATGGTTGGATGGCATCACCGACTCAATGGACACAAGTTTGAGCAAACTCCTGGAGATGGTGAAGGACAAGGAAGCCTGGCATGCTGTAGTCCATGAAGTCGCAATGAATCAGACATGACTGAGTGATGGAACAACAAAGAAGTTATCGACAGTCTTCTGTCTACAGAGATAAAAATATTTTCAGAATAGCCTTTTGTTCTGATAAGAGCTACCCTCTTATCAGAGGGTAGCTTTTTTAAGGCCAGACAGTAATAGATTGTGTCTTTGATTTGACAAGGCTTGTTATTACCTATTAATTGCTTTCCTAACCACTTGTTTATATGCTAATTTTAACATAAGTGTTAGTCACTCAGTCGTGTCTGACTCTTTGCGACCCCATGGACTGCAGCCCACCAGGCTCCTCTGTCCATGAGATTTTCCAGGCAAGGATACTGGAGTGGGTTGCCATTTCCTTCTCCAGGGTATCTTCCCAACCCAGGGATCGAACCTGAGTCTCCTGCACTGCAGGCAGATCCTTTAGCAACTGAGCTGCAAGGGAAGCCCCTTATTCTTATTTTAACATAAGAACCAGCAATTAACTTCTTTTTATTTTGAGGCTAAAAATTATTAAAAATTTTGAATGAATGACAATGACCTAGACCAAAAGTTGATGACAGGGTAAGGCAGTGGGTTCTCAGATTTTAGAATTACTGTTTCTTTTCTTTTTATTTCTTTATTTTTGGCTGCACTGAGTCTTTGTTGCTGCATGCAGGCTTTTTCTAGCTTTCGTGCTCAGGCTTCTCATTGTGATGGCTTCTCTTGTTGCAGAGCATGGGCTCTAGGCACGCATGGGCTCAGTAGTTGTGGTGCATGGGCCTAACTGCCCCAGGGCATGTGAGATCTTCCTGGACCAGGGATGGACCCCATGACCCCTGCATTAGTGGGCAGATTCTTAACAACTGGTCCACCAGGGAAGTCCCAGTTCTCAGGTTTCAAAAATTCACTATGAGCATAGAGGTTGACTGGCTCTTCTGCCAACATTTAGATACTCAAGGGGAACACTTGCCTGAGTGGGTGAGGCTTCAACCCTACCACCTGGAGTTGGGCAAATGGGCTTCCACCCTAGAAGAGGCAAAGAGAGTCAGAACAGTTCGCCATTAACCTTACCATGTACCCTCCTTTTTCCCCAGCAAGGGGCCCTTCCTCTGCTCTATTGGGCCGCTGCTCTTCTACATCATAAGCTCCTTCCCACCTTAGCTTTCCCTGGATTTGCTGCTGCCCTCACAGCGGGGTGACAAGGATGGACTTTTGACCTGCTATGTTCCTTATTTCCTTACAGCCAGACTGTAGATGTAGAAAGCTTGCTGCTGCTGCTGCTCCTGCTGCTGCTAAGGCGCTTCAGTCGTGCCCAACTCTGTGCGACCCCATAGACGGCAGCCCACCAGGCTCCCCCGTCCCTGGGATTCTCCAGGCAAGAACACTGGAGTGGGTTGCCATTTCCTTCTCCAATGCAGGAAAGGGAAAAGTGAAAGTGAAGTCGCTCAGTCGTGCCCAACTCTTCGAGACCCCATGGACTGCAGCCTACCAGGCTCCTCCGTCCATGGGATTTTCCAGGCAAGAGTACTGGAGTGGGGTGCCATCGCCTTCTCCAGTAGAAAGCTTAGGAGTGGCTAAAGCGTGGCCATTTCCAGGGTCCTAGGTCATGAGACCTTTGTTTATGCTCCTGCTACTATCACATCCTTACCGAATAATATGTCCCTCACTCTAGGAATGCTCTCCTATCAATCCTACACAAGCCAGGTCCCATAAATCGTGCACAGTGGTCATCTCTTTCAGGGAAAATCCCATTTCCCTTTATTCAAGATCACAGAAGCTAGTGTGACGGAAGACCAAGGGGATGGGACCAGGCCTCAGTGGCTCCCACCCCACCCCACCCTCTCAGCACAAAAAGATACACAACCTTTGAGCCTTTCTGCTGCCTGACCCTGTGTGGCCAATTCCCCACTCAGTTCTCCTGAGCAGAAACCAAGAAGTTTGTCAGAACATGTAGGTCATCAAATTGCTTTTTGACCTTCTTTACATTTTATCCATGAGAAGTAAATAGCCAAGACTTCAGGTACACAGAAAAATGTGCCGGGCCCCCTCTGGCCTGTCTGGTACAGGAAATGCAGTTTCGAGTAATACTGAGGTGTTTCTACAGCATGGCCTGGGATGGGCCTTAGTACTGGGGGTTTGGTCGTCTTCCAAGACCACCCGCCCATGTGAGTCAAAGCTGGGCCTCCTCATTCTTCTGGTGGTTAGTGATTGGAACACACACACAAACCTCTCAGTTCTAAAGGAGAGAAACGTCTTTCCTAAGTACCATACAATCTATAATGATTCCCCCAACTATGAAAAAGCTAGAGGCAGCTTTTTGCTGTTGTTCTTGTTGATATTTCCGTGTCTCAAATTGTCCCCCATAGACCCTCAGTGCTCAGAAAGCTGGCCTGTTAATAATCCTTTCAAACAATAAGGCCATGAACCCCTAATGACCAGGATCCAGCTACACAAAGACCTGATTGAAACTGAAATTGTGACTTTTTTACCTTGAACTGGATGAAACTTTAAGGTTAGGTATCCTCCTCTCTGGGGCTTCTTGGGTGGCTCAAATGGTAAAGAATCTGCCTGCAATGCAGGAGACAGCGATTCAATCCCTGGGTCAGGAAGATCCCCTGGAGAAGGGAATGGCTATACACTCCAGTATTCTTGTCTGGAAAACTCCATGAATAGAGGAGCCTGGTGGGCTACAGTCCATGGGGTTGTAAAGAGTCAGACACAACTGAGTGACTAACACACACACACACACACATACACACACACACACACACACACACACACACACACACGCCCTTTCCTCTCTTAGCTCCATAAGCCATTGGGGGTTATATATGGATTGACTATTCCCCTTGATCCAGAGTAAACTCCAGAAATTAGGGGAAATTCTATTAAAAAGTTGTAACATCAGGAACCCAGAAACAGCCTCCGTACTGGCTGAGAAGCAGGGAGGACTGTGGCTGTGAAGGGGCTGCTCTGGATCACCCAACCTGTAATAGGTTGCCACCATCAGGCTTTGGCAGTGACATGGCTACAGCTGAGGTCATTTGAGAGCCTGGAACCCCAGCAAGGTAAGAAGATCCAGGGCTGATCCTTGAGACTGAGTAGGCTCTACTGAGTCTCCAGGCTGGTCACTGGAAGTAGGTCCACAGGGAAGTAATAGAATTATCAGTGTTCCTAATCTGAACACGTGGGCCCTCAAGTAGCATATTCTGAGCCAGTGGGTGGAATTACATTACCGATGTACGCAACTGGTGAAGTGGGACATATGGTTCAACATAACTTATTTTATTCCTGAAAAAAAAATGCTATGAGGTAGTACTATTTTTATTCCTAATTTATGCATAAGGAAAATATAGTTTAGTAAAGTAACTTGCCCAATGTCACATAGCTGTGCTCTGCTGTGCTTAGTCACTCAGTCCTGTCCAACTCTTTGCAACCCCATGGACTGCACCCCACCAGGCTCCTCTGTCCATGGGGTTTCTCCAGGTAAGATAATGGAAAATACTCCATTCTCCATGGTAGAATCTGTTGCCATGGAGTCAGCTGCCGTGCCCTCCTCCAGGGGATTTTTTGAACCCAGGTCTCCCACACTGCAGGTGGATTCTTTATCATCTGAATCACCAGGGAAGCCCAAGAATACTGGAGTGGGTAGCCTGTCCCTTCTCCAGGGGATCTTCCTGACCCAGGAATCAAACTGGGGTCTTCTGCATTGCAGGTGGATTCTTTACCAGCTGAGCTACCAGGGAATTCCGCCACATAGCTAGTAAGTGGGAAATATACCATCTGAGCCCAGGTTTGCTGACTGTTCTTAACCAGTATGTCCCCCTGCCACTTGTGGCTGTCAACAAGGAGTAGCTGACATCATCACGACCTGCCTCTGCGTGTCCAGCCCTGGACCACACTGAGTCTGAGCTTCCTCTGCAGTAAAGGTAAGACCCAGAGCCAGATCTTGCACCTGAAAGGAGGCCCACTTCGATCGTCAATGTTTTCTTTTAATTGTAAAAGTGAAAATGTTAGTTGCTCAGTTCTGTCTGACTCTTTGCAATCCCATGGACTGTAGCCCACCAGGCTCCTCTTTGCATGGATTCTCTAGGCAAGAATACTGGAGTGGGTAGCCATTCCCTTCTCCAGGGGATCTTCCCAACCCAGGGATCAAACCCAAGTCTCCCTCATTGCAGGCAGATTCTTTACCTCTGAGCCACCAGGGAAGCCCCTATTTTTTCAAGTGTTGATCAAATACCTATGACGCTTTTGGGAACATGCCCAGCTTTTAGGAGATAACAAGAGGCCTAACAGGATCCATGCTTTCTAAAATATCTTGCCATCTGGTTGGGGAGCAGCACGTATAATGGTGAATGATATGGTTCAAAAGGAAGGATTAAATTGTATGGTACTGACTATAATTTTTATAGCGGTTCAGAAAAGAAAGAGGTGGCTATGGGCTGTTCTGACTAAGGAAAGGCTTTGTAAAGAAGGGACTTGAACCAAATTCTCAAGGACAGATGAGATTTGAAAGAAGAAATTTAGATGCCATTACTATACTTTCCCCCCACAACCAGATACCATGACTGGTTTGTTTCTTTTAAAGTCAGTGATAGTAAGTTATGTATTTTGGTTTTCTTTTTTTTTTTCAACTTCTAAATAGATTCTATGTTTAGAACAAAATGATATAAATAGAATTTTTAGAAAAACACATTACCATTGAAATCATATAACTTTGTGTCCTGAACTTTTCTAATGCTCACAGGATGTCTTGTGATTCCTGACTCAGCCACAAATAATTTCAACTTAAGACACAGACAGCTGCTGCCGCCTGAGAGATTTTTAAAAATATAGTAAATGGTATAGGATTAGGATGCCTAGCTCCAGGGACCTGTTCACTTTCAAAATTTTTAACAAGAAAACCAGAAGCCTTTAAAACGTTGAAATCAGAGTTTTAGCCATGACCTGAATTTACTCCACAAAGTTCTCTACTACCCATTTCTAGGGAGGCCCTGTGCCCAGGTCTGGGCTGGGGCAGACACGAACTCTCACAAGCAGCTTGAACAGCAGTTGGATTTCTTGGCTCTCAGATCCCTGAATGGTGTTCTGCAAAGAGCTGAAGTTCCACTCCCTTGACAGTGGCCCTGAGCTCAGCCTGGTGAGTGGTGCCAGCTGGAGGCGATTGTGGTGGTGTCCCTGGTTTTCTCCCCTAACAGAGCACACTCGGCATCTTTAGATCCAAATGGGCATTGGCACTTGGGTGTTTCCTTATGTTATGACAGCAACTAAAGAGAGATTGGGTTGAATACACCCACCACCACCCACACAGAGGACTCATGGGGAAGATCATGTGGAGGAGGCTTCATCTGGACAAGAGATCCCCAAATGGCCAGCTGCCCACAAGCCTTGCTAGCCTTTACTGGACGGGGTATCTTTCTTTGCTGATTGGTGGTAAGCAGGAAGGGGCCCATGCACCCCAGTCTCTGGTACAAGAGAGGGAGAAAGGAGCCCTTGGGAGCAGGGGATAAACCTACAGAGCAGAGGAGAGCCTGGGAAGAAGCTGAGGAGACATTTGTCATCATTTATGCTCAAGTGAACCTGAGCCAGGCCATTTCCTTTAAATCTCCCTTTCAGCATGGTGTTGTTTTAGAATCCATAACCCCAGAGTGAAACGGCAAAACCCCAGTCCCAACCAGATTCCTAAAACACTCATTCATTTCCTAGACAATTGCTCCTGACTAGTCCCTGCTCCCCACCTCTAGTGTTTTTCTCATTCTGATCTTCTGCACACAGTGGAGCCACATTAGGTCTTCCCAAATATGACTCTCTTTATTCAGGGCTTGTTCAGGTTATGCCTTGGCACAGAAAGGATACAGAAGAGAACTGCAGTGGGCGCTAGGCCATGGAATTCTAAGATACAACACAATCTTTGTCAGCTGAACAGGCCACTCTAGTTTGATCTCTCACAACGCTCTTTAAATGACCTTCTGCTTTCTTGGGACTAGGGGTCAGTTTTTTGATAGACCTTTATCCTTTCTCTCTGCTTTTCTAGCTCCAATGCCTCCTTTTTAAGTCCCACCTCTCTCCTCCGTTAAGCCCCCTGCATGGCCCTTTCCTGGAGAACCCCTGGCCGCAGCTTCATACCACTTAAGACCATCAGTACTCACCTTTTTTTTTTTTAAATCAGTGCTCACTTTTGAGCGTAGTTTCTCCCAAAGCAAAAGTCAAAAGTCCTGAGCTGTCTCCTAGTGTGTCAGAGGAAACTGGTTCTTGAATGTCCCCAAGAAACATATCATAATTCCACCTTGGCATAACGCCTTGTTCGTGAGTTCCCTGCAGTCAGAGACAGTGCCTCACTCTTTTCAACCATTGTCTTAGAACGGCATGTAGGATATGCTCAATCGATATTTTTGGAGAAAATGAAAAAAAGTGGTTATTTTTCTTTCTGCATTTATAATTTGCAGGCAAATCTACACTTGCAAGGAGACTTGGAGATAATATATACATTGGTTTAAAATCTTGGTACACTTCTAAAAAATCTTTTCCCTGTCTTTAGCCAAAGAGAAGGTATGTGCTTTACCTAGCTGTCAAATGAATAAGATAATTAACAGCTAGAAGTGCTTTGCTCTTAGAAGCTTTAAAATCACGAACATGAATCATAAATTGTAAAAGTAAGCTCCTAACAAATGTGAGAGAGCAAAAGAATAAATGCAGTCCTGCTTAAGAGCCAGTTATTCCATCTCTTTCTTAATCCATAAATTTTAGACTTTTTAAATAAGTACTATTAAAATAAACCTTTGAGACCTTCTGCTAAATGTGGCAATCCTTCAAAAGTGGATAAATCCTTCAAGATCCATATAAATACAGACATAAATCCAAACTTAATAAGGGGAAGGGTATCCCTGGTGGCTCAGTGGTAAAGAATCTGCTTGCCAATGTAGGAGTCCGGGGTTTGATCCCTGGGTTGAGAAGATCCCCTGGAGAAGGAAATGGCAACTCATTCCAGTATTCTTGCCTGGGAAATCCCATGGACAAGGGAGCTCAGTGGGCTATAGTCCATGGGGTCATAAAAGAGCCAGACACAACTTAGCAACTTAACAACAATAAGGGGAAATGACAGAGGGTAATCTTTGTTAGCACAATTGCACTCATCTCACACGCTAGTAAAGTAATGCTCAAAATTCTCCAAACCAGGCTTCTGCAATATGTGAACTGTGAACTTCCAGATGTTCAAGCTGGTTTTAGAAAAGACAGAGGAACCAGAGATCAAATTGCCAACATCCACTGGATCATCGAAAAAGCAAGAGAGTTCCAGAAAAACATCTATTTCTGCTTGATTGACTATGCCAAAGACTTTGACTGTGTGGATCACAAGAAACTGTGGAAAATTCTCAAAGAGATAGGAATACCAGACCACCTGACTTGCCTCTTGAGAAACCTATATGCAGGTCAGGAAGCAACATTTAAAACTGGACATGGAAAAACAGACTGGTTCCAAATAGGAAAAGGAGTACCTCAAGGCTATATATTGTCACCCTGCTTATTTAACTTCTATGCAGAGTACATCATGAGAAACGCTGGGTTGGAAGAAGCACAAGCTGGAATCAAGATTGCTGGGAGAAATATCAATAACCTCAGATATGCAGATGACACCACCCTTATGGCAGAAAGTGAAGAGGAACTCAAAAGCCTCTTGATGAAAGTGAAAGAGGAGAGTGAAAAAGTTGGTTTAAAGCTCAACATTCAGAAAACAAAGATCATGGCATCCGGTCCCATCACTTCATGTGAAATAGATGGGGAAACAGTGGAAACAGTGTCAGACTTTATTTTGGGGGCCTCCAAAATCACTGCAGATGGTGACTGCAGCCATGAAATTAAAAGATGCTTACTCCTTGGAAGGAAAGTGTGACCTAGACAGCATATTCAAAAGCAGAGACATTACTTTGCCAAAAAGGTCCATCTAGTCAAGGCTATGGTTTTTCCAGTGGTCATGTATGGATGTGAGAGTTGGACTGTGAAGAAAGCTGAGTGCCGAAGAATTGATGCTTTTGAACTGTGGTGTTGGAGAAGACTCTTGAGAGTCCCTTGGACTGCAAGGAGATCCAACCAGTCCATTCTGAAGGAGATCAGCCCTGGGATTTCTTTGGAAGGAATGATGCTAAAGCTGAAACTCCAGTACTTTGGCCACCTCATGCAAAGAGTTGACTCATTGGAAAAGACTCTGATGGTGGGAGGGATTGGGGGCAGGAGGAGAAGGAGGCGACAGAAGATGAGATGGCTGGATGGCATCACTAACTCGGTGGACGTGAGCTTGAGTGAACTCTGGGAGTTGGTGATGGACAGGAGGCCTGGCGTGCTGGGATTCATGGGGTCTCAAAGAGTCGGACACGACTGAGCGACTGAACTGAACTGTGCCAGAAATAGTGATGAAAAGTGAAGGGAAAGTGAAAGTGAAGTCACTCCGTTGTGACAGACTCTTTGCAACCCCGTGGACTGTAGGCCACCAGGCTCCTCCGTCCATGAGATTTCCCAGGCAAGAACCAAACATAAAGAGTCAGACACGAGTGAGCGACTGAACTGAACTAAACTCCTTGGTAGCTCAGATGGTAAAGAATCTGCCTGTAATTTAGGAGACCAGGGTGTGATCCCTGGGTCGGGAAGATCCTCTGGAGAAGGGAACAGCAACCCACTCCAGTATTCCTGCCTGGAGAATTCCATGGACAGAGGAGTCTGGCAGGCTACAGTCTATGGGGTCACAAGAGTCAGACATGACTGAGCAGCTAACACATACACAATATTTGTTAAACCTGGACTTTGTGGAAGTGTTCTGTAAATGCTTTTTATTGATCAGTTTTATCATTCCCATCAAGCAAATGCCTGCCTTGGAACTCTGTGTATGTGTGTGTGTGTGTGTGTGTGCCTGCGCGTGTGTTCCAGCCGGTGTAAACTGAGCCAGACTGTATGAACTCATTAAATAATTGAATGTGTCTACATGTGGACAAATGAATTATTGACAGATGAATATTGAGTCCATCTGGCAAATGCGAAAACATATCTCGCTAGAAGGACAACGTATTTCTTTTGCTCAACTTCTATATTTAGGAACTACTGTTTCTCTGTTTTTCAAAAAAATAATTTCTTGAAAGAGAGGAAGATGCATCTTGCAGTACGGCTAAGGCCAGCCACATACCCCATCACCCATACCCAGGACCTTGCTAGTGAGTCCTCTTGGGAACAATCTAAGATTCTTCCTTATCTTTGATTAATTTTCCTTTCTAGTCCACAGTCCTTCTAGTTTCTAAGTGTCATGGATTTTACTCCTAAAATCCTCACACAGGTACCTTCCTCTGTATTCCTACTAAACAGGCCCTTATGCTTAGGGAGTTGTAGGAAGTTTGAATTGTTTTAGCTTCTCCCAAGCTCTTTAAACCCAAGCTACTCAAATCAGATGGCTTAAGTGAATGAGTGACTGATAAATGGATGGATGAAGAAGGGAATAAGTGAAATTAGTATTTATTAAAGTAAATAAATAGCTGAATTGGTTCCCGATTCTATAATCAGTTTGTTATTTTAAGCAAATAAAATATTAAAAATTAATGTAATTATTGGCTAAAGTATATTTGATACTGACCTAGGCACTGTTAGGGGGTGCAAAAAATATTTATGACATGTTTTTTTTGAAATGAGGCCATTTTCAGTCCAATTAGAGAGTTAAGATCAACAAACTTTGAATAACTAGTAAATAACTAGCTGCTTAAACAATATGGTAAGTGAAATAGAATGGTAGATGAGTGTGGGTGTACTTGTGAAAGGAACAAAACACACGGAGGGTATTTCAAAGGGATCAATTAGCTACCTTATGTAACCATTCTTGACTCTCCCCACAGTGTCTGGCATTGCACATTAGGTAATTTAATAATTTTTTTTTAAAAAGGCATTTGGGGTACTTCTCTGGTTATCCAGTGGTTGGGACTCTGGGTCTCCACAGCACGGGGCACGAGCTTCATCCCTGGTCAGGAACTAGGATCGCACTGCAAAGCATGTGACATGGCCAGAAATAATCATCATCATCATAATTTTAAAAAATAAAAATTAAAAGTAAGAAAAGCATTTGATTTCAGAGATAGAAACCTATCCTGCTCATAGAAATGAGGAGAAAATTATTCTAAGGGTTCAGGGACATCGTGCAGGACCAGAGTAGGAAGTACAGCAGGCCCCGCACAGTCAACAGAGGAGCCTCTGGGACCAGGTCACTTCTCTCCATCACCATCTCTCTCCCTGGGGCAGAAGAACCTCTTACTGCTGCTATACATCTAATTTATTCTGGTCTCTCTGGAGATTGGTCAAAAATGCAACTTCAACTCCCTGGTCTCCATGGCCTTCGGCTCACTGCCTGTGGCTTCCCATTCCCAAGTACACACACAGCAGGAGAAGAGGCTAGGCTGAGCAAGGGCTGACCAGCTGCTGCATTGGAGACAGGGTGGGTTAGGGCTCTGGGGCCTCTGCTGTGGGGCCGGGGGGGTGGGGAGGAAATGATTGGCATCTGCTTGCCTAAAGCCAGTGAACACACTCAGATTCTATCTCCTTCTCTGGTTTTACCACAGGGAGAATGTCTTTGTTTAGAGAAAGGATTAATTCTCCTTTCTTCTCTGGGGCAACTACCCTGGCAAGTGAGAAGTGGAAACGTCTGTGATGCTTCACTTTGCAATGGATGTGTTTGTTTCAACAGTAAATTAAGTCATCAGACTTGATTCATGGGCTAAGGTCGAAAAGTTGGGAGGCATGGCACTTAGGGGACCTCCAGAAACAGCGCATTGATTTTCCAGAGCAAGGGACCCAACCCCTCCTAAAGAGCTTTAATTACAAATGGGAAGGAGGTGGGGCCCAGCCAGCCTGGGAGCAAACAGGGCATTTTGTGTCCTAACTTGCAACCTCAGTTGCAAATCTGTGGCATTCTTTTTGCTTTGTGTCAGGCTTGGATCTGACCTAGTTTAGTTCTTCACACCGTAGGCTCTCAGAATTCACAGCAGTTTCAACAATCACACGTGGTGCTGCAGCCACTTCCTTAGTTCCTACACACAAAACCCAGAAGTGGATGGAAGAAAGAACTATGGGTAGCTCCTCCGCCTTCCTCCTGGCCTCCACCACTTCAGCCACCCCGTCTCAGTTTTTCCCAGGCCTTCAGGAATGCCAAGCCCTCAGCTTATACTGAATCCCACTTCATCCCTACATCCACCTTAGTCTCCTGCATCCCTTCTCCTGAGTTACTCTGTACAGCTTAATGTAGCTGAAAGAACAACAGGGACTGAAATACTAATGCTAGCTCTGCCATAAATTAGCTGTATGACTACGGGCAAATTGCTTAAACTCTCTGGGCTCCGATTTTCTTCTCCATAAAAATGAGGCCCTACCAAAAGCAAAGTCCTAGATCTATGATGCTGCTCTATATCCCCTGAGCTGGTTTTCTCATCTCTCTTCTTACAGATGAAAAATGCTTTCTAAGAAGATGAATGACTTGCTGAGGTGTCATGGCCAAGATCTGATGGAGTTAGAGGACTGAGGTTTAAACTCAAGCTCAGAATCAAATCTTCATTTAAAACAACAGAGCTCCTTGTTCCCCACCAAATAAACACCAGGACCCAGGGCTGCTGTGGCCCCATTGGGAGGAAAGGGAATGACCCTTGCATTGTTTAGCCATGGTTAGAGGTACCACCTCCCAGATATTCAGAAAACATGAAGATTTCAAGCTCTTCCAATCAGGTAGCCTGCAATGAGCACCTATGTGAGCAGCACAGTTTTCTTTAGATTTCCACACCGAACTAAGAATTCAGAGCAGTTTTTGTTGCACTCCAGTCGTCCAGAGTGTTATGTTCAGAGTGGCTAAAGACTTTGAGAAAACGGCAAAAAGCACTGCCAAGCATCTTAGAGTTAAAAAAGGCTTTATTTTTTTCTACAGGCACTTTTGGAGAAGACTCATGGTCTGCGGAAGAAAGAAAAAGAGGAGCTTGGAAGGGCTTGCAGCCACGCAACTTACAGAGCTAAGCACTTAGCCTGCTGCTCTGATTTGGCACCGTCAGAGACCGGGAGGGGCACCGGGGCTCCTCTCCAGGTTTGCCCCATGCCCGCCCTTCTGTGTAGAGGAAGTCACAAATGAGCCAAGAAACAGAGAACCGAACTTGAGAAGGAAAACGCAGGAGGCCTCATCCAACCCAGGAGCCATAAAGAAGCAGCAGAAAAGGTCTAGGATGCGCAGGGTACGTTTCCGTAGTCGTCTGCCAGGATTACATTTCTGAGTCATTTCTTAACGCTTGGCAAAGAGGCTTAGATGTTTAAAACTGCTTTTGTGGCTGGGGAACTGGAAGTATCACATCAGTAAGAGCAATGGGATTTAAACTTTTTGTACTATAGTCACTTTCATTTAAAAATATTTGATGTTTTATAGGAGTGCTCAGTTAGGTTGAAGTTTTTACCTGTCCTTCCAGTCAACTAACCAAGAAGGTTTCCAGAAGGGACAGGATTGTCTTGAAAACCTTAATATCCTTAACATTGGGCATCCTTTAATATAATGCTGGTAGGTGATCAAACTTTGTATTTCTTGGTACTCTCTTATTGGTGTTTATAAGTTAATTGATAAGTTAAAGCTAGGCCCTGTGGAGGAAACAAATGAAGTCTGTGAGAGAGGTTATGAGTCACCCATTTTATTGTACAGAATATAATCTCATGCTAATTATTGAACTATATTTCTTAGACCTGTTTAAGTTTGATTAAATAAGTGATGATTAAGCATTCTATGGTTACTGTCAGATCTAATCCCTTGACTCTATTTCTCAAGGGATTCCTCAGGGATTAGATCTGATAGAGTGCCTGATGAACTATGGATGGAGGTTCATGACATTGTACAGCAGACAGGGATCAAGACCATCCCCAAGCAAAAGAAATGCAAAAAGCAAAATGGCTGTCTGAGAAGGCCTGACAAATAGCTGAGAAAAGAAGAGAAGCAAAAAGCAAAGGAGAAAAGGAAAGATATACCCATTTGAATGCAGAGTTCCAAAGAATAGCAAGGAGAGATAAGAAAGCCTACCTCAATGATCAGTGCAAAGAAATAGAGGAAAACAATAGAATGGGAAAGACTAGAGATATCTTCAAGAAAATTAAAGATACCAAGGGAAAATTGCATGCAAAGATGGGCTCAATAAAGGACAGAAATGGTATGGACCTAACAGAAGCAGAAGATATTAAAAAGAGGTGGCAAGAATACACAGAACTATACAAAAAAGATCTTCACGACCCAGATTATCACTATGGTGTGATCACTCATCTAGAGCCAGACATCCTGGAATGTGAACTCAAGTGGGCCTTAGAAAGCATCACTATGAACAAAGCTAGTGGAGGTGATGGAATTCCCGTTGAGCTATTTGAAATCCTGAAAGATGATGCTGTGAAAGTGCTGCACTTAATATGCCAGCAATTTTGGAAAACTCAGCAGTGGCCACAGGACTGGAAGAGGTCAGTTTTCATTCCAATTCCAAAGAAAGGCAATGTCAAAGAATGCTCAAACTACCACACAATTGCACTCATCTCACAAGCTAGTAATGCTCAAAATTCTCCAAGCCAGGCTTCAGCAATATGTGAACCATGAACTTCCTGATGTTCAAGCTGGTTTTAGAAAAGGCAGAAGAACCAGAGATCAAATTGCCAACATCCACTGGATCATGGAAAAAGCAAGAGAATTCCAGAAAAACATCTATTTCTGCTTTATTGACTATGCCAAAGCCTTTGACTGTGTGGATTCCACAAACTGTGGAAAATTCTGAAAGACTACCCGACCTGCCTCTTGAGAAATCTGTATGCAGGTCAGGAAGCAACAGTTCGAACTGGACATGGAACAACAGACTGGTTGCAAGTAGGAAAAGGAGTACGTCAAGGTTGTATATTGTCACCCTGCTTATTTAACTTATATGCAGAGTACATCATGAGAAATGCCAGGCTGGATGAAGCACAAGCTGGAATCAAGATCGCTGGGAGAAATATCAATAACCTCAGGTATGCAGGTGACATCACTCTTATAGCAGAAAGTGAAGAGGAACTAAAATGCCTCCCGATGAAAGTGAAAGAGGAGAGTGAAAAAGTTGGCTTAAAGCTCAACATTCAGAAAAGTAAGATCATGGCATCTGGTCCTATCACTTCATGGCAAATAGATGGGGAAACAGCAGAAATAATGAGAGATTTTATTTTGGGGGGCTCTAAAATCGCTGCAGATAGTGACTGCAGCCATGAAATTAAAAGGACTCTTACTCCTTGGAAGGAAAGTTATGACCAACCTAGACAGCATATTAAAAAGCAGAGACATTACTTTGCCAACAAAGGTCCATCTAGTCAAGGCTATGGTTTTTCCAGTAGTCATGTATGGATGTGAGAGCTGGACCATAAAGAAAGCTGAGCGCTGAAGAATTGATGCTTTTGAACTGTGGGGTTGAAGACTCTTGAGAGTCCCTTGGACTGCAAGGAGATCCAACCAGTCCATGCTAAAGGAAATCAGTCCTGAATATTCATTGCAAGGACTGATGTTGAAGTTGAAACTCCAATATTTTGGCCACCTGATGAGAACTGACTCATTTGAAAAGACCCTGATGCTGGGTAAGATTAAAGGCAGGAGGAGAAGGGGACAACAGAGGATGAGATGGTTGGATGGCATCACTGACTCAATGGACATGAGTTTGGGTAAACTCCGGGAGTTGGTGATGGACAGGGAAGCCTGGCGTGCTGCAGTCCATGGGGTCACAAAGTGCTGGACACGACTGCACAGCTGAACTGCACTGATAGTCACTGTGCCCCTATGAAATGATGACACAGATCTATGTTAATATGGGTAACTGTGTTTGGTTCCTAGGGCTGCTATAACAAAGTACTTGTTATAAACCCTGGTGGCTTAAAATGACAGCTATCTATTCTCTTACAGCTCTAGAGACCAGAAATCCAAAATTAAGGTATCAGCAGGAACATGCTCTCTGAAGGTTCTGGGTGAGGGTCTTTCCTTAGCTCTTCCCAGTTTCTGGTGGCTGCTGGAAATCCTCGATATTCCTTGACCGACAGATACATCACTCCAATCTTTGCCTCCATCTTCCCATGGCATACTCCCTCTGTGGCTGTGTGTCTCAATCCAAATTTATCTCCTTATAAGGACATCAGTCATTAGATCAGTCATTAGCTTCAACTACCCTGAGGCCTACCATGTCGTGGGGAAGCTCAAGCCACACAGAAAAGTCACATGCAGGTATTCTCACGTACAATCACAACTGAGTTAACTCTGTGAGTATGAAAAGAAGCTTCCAGGTATTTCCAGACCCCAGATATTCCAGTTATCCCTAGCCATTTGAGTTTTCCTAGCTGATGTCCTAGACTTCATGGAGCAGAGGAAAAATATCCCAGCTCTGTCCTCTCTGAACTCCTCACCTAAAGAATTCATGAGCTGTAACAAATGGTTGCTCTTTTATACCTCTAAGTTTTAGGTTGGTTTTGTGTGGCAATACATTGGATGGTTTACAAAACATCACAATACAGTCACTTTTTTTTTAAAGTATAAATGGATGTGCATGCATGGAAAAGCTTAGAAATTTTGACCCCAAAATTCTTAACCAGATTATTTGAGGGTGGGGTTGGGGGGGTACCCTCTTCTTTACATCTTTCAATATTTTTTGAAGTTTTTACAATAAGTTCATATTATACAGAAAATCAGGCAAAAAGAAAACAATTTTCATTTAGAAAAACCGTACCACTCAACTCTGGGGGTTTTCAGCCACGAGTAATGAAGGACAACTGATGATGGTTGAGGCCTCTCTGCACTCTAACCATTATCAACACCCAAATTATTTTGGAATCAAAGTTTATTTTAGCCAAGTCCTCTGGGACTCACACTAAGTCTAGCCTCTTCGGGGCTCTGTTATATAGAAGAAGCAGGAACTATAAAAGAGGTTGGGACAGTGTTTTAGGCGCTGTCCTTCAGACCCAAAGCTCTTTCTCCCTTGGGAATGAGGAGGGCAATGGTTGTGCAGCAGTATGGGGAGGGGAGAAGGTGGACAGGAAAACAACAGAAGTGGGGGTGTACATTGAGGGCCTAGATGATGGAGGCCAGGTGATGTGGCAGGGAAAGGCATAGCTTCTGCTTCTCCAAGGCTTGGCATAGGGATGCCCACAGCTGCCACAGAACTGGGCTTGTGTACTGTTGTTATTTCTTTTTTCTGAAAAAAAAAAAAAAAAAAAATTTTTTTTTAAATTTATTTATTTGGCTGCACTGGATCTTGGTTGCAGCATGCAGGATCTTTAGTTATGGTGTGCCAACTCCTCAGTGCAGCATGTGGGATCTAGTTCCCTGACCAGGGGTTGAACCTGGGCCCCCTGCACTGGGAGCTCAGGGTGCCAGCTACTGGACCACCAGAGAGGTCCCCTGCTGATATTATTTCTACCACCACTAACAAAATTTCTAACATAAAGTGTGTCACTGGAGCACATCCTTCTCCAGAGATGTAGCACTTAAAGGTTAACAACATGTCCTGCCAAGAGCACAGACACAAATCTTGGTGTGACAAATGAGGCCTTGGCCCTCTTGAATGGTCACGCTTTGGAGACTGAGGGAAAGCAGAGAGAAACAAAAGGCCACAATTAAAAAGCACAGTCCTTGTGACTTCCACAAAAAAATAAGTGTCAGGACAGAGCCAAGGGTGAATTAAGTATTATATGCAAGGTTTCTAAGGAAACTTTAAAAGCAAATAGTACATTAGGAGGCAAACACTCATTACACACAGAAGTTCCCAAACCCAGGGACCAACATTCCCTTCCAGCAGCAATTCCCCACAAACACAGAACATTCCACGCAGAGACCCCAGGCACAGCTGGCACCAGCAGTCTCCACAGGGGCGGAGGGAGCCCCAGGAGACCAGGCAAGAAGTGGACGCCAAGGTACTTTGAGCTGCTGGGCCAACATGAGATACTTCCTGAGTATCCTCCAGGGTGCCATAACTCTCTTTACAGCCAATAGCCACTTCTGCTAAGTCTGTGATCTTGTCTGTACCACTTGCTTGTTACCAGATACTCTGGTGGTTTAGCGTGAACTACTTAAGCAGCTCTGGTTTCTATAAAGAGAGTAAGATGTGCAGTGGAAAGCAAGGCACATCCTTCCAGTGCCTTCCTTTTGTCCTTCCCATCACATGGCCCTGATGTTTTTGTAAGGACAAAATGAACCATCTTTAACTCCCAGCCAAGGCAGTTTAGGGCTGGGGAAAGTCCCCAATCTGCCTACTCTAAAATGCACATGATACCTTCTGGCTGTTTCTGGTCCCCCGCTGATTTGCCTGCACTGTACAAATAGCTCCAACAAATCTTTCACACCCCGCCCCTCCTCAACCTGTCCTGGGTCAGAAAAACCTCGCTCTAATTCTTTCCCAGTGACTTTTGTCCTCACACACAACTCATGAGGGCCACAGCATAGTATCAACTCTCCCCACCACATATGTGTGTGTGCACACACACACACACACACGCATCCATCCTTCTGCTTAAAGGCTAAGTCACCTTTGTTCCCAAATCAGCAAAATTTGATTGTACTTGCACAAGTTTGACAAATCTAAAGAAAGAATGTGGGATGGACAGTATTTTGTAAAATCCTAAAAGAGAAGAAAACTAAGGAAGCAAACTTATTCCCTTCCTCAAGATTATAAAAAGAAATTCCAGTAAATGTCCACCTTAAGTGTTTATGGTTTATGGTTTGTAAAGAAAGGACTTCCCTGGTGGCTCAGACGTTAAGGAGTCTGCCTGTAACATGGGAGACCCCAGTTCAATCCTTGGGTCGGGAAGATCCCCTGGAGAAGGAAATGGCAAGCCACTCCAGTACTCTGGCCTGGAAAATCCAATGGATGGAGGAGCCTGGCAAGCTACTGTCCATGGGGTTGCAGAGTCGGACATGACTTGAGTGACTTCACTTTGTAAAGAAATCTGATATATATGAGTTTATTATTTTGTTGTAAGAATTATAATTTGTTTCCTGGGGACTTCTCTGGTGTTGCAGTGGCTAAGACTTCATGCTTCCGCTGCAGGGGCATGCATTCGATTACTTGTCAGGGAATTAAGATCCCATATCTCCAGGCTGCAATGCAAAAACATATATATATATATATATATATATGTATATATATATATATATAATTTGCTTTTAAACAAGAAGCAAATTGGTCCCTGTTTATTTATGAATAATGATATCTTTTCTGCAACGATTTGAGGGCCTTCTTTTGCATCTGCTTGTTTCCATTAAAATTAAAATCTATTTCTAGACATCATATTCTGTTCCTTTGATCTGTTTAGTCCTGCCTTCATGTCATACTATGCTAATGATTATAACTTTATAATAAGGCTCAATATCTAGAAGGCAAAAAATTTCTTTTGTACTCTTCTTCTCTAGAATAGCACACTTTAATTACTAGATTAAGTTTAGCATCATTTTAATAATTTCCTTCAAAAATTTACTGGAGTTTTGATTGTGTTTATATTAAATGTGGAGACTAGAGGCAAGTTTTATGATTTTTAAGACTATACTTTCTAAAAAATTCTATCTCTCCATTTATTCATTATAATCTTTAATATTCTCATAAAATTTCATAGCTTATTTTTATGTGTTTAATGTTTTTTTCCTATATGTTCAGTTTTTGCTACTATTGTGAATGATATTTTTCTCTGTGTTTTATAAATGATTATTTGAATATAAGGAAGCTGGGTTGAATTTCTTTGATATTAATAATAGATTGCTTCCATTAAAATTACTACCTTCTAAACCATAATTGGGGAATGTTACAGAGAGTTTCAGAAAGAGATTATTACATAATGGTGACAGAATAATTCTTTATGAAAATATGAATTCATAGTAATCTTTTTTATTTCACATTTTTATATATTATACCATAAATTTCTCTGTAGCTTGAAACAGCTACTGTTTTCTCATTACAGAATACACCATCCATTTTCACAGCATTAAGATCTAATGATGGAGTTGCATATGTCTCTTCAGAGATTGAATTTCCTTCAATATGCCTTTGCACCTACGAAAAATGGAATCCTAATGCACTCATGCTTGTAAGTAAGAGATGTCAGGGTCTCTATATGGTCCATCATTCACTGAAATAAATCTTTTTCATTAAAAAAAAATGTATTTATTTTGGCTGCATCAGGTCTTAGTTGTGGCACATGAGATTAGGTTCCCAACTAGGAATTGAACCTGTGTCTCTTGCATTGTAAGGTGGTTTCTTAACCACTGGACCACTAGGAAAGTCCTCAAATACATCTTAATTGTGGTTATTTTAGAACATATAGTAACTTCTAGATCAGAGATATTATATTCTAGATCAGAGATATATATTATAATATTATATCTATTTACTCACACCACTCCTAATTCAAAAATCTATGAGAAGATCAGAAGAATGTGCATAGTATATTACCATGTATATAAAAAGGAGAGACAGTCTACATGAATGCTTATATACGTACAGAATAACTCTACAATGATATATAAGAAACTGGCATCAGTGGTAGCCTCTGGAGGATACAGATAAGCAGGAGATCTATTTTACGTATTCTTTTGTACCTTTTGAATTTTTTATGACATGCAGGTGTTGTGTTTATTAATCTTCTATGCCAGACAGTAATATTCCAGGCTAGCAGCAGCACTGTGATGAGAATGAGATGGGAATTTTTAAAACTTTCCAATGGGATATAAGTTGGTACAATTATATTTGACATGTCAGAAGCCTTTAAAATTTTTCTTTATCCAGATCTCAGCTTTTTGCTGCTGGATGGACTCCTCAGAGCAGACTTATTGCATGTGGTAGGCAGAAGCATGGTTCTCCCAAATGATTCCCCACATCCTGATTCCTGGAACTTGTGAATATGTTATGCTATATGGCAGGGAAGAATCAGGTTGCAGGTGGGACTGAGGGAGCTAAGCAGATGACTTTGAGATGGAGAGATGATCACAGATTACCTAGGTAGACACAATGTAATCACTAGGGTTATATGAGCAAAAGAAGGGGACAGGAAAGTCAGTGTCAGAGGGATGCATCATGAGAAGGATTCAACCAGCCATTGTTGTCTTTGAAGATGGAAGCGTCCAGGAGCCGAGGAATGTGGGCAGCCTGAGGAAAAGGCAAGGAAGTGACTCTTCCCCTAGAACTTCCAGAATGAATGCAGTCCTGCCCAACACCTGGAACTCAGCCCAGTAAGATTAATTTTGGACTTCTGGCTTCCCAAACGTCATGTTGTTTTAAGCCGTTAAGTCTACAGTAATCTGTCACAACAGCAATACGAAACTAATGCACTATGTCCAAAAAGTACTCATTTATAACAGTAAAAATCTGAAAAGAATCTAAATGCTCACTAATAAAGGAATAGAAGATAAGTGATGCTACATTTATATAAAGGAATAGTGGGGCTTCCCTGGTGGCTCAGACCAAAAAGTAAATACTTCATTGTAAAATTTATTCAATATTTCTGAGAAAATATTAACCTGAAAAAATAACTTGTATCTGGTTTCAATTATAAAAATTGCATGTATTATAAAATGCATGTAATAAATTTGTCATTATTAGTCCAGGGTTCAGCTCTAGAAAAGAAACTATTCAAGCTATTTCAAGCAGAAAGGGAAATAGAAAGAATCAGATCCATACAAAAAACTGTAGGAGAGGCTCTTAAGGGTCTCCTGAGAGGTCAAACCAGTCCTGCCAGGGTTAGAGCTACTACTGCTTGGATCACAAAGCAGAGGGTCAGGCGGAGTCCCAGCCTGACAGCGTGCATCCAAAAGGCGGAGGAGAAGAGATGGTCCCTTTCCTTACAGTCCCTTCTCATAACCATCACATTCTACTCAAATGATATAGAGAATGTTTAAATATCACAAACAATTGATCTGCCTATATATTTATCATACTTTTAGAAAACAGGCCAGAAACAAACAGCGAAGATTATATAATAATTAAGAACACAGGCTCTGGAGTTAGATGGTATGTGTGCATGCTAAGTCACTTCAGTCGTGTCTGACTCTTTGTGACCCTATGGACTGTAGCCCTCCAGGCTCCTCCATCCATGGGATTTCCAGGCAATAATACTGGAGTGGGTTGCCATTTCCTCCTCCAGGGGATCTTCCCAACCCAGGTATAAAGCCGTGTCCTTTGAGTCAGATGACCTGGATTTAAACCCCTCTGGAGAGTTACCTCACTCTTGGTGCCTGAGCATCTTTGTCAGGAAAGGGCTCTTAGGATGGAATGAGCTCATGGAGGCCAAGCACTTAGCAGGGAGTTCCATGGGTAACGGAAAACTGCTCAATTAATGGGAGCAATTGTTTTTATAATACTTCCTTATACTTAATAGGCATTACTTATCATGTATTAATTTTATCATCAGAAAAACAAAAACCTCATTTCAGAAAAATCCAAACTGAATGCTAAGCTTCCCCTAAATAATCATGGTCTGATGAAAAAATATATATATAAATTTTTTAAACTTGTTGCCTGGTATGAGATTTTGTCCTTTGTATATCTGCTTCCTGTTGATAAGGGGAATAATAATGACATACAAGCTCTATTTAAAAGTCAATAGTCAGAAGACCAGGAGTATTTTGCTTTCTCAAGACCATGAATTCAACAAATGACATTCTCCATATGCGTTTCATAAAAAGCACCCTATTTCAGCATTTGACAATGAATGAATGAATGAATGAAGTTTTGGGAGACAAAGGGAAAATTTATGCTCATAAAAAGGGGTAAAGGAGACAATTGGCTTAGTGATTTACTAGCTTGACTCTTTATCATAGAGCCATCTTAATATGGACACTGATAACTGATAAAATGTAAGCTTCTCAGAGCTCACCTCTTGGGAGTGGCTACTCGATATCCAGCCGGTCTCCTAATGAAGAGCACAAATTCAGACATCACCATCTCTCCTTACGGGATCGGGATCCTGAAGGTTTACATTTCACATAGGTTTGTCAGTCAGTGCCATGCCTCCCTTTGGGATCAGCAGTTCCATCTTCTCTTGCCAAAATGAGAATTCAAGTCCGGTGCCTTTCCCATTACCTCACACTGCATAGGGCACCATCCAAGAACCACACGGGGGTGATTTAGTTTAAACAGCCGTCTTTTAAAATTAATTTTAAAACCTGCATGCTTTACTCGTTTCCAATCTTCAGCAAGTTTGGGGGTCAGAAAGCCATTCACTAGTACATGAGTAGTAGGTAATCCAGGACTCCCACTGAATTTCAGCATGACATTTTCTGTTGTTCTTTGTCTGCATCAAACAACTTTACAGTCCCCAGAGATGGAAAAAGCATCCAAGTACATGACCTTTAAAGGACCTAAGTATAAACTCCAATAGGAAGTGGTTTTACTTTTATTCCTAAATTCCATTACACATAAGTAAAGGAAGTAAGGCTAATAATTTAGTCAGCATTCGAGATAAGGACCAAGCAGGAAATAACTTTTTATGTGATGTCATCCAGGGCCCACGTCAGAAGAGGAACAGGAGGGGCAAGCCCTTCATTCATTACAGATCTTTCCCAGCCCTCTCTGGATGAAAGAATGATATGATGGGCAGAGGCAGCTCTAATTATATATATATATATTATATATATACTATTATTATACTGCTCTGTGTGACCATGATATAGACATTACTCTAATACTGAAAGAATGAAAGGAGGGAAGAAGGGAAGAAAGAAAAGGCATTAACATCCTATTACTTAGTAAGATAAACCTTAGCTGGGGAAGCCAATGAATGTTTCTAGGAATTTTATATTCCAGCTAAGTAAGTGTGTGTCCTTGTGTCACTTTTAATATGACCATGTCTACCATGTCCTTGGACAACAAGGAGATCAAACCAGTGAATCCGAAAGGAAGTTAACCTTGAATATTCACGGAAGAACTGATGAAGCTGAAGCTCCAATACTTTGGCCACCTGACGCGAAGAGTCGACTCATCAGAAAAGACCTTGATGCTGGGAAAGATTAAGGGCAGGAGGAGAGGGGGGTGACAGAGGATGAGATGGCTGGATGGCATCACTGACTCAATAGACATGAGTTTGAGCAAACTCTGGGAGACAGTGAAGGACAGGGAAGCCTGGCGTGCTGCAAAGACACCCCCCTGGTGTGTGTCCATGGGGTCACAAAGAATCAGACACAACTTAGTGACTGAACAACAACAATAACTTTAGAGAATATTTGGGATAGTGTTCTCAGTGTAAATCACTTTCATCTCACTCATGCGCCTTTAGTGATTAGGCATGAGGACACAGGAGAAAGAAAAAGCCAGTTCAAATCCCAGTTTGTGTGACTCTGGGCAAGTTACTCAAGTTTTTTCGCCTACAAAACAGATCAAATAATACCTACCATAGAGGATTGTTGGGAGGATTAAACAAAATGATGCATGGAGTTGCCCAACACAGTTGGCACTTAATAAATGTTTACAGTAACTTCCTCCTATGACTGCTTAGGAGACAATCATCCCTTAGATTTTTAAAAATCACGGATAAAACACATAAAATTTACCATCTCAATAATTTTTGAGTGTACAGTTTAGTAGTATTTAGTATATTTCCATTGTTCTATCACTGATCTCCAGAAATCCTTTCATCTAATAGCAAAACTGAAACTCTATACCCATCACACAACAAGTCCCATCTTCCCCTCTCCTCAGCCCTGGCAACCACGAATCTAATTTCCATGTCTATGAATCTGACTACTCTAGGTACCTCTTATAAGTGGAATTTGTTTTTTTGTGACTGGCTTATTTCAGGTAATCAAATTTTTAGATTATTTTTTGAGACTTAAATTTTTATACTCAGACAAAAGTTTGGCCACTACATGCTATATCGATATATTGCTCATTTATCTATTTAGTTAAAAATCATAAAGTTTTCCAAAATAAAGGTGATCTATTATAATGTTAGATCATATAAATTTCAGTGGACGAATTTTACACAAGTACAGTCCATCCTCAAATGATCTGCCATGTAATGGCACTTGTGTCTTATCCCTTTCACTGCTTTGGAAATTCTTGGAGGTCAGGCAGGTGTGCGTGCATTAAGAATATATTAAATACTAATGGACTAATTAATAAATTAATAAGCTAGTGAATTCAGATTCTATTTCATGAATTGCTAGCAAGAAATTGTCCAACACAGGGTATTTCCCTTCTCATTGATTCTGTACCATACCCTTAGTCATCAAGGGTGATGGTACTTAGAGAATGCAAAATTATTTAAATATTAACCTAAGCAAAACACAGTTTCAAAGATTAAGTAGATGAAAAACACTTGCATTAGACCTTAAAAATGCAAACTCAATCAAGTTTTGGATCACAAACCCTTTTGTGTCTCATCAGCTTCTTAATGTCAATGTACATGTCAGAATTCCTCAGTTTTCAAATTCTGGAGTACTAATTGACTTTTAAGAGTCAGATTGGCAAATGTTTAAACATTAAAGATTCAGAACTTAGGAATTCCCAGTCTAGTGGTTAGGACTTGGGGATTTCACTGCCAAGGGCCTGCATTCAATCCCTGGTTGGGGAACTAAGATCCTACAAGCAAAAAAAAAAAAAAAAAGAAAAAAAAAGAAACCGAAATAATTCAAGAAAAATTTTGTGTGTCTCCCGTCAATCCCCAACTCTGCAAGTTCATTTCTAGTTAATTTATTCAACAAAAACAGTCATATAAATGTTCAAAGATGTAGGTATGTTAAGCTAAATAATGGTCACCCAAAGATGGCTAGCAATTTAATCCCTAGAATTTGAATACCTGTGAGTATGTCGTATTCATGGCAGGAGGTAATAAAGGCTGCAAATGGAATTACAGTTGCTAATCATCTGACCTTAATATAAGATGCTCCTGGATGATACCAGGTGGGCCCAGTGAAATCCCAAGGGTTATCTAAATGCGGATAAGGGGTGGGTGGCAGAAAAGTCAGTGTAGGAGTGATTCAGTGCTGGTGTGGGAAAGACTCATTCAATGTCTGCAGGTTTTGAAGATGGAAGAAAGCCAGGAGGCAAGGAAGGCAGTGATATTCAGAAGCTGGTAAAGGCAAGAAAAAGGATTCTCCCTTGAGTCACCATAGAAAAAATGCAGCCCTGCCAATACTTACATTTTAGCTCAATGAAATCTATTTTTGTTTTCTAACCTCCAGAACTGTGCTGCTGCTGCTGCTGCTAAGTCACGTCAGTCGTGTCCGACTCTGCGCGACCCCATAGACGGAAGCCCACCAGGCTCCTCTGTCCCTGGGATTCTCCAGGCAAGAACACTGGAGTGGGTTGCCATTTCCTTCTCCAATGCATGAAAATGAAAAGTGAAAGTGAAGTCGCTCAGTCATGTCCGACTTTTAGCGACCCCATGGACTGTAGCCTACGAGGCTCCTCTGTCCAGAACTGTAAGATAATGTATTTATTTATTTTTATTTATTCATTACTGCAACTCCTTAGTTGTAGCATGCGGGATCTAGTTCCCCAACCGGGGATCAGACCTGGGCCCTCTGCATTGCAGGGCGTGTATTCTACCCACTGGACCACCAGGGAAGTTCCAATATATTTGTTTTAAGCTACCAAGTGTGTGATAATTTGTTACAGCAACAATAGGAAATTAACACAGTGAGTAAAGATGCTCACTGCAGCATCATTTGGGACCAAAAAGAAAAAAAAATTGTAAGCAAACTTAAAGTGAGTAAAGTAAAGCGAAGTTGCTCCATCATGTCCGACTGTTTGCAACCCGGTAGACTGTAGCCTACCAGGCTCCTCCATCCATGGGATTCTCCAGGCGAGAATACTGGAGTGGGCTGCCATTTCCTTCTCCAGGGGATCTTCCCAACCCAGGGATAGAACTTGGGTCTCCCACATTGCAGGCAGATGCTTTAACCTCTGAACCACCAGGGAAGCCCAAGCAAACTTAACCCCCATTAATAAAAGCCTGACAATAATACTGCATTGTTACCATGGATGTTGAGAATGTTAGGCTTTCACCAAAGAGCAAGCTGCTCCCCAGGAGGTACTCTCTCCTTCTGATTTTGGCGGGGGCCTGCCCATCAATTTAAAATAGAAGAGAGGGGTCTGCCCTGGTGGTCCAGTGGTTAAGAATCCACCTCCCAATGCAGGGGACACGGGTTCAATCCCTGGGCTGGTAAGATTCTACATGCTGCGGGGCAACTAAGCCCATATGCCTAGAGCCTGTGCTCCACAATAAGAGAAGCCGTAATGAGAAACCCACACCCTGCCACTGGAGAGTAGCCCCAGCTCACTGCAACTAGAGAAAGTCTGAGTACAGCAACGAAGAGCCAGTGCAGCCAAAAATGAATTTAAAAAAAATTTTTTTAATAGAGCAGAGGTTCTAGAATATAGCAAAGAGATTCCAGTTAATCGTAAATGCATAACAAATAGAACACACAACACTGAGATTATAGTACTCTGGGTTCACCCAGTCTTATTTCCTTCTTATAATCGACCTGTAAATACACCAAGCACTTTAAACACTGGAAAATACAGAGAAAAGCTGGCTGACTAGAGGAGGAAGAGAAGAAGCAAAAGGATATCATTCAGTGCAAGACATGGCAAAGCAGAGGGAAGACTGGGTACCTTGGGGGCACAGGAGGTTCTCATGCGGGAAGTCAGGGTGGGAAGGCAGGACAGGGACAGTTGCCAGGAAGAGGCAATGCCTGAATCCAATCCCACAGGAGTGAGATTCAGTCAGACAAAGAAGACTTGGAAGCCCGTCCCGGTAGAAGAAACAGCTTACAAAAGGCTCGTTGGTGTGAGGTCCGCTGTGGGTGTGTGACCCTGGCGGCATTTGAAAAAAACAGTCAACGTTAAAACCCTACACGAGGACTTTCACATAATTAGCTTTGTTACATTCTCTGAGCCTCAGTTTCCCCACCTTCACGACAGAATCATAAAAATCCTCCTTTCAAGAGAGAATTAATGGATCTGCACGGCCTTAGGCGGGAAAAGGAAGACCTGGCTCTCAGAAGTCCCAGCCCTGCACTCTGCTCTGCAGGCCGAAGCCACTCCTAATTCTCTAAAGCCCTGATGAATTAAAGAAGGAAAAAGATTTTATGGTATATTCCATATTTAACAGATCATTCATTTTAACACATATAAAACACAATGAAATAACATTATGTATTAATTCACAGTTCATGACAGACCATGTGTTCTGGGAATGGAACAGATTTGAAATTTATATAGTGAACATTTTCTTCTTTCAATCCCTTCCCTGTATCTGACTCTATGTAAGGCCTCACGTAGAGGGTACATTTGAGAGCCTAGTGAATAAGATGCTGCAACAGCCTGCCGGTGCCAGGCCCTGTTTATACTGACTGGAAGAAAGAAAGCCAAGTTGTGCATCAAAATCATCTGGGGAGCTTTTAAAACAGGCTGAAGCCTGTGCCCCACTTTCTAGATTCCGATTCAGTTGGTCTAGAGTGGGGTCCAGGCATTTTAATATATATATATTTTTTAAAGCTCTTCAAGTGATGCCAATGTAAAGCCAGGGTCAAAAAATACCATAAATGAAAGCAGGAGAGACTGACGTAGGAACCCCTTAAAGTTTTATTAATTCATTTGTGATATTCAAAGAAAATTGTAAAAAACTAAAACAAAACACAGATGAACAAATGGGAGCCAAAGGAAATTTCAATAAAAAGTCTCACTAAGGACAGACAATGGTACCACCGGGGCACCCTGGGCGCCCAGTGGGTGTTGGTCATGGTGCAGGCCCGACCATGAACAGCAACACATCTTCATGCACTTGCAGATGCATAGTGAGAAGGATGGAGAAGGCGATGGCACCCCACTCCAGTACTCTTGCCTGGGAAATGCCATGGACGGAGGAGCCTGGTGGGCTGCAGTCCATGGGGTCGCTGAGAGTCGGACACGACTGAGCAACTTCACTTTCACTTTTCACTTTCCTGCATTGGAGAAGGAAATGGCAACCCACTCCAGTGTTCTTGCCTGGAGAATCCCAGGGATGGGGGAGCCTGGTGGGCTGCCACCTATGGGGTCGCACAGAGTCAGACACGACTGAAGTGACTTAGCAGCAGCAGCAGCAGCAGTGAGAAGCGCTGTGAACAGTCAAGTTGTCAATTCAGTTTTCAAATATCATGTGGCAACATCCTGACAAAGCAACTGGGAGGTCTCCAGGGTGGATGGAGAGGCAAGCACTGGGCCCTCAACCCCTATGCTGGACATCCCAGCACTGGTCAGAGGTTAGCTTCCATGGCAACCAGGCAGACATCACTGTGCCAAGAGAGAGACAAGATTCTCAGGCTGTGACCAGGATAGTCAATCTACTGCTGAAATACAGATGCGTGCATACAGAACCACGGAAGTTAATATTCTGTGTCAGAGCTCTAGTCAGGCTCTTATACCTGGGGACAGTGATGAAGGGGCCCTACGGACTTCCATAGGGTATTCTCTGAGAGCTTAGTTACAAAATCAATACTTAATAGGAAGAGTCTTGCTAAGGCGAGATGAATAGCTCTTGAATCAGAGCAAGGCGGACTGTGAAATTACAGAGTAAGAAGTTATCTGATTGGAAGGAGTGGTTGTCAGCCATGGGGCCACAGAAAACCAGGAAGGCACTGTATCTGTGCTTCATAAGCTCCAGAGTGGGGACACAGCACCCTGGTCAGAGGTCTCCACCCAACTGTCCTCATCTCCCACTGCCCGCATTTACTGTGGCCTCCATTGTGTCTGGACTAACACAAAGCCTCCCAACTTATCTCCCTGCTTCTGCTTTTGCTGCTCCCAGCAAGCAGCTAAAGTCACCCTGTCAAAATATGAGGCAGGTCATGCTCTTTTCCTCATACCTTTCATTGGCTCCCATCTTAGAGGAAAAGCCAAAATCCTCACAACAGCTTGTATATGGCCACCTATGACCTGAATCCACACCTCTGGGCCTCATTTCCTCCTACTCAGCCCTGTGTTACCTCTACCCCTCCCCCCACTTCCCACTCCCACCCCACCCAGCCTCCCTTGGTGATCAGTCATCATTTTGACTGTCAAATCCTCAAACATGCTGAGGCCTTTGCATTTGCTGTTGAATTTCTGGAATGTTCTTCCCCTGGGTGTCCACTGGGCTCACTCTCAAGTCCTTCAGTTCTTTACTTCAGGTTGGGAGGCCTGTCCTGACCTCTTTATTTAAAATAACAAATTCTCCCACCTCTCTCTACTCATCCCCACCTCCACCCCAGTTTATTTTTCTCCATGCCACTAATCATCATCTAAATATACCATATTTCACTAATACATTTGATTATTATGTCTTTCCCACTAGAATGTAAATACGTGAGGGCAGAGATTTTGGTTGGTTTTGTTAACTGCTATATTCCTAGAGCCTAGCACAATACCTAGAAAATAGGCATCAGTAAGTATTTATTCAACAGCCAGGATATCTCTACTGTACCAATGGCTTCATCAAGCTTTCCAAAGTAAGTGATGACGCTGGGGTGACTACATTTTCACAGCAACCTTTTGATGAGGGTTTGGTTTCCCAAAGAGTAAAGCAGGAGAGGATATGTTGTCTAGCTCCAGTCAAAGTTTTCCTGTTGAAGGAGTGAAAACACAGCAGGGCAGTGGTGACTTCCTCATCTTATTTAGGGCTTCATACTCCAAACAGCTTCCATTGTAGTGAGTTCTCGGGCTTGACCCATGAGACCCCCTGCCCCAACACTCAGTGGCCAGGAGGCCAGCTTTCCTCTTGATTCTGGAGCTCAGCTTGTGCCTTTGTGTTTAGGGAAACTCTGCCAGTTGTGTCTAGGGAAAACATACAGCAGCAACCTGGTGTTTGTGGATTTGACAGTCAAAACGATGGCTCATCGCTGCCTTGGGCTGACTGCACTGCCATTCCCCAGCCCCCTCCTCCTGCAGCCACAGGCTCCTTCCTCCTGGAACCAGAACACAGGTCTGTCTGTGTGGAAAACGGCCCTCACAAGAAGGCTAACCACTTGTGCTGGTAGTGTGAATGCAGAGGGCTAAGATTTTCTGGCCTTTCCTTTTTTCCTAAAATGCAATTTGGTGTAATTCGTGAACTGGGCGAGTCCCAGACATCCTTTGCTCTCAAAGCACAGTCCCCCCTCCCGCCCTTACTGCCTGGGCCCTTCATGCTGCCTACTGGGGCACCAGGAGGAGGACAGGGCAGGTCCTCAAGGGGAATATCACACCTCCTCCTCCTAGGCTCAAGCACTTGCACCTCTGTTCTCAAATAGGAGGACCGAGTTGTGGGGCTAGGTGATCCCAGAGTCAGGTGCATGCGTGTGTGCTAAGTCGCCTCAGTCATGGCCGACTCTTGGCAACCTCATGGACCGTAACCCACCAGGCTCCTCTGTGCATAGGGATTCTCCAGGCAAGAATACTGGAGTGGGTTGCCATGCCCTCCTCCAGGGACTCTTCCCAACCCAGGGATTGAACCCACGTCTCCTGCGGCTCCTACACTGCATGCAGGTTTTTTATTTCTGAGCCACTGGAAGCAGCGCTGGAATCAGGTGACCTGGGTTCAGATCCCAACTCTGCCTCTTTCTGGCTAGCGTAACCATCACAGAATGTCTAGAAGCCTATATCCTTGTTTGCAAAATGGTTTTGTTTAAGTCAGTTCTGTAGATAATGTACTTAATGGCCAGGAATAGTACCACACCTAGAGCATAACACACACTCTAGATGTAAGCAGCAGGAAAAAGAAATCCATCTCAGCCCAGGATCCATGTGTGCTTATTTGCTAAATGTCATCACAAAAGTGACAGGGTTTCAGGGAAGGGACCAGACACAAGGGAGCATTGTGGAAGGTTTCACTGGGCAGGGAGGAAGGCAAGAGAGTAAACTGGGCTACAGAAAACAAGGCTATGGTTTGGTCTACCTCTCTTCACAGTCTGGCTTACGTAATAGCTTGGTTGGGAAAGAATCTGTCTGCAATACAGGAAACTCGGGTTCAGTTCCTGGGTTGGTAAGATCCCCTGGAGAAGGGATAGGGTACCCACTCCAGTACTCTGGCCTGGAGAATTCCATGGACCATATAGTCCATGGAGTCACAAAGAGCTGGACATGACTGAGCAACTTTCACTTCACTTTCACTCTTTACAGTTTACTTTACCCATCCTGGTAATAGGATACTTAGTAATGCTGTTGGATTTCAACAAGGACTATCACAATGAAGGCTAATTTGCTCACTATTGTGAGTCCACTGTCCACAGGAGACTGTTCCTTCTACATCTGGACAACCTTCTTCCAGGTCTCAGAGGTGGCTCCAACCTCCTTTGTGTGTGTGTGTGTGTGTGTGTGTGTGTGTGTGTATATATATATAAATATATATTTTTTTGACTAGTACCTCTGTCAACTTTAAAATTTATCCTTATTTTTAAAACAGAAAATACATTCAAACTTTCAAAGATATAAAAAGTCATATAATAAAAAAACTCCCTCTCACCCATCATCCAGTTCCCAGACCCCAAAGCAAACAATGTTACTCTTGTCACCAACTGCTTATCTCTGCAGAAATAGTCCCAGCGTGTATAACTAAATAGAATTTCCTCTTTTACTCAAAGGGTAACACATTCTTTTCATCATGAAATTTTTCTTGAGAAAATTCTATATTAGTATATGAAGATATTTCTTTATTTTTTTAGATGTTTGATACCTATTGTCTTAATCTTTCAGGTAACTGTGCAATTTATCATGGGATCACCTATCAGCATGGGTACCTAAAATGTCAAATTTTCTTTCCATGGATTCTAGAATAAAAGCACCACTTGTTAAGAAGGCCTCCCTCCTTCCCCCAAGGGAAGGCTTTGCTTTTTCCATAGGCATTTGGGTTCAGATAAAGAACATGGACTTGGTCTCACGTGGCTGCAGCCTTGTACTGAGTATGCAGCTAGCACCTCACTACTCCAGGTGACTCAAAATCAGTTCACAAACAGAGGCCAGGACATAAGTGATCAAAACTATAGACTCTGAACATCAACAGA
Organism: Ovis canadensis; assembly: GCF_042477335.2. Classification (NCBI taxonomy): domain Eukaryota; kingdom Metazoa; phylum Chordata; class Mammalia; order Artiodactyla; family Bovidae; genus Ovis; species Ovis canadensis. The sequence goes on from NC_091260.1 coordinate 37,619,157, forward strand.
TACACTGAAACACTGCAGGATTTAAGCTGAAACAAATTTGCTAGATACTAAACCATACTCCAACTTTTAAAAAACATTCTTCTCCCCAAGTAAACCATTTTGAATTAAAAACGAAAACTGCATTTCCTAAAACCGTGAGGTTGAACAAAAGCTGAACTACGACGTTGTCTAACCAAACTTGGTCTACATGGATGTCTTCTTTGATACAGGGCATGGTTGCTCCAAAAGTCATTCGAAAAATTCAGCTTCCCAGAATGAACACAATGACAGTCATTTTGAAATGTGTCTAAATGTGCATTTCATGAGGTCAGGGCTGAGACACTGAACACAAGAGCATGTTGCCCCTCTTTGTTCATCCTAGGCCTCAAGTATATAATTTTAGGGTGTGAACACAGCAGACATCAATAAAACCATTATTAATTTGGTGAACAAAAGCAGAATTCTGAGCTGTCTTCATCTTGGTAAGAGCTACAGGACAATTTTGTAAACATACTGGTATTTAAACTCTTTAAAATCAAGTAGGGAGCCTTATGGACAAGGGCTGATCACTAGAGAGCTGAGCCCCTGCCTACCCCAGCAGGAAGAATTTAGAGTCTGAGAAGCAATGAATTATGCTGCTAGGCAGAATACGTAAGGATGCTGTGCTAGGATTCTGGGAACCTGGAGAGGAGTTTAGACCTGAGCCAGAGCTGGATAGGGGACAGCTGGCCAAGATAGGTACAAGGTGACAGTGGGAACTCCTGTCTGATGGGGACCAGGGTGTGGGTTCCTTATAGCTTATACGAGGTCCCTATAACATCTCATCCCTTCTCTCATAATCACAATCTATCATTCTTACTCTTGCCATGCACTGGGCTCAGGGCTCTTTATGTGTCATTCAATTCTTGCAATTTCTGTGAAGCAGTCTCTCCTAGTCACAGACAGAAAACTGGCTCAGAGAAGTTAAGTGACTACCTCAAGGTCACACAGCATTTGGGAACATTGCTATCATTTACTAAGTACCTACTTCTGGAATTTTTATCACTTCCCATGGTTGTTATTTAGAGGGAATACTGCTGAATGGTGAAGGGATTACATACTGGTTAATCCACTACTCTCAATAATTCAATAAAATCTAAATAGGCCTATCTTACAATGGAGGAAATGGAGGCCCAGAGATGGGCTGGTGAGTTGCCTGAGGTCATTCAGAGAGTAGGAGCTAGTATATGACCCCTGGCTCCAATGCATTCTCTTTCTCACAGATATGCTGGGTCAGCTTCCCCATTATGTAGGCAGAGAAGTCCAGCAACTCAGCAGTTATTAAGTCCTGAGAGCTATTTCTTGGAGTAACTGAAAATTTAAACCACTAGAAAAATAAGATCTGATGCATCTGGCCACTTCAAACTTAGAAATCATTTCCACATATGCTAATGGGATGCACAGCAAAGGAATGTCACACATCTTGTGTCTTTCTAAGTCCCTTTTAGGGTAGCTTCACAGGTAATGCTGGCTTCTGGTACAAGTTCATCCAAGGAAATGGAACTTCCTCAATGGCTCAGCAGGTAAAGAATCTGCCTGCAATGCAAGAGACCCAGGTTTGATCCCTGGGTTGGGAAGATTCCCTGGAGAAGGAAATTGCAACCCACTCCAGTATTCTTGCCTGGAGAATCCCATGGACAGAGGAGCCTGGCAGGCTACAGTCCAAAGAGGTACGAAGAGTTGGACGTGGCTGAGTGACTAAACAAGACTTAATAAAACAAGCCACCTTTGGAAGCTCCATCTCTGCCACAGGAATAATGGGATTGGGAAATCAAGACCAAGTAGGAGGAACTCGTGATCCCTAGAAAGGCTTTAGCTATGACTCAATCCTAGATTAACTGCCCACAATGTCAGAGGCCTGGGATAGAGGCAAATCCCTGAGTTGGGTTTTTCCAGGGGCCTGCCCCCAGACCCCTAGCAGAGCACCCTTCTGTACTCTGCCTAGAAGTTTACTCCACCACTCCTCAGCCTCAGCAGAACTTACCACATGGAAAATCGTTTGTTGCTTCTACCTGTGACCAAGGGGAACTTGTCATGGCTAATTCTGACCCTGACCAAGCGGAATTAAATGCTGAATTTCACATTAGTTCCTGCGGCTTCCTTTCTTCTTTCAAACACCGTTTAAGAGACCTTCTCCTTCTCATGTCCCACCCCTCAATCTTGGGCCGCAGATGAAGTCTCCAGCTTGGGTCAGGTTTCCACCACTGGCCTAAGGAAATCTGTGAACTGCAAGATAGCTTGGCTATTTTAGATGTATCAGAAGAGGCTGAGAAAGCCAAGCCACAGGAAAATAAATAAATAAAATAGACCCATAAAGATAAGAACCTGACAGATTACAAAGCCCCACATGGATGGCAAGCTTAGTTCTAGAGTTTGGCCCTGTATGGGATTTCCAGGTCCCTGTACCCATCGCGACCCTTCGCATTTAGGATTAGGCTAGTTGGAGCTGGCTTGCCTCTGGCAACCAATAGCGACAATTCCCAACAGAGAAAACACGCAACTACTTAAGCACCTACTATGTGTCAGGTGCTAGACACACAGTAGCTACTATTTCAAAACACCTCACTCACAATTTATTGTCATAAGCTCAAAAGTTACTTAAGTTACTAACACAAGCAGATATTCAGTGGGACTTCCAAATGGCTTACGGATTTAAATTAATCAAACAGTACAGAATTTCATGAACAATTTATACGGCAACTGCAGGTGGAAGCTCAAGACAGTGAATTCAGTCTTCTATTTTTCTGTTTAAGTCTTTCACGTTAAATAAATGCCTCCTTGATTACTGGAGAAAAAAATAATTATAATATTCCATTGAAGCTGAGAAATAAAGCAACCTTTGTTTATTTTTTAAAAGATAAACATGGCTGATCTGCACTAATCATAATATTGTGAAGGAAATAAAACAATATTCAATAGTTTTAGTCTACAAATAAATAATACCCTGTTTTACTTATTCTGTCAGCCAAAGACAAGGTTGGAAATGAGAATATTGGATAATGCCTATGGATTTAAAAGTATTGACCATGGTATTCAATTCTGAAGAAATAAAAGCATAAATGGAAAAACGGGCTTGGTAAATTAATAGAAAAAAAATGAACTTAGGAAAGAATGACATTTAAAGGTTTATATGTAAACTTTACATGCTTCATTTGAGACCAAAACACTTTTCAAGTCCTTAATGATGAGAACAGCAGCAAAATTCAAGACAGTTAAAAGCTGGCATTTAAGAAGCTGCTGTGTTGTTAAGAATAAATGTAAGACAAAAGTACTAGTGAAGCCCAAGAAAATCCCAGTTACAACTCCATTCAAGCCAATGAGCACTGGCTTTCCATTTCACTTTCCAACGTGTTCCCTTATTCCAGGTTTGAAATATACCTTCAGATAAGAGAGTCTAGCAGAGTGACAGAGCTCCAGGGCACAGCTGCAGAACCAGTCTTGCTGCATTATAGTTACAGCACACGAACAGCTACAACTGTTTCTAATTAAAACAGCAAAGCCAGGCTCAAGTGCACGCCCTGCTCTAAATACACACTTGAATCATAGATTATGAATTACAGAAAAAAAGACAAATAATGGCATGAAGGGCATGATAGTTTATTTTTTAAAAATTGTACCACACTGATCATAATGACCAGCATACACATTACGATGGCTTTTCTCTTGGGTATTAACATCGCAGTATTTTTGTATACTGAAATGTTTCAATAGGACCAAGAACGTTAGAGAGAGAAAGATCTTAGATGAAAATGAACACTAATGATTCTGGTGTCCTACCCCTTAGAATTAATTTAAACCCCTTATGAATCAGTGGCATTATCATGTTATGTAGCTCTGAAGAATGAAAGTTCTCTTCTAAATAGGCAGCATGAACCTATACCTTCTTGCTCTTTAATCTTTAGCTCTTACAATTTGAACTATGTCCACCCTGGCCAAAGCACAATCATACAAGACACCTCAGATAATTTCCATGCTACCATTGCACAAGTTTAGTGATTTTTACTTAAACAAACAAAAAATCAAACCACTGTCAAAAAAAGGAGGCAAATAAAAATGATTTTCCAATCATTTGAAAAGCATAGTGCTTATTTGTCCAATACAGACTCAAACTTAAATTAAATGCTATCATTATCATCTCTAAACTTCTGCAATAAAATTAACATATATATATATATATATATGGGTTTCATTTATAGAACTGTATCTTGCAATCAACAGGAGAAAGTTATTTTTTTAGAGAACAATATATTTGGTTACAGTTCCACTTGTCGGTAGTAGAGACAAAGCCACATGATGTTAAATCTGGCTCTAAGTTACCTAAGGTATAAAGTTTTGATCAAATCTGATCTTAAAAATTCAACCCATGTGAGATTACTTCATAGAGTAAATGTGCTATTGAGAAATCATTTCAATAACCTTCACTTTGTATGACTATATGCAAATTGACCATTTTCTTTTAATCAATGTGACTCACCAACATTCCAAACTGACCTCTTTACTTCTATGTTACCACTTGAATACCCAGGGATTTCTGAGGCAGCATAAGTTTGACTTCATTAAAAACAGTAGACACTTTAACCTTTCAGTGACAGTTTTAAAATCTGTAAACTCAAGAATCACATTATTGAGCTCAGCAACTATAAAAACATTGAGATTCTGGTATTTCAAACCAAAATCTCTTTGTGCTTTTTAGATTAAGCTGCTTTTGAATATTTTTGGTATTTATCAGCCATTTGTATTTCCCTTATAGTAATAAAAGAATACACTTAAAGTAATTTTTAAGGTTAAATGTCCTTGGGGCTTATCAATACTTAAAAAAAAAATTTACTTTTTTCCATCAGCATTTGGAATAGTAGAAATTATTTCTGGTCCCTCATTAGATCAACCAACATTACTTTTCATCACGTATAACACTGAATTTTATAGACATCCCTGAAAAGTTTTTGATTAAGTAAACAAGTGAATCACAGTGGAGTCTCAATCAGTTAACAGTGTAGATCCATTAAAACACACACACACACACACACACACACACACAGAATATTAAAAGAAAAATTTCAAGCTAAAAAAGGAAAAAAAGAAAAGAAAACTCTCGTAAGAATTAAAACCGAGTGTGTATTGTCACTGATTCTGTGCTCATGTCCCCAACAGATTAGACCCCTTCTCCGGGTTGTAAGACATGTTTGATTAAATCTCCACGTCAAGTTTCCAGGACACTTGAGTGAAGAGACTAGGCTACTGCAGCATCTAAGGGAGCAGAGTGGCACCATTTTCTTCCCTAACAGACACCCTATCTGAAGGTGAACTTGAGGCTCCCTCCTCTGTGCTCGCCAGCATCTATCAGGGGACAAAACTCGCTGGGCAAACTGGTGACAGCTGATCCTCCCACCCTGCCCCCAGTGCCAACAGGAGGTTCCCAGCAGTTCGTCATTATGTGCACTGGCCTTTCACTCTTTCCATCAGAAAAGTTGTGGTTGCTTTAAAAAGGGGGTAGGGGGTGGAGAAATGAAAAACCAAGAGTCTAAAGGCACAAAGTCGCATAGCTGCTCTAGTTGGAGTTTGTAAACAGAGAATAGGCTGAATTTAGGTAATCCCAATCTATGAGAGTAAAAAGGCATCCACAGCAGGCTTTTAACCAGCCAGCTTCTTTGAGACCCTTCATGGGTTTTGAGGTCTACAAAGTATGCACTAAAATACCCATACTTCAAAAAGCAATAAGGCAAATAGTATACTCATTATTCCAAAAGTTACAATGGTAGTGTAGGCATACAGAGTATAATTTAGTTACAATGTGTGGTACTGTTTCTGTTATATAAACATATTAACTGCTTCTTTCCTACATAATTATATATTCAGCCCAGTTTCAGTTGAACACAAAACCATCCTTGTGCCACTGCTGATAGTTGGCAATAGTTCTTTGATAGCAGTTTGTATTCTGCTGTAGAAATTATCCTTGAACTGAAAAAAAAAGTCCACAATCCAACGTCCAGTCATTAAACACTATCATATTTGTGAAGAGCCTCTTCCAACTTCTGCGTCACTTTTTGGAAAAATATTATTTGTTGTTGTAAGAAATGCTGCATTTGTGATTTAAAGTCTCTTACTCGAATTTGATGGAAGTGGTGAATTTCAGCCAAAGTAGCAAAAGAAATAGTGTTACAGCGATCCTGAATGCCATCAGCCTTTTGGACTTCCATCTTCCCTTCTTCCACGTGTCGCCTACTCTCCTTTACTTTGGTAAGAGCTCCTGTAGTTTAAAAAAAAAATTAATTAAAAAATACATATAAAAAAATAAAAAATACATATGTGTCCCAGTGTTACAGCTACATAGTAAACAGAATGTTGGGCATTATAAATACTTGCCTGAACTATTTTGAAGTCCTCCGGCATTTAAAGGGGTGACTATAATTATTTATTAAAAAAGAAGAAATCTGGTAAAGTTTCTGAAAATACCTCCACTGCTACAAATTCACTTATCAAAACAAGCCTTTGCCATTGACCAAATAGTATGTTTCATCTCTTCCAAAAGCAGAGATACTATATGCTACAGACAAAAAACTGCAAGGAATTTTTCCTAAAGACAAACCAAGAAACTCTGTAATTTTAACATTCTTAAGGGACAAAGTGTAACACCACTCTGTATGTGTGTGTGTTAGTCGCTCAGTCACATCCGACTCTTGGCAACCCCATGGACTAGCCTGCTAGGCTCCTCTGTCCATGGAATTCTCCAGTCATGAACACTGGAGTGGGTAGCCATTCACTTCTCCAGGGGATCTTTCCAACCCAGCCATCAAAACTGGGTCTCCCACATTGCAGTTAAGATTTTTTTTACCATCTGAGCCACCAACACCGCTATATACACATATATTAAGAAGGTCATCTCTAAAGTGGAGCATACTGCATGCATGCCTGATTCTGACTCCACATTCTACCAGGAGATCCATACCTGTAGCATAATGGCCCTGTGCAGTAAACATATGCCTCCTTCTCTTTACAGGCTGTAAAGAACAGTGAGTGTTGAGTTTGCCCTAATGGTGACCTGGGAATGAAGCCAGAGGTGTCATAGCCTGTGGCCAAGAAACATCACCAGAGGATGCAGGGCCCAAGGGGTTGGGGGTGGGGTGGGGTGGAGAGGATGGTTTCTGTGGCAAGTGCCACACGAGGGCAGATCTTCCCCTAGAAGCACAGTCATTAAAAAAAGCACAAAAGCCTGAGGATGCATAGGAGGTAGGAAAAATAAAGACTAGTCATGTGTTCTTAAAAATGACTGATGATAAAGTTCAAATCACTTGAGCACAGCCAGCTCAAGAATCCAGATTCCTGACCCCACATGCATCCATTCTACTGAACCATGATGAAAGACGAGAGAAACACTTGGGACACCAGGCTTGCTGGTCTGAGGATGTGATGATGCTAAGTGGAGGGAAAGGTAGCCTGTTTAGAAGGCAGTGGGGAAGCTGAGCAACTTTGTTGTGGAAATGTTGTTTTAGCCAATGGTGAAATATACAGGGGAAAAGCCCTGTATCTAAATTTCTTCAAATCTACAAAATAGAGTAAACCTACTATTAAATAAAATCCTTAAACACTTTTGTGTTTTTTTGCACAACTCCAAGACCTGAGAAATTAAAACTCATCAACAACAAATGTTACAGATATAAATGTATGTATGTTTGTATATTTTCATTTATCTATTCTAAGGAAGACCTTAACCTGAAAAGCGGGAGAGCCCTAGAGCAGACAGAATATCCTGCTTGCCCCGTCACCACACAGTGGAGATGTTGTCCATGTTAACAGGGCTACAGGAAGACCCCTACCCAATCCCCTAAGTAGCCATCACCTTGAAAACGTGGCCCTGTTAACACTTCCCCCACAGCAGACAAGCCTTAAGAAGCAATGCAACCTGCCTGCCTGTGGTCTACACTAAACAGAGAATGCTCCTCTTCCTTAGAGACAGAAAAGAATAATTTCTTATAGCGAACTTATATTGATTATATTTGTACAAGTGTCATCATTTATATATAAAAATTGAAGTTGAATAAACTAGGAAAGCATGAGACAGCAAACTAAAAAAGAAAAAATTACCTAAAAGATGACTGAGAATATGAAACTATGAAATTTACGTTGAAAATGGTTGAGAGAGAGCTTGCTGTTACTGTTTAGTTGCTAAGTCGTGTCCGACTCTCTTTTTGCAACCCTGTGGATTGTAGCTCGCCAGGCTCCTCTGTCCATGAGATTTCCCAGGCAAGAATATTGGAGTGGGTTGCCATTTCCTTCCTCAGGAGATCTTTCTGATCCAGGGAAGGAACCTGTGTATCCTGCTTGGCAGGTAGATTCTTTACCACCGCGCCACCTGGGAAGCCCAAACAAGGCATCAAGAGAGCAGAGTCTCAGGCGACCTGATTTCGTGCGATTCAGGGCCGAGGTGCCGGCTATTGAGCATGGAGGACAGGCACTGACGCCCTGCCCTGCACAGATCCCTGGGCAGCCGTGAGGCAGCGGGGCACCGGGAATATGCTGCAAGTGTCACTTGCTCCAGTCACTGGAGTCCAGTGCAGAGGAACTCAGAAACCTGGCCCTGAGCAGTGCCAAGGTCGATGAACCTGCAGCTCATCCGCCTCCAGATGAGATCACCACCTTCTCAGAAACAACATTCTATGACACAGATCTGCAGACGTGCATCCGTAAAAACCAATTTACAAATGAACAAGCCTGACGTTTTCACAACCTGAATCACATCAGAATACATTTTCAAAACTCCTGGACACAGTACAAGCACTAAATCTCCCCAAGGCCTAAACAGCTTTGGGCGTTTGTCACCTTCAAGCTTTCTGAGCGTACATACTAAAAAGGAGCTGTGAATTGAAGACTCACTTTTCTCCCAGCTATGAATTTGTTTTGTAAATAACACAGAGCTCTGAACACTTGGGTTTCCGAGGCAATAATCTCAGCTCATTTACCAACATTTGTGGAGGGCCTGGCTTCCCCAGTGGCTCAGCAGTCAAGAATCCACCTGCCGTGCAGAAGCTGCAGAAGACATGAGTTAGATCCCTGGGAGGGGAAGATCCCCCGGAGGAGGGCATGGCAACCCACTCCATTCTTGTCTGGAGAATCCTCATGGACAGGGGAGCCTGGCAGGTACAGTCTGTGGGGTTGCAAAGAGTTGGACACGACTGAAGCAACTTAACACACACAAGGACAGCACAGAGCTGGCAAGGGGGATGCACATGGCGGGGCTCACACCAAGTGTTCAAGTCCCCAGCCTCCGGAACTCTCAAGGAAGACACCATGAGAAAGCACACTGAGGACCAGCACACGGCCATGACGTGAAGTGAAACAGCGCTGCAAAGCATGAAATTCTGCACGGGAACAGACTATGGCTTCTTCCAAGATAATGTAATCGTGTCACAAGGGAAAATGCTTGGAGGACCTGCTCTGTGCCAGGCAGTGCTGAGGACAAAGGGTGCCAGGGTGGGGGCAGGAATAAGCGGAGGTAACAGTAAAAGGGAGCTGCCTAAAACAGTCGTATACGTGAGGCACTTTCTGTGTACCAAGTCTAACCCTGCTGCAACTCTGCTACAGACATTACTGCTGTTTTACAACAAGGAAACTGAGAAAGCCACCCACATTCTTTGAGCCCCGAAGTTAGCAGTAACCCAGTAAGAGGCGGGAGAGATGGGATCTGAGTGCAGACTTCAAAGCAAACACCACAAATATTCAGGAAAGAAACTGGAGACTGAAGAGGCAAAAAGGCACAGTGGGTTGGCAAGCAGGGTGCTGGGGACAAGGGCAGGAGCTCCTGGCCTCCCCTTCTCTCTTTTTGCCTTCCTTGCTGGTCCCCGGCTTTTATTCTGACATGCACATCAGGAGACCTTGTGAATATGTAAAATAAACCATATAGGTGTTGAAAAGTTCCCTCTGGAATCTTAGTAACCTCATTCAATTCATTAATTGTGCCTGTAGAGCCTTCTAAAAAATATGCATAAGATGTCTGACTTTCTTATCTTTGAAGCATACAATTAGGGTGCTACAAAAAAAAAAAATCGAAAAGGCAGCACATATTTCATTATTTTGAAATTTTAAACTCAAACTTACATGGGGGGTGGGGGGTTTTGTCTTCCCTCCACCTGCCCCCTTCTCACTGACTTAGATTCTCTTGGAAAATTATATAAGCCAAGAACTATCACCAAAAATAGTAACATACAATCCCTGGATGGGCTTTGCCTTTGTTTGCTCTGGTGCAGCTGGATAGCCCAGCCAAAAATTATTTTGCAAAATAGGAAGAACAGAACAAACCACTGAAGAAAAGTACCCAAAGGGCAATTTCACTTGGAATTTTGGTTTAAGGCACTTAATACAATTCAAATCTATTAGCGTAATGCATCAGGATTGCAAGGAGCAAGGAAATAGGTGAAATATGTTTATCAGAAAGAGACATGGTTCCTGTTTTAGGGACTCGAATTATTTTTTGAGGTGACAAGATTTACATTCCTGAAACCATTAAAGACCTACACCAGATAGAAAATGAAGGTACTGAACAGCATTCCATAAACATACACGCTGGTAGAAGAGGGAGTACTAGGTGTCATCAAGGAAGATTATGTCTTCACAAAACTGGACCCATGAATTTGGAGCAGATTTTAAAACCACAATGTCTTTTAACTAAAATGTAGTTAAACTGGTTTCCCTCCAGACCCACCTTCTGAAGAAAGATGATTAACAAAAAACAGGCCTGACAGCAATATACTTTTTGAAAAATCGAAAGAGTTCCCAAGTTGACAGCAATCCTGTTCTTTAAGCATCGCTGTTACATTTCAGGATGACAACCCAAAGACCTTGAACCCCAAGCCCCCTCAAAAGTTATCTTAAGTAAGTCAAAACAATATTGACAGTTAAAAACTCATTTCTTTCAAGAAGAAAACCATTCTGTGTTTAAATATTCACCTCACAAGCCTCTGATTAGTTTTCCCCATACATTTTTAACAAATACTAAGGGTTTAGTGTGTTTTCTTATGAGAAAGATAAAGTCAAATCATTCAATAAGCTAATTATGGAAGTTAATTAGTTTACTGTCTGAGAGTATACAGAAAAAAGGAAAAACCACTGGGGAATTGATGAACAGAACTACTTTCTGGAGTTTCCCCGAAGCTCTCCTCTACCCCACTTCTACCCACTGCCCTTCTAAACTCTGGCTTCTCTCAAGGTCAAAGTGGGAACATACTTTTCCAATAGAAATGATATTACAAACATCCATTAGATATAAGTAAAATCGTTTCACTATTAGAACTAGGACTTACATTTTGTCACAGATGGTGTATTCTTGCAGTTTATTTGCCAATTCTCAAACTGGGAATTATCTGTACACACATCTATGCTTCCCATACTTCCAAATCTAAAATATTAAACATCACAAGGCAGAGACAGCCACATTTTCAATCAGGTTTAGCTTCTAAAGAGTGAAGTGTTGGAGAAAGAAAACTATTAGGGGCAGGGTTAAATCCCTACAGACTTGCTACTTCCAGGATAGCTTAAAATATTAACTTGTAGCCTACGAATCAGTTGCAGAGGTACAATGTAACCAGCTGCAGAGTTGTAACAAACATTACAGCATATTTTAAGTATTCTCTCAGCTGTACCAAACCCAAGAGGAGTGTAAATAAAAGCTAGAAACATGGCCCAGAATCTAAAGACCAACAGGAACACATACTTTTATCATGCCGTCAATACAAAACCAGGCAAAGGTTTTCGAAACCTGTATTTTTTTTTTTTAACTTTGTTTTGGGGAAGAGCAGATTAACAATGTTGTGATAATTTCAGGTGAACAGGGAAGGAGTTCAGCCATACATATACCTGTATCCATTGTCCCCCAAACTCCCCTCCCCCAAAAGCTGTACTTTGATAGTGGCTAATTTAGGAGGAATCTAACCCCTACCAGGCCTCTTCTGTCACAAACATCACACTGTCACCCTGCTTTTGTAACAGTAAGGAAAATCAAACAATAAGGGGGAGAAATAATAAAATAAAGCCTAAGGTGAAAAGTGGTTGCTTCTGGACTAAACAAAAGACCCATAATACTCATGGGCACAGCAACTGTTTTAAAGTGAAAAAAAATTAAAAATAGGAGGGATCAGAGGGAAACACATTTCAGAGTAGGAACACAAGTATATAACTGCAAAATTATTTCTCGGGCTAAAAGACAAACATATGGGGTTATATATGAACAAAATAAGATTTTATCAAGAAAAGAAAATAGAGGCAATTATTAAGTTCTGACATTAAATAAGAAGAGGCTGAAATTACAGAACAATGAACACTTTCTTCATTAAGGTACCAATAACAAGACAAAATAACAAGAAGGTAATACATGTAAAATGGTGCAGCCTCCCCAAGTTATACAACTAAAAATAAATTCTTAAAGGGTATTTATTAGAAGTACAGGAAAAGGTATCATGAAAGTGGGCAACGTATTTCCATCACACCCATGACTGTGCTCCCCAACAGGCAAAAGCAATCTAGCTCCCATGCAGGACACTGGGCTGAGCTGGACACATTTCAGGTGTTTCTTCCTCAGGGAATCTCTGTGGCGGGGAGGCAGAAAAGAGAGTACAGAGATGTGCTTCCCAGGTGGTGCTGGTGGTATGCCTCCGGCCTGCCAGTGCAGGAGGCATAAGAGATGCGCGTTTGATCCCTGGGTCCGGGAAGATCCCCTAGAGAAAGGCATGACAACCCACTCCAGTATTCTTGCCTGGAAAATTTCATGCACAGAGGAGCCTGGCGGGCTACAGTCCATGGACCGCAAAGAGTCTTTTCATAATACAGAGTCACCCTGCTAAAAAGGCTTCCAGGCTGAGAAGGGACGTGCAGCTGAGCACTCAATCTAACTATTAAAATAGTTGGACAAAGTATTAAAGGATTTCCACAGGATAGAAAGTTCACTCAGGAACTGATCACCCTAAACCTTTATTCCAAGGGATGGAGCAGGACCATGACAACTTCCTCCTCATCCACCACTCCACCTTGGCAAGGTACCACTGGGGAAGCTGGGAGAACTGAGTCCTTGGTAAGAAGGGCAGAGTTGGGTCTCTGATTTTTTTTTTTCAATGAGCTATAAGGTTGTGAAGGTTAGATGAGGTTTTGGTAGTTTTTTTCAGTCTCTCTAGCAAGAGGCTCTGACTTGTCCAAAGTCCCACAGCTAATTCCTGGCAAAGAACTAACTCTTCCTACCTGCCTTCCAGCCCTGCCACTTTCCACTTAACATTCCAGTCAGGGCCTCTGCTCCACTCTGTTGAAAAGGGTCCTTCCCTTTCTACATTTGGAGTCATAAAAGGAAAACTAAACCAGTATTTCAACCTTGCTTTAGGACCCAGACTTTTTTGGCATTCTTAGCTGACTCTGTACATGCAAAATTCCTAACTGTTCATTTTGATACTTATTGAAATTACCCAGGCTCAGAGAAAGGCGTTTTGCCCACTTCCCCATCACCAAACCCAGCAGAACGCATGTCCTAACTTCACTCCCACTCGTCTCCTCCCATGTTCTGGTATTTTACCAATGTGAGCATAATTTTAAAGCATGCTCAGGCCAGAAGGAGCATCCTAATTCATAACCCACATGCACTCAATTTTAGAGGAATGATGTTACGCATGCTTGTGGGGAACACAAAATAATGACACATAAAAGAATCCAATCACATGACTAAGTTCATTATTATTATAACCTTAAAGGGCTCAAATTCATAGATTAATTACAATCCAGGAAGTCAGCACCATTTTCAAAAGCATCACATTATTCACACAGCATGCCATTAAATTATGTACATTAGTAAAACTGTTCAGGAAGCATTTCATTGCCATTTTGTTTTTGAAAATGGCAACCCACTCCAGTGTTCTTGCCTGGAGAATCCCAGGGATGGCGGAGCCTGGTGGGCTGCCGTCTATGGGGTCGCACAGAGTCGGACACGACTGAAGTGACTTAGCAGCAGCAGAATGAGAACACTGACGCTCTGGTATCATCTAGTCAATGAGAACTTGTGAAGAATAGCCAACAGTCAGGAACAGTCTTCCACTTCTTTAAATTTTGAGAGCAATCGCTTAGGGAAATGTGTTTGGAAAATATACCCAGTTTTCTTTTTAAAAATATAATGTTTATTTTTTCCCTTGCAATTTAAAAAGTAATACACATACATGCAGAAAATGCGGTAGGATTTCAGGCTTGGCCAGAGACTGCCTTGCTCTGGAAGGGATGTCTGAGCCCTAGAGAGCGAACAGTGATGCCAGGGCAGGAGAGAACAGGACGACAGTTAGGGACAGTCAACCAGCCGGCTCTCTGCTGCCCTCAGGCAACGACAGCTGCTCAACCTTGTTTTCAGAGATTTGATCATTCCGTGTTACATTTGTCAGTTTTGATCGGTTCCGTGAGCTGAACTATAAAGCACATTAGCAAATACAGTTACACTACACTAAACTCTGCTGTATCATCTCCTTCTGATTTGCAGAAAGAAAGCACTGCCCTGGCAACTTCTGACCCAGCAAAACCAGAAAGAGGCAAAAAAAAAAAAACCAACCCACTCACATACTGCAGTGCCTCAGACATTTTAACCAGGGAGGCTCTCAACTCAGTTGAAGTTATCTGGCCTCCCTTCAGTTTCTCCGGGTAAGGCCCTCTCCTCCACCTTTACCTTCTCAGGCCCCCACCCTACCCCCTAGGCTTGCTGGCTGCTTCAGAAGCTCCCAATCCACTAGTTTCTGCACCTGAACTTTGCCTTCCTTTCCTTAACCAAATCTCTTATTCTCGTGTGCTTTGTCCCTCCTCGGACCAATTATACAAAAGGTTCAGTCACTAAGCAACAGGGATCCAAAGGCTACATTTTCTTCCTTAAAAAAAAAAAAAGAATTAGAAGAAAAAAGTAAGCACTTCATTTAATTTTGAAATCATGAATGTGCCAAGAACATTAACAAGATTTTGTCTTCCTGGGACCCTGCCCCAGAAAACCCAGGCAGTGAGGCACAGAACAGGAGACAGGCTGAAGGGCACAGGGACAGCTGTACAGAAGCTGGGTGAACTAGACCTGTTTTTCTTCATTCCCTGGTACTTGTAAAATGTTGAAAGAAAATGCTAATTTGGCCAACGTGGCCTATTTTGCTCTCATCCTCTCATCACTGGTACCCACCCCCCTGGGTCCCTGCTAACTCCCCAGTAACTCTTTCCCCCTCCACTTTCCTCCCTCCTTTTGGTTTCTATCCACCCACTTGTTGACTCCTCCTTCTCCTCTTTCTGCTCCAATATTTACTTTTTGATTTTTTTTATTAGTAAAATAGCTCCAAAAACAAAGACTGACATCTACATAAAAGGAGCAGGATAGGATGGCCATGCATCCAGGCAAAACAGTCCCATGTGAGCACCTGCTCTATGCAAAGCTGTGGTCTATACCCCGCATGTCTAGTTTTTTTTTAATCTTTAACCTGGAAAGAAAAGCAAGGATGACTCATTTTCAGAGGTGGACAAGAGGCTTAGGCAAGGTAAATAACTTTACAAGGTGTCAGCTACCTGTGAATCTGGGTCTGCTTCCTAACCCACGCAGTTCCCTGTACCTGCCCAACTGGGGCTGCCTCCTGCCTGAGATCTCAAAGCCCCACGGACCAGGCTCAGAACACAGGGCACCACACCACACCACACCACACCAAGCCTCCAGAGGCCTCATGTTGGGATAAGCAACCCATGAACCACCTCCATGGAGAAAGAAAGGGCAACCCACTCCAGTATTCTTGCCTAGGAAATCCCATTGACAGAGGAGCCTGGAGGGCTACAGTCTATGGGGTCGCAAAGAGTAGGACACAACTGAGCAACCCAGCAGGCATGCATGAACCGCCTCCAGGCCCTCACAATTCTATTTATTCCTGCATCAAGTCTGACTAAGTGGGCTCCAGATTTGGACCACGTAAATAAACTTGAGAGGGTGCAATTGTACCACTGAACTCATCAGTGAGAGCAACTTTTTGAAGGGACAAAATGTCCCTAGAGCCAAGAACTATCAAAATTCAAAGATACAAGTAATTTAAAATTCACTTTCAATTCACAATGAGAACTTTTGAGTCATTCAAAAAGAACAGAGAGGGGCAGGACCAGAATAATAAATTACAAAAAAAAATTAAATAATAACAATAACAACAAAGACCTGATTGCTTGATGATGAAAAAAATCACTTAAAGAACTCAGGCTTCTACATTTTGGTCCTGAAGAAACAATAAGAAGCTGTTTGTTCTGGTAAAAGTCTTATTATTTCCTAATTAAGCAGCTCTTTTAGCTCCATTCAGCAATCACCAGAAGTGTACAGGCAGAAAGACATTTAGTAAGAATGAAAACATTCACTGGAGTACACCAGATCTTAAAACATTGGATTACTTCTACTCATTATGTACATATATCCATACAGCTCACCTTGTTTCAGAAATGAAGACGGAAATCACGTGATTATATCTCTTATGGCTCATTTGTAACATAGGTTGTTCTGTTCACAGCTAAGAAATGTTATATATAATAAAGGTTCTTGTGTTTCAGCTTATATTAAGTATTAAATACATGATAAAGATACTAGGATGATAGATTCAAGAGAATACTGTAAAAATAGTGTTTTTATTTCAGAAGACTCTGGATACAATGGTGAAAATGTTGATGTGCCTACGGCCAAGCAAATCGAGATAAAGACCAAAATCTGAGGATAATAAAAACATGTATCATTTTCTTTCTTAAAGGTTTTCTACCCACAGAATCATAATAAAATAAGGTAGAAGGAATATTCTTAATAATCATGAACATACAATAAAACTCAAATAAAACAACAAATGCTATAAAACAGAATCCATAGTGTGGTTAAAATTCAGAGAATACACTTGATGCCTGAGGTGCACAGTGGATAATTCCTAATTCCTAATCCTTTTGTTTCCTGATATACACGCATGGATATTGGTCTGTACAAATAAAGCGGCAAGGCAATGACACCCCACTCCAGTACTCTTGCCTGGAAAATCCCATGGACGGAGGAGCCTGGTAGGCTGCAATCCATGGGGTCGCTAAGAATCGGACACGACTGAGCGACTTCACTTTTACTTTTCACTTTCATGCACTGGAGAAGGAAATGGCAACCCACTCCAGTGTTCTTGCCTGGAGAATCCCAGG
The DNA here is from genome assembly GCF_042477335.2 of Ovis canadensis. Taxonomy (NCBI): domain Eukaryota; kingdom Metazoa; phylum Chordata; class Mammalia; order Artiodactyla; family Bovidae; genus Ovis; species Ovis canadensis. The sequence goes on from NC_091260.1 coordinate 37,636,347, forward strand.
GATGGGGGAGCCTGGTGGCTGCCGTCTATGGGATCACAGAGTCGGACACAACTGAAACGACTTAGCAGCAGCAGCAGCAGCAGCAGCAGCAGCAGCAGCAGCAGCAGCAGCAGCAGCAGCAGGGATATTTGCAAGCTGCAAGTACTTTGGATTTAAATGACCTTTGATATACAACAAAACATACCTATAGCTAAGACTAAAATGGACTTTGGAAACTACCTTTAACCAAAGGTAAAACCTTAAGTTTCTTTATTTCTAGGATGATAAAGGGAGGCCCAAGCTAAGAGGTGGCACAGTAGTAAAGAATTCGCCTGCCAATGCAGGAGATGCAGGTGCAATCCCTGGATTGGGAAGCTCCCTGGAGAAGGAAATGGCAACCCACTCCAGTATTCTTGCCTGTAGAATCCCATGGACAGAGAAGCCTGGTGGGCTATCACCCCTGGAGTCGCAAAAGAGTCAGACACGAGTGAGCACACATGCACACAGACTAACATAAACCTAATAGAAGCAGCTAAGCCGAAAGGCCCCACTCCATGGGGGAAGAACAGAGTGAGGTGGCACCGGCCCTGTAGAAAAGAAACAGACACGTGAGGCACACATCCAAAGCCAGACCCGTGATTCGCAGGACTGCTTCTGAGAGGGCTGCAGTTACTACCACAGTTAGAACAACATTTTCAAAGGATCTTTTTCTTTCTTTCAAGTATTCTTCCCAAATAATATCTAGTTTTTAACTTTAGACATGTAATTGTAAACCCCAGCATTACCAGCAGCTACCTAAGTTCTGGTGGGTACTAAGTGGTGAGCAGCCCAGCATTAATGCCTCCCCTCAGTGGTGTTTGCTGTGGGCATTATGACCGGCACTTCACATCATTTTACAATCACTACACTTTGGGGATGATTCCTAAATCAACAGTTCTAAACTTAAGAACACTCTTGGCCCTGGGGTGTCCCTGCTTTCTGCCAATGGCGGGGACCAGGTTTCCACTGGCTGAGTCTCTACTCTGGCCACATCTAGACTTCCTGAACCAATCATAAATAAACATCTGAAGTCAAAACAACCTACAAATAGAAATACAGTATTTTAAAACAGACATAAAATATAACTCAAAAAACATGAAAACTTATAGATTACCCATGCTGACATTTACTAGCATTTATAGAGATTTCTCACTGCAGGCAATAGGTGGGCTTTTGTGAAAATCACAAACGTCAATATAACGAAATATAATAAAAAGTCCAGAAAATGGGATTTTCTAAGGATCCCTTCAGCCCCATTCCTTCTATTTCCCTCTAATCTTTCTTTTCTTAAACCTACCTATTTCTATTCTTGGCATCACTACTTTCTGTCACTCAAACTTAAAACTTCAAAGGTAACTCTAGACTCAAGCTTCCCTGGTGTCTCAGTGGTAAAGCATCTGTCTGCAATGCAGGAGATGCAAGAGACGTACGTGGGTTGGACCCCTGGGTCGGAAAGATCCCCCAGAGGAGGAAACGGCAACCCATTCCAGTATTCTTGCCTGGGAAATCCCATGGACAGGATAGCCTGGCAGGCTAGAGTCCACGGGGTCACAAAAGAGTTGGACATGACTTAGCAACTAAACAATAACTCTAGATTCAAGAGAGCCACCCTCGCCAGTCTTCCACTCTCCCTGACAGGTGTCTTCAGTTCACCTGCTCTTTCAAAGCCCGCCTTGAGCCTGGTCTACTAACAAGCCTCTGCAGGTCTGTACTCAGCCAACAGGAGCAGCTTCCTGGGAACCAGGTTGCACTCGGGGGACGCATGCCAAGAGCTCACTGTTAGGTTCTATGGCTCACCGCTTTCCTGCCTGCAAACTGGGGATAATGAGAGAATTTACCTCAAAATCTTCCATGAGGTTTAAATAGATATAATCCAGTGCAAAGCACCATGCCTGGCACACAAAAACCCTCAATGTACATTTGCTACTTTTATCACAATTCAGAAGCCACTCTTCAGTTTCAAACCTTTAGTGGCTGCTGACTGCCTATAGGATAAAACAATTTTCTAGCAGGCATCCTACCTATTGTAGCATAAAGAGTACTGATCTCAGGTCAGGCTAAAAGTGAACTCAAATCCTAGGTCTCCTTATTAGCTGTGTGATCCTGGAAATCACTCAACTTCTTTGAGCCTCACCTGGCACCCAGTTGGGGAGTTAAATAGCTATACTGGATTGAACAGCATCTCCTTCACATCCACCTGGAACTGGAACTGTGACCTTATTTGGAAATAGAGTCTTTGCCCACATAATTAGTTTGGGTGAGGCTATACTGGATTGGGCTTCCCAGGTAGCTCAATGGTAAAGAACCCGCCTGCCAATGCAAGAGACACAGGTTTGGTCAAAGATCCCTGGGGGAAGAAATGGCAACCCACTCCAGTAAGCTTGCCTGGGAAATCCCATGGATAGAGGAGTTTGGCGGGCTACAGTCCATGGGGTTGCAAAGAGTTGGACATGACTGAGTGACCGAGCATGCAAGCACAAGGACATACTGGAAGAATGGGCCCTAAATCCAATGTGGTAGTATCCTTAAAAGAAGAGGAGATGAGCACACAGGGAGACTGCCAGGTAAAGATGGAGGCAGAAACTGGAGCCATGGGTCCACATGCCAGGAACCGCAAGGAATGCCGGCAACCACCAGAAGCTGGAAGGGTCCTCCCCTCCAGCCTTTGGAGGGGAGTGGCGCTGCCCACGTCTTCATGTCAGACTTCTAGACTCCGGAACTGGGAGAGAATAAACTTATACTTTTCTTAAGCCACCCAGTTTGTGGTTAATTTGTTACAGCAAGTCCTGGCAAACTAATTCAACAGCTAATCATTAATGCTTAGAGACATATTTGCCATAGAAAATGGTTATTCCAGGTGTCACACAAAGACACTGAGGCTGAGCGAAGCTGCTGGTGGGAACTCAGCCCCATATGGTTGAGGTCCAGGCTCACGACCACTCTGCTGTCACACCCACCCCTGAAGAGAATTAGATGCAATGGATGTGACTGCCCGGAATACTGCTGCTCACACAGTAAGTACTCAAAAAAGGTAGCAACAGCCACACAGACATCAACTCTCTAACCTGCCTGACCTCCAAGTGGAGGGTCAGCAAACATTTTCTTTAAGGGTCAGACAGTAAATATTTGATGCTTTGCAAGTTGAGGCAAAATTGAGGCCTAAAAAAATATACATATACATATATACATATACACACACACACACACACAGATATATATATATATATATATATATATATATATATATATATATAAAACACCCTTAAGCTCAAGTGCTATAAATGAACAGGCACCTGGGTGGGTTTGACTTGTTGGCTGCAGACCCCACTGCATCGTCTAGCATCTTTGCTGGCAGCTCCACAGGCTCAGTGTGCAGCGCATTTTATTCTCCCTGCCCCTTCCCCCACTCCTATTGGCCAACACCTCCTTCTGTCTCCTCTTCCCCACCCCCAAAGACATTTTCTCAGTTTAGTGTTTCACCACGTCTTGCCTGAATTATTGCAGGAACTTCCCATCTTGCCCCACCCCAAGCCACCCTTCACACCTGTCACCAGGACTGCAGAACCGAGCACATCAATACCCCTGTTAATCTTCCGTGAGGCTCCCTCCATCACCTCCAGCATCAAAATCACAAGGACCTTTCTTAAGAACACCAGTGTCTAGGCTACATGTTCCCGTCTTTCAGATTCAGTGCATCCGGAAGGGGCCCTATGTCCAGCTGCAACCATGCCAAGGCTGATGTGGGAGGAAGCCGGGTTTTGTCCCTGATTTTTGTACTCATGGTTCCCTCTGCCCAGAATGCCCTTCCCTGCGCTGCCCACCAGGCAAACTCCCAACTGCTTTTCAAAACTGTTCTTCGACTGAGACAGGGAGGAGCCACCCTTGAACTCTGCATAAGTAACCACATCTCCTCTCCCTACTTCACACCACGGCATGTGCTAGCATGCCTGTATGGGTCACACTGCATTGTGACAGCTAACTCACCTGTCAGCCTCCCTCAGTAACCTAAGCTCTGGGCATGGAGCATATTAGCTCTTATATGCTTATCAAACCTATCCTAAAGCATTCCCAGGATTAACCATGCACTGTCCATCAGTGTTCCTCCAAAAGGCAAAATACAACTATCTTTCAAAGGGAAAACCAATGGTACCACTCAAACCTCTAACACAACCCTGGACTCTCACACACTATTATTACACAGGCACTAAGTTACATCCACCTCTGATTTCAGTTTTCTGTACACACACTCTCCCTCCCTCATGGAACTGCATTTTCCCTGAGGGCAGGCACCTCCTGCTCAACACCCACACCCAGCGCTTTGTGTATCCAAGTCACTCAACACCCTGAACACACATGCTCTAATTCACGTTTTGAATTAAGCAAAAGGGACCCCAGGGAAAGAGTAGTATCACGAAAGCTTATCAAAGAGGACAAAAACATACGATACACGAGTTTAAACACCAAGAATCAATATAAAGTTTAATCATGAGGTACATAATTTTTCTAGCACATAAAATGAAGCATTTTCAAACTTCCTCTCCTCCTCCCAACTCCAATGAATTTTGGAAAGTCATTTCGTAGATACTTAAGTCTAAGACTTAAACTGCTCACATGTTCGTGACTTCACCCATAAAACACATCCAGATCCTATCTTTATTTCCTGTATGCTTTTAAATCCTGTTATCCATCATCATATAAATAGAAAAACAAAAACATTCTATAATTCACAGACGAAATCTATTTCAAAATTAACCAAGAAGTACTCTGGAGTGCCTACTTCATTAATTCAACAAGCATTCATCAAGTACTTACTATGCATGTATGAAATAGTGGAATTTTATACTTGAGGAACATAAAAACACAATCCCTGCACACTAACCAAGCAACATCAGTCTCTGGCACACCAGTCAGCATTCTATCAGCAAAGACAACTTAGAAAAGGGCTGGGATACTCCAAGGACAGGAACTTGACCTGGGGCTTGACTGTGAATGCGCTGGGTGGAGGGGATGTGGAACAGAATGCAGGAGGCTGTCCACCCTCAAGGATTACACTCAAGTCCTAATAGCCCATCTGCACCCCTGTGTCACTCACAGCCTTCCTCATCTCACTTGATGGAAACTCCACTCTTAGCACTGGTGAAGCCCAAACCAGACTCACTCTGAGGTCTCCTCTTCCTCTCAGGTGCCACATCCGTTCCTTTAGGAAAACCTGCTGGTCCCATCTTTAAAATCAGTCTAGAGTGAAACCTCACTGTCTCATCATCTCTCAGCCACATTATCAGATTTACTGGCCCCTAGCTCTTACCTTTGGAGAAGGCAATGGCACCCCACTCCAGTACTCTTGTCTGGAAAATCCCATGGACGGAGGAGCCTGGTAGGCTGTAGTCCGTGAGGTCGCTAAGAGTCGGACACAACTGAGTGACTTCCCCTTCACTTTTCACTTTCACACATTGGAGAAGGAAATGGCAACCCACTCCAGTGTTCTTGCCTGGAGAACCCTGGGGACGGGGGAGCCTGGTGGGCTGCCGTCTATGGGGTTGCACAGAGTCGGACACGACTGAAGCGACTTGGCGGCGGCAGCAGCAGCAGCTCTTACCTTTGGCCTCCCCACCCTGCCTCATCCCTGCCCATTCTCTTCTCAGCACAGCAACTGAAGCCTATTAAAAGGCCTACTGGTGTATCACTCCTTCCTTCAAAACCTGTAATGGCTCCCGACAAACTAGGGCTTTCACTCCAAACCCTGACAATGACCTATGAAGCCCTGTAAGTCGAACCTTCTGGGACCTCACCTCCCACTCAGACTCTCTTAGCACCCATCGCCCGGTCTCCCTGCCGTCCCTCGGCAGGCCCAGCACACACCCACACTAGCACCTTTACTCTAGCTGTATCTCTTGCCTGAAGAACTCTCCCCCCATACCTGTTTGGTTAACGCCCTCACCTCCTTAAATCTCATCTTCTCAACAAGGCCTTGATGATCGTGCTTTTAAATACGTGCCTCATCCTGCCTCCGCAAGCTCACCTGTTCTGTTCCACTTTTATTTTCCCCCAACATATACCATGAGGCAGGTGACTATCACTGCGCTCCAGACTCAAGCTCCGAGGTCACCTGATCAGGTCAACCAGCACCGCCCTGTGCCCCTCCGGCTGCAGAGACCAACTGGCCCAGCCTTACCTGGGCCAGGCCACCGCGGTGGGCAGGGAGAGGGTCTTCTGTGCCCAGAGCACCTGTGGCTTGGCGGTCTGGCCTACTTCTGTGCCACCCTTAGGAGCGTTCATTCCCCCTCGGCCCCAAGGTCCCCCAGTGACCTGCTCTGGAGGTGGGGACAGGCCCAGGCTGTGGCATTGAGGCAGGTGGTGGGCACACCTGGGTCCCGGTTGCCAGATTCTTTCTGACCGAGGTGTTTTTCCCACTGCACTCTGGAGGCAGGGACCGGCCTGGATCGTGAGGGGTGACCCAGAGAGGCTGGTGTGGGTTTAGGTGCGGTTCCCCAAGAGTCCCTTGGACAGCAAGGAGATCAAACCAGTGAATCCTAAAAGAAATCAATTGTGACTATTCACTGGAAGGACTGATGCTGAAGCTGAAGCTCTAGTACTTTGGCCACCTGATGCGAAGAGCAACTCACTGGAAAAGACCTTGATGCTGAGAAAGATTGAAGGCAGGAGGAAAAGGGGATGACAGAAGATGAGATGGCTGGATGGCATCACTGACTCGATAGACATGAGTCTGAGCAAGCTTTTGGGTGATGGTGAAGGAGAGAGAAGCCTGGCATGCTGCAGTCCATGGGGTCGCAAAGAGTCGGACACGACTGAGTGACTGAACTGAACACATACCAAACTTGGACACACATTACTCAGTGTGTGTTTTTCTTTGTGTCTCCACCCTGCTAGAATGCAAACTCTACAAGGGTGGTGGTCTTTGCTTTGACTTCTGGTACAACCCTAGCATCTTTACTAGTGTCTGATGTATGATGGGCACTTAGAAATTTGTTGACTAAAATCAGGTTTAGCTTTCAGAGATCTCATGAATAAACTGAATGATGTTAAGCTCCCCTCCCCAACCAGTGTCTCCCTACCTGCTAAATAACAAATCAAACTTCTTTATCAGAAGAAAAAAGTCACATCACAGTGAGAGATACAGAGTTCCAAGGAAAGGGAGAAGAAATGAAATGTGGACTAAAATTCGTTTAACCATGAAGTTTAACCGAGCTACAAATCAAGATCAACAATACAAGACTGGCTCTACGTCTGAAGAGGAGACAGTATTTAGAACTCAAGGTGACTACAACTTGCAGGAGGGAAAACAGCCGATCACACCTTCTCTCTTTGGTGGCCCTATTAATTACACCCTCATCTGGGTCAGAGGGAAGCTGCTCCAGCCACCCAGCACGCCTTGGCGTCGGAACACCTGGGAGCTCTCATCACAGGCAGGAGGCCAGGGAGTCATCACTTTCACATTTGCAACACCTGGCAGGGGAAGCCCTGGATGTGTGTTTGCTGATCTGAACTAAATGTGTGTGACTTTTCTTTCACGCCAACCGATAAAGGATTTTCATGCCCCTAGATTACAGAGTCACATAAACAAATAGAATGCTCTTGAAACTAAGCCTGAAACAAGGTCAAAATGTTCACTATATACTTTGGAATATTTTATTTTCTTTTTTTTGGAATATTTTATTTTCAATGCAGGAATGATGCTATTAAAAGGGTTAACCAACAAAACGATATCCAGGAAACCATGAACCTCATCGTTTCAGGTGATAGAACTGAAGCTCAGAAACGCCAGCACTTGTGCAAGGACACAGTAATTTGGAGGAAGAGAGAGGCTGACAAGAGACAATTTACATAAACCCTTAATGTGAACAACAGCAAACTGGGGACTCCAATTACACCAAGGATTATTCCTCTGTCACCATTTTCCCTGCTGTGCAAAACAACAGCTGCATTAAAATACAGCACGCAACTATTGTACCCATGACTCGATGGGGTTTTATACTTTGTCTCCAATTCTGGTGGTAAAAGGCCGCCTGAAGGGGGATGATAGATCTCTGGAATTGTCTTTTAAGAGAGAGTATCTCCCATCTTAAAAGTACCTTTATACTTTGCAAAATCAATTGCTTAGTGAGCAACTACTAAGAACCATAACATTTGGTCCTCATGATGACCTTACGAGGAAGTGTTCCCTCTGTCAGGGAGAAAATGGGGCTCAAAGAGGTTAAAACAGCGGCCCAAGGATCCCCTCATATCTGGTCACCCAGATGTCGGGCTGGCCCGTGGTGACCGGACTCTGCTGTGGGGCTCTAGAGCCGACTCAGCCCCTCATCAGACCCAGACCAACCCCATCTGCTCTGTGTAGCCCCGGGGACTCTCAGCACCCTGACGCACAGCTTCCCTGCCACCAGTCAAAAGACTCTGTGATGGGACTTTCTCTGCACCTCCACTGCAACAACAAAAACCTCCATGAGGATCAGAGTCCTGTCCATCCCTTTTGCAGACACAAAATCGAGTCTGTGCTCTATAAACACTGGATGAAGAACAGTTCAGGTCTTCTGGGCACAGTCTCTCTAAACAGAGCTAAGCATTAGTGTGCTATTTGTATGTGTGTGTGTGATCATCATAAATAGATAGCAAATTAAATCTAATTTGATATGAAACTTTAGTTTTAAAAAACACTTCAAGAGACAGCAGAGTATTTAGCCTGAAAAGAAGGAATCTGTTTAAGAAAAGTGTCGTGTTGGTAAGGGTTGTTTGGGTTCCACATGGTCTTCGAAAATTCAAAAATGACCAGATAGGAGCCTGTGCATATGACACTTCAAGAGGACAGACAGTCCAGCTGAGCCCAGGATTCCTCAGAAGACCGTGAGTGGAAGTTCGGGTCCCTGCCACCTCTGGGCTCTACAGCGACCGGCCTAACAGACCAGACTTCCTGATACGATTCTGTAGAGGGCTTCAGGGCTCAAAAAAGAAGTCAGAGAAACCAATGACAAGGTGATGTGAGCAGTGTCCCCACCTAGACTGTGACCAAGACATTCGGTGGCCAGTCACACTGATGCTTTAACCAAGGGATTCAGTCATCTATAACAAAAACCCCAAAGGCAACCTTGTCTCCACTAAGAAAATACAGATTGGGCCAAATTGTAAGGCTGGAACTGAAGTCTCCTTGAAAAATAGCTGGGAGTGGATGCGGGAAGAGGAATGGTACAGTTAAAGATGAGACTAAAGCAAAAAAGGTGAATGACCTCAGTTGCTAGCCCAGAGGTTTCAAAGTAAGGATGAGCTTGTAAACAGCCCGCTTAATAGACCTCTTCTCTGTACTTCTGGCACCACCTTCTCAGGGCTATGTTTAGACACAGGAGAATGGGGAGCAGAGAGCGAAGGGCTCGCAGTGGCCCAGTCTCACCTCGAGTGCCCTGCGGGGACTCTGGCTATCTTTAATTAATGTCTGAGGGACAGAAGACCAACCCTCCCTGTGCTGACAGGAAGCACAATGGTGAAATTCTACCCACAAGACTGACAGGCTCACTACTGGTGTACCATTCCTGAGGTCCTGGGGTTGTTTTTTGTTGAAAAGAAAGCTCCGTCTGGACCATTTACAGATGGCAGTGAAGTAGACCCTGAGTGTTTAATTTACGAGCACAGAAAACAGGACTGCCTGTTTATTTGTCTGGTTTTGCATCCCCACTTCACATACTCAGACTATACTAACCCATCACTTTTACATGATTTTATACCTTTTCTCTGGAATACAGTTTCCCTTTAAGTCACTGCCTCTGGCTATCTAGTCCAGATTCATAAACAAAGATGAAACCAACATTTCTCATCATCTAACATTACAGTTTTTCCCTTTCACAGAATTCCCCAAGAGATAAGCCCAAAGCTTTTAAACCACCATCCCTCGCTGCCTTCCAGATTAAGCTTCATTAAATACCAGAGATTAATCGTATCTTTGGAAACAGAATTGAATATGCTAAGAAACTGATAGTGAAATATATTCTACACACCACACCAAACTCACTAACACTGGCATTATAAAAGCACATAGCAGGCAGGGACGATTAAGAGGAAGGGGATAAGAGGCTGCCATTTCAAGAAAAGAAAATCAAGAGCACAGGGTTACAAAGCTCACTGAAAGACCTGTATAGGCTGGTTATCAGTAATCAGTGAACCGTCCATGAACAAAGAATTTAAGGGGCTCCTGTGACAACAAAGCAAAATATGAATAAAATTCAAACAGGTTCTGAATTCCATCTACTGTACCTCAGACTACAGAAAACTGCCTTCTTCCTATACTGAACTCCATGAACCAAAATAGGTCTGTTTATCTAAGACTTCATCAGTAGCTTTTTTTAAAAAAAAAATCAGAATTCTAACATTCCCTTTTCACCGAAGGAAACACGAGGCTCTCTTCATTTTTGCAGAAAGCACTTATACTAAAACCATTATTAAGCGTAAGTGGTTTCAGTACTAAGCATGGTCAGTAAACCCCAGTTGACCATACTGCAGGGTATTTACGTTTTCCACCCTCTTTCTGGAGATGGTTCCTTATGAGCCTCAAATGTCCATCTAGAACCCAGCTGGGTTCTCTGAACGGGCCATGAAGGCAGGCAGCAAAGCCGGTGGACTTCCTCCCGCTGGACAAGTATTCAATGGTTGGGTACCCAGGATGTTCTGTAGAGAAAGATCTAGCAGGACCTGTTTCCCTGCCTACTTTTTATCCCTTAAGTCCATATAGAGAGGGGATGCCAGGTGATAATAAAGAGAAAAGAAAACTATCTGGAAGTATGTGAAAAGACCATCGATTTGCGAGAAACCCATGACAGGATGGACAGTTAAACTCTGGCCAACAGTCCAGCTCAACACGGTCCAATGGGAACCTAGAGCAAGGAAGGAAACAGGCCTCATCTCTGTTGTCCAGTATGGTAGCCACTGGCTATAAAGCACTTGAAGTATAGCTAGTATGACTAAGGAACCGAATTTTTAAAATTTTTATTGAACTATAACTAACTTAAAGAGTTATGTGTGGCTTACAGACTCAGCATGGAAGAACTCAGGTCCAAAACTCTGGGAAAGCTGGCTGACGGCAGCAGTCTCCTGGATAAGAAAGAGGCTCCAGAGGAGTCTAATGGTCCCATCCTCTCCCCCAAGAATTAAGGGAGAAAAAGAACTAATTAACGCCCCTTCTTAACTGCTTTAGTAATCAAAAAGTATTTTCTAATCTTTTTCTGACTCAACTGAATGTGGGTCTCTTAATATATGATTGTGTGCGTGCTAAGTCGCTTCAGTCGTGTCCAACTCTGCAATCCTATGGACTGTAGCCTGTCAGGCTCCTCTGTCCACGGGATTCTCCAGGCAAGAACACTGGAGTGGGTTGCCAAGGTTTTCTCCAGGGTAATATATGATTAGAACATGTAAAATGTAAAAGGGATAAAACCACTTTTCTCTTACTGAAAACAACAAAGACTTAATATAAACTTTGGGCCAAATACTTACAACAAAAGATCGCACAAACTGCTTAAAGATTTTCACTTTTTTTTTTTTTTTTTTGACTCTTCTCTCAAAAGTCACAGTAAGGCCTACAATATGATTATGTTTTGAGATCCTGAAGGGAAAAACAACCTGAAAACAAAATTCCCAAGTGCTCAGATGAAGATTCATTCCAACAGCAACTGTGTAGCAGGGGCGGGAGGGGGATGTTTCTTCTGCTCTATACCATCATGTGAACATTCAGAACATGTTCAAAAAGCTTCAGCCGGGCTTAAAGCTCATCTGTATTCTTAAAATGGCCAACACTAGCATCCTTGATAAATGCTGGCTGTAAACAAATGCTTTTAGCTGTATGCATTGCACACTACAGCTCTAAATGGCAGTACATTCTAAAGACACGTTATCCAGGGACACAGGCTCACTGTACATCACACACCAAGGCTACAGCAGAGACAAACCATGTTGAATATCAACAGATGTTCTTTCTGAAGTTCCTGAAGATTATGTTTAGGGCCCTTGAATTATTTAAACAACATAAAAATGGTACTGGTTTTAATGAAGGAAGCTTCTCAAATCCCAATAGGAGACGATTTTAGTTCTAGTGTTAAATTAACAGACTACATATAAACTCAAAATAGACTTTATGGCAAACATCAAGTATTTTCTACTCACTTCGACAGCAGAGCCACTCAACAAGGCTGAGTGTGTGGCCTGAAGACAGGAAAGCCACTGAATGAACTGATGCTGCCCCGTAGTAGCCAGCCACCTGTGTGTGACTGCAGGAGTCTGCACCTGGCTCCACCCTTTCAACTGTTGACCAACAATCTGCATAAACTCACAGAAACATGTAAAAAGGCACCCAGCACTGGATCCAGAATGATGTAACACAGTGGAATTTAAATGTCAGATCCTGCATTAAAGGCTCAAAGAGTCAGCTGCACCAGCACCGACTAAAAATATCAAGAATTCATAGCAATTTATGCAAAAAAGGGGGGGTCACAGGGAACAAAGATGCAGGTTCAATGCAGGTCAATAGTGATACGGCTGCCCAAACAGCTAATTTAACCTTACACTGCACTTACAGTAAATTGTCAAAAAAGTTACTGTTCTCCACTGAAACTAGTATTGCAGATGTTTGGGGCAGTGCATTTTAGCAGGGACTATACCAGCATCAGCATGTTTGCAGGACCCCGCTCTGGGGAGTTAGAAGCCTGTCACCTATCCGGAAGAGGCAGGAGTGCAGCAGAGAGGAAGGAAGCTGCTGTCCCAAAGGGTCTGATGGGCTGACATGACGAGGAAGAAACTTACTGTGTGTGTTTCCAGGCAAAAGAAAGAGAATCAAGAGAGACAAACTTTAGTTTAATACCAGGAAGAACAGGTTAAAGATCTGGGCTGTTTGTAAATGGGTTGTCCCACCTGAAAGGGCAGCCAGCGACTCATTACCCAAGGCCAGGAGGTTTCCACCCCCTCAGGAAGGTGGTTAGTGACGTCCTCTTCCCCTCCCCCACACTGAACCGAAAACCTCTCAGCAAGGCTGCCTCCCCACTCCAAGCCCTCTCCAGGCAGGCTATCAGAATGCAAGCCAGCGAGTAACGTTAAGGCAGGAATTACTGCTCTAATTCTGCCCTAACTTATTTTCTAAGAAAACAATCTGCAAACTTCAGTCTTTAGGGACACTAACCACAACTAAATAAAACAAGCTCTGACAGTTGGGCAGCTAACTCGCTGAGATACCAGAAACACTGCTCTCAAACACAATACTCAGATCCTCTACATTCTGCATAGCTTCCCTACACCATTTTCCTAAATAATACTCTTAATTTCAGTCAGTTAGTAGACACCAAATTGAAAATGACCAAGCTTAAAGAGAGTAATTTTCTTAAAACTTCCTGAAATTTGGCCGAGTCTTTTACCTTATTTTACAAAGGCTGCAAGCAAGAAGACTGTGCAGGAAATTCCTATGCCGCCCCATTTAAGTAGTACCTACAGAGAACTGACCCTAATTTCCCTACCAATGCAGGGGCTGAGACGAGCAGAGGGGCAAAAGCAGGACCTACCTTTCTGCAGATATCCACTCTTGCCCCTGATTTCCACACTTCCCAAAACCCACGGCTAAGTGACACTGCCAGTGTTCAAATGGATGCCTAACATGGCTTGGGTCCCCTTCTCATTCTACCCTAGACACAAGATGATCGATCCCAGAAGCTCATTACCCAGCTATTCAAACTCTAAAATGACAGCACTGTTGCCAAAAGTGCTCTCCCAACCTCCTCTGAAGAGTGTACCCGCAGCCTGTCTGGAAATACTTTTAAGGAGGAAGCTACCAGCCCACCATCCGCCCTACCCTTGGGGCACCGCCTGGCTGCCCACATCCCTGCCGGGATCCCGACCTGTGGGATATTAATCTGAAACAGACAATGGGACTTCTGTCAAAGTGACCCTCTCAGCATGAACAACACATCCCACACCGTACGCTCTTAAGGCCAGGCTTTACCTTTCTGGACGTGGATGATGTCAGGGAAGTTGGCCAGGTGGCCCTGATACAACGCCAACAGGTCCATTACCGGGTCCAGGTCTTGCCTGGGCTGCTCGGCGAAGAGCTCGCCGATGGCGTCGTAGGCATCTCCGGTGAAGGCGATGGCCTGGTTCAGGCCGGCCGAGAAGGCCTGCTGGTCCAGCTCAAAGGCCTGGCTGAGGCCGCGGAAGGACTGCCCCACCCTCTGGTACTCCTTCTTGAAGCCGGTCACCTGCTTGCGCGCGAACTCGTTGGCTGTGTGGTTGAGCTGCAGCGCGCTGTCGTCCATCTTCTTGGTGAAGCTCTTGAAGCCTTCGATCTTGCTCTCGACCTCCTGCAGGTCGAGGGCGGCGGCGGGGGGCGTGCTCAGGGTCAGGAAGAAGTTGGCGCCCACCATCTCATCCTTCTCGGCCTTTCTCTTGCCCTGCTTCCAGGCCTTCTCGTCGGTGCTGCTGGGGCAGGTCAGGAAGTGCTGGAAGACGTCGCACTGTGCCAGCACCGGGTGGCTGGCCATGTGGTTCATCCACCAGATGAGGCCCTTTCTGCGCTTGGAGATGAAGTCCTCCTCGAAGCGGCCGGTGGCCTGCTTCTCGGGCAGGTGGGGCACCGAGATGACGGGGAACTTCTCGGCCAGACGCGCGTACAGCCAGTCGAAGTGCTTGTAGCGCCGGTGCACCGGTACCTGCGTGTGCGTAGGCACCAGCTTGTACGAGATGTAGCTCTTCATGCCCTTGAACTTGGTCTGCTTGGTGGGGTCGTCGATGGTGCACTGGAAGGGATAGGGGTTCTCCTGCCACTCGGGGCCATAGGGGCCCAGCACCACGCACAGCTTGTCCCCATCCTTCACGAAGCCCGACGCCTCACCCAGCACGAAGGCCTCCCCGCCCGACTTGACGAAGGTGGAGAAGCGGTTGAGGTTACGGCTCACGGTGGCCGAGCTCTTGGCCCCCGACGGGTGGTGCTGCGGGGGCGCAGAGCCGCCGCGGGAGCCCAGCGACAAGTCGGAGCGCGTGGACAGGCGGTAGCGGCCAGCAGCGCCGACGCCCCCAGACGACGAGCCGTCGAGGTCTGGGTAAGCGCCGCTCCCCAGCGCGCCCGGCTCGTCAGCCACGGTGGAGCTGTCGTCCCACTCATCGTCCCAGTCATCGTCGCTACCCTGGCTGGCCTGGTAGCCGCCGCCGCCGTAGAGCTGCTGCGGCGACGGCTGCAGGGCGCTCCCGCCGTACGAGAAGCCCGAGCCCGGCGGCTGGAAGGTGCTCGCCGGCGGCGCCTGTTGCGGTTGCAGCAGCGGCTGGAAGGCGTCGGGTGGCGGCTTGAAGGAGGTGGGCGGCGCGGCAGGCAGGGGCTCGAAGCCGCCGGGTGGCACGTTGGCGTAGCGGGCCGGGGCGCCCGGGCCGCCGTCGCCAGCCGGGCTGGGCTCGGGGGCGCGGATCACCTGCACGTAAGAGGCCGGGAAGAGGCCGCGGTCTCCGCGGCTGTTGATCCCCTCGAGCCAGCCTTCGATGTCCTGTTCGCTGCACAGGCTCAGCACCTCGTGCTCCCGCAGCGAGATCTCGCCCGGGTTCTCCGACCTGAAGTCGTAGAGCGCCCGGGCGCGCAGCGCCATGGTCCCGGCACCCCGGCGGGCTGCCCCCTGACCCCCGGCGCCCTGAGCCTGGCGCCCGCCCGAGGGGCCTGCGGTGGTGCCCGCGCCCTGGCGCGCGGAAAGGAGCCCCGAGGGCAGTACACGCTCCTGAGCCCCCACCCGCCGGTCGCGCCCTCCGCGCCGCTCCGCTAGCAGCGCAGACTGCCGCGCTGGGCCGCCGCCGCCGGTCGGGGGCGGGGCCCGGGGCCTCCCACGTCCCCAGCTGCGCTAATCCACGGCCGAGAGCCGCGCTCCAGGCGAGAGCAAGCGATGGCCGAGCCGCGGCGCACGACCCCAGGTTCGACTCCGTGGCCGCCACTGCCCCCTTGTGGCCAGTGCCGTTCAGTGAGGCGCAGGGGTGAGAGCTTGAGGGTGAAGGTTTCTATTCAGAAGTGAACTGAGATTTTTCTTTTTTAGGCTTTTAAGTTGAAAAAAAAAAGTATCCTAGAAAGTAAGTTAATATTTTCATTGCTGATTAACGTTCCCACTCTGAGTGCTCAGTGAATACTCGTACAATGACATAAACCCTCGCGTCTGTTGAAGGGTTTTCAGTGAAGGTTAGCTATTGCGCTAAGAAAGACGGAATGCCGGGAGGGGCGCTGTACACTGACGGAGGAGCTCCCTAACATCTACCCACTGTAGGTTTTTGGTCAAAAAAGAGAGGAGCGTGACAAGAGCAAAGTAAGGGAGGCGCTGCGTTTCACCGATTAAGAGGCTAAGGGTGGTGTGGCGGAGGGAGGCATTGGAGAGTTTACACTAAAATGAATGTGCTGAGAAAGCTTGCATTTTGTCTGTGTCCCTTCCCTAAAACGCTTGAATGAGAGTTTACGCTTCCGCCCCAGGCTACTGGGGTCGATCTGTCTTCTGATAATCCCTGCCTGTATGACCTTGAGCAAGTCACTTTTTGCACTCCGGGATTTGTGGGGATTTGATAATCGTGCAGACAGAGGAGGAAAATGAAACAGAGAGCTAGCATTATAGGTGGGAAGCACCGTTTAAGTGTTTGCTGCCGCTGTTGCTGCTGCCGTTGTTATTTTGAAAAGCAAAAACCTTGTCCTTCATAAGAAAGAAAGAAAAGAAAGAAGTGAAGTCACTCAGTTCTGTCCGACTCTTTGTGACCCCATGGACTGTAGCCCACCAGGCTCCTCCATCCATGGAATTTTCTAGGCAAGAATACTGGAGTGGGTGGCCATTTCCTTCTCCAGAGGATCTTCCTGACCCAGGGATTGAACTCAGGTCTCCCTCACTGCAGGCAGACACTTTAGCACCTGAGCCACCAGGATGCTAAACCACTTCAGTCGTGTCCGACTCTTAGCGACCCCATGGACTGTAGCCCACCAGCCTCCTCTGTCCATGGGATTCTCCAGGCAAGAATACTGGAGTTGGTTGCCGTTTCCTTCTCCATTATAAAGAGAACAGGGGTCCTAAAATTACAGTCTCCGGATATGTGCTGGAGGAAGGGTACCAGTGTTCAGACCCCTGCTCCTAGTCTGGACTCAGTGACCACCCCTCTCCATTCATTTGTCTCACTATGTTTATATTATTTTTAAGATAAGTAGATAAAATCACTTCCTGAAGTTTAAATCAACGCCAATCTCCTAGAGTTGCCTTATTTCACATTTTCTTTTCTTTCAGAGTATAATTTGCCTAAAGCTTTTTCTTCTCAGAATCTCCTCTTATTAAGTCTAGCCTAATTATTCCTTTGAAGACACCTCTAATTGGGTGTTAGCATTCATATGTCATTAATTTCATCCTGTCTTCTGACCCTTTTCAAGCAAATCTGGGAAACAAGCCAGAAGAGTATACAATCATTATAAGAGCTGTGGAATTCTAAGCTTCCTGCACAAAACCACCAACCCAGTATACCAGAGTTACTCCCACAGTATTTATCCCTAATACAAACCCTTAATTCAGTTCAGTAAGCAACTTCTGAATTACACCACTTGTAGCTGAAAATTCTGGGTTAGGACAGTTCTCACAGCAAGTAACAGAGGTCACTGAATTTTGATGTCAGCAATTGATGTGGTCAGAATCATGACATCAACATCTATGAAACATCAAGATTACAATTTATTTTGCTTATTAGCTCCTGAGAAGCTAATCTGAAATATTTAAGATAAATCTATTCTGTTTCACCTTTACTATTCATCTGGTAGTTAACCTTAAAGAGTTATTTAAGTAGCATGAAACTTGTGATGCTTTGGGATTTCAAATAGGGAGGGAGACTGAAAATCTGTTTCAGGTGTGAATGTTGCTGAAATTTGAGGGGATTTATAGATAGGTTGGACTTCTCTGTAGAGTCATGGCTGGGGAACTGCTGAATTCCAGAGGTTGTTTGCAGAACCAGTGCAGGAGCAAATGTTTAGCGGTCATGAACGACAGGGACATGGTTCCTAGCCCCATGGCACCCTAATAGCAGGAAAGACCCCACCCCTTAAAGGCCGTGGATAGCTAGAAAATATACTCAAGTATTAAATCTTATAAATGTTCACTCAAGGAAGTAGATATAGTAGTACATTGTAAAGAGATTTCTCTAGAAAATGAAGCATATTACTTCAATTTACAGAACTTCAATTAACTCAATTTACAGAATCATCATTATAACCATCAACTATTTCCATCTCATTATGCTTTTCTAAAAACAAGTCACTAGGGAATACTAAATGGCTCCAAACATTTTCACACTTCTTTCCTTGGCCTCAGAGGTAGGAGGCCTCACCCTTAGGTGGCTGGGCTCCTGCCCCTCTTTCTATCCCTCTCTTCCACTGGAGAGAAACCGCAGTGGTTTCTCTGCTATTTCTGGAACAAGACAAGCATGCCTTGCTTTTTTTTTTTTTCCAGTAGACTTTGGTTTTTTAGAGCAGTAGTAGGTTCATAGCAAAACTGAGCAGAAAGTAAAGAGATATTTCCGTATACAGCCTGCCCCTCTACTACCACCCCCATACACA
This sequence comes from Ovis canadensis, assembly GCF_042477335.2. Lineage (NCBI taxonomy): Eukaryota > Metazoa > Chordata > Mammalia > Artiodactyla > Bovidae > Ovis > Ovis canadensis. The sequence goes on from NC_091260.1 coordinate 37,654,933, forward strand.
GCCTCCCCATGGACACATCCATCACCCAAACTCCAGAGCTTGTGTTAGGATTCACTCAGTGTTGTACATTCTGTGGGTTTGGACAAATGTATAATGACATGTATTCACCATTACATTATCATACAGAATACTTTCACTGCCCCAAGACGACTCTGTGTTCTGCCTGCTAATCCCTTCCCTCCTCCCTCCCTCCTCAGTTCAGTTCAGTTCAGTCGCTCAGGCTCAGTCGTGTCCGACTCTTTGCGACCCCATGAATCGCAGCACGCCAGGCCTCTCTGTCCATCACCAACTCCCGGAGTTCACTCACACTCACGTCCATCGAGTCGGTGATGCCATCCAGCCATCTCATCCTCGGTTGTCCCCTTCTCCTGCCCTTAATCCCTCCCAGCATCAGAGTCTTTTCCAACGAGTCAACTCTTCGCATGAGGTTATTGAAGTCAGTGAAGTTGCTCAGTCGTGTCCGACTCTTTGCAATCCCATGGACTATAGCCTACCAGGCTCCTCCACCCACGGAATTTTCCAGGCAAGAGTACTGGAGTGGGTTGCCATTTCCTTCTCCAGCATGAGGTTATTAGAAGGGCTAAAATCCAGAACACTGATAACACCAAATGATAGTGAGGATTTGCAGTAAACAGGGACTCTCATTCTTTGCTGGTGGGAATGCAAACTGGTACAGTCATTGCAGAAGACCATTGGAATTTTCTTACAAAATTAAACATACTTCAGTAATCGCATTACTTGATAGTCACCCAAAGGAATTGCTAACTTACAGCCACACAGATACCTGCACAGAGATATTTACAGCAGCTTTATTCATAATTGGCAAAACTTGGAAGCAACCAAGATGTCCTTCAGTAGGTAAATGGATAAACCGTGGCATACCCAGGCAATGAAATACTATTCAGTTCTAAAAAGAAATGAGCTACCAAGCTATGAAAAGACACGGAGGAATCTTAAATGCACATTACTGAATGAAAGAAGCCCATCTGAAAAGGCTCCATAGTATGTTTCCCACTATATGACACACCGGAACAGGCAAAACTTTGAAGTAGAAAAGGTATCAGTGTTTACCAAGGATTAGGAGGGAGGGACAGTGGAAACAGTGTCAGACTTTATTTTTTTAAGCTCCAAAATCACTGCAGATGGTGATTGCAACCATGAAATTAAGCTTACTCCTTGGAAGGAAAGTTATGACCAACCTAGATAGCATATTCAAAAGCAGAGACATTACTTTGCCAACAAAGGTCCGTCTAGTCAAGGCTATGGTTTTTCCAGTAGTCATGTATGGATGTGAGAGTTGGACTGTGAAGAAAGCTAAGCGCCGAAGAATTGATGCTTTTGAACTGTGGTGTTGGGGAAGACTCTTGAGAGTCCCTTGGACTGCAAGGAGATCCAACCAGTCCATTCTAAAGGAGATCAGTCCTGGGTGTTCTTTGGAAGGACTGATGCTGAAACTGAAACTCCAGTACTCCATTACACCAGTGTGGACAAAGAGTCAGACACGACTGAGCAACTGAACTGAACTGAACTGAAGAAGCTTGTAGTGGTATGCCATTGTTGTTTTAATTTGCATTTCCCTGATAACATATGAAGTGGAGCATCTTTGCATGTGCTTATTTGCCATCTGTATATCTTCTTCAGTGAGGTGTCTATTAAGGTCTTCGGCCCATTTTTAAATTGGGTTACTTTCTTATTTTTTATTTTGAAGAATTTTTTGAATATTTTAGAGAACAGTCCTTTATCAACTGTGTCTTTTGCAAATATTTCCCCCAATCTGTGGCCTGTTTTCTCATTTTCTTGATGTAATCTTTCACAGAGCAGAAGTTTTTAATGTTAATGAAGTCCAACTTATCTATTATTTTTTTTCATGGATAGCACCTTTGAAGTTATATCTGAAAAGTCATTGTCATACCCAAGGTCACCTAGGTTTTCTCCTATGTTATTTTCTAGGATTTCTATCATTTTGCATTTTGTACATTTAGGTCTCTGATCCATTTGAGTTAATTTTTGTGAAGGGTATAGGATTTGTGTCTAGATTTCTTTTTTTTTTTGCATGTGGCTGTCCAGTTGTTCCAGCACTATTTATTGAAAAACCTATCTTTGCTCTTTTGTCAAAGGTCAGTTGACTCTATTTATGAGTCTGTTACTGGGCTCTCTGTTTCACTGATTTGTCTGTTCTTTCACCAGTACTACACTGTACTGATTACTGCAGCTTTAGAGGAAAGTTTGAAGTTGAGTAGTTTCAGCAGTCTTAACTTTTGTTCTTCTCCTTCAACTTTGTGTCGGCTATACTAGGTTTTTTACCTCTCTGTATAAACTTGAGAATCAGTTAGTGGATATCTACAAAATAACTTGCTGGGATTTTGATTGGAATTGCATTGGATCTATAGGTCAAGTTGGGAAGAACTGACATCTTGGCAATATGCAGTATTCCTATTTAGGAACATGGACCATCTCTCCATTTGCGTAATTGTTCTTATCTCTCCATTTTTGTTCATATCTCTCCCAGTTTTTGTAGTTTCTTCATGTACATCTTGTGCGTGTTTTGTTAGATGTATGCCTAAGTAGTTCATTTTGAGGGGGTACTAGTATAAGTAGTATTGTGCTTTTAATTTTAGCTCCACTTGTTCATTGCTGGTGTGTATAGGAAAACAGTTGGCTTTTGTCTATTATCCTTGCATCCTGCAACCTTGCTATAATGTATAATGGATTTTATGGGGGGGGGGTGGAATTTGTTGTTGATTCTACTGGATTTTTCTGCATAAATAATCATATCCTCTGCAAACAGTTTTATTTCCTCCTTCCCAAACTGTATAACTTTTCCTATTCTTCACTGCCTTAGCTAGGACTTCCAGTATGATGTTGAAAAGCAGTCATGAGAAGAGGAAGGATGGGGACAAGTCATGTATGGTGCTGGGCCCCTGTGGCCCCAAGTGGCAGGAAGAAACCCTACCCCTTCCAGTGCATCATCAACAGCCCCACCTAGCAGACCAAGTTCAAGGGCATGAAGAGCTGCATCTCCTACAAGGGTACCCATGCACCCTTTCTTCAGTCATGTGCAATCTACTGTAAGTCCATCAGAGGCATTCTTCATTTCTTTACAGTGTTTCTGAGCTCTAGCATTTCTTTTAGTTCCTCGAATTTCCATTTCTCTGCTTGCACTGCCCATCAGTACTTGTATACTGTCTCCTTTATTCATCGAGCCCTTAGCTTTTTAATCATAGTTGTTTTAATTTCCCAATCTGATCATTCCAGCATCCTGGCCATATACGAATCTGGTTCTAATGCTTGATCTTTCTCTATTCCAACTATATTTTTGCCTTTTAGTATGCCTTGTAAAATTTTCTTGCTAGCCAGGCATGAGGTATTGGCCTTTAGTGCTACATGGTAAGATGTAGGGGGCTAGGAAACATTTTAGTCTATGATTAGGTCTCAAGCTTTTGGCGAGGTTATGTCTCTGGATTTTGAACTTCACATGCGCTTCTCTTAAGTAAGGCTAGATGGCTAGAGGACGCTGGAGTTGGGCACTTCCCTGCCCCCAGATCAGCTGGGCTCCATTAAAGCCCAAGCAGCTTAGGCTCTGGTGAAAGTTTCTCCTGGGGGAAGTTCTTGTTAAGAAGAACAGAATGCTCTGGAATATTTCAAAATGGTTCCTTTTTCCCTGCCAGAATATTTCTGATATTCACTGTGAGCACGTGGTAGAGATCCAAGAGGTGAAACTCACAGATGTGTGGGACCCCCTGACGACTGGGTCTCCCTGGAGTTTGTGACTCTCAGAGTTGTCCACACTAAGCCTCCAGCAATTCCTGAATTACAGTTCAGGTTTTCCTATCCAGCCTTGGTTCCTGCAAAGGTTTCTACTCTAGGAAGTTGTGATCCTCTATATCCTCCCATGGGTCTCTCCAATTTGGGGAGTTTGCCCTGTGACCCTACTTTTCTTACAGGTCTAAGGAGGGTGGTTGATTTCCCACTTTGCTCAGCTTTACTCTCTTTGCTGTTTTCTCTGTCTGGATTCCTCTTCCCCCAGAGGTCTACCATACTGCACTTTCATTTCATTCCAAATCAACATGGATTTTCCTTCGCTCCTTTCTTCTCCTGCCTTGGAGAACCTGGAGATAAGATGGAGGGAGCTCGGGCCCCTGAGTCACCAACTGCAATTGGATTTTGGGAGAGAAAAAAACCTTTGTTGGGTAAGCTAGTGAGATTGCATGGGTTTGTTTATTGAGGCAGCTGTCTTCAGTTACTCTGACAAATACCACCTCCCCTTTCCCGATCTCCTTCTTTCATCCTGTGCTACTTTTCATCATAGCACTTACTACCCAATATAAACCCATTAATATAGTCACGGCAGCGAGTTTGTTTGGAGGTACTAAGAATACAGCAATGAACAAAACAGACATGGTAGGAAACCCACAAATGTTTGTTCAGTGTACAAATGAGGGGATGTCCACTCGTTATCTCCCTGGAGGTCAGCTCTTCTCAGTAGCTCTTCCTGTGTCTGGCTCTATTTGCCTGTGCCTCTCAACTGCTGGCAGAAATTAAATATTTCTAAGGACAGCTAAATATATTTATGGGCTTCCTCAGTGGCTCAGTGGTAAAGAATCTGCCTGCAATGCAGAAGATACACGTTTGATCCCTGGGTTAGGAAGATCCCCTGGAGGTGGGCATGGAATGCACTCCAGTGTTCTTGCTGGGAAAATCCCATGGACAAAGGAGTTTGGTGGGCTACGATCCATAGGATCACAAAGATTCAAGCACAGCTGAAGCAACTGAACACACACACTCACACACATATATATGTGCATGTGCTAAGTTGCTCCAGTCGTGTCCGACTCTTTGCAACCCTATGGACTGTAGCTCACCAGGCTCCTTTGTCCATGGAGTTTTCCAGGCAAGAATACTGGAGTGGGTTGCTTGACCTCTTCCAGGAATTCTTCCCAACCCAGGGATGGAACCAGCGCCTCTTAGTTCTCCTGCATTGGCAGGCAGGTTCTTTACCACTAACACCACCTGGGGAACCCATATATGTATATGTTTATGGTGGCTCAGATGGTAAAAGAAAATCTGCTTGCAATGTGGGAGACCCAGGTTTGATTCCTGGGTCAGGAAGATTCCCTGGAGAAGGAACTGGCAACCCACTGCAGTATTCTTGCCTGGAGAATCCCATGGACAGAGAGCCTGGCAGACGATGGGGTCGCAAAGAGTCGGACACTACTAAGCAACTAGATCATGTGATATGATATATAGATATATAGCTATATATATAATTTTTATTTATTTGGCTGCAGGACTTAGTTGTGGCACACAGGATCATCCCTTCCTTGCAGCATGTGGGATCTTTAGCTGCGGCATGCAAACCCTTAGTTGCAGCATGCGGGATCTGGTTCCCTAACCAGGGATCAAACCCAACCCCCCTGAGGTGGGAGTGCGGAGTTTTTACTGAACCCTGAGGGAAGGCCCAAATGACACTTCTTTAAAGCAACATCATTAAAGCTAACTCAACCACCTAAAACACCACTCCACATTTTCTGAGATTGCTGAAAATTTCACAGCTGGCTAATCTATGTTTGTATTCAGTTATTTGTATAATATTATATAAAACACTGCATTTACAATTTACTTAGAAGCTTTTCATTTACTGTATCAAGCATTACACAAATACGTAGGATTTTACAAGCGCTCACATCCTTTAAAATCTTATTTGCTGATGTATTTTCAAGAAGCTCTTCCATGACAGAGCAGATGTAATCTCCACTGTCACAGACTGCATGGAGGGCTCTCTGCTGAGGTCATGAAGCTGGGGAGAGGGCCAGAGGCTACTTAGCTGCCGTGAGAGCTTCCATTGTCATAGGTCTGCCCCCTGCTGGCTCCTCAAAACTGCTACTGCTAAAGAGTACTGACCACTTGCTGGATGTTTTGTAAATGATTTAACAGGAGGCCTGGGTTCAAGGACAGCTCTGTGTCTGAAAGGAAGACTAATTATTATGTCTTTGTGACTACTTGATTTTACCAGGAGAATAAGTTCCATGAAGGCAGGGATTTTTTGTCTGCTTTGTTCACTGTTGTATGCCCAGCATATTAAATCGAATAAATATTTGTCACATGAATGAATGAATGAACAAATCTTTCCGATCAATTGTTTCCTAGTGTGAAAAAATGAGAATAAAAATAATTCATAGGTTTGCAATAGGATTTAATGAAGTACTTAGTTCATATGGTTTTTTTATAATGTTCAAAGCGTAAAAGTAATTTTAATATAATTTAAAACATAGTCCAATTCTTTATATTAAAATCAGTTTCCCAAATTGCACAATTCATTCCTGAGGTGAGCAGAGAGCTCAGTGACTTAGATACACTTTTGTATTTGGATTCTATGAGATTTGCTTTTTCTGCAGTGTTATTGAATATAATACAAGGACCTAAAACACTATTGAACAAATCCCTCATATTTCAGTACTGGACTTCTTTCATATATGGCTCATTCCTGCTCCAAAATCAAATCAAGAACCTGATTCAATGTTCAATTCAACGACGCCTTTTATAAATTTTCCATTTTCTTCAAACATGTGTTTCCTAAGTTAACTCAGCTATCGACTGATGAGGGTGTTCTTATAGATAGATTTCCCCATTTGCTTTTTTACTTTTCCCTTTTGAATGTGGCCTCTGTCTCATTTTCAATATATACAAAAACTGATAGTGTTTCATTTCGGTTTTGGCCATGTGGCATGCAGAATCTTAATTCCCTGACCAGGGATCAAACCCATGCCTTCTGCAGTGGAAGAACAGCATCCTAACCACTGGACCACCAGGGAGTTCTCCACAATCTGATGGTTTAAAAGTCAACATTCTTCAATGTTTTGTACTAGAGATTACAATTTGTCAACCTAAAGCCTGAATCTGGCCTAATGTTTAGTTTGACCAGCTTTCCTGGTAGCTCAGCTGGTAAAGAAACCACCTGCAATGCAGGAGACCCTGGTTCAATCCCACTCCAGTATTCTTGGGCTTCCGTGGTGGTTCAGCTGGTAAAGAATCTGCCTGCAATGCAAGAGACCTGGGTTCAATCCCTGGGTTGGGAAGATCCCCTGAAGAAGGGATTGGCTACCTACTCCAGAATTCTGGCCTGGAGAATTCCAGGGACTGTATAGTCTGTGGGGTCGCAAAGAGTCAGACAGGACTGAGCGACTTTTACATTCTTTAGTTTGCTGCTACTGCTAAGTCATTTCAGTCGTGTCCGACTCTGTGCGACCCCATAGACGGCAGCCCACCAGGCTCCACGGTCCCTGGGATTCTCCAGGCAAGAACACTGGAGTGGGTTGCCATTTCCTTCTCCAATGCATGAAAGTGAAAAGTGAAAGTGAAGTCGCTCAGTCGAGTCCGACTAGTATCGACCCCTTGGACTGCAGCCTACCAGGCTTCTTCATCCATGGGATTTTCCAGGCAAGAGTACTGGAGTGGGTTTCCATTGCCTTCTCTATTTTTAGTTTGACCAGCATTTAAAATGTAGGAGATTCCTTGTTCAGAAATATATTTATTTCTATTTCTTTTGGAAAAAAAAAAAGAGAGAGAGAGATCAGAAGATCTGGCTACCCTGGACTAGCACTTCTTCAAAGTAATTGTTTTTTAGATAGGAACATTCTTGCCAGTCCTTGTTACTCATTACTGGAGACCACCTTCCATCTCAGCTCCTACAGACATGGAAGCGTGTGTCCCTCACACATCCTCCAGGGCAGAAGCAATCACCCCAGTGGCATCACCATGGATAATTCACATTTGTCTCTGCCATAGACTTCTTCCAAGCCCCATACTCATTTTTAACTGCAGAATTCCTGTCAGTTTGTCCTTCCTTCTTTGCTTCCTTCCATCAAGCAAGTAGGGAGTAGGATATAAAGAAGATACCTGCTTCTTCCTTTAGGGAGTTGGTGGAAGTCATTTGCTATGAACTATGACTGGGGCATATACAGGAAATTACAACATTTAGCAGATCATGGACGGAGGTGGGATGATACTTAGGGACGTCTTTCTAAAGCAAATAGTGCTCGGTTTGATCAATTCAGACCAAAATGGGATAGGAGGAGGGTAGAGAATGGCTTTTATTCCAAGGAGATTGACAGAAGTCAGAAACCTAAGGACCCGATCCGCCTCCTTCATTTGTTGTACCTACACCCATCTGCTATGTGTAGGCCACTCACTGTGCTAGCGGTGACCAAGACTGACATGGTCCTGTGAAACTTAGAATTTTGAGGAGCCTGGGCAGCCAAGTAGATGGAGGAGTCATCTGCTGAGATGAGACATACGTGGGAGCAGGTTTGGCTTGGGAAGATGAGAGTGCAGTTTTGGACACTGAGTTTGAGGTGCCTGTAGGACACCCAGGTGGAAATGTTCAGTAGGCAGTTGCACAAAAAGGTCTGGAATCCAGAGAGAGATGAAGGATGCAGACATGGAATTGGAAGTCACCAGTTTAGGTGGTAATTGAGGAGCTGTAAAATGGGAAATTGCCATAGTAAGAGAGCATAGACAAGAGATAGCAACCGCAAACTTCAGTTACGCTTAATTCCTGCTGCTCCTCCCTCCCTCACCTATGTCCCAAGGTTAACCCTTCTCCTGCATCCAGTCTACCATTACTTGAGTTTAGGCTCATTTCTCACTATAATGGACTGTAAGTGCGCTGGTATTATTTGCTTTCCACTTCAGCCAGACTAGCTCTCCCATTGTTTCCTCAATAGGCTGTGTGCCTATCTAGACTTGGGACTTTTACCCAGGCTCTTTCCTCTACCTGGAGTAGTAATCTGCTTAGCACAACTGTTGGTCATACTTTGAAATCCTGTTAAGTTTCTCCCAAGAACCATCTCTTGGCAACCCTGGCAGAATAATTTATTCCTTCCCTCGTGTTCTCACAGCATTCTGTTTATACCTGTTTTGTGGCCTCTATCCCATTGTGTTGGAGAAGAAAATGGCAACCCACTCCAGTGTTACAGATTCATCACCAGGCTGCCCCCTTACATGGATTTCAGAGTGAAAATTCCAGGAGTTTGAGGTGATGGTTCTTATAGACTAGGTTATTCTTGGTTCACGCCTATATTCTCTGTAGCTATCCTAATGGCAGGAGACACTGAAATATTTCTTGTTGGAAGTCAACAAATATGTAGTAGCTATAGGAAAGCAAAAAACAAAGGAGAAAAGGAAAGATATACCCCTTTGAATGCAGTGTTCCAAAGAATAGCAAGCAGAGATAAGAAAGCCTACCTCAATGATCACTGCAAAGAAATGGAGGGAAATGATAGAATGGGAAAGACTAGAGATCTCTTCAAGAAAAATTAGAGATACCAAGGGAATATTTCATGCAAAGATGGGCTCAATAAAGGACAGAAATGGTATGGACCTAACAGAAGCAGAAGATATTAAGAAGAGGTGGCAAGAATACACAGAAGAACTATACAAAAAAGATCTTCACAACCCAGATAATGACGATGATATGATCACTCACCTAGAGCCAGACATCCTGGAATCTGAAGTCAAGTGGGCCTTAGGAAGCATCACTATGAACAAAGCTAGTGGAGGTGATGGAATTCCAGTTGAGCTATTTCAAATTCTAAAAGATGATGCTGTGAAAGTGCTGCACTCAGTTCAGTTCAGTTCAGTTCAGTTGCTCAGTCGCGTCCGACTCTTGATGACCCCATGAATCGCAGCATGCCAGGCCTCCCTGTCCATCACCATCTCCCGGAGTTCACTGAGACTCACGTCCATCAAGCCAGTGATGCCATCCAGCCATCTCATCCTCTGTTGTTCCCTTCTCCTCCTGCCCCGAATCCCTCCCAGCATCAGAGTCTTTTCCAATGAGTCAACTCTTTGCATGAGGTGGCCAAAGTACTGGAGTTTCAACTTCAGGATCATTTCTTCCAAAGAAATCCCAGGGCTGATCTCCTTCAGAATGGACTGGTTGGATCTCCTTGCAGTCCAAGGGACTCTCAAGAGTCTTCTCCAACACCACAGTTCAAAAGCATCAATTCTTCAGCCCTCAGCTTTCTTCACAGTCCAACTCTCACATCCATACATGACTACTGGAAAAACCATAGCCTTGACTAGACGGACCTTAGTAGGCAAAGTAATGTCTCTGCTTTTGAATATGCTATCTAGGTTGGTCATAACTTTTCTTCCAAGGAGTAAGAGTCTTTTAATTTCATGGTTGCAGTCATCATCTGCAGTGATTTTGGAGTCCAAAAATATAAAGTCTGACACTGCTTCCCCATCTATTTCCCATGAAGTGATGGGACCAGATGCCATGATCTTCATTTTCTGAATGTTGAGCTTTAAGCCAACTTTTTCACTCTCCTCTTTCACTTTCATCAAGAGGCTTTTTAGTTCCTCTTCACTTTCTGCACTCAATATGCCAGCAAATTTGGAAAACTCATCAGTGACCACAGGACTGGAAAATGTCAGTTTTCATTCCAATCCCTAAGAAAGGCAATGCCAAAGAATGCTCAAACTACTGCACAATTGTACTCATCTCACATGCTAGTAAAGTAATGCTCAAAATTATCCAAGCCAGGCTTTAATAATACATGAACCATAAACTTCCAGATGTTCAAGGTGGATTTAGAAAAGACAGAGGAACTAGAAATCAAATTTCCAGCATCCGCTGGATCCTCAATAAAGTAAGAGAGTTCCAGAAAAACATCTATTTCTGCTTTGTTGACTATGCCAAAGCCTTTGACTGTGTGGATCACAATAAACTGGAAAATTCTTCAAGAGATGGGAATACCAGACCACCTGACCTGCCTCTTGAGAAATCTGTATGCAGGTCAGGAAGCAACAGTTAGAACTGGGCACAGAACAACAGAGTGGATCTAAAACAGGAAAGGAGTATATCAAGGCTGTATATTGTTACCCTGCTTATTTAACTTACATGCAGAGTATGTCATGAGAAATGCTGGGCTGGAAGAAGCACAAGCTGGAATCAAGATTGCTGGGATAAATATCAGTAACCTCAGATATGCAGATGACACCACTCTTATGGCAGAAAGAAAAGAAGAACTAAAAAGCCTCTTGATGAAAGTGAAAGAGGAGAGTGAAAAAGCTGGCTTAAAACTCAACATTCAAAAAACTAAGTTCATGGCATCTGGTCCCATCACTTCATGGCAAAAAGATGGGGAAGCAATGGAAACAGTGACAGACTTTATTGGGGGAGGGGGCTCCAAAATCACTGCAGATGGTGATTGCAGTCCCGAAATTAAAAGACGCTTACTCCTTGGAAGGAAGGTTATGAGCAAGCTAGACAGCATATTAAAAAGCAGAGACATTACTTTGCCAACAAAGGTCCGTCTAGTCATGGCTATGGTTTTTCCAGTAGTTGTGTATGGATATGAGAGTTGGACTATAAAGAAAGCTGAACACTGAAGAATTTATGTTTTTAAACTGTGGTATTGGAAAAGACTCTTGAGTGTCTCTTGGACTGCAAGGAGATCAAACCACTACATCCTAATAGAAATCAGTCCTGAATATTCATTGGAAGGACTGATGTTGAAGCTGAAACTCCAAGATTTTGGCCACCTGATGCGAAGAGCTGACTCATTTGAAAAGACCCTGATGCTGGGAAAGATTAAAGGCAGGAGGAGAAGGGGACAATAGAGGATGAGATGGTTGGATGACATTACCAACTCAATGGACATGTGATTGAGTAAGCTCCAGGAGTTAGTGATGGATAGGGAAGCCTGGTGTGCTGCAGTCCATGGGGTCACAAAGAGTCAGACATGACTGAGTGACTCTACAACAAACAGAAAATATATAGTTCTGTAGTCAAAGCTATGGTTTTCCAGTAGTCCTGTATGGATGTGTCAGTTGAACCATAAAGAAGGCTGAGTGCTGAGGAACTGATGCTTTCAAACTGTGGTGCTGGAGAAGACTCTTGAGAGTCTTCTTGGACTGCAAGAATATCCAACCAGTCAATCAATCCTAAAGGAAATGCATCCTGAATATTCATTGGAAGGACTGATGCTGAAGTTGAAGCTCCAAAACTTTAGCCACCTGATGGGAAGAGCCAACTCACTGGAAAAGACCCTGATGCTGGGAAAGATAGAGGGTGAGAGGAGAAGGGGCAACAGAGGATGAGATAGTTTAATGGCATCACTGACTCAATGGACATGAGTTTGAGCAAACTCTGGGAGATAGTGAAGGGCAGGGAAGCCTGGTGTGCTGCAGTCCATGGGGTCACAAAGAGTCAGACATGACTTAGCGACTGAACAACAACATAGGAAATATAAGCGTACTACCAAGAGACCATTAGCCAAGTTAGGTAGGAGAATCAAAGGAGATGTTTGGGATAAATATGGTGAGTTTCAGTTCCTGAATAGAAGTAGTAAGAGTTTTCCATTTTCATCCTTTAGTCAGGAACGGAGAAGGCAATGGCAACCCATTCCAGTACTCTTGCCTGGAAAATCCCATGGATGGAGGCGCCTGGAAGGCTGCAGTGCATGGGGTCTCAAAGAGTCGGACACGACTGAGCGACTTCACTTTCACTTTTCACTTTCATGCATTGGAGAAGGAAATGGCAACCCACTCCAGTGTTCTTGCCTGGAGAATCCCAGGGACAGTGTACCCTGATAGGCTGCCATCTATGGGGTTTCACAGAGTTGGACACAACTGAAGTGACACAGCAGCAGCAGCAGCTCAGGAAAGAAAGAAGTCATCCTGTAGAGAAAAGCCCTTGCATTCCTCAGACCATGGTGGCTCTCCCTAGAGCAGCCGTGTCCATCTCTCTTGCCAGTTAATTCTGACTGTGATTATCTCATTGTCATTTCAGAACTGCATTCATCCACCTTTGCCTGGATGTCAGAAATTGGAGGAAAATCTAAGATTCAGAGAAATAAACCAATAAGCAAACCTAAAAGGATACACAGCCAAACAAAACCTAAGTGAAAATTTATTCAGGATCAGTTTTCATAATATCTTAACTCCTCTAAGATGCCTATCAAAACACACTAACAAATGTCTCTAAGATGAGGAAATAAGTTGGAAGGGAAGTGAATATGTTTGAAATAGAACATTTATCTTCCTGAGAACTTAAACAACACAGCAGTCTAGGAGGGCGTTCCCATTTTTTTATAATACAAGGGTAAAACTATGTGCTAATCCAGGAATCTGACTTACCTGAGGTGGGTACAGAGCAGACCTATTGTTTAAATGTGAAACATAGATGCTGATGTATGAGAGATAAATAACATTTTAGGTGAGAAATCATCAGTTTAAATACCGACATGAGTCAGAGAAGTAGCATAAATGGGACTGGTGGAGGCTGGGGTGGTGAGTGCTAGAAGTTGGGGGCCTATGGTGAAATGAGGGGAGCTCACTTCTTCTAATAGAGAAGGTGATGGCACCCCACTCCAATGTTCTTGCCTGGAAAATCCCATGGACGGAGGAGCCTGGTAGGCTGCAGTCCATGGGGTCGCAAAGAGTCAGACACGACTGAGCGACTTCCCCTTCACTTTTCACTTTCATGCATCGGAGAAGGAAATGGCAACCCACTCCAGTGTTCTTGCCGGGAGACTCCCAGGGATGGGGGAGCCTGGTGGGCTGCCGTCTATGGGGTCGCAGAGTCGGACATGACTGAAGCGACTTAGCAGCAGCAGCAGCAGCAGCACTTCTAAAAAGGACGCTGACACTCAGCACTGCCTCTTGGAAACCTGTCTGCTGTAATACAGGCCTCGTATTGCCAGATGCCTTAATTTTTCTAAAAAGCCAGAAACCTTGGTTTGGATGTAAAATGTCCCTATTTTGAAGACATGTGAATCTAGTAACATGTTTCTAAGGGCAACATTTGCTCTACTGGCTTCCAGTTTGCAGCCACGTGTTTTGAAGTCCAAGTTACTTCTTACCTGCCTAAATCCTGGCTGGAGAGAGAATGTCTGTGCCCTGTTGAAAAGTAGCTGTGTAGCATGAACTATACTTCTCCTGAAACATATATGTATGTATTTTATATGTACAGGTGTGTGTGCACGCGCGTGCGCATGTGTGTGGACAGTTGACTCAAAAAGCATGGATTTGAACTGCAAGGGTCCATTTATATATATGAATTTTTTCTCCCCCAAATATAGTATCTATATTTTTATTTTATAGATCCGTATTTTTTAAATTTTTTATTGAAGTTGATTTACAATGTTGTGTTTCTGATGTACAGCAAGGTAACTCAGTTATATATATATATTTTTTTCATATTCTTTTACATAATGGTTTATTACAGGACACTGAATATGGTTCCTGGAATCAAGATTTATGGGAGAAATGTCAATAACCTCAAATATGCAGATGATACCACCCTTATGACAGAAAGCTAAGAGGAACTGAAGAGCCTCTTGATGAAAGTGAAAGAACTGGCTTAAAACTCAACATTCAGAAAACTAAGATCATGGCATTTGATCCCATCACTTCATACCAAATAGATGGGGAAACAATGGAAACAATGACAGACTTTATTTTCTTGGCTCCAAAATACCTGCAGATAGTGACTGCACCCATGAAATTAAAAGACACTTGCTCCTTGGAAGAAAAGCTATGACAAACTTAGATAGCATATTAAAAAGCAGAGACATCACTTTGCCGACAAAGATCCATCTAGTCAAAGCTATGGTTTTTCCAGAGGTCATGTATGAGTATGAGAGTTGGACCATAAAGAAAGCTAGCTGAGCAGCAAAGAATTGATGCTTTTGAACTGTGGTGTTGAAGAAGACTCTTGAGAGTCCTTTGGACTTCAAGGAGATCAAACCAGTCAATTCTAAAGGAAATCAGTCTTGAATATTCCTTGGGAAGACTGAAGCTGAAACTCCAATACTTTGGCCACCTCATGCGAAGAACTGACTCATTGAAAGAGACCCTGATGGTGGGAAAGATTGAAGGCAGGAGAAGAAGGGGATGACAGAGGATGAGATGGTTGGATGGCATCACTGACTCAATGGACATGAGTTTGAGCAAGCTTCGGGAATTGGTGATGGACAGAGAAGCCTGGCATGCTGCAGTCCATGGGGTCTCAAAGAGTCAGACACAACTGAGTGACTGAACTGAACTTAACTGTGCTATATAGTAGGAACTTGTTGTTTATCTATTTTATATATAGCAGATGGCTAATCTCAAACTCCTAATCTACCCTTCCACCACCCCCTTTGCTAACCATAAATTTGGTGTGTTTTTTGGCCATTTTCAGTTCAGTCAGTTCAGTCGCTCAGTCGTGTCTGACTCTTTGTGACCCCATGAATTGCAGCACGCCAGGCCTCCCTGTCCATCACCTACTCCTGGAGTTCACTCAAACTCACGTCCATCAAGTCAGTGATGCCATCAAGTCAACTCATCCTCTGTCGTCCCCTTTTCTTCCTGCCCCCAATCCCTCCCAGCATCAGGGTCTTTTCCAATGAGTCAACTCTTTGCATGAGGTGGCCAAAGTACTGGAGTTTCAGCTTTACCATCAGTCCTTCCAGTGAACACCCAGGACTGATCTCCTTCAGAATGGGCTGGTTGGATCTCCTTGCAGTCCAAGGGACTCTCAAGAGTCTTCTCCAACACCACAGTTCAAAAGCAGCAATTCTTCGGCACTCAGCTTTCTTCACAGTCCAACTCTCACATCCATTCATGACCACTGGAAAAACCATAGCCTTGACTAGACAGCCCTTTGTTGGCAAAGTAATGTCTATCTTTAAATGTGGGGGAAAGTTTGTTTTCAATTAGTGGTCACCATATCTGGAATCAGCAGACCTAGGATTTGAGTCCTGATTCTATCTAAACTGTTACAACTTTAGATGAGCCATTTACCAATTCCTTTGTTTTTCAAACAGAGATAGCAGTACTTGGATTTTTGAGTGCATGGGGTTTCAGTACCCCTCACCCCCATGTTATTCAAGGGTTAACTGTGTGTGTATATATGTGTGTATATTATGTAGATATATGTCAATATGCATGTATAAAATGCCAAGTGCTGATTTTATTTAAAGTACCATGTTAATTACATTGCAAACATCATTGCAATATGCATCTAAAAGTGTTACTTTGAGGACGGTTATTCCCAAATTATAAGGAAGAAAATTGAGACTCAGAGAACATATGACTTTCCTCAGTCAAAAAGTTGTTAAGTGCAGGCATGGGATTGGATCCAGACATGTTGGACACCAAGCCTCTGCTCCTGGCCACTGCACTGGACTTCCTCTCATGTGAAGGAGACATAAAGGAGCAGAGATACTGCTTGAGGTTTTGTTTTTTGTTTTTGTTTTGAGTCTTTTGAATAAGCTCATCTAATTCAAAACTCAACAATATAAAGTGTGCGGCAGGAAGTCTTGCCCCTGTACTGTCCTGTCTCCTTCCAGCCCTCTCCACTATCCCTGTTCAAAAGCAAAAACTTTTAGTTAATCGATTAATATGGCTGCATTGTGTCCCAGTTGCAGCATGCTGGATCTTCCTTGCATCATGTGAGATCCTTTGTTGTGGCACACAAACTCTCTCTAGTTGTGGCTCCAGAGGACATGGGCTCAGTAGTTGTGGCCTGAGGGCTTAGTTTCTATGCAGTATGTGTGATCCTATTTCCCTGACTGGGAATCAAACTCCTGTCCCCTGCATTGCAAGGCAGATTCTTAACCATTGGACCACCAGGGAAGTCCCCCAAAGCAAGAACTTTTATACTTTCTTATTATCATTCAATGGAGAAGGCAATGGCACTCCACTCCAGTACTCTTGCATGGAATATCCCATGGACGGAGCAGCCTGGTAGGCTGCAGTCTATGGGGTCACTAAGAGTCAGACACGACTGAGCAACTTCCCTTTTACTTTCCACTTTCCTGCATTGGAGAAGGAAATGGCAACCCCCTCCAATGTTCTTGCCTGGAGAATCCCAGGGATGGGGGAACCTGGTGGGCTGCCGTCTATGGGGTCACACAGAGTCGGACACGACTGAAGTGATTTAGCAGTAGCTTAGCATTATCATTCAAGAGTTTCCTTCAGTTCAGCTCAGTTGCTCAGTCACGTCCAGCTATTTGCGACCCCATGGACTGCAGCACGCCAGGCTTCCCTGTTCATCACCAACTCCCAGAGTTTACTTAGACTCATGTCCATTGAGTCAGTGATGCCATCCAACCATCTCATCCTCTGTTGTCCCCTTCTCCTCTTGCCTTCAATCTTTCCCAGCATCAGGGTCTTTTCCAATGAGTCAGTTCTTCACATCAGGTGGCCAAAGTATTGGGAGTTTCAGCTTCAGCATCAGTCCTTCCAATGAATATTCAAGACTGATTTCCTTTAGAATTGACTGGTTTGATCTCCTTGCAGTCCAAGGGACTCTCAAGAGTCTTCTCCAACACCACAGTTCAAAAGCATCAATTCTTCAGTACTCAGCTTTCTTTATAGTCCAACTCTCACACCCACACATGACCTCTGCAAAAACCATAGCTTTGACTAGATGGATCTTTGTTGGCAAAGTAATGTCTCTGCTTTTTAATATGCTGTCTAGGTTTGTCATAGCTTTTCTTCCAAGGAGCAAGTGTCTTTTAGTTTCATGGCTGCAGTCACCATCTGCAGTGATTTTGGATCCCCCAAAATAAAGGCTCTCACTGTTTCCATTGTTTCCACATCTCTTTGGCATGAAGTTACGGGATCAGATGCCATAATCTTAGTTTTCTGAATGTTGAATTTTAGCCAGTTTTTTCACTCTCCTCTCTTACTTTCGTCAAGATGCTCTTTAGTTCTTCTTCACTTTCTGCCATAAGGGTGGTGTCATCTGCATATCTGAGGCTATTGATATTTCTCTAGCAATCTTGATTCCAGCTTGTGCTTCATCAAGCCTGGCATTCTGCATATAAGTTAAATAAGCAGGGTGACAATATATAGCTCTGATGTACTCCTCTCCCAATTTAGAACCAGCCTCTTGTTCCAGACTGTGAGTGGATCTGTCCAGTTCTAACTGTCGCTTCTTGACCTGCATACACAGTTTCCTTGCACATATATATTTATCCCTCCTCCTTTACAGAGGTGGCATATTATATGCATTGTAAAGCAACTTTTTTAAACAACATATCTTAGAAATACTTCTGTGTCCGGATATAGGAAATGCCCTTGTCCTTTTACTGCACCATCACATCACACTATGTGGGTGTACCATAATACACTGAAACATTCCCTCTCCCATTGATGGATGTTTCTGGGTACTATTTTGATCAAGCTCCCTTACTGAATTCTCTTATTGCTTCTAGTAATTTTTCTATTGATTGTTTTGAGTTTTCCTGGGTTATAATATCCATTCCAGTTTTATACTCCTAATTTCCTTTCCATGTAATTGGCTATTAGAAGACCTGAGTTTTTAAAAGAATGGGGCTTAGATAGAGAGGATTGTCATTCCAGGTAGGAAGAACGTCAAAGACTCAGTGATTTAAAACACCATGCTGGGAGCTAAGAAATACAAGTAAGTAACAATAATACAATGTAAGGTACAGAAGGACTTAAGGAAAAAGCATGTGCTGTAAGGGGATTTGACTGGACAAGGATGAGAGGCATTTGAAACGAGCGAAACAAAAAGACCAGGCAGTAAGTAGTAAGATGGTTCTATTGAAGGATAGTGAACCTGAGGCCAGCAGCTCCTGCGGGAACTGTTGAATGATTCCAGGTGAAACATGATCAAGATGAGCAGTGTCAGTGAGAAGAGAGAGTAGAGGATGAAAAGAATAGCACTACTTAAAAGGTAAAGCTTGCCAGCCTGAGGCAGAGGCATGGAAGATAAGAATCCGGACAGATAGATGGTGTCCCTAAGTGAGATAAAGAATGCAGTGGAACTCTTTTTGGGAGGAGAAGTTACTTTCAAAATGAACATCTTGAAGTGTACTTCACTAAACGAAGGAAAGGTATTATGTTACCCCAGCTTTGAATTGCCTGACAGCCATGTTGGTGTCCTGTTTGGCAAATGGTAGAGCTTGGACCTAAACCCAGCTTTCTTAATGCCAAGATCAGCAAACATGCCACCGTGCACACTGCTTTCAAAATCAGCAGAGCATGCAAAGAACATGATTGAAAACATGCACAGCGTTGAACTGAGGCAGCAAACTTCAGGAGAGAACAGTGAAGGAGGCCGTGCTAACTGGACAGATGGGATCCCACAAGTAGCAGAACCCTAACAATTGGGGCCTTCACCACCAAGTTTAGAGACTGCAAATGGAAAGTAAGAATTTTTTAAGGTTACGCACATTTTAAGTTATCCCCCTATAGCACCTCTGTCTGAAAACGAATTTACCATGAAACCTGAAAGGCCCTTGGGCATTTTTGCTGGCATGTGGATGAAGCAGGGCCATGATTTTCCTAATTCATTTCTCAGGGTTGTTTGCTAAGGGCAACCTTGAGGAATGAGATCAAGTGTCCCCCTGGGGCAAAGGGGAAGCTGTTCACTGCTGGTTCTTAAACAGCAGGTTTCCCAAGTTCAAGGTTATCTTCTGTTGCACCCCTCACTGCCTGTGCAGATGGCTATCCCAGGCCCCTCTGTTACCCTCAAGGGACTTGCCAGAGGCAAGAAGAGTCCATGCCAGTGTGGTAGTGGCCGTGCTATGTCACGGGCAGTAAAGTCCCATCTCCGTGAAACCCAAGTCAATGTCTGCCACTAGCGTGTGTGAAATACTTAGGCTAATTTGTTAGCTTAAAAATAGGATAAAATCGAATCCCAGATCATGACCATCTCCCCTCTGCCAATTATTTTATATTGATGTATAGTTGACTTACAATGTTACATTAGTTTCAGGTGTACAGCAAAGTGATTCAGTTATATATATACATATATTGATTCTTTTTTCCGATTCTTTTCCCATATAGGTTATTATGGAATACTGAGTAGAGTTCCCTGTACTATACAGTAGGTCTTTGTTTATCTGCTTTAGAAATGGTAGTGTGTATGTATGTGCCAATCCCCAACTCCCCCACCTTCTCCCTTTGGTAATCACAAGTTTGTTTTCTATGTCTGTGAATCTGTTTTGTAAATAAGTTCATTTGTATGATTTTTTAGAATCCACATATAAGTGATATCGTATGGTGTTTTTCTTTTTCTCACTTACTTCATTTAGTATGATAATGTCTAGGTCCATCCATATTGCTACAAACGGCATTTTTCCTTTTTACAGCTGAGTAATATTCCATTGTGTGTGTATAAGCTATTACTTTTACAGCTGAGTAATATTCCATTGTGTGTGTATATATGGGTGTGTGTGTGTGTATATATATATACCCCATATTTTCTTTACCCAAATTAGCTTTTTAAAACTAACTTACTCACTTAAAAACAGGATAAAATCAAATCCCAGACCCTGACCATCCCTGCCCCTTCCAATTTTGAGTCACAGCACATAGCCTGCCCTCCTCAGCTCCTGGGAGCCCCCTTCACAGCCAAGAGAAGGTCTGGTGGGAAAAGCAAGGTCAGGGAGCCCACTGACCTGGGCCCTTTTGTGCTTGAGCGAGGACCACCAAACCTCCTCTCCCCGCCTCATTGTCTCTTCATGATGTGGGAGATGTCACAGCCCACGGCACCCTCATGACTCATGTTGACTCTCTGAATCAGAGAGTGAGTTTAGATTGTTCAGGGTATTTCTGAAAGTTCAGCATTGAGTTTACACCCAACCATTTCTATAGTTCTCTGTCTAGTCTACTGATTGTGACCCCACACTGACCTTTGTCCAGGTCACCTGCCTCAGTCCACAGCCCAGAATCAACAATCAACAAGAGTTGATAGGAAAGAGAAAGCAGAGGTCTGAGAGGAAATGCAGAACCAGCTCATGATAAACGTACAGCAATCCATTCACTGCTTTCTCATTATTTCTAATAGCACTTCTTCCATGGAAAGTAATCCTTTGCTATGGCCTAAGACCCCAAAGACCTCTCCCATAACCACAAGAGAAAGAGTAAATCAGAAATAAGCCAGCTTATACCAGGCAAGGTTTATCATTACCTGGTGGTTCAGAAAAACCTCAGGCCTTGAACTTGAAGTAAGCTGATCCCAGATTGCCAGCATTTCCCAGAAATAAACCAAAGTCTTTTTTTGAGGATAATTAACACAAGCCTAGACTTAAAAATATTTCCATAAATTATTTTTTAAAGTACAACTCCACCTCTCAGTGAGTGCCAGAAACATGAGGAGACAAGGCCCTGAATAAGAATCAACAGACACAACAGACCACAGCTCCACAGGGAATCCAGCTATTAGAATCGTCAGACACAGACTGTACAACAGTGTTTCAGCTTGGCTGATGTAATCTCAGGGCAGCATAGACTTTCTCATAGAACCACTCACTTGTCCTCTCCTCTCCAGCCCTTCCCATCTTCTTCTAAGAGCTCCCTCTCTCATCTTATCTTTTCCAGAATCTTCCCTCTCTTCCCAGAGACATCTTCTCTTGTTTTTCAACATTCTCAGATTTTCTCAAAGTGGTTAAACATGCAGACTCTGGAAACAGCCTGCCTAAAATTCAGTCCTGGCTCCACAGTTTACCCAGGGCAAGTTACTTAACCTTTAAGCCTTGATTTCCCCATCTTTAATCTGCCTCATAAGGTTGTTATTGGGGTTAAACTAATTGATACAGGCAGTGTAAATAAAAGGACATAGAGTTAGACAGTGCTCAATAACTCTTAGCTATTAAAAAAAACTCCAAATAGAACTTCTCTGGCAGTCCAATGATTAAGACTCTACACTTCCACTGCGTAGAGCACAGGTTCTATCCTTGTTTGGGGAAGTTGGAGGTGTGGCAAAAAAAAAAAAAAAACAAAAACCCTCCAAATCACTAAGCTTTGTTGTTGTTCATTTGCTAAGTCATGTCCACCTCTTTGTGACCCCATGGATGGCAACACGCTAGGCTTTCCTGTCCTTCACTATCTCCTGGAATTTTCTTAAATTCCTGTCCATTGAGTTGAAGATACTCTCCAACCATCTCACAGGGTTATATAGTCAGGCACACAGCCAACTGCCTCCCTCTGCCTGGACCTTCTGTTCTGGATTTCATTTCCCCTTGGGCTTCGGCTCCCATGACCACCAGCCCCAGGAATCCACTGCCCTCTAAAGCTGTGGCACAAGCTTGAACAAAACTCCACCCACCCCACCCATCTCCTCAACACCACCATCACATGTAGGGGTTTCAAATGTCTTTTCTTAATTTATCAAAACACAGAAAGAAAACCAAAGAGGAAGTACGGGATACATAGAAACCTTCTGGCTTACAAGGTAGAAGTCTCTATTCCTATCACAACTCAGCTCCAGCACGCCCAGCTTTGCCCCACTCTGCTCCCCACCCCAGTATGTTTCTCACAGCTTCTAACGGGGGAGGGAAGTGCTCCTGAGATCCTCTCCCTGACCCTTCACTCTCTACCTCTCAGCTGGCCTCCCTCCATCTGGGAGAAACCATATGCCCACCCGAGAGGCACCAGTAGGCACCTTGATTCTTCTGGAATTGAGGCTGAAGAATGAGTCTAATTATTTCTCATAGAAATGACGTCACCCTCAGATGAGCCTCGGCTCTTGGTAAGGAAGAGACCATCCCCACGATGGGCCAGATGTTACATGAGCACAGGTCAGGACTGGGATGTGTTTGCCCTCAGGTGCCCCCTCCCCCTGGCCAGTCCCCTGCTTTGTTCTGTGTCCTGGGGCCTGACCCTTCCTGGATGAATTTCCCAGGCTCCCCATCAGTGAATGTCCCACTGGACTCAGTCATGGGAGGTGCTAGAGGGAGACTGGAGTGGGAGGAATTGAAACGCTAGAGGCTCCTCCCGCCCCCATTCTGGGGATGCTGTGGCAGCAGTTGCATCTCTTCTTTGTCAAACTTTCCCACAGGCCCACCTCTTCCAGTTTCTGCAGGTCAAACTGGTCTCTGATGTCCAGTAAATCAGCCTCTTCTCTTTGACCCTCCAAATCACAGACTTGGCAAAGAAGTGGCTTCCTGCTGTTGCTAATTTCTAAGTTGTCCCACTGTCCTCTATTTGAATTTTCAACTTTTTCTATCACCTACATAAGTTACATGCGTTAAAGCCCCCAGTTTCAAGTAGTCATGATGGTTTCTGCTTTTCTGGTGGGGTCTGGCCTGATACGAAGATCTTGATGACATAATCATGGCATTTATATAGGAAGAATTAAACATGTATGATACCACAAGTTGGGCATTCTGTTAAATCCTTTTATCTTAAAAGATCTTTGAAAAAATCTGCTACCCTTTCCTGATTTCTTTTTATTGCCAAACTTCTCAAAAGTGCCTGTTCACCACCACTGCCAGCAGCATCAGAGCCAGTTTAAAACCCAGGTGGCTCAATGGTAAAGAATTCACCTTCAGCCTGCCAAGCAGGAGATGCAGGTTTGATCCCTAGGTCAGGAAGATCCCCTGGAGAAGGAAATGGCAACCCACTCCAGTATACTTGCCTTGGAAATCCCATGGACAGAGGAGCCTGGCGGGCTGTAGTCTGAAGGTCACAAAGAATGGGACATGACTTAGCAACTAAACAGGAGCAAGAGCAGTGCCCCAGGAGAATGGTGAACAGTATGGAGCACCACACAAACCAGGAAACATGTCCATTTCCTTACCTGATGCACTAATGATGTAAGGGAAGAAGCCAAGCTTCATCCCCTCTCTTTTATGATTTTCAACTCATTATTCAATTTCCTGGCTTTGTACCTGTCCTCATCTTCTACCACTACTTTAAAGGAGCTGACCAGGAAAGTCTTACAGGTCCACTAACACCCACAGCCCTGGGCTGCCCATGTTCCCTCTTCTACTGGTATTTCTCTTCTGCCTCCTCTACAATCTGTTTTTCAGGGAGCTTCACGTGTCATGGTTTCAGTTCTTAAGTATATCAACATATTAAATCTCACACTTATACTTCCAGCCTTGCTTGCCTTCTAGGCAGATGCTTGGAAGGCAAGGCTGAATGAGGACACGTTTCACAAGCCCTACCCATCGGTGGCCCAGCTGATGCACAGAGGATCAGGGTCTAGTTTTGTTCTGTCAGGGCTTCCCTCATAGCTCAGTTGGTAAAGAATCTGCCTGCAATGCAGGAGACCCTTGTTTGATTCCTGGGTTAGGAAGATCCGCTGGAGAACCGATAGGCTACCCACTCCAGTATTCTTGGGCTTCCCTGGTGGCTCACCTGGTAAAGAACCCATCTGGAATGTGGGAGACCTGGGTTTGATCTTTGGGTTGGGAAGGTCCCCTGGAGAAGGGAAGGGCTACCCACTCCAGTATTCGGGCCTGGAGAATTCCATGGACTGTATAGTCCATGGGGTCACAAAGAGTCGGACACAACTGAGTGACTTTCACTCTCACTTCAGTTTTGTTCTGTCATACCTACATAAATGTATAATGTCCATTCTGCCAAAGTGAAACACTTGAAGCCGCCTTTGGAGCTAATAGGATGAGCAATATAGAATCGTTCTTGAGCAGGAACATCATGAGATTAATCTCCCTCTTTCTTTTTATCTCTGAATCTAAACTTCAGTACCTGGCTTTTCAACCCTTCCATTGACCTTCCATTGACCTCCTGTACAATGTCACGAACCTTTGTCCATAGTTCTTCAGGCACTCTGTCTATCAGATCTAGTCCCTTAAATCTCTTTCTCACTTCTACTGTATAATCATAAGGGGTTTGATTTAGGTAATACTTGAAAGGTCTAGTGGTTTCCCTACTTTCTTCAATTTAAGTCTGAATTTGGCAATAAGGAGACCATGATCTGAGCCACAGTCAGCTCCCAGACTTGTTTTTGCTGACTCTGTAGAGCTTCTCCATCTTTGGCTGCAAAGAATATTATCAATCTGATTTCGGTGTTGACCATCTGGTGATGTCCATGTATAGAGTCTTCTCTTGTGTTGTTGGAAGAGAGTCTTTGCTATGACCAGTGCATTCTCTTGGCAAAACCCTATTAGCCTTTGCCTTGTTTCATTCTGTACTCCAAGGCCAAATTTGCCTATTACTCTGGGTATTTCTTGGCTGCCTACTTTTGCATTCCAGTCCCCTATAATGAAAAGGACATCTTTTGGGGGTGTTAGTTTTAGAAGGTCTTGAAGGTCTTCATAGAACCATTCAACTTCAGCTTCTTCAGCATTACTGGTTGGGGCACAGACTTGAATTACTGTGATATTGAATGGTTTGCCTTGGAAACGAACAGAGATCATTCTGTCACTTTTGAGATTGCATCCAACTACTTCATTTTGGACTCTTTTGTTGACTATGATGGTTACTCCATTTTTTCTCAGGGATTCTTACCCACAGTAGTAGATATAATGGACATCTGAGTTAAATTCACCCATTCCAGTCCATTTTAGTTTGCTGATTCCTAAAATGTCAATGTTCACTCTTGCCATCTCCTGTATGACCACTTCCAATTTGCCTTGATTCATGGACCTAACATTCCAGGTTCCTATGCAATATTCCTCTTTACAGCATCAGACTTTATTTCTATCACCAGTCACATCCACAACTGGTGGTGTTTTTGTTTTGGCTTCATCTCTTCATTCTTTATGCAGTTATTTCTCCACTGATCTCCAGTAGCATATTGGGCACCTACCAACCTGGGGAGTTCATCTTTCAGTGTCCTATCTTTTTTCCATTTCATACTGTTCATGGGGTTCTCAAGGCAAGAATACTGAAGTGGTTTGCCATTCCCTTCTCCAGTGGACCATGTTTTTTCAGAACTCTCCACCATGACCCATCCATCTTGGGTGGCCCTACACAGCATGGCTCATAGTTTCATTGAGTTAGACAAGGCTGTGGTCTTGTGCAAGAAAGAGTGGTTAATTTTCTGTGATTGTGGTTTTCAGTCTGTCTGCCCTCTGATGGAGAAGGATAAGAGACCATCCCCAAGAGAAAGAAATGTAAAAAGGCAAAATGGTTGTCTGAGGAGGCCTTACAAATAGCTGTGAAAAGAAGAGACATTAAAGGCAAAGGAGAAAAGGAAAGATATACCCATTTGAATGCAGTGTTCCACAGAATAGCAAGGAGAGATAAGAAAGCCTTTCTCAGTGATCAGTGCAAAGAAATAGAGGAAAACAATAGAATGGGAAAGACTAGAGATTTCTTCAAGAAAATTAGAGATACCAAGGGAATATTTCATGCAAAGATGGGCTCAATAGAGGACACGAATGGCATGGACCTAACAGAAGCAGAAGATATTAAGAAAAGGCAGCAAGAATACACAGAAGAACTGTACAAAAGAGATCATCACAGCCCAGATAATCCTGATGGTATGATTACTCGCCTAGAGTCAGACATCCTGGAATGTGAAGTCAAGTGGGCCTTAGGAAGCATCACTACGAACAAAGCGAGTGGAGGTGATGGAATTCCAATTGAGCTATTTCAAATTCTAAAAAATCATGCTGTGAAAGTGCTGCACTCAATATACCAGCAAATTTGGAAAACTCAGCAGTGGCCACAGGACTGGAAAAGGTCAGTTTTCATTCCAATCCCAAAGAAAGGCAATGCCAAAGAATGCTCAAACTACCGTACAATTGCACTCATCTCACATGCTAGTAAAGTAATGCTCAAAATACTCCAAGCCAGGCTTCAGCAATACGTGAACTATGAACTTCCAGATGTTCAAGCTGGTTTTAGAAAAGGCAGAGGAACCAGAGATCAAATTGCCAACATCCGCTGGATCATGGGAAAAGCAAGAGAGTTCCAGAAAAACATCTATTTCTGCTTTATTGACTATGCCAAAGGCTTTGACTGTGTGGATCACCACAAACTGTGGAAAACTCTTCAAGAGATGGGAATACCAGAGCACCTGACCTGCCTCTTGAGAAACCTGTGTGCAGGTCAGGAAGCAACAGTTAGAACTGGACATGGAACAACAGACTGGTTCCAAATAGGAAAAGGAGTATGTCAAGGCTGTATATTGTCACCCTGCTTATTTAACTTATATGCAGAGTACATCATGAGAAATGCTGGGCTGGAGGAAGCACAAGCTGGAATCAAGATGGTCGGGAGAAATATAAATAACCTCAGATATGCAGATGACACCACCCTTATGGCAGAAAGTGAAGAAGAACTAAAGAGCCTCTTGATAAAAGTGAAAGAGGAGAGTGAAGAAGTTGGCTTAAAATTCAACATTTGGAATAGCATTGAAACATGTATATTACCATATGTGAAACAGATAGCCAGCCCAGGTTCAATGCCTGAGACAGGGTGCTCAGGGCTGGTGCACTGGGATGACCCTGAGGGATGGGATGGGGAGGGAGATGGGAGGGGGGTTCAGGATGGGGAACACATGTACACCCATGGCTGATTCATGTCAAAGTATGACAAAAACCACTACAATATTTTAAAGTAATTAGCCTCCAATTAAAATAAATAAATTTTAAAAAAAAACCTCAACATTCAGAAAACTAAGATTATGGCACCTGTTCCCATCACTTCATGGCAAATAGATGGGGAAACAATGACAGAGTTTATTTTGGGGGGCTCCAAAATCACTGCAGATGGTCACTCCAGCCATGAAATTAAAAGATACTTGCTCCTTGAAAGAAAAGTTATGACCAACCTAGATAGCATATTAAAAAGCAGAGACTTTTTTTGCCAACAAAGTTCTGTCCAGTCAAAGCAATGGTTTTTCTAGTAGTCGTGTATAGATGTGAGAGTTGGACTATAAAAAAAGCTGAGCACTGAAGAACTGATGCTTTTGAACCATGGTGTTAGAGAAGACTCTTGAAAGTCCCTTGGACAGCAAGGAAATCCAACCAGGCTATCCTAAAGGAAATCAGTCCTGAATATTCATTGGAAGGACTGATGCTGAAGCTGAAACTCCAATACTTTGGCCACCTAATGAGAAGAAATGACTCATTTGAAAAGACCCTGATGCTGGGGAAGATTGAAGGCAGGCAGAGAAGGGGGCAACAGAGGATGAGATGGTTGGATGGCATCATCGACTCAATGGACATGAGTTTGAGTAAACTCTGGGGGTTGGTGATGGACACAGAGGCCTGGCGTGCTGAAGTCCATGGGGTTGCAGAGTCGTGTCTGACTCTTTAGTCAGACACGACTGAGCGACTGAACTGAACTGATTGACCAGCCCCACCTACTTCTTAGCCTGCTGTTGCAGCCTCTAAAGTCTAAACCTTCACCCTGATCAGGCTGGTTCTTTACTGATCACCTTCATAAGGAAGGCTCAGCTCAACCCCCTCTCTTGGACTGAGAAATCACAAAGCAGAGAGATGTGAGAGAATGGTGTCTAGGGTCAGACTGCATGGGTTCAAGCCCTTGTTCTATTTCTTACTGATGCTGAACAAATGACTACACTTCCCTGGTGGTTCAGATGGTAAAGCATCTGCCTGGAATGTGGGAGACCTGGGTTCGATACCTGGGTCGGGAAGATCCCCTAGAGAAGGAAATGGCAACCCACTCCAGTACTCTTGCCTGGAAAATTCCATGGACGGAGGATCCTAGTAGGCTACAGTCAATGGGGTCACAAATAGTCGGACACGACTGAGTAACTTCACTAAATGTGTTTGGAAGAGGATTCACTGTGGTTAGTCAAGCTTCCAGATGAGGACTGAGCCCTGGTTGATACCTTGATGGCACCTTACAGAGGACCCAGCTGAGCCACCCTGATTTCTGACCCACTGTGAGGTAGTAAACATGTATGTTTTAAAGCTACTAGTTTGCAGTAATGTCTTGTGCAGCAAGATACCCTCAGCCACAAAATGGGGAAAACATAATATCTGGATCTCAGGGTTGCTGTATGGAGTGAGTGATTGGTATGTATAAAGTCCTTAGAACTTTCCTGGCACTGGGTAACATGTGATTGGAAAATCAGGCATTGAGGAACTA
The DNA here is from genome assembly GCF_042477335.2 of Ovis canadensis. Taxonomy (NCBI): domain Eukaryota; kingdom Metazoa; phylum Chordata; class Mammalia; order Artiodactyla; family Bovidae; genus Ovis; species Ovis canadensis. Next base: position 37,683,715 of record NC_091260.1, read on the forward strand.
CATCACCCGTTTCTCTGCCCTAGCTTGGCTGTAGCACCATGTAGTCATCAAACAGGAAATGACTTTCTAATTTTAACCACTATTTTATATTTTATTCCAATGGCACAGAAGTGCAAATTGCTGCAAGCTTTAGGAAAAATTTGCTCTGCTAGCAGAAGGACCCCTCCTACCCAAATTCTATCCCATTCTTGAAGAGCCAACGTAAGTCCCATTTCCATGAAACTCTTTTCTGTTCCTTCAGACTATTCCAGACTCTCATTTCTGGACAGGTGTGTATGTCCATACCATACAGGTTAGCAATGAATTATTTTTATGGGTCAGCATGTTCTGTTGGAGTCTCCAAGGGGGTCACCTTAATAAATAGGTCTCCAGAACTTCCCTGGTGGTCCAGTAGTTAAAAATCACCTGCCAGTGCAAGGGACACGGGTTCAGCCCCTAGTCTGGGAAGATTCCACATGCTGTGTAGCATGTGGAATGCTAAGCCCATGTGCCACAACTACTGATGCCTGCGTGCCCTAGGGCAGTGCTCTGCAACAGGAGAAGCCCTCACAATAAAAAGCCCAGGCAACTAGAGAGTACCCCACTTGCAGCAAAGTCCCAGTTCAGCCACAAATAAATAAGTAAATAAATATTTTTGAAAACTAGCTCTCCAGCTCTCAGACCAAATTCCGAACAAATGGAGAGCTATACCAAATGGTTGGCTGGCAGAATCCGGTCAACACCTGTATTGTTGACCAAGCTAAGTTGGAGGATGTGCTGTAGAGTGAGAGTCCAGTGACTCTCTAATGTACCTGCCTTAGAAAAATGGGTCTCCTGCTCATGGGGTTGCCCCCAAGGTTACCCCACTCCAGCTGAGTCACTCCACTTCCCGTGGAGAGAAGAGCATGAGTGGCCCTGGATCTGTTTCAGGAAAAGCCCCCCCACCCCTTGCCAACCAAGAAGTGGGGAAAGGCCCGCCCCTCTAGCACGGCCTTCCCATGTAAGCCATAAACTCTTCAAGGGCCAGGCCTGGATCTTACTTCTGATACATTTTCTGTAATATTGAGAAGGATGGGGTACTTAAGAACTGGGCAATAAGAAAAATTCCAGGATCTAATTTCTTTCCGCGTATGAGCTTAATCAATCCTTGCCACAGTGCTATGAAGCAGCTGGTATTAACACCGGTGTTTTCCTCAGTGAGAAAGCTGAGGCGTAGAGCTGAAGCCCCGCTGACTCAGTGCGTATGCGCACGGGTGCTCAGTCCTGTCCAACTCTTTGGGCTGGAGCCCACCAAGCTCCTCTGTCCCTGTGATTTTTCCAGGCAAGAATACTGGGGTGGGTGGCCGTTTCCTCTGCCAGGGGATCTTCCCACCCCAGGGATTGAACCTGCATCTCCTGTGTCTCCTGCAGTGAAGGCAGATTCTTTACCGTTAGGGAAGCCCTGTCTGGCTTCAGAGTTCATGCCTTTAACCTTTTGTTGACACTGCCCTGATTGAATTGCAAAGGCACTAGTGGTGTAGATGTGCAGACTGTGGGAATTCAGGAGCTAGCTGGGAACAACTTCACTAATGTCCAGCTAAGGGAAGTTCTGTAATGCCTAGCGCTGAGAGTGAACTCTAAGACTTGGGAGGATTCTACAGCACACGTCCTTTTCTCTAAACTGTCAGAGACTACCAGAAATCCTGTGAAATGTTCAGTTCTGTACTACTATGTGAACTTGGAAAGAAGTCTGTTCACTCATCCTGCTGAACAGCTGAAATCATTTCTTTATGTAATACTAGTCAGGAATGCAAAAGTGTATTAAAGTGGTCACATATGACTGAAAAAGAGGATAGTTTCTGACTCTGTTTTGTTGCTCAGATGATTAAACAACTGCCTTTTGTTTTATAATAGAGAAGGTTATCCTTTATAGGATGGCGTGATAGTTAAAATCCTGTCCAAATATCGATTATATTTGACCCCATAGTTTTGCGTTCTTTGTGTTTCTGTATTTTCCGTCTGAATCCAAGTGAGAAATAGATGTCCTTCAGGCGTTTGGCCTGTCTACCACTAGAGGGCACTATCTAGTCTTTTATCTCTGAAAAAACAAGCCCTAATTAAGTGTTCTGCTTTATTTCCGGCATGTGTCTCAAACGTGGAAGGAGGCCAAAAAAAGCTATTTAACAACCTGTCTCAGATTTATTATCGGAAAATCATTTAAGGAGGATGGTGCAGCAATGAAGTTCTCAGTGCTTTAGATATATTAGCTCTGAATCCCACAACCCTCCTTTTATGGATGAGGAAATAGAAGCTCAGGAAAGTCATGTAACTTCCCCAAGGACACACAAGTACAGAACAACGACTCAATTTAGGCTCTGAACCTAAATCAGGATTGAATAAAAAGGGAAAATTTCCATGATGCCACCGACTGATTTCCTGAACTAAGAAGAGGCCCAGGAAGATTCATTCCCCGCCCCCTTCCCCCCGCCCCCCCCCCGCACACCCCCCTCCCCGCCCCGTTCACTTTGATAATGAGAAGTTATAAGGACTTGAAGATAAATGATAGCAGCAACTCTAAATGTATTTATAGCTAACAGAGTCTGACAAAACAGCCATCTGGATGTACTAGACCCTTTGTTTTCAATTCCACAAAATCGAATTTGTCACCACCCTACTTGCTTGAATGTAATTAATAGGACCATTTAAGGGGACAGATAAAACAGCAGTTTCTTTCATAAAGGAACCATGTTTTTGCCTTAGACCTGACCTTCTGCTAACCTTCATCAGCTGCTCTTTCTTGGGTGATCAAATGTAAACGTCTAGGAAAGGGGCTGTTTTTAGTGGTGATATCTGTGGGCCTTGATAGTACAATTTCTGTTATGAAGTGGTGCTATAATGACTGTCCATTTTTCCGCAGACACAGCTACATTTGGCAGTGATTCCGCAAACACGGCTACATTTGGCAGTGATGTGCATTAAATCTATCTCACACTGAATAAGGACTCCATGGAAACTGATTGAGGTATGCACTTTATAATCCCTCATTTCCAGTATTGGCCTGAACCTAAACCTGTTCACTAAGATCATAATGAGGTCAGAATTATTATAATGCCCTTGCATTTCCTGGCCTAGGTGCTGTTAATAAGGTGCTTATATTATTTTCTATGAGGAGATGGAAAATAAATTTTCAGTCCTGACAGAAATAATTATATATAGAAAAAGGTATCCAGAGTTATCCTGTATGAAACCCATCTTACCTGGAGATAAAACCACTTAAACCTTGATCTTCAAGGAAAGGAATAAAGAATACACACTGTCAGTGACAGCTGTTATAAAAACAGGACCAAGAATTAGTGTTTTTGTTCTGTAACGTTAGGCTACCAAGCCATTTCATATTAAATCTGTGAATGTAACGTCATAGCGCTAAAAAAAATCCAAAGAAAGAAAAGTACAAGGAAACTTTCAGTTCAGTCGCTCAGTCGTGTCCGACTCTTTGTGACCCCATGAATCGCAGCACGCCAGGCCTCCCTGTCCATCACCAACTCCTGGAGTTCACTCAGACTCACAGCCATCGAGTCAGTGATGCCATCCAGCCATCTCATCCTTTGTCATCCCCTTCTCCTCCTGCCCCTAATCCCTCCCACCATCAGAGTCTTTTCCAATGAGTCAACTCTTCATATGAGGTGGCCAAAGTACTGGAGCTTCAGCTTTAGCATCAGTCCTTCCAAAGATTCCACACATATTGCAAACACTCATTTTAGTTGAGTTAGACATCAGGCACTTTCAGTCTAGAAATGTCTTTGGCTGGGATCAGGTTTTTAATTCCCTCTTCTCTGAAATCTTAGAGCCACTGTTGTTCCCTAAATAAACTTGTTGACATAGATTTGGTTTTTTCATTGCTACATTATTCTAATGATAAATAAGCTAGTTAATTCCACTAACCAAAAACCTCTGAAAGAGCAATAGCATCTAAAGATATTATTGAAATAGAGTTCATGTACAATATTGTTAGCTTCAGGTGTACTTTATAGTGATTTGACATTTGTATATATTATAAAATGTTTGCCATAATGTCTGATAAACATCTTTCCCCATACAAAGTTATTACAATATTATTAACCATATTTCTTATGCTGTATATTATATTCTTGTGGCTTATTTTATAACTGGAGATTTGTCCCTGTTAATGCCCTTCACTCTGGCAAGCTAAAAACCCAAACAAAATGAGACTCATAGATCCAGCGTCTAAGGACTTTAAGTAGAAGCACAGCCTGCTGTACCATTGTTCTGTCATTATGTCAGTGCAAGAACTAGGCCCAAGTGTGCGTGTGAGGCAGACTCAATTACGGTCTATTAGATCACAGGCATTCTGAGGCCTCAGGCCCCTCTCCTGGGCCTGAGATTCATTCTTTCTTATTCAAGGCTGCAACAGTGTGTTTGAGAGAAGCACATTCCAAATCATAGGGATCAGGTGACTCAAAATTTTCTTTCTGACAAAATTAGAATACAAACTAGCTCAGCAACTCCTGGGGAATTCTGCATCACTTTTAAAGCTTTAAGTTCAATTATCATAAGTGGAATGAGTTCGATATAAATAAACGTGATTTTAATTGCATCTTTTGTTTTGAAATGATTGCAGATTTACATGCAGTTGTAAAAAAGTAGTTTTCCTGTACCCTTTTCCTGCTTACCTGCAGCGGTGTTGCTGGACTTGGACAATCTTGACTCACAGTCAAGAAACAGAGCTGAAAATAATTTGCTAGGAAAGTAATACCCTAGGAATGATACCTCCTTATGGAGGATCTGTCAGTGTATCAAGGATACTATGGGAGAAGAGAGTGGTAATTTCTCTTAGATATCATCCTTAAAACTCCAATGCACTTGAGCATTTGCAATTATTTTAAATCACTTGGAGAGGGAGATGATCTTGAGTGAGCCAAATTCTCATCTGCTCAACACCTTTATTTCTGCCCTTGCACAGCCACCCTCCACCCTCTCCCACCCTGCCTTGTGCCCAGGGTGGGGGCAGCCAGCAGGGAGCGGACTTGGCTGAGCTGCACCAATGGGCTCCTTGGACCATCTGGCTCCCAGGTAGGTTTAGTGAAAACCCAGAAGGCAGGAGGACAGTAAAGCCAGTGTGTGTCCCCTTGGCCTTGTCTAGCATCCTCGGCTCACTATGTCCCTCTCGGGACCGCAGCTCCCGACGGACAGCTTTCTCCATGGAGCTCCGCTCTCCAAGCGTGGCACGTCCTCCCTGCTCTCCCTGCTGCGGGTCTGGTGGTGCCCCCCCCCACCCCCATCCCAGGCCACAGCACTTCATGAAGTATTTTCTGTCTCACCCCTGGAGTCTGCCATCTGTCTTTTTCCCCGAGACTCCAACTGTTAAGTTCAGCAACCACCACATTCTTCCTCTGTCTCTCCTCCTCCTTGCTTCGTAGACACTGGTCTCCTGGATTTTCCTACTCAGAGATTTGATGTAGAGGAAGTTGAGAATGAAACCCCAGGAAATCCCAGCATTTGAAAGAACAGTGGTAACAAAGAGAATAGGATGCATGGCAGACTCCCAGACTCTCATTCTGATTCCTAGCTTGCAACACCTTTTTTGTGTTCCAGAAGCTTCTTTCTGGAGGCCCATAGATGCTCCAAACTAAACAGTTTATGGTGAATGCTGTGATGAGCAGCCCAGAACCCTCCAAAGGTCTTAAATCACCCAGCTGGTGAGAATACTGTTGGAAAACCACCTTCAGCTGTCTGACCTCTTTAGGTAAGAAAACAGCTTTGTCCAAAGAGATCCTGCTTTAAGGAGCTGTCTGTACCCCATTACTAGTCAGCAAGTCAGGCTTGGCCTCTTCAGCCCAACTCAGGGCAACTCTTATTCCTTATCTATGGCCACATAAGTTCAAAACTGGCAACTTAAGACAACATTTATTATCTCACATTCCTGGAGGTTGGGAATACAGGAGTGCCTTACGTTCTGTCTCAGAATTTCCCAAGAGGTCATTCAAGTTGCCTGTGGGGCGGAGGTCACCTGAAGGGGCCACTTCTCTGTTGGCAGGCTTCAGTTTCTCCCTACCTGGCTCCTCCACAGAGTTGCTCATGGTGTGGCAGTAACTGCTGTCAAAATTCCATTTTCCATGGAATTAATGACTTCAGCCCAATGCTCTAACTTTTTAGTCCCCTCAGTTACTTCCAGCTGTTACAACGACTTCTCTCCCCAAGATTCAGTGATTTTTATTTCAAAGCTCTAGTTTCACATCGAATCACTGTCTCTACTCTCTCCCACCTCCTCTCCTGAGGCAGATAGGGCTGTGGCTGTGGTCTGGTCCACACACACCTGCCCATGTTTTTCCATCAGATGAAAAGTGAAAAAGTCACTCAGTCGTGTCCAACTCTTTGCAACCCCATGGACTATGCAGTCCATGGAATTCTCCAGGCCAGAATACTGGAGTGGGTAGTCTTTCCCTTCTCCAGAGGATCTTCCCAACCCAGGTCTCCCACATTACAGGTGGATTCTTTACCAGCTGAGCTACAAGGGAAGCCCAAGAATACTGGAGTGGGTAGCCTACCCCTTCTCCAGAAGATCTCCCCAACCCAGAAATCAAACTGGGGTCTCCTGCATTGCAGGTGGATTCTGCAATGAATCCATCAGATGCTCACTGGTAAAAGTCAGGGAACAGGATTGAAGAAGGGAGAGTGCCTTGAATTGTCCTTGTGGTTAGTGTGGGCAGATGAAGGCTGACAAAGTTGCCTGACAAAGGATTTGCTGGTAAGCAGCAACTAACCTCTTTCTAGTTGTTAGGGGTGCCTGCTGAAGGAGCTTCATTCTTGACTTCAGGCCCAGCCCCTGAGCTGGCAGCCACATATCCCATCCCTCCTCGCCCAGTGCTGTGGCTTTCCCAGGTAAGACCAACACTACAGACACGATCTACTCACCACAGCCAACTCCTGTGTCTTCAGGCGTATCGTAGGATTCATCTTCCAAACCTCTCGGACTTTGAAGGGGGACAGTCTCGACCCCGCTTCACCCAGCAGTCTCTCACCATAGCATCTCTTCCCAATGTAATTTTCCTTGATCCTGGTAGCACAGGGGCTGGACAGAGAGCCTGTAACTGTCCAGACAGGGGCCAGCAACAGCAGAGACTCACACCTGTGAGCAGTCCTCTTGTCAGCTCCCTCGCTCAGCCTTGAGGATGAGAAGCAGCCCAGACCCACCCTGACCTTGTTCTGGGGGATAAGTACTTCTGCATGAGTGGTGTATTTCTACAAAAGGCAACAGCCTTCTCCCATTCAACCTCACTTTATATTAGAGTGTGAGGTGTTGGTGCTGGTTCTACTTCCTGGTTCCTAGCAAGCCCTGTTAAGGAGGGGATGGCCTCAACAGCTGTGATTTTAGGCATTTAGAGTGTCGGGTATTTAGCTCATTTGATCCTCAGCTGCGAGGTTTAGGACAGCCTTAGTCACCAGTACTTAGCTGCTGTCACTCATGTTTAAAGTTACCCATCTTTCTCCCAATCACACTCTGATCTCTATTACCTATTTTGGTAAAAGTTATCACTATCCTTCCTGTAGGGTGATCACTGCCCTAGGATGAAGAAGCATCCATACTGAAATCAAGATACTCCTAGGAAATTGGAAAGGTCAGTCATCCTACCTCTCATTTCAATGACTCCAAGTGGAAGCTGTGAGTAGTTCAATTCCTCCCTGTCTCCATGACCTCGCCACTGTTACTTAGTGGTCTTGTTCCTCTACCTTTAAAAGCCTGTGTATCTATGCCCTCTTTCCATTCTGCAACCATCTTATGCTACTGATTCTCAACTTCATTTCTCACCAGAATGACCTGGCGCAGTTTAAAACTACTACTATCTGGGTCTCATCTCCAGAGATTCTGATTCAGATGATCTGGGGTGGATCCTGGACAGTTACCAGGTGATTCTTGTGTGCCTTCTCTCACCTGAATGACTGCTAATCTGAGTGATCGTCCCAGCTCCAGGTTCCCCCCACTAATCCATCCTTCACACTGCAGCCAGAGTTTTCTTTCTTTCTAAAACACAAAGCTGACCATGTCACAGCCCTGCTTAAGGCTCCCCTCTGGGTCCCCATTGCTTTCAGGATAAAGCCTTAACTCTTCAGCATGACAGAAGAGGAGCAGAGCATGGGAGACAGAGCTGGAGTGGGAGTCAGGGGCCGGATCATTCAGGGCCTGGACCCTTAGGCTGTACTCCTTGAGTAGAGATCAATGATGAATAAATCAATCCCAGTCACAGACCTTCTCCTCCAGAGCTAATAGGCTCAACCAGTACACTGACTACAGTCACCGTCCCCCAGTCCAGGCAGAATGAACCATGCCCTTCCTTGTACCATCCTTGTAACCAGAATATGCTTTGACTCTAGCACCTGTCACCTTTATTATTCATATGCACGTAACTTTCCAAAAACCATAGCATCAGTGCCTTGAGGTCAAGAATTATACCATTTTCATTGTTTTATCTTCAACACCAAGCAGAGTGCTCAATCCATACTAAATGCTCAGTAAGCAGTGTGCTGAATGAAGGCAAGATACAATGGTTGAGTCTTTCCCCAGAAGTATTTAGAGCTGTGGATTTCACTCCCTTCATCTGTTAAGAATCTCACAGTTCTGTGCCTTCCACTAGAATGGATTAATTATGGAAGAACAAGCTATGTATTCAGAATTATCTAATTTGTCATACACGTTGTGTGCACCGAGTAGAGGGAATCTTCTTTCACAGGGGAAGCATAGGGGTGACAGATCTTCCTATGACTCCTAAAAGTGAAACAAACCCTGGGGCATCAGTTAGCACTGCAGTAGAGATGAGCCATCGGGGAAGGCAATGGCACCCCACTCCAGTGCTCTTGCCTGGAGAATCCCAGGGACGGGGGAGCCTGGTGGGCTGCAGTCTAAGGGGTCGCTAGGAGTCGGACACGACTGAGCGACTTCACTTTGACTTTTCACTTTCATGCATTGGAGAAGGAAATGGCACCCTACTCTAGTACTCTTGTCTGGAAAATCCCACAGACGGAGGAGCCTGGTAGGCTGCAGTCCAAGGGGTCGCTAGGAATCGGACACGACTGAGCGACTTCACTTTGACTTTTCACTTTCATGCATTGGAGAAGGAAATGGCACCCCACTCCAGTACTCTTGCCTGGAGAATCCCAGGGACGGGGGAGCCTGGTGGGCTGCAGTCTAAGGGGTCGCTAGGAGTCGGACACGACTGAGCGACTTCACTTTGACTTTTCACTTTCATGCATTGGAGAAGGAAATGGCACCCCACTCCAGTACTCTTGCCTGGAGAATCCCAGGGACGGGGGAGCCTGGTGGGCTGCTGTCGATGGGCACAGAGTCAGACACGACTGAAGCAACTTAGCAGCAGCAGCAGCAGCAGATGTGAGCCATAGCATGGCCTTTGACTAAGGATATTGGCACATTCAAAGGCAGTCTGAAGGTAAAAAGAGGAATGGTCCTTTTAATGGTAGAATTATGGGTGGTGAAGCTTGTTTTTGGTCAGGAATTATGGCCCCTAACTTCTCTAAATAGCTCTGAGCAAGAGCACTAGAGAAAGCCACAGAAGGATGTCTGCTGAGCCCCTAAGAGAGCTCTCAATCAGCTCCCTGGTGGGAATTCCTTGATCCTGCAACTCATACTGTGAGACTCAGTCTCCACAATGCTTCCCAGGAGCAGGAAGAGCCATGTTGCTGCCTTGTCGATGTGTCCTCCTAATTTGTCAGTTATTCTGGAATAGACTACGTCACAAATTTTCACTCATCTCAAGCATCTCAGTGCCAAAGCTATCCTCTTTTCTCCAGGGGCAGGCTGCACATGAGCTTCACAACCTCTGGCTCTAAAGACCAACTCAGTCTCACACTGATCTTCAGTCTCTTTTACTCACATACGTGGTTTCTCTGGTCCTTCAAATCATCTGACCTGCTAATTAAAATTGCTTCTGACCCCTATTTCTTTTATTTGTATTTGCATTCTCTTCCAACAATCACTAATTTTAAAATACAGTGAGCCAGCAGGGTACTACCAAAAAGTTACTTTTCCCTCCATCCCTGTCAATGTATTATTTCCCCAGGTTACTGGTTAAGTACAGTGATCAGCCATCCTGGTTGGCCTGGGACCTAAGGATTTTTTTTAGTACAGGGCAAGCTGGGGGACAGTTGGTCATCCTACATCAGGTGGCTGGCTGGTAACATCAGAGGAATAATACAGGCGCTAGAGACTCTAGGTCAGAAGGCAGGAGGGTGTAAATGCTAGAGAGAAAATGAAAGAGTAGACGGAGTGCAAGTACATATATTTCTACTTGTACTATCAAGTAGAAAATCAAGAATAATCAAAATATTAATAGAAGACAGAACTCTGGGAAAATGAAACCTTCCAGGTGTAGAGAACTATACCTGGGAACCTCTGCAGAAAGAATAAAAAGGTAAATAGAAGGGCAAGCGCTATGTATGCCATGTTGAATAGGAAGGGAATGAAGAAAAAGACTTGTGAAAGCATACCTTTCTACATGTGGTTATTTCTTTTTTTTTTTTTCAAAATGTTATTTTCTTTTTTTTCTTTTTCCCTCTGAAAAGAATAGTACAGTCTTTCCCGGTATAATATATAAAACATAACATTGTATAATGTTTGAAGAAAACAAGAACAAGAACGAAATGAAAATGAAATGTTAGCTGCTCAGTTGTGTCCAACTCTTTGTTATCCCATGGACTGTAGCCCACCAGGCTCCTCTGTCCGTGGGATTCTCCAGGCAAGAATACTGGAGTGGGTTGCCATTTACTTCTCCAGGGGATCTTTCCAAGCCAGGGATCAAACCCAGGTCTCCCGAGTTGCAGGCAGATTCTTTATCAACTAAGCCACCAGGGAAGCCCTGGGAACAGGAATAAATCAGTTTAAAAATAATTGCTTGTATGAAAGTAATTTTCTCTTATCCCTCAAAGACAGGGAGGTTATCATCCACTGGAAAATTACTAGGTCAGCCTATATTTAGTCTAACTTCTGGGGGTAGCAATCGTTTTGTTAACTTGACAGACATTAATGAAGTGTCTAAATGAAGTGTTGAGTTCCATTTAAAATTCTGTACAGTCATTCTTTTCCAGGGTTTGTTTTGTGTTTTGTGTTGGCTCAATCACTGTGGGATGGTTAGCATCCTCGGTTCCAGGGCGTTAAGTGTCTGGAGGCCCCCAGGCATAGTAACAATCCCTGGCTGAGAACCATTTTCAAACTTGTCCCATCATAAATATTTCAGGGGACCAATCAATTACAGACTCAAGGGCTCTCCACCTCACATCTGAATCAGTATCTCTATTGGAGGAACCCAGAAATCTGGATATTCAATAGGAGTCCCTCCCAGGTGACTCTTAAAACCAGACAAACTTAGAAAACAATGACTCTGTATCCCTTCCCCCTGGTATGCCAATGTGATCCCAAGTACTTTTGGTCAGTTAGAAGTTGGCTGCAGTCTGATGTTACCTGACAAGTTCTTGCCTAGTCGCCACAATACCAGCAATTAAGGACAAAAGAGAAGTCTATGTCACTAAATTGGATTGACAGGTAGGAGAGAATTGACAAAGAAGTAGGCTCAGCAGGTTGTCTTAAATAGAAATGTTTTGGATGGGAATATTGTCTCCAAATGCTTGATGTCCCCGCAATGAATGACATTTTATTCGTTGTACTGAAAAGGTTATTCTACAAGTCTTATCATAACAAAGCTTCTTACCTTGCCACAAGTGCACTTTTGAAGAAATATGTACTTACATACTACTTCACAGAGCAATGTGAAGGTTTTTTTTAAGACTTGTCTTCAGTAAGCAAAAAAAAAAAAAAAAAGCAGAACTTTAGAAATAACCAAGTAGACCTTTGAAAAGAACAGTAATTATGATCCACTAATGAAGCTTTTTTTGGGGGTCATATTGTTCAGTCTCTAAGTCGTGTCTGACTCTTTGCAACCCATGGACTACAGCACACCAGGTTTCCCTGTCCTTCACTGTCTCCCAGAGTTTGCTCAAACTCCTGTCCATTGAGTTGGTGATGCCATCCAACCATCTCCTCGTCTGTAGCCTGCTTCTCCTCCTGCCCTCAATCTTTCCCAGAAGCAGGGTCTTTTCCAGTGAGTCAGCTCTTCACATCAGGTGGCCAAAGTATGGGAGCTTCAGCTTCAGCCGTCAGTCCTTCCAGTGAACATTCAGGGTTGATTTCTTTGGTTGTCGTTCAGTTGCCAAATCATGTCCCACTGTTCATGACCCCATGGACTATAGCATGCCAGACTCCGCTGTCCCTCACCATCTCCCAGAGTCTGCCCAGGTTCATGTCCATTGAATTGGTGATGCCATCCAACCATCTCATCCTCTGTTGCTCTCTTCTTCTGCCTTTAGTCTTTCCCAGAATCAGGGTCTTTTCCAATGAATAGGCTCTTTGCCTCAGGTGGCCAAAGTATTGGAGCTTCACCTTCAGCATCAGTCCTTCCAGTGAATATTCACGGTTGATTTCATTTAGGATTGACTGGCTTAAGCTCCTTGTAGTCCAAGGGACTCTCAAGAGTCTTCTTTTATTAAATGTTTTAGCCTTTTTATAAAGCATAAAGTGAGATGTGTCTAATTAACTTATATAACATGCCCATGAGAAAATTCTCAAAGATATTTGTAATACATAAAATAATGGCTATCATTTGTGGATACTAGGCAATGTATAAGTACTTGACCTTCTATAGGGTGACCAACCATACTAGTCTGCCTGGAAAGTCTCAGCTTTAGCACTGAAAGTCTTACCAAGAAACCACTTAGGTCTGGGTGGACTGTGCTTATTTGTTACCCTACATCTTCATCTGATTTAATCTTCAAAACAACCACATGTTATTGGTACTATAATTATCCCCATTTTACAGGTGAGGAAACTGAAGCATAGAGGGGTTAAGCAAACTGACCAAAATGACTGGTCTAGAAAGTTGCAGAGTTGGTGCTCAAACCCCTATCTGTTTCCATTTGTTTGCTTCCAAAGTCTACTTTCCTAGCTATTTTTTGCCAAGAAGTTACAGTCCTTACAGGTTTCATTATTTCTTCCTTGTCCCAGGAATAAAGTTTATCTATAGACTTAGCATCAAAGGAGCCTATTTAAAATTTCCTAGCAAATTAAAAAACAAAAACAGTTCCATGAGAAATTGTATCCCATTCAATAGCAACAGAAAATTAAAGCCGCACTGAGTTCTCCAAGCCTTTGTATGTTGCTTGGAGAATTTGAGAATACTGGGCTTGGGGATATGAGACAAGAGTACAGGGAAATCTCACCCTTGTGAAAAGTAGTGTTTGGGGAGAATGGTATGTGCCTGGCAGCTTCTCTGAAGACTGTGGCCACCCCAGGGTAGCATTTCAAAGAGGATGAGGTGGTGGTTGCCCTATCCGGTCACATCCACAAGGGGAATTGAAGAAGGGGATATGTTTTCTAGCTTGCCATTCAACCAAGATGGCTTATTTGATTTCCCGCACTAATAAACCCTGAGCTTAAATGAAGTTCTGGGCTGCATCTCCAGTTCAAACTGGAAAATAGTTTTCAAATTCACTGAAAACTAGACTTTTAAAAAGTTGTGCTTCTTGCATCCTATAGATCACATCCTCCTGAGATTGCTGGTTCTGAAAATTCTGATTTCTTCAGAATACCGCAACAGAATAAAGATGGGACATATTCATTGAATTAATAAAACAGTCTTGCGTGTATTGAATCACTCTTGTGACCAGAGAATAAATCCATCTTGATTGTGGTATATAATCCTTTTTATGTATTGTTGGATTTGATTTGCTAATATTTTGTTGAGGATGTTTATATCTATATGCATGAAAGATATTGGCCTGTAATTTTCTTTTTTTGGTAGTGTATTTGGTTTGAGTATCAGAGTAATGGCCTTGTAAAGTGAATTTGGAAGTATTCCTTCCTATACAATTTTTTTGAATAGTGTGAGAAGGAAGGGGTAAGTTCTTCTTTATGTATTTGGTAGAATTGCCCTGTGAAGCTGTCTGTTCCTAAACTTTTGTTTCCTGGGATATTGTCTTATTACATATTTGATTTAGCTTCTAATGATCAGTCTGTTCAAATTGTCTGTTTCTTCTTGACTCCTTCTTGATAGGCCATGTATTTCTTCTAGGTTGTTCATTTTATTGGCAAATAGTTGTTCCTAGCAATCTCTTACGATCCTTTGTATTCCTGTGGTGTTGGTTCTAGATTCTTCTTTTTCATTTCTGATTTTACTGATTTTGACTTTCTTTTTTTCTTGATGAATCCTATTAGCGGTTTATCAATTTTATTTTTTCAAAAAACTATCTCTTGGTTTCATTAATATTTTTGTTTTTATATCTGTTTTATTTATTTCCTCCCTTAATTATTTTTTTTTCTTTCTGCTGGCTTTTGGTTTTGTTCTTCTTTTTCTAATTCTTTTAGGTGGTAGATTAGGTTGTTTTGAAATTTTTCTTTCCTTTTTTTCCTTTTTTTTGAGTAAGGCCTGTATCACTGTGAACTTTCCTTTTAGAACCACTTATGCCTTCTATGGGTTGCACAGAGTCGGACAGGACTGAAGTGACTTAGCATAGCATAGCATGCCGCATCCCACAGATTTTTGGAAGTTGTGTTTTCATTGTTGTTTGTCTCAAGACATTTTCTGATTTCCTCTTTGACCCACTGATTTTTTAGTAGCATGTTTAGTCTCCTTGTGATCATTTGCAAGTCTGATCACTGCAAGTTTTTCCATTTATCTTTCTGTGGTTGATTTCTAGTTTCATATCGCTGTGATCCGAAAATAACTGTGGTCTTAAATTTGTTGAGGCTTGTTTGGTGTACCAGTATGTGGTCAATCCTAGAAAATATTCCATACATACTTTAAAAGACTGGGTATTCTTTTATGTTTTTTGGATGTAGTCTCGTATAGATATCAATTCAGTCCAACTATTCTATTGTGTCATTTAGGATCTTTGTTGCCTTACTGATTTTATGTCTGAAAAAGCTGTCCATTGTCAGAGAAGTATTAAAGTCTCCTCCTATAATTGTATTCCTGTCAATTTTCCCATTTATTGTCTGTATTTGTTTTGCTCCTATGTTGGGTGCATGTATATTAATGAGTATAATATCCTCTTCTTGTATTGATCACTTTATATTATATAACGCCTTCTTTATCTTTTGTTATAGCCTTCCTTTTAAAGTCTATTTTGTCTGATATGAGTATTGCTATTCCTGTTTTCTTGTTGTTTATGTTTCCATGAAATATCTTTTTTTACTCCCTCACTTTTGTGTGTGTCTTTCACCCTGAAGTGAGTCTCCTATAGATAGCAGATTGGGATACCTTGTTTTCTAATCCAGTCAGTCATCCTAAGCCTATTGATCAGAATATTTAGTTTATTGACATTTAAACTAATTATTGATAAGTATATACTTATTACCATTTTATTTCTTGTAATTCTTCTTTGTTTCCTTCATTGTGGTTGAACGGTTTTCTTTTGTAGTATGCTTGAGTTCCTTTCTTTTTTGTTTTTATGTATCTATTGTAGATTTCTGATTTCTGGTTACCATGAAGTTCATATATATTGATCCATTTAAATGGATTATCATTTAAGTTCAGACACATTCTAAAGGATCTACGTTTTTACTCCCCTCCCCTACATCTTGTGTTTGGAGTGTTATATTTTACATCTTCATGCTTATCATCCTTTTACTCGATTATAGTTACTGTTGTTGTTTAGTCACTAAGTCATGTTCGATTTGTTTGTAACCGCATGGACTGTAGCCCACTGAGTGCCCCTGTTCATGGGATTTCCCAGGCAAGAATACTGGAGTGGGTTGCCATTTCCTCCTCCAGAGGATCATCCTGACCCAGGATCAGACCTGGGTCTCCTGCCCTGGCCGACAGATTCTTTACCACTGAACCACCAGGGAAGCCCTTATTGTGATTATGGTTGCTTTTATAATTTTTGTCTTTTAATATACATATTGGCTTAAGTAATCTTCAGTCCTTACTCTACATTTGCCTGTATTTGGGGGATTTTCCCTTCCCTGATAGATTCTTACTTCAGCATTTCTTTTAAGATAGGTTTAGTATTGCTGAATTCTTTTAGTTTTTGCTTGTCTGAGAAATTTTTTATGTCTCCTATTCTAAATGATAATTGTGCTGGGTAGAGTATCCTAAGTTGCAAGTTTTTGCCTTTCAGGACTTTGAATATATCATGCTACTCCATTCTGGCCTGCAAAGTTTCTGCAGAGAAATCAACTGGTAGCCTTATGGGGATTCCCTTATATATGACTCTTCACTTTTTTACTGCTGCCTTTAGAATCTTCTCTTTAATTTAAGCCATTTAAATTATGATATGTAGTGGTGTGGGGTCATTTGGGTTCATCCTGTCTGGGACTCTGTGCTTCCTGTATCTGGTGTCTGTTTCCTTCTTTAGATTTGGGAAGTTTTTAGTCATAATTTATTCAAATACATTTTCTATCCCCTTCTCTCTCTTTTCTCCTATGGAACCCCTATGAAGTGAATGTTGGCACATTTTATATCATCCTATAGCCCTCTTACGTTGCTTTCTTTTCATTTGTCTCTCTGTTTGCCATTCTGATTGGGTGATTTTCATTATTGTATCTTCCAGATCACTTATGCATTCTTCTGTGTAGTTTAGCATGCTGTACATTGCTTTTAGAGTTTCTTATCTCAGAAATTGAATTATCTGTTTTTGATTGGGTCTTCTATATAGTTTCTAGTTCCTTATTAAAATGATCTGGGCTTACAAAACGGAGAAGGCTATGACATCCCACTCCAGTACTCTTGCCTGGAAAATCCCATGGATGGAGGAGTCTGGGTAGGCTGCAGTCCATGAGGTCGCTAGGAGTCGGACACAACTGAGCGACTTCACTTTCACTTTTCACTTTCATGAATTGGAGAAGGAACTGGCAACCCACTCCAGTGTTCTTGCCTGGAGAATCCCGGGGATGGGGGAGCCTGGTGGGCTGCCGTCTGTGGGGTCACACAGAGTCAGACACGACTGAAGCAACTTAGCAGCAGCAGCAGCAGGGCTTACAAAAATTCTCTTTCTTAATTCGTAAGTATTTTATTAACAACTTTTAAAATTCATTGTCTGGTAGACTGATTATCTTTCTTTCATTTATTTTTTCAGGGGTTTTTATCTTGCTCTTTCAGTTGAGAATATTTCCTCTACCTTTTCATTTTCTTAACTTTCTCTGTCTCCATAAATATAGGTGAAACAGTCATCTGTTTTGGTGTTTTTTATGTGGGAGCATTTCTATGTAGACTGCATGTGTCCAGTGTCTTTGGTGCAAGAAATTTTATGTGAATGCCAGCCACATCCTTCCTCGGGTGTGCTGGTCACTATCACCTTGATAGGGTGTGTGGCTTGTGTTGAAGGAGCTAAAACCTGCACAAAGTGTGAGATAGGATTTCCTCTCTGTTTAGTGGCTTCACCATCTTATCAGAAGCGGGGTCTGCTCCCAAGTTGCCAGAGCGGTAGCCTTGAAGATTGAGCAGGTTTTGTTCCTGTTAAGTGTGTTTTTCCTTCTCCCCACACTGGGGCCTTGCTTTTACCCCAGTGTTGAAGCATGTGGGGCTTGTGTGCTTACAGAGGTCCAGTGTGCTCTCTGTGTATGTGTCTGTACCTCCTCTCTCACACACAGCCCAAAGTCATGTCTTCTCCCTTGTTGTGGTTGTCCCAGATCTAGTACAAGGTTGTGGCAGAAAGTGAGCAGGGCCTGAGCATTTGCCCTAGCACGACTGGAGACTGCGGCATTGCAGTTGCAGGAACTGAAGCAGCTGTCCCATTGTCAGAAGGCTGGGCGACTTCCGTGGTGCTGTTTGAGTGAGTGGCAGAAAGGCTGCCACGGCTCCACCTGAATCACCTCCCAGGTCACCTCTGCATCTCTAGATTCAGTCTTTTCTCAGGACCCGGCTGTCCTACATCCAGCGTAAAGCTACGGCATGGAACGGGCAGGACTGGAGCATTTACTTAGCTGGAACTGGGGATGGCCATATGTGTTGGGGGCAATCTTTCTTGCAGCCTTGGTTGTTTTCTTCCAGCTTTCTGCCGGTTTCCGGTTAGTTTTCTGTGAGAACTGTTCCACATACAGATATATTTTTGATATGTTTATGGTAGGAGGTGAGCTCCATGTCTACTTATTCCGCCATCTTGACCCCTCTCCACTTTCAGCATTTTGAAACTTAAACTTTGATTCTTCTCTGCATATGATAAGCTTTGGCATATCCATATTATGAAGTACAATACTTCCATTAAAATCACATCCTAAACAAAAACTTTTTGACATAGAGATATCTCCACAAAAAAAAAGGTGAAAATTTTATATACCTTTTCTTAAATTTATTTTTTAATTGGAGGAAGATTGCTTTATAATGTTGTGTTGGTCTCTGCAGCGCAACAGTGTGAATCAGCCATAATTATGCACATATCCCCTCCCTTCTGAGCCTCTCTCCCCTCCCCCCATGTATTCCTTTTGTAACTTGCTTTTCTCCTTAAATTTAGTGAGTATTTTTCCACTTCAGTCAATATTTTTCTGGAAAATGATTTTTATTAGCAGGATAGTATTTTATAACTGGAATAGACTTTAGTTTGCTTAACAAATTTCTTACATTTTCAACATTTCAGATTACAGAATGCCTCACAAATTTTGTATAATTTTATTGTAACAGAGTAACTTCTTTAATTCTTGCTCTTCTACTTCTCAAATTATATTAAGAGCCTTAACATACTCTCTGGCAGAAAGATTGTTCTAATTTATGCTACAAATCAGCAACAAAGAGGTATTGTTTACCATACTAAGCAACACTGAATATCATCATAATTTTAAGCCTTATTGACTAGACAAAATCCCCCCAAAATACAAATATTTCTTCAGTTCAGTTCAGTCCAATCACTCAGTCATGTCTAACTCTTTGCAACTCCATGGACTGCAGCACGCCAGGCTTCCCTGTCCATCACCAACTCCCAGAGCCTACTCAGACTCATATCCATCGCGTTGGTGATGCCATCTAACCATCTCATCCTCTGTCGTCCCCTTCTCCTCCTGCCTTCAATCTTTCCCAGCATCAGGGTCTTTTCCAAAGAGTTGGTTCTTCGCATCAGGTGGCCAAAGTATTGGCGTTTCAGCTTCAGCTTCAGTCCTTCCAATGAATATTCAGGACCGATTTCCTTTAAGAGGGACTGGTTGGATCTCCTTGCAATTTCCTCTTATGTTTCCCTATTTGTTGTTGTCTTTTTGTTCCTCGGGCACAAGAGGCCTTTCTTGTGCCAGAGGAAGAATATATAGGTGAATATGCCATTCACAGTTACGAAGGGACACAAAAAGCATACTTAGCTTGGATTTTTAAAAAATATACAATAAAATGATTATTTACAGAGATGTGGGCAGGGCTGAGGGACCAACAAAATGTTGAGGCACTGTGATATTGGGATTTCTAGTAAGAAACATATATTCCATCTTGGGCTCCATTTCTGTCACAGAGCTTCTAAAATCCTTGGAGTTTCCTAAGCGGAGAGAGAGACAAAAGACATTTTTTTATTATGTTAAGAGTTACCTTTGGAAAGCCCCTAGGTAATCTAAGGATGGGGGTTGGTTGCCAGAATAGCCAATCATGTGGTTAGAGGTTTAGAAAACTTTCAGTCCTCATCCTTGGGAGAGAAAAGGAACTAGAAACTGAATTCAGTTACCTATGGCCAAGGATTTGATCAATCGTGCCTGTGTAATGAAACCTCCATAAAACTCAAAAGGAGGTGGTTCATAGCGTTTCCATGTTGGTGGACAATTCAAGGAGACAGACCCCCAGAGAAAGTGTGAAAACTCCTCCCCATTTCCCCTTATCTTGTCCTATGCGTCTCTTCCATCTGCCTCTTCCTGAGTTTATACTATATATTATAATAAACTAGTGATCTACTAAGTATTAATAAAATGTTTCTCTGAGTTCTCTGAGCCAGTCTAGCAAACTAGTCCAATACAAGAAAGGGGCTATTAAAACTGCCAGTCTATATAGCCGGTTATTAGAAACACAGGTAATAAGCTGGGCTTGCAACTGATGTCTGAAGTTGGGGTTAGAGGAGAAATCTTGTCAGACTGAACCCTTAACTTGTGGGATCTAAGGGTAGATAGTGTCAGAATTGAGATGAATTTTAGGATATCGAGCTGGTATAACAGAATTGCTTGGTGATATGGGGAAAACTCCCACACATCAGAATTGATGCACATTTATAGGCACCCAGAGACCAGTAACAACGGGAAGTCATGACCCCCTTGATCCTAAAGAAACAAGGGAAAGGAAACAAAACTATCAACGTGGGCTGGAGCCAGAGGAGAAAAGGCAGTCTCATCAGAGCGGCTTTCAGAGAGAGGCAATCCCACCTACAACCTGGAATCAAAACAGCAAGAGGCAGGGAATAAAATACTTCAATCTGCCTGTCTTTCCGCAGGCTGCTGTCTGTTGGTGCCTTCAGCTGGGTAAATTCAACTTGAAATCAGAGAGCAGTGCCCTGAGGCCACAGAACAGGGCAGAGAAAGACAAGAAAACAATAGAATAACCAACGCAGTGGATACTTAAGGCATTTTTTTGTTTTTTGTTTTTCTATTTAGTACTTCTATTTTATTTTTACATTCAGTACTTCTAAAATGCATTTGTAATTTTTCTTTTGATTGTACTGTATCATAGGTATAAGCTTTTTATTTAATTTTTTTAGATACCTGTATAGTTATCTTAGGTACATATGCTGTATCATATTCCTATTCATTTTATCAACTGCCATTATCAAACTAAATTTTTACAGTGGGGTTCTTTTCAGTGTTTCCTACTCTGTTCCACTGATTCATTTATTTTTGTGCAGGAACACAGTATTTTCGTTATTGTGGCATGACAGTATGGTTTATCACTATGTAGAGCAGCTCCCAAGTGTTCTTAAGTTCTGATGAAAATTATTAGGAAAAAGTAGCTTTGAAAACTGGGGGGAAATGTCAAATATAAAAACCTTAATTACTCAGCTATGTTTTGAAATGGATACTGCTATGTGATATGTGCAAGTTTTCATTCTCTCCTGTGGAATCTCGATATATATTACTAGATAATAGAAGGAAGTTTTTCTGTTTCATTATATTCATTATTTCGGCATATTTTTTAGATTCCACATACACATGATAATATACAGCATTTTTCCTTCTCTTACTTATTTCAATAAGTACAATATTCACCATGTCCACCCATGCTGCATATTGCAAAATTTCATTCTTTTCTTAATGGCTGATTGGTATCTCACTGTGTATATATACCGCATCTGCTTATCCTCTCATTTGTTGATTGACCCTTAAGTTACTTCCATATCTTTGCTGTTGTAAATAATGCTGCTATGAACATTAGGGTGCGTGCATCTTTTCAAATTAGTGTTTTGTTTTGGTCAAATATATACGCAGAAGTGGAACTGCTGTATCATATGGTAATTCTATTTTTACTTTTTCTGAGGAACATCTGTTTTTCTACAATAGCTACACCAATTGACATTCCCACCAACAGTGGACACATCCTCGCCAACATCTGTTATTTGTGGTCTTTTTGATGAGAAAGTCTCTGACAAGTGTGAGGTGACATTGTTTTGATTTGCATTTTCATGATCTTAGCAGTGTTAATTATCTTTTCATGTGCCTGTTGGTCATCTGTATGTCTTCTTTGGAAAAATATCTATTCAGGTCTTCTGCCCATTTTTAACTGGGTTGTTTGGTTGTTGTGGTTTTTTATGTTGAGTTGCATGAGCTGTTTACACATTTTGAATATTAACCCCTTAATACTTGTACCATTTGCAGATATTTTCTCCCATTCAATAGACTGTCTATTCATTTTGTTGATGATTTCCTTTGCTATGCAAAAGCTTTTACATTTAATTAGGTCCCATTTGTTTATTTTTGCTTTTGTTTCCTTTGCATTAGGAGATTATTCATATATATTCTCAAATAGAAAGTATACACTTATATTATTTTCAAGTATACATAGTGCATTTAAGAAAAATTACTACATACCATGTCATAGGGAAAGTCTCAACAAATTACAAAGAATGGTATTCTAGAAGCCATTTTATATTACGTCAGTATATTTTTTGTATTTGTCCTTGAAGTTAGAAAACACTAATAAACAGGATTTTGTAAATATATACATGCAAATATACATGCTCTTATATAGTAAATAATGCTGAGGAAACAAAAGAAAATAGTTACTTCAAATCATTTATTTAGTTACTTAGAATTCTTCATCTTTCAAATTTAAATACTGTTCTGTTATTTTGTGGAGAACATCTAGCCAACTCAATTGCTAAGACAGAGTTATTTTCAAATTATGTCCAAGCTGTAAATCAGCACATTGAATCAACATTTTAATTCTTGTTTCCAACTAATTATTTGAGAGCCTTTGAAGAGAACAGTGGTTATTATTGAAAAGCCTGTTTTTGTTTAGCTTTAGTTTAGTTGCTAAGTCATGTCCAACTCTTTGTGATTCCACGGACTGTAGCCCACCAGGCTCCTCTGCCTATGGGATTTCCCAGGCAAGAAAACTGGAGTGTGTTGCCATTTCCTTCTCCAGGGGCTCTTCCTGACCCAGGGATCAAACCTGCATCTCTTGCACTGACAGCCGGATTCTTTACCGCTCAGCCACCAGGGAAGCCCATATTTTTGTCAAGCTTGTGTAGATGATTATTAGATATTTTGGATCTTTTTTTACCTGAAGTTGTTGTGTTTTTTAAAAATTCCTCTTCAGATGTGCTAAGACCATTAATAGCAATTTCCAGATAATCACAAGTAGGTGAGAAATAAGCTAAGGGCAGTCAGTGGGATAAAAATCTCCAGTGACTTTTGGACTTCCAGGAGTGGTCCACCATCTTCAGAAAAAGAAAAATCCTGGAGAAGTTTAAGGGGACTTACACTGCACATTAAAAATTAGATCAAAATATGAGGTGATCCAGTGATTAAGATATTATGCCTCCACTACAGGGGGGATGGGTTCTATCCCTGGTCAGGGAACTAAGATCCTGCGTGCCGAGTAGTATGGTCAAAAAATACAAACAAACAAACCCCCAAACAAATATATATATATATATATATAACAAATATAATATACACATTATATAATATATATAAATTATAATACATAATTATAATATATATCATATATATGAGATATATGTCTTTTTCATTAAATCAATTTATATATTATATAAATTATATAATTTATGTATTATACATATAATATATATAAAATATCACCATATATATTATACATATATAATATATATAACATCAGCATATATATTTTATATATGGTAATGTTATAATAATATATATAATATACAATAATATAATAACATATATAACACATAATAATATCATATATAATATATAATATTATATATTAGGTGATATTAGAGTTTAAATTTGAAGTCAGTGTAGATGCTGTGATTCGCCTGACACCCTCTTCCTGCAGTTCTGGGTCTGAGATTGTTGTCAGTACAAACCCTGTGTACCTCCTGGCCTGCCTTCTTTTTTTTGAAGCTTGTCACCTGCCTCCCAAGCCATGCTGCTGCCACCTTTGCCAGAGCCTTTGCTAAACTTCCTTAGGTGGCTGCTGTTCAGGTGGAAGCCCCAAGTCTGCACTTTTCTCCCTGACGGAGTGAGCCCTAACCAGGCTGAGTCATCCTTCTGTCCCCAGAATGGATAAAATGTCACACTGTGTGGCATGGGTCCGATTTTCTGAGCAGTCACTAAGGGGCTGGATGATACAACTCAGAGTTCAGGAGAGTCTACTGCCTGTGAGTTGAAACTTGACTGATGAGATATGGGAAATAGTAGGGAACAGGGCGATTTCCCCTCCTTTATTCCCTGTGGAGTGCTCTAATATTCGATTTTCTCCTGAAGGTCTTCTGCATAAGTTCCAGGTGCCTGGCCAACACCCCTGCCCAGAGGCTGCAGTCTCTTTATAGTCATTGTGAAACAGTGGCCAGCACAGCCACACATCACATCACTTTGTTTCTTGTATTTTCTTCCCTTTTTCTCCCTATTTCCTCACCTTTACCATTCTGGGCTTGCACGTACCAAATTGTATTGCAACTTGAAGGCACCCAAATAGTGTCTCAGGCTCTGTCTTTTTGTAGAAAAGATTTCCTAAAAGCTATAGCAACAGTTTTCACTTTAGTGGAGAGCTGGCGTTTTCCCCTGGCCCCTAGGAGTCACCTTCCACTTTTTTCCACCTTGCTCTCTGCCCTGGGAGGTTGCTGAACTGTATCTACAGGACATCCACACCCTCTGGCTACCAGATAGGTCCAGCCAATAGGATGCCCCAGTAGGAGATTGAAGGGAGAAAAGTATTTATTTTCCTGGTGCCTATGAGGTCACCTTGGCTGACTGTGTCCCTGAAGATGAAAGTCAGAGCTGGAGTTCTCTATCTGACCTTCTTTTTGATTTCTGAGGCCTGCTTCCTCCTCTCACTCCTTTGGACCTAAGGAACCTAAGAGCTCCACACTGCTACCCTCAGGGTAGGGTGCTGCCTTGTGGCTCAAGTCCACCCTGCCCACTCCTCTGTAATTTATCTCTTTATAAATAAATTATTCTAATTTGAATTATTCCAATTTGACAATGCCATCTGCTTCCTGTTGGGATGAGTAATGAGAAGGAATGGTTAAATGATATTATTGTTTATCTGTGTTGGAATTGTGTGTAACCATTACAAATCACTTAATGTTCTCTAGCAAAAGAAAGTAATGCGCTATTTTTTTTCTAATCGCTTAAGAAGTCAAGCAATCAGGGTTCTGGCAAAAGCAAACAAACAAGACCAGTCAGAATTCCATCTCCCGTGTGGATGAAAATAATCAATAAGTAATCTATAATAGGAATAGAAATGATTAAAAAAAATAGAAAGTTTTATTTGAGCCAAAGTGAGGACTATCGCCTGGAAGACAGCCTGTCAGCTCTGAGGAACTGCTGCAGAGACACATGATTGTCACCATAGTTTTATATCTTGTCAGAACCAGGAACATTAAATAAGCCAGGCATTTACTTCTCTAGTGGCTCAGATGGTCAAGAATCTGCCTGTGATGCAGGAGACTCTGGTTCAGTCCCTGGGTTGGGAAGATCCCCTGGAAAAGAGCATGGCAACCCACTCCAATATTTTTGCCTGGAGAATTCAATGCACAGAGAAGCCTGGCCGGCTACAGGCCATAGGTTTGTGGAGAGACAGACACAACTGAAGCAACTTAGCATGCACACGTACTTCAAGGTTACAGAAAAACAGGTCGCATTCACACAGTGAGTCAGTATGGCCTTTGCACCAAGGAAGGGGGTCTTACAACGGAAGGAGGAACAGCATTGGTGTCCCAGGACGGGAATCATTTGCTCTTTATTTTTAACATAGACATTCTTTACTTCTGGTCAATGTGCCCTTTCTTCAATAATTAAAGCAGGTGTAAAACAGGCTGTTTTAGTTAGCAGTTAAAATTCAAGTCAACTCATATATTAGCCAGAATGACTTCCTCATAGCTCAATATGTGAAATTTTCTTTTATCGCCTGAAAGGGTCTTTAATGAAGGAATCATTTATGGGAGAGCAGGCAGAGTAAAGGGAATCAACAGGGAATTGTGAAGTACCAGGAACAAGAAATAGCAGAAGATATCACCATCCCAAGTGTTGAAGGGGCATAAGGAAGAAACAGCGTTGGAATACTGGTGCCTGATACAATTCCACGTCTTGGAAAAGAAACTGTCCCTGCAGACCTCCAGTCCCGGGGAATGCAGGTCCTGCCGGAGCCTCATCTGCAGCAGGCTGGCAGTGGAGAATGAAATGCCCTCCTCTTCCACCCCTCCTGCCCGCCAGCTTCCTCTCTCCAATCTCTGCTCTGCAGTCAGTGCCTCCTATTGGCTGAACCTCGTTGGAAACTAGCATGACACGGCCCATCAGGGTGGGCCTGCTTGGGCTCAGAGTGGGGCTGAGTAGGGCAGAGGATGATCTGGGTTGGTGAGAGGTGGGGAGGGCAACAGACAATAACCAATACGATCAGGATATCAAACCCTTTGCAAACATAATCCTAATTTTGAGAAAAGTGATACATGTATTTATGTATAGGAGAATTCCAAACTATAAATTTAAAGTAGCTAGCTCATGGTAGTAGAGGAATAATAAATGGTTTTTATTTTTTATAGTGCTTGGTATATCTCCCAAATTTTTTTAAAAATGTATTACTTTAAAATTTATCTTAGGAAAAATAAATGCTAATTGAATGATGTGTTTAATTTTAACTTTTAAAGGAAAACATTTCCTATCAGTGGCTCCTCACGTTAAGAACTTCACTTTCTGAAATTTCTCAGAAGATCTCACCTAGAGTAAGATCAAGGCCAACGAGAGGATGTTTGTGTTTCTCAAAGTACTAGCTTGTTTTCACACTAT
Source organism: Ovis canadensis (assembly GCF_042477335.2). NCBI lineage: Eukaryota > Metazoa > Chordata > Mammalia > Artiodactyla > Bovidae > Ovis > Ovis canadensis. Next base: position 37,710,134 of record NC_091260.1, read on the forward strand.
TCTGCCCAATAATAGAAAAGAATAATCTAATATGAGACAAAGGGCATCCCAGTCCTAGTCATATTAGTAGATGTAATCCATTAATTACTATTAACTTTGTTATATAGCAGAGTTGGTCTATGACATTCACTTTGTCAAAGAACAAAATTTGTGATCCTAGAGTTGGATGCACAATCACCAACTTCATATAAACACCTAGCTTCAAAATGCTCTCAATTTAGTTAAACTATAAACCAACATCTCTGTTTTCAAAACGACTTGCATAGCTTCTGATTTATTTTTCTACTGTTGCATACCTCTCGCATCTGCATGTAAACTACAAACAAAGCACCATAGAGAAGCTCGGGTGTTATCAGCAGTCAGCAGCTACGCTGCTGTTTTCCATACCCAGATTCCCCGGCTATTCATAGCATTGTCCTCAGCCTCACATGGGGTCCGGGGTAAAGGCAGTTGCTGCTGCTGCTGCTAAGTCGCTTCAGTCGTGTCTGACTCTGTGCGACCCCATAGACAGCAGCCCACCAGGCTCACATGTCCCTGGGATTCTCCAGGCAAGAACACTGGAGTGGGTTGTCATTTCCTTCTCCAATGCATGAAAGTGAAAAGTGAAAGTGAAGTCACTCAGTCGTGTCCGACTCTTAGCGACCCCATGGACTGCAGCCCACCAGGCTCCTCCATCCATGGGATTTTCCAGGCAAGAGTACTGGAGTGGGGTGCCATTGCCTTCTCCAAAGGCAGCTACTTTCCCCCAAAGAAGTACTTCACATGTAGAGAATGAGATAGCAAATCCTTGGAATGTCACAGACCAGCTGTTGCAGGCAATTGTTCCTAACCACCAATGTCTCAGCCACTTCTTTGGGCCAAAGCAGCAGTTGGGGGAAATAGAAGCAGCCGATGTTCTGTATAAACTCAGACACCCACGTAAGCTGGGCCTCAGAACTTTCATTGCCTGCCAAGCTATTTAAAGCTAAGGATTACGCAGTGAGAACAGATGCAGTGCATTTTGCCATCTTCTGAAATCTAACATTTTAAGTAACATTTAAAGAGCATAGTTTAAATTTTCTTGAATTCAGTCATTGTACTTTTCAAAGTGGTTTCCTAAACTTCATAATAATTTAAGTATGATTTACTACATCTTAATATTTCATAAATATCCACAGAACATACACTGTGCTTTAAAAAATGCTGCAGCTAAGATTCAGCTTAATATATTTCAGATCCAATTTTCCAGTACTATATTTTAACCTTCATATTCTATATTTACAAAGCTACGCTATACTAAAATACACTGAAAAGAAAAGCTTATTAAGCGAAGGCGATCACAGCTCTTTTTAGCAATATAAAACACTTTCATAAAATGGATAAGAATTTCTTAAATTGGTATAGCTCTTTTGCCATCAACTGTTACAAATGCAAGCTTCTCTGGCATTGTTGAAGTAAGGAAGAAATAATTCTGAGTCGTTTCTACTATCAGAGGACAATCTCCTAAACTGTCAATGTTTCAGGTGTTAAGAACAGCATCAACCTGAGCTGTAGGAACATATTTAACAACTTTCCTTTCGGAATAAAAATAACAAAGACAACCTCAACATACCAGGAATTATGTCTGTGTTTTTAATCTTCATAAAAATCATTTCAAACGTGGGTAATATACACATTCCCGTGATACCATGGGCTAAACTAAAATCTTCCTCTCGACGTATGAACAGACACTAACCCGACACGATGTCACTTGGTCCCAGCCGAATCCTTTACTTCCACCACCAGAATTCCATCGTGACAGAGGATCGCCGACAAATCTTTGGTTTCAATGCCGTCGGGCAGTTTATACTGTCGGGTGAAGCTTCTGGAGATAAAACCATGCTCATCCATTCTGGTTCCATGTTGAGCTTTTATCAGCAGCCAGCCCTCGAAGGTCTGAATGATGATATCTTCAGGGAGGAATTGGACCACGTCCAGCAGGACCTGGAAGCGGGATTCGCCTCTCTGGGGCGGCATCTCAGCGGCGTCCACTGGAGGAGCCTGGGCCGCCCTGGCCTTCCCCAGGTCCACCGTGGTTGGCCCGGGCAGTGCATATAAAGCGTGATCCAGCCTGCAGTCTTCCAGACCTCGAGCTTCGAACTCCTGCTCGTATCGCACTGGAGTCTCGATGAGGTGCCTCAGGATGATTTTTGCCATAGTGGAAGCAAAGCCGGCATCCAGCAGCGTCCTCCCCGTCCGACGTCCGCGTGGAGCTTCGCCGCTGCCTTCCAACTGGATTATCAGAGGAGAGCTGCTCTTCGCTTATAACTCCGCGCAGACGCAACTCTTTAATTAGACCTGAATCACAGTGCCGCACGCTCCCTCTTGTCTTTTCGCTCCTGCTGACAATGAACAGCTATTTATAGGGTGTGTTTCGAAGTTGCTTTTAGCACACAGCCTGCTCGAGCTGCCGAGTCAAGGATTGCCCTTACATTCTCAGTTATCCTTGGCAAGTGTGTCGGCCTCGCTTACCCAGAGAGAAAAAGAGAGTCAGAAACAATATTTGAGAAATATCTGAGTGCTCTGTCTTTGTGAACTACAGTGAACTGAGGGATCAGAACAACCTAGAGATGAGCACTTATCTTGGATAAACTAAGTCTGCACTAATCCTAGTCTCCAGGCACAAAGTCAGGGGGAGGTGACTTGAGCTTTAAATTGACTAGGAATCAATTACACACACACAGGCCCATTAAAATCTCAAACATTCAACAAGCCCTCAGCCCTCTGTCCTATACATTTACTTTCATTTCATCCTTTAATCTTCTATCCTTAAGTGACATCTGAGCCAGGCCATCTGGGTTTCTTAAATTTGACTCATGAAAAATGAGATCAAATGACTGAGCCAGACAATGATGTCCAACCTCAGATGGGGTTGGAAAGGCATAGAACAGAGAATTTTAGTAAGGAAAATAGAGCTCCAGGGCAGAGAAAAAGCTTAAAGCTTTTTGACTATTTGATACTAAAGCCCAGAAAACTAAGGATTAATCTAGTAGTGGCTCTGCTGTTGAAATGGCAAAAATAAATAACATAACTCTTAACTGTAACCCCTTTAACATTAAATTTAGATTGAAAAAGAATGAGGTAACTCTTTATCCACTGCTATGGCAAGATATCCAAGACATGTTAAGTACAAAAGGAAAGTCCAGGACAGCATATAATGTGCTGTATTTGTCTTTTATCTTAAGTAGGCATTTGCTTCTGAAATAGAATCTGAAAGTTATGTCATGGGGAACAGAAGTTGCCTCCTGGGATGGTAGCAGAGTGATCAGAAGGCAGGGGCTAGAGGGAGACTTGCCTATCACTATAAACACATTTGTGCTTTTAACTTTTATACTGTGTTTGTAATGAACATACACACAAGAGGGTTTAAAATATAGAAAACTTCCTCTCCATAGAGGTTAGTATTCTCTAGAATAGGTAGACTCCAGAATACCTTTCCTTAAAACACATGTCCATTTTCTTAGAATTAAAAATAAATCTAACTAGTTTTTAGTTTTAGTTTTTTATGGTAAAAAATCTGCCTGCAATGCCAGAGACCCAGATTTGATCCCTGGGTTGGGAGGATCCTCTGGAAAAGGGAATGCCAACCTTTTCCAATATTCTTGCCTTGGAGATCATGGACAGAGGAGCCTGTGGGCTATCGTTCATGGGATCACAAAAAATTAGACATGACTGAGTGACTAACACTTTCACTTTCACTTAGGAAAGTCTAAAAAATTAAAAACTAAAAAACAAAATTTTAAATTTTTTAAATTTTAAAAATTAAAAATTAGAAAACAGAAGGGAACAATTTCCTTTAGCTCTTTTATAATACCCTAAAACTCTGAGTGGATTGGTATATAGTTTAAAATATGCCTTAATTATGCTGTTCACACACAGCTTTTTTGACTTGCATTTTGCAGGTTGATGACTCTTAATGGAAAAATGTATTCTTTGAAATCTTTAATGTCCTCTGACTCACAAAATATTGAGAGATGTTTTCATTGATGCTGCTCTGAGTGGTAAGTCAAAAACAGAACTCACTACCAGTGGCAGGAAATATATACGGTACTAAGGATTTGGCTTTAAATTGCTGGAAAGAGTCATAGCAAAATTGAGAAGAAAGTATATAGATTTTCTATATATCCCCTGCCCCCACACATACATAGCATCTCCCATGGTCAGCATCCCCACCAGAGGGTACACTTGTTATGAGAAGTGAACCTACATTAATAACATTGTTTACATTAGGTTTCACTCTTTGCGTTGCACATTCTGTGAATTTGCCCAAAGGTATAATCACGTGTATCCACCAAAACTGTATTATACAGAGTTGTTTCACTGCCCTAAAAATCCTCTGAGCTCCATCTACTCACCTCCCCTCCTCCCAACCTTTGTTCTGAAAAACTGCTGTAAAAAATAAGCCTGTGTATTTGCTGTGCTGGGTCTTCATTGCTGCCCTCCAGCTTTCTCTAGCCTTGAGCGAGGGCTGCTCCCAGAGGTGGCTTCTCTTTCGTGGAGCGTGGGCTCTAGAGTGCGGGCTCAGGAGTTGCGGCACATGGGCTCATTGCCCCAAGGCATGTGTAATCTTCCTGGACCGCGATCAAACTCATGTCCCCTGCATTGGCAGGTGGATTCCCAACCATGGGATCACCAGGGAAGGCCAAAAAAAAAAAAAAAAAAATCGATTAAAAAAACTAAAACTTCTCTAAAAAAATAAATACTAGAAAGATGCTGGTAGGGTGGACAGAGAAAAACATAGCCAAATTATGGGTTATTGCCTTAAGGATCTCTAAAATTAGTGAGGAGGACTAGATATGAGTGATGTTTCCATGTTGCTTGTATGACTGAGTTGCTGAGGTTTAAAGGGAGTAGTCACATTTCTGGAGCAAACACCCAAGCCTTCTACTTCTGCTGTTTCCCCAAACTGCCCTTTGACCCTAATCCTGCGCCTTCTATCCTCCTCTAGGCTTCTGTTCAACCACTTACCCCTTTCTTGATGTTCTCTAGTCTCTCACTCTCCACAGGCCTCTTTCCATCAGCATAAAGTCAGTTGTACCTCATCTTTTTAAACCAAAACAAGCCCTTATGTCACCCCCTAGCTAATTATTCCCCTCCCAGCCCAGCTCCTTGAATTTGCAGCCTGTGTTCAATGATAACTCTTTATGCTATTGCAAAATAACTCTGCCCTGGACTGATGTCAAAGTCAGCCTTATTGCCAAATCTATACTTTAACTTCCTTAACCTCTTGAGCGTTTGACATAAGCCTCTCAGCAGGAAAGAATGTGAACTATTTTTGTCCTAGCCCTGTCGAGAGAACAACTAGAGTTTTCTCTTATCCTATTCCATGCATTCTCAGTGGAGGTGATATCACCCTTAAGGGGGCAAAAGTTGGTTCTTATGGAGCAAATCAATCAAACAAAAAATTCATGTTATCTAAGATTATACCAAATCTTAGCTCTAGGGAATGGATTATGGTCTTCCAAAAGGCCAAGGTACATAAACAGTCATAAAGAATATCTGTGGAATTAACATTTCATGGGGGAGAGGGGGGAGAAATCAGGTGGAAAATGTCTTAAAGACTCTTGGGGGTGGAAGGCTGGAGCAGTAATAAAGAAAAAATTGAGGATGCAGTTCTAGTTGGCTTCATGAATTGCTCATCCAGACCCCAATGGTGTCAGGGGCTCTTTGGGGGGATTTCAGTACCAACAAGGCTTAGGGTCTGAGAAGGTTCCCTAGAAAGAGTAATCTCATGGCCTGGACAAAAAGATGATAAAGGGGGATAAATGGAGCTTTGGGAATTCAAGTGTTCCTGGCAACAGAGTGACATGTTCCAGGGCCTGGAGCCAGAAGAAGATTCTGTGTTTGGAGGACAAAAGACACAGCATGACCACAGTGCAGGCCACAGAGTAGGAAGTGGGAGAAATGAGGGTGGAGAGGTGGGGAGCAGGGACCAGATCAGGAGAGATTTGTATGTCATCTTTGTTTTCAAATAGCTACCAGTTGCTCTGTGATACAAGAATTCTTGTTTTAGAGTAAACACTAATCTTCCTCTTCATAGTCAAAAGGCCCACTGAGGATTTTTTTTTCCAAATTAAGGTTTAGATTCTATTCTGAAACATAGGTGTTAACTTCACAAAGACCCAAATCAGTGCCTTCTTCACTTTTCTGACTATACCCACAATAAGAAACATATCGTCACCAGTGGACACACATACGCACATGTGTGCGTGCTCAGTCATGTCCAACTCTTTGTGAGCTCATGGACTGTAGCCCGCCAGGCTCCTCTGTCCATGGGATTCTCCAGGCAAGGACACTTGAATGGGTTGTCATTTCCTCCTCCAGGGGATATCTTCCTGACCCAGGGATCAAACCTACATCTCCTAAAGCTCCGGCATTAGCAGGCAGATTCTTTACCACTGAGCTACCTGAAAAGCCCACATATACCCATACTGGGTACAAAACATTTAGCTTTACTATATGTAATACACTCTGATGGTCTCTATTTGATTCCATTTAGCTTAACAGTGAGCCTTGCAACTCACTAAATTGATTTTACAGCCAGTTTGGGAAGCACTTAGTTAACTTTTTATATTATTAAGCAAGGTGGTTCATCATCCTTGTAGGGTGAGTTATCCCTCTGTAGGGAGACTATGATGGTCTCCACTGGTTTTTCTTCTGTGGCTGCAGAGAGATGTTGAGTGGGTAAGGAAGCAAGAGATGTAGCAAGACCAGATGGCATAGCTTGTGTCAAGTGCTGAAAGGTTAAGAATGATAAGGATGGAAGCACAGACTTAGCAGTGAGGGTGTCTTTGATTTAATGAGGGAGAGTCAGAGGCAAAATCGGGCCAAGGTTGAACTGCAGTTGTTTGGGGAGTGCATGTTGCAATTTCAAGGAGTTGGGTTGGGAGGAGATGGAACACATTCACTAGAGGCTGACATAAGGTTTGGAAGGCTTGTTTTGTTTTAATAAGATTTTCTTAAGAAAAGTGACCATTAGTCTGATGGAAAGGAGAGAATTGGTTAGTAAGGGGCCCTGATGGGCCATAGTTGATGGAGTTTGAGACCTGAAGGGCTGATATCCTAAATATTCCTTTTAAACAAAGTGGTTTTCTTATGCCATCCTCAAATCATGAGTAAAGTTTTTGTTCAGTGTTTCAGCCTGGTGTCAAATAGACTTCGAGAGAATCAAGGCAGAGATTGTACCAGGCTTTGGGGAAACAAGTGCAAAGGGCCTCTGCTATCTGAGGAAGCAGTAATGAGACAGAAGCAGATGATATCAGCAGTCTGGAAAGAGATAAAAGTGACAACCGACTTAGAACATAGACACATGCCTGAAGGAACCCTAAAAATACAATTATTACAAATGATAATTTGATTGGACTTTGCTGCAATCTTGGAGGCTGGAGTCAGCTCTGGAATGTTAGCCTTAAGGCCATGAAGGAATTTACATTTGAGATAGAAGCCGTTTTAACAGGGTTTGAGAGGATAGACCAGGAGAGAGTCCCTACTGTGTTCACTCTGCCTTCCCTAGTCCCTCCTATTGGGTTTACCAAGGCACCCACTTTGAGGCTTGACCCTGCTTCTGCTCCCAGGCTCATTACAACCAACAGCTCATCAACAGCCTCAGCTCGCTATCACAGGGACTCACATCAGACCTGACCTTCTCAGAGCCTGTGGCGTAGCCAACAACCAGGAGTCTGCCTGTCCTTCTGAGTCTCCAGCCAGATTCCAAATTAGAGTTGGCATCAACCCCCCCATTGGAGTCACCCAATTTGTAAAGCTGAATGTTAGCCACGGGTTTCTCCTTTTGAGGCCTTTTTTCCTGCCAGGTTCCACAGGCCCTCTTAAGGCCTGGATGCCATAAGGCCTGGTAAGGTTCTGAATCTTAGCTGGTGCCTGGGTCCAGGAGACTCAGGTAGAGCCTCCCTGTTCTTTCTGTAGCCATAGATCTAGTTCCTATGTCTTCTACCTTCTAGCTAGGCTGCTACCAAGCTGTCTGAGTTCTGGCTTAAAACAGCACCTGGGATCCTTGCCAGTCATCGAAGGATGACCTGTAACCATTGCTTAAGCAGCTATGCCTTTTAACTTAGTGGTGGAGCCTATAGTGCAGCCAGAGGGAGCAGCCAGGTAGCTTCGTGCCTCCCCTGCCTCATCCTCCTTTTCCTGACGTGGATTTTCTGAGCACTAGTGGTCCTCTCTCCTGAACCTGGAGCCAAGTCTCCGAACTTGGGCCCATCTCATCTCCAATAGACCCACTACTTCATGGTGGTTAATAAAACAGACTAAGCATGCATTCTTTGGCACATAGCTTCACCTGAGTATGTTTCAATTTCTTCATCTCTAAAATGTGCAAAAGCAACAGAATGTACCTCCCAGGGACATTGGTAAGATTGAACCTAATTCTGGCCACAAAGCATTTTCACTATAAGGCATTCTGCTAAGTGATCAATAAATGAAGTGTTCCTGGTGATCTCTCTAAATCATAAACAGACTGGACACTTGAAGTTATTTGTTGTCAATCAAAAACTTTAATCCTTTTTCTCAGCTACTCTTTAGAATCTTCTTGGAAAAGCATATAAATCTAATTTTCTAGGGCAATACATGTTACTGAAGCCCAGATGGTATTTTAAATGGAATATATTCTAAAATCTTGGACACAGAGGGTGCTTTTGACTGTCACCGACTGGTGTAAGGTTTCTACCTTCAAAATAGGACCAACCAAGCAGCTGTCTTTGGCTCATGTTAACATTCCCATTCGAAGAGGCGGTTTCTAAGATATACTAAGCTCCTTTAGTTGCTGGGCCAAAAAAGCAAGACATGACATATTAGTTTCAGACTGGAAAGAAACAGAGATCCCGGAATTTCTACTGAGCTGTAAAACTAAATCCAGACGTGGTTGTGACGTGAAAGTCTGAAAATGAAGCCAGGAGTGGTTTCATATTTTTGTGAGATAACTGCCCTCTGGTGGCAGAGATTAGAGTTACACTCATAAGAGATATACTAATAACTGAAATTCTGAATGAGCACCTCATTCCTCTTGTCTTTTGACTCTGTGTTCCAAATAAAGGTGCTCATACACTGAGCCCATTTCACTATCCTTCCCAACCCTTGCAGCTTTTAGATCATTTGTATTTGGATGGGAGGTGGGATAAGGATTGGGAAATTTTTGAAGAATAAATTTTGAAACCTTGCTTTCTGATTGAAAACTATCAAGCACAAACTATGCTGATTCTATATAAATGTACCTAAAGAGTGTGATTAAAGAAACAGTTTTTAGGGAGAATAAAGACCTAAATTTGAATCCTCACTCTGCCCTTCACACTCTCTGTTTGCTCTAGGGCAAGTCACGACTTCTCTAAGGCTTCATTTCTTCTTTGCCAGGAAAATGGGAAAAATACATCTCTCTCTTAGGGTTGTTGTGAGGATTAGCAAAGAGATATAAAACATTTAGACTAGAACCTGGCACATAGAAAGTGTTCAACAAATATTAGATATTATTATTTGTAATATACAATAAGATTAGAATTCTTTAGAGAAAGAAACATCCATTTCAACTCAGTAGTGGCTATTTTAAAAGCCCATGTTTCTTTAAATATTAATCAAGGCCTTGGCAAGTGTGAGATGTTATTAGATAACTATACAAGCCACTAATTCTGTGCAGATAAGGTTCAGATCAAGCCAGACCCTGGGAGAGATATACCTAAGGCTTTCCTATCATTCCAGAGTGTCTTTATCAGCTATGATCAAATGATTTTTATTCTTTTTCCACAGTTTGCTCTTAAGCCCTTTATTACTATTAACATTACTTTTTAGTTGTTGAACTACCAAGCTTGAGAAACTCAAGTCTGCTTTTTTAACCTGAGGAAAATTGCAAGGAAATACAACTTGCCAAATGGTTCTTGGCAGGGGGAGGGAGGTATTATTTCTTCCACAATATAGTTTAACTTAAAGGTCAGATAAGGATGTCAGGTTAAAGAAAATGTAGGATTGGAGACTGTAAGCAAAGGGTAGAGTGAAGAATTGGCAGTCAGTGGCAGAGACAGAATGCAGGAGTCCTAACCAGCTTTGTAGCCCCAGGTAGGTCATCATCACATCCATGGACCTCAGTTCTCAGGTGGAAAAACAGAAAAACGACTTAACTAAAAGTTAAAAAGAAAAAAAGATGGAGAAAAGAAGACACACAGGTACGACGCTGTTTCTATGCAGCTTGCCAAAGTGTTCTCCAAAACATTAACCATTTTCTTTTTTGTCCCCCTGTTTTCCAGCCCTAGCAACTGCCTTTCTGTCCATTTCACACTCATGCCTAGCAGCCCAGGCCAGGTGAGTGGACCAAGAGTAGACCCCTGACAAGAGGTGAGCCAGTCAGATTCTATGGGGGCGTGGCATTGGGATTCTGAGACATCAGGCCCTTGTCGGCCCTTGGGCTGAGGTGTGCATGGCATTGAACGGGCATTTCCCGCCATGACAGGTCCAAGGCAGAGAGGGACAGTCCTTGTGTCCAACTTGCTCTCCTTTCTCTGTGGGGAACTGCAGAGAAGAGTGCTCATGCAGCCTCAGAGAGAATAGTTGTCTTGGAATTAGGACTTCCCTAGAAACCAAAAAAAAAATTGCTAAGAACCGATTCCCAAGTCACTTCTTGCCCTTGTGTTAATACTTTGTTAAACAACACTTGTATCATTTGGATAAAATTATCTTATTTCTAGAGCTAGTGTTAGTAGGTTTCTGCTAATCTTTAAAAAGCAAACACATATGGGTAAAGGAGAGCTTTGAGGAATTTATTCTGGGGCTCAAGACCCCAGTAAATCCATGATTAGTTAGTCCTGGACTGACTCCAAGAAGGGGCATTTCAGACACAATCCAAGCTGTTAGAGATACATTTGAGGGCAGAAGAATCTTCTTTCAGTTCAGTTCAGTTCAGTTGCTCAGTCGTGTCTGACTCTTTGCGACCCCATGAATCGCAGCACGCCAGGCCTCCCTGTCCATCACCATCTCCCGGAGTTCACTCACACTCATGTCCATCGAGTCCGTGATGCCATCCAGCCATCTCATCCTCTGTCGTCCCCTTCTCCTTCTGCCCCAAATCCCTCGCAGCATCAAAGTCTTTCCCAGTGAGTCAACTCTTCGCAGGAAGTAGCCAAAGTACTGGAGTTTCAGCTTTAGCATCATTCCTTCCAAAGAAATCCCAGGGTTGATCTCCTTCAGAATGGACTAGTTGGATCTCCTTGCAGTCCAAGGGACTCTCAAGAGTCTTCTCCAACACCACAGTTCAAAAGCATCAATTCTTCGGTGCTCAGCTTTCTTCACAGTCCAACTCTCACATCCATACATGACCACAGGAAAACCCATAGCCTTGACTAGATGGACCTCAGTTGGCAAAGTAATGTCTCTGCTTTTGAATATGCTATCTAGGTTGGTCATAACTTTTCTTCCAAGGAGTAAGCGTCTTTTAATTTCATGGCTGCAGTCACCATCTGCAGTGATTTTGGAGCCCAAAAAAATAAAGTCTGACACTGTTTCCACTGTTTCCCCATCTATTCCCCATGAAGTGATGGGACCAGATGCCATGATCTTCGTTTTCTGAATGTTGAGCTTTAAGCCAACTTTTTCACTCTCCTCTTCTTAGGTTTCCTCAAATCCATAGCAGCCTCCTATGCTATTTTCCTGGCTCTAATGGGAATTCTAGAGGAATATACTTGATCAGACTTTCTATTTTGTTACAAAGCAAACAGCTAAGAACAGTTGTTCAGTCACTAAGTTCTGTCTGACTCTTTGCACCCCCATAGACTGCAGCATGCCAGGCTTCCCTGTCCTTCACTGTCTCCCATAATTTGTTCAAACTCGTGTCCTTTGAGTTGGTGATGCCATCCTACCATCTCATTCTGTTACCCCCTTCTCCTCCTGCCCTTTCGTAGCATCAGAGTCCTTTCTAATGAGTCAGCTGTTTGCATCAGGTGGCCAAAGTGTTAGAGCTTCAGCTTCAGCATCAGTCCTTCCAATGAATATTCAGGGTTAATTTCCTTTAGGATAGACTGGTTTGATTTCCTTGCTGTCCAAGGGCTCTCAAGAGTCTTCTCCCACACCACAATTCAAAAGCATCAATTCTTTGGTGCTCAGTCTTTATGGTCCAACTCTCACATCCTTATATGACTACCAGAAAAACCACAGCTTTGACTATACAGACCTTTGTAGGCAAAGTGATGTCTCTGCTTTTAATATGCTAAGATCTAAGATCTTATAATTGAAAAAAACTCAAGGTGGTATTTTTACGGACTAGACTCAGAAAGTCCTCTCTGGAGGCCCGTTTGGAGGAAGAATGTAGGCTTACCCAACTGAGGCAATCTGCTCGCGTGCTCATGCGGCCCATCCATTCAGACCTCATGACAGGCAGTGTTGCATGATGGTCAAGAGCATAAGCTACAGAATTAGTTGTCTGAGTTCAAATGCTGACTCCACTCAGGACCTAAACTTCTAGTAATAGCTTAGTATCCAACTCATTGGGTTCTTGTAACACCAAATGAGTTCATACATGGAGCATCCAGTAGGTAGCAGACACAGTTGTAAATACTTTTACATAAAAATAAAAGGTGGCCTGTATGCATATAAAGTGCTTAGCTTGTTGGTCACAGGTGGAACTAGAGAGACAGCTGAGAAACTGGGTGTGTAGGTTGTCTACATGTGGGAAGGCATGCTTAGTGCTTTGATAGTAAGACCCAGTTGGTATTAATTAAAATTCATAGCAACTCACTGCCCACAGCAATTGGTCAGCAATAGTCAAAGGGCAGAACAAACCCCAGTGGTTTCTTTACCTCTCTATGTGTCGGCAGGCATGCTCACAGCGGACACTGTTCTGAAGATGTCTTTTCTAAGCCCCAGAGCAAGATGCACTATCTCATAGCCAGTTCCTGAGCTTCATAGCTTGATGGAAGCAAAGTCAACAGGCTTGTCTCCTTGAGTGGCATGTTATGTCAGAACACCAACACAGAGCACATACTCAAGGGTTCATTTCTTTCCTTTACTTCTACAAAACATTAACTTTACTGGGTCGCCACATCTCATTGCAACAATCTGGCCATCTCTTAAGTACCTCCTTGTGATAACATCTTAGTAGTTACAGCATGTGCTTTTATAGAATGTATTTGTTTCATTTCTCACAACACTGTACACTGCTTTTCCCAACCCATGAAAAGTGTAGACTTCAATAATCTACTGCCTCCAGGACTATAACCTCCAAGGAACCTATCTTTACAACTTCACTGCCTGCATCTCCTTCTTCCTACCCTTCCTTCAAACACACACACACACCCCTTGACATTTACCCACTGAAACTTTTCCCCAGATTTCCGAAACACTGTCCCAAGTCGCTGTCTTATGTGTGTAGGTCACATGCCCCTTAGGAAATGATTTAAGGAGAATTAAAAAAATAGACTACTACAGAGGTGAGGATTGAGGAAAAGCCTAGTGTAATGCAATGGCCCCAGGGCTACCAAGAGCAGAAAATTATTACAACCTTCAGGAATATTCTCAGTTTTGATTTACAATGACAAGGAAACTTTGGGGTTTTTGTTAGCTGTGGCAGCCACAGAAGTGTACCATTCAATTCCCCAGTGAAGAAAGGAGTAGACTTGGGAAATGCAAGCGTGGGGCTAGCGACGGCTTCCAGGAGTGAGAATTGTGAGAGTGTTTGGCTTTTGAGCTGAGGCCCCACCTGTTCCAGAAATCTCCCTGCTTCCTCCCCTGTCCCCCAAGACTAAGGTCTGTGGGGGCTCTAGAGCCTGGATGCTTCTATCCACACGGAGCATCTCTTACAGATCGTCTTCACTCTGGAGCACCCGTCATGTCTGCATCACAGCCTGAGGCTCTCCATCCTGTTTGTTCCCCACTCTCTTGTGATAGGCGGCAGATCTCCATCAGGCTGTGAAAGCTCTCCCAGTCCATCTCCCTTCCTCCTCTTCTTCTTCACAGGCATTTCATCCCAGCAAGCCTTTTATGCTTCTAACTCTATCTCAATATCCGCTTCCCAGAGAACCCAACTAACTCAGCGGCCATTCTTGGCCATGTCTGGGGATTGAAGAGAAGAGGAAGCCAGTCCATACAGAGACTGGAGGAGAAGACAGGAGGATGGGTTTCCCTTCACCTGTTTCCACGTCCTTCCAGAGATCTGACTTCTTTTACATCCATGACTTCCTTGGGACCCTATTAATAAATTTCTTGTTTCTTCTTGAGTTAACCTAGGCTTTTACTCTTCTGTCACAAGGATAATTAATTAATAGACTTTTTTTTTGACATCCTCTTCAAAAAGAGGGAAGAGTCAGAGCCATAAAATCTCTATCCTAACTAGTCCCCTTACACAGCTCTACCAGTGCTCACCCCCAACCCCCCGCCGTCCACAACAGTAAGTCTGAAAGGGATAAAAAAAACCACCAAGAAAATTCCCCCAAGACAAGGTGGAAGAGGGAAGCCAGGGCAAGAGATGATCAACATTAATTGAAATAATCCTCTTATTCTATGGAGGAAATGGGAATTCCTACTAAGTTAACCAGAAGAGAAAAAAAAATGTAAAGGTGTAATTGAATCTTTTAATTGAATTAATTTTAATTGAAGCAGTTAAAAATAAACTTTTTTTTAAATTGGCTCTGTGAGCAGCAGAGAAAATAAACTATAGAATATATTTCCATGTTTGGGGGCCTCTATCATTCCAATATATTTTAGTGACATAACATTGAATACCTACTATGTGCCAGGTCCAGGAAAAGTATGGGCTATGTGAAGATAAAAAACTCATTTCTTAAAATCTCAGATAAGTGCAGGAGACAAATGATGAAAAAGAAGACTAGTGATAAACACTTAGAAAAAAATTTCATTGACTTGGGTTGTACCAGTTTTTAGTAAAGAAAGGCAGTAGCCAGGGACCGGTTACTGATGCATTGGAACAAAAAGAAAAAATACCATTTTTCCAAGACGAATGGGAATTCTTTGATAATTAGGCATGTTTTGAAATGAGGAAGAGAAATTCTATACTAAATGTAACTATGGAGATCTATCAAGTGAAGAATGAGGGCTTCCCCCTGGTGGCTCCATAGTAAAGAATCCGCCTGACAAGGCAAGAAACACAGGTTCGATCCCTGATCTGGGAACATCCCACATGGTGTGGAGCAACTAAACCCGTGCAGTACAACTATTGCGCCTGTGCTCTAGTGCCTAGGAGCCACAGCTAGGCTCCACGTGCCCTAGAACCCATGCTCCGCAGCAAGAAAAGCCACTGCAATGAAGCCCATACTTTGCAGCTAGAGAGCAGCCCGCACTCACTGCAACCAGAGAAAAGCCTGCACGCAGCAAACACCCAGCACAAGTGAAAACAAAGAAATATATAAAATAAGTGAAAAAATTAAAAAGAGAAATGAAAAAGATCGGGCATTAATATCAGCAGGACATTACCCTAAGCTGTGTCTCCTAAGAGCCCCAGCTCCAAACCTGCTTTGAAGTCCTCCTAGGAAGTGTGCCGCTGGTGAGGACAGCCCGAAACCTGAGTCCTTCATGAACCTCTCCAAATCAGTTCTCTCCAGCTTTACTGCCATCATATCTTTTTGCCTTTTCAACCTAGACAATATATTAAAAAGCAGAGACATTACTTTGCCAACAAAGAAATCATTCTTCATACAATATTGGAAAGAGCTGTTCATTTCTGAGATCACACAAAGTATCATTCTATTCATGTTTGCCTCTGGAAGATTAAAGAGCCACAGTAGGTAAACAGCAGCTCTACAGAGGGATTCTTAAGTGATCAAAGAGGAATGACAGCCGGAGCCCAGTGACTTTCATCCCAGTGGCCTGCGGAAGCAGAAATTAACAGGGAACCTCAGTGAAGGCCGATCTGCAGACAAAATGAAATTCTGTTTAAGTCAGGTTTCTAGGTTACACAGCCCAGAAGCGACTGCCCTCAAAAATCAGGTTTGCTTTAAGAACCAGCAGATTAAATAAAGGATACAGAAGCAGAAGTTTCATCTTACTGTGGCAGTCACTCTGGGGCAAAGCCAAAGGAAAGTGACTGTGTTCTACCCAGACTTGCAAATTCTGCTTCCACCTCTCCATGGTTTTACAGCGTTAACCCAAACTCGCACAGACATCTGTCCCTTCTGGCAACCTAGCCTTCCATTTCTCTAGGACATGTGTGTTCAGTTCAGTTCAGTCGCTCAGTTGTGTCCGACTCTTTGTGACTCCATGGACTGTAGCCCACCAGGTTCCCCTGTCCAGAGGACTTCCAGGCATGATTGCTCAATTCTAGCCTCATCCTCTTATCCTCATGATAGCCTGAATCAAGGATTTCAAATCAGGAAAACCTATGCTTGTTTCTGAGGCCTCAAGGCCGAGCATATCTTTTAGCTATGATCCTGAAGCTGGAGCTCCAATACTCTGGCCACCTGATGCGAAGAGCTGACTCATTGGAAAAGACCCTGATGCTGGGAAAGACTGAAGGCAAAAGAAGGGATCAGCAGAGGATGAGATGATTAGATAGCATTACCAACTCAATTGACATGAATCTAAGCAAACTCTGGGAGATAATGAAGGACAAGGAAATCTGATGTGCTGCAATCCATGGGGTCGCAAAGAGTCAGACACAGCTTATCAACTGAACAACAACAACAAAATCAGTAACCTAGCAAACCCTGAGCTTTAATACCTCAGTCCTGGCCTCTCTGAGCTTTAACTAGAGCTTTGCAGCCCACAGCACTGCAAAGGGGTAAGTCAGGAATTCTAAGCCTGACTAAGCCCCCACATTGAGCCCATCTATCTCAAGGCTAGAGCTCTGGGTCATGTTAGACCTTGCAGAAGGATCTCTTCACCCTGTTCTCACTATTTTCCAGTGAGTATTTCTTTACTCAAATACATAGGTCAGAGAATCCCTGTTCCCTTTGTGGCGGTGGGGGTGAAACACTGAAATAATAGTTTTTTTTGCAAAGATTCTGACCTAGCAGGTAACATATTATAATTGCATGTAGGTATTCACATACACAGGTCAACACACATGTACACATATGTATATCTCTGTGTGTATATATATATGGGTATGTGTAAATGCATAGAGAAAGTAAGTTTAAAGAAGAAGAATAGTGTTCCCAATACTCTGGGTCTTGGTTTATCTCATCTATAAAATGGACATAAGACAGCATATCCTGGAGGTTGTTTTGAGAATTTATTGAGATGTCTGGTAACAAGGGGCCTGGCATATATTGGCTGCAGAGCAAATAAGATCAGATTAATATTGTTAAAATAAATGTAGCCACCTCTCCTTTCAAATCTTGTATCAGGGGAAGGAATTTTTTGCTGTTCTGAGAGCGCTGGACAAAGAAAGCCTGCATGGCCAATCTCTGACTACCTTTGCAGAATCATCTACTTAAACTGTAAGAGGTTTGTCTACTTTATCTCAGTGACAACAAGACCTAATGTTCTATAGAAAAAAGATCTTCATGACCCAGAAAATCACAATGATGTGATCTCTCACCTAGAGCCAGACATCCTAAAAGGCGAAATCAAGTCGGTCTTAGGAAGCATGACTATGAACAAAGCTAGTGAAGGTGATGGAATTCCAGTTGAGCTATTTCAAATACTAAAACATGATGCTGTGTAAGTGCTACACTCAATATGACAGCAAATTTAGAAAATCCAGCAGTGGCCACAGGACAGGAAAAGGTCAATTTGCATTCTAGTCCCAAAGAAAGGCAGTGCCAAAGAATGTTCAAACTACTGCACAATTGCACTCATCTCACACGCTAACAAAGTAATGCTCAAAATTCCCCAAGCCAGGCTTAACAGTACATGAACCGTGAACTTCCAGATGTTCAAACCGGATTTAGAAAAGGCAGAGAAACCAGAGATCAAATTGCCAACATCCACTGGATCATCAAAAAAGCAAGAGAGTTGCAGAAAAACATCTACTTCTGCTTTATTGACAATGCTAAAGCCTTTGATTGTGTGGATCACCACAAACTATAGATAATTCTTAAAGAGATGGGAATACCAAACCACCTGACCTGCCTCCTGAGGAATTTGTATGCAGGTCAAGAAGCAACAGTTAAAACTGGACATGGAATAACAGACTGGATCCAAATTGGGAAAGGAGAACATCAAGATTGTATATTGTCACCCTGCTTATTTAACGTATCTGCAGAGTACATCATGCAAAATGCCAGGCTAGATGAAGCACAAGCTGGAATCAAGATTGCTGGGAGAAATATCAATAATCTCAGATATGCAGATGACACCACCTTTATGGAAGAAAGCAAAGAAGAACTCAAGAGCCTCTTGATGAAAATGAAAGGGGAGAGTGAAAAAGTTGGCTTAAAACTCAACTTTCAGAAAACTAAAATCATGGCATCTGGTCTCATCACTTCATGGCAAATAGATAGGGAAACAATGGAAACAGTGAGAATTTCCATGGGCTCCAAAATCATTACAGATGGTGACTGTAGCCATGAAATTAAAAGACACTTGGCTGCTTGGAAGAAAAGCTATGACCAACCTAGACAGCATATTAAAAAGAAAAGACATTACTTTGCCAACAAAGGTCTGTCTAGTCAAGGCTATGGTTTTCCCAGTGGTCATGTATGGATGTGAGAGTTGGACTATAAAGAAGGCTGAGCGCCGAAGAATTGATGCTTTTGAACTGTGATGTTGGAGAAGACTCTTGAGAGTTCCTTGGACTGCAAGGAGATCCAACCAGTCCATCCTAAAGGAAATCAGTCCTGAATATTCATCAGAAGGACTAATGCTAAAGCTAAAACTCCTATACTTTGGCCACCTGGATGCGAAGAACTGACTCATTTGAAAAGACCCTGATGCTGGGAATGATTGAAGGTGGGAAGAGAAGGGGACGACAGAGGATGAGATGATTGGATGCCATCACTGACTCAATGGCCATGAGTTTGAGTAAGCTCCGGGACTTGGTGATGGACAGGGAGGCCTGGCGTGCTGCAGTCCATGGGGTCGCAAAGAGTCAGACACGACTGAGTGACTGGACCGAACTGAGCTGGATGCTCTATGGCCCTCAAGATGTCTCTGGCACTGTTCTTGGGATGTTATATCAGCTAGTTTAATCTTCACTTGAATCCTGTGAAGACATTTTATTTTTACCCTAATTTGAGGAAATAAGGAAACGAGGGCCCAGAGGGGTTAAGTAAACTGTCAACATACAGCTGGACTGGGACAGAGTAGAAATTGGATCCTTACAGACAGGCTTGTCTGTGCTAGAAATTGTATGTGATAGAAAATACTCTGCCCTGAAGAAACACTTGTTCCACATGTACAAAGAGGCACATGCAGTTACGTTCACTGCAGTACTGATAAGTGAAGTCTTGGAAATCATCAGAGTGCCTATCAACAGGAAACTGAAGACGTTTGTCATGGCACGTTCGTGCTGTGGAATACCATGCTGAACTTTCTGGTTTACTTTGGTTTGGCTTTTACTGTGAACGTCATGGAACAATGTTCCAGAGATATTAGGTGAAAATGTATGTTGCAAAGCAGGTACAGAATGACATCATTTATTTAAGATGTGAAAAGCTCCACATTTTCAATAGATAGTTAACTCTGTAACTATAGACGTATAAAATGCAAGAGTATTTTAAAGATCTGAAAATGGGGGCCAAGTTACAACAAGTTTTGGTGTTTCTGCATGTTTAAATTTTTTGACAATGGAAATTCCTCGGTCTCTTATCTGTGTGTATTTATGTATTTACTTATTATTGAAGTATGAAAAAGTGTAAACAAATTATTGAAGTATAGTTGATGTACAGCATTATATAAATTACAGATGTACAATATAGATATACAATATATTGCTATACAAATATACAAATGATTTCACAATTTTTTAGCCTATACTATGTTTATCATTATTACTAAATACTGGCTTTATTCTCTGTACTGTGCAATAGATCCTCATAGCTTATTTTTCATATAATGGTTTGTACTTCTTACTCCCCTACCCCTATCTTGCCCTCCCGTTCCCTCTCCCACTGGTAACCGCTGGTTTGTTCATTTTATCTGTGAATCTGCTTCTTTTTTGTCACATTCACTAATTTGTTGTATTTTTTAGATTTCACATGTAAGTTATCTGTGTATTTAAATGGAATATATATATATATATATATTTTTTTTTTAGTTAATAATATGAAACAAGCATTTCTCCTCACTTCTTCTTACATCCTTCAGTTTGTCCATCTTGGAAAAATGGGTTCCCCTGTGATATTCTTCTGTCTGTCATCCCTGGAATGCTGGTTACCTGTTTCTACAGTAATCACCCTTGGGAAATGGATCCCCGATCCCAAGCCTTCCTAGCCCCCCATATTTCATTTCATATTTTTGTGGACTTTAACATTCTAACTTGTCTTTCTTCCTGGGCTACAGCCAAGAATCTCTGTAGGAAAAGGTGTAGATTTGAGAGAGAGGTGAGTATCTCTGATACAAACCAGTTGAAAACTTGATTTAAAAAATTAACTTAGGATCCATGCATCTATGGCCACCTAGTCTGTAACAAAAGAAGCAGGAATGGAGCAAAGACAGTTTCTTCAGTAAATAGTGCTGGGAAAACTGGGCAGCTACATGTAAAAGAATGAAATTGGAACACTCCCTAATACCATACACCAAAATAAACTCAAAATGGATTAAAGACCTAGATGTAAGGCTGGATGCTATAAAACTCTTAGAGGAAACCAAAGGCAGAACACTCTTTGATATAAATCACAGCAAGATTTTTTTCATTCCACTTCCTAAAGTAATGAAAGTAAAAACAAAAATAAACAAATGGGATTTAATTAAACTGACTTTTGCATGGCAAAGGAAACCAAAATAAAATGAAAAGACAACCCTCAAAATAGGAGAAAATATTTGCAAACGAAGCAACTGACAAAGGATTAGTCTCCAAAATGTACACACAGCTCATGCATTGTAATATTTTAAAATATTTAAAAATGGGCAGAAGATCTGAATAGACATTTCTCCAAAGACATACAGATGGCCAAAAAAAAAAAAAACCACACATGAAGAGATGCTCAATTTTATGAATTATTAGAGGAGTGCAAATCAAAAGTACAGTAAGGTACCACCACAAGTGGTCAGAATGGCTATCATCAAAAAAATAAATGCTAGAGAGACTGAGAAAAAGCAACCCCCCTACACTGTTGGTGGGAATATAATTTGGTATAGCCACTATGGAGAATAGTATAGAGGTTCCTTAAAAGCTAAAAATAGAGCTATCATATGATCCAGCAATCCCACTTCTGGCATATATCTGGGGAAAAAAAAAAAAAACAAAACATAAGTTGAAAGGATGCATGTGCCCCGGTATTCTCTGCAGCACTATTTACAATAACCAGAACATGGGAACAACCTAAATGTCCATCAACAGAAACAGGATAAAGAAGAAGCAGTACATCTGTACAGTGAAATATTACTCAGCAGCAAAAAGGGAGAAACTGCCATTTACAGTGACCTGAATGGACCCAGAGACCGTCAGAGTGAAGTCTGTAAGAGAAAGACAAATATACGATATCACTTATATGCAGAATATAGAAAAAAGGTTCAAACGAACTTAGAAGCAACCCTGAATATTCATTAGAAGGACTGAGGATAAGGATGAAGCTCCAATACTTTGGGCACCTGATTTGAAGAGCTGACTCACTGGAAAAGACCCTGATGCCAGGAAAGACTGAGGGCAGAAGGAGAAGGGGGCAACAGAAGATGAGATGGTTAGTTAGCATCACCGACTCAATGGACATGAGTTTGAGCAAACTCCAGGGGATAGTGAAGGACAGGGAAGCCTGACATGCTGCATTCCATGGGGTCGCAAAGAGTTGGACACGACTGAGCGACTGAACAACAACAAAGAAAAATGGTAGAAATGAACTTAGAGTCACAGACATAGAAAACAAGCTTATGGTTATTAAGTGGGGAAGAGAGTTGAGGGAGGGATAAATTAAGAGTTTGAATTAGCTGGTATTAAATTTTAAAAAATGAGGCATGGAACCCAGTGGTTTTCCCATCTAATTGTATGAATTTCTGATGTCTGCTCTCATTTGGTTGGGGAGTGGGAACATCAGTGGATATTTTCACTGGGCTTCATTTGCTTGATTTAAGTACACATGAATGTCTGAAGCCCATGAGTGGCAGCTTGCAGGCTGTCTGTCCCTTCCATCCATTCTGGAGTCCCTTGAGATGGCATTTAAGCTGTCCTCAGCTAACTCTGTCCCTTGATGGGACCCCTGAAGGGTTTCCTAACCCTATGTCTCTTTCCTATCACCTCCCTATTTCCTGTGCAGGGGAACTTTGCCTGTTTTGATTGTCCTTTTCCTCTGCAGTTAAACTGCTTGGGCTAAAGTTGTGTCAGCTATGGCGATCTTTTTCTTAGTCCCTTTTCATTTCAACATCTGGCTTTTCAATTCATCTTTTCCCTTTTTTTCATTTGTTGTCTAAATATTTGTTGTTCAGTTGCTAAGTGGTGTCTTTACTCTTTACAACCCCATGGACTGTAGCACACCAGGCTTCTCTGTCCTCCAGTATCTCCCGGAGTTTGCTCAAGTTCATGTTCATTGAGTTGGTGATGCTATCTAACCATCTCATCCTCTGCTGACCCCTTCTCATTTCACCTTCAACCTTTCCCAGCAACAGGGTCTTTTCCAGTGAAGCAGCTCTTCACTTCAGGTAGCCAAAGTACTGGAGCTTGAGCTTGAGCTTCAGCATCTGTCCTTCCAAATATTCTGTCCTGAATCAGTCTGGAATATTCAGGGTTGATTTTCCTTTAGGATTGACTTATTTTATCTCCATGCAGTCTAAGGGACTCTCAAAAGTCTTCTCCAACCCCATGATTCAAAAGCATCAATTCTTCAGTGCTTAGCCTCCTTTATGATCAACTCTGCCTGGGGGTATGGCTCAGTGGTAGAGTGCATACTTGGCATGCATGAGACCCTGGGTTCAATCCCCAGTACCCCCATATTCATATTTTGGGCCTCCCTGGTGGCTCAGGTGGTAAAGAACCTGCCTACAATGCAGGAGACCTGGGTTTGCTCCCTGGATTGGGAAGATCCCCTGGAGAAGGGAATGGCAACCCACTCCAGTATTCTTGCCTGGAGAATTCCATGGGCAGAGGATCCTGGCAGGCTACTTTGTCCATGGGGTTGCAAGCAGTCTGATATGACTGAGCAACTAAGCACAAGCACTCACATCTGAACGTGAATACTGGAAAAGCCATAGTTTTGCCAGCAAAGGTCTGTATAGTCAAAGTGATGTCTCTGCTTTTTAATATGCTGTCTGGATTTGCCATAGCTTTCCTTCCAGGAACAAGCATCTTTTAATTTCATGTCTACAGTCACTGTACACAATGATTTTGGAGCCTAAGAAAATAAAATCTGTCACTTCTTCCACATTTTCCCCTTCAATTGCCATGAAGTGATGGGACCAGACGCCATGATGTTAGTTTTTTGACTGTAGAGTTTCAAATCAGCTTTTTTGCTCTCCTTTTTTAATCTTCATCAAGAGGCTCTTTAGTTCTTCTCTACCTTCTGCCATTTGAGTGGATCGTCTGCATATCTGAGGTTGTTGATGTTTCTCCCAGCAATTTTGATCCCAGCTTGTGATTCATCCAGAACACCATTTCACATGATGTACTCTGCATATAAGTTGAATAAGCAGGGTGACAATATACAGCCTTGTCATATTCCTTTCCCAATTTTGAACCAGTCAGTTGTTCCATATTCCGTTCTAACTGTTGCTTCTTGACTTGCATACAGGTTTCTCAGGGTACAGGTAAGGTGATATGATATTCCCATCTCTTTAAGAATTTTCCACAGTGTTGTGATCCATACACTCAAAGGATTTAGCATAGTCAATGAAGCAGAAGTAGATGTTTTTCTGGAGCTCCCTTGCTTTCTCCAAGATCTAACTAATGTTGGCAACATCTAAATACTAACGTGGACCAAAAAAGTTACTCAATAATCAAAGAAAAGGAAAATTTTATTTGAACCAACCTGAGGATTATAACCTGGGAGACAGTCTTTCAGAAAACTCTGAGGAATGTTCTGAAGTAAGGGAACAGGTGGTTAGGATATATATATGTATATATGCTAAAGGAGCAGAGGGCAGCAAAGGGTGCAATGGCTGGATGGCACCACTGACTCAATGCGCCTGAGTTTGAGCAACCTCCAGGAGACAGTGAAGGACAGGGGAGCCTGGCATGTTGCAGTCCATGGGGTTGCATGAGAGGCAGCTGGTGGGAAAAGTGGGGAAAACATATTTATTTTTCAAAGCTTCAAATGATGAACATGCTACATATTTTTAAGTTGGGCATTAGAAAAGAACACTTGTTTGTGCTTCTTGGAAAGAAGACAGTAACTGATGCTGACAGTGCCCAGCCCAGAACTCACCTGCAAACAGTTCCCTTGGTGCTGATAGACTCTGCTTCTGGGGACGTTCCCTGGACCAGGGGGAACCTGTGTGCAGGGCTGCAAGGAAATTAACCTCCTGGGATCCACGTTCAACAGAAGAGGGGCAGGAGTTTGTAGATAAATACCTCAACTTTGTCTTCTCTCAGTAGGACAGTTCTGGAGTATGTTCTGTGTAGTTTCTCAGAGGCCCCCAGGAGGATTACACCCCAATACCCACAGCAGTTTGTGCATGCTCAGTCGCTTCAGTCATGTCTGACTCTGTGCAACCCTCTGGACTGTAGCCCACCAGGCTCCTCTGTCCATGGGATTCTCCAGGCAAGAACACTGGAGTGGGTTGCCATTTCCTCCTCCAGGGGATCTTCCCGACCCAGGGATCAAACCCACATCTCTTACTTCTCCTGCATTGGCAGGCAGGTTCTTTACTGTTAGTGCCGCCTGGGAAGCCCCCACCCACAGCAGTAATGTGCTCATAAATGCGCATATATATTAGTTTCTTTTCCCCTCCTCTGTCTTACCCATTCCCTCACCATCTTTCCTGGGATCACCTCTCAAATTAATAACCTCTATCCAAATCTTCATTTTAGGGTCTGCTTTCATGGGAGCCCAAAGACAGAAAGCATATACAGAAATCTGGAATTTTATTTCACAAGTATTACATTGTAGTCCCACAGACCTCCTGCAGCTGATTAATAGAATCAGCATTAGATTTATCAGCAGTTGGAAAAATTCTTACATCCTTTCACAGACCAGGAAAAAGTAGTGGATTGGCTAGCTCGGAATGGCCTGCACTTGACAGTAGTACGGAAAGATGGTAAGACCTCTCTCCAAAGAGAGGGAGGTGGTTTAAAGAAATGCCCTTAGGTAGTAGACCCTGGAGGGCCAGGCCAGGGCAGAAGGAGAAAAGGCCTTTTGCTAATCCTTAAGGATGAATCCAGCTCAACTAATGTCTTGTAGTTTATGGGCAATTGCTTAACATCTTTGGAAGATATGGACAAAAACATTCAGCAGGCATTAAAAGAAAAAGAAGGTTGCTTTTTTGCAAATCTGTGGCAGAAAGCAGCAGAGGAGGGAGCAATAGAAAGAGATAAGACAAACCAGGTCATGTGGGAGCACCCTGGATTAGCTACTGAGAGTCACTGTGGGATCGCACTCTGCCTGAGAAGGCAGCCTGCAGATCCTTGCTGTTCAGTGTAACCAAGAGAGGAGGCTCCTCTGGAATCAGAAGGCCATTGGAGGAAGACCTAGGAGTCATCGTTTTGCCACCAGAACTGTGAAGACAAACATAAGGACATCAGCTCTAGCTGCCAGGCGATCCACTCAGGATCTGAAGGCACTGGAGACAAGATGGGGCAGATCTGGAAAAGAGCCCAGAACCTGGGTGGCCAGAGCTGGAGCTACACTTGCAAGGGAGCCAGAAGCCCAGCGTAGGTTCTGAGACCAGGGGCTTGGAAGTCTAGAAGGACCATCATCCAGTCCAGAAAGGAGAAAGCCTCAAGACTGAGTGCAGTAGTCCGGGCCAAATGATTTTTTTTTTAAACTGTCATTTAGGGAAGACTGCTATGTGGAAAAATAAATGCTGCCCTGGGTGATTCAGAGGGCTTCCCAGGGAGCCCAGCGGTAAAGAATCCACCTGCCAATGCAGGAGACATAAGAGACATGGGTTCAGTCCCTGAGTCAGGCAGATCTCCTGGAGGAGGAAGCGGCAACCCCCTCTAGTATTCTTGCCTGGAGAATCCCATGGACAGAGGAGCCCAGCAGGCTACAGTCTATGGGGTCACAAAGAGTCGGACATGACTTAGCAACTGAACGACAACAACACGGGTGATTCAGAAGCCAAAATCTTCTAAATCAGCATGAAGAATACCAGGTGGGGCCAGTACACAGCCACCTGCTCAATTTTAAGTAAGGTGCTAAAATTAATACCTGTTGTTCTTTATTTCCTCATTTATTCCCAAATGTGCCAAGTTATCTTTGATTGTCCCTCCATCTTTCTGCCTCCATCGGGCTGAGCAATAGCGATTACATCAATAGGCATCCAAGCTCCCGGGCTTCCCTCTGGGTTCAGCCAATAGGAGCCAACAGGCAGGAGATCAGAGGGAGGAACTGGGAGGAAGGTGGGGGTGTGGGTTCCCCAGCTCTCTCTCTGTAAGGTCACCCAGAGGTCACCCAGGCTGACTATGCACCTCACCTAACATCACTGTATCTTTGAAGGGGACCTGCTGGACAGGACTCATCCTTCCAGGTTTGAATCATCTGTCTGCCCTTGTCTGATCAGGCCTGGGAGGAAACCCCTATTGCTGCCAGTTTCTGGGTTTTCCTGCTGGGACTATGGTTCTGATGCATCCCTCACTCCTATATATTTGGTCCTTTTGAAAACAAGACCTCTTTGAAAGTGAAAGTGTTAGTTAGTCTCTTAGTTGTGTCTGACTCTTTGTGATCCCATGGACTGTAGCCCACCAGGCTCCTCTGTCCATGGAATTCTCCAGGCAAGAATACTGGAGTCGGTAGCCATTCCCTTCTCCAGGGAATCTTCCCGACCCAGGGATCAAACCTGGGTCTCCTGCACCGCAGGCAGATTCTTTACTGTCTGAGCCACACCTTTGTTCTCTTTGGATAACCCTAATTTAACAGACCGTCTGCATCCCCTTGGGGTCCTAGCTGCTACAGTAGTGGTGTCTGGTGGGGAGAGGATGAACTGGTGAGGATGGCCACAGCAGCATGATCAGGGTAGAGAGAAGTGTTGCCTTGGCCACAGGCCCCTGTGAGACCTCAGGAAGAGTTGCAGGTAACTCCATGTCGGGTCCAAAGTTACTGTGACACGACCCTCAGCAGCAGGGTCCTGTCTGAAAAGGGTTTTCCCTCCAGCTGAGTGGATGTGGGAGTGCCGAGCGCAACACCAAATCCATGGAGGATCAGGGCACTCTAGCTTCCAGGCATGGAGCCTCCACTAACACTGAAGACGGAAAAGTAAATGCCGATCACTTGCTACCCTGTAGTTGCTGTAGACAAAAGTTCATTTTTCTAAAACTTTGCTGCCAGTTTCTAACAAGCACACAGAAAATATAGCTGACCTCCAAACCCAAAGTTCACTGCCATGCCATTTTTTTAAATCTTGTCTAGGATGGTTTTCCATTTCTATTATACCTCTTTTGGAGCTCTGTGAGAGAATGAAATCTTCTCAGTGGCTAGAAATAATTTTGTAGTAATAATATCAGCAAACTTCTAAGTGCTTCAATTTGTGCTTGCCATATACAAAGCTCTTCATTTGCAGCTCTCTTATTTAATCTTCATAGCAACCCTGTAAGTACTATAACCAAACCCATTGTCCAGATTAGAGAACCGAGGTACAGAGAATTGAAATAACTTCCGTGTAGGTAGGGAGCTGGGATATGAAGGGTGGAGTCCTAGATTCCAAGCTACACAGAGGAGTCATCTGCTCTCTATACACCCAACCACCTCATTGAGATTAGAGGACTATGCCTGGAAGTACAATGATGATAGAAGAAATTCTTGGAAAGTTTTGAAAATAAATAAGGGAGAATATGTTTAAAGTGCACACACAAAACCAATTCTAATCTAGTTTAAGGGCTGGTTCAAAACCTTTCAGAAGGGCCCTTATCACGTGCTTCCTGGCTGCAGTTCCTGAACTAGAACAGGTGCCCCAGAAGAAGAAAAGCCCACTGAAGCAGATGCCTCCAGAACTTACGGCTTCTGTTTTCAGTATATTTGAATGTCATTTCACTGATTTTGTCCTGAACAAGATATATTTACCTTGGAGTCTAGTACATAATATGAACTACTAAAGAGTAATTAAAATCTGTTGTGATTGATATAAACAAATATTGAATCATGTTGTACATCGGAAACTAATCTGTCAACTACACTTCAATGAAAAGAAACCAATTGTGCCATTTAAGTGAGCAAAACCATCAAGAAAACATGTGAAAATACTTAAGGCTGGCAGGGCCAAAAGTATGCTGTGAGGCCTAGGGAACAGAGTCAAAACTTAGTTACACTGGTTCTTCTCCAATTCTCCTTTTTGGAATTTGACAGAAAATAGTAATAGAAATATGAAATTAATAATAGATAATTTTATATGTAAAAATCTAAATTTACCTCAAATAATTATTTTTATGTATCAATAATTATTTTTTAATACAAATCAGATACTTTATTAAATAGCAATTCAATCATTAAATGTCCACCTATTATAGTAGTAGCAATAATACCACCTATCATTTTAACTCAAATCATTATTATTAGGGGTAAATCATACCTACAGGGCAACAATACTGTTTTCTCAGAATTAAGCATAAAATTGGAAATATTCCTTTCTCCAACTGTGGCAGAAGAGAAAAAGGAGAGTGACATGCTGTCAAGAGTCTGGTATCCTATTTCTGAAACAGAACCTTCTCTGCTTTTATTCTTGGATATCCTAGATTCCATTAACCCCCTAACCACCCTCCATCTTCCCTTATGCATTACGCATTGCCCCCCTGCCAAACGGAGCAATGAATTATTTGGTGAAGATTTAAAGATTGCATTCTTTCTGTCTCAGTTCATATTAAATAATGAACCGAGAAATTGTACAGTAAGTGATTTATAAAGAAAGAACTAGATCGAATTTAATAATCTGTCCATGACCAGAAAAAAAGAACGAGAGATAGTAATAGTGTATTTGGCCATAAAATTTAATCAGAATATTAACATGCAGAAAATATAGATAGCATCTAGACCAGTAAGAAAAGCCATATAGGTTTGCCTGATAATTTATTGGTACATAGGAGCAACCAATATATTAATTTATCACACAGATCTTCGAAGTTTGCTTTCCTGAAAGTATCATAAAGAGTCTTAGATGGGCTTTTAAAAGGATGTCCTGGAGGTCAGACTCTTCAGTTCAGTTGCTCAGTCGTGTCTGACTCTCTGCGACCCCATCAACTGCAGCACGACAGGCTTCCCTGCCCATCACCAGCTCCTGGAGTTTACTCAAACTCATGTCCATCGAGTCGGTGATGCCATCCAGCCATCTCGTCCTCTGTTGTCCCCTTCTCCTTCCACCTTCAATCTTTCCCAGCATCAGGGTCTTTTCCAATGAGTCAGTTCTTTGCATCAGGTGGCCAAATGATTGGAGTTTCAGTTTCAGCACCAGTGCTTTCAATGAATATTCAAGGCTGATTTCCTTCAGGTTAGACTCTTAGCCCAGCTGAAAAATCTCTCTCCTCCAAATTTCACTGGCAACACCTATAAATGTGAGCAAATTCCTCTCTTCTTCAGGTCCCTCAAATTCCTCAAACTTCCTGGCCTGCCTAGAAATGACCTTTCCTACTCTCCTGAAGGATAGTCCTTTAAGCCAGGCAACAAACCAGTTTTGGGGGGAAGGTGACTTTAGCTCCCCAAAAGTCTTTAGTCATATCTGATTAAGTGGTATCTCTCCCAAGTATGACATTCCAGGCAAGACTTTGATTGCATAATTTATTTTTCTAGTTATTACCTGGTTAAAGGAAGCCAGATTCTTTTCTGTGGTTTTTTTTTTTCCCCCAAACTTACTTATTTTTAATTGAAGGAAAATTGCTTCACAATATTGTGTTGGCCTCTGTCATACAACAGGAGTCAGCCGTAGGTAAACATGTGTCCCCTCCCTCATTAACCTTCCTCCCACCTCCCACGCTTTCCCACCCCTCTAGGTTGCCATAGAGCCCTGGTTTGAGCTCCCTGAGTCATACAGCAAATTCCCCTTGGTTGTTTTTTTTCACATAGGGTGGTGTATATGCTTCCATGTTACTCTCTCCATTCCCCCACCCTCTCCTTACTGCCCTCTGCCCAGGTCCATAAGCCTGTTCTCTATGCTTGTGTCTCCATTGCTTCCCTATAAACAGGTTGATCAGTACCATCTTTCTAGATTCCATATACATGTGTTAATATACGATATTTATCTTTCTCTTTCTGACTTACTTCACTCTGTATAGTAGGCTCTAGGTTCATCCACCTCATTAGAACTGACTCAAATGTGTTCCTTTTTATGGCTGAGTAATATTCCATTGTATATATGTACCACAATTTCTTTATCCATTCATCTGATGATGGACATCTAGGTTGGAAAGTCAGATTCTCACTGAACCTTTGCAAATAAATCTATTGCTGTTTAAAGTAAGGATATTCAACAATATCTTCTGAATTCAAGTAATAGAGGAGAGGGGAGTTCAGCAAGAAAAAACATACCATTTTAAAATGTTTTATTTCACTTTATAAAAGTATATTAAACTGTTATGGGATACAGATAAAGATGGAAGGGCTTCCTTTTATATCCAGAAAGTATAGCATTAAAACAATATCAACAATATTCCAAACATATAACCACCATCATGCCTCAGGAGTTCATTCATCCCAGGTAATTAAGTCGTCTTCTCTTGTAGCTCTAGTTAGCAGTTTTATGATGCCATCTGCTCTTAGCTAAAGAGTTCAGGAAATCTCAACTCCGTCCTCAGTGATAGACTAAAACCTGACTGAGTAATGCCAACAGAAGTCTACACCCCAAAGCCTGTTCTTTGAATTGTCATTAACATACCTGGTACAGTCTTTTTCTGTGGGGTTCTGAGACAGTCATTGTGTGAAGACACAAACTCTGATCAGTAGCTGATTACAGAACTTTCAGGAAGACATTAGAGTAAAATAATCTATTTGTAGATGATAAAGACTTAACAACAACTGTGGTAAATGTACTATTGGTGATTTTTAAAGTAAAAGGCCTTTTGAGAGTTTTATAATAATAATATTGCAATTTATAAGTAAATCTGGTTGTTTTATAGCATGTAAAATAAAAATGAAGTAATTAAAAAAACATTTTAGATAATATGTCTATTAGGACAATATTTAGCCAGTTTTCAAGGTCAGTACGTATCTCATCTGATTTGTAAAAATGGATGAATGTCATTTTTACATATAATCTTGAGACACAAGGTACCAAGACATAATATACCAATGACATACCAAGCATTTTCTAAGACTCTGAAGAGTATATCAAGAAAATTAAGTAAAGACAGTAAGTCAAGTCTAATATGCATTTTAAAAACACTGGCCAAGAAGATGCTAGATTCAAATTAAAGATGCAATGTTGCAGCCAAGTTTTAAATAATAAATGAAATCATGATTGATAACCCTATAGTGCTCTCAACTAATATCACCAAACAACCACCACAACTCTGATAAATACAGAAAACCTCATCAGAACTATTTCATATAAATTATTTCAGTATTTTTCCTAAGGTTGAAACATATTATTGAAAATGAGGGCATTGACATTTCTCTAGGGACTTCCCATGAAATACAACATTTCTAAAGTATTATGTTGCTAACATTTTACTGATGGAAATTTAATAGATTTAACCAACAGTTTAAAAAGAAAAGCACGATTCTTTCATAAATAATTACCCATTATTAATGAACAATAACATTGAAAGCTAATAACTCTGAAATTACTCGTATATCTGCTTAATAATAATTTAAAAGAAGAAAACAAAATCCGATGCATGTTTTGTGGCAATGTTGGAAAATGTATACAAACTTGCAACATGTAAAGCAAGCTGTTTCATTAGAGGAGGTGCAGAGGTGCCACTAGGGGGCACTATAAACATTACAGGACGAACCTCTGTCTTTCATGGTACCGAGCATGACTTTATTTGTCTTAAAAAATCTTAAACCATTAGCAACAAGAGAAAGAACATCTCTTTGAGACTTGTGCACTCTTTTATCTCGTTGTTGAGCCATCTTCATGGATATTATGTAGAGGATTTCTGCTACAGGTGGAAGGGCAGAAGGTAAGGTTGGTTAGAAGGTGCTCTGGTCCCTGCTAAACTGGACCCTTCACATCAGGTTCATTCAAGCTCACTTCAATAGCTTTTCCAATATTTATTATACAACACAAAATTAATAAATGAATCTATATACTCCTCTTGAGGTTTAATAGGGAGATATAGGTATTTGCTTCAGATGTTTTCAAGAAACCAAGAACAGTACAGGTAGAAATGAAGCCTTTTTGAACCCTCTCCTAATTCCATTTGCTTCCCTCCCTCCTTATATGAAAAAATTCCAGAATATACTACTATTCTGAAACTGATGTGTCCATCCCACCCTGTGTTTAATACTTCTATTACTTATAAGGAAGTATGGTTCATATCCTGTTGTGTTGCTCCAGAGGGCACTCTTCCTTACCTCCCTTTGTATTCTTTTCTTTATTCCTGCTACTGGACTAGAATATGTGTTTTCTTTTTATTCTTTTAGTACTGTGTTTTCAGGCCACTATACATGCTACATTTAAGGACCTTAGCATCTTAAATCTGATCCCCCCCCTTATCCCATTCTTCATGTCCCTCTATCATATTGTTCTTTTTTACCACCACTGTGCACCACCCATTACTATTTGATCTCCTACTTCTGAGTTTTGGTACTGGGAGGAAATCTGCATCCATTCAGAATATCATGCAGTTGAAGTCTACAAAAACCCTTCTAAATGGTCTTTCTTCCAATTCATTTTAACCCTTTTATTAGATTAAAATGTTTAACTGAAGTGTAATTGATTTATAATATAAATATGAATTGCAGGTGTACAGCTTAGTTGGAGAAGGCAATGGCACCCCACTCCAGCACTCTTGCCTGGAAAATCCCATGGACAGAGGAGCCTGGTGGGCCGCAGTCCATGGGGTCGCTAAGAGTCAGACACGACTGAGCGACTTCACTTTCACTTTTCACTTTCATGCATTGGAGAAGGAAATGGCAACCCACTCCAGGGTTCTTGCCTGGAGAATCCCAGGGATGGGGGAGCTTGGTGGGCTGCCATCTATGGGGTCACACAGAGTCGGACACGACTAAGGCGACTTAGCAGCAACAGTCTAGTGATTCTATATTTTTATAGATTATACTCCATTTAAAGTTATTACAAAATACTGGCTGTATTCCTGGGATTGTATAATAGATCCTTGTGAGTTATTTACGTTATACACCGCAGTCTGTATCTGTAATCCCTCACCTGTATCTTGCCCCTCCACTACCCACCCTCCCCACTGGTAACCACCAGTTTGTTCTCTAGAAATCTACTTGTATTTTCTACAGTCATTCATTTTATTTTTTAGATTCCATGTATCAGTGATATGGTGCTTGTCTTTCTGTCTGACTCATTTCATTCAGCATAATACCTTCCAGGTCCATCCACGTTTTTGCAAATGGCAAAATTATATTCTTTTTCTGGCTGCGTAGTATTCCATGCTGGATATATACCACATCTTTGTCCATCAGTTGTTGATGGATGCTTAGGTTGTTTCCACATCTTAGCTATTGTAAATAATGCTGCTATGAATGTTGCACTGTGGGTATCTTTTTGAATTAGTGGGGTTTTTCAGATATATACCCAGGAGTGGAATTGCTGGGTCACACAGGAGTTCTATTTTTAGCTTTTTGAGTGATTTCCCCAGTGTTTCCCGCAGTGGCTACCCCAGTTTACATTACCACCAGCAGTATACAGGTCTCCCTTTTCTCCACATCTTCACCAAATTTAATTGTGTTCTTTTAGATGATGACCATTCTGACAGCTGTGAGGTGATGTCTCATTGTGGTTTTGATGTACAGTTATCTGGTAATTAGCAACATTGAGCATCTTTTCATTTGCTTATTGGCCATCTGCATATCTTTTCTAGGAAAATGTCTATTCAGTTCTTCTGCCCATTGTTTAATCAGATTGTTTGTGATTTTTTTGATATTGAGTTGTATGAGTTGTTTATACATTTGTTAACCCCTTCGCAGTCTTATCATTTGCAAATATTTTCTCCCATTCAGTAGTTTGTCTATTTGTTTTGTTGATAATTTCATTTGCTATGAAAAAGATTTTAAGTTTAATTAGGTCCCATTTGTTTATTTTTGCTTTTATTTCCTTTGCCTTAGGAGACAGATCCAAAAACGTATACTATGATTTATGTTGAAGAGTATTCTGTGTACGTTTTCCTCTAGGAGTTTTACAGTATCCAGTCTTACATTTAGGTCTTTGTAATCCATTTGGAGTTTATTTCTCTATATGGTATGAGAAATTGTCCTAATTTCATTCTTTTCAGTTCAATTCAGTTCAGTTCAGTCGCTCAGTCGTGTCCGACTCTTTGTGACCCCATGAATCATAGCATGCCAGGCCTCCCTGTCCATCACCATCTCCTGCAGTTCACTCAGACTCACGTCCATCGAGTCAGTGATTCCATCCAGCCATCTCATCCTCGGTCGTCCCCTTCTCCTCCTGCCCCCAATCCCTCCCAGCATCAGACTCTTTTCCAATGAGTCAACTCTTCGCATGAGGTGGCCAAAGTACTGGAGCTTCAGCTTTAGCATCATTCCTTCCAAAGAAATCTTAGGGTTGATCTCCTTCAGAATGGACTGGTTGGATCTCCTTGCAGTCCAAGGGACTCTCAAGAGTCTTCTCCAACACCACAGTTCAAACGCATCAATTCTTCGGTGCTCAGCCTTCTTCACAGTCCAACTCTCACATCCATACATGACTAGTGGAAAAACCATAGCCTTGACTAGACAGACCTTAGTCGGCAAAGTATAGCTATCTAATCTTCCCAGCTCCATTTATTGAAGAGACTGGCTTTTCTGCATTCTATGCTTTTGCCTTCCTTGCTGTACATTAATTGACTGTCAAGTGTGTGAATTAACTTCTGGACTCTCTCTCCTGTCCTAAAGCTTGTGTCAGCTCGCTGGTGAGTGGGGCTGGGTACCAGGATGGCTGGCTGAGGGGCCCGTGGTGTCTCAGAGCTAGTGTTGGTCTGCTGGTGGGTGGGCTGAATCCTGCCATTGCAGGCTGTGGATTGCAGTCATCCTAGGGCTGGTGTCCACCTGCTGGTGGGAAGGTCGGGGGCCCAGCAGGTCCTGGAGCTGGTGCCTGCCCACTGGTGGATGGAGCTGGGTCTTGGGGTTTCTGACTGCAGGGCCCTGGGGATCCTGGCTGTATGGCCTGTACCCTGGATATACCAGTGTGGTATATTTACGGGTCGTGTCCTGGGCCTCTAGTGGACATGGCCAAGTCCAGGGATGGCTGTGGGCTAAGGGAGACTTAAGGCAACCTGCCTCCTGGTGGGCATGACTGTGTCCCTCCTTGGCTAGTTACCTGACTTACCCAAGTACTGGTGCCTACAGGTTGGTGGGTGCTGGCAGGGCTGGATCCTGAGGTTAATAAAAGCTAGAGAGGGGATTGCAAATTTCACCTGCCTGCACCAGCGTCCATGTGGTAGCAGGAGCTCCCCAGAGTGGCTGGTGCCAGTGTCTATGTCCCCAGAGCAAGGCTCTCCAAGATCAGCATTTAGGTCTGACCCAGGCTCCTTTCAAATTAATGTTTCTGCCAAGTCCCGGAGCATACGAGATTTTGTGCACATCTTTTAAGAGTGAAGTCTCTATTTTCCACAGCCTTCTGGGATTCCCCAAAGTAAGCCCTGCTGGCCTTCAGAGTCAAATGTCCTAGGGGCTCACATTCCCCTTGTAGGATCCCCAGGCTGGGGTGCCCAGTGTAGAGCTCAGACCCTTACTCCTTGGGAGAATATCTGCAATTGTAGTTATTCCCCCATTTGTGAGTTTCCCTCTGCAGACATGGGTCTTAGATCCATGGGAATCTGCCTCTCCTGCTCATCTCATTGTGGTTGCTTTTTTATGTCTTTAGTTGTAGAAGATCTTTTCTGGTAGATTCTGTTTTTCTCATCAATAGTTGCTCTTAAAAAGTTTGTAGTTTTGGTGTGCACATGATAGGAGGTAAGCTCAGGGTCTTCCTACTTAGTCATCTTGGCCAAGCTCCTCTACTGTATATATCACTACCAGATTAATTTTTGCAAAGAATTGCTTTCTTTCATTATACCTATGAGCATTATATTACTTTCTAGCTCAAGTGCCCACTGATAATGTTTGAAACCATATAGTATATCATATCATGTTTTTTCTAATTTCTCTCACTGTTTGCAGACATCATGTTTCCCTAATCTAGATCATGATCCTTCCTCACTGGCCTGCAATACCTCTGTGTTTGTTTATGCATTTCTGCCTTCTTTTTCATTATGCCTGTAGGCAAATTTTCTCTTCTTTTCTTCTGTCCAAATCATTCCTCCTAAATCCACTGAGAGACACATTTGTGAGAAAGTCTTATGCCAGGTACCCCAATTCTATCTTTCTCTCTTGCCTGATCATCTCTTAAGACTCTAAAAGCCTATCACACAACTTGATATTGATCATACACTCTCTCAAGACCTCTATTCCGTAAAGGATTGTTTCCTCTTTATTGGAAAGTACAGTTGGTTGTTTATTGGCCCTTTCATTTAACTGATAGATGCAATAGCATTTATTAATTTGAATTCAACTTCAAAACAAGTTAGTGATTAAATGCAAAAAAATTGTATCCTATGTGTAGAGACTTTGCTGGGCTAGTTTTACAAGAGATTTTTTTTTGTTAAACCAGTGCTCTCTCTCTTATTATTTCATATCACTGTTACAGTCATTCAAGTATTTAATGAGAAAGTATGTACAAGTCTTTGTGCTACATATCATGGGGAAATGCAGAGACACAAAAGCATACCTAACCCACTGGAAGTCATGCCCAAGAGATGGTAAACTGGACAGCCTGAGCTCAAATCTCAGTTCTGCCACCTAGCGGCTATGTAATTTTAGAAAATTCTTCTCCATGCTTTGGCTGGTCTTAAAACAAAACAAAACCAAACAAACAGACAAAGAAACAAGGTGGGGTGGGGGGGACAAATGGCCAACCTTCTGAAGCAGTATCCACTGGGAAACGCTAGAAGACAGGGAAACGACTATATGTGTGGGTCTCTAGTTACTCACTCTAGGACAGCACACAGCAATCTGGCGGATCTACATTTCAGATTTCAGGAGAGGGGCCCTCTGCTTGTTCCTGGGTTGTGGAGCTTTCGAGCTGCATGGTTAGGAAAGCCCAGGCTCCTCTCTGGGTCATCAAGGACTGGAATATAGCAGCAGTCTGGTAGAGTAGATTCTTGCCTCCTGCTCTGTCCTTCCAGCTCAGCATTGGTGATTAGGGTAGCAGCAGCTGTCTGTCTGCAAGATCAGGGAAACTGGGGTGCAAGCCAGTGGCAGGATCCATCACCTCACCATTTGTGGTTGGTAGGCACCAGCTTTTCCTAGTAAGAAGAAGGAGTAAAGGATAAGACTTGTGTTTATCTATGGCCCATGGGTGAAGGCAATCAGTCCTGATCAGTTTCCATGGAAATCTGGAGTAATCCAGTACCTTTCTTCTGTAAGATCAGCCTGTAGAGGATTAGCTTAACCTAAATTATTCTTACCTCTTATTTTTCTTATCTGTAACACAGCCATAATAATAGTACCTACCTTCATGGAATTAGTATGAGTTTATATAGTATGTATAAAAGGGTAGCTAAGCCCTTATTAAATGTGTGTGCAATTATTACAGAAGTACCTTTCAAGTGATATCATGCTATAGGAGTTCAGAGTGAGTCACTAACTAGAATTTCCAGAAATGACGATCTCCATCAGTCTATAGTTGGTCTTCTCTTAAACCTACCTGTACTGAGTCTCAGATCTTATTGTCAGCCTCTCTGTCTGGATTCTACACTCTGCCTCTCCTACCTGCTTGTTTGGTCCCTGGGCCCTAAAGTCTGTTCACATCCAGGCCTCACTTCTGCCTATGAGCTAACTGGTCTGGATGACCAAGCACTGCCTGGCTCGTCCTTACTAGTGGACATCCCAGATCTCCTGGAGGCTTTAGCTCCAGCCAAGGCCCTGCTGTTATTTGCCTTCCCACACCCTATGACCCTAGGCTGAACTTCGCTGAGAATCATCCATTTAATCAAGCTTTGTCCTTCATCCTCTCTCCCTCTGAAGCTCTGTCCTTTGGATTTCTCTCTCCTTTATGAAAGTTATTTTTTTTAACTTTTATAGTTACTGTACAATATTACATATTACAAATGTAAAATATAGTGATTCACAATTTTAAAAGATTATACTCCATTTATAGTTATTGTAAAATATGAGCTGTATTCCTCATATTATACAACATATCCCTGTAGTTTATTTTATATCTAATAGTTTGTACTCTTACCCCACCACCTCCATATTGCCCCTTCCTCCTTCCCTTTTCTCCACTGATAACCGCTAGTTTGTGCTCTTTATCTGTGAGTCTGCTTCTTTTTTGTTCTAGTTACTGGCTTGTTGTATTTTATGTATATATCATACTGTGTAACATATAAGTGATATAATACAGTATTTGTCTTTGTCTGACATTTCACTTGGGAGCATAACACCCTCCAAGGCTATTCATGTTGCTGCAAATGGCAAGGTTCTTTTTTATGACTGAGTAGTATTACACAGACACACAGACACACAGACACACAGACACACACCATGTCTTATTTATCCATTTATCTGCTGATGGACACTTAGGTTGCTTCCATATCTTGGCAATTGCAAATAACATTTCTGTGAAGTTTGGGGTGCATGCATCTTTTTGAATTAGTGGTTTTTCTCAGGTATATACCCAGGGCTGGAATTGCTGGGTCATGTAATAGTTCTCTTATCCTTTTTTTTTTTTTTGAGGGAAAAATGCTTCATACTGCTTTCCACAATGACTGCACTAATTTACATTCCTACCAACAGTGTATGAGGGTTCCTTTTTCTCCATATTCTTACCAACACTTTTTATAATAGCCATTCTGACAGGTGTGAGGCAATAGCTCACTGTGGTTTAGCTTTGCATTTCCCTGATGATTAGTAATACTGAACATCTTTTCATGTGCTGTTGGCCATGAAATCTGTATCTCTTCTTCGAGAAAATGTCTATTCAGATCTTCTGTTCATTTTTAAATGGGTTGTTTGCTTTTTTGGGGTGGAGTTGTATGAGCTGTTTATATATGCTAAATAGTAATCCCTTATGGATCATATCATTTGCAAATAACCTTTCCATTCAGTAGGTTGCCTGTTTTGCGATGGTTTCCTTTGCTGTGCCGAAGTTTTTAAATTTAAATAGGTCCCGTTTGTTTATTTTTGCTTTTATTCATTTACTTTAGGAGGTGGATCCAAAAAAAATATTGCTGCAATATATGTCAGAGTGTTCTGCCTGTGTTTTCCTATAGGAGTTTTATAGTATCCAGTTTTACACATAGGTCTTTAATCTAGTTTGAGTTTATTTTTGTATATGGTGTTAGAGAATGTTCTAATTTCATTCTGCTATGTGTAGTTGTCCAGTTTTCCCAACACCACTTATTGAAGAGATGTTTTTTTCTCCATTGTATATTCTTGCTTTATTGTATATTCTTGTATATTCTTTGATGTAGATTAATTGATCATATATGACAGTCATGTTTGGCAGGTAAATCAGGTGTGTCTTAATCAGTTCAGGCCACTGTAACAAAATATCACAAACTGGCTGGCTCGGACAACAGGCATGTAGTTCTCACTGTTCTTGAGACTGGGAGATCCACGGTCAAGGTGCTGGTAGACTGTATGTCTGGTAAGAATCCTCTTTCTGGTTCACACTTTGTCGCCTTCTTGCTTTGTCCTTGTATGGTCAAGAAAGATCGTCTCTCTTCTGTCTCTTCTCATAGGGCACTGATTCCTTCATGAGGGCTCCACCCCATGACCTAATTACCTCCACTTCCAAACAGCATCCAGAGAAGGCAATGGCACCCCACTCCAATACTCTTGCCTGGAAAATCCCATGGACGGAGGAGCCTGGTAGGCTGCAGTCCATGGGGTCGCTAAGAGTCGGACACGACTGAGCGACTTCACTTTCCCTTTTCACTTTCATGCACTGGAGAAGGAAATGGCAGTCCACTCCCGTGTTCTTGCCTGGAGAATCTCAGGGACGGGGGAGCCTGGTGGGCTGCCGTCTATGGGGTCGCACAGAGTCGGACATGACTGAAGTGACTTAGCAGCAGCAGCAGCAGCAGCCAAACAGCATCATGTTGGAGATTAGGGCTTCAGTGTGTGAATTTGGTGGGGAAACATACTTTCAATCTATATCAAGGCTCTATCACCTGATATAACTTCTGTTCTGACTTTTTCTGTTCTTTCAAACTTGTCCCCTCTTACAGCATTTCTTCTGTGAGTGATAGGACCAAATCATATCATATTTTAGAGGAGATCATGAGGCATACAGCAGGTGCTCATGGATGAACAAAACAAAACCCTTGCTATCAAGGAACTTGCCCTACTGTAGGAAAGACAAAATGTATCAATGTGATATGTGCATTTATAATAGAAATACATATAAGGTAGCCAGGAAATATGATTATCACTGAGAAAGAGATGTCTGGGTCAAAATTCAATTTTTGGCATCTACCGTATGTCAGATACTGGGTATGGGAATAGAGAGGAAGAACTGTTTCTTTTCAGGCTTGACACAGTTGGAGCTTGAGTGCAAAAAGCTTTAGCAATAAAGAAGAAAATCCTTTGAGCTTGTTTCCATATTTGCTTCAAGTATCTACTTATCTATCTTGTTGAACCAGTTCAAAGTAAATATATCATCATCACATTTCATCCCTTAATACTTCAACATGCATTTCAAAAAACCAAACAAAAAAACCCCAAACTCAGGGCATTCTCATATATAACCCCAGCATTATTATCATCTAACAATTAAGAAGAATGTTCTACTCTACTCCCCAGCTGTGCCTTATTGTCCCTTTGATCCTCACCTACAGATACATTATCCACTTTCTGTGCTCTTAGCCCCAAGAAGCTGACTTGTACAGACTGCCACAGCCAGGCTCCCAATTGAGTTCAGCCAGTGGGAGCTGCCCACAGATACCAGAGGCTAACAGAAGCACTAATAGAAGATGATGGCGCAGAGATAAGCTGGGATACGTTTTCTCTGCTCCACACTGCCAGGTTGCTGGTCTGGCATTTACTGTACCTACTACTGAATCTTCTGTGAAGCATCATCCCCTGCCATAGCTCCACCCGTGACTGGGCTCTTGGAACTGGACCCGCACTTGCTTATTAAGGTCTAAAAGTAGCTGGCAACGGCTTCCCTGTTAACCCTGGGTAGCTCAGCATCCTGTTGATTCCTTTAGCCCTGACCACACCTCTCAATAGTCTTGTCATTAAGTGCTTCATTAGTAGGTTCTTTGAGTTTGTTTCCTGCAAGGACCCTGTTTGACATTTGGATAATCCATAATCAAATGTCACCATTAGCTTAAAGTGTTTTTAAAGATTATTTTTAACCAAAATCCAATGAAAGATCTTGTACTGAACTCGGTTATGCCTTTTTATTTTCTTAATCTAGCAGCTCCTTCCTTTTTTCTTGCCATTGACTTTCTAAAAAGAGATTGGACCAGTTTTGTTCAAGTCCCACATTCTAAATGTATCCAGTTGCTTCCTCATTCAGTTCAGTCGCTCAGTCATGTCCTACTCTTTGCGACCCCATGAATCGCAGCACGCCAGGCCTCCCTGTCCATCACTAACTCCTGGAGTTCACTCAAACTCATGTCGATCGAGTCAGTGATGCCATCCAGCCATCTCATCCTCTGTCGTCCCCTTCTCCTCCTCCCCCCAATCCCTCCCAGCATCAGGGTCTTTTCCAA
Organism: Ovis canadensis; assembly: GCF_042477335.2. Classification (NCBI taxonomy): domain Eukaryota; kingdom Metazoa; phylum Chordata; class Mammalia; order Artiodactyla; family Bovidae; genus Ovis; species Ovis canadensis. The sequence goes on from NC_091260.1 coordinate 37,752,156, forward strand.
TGAGTCAACTCTTCGCATGAGGTGGCCAAAGTCCTGGAGTTTCAGCTTCAGCATCATTCCTTCCAAAGAAATCCCAGGGCTGATCTCCTTCAGAATGGACTTGTCACTTAGTTTGTTCTTCTCCTCTTTGTATTCCTTTAACGTGAATCTAATCAAGCCTTCAGATTCAACTTCCATTTAAACACTGTTAATTATAATACAGGTGATACATATCATTTATAAGGCATTATCAGAGCCTTGAGACCTCATTAATAGTGAACAATTGGATAGTAAGTTCAACTACCAAGTGATAATAGCCATATTTCTCTATTATAAAAGGCACTCCACCCCAACTGCTATTAGCAAACCATCTGTGAGGTAGTCCTTTTGTACCAAGTGAATACCTAGCTGCCTATCAATTCAGTCCTTCTGCTAATAATTTTAGCATTCATTATTGATTCTTGCCTGCATCAGTTATTTCATTATATCTTGCAAACTTATTCTTTTCTATTCCAATCATCACTACATTTATTAGCTAATATTCTTCCATAAATAAGAGCTTTAATGAAAAAAAGACTTTTTCTTTTTCCTGACAACAGTTGCTACAATAAAGAAGAATAAACCCTAACTGTTTTCCCTTCAGTTATTTACTCTAAAATCAGATAATCAATATGATACTATTACTGCTAATAATATAAACATTATACTGTATTTCATTAATGAGGTCTCAGAATTCTGTACAATTAAGCTTGAACTGGTTATCAGAGAAACTAAGTGCTTAAACTTTCTGGTACACAATATGTTCAATTCCATCTGCCTTCTTGCTTTCAATGATTGCCTCAGAGTTTCCTACCCCAGCCCTGGTCATCTATACAGTTCTAGCACTAACAGATAGAGACTTCATATAGCACAAACGGTAGGAATAAAAACCAATATCAGTAGCTGGCAATTACACCACAGTTAGATTGCACCTCTCATAGGAGCCCTCAAGATGCATTCTAAATGGCTATTATCCTCCTCTGTGTTAGCTATTGGTTTCACAAATCTTTGATCACAGGATCTTAAAGCTTTGCTCTATTGTGACATTGCTTTCTCTACATGTATACTGAAATAAGCCATTTTGCTCCTCTAAGTGCTTCCGACTGGATGAAACAATGGAGTTTTAAAAGCTTAGGCAGTGAGACTTCTAGGTTCTGTTTGGACTTTTATAAGCAACCGTGTGGGAGCTGGTCTTTTGTCGTCTGAGTGACCTTTGTCTGTCTCCATCACTCCCTGTGCTCTCACAGGTGCTTGCCGCAGGTAGCAGCAGCTGGCTACCAAGCTTCCTGTCAGGAATACTCACTGTTATTCATCCATGTGGTCCTGGGCTTTTTTCTGCAGCCCCCACCTCTTAGTAACTGTTCCTCAGTCACAAACATCAAAACAGATGGAGAGAGCCAGTCTCAAGAAAAGGCGGACATGGCCATCATCAATTATTAAAATCCTTGTCCAGTAAGACTCACAAAAATTAGCTGAATTTTCTAACATCATATGGTCATCATAAATGAAGCCTCTCTTGCTAGCTGATGAAATCTTCATCATCACTGAGAAAACAGAGTGATCCATATATGCCAAAAGCCTTTAAGGATGTGTGAACAAAACTGTGGTATGGTCTGTTGGGTATTGGCTTCTTTGCTCTCAGGTCCATTATTTGTTTCACACACCACCCCACCCTCAAGTCTGCTCTAGGTTATAGAGACTGTCCCCTGCAAACACCAATTCCCAGTGTATTCATTTGCTATTGCTATATGACAAATTACCACAAATTTAGTGGTTGAAAATAACACCTGGTAATTATCTCCTATTTCTTTATTTAAGAACTTGGGTGAGTTCAACTGGCTGTCTGCTCAGGATCTCGTGAGACCACATAGCTGCTGGGCTCTTCCCTGCAGGCTCCAGGGAAGCAGCCACTTCTGAGCTCGTTCAGGTTGCTGGTTTAGCTCAGTTGCCTGCAGTTAGAGGACTCAGGTCCCTTTTCCTTGCTGGCTGTCAGTGGGAGGCTACACCTTGCTCAGTTACTGCCTGGAGGACACCAAACATACTGTGATCAGGGCTCAAGTTGAGGTGAAGCTCAGTGATAAAGAATCCGTCTGTCAATGCAAAAGATTCAGCTTCAATCCCTGGGTCAGGAAGATCCCCTGGAGGAGGAAATAGCAACCCACTCTGGTTTTCTTGCCTGGAGAATTCTATGGACAGAGGAGCCTGGCAGGCTATAGTCTATGGGGTTGCAAAGAATCAGACATGACACAGCAATTAAACAACAACAGCGAAGGTAAAAGCTAACTGCTCAAGGTTGTTGGATAATACTCCTCAGGACTGGGCATTACTCCTTTCTTACAGGAAGATCTAAACCAGTGTTGGCAAACTGCAGCCTGAGGGCGAAGTCTGGCCAGCCACCTGTTCTTATACAGCCCTGCAAGATAAAAATGGTTTTCACTTCTTTAATGGTTACATTTTAAACAGTTACATAAGTCTCAATTATTTTGCAGCTTAGCCCACAAAGGCTAAAATATTTACTATCTGGCCCTTTACAGAAAGAACTAGTGGAACCATGAATTCTATTTAGATTATAGTTCAAGCCTATCAGGTCAGAAGAGAGGGCCTGGGGGAGGGGAGCTGTGATGCGTTGGGAAAGAAGGAGGTAGAAGACACCCTACAAAGAAAATAACTAAATTCTGGGATCATGAGAATAGCACAGGTCTAAAAAGTGAGACTGTAAATCTTCCTGGAATGAAGAATAATTTTTTTAAGGCTTTGCTAATTTGTTGTAAGAAAAATGCACTTGTTTTAATTTGCATATCATTTGGTTACCAATAAAGTTGGAGTTGGATTTTTTTCACATGTTAATCTGAAGAATTGCAAATGACTGCCACAAATAAAAAGAACAGATTTCTGAACCAAGGACAAAATCAAAATAGTTAATATCTATGAAGCTAAAATAATCTATAAAATGGAAAATATATTAATGTTCCAACCAAGAAAGGAACAAATGTTTACTCTTTTAAATGTGTTAATATTCAAAAATAAAAAGAAAATTTGAAGCATAACTTCTGAGTCCAAAATTTCATAGTTGAGCATTTGGAAATACTTAAGGTAGTTTCCTAGTACTTCCTATCACTTCCCTATAAGTCTGGCTAAACCTAGCTGTATTCCTAAGACTCATATTATCAAAGAAGCAGGAAAAATTTTTTTCATGCGGAAAATGGAGCCAAGACTACTGAGTTTAGATTGGCAATAAAGCTATTTTCTCTTGAAGGAATTACAAAAGTTTTATCAGTATAGTTGGAAAAATCCAGTTGCATCTAGCTCTTGTTGAAGAGTAATATTGCCTTTAATGATCAGAATATGATCTTTAGATACTATTCTCCACTAAAAGAAGCTCCTTTAGAAAATAGTGGATTTCAAGTCTACATCAGGACATTTACAAAATGAGTCAGATATGATTTTGTGCCAGAAAACAAAGAAACATTGCAACTCTGAAGAGGCCTTATCAAAGGCACACAAACACTAAACTGAAAAGGCTTCTGCTGCAAAGTTGAGACAATCTGAGCGAAAAAGAATAACATCAGTGATTAAAAAGTCATTATATAAAAATTTAGTAGTTTACAATAACATTCACAGAAAGACTCACTGGTTCTAGTCATCTGGGTTACCAGCTCTTTGCTCTCAAAATTGATAAAAGAATAGAATCAAGACTTCACTTTTCCTGAATGAGCTGTTGTTAGGGTCCAGCCCCAGCAGAGTCCAGGGATACCACCAGGATGAATGGCATTGGCGAAAGAATGACACGGGGAGACCAAGCTTCAGTGAGCGAAGCCTGTATCTTTATTTTTAAAAGGGGCTTTTATACCCTGACTTGTACATAGAGGAAAATGAAAGAGGCAAAGTCATGTAGAGTCAACTCAAACATTCCAGCAGTTTTGTCCTTATCGAAACCAGGATATTTTTTGTATACCTTTTCTATAAACAAGGGTTTTATGTTGTGTACATTATCTTCTGGCCTTGGATGCCTGTTGACATTTTATGACCCTTTTTTGATAAAAGTTGATCAACCAGAAAACTTGTTTTCCCTTGAAGTGTTTGGGTTTTTTTTTTATACCTCTAATCTGTGTCAGCCTCAGAAAGTACTAAACAAAGTTACATTTTCATGGAGCAAAGGTGTAGTGGGTTACAAAAAAGAACTTATTAGCTCAAAGGTCTGGTGTGGTTAATACCAAGGCTACTACCTGTTTTTTTTACATTTCAACTATATTAACTAATGTACTCCCAGGCACACAATGGATAAGGGATATGGGAACTTGGCAGCAAGTATTGGCTCAACAATGAAACCCTTTACCAGTATCATTTTAATAAAACTTTTTCACCCCTCGAAGGTCTCTATATTTTCAGAATGCTTAGGCTTCCCATGTCATGGTTTGTGAACAATCATATGTGTAGTTGTAAGAGTCTTTATAAACCTGTCAAGCAAGCTAGAATATTAAAGGGGGGGGTGTTGAATAGAAATGTTCTTTTTATGCCCAGGAGACTTATCAACTAGAGCCCTAAGTTGATTTTTTCCAGAGAAAGGTGGTCGAGGATAGCCCCCTGTTAATGTCAGAAGAGTTGGTGAAAGGCTTAATATAGTATACAGTAGACAGACAGATTTTGGTTTGGGGTAGATGTTCGAGCAGGTCCAGGGAGTCTCTCGAGTCCTGATCCGCCTTGCCTGTCAGGTCTCCTCCACATGACCTTGTCATGGGTGGGATCTCCCATGCTGGCTCCTGGCAAGCTGTGTTTCAGCCTATCCAAGAGATGAGGGTTTCCTAGTGGCTCAGTTGGTAAAGAATCCATCTGCAGTACAGGAGACACAGATTGGATCCCTTGGTCAGGAAGATCCCTGGGACAGCCCACTCCCAGTATTCTTGCCTGGGAAGTCCCATGAATGGAGGAGCCTGGCAGGCTTCAGTTGCAAAAGAGTCAGACAGGACTTAATGACTAAACCGCCAAGAGTTGGTAAGGTCTAGTTCTTCACAAAAAGAATTCTAGATAATAAAAAGAGAAGGAATGATAGGAATTTGCTATTTTTCAATCTCAGTGAAACAGTGAATCTAGGGAGTGATCAGTGGTTGATAAATTATGAAGTCCTATAAGTTGCTGGAAACTTTATAATGGAGGGATCCAGATGCCACCTCATATTATGCTAATCAGCCTTGGCATCACTAACATTGTGCTTCAATATATGAGTCAATAAGAACCATAAAGTTTGGTTTATGATGCATTCTTACCAGCAAAACTGAACCTGAAACTAAACCAAATTTCAAGGTCTAACCACCTATTTGCCTGTTTTCGTGCTCAGTTGCATCCGACTCTCTGTGACTCCATATAGCCCACCAGGCTCTCCTATCCACAGAATTTTCCAGGCAAGAATATTGGAGCAGGTTACCAGATCCTCCTGCAGGGAATTTTCCCTACCAAGGGATCAAACCTGAGCCTCTTGCATCTCCTGCTTTGGCAGGTGGATTCTTTACCACTGTGACACCTGGGAAGAAACAACCAGTTTACCAGTGATAAATATGGAGAAAGCAATCAGCTAAATTCAAAATGTGGACTATTCTATAATAAGAGAACTGGTTTCTTCAACAAATGAATTATATTAAAAATGGGTAGAAGGTATAAAAATAAAAATATAGTCAATAAACAACCAAGTGCAGTGTTTGGACTTCGGATTCTAATTTGGACAAACCAGCTATAAACAACATTTGAGACTGTCAAAAAAATTTAACATGGGCTGAGTATTAAGTGAAATGAAGAAACCACTGTTAATTTTGTTAGGTATGATCTGATTAAGACATGGAAATTGTATGAGGAGAAAAAAAAAGTAGTCCTTAAGTTAAAAATGCTTCAGCCAGTGTAAATGTCCCTCAAGGCCAATGAGGCCTCTCTAGAACAGGGAAGAAATCTCAGGGGCTTCGAAGCAGGAATTTTCAGCCTGAAACAGTACTTGTTTCCTTGATGCAACATACCTCCTAATTGACTGGTAATTTGAGGTGTTAAGAATGTGATGCAGAAGTTACTTTGGTGAATATGTGATTTTTGCCAATATACTGATTGAGGCAATTAGGGTGAGCTTTCTTACATTTAGGGAGAAAGTCTTAGAAATATAGAAAGACTTTAGTAAAAACCTGTATGTCTGTACAATGAGGACCTTCAATAAAGCAGTGGTTTCTCAAACTGCTAACCAGCCACTAAGTTTTCTATGATATTAAACTATCTGATGAAGCAGTGAATATAGATGAAGATGCTCCAGGGATGCATTCCATTAAAACCCTGTATCAGATCCCTGATGTTGATGCAAATGTTCTCTACTGGCAGCGAGGGCCCCAAGGTCACGCATCCCTAGGAAGAAGCCTGAGCTCCAAAATGTAAGGCTTCAAAGGACTGGCTGTGATATCAGGTACAAACACTGAGATTTGGATATGCTTGCATTTCTGCTTGTGTAGCTATTGGGTTTTTTAGTTTCTAATTATAAAATTTTCTAGCACTAACTCCATTTTTTCCATAAGCTCTATTTTTGGCTCACTCTTTTGACAGCTGTGAGGTTTATTTAGGAATGCATATGCCTTATAGCAAAAATAACTGTTCAGGCATACCTTACTTTATTGTGCTTCGCAGACATTGCGATTTTTATAAATTGAAGGTTTGCAGTTAACCTGCATCGAACAAGTCTATTGGTGCCACTTTTTCCAACAGCATTTGCTCACTTAATGTCACTTTTTGGTAATTATCACAATATTTCAAACTTTTTCACTATTATTATACTTATTATGGTGTTCTTCCATCAGTGATCTCTGATGTTACTATTGGGATTGTTTGGGGCACCATGACTCCCACCCATATAAGATAAAATTTAACCAATAAACATTGTGTGTGTTCTGTCTGCTCCACCAACCAGCCATTCCCTCATCTCCCTCCCTCTACTTGGGCTTCCCTATACCCCGAGACACAATGATACTGAAATTAGGCCAATTAATAATGCTATAGTGTCCTCTAAGTGTTCAAGTAAAAGAAGAGTCACTTTAAATCAAAAATTAGAAATGGTTAATCTTATTAAGGCAAGCATGTTGAAAGCCAAGATGGGTCAAAAACTAGGCCTCTTATGCCAAACAGTTAGCAAAGCTGTGAGTGCAAAGGAAAAGTTCTTGAAGGGAACTGAAAGTGTTGCCCAGTGAACACATGAATGATAAGAAAGGAAAATAGCCCTATTGCTAACATGGAGAAAGTTTTAGTTGCCTGGAAAGAAGATCAAACCAGCCATAACATTCCCTTTAGTCAAAGCCTAATCCAGAGCAAGGCCCTAACTCTCTTCAATTCTGTGAAGTCTGAGAGAGGTAAGGAAGCTGCAGAACAAAAGTCTAAAGGGAGCAAAGTTGGTTCATGAAACTGAAGGAAAGAAGCCATCGCCTTAGCAGAAGTGCAGGATGAAATAGCGAGTGCTGATGCAGAAGCCACAGCTAGTTATCCAGAAGATCTAGCTAAGGTCATTAATGAAGGTGTTCTATAATAAACAACAGATTTTCAGTGTAGACAAAGCAACCTTATATTGGAAGAAGATACCATAGCCAGAAAGGTGAAGTCAACATCTGGCTTTAAACCTTGAAAGGATAGACTGGCTCTTCAGTTAGGGCTAATGCAGCCAGTGGCTTTAAGTTGAAGCCAATGCTCATTCATTGTTGTTGTTGTTTAGACACTAAGTCATGTCTGACTCTTTTGTGACCCCATGGACTATAATCCATGTGAAGTTGCTCATGGATTCTCTGCCCATGGGCTTCTCTGTCCATGGGATTCTCCAGGCAGGAATGCTGGAGTAGTTTGCCATGCCCTCCTCCAGGGGATCTTTCTGACCCAGGGATTGAACCTGTGTCCCCTGCATTGGCAGGTGGGTTTTTTTAACCACTGAGCTACCTGTGAAGCATAACAGTGCTCATTTACCATTCTAACAATCCTATGGCCCTTAAGAATTGTGCTTAATCTACTATTTCTGTGCTCTGTGATTGAAATGGAATAACAAAGCCTGGATGACACACATTTATTTATAGTATGATTTACTGAATATTTTGGAGAAGGCAATGACACAGCACTCTTGCCTGGAAAATCCCATGGACAGAGGAGCCTAGCGGGCTGCAGTCCATGGGGTCGGTAAGAGTCGGACACGACTGAGCAACTTCACTTTCACTTTTCAGTTTCATGCATTGGAGAAGGAAATGGCAACCCACTCCAGTGTTCTTGCCTGGAGAATCCCAGGGACCGGGGAGCCTGGTGGGCTGCCGTCTATGGGGTCGCACAGAGTCGGACACAACTGAAGCGACTTAGCAGCAGCAGCAGCAACTGAATATTTTAAGCCCACTGCTGAGACCCATTGCTCAGAAAAAAGATTCCTTTCAAAATGTGACTGCTCACTGACAATGTACCTTGTCACCCAAGACCTCTGATGGAAAAGTACAATGAGATTAACGTGTTTTCATGCCTGATAACACAGCATCCATTCTGCAGCCCATGGATCAAGGAGTCATTTGGACTTTCTACTCTTATTATATAAGAAATACATTTTGTAAGGCTCTAGCTTACAGATGTAGTGATGCCTCTGATGGATCTCGGCAAAGTAAATTGAAAACCTTCTATAAAGTATTAACCATTCTATATGCCATTAAGAACATTTGTGATTCATGAGAAGGTGTCAAAATATTAACATTAACAGGATTTTGGAGAGGTTGATTCCAACACTCATGAATGACTTTGAGGGGTTCAAGACTTCATCGGAGGAAGCCCCTGCCGACGTGGTGGAAATAGCAGAGAAGCAGAGCCTGAAGATTTGATTGAAGTGCTGCAATCTCATGATAAAACTTTAACAGATGAGGAGTTTCTTCTTACAAATGAGCAAAGAAAATGAATTTTTTGAGATGGAATCTATTCCTGGTGTAGATGCTATGAAGATATAAACCAGCAACAAGGTTTGAGAGATTGACTCCCGTACTGAAAGAAGTTCTTCTGAGGGTAAAATCCCATCAAATAGTATTGCATGTTACCGAGAAATTATTTGTGCAAGAGTCAATTGGTGCAACAAACTTCACTGTTGTATTATTAATATCTTAAGAAATTGCCACAGCCACTCCAGTTGTCAGCAAATCCAACCTGATCAGTCGGCAGCCTTCAACATCAAGGCAAGACCCTTCACCAAACAAAAAGATGACAACCCTCTGAAGACTCAACTGATGGTTTGCATTTTTCATCAATAAAATATTTTAAAATTAAGATATGGACATTGTTTTTTAGAAATAATGTTATCACACACTTAATAGATTGTAGTATAGTATAAGCATAATTTTTATATGTACTGAGAAACCAAAAATTTCATGGTGACTCGCTTTATCACAAAATTCACTTGATTGCAGTGGTCTGGAACCAAACCTGCAACGTTGCTGAGGCATGCCTGTATACCAGAGTTAAAATGTTGACCCTATTAGAAACCTGATGTTGAACAAACCACTAAATTTCTCTGGACTGCCTGGCTTTTCAGTTTCACAAATGGGAATGCCATTAGCAATAAGGTTACAAAGGTTGTGCGTGTAAAGCACCTAATGTGTCGTTGAACACATGGCAGGCACTGAATACATAGTGGCTGTTATTATCCAAGTACAAGCTCTGATTGTCTACCTACCACCTCTCGGCCAGGCAGCTCAAGAGTAACCAGGCCAACCAGACTGCAGAGATTCGGAGACAAACACCCAGTGATTTATCCAATGGTCTAGCCACCAGCTCTGCCAAACCACAGAAACATAAGCAGCCTTTCATTGTTCCTTCCTCTGGTCTGCAGGTTAAACCCCAAATGGAGCCACACCCTGCACCATTGTCCTGATTCTTACAGACAAGCTGAGCCAAGTTCAGAAAGCCCCAAGTTCCTGCTTCTCCTGATGGTAATTTGAGTCAGTATCTGGTATGTTGAAAAGCAGTCCTGGAGCTTTCCCAAGCATCCCCATTGCTGCTCTGTGATAAACCAGGACCTGAAGTAGCTCCTCAGAGGAACTGTAACTAAGGAGTCCAGCGACCAGGGTCTCAGTATCCATCTTCTCACCTTGTGCCCTCTTCACTGCTTCTGGCTGCAAAAGCTTTCCCAAAGGAAATCCTTTCCACAAAAAAGTCTTTTGCCAGAGGAAAAAGCTCTATAAGGAACCTGATCAGAAACCCTAAGAGCCCTTTGTCAATATCCAATATGTCCATCCATATAACCTTGGTCAGAGTCAAGGAAAGTTTAAAAGCACAGTGTAAAACTGAAAACAGAGCTCTGGTCTCTCCTTGTAGCAGCTCTCCTAAGACTCAAGGGGCTCAGCCCTTGGGTTCCCGCTCAGGGGAACCCAGTGAGACTTCTCAGATTCATACTCTGTCCTTCCCCTCTATGAGCCTAGGGAAGGACCAGCCTGTTTAATGATGTCTCCCTTCCTGCTCAGTCCCTCCTGACCCAGCATCACCCAGACTTCATCCAGAACAGATCCCACTGAGGGATGATGATGCAATCCAGGAAGAGAAAAAGAGAAATGGGTGAAGAAAGTAGAAGAAAGCAAAGAAAACTAGAGGGACTTCCCTGCTGGTCCAGTGGCTAAGACTCCACGCTCCCATTTAGGGGGCCTGGGTTTGATTCCTGGTCAGGGAACTAGATCCCACATGATGCAATTTAGAGTGTGCATACCACAGCTAAAAGGTCCCATGTGCTGCAGCTAAGACCCAGGGCAGCCAAATATATATATATATATATTTTTTTTTTAAGTCAGAAGGAGGCTTAAATTCTAAGAAACAGCAAAGTGTTTATTCATGCCCAGGGATGTCACATATTACCATATTTTTTAATATAAAAAATACCTAAAAATATTCAGGAAGAAACCACAGAGGATGGGGGAAATGGGAGGAGATGGTCAAATGGTATAAACTTCCAGTTACAAATAAATCTGAGCATGTAATGTGGTGGTGGTTTAGATGCTAAGTCGTGTCCAACTTTTGCAACCCCATGGACTGTAACCTGCCAGGCTCCTCTGTCCATGGGATTCTTCAGGCAAGAATACTGGAGTGGGTTGCCATTTCCTTCTCCAGAGGATCTTCCCAACCCAGGGATCAAACCCAGGTACAGCATGGTATATAACTCTAGTTAACAATCCTGTACTGTATATTTGAATTGCAGGGCTATATCCTGGAAGGATTCATAGTTCTATTGTGAAAGTTTGGCCCTTAAGGGCTTTTGTTTCCCATTAATATGTATGAATTATGAGAGTGGAAAGTTTTTGGCCAACTAAGATCTTTGTTATTTAGGTTTATATCAACCTATCTCACTCTCCTTATTTTTCCAAAACAGTTGATCATCTAGATATTTAATGTTAATAAATGAAGTGACATTCAGTGTTGTTGGTGTTGTCCATGTAGAAGTGACTGTTACCCACACAGAGCTTTCTTTCCAGACAGTGTAACATTCCCATGGAATGCACTAACGGAACAGACAGATCTCCAATTGTTTCTCATAAAGTGCTTCCAGACTTTTATCCTCAGAGAGGGTGTCTTGTTTTCAAGAAGTTTGAGAGCAAGCTCTTACACGTTCTAGAAGAGAAGGCTTTAAAACATAGAAACAGCTTGTTTTTCAAAAGATGTCCAGTTGATTGGACAAATTAGTTCTAGGTAGAAAAGAGAGTGTTAAAGGCAGATGATGAATTATGATTAATGTACGTATGCTTTATGGAGTGCATGCTGAGATGCTTCAGTCGTATCTGACTCTTTGAGACCCTATGGACTGTAGACTGCCAGGCTCCTCTGTCCATGGGATTCTCCAGGTAAGAATACTGGAGTGGGTTGCCATGTCCTCCTCCAGGGGATCTTCCAGACCTAGGGATCAAACCCATGCCTCCTATATCTGCAGTATTGGCAGGCAGGTTCTTTGCTACTAGCACCACCAGGGAAACCCCAATATTAGAGTCAGATCATTTAAAAATTCATTGGTTTTTCCACTATTCTCTATAAGAGTAACTGGCAAAATACAATGTCAAAATTCACATAAGAGCTTAGCACAATTGATAAAACATGGGCAAATAGAAGTTATGAGTGACACTTTCTATCCTCAATGTCTAGAGCTCATTTGGGTGTTTAAAGATACCTTCACAAAAATTAAACCCTGAAAGAATAAAGTTTCCACCAACTTCCTAGGCTGTTCTTTCAAAAGAAAAAAAAAACACTAAAGATATTTGAGTTTATAGCTTAGAGTTTTGGGTAAATTCTAAGAACATTCATATTGCTAAAATTAAAGCCAGCACAACTGAAGTGCTTTATTAAAAACTCAACTGGGGAAATTCCCTAGTGGCCCAGTGGTTAGGACTCAGGACTCTCACTGCTGGGGCCCCAGGTTCAATCTCTGGTAGTGGAACTAAGATCCTGCAAGCTGTGTGGTGTGGCCAAAATAATAATAATAAAAACCTCAACTGGTACTGTTTCTAAATTAAAGAAAATGCTCCCATTGCTTTTGTCTATTTAGAATTGTACAAAATAAGAGTGCAAATATCTGCTAGGAATACTGCCAGGTTCAAGTTTTTACTTCTGTCAGAGGGGTTCTACTGAAGGAAAAAATAACAGCCTTTTCTGTTCTTTCATGCATGAAGGACTTGTTCTGAAAATATACACACTAATTATCCAAGCAAATGTAAAAATTGCTGTTTTGTGAGATCTTATTGGTGTTTAAGCACACTGAATGCATTGGAGATGTGTCTCAATTATCTACTGCTACATTAAAAATGACCCCCAAATTTAGGAATTGAAGACAACATGTATTGTCTTCACATAGTTTATAGTGCCAGGAACCCAGAAGTGGTTTAGTTGGATAGTTGTGACTCATAAAATTACAATCAAGCTGTCAGCTGGGGCTGGAGACTTGTTTTGGTGGTGGGGTGGTGCAGGGATGAAGGCCTCCAAGAGCTTGACTAGAGCTAGAGAATCTGCTCAATCTTATATGTGGTTGATTTTTTAAAAAAATATTTAATTATTTGGCTGTGCCTTAGTTCCAACATGCTGGATCTTTAGTTGTAGCATGCAGGATCTAGCTCCCAGACCAGGGATCAAACCCCGGGCCCCCTGTATTGGGAGCATGGAGTCTTAGCCCCTGGACCACCACCAGGAAGTCCCTTATTCACGTGGTTGTTGGCAAGCCTCAGTCCCTCATCCCCTGAGATTCTCTGTAGGGCTATTCATTGTATGGTGGCTGGCTTCCCTCAGAGATGAATCCTGGTACTGTATGGGAGGATGCTCTATAAGGGTATGAATACCAGGAGGAGACCACCTTGACCATCTGCCATCTGGGTCCCAGAGATTCATGTTTTCCCTCACGCATAAAATACACTCGTCCCATCCCATGCCTCCTAACATTCTCATCCCACTGAAGCATTAACTCAAAGTTCAGAAGCATGGCATCTAAATTGGATCCAGCTTCACATGAGGCTCCTCAGGTATATTTCTTAATGTCCAGTTCCTTGAGTATCATTTCTCTTAATTTAAAAACCTGTGAATTAAAGAGATAAGTGATCTGCCCTCCTCACAGCCAACACACAATGGTGAACAGGCATGGGATAAACATCACAGGCATCACTATTCAAAACATAAGGCATTGGGAGGCACACAGGCATCCCCACACCTTCTCTGACGTCTAGCCGGGCAAATATTGGAAGCTCCTTAGGACTCAGTCCTGTTCCTTTTGTTGTTGTTCTTTTGCTAAGTCATGTCCGACTCTCCAGGAATGCTTCTCTGTGGTTCTTCCTTATGCTTTCCGAACCATCCATTCTTTTTCATGAAAGTTGGTACATGTATGCAGCTGAATAATTTCCCAAGCCTGCAGTAGAATGGGGGGTGGAGGGGGAAAAACCTCTTTTCATTTTACACTCTGTTCCTTTTAGTTCTAGTTGTCAATGTTTCTGCGGATATAATTCTTTAAAAATGGTAAATCTCCTGGAAATTTTATCAGGTCAATCCATTAGACAAAAGCCATACTCAGAGATATCTATGAGATAATCACTTTTTCCATCTTGTGATTCTGCTGAAGAGCAATGCTGTTAAGCTACTCAACGCGTGTGTGGGGGTGTGGGTGTGTGTTAGTCACTCAGTCATATCCGACTCTTTGTGACCCCAGGGACTGTAGCCCGCCATGCTCCTCTGTCCATGGAGTTCTCCAGGCAAGAATACTGCATCAGTAGCCACTCCCTGATGCTCTATTATTTGAGAGGATCTGGGAGCCTCACCCTAAAAAACTTCAGAAAGCCTTTCACATGACTAACCTATATGCTGAGGTGCCACTTGTGATCTTTCTGAGATCATAACAAAGGATTTTATAGTCACACCTTCAGCCTCATCTTTAAATCACAATGGTGCTCTGGGTTTGACCTTTGCTCTGAAAACCTTCCTTAATTTTAACATTGTTTGCTGCTGGTAAAGGCTGGCATCTTTACAACTGGTGAGTCCTGGCTCTTTTTGCTTAATTGCTCTTCTGTTAGCCTATCTCTTGCATTTTATTGTAAAAAGCTAGAAGAAACCAGGTGAACTGTCAACATTCTGGCTAGGTATCTCCTGAATTACAGCTCTCTGTTCATTAGATACATTTTCTACCTTCCACATTGCTAAAGACAATGAAGTTGCTAAATTTTCTGCCACTACATAATAAGGATCCACTGCCCTCCAGAATTCAGCAAGCTTTTCCTCCCTTTCTTTTCAACACCAGTGAGGAGTCTGCTCAAAATTCTGCTAACAATCTGTTCAAGGCTCTTTCGGCTTTCACCAATACATTCTTTAAACTCCTTTCAGCTCCTGTCCAAGGCCCAGATTCTAAGCCACGCCTAAATTTTAGGTGTTTGTTACAGTAGCATTTCACTTCCAGGTACTAAAATCTATGTAGTTATCTATTACAGTATAACAAATTACTCACAAAACTTAACAGCTGAAAGCAGCAAATGTTTATTATTCTACAAAATTTCTGAAGACCAGGAATCCAGAAGCAGCTTAGGTGCATTATTCTGGCCCAGAGTCTCTCATTAGGCTGCAGTCAAATTGTCAGCCAGGGCTATGGTCTTCTGAAGGCTTAAGTGGGGCTGAAGGTCCTGCTTCCGGGCTATTTGTCACATGGGCCTCTCCCTGGAACTACTCACCACATGACAGCTGTCTACCCACAAAGTCAGTGATCTAGGAGAGAGTCTTTTATAAACTAATGTTGGACGCTACATATCATCACATCTGACATGCTGGAATTACGTGGGAGGGTGTGGATACCTGATGTTATGCTTTTAGAGGCTATCACAGGGTATAATTATTTTTTTAAAAAACTCATTTTCTTCCTTCCCAGAACCAATTTTTGCCATGCAAAAGTTAAGCAGAGATCAAGATATTAACATTATTGTGGGCAGAAGTGGAATAGCAGAGGTGGCTTAGATATGTGGCCACAGTGAGCTTCACTAGACCTCAGAATTAGACTGACCCAGTCGCAGAAAGAAAACGACATTTTCCCTTTCTCCCAGATCAGCTTATCACATAATAGTCAAAAAAAAGCAACTTTCCATGGTTTTGGAAATCTCAGAGTACAAAAAAAGCACACAATCAGAGTGAGGAAAAGGAAGCAGACAGAGTGGAGGAAAGACAGATGGGTTCCTCCAACCCATCGTTTTTCCTCAAGGACTGGAGGGCAAAAAATGGAGACACTCAGCATAGGTTGCTCTGGAGGGCTCAGCTCCCAGGGGCTCAGACAACAGTTTCGGAAGTCCATCTAGCAAAACCTGCCTGCCTCTTCTTTATCAGCTCAGAGCAGGTCTAGCACAATAGTTCTCATGCTCACCTTCAGATTGCTGGGCTCTGCTCGCAAACAATTTGCATTTCTTTACAAGTCCCCAGGTGATACTGGTATAAATGACCTGAACAGACTTTGAGAACCATTGGTCTAGTGTCATTCAGGTACCCACGACCTGCAAGTGCTTTATATGCATTTCATTTCTTATTCACATGTTTATTAATCTGCATAACAATGTAAGATAGATTTCATTAACCGTTTATCTGCATTATACAGAAAAAGAGACTAAGTGAAAACACTTCAGAAGTGAAGCATTGGTGATGGACAGGGAGGCCTAGCGTGCTACGGTTCATGGGGTCGCAAAGAGTTGGACACGACTGAGCGACTGAACTGAACTGAACCTTCTGCTGGCCACACAGAGCCAGTTGTCAGTCCAGATCTGACTCCAAAGTCTGTGATCTTTCTTCTACACCAAGTTGCCAAATATTGGTGGGAACCAGGGTGTAGCCAACTCTGCTTTTTGTCTTCTCGACCATAATCTTAAGCACAATTTTCTCCATTTTCTTTATTGAAAGTAATTGTACGCTAGGCAGTTTGGTCTATGGCCATGTCTGTGAATCTTAGAGGTGGATTAACACATTCACCTTTAGTGGGTTTCCCTGGTGAAAGTGAAAGTCACTCAGTTGTGTCCTACTCTTTGTAACCCCATGGACTGTCCATGGAATTCTCCAGGCCTGACTACTGGAGTGGATAGCCTTTTCCTTCTCCAGGGGATCTTCCCAACCCAGGGATAGAACCTAGGTCTTCCCACATTGCAGGCAGATTCTTTACCAGCTGAGCCACCAAGGAAGCCCTTCAGTGGTAAAGAATCTGCCTGCAATGCAGAAGACACAAGAGAAGTGGATTTGATTCCTGGGTTGGGAAGATCCCCTGGAGAAAGTAGTGGCAACCTACTCCAATATTCTTGCCTGAGAAATCCCATGGACAGAGGAGCCTGGAGGGCTACAGTCCATGAGATAGCAAGAGTCAGACACAGCTTAGCTACTAAACAACAACAAATACATTCACCTTTAAGCAGAAAGATTAAGAGTATCAATTTACAATACACTAGCATTCTAACAGATCCATCAAAGAAGTTAGCAAATGGCCAGCACAACACATCTCTGGCTATTGGTTCTCCAAGTCAACCCTCCGCCCACTCGCTGCTCAGGCGGTGAGCCTCTGTGAACTAGGACAGGCTCCCTTGCCCTCAGGCTTTCAAATGGGTCCGTCATCCTCGGACGTGAACAGAGGGAGGAAGGAGATTTCTTTCCCCAACTCCCTCCATGTAGGCTCATCTAGACAGACTGCACACTTCCACAGAGGACTCTAGTCTTCAAAGCAGCTGCTCCAAGCAACCTTTTCCTTCCAGGCTTCGGGAACCCCTCCCTCCACTGCCCCTTCAGGCCGAGGGTCAGTAATAGTCCTTAGAGTCCTGGGCTCCCCCCGCCGGCCCCAGGGGTTCCCTCACCCTGTCCACACCTTTGTAAACAATCCCCATATTAATTCCTCCCTGACCTACCCTGACCTGAGTGTGCTGGCCCTGCTGGGCCCAATGGTGAGCACAGATTTAGGGACAGTTTACAGCTTTGCTTTCTGGGAGCTTGCCTGGGCTCAGGTCTTCCTCCCAGAAGCCAGCAACTTTCTGGAGCTCCTGCTGCTGCCCAGATGGTCAGGCCTACCCCAGTCTTGGTTTAAAGGTGCAAAACCCCACCTTCTGGCCCTTGTGTATCCTGCCCGGTAGGTAGACCAAATGGTAAGAGGCCACTTGGCAGGTTCTGCTGGCAAAATTCCTATGACAAAAATTGCTGCTCCATTTCAGAACACAGTTTTTCTCTCTTGGACCAGGCATTTATTCCAACAGAAGGTAAATTATCCCTGGAAGAAAGCTAGATGTAAAGTTGGCAGTCAAAGACATCTGTGTTAAATGAGTTTCAGATGTTTTCTATTTTCCCAGCTAGCTGCAAGCCTGGGTTGAGAAAGGGGAGCATAAAATTCAAATAGATTCTAGATTTTAGAACAATGATTCTCAAGGTGTGTGGGGAAGGTGACTTACATTGTCTCCTGGAAAGCATTTTGGAAATTGTGGGGAGTCTTTGATTGTGGGTCATGACCCAAGGATGCTAGCCTGCCTGTAGTTAAGAGGTAGTCCCATGCAACAGATACTAACCCCATAGGAACTTGAATGTCCTGAGAATGTTTCTGTTGCTGAAAAACCCGTTTATAATTATCTTGGTGAAAGACTTATGTTTTCCTTTACATTCAAAAAAAGAAAGAAGGCATTTGTATGTGGCTTTAATATTTATTCAGATTTCCCAGAATGTAACTACCACATGAACTGAGGAACTGTCATCCATTGTCTTGTTTGAATTTTATCAAGTTGGTCATGATTTGTCAAACAACACAGATATCTGCATTTGCATCTGTAACTTTCAAAGTGATTCTACAAAAATACTCAAATGACAGACAGGTGATTTCCTTTTGTCTTCCAGTGAAGTTGAGCCCTACTATACATACTGAAATGTGTAGAGAAAATCTCCCCACATGCAATTTTAAAATAAATATGTAATATAATATAGTAATGGAAATATAAAAGATGGATACAAAGAAATTAGTTATAAATGTCTCATTTGGAGATCACCAACAGTGTACAGCAAAGGCCTTTATAAATGGGTGTTGCATCTGATAGACACAAGACCCAGAGATTCAGAGCAAGGCGTTCTGTCGGCTGAGGATGTCCACTGAGGGAAAAATCTCTCTTTGGAAGAAATTACCATGAAAAGAGCCATAGGAAGAAAACTAAAAGGAAGCTTAAGTGTGTAAGCTACACACTGGGCCTCGTCCTTACTGATAATACTGGTTTTCATATAACTGCCAACTCCTTTCATCATTTGGCGTGTAGCAGACACTTGCCTGTAGTAGCACTCTTGCCTGGAAACTCCCATGGACGGAGGAGCCTGGTAGGCTCCACTTTCACTACCAGTGAAAGACTTCACTTTCACTTTTCACTTTCATGCACTGGAGAAGGAAATGGCAACCCACTCCAGTGTTCTTGTCTGGAGAATCCCAGGGATGGGGGAGCCTGGTGGGCTGCTGTCTATGGGGTTGCACAGAGTCGGACACGACTGAAGCGACTTAACAGCAGCAGCAGCAGACACTCAGTAAACGTCAAAAAGTCACTCAACAAAAATCCCCTTTAACAAATTAAAGATACAATCATTTATTTCTTGAAACACTGATCAAACAAGCAACAGTGATTTGTAACTTCTATGCAAAAAGATTCTGTAATATTTTATCACACTTTGTAACTTTGGTGAGTGATATTTCCTATACAATTTCAGATCTAAATTTGTAGTGTGATTTCCCTGATGAAAGGTTATCTAGCCAAACTGATGGCCTCAAAAGTCCTGAGTAAGTCAGAAGCTGATATATTTTGTTATGGACATTATATTTCACTTGTTGACAAGTTAGGAAACATCTTGGGCTTTTTTTTAATGTTCTGAGTGGAACAATAGAGATCAAAAGTTATCTGGAAATACAGCTCCTTTATTAAAAGGAAAACTCAATGAATGTTAAAACCTAAGCCCCTCTCCTTTCCCCTGACATACTCCTAATCATGCTTTAGGTCTCAAGAACTTTCCTCACACCCCATGTCCTCGGTAAGAGTACTTCATCAGCTTCCATTGCACTTAACACACTTTCATAGAAATTACAACATGAGTAACTGTTTGCTTATTTGCTTTTCCACTAGACTGTAAGCTCTGAGTGGGCAGGGATCAAACTTATTCATTATTTTCCCTCAAACCCAGTCATCAGTGCTTAGTCAATCAGTCAACAAGTATTTAGCATACTGCCAAGTGGCAGTACTGACTTCTACATTGTTCCACTGGGCAGCCAAGAAGGACAGGATGCACCTCTAAGCTTCCTGTGGTTCCCCCTGAACACCATGGGACTCAAGTTCTGTGCCTTTTACACGTCCTCCTCCAGGCTCCAAGGCTCTTCTGTTTCGTCTGCCAGCTTCACCACCAATTAAGTTGGAGTCAGAAGCTGTGGGAAGCTCTGTTCTTAGTCATTCGTTTGATTGTTCAGTTGTGCTAAAATTTTAGCATGCTGGGCCTCGCCTCCAGAGTTTCTAATTCAGGAGTTCTAGGAGGAGGAGTGGCAAAAGTCTGCATTACTAACAAGTACCCAAGCAATGCTGGTCCTGCTGATCGGGAGACCATACTTTGAGAATCATTGGCTGAGTAAGAAATTTCAGCCACTGAATAAGAAGTTTTAGCCAGATCTTTATAGATATCTCCAGTTTTGAATTTAAAGAATGTGTTCCTTGTTATAAAAGTTGTAGATATCAAGAAGTGGGTAAAGAGAATATGGGGTACCAAAATCTTCCTGAATATTCTAAACTCCATAGAATGAAGCTGGCTCTGGCTTTTTGGTTAGGCTAGAGAAGAGGGAACAGAGAGAATCAAAAGAGAGAACCAGAAGTCTACTTCCCATGGAGAAGCCAAGCTGAGACAAGGCAACACAGAGGATGATGAGCCAGTAAAAGTTTCTAGGATCTGGGGCCTCAGTTATCTTTGTGAGGTCTGCCCACAGCAACCACATCCCCCCGCTTAGCTCTGCTTGAATGAGGACCTCACAATTCTAACAGCCTTAGCTGAATCTGAAGATGCTGCAGTGCATCTATATTTCCGTCTGCTCAGGCTGCTATAACAAAACACTGTAGTCGAGTGGCTTAAAAACAACAGACATCTACTTCTCACAGGTCTGGAGTCTGGGAAGTCCAGGATCAAGACACCGGCAGATTTGGTATCTGATGAGCCCATTTCCTAGTTTATAGATGGCTGTCTTCTTGCTGAAACCTCACATGGCAGATGGGGAAGGGAAATCTCTGGGACCTTTTATAAGGGCAGGAAGGTTCCACCCTTATGACTTAATCACCTCCCAAAGATACCACCTCCAATATCATCATAACAAGTATTAGAATTTAATATATGAAACTGGTGGTATGAGGGAAGGACATAAGCTTTAGTCTATAGCAAATCTGTTTCCCAAAACCTTTGTTACTTAGTTCAGATTTAACAGTTAGCATTGTTTACCTATTACCTAATAGGAGCAAAGTTTCTGATAAGATGTAGAGTTGAAATAAATATATTCTTAGCTGTCTCGCAAGATTTGTACTTTTTCTTAAATGGGTTCTTTAGTATTAGTGATCAGATAACTATTTAGCTCTTGCCATATCAGGCTAAGCAGCTACATTTTTTTTTTATTCCTGTCCTTTTCCTTTTGGAGAGAAAGGGAAAAAACTTTTTCCTCTACCCTCTTATGTTTAGTACCTGGGGCCCTGCAAATAAAGTTGACAACAGATGGATTAGCAGGAGAAAAAGCATAAAAAATTGTTTTGATATTAATATGTATGCAGCATGGGAGGGCTTTATAAAGAGGAGGTAAAAACACCCAGTAAAGTTGTTGGACATGAGAGCTTACATAGCATGATGTCCAAGAGCAATAAATTAAAGAGATGTGACAAGACAAAGTAGAGGGGTTTGGCCTTCTATGGGCTGTAAATTTGGACAATCTATATAGGGGGAACTAACTGACAATGAAGGTTATTTCAGTAAAGTTTATATATGCAGATTCAAGTCCATGCTCTCTCCAGTGATGAGGGATCTCTTCTTCCTGGTGCAGAAGAGAGAGAGAACAACTTCACAAAGGGGAATCCATGCCCCAAGTTTAGACAGAAAGGGAGAAGGTAGAGCTTATCCGGTGTCTATCATTTCTCAATTGCCTGTACCTCAAAATAACCCCTGTGCCAAAGTGGAATACTTTGCATATTCGAATCCCCATCACTTTCTACAATGTAAGCTCCCTTAGAAAAGGTAAGACTCTCCAGGATACAGCTGATCCAAAACTAAATGTTATCCTCTTTCCTATATATGACAAGACCCAAATAATTGTCTAAAATAGAAAAGATGTTGATTTTTATTAAAATTAAGAATTATTTCCTGTTCATCTGAGTTTGGGGCCAAGATCCACACCAATTGCACACATAAACTTAATAAACATTAGTTATAGTATTGATATCATAGAGTTTAACTTGTAATTTTTTTCCTTTAATCACCAAAATCTTGTCGGTATTCTTTGGAAGATAACCAACTGTTCTTTATTTCTTGGTGAAACATTTTGACTGAACCCACTATTCTGCTTGATGAATAAAACATTTTGAATATTTTATTAGACTCTTTGTGATTTTTTTCTCCTGAATTTCATTTTATTCCCTGAAGTATGTAAAACAAAAAAATTTTATAACTATCTAAATATATAAGCCCTTGAAAACAATAAATAGTATTATTTTGTTTATTTTAAGCATCACATAAAATTGTTCAGTTGCTAAGTCACGTCTGACTCTTTGTGACCCATGGACTGCAGGACACCAGGCTTCCTTGTCCTTCACCATCTCCTGGAATTTGTTCAAACTCATGTCCATTGAATTGGTGATACCATCCAACCATTTCATCCTCTGTCACCCTCTTCTCCTTCTGCCCTCAGTTTTTTCCAGTATCAGGGTCTTTTCCAATCAGTTAGCTTTTCACATCAGATGGTGAAAGTATTGGAGCTTCAGCATCAGTCCTTCCAATTAATATTCAGGGTTGATTTCCTTAGGATTGGCTGGTTTGAGCTCCTTGGCTGTTCAAGGGACTCTCAAGAGTCTTCTCCAGCAGTGCAGTTCAAAAACATCAATTCTTTGGTCCAGCTCTCATATTCATACATGACTACTGGAAAAACCTTAGCTTTGACTAGATGGACCTTTGTCAGCAAAGTGATGTCTCTGCTTTTTAATACACCGTCTAGGTTTGTAATAGCTTTTCTTCCAAGGAACAAGCGTCTTTTAATTTCATGGCTGCAGTCACCTTTCACAGTGATTTCGGAGCCCAAGAAAATAAAATCTGTCACTGTTTCCACTTTTTCCCCATCTATTTGCCATGAAGTGATGGGACCAGATTCCATGATCTTAGTTTTTCAATGCTGAGTTTTAAACCAGCTTTTCACCCTCTTCTTTCACCCTCATCAAGAGGCTCTTTAATTCCTCTTTGCTTTCTTTCATTAGAGAGGTATCATCTCCACATTTGAGATTGTTGATATTTCTCCTGGTCATCTTGATTCCAGCTTGCAATTCCTCCAGTCCAGCATTTTGCATGATGTATTCTGCATAGAAGTTAAAAAAGCAGGGTGACAATATACAGCCTTGATGTACTCCTTTCCCAGTTTTTAACCAGTCCATATCCAGTTCTAACTGTTGCTTCTTGACCTCCATACAGGTTTCTCAAGAAACAGATAAGGTGGTCTTTTTTTCCCATCTCTTTAAGAATTTTCCACAATTTATTGTGATCCATATAGTCAAAGGCTTTAGCATAGTCAGTGAAGCAGATGTTTTTCTGGAACTCTCTTGCTTTTTCTATGATCCAGTGGATGTTGGCGATTTGATCTCTGGTTCCTCTGCCTTTTCTAAATCTAGCTTATACATCTGAAAGTTCTTGGTTCATTTACCACTGAGGCCTAATTTGAAGGATTTTGAGCATTACCTTGATAGCATGTGAAATGAGCACAATTGTATGGCAGTTTGAATGTTCTTTGAAATTGCCCTTCTTTGGGATTGGAATGAAAATTGACTTTTTCCAGTCCTGTGGACATTGATGAGTTTTCCAAATTTGCTGGTATATTGAGTGCAGCACTTTTAACAGCATCATCTTTTAGGATTTAAAATAGCTCAGCTGGAATTTCAACACATCCATTAGCTTTGTTGATAGTAATGCTTCCTAATGCCCACTTGACTTCACATTCCAGGATCTCTGACTCTAGGTGAAAGACCACACCATCATAGTTATCCGGGACATTAAGACATTTTTTGTACAGTTCTGTGTATTCTTACCACCTCTTCTTAACCTCTTCTGTTAGGTCCTTGCTGTTTCTGTCCTTTATTGTGCCCATCTTTGCATGAAATACCCTCTTGGGTATTTCAGGGTTGATTTCCTTAGGGTTGGCTGGTTTGATTTCCTTGGCTGTCCAAAGGGACTCTCAAGAGTCTAGTCTTTCCCATTCTATTGTTTTCCTCTATTTCTTTGCATTGCTCACTTAGGAAGGCTTTCTTATCTCTCCTTGCTATTCTTTTGAAACTCTGCATTCAGATGGATATATCTTTCCCTTTCTCCTTTGCCTTTCACTTCTCTTGTTTTCTCAGCTATTTGGTTTTTGTTGTTGTTGTTTGTTTTTCTTTTTTATTTTTAAAATTTAATTTATTTTAATTGGAGGCTAATTACTTTACAATATTGTAGTGGTTGTTGCCATACATTGACATGAATCAGCCACGGGTGTTCATGTGTTCCCCATCCTGAATCCCCCTCCCACTCCCCTCCCCATCCCATCCCTCAGAGTCATCCCAGTGCACCAGACCTGAGCACCCTGTCTCATGCATCGAACCTGGACTGGTGATCTGTTTCACAGAGGATAATATACATGTTTCAGTGCTATTCTCTCAAATCATCCCACCCTTGTCTTCTCCCACAGAGTCCAAAAGACTATTTACATCTGTGTCTCTTTTGCTGTGTCTCATGTATAGGGTCATTGTTACCATTTTTCTAAATTCCATATATATGCATTAGTATACTGTATTGGTATTTTTCTTTCTGGCTTACTTCACTCTGTATAATAGGCTCCAGTTTCATCCACCTCATTAGAACTGATTCAAATGTATTCTTTTTAAAGGCTGAGTAATGTTCCATTGTGTATATGTACCACAGCTTTCTTATCCATTCATCTGCCAATGGACATCTAGGTTGCTTCCATGTCCTGGCTATTGTAAACAGTGCTGTGATGAACATTGGGGTACACGTGTCTCTTTCAATTCTGGTTTTCTCAGTGTGTATGCCCAGCAGTGGGATTGCTGGGTCGTACGGCAGTTCTGTTTCCAGTTTTTTAAGGAATCTCCACACTGTTCTCCATAGTGGCTGTACTAGTTTGCATTCCCACCAACAGTGTAAGAGGGTTCCCTTTTCTCCACACCCTCTCCAGCATTTATTGTTTGTAGACTTTTTTTTTTAATGTTTATTTTTACTTTATTTTACTTTGTAATACTGTATTGGTTTTGCCATACATTGACATGAATCCACCACAGCAGCCATTCTGACTGGTATGAGATGGTACATCATTGTGTTTTTGATTTGCATTTCTCTGATAATGAGTGATGTTGAGCATCTTTTCATGTGTTTGTTAGCCATCTGGAGAAATGTCTATTTAGTTCTTTGGCCCATTTTTTGATTGGATCATATATTTTTCTTTCTCAGCTATTTGTAAGGCCTCATCAAACAATGACTTTGCCTTCTTATTTTTCTTTGGGATGGTTTTGGTCACTGCCTCCTGTACAATGTTATGAATTTCTGTCCATAGTTTTTCAGGCACTCTGTCTACCAGATCTAATCCCTTGAATCTATTTATCACCTCCACTGTATAATCATAAGGGATTTAATTTAGATCCTACCTGAATGGTCTAGTGGTTTTCCCTACTTTCTTCATTTTAAGCCTGAATTTGGCAATAGCATATTGGATATCCTTCTGTAACTAGTTTTCTACCCAGCATTATCTGAGACATATTCATATTGATATCTACAGTTTTAAGCCTTTTTTTTTTGGCTGCACTGGGTCTTCATTGCTGTATGTAGACTTTCTCTAGTTGTGGTGAGCAGTGGCTTCTCTCTAGTTGCATTGCATGGGCTTCTCATTGCCGTGGCTTCTCCTGTTGTGGAGCAGGGGTTCTAGACTGCACAGACTTCAGTAGTTGTGACACATAGACTCCAGAGAGCAGGTTCAGTAATTGTGGTACATGGGCTTGGTTGTCCCTTGGTGACTAAGGGATCTTAGTGGGATCTTCCTAGACCGGGGATCAAACCTATGTCCCTGCACTGGCAGGCAGACTCTCAATCACTGGACAGCCAGAGAAGTCTGATATCCACAGTTTCAATTCAGTACAGTGTAGAACTATACTACAACTGGCTTAGTATTTTTCCAATTTATAGTATTTTTGGTTAAATGTTTGCTTTTTAAGGAATACACAATGAATATTTCTATAAATATCTCCTTGCATGCATGTGCAAAACTTTCTGTAGAATACATGCTGCAAACCATATTGCTGAACTAAAGGGTATGCAAATCTTCAACTGTCCTAAATATTGTCAAATTACTTTCCAAAGAGGTTACGCCAATTTCATTGCCATAAGCAGGGTTTGACAGTTCCAATTGTTTTCTTGATATTTTCAATCTTTATATGTTCTGCTAATTTGATGGGTGTGAAATAGTATATTACTTTCAAAATAAATTTTCCTGATTGTTGGAGGGGCTGAGCATCTTTTCACATGTTTATATGCAACTATGATGCCCTTTTCTGTGAATAATAGCTTGTTTGCTCATTTTTTGTTTAGGTCTCTTTGCTTTGAAAGAGTCTTCAAGTTTATCACAATATACTGAAATATGTTTCCCAGTCTGAGTTTTTTTAATTTTGGTTTTGCTGTCTTAAAATATGAAAGTTTTAAATTTCATGCAGGCAAGTTTCAGTGATTTCACTGGCATTTTTGTTTTATCTTTTGAGTCAAGGGATGGAGGATAATTTATATCCTACATTTTTTTTTAAATTGTAAAGTTTTACTTTTCCACATTTGGTCCTTTAATCTTCTTGGAATTGACTTATTTATTGGTTTGAGGTAGGGATCTAATTTTACTTTATTTTTTATGTGTAGGTAAGCATTTTTCTGGTAAGATTTGCCAAGCAATCCTTTCTCTCACTGATCTGTAACATCATGTCTGTGACGTCAGATGTGTAGAGATGTATGGAGTCTGGTCCTAGGCTCTGTTCTATTCCATTGGTCCATTTTCTGTTCTCTTATTTTAAAATGATGGGGCATGCTCCGTTGCTCTGTTGTGTCTGACTCTTTGCAACGCTATGGCCTGTAGCCTGCCAAGCTCCTCTGTCCACGGGATTCTCCAGGCAAGAATACTGAAGTGGGTTGCCATTTCCTTCTCCAGGGGAAAATGATGGTAAATAAAAGCAAACCAGTAAAGTGAGCCTTCTCCCCTCTATCTTCTTACTGATCTCTAATATTTTGCAGCCCCATGGACTGTAACTCCTCTGCCCAGGGAATTTTCCAGGCAAGAATGTTCTCCCACATAAATGCAATATCAATTAGTTGAGTTTCGTTTTAAAACGGAATAGTTTTTGTAAAGTGAATACTTGTACGTATTATACTCACTGTTTGAGGCATATACTAGCTAGAAGAAATGCACATTTATTTGAAGCTTTAAAAGTCCTGACACTTCCTGGAACCGTTTCTGTGGTAACTTTAGAGAGAGACCGGCTTGGCCAAAAACATTGTTTTCCTAATCCCAGGGAAGATACAAACTCAGCAGTTGTTATGTAGTGCTCCAAGTGATTTGCCTAAAGACCTCCCACTGAGATGTCCAAGAACTTGCAACTTGGATTACACAGTGAGGTCACCCCATGCAGGTTTATGGGCAGATGGCCAAACCTTGACACAAGGCTGCAATCAGATCCCCAAACAAGTATATACACATAAGCCTCCTCCTTGTCTATAGCTTGAAACTACCATTTGTATCAGTTAGGAAAAACTCCAAAGAAGAATATATCAGATCAACCTGGCTTGATGTTTTCAAACAATTAAGCTTCAGATGAATTTTAAGACAGATAGCCTTTGTAAAAAGCATATATCCATATATAATATTCTAATGCATCAAGCTTAAGTGACAAGTATCCTATTTGCCTTATAGACTTCTAACTTTAGTATATCATACTAACTGAAGTAAGTCAGACAAAGACAAATATCATGTGACATCATTTGCATATGGAATCTGCAAAATATGATGCAAATGAGCTTATTTCAAAAAGAGAAACAGACTCACAGACTTAGAGAATGCACTTTTAGTTCCTAGGGGGCAGGGGAGGGGATATGTTGGGGGTTTGGGATTGACATGTACACACCCCTATTATTTAAAATGGTGAACCACCAAGGACCTACTGTAGAGCACAGGGAGCTCAGCTCAATATTTTGTAATAGCCTAAAGGGAAAAGAAAGGAAAAAGAGTAGATATTTGTATATAAATAACTGAATCATTTTGCTGTACACCTGAAACTAACACAATGTTGTCAGCCAACTAGTGTCCAATATAAAGTAAAAATTAAAGAAAGAATTATCCTGTAATGTCTTTCTTTCTTTGAAGTTGCTCAGTCGTGTCTGACTCTTTGCAACCCCGTGGACTGTAGCCTACCAGGCTCCTCCCTCCATGGGATTCTCCAGGCAAGAGTACTGGAGTGGGTTGCCATTTCCTTCTTCAATGTAGTTGTCAATTAAAATCAAATCTCATATTGTCTTAAAATATTTAATTAAGAAACTCTAACTTTGGTATAATTTGCAGCTAAATGTAAAACTAGAATATAGCTTAAAGATAATGTAGGTCAGCAGTGGTTCCTAACCTTGACTGTGCTTTAGAATTACTTGGGTAGTTCTTAAAATGTCTTAATGTCCTACTGCCCAATAAATCATATTGGAATAAGAGACACAAGTATCAGTACTTTTAAACCCGGTTGAACAATTTTGTTATGTAGCCAATGTTGAAAACCATTGACAATTTAAACCTTTAGCACTTCAAGAAAATGAGATTTCAAGAGGTCAAGTGAATATACTGTCCAATATGGTAGGCTTAGCCACATGTGGCTTTTTAAATTTATATTTATTGGGATTAAATAAAACTAAAAATTGAGCTCCTCAGACACACTAGCCACTTTTCAGGTACCCAATACCCACATGTGGCTAGTAGCTACCATATTGAACAACACAGATAATAGAAACTTTCATCATCAGAGAAAGTTCTCCTGGTCATTGTTATAAAAGAAATAATTCCATGTCTATTTTTAATGAATTTCTTTAAAGCACAGCAGAAGATCATCTTGTGCCTAGGTATAAGTTGGATTGATTTCTAATCATTTAGTAATTTCAGAAATATCTTAAACCATTATTACAGAATGATTGGTATAATAAAATAGTTTTTAAACAAGTATCATTCAACATTAGCATGTAGATCTGTAAGGCACCTAATATCACAATAAAAATAACAACTTCTTGGACAAATATAAATACTGACTCAAATCTAAGACACTCCACTCCATCTCCACCCCCAAACCAATGGATAATGATCCAGGAAGCCGTTTTTTCTCCTTGATTGGCAAGGAAAGCACACGGGGGAAGGAAAGGGAGAGCTACAGGTTCCCAATGACTAGTCCACTGGGCTCCGAGACAACTCACAAGCTTGTCTAGGCACTGTCTTGGCACAAGGAGAGTATGAAGGAAGTTGGTCAAGGACAGTCTCCTCCTCCGTATAGTCTGAAAACAAAACCAGTGTGAGAACTGAGCTAAAGTTCTCTAATCGGACTTATTACTATCACTATCCTTTCTAAAAAATATTACAGAACAGAGTTTTAAAACCTAAAACTTCTTGATCTCTTATAGTAATCATGGCCATGGAACATGTTTCACAAAGCAGGCTTTGGTGTTAAAGAGATTCAAATCTATTGTGTTATATTTTTGCTGTGGCAAGCATCTAGAAAAATATCACCATTTTATTAACTTTGTTTTTTCAGTTGTGTTATGAAATTGAAACTTAGTACCCACTGTACCAGAATACATTGTTCCTTGTCTTGTGGCTTAAATTTTGTATTCCCAAGTGCATTATAGCAAGCAATGAGATCGCCATGCCCAGGTCTAAACAAGAGGGAGCCAGAAAGCCAGTAGGACAACAAAAAGCCAACTTCAGTGATTGCAGTGTGCTAGGTACTCTTCTGAGCATTTTACATAGATTACATCATTTAATTCTCACAGCAGCTCACAGTGAAATAAGTGCTATTATTATCCTCATTTTACAGATAAAGAACCTGAAGGACCAAGAAGTTAAGTAGATAGTTCAAGGCCACACAGCTAGTAAGTGGTAGAACTGAACTTCCAACCTTTGCAGTCTAATTTAAGAGCCCAACATTTTAATTGCTCTGCTCTATTATCAACTTGTACTTACTTCACGGTCATGGTTTTGGCTTATCAAGGTCAAGATCAGAGATACTGGTTTAGACTGGTCCACTTAAATGGGAAGAAAAGACCTCTGGTGAGAATGTGAGCCTGTGTGGCTTTAACCCCAGGTTTCCCAAGATTGCTTTGTTGTGGGGACCACTCATCTTCACTTTGACAATTATCCCCTCTACTCCCTGGCCTTACATACCCACTTTGCTTTGCAAGGGCAACAATAGTTGCAACAAAAACTATTCCCAGAGGTGAGAAAAGAGAAGGGGAGGGGCACTAAGTAAACAGCAGTAGCTACAGATGCTCCTGCAGTGGTTACACAATAGCCCCTGGGGTCTGAAACCTGGATAGACTCAGGGGAGTAAGGTTTCCTGGCTCCAAGTAGGGGGCCAAGATGGACAGATATCAGCATTAATTAGACCATTATATAAAACATCACCTTCGTAACCTTGACAAATCTCAGCATGTTTCCACATTTCATCCAGGAATATAAACAAGAAACACAGTCTGTCCCAGTGTTGCTAGTTTTCTAACCTGCATGAATCAAGTGATTTTCTCCCCAAGACGACAGTGCCATGTTCTTAGCAACAGAGACTTCTCTGGGTCTTTCATACCCACTGTGTGTCTTTGTTTATTGTGCTACAAACAGATGCAACTCTCCTGTACAAGCCCTTTGGACTTGCTCCACCCTCCAAGAGATTCCATTTATGTGTGCATCTATGTATAATACACTTTTTATTATTTAGATCACTTTTAGGTTCACAGCAAAGCTGAGCAGTAAATACAGAGGTTTCACACATACCTCCCACCCCCACCCAAACTGACTCCCCCATTATCAACTTCCCCATCAGAGTGGTGCATTTGCTCCACTCACGATCACTCAAAGTCCAGAGTTTACATAACCGTTCACTTTTTATGGGTGTTGTACATTTTATGAGTTTTGACAAATGTATAATGAGCTATATTCATTACTCTAGTACCACTCAGGCTTCCCTGGTGGCTCAGAGGTTAAAGCGTCTGCCTCCAATGCGGGAGACCGGGGTTTGATCCCTGGGTCGGGAAGACCCCCTGGAGAAGGAAATGGCAACCCACTCCAGTATTCTTGGAGAATCCCATGGACGGAGGAGCCTGGTAGGCTACAGTCCACGGGGTCACAAAGAGTCGGACACGACTGAGCGACTTCACTTACTTACTTACTTAGTACCACTCAGTTATTTTTAAAAGGAATCATGGATATATACTTTGCTAGAGACTCCACCTGCTTTTTCGATAATTCGGAGATGGTCTCATTGTTTCTGAAGAGCTTATAGGTTGATTCTCACCATGAGTTCACTCCCAAGGCCTTTGCACTTGGTCTGACAGTGAGTGACGGCGCAGGAGGCTGGGGCTCTAAGACGCTCCTCAAGCAGCCAGCCGAGGAGCCAGAATCCTAAAGTTGTCTTGGCAACAGCTGAAGTTTCTTGTCCTGGGCTGAAAAGCATGATGCCTCCTCATTTGTGAAAAGTCTGTTTTACACTTTCAATCTGCCTGGGGCATAAATATGCCAGAAATGGAGCCCTCAGGATGGGATTTCTTTTTTCTGATTTTGAAACAGAGGAGAAGATATTTACAAAAAGAAGAGGCCTGCACACATCTCATATTGGGTATCGGGTTCAAATATTCCAGTGGAGCCCAATCTAAGCTGGTCAAAGTGTTAAGCTTGAACAGGATTTTGTTTCAGATGCAGCAATATTTTTTAGGCCCTTCCAGAGAGACAGAATTCAATGCCTTTTGCTGGGACTCCATGGCCACTATCATTTTTAAAACCTAACATTGAGTTTTGAAAGAGGAAAAAGTTTAACATCCTTAAGTGACTGCATATTTAATTATGCCGGAGAAGGCATAATTCTCCGGAGCACCCCACTCCAGTACTGGAGCACCCCACTCCAGTACTCTTGCCTGGAAAATCCCATGGATGAAGGAGCCTGGTGGGCTGCAGTCCATGGGGTCGCTAAGAGTCGGACACGACTGAGCGACTTCACTTTCACTTTTCACTTTAATGCATTGGAGAAGGAAATGGCAACCCACTCCAGTGTTCTTGCCTGGAGAACCCCAGGGATGGGAGACTGTGGTGGGCTGCCATCTATGGGGTCGCACAGAGTCGAACACGACTGAAGCAACTTAGCAATATACCTGCAATGTTAAAGAACTCAGAGCCTTCTCCAAGTGTGAATTGTTCTAGTCTAAAACACTTAGGAAGCCCATCCACCTTGAATTAGAGGACAGACATTCTCTCTGTTTCAACTTTCTTCTCTAATTGATGTTTCTGTTTGAGTCTGAAGAGTTGCAATTTCCTTGATTGCCTCTCCTTCAAAATTCTTCAGACCATTGCTTATCACAAAGCCCACATGTCAGCCTATCCCAGTTACAGGTATGTAAATAATATTTAATCTTTCTTCCTTCCTTTGAAGAGTAAAGAATGTGGCCTCTAACAAACATCCGCCAGATTCTATTTTAGAACTAGGAGAATAACTGGATTTCCTGCAGCAACAAGATTCACATACTTCTACTCTCCTGTAAGCTAAAATCACTAGGGGTGGCCACCCACCCAAGTGGTTGTGTGCACCTGGGCAAGAGTGGCTGGGCCAGCAGTCAGACAAAAGAGAGCACTTGGTGCTAAGGCGATCCAGGAGCTTCTCCCAATACTAACATCCAGATCAGGTCAGACCTGCACCTCCCCAGCTTTTGGTATCAAGGGGGACAAAAAATAAAGACTAATAAACAGATTTTATACTTTTCCTCCCTTCCCCTAACAGAGGATGTCAGGAGCCACAGCACATTGGGAATAACATCAGAAGTGCCCTAGTTGGCAGCAACAAAAATTATTGCTCCTAATACAGCAACCTGTATGGGAGCAGGTTAAACACCAGGGAAATGTGATCACATCAAGAGCAGACTTTGCCCACTGGCCTCGCACCTCTGTCCTGGTCTGAGAGGAGAAAACATGTTGCCTGTTATCTTTCAGGGACAGTATACCTAACAGATGCTCAAGAAGGGATGCAGTGCCACAAATGATCCTGCACTGAGGAGAGATCAGAGGAAACCTGGTTCTTGCCTTGAAGGAATTTCCAAGATGGCTCTGGCATGTGTGTCTCCCAACACACACACCATGATTGGAGTACAGACAACTAGCTCTTCAGGGGGAAGTGTGACTAATTCCAGGGAGGGCGGAGGATAGACTCAGAGAGGACAGACTCCCACAGTTGATGCTTAAGTGGGATCTGAAGGAGGAGTAGAGATTGGCCAGGTTGAAAATAAGGGCAGGAGAGGCATTCTACCCAAAGGGTAGTCGGGAGTCAGATACAAAAGACCAAGGGACCACATATTAGATGATTCCATTTATGTGAAGTGTCCAGGAAAGGCAAGTGCATAGAAACAGAAAGTAGGTCAGTGGTCATCTGGGCGTGGAAGTGGGAATGGGGACTAACTGCCAGTGGGCACAAGAAATCTTACTGTGGGGATAAAATGTGCTACCACTAGACGGTGGTGATAATTGCACCTCTCAGTGAAGTTAGTAGAAATCACTGAGTTGTACACTTGAAATGGATGAATTCTATGAAATGTAAAATATACCTCATTAAAGCTGTTTAAGAAAGAAAAGGATAGGAACTAGTCATCCCATTTGTAGCGATCTGTGCTGAAGGGTTAAAAAAAAAAGATAAAATCTCATCCCATGGTTAATGTTTAAATGCCAGTGTCTGTAAAACACTCAGCACAGAACACTCAAGCAATTGCCTGTTGTTATAACAGCTAAACATCAGTCACTGTAAACATTAAAAGGAAAAACAATAAAAGGTAATAAAGTGCATATATATTTTATATAGGTCAGATCGTCTTGTGTAAGATATCTAAATCTATAAAATACCTATGTAAGATAATGTTTCTATATAAGATAGCCTATATCCTACCTTTACTCAATTTATCAACTCAATTTCTGCACTATGTTATATGTTTTTCTTAGGCAGTCCAGGATGACACAGAGTACGTTGTTATTTAGTAGCTATGTCGTGTTCAACTCTTTTGCAGCCCAATGGACTGCAGCCCACCAGGCTCCTCTGTCCATGGGCTTTCCTAGGATTTCCCAGGCAAGAATACTGGTGTGTGTTGTCATTTCCTTTTCCAGTGGCTCTTCCCAGACCAGGGATCAAACCCATGTCTCCTGCATCGGCAGGTGGATTATTTACCAGTGAGCCACCAAGGAAGCCTGACATAGAATATACCATATGGTTAAACATAATTTAGTGCCAACACAGGAGACTAGGGTTCGAACCCTGGGTTGGGAAGATCCCCAGGAGGAGAAAATGGCAACTCACTCTAGTATGCTTGCCTGGAGAATCCCATAGACAGAGGAGCCTGGCAGGCTACAGTCCATGGAACTGCAAGAGTCGGACACAATTTAGTGACTAAACAACGACAAAAAACATAATTTAAACCTTTATTGATGGATATTTAACGTTTCAAATTTTTTCTTATAAATAAGTTCACTGAACATCCTTCTCCTTAAGTCTTAAGGTGTTTATATAAATGATTGGAAACATGTATAAAATAGAATTACAGGATCCAAGGATGCATGCATGGTTAATGCTGTTGTTGCGTGTTGCCAGATTGCTTCCCTGAGTGTGTTTACCATACATGCCACCACCAACACCATATTCACCAGACGGTAGCATTGAACACTTTTAAAATCTTGGTTAATCTGACAGGCGCAAGTGATTATTTCTTTCACTTGAAGTCTCTGTAGCTGGTTAGTAGTAAGTCTGAACATTTTCTGTGGTTTGTTAGAGCATATATTGTCTGTCAGTTGTTGGCTTGAGGCTTTTATGCCTCCTCGTCTTTAGGGATTTCAGTGTTTCTTGTGGACTTGTATATGTGAATTTTCCTTGAAGGACTTTAACTCTTCTTTGTGATATTTTTCTTCCAGGTTTGTGTATTTTCTTTCATTTTTTAAACAATGTACTGAAGTTCTAATTGCTTGTAGAATTAAGATCACTTTGTAAAAGTGATTTGTAGAAGATTCAGAAATGTGCATGGGGGTGGGGTGGAGGAAAGGAGAGAACACTGCATTCTTTGCCTGCTTTATAATTTAGCCTGAGAGTACAAGTCTCTGAGTGTATCTGATCCTCACTATTACCTTCATGATCACAGTTTACCTGTCACGCACAGTTCAACAATTTCCTAATCCAAGTAATGACTATCAAAGCACCAACAGCCCTCTGGACCTCAGGACTGACTCAGGATTAAATTGAAATCCAAGAGGTGTGGTAACATTGTCCTTATATTAAATTTTTTCTCATAGCTCCTAGCACTGAATGATCAAACCACAGTTAGATAATATCTCTTTGATCAATAAGCAACTAAATAAGAGCTTTATAACTCTCCCTCTGTGAGTGATTAGTCACTCAGTTGTGTCCAACTCTTTGCGACCCCATGGACTGTGGCCTGCCAGGCCCCTCTGTCCATGGAATTCTCCAGCAAGAATACTGGAGTGGGTTGCTATGTCCTCCTCCAGGGGATCTTCCCAACCCAGGGATCGAACCCAGGTCTCCTGCATTGAAGGCGAATTCTTGACTGTCTGAGCCCCCAGGGAAGCCCAGGAATACTGGAGCAGGTAGCCTATACCTTCTCCAGGGAATCTTCCCGACCGAGGAATCGAACCGGGATCTCCTGCATTGCAGGTGGATTCTGTACCAGCTGTGCTACCAGGGAAGCCCCTCTCCCTTTAAATCAACATAAGAGTAGAAATATCAGATAATCACTAAGGAATTTTCAAGCAGATCTATTTAATAGGTGTGAACCCAGAGAGTTACCATCATTCATTATGAAACATTCATACTTGCTGTATTGGTTGCTATCATACATAAGAATTCTCTATTCTAGACCTATGTTCTCTGAAAAGTAAATCTTGAGAACCTCTTCTTAAAAATGACTTGTTAACATGGAGGGAAAATGTTCATGTCTTAGAATCAGTGTTAGAAAATAGTAAAGATATTCGAGAATAGCCTTAAATATTCAATTTGTTAGGTTAAAAATAATGGAAAAACTGATCTTCACAGATGGTACTAGCTGTGTGACTCTGGGAAAATTGCTTTATTTCTGAATCTGTTTCTTCTTCTATAAAATAGAAAAAAATTAAATTTTTACCCCAGTCCTATATGGTATGAGTTGTATCAAAATTTATGAATCATTATTATATATATTATATATAATATATATATTATATATATTATTATAAATCATTAATCCCTTTATGCTCAGATATTCTTTGATTCTTAAGAAAATTAATTGGTAGGTCAAGTGGCTTAATTCCTCAATGACTCCATCTAGGCAGAAGAATGGAGGACTATTGCTTGTTGATCAAAGCACAGTGCTGGACACTTTTATTTATACCTTCTTATTAAACCTGCAGAACATGGGCTGCTGCCCACATTTCAATGATGAGGAAACTGAGACTTGAATAAATTATCCTTCTTTTCTCACAGTGACAGATGCTCACCTGTGACTCATTTATGGAATTTCTTCCATTTAACTAGTGCCTAATGTGTTGGACTTGTTAACCAGTGACCTACATGACATGTCCATTTTGATAACTAATAAGCATCTCAAATAAGATGAAAGACAAGCTCCTGAACAGTCCTCAAAACCTGTCCTTCCCACACTCTTTCCCACTCAGCAAATGACAGCTTCTTTATTCCAGGTGCTCAAACTGAACCCTCAAGAGTTGTTCTTAATTCCTTCAAGTCCCATTCTGATCTTTAAGAAACCCTGCCAACTCCATCTTCATAATATATCCAGAATCTGGACCACTTCTTACATTTTCATGCCAGCATTGTGGCTGAAGACACACACAGCTCTCACCTATGTTATTAAAATATCCTCCTAAGTGGTTCATTTCTGCCCTTTTCCCTCTAGCCTGTTTGCACAGAGCTGCCAGAATGATCCTGCTAAAATGAAGATCTGATCACATGGTCTCTCTGTTTAAAACCTGCCAATGAATTCCCATGTGACTCAGAGTAAGAGCCAAAGACCCCCAGTGGCTTCAAGGCTTCACATGACCTGGCTCTCCATACGGCTGACCACACTTCCACCCTCTGTTGCTGGGCTGTGCCCTCGGCCAGTGCTGCTCTAACTCCAGGTCCCACCGCAGCTCACTCCTTGCTTCCTTCTGCTTTTTACTCAGAAGCTGTCTTCTTCGTGAGGGCATCCTTCACCATCCCACCTAAACTTTCTACCATTCCATCTCTCATGTCTCCGTTCCTGCTGCATTTGTTTCTCTCACACTTATCGCCAACGAACTGCATTTTGTACTTACCTTCTTTGTCTCCTGTTCCTGAAATATAATCTCCACTGGGCCAGGTATTTTGGTCTGTCCATTCTCGGTTGTATTCCCAATGCCTAATGCATGGTGTGTACACCATAAATATTTGTTGAACAAGTGATGGCTCCACTTGATGGCCTCTATCTCATGCGAGGTCATTCTTTTTTTTTTTTTTTGCAGACTCTTAACTTTTCTTCACATCACTTACACCTTTATCAGGTAGCACAGGACTTCCTCAAAGTTTTCCACACAAATCTCCAGGCTTTTCTCTAGGTCTTCTTGACCAATTCTGGGTCACGTGACGGTTCCTAGTTCAATCACTAGCAGAAGGGAACAGGACCACCACAACTCTCATTGTTTAATCATGATTTATTCTCTGCACCAGGGCAGACGGTTGCTGGAATGGCGTTAGGTTAACAGGAAGAAGAGAATGATTTTATATAGGAAAATAAGTGCCTGCCAAATCCATGAGTCACAATTTCATGTCAGTGATCACATTTGAGCTTCAGCATCCTTATGTGGAAGAGTAAGCAGGCATCCTGACCATTTTTACAGAAGAGAAAACAAAGACACAGAGAGGTTCCCAACAATGCCAAGGGATCAGAGGCAGACCCA
Source organism: Ovis canadensis (assembly GCF_042477335.2). Lineage (NCBI taxonomy): Eukaryota > Metazoa > Chordata > Mammalia > Artiodactyla > Bovidae > Ovis > Ovis canadensis. The sequence goes on from NC_091260.1 coordinate 37,790,134, forward strand.
GCATGGTCTTCCTGGGTTCTGGGTTCTTGAGAAGCAGGGTGGTTTGAGAGAAGAGCTGAGCAAGAATCAGATACCCAGAAATTTGTTTTCACTCTGCATAAAAAATTATATGACTTCAAACGGCTGTTTTGATACCTCAGGGCCTAGGTTTCTTCATCTATAAAATGATAATAACATCCCTGTCTTGTTCTGGAATTGTGCATGGGCTGATTAATCATTAAGATTCTCTTCTTAGCTATTAAACTCCAGCTCAGGCAGAGAAACAGAAGTGAGTTATTGGACTTTGAACCTTGCAGAGCCAGAAGAGAGATGTTAGACTTCTTTGTAATGATATATTTTTAAAACCCCTTTTGTTCTGAAATAAATACATAAAATGAACTTTTAAAGCCTTAGTATGTTCCTGAGGCTTGCCCCTTCATTGCGTCTCTAAATCTTTCTAGTTCTGGCTTTGACATTTCAGGAACACAGGCATTCCTCAGCAGGTTGTCTGTTCCTCATTTAGAGATCAAGTCCTCGTGAATCCACAGCTGGAAGGTTTCTTTGCAGATCCCCTTCATGGCGCCCATAGCAGAGGTCTTTGTAGCTTGAGAGCGATGACATCCTGAAACCTTCCTGGCCAGGATCCCAGTGCATACTGTGGCCAGGCTGCCATCATTCTAAATTCTGCTCCTCACTCCCAGGCATACGTCCCAATATGTCACCTGCCTGAGAGATTCAAGAGTTTCTGCTAAAGAAGTAGCTTCATGAAGGCAATGGGGAAAAAAATGACTGTTTAATAACTTTCTGACCATTGCATCTCAAACTCTATACCCATATGATGCATTTCCCAACCTTCTAATGCCATAGAGCTAGAGTTTTTCCCTTTCTGCATGTCAGATATAATGTTTACTAATCCTTCCTTTTGGATAGAAATCTAAGTTGTCCCACGTATTATCTTATGTGATTTTACAATTAAGAGAAAACCCAGGTAACTTGTACAAGGTTGTTGTACTGGTTAAGAGCAGAGTTGAGACTAGATGGTAGGGCTGCTGGGCTGCCTCAGAAGTGTCATATGGAGGGTTACAATATTCACATCTTCAAAACAGACATTTCTTTGTACACTTATTTGTATCTCAAGAGCACTGGAGTGGGTCGCCATTGCCTTCTCCATTAAATCACCCACTATTAGTATTTTAGGGTACATCATTTCTGAAAAACAGATAGGGAATCTTACTTAAAGAAAGCTGCTTACAAATTGGCAAAATTTTTCTGTAAAGGGCTAAATAGTAGACATTTTAGGTTTTGTGAGCCAGATAATTTCCATTGCAACAACTCAGCTCTTCTCTGTAGTGAGAAGGCAGTGGCCACAGATAATATGTAAACAAATTAGCATGGCTGTGTTTCAATAAAACTTTATGAGAACAGGTGGTAGGCTACATTTGGTCCCTATGCTATTGTTTGCTGACCTCTGACTGAGGCTGTGGTACTTTTAGGAATGTGCACTCTTTCACACTTAAAAAGGAATTGATAAAAATATTTGTCTGATTTTCTGAGTCGGATGGGAAGGTGAAATTTGTTTCACAAGGTATTCCAGTACTTCAGAAAAGTCTCTATACTTTTACCACACTGATATTCCACAAACTTGACTGAAACATCACAGATTTAAAGAATGTGAGTGCATAGGAATAGTTGACTTAATTTCATCTAAGCCCCACATTGTATGCTGCTGCTGCTGCTGCTAAGTCGCTTCAGTTGTGTCCAACTCTGTGTGACCCCATAGATGGCAGCCCACCAGGCTCCCCCGTCCCTGGGATTCTCCAGGCAAGAACACTGGAGTGGGTTGCCATTTCCTTCTCCAATGCGTGAAAGTAAAAATGAAAGTGAAGTCGCTCAGTCGTGTCCGACTCTTTGCGACCCCATGAACTGCAGCCCACCAGGCTCCTCCATCCATGGGATTTTCCAGGCAAGAGTACTGGAGTGGTTTGCCATTGCCTTCTCTGCCACACTGTATAGGCAGGGAAACAAAGGAAATTTTTCAACTTCTCATGCAAAAGAAATATAAGTAGAATTTAGAAAACCAATAATTGGTGAGTGTCGAGCTTAATGTGTGGTTGAAATATTGCTATTTCTTTGCCAAAGAATCTATATTATATGCATGCATGCTAAGTTGCTTCAGTCATGTCCGACTGTGTAACCCTATAAGCTGCAGCCTGACAGGCTCCTCTGTCCATGGGATTCTTGGCAACAATACTCGAATGGGTTGCTGAGCCCTCCTCCAGGGGATCTTTCCAACCCAGGGGTTGAACCCGCGTCTCATGTCTACCTGCATTGGCAGGCAGGTTCTTTACCACTAGTGCCACTTGGGAAACCCACATTATATGTATAAGCTGTATGATATATATATAAGAAACTATATAAATATATAAAAATGCACCCTGATAATTCCCTTTCTTACCTTAGTCCTACTACAGAGAGTTTACTATTCTTACAAGACATTGTAAAGGCTTTCATAAAATATCAGACAGAAAATAATAAAACTCCACCTTATGATCCCAGATTTGAGTAAACGTCTTTTCAAAATGTTGTTCTTCTGTATCCTTTCATTATGGGCCAAGACAGTCAAAGGCCTTTGGTTTCACCATAGCCTCCCTCCCACAAGATACCAGTGCACCGGATGTCAAGCTCACAACAGAATACAGATGGCACACTCAAGTCAAGGTCACTGGAAGGAGTGGGGAGAGGTAGGGAAGCACAAGGGGCAGGGCAGTTACCCCCGGGGAGAGGAGTGAAGCTTCCACCACTCTGAGCGCCTAAAGGATGAGCAGAGCCAGCACTGGAACCTGCGATCACAAAAAGGAGGCTCTTAAAGACAACCACAGTACTCAGTCTTGGACACAGCCTGCCTGTGCCAGCCAGTCATCAGCTTGGTACCTTGGCTCCTGTTGAAGGCTGGGACCCAGAATCCCCGTCCCAGGAAGGTTCCAGGTGAGAGCTGACCAAGGAAGGAACAGGCACAAGATCTGGAAGGTGAACATGAAGGAAAGTCCGGCACTTTTAGGAAGGTCATGTTGAGTGGACACGGTGACAGAGAGCCATGTCTATCCCCAGCAGGCCCCAGTTGCTCCTCTTTGCCTTCATTATATTCCCAATGGGTGACACTGCTCACCAACTCAGACCCAAGGCCCCTGCCAGGCACTTGACAGCAGCTTTCAAGACTTCAAGCTTCCGTGATAGCTCAGTTGGTAAAGAATCCGCCTGCAATGCAGGAGACCCTGGTTCAATCCCTGGGTTGGGAAGATCCCCTGGAGAAGGGAAAGGCTACCCACTGAAGTATTCTGGCCTGGAGAATTCCATGGACCATATAGTCCATGGGGTTGCAAAGAGTCAGACACGATTGAGTGACTTTAATTTTCAAGACTTCACAACCTCCCTCTTCCAGATCCCGCTTTGACAACCTCCCACACACAGCAGTTTCTCAGGCTTTTCTGCCAGCTCTGTGGTGCTGGGAACTTGGCTTAAGTGACTGTGATTATTTGTCTGGCCCTCTGGTTCTCCTTCCAGACCTTCACATCCCAGTTCCTCCCATGGTCTGTAGAAGCTCTAACTTCTCTTTGAAATCCTGTCTTCCCACCTTATGGGTGGTGATGCTCTTTCTGTGACTCAATTCAGGGGACTCAGTGGGGGAGCCCGTTTGCCTGACTCCTTCCAGTCTCCTGCCAGAACTCTCTATTCCTGACCTCCTGATGCAGACCAAGGTGGTCAGCCTCCAGGGCAGAGAGCTGGGTGGAGGGGGAAAGGAAGGGACTGGAAGGGCAGAGGGGGCATCTTTGGCACAGGCCATAAAATAGTTATTGCTGCACCAAATTTCCAAGAAAACTTGAGAGCTTCTTACTTCAGCTGTAAATACATTGAAAAATGTAAGGTTAATTTACCTCTCTGTACCCTTCTTCCAAATAAAAACTATATAGTCTGTCTTCAAAATGAGTGTCAATGAAAAAGTAAGAAACTGAAAAACAATGCTTGTGCTGACTGGCTCCTTTGTTTTAATGGAACCGAATTACATTTAAACACACCTTGTAAAAAATTCTACATAGAATAATGGTCTCTATGAACCACCTGTGCTTTGCCTTTATGGAGGCGAGGAAAAAAACTGATTCTGGATTTTTATAAAGAAATTTAAATTAGACACTAAAACAAAAGAAAAAACCTGAGCTACTTATTCCAAGGACAATTAAAGTAATGACTCAGTCTATGGGGAATTCTAGCAAAGCTAAAATTTCTTTCTATTAGGAGCCCTATTGGGAACCAAGAGAATTTTCTAGAGCAGTGGCTGGTGGATAGCAATATAACACAAGCAATATATGTAATTCAAAATTCTGTAGAAACCACCCGGGGGAAGGAAAGGGCAACCCACTCCAGTATTCTTGCCTGGAGAATCACAAGGACAGAGGAGCCTGGCGGGCTGCAGTCCATGGGGTCACACAGAGTCAGACACGACGGAAGCGACTTAGCAGGTAGAAACCACATTTTAAAAAATAAAAATAGGTAAAATTAATTTTAATAATGTATTTTTATTTAACCCAGTATATCAAACCTGTTATTTCAACATGTGATCAATAGTAATTATCAAAGAACTATCTCACATTCTCTTTTTCTGTGTTAAGTCTTTGAAATCCTAAGTATATTTTACATACAGAGCACATCTCAATTCATGTTTCCAGGATTCAATAGCCACATGTGACTGGTGGCTGGTGTACTGGGCAGCACAACTCTAGACAGCATGGTAAGGTTGGTTAAGAGTTTGTCTCTCATAGAGAAAATGCACATAATCAAAAAGAAGAGGGATGACTAACTGCCTGTGTTTTTCACCGATGTTTTCAGTTCTCCTTTTTTTTGGGTGCCTATGAGGATCGTCTCCCTACTCCCTTTCAATTGAGCAGGGCCAGATGATGTGCGCTGACCAATGAAACGAGAGGAGTGACGCATCACTTCCGGTCAGCGTACTGAAGAGCCGGTGTGTACTACTCTGCATTCTCTCTTCTCTTGCCGTGATGATTGTGGACACTGGCGTTGATAGGGACGGGCCCTGACATTGAAACCGCCTGAGATGCTGTGGCAACACTTGAAGGACAGCTGCCTTGCGTGAATGGGATGGGGACTTTGTTCCACTAAGTACTGCTTCTCTCACGTGACCCTCTCCAGATTCTGATAACAGTTCCTCCCTCTTGCTCTTTCAACCTCGGTATGATAACCGCTCTCTGAAGTTCTAGCCCTGATCTGCTTTTTCCTGAGCCTTGGCCACATCTTTGTAAACTGTCCCTTCTTTAACCTCTCCTCAGTTACCCTGTTTGATCGTGCCATCTGTTTCCTGTGGTGGTTCTGATTGATACAGTATGCTGTATCAGCCAAATGTGAAGGGTGTCTCAAGACAGAATAAAATGAGTGCATTCAAGAAATAATTCATTAAATGAGTGTAAATCAACTTTCAAAGCACAGTCAAAGCTGTTTACCTTACCAACCACTCTTATTAAAGAAAAGATGCTCTTTCTCTTCCTTGAGTAAAAATGTGAGTGCTTTGCTCATAGTGATTTGTATTTATATGTTTAAGAAATCTGTTTGCTTGAATGTCTTTTTGGTTTTCATTCTTTCTTTAGATATGATTCAAACATAAACTTATGAACTTATGTTTGTCAGAAACAGCAACAAATCAAAAATAACTAGAAATTGTGTTTCAATGCCATCTGCAAACAGGGATTATTTGCGTTCCTACCAAGGCTTTAGCTCCTAAGAAGCCTAAGGCTTATGAATTATTGTTGTGTTACTCATTCATTCTAGAAAGATCAGAAAGATACAGAGAGGCACAAAGAAGGTTAAAAAGAATTCATCACTCAAATCCAATCACCACTAGTGTATATAATTCCAAGTTTTTAAAAATTGAATTTTAATGTTTGAACATAATCTTTTGTGTTTTTTGATTAAAATTTGGACTTCTTTCATTATCAATCAATATATTTTTGTACCATTATTCTCTATAGTAACTACATTATTATACATCCCTTTCCATTTTATTGGCTCTTTAGGTCAATGCCAGTTTTTCAGTACTCAAATAATATTAAGAATCTCTTTATATTTTTAGGTATTTGGCCAAGCTTTCTACAAATAAATTCTTGGAAGAGGGAATGCACATTTTGGAAAGGTATGCATGATTATAAAGCTTCAGATGGATTTCCAATATGCCCTCCAAAAATCAATTGATCATTTTATAATCTTAATAAGAATGTAAGAGATTACTCTCTATTCCCACATGGACACCTTGCCAGCACTATTACCTTTGATTTTGTCTCTTTGATAGAAAATAAATGGTAATTCATTTTAAATTTGCACTATAGTTACAGTGAGAAAAAATTTCCATATTTTAGACAATTGGATTTCTCTGCTCATGCATTGCCAGTCTTTGCGATTTCCCCGCTTTGCTTATTAGTGAATGTTTAGACTTGTAAATCTCTCTAAATGCTAACTTTTAAGTACTTTTGTTAGGCTAGTTCCTAACATAAGCTGTTTATCATATCCCCTGGCACCCTAAGGCGTTGATACAATTTTTGCCATTGTAAGTGAAGAAACAAAAGCTTCCAAGAGTTAAGTAAGTAAATCAGGATGACTTAGTTATTACAGAAGATGCTTCTAGTGGTATTCCCCAACTCACTTGTCCATCTAGTGTATCCAGAGCCTAGCAGCTATGGTTGTTGGTAGCTGCACCCTTCTCTGGAAAATTATCCTCAGTCAAAGGGCACTTATCTATCAGGATGGCCTGCAGCCAGTGATGGATGGGGAGGGGCTTCAAAGGCTCTACCCACTTGCCTTAGGGCCAGAGAGCTCCCTGGCACCATGTTTGCTCCAGAGCTTCCTGTGGGGTTCAGCTGAGGTTGGGCTGAGGTGATACTTTACCTGGATGCTCATCTCTGCTTGGATTCTTCCCCTGTCGTATCCTGCTTCTCTCATTCCTCCAGGTTTCACTGAAGAGAATATCTTTAGATATTCTGTGTAAGAATCTAGGGAACCCAATGTAAGACAGCTGGCTATTGGGATATATCATATTCAAACCCAAGCAACCTGACTCTAGAATCCACACAGAGCACACCACATTCCTATCAAAGACACCTGCTCAGACATCACAAAGATAGCAAAGACTTTTCCCTATTTGGTCATTTGCCTTTTATCTTTATGGTATTTACTACAGAGAAGTATTAAATGTAAGTAGACATTATGATTTCTATTTTTAATATGTTTATCTTGAGTTTTTAGCTATACATTATTCTTTTAAAAAATATATTTACTTATTTATTGTTATTTTTGGCTGTGCTGGGTCTTCGTTGCTGCCCTCAGGCTTTCTCAAGTTGTTGCAAGCAGAGGGTACTCTTTGTTGTAGCACGTGGCTTCTCCCTGCGGTGGCTTCTCTTGTTTCAGAGCACAAGCCCTAGGCACATAGGCCCAGTAGTTGTGGAGCATGGGCTTAGCTGCTCTGCGGCATGTGGGATCTTCCTGGAGCAGGGGTAGAACCCCTGTCCCCTGAGTTGGCAGGCATATTCTTAACTGCTGGACCACCAGGGAAGTCCTACGAATCTTGGTCTTTCCTGATTTCATTTATTTGCATTTATTTGTCACATTCATATGATGAAGTAGATACTTATATCACAATCATTTTAGCATCTTAAATTTATTCTTAGACTTTGTTATGATTTATATAATTGGAAGTATTGTTTTTTAAAAGATTATTGCTAATATATACAAGCTATTAATTATTTTACTTCATGAGTACATTCTTAGCAGCACAAATAGTGTCAATGAATTGCTTAGATTGTAGTTTAAAATGTCACTATTAGAGACTCTCTCATTAACTCATTAATTCAAAATGCTGCATTTATCACATTTACTTGTATGTGTTCCTTGAACTTGTTTTTCAGTTTTCTATATTCTTTGCTGCCAATTTCCGTATTGAAGTGGCAGCTCTAAAAATTTAATGCTTTTTCTTCATTGAAATTTTTGGGGATATTTGGCTCCATTTTTATTTCAGGCAAACTTTGAACTTAGACCAGTTTAAAAGTAATGAAAAATTCATTGAGCTGTACATTTACACATACATTTGGTATTTATGTTACTGGTGAATAAAAAAATTTTTGCCATTTTATTTGGAATTTCACTGGTTATGGAATAATTTGGGGAGAATTAGCATCTTATAACCTTGAAGGATTATTTAAAAGCACATGCTATTTCTCTATTTATTCAAGTATTTTTATGATCCTCAGTAAATTGCATAGTTTTTATATGCTTCCTATGCCTTAAATTTATTATTAGATTTTGTTATGGTTTATATAACTAGAAATATTGTTTCTAAAAAGATTATTGCTAATTTATAGAAGTTATTAATTATTTACTTTATAAGTACAATCTTATCAGGACAAATAGTGTCAATGAATTACTTAGATTATCATTTAAAATATCACTGGTAAATCATTTTCCACTTGGGGTAGTCAATTATAATATTTCATAGATATATTCATTCTATGTTCAGTTTATTAATAACTGAATTTAAGCTATATTTTTGGGGCAAGACCAATAGTCTCTCCTAGGCAAAGAGCCAGGCTTTTCTGTCCTAATTTATTGGGCATCTGCTCTGATGGTTGACCAAACTGTTCATTTTCTATGTGGCTCATAGTGCCATCGACTGAAGTGCAATTTGAAACATGCCTTATTCTTCTTAGCTTCTAGGGTTACTCTAATGAATCATAAAAGAAAACTTTGTTGTTCAGCCCCTCAGTCGTGTCCAGTTCTTTGGACCCCATGGACTGCAGCACACCAGGCTTCCCTGTCCTTCACTATCTCCTGGAGCTCCTGGAGTTGCTCAAACTCATGTCCATTGAGTTGGTGATGCCATCCAACCATCTCGTCCTCTGTCATCCCCTTCTCCTACTGCCTTCTATCTTTCCCAGCATCAGGATCTTTTCCAATGAGTTGGCTCTAATAAGAAACAAAAAATTATTGATTGGTCACATGCTAAATATTTTGCCTATATTACCTTGGTATTCACAATAACCTTTCATCCATTCATTCAAGACTCCATTAAATACCTACCATCTGCCTACTCTCAGCTTAGAGTTTAGTGCTACAGAAAGACAAGAGAAAGGTTATAGCACTATGTGATATTAGAAAAACATCATTATAAGAGCTCATAGAAGGAATACCTAATCCAGATCTGAATGTCAGGAAATTTTTAAGTTGTGAGCTCAAAATTGAGGGGTGAAGGAGAACTGGAGTTATGATAAAGTTAGTAGAAGAAAGGAACTTTCTTTTTCATAGAGGGTCCCAGGCAGTGGGGCCAAATTTACAATTTAGAGATGTAGTGAAACAAAGGGAGGAAAATAATAAGATTTCAACATCCCCAAAGTTTCTAAATTAGGGCCCTGATCTTAGAATGCTGTTAAGAATTTGACTGGTGCTATTTAGCAAGACAATTAAGCAATAGCATAGTCTCAGATCACTGCTTTAATTGGAAGTTAGTTCTCCTAAAGAGAGAACAAAATAAATGCTGCATACTAAGGTCTACTGAAAACTTTACAGGCTTATGGTCCTTCAGACTGTAGGCAATGAACCAACTGCTTTGCTGCTACCTACTGGGAACTCTGATGTTCCAGCCCAGGATCTCTGAATCATTATTGTTCCCTACCTCAACTTTATCCAGCTAATTCTATATTTTAACACCCCACACTTAACATTATTGACATCATCTTCCCCATAAAAGTATACCTAAAATTAACCAAGGTACACAAATGAATAACCAAACTGAAAACTGATGGGAAAGATGGGGCCAGGCTTTAGAAAGCTACCAGAACTTGAATTCCATTAGGGTTGTTTTTTTTCCCTATTTCCTCCTCTTAGGAGAGACACCAGTTTTGGGTTTTTTTTCCACATGATCAAGACATGCCTACATCTTTCGTTCAAGCTTAAACCTTACAACTTTAGCCACTTGCAAGGCACCAACTTGGTCCCCTGCTCCCAGTTCCCAAAGTCCCCAGGAGAAAGGCCTTTAGCTCAGCTTAGATTAGGTATCTGTCCCTGGTCCAGTCAACTACAGTCAGGGAGACAGGGTTCTTTTATACAGTATAGCTGCTTGTATGCTAACCCTATGGGAGGGGAATATAGTTCTCTGAAAAGCAGGAGCTGAAGGTTGAAGGTTGGTGAGTATAAAAGAAATAGACAGGTATGATGGCCACATTTAATAAGAGCACTAAGCAGTCACTTGCATAATGAGATTTTATCATTCAATATTCTTAAAATATCCCCCTCCAACCCCAGAGGCAAAATTGTACCATTGTATCAAAACTGCCTGTCTCCTGAAACTTCAGTCAAAAAGCAAAATGGCCTCTGTTGCTTCTCTGACTTCACCTTGTTGCTCACCCCCTTATTTATTGCACTCCAGTCAGTGTTTCTGTCTGTTCTCCAAATTTACCCTAATTATTACCCTTTTAGGACTTTAATAATTACTGTTTGCTCTAAAGTACCCTGCCACTCAGAACTTTCTATTGCTGACTCCATCAGGTTCATATCATTTGACAGATCCTTCTATAATTGTAGAATTTGAAGTAACTCTCTAATATATTTATTGTCCCAACAGCATTTATCAATATCTGAACATTTCTGGTAAATTTTCCTTGTTATCTATAAAAAGCAGCAAGTTGTAGAATATCCAGCTAAAAGTTGCATAAATTAGTTTATTCTTTTACTTAATGAAAGCGTTCAGTGGTGGGTAGTTTCATGGTGGGTTATATAATTCAACAATGTAATCAAGAATCCAGAATTGGGCCTTTTCGCTCTGCCATCTTGAAAGTGTCGTCCATGTGGTCTCTCATGACTTCAGGATAGCTGTAGGAGTGTATCATATCACAAAGTGGGATAGAAGATGTGGGAACTTCTTGCACACCTAAGGGGCAGAAAACCTGTTCAAAAAGCCTCCAGCTTACTTTCACTAAAGTTGCAATGACCACAGCCATGAAATTAAGACACTTGCTCCTTGGGAAAAAAATCTCTGGCAAAGGTAGACAGTGTACTAAAAAACAGAGACATCACTTCACAATGGATAGTCAAAACTCTGGCTTTTCCAGTAGTCATGTATGGATGTGAGAGATGGACCACAAAGAAGGCTGAGCACCCAAGAATTGATGCTTTTGAATTGTGGTGCTGGAGGAGACTCTTGAGAATCCCTTGGACAGCAAGGAGATCAACCAGTCAATCTTAAAGGAAATCAACCCTGAACATTCACTGATGCTGAAGCTGAAGCTCCAATATTTTGGCCACCTGATGCGAAGAGCTGACTAACTGGAAAAGACCCTGATGCTGGGAAAGATTGAAGGCAGAAGAAGGGGCAACAAAGGATGAGATTGTTAGATAGCATCACCAACTCAATTGACACAAATCTGAGCAAACTCTGGGAGATGGTGGAGGACAGAGGAGCCTGGCATGCTACAGTCCATACGGTTGCAGAGTCGAACATGACTTCATGACTGAACAACAGCAGCAACAAAGCCAAAAGTGAAGTCGCTCAGTCGTGTCCAACTCTTTGCGACCTGTGGACTGTAGCCCACCAAGCTCCTCCATCCATGGGATTCTCCAGGCAAGAATACTGGAGTAGGGTGCCATTTCCTTCTCCAAGGGAGAAAGCAAGTGTCTGGTATTTCAGCTTCCATCCATCATGGAGGTGAGCTTTGACAGCAAGATGAATGGGAAGGGCAATGACCACCAGACAGGTAAAAAGGAAGATCCATGATATGGTCTTTCTCTATGTCTTTATCTAAAGAATGAAAACTTCTCAAGACCAGACACCTGGCCCCAAGCCACCTCCATCTTCAAATTTCCAGTCCTGTGAGCCTATAAATTACCCTAACTGTCTAAGCCCTTTACAACCAAGAGCATTCTAAGTGATAACCTACCACAATCTGATAAGTCAATATAACCTGGCCAATCTTTAGGTTGCACTAACAGGCTGGCTTAGTCCCTGGGGCCTATAATACATGCAGAGTCACATGAAAATGTTTTCATTTTCATTTTTCTTAAAGTTACAGGAAAGAAATAATAATTCAATCTGAGTTATTTTATCTTCCTCCCAATGAAGGTATGAAATATAATTTTCAATGTTTTTATGGAGGAAGGGGCCCACAAAGGTAAAAAAAAAAAAGTGTGTAGAATTTTCTAAAGTTATAATGCAGTCTTGTTTTCATGATTAGTTTATAAAATTATTATCCTGGGAAGTCAATATAGGTCCCTCTAGAACTAAGAATGATAGTATAGGATTTTGATAGTGGAGAGGAATTCACGAAAATAGCCTGAATCATATGATTTTTCAGAAATACGGTCCTAACCAGGGTACTCTCATGGGGAGTTGTGAAAACCGAGGGGTTAGCACAATGCTCCTGGGAACCCAGAGGGTGAAAAATTATGGGGATGTGGAAACACAGTTCACAGAAGGGAAGGAAGAAGTGAGAAGAGGTTGAGAATGGATAAAAGGGCATAAATATAATTTCCATGTGTCACAATGATCTGGGCTATAAGTTCTGTAGGGACATTTTAACTCAGCGCTGTGGATACTATTGCAGGATCCCAGCATTTTTCCCACTTCGAAACAAGCTGGCAGACTACAGTCTCAGAAATCAGTCTGTTGTCAGCATCCGCGTGGGAAACATAAGACCAGGACAGAAGTCCTAGTGCCCCTGCTGAGTTGCCTCTCACAGGCCCCTGGACCATCCTCCATTCTGCAATTGGACACTGAGAGGGTCTGAATGACTGGCTCCAAAATTACAATAATTTTGTAGATTATACATCAAAAGAGTAGCTATGCAGAATCAAACCCTAAACAAGAGAGTTCTGTGAGGGCTGCAAGGCACCAGGAAGCATGGCAATGCCTTCCCTGTCACCCTGCTGTGGACAACCCTCGGGACCAGCCCATGAAACCCAGTAGCACTGTGCCCAGCAGCAGCACTGGAGAAAGGCTGCGCCTGGTGATCATCTGGTGTCCTCACCCGGCTGCTCATGAACATCAGTGTGTGGCGGGTGGGCGAGGAGATGGACGACACCAGTTGAAACCGTCAGGTCTTAGGAAAACCACCCCCAACCCCACCCCCACATCACTGCTGTCTCCCTTCTGAGGTACTCAGACCGCTAGAAGTTCCCCACTGCCTCCATCTGTCCAAAAGGGTATCAGGGTGAGATCCTAGGCCCATATTTTATTGTCTAAAAGCTGATGACTTTTCTGGAAATGGATGGTGGTGATGATCGCACAACACCATGAATGTACTTAAAGCCACTGAATCGTGAACATAAAAATGATACAATGGCAAAAAACCCCAATTATCCAAAAACCCGATGATCCAAAAAAACTGAATGATCCAATGAATCAACGATTCATTCTTATATTTTTAACTTTCTCAGTGCTGTCAAAATCCTTACTGCATATTTTTCCTCTAAGTCTGGTTGGCCGTATCTCCAAGGAGTGTTGGACATGCAATACCAGGTGTCCCCTTTGCTTAATGTCAGGCAAGAACCAATTTTGCTCTTGACAACAACTGGCTGGCAAGGAATATCCGCAAGGATATTGAAAGCTAATCTTCATGCTCTAAGTTTGATGCCATTGCAGTGACTTTGTTCCCAGGCTCCTTTGTTCTGAACACAAGCAACTGCTCAGTGAACCTGATGCTTTCCACATTACTTTCCTTGCCTTTAGATTGGAAAGCAAGCCTCGTTCTCCTTCAGCTTAATTTTTATTATTAAATGGAACATGTGGAAAAGTGCATAGAAACAGATAGATATATATTATAATGAATAGTTACTAGTATTGAAGAAAGAGATATCATCACACCCTAGAAGCCTACTGTGTATCTCTTACCCTTCCCAACTTCCTTTCCTCCCTGGAATAAAGTCTTGATGCCCACAAAAATTAAAAAAAAAAAAAAAAACCTTCCTTGTCCTTCTTTTTTAACACTTATGAATACTTCACCTAACATAATTCTTGAGCTTGACAAATTGAATCATGGTGCTGGAGTCTGCTTATTCATTTGCCCTGCTTCATAACATAACAATAGGACTGTTTTGTACATTTATCCCTTCTCCAATTTGTGATATCTTTAGAGACAGCTGTGCTATCTCAAGTTTGGTATCAGAGCTAAGAGATTAATTGCCTCCTAGTACTTCATTATTAAAAACTCTGTCTCCTTCTGTTACTGATTCAGCTGAGCAGGACATGAGATGTGCCCATGCCCAGGGGTGACATTCAGAATTGTTAATGAGTCAACAGGGACATCCATCAGTAAGAACAGACAACGGCAGGAAGGCAAGGCGCTGGTTTGACTGAACATCAGCCCTGCCTGGGCCCTTATTCTTCCCTCTGCCTGGATCCGCCTGTCCTTGAAGGTCTAGACCAGGGTCCAAATCCCAGCTCAGTCCCAAACTCAACAGCATAAGGTGGGCAAGTGACAAACTCTTAGTTTTCTTTTTGTAAAGGAGGAGCTTGGGTTAGGCTATTTCTGAGGATTCTTCTAAATCTAAAGTTTTATGACAGGAAGACTTTTATCTATATCTGCTTTATGACACTTAACACTCTCAGTTTTACAATCCAGGTGTGTTCAAGTGGACACTTAACAAAACTAAGTAGCAAGAGGCCAGGATCTGGGATTGATTTACCTTTGAGTCCTTGGAAGGTCTAGTCCATCAAATATACCTGTTAAGTAAGTGATGAATTAACTCCCAATTCTATAATGCCATGGGATTCCTTGGTGGCTCAGATGGTAAAGAATCCATCTGCAACGTGGGAGACCTGGGTTGGATCCCTGGGTTGGGAAGATCCCCTGGAGGAGTGCATGGCAACCCAATCTAGTATTCTTGCCTGGAGAGTCCCCATGGACAGAGGAGTCTGGCAGGCTATAACAGTCCGTGGGGTCACAAAGAGTCAAATATGACTGAGCAACTATCAATCTATGATGCCATTCCTAACTGCTCTGATCTGTTTTATTTTTTCCCTGAAATTCTCCGTCAGTCACTTGGCTTTTAATCTTGGACTTCCTCTTACTTTTTCATTCTGTTGAGGATGAGAACTTAAATGTTTAATGTCATTTTTATAAGCAAGACAAAAGATTCTCCAGGAAGCCATCACCCTGTTTACAGCAGTATCAGAACCTAGACTTCAGGGATGTTCTGTGTTTATTGAATAAATAGTTGGCACTCTACCACAAGACCATGATTCCTTCACCAAGAAGATCACTGAGTTCTGTCAGTCCATTTGGGCTACAACAAAACACCATAGACTGGGTGGCTTAAACAACAAATGTTGCTTCTCACAGTTCTGTAGGCTTAGAAGAAGTGCAGGGAAATTCAGTGTCTGATGAGGGCTCTCTCACTGGTTTGTAGACAACCATCTTCTCACAATGTTCTCACATGGCAGAAAGGGTGAGGGAGCTCTCCGGGATCTCTTTTATTATAAGGGCACTAATCTCATTCTTAAGGGCTCCACCCTTGTGACCTAATCTCTTCCCAAAGGCCTCAGCTGCTAACGCTGCCACACTGGAGGTTAGGATTTCAACATATGAATTTGGAAGGGATGCAAACATTCAGTCTATAGCAAGCACGGCTGCCACTCTATGTGACTGAAGATGGGGGGCCCTGCTTAGTTTTTACGTGTCAGGGCTCCACAATATGGACCTTCAACTCAGTCTGGGCAGTGGAAATATTATTACACTAACAATACTCTTGTGATGGGGGTGGGAGTTTCTTTTCCATTAGCAGAGCTCTGAAGAATTTCACTTTCATGTTGAGAAAACATTGTCAGAAGTTCTGAGCTTTCCTTGGTGTGGGAGTGTTAAAGGCTTCTCACTTTTCAGGCTTAGCACAATGCCAAGCGCTGCCTGACTCAAGTGCCAACATCTTTTGGTATCTGTGGAGTGAATAAAAAGTTAATCAGTCTGATGAGGCAGTGGGTTGCCTTCTGTGGCCAAGCACTAGAGTAGGTATGCAAATTAAAAACAGAAGCCTATAAACTGACCCAGCTGTACCACCTCTAATGACTCCAAGCTGGGCTTTCAAGTATTTCGCTATTTTTAAAATCAGTCATTTTTCCATGCCTGCATTTTGTTTTACCATACCACATATGCAGCAAGAATTTTTCCATGAGCTTTAAAAATAGACATAATTATATCCTTCTTGATAGTTCTCTCCTTCAAAATTAATGTTGTGATAATTTAAATCTATGGGGTTTTTTTCTGGCCCCTCTCATTATGCCTCAAGTATTTTGTTCTTTGTGCTACAAGTTATAGGGGCGACAACAATCAAGATATGTAATCACAGTGAATGTAATGAAGGAGTAAGCCATGACTCTTTCCTGTGCTATTTAGACTTAGTTTGGTTTACTTTTAAACTCACCTTGGTGATAAGACATATAGGATAACAGGAACTAGGACTTAATATGGAAGCAGTCTTTCTATAGTGGGATAAACTAAGATCAATGCACCACCCAAGGATCCTGGGGAGAAATCTGAACAATGAGGGTACAGCGGCAATAAATATGGGGCACCTTTTCCTATTCTTCACTGAGATAAATGGACTAGGGGTGTTTGATGCCAAGAAGTTGATTGTAGCCCAAACTCTAGCTCTGGCTGAAACCAGATCTTCCTGGAGAAGTTACGAAAGTAATACATGTGCACTCCAGGCAATCTGGAAGAGACCAAAATGCTTAAAGTTTTTCTTTTTAATTAAAAATTAGACAGCCATAGTGTCTCTGCCTTCTGATTATTGTTCAGTCCCTTTCAAGGATTTTTTAAAGGAAAATGTGTCAAGCAGGTTGAGACTAACTTAGCAGGTCCAGAAAGAGTGGACGTCGGAGGGGAAGACTCCAGGATGCAGAAATTGTGCCAGTGGTTCTCCCAGAGTCTACCCTCCTCTGTGCTGGGGCAGGCCCTGACAGTGACCTAACAGCAGAGCCATCTCACACTCTACCTGCCACACCAGCCAACCCCCCACCTTGCAAATCCAGGGCTCTGCATTTTGGCATCTTAAGACAGACAGAAGATTCTACTAGGAGAATCCCAGCAAGCCCAGCTCTCCCTCCTCTCCATCTCTTGCAGACCAGGCCCTCCTGTGGCAGTGAGTCCTACCAAACTCAGTAGAAGTTTCACAGTCCCCAGTATAAGGAACACAGTCCCCACTCTCCATTTAGGGAACATTTTCTGTCCATTCAGGCAACACCTCCAGCCACTGGCCAGACCCAACAGCCGCCTACAGGTCAGACACATGTCAAGATGGGTCAGGATTTGCTACAACAAACACTGCAAAATGAAAACAAAACCAAAGGCAAAATGTGATCCTACATAAATTAGACTGAGAAGGGCCGAGGGACAGCACTGCTATGTCTGAAGGAAGAAACCCAGACTGAGAGATTTCAGTGTGATGTGGCTTGAAGTCTCCTCCTCCTTGGAGCTGAGAGAGGGAGCGGAGCAGCTGCAGAGAAAGAGCCCTGGGACATCCCGCCTGCAGCACCTTTACTGTGACAAAGAGCAGCTGCGAATTTCTTCTACCAGCAGCTCAGAAGATAGACTTCTGCTTTGACTAAGGGAAGGGGCTGCATAACAACAGGGGTTTAGGGGGTGTAGAGGGTGTTGACGGCTAAGGAAGCATTCCCATTCCTCACCTCTCCAAGGAGCAGGAAGGTAAGCACTGGACATTGTAATCTGAGGAACTCAGAACTGAAGACTCCTGACACTTCCAGAAGTCCCTATCCCTCAGGTCAGGAGAAGACTCTTCAGTCAGAGTGGTCTTAAACACCCAGGTAAATTGCATGAGTGGGCTTCCCTGATGGCTCAGTGGTAAAGAATCTGCATGCCAATGCAAGAGCTGAGGGTTCAATTCCTGGTCCAGAGAGATCCCGTGGAGACGGAAATGGCAACCCACTCCAGTATTCTTGTCTGGAAAATTCCATGGACAGAGGAGCCTGGCAGGCTACAGTTGATGAGGTCACAAAAGAGTCAGATACAACTTAGCAACTAAACAACAACAACAAATTACATCAGTGGTACAGATGCCCATGGCTGCCATACAGCCTTCTCCCTCATAACATGTACCTAAACTCTAGTGGGGGAGGACTCAATATAGTTGAACAAAGAAGAAAAAAATGCAGATTATTTTGCATGATTTTCCAATACCATACCAAAGTAAAACATCACTACATTCCTGCCCGAGATAACTCTGAATCTGACTCCCAACTGGCAGGCGTGTGAGAAATGCATCTGGTTGCTCATTTTGTTTGGAAGGAAACATGGCCAGCAGTATAGATGTACTGTTTAAGATTATGGGCCATGGCTAATGGTTTAGATGGGTAATCAGAGAGTGGGAAGGAATACGATTGGGAGGCTGCTGACAAAGACGGCTGGGAAGCTAGGATGTGACCATACCACAGGCACACAGAGTGTGAACACAGATGTCTCATGCCAGTGCTCCCCAAAGAGCAAGTTTGTAAATAGAGCACTTTAATAATCAGGTGGGCAAGGTGGCCTGTTTGGGGCTGTCAGTCACTGTTTTCCTTGCTCAATGAGTTCTAAACTAGACAGGGATGAAGTTTATGTATGGATCACAATATGTATTTCTTCTCACCAGGCTGATCTGGCTATAGCTGCTACTGAGGCCCAATCTGCCACCAGTAGAAACCCACACCAAGTCCTGATATGGCACCATTCCCTGGGGGCAGGATTGGGGAAAGGGAGAACTAGCTAGCCATCTGGGGACAGATTGATTACACTGGATCACTTCCATCACAGAAGTTGCAGCGCTTTGCTCTCAATGGAATGGATAACCGCTCTGGATAGGGACTTGCCTTTCCTGCCTTCATATACTGCCGTCTTCCAGCTCCTACCAGATCCTTCAGCTTCTTCAAATCCTGGGCCAAAGGCATGTGAAGCTCTGTGGTGAAAGGTGCCAGGTTCTTCTGCAAGTCAGCCACAGCATCAGAGTTGGAGATGGTTAAGAGACAGACGTGGATTCCAGACTCAGGGTTTGAAAGAGTGTTTAAGGAAGGTACTATTTACATCGGTGTGGGCAGGGTTAGGTAAATCAACAAGGGACAGAGCCATACCAGAACTAGCTACAGAGGAAGCCTTTACCATCTCCGTGCATGAAGGGACAAAGGACAGAAGCAATGTTACTACAGTCCAATGCGAGGCTGAACTAGGCAGGGAGACTGCCAACAAGAGCAGTAAATGTGGAGGGATGCAGCCATTGCCACACCAGGCCACGGCAGGAGAGGGGCAGGCGGAGGAATCAGAGAGTGAATGCAGGAGGGTTAATTATTTTCTAGCCAGTATCTAGCTGGAGCAGTTCATTTGCAGGATCAGTCACAAGCTCCTTCACTGTGTCCCCTAAAAGAGTATACAGGTTATTGCAAACTCCACATTTGTAAAATTGTTCAATTTTCTCTTCTTTAAGGAAACTGGAACCCAAAACAATTTTAAATTTGTTAGTGGGAAGAGACTTTAGGTTGATCTGTTCAGGCTCTTCCTACACTTTCATGGTCTTCCTAAAATTGAGAAGAATAGGCAGTATGTGTGTGTGTGTCTCTGTGTATATTTATGGCATAAATATTGTTGAGGCCATTTGCACGTTTGCTCACTCCACTTTTTTTTTTTTAAGATTGGGATATAATTGGCATATAACACAGTTTCTGGTGTACAGCATAATGATTCCATGTTTGTATATACTGTGCAATGATCGCCATAGTAGGTTTAGCTAACATCCATCACCACATATAGTTATAAATTTTTTTATCTTTTGATGAGAACTTTTAAGATCCACTCCCTTGGCAACTTTCAAATATACATACAGTATTATAATTATAGTCAGCATGCTGTACATTCCATCTCTATGATTTAATTTATTGTATAACTGGACGTTTGTACATTTTGACCACCTTCATCCATTTCACCCACCCCTATCCCCTGCCTCTGACAGCCACCAAACTGTTCTCTGTGTCTATGAGTTCAATGGGTTTTAGGGGGGAGGGAGTTTAGTTAGTTGGTTAGATTTCACATATATGTGAGATCATACCATACTTATTTTTCTTCATCTGACTTATTTCACTTAGTTTAAAGTTATTAAGGGCCATCCATGTTGGAAATGGCAAGATTTCCCTCTTTTTTATGGCTCAATAATATTTCATTGTATGTAAATATATCAAACTTCCTTTATATATTTATCAGTGAACACTTAAGTTCCTTCCATGTCTTAGCTATTGTAAATAATGGTGCAATAAATTGCATTTAAGTACTTCCTAGGTACTTAAAATTGAATTAACTCATAAGACCTGAAATCATAAAACTCCAAGAACACAGGGGGAAAGTTTCTTGACATTGGTCTTGGCAATAATTTTTTGGATATGATGCACACATAATGGAATATTACTCAGCCATGAAAAAGAAGGAAATTCTGCCATTCATAGCAACATGAATGGACCTCTCAGACTTTAGGCTGAATGAAATAGGCAGACAGAAAAAGACAAATACTGCATGATCTCACTGATATGTGGACTCTAAAAACATCAAACTCACAGAAACAGAGAGTAAAATGGTATTTGCCAGGGGCTGAGGGCTTTATTTTGGGGGGCTCCAAAATCACTGCAGATGGTGACTGAAGCCATGAAATTAAAAGACGCTTGCTCCTTGGAAGAAAAGTTATAACCAACCTAGACAGCATATTAAAAAGGAGAGACATTACTATGCCAACAAAGGCCCATCTAGTCAAAGCTATGGTTTTTCCAATAGCCATGTGTGGATGTGAGAGTTGGACTAGAAAGAAAGCTGAGAGCTGAAGAATTGATGCTTTTGAACTGTGGTGTTGGAGAAGACTCTTGAGAGTCCCTTGGACTGCAAGGAGAACAAACTAGTCAATCCTAAAGGAAATCAGTTCTGAATATTCATTGGAAAGACCAATAAATATCAGTCCATTCAGCTGAAGCTAAAGCTCCAATACTTTGGCCATCTAATTCGAAGAACTGACTCATTGAAAAAGACCCTGAAGCTGGAAAAGATTGAAGGCAGAAGAAGAAGGGGACCACAGAGGATGAGATGGCTGGATGGCATCACCGACTCTATGGACATGAGTTTGAACAAACTCCGGGAATTGACAATGAACAGGGAAGCCTGGTGTGCTGAGTCCATGGGGTCACAAGGAGCCGGACACCACTGAGGAACTGAACTGAACTGAGGGGAGAGGGAAATGAGATGTTAGTTACATGATACAAACTTTCAGTTATAAGTTTTACCATAATGACTATAGTTAACAATACAGCATTATATAATATATTTGAAAGAGTATATAACAACAAAATGGTATTAATAATTATGTGATGTAAAGGATGTGTTAACTAACATTATTGTGGTAAACATTTCACAATATATATGTGCACCAAATTATCACATTGTGCACCTTAAACTCATCCAATGCTATATGCCAATTATCTTTCAGTAAATCTGGGGGGAAATGGAATTAACTCTTGTGGAATACCATCTAATAGAATATAAAGTGATATCTGGGCTTCCGTGGTAGCTCAACTAGTAAAGAATCTGCCTGCAATGCAGGAGACCCCGGTTTGATTCCTGGGTCGGGAAGATCCCCTGGAGAAGTGATAGACTACCCACTCCAGTATTCTTGGGCATCCCTGGTGGCTCAGCTGGTAAACAATCCACCTGCAATATGGGAAACTTGGGTTCAGTCCCTGGATTGGGAAGATCCCCTGGAGAAGGGAATGGCTACCTGCTCCAGTACTCTGGCCTGAGGAATTCCATGGACTATAGTCCATGGGGTCGAAAAGAATTGGACAGGACTAAGCGACTTTCATTTTCAAAGTGATACTCAGTGTAAGTATTAAGGTAAAGTAGGCACCAAAGTCTACCCCAAGGACGGGGTTCTTAAAGCTTTTTATCCTGCTTCCTAAAGCTCATTCCTAGCTCTTGTCCTGCCTTGTGTCAGCCCTCAGGAGCAGTTAATCCTTCAGGTGGTTCTAATTACAAACAGCTATACTGAGTGTCTCTTCAGTGGAAAAGTCCAAAGGAAAGTCCCTTGCAATACTCTGAAGTCGTGACTCCTCTCACTCTCAGTTTCACAAATGATGACTTTGAATCCTCCAGATACAAAGGGCAAGGCCAGCTCCTAACCTGCCCTGTGCTCTGCAAGAGTGTGTTCTACCATATGCCAGTTACTCCCTTATCTGGATACCATATTAGACAATGGAAGCATCCTCAAGATTCCGGAGCCAGCTCTGCCTCCCCTCTTCCTTATTCCCTACAATTTAATCCCTTAAATACCTCTTGTGTGTGTGTTTTCCCCATAACAAACAGTTGCTGCCTTCTTCTTCAGTTCAGTTCAGTCGCTCAGTCGTGTCCGACCCTTTGTGACCCCATGAATCGCAGCACACCAGGCCTCCCTGCCCATCACCATTTCCCGGAGTTCACTCAGACTCACGTCCATCGAGTCAGTGATGCCATCCAGCCATCTCATCCTCTGTCGTCCCCTTCTCCTCCTGCCCCCAATCCCTCCCAGCATCAGACTCTTTTCCAATGAGTCAACTCTTTGCATGAGGTGGCCAAAGTACTGGAGTTTCAGCTTTAGCATCATTCCTTCCAAAGAAATCCCAGGGTTGATCTCCTTCAGAATGGACTGGTTGGGTCTCCTTGCAGTCCAAGGGACTCTCAAGAGTCTTCTCCAACACCACAGTTCAAAAGCATCAATTCTTCGGCACTCAGCCTTCTTCACAGTCCAACTCTCACATCCATACATGACTACTGGAAAAACCATAGCCTTGACTAGATGGACCTTAGTCAGCAAAGTAATATCCCTGCTTTTGAATATGCTGTCTAGGTTGGTCATAACTTTTCTTCCAAGGAGTAAGCGCCTTTTAATTTCATGGCTGCAGTCACCATCTGCAGTGATTTTGGAGCCCCCCAAAATAAAGTCTGACACTGTTTCCACTGTTTCCCCATCTATTTCCCATGAAGTGATGGGACCGGATGCCATGATCTTCGTTTTCTGAATGTTGAGCTTTAAGCCAACTTTTTCACTCTCCTCTTTCACTTTCATCAAGAGGCTTTTTAGCTCCTCCTCACTTTTATTGTCACCCTGCTTATTTAACTTATATGCAGAGTCCATCATGAGAAACGCTGGACTGGAAGAAACACAAGCTGGAATCAAGATTGCCAGGAGAAATATCAATAACCTCAGATATGCAGATGACACCACCCTGCCTTCTTCTACTCATGCTTATTATCCTGGTCTTAAGCCTTATCTACTCATCCTTAGATTGGCCTCAGTACCTTTTAACTGAGCTATCTGCTTCTAAACTCTTCTCTTACAGTCTTCCCTGTTTTCTTGGAACCTATACTATTTTTAGAACAGCCCCTGAGGAAATTATGATAGGGTCCTGTCAGAGCTTGATCTCCTCAATGATGGAATCCAGTTCAGTTCAGTTCAGTCACTCAGTAGAACACAAAAGACCCTGAGATAGAGAACTTGAATAGAGAACTCTATTTCCCATGAAGTGATGGGGCCAGATGCCATGATCTTTGTTTTCTGAATGTTGAGATTTAAGCCAATTTTTCACTCTCCACTTTCACTTTCATCAAGAGGCTTTTTAGTTCCTCTTCACTTTCTGCCATAAGTGTGGTGCCATCTGCATATCTGAGGTTATTGATATTTCTCCCGGCAAGAACAGCCCCTGAGGAAATTATGATAGGGTCCTGCCAGAGCTTGATCTCCTCAATCATGGAATCCAAGTCCCTTTCAAGTAGCCACATCTTATCTGTACAGGGTGGCTCACAACCTGATTTTGTTACTCCAGTCATGCTGGGTCCTTAAAGGTCATGTTCCATCCTGCCTTTTCAAGTCACTTACAATGTCCCACACCCTCCTCTGAACCAAGTTCTCTATCTCAGGGTCTTTTGTGTTCTACTTCTTTACTAGTGTTTGAATTTTAGACCTCAAAAGTAGTTTATTTTTATTGTGAAGTTTAGATCTTAATTACCCTTCTGCTAGGACCCAACTCCTGGAGGAGGGCATGAACTAACCCTTGACAAATATGGGTGACAAAATTGCCTTGAGTGACTACTGTGCACCATATACCATCTGAAGAGATTTAAGGCTTATACATGTGTTAAGTTTAATCCAACTAACTCTATGGTGGTAGTTTTTATTGTCAGCATTGAACAGATGAGAAAATTAAGGTATGGAAAAATTAAATAATTTGCTCCAAATTGCCCAGCCAATAAAAGGTGAATTGTGAGTTTCAACTTGCATGGAATTTGTCTCCCAAATCCAAGTTACTGAAGATTCTCTTAAAAGCAGGAGATGGACCTTTGGTGAGCCTACAGCTCATCTTAGTATTTAACTATTGTTTTCTCCCAAGTAGTTGATGCTATGGATCAGATGCAAATGTATGTATCAAAAATTAAACTACCCTATTTTATGAGACATGGAAATTGAAAATTATCACAATTTCATATAAAATTTCTTATCTGTGGTTCTTCCAATAGAAATCCTTTCTGAACAAAGACACTTTCAGGTAGTGTAAGCATTTTGTTTCCTAAGGGATTGCTTTAGCTTTTGGTCATTTGATGGATTGCTTACACAGTATTTCTTTTTCCTGGGACTGATTAACTTGCTTAATTTTGTACTTGTCAAACCAAGTGAACTTGATGAAGCCTTCTGAATTACAGATTTATCAAAAACATCTGTTAATTTACTAAAAATGCACCATGGCCTAAATTGTCCCTTACAAAAGCAGGCTCTTGTTCATGTGTGAGCAGATTTCTATTTCTGTCTCAAGGGTTGTATCTGTGATGTTGTGAAGGCTGGGACGTCACTCATTTTCAACTTGCACGTTTAAACAAGTCATGATTGCCCTTCCTGCTTTTCTCAACATAAGTACTGTTTTAGTCTTTATAAAATGTAGCCTATCACTGTTGATATGACACAAACTGCATGACCCAGTAGTGACCATTTCGGTTTTAGAATTTCAGACAATGATACAAAGTTTAGTTTTGTTTATCCTCAGCCTGTGGTGCATTCTATACAAAATAACAGGAAATTTTAGTAACTTAAATGGAGCCCCCAAGGAAAGGTAAGATTTGAGGAGATTACTGTCACTACCCCAACCCTGAAAAATAAAAAAAAAAACCCCAAACCATACTAAAGTGACCAACCCTATTATCCTAGATTCAAGACAAAGGCTTTGGTCCTTAATAAGTCTTAATAGAGGCTTTCTTGTATGAAATGGACTTGTGCTGTTAAATGCATTTCTTGGGTTCACGCATTCTTAAACACTTTATCCAGTTTTAGGGCTGTGGTGTGTCAAATCACTTTCATAAAATGATGTTTGATATCCTGAGAGCTGAATATTTTGTTATTGCTTTGTGTTGTAAAACACCCTATGAACAATACCACTCGTATCTGTGACTGACAGTCCTCTGTACATCCAGTTATTGTAGCCTTTTCCTGAGAGATCTTGGCAAAGAAATAGAGCCCCACCCATCACAATAACCAAGCATCTAATGACCGTGAATGAGTTCTCATAAGAATGTTAAGACTGAGAGAAAAAAAGTATGACTTAGTTTCTTAATTTTGAGTAAGAGCTACACATGGTTTCAATATGATTCGAATTTCCTTTTCTCACTATAAATAAATAGTTGGCTTATTGAAGTGTCCCTCTGTGGAAAAACAAAATTGTTTGTCTTGCTACGACATGAGGGAGTTATCTGAGACTCCAGCCTTCCTATTGAAGAGGATCACATCTGGGCTCTAAAACTTCTGAAAAGGTATAAACTAAGTTCTCACTTATCATTAGTGAATTAAGATTCAGGACTATCATGCATTGGGAGACATTTGCTACTCTTCTTCTTTTCCTTCTAAATATGTCTTAAAAATTGGGGATGAGTGAGGATTACTGGCATAAGACAAAAGCAGATACAGTCCATGGAATTATCCAGGCCAGAACACTGGAGTGGGTAGCCTTTCCCTTCTCCAGGATATCTTCCCAATCCAGGAATTGAACCCAGGTCTCCCACAATGCAGGCAGATTCTTTACCAGCTGAGCCACAAGGGAAGCCCAAGAATACTGGAGCGGGTAGCCCCTCCCTTCTCCAGGGGATCTTCCCGACCCAGAATCAAACAGGGGTCTACTTGCATTGCAGGTGGATTCTTTACCAACTGAGTTATCAGGGAAGTCCCTGTTTTCCTTGATAAATTGAATTAAAGCATTGCTTATGTGTTAGTATTTTGTATGTGCTCCAGAACACTAATCTAGTAGTCTAGAGATTATCAAAGTAATACCTTGCAATGGAGGACATTTATAAAAATAAGTTACTATGAGTTTGAGACAAAGTAGTTTTTCCAACACAGCCCTTTCCTATAACAATTTATCAGTATTTCACTTCAACATAATGCTCACAATAGATATATTGGTTACAAAGAGAAGTGCAGTAATCCTGCACTTGTGTGCATGGGCAACTGTCACAGAGAGACACAGTCTTGTGTCCACTATGTAGCACACAAGTTTTTGTTCACTCACTGGAGTGCAGACGTGGTTTTCACCAATGCAAGTGGGCCAGTGAGGCCAAGCAGCCAAATAAAACGTGTCTGCATTTGAGTTGCAGTTTCGGGTCTTCTGATGCACTTGACTGCTTTCACATAAATGACACAAAATACTGAGCTTCGTGGCACACAAAGCCAGCCTGCTTTTACTGGACTGCACAGCTTAACAATTGCTTTTGATTTTATTTTGATCCACACTAGAGAAAGCCAAAGAACAATCAGCAAAAGTCATCTCATTGCTCTTTAGTTTATCCTTTTGCTTAGTTTCCTTCATTTCATCAACATTTTAAAGATGACATTGCAACTCCAAAGTTGAGTAATTTTCCTGAGATCCTTAATGGTCAGTGGTGGAAGAAGCAGGATTCTCCCATTTCTTCAGACCAGGTCAAAGGCACTGTTTATCAAATACACATGCTTCCCATAAAACTTTCAAGACAGAGAAAGATAACAGCCTGTACCTGAGTATTCAATGCATTGTTATTTAATCCTCACAACAAAGGCAGTTATTTATATTTTATCTCCATTTTAAAGATGGGGAAACTGTGTCTCAGAGATGAATGATCCTTCTTGAGGGCACACAGCTAATATAGTGCCTGACTGAAACTTATTTCTACATATATGCTATTGAAGCTTGATCTTAACCGTCTAGCTACCAGAATCAGAATTATATGAAATGACTGCCCCACAGTATGTAATGATGATGGTATAAGTCAGCCATTGCTCTTTGGACCCCTTCAGATCCCAAGAAATCATACTATGCCTTGGTCCACGGTTTCTTTCAGTTTATTAATAAAAGTGGCTAAATTGCTTAGGCTGCAAGGTTATGATGCCCTTTATAATGCCAGAATGATGTCTACCAATCTCGAATATCCTTCTGTTTTCCAAACTACTTCCTTGGAGGCAGTCTGAGCAGCAGAAAAACATGATATAACACCTGGCATGGTATTCTTCCTTTGTTTCTGCCAGCAGGTCCAGAAATACTACATGCGCTCCACTGGTCAACCATGATGTGTGCTAGAACATACACAAGCACAGAGTGAATAATAAGAGGCCACAATTGAACAAACATGTCCCAGAACTCACTTAAGATGGCGCTGAAGGTTGTCCATCAGCTGAGAGTTTACAAAGAGTGATTCAACCAGATGCCTCTGCAGAGAGCATGCCGTTCTGTCTCCTCCACCAGCTCTCACTACCTTGGGTCCTCAAAACCTCTTGAGCGCATGAAAAGAGACCACAGAAACATAACTTGCAATCTGAAGGAAAACCTCCCACATACCAAGCATTACAATGTATCAGTCTGTGCAGCATTAAAAGGCATGTGCAGGCACAGGTCATGAGAAACAGGGAGGAAGGCACTGGAAAACCCGGCCCTCATGAAGCCCCCAGTTTCCTAGATACAGGTTAATTAATTGATAGTGAAGTCATTAATAATTAGTTAATGTTTAGGTAAGTTTTCTTCACAATGCCTTCTTTTCCTTCTAAGAAAAAAGACCTGGGATTTAAGTAACTGATTTAAAAGTAACTGTGTCTGGACAATTTAATTTAAAAAATAACCTATTTTGAAAGAAAATTTAAATCTCGACCGTCTTCTTTTTCCCTTTGTTTCATTATAGGCCGTGGAGGCTGTTATGGAGTGGTGAGACACATTGGTGGGTGGGGGGAAGGTAAAAAGCAGAAAAGGAGACCAGGCGTTCACTGACTCCATCAGCCTGCCAAAGGGAATCTTGAACTTTCAGATCCAGTACCTTATTCCTTCCTCTCCAAACATTCTTTCTTGCTGTTTAGCAGACAAAGCCAGCACCCATTAAAGGAATGGTTGTGAAGGAAAAAAAGAAGCCAGGGAGACATGTTCTGTATTAGCTCAAGAATAAAGAGATTAATGACACAGAGGAGAAATTAGAGACAGAGCTGTCACTAAGAGGCATTAAATGTAGGTTGAAGGTGATACCACCACTCATCAGTGGGGAAAGAATGAGCTGTTTAGCAGATAGACCTGTTAACTAGACAAATACAGGTACATTTCAAACTAACACCACACACAAAAGATAGATTCCAAATTAATAAAAGACCCTAAAGTGAAAGGTAAGGCCTTAAAGTCATTGAAGATGTAGACTCTTGCCTTTGTGGCAGGAAAGAACTTTTTAATTTCAAAAGCACCAGCCCTAAGGCCCAAAGTTAGTGGATCTGATTACATCAAATGTTTGTTCAGTCAGGGACATCATGGACAAAGTTGAAAGATGACAAAGTAGGAGTTACATGTTAGGAACATTAGAATAATTGCCTATTTGGAAAGTGATAACCACTTTACTGGGATAACAGGAGTAAACCAAGAGAGGGACACTGAATGGACCAGTAATAATAGTATATGATGCCATAAGCTGAGGAATCTGATCCTCTCAACCCTCTACACATGGAGTACCCAAATAATGGTGTGTTACAAGACTCTCAGGCATTTTGTTGACAAAGGCTTCTAAACAACTCAGAGGAAAGAGGTAATTAGAAGGGTATTTTCACAAGTGTTGCTCTTGATTATGCTTTGGGCATTTAACACTCAAGTTGAGAATGATCTCCCCTTTCAAATGCCTTAGGCTACTGAATTCAACTTCTTTAAGCATGACACACTTCAGGCACATGGACCACAACAACCCCCCATTACCAATTTCTTTTGGGTTACATAACTGTGAAGCTAACACATACATATGTGCCAGACACTGATGTATGCTCTGAGGATGCACAAACCAATAAGACACTGTGTCCTTCCTCAAGGAATTCAGCCTAGTGGGAGAGAGAACAGAACCGGTAGCAGCAACCAACAGTTACATAACACGGACTGTGTGCCAGGCACTGTTCTAAGTGCATAACATTAACTATTAATCCTAATAGCCCAGTGATGTTGGCATTTGTTTCCTTACCTATAAAACGGGGTAAATAAATTACAGAAAGGTTACCTAACATGCCTGAAGTCACAGAACTAGAAAGAGGTAAAGCCAAAATTCAAACTCAGGCAGACTGGCTATAGCATCTATACCGTTAACAACTATACACAAAGCAGTATGATAAGTGCCAGTATATAAATATGGATTAATGCTTTGCTCACAAAAAGAAGGGAACTCTCTTTAGATTAAGGGTAGGTAAGGAGCAAATATGATGTCTGCTGTGATTTTGAATGTTATTATTTTGAATCTATAAATCAATTTGAGAAGTCACATCTCTACAAGTCTTTCCATTCATGAAGATCAGAAACATGCAAGATTTAAATTTCTCTCAAAATCTTACAGTGGTGAGACAGGCTGGGAGGAGCTGGGAACAAAGCAGGATATTACGTATGCACCCTGCACACAGCACCACCAAAGGGGTGGGCAAACCACCCAACCTACCCTCCACCACCCAACCCCCGGACCCACACCTCACTCCATATAAGAAACCAGCTCACCTCACACTCACCCCCAGGGAGTGAGCACACGAAATTGTTATATTTCTTCGCTTATACTGCAGCATGAGTCCCAATATATGTTTGCCTGAATTTCTTATCTGGTCTCATATCAATTTCTATTGATTAGGGAGTCCAGGAACCCTGGATGGTATCAAGTGTAAGAATTATTCTTAGGTGCTTTTAAAAGGTTTTTTTTTTTTTTTTTTAGTGATTTAAAGGGGATATTTTATTATTTCTCTTTGACTAAAACATTTATTCCTGTTCATTTGAACCTGCATTTCCAATACTTAATGGTTTTTTAAAAGGTCTATTTTAAAGGTTATTTTTAAATACATCTCCTAACTTTGTGGCTAAGTAACTAGGAATACAACTTTATATTGATTTTCAAGGATTAACAAGATTCTTATTTTAATAATTAATATGTAGCTTTGTGTTTTGCCCACATAACCACTATCTGCAGATGAGCTCTTTATTCTTTCCATCTTATTGTTTATGCTTATACTTTTTGTATAAACAGCTTTCTCTCCAGGAGGTTCAGTACAAGGTAGTACAAAAGCCAAGATAATTGCCAACTTTGTCTTTTTCCTGACTTTAAAGCCAAGGCTTTTAATTGTTTAATCATTTAAATATGTTTGCATAAGTTTTTTGTAAGTAACCTTCACAAGCTGAATAATTTCCCTTTTATTCTTAGACTGTAAACTGGGAATATTGTTACGGGCTGACTTGCCTACCCCTACTCCCAAATTCCTGTGTCCAAGTTCTAACTTCCAGTACCTTGAAGTGATTAGATATGCACATAAGGCCCTTAAGATAAAACGAGGCGGTTCGAGTGGACCCTAATCCAGTCTGAATTAGTTCAGTTCATTTGAGTCACTCAGTCATGTCCGACTCTTTGCGACCGACTGCAGCAAGCCAGGCCTCCCTGTCCATCCCCAACTCCTGGAGTTTACTCAGATTCATATCCATTGAGTCAGTGATGCCAGTCTGAGCGGAGACTTGGTAAAGAGGGGAGGTTAGGACTCAGGGAAGGGACCCACCCACAGCAGGGGGGTGTGTGCGCAGAAGAGAAACCACGTGAGCACAGGGAGCCGGCAGCCATCTTCAAGCTACGGAGCGAGGCCTCAGAAGAAACCAACGCTGGAATAGCTCTGAGGTTGGAATATTTTGTTCCTAGAATGTGCGGTAGAACTTGACGGTAAGCCATCTGGTTTGGTGCTTCTTTAGAATGCAATGTCACCCCACTCCAGTACTCTTGCCTGGAAAAATCTCACAGACGGAGGAGCCTGGTGGGCTGCAGTCCATGGGGTCGCTAAGAGTCGGACACGACTGAGCGACTTCACTTTCACTTTTCACTTTCATGCATTGGAGAAGGAAATGGCAACCCACTCCAGTGTTCTTGCCTTGGAGAATCCCAGGGATGGGGGGAGCCTGGTGGGCTGCCGTCTATGGGGTCGCACAGAGTCGGACACGACTGAAGTGACTTAGCAGCAGCAGGAAGGGTTTTAAATTGCTATTTCTTTAGTGATAATGCCTTTTTGTAACTCACTGCTTTGGGCATTTTGTGGTCTTCGTGGTCTGGAAACGTTCTGGGTTGTGGAATGTTTGCTAGAACTATTTGATACTGTCTCCCCACCGTGGCCATTGTTTATGTCTAGAAAAATCTAATTGGGTTTTAGACCTCCATGTTGATATGCTAATTTTCTTTGTTCTACTGCTTGTCACTTTTCGTTGATTTCCTCGGCTTTCTTCCAGCTGTATTGAATTTACTCTTTGCCTTTAGGTTTTATCTGGTGTCTCTGGGGTCAAGCTCTCTCCAGTTTAACCTCAGAACTAAACTTTCACTCTGCTCTTTCACTCCACTCTGGGCCAGTGGGGTGGTGCTCTGACTTAATGGAGTGAGGCAGATCCGAGCTCGAGCTTGTTAAGACTCAAAGCTGTTCTGTGTTTTCAGTCTCTCAGTTCAGAATCAGGTGCTTCTTATTCCTGAGCTAGTGGGAGTTCAGCAACAGGAATCGGCTTGCTTCTTGCTGGGCTTTTTTACTCTAGAACTTATGTGTCAGTCAGCTTTCCCTCTGTTCTGCCATGATAATTGCTAGTTCTCTCTCCACTGTCTGTTTTACAAAATGGTTGATCGCTTCTAAATTGGTGTCTCTATATCTCTTTGTGGATCTTCTATTCTCTTACGGGCAAATAGACTTGGAGAAATTGGTCTTTTTAGTTCTACAGCAATCTAAGGGAAAAAGAGATATTCTGGAATTAGGGAAGGAAATTCCTCACCTCAACTACTTAATATGTGGTATCTGGAAGGTCATTTCATCTGTGATTTTGCTATGAGGTTTCATGGTGTCAGGTGGGCTTGTTAATTTTTTCTACTCTCAGAGCTGACCACCTCAGGAGGTACTACAGGGTGTGCTCAGGCAGTAACACAGTAACACAGTAGGCTGGTTGTAGTAAACGGTGAAGTCCATACACGTAGCAATCCACCAGTCTCCCATGGCTCAAGAGCTATAGACAAGGGGCCAAGCCAGGCTGTCGAAGGAGGTTCAGGCATACACTTGTGGCTGACATGGAGATACAACATTCAGTAAAGTACTGCCCAGTTGTCTGGTGTGTGATTAGCTGACAGTCTCCAGTGGTCAGCCCTTCTGGACTCTGCTTAAGCCTTGGAGTCCAAGTTGTACTTTTCTTGGTCTTCTTTCTTTGGGTGGCCCCAACCACTGACTAAACAAAGTCGCGGTATAAGGGTCTAGCCATTTCTGCCCAATTTAAACTCCTCTGCTGGGCAACTGTTGCTTGGGAGTTCCCAGTAAGACTGGTAGAGACTTTGCCAGGTATGTATAATGTTCTTTTGGTTCTCCGCCCCTCTCCAGAGGCAGTTCTTTTCTTTCATAGGTGTGAAATAAATCTTAGTAAACCTTTTGTGTTTATAAATCAGTCTTAGCATTTGCTTCCCCAGGGGCCCAACCTTGGGGTTGAACACGGTTCAACATGAAACACGGTTCCTCCAAAGCCAGCTGAGAAGAGAAGAAATTCAGCAAAATCAAACAATGAAAACAGTGTCTATCACTGATAAGAATGATATGGATTATCAAGCACGAGTCTGTAAAAGCTGTGACTGAACCTTTCAGATGACAAGTATCCTGAGGGAAGGCAGGTCAATTTGGTTTACTGAATTTGTCAAGTAAGTTCTATTTTTTTTTTTTAAGAAATGGCTAGATCTTTATAATGTTATTAGGGTCCCTAGGGAATTAATATTACATTTCATTACGGGAAGATCCTCTGAGAAGGCAATGGCAACTCACTCCAGTATTCTTGCCTGGAGAATCCCATGGACAGAGGAGCCTGGCAGGCTGCAGTCCATATGGTCACACACAGTTGGACATGACTGAAGTGACAATACTTTGGCCACCTGATGTGAAGAACTGACTCATTTGAAAAGAAGGGGACAACAGAGGATGAGATGGTTGGATGGCATCACTGACTCGATGGACATGAGTTTGAGCAAGCTCTGGGACTTGGTGATAGACAGGGAAGCCTGGCATGCTACAGTCCATGGGGTCGCAAAGAGTCAGAAACAACTGAGCAACTGAACTGAAGGGACTTAGCACACACACCTTGGACTATATGTTCTAATATGTTCTTGATAGATTGGGGTGCACTAAGGACCCCAATTAGGGAAAATGAACATTGGATGATTTTAAGTATTCCCATCAAAAACTATGATAAGCATTTATTATAATATCCACTGTATAAGTGATGTATTAGTGCTAGTTGTTATTATGGTTTTTTCCTCATGTTTGAATCTTACTTTATGTTTTTTTGTAAGATTTTGTAAATTTTAAGATGTTATGTGCCTTTTTTAAACAAATTTATTCCAAAGCATTAAAAGATGTTACCTGTTTTGTTAAAACAGATTTATAATCCAGTGGTAGTTGGTTTTTAAGGTTTGGTTATTAAAGCCAAAATTGATCTTCCAATATGAGTAAGCAAGTGACTCATTTCAGTCTCCAAAGCACTTTTGTTTTCCAAAGGACATTTTTTAACTCTCTGAAATCACTATCAAAGAACAAAGAGTATGTTACAGTTGAAGGTACATAGCTGATTCTTCTGGCTTACTATCCCAATTTTTTTGGTTACCAAGGAGGGCTTAGGATCTTGGTTATTTAGCGAATTTCAGAGAACTTAGCATACTGTTCTGTGATGCAAGATAAATTAAGACATTTCTTCCCACAGAAGGTTTAAAACCACCATAAACATTGTACTGTTAAAATATGTTCAGAAAAAAAAAAATATGTTCAGAGATTTTATCCTTCTGACATTCTATCTAGAATAGAAAAATGGACCAGTGGAGTTCAAAAGTTGTGGAGAGTGAAGAACTAATCAGACAATGAGAAGCAAATAATTCTTTATAAGAACTCATAATTAAATATTGAAGGAAATAGCATTCATATTTGACCAATGCTAGAAAAACTGGTCTAAAACAATGTTACTGTGAAGTAGAAAGTTTAGCTATTAGTGAGGAAGGAAAAGAAATGAGAGGACTAGGTCTGAAGAAAAGTTAATACTGATGTCATCAAAAGTGGAGACCAAAAGTATAATCAAGGAACAGCATTATTCATGATTGCTGAAATGCAGAAACAACCAAATGTCCATCAGTGGGTGAGTGGATAAGTGAAGGGTGCTATAGCCATAAGTGGAATATTATTTGACCATAGAAAGGAATGTATATGCTGCAACATGAATGAACCTTTAAAAAATTATGTAAAGTAAAAAAAAAAAAAAACTAGTCAGAAAAGACCGTGTACTACATCATGATACCATTCCTATTAAGTTCTACAATAGAGAAATCTATAGAGACAGAAAGTGAATTATGGTTTTCAGGGAGTAGAGGGTGAATGGTGATAGCTAAAAGGTTCCGAGTTTCTTTACAGATGATGAAAGTACTATAAAATTGACTCTAGTGATAGCTGTACAAATCTGTAAATATACTAAAAACCACTTAATTGTACATTTTAAATAGGTGGGTTGCATGGTATGTGAACTGCATCTTAAGGCTATATTTTAAAAGGTGTAATAGCGGAAGATGATATGCTTTGGGAAGATAAAATGCCAGATGAGAGGTAACTGGACGATGCATATAGAGTCAGAAGAGACCATAGGGCTGCATCCAAAAGCTTTAAGTAATTAATTTCTTTATGAAATTGAGAATTTATTCCAAATTTTCTGGTTTCTTAGGTGTTAGTAAATTGTGCTTGTCACTTTAGACTTTCATGGAAGTATTTGTGTTTTCTGCATAAGATCAGTGTGATAGAATAATGGCTCCAAAGATACAAGGTTCTAATACCTGCAACCTGTGAATGTTACCTTATGTGGTAAAAGTTACATTTCAGGTGTGATAAATTAAGTATTTTGAGATGGGAAGCTTATCGTGGACATTTGGGCAGGCGCTAAATACTGTCACAGTCAGTTCAGTAGCTCAGTCACGTCCGACTCTTTGCAATATGGACTGCAGCACAGCGTCTATCACCAGCTCCTGGAGCTTGCTCAAAATCATGTCCATCACGCCAGTGATGCCATCCAACCATCTCATCCTCTGTCATCCCCTTCTCCTCCTGCCTCCAATCTTTTCCAGCATCAGGGTCTTTTCAGATAAGTCAGTTCTTCACATCAGGTGGCCAAAGTATTGGAGCTTCAGCATCAGTCCTTCCAATGAATATTCAGGACTGATTTCCTTTAGGATGGACTGGTTAGATCTCCTTGCAGTCCAAGGGACTCTCAAGAGTCTTCTCCAGCTCCACAATTCAAAAGCATCAATTCTTCAGTGCTCAGCTTTCTTTATGGTCCAACTCTCACATTCATACATGACTACTGGAAAAACCGTAGCTTTGACTAGATGGACCTTTGTCAGCAAGGTAATGTCTCTGCGTTTTAATATGCTCTCCAGGTTGGTCATAACTTTTCTTCCTAAGTGTCTTAATTTCATGGCTGCAGTCACCATCTGCCGTGATTTTGAAGCCCAAGAAAATAAAGTCTGTCACTGTTTCCATTGTTTCCGCATCTATTTGCCATGAAGTGATGGGGCCAGATGCCATGATCTTAGTGTTTTGAATGTTAAGTTTTAAGCCAGCTTTTTCACTCTCCTCTTTCACTTTTATCAAGATGCTTTTTAGTTCTTCTTCACTTTCTGCCATAAGGGTGGTATCATCTGCATATCTGAGGTTATTGATATTTCTCCTGGCAATCTTGATTCCAGCTTGTGCTTCATACAGCCTGGCATTTTGCATGATGTACTCTGTATAGAAGTTAAATGAGCAGGGTGACAATTTACAGCCTTGATGTACTCCTTTCCCAATTTAGAACCAGTCTGTTGTTCCATTTCCAGTTCTAACTGTTGCTTCTTGACCTGCATACTGACTTCTCAGGAGGCAGGAGAGGTGGTCTGGTATTCCCATCTCTTGAAGAATTTTCCACAGTTTGTTATGATCCATACAGTCAAAGGCTTTAGCATAGTCAATAAAGCAAAAATAGATGTTTTTCTGGAACTCTCTTGCTTTTTCGAAGATCCACGGATGTTGGCAATTTGATCTCTGGTTCCTCTGCCTTTTCTAAAACCGGCTTGAACATCTGGAAGTTCATGGTTCATGTACTGTTGAAGCCTGGTTTGGAGAATTCTTTGCTAGCATTCTTTGCCATTGCCCTTCTTTGGGGCTAGAGTGAAAACTGACCTTTTCCAGGTGTGTAGCCACTGCTGAGTTTTCCCAATTTGCTGGCATATTGGGAGAAGGCAATGGCATCCCACTCCAGTACTCTTGCCTGGAAAATCCCATGGACGGAGGAGTCTGGAAGGCTGCAGTCCATGGGGTCGCTGCGGGTTGGACACGACTGATCGACTTCACTTTCACTTTCACGAATTGGAGAAGGAAATGGCAACCCACCCCAGTGTTCTTGCCTGGAGAATCTCAGGTACGGGGGAGCCTGGTGGGCTGCCATCTATGGGGTCGCACAGAGTCGGACACGACTGAAGCGACTTAGCAGCAGCAGCAGCAGCAGCAGCAGCAGCAGCTGGCATATTGAGTGCAGTACTTTAACAGCATCAGTTTTTAGAATTTGAAATAGTCAGCTGGAATTCCATCACCTCCACTAGCTTTGTTTGTAGTGATGCTTCCTAAGACCCACATGACTTTACACTCCAGAATGTCTGGCTCTAGGTGAGTGATCACACCATTGTGGTTATCTGGGTCATGAGATCTTTTTTGTGCAGTTCTACTGTGTATTCTTGCCACCTCTTCTTAATATCTTCTGCTTCTGTTAGGTCCATACCATTTCTGTCCTTTATTGTGTCTGTCTTTGCATGAAATCTTCCCTTGGTATCTCTAATTTTCTTGAAGAGATCTTTAGTCTTTCCCATTGCTGTTTTCCTCTATTTCTTTGCATTGATCACTGAGGAAGGCCTTTTTGCTATTCT
This sequence comes from Ovis canadensis, assembly GCF_042477335.2. Lineage (NCBI taxonomy): Eukaryota > Metazoa > Chordata > Mammalia > Artiodactyla > Bovidae > Ovis > Ovis canadensis. The sequence continues at coordinate 37,827,666 of NC_091260.1, forward strand.
TTGGAACTCTGAATTCAAATGGGATATCTTTCCTTTTTTCCTTTGCCTTTAGCTTCTCTTTTCTCAGCTATTAGTAAGGCCTCCTCAGACAACCATTTTGCCTTTTTGCATTTCTTTTTCTTGGGGATGATCTTGATCACTGCCTCCTGTACAATGTCACAAACCTCAGTCCATAGTTCTTCAGGCACTCTGTCTATCAGATCTAATCCCTTGAATCTATTTGTCACTTCCACTGTATAATCGTAAGGGGTTTGATTTAGGTCATGCCTTAATGGTCTAGTGGTTTTCCCTACTTTCTTCAGTATCAGTCTGACTCTGGCAATGAGTTCATGATCTGAGCCACAGTCAGATCCCAGTCTTGTTTTTGCTCAGTGTTTTAGAGCTTCTCCATCTTTGGCTGCAATGAATATAATCAATCTGATTTTGGTATTGACCAACTGGTGATGTCCATATGTAGAGTCTTGTGTTGTTGGAAGAGGGTGTTTGCTATGACCAGTGGGTTCTTTTGGCAAAACTCTGTTAGCATTTGCCCTTCTTCATTTGTACTCTAAGGCCAAATTTGCCTATTACTCCAGTTCTTGACTTCCTGCTTTTGCATTCCAGTCCCCTATAATGAAAAGGACATCTTTTTTGGTGTGTTAGCTCTAGAAGATCTTGTAGGTCTTCATAGAACCATTCAACTTCAGCTTTTTCAGCATTACTGGTTGGGGCATAGACCTGGGTTACTGTGATATTGAATGGTTTGCCTTGGAAATGAACAGAGATCATTCTGTTGCTTTTGAGATTGCATCCAAGTACTGCATTTTGGACTGTTTTGTTGACTATGATGGTAACTCCATTTCTTCTAAGGGATTCTTGCCCACAGTAGTAGATATAATGGTCATCTGAGTTAAATTCACCCATTCCAGTCCATTTTAGTTTGCTGATTCCTAAAATGTCAATGCTCACTCTTGCCATCTCCTGTTTAACCACTTCCAGTTTGCCTTGATTTAAGGACCTAACATTCCTTATGCAATATTCCTATATTCCTGTGCAATATTCCTCTTTACAGCCTCGGACTTTACTTCCACCACCAGTCACATCCACAACTGGGTGTTGTTTTTGCTTTTGCTCTGTCTCTTCATTCTTTCTGAAGTTATTTCTCCACTGATCTACAGTAGCATATCGGGCTTCTACTGACCTGGGGAGTTCATGTTTCAGTGTCCTGTCTTTCTGCCTTTTCATACTATTCGTGGGGTTCTCAAGGCAGGAATACTGAAGTGGTTTGCCATTCCCTTCTCCAGTGGACCATGTTTTGTCAGAACTCTCCACCATGACCCGTCCATTTTGGGTGGCCCTACACTTATGGCTCAGAGTTTCATTGAGTTAGACAAGGCTGTGTCCATGTGATCAGATTGGTTAGTTTTCTGTGATTGTGGTTTTCATTCTGTCTGCCCTCTGCTGGAGAGGAAGAGGGCTTCCCTGGTGGCTCAGAGGGCAAAGAGTCTGCCTGCAATGCTGGAGACCTGGGTTCAATCCCTGGGTTGGGAAGATCCCCGGGAGAAGGAAATTGCAACCCACTCCGGTATTCTTGCCTGGAAGATTCCATGGACGGAGGCTCCTGGCGGGCTACAATGCATGGGGTCACAATGAGTTGGACATGACTGGAAGAGAATACATTTGTGTTAAGTTGTTAATGACTGAGCAACAAAAACAGTTGTCTTTTGGACTACTTCCCTGGTGACTCAGTGGTAAAGAACCTGCTTGCTAAGGCAGGAGACACGGGTTCATTCCCTGGTCCATGAATAGCCCCTGGAGAATGAAATGGCAACCCACTCTAGTATTGCCTTGGAAATCGCATGGACAGAGAAGCCTGGCAGTCCATGGAGTTGCAAAAAGCCAGACATAACTTAGTGACTAAAACAGCTTGTTACAGTGTCAGTAGGAAATGAAAACCATCAGCAGTGCAATACTAAGTCTAAGAGATTAAATAATCCTGGGAAGGTATGGGGAGAAGTTTACATAGATTTTTCGTATTAGGTGCTTGAACAGTGGTTGCTTGTGAGGTCTAGTTACCTTTTCCTGGTATAATTATTTACCGCTTTAAGTGGTGATTCTTCATTTTAAATGCCTTCAGTTCAGTCACTCAGTCATGTCTGACTTTTGCGAGCCCAGGGACTGCAGCACACCAGGCTTCCCTGTCCATCATCAACTCTTGGAGCTTGCTCAGACTCATGTCCATTGAGTTGGTGATGCTGTCCAACCATCTCATCCTCTTGTCATCCCCTTCTCCTCCTGCCTTCAGTCTTTCCCAGCATAAGGGTCTTTTCCAATGAGTCAGTTCTTCGCATTAGGTGGCCGAAGTATTGGAGTTTCAATTTCAGCATCAGTCCTTCCAATGAATATTCAGGACTGATTTCCTTTACGATTGACTGGTTGGATCTCCTTGCAGTCCAAGGGACTCTCCAGTTTTCTCCAGCACCACAGTTCAAAAACATCAAATGCCTTACCTTGCTTTAATATTCCAAGACCCAGCAAATCCTGTTTTTGGAAGAGGTGATTTCTACCTTTTGTGAAATCCAGTTCTGTTATCAGCTTCATGTGGGGCCGTCCTACTCTGAGGTTCATCGTTTAGGACACAGTGGTACTTTGTTGAGGTTTAGGAAGCAGAGAAAGGGGACTTGGCTAAGTTAGAGGTGAGGTGTCAAGACCGCCACTTGAAGGGGAAAGAGCTTAGAGAATTTTAAAGTCACAGGAGTTACTGGAGGCAATAAATGTGCAAACAATGTGTCTGATGACCTCTGGGGAATTTAGTGTCTGGACACCTCACCTTTTTTCTGAAAAACGAATGTCCATGGTTTGTTATTCTTATGAAAGATATGATCTTTCAGCTATTAAGCAATAATATAGTCAGTCAAGGCAAGAATGCAGGAAGATAAACACTCCCTGCTTTGGAGCTGGCATGGGGAAAGTAGACTAGAAGCTAGTACAAAAATGAATATTAAAAATGTTCATATACTCTTTGTCCCAGTAATTCCATGCCTAAAAATTATCTCTAGGTTAAAGAGATGTGAGTTTATATGCAAACATTCACTGCAATGTTTATAGCAGTAGTAGCTAAGAGAGGATTTGTTAATGTAGTACATTTATGTGATAGCCTTACAGCCATTTAAACATTTATGGAGAGTTTCATGATACAGTGAATTTAATATATGGAGTGTGCATGATAAAAAAAAGCAAACTAGTAAACAGTATTCTTCTATAAGTTATTATATATTATATCAAACAAATGAACAACAAGAAAAAGATGGGAATAGCCACTAATATGTTGGTTATTCTGGATGACAGAGTTTGGGAGACCAAGCTGCTGAACTGTGCTTTTGTTTCTAACTAGTAACACTTCAGTAAAAAGTTCTTCCAAATCTGGCCAGCCAGCCATATTTATGGAATTGTGGAGTACAGACTGTCAAAAGAATTTCTCCTTGAGTTTGATAAGCAACAGCGATGACTTCTTTTTTGAGAACCTGTGTAGTAATGCAATTGCCTCATGAATTTATCCATGTTTTCTTGGGCATCTGGAAGAGCGTCCTTTTACCTGAGACCAAAGCAGTAATACCTTAATGAGATCATGTCTTACTCAAGATTGCAGCCTGGTGTATAGTGGAGTAGGTTGAATGCATGCATTCTAATATTTCCGCACTTTTTAAAAAGCACGCATTGGGGTGATTACTGCTACCAACTATCTGGTAAGACCACAGTTTCATGTAGCAGGCAGTGTATTATCTGTTTGCTGCTAAGTCACTTCAGTCGTGTCCGACTCTGTGCGAACCCATAGACGGCAGCCCACCAGGCTCCCCCGTCCCTGGGATTCTCTAGGCAAGAACACTGGAGTGGGTTGCCATTTCCTTCTCCAATGCATAAAACTGAAAAGTGAAAGGGAAGTCGCTCAGTCGTGTCTGACTCTTCGCGACCCCATGGACTGCAGCCTACCAGGCTCCTCCGTCCATGGGATTTTCCAGACAAGTTTATACGAACATAAATTAGCCTCCTGCCTTTACACAAGGGTGTACATTAACTCCCCAGATTAACATAATTGGGAAAATGTGCTCCATATGGAGTTCTGAAGCTTCAGGTTTTTACATGGATCCTTTTCCAAAAGCCAGTATGATTCTTTTAATATATCACACGGCACACAAAGAATGAATGTGCAAGTGGTATGCAGCAGAGTGAGACTCATGGTGCAGTCTCTGGAACGTTTCCTTGAAAAGTTCATTTCCCTGCTTGCTCACTCTTAGAGAGGTAGAATGAACTCTCTTTATCCTGATGACCTTCTGTTCAGGATTCTTTTTCTTGATTAAAGTTAGCTTTTAAAGAAAGGTAGAACCCCACTGCTCCTGAGTGGTCCTTTTTCCTTGCATAGAAACTTAGAGCCCATTCCAGGGCCTCACTTGACAGTAAAGTCATCACTTATCAGAAAGACAATGGACCAAAAGTTTTCTTTGCTAACTGAAGCCTGTTATCTTATTTGCAGTATGCTAATTTATAGAGAAAGAAAGAAAGAAAAAAAAAAAAGAATCAGTTTCTTGTCTGTTTGGATTACTTTTGCTAGCAAGTTTTAGAGGCGTTTAACTTCTGCAGTTAATTTCAACCAGTTGTGCTCAAAAATCTTATTAATATACATGTTTTTGACTTAACACCAGGCCAAAAACAATCAAAACTGGATCTGAGGGCTTGGTGCTATTGAGTCTCATTAGCTTCTGCGTAGCAAAAACTCATTGTAATTTCTTCAGAAGTATAGTTTAGACATACACTTGGAGGAAAAAAAGCCCGAATCAGAAAAGAACCAGGATAAGAACACTCAAGGCTCTTTTTGTTTAAGATTTAGTTGTTCATAGCCTAAACTGCTTTTTCCCTGCACGCCGAATGCAATATTTAAATTCTGGTGCCAGTTTCCACATTATTTACCAGGAGTGCACACGTCAAATGCAGCTGCTGATAGATACTTTTACTTCTTAGAATGACATCGGGTCCCAAACACTATTACTCGGGTCTTTCCAGAGAGCTTCTCATCCTATTGCTCATTCTCTACAGGGGTAGTAGAATGGTGTACCGTGTAACTGGGCACAAAACACGCAAAGAACTGACCAATTGATGCTTCCCGAGAGTCCTGAGTCTATAACCGACTTATACAGAGTCCCTTAACTTTTTTTTCTTTGCCTTTTCCGTTGGTGAAGAGCAGATTCTCCTGGGGGCAATCTAACGTTCTGATAAGAGGGTTACCTCCCAGGTTACCTCTTGCTGCGGGCGGGGCTTCTGTATACCCCCAGGACATCAGGATGGAGCTGTCCACCTTCGCTTCACATTCTGAAAATGGGGAGGGGCCGCCCCCGAGTCACAGGCTTGCCTGTTCAGAGTACCTTCTTACACATTCCAGTCATCCCAGCTGTGCAGTCTCGAGGCCACAGGGCCTTCGGGAAATCGCTCCGGAGAGGGAGCATTAAGTGGCTTCTACGCCTCCCACGTTTCAGCGCGAGCTTCCTACTGGGGGATGGAAGGAGACACTAAGCTCTACTCCTATGGAACACTGTTCGGTTCCGCTTTACCCAACTCGGAGGCCACGGAAGCACACGGAACGCCGGCGACAACAGCACCGGTTGATTTTCCGCTCCCCGGCTCGTTCTTCCGCCCGCGCAGCCCTAGCCCCCGCCCCTCCGCCCTCCTCACAGGAACCAGCGCCCCGGCCGCTCCCGCGCTTCTCCCCTGCCACCCGCAGTGGCCTGCCTTTTATAGATGCCACAACCAATGAACGCTCTCCTTTCCTTCTGCCCGCCCGCCCGGCCAATCGCCGCGCCCCTTGTGTAATCTTCGGCTCCTCGACTTCTCTCGGTTATTTTCGTTGTTGCTGGCTTTTTCAGGGGCTGCTTGCTCGCAGCCAGAGACGCTGCTTTTTTTTTCCGGGTTCGGAGCCGTTCCGGATGCTTTAGGCTGTCGGATGTCTGATCTCCGGATAAGTGAGGCGTTTCTGTACATGGATTATCTGGTAGGTGCGGGGCAGGGGTGGCGTGTCGCCCCTCGGACCTCAACGTGCCCGATGTCCCTCCGCCTGGAGGAAGAGCCTTTTTGCTTTCTTTCTTTGGGATGGGATGCCTTTGGGGTTCTTTCTCCCGAAGCCAGCTCTGGAGCTGTGCCGGGACTCAGAGGGGTGGCAGCTGAGGCCGTGGGATCGCAGCTCCCAGGGAGTGGTGGAACTGACAGGTAAAGGTGCGGCCCGGGCCAGCGGTTCTGTGGGACGAGGGGCGCACGGGCGCTCCACGAGAAATGGGGCCGCGGCGGCGGGGCGTCTTTTGCCTGTGGTCGGTTCTTTGCTTCTCTCTGCACTCCTGCAGAGGACTTTCTTCCCCAGGAAGCAGGAGTTTTCCCCTCTGCCTTTAGCAGAACTCCAGGTACTATTAAAGAGCCATAACCGGAATGGCTTACTAAGTGCCCGGCAGCTCCGGTCATTTGGTTGTTATTAGATCTCTAAAGCTCTGACCTCGGTCGCCGCGAGGTTTTAAAAGCACATTACCATATAGTAGACGGGACTAAACTACATCGCAGCTTGGGCAGAAAGGACTGGGTAGGCAGGCATTGCCTCGCCGTCCCTGCCGTGGATGCTTGTTTCTTACCCGGTGCACAGATTGGACCCTATTTGTGCTTTTTAGGCCAGGCTTGTGTTGAGAAGTTTAGGTGGGAAAAGTGTCAGCTTAATGTTGGGGCTGAACATTACTTTAAAAATGCACTTGATTTATGTGTGTGTGTATAATTATGCAAAATACCGCATATTGTTCGAGAAATTATTTCCCCAGAGGTGCGTGTTTGTGTTCACGCGGATCCTCATTAATGTTGGCTGTGTTCAATCCTAAACAATTACCAGGTTTACCTTTTCGTCTAGAACCCCTGTTGCAATGCAGAGTTGAAGTAAACGGTAAAGACATTGACCGTCCTGTCATCTTGCTGAACACATGCTGTTCAACAAGCATGTTGGTTTCTGCCTGCAGATTGGCCTGGCAGAGATTTGCCAGTGCCTTCTAGGAATTACACTAATGCTGTATACTAAGAAAGACTGTGAATGCTTTCATAGCCAAGAAACGCTGGGCAAGGACTGGTTTTGTAATGCTATCTTGTATTTGGGCTTATTTCCCCTAAATCTTCCTGGTTTGATGGGCTTGTGGGGAGGGGTGGTGACTGCAGTTAATACATGACCTTGTGGATCGAGGGGAGTCAAAAACTGAATTCAAATTCTGTTTTCTTCCTTTGTTGATGTCAGTAACTTCCTCTGTCTTTGTGATAAAGGGACATTAGGTGCCCACAGTGTAGCCAGTTAAGGAGGTTTTCTGATTGGGGGTTCTTTAAAATGTAAAGTGCTATGTAGGGTAAGAGAGTTGTCAGATGTTTCTTAAAGACTATTTTCTGAATTAAGTAACTGATTATTTTGTAGCTTGTCTCCTACAGTACTATGGTTTTGTCTTGCAGTTTGCCGGAATTAAAGCCAAAGTTTGTTGAGGATGATTATGGAATTGGAAAGGGCAGCCTTACCTATATTAATGAAAGCTGATTTTGAATGCTTAGTTAAGTAGTTCCTAAAAAGGAACTTGCTCTTTTATTTGCTGAGTGAGTTTTAAAGTTGCAAATTGCATTGTAAACCTGTCTTTGAGGTGCCAAACCCGGTATAGCAGTTAGTGGGGGAAAACAATTGGAAGACTCTGGTTAATTACTCACGTTGATTTCCTGATGGGGAATGCTTGTGGTGCTCTAGATGACCTGAAAAGCAGATTCTTTCTTCCTCAATTTCCTAAATTATGTGTCAAAACCAATGGGCCCCAAATTTGACATGGCTTTATTTTTTGTTTTACCTGCCACGCCCGCATATACCCTATGCATTTCTGTTTTGAAAAAAAATCATTATTTTGTCACCTTAGCTATGCTTTTTTAAAAATTCACAAGTGTAGTGAAACAGTCCCGTAAAAATCACTTGGCTAATCATTGGTGGTGAGGAAAAAACTCTTAAAGGAAATAAGTCAGTTCTGATGAGTGTGTCAAGTATCCGCTGTGAAAAGACTTAAGGAAATCCTTAAACATTAAAGGAAAAAGCCTCTGCAGGTGGTCTTCTGTGTTTACATTTTACTTAGTTCTCAGAGAAAATGATGTTCCACACATCATTCCTCTTGCCTTTCAGATGGACTCATTTGCTTTTCCATAGTTTTTATGTGGTGTTTATTAAAAACCAGTTTCTGAAAAGTGAAATCAATTTCGTTATCATCTTATTTTAAAAATCAGTTCCCAAGTTCTTTGACGTACCTTCCAGAGAAAATACACTCCTGTCATTTCTAGTTTGACCCTTCAGATTTTGCTGAGCTTGTGGACTAGAGTAAGTGCCCTGTCCATGCACTTGACAGGGATAGTGCGTATGCCATTTTTTCTTCTCTTTTCTTTTTAGTCGGTGTTTGACTTTCTTCTTCTTGCTGCTGGAAGAAGAGGGAGCTGTGTGTGTATGCATTGTCCATTGTTTTTGGGCTGGATGGCATCACTTAACCTTTTTTAATTGCAGGACAGTGGAAGGAAGATAAATGAGAGAAAGAGGTGCTTTCAATAAGACTGAATATTAAAGCAGAGGATAAAACTCTCTGATCTTAGAGGCTACTGTTGATTTCTTAACTTGAAGGAAATGCTATAAATTAGAGGTGACAGATAGAGTGAAGCCCAGGGATAGTGCCTTTCTATTTAGAATAAAGTTTTGATTGATTTCAGTTTAGGGAACTACAATAATGGTAATTTATGTATCCTTAGTAATTTCATGTATCACCCTGTACCCTATCTTTATTTGTTGAATGAATATGAGAGAGAAGGGACAGCTTTTCTCTCCAGCTTCTAAAGTAAGACAAGATAACATCTGTTTGGATTAGGTGTTTTACTCTGGGGAATGCAGAATGTATCTTTTACTCTTAACTTTAAGATTATCAAGGTATTTGTTTTGCCTGGGTGGCCATTTAAAAATAAAAGTCTTGGTTTTCCAATATTTAAATATAAAAATCTCAGTATTGACAGGCCATATACCTTTTTCCCATTTTAGGAATGGGTTTTAAATGCCATGTTCACACCTGTCCAGTCTGTAGGTGAAGATTCTGTTGCTGTTCCAGTGGGCAGTACCAGCATCTTCCTGTTTCTCTTCTGACAGGTAGAACTAGTAAGACAGTGTGTGGAACTTTCTGAATAAGGAGAAAATAGTTAAGCTATAATGGAAAACGTGTCTACCAGGTTTTCCTGAAAGGTTGGACAAAATCAACTTCTAGATTCCTCTTGGTTTAATATTCTTTATGTCCGGACTCATGTTGATTGGCTTGAATTTTACCTCTTCCCCCCCTTCTGCCATCAAAATAACATCAATAAAATTTGGTATGCTTTGTGTAATGCCAGTGATGATTACATGGGATGATGGAGGGAGAGTGATTTATAAATAGCATGTTGCTTTTCAGATGTAGAATGTTAATATATACTGTGGTTATGTTACTCATATTATTCTTATGCCCCCTGTAGAATGACTGTGACTGCCCAGTTTTAAAGATTGGGCTACCTTTAAATTAGTCTCAGTATATGGAGAGATTTAATGTCATCAGCAAGCAGGAAGTTACAAGACTTCCTTGAGGATTGTTTACTACCTATAAAAAATAAAATATGTTCCTTAATCCATCTAACAAATGTTTATGGGACCCCTGCTTTGTGCATGACCCTGAAAGTCATGGAGGATGAGCCCCCACTGGGATCACCTTGGTTGTGGGACTGGAGGGTTGTGGGTGGCTCTGCAGGAACCTGTGGCAGTGGACAGATAGGTAGGCAGGTGGGGGAAGAGGCAGCCTGTGATGTGCTCCTTGGCTGTCTGTAGGTCATCTCTGTGTGTTTCTTTGTTTCATTGTGAACTGAAGTGCAAAGCTGGGCCTGAAAATGTGACATCTAAAAGTGCGTCTATGGCTGCTAATTATCAGATAATGATCATTTCACCTGTATGTTGGGTTTGGGATCTAATAAGGCCAGCGTTCTAGGTTTCTTTTTCTGTATAGGTTGGTGAACCTGGCCTAGTTTCTTGGTCACAGGCTAAACCTGTCGTATAAAAATTTGTGTGTCAATAGGGAAGATCAGGTGAAAGAAGATAGATGGATCAGCACAAACCCATCACCATTTGCAGAATACAAACCAGATAATCAACCATCCAAGAACAGAAGCTCTTGATGTATCGATACACAGAACTCTGAGGTTCTACTAAGTTGTAAATGAGCCTATTCTAAAAGAGGAGTGAAGGCACAGTTATGACTTTACCTGATGTTCCGTGGTCTTAGAAGTGTGTTGCTTTTTAACTGTGAATGACTATGAACAGTATAACTTACGTGTTCTATGTATGAAGTGATAATATAGGCCATATATTTTTAATCTTAACTGCAACTGGATTAGTCAGTCACATAGGTGTTCTTTTATTAATAAATCATAAGATAAAAAGAGAACACAATAACTGGTTCTTTTAGCAAAAAAGTTTCAAAAATATCCAGACCGTGAGGCAGAAACTGCGATATAAGGCAGTAGCTCTGGTTCTCAACTGTCTGTGGTTCCAGGCTTGTAGCATGAATCCCAAGAGAGCACACATGGGGATTATTTGTGTCCTCTGGGAGCTTGCATTCTGAAGGATGCCTAAGCTGTGTGCTTGCAGGCATGCTGAGGGTGGGGGGAGTTAAGCATAGGTATTATGAGGATAAGATAGTTGTTACTGTTTATTGAACCCGTACTGTGGTGCCAGATAATGTAAATGCTTTCCACACATAATGCATTAAACCAAGGCTGAAAGAGGTTTTGTAATTGCCCCAAATTCACACAGCTAACAAGTAATAGAGGTGGGACTGTGGTCCCAGAACCTTCCCTCTTCACTGCCTTCCTTCCAGCTTGGTGTTAAAGCTATTGGAATGCAGTTGAAGATTTTACAGTGTATTTCATGTAATTACCATGTTACTTCTCCAGTCAAGAAACCAGGGGCCAGGAGCAGGCTGGTCGCTGTTCCGCTGTGCTCAAAGACTTGTCTCTGCTAAATGCCTGTTAAAAGGAAGGCTGGATAGAAAGAAAACTGTGTCATGTCCTGAGCTTTTCACCCCGTGATGTCCTGACTCTGGGCACCTAGGTGACCTTCACCATCTAATGTTTTCTCAAATAACCACACGTGGGTTTCCAGGCAACCTTGGTACTCTGCCCCCTAGTGTCACTTCAAGGACACCTTCAGAGTCACAAGCCCCAGTCGTCTTTTTGAAGAGGTCCCTGAGACTCAGGATCTATTTGGCAGTTTATTTGAAATCTGCTGTGCTCCTTAAATAAGTGCTGCCTGTAAAGTGGGGCTTTGCCTAGCAGACATTAGGCCCAAGTGGCCTTTTGCTTATGAGTTTCTGTTGGGCAGAGTCTCCTGATGCTAAAGGGTTTGCTTTTGAGGAAGAAAAGATTTTCAGAGAAAATTTGGTAACTGCATTTTGGTTAACAAATGCTGATACTTCTCACAAATTGAGTTAAAAATGGGCTTTTATTTTGGAGCCTGTGGCCTCCTTACTTATGCTGTGGCTCTTCCCCTGGCATTTCCCCAAGTGCTTCTGGTGTATGGTTGAATCTGAAAAACTCAGTTCTTGTTGACCCTTGTTTCTGAGTATCAGCAAAGTGAACACATTTGCTTCTGGCAGGATTGGCTTCATGGGCATGTGGCTCAGAAGGGCCCCCATGCTTGGCTGAACGCCCTGTGGTTGCCATCTTAAAACTCTTAATTTTGGGCGCTTTGCAGATGTTTTCATTATCTGAATCTGTAACTTGTATCAGTGCAGGGTCCCTGACTATCTTGATTATCCTTTTATCACTAGAATTGAGTCTGATGCAGGGTGAATACGGAACTATATATCACGTACTGTGCAGAGTGTTTTTACCTGCATTACCCTATTTAATCCTTCCGGCAGTCCTGTTGACTAGATACTGGGAACTTAAGGCTCTGTGAGGTGGAGTAATGGCTGGGATCATGTAACTGAATGTCAGGGCTAGGGTACCAGCTAGCTTGGGGATTCCAAGCCCATGCATGTAAGCATTATTCAGTACTGCTATAACTGGTAATAATTAATAGTTAAGAGGATGAGTGAGAGGGGCCATGATTCAGACACAGGACTGGAAATTGAGAGGTTACTTGATTGCTGCCGTCACCTGTGAGAAGCCCCCCTGGGAACTCAGTGACAGCTGTGCTGCAGTTGAGGAGGTACATGTGTCAGTACCTTCAGGCGAGAGACTTCGCTCACCTTTTGCACCCTCCTGCCCCCCCACCCCCCACCCCCCGGTGCACAAGCATGCACTGCACTTTGGTTCACAGCCAGATGCACATGATTTTGCAGGGACATCTCATTTATCAGACTCCTTTGTACCCATATTTGCTGGGAATGGTTCTGACTTCTAGATTGCTTCTCTCTGGGTCAGGGACTTCGACCCTAGCAATTGTGGCCATGTCTCCCCCAGAGGGATTCCCGAGAGTTCTTTTTGCACAGAGAGAGAGCAGCTTCTCCAGGCTCTCTGGTGGAGCAGTTGACAGTCTGGAGCCATCCCAGGATCATTGGTTGAGGTGCAGAAGGCCTGCACTTGTTCCTTGATCAGTCTGTACATGGAGTCAGGAGCTAAAGTAAAATACAGTTCTTTCACAGTTTTATCTTAAACGCAAATGTTCAGAAAAGTACAGAAAATGAGAACACACTTCTGTGTACCTATCTCCCCAGTTAAAGCTGTTAGTATTTTGCCATTTTAACTTCAAAATGCTGGATGATTTTTAAAACAAGAAGCTTTAAGGTGAAAGCCTTCTGCTCTCCCATGCTTTCTTCATCCTTCTCCATGGTGGCAACTACCCCAAAGGAAGTAGGCACTGTTCTCATGTGTGGGTTTTTTTGTTGTTGTTGCGTTTTTGTTATATTTGCATATATGTGTAAATAATGTGGTATTCTTTGTGGTTAATAATTTTAACAAAATTGTAACATATCACCTTATTGTCTTGAAACTTGTTTTATTTCTGTAATGTTTTTCAGTTCAGTTCAGTCGCTCAGTCGTGTTTGACTCTTTGCGACCCCATGAATCGCAGCACACCAGGCCTCCCTGTCCATCACCAACACCCAGACTCACGTCCATTGAGTCAGTGATGCCATCCAGCCATCTCATCCTCTGTCGTCCCCTTCTCCTCCTGCCCCCAATCCCTCCCAGCATCAGAGTCTTTTCCAGTGAGTCAACTCTTCACATGAGGTGGCCAAAGTACTGGAGCTTCAGCTTTAGCATCATTCCTTCCAGAGAAATCCCAGGGCTGATCTCCTTTAGAATGGACTGGTTGGATCTCCTTGCAGTCCAAGGGACTCTCAAGAGTCTTCTCCAACACCACAGTTCAAAAGCATCAATTCTTCGGCGCTCAGCCTTCTTCACAGTCCAACTCTCACATCCATACATGACCATAGGAAAAACCATAGCCTTGACTAGACGGACCTTAGTTGTCTCTGCTTTTGAATATGCTATCTAGGTTGGTCCTAACTTTTCTTCCAAGGAGTAAGTGCCTTTTAATTTCGTGGCTGCAGTCCCCATCTGCAGTGATTTTGGAGCCCAAAAAAATAAAGTCTGACACTGTTTCCACTGTTTCCCCATCTATTCCCCATGAAGTGATGGGATTGGATGCCATGATCTTCGTTTTCTGAATGTTGAGCTTTAAGCCAACTTTTTCACTCTCCTCTTTCACTTTCATCAAGAGGCTTTTACTAAAAAGCCTCTTCACTTTCTGCCATAAGGGTGGTGTCATCTGCATATCTGAGGTCATTGATATTTCTCCCGGCAATCTTGATTCCAGCTTGTGTTTCTTCCAGCCCAGCGTTTTTCATGATGTTTTCTGCATTTAAGTTAAATAAGCAGGGTGACAGTATACAGCCTTGACGTACTCCTTTTCCTATTTGGAACCAGTCTGCTGTTCCATGTCCAGTTCTAACTGTTGCTTCCTGACTGGCATACAGATTTCTCAAGAGGCAGGTCAGGTGGTCTGGTATTCCCATTTCTTTCAGAATTTTCCACAGTTTATTGTGATCCACACAGTCAAAGGCTTTGGCATAGTCAATCAAGCAGAAATAGATGTTTTCTGGAACTCTCTTGCTTTTTCCATGATCCAGCAGATGTTGGCAATTTGATCTCTGGTTCCTCTGCCTTTTCTAAAACCAGCTTGAACATCTGGAATTTCACAGTTCATGTATTGCTGAAACCTGGCTTGGAGAATTTTGAGCATTACTTCACTAGCATGTGAGATGAGTGCAATTGTACAGTAGTTTGAGCATTCTTTGGCATTGCCTTTCTTTGGGATTGGAATGAAAACTGACCTTTTCCAGTCCTGTGGCCACTGTTGAATTTTCCAAATTTGCTGGCATATTGAGTGCAGCAGTTTCACAGCATCATCTTTCAGAATTTGAAATAGCTCAACCAGAATTCCATCACCTCCACTCGCTTTGTTCGTAGTGATGCTAAGGCCCACTTGACTTCACATTCCAGGGTGTCTGGCTCTAGATGAGTGATCACACCATCATGATTATCTGGGTCGTGAAGATCTTTTTTGTACAGTTCTTGTGTGTATTCCTGCCACCTCTTCTTAATATCTTCTGCTTCTGTTAGGTCCATACCATTTCTGTCCTTTATCGAGCCCATCTTTGCATGAAATGTTCCCTTGGTATCTCTAATTTTCTTGAAGAGATCTTTAGTCTTTCCCATTCTGTTGTTTTCCTCTATTTCTTTGCATTGATCACTGAAGAAGGCTTTCTTATCTCTTCTTGCTATTCTTTGGAACTCTGCATTCAGATGCTTATATCTTTCCTTTTCTCGTCTTTTTTTTGCTTCTCTTCTTTAGGTTTACTAAATACTGCCAAACATTTTCCAAAGTACTTTTACCACTTAGACTTATACCAGTAGTGTAAAAGGTCCAGTTATTTCGTATCCTTACCAATAGTCTTTACTTTGTCAGTCATTAATTTATTTTGATGAGTGGGTAACCCAAAGAAATTTAAAGTTGCCCAGAGCTACTTCCATATATTCAGGCATGAGAACAATATAATATAGGAGGATCATAAGGCAGATTTTTCTTTTAATTTGAAGAAATTAATTGGCCATATTCTTTGGTTTTATGATTTTACTTGAAAATCCTGTCTTGCTGAAGAGGTACTGTGGAGGTCAGTTGACCTGGTAGTAATTCCTGCTTTGCAAGCAACTCAGTGTACAGTTTGGGCAAACCAGTCAATGTCACTGCCTTCAGTTTCTTCATCTATAAAGAGGTGGGGTTAATTAGATATCTAAAGTTTTCCTCAATCATCTTGTATCCTTCTTGGAATAGCTATCTGTTTTTCCATTCTTTCTAATTCTTTAAGTGAGTGATCATAAATTTGCCTTTACATAATTATCATTTATTCAGGCAGCTCTAAGTTTTTATAAGCCTTTTGTATTTTGGTAATGTTCTGGGCACTAGGGATATATAAGTGAATAAGATATTGGCTTGCCCTCAGAGAACTCATACTCTTGTAGAGATGAAAACTAAGCAATGATGTTTTGGAGTGGCATATTCTACTCAGAGGGAAATACATGTTACTAATAGAGTATATAAAAGGGAGTCTTAACCTGGACTTGAGGGCCAAAGTGAGCTTTTCAGAGGAGTCATTTTTAATCTGCAACATTGAAGTTGAGGAGTGTTGGCCCAGTGACAGGCAGGGCCAGGGCCAGGCAGAAGGAACAGCATGTGCAGGGAGTTGGGGGTGAGTAACCCTATCGCTTTAAGGAACTCCCAGGGTTCGGTGTGGCTGGGGCAGAGTCAGGAACAGTTGGGTACACTTTGTTGCAGAGTCCACCTAGGGTCACATCGTTGGAACCTTTAAAGTTTGCCTAGGGTGACATGGTCATGTCAGGTGGCAGTGTGGACAGGCGCTGGAAAGGGCAGCGGATTGGAGGCTGAAAGCCTCGTTTGGAAGATGCTATCCTGATTCAGGAGTGAGATGATGGTATTCACAGCCAGATAGAGGCAGGAAGGATGCAGAAAAGTAGATGGATTTAGGTAACATCTGTGAATTGCCGGGATTTTGTAATTGACTGTAGAAGATGAGAACAAAGGAGATTGTAGGGATAATTTTCAGATTTTTGATTTGAACATTGTCCTGGTTATCTATTACTGAGTAACAAACCACCTTAAAACAGTGGCTTAATAACAGTCATTTTTTAAACTCATGAATCTGGAGGTGAATTGGGTTCAATTAGGCTGTTCTTGCTCAGGATTCCTTATTAAGTTACCATCAGATGGTGGCTGGGCGCATCTCAAGACTTCTTAGAATGCTGGTCTGGCAACATGCAAATCTGGGGGATTGGAAAAGGTGGACTCCTGGGGCATCTCTCTTCATGTATCTTTCTACATGAGGCCCCAGGGAGCTGCACTGCCTCCATCCAGATTGAAGGCTCACGGAGTACACGTATCAGGAGAAACTGGTGGAAGCTACTGGTCTTTCTAACCTGGCCTCAGCAGTCGTGCAGCATCACTTATGTGGCACTCATTCATCAAGGCAGTCACGAGGGCAGGAAACAGGCACCACCTCTTGGTAGTGGGAAGTCGAAGGATTTATGGGCATGTTTCAGAACCACCGTAGACATCACGGAGGCAAAATGGGTCATGGACTGTGGGTGGGAAGTCGAAGGATTTATGGGCATGTTTCAGAACCACTGTAGACATCACGGAGGCAAAATGGGTCATGGACTGTGGCAGGTGACCCCTGAAGGAACAGCACGTGGAAAGGCAAGTGAAGGCTTTGAGTTCAGAGTTTGTACTGCTTGTGGGAAGTCCAAGTTGAGATTCACTGTCAGAATCTGAATTACGTGGGAGCTTAGAGGTGAGCTTTGGATGAGTTAAAAGCAGTATGTAACATTATTGTTACTTGCTGTGTGTGTGTGCGCGCTCAGTCACGTCTAACTCTTTGCAATCCCATGAATTGCGTAGCCCACCAGACTCCTCAGTCTGTGCGATTTTCCAGGCAAAAATCCTGGAGTGGGTTGCCATTTCGTACTCCAGGGGCTCTTTGTGACCCAGGGATCAAACCTGCATCTGTTGCGTCTCCTGTATAGGCAGGCAGATTTTTTACCGCTAGCACCAACTGGAAAGCCATATATATGTGTGTGTAACTATATTATTAAATTATCATTGTGAGGCACAGTGCTAAGTATCTTTCATGCATGATTTATTGCTTTTATCCTTTTAGAGATTGGAAACTGAGACTTAGAGAAATTATGTCATGCCTGCAATGTGGTGGAGCCAGAATATGAACCCAGGTCTTACTAATGTCTGACCTCACATCCTTAACCGTTTGATGGTAACTGAAGCCATGGCCACGTCTGAGCTCACACAGGGAGGGTTGTGCTCAGTATGGAAGGGAGAACCCGAGGAAGTCTAGTGTCTCTCTCAGGGCCGGTACATATTAGGCACATGGTTTTCGAGGGATCAGCAAAAGGAAAGGAATCTTGAGAGAGAAAGAGGCTGCAAGGTTGGGAGAAAACCTGCAGAGTGTCGCATCTCACAGGCTGAGAAGGGAGACTTTCCGGGAGAAGGAAGTAGCCAATTGTGTTTCCCGTGGCCCAGAGATCATGGAAGAAGATGGCTGCATGGTGACCTTGGCCAGAGGCTCTCAGAGGCCCAGTGGGAAGTGAGGAAACGACACCGCTGCAGTCAAGGCTGTCTGGAAATTTCACTGTGGATGAGAAGAAGGCTCAGGCTGGAACTGGAAGGCGACTAGGGACATTGAGGGACTGCTTTCCTTTCTAAAGGGGGCTGAACTTGAGATTGTTAAATGCTGATGAAGTGGAACGTGAGGTTGTCTTGCTGAGTGTGACTGAAATATGATTGCCTAGGGGTTGGAGCTGAAGTAGCTGTAATGAAAGACCAGGGCACTGAGGACCAGGTCACAGGTGCATTGGTTGTGGTGCGGAGACCGTGATCCAACAATGACAAAAATCTGATGTCTATGGTACTTTTGTTTTTTTCTCTTCCAGACTTTGTCTGGAAAGGAAGGTTTCAAGAAGGTGGACCGTTAGATTAATAAAAGTTGGGCTTTTTCCAGGGTGAGTTACTGGGTGGATAATGGAAGAGAGGAAATTTAGGACAGGGGCAAGAGGTTGGTGGAAATGATAGACCACTGTGAGCTCCGAGTTAGTGGAAAGGAAGGAAGGGTGAGTAGAGGATGCAAGGATGGGTGGTGCTGATGGGACTGAACAATAGGTGTTATTTGGACTAACTGTTCAGAAAACTGAGAGAGAAAACTCATTGCGGGAGACGATGGGGTATATGAATTTAATTTTGCAGACATAGAGTAGTTTTTGGAGAGAAGGCTCCAATGTGTGACTGTGGTTGGCCTCGGGAAAGATGGGGAGCTTAGGAAGCAGAAGAGGAAATGTGAGAGAAGGCTCCAATGTGTGACTGGTTGGCCTTGGGAAAGATGGGAAGCTTAGGAAGCAGAAGAGGAAATGTACCCAAGGTGCTGGGTAGCGCACCCTTGTGGTTGACAAAGTCGATAGGACTTGGGCTAGAGCAAGAGGCTGAGGCAGATTCAGAAATCCTCCGTGAAAGAGGGGAAGGTTGGCCAATGTCCTTGACAAGAAAAGGCAGATAGCACTAGATGTTGAGCTCATTGCCCTGAGTCCTGAAAGGAGTAGGGGAGAAGGAGGGCTCTGGAGATCCTCCAGGTTGACCTCCAGAGACTGCGTTAGGCCATAGGGGGCACTTAGGAAGCCTTTGTGGGTGTAGAGGAGTTTTTGTTTCATTGTTGAGTACAGCAGGTTCTGAGCTGCATTGCCTGCCAGGCTTCACTGCTGTAGACTTGGCAAGTTGCTTAACTTCTTATTGTCTCATTTTCCTCCTCTGTAAAGTGGGATAGTAAGAGTAACTACCTCTTGGGTTGGTTGTGAGCATTAACTAAAATAGCACAAGTACTCTAGAACAGTGCCTGACATCTCTTTTTCTGCCAGCACCAGCACCCCCCCCGCCGCACCCCCCCAACCTACCCCCCACGCCCCCCACCCGCCCACCTTACTGTTGTCCTAGCACCAATACGGAAAACCTCTTCAGTGTTATATATTGGCAGGCACTTTCTAAGGGCCCTGTGAGGTAGGTGTCATCTCTATTTTTCAGATGTTAAAACTGAGACATGGAAAGGTTAAGCAACTCGTTGAAGGAAATACAGCTAGGAAGTGGCAGAGTTAAGCTTTGAACCCAGGAAGCCCTCCCTTTTAACCAATACTGCACACTTAATGCATATTAACTACCCCACCATCCCGACTTCTACCACCGCCCCCTGAGCCACCCCCTGTACCAACACCACCGTGTCAAGAGGGCTCTGTGGAGAGGCTGGCGAGGGACTGGACGTGGGAGAGATTGGATTGCTGGAGAGGAGGCGCAGAGCCTCCGCAGAGCGTGGGGTAAAAATAACTGTAACATGGAAGATGGTGGAATTGGGTGGATGTTTTCCCTGAATAATTTGATGTAGCAGCTCCCTGGTCAGGCAGATGGGAGATAGTGGGCCTAAGTTGGTTGTGCTGCAAGGAGGGAGTCCTTGTTCAGATACACACATAGCTCAGTGACTTGATTCCGAAGACGTTCAGGCTACTCTTCTGCTAAGAGCAGTAGTGCTTCCAACAGAGTCTTGGTCCCTGGTGAGAGAGGGAACAGGGCTGTTTTAAGGGAGTCTGTCAGCATCTGACTCTCTCTCACGGGCTGTGTCTCCTAGGAGGCGGCGTGCAGTTTAGGTCCTTCAAACCTTCCTGTACCAGACTCCCAAGGCAGAGCACTGGGGGTCGAATGTGCTGAGTCCAGAAGCTGAGGATGGCCCAGATCTTCCCAGTAGACCAAAAGCTGGTCAGTCTCAGGCAGCTTCTTGGTTTTGTGAAGGCAGCTTGCTTAGGGCTGGTTTGTCAGAGCAGCTTCCTGCCCAGGCAGTCACGTAGTAATCTGGATGAATTGTTATTAAAGCTGTGAAGACTGTGTAAGCCTGGCTTCTGTCTGAGGTGACCACAGAGTGTAGTGTAGCACAATAACTTCTGGTTGGAAAGTTCATCCTTTCCCTCTCACTCTACTCCAAGTTGTCTCTTTTGCAGTCTTCCACGGACAAGCCTGAATTGAGGCTCCCTCCAGGGCTGCTCCAGTAAGCTCACTGGACACTAACTACACAGAGGTGCCCGACCAAGGAGGCAAGCATGCCTGCGATCCAGCCCCCAGTCAGCTTGCCAAGGTCCCCACTGCACACTGGCAGAGAGGTGCTGATACACTAGCTACAGCCTTGCTTTGGTTCTGTTACTGGACCGAAGACAGTGTGTCACAGTGCAGGGCTGGGTTGTGGGCTTCTTTGTGTCCCCAGAGCCCGACATAGGTGCACAAGACGGCTACTAAGTCAGTGGTTGGGCTGAGAGGCTGCACGGAGTAATATTTAAGGGCACGACCTTGCCGTCAGACCCCCTGCATTTGCATTCTAACTCTGTCACTTACCTACCGTGTGGCCTCTGTGCCTCAGTTTCCTCATATACGAAGTGGGCATAATACTACCTACCACTCAGTTAAAATACATCAATGTGAAAGCATTCAGTAGAGAGCCTAGTACCGTGAGCATGATAAATATTTGCTGTTACTGTACTGGAACTTTCTACATAAGACAAGAACTTAAGATACTGTTGTCACCAAAAAGACGCCATTCTGATTCTATTCCTTTTTCTAATACCAGCTTTTCAAAAATCTTTCTGCCCCTACCTAATAAACATAGTGCAGAGTAACTAGGTTAAAAATACCGCAGCTGCTGATTCTTTGTGTTGGGGGTGGTTCTGTGCACTGGAGCATGTTCAGCCGCATCCCTGGCCTCTATGCCCTTGTTGCTGGCAACACCCAACCTCTCCCCCACCCCGGCCATGATATCAGAATGTCTCCAGATATTGTCAGTGTTCCCAGGGGGCAAAAAACCAGTGTAAGAACCTCCAAACCAGACTATTTAGTTTGTCATAACTCAGTATCAGATTTCCAGAAGGAGAGAATCTGGTTGGCTCTGGGTGGCTCAGCTTGTCTCTGGGTCCAATTTGATCCAGTTAACTATAGCCAGGGCTTCAGGTCATATGGCAGAATCTGGCTGCCAGGAGGAGGGGGCACATCCTACTCCCAGATAAGAGGGATGGACAGATACTCTAGGAAGGTCTTTCCACTTCCTTAACTCCAGCGAGATGTTCTGGTCTGACTCTCTGTATTGTATTTGTAGGAGGTCTAGGGGGGAAAAATATTGCAGCTGCTTATTGATAGGTTAAGTAGCAGCTGTTTCTCATTTGTAGGGGTGAAAGGTCCTGGCATGGCAGAGGGTGGCCCACGTCCTGCCACAGGCTGGTTCTGCTGTTATATAAGTGTGGCCAAGTGAGTCAGCTCACTTTAAGGGGGTAAGTTTTCTGAGGTCCTACTGTAGACTGCACTGTTGCTTGGAACTCTCAACTTCTCTTTTGTCTCAAGCAGGTTGAGAGTCAAATTTCTGCTTTTGAGAACTTTTCTTCCCTTACTAGTGTTTCCTAAGAGGCAGCATGTTATAGACAGCAGAGCACTGGGCTGATTTATTGGATAATGTTGTCATTTTGAATGTTTCCTGAATGTGCTTTTTTTTTTTTTTTTCACGTTACTGCGCTGGATGTAGAAAACCTCTTGTGATGTTTGAAGTTCTCTTCCTCCCTGTTTTATTTTACATAGAACTGTTGTACATCCCTGGTGTTCACCAGTAATATTTCTTAGTGTAAAATGATTTTCCCCATTGGGTTTAAGATGTGTGTTCTAAAGACGTGGTCATTGAGACAGGATTATTCTATCCTTCCTGGGCTTCCTTTGGGTTTCCTGACATTTCAGGGCCCCTGTGAGCTGATCCTGGGCTGTGGGCAGGATTACTTCACGAGCCTGAAGAGGAGCTGTTCTCTGTCATTTTTGTGGACTCAGGCTGCAGTTTTTCTGCAGTTTTTATATTATTGTGTGAGTGATTTTAAAACAACAGCAGCAATAGCAAATGAATATTCTTTTAAAGGTGGATGTGCGTGCAGATATAAAGAACAAATTAGTGGTTACCAGTGGGAAGAAGGAAGGAGGGAGGGGCATGATAGTAGGGGAGTAAGAGTTACAAACGATTGTGTGTAAGCTGCCAGCATATATTGTACAACTTGGTAAATTTAGCCGTTATTTTATAATAATGTAAACAGTATCATCTTTGAAATTTGTGAATCATTTTATTGTACACCTGTAACTTACATAATATTGTATATCAGCTGTACTTCAATTTAGAAAGTCTCTGTGTAGATTAAATCAAAATAAAGAAATTTCAATTAAAAAAAGGGTGGTAGCATTTTCTTGGATTTTCAACATTAGCAAGGACTTTTCTTTACTAAACAACATTTCAATCGCTATTGATTTGCTTGAAATGAAACATAGTGACTTTAGGTCCTCAATTTTAATTAAGATGTGCAGCCCTGTATTCAAATACCTAGTTACAGTAGAATAGGTATCTGCTAGGTTTTAAAATAATTCCCTGAAGGATATATGCCCAGATTAGTTTTGGGAAAAGTAAAGTCCTATTTCTACCCTCCCCGACCCCTTCCCCATCTTCTCGCTTCTCTTCCTATCTAACTTTCCTCATGCCACAAATGCTTATTCTTTTAACAGTAATTTTATTAATCTCCTTGATTATTATAATTAACACAATAACAAATCGGTCACAGTTTGCTATGTTACAGCTTTTAGCAAATAGAAAACTGGCAGACAAGCTAGATGAGGATCTCTTCCTATGTCAGCCATCCAGTGCATGCCACGAAGTAGTAGCCGTGCATCAAATCCTGAATTAACCCAGACTTTTGGTCACTCAAAAATAAAGCACTAACAGAAGTAAAACTCACAGTGAACATCTCTGGCTCACAGACAAGG
Organism: Ovis canadensis; assembly: GCF_042477335.2. Lineage (NCBI taxonomy): Eukaryota > Metazoa > Chordata > Mammalia > Artiodactyla > Bovidae > Ovis > Ovis canadensis. The sequence continues at coordinate 37,850,686 of NC_091260.1, forward strand.
ATCTTTCTGGCCAGGTATGCCTTCTAGAACCCAGTGGCCCAAATCAGTCAGGACTTGCTCAGATTTTTCAGTTTTCAGAGGAGATCCTAAATATTTATTGTTTTATGGTTTCAAATAATTATTCCGTCGGAAAAAGTGCCAAAGTTTATTTGCCCATAAAGTTTTCCCCCAAAGTGTTCCATTTTTTGTTAAACAGCAGGGAAGGTTTTCTGTGTAATTAAAACCTTAAAGAGACTCTGAAAACTGAAACACGGAGAATACAATTTCTGCATGAAAACTTGTGGGCAAGGAACCCTTGTTTAGGAAAGTGAGCCAGGAGAAGGATGGAGGGAACTGATGAAGGCCCTAAGGTGGGGGGGAGGGGGGCCAGGAGAACCTGCTTCCTGCATGAAGGTGGCAGCAGGAGAATGTCCAGGATACGATGTCCTGAAGGCCTCTGCCACCAAGCATCCTTAGCAAACGTGGGCTCTTTCCACTTCCTCTCTCAGTTCCCACCTCTGTCAGTGTGGCAGCAACGGAGGCGGTGCTGTCCCAGGAGAGGAGGGGTTTCTACTGTGTGTTTGCTAGATTTCCACAGAGGGGCCAGGAGATTCAACAGCCTTCTAGTGAGATTTTTTTTTTTTTACATATCTGGTAATAAGTCCATTTTATTACTGCCATTTGTCTCCATGGAATTTTTGAGTGCATCTAAAATAAATTCTGCTTCAAGTTACAGCTTTGCAATATTGAGAGGAACTTAAAAAGTGCCTTAAAGTTTTTTATAACTCTGCCTGGAAGGAGAAAGAGAAACCATCCCAGGCCAGGAATTCGTGATGGCTCATGGCGAGTGATCCAAGATGGCAGGGCTGCCCCGTGGCACCTTTGAGCTCCCAGCTGAGGGCCTCCAACAAGTCGCTTTTATGGGGGACACAGCAGCTTGCTCCTCAGGTACGCTCCCAGTGCCCTGCCCTGCCAGTGAAGTCACCTGGTGGACCAGGCTGCTGAAGGTGCTAGAGGTCTTTTGCACCAGCCTCCGCTGGGCCCTTCCTTTCTCTACACGCACCTTCTCTGCCTGCCTAGCACGCAACAGTGAGAAGCTATGGGCACACTGTGGGTGCCCAGGCGTCTCCCACCTAGTGGGATGGGCTGGGGAGGGGGTGATATCACCTTTGACCTCAAACCCATTGCTGTTGGGGGATTTGTAAGGCGTAGAGAGGTGTTTTGGTCTACAGAGGCAAACCCCAAATCAGCAGAAGGTCAGCCACAATTACAGAGTTCCAGATTCCTGACCTGGTATGCAGCGTCATACTTTAACCTGCAATTTCAGTTTGATTAGACTGTTATTAGATAGCTTACAAATTTGCTAGGGGAAAAGAACTCTTAGAGCAAATCTTGAAGAGGATGAAGGAGCAGAAAAATTACAGAGATATACATTTATTTATATAATGCCAAGAGAGGCATCATCAAAAAGCTTCAAGTTGAAGATAATTCCATTGACAACAAACTTAAAAACAGAATGATAATTTTTCTGTATTTTGGATAATCTTCAGATTTCTTACGATACCACTGGTGATGCTGCTGAGCCCTGGTGAACAGAACACAGAAAGTGAACAGAGCCAAAGGCCAGCCTTGGATGGACAAGCTGGCGAGGGTGTGGTGGCACTGTTGACAAGTCCAGAGTTGACTGCGATGATGTATTCAAACAAGCCCCGCCCCAGTTTTTTATATCCAGTCTCTCCTGGTTTCTGAACCAGGAGATCTGAGTGAATGTTTATCAGTAGGCCTATCAAGCCCAAGCCACTGGGCTTCCCTGCTGGCTCAGACGATAAAGAATGTACCTGCATGCAATGTAGGAAACCTGGGTTTGATCCCTGGGTTGGGAAGATCCCCTTGAGGAGGGCATGGCAACCCATTCCAGTATTCTTGCCTGGAGAATCCCCACGGACAGAGAAGCCTGGCGGGCTACAGTTCATGGGATCGCAAAGAGTCAGACACGACTGAGTAACTAAGCACATGAACCACAAGACAAAACTTGTTAGAAATCAGTGGTCAGTGAACCAGTCATCCTTCTACTGGCTCAGGTGTGTACTCTGCAAGTAGCCGTTACAGATGCAGAACACAGATGCCAATAGAAAGGCGTAAAAAGGCGCGGACTTTCCTCCTTGGTTCAGACACAGGAAGGTCAAGGCCCATTGCACAAAGTGGATGAGAAAAATGGCCAGGAGTATGCAATTGGGCTAGTGGTTGAGACACTTGGCAGTGCCTGTGAGGAGCAACGGGGCCAGCGAGGGCAGCTCCCATACAGCCTAGGCAGCTCCAGCCAGCAGCCGAAAGGTGAAAAAGATGTGTAACAGATATCTTGTCACTTCTCCCCCTTGTGCCTTTGGCAGAAACCACTGTTGATCACAGAACCCTTTCCCTCTGAGCAGGGATGAAGGCTCAGAATTCTCCATGCAATGTATTTTCCATTGTCTGGGCCTGGTATGTATAGTGAAACCTATTTGCTGTTCTTGATACAGATAAAAGGTGACAGATGTGAGCAGGAGAAGGAGATACTTGGGCTGAACTTAGAAAGGCGATATTTAGACAGATACAGAGGAAGGGGCAGATTGTGCCGGGCTCTCCATGCGGAGAACAATGTGGACAAAGCAGTTGGATAGAGTTTTTCTGCTCCCAGGACCAGGGGGTGCTGGCCTGGCCAGAAGGGAGGATTCTGTTGGGTGTGGTGGAAATAATGGGACAGACAGAAGGGTGGGGCTAGATTAAGGGAGAAGTGGCCATGGGACTGGAAAAGGTCAGGTTTCAGTCCAGTCCCAAAGAAAGGCAATGCCAAAGAATGCTTAAACTACCGCACAATGGCACTCATCTCACACGCAAACAAAGTAACGCTCAAAATTCTCCAAGCCAGCCTCTAACAGTACGTGAACCGTGAACTTCCAGATGTTTAAGCTGGATTTAGAGAAGACAGAGGAACCAGAGATTAAATTGCCAACATCTGTTGGATCATCAAAAAAGCAAGAAAGTTCCAGAAAAACATCTGCTTCATTGACTACGCCAATGCCTTTGCCTGTGTGGATCGCAGCAAACTGTGGAAAATTCTTCAGCAGAAGAGATCACCTGACCTGCCTCCTGAGAAATCTTGTATGCAAGTCAAGAAGCAACAGTTAGAACTGGACATGGAACAACAGACTGATTCCAAATTGGGAGAAGGGAGTACATCAACATTGTATATTGTCACCCTGTTTATTTAACTTATATGCAGAGTACATTATGAGAAATGCTGGGCTGGATGAAGCACAAGCTGGAATCAAGATTGCTGGGAGAAAAATCAGTAACCTCAGATATGGAGATGACCACCACCCTTATGGCAGAAAGTGAAGAAGAACTAAAGAGCCTCTTGATGAAAGTAAAAGAGGAGAGTGAAAAAGTTGGCTTAAAACTCAACATTCAGAAAACTAAGATCATGGCATCCAGTCCCATCACTTCATTGCAAATAGATGGGGAAACAATGGAAACAGTGAGAGACTTTATTTTTCTGGGCTCCAAAATCGCTGTAGATGGTGACTGCTGCCATGAAATTAAAAGACGCTTACTCCTTGGAAGGGAAGTTATGACCAACATAGACAGCATATTAAAAAGCAGAGAGATTACTTGTTGACGAAGGTCCGTCTAGTCAAAGCTATGATTTTTCCAGTAGTCACGTATGGATGTGAGAGGTGGACCACAGAGAAAGCTGAGCGCCGAAGAGTTGATGCTTTTGAACTGTGGTGTTGGAGAAGACTCTTGAGAATCCCTTGGACTTCTAGGAGGTCCAGCCAGTCCATTCTAAAGGAAATCAGTCCTTAATATTCATTGGAAGGACTGAGGCCGAAACTGAAGCTCCAATACTTTGGCCACCTGATGCGAAGAGCTGACTCATTGGAAAAGACCTTTATGCTGGGAAAGATTGAAGACAGGAAGAGAAGGGGATGACAGAGGATAAGATGGCTGGATGGATATGAATTTGAGTAAACTCTAGGAGTTGGTGATGGACAGGGAAACCTGGTGTGCTGCATTCCCTGGGGTTGCAAACAGTCAGACGACTGAGCAACTGAATTGAACTGAGATTAAGAAGACCTTTGGATTCCAGGGATTTAGACTTTTTCTCGAGAACCATGGAAGCCCCTGAAGGGGGCAGAATAATGACAGGAGAAAAACATGTTTTAGGAATCTGATCTGATTTTTAATGAGCCAGATAGGATTGCATAATGGACTCTAGCAGAGATTCCTGGGTCACCTGCATTGCAGGCAAATTCTTTACTAACTGAGCTAGGGGGGAAGCCCATTCAGAGACCATTCAAGGCTATTTTGCAGCCAACAGCCAAAAGACGGAGTGTGGCAACATGTAGCGCCCCGAAGGTGAGCCCACCATCTTCAGCAGCATGTAGCACGGAAGCCCAGGTAGGCAGTGAATCTGCCCAGCAGGAACCCCTTGGCCAGCTCCAGGGAGGAGGCAGGTCCTGATGGGCCACATACAGGGTGACAGTGGGGATGGGAGGCACAGTTATCTGAGGTTGGTGCTGCAGCCCAAACCCTGGGCTAGATCTGCCCTGCATAGTTCAGTTCAGTTGCTCATTCGTGTCCGACTCTGCGACTCCATGGACTGCAACATGCCAGGCCTCCCTGTCTGTCACCAACTCCCAGAGCTTACTCAAACTCATGTCCATAGAGTCAGTGATGCCATCCAACCATCTCATCCTCTGTCGTCCCCTTCTCCTCCTGTCTTCAATCTTTCCCAGCATTAGGGTCTTTTCCAGTGAGTCAATTCTTCACATCAGGTGGCCAAAGTATTGGAGTTTCAGCTTCAGCATCAGTCCTTCCAATGAATATTCAGGACTGATTTCCTTTAGGTTGGACTGGTTGGATCTCCTTGCAGTCCAAGGGACTCTCAAGACTCTTCTCCAACACCACAGTTCAAAAGCAGCAATTCTTCGGTGCTCAGTTTTCTTTATAGTCCAACTCTCACATCCATACATGATTACTGGAAAAACCATAGCATAGGCAGCCCAGAAGCCGTTCCACAAATATTTACTGAGAAATGCTCTAATTTGGTAGGTACTTGGGCATCATATATACTACAGGGATAAATCTTTCAGTGATTGCACTATAGCCTGTAACATTGAATGTAACACAGTTCTTTGCTTGTGAGAAAACACTGGATGATGGATGGGTTAGATCACAGTGGACAAACTTTTTCTATAAAGGGCTAGCTAGGACATATTTTAGATTCTGCAAGCCATAAGGTGTCTGGCTCAGCTACTCACCTCTGCCATTGTTGCACAAAAGCAGGCGTAGATAACACATAGATGGACGTCACTGTGTTACAAGAAAGCTGTATTAGTGAAAATGGGCAGTAGGCTAGATTTGGCCCATGGATTGCAGTTTGCCACCCTCTGGACTGCTCCAGGGAGGAAGCAGGATTTGTCTCCTTGAAGAGGTAATATTTCATTTTAATTTTCATTGACAGCAGATTTTTGTACTTGTGGAATACCTCTAAAGAAGGATACAGTGTGATCAGTGGCTCCGGTTATAACAAGGATGTAGGGTGCTGAATCTCCAGGCAGACTGCAATGAGAGGGTCAAGATTATAGGAAGGCAGGTATTGGTTCAGCGTAAGGAGAAACTTTCTTAAAAGATTTACTTATCTGCCTTGAATCGGAAGTGTCAAGGTAGAAGTTGTTCCCCACCTGTCAGGGACATTATGTTATAAAAGATGAAGTGGAGGCAGAGTTCCTTTTAACTCTCTGCCTACTTATCAGTTGGACCTAGTATATCAAGCAATCTCTCCTCACTTTACCATGAGTTATTTGAAATCATTGTGATGTGTACAGGTGGATTTCAAATGTCTTTTCATTTAATTGTTGGGATTCTTTTTTTCCCAACCCATTTTATGCAGAACTCAGATATACAGGACAGATGTGATATCTTATACTTGAGTTTTACAAATTTACACTCTGATATTTACTTACATGTTTAATATATGTATTATATATTATCACTGAGAACAGTGAAGTAGATTTGATAAACAGAACTGAATTTAGATTGAGATCACTTTTCTTTTGATCCATTTAGATGGATGAGAACTGAAGGTTCATATTCTAGTTCATGCAGTTTGATTTTTTGTGTGATGTTAAGGAAAGGCAAGACTCTAATGGAATCATAGTTGTAAATGTTACAGATTTTAAAATTTTGTTGTTGTTCAGTCACTCAGTCATGTCCAACTGTTTGCAACCCCGTGGACTGCAGCATGCCAGGCTTCCCTATCCTTCTCTGTCTCTCAGAGCTTGCTCAAACTCATGTCCATTGATTGAGTCAGTGGTGTCATCCTGCCATCCCATCCTCTGTCATCCCTTTCTCCTGCCTTCAGTCTTTCCCAGCATCAGGGTCTTTTCTAATGAGTCGGCTCTTCGTATCAGGTGGCCAAAGTAGTGGAGCTCAATTCTAAATTATTCTTCAACCAGAAGGCAGAATATAGGTTTTATTTTAGCCCCCTCTCCCAACCCTCACTGCCCGGGCCAAAAGAAGATCACTCTGGCAGCACTAGTTAATGTGTGGAATGTTTTCTGGTGTGTTAAAATTTCATGTACAGTACATTTGAGTATGTATATTTTCATTTCAGTCTCTAAGATAACACAAATTAATTAAAAAAAAATTCTCGAATATCCAGCTGCCTCTTTGGAATCCTCCCTGGGGAGCAGACTTGAAAACCACAGGTTTAGAATCAGACGTGGGTGGAAATCTGAGTTCAGCTACTTACTTGCCACATACTGGTAGTCCACAGTTTTCCATCTGATAGATAGATCTGGAAATATCTGCCTTGCTCTGGTTGTGAGGAATGAATGAGATGAGAATGTAAAACGCCCAGCATCCTAATAAATGTCTTTTTTTCCCCTTCCTGTAACTTAAAACATAATCATAGCCCTTCTTCTAAATCTCATTATATTTGGCTGAATTCCATTTCGGCAGGTACGGTTTCATTTGCTTTTACTAGAAATTATTCACCATCTTGAAGGAACACTTGACTGACTAGGATCTCTGCCTGGAGAAATGCTGATTATTCTCTCAAAAGTAGTGGGTTTGGGTGGGCTCCTCACCCTGTTTGTGATTACAGCTTCTGGCCTAAGAGTGAAGAGAAGTTTGGATCAATCTACCCTCCCAGGTGGAGGGTAGGAATTTAAGAGGCTTAGTAGTTCATACAATCAGAGAAAAAAGAGCTCTGAGTGTGCAGACTTGCCTTATTAGATTTTATGCCAACTGCCCCAGCTCTGTCTATTCTATTTTTAAATCTATTTTTATTTATTTTAAGAAGTAAAACTTTATTCACAGATGACATGCTCCTTAGTAGAAAATACTAAGGAAATCATAACAACTATCAGAACTAGTAAACACTTTTAACAGGGCTGCAAAATACAAGATCAATATTTTTAAAATCAATTGTATCTCTATATAGTAAGGCAGACAATCCAAAAATTAAGAAAATAATTCCATTAACAACATCACCAAAGAAGAAAACACTTGAGAATAAACTTGTCTGCTGAAAGCTACAAATAAATAAATTGAGTCAGTTCATGTTTATGGAGTTGAGGACTTAACATTGGTAAGACAGCCTGCTGTCTAAACTGACTATAAATTCAACATGTCTGTTCTCTTTCGAAATTACAGTAAAAGATGTTCATCAGAAGGGCCTGTGTGCACACCTTTGGAGAAGCAAGGATGTGGACAGCAAGAAAAGGAGGGATGGCTTGTGCCACTTAACAGCCAGACTATAGAGATAAGGAGAAAATCTATAAGACTTAGGAAAAGTAATGTCCCTTGAAAAAGAAAAGAGAAGTAGACTGGTCCTTAGGGAACAAAAGTAGTGGGATCTCAGCAAGCCCAAGCTGGGCACAGGTAGCCTTGAGATTTCACAGAAGACCCTAAGTAGGTCCCTGACCATTTCAAATGGGGTCATTTGTCTCCAGCAAGTAAAAACGGTATGGCAGTTCATGTGAGTATCAGGTTTATGGGTATCAGATGCTGAGTAGCTCAAAGAAATTGATCCTGAGGCTAGGATCCAGAAGGGAGCTGGACAGGATTCTGTAGGGCTGGGAGGTTGTGGTAGCAAAGTTGAGTTCCATTTAAAATTACTCTTTAACTAACCAGTGGACCTGATTAAGCAGGAGGTGAAAGGACCTGCTTTGTATTTTGAAATCTTGCTGTGGCTGCTGCAAGGAGCCTGGAGTATACAGGGCAGGAGGAGGACCTATTGGTGAAACTCGTCCATGTCCCCGCAGTAGACGTGGGTGGCTTGGGCTGGGTGTCAGTGAGTTTGAGACACTGCTTTGTCTTTGCCAAGCCCTTGAAGCTTGCTTACATAATCCAGTAAGGTTAGTGGTATTGGTGGTAGTCTTTTTTTCTTTCTTTTCTTGCCTGAGGATCAGCTGTTGTAGTTCAGGGTGGCTCAGTAAGTTCTATAAGGTTATGCCCTGAATGATTTGAACCCAGGTTGGTCTAAACTCAGAGCTCTCACTTCCCTTTTTAGTCAGAAAAACCAGAAGGCAAGTCTAGATTGTCTAATTCATAAACCAATAGAAGGTTTTTTGATCCTTTAAACAGTTTGGCCGCACACTCTCCTGAAACCAGTGTTATCTTTACAGGCAGTACAGTTTTTATAAGTTATATGGAGCTATTGACCTAGTGAAAGGGCTTGACTATTTTTAAACGTTTTGAGGATTTTATATATAGATTTGACAATATATGGCATCATGCTCAAGGTAGAAGCTTAAAATGTTCAAAGACAAAATTGAAATGATAATTTCTAAGGTTTTCTAACCAGAAGGGCAGTGCTAAAAAGTTGTATTTATTTGATTATATCCAGAAGGCAATGAGAGAGAAGGTAAAGGAGGAAGTGAGAGAGAGGGGAAAGTCCATGTTTTGGAGGAATTAAAAAATATAATTTCCCTAAAAATATATGTATATATAATTTCCCTAATAATTCTACATTATTACAGTGTAGTTACAGAATTGCATAATTCTACAGTGGTGCTTCTAACTGTCTAGTGGGCAATACATTGAAAACTAGATACCTATCATTATAAAACAATATCATGAAATATTAATAGTATTGAATATTAAAATGTGATAATTGAATAATAAACTTTTACATAAGGTAGACTAAAATCTCTTTGATTTAAACGTAGATGGCAGTTGCCTGGCTGGACACTAATATGAGATATAGCTAAATAAATAGGTTTCCTTTTTGCCTCTGGTGCCAGATTTGTGTGAGTAAACTGCTGGGAGCTGAGCCCTCTGCTTTGGGAACATTTCTTTCTTTGGGGAATCTCAGGATTGGAGTCCTGGTTTTCAGTGTTTGCTGTGAGAAGTCACAGTTCTGGAATGAGAAGTCACAGTTCTGGAATGTAGAAGCAACAGGAAGAGACACCAGGGGTATGAAATAAGGCCTGAATCCAGAGTGTGCAGAGAAGCTGATGGGAGAATGCATCCCTCGGGCCCCCAGTGCGCTCGGCCCCTTAATACAGATGCTCAGAGGAATTTGTGTGCCTGGAACCCAGTAAACACTCAATTAAAAAAAAAAAAACACACCAATTTGAAACTTACTGTGTTTCCTCTTATAATTCATTTAATCCTCATAGAACCCTGTACGATAGGTATTACAGTTATCCTCACTTTACCAATGACAAATTAAGATGCATAGAGGTTAAGTACCTTGCCCTGCTGCTGCTGCTGCTGCTAAGTCGCTTCAGTCGTGACCGACTCTGTGCGACTCCATAGATGGCAGCCCACCAGACTCCCCCATCCTTGGGATTCTCCAGGCAAGAACACTGGAGCGGGTTGCCATTTTCTTCTCCAATGCATGAAAGTGAAAAGTGAAAGTGAAGTCGCTTAGTCGTGTCCAACTCTTAACGACCCCATGGACTGCAGCCCACCAGGCTCCTCCGTCCATGGGATTTTCCAGGCAAGAGTACTGGAATGGGGTGCCATCGCCTTCCCCGAAATACTTTGCCCAGGGCCCCACAAATAGTAAGTTGTATGCCTGGGATTTGATTTGAGAGAGTCTGACACCCAAAACTGTGCTCTTCATGACTCCCTGATTGCTTCTTAATACATGTAGACTATTGAATTGAGTGTCAGGTGCTCTGACTTTTCAAGATAGAATACTGCATTTGCTTATACCAGGGATTTTCTAAGCTAAGTTGCTGAAAGTTTTTCTGAGATTCCTTGTTTTATTGTTAGAATTACCACATCTGGTTTCATAGTAATACCCCCAATTCACTGTCCCCTGCACATTCTATTTTTTTTTTTCATAGTACCTATCATCATCTACCTTGATTTATTTTTGCTTTTACCTGCCACCGCTGACTAGAGTGCAGCCTCCTGAGCCTTGTGTATTGCTTAGTTTTCAACAAGGAGGTCCCTGCCTGGCACCAAGGAGATGCCCAGTACAGATACATATTTACTTAATGACGAGATTAATGTTCAGTACACTGATACTGTCATCTTGCCCATCTGAAGTCCCTGAGCCTTTCAGAAGGCTCCTACCCTTACCACAGGGAGCAGTGCAACATCCTAGTAGCATCAGGAGCCTGGAAGTTGCAATGCTAAGGCTGAGCTTATGGAAAATTCTTCTGCTTAAAGTTAGGGAGAAAGACCTCTTACCACCTTAAAAAATACACTGATGGTCTCCGAGAATCCTCTGTACTCTTAGAGGTCTGTCTCTCTTCTTAGCAATTAGAATTTTGGCAGACTTCTGCCATGCACGAAGCGGCTGGTGCCTGTGTTCAGTTTCTGGTGCCCAGATCCCCTTTCCTAGAGTAGAATACTTGTGCTGGAACCTAGATGTCCATTGGCAGACGAATGGATAAGGAGGTTGTGTTACATATTCATAGTGGAGTATTACTCAGCTATAAAAAAGAATGCATTTGAGTCAGTTCTAATGAGGTGGATGAAACTGGAATCTATTATACAGACTTCATGAAGTCAGAAAGAGGAACACCAATACAATATCAGTTCAGTTGCTCAATCATGTCCGACTCTTTGCGACCCCATGGACCTTAGCATGTCAGACTTCCCTGTCCATCACCAACTCCGAGAACTTGCTCAAACTCATGTCCGTTGAGTCAGTGATGCCATCCAACCATTTCATCCTCTCTCATCCCCTTCTCCTCCTGCCTTCAATTTTTCCCAGCATCAGGGTCTTTTCCAATGAGTCAGTTCTTCGCATCAGGTGGCCAAAGTATTGGAGCTTCAGAACCAGCATCAGTCCTTTCAGTGAATATTCAGGACTGATTTCCTTTAGGATGGACTGGTTGGATCTCTAAGTCCAAGGGACTCTCCAGAGTCTTCCCCAACACCACAGTTCAAAAGCATCAATTTTTCGGCACTCAGCTTTCTCTGTGGTCCAACTCTCACATCCATACATGACTACTGGAAAAATCTTAGCTTTGACTAGATGGACCTTTGTCGGCAAAGCAATATCTCTGCTTTTTAATATGCTGTCTAGGTTGGTCATAACTTTTTTTCCAAGGAGCAAGCGTCTTTTAATTTGATGGCTGCAGTCACCATCTGCAGTGATGTTGGAGCCCAAGAAAATAAAGTCTCTCATTGTTTCCCCATCTATTTGCCATGAAGTGATGGGACCGGATGCCATGATCTATCTTAGTTTTTTGAATGTTGAGTTTTAAGCCAACTTTTTCACTCTCCTCTTTCACTGTCATCAAGAGGCTCTTTAGTTCTTCTTTGCTTTCTACCATAGGGTGATGTCATCTGCATATCTGAAGTTATTAATTTTTCTCCCAGCAATCTTGATTCCAGCTTGTGCTTCATCTAGCCCAGCATTTTGCATGGTGTACTCTGCATAGAAGTTAAATAGCAGGGTGACAGTATACAGCCTTGAAGTACTCCACTACCGATTTGGAGCTAGTCCATTGTTCCATGTCCGGTTCTAACTGTTGCTTCTTGACATGCATACAGATTTCTTAGGAGGCAGGTAGGGTGTTCTGATATTCCCATCTCTTAAATAATTTTCCACAACAGAGTTTGTTGTGATCCACACAGTCAAAAGCTTTGGCATAGTCAGTAAAGCAGAAGTAGATGTTTTTCTGGACCTCTTGCTTTTTCTGTGATCCAACAGATGTTGGCAGTTTGATCTCTGGTTACTCTGCCTTTTCTAAATCCAGCTTAAACATCTGGAAGTTCTCCGTTCTCGTACTGTATGTTAACACATATATATGGAATTTAGAAAGACGGTAACAATGATCCTATATGCAAGGTAGTAAAAGAGACACAGATGTAAATAATAGACTTTTGGGCTGTGTGGGAGAAGGTGAGGGTGGGATGAATTGAGAGAGTAGCACTGAGACATGTATATTACCATCTGTGAAATAGATGACCAGTGCAAGTTCAACGCATGAAGCAGAGCACTCCCAGCAGGTTCTCTGGTACAACCCATGGGATGGGGTGGGGAGGGAAGTGGAGTTCAGGATGGAGGGACACGTGCACCCATGGCTGATTCATGTTGGTGTTTGGCAAAAAACACACTATTGTGAAGTAACTATCCTCCAATTAAAATGAATTAATTCATTAAAATGTATCCTTATTCCAAAAGAAAGAACACTTGTGCTGGGAAAAGCCTTTTCTGCCTAGATAGTCTAGAAGGTCCCAGGAACTCGACAGAAATATTTGTAGTAGGTTAGAGACATTGCATACATCGTGGATTTGTACTGCAGTCAGAATATTTGTTGAACCAAAAAATACTTGTGCACCAGCTTTACAATTTGCTTGACTTCATTTGCATTCATTTGTTCTTAATGATTAAAAAGTATGATTCGAAGTCCAAAAGATTTGGGTTCAAATCCAGGTTCTGTCACATTACTAGCTGGTATCTGTTTCCCCATCTCTAAACTGGGGATAATACGATTGTAAATCAGAACACATCACACTTCCATTTAACTGTTTCAAAGGACTGTCCCTCTTGTTAAGGTGACATTGTCTCAGCCACTGTATAAATTAGGATTGGATTGTTCGGAAAATAATGGCTTTTTTTTAAAATTATGAAAGTACGATAACATTTTTTGGAAACTCGGAAAATTCAGAACCAAGTTACATATAGTCCTACTATATAATTTCTTTTAAGTAGATAAATTAAGATTTTTAGTTGGAGTTTCAGTATCAAACTCTCGAAAATTAATAGAATAGATGGAAGAATAGAAGGATATAGTAGACCTGAAAAGCACTATGAGCCAATTCAACATAATTAAGATTTATACAATTTTCACGCAACAGCAGCGTACAGATTCTATTCAGGTTCCCATAGACTATAAACCAGGAGACACTGGAACATATCCAGGGGTGTAAAACAAGGTGTAAACATTTCCTGGTCTAAAGGTATTGAAATCGTACATAATCTGTTCTGTTGATCACTGTGGAATTGTTAGAAAGCACTATCAAATTTGAAAAAACCCCACATATGGAAAACAGTGGCTTTGACAAGATAAATGTATATTATTATATTTTTCCCAGGCAGGTAAGTCCAGAAGTCATCAGGTCCCCAAGATGCTTCTGTCCACTGTGTGTGGACTCTAAGCTGATGGTTCAAAAGTGCTGCCAGAGCTCCTGCCATCACTACTGTATTCTAGGCAGCCGGATGGAGAAAGGGCAGGAGAGTGTAGCTCCCTCATAAAAGACTTTTGGGACTTTCTGATTGTATTTAATTGACAGAACTTTGTTACATTGCTATACCTGTCTGCAAAGGAATCTGGAGAATATATCATTGTTTTCCCTCGGATACAGACTTCTCTGCAGCTACATTGAGCCATTCCTCACATACCTGTCTCCCTCTGGGTCCACTTCTGTTGACTTTACCTCCAAGGGTATTCTTTTCCTTTGCTTTGTATATCTGTTTTGTATAGTTTCCTTTATTCGTACCTTGGCTTGCTCATTCATATAGGTTCCTTTGATTCTTCATGGTCATGAAGTTACTTAATACCTTTTTTTGTGTGTTCTTTCAGCTTCACTTCCTACTGCTAACTGCTTTATTTTTGCAGTACTTTTCCACTCATATTTTGGAGAGTAACAATGATTGGTTTAGCTTAACCTAGTTCTTCCTGCTGGGCCCTAACATGACTGTTGGCAAGGCTGAGGATGGACAGCCTGCTAATTTAATCAGCTGTTATCTTGCTTATGGGCCTTTTTATCTGCAAGCGTGTGGAGGCAGAGTAGGCTTTATAACTTGACCGTCATGCTTGCTCCCTGACAAATGAAACTTTTTTTGGGGGGGGTGGCAGGGAGTTAGAGATAAAGCTTAAAATGATACAATTTAAAATTAAACATCTTAACATGAATGAATTTTATATAGTGCGTAGACAGCCAACAGTATCAATAACTGGCTGATTGAGCAGTGATTATTTTAAAGGTACAGGAGAATACTTATGGAATACACCAGTCTCCCTCAAATGCTTGTGTATCCTGTGATAGTTTTTGCTTTTACTCGTGTTATCAGTTTCATCTGGAATGATCTTTTCCTCTTCTGTTAACTCCCTTTCTCCTAACTGCTAGTCTTAAAGACTGCTGGGGGCAGTGGTCCTTCTCCATGAAGTCTTTCTGACACTCCTGTAATGGTGCCCCTACTGTGTTTCTTGGAAACTCTTTGTGCATCGCATACTGCTTAATTTGCGGGGCATGTGTATCATAGCACAGGTCTGCTAAATGACTGCTCTTTCCTGAGCTGGAAGACCAGGGTTTGGTCTTCTTTGTCACTGTATATTTAACATCTGCTCACCTAGTAATGCCTGACGCATTAGTGATGTTCAACAAATTTTTTTTTTCTTGGATTAAATATTTGTCTTTTTTCTTTATCCCTAGTTCATGATAAAAAGTAAAAGGAAGAAATTTATTGAGGTAAACTGAACTAATTATTTTAATGTGGTAAATTAGAAGGGTATTTTTTTCTTACTCCTAATACTCTTTAATCAGAATTTTTAGAAAGAGAAATATTCTTATATTTGAAATTGAGCCAAAATTCTGCTCTTCCTTGGATATTACACGTGACTTTTAGTGCTGCTTTGCCGAAGATTGGCTAAAATTTTGCTGATATGAAATCTATAGATTCTGATATGACTGTTTATGCTTATGTTTTGTTATTTTTGCTAGATGACTGTTCAAATCCCTGAGATTGTTTCTGCTAGATTGTTTTTTTCAAATCTTTGCACTGAATTTCACAAAGATATCATGTGCTGAAAATTATTATTTTTTTTAACAGGTGAGGGCAGTGATTCCTCTTTGTATTATTGGTTAAACCCTTACGTAGTTCATCTCTGGACAGTTGTAGATTGCTTGGGAAGTAGAGATGCTGTTGGGATGATGGTGGTACTGTTACAGTTGAAAACATTTTGGAAAATGCTGAGAAACCAGTTTTGCTAGTTTGGCTTTAGATGTAAATGTTTCTCTCCAGGTTGATTAACACTATCTTTTTCCCTAATCTGAGAAAACTATACCAGAGGTTGAAGAGCAAACTCCTCCACATTTTGTAAGCAAAAATTCATTTTATTTTGTAAATACAAGTTTGAGTTTTTGAAAAAAGTTAATTTATTTGCCAGTGGGGAAAGTAGCCTTTTGTCTGTGCCAAGGGAGCTGTTAAATAATTCACTGTTAATGTTTCCAGTGTCTACTCTGACAGAAGGAGATGTTGGTTCTGAAGTCGTGGCATCCCCAAGTGTTTGTCTCTGTGTCTGGAGGAGTGACTACAGCATAATGACAGATGTAACCTTTACTTGGAAGATTCCACCCACTCAGCGCCTGGGAGAACCCACGCACCTGGGAACACACTGAACCATGCTTCTCTCCAGTTTCCCAAGTCACGCACCTTTCCCTTCAACCCACTTGTTTTGGGATGCTGTCAAGAGAAAATGCTAAAAAAATAAAAAAGAAAAAGAGAGAAAATGCTAGATCTTAGCGTTACTTGGAAGTAGGTGATGCAGGCATGGGCCTCATTTAAAGGTGGTTTACTGTTCTCCTTTCCCCAGTTCTAACACACACTTCTGATACTCAGAGCATTGACTTGGCTATATTAACCTTTTATTTTCATCATGTGCAGATTTACAGAGGAGAAAATAAAGCAACATGACTGTTGCCTTGGCCTGTATCAGAGTGAAGGATTGCATGGCACATCAAAATGTTTTAAAGACAGCTCTTTTAGAAAAAGAAAATTGGTGTGTTTTTTCATCCCCTGATGGAACAGAAATTTGTTATACTTTGAAATCAGTTTTTCTCCAGACTGTATAGTATTTTCTGCCATCTTGTTGAAGATTTTTTTTTCTCCTTTATTTTCATGCTTTCCTTTTGAAATTTCTTAGGGGAAACAACAGCAAACTGTAAGTAATCGTATTAATTTCAGATTGAATATTCACTTTCTCTTTCTCTGGATTAGACTCTCTTTTTGTTTTTGTAGCCCTGTCTTAACAGAGTTTAACCAGCCTGTGGCTTGCTCTTGACAGCACTTCTTTTTCATACTTTCATCAGATGAGGCAGCAAAGATGAGATTATTCTGAAGATTATTGCTTTTGAAATAGTACTCTTTAGTTCTTCCTCAGGCAAGTCTAGATGGAGATTTGAGAATGCTGATACAGAGGTTACTGGGTCAGAGTTTATCTCGGGTAAAGATCCGTTGTTTCCTTATGGATGATTACTCATCTTTCATTCTGAGCTGTGGGTTAATAGTTAAAATAAGATGGGTTCTTGCCAACAGAGCATGTATACAGGGAAAGAATATGAACTAATCATTTGAAATTTATGACCAGTTCCTATAGCATGACCCCAAAATTTTGGTTATGCTTTTAAATATCTCCTTTTATTTGACTCCCTCTAATAACAGTGAAGAAGTCTATTCTCAAGAACAGTACTATTAGAATGAGTTTGGAGTTTGAGCAGTAGATGGGCTGCCGGATCTGAGGTCAGATATTCAGGGATAAGGCCGCATTTGTAAGGATTAGAGGGTAGAGAGAGAAGGAGGCAGTAAGGCTAGTCAGAAAAAAAAAAATCACACAAAATAGGTCGAGGGTTTTCAAGGGTAACAATTTTGGCAATCCCAGAAACAGTACTTACACATTTTGGGAGTGTGAAAAGGAAGAAGGATTGGAAAGTAGGTTTTTAGTAGCTGAAGAACAAATAGGTCTCCCTCTGTGAAAGATGAAGCTCTTAAAAAGAGCGCTAAGGACAAGTGCTGGGTCTCTTTGTTTAAGGCACTGGGACACCTGTTTGTTAAAACTGAATGTTGCCCTGTACCAGTAAGGTTTAGTCAGTTAAGAGAGATGCACAGTGGTCTTTAAACAAGTTAGAGGTTTCTTTCTGCTTCAGGTACACAGTCTAGAGGAGGCTGGCATGGCGGCTCCAGTGTCCTTTGAATCTCCAGGCTCACTTACTCCTGGGCTCCTCTTCCCATATCAGTCATTTTCAGGGAACCTCCCAACCCAAGTTTGCTACTGGGGCTACATGAAGTCTCAGCTGCAGACTGGAAAGAGAAGCAGTGAATGTAGAAGAGAAAACGAGTCCTTAGAGTCAGTTCAGTTCATGCATCCTTCACTTTATACATATGTGCGTGCATGCTCAGTCATGTCCGACTCTCCAGCCCTAGAAACCCTACCTAGGGACTGTACCCCACCAGGCTCCTCTGTCCATGGGAGATTCTCCAGGCAAGAATAGTGGAGTGGGTTGCCTTTTCCTACTACAGGCAATCTTCTGATCCAGGGATCTTACAGAGAAATTAGTCACAAGACAGCGCCCAGCTCTAAGAACGGTGGAGAAATAGACTCTTTTGTTCCAGATGATGTAAAATGAGATAGTTATCTTTTACTTGAGGAAAATAACCTTTCCAGTTTACTAGGAGAGTTGTTAAATAATTCATTTTGTAGAAAAGTAAAAATCGGGGTAATTGCCAAAGGTTAAAGGGAGAATAAATGTGTGAGGTAAGGAGCATTCACTCATTCAGGTCTAACAAGGCCAGTGGCATCAGCCTGGGGTGTTTCTCATAGTATATTTTATTCAAAATGAAGAAACCCAATAGGGCCATGATGGTAGTGATATCCTAATATTAGAAATGATCCCTGATACTAAGTCATTAGTCATTCATTGGAACAATAGCACCCATGAATGTTTGGAACTTTTTGAAAGTTTTAAGTTTAAGAACTTCACACAACCAGTTATCTCATGAGCTTGGTTTTTACATTGCTGTAATTTTAATTTTGAATGTCCATGCAAGGTAGTCTTGGCGTTTAGTATTTTCCTTACCAGTTCCTTTAGTCATACAGAATTAGTTTCTTATGGACATCTGAAGAGGCTGGATTATTTTGTAGAATCTCTTTGATTGACTCTTTGGCCTTCAGAAGGAACACCTCTTTGGAAGACTTTTGGGCGACCATGAGAATCAGGGATCTTGTGTCTCTGCTTCCTTGGTGCAGCAGATACAACCATGGTTGCCAGATTTAGGGAATTATAAGCTTCACAGAGAAGCTTTTGCTTGCCAACGATAAATCATAATAACAATGTTGGACTGTATAAAGTTAGTTGTTTTGACTACCTACCAATTTAATGTGCGAAAAATATTAAAGAAAAGATAATAAATCAACACTCATGTTTGGTATTCATAGAGTTGTGAGTGTACATGATGAGTTTTAGGAGTCTGAACTTGATTAGGGAATGAGAGGTTGGGAACCTTCGAGTGAGTTCTGTCACTGATACTCTGAAACAAAAGACCTCAGTCGTCTTGCTAAATTCATAAATCCAGCCCATTCAAAACTTTTAGTATATAACCACAAGCTTTTCCTTTTTATCCACAAAGATTACTTTTCTATAAACATTGTAGACGTTTATGATCCTAATAAGAATTGAACTAAAAAAAAATGCTTATAAAACTACTTCTAGCAGTCAAAGAATTAATCATTGAAAATTAGGTATTAGGGCAGGATTTAAAGAAATGAAATCAAACCAGTACAATAAGTTCCATTCCTTAAATTATGCTACTGAATTGGAGATTGAAGCATCTGCTTTACAGTCCCGTGGTAAAGCACTATGTAACACACACTTTATTATCTCTGCTTTATTTGAGCTGGCTTAGAAAAAGCAGTGAGAAGGAGACTGAGACCCTTGCTCACAAAGCACTTGTCAAAAGATGAAAGATTCTCTGGAGGGAAGATGATGAGGGGAGAAAGAAGCAAGACAAGAGAAGTCAGTTCTATGGGACACACATTTAGCTGTAATCTCTTATTTTAATCTTGTAGAGGATGTCTGAATGTATCCAGATCTCATTTGCTGTCTGTAGAGTTGGCATTTACACGGTAAGCAATGTGTGTTTTTGTGGTACCGAATGTCATGAAAATATAAATCAAGATCCGAATACTAGAGAGTGCGTGGAGCTATGGGAATTGTGCTCGAATGCTGGTGAGAGTGTGGATTTATACAACTACTGTAGACAGTAATAAAGTTGAGTGCCAGAATATTCTGTGACCCAAGCAAATCCGCTCCTCGGTATGTACTATTGAGAAAGTGTTCTGTAATTATAAGAAGACCTATGCAGAGAAAGTTCCCAGCAGAAGTAACCATAAAAGAAAAGTATTTGAAATAATGCAAATGCCTGTCAGTAATAGATTGGATTAATAAATTGTGGCATTTTCATTACTTTCCTGGGATACCATATAGTAGCAAACATTATAAACTAAAAATAATGGATATGAACTATAGCATATAATACACAGTGGTTACATTTTACAAATGTTGATTTTAAAAAGTCACAGGAAAATATAGACAGTGTGGTTTGATTCTACAAAGTCTGAAAACAGCAAAACGAAGCAATACATTGTTTCAAGGGTGCGTACGTAAGAGTCAGACTCCATGAGCTGGCGAGGGTCCAGGGAGGCCTGGAGTGCTGCAGTCCATGGAATTGAGGAGTTGGACACAACTGAGTAAGTGAACAGCGACAGCATATAGATAAACTGTAAATAAAAGCAGAAATTCAGATGTCATTGTCTCTAGGGCAGCAGTTCTCACTAGGGGGTGATTTTGCCCTCTAGAATCTATGTGGCAATGTCTGGAGACATTTTCATTTGGTATTACTGAGGGCGGTGGTGGCATAATTCTGGCATCTCCTGGGCAGAGGCCAGGGGTGTTTCTCAACATCTAACCATACGCTGGGTAAGCACTTTAAGTAGTTATCTGGCCAAAATGTTAGCAGTGCTGAGGTTGAGAAATTCTGCTCTAGGGGAGTGGAGGCAAGCAAAAAGACTTTAATGAAAGTTTTAGTAATATTCTGCTTCTTAACTTGAATGGTGGGCCCATGGAGTTGTCTGTAGAGTTATTCTTTAAACAACATTATTTGCTTTATACGTTTTTTGTATGTATATTTGACAACACAAAAATCCAAAAAATGTTAGTATGTTTGAATTTTTTTTTCATCAATCTGTCACTTGATTCAAATGTTGTGAGCCTATTTCATAATTCAGAAATATGGGGTTGTGTCTATGTATTGATAGATGACCATTAAAGGATTTTTCTAATGTAAAGATTCAATGACAAAGTATCTTGACTTTTTCCCTTTGAAGGCCTAGGGAAGGGGTTTTGAGAATAAACAGGAAATGGAGGGATGTTTATTTTTTAAAAAATATTTATTTATTTGGCTGCATCAGGTCTCTTGGGGCTTCCCAGGTGGCACAGTGGTAAGGAATCTGCCTGTCAGATATAGAAGACACAGGAGATAGGGTTTGATCCCTGGGTCGGGAAGATCCCCTGGAGAAGGGAATGGCTACCCGCTCCAGTATTCTTTCCTGGAGAATTCTATGGACAGAGAAACCTGGTAGGCTACAGTCCACAGGGTCAAAGAGTTGGATGCGACTGAACACGCACGTACAGGGTTCTGAAAAAGTCTTGTTTGGGCTGATGACCTTCTTGAGCAAAGCTGCCTGTTGAGAGGATCCCTGCAGTGGGCAGGAGAGGCCTGACTCTGGACTTCCCAGGAGCATACCAGTGTGCCCAGGCACTGGCTGGTATCAGCCCAGCAAAAGCGCAGCCTCAGCATGAATGACGGGTGGACCTACAGGTGTGGCAGCGGAGGCTGTTGGCCAGCTGTGCTTCTCTAGTTGAGTAATCTGAAGGAGGCTGCCTTCCAGACTCAGCACAGAGAAAGGGAGAGCAAACTCTCTGATGCCTCTTCTAAGAGCTACTCCCATCCCCTCACGACTGTATCTAAACCTAATTACCTCCCAAAGGCCCCATCTGCAAACACCATCACATTGGTGTTAAGGCTTCAATGTATGAATTCTGGGTGAGAACACAAATCACTCCACAATACTCTAGGGACAATTTTCATCTGCCCTAGCATTAGTCTACAGCAAGAGTTTCATTAAGCAGAGATGGATACCTGCATGGTCCCAGGCCAGAGGCTAGGTAATCAAGGATGGACTAACCACAGTTCCTGACATCAACAGTCCCAGTGTTCTCAGGTTCTCCCTCTGGTGCCCATGCTCCTGTAAGCAGGGAAAGAGCTCTTGCTAGAACCCAACTGTTCCAGCACCCTGATCTCCTCTAACCTCTAGAACAGTAAAAAGCTCCTGTTGTTTAAGTCAGCTGTTCTGTGATAGTTTGATATGGCAGCCCAAGCAGACTAAAATAGGTAGGGGAACAAATCTTATGAATTGTAAATAAAGTTTACACATGAAAAACTTATTAGTACCCTTTGAAAACAAATGCTAAGTTTTAAGTAAAACAAAATAGAGGAGGAAGCTAAAGATTATAAGTGAGTGTCTGAGATGAGAGATGGTGTCAGATAGTTGACCTTTTGTTTCTATCTGCCTCTAACATTGCCCCCCAAACAGCTGATTAAGCTCTTAAAAAACTAAGACGAGGAAAGCCATGCATCTTACTTATTTGGGATCCATAATCTGAAATATGCCAAGACCAAAATGGAATGTGTACAAGACAGACACGCTTGTAAACTTCCAAGGTCTCAAAGTAAATGTGTTGTATGCAGGTGAAGACATCCTGAACCTTAAACATTACAAAGTTTAATAAAAACCATTACTTGGAAACAACAAAGGATATCTTCTGCATGCCATCCACTTTTCTCTCCAGTGTTTGGAGTGGATAAAGGTTTCTCTAGACATTGAAAGGAAATGATGCATATTTAGAGTGTCTTAATTTAGGAAGCTAAAGAAAAATCCTAACTCAGTTTTCTAGGCAGGGACCTTAAGGTATGGGTAGGGAAACTTACACACTGTTGCTGATGGAGTTGTAAGGGCTCCCAAATTCTGAAGTGAATTGAAACCGTGCGCAGCAGAAAAAAATCTTTAGACCAAGCATCTGGTCCCAGGAGATAACTCTCCTTCCTGCGCCATGTAGCACAGGACAGAGTGTGTGTTCTCACAAATGTGATGTGGTGATATCTTACAAAGAGGTAATTTAGTTTTTGAAACAAAAGAAGCCTTGTTATATGGATCTAGACTATTCTGAGTATTAAACAACACTCACTGGGTTCTGGTCAGGAGGAAGAAGAGGAAGTAAGCTCAGGCCAAGAGTTTGCATTACAATTGTGGGTCTATGATTTTATGAAATTTGAGCAATGGCAACAGGCCACACTTGAGAATGTGATCTTGAAATGAACCTTTGGCAGTCAGGTGTGGATTAACTCTGGGCTAGAGGGCATGCTAGGGCATAGCTTAGGACTGCCTTTTGGAATGTCAGGCATAACACTCACAAAGAGACCTGCAGTTGCCCCCAGATGTCTCTGAATTGGAAACTATAATTGTTATCAAAGCCAGAAGCACCGTGGTGGACAACCAGCTGGTGATGGCTAGAAGTACGGTGAGGGTTAGAGTGGTCATTGGAGCATCTAACCATCTTCCATGTTGGAATGTGAACCCCTTGGTCAAAACCAAAATCTCAGAGGGCAAAATGAATGGAGCTGGATCAGTTAATTGTGCCCCATCCAGGATGGTACTGTTTAAAGCACACGGACCCCATGGGCTGATTGTTGTACCTTTCTTTAAGCAGCTCCTGCATGGACTCAAATTCAATCTAGTGATGAATGCAATTTGAACTAAATAATAGCAATAAATACTATGCATAGTTAGAAATTTTGATGAATAATAATAACTTCAAAACCACTTTGAATTCTTTTGACTTTGCAGAAAGTATCAAATGCTATTTTACTAGCAGACAAAACATTCATCCTTTAGAACGATAACAGAGCTTGTAAAAATGAAATCTAGATTCTTCCTTAGGGAAAGATTCACTCAGTAGTGGTTTTCCTTTTGTCTAGCTATGATGTTTGCACCTGCCACAATGCTCATACTCAACTTCTGTGATTTTTTTTTTTTCTTTTAAGGAGAGGGCAACAAGAGCTGTAATTACTAATACAATAAATGGCAAAGCAATTTTATATTAAATATTAATGATACTGTTAGTAATATTATATATTATTAAAACTAGCTTTTTAAGTCTGCACAAATCCTGTCCTAAACTTTGAGTTTTTGCAACATATGGTGCTACATGGAAGGACACTGTGTTTGTTTCCTATTGCTGCTGAGACAAATTACCACAAATTTAAAACAACATACACTTATTCTTTTGTTCTGGAGGTGGGAAGTCTGAAGTGGGTCTCACTGGGCCAAAATCTAGATGCTGGCAGCGCTGTTTCCTTTCTGGAGGCCTAGAGGACAATCCGATCCTTACCTCTGGGGCTTCTGGGGGCTGCCTGTGTCCCTTGGCTCATGGTCCCCTTCCAGCAACGGCTTCACTTCAACTTCTGCTTCATTTGTCTTATCTCTGTTCACGTCATCACATCTTCTCTAATTCCCCTGCCTCTCTTTTATAAGGACCCTAGTGATTAAACTGGGTGCACCTGGATAATCCACCTAACCTTCCCATCTCAAGATCCTTAGTCAAACCTGTGACACCCCTGTTTTTGCCATGTAAGGTAACATACTCATAGGTTTTGGGGATTAGGAACTGGACATCTTGTAGAAGAGGGGACAGGAAGCAGAGTTCTGTGTATCACGAACACCAAAGAGGAAAGTACAGAGGACTTGGTAGAATCTGTCATCATTCCTGGAGGGAAAGGAAGTCAAGATAGGCAAGTCCCGATGCTGGGTTTAGGATGCTATTGTTCTGTAAAACACCAAGATAAAATACGTGCTAGATAGACTGGCACTCTCACACATGGGATCTGCAAATCCTGGCTCTGCAACAAACTAAAGAGCAGGTTTAATATATGACCATGACTATACTTGTTTTTTATGTTCTTGAAGACTCCAGGTTAAGTATTTATTGTAAATTGTGTGGGATCCTGAAATATCTGGAGTCCTGATAAATAAAGAGCTCCAAGACAAAAGGAGGCACACCTTAATTAAAGAAATTCAGCCTGATAGTAGACTTTAGTGGGATGGAAACCAATTAAGTTATTGGTTTGGCTGTTTTAATAAAGATTAAAATAACAGGGTCTTAAAAAAATAAAATAACAGGGTCTTAAAAAGATCTATTTCATATCAGAATCTAAGCTGGTAGTCAGTTTGGAGTCTAGCCCTTTGCTTCATGGGTTATTTATGGCTCAGGCTCCTCCTAGTGTGTTCTGTTGCCTAGATTATTCTGTCCCTGTGCAGGTTGAAGACAGCTCACCACTCCTATGTCTGTTAGTTTTTTGGGAAAGAGGAAATGGAGGCCAAGCAGTTCCTTTGTGGGCATGACCTGAAAGTACTACACAACACTTCCTCTCACCTCCTAAGTCCTGGAAATTGAGTCACATGACTGCATCACTGCAGAGGAGACTTGGACATGGGAGCTCTGGTAAGGAGCTAAGGCTCTGGGGGTTCTGTTTCTGAAGGGGAGAAGAGAATGGATATTGGACAGTTTGCTGTCTTAAGAGGAAATAAGCTGAAGCAGATTGATCTGCGCTTCAGCTTCAGGCAAGGCAACACACTTTGAGGAAGGTTGCCTGTAGCCATTGCCAGAGCACATGTTGAATGAGCACTTAGTAGGGCAGCAAGTGTGATTTCATGATTGTGACAAGTTCAGCTTCTAGTTAGATGGATAACTGAGGCTTTATGCTGCAGGATCAAGTCTAGTATTTTATTTATGAATATGAGCATATTGTATGTACTTTTGTCCAGACACATGCACATGTGATTAGTGTACATTTGTATTTTGACAATTTTATTCTGGAGGGTGTAAGTGGAGGGTTATATGCGTTATACAGAGAAGGCAATGGCACCCCACTCCAGTACTCTTGCCTGGAAAATCCCATGGATGGAGGAGCCTGGTGGGCTGCAGTCCATGGGGTCGCTGAGAGTTAGACATGACTCAGTGACTTCACTTTCACTTTTCACTTTCGTGCATTGGAGAAGGAAATGGCAACCCACTCCAGTGTTCTTGCCTGGAGAATCCCAGGGGCGGGGGAGCCTGGTGGGCTGCCGTCTGTGGGGTTGCACAGAATCGGACACGACTGAAGCGATTTAGCAGCATATGCGTTATAATCTAGGAAGTGAGAGTTTATGATTGTTTGCTTTCTTTAATGAACAAAATAATATTCTCAAGAAGAGCAAGAATATCTGGCTAATGTTGCTGACTTCCCTGGCAGGGGGATTTAAAGTTTGAGGTTTAACAAACTTGATGAGAGCTACAAATATTCATCCTATTCTCTGTTTATACGGTAAGAGGGTTACACCGTGAAATGTGTGAGGTTGACAGGACTACCATGTTTTTGGAGTTACCTTTAGAAATTGGAGCCCGTATAAGAGCAAGATAAAATCTGTTTGGTTTAGGTGTATTCTTCTGGGGAATGTAGAATGTTTCCTTTCCCCTCATCATCAAGACTTGTCTGCTGCAGACCTTTGTGATTCCAGCACAGCTCCACTTGGGTGGCCCTTCACACCGCGTCTGACCTCTGCCAACCCCACTCTCTTTCTACTCCCAACCTGCTCACGGCCTGTGCTTCCTTTCTGGGTGACTGGAGCAATAGCCAATCCAGTGGCCACACCAGGAACTGGACCGCTGCCTCATCATCTTATCATTCCCTAGGTTGGGACCTCTGCCATCCTCGTCATCTCTCCTCTTTGCTGCTGTTACCCAGGTTCTAGCACCACCATTTTTCTTCTTCTTCTTCTTCTTTTTTTTTTTTGCCTAGAAAACCCTAGCAACCTCCTCCTAGCTGGTCATCTCTTTCTGGTCTTGCCCCCTCTCAATCCACTTCTCCCTTCTGTAATCAGCACAGTCTGTGAAATGCAGATGTGCTTATGCTGTAAACTTCTCAGCAGCCTCCCTTGGCTCTTAAAGCCCAGAATCTTTAACAGAGCTTATAAGGTGCCCGCATGGACTGGCCCTGCTTATGCATTTAGCCTTTTCTCTGTGCCTCTTCTTCTACCTCCAGCGTTGTGTATTTCAGACATACTCATCTGCTTTCATCTCCAGGTCTGTTCTCTCTTTTTTCGCTTCCAGTGTTCTGTACATGCTGTCCTCTCATCCTGGAAAGATGAGCTGTCACCTCTTTTGGGAAGCCCTCCATGACCTCCAACACCTGGGTTAAATACTCTTTTCTAAGTGTTCCCTTTCTTTGCACTCTAGAGTCTTTGACCAGCCAAAGTAACTATTGCACAGCCTTAGAATTTGTTTTCCTGTCACTGTAAGCTCAGCAAGGGCAGTGACCATGTCACTCTATTTCTCCCTTTATCCCCAGCATCTGATGGCTCTTTATCACCATCATTGTTATCACGACTGGCATTTACTGAGCACTTATTAAGAGTGCTAAGGCCTTTATAGGTAAATTATTTAACTCTCTACAATCTTGTGAAGAAGGCACGATTATTAATACCCTGATTTCATAGAGACAACTTGGCATAATGTGCTTAAATGTCTTTTCCACATTGGGGAGAAAGGATTTGGAGCTTGAATTTTGAGTGGATTTATGCTGAATTTTAAATCCTCAACCAGCACACTTTATTACCCTCCAGCCAGGCAAGGGAAGGCTTGCTGAAATTTCGATTTTTTTTTTTTTTTGACTTGGAATATTTTGATCTAGATGGAACCTTAGAGAGCATTTTCCTTCACTTGAGTTACAGTGTTAATGAACAATATCCTCGGTCCCAGGTTGTTCTCTTGGTTAGGCTGTTGTGCAGCTGAAGGCAGAGTTAAGAGTTAGCCTTCAGGTTGTGCTCTGTTCTCTGTAGATCCCCCTGCTCACTCTGGTAGCTGCCTTTGCTTTCAAGGCTTAACAGTATGAAATAGTGGCTGTCACTACAAGTCTATTATTCACACGTGGAGAAGAAATTCTGTCTTCTCTCTTAACTCAGCTTTATATATGAAATATAATATTTCTCATTTCTTGACTGTAGATATCCTACAAGGCAAAAGAAATTCTGTCTTCTCTCTTAACTCAGCTTTATATATGAAACATAATATTTCTCATTTATTGACTGTAAATATCCTACAAGGCAAAACAAAAAAAAAAGACAGTAGAAAATTGGCTAGTTACATGAGGATCGTTCTTTATAAAGTCCTTTGGAAAGTTTCTTTTGGTTATTATCAATTTGGTTATTATCAACTGTGTGGTTAGGTGAAGAGGCTCTGTCCTTGATAGACATTTAGAGTCATTTAACTTAGGAACTTAAAATGTTTAATATTTCCTGATGCAAATGACATGATGGTCTTTAACAAGAGTATATCGGGTTGATGGAAAATTACCCCCTAGGAAATGAGTATTTCTACGTTGTCTCTTTTTAAAGGCGATTGACTTTGTTTTTTTTTGACACGTGTTTAGCTTAGTCCTTAGGACTAGTACTTTTCTCTTGATAGGAATTTTGTCAATAATTAAAACTTTTTCTAGAATGCAGCCACTCTGAAGGGTATGGTTTACTCACATCCATGACTTGGGAACACAATTGTGTTTTAGATTTTAAGCAGAGCCGATAGGTTAATACTATGTTTATAGAGAATGTACTTGACTCTGGGGATCATTTGGTCTTTGCCATGTAGAACTCAAATTTATTTGAACATTGACTTAAAATATTCTACAAAGTGGATATGAATGGGAGGCTTTATGCTTATTGCATGTTGGAGAATCAGTCTGTGTCCTCTGTATTCCTTTGAGTTGAGCTAGGGCTCTGGCATGCAGTAAGTCCTCAGTAAGTATGTGCTGACTACATGGGTATGTGGTACTTTGGGTTGGGTAGAGCAGAGAGCTTTGCCCAGACTCCAGTAGGCTCAGGCAGCTTTGGCTGCGGCACCAATCACGCATCTCACAGATTGTGTTCTCCCGCCTGAAAGATCCGTGAAGGCAGAGCCTCACTTGCTTTGTTCACTGTTGTGCCTCCAGGATCTGGATAAGTGTCTGACGTGTTGCAGGTGCTCAGAACATATCTGTGGAATGAATGAATGAATAAATGAACAGAGCTCCAATCAGTGGGTTGGAATTGGTAATACCTGCCCTTGGGATACACAGAGACATTCCAAGAGGTTTGTGGCATTGAGATGATTGTTGAAGAAGTTGGTGTCTGTCTGTATAAATTCTTCTGACACCCCCCCCCTGCCCCCCCTTTCACAACTGCACCACTTCCAGTTAGGAGAGAAGCCACTGATCTCGCTCCTGAATCTTTTTCAGGTATGAAAACCTCTAGGGCATAAAACAAAGGGAAAATTCAAACTATGGTGTTGGTGTTAAAACAGTGAATAAGTCTAAGATGACCAGTTAAGTCATTGTCAGTTTTTTGCTTTTGACAAAATTGAAGGTAAATACACTCAAATTGCCAGCTGGGTCGCTAAAAATAACATCAGGAAGCTGAAGTATGATTTTTGTCTTATGAGTAGGAGGAGTTGAAAGAATCAATGATATCACTCTAGCAAATCTTCTATGCCCACCTATTTACAAGAATAAGCTCCTCAAAGCTTATATCTGTATATAAAAATATGAAAAATAGAAATAGAATTAATATTGAGCTATATTTCTCATTCTGTAAATAACTAATAATCCTCTATATTCTGTGAAACATATAGGCTACCCATTCCATTAAAAGATGTATATTTCCAAAAATTTTTACTTTTCACATTACAGTAGATTTATCAACACTTATTACATATTTGTTTTGATCAATTGTGGACCAATAATAATCTTATGAACTCAATCCATAAAAAAATTTTTTAAACATTTAAAACCTATGCTCAGTTTATGGGAATTCCCCTATGGTTCAGTGGTTAACACACCACGGTCTCATCGCCCAGGGCCTGAATTCAGTCCCTGCTCAGGGAACTAAGATCCTATAAACTGTATGATGTGGCCAAAACCAACAACAGCAACAACAAAAAGCAAAAACCTGTGGTCAATTTGAAATTTAAGATGTTAGTTACGTAGTTTATTTGTAGGGAAGCATGATAGAGTGATCAATAAAAGATTTTTAAGCATAAAGTTACCCTAAGTTTGGGGATATGGAAAAGATACATAATTAGAGAAGAAAAGAATAAAAGCAAAATTATACAAGAATTAAGAGGACCTTTGTTTTGTTTAAAAAAAATGAGTAATGTTTCTAAAATCTGACATTTAGAGAGCTTTTTATCCATATAAGAGATTGACAGTTTTATTTATCAATGTGGATCATTACAACAAGTTGGAGTTTAAACATGACTTAATAGTTAGTGGCCAGGAGATACTGAGTGGATGATATCTTTGCCTGGTACACGGAACACACAGAAGGAATATTTGGGGAGCAAAGAAGATTATCTTGACTTAGATGTGTGATTTGGGGGTACCATGTTGGAAGTACATTCTTAGAGCCTAAAGGCAGTGTCAGAGTTGGAGATTTGTAAAGGAGACAGAGGCCTCTGTCTCTCCTGGCTCACTGGTTCACTGCACTTTCTATCCCTGTTGCTCAGAGTGCTGCCTGACCCAGAGGAAGCTTTTAGAAACTATTTGTCGGATGAATGAATGTATGGCTGGATGTAATTTTGGAAGGCCTCCAGGTGTAGAGGCTTGCTGTTTTACCCTTTGCCCCGTTGGTTGATTATGTGTCTTGGCTCACCTTCCTGTTTCCTTTCTCCGTGGGGCCTGGCAGGTTCTGGACAATGGGCTAGGACGTATACATTCATCTTATACTCCATGATTAAAATACTGCCTCTTCCCTTCAGTCTTTATCTTTTAAACATTGAGATTATTTTCCTGTCATTGCTGTGGGGGTTGAAAAAATTTTAAACTTTGCTTCATTATATTTGAATGCTCTCTAATCTTGTTTTGTTAACAGTGACGATAAGTTAACTGGGACATTTCAGCTACTATTCTTCAGCTTTATCTGGTGCAGGCTCAAAATGAAAATCACTAATTATAGCTGGGTTACCACAAAACCATTAATATTATGATTTGGGGGTACTTTTATTTTTTTACAAATACACAATTCACTTTAGCCTATGATTAATGTTTAAAAAAGAAAAACATCTAACAGTGCCGGGCCGTTGGCCGTATAACCTCTGCCTTAATGTTTCCCCAACAGTTGTAGGCGGCAGTGTGGAAAATTTGCTATATTGTTATCCTGTTTTCCCACCCCACCACGTGAATGCAGCCAAGATGAAAAGATAAGCCAAAAGTTTCACTGCCCGGCGACGCCCTTTATGTCCCTTTTGGTTCCAGATGCCACTTTCTGTTGCTGGTGCCTGGCAAGAGAAATGAAAGTGCCTGTTCATTTCATTAAATTTCATCCTCTGATTTCCTGTCTAATCTTTTAATTTGAAAAGATAACAAACTGAATTTTATGTAAGCAGGGAAAGTAAGCAAAGATAGAACTTTGATGGAACTTTGAAGAGATTTAGAACCAGAAAATGTTCATTTTAATGAGCTCACTTGAAGAATACGAGAAGGAGTCTCAGCTTTGCTGGTAGGAGGAAAGATCAGTATACTTTACCATATTTTACTTATTAGAGAGGAGAAAACTGTTTGCTGTTATAGGAGGAAAGAATAAAACACAGCAGTCTAGACATGGGATATGAACTAGCAATATGGTTGCTAACAAAGGAATGAAAATAGGTGATTGGGTTTGGTTATGTTTTAGGGAAAAGACAGTTTGTCAGTATTGGTGCTTTGAAAGTCTAAAAGTCAGTGCCACAAAAGCAGGCAGCTTTGTGGATTCAGAGGTGTGTTCTGATTTAAGCCCTACTGTTTACTTGAATAATGTTGGACAAAATACTTTATAATCTGGGCCTTGTTGTTCTCTTATGAAAATTATGAATTTGAATGATTCTCACTAAAAATCACCCTTAATCCTACTTCTTATGAGTCTAGCCTCATTTGTAAAGCAGCATTAAAACCAGAAGCTTAGATGGTGGCTTAAATCTTAGGGGGAAAAAATGGTTGTTGAAGAGAGGCAGGAATATCCACATTTAGGACTGTGTGTGGGAGACGAATGTTTTGTGTATAGAAAGGTTTGTTGGAAAAAAAAGTTTCTTAAATGAGAGAGATTGAGATAACAGATCCTGAAAAGAAATGGTCCTTAAAATACATATAAACATTCATCTCAGAGTGTATATTCCTTTATTGACTTAATGAGTTTCTGGAAAGACCTTGTATTGAAAATATGCATTATCATAGATAAATGTAGCACAGTAAGTATTAATTTATTACACTGTTAATTTAAACATAGCACATTATCCTCTGAGACATATTAATGTGAAACCTCAATTTTAGTCTTAAATAGGAGTGTAAGGAATTTTTGCTTATCCATTCCTAGATGATAAGAGCAAATGACTCTTCCTGTTCCCCTCAAAAAGAGGTATTGGTTATGGGTGTGTGTGTGTGCGCACACACTCATGTGAGAAAGATTGATCCAGCTTTGTAACCTGTTAAATAGGCAAATATGAGATATTCATTTACCTGTCCTGAGCCTCAGTTTTCTGCTGTATGAAAGACTAGATATTCTCTAAGAATATTTTCAGTACATATGCTGTATGGTTACAAATGTAATAAATTAAAACCTAGACTACTGAAATTCTGGTTTGTTTTTGCATATTTAGTCCCAATATTTCCATACCCAAAATAGGACTAGTTCAATTTGACAGACATCTATTGAGTGTCCACTGTATGTCAAGTGCAAGACTCTAGAGGTTAGACAGTATCCTGACCATTGTGAGATCTACTGATGGAGGATGGAAGGAATGAAAAGTGCCCACTGAACTGAGAAGGTAGCTTGAGACAGAAAAACTAGGCAGGCAGCTCCATGTAATCAGGGGATCAGCTTCTTATAGGGTAACTTACAGGATGGGATCTGGATCAGGTGTACAATGATTGGAGGCATTCCCAGCTGCATGCTGCACTACCGAGAGGCCCCTGGGACAATATTATAGTTAATCCAGCATGTGGGGGTACATGCTTATAAACTGGAAGTGCATTCCCAAGTTAAGATGGTTGAGTGGGTGCTTAGAGGATGTGAGTGAAGGGCTTTATCATTATTTGGAGATACGTTCTATGCTAACTAACAGGCCACCTGGTTCTAATGATTTTTTAAACAGTATCTATTAACTATAAAGCCCTTGACAACAGAGAAGTACTAATCACATAATACAGTCCTAGGGAGGGTCAGTGGAAGGCCAGGAGGACTGCACAGGCCCTTGATGCTGTCTGTTATGCCAACAGTCACACAACTGATTATTTTCAGAGGTCCGTCTGAGTTAGCTTGATAAATTTGAACATGGTGGGACATCTTGTCAAATCTACCTTGTTAATTCACTTGGTCCAACTGGATTTGGAAACTGGGTTATGAACCATAAACATTAGGCATTTAAAAATAACATTGAGGTCTATGAATGGGTGTGGGTGGCAACGAAGAAGGTGCTACCTTCCTACAGTACATCACGGTCTAGGCTTCTCACATAGGATGGATGTGGTTGGCAAGACTTCTGGTGTTAATGATCCAGTGGCACCCAAGAGTGAGGCGCTCTTGGGTCTGTAGGGAAGTCATGTGTCAGGGAATGTTTAATTTTAAGGAATCCTATATGTTGTTTTCTGTTTCTTAAGGGCCCTCTGTTCCTTATCAGTTCCCGGAAAACAGGATCGAGCAGAGCTGCATGCCGTTCTCAGGACTGAGGTCATGAGACGGAACATATACATGGATTCCTTTCAGTAACCTTTTACTTTTCTGTAAAACGACTTAGTCATGTTCCTATTTCTCAAGATATTGATTGTCTTCTGGCCCTGTGATTGTTATTCCCCTAGTTACTGTTATGGCTCTATGACGATTGTTATTCCCTTAGTTACTGTAGTTACACGTCTGGTTTTGGTGTTTTTGCTCAACTTTATTTTTTGCCTAAAGCTTCCTTGTATAACAATATATAAGCACATGCTGCCGTGAATAAAGCACCCTTGTTTCACTCGAGACTTGGGTCCCGCACGTCCTTCTTTTCATCGCTTTCTCGTCATCGACTCTCGTCCCCAGTCCTGGTCTGCAAAGATCATAACAGTCATGTTGGAGTTACCTTCTGACCTGGAAAACACTGTTTTCCCTCTGCAGCCCTTAGCTTCTAGCAAATGTGAGCAAGTCTTGCTTCCTATGACCTGTAACCCTCCACGAGGTGAGATCAGAAGCAGGCAAAGCTTACTTTTTTCTTTTGCTCATATTGCCAAGGCCTATGCAGAAAATCCTGCGATTTACTCATTTACTGGACTTCATTCCAGGTACTGAGCTTGGGAGAACAGGGAGATGTTCTTAATTGATGACTCAGATTGGAACTACAGGGAAAAGTGATGATTATCTGCTTGAGGGCACATTTCTTCACTTCTGAGCTTGGCATCCCCATTTGTTAAAACAAGTTTGACTATGGCATCAGAAAGTTTCATTCAGCTCTATGATTCTATGTCCAGAAGGATGACCCTTGAATCACTGTTAGTATCTCAAGCTTGACCATGACCTGAGTTTCATCCTGTTTAGAGCACCCTGACCCTCTAAGACAGGGAAAATACTCTGTGCATTTTATAATAAAGAATTTTCTCAAAAATGGGTTGAAATCATGATGTATGATCTTTTTAATATGTTGTTGGATTCTGTTTGCTAGAATTTTGTTGAGGATTTTTGCATCTATGTTTATCAGTGATATTGGCCTGTAGTTTTCTTTTTCTGCGACATCTTTGTCTGGTTTTGGTATTAGGGTGATGGTGGCCTCATAGAATGAGTTTGGGAGTTTACCTTCCTCTGCAGTTTTCTGAAAGAGTTTAAGTAGGATAGGTGTTCAGTTCAATTGCTCAGTCATGTCCGACTCTTTGTGACCCCATGAACCTCAGCACGCCAGGCCTCCCTGTCCATCACCAACTCCCGGAGTCTACACAGACCCATGTCCATTGAGTTGGTGATGCCATCCAACCATCTCATCCTCTGTCATCCCCTTCTCCTTCTGCCCTCAATCTTTCCCAGCATCAGGGTCTTTTCAAATGAGTCAGGTCTTCGCATCAGGTGGCTAAAGTATTGGAGTTTCAGCTTCAACATCAGTCCTTCCAGTGAACACCCAGGACCGATCTCCTTTAGGATGGACTGGTTGGATCTCCTTGCAGTCCAAGGGACTCTCAAGAGTCTTCTCCAACACTACAGTTTGTTAGCTCTTCTCTAAATTTCTGATAGGATAAGACCAGAAACTATAAAACTCCTAGAGGAAAACATAGGCAAAACACTCTCTGAGATAAATCACAACGAGATCCTCTGTGACTCACCTCCCAGAGTAATGGAAATAAAAGCAAAAATAAATAAATGGGACCTAATTAAACTTAAAAGCTTTTGCACGATGAAGGAAACTATAAGCAAGGTGAAAAGACAGCCTTCAGAGTGGGAGAAAATAATAGCAAATAAAGCAATTGACAAATAATCTAAAAAATATACAAACAGCTCATGCAGCTCAATACCGGAAAAATAAATGATCCAATCAAAAAATGGGCCAAAGAACTCAACAGACACTTCTTCAGAGAAGACATACAGATGGCTAACAAACACATGAAAAAATGCTCAACATCACTCATTATCAGAGAAATGCAAATCAAAACCACAGTGAGATACCATTTCACACCAGTCAGAATGGCTGCTATCCAAAAGTCTACAAGCAATAAATGCTGGAGAGGGTGTGGAGAAAAGGGAACCCTCTTACATTTGGTGGGAATGTAAACTAGTACATCCACTATGGAGAACAGTTGGAGATTCCTTAAAAAACTGGAAATAGAACTGCCTTATGACCCAGCAATCCCACTGCTGGGCATACACACCGAGGAAACCAGAATTGAAAGAGACACATGTACCCCCAGTGTTCATTGCAGCACTGTTTACAATAGCCAGGACATGGAAGCAACCTAGATGTCCATAGGCAGATGAATGGATAAGAAAGCCGTTGAAAAGAATGCATTTGAATCAGTTCTAATGAGGTGGGTGAAACTGGTGCCTATTATACAGAGTGAAGTAAGCCAGAAAGAAAAACACCAATACAGTATACTAACGCATACATATGGAATTTAGAAAGATGGTAACGATGACTCTATATGTGAGACAGAACAAAAGAGACACAGATGTAAAGAACAGACTTTTGGACTCTGTGGGAGAAGGCGAGGGTGGGATGATTTGAGAGAATAGCATTGAAACATGTATATTATCATATGTGACATAGATCACCAGTCCAAGTTTGGTGCATGAAACAGGGCTCTCAAAGCCGGTGCACTGGGACAGCCCAGAGGGATGGGATGGGGGGAGTGGTGGTTCAGGATTGGGGACACATGTACACGTGTGGCTGATTCATGTCCATGTATGGCAAAACCCATCACCATATTGTAAAGTAATTAGCCTCCAATTAAAATAAGTTAATTTTTTTAAATGGGTTGAAATCAGGAAGATTTTTATTTCTTCATTAAGTAGTAAGTCAGCTTAACCAGAGCTCTGTGTTCTTTTGGCATTTGTGTCTACTTTGAACATTCAGAGTCTTTGAATTGGGTTAATATGGGTGCAACTTCTAAGTCTTGTTCAAGTCTTTAATTATCTCCTGGGGCACCACAGGTGAGAGACCAGACTCAAAAGAGGATGGTGCCTTTAGATATATCCAGAAAAAACAATTTGAAGTTCTGGAATTCACTGTAATGAGTCTGATGTCAAAGAAAGAGGGAGTGGTAGCTTGTATCTGTAATTACCACAGTGAAAGTAAATCTTTGTGGGTTGTGCAAAAGCACCAGCTCTCCTGAGATAAGGATGGACCATGGGGATTGGGGTTGGAGGAACCACACTTGTTCTTCTTTGCTTTCTGTGCAGAGAAATGCGATTTGTCTTATAACTCGGGGCAGCTCTGGGTCGGGTGGGAAGATTATAGGAAGAAGTGTGCAGAACGCAGGGTGCACATTCGGAAGGGGTGATACTAAAAGTGGCCACGCTGGGGATCTGAGACGGGATGGCTGAGAGCACATTAGGCCTTTCCTCCCCTCCAGGCCTTGAGCAGACGTCTGTGTCAAACTTGAAAACTAACACATGTTGATGCATTTGGGGAAAGGCTAGAATTTGTTCTGCAGTGTGAAATCACTTGCCACATATTTTTGCCTGTGTATTAACTGAGTCACTTGTACCAGTGGTGGAAGAGGGGTGGAAATTTCAAGGGGGTGGAAATTCTTAAGGGTGTTCTGGGGAGACAGTCTTTTATGTGATTTTTTTTTTTTTTTTTTGGTTAATGTTTGGTATCTCCCTTATATTATAGTCTGGTTGCTGACCTGGAGTGAGAAGGCTTTTTGTTAACTAAAGGCACCGTTATAAGTATGTTATGATGTTGTAAGAACATACTATGGTCCTATTCATTATTGATTGTCCAGTTTGTCAGAGAGCAGATTACATGGTCATTCTCTATGTTTGTTTTCTCTCTGGGATACAGAAAATTTATTGTAGTCATTTATCTCCCTTGCAGTGTATAAGATACACTGTTGATTTTTGAATGTTTGCCTATGTATAACCTTTTAAATATGAAAGCCTGTTAAAATACTGGGCTATTTTCTTTCTCTCACTTACCTCTAACCTATGTTTATTCCCTTGCAGTCCATTTGAGAGAATTTCAACTATTATCAGTATTTGGAAGGAGGAGATGTAAGTGAGTCAACGGAAATATTGAGTTGCTGCAAAGTCACATTTTTAATCCTGGAAAGAAATGATTTAGGATGATCAGTAGTTTTTTAGTTTACTTACATATCTATTCCTCTGGCATGAATAATCAGGGGTTGATAACAGAACTGTTTGCCAGCAGCCAACCCTAAGGTTAAGTGTGTATTTGTGTGAGTATGTGTGTGTGTGTGTGATGGAGGTGGAGAGGTTGGGGGAGTGTGGTCCTACCTATTCAGATGTGTGAGTACTCCCTGGTCATACCAGGCTATCTGCTCCTTGTTTACATTCCTCCTGGGTGTGGGGTTGGCTCCGAACTAGCCTGGGTGCACTCTATTAGGCTCCCTCTGTATGATCACCCCATCACTTGTAGACCACTCTGTCCTGAACTCACAGCTGAGAGCAGAGCTTGGCAGGAGTTGGGGACTGTCTTCACTGGCAATTGGGGGTTAAAGTCGCTGCCTGGACTGAATTCAGTGTTGTCATTCTCCTTGGGACTGGTCTATATGGTTTTTATTGTCTCAGAAGCTATATGCCTGCAGAGCCCATGACAGCTACTTCTGGCACCATGGCTTTCCTTTTCTACCATGATGCCTCCCTCTCCCCACCTTATCTTGGCTCATGGGCGCTTTAGGTGGGTACTTTGGGGGCTGAAGTCCTGATGCTT
Organism: Ovis canadensis; assembly: GCF_042477335.2. Classification (NCBI taxonomy): domain Eukaryota; kingdom Metazoa; phylum Chordata; class Mammalia; order Artiodactyla; family Bovidae; genus Ovis; species Ovis canadensis. Next base: position 37,888,465 of record NC_091260.1, read on the forward strand.
CTCAGCAGCTCTGGCTTGATTCCTGACTCTTAAAGAGAACCTGGGCTTTCCACCTCAAGCCCCTGACCCTCCACCCCACTTCTGATCTGAGTGCCTTTCCATTGTTTGAGAGAATCTTAAGCTGCCTTGGAGACTTTGGCCCAAGCCAGAGTTCAAGTGCCATGGGAGTTTGTATATTCTGGAGCTATTCTAGAGACACTGGGAATTGTATTTGGATTTAGGTTCAGTTTGTGATCCAGGACTTCCAAGAGAAGGTGCATGTTCTTAGAGTATGAAAGGGAAGTGAAAGTGGCTCAGTTGTTCTGACTCTTCGCCACTCCATGGACTATACAGTCCATGGAATTCTCCAGGCCAGAATACTGGAGTGGGAGCCTTTCCCTTCTCCAGGGGATCTTCCCAACCCAGGAATCGAAGTCTCCGACATTGTAGGCAGATTCTTTACCATCTGAGCCACAAGGGAAGCCCTCTTAGAGTATCAGTTCAGTTCAGTCGCTCAGTCGTGTCCGACTCTCTGTGACCCCATGAATCGCAACACGCCAGGCCTCCCTGTCCGTCACCAACTCCCGGAGTTCACTCAGATTCATGTCCGTTGAGTCAGTGATGCCAATCCAGCCATCTCATCCTCTGTCGTCCCCTTCTCCTCCTGCCCCCAATCCCTCCCAGCATCAGAGTCTTTTCCAATGAGTCAACTCTTTGCATGAGGTGGCCAAAGTACTGGAGCTTCAGCTTTAGCATCATTCCCTCCAAAGAAATCCCAGGGCTGATCTCCTTCAGAATGGACTGGTTGGATCTCCTTGCAGTCCAAGGGACTCTCAAGAGTCTTCTCCAACATCACAGTTCAAAAGCATCAATTCTTTGGCGCTCAGCGTTCTCCACAGTCCAACTCTCACATCCATACATGACTACTGGAAAAACCATAGCCTTGACTAGATGGACCTTAGTCGGCAAAGTAATGTCTCTGCTTTTGAATATGCTCTCTAGGTTGGTCATAACTTTTCTTCCAAGGAGTAAGCATCTTTTGATTTCATGGCTGCAGTCACCATCTGCAGTGATTTTGGAGCCCCCCAAAATAAAGTCTGACACTGTTTTCACTGTTCCCCCATCTATTTCCCATGAGGTGATGGGACTGGATGCCATGATCTTCGTTTTCTGAATGTTGAGCTTGAAGCCAACTTTTTCACTCTCCTCTTTCACTTTCATCAAGAGGCTTTTTAGTTCCTCTTCACTTTCTGCCATAAGGGTGGTGTCATCTGCATATCTGAGGTTACTGATATTTCTCCCAGCAATCTTGATTCCAGCTTGTGTTTCTTCCAGTCCAGCGGTTCTCATGATGTACTCTGCATAGAAGTTAAATAAACAGGGTGACAATATACAGCCTTGACGTACTCCTTTTCCTATTTGGAACCAGTCTGTTGTTCCATGTCCAGTTCTAACTGTTGCTTCCTGACCGGCATACAGATTTCTCAAGAGGCAGGTCAGGTGGTCTGGTAATCCCATCTCTTTCAGAATTTTCCACAGTTTATTGTGATCCACACAGTCAAAGGCTTTGGCATAGTCAATAAAGCAGAAATAGATGTTTTTCTGGAACTCTCTTGCTTTTTCCATGATCCAGCGGATGTTGGCAATTTGATCTCTGGTTCCTCTGCCTTTTCTAAAACCAGCTTGAACATCTGGAAGTTCACGATTCACGTATTGTTGAAGCCTGGCTTGGAGAATTTTGAGCATTACTTTACTAACATGTGACATGAGTGCGATTGTGCGGTAGTTTGAGCATTCTTTGGCATTGCCTTTCTTTGGGATTGGAATGAAAACTGACCTTTTCCAGTCCTGTGGGCACTGCTGAGTTTTCCAAATTTGCTGGCATATTGAGTGCAGCACTTTCACAGCATCATCTTTCAGGATTTGAAATAGCTCCACTGGAATTCCATCACCTCCCCTAGCTTTGTTCATAGTGATGCTTTCTAAGGCCCACTTGACTTGGATGTCTGGCTCTAGATGAGTGATCACACCATCATGATTATCCAGGTCATGAAGATCTTTTTTGTACAGTTCTTCTCAAACTCCTGACCTACGGACCCTAGCCTGCCTGCCTACCTGCCCGCCTAACCACTATGCTACCGAGGCTTGCTCTCTTAGAGTATACCTATTTGTAATTGTTCTTTTCCCAGCACTCCAGTTTTCTCCTTAATTGTAAGTACATCAAATCCTTTTTTGTTTGTTTGTTTTAAATGGGACTAGCTAGAAATATAGTACATGAATACAATGAAAACTGGATGCCTCTCTGTGAGTCTCCGTCTTCAGTAGGGAGATGGGTTGATTTCTGAAGTGTGCTGAGCACTAGCAGCCTGTGGTTCTGACAGTCTGGCTGACCTAGTGATGTCTACAAACAGTTCCCCTACCTCCACTTAAGTATGTTTTGCAAATACAAGGTGTTATTGTTGTGGCAGCGAATAATGTAAGTCAATACTCCTGTGTTTATATACAGCTCTGAAAAGAAACCAGTGGAAGAGAAGAAACCAACAATTGTGGTCTGAAAACAAGTACCTATCCCTGTTTTGTTGGAGGCCATAACTTTGTGTGGGCTTAGAAAGGGGGTTGGTTTTTACCAACAGGAAACCAGTAGCCTCTATGAAAATGATTTAATGTCCAAATAGCAATTCCTAATAGTGAGGAATTTGGCTCAGTTTTTTTCTAGCTTAGGTCACAAGTTGAGTGTTGGCTGAGTCCCTCTTGGGTGAAGGACTTGGCTCTGGGTCAGTCTGCTGGGCCTTGGTCTAGAGTGGGATTGACCTAGTGGGCTTAGGGACAGGGTAGGCCTTAACTCATTTCTAATATAAACATCTATGAAGAGTTATATAATACAAGTTTCTAAGTGTGAAATTATTATTTTTTTAAATATTTTTTAATTTTTTGTCTGCACCGCCCAGTATGAGGGATCTTTGCTTCCTGACCAGGGATCCAGCTTATACTGCCTGCAGTGGAAGGGAAGGTAAAAGTGTTAGTCACTCAGTCGTGTCCAGCTCTTTGCAGCCCCATGGACTGTAGCCTGCCAGGCTCCTCTGTCCATGGGATTCTCCAGGCAAGGGTACTGGAGTAGGTAGCCATTCGCTTCTCCAGGGTATTTTTCTGACCCAGGCATTGAACCCTAGTCTCACTGTGTGAGCCACCAGGGAAAGAAACCACCTGCAGTGGGTGGGCAAATCTTAATCACTGGACCACCAGGGAAGCCCTTAGGTGTGAAATTATTGAGCCAAAGGTAGGGACCATATGAAAGTTTTTTTCCCTCCCCAATATATTTTACTTGAATAAGGAAATGGCAACCCACTCCAGTGTTCTTGCCTGGAGAATCCCAGGGACAGCAGAGCCTGGTGGGCTGCCGTCTGTGGGGCCGCACAGAGTTGGACATGACTGAAGCGACTTAGCAGCAGCAGCAGTTTATTTGAGAAATTACTGATTTGGATTGGGCAGCACCAAACTGGAAGTAGTTAGGAGCAACAGGAACAAGGGGGAAGGCTTTTTTAGAGAAGCAGCAGAAGTAAATTTAAATGAGGAAATTATTTGATTGCCTATAGTTTAAGTGGCTATATTTTGGGGGAAAGCCTAGTTGGCTGACTATGATCAGCTGACCTGAGGATTTTTTTTTTAAAGCATTTCTGGCTTAGGTTGGGCTTGCGTATGGAAACGTCTCTGGAGGAGGGCATGGCAACCCACTCCAGTATTCTTGCCTGGTGAATTCCCGAGGTGCCTGGCAGGCTGTAGTCCATGGAATCACAAAGAGTCAGACACGACTGAACGACTAAGGACAGTGTAGCACATGGAGGCTACTAAGGCATTTAAGCTACCTCAGTCTAATGGCGTTCTTGTTTAATTAATTTGACACTTCCCTTTCCAGCCATTAGAACAAAGAGTAAGTGCAAGGATAAAAATGATTTGGATTAGAGTTTGGAAAATTATCTAAAGTAATATATGTGTCTATGTCAATAACTAGTCTTTTTCTGGGGATATAAATTCCTAAAATTGAAGATTGAAGTAGTGAAAACAATGTATAAGGCCATGTCTATAATTGGCTCAGTCAAGATCACAGTTCACTTTTCTTTCCAGATCCTGTCCCTAAACAGACATGATAGAAACATGTGCAAGTCATGACAGCTGTGGTGAGGCTTTTGAGAGGCAGGCAAAGAGCTGTGAAGACTGGGAAGCAACTTAGATGTTGCTTTTCCAAAATAGAAGATCAAAATATGCTCTAATGCGAAAAGCAGCCTGTACTGGTATGATTTGCAAATCACAAGTTTCGGTTACATTTTGCAGAAACAGTTTTGTGACAACAATAAACTCCCCCCATCCTACCCACACCCTCCACCATCTTGATCTTTTCCAGATGAGGAAGGGAAGGCTGTGCTGGCCAAATAACTTAAGGATATAAGTGTATATTTGCATATCTTCATTGGTAGGAGTAAACCACTTTAGTAAGTACCTTCTGTGTGTCAAGCACCAAACTGGGCAATGTAGGTCAGAAATATTTTGCAAAACCCTTTCATGCAAAAACCATCATGAGGGTCTTTGATTTAGATGCTGTTCCTTACTCCTGTCAAGTCATTTATAACTTATATGTTAAGATTAGTCAGAAAAGAGCATGCAAATTCCAAACTATTGCTCTAATTGGTTCTCAAAATCATTTGGTAGTAACAAAGCTCCTAGAGGTTATGACATTCTTTCTATGACACTCCAGAATGTTGGGGAAAAGTAAGCTTCAAATAACAAATTATGTTAAATCAGATTCCTTATATAATAGAAACCAGTGTAGACATGTTATATATAGCAAGTTGTTGTTGTTTAGTTGCTGAAGTCATGTCCAGCTCTTTTGCAACCCCGTGGACTATAGCCCACCAGGCTCCTCTGTCCATGATTTCCCAGGCAAGAGTACTGGACTGGGTTGCCATTTCCTCCTCCAAGGATCTTCCCAGCCCAGGGACTGAATCCATCTCACCTGCGTTTGCTGCATTGGCAGGCAGATTCTTTATCACTGAGCCACCTGGGAAGCCCATATATAGCAAGTACCTAGCAAGGTTAACACATCTTGAAATTGAGAACAGTCTTGTTAACTTTTCCCTACTGCTAATTGGCCTGGGATCTTCATTAACTGATTTTGGGTAGTGGAACACTTCTCTTCAAGCCACAGAGCATCAGTGTTCCCTGGGAACAGAGTTTGACAATCCCTAGTTTAATCCACAGGAGACAACAGCAAATATTTTTTCGATTGAAAAGTTGTCCCTGATAGTCTAGTTTTTTATGACTACATTATACCCCCTGCCTTTCCCCTGGTCTCCATTTCCCACTACTAGATTGACCTGTTTTTTAAGAAATGTGCTTCCCAGGTGGCACTAATGGTAAGGAACCCTCCTGCCAGTGCAGGGAGGTGGAAGAGATGTGGGTTCAGTCCCTGGGTTGGGAAGATCTCCTGGAGGAGGGCAGGGCAACCCACTCCAGGATTCTTGCCTGGAGAATTCCGTGGACAGAGGAGTCTGGTGAGCTACAGTCCATAGGGTCACAAAGAGTTGGACGCAAGAGACTTAGCTTACATGAATGCACGTGTTGGTAATCATAAACAATTATGACTTCCCAAAATTTGGGAAGTTCTTTTAGCTTAAAGATTATCAGAATTTGGGGAAGTTCTTTTATCTTAGAAAAATGTTGATAATCTCACTGTTTGCTTAACCTTATACAGTTACTTTAATGTGTCCTGTCTGTCTCTGGTGTTAGTCACTCAGTCGTGTCCAACTCTTTGTGATCCCATGGACTGGAGCCTGCCAGGCTCCTCTGTCCATGGAGTTCTCAGGCAAGAAAAAATGAAGTAGGTTAAGTTATAGTTGATTATATAACTGAGATACGGGATCCTAAAAGTAGGACACATTATAGAAACTGATCCCATATCTCAGTTATATAATCAACAATAATTTAACCTACTTCAGTTTTCTCTTGTGGCATGGCAAAAAAAGCCTACTTGTGTTGAGTTGAATGAACTTCGATTTTGTTTGCTGATGCTTTTTTAATAAGTTCTTAACCATCCTACCCACTTCCCCTGCTGGTGTTAATTATGTCGATTGTGTGTTGATCACTTAGGCACTGCTCTTGGTGCCATGTGAGAGTGGATGTGACCCAGCTCCCCCATCCTTTATGTCACTCTAACCAATCCTGATTCACCTGTATCCTGACACAGAGCCTGTCAGGGGCCAAACTGGGAGAGAAGGCTTGAACTTGGTTAAATGGATGGTGTCTTTGTTGAAGACTTGTTTACTAGAACCTCAGCAAGTTCAGGGAGCATAGATGAGCTTCTAAGCAGCAAAATAGATTCCTTCTAAAGAGCAGCATGAAGCAACTAAATGCCTGAACTTTAGAACTTTCCTGATGCTCTCTCTTTTGCAACTGAAAGAATCTGAAGAAATGAACTGTTTCTTTACACAAAATGACTTAACCGAGGCAAGCCTTCTATAAAGAAAATCTTTCTTAACTACTACATTTTTTGGCTGGCGTCATGGTGAAGCCCTTCTGTTGAATTTTCTGAGCGTTCAGGAGTTTCTTAGCACTTTTGTCATCTGATTTAGTTTGGTTTCTGAGATCTGCTGAAGGATCCAGACAGTTGCTCCTGTTCTTCCAAGGGCTGTAGCTTCTCAACACTAGCCTGTGTTTTGATGATAATGTGGAGTACCATTTGTTTTGTTCCAATATGGAAAAATTCAGAGAATTATAAGTTACTATTTTTCACTTATTCATCAGATAGCTGCATGGGCCAGCTCTTTGCATAAAATTACAAGGCATTAGTGAGCACTTAAACAGAGGGTGAAGTTATCCTCTGCTGCCTCAGAGCCTGTCAGTGTTGACTGACTGTTGGAAGTGCTTGAGTAGCTTTTAAAAAGGCTGGTGAACAGACTCACCCCCAAGAAATTCTGACATAATCAGTTTATGGTGTGGGTGAGACATTGGGGGTTAAATGTTCCCCAAGGTGATTCTAATGTGCAGACAAGGTTGAGAACCACTGTTTTGGAGTAGATTATATTCTTAACTGGGGACACTCTGGGGTTACTTACTTCATTTGTTGTAGGTGTTCTTAATCAGGAAAGCAAGGTTAGACACAGTGAAACATACGACACCAAGGAGCTTAAAATAAAAATCTGCTGGTTGGAATTCTTATCCTCGGAGCTCCTGAGTCTGTAGGTCTAAGGTATTTAGGAAAAACTTCTCCAGAGATCCTGATAACATTCTCTTAAAGGAATGTTACTGAGTAGTACTGTGTACTGCTTACACAGTCGTAAGTACAAAACAAGACATGTAATTCTTTGATTAGAATAATTTCCCACTGACCTAACTTTTGAGTGTTTCATGGAATAAATAAATATTCTACGCCAAAAAAGTTTGAAGTACCATATAAAACATCAAAACTTTGAAACATTAGGGTGCAGATAAGCTTTACTGTCGAAATTTCTGTTGCATCTTATCAGACATCTTGGTTTTGTTTTACCACCTATAGGTGCTACAGTGAAAGCATCACAGACTTTTGTATCGACCAGTGTTAATAGTCCATTACTTTGGAGTTTGGCTTTCCTACTTGTGATTGTGGGTGTGAAAAAACATCCTCAGGAAAGTATGGGATAATTAAGTGAAAATACTTCAATGTCTGTCAGAAGCCTATAGATACTTATCTTTTTCACTTCAGTTCAGAGCACGCTTGGGAGTCTTTTTGGCCACCTTAGAACTTTTGAAGTATGTGCTCTGTAATAAAAAGTGCGAGGCACTAATTAAAGCCTTACATCATTGTTTGCTTTTCTTCTCTTGCCTAAATTGGGAGGGGGTTTTAAGTGAATCACTTCCTAGGCTTCTGTGCAAATTGGCAGTGTTAGGTTTCTTTTGCTTTTTCAAGCCATGGTCAATAATTTGGGAAAAAAAGAATGATTTAATTTAATGTACCCTTTGGTTGAAAACATCTTTGAAGTTAGATTACTAAGGATAGTAAAACTAAACATTGTCACTGTTGGAGGTCACTTGTGTTTTATAATTTGTTTCATTTCAGAGAATGAACTCTGTTTCAGATAGACTAGAATCCTGGCCCCAGTAACCTTTTGTGTGCCCATTTGTAATTCTAGTGCCCTCCAGGGCCCGTTTGGCCTGGGAGCACCTGCCCAGTGGAGGGATGTCCAGTTTGTTCCACAGCCGACGTGTGTCTCTCCCTACTACCTCTGGACTCTGCTCCATCTCCAGGGGTCCCTCTGTCACCCTAGCCAGCTCTCCATCTGAGATGTGTCTGGCCTTTCCCTGCTACCCTTGTCCCTACATTTCTCTCCCTAAGGTCCCCAGAGTCACAGGCCCTCTTCCGCTTGGAGATCTCAGAAGTTACTGGATCTTGTTCTTTCCACTTTAGAGAATGCAAAATCAGGTATCTACTTAATTGAATCACATATGTTCCTCATCCTTTGATTTCAAAAACTGATGTCTTCCCTGTTGTCCATTTTTTTTCAGTGCTCCTCCCCCACCTGCTGCTTTTATTTTCCAGATCAGCTGGGACTCCCCATGGTCATCAGATATGTTCTCTGCAGGTCTGGCCCCCAGTCCCTGCCACTCCGCTCCTGGTCTGTTTTGCTCCTGGAAGACTGCCAAGTTCTGCTCACCAGAAACCACAGGCTGACTCTGATACAGATGGATGATTTACAAGCTCTCCTGGATACTTTGTGGCTCTGCAGCAATCTTCTGCAGAGATGACCAGGGCTGGCCTTCTTTCCCCTGCAGCTATTCAAGATCTTTTCTTATTAGCCAAGAACGTCAACCGCGTTCCTTCCTCCTCTGTGCTTGGGGAGTGAGCAGCCTCACAACTCCTTCACAGAGAAACTAGAGACAGGAAGCCTTCCATTTTTCTCTCCCCCATGTGTTTCTGTATATTGTTGCCTATTTCTACCTTTCACCATTCTCTTCCCTGCCTGACTGGCTCAACTGTTGTCATCTGGTCCCACCTCGGACTTTTTTCTCTGTTATTTTCATATCCTCTATGGGGTCGCACAGAGTTGGACACGACTGAAGCGATTTAGCAGCAGCAGCAGCAGCAGCATATCTTTCTTGAGTTTTTCCTTATGTATTGCCTTCAGTCTCTTCTATTCTAAAAGAGCACCTTCCCTACTGTTGCCATGCGCTGCTCACTTAAGTCTCTCTGCCTTTTACTGACTCACCTCTGAAAGATTAGTCTGTTGCTGGTTCGACTTCTCCTTTAACCGATTGCAACTGGACCTTGACTTTCACACCCTTGTCCAGCTAATCTTACATGCATCCACTTCTTTTCAGCCCCCATCCTGTTTACCAGTGTTTGGCTCTGTCAGTCTCTTCTTTGGCCTCCATGGTACAACTGTTCTCATTTTCCTCCTAATTCTTAGATCGCCTTTTCTTTGTCTGCTCCGCTGGGTGCTTTTCTGCCACTCATTCTTTAAGTATAACCAGTCCTTCAGGGTTCCATGCTCGGCCTTTTTCACTTGTTATGCTGACTTGGGTATGAATTCATCTAATCCCATGACTTATTTCCTTTGAACAGTTTGTTAGTTCAATAGCTACTCAACCGGTGCCAGGCACTCAGAAATGAGCAAGGCAAACTCACTGCCTTTGAAAAGTCCAGCCAGTATTTACGGAGGATCTGGTATATGCCAAACACTGAGCTCTATTAATGAGTCACACACAATTTCTGGCTTCATGGAACTTACATTCTAGTAGGGGAAACACAGGTAGCAAGCATACAAGTAAATGCAGGAATATCAGATAGTGATAAGAGCACTAATTATTATAAAGCAGCAACAAAAAGAGTGTATGGGGCGGGGATCATCAGACAAATTCTGCTACAAGAACCTGGAAGGAGATGCAGGTGTAAAGCAAGCAACAATAGAGGAGGCAACTTAGTTAATCTGTGTTTCAGTTTCCTTGTCTGTAAAATGGAGAAAATAGCACACCTGCCTCCGTTGAGTATTAGAAGAGGTAATACTGTACGTGTGAAGTACTTCATACAATGTCTGCCCTCTTATAAGTCCTCTCTTTCTGTCCCTCTCATACACAAACATACTTTATCTGTGTATCTTCCACCTCTCAAACTTCAGAGGGCGAATGAGCATTTTGTAACAATTAAGACTAAAAAAGGTAGACCAGAAATTTGATTTTTAAGAATGGATAATAAATAATAATTATAGGAGTTGATTTGAAGGAAGAATTAGTAGTTTTTTGGATGTGTTCTTTTTTTTTTTTAATAGATTGGTTTATATGCTTCTCTCTGCATGATTTTATTTTTTTTCCTATGGATGTGTTCTAAAAGGACTGTTTTTAACATTTTTGAAATGGAACATATAAGTATATTTCTTGAAGTAGGGTTGGTAATCTTCTTGTGTTATGGATCCAAAAAATGAATGAGACTAATGTTTAGGATATAAGGAATATACATGCTGATCTTTCTTCTTAAGTGGAAGGTTTAAGCAGTTCTGGCAATTAGACAATGCATAAGCTTTCTTGGGTGGCTTCCATTTACTCCTCTTCAAGATTTCCCACATTTCTCTCATGGAATTAAGGCTGTGTTTTCTCTCTCCTGGTACTCTTGCCTGGAGAATCCAGTGGACACAGGAGCCTGGAGGCCTACAGTCCATAGGGTCACAAACAGTTGGACATGACTGAAGTGACTTAGCACAAACAGGGTGGAAAAGGTTTTTCACAATGAAAAACCTTAAAAAAAAAATTAAAACAGTCTGCATTGTCTTCCAGGTTTCCTACTAGATCTAAGAAAAGCTAGCTTTAGTTGGGCCATTTTTTTTTCTTGATCTGGAGAAGGACTTACTTAGAATATCTCATTTTTTTGGTAATTCATAACATCCTGAGAAATAATTATACAGCTGGAATCTGGACCACAAGTCAAGGAAGGAAGATTTTCACCTGACCTTTGTGGCTAGCAAGTCGTATAGAACTCAGGGCCTCTTTTTTTGGCTTGCAGTTTCTTATTTGTGCAACGAACAGAAGAGTGAAGATCTGAATGATCTGTGTGGCCTCCTGCTAACAGTCTGAAGTTCATAACTAGAAAACATTTAAGTTCTCATGATAGAGTGCATTCTTGGCAAACAAGTCAGTGATGTTGATTGTCCAAAAGTGGCTGGGCATGCCCTTGTGCAGTTCTTTATTAATTTGTTACCTGTGGCCATTGCTTGAACATTGGTAATGAGAAGCTGTTGATTATCAGGTAGAATATCACCTATAGGGTTTTCGAATGAGCAAGTGAAACTGCTGAGAAATGTGTGTGTATGTTTATTAGGAAATGTTGAATGAATAGATTGGCAAAATATAAATTGCTAAAAAGCAGAGGCATCAAGGATTTTTTTTTTTCCTAAGACAATTCTTAATGTTGTAAACTCTCTAGTTTCATTCTATTGTGGTTGTCATTCAGAGTTCATGTCTTAACAATTTTTCAGTTGTTTCTTATAAATCAGGAATACATTAAGGGATGAATGAGAGATGGTTTCCAGGAACAACAGATACATAAATAATTTCAAGATAATGTAGTAAATGCTAATATAGAAGTATGGGCAGAGTTGGGGACATGGTGGTGGTGGGAAAAAGGGAGCCAGTCACTGTGGCTTCAGGTTCACGAAGGGCTGCTTGGAGATGCTGCTGATGGAGCTGAGGTGTGAAATGTGTTAAAGGTTGCCCTGGTAAAAAACCACTGGAAAGCTTGTTACCCTCTAAGGACTAGCAAAAGCAAAGTTACACACAGCTTGCTGTGTGGAGGGTTGTTGTTGTTTAATTGCTGTGGTGTCTGACTCTCTTGTGACTCCATGGACTATAGCCTGGAATTCCCTGATAGCTCAGTTGGTAAAGAATCCACCTTGCAATGCAGGAGACTCTAGTTTGATTCCTGGGTTGGGAAGATCTGCTGGAGAAGGGATAGGCTACCCACTCCAGTATTCTTGGGCTTCCCTTTGTGGCTTAGCTGGTAAAGAATCCTCCTGCAGTGTGAGAGACCTGGGTTCAATTCCTGGGTCGGGAAGAGCCCCTGGAGAAGGGAATGGCTACCCTCTCCAGTATTCTGGCCTGGAGAATTTTGTGGTCTGTATAGTCCATGGGGTCGCAAAGAGTTAGACATGACTGAGTGACTTTCACTTTCCTTAGCCTTCCAGGCTCCTCTGTCCGTGGGATTTCCCAGACAGGAATACTAGAGTGGGTTGTCATTTCCTTCTCCCGGGGATCTTCACAACCCAGAGATGGAACCCAAGTCTCCTGCAGCTCTTGCATTGACAGGCAGATTCTTTACCGCTGAGCCACCAGGCTTCATGAGCAATTTGGTATTACTTGGTGAGAGATGCATGACAGGAGGTGGCCAAAGAGAGCTGTAGGGAGACTCCAGGCCTGGAGAAGAGCATCATTGCTAAGGGCAGTTCAGTTCAGTTCAGTTGCTCAGTCATGTCCGACTCTTTGTGACCCCATGAATTGCAGCACGCCAGGCCTCCCTGTCCATCACCATCTCCCGGAGTTCACTCAGACTCATGTCCGTCGAGTCCATGATGCCATCCAGCCATCTCATCCTCTGTCGTCCCCTTCTCCTCCTGCCCCCAATCCCTCCCAGCATCAGAGTCTTTTCCAATGAGTCAACTCTTTGTGTGAGGTGGCCAAAGTACTGGAGTTTCAGCTTCAGCATCATTTCCTCCAAAGAAATCCCAGGGTTGATCTCCTTCAGAATGGACTGGTTGGATCTCCTTGCAGTCCAAGGGACTCTCAAGAGTCTTCTCCAACACCACAGATGAAAAGCATCAATTCTTCGGTGCTCAGCCTTCTTCACAGTCCAACTCTCACGTCCATACATGACCACAGGAAAAACCATAGCCTTGACTAGATGGACCTTAGTCGGCAAAGTAATGTCTCTGCTTTTGAATATACTGTCTATTTTGGTCATAACTTTTCTTCCAAGGAGTAAGCATCTTTTAATTTCATGGCTGCAGTCACCATCTGCAGTGATTTTGGAGCCCCCCAAAATAAAGTCTGACACGGTTTCCACTGTTTCCCCATCTATTTCCCATGAAGTGATGGGACCAGATGCCATCCATGATCTTTGTTTTCTGAATGTTGAGCTTTAAGCCAACTTTTTGACTCTCCTCTTTCACTTTCATTAAGAGGCTTTTTAGCTCCTCTTCACTTTCTGCCATAAAGGTGGTGTCATCTGCATATCTGAGGTTATTGATATTTCTCCCAGCAATCTTGATTCCAGCTTGTGCTTCCAGGCCAGCGTTTCTCATGATGTACTCTGCATAGAAGTTAAATAAGCAGGGTGACAATATACAGCCTTGACGTACTCCTTTTCCTATTTGGAACCAGTCTGTTGTTCCATGTCCATTTTTAGCTGTGGGATTTATGTTAGGGCTAAGTTTGGAGGCAGGGAGATCTCTAGGAGGAGGTACTTGGGCAGTCTGGGTGTGGAATAGAAAGGACCTTGTACTAGGGCAGGGATTAAGCAAATTGAGTCAAGAAATTTCTAAGAGGTAAAAATGATAAAGTGTGTATCAGTGAGTTTTAAGCAGAATTCCCTGACTCTGGCTCAATAACTGGGGTAGGTGGTGCTGTGAATGGAAATGTAAAATACAAGAGGAAGAACATGTTTGGGGAAGGTTAGTTCTGGACATGTTGAATTTTGAGGGCTCTGTGGAATGTCCAAGTACATTGATGTGTACAGGGACAATTTGCAGTGAGAGAAGCTTGGGAGAGTGGTCAGGGCTGGATCAAAAGGAACAGCAGCTTAAAGGTCATGGTTGAATGTAGGAGGCAGACAAGCTTGGTGGAGGGAGTGTGTAGATTAGAAGAGCTTCAGAGGAGACCTTGTGGCGAGGAATGGTTGAGGAGGAAGAGACCATGAAGGATATGGGGAAGGACTGGCCAATGAAATAGGAGATGAAAGAGAGTTAACAGCTTGGAAAAAAATGGAGATTTTTTTTTTTTTTTAAGTGAGTGGTTTTCATTGTGGAAATGGAGAACAGCATCCAGTAAGCAAAGGGGTGATGATTTTCAGGCCCATTGGGGTTGGCAATGTAGAGATGGATAATAAATTATCTTTTCCTGTAGGATTCCTAGAAGACCACCGTCTTTGATGGTATAGCCATAGGGGTGAAAACTACTTGCTCACCATCAGCTTTCTATTTCCTTTGTTATTCGCCCCCCGCCTTTTTTTTTTTTTTTTAAACAAATATGCCCAAGTGCATCAGGGGCTCACTTCTAAAGCCAGGAATCTTGTCTTCTATCCTGTAAAGCTCCATCATCTTTTGTCTCTTTTCTTTCATATTCACCAACTCTCATGCCCCGATTATGGGAGTTCTGCTATTGTCAGGTTTTCATTTTATTTTTTGTCTCTGTTTTGAGATCTTCATTTTCATGACTGCCCAACCTGACAAACATTTGAATCATGTATTAATATTGGATAAAAATGTTGCATTCACACCCTGAATATGTTAAAACTGTGATATTTATTTCTCTCATAGTCTCAAGTAGTCCATTTTCCAGATTGTGCAGAGGAATTTATGGCTCAAAAAAAAAAAAAAAGGACTCTTAATGTTTCTCACAACCTGCCTTTGTTTCTAAACATGTTTAATTTTTTTTTCTCCTTTCCTCCTCCTCTTTGTGTTTTGGAGTTTCAAAGCAGGGTTTGGCAGAGGAAATGGGACAGTGACATTTTATTTTTTTGTTTTGAAGTTTTTGAGTTTAGCAGACTGTGTGTTCATAGGGTGTGAATGGCAGGATGTAGTTCTGGGGTCCTCCCTACCAGCAGACCCCACATCAGGGTTATTCTGGGAAACCTTATCCAGGGCTGGCTATAAAATACAGGGCTGAACTTTGTCAAAAGGCTAAACAGGAAGCCGATATAAATAACTATTCAATTTTAATTCAGTCTTAGCTACTTTCTCACGCATACTTGATAATGTATTTCTTAAAAAAAAAAAAAAATGCTTTAATTCCTTAATTTCCAGGTCACTTTTAGTAGGAAACTCTCTTCACCTTTATGTCTACCCAATGATATCCTCCCTTTAGCAAGGGAAAAAATTGACATTTAACAACATCAAAAATAAAAAAGAAATTTTGGAGACCATGTAAACACAGAAATACTTTTCATCTAAAATTTCTTCTTAAAAAAATAAAATAAAATAAAATTTCTTCTAGATTTTGTTCATGGGGATTTGTATAGTCTTTGAATGCTGACAAAGAATTGTGACGTTTTAGCAAAGTTAGTAGACAATCTGTTTGGTTTAAAGACAGAATTTCTTAACAGTTTCTTCATTATTTTCCCCTTTCCAAAAGCCTTTTTATACTTTTTCCCCTTAATACCACAGATATTGTATATGAGTTTATGTACTGTATATATATCTTTGCTTTGTAGGTTAAAAGAGATATTTTTGCTCCCACCAAAGAACCTTTTCCAGGTGGCACCAGTGGTAAAGAACTTGCCTGCCAAAGCAGGAGACGTAAGAGATGCAGGTTTAATTCCTGGGTCGGGAAGACCCCGTGGAGAAGGAAATGGCAACCCACTCCAGTATTCTTTCCTGGAGAATCCTATGGACACAGGAACCTGGCAGGTTCATAGGGTCGCAAAGAGTCAGACATGACTGAATTGACTTAGCACACATGCACGCGAGAGAACCTCTTGCACTCCATTGGGAGGCAGTGTTACCCTACTGAAGATACGTGATTTAATAGGGCAGAGAAAACATGTTTAAATACTTATATAACTCAGTTACAATCTAAACCAGGTGTAATTTGCTTGAATACATTTATAAGACTAATATTACTTTTAACTGTCTTCATTGAAGAAGATACTCAGATGACATGGGGAGAATTAAAAGAAAAGCTTTCTTCCATGGATTATTTTTTTTCCAGATACACAGATTTCCCCTGGCTTCCAGAAGGACCAGAGTGTTGCCCTACTACTCAGATGATAGAAATATATCTCTCTTTTAACTCTGATAATTTATTTTAGGATGACATGAGTAATCTGAGAATATAGGAGGTTGTTTTAGAGTTCATCTATTGATTTTTTCAACTGTTGACTGATTTGTATCAGTCATATTCTGAATATAAGCCACTCTCCTAGGCTTGATAGCAGAGATCCGAGACAAGTACTTAAGACATGCTCCTTGACTGCAAAGACCTTATAACCTTGTTGGATAAAATGAATACAGACAAGGGAAAAAGTATCATAGTTCAGTTATCACAGGATTGAAGTAGTAGAGGGGGACCCAGTAGAGTAGATGGTATATAATACCCTGCCAGATGAGAATTAGTAAGAATAAGAGGTAAATTCTGTCCCTGGGTAGAGAAATCTAGACTAGAGTGGTCCATGAGGATATTACACAGGAAGAGAGCTGGGGCTGGAAGGCTATTGAATGGAATCATATGATTAGGAGAAGGCACCAGGGTGAGCCAAAAATAGGGCAGGCAGGCCAAATGAGAGGAAGCCAGCTTGATTGTCCTGATGGGTGTGTGTCCGACAGGAGTGTGGGGGATATGGATGCAAAGTCTGATAGGGAGAAATTCACCACAAGGTTTTCCGTGTGACTACCCCCGTTATCTGCAAAGTGTAATTTTCCCCATGTCATCTGAATATCTTCTTCCATGAAGACGGCTTAAGGTTTTCACATGGTCCTGAGATCTCTTTTCAGGTCCCCAGCTGGTTTTAGTGCACAGAGAACTTTGGGGTCACTCTGAATCCAAGGATTCAGGCAAAAGAATTTAGCGTTAAGCTGTGTTCAATGGGCCACCTGATATTTTGGGAATATTCTTCAGGCCATAGTGTTCAGGAATATATAAATGACAGGAGTGGCAAGAGGACAGAAGCCAGGGGTTCACAGAGAAAACAGTTGCCAAGTGGGATGTGATGAGTGCCTGAACTGGGTGATGACATTGGGGATGAGAGAAAAGTTACCTAAATTTGACAGTGGTGGCAGGGATAGAGAAAATAGGGTAGATTAAAAAAAAAACTAGGAGATAAATGTGACCAGTCTTACTTGTTTATAGGAGGAGCTTGAGGAGGTCAGTTTGGACATGTTCAGTTCAAGGCCTCCGTGAGAAGTCTCTGTATATGTGCAGTATTTGCTCTGATAGCCTGAAGCGTGGAGGAGAGGTTGGAGCTATGGCAAGAGATCTGGGAGTCGCAGCTTACAGGTGGTTAGGTGTTGAAAGTGGATCTGTCCCCTGGAGGGAGTGTGTGCATGAGAAAAGCATTGGTCGAAAGGGAGATGCTGGGACCAGTAATGATTGAGTCGGTGGGGAGGCAGGTTTGAAAGAACACCCTGGATCTTATTTCTAATGGGATATGGAAAGCAAAGGCTGAAGTTTTAGAATTAGATAATTGAATAAATGATGTCAGTATTAACTTTAACTTGTAACGCTTATAATGGGCTAGGTTACTTTGTTTAACATCCGGTCAGCATTTGGAATCTTATATCTTATTGGTCAGCCCAGTGATTTCTAGAATTTCAAGGAAGGGGAGGTATCTGTTCATTTCTTTAGAAATTTTTGGATGACTGGGTTGTAAGATCTGGAGGACTGGTTTTATGTCCTATGCAGCATGCATAAGCAGTGCCCCCCTAGCATGATATCTGCCTTGTTCACACTCAAGAAACATATGTTTGTTGTATGAATGAATAATTAGAGTCAGATGAATTCAAGAAAGTGAAGATTGAGGAAAAGACTTGAATTTGAGAATTTGCAGATCAGAATGACGGCAGAGGATGAGATGGTTTGATGGCATCACTGACTCAATGGACATGAGTTTGGGTGGACTCCGGGAGGTGGTGATGGACAGGGAGGCCTGGCGTGCTGTGGTTCATGGGGTCGCAAAGAGTCGGACATGACTGAGTAACTGAACTGAATAATCTTAAAGAAGTTAGTTTCGGATTAGAGAATAAAAAGTAAAAAAGGGAAAGCAGAAGGGTTTGTGGAGTTTATCTGAAGAGAAATATTTTCATCTGATGGAGAGAAAAATAGTAATGAAGGCAATTTTATTAGTTTCAAAACAGTGAGGGAACATCTTTGTAGATCTTCTTTATCTGTTAACTTTGAATGAGTGTACAATAAGAAGACTTGGCTCAGGAAATGGTCCCTCAAAGAATCCCTGAACTTTCTAGGACATGCCTACTGTTTCTGGGGTATTGTTATGACTTAAGGGATTAAGTTAGAAATCTATCAATTACTGAGCCAATTACAGTAATCAGTTACAAATTGATCAGTTACCAGTTTATTAATTTTATGTCTCCCTGGGGTGACATAAAAATGAAGAGCCAAGGAGTGCAGTGTTGACAATCCATCTGACCTATTTTTACGTTCCGTGTGAATTGATACAGTATTACCAGAAAGGGCTTCATTGTAGAATTAATAGAACAGTCATGGAAGGACTTCATCAATCCAGACCCTCGTTTCCCAGAGATGTCTGCTCAGGACCCAGGAGGCTTTTTAGATCTTGCAGCATAGCCAGTCAGCAGCTTCAGCACCTGGGCCCAGATCACGTGGCTTCTGTTCCATTCTTCGGTTACTGCATCACCTTCTCTTTGAGAAGATTTTAAAATTTAAGATTTTGTTTATTCAAAGAGTTTCTTTGCTGTTTTAATCTGAAGAAAGAATTTAAAACTTGTTATTTAGTGTAACATCTGCCTAATTCAAAAAGATAGAGAGATGACTATTTCTTTGACCACGGACTGTTCCAGAGGGTTTTTTGCATAGTTCCCCCTCAGATTCAGTGACTGCTTGTGTGTCCTGAATTACTCATTTCTTTTGAAGATCATATGAGATACTTAAAGATTTCTTTCAGAGTTTATTTGAGAGAGATTGAGTAAAGGGATGGGATGCTATCTGAAAGTTATATTTATAGAAAGATAGCGGGGGGGGGTGGGGTTAAAGTTAATGAAAGGCAACCTCAAACATAATTACAAGTAGGCGGAAGAAAATTCTGCTACTCCCAAATTAAATTTGAATCCCTAAAGAAAATTTATTTGGACTCAGAGCATTTTTCTTATTCATTTTAGAAGCAGAATGCATTGAAAATTAATGTTGAGATTTGTAGTAGCAATATTTGAAATATCTTTCATTTCAAAATTTTAAATTGTAAAAATACTAAAAACACCAGCAGTGCTATAATTTTTAATTCTGGTGGTTCACCTTCTGATGACATTTTATGGCTGCCTTTTTCTTTGTTGAAATGATGTGTGGAATTAGGGAAATCATGAACAGAGGAAAATGATGGGGAGGGACAGGGCTGGGCAGAGGCAGATAATGGCCACCCTGAACTCAGTTTCCCAAGCCTGATAGGAGAGTTTTCCTACTAAATTGCCTCTGTGATTCAGAAGCTCTTTGCTCTTTTTATAACAGGAAGTGGTGATATTGCTGCTAGTCTAGATTATTTCTCGTATTGACCTTTATTGTGTTTGATTTTGTGATCCCAACTTAAAAAAAAAAAAACTCTTGGGTGTAGACAGGAGAGAATTCTTTCCCATATTTTAGGGAGTGGTATTAAAATACATTTATTTCGTTCTGTAGTTCTATTTAATACTTCCTCACAGATAAAGACCCTTTCCTTCTGTGTGGTTGTGACGTTGCTTGGGTGTGCCTTGCTTTAATGATATCGGACATGAGAAAGCTGGTAAAAATTCATGAAGCTACCCATGACATAGGGCCGTGAAGTACATGAATTTATCAGTTATTTTTACGCAGACTGGTCTTATTTCTCAACATTCACGGCATAGTTAGGTGGCATTTTTATTTTGTAAAGTCTTCTGTTAATGACTGGATATGGGTGAAACCTAGAGTTTTTCCTTTCTAAGGATAATATTTTAGGAAGTCTCTATTGAAGGATAAATGTGTATGGATGAAGGGAACTTCCAGTCGCTTAATTCTGTTGCCTTTTTGTGGAAACTAAGGCCTAGAGAGGGAAGATGACTCCTCCAAGATCTAAGAGGGAGAAATTTGGACCTAACTTCTCTTCTCAGATCCCTGCTTTTTGTCCATGGGTCAAATTCTGCCCCGTGTTTGTCCATTCTTCCTCTGACCGCCATTAGTTCTTAGCTTAGCCTTTGTGTCAGACATGTGGCCTACTGGCCTCTAACGTGTTTTGCTAGGCCTTTGTACTGTTTACAGTTTCTTAAAATTTCTTAAAATGCTGTCAACGTTAAAGATAATAAATTTCCACACACAGTTTCAGCTCTGGCTGCTTTGAGAAAACTGTAGGAAGATTATTAGGCTGAGTAAGGTTGAGTCTCTTGTTTGTGAGTGACTGCTGCCCCCTTTGGGTGGGACTCAGACTCTCTTCAGGTTCATCGTGGGAATCAATCACCATTTCTTTTGTGCTCCTCATTGTCTTAGCGTTTGCGTTTGGAACCTTCCTCTATCCTAATGAGATTTAGTTCCTAGTTATGCCCCACCTGGGATGGACTTTGATGTGTATTACATCTTCTTTTAAATTCTTGCCTGTAGGTAGAGGCTGTCTCTTATTTTCATACATCTTTCTGTTGCCATAGTGGCCCACCAGCTCTATTCTGATGGCCAAGAGCATAGTAAACGATCAATAAAGACTTATTAAGTTGGTACAAAGGTAATTGCAGTTCTGAACCATGAATCAGTGCACCGCAATGAATCAGTGTAACTAGGCTCCAACACATCTTTATTAATCAAAATAGTAACCATTGCAATCAACACATTTTGCTAGCCAGAAATGTTTGTTTATTCCTGCAGTGTAAAAATCCATGCTTCAGGATTTGACAAACTCTTGGAAGGCATTTTCTGCCTCTTGGTGGTTGTGGAAATGTTTTTCCTACAAAAAGTTGTGGAGATGCTTAAAGAAGTGGTAGTCGGTTGAGGAGAGGCCAGGTGAATATGGTGGATGAGGCAAAACGTTATAGCCCTATTTGTTCAACTTCTGAAGCGTTGGTTGTGCAACGTGTGGTTGGACATTGTTGTGGAGAAGACTTGAGCCCTTTCTGTTGACCACTGCCAGCTGCAGGCCCTGCAGTTTTCGGTGCATCTCATCAATTTGCTGAACATACTTCTCTGATATATTGGTTTTGCCAGGGATTCAGAAAGCTGTAGTGGATCACACGGGCAGCAGACCACCAGTGACCATTGCGTTTTTTTGGTGCAGGTTTGGCTTTAGGAAGTGCTTTTGGAGCTTCTTCTCGATCCTCTCAGTTGGTCGTTGTCACCTTCCAGTGGCTGGCCACTGTACTTCTCATCTTCAAGGCTCTCATCTCCTTTGCAAAACTTCTTGAGCCACCACTGCCCTGTGTGTTCATTAGCAGTTCCTGGGCCAAACGCATTGTTGATGTTGCAAGTTGTCTCTGATGCTTTACAACTTGAATTTTAAAAAATCGTTTGAATTTGCTTTTTGTCTTCTATAGCCTCAAATAAATATAAAATACACAACAAGTAGTAAGTCATTAGCAAAAAAAAAAAAAGAAAAGCAAGAAATGTGCATTAAAATGATGTATAACATGACCACACGTATTTAGAAACGTATTCCAATATCAAACGGCAAAGTTCAACAATGCAAAACCGCAATTACTTTTGCACCAATCTAATAGAACCGTAGAGCAGAGGACCTCACGTTTTTCTATAATGAGTCAGATAGTAATTATGTTAGTTTTTGTAGACTCTCTTACAGTTGTTCAACTCTGCTGTTGTACCGTGAAAGCATCCAAGACAAAACCAAACAAATGGGCATGGCTGTATGTAGTCCAATGAAACTTTATAAATAAAAACAGACAGCAGACCAGATTTGGCTGAGGGGCTGTGATTCAGTGACCCCTGCCATGGAATCTTAGTATTACAAGAAAACTCAAACACTTTATTCTCAGTTATCATATACATGTTTTTTTTCTGTTTATACTACACACTTATTGTCACACCTTTCCAATATCCCCTATTTTTTATGAGTCTTAACTGCAAGGATTTATTTATAAAACAGTCTCTATTTATGAGGAGAATAAAAGAGGGTGGATAATTTCAGGTTGTTGACTTGAATGTGCTGTATTTATATTTGTTACAGATAATAATTGAGTTATCCTAGATTACATGTATTCATGACAGTCTAAATCTAGGTTTTTCTAGGTGGCACATTTTCAGAAATATTCTGTGATGCATACTTTCTCAGAAGACATGAGTGGGGCAATTTAATGATGCTAATAATAGTTTTATAGAAACGAGTTGTCATATGGCCTCTAATGGCCTGCCACCTATTTAAATCTTTCTGAATCTGTCTCGCAGCAGGTAATAATATTCTACTGTTGTTGATACTTGGAAACACGTTCTTCAAATAGCTAAATGATTAAACATTTCCTTGTAGCTGTATTTGCAAGATGATGTTTTTTCATACTGTGAAGGGCACTTATTTTTAAGTTTGTAAGATTGTGTGCCTTTAGAGATTTGGATCCAGAGCTTCATTTGTATAATTAATAGATTGTGAAGTATGGGCAAATAGATTTTCAAATGTTGGAATGGTTATAGCTTTACTTTCATTGGGAAGCTCTGAGGGGAGTTTCTGTTGAGTTCAGTTCATTCGCTCAGTCGTGTCTGACTCTTTGCCACCCCATGAATCGCAGCACGCCAGACCTCCCTGTCCATCACCAACTCCCGGAGTTCACTCAGACTCACGTCCATCAAGTTGGTGATGCCATCCAGCCATCTCATCCTCTGTCGTCCCCTGCTCCTCCTGTCCCCAATCCCAGCATCAGAGTCTTTTCCAATGAGTCAGCTCTTTGCATGTGGTGGCCAAAGTATTGGAGTTTCAGCTTTAGCATCAGTCCTTCCAGTGAACACCCGGGACTGATCTCCTTTAGAATGGACTGGTTGGCTCTCCTTGCAGTCCAAGGGACTCTCAAGAGTCTTCTCCAACACCACAGTTCAAAAGCATCAATTCTTTGGCACTCACTGGAGTTTATTAGTGAGAAGTTTTTGGTTGTGGCCAGAAATTGTAAGCTGGCCTTAGGATGAAGGGATAACTGTAGCTTCAGGCTATCTGGATTCAGAGGTACAGGGAGGTTGTCAGAGGTTACTTGCATACCCCCGTTTCAGTTCTGTTTTACTCCCTGTTGGATCCATCCCCTCCTGGTGGCTAGATGATTGCCAGAAATTCTACAGTCAGCAGCGCCTTCTAAGAAGACGCTTATTTCTAATAATTCCAACAAAAGTCCTGTTCTAGACTCTCATTTCCTCTGATTGTCCTGGCTGAGGTTTAAAAGTGTCCATCTATGAACCAGACCCATGGTCAGGAGGCAGTGATTGGCCAAGCCTGCATCTGTGCCTGTCTCTGGAGCTGAGATGGGCTCAATCTCACCCAAACTATATAGAGTGGGTGGGAGAAGTGGTTCTCTATGATAGACTAAGGCATTATTACCAGAGAAGGGTATAGAAGGCCTTTCCCAATGCAGGATTTAAATAATATTTCCTTATGTATTCCTCAAAAAGTTAGTTCATCACTTCGCCCTTTAATCCTTCTGGGTTTAGCATGTAATTTAAAAGTCAGTAATACCATAGTTTCTTACTTAGATTGTGTGTTCATTGAGATCAGCTCTTGTATCTTGCCCCATTCTGCCATCCTAACACAGAGTTGGGTTCAGTAAGTACTTAAACTCATAGAATTTTAGAATTGGAATCTCTCAGCCATTTCCCTTTCAAATATTATTTCTAGCCTAATAGCTTCAGTTTATAGATGAGGATGCCAGCTCATTGAAAGGCCTTGTGACTTGTTCAAGGCATGGGACTCACTAATGCAGGTGTTGGAATTCAAACCCAATTCTCCTAGTTTTTGTGACAACAGGACTAAAAGCCTGGTTCATGGATTGATTCAACCAAATAGTAGATTTCTTTCTAAGGTCAAAGAAGCCTTTGGTAGCAAATCAGTAACAGTAAAAAAAAAAAAAAAACTCTTCAAATTGTTTTGGAATTCTAGAAGTGTATTTTATCATAGTATGAAACTCAGCAAATCAGTTGGCGAAAGGTTGGAAAGGAAGGATGAGACCCACATGACAGAGGCGAGTTGAGTGCCATGACCAGAGGAGGGTCTCTGTGAATGGAGAAGCAAGGAAGAAGCTGAGAAATGCTCTCAGGGGATCGAATGGGAACTGGTAGCTAACCAGGCTCTCAGGGAGGTTTAGAGGGTGTTTGCTGTGTCCCCTGCATGGGTGATTGCATGCGACTGTGTGCTGATGTGGTACTGGAGTCATGGGAGGAAAGACCTTGAGCTCTGTCCCTGTGCTGTGAAACCACAGGTGGCTTGAGGTGGGGGCATTGTGGCCCAGCACGCCCCTTCACACACCTGTAAGGACTGAAGCCCAATTAGGTGAGTGTGGCTGTGTCGTCGGAAAAATGATCACGTGTCATGTTTAGGAAAACAGGGAGAGGGAAGTTAGGCCCAGCCACTGTGATGGATGCCACGAGTCTGAAACTTGGAGGGCTTTTTCTCATTGGAAATTGGTGATAGGACTGATAGAGAACTATAATAACTGGGAACTAGAAAATGATCTTTGAGGAGCATAGGTTTGATTCTGGGCCTATCTGGTTTTAAGAAATGGTGGACCATCTAAATAACACCCTTTCTGTTTATTTGTGTCTTCAGTTTCTTTTATCAACATCTCATTTTTAGAAGAGAGATCTTTTACCTCCTTTGTTAAATTTATTCCTAAGTATTTTATTGTTTTTGATGCTACTTTAAATGGATTGATTTATTTCTTTATCAGAAAATTCGCTGTAGGTGGATAGAAATGCTACTGATTGTTACAGATTAATTTTATATCCTGCAACTTAACTGATTCATTAATTACACTAACAGTTTTTTGGGTTGAGTCATTAGGATTTTCTATATATTAAAAAGATCATGTCATCCTAAAATAGATTATGCTTTTTCCTTTGCAATTCTGATATTCTTTTGTTTTTCTCTTTCTTGCCTGCTTGTTCTGAAAGTGAAGTTGCTTAGTTGTGTCCGACTCTTTGTGACCCCGTGGACTATAGCCTACCAGGCTTCTCTGTCCATGGGATTTTCCAGGCAAGAATACTGGAGTGGGTTGCCATTTCTAGCTAGTACTTTAGTACTGTGTTGAATAGGAGTGGTTAGTTGGAATTTTTGTCTTGTTCTTAATCTTAGTGGAAAAGTGTCTGACTTTTCATCACTGAGTATCATGTAGCTATGAACTTGTCATATATGGCCTTTATTATGTTGATGTGTTCTTTCTATGCCGAATTTAAAAGTTTTTATTATGAATGGATGCTGACTTTTGTCAGATGCTTTTTCTGTATCTATTGAGATGATCATGTGATTCTGTTAATGTGATATATCACACTAATTTTGTGTTGGTTGAACCATCATTACATCCCAGGTATAAATCTCACTTGATAATGATAAGTGTTTTCATGTGCTGCTGAATTGGGTTTGCTAGTATCTTAGTGAGAATTTTGTGCCTACATTCTTCAGGGATATCAGCCTATAGTTTTCTTGTAGTGTCCTTTTCTGTGGTTTGGTATCCAGATAATATATTGGTCTTATAAAATGAGTTTGGGAGTATTCCCTTCTCTGATTTTTTTTGGGGGGGGGCTGGGGGCGGGGGGTCGGTGAGTTTGAGAAACATTGGTGTTAGTTCTCCTTTAAATGTTCAGCAAAATTCACCCGTGAAGCCTTCTGGTCCTGAGGTTTGGGAGATTTTGATGACCAATTCAGTCTGCTGAGGAGAAAATTCAATACTCTTTTTTCTTCAGTGCTCACATTTTCTTAACCTTGGTGCTTGCAGTATAGCTTGTCTACACATGCTGGTATTACATAAGGAATCTGATGGAACGTAAAGTTTAAAATTAGTTATTTTAAGATGAACCAAACTAATAAATTTGAGGCATTATAAAAAGAAGGCAGCAAATTATATAATAATACTATTATTATTCTGCTGTTTATTGAGATTATTATTTGAGAAGCATATTAAAAATCATGTGATCTCAAGGAAAACACCATCCTATGAGGTAGGTATAATTATCTCCATTCCATAGGTGAGGAAATAAAAGACAATAAAGCCTCAAGTAAATTGCTTTTAGAAAAATGTGTAAATATCTATAGAGTGTTTCATTTCCTTACAATTCTGAATAGTAATATAGGATGATATTTTTACTAACACAACCATTGAGTTAATTATATTTAGATGGCCATCCATGATTACTATTAGTTTTGCAGGCTTATTTTTAATAGATTAATCAAAGATTGGGACTTTGAATGGTATTTGGTACCACCAGCAATTCAGAAGTTTGAAGACTTTGTTAATGTGGCCTGACTGTTTATTATTGGATTACTGATGGGACTGGATGCATTTTAACTAGAATTGCTGGCCTGAAAGGAAGAAAACTCATTCCAAAAGGCCAACTTCTAACTGTTCAGATTGATAGTTCTTAATTGTGTTATCATAATATATTGAGTTTTCTATCGGATGAATACCTTAAGAGAAACATTAACTTCCTAGAAAATCTTTCCGATGCTACTCAAATAGCTTGTGGTGGAGAAGAAAGGCCCATAAATGCTTTCTATGTCCATTATAAGTCAGTAAAATATTGGATAACTATAGACAACACTGAAGAAGCAACTTTTATTTAGATATGTAAAATAAAATACGGAATGTGCTTATTAAAAAACTACCTAAGTGCTGACTTTTATTTTTAAATGTGGGGGCTTTGAGAGTGGTAGCTAATAATTGATGACATTTTGAATTTTAAGGAAAAACTATTGAGTTAGAGAACATGAATTTTAGCAGTGTTATCTTCATAGTTTGAACTAGTTCAAAGAAATTCATAAAATGGCAGTAGCATTTTATAGAGGCAGGAAAACCAGCGCTAGGGGAAGCAGAACATAAAGCAATACAAGGCAATAGGCAGTTTTCCACTCTATCGCATATGCTAACATCGGAACACAGAGGATTTTCAAGTCACTCTATTGTTCTCCTTTCCTTCCTTCCTTGGAAGTGAGCTGTTGTATAAATAGTGTAGGTCTAGTTTGTATACACTGCAAATGCCTAGACTCCAACCTCAGTGGTTCTGATTCAGTCATCTTGGGCAGGCGGGATCCAGAGATTTGCTATTTTTAAACATTTCCTGGTTGGAAACCACGAGATAAATTCATAACTCAGTAGCATGTCTAACTATACCTTGAGAGGATTTCCAGTTATGACAAGGAACCCCATTGTAAAGGCCTGGTTTTGAGTTATTCTATCAGATCACAAACATTTTCTGAGTGTCTGCACTGTGCTAGGCATTTCTCGTGAGCTAGAGAGTTCTTAATCTAGTTGACAGGCAGAAGAGGGGTAGTGTTGGCAAACAGTGCAATATGTTAGGTGTTGTAGAAAGAATATAAACGGAGGTCATTGAGTGTGACTGAAGAATACCTTGGAGAATGATATGGCAACCCACTCCAGTATTCTTGCCTGGAGAACCCCATGGACAGAAGAGCCTGGCAAGCTGCAGTCCATAGGGTCACACAGAGTCAGACACAACTGAAGTGACTTAGCACGCACAAAGAATACATAATGGATCCCAGAGTAGGGCTTTTTGATGCTATTTAATATTGCAGCAGAGTCCCCTACTCTGTACACGGGTTTGGTCATATTGTGTGCTTTTGGGAAGTTTATTTTTGGATATAAAGTAAATTAAAGATGAGAATTTAATGAGCTGAGATCATTGAGATCCTTGAAATCATTGCAAAGAAGTAAAAATCATGGGTGCCAGATCAGTTAGAATTAGATTCTACTGTCCGGTGTACAGGAGCTTAAGCCAGCTAGAAAGTTATTTCTGCAAACATATTTGGAGGTAAATAGTCTAGGGCTAACATGATGGCCCCCTGATCTTTCAGAATCCAGTCTTTTTCTATTTTGTTGCT
This sequence comes from Ovis canadensis, assembly GCF_042477335.2. Lineage (NCBI taxonomy): Eukaryota > Metazoa > Chordata > Mammalia > Artiodactyla > Bovidae > Ovis > Ovis canadensis. The sequence continues at coordinate 37,916,384 of NC_091260.1, forward strand.
TTATCTGCCAAAGCATGGCTTATACTTTGCTATCCCAAATGGCTGCTTGAGCTCAAGCCATCATGCCCACATTTCAGACAGTAGTAATAAAGGCATAGAGTAGTATTTCCCCTTTTTAAAAGGAAACATCATGGAATTTCATCCTCAGTTCAGTACAGTCGCTCAGTCGTGTCCGACTCTGCAACCCCAAGAATTGCAGCACTCCAGGCCTCCCTGTCCACCACCAACTCCCGGAGTTCACTCATACTCAAGTCCATCGAGTCAGTGATGCCATCCAGCCATCTCATCCTCTGTCGTCCCCTTCTCCTCCTGCCCCCAGTCCCTCCCAGCATCAGAGTCTTTTCCAATGAGTCAACTCTTCGCATGAGGTGGCCAAAGTACTGGAGTTTCAGCTTCAGCATCATTCCTTCCAAAGAACACCCAGGACTGATCTCCTTCAGAATGGACTGGTTGGATCTCCTTGCAGTCCAAGGGACTCTCAAGAGTCTTCTCCAACACCACAGTTCAAAAGCATCAATTCTTCGGCACTCAGCCTTCTTCACAGTCCAGCTCTCACATCCATACATGACCACTGTTTCATCCTAGTTTTGCTTAATTCCCATATTTCAGAGTGTATGGTCACACAACCACAGATAAAGCTGAAGAGTACAGCATTTTCCCCAGAGGGCCATGTTCTCTTACTAAGGAAGGAGAGGAAAATAAGTATTGTGGAACCTCTCTGGCAGTCTTTGCCACAGGGGCTCAGACTCCCAAATACCCCAGAGAAACCAAGAACTTTTGAAAGCATTTTTTTTTCCAGATGACTTTTTACCCAAGTAGATGTTAAGTATATCACCTTATCTGCACTAATATTGGGGTTAAAAAAGAAATACTCTATTGACACATGCCAGTATTTTACTGTAGAAGGGTATTTGACCTGTAATTTGCACATAACATTTTTTAATTATAGAAATTAATGTCTTGAATGATAGTGTTAGTTGCTTCTGGATTATAGAATATGAAAAACAATGGTAGGAATGAAAGACGTTTCCTTTGCCCCAAGTTAGTTCAGTTTTTTACCAAATGCTAGCCTTAGTGATTCCTTCAAATGTTACAAATTGACCTAAATATTGTTTCCTACCAGGGATAAGATGTTGTTTCCTGCTAGGTTCTGCTATAAGATGGTGCAGAACCTTTGATCTTGGGGTTAGAAGACCTGGATTTCAATCTTGATCCTACATTTACTCCTTTTATCATCTTAGAAGAATCATTGGCCTAGCTCAACATCTATAAAGTAGCCCTAGTCTTTTACCTCGGGATTATTGCTGTGGATTAGATTGGATAGCTATAACACTTGCATTTTAAAAGTAGTTAATTTTATCGCTTTCATCTGCCAGTCATAAATATCTGGCCCCAAATCTTAGAGAGTTACAGTAAGTCTCTGGGGTTACGCTTTCATATCTCTAAGAATACTTTTTTGGCTCTTGAAATGTGTTGATTACCTTATTCTTTATTATAGCAACTTGATCTGTTTCCCTTGAGGGTGATTTGGAAAGCTTTTTTTATTTAACCTTTACTCAAGGTTTTTCTTGTTCTTTGAAGAGACGATTGGTCTGTGAAGTTGGCTTTATGTCAAGGTCAAGTTCTTGAGTCAGCACTGCTGAAGAATATGAACTTAAGATCACTTTAGAGATAACTGCTTATCCTCATGCGCCATGTTCTTGAAAAAGACCCTGGTAGGGTAACGTGGGAAGAATGGAGCATCCTTTGGGCCACAGTTCCGTCTTCTGTCTTGTGCTACAGGCTGGCTTTAGAAGTCAGGAAAGGGACATTTACTGTCAGCATCCTCAGTGTTCTAATAGTTCCTGGGTTCTTGGCTCTTTTTATTGTTTTGTTTTTGCTTGCTTGTTCTGCTGTTTGTTTTAGAGCTAGGGTTTGGGTTGAAGGTATTTCAGGCTCAGAATTTGGAGCTGGCACTGAGCACTGGAAAAGTGGTCACATACAGTGCTTCCAGGGCAGAAAGGGCCACTCACCCCCAGATCTGGGCTTGTCTTTGGATGTGAAAGATTCAGTGGCCTGGTTGTTCCTTCTTCTTGCTTTCTCATTTTGGTTTGCAATTTTGTTAACCTTACAGGTGGGGTAACCATAATGACAGGAAGGATGTTGGGAGTTGGTAATACGGAAAGAAGGGCTGGATGCTTTCCCACACCCTTACAACTAAATAGATGATCTCTTCCTCCCCTTCTAGGTACTCTTGTGGTTTTATTTTTTCACACTTAAAATTGGAATCCAGTTGGAATTTAGTTCAGAATAAGGTGTGAGGCAACTTTGCTTTTTTCCCTCATGGTCAGTCAATTGCTCAGTCCCATTATACATTAAACAGATGAATTATCCATCAGTTTCCCTTTGTTTATTTTCCATAGATGGAACAATTTTTGATTAAAAATGTATTTTTGAAGACTCGGCACATTCAAGACAAATCCTGCTAAAGATCACCTCCATTTATCTTAATTAACTAACACGGTAGTCTCAGATGGCAGCAGCCTTACGGGTTATATCTGGTGTGCCAGGTTTCCAATTATAGCATTCGTAATGAATTTTTATTTTTGAGAATTGTGTTATTTAATGCTTTGTGTATGCAAAGAAACTTTATTAATAATCCTGTTACGCTATTCTAAATGGACATAATGTATTAGAGCACTGCTGTGCACAGACTTTAGCACATGGCGGTTGGTGCCTGCCCTGTTACCAGGCAACAGTGACTGTGGGTCCATTAGTGCTGCTACTGTCCACTGGTCAGCACTGCAGTGGGCCCCTCCCCCAAGCAAGCGAGTGTCAGTGAAGGAGTGATGGTCGTCAGGCAGAGAGAGAGGTAAGAGGTGGATCCTGGCCTTCTCCCGGGGCCCTCCAGCTCACCTCTCCTTCAGGCTAGCAGGTGAGCTGGACGGCTCAGGGAACAGAACAGACCTGGGGCTGTGTCCTGAAGGACTCCAGAGCCCTCGCCAGGGCCACACACTGGCCAGGCCCAGGCCTTGAGGCAGCAGCAGTGAGCCTTTCCCCCTATCCCTGCCTCAGTGACCTGGACCTAATAGCAGTGCCATTTGCGGGACCTGGCGCCTTCCATTTGGGTGAGCTGAGGAGCCTGAGGGTCAGTTGGGTCCTGGGCACCTGACTCCTTTATATTGATCTCCCTGTCTAGTCACGTGCCATCAGCACACTAGTTGAGTTCTGGTCTCTACTGATGGGGAGAGTAGGAAGAATGGGCATGGAGGCAGACAGTGAATTCCCTTATAAATATGCAGGTGCCCTGGCAGTTGTACACATCCCTTCCACTTCCATTCCATTGGTGCCACATGGCCACACGTGGCTGCAAGCTGCGTTCTCCAGTTACATGGCCATGTGTGTGGTTAAAGTTTTTTTTTTTTTTTTAATAGGAAGATTCTTGGGTTCAACAAGCTCTGGTGGGTTACTTTTCAGCTTGGAGAATTTCTGAAGAATTAAGGTGAAGTGTAACTTGCCTCTTGTGCCCTCAAAAAACCCGAGATGCTACTTGCCATAGTAAAAGATCACACTTAACTAGGATAGAGGTTTCTCTGTGCACGTCTGAGTAGTCTTATTTTAAATGCCTCCAGCAAAACAGGTTAGCGATGGCCCTACTTTTTTGACTCCAGTCTTAGTTTTCCAACAGGAACCTGTTGCTCTTTGATTATCAGGAAAGGAGTTCAGGTGGAGGAGACTGCTACAGTTTGTATGGGGGGTAGAGTGGGCAGTCATGATATTCCTTGTACTTCTCACGAGTTTCACTCTTGAAAGGTAATCTCTGTCAACCCCCAGAGTCTTTTGGTTGATCTTCTGCCCTTAGTTTTAGTTCTGAGGAAGGATGTGTTTTCTCACACACATTACCTTACCCTTTTTGCCTCTTTTTGGGTCCTTTTGGTCATTTTCTTGTAGAGCACATTTTTAAGTCTGGTTTTACTTTGCCATTTTATTGTAGGCCTTTATTCTTATTTTAGTTAAATTTCAGATGATTTATTTCCATGTTCTTATACATATTTTTCCAGCCTGATTGATATATAATTGGGATATAACATTGTAAGTTTAAAGTGTACAGTGTTATGATTTGATATGTTTAGTGTGTGAAATGATTACCACAATAAGATAAATTCACACATCCATCACCTCACATTATTACAATGGTAAAAGGTAAAAACATGTAAGATCTACTGTCTTAGCAACTTTGCAGTTTATAATACAGCATTAATAACCATCTTTTTATAAAGCCCTGCTGCCATGGTAAAACCCTTAGAATTCTTTCATCTTGGATTGAGAGGCTGAGAGGCAGTATTAAAAGTAATAAAAAATGTTTCTTATGGTCTTATGGTGACTTGAAAATGTATACTGAACAGTTATTTTCTTTTACCTCAGAGCCCAACACATATTTGTATCATTGTGACACAGGCCAATGATAAGGGAGCCTTATAAATGAGCAATTCCCCATGTAAAACTTGAATATACAGTTTGGACATGATTGATCACTGAATCCTGGTTCCGCATATTCCCCACTCTCATCCTCACTAGTTTTTAAACTTACTCTGCCGGTGCTCATAATCCCACAAATTTCAAATGTGTTTGAGGCAATTTAGTTGGTTAATAGGAAGTTATGTTTCTTTAAGCATAGGCAGAGGGTTTTAGTAAAATGAGACAAATGTCTCAACATAAATAAAATTGGGGTACAAGTAAGAGATTAGAGTTTTAATTAGTATGAAAAAGGGGGTGTTGTTTAAATGGATGTATGCCATGGGCAACATATGATTACATTATGAAACACTGGCATATTATAAAGGCCCATAGAATTTCATATAAGTGACAACAATAGAAATTTATTCTTGGCCAGGTTCCTCCTCCTGAGTTGTTGGCTTAGAGATATTGTGTGTTCAGATAAAAAAAAAATAAAGGCTGTTGGAACAAGTACATCATTTGTCTTTTTCTACCTAATGCTCCAATTGGAATGGGTAGAGTATATTCCTTAGTGCTTGTGGTTTGGTAATACCACTGATTTTCTAGAGCTAGCCTCAGCCATAGCAGCCTCCTGAGTATAGTCCTTTAAAATAAATAATTAATTGGCATCCTTAATCTCAACTGACGTTGTTAGTAGGGTTGACTGAAAACTAAAGAAAATCAGTGGTATTACCAAACCACAAGCACTAAGGAATATACTCTTACCCATGACAATTGGAGCATTAGGTAGAAAAAGACAAATGATGTACTTGTTCCAACTGCCTTTATTTTTTTTAATCTGAACACACAATATCTCTAAGCCAACAACTTAGGAGGAGCCTGGCTAATTGTCGTCATTTATATGAAATTCTATGGGCCTTTATAATATGCCAGTGTTTCATAATGTAATCATATTTTGCCCGTGGCATATATCCATTTAAACAACACCTACTTTTTCATACTAATTAAAACTCTAATCTCTTACTTGTACTCCAATTATTATTTATTTAAAGCTAAAGAATAATTTCATGACTGTGATAGTATTATATCTCAGCACTTCATGGGTCATAGAATTTGAGACTTAAAAAAGGACTATCACAATCATCTGGTCAGATGATCCCAGTTGAAAAGGAGTAACTGTCCTTGCCAGAGTTCTGAAAAGTGGCAGAGTGGATTGTTTGTACCACCACAGCTTATCATCATCCATGGATCAAGACATCAGATGTTTTATTGATAAAGGCATTAAAAAAAAATCTTTTCCAAATACTGGTCTCATGATTTAAAAAACAGCGAGATCAACTTTCTCATTACTACTTTAACCTTCTAATAACTAGTTGATGAAATAACTAGTTATTTTCATTCCATGAGATGCTTTCAATCAATTGTTAATCCCTGTACCTTACTAAAAGCTCCCTATTTGAATATTTTGAATTAAAAAAATGCATAACATTTAAACAGTATAGAAGTATAGTAAAAAAAAAAAAAGAAAAAAAGCTCCTCCATTACTTTTTCCAGTAATACACATTTCTGCTCAGAAATAGTTTGATAAACTATTAACATGGGCTTCTGTGGTGGCTCAGTGGTAAATAATCTGCCTGCCAATGCAGGAGACTTGGGTTCAATCCCTGGGCCTGATCCCTGGGTCGGGAAGATCCCCTGGAGGAGGGCATGGCAACCCACTCCAGTATTCTTGCCTGGGAAATTCCATGGACAGAGGAACTTGGCAGGCTACAGTTCATGGGGTCGCAAAAGAATCAGACATGACATATCAACTGAAAACAACAAGCTATTAACATATTTGTTCAGTCACTGAGTCATGTCTGACTCCTCGTGACCCCATGAACTGCAGCATGCTAGGCTTCCTTGTCCTTCACTATCTCCCAAAGTTTGCTCACATTCGAAGCCATCCAGCCATCTTATCCTCTGTGTCCCCCTTCTTTCTCCTCTTGCCCTCAATTTTTTCCAGCACCAGGGTCTTTTCCAATGAGTTGGCTCTTGGCATCAGGTGGCCAAAGTATTGGAGCTCGGCTTCAGCAGCAGGCCTTCCAATGAATATTTAGGGTTAATTTCCTGTTAACATATATCTGTGCTTAAACATGGGTGTGCATTTTTAAGAACATAAATTAAATCATGCCACTCATTCTGTAACCTCATATTTTTAAACTATATATTTTAGACGTCATTCTATGTCATTACATTATTTTTAACTGTAAAAAGTATGAAGTTGTATATATTTTCACTCTTAATTTCAGAGAAGGATGCAAAGAATTAAGTTCTTTTTATTAACATTAACATACTAAGTTAAATAAAGATATGCCCCAAGCACTGATTCTCATTCAAATTTTTGGATTTTTGGCAGGTCATTGGAATGCTGAGATTGTGTGTTGAGAGTAGTTTTACTATCTGGAGGTTGGACTAATAATAATAAGTCAGCTTTATACATCAGTGCTATATGTTTCTAAATATTTTAAGATATTATTACTTAATAAACAATGCATAATTTAAACAGATTATTTTGGATAGTTTATTTATAATCAACTCATAATTCAAAAGAGGTTACTTTTTCATTAAGCATGTAGCAATGTGATTTCAAATTCATATTTGCATTTAGTTATTAAGTCTGATCCAGATTTGGCTTCATATTTTCAAGGTCTTTTTAAAATGTTTACTCAAAAAATTAAAGTTGATAATTTTCCTTTACTTATATATTGCAATTTTATTACTGTGAATTTTCTTGGAGTGAGGCCAGAACTCTTCCAAATAAACTTCTTTTGTGTTCTGTGAGCTTACATGTCCACTAGAGGGTGCATTTTACTCTTTTTCTGAATAAAGTCTCCTGTATTATGTTCTCATTTTCAAGGGCTAGCTGTGTTAACAATTATCAGAAAACAGATTTCCTAAAATTCTTAAACATGGACACTAGAAGATTGTCATTTAAAAGTCTAACTCATTAATATGAGTGTATTAAAATAGTGGCATTGAAACTAGTAGGGCCCCAGGAGGAAGCACCATTGGGTAGGGAAGCTTCATGGACAGTGTATAGGACTTGATGTGGTGTGGAAGGAAGGACTTCCCCGCTGGCACAGTGGTCAAGAACCTGCCTGCAATGCAGGAGCCGCAGGAGACATGGGTTTGATCTCTGGGTCAGGAAGATCCCGTGGAGGAGGGCATGGCAACCCACACCAGTTTTCTTGCCTGGAGAATCCCGTGGACAGAGGAGCCTGGTGGGCTACAGTCCATAGGGTCACAAAGAGTCAGGACATTATTGAAACGACTTAGCACTAGCATGTGGCATGGAAAGATCAGCCAAAGTCAAATACAATAATATCATTGTTCTCAAACTGTCTCAGGACCTCTCTACATCACTGAAAATTATTAAGGCCTATAACGAGCTTTGTTTATGTTTATTAAAGATAGCTATCATTTATTAAATAGCTAGTGAAACACTCTGAAAACATTTATTAATTCATTTATTTTATTTTTTATTAATTCATTTAAAAATAGCAGTAATAAACTATTACCTATTAATATGAATGACATTTTTCAATAAAAATAGCTATTTTCCAAAATGAAAAAAATTAGCAAGGCAAGTGGTATTATTTAAGATTTTCAGATCTTTTAACGACTGGTTTAATAGAAGATTCTTAGATTCTCGTGTGTGCTTCTGCATCTAATCTATTGCAACAGGTTTCTTTGGTTGAAGTACATTTAAAAAAATGTAGCTTCATGAAGACATGAAGTTGCAATCAGGAGGAGAATTTTTATATTATTTCTAATAATCATGAGCATTCTGTGATTCTGAGCGCATTCTCAAATGGTAGTTTCTTAAAGGTTAGCTGCAATGCTGAACCTAAAACCAATCAGTGAACTTATTCTAGCCTATTTTGTTAAAAATCCACTGGTCTGTTTTAGAAGGATATCTCACCCATGCATGATTTTGATTTATTGAGTTACAAGATTGCAAAATTGACACAATATATTAAAAAAGTCACATTTGTTAATATCACTAGTGATCTCATTAAAAAAGGATTTCAGTATTGGGATTTTGTCAAGTTCATGGGGGCAGATACAGGTTTTCCAAAAATTTAATTTTCATTTGAAAGCTTAAATTTATCATTGGCAAAATACTAACAGTTGTTTTCCTTGAATTGACAAGCTTACTTCATTTATTTTTCAGAAAATGTTTGTGAAATATGCAAGTTTGGAAAATTATACTTTGTTAGTGATTTTTTTCAGTAAAAAGGGAGTTCCATGAAAGAAAAAAGCCAGTTCAGTTCATTAAGTAACTTTTCTTGCTACAACCCTCGTACTTTGTTATGTAGCAAAAATGCTCTATGCATATCTTCCATTTCATCATAAAATGATAAAAAGAAAGGTAATAATAAAGATAAAGCATAATAATTAGGAGGCATATATGCCAGTGTTTGTTGCAGTACTATTTACAGTAGCTAGGATATGGAAGCAACCTAGATGTCCATCAACAGATGGATGGATAAAGAAGTTGTGGTACACATGTGCAGTGGATTATTGCTTAGCCATAAAAAAGAGCACATTGGAGTCAGTCCTAATAAGGTAGATGAACCTAGAGCCTGTTATGCAGAGTGAAATAAGTCAAAAAGAGAAAAACAAATATATTAACACCTGTATAATAGGCTAATAGAGTTTTTCCAAGAGAATGCACTGGTCATAGCAAACACCCTCTTCCAGTAGCATAAGAGAAGACTCTACACATGGACATCATCAGATGGTCAATACCGAAATCAGATTGATATGTACTTTGCAGCCAAAGATGGAGAAGCTCTATACAGTCAGCAAAAACAAGACCAGCTGACTGTGGCTCAGATCACTAACTCCTTATTTCCAAATTCAGACTAAAGTTGAAGAAAGTAGGGAAAAACTACTAGACCATTCAGGTATGACCTAAATCAAATCCCTTATGATTGTACAGTGGAAGTGACAGGGATTAGATCTGATAGGCAGAGTGCCTGAGGAACTATGGATGGAGGTTTGTGACATTGTACAGGGAGCAGTGATCAAGACCATCCCCAAGAAAAAGAAATGCCAAAAGGCAAACTAGTTGTCTGAGGAGGCCTTACAAATAGCTGTGAAAAGAAGAGAAGTGAAAGGCAAAGGAGAAAAGGGAAAGATGTACCCATTTGAATGCAGAGTTCCAAAGAATAGCAAGGAGAGATAAGAAAGCCTTCCTCAGTGATCAGTGCAAAGAAATAGAGGAAAACAATAGAACAGGAAAGACTAGAGATCTCTTCAAGAAAATTAGAGATACCAAGGGAACACTTCATGCAAAGATGGGCTCAATAAAGGACAGAAATGGTATGGACCTAACAGAAGCAGAAGATACTAAGAGGAGGTGGCAAGAATACACAGAAGAACTGTACAAAAAAATCTCTTCATGACCCAGATAACCGAGATGGCGTGATCACTCACCTAGAGCCAGATATCCTGGAATGTGAAGTCAAGTGGGCCTTAGAAAGCATCACTACGAACAAAGCGAGTGGAGGTGATGGAATTCTGGTTGAGCTGTTTCAAATCCTGAAAGATGATGCTGTGAAAGTGCTGCACTCAATATGCCAGCAAAATCGGAAAACTCAGCAGTGGCCACAGGACTGGAAAAGGTTGATTTTCATTCCAATCCCAAAGAAAGGCAATGCCAAAGAATGTTCAGACTACCACAGAATTGCACTCATCTCACACGCTAGCAAAGTAATGCTCAAAATTCTCCAAGCCAGGCTTCAACAGTATGTGAACCATGAGCTTCCAGATGTTCAAGCTGGTTTTAGAAAAGGAAGAGGAACCAGAGATCAAATTGCCGACATTCGTTGAATCATAAAAAAAAAAACGAGAATTCCTGAGAAACATCTATTTCTGCTGTTTTGACTATGCCAAAGCCTTTGACTGTGGATCACAACAAACTGTAGAAAATTCTGAAAGAGATGGAAATACCAGACCCCATTACCTGCCTTCTGAGAAATCTATATGCAGGTCAGGAAGCAACAGTTAGAATTGGACTTGGGACGACAGACGACTGGTTCCAAATTGGGAAAGGAGTACGTCAATGTTGTAGATTGTCACCTTGCTTATTTAACTTATATGCAGAATACATCATATGAAATGCTGGAATGGATGAAGCACAAGCTGGAATCAAGATTGCTGGGAGAAATATCAATAACCTCAGGTAACGCAGATGACACTACCCTTATGGCAGAAAGCAAAGAACTAAAGAGCCTCTTGATGAAAGTGAAAGAGGACAGTGAAAAAGTTGGCTTAAAACTTAACATTCAGAAAACTAAGATCATGGCATCCAATCCCATCACTTCATGGCAAATAGATGGGGAAACAATGGAAAAAGTGACAGACTTTATCTTTTTGAGCTCCAGAATCACTGCAGATGGTGACTGCACCCATGAAATTAAAAGACGCTTAATCCGTGGAAGAAAATTTATGACCAACCTAGACAGCATATTAAAAAGCAGAAACATTACTTTGCCAACAGAGATCCATCTAGTCAAAGGTATGGTTTTTCCAGTGGTCATGTATGGATGTGAGAGTTGGACTATAAAGAAAGCTGAGTGCTGAAGAATTGCTGCTTTTGAACTGTGGTATTGGAGAAGACTCTCGAGAGTGCCTTGGACTGCAAGGAGATCCAACCAGTCCATGCTAAAGGAAATCAGTTCTGAATATTCATTGGAAGGACTGATGCTGAAGTTGAAACTCCAATGCTTTGGCTACCTGATGCAAAGAACTGACTCATTTGAAAAGACCCTGCTGCTGGGAAAGACTGAAGGCGGGAGGAGAAGGGGACGACAGAGGATGAAATGGTTGATTGACATCACCGACTCGATGGACATGAGTTTGAGTAAACTCTGGGAGTTGGTGATGGACTGGGAGGCCTGGCGTGCGGCCGTCCATCGGGTTGCAAAGAGTCAGACACAGCTGAGGGACTGAACTGAACTGAACTGAACACCTATATATGGAATCTAGAAAGATGGTACTGATGAGCTTATTTGCAAGCCAGCAGTGGAGACACAGACATAGAGAACTTGTGGACACAGTGGGGGAAGGATAGGGTGGGATGAATTGAGAGAGTAGCATGGAAACGTATAAATTACTATATGTAAAATAGATAGCCAGTGGAAATTTGCTCTATGATGCAGGGAGTTGAAATCAGGTGCTCTGTGACAACCCAGAGGGGTGGAAGGTTGGAGAGAAGTTCAAGAGGGAGAGGACTTATGTATACCTATGGTGATTCATGTTGATGTATGACAGAAACCAACACAATATTGTAAAGCAATTTTCCGCCAATTCATCTTTTTAAAAGGTAATATATAATAAGTGAAGTGAAGTTGCTCAGTCATGTCCGACTCTTTGCGACCCCATGGACTGTAGCCTTCCAGGCTCCTCTGTCCATGGGATTTTCCAGGCAGTATACTGGAGTGGATTGCCATTTCCTTCTCCAGGGGATCTTCCCAACCCAGGGATTGAACCTGGGTCTCTCGCACTGTAGACAGACACTTTACCATCTGAGCCACCAGGGAAGTCCAATATATAATAATTAAACATAATTTTAAAAATCGCATGTGAGCAAAGTCCTTTCAAAGTCTAAGACCATTGATTTTAGTAAAACTAATAATGTTTACAGCTTCAGCAAGGCTATTCATAAGTGAAACTGACATTACTTTTACCAGTGCGTAGCAGAGAAAAATACAGTGGCTGCTGTAGTGTTTGGTGCCACTGCCATGAATTGCTAAGAGGCCAACAGTTTTACTCACCATTAATGCAAATGCTAACACAGGGCAAGAGGTTAATAATGTATTATGAAAATCATACTTCATAATAGTATTGTTAGGAGAATAACTTTGACCTTGCAAGTCCTCGGGAACCCAGGAGTCCAGGGCCCTTGGAAACAGCTGCACCAGTAAAAGGGTAGGGCTGGACATTGTGGATTGTGGAGGCCATTGCGGACAAGGACAGGGAGCTGAAAGGGATCTGAGAGTAGACTGTAGCTTTGGTTCTGGTGGGAGTAGAAGGAAGTCAGTGCAGAAAAGAATGTATCTTGAACATGGAATGGAACTTTGAGGTACTTTGAAACAAATTCCAAGCCTCTTCTTTTCATTCAGCCCCCTCTTCCCTCTCCCGGAGGGTCCCTGTGGCTCAGACAGTAAAGAATCCGCCTGCAGTGCTGGAGACCTGGGTTCTATCTCTGGGTTGGGAAGATCCCCTGGAGAACAGAATGGCTACACATTCCAGTATTCTTGCCTGGAGAATTCCATTGACAGAGGAACCTGGCGGTTCATGTCCATGGAGTCGCAAAGAGTCAAACATGACTGAGTGCCTAGTGCGCGCACACACACACACACACACACACACACACACACACACTCTCCCCACTCCAACTCTGTTTCTCTCTCACTTCTGCTCATTGGTTCTTCTATTTTTGCCCCCAAAAGGAAGCATAGGGCCTTGCTTTTTTCTATGTAGACGTTAAAATATAAACATTAGGGTGTTTTTTTTTTTTAAAGGTTTTATTTTATATTGGAGTATAGTTGGTTTACAATGTTGTGTTAATTCCAGGTGCACAGCAAAGTGATTCGGTTATATGTATACTTATATCCTTTCTTTTTCAGATTCTTTTCCCATAAAGGTTATTACAGAGTATTGAGTCGCATTCCTCATGCTATACAGTAGGTCCTTGTTGACTCTCTGTTTTATGTATAGCAGTGTGTATACGTTAATCCCAACCTCCAAATTTATCCCCCACTCCCCACCCCCCACTTTCCCTTTGGATAATCATAAGTTTGTTAACATTAGGGCCTTGAGGCCCAGCAGAGGGTGACTTCACATGCAAAGCTGAAGAGTGGATTTCTGTAGACAGTGACGAGTCTCCCTCACTTTGGCCCCTCCTTTCCGCCCTCCTTTGCTCCCTTCCTGAGAATGGTACTGGACAGCAATACCTTTTGAAAGTGTATTGTCTGGTGTATGTTACAGATCAACAATGAATGAGACATAGTACCTGCCTTCATGGATCAGTAAGGGATATAGGCACATGTCCGGAGAAGGCAATGGCAACCCACTCCAGTTCTCTTGCCGGGCTGCAGTCCCTGGGGTCGCTAAGAGTCGGGCACTACTAAGCAACTTCACTTCCACTTTAAACTTCCATGCATTGGAGAAGGAAATGGCAACCCACTCCAGTGTTCTTGCCTGGAGAATCCCAGGGACAGCGGAGCCTGGTGGGCTGCCGTCTCGAGGGTTGCACAGAGTCGGAAGCACATGACTGAAGTGACTTAGCAGCAGCAGCAGCATAGGCGCATGTCATTAGTGTTCTGAGACCACACAGGGGGAGTCCCTAATTCCAGAGGGGGAGTGGGCTTGCAGGTCAGTGTAGACTTTTTAGACGAAGTTACGTAGGCTGAGGGTTAAAGGATGAGCTGAGAGGAAGAAACAGGAGGAGGAAGATAAGAGGGTCCCAGAGAGGGAGTAAATTGAGCACAGGCATGGAAATAAGATCACAGTAAGTAGTCCATGTGGTTGGAGTGTAGACTGCCAAGGGGCCAAGTCTTCTCTTGAGATTAGAGGGGGATATTATGGGCTCAGTTATATGCCTCCTTCAGTTCATACATTGGAGTTCTAAATCCCGATACTATGACTGTATTTGGAGACAGGGGCTATAAGGAGGTAATTGAGGTTAAGTGTGGTCATTAGGATGAGGCCCTGATCTGATATAATCAGTGCCCTTATAAGAAGAGATGTCAGAGGGCAGAGAGAGCTAGCTAGCTCTCTTGTGCTCCATTCCTCACCCCCCAAACAAATGGCTACATGGAGACAAAGTGACTGTCTTCAGGCCAGGAAGAGGGTTCTCACCAGAAACCTCACCCTACCTGATTGATGATTTTGGACTTTCCAGCCTTTTAAGCTGTGAGAGAGAAAATGTCTGTTGTTTAAGCTGCCTGGTCTTTGGTATTTTATAAGGGGAGCCTGAGCTGGCTAAGTCAGGGAGATAGTGGCCAGAAAACTGGAAGGACTCTGTCAGTCTTGTTCAGAAGTTGGTTTCTATGCTGGGGGTTGTGAGGCGACATGGAAATGTGGTCAGAAGCAGAATGAAATGGACAGGATGTTCAGGTAAGTGTCATCAGAGAGATGGACAAGAATGGGTTGGTTATTGTAGCAGTGGTGAGCAGTGGAACTGAAACTGTTGGTTTCAAGAAATGGTGTCGTCATCGTAGAGACAGAACTGGTGACTGGCTGAGTGGTATAGGAAGAGGAGTCAGGACTTTGAGTTTCTAGTGTGGGCAGCAGGTGGATCATGGGTGATACTTGTTCATGAACTGGGAGACTCAGGAGAGGAGCACTTTCAGAAGAGGGAAGGATGTATGTAGTCTTGGAAATGGTGAGTTTCAAGTGTCTGGGGTATCTAGGTGGAAGTGTTTCCCAAGCAGTTGGCTTACACAGCTCTGGAGACGAGGGGAGAGGAGGGAGGGAGAGAGAGAGAGGGAGGGAGGCAGGCAGAGAGAGAGAGAGGTAGAGAGGAAGGGACTGCTGGGGTAAATAACCTCAGGAAGGTAATCTTCCAAGGTAACATTGTTCTGGAGGCAGTCACCAAGTCACTTGAACCCTTTGAGTGTTACTTTATCTCCTGTAAAGTATGAAGAGTATTTTCCTTGACTACTTTACCAAGCTGTTGTTTCACACAAAATAAAACTGAAATGAAAGTGTTCAAAAGCACATTTGTAACTGCAAAGCACAGTACACATTTGAGTGTTTATTTCACTGTGATTAAAAGGGAAAATGCTGGACATGTGAAAAAGGTAGGAGGCAGTAAGATCCCAGCCTAGGGACAGAGGGAGAGGACAGGGTCACAGGGAGGCCTTGGTGGTATCACAGAGAGAAGGACAGAGCTCAGACGATGCCTTTTCCAAGTCCAGGTGGCTGGGGACATGATCATTTTCTTGAGAGAAATAGGAACATCAAGAAAAAGAAATGATGCAAGCAACACTCTGTGGCAGATAAATCAAAATTGTCTGACACAATTTGAGCTTGCTATAGCAAAAAAGTCTAACCTATTCCGGTGTTCTCTTTTCTGTGAGACTAGCCGTTACATAGACTTGAACACAGTTAAAAAAAAAAAAAAAAAAAGAAAAAGAAATGACTTGTTAAAAAGGTGATATTGAGACATCTGGGTGCGTGTATCCAGTGAATGGCTGGGAAATGCCATTCAGGATGTCTCCTCCTTGCTGCTTTGTGCTTTTGTGGCTCACTTTTCCTTTTGTTTTCTGTAAGATTTAAACACAGCACCAACTCCAAAGGGTATACTGGCCAGCACAGTGTGGGAAATGCAGTCTGAATGCCTTCGGGAGGGTCACACATGCTCCTGTTTTCCCCTAGTTCTCGTGGGTCCCTCTTATCCCTTTCTCTCTCTTGCGGCTTCTTCACAGATGGAGCTATCTTGGCCAGCCCTGAAGGTATTGGAGTTCATGAGCCCAGGTTTGCTGTTGCACTGGACAGTTGACCTAAGAGGGAGAGTGGTGACGTCGGAGTGAGGGTGGAGGTCAGAGTCACTTCAGACTCTGTCGCAGAGGAAGCCTCTGAGCAGGACAGGAATGATCCCTGGGGTCAGATAAGGATGGACCAAAGTTTTCTCTCTCTGCGTTGAGAGTTGCAGGATTGGGGGCAAGTTGCCTAACCCACGTGACACCCAGCCCCTCGCTGGTAAGTTGTGCCTCCTTCAAGGTTGCTGTCGAAGTGAAACAGCACTTTAGCAGGCACAGCTCAGTGTGTGTGGTAGGTGCGCTCTCCACAAATGTGGACACATCTCTTTGGTTGATTCTGATGGGAATCTGGAGTTGAGAATTAACAATAATCCAAGAATTTCTGCAGGACTTCTGTGAGTTAGGCAGGCTCCTTCATTTTTATGTGTTGTTTTTAATGCCAACTGTTTGCATTTATTCAGATGTCCTAAGTGAGATTCCATTTAGAAGGTGGCATATACTTAATATATGCCATAGGTATATGTGGCATATACTTAATAATACTTAACCCAAGCTTTCATCAATATTGACCAAATACCACTAGGATAAAGCTCGGACAAGATCCTAGAACTCTTCTTGATAATGTAAATGATTTATGAGCATCATTCAGCCCCCTTGGGTCTTTTATTAATCGGTTAAACTCACTTGTCTGGACTTAGACTTTCAGCCCACCCCCAGCTCTTCCTCAGGAGTTCTTTTCGAAGGCTGCTCTACCAAGGAGAGGGCCTGGGTGCCTACTCTGCTTTGCAGCTGTACGTGCCTAGTGGGAGAAGGGGAGCGGGTAGGCAGATTTTAATCCACGATGCCTCAAGGAGTGTCTGTTTGCCAAATAATTACTTCCCATGGGTAATTCAGTGAGAAAGAGCTGCTTGGTGCCTCTTCCCAGGTGCTAGTTCTAGTAGGATTCTAGTCGAGTGAAGGGAGAGGAAGGGGTAGGAGTGGAGAAGGCTGGAGGAGGGTAAGTTATGGAGATGCCTCCCGAAGAATCGCTTCCGAAAGCCATGTAGGCACTGTGGGCCTTTTGTGTCACTAGTGTTGTAGGTTGAGTTTATCTCACTTTTTCTGAAGCCAGTCTTTCTATCAGACCTTTGTTGAGTTCTGGACCTCAGAGGGAGCCTGTCTCAGTTTCCACGGTCAATTTGCCTTGAAATAACTTTCACCTCTAGCGCTAGGAGTTACCTATTCCTAACCTTTTTTGTGTAAGAAGTAATTTCTACAGAGTAGTATGCTTAAGAACTTCCTGGGACGCTTTGGAAAATATAGAATATAGGGCCCACCTTCAGAGATTTTGATTTAATAGGTCTAGGATAGAGTCTGATTCTGATGGACACATTCTTGGTCAGTGATTCTGAACCCTGGTTGCACCTAGGAATCACTTGGGAGCTTTAAAGTATCAGTGCCTGGCCTTATCCTTAAGACTAGAACTTAATTATTTAGAATGACAATAAGTATACATAGACACCTACCCACACCATAATTCGGCATGAGGGATCCCCGTCAGTTTATCTCAAACTAAGATCTTGGTGTCTTTGTTTCTTTACTGTCTTCTTTCTTATTAGATTTCATTACATTTTTTTTTCTTTTTTTTTACCAGCTCTGATAAAATCATATGTCTCTGATAGAGGGAATTTTGATGTGTGAGCATTCTTCCTTCATCCCTCTTAATTCATTGTCTCGGGTTCTGTTGTATGCCCATAGGATCTCCTCTAGTGTGTCCTTCACCCTGCCACCCACCAGGGGGCAGGCACACTCAGTCAAATACTTGGGATGTCACGGTCTCTTGGTGTACGTTAGAGCTGGCAGAGAAAAATACATGTATTTAAAAAAGAAAGGAAAGACAAATATATTAATAGGAAAGAGACCCTATTATGACTCAAGAGCCGTAGCTGCCATGACCAGTTTTTGCTGTGGCCCAAGGATGTTTTCCTAGGAAGATTATAGTTGGGTCATCCAGTCTAAGAGATGCATCACTGTAGTTGGAATCTTGCCCAAGCTCGAGGAGTGTTTGGTGAATTGAGACGACCTGGTAGAACAGTGAAGAGTAAGAAAATCTGTGTGTGACCACTGACAAGCAAGGTGACAGGCGGGGCCTTTGCATTCCAAGAGTGTTACATATGCGCCCCTACCCTCAAACATGGATGGGACTAAGCCTCTGAAAAACCTCTTGAACTGCTTCTCCAAACAGTACACAAGTTATTTTTAGAGATGGTACCTTTATTGCTTTTAAAGTAGTACTTCGACATACCCTTTCTAAATGCATAGCTCATTGAAACAAGATTGGGGAATTAAAAAAACAAACAGTTGACTGAAGAGTTCTTAGAATCCTTAAAATGGGATGCATGATACTAGTGAAGTTGTCTTCTTGAAGCCAGGAATTCACTAAGGGGATAGTTCTCTTTGAAGAGAGGGTGTGCTGGTTTCATATGGCCTTGAGGGACAGGTTGGAGAAATAAGTGACTTGGGGAGGAGATGAGAACTCTTAAGTTTTCTATAAGATTTTTTTCTGAGAAAACCTCAAGAAACCGTCATGGGGGACACTTCATATCCTTTGTTCGTTGACTTTCTCTTTTGTTGTTGTCTTGGGCTAGCGTCCCCTTGGTGTTTCGGACACTGAATGTGAGGGCATCCCTGGATATCAGCAGGGCACCTCCTGGGTCTGTTGCTAAGCTCTTACCTCTCTGTCCCTTCCTGCCCTTTTGTAGGATCGTGCTTGTCTCTGCCAGATGTTCCCTGGTAGCTTCTGCCCCTGCAGCTCGTCCCTTGGAGCTAGAGGGGGACAGCATGGCTGGAGGAGGGACTGGTCGCTTTTGTTTTCTCGCTGTTGCACTTAGAGTCAGCTTAGCAATGGCCCTTTGCCTTAGCAGCAGTGGTTGGCTTACATCCAGCTCTTTACGTGCTCCCAGAACTAGTCTTTTTGTGCCCCCTGAGAGCTGGGCAGGGCTCCTTCCTCAGAGGTCTGACTTCCCGCTCTGAGGAGTCCCTCCCGCACGCTGTGCCAGGGACCACGCGTTTCTCAGAGTGGTGCCCTGCCTCCTGTGAGTATGTCGTCTGTGGCTCAGACGTCCTCCTCTGGGCTTTCTCAGTTCTCCCATCCGTGCTTAACTCATTCTTCAAGTGACATTCTCTGTCAAAACGAGTCTAGTTTCTGTTTTTCTGACAGAACATTTTCAACGGGTTCAAGCTTTAATTGGTCCTAATTCTGTATTTATTTTGATTTCAAGGTCTTCTCAAAGTAGCTCTGTGTGTAATCACTTTCTAATTAGACATTTTCTCTCTGGTCCCTTTCATCCATTGGACCAAAGCTGGAATTATTACCAAAGAGCAGAAAGGATCTATCTGTCAAAAAGACCAATTACAGTCTAATCATCTGCTGGACATGAGCTAAGATGCTTACTTAACTTCTGTAACTCACACTCTGGATATTGGAAAAGGAATTTAACTGGATTACTTTCCTCAAACTGTGCATTTCTACGTTTGTAAATACTTGTAACAGTGGATACATAAAAGTTTAGTATGCAGCATAGAGAGAAACACCAAGGATGTTATTAGCATGCAGAAGAAATCCAAACATCCCCTGAAAAAAAGAAAGGAAGATGGATGGATTCTAAAGGTGGACGGAGGAAGAAATGGAAGAGTGGCATTTATTTTTCTGGAAAATTGAAATGAACCAGAAATCCTGCTAGAAAAGATTGTTTGAGCTGAACTCTCTGGAGAGTCTCTTTCTTGTCTTCATACAGTTCACTCATGTAAATTGCACAGTTCACTGGTGTCTGCTCTACCCCCAGAGCTGTGTAACCCCCATGGAGTGAGACACTTTTGCATGTGCAGTGCCTTAATCTGGCTGTTCACCCTATGGCTAATCACAGAAGATGAGATTTGCCCAGTTTTCTGACTGCATTAACCTATTTGAGCTGACTCTGAATATTGGATCCGTTCTACCCTGTGCTTCATGCAGAATTTAGTGATTTAATCTCCATTTTGGATCAACGCTTCCAGTCGATGCTATAGCAACGTGTGTCTCAGGAAGCTTTGTCAGATTGCTGTGTTCTGGGATACAGTGTGGTCTGCCACAGGATGGTTTGTCAGGGCTAGCCAGTACTGGCGTGCTTTTGATGGATACTTTTCCCTCTTCCTTCTTTTATAGGGTTCAGATTATGTGAGGCAGGGACTGGCAGCAGAATGTGTTTGGAACCAGATCCCCTTAGAAATGAGCTCTCTGGTAATTTTCTTTCTTCTAATCCCCCTCTAAGGTGCTTAGGGTTCTCTTTTGCTGCTGACATGTTGGTCCCAAGTTTCTCTCTCAATCTCTGTCTAATCTCTGGGTTGGTTTGAGAAGATGTTGTGATTCACTTTTTCTGACCTGTTACCTCCTGCTTCTGCTGATTCATGTTCCTTCTCAGAAAACAAGCTACTCGGAAGGAAATTTTACCTCCTTCTACACACTCAGGGATCAGCTGTTGTTCTGTACCTATAGCTCAGAAGTGGCGATTCTGTTGTTCTAGGTTTCTGTGCCGACTCGGGGCTTTCTTGTCTTGTCACTAATTGGGAGCACGTTTACAGCTGTTTATGTGCTCCAAAGTGTAGCTGTCCGAAGTGACACGTCTGCTTGTTGGCGGTGCCTGGAAATAGCTGCCCTCGTGACCTTGAGAGTGATCCCAGACCACCCAGATCTCTCTTTCTTCTGGAGCAGAAGATGACACCTAGCACCCAAGATGTATAGGGCACAGCAAACTCCTGCCCAACCCCCACTGATATGGGCCTGAAAGGCAGAGCCCTCGGTGTAGAGGGGCCTACTCATCTGTGTGTTCCTCTGACCCCCTCCCCCGCCCCCCACCCTCCACCCCTTTGGGCCCCGGAAGTGACTTGAGGCAGCGTGATTCCTAGGTGGCACAGAGGTAAAGAATCCACCTGCCAGTGCAGGACATGGAAGAAATGTGGGTTTGATCCCTGGGTCAGGAAGATCCCTACAGGAGGAAATGGCAATCCCCTCCAGTATTCTTGCCTGAAAAACTCCATGGGCAGAGGAGCCTGGCAGGCTATGCGGTTGTAAAGAGTCAGACATGACTGAGCACACACATGCTGAACTCTCCAAGACTCAATGACTTTGAGCAAGTTGCCTTCTTTTTTTCATTTTCAGAAGGTGCTCATAGTGTTCCTGACCTCCCGGAGTGCATGTGAGGATTAAGAGAGGCAGTAGTTTTGAAAGGGCTTAGGGAACACAGTGCAGCTTCGCTTAGTCTTGGTCACATGGCTGTGCACAGTATGGGAGGGTGCGTAGAAGTACACTTTGCTCCAGCAGACTGCTGAGGACCCTGTTGGGAGCATTTTCTTTCTTCCCTGGTGCTCGAAGAGAGAAGATGAGCTTGACCACTTGGCCTTGGTGCTACAGAACTAGTGTTCTTTTCCTGAGTTATTGTAGGTGATCTTGACATGTTGCTTGAGACAAGTAGAGGTGAAGAAGAAAAAGATCCTTGAGGTTTGCTTCAGTTGAAGGCAGATGAATGTGGAATGACTTTCCCTTATATGACTCTGGTTTAAATTAGGAAGATTTTATTCATGTTGATTTTTAAAAACCTTCTAAACAGGTATTATAGTGAAACATTTTTAATAGTCTTTTGAAATAAGCAATTCAGAAAATTTTATTTCTATTTCCCCTGTTTTCTCCTCCTTTGAATTTATTTCAGGGTTCCTACTTTCACCCTACTTGGTCTTGTGACATTATCGCTCAGTCGCTCAGTCATGTTCTACTCTTTGTGACCCCATGGACTGCAGTATACCAGGCCTCCCTGTCCATGACAACTCCCAGAGCTTGCTGAAACTCAAGCTCATAGACTCGGTGATGCCATCCGACCATCTCGCTCTCTGTCGTCAACTTCTCCTCCTGCCTTCAGTCCTTCCCAGCATCGGGGTCTTTTCCATTGAGTCAGTTCTTTTCATCAGGTGGCCAAAGTATTGGAGCTTCAGCTTCAGCATCAGTCCTTCCAATGAATGTTTAGGATTGATTTCCTTTAGGATTGACGGGTTTGATATCCTTGTAGTCTGAGAGACTCTCAAGAGTCTTCTCCAACACCACAGTTCAAAAGCATCAATTCTTCAGTGCTCAGCCTTCTTTATGGTCCAGCTCTCACATCCATACATGACTACTGGAAAAACCATAGCTTTGACTTGACGGACTTTTGTCAGCAAAGTAATGTTTTTGCTTTTCAATATGCTGTTTAGGTTGGTCATAGCTTTCTCCCAGGAAGCTAGCATCTTTTAATTTCATGGCTGCAGTCACCTTCTGCAGTGATTTTGGAGCCCTCCAAAATAAAGTCTGTCACTTTTTCCATTGTTTCCCCATCTATTTCCCATAAAGTGATGGGACCAGGTGCCATGATCTTAGTTGTTTTGAATGTTAAGTTTTAAGCCAGTTTTTTAACTCTCCTCTTTCACTTTCATCAAGAGGCTCTTCAGTTCCTCTTCGTTTTCTACCATAAGGATGGTGTCATCTGCATATCTGAGATTATTGGTATTTCTTCCGGCAATCTTGATTCCAGCTTGTGCTTCATCCAGCCTGGCATTTTTCATGATGTACTCTTCAATAAGTTAAATAAGCAGGGTGACAATATACAGCCTTGACATACTCCTTTCCAAATTTGGAACCTGTCTCGAGTTCCCTGTCCAGTTCTAACTGTTGTTTCTTAACCTGCATACATATTTCTCAGGAGACAGGTCAGGTGGTCTGGTATTCCCATCTCTTTCAGAGTTTTCCATAGTTTGCTGTGATCCACACAGTTAAAGGCTTTTGGCATAGTTAATAAAGCAGAAATAAGTGTTTTTCTGGAACTCTCTTGCTTTTTCAATGATCCAGCGGATGTTGGCAATTTGATCTCTGGTTCCTCTGCCTTTTCTAAAACCAGCTTGAGCATCTGGAGTCAGCATCTTTTAATTTCACAGCTGCAGTTACCATCTGCAGTGATTTTGGAGCCCCCCAAAATAAAGTCTGACACTGTTTGCACTGTTTCCCCATCTATTTCCCATGAAGTGATGGGACTGGATGCCATGATCTTTGTTTTCTGAATGTTGAGCTTTAAGCCAACGTTTTCACTCTCTTTTTCCACTTTCATCAAGAAACTCTTTAGTTCTTTACTTTCTGCCATAAGGGTGGTGTCATCTGCATGTCTGAGGTTATTGATAGTTCTCCACCAATCTTGACTCCAGCTTGTGCTTCATCCAGCCCTGCGTTTCTCATGATATACTCTGCATATAAGTTAAATAAGATGGGTGACAATATACAGCCTTGACGTACTCCTTTTCCTATTTGGAACCAGTCTGAAGGAAAGTTATGACCAACCTAGATAACATATTCAAAAGCAAAGACGTTACTTTGCCAACAAAGGTCCGTCTAGTCAAGGCTATGGTTTTTCCTGTGGTCATGTATGGATGTGAGAGTTGGACTGTGAAGAAAGCTGAGCGCCGAAGAATTGATGCATTTGAACTGTGGTGTTGGAGAAGACTGTTGAGAGTCCCTTGGACTGCAAGGAGATCCAACCAGTCGATGATAAGGAGATGGGTCCTGGGTTTTTGGAAGGAATGATGCTAAAGCTGAAACTCCAGTACTTTGGCCACCTCATGCGAAGAGTTGACTCATTGGAAAAGACTCTGATGTTGGGAGGGATTGAGGGCAGGAGGAGAAGGGGACGACAGAGGATGAGATGGCTGGATGGCATCACCAACTCGATGGACATGAGTTTGAGTGAACTCCGAGAGTTGGTGATGAACAGGGAGGCCTGATGTGTTGCAGTTCATGGGGTTTCATAAAGTGGGACATGACTGAGCAACTGAACTGAACTGAACTGTTGTCCCATGTCCAGTTCTAACTGTTGCTTCCTGAACTGCATACAGGTTTCTCAAGAGGCAGGTCAGGTGGTCTGGTATTCCCAACTCTTGAAGAATTTTCCACAGTTTATTGTGATCCACACAGTCAAAGGCTTTGGCATAGTCAACAAAGCAGAAATAGATGTTTTTCTGGAACTCTCTTGCTTTTCTGATGATCCATTGGATGTTGGCAATTTGATCTCTGGTTTCTCTGCCTTTTCTATTTTTTTTTTTTCTCTGCCTTTTCTAAATCCAGCTTGAACATATGGAAGTTCACGGTTCACATACTGTTGAAGCCTGGCTTGAAGAATTTTGAGTATTACTTTGCTAACGTGTGAGATGAATGCAGTTGTGCAGCAGTTTGAGCATTTTTTGGCATTGCCTTTCTTTGGGAATGGAATGAACACTGGCCTTTTCCAGTCCCGTGGCCACTGCTGAGTTTTCCGAATATGGTGGCATATTGAGTGCAGCACTTTGACAGCATCATCTTTCAGGATTTGAAATAGGTCATCTGGAATTCCATCACCTCCATTAGCTTTGTTTATAGTAATGCTTCCTAAGGCCCACTTGACTTTGCATTCTAGGATGTCTGGCTCTAGATGAGTGATCACACCATCGTGATTATCTTGGTCTTGAAGATCTTTTTTATATAGTTCTTTTGTGTATTCTTGCCACCTCCTCTTAGTATCTTCTACTTCTGTTAGGTCCATACCATTTTTGTCCTTTATTGAGCCCATCTTTGCATGAAATGTTCCCTTGGTATCTCCAATTTTCTTGAAGAGATCTCTAGTCTTTCCTGTTCTATTGTTTTCCTCTATTTCTTTGCACTGATCACTGAGGAAGGCTTTCTTATCTCTTCTTGCTATTCCTTGAAACTCTGCATTCAAATGGGTATATCTTTCCTCTTCTCCTTTGTGTTTTGCTTTCTTCTTTTCACACTATTTCTAAGGCCTCCTCTTACAGCCATTTTGCTTTTTTGCATTTCTTTTTCTTGGGGATGGTCTTGCTGCCTGTTTCCTGTATAACGTTACAAACCTGCATCCATAGTTCATCAGGCACTCTGTCTATCAGGTCTAGTACCTTAAATCTATTTGTCACTTCCACTGTATAATCATAAGGGATTTGGTTTAGGTCATACCTGAATGGTCTAGTGGTTTTCTATACTTTCTTCAATTTTAGTCGGAATATAGCAATAAGGAGTTCATCATGTGAGCTGCAGTTAGCTCCCGGTCTTATTTTTGCTGACTGTATAGAGCTTCTCCATCTTTGGCTGCAAAGAATATAATCAGTCTGATTTTGGTGTTGACTGTCTGGTGATGTCCATGTGTAGAGTCAGCAAGGACCAGTTTCCTGGTTGCCAAAAAGTCTACTCCACCGCCTTTGGCATAGTTCCACTCCAGTATATCTTGATGGTTAGTCATTTTATGTTGAATTGATGTGTAGAGGAATTTAGCTTTTCTCGCTTGGTCTCCATGATGTGGTACTATCGTTTTTACTTGTAATCCCTGTAACCAGTTCTTTTTCTGTCTGTTTTTTTCCATCTGGCTCTTAAATTTTGTTTCCCCAACTTGACAGAATGATGACAATGAAGAGAATCATAACTGAGTACTTAATTGAAGGGAATCTTAATTGTGCAAAATCCTGTCTTTTATGTGCTTAAAATATTGACTTTTCTAATCTTTATGACAACCATGTGATGTATTTTAAGTTCTGTTTTTAGAGGAGAGACTTCTAAGAGAATTTAGGGCATTTGCCCACATAAATATTAGTCCATGGAAGAGCAGGGGTTTGAATCCTGTTTGGTTCTGACAGCTGTGTTTCTCCCACAGTGCCTAGGCTGATGTATTCTCACAGTGCATAGCCTGTTGTTTGTATATAATATGTGCCTGTTAGATATCTGAGTATATCCATGATAGTGTCTGTTCTTATGACTTCAATCTTTTTGTTTCTTTTTTCTCTTTAAAAAATATTGACTTAAAAATCACAGAAAATATTGTGTGCTTGTTGATAAAAATTCAAACAATGAAATTGTGTTCTAAAAGTAAAATAAATAAGTAAATAAATCCCTCCCTCTCTGTCTCACCACACCTACTCTCAAGGGGTGGGGACAGCTATCATCTTTACACTAATGATGTTCCAAGTTTTCTATTTCAGTCCCTAGATCCCTCTTGAGTTTCACAATCCGATCTCTAACTACTGAGCCCAGATGTTGATTTATAGCTACTCATGCCTTTCTATATAATTATTTATATTCATGTATTTGAGTCATTTGAAATTCTTTTGGAGAGTGACAGATATGAAATCCATCAGTCGAGTAATTAGTCTCTCATTCCACCCAGTGACTCTATGTACACATCTGTCCTGCTGGCCCCTCGAATTCATATTCTTCAAAATCAGACTCCTTTTCCTTCTTTCCTCCTTCAGCTGCATTTCCTGGGCCTTATTGCACTTGGTTTCCATACCCTGTCCTTGTCATCCCTGTCTCAGCCCTTTTCATGTTTCTGTCCAATGAGATGCCATGTCCTTTCAGTTGTGGAGGGTCCCCATCACCTCTCTTGGAGTTCAGCCCATATCTCTTACAGCTTGGATAGCTACCTTGGCCTTCTTCCTATCATCTTGTTTTCCTCACTCCACTCTGCTGAGACTCAGTCTCCTAAAATCTAAAGGTGATTGTGTCCCTTCACTGTGTTGCACAAACACACTTTTTATCCTAATGCAATTTGAGTTCTGATTGCATCTGTTTCTGGACCTTGCCCTGAAATTTTATTCTTTCACATGTATCTATGCTTTACTGTTTTCTCCGAATGTACCCGATATTCAAGGTACCTCCCAACTGCTACATCATTCTTGTAATCCTCTCCCGAGATGCCCCCAGTTCTCAAGTCCAGAGAAGCTCTTCCCTCCTGTGCTTTTATAGTTGCTGCTTATTCTCAGTATTAGGATTTGGTCCATGTTGCCTGGTATTAAGTTTGGAATTTAGGTCTATTGCCTCATTAGATGATGCATTTTTTGAAAGGACTGTGTTGCAGATACTTTTATGCTCTCTAATTTGTACATAATTAAATTCTCAAGGAATGGTATTTGGAGTTATTTTCTTGAAACTTTGACTTAAGACCTGAGAATGGATTGAGTCTGTTATTTTCATATTTAATAATGCTGTTGGCACGCTGTATCTGAAAGCCCTGATAATCTATAAAATGGAGTTTAGTGGTTTTAATAAGTTCATATCAATTATCAATCAAACTATACACCTTTTTATATCTCTAAAGTGACCTTGGGAATTGCATTAAAATTCAGCCTACAATGGCCTCTTACTGTGTGAACTCTAAAATGCCTCAAGAATGTTACTATTAAAGTATTGAAAATTTCTATTAAGAATTTTCATTCTTTAATCTGTTTTAATCTTAACATAAGCATCTCCTACAGGATCCTTTTAATCAAACCATTTTGAATATAAAATTGTTTAATGATTTATGTTTTATTTTTAAAACTAGGTGGTTTTTTTTTTTTTTTTAAATGGTGGGAGAATGGCTTATAGTCCTCATATGGAGAGGATACCAGACTTTTACCTTCCATGGCCGCTGTCTTTTGATAATTAAAGTGAAAGTTGCTCAGTCATGTCTGGCTTTGCGACCCCTTGGACTGTATAGTCCATGGGATTCTCCAGGACAAAATACTGGAGTGGGTAGCCTTTCCCTTCTCCAAGGGATCTTCCCAACCTAGGGATCAAACCCAGGTCTGCTGCGTTGCAGGCAGATTCTTTACCAGCTGAGCCATGAGGGAAGCATTTGATAACTTAATGCATGATCATTTCAAGGCCCCACTTGACTCCTAGATGACCTATCTCTTCTCATGAAGTAAATGTGGGTTAAGGTTTGAGATAAAAGAATGGGGAAGGGCTTCCCCATTTTTCATTAGTGCTCACCAGTTTTATCCCACTATGAATGGGTGGGCTAAAAGTTTCCTTATAGCTCCTTCTCTTTGGGAAGATAAGGAAGGGAAGCAGTGAGTGGAATGAGAAAGAAGAAATACATATCCTGCCCATCTTATCCTCTCCATTCTTTACCTTCGAACTGTACAAATACTTTAATTCCACTTAAGGTGATGATTTCATGTGCTTGTAAGACATACATAGATTTGATTTATTACTGTCCAGCAGTGTCAGTGTTAACTTAGATGAGAAGTTTCTAGAACTGCATGATGACTGTTGTAGGACAAACACCATAGTGTCCAAATAGGGGATGTAAGTGTTTTTGGTGTTTTGGTTGTGTTTGGCTTTTGATGGGGTGAGCCCTAGCCAAACTGTTTGCTAAGCTGAACATCAGATGTGAGGGCTTGGGGCAGCTTTTTTTTTTTTTCTGAAGTGTGGTACCACTCTCTTGTCATCCTCGACTTCTAAACCATTTAGGTAAAAATAATCAGTATCACTTTTAAAAATAAAATGCCAAGGAGCTGACTTAATTATGCTGTCTCTCTAAGTTAAATTTTTGCTCAAAGGATAGCTCTAGTAGCTGAACTGTGCCTTTTTAGAAATGTGAGAATCATTGGGGTTAAGGAGGAACTGGCTTGCATATACTTTCAGGATTGATCTTTCAGTTCAGCGTGATCCATTTCTACTTCCCATCCTCTAGTATTTAAGGTTTGCTTTTAGAATTTATTTTGTTAATGCTTATTTTGGCATAGGAGGAGTGTTTTCCAAGTCACTTGAATTTCTCTTGCCTTTTCATTGTTCAGAATTGTTCCAAACTTCTAAACAAAAACCCTTACTAGGGAGACTTGAATGTGTGTTTGTGTGTGTATGTGTGTGTTTCTGGGCAAACAACATAAAAATCATTTCTCTGAATCCCCATGACTTTTTTTGGAGGGGAGGGGTCCTGTTTTAAGTTTGACAGATAGTTTATTCTAATTAAATGTGGCTCGTTTATATCTAGTTCTTTGTGCACAATTCAGCTTAAGAAGACTGGGCTTGTTTAGATATATTTTTTCTTAAACTAGCTGGACTCTTATTAAGTCTTGTTTGAAACTGTGTGTGTTTGTGTGTGTGTATGTATTTGCATGTGTTTGTGGGAGGTGTATGTGTATTCATACACCAGTTTCTTACTTGGGTGTTTTTTCTGTTGTAAGATTTGAAAGAAAGAAGGAAAGATGCCGTAAGGAAGAGGACAAAGGGATACTGTTAACTGGGCTGGAATTAAAGTTTGTGTTTCATTTAAAATGACAAATCAGCAAATCCCTCTTCAGCACTGTTGCATCAAGGTGAATTTTCCCTTCATTCTGGGCTTTGGACACAGTTTGCCTGGACATCTTCCCAGGAAAGCCCCTGTGTAAAACCCCCATTAAAACAAAGCCGTCATAAAATCATTTCATTTCCATAATGCTTGTCTTCTGATCTATGTGAAACGTACCACAACTCTTGAGGTGCATATTTTGGGTCTTAACGTTACTAAACAAGAAAACAACTTTGAATACAAAATTCTCTTATATGCTCAAATGGTGATATAAAGTGAAGATAAAAGGTAGAGAGATTCTTCCATATGGTGAAGCAATTTGGGTAAAGAAATTAGACTTTCAGCAGGAAGAAAATGATAGATTTTGGTGGGAGGGGGCAGCTGGAGAGTGTACTTCACTGCCCCGAATTGCGGAATTTTGTTCAGAATTAAAGAAAAAAGAAGACGCGGGTCACCTGATTTCACTCCTAGGACTTATCAATTTTAGTCCTGGGGCTGGAGTCAGCGCTGTGGATCTCACCAAAGCAAGGCGGGTATTTCAGGCAGACTGCACTGTTTATTGGCCATCATTAGTTCGTTCCCCAAACTAAACAAAGAATAGTAAATTATGTGATGTGCGTTGTTTCTTATCTCTTGCTGGAGACCATTGCTAATTTCAGAGTGAAATGAAATGGGGCTCACTTTTTTGTGTAATTACAGAGTAAACCCCATTTAATTACACTAGTAAATAAACATAGCAAAGTGGAACTTGTTTGCGGTTCTGAGGCTCTGGGGACCTTGGGGACCTTAAAATGCAGGATGAGGTGAAGGTGCTGAGTATTGTATTGAAAAATCAAGCAAGAAGAAAGTTCTAACTTGAGGCCACTAATATCTGAATTCCATGCCAGAAAATTTCAAGGTAATGAAACATGTCAAACAGAAAGTTCAGTGAGGACGTGTTCCAGGGGGAAAATCCAGCTGAATCAAGTTCAGTAGCAGACTCCACTTAGATAAACCACTGACTCTAGGAAGCTATACATCTCTTGAGGAAACTTCTCTCTACTTTTCCTCCTTCCATCCATAGCAAAAGCAAACAAAATGGAGAGGGGAAGATAACGAAATCATATTTATTTGCTAGGTCAGTTTCTAAGCCAATTTTGACCTTGATAGTAAACTGTTTTGCACATCTGCCGACCACAAATGTCTACATATGGTTAACAGGTAACTTGCTTTAGTAGCATATAATCTGCAAGACATAAATAACTAGGCTTTGTAATTATATGGCAGTTACCATACAGTTGAAGTAGTTACATGGTTATTAGTACCCCGTAAAGTAAGGTGATAGTGTTTTTATTTTTATAATCCCGTATAGGAATTTCTTCTTTCCATACTTTGAAAGCTCATAAATAATTTTGGTATGTTCTAACATTCAGTGAAGGCACTGCAAAAAAGGGTGGCTGTTCCTCCAAGATGTCTGGGAAGTTATCCTCTTCATGAAGAAATGTTAAATATGGAAAGATTAATTCTGTATTAAGTTCTTGATTTTGCTAGACGGTCACACATAGTTCTGAAAGAAAACAAACAAACCACAGTCGATATGGAGGAATGGATTTTTGGTCATAATATTTCTAATGCAATTTTTGGAAATTCTTAAAGATTACATTATAAAATATTAGTCGTTACCATTAGCATTCTTGTTCTTTTCCTTTTTTCTTCTTTCCTTTTCTCTTCTTTCTCCCTGCTTTTCTCCTTCTTCCTTCTCCCTCTTTCCCTCTCTTTCTTTTTTCTTTCTTTTCTTCCTTCCTGTGACGACTGCCTTTTTTCCATAGATAATTAGTATGATATAGACTGTATTGGTTTAAAAACAAAACCAAGACTTTTAAAAAAAGGTCCCCAAATAACTTGTATTTAATTAACAGGTAATTTTAAAACTTAGAGCTCCTTCTCTTTTGTGGTGATTGTCTTGGTTCCTGGTTCCAGATTTTAAAACAGGGAAAGTTTTAGGCCTTCCTGGTTCAGCTCACATTGTCTACAGCACACCTCACTGTCCCTACCAAAGAAGAGCATTGAATTTGAGATTTGCTGCATTTTAATCTTTTTTTCCCTTCCACTCTGATCTTCTGTATATGGCTTCTTTGCAAAACAGTTTTGAGCAAGCAGACATGACTTAACTCTATTCCCTACATAGAGAACTATTCAACTTTACTTTTATGTGTTTTGAATACTGCCTCATCTGAGACTGTGACAGCAATAAAGTATGCATGGCCAACCTTATTTTAATAGAGCAAGAGAGCTGCTTTTAATTAATAAGTGGATCTCTTTATGTCTGGGGTTTTCAGTTTATTTTGTGGTTCTTTGGAGTTCTGCAATTATGTGGCCTAAAAGGGCTATGTTAGTGGAGACTAAATCCTTTTAAAAATCAGTCATTTACATGTTTTGTGTCTGTAATCTGTGTCTTCAGATTACAGTCTTAAAGAAAAGGGCGGGGGGAAAGCCAGCAGTAGCAGTTTTTCTCTAGAATGTTAAATGTATATTTAACAGAAATGTATATATTTTAGCGGTCATTAATGGAATGCAGTCTCCTTGTACAGTGATAGAATACTGGCCATCTTCTTGATTGTTACATCATATGGGTCCAAGTTGCTTTAAGGAATCCTCATGTATTTCCCCACTTGACATTTACTTTTAAATTGCTAAACAATGAGTAGAGCTTTGTATAAAGCATCTTGGTAGGTATCTGTCTGAGCACCATAAAAGATGTGCCAAAGCTCTTCCATGATGTTGATGCCACTGTAGTCTTGTCTGATACGCATGAGTTTCAATTTAGGTTGTCAAATCTAGGATTTCAGCATGCACCATGGTTTATGCACTGTGCTTCCTCCCAGAGGAATCCAGAGCTGAACCTGGACCCATAGTGAACCCCAAATAAAGTGATTGATTCCTTGGTAGTAATAAGGAATGCTTTTAAATGCATTTATGGTTGACATATGAATGCTCACATCCAGGCTTGCTTATGCTGGTTTGTAATCTGCTTTCTTTAAAAGGTCTGTTCTATTGGTTCTGCATAAGGGATGAGGGAAATGACGTTTTATGGCATTGAAAAGAATTAGCTGTAGGAGCATGGGCATTTCATAAATACAGGCACACACCTCTTCCTGGCCGAGTAGTAGTTACTGGGTTAGTCTGTATGTCTCTGTATTTTAAAGTTTCAAGAATTAGCCAAAAATTACAGCTCTTTACACATTGAAAGGGCAAAGAGAAGATGTTATTTTTTTAAAGTCGTAGGTAAAACTGTGAACCATCTGACTTCTCCAGTTTCTTTTTTGGTTCCCTGCACAAAGTGTCTCTTGAAGGCTTCCTCAGGTCAGCTATAACTGGAGGCTGCTCTGGGGGACATGGGTGCTCAGCAGGCAGGCACCGTTAACACAGTTGGCAGTAGATGGCAGTACTGTTCCACTGCAGTCTTTAAAAAAATCACAGCAAATGCTGCCCAGCATTTCATTTCCAGTCTAACTTTGAAAATGCTTGATTAGCTACATTAAGCAATGTTTGGGTGGTTTTTTTTTTTTTTTAAATTTTTTTTCTCTTTAAACTTACAGAATTATAGCCACCGCCTGAAAGAAAGCCATTACTGGTAGACAACACGATGATCAGCTGTAATTTAGTCAGTGCAACATGGGGAATGGCAGATAGGTTTTTAATTATTTTTATAGAAACAGTCTATATAGATGTATAAAATGCTTAACCAGAAGGACTATAATTTCTCACTTATTTTGTCTTGATTTTTTTTTTCTCTTTAATTTTATCTAGGGTAACATCATTATGGTGGATCATCCAAGATGTGCATTTGTGTGTACATGTGATTTCTTTTTATTCCTTGGGTCTACACATATGCCTCACAAATGAAATACTTTTTAATCCTATTAGGACATCTTGGTGTATATTAACCAACTTGTAGACCCCCGAAAACTAATGTCTTTATAGTTTTTAATTTATTTGGAAGTTTAGGGAATGAGGCTAAAGGCTAAACTCTAACTCATATTAGACTTTTTTTTAAATAAATTCCTTATCAAAACACGCACTACAGAGAAATAGCTGTTCTTCTCTTTTTCTTTGTGATCCAGATTATGTTGTAATAATTAACACTCTCTTTTAAGTTGAATAGAAAATAACAATATACGATCATCATATAAATGGAAAGTTGCACAGTCAATTGGCAGTTAATATATTTCCTGAATTTTTTAAATTTTAAGAGACTTTTAGGGAAGATTTCATAAACTATGGGAGGATGAAATTAGTAGTTTTTCTTTTTAAGAAACAAAAGCATTATGTTACTAATAGTCCATTGGAGAAGAAAATGTATTTTGTTTTGTGAAATCTTTTGGGAGAAGTCTTCAGTTTCAAATTGAACTGAATTTTAAGAAAACTATGGCTTTGCAGATTATCTTACATTGTATTATTCTTTTAAAAACTGAATTTGTATCTAGAATTATAAAATGAATGCTTATAGATTTAATCTGGCTTTTTTTATGTAAAGAAAAAAACTTAAAGACACTTTGAAAAGTGAAAAATGTAATGTTTTATTTTCTATTACCTTTAAAGGCTTTAGGAGGTAGAATAGAAAGAGAAAACGTCTCAGTGCTCCTGAGTGTAAGTGTTGTGTTTCAGTTATTGTTTTATGCTTAGCTTGTGTAGATACACCAGTGATCCTAACTACTATATAAACTTGAAGTTTGCCACATGAACCACAACCCGTGATAGCTTGTAATTCCTGACAGGTTTTGTTATTATCTTCTTAACCCCATGACACAACCAATGCATTTTAAAGGTTCACTTATGGTGTGTGTGTGTGTACGTACATATGTACACATACATACCCACATGATGTAGAAACAACTATTATAACTGCTGTAAAATAAAATATGTTGGTGGGAATTTGTGTGTAGCTTATGCTAAAGTATGTGAAAATTGGAGACATAACATATTTAGTGTCTCCCAGCAAGCAGATGAATGTAGTAATAACAAATTCGTTAAGATAGTTTTAGTCACGTTCTTCCATCAGATACAAGCCAGCCAAGAAGCAAATAAATCAGTTTCTCATAGGAGTACACAGTGGAATGACACTCCGGGTGAGGCAGAATTTCTTATCTCCCTGGGAAGTTTGGCTCACGGGGTGGCAGGGATTAAACAGTGCCTGGATGGTTTGCAATTGAAGTGGTGCTGTTGAGTGATACATTTTGAAAGAGTAGCTTAAAGTTTTGAAGGAGTAACATATTGACTGAAAATTTCCTGTTGGAGAGAATTCTTGAATTCTTGAAGACCAGACTGGCTTGAATTCTTGAAGGCTTGAATTCTTGAAGACCAGACCGGTTCATTTCTGCCTTGTTAAATATCTCAAGAGAAGTCAGAATTCTTCCCATTTGACTTGCAATAGAGATTTCTCAAGCAGTGTTTCTCTCCAGCCAGCTATTGGATGAGAGTGGACACAAAAAAAATTGGCTTTGTTTCTATTTTATGCACAGCCATCCTTGCTCTTATGTTTGTAACATTTAAAGGAATTCAATAGGAGGCCCTTGATTCTTTGATCTAATGCCACAGTGCGGTTTAATGA
The DNA here is from genome assembly GCF_042477335.2 of Ovis canadensis. Taxonomy (NCBI): domain Eukaryota; kingdom Metazoa; phylum Chordata; class Mammalia; order Artiodactyla; family Bovidae; genus Ovis; species Ovis canadensis. The sequence goes on from NC_091260.1 coordinate 37,951,075, forward strand.
GAAAGATTTTTAATATTGTGTGTGATATTGAAATTTTCTGCCAGCTCAGACCAATATAATATAATGTTAGATTTCCACCTTGGATCCCTTCTTTTATTTCTTGTCCTGAATCTGCCATGCCTGCTCCCCCTCCCTGGCTGAAACAGGTAATTACAAAGGTCCTCAGATCAATTTTTGTAAAGGGGCACCCTGACGGGTACCATGACTGAAGTGTGACATGAGCCTTTTCCAATACAATGGGTGGCCTAACATTCCTCTGGACGCCCAAGCTCATTAAATATTCGGTTCCTTTTTTCCCCCCTCTCCCCCCTCCATGCACTTAGCTTGAGTCTCACTAAGTCTGGGGTTTCTTCACTGAAGACTTAGGAAAATTGCTTCGAGTTCTCAGATTGAATTTTTTATGTGTATGACTTCATGATAGCATTAGCATGTGCTTTGATCCATGTGTGAATGGCGCTGGGTCGGCGCTTATTGCCATATCCAGATGGTGTTACAGGGAACAAACAGTTGTGTTTTAGGATTTCTCAATAGACTGTCTAGACTGGCCGTGCAGCAGACAGATACAGCCACCCATCAAATTAGCGTTTGTCAGATTTATGGTAATGGTTCACCAAAGCCTTCCTGTCATTGACATTAAGATTTACGCCTCCAAAGTTATTTTGTCTTCCACAGAATATAGCTTGTGATTGCTCAGATTAAAAAAAAAAAAGTTTAAGAGAAAAGTCTTGCTGAATGTGAGCTGTTTCTGAATGAAAAGAAAAATATAAAAGGAATTAAATAGTGGCTGCAGCTTAGGGGGCTGTATTGATTAGGGAAAGGCACCATCCCCACCCCCATCCCAACCCCCACCCCCACAAGTGATAAGAAGGATGTTCTGTTCAGGTTGGTGTCTCCCATTTGCCCTTGTTGGAAAGAAAAACATGTATGTGGGTGACTCTAGCCAGATTTTGCCCTTTCATGTTGTTACTCTGGAGTAATGTGATCTGCTGCCCCAACGCAGTGGGAATAACCTTTTGACAGGCAGTATGTCCATTCTTGGTGGAAATGTTTTCCCAAGTCTGGCCAGGCTGCCTTTGATCGTACCTCCTTCCAATGTGGGGTCACAGCTACTATGCTATACTAGAGTCACCAGTTCCTGCGTGGAAAGTGAGAGACATGAGGGTTTAGAATAAATAAATAAATATGACCCAAACCCTCTGAAATTCTCAATCACTGATGTTATGTTCCTGAAGGACAGAAATGCCCACATGGAGTGTTCAGGACATTTCAGGTTAAGCTTTGTGTGTGTCTTCTTGCACAAATAGGTTAAGCGATGCATTTTGCACATTCTCATCTGAAGCACATGCAGGCGTGAGAGTTGATTCCATCCCCAACATGCTGACACACGTCTGAAAATGTATTTTCTTATTGTATGCTAGTGTAAATGACAAATGGTGAACAGGCTGGGGGTTGATTAAAATGCCGAGACAGCTATGGCAGACAATATATAGGGAAGCAAGCTTTGCAGAGGTGAAAAGCTCCAGCATTTTTCAAAGGAAGTTCTTTCATCTGTCTGAGAATGGGCATTTGGGGAAACCCCTGCTAACCCCTTTGGTATGTTAGGACTGAGAACTGCTGCCTATTGTATTCCAGGGCAGAATCCTTGCAGAATTCTCACTCCCAGGGTATCTCTTATCTACTTCGGTGGCAGGCGAGATGTGGTATCCATTACTGAATAAAGCATTCTCTATTACGTTAGTACTGGACTGCAGGCTTCCTGCTAACCTCCAGTAGCCCCTGCATCGCAGTGGCGGTAGTTTTCCCCTTCTTCCCTCCATGCCTTCTTCCCTCCCTCCCTCCCCCACCCGCTTTGCTCCTGCCACACAGTAATCATTTGATAGACTCTTTGGGGCTCTTTGCAAAGACTTCTTGCTCATGTATGTGTTAAAATTTAATACTAAGGATATTTTACCAGATGTAGCAAAAATGATATAGTTAGTGCTCAAATAAATTACTTCTCAACAAAGTACATTCTCTTCAGTATAATAAAGTAATCAAATTTTCAGTTTTGCCCATTTTCAAGCCTTAAAATGTTGAATTAAATGCACTAAATAATACTTTTCTATATTAATTTCTTGTAGCGTTTGAGCAATCATTTAGTTTGCTGTGTATTTTAAAAATGCTTTATGACCAATTTATTGAAAAGAATTTGGTTAACTCTGTTATGTGAATATAAAACTAGAAGATCCCCACCCAAATATGAGAATATTCTTCCTAAATAGAATTTTCCTCCAAAACTTCTTGTTTCCTTTTCTCTCTCTGTTCTTCCCTCCTTCCCCTCCCCCCCTTTTTTTCTTCCTGTTTTGCTCAAATGGCTAAAAGGATTCCTTTTACAAAGCATATTTCTTAAGGAACGTCAATGATTGTTTCTACTCTGATTGATTTCCAAATCATTGTTAAAAGGGTGATCATTTGAGCAGTGTCTCAAGTGAATCTAATTACCACCGCCTTGTCTTTGGCAGTACTTCATCGGGGCATCATCGACACAATGGACATGAATTTGAGACAGTGAAGGACAGGGAAGCCTGGCGTGCCGCAGTCACAAAGAGCAGAACGTGGCTCAGCAACTGAACAACAGCAACAACAATCAGGGCTGTGGCAGTTGGGAGGGTTACTGAGGGTCACCTAAGTTAGTAGTGGAGCTAGAACAGTGACCATTTTTGACTTGAGAACTATTTTAAGGTGGTTGTAAGAAACAGTATAATTTTTACAAGACACATTTATAGTGTTTTAAAAAAGTTAACTACCCATCTTACACACGTGTTTTCTTGGAAATTGGAAGGGTTGAATGGAATGCCAGTCTTTCAACAATGTGTGAAAGTTATTCAAATAAAATTCTTTTTCTTTAGATTAAGACTCTACTCTTTCTGGGAATCCTCCAGATTTGTGTTTTGCGTTTTACTATTTCAGAATGAAAATTTGACCATATACTTTATGCTGTATTTGGTTGATCAGACAACATATTTAAAGGAATCATAGGCTGTTAGAGCTTGAGGATGTTAGTTAGACCTTAGTGAGCATCTCCTTGAACAACATCATTTTTCTGGTTGTGGAAACAGAGGCATCAGTTCAGTTCAGTCGCTCAGTCATGTCGGACTCTTTGCGACCCCATGAATCGCAGCACGCCAGGCCTCCCTGTCCATCACCAATACCCGGAGTTCACTCAGACTCGCGTCCATCGAGTCCGTGATGCCATCTAGCCATCTCATCCTGGGTCGTCCCCTTCTCCTCCTGCCCCCAATCCCTCCCAGCATCAGAGTCTTCCCAATGAGTCAACTCTTCGCATGAGGTGGCCAAGCAGAGGCATAGCTACCTTGAATGTTTTTGCTCAGGACAAAGCCTGGCTGCCTCTCACATATCTCATTCCCTATGTTCCCGCTTAATCATTGTTTTTAGTAAGCTAGAGGTAGATTAGCTCTTACTTAGTTATTTATACCCCCACCCCCAATCAACCATGCTTTATCTTTCTCAGTCTCTATTTGAGAATTAGTTCAAAGCTAAGAGAGTGCATTTCATTTTCTCTGAGCCGATTATACCAATAGAAATAGAAAAAATAAAGTCTGTTGCAACAGATAACTGATAACTGTATACCCCAAAACTGTTGATGGATTCTTGCTAAAAGAACCCTAGTTTTAGTTGAGGTAGCAATGTGTCTAGGCCTAGCCAATGAATCGTGATTTGATGCTTTTGGCTTTGGCGTTGTGTCCTGTCTGTGTTGCTTGATTCTAATCACCTGACCAATGCTCATGGTAGGGTGTGGGGTAGATGGGGTCTGCTTGAGATGCTTTGGGGAAAACCTTTGCTTTCTTGTGAAAAGGGATAGGTGGGATTAAGTTTGCCTTCCTCCACCCCCGGTCCCCTCATTACTGTTCCTTCTCACTTTGAACATAGATTTGACATCTGGAGCTGCCATAGCCTTCTTGCTACCTTGGAGGAAAGACCAACTTCTTTCTAAGTGCGTCCTATTTGTTTAAACCAGGGGTTGGCAGATTCCTACAGCTAGCTGCCGATTTTTGTAATAAATTGTTATTTGGACACACCCGTACCCAGTTTGTTTGATATTATCTGTGACTGCTTTCATGCTCTAAGGACAGAGATGAGTAGTTGCAACAGAGACACTTTGGCCCACAGCCTAAAATGTTGACTCTCTGGTCCTTTAAGTTTGCTGATTTTTGGTTTAAAGTACCAGAAAGTGAGTTTGCTTATTACTTGTAGCCAAACACATTCCTATAGTCAACCAATAATCATTATCCCTGATTTGTGACTTAGCATTTCCACTTACTCAAATCACTCTTGTCTGTTAAGCAGGTTTGCTCCAGATGAGTATATTCCTCATTTGGCCACTAATCTTGATGTCCTTCCTAACCTTTCTGGTTATCTTTGTTCTTTTATATATTTTTAAGATGCGAATGTAAGCATGTTTCATTTAAGTGCCACCTAAAACTCATGTCAGCTCTGTGATGTTCCAGTAGTCTAACCGTCTAAGGCACTGCTTTCTGGAACACAGAGAAGGAAAATTGCCAGGGCTCTCAGTGCATAGGGTCTGTTGATGGACCTTAGGCCTTAACTGATAGAACAGCTTCCACCTCCCCCGACAATTTGTTGCCCTTTCTGATTTAGAAGGACCGGAGAAAAATGGCAGTAACGCCAACTCAGTGACCATATGTACCTCTTGGCACACAACAAACAAGTCCTCACTCTTCCCCAGCAGCATACTGGATACTTTCCAACCTGGAGAGCTCGTCTTCTGGTGTCATGTCTTTTTGCCTTTTCATACTGCTCATGGGGTTCTAATGGCAAGAAAACTGGAGTGGTTTGCCACCCCTCTTCCAGTGGACCACGTTTTGTGAGAACTTTCCACTGTGACCCGTCCATCTTGGGTGGTCCTGCACAGCATGGTTCATAGCTTCATTGAGTTATGTGAGCCCCTTCACCACAACAAGGCTGTCATCCATGAAGGGGCCCCAACCTGATATGGGAAGATAAATTGGATATAACTTTTCTGGTTTTAGTAACAGCTATAATTGGACAGCCTGTCTTTTGAACAATAAAGAGAACACTCATTTGACTTTGGACTGAGGTAGAATATACTCTTAGGCTTCCCTGATGACTCAGACAGTAAAGAATATACCTGCAATGCGGGAGACCTGGGTTGGGAAGATCCCCTGGAGGAGGGCATGCAACCCACTCCAGTATTCTTGCTTGGAGACTCCCCATGGACAGAGGAGGCTGGCGGGCTAGAGTCCATGGAGTCACAAAGGGTCAGACACGACTGGGTGACTAAGCACAAACACAGCACATACCCTTATGTGTGCATACAAAGATAAACAAAAGGTACTTAATAACAATGAATGTCTTTTCATGCTGGTTGTAAAATATCAGATAGTACTTGTCCTGGTTTTACACATCATGTAACATGTTGCAGAAAGAGCATTAGGTTGGATTCTAGGAGACAGAATTGACCAGGAGTCCTTTGTCAACCGAGTTAACTTCTCTGCACCATGGTTTTGCATCGACAAGGAAAGGAGGTTGGACTGTATGGTGTTTAAGGTCTCTTCCTGTCCTAAGAGGTTTATACTTTTAGAAATTCTTTAGGGTGGTTGGAACCCACCCAAAGATTAGTCAGTTCAAACAACAAAGTAGCAATAACAAAATTCTCTTTGGAAAATTGAAATGCTCATCAGAATGACCTTTTAATTTTAAGGCCCAGATGCCTCAGAGGTTTTGTCATTGTACAGGTATCCTTTAGCGTCAGGTGAATTTTCTGGGGACGAAGATTTCTGGGTGATTTTGGGTCCTGTAATGGAAATTTGCAATGCTATATTTTGATAATCAAATACCATATATTTCACAATCTATTATTATTTTTTAAATAACACATTGAGTTCCTTCAAAGCACTATCTTGGAAGTATAGATTTCTAAAGAAAAAATTAGAAGTAGATTAGTTGGAAAGTGAGAGTGGATTCCAGTGAAAATAGATAATCTTAACACATTATTTTTATCAAAATTCCCTTGCCTAAAGAAATTACCGTTTTTGAAAGAAAAATTTTTAATTTAGGTAGTTTATGATAACAATGTCTGTGTTACAGAATCTTAACTACTGTTTTGAAGTTAGTACATTCAAACATTTCCTGCCTTTTAGTAATAAGTACTTAATAACAATGAAAAAGCTTGTTTTTGCAAATTATGCTTATTCTTACTACTTTGGCTTTTCATTTTACATGGGAGACATAAAGGAATAAAAATTTTGATATTGTGTTCAAACTAAATATTAAGACCCAGAGAACAAATTACCTTATTTCTACCACTTGTTTCCTTTTTTCCTTTATCAAAGAACTGTCTTTAGCTCTTCTGGAAAGTATGTTCTGATTAACATCCTATAATGCTCTAACTCACTGTGCATCTTTATAATTTGAAGAGAATATTGTGATATAAGAAAAGATATCTGCTTAACTTCTTTGAGGGAAAAGATGAGTTATAAGTAAATACAAATTTAAAAGTAAGAAAGGCTGCCAGTCTAAAAGACTCTGGAATAATGTTGACTTTGCAAATAACTGTTCACAAATTAACCTTTTTATATAGCATGTCTGGCCAGCGTCTAGGTACTAACATTGACGATCCAAGGTGAGTGATTTTCTGCATTAAATGTGCTTTCAACTAAAGAAAGCCTTGGGATTGTCATTTTAAAAGAATGACGTTGCCTGTATTCTAAAATACAGGCACATGTAGTTTTCTAATAATATAAGGGATACAGAAGTGAATATTGAATTCCATATCTCTTGCTTTTTTATTATTTTAATTTTTATCAGTGTTCTCTATGAATAATTTCTAAAGGGTCCGATGATTTTTTTAAGTGTTAGGAAAACCACTGGTGATTTCTTTCCTTCCCCTCCCAGTCCTCTCTAACTTGTGTCTAGATTTCACTGCTTTTAACTGTTGATTTTTTCCCTTTTTTTGGTACGTAATTCCATCAGTCTAAATAATGTGCTTCTTGACTCCTCTGTTTTTGGTGTCATTTCTTGGCTTCCCCCTTGGCAAGATAGGGATTTAGCTTTTTCCTCCCTCTCCCAGTTAATATCATAGTTTTGAGCAGATCCACACGTTCACAGTACATGCTGTTCATAGTTGCCATGTAGTATGTGACCATTATTTTTCCTTCTGGTTCAACTCTCCTTTTCCTGGAGTTGGTAATTCTCATATTTTGTCACTTAGTTCTCCTTGTTCTTATCAATTCATCCCCCTGTATTGCCCACCGTTGTATAAATCTCCTTTTAATCATATCAAGTAGGTGTAGCATACAATTCTCCCAGCTCATCATCTTGCTGACATTTCTCCCCGAGCCCCACGTCCGCTCCACTCTGAACTGGCTGTTGCCCAGGATGCTGCATGGGTGTCTCCCCCAGACCTGTGCATTATCGTGGGGAGTCCGTTCTCATCCTGAGGATCCCTGCCGTCTTCTAAGTCCCTCCCCTTCTTAGCTTACTCCAGGGCGCATTGGAGGTCAATTTTTGGACACTTGGCTATCAAACTCATGACTGATGGTCTTGCTGGTGTAGAATTTTAGGTTGGAAATGATTTTCCCTTGTAGTTTTGAGAGCATTGCTACATTGGCTTCTAAGCCTCCAGTGTTGCTCTCCAGAGGAACAATGTTATTTGATTCTGAATTCTTTGTATCTGATCTGTTTTTCTGTGGTGGTGATTTTTTTGTTGTTGTTGTTTCTTGTTTGTTTATCTTTTAATCCTGTTTGGAAACTCCAGTCTTCTGAAATTTCACGGTGTCCTTTGGTGACTCTTTTTGTAGCCACATGTGCTAGGCCCTTTGAATTAAAAAATGCAAATACTTAAGTTCTGTGAAACTTCCTTGAATGTTTTTCTTTTCTTTTCTTTTCTTTTCTTTGTTGGCCCTTTCAGAGTGATCTTCTAATTTCTGTCACTTTTATCTTGTAGTTTTCATCACTTTGTCCTTTGGCGCTCTTTTCTTGGAGATTTTCTCAAATTTATCTTTTACATCTTTCAGTGAGTTTTAAATCTTCTATCACACTCCCCCCCCCCCCCCCCCCATTTCAGGAGCTCTGTTTTGTAGCATCCCATTCCTGTTCTGCTATCATGAATGCAGTTATCTTTTAGCTTTAGACTGTTAAGTAATGTTATATATACTTATTTTCATTTCCTTTTATAGCTCTATTTCTACTATCCTAAGTTGCTTCCCCCATCCCTGTTGGTTAGATTCCTGTCATATTAAGGGTTTTTCTTAGATGCCTAGCAATTCTTGCTTGTTTACTTACATCTATAAGTGGTGTGTATAGAGCTAATTCAGACTTCTTTGTGCATGGATGAGACTTGTCTGCTATGTATCTCACCACAGGGGAATTTGGAGGTTCCAGTAATCATAACTTTAGCTTCTCTGTTCCTGGGCTGATCAGATATTCCCAAAGGATCTTTCATGCTTTTACCTAGAGGATAAGTCTGATTCTCAATGCCCTGGGAAGCATGTGGCGCAAAGAGCTTGGGGATTTCAGTATTCACGACGTTAAAGTTTCATTCCATTCTCTCTTTCTGCACGTTGCCCTTCTGTAAACTGCGCATGGTGACTTTCAGTTCAAGTGCCTTGTTTCATCCTTTCTAGGGAATAAACGTATAGTCTTCTACTCGGGTGGGCAGGCAGTGTTAATGAGGAGAGGGCTCTAGAACCCTCAGCTCTTTTTTAAAGGGCTTAGAACCAGTCCCCATGTTTTAGCTCTACTCCTCTGTGGCTCAGACAGTAAAGAGTCTGCCTGCAGCGCTAGAGACCCACGTTCAATCCCTGGGTCCGGAAGATCCCCTGGAGAAGGAAATGGCAACCCACTCCAGTATTCTTGCCTGGAAAATCCCGTGGACAGAGGAGCCTGGTGGGCTACAGTGCATGGGGTCGCAAAGGGTCAGACATGACTAAATGACCAAGCACACTCTTACTCCCATTTATAAATATGGGCTCTCAGATTTTATCAGTTCCTGAGCTGCCTGGGAGTTCTACTGGTGAACTGGATTGTGTCTCCCCATCCCCCACTGCTTGAACGAATAAATTCTTCTGTTCTGCTGGATCACAGTTGCCGCTCATTCTTCTGCTTCCTGGCTTCCAAAGTGTTCTAGTTATTTTCTTTATCTAAGTGTGTTTATATCTTTTTGAAAAATCTCTTTCAATCATTTTAGTGTAGTTTCAAGAGAAGGTGGAACTAAATGACTGTGTTCAACCTGCCCCTTTAATCACAAGTCTCCTCTTACTTTACTAATCATTGTTCACCTTCTCAACGGGCAATGCAGTCAAAAAGCACCTGTGCGGTGTGAGCAGTTCCACACAACAGAAGACCGAATCGAGGCACGTTCTGGGTGTCTTTAGATGCTTGTGCCTTGCATATTTTTAAGAAGAGGTAACATTGGGGGCAGAGTAAAGTGTCTCTTCCGGAAGGATTTTAATGCAGGTAGATTCTTCCCTTGCATTTTACTTTCCCTGTGCATACAGATAACCCCCTGCCCAACTGGCTGTTGAAAGGAGCTTTGAAAGTAGTGTGTCTCATCCATTGCACCTACCGAGCGGTGGCTTCAGAGTCTTCTCATCATGTCATACAGGGTACTAAGAGCCCTGGAGAAGGAGCAGGGTTTTTCTGAAAAAGGAGTTCAAGAGAGGACAACAGCATCTTATGCATGGGCCTCCTCTATCTCGTTTGAAGGGTTTGGGGGTGGTTGGACTAGAGGAGTCTTTCCAGTTCCAAATGGGTGTCACTTGAGAATTTTGAAAAATTACTGTAGTTTTAAAAATTGCCCCCGAAATTGTTTATTTTTTCAGGTGTGGGGTTTGGATATTCATCATCGTCATCATCATTACCATTCTGTATCTGATGTCTTGAGCATAGGCACTCCTCATCTGTCTTCAGGGGTCATTGAAAGAGTTGTGCCTGAGGAGTGTTTGTAGTCTGGCTGCCCTTCCCCTGGCATTTTCATCTCCCTCTTTCCCCAGTGGTCACCTCTCCACTATGTAGGCTTTTCAGTTTCTGTAACAAGTTGGATTCTTTTCTTCCTCAGAGCTTACAAAACTACAGTTCCTTCTCTCCGGAATGCTCTTCTCCTCATTCCTTGTTTGGCTAATTTTTTTTTTTTTTAGGTATTAAAAAAAAAATGTATTTATTTATGTTAAATTGGAGAATAATTGCTTTACGATATTGTGTTGGCCTCTGCTATATATCAACATGAATCAGCCGTGGATATGCATATGTCTCCTCCCTCTTGACTGTCCCTGCCACCTCCCACCCCACCCCGTCCCGCTAATCAAGGCTGTCGCAGAGCACCAGATTTGAGCTCCCCGCATCATACAGCAAACTCCCACTGGCTGTCTGTTTTACACATGTAATATATGTTGCCATGCTACTCTCTCGATTCATCCTGCCCTCTCTTTCCCTCATTGTGCCCACAAGTCTGCTCTCTATGTCTGTGTCTCCATTACTGCTCTGCAAAGAGGTTCACCAGTACCATCTTTCTAGATTGTTGGGCAATTAATCACGTTAGGTATCAAAGTTCAGTTTCTCACTGGGTCCCAGGTATAATAATAGTTTAAGTGACATACCCCTCAGCTCCTGGAAGATGATATCCTGTAATCCAAGTCCTGCCCTTCAGTTCTTATCAGATGGGCCAGTTGGTAAGGATGGGCAGTCATTCTGGGGCGTCTGTTATTTGGAGTTTCAGGGGCAGTCCTCAACTTTTGTTTTATTTGGAACGAATCACACAGTACTGGCTTTCCTGATGGCTTGGCGGTAAAGAATCTGCCTGCAGTACAGGAGACGTGAGTTCAATCCCTAGGCCGAGAAGATCCCCTGGTGGAGAAAATGGCAACCCATTCTAGTATTCTTGCCTGGACAATTCCATGGGCAGAGGAGCCTGGTGAGCTACAGTCCATGGGGTTGAAAAGAGCTGGACATGACTGAGCGACTGTGGACGCACAACCACCACATAGTACAACTTTTTACCCCCCAGTGCAGTAAGTAGTTCTTTTTTTTTTGAAAGCAGATTAAGACCTGTTTTCAAATTCAGGATTGTGTTAGCTGTGTGATCTTGGGCAATTGAGGCCTCTGAGCTGTAGCATCCTTCCTGTTTCAGGATTCAAGGGCATACCTCCCAGGGACACTGCCAGGATTAACTGTGATAATCCTGCTAAAGTGCTTGGCAAGTCCTTCACCCAGAGTGAGGGCTTTTCACACCAAAGCAGTTAGGATTTGGGGGTGGTAGAAAAAGTGAAAAGGAATTGATAGCAGAGGTGATTATAAGTAGATAACTCTACATTTGTTCAGGTACTTCCATGAAAAATCTTGTGCAAATGCGTTGAATGCCAGGATTCTGAATCTTAAGTACTAAATAATGAATTTTGTTCTCTCTAACATAGAAAAGGTTCAGAATTACTGCTTTAATTATGGCCTTTGATGCACAGTACTTACTAAGGGAACTTTAGGTTTTCAGTTTTAAGTTTTCAAATCTTATTCTGTGTCTGAAGTGTAAAAAGGGAAAAAAGAGAACAAAACATGACTTGAAACTTTTTTACTGTTATCAAAAATTTAGGGTGTGTGCATTATTGTTAGTTTCTAGGAAAACTAGGCATTTGGTAATTTGTCTGGGATTTTAAGAAGGCCGCAGTCTGGAGATAGTTTAATTGGCAAGGGGATAATGGAAATTCATGTTTAGGTAATACAGGTACTGAGAGCAATTCAAAGCAGTGTACATCTGCCAAAATCTTAGCTCATTTATGACAGTTTAAGTTCTCAGAAGTGTTGAGAGAGAAAGAAAAGTGAAAGGACTAACTCTTGAACACATAGACAGTGCAGAATTTCTGCCAGTCTGGGAATTAGAGTGAATAGAGTGGAGTCGGGCTAAGATAATAGCTGTATGTGGTTCATTTTTTTTCATCATAGCGCTCATAGCTGTGAATAGAAAAGTTCAGTCTTTAGTTCTTTTTATTTTCACCCTCACTGTTATCAACACAATTATTATAGCAGGGCATTATGTGTTTTGGTTAACATTTGAAAAAATAGAAACATTGTTTTACGTCTCAAAATGAGAATTGACTGTATCAGCAAAACACCCCTTAGCACTCAGCTTTCCAGAGTTGCTTAGGTAGTAGCTTTTGGCTTGCCTGACTCCTAATAAGTCGCTTTAGTCGTGTCCAACTCTTTGTAACCCCATGGACCATAGCCCGCCAGGGTCCTCTGTCCATGTAGGCAAGAATACTGGAGTGGGTTGCCATGCCATCCTCTAGGGGATCTTCCCGACCCAGGGATCAAACCTGCATCTCTTAACGTCTTCTGCAGTGGCACACGGGTTCTTTACTACTAGCATCACCTGGTAAGCCCAGTAGCTTCTGGATTTTTCTGTTTGGAGAATTGTAATGTTAAAAACAAATTTACACCCTTCCCCCGCACCACCCCCTCACCCCGTGTATGTGTGTGTGTGTGTATGTGTGTGTGCGTACATACACGTGCCCATGCAAATGTGGAGCTTTCTTTTCCAGTGTGGACATGAGGAAAACAACATTTAGGGACGCCACTGAGTTTATTTCCTGACAGAAAAGACTTTCACGCCCACCCCCAGCAGCAAGATTAAAATATTTGAATAAATAATCCTTTGAAATTGAGAAAGATTAATTCATGAAAAATAAACTATTCTTCTCAGTTCACTATGGATCACTGAAAATTTACTTGCTGATCAACGGTAGTCCACAAACCAGTTCTAGGGACATTGATTTGTGTATTGAATGAATCATCATAGTTGATGATTCTACATATACATAAAAATTTCCGTGATTAAAATTTATCAAGAGTCTTACAGTCTGTGTTACTGAGGGTAAGTAGAGGCTTGTGTGAATGACATGGAGACTACCCAAAAATAATTTCATAGAATTGGCTGTATGCAAATCATTGGATATTTGCTTATACTTAGTTTTACTATATTAGGAAATAGGAACAAGGTACTGTTTTGTTTAACTTGTTCTTCAGGAAGAGATAAAATGATGTTGAACAGTCAGCTGTCCCAAATCTGTTATGTTAAATGAGAATTGTGATGCCAGGAAACATTTAGAAAAGTCATCCTTTGACACTCACTACTCCCTCCTCCCCCCATCCCACCCCACAGATATTTATCAAGTGCCTTTTATGTATGTTAGACTCTAACAAAACATCAATCCAGCGTCATTGGATATGGCAGATTTGTATATTTTGAAGTTCATTGGCAACCAATTAGGTGTAAAGCTTTAAACATTTTTATCACATATTTAATTTTTGGAAGTAGAATATAGTGAAGATAAACAATTATCAGTTATTTACTATAGTGCAAGGTTGGTGTAAGAAAAATGTACTTTGAAATGGGCAAAAAAGACTTTCGGATATCCTTTCAATCTGTTGCTGTCACGTCTGGGGATTATTCTATCTATAGGGCTTGAGTCTTTGTCTTCGACTAGACTATTTTATACCTCTGTAGAACTAGAAGTTAACTTGTAGAAAACTGAAAGCAGTGCAGATAGTTCTTCTCCATAGAAATGCAGATCGCTCGTGTCCTGGGGAACGCCGTTGGCCGGCGTCTGCGCTTTGGCTTCAGCATCCCTTTCCTGCACTAAAATCGTGCCGCTTTGTCTTCTCCTTTGAACTGGATGTAACATCTTTTTTCAGTTCTCTCAGTAATTAATGAGTTAAATGGAATCTTTGAGACATTGTTTATTTTATATCCCCATGAGAGTCATGATTTTACCTTTTTTGAAAAAATATTTTGTATAGGGATAACTTTAGATTTTCAGTAATGCATGGCTGCTGTTTCAGCATTTATGTTACCCTCTATACTGGTGTTCTTGTTGAAGTCTCGCAGTGGTATCCTTACTCATTTCTCACACCTTTACTGTCAACCACCTGTATTTGCGGTTGATTTTGAGGTGATAGGGTTGAGGCAAGAAAATTAATTTATGAATCAGATTGTATTCTCTTCCCACTCTTGGTGTGTATCCCCTTTTCTGATTCTGGACAAGTTAATTTAGCTCCATGGAGTCCAAGCTTCCTCCTAAGGGTCAGACCATCTATCAAAGTGCTCAGTACAGGCCAGTTATTTGGTGGATGCTCAGTAAACACGTGTTATCTTTTCTCTCCTGTTTTTTGAAGGTGTAGGTCCCTGACCTCTTCTTGTCCTTTATCCTCTACTTGGTTTTAATCTGTTGAAGTCTAGGAACCTAGATAAGCTAATCTGTTAGAATCATATCTGAAACAAATGTCATTAGATTGTAACTGAGAGTCCGAAGAATTTTACCTTGGTGTATCTGCTTTGATTACCCAGATGCCTTTTTCCCCTCTCTGTGTTCTTGGCAATGTATAGTTGAGGCTCATGGTTAAGTGACAAGGAGAAGTTAGATGTTACTCTACTTGGTTTTGAAGCGTATTAAAATTTCTTATGAAAATGAAAGTGTTACTCACTCAGTCGTGTCCGACTCTCTGTGACACCATAGACTGTAGCCCACCAGGCTCCTCTGTCCATGGAATTCTCCAGGCAAGAATAGTAGAGTGGGTTGCCCTTTCCTTCTCCAGGGGATCTTCCCTACTCAGGAATCAAACCGGGTCTCCTGCATTGCAGGCAGATTTCTTTATTGTCTGAGCCACCAAGGAAAACTTTTTATATCTGGTTAATTAAGGAAAATTATATTTTCTCTTGATTGATATTAAAGCATTAAAGTTAACTTGTGTCTCCTGAGCTTTGTACCAACAAGTGAGAGGTGTGTATGTATAAAAGCAGTAGAGAAAGAGAAGGGAAGAAGAGAAAGTTATATATTTGAGAGCGGGGGGCAGGAGCTTGTTGTGGATTCAGGAGAGCAAGATGAGGGAAAAAACATAGGGTTGTTTGGAAGATGTCTTGCAGAGTGTTCCTACATGAGCTGAATGCCCCTGGAAAATAGAGAACCTCTTGAAACCATGGCAAAGAATGGGGGCTTAGTTCATATTAACACTTCCTGTCCTTAGAATGGAAAACTGCTTCTCTATGACTTCTGGTACATCAATTTTTAAATCAGAAACATGTTAAGGGTTGGGTTTTTTTTTTTTCTTCTGCTGACTTTCATTCATGAAAGCTAATATTCCTGATATTAATATGACTTTAGAAGACCTTAAAACCCTCAATATACCATTCTCACTTGTAAACACTTAAAGGATAATTACATTAAAATGTTTTTTTAAATAATTTAAAAGAACTGGATCATTATTATTTTTCAGCATTTCACTTGTATTAGTTTTCTATTGCTGCTGTAACAGATTACCATACACTTAGTGGTTTGAAAAAACATATATTGATTACTTTACAGTTCTGAAAATGAAAAGTCCAAAATGAGTCTCCTCAGGATAAAATCCAGGTGTGAGCAGGGTGCATTCCTTTCTGAAGGCTGTGCGAAGAACTTTTTCCAGCATCTAGGGGCTGCCTCCGTTGCTCAGTTTGCAACCCACTCCAGTATTCTTGCCTGGAGAATCCCATGGACAGAGGAGCCTGTCAGGCTACAGTCCATGGGGTCGCAAGAGTCGGACACAGCTTAGCGACTAAACCACAACCACAGGGGTTGCCTAAACCGCTTGCTCCCCTTTCATCATCAGAGCCGACAGTGACTAGTCAGTTTTTCTCACAGTGGTGTTTCCCTGGTTCCCATACTTCTGCATCTCTTTCCCTTGCTTAAGGACCAGTGTGATTATGTTGGGTCTGCCTGGAGGAATCCAGCATAATCTCTCTAAGGTCAGTTGATTAGCAACTTTAATTGCTCCCCTCTCTGTGTAGCATAATTTTTGTGGGTTTCAGAGATTAGGAGGTGGGTCTATTTGGGGGAAGCCATTAACTTCCTTACCATCCCACTGTCTCACACAAATACAGTTTTTCTGCCTTGATTCTTACATAGCATGGCAGTGTGCTACTTTGCTAAAATATAAGTTAAATCATAAAGCTTTTAAGGAGATAAGAGTCATTAAACTTGAGCACTCGTTCATGTGACTGTAGAAGTCTCAACTTTATCATTCATTTGTACCATACATACTAGCTGGTACCCATGTTTTTGGTTGTGAGGGAATTTCAACTTGCTTTGAATTTTGCACTCATTGCGTATCTTGCTAACCTGATTTTAATGTGTGTGTGTGTGAGAGAGAGAGAGAGATAGAGAGTGTGAGAGTTAGAGAGAGAGATGTTACTTAATTTTGAACTTGACATTTTTTTTAAGGAGTCCCAGATACAAAATGAGAAGATGGAGCAGATGGCCTGTGGTGACTTGGGGTTTCTGCAGACTCTGAAAGCACAAAAGCTTGCCTCTTCCATGAAGAGGTGGTGAGTGGAGAGATGTTGAGTTAGAAAGAAGAAACTCAAAATTGACTCATTCCAAAGTTAAGACTAAGGCCATACTCTGCTATTCTCTTTGGTGGGCCACATATGAATTGAAGATGAAACCAAGGAAACTGAGAAAAAGCTGTTGATGTAATCATTGTTCAGCTTTTTATTTGGTGACCCTGGAGATATCTGAGTGGAGACAAAGGGTCTAGGTATTGTACACCCTATAGTTGTCCAGCTGAGCTGCAACAAAAAAGTGTGAGAGTAAATCCCAGGAGTTGGCAAGGCAGCATTCTTGTTATATGTGATATTTATGTAAAATAACCCCGTGAGAAGAATCTCCATAGAAGTACAATATGGTTCAGGCTTTTTAGTTGTTACTCTGGCCTGTCTGTGACAGTGTGGAGAAAGAAATAAAACTGTGTAAAAAATTTGTCCTCAGCAGTTGACTTGCTTTTTGCAAAAGCAAGACATATTTTCTGTGGCACCTAAGAAAATGTATCCCTTGTATTTTTTCCTCCGTTAATACCCTAAATGTGATGTGCGGACAGAGCAATACTGACCTCTCCCTAGCTTAAATATAGGAAACCCTTTTAGGGAGTTGGTATATAATTGTATCCACGACTTCTTGAGAGAGAAACTTTATGTAGCCTTCCTTGTATAATTTCAGTTCAGTTCGGTTCAGTCGCTCAATTGTGTTGGACTCTTTGTGACCCCATGAATTGCAGCACGCCAGGCCTCCCTGTCCATCACCAACTCCTGGAGTTCACTCAAACTCAAGTCAGTCGAGTCGGCAATGCCGTCCAGCCATCTCACCCTCTGTTGTCCCCTTTTCGTCCTGTCCCCAATTCCTCCCAGCATCAGAGTCTTTTCCAATGAGTCAACTCTTTGCATGAGGTGGCCAAAGTACTGGAGTTTTAGCTTTAGCATCATTCCTTCCAGTGAACACCCAGGACTGATCTCCTTTAGAATGGACTGGTTGGATCTCCTTGCAGTCCAAGGGACTCTCAAGAGTCTTCTCCAACACCACAGTTCAAAAGCATCAATTCTTCAGTGCTCAGCCTTCTTCACAGTCCAACTCTCACATCCATACATGACCATTGCAAAAACCATAGCCTTGACTAGATGGACCTTTGTTGGCAAAGTAATGTCTCTGCTTTTGAATATGCTCTCTAGGTTGGTCATAACTTTCCATCCAAGGAGTAAGCGTCTTTTAATTTCATGTATAATTTAGAGCACCCTAAATTGGTTTGTAAACATTTGTTGTTTCTACAGACTGTTTAATGCAAGTCATGGCATAAGTTTTTCCTTCTCCAAGGTTTTCATGTCTTGGCTGTCTCTCAAAGCTGGAGATGAGCAAATTTGGATGCAGTACCCCTTATGAAGGCTTGTCATCTTCATACACATTATGCTGTGTGTGTTCTAAGCTCTTTAAAGTAGCTGAATGTTCCAAATAAGTGAATGAGCTGCTGTTGTTTGGACTTGCATCCCCCTGCCCCCCTCCAATATTGAAGTACTGATTGAATCTTGTTGGTGCAAAACATCCAGACCTTTTTTAATGTACTGCTCTAGACAGATTGCTTGTAAGAAATGTAGGCAGGTAAAAGGATTAGTTTTAATTATGTTCAGAGCTAGTGTGATCATGAAGCAGGGGCAGCCCCTCCCGTTCAGGGGTTTTTCTGTGACACTGGCCTGAAGACATTTACCTGAAAGGTTTGTTAAAAGAGCAGTCATTTAAATTTCTTTCCTTGGCGTTCGTAAGCTGTTTCTCATTACCTGGAGAATACCCAGGCATGTTCCTTCTGCCTTTCTACCATGAATCGCCAGATTAGTGTTTCCTCTCTTTTTCCTTCTGCCTTACACTTCCAATTGCTGATTTTTTCATCAGCACATTTTCAGAGTGTCTTCCTAAGTGGGACAAAGATGGGATCCAGTTAAATTGCTCCGTGTATATTAACTGATGGATAGAGAGATAAGGAGGAATTCGCCACCTAAACAGGGAATCAGCTGAGGATTGGTGGTTTCTTCTGTTTGTGTCACTCTGGGACACAGTCCAAATTCCCCTTATTGGGGAATGGGATGGAGTGAGACCCAGGTCTGATCCTTTCCAATTTTGTACTTGTTTTCTTTCCATTTTCTATAATTAAAACAACAACAACAACAAAAACTATTAACAGAAACTAACACAACATTGTAAAGCACCTGTACTCCAATAAAAATTTTTTTAAACTATTAACAAAAATAAATTCAAAAAGTCTTTTAGAGAGCTTACACACTGCAAAGCTAGGCCAGTAGTATCGGTATGGTAATCAGCTATTTTATTTTTATTTCTTTGATCTATATTTAAGGTGGAAATTCCTGTGATTTCAAAAGAATGTTTACATTCTTTGAAGTTCAAGCTGTGTAATTTTAACAGTTGAAGGTTGTTTACCTGATAAAGTGATATAGACCTGAAAAATATGATCTTAAATTATTTTAACCTTTGACCTGAGTACTTCTTGACTTTTTAATGTTGAAGATTTCTTTGGAAAAGAAGTTATGAAAATGTCCATCTGTTTTTAAAGATTCAAATTTAAATTTTAAAAAGATAGAATTATTTTACATTGAATGGGGTGAGTTCAAGTCTAAAAGAAAGAAGTGTTCTTTTAAATAATGTACTCAGATATACTTGTCCTCCTAAATTTTAGTCTCAGACCAGCCAAGATACTCTATATATTGTAACTTCAACAAGTGGGTTGTGTGTCACATGCTAACTTCCCTTGGGCCATTCTGGTGAGCTGCTGCTGCTGAGTCACTTTAGTTGTGTCCGACTCTGTGCGACCCCATTGACGGCAGCCCACCAGGCTCCCCCGGTGAGCTACATACTCCAAATCGGTTCTATTTTTAAAATGAACTCTGCTGAAAAAGGGCTTCCCTTGTGGCTCAGCTGGTAAAGAATCCACCTGCAATGCAGGAGACCTGGGTTCTATCCCTGAGTTGGGAAGATCCCCTGGAGAAGGGAAAGGCTATGCACTCCAGTATTCTGGCCTGGAGAATTCCATGGATTGTATAGTCCATGGGGTCTCAAAGAGTCAGACACAGTTGAGCGACTTTCACTTCACTGCTTGAAAAAAAAAAAGCTCTTGGATCATATGAAAGTGCAGAGTATCCTATGACCCAAGAATCTTGAACAGTAGAGGAAAACGTTACCTCTAGCCAGCTGAGATAGTGAAAGGGAGCTGCATCATGATGAGGGCTGGGATGCCATGGATCGCGTTACCTTCGAAAGTTTCTGCTTCTCTGGGTGGGTTGTTAGGCACTGCCTCAAAGGTATATAACATTTTGTTCTTGCTGTTGAAAGATGTTCAAATAATTTGGGCTTTGCTAGTACACTTTAATGTGTTTTAAGTAAAAAATAAAGAATAAAACAGCAGAAAACCAGTAACATGACCAATATTAAGGAAAAAATATTACAAGTCACACAAAGTTAAAACCAGTGTATCTGTTTCCCTCAAATATTAGCCCACCACCTGGAGCAGGTGTTTTTTTCTGCTCAAGAATCAGTATATATTTACTTGTGTGTTCTTTGGAGCTTAAAGTTTTCACCCTTCATTGTAAAATTCACGTGAGTGAAAATACCAGTAGGATTGATTTTGATTTCCTTTTCTTTGTCCATCTCTCATTCCAAGGAGATGGAGATAGGTAACCAATAACTGTAACATAAATAAGTGTCCACATTTCTGTTAAGAGTTCTGTTTCAATTGGACATGCTTAATTTCTTCATAAGTCTTAATATATCTCACTATACTGTTATATATTTTCATATTTTAATAAAGAATGATGAAATAGCATGATTATATAAATGCTAAAATCTTAAATAAGAACCAGAAGTTTGTTTTCTACTTATGCCAAGAACAGAAATCTTATTTAATAAAGCCTGAAATAGCATGATATAATATTAATAGTTACAGTAATAATTGTCCTAGTTCAGGTCCCTATAATGAAGCACTATAGACTGGGTGGCTTAAATAAAAGATGATTATTTTTCATAGTTCTGGAGGCTGGAAAGTTCAAGATGAAGGTGCTAGCAGATTCAGTGTCTGGTGAGGGCCTGGTTCCTAGTTCATAGACGCATGATAGAAATGACAAGAGTTCTCTGGCATCTCTTTTTTAAGGGCACTAATCCCATTCTTGAGGGTTTTACCCTTGACCTAGTCACCTCCCCAAGGCCCTGCCTCTTAATACTATTACATGAGCATTTATCATTTCAACATACGAATTTGGAGAGGCAGGGGCATAAGCATTCATCTCATAATAGTAATAATCAGCACTTGCTTATTGCTTTATTAGGTAGTGTTCTAAGTATTTTATATTATAATCAATTTATTCTTGACACCAGCTGCATTACTGTCACATTGAGATAGGAAAACTGCGTCTCAGAGAGGTTTTATCATTTGATAAAGGTGGCTCAACTAGTAAGTGATGGAGCTGGGAATCAAACCCATAAGCCTGGCTCTCTAGGCTTTGAGCTCTCAACTTCTAAATAGTGGGGAAAATTGTAGTTTATGTTACTCTGTCTGCTACCAAGCAAACCTGTGATCTTTTTCATTAATATACTTCAGTATATTGGGGTGTCAGTTTTTTAATTGATAGAGTGACATTTTTGGATTCCATAAGATACTCTTTAAGGTCTTTTAAAACTCTAAAAGTCTAAATTCTGCATAGTTTAAAATGCACCATATACCAGCCACCAGTTAGAGATTAAATTTTGGGATGGTCATATAGTGAAATTCTATGCTAACATTAAAAAGAATCAGAACTATATTATGACACAGAAGATTGATAAATTAAAAAAACTGTGAGCTCGTTGTGTACCTATGTATACAGTGATCCCATTTTGTTAAAAGAAGAAGAAAGATGCATATAAACTAGTATATGCATTAAAAGTTGAAGCATTGAATACCAATAATCTCTAGGAGGTTAGAATATAGAAGGACTTACACTTTCTCTCATATACGTTTGGTTGTATTATTTGCAAGGATTACTTTAAACATTAGAAAAAATTGAGAAGAAAATAAAATATGTATCTCTACATGTCTGTAACTGGACTAGAGATAACAGAAGTTCTTCTAAAATACCAGGGGCTGGGCCAAATTTTCGATTAATGAGGATAGGAAATTATTTCCTTCTTCAGCCTGTGAGTAGTTGTTTTTGTAGATGTTTACATCATCATCATTATATTTTGTATCCTTTAAAAATGTTTATGTTAGCTCTGCATGATTCCTTAGGATAAAAACAAGGCAAAAGTTGAGTTCATGTTATTGCATGTTTTCGTTGATAATTGTCTGAATACAGGATTTTAGTTACCCTTTCTGTTGAAAACAAATTTCTCTCATGTCTTGCTGCCCAGGTAGAATGGCACAGGTTACTTGGCTTTGAAAGTTCTCCAATTTGAAGATAAGGGAATATTATAAAGAATGTAGAGCTGACTCAAGACTCCTGGTTCCAGAAGCTTCCAAGCAGTGTTATCTTTCTTTTTCCTTGTGTAAATAGAATAATTCAGACAATGTGTAACTTTCTCCCAGAGAGCAATCAGCATATGTATCTTGTTTAAAATTTTATTTTTTTTTAAATGAACATCTCTGCATCTGTTATTTTTCCAGGACCCTTTTCAATGTCTAAGACAAAGAATATCTTTGAAAATATCTTTTCAGAATATCTTTGAAAAGATCTTTTTGAAACATGTAAGAGGATTGTTGATTAGAAATATATAGCTGAATAGAGAATCTACCTAAAAAAGTGAGACTAAAATTATGTTTTCCATTAATCTAGGAATTTTGGACTATTTTAAGGCATCTACTCAATTTGCTTGAGACCAGTCGTGATTAATTTTATCCATTGATAAAATTAATTTATTACACATTTAGAGGTATTTATAGGCATGATGATAAACAGAGTTGAAATAAAGGATGATTTAGAGTTACTAGGTAATGGGGGAGGCAGTCATTCAGTATGCATTTTGACTCTAGTGCAATGTAGTAAGTAGAATATTAGCAACATGAACCGAATTCTATAAGAGTACAGAGTATAATATGAGCCTGGGGGAGGAGGAGTTAGGGAAATTCTAGACCTTGAGAACTGAGAACGATATTGCCTTTTGGACAAAAAGAATATGGATTTATTTTCTGAGTAAATGAACATCCTTAGTGTGTCACGAGGGGTTTTCATATCATTCAGTCCACTAGTAGAGAGAGATTGGGACACCCCACTCTCAAAGCCAGCCCATTGGGATTCTAAATAGCATGATGAGATGTCCCTTTGGGAAACTGGTTCATCTAAAGGTAAAACTCTGGAGTGATATGAGCTAGATAAAAGATGATTCATTTTGTGTGCATGATGGATCAGGTATGCTACAGTAGATTCTTCCCAGGTTTTGACCTTCCAGATGATATTTAACCTGTAAATATCAGTGATTAAAATTACAAAGCTGTTTAAAGTCATTCTGCTTCCTATTACCTACCTTTCTCTTCTCACTTTGCCATAAAGTTATATAGGGATCTTTTTTTTTTTTTCCTTTTTTCTCCCCAGGTCAAAGATTTTTATTAGGGTGAGATTAGAGAGAGATTTTTCATTTTAGGTGGTTGAAAAGTACATCCAGCTGAAAACCATCAACCATTTAGGCTACATGCTTCATTTGAGTTGTGTTTCTGGATGCAAGTCAAGTATGACAACTGTGAGTTTCATAACTTTCTCTAACTTGATTCAAAAATGTTTTGGGGCCAAAATACTTCTTGAGGTCTTTTCTGTCTCCTCCTGACAAGGCCCTATGGAGGCTATCAAGGTCAAGATTATGTTGCTGCGTCTCAGAAAACTGCAGGAGAGGAGGAGCCGTAAGGCTTAGGTTTGCATCATCACTTACACTTGCTGATATTCTCCCAGTCATGACTTACCACTTCTTGTCCAAGAGGAATGTCTCATTGGGTCCTTGTCTCTGACAAGAAGAAACTAATAATTTATGTCATGTATTTTGTCTGCTTGTTAGCAATGCTCAGGTTCTTTCATTGGAGTTATAGCTTTTAGACCATGTAGAGTAAGTTCTGAAGAGAAAATATGTTGTTTAAGAAGCTTGAGTGGACGAGAAGAGACTCTGGGAAGCCATAGTCTGTGACAGTGATTCTAGTGAGTGGCAGTCGGGACTCGACAGTGATCATGGCCATAATTTCTCAGCAAACACTCAAACCCAGACAGTGGTACTTTCTGTTTGGGGATCTATTTATTTGTGTCATTATCATTCTTAAAGCTCAGCCCCAGAGTACTCAGTTTGTCTGTTTTTTTTTTTAAGTTAATCATTGTTAAGATTAAAATTGATTTTATAACCATATATCTGAGCAATGTATAATAGAGGCATATGAACTCCCTGAGTGACTCAACAAATACCTGATTGAGTACCTATGATGTGCTTGGTACAGTAATGCTAAAGTAGTCACAGTTTTGTCAAGAAATAATGGCTTTATTGCAAAATAGTAGATATGGTAGTGCAGTGGTAAAGAATCCGCCTGCTAAGCCGGAAACAACAGGTTCGATCCTAGGTCAGAGAGATCCCCTGAAATGGGAAATGGCAACCCACTCCAGTATTTTTGCCTGAAAAATTCCATGGACAGGAGAGCCGTGCAGGCTACAATCCATGAGGTTGCAAAGAGCTGGACACCAATATTTAAGAGGTAGAATCCACACAAATAGGAGGACATTATAAATCATGAGCAGTGTGAGAGAGGAAAAAAATACAGGATGTTAAGGGATTTTTAGCTTTGAATGCTGGCTTTGATGATGATGACATTTACGAAAGTAGGAAATATAGGAAGAAGGGACAAATGGGTTGGAGGATTAGTAGTAAATCATAAATCGGTAAATTTGGGGTTTTGTTCATTAAGGGATATCTAGGTACAGCGGTCTAACAGGAAGTTTCGATACGCTGGTTTGGTTCTCTAGAAAGATGTTGAAGCTGGGCGTGGGATTGAGAAATCATCTGTGCAGTCAAAGCAATGAGAATGGAAGGTTGGATCAGGTGAAACAAGTCAGGTGAGGAGGTTGTTGAACCACAGTATATACACTGGATTTCCATCTCCATCCCTTCATCATGATTGTGCTTGTCAAGATGACCAGTATCCTCTACGTTCCCCGTTACAGTGGTTATCTGTGTGTTCTGCTCTCATGTAACTACTTAGAAGCACTCATCTTATTGATAATCTCCTCCCAACTCAAGAAGCGCTTAACTTTTCTTGAGTTCCATTACACTGCTAGTTTTTTCCCTGTCATACTATTGGTTTCTCCTTTTGTGCCCACCTTATAAAGGTTGGACAGCTCTGGGACTTTGCCTCAGCCTCCCCTTCTCTGTCACAGTTGTTAACTCAGTGTTAAAATTCTAGAGGAAGACTAAGCTTGGTGAGAGTCCAAGTTATAAGATGTGTCAAAACAAATAGGATGTGATTTAAAAGAATATGAGTTCCTTCCACTCAAGAAAAATATCAATAGAATATAAAATTCCATCAACCTCGGTCCAAACAGAGGTTAGAGTGTAATCCAGTATGGTTATGAAGGGTCTGTGAAAGCCACTCAACAAATTATTCAATAGTTTAAAAATATTTATTAAGTATATACTGGTGCCATGTTCTAGTTCTGGAGATGCATCAGTCCCAAACCTGCAAAAATCCCTGCCCTCATGAGACTGATAGTCTTATGAGGGGACAAGGCAGTAAACCAATGTGTAAGTTATTGAATAGCTAAGAAGACAGTTAGTGTTGTAAAAAGACATAAAGCATGTAAGGGAGTAGGGAATTCTGTGAGGCAAAGAGGGTGTAAAAAAAGAGTGATCAGGGTAAGTCTCACTGAAGAGGTGATGTGTGAGTAAAGACACAAGCAAGACGAAGGAGGAAGTCTATGTATCTAGGCAGGAGATTTCTAGGCAGAGGAGATGGCGAGGCTGTGGCATTGGGCTATCCCTAAAGTAGCCCAGGAATGGCAAGGAAGCCGGTTTGCCTGGAGCAACTGACTGCAGGAGGAAATCATAGTGGATATTGCCTTAGAAACATTTGGGGATGAGGGTGGAAGGAAGGAGGTGGTGGCAGATTTCTATAGGACTTTGTAGCCTGTTATAAGGGCTTTGACTTTTATCCTGAGTGAGATGAACTGGCCTTTGGAGGATTTTTCATGGAAAATAGATGTGATCTGACATATTTTAACAGGTTCGTTCTGACTACTGTGCAATAAATCACTATAGGGAGGCTAGAGAGGAAGCAGGGAGCCAGTTGTGAGATTGTTGCAGAAACCCAGGCGGAAGATGGTGGTGACTTAGAGTGGAAAGGGTAGAGGTGGTAAGATGTATTGGATTCTGGATATACTTTGGAGCTGTTGCTGACCGAGTTTTTTGATAGATTGAACATGTGGTTTAATAGGAAAGAGAGATGCCAAGGATCATTCCAGGGTTTTTGGTGTGAGCAACTGGAAAAAAAAAAATGGAGTTGCTGTGAACTAAGCAGAAGAAAAAAATTGAGTTGTGAGTTCTGTCTTGGATATGTTAGGTTCAGGATGCCTACTCAGTATCCTGGAGGAGCATTGTGGAGAAAGCATTAGTATTTGTGCATTTAGAGGTCCATGGTATAGATGCAAACTTGGGAGTTAAAAGCATCTGGAGAGATGTGAAAGCATGAATCTGGATGAGGTCAACAAGAAAGTGAGTGTAGATAGAAGAGGCTTTAGGTCATCCCAAGCATTCTGTTGGTAAGTGGTTGATGAGCTTAAGAAACTGACAAAGAACTTCTTTCCCAGTGAAATAACAGAAAATCCAGAAGTGAGGGGTATCCAGAAGTTCAATGAGAAAGCATTTTAAGAAAGAGGCAGTGAAAGTCATGTTAACAGAAAGAACTGGTAAGACAAAGCCTGAGATGTGATCATTGGATTTAGTAATGATTACCTAAACAAGAGAGAGCCTATTAGGAGTGGGTCCAAGGTAGAAGGGAAATAGAGATAATGCTTTCAAGGAGTTTTGCTCTAAAAGAAAACAGAGAAAGGAAGGAAGAAATGGGGCAAGGTTAGCCAGGCCTATTAATTAATATACTTTTTATAGCTAGATAATTTGAGTATTAAGTTGTTAGATGTTGTGTTAGAATTGAAGAGTGAACATATTTAAAGTATAATTAATTGCTAGTGAGCACTTTGTTTTCTGAGTCGTTTTCTTTTTGAACTCTCATTGTCAATGGAAGTAAAACAGGTTTGGGGGCTTTTAACGTTGAAGTCTAATTGACATACAACATTATTAGTTTCAGTTGTACAATGTGATTATTTTGACATTTGTATGCACTGAATATTGAGGCTTTTATTGAAAGTGTTGTATAAAGTTCTCAAGCTGAGATTCAGTTGAATATTTGAGGGTGCAGGTGAAATTGCTGCCGAAACCATATCGTGTGGCAAGTCAAAGATTATCACACTGTTTAGTGTTATCTTTAGATTGTCCCCTTCTAATTCGCCTTGCCTTTCCATCAGTCTTGGAAAGTTTGAAGTATCTACCTTAACTTAAATTTGATACAATTTAGAGAATATCTCTTGCCACTATTTGATCAAATTTCATTTGATATCTATTCAATATCTTTTTATTGTCTTTTCATTTCTTTCAATGAAAGACTAGATGTGGCTTATAATACAAAAAAGTAATAAAATGTATGGAATTTAACATTGTGTAATGTATCATTTAAAAAATCTTATGTTTTAAGATTCCATATTTTTAATCTTTCATGGCGAGCAGAGACAGATTTGTAAATTGTAAGGAATTGTAAAATCTGAAAACATTTATAGACTCAATTAATAGAATCACTCAGTGAGAACTGCAGTTTTTATTGTATAGTAGCTTTGAAAGTCTGGTGTGTTAAGAAAATTTCAAGGCAGTTTTTTAATTCTTAGTCCCACTACCCCCAGATTACATGACAATGGCATCTTATTTTAATAGATACAGAGTTTATTATGACTGAGATTCTTTGTTTCAGGTTTTTACGTAGCAGAGAATACTTGCATTTTTTCTGGTGATATCTTATGTCCCTTGTGTGGTCCCCAGATGAGCCCTGATCATCTCAGATACATTTTATGTACTCTTGTGGTGATTAATATTTTACCTCTGCCAACACTATCTCTAATTCGTCCATGAACAGTTCCCTTGAGGACCTCTCTTGTAGTGTTTATAGAATCGATTCTAACAGTTCAGATAGTCATGAGTGTATGCCCTTTCCTCCTCTGGAGAAATGTGGAGGGGATAGTCTGTTCAGGTGGAGTCATAATTCCTTGGATGAGTGTCATAAAATTTCCACAGGTTCACCAAATAAACGAGGCGTAATGACCTATTTTTAAGCACATACCTTTGTCTAATCCTTTTCTTTCCAACCTCATTCCCCCTACTGTGTTTTTGGTTTTGATTTTTGTTTAATTTTTTAACATGCTGGTTTACTATAACCTTTCAGATTTTATTTTTTTGGGGAAAGCTGAATTCGTCACCTAAAGACTATGATTTTTAAAATTTTTTTATTAACCATGAATATGATCGCTGTGTTTTTTTGTTTTGGGTTTTGTTTTTTTTTTTTATATGTTCCTGATTAGTAGTTTTTTGTGACAATTGCTTCGCAGTTATGGTGTGATTTGCAAATTAGAAAAGAGAGATTTGAAGAACTACTTAAATAAATGTAGAAAAACAGAATGGTCTGATTTTTTTTTTTAAAGCTGAGTCATATATCCTTAGGGAGTCTATATCTTAGACAAGCAATAGCACAGGTTACCTGATTGAGGTTTAGTTCTTAATGAACAAAAGCTAGGAGCTACACACACTGTCCCATTTTCCTCCTACAAGATATTAAAGTTGAGAACGTTGCTCAGTTGTGTCCGACTCTTTGCGACACCGTGGACTGTAGCCTACCAGGCTCCTCTGTCCATGGGATTTTCCAGGCAATAGTACTGGAGTGGATTGCCATTTCCTTCTCCAGCAGATCTTCCCAACCCAGGGATCGAAACCCGGTCTCCCGCCTTGTAGACAGACGCTTTACTGTCTGAGCCACCAGGGAAGTCCTTTTGAAAAGAAAGCAAGAACATGCGAATTTGGACATAAGAGCCATCAGGCATCAGCTTCCTACACAGATGCAGCCAGCCCCCATCTTTTTACACATAATTTATAGGTAGAAGTGTGGACAGTTTTAAGTTGGCTTAAAACTCAACATTCAGAAAACTAAGATCATAGCATCCGGTCCCATCACTTCATGGCAAATAGATGGGGAAACAATGGAAACAGTGAGAGAGTTTATTTTGGGGGGCTCAAAAGTCACTGCAGATGGTGACTGCAGCCGTGAAATTAAAAGACACTTGCTCCTTGGAAGAAAAGCTATTACCAACGTAGACAGCAATTAAAAAGCAGAGACATTACTTTGCCAACAAAGGTCTGTCTAGTCAAAGCTATGGTTTTTCCAGTAGTCATGTATGGATGTCAGAGTTTGGCTATAAAGAATGCTGAGCACTGAAAACTGATACTTTTGAACTGTGGTGTTGGGGAAGACTCTTGAGAGTCTCTTGGACTGCAAGGAGATCCAACCAGTCCATGCTAAAGGAAATCAGTCCTGAATATTCATTGGAAGGACTGATGCTAAAGCTGAAACTCCAATACTTTGGCCACCTGATGGGAAGAACTGACTCCTTGGAAAAGACCCTGATGCTGGGAAAGATTGAAGGCAGGAGGAGAAGGGGGTGACAGAGGATGAGATGGTTGGATGGCATCACCAACTCGATGGACATGAGTTTGAGCAATCTCTGGGGGCTGGTGATGTGCATGGAAGCGTGGCATGCTGCAGTCTATGGGTCACAAAGAGTTGGACTTAACTGAGCAACTGAACTGATGGACCGAGAGAAGAGAATGCATGTTGGAAAGCTGTGTATTAAATAAGAGCACACAAGTGGGACACTGAGAGGATGTAACATTTTGCTCAGGAAAATCCAGGCTTAGATATTTCTACTAGCTTTCATCTTGCCCTCTGCCCAAGACTGGCATATTCCATCAGAATAAGTCCATGGAATTGGAAAATCAACAAACATTGTTCCATCTAATTTGGTCTCCAAATTGTTATAATGGAGAAAGTCTATTGTCTGTTGGGCCAAAGAACAAAATGTGTAGTTGATGTTGTTTTTAGCTGCCCTGAAAATGAATATTTAGGGACAGATTCTACCAGAGCTTGGAATCAGGGCTTACTTCTTTCAATGAGGAAAATGAATATTTAGGGACAGATCCTACCAGAGCTTGGAATCAGGGCTTACTTCTTTCAATGCTTACTTCTTTCAGCTGGCAGCCAGGACTCCAGAATGTAACCAAGGCTTGGCCAGTTGGATGCTCCAGCTTGATGGTCGGTGGTACCCAGTTGGAGTAGTTAGAGGTCATTCTTATGCTGCAGTGGAGTTCAGTACAGGATGCCAAGCAGTTAGTACAAGTGGTGACTCCTGTACTAATTAATGGTTGTTGCAGTGTTACTGTAGACTATATTGATTCTAGCAATTTTTTAGTCTTCTGGTTTGTTCTGTGAATTATCAATAACCTTCCAATAAATCACTTTTCTGGTATTTGCAACCAGAACCTTGGCTGGTACAAAAGAAAAAGGAGGACATCCTTTTTAAAACACTTAACGATGATCAAGTATCATGTTTTCCTGGTAGCTTGCGATCTCCTTTGAATAGAGAGTGAGTGCTTTATTTGAAGAAAAAAAAAAATTCTTGATGTTGTTGAGACTTCATTCAAGTAAGACCCCAGTTAAATATGTCAGGCTCGTGGGATCCCTCTATTGTCTTCACCAGCCTGCGATATATAGCACCTGTACCATCTGTGTGATATACACAGGAACATAAGGTATCTGTGTCCGTATTGATTCCAGGGAATAAAAGCAAACAATAAAAATGTTTATGATATAAATTAAGTCCACATTGCTACTTCTAATCTTTTGAGGGGACAGAAGATTATGTTTGCCAGTACTTCATTTTTGATGAGTTATTTGTGGTGGAAAGAAATCCATTGATGTTTCATAGATGACCCCAAGTAGAACTGCTTGAATCTGTGTATTCAGCCTTTGCTTGTGAAGTTTGACAGTCTTCTAAAGTGTCTCTTTAATAAAACACACCTTTAAATAACTCTCTCAGATTCATTCCAGCTTCTAAAGTGAGAAGGTGGCTTGACGACCACTGCTGCCAGCTCAGCTGTGGATCTGAGATATCCAGCTGTGCCCTCTCTGCCTCTCTCATCACCAGCAACAGACGTCGCAATCAGAGTCTGTCTGACACGTGTGTTGATGTGTGAGGCGAGATAACGTCTAGTTCACTGTATTGACTCTTCTGAGTTAGACCATAGTAAACGTTTGTCTTTGTCAGCAGTTAAAGCAACGTGATTGGAGGATGCTCAAGAATTAGAGACACCACCCCCACCCCCCTCCCCTCGCCAATAGTGTGCTTTTGTCTCGGTCTGCATAGACATAGCAGGAGATTTCATAATCAAAGAGAATTGATTTAACTGTTAAGATAGACCAGTCATGTTTAAAAGCTGTTTCTCCTCTCAGGAAGAAAAAATCTAGTGATGGCCCCACTCTGCATCATATTATGTATGATCTCTTTTAATAGTTATTATAGCAAATCAAAAGGACTGTTTTTGTGATTAGCCACCATTCATACTTACCGTATCAAATCAGATCTTTGACCAGATGGACAAATAAAATAAATCCAGACCCTGAGTTATTTTGAATTGTACACTGTGAGAAGAGTCCTGATGGGTGGTCACAAAATCAGTTTTTGAGAAAGCACTATTCTAAGTGAAAAGTCTAATAACCACAATCACAGTGATAATAATACCTATTATTGAATACCATCCTGAGTATTTAGTATATAGAATCTCATTTACTCCTCCCAACAATCCTTTGAGATGACCCTTGCTTTCTAGATTAGGAAACAGGTATTGGTGAAGTAACATTCAGATTGTAATAGGTTTGGATGTCAGGCTTGTCTAACCATGCACTTAATCAAGCCATGTGGTGAATTACTGGGGAGCATATTCTACCTCGAGATAAATGCTGTATCAGACACTTAGGGTCCAAAACTGAATGAGAAGTGGAACCTGCATTTAAGTACTCCAAGCCCAGTGAGGGAACAGTGACTAAAGATCACCTTTATTCTATAGAACAGTGAATATTAGGACAGTGGAACAGAAAAAGTGCCAAGGGAGTTTAAAGAATGTCATCTCAATCAGATTAAGCGCTGTAGAAGTCTTCCTGGAAAAAATGATCATGTAGCTGAATTTTAAAGGATAGCTATATGCCAGCTAGATGGAGATAGTGGAAAATGATGTATAGGCAGAGGGTCACCTCCTTTGACCTGGAGCATGAAGGAGGCTGGGTCAGGAACTGCAAATAAGTCTGTGTGGTTGGCACGAGGACTGTGTTGAACCCTGGTTTGGATACTTTATACACATTATGAACATTATGTCATGTCATCCCTCTAACAACCATTCAAGGCCAGAAATAAAGCAAATCCAGACCATAGAAAGCCTATCTGCTTAGAGAAGGAGTTTGGTCATTTTCCTGACAGCTATTGGTAGTGCTGGAGAAGACTCCTGTGAGTCCTTCGGACTGCATGGAGAACAAACCAGTCAATCCTAAAGGAAATCAACCCTGAATATTCATTAGAAGGACTGATACTGAAGCTCCAATACTTTGGCCACCTGATGTGAAGAGCTGACTCACTGGAAAAGTCCCTGATGGTGGGAAAGATTGAGGGCCAGAGGAGAAGGGGGTGACAGAGGATGAGATGGTTAGATGACTTTACTGACTCACTGAACATGAGTTTGAGCAAACTCTGGGAGTTAGTGAAGGACGGGGAAACCTGGTGTGCTGCAGTCCACGGGGTTGCAAAGAGTTGGACACGAGTTAGCAACTGAACAGCAACAGCATGGTAACCATGGAAAGATTTTACATCATGGGAATGATTGATGTGCTTTAGGAAGATCATTATTAGCATTTTGTAGACAGAGTTGGGAAGAAGGCAATGGCAACCCACTCCAGTACTCTCGCCTGGAAAATCCCACGGGTGGAGGAGCCTGGTAGGCTACAGTCCACAGGGTTGGGGAGAGTCGGACACGACTGAGCAACTTCATTTTCGCTTTTCACTTTCATGCACTGGAGAAGGAAATGGCAACCCACTCCAGTATTCTTGCCTGGAGAATCCCAGGGACCGAGGAGCCTGGTGGGCTGCCATCTATGGGGTTGCACAGAGTCAGACATGACTGATGCGACGTAGCAGCAGCAGCAGCAGACAGAGTTGGATAAGACCTGAAGTAAGGACACCAATTATGGAAGAGACAGTGTGTTTTCCAGGAGATAACGGTGACACCTTGATAGTGGCTTTAGGGCTGGAAAGGAACAGGGAGATGGTAGAGACCAAATTGGGCAGATTTAGAGGAATTGGTGACTGAGAGCTCTGTGGGGCTGAGTTCCATCTTCTTGGAGCCTAAAGGTTGTTGAGTGAAGGAATGCTGTATGGTTCCAAAATATGAAATAGGATTTCCACTGTTCAGGTCTACAAATAAAACAACTTTAGTTTGATTTGTTTTCCTGTTGACTATTCCAAGGCTTCCCATCTCCAGTTCCAAAAGCATGAAGAGCAGAGAGAATCTGCTTTGTTGGGATTTTTCCTAGGAGATTTTTAGATGACCTGTAAACTCACTTGAAGATCTACCTAGGGATTCTAGCTCTTTTAAAATATTTGCATCCCCTGATTTTTCCTAAGTGTACAGAGTATAGAAAAATGCCATTGCTAAGGAATAGTAAACATGTTTTTGGTAGTGATTGTATTTTTATGCCCTGCTTTTCATTTAGAAAAACTGTTTAGAAAGTGACCAAAAAAGAGGTTCAAAACAAAATGTGTTACTGTCTCTTTCATGTTCAACTAAATTTGTATCTCTTTGCTTTTTAGGGGAAAACATAATAAATTGTCTGAAAATGACCCAGGTGAAGCCCTGATTTGTATACATCTATGAATATGCATTAAGCTTGTATCATTACATACAGTGAAACCTGGGGAATTTACTGCTAGTTTTATTGAATAATTCTGTCATTAGAAAAATTAGATACTCTGTCCAGCCATTGTAAAAGAAAAACTACATCTTAAAAACAAGAAAGATGTTTATTTTCTACTTAGCTTCCTCTTTGAGTTTCTTCATTTTTATTTATAGAAAAATATCCCCCTAATCTATTTCTTACATGAGAAGACCTAAAATTATGGATTGTTGGAATATAGGAGAATCTTGAATTAGAGTTCCTTTAGTCTAATTATCGGATACACGCCTTAACTTTTAAAACTCGACTTGTGGCTTATCTGGAAATACGTGTACTAGGACTTGTGAATACCACTATCAGGATGACTGATGCGCAGACTGGGAGCCACGTGGGCCCCTGGTCTGGTTCAACGCCGCGGCACTCTCTTCCATTCAAAGTCTCAAATGTCTGCCCCTCTGCAAAGCCGTGAGGCCAATGTCTGTAGCTGCTAAGCATGAAATCCCCTGCTTCTGTTTGTTTCTTTTGTTGCCACGAGTTAATAGGGACAGAGACAGGAGACAGCCCAGAACAAAGCAGAAATAATGGAGTATTTCACCCCAAAAAGGAATGTGGATTGAGAAATACAAAGGGGAAGGCAAAGACAGACTTAGTGTCCTGAGGCAGTGTGATGTATTGGACAGAAGCCTCAGCCCTGAGACAATTCTGGGCCAAAGCCTTCATCTGTGAGCTCAGAGCAGCCTGCATGGCCGAAAGGTTTGACCCATCTTATGTAAAAACAATTTATTGTTTTTTCCCCCACGAGAGTCTTAAAGGGCCACAGGATTTTTCACCTCAAAAAGTGGATTGCCCTTGTAACATGGAGAGGAGTCGTCTGCTGGGATCTGCCTGGTGATCAAGGGCCTCTTCACAGCACTCTGTCACCCTGCTGATTATTTCTGTAGCTGTGGGTGCCATTTTGAATTTATATTCTTCTCACATCTTTTGCAAGACCTACTATGTAATCCCAGACATCAGAGCATTTTTCAAATTCGTTTTTCTTCTTGCATATGGAAAGAAAGGGTTAGCTAAGAGCTTGCATGTTCATATAGGCTGTCTCTTTGACGTGGATTTCCAAACAGCCCAGTTTGTTCATGTATTTTCTCCTGTACTCTTCCCTGACATGTGTTATTTTGTATAGTATTTGCTTGTTTTATTTACTTTATTAAAGTATAATTTACATGCACATATATTTTAAAGGAGAAAATTTGAAGACTCTTCCTTTAGAGGTTTTTTTCCACCTTATTTACCATGCTCAGAATCAGAAATCTCTGCCGTTAGCATGGGCTTTTCGTCAGAGACAGGCTTTGACCTTTCCACAGGACGAGAAAAGAGTTAAATGCAAGAGGCAAACAGCAGGCAAAAGGTGCTAGCAGCCCTCCAGCGTCCTCTTTTCTTCCACCCCAGCCAGCTCCCCCTCCTTCTCTGCTCCCTAAGTCAGCCAGAAGGAACCCAGTTTCTTTAACTCTTCTGGGAGAAGGATGCAGTTTTCTGCCTGGAATAAAAGGTACTTCAGCCATGAATGGGACAGTGCAAGGAAGGAAGCATCACTGAGACGCACATCTTCCCCTTCCTCTTCCAGGCATCTGTCCAGTTACACAGGCAGGCTTGTTAAAGCCTCCCTTCACTCCCTCAGGACAGCATCCCTGACTCCAGACGTGGCCGTACCAAGGCCAAGAGGACATGAGTAAGAGCTCTGGAGCCGAATGGCCCTGGTTGGAGCCCCAACTCTTGCGTCTTACAAACTATCTGGCACAGTTTCGTATCTGTACATTGCCCTGTTCACAGAATGTCCCTAATTTCGCCTCTGTATGACACACCCTCGGGTATTAGAGGCTTTTCATTCTCATCACTCAGAAAATTCCTCTGGAGCCAGACGATTACCAGAGTTCAAATCCTGGTTCCACTTAAACAACCATATTTAACTTCTTTTGGCCTCCCTTTCCCCAACTTAAAATGGGAAGTGCAAAGTACTTTTCTCATTGGGTTGTTCCTAGGAGTAAGTGAATTAACACTCACAGATCATTTATATCTTGTGCTTAATATAGTACCGATCACCTTTGGTTTTGGTTTTGTGTTATTAGGACACAATTCTTCCTCATGTCTTTTTCAGAGTTTAATCAGTTCTTTCAAGCTCTGTAAACAGTTGGTTGTATTTTCAAAAGATGGACCCATATTTTATTATTATAGACAGGAAATATTTTAAAATTATAGTTTTATATATTAACACACTTAATATTTTTTTCAGTGAACATATTTAGCGTTAGAAAACATTCTAGAAATTGACTTCTTTTCAAAATCTTTTTTGTCATTGTGAGAGTTGATGAAGGTCAAAATGTATAGGTGTCTCTCTGGTTTTGAAACAAAACCACCTAAGAAATATATCCATTTCAAGTTATGGGTGACTTTTCTCTTGCTTTTAGGTACCAATTAACTAATTTTTTGTTAATTTGACAAATATTCATTGAGCAAAGTGCTAGGCCCCATCTGAGGGCTCCAGAGAAAGATGTAGTCATCCACCATAGGAAACCTCTGGGTTTTGTTTGGCAAGACCTGTTTTATTGATAAATAAGGAGGAGACAGTATGGTGCTTGGGCAGTGACTTTATGGCTATGGGAAGCCCCAAAACTGACAGAAGAAAATTTTCCAGGAACTCTACAGAGCCTCAATCAAATTGAAATCATGTACAGAATAAAGTCATGTATTCAAGATGAAAAACAGAGCATCACTTGAAACAAATGCCATGTCCCCAGAGGCTAGGGATTAAGTGATACTGGCAGTGCCAGGGCCCGTGCCAGAGGGGGAGGACCTCGAGCAGGACTCTGACTAGAAATGTGAATTGTATGACAGCTCTGCCTCTCTGCTTTGGTGCTTGGCCACCGTGGGTGGCTGTAAAATTAAACTTTTTAACCGAGTAATCAGACCAGGGATTATTGGGTCAGTGTGCATAAATCTGTTATCTAATAATTCTGATAGAAGTCAGGGAAAAAAATATATGTGGCATAATATTAACCACAGTGCTGGAAGTATGTTAAAGGACCAAAGAGTGGAAGAAAGGAATAGTTCTCTCAGATGGAATTGGAGACCTTCTGGAGGAGATGTCATCTGAGCAGAACTTTGAACAGAAATTTGTCAAATAGAGAAGAGGAAGAACCTTTCTTCTGAGTACACGGGACCCGGGTGGCATAGAAACACGAAGTGCTCAGGCTATTTGTGGGACTAGAGAGTGATTTGGAGGATGGCTGGCATCATTAAGGTAGAGATGTAGAGGAAAGAGTGATATATGGTAAGTGCTTCATTGGTGCTTTACAGCGTCAGTTTGTTGAACAGTTGTTCCATGAGTTTACCAATGTCTGGTACTGTCCCCAGCAGAAATGGGGATATTTTAAGATAATCTTGCTGCCTTAGTGCTAGACCACCAGGCTGAAATACAACTCCTCATTGTACCCATGCGATTTAATCTTTTGCTAATTTTTTTTTTCCCCTGATACATGTATGTGATCATCCTCCTTCAAGAAAATATTCTTGAATATTTTGGCTTAGGCTTTTTGGCTAATCTGCCTTTCAGCTCAGGCGTATACAATTTGTCCAGAGTCTACAACACAGAGTTACTACTGGTGATTCAGTCTTGGCCCTCTCTCAAGACATTGGCTCACTGTTTCCTCACATACAGTGTTGGTAGAAGCTCGTGAACTTAAGCTGGCAGGAAACAACCTGGATCTGAACATGATAAGAGAGAGACTTGGTTCTTTTGGGAAGGAGCAAGTCATAACAGACCCTGTGTGAACAGACCTATGAACTGAGCAGTCTAAGCAAGAGACCGTGACCTTGGTTGTCTGCTGGCATCCTGCATGCGGGCTCACCCTGTTCCCTATTCCCTGCTGCAAGAGCAGGTTAAGCTTTGTGTCTGTTAGTGTCTTTGGTTGGACTGGGAGGAGCATGTGGAGGCAGCTGTGGGCTGGTGGAAGGGAAGTACCATAGACTAGGCTGCATGGTGGACTGCCAGGCCCTTACCCAAGAGACATGACAATCATCTAAGATACCTTAGTGAGATAAGGTAAAATAATAAATGCACTTACTTACTTGTATGTTACCATCTTGTAGCATAATGCATTGAACTAATAATGCCTCATAACATCCACCTAAAGAAAGGAAGTGGCTGATGGTATTAAAACGTTACTGGTTAATCATGGGGAGACTGAAGCCGGCTAGGTTTATGGGCCTGCACAGAATCATACAATGCCTCAGTGTCTGGCCTGGGAATGAAGCCTGAGTTTTCTGTGTGCTGTCAGGACAGCCGACAGCTTTGTGTTTAGCATTGTACACCACTGAAAGGGGCTTACTCTTAACAATGCACGGGCTGCTTTACGAGACAGACACAATGAACTTTGGTACAGTATAGTCTAGAGGCCAAAATGAGTAATTTTAAGTAAATTGACTACGAGATCCAAAGCTTCATTAAGTATTAAAGTGAAAACCAAGTGAAAACTGTAGTTTTTAGGGACTGACTCAAAAAACATGAACATTCTTCCCCCATTTGAAGTAGCATAGTTTTAAGCACCTTATTTTGTTGGCTTCAAATCTGACACCATCCCTGTCAACCATTGGATTTATTTATTTCGAATAAACACCCAAAGAGTCTGTGACTCATTTCAAAGATACTGTCTTATAATAATTGTCAGTTTAACCTTTATGCTTTTTATGTTCCAAAATGTCTTATCTCTATAGCCTGTGTTTTTGGGGTGGGTTGTTTTATTCAGATTTAGTTTGGATTCTTTCAGAACAGTTGAAATACAGAGCCTGAAATTCAAGAAAGAGATTGGAGGAAGAGGGGAAATATTATATTATGTGTCTTACCAGGCTGAAAACATGGGGTGGAGATGGCATCATAGGAGGACAGAGAGACGAGATAAAAGACAGGAGTAGAGTAGAATGTCACTCCTCAATTGCCTTTTATGTTACCCACGTCTTAGATGACCTAGAATAAATGAGCAGATGATGTAGGTATTTCTGGGTTTGGCTGCAAAGTTTTTACACTCTGGAATTTAAAAAGAACATGAAGATAAAATTCTGGAACGTTTTCCAAAATATGTTGAGTAATATTGGCATATGAATGATTGAAACTGGGCAATATATGGCAATCAGTTCAGTTCAGTCACTCAGTTGTGTCCTACTCTTTGCGACCCTATGAACTGCAGACGCCAGGCCTCCCTGACCAACACCAACTCCTGGAGCCTACCCAAACTCATGTTCATTGAGTTGGTGATGCCATCCAACTAGCTTATCCTCTGTTGTCCTCTTTTCCTCCCACTGTCAATCTTTCCCAGCATCAGGGTCTTTTCAAATGAGTCAGCTCTTTGCATCAGGTGGCCAAAGTATTGGAGTTTCTGCTTCAACATCAGTCCTTCCAGTGAACACCCAGGACTGATCTCCTTTAGGATGGACTGGTTGGATCTCCTTGCAGTCCAAGGGACTCTCAAGAGTCTTCTCCAACACCACAGTTCAAAAGCATCAATTCTTCGGTACTCAGCTTTCTTTATACTCCAAGTCTCACATCCATACATGACTACTGGAAAAACCATAGCCTTGACTAGACAGACCTTTGTTGGCAAAGTAATGTCTCTGCTTTTTAATATGCTATCTAGGTTGGTCAAACTTTCCTCCCAAGGAGTAAGTGTCTTTTAATTTCATGGCTGCATTCACCATCTGCAGTGATTTTGGAGCCAGGAAAAAAAAAAAAAAGTCATCCACTGTTTCCCCATCTATTTGCCATGAAGTGATGGGAACAGATGCCATGATCTTAGTTTTCTGAATGTTGAGCTTTAAGCCAACTTTTTACGCTCTTCTTTCACTTTCATCAAGAGGCTCTGTAGTTCTTCACTTTTTGCCATAAGGGTGGTGTCATATACTTATCTGAGCTTATTGATATTTCTCCCGGCAATCTTGATTCCACCTTGTGCTTCCTCCAGCCCAGCGTTTCTCATGATGTACTCTGCATGTAAGTTAAATAAGCAGGGTGACAGTATACAGCCTTGATGTACTCCTTTTCCTATTGGGAACCAGTCTGTTGTTCCATGTCCAGTTCTAACTGTTTCTTCCTGACCTGCATACAGGTTTCTCAAGAGGCAGGTCAGGTGGTCTGGCATTCCCATATCTTGAAGAAATTTCCACAGTTTATTGTGATCCCCACAGTCAAATGCTTTGGCATAGTCAATAAACCAGAAATAGATGTTTTTTGGGAACTCTCTAGCTTTTTTGGTGATCCTGTTGGATGTTGGCAATTTGATCTCTGGTTCCTCTACCTTTTCTAAGACCAGCTTGAACATTTGGAAGTTCATGGTTCACGTATTGCTGAAGCCTGGCTTGGAGAATTTTGAGCATTACTTTACTAATTTGTAAGATGAGTACACTTGTGCAGTAGTCTGAGCATTCCTTGGCATTGCCTTTCTTTGGGATTGGAATGAATATTGACCTTTTCCAGTCCTGTGGCCACTGCTGAGTTTTCCAAATTTGCTGACGTATTGAGTGCAACACTTTCACAGCATCATCTTTCAGGATTTGAAATAGTTCAGCTGGGATTCTATCACCTCCACTAGCTTTGTTCATAGTGATGCTTTCTAAGGCCCACTTGACTTTACTTTCCAGGATGTCTGGCTCTAGGTGAGTGATCACAGCATCATGATTATCTGGGTCATGAAGATCTTTTTTGTATAGTTCCATGTATTCTTGCCACCTCTTCTTAATATCTTCTGCTTCTGTCAGATCCATACCATTTCTATCCTTTATTGAGCCCATCTTTGCATGAAATGTTCTCTTAGGATTTCTGATTTTCTAGAAGAAATCTCAAGTCTTTCCCCATTCTGTTGTTTTCCTCTATTTCTTTGTATTGCTGGCTGAGGAAGGTTTTCTTATGTCTCCTTGCTGTTCTTTGGAACTCTGCATTCAAATGGGAATATCTTTCCTTTTCTCCTTTGCTTTTCGCTTCTCTTCTTTTCACAGCTATTTGTAAGGCCTCCTCAGACAACCAGTTTGCTTTTTTGCATTTCTTTTTCTTGGGGATGGTCTTGATCCCTGCCTCCTGTACAGTGTCACGAACCTCTGTCCATAGTTCATCAGGCACTCTATCAGATCTAGTCCCTTTAATCTGTTGTTCACTTTCACTGTATAATCATAAGGAATTTGATTTAGGTCATACCTGAATGGTTTAGTGGTTTTCCCCACTTTCTTCCATTTAAGTCTGAATTTGGCAATAAGGAGTTTCTGATCTGAGCCACAGTCCTCTCCCGGTCTTGTTTGGCTGACTGTATAGAGCTTCTCCATTTTTGGCCGCAAAGAATATAATCAATCTGATTTCAGTGTTGGCCATCTGGTGATGTCCATGTGTAGAGTCTTCTCTTGTGTTGTTGAAAGAGGGTGCTTGCTATGACCAGTGCATTCTCCTGGAAAAACCCTATTAGCCTTTGCCCTGCTTTGTTCTGTATTCCAAGGCCAAATTTGCCTGTTACTCCAGGTGTTCTTGACTTCCTACTTTTGCATTCCAGTC
This sequence comes from Ovis canadensis, assembly GCF_042477335.2. Taxonomy (NCBI): domain Eukaryota; kingdom Metazoa; phylum Chordata; class Mammalia; order Artiodactyla; family Bovidae; genus Ovis; species Ovis canadensis. The sequence goes on from NC_091260.1 coordinate 37,992,125, forward strand.
CCCTACAATGAAAAGGAAATCTTTTTGGGGTGTTAGTTCTAGAAGGTCTTGTAGGTCTTCATAGATCTGTTCAACTTCAGCTTCTTCAGCATTTCTGGTCAGGGCATAGACTTGCATTGCCATGACATTGAATGATTTGCCTTGGAAACAAACAGATATCATTCTGTCGTTTTTGAGATTGCATCCAAGTACTGCATTTCAGACTCTTTTGTTGACTATGATGGCTACTCCATTTCTTCAAAGGGATTCTTGCCCACAGTAGTAGATATAATGATCATCTGAGTTAAATTCACCCATTCCAGTCCATTTTAGTTTGCTGATTCCTAAAATGTCAATGTTCCCTCTTGCCATCTCCTGTTTGACTACTTCCAATTTGATTGGAAGCCTTGATTCATGGACCTAACATTCCAGGTTCCTATTCACTGTTGCTCTTTACAGCATCGGACCTTGCTTCCATCACCAGTCACATCCACAACTGGGTGTTGTTTTTGCTTTGGCTCCATCCCTTCATTCTTTCTGGAGTTATTTCTCCATGATCTCCAGTAGCATATTGGGCACCCACCGACCTGGGGAGTTCATCTTTCAGTGTCCTACCTTTTTGCCTTTTCATACTGTTCATGGGGTTCTCAAGGCAAGAATACTGAAGTGGTTTGCCATTCCCTTCTCCAGTGGACCACGTTGTGTCAGAACTCTCCACCATGACCTGTCCATCTTGGGTGGCCCCACATGGCATGGCCTAGTTTCATTGAGTCAGACAAGGCTGTGATCGTGTGATCAGATTGGCTAATTTATCAGTCACCTGCAATTTCATCTTGTATTTAAGATTGATGACCATTTGGACCAGTTTAGGTGGGTCAGTCTTCTTTTCAAGAGATAGTTCAGGGGAATTTCAGTAGAGGAGCTGAGCACAAATTGGGGTGTTTAGAGCAGGAATGTGGTCTCTCCCCTCTTTTCCCAAAAAGACCAAAGCGACCCAGTAAGAGAGACTAGTGGTGTTATCTGTCATAGCTGAACTTGGCAGAGCTTTTCTTAGTGCACAGCTGCTGGCTAGTCTTTGAGGGAATGCATACATACGTATATCTGTCTCTCAGGAAAACTCTCATCATGAGTCCAGGGGACTTCTTTCTTTTATGGGTAAGAAAAAGTTTGCAAAAAGTCTGTCGTTATCAGCCAACCTTCCTACGAAATTGGGATGTGAAGTACTGGCATCTAGGATACTTTTTGTAGTCCTAGTCATTAATCTTGTAGGAAAGGCAAAATCAAGCTCAAGTAAGGCCAGAGAAAGGTCACTAATCTGGTGGAGTGGGAGGGGTTTGCTATATGAAGGCAGACTGAAATAATTAGGACTTCTCAGACTTGAAAAGACTGAGAAGAAATATGATTAGAGTTTAATAAATCCAGGAAGAACATGAGTTAGATGATCATAGAGTTTACCAGAAGTAGGCAGAGCTTCTTAAAAGCCAAGGAAAAGTGAATTTAGGACAAAAAGAAGTTCTGTCATACCAAGAAAGTAGGTCCTGCACGTCAAAATTACTCTTTTGGGAACTGGGCTTAAACTTCTGGCATTGGAGAGAAATGAAAAAGTCTAGTATTTCTCATTGTTAACACTATTTCTTGAAGTATGAGGTGCCCAGAGAGCATCGATCAAGCTTCCTGTTAACCTTTACATTTTCTTTTCTCTTTTCTTAGATGATATTTAAATGTCATTCAGCAGTGATTCATTGAAAGTGGATTCTATGCTGTGGTCTCCACTAAGCACTGGGGATACTGAGATGAAGATGGACAGATATGGTTCCCACAGTCTGGTGATAGATAAGAAGCTAATTGTCTGTGTGATGAATTGACAACAAATGTGCTCTGAGAGCTTGACACAAAATTGCTCACATACTCTTAGCAGCAGAGCAGGCAGTGCTGAGGAAGTGGTTCTTTAACCGGAATCTGAAAGTCAATGAAGCGTTCACCACCCAAAAGTTGGGGGAAAAGGGAGTGGCATGTGTTGAATGCTGTGCGATGCCAGAAGGTCAATGTTACTGGAGGTGGAGGATTAAGATGGAGAGTTACGGAGATGAGGCTGGAAGCTTGGGTTAAGCAGATCATGGAGGGCCCTGTAGACCACCAGGATCATAATGGCAGCCGCATAAGAGAATAGAGGGGGCAGTGGTTAACATACTAGGACTCGTTGGAGGATTTTGATGTTGTCCAAGCATCAATGACCTGGGCTGGAGAGAAGCAGATAGATTCTAGAGCTATTTCAGAGGTTGTACAGATTGGACTTCCTGACTATGAGAAGTGAGGGTGAGACATAGTCAAGCTTGATTTGTAAGAGTAAACAGCCCGTTAGACCTCATAGTTCATCTGCGTGAGAAGAATTAGCACAGACTTTTTATAGGTCTTTTCTCTCATGATCTCTAAAGGACCAAGAGGTCAATAGATCTGCATCTGTTTCATCTCCCTGTCTCCTCCTTCCTCTCATGCATCTTTAAGGGCCTAAATACTTTATAAACTAGGTGGCCTCTAATAAGCAGATGTCAATTAAGTAGAAAGACCAAAAACTGCATGGATGATTTCCAGTCTCCCAAATCCCCTGGTCTTTTAACTATTGCAGAGCAAGTACTAGTTCATAGTACCCTGAGGTCATTTGATCTGAAGCAAAATTCTACATTGCGTCAGAAGAGGATTTTTGTTGCTATTTATTTAATTTGCTTTTCCCAAAAGTGGAACTCCTTCTGTTTGGTGGTTTAGGAAGGCTAGTTGAAGTTTCAAGGGTGGTATGTGATTTTCTTTGTCCAGATTTAAGAAGTCAGTGTTTTGTTTTGTTTTTAACAAAATTGACCAGTAAGGGAATCTTTTCTGTCACTTTGCTTTTTCAGCATACTTTTCCCCAGTTTCTCATCTCATTTAGATGATAGCCCTGATGAAGCCCAGTCACCCCATATTGGGCTTCCCTAGTGGCTCAGATGGTAAAGAATCCACCTTCAATGCAGAAGACCCAGGTTTGATCCCTGGATTAGGAAGATCCCCTGGAGAAGGGAATGGCTGCCCACTCCACTATTCTTGCCTGGAGGATCCCATGGATAGAGGAGCCTGGCGGGCTATAGTCCATGGGGTCACAAACAGTCAGACATGAGTTAGTGACTAAGCACGCACAAAATGTTTCAAAAGTCAGGATTACAGTGATATATGTGGGAATTGGATTTAATGATTTTAAAAGAATTTTATTTTGGAATAATATTAAAGCATTGTAAGACTAGTACATGGAATTTCCTTTAGACTCCACTCAGGTTCCTCCGTCATTAACATTTTACCATGATTGCTTTATTACATTCCTCACCATCTAGGTGTGGAAGTGGTGATGGAGGTAGAGATTTAGAAATATTCTTAGCCAGTTAACTGCAGATGTCAAGACCCTTCATCACTAAATAGTTTAGTATTTGTTTTCTCGGGACAGTGATATTCATTTGCTAACCATAGTCTAATGATAAAATTCAGGAAACTTAACCTTATGCAGTACTATCATTGCAGGTTCTAATATTCAGTCTCTATTCAGCTGTTGATTTATACAATGTTGGTTTATGGTGTTTTTCCTCCACCTAATCCAGGATCCAGTCCAGGAGGCATTGGATTATTACATCTCTTTAGCCTTCTTTAACCTGAAACAGTTCCTCAGCCTTTCTTTGAGATGTTAGAGGCGAGCAGGCTAATTGTCCTGCAGAATGCTCCTCACAGTGGTGGTGTCTGACCTCCTGGTGCTTGGATGCTGGTGGTGCATTTTTGACGGGAAAATTGTGCAATGACGTGGTGCCCCTTGCAGTGCCCGCATCACAGCAGGAGGGGGTCTGCAAGTCCTTGTGGGTCTCATTCCTGGGATATTAATTTTGAATGCTTAGTCAAGGCGATATCCTCAGGTCTCTCACTGTCAAGGCCCCTTTCCATCTTAGAATGAATAGGATATTTGGTTACTTCTCAATATGTGATTTAAAATGTGACTGTGCTTTGCCTCTACAGTCTTATTAAAGGGCCGTATTTCCTCTCTCTTGGCAGTGTTTTAGAGCACTCTGCTGCAAGGGTCCACCTCCTGCACGCCCAGAGTATGACCTGGTCTGCATAGGCCTCACGGGCTCTGGCAAGACCAGTCTGCTGTCCAAGCTCTGCAGCGAAAGCCCTGACAGCGTTGTGTCAACAACAGGTGGGTACTGCACCAGGGTCCGCGTCCTTTTTCTTCCCCCGCATTGAGATGCTCTCTTTTGCTTCCTGTGCTTTGGTGGGATCCCCTCATTTCACTGAGATTGTTCAGTGAGTGTATTATTTATTTTCAGTTACTCTTATTTTTCAAACTATATTTAAAGGAGGCTTTAATAGCATTGTTCTTCCCTGGTGGTTCAGACGGTAAAGTGTCTGTCTACAATGAGGAAGACCCGGGTTCGAGCCCTGGGTTGGGAAGATCCCCTGGAGAAGGAAATGGCAATCCACTCCAGTACTGTTAGCTGGAAAATCCCATGGACAGAGGAGCCTGGTAGGCTACAGTCCATGGGGTCGCAAAGAGTCAGACACAACTGAGCGATTAGGACTTAATAGCATCAAATTGTACCTTCCATCCCTCTAGTTGGTCATTTCAGTGCCACTGAATAAATCAAGCCAGGAGAATGCTGACAGAAAATAACTCTGCAGCCTAGACTCCTAGTACTGTGACAAATGGGTTTATCTCAGACCCATTGAGTGCCCTTCTCCCTGGAGGTATCACCCTAACCTACTTGTGTTGGTCACACACTCCCTACACAGTACAAGTAGAATCTCAGTCTTCTTCCTTGGAAGATGGTAGGCACAGGGACCATCAGTCAGGCTTACCATGTTCACTGAGGTGGCCTAAAAAGTCAGTCTAGGCAGTGGTTCTCAGTCTGGGCACATTTTGCTCCTGAGGGGACATTTGGTAATGTCTGGAGACATTTTGGTTCTTATAACTGGGGGAAGGTGTGACTGACTTCTTTTGTGTAGAAGCCAAGGATACTGTTAAATATCCTATAGTACACATGATGGGCCCCCACCAGAAAGAATTATCCAGCTCAAAGTGCTATCAAGAGCTTTTGTCACTCCTCTTTTTCACCTGAAAATGAAAGGAAAGACAGGTGTTAATTAAAGGAAATTATGGAAGAATAGTTGAAGGAAATGAAAAACAGAGGTACTGTGGGAGGAGTGGGCTGAGACATTGTCTGCAAAACTTAAAAAGATTTTTCATGCAGACAGCTTACTTTGAGCACCTACCTTGGAGAAGGAAATGGCAACCCACTCCAGTTTTCTTCCCCGGGAAATCCCATGGAAAGAGGGGCCTGGCAGGCTACAGTTTGTGTGGTCACGAAAGGGTTAGACATGACTTAGCAACTGACACAAGCACAAGCAAGCACCATGTGCTAGATCCAGGGTTAGAAACTGGGGCTAACTCTAGTTAACATTCCAGAGAGTCAGTCTACCGGCCACATAGACATTAAGCTTGTGTCTAGAAATATACAAAAGAGGAGGAATGATCAGTTTTGCTTGGACTGGTGGGAGGAAAGGATGATGCATGGCTTGTCCAAGAGGTAAGAATAAGAGAGTGAGGTAGAAGAAGAAAGAAGATTTGGGGGCCAGAGGGGAAGTCTGTGTAAAGGCAGAGAGGCCTGAAAGAGGATGCTACTTGCTGAGAACCACATTTCCCTGTGGCTGCGATGCATGGTTTGTAGAATGTCAGGAGTCACAAGAGATAGGCAGTGTCCAAATCTTGGCAAACCATTGTTACTGTGCTCAGTAATTTAACTCTTAGCCATTAAGTAAGGCAGTGGTGGGAGGGAGAAAGGGAGACATTGGATAGGATATATCTCATCTTCTGCTGCCCGCTTCTCCTTCTGCCCTTAATCTTTCCCAGCATCAAGGTCAATGAGTTAGCTGTTTGCATCAGGTGGCTAAAATGTTGGAGCTTCAGGTTTATCATCAGTCCTTCCAGTGAATAGTCAAGGTTGATTTCCTTTAGGATTGACTTGTTTGATCACATTGCAGTCCAAGGGACGCCTCATGAGTCTTCTCCAGCACCACAGTTTGAATGTGTCAGTTCTTCAGCACTCAGCCTTCTTCATGGGCCAATTCTCACATCCATACATGACTACTAGAAAAACCATAACTTTGACTATAGGGACTTTTGTCAGCAAAGTGATGTCTCTTGCTTTTTAATACGTTGACTAGGTTTGTCATAGCTTTCCTTCCAAGGAGCAAGCGTCTTTTAATTTCATGGCTGCAGTCACCATTCGCAGTGATTTTGGAGCCCAAGAAAATAAAATCTGTCACTGTTTCCATTTTTTCCCCTTCTGTTTGCCATGAAGTGATGGGATCAGATGCCATGATCTTCATTTTTTGAATGCTGAATTTTAAGCCACTTTTTTCACTCTCCTCTTTCACCCTTTCTGCCATTAAAGCGGTATCATCTGCATATCTGAAGTTGCTGATACTTCTCTCGGCAGTCTTGATTCCAGCTTGTGATTCATCCAGCCTGGCATTTTGCATGATGTACTCTGCATATAAGTTAAATAAGCAGGGTGACAATACAGCCTTGTCCTACTCATTTCCCAGGGGAGTGACCTATAGAACAACTTCAATTCACCTAATATATGAGTAACACCTAATATTTCAATGTATCAAGGTGAGGGTGTAGAGAAAGGGATAGAAAAAATAATTGAAGAAATGATGAATGAAATGTTACGTGTCTTGAAGATAAATAACAAATCCAAGACATTCATTGAACCACAAGCACAAGAGATAGTACACCAAGTCATGTCTTAGTCAAATTATTAAAGCCAGTGATAGTTTGTGATAGTTAATTTTATGTGTCAATTTGGCTGGGCCACAGTGCTCAGATATATAGTCAAACATTGTTCTGGATATTTCTGTGAGTGTGTTCGTTTATATATATACATATATATATATGTATATATATATATATAAAATGAGATTAATATATAAATCAGCAGACTTTGAGTAAAGTTCTTTATATAATGCAGTTTGGCTCATCTAATCAGTTGAAGGCCTGAATAGATCAAAACTTTGACTTCCCCAGAGCAAGAAGGAAATCTGTGCTGGCCTTGGGACTTAAACGTCAACTCTTTACTTAGTCTCTAGTCTGCTGACCCACCTTGCAGGTTTTGAACTTGACAGCCTCCATGATATTATGTCAATTCCTATAAACATTTTTCTGTGTGTGCACACACACATCCTGTTGATTCTGTTTCTTTGGAGAATGCTGAGTAATACAAAAAGGAAATCTTAACAACAGAGAAAAAAAAATATACAGAAACAAAGATAAGAGTGACGTCAGATTTCTCACTGGAAACAATGCAAGGGAAAAGGCAGTGGAGTGCATCTTTAAACTATGAACGGGGGTGGGGGGTGGGGAAACTATCAGCCTATATCCAATGTCTCTCAAAAAGAAAGTAAAAATAAAGACTTTTTCAGATGTAAAAGTAGTGAAAATATTTATTGCTAGCAGACCTACATTATAAGACTAACATTATAAGAAAATGCTAAAGGAAGCTCCTCAAGCAGAAGAAAGATAATTCCAGATGGAAACCTGGATCTATACAAAGCAAAGTAACAAAAATTGTAATTACTGGATAATTATATAAGATTTAGTTCTTATTCAAATCTCTTTATAAGATAATTGTATAAATAAAAACAGCAATATATTGGGGGGTTTATAACATATAAATGTAAAATGTATGAGAACAATAGCATAAAAGTCACGGGGGGAAAAGGGAAGTATACTACTGTTATGTTCTTATATATGAAGTAGTTTAATAACATTTGAAGGCAGGAGGAGAAGGGGACTACAGAGGATGAGATGGTTGGATTGCATCACTGACTCAATGGACATGGGTTTGGGTGGACTCTGGGAGTTGGTGATGGACAGGGAGGCCTGGTGTGCTGCGATTCATGGGGTTGCAAAGAGTCGGACACAACTGAGCAACTGAACTGAACTGAACTGAACTGAAGGTAGGCTATAATAAATTAAAGGTATGTTATGAAGCCTAAAGCAACCACTAAAGTAACAAGCAAAATGTGAGAGCTAGTAAGGCAATAAATGAGATAAGACAGAATTACAAAAAATAGTTTTAAAAAAGACAGAAAAAGGAGAAACAAGAATATATGGGACAGATAGAAAACAAGCAAGGTGATACATTCAAATAGCAAGGTGATACATTCAAATCTGACCATCAGTCATCAAATGCAGAAGGTTTAGATTCTTCAATGAAGAGACTGAAAATGATATGCTTAGATTAAAAGCAAGACCCAAGCAGGTTAAATGTAAGAAGATGGAAAAAGATATATGGTGCTACTAGGGATCAAAAGAAAGTTGGTGTGGCTATATTATATCACACAAGGTAGACTTTAGAGCAGAGAATAGTTCTGGGGATAAAGAAGTTCATTTCATAATGATGAAGGGGGTCTGAATCAGAGGACATAATGATGCTAAAACATTTATGTATGTAATAATGGCTTCAAAATACGTATAGCAAAAACTGACAAAACCCACAATTACAAAGATTTCAATACTTTTAATTATTGATAGAACACATATGAAGAAAATCAGCCAACAGGTAATAGACTTGAACAACAGCAACCTTGACCTGATTTACATTTATAGAACCCTCTACCCAAGAGCAACAGAGAATCGTCTTCTCAAATAAGACCATATTTGAGGGCATGAAACAAGTTTCAGTAAATTAAAAAGGATTAAAATACGTTGTCAGATCACAGTGGAATTGAATTAGATACCAATAACAGGATCGTCTCTGGAATATTAGCAATCAGTTGTGTCCGACTCTGTGCGACCCCATAGGCGGCAGCCCACCAGGCTCCCCTGTCCCTGGGATTCTCCAGGCAAGAACACTGGAGTGGGTTGCCATTTCCTTCTCCAGTTAGGAAACTGAACTACTTCTATATATCTAATGGATCAAATAAGAAATCAAAAGAGAAACTGTAAAGTATTTTACACAGAATAGAAATACAACGCATCAAAATTTATGAGATGTCTCTAAGCCTGGACAGTGGGGGCATTTCATAGCTTTAAACTCCTGAATCAGAAAAGAAGGCCCTTAAATCAGTGACCTCAGCCTCCACCTTAAGGAATGAGAAGAAGTGGCTAAACCCAAAGTAAGCAACAGAAAGGAAATAATAAGGATCAAAGTGAAAATCAGTGGAATAGAAAAACAATAGAGAAAACTCATTAGATCAACAGCTGGTTCTTTGAGAAGATCAATAAACTTTATAATAACTCTAGCCAAGCTGATGAGGAAAAAAAAAAAGATGGCACCAATTATAACATCAGAAATGAGAGAGGTTACATCAAGGTAGATTCTATAGATATTAGAAGGATAATAGAATATTATGAACAGGAGACTTCCCTGGCAACTCAGTGGTAACGAATCTGCCTGCCAGTGCAGGAGACACAGGTTTGATCCCTGGTCCGAGAAGATCCCACATGCCACAAAACAACTCACTACTGAGCCAGTGCTCTAGAACTACTGAAAGCCTGTGTGCCTAAAGTCTGTGCACTGCAACAAAGGGTAACCCCCACTGTCTGCATCCAGAGAACGCCCCTGTGCAGCAAGAAAGACCCAGCACAGTCCAAAATATATATATATCTTTTTAGAAAAGGATGTTATGAACAACTTTATGCCAGGAAATTTGACAACTTAAAAGGACAAATTCCTTGAAAGATAAATCATCAAAATTCATTCAAGAATAAATAGAACACCCAGATCTGTGGTTAGTAAAGAAATTGACATTGTAGTTTTTTTAAAAAAAAAAAAAAAACTAGTTGGTTTCACTGGTAAATTTTCTTGAACATTTGAAAGAGGAACTAATGCCAGTGCTATGTAACATCTTTCAGAAAATTGAAGAAGAGGGAAAACTTTCAAATTCCTTGTATAAGACCAGCAAGTTTAATGTTAAAACCAGACAACAGTAATACAAGAAAAGTAACATACCATATTCCTCATGAACATAGATGCCAAAAATATAAACAAAAATCTAGCAAATAAAATCTAACAATAGTATATTAATAGGTATTATCCTTTAATATATCATGACCAAGTAACATTTATCCCGGGAATACAGGACTGGCTTCACATTCAAAAATAAATAAATTTAACTTACATTATCAGCTAGCTAATATTGATCATCTCAAGAGATAAAAACAAAAAACATTGATTTCTGATATGAAAAAAAGAGAAACTCTCACCAAAGTTGGAACAGAAAGGAATTTTCTCAACTCTTAAAGTCCATTTATAAAAATCTATAGCTGTTGTTATACTTAATGATGAAATACAAAACTTATTCCCAGTCAAATAAAGAATAAGACATGAATGTCTGTTATCACTGCTTCTGTTCAGCATTGTAGTGGAGATTCTAGGCAGTGCACCAGGCAAGAAAAAAGAAAGAAAGGGCTTCCAGATTGGCAAGGGATAAGTAGAACTTTGTATGTTTGCTATGTTTTCTATGTAGAAAATTTGATGAAATCTGCAACTTTACACCAATAAATGAAGAGATGGCTAGTATGAATTTAGAGTTGATAGTTTTGGAGATGTGAAAATTTGAAGGGTAACTTCCATCATTAGTTTTGGAGAATGTTGTCTTTAAGACTAGAAGCAGACAGAATGATGGACAAATGTTAGCGAAATATTGAATTCATTCAGATAGATAAACAAATTCCCTGAAAGTTCAGTTCAGTCGCTCAGTTGTGTCCGACTCTTTGCCACCCCATGAATCGCAGCACACCAGACCTCCCTGTCCATCACCAACTCCCGGAGTTCACTCAGACTCGCGTCCGTCAAGTCAGTGATGCCATCCAGCCATCTCATCCTCTGTCGTCCCCTTCTCCTCCTGCCCCTAATCCCTCCCAGCATCAGAGTCTTTTCCAATGAGTCAACTCTTCACATGAGGTGGCCAAAGTACTGGAGTTTCAGCTTTAGCATCATTCCTTCCAAAGAAATCCCAGGGCTGATCTCCTTTGGAATGGACTGGTTGGATCTCCTTGCAGTCCAAGGGACTCTCAAGAGTCTTTTCCAATACCACAGTTCAAAAGCATCAATTGTTTGGCGCTCAGCCTTCTTCACAGTCCAACTCTCACATCCATACATGAATGGAAAGTTAGTGTATGGAAATCCAAAGGTCCACATATAAACAAATGTCACAAATTCAAGTGGGACATTATTAAGAGATGAGAGATGATACCACTCTAATGGCAGAAAGTGAAGATGAACTATAGAGCCATTTAATGAGGGTAAAAGAGGAGAGTGAAGAAACTGGCTTAAAACTCAATATTCAAAATACTAAATTCATGGCATCTGGTCCCATCATTTCATGGCAAATAGATGGGGGAAAAGTGGAAACAGTGGCAGATTTTATTTTGGGGGAGTCCCAAAATCACTGTGGAAGGTTACTGCAGCCACGAAATATAAAGGACGCTTGCTCCTTGGAAGAAAATCTATGACAAATGTAGATAGCATGTTAAAAGAGAGACATCACTTTGCCGACAAAGATCCATATAGTCAAAGCTGAAGTTTTTCCAGTAGTCATGTACAGATGTGAGAGTTGAACCATAAAGAAGCCTGAGCACTGAAGAATTGATGCTTTTGAACTGTGATGCTGGAGAAGGCTTTTGAGAGTCCCTTGGACAGCAAGGAGATCAAACCAGTCTATCCTAAAGGAATTCAACCCTGAATATTCATTGGAAGGACTGATGTTGAAGCTCCATTACACTGGCCACCTGATATGAAGAACCGATTCATTGGAAAAGACTCTGATGTTGCAAAAGATTGAAGCAGGAGGACAAGGGGGAGACAGGATGTGATGGCAGGGTGGCATCACCAGCTCAATGGATATGAGTTTGAGCAAACTCCAGAAGATAGTGAAGGACAGGGAAGCCTGGTGTGCTGCAGTTCATAGGGTCGCAAAGAGTCGGACATGACTTAGCAGCTGAACAACAACAGATGGTAAAAAGGTAAAAGTGTAAGGAAACAGAGCTTGTCCTAGGTAACACTGATAAGGGAAGAAAGAGCTCTGTGTGCTGGTAGAAAGAGGACAGAAAAGCATGTAAGAAAATGTTGGAGCCCAGAGAAGACTTTTCTTAACAAAGGTGAGGTTCCCTGGATTCAGTGGGAGGGCCTTGTAATGATTAAGGGAGAGCAGAGTTTGGGCAGGAGGTGTGAAGTGAGGATATAGAAGAGAAGAGGTAGATGCTTGTTGGTTGAGTCTGTGTGTTTATTGTAACTAATGAAGGTGGGCAAGATGTTAGAGAAACTAGTGGTGACAGAGGAAGGAGGGGTGGAGGCAAAGGAGAACTAAGCAGGATGATTTCAGTTATCAGTGGACTCATAGAACCCCAGTCCGGATAGACATTGCTGCTGCGCTCAAACTCAGCTTCCAGTTCCTTTTGTTGTATATGTATGTAACTGAAAAAGAACAGAGGAGGTAGAAGAAAGGTCTTCTAATAAATGACAGAACCCAGTGGTGGAGGTCGGAAAGGCACACGTCCGTGTGAACATTCGATGGGGAGATGGGAAAACAGTCACAGGAGGCCTATGAAGAATAATGTACACAGTGAAGGAGCAAGAGAACCTAACTATATGAAAATTTCGAAAGACTGGAAAGCTAAAATTCAGAGGAGAAATATAAGTGAAAGCAATGCTATTGAGAAATATTTGTATAAGATGTTATAGGCAGGAGTTTATGACTGTCCCATTTAGAGAATTCAGTCACATTCTCAAATAGTACCGAGAATCTAATTAATAAATTAAGCTAGGTTCACAAAGAGATATTCATAAAAAGAATTAATGGGAAACAGAAAGGTACAGCCTTATCAGAAGTCAATTTTACTAGAAAAGGAATAAAATGTTAATTTTATAGCTAAATTCACCGAACTTTTCATTTTGTCCCAATGCTGTGAAGATTGTGGTTCCCTTCATATGCACATGAATTAATGCTGACATTGTGATTGGTGTTGCCTCCCCTCTTTTTTTGGAAAGCAGTTATTCATGTAAATTAAAGGTTACCAAAATATTTACATCCCTTGGCCTAGTAATAGTGTCAACTGAGAATTTACTGTAAGCATGTAATTTCAGAGAAACTATATGAACAAATGATTGCTACATTTTGTATAACTGAAACTTTAAAGTAATTTAAATGTTCTGTATCAAAGGAGTCTGTTAATTAACTTGTAGTACATCAATTGAAATGATCACATATTGAGAAACATATACAGCCTTCTGTAGAAGGAAATTAAATTTACATTTTGAAAATTAAACCTTGCAAAACTGTTTTTAAATTGAAAATGGGACAAAATGTAAAAAATAACAATAGGCTTTGTTGGTATGGTCAAATTATGTGTGACATTTTGTTCTATTAAATTATTTCTCTATTTTATAGTGTTTCGATTCTATCAAGCCAATTAAAAATGAAATATTTGTTGGGAGAGTTTGGAGCAGTTGAAAAGATAAATTGAGAATTCGTTTCTTAAAATGAAAACACATCACAAGAAGGATATGTCTATTTAATTCAGCAAGGCAAGAATCCCTGCCTTTTCTTCATAAGTCAAGGGAATCCAAACTGTGTTGGATTGTTAACTTCAGCAGTCTTTTACTTTGACATAATTTTTAAAAGATACTTAAATTGTCAAAACTCAAAGGACCAAGAAATCCTGCAAAAAGCAGGTCCTGCTGATATAGGGGGAAAAGTTGAGTAGCTTGCACATTGGTCTAGAAACAAAAGTGAACTTTGTCCAGAGTGAATTCCTTGACTGTATAACAGCACAAAGAATTTGTTGATAAAAGGGGATGTTAACCTGTAGGTTACACAGTATTCACTTTTTTTTTTAAACCAGAGGAGTGGAGTCTATAGGTTTAGGATAATACATTGTTGTAACACAGAGAACAATCAAGAGAAAATTGAACAGTTGGAATTGAAAAAGGTTGAAAAATCTCTTCTAGGGATGTATATTACTGCATTTGAAAGTTTGTGAAGTGTTATGTCATTCAGCTAAAATAGAAAATAATTATAATTTGAAAGAAATACAGAAAGTTTATGAAAATTTGAAGATTTCAATAACTTGAGTATTTTGTGCATACATGTTAGGAAATAAATTAGAAAGTCAGCTTTTGTATCTGCTAAAGGATTGTGTTTTATAAATGCTGATAGATTAAATTTCCTTTTATGATGTTGAAATCATATTTAAAATTTCACTAGACCGTTGTCCAAACATCACAAAACTACGATGGCCATTAATCATGCCCTTGGTTCAAGTCAAGGCTACCAGATCTGTAGAATGTCTTTCCTTTAGCAGTTCTTTAGTGATCCAGGGATCTGAGAAGCACACACAGTATCTGTGTACAAATGTGCAGACTTGCGTATGTGTTACGGGAGGTGGGGGAAGGGTGGAGGTTGGTCTGTAGGTCCAAGTAAAATACTTATGTGTTCCACACAATGAGTAAAAATAGACTAACCTCCCTCCCAAACCTCATTTTGTTACGATCTCAGTAATGCTTTCCCTGCATAAAAATTTTCGAATCCATCTCCCTTGTATCACGAGCTTTTTTGGATTTAAGGACTCAAAGACAAAAACTGAGTCTATGCAAACAATTATTTCCCCAAAGAGTTACTAAGTCATATATTTATTAAAATTTGTGGGGTTAAATCTTAGGGGAGGTTTCAGTCTTACTAATGTAGCTTAAATAGGCCAGGAAAAAATGACTACGTAACTTAGGCTTCAGCCATCAAATTGTTTGAATGGAGTCAGGAGACCTACCCATGAGCCCTTCAGCCAAATACTGGAGGCCATTGATGATTGACTCAGTTGTTGCTGTTATTCCCTCCTCCTTGTTTAATACAAATAGTGGAATCTAAATGTTAGAGGGGGAATTCAAAATCAATAGAAAAAAGTGGCTGGTGAGTCTAAGAGCTGTCAACTAGGACTTCTAGGACCCTGTCTTGTCCCATCCACTCACTGCCTCCTTGTGAAAAGAGCATCATAGGAATGCTTTTGTTTTTTTGAAGAAGCAACAGAGCAAGCACCCTGTCATGACTGAGTCAGGTGAACATTTTCCCTCACCTCCTAAGGTCATAGTTTTATTAATATCTAATAAAAAGTACTCTCTAAACTCATACTATTACTTTTATTTCATTAATAAGGCAATGTAGTACAGACCTGAGAACACAAAAATCAAAAGAGATTCCTTGTGTTGGATTATTTAGAAAACAGGAGGGGAAATAAATTAGTGGGCTCATTAAGTATATGTGTATTTTTCCAGTCAGCTCCACCAACCTTTAGGTTCAAAACTGGACAAAATAGTATAAAATACATCAGCTTGTTGGTATATGGAGGAGGTGCTATAGGGTGGAGTTCTGGTGGACTGATGAGACCTGAGTTCAGGTTTTAAATGCAGCACTTAGCCCTTTTGTCTACGTCTATAACCCTTCTAGGATTCATTTTCTTCCTGGAGCAGTAGTTATTCATTAATTTAAGGATTGTCATAACAGCTAAATTAGGATATACAGTTGTCTCTTGGTATCTGAGGGGGACTGGTTCTATGACCACCCTCCCCTACAATGGATACCAAAATTTGAATATGCTCAAATCCTTTATATAAAAATACAGTATTTGTATGTAACCTACACACATCTTCCTGTATGCTTCAAATTATCTCTAGATTACTGATAATACCTAATACAATGTAAATGGTTGCCTGTGTGCAGCAAATTGAAGTTTTGCTTCTTGGAATTTTCTGGAATTTTTTTTCCCAAGTATTTTTGATTTGCAGTTAGTTGAATATGTGGATGCAGAACCCTTGGATGTGGAGGGCTGACAAATATAAATGCTTCACACAGATCTTTAAACTTTGTTAGATATTTTGAACTATCTCCTGAGAAGTGAGAAGCTATCAGACCCTTTTAACTAGGTGAATGATGTGAACAGAGGTTCATTTCAGGAAAACACTTCTGCTGGTATATGAGGATGATGGAGGAGGCTGATAACAGAGTTTCGTTAGGAGGCTCACTAGATGGTTTGATCAAAGTTGTACTGTGAGGATGGAGAGAAGTAGGCATGTTTGAGAACTACTAGGCAGATGAAACTGAAAGGCTTTGGTGACTGGTTGATTGAAAAGGAAAGAAATGTTAAGGAGGACCACAAATATTTAGTCTCTGTAAGTCCTCAATAAATGTTTGTTTTTGATTGTGTCTTCAGCAACTCTTACTTTTACCACTGCTTTCTAATATACCTGAACTTGAGGCCACACATGATTTTGATTGGGAGAAAGCTTTCAGTGGGCATTTGATAACCATTAGTAATTCCAGTTTTTAGTTTTACTTTTTAGAAAAAAAACCACAACACTTTATAGCACTGAGTACTATTTGCCTCTACAAATGGGGAATCTGAGACACGGAGGAATTTAATAACTTGCACAGACAGTTAGTAATGGTAGACCCAGAATTTGAACCCAGACGTTCTTACTGTGGAGCCTATGCAATCCACGGATTTTTATTCTTCAGAGTGATCCTTCAAAAGAAGTGTTTTGATGAATTGACCTTTGTATCTCTACTAAATATTAATTTCCCTTCTCGACCTCATCCAATTCAGTGTAAAGGAATAAAATACAGTGGATCTGATGGTTCTTCTTGATTGCCCTTTTGGTGAACCAAAAATGTGTCCTTACATTTTAATTCTTCTTAATCCTTGCAAACAGGATGAATAACATAGAAAAATATTGCTTCTCTTCTATGAATAGTACATTCTCTGGACTAGTTATCTAGGCTTCATCCTCTGAACATTAATTATCCCAGCTATATTGTAAAAATAATATGAAGACAGCAAAGTGGAAGACTACATATACCTTTGCAGTGTAAATCTAGCCACACATGTTCTATGTGAAGAGAAAACATTTATGAGTATTCTGAAGGAACATTTATATGCCTATAAATAACATTGCTGGTTTACTTTGCTTAGAGTGAATGCTAGAGGACATTTTTGTAGTCTGTGCAAGGATTCAAGATGGGAATCATCATATAATCTGCCTGTTAAATCAGTAAATTTCTAAAGTTGTATTTTGCATATGGGTGTGGCAGTTTCCAAAAAAAATGCTACTTCCTTCTGGGTGCCTGCGTATTGTCAGCTTTTAAGAATCAAAGCAGATTAAACTTTGCTAGTATGCTCCGTAACTATTTCCTTTTCAAAGTTGGGGTTTGTCCCATTTCTCTGGAAAATTCATAGTTGGGTTTGTACTGAACATAACCACTGGTAGACTGTTTAGCACTTACATAGGGTTTTTGTTTTCAGGATTTCATAATCATTGCCTTTTAATCCATTTGACACCCCTATAAGGTAGGCAGATAAATTCAAGCATCTAAGTCTCCCGTGGACAGATTTCAGTGCCAGCATGAGTATTGTGATTGGCACTAAGTTTCCTAAACTTCCCAGAGGCCAGACACCTGGAGAGGCTTTCCTACAGGTCAAGATACATGCCAGTGTGTCAGCCACAGGGCACTGCCCTCTACTGCTCCTACTGTTTTGCTAAGATTCAGTGACTGCATCTACCATTAACCACAATGCTACGCCCACTGTGTCTGTCTGCATTAAAGCCACTCTAAAAGAGTATGTTTTGAAAGATTCTTAAGGAGCCCAACAAACATTTATGTTTTGTAAAGCTGTGGTTTTTCCAGTAGTCATGTATGGATGTGAGAGTTGGACCATAAAGAAGGCTGAACACCACAGAATTGATACTTTTGGACTGTGGTGCTGGAGAAGACTCTTGAGAGTCTCTTGGACTGCAAGGAGATCAAACCAGTCAATCCTAAAGGAAATGAACACTGAATATTCACTGGAAGGACTGATACTGAAGCTGAAGCTCTAGTACTTTGGCCACTGATGCGAAGAGCCAACTCATTAGAAAAGACCCTGATGCTGGGAGAGATTGAGGGCAAGTGGAGAAGGGGGCAACAGAGGATGAGATGGTTGGATGACATCACCAACTCAATAGACATGAGTTTGAGCATACTCCAGGAGATAGTGAAGGACAAGGAACCCTGGTGTGCTGCAGTTCATGGGATCGCTAAGAGTCAAGACTTGACTTAGCGACTGGACAACAATAACAACACAACAAATTTCAACTGTTTACACTCCGGTTGAGCATCAGTTCAGTTCAGTCGCTCAGTCATGTCCGACTCTTTGCGACCCCATGAATCGCAGCACACCAGGCCTCCCTGTCCATCACCAACTCCCAGAGTTCACTCAGACTCATGTCCATCGAGTCAGTGAGACTCATGTCCATCGAGTCAGTGATGCCATCCAGCCATCTCATCCTCGGTCGTCCCCTTCTCCTCCTGCCCCGAATCCCTCCCAGCATCAAAGTCTTTTCCAATGAGTCAACTCTTCACATGAGGTGGCCAAAGTACTGGAGCTTCAGCTTTAGCATCATTCCTTCCAGAGAAATCCCAGGGTTGATCTCCTTCAGGATGGACTGGTTGGATCTCTTTGCAGTCCAAGGGACTCTCAAGAGTCTTCTCCAACACCACAGTTCAAAAGCATCAATTCTTCGGCACTCAGCCTTCTTCACAGTTCAACTCTCACATCCATACATGACCAGAGGAAAAACCATAGCCTTAACTAGACTGACCTTAGTCAGCAAAGTAATGTCTCTGCTTTTGAATATGCTATCTAGGTTGGTCCTAACTTTTCTTCCAAGGAGTAAGCGTCTTTTAATTTCATGGCTGCAGTCACCATCTGCAGTGATTTTGGAGCCCCGAAAAATAAATTCTCTCACTGTTTCCACTGTTTCCCCATCTATTTCCCATGGAGTGATGGGACCGGATGCCGTGATCTTTGTTTTCTGAATGTTGACCTTTAAGCCAACTATTTTGCTCTCCTCTTTCACTTTCATCAAGAGGCTTTTTAGTTCCTCTTCACTTTCTGCCATAAGGGTTGTGTCATCTGCATATCTGAGATTATTGATATTTCTCCCGGCAATCTTGATTCCAGCTTGTGTTTCTTCCAGTCCAGCGTTTCTCATGGTGTACTCTCCATATATGTTAAATAAGCAGAGTGACAATATACAGCCTTGACATACTCCTTTTCCTATTTGGAACCAGTCTGTTGTTCCATGTCCAGTTCTAACTGTTGCTTCCTGACCGGCATACAGATTTCTCAAGAGGCAGGTCAGGTGGTCTGATATTCCCATCTCTCTCAGAATTTTCCATAGTTTATTGTGATCCACACAGTCAAAGGCTTTGGCATAGTCATTAAAGCAGAAATAGATGTTTTTCTGGAATTCTCTTGCTTTTTCCATGATCAGCAGATGTTGGCAATTTGATCTCTGGTTCCTCTGCCTTTTCTAAAACCAGCTTGAACATCAGGAAGTTCACGGTTGACGTATTGCTGAAGCCTGGCTTGGAGAATTTTGAGCATTACTTTACTAGCATGTGACATGAATGCAATTGTGCGGTAGTTTGAGCATTCTTTGGCATTGCCTTTCTTTGGGATTGGAATGAAAACTGACCTTTTCCAGTCCTGTGGCCACTGTTGAGTTTTCCAAATTTGTTGGCATATTGAGTGCAGCACTTTCACAGCATCATCTTTCAGGATTTGAAATAGCTCTACTGGAATTCCATCACCTCCAGTTGAGCATAAACTCCAACAAAGGTACTTTTCATTCAGTGATAACACTCATGGCTCCAACTAAGTACTTAGATTAATCAATGAGCAGCAGAATTTCTGTCTTAGGAGTCTATAATATATTCAGGCAGGGAAAAAATATGTGTACCTGATGATTAAATCATCAACATGGCATCAATTGAAATATAAAGTTGGCAGTTTAATGTAGTATGCTTATTTGTACCAGGCTCTATGATAAAGATAATACATGCATTATCACAACTTTGTGACGTAGATACTATCATCCTGGTTTACAAACAGTGAAAACCAAGGCTAGTAAGTTGACCACAGTCATAGAG
Source organism: Ovis canadensis (assembly GCF_042477335.2). NCBI lineage: Eukaryota > Metazoa > Chordata > Mammalia > Artiodactyla > Bovidae > Ovis > Ovis canadensis. The sequence continues at coordinate 38,012,141 of NC_091260.1, forward strand.
CTTCTGACTCCTAGGTAGAAGGTAATGTATAGAATCTTTAGGCTCTAGGGCAATATACAGCAGAGGAGTGGTAATAACAGAGTGGAGTATATAATAAGGCATATATTAACTTGTTTATGTATAAAGTAAAACAAAACCATGTAAAAGAATTGTTTTTACACATGTAGTAGTTTACATCTTTTTACCTTTCTCAGCACTTTTTAACTTTTCTAGCACTTGCTTCAATGAAAGTATTTGTATGTTTTCCCTTCTACCTTGTTGACAGTTTCTTGAAAGGATGACTGTGTCTTATTTATCTTGTAATTTTATGTATTAAATAATGCTTAAGGCCTTAAATCTATTGGGTGCTCAGGAATTACTCAGTAAGCTTTAAAAATTAGTAGAGCTTTTACCCAGAGATAAACCAATGCACCTAAGGGCAACTTATCTTTGACAAAGGAGTCAAAAATATACAGTGGAGAAAAGACAGCCTCTTCAATAAACATTACTGGGAAAACTGGACAGCTAGTTTTTCTTTCATGTAAAAGAATGAAACTAGAATACTTTCTAATACCATATGCAAAAATAAAATAGATTAAAGACTTAAATGGAAGGCCAGAAATGATAAAACTCAGGTGAAAACCTGCAGTACACTCTTTGACATGTATCACAGCAAGAGTTTCTTTAACCCACCTCCTAGAGTACTGGAAATAAAAACAAAAATAAACAAATGAGACCTAATTAAACTTCAAAGGTTTTGCAAAGGAAACAACAAACAAGATTGAAAGCCAGCCCTCAGAATGGGAGAAAATAATTGCAAATGAAACAACCTACAAAGGATTAATCTCTAGAATATATAAGCAGTTCATACAGCTCAATACCTGAAAAACAAACAGCTCTATCAGAAAACGAGCAGAAGACCTAAACAGACTTTTTTTTCCAGAGAAGACATACAGATGGCCAATAAACACAAAAAAAGATGCTCAACATCACTAGTTATTAGAGAAATACAAATCAAAATTACAATGAGGTATCACCTCACTCCGGTCAGCAAAAAAATCTACAAACAATGAATGCTGAAGAGGATGTGGAGAAAAGGGAATCTTCTTGCATTGTGTGTGGTTTTTTTTTTTTTTTTCAATTTGTAGTCTTTATTTTATTTTTTCATATTTTCTTGGCTGTGCCACATGGCATGTGGAATCTTAGTTCCCTGACCAGGGATCAAACCCGTGCCCCTTGCGTTGGAAGCCCAGAGTGTTAACCTCTGGAGTGCCAGGGAAGTCCCCTTCTTGCCTTGTTGATGGAAAAGTGATACAGCCTCTATGGAGAACAGTATGGAGATTCCTTAAAAAACTAGAATAAAACTACCATATGACCCAGTAGTCCCACTAATGGGCATACAGCCTGAGGAACCATAATTTAAAAAGATACTTGGACCCCAACGTCCTTTGCAGCACTGTTTACAATAGCGAGGACATGGAAGTAGCCTAGATGTCCATCGGCAGATGAATGGATAAGGAAGGTATGGTACCTATATACAATGGAATATTACTCTGCCATGAAAAGGAATGCATTTAAGTCAGTTCTAATGAGGTGGATGAACCTAAAACCTAGTATACAGAGTGGTCAGAAGAAAGACAAATACCATATATTAATGCATATATGTGGAATCTATAAACATGGTACTGATGATCCTATTTGCAAGACAGTAATGGAGATGCAGACATAAAAAACAGAATAGTGGACAGGGTGGGGGAAGGAGAAGGTGAGACGAATTGAGAGAGTAGCATTGAAACATATGTATTACCATATGTAAAATAGATGGCCAGTGGGAATTTACTGTATGATGCGGGGAGCTCAAACCTGGTGCCCTGTGACAACCTTGAGTAGTGGGATGGGGTGGCAGGTGGCAGGGAGGCCCAAGAGTTGCAGGGGGACATATACCTGTGCTGATTCATGTTGATATATGGCAGAAACCAATACAACATTGTAAATCAATTATCCTCCAATTAAAAATATTTTTTAAATTATTAAAAAAAAATTTTTTAAGTAGTAGAGCTTTTAATTGAAAAAGAAGTAAGTGTATATGCAAAACATTTAAATGAAACTAAAGAACTGCTCCTATTTAAGATTTATACCTTGTTCTCCCCCATTATTTGTTCCAGTTTCTTATGGATCATTTCAGAAATATTCAGTATATGTATTTGTATGTGTGTGTATAGGTAAATGTACATTCACGTTACACCTGAATTGATTGTCTTAGATTATGATAATTAAGTCCTAAATACAGAATTAATCATAGCACTATATGCAGAATATACTTTGATAACAAAAGGCATTTATTAAATGCATTATAAAATGCATAAATGGGTGATTATGATTGTACATCTAAGAAAAATTTATGTATGACTTTAACCATGTCCTTGAGAGAAAATACTAACATAAATACTATGTAATTCCAATATAAGATGGTTATAATTTAGATACTTTAGGGTTGTTAAGTTATATGTGAGGGAAAATTAACTTTAGGAATTAGATGTAAAGATCATGGTAAATTTAATATTTTCTTTGGAGTTTCTCTGTGCTTTCAAATGTCTTTCTCACAACTGGTAAAATTTACAAAGAGCTATTATGTATGAAGGAGTGAGGCAGTATTTGGAAGAAAAGAGTTATATTTTGCTGTAGCATACAACTATATTTTACAAAATGATAGAAGATAATACTGTTATAATTTATCTTGAAAATTATGTGTTCCTGGTATAAAAATGAGCTATGAAAAATAGTTCTTCATCTGCCAAAATGAGAGAATTTGAGAATCTTATGCATTTTTAAAAGTTAAGTTGCTAATTCTTTGTTTATTGTTTTCTAATTGTAGGTTTTAGTATAAAAGCAGTGCCATTCCAGAATGCCATCTTGAATGTAAAAGAACTTGGAGGTATATCATATATCTTTTCTATGTCTGACTCTAACTTCTACTAAGTTCATATTAATGTGTTACATATAATTAGAACATGATGGTGAGGTATTATTCTAGAAGGTGACTTATTTTTACCTTTTCTCTTGATAATACGTTTCCTAGAAATTTTTTTTCTTTATATATATTAAAGGTAGTTGAGTTCTAATTGACATAAACATAATGTATGTTTATTTATGTAGTGCTACACTGCTAGTACCATTTCATACTTTATACTCATGGTTTTGCTTCTCTTATGACATTTATTCTTGAATGGAAAAAATGAAGAGTTTTAATATAGTCATAGAAAAAAGCTATACATTATGCAAAGAACTGTATTTTAGAGTAGTTTGTCTTCCTATTGCGGGTTTTATTGTATTAGATCTTTTTCGCATGTGTTTGTTCTGATAATAAATCTTTGCCAATAGGTTCTTTGTTGGTCGAGCACATTTATTGGATAGGCTTTACCCCAAATTGTACACCACTCAGTCTTTCATTGCACTCTCTGTCTAGGATGTTTTTGATAGTATTTTATGTCAGTCAGGGTCTTAACCCATGTAAGTAGGTTAACAAAGAAATCAGTCAATTCAATGAACCTGCTAAGGTCTCTAATGGCATAGGAAAATGATAAGTCCTCTGGAGTTCAGTATGGTATGGGTGAGTTTAATGACTTAGAAGAGAGTTCTCTTCCATCTCTTTAACCACTTTGTGATATTGACCTTATTCTGTTTTGTTTTTTTTTTTAAGCTCATTCTGTGACCTATTATTAGATTGATGAAATTAAAACCTAGACCTTATGCCATCTTAAGAGTTTTTTATGCCTTCTTATTTTTATATAATGATGTATTGGCTGATCTTTCCAAGTTTACTTCTGTCAGTCTGTTTTATAGCCACTTTGACTTTAGTAGTATTAATATTTAAAATAAACTATGGCTGATAAATTCTCGTTTTTCTTTGACATTGGTTTTGTCATTTTGACTGAAAAAGTGATAAAACATGAATGTTCTTATAATAGAAAAATTTTCTGTGCAAAAATTGTAAGACTTGTATTAAATATTTTAATAGTACTTTGTGGCTTCAGAGAACATAGTATAAACATCCATGGAATCAAATTGAATGGTTTGAGAATTCTATTATTTTTAAATATTACTGATACTTAATAATATTATTATTACTAGGCTAGATGCAAAATTTTTATTAAATACCCTCCAGATGTAAGAAACTATTGATTAATTAAGATGTTTATTATTGATGTTTACTTCGATGATATAAAAAATGTATAATGCATCTTAACAATTTTTTTAAAGTGCAGAATTTATTATAATCTTAACTGTGCCATCGAAACTCAGTACAGTTCAAAAGATCACATTAGAGGAAAGGGGTGTATAAGGTGGGAATCCATCTGTTCCCAAGCAGGGTTTAATTTTGTTGGAAGAACTGTGTATGCCCTAGCAATTACTGAAATGGAAATTACAATGGAGAGGATACTATAGAGTTTGGTGGAAATACTTCAGTTGTGCCTCTTGCATGATGAAATGGAGAGATGTAGGTACACGATAGAGCTTCAGGGTTGGGATCCATACATTGGTTTCAGACTAGTGATGTGTGGTGCTTGGCAGGTGGTGTTGAAGAGCAGATTACTCCCTTAAGCACTGATTCTTCTACCCCTGAAAATTTAATAGCTGTTTTCAGTTGAGAGGCTATCTCAAGGAGGTGATTTTCTGCATAGAATCTATTTGTGTATCCTATGTTGTGTGCTCAGAAGCAAGCAGTGGAGGAAGTTCAGTCTTTGACTTTTTACTCACTAATTCCTTTACTCAACAAATATTTTTTTGAGCACCTCCTCTACCTGGGGTAGGACTGGGCCCTAGATCAGCCAAGAATGCATGAAAAGCAGACTAACATACATAGAGAGTATAGTTTTCATAGGATTTAGGTAAATCTTATATCCCAAGAGGCTCATCCCAATATAAGATATGAGGCTTTTAGGGAAAATTATGACCTCCTAAAATTAAATTGTTTGAGAGGAAGTTGCTTGACCCAAGAATTTCTAAGTTCAAGAGGAAAGAGTTGAGAATTTTAAAATCAGTGTGTGAAGATGTGAAGCTGTTATTTACCAGTAGAGAGTTAACTCAGAAGACAGGTTAATTGGAATTCAACCAGGTTGTCAATCCAGGCGAAGATACTGAAATCAAGGAAGAAACTCAAGAAGATAGGTGTAAAGGTAGGCAGATACTAAGAGCCCGAACTTGCTGAAGTTTGGAATGCTCTGCTGCTTCTCCTAGGGTTAATTCAGGAGATTGGCCCAGCCCATTTCTCCCTTCTAATTCCTTCTTCTACCCTTTTCACATGGTTCCAAGGTTTTCCATCACTTGCTCCTAACCTCTCTTACATTTCTTACTTCTTCAAAATAGGAAGAAGCATGAGCTTGTGTTCCTTATCTAGTAAGAAATGGTTTAGAATGAAATAATAACTAATGGAGTTAAATGAAAGCCACTTTTGGTAGGTCTTACTATAAATAGCAAACCTTATGTTCACACACACACTGATGTGTGTGTGTGTGTGTGTGTGTGTGTACTACCTAATTTATATTAGAGAGAATTCTATGCTGTTATCAATTTTCTCTTTTATGAGGATATTTCTTATATCTTGCACCTAAAAATTCCTATAAATTTCATTCATAGCAATTTTCTCAAGTGATCTTTTCCTGCTGTTCATGCAGTCATTCTAGCACAGTTATTTGTGTGTCAAGTATGATTCGAGGGACTGGGAATAAACAGTATTTAAAAAGAGACCTGTGGTTCAGTGATAGAGACATTTATGAAAACCAATATTTGAAATTAATTTTGAAAGTAACGAAATTAAGAGGGAAGTAAATATAAAGAATGACACAAAGAGACAATCCAGCCTGGTGATATGATGGGTGAGTCCTGTTTACACTATTTTGAGAATGACCTGTTCTCCTCATCTTACCTGTCCCACTCATCAGGCTGTACTGATTACTCTAGAACTCTAAAATTTCTTCTATTTTCTTTCCCTACACATTCTCACTTAATCTTTGCAACTTCATGCCTAGAGAGTAGATGCTGTTATTATCTGACAGATAGTGAGACACAGGACATCTAGACACAGGTCAAGTGGTTTGTTCAAAGTTATTAGGAGAAGGATTTCTGGGAGTCGATCTAGCCTTTAACTAGGGTACCCTGTACATAAAGCATTTTACCCAGTGCCTGGCACAAAAGAAGTGCTCCCAGGTATTGTCTGCTGCTGTTCCTACCACTATTATATGAACAATTTAAGGTTTTCACATGTTGGTATTATTTTCATTAACACTGTATTGATTACACATGAACACTCTGCTCTGCTCAAAACTGCAGGATGTTATCCCTAATCATTGCAGCTGCTTTTATTATTCATTTTCTGTCTTTCTTTCTTTATTTAGAGGTCAACTCTCCTCCATTTTAACTGTGACTCTCGTGCTGTAGTCATGCTCTCCTCTTCTGATTTCTTCAAGACTGCCTTCTGAAGCAGCATCTTCACGTATTCTAGGTAGTTTCCAAAACTTACAGAATTTACCATAAACTTGTCATTTTCATACTCTTTTATTTTTTCTAATTCAGTCAACAAATATTTACTGAATACCTATTATATGCTCAGGCCGAGTTCTAGAAAATGTTGGTGGTTATAGTGGAATGTGAAGTTAGGTGGGCCTTAGGAAGTATCACTATGAACAACGCTAGTGGAGGCGATAGAATTCCTGTTGAGCTATTTCAAATTCTAAAATATGACGCTGTGAAAGTGCTGCACTCAATATGTCAGCAAATTTGGAAAATTCAGCAGTGGCCATGGGACTGGAAAAGGTCAGTTTTCATTCCAATCCCAAAGAAAGACAATGCCAAAGAATGCTCAAACTACCGATCATCTCACATGCTAGTAAAGTAATGCTCAAAATTCTCCAAGCCAGGCTTCAGCAATACATGAACTGTGAACTCTCAGATGTTCAAGCTGGATTTAGAAAAGGCAGAGGAACCAGAGATCAAATTGCCAACATTTGCTGGATCATTGAAAAAGCAAGAGAGTTCCAGAAAAACATCTATTCCTGCTTTATTGACTATGCGAAAGCCTTTGACTGTGTGGATCACAATAAACTGTGGAAAATTCTGAGAGATGGGAATACCAGACCACCTGACCTGCCTCTTGAGAAAGCTTTATGCAGGTCAGGAAGCAACAGTTAGAACTGGACATGTAACAATAGACTGGTTCCAAATAGGAAAAGGAGTATGTCAAGGCTGTATATTGTCACTCTGCTTATTTAACATATATGCAGAGTACACCATGAGAAACGCTGGGCTGCAAGAAACACAAGCTGGAATCAAGATTGCCTGGAGAAATATCAATAGCCTCAGATATGCAGATGACATCACCCTTATGGCAGAAAATGAAGAACTAAAGAGCCTCTTGATGAAAGTGAAAGAGGAGCGTGAAAAAGTTGGCTTAAAGGTCAACATTCAGAAAACGAAGATCATGGCATCCGTTCCCATCACTTCATGGCAAATAGATGGGGAAACAGTGAGAGACTTTATTTTTTGGGCTCCAAAATCACTGCAGATGGTAATTGCACCCATGAAATTAAAAGACGTTTGTTCCTTGGAGGGAAAGTTATGACCAAACTAGACAGCATATTAAAAAGCAGAGACATTACTTTGCCAACAAAGGTCCATCTAGTCAAGGCTATGGTTTTTTCCAGTGGTCATGTATGGATGTGAGTTGGACTATAAAGAAAGCTGAGCACCAAAGAATTAATGCTTTTGAACTGTGGTGTTGGAGAAGAGTCTTGAGAGTCCCTTGCACTGCAAAGAGATCCAACCAGTCCATTTTAAAGGAGATCTGTCCTGGGTGTTCATTGGAGGGACTGATGTTGAAGCAGAAACTCCAATACTTTGGCCACCTGATGCAGAGAGCCCACTCATTGGAAAAGACCCTGATGCTGGGAAAGTTTGAGGGCAGGAGGAGAAGAGGACGACAGAGGATGAGATGGTTGGATGGTATGACCGGCTCAATGGACATGAATTTGGGTGGACCCTGGGAGGTGGTGATGGACAGGGAGGCCTGGTGTGCTGCGGTTCATGGGGTCGCAAAGAGTCAGACATGACTGAGCGATTGAACTGAACTGAACTGATAGTGTCAACACAAGCGTAGTCCCTGCATAGATTGGCTAATCAACACAAGGGGAGACTCTTAACGTGAACTAAACTTCTCTCCTTGAATTAAAGTCAAATATTTCTTATAGGCCTAAAACAAAGTTCTGGGTTAATCCCTTCCATACTTGAGGGGATTTGTTATTTTAAGACCATCCAGTTCTGATCCTTTTGGAAGTCATTCTCTAGAATCTCTCAGTGAACTTTTTTTCCTGCATATTCTTTAATTTGGAAAGTCTTTTTTAAACTAATCTAAATCCTTTCTCCTTTAGTTTTAATTAATTACTCTGCTTGTCTTGTTCTATTATTTTTATTTTTCTGGATGTTATGCAAGACACCAAGCAGGATCCTGGATAGACAAAAAGATTAATCTTTTGAAGGATTTTCCTTCCTCCTAGTGACTTGTTTCTAAGCTCAGCCATTCACTATGGTTCCAGATAAGCCTGCTTTCCTGTATCTTTGTTTCTTTATCTGTAAATTGTAGTACTAATAGTCCCTATATCATGTAACCCTTGTGAGGACCAAATTAGTTAATGTAGGTCGAGTACTTAGAGCCTGTCTGGCCTTAATATTTCTGAAAGATTTACTTTCATTATAGTTACACCCTCACTCCCTCACACCCCACAAAAGCACCTTTAAATAATGCCTTTTTCATCCCAAATTCTCTGAAGATAAAACAAATCACATATGATTGCTTTTTCCTTTGTGGTCATATCTCTCTCCCGCATAGACAAAGTGATCTTTTCCTGAATGGTGTTCTACCTGAAAGTCACTGAAAGGGACCTCGTTGGATTCTTGGTTATCTGCCCAGCATATTTTTTGACACTGCACATGTGTTAGTAGTAAATGTTTTTGTCCTTTTCCACCTAATCACCTTTTTTTCTGTTTTCAGATTCCACCAGAAAAATCTCTTGTCTGTCTTAGTGCTTCTTAGTTGCTTTCATTCTGTTTGATATGTATTTTAACCACATTACTAAGGTAAGCAAAGCATCTGGCGTTTAACTGAGTTGGATGCAGTGGTCACAGCAGTGACATCACAGCACTGATAATTTTTCATCCTAGAAATGTCCAGTTCTTAAATCTACGAATAGATTTTTATACCTTCTTAGATGGCTTTCTCTTGATTCTGAAATTTTGTTCACAAATTGATAGAATCCAGAGAGGAAAATTTCATCTCTTAACACATTTGGTTTGTTACCACTTATTGATAAGGTTCCAGACATCATAATATTGCTTTTTCTTTCTTGAACTGAATTCTGGAACCAACCAAAAAATGGTTGGTTTTGCCAAATGACTTGTTTTCTTCCCTTTAATATTCTAATGAGTTATGTCTGAATTGTTTCCCCATCCCCCTATCTTGGCCAGGGTCCTCACCCAATATACTCTTTGGCTGTCTTATCTTCCCAGTTGACTTTGGGGAAGGGAGGGCAAAGCTAAAAATCAGTTAGCTATCTTTAACACTTGAGGATTCATTGCTGTTAGTTGCCAATCAAAAGGGAAGATATGAGGATTTTTGTTTGCACTTTCTCTTCTTTAGAGGAAGGCTGTGAGGGTAGTATGGAAAGTGAAAGTTGTGTTTATTTACCCGTTTACTTCAGCCCATGCAATAGTGACTGAATGGTTTTTGAGGGTTGTCAGCTGAGCCATTTTTTAAAGTTTGCTTCTTTCAGCAGCCAAGCTGTTATATGAAACAGATGTTGACTCTGTCCTGTTTCTTTGTTTGCCTGAAGGAATACGCCTCCTCATAGTGAAAGGTGCTGTTTCTTTGTATCCTGCTAGTTATCTTCGGGTGCTGTTAATCTGTCCAGGTTATTTGCATTTCTAAAGTTCTCCAGAAACTGTACAGGGCAGACTTCTTAACAGGCAACCCAGGGGGCACTACTGCTTGCTTCTTATAATCTCTGCTTTTTGTACCCAGGCCGTTCGATGTCTTTCACCAAAATAAAGCTGTCTTCTTTCAGAACCTTTTACTAAAAGTTACTTTGGAGGGAATAATCGCTCTTTAATTTTATCTGATGCATTCTCACTGTTCTTTGTATATTATGATTTTTCCCTCTATATGGCCATTACTGCCTCCTTCTAAAAAATAATGCAACTCAATAACTATAAATTTAATGTACCCCCTGGCTCGGAGGGTCATGCTATTCTATAAAGACAGGAGGAATCGATAAACCAATAAATTGATGGTATATTTTAAAAAAAGACTGATTATAGGCAGACAAACTTGAAGAGGTTATTATGGCCACATTGTTGTAAGGGACGGTTGGAATTGCCTAGATTTTTGCTGGTGTAGGAGGAAACAACTTGCCATTCAAAAACTGTTTTAGACATCTTCAAAAATGGGTTTCATGGGAGAAAAGGCAGGAAACCATGACCCTGGCAAAGGAACATGGCGGCACAGAGTGGGGGCCCAAACATGGCCAGGTCCACAGAGTCCCTTAGCACTGGGCTGTGAAGTAAGTGACAGTCAGCTGCATATGAGTAAATGTGCATGCTCTGTATCTTTTGTATAAGGAAGATCTTTCTATACCTTTTCTATAAGGAAGAAATGCGATTCAACAAGTAGAGTGTAGCCTCAAGACACTCTGTCCCCTTCTGCATTTCAGCTTCTTTTTGTTGGTCTTTCTTATCTGTAAGATGTAAGTTTTAATAAATCATCACTATTTATTTCCCAAGGGATTGGGCTGGAAAAGTAAAGTTCAGTTGCCTAAAGTGCCTCAAGAGAGATGCTTTAAGAATAGACAGTGGTATTGCCACTAATTCTCTTTTTATAGTTGTGAATCCAGTGTGATATGTAATACTGAATGATAGAAACGTCTTGATATAGTATTGTTTCCTTATCTAGGAAAAGAACCAGACCTTTCTGGAATGGGAACAGCCAGTTAACTCCTGGCTCTCTGAGCTGTGTACTCTCTTGCTTAGGCTCTACTAGGGGAAATGATATTGGTACAACGCCAAGTCACTTGGATGTGAGTTGAAAGGCCACAGCTATCTGAATTGGTTGAACAGGATCCCAGGGTGGTGGTGTTCAAGCATTTTTTACACTTGCTCAGGGAAAACTGAGCCAAACAGTCAGGAGAGCCAAATAAATGAGTCTAAGGGCCCAGAAGTCTGTTATTGGCTGATATAGACTTGACCTTAATTTTTGTTTTCTTCTGGACCTGTGCCCTAGGAAGTTTTTTAAAATCTGTCTTCTCAGTCATAATTCAGTATAGTACTTAACGATTTGCTTCTCCTAAGACTCTGTGCATGTATAGAATGTTCTAGAAACTAGGTTCCCAGCCCTTTAAACCTCCCACTCCCTCTGGCAGTAGGGATCTTAGGTGCCTCTGAGGTTGCTGCCTCACCACTGTTTCCTCTTTAAGGGTGATCAGGTCATTTCATATCTTCTCACTCTACCCAGCTTCCCCACAGAACATTTGTGTTGGGTTCTTAGCTTAATTTCTTATCCCTCACAGGGGAATAGGTATCTCTGTTTCTCCCAGGGGTTACCATAATAGCAACTAATATTCACTGTGTATTTGGTTTCAGTGTGATATTGCAGCAATAACACTGAAGTCAAGAGACCAGTATTTTCCTCTAACGAAAGAAGCCAGGGGACCTTGGGCAAGGCATTTAACTTTTCCAACACCACTTTCTTTTCTAGCAGCCAGAGATACTTATAAATGTTCTGTTTTTTGGTATAGCTTAACTAGTTTATTTTTTATATAAAAACTTACAGTATTTACTTTGCCTCAGTCTCTGAGAACCATAGAGCCAGTCTCTAACTGGATTATTTCCTCTACTTGCCTTCATCCCTGACTTTGTCAATTATTATTATTTTTTGTACAGTAGGCATTTTAATAAATCTCAGAGTTTTCTTTTTGTATGTAAAAAGTAGTGTGAGGCAGACCAAACATCCATAAAATAATTAACAGTAACTTAACAAAGGTGCTGTCACTGTGGTCTTTACTTTGGGAAGCGTTCTAGTCTGTTATGAAAAGTACTGGGCTTCCCAAATGTCACTAGCAGTAAAGAACCCACCTGCCAGTGCAGGAGACATAAGAGATATAGTTTCAATCCCTGGGTCGAGACGATCCCCTGGAGGAGGGCATGGTAACCCACTCCAGTATTCTTACGTGGAGAATCCTATGGACAGAGGAGCCTGGTGGGCTGTAGTCCAAAGGGTTGCAAAGAGTGGGACACAACTGAAGCGACTTAGGACACATGCTTGCATGAGAAGTATTATAACAGCACAACATGCCATTTGGTTGTACAGAAAGGACAAGACATAACAGAAGGACAGTCTAGGGAAAGGAACAGATGAGATGAAAGTCAAGGAGGTAACAGTGGGATTGGTTCAGTCTTGTCCCAGCATAAACCAAGGCTACTGTCACCTCTGACTTTTGTCCCATCTGTTCCTAGACTGTTTTTCCCTCTGTCTTCTTTGTCCTTTCTATATGATCCTACTTGCTTCTTGTACTCAATTACTGGTATTTGCCATACTAGACTATAAGGTTTTGAGGAACTGAAAAGAACGACAGTAATCTTAAGGGTTTGTTGTATGTAGTATAAAATATATCCATAGTTATAAGCTGAAGGGAAATTTGCCAAATTTCTCCCCAAGATGCTAAGAGTAAAGTTAGATCCTTCAGAGGCGAAATGTTTTGTTGTTGTTGTTGAATTCATTTCAGTGAATTGTTAATGAATAGTAACTACATTCTGGGCCCTGAGAATACAATTTCTTCCCTGCCATATACACACATGCATGGTCTCTCTTCTGAACCCATTTCTTTGGATATTTTGATGAGAGAGAGAGAGATGTTGGCTATAGCAATTATGAAAGTTCTCAGAAAAATTAAATAGCTTAACTAGATTCGTACAATGGGAATGTCAACTTGACAGTTGTTGAAGAGGTAATATGTTTGTAGCTATTCATCACTTATCAGGCTGGATTGATTCTCTGATATATGCCGGAGCCAAATGAAATTGCTGGTTAGATTTGCTTTTGAGGTGTCACAGATTTGTTTCTTTTAATTTTTTAAGATCCAAAGTATTGTCTAAAGACTCTATTGAAAATGCTTGATCATTTTAGTTTTGAAATTTGCTGATATTCATGGCATTCTTGTGAGAGGTAATAATGTGAAACTTTTTATCATATTATTTTAATACCGTTATGGGGGCTTTTATGATTGAAAATTAAAGGTTTTTTTTTTATTGTGTCTATTCTCCCTCCCTTGCCAAAATCTCATGAAATGACAAAAATATTAGAAAATAAACACATAATAGTAAATCTATAGCAAAGATAGATTTAAATCTACAATAGAAAAGGAGAGCAAGATAAAGCTTGAGGTACAGACAATGGAAATATGAGATAGAAGGGGAATTCGTCAGAATTATTAATCAGGAAGCTTATCAGAGTTGTTAATTGGGACTTTACATTTGGAGCTCTGCCTTTATTTTTCTTTTCTTTTTGTGTTAGATAGTGGATGGCAGCTGTGTTTACCCACAAACTGAATCCTTGAGTGTGGGTGCTAGACTCAGTGAGGCGGAGCAGTGCCCAAGTAATGTACTGACTGTCAGGTGGGTTAGAAGGCCCACACACAAGGGAGACGAGCCATTTGTCCCCTGTTAATCACTAGAAACAGGCAGTGGTAAACAGAAGAGCTGGCAAACAGATTTTCAAGCAAAGAATAAGCATATAATCATGACACACCGCAAATGAGGGAAATCAACACCATGAAAGAAAGACACCCACTCAACAGTCAGAAGAAAAGATGTCCAAGGACCTACAGGTAATGGAATGATCAGAAGAAGATACTCAGCAAGATGGAGAAAGGTTTTGTATTCATGAAAAAGAATGTAACGTAGAACTTGGGAGATTAAAATTTGACTTAAAACTTTGAAATGAAAATGACAGTTTGTAACTTAATTAGTGAAACTAAGGACTGAGCAAGGAAATGTCCTCAGAATGCCTTCTAAAAAGAATACTTTGTAAATGTGAAGGAAAATTTAAGAGACAAAGGGCTTAGCTACAGAAATTCCAACATCTCTCTATGAAGAGCTCTCTATGAAGGAAAGTAAAGAGAAGAGGGAGAGAATAAAATAATCAAATAAATAATTTTTTTTAAGCCTCTAATATGAAAAACAGTACTTCAATTTAATGAGCCATCTGAGTGCCCATACCTTGATGTATCATAAAGAAGGAGAAACTATTGTCATCACAGAAACACACACAAAAAAATAGCATTATTTCTCATTTCAGCATGGGAGATGGCAGAGTCATCTGCCATCTAGTAAAGAGGAAAAACCATTAGAGTGTATTATTTACATATTTAGAGTAAGATTGTAATAAACCAAAGAAAAACCAAAGTTTAAATATTGTTTTTCAGTCGCTTAGTCTTATCCAATTCTGCGACCCTATGGACTGCAGCATGCCAGGCATCCCTGACCATCACTGTCTCCCAGAGTTTGCTCGCATTCACATCCATTGAGTTGATGAAGTTTAAATTCAGGATTTAAAATTAAGGATAAACACTATAACAATAAAAGTAGGATGATATATACAAAAGTACTTTAAAAAGTCTGAAGGTTACATATTCAGCTAATTTAAGTTATCTTACAGAATGGAGTTAGAGTTTTCTGTGTTCAAATAGGTTTTTTGCTTTTTAATATTGTGTGAATTTTTTTATGAGAATTTTTTTTTATTTTAAGAAATAAATTCACTCCAAGGATAGAATGCAAAGATTTGATAAATTGAACAAAACACATGAATGGTGGGGGAAACCCAAAATAATGAACAAAAGGTTATGATAAATAGAAAACATCTATATATACATTGGAGAAGGCAGTGGCCTTCTTTAGTACTTTCTTTAGAAGGCAGTACCCACTTTAGTACTCTTGCCTGGAAAATCCCAGGGATGATGGAGCCTGGTGGGCTGCCATCTGTGGGGTCGCACAGAGTTGGACATGACTGAAGTGACCTAGTAGTAGCAGCAGCAACATATATACATTCAGTTCAGTTCAGTTCAGTTCAGTCACTCAGTCGTGTCCCACTCTTTGCGACCCCATGAATCGCAGCACACCAGGCCTCCCTGTCCATTACCAACTCCTGGAGTTCACTCAAACTTACATCCATCGAGTCGGTGATGCCATCCAGCCATCTCATCCTCTGTCATCCCCTTTTTCTCCTGCCCCCAATCCCTGCCCGCATCAGACTCTTTTCCAATGAGTCAACTCTTCACATGAGGTGGCCAAAGTACTGGAGTTTCAGCTTTAGTATTGATATACTAAAATAACTGAGCATTGACCTTAATATATTTGACTGCATACTTCTATAAAGCTAAAACTAGGAAAAATATAAGAAAAAGTCAACAGATCTGTAATTAGTAGAAGGATTTAGCCATGCTTTATTCATAAGACCAAGTACATGTACTAAGTGTATGTACTAAAGCATTTAAATAGACAATTAACAAATTTGATCTCATTGAAAATTATATCATTTTTACTCTCATATAGAAAGTATACTCTTTGGAAATACACATAAAATATTTACATGCATGACCATGTATAATGTGTTTTCTGATTTAAATCCATTTTATAGCAAATAGACAAAAATAATGACACATGACATTTATAGCTCCAGGGGAATCTTCCCAACCCAGGGATCAAACCCAGGTCTTCTCCATTGCAGGCAGATTCTTTACTGTCTGAGCCACCAGGGAAGCCCCGTGAACCTTATACCGTGTACAAAAGATTTAAATCAAAATGCATCCTAGACCTCAATATGTGACCTAAACCTATAAAACTTCTAGAAGAAAACATAGGAGAAAATCTTTATCACCTTGGATTCTGCACAGATTTCTTAGGTAAGAAACCAAAAGCATAATCCATAAAAAGAAAATTGGTATGTTGGATTTCATATTACTTAAACTTCTGCTTTTTGAAAGATGCTGTTAGTGAATATACAAGCCAAGATTAGGTAAACATTATTTGGAAATTATATATCTGATAAATAACTTCAATCCAGAATATATAGAGAATACTGAGAGCTTAATCATAAAAGAGACAAACTCTTAAAAATGGGCAACAAATTTAAATATATACTTCATCAAACAAAAAGGAAGGTAAGTACGTACATGCAAAGATGCTTAATGTTATGTCATTAGGGAAATAGAAATTAAAATCACCACACACATATTAAAATGTTTAAAATTTAAAAGCCTAACTTTGTCAACTATTGATAAAGATGTAGGAAACCTAGGATTCTCATTCAGTGTCCATACAGATGCACAGTAACACAGCCACTTCGGAAAACAGTGTGGCAGTCTCTTACGGTAAATGCAAACTGATCTCCTAAGCCATTCTACTCTTAGGACAAGTGAACACTTGTGTTTATACAAAATCCTGTACGTAAATTTTTACAGCAGGATATTTTTGTAATAGGATAAAACTGAAAACAACCCAGGTTGATCAGTTGGTGAATAGATACATAAACTGTGGTATATCCATAGAATGAAATAGTATTTAGCAATAAAAAAGAATGAACCATTGACACATGCCACAGCATGGATAAATCTTGAAATAATAATTCTGTGGAGTGAGAAAAGCCAGGCAAAATGGAGTATGTAGAGTAGTGTTCCCATACTGGAATAAATTTATATAAAGTTCTAGAAAATGCGAACTAACGTTTCGTGTAAAAAGCATTTCAATGATTTTCTGAGGGTTAGGGACAGGGATAAGGGTAGGGGAGAAATGGGGGGATTAAAAGGCTCATAAGAAAATTATGGTGGGTGATGGATATGCTTAGTATCTTGATTGTGGTGATGGTTTCACAGATGATTACATTTGTCCAAACTTATCAAATTGTAAACCTTAAATATATGTATTTTTTGTATGTCAAAAAAACTCCAGTACGTTGGCCACCTGATGTGAAGAGCTGACTCATTTGAAAAGACCCTGAGGCTGGGAAAAATCGAAGGCAGGAGGAGAATGGCATCACCAATTCAATGGACATGAGTTTGAGTAAACTCTTGGAGTTGGTGATGGACAGGGAGGCCTGGTAATGCAGTCCGTGGAGTCGCAAAGACATACATACAACTGAGCGAATGAACTGAACTGATACCATAGTAAGACTATTAAAAATAGTTTATACCTTTAGAAATTAAAAGATATTCTTTCAGTCATCTCAGGTTAAAAATCATTGGAAGTATGTTTTGTGGAGGACTTACGACCCTTTTCTTCGATTGCTTTCCAGTAAAGAATTATTTTACATAGGCTAAGTTAACATCCTTGGTTTTAAAAAAGATAAATGTGACTGGGAAAGACTTAGAAAACTATCTAATACTGTCATATATAGCTGGATTGTTAGGATTAAAAATATAAGTGTTTTACACTGTTAGATCAAGATGTTATCAAATCCATCTGTTTAGTGTGTAGATTTTTAAAATCATAGTGCTAATGAAAGAAGACGCTTACTCCTTGGAAGAAAAGTTAGGACCAACCTAGATAGCATATTCAAAAGCAGAGACATTACTTTGCCAACAAAAGTCCGTCTAGTCAAGGCTATGGTTTTTCCAGTAGTCATGTATGGATGTGAGAGTTGAACTGTGAAGAAAGCTGAGTGCCGAAGAATTGATGCTTTTGAACTGTGGTGTTGGAGAAGACTCTTGAGAGTCCCTTGGACTGCAAGGAGATCCAACCAGTCCATTCTGAAGGAGATCAACCCTGGGATTTCTTTGGAAGGAATGATGCTAAAGCTGAAGCTCCAGTACTTTGGCCACCTCATGCGAAGAGTTGACTCATTGGAAAAGACTCTGATGCTGGGAGGGATTGGGGGCAGGAGGAAAACAGGATGACACAGGATGAGATGGCTGGATGGCATCACGGACTCTATGGACGTGAGTCTGAGTGAACTCTTGGAGTTGGTGATGGACAGGGAGGCCTGGTGTGCTGTGATTCATGGGGTCGCAGGGAATCGGACATGACTGACTGAACTGAACTGAATGAAAGAAGATAGATTGATATGTCTATACAGAGCAGCCCTCAGTTAATCAAGGAAAGACTATGATGTATTTGTTATACAAAGAGTGAAAGATTCCTCAGAGTAAACCAGTTGTGGTTCATTCTGTAAGGATACGCAAACCCTTAGTCATAAAATATACTCTTCCTAATCTTAGTAGTTATATCTATGAAAAGTTTTCATGTTATTGATTCTGAAATTAGCAAGATGCAGGTCTTAGAGAAAGTCAGAGGCTAAGGGAAAATGAATAACAATAACAAATGTGAACAAATGTGTTGGAAAGCATCTGATTCCAAACCATGTTAGAATAACTGGTATTTTAAAAAATCATTTTATATCTGTGTGAAATATATTTTTTGGTTCAGAAATCTTCACTGCTTCAAGTTATTTCTTGAACTGATTTCATGCTCTCCAGGTGGCACTTCTGGTTAAAATATTTTAGCCAGACAGATTTTGTCTTTATTTTCATTTGTATTTTCCTTATTTCATTTTTGCAAATCTTGGCAAAATGTCTGGTTGAGATTAATGTGGGTATATTTATCTATAATAATCTATGTGTAAGATGGTAGAACATAATATAGTTTTTTCTCTCTGGACTTTGCCGATAGTGAGCCACCATGGCCTCCCTTCCTTTTCCTTAAGGTGATGGTGTATTTTAAATTTGACGTGCGTAATTATAAAACCCTTTTACCCCAAAACCATAGTTGGTGTTACAGCCAGGGTTGATGATGTGCTTAACCACGCTGTTGAACATTCCATACTTGAGAGTCAGTGTGCCAGTCTTTTCCGGTCTCGGTTTTCTTTTTCTTCTAAAGTTCTCTAAGTAAACCATTCAATATCACGGTAATCAAAGTCTATGCCCAAACCAGTAACGCTGAAGAAGCTGGAGTTGAACGGTTTTATGAAGACCTACAAGACCTTTTAGAACTAACACCCAAAGAAGAGATAAGAAAACCTTCTTCAGCGATCAATGCAAAGAAATAGAGGAAAACAACAGAATGGGAAAGACTAGAGATCTCTTCAAGAAAATTAGAGATATCAAGGGAACATTTCATGCAAAGATGGGCTCGATAAAGGACAGAAATGGTATGGACCTAACAGAAGCAGAAGATATTAAGAAGAAGTGGCAAGAATACACAGAAGAACTGTGCAAAAAAGATCTTCACGACCCATATAATCACGATGGTGTGATCACTCATCTAGAGCCAGACATCCTGGAACGTGAAATCAAGTGGGCCTTAGAAAGCATCACTATGAACAAAGCTAGTGGAGCTGATGGAATTCCAGTTGAGCTATTTCAAATCCTAAAAGATGATGCTGTGAAAGTGCTGCACTCAATATGCCAGCAAATTTGGAAAACTCAGCAGTGCCCACAGGACTGGAAAAGGTTGATTTTCATTCCAATCCCAAAGAAAGGCAATGCCAAAAAATGCTCAAACTACTGCACAATTGCACTCATCTCACATGCTAGTAAAGTAATGCTCAAAATTCTCCAAGCCAGGCTTCAGCAATACACCAACCGTGAACTTCCTGATGTTCAAGCTGGTTTTAGAAAAGGCAGAGGAACCAGAGATCAAATTGCCAATATCCGCTGGATCATGGAAAAAGCAGGAGAGTTCCATAAAAACATCTATTTCTTCTTTAATGACTATGCCAAAGCCTTTGACTGTGTGGATCACAATAAACTGTGGAAAATTCTGAAAGAGATGGGAATACCAGACCACCTGACCTGCCTCTTGAGAAATCTGTACGCAGGTCAGGAAGCAATGGTTAGAACTGGACATGAAACAACAGACTGGTTCCAAATCGGGAAAGGAGTACGTCAAGGCTGTAGATTGTCACCCTGCTTATTTAACTTCTATGCAGAGTACATCATGAGAAACGCTGGGCTGGAAGAAGCACAAGCTGGAATCAAGATTGCTGGGAGAAATACCAATAACCTCAGATATGCAGATGACACCACCCTTATGGCGGGAAGTGAAGAGGAACTAAAGAGCCTCTTGATGAAAGTGAAAGAGGAGAGTGAAAAAAGTTGGCTTAAATGTCAACATTCAGAAAACGAAGATCATGGCATCTGGTCCCATCACTTCATGGCAAAGAGATGGGGAAACAGTGGAAACAGTGACTCTGATGCTGGGAGGGATTGGGGGAAGGAGGAGAAGGGGACGACAGAGGATGAAATGGCTGGATGGCAGCACAGACTTGATGGACGTGAATCTGAGTGAACTCCGGGAGATGGTGATGGACAGGGAGGCCTGGCGTGCTGCGTTTCATGGGGTCGCAAAGAGTCGGACACGACTGAGCGACTGAACTGAACTGAACTGAAGTAGATTTCAATATCAATAACTTTCCCCCCTTACTAATTAGATTAAATATCAGTAAGTGAAGGTGGATCTAATATTAGCTGAAAAGGTAAAAATTCAGAGGCAGTTTCTTGGGAACTTAGTTGTCAGGTGGGTACAGGGCTCTAAAGGTGGATAATAGATGCATTTATGTTTTTAAAATGTGCACTGTCTTTGCTCTTAATCCTTTTTATATGGCTGGCTGTTTTTGCAAATATTTATGAAGTTGTGGGGTCATTGTCTCTTCTCCAGCAGGTGAAAAATTGTTTAAATGGTCATGTATTTAGGTCTAAAATGATTGTACCTTAAGTCTTAGAATCTGGAAAATTAACTAAAGATTTTAAGTGTATCTCTGAACAGGCTTAAAACAAAATTCCTTATTCATTTTAGATTCTCCATGTGTCCATGAAACATTATAAGAAGCTCAGAAAAGATTTTAATTTGTAGTCCTCTTGATTCTGGGTGAGCGTGATGATGACAGGCAGCAGAAACTGAAATTTAAGAATTGAAATGACAATTACTCTCCATCCTCCAAAATGTATAAATATAGATTGGTTTTCTAATGGTTCCATCAAGTTTTCTACTTCTGAATTTATTGTATGTGCTACTCTTGCCTGGAAAATCCCATGGATGGAGGAGCCTGATGGGCTACAGTCCATGGGGTCACTAAGAGTCAGACATGACTGAGTGACTTCACTTTCGCTTTTCACTTTCATGCATTGGAGAAGGAAATGGCAACCCACTCCAGTGTTCTTGCCTGGAGAATCCCACGGACGGGGGAGCCTGGTGGGCTGCTGTCTGTGGAGTCACACAGAGTCGAACACGACTGAAGCGACTTAGCAGCAGCAGCTCATCCTGAGGTTTAAAGTCTTGCTACATATCTAGATGAGGATTCAAAAAAAAAAGAAAAAATCAGATGAATTCTACTGGGAAATTTTTGACACAGGTGTCCCAGCAATCATATTGTGGATAAAAGAAGAGCAATAGTGAAAACAAGAATCTTTTTTTATTAAGTTACCTTTTAAAATTTCTTCAAAGTTTTCTTTATTCTTTTAAATCTTTGAAAGGTACCGTGTATGCAAGGGTGCTGAGAGGAATGAGCCTGCATCAGTCCCATGCTTCTACCTAAAATGAAGGAATAATGGGCAAAATACTCAGGTATAACAAATACTTAAATGATGTCCAGATCCCTACATATTTAGTTATTACTTGTCCTACATACTTAATTATTATCAGCATTTGCAATGGCTCATGTGTATTTGTATCAAGCAACTTTGTCTCTTTCATCTTTTTTAGGCTACGTGCTTGTCCCTAGTCCTCTTTTAGGCAGAGTGAGCTTTAGAGTTGTCCTTCATAGTGGCCGTTTTAGTTTCAAGTATAACCTCATTGATTCTACATAGGACCCTGAAGTGTTCTCTAGTCCTTTTCAGTTCAGTCTCTCGGTCGTGTCCCACCTTTTGTGACCCATGAAGTGCAGCATGCCAGGCCTCCCTGTCCATCACCAACTCCAGGAGTGCACCCAAACCCATGTCCATCAAGTCCGTGATGCCATTCAACCATCTCATCCTCTGTCATCCACTTCTCCTCCTGCCCTCAATCTTTCCCAGCATCAGGGTCTTTTCAAATGAGTCAGCTCTTTTCATGAGGTGGCCAAAATATTGGAGTTTCAGCTTCAACATCAGTCCCTCCAATGAACACCCAGGACTGATCTCTTTTAGGATGGACTGGTTGGATCTCCTTGCAGTCCAAGGGACTCTCAAGAGTCTTCAACTCCACAGTTCAAAAGCATCAATTCTTTGGCACTCAGCCTTCTTTATTATAGTCCAACTCTCACATCCATACATGACCACTGGAAAAACCATAGCCTTGACTAGATGGACCTTTGTTGTCAAAGTAATATCTCTGTTTTGTAATATGCTATCTTTGTTGGTCATAACTTTCCTACCAAGGAGTAAGCGTCTTTTAATTTCATGGCTGCAGTCACCATCTGCAGTGATTTTGGAGCCCCCCAAAATAAAAGTCTGACACTGTTTCCACTGTTTCCCCATCTCTTTGCCATGAAGTGATAGGACCGGATGTCATGATCTTAGATTTCTGAATGTTGAGCTTTAAGCCAACTTTTTCACTCTCTTCTTTCACTTTCATCAAGAGGCCCTTTAGTTTTTCCTCACTTCCTGCCATAAGGGTGGTGTTATCTGCATATCTGAGGTTATTGGTATTTCTCCCAGCAATCTTGATTCCCGCTTGTGCTTCCTCCAGCCCAGTGTCCTGTTATTCCCCAGAATTAAAATCACATAGAGCTTTCTGCTTGGCTAAACCTTCCCACTGCTTGTCTTCTCTCTCCTTCAGATTTCTGAAGTTTGATTCTCTTCAGGTCAGCGGATAGAAAATGAAAGGGGAACAATGACATCAAGAAACTGTGTGTGTCACTTTCCCTTAATATTTTTTTCATTCTAGTCTGAAAGAGGTGATAGTTATTTGGGGACTCTCTTTTCCAGCTAATTCTGCCCTTTTCTGAACTGATCAACTCAAAATCCCCTGGAATAGAGAATGAGGGTATGAACTTAACAAGTCTTAAAGTTTTTTGCTACCAAAGCCAATGGTCAGAGACTAATGGTCCACCTCCTCCCCTAATCTTCAAGACAGGACTTAATTAAATGAGACTATTTGAAAAGTTAGATAACTTTTTTAGTAGATAAAAAGAACTTTTTTTTTCATTGCCTTATGCAGGAAGGATTGAATACAACCCAGATGAAAGGACCTAAATAACTGGATTATTTGTGTACAATATACTATTGAAAAGAATTATCTACTAAAATGATAGTGAATATTTTAATATGACTTTGATACCACCATGCACCTCACCATAGTTATTATCTTTGACACTGTACTTTTGCAAAAATCAAGATGGTATTCATCTAGTCATCTGTCCTTTAAAATATTACTAAGAGCTTGCTGTTTTAAAACATATAGTTGTACTCTGCTTTAAGAAAGCTATGTTTAAAAATAAAGATTTACATGTTAGCAGGCTTCCCTGGTGGCTCATACGGTAAAGAATCTGCTTGCAGTGTGGGAGACCTGGGTTCAGTCCCTGGGTTGGGAAGATTCCCTGAAGAAGGGAATGGCTACCCACTCCAGTATTTTTGCCTGGAGAATTTCATGGACAGAGGAGTCTGATGTGCTACAGTCCTTGGGGTTGCAAAGAATCAAACATGACTGAGTGACTGACACTGGTTGTATTATAGCATTTGTAGTATCACATAATTATACATAGAAACTAACACAACATTATAAGGAATTTATACTTCAATTAAAAATCATTTTTGATATTATGAAAGAATGGTTGGTTTTGTAAAATATTTCTCTAAATTTTCTTTTAACGTTTTAAGTTCCGATACATTTTAGGTTATTTGACTTAACTAAATACTCTCAGGACCATATGTGAGGCATAAATTGATTCTACAGTTCTCTTCCATAAATCCTAGTGCAAAGTTCTGCTTCTTTCCTCATCTTAGTGTTTTTTTTTTTTTTAAGTGTTCTTTCTTAAAAGGATGCTAGTCCATTTAACTTGGTTTCAATATCCCTGAAATCAACGGTGTCCAACTATCCTATACAACTTAAACTTCAGGTTAAATTACTTTGGAAAAATTCTGTAAAGACTGTTAAGAAATTAAACTGTTACATACTCCTTCATTTGTCATCTGGGATAAAATGTTACTGAAAGAAGACAAGAGAGCAAAGAAATAATGAGTATAAGATAAGAAAAACCTGGTAAGTAAGGGAGCACAGAAACTTTTGAGATGAAGTTCTTGTTGTCCTCATGTCCTTATATCTCATACCTTGATAACTGTCCTAATCTCATCTTGATTTGTTAATTGGAGAAGCTAAATTTTTAACCTTGCTTTGACAGTGTGTCTATTAAGATTTTTATTTGTACTGTTGGTTTTCAAAGTTTGGTCTTTCTCTTTCTCCTCTCTCTCTTTTTTAACAGCTTTTCTCTCAAATAGACTAGGCTGAGGTACCATTTTAAAGGAAAGTCAGCTGAGAACTGGGGAAAATATGTGGCTTGTCAGAGGATGCCCTAGAAGTGTAAAGCCCTATTGTAATACAGCATAAGACCCGAGGTAGAAAGCTCGGGCTCTCAGAGGATCAGTGACCCTCTTGCGTAGCATCCATCCCTGGGAAACTTGTCCAGGGAGTTCAGTGGGGGCGGTCACGAGAGGAGGACACGAGGGGGCAAGTACAGGACAGCCATGCACATTCGGGGCTCATGTGTTGACCATATGAAACCTGCTTTGGGGACTGGAAAATGCCTGACATGGCTAACTTAGAATATATCACTGTTCTGGTTCCTGGCACCATCCTTGTTTTTTAATATGCAATGGACGCTGTTACGCTGTTTGAACGTTGTTGCAGCTTGCTGACCTAGGGGAGCCTGAAGCAAAAAAAAAAGTTGTCTAATGCAGTTCTAAATCAAGTTTTAAAACAACAAAACAGTTTAATATCTGTGGCTGGAAGGGAAATGTTTGGAGCTGTATAACTGGCAGGCAGGAGAGTAGTGACTTGAAGAGATGATTCTTGGGCCAGTTTTGGACACAAGCTGAACTAAACTAAAAGAAACCCAGGCAGACTCTTCTGTCTGGTTTCCCAGTAAAATCAGAGGGGACAGTCCTGGCAGTACTATGGATTTGTATGCTGGGATAGATATAAACAGCAAAACTCTCAGTCCTGTGGCTATAAAAAGAAGTATTTTTTATGATGTATTCATTGTTTAAGAGCAGGCTCTGAGTTTTGTTTAACATTTATTCCTATGCAGCTCAAAAACCTGAATTCTATCTGCCTCTGTGCTTAAGCTCTTTCAGATGTTTTTATTGTGTAACATTTTTCTCCAGATTCTTCTTTTAATGTATGTTTTTTTTTCTTCACAATCTGTTAAAAGATCACTTTGTGTGAATCTTAACACTGTGATGCTGTTTCATGGTTTTAATTTGAATGTGAATTGTTGCAGCTGGAAGCGTATGATTAATGGCACAGACTTGTTTGTCACAAAAACAGGTATTTTACATTTAGTTAAGATGAATTGAAAAATTGACTTGCTTACATTGCACTGGACTTAAAGTCACGTTTCAGTTTACTTTAGACGTCTGCTTGAAATTGAATTAATCTTAAATATGTAGATGCCCATCTCTGATGTAACTGACTATTGAAGGTATTTGAAGGATGTTTTGAAAAATTGCTTATTAAATATATATTGTCCATTAATCGATTAGCTCAAGTGATTTGTTTTTAAATTTTGCTGGAAAAATTGTTCTAAGTCAGTCAGTGAGTCTGGGAGTCAGTGTACAAAAGAGGGAGGGTATGGTTAGAGTTTTGGAATTCAGTCCTCTTGATTGCCTATGTATGTTTTCATATACTTTTACAGTGTATAGAGTGGTGCTCCTGGTCTCCCCTACCTACTGGCATGTTAGAGAGTCTGACCCACACAAGGCATAACAGTGTCTTACAGATAATCTGTCATCACTGTGGGTTATGGGTACATTTGCTACAGTGCCCCTAGTCATCCTTCTCAAGAGCAATGTCAGAAAAATTGTGTATGCGGTTTCCTTCAGAAATGTGTCTCATATGTCATTTGAGGCTCATTATGGTACTCTGCTTTTCAGCTTTCATCTTAGAAGAGAATATGAAGCCATACATGTTAAATGAGGGCTTACTTAGTCAAACTCGTTATACCAGATAGAAATTGGATCTTTTCAAATCCCTGAGGTGTGGCTGTACTGTCTCAAAATGAGTACTCCCACAGTGAGAAAATCAGTCTCAGAAGGCATGTTGATATGCCATACTTGAAGAGTTTTATTTATTGCAAATAATTATAATTTACTAAAATCTAGCTTTCTACTTCTTCGCTAAAATGGACCCAGTTCAGCTTTGTGGAATCATACTCAACAAATATTATATCCCCCCAGACATTAATTCAGGAGCATGAAGCTTGCTATTGTATACACTGTGAAAGATCATTTTCCAAGCTAAATCTTTCATGTCTTTAGCTGTTTCCCACATTATATGGTCTCCAGGTCCATAACCATCTTGGTTGCCTTCCCCTGGACAAGTGTGGCTTTGTGGGTGGTCACTTGTCAAACATGTGACCAGAATTGTGATATTCTAGATACTGTTTAACCAGTGACACTCTCACCTTTTTCCTTTCAGGTACTGTATTTCTCTCAAAGCCAGCAATACCTGCCACAGCACACCCACTGGTTCATATTGGGTTTGCTGTTGAGACACCTAGCTGTTTAAGTCAGGTCTTTTCTGTTTTTAACACACACATTTGATTTTTTTTTTTTAATTCCAAGTTCTAGACATTACTTATATCTCTATTAAATTTCACTGTGTAAGCACTGGCTCATTGTTCCAGCTTGTCAAGAGCTTTTTGACTTTTTAAATTCTGTCATCCAAATACCACCAATTTCTTTTAGCTTTTGTGCCATCTGTAAATCTTGAAATGATATCTTCAAAGTTTTTATTTAATTAAGATTTAGAAAATGTATCAAATTGTCTACTGCGTGCCATTCTCATGCTCCCTGCTTGAGATAACAAGATGACTAGCAGTCATTTCTTCAGGGAGTTTACAGGCTATAGGGAATAATAGACATGTAATTATATAACTATAATGCAGTGTGATAATTGCTATAATAGAGTTATGTGTAAAGTGCTGTGAGAACCAAGGTTGGTTGCAAATCATAGAAGACCCAACTCTTTCCATGCTGGCACAGATCCACGAATTTAAAGGTATGGCCGTTAAATCAGTTACCAGGCTGCCTAACTACTGTCATCTGATTTAGTTTTCTTTGTCCACGGATACAAGACACTTGTTAAATATTTTGCTGAAATGATCTCATACTGTGGTATTCCCAAAATGTACCAACCTGACAAGCCAGTCGAAAAGGTACTAAAGGAACTAAGAGTTATTTTGGAAGACTTATTCTTAGTGACCCCATGGTGGTTCATGGTGATCCCATTTTAAAAAGTTGATGTGCCTATACCTGATCTTCTGGTAGCTTTCCCATTTTCCATGGTTACATAGCAAAGGTTAGAGTAGTTTTGCTATGACATCTCAGTTTTTCTGCTATCTTGGTATATAATCTGTCTGGATCTGTAGACTTGAACTAAAGATACTTGACACTTTTCTATGTTCAAATTTACCTTTCTCTTAATTCTTTCCAGTCTGAACATCATTCTTTTTATGCCCTCTGCTTTGTTTTGTTTAATTTACTTATCTATTCTTCTCAACAGTTTTGCAAGTATAAATTCATTTTACCCTTTAGTCTTATTTATCCTTCTTATAATTTCATCCTTCTTTAATCTGTCTTCCTCTTGAAGATGACTGGTCATGAACTGGTTTTTTTCCTTCCCTTCTCTTACAGTTATCATATTGAAATTCTGAAGTCTAGCATAACTGACCATTTTTGGTTTTACATTCTCTAGAATAATATCAACCATTTCTTCTTTGAAGGTCATAATTAAATTTAGACTTGAATGCATTGTTCTCTGATACTTGCTGTGAAATTGTCAGTATGGTGAATAAGGTGGAAATTTATCGGAAATGAGGACTTGATAGCAGCCATGTATTTAACGGCACCTGGCTCTGAGAGGATGACTGCTAAAAGGAACATACTTGCTACCAAGACTGGACAAGCATTTGGAGATGAACAATGCTTGTGTGGTACTGCCAACATCTGCCACTCTGCCCTTTCGACTCATTTTTCTCAGTACATTTGTTAATACTAGCTGATTTGTAGATAATTTGGACTCTTTAATGTGGTTTGATAATTTCTAATGATGAGTAATAAAATAATTTAACTATTTTTATGTCCTTGGTAGACGTGTCATATATTTCTTGTGTTGTCCTATGTATTTTGGTATAGATCTGACATATATGGACAAGAATCTGAGCAAACTACAGGAGATAACTGAGGGAAAGGGAAGCCTGGCGTGCTGCAGTCCACGGGGTCACAAACAGTCAGACACAACTTAGCAACTGAATAATAACAATAACTGGCATATATCTATCCTGACTTTATAATGAGTTTCTGAATATTTTTTAGATTAGATATTAAAAACAAAATTCAGAATCAAAGCCCTCCTATTAGGAATACATTCTGTTTTGTTATTGCATCTTTCCTACCATTGCAGGTCATCATTTAGATTTTTTTAAAATTTTATTTATTTATTTTGGGTATGCGGAGTCTTTGTTGCTGCATGCAAGCTTTTTCTGTTTGTAGTGAGTGGGGGCTGTTTTTCACTGGGGTTCGTGGGCTTCTCATTTTGGTGGCTTATCTTGTGGAGCACAGGCTCTAAGGCGCGTGGGCTTCAGTGGTTGTGTTGCGCAGGCTTAGTTGCTCCGCGGCATATGGAATCTTCCCGAACCAGGGATCAAACACGTGTCACCTGCATTGATGAGTGAACTCTTAACCACTGGACCAACAGGGAATTCCCATCATTTACCTACTTAAGACAGTTTGATAAATGAAAAATGGCACTACATAATTTTAGTTTGCATTTTTGATAACTCAGATTAATAATTTTTGTTTCTATGTGCTTTTTAATTTTCTGTATCATTTTGCCATTAAAATATGGCTATTTTAATATGCCAGTTATTCCAGGTGGATTTTGGAATTGAAAAATTCCCTTGAAATTTTGATTGGTAATATATTAAACTCATTAGTAAATTTGGGAAGAATTGAACTGTTTATTATATTTCATCCTTCCATCTAGAAATATGATACAAGCATGTTAGTGTGTGTGTGATTCATACACATTTTAAAGTTTTTTCCCCAAATAAGCATATTTTATTGTTATTGCATGGATTTTTTAAATTTTGTTTTTTAATATAGTAGTAAAAAGATACTTTAAACATTTTAATTTTGTTTCTAATCACCTTATGGAGTCATATTATTAATTCTAAGTTTTCCAGTTAATTCTCTAAGGTTTGTAGGTATGCAGTAATCATCTGCAAATAATGACTATTTTGTCTCTTTTCCAGTGTTACATCTTTGACATCAGTTTTCTGCCCTATTTTATTGGCTACAACTTTAAGAACAGTGCTACATAAATCTGGTGAGAGTGGAGCCACATTGGTTTTATATTCTCTGCACCTAGTGTAGTACTTGGCACCTAGAAAGTACTCAGAAATGTTTGCTGGGGTATACTTGCTGAAAGAGTTTTAGCTATCAAAGTACACTTAGCTATCAGTGAATTTTTGTTCTAGTTAGCAGACTAAAACCTGTGTGTGTAAGTAACAATAGGATAAAATAGAAAGCTATACATGACATTAAAAACTATAGATAATAGGGGAGTTCCCTGGTGGCCTGATGGTTAGGATTCTGGGCTTTCCCTGCTGTGACCCTGGTTCAATCCTTGGTCAAGGAACTGAGATCCTCTAAGCTGCACTGTGCAGCCAAAAAACAGCCAGCCAAAATTCAGAGATAATAAACTGCTAGGGCTCTTCGGTGGGCAAAAGGATTATGTACAAATGCAATACAAGGAATGGCTGTCGTGCCGGTGGCATATAATGCAGGAACTGAGGATGGATTATACTCGGAGATAAGAAGATAGGGAGAAAGGAGATTCCCAGAGGAGGAACCAGTCATTAGCAGAGAGAGTCACATTTGGGAAATATGATGGGTTTAAGGCAAAAATGTGAGCTGGGCATTTTGGCTGCTATAAAGCTCTCATAAATGATGTGGAACGATTCAAGGTTAGGAAGGTTTAATTGGGTTAAACCATCAGGATACTTGAATGGCAGGATAAACTCTTTTTCACCTAGGTATTCCACATCCTCAGACACAAGGAAAATTATATTATTTTGGTATATTGGGATAAACAGAAACTGCTTACTGATAGAGGGGATGACAAGAAACGGGAGACTATGTCCCAAGCCTCACTAGACATCCCAATAGCTATAATATTTTAGTACATCTGTCGTTTTTCTGACGGACATCCTTGTTAGGAAGAAGGTAAGATTTTATCAAGGCATATTTATTGCTTCAGATTTCAGTTTGATAATGTTTTGAGCTTTATGCCAAGCAAATCATCCCCTCCCCTCTACATGCGTAGATTATTTTTACATGTAATGCATATGTTTCCAGTTCCCAATTCATGCACCAAGACTCCCATTTATTTACTTTTCCTTCAAAACCATAGCTGTTAATTGTTAGAAGAAATGACAATCTACCCATCCCAGGTTGCTTACTTTCCTACCCAGACTGGTTTACAAAAGATAAATTATCGGTTTCTTGGTATGTGTATTATTATACTCATCTTATCCAGCTTGCTTTTGATTTTGTGAGCCTTTTGAATAATTATATCTCAGTACTGATGCAGCTTAATTTTGACATGAAACTCTCTCAAGATTGCCTATCGTTTTCCCAAGAAGTAAATATCCCTTCTCTGCCGGTTCTTTCAGGAAACTAGTGTATGGCTCTGAAACAATAATTAATCAAATTATCATTCTTCCATTGTGAAAGAGCTATTGTAGACTGTAAACAAAATTACCTTAACAGATGAGTTTTTCTATAAAAAGGACTTCCTTGGTCAAAGAAACAAGTTTAAAATACACAGTACTGTGATTTGGTAATGTTAAATCTTCATTAGCTGTTGCATTAATTAACAAAGGGTACTTCTCAGAGCACTTACTCTATCTCTCTTGACATTTAATTAATGACATTAATTAAGACTATAAAACATTTCAGGTAATATTTTAAGACATTTTTATACTGATAATGGGTTAAAAACCTTATGATTTGATTTTAAGACTAAGAAATCCTAGTATACTATGCCTTTCACAATAACCTTTCACTTGGAGATTTTGGAGATACCTGGAGCTATATTGTTATTACTAAAATGTTATTTGAACAGCTGGATATTTGATAATATAAAAGATTTGTTGATTTCTTTTAGATGTAATGATGGTATTTTGGTTATGTTTTCAAAAAGAATCTATATCTTGTAGAGATATATGTTAAAATATTTACAGATGAAATTATGTAATATCTGAAATTTGCTTTAAAATAACATAGGAAGAATTAGATGAAACTGGTTTGGACAGAATTGATGGTTGTCAAGGCTGAGTGATGATATTCATCATACTTTTCTGATTACTTAGTATATGCTCAAATTTTTCCATAATTGTAAATGAAATATTAGGAATATAATCCTAGTAAATGTTCATCATTTACTTGATGAACATCAGAAACCCTACCGTATGATCGAAGGACAGGGTGGCTATTCCATGCTGCATTAAATCTGAACTGCTATGTTTTTTATTTGTTCTTTGCCTTTGTTTTCTCTCCTTTAGTTGTTGCTGATCTTATCTTCTCTTTTTCTTTTTATAATTTCTTGATTTAGTCTCTTTTGTAACTATTTCTATTTTGCTACTGTCCACGTGCCTGTCTCTGGTGGATTCTATCTCTCCTCCATCTCTTACATAATGATTTACTACTTCTAATATGCTCTGAGCAGAAAGCCAAGAAGCTAAGTGTGATCATATTTTTTTCTAGGCAAGAGTTCTCTGTGGGCCTGAGGGACTTTTTAGAGTGTTAAGCATGTGAGCTTTAAGATGTTAATTTGAGGACATTTCTCTTGGCTGCCCCATGGCTCCTAGTTTTTAGTTGTGTTCTGGATGGTTGAGGCATCCTATAAATGTTTAAAATATTATACAGTCATATGTCTTGAGACTTCAAGGAGGGAATTTTGTTTTTAGTGCAGTGATAATGACACAGGAAATGAAATGATTTTATTTACAATTCGTTGAAAAGAAATTTAACTTTCCAATTTTTATTACTACGTTAAGAAACAGAAGAGTAAATATGTTCTTATGGGAAATAGCCTGTTCCTAAGAAGTAGGTTAAAGCCTAAATAACATGATGTCATAAAGATATCAACTCAGTGACCTGTTGGACTGTGAGCTCATGAGTCAGGCAGGGGCCATGTCCAGCTAGTTTACCACTGTATATTCGTTGTTCCATGCTGAGTCTGGTACATGGAAGTCATTCAGTAAATATTTGTTAGTTGATTGAATGAACAGTCTAAATCAGATGACTATTTTTAATTCAACAGACATGACTTCAAGTGAAGATTATATGCTTATTCCTATACGAGCTCACTAAAATATCTAGAAGAGTTGGCCTCAGAACATAAGTACAGAGAGGTATAGAGCAGTCATAAAGAATTGAAAATGTTCAAAACACAAGTATTGTTATACATATCCCAGCACTAAAAGGATGTATAGGTTGCTCTAGGATCACAGAGGATGGTGAAAGCAATTTTGTTAAAATGAAATTAAAGAAGCCCTCACCATGAGATGATGTTTGGGTTTAGACTTGAAACGTACATTGGATTTTTCTAGGTATGCCATGGTTGGAGTGTTGGAAAAACAACCCGAGGAAGAATCTATGGTGGATTTCAAAGTCTCCAAGAGCTTAACAGTTACACTCGGGGGTAAATATGGGTGGTTGATGACTGATTATTTAGGAATAAGGGATAAGGGGTTAAGAATGACTTTTTAGATTCTTAGTTTGGTGGACTGCCAGTCCCCAGACTGGGAATCAAAGAGGCTGGTTTGGAAAAGAATGCATGGTAGGAATGAGTTTGTTTGGGGACAGGTTGAGTTTAAAATACCTGGGAAACATATAGAAGGGAATATATGACAGACTGTAAGAAATAAGGGTACTGGTGTTTAGGAGAAAATCAGATGAGAGCATTTGAATTGGTGGTTTTTATGCTATTAGAGGTAGCTGAGACAATGTGAGTAAAGATGTTCCAAAGGAAGATGTGAAAAGTGAGAAGAAAGAGTTCTGTGGAATATGAGCAGTGATAATTCTGAGTTGGAGATCTGTGCACTCTCAGGGCAGAGACCATGTCTTTTTCATTTTCTTGTCTGGGTAGTATTGCATAGCACAGCATATGACAAGCATGAACCCTTCAGAATGGTTTTTTAAAATCTTGCCTGTGAAAGAAGTATTTTGGGAATGTAGTATGCTGTTTAGTACATGCTGTTTACCAGAGCAATAATGACTTGCAAGTAAGATCTACATTAAGTTGTTAAGTTTTCATCCTTTAGTTTATTAGTCCACATATTGAAATTTTCTGTGCATGGCTGCAAATTAATTTTTCACTTCACATTAGTTATCTGTTACTTAGAGACTTTTTTAAAAAATACCACACTTTTTCCTCAGTAAGTTAACCATAGAATTACCATATAACCCAGCAATTCGACTCCTAGGAATATACTCATAATAATTGAAAACAGGTGTTCAAACAAACACGTGTACATCAGCATTCAGGGCAGCTCCATTCATAGTAGTCAAAAGTTAGGAACAACCAAAATACCTAACAACAGATGAATGGATAAACAGAAGATGGTATATCCATATAATGGGATATGAGTCATAAAAGGATCGTCCTCTAAGCTAGAATTTTATTTACAGATTTCAGTTCCTGGGATGTGATGTGACTGAGGGTCTCTGTTCCAGGCTACCTGTTGGCCAGAGGATGTCCTCAGTTCCTTGCATGAGCCCCTCCGACATGACAGTTTACTTCACTAAAGAGTCCAAAGCAAGAAAGCAGGGGAACTAATCTGCTATTAAGACAAAATTTATAATATTTTGTATTCTAATCATGGAGGTGACATCACACGACCTTTACCACATTCTGTAGGTTAGAAGTGAAGCACTAGACCAGCCCACACTCCAGGAGCTGTGATTACACAAATGAGACAATACCAGAAGGTAGGGATCACTAGGGGTCATCTTGGAGGCTGCCTACCACAGACGTTAAAGGGTTACCATCAATGTTTCTGCAAGGCTTTGGCTGTTGATATAGGGATGACTGTATGCTGTTCCTAACAGAGCTCTCCTTATGTAAATCCAAAAATCATTCACTGAGTACCTATGACTTCATTGTGGCAAGTATAAAAAAGAGAAAATGTGGCCCCTGGATTTATGGAAATGTAAAATATGGGTCATTTCTCTTAATGCTTCCCATTGTTGTACAGACATAGTTGCTTCAGTTCAGTTCAGTCGCTCAGTCGTGTCCGACTCTTTGTGACCCCATGAATCACAGCATGCCAGGCCTCCCTGTCCATCACCAACTCCAAGAGTTCACTCAGATTCACGTCCATCGAGTCAGTGATGCCATCCAGCCATCTCATCCTCTGTCGTCCCCTTCTCCTCCTGCCCCCAATCTCTCCCAGCATCAGAGTCTTTTCCAATGAGTCAACTCTTCGCATGAGGTGGCCAAAGTACTGGAGCTTCAGCTTCAGCATCACTCCTTCCAAAGAAATCCCAGGGTTGATCTCCTTCAGAATGGACTGGTTGGATCTCCTTGCAGTCCAAGGGACTCTCAAGAGTCTTCTCCAACACCACAGATGAAAAGCATCAATTCTTTGGCACTCAGCCTTCATCACAGTCCAACTCTCACATCCATACATGATTACTGGAAAAACCATAGCCTTGACTAGATGAACCTTAGTCGGCAAAGTAATGTCTCTGCTTTTGAATATGCTGTCTAGTTATTTATAAGGATGTATGACCTTAGATTGATTTGTGTGCTAAAACTGAGTGTGTGTATTTGATGAAATGACCTGATTCTTGATGTTTATAGCAAGACCATCATTTTTCTAATTAAGAGAGAAATCTTGAAGAATACAAACCAAAGAATCAAGGTGAGATGGACAGTGCGTTGTTGTTGTTGTTTTTAAATGGCTTTGCCATCTTTTTATAGGAGACATTATTCAGTATACCAACTAGTCTATATTATATGTGTTGAAAATAAGTCTGTTTCTTTTTTAAGGATCCTGGTCCTATCAGTAGATCCGTGTACTTTTATGCGTGTCTACCCTTTTCATTGTTTTCATGAAGAGCATGAAAGGAGTGATATGTCCTTATTAGGCAGCTATAAAAGTAAGTCCCAACCTAAATCAGAGCTTGAAGAAAATTCAGCATTGTGGGACCATAATGGATACCTAATAAATATTTCTTTTCATGTAGTCTGTTTTCTGGCAAATATAGTCTTTAACTACCCCAATCTAAATAGAATATAATAGGCTTATGTGTGTGTGCATACATGCTTGCTCAGTCGTGTCTGACTCTTTGAGACCCCATGGACTGTAGCCCACCAGGCTCCTCTATCTATGGGATTTTTCCAGGCAAGAATACTGGAGCAGGCTGCCGTTTCCTCCTCCAGGAGATTTTCCTGACCTAGGGATCGAACTCGCATCTCTTGTATCTTCTGCATTGGCAGGTGGATTCTTTACCTGGGAAGCCCTCATAGTAGGCTTAGGGTGATTTAAATTGTGCTCTCTCTCCCCCCCGCACCCCCCCCTTTTTTTTAGTGTATTCTTTATGGGAAACTATTTAGAGATGAAATGCTCTGCTTTAGGCTATGTTTCAGACTCTTTTGTCTTCTCTTTGAATAGTGCACTAATTCCTAATCTTTTTATTATGTTGTGACACTGTATTTTGTATAACCCTCTGTTCCCATACACATTTACATTTTAAAGTTAATTAGCATTAGTTTCATTTTGAGAGCGCCACTTGCCTCTCGTCGTAATTGGAGACATGCCATAGCATCAAAGACAGAAGGTTGGCAATTATTGATTTACTAATATAGTTGCATGTGAAGAAATCTGTTTAATAATATGTATGATGTGGTGGGCTATTCTTGTTTTAATATAATAGATGGGGAAACAGTGGAAACAGTATCAGACTTTATTTTGGGGAGCTCCAAAATCACTGCAGATAGTGACTGCAGCCATGAAATTAAAAGACGCTTACTCCTTGGAAGAAAAGTTATGCGCAGCCTAGATAGCATGTTGAAAAGCAGAGACATTACTTTGCCAACAAAGATCCGTCTAGTCGAGGCTATGGTTTTTCCAGTGATCATGTATGGATGTGAGAGTTGGGCTCTGAAGAAAGCTGAGCACCGAAGAATTGATGCTTTTGAACTGTGGTGTTGGAGAAGACTCTTGAGAGTCCCTTGGACTGCAAGGAGATCCAACCAGTCCATTCTAAAGGAGATCAGCCCTGGGATTTCTTTGGCAGGAATGATGCTAAAGCTGAAACTCCAGTACTTTGGCCACCTCATGCAAAGAGTTGACTGATTGGAAAAGACTCTGATGCTGGGAGGGATTGGGGACAGGAGGAGAAGGGGACGACAGAGGATGAGATGGCTGGATGGCATCACTGACTCAAAGGACATGAGTTTGGTTAAACTCTGGGAGTTGGTGATGGACAGGGAGGCCTGGCGTACTGCAATTCATGGGGTCGCAAAAGTCGGACATGACTGAGCAACTGAACTGAATCGTATATTAATTAAAAAAGGAAGTCTGAAGTCTGATTACCTTAAGAGAACATTTTATTGATTCACTCATCCAGCTTTGGTTACAGAGACCATTCATTTGAAATTGTTTGGAGTAGAACGATCTTATCACTGCTTTCCCCTTTACACTGGCAGTTCCAAGCACAGAAGGCATGCCTATTTCAGAGAAAAGACAAAAAGGGACTGCTCTACTTTAGAAAGAAGCTCAGAGAGATGAGTATTTCAGACAAGAATTATGAAAGGAAGGGAGGGAGCAAGGAAGGGTGTTTTAGTATATTGAAATATGAGACTGCTTATATCCATGGGCAAATTACCTACATATTCATTCTCGTTCAATTATTAATTGACTTAGTCAACAGATACTGAGTACTTGCCCTGTCCTAGAGTCTGCACCGATCCTTGGAGACACAGTGGTGAACCTGCCAAGCAAGGAGGAGCTTTGGGATTTTTAGCAAAGTTGATGAGTCAAGCTGTGGACATAGTACCTGGTGAAATTGGTATCTGTATGTAAAAGCTATGGAAAAACTGTGAGAAAGTTTAAATGAATTGAATAATTGAATGCCTGAGGGAAAAAGAGTCCATTTTGTGCTGAGATTTGTTTGCTTTTGTTCCTGTTCATAATCCAGCTACATTTTATTTAAAAGGAGTCCTTGTCAAAGTCAAAAGTAGCACTTCCTACAAATAGCAGCCCTTTCCTTAACTTATACATACTTCTTGAGCTCTCACTGGTGCAGCCACGTGAGCCACTGGAGAGTACAGTGATTTGTGATCATCTGTGCCTTTATAGCAAAAGAGGGGAACATGTATAGGGTAGTAATAGCTGTGTGTGTGTGCATGTGTGTGTATTCCATATGTCAGGCTTGCAGACAACATCAAGTCTCACAGAAGAACTCAGTCTGTATTAGCGATCAATTTGGGTTTTTTCACATAAAATATATGATAGTATCACCTTAATGTTAAATTGATTAATCACACTGTTGCGCTGAAAATCTGGAGGAATGTGCGCTTTCATATGAACAGGAGAAACCTCTATTTTGGCCTTGGGAAGAAGAAATCTGGACAGCCAAGGGGGAGAAAGAAATTGGGGAATAGAAAGTACTAGGGGCTGCAGGAAGGGTGGGATATAGAATTAAAAAGTTACTGGAAAAGAGGAAAGTATGCATTCCCAGTAAAAGCTTGGCCAATTTTTCTAAAATTGGATATATTGGAAACATATCAACACAGAAATCTGTTATCCTCCTCTGCCTATTTCAGTACCTGGTAGGCTTTTACTACCAGATCTCAGAACTAAGGTTTGTTCAGTATTCCAATAAGTTACAGGCTTAAATGGTGGGCAGATAATAATAAGAAAATAATAGTTAACACTTAATGAACATTGGGAATATTCCAAGCACTATACTAAATGAGTCATCTCATTTAATCTCTAGAATCCTTTCACTGAAAGGGAAAGGACTTAGAACAGTTAAGCTGATTATCCAAGGTCACTAAGATGACATGTGGCAGAATTGGGTTTCAAACCCAGTGGCTACAGAGTCCATATTGTTAGTTATTCTGCTGTTGACTGTATCAGAGCTGGCCAGCTTGTCAGAATTGAACCCAATGCCAGTGCATTGCTTTGTTTTCAAGGAAACTTATGTACCAAAAGTCTGAAAATATTGGAACCTTCTGAAAGTTTTGGAATGTATCTGATCCCTAAGCTAACAGCTGTCCATATTTATTTATGATTTGTAAAATACATTGACTTGTTAATTGCATAATTCAAATTATGATGTACCGATCTTCCTTAATTTACCAAAGGGTTATATCCTGATGAACCCATCATAAATTGAAAATTCTATTGTCAAAAATGCATTTTATATACCTAACCTACCAAACAGTACAGCTTGGCCTTACCTACCTTAAATGTACTCAGAACACTTACATTAGCCTGCAGTTGGGCAGAATCATCTCAACACAAGCTTATTTTATAATAAAGTATTGAGCATCTCATGTGACTTTTTGGTATACTGAAAGTGAAAAGCAGAATGCTCATCTGGGTACAGAATAGTTGTGAGTGTATCAGTTGTTTGCTCTCCTGATCATGCATCTGACTGGGAGTCCAGGCACATTCCTGCTACCCAGTATCACGAAGGGAGTCTCATATGGCATGTCACCAGCCCAGGGACAGATCAGAATTTAAAATTAAAGTATGATTTCTACTGAGTGTGTATCACTGTCGCAATATTATGAAGTTGAAAAAGTGTAAGTCTAACCATAGTAAGTTAAGGATCATCTTTTGTGCATTATTAAGTTAAATATTGGTGTCATTCTCCTGAAGGCTAGACTGTCCCTTTGTTCACTACTTTATGGATTTTGGCTGTTGTTCTGTAATCAATAAGGTTTCAACTAATAGAACCAAGGGAATAGTCCACAAAGGAGAACTTTAACTTTAGGATTTGTGGTAAGCGTTACCATCAAGAATGGCAGAGTGTGTCAAGAAAGGGTAAATGTGGGTGGGTTCGCATAAGCATTGTAGACTAGGCAGAATTCTCTGAAGGTTTTATTCCATGAGTAGGTTATGTAGTAATAACTTATTTTGGGCCAAATTAATCATAGAGAAGTTGTCATTAGAGAAACTGATAATCTGTCTTTGAGGGCCAAGGCTTATAATCTTTGACT
This sequence comes from Ovis canadensis, assembly GCF_042477335.2. Lineage (NCBI taxonomy): Eukaryota > Metazoa > Chordata > Mammalia > Artiodactyla > Bovidae > Ovis > Ovis canadensis. Next base: position 38,051,645 of record NC_091260.1, read on the forward strand.
CTTAATTCTTTATTATTATCTAAAGGCTCATCCTCTGCGGTTTTAAACTTTTTCTGTGGGCTGTGAATTTGTGTTAATCTGGAGCCCCAGGTTACCTCTGTCAATTTTGTCACCTAGTGGATAAGTTAAAGTCTGCAATAAAAAGAAATATTGGTAAGGGTGAAACAGCAAGTTGTGCTCGAATGCAATAGCATTTCCACAGTATTACAGGGTCATATTTCACCCTGAGTATGTAACAAACATCTTCCACTGCAGCCAGAACATTCCTATTTTGGCTTTCCCCAATTGGTTGCTTTGGTCAATGGCAATTTCAACAAAATTGTTGCCATACTAGCTTTTCTAGTCCAGCCACCAGATTTCCAAAATACTATTTACAAATGTGCTTTACTTTTTGTGTTATGCCAATAGCCCAGGAATTGAAATAGAAAACCCTGCTTACTATTTGGAGCCTTGCAAATTGTGTTCACCCTGGGGGTTTTGGGTCTTCTAGGGAGTCAGCCCTTGGCTTGTACAGGAACGCAGAAGGGAACATTTTCCCAAGAACTGTTCTCAGTTTTCTGTTCTGAAGTGTTTTCTCTTCATACTTTAAATTTCTCAGGGTTGCTGGTTCTGTTGGCCGTCAGAACAGAGAAGGGGATCTCAAATAGGATAGGATCAAAAAGGATCACAGTGAGCACAGAGTAATGCTCTTACGGCTTTACTTCAGTCCTTAGCACATGCTGCATCATGGCTTTACATTTCCAGATACTAAAACAGAACCCTGAGAAAGACTGAGCAATAAACAAAGTGAAGTTGGGTTTTATATATATATTTTAAAAGTTTTTAACATCAGATGTTGGGTAAGAACTTTCCTGCAGAAGTGGGTATGTGCCAGAAACATAAAAATTTCATGCTAATGACTGTAAACCAACAAAACCAAAGAGATTATTTGTAGATCATGGCATGGTTTTTTTTAGGTAAATTCTACATTCTGCATTTGAGAATTCTGAATAAGTATTTTATAAAAGACTGCTCAATTCACTGAAAAAATACTGATTGGATGTCCATTATATCTAAGTCTTCTTGTTGGATGAAGTCAAAGTACGGAATTAATGAGTCACATAAATGCACAAAACTTCCATGTGGCTCTTTCAGTCTAACCAGGAAGATGATATATGCCATCAGATAACTGTTGCAGGGTGGAAATGTTATGAGCAGAAACAAGAGAAATAGCTAATTTTTCAGAGAAGTTATTTCCAGCTAGAAGATCATGGGAAGCTTGGTGGAATAGGTGATTATATCTGGCTCTTGAATGGAGTTTAGCAATTTGAATGAATGAGAGCTGAAGGGAGAACTGATGTGGCAGAAACTCCAGGCAGAAGGGCAAGACAGTCAAAGTGAAGCTGCAAAGCCTGGATCTGGTTCAGGAGAGCAGAAGTTGCATTTGTGGGGTTTACAGGCAAGTAATAGAGAAATGACATAGGAGTAGCCAGTTGAAGCCAGATCATAGAGAACTGTAAATCCTAAATCAAGTCGTTTGGGAATTTAAAGTTATAGACATTTAATATTTTTGAGGACAGTGGTGATATAATCTGAGCTAGCTTTTGGGACAAGTATTAGTAATTTCATTGGATTACCACCAGGACAGAAGTGAGGAGACCAGTTTGAATACTCTTCTGATGATCTAGACAGAAAGTGATAAGAGTGTGAACCACAGTGAGAACATAGGAGCAGGGCAGCTATCAGACAGCAAACGTAGTCCTCAAGTACAGTTTTTAGGAATCGACATTGAAGGTAATGATGTAAAATAGTGTTTAGAGTAACACAGACATCCAGGATGTTTGTTGAGGATAAGAAGAAAAGAGGGCAATTGGTGTATCAGCTTGTATAGTGTTCACAATTTTTTTTTTTTTTTTGCGAAAGATAGCCTGAGGACCACCTGTCTCAGAATCTCCTGGGTGGGTAACGCACTTTGTGAGAATCTTTCTAAGCACAAAGCATGTGACCACTGGGTTAGAATTTGAACATAATTAGACTGGTGAGATTAGTATGATTGCTATACGGACCTCTTAATTTTGAGATTTTGCTCTCAGCTCCAGTTGGCCTATCTTCGATAGGAGATGGTCAGGGGAGAGTAAAGATTATTCAGTGTAACATCTTTATTTGAAACCAACTCTGTATTTATGCCAAATTATAGTGGATCTTACTGATCTCTTTTGATATTAAAGATATGTAAGTGTTTGAGGGTCCACTGCAGGGATGGGGGTCAGCAGTGCCCTGCCACTGGGACAGGGACATAGCTGTGGTAGTGCAGGGATGCGCATATTGGCTGTATCCTTTTGGAGGTCTTCAAAAGTGCTACCATAGAGCCTGGAATCCAGGACTGGGTTGCCTCAGGCCAAACAAGTAACAGGAAGTCAGCACAGCCCCACCCATTGGCAGACTATTGCATTGAAGATTTACTGAGCAGTGTTGTCTGACTCAATGAAACTATGAGCCATGCCATGTAGGGACACCCAAGAAGGACAGGTTATGGTGGAGAGTTCTGACAGAATGTGGTCCACTGGAGAAGGGAATGGCAAACCACTTCAGTATTCTTGCCTTGAGAACCCCATGAACAGCATGAAAAGGCAAAAAGATAGGACACTGAAAGATGAACTCCCCAGGTCAGTGGGTGCCCAATAAGCTACTGGAGATCAAGGAGAAATAACTCCAGAAAGAATGAGAAGACAGAGCAAAAGCAAAAACACCACCCAGTTGTGGATGTGACTGGTGATAGAAGCAAGGTCCGATGCTGTAAAGAGCAACGTTGCATAGGAACCTTGAATGTTAGGTCCATGAATCAAGGCTTCCAATCAAATTGAAGTGGTCAAACGGGAAATGGCAAGAGGGAACATTGACATTTTAGGAATCAGCAAACTAAAATGGACTGAAGTAGGTGAATTTAACTCAGATGACCATTATATCTACTACTGTGGGCAGGAATCCCTTTGAAGAAATGGAGTAGCCATCATAGTCAACAAAAGAGTCCAAATGCAGTACTTGGATGCAATCTCAAAAACGACGGAATAATATCTGTTTGTTTCCAAGGCAAACCATTCAATGTCACGGTAATCCAAGTCTATGCCCCAACCAGTAATGCTGAAGAAGCTGAAGTTGAACAGATCTATGAAGACCTACAAGACCTTCTAGAACTAACACCCCAAAAAGATTTCCTTTTCATTATAGGGGACTGGAATGCAAAAGTAGGAAGTCAAGAAACACCTGGAGAAACAGGCAAATTTGTCCTTGAAGTACAAAATGAAGCAGGGTAAAGGCTAATAGGGTTTTTCCAGAACACACTGGTCATAGCAAACACCCTCTTTCAACAACACAAGAGAAGACTCTATACACGGACATCACCAGATGGCCAACACTGAAATCAGATTGATGATATTCTTTGCAACCAAAGATGGAGACGCTCTATACAGTCAGCAAAAACAAGACTGGGAGAGGACTGTGGCTCAGATCATGAACTCCTTATTGCTAAATTCAGACTTAAATTGAAGAAAGTGGGGAAAACCACTAGACCATTCAGGTATGACCTTAATCAAATCCCTAATGATATACAGTGGAAGTTGAGAAATAGATTAAAGAGACTAGATCTGATAGAGTGCCTGATGAACTATGGGCGGATGTTTGTGACATTGTACAGGAGACAGGGAGCAAGACTATCCCCAAGAAAAAGAAATGCAAAAAAGCAAAATGGCTGTCAGAGGAGCCCTTACAAATAGTTGTGAAAAGAAGAGGATCACAAAGCAAAGGAGAAAATGAAAGAGATACCCATTTGAATACCGAGTTCCAGAGAATAGCAAGGAGAGATAAGAAAGCTTTCCTCAGTGATCATTGCAAATAAATAGAGGAAAACAATAGGATAGGAAAGACTAGAGATCTCTTCAAGAAAATTAGAGATCCCAAGGGAAGATTTCATGCAAAGATGGGCTCAATAAAGGATAGGGAAATGGTATGGACCTAACAGAAGCAGAAGATATTAAGAAGAGGTGGCAAGAATACGCAGAAGAAAAGATCTTCACGACCCAGATAATCACAGTGGTGTGATCACTCACCTAAAGCCAGACATCCTGGAATGTGAAGTCAAGTGGGCCTTAGCAAGCATCACTACGAACAAAGCTAGTTGAAGTGATGGAATTCCGGTTGAGCTATTTCAAATTCTAAAAGATGATGCTGTGAAAGTGCTGCACTCAATATGTCAGCAAATTTGGAAAACTTGGCAGTGGCCAGTGACTGGAAAAGTTCAGTTTTCATTCCAATCCCTAAGAAAGGCATCAAAGAATCCTCAAACTACCTCAAATTGAACTCATCTCACACATTAGTGAACAAATGCTCAAAATTCACCAGGCCAGGCTTTAACAATACGTGAACCATCAACTTCCAGATGTTCAAGCTGGATTTAGAAAAGGCAGAGGAACCAGAGATCAAATTGCCAACATCCACTGGATCATGGAAAAAGCAAGAGAGTTCCAGAAAAACATCCATTTCGACTTTATTGACTATGCCAAAGCCTTTGACTTTGTGGATCACAATGAACTGTGGAAAATTCTGAAAGAGATGGGCATACCTGACCTACCTCTTGAGAAACCTGTATGCATGTCAGGAAGCAACAGTTAGAACTGGACATGGAACAACAGACTGGTTCCAAATAGGAAAAGGAGTTCGTCAAGACTGTATATTGTCACCCTGCTTATTTAACTTATATGCAGAGTACATCAATAGAAACGCTGGGCTGGAGGAAGCACAAGCTGGCATCAAGATTGCCGGGAGGAATATTAGTAACCTCAGATATGCAGATGACACCACCCTGATGGCAGAAAGTGAAGAAAAACTAAAGAGCCTCTTGATGAAAGTGGAGAGTGAAAAAGTTGGCTTAACACTCAACATTCAGAAAACTAGGTCATGGCATTCGATCCCATCACTTCATGGCAAATAGATGGAAAAATAGTGGAAGTAGTGGCAGACTTTATTTTTGGAGGGTTCCAAAATCACTGCAAATCGTCATTGTAGCCATGAAATTAAAAGATGCTTACTCCTTGAAAGAAAAATTATGACCAACATAGACAGCATATTAAAAAGCAGAGACATTACTTTTCCAACAAAGGTCTGTCTAGTTAAGACTATGGTTTTTCCAGTAGTCATGTACAGATGTGAGAGTTGGACTATAAAGAAAGCTGAGCACTGAGGAATTGATTCTTTGAACTGTGGTGTTGGAGAAGACTCTTGAGAATCCCATGGACTGCAAGAAGATCCAACCAGTCCATGCTAACGGAAATCAGTCTTGAATATTCATTGGAAGGACTGAAGGTGAAACTGAAAGTCTAATACTTTGGCCACTTGATGCGAAGAGCTGACTCAATTGAAAAGACCCTGATGCTTTGAAAGATTGAAATCAGGAGGAGAAGGGGATGACAGGATAAGGTGGTTGGATGGCATCACTGACTCAGTGGACATGAGTTTGAGTAAACTCTGGTAGTTGGTGATGGACAGGGAAGCCTGGTGTGCTGTAGTCCATGGGGCTGCAAAGAGTCAGACATGACTGAGCGACTGAACTGAACTGAGAGTGTCCCTGCTCATCAGATCAAGACCCATTGTTCCCTACAGCCAGGCGCTCTCATCAGGAAGCTTGCACAAGCCTCTTAACCCCATCTAGAAGGCAGAAAGAAGCAAGAACTACCATCCCACAGATTCCAGAATGAAAACCACAATCATGGGAAGCTAACCAAAATGATCACATGGCTCACAGCCTTGTGTAACTCAATGAAGCTCTGGGCCATGCTGTTCAGGGGGCACCCCAGATGGATGGGTCATGGTGGAGATTTGTGACAAAACATGGTCCATTGAAGAAGGGAATAGCAAACCACTTCAGTATTCTTGCCTTGAGAACCCCATAAGCAGTATGAAAAGATGAAAACATATGACACTATAAGTTGAGCCCCCCAGGTCAGTAGGTGTCCAATATGCTACTGAGGAAGAGCTAAAGTTTTGCTCCAGAAAGAATGAAGAAACTGGGCCAAAGCGGAAATGATGCTTGGTAGCAGATATGGTGGCAGTGAAAGTAGTCTGATTCTGTACAGAACAATATTGCATAGGAAATGGAATGTTAGGTCCATGTATCAAAGTAAGTTGGACATGGTCAAGTAAGTAGGAAGAGTGAGCATTGACATTTTAGGAGTTAGTTGAACTAAAATGGGCTGAAGAATGGGCATATTTAATTCAAATGACCAGTATATCTACTAATGTGGGCAAGAATCCTTTAGAAGTAATGTTAAAGCTCTCATAGTCAAGAAAAGAGTCTGAAACGCAGTGCTTGGGTACAGTCTCAAAAATGACAGAATGGTCTCTGTTTGTTTCCAAGGCATACCATTCAGCATCACAATAATCCAAGTCTGTGCCCTAACCACTAATGCCAAAGAAGCTGAAGTTGAATGGTTCTATGAAGACCTATAAGACCTTCTACAACTAACACCAAAAAGCAATGTCCTTTCATTGTAGGGGATTGGAATGCAAAAGTAGGAATTCAAGAGATACCTGGAGAATCAGGCAAGATTGGCCTTGGAGTACAAAATGAAGCAGGGGAGATGTTAACCGAGTTTTACCAAGAGAACACACTGGTCATAGCAAATACCCTCTTCCAATAGCACAAGAGATGACTCTATACATGGACATCATCAGATGTTCAATATTGAAACTAGATTGATTATATTCTTTGCGGCCAAAGTTGGAGAAACTCTATACAGTCAGCAAAAGAAGACTTGGAGCTGACTGTGGCTCAGATCATCAGTTCCTTATTGCAAAATCTAGACTTAAATTTAAGAAAGTAGGGAAAACCACTAGACCATTAATATATGACCTAAATCAAATCCCATGTGATTATACAGTGGAGATGACAAGTGGATTCAGGGATTAGATCTGGTAGAGTGCCTGAAGAACTATAGATGGAGATTCATAACATTGTCCTGGAGGCAGTGACCAAAACCATCCCACACAAAAAAATGCAAGAAGGCAAAATGTTTGTCTGAGAAGGCCTTACAAATAGCTGAGAAGATAAGAGAAATGAAAGACAAAGGAGAATGGGAAAAATATAACAATGGAATGCAAAGTTCCAGAGAATAGCAGGGAGAGATAAGAAAATCTTCTTAAGTGAACATACAGAGCTATAGCTCAGAGGGTAAAGCATCTGCCTGCAATGCCAGAGACCCACGTTAAATCCCTGGGTTGGGAAGATCCCCTGGAGAAGGAAATGGCAACCCACTCTAGTACTCTTGCCTGGAAAATCCCATGGACAGAGAAGCCTGGTAGGCTACAACACAGTTGTACACAACTGAGGGAATTCACTTCACTTCTCAAGTGAACAATGCAAAGAAATAGAGGAAAATGATAGGATGGGAAAGACTAGAAAACTCTTCAAGAAAATTGGAGATACTAAGTGAACATTTAATGTAAAGAAGGGCATGGTACAGGACCTAACAGAAGCAGAAGATATTAAGAAAAAGTGACAAGAATACACAGAAGAACTATACGAAAAAGGTCTTAATGACTCAGATAACCACAATGATGTGGTTACTCACCTAGAGTCATACATCCTGGAGTGTGAAGTCAAGTGGGCCTTAGGAAGCATTACTATCAACAAAGCTAGTGGAGGTGATGGAATTCTAGCTGAGCTATTTCAGATCCTAAAAGATGATTCTGTTAAAGTGCTGCATTCAATATGCCAGCAAATTTAGAAAACTCAGCAGTGGCCACAGGACCAGAAAAGGTTAGTTTTCATTCTAATCCCAAAGAAAGAACAATGCCAAAGAATGTTCAAATTATAGTACAACTGCACTCATTTCACATGCTAGCAAAGTAATGCTCCAAATCCTTCAAGCTATACTTCAACAGTTCCTGAACTGAGAACTTCCAGATAATGCAAACTGGATTTAGAAAAGTGAGAGAAACCAGAGATCAGATTGCCAATATCAGCTAGATCATAGAAAAAGCAAGGGAATTCCAAGTCTTATTTCTGCTTCATTGACTATACTAAAGCATTGGACTGTGTGGATCACAACAAACTGTGGAAAATTCTTCAAGAGACGGAAATACCAGACCACCTTAGCTGCCTCCTGAGAAACCTGTATGCAGGCCAAGAAGCAACAGTGAGAAATGGTCACGGAACAAAAGGCTGGTTCAAAATTGAGAAAGGAGTACGTCAAGGCTGTTACCCTGCTTATTTAACTTCTATGTGCAGTACATCATGAGAAATACCAGGCTGGATGAATCACAGACCAGAACCAAGATTGCCGAGAGAAATGTCAGCAACCTCAGATATACAGGTGATACCACTCTAAACAGCAGAAAGCAAAGAGGAACCAAAGAGTTGCTTGATGAGGGTAAAAAGGAGTATGAAAAATCTGGCTTAAAACTCAACATTCAAAAAACAAAGATCTTGTCATCCAGTCCTGTCACTTCATGGCAAAGGGATGGGGAAAAAAGTGAAAACAGTGACAGATTTTATTTTCTTGGACTCCAGAATAACTGTGGACTATGTTAGCAGACATGAAATTAAATACACATGCTCCTTGGAAGAAAAGTTATGAAACACCTAGACAGCATATTAAAAAGCAGAGACATCACTTTGCTGATGAAGGTACCTATAGTTAAAGCCGTAATTTTTCCAGTAGTCATGTATGGATGTGAGAGTTGGACCATAAAGAAGGCTGAGCACTGAAGAATTGATGCTTTTGAACTGTGGTGCTGGAGAAGACTCTTGAGTGTCCCTTGGACTGCAAGGAGATCAAGCCAGTCAATTCTAAAGGAAATTAACCCTAAATATTCACTGGAAGGACTGATGCTGAAGCTGAAGCTCCAGTACTTTGGCCACCTGATGTGATGAGTCGACCTATTGAAAAAAACCCTGATTCTGGGAAAGATTGAGGGCAGGAGGAGAAGGGGGTGACATAGAATGAGATGGTTGAATGGTATCATCAATTTGATGGACATGAGTTTGATTGAACCAACACTGGAAGGCAGTGAATGACAGCAAAGCCTGGTGTGCCACAGTCAATAGAATCACAAAGAATTGGACATGACTTACCAACTGAACAACAATAACAACAGGCTATAATTATTGAAACCTATATGAGATCCTAGACCCTTTGTTTTCTTAAATTATTGAGACCTCAGAGAGTTTTTGTTTATATATAATATCTTATGTGCATGTATTGATACTTATATATTTCAGTATTTACTATGTACTGGAAAAGGTCAGTTTTCATCCCAATCCCAAAGAAAGGCGATGCCAAAGAATGCTCAAACTACGGCACAATTGCACTCATCTCACACGCTAATAAAGTAATGCTTAAAATTCTCTAAGCCAGGCTTCAGCAATACATGAACCGTGAACTTCCAGATCTTCAAGCTGGTTTTAGAAAAGGTAGAGAACCAGAGATCAAATTGCCAACATCCGATATATCATTGAAAAAGCAAGAAAGTTCCAGAAAAACATCTATTTCTGCTTTATTGACTATGCCAAAACCTTTGACTGTGTGGATCACAATAAACTGAAAAATTCTGAAAGAGATGAGCATACCAGACCACCTGACCTTCCTCTTGAGAAACTTATATGCAGGTCAGGAAGCAACAGTTAGAATTGGACATGGAACAACAGACTGGTTCCAAATAGGAAAAGGAGTACGTCAAGGCTGTATATTGTCATGCTGCTTATTTCACTTATATGCAGAGTACATCATGAGAAACGCTGGGCTGGAGGAAGCACAAGCTGGAATCAAGATTGCCGGGAAAAATATCAATAACTTCAGATATGCAGATGACTCCACCCTTATGGCAGAAAGTGAAGAAGGGCTAGAGAGCTTCTTGATGAAAGAGGAGAGTGAAAAAGTTGGCTTAAAGCTCAACATTCAGAAAACTAGGATCATGGCATCTGGTCCCATCACTTCATGGCAGATATGGGGAAACAGTGGCAACAGTGGCTGACTTTATTTTTAGAGGCTCCAAAATCAGTGCAGATGGTGATTGAAGCCATGAAATTAAAAGACGCTTACTCCCTGGAAGGAAAGTTATGACCAACCTAGACAGCATATTAGAAAGCAGAGACTCTACTTTGCCAACAAAAGTCTAGTCAAAACTATGGTTTTTCCAGTAGTCATATATGGATGTGAGAGTTGGACTATAAAGAATGCTGAGCACCAAAGAATCGATGCTTTTGAACTGTGGTGTTGGAGAAGACTTTTAAGAGTCCCTTGGACTGCAAGGAGATCCAACCACTTCATTCTAAAGGAAATCAGTCCTAAATATGTATTGAAGGACTGATGTTGAAGCTGAAACTCTAAAACTTTGGCCACCTGATATGAAGAACTGACTCATTTGAAAAGGCCCTGATGTTGGGGAAAGATTGAAGGTGGGAGGAGAAGGGGAAGACAGAGGATGAGATGGTTGAATGGTATCAGCAACTCAATTGACTTGACATGAGTTTGAGTAAACTCTGGTGACGGACAGGGAGGCCTGGCATGCTGCAGTCCATGGGGTGGCAAAGAGTCGGACACAACTGAGCAAGTGAACTGACTCTCTGACTAAGTTTTCCCATTTTATTCTTTAACTAAAACAAAAAAATTTTCACTTTGTATTTTTTAATCATCATTTGCAATGTGGTATCTGAAAAATTCACCTCAGTGAATGTTTTTTATTTGGTAATGTCATATCCATTGATCAGTCTTGTGCTTTGAGTGTGTTTTTTTAATCTATGCATGATTTTGTACATTGTACATTTTTCATTTGGGAAATATTGATAAATAAGTTAGGTAGATCTTTCAGATGTTGACACTTTATTATAAATATCTGTTAATATCATCATCAATCTTATCATTGAGTGGCTGTCAAGATCTCTGTGAGACAAAAATTTTTCCAAAATTCTTGTTTTGGCTTGAGAACAGATTTTACCACTCAAAACAAATAGTGTCAGTTGTTTTTCTTCAAGTTTTAAGTTTACAGAATCATTTTTGAGAAAATGTCTATCAGATACTCAAGACTGAATATAATCATAGTTTTTCAGTTGAAACTTCAAGTAAAAATGTGGTTCCAGGAAATTATGAACAGCTAGTTTAGCTCACAGTTAAGTTGCTCCAGTGGTTATCCTCCAAACAACCATGTGCTCTGGTGTGTAGCAGAAATGCTTTTTGTCTGCTTCTCATTTCATTTTTTTTTAAACTGGCATTTTTAAGAGCTGATTTGGTAAAACTAAGACTTTTTACTGCTTTATTTAGTTCATTCTTAAGTGAAATTCATGCCACCCCACCCCCATCCCTACATGGTGGTCAAGGGTACAGTGACTACTCGTTTACAGCCAGTACCTATGATCATGAGAGGATGCCTGCAGGTTTATACACCTTTGTTTTGCACCATTAGTGAAAATGTCAATGTGGTGAAAATAACAAATAACATCTTGTAATTATGAAAAGAATGTTGTTCCCTGAGTCTCTAGAAAATACCTTGAGGAATGGCTACTTCTTCGGCTAGAAAATATATGATGATTGAGTAAATCAAGTCTTGGTTATTTATTTACACATAATAATGATTTGGGGTGGGGGTGGGGCTTCTGCTTCTGAGGAAAGAGCTAGTCAAATGGCCTAAACTGACCTTTATATGCTATTTTGGGAGGTAGCTGAGGAAACCTTTGTTGGTGTCCCCTATCACTCCATTTCCGTGAGCACCAGACTGACTTTTCAACAGCTTAGACCTCCTGGAATTTTTTGTCTGGGAATGTTCTCTGGCTGCTGGAGCCTGGTCTGCCTGAGTGCCCTGGGCAAAGCCAAATAAATTAAGATAATATAGAAAATTCAGTTATTCAGTTGCACTGGCTACATTTCAAGGGCTCAGTAGTCACATGTAGTTAGCCTAACCCTAGCCTCTTAATTTAATATGAGGGAACTGAGCTTTTTTGTGGGGGAGGGGATGCTACAAATAACAAAATTGTCTTCTAAAATTGGCTTGAATAATTGGCATTTAGTATGCTCAAAGAATGAGTCCTCATTATTTAGGGGATAGGTTCTGCTGCTCCGCACTGTTCTCAAAGATCCAGGCTCTTTCTGTCTTCCCATTATGACGTCCTCAACATAGTGGTATGTCTCCTTCAAAGCTGTTAGAAGAGTAGCAGTATTCAAAGCATCACCTACCCACCTAATGAAATCTAAACACTGGAAGAAAGAGGCAGCTCTCTTTGGGCATCATTCTTGTTGTTGAGGAGCAAAATCTTTCGAGAAGCTCCTAGCAGACTTTTGTTGAGTCCCGTTTCACCAGAACTGACTCATATGCCCATGTGGCCGGAGAGAGGCTGGGAGTACCAGTCCCTCTATAATGATAGAATGGCTCTGCTGGAATGTGAGTGCTATGAAGACTGAAAGTCTGGTCTGGTTTTGTTTCCTTCTATGTCCCCAGCACCTAAGTTAGTATCTGATGCTGAGTAGATAGCTCTTGTTTTTGTCGTTCCGTTGTTAAGTTGTGTTGTGCTACAGCACACCAGGCTTCCCTGTCCTTTACTATCTCCCGGAGTTTGCTCAAACTTATATCCTTTGAGTCGGTGATGCCATCTAACCATCTCATCCTCTTGTCTCCTTCTCCTCCTGCCCTCAGTCTTCGCCAGCATCAGGGTCTTTTCCAGTGAGTCGGCTCTTTGCATCAGATGGTAAAAATATTGGAGTTTCAGTTTCAGCATCAGTCCTTCCAATGAATACTTAGGATTGATATCTTTTAGAGAAATTAATTGAATAAGTCCGTGGTGTGGCATAGAAATGAACCTGCCATGGAGGACTTTATGCTCCTGTCTTCTCTCTCTTGTTGTGATGCCTTGAACCAGGCTGTTGTGATTGATTGCTCTCAGAATTAGCTGTTAGGTATCCGACTTGGGTAATGAGAATATTCAGCAACATCTTCTACCCAATCCCTCTACTGTTTAAACCCCTCATTTGGTTTTTAATTTAAAAGAAGAAAATATAGATCAGGTTTGAGTTTAGTATTTATCCTTTTTATATAACAATTGTAATTTCAGGGACACAGAGCAAGCAGTTTCCAATCATTAAAATAAGAGTGGGCTCTAACTGCTGTAGGATACTATGTCCTGTGTGCATTGCCCTGTGTAGATTTGCTTTGTGAGTTAGGAAGGCTGAGATGTGGGCATCAAACAGGTGTTCTGAATTTCCCTAGTTAGGCTCACATCTCAAAGCACCTGGCAGCTGGATGGATGACAACATCCATTTCTTATTTGAATCTGGTAATTGAACTGAGGCCACTCGGCTGGACTAACCAGCTGTATCCCACCCATCACCCTGTGCTGGTTTACGTGGCCCTGATCTGTATTGAAGCTGCTGCTGACTGAAGCTATTGTGCGGAAGGCTGAAATGGAGCTTAGAATTCCAAGCTCAGAGCTTGTGATGAAAGTCAGAAATACTAAGGTTGAGCAGATGTGGCTTAAAGATTAAAGAAAAAGTTCTTTCAGTTTTAATAATAATGTATTCATATATTATGTCATACACAGGGCATTCTTTAAAGTTGTGGTATTTGTCTTTGGATTTGTTTCATCTACCAAGACAGCCCTAGGATTGTCATTTCATCTCACTAGGTGACTTATGTGCCCCAAAATATGACAGATGAAAACACTTCACGAGTTGGTGTTCTAGTATGTTCCATGCATTTCTACTGGACAGGTTCCATTAAAACATGCATCTGGTTTTCTTTTTGTTATACTTGACTCACTGAAGTGAAAGTGAAAGTTGCCTAGTCGTGTCTGACTCTTTGTGACCCCATGGACTATACAGTCCATAGAATTCTCCAGGCCAGAATACTGGAGTGGGTAGCCATTCCCTTCTCCAGGGGATCTTCCCAACCCAGGGATCGAACCCAGGTCTTCCACATTTCAGGCAGATTCTTTACCAGCTGAGCCACCAGGGAAGCCCAAAAATATTGGAGTGGATAGCCTATCCCTTCTTCAGCGGATCTTCCTGACCCAGGAATCGAACCCAGGAACCTGATCCAGGAGTCCGCATTGCAGGCAGATTCTTTACCAGCTGAGCTACCAGGGAAGCCCTTGACTCCCTGGATACCCTCCAATTGTATGGCCATGTTTTCTTCCTCTCATACAGTTGCAGGCCTCATTTCTGATCCAGATTACTTCACAAGCTTTGAGCGTTTGAGCTAAGAGGAATAATGGCTTTCTAAATACTTCTTATAGGTTGTAGCTCAGTGACTTGTACAGAGTAGGCACTTAATAATACTATTCGTTCAATTAATTGGTTGGGAAATGTTCTTGGACAGGTTCCCACTCTGAGCATTAATATGTATAAGCACTGAGGTACCTTTTATTCTAACAGGTTCCGTTCCCTCTCCCCACCCTGCCCTGCCTTAGCTTATGTGGTAATAGAGTTCTTTATTGGGCTTTGTCACTTTTGTAGTCAATGATCCTTCTATTTCAATCACACTAGACCTAAATATATTCCTAGTTGCTCAGCCTTGGACATAATATAAAATTGGGCACATTTTATTGATAAAATGAGAGTGATAAAAACACCTACTTCATAAGACTATCATGGCTAATGAATTAATACATGTAAACACTTCGTACAACCAACAGTTATTTCAGAACTGTAGTTGGTCAACCTCAGCTATTGGTTGGCTATAGATACAAAAGTTTGGTGAAATCAGTGAAAGCATTCTGTGAGCAGTAATGAGCTCTATGGAATATACCTTATGATAAGGTATGTTGCATATATTCTTATTATATTAAAACTGTGCTCTACACATCATTTTTGTTGGTAAAATTTATAAAAAGCTTGTGTGTGGATACATGTGCACACAGCATTTTTGTTGTTTTAGACATTTACCACTAGGTAATACTGTCTCTACTTTTGTTCTTCAAGCTTATGGATGTTTCTCTCTCATATGGATAATGTCTGGATGTAGCCTGTAGCAGATGCTGTTGATATCCTACCCAGATCTCCTTTATTGGGCCAGTGCCTCCATCTCCCAGCTGCTGCGGGTATTGGCTGCTAATGACTCACACCTGTACCCTTCTCCAGAGGCCTGCCCTTGGCTGACAGTAATTGCCTCAACGAAATATATTGGGGAGATTATGAGATCATGCCCCACCACCCTCTCTGTTCCCTAGGGATGACTCATAGCCAATGACTATTCAGGAGTGAAACAGCCCAGCCCCCTTGCCTTTTGGACTGGGTGACTTCCGCAGTTCAGTCCACACTCTAGAATGCCTCACTGGATCAAGCTGAGGTTAGATTTCTGAAACCATATCTTTGCATGGTCCCTTTCTGCTTTCACTCCAGTTTCTCCTGACAGAACTCTGCATATACTCAAGTGTGTAAGAGACACATCTCAGGCTCTGCACGTAGGGAACTTGACCTAAGATATACTAATTTCAGTGCCACTGTTGTTTTCTTAGTTCTACCATCACTTATGAAACTAATTAACTATGTATTAAATAATCTCTAGCATAAATTGAAAGTGAAGGAGGAGAGTGAAAAAGTTAGCTTAAAGCTCAACATTCAGAAAACGAAGATCATGATATCTGGTCCCATCACTTCATGGGAAATAGATGGGGAAACAGTGTTAGACTTTATTTTGGGGGGGTTCCAAAATCACTGCAGATGAGGACTGCAGCCATGAAATTAAAAAACGCTTACTCCTTGGAAGAAAAGTTATGACCAACCTAGATAGCATATTAAAAAGCAGAGACATTACTTTGCCAACAAAGGTCCGTCTGGTCAAGACTATGGTTTTTCCAGTGGTCATGTATGGATGTGAGAGTGGGACAGTGAAGAAAGCTGAGCGCCGAAGAATTGATGCTTTTGAACTGTGGTGTTGGAGAAGACTCTTGAGAGTCCCTTGGACTGCAAGGAGATCCAACCAGTCCATTCTAAAAGAGATCAGTCCTGGGTGTTCATTGGAAGGACTGATGTTGAAGCTGAAACTCCAGTACTTTGGCCACCTCATGTGAAGAGTTAATTCATTGGAAAAGACCCTAATGCTGGGAAGGATTGGGGGCAGCAGGAGAAGGGGATGACCGAGGATGAGATGGCTGGATGGCATCACTGAATCAATGAACAGGGGTTTGGGTGGACTCCAGGAGTTGGTGATGGACAGGGAGGCCTGGTGTGCTGCCACTCATGGGGTCACAAAGAGTCGGACATGACTGAACAACTGAACTGAGCATAAATTTCCTCTCCTTGTTTTGTTTTCTTGGTTGGATAGGCATCAACCCTGCTTGTATCCTCTGTCTTTGCATATTTAAGGTTCAGTTCAGTCTCTAAGGTTCAGTTCATCACCAACTCTCAGACCTTTCTCAAACTTTTGTCCATCAAGTCGGTGATGCCATCCAACCATCTCATCCTCTGTCATCCCCTTCTCCTCCCGCTTTCAATCTTTCCCATCATCAGGGTCTTTTCCAGTGAGTCAGTTCTTCACATCAGGTGGCCAAAGTATTGGAGCTTCAGCTTCAACATCAGTCCTTCTAGTGAAAACCCAGGACTGATTTCCTTTAGGATGGACTGGTTGAATCTCCTTGCTGTCCAAAGGACTCTCAAGAGTCTTCTCCAACACCACAGTTCAAAAGCATCAATTATTTGGCACTCAGCTTTCTTTATAGTCCAACTCTCACATCCATTCATGACTACTGGAAAAACCATAACTTTGACTAGATGGACCCTTGTTGGTAATGTCTCTGCTTTTTGGTAGGTTGTCTAAGTTGGTCATACCTTTTCTTCCAAGGAGCAAGCATCTTTTAATTGCATGGCTGCAGTCACCATCTGCAGTGACTTTGGAGCCCAAGAAAATAAATTCTGTCACTGTTTTCATTGTATCCTCATCTATTTTCCATGAAGTGATGGCACCGGATACCATGATCTTAGTTTTTTGAATGTTGAGTTTTAAGCCAGCGTTTTCTCTCTCCTCTTTCACTTTCACCAAATGCTCTGTATTTCCTCTTAACTTTCTGCCATAAAGATGGTATAACCTGCATATCTGAGGTTATTGATATTTCTCCCTGCAGTATTGATTCCATGTCCAGTTCTAACTGTTGCTTGTTGACCTGCATACTGATTTCTCAGGAGGCAGTAAGGTGGTTTGCTATTCCCATCTCTTGAAGAATTTTCCATAGTTTGTTATGATCCACACAAAGGCTTTGGAGTAGTCCATGAAGCAGATGTTTTTCTGGAATTCTCTTGCTTCCCTATGATGCATCGGATGTTGGCAATTTGATCTCAGGTTCCTCTGCCTTTTCGAAATCCAGCTTGTATATCCAGAAGTTCTCAGTTCATGTACTGTTGAAGCCTAGCTTGAAGAATTTTGAGCACTACTTTGCTAGCCTGTGCCATGAGTACAGTTGTGGTAGTCTGAACATTCTTTGGCTTGCCTTTCTTTTGGATTGGAATGAAAACTGACCTTTCCAGGCTTGTGGCCACTTTCGGGTTTTCTAAATTTGCTGATATATTGAGTCAGTGCTTGTACAGCATCATCTTTTAGGATTTGAAATAG
The DNA here is from genome assembly GCF_042477335.2 of Ovis canadensis. Classification (NCBI taxonomy): domain Eukaryota; kingdom Metazoa; phylum Chordata; class Mammalia; order Artiodactyla; family Bovidae; genus Ovis; species Ovis canadensis. The sequence goes on from NC_091260.1 coordinate 38,069,207, forward strand.
CTCAGCTGGAATTCCATCACCTCCAGTAGGTTTGTTTGTAGTGATGCTTCCTAAGGCCGACTTGACTTCACACCCAAGAATGTCTGGCTCTAGGTGACTGATCACATCATCATGGTTATCTGGGTCATTAAGATCTTTTTTGTATAGTCTTCTGTGTATTCTTGCCACCTCGTCTTAATGTCTTCAGCTTCTGTTAGGTCCATACCGTTTCTGTTCTTTATTGCACCCATCTTTGCATGAAATGTTCCTTAGTATCTCTAATTTTCTTGAAAAGATCTCTAGTCTAGATATTTAAGGTTATTCAACATCAAATTTCCTTGATCTTAATGTTTACCTGGGTATTTTTATACAGTATTATAATGAATACTCCAGATTTTTGAATCTCAAAATAAGTTTCAAAGCCTAATTCAATTATACCTCGCTTTTAAATTTTGTTGTAAGAGTTACCTGAGCTGTTTTTCAACAATACTTAGCTCTGTGCCTGGAATGTAGAAGTGGTTAATAAATGGTAGCCGTTTGATTGATATTACTCTTTTAAGAGACTTGCCCAGACTGAACAGATGGCTCATCCCTTACTCCCAGAGAACCCTAATGTGTCCCTTTATAATCTTTCCTCTTCTCCGTGTTATCCCATGGTAAATTGGCTCTCCAGGGGAAGAAAAGACCTGACAGATAGCTTTTCCTGATTTTTCTTGGGGAAAATACTCCTACACTGTCCATTTCCAAGCTACCAAAATGATTTCACTGAACACAGTTTGAGAAGAGTCACACATTTTTACTCTTAGCAGCCAGTACACACCAGTCCCAGTCTCTGCTCTGAATTCCTAACTCTAAGCACACTAGATCCACCATAGAAGCTAGGTGTTCCGTAGATGACTAAAATATAGTTTTTAACTAGTCATAACTTGATTATATGTATGAAATTGGTAAAATTCCTTGATATCAAATTTTTGTTAACCCATAGCTTGTATTGGTTATATAGCTCCACCCCTCCACCCCCCCCCACATGCATGCCTGCATACACACATACAAATTGCAGATGCTATTCATGAATCAAGGAAAAGGAATTATTCATCATGATATAGTGGAAAATACCCATGCCTTCCCTGAGCAAGTTGTCTACTTACTCAGACGCAGACCTCAAGTTTGTGATTTACTGTATACATCAGTGGAGCATAGTCACTTCACCTCTCTTATCCCCAGTTTCCTCAGAGTTGGAAGCCTAATTAGTATATAATTCCATTTCCTTCTTCCCTCATTTTCCTCATTCTTGTATCAAACTTGTAAATTGTGCTAGATGTTTGAAACACAATAAGGAATAAGACTTGGCCTTGGCTGGCGAGAATCTTCCTGTCTCATGAATATCCACCTCACTGAGGCCATGAATGTGCGTGCATGCTCAGTCATACCTGACTCTCTGGGACTCTATGGACTGTAGCCCACCAGGCTCCTCTGTCTGTGGAATTTTCCAGGCAAGAATATTGGAGTGGGTTGCAATTTCCTTTTCCAGGGGATCTTCCTGACCCAGGGATCTAAACCCACATCTCTTGTGTCTTCTGCGTTGACTGGTAGATTCTTGCCAAATGGAGTTATGCAAATATGCCAAAGGCCAAGATTTTACTTCATCAAGAGTTTAGCACTTTGACACATAAGGTATTGTCCTAATAGCTTTCTGTTTAAATTAAACAAGGTTGCCCTGATCACTAAGTGGTTCTCTTACGGATGTTAATGGTATGGAGAGAAGCCTTGGTGAACAGCTTTGTTATTCTGCTCTCTGAGTTAGGCTCAGACTCAGTTTATAGAGAGGGTAGTTTATTCAGGACTATTAAGCAAATCTTTAAACATTCTTTTGAGTTTAAGAAGTACTTAGCCTGATTCTTTCTTCCATATTTTGATAAGAAAGGCATGAAGAATGACTCTTAAACTTTTGTGTTCTCCTTCAAGGCTGTATCCACCCATTGACTCCAATGCCTTTGTTCTCATCAAATGTGATCTCTGCACTTAATTTTCAAAGCAGTGTTGGTGTCCAATAGGAAATTATTGTTGGGAACATTTTTCATGTTGCTGAAAGCTGTTTTTAAAACAGCTATGAGCCAAGCATATAACGTGTTCTAATTCCAGATTCCCTCCCACTTTGAGTGAGACCTATTGGCAGATAGCTTTGTCCTTGTGCCTGCTTTCTTACCTGGGAAATGGGAATAATGTGATTCTTTTTTAATGAGAAGTGAGTGGGATTAATTTCCTGATTCACTTTGAAGTGTACTAAGTGTAGGAGGTACGATATGAGAATTTGTTTTGTTTTTGACAGGGGCTGATAATATCCGGAAATACTGGAGCCGCTACTACCAAGGATCTCAAGGGGTAATATTTGTATTAGACAGTGCCTCTTCAGAAGATGATTTAGAGACTGCTAGAAATGAACTGCACTCAGCTCTTCAGCACCCACAATTATGCACTTTACCCTTTTTAATACTGGCCAATCATCAAGACAAGCCAGCTGCTCGATCAGTACAAGAGGTATGTCTCACGAAGGTAACAACTCTTGGTCTGTCTGTCTGTTGCACTTGTGCTGCCATGCTGGAATCTGAAAAAATTTCTGTAATTAGAGATATGCTGGTTATACTGTTTCTCAACATGAAATTTTAGGTTATGGAAAAAGAAAGCCTGTATTAATCTTATCGGCATTATTATTCATACCTCTAATCCCACTTCGAGATCATAGGTGGTTTTTTTTTTTTTTTAACCATTTAGCAAAAGTTAGAGGATTTATCTGAAGATATTTCTCATCTATTTTTGAGGGCTAAAGGTCTGGTTATTTAACTTTTGTTTTTTTAGCCAACCAGCTTACTTAGTTCATTCTTCTTTTCAAGGAAGGCATCATGTGTGTTACCAGGCATCATTTGCCCTCAGATGTCATGTTGTTGTCCCCTGTAATGCCCTCTGCTCACTAGAAGCAGTGGGTACTATTCTGTAATCAGCGAGGCTGAAAATTGATGTCTTATCTTGCAAGTTCCATGCCACCGAATACCTTTTAATATGGACCCATTCTTTATCTTCCATATTTCATTTCATTTCTTAGCTTGTATCTCTCTTATAAAAGCATGAGACTAATTGTGGGCAGATAACCACGGTCTCAGCAGAGTTTCTGACTCATGGTACTAAAGTAATAAGATACATGAATAGCTTTCAAAACTTAAATGATAGTGAAGTTTAACCTTCAGTACAGTGAAATCTAAACTTTTGATGTACTCCTTTTCACCTGTAACTCTCAAGGATGTTCTATCACCACCACCTCCCCCTACTTCAAAAGTTCTGTGCTTTTCTTTTATTGACTTTAGAATAGTAGAAGCCACACTGCCTTTAGTCTGAAAAACAGATGAGGAGCCAAGCATATAACGTGTTCTAATTCCAGATTCCCTCCCACTTTGAGTGAGACCTATTGGCAGATAGCTTTGTCCTTGTGCCTGCTTTCTTACCTGGGAAATGGGAATAATGTGATTCTTTTTTAATGAGAAGTGAGTGGGATTAATTTCCTAATTCACTTTGAAGTGTACTAAGTGTAGGAGGTACGATATACAGAGTATTTTCATTTATTTTAGGAAAATAGTAAAGAAGGCAAGGATTTCTTATTAAACAGAGCTTATATATATCTTTAGTTGCCTTATTCAGCATTAAGTGGTGCTAACCTTTTTTAGATATTGTGAAATACCATACAGATATATTAAATGATTAAGATTAAAAAAAATACAAATCTATTCAAACAATCAGCGATGTACAGATCTTCAGCATTGTAACTGTGGTGCCTTCCTGATTGCTTCTTAAGACCTCAGGTACATTTTTTAACCTCTTAACACCAGTTTTTCTGTCTGTAAAACGGATGTAGTAGTGTAATGATGGTTAGTTATAAATGTTAGATTAGTTTATGATTATAAGGTGATTTGCTGAAAAGGCATTGATATCCTTAGATTTACTGTGGAAAATATGAATGTATTACAGAATATACATAGACAATATAACATCTTGTGTGTTACTAATACATGTTTAATAACACATTATGTGTAGTAATACATAGATGTATTTATATATGAATAAATACAGGTTATGATATGAAATAGATACTATGTAACACTTCAAATCACTTTAAAGAAATGTGCTATAGCTGAAAAGATTTTATTCTGCCTTTTTTTAAAAAAAAATATTTGTTTTTATTTATTTCTTTAACTGTGTTGGGTCTTAGTTGCAGCATATGGTATCTACTTCCCTGACCAGGGGTCAAACCCCTGGCCCCCTGCGTTGGGAGTATGGAGCCCCAGCCACCGGACCACCAGGGAAGTCCCCTATTTTGCTTTTAAATTAGAAGCTGTTTATATGTTTCCATAGACATCAAAAAAATGAAGCTAATGTGTTCCATAAACCTAACATATGACTCATAGTAATCCTCCTTAGGAATCAAAGACTGCTACACTGAATAAAGGTAGCTTGTAACAATTAATTGCTTAAGAGTATGCCATGTGATTGTTGGCTGGCTGCCTCTTCTAGGAAGAGGACAGCTATCTAACGTCTGTCACTTCAAATTTTTGTTGAGATGAGACAGAACCGAGAATACACTCGCCTGACAATTCATTTTTTCAGATAGAAGAGGTTATGAATGTAGGGTAATCATAGATATACTTTGAAAATTATTCTAAGCTTGTATATACTGGAGCATATGTGTCTTTGACTTTCCTTTTTATTCATATCTATTTAAAATGAATTTTCAACAAAATTTCCACTTGTGATGGGATTTGCAAATGCCATTTTGAAGACTGCTGTAAGCATTTCCCTGTGATTACATACACACATACTGTACCGGGTGCATGCTTATGTTGTAGACTGCCCTAATTGAATTCATGGACAAATTCCATTGCAGATCTTGAACTTGAGACACAGTGAAGTGCTCAAACCTACTTTGAATTTGAGAGAGAAAAAAATGGAAGCTTCCTATTTTCCCCATTGCTTGTAAGACAGAGGTTTCTCCATGTAGTATTATGATGCTTTCCTGAAATACTCCTAGGAATGTTTTAGGAATTAATACCTTTTTGTTAGCATAAAAATGGAATTATGAAAATAAATCTTAAAAGTTTTATAAACAGTAACCTCAAAATTGTTGGGAGTAGGCATAAATAGAAGAGGAGAGAGAAGATTAAGAAGTGAACAGAGTTACATATTATTAGAAATGGGTTGAGAAGTGGTCATCTGTCCTTTCCTGAGCCTAAAGGTATTACGTGTCCCTTGCTTTGTTGCGTATAAACATTTCTGTTCATTTCTGCCTGCTAATTTGTGTGCACTAATTGCCAGATGCTAAAAAGATGATGTTTTACTCTGCAAAATACCTGTGTATTTTAGGTAAAATTCTATCCTTTCAGGATCAGGGAAAATGCATTCAGTTTACCAAGAAGCACAGATCAGTACTTTGATGCAGTTACAAAAAATGAGGCATAGAGGCTCATCAATTCTTTCCCTACTCTCATTGAAATTATTGCATTGTGTGCTTAATGTATTTGCAAAAAACTTGCAGTTATTTACCCTATCACTTAGGTAAAACTGTAAGAATTAATTTATCATTTAAGAAGAATATCAGTTCACTCTTGAGCTTAGAAACTGGTAGGAGCTGGTGAAAACCATAGGAGAAAACTGAATTATCACTAGGATTCCTACAGAGGGTGAAAATCCACAGAAAGTTATATATTTAGTTCCTCCCTCTGCAATGAACGTTTTGCTAGGTTTGTGTTGAGAACTAAGATAGGAACAATGGTTAAAATTATGGTGTAACCTACAGATAAAGAGCAACATGCCCCATTATTTTGTTGCTTTTTTAGAAAGCAAGTGGAGTCTTGTGCATCACATAGTTTTCCTTTCTGTAATATACCTACTTGGTAATGATCTGTGTTTAACTTACCAGAATTTTAAGATTTTATGCCTTGAGACTGGACAGTAGAGAAAAATTGTTTTAAATAAATAAGCTTTTTTTTGGGTAATAGCAAAACACTGGGAAAAAGGACACCCTTTACATACTGTCTGAAAGCCAAGCAGTTCTTGCAACAGATGTTTGTTGTATTCACTTTAGGGAGGTGTAGTTACCACAGTTTTCCAGAATTTACTCATATCAACTATTTCTCTCTGTAGAAAACATAATATAAAACTCTATAGTTATGTCAAGTGGCCCATTTGATTCATTAGGGAAAATTCTCATCTAACTTAAATGATAAAGCTTTCTAAAACAAGAATCATCTTAAGGGTAAATAGGTTGATTTTTTAATTTGTATTGAATTGTAATTGTATCTAATTTGTTTTACAACTCCCATAGGAGAGCATACTTCAGTTCTGAAGTTATTTAATAGATCAGGAGGATTTTATGAGAAGTTAAGTTGATAGAGTAGCCAATAAAAGTAATCCTGTTTTCTTTCTACACAGTTGATTCTTTTACCTCCCAGCTTTTAAAAATCCTGTTTCCATTTTATTGGGCATTATAGTGTCTTAAAAATGGCACATTTTGTCAACATGAAAGACATGGTGTATCTTTTCTACAATCTAATCTGATCTGATATTCTTTCATTTACTTAATCCAAAAGTACTTAACTTTTTCAGGAATAATACATCAAAAATACTGAATTAACTCAAATATTTTATATTAAAGAAAATATTAAAAAATATGAAAACTAACACAACATTGTAAATGAACTGTGAAGTGAAGTGAAGGTCACTCAGTCATGTCCCACTCTTTGCAACCTCTGGACTGTATAGTCCATGGAATTCCCCAGGCCAGAATACTGGAATGGGTAGCCTTTCGCTTCTCCAGGGGTCTTCCCAACCCAGGGATCGAACCCAGGTCTCCCACATGACAGGTGGATTCTTTACCAGCTGAGCCACCAGAGAAGCCCAAGAATACTGGAGTGGGTAGCCTATTCCTTCTCCAGTGGATCTTCCCTACCCAAGAATCGAACTGGGGTCTCCTGCATTGCAGTTGGATTCTTTACGAATGGAGCTATGAGGAAAGCCCAAAAACCAACTGTACTTCAGTTTCTAAAAATTTTAAAAAGGATATGGAAGTGTGAAACATAGAAATTTGAAGTAGAATTATAAGGTTAGATCACTGTTGGTTCCATGGCTCATTAATTGTAGCATAGGAATGTACAACTTCTAAATTAAAATATCAGCAGTAAAGTTGAAATTTATGATTAGGCATTTCTCAGTTTTTGTTCAATTGTAATTCAGTGCATTATTGTGATGTACATGCTTCCCCCATGGCTCAGTGGTAAAGCATCTGCCTGTAACGCAGGAGACTCAGGAGATGCAGATTCATTCTCTGGGTTTGGAAGATCTCCTCGGGGAGGAAATGGCAACCTACTCCAGTATTCTTGCCTGGAGAATGCCATGGACTGAGGAGCCTGGGGGGTCTAGAGTCCATGGGGTCACAGAGTCAGACACAACTGACTGTGCCCGCATGCACGATGTACATAGAATGTGGTGTTCTGTTTAAGAAGAATAGAAGAGTATTTGCAGGTATGTCTGTTTTCATTCCAATCCCAAAGAAAGGCTGTGCCAAAGAATATTCAAACTACTGCAAAACTGCATACATCTCACACACTAGCAAAGTAATGCTCAAAATTCTCCAAGCTAGGCTTGAACAGTATGTGAACCATGAGCTTCCAGATGTTCAAGCTGGTTTTAGAAAAGGAAGAGGAACCAGAGATCAAATTGCCAACATTTGCTGGATCGTTGAAAAAGCAAAGAGAGTTCCTGAAAAACATCTATTTCTGCTTTATTGTCTATGCCAAAGCCTTTGACTGTGTGGATCACAACAAACTGTGGAAAATTTTTCAAGAGATGGGAATACAAGACCACCTGACCTACCCCTTGAGAATTCTGTATGGAGGTCAAGAAGCAACAGTTAGAGCTGGACATGGAATAACAGCGTGGTTCCAAATCAGGAAAGAAGTATGTTGAAGCTGTATATTGTCACCGTGCTTATTTAACTTATATGCAGAGTACATCATATGAAATGCTGGACTGGATGAAGCACAAGCTGGAATCAAGATTGCCAAGAGAAATATCAATAACTTCATATATGCAGATGACACAACCCTTATGACAGAAAGTAAAGAAATACTAAAGAGCCTCTTGATGAAAATGAAAGAGGAGAGTGAAAAAGTTGGCTTAAAACTCAACATTCAGAAAACTAACACCATGGCATCTGATCCCATCACTTCATAGCAATGGAAACAGTGAGAGACTTTTTTTTTTTGGCTCCCAAATCACTGCAGATAGTGACTGCAGTGATGAAATTAAAAGATGCTTGCTCTTTGGAAGAAAAGCTATGACCAACCCAGTCAGCATATTAAAAAGCAGAGATATTACTTTGCCAACAAAGGTCCATCTAGTCAAGGCTATGATTTTTCCAATAATCATGTATGGATGTGAGAGTTGGACTATAAAGAAAGCTGAGCACCGAAGAATTGATGCTTTTAAACTGTGGTGCTGGAGAACTCTTGAGAGTCCCTTGGACAGCAAGGAGATCAAACCAGTCAATCCTAAAGGAAATCAGTCCTGAATATTCATTGGAAGGACTGATGCTGAAGCTGAAACTCCAATACCTTGGCCACGTTATGCAAAAAATTGACTCACTGGAAAAGACCCTGATGCTGGGAAAGATTGAAGGTGGGAGAAGAAGGGGATGACAGAGGATAAGATGGTTGGATGGCATTACCAACTCAATGGACATGAGTTTGAGCAAGCTCAGGGAGTTGGTGATGAACAAGGAGGCCTGGTGTGCTGCAGTCCACGGGGTTGCAAATAGTCTGACACGACTGAGCAACTGAACTGAGCTGAACTGTAATGCTATAACCATTGCTTTTTTATGCTTTTTTTTTTTGGCCCTGTTGTGTATTAATGCAGTATGCAGGATCTTCGTTGTGTCATGTGGTGTCTTTCACTCTAGTTGTAGTGACTGGGCTTAGTTAACTAATAGGATGTGGGATCTTAGTTCCCCTACCAGGGATTGAACTCAAGTCCTTGTATTGCAAAACAGATTCTTAACTACTGGACCGTCAGGGAATTCCCCTAGACCATGTTTTGATTATCAATATTCATCTTTTTTGAATAGTACTTTCAGTATTTACCATGTCATGAATAGTTTATTTAGTTCTCACTTGTAGTCTAGACTTTTTCTGAAAGAGAGTGCTAGTATATGTTTTATGTTACTTAACTATTACATTTAATTATAATTACTTCTTTTATATAGATAATTATTTCTACATTTTGTGCATTTCCCTCTTCTTACAAAGGGTCAGAGAGAGTTTAGAAAGATTAAAGTTTTGGGACACTGTTTGTAAATAATCTGCTAGTTTAAAATTTTTATATTTATACTGTTTGACAGGAGAGCAGTTCTTTTTTGGTAGTTCTATGAAGTAATGAATATCATCTCTGATTTTACATGACAGATCTTTTATTAGAAGTGCAAAGCAGTGTTTAAATCACATAAAATCCTAGCTTAATTTAGTATTACTTTCTGTATATGGAGAGAAACATGTGTGTCTCTATGTGTTTGTGGTATAATCATTGTGAAGTGTCATATACTTTAAATCTTAAGAGTCTTCCAAGTATCTTGACCTGCCTCTTGGCAGCATTTTAGAATACTGATTTGATTTCACATAGAACAGTGTACATACTTATTGTGTGAGCAGTTTGAAAACTCCCTTATGGGACATATATTTATCCTAAAATGATATGAGATACATTTATTTTTTGTCCATCTCTTACAGATGTACTCCATTCTGTTACAGTTTAATCTTGGGGCAAGGAGAGAGTTTGGAAGTCAGTTTTCCACTGAATGCCTTGGTGATCCCTTGAAAATGTTTACTAACTTGCAAGAGCAGCTGAATCACATTCATTTTAATAGAATCACATTCATTTTAATAGTTTGTTACACAAGTGTCATTATTATAGAGCAACTCTTAAAAACTGTTGAAATAGCCAGAATATTTTATTTAATCTACTTTCATGTGCTTTTTATATGCATTTCCCAAGAAAAATTAATTTGTATTTTTTATTTCATTGATTCTAAATCTAGCCGCATTAATTCTAGGGAACTCTGTAGATGTGTATTTCTTGCACCCATAGGGTAAATTTGAAAATATTCCCCGCCTGCTGAAAACAAAAGAAATTCCCATTAAGAAATATGTTACATAAGAACATTACATAACAACAGTTATCAAAATTACTTAGGTGGGATAACAAAGTAATACATTTGAAAATGTAACAGTATATGTTCAAAAAGAATTTGTTATGTTCATTTATAAAACCTTTCTTTCCACTTTCTTCCTTTATTCAGTCACCTGTATATCTTCATTTTATGTAAAGCTGGCAAGTTTCGGAACTCAATTCTAACTTTCCTCTCCAGACGTTTCCGTGCCCAGCTCTCTCACCTCCGCCTCTGTAGTACTCTTCAGTTTCCTGGTTGTTTCCATCCCCACAGCTCCTCCCTGCCTCTCTATTCCTCAACACAGACCAGAAATGAGCAACTTCCTATCTGTTTTTCACGATGCCTGTCTTAAAAGCCAGGGTCTCCTTCTCATTCCTTCTAGAATCAAATGAAACACCACAGATTTAATACGTTAATGGGCTTGAGAATTGTATTCTTTTTTTTTCTCTCTCTCATTTCAAACTACCACTTACTATTCCTGTTGCCCTAGGAAAATCACCTAAAGAGTATGTGTCACAGGAACTGCTGCTGCATACCAGTGGCTGAGACAGATGTCCTCCTTGTGACTTCTCAAGGCATCCTGGGCTTATCCTAATCATAAAAATTAGAATTAATTGCTTGTTAACTTTTCTGTATACCCTTCAAGTTCGCAGGCTCCTTGCAGGACAGGATTTCTGGTTTATGTCTCTGTGCTTGGTCTGTGTTGTTTGAATGAGTACTACCTCTGAGTCTTTCTGGATCAGCTTCCCTGTTGGCTTAATGCCGTCAGCTTTGTCTAGATTCCCCTATTCTCCTTTTACTCAGTATGACTCATCTGTTTCCATCCTTGAATATAGAGATTTTCCTTTTCCTCTGCACTAAACCCTGACCTTTGAATATTGCTCATGAACCCGATCTTCTGTGAAACCTTACCACACTGATCATGTTAATACTTTCAAAAGCATCAATCTATTAACTACCATATTCACAAAAGTTTGTTTTTCGTGTCCTTTTATCTACTTCACTTTATTTACTTCGCTGAGTACCTTGCTTACAAACAGGCTGTTTTTTCCTCCCAAGTTTCTCATAAAAAGTGAGGACATCTTGCCTGAATAATATTATTTTTATATGTTTTTAATTTTTGCCTGTCTTTTAACTGTATAGAGCTTATTTCACTTCCTAGCACCACAGATTATTTTTACTGCTTATATTTCTTATGTGGAGACTGGTACATGGTAAAGTTCTATGGGAACATAACTGAGATGATTTTAAAGCAATGAATTAAATTTAATAAAAAGAAATTTAGCTTTGTAAATTAATAAAAGTATTTATTATATTTGTGAAACTTTAGAAGGAGTTCTTAAAATCTTACATGTAACAGTTTTTCTTCCTATACATATTTAAATATTTTATAATAATGAATCATAACCAATATAGTTAGAGTTAGATTTTATCCTAACAGTATTATTTTACTTCTTTGTTATTTGAAGCAATATTATTTGGTTGGTTGTACTGGTGAATTTCACCCTTTATATCTGTATTTCAATTTTGTAGCTTGTAAAAATAAGTGTTTAGTAAACCCTCATTCAGTAAAGGCAACAAATTATTCTGAGGCAAAAGTTTCCAGTCATCTTTCTGGTTCTTAGCTTTATTTATTTATTTCGTTTGCAAAGAAACTCAACTACTACACATTCCAAAGCTTACAAAGTTAATAAAGCATTTGTCGAGTTAAATTTATTTGAAAATAGACACATAGTTAATGTCAGTAAGATGCTTTGAAGATAAAAAGCACAATAAGCGTTAGTTATCATCATTATGATAATTATTATCATTATTATTATTACATAGTGTCTGCTTAAAAATACCTTTGGTTACTCTGGGATGGCTGCAACTAATGAGAGGAGTTTATCTGCTGGGTCTTATCCAGAACTAAAGATTTGAGACTTAATACACTAAAGGTCTTTTGTTTGTTTGTTTCCTAAGTAGATCAAGATATATGTTTATTCTCGAAAGAAAAATATTTCCTATAATGCATCAGAAGCATCAGAACTCACTTTGAATAGTTTGAATATTTTCTTATATGTCTAAGGATAGGTCTGATGGGTTGTAAAACAACCTTTTAAATAGTTAAAACCTTTTTTTCTTAACTATTTCTCCCTGGTATAATAGCTCAAATTTATAATGTGTATGTACTTAAAAAATAAAATATGAGAACTTAATTCTTATTACAAAAATGAAAAATTACACTTTTAGAAAGTCATAAGAATAACAACTAATTACATAAATTAACTCCAATAAGAGTATTTTATGGTGTTTCCTTAGGTTGTTCTTTAGAAAGACTTCAAAATTAAGAAAATTCCTTATAAGAAACTGAAAAGATTGTCATCCCATATCAGAGATAAGGAAAGTAGTAGAACATTTTAATAGGCAGATATATGAGAGTCACATGTACACCCAGCCTCATAATCAGAAAGACATTAGTGACATGTCTGAAGAAGACATTCCCTAATATTATTGCAAATTAAATAAGAAAAGACCTCAGGAGAATGAAAAGAGAAAAGGTGCCTGGAGCCAATGAATTACAATTGACAACCTAAAGGCAGTTGAAGAACCAATTGCTAGAGTGATTGCAAAGCTATTCATAGTGTGCAGCAGACAGAGCGCAGCCAAAAGCTGGAACAATGCCTCCAGTTCAGCAGTATTGCTTCAAAAGAATGGAAAGAGGGGAACGGGAAGAGCCACTGACCCTGAGACCAATTTCCAGGCAGCTGCACAAACTATATACTGTAATTAAAGGTTTTGACCAGTAATCACAGTGAAGCCAGACTACAGAAAGTCTAGGGAACCAGCAAGGTTTATAATGAGTCAGACATCCTTAACTTAAAACATGGAAAAGCAGGTAAAAAAAACGAGGCCATTTCTGGCAGTGACTTTGAAAAGCTCTGTTGTGTTAGCACAGATATGAAAAGCACATATTTTGGGCCTTCCTCCTGTAAGAACAAAAACACATAATGAAAGATACCTGCTTTCATCTTTTGAGATGAAAAGACTACTCTGCCGCTCAGAAACAGGCATTTTCTCCTTGCTACTTCATATTTTTTCTTTACCTATGAATTGCATGTGCCTTTGATGAAAACAATGAACTAGACGTGAGCAGTGGTACAGACAATAGGCTGAATAGTGCTTAGAAGTGGCCACTCTTCCAATGCCCCTGGGCTCTGGTAGAAATGAACTCATCTACACCTGAGTAATTTGTCTATAGAACATCTTCTCCCTTTTGTTCACTGGTGTCTAGACTCATTCTTTTTCTTTCTTTAGTAATATCTCTTTATGTAGAATTCCATATTCAGCCACAACTCTCTTATTTAAATATTCACATACCTACTTTGAGTATTCATTTCTTAACAAAAGAAGTATCTAGGGGTTCAAATGCAGGTAAGATTCAGACTTTCAACACAAACAAGAATTGTATTCTAAAAAGAGGCTAATGAAGAAAAATAGCATCTGGTTTTGCAGGCACCACATAGATCCCTCCTGACTGGGTCTATTAAGTTCTTTAATTTCTTTACCATAAGTTCTGAAATCCAAATTTCATATAAATATTTGACCAAAAATTAAAAAAAAAATACAAGTTTTCTACTCCTAGGATGTAAAAGAAGAGAGTCAAGTAGAAATTCATTTTGTTATATTTATAATTAGACATGTTCAAGAGTCTGAACTCAGTGTGTATATAGATTGACTGAGTTTAATTCATTCCACACCTGAAAGAAGGTTATGGAGATTGAAAATAATGCTCTGTAAAGAATGTTTAGACAGTAAATACCTCCATAAAATAACTGGAATTATTTTCATAAGTGATAAATGAAATCAGTTGTGCCTGATGTGAAGAAGCTTCTATATATGAACTGTGAAATAATTTGGATGTTGCATAGAATGATATGATTTTAACATGGAGAATTTGTAATATATTATTTATTTTTAGACTGTAGTTATGACTAATAATTTGTCAAGCCAAAACAAGTCTTTAGTGAAAGAGGCCAGAGTGGAAAATCTGGGTAACTTTTATAGTTTAGACAAGGAGAACAAAGAAATAATGAAATGAAAATAAGAGTTTGGCAGGGGAATCCTTAGAGAACAGCTGGTCGAAGAATTCAGTTCTTAACTGTGCTATAAAAGAAAGATACTCTCTCATCATGATTTAGCTCATTACATTGAGGAGAAGATTAAATAATTAGAGGGATCTTGAAAAAATAACCCCAAGACGATCATGAATTAGAGATATAGTCTACACGCAGTAAGTTCAATTCAGTTCAGTTGCTCAGTCTTTCCCGACTCTTTGTGACCCCATGGACTGCAGCACGCCAGGCCTTCCTGTCCATCACCAACTTCCAGAGTTTACTCAAACTCATGTCCATCGAGTCGGTGATGCCATCCAACCATCTCATCCTTTATCATCCCCTTCTCCTCCCACCTTCAATCTCTCCCAGCATCAAGGTCTTTTCCACTGAGTCAGTTCTTCCCATCAGGTGGCCAAAGTATTGGAGTTTCAGCTTCAGCATCAGTCCTTCCAGTGAATATTCAGGACCGATTTCCTTTAGGGTGGACTAGTTGGATCTCCTTGCAGTCCAAGGGATTCTCAAGAGTCTTCTGTAACACCACAGTTTAAAAGCATCAATTCTTTGGCGCTCAGTTTTCTTTATAGTCCAACTCTCACATCCATACACGACTTACATGCAGTAAGCAGTATTATTAATACTGTTACTGGTATTGTTATACAAAGGCAGATCATATGCCCAGACAAATGCCCCAATTTTCTAAAACATAAAAGCATAAATTCTTAAGACAGAACACCTTTCTTTCTTGTTATGTATAAAGATTTACATTTTACTTAGTTCTAATACAGTTTCATTTAAAATGGTACTTGTCAAACTTATTGGAAAGTGAAGTCTAAATATTTAGACTTAATGTATGGGTAGAGATTCATTAAGTCTACAAATACATGTTTCTGCAGGTTTGGGGAAATAAAAAATGATACTGAATTTCCATATTTTTATTTTGACTTTGATGTTCTTTAAATCTCAAGTTTTGACACATTTCTATTTTTTCTTAATAATAACTTTTAATGATTTTTTAAATATTAATATGCAGACAAGCTCATTTTTTAGGTGAAAAGAGAACACAGATGTTAAGGTAAAACATGAAATCACTAAATTGCTTGAACCTGTTATAGCTAGCAGAAATTTTTTTATTAATATAGCTATCTTTTTTACATTTACAGAGAGCTCTTTTTGTCTTCAAAACTTTTATCAGCAGTTTTTTGCTCTAGGGAAATATGGTTTTTCTGTAATGATTCTCTGTGTGCAATGCCCTTTAATTATTTAGAACGTTAGTTCTAGCAGTGTCAATGTACAAACTATAGAATATTTTGTCGAATCTGTACTAACTCTATATGAGGCTCTGGACATTGCTTTTTTGGGTAAAATGCTAGATAATCTGTATTTTTATAGTTTAATCTGTTAAAATGTAATATGAATATTACAGTCCTTTAGTACTTGTTTACTTGTTCTTATTTGGATTCTAGTTAGTCAAGATTTTGTTGTATGGTTCCTTAGCCATAGTAAAACTGAACTGAAAGATATGTGCTGTTAAAAATGTCATGTTTTTAAGATGTTTAAGCAAGAGATAGGGCTGTAATTCCTGGATTTATTGATACTTTCACTGAAATTCAGAAAACTAAGATCATGGCATCTGGTCCCATCACTTCTTGGGAAATAGATGGGGAAACAGTGAAAACAGTGTCAGACTTTATTTTTAGGAGATCCCAAATCACTGCAGATGGTGATTGCAGCCATGAAATTAAATGATGCTTATTCCTTTGAAGGAAAGTTTTGCCCAACCTAGGTAACATATTAAAAAGCAGAGATATTACTTTGCCAACAAAGGTCTGTTTAGTCAAGGGTATGGTTTTTCCAGTGGTCATGTATGGATGTGAGAGTTGGACTGTGAAGAAAGCTGGGTGCCGAAGAATTGATGCTTTTGAACTGTGGTGTTGGAGAAGACTGTTGAGAGTCCCTTGGACTGCAAGGAGATCCAAGCAGTCCATTTTAAAGGAGATCAGTTGTGGGTGTTCATTGGAAGGACTGATGCTAAAGCTGAAACTCCAATACTTTGGCTACCTCATGTGAAGAGTTGACTCATTGGAAAAGACTCTGATGCTGGGAGAGATTGGGGGCAGGAGGAGAAGGGGACAACAGAAGTTGAGATGGCTGGATGGCATCACCGACTCGATGGACATGAGTTTGAGTGAACTCCGGGAGTTTGTGATGGACAGGGAGTCCTGGCGTGCTGCGATTCATGGGGTCGCAAAGAGTCAGACATGACTGAGCAACTGAACTGAACTGAACTCACTGAAATTATTTTTAAAATAACTCTTCTCCACTCACTTTGAACACAAACATAGATAAGTTTGTGAGGAATTACAGTTGAGATTCCTTGACCCATTCTATGTCAACTAAGATTATATGGCTAAAATCCTATAGAAAATGCATGTCTACCATTTTCACTTGGATCTCCATTGAGTATTACATAATCTTTAAAAATCCATTGAATCCCTGACTTCCCTGATTGTCCAGTGGCTAAGACTCAGAGCTCCCAATGCATAGGGTCTGCGTTCAATCCCTGGTCAGGGAACTAGATCCCACATGCAACAACTAAGACCCAGCACAGCCAAATAAATAATAAATATATTTTTAAAATCTATTCCAACTCATTTTAATTAATAATCTTAATGATTAATAAAACCACATAGTACACTTTTAAGAAGGTACTACAAAGTAGACAGTATTCTCTTTACTCCTCATGAGCCCTGTTCCACTCTAATCTGTAACTCACAGCCTTCAACTAGGCTATATTATTAAAAACTTTGACTATCAAAAGGTTAGAAATACCAACCTGATAAATTTTGCTTAATATAATAAATATGGACTGTACATTAATGGAGGTAATTTTCTTAAGCTTAGTACTTCTAAGATACTAGCAGTAAAATGTTACAATCATTTCAAGAAAATTTGTTTTAATAGTTTAGTCTCTAGGTTATTACTCTGAATTTTAAACACTTTTACCATATATTTGTTGCAAAGCTTTCTAACGAAACAAATGATTAAAGATGCATAAAGGCCTTTGCCCTTATTTCTTCAGAATTGAGTCTATGTTCCAAGGCATGGCTGTGCTATAGATTTTAATCCATTCTTTCTCTCATTGATAAAATTTTAGGTTGTTTTTTGGATTTTTAAGATTATAAACAAAGTTGTTGAGGCTTATCTTTGTACATGTTTCCTTTTGTATCTTTGCAAGCATTTCTCAAGTATATAATGATGTAAAATTGGAATTACCGGGTCTGAGGACATGCACATATTTAACTTGAGGGGTATTTAAGTTGCACTTGGGGTTTGGAGATGATGAACAGTAAGACTCTGAGGTCAAAATCTGGATTTAAATCCTAATTGTTGAGTCATATTGGGCAAATTCTGAAGTCTGTATCCTCATCTGTAAAATAGGGATAGTCTTAGAACCTATCTCATAGTGAACAGTAAGGATTAAATGAGCCCATAGAGAGTACTCAGTATTAACTGTTTCTCCTCGCCTCCTCCAGACCGAGATGTTAAGAGGATTAAATGACGCTTATAGCCCTGTCTGGTACAGTGGCCTGTCAGTGCTCAGCAGATACACAAAGATGATACAGGAAAAAATCCATCTAGGCGCAATATATTTATATGCTTTTGAGGGTACTCAAAGAATAAATTATAAATACAAAAAAGAAATTAAAAGGAAATCAATGAAGCAATGAGGATCTTATACAACCCTTACAATTTTTATTAGATTAGTTATAAGCAATTAATTTATCTTACTTTCATATATACAGAGTTCTTATCAGAAACTGCTATTTTTAAATCACTAATAAAATATTCTTTCCTCTTTTGCTGTGATGAAGCCAGAAAGATCAAATCTTTCAGTGATTTTGGCTTGCACAATTTGACACTAAAACTTGTTCTTGATGATGTTTCAGATAGATCATTCTTGCCTTAGTTTTTAATATGTCAGTTTCACGGTACTGTTAAGTTTGTAGCTCTGTCTTTCAAAAAGCAAAACAAAAGTAGGTGTAGAATGTTATACTTTGCCAAAGCATAAAAATGAGGGAGGTGTTTGGACTAGCTGTGGACCTACCTGCAGATCTCTAGCTTTCTGGGAGGCCCCACAGAAGCCCAGAAATCTCCTTTTTATAGTGTGTCACGTGGCGTGTTCTCAGGATGTGATTGACAGTCTTGTTTCCTCTCTTTGAAGGCCCAAGAAGTTACTCAGATTATTTTAGAGTGTTCTTCGCACCAGTTCTTACTTTCAGATTTAAATAAAATCTTCGTAAACCTTAAAGGTGGATTACTTTGCATTACTTTTATTGCTTTTCAATTGTTTTTGGAACTGAGTCTTCCTAAAAACAAGATTTTCTGGGGTGTGTTTTCTTTCGGGGGAAGTTTTAAGGATTCCTTATGGACTTTCCCAAAGCCCCACATTTACCAACCAGAAGGGCCTGATGGAAACAAATTACCTAATAAAATAATGAAAACAAGAAAACAAGACATACTAGGAAAAAAAAAAAACCTGCCTCCAGTCTCTGTATTCCTTATCATAACTCAAACCTGTGTGTTTAGTAAAAAGGAGGGTGTTGTCTCCCCCCAACCCCCGGTTCATTCCCAGTTTCTTTTGATCATTGATCTGGGTGACCCTACACGCAGGGTTTTTTTCCTTCATTTGACATGGGCAGAGTTTGGAAGTATAGCGCTCCTTTGGGAAGCCCAGCCAGTTCCACCTGACTAGTCTGTGGTCTAATGACAGTGATGCATCGTTACCACAGTGGTCATTTTGGGTGCTTTGAGGAGGGCAGCCAGACAGAGTGGGAGAAAGGCCATGTCTGCAGAGAGAGAGAGAGGCAGGGTGATCGCCTAGTGTGAGAAAGACTTGTTAGCCCACATTCATTCGCCTGATTTACTTCACAACAGGTCAAGAAAGGCCAACAGCAGGGTTGGTAGATCGCAAAGTTGAAAATCCCGGTATTAGAAAGCTTTCAGATCTCTGAGAGCTGTTCATTCCAAAGTTGGTTTTAACTCACCTTTGAGTTATACCAATCAGAGGAGCATCACCTGGTCCTTCAGTCTTACATACATTTATGAAATGATTCTGTGACCCTGGGTTCTTCTTCAGTGCTGCCAGTTTTCAACACCCTGTCATAGTTGGACATTTGTACAATGGGCTTGGGTGTAAAAGAGAACCCAAATGCAGAGCAAGTCATTGCACTTTTTTTATGCCCTGTGTTCAACCCCTAGTGAAGTGTCCATGCATTCCATTTGGAAATGCTACAGGGGTGTCTTGGTGAATTCCCATACTGACAATGGGGCAGAGCTCTGAGATTTGTTCCTACACGTCTACTCAAATGTGTGTCTAAGTGTACATGCTTGTGAGTCCTGCCTGTAGAGTCAGTGTTATTTAAGAAAGCTAAATTTGTTTTCAATGTTTGTCTTTCCTCTGTATCAAGCTTAAACTGGTATAGTTTATAGCTTACTGTTGAAGAAGCTGTAAAAGAAAGCTATGAAAGAAAATAGATGATTTATCAAAAAAACACCCAAGTTCCTGGAATATATTGCCATCTTAAATATTATAGGAATGCAAAAGTGATCTGGAATTATTACTTTTTCTTTCATATTCAAAAGGACTTTGGAATTGATAGATTATCCCAAGAAATATAGTTAAAAGCTACATTGTGCTATGCTGAGTCACTTCAGTTGTGTCTGGCTCTGCGACCCCATGGACTGCAGCACACCAGGCCTCCCTGTCCTTCACCATCTCTCAGTTTGCTCAAGCTCAAATCCAATGAGTTAGTGATGCCATCTTCAAATCACCTAGACAACAAATCATTATAATATTACAGTAAGAGCCAAGGAAAATATGTAAGGAGTACTGTGGGATGACAGAGAAAAGGCTGAAATTATTTGAAATAATGTGTGTAGCACAAGGTATGTTTCACATACATTATCTCAAGTAATTCTCTCAACTGCCTGGGGGAAGCCTGGCATCGTATTACTTCCTTATCCATTTTATAAATGAAGGTCCCGGTAATGAAGTAACAAATTACTCAAATCCCATTTATGACTTGAACCCAAGTCTTTGGACTTCAGCTCATCTGCTGTTTTATTTGTTGTCCAGTCGCTTAGTTGTGTCCCAATTCTTTGCGACCCCATGAACTACAGCACAGTAGGCTTCCCTGTCCTTCACTGTCTCCCTGAGTTTATTCATACTCATGTCCATTAAGTTGATGATGAAATCCAACCATCTCATCCTCTGTCACCCCCTTCTCTTGCCCTCCTCTTTCCCAACATCTGGGTCTTTTCCATTAAGTCAGCTCTTAACATCAGGTGGTCATAATATTGGAGCTCCAGCTTCAGCATCTGTCCTTCCAATGAATATTCAGGGTTGATTTCCTTTAGGATTGACTTGTTTTGATCTCCTTGTTGTCCAAGGGACTCTCAAGAGTCTTCTCCAGCACTGCAATTTGAAAGCATCAGTTCTTTGGTGCTCAACCTTCCTTATGGTCCAATTTTTACACCTGTACACAACTACTGGAAAAATCATAGCTTTGACTATACAGACCTTTGTTGGCAAATTGATGTCTATACTTTTTTAATACTCTGTCTAGGTTATGATAGCTCTCCTTCTATGGAGCAAACATCTTTTAATTTCGTCACTGCAGTTGCCATTCACAGTGATTCTGGAGCCCTAAGAAGTTCTGTCTCTGTTCTACTTTTTCCCCTTCCATTTGCCGTAAAGTGATGGGACTGGGTGCCAGCATCTTAGTTTTTTGAGTGTTGAGTTTTCAGCCAACTTTTTCACTCTTCTCTTTCACTTTCATCAAGAGGCTTTTTAATTCCTCTTCAGTTTCTGCCATTAGAGTGGTGTCACTTGGATATCTGAAGTGAAGTGAAGTGAAGTCGCTCAGTCGTGTCCAACTCTTTGCGACCCCATGGACTGTAGCCTACCAGGCTCCTCTGTCCCTGGGATTTTCCAGGCAGTAGTACTGGAGTGGATTGCCATTTCCTTCTGCAGCGGATCTTCCTGACCCAGGGATTGAACCTGGGTCTCCTGCATTGTAGACAGATGCTTTACCATCTGAGCCACTAGGGAAGTCTGAGGTTGTTAATATTTCTCCTGGAAATCTTGATTCCAGCTTGTGATTCATCCAGCCTGGCATTTCACATGATATACTCTGCATAGAAGTTAAGCAGGGTAAAAATATACAGCCTTGACGTACTCTTTCCTGGTTTTGAACCAGTCCATTGTTCCATGTGCGGTTCTAATTATTGCTTCTTGATCTGCATGTAGGTTTCTCAGTAAACAGGTAAGGTGGTCTGGTATTCCCATTTCTCTAAGAATTTTTCACAGTTGTTGTGATCCACACAAACAAAGGCTTTAGCATGATCTTTGAAGCAGAAGTATATGTTTTTCTGAAATTCCTTTGCTTTCTCTGTGATCCAGCAAATGTTGGCAATTTGATCTCTAATTCCTCTGCCTGTCCTCAACCCAGCTTCCACTTCTGGAAGTTCTCAGTTCATGTACTGTTGAAGCCTAGCTTGGAGGATTTTGAGTATTATCTTGCTAGCGTGTGAAATGAGTGCAATTGTGCCATAGTTTGAACATTCTTTGTCATTGCCCTTCTTTGGGACTGAAATGAAAGCTGACCTTTTCCAGTCCTGTGGCCATTGCTGATTTATCTAAATTTGCTGACATATTGAGTGCAGCACTTTCATAGCATCAACTTCTAGGATTTGAAATAGCTCAGCTAAAATTCCATCACCTCCACGCATTTTGTTCCTAGCGATGCTTCCTAAGGCCCACTTGACTTCACACTCCAGGATGTCTGGCTATAGGTGAATGACCACACCATGGTGGGTATCCAGGTCATTAGCACCTTTTTTGGTACAGTTCTTCTGTGTATTCTTGCTGCCTCTTCCTAATCTCTTCTGCTCCTGTAGGGTTTTACTCTACCACAACAGTCTCTTCTCTTTGATTTTATTAAAGAAGAAAAAGCATTTTATTTGATTTTTAAGATATACTTTTTTTTCACTTTGAAGTTTTAAATCTCTTTCTCTGGTATGATTTTTGGTACTTGGATAGGCCCCACCTGCCAATCTATAGATGGGCCTATTTTGCAAATGAGTTCAGTTAAAATTAGAGTAACATATTGAAGAAACTAAACCAAATATATATTTATATATTTGTGAAATGGGGTTACTATTGTATTCTATACTTACGAAAGGAAGTCTGCTGATTTGGGCTTAGCTTACTGTCCAGTTCATCTAGTTTTTAGAAATAACGTGAGATGTCATTAGAGAAAGAATGACACTGAAAGCAATTTTTGCGAACACCAGACCTCATCCTTAAGCTTTCCTGGCTTTAACCCACCTCTAGCTCCATTCATTCAGTATTTGTATTCCTCGGTTTTATAAGTGAGAGGCAAGAAGGAGAAGAGAAGATCAAAAAAAAAAAGTAGTGGAGATACAAAACCAGTATATTTTGGAAATTGTTAACCATTCCAAAGAGAGCAATACATTTTTGTAATGTGACCCTTTATACACTCAGATGAGAAATAATAATCACAGAGGTAAAAGGTACCTTTGCATTAGATAGCTGTTCCCTTTTCTGGTGCATGCGTGCATGCTCAGTCCTTTCAGTCATGTCCAACTCTTTGCAACCCTGTGAACCGTAGCCCACCAAGCTCCTCTGTCCATGGGATTCTCCAGGCAAGAATACTGGAGTGGGTTTGCCATATCCTCCTCCAGGGGGATCTTCCCAACCCAGGGAAAGAATGTGTGCCTCCTGTGTTTCCTGCACTGCAGGTGGATTCTTTACCACTGAGCCACTGGCATTGTTGGCAATGGTAACTGCCATTGTTACCTCTTATGAAATACTTCTACCACCCAGGTGACATGTGATGGAGGAAAGACTGGCTGGGATTTACATCAACTCATCTGACCTCAAAGTGGCAATCGATTCCTAGATTCTCTCTATCCTGTAAAGTGCTGTGACCTACTAAAGGATACAACACATTAGAAAATACTTCTTAGCTCTCAAAATAATTCTGAGTCTTAATTTTATACCACTGTTATCTTCTCTGAATGATACTGCACTGTGTCTCTATTTCAGAAATCGCTGATATTCTTGTTAAGAAACTTGCTGAGCTACCTTTTATTGACTCAGCAAATATTTACTGGGAAAAAGGATCTCTGTTTTGATTACTGATAGATCGGTAGGTGCCTAGAGCACCTCCTTCAAACATAGTAGGTACTCAGTAAATGTTGGCAGATTAACAAATTTATTCAGTGCCTATAATGGATTAAGCTGTGTAGTGTGCAATATATGGATCACATCCCTGCCATTGTATAGTGTTCCAATTGGGCAGTTTTCAAAGCTGTTTTTCTTTATAGTGTGGTGGCAGTAATTAACTTTTAGAGATAGGTAAAATGAAAGATTTAGATAATGGTAAAAAAAATTATTATAATGCAGCATTCCTAAAAATACTTGAAAAATTTAATTTGGATATTTAAGAGAAAATGGAAATCATTATTTAAAATACCTATATGAATTATGTGCCCAGTACCTTTTTTTGTTTGCTTGTTTGTTAATGTTATTTTATTTGCTAAGAATGTCCATGTTTTATTCCTGAACTATTATATTCCTGAACTAAAAATTTAATATTGTCATGTTAAATAATAATAATAATTCAGATATTGCTGACAAAATTTATTGAGTAGAATTGTTCCTTTTTTCTTCTCTACCCTTGAAGAAATGGAAGTATGTTTAATGTATTGGAGAAATGTAGCAATTATTAAAGAACTTTGAATAAAAACCTCCTAAGACTAGTCATGGTGGAATTCAGAAATTTGGTGAACATTAACTGGTATGACATTTGCTGGGGCAAGTGGTAAATGTTGAAAAAGTATCCACTTGCCTTGTATGGCATATACGCACCAAGGCTGAGATGCATTGTGTCCCTGGGGTAATCATCCGAAATGCCTTTCATCTGTTTCACAGACTCAATCCTGTACAGAAACTTTCACTCTAAGACCACACTGAAGACACATCTGTGCTTAAGAATGCAGATTTTTAAAAAACATATACATATATATACACATACATGTGTGTGTGTGTCCATATTAAGTTATTTAAAATAATCTGTCTTTTATAGCAGACTCTTGATTTTCATCAGGGTATATTCTCAACTCTTCTCCGTTAGAGGAGTCACTTACTATGTAATATTGATACTTGAGAGAAAAGACTAAGTCATTTTTGTACGTTTCCAGAAATCACTTACTTATTTCAGAAGAGGTTTGATAACCCAAATCAATCTTTATTTTAGTTAATTAATTTTAAAAAAATGTTTTTTTGGTTGCACTACACAGCTTGTTTGGATCTTAGTTCCTCGACCAGGAATTGAGCCCAGGCACCTAGCAGTGAAAGTGCAGAGTCCTAACTACTGGACCACCAGGGAATTCATTCAAATCAATCTTTTAATGGGGAGAGGATGTGTAGGAAGCATATTGTACTAGAGACCTTCACACACACACTTTAGGCCTTTGGATCATGAGAATCAGAACATCCCCTACAGTAAATCCTAGCTGTTTATTAGGAAAAGATAGCCATCAAATACAGAGTTAAGGGAACAGTTTGGAATCAGTATGTACACACTGCTGAATTTAAAATGGATAACCAACAAGGATGTGCTGTATAGTACAGGGAACTTTGCTTAATGTCATGAGGCAGCCTGGAGAACATATACATGTATATGTATGGCTGAGTTGTTTTGTTATGCACCTGGAACAATCACAGCATTGTTAATCAGCTATATTTCTATATAAAATTAAAAGTTTTTTAAAAATAAAGAGTTTCTGAGTGTGTGCCAGAGTGCTTAGAGGGAGAGCCAGGGGGACCCTGCAACAGTCTCCACTTGGGGCAAATGCTGCCCAAGTATTTTCAGTCCATGTCAGACAAGGTTTGGGGTGCTGGTTTGGTCTTAATCTAAAGAATACTCTGGCCCAGGCATTTGGCTCAATGTCGGAATGTCTTTCATGTTTGAGTCGAGCTATGGAGAATTCACCTTAGAGTGGAGCAAATGCCCTAGACCAGACTTCTATGAGCGTTGCACATTCAACAATAGACACTATTCTCAGTGATTACCAAGAATTCAATTACACGTCCTTTTCAGCACTAAAGGGCTGCATCTTTAACATCAAAGCATGGCTTTGTGTTTGTCCATCACTCATCCTTTATGAATACTTTCTTTATATGCCTGTGTCATATAAATATGTATGTGTATGGGGTGTGATTATGAAGCAATAAGACCTTCAATAATATATATACTGCAGTGTGTATGAACACTGTTCCCTTCTAAGTACAGACTTTTAAATTTTATGATATATTGTGTTACAGGAAAAAGTGATAACAGATTTTCATTGTATAATTTGGATTTTATTTTCCTACTTAAAATAGATTTCAGTATTCATGTTATTATAAGACTTAACAGAACAAAGATCAACTTAAAGATCGTCTATATTAGTGTTATGTCTGAGACCTGGTCAAAGATATCTCTGGAAGCCAACCTAGTAAGGGAGAGGAAATCCTGCTGAGGCCTGGTGCCTTAACGACCTTCCCTGTAAGGAGTAATGCAGAGACAAAGAGGTTGATATCCTCTGCATCCAGGATTACCATAAGAGGCTCTGTTATTTCAGCAGTGCCAACTCCAAGGTCTTCTGCCTTCTGGCATATGAGCCATCCAAGAAAACCTTTATATGTGTTTTGCTTTTTTAAAAAAAATATTTCTTCTTGGTCACCTATGTAATCATGGATTTGTCTAAGTACCATGAATGTGTATTTCATCGACCAATTTGTTCTTTTATTCAGTATGTATGTGTTGAGCACCTGCTCACATAGTCTAGGAAAAATTTACTCTTTAGAACTAAACATCTTCATTGCTGATGGTATTTGCAAGAATATGCAAAGACTTCTAAAGATAAATACCAAAAGAATTCCAAATAGGTTTTGGGCATCACTTGGAATAAGTATGTAGCATGAAGCTTCACAAGGAGATGACTCTCATATCTATTTTAGCCCTAAGAGTTCTGGGATATACATGCATAGATTCCATATTCTAGTGCCACTTAAAAAAAAAGTTTCTCTACTGTGTCCATTAGCCACATGTAAGTAGCTGGAGGCAGGGGAGGGAGAGGAATGTACGGAAATGTGTCTGACTTGGGATGTCTCGTTTTCCAGTATCCCTGCCAAGGGCTGGCAAGCCCAGAAAGGCAGAGGCTGGCACTGTTCCCTGTGGCGCTCCGCCCTTCATGGCATACCCCATCAGACGCCTGTTCTAGGCGTGACCCAGATTCCCTAGCTGATGCTTGGGTCCAGCAGTGCCCATCACGTTTTCTTTTTTCTGTTCCCTCATCTCTTTATCTCAAGTCTAGCTTAGCCATTAAGTTGTAAGAAATGCTCCAAAAGCCTGTGCCAAATTGTGTCTGCCCTTCTCAGTGGCACACACCCAACTGTCAGTTGACAGGTGGACACACCACCTGGGGAACAGTTATCTTCCTGCACCAGATGGAGTTTCACTGGTCCAGGAGAAGGCCCACGACTGGGCTGCTAGAACAGATGCTCTGCAGACAGTCTGGATCTCCACTTTCCTCATCCTGCCATTGTTCCACCTTCTCTCACCGTGGGTGTAGATGTGAGCAGAGTTCTCTAGCATTCTAAGAGATTTCCAAACTTAAAACTTCTCTACTAAATGGATGTTTGAGAAACAATCTTTAGCCCTCTAAAGCTTAAGAAAGAAAATCTCTAAAAGCAGAGATGTAGAAGTATGGAATTTGAATAGTGACCTTAAAAAACATAAGTTATGAAAACATTTGTATTAGCCATTGCCAAAAGGTTATTTGGCTGGTGTTGGGAGTGTTGACACTTTAACTGGCTTTTTCACCTCTCAATAGCACAATTTGGATTTAAATCTATTTATGGTAAATGGTCACACAGAGAAAGTAGTATCTTCCAGATTTCCGAAGTGTGGAAGAAAAAATTTTTGTGGTCTGATACATTTCCTTGTTTTATTATAAATAATTGAAAAAATGTGAAAGTGGATTCCTTTGATTTCCAACCTAGTACTTAAAAATTTTAGAGGAAATTTAGTTTAGTGAAACTTGTTTTTCAAATAGGAAAAAAACCCAAATGTTTTCAATTTTGCCTTTCAGCCATAAACCATCTGCATTATGACAAATGACTCATCAATTTTAGTAAAAGGAGTCTAAATGTCCCATCTTGTTATAGCCCCTTGCAGTTGTGTTACAAAGATGTCTTGCAACCTTCTACCTCATGCAAGAAGGGTACCATGGCACATCATCTTTATCTCATCATTTTAAGGATTTTCTAATTGGCCTCCTGTTTCCTCCTTTTTCCTCTCTATCCTTCCTTCTGACCTTCCTCCCATTCTTTCTTCTTTTTTCCTTCCTTCACTTATTGTGAAATACTATATTAAAAATGTGAAAAACATGTAGGACCATGTTTGTGGTTTAAAGAATAGTATAACAAATGCTAGTATCCCTGCATCCGCATTCTAGAATAGCACCTTATTCATCTCTGTGCCCTTTATTTGCATGTGACTCACTACCTCCCCACCCAAAAACAATCACTGTCTTGAATTTTGTGTTGCCTATTTCCTTGCTTCCATCACCTCTGTATTACATAGTGCTGTGCCTGATTTGACCTTTATGTAGGTTAAGAACTCATACTGTGAAACATGTTCTGTGATTCTCTGTTGGTTCATGATTACGTTTTTTGCAATGCATCCATGTTTATCATGGTGGCTATTATTCATTCCTTTTCATTGCTATATAATGTTCTATCATATATCACTGTTCATCCACTCTACTCTTGAGGTATATTTTCCATTGTTGTTTACATTGTTTGGATATTGAAGAAAACTGTTGTGAACATTTCTCAGTGTTTCTGATTTATATATACAAACATTTCATAATAGTATATACCTAAAAAATGTAAGGATTTTGAAGTACCTGCATATTCAACCTTATTAGGTACTACCGAGACACTTTCCAGAGTATATGAAAATACCTTTTGTTCATATCCCTGTCAATATGTGGAATTATCTTGCTTTTTATATTTGGCCAATCTTTGTGGATAATTTGACATTTTATGTTAACATTTTATGTTATAACATTTTATGTTATATCAGCAACATCTAATTGTTGCTATTATATACAAGAAATTTTACATTGATATCTTTTTGTAGCCAGCAAACTTGCTAGACTTTCATCTTTATGATTTATCTGTATATTCTATGATTTTTCTGTGTGCATCAATTTCATCAGTAAATAACAGCTTGTTTCTTCCTATCTATGTGTTATTTCTATTCCCTTTTCTTATCTTCCTGCACTGACTTGGGGCTTCAGGACAATTTTGAATAGAATTGGTGACAAGTGTTCTCCTCTCCTTCTGACTTAGAAAGGAGTGGCTTTGAAACATTTCCTCTTTAACGATGATGTTTACTACAGGCTATTTATTTTATTTTATTTTATTTATTTATTTTTTTTTTTTTAGTTTTTTATTTTTTAAATTTTAAAATCTTTAATTCTTACATGCATTCCCAAACATGATGTATTTATTTAGAAAAATGACTTTAATCCATTAGAAGATGAAGGACAGTCTTGTAAAAGCTGTTCTTTTCTGTTGTGAAATAGATTTTATGATGAATGGATATGGAAATTTATCCAGTGCTTTTTAAATTATTATTGGGAGAGTTACATGATTTTTCCTTATTAATAGTAACCTATTAATATAGTAATTACCTAAATTTATTATCTAATATTTAATCACACTTGCATAGTTAGGTGTGATGGCCACAGAAGAAATGTCAGAAGTTCTCTGCTCTTAATTAACTTAAAGTCTAATTGAAGAGACAAAAAACATGATTAAAGAAAAGTTAATAGATGCCAGAAGGGTATGTTGTAATTATTTGCCACATTAATGGGGCTTTGAGTTCTTCTGGCAAAAACTACTATGGGCTGTAGTGGACTGAGCCAGCTTCCTGCAGGGATTCTGGGGCTGAAGCTAGAAGAATGGCTATTGATCTTTTATGACCCTGAATAGCATTGCTTTGGTTTACCAAATCACATACCTGCTTTTTGAGATTTGAATACTGGTTTCAAGTCATCATTCACGTGGAGTCACTACTGCTTAGTGAGGTTGCATTTGTCTGACAAAGCCACTCTTAGGATCTGCTCTGTTCCCAGCCAACATTTTGCTGCTGCTTAGCTTTTATGTCATTAGTCCGATCCTGAATTTGCTGCTATAAAACAAGCTTCGTAAATATTTGGACTTTTTCCTCCCCTTAATAAACTATTTGATTTTCAAGGCTGATTGGAAAAGAAGTTAATTAAGAATGATTAAACAAACCATCATAAGGCACCAATAATAGGAATAGGACTCCAATTGGGTCCTGTGTAAATGACTAATCATACTTGCCCTCAGAAAGCTTCAAACTGTCTCCTGGGAAGTTTAAAATTCAGTGAGATTGGTGCACTGCTGTCCTTGAACATCAAGTAATTAAGATTCTCATTTTTATCTCATTGGGGATGATTTTTGCCTCAGTGGTTTCAAGAAAGTTACTCTACCTCTGAACAGGCTGAGAAAATCATTTTACTGGGTAATGGGTCCAAGACAACAAGAAACTTAACTTTTCAGTGGCCAAAATAGTTTATTTTTTCATTATTTTCTTTCAGAGTTCTACTTGTACGCATCTTTGTATTTTGCTTGACACAGCCCTCCAGGTTCTTCTTTTACAGTTCTTCACGTTTTCTGTCCTTCTCATCACATGTGTGCCTACCCCAGTTTTGACAGTCCTGTAAGACCTCTTCAGTCAGTGCTGCTGCCTTCCCATTCTTTCTGCCTTGATTTACTCATATCCTTCTGATAACTCCTCACTTTTAGAATGAGTTGTTTTTTCTTCCCTTGGTCTCTTTGTGTTTTGCTCTGTTCCCTGTTCTCATTCTTTATTATCTTTACACATGCTTTTGGAAAGATCTGTGTTAGTTGGCAACACATCTGCCGCATTAACATGAACATTGTAATTGCTGGTGCCCAGGATGCATCACGTTTCTGTAGCTGTACAGTCAATCAGCTAATATACAAAATACAGTATTATGATTATGCTTACTAACATTTGGAGCCATTTAGTGTTGTTCCTGACAGCTGTAGGTGTGGTAACAGCATTTCTGGCTTCCTCCATTGTTGGCTTTGTAAGCATAGTAAATGCCAACAGAAACGAGTCACATGTTTAAATTTTAGCAGACTGGAATATCTGTGGTAAATACAGTTGTGCCCTAGTATCTCTGCCATTCCTTGTAGCTGTCCAAACCAGGGGTGCTGCTTCCTGAAAGTAGAGAAATCAAGGACTCCAACCATAACACGGTTTTGGTTTTTGCTCTTAAGATCTGGGACTACAGAGTCCTAAAGTAGCAAAATATCATGGTTTTGTTAGCTGTAGCCTCAAGTTGTGAGTAGTACCATCTAGGTTACCCTCAGACAACTTTCTTCTGCCTACTCAATTTTAAAATGAAAATAATATATTCATCCACACTTGAGGAACATTTGAAAAAGGTCAGTGAAACTATAAAAATTATTTGGCTCTACAACTGGTTTTAGAGTTTGCATGTGTAAATTTTTTGCATTTAGACTTTGCATTTGTAAATTTCTTGTCTCTCCTTGATATCTTCATGTTTTGTCCTCTTTTCAAATCATTAAGTCACCTGCCTATATGAACTTGACTCTCATCTTTGTGAGAAGCAAAATCAAAGAAAAATGAAGGCCCAATTCATAGTACTTATCATTAGGCCTTATTTTTGCTTAATTCATTTGATTTCTTTTTATTCCTGGTTTAATGGGCTAGTGTAAATTTTTATGACCAGTTGACATGCATGGTTCATGAAGTGTTAGGATAGGTGGGGAGCAGTAATATTCATGGATTCCCCATGCTGTCCGGGGAGGTCATAAAATACACTGCAGTCAAGGTGAACAGTCATCACTTCAAGAAATCTGTTTACCTGAAAGACTGATAAAATTTACATTTGATGAATACACATTGAAGCCACTGCAAAATACATATGCATGAATTACGCTTATTTACTAACCCCTTCATTTCTTGTACGTCTTGAAGGAAGGCTTGTCTCAGGTTATGAAACATCTCTCTAAAGCCCTTATAAGTAGGGTGAGGCTATTTGCATTTACAGAATTTTAGGACTAAAGAGTCATACAGGAGATTTTGTTTAAAGCCTATAAATTCCAAAGTGATAATACGTCTAAGTACACATCAGACCTGACCTAGATTAGTCTGAAGTGTCCAGATGATAAAGTCTTTATGTGTGATACCCAGAGCCCTAGGCTACCCAGAGTTGAGTACTATAAAGGGTGAGTACTTAGGGTGTTAAATTTATAAGCCTGCCTAGTGAAAATCTTTCAGAGAAAATAGCAGTAGAAAATGTTCGAAAGGCCAAAGATGTCTGTATTTAAGAGTACAACTTAGAAAATGTTGGTCTAATAACTTTTACTGCAATTTACAGGTGAATAGCTGAAGGAAATTTTAAAATGTTTTATATGCAGATGCCAGATATTTTATACCAATGCTAATCAAATTATTTGTGATAAAGGACTGATTCCTACCACCTCATCCCCAACCCAACACTGACCAATATTCTTTATCTATATGTTCTGTGAGATGAGACCACTGATCACATATTTGGAAGTCACAGCCATGTCAAATGCTGTCAAACATCTCAGTTCTTATTCTCTATTTCTGTACTTATTTTGTCTGTGGCCTGGTCTGATTTTCAGATTATACTTTAAATAGCATCGCTCTAAACTATAGCAAAGGAAAAAGAAATGAGATCAGCAGAAGTAAATTAATGTAAACAATAGATATGAACTGTGAAATTGAACTGTGAGACTAGTTACATGTTATTAAGTAAAATCAAAGATTATCCTGTGATTTATTTTAATCCCTGATAGTTTACCGAGCACTCTGAAGATCAGGGGTTAAGACAGTCCATTATTTTGTGCTCTTTCCGTATCAGTAGTAGACAAGGTAGAAGTGTAGAATCATTTCACCCAAAGTGAATGAATTCAGCCCTTCCCAGAGTGTAGTATCTGAGATGTATTTGTTCTATAGTTCAGTGAAATGGTTTCTCAAATTTCATGGTTGTTTTTTATTAAAATCTGTGTATACATACACTCAGACATTAGCCAAAGCAATAATATCTGAACCATAAAACCGCCTCACTAAGGATTCATAAATATGACCTCTCCCACCCAATCATTTTCAAATCATGTTTATCCCTTTAGCAGCTTCCAAGATGATGTTTTTCAACTCCCTTTACACCCTAAAAATTTGCTTGGATGAGTGAAATCAGTTGCAGTCCTCTTAGCCAGAACATGGTGCCACACCCTTGGCAGGTAGGCAATGTTGTCTTCATGTGTTTGCAGAATTTCTGAGCATTACCACTCTGTCCTCCAGAGAGCACTCAGTCCTCCCCCGTCAGCTTACAGTGCAGGAATGCCACAGGCACATCTAGCTCTGGAGGGGAAATGACAGTGTCAGGGCTCCCCCCAACTCTGTGCATGCAGAGTTCCTACAAAAATGATGGGGGTGAGGGTGGTGGTGAGATGGAAGGGTGGACACAGAGCTTATTCTTTCTCCTGCACTATTTCCCTCAAAAAAAAAAAAAAAAGAAAGAAAGGTAAATTTAAATAGATCACTTTAAGTTACAGCCTCTGGATCTTTTCCAAAGAAAGTCAACACCACTGCAGTGGCCCCAAAACTATCCTATTCCTCCACCCCTGTGGGAGTGTCCAGATCTCTAAGATTAGATGAGCCCAAGAATAGTCTTACCCCACCCAGCCATTCTATCAGCAGCCATCTGTGGCTTGAGAATCAGCTCCCATTCTGAGCCTTATGGTGTCCTTAGAGGCCTCAGAGAACACTTGTGGGTTTGGTCACATAAACTGAGAGTGCCAGGCTCACTCACTGAGGTGCAAGGGCATTCCAGAGTTTCCAGTGCCCTTCACTCCTGGCCTGGCCCATTTCCAGTGGTCCTCCTGAAAGGCTTCCTGATTCCCAGGAGGAGTTGTAACTCCTCCCAAAAACTAGAGGCTCAGCCTCTTGGTTCCCATAGTACCTTGGTTACAGGATAAACACTAGCAGTGTGGGGATTACTACCCCACATTGATCACTCAATCCTCTTGTTGTCTGTATGATTAATTCCCACAACCCCCACCTTATTCCATTAAACACAGCACGTGTTTAGTAAATCTGTTGAACAATGAATGACTGATTAGAATGATAAGCCTTGTCTAAAGTATTGTTACCCTTTAAAACAGAAAAACAAACAAAAACTCCCCTATTAAACAGTTCAAATAATTGTTAACTGTTTTAAAGAACTCCTTCTTTAAAATAGTTTTCTTTATATGATTGTGGTCATTGTTACAATTCTAATCAATTATTTACTTCAGGAAGCTTATGAGCTGTAAATTTGGCAACCTGAATATCCAGTGTTTACCATATACCTATAATACAATGAATGCATTTTTAAAAGCTTCTAAATAAGGAGAAATTATAGTTTCCCAAGATACTTTCTCATGAAAAATTTTTGACCAGAAGTAGCAATATGTGTCACATGTAAATGTATCCAAATTCATTTCATTATCAGTATCCATCCAAAGCACATTTAATTCTTGCACAACCGCCCCTACTACTATAAGTTAGTCGAATGGGCAGAGTACTCAGTCCTCATAGCATGGAATATTTAAGAAAAGCATTTAAAAATTAAAGTGTACCAATGACTCTATTCCTGTTGCTTAGGACTTCTCTCTTGTTCCATGAGTCTCAATTACTAAAGTGACTACAGTGGCACTATGGATTTGCTACACAAACACCCAGCAGAACTCATGAACCTTTCTCTGTCCTTTCTTCCTCTTTTTAAGTTGGAAGGCATTGCTCATGAACGGTAGTACTTTGATTTGTTCCCTTGACCGTAGAAAGACAGCATGGTTATTTCTTCCCCGATAAATCAAGTCCCATTGCCAGATATAACTACTGGGAAAAAGAAATGCACTGTGTGAATTTCTAACTTCTAGACATAGCCCATTTGCTTACATAATCTCCTTTATGTTTCCGTTAGGTATTTTCACCCTCAAATATGGAGGTATATAGGTCTTTATCAATGTCTTAAAGTTTTCCTATATTTTTAAGAAAGGTAGCCACTCATCCAAAGTCAGAAATAAAATGGCAGAATTCCTTGCAATCTGGATCTTTTAACATGTCCAATTCTTCAGCAACTTCTGTTTCTTTAAGATCCTATTTCATGAGGAGGTTTGATGAGATTTGCACATGATATTTTTTCCCCTCTAAATAATGGGCTTCAGAAGGAAGAACTAGGCAGCAACTGAAGCCTCGGCTCCCTTCTCTGCACTTCAAACATACAAGAGCCATGTAGTCTCTGAGACCAATAGGAGAAAAACAGCATCTTTGGTATAAGGTTGGGGTGCCTTCTTCCTGTCTCAGCTGAGAGTAGTTGAGTAGATGAGTGTCTTTAGTGTATCAAGGGCAGACAGAATATATTCAACTTAGAGCAGCCACTGCAGTGAAAAGAGATAATTTTCTTTTTATAATGATGCAAAACTTTTTATAAGACTGTTTTTCCTTTCCAATATGCATGTCTGTCATACATACATGTGTATGTATTTGTGAGTTTCAAATAGATACAGCTTAGCATTATTGCGTATCATCTTGTGGTAATTTCTCAAGAGCCTATAAGGAAAGATCATAAAGCCTGAACATTCCCTCTGAAAGTGTTTTAGGATTTTAATTCAATAGTTTTGTGTTCAGTAGTGGAGCATTTTCCTGTTTCTTCCATTATGCAGAAGATGCAGGAAGTTGATTGGCATTCAAGAATCAAGTTGAATAAGAAATACTCAACTTTAATCAAGATTAGAAGCACACATTGGGATGGAGATGCTCACACCATGAGAAGCCTTGAAAAGTTAGGACTGGTTGAGGGGGACCCATGTCTTCCTTCTGTAGAACATAATAAATGCCTCAAGGGAATGGTTGTCAGGGACTGTTTCAGTTCTTTCTTAAATTGAATATGTTTGTTATACAATCCCATTTTAACTCATTAGTGGAATACACAAGAAGCAATTCTTTCAAATAGACTAAATACTTTTAATTGCGTTTTAAATTTAGTTTAAAGTTTTCAAACTAAGGCTAGGTAGAAATCAGAAAAGAACCAATAACTAAACACACATAAACTTTATATAATAGTACACTTTCATGAATGACATAGGATATGAATCTTCTTTAAGCTATGCACTGAATTATGTCCCCTCAAAATCCATATGCTGAAGCCCTAACCCATAATGTGACTTTATTTTATGAGGTAATTAATTTTAAAGGAAGTCATAAGGGTGAGGTCTCCTAATCCAGTGGAATAGATGGCCTTTTAGGAAGAGGAAAAAAGACCTCGCCACTCCCTACACCCCTGCAAGGGTACAGCAAGAAGGTAGCCATTTGGAAGCCAGGAAGAAAGCCTTCACCAGAAACTAACCACGGTGGTACCTTGATTTTTGGACTTTTCTAGCCTCCAGAACTGTGAGAAATAAATTTCTGTTGTTTAAGCCACCAAGTCATTGTGGTCTTTTGTCATGGCAGTTCAAACAGACTAAGCAACTTACAGTCTTGAAAATGGAAGAACTTTCAGGTCTCCATCCACTTCCAGTCAGTGATATTTGTTTCATCTCCACTGCTCCTTTGTGACATTTAAAGGATATGGTGCTTCTGTAGCACTGAGCTGAATTTGCTCTAGTGAATAAACTTCTCAGGATTCTTTTTTCACTCCCTCTTTGATATTTATATTTTATGAATTTTGAACATGAATATTTATTTGAAATTAATGTTTAAGTACTTGGTTTTAACATGTTTCCATGATTATTTCAAGTGATGTTAAGAAAAAAAAGTACAAAACTTCAGGCCTCTTTTTTTAATTGGGGTTGGTAAGGACATGATTCAAGCAAAAATGATTTTATTGTCCTATCTAAATGCCTACTTTAAAAAATCTTTGAAAGGCTGAAATTGTCCACCTCCCAAGGCAAATTTGAAGAATCGCACATAAAAATGAAAAGCTTGAGTAAGTAATTAAGTCCGGTGCCCTATGCACCCAGCAGTACCGAGTGAATTCTCTGCTTGGCAATGACGACTTTCACATCTCCCCTCAACTCTCCACCTCGCTTGGGTGAAATATCTAAATACTTTACATCTTCAGGAATATTCTAGTTGTAGAGAGTACCTAAACCTGTCTCAAGTGTAGAATTTCTTGATCTTGTTTTATTGAAAATGATGACACCTTCCTAGAAGTACTTTGTAATTCAAGGAACTAATACAGGACCTTGTTCATACAAAATGCCCAGAGAAGGTTGTTTCTTAAAAGATTAAATAAACAGACATTTAAAAATTCCTTTTATTTTGAATTTTTGGTGTTTTAACACAGTTTAGATCACTACCCTCTACCCTTTGCCCAATTTCCTATAGATTGTCTGTCTGTCTACCTACTTCATTTAGAAAGAATATCTAGAAAGGGGGATTTTTTTACATTTGTTTCTTCCCTCATCAACATTTCTTAATTTTACTACATTTAAAAAATAAAAGGAGGGGCTATTCGAAATGAGTTTCAGAAAGTATTGATATTATGTAGGTTTGCAAGTTATTTTGTAGGTTTGCCTGAAAAGAATAATTTTCAGGCAGAGGAATTCTGCATTAGCACTTAATGTGGGACCTATTTGCCTGTTGCTTGGTTCTCTTTTAAGATTCATGGTTATATTCATTTTCTTTCAGTTCTTTATTCTGTGGTTATTGGGTTGGATGGTTTTGGTTCTGGTCAACAATGGATGCTTTGAGTAAAGAACTTCAATGCATAATTATTCAATGAAATCATAGTGAAGTGATGAGATGACAAAAAGCCAACTTATTTTCAGGAACTAAAAATAATGCTAAAATATAAGCATTAATCCTTACTTGAATATTCCAGCATCTGACCTTTTCCTGATCATTTTACATGTTTATATAAAGTATAATTTAAGATTAAAAATTTTTGAAATATTACTTGCTATTCAACTTTAAATATCATTTCCTTTCTAAGTACTAAATTTGATATTTTAGTGAAATCTAAAACTACTGAATTCTTTGCATTAAATAAGGGATTGCTAGCAATCCACTTAAAAATAATATCACTCCTTTGTCACTTTGGTTTAGTGATACTTTACAGTAGCACTTAAACATAATAAAAATTTTAAATGGTTACACTGATTTTCATGCTATTGGATTCACTCTGATAGTGAGTTAGCTTATATGTAATAATTTTTCTTTATGATATAATATATTCACTAAAGCATTTTTGGTAGTTAGAAATGATGCTCGTTCTACTTGTATGGTTTAGAAAATGTGCATCAGTCTTTCTTTATGAGAATAGTCATTGTAACTTAGTGTTAGGAAGGTCAGTGATTTTGGAGGGAACTTCTGTCTTATTTCATCTTTTCAGGAAGTGATGGAAAAGGGTTGAATATTTGCAGTGGGCCAGTGCTATTAAAAAGCAGAGACATTACTTTGTCAACAAAGGTCCATCTTGCAAGGCTATGGTTTTTCCAGTAGTCATGTGTGGATGTGAGAGTTAGACTATAAAGAAAGCTGCGTGCCAAAGAATTGATGCTTTTGAACTGTGGTGTTGGTAAAGACTCTTGAGAGTCCCTTGTACTGCAAGGAGAAACAACCAGTCCATTCTAAAAGAGATCAGTCCTGGGTGTTCATTGGAAGGACTGATGCTGAAACTGAAACTCCAATAATTTGACCACCTCATGCGAAGAGCTGACTCATTAGAAAAGACCCTGATGCTGGGAAAGATTGAGGGCAGGAGGAGACGGGGACGACAGAAGATGAGATGGTTAGATGACTCAATGGACATGAGTTTGGGAAACTCTGGGAGTTGGTGATGAACAGGGAGGCCTGGTGTGCTGTAGTTCATGAGGTCGCAAAGAGTTGGACATGACTGAGCAACTAAACCGAACTGACTGCTTTTAAAACTATGGAAGCCTAGTATACCTTCTTATATACATCTAAATAGAAGTTTAAATAAAACTCATTCAGAAGGAGTCATTGAGCTTCAAGTGTATGTCATTTGGTGACTTGAAGATTTCCATGTTTATGAGTTCAAGTTGTTTCTTTACTTACGGCATTGGACAGTGAATTATTAATACATACAGTGAGTGGAGCCATATTACTGTCTGGCTTCTTAAGTATTTTAATCTTTACTGTTATATCACACTGTGGAATAAGCACTATATTATATTCAAAGCAAAAGCTTTTCTGAGTATTTTTCATTAATTGTGATACATCTGATGCTTAGGAGAAAATTGGATTCAGCTTCAAGAGAAAAACTCAACAATTTGGTCATAAGGAATAACTCACTGTTTGCCTTTTCTTTTTTTGACATATTAACCTTAAGATGACATCATACATAATGGACAAATAAAATTAAATTCAAGGGAATCTTATGTGGGCAGTCAGTCCCTTTAAATACTACAAATTTTGTTGTTTTAAAGAATTAATTCAGAGCTTATTGAGATTCAGTGTAATCAATTAGCATAATTTAAGAAGACACTGTCATCTTGTGTTTTTCTTATAATGCTTTATTAATACGTGTTTTGAAAGGGATGGTTTCTTAGATTCCAGAATATGCCAAAATGGTCACAAACGTAAAATGTCTTTTGAAATGCAGTTAAAAATCTAAGGTCAGGATTGACCCTTCTACTCAGCCCTCTCCCACCTTACTTTGGGGTAAAGACCTCCTATCGTTCCCAGGTAACAAAAGACAGCACACCTGGATTGAGGATTACACTTTAAAACAGAATGTTGGAAAAAAGTCTGAAGCTATTTATCTATTATCAGGGCTTACTGTCTTATCAGTTGTTTTTTACAGACCCAAGACATTACTGGAACATTTAATGAAAATGTTCAGACATTTTTTCCCTTGAAACAGTGAGTTTTCCCCAGTGATGTCTGATATAGAACACTAAATTCCTTCATACCTTTTAAATATTTTATGCTTTGTTGTTTGGAAGGCAGGTACCTCTGTTGTGAAATCATTACGTTTACTCAGTTTCTGAGTTCATTTTTCTAAGGAATGCTTCCAGGAAGTGGACGGTCATCACTCCACTCTGTCTTCCAGGACTATCCCTTGAAAAGCTTGATGAACTGTCCAACAGGATGGATTTCTGTTTTGGCATTTTGTGTCGCTTCTTTGAATCCAAGTTTTCTGTGTTATTTTCAAGATATTCCTACCACGTCTTTTGAGAAACCTGTGTGCCTGTAAAGAAGCAACAGTTAGAACTGAACATGGAACTGCAGACTGGTTCCAAATTGGGAAAGGAGTACGTCACGGCTGTGTATTGTCACCCTGCTTATTTGACGTATATGAAGAGTACATCATGCAAAATGCTGGGCTGGATGAAGCATAAGCTGGAATCAGGATTGCTGGGAGAAATATCAATAACCTCAGATATACAGATGACACCACCCTTATGGCAGAAAGTGAAGAGAAACTAAAGAGCCTCTTAATGAAAGTGCAAGAAGAGAGTAAAAAAGTTGGCTTAAAATTCAGTATTCAAAAAACTAAGATCATGGCATCTGGTCCATCACTTCATGGCAAATAGATGGGGAAACAATGGAAACAGTGAGAGACTTTATTTTCTTAGGCTCCAAAATCACTGCAGATGGTGACTGCAGCGATGAAATTAAAAGATGCTTGTTCCTTGGAAGAAGCGCTATGACAACCCTAGACAGCATATTAAAAAGCAGAGACATTACTTTACCAACAAAGGTCCATCTAGTCAAATCTGTGGTTGTTCCAATAGTCATGTATGGATGTGAAAGTTGGACTATAAAGCAAGCTGAGCACCGAAGAATTGATGGCTTTTGAACTGTGGTGTTGGAGAAGACTCTTGAGAGTCTTTTGGATTGCAGGAGATCCAGCCAGTCAATCCTAAAGGAGATCAGTCCTGAATATTCATTGGAAGGATTGATGCTGAAGCTCTAATGATTTGGCCACTTGATGTGAAGCACTGACTCACTGGAAAACACCCTGATGCTCGGAAAGATTGAAGGCAGGAGGAGAATAATGGCAGACGATGAGATGGTTGGATGGCAACACTGACTCAATGGACATGAGTTTGAGCAAGCTCCAGGAGTTGGTGATAGACAGGGAAGTCTGGCATGCTGCAGTCCATGGAGTCACAAAGAGTTGCACATGACTAAGTGACTGAACTGACTGAATGGTTGGCTAGTAGTCCTTTGGATGACTTCTTTAAGAGCAGAGGAACCCTTTTAAGGAATAACAGTGATGTCTGCCTCCATGGATATTTTATGCACAGTCTGGAGGATTTACAAAAGACCACTCTTACCCAATTAATACTATGAGTATTATGAGTTCACTCAGTTTCATCTTTTGAGTGTTGCTGCTATGTATCAATATCTCTAAGATCCATTAGAACTTAGCACCTTTTAACAAAGATGTCGACTAAAAATGGAATGCATAGACCTTGGGAACATGATTTTTATAAGATTCTTTTTTAAATTGTGGTTTAATTCTATGGTGAGGATCACCTTCTCAGAGTTTACATGTGTTCTTTGTCACTGTTTCAGAGTTTATCACAAAGGCTTTAGTTTTGATATATATCAAATATATGCATTAAAGGAAATATCAACAACTTCAGATATACAGATGATACCACTCTAATGGCAGAAAGTGAAGAGGAATTAAAAAGCCTCTTGATGAAGGTGAAAGAGGAGAGTGAAAAAGCTGACTTAAAACTCAACATTCAAAAAACTAAGATCATGGTATCCGACCCTATTACTTCATGGCAAATAGATGAGAAAAAGTGGAAGCAGTGACAGATTTTCTTTTCTTGGGCTCCAGAATCACTGCAGATGATTACTGCAGCCATGAAATTAAA
Source organism: Ovis canadensis (assembly GCF_042477335.2). Lineage (NCBI taxonomy): Eukaryota > Metazoa > Chordata > Mammalia > Artiodactyla > Bovidae > Ovis > Ovis canadensis. The sequence goes on from NC_091260.1 coordinate 38,110,638, forward strand.
AGATGTTTGTTCCTTGGATGGAAAGCTACGAGAGAACTAGTGTATTCCCTGATAACTCAGTTGGTAAAGAATCTGCCTGCAATGCAGGAGATCCCCGTTTCAATTTCTGGGTGAGGAAGGGATAGGCTGCCCACTACAGTATTCTTGGGCTTCCCTTGTGGCTCAGGTGGTAAAGAATCTGCCTGCAATGTGGGAGACTTGGGTTTGATCCTGGGGTTGGAAAGATTGCCTGGAGAAGGGAAAGGCTACCCACTCCAGTATTCTGGCCTAGAGAATTCCATGAACTGTAAAGTCCATAGGGTGGCAAACAGTTGGACACGACTGAACAGCCTTCACTTTCAGACAACATATTAAAAAGAGAGACATCACTTTGCCAACAGAGATCTAGATAGTTAAAGCTGTGGTTTATCTTGTAGTCATGTATGGATGTGAGAGTTGGACCATAAAGAAGCCTGAGTTTCTGTAGCCTTAGCTTTAGGCTGAGAAGAAGAATTGATGCTTTCAAAATTGTGGTGCTGGAGAAGACTCTTGAGAGTCCCTTGTACAGCAAGGGGATCAAGCCAGTCAATCCTAAAGGAAATCAACTCTGAATACTCATTGGAAGGACTGATCGTGAAGCTGAAGCTCCAATACTTTGGCCACCTGATGTGAAAAGCCAGCTCATTGGAAAGGCCTCTGATGCTGGGGAAGATTAAAGGCTGAAAGAGAAGGGGGTGACTGAGGATGAGATGGTTGGATGACACCACCCACTCAATGGACATGAATTTGAGCGATTTCCAAGAAATAGTGGAAGCCTGGAATGCTGCAGTCCACGGGGTCGCAAAGAGTCAGACATGACTTAGTGACCAAACAATAACAGCAAAAGCATTAGTAACTATTTCATCAGAAATATCACCCTGATTTCTTTATTTGCTTTTGAGTGTCATGTATGTATGTGAGAGCTGGACTGTGAAGAAAGCTGAGCGCTGAAGAATTGATGCTTTTGAACTGTGGTGTTGGAGAAGACTCTTGAGAATCCCTTGGACTGCAAGGAGATCCAAGCAGTCCATTTTAAAGGAGATCAGTCCTGGTTGTTCATTGGAAGGGCTGATGCTGAAGCTGAAACTCCAGTACTTTGGCCACCTCATGTGAAGAGTTGACTCATTGGAAAAGACCCTGATGCTGGAAGGGACTGGGGGCAGGATGAGATGGCTGGATGCTATCACCAACTCGATGGAAATGGGTTTGGGTAAACTCCGGGAGTTGGTGATGGACAGGGAGGCCTGGCGTGCTGCGATTCATGGGGTGGCAAAGAGTCAGACACGACTGAGTGACTGAACTGAACTGAACTGAACCGATTGGTCAGGAACTATGTAAGTTATTTGTTTAATCCTCATACCAACCTGTGGGGTGTGTGTGTAAATTATACAACCCATACATATACTCTTATGCAGATAGGTAATTTATTATGAATAGATATCAGAAAACTGATGTATTGAAAGACAAACTACAGAATGAGTGTACAAACCCAGGCTGCTGGAGTCTAGATCTTGAGACTATTCTTTCATAGTCCATAAACTTCATTCTACTACATTTTATAGGGTACTCAAGTTTTTAGCCTGACATTAAGTTTATAATTTGGAAAGTGAAAGTGTAGCCGCTCAGTCGTGACCGACTGTTTGTGACCCCTTGGACTGTAGCCTACCACGTTCCTCCGTCCATGGGATTTTCCAGGCAAGAGTACTGGAGTGGGTTGCCATTTCCTTCTCCAGAGGATCTTCCCATCCAAGGTTAAATATAATTATGACTTTTAAGTTCCTCATAAATATATTATAGTTTATTTATAAGGAAATATATGTTATTAACTCAAACTGTCTTGCTCTGATTTCTATTTGTTTTCTTGTTTGGGCTGTTTTATGACTAAAATCTTAAATGCACACTATAGAAGAATCAAGAAAAAAATAGTATTAGTTAAAATCTCATGTAATTCCATATGAGAAAGCTTTATGTCTACTTGAGGGAGAACATATCAGTCTCTTCAAGTTCCTTGTTTGACAAGGGACACTAGCAGTATCTTAAGGTTGAGAGAAACCTTTGTATTCTCCCTAACTTGGCAGAGATGGTGAACATTGACTGTTACCATCTAAATAAGAAATTCTCTTAATCTGGGGTCAGGAGACTCTACCTGATTTAAGAGCAGCATGGTAGGATGGTAACCCCTAAATTTTCTTGCTCTTCTGTATTCAGCGCTGAGTTTCATTCTGTCGGGGCTGCTTTTCCGTTTTTCTGAACGTGTTTTTCTTCAACTTACTGGAGCTTAGAATCTTTTGGTACTTAGGTTTCCACTTAACTTATCAGTTCCACCTAATAATATGTATATTTAGACCTTTTGTACCCCTGGAGGTGTAAAGGACTAAGAGACTAAAAAGACATGCTAACTTTGTGAAGGTTGCTGTCATTGAGACATTGCATGGTGAATATGGACCTATTTAAAATTCTTTTTGTTGTTGTTCAGTTGCTGAGTCCTGTACTACTCTTTTTGCAACCCCATGAACTGCAGCACGCCAGCCTTCCCTGTCCTTTACTGTCTCCTGGAGCTTGCTCAAACTCCTGTCCATTGAGTTGGTGATGCCATCCAACCTTCTCAGCCTCTGTCACCCCCTTCTCCCCCTGCCCTCAGTATTTCCCAGCATCAGGGTCTTTCCCAGCGAGTCGGCTCTTCACATCAGGTGGCCAAATTATTGGAGCTTCAGCGTCAGCATCAGTCCTTCCAACATTCAGGGTTTTGATTTCCTTTAGGATTGACTGGTTTGATCTCCTTGCTGTCCAAGAGACTCTCCAGAGCCTTCTCCAACACCACAATTTGAAAGCGTCAATTCTTCGATGCTCAGCCCTCTTTATGGTCCAACTGTCACATCCGTACATGACTACTGGAAAAAATCATAGCTTTGACTATCTAGGTCTCTGTCGGCAAAGTGATGTCTCTGCTTTTTAATACACTAAGTTTGTCATAGCTTTCCATCCAAGGAGCAAGCATCTTTTGATTTCATGGCTGCAGTTACCATCTGCAGTGATTTTGGAGCCCAAGAAAATAAAATCTGTCACTGTTTCCACTTTTTCCCCATTCATTTGTCCTGACATAATGGGACTGGATGCCATGATCTTAGTTTTTTGAATGTTGAGTTTTAAGCCAGGTGTTTCACTCTCCTCTTTCACTTTCATCAAGAGGCTCTTTAGTTCCTCTTCACTTTCTGCCATTAGAGTGGTACCATCTGCATATCTGAGATTGTTGATATTTCTCTTGGCAATCTTGATTTCAGCTTGTGATTCATCCATCCCAGCATTTTCATGATGTACTTTGCATAGAAGTTCAGTAAGTGGAGAGGCAATATGAAATAAAAATTTTTTTTACCTTTTATCCAATTATACATAACTTTTAGTTCAGCATTATTGTACCAGGTATACTTTTAAAATAAAGCTGTGCCGTCAAATAGAGAAGATCAGAATTAAGAAAGCAATGGATATAGTCTGAACCTCTAATATCATTTAATTAAAGTCCCTTTGAATTGGTGAAAACTGACAGCTCTGAAAGCTTACTTGTGCTTTTCTTAACAACATAGCAATTTGTCTTTTATCCATCAAGTTGAAGAAAGATATTTGAACTCACTAAATTTTAATACTCTTATGCATCAAACTTTACAAAAGCAGAAAAGCAGGTACAAATTAAAAAGTTCACAGAATGTCTTTTCTTGTTTGAATCCTTTTTTTATTCTTCTCCTCTCTTCTCAGTTGTTTTTAAGCTTTATCTTGAATTTACAGCATTTTATATTAGCAATTTGTGGTTTATGAGCTATATTATTCCTAGTCCGTCACCTTCAGGAGGAGGAGAAGAAGAATAATGATCTTAGCTAACATTTTTGAATATTTATTAAGGGTTAGGCGGTGAGTCCTCACCACCACACAGTGAGATGCAGGCGCCATCCTCCTCATTGTGTTGATCAGGCTCAGGTTGTCAGCAGTGGACCTAGTGTTCGCATACCAAGCTATATTATTTAGAGACATAAGATTTTTCCCCCAAACCATGTAAGAACCTAATGATGCAGATCTGGCATACAGTAAAAATGCTAATCAACAGTAAAATTGCCAACCTGGTGAGCTAGAGAAGCGCTGACAATGGTGTGTGAATATTCCTCCTGTCATCCCAGGAATAAAGTAGTTCCGCTCTGGTTTTCCTCTGTTGCCAGCATAAATGAGACTGGAAGGCAACACCTGGGATGATGAGGCCCCACCCAGTCTCCCCGATATATCTTGGCATTCCTGCTGAAGCTGTTAAGAAGCCTGGAATGTTCAGAGAACTAGCAAGCGGCACAGCAGTGCTGTGCTTACCGGTACTGCTGCATTCCCACCTGCCTGATACACATTTCACTTGTAAAGTTTCTTGTTACTGCTAGTTTGAACCACCTTCATGTCTCTTGGCTTTTCTTTTAATCAAGGGGACTGAAAGTAGGAAAACATTTCTTTAGGGTTTAAATGATGTCAGTAATTGGCAGTAGGAAAAAGGAAAATTTAATCTGAGATGATCACAGAGTCATATTGGTCTTTTCCTTTTTATAAGTAGACACCATCAGACGTTTTCTATTTGCTTTACCCAGATTGTTACATTGTTTACCACTCCAAGTAGGGGCCAGCCATATTTTTATATGAAAGCATTTTTCAACCAGCTTCTAAAGTAAAACATTAACACTCTTACTTGAGCTTTGGAGTTTAGTATATCCCTCAAAACATGAGTTTGCTTCAGAGTTTGAGTCTTGTATATGTGATGAGAAGTTCAAAATTACCCCTTATTTATACAGACTCTGGCAGTTGGGGCAGTGTATTTTGTCACCTGTTTGCTGTCTTATGAAGAGCTGGAAAGTTTATGAAGAAATAGAAAATATGACTTTGAGCTTTTGACATTTTAAAATAAATGTACATATTGTTAGTGACAGATTGCTAAACTTGGCTTTAGACACTTAGCTATGTTTCTTGCCAAAAGTAATCCAGATGTGCATAATTTACCCGGCTGCCATATGTGCACTGACATGTCTTTCTATAATCAACTGTCTGTTCAGTATGGTTACAGTTAAATGTTCTTTTTTATCAACAGTCTTTTGAAATAGCACTGACTTGATAACTTATTTTAAATTTAACAACTTTTCAAAAAGTAATGCACACCCAGTTTGGCTTTAAACCTCAGTGACCAGACATGTTGAGTATCTGGAAAAGACATTGGGAATCCAAATTCTCTGGGGCCTTATGTATTTCAAGAGGAAAATCTAGGATACCAATTTCAGTGGGTGATTCTGCTTTTCTGGGTTTTTCAGAAGTGTGGAATGGAAGGTACGAGTACCAAATTAAATGTCAAAACAACAAACGAGTAACATTTCTAATAAAGTGGTTTGTTTTAGAAAGGAAGTGGGAAAAGGAGATCATGATACAGGCTGAAATAAATATGCAGAAAGAGTATACTGCATTTCTTTTACTAACTCATTGTCTTCTGTGTTACGTGGGAGCCAGATTTGAGACTTTCACATGGGTCATGGAGCTGTACTGATTTCAAGCCATATCTTTTTGTTGAAAAAAGGCATTATTTTCTCAAGAAGTTTTAGAAAATGTATATATGATAGGAAATACTACTTTTCCAGTGGCATTTTCAGGTTGATATTTAAATGTCAATGTGGAGAAATTTAAACCGCGTAACAGTCGCATTCCTTAATTGTACTATCCCTGAGAGATAGTTGCCTTGAAACTATGTCCTTGTTATTTGTATTCTGTAACACTGAGCCACCGTTAAGTCTAGACAGGGGTGTTGTCACCCATGTGTGTCCTTGTTTGTGTTTGTCCACAGCTGCAATTAGGTTTTTCACACTGTCCCCATCTGCGGAGGCTGTTTGTGCAGTGACCTTGGCCAGTTCAAAATCTGTTCAACCAAGCCCACGAGTGGAGAGAACTAGGAGGACAGATGGCAAGGCCGATGATGGGGAACTGTTTTGTTAGTGATTGTGACTGATAGTAACCAAACTATCCCATCCACAGTATGGTTTAAAAAGGTGTATCCTGAATCCTTTACAGTAAAATAAAAACTGGCTTAGTGTCAGGGCAGATGTCCCAACAAAAATAAGACTGATAAACACTGGCAGTCTGGGAGGGGGAATCTAGTATTTTTGTTGCCTGTGTGTAGCCCCTATTTTCTTATTAGGTATCAATTTCCCCAGTGGGATCTCGCAAGAAGATCTGAACACTAGGACACCAAAAAAAAAAGAGAGGAACCTATAGCAATTTCAGGTTTCCACTTGACCTCTGCAGCTTGTGTCTGGCTTTCTAAATAGAGTTGGCTTTTGGGGAAAAAAGCCAATCTGATTTAGACTATAACTATTGTTTACCCTGCCCGAGCTCATTTGCTAAATTTGCAATCTTTTATGAATGATTTGCAGCTCTTCTTTACAAATGTAAGATGTTCAAGTTATATTATCTACAAACTGGCAGCCATTTTTTATGATTAAAAAGACTTATTTATTGGTATATCTAAGGATATAGCAGACATACCCATATATAAAATCATACAGTTATAGTTTAGAGGGAAAACTGTTATTGCTGTCATTGTCATTATTAGTCACCACCATCTATACTTGTCTGGCTTTTCCTCATTAATTTTGAGCTAATAAAAGTTTCCAAAGGTAATAAATTCATCCAAATATAGATAATTTTATTACTTTCAGTAATTTTTAAAATATCATGTTATTCCAAAGAGGCTCATGATTCTTTAAGAAATTAGGTTAATATACCATTTTAAAATAACAGTGATGACAGCAACAATAGAATTACAGCAAACACTTATTAAGCAGACATATTGTGCTAGGTACTGTTCTATCCACTTTACATGAATCACATTTAGTCTACTAAAAACTGGAGCACCGTTGCTGACTTGACTTTATAGATGAGGATACCAAAGTCATACAAGGAGGAAATGGTAGAGCTGAACTAAAAACCCAGAGAGTGTGACTCAGGGATGCTTTTCTCTAATAACTCTACTGTTGTGTCTCCTAACAATAGTAATATTATCGTATCACCCTTACAAAGAGCCTGTCCAAGATGTCGTTACAATGAGATGGCATGATCCTGATAAACGTGTCCAGTTTTTTGTACTTGGGACATCACAATTAGAATAAATATGCCTCAGAATCTCTTGTCCTTTTTTGGGGGGTTAATGTCCCAGTCTGACAAATTTGTTGATTTTTACAGGCTTCCCTTATGGCTCAGTTGGTAAAGAATCTGCCTGCAATGCAGGAGACCCCAGTTCCATTCCTGGGTCGGAAAGATCCACTGGAGAGGGGATAGGCTACCCATTCCAATATTCTTGGGCTTCTCTTGTGGCTCAGCTGGTAAAGAACCTGCCTGCAATGTGGGAGGCCTGGGTTCTATCCCTAGGTTGGGAAGATCCCCTGGCGAAAGGAAAGGCTATCCACTCCAGTATTCTGGCCTAGAGTTCCATGGACTGTGTAGTCTATGGGGTCGCAAATAGTGAGACACGACTGAATGACTCTCACCCTAGGTTTGTCACCCTGTAGGATTTATATCACTTGGCTTACCTGTTGAAGTCACAGTACAGAACTGAGACCCCTTCCAGTGAGCCCAGTAATGTACACTCATTCATTCTTCCAACAACTGATAAATTAGAGATACAGAAACAGACAAAAGACACAGTTCATCTCGGTAAGAAATTCACTTAGAATGGCTGAAATAGTCATCACTGATTTTTCATAAATATTGAATGAATTCACTTTCTAAAAACTATTTCTGAGGCGCCTGTTAATTGTCCTTATCAGTTTCTTCAATTTTATTTTTCTGTTTCTCAGTGTCAGTAGCACCTGCTGATTGCATCTTACCTTGCTTTGCATCTGAAACTTTTTGTTTTGTTTTAATTCATATACTTCTCTTCCCACACTCTACCTCTATTCCCATTTTCTCTGTAGTTTGATAAAACAGAAAGCAAACAGTTTGGAGTGAGAAGTCCTCAGTTCAAATCTTAGCTTGCCCACTTTTTAACTATGTGACCATAGGGAAGTTTTCTGGCTCATCTTTTCCCTATCCTCCAGGCAAAGTGTCAAGACCTGCTTCTTGTCCTTGAAATGCTGACACTTAAGTGGATGACATAGATATGCTAACAGATATATCAGCAAGTGTAAGTGCTATGGAATTGGTATGTGCCTCATGTGATAAGAGCTTAGAGGTGGGTAATAATATGAATGAGTTGAAACTTAAGAAAGGGAACTGAAACATATAAGACTTCTTGTCAGGAGATTTGATATAACCCTGGTTAGCACATGGAATGATTTTATAAATGTCCATTCATTCACATAGTATCTAATGAGTTCTACAGTATGGCAGACAGTATACAGTTTACAGGAGATTACAAAGACCTTGGTTATCAGTAAAGGAAAAAAAACCTGAATTATTTGTTGCTTTAAATATTAAGTAAGAACACCTGAGTTTTCTCTGGTCAAATGATACAGTGCAAACATTTGATTGACTGGGATTAAACCTTCCTTATAGCTTCAATAAATCTACTTGAATGGGTACTTAGGATTTTTTATTTTAAAATCTCTCTCTCTCTTTTTTTTTACGTAAATGAGCCAAGAAAAAGGTGAACATATACAAACAGCATGCATCTAGATGCACTCCCTTCCATGCCTACAAACAAGACATATATACCTACTTTCGTGAAACCTTTACTCAGGTAATGTTAGTACAAGTAGTTTTGTTCACAAAATGAGTAGTCTTTAAAGAGAATTTATATACGTAGAAGTTCTCTGCCTCCATTTTTCATCATCGTGATGCAGATACTGGAGAAAATTGTGAAAAATCTTTCTTCCCATCTCTTCCTAAAATGCAGTGTAAATAGCAGCATATATTGTCAATCTCAGTGACAATAACTCTCGTGAAGCACTACTTGCTCAAAGGAGTGATAAAAATATTTTGATGTTTAGCAAATGCTATCCCAACAGTGCAAAGAATGCCAACTTCCTGTTAGATGTTGAATCAGTCATTCCAACTGCAAGTAGCGATTGAGCAAACGTGGCCAAATTTTCATCTATAAGTAATTTGTATGTATCCTTTGTGGATGTGGCTTGCAGTAAATCTAAGAAATATTTAAAAGGAATTTGTTTAACGGACCCTACGCCAACATCCAGACATATGTCCCCCATGGACATATAATAACCTTCTGTGTTGGTGGTTATGATTTAGTGTCTGTGTTGCTTTCTTGTAGTTATATTTATTTTAAATTTGGAAAAAAAATTATATTTTGGAACAATGTAACAAAAATGTGAAAAGTAGAGTAGAATTGAATTTCTAATCCCATTTCCCTAATATAGGGTTTCCCATTCTCTGCACTATTGACTTTTGAGGCTGGATAATTTATTGTTTGTGGGGCCGTTTGGTGTATTTTAGGGTGTTTGGAAGCATCCGTCTTACATTCTCTGAACTTTGAGAACTGAAAATATCTCCTGATGTTGCCATGCGACCACTGAAGGGCAAAATTGCCTCTCTTCCTTTTAAGACTTGCCCTAATACAAGACTGTTATCAGAGTGTTCCATGTCAGTCTTCGTGTACACACGCATGCTTTTACGGAACTGTGGTGTGTGCATAATGCTGTAGTCTATTATTTTTTAATCTTATAACAGTTAAGCATTTTCTGATGTTAACTGGGTATCAAAGTGATCACTTTTTAGTTAGTCCCCTATTGAATTTTTTGGTGAGTGATGTGACAGATAATATCTTTGCAGATACACGTTTTCTACTTTAAGTTTTCCTTCTAAAATATGCACTATATTGCCTATTAATTCTGTTCTTTATCTGTTGGCATGGGGACTTAAGATCAGGTAAAATGGAACAAAAATGGGCCTATTCCTGGAAAATAAGGCATTACCCATATTATCTATAAATTCTGAGGGAATCTGTGCCCTTATAAGGCAAGAGTGTTCACTCTCGCTGCAAGGTGCCTTCTGGGTCCTCCTTGCTCATGGCAGGCCCCTTTCCCTGCTGTGTGCTCCTAGGTCCACATGTTTAATTTCGTGGTTGTCAGTAGAGGTATCTTACAGGTACTGCTGTGCTCAGTCATGCACGACTCTTTGAGACCCCATGGACTCTAGTCTCCCAGGCTCTTTTGTCCATGGGATTTCTCAAGCAACAATACTAGAGTGAGTTACCATTTCCTTCTCCAGGGGATCTTCTCGACCCAGGGATCAAATCCATTTCTTCCCCCCCGCCCCCTTGGTCTGCACTGTAGGCAGACTCTTTACCCCTGAGCCACCGGGGAAACCCATCTTATAGGCCTAGACGTCTCCATTCAGCAAGTATTTATTGAGTACTTAATATGTGCTGGCACTGTGCTAAATACTTTCTTCCTTTACCTTTTTAGTACTCATGGAAATTCAGTGAGGGCAATACTGATATTATCCCCACTTTCCATGTGAGAAAATTAAGGCACAAGAGTGGTCAAATCATAGGCCTTAGACCACACATCTGGGAAGTGGAAGATTCAGGATAAGAATTCAGGGAAACTGGTGTATAGTTTGATCCTCTCAAAAAAGGTATTGTGATGCTGGCTTTTCCTCAGTGCTCGTTTTCCCAACACAATCCAGTTATTTTCTCTTGTCCCATTGTACTACCTGGTCAACCTCAGGACTCATTATTCTCAACAGATGGTCACACCTTCCACGGGGATTTCCTTAGTTGTCCTACGATGCTTAAAGCAGTGTGTTTGGCAGAGGTGAGGGGTGGGTGGAGGGAGGGAACTGGGAGAAAGGTAAGTATGGGGTTGTAGCACGTGTTATTTGGTATGGGTCACGCCCTTTGTATGCTTTTCTCGTTTTAAGGAATAACCCCTGCATCTGTATGTCAGTATCATGTGGGAACTTATGGCACTTCTTTTTGACTTGCCCAGCCCAGGTTCAGGTTGGGGGAGGGGAAACAGATGGTGAAGAATAGTGCTTGGTTGTTACACAGCACCCATGTACATTTGTGGGAGAAAGTGCAGCCTCTGAATTTCTGAAGAAAGTGAGAGAAAGAAATGTATTATGTGAGTCTGACTCATTGAGTAGAATGGGCAAGATAAATGGTGGGAAAACCAAAACCAACTTTTCTGTGACCTTATGTGAAATTCTGCTTTGTCCCCTAAGAAAAATGTTAAAAATGATGTGGTCAGAGTAGGAGAGCTGCAACCCAGAGACAGTATTGGAAGCAGAATTTCTAATTTTAAAAAAAGAAGCTCGCTAACCTCATAGCCACCATTAATGGCCATATAAATATTAATAAAGCTCTAAACACTTCCCAAATTAGCTTTATTTTTAAATCAAAAGTGCAAGACAGGGAAGTGGTAATTTGTGTTAGTCCGGCAGACACAAAATTAATTGAGATAAAAACAAGAAGTAGCAGGCAAACCCTTTGGGTGAAAAAATAATGAGTTATGCTAACTCACTTAAGACAGTTTCGAGGGAAACATGATAACAAGAAATTAATTCCCATTATTGAATCAGGAGCCTGTCATATGTGTTAACATTCCCCAACAACAAAGTCTAAGTTGTGAAAGAAAGTAAATTCAGGTTTCGTGGCCTTCCTGCTGACCACCATACTGTGTGAGAAAGCCGTATGTGTGTAAAGCTTTTGTTTTTTCTCTTGGATAACTACCAGGTATATTGCGTTAGGTCAGTCTGCAAGCTGACAGTGAAGCTGGCAGAATGAGTTGGGATGTGATGAACACAGGGAAGCACAGGGATAAAGAAGTGCATTTGCACTTCCAAGTCTGGTATGTGTGTCCCAGATCACTTTGACAGCACAGAGAAAACTGCGCTCTCCTGATATTTCCTAGGGTATGTCTCTTTGTTACTCCACAGACCCCCTAACATGTAGCCGGCCCAGTAGTCCTTCAAGGTATAAGTTAGTTGGACATGCAAGACTCGTGATGCCCTGCCTTCTGCAGGATTTTTATCCGCAGTTGTTAGGGTTTTTTTCCCCCTCTTCCTGCCATTCTCTGCCTCATGTAGGAAGAATTTCTTTTTGAAGTTGTATAAAATGATTCTGCTATAAAAGGGTTATTGTGAGAGCTGAGGAAATTAGATTGCACACTGGAAACTTAAACATGAAAGAAAGCAACCTCAGAAGAACTTCTCCTGGAAGCTATGATTGTATGAGTTATGGATTTCTCTACCTTTAACTGCCACTAAAATTTGCATCCTCCAGTGGCCATTTTACTTCTTTCTTGCAGGTTCTTCTCATGGGCTTCCTAGATTGACTGATATCAAACCATTTTTTCATTCCTGAGCACAATTAACTGTTCACTGTTAACTCCTCCTATTAACTCAGCCTTACTGCCAGATTGTCTTCCATTATAGAGCCTGATAGAGTATCATCTTCTAAGAAAATACATGTTCATCATTGGGCTTCCCAGGTGATGCTAGTGGTAAAGAACCCACCTGCCAGTGCAGGAGATGTGGGTTCGATACCTGGATTGGGAAGATCCCCTAGAGGAGGGCATGAGAACCCACTCCATTATTCTTGCCTACAGAATCCCATGGATAGAGGAGCGTGGTGGACTACAGTCCATAGAGTCGCAGAATCAGACAACACTGAAGCAACTTAGCGCGCACACGTCTTCATCATTATCAAAGGTCCATAACCTTTGAGCATAACCAGTGTTCTTTTCATAAATTAAAATACATTTATAAATGTATCTTTGCACAAAGTCACAGTTTTAAAAGAACTTTTTAACCACTTTAAATATTTGGTTAGAGTAGAATATGAAATCCAAGCTTTAATTCTCCACAAACCCTTTTTTATCACACACAAATGGCTGTCATCTAAATCAGTTGTGCTGAAACAGCCAGATAACTAACATGAATCCTTTTAAAAAATTAACTGTGTAGTGAGACAACAATTTGTTCTCCAAAATAAGTGAAATATTGCTTTAAAGCCCAAGTCTCCCTAGTTTTGCTTTCCCACTTTTATTTGCCACCATCACTCCCTAGAGGCAACTATTATTGAGACTTCAGTATATATCTTTCCAAGCCATTGGTATACTTTCTCACATCTGACATACATCAATGGAAAATGGAATATTGTTTTCTATATCTGTGTTTCTGCATAAATGCCAGTATATTGTGATCTTCTAACCAAGTGAGAATATGAACAAGTTCATGCCATTTTTAAATACAACTGGTTAAGCTGTCACTTGAAAATTAAAGTCCATGTACTTTGTTGAATGACAAATCTTAAAAAAAAAACACCAAAAGACCCACAAGATCAGTTTTAGCTGATCTCACAGCCTGTTCAGGATTGTTTTACTTCATGGTGATGATGGTGTAAGAAAGAGGTACCTGTACAGACAAGAGTCAGTTTCTCTAAGTTTCTAGTTCTTTGAGCTTTTAAGCATTTTCCACTGTCATTCCTTAGGAGTGCTTGCATGCCTAGTCATGTCCGACTCTTTGCCACCACTCCTTGCCACCCCATGGGCTGTAGCCTGCCAGGCTCCTCTGTCCTTGGGATTTTTCCAGGCAAGAATACTGGCACGATTGGTCATTTCCTCCTCCAGGGGGTCTTCCTGACCCAGGGATCAAACCCAAGTCTCTGGCATCTCCTGTATTGGTGGGCAGATTCTTTACCGTTGAGCCACCTGGGAAGCCTTTCCTTAGGAGTAGCTATATTCTATCCCTGGGCCATTTTAATAATTCCTGTGTTTCCGTTAGGCTGAGACCAGTGTCCTTTATTCTATACACATAAAATTAGCAACTACAAGTATAGCATCAGGAAGAGTAGGAAGGATTATGTGAGTGGCTTGGAGACCACAATTATATAATCATTTCTTGAGGAGGTGGGTTTTGGACTGGGTTCAAAGGAGGGATATGACCAGCTGCACTGTCCCCACCAGCATTTCTCACATGCAACTGTGATGGTTTCTGACCTTCTCCCTAGTGTCTACCCCTTCATGCTTCTATGCTGTATTTTCCCTGGGAAGCTTTTAAAATTTAAGTCAGATCATAACGTCAAAACTATCCTGTGGCTCTCCAAGGTAGGAGCAGAAGCTCTGTGTCATCTGGCCTCTGCCATCTCCCTGGCTTTACCATCTAGCTTTTTACCTCTTGCTCCATCAACTCCAGCCATGCTATCTTCCATTTTATTTCCTCCTTCTGCAGCACTTGAGACCCTCTCACATATGATATATCATTTGTTTGTTTATTCATTGTCTCACCTCCATGAGAACAGTAAACTTCTAAGGACTAGATAGCCCAAACTGAAATAATAACCAAGTCTAAGGTTCTCCATTTTTCTTTCTTTTTTGGTCCTTGTCAGCCAGAACAGTGGCTGGTATATAAAGTAGGAGTCAAGAAATATTCATTTAATTAATAAATAATTCATGTAAAACAGCCAGGCCAAAAACTCTGAGCAGAAGATGTAAACTTTTAACAGGGAACTTGAAAAAAAATCAATCTTCATCTTATTTATTCCTAGGTTTGGGCACCAAAAAAAAAAAAAATCTTGACTAGTCATGACTAATACTGAGGAAAACAGTAAATAAGAGGAAAGAGAGGAAAAACGACATTATTGATTCTTCTCGATTTCCTGATAGCTCTGTTTCCTGATAGGTCTCAACTGTAGGGGAACATATGACTTCTGTCTGTTGGGCTCATTCCAATTTGAGTATGCTGCTATTTCATTAATAATAGGAGTTGAGCCCCTGTTTAGTAAATAACGTAAACAGGGGCTCAACACAGTAAAGAAAAGGTGATGGGAATAGAATGTTCTTTTTAAACAATGGCATAGTTCTGTGTGTTAACACGTGTTTCATCACCTTGAAATTTGTTGCCAATCTTTAGGTTTTCGTTTCTGAAGGAAAACCATGTTGATATACGTTTAGAGGCTTCAGAGAGAACATTTGTTTCCTTAGGATCTGCTCCAGGAATATCAGAGAGAAAACACTAGAAAGTTTAAAGACGGGCCAGTTACAAGAGAAGGCAAGATGAGCAATAATGTTTAACTTTGTAAACACCTTTTATTTCTAAAGATCCCACAGTATTTTTGCCCACTGATAACTTACAAGGTTATGTTCTTACTTCAGGCTTACTATAAACCAGTTTTCCTAAAATGTAATCTCCCTTTAAAATGATTTATATTCTTCTCTTTTTGGTGAAACTATACATTTCTTCTTTCTAAAACTTACTTTCTGCCAGTTGATTAATTTGCATCATTCCAGGTATGTGTGGACATCACCATTATCATCATCATCAAATTTATACTATGTAAGCACAACTTCCCATTTAATTCTCAAAACTATTCTGTGAAGTAGGTGTTTATTTTCCTCTTAATTTCCTCAGAGGAAATTGAGGTTTCGAAATTTTAATAATTTGCCTAAGGACATTTAACTGGTGACAAAGCCAGGACTCAAAGTCAAGTAGGTTGTACTAGATGGTACATGAACTTTCTGCTGCATTACACCCCTTCCTCAAGAGGCCAAGTGGCCTCTAGCCTCTCCCCAAAGTTCTCCAGTTGTCAGTTTCTTCATTTGTAAAATGAGGGGTTTGAGCCAGATGTTCCTTAAGGTCCTTTCCCTCTCTCCTAGAGCTGTTTATGGCTTTTATTAATGGTAGCAATAATGACAACCACTATTGGGTTAAATTCTTTACAAACATAACTTACTAAGACAGTAACTATATCAGTGTGATATTATCTCCAAGTTTCAAATGGGATTTGGAATGTCTAAGCCACTTTTTCAAGGCTACCAAGTTTTCAAATGTAGAACGTCTATGTGAACCCAGGTTTGGGATCATAACAGCGCTGCACTGCTGTCTAGTGCTTCCACACTATCTCTTACTCCTTTTGGATAAAGCGTGACCTTGACAAATGTAAGAAGAATCTACTCATTTGCTAATTCAACAATTACTTTTGAAGAAGTGAGATTAAATGAGGTTGAGTGGAGCCTTTTGGCAAAGGGCATTCTGCAATAAATTAAATCCTCTACTCTTTTTTCACCCAACATTCAGTCTTATAGTTCACCCACATTGTTGTATATAGTTCATATTCTTCTCTTTTGTGTAGTATTTCATTGTGTTATTGTGTAAATATACCACAGTTTACTTATTCATGAATCTATTCTGGAACAGTTGTTTCTAGATTTTGCTTTTATAAGCAGTACTATAATAAACTTTCTTATAAATTATCTCCTTCACATCTCAGAAAACAGTATAAAGTACATTGCTATTTTCATAAAGTAGACATGAACCAAGCTTTTCATGTATACTGTAGACTATAGCAAAGCAAGGGAAGAAATAGTTAACACAAAATTCAGCATAGTGATTTTTGTAAAGTGGAGGGAAAGGCAGGTAGATGGGAGAAGGGAAGAGGGAAAGAGCACAGAGGATGAATGAAAGTTTGCAGATAATGTTCTGGTTCTTGACTGGGTGGTACGTTCATAAGCATGTTTATATATATGGTAATAAATACATAGGTATTTATTTAAATAAATTTTTATTTTAGAATAATTTTTGGTTCACGGAATTATTGCAATGATAGTACAGAATGTTCTGTGTGTCCTACCCTCAGTTTCCCCTATTATTAACATATTACCTATTGTATATTTGTCATAGGAAATGAGCCAGTACTGATACATTGTTACTAACTAAAGTTCATACTTTATTGAGACAGGGTTCCCTAGTGTTTCCCTAATAGTTTTTCTCATGATCAGACTTATGAGGAAGGTTGCAGTGGTGAAGCGCCACATCACATCATTTCAAGGGTGCCTACCATGAATATGTCTTACCCTTGTTGATGTGAACTTTGGTCACCTGGCTGGTGTTGGTCAGGTTCCTCCACTGTAGTTATTCTTTATCTGCCTCTTCCTACTATCCTCTTTGGAAGGAAGCCACTGTGCTCAGCCACACTGACAGAGGAGTTACACTCTACCTCCTTAAGAATGCAACAACATGGATGGACCTAGAGATCAGCATACTAAGTGCAGTAAGCCCAACAGAGAGACAAATGCTGAATGACATCACTTGTATGTGGGATCCTTTTTACAAAAAGAAAAGATACAAATGAACTTAATTGCAAAACAGAAAAGGACCTCAGATATAGAAGACAAACATATGATTTCCAGAGGGGAAAGGGGTGAGGAAGGATAATTGAGGGACTGGGATTAACATAGACACACTACTATATATAAAAAAGATAACCAACAAGGACCTACTGTACAGCACAAGGAATTATACTCAATATTTTATACTAACCTGTAAAGGAAGAGATTCTGAAAAAGAACATATATGTATATGTACACGTATATATACAGACACATACATGTACACATGCATGTATGTCTGTGTTTGCTTAGTTGCTCAGTCATGTCTGACTGTGTATGACTCCATAGACTGTAGCCTGCCAGGCTCCTCTGTCCATGGGATTTTCCAGGCAAGAATACTAGAGTGGGTTGCCATTTCTTCTTCCAGGGGATCTTCCCGACTTAGGGATCAAGTCTCCTATGGTTCCTGCACTGCAGGTGGATTCTTTACTCAATGAGCCACCAGGGAAGCCTACACATACATAAATACACATATATGTATATCTACATATATCTGAATTACTGTGCTATACACCTGAAACTAACACCACATTGTAAATCAACTGGTTTTCAATTAAAAAAAAATGGAGTAGCTACATAAATTATTTGGAATCCTTCTGCAGGAGGAATTTATCTTTTCTCCCTCATTTTTGTCTCTTCATTTGTATAATAGGGACTCATGGATATTCATTCTTTGGATAATAGTCCAACAGTACTTTATTTTGTTGCTCAAATTGTTCTAGTTTTGGCCTTGGGGAGTTCTTTTAGTTGGCTCTTTTTGTCCCTTCGACATACCCTCGTCATTGTGACGTTTGGGATTTTTCTGTTCTGGGGTTTTTGGCACTTCCTTATTGCCTGACCCTTCAAGTTGCTCAAGACTCATTTCGTATATTTCCTGCCCCAGCCCTGGAATCAGCCCCTGGTCCCTTTCACTGGAAAGCAGATGCCAAGATCTGGATACTCAGTGTGCTCATTGCTACTGGAGTATTGTTGCTTCTAGGCCCTCCCAGTTGACAGAACAAGGAAATATGTATGTATGTACCTACCCATGTATATACATATATCTGTAGATATTTTCATATATTATCTTCTTTATCTGTATTAAACTAAATATGAATTCACACTGATTTACCTCTAATTCATTTCCATGTGAATCATGCTAGCCTTTTACCCTTGCTTTTATGTATCCTCTGTGGCCATCAGTGAGAAACCTGTCTCCCACCATCCATTATCAGTTTACATAATTATTCTATCAGAACCCTGTATCGTGGTTTTAAATTTGTCCATCTATACTTTTGTTAGAAACAGCTTTATCAACTGAAGAATAATTCTTACGCATAGTTTCTTTTGCTTTTAGTCTTACAGACTTCTTATTCCCAGAGTTGCTTCATTCAGCATCTTATGCATCCACACCCTTTAGTGAGGTTATTTCATGCATTTTTAATACACTTAGATTCTTTAGTCGCTCACTGCACTCCATGCAGGATCTCTTGACCTTATAGTTGATTTTCTAATTTGCATACATTAAAATTTACTTCATGCTATAAAGCTGTGTTAATTTTGATAGATACTTAATATCTTATATAGCTTTGCAGTATTACACAAAGTAGCCTTACCTTCATTAAAAAAAAAAAAATCCCTCATGTTTTATTTACTCAACTCTCTCATTCTTGAAGAGAACCACTGATTGTTAAATTCTGTTTTTGCATTTTCCAAAATATCACATAGTTGGAAACATACAATGCATAGCCTGGAGAATCCCAAGGATGGAGGAGCCTGGTAGGCTGCCGTCTACGGGGTCGCACAGAATCGGACATGACTGAAGCGACGCAGCAGCAGCAGCAGCAGCGGCGGCAGCGTTTTATTTAGCAATATACATTTAAGATAGACCCATGTCTTTTGTGCTTTGATAGCTTATTTCTTTTTGTCACTGAAAAATATTCCATTGTATGACTGCACAGCAGTTAATTCAGTTATCGAAGGACATCTTACTTGCTTTCAGTTTTTACAGTTATACCTAAATTTGCATGCAGTCTTTTGTAGGAACATAAATTTTCACATCAGTTGAGTGTGTAGGGTCTGAGTCCTTCCTGGATCTTATGTTAAAACCATATTTAATTTTGTAAGAAACTTCCAAACTGCTTTCTAAAATGATGCCACAATTATGCATTCTCACCATCAGTGAATGAGAACTCCTTTTGCTTTGCATCCTCACCAGTAGTTGGTGGTGTTTGTGTTTTGACATTACCCATTTTTAATAAATAATGTAGTGCCATCTCCTGTTGTTTTAATTTCCAAGTCCCTAATGTCAAATGATATTGAACATCTTTTTCTATGCTTAACTTCCTGTTTGGTAAGATACCATTCAGATCTTCTGCCTTTTTTTTTTTTTTTAATCACATTACTTATTTTCTTTTTTAAAAGACTGTAATTTGTATAGGACTTCCCTGGTGGTTCAGATGGTAAAGAATCTGCCTACAATGCAGGAGACCCAGGTTCAGTATATATATTGTGTATTTTTTGTGCGTATGTCAAAAATGTGATAAGATATTAAAACAAGGGAGCATATTGAGCTTCATGCTGTAGGTGCAAGAGCTGATTCAGGATTAACTTCAAACTCCAGCCTTGCTATTTACTAGTCTTGTGACTTTGGGAAAGTTATATAATCTCTTGGGGCCTCAAACTCTTCATCCTGAAAATGAAAATGTTACCTGTTTTTTGTGAGAATGTAATGAAAGTGGCATAGTTAGGTAGAGATCAATAAATAGAGACTTTTGTGCCACACAGGAGATGCTCAATAAACAGTGGTTTCCATACCCCTAACAGTGGAGAGTTCACACATTCATTCAACAAATATTGGTCACGTGCCTGTTTTGTTCCAAGAACTGTGGTGTGTATTTGGGATACATACTTGAGTCTCTATATGGTGGGATTTTTAGAAGCCCTTTAAACTGGATTATGCTCTTTACTTATAATTTAGAAAATTAATTTGTGGGAAAAGAACATGAGAAGAGAATTAAGCTAATAGACTCTTTTCAAAGTTCAGATAAGACATTGTAAGTACCTGAAAGATAGAATTGGAAATGGAGAAGAGAATACAGCTGATACAGATGTCTCAGCAGTAGAATCCAGTAGACCTGGAGATTACTAGGTAATTGTGTGTGAAACGGAGAGGACGTTAATGATGACTTTTTCTGAGTGAGAGATTATAGAAAACTGGTTTAGAAAGGGGCAAAGTCACTTAGAATGTTTTGATAGTCACCATAGCTTGAAACATAGCACACATGCATAGTCCCTCACTGAAATGCCTTTTGTAAAACTCTTTAATGGAGAAGTGCTGATTCCCTAGCAAAAACATCTGAAGAGAAAACTAAAGTCAAGAGGGAAAGCGTCAATATTAATTTCCTGGACTGATTAGCCACCAAAATTTTTCTGCATTGGTTCTAATAATTATGCTGATGAGTATTTTAAGAGACAGCACAGTACTCTTCCTTGTCCAGTAAAGTTAGAATGTAAGCTTTTGTTCAGTGGCATGATTGGCTGAGAAGCAAAAAGAACCGGACGGTTTCTTATCTAAGTTAAGGAGAGCTGAGAGATCATTCCCCCGCGTTTATAAGGAAGAGTTAAATCCCTCACACGGTAATGTAGCACCAGATCGAAGTAAACAGACTATGATTTCAGTGCTAGACACAGCCTTAAGGCAGAAGAAATTACACTGTCATACAGAGGATATGTAGCTGCTGCTATTTTGGTGCTTGAGTTCTTTGTTGTCACATAGTTGAAGGCAATCCAGATGAAGAAAAGTGTTAACCAACAAAAGGAGAAAATTTCTTGCTCATGGCTAGAAGGGCATGGGGGAAGAGGAAGGGCACGGTACAGTGCCGTGTGAACAGACCAACAAGGGGTCTGTTCCAGTCTTTGCTGGCTTCAGCTTGTCTCCTCATTTTTATTGGAAGCAAGTTGTTCATAAGGGCAAAGTGCAAGCTAGAATATAAAAATGATATTTCCTCACATGGTTTATCTGCCACTGTAGAATCTGAAAGTCATGGTTGCTTCCTTAATTGAATTAGCTTCCAGATGCTTATAAGATGGGCTTAGGAAAAAGTGGAACACCCACTTTCTTGATACCTCTAATACCATGAGGGTGTTTGAGGTATTTTTAAAGCATTGTAATACATGCCTCAAGCTCAACATTCAGAAAACTAAGATCATGGCATCTGGTCCCATCACTTCATGGCAGATAGATGGGGAAACAGTGGAAACAGTGTCAGACTTTATTTTTTTGGGCTCCAAAATCACTGCAGATGGTGATTGCAGCCATGAAATTAAAAGATACTCCTTGGAAGGAAAGTTATGACCAAACTATATAGCATATGATTGAGAAGCAGAGATACTGCTTTGCCAACAAAGGTCCGTCTAGTCAAGGCTTTGGTTTTTCCACTGGCCATGTATGGATGTGAGAGTTGGACTGCGAAGAAAGCTGAGCGCCCAAGAACTGATGCTTTTGAACTGTGGTGTTGGAGAAGACTCTGGAGAGTCTCTTGGACTGCAAGGAGATCCAAGCAGTCCATCCTAAAGGTGATCAGTCCCGGGTATTCATTGGAAGGACTGATGCTGAAGTTGAAACTCCAATACTTTGGCTACCTCATGCAAAGAGTTGACTCATTGGAAAAGACCCTGATGCTGGGAGGGGTTGGGGGCAGGATTAGAAGGGGACAACAGAGGATGAGATGGCTGGATGGCATCACCAACTCGATGGACATGAGTCTGAGTGAACTCCGGGAGATGGTGATGGACAGGGAGGCTTGGTGTGCTGTGATTCATGGGGTCGCAAAGAGTCGGACACGACTGAGCAACTGAACTGAACTGAATACATGTCTCTATATATCTATATCTTTAAAGGTATATATGAGACACTGTATGCAGTTACCTTTAAAATCAAAGGATAATTCTGAACAGATTAGACTAGATATGCAAGTTTTACGACTCCAAATGGAAGGTAAAGAAGATTAAAAGATAAGATATATTCTATATTCCCACCAACATGGGAATTTTGCCAGTTGCTGGGAGTTTGTCTGTTCCTGTTATGATTCCAGAAATAGGAAAATAACTTCACATTTAGTTTGGAGACCCACTATACCCACTGTGAAATAGTCCTAAGCTAAAATTCCATTGATCGCCTGACCTCCATAGTCCCTACCCTGATTGGTGGGCCACAGATATTTTTTGATCTCTTGAAATGTGTTAGTTCAGAGCCACTGTTGAATAATCTCCAAAAAGTCTCATATTTCCTTTTCCCCATTGCACAGTTATCCTAATAAAAAGCCAATGATCCCTTTGGGGAAGGCTGGGGGAAAGAAGAATGTAAATATGATGCAATATAGAATTTTAACTAAAAGATAATTGAATATGAAAGTAGTATACTATAAAAGCATATTGGAGACAAATTGAAACCATCTTTTCCAAAATAATTACTAAAAACAAGACATAGGAGCCAGTAGAGAAAGATGTAGGATAAATTTTGAAATCATCGTAGTATTAAAATGATGATATAAGTGCTTGTATAAGTTTAATATATCTGCAAATGAAAACAAGCACTCAATTATGTTATAATGAAATAGCTCAGTATAACATACTTAAATGCATGATCCATGACATTACTGTGGTCTTTCATGTGGATGACTTTATTCTATGCTGGGGATCTAGTTTGCCTTCAGTGTTTACTTGTTGTAATATGTTGTCTTTCCAGCAACTCTTCTTGAGTATTTTCTGAGAACAGTGTCTCATATTCTTTTGAAGTGTGATCACCTCCACAATTTTTAAAAATTCTGGTCCACTATCAGTTTCATTACTCTGGTCACAAAGATGGCCAATCTGAATCTTTTCCTGAAAATTTATTCAGAGATGTTAGGAGGGGCCTTTGCTTTCTTGGTGGTGGATTAGCTATTTACCCCCTTCTCCCTTCTTCTGCCACTGCCACAATGAAGGGAGACACTCAGCACACAGTAGGAGGAGTGGAGACCAGCACACAGAGACACGGCAGAGATACTGATTTTTTCAAATTTTGCTGTACTGGTGTTAATTTAGCCCTACTGACGTCTTTCACAGTTATGTGAACCAGTCAAACTCCTGTATCTTTCAGAGCCGTTTGTGAAATGACTCCTGAACAAATCTGATTCAATCCCTCAACACCATCCAGCTAGACTATATTTTCTAGGCTACTAAATTGTTCATATCACTCCTCATTCAAAAAATTCCCATGTCCTCACTGGCAAGCGCATTGACTTTTTGAGTCAGTCTGGATTTTGGCTCCTTGGCTAATAAGTAGGTCTCTTCATCTCTGTAAGCCTCCTGGTCCAAATACCTAGTTCTCTGGATACCTGAGAGATGAAATCATGATCACAGAAATATAGAACATTTGGTGTAGTCCTGAGGCATGATGAGCACTGCCTGAGAAGGTCCTGACTCCTGAGGCTGAGCAGGGCTCCACAGCTGGGCAGCATCCTCCCCTCCCTCTTCACCTCACTAAACTCTTTTGCCTCCAAACAGGCTTAGCATCATTCCCCAATAAACTGTATGTTCCCGCCTATATGGGTTGCCTCCTGCCCTTTATTTACCTATCTAAATTTAGCCTATTCTTTAAAAATCAGTGAAATCAGGGACTTCCCTGGTGGTCCAGTGGCTAAGATTCTGAACTCCCAATACAGGGGGCCTAGTTTCAATTTTTAGTCAGGGAACTAGGTCCTGCAACTTTGAGTTCTCATGCCACAACTAAAGATGCTGAAGGCCACAACTAAGACCCAGTGCAGACAAATAAATAAATATTTTTTAAAAAATCAGTAAAGTCAATCCCATCTCTCCTATGACATTTTCAACTAACCATTCTAAAGTGATTAATTCATTCTCCAAGTCCCTGAAACTCTCTCTTGCTTGTGTTTTTAGTCTGGTGATTAATCCTATAATGCCTGGTTCTTCCTTTTTGCCTTCAACCTGTTACATATTTTGCATTATTTTTTATGATGAAACTCTTTTATTTATTTATTTATTTCTAACTGGAGGATAATTGCTTCAAAATATTGTGTTGGTATCTGGCTATACATCAACGTGAATCAGCCATAGGTATACATATGTCTTCTCCCTCTTGAACCTGCCTCCAACCTCCCACCATATCTACTCCTCTAGGTTGTCACAGAGCACATGTTTGCGCTCCATGCATCATACAGAAAATTCCCATTGGCTATCTTTTTCACATATGGTAATATGTATGTTTCCATATGACGCTCTCAATTATCCCACCCTCTCCTTTCCCCACTGTGTCCACAAGTCTATTCTCTGCGTCTCCATTGCTGCCCAGAAAATAGGGTCATCAGTACCATTTCTGTAGATTCCACGCGCACACGTGCCAAGTTGCATCAGTCATGTGTGACTCTTTGCAGCACCGTGGACTGTAGCCCACCGGGCTCCTCTGTCCATGGGATTCTCCAGGCAAGAATACTGGAGTGGGTTGCCATGCCCTCCCAGGGGATCTTCCTGACCCAGGGATTGAACCTATATCTCCTGCAGTTCCTGCATTGTTAGGCAGATGCTTTACTGCTGAGCCACCAAAGAAGCCTTCTAGATTGCATATATGTGCCTTAATAGACAATATTTATTTTTCTTTTCATACTTACTTCACTCTGTTTAATAGGCTCTGGGTTCATCCACCTCAGAACTGACTCAGTTGTGTTCCCTTTTATGGGGAAGGAGTACCTCAAGGCTGTATATTGTCACGCTGCTTATTTCACTTATATGCAGAGTACATCATGAGAAACGCTGGGCTGGAAGAAGCACAAGTTGGAATCAAGATTGCCGGGAGAAATATCAGTAACCTCAGATATGCAGATGACACCACCCTTATGGCAGAAGGTGAAGAAGAACTAAAGAGCCTCTTGATGAAAGTGAAAGAAGAGAGTGAAAAAGTTGGCTTAAAGCTCAACGTTCAGAAAACTAAGATCATGGCATCTGGTCCCATCACTTCATGGGAAATAGATGGGGAAACAGTGGCTGACTTTATTTTTCTGGGCTCCAAAATCACTGCAGATGGTGATTGCAGCCATGAAATTAAAAGATGCTTACTCCTTGGAAGGAAAGTTATGACCAACCTGGACAGCATATTAAAAAAGCAGAGACATTACTTTGTCCACAAAGGTCTGTCTAGTCAAGGCTATGATTTTTCCAGTAGTCATGTATAGGTGTCAGAGTTGGACTGTAAAGAAAGCTGAGCGCAGAAGAATTGATGCTTTTGAACTGTGGTGTTGGAGAAGACTCTTGAGGATCCCTTGGACTGCAAGGAGATCCAACCAGTCCATCCTAAAGGAGATCATTGGGAGGACTGATGTTGAAACTAAACTCTAATACTTTGGCCACCTGATGCGAAGAGTTGACTCATTTGAAAAGACCCTGATGCTGGGAAAGATTGAGGGCAGGAGGAGAGGGGGATGACAGAGGATGAGATGGTTGGATGGCATCACCGACTCAATGGACATGGGTTTGGGTAGACTCTGGGAGTTGGTGATGGACAGGGAGGCCTGGCGTGCTGCAATTCATGGGGTCACAAAGAGTCAGACACGACTGAGCAACTGAACTGAAGCGAACATTCCATTGCATATATGTACCACAGCTTCTTTATCCATTTACCTGTCAATGTATATCTAGGTTCCTTCCATGTCCTAGCTATTGTAAACAGTGCTGCAGTGAACATTTGGTACATGTGTCTTCTTCAGTTATGGTTTTCTCAGGGTGTATGCCCAGTAATGGGATTGTTGGGTCATATGGTGGTTTTATTTCTAGTTTTTTAAGGAAGGAATCTCCGTACTGTTCTACATAGTGGCTATATTAGTTTATATTCCCACCAGCAGTGCAAGAGGGTTCTCTTTTCTGTGCACCCTCTCCAGCATGTATTGTTTGTAGATTTTTTTGGTGATGGTTATTCTGAGCACTGTGGTACCTCACTGTAGTTTTGATTTGCATTTGTCTAATAATGAGCAATGTTGAGCATCTTTTCATGTGTTTATTAGCCATCTGTATGTCTTCTGTGTATCTTCATTATTAGCCATCTGTATGTCTTTAGCATATTGAAAAGCAGAGATATTACTTTGCCAGCAAAGGTCCACCTAGTCAAGGCTATAGTTTTTCCAGTGGTCATGTATGGATGTGAGAGTTGGACTGTGAAGAAAGCTGAGCACTGAAGAATTGATGCTTTTGAACTGTGGTGTTGGAGAAGACTCTTGAGAGTCCCTTAGACTGCGAGGAGATCCAAGCAGTCCATCCTAAAGGAGATCAGCCCTGGGTGTTCTTTGGAAGGAATGATGCTGAAGCTGAAACTCCCAATACTTTGGCCACCTTATACAAAGAGTTGACTCATTGGAAAAGTCCCTGATGCTGGGAGGGATTGGGGGCGGGAGGAGAAGGGGATGACAGAGGATGAGATGGCTGGATGGCATCACTGACTGGATGGACATGAGTTTGAGTGAACTCTGGGAGTTGGTGATGGACAGGGAGGCCTGGTATGCTGTGATTCATGGGGTTGCAAAGAGTCGGACACGACTGAGCGACTGAACTGAACTGAACTGATGTCTTCTTTGGAGAAATGTCTGTTTAGGTTGTCTGGCCACTTTTTGTTTGGTTGGTTTTTTTTTCTGATATTGAGCTGCATGAGCTGCTTGTATATTTTGGAAATTAATCCTTTGTCGGTTGTTTTACTTGCTATTATTTTCTCCTGTTCTGAAGCTTGTCCTTTCACTTTGTTTATGAGTTTGATGAAATTCTTTTCTCTATTTTAATCTAATCATATGCTCCTTGTAGGCAAGAACTACTTCTTTTATTTCCTTTTGTTTCTCAGGGACTTGCTACCTAATAGTATGTGAAACTTTAGATATTTCATACTGGTCTTTTGATTATAGATGTAATCTTACACTAATATTTATCCTTGTATGAGGAGAGAAGTCACTCATAGGTAATGTAGGAAATACCAGTCAAGTTGGAGAGGAAGAACAATAGAAAATATCTGGGCCTAGAAAGGTAACTGTTCTTTTATTGTGTTTTTAGTGTGTCCTTCAAGTGAGTTGGCTCTTTGAATCCCAGGAGGAATTACACAGAGAAGTAGTGACTAAAATTCATTGCCTATTGTTGACTGGGAGGCAGGTGAAGAGTTTCTGAACCTAAATAGTGCCAGCCTTGGCAAGCTCTACTCAGCTCCCACCCTTCTTCTGTGACCTAAAGAGCAAATAGTCGAAACTGAAATAATAACCAAGTTATGGTAGTTTTTTTTCCCCTCTTTGATTTTTGACTTATTCAGCCTAAGGTAAATCAGTCCTGGGTGTTCATTGGAAGAACTGATGTTAAAGCTGAAACTCCAATACTTGGACCACCTCATGCCATGAGTTGACTCACTGGAAAAGACCCTGATGCTGGGAGGCATTGGGGGCAAGAGGAGAAGGGTATGACAGAGGATGAGATGGCTGGATGGCATCACTGACTCAATAGACATGAGTTTGAGTAGACTCCGGGAGTTGGTGATGGACACAGAGGCCTGGCGTGCTGCTATTCATGGGGTGGCAAAGAGTCAGACACGACTGAGCGACTGAACTGAACTGAAATGATCTCTATTTGACACGTAATAAAAATGTCATTGCATATTGTAATAATATGCGTTTTAACAATCTGTATCTGATAGGCTGTACCTGACTGTATGCTTTTGCAAAATGAATAGAATAGGATGCAAAACTAGATACTTGAGACGAGTTTAGGAGTTTGGTTTACCAAACTTAAATAAAGGTTATGAAAATAGTATGGTTCTTGTCCCCAGTAGCTTCTCAGTCTAGATTTTCAAGCAGTCGGCTTTGTTATACAGTTGTACTTAGACTTAAAGGTGTGTCTAGTTATTAAAATCTACCTCATGTTCTATGTCCAGGGAAATTCCTTATAATACTGGTGTTGGGCAATAGGAATGCCATAATCAGTACAGGCAAGTGATGGTGAACCTAGCTTTCACTGGTTCCCAGCAGTTACGTTTCCAGGAACATGATGTAACTTGTGGAATAGCCAGATCCTTGAGCTAACAAGTAGTGATCTAACTGGGTTTACTGCAATCACTCTGAATTATTGAGGAAACTTCTAAGTGTGTTCTTAGTTTGAAATTTGGCTTACCAAAATCTTGGCGAAAGAGGTGCATTTTAAAACAAACAAAACCAAAAGAACATCTTAAATCCAAAATTGCCTTATATTTGTTAAAAGTAGTTTAAAAATAAAATTATGTGACTTTAAAAAAATTAAAATTTGAAATTATCAAATGTCTTGTTATGTGTGTATGCTAAGTTGCTTCAGTCATGTCAGACTCTTTGCAACCCTGTGAGCTGTAGCCCACCATGCTCCTGTGTCCATGGGATTGTCTAGGCAAGGATACTAGAGTGGATTGCCATGCCCTCCTCCAGGGGATCTTCCTGACCCAGGGATCGAACCTGTGTCTCTTGTGTTTCCTGCATTGGCAGGCAGGTTCTTTACCGCTCGTGCTGCCTGGGAAGCCCCCTTATTATGTGATATTAACTAATATTTACAGAGATTAAAAAACATATTAAAGATTTTAGTAACAGAGATAGACCTATATTTTAAAATACGACAATATAGTCTATCAGATAGGGATAGAATTTTTTTCTTTAAAAATTACGTCTTCCTGCTTTTAAATTCATCATGTAACTTGATTTGGAATGACCTGTTTCTAAATTCAAAATCAGAGCAGCTTAGATTATAAATTGCAGATTTTCAGGCTGTCCAAGTACTTGCAACAAACTTTTATATGTCAAAAGCACATGTTACTTGCTTAATACATTTCATGAATAAATCAGTAAATAGAATGAATAATAAGTAAATGAGTGAACCATCTGTCAAGGTGCAATGAGAGTGACAATATAGAATTTACTGTTACTGAGAGACAGAATGATTTCAATGTTACCACGTTTCATAGTCACTGTTTATGAAATATTAATAAAAACAATAGGTCAGCCTTATTTGCAGTGCCATATTACATGCAATAATATATACAATATGCCCAACAACTCCTAGCCCATGATGGTAAATGTTCCCTTCCTCTGTGCTGAAATTGTAGTCTTACTTAAAAAAAAAAAAAGAAAAAAGAAAATCTCCTTGTTGGCACTGAATAAAGACTTTGGGAGAGGCCAGTCTAATTGGTGAACTCTTATTTCCATGATTTCTAGCATCTTATCCATGAAGAAATTTCCATTCTTTACCTCATTTCTTAATCACTAATATTTTTAATTCAGGGTTTATAAAAACTCAAAAATGTAGGGACCGTATGACTGTGGTTACTTTTTACAGACTTGTGTTCAATCTTGAGAAACTCCTAGAATTTTGTATATTACAAGTTGAAAATCAGTGACTACTGTTCTCTCAAACCTTTATTGAGTTCTAACTCTGCTAATTGTAGAAGTTGTAAAGATACACAAAGCATACGTTTGGTCCTGGGGAGCTAAGTGTATATGAGAAAAGACAAGCTTGTCTAATATTTTAGAAAGTGTGAAGTATTAGAAGAGAGACGTGGATAGAATGGGAACAGAGAGACAACAAATAATTTAATCTTGGAAGTTTTAGAAGCCTTCACAGAGAATGTTGCATTTGTTTTAGAGCCCTGGAAGACGAACAGGCATTTGCCAGGAGGGAATGAGGAAGATGAGGATGGGTTTCTAAATGCAGGAAGGCTAGTACTGAAACCAGCGCTAGTAGACATACCATTATGCTTATGTGTATCTGGAGCAGTTGTTTTCCAATAAAAAATCTTTTTAAATATGAGACTATATAGAATTACACATGAAAGGGAAGAAAAGCAAAGCTGCCTTTATGACGTATGGAGGAAGGCTTAGAGTCACAGCTCCTTTCTCAGTGGCGCGCCCATGGTAGCAGTGGGGACTCTCGGAGAGGAGGACAAGCGTGGCAGGAAGTCATGTAGACCAGGGCTGGGTCGGTTTAGGCACATTGGGCCTTGTCCTCTGAGGGTTTAGGAGTCATCAAACATTTTTAAGGAGGCAGATAGCATCAACTCTGTTAGAGAGTGCTGGGCAGTCTGTCAAGTGTAGAGGTGCAGAGTAGAGACCTGCTGCTTGGGTATTCCAGGATTCCAGATGTTACCAAAAGATGGAACTCATCTGTATAGATCTGAGTTTTGATTTTGGTTCTTTCTCTGCCGAACTACATGACCTTTGATCACATAATCTTTGACTTAAAAAGGGACATTTCATGTGTACTAATTCATCTACCTCCCAATTTAGATGTCCCCTTAACAATGCAGAGGCTTCCCAGGTGGCTCAGTGGTAAAGAGTCCACCTGCCATTGCAGGAGACTTGGGTTCAATCCCTGGGTCAGGAAGATTCCCTGGAGGAGGAAATGGCAACCCACTCCAATATTCTTGCCTGGAAAAATCCCATGGACAGAGGAGCCTAGTGGGCTACAGTCCATAGGGTCACAAAGAGTCAGATGTAATTGGACACACACACACACACACACAAATGAGCAGTGCAACTGACAAACAATTAGGCCATTGCATGACTTAGAATATTTGCATGACATGAAGTCTACTATATTGGAAAGAATCCCATTGTTTCTTGGTAACCCTAATTGCATTTAAAACCAGAAAAACAAGCAAAATCTTCCTTTATTTTCTGGCTAGACCAAATCTTCTGTTGAGCAATTTTACTAGATAGTCTTCAGCTATTTATGCATTGCCCTCAAATTCTTACTCACCTTTTCTTGTCCAAGCAAATCTTTCAGAGTTCATGGAACGTAAATTTCAGACCAGTTGCTATCTTGGTTGCCCTATGTAGATGCTCTATATTCTCACTGTGAGCTGTTAAAA
This sequence comes from Ovis canadensis, assembly GCF_042477335.2. NCBI lineage: Eukaryota > Metazoa > Chordata > Mammalia > Artiodactyla > Bovidae > Ovis > Ovis canadensis. The sequence goes on from NC_091260.1 coordinate 38,141,664, forward strand.
CACGGAATCCAGAACTGATTCAAGTTCATCAGAGGTGGCTTGAACAGTGTAGTATACAATGAATGGAGGTTGATATTTTGAGAAGTGCTACTTCTTAAAGAAGCATGTGACTACAATAATATTTTAATAGCCAAGTCATACTGCAGCTCTTACAGAGCCTGTAGTCAACTCAGACCCTGTATCCTTTAGTTAGTCTATTAACCCATCCTGTCCTCAGGCCCTCTAGCTTGACAATAAAGGTCACACCTGCCTCCTGTTTATGGTTATTATGGGTAATATGATGTTAAATTAAATTTATAGGCAATGTTGTACTTGAAATTCAAGGTGACCTCGTTGTTGTGCAGATGTAGTTTTAAGAAAGACAAAAGAACCATTGACAAGAAAGTAACCTATATCAAAAGTATATTAAATGGCCTCAGGAAAAAAATGTGTTTCCTAGCATTTTGCATTCTGTGACCCTTCCTACTTCTGTTTTAGCGATAAAACATTTAGCCTGACTGCTCTATAAATAGAATTTCAACTTATATTGCCAGATAATACATAATTTGATGAGAGTGAAGATGATTTTCCTGAGAGGCTAAGTTAATTGGTTTATATATTTTTGTCTTGTATGTGTCTCAGTTTTTCCCTTGGCTTCTAAGCCTTTGAGGCGAATGTTGCTTTCTCCAACAGAATATTCTCTTGGCTGACTGTAACAAAAGAGTGACCAAGTCTGCTCTATATTTTCTGGCAATGATGTTGCAGTAATCAGAATAAAATAAGGTCCTAAGGAGAATCTGGCTCAGACAGTAGAAGTTACAGAGTGAAAACAAACACATCCTTACTATTAGCTCTCTACATGCTGGGAGTGGAACAGTAGACAACCGTCACATTCCAGTGCCTTTTTAAAACTGAGCAATTTCCCTGGATCATTTCGATAGGACCCCTCTCTTTTTATTGTATAGATGGAATCCATAAGCTTTTTGAAGGTGTGTTGTGTTCTTTACGGATTGCTGAACATCACTATAACACTGAAACTCTGTTGATTGTGCTGGTGAACTGGCTCTGAGGATTTTAAAAACATTGTATATATAGTTACCACCTCTGCTGTGATCACATCAGTTCAGTTCAGTTCAGTCCAGTCGCTCAGTCATGTCCGACTCTTTGCGACCCCATGCCAGGCCTCCCTGTCCATCACAAACTCCTGGAGTTCACTCAGACTCACATCCATTGAGTCGGTGATGCCATCCAGCCATCTCATCCTCTGTCGTCCCCTTTTTCTCCTGCCCCCAATCTCTCCTAGCATCAGAGTCTTTTCCAATGAGTCAACTCTTTGCATGAGGTGGCCAAAGTACTGGAGTTTCAGCTTTAGCATCATTCCTTCCAAAGAACACCCAGGGCTGATCTCTTTAGAATGGACTGGTTAGATCTCCTTGCAGTCCAAGAGACTCTCAAAGAGTCTTTTCCAACACCACAGTTCAAAAGCATCAATTCTTCGATGCTCAGCTTTCTTCACAGTCCACCTCTCACATCCATACATGACCACTGGAAAAACCATAGCCTTGACTAGATGGAGTTTTGTTGGCAAAGTAATGTCTCTGCTTTTGAATATGCTATCTAGGTTTGTCATTACTTTTTCAGTCTTACTCAGATACTTTGTGGGAACAACAGACATAGAATCGAAGTTTTTAGCTTAAACTTTTTTCATTATGAATCTAAGAAAAATATGAATCAGTGACAACAATTATAGGTACTCGAGAATTATAGCTGTTTTGTCAAGATCCTTTTGTCAGTGTTCTGTTGATAGACCTAGTATTTTATTTCCTCACCTCACTGGAACTTTAGGTGTGTTTCATATCTTTAAGTATGAACTTTCTTTAAGAGAAGAACAAAGTGTATTACTGATATGCTCTTGGCCACTTTTAAAACATTGATTAGTATTTGCATAATACCATTAGCCAGGAAAAATGTACCTTTGGTGCCAGACAAGTCTAAATAAGATTTTAATGCATGATGAAATTTAAACATAAGAAATACTGAAAAATAAAATTTTAAGTTTTGTCAAAACTCTCCAGTGAATTACAGGAGAATAAATACAAAAACAATGTTTGGTCAATAAGATGAACATCTACTCTAAATGATCTGTATTTCTTGGTTGAACTTGGAATAAATGGGATACAGTTTCAACCATATAATCCTATAATTTTGCATGCATAGTTTATTATGGTTTCCACTTTCCCCAGTGGAAAGTAGTTTTGTGAATACTGAAATGTAACGGACAATGATTTTAAGTAAATTTCTTTCCATTTCTAACTGAATTTACTTACTTATTTACCTCTGAAAGAACTGTTCTCCTAAAGAGTGATTCTATCCTTTTTTTCACACATCATTTTATATTATGTTCAATATAAACCTCATATATACAAAAGTTGAATGAATAATGGAGTTAAAGCTGGCATAAGAATGAATACCTTGTCTTATAGGATGCAGATAAGCTCTACTACACCTTTTGTTTTTCATACTGTGGTTTCAAATTTTTTTCCTCTGCTTAGTCTGAATTTTAATCTACTAATCTTTCTAGTCTTTCTTCCCTGCTCGAAATCCTGAACCCCAGAGACTAGGATTATGTTACTGTCTCCATCACAGGATACAGTAAATATTGGGTGTGTTTGGTTAGGGAAGTGGATGCCTGATAGGTGGGTAAAAGAACTGAGGGAATCAGTAGGTGGGTAGTTAGGTATGTGAATGGAAGGGTACAGAAGTGGCACCTCTTCCCTCCCACCAAATTGCTGAAATCCTGGAGACCTAATAGTTATCTGTAATCTCTGGCATTTTGAGTTTCAGTTTATTGCATTTTAGAGTATGCTTTAAAACTACAAAGCATGGATGTGAATTTGGACTCTCTAATGTCTTAAAAGACATTATAAAAGACTTAGACTGTTAATTTTATAACAGTGGAACATCTTTGATTTTTCCTAAAATGAATTTGTATTTTATAAATGGTGTGTGACTTTATGGCAAAGATATGACTTCTCCAGAGACAATGAATATCTCGGTATCTGATTGTGCTCATGGAACATCTGTTCATGTGATTTATGATTTTTTTAATAGATAGTGAAAGTGAAAGTTGCTCAGTCATGTCCAACTCTTTGCGACCCCACAGACTATACTGTCCATGGAATTCTCCGGGCCAGAATACTGGAGTGGGCAGCCTTTCCTTTCTCCAGGGGATCTTTCCAACCCAGAAATCAAACCGGTGTCTGCTGCATTGCAGGCAGATTCTTTACCAACTGAGCTATCAGGGGAGCCCATAAGACCAATCTATTTTGTTTGATTAAAGTGATAATTATAAATATTTGTTTATCACTAGTCTCACATGTAAATTCATAGAGTGACACAAAAATATGGAAGTCTTATTTATTTAATTTCAGTTTTTCTTTTTTACTGCTTATTAATTCCCTTGCTAGTAAGTATTTTTCTTTGTTTTTCTCCAATGACTTTATACTGCTTTTTACATGAATTTTGATAGAGTGTTGATAAACCTGGTAGTACTTCTGTTAGGGATATTATGTATTTTTAGCAGTGTTTTATAATCAGGTAAACTTCAGTTCAGCTTAGGATATTTGTGTTGTCAATTTGGAAATGCTTTGCCAAGCCCTCACAAGAGTATTGACAAAGAATCACTTTTAAAGTAAATCTCCTTATATTTTGTCTAGACTACTAAGTACTAACTACATCTTCTCTGCAGAGAATCAGATTAGGCCAGGAGAGTTTTATGTCTTCATTATGCCGTTACTGCAGTGCATAGTGTTTGGATAAAATATAATTTCCTGGTATCTCTAAGTAGGGTATAAATAAGCAAAAACTTTTTAGGAATGATAGCAATTTTATTACATTCACATGAGAACCTCATATATGTGCTTATCAAAATATTTATTGCTATAATAAACCATAAAATTGTTCGATACTAATTAAATAGATGTTACACATTCAGTTGGCTACTAAAGTATTACTGATTTTCATTTCTAGATATTGAGGAAACAAAATAGTTTATTAAATAAAAAATTACTTCTGAGACATGTAACAGTTCAATGGTTAATATAGATATTTAATCCCTTGATTAAAGGTCTGTAATATCTGCAATATTTGGAAAGCCTTACATAAAAAAATATTTGCATTATTGCCAGAAAGCAATGGGAATAAATGATAGCATTTTGTTTGTTAGCATGCCATGACGTCCCCTTGAGTTACAAGTATATTTGAGACTATAACAATTCTGCCGAAATAAAGTTAAATACAGAAGAAATATTTTAAGTGACTGTCATCCATTTTTGAGTGTACTTCAGCATCTCAGTATTAAATACCACAATTGTCCTGAAGTTCACAAGGGTTAGCAAGGTGTGTGGGTCAAGTATCCTAAAATTTTAAAAGTATATTCTAGAATGTGTATTCTTATTTTTCTTCACAGGTTAAAACCTATGATATTTAGAATGGAAGCATTAAATATCACGTGAATTATTTCTAGCCTTGTTTTTTTTTCAGTTCAGTGGTTAGTTTTCATGGAGAGGCCAATTTAATCTGTGTGGATAAAAGAAACAGATTATTGGGACTTCCTTGGTGGTCCAGTGGCTAGGGCTCCAGGCTCCAAATGTAGGGGCCCAGGTTTGACCCCTGGCTTGGAAACTAGATCCTGCATGCTCTAAGTAAAGATCCAGAACAGCCGAATAAATAAACTAATTTTAAATGCTCTCTATTTCTTAAAGAAAAAAGCAAAAACCATTATTACTCTTCACATTCCATTTGTGTGTTTACTATCCTTATCATCAATCTGCATAAAAATAATTTTATTAATTTTTAGAAGTGATTGAGAAATATGCATTTAGTACTTGAAGAGGGTACTTTATAGTTGAAGAAGAATGTGTTTTATTTCAAGGATTATTGTTTAGTTCCTCAGTCGTGTCCAGCTCTTTGTGATGCTGTGGACTGTAGCATACCAGGCCTCCCTGTCCTTCACCATCTCCAAGAGCCTGCTCAAAGTGTCCATTAAGTCGGTGATGCCATCCAACCATCTCATCCTATGTCATCCCCTTCTCCTCCTGCCTTCACTCTTTCCCAGCATCAGGGTCTTTTCTAATGAGTCACCTGTTCGCGTCAGGTGGCCAAACTGTTGGAGCATTAGTTTCAGCATCAGTCCTTCCAATGAATATTCAGGATTGATTTCCTTTATGATTGACTTGCTTGATCTCCTTGCAGTCCAAGGGACTCTCAAGAGTCTTCTCAAACACCACAGTTCCAAAGCATCAATTCTTAGGCGTTCAGCCTGTGTTCTGTTCTAGTGCTCAAATCCATACAGGACTACTGGAAAAACCATAGCTTTGAATAGACAGACCTTTGTTGGCAAAGTCATGACTCTGCTTTTTAATATGCTGCCTAGATTTGTTATAACGTTTCTTCCAAGAGGCAAGCATCTTTTAATTTCATGGCTGTAGTCACCATCTGAAGTGATTTTGGAGCCCAAGAAAATAAAATAAAATTGATAGATTTTATTTGTTTCCATTGTTTCTCAATGCATTGTTTCCCCAGCACTGCCATGAAGTGATGGGACCGGATGCCATGATCTTAGTTTTTTGAATGTTGAGTTTTAAGCCAGCTTTTTCCACTCTCCTGTTTCATCTTCATCAGTAGGCTCTTTAGTTTCTTTTTACTTTCTGCCATATGGGTGGTATCATCTGCATATTTGAGGTTATTGATATTTCTCCTAGCAATCTTGATTCCAACTCGTGCTTCATTCAACCCAGCATTTCACATGATGTACCTGCATATGTTAAATAAGCAGGGTGACAATATACAGCCTTGACGTACACGTTTCCCAATTTTGAACCGGTCCTTTGTTCCATGACCAGTTCTATTTGTTGCTTCTTGACCTGCATCCAGATTTCTCAGGAGGCAGGTAAGATGGTCTGGTATTCCCATCTCTTGAATAATTTTCCAAAGTTTGTTGTGATCCACACAGTCAAAGGTCTTAGCATAATCCATGAAGTGTAAGTAGATGTTTTTCTGGGATTCTCTTGCTTTTTCTGTGATCCATCAGATGTTGGCAATTTGATCTCTGGTTCCTGTACCTTTTCTAAATACAGCTTGGATATCTGGAAGTTCTCAGTTCATGTACTATTGAAGCCTCGCTTGAAGAATTTTGAGCATTGCTTTGCTAACATGTGACATGAGTGCAATTGTGCAGTAGTTTGGACACTCTTTGACTTTGCCTTTCTTCAGGATTGGAATGAAAACTGACCATTTCCAGTCCTGTGGCCACTGCTGAGTTTTCCAAATTTGCTGGAATATTGAGTATAGCACTTTAACAGCATCATCTTTTAGAATTTGAAATAGCTCAACTGGAATTCCATCCCCTCCACTAGCTCTGTTTGTAGTGATGCTTCCTAAGGCCACTTGACTTCGCACTCCAAGATTTTGGCTCTAGGTGAATGTTCACGCCATCGTGGTTATCTGGGCTGTGAAGATATTTTTAATACAGTTCTTCTGTGTATTCTTGTCACCTCTTCTTGATATCTTCTGCTTTAGTTAGGTCCATACCATTTCTGTCCTTTATTGTACCCATGTTTGCATGAAATGTTCCCTTGGTATCTCTAATTTTCTTAAAGAGAGCTCCGAAAGTGAAAGTCACTTTTTGCGACCCCATGGACTATACAGTCCATGGAATTCTCCAGGTCAAAATACTGGAGTGGGTAGCCTTTCCCTTCTCTAGGGGATCTTCCCAACCCAGGGATTGAACCCAGGTCTTCTCCCACATTGCAGGTGAATTCTTTACCAGCTAAGCCTCAAGGGAAACCCTAAGAGATCTCTAGTCTTTCCCATTCTATTATTTTCCTCTATTTCTTTGCGTTACTCACTTAGGAAGGCTTTCTTATCTCCTTGCTATTTTTTTGAAATCTGCATTCAGAAGGATTTATCATTCCTTTTCTCCTTTATTGTGTTCATATTTCTTTTTATATTGTTTAGTAGACACAATGTCATTTAAGATATTGTGAATCTGAGTAACCTAAAAGAGAGTGTTTTCTGGAAAATAAAAAGTTACTTTAAGACATTTATAGTCTCCACAGTTTTACTTCCAATTTTAATTGTAAGAAGCAAACCAAGAAAATATATTCTTTTTTTTTTTTTTTTTTTGCATTTGAAATCTTTGTTCCTCAACCAGGGATCAAACCCACCCTGCCCCTGCAGTGGAAGTACGAGTCTTAACCACTGGACTACCAGGGAAGTCCCAATATATTCTTGCTTATGGAAGATGAACCCTTTGTGTAAATTTCCATTTAAAAAGAGAATTGTCACTTTGAACCTTATGTCTTTGAATTTATAGGGATTATCATGTATTAAAATTATTGAGATAATCATTGCTTATCTTTAAAACTCAACCTAAAGTCACTTTAGATATGTAATCTGCTATATGAAATGAAACACTAAGTGCATTTAATTTTGGAATTCAGCCTTGTCCTGGCAAAATGCCCATTACATTTTTCAGATTATTTTAAAACCTAGTAATAAATTCTGATTCTGAAATAATTGAGTTTTTATTAGCCTGAAAATAGAACACCTCTCCCAAAACTTTTACCCATCTGCCAGGTTAATCATACGGTTTTAACAGGTGCTTCTCACTTAGCTTACACGAAGTATAGATTGGAAGGAAAATAGAGTCCTACTCTTGGGTACACCCTTAGACAGTACTGGAATATGTAGAAATATGGCAGTAGAAACTGGACTATGTCTCTGAAGGTTTTTCGGTTTTTTTCTTTTAATGAAAAGTATTCTGACACCATTACTAGTGCCATATATAAGGCTATAAAGTGGTTTATTGACTGAATTTTAATTGATATTTTGAAAATGTTGCAAATAGTGTATAGTCACTTTGAAGCATGAATTCACACAAAACATATTTCATTTTGAATATTGCATGGCTTCCTTTGATTCCCAGACTCTTTCTTATACCTAATCAGTATTACTTTTATTTTTCCCTCTTTATAGGTAAATGGGGGAAAACTTCAGCTAATTTTTTTCAAGTAATTTTTTATTGAATCAGTGTTTAATAGATTTATACTTTTTCTTCATTATTTGAATCATATTGACCGAAAAAATGTTTATGACTTTGCTGAAATAAAATTTGTTGTAAATTGATATTCATCTCTCAAATATTTAAAAGTAGGCCTTTTCATTCCATTGTCTTTAGATATTTTTTTAAAGATTGTGCAGTTTACTAATGATGTGCCATTTCTGGAGATGATGTGCTAGCTTCTGGATATTTTGTTTAGAAGATGAATGCAGATTTTATTTGACTCATCAAGATTTGGAGAGGTATATACTCTTCAAAACAGTCACATTTTTCCTTCTGTTACAATTTTGATGACCAAATATATCACAGTTATCTTTAGTTTTGTTATGGCATAAGGAAACCTACTATAAGGATATGTAATTCACTCTAAAATAATCAAGGACTTTTGTAATTAATTTTAAGATAAAGTGAATCATCTTTTGGCTTACATGTCACCCATTAATTCTGTATGGGAATTTGATTACTATGTCTGTATGGTTTTTCCTCCAGACAGTTTCTTTATTTGATATCATAACTACTCATCTGGGATTGAATTCTTAATGTTTTACCATCACAAGTTTAATAAAACTGTGAACTGATTCTATAAAGCTATCAAAAGGCTTGCTTATAATTGAGTCTGTGATTCAGTATGTCTCAGAACTTGAAATATTTTTTTAAATTAATTAGCTGACTTTTAAAAAATAACTTATCCTATTTCTTTAGATATGCATATCTAACCGATGTTCTCAGGCTGAAAGTTGTTCTCTTTTAAGAAATACAGATGTTTTGACCTGTTAGAATTTCAATATTTAAGCATTGGAAAAGCTTATTTCTTTATAAGTTGATTTTTATAACATGTCTTTTCAGACACACCAAATTAGGTTTTACTTTAGAAATTTATCATGCCTGCTTACAGCATGCTTATTTAGTCACTAAGTTGTGTCTGACTTTTGCCACCCCATGGACTGTAGCATGCCAGCTTTCCTGCCCTTCACTATCTCCCAGGTGAAAAGAGGAGAGTGAAAAAACTGTCTTAAAACTCAATATTCAAAATCTTAAGATCATGAAGTCTAGTCCCATCACTTCATGGCAAATAGAAAGAGAAAATTCAGACTCATGTTCATTGAGTTGGTGATGCTATCCAACCATCTCATCCTCTATCACCTCCTTCTCCTCCCGTCTTCAATCTTTCCCAGCATCAGTCTTTTCTAATGAGTCAGCTCTTCAAGTCAGGTGGCCAAAGTATTGGATCTTCAGCTTCAATATCAGTTCTTCCAATGAATATTCAGGGTTGATTCCCTTTAGAATTGACTGGTTTGATCTCCTTGGTGTCCAAGGGACTCTCAAGAATCTTCTCCAGTACCACAATTTGAAAGCATCGGTTGTTTGGCACTCAGCCTTCTTTATGATCCAACTCTCACATCTGTACATGACTACTGGAAAAACCATAGCTTTGACTATCTGGACTTCGGTTGGCAAAGTGATGTCACTGCTTTTTAATATGCTGTCTACATTTGCCATGGCTTTCCTTCCAAGGAACAAGTGTCTTCATTTCATGGCTGCAGTCACTCTGTGCAGTGATTTTGGAGGCCCCCCCCCAAATAAACTCTGTCACTGTTTCCACATTTTCTCCTTCCATTTGCCATGAAGTGATAGGGCCAGATTTCATGATCTTAGTTTTTTGAATGTTGAGTTTTAAGACAGCTTTTTCACTCTCCTCTTTCACCCATATCAAGAGGCTCTTTACTTCCTCTTTACTTTCTGCCGTTAGACTGATGTCATCTAAATATCTGATGTTGTTGATATTTCTCCCAGAAATCTTGATTCCAGCTTGTGCTTCATTCAGCCCAGCATTTCGCATGATGTACTCTGCATTTAAGTTAAATAAGCAGAGTGAGAGTGTACATCCTTGATGTACTCCTTTCTCAATTTTCAGCTGGTCTTTTATTTCATGTCTGGTTCTAATTGTTGCTTCTTGTCCTGCATAGAACTTCTCAGGAGACAGGTAAGGTGGTCTGCTATTCCCATCTCTTTGAGAATTTTCCACAGTTTGTTGTGATCGACATAGCCAAAGGCTTTAGCATAGTTAATGAAGCAGAAGTAGATGTTTTCCTGAAATTCCTTTGCTTTTTCTGTGATCCAGTCTATGTTGACAGTTTGATCCCTGGTTCCTCTGCCTTTTCTAAAACAGTGTGTACATATAGAAATTCTTGATTCACATATTGTTGAAGCCTAGCCTGAAGAATTTTGAGCATTACCTTGCTAAGCATGTGCAATGAGTGCAATTGTACAGTAGTTTGACTATTTCTTTGGCATTGCCCTTCTTCGAGATTGGAATGAAAGCTTACCTTTTCCAGTCCTATGGCCACTGTTGAGTTTTCCAAGATTGCTGACATATTGAGTGCAGTGCTTTAACAGCATCATCTTTTAGAATTTGAAATAGCTCAGGTGGAATTCCATCACCTCCGCTAGCTTTGTTCATAGTAATGCTTCCTCTTGACTTCACACTCCAGAATGTCTGGCTCCATGGGAGTGATCACACCGTCGTGATTATCCAGGTCATTAAGACCTTTTTTTGTACAGTTTTTCTGTATATTTTTGCCACCTCTTTGTAATCTCTTTTGCTTCTGTTAGGTCTTTACAGTTTCTGTCCTTTATCATGTCCATCCTTGCATAGAATGTTCCCTTGGTATCTCTAATTTTCTTGAAGAAATCTCTTGTCTTGCACATTGTTATTTTCCTCTGTTTTTTGCATTGTTCATTTAAGAAGGCTTTCTTATGTCTCCTTGCTCTTGTTTGTAACTGTATTCAGGTGCGTGTATCTTTCCCTTTCTCCATTACCTTTCGCTTCTCTTCTTTTCTCAGCTGTTTGCAAAGACTCTTTACCTTATTTGTAAAACCACTTTGCATTTTCTTTCCTTTTCCTTTGAGATGGTTTTGGTCACCACTTCTTGTGCAATGTTATCAACCTCTGTCCATAGTTCTTTAGGCACTCTCTACCAGATCTAATCCCTTGAAATCTGTTCTTCAGATTCCACTGTTTAAGGGATTTGATTTAGGTGATACCTGAATGGCCTAGTGGTTTTCCCTACTTTCTTCAATTCAGTCTGAATTTTTCAATAAGGAGCTGATGATCTGAGCCACAGTCAGCTCCAGGTATTGTTTTTTTCTGACTGTATAGCACTTCTACATCTTCAGCTGCAAAGAATATAATAAATCTGAATTCAGTATTGACCATCTGATGATGTCCATATGTAATGTTGTCTCTTGTGTCGTTGGAAGAGGGTGTTTGCTGTGACCTGTGTGTTCTCTTGGCCAAATTCCATTAGCCTTTGCAGTGCTCCAATGGAAAATTTGTCTGTTACTCCGGGTATCTCTTGACTTCTTACTTTTGCATTCGAATCCCCTCTGATGAAAAGGACATCTTTTTCTTTTGGTGTCAGTTTTAGAAGGTCTTGGAGGTCTTCATAGAAATGTTCAAATTACTGTGAATGCTGTATGGTTTGCCTTGGAAATGAATCAAGATCATGCTGTCATTTTTGAATCTGTCTTTCTGTCAGACTCTTTTGTTGACTGTGAGGGCTACTCCATTTCTTCTGTGGGATTCTTGTCCACAGTAGTAGATATAATGGTCATCTGAATTGTTTGCCTATTTCCATCCATTTTAGTTCACTGATTCCTAAGATGTCTATTCTCCTGCTTGCCCACATCCAATTTACCTTCATGGACCTAGGCTTCACTGATAGCTCAGTTGATAAAGAATCTGCCTGCAATGCAGAAGACCCCAGTTCAGTTCCTGGGTCAGGAAGATCCCCTGGAGAAGGGATAGGCTACCCACTCCAGTATTCTTGGGCTTCGCTTGTGGTTCAGCTGGTAGACAATCTGCCTGCAATGCAGGAGACCTGGGTTCAATCCCTGGGTTGGGAAGATCCCTTGGAGAAGGGAAAGGCTACCCATTCCAGTATTCTGACCTGGAGATTTCCATGGACCCAGTCCATGGGATTGCAAAGAATCATACACGACTGAGCAACTTTCACTTTCACAGACCTAATAGTCCAAATACCTTTGCAATATTGTTTTTCATAGCGTCAGACTTCACTGTCATCACCAGACACATTTGTGACCGAACACCGTTTGTGTTTTGGCCCAGACTCTTCAGTCTCTCTGGAGCTACTTCTCTTCTCTCTCCCAGTAGCATGCTGGAGACCTTCCGACCTGAGGGGCTCAACTTCCACTGTCATATCTTTTTGCATAAAAAATGTTCATCATGTTCTTGGGACAAGAATACTAGAGTGGTTTTTCATTCCTTCCTCAGTGGACCACATTTTGTCAGCATACTCCACTATGATCCATCCTTTTTGGGTGATCCTGCACAGCCTGGCTCATAGTTTCATTACAACAAGGCTATTATCCATAAAGGGATTCAGCATACTGTTACCCTTTTATTTTAATAAGTAACTTGGTTTGAACATACTTTATTCATGGTGGTAGAAGAGATTGATGCTAAATAATTTGATATTTGTTTTCTCCTCATATGTTGTCAACCTGAAGGCTTGTGAAGTCAAGGTAGATAGGTTAAGAGCATTAAGGTCCTGAGGTTGGGTATTATTTTTGTAGCTTATTATTTATTTTAGCAAGAGCTATACAGGCAGTTTTGATAGCATTGATTTATCTTCAGTGCGCTCATCCTAGAAGTCAAACTAATCCATTATGAAAAGGGTTACTGCTACTACTAAGTTGCTTCAGTTGTGTCCAACTCTGTGCAACCCCATAGACGGCAGCCCACCAGGCTCCCCCGTCCCTGGGATCCTCCAGGCAAGGATACTAGAGTGGGTTGGGTTAACCTTCCAATTTTAGTGAAAACAAGTGAGGTACGTTTATAATGAGTAAGCACTGATTCCACCTTCCCTCCCTTTTCCTTTTTTGCAAATGCTCTGGAATAGTAATGGCAAGACAACTTAAGACAGACTACAAAGCTGCCATTTCTCAAGTAAAGCTAGAATAGTGCCTTAATTAAGATACTGTTCTAAACTTTTTCTGAGGTATTTTAATGAACTATCCAACAACTCATATACTTTCAAAGCAGTTATTTTCAATTGTTAAGCATATACTTCTGAGCACTGTTGGTATATTCTTGTACCTGACAGAGCTACAGACTTCAGCTTCCATGTGCACAAAAAACACGTACATGTGTGCACGGGTACAGACACCTCTACCTGAATTCAAACCAGGTTATCAAATAAAACATTAAGCAAAGTTTCAGTTCAGTCTGACGAATCAACCCAATAAATAGAATACAGTTTAGAAAGTTGTGGTTCCTGACATTTTCTAGATGGTCAAAAATTGATAACACCATCTAGAAAATGTCAGGAACCACAACTTTCAGTTTAATTCTGGTTTCCTTTATAAGTCAGGAATCTGAATAGCTTGCTAAATATGATTAAAGTAATAATAAAAATTATCCATATCCCTTAAGTTGGATGTTTGTGAATCATTAATTTTTCCCAAATTTAAGCAGTTTCCTCTCTCATTCTTTTACTTGCATTGTTAGGAAATTTTTTGTTGTATATCAGTTTGGTTTTTTTGGTCCCTGTTCCAGGCACTTCATATCCCTCAGTATAGATGTCCTAAAAGAAATAAAGAATAAACAAATGTTTCATAAGACCTAAAAAAAAAAAAACACCAAAAAACAGAAAAAGCATCTTTTAAATCTCTTACATTTGAGGATAAAGGCTTCATGTCTTCAATCCCCAGACTTGAGAGAGAGGAGTAGTAGATTTTAGAGTTCATCTGTTCATATAGTCAGTATGATGTGGAAAATGTCTTTCTTGTTAACAAGTTGAGATACCTCTCTAGTTCAGTAATGCCAGTCATGTATTATATAAGTATACATGATGAATTACTGAAACTTTGATACATATAGTTTCCATAGAAGTTGAGTGTTTCACAGACCCTTCCAAGATGACTCACCTAAGCTTGGTCATTGGTATTACAAATCTAGTTGTGTGTGTGCGCGCGTTCCTGTACGCTGTGGGTAAGGGTCAGGGAGATATCTAAATAATGGTGAAAATACATTTAGTTTTTGCAAATATGAAGGAAAAGACTTTGTTCTTCTTAGCTGTGAAAACATGAGTATATCAGTCACTGTTTTTGTGAATAAGGGTATATTTTGGAATTTTTGTGAAAGGGTGAAGCATTTGGATAGGCTTTTAAATGATGCAGCTCTGAATAAATTTTCTGTAAAACAACTTTCTTACTTGAATAATTTCACCAAGGCAACAAGTCACATAATATGTTCCCCTAGAACATTGCCTCTAGAGCTTGGCAAATGTTATCTAGTATAGAAGGACAATCTTCTTTCTCATAAATGCTATGTGTTCTATCTATAATGTTTCTCCCTAAGATAAAACTTAAATGTTTTCCCTCACTCCTCTTCCCATCATCAAATAGAATGTCGTCTATTCATCTGCTTTGAATGAGTGACCAAGTTGACATTTGAGCTGGCAGTCCTAGGAACTCGATGGCATTACTTCAATGGTGTGAGTGTGGGGTTATCTTTCCCAAGTGGTGCGTAAGAGTCACTCACAGACTTAAGCTTAGTCTAGATAGTCTTCAATGTCTGTTTCGGTAAGTGGCTCAAGATTATTGGAAAATTCTTTGTGTGTCACAAAATCTTTTCCTCATTATGAGTATCTCAAGAATAAACTTTTAACCTTTGTTAGCATGAAATTCGGAGAAGGCAATGGCACCCCACTCCAGTACTCTTGCCTGGAAAATCCCATGTATGGAGGAGCCTGGTGGGCAGTCCATGGGGTCGCTAAGAGTCGGACATGACTGAGCGACTTCATTTTCACTTTTCACTTTCATGCATTGGAGAAGGAAATGGCAACCCACTCCAGTATTCTTGCCTGGAGTATCCCAGGGACGGGGGAGCCTGGCAGGCTGCCGTCTATGGGGTCGCACAGAGTCGTACACAACTGAAGCGACTTAGCAGCAGCAGCAGCAGCATGAAATTGACCATGTCTCCCTACCACAGTCCCGAGCTCTGCGGACTGATTCCACACCCTTGTTTCAGGGAATTCGTCTCATCACACACCATGTGTTGTGGTAGCTTCCACAGCTGTAGATTTAAGCTGCCATTCTAGATCCACCATTTGCATTCAGCTTAGGTTCCGGGTGGCTCCTCTTCTGTGTCACACTATTCTTAAATTTAGCATGTCCCAAATCATGCTAATCATTTAAACTTATCATTGCTTCCTGGTTTTCCCACTTCCTTGAATGACACTTTGAACCACTTAATGTGGTTAGAGCTGATTTTACCTCCATTTTAGTGTTCTTTACCTTTTACCCAGGTAGGAAATTATCTTTCTGCTTATAATTCTTGTCTTGAAAGCATGACACATCCCTACCTAAGTCTGTCTCAAGCCTTACTGCCATCCTGAAAGTCAAAGTCAAGTTCATTGCCGTTCAGGACCTTTGGACTTGCTGACGGTTCCTGGAATTGTCTTTTCTCAGATGTGTGTGTGTCTGGCTTCAGCTCTTAAGTAGCTTTCTCACACGCACCAGTCCATCCCTATCACATCATTCTGTTTTAATGATTTCAAGATTAAAAAGACTATTCTTTATTCCAAACTTGCCTTTCCCCAAATTTTTGGTCAATGTCCTTTCTCTTAAGAAATGATAGTATGTGATAATATGGTATGTCTCTGGGCCAGTCCACCACCTTTTACATTACTTTCAAAAACGTTACTCCTATCAATCACTAAAAACATTGTGTTGAAGTCCTTATGTGTCTGATATATCCCTGCTTCTTTGACTTTCCTGCTGTATAGAAGTTCTTTTCCTGTTATGTCCTGTATCTTCCAAAACCTATTTAATTGGATTACCAGTAATCCATTACTGGTATCACTTCAGTGAATCAAGGTATAAAAACTCTGTGTATATGTTTGTTTATTATGTAGATTTTATGTGCATAATATGGCAACTTGTGTTTCTGGATGGTGGGGGCTCTTGGTACTTCCAAACTGAGATTATTAGCTCTTTGAGAGCTGAATTGTCATTTCTCTTTAGGATGTTTCTCACTAAGTATAGTGGTGGTTGTAGTACCCATTTTTATAAATTAACTATTTTCCAGGCTGTTAACAAACATGATCTCATTTAATCCTAACAACTCAGTGAACTGGTTACTATTATAACCCCCACTTTATATCTTGAGGAAATTGCCCAAGGTAGGGGCTTCCCTGGTGGCTCAGAGGTTAAAGCATTTTCCTGGAATGTGGGAGACCTGGGTTCGATCCCTGGGTTGGAAAGATCCCCTGGAGAAGGAAATGGCAACCCACTCCAGTACTCTTGCCTGGAGAATCCCATGGAGGGAGGAGCCTGGTGGGCTACAGTCCATGGGGTCGCAAAGAGTTGGACATGACTGAGTGACTTCACTTTCACTTTCCTTTCATACAACAAAGGAGAGACAAAGGCAAGATGTGAACCCTGTCTGTCTGGGAAACTGCCATCCTGAAAAGTGAAAGAAAGTGATCCTGAAACAACTATTCAATGCAGCCTACCCCATGCCCTTTAAGTTCTTAGTAATTCTCACTGACTACACTCAGCGTATCCAGAGAGAGACATCTAGACTGCCCTTTGCTTTCAGTGGATTGTCAGTTAAGTGTGTGGGAGATAGAATATTGAAAGTCAGTTTGCTATGTTGGTGAAAATCTAAAGAAACAAACTATTAATAACAAACTATTTATTGGTAACTTGGGCTTTCCAGGTGGTTCTAGTGGTAAAGAACCATCTGCCAACACAGGAGACATAAGAGATGCGAATTCGATCCCTTCCCCTGTGTTGGGAGGATCCCCTGGAGGAGGGCATGGCAACCCACTCCAGTATTCTTGCCTGGAGAATCCCATGGACAGAGGAGCTCAGTGGGCTACAGTCCACAGGATCGCAAAGAGTCAGACATGACTGAAGTGACTTAGCACGCAGCACAGCACATGAGAAGCTTGGAAAATATTGACACACTTAATTTTATTTAATTCACTAAAAGAAGAAGTCTAGTCTTCTAGTCTCAACCTAGTCTACTTTCATGAGGGTGAGTCAAAGAGGTAAGTTCTGAATGGGAAAGAGACACACTCAAAATGGGAAAGAGAAACACACCCAAATTAGTGAAAGAGCTTTTAAGACTCTTGGGTATTATGGAACTGAGTACTAGGAAAGGACTATACAGTCAAAATACATATGTCTATAAGGTAGATTGCAAATAATTAAATTTTTAACTGAGGGCAGTTATGAAATTTGGAATGGTTCATCATTTGTATACATTAACACTGCACAATAGATACACTGGTTATTAATAATACTAAGTGGTTGATACTGGAATAAGTGTACTTTAATATACTTACTAATGATGACTACTACTCTTCTTAAAATGTTCAGTATACACATCAGGTTTTTTCTTTTTTGATCTAAGGAGCTAGTACTTGGTGCTGTGAAGTAGGTCATGTAGAATATTAAGGAGGGAAGGGCAAAAGAAAACTTCCCCCTTTTGCTGCAGATGGCCAGGTTATATGTGGCAGCTAGACAAGCATAGCTCAAAATGGGTGAAAATAAAAATAAAACAAAGTAAATGTCACCCAGCCCAGTGATGGGGCCATGCTTTTGTAATTGACAGAATTCTGCAGTTTTATAGTCTAAAATTCTAGTTAAGCATTTAACTTTTCTACTGTTCAATAAATAGTGAATTTAGACTTCTTGGTGTTCATGTAGACCTCTCTTAATTTACTCCCCTCCGGCAAATACCATATTCTGCAGTTTAGTTAACTGAGCTAGCCTCGGAGCCTCAGGGATCACACCTGAATTTCATTAGGGGAGTTTTAGTAATTAGCATATGCAGGAATCTCACCACTCACAGTTGCCTTCAACTGGTTAAGACAAGATGAGATGGAACTTTTTCAAACACTTTCTAGAACCACAACTTTATTATTTTTTTGTGGGGCAAAATGCTTGATTTTACAGACTTTCAACACAGTCACGTTGTCTCTAAATACTGGGAGACTCACTTTCTTTTTCTATTCTCTCCTATTCACAGTTTGGAGCGCTAAAAGCCAGGGGCACTCAAGTGCCATTTTTTTAAAAAAGACTTATTTAGTATTTACTTATTTTTTCTTATTTCACTGCTGTCCACGAGCTTTCTCTAGTTGTGGCGAGCGAGGGCTACTGTCTAGCTGCAGTGCATGAGCTTCTCATTTCGGTGGCTTCTCTTGTTGCAGAGCGTGGGCTTCAGGTTCTCAGGCTTCAGTAGTTGAGCGCATGAGCTCAGTAGTTGCGACCCTTAGGCTCAGTTACTACATGGCATATGGACTGTTCCCAGACCAGGCATTGAACCACTGTCCCTTGCGTTGCAAGGTGGATTCTTAACCACTGGACAACCAAGGAAGCCCCAAGTAGCATTTTTTAAACACCCCCAAACCTACTCATTTGAGATGAATTGTAAGAGAGGAATAATAAGAAATAACTTTAGATAGTCACAAATGAGGTCGCCCTCTGTTTCCAGAAAGAAAACCTTAAGCTTAATGTTGTTTCTATGCCTTCCACATCTATGGTTCATATCGTTTATTGTCTTAAGAAGAGAACTTGGCATCCAGTGGTAAGAGAAATCTGTCGGTAGGAATCATAGAAGATTCCTCTGGTAGCTTTCTGGTAACTAAGCTTACGTGTTTTTCACAACCCTCAAAAGCCCCGTCCTTTTTCCTAAGATGGCTTATTCATTGGTGTCTGTCTTATTGTTCTTTAGGAATAGGTGTTATTCCAAAAAGAATGGTGTCATGACTGAGGCAACATTTATGGTGATGGTAGGTCTCAGCTCTACTCCTGTGTCTTGCAGTCCCACTTAGCCTCTGTAAGGAAATCAGGAGGTTTACCTATAGATCCTCAAGAAAACTTCCTTTTGCCTTCTTGAATGTCAGGCTCAAAATTATAAAATTTTACTGTTGTGATGGGACATCATTTATTAGGTACACTTTGATTTTTAGTATCTGCTGAATATGACCTTTTTTCATTTATATACTCTAAAATTACTTGCTGAACACATTGTTTGCCAACAGTTTAGAACAAGGTTGTGAAATCTAAACATTCAGCATAATCCAGAGACTTAATAAAAATTATGCAAAACTTATTTAACACAGGAAATTACGATAAATGGCTATAACCCTGGTACTGAAAATTTGCTTATTTGGGTTTTCCTTATTAGTTTTTGAAAATCATCCCATCAAGCCCTCTGCTTTTTAGTACATGTTAAGGTATCATAGAAAGATGGTATTTCTAATGTTCCTACCATGGAGGGATGTTACATAATAATAAGACCTGTAGTTTGAGAAACTTTATAAATGTTCTAAAAAAAAGTGCCAAGATTTACAGTATTCTGGTTTTTATGGAAAGTAAAGTATTTCCAGAAATTAATTGCTCTTATAAGATGACACCAGTTAGCTTAAAATACTCAAAATTTCACACATGTCAGTTTATCCTTGGTAAATGGCTTTCTCACTGATGTGGTCAGATTTCATAATTATCAAAACAAACAAAAACCTTGCCTGTAATGTAGGATCTTCCCCACAAAAACGAGGAAAGAAAAGAGGTGATTATCACTTCACATTGCTTTTATTCAGAAAGTACCATATGTGTTATGGTGCATGGCATTTTACAGTTTTGAAATCCTTGTTCATGAAAATGTGATCATGATATATTAGAAATTTGCCTCAGGTTCTATATCAGTTTAACATCTTCTGTTCAAGGTTCCAATTAATTTTAAGAAATTGAATTAAATTCTGTTTCCTCACAGAGTCTCCTTCATAAGCCATGGTATAAGGTTTGCTGTACTTGGCATCTGTAATGCATTCAGTACATGACCGCTGTTTGCTTTTTTACCCCCCTTTGTCTCTCTCTAATCATATCATGTGTGTGTGTTCAGTTAGCAGATATAAGAAAACTCAGGTGAAGGTGAATTTAAGTTTTCAGTTGCTGGTCTCATGTTCCATTCTCTTGACAAAGAAAGGATTGTTCTATCCAAAGACCACATCCATTTAGTGGCAGGAGAGTATTATTATGTTGTTCTGTAGATAACACATCAGCCTGGGGATTTAGCTCTTCTTTCCCTTTATCTTTATTGGTTTTGGTTAAAACAAAATGGAGCAAAATATTTGAGAAAAATATGTATATGTACTACAACACACACACACCACAAATAAACTACCTTTTTCACTTTTTGTTATCATTTTATGTTGATCCTTTTATGAAAAAAGTTCACTTATCAACTTCTTTGGTAAATATATGTAAAAACAGATTTTTTTCCTTCTCAAATCGACTTTTTAAAAGGCTCTGGGTTTAATGTGTTATGCTTTCCTTTCCAAGTATTTATGTTAACTATAGATATACGTACATATGTTTTTGGGTATATGTTTTTTCTTGATACCACAAATTCTTTATCTAGATTATTGAGTAATGGATGTTATTACTAATTGTTCTAGTTAAATATGAGTAAATATGACTAAGGAGTTCCCCGGTGGTCTAGGACTCTGGACCTTCACTGCTGTGGTCCAGTTTCAGTCCCTGATTGGGGAACTGAGATCCTGCAAGATCCACTGCATGGCCAAATTAATAATAAATAAGTAAATGTGAGTAACTATATGTTGTTTGTTATCATTTAGCCACTAAGTCATATCCGACCTTTTTACAACCCATGGACTGTAGCCCAACAGGTTCCTCTGTCCATGGGATTTCCTAGGCAAGAATACTGGAGTGGGTTGCCATTTCCTTCTCAAGGGGATCTTCCCGATCCAGGAATCAAACCTGAGTCACCCACATTGGCAGGTGGATTTTTTTTTACCACTGAGCTACTTGGGAAGCCCTGTGAATATATTGTTTAGATATAGGGAAATATGGTTGTATGTTTCAATGAGCATAAATATGTCCTTCTTGAATACTTGCAAGGTAACTTGTAGATTTGCTTAGAAGTCCCCATTATACATGTTATTTTATTCTTGGAAATAATACTAATGTGATTTGATACCATACTCATCATAAAATGACATGTAAAATTATGACAGCTTTTTAAAAAATTGTCATTTTAATATAGTCTTATAGTAATCAAAGTGTTGAGGGTAATTCCAACTTTCCAGTACACTTTAGTCATACATTAGTTTCTTTTTGTATATCTGCAAGGGTACCATGACCTTCTTCTATCTTGACAGTACATATTTTCCACTGGTAGCTCAGAAGGTAAAGCTTCTGATGCGGGAGACCTGGGTTCAATCCCTGGGTCAGGAAGGTCTCCTGGAGAAGGAAATGACAACCCACTCCAGTATTCTTGCCTGGAAAATCCCATGGAGAGAGGAACCTGGTAGGCTACAGTCCATGGGGTCACAAAGAGTTGGACATGACTGAGCGACTTCACTTTCTTTCTGTCTATTATACATTTGCCCTTGATTTTTATTGCAAAATAATTCTAAATGAACAGGAAGTTACAAAAATATGTCCTGTGTACCCTTCACTTAGTTTCCCCAGTTGGTTATGTTTTATGAAATTAATAGTACAGTATCAAAACCAGGAAATTAACATTGGTATTCTATGTGTATGTATTTCTGTGTCTGTTTTTTGAACTGTTGCAGACTTTTATTGTTGTTGAGTCCCTCAATCATGTCCGACTCGTTGCAATCCCATGGACATGCCAGGCTTCCCTGCCCTTCACTATCTCCTAGAGTCTGCTCAAACTCATGTCCATTCAGGTCATGATCCCATCCAACTATCTCATCCCCCGTCACCCCCTTCTCCTCCTGCCCTCAATCTTTCCCAGCATCAGGGTCTTTTCCATTGAGTCAACTCTTCACATCAGGTGGCCAAAATATTGGAGCATCAGCATCAGTCCTTCCGATGAATATTCAGGGTTGATTTCCTTTATGATTGACTAATTGGATCTTGCTGTCCAAGGAATTTTCAAGAGTCTTCTCAGTTTGATAGCATCAGTTCTTCAGGGCTCAGCCTTCCTTATGGTCCAACACTCACCTCTGTACTTGACTACTGGAAAAACCATAGCATTGACTATACTGACCTTTGTCAGTAAAGTGGTGTCTCTGCTTTTTAATACACTGTCTAGGTTGGTCATAGCTTTTTCCCCAAGGAGCAAGCGTCTTTTAATTTCTTGGCTGCAGTCACCATCTGCAGTGATTTTTGGAGCCCGAGAAAATAAAATCTGTCACTGTTTCCATTTTTTCCCATCTGTTTGCCATGAAGTGATGGGACCAGATGCCATGATCTTATTTTATGAATGTTGAGTTTTAAGCCAACTTTTTCACTCTCCTCTTTCACTTTCATCAAGAATCTCTTTAGTTCCTCTTCACTTTCTGCCATTAGGGTAGTGTCATCTGCATATCCAAGTATAACTCCCACTAAAGTCAAGATGTAGGATGTCCTTCATCACAAAGATCTCACTTGTTTTGCCTCTGAAAGTGAAAGTCTCTCAGTCATGTCCAGCTGTTTGCGACCCCATGAACTATACAGTCCATGGAATTCTCCGGTCCAGAATACTGGAATGGGTAGCCTTTCCCTTCACCAGGGGATCTTCCCAACTCAGAGATCAAACACAGGTATCCCACATTACAGGTGGATTCTTTACGAGCCTAGCCACCAGGGAAGCCCAAGAATACTGGAGTGGTTAGGCTATCCCTTTTCTAGAGGATCTATCTTCCCAACCCAGGAATCAAACCAGGGTCTCCTGCATTGTAGGCAGATTCTTTACCAGCTGAACCACCAGGGAAGCCTAAGAATCCTGGAGTGGGTAGCCTATCCCTTCTCCAGCAGATCTTCCTGACCCGGGAATCGAACTAGGGGTTTCCTGCATTGCAGATGGATTCTTTACTAGCTGAGCTACCAGAGAAACCCGTTTTGCCTCTACTAAGGGCATAGATCACCTTCTCTTTTTCCCACTATCTATGTATTTGTACTTTAGTCTGCCATTTTATATTTTGTTTTCTACTTTACCCCTCTGCTCATGTTTCAGAGTTTCATTTTTACTGTGGGTTACTTGAACATTGCTTACAGTTTCATTTTTATTTAGTGTTTATTTTAGTGTTTTGGGGTATATCTATTTGTAAAGCTTTTTTAGTGGTTCACAGTCTACTGGTGTCGACATTTTACTGATTTAAATGTAGAAACTCTCCCTGTATATCCCTTTACCTTCCTCATTTGTAATAGAACTGTCTTAAATATTTCTTCTAATTTTTTTTTAGGCTTATTTCTTTCTGTTGTTCATACTGGCTAATTCCTGTTGTTCAGACTTTGTTTTCCTTCATCTGAGAATGTCTTGATTTCCCCTCCACTTTTGAAGGATATTTTTGCTAGATTACAGGACTCTAGCTTAGTAGATCTTTTCTTTCAACACTTGAAAATGTTATGCCTCTTGCTTCTAGCCTTCAAGGTTGTCAATGAGGAATCTGCTGCCATTTAATTTCTCTCCTTTAGGTAAAGTCTCATTTCTCTCGCTGCTTGCAAGGTTTTGCTTTGTCTTTATTTTTCTGAAGTTTAATTATGTTATGTCTTGGCATGGATTTCTTTGAGTCTATCAACTGTTTGGGGGCTTCCCTGTAGCTCAGATGGTGTAGAATCTGCCTTCAATGCAGGAGACCCAGGTTCAATCTCTGGGTCGGGAAGATCCCCTGGAGGTGAGTATGGTAACCCACTCCAGTATTCTTGCCTGGAGAATCCCATGGACAGAGGAGCCTGGCAGGCTACAGTCCCTGGGATCATAAAGAGTCAGACATGACTGAGGGAATAACAAAAAAAATTTTAGCCCCCTCTGCTTGCTTGCCTTTTTTTTTTTTTTTCCTCTGAATACCAGTGACAGTAACACCTATTACTATCCCACAGATTCCTGAGGCTTTGTTCATCATTTTCAGCCTATGTTCACTTCACTTTTCAGATTGGGAAATTTCTGTTATTCTGTCTTTGAGTGTACACTGATTTTTTTGTCTGTTCTCCCCATTCAGCTATTGAGTCTGCTTGCTGCATTTTGTTGCTGTTGTTATTGTAGTTTTTACTTCTAAAATTCCTGTTTGGTTCTATCTTCTATTTGCTAATATTTTTCTATTCTTTCATTAGTTTCAAATATCTTTATATTGTTCATTAATTCATTTTTCTGGTGGCTGATTTAAAATCCTTGTCAGACAATTCTAATATCTGTGCCCTCTTGGTCTTAGTGACTCTTGGTTGTCTTTTCTTATTCAAGAAACAAGATTGAGATTTTCCTAGTTCTTGGTAAGATGAGTGATTTTCTTTGAATCTTTGACTCTTTAGCCATTATTTTATGAGACCCTGGATCTTCTGTTTTGATCTTCTGTTTTGATGTCCTCTCATACTCCTTCCCTCTTTATTGATCGATGAGATTGAAAATCCAGATTCCCTTCAAGGTCTTTGTTAATACCTGTGGGGTAGGTGTGGTTCTCATTATTGTTTGGGGGGCGTGGTTTAGGCTTCCCAGGAGACCTTTGCTGATGCCCGCTTGCTGGGAACGATACCACCCTCACTCTCCTTGCTGCTCTGCATGTGGTCTCTCTTGACTCTTCAGGAGGTTAGCCTGGTTACTGTTGAGTATTGGGTGAAAGTCCTGACTCCGCCAGTCCTGATACTGCCCCTAGAGAGTGGGGAGTGGTTCCTCAGGTAGAAGTCCAGGTTCCCCACGTAGTCTCCACTAATTTGGGGGAAGAGGGAAGCACCGATGATTTTTAAAGATTAATTTTTAGTATTTTAGATGGATGATTCCAAATAATTTGATAACTTTTTATTTTTGGTTTATTTTTCGTTGTATTTTGTTTAGATCTAAAAGACCAGTATATATTTAATTTTTGTCAGACTGGTTTTAACAAAGCTCAAAGCTTACATTTTTGACTGGTGTTGTAGCATCACATTTGAGAACTGCTAATTTGCTTTTCAGATGTGAGAAGGAGATAATAATTGCAAAGTGTGCTGTGGATAAGCTTTAATGCTTTTCTAAGTATTTTGTGAAGAACAGTGAAATTATAAGGCTGTGTTTTTTTAAGGAGGTAGACGGTACTTAAACTATTACTTGATTCTTCAATTTATAAAAACCCAACTAGAAATATGAGTTTTTGTTCTAGATTTATGACAGAATTAATTGTATACATTTATGTAGGACTATGTCAGCAGAAGCAGTAGAATGTCATAATAGTTATGTCTCTCTGATGTTTTTGGATACAGCTTTTATATTTCTAGAAGAGTGTGTATATGAATGATCTAAATTTGAGAATTTGTGAATACACTTAGATTTAGGGAATTTAGTGTTTTAATGACTCCAATATACTCAACAGTTGTTCAACATGATACTAATTGAGAGCCTATTAAGAAATCCTTCCCAAAGAATTCCCTGACTTTTCAGTTGCCAGGTCTCCTGAGTTTTCTCTCCTGTAGCTCGGGTTCAATCCCTGGTCAAGGAACTAAGATCCTGCAAGCTGTGCAGCGCTGCCAAAACAGAAAAAGAAATGCTTCCCCAAAATAGTAGATTTATAGGTACAGCACTCTTCAGCGTTAGTCAAGAATACTTGTAGTTGCTGTGAAGATTTTCAGGTCATTTACCAAGATAAATATTCCAAAAATAATAATGCACAGCTTCTTAAAAATAAGGAATACTGAGGAATTATTTTAGCCTTATCTGGAAGCAAATGTAAACCTACTGACACAATCCTTGGTTTACTTACTGTTAACATATATGGATGATGTTATAAATAAAATAGTTAAATATAAAACATTACTGTTAGATGACAAATTTGTGTGCTTCTTAATTGAATTAGAGACATTGCAGCTTAAAAAATAGAATGTTTACCCTGTTAGGGTGTTTCAGAAAGTGTTTTATATTGTAGAGTCATAAATGCATCGATATCATAAATTAAATTGATATCCATATTTTCCATTACATTTGGTGGTGAAGATGATGGAAGCATTTCATTGACCAAAAATTGTGAAGAAATAAAAAATGCAATAGTACCAAATAAGAATCTGATTTTGTTCCTTGCTTTAGCCTACATACATCATCTTAGTGTCCAAATCATGGAAAAAAATAATTTGGGGAATGAGAATAGATTAATCACTCTGGGCGTTTAGTTTTGTTTTGTGAGAGAAAAGAGGGAAACTTCTTACCATGTTTGTTGCTTCTCTTCACCAACTTAGGGCTAGACTTTACGGTTTGTTTAGCTGTGAAGGGATGACAGACTTGGGGGATGGTGAAGGGAGCTTAGTTTTGGAATGTAAATACATGTAGAGCTCGCCTCCTTTTGTTTAGCATCTCTTTAAACTAAGACAAAAAAAATCAGTGAATGAATGAATAGCAGCATGGTGAAATACCTAAATGTTTGAGTTAAAATTTTTGGATGTTTGAAATCCTATTTGGATCCTTTTCCCAGATCACGGTGCATTCATATGCACTCAGCAGGAAACTTCATGGAGATGCACATTTGGCCAGAAGGTCTTTGACGGTGCCTTTTTCTTAACTTGTGCCTTTTCTTCTTTAGAAAAAAGTAATGGCTTAAGTCTGACTGAAGAACAATCTTTTTTGTATGTTCCTTATAAGAATTTACTTATGGTTCACAGATTTTTACCCACCATCTATGTCTGCAATTCCTGGATTTAAAATAGCATATATCCTACTGCAGACTACAGGAAACGCCAAATTAAAGACTTAATGACATACTGCTGAAAAAGACAAAAGGTGACAAATTATAAATCAGTTCACTAAGCTTCTAAAAAGTGAAACTCACAGGGGGAAAAATTGTGCATTTGAGCTATACATATGTACTTTAAAACCTTTAGTATTTTCACATTCGTGTGACAGATAAACATAATGGTACAGTTGAGGTTGAATCCAGATATTAAAAAACAATGATGAACATGAGACATGTGCTTCTTCATCAGACAACAAGCCTAGTTATTATGTGAACATTTCAGTACTTACAAATCCTGTTCATTTAAACAATGTTTGCCTGTTTTTCTCATTTTAGAATTACTCTAAGGATCGTGGCTGATTATGGTGTTGGTCTGTCTAGGTGATGTAGCAGTCTATTAATTTTCCTTCTCAGGGTTGTCTTTGCCAACGTCAAGTCCATACCAATTTTCTTGACTCACGAAGAAGGAAGTAAGAGTGTCTTTTTCTCTTGCTGAAATTCTGGGGAAGGGAGCAAGAACAAGAGACTCCGGGGTTTAATGGAAGGGTTAGAGAACAGATGGAATGGGAAGGAAAAGGAGGCCTTTTAAAAACTAGTTTTCAAAAGACCCCAGTTAACTGCTTGTGGCTCATTTTTCCAGCCTTCCCTTTGGGAGGCTTTCTTTCACAAAGGCACGGATTCCCCCTTAAACTCTGGGGCAGCGCGCCCCTTCTGGGTGGCGGTGTGGGAATGTCGATGTCGACTGGTGGCAGTGCAGCTGGTAATGAAGTCACAATAAAGCAGAGAAAGCCCCGATGCCAACGCCCCGGAGAATTCTGAGGAGAGCTGCCTGGGTCCTGGAGGCGAGACAGCCCTGTGCCAGCGCCTCTAGCTTAGGAGGGGAGCCTCACAGCTGCATACACACTGAAACACCGGGGCACACGCAGACCTCTCTCCACTTCCCTGCAGTTCATTTGAAGTTAATTCTAAAACCCATAACCTGGTCAGGGCACACGAGCTTGCATGTGAGTGAACACACACACACACCATTTTGGGAAACTTTGTTAAACCCAAGCTCTCTGCCTTGTGCCTCAAGGATGTGCTTCTGAGGTCAAATGCATTGATGAAAATTCCATACTCATTACTTTCCTTGTCATGTTGTTTCCATTCTAACAAAGAGCTAGATGCAACACAGGGCAGAGGAGGCAAACAGCAAATCACGCCAGCATTTAAGGCAGAAGTAGAAGGATGCGCTTGGATTGAAGTGCTGGCCAGTTCACTTTCTTGGCTGTTATCTTTGCTTTTCCTTGACCTGTTGTCCTTTAAGGGATTGGTTCTTCAACCATAAAGTTAAACTCTTCATTCTGAGGTGTTTGTTTTAAGCAATGGAGGGAGAGATAGGTGGCGGCTGCTGCTGCTTAGTTGCTTCCGTTGTGTTCGACTCTGTGCAACCCTAAGTGACCCTATGGACTGCAGCCCACCAGTCTCCTCTATCCTTGGAATTCTCTGGGCAAGAGGACTAGAGTGGGTTGCCATGCCCTCCCCCATGGGATCTTCCCGATCCAGGGATCCCAACCAGGAATCCAACTCAGGTCTCCTGCATTGCAGGCCAGAGTCTTTGTTGCTGAGCCATCAGGGAAGCCGGAGATAGGTAGCAGTATACTCCAAATGCAAAGCATCATGGAGTTTATTTCGAGAAGATAGTTTAAAAGATATTACAAGACTGGGAATTTCCTGGTGGTCCAGCGGTTAGGGCTTGGCACTTTCACTGCTGGGGCATAGATTCGATCCCTAGTTGGGGAACTGCATGGCATAGCAAAAAAAAAGATGTTAAAAGACATGTGACTCATCAGAAAAGTAGGGAGAAAATATTGCATAGGTTAAGGCATAGCATAAAGAGGTTAACATAAAAATAATGACCTGAGAAAATGAGATGGCAGTTGAGTGAGGTCTCTGGTGTGCTGTGGTCAGCTGCTCTGCAAGCCGCAGTCAGTGAAAGAGGCCAGAAGGGAGGACAGGATAGAGGATCCTGATTTTAGTGTGTTTGCAGCTCTCCTAGAGCTGAATTATTTTATGCAGAGAGGGGAGCTGTTATTAAAGGTTAGATGGCAGAACAGCTACATAATTTGTGGGCTAGGACAACATGAACATGTCAGGTCTTTTGTTTAAATATTAAGAATTTCAAAACAGCAAGAACAGCTCATTAAGCCAAGCACAGGACCCTTCTGAGTGCAGGGCCTTCTGCAAAGCGCAGGTGGCGCCCCTGCCAAGCCGACCCTGTGGGAAAAGTGGTCAGTCATTTTCAGGGCCCTGCACTTGTCCTGTGATCTTAGGTATCGCTTGCCCTCATCTACTCACTGCTTATTATATACTTGGAAGAAGCTCAAAGAAAGCAAGATATGTGTGTTATATGCACACACATCAAGCTTTCTTTTTTCCCCCTAGATTAGTGAAACTAAGGTTTTGGTCAGAGTTGAAGGAAAACTAAATGTTTTGTGATTGCCTGAATTTTTTATTATATCAGTTGTAAAATGATTAAAGCAGCATTGTTAAAATATCTCCCGACTAAAATTCCATGATGATTCTGATACCCATAATCATTTATGTGACTATATAAAATCTAAACTCCCTTTCTAATGTTTTGCTTAATTAAAGAGTAACTCATATGTGAGTGTTACAGAGATACTTTAAAAATATTTACTGTTGAATATAACTTTTCAGCTTAAATTTGTGGCTTACATATTTGTAACTTGGAAAATGGAGGTAAATATCTTTCTATAATCAATTTTCTATACTTTCTATAATCAGTTTTCAAACTAATGAAAAGTGGAAGTCGCTCAGTCGTGTTCAACTCTTTGCAACCCCATGGACTATATATATATACAGTCCATGGAATTCCGCAGGCCAGAATACTGGAGTGGATAGCCTTTCCCTTCTCCAGAGGATCATCCCAACCCAGGGATTGAACCCAGGTCTCCCACGTTGCAGGTGGATTCTTTACCACCTGAACCACCAGGGAAGAAATACTACTTAGAGTGACAATATTTGGTATAGTGTACAGTTGCTCCTTTAAGACCACAGCAAAAGTAAATGGTTTACCACTGTTACCCCCACTGCCTGTGGTCAAGTGACTGCATTCAAGCTTCCCTTCCCAAATCCTCTAACTCAGCAAGTCTTTTAACTTCTGTGTCTTAGGTTAAATGATTTCTTAGAAATTAAGTTGAAATTGGGGCTCATGAGATTTCTCCCTACTACTGCCTTTCTAATTACCAGATTAAGTTTCTTCTGCTCATGAAGAATATTATTTCCAATGCTTACAACTTTGGGGGGGGGTGATTTTTTTTTTTAATCCCTTTTCTGACAAGAAAAGAAATGTGCTCATTTTTTAAAGTGTACCCATTTCAGAACTAGGTCATATGGAAAATAGAAGTTTCCTATTATCCAGCTTCCTTAAGGTAATCAAAGTGAAGTTTGGTGAAACATTTAAAATCTATATTTCTTCAGATTGAATATCATATGACACCTTTTGTCAAGACAACACTTCTTTTCAAGCTGATCTTGTATGGTTCACTCCAAGGTTTTTCAGCCTTCTGCATAGGCATTTGTCTTATGATTTGGCTATTTATCACATCTCTAGGACTCCTTAATATTAACCAAAGATTTTTTTAGAGCTAAATAAAGTGTTTTTTTTTTAATAAGTTTACTGATTCTTTGGAGTTGTTTGGGAAATCAATGAACTAATATTTGAGATAATTCCTTCAGAGGCCAATGCCTTTCTTTGATGTCCTGAGTGTTGGACAGTTTGGGTCTAACATAGGAGCTTACTGGGTTTTTTTATTAGCCTGTGGTTATTCAGAGCCAAGTCTGGTGAATATATTTAATTATGTTGAATCTCTTCCAAACTGAGTCCAAAGATGAGGCAGAGTCTATCAGCTATTCAGATTGGTTTCCTTGTATGTCTTACCCACTGACCCTATAGATATTTCCAATAAGACATTTTTGTTAATGGGAAATAAAAATGTTTAACTGTGACAGTATCAATTGAAATACTGCCTACCTTGAGAACTTCTTAATGCAATGTTTTTGAAGTCCTGAATTTGTAGCTCTTGTGTTGATAAGTCAGTCTTGTTACACTTTAGAACTTCTCATTGCTTTCCCACTCATAAAACTGTATTAAAATATTACATATTTTAAATAATATACATAAAATATATGTATTAAAATAATAATGATTATTGTTATTCTGCCTGGATTATTTATCCACAAGGCTGCTCTTCAGGCTGATTTTTTAGTCATAGTCATAGTCTCTCCTTCGGTGTTTCGTGCTTTCCTGGAAGACTTTCCTTTGACTCCAGGTCTTCTAAAAGGATGCAAATCACTTCAAAACAGTCATCAGTCTCCCTCCCTTTGCGGCCTCCTGTGTTTGTTCTAATCTCCCCATCCCGTCTTTTTTGTTTTGTTTTTTATTCTGTAAGGGGAGAGTAAAGAAAATCTGCAGTCGGCCCTCCTACCCCCTCCCCTCCCTTTTTCTCACCGACCCTGGAGGGTGGGCTGAGAAATAAGGAAGAACCTTCAATCCTGCCCTTTGTTAGGAACTCTGATGACTAAAACTGTTGGAACACAGCTAAAATGAGTCTTGGAGGCTCTCCCTACTTCCCCTGCCTGCCATTTCCACGGATTACTACGGATTGGCTCTGTTGCCAAACAAGGCTGATACTGAGCCTCAAATTTTGATCCGTTTTTCATCAAGTTTGATTTAATATAGAAGTCGCAAGACTTAGTAGTAAAGCAATTACCATTCTTATAGCAAACGTCAGTCTCATGCAAGCCGAATTCCATCTCTTGGGCCGAAGGCAAAGCCGTTTGTGCAGAAGGTCCACAGCCTATTGGGTTGTAAGCAGTAATGCCAGCAGCACCAAGAGAGCTATCTTTTTTGACCTGAAACAGTTATCCAGCAAATATAATCCAAAGCCATAAATTTTGCTTCCCTTAGAGTGGGGGATATTGCATAACTAAATAAATTAGTAATGGAATAATATGCTTTTTTAAAAAAAAAACCTGCAGATCTATGTCTGAAATGAATAAAGTGAATGTTAGAAAATTTATAGCATTTATGGAGAGGTGATGACTGGTGATTTTAGGTTGATTGGCGGAAGAAAATGAGGGCAGCAGACTTTTATAAGTCACTTGGTCTGAAGCTCATGCTGGTATTGCTGGATTCTCCCAAGTGTTTATGTTGAAAGCAACTTTGTGATCAGACAATTTCACAGCAGTGGTGAACAGAAAAGCCCAAAGAGAACTTTCATTTAGACTGTCAAAGATTTGTGGGAATCACATATGTGTGCAAGTGTGTGTGTGTGTGTGTGTGTGTGTATAAATATTCATCACCTTTTATATTTCACAAATTCTGATGCAAGTTTTATTTATAACAAAACATGAATTCTGTTGCCAGGGTAGACTACTGAAAATGATCAGATCATTTTTAGAACCTTAAAATAACTTCTATAGAAATAATTTCTAATGTTTTATTCTCTTACATTGAAATAAATTGTTTCTCAAATCCCTAATCAGCCACAGTACAGAAATGACAACATCAAAATACACAGTGGTGATGCTAGCTTGCTTTTAGTTGACGGCATTTTCTTTTATTAATATAAGCTTGAGCATTTTGATCTAGGAGAGGGAAGAAGCCTAAAATGTTGAAAGAAGAATTCTCTGGAGCAGTTTATAAACATTTGGGGGAAATGGAAAACAAAGATGAAGCACAGGGACTGGTGAAAGGTTTCAGTGTTGCTCTTGTTCGCATGACGGAGCAGCAGTCAGAATACACCCCCGTGGTTTGTCGCATCTGGTAGAAACGCTGCAGTAGCTGACGGGACGTTCTCTGGCTTCGGTGAAGAAATGAGTAAACAAGACAGTGTGAAGAGGAAACCCTGGTTAGTAATCAGAGGCCACACTCCCCAACTCCTGAAACAAGTTTCAGCTTTGTATGAGGCCAGAAAGAGAGAGGTCAAAAGTCTCAGAGAACTTTTGTTACGAATGGTGTTTGTTTTGTATTTTTAAAAATTTAGATGACGTAGCCAAGCACTCTGGGTAAAAGGTTAGAGCGCAGTTTTAATAATCCAGTTTCTAGCAACAATATGTTAGCACCTAATTGGATAGATTTAAAAATGTAACCCACATACACATTTCTACTGCCCAGTCCTTCTTTTCCTCAGATACCTTCTCACCTTCCCTGTGTTAAAGGTTCCTCTTCGCTCTCTTATATGAAGTGTTTTGAAACTTTGCATATGTGCCCAGAGGTTTTTGGCATTTAAACTAGTATCTCAACATTAAAAAAAAAAAAACAACTGTTTCTGAGTTATAGAAGTTATTGAGATTCTCTGATACATTTGTCTACATCAGCTGCAGGACTCAAATATAGCTGCTTTTGGAGACAGTGGCCCTGAAGCTGGAGGTCAGTCAACCCTTTTCTGGGACTCATGGGTACTGAAGTCTGGGTCTCCTGCAGAACTTAACCTTCTCTCTCCTGAGTGTGACTGTGTTTCCATGTAATCTACACACCCTCTTTCAAATAGTAAAGACAGGCAAGACCCCCAACACTGTGAACTGCTTTTGATTGGAAAGATTCTGAAGTAATGGAAGACTCTGGCTTATGGATCTTCTTTTGGCTCATAGGGTCTTTCTCATAAGGAATGTTCTTAAGGAAAGTGGCAGCATTTTGCTTCAATGCAAAATAAAATTTCTGATTTCCTTTTGCATAGTTTTGAAGATTAAGCATATATTTTTTTAAAATTAGTAACTTCAGTGTAATACATGTAAAATTAGAAATTACTACATTATCCCTATTTTTAAAAAAGTAAAAAGAACTGATACTAACGTACCAGAAAGTTAATGTTACCTTTTTTTTTCTTTTAAAACTCCAAAGTAAAAATATTTTATCTTTGTCTAAGATCAAACTTCACTTTAAAGGCTATCAAAAGCTCAGATGAAGAGGGACAAAATCTGTTGAAAGATGATTTGAATAAGATGAATATATTCAACTCTAGGTGGTCTGTTACTTATATTCTAGGATAGTAAAGAAATTGGCCAAGTGTACTGAAAGACCATTGGTTATCTCTTTTGAAAAATGCAAAAGGGTTGCAAAAGTACATAAGATTGGAAGAGAACCCAAAATGGACCAGTATTTTAACAGGGAGAATTGTGATCTGTAAACCACAGACCTGAATAGAGCTTCTTTTTCTGAAAAAACAATTTTTAAAGAAATCAGCCTTAAAACACTCAGAATAGATGAAATCAAGCAATGCAAGAACAGCCCTAATTAGCCATCTGATTTTCAGAAGATAAAATTTTATCTCATTTAACTTTCGAATGGGCAGTACACTCACCTGACACAAAATTCGGAAGGCACAAAAGGGCACATGTGGTGAAAAGGGAACTTTTCTACTTCCCACTTCATAGGCAATGGCAGTCTCATTTCAAGTAAGTTAGGTGAGATAGATGATCATATTTTATGAAATCAGTAAATGTTATTCATTTTGTCTGAACAAGCCTTTTTTGATACAGTTCTGCACAAAATATTAGCTAAAATAGGAACGGTGTGTTCTCGATCTGTTTTTCAAGCTGTTGGTTGAAGTATGATTAGGGAGTCCTGTAAAGACTTTTGTGATCTGTGTGTGCAAAAAAAGAAAAGCTGAACTGAATAGAAAATATCAAAATGTGTTATGGTAAGAGAGCATTCTTTTATAAAATTTCTTTCTTGTTTTATGCATGTGTGTTCACGCATACGGACACATGTACTGGGTCTCAGTATCAAAAGGACTTCGTATGGTGAATCTTGGTGAAAAACTTTGAAATCCTTGGTTTTGTTTTTATTTCAGTTTTTGAAATGGCTCTTCAAGTACTCTTGAGTACAAAACTATTTAAACATTCGTATCCATAGGTACCTGTGAAATGGCACCTCACTTATAGCCTAGAAACAATTGTGGCCACAACTGTGAAAGATAACATGGACACTAGACCTCTGATAACACCAGGCTTCTAAATTCCTTGGCCTCTAAATGTAGGGCTGTATGTACTTAGGAGACGTGTTCTAAAACAGTTAGTGAAATATTCTTAAAATGTTAAGACAAAATATGAGGAAGGTCCCCTAAGTGCTCCACCATGAGATATATTAGACAATCTGGGTTCAGATTGGATCCTCTGCACAATTTAGCTCTTTGGAAACTACAGAAGATGACAAAAGGGCAAATAGTGTTGGATGTCAGAGTTCTTGATGAGACAAGCTATCTTTTTTTTGCCACTCCCTGCCTGTGTAACATCTAATGGTTTGCTTAGCTTCATAGAGCCTTCATTCGTGTATGTTTTAAACAAACCTACATTCAGTTCAGTTCAGTGCAGTCGCTCAGTCGTGTTCGACTCTTTGCGACCCCGTGAACCTCAGCACTCCAGGCTTCCCTGTCCATCACCAACTTCTGGAGTTTGCCCAAACTCATATCCATTGAGTCAGTGATGCCATCCAACCATTCTGTCGTCCCTCCTCCTCCTGCCCTCAATTTTTCCCAGCATCAGGGTCTTTTCAAATGAGTCAGCTCTTCACATCAGGTGGCCAAAGTATTGGAGTTTCAGCTTCAACATCAGTCCTTCCAATGAACACCCAGGGCTGATCTCATTTAGGATGGACTGGTTGGATCTCCTTGCAGTCCAAGGGACTCTCAAGAGTCTTCTCTAACACCACAGTTCAAAAGCATCAATTCTTCAGTGCTCAGCTTTCTTTATAGTCCAACTCTCACATCCATACATGACTACTGGAAAAACCATATCTTAACTAGATGGACCTTTGTTGACAAAATCATGTCTCTGCTTTTTAATATACTGAGAACCCATGTTTCTCAGGGTTGTTATGAAGATTAAGTTAGCAAAAGACATCACACTCTAACCAGCACAATACAGGTACTCAATTAAATGTGAATTTCTTTTCTCTGTATGAACTCACTGAAAAAACTTCAAGTATGACCCATTCTATACACACAGATAGAAATACACATTCACATGTGTATATACAGAATTTTAACTGCCTTGCAGCATTTATTGAATGTTCTCTAAATAAAGTACTACTAAGCTCTTAGAAATAATTTATCAATATGTGCAAATGACTGCACCTGAGAGGCAGTGATATATGAGTGAGTGGTTAAGAGCATGGGCCCTGGACCTTTGCCTCCCAGGCCACTGGGCCAGTTCATTCAACCTCACTGGTCCTCAGTTTCTTCATCCATAATGTGGTGATAGTAGTAGAACTACTTGATAGGTTTTTACGAGTATGAGGTTGAACTGCATGTAGAGTGCTGAGAGTGTTGCCAACACCAGGCAAAGTTAGTTTTCTGTATCTGCTGTTGTTGCTGCATCGCTTCAGTCGTGTCCAACTCTGTGCGACCCCATGGAGGGCAGCCCACCAGGCTCCCCCATCCCTGGGATTCTCCAGGCAAGAACACTGGAGTCGGTTGCCATTTCCTTCTCCAATGCATGAAAGTGAAAAGTGAAATTGAAGTTGCTCAGTCATGTCCGACTCTTAGCGACCCCATGGACTGCAGCCTACCAGGGTCCTCTGCCCATGGGATTTTCCAGGCAAGAGTACTGGAGTGGGGTGCCATTGCCTTCTCCACTGAATCACTTAAGAATACCTAAAAGATGGCAAGGAAGAGTGACCAGTGGGTTACTGAAGGAAGGTTATCTATGAAAGGACAAAAGGGAGGCTTTAGTAAGATTCTGAGACTAAAGAAAGACCAGTAGAAAATGAGAGATTTTTATTCACACTTGTTTATATTGTTTATAGATTGATTTAGATATTCCCCTTTTCTTTTTTGGATATAGAAGTCTGAGTGTTTCTTGCATTTATTTGTTGACACAGTTTGGTTTCTCAAAGGTTTTTGTATTTGTTTTTGTTTTCAATTCTTTTAATGAAATACTTTTATTAACCGCTTTGTTGTTGTTTTTTAGGGGAAGGGGGCACAATAAAGATATTTCAAAGTTTTGAAAGTTTAGTTCCAGGCCAACGGCAGTGTATGTCTTCTGACTGACATCCCAGTCTCTTTAGGATAGAATATATAACATTACAGGTGAATTCTTTGGCAGCTTAAACCCGTTTCCATATCTCAGGCATTGTTTGGGAGAAAACAGTTTGATTTTGAAGGGACTTTTCAAAATTCTCAGACAAGACCTTCAGCACAGTCATGGATCTTCTGGTGCATATGTTGTGTGCATAAAAATCCACACTATTGAGAAATATTTGACTCATAAATATAACCAGTTTATAAGGATATGAGGGGTTGTGGCATGAAGGTAGCTATGGTGTTTTCGTCTCCTGGGTGGTTCTTGCTGGAATTTGAAGCAGAGAGATACTGCTTCGTTCAGTTATATGTAGGTATTCGTTATTCCATCCTCACTGGCATCTTTACATAAGTCTGCAGCTGTGACTTCACCAGGGCTTCCCTGGTGGCTCAGATGGTAGAGAGTCTGCCTGCAGTGCGGGAGACCCGGGTTCGATCCCTGGATAGGGAAGATGCTCTGGAGAAGGAAATGGCAGCCTCGTCTAGTATTCTTGCCTGGATAATGCTCTGGACAGAAGAGCCTGGCAGGATACAGTCCATGGGGTCGCAAAGAGTCAGACATGACTGAGCGACTTCACTTTTTCTATCAGTTGCGACAGCCATGTATCCCAAATGTCCCCTTCCCCAGCCACCTTGGTGCTTTGCACTTGTGACTGCCAGAATGGGCGAGTTCAGGAACTGCATCATGAGTTACCTGGAGTTCATTTTCCCACTCGGAATATGTTTTAAAATCCGTATCTGTCAGAGTGCTTCAGGTGCAAACCCAGAGGTTTTACAGATTAAGTCCATTCCAAAAGCAGGGCATTTTCCGTTGACTACTGAGTGCCAATCCACTTTATTCGATGTATTGAATACACCGAACCCAGAAAACTACTATCAGAGGCCTGGTTTAAGACCTGTCTTTGGTCTTCCTTACAAAGCAGTATCTGACTGCTTAGTAGAAGCTAACAAAGATATCCAGAATCACTTAGTAATGAGCATAGTTAGATTTTCAGGAACATATATTCCCGAGCAGCAAGAAGAGACCTGTGAGGCAGAGCTTGTCAACTTTGTTGGAGAAATTTGCAAATATATGCATCTGTTAGTGATCAGTGTCCTGACTTAATAGGCAAGTTTAAAATTACTGATTACGCTGATGTGCTTCTGATTTCTTTTTGCAAAACAGATGAGTAGTTTTTATTCCAAAATTTGTTCCAAATCCTATTTTTTGGCAGTGTGCTAGGTTTAGTCACAGTGTGAATAAAGTATGCTCCCCGTGTCTTGATTACTCTGCCTAAAATATCTCCACACAGTGTACATTTAGTCCTTCTTAGATTATTATAACTAATGTTAAACATCAACAACTTCTTACTTTAAGCTAATGAGAATATTGTAACGGAGACTCTTATTACACTTATGACACCTCTCCAAATCCAGATTCATCTTGCCAACTCTCCACTGTTTTGAATACCAAATGCCCATGCTGTTCTTCTTCCCAGCTCACTTCCTGTGCCCCCCCATCACTGATTTTTGGTTGTATGTCCTGCCATTAATATTTAGAGGACAACTAGTGTCTCCCCTTCATCTGTGGATAAAAGACATCATTATTAAATTGGCTTTTGCTTTATTCCATGTGTGTCCTGGATCTCCCTCCCCTCTTAGTAGCCAAGGACACATTTCTGAGTTCTTTATCTCTG
Organism: Ovis canadensis; assembly: GCF_042477335.2. Lineage (NCBI taxonomy): Eukaryota > Metazoa > Chordata > Mammalia > Artiodactyla > Bovidae > Ovis > Ovis canadensis. Next base: position 38,180,221 of record NC_091260.1, read on the forward strand.
TGCTTGCCAAAATGGGAAAAAGAAAATTGTTAAACCTGGAGTCTTATGATATACTTTAGCAGTTTAATTCATATTTTTCATATAAGTAACCTTTTATCATCCAGTGACTCCAACCATGGAAACTATAAAGAGTTTTTTGCTCCTTGTGGCATCTATCTTGGGTGTAGTTATCTGTAATGAACTTGAATCATAGGATATAAATCATATCCTTATAAAGAGCCTTAAATGAGCCAGCATGAGAATCCAGCAATAGTACAAGGTGTAACAGTGCTAGGAATCTGAGATGGAAATTTGACCTCAGTTATTTGCCTCTGGACCTCCAGAGGCTGGTAGTTACATTTGCTCCCCCTGAGAGATAAGTATTTGGGGATGTTCTCTCAGCCGTTTGTTGACTCAAATTAAGCATTGCATGAAGCAGCGTTCAACCCTTAGGAAAAGTCAGTTGCCATGTTTTGGAATCTTAGATGCTGGAACAGTAAACTTCTAAAAAAATGCTTTGATGCTCAGATTTAACAAAAAGTTAAAAGGAAATAAAGCCCTTAGAAACAAACCTAATACCCTGCCACTTATCATTGTTTTACTAATACAAAGTGTTTTGTCTTATAAGCAAATAGGGAAGAAGTCATTATTTTTGTAGCCTTTCATAGAAAGAGAAGGTACTTTATAGTGTTCTGGGAACCACATAGATTTTATAATTTAGCAAAGATGCAGTTGTGGCCATCGTGGAAGAGTTAATAATTATATAATTGAGGTGGTACCTTGACTTTACAAACAAGTATTAAGTACCCTCAGTGTTCTTAGCATTGTTAGACAGTTGGATGTGGGGAGCTGGTGACACAGGGCTGAAAATAATGTATGATTTATTAAGGTCCACAGTGCAAGAAAATGAAAAATTGGGATGGTAGAGAGGTAAGTGGAGGACCCAAAGACACAAAATCCATTTGGGTATGAAAGGTGATAGGCAGGGCTGGCTGCATAGTGTGCAGGGCCCAGTGAAAAGGCAGATCCCTTTGTTCAAAAAACAAGCTGAAAGTGCCATTAAAAGTACTAAAATGTAAAGATTTTTCTTTCTTCTGTGTATCTCCCCTGCTCATGAGCCTGCTCCATTGTTCCATCAAGTGCAAGGATAAAATTAAGAATTTGCAGGATAGCAACAACAGAACATTCTGTGCAGAGTGCTTCTAAGCCTGGCTGCTTTTGACAGCAGGGCCATGGCCAACTGCACAGGTCACACACCCACAAAGCCCACCCTGGATGCAAGTGTGATGATTATGAAATCTACCGTGCCAGCACTAAATTCGTATTTGAGGAAGGGTTTATAGAGAGAAATTTGAATACGTTTATACAAATCAAGACAGATATGTTTGGGTGAGACTATGTTTTATGTTTTCTTGATTAGGAGTAGGGTAGGGAATTTTTGTTTTCTGTGGGAGGAGAAAGAATAGGGTATGAACAATTTAGAGGAAGTAACCGACTTGAAATAGGGTGATTGTTGTGTGTACCTGGGGAATGGCTAAGTCATTTGTTAAACTTGAGCTGCACAACTTGTCATCCAGAACCTTGGTATATGGAGATAGGGGGAGCATTTGAAACCCATCTGCTTACTTTTTTACAAGATGTGTTAAATTTTATCGCACATACGTCTTCATCAGTTGTCACATCAGCCTCTCCCTTTTCCTCAGTTTCAATTCTTCTGGAGGGGAGCTGTTTAACACCCTGATTGGGCTACCCCAAATGTGCCTGCCCCAGTTGCGGTGAGAATCCATCCAAGCACGGTAGCAGGCAGACTCACTGTCCATTTCATTTTTCTAGACCCTCCTCACCACATGTAGCTAGATGCTCAGAAGGAAGTGTTTCAAAAGATTGAAAACCCCTACCCTAGGTTTCGTCTTCCCTGATGGCTCAATGGTAAAGAGTATGCCTGCCAATGCAGGAGACGCAGGTTTGATCCCTGATCCAGGAAGATCCCCAGAGAAGGAAATGGCAACTCACTCCAGTATTCTTGCCTGGGAAATTACATGGACAGAAACGATCCTGATAAGTTACAGTCCATGGGGTCACAAAGAGTTGAACATGACTTAGCACCTGAACAACAACCTTATATTCGGCATTTTCATTTTTGGGTGGGCGGGGGGATGGACAGTAATGATAATTTGTAGGATGCTCATTTCCTTTTTTTGGACTGGGAGCCTGCATAAGCCTTCTCCAAACTCGAAAAGAAAAAAAAAAAAGAAAGAAAGAAAGAAAGAATGAGTGTTTCTTGAGTCTCTCAGACCTCGATCTACTGTGTAGCTCCTTATTCTCTTTCTTGTGAGTTTTCTTGAAGGAAGGTCCTGATGGTCCCCATAGAGATAGGTGGAACTGTTAGGGGAAGCACACTGATTGAAACCGCCCACCCTGGCCAGGCACCATAGTAACCATTTGCATGAGTTATTCTATGACAGGAGATCCTGATAAGGAATAGGGAACTAATAAGTCACCACCAACCGGAAGAGTTCGAGAAAGGTCTAAAGGAGACACCGCGTGTCCGTCCACTTCCCAGAATCCCTCTCGCTAGCATCCATCTTGGCTGAGCGATGTGTGCACCACCAGGAAAAACTCTGAATTAGAATGATTGGCCAAAGACCAGCCGGAAACTAATCCCATCACCATAAAACCCGAGACTGCGAGCCACATGGCAGAGCAGTTCTCCTGGGTTCCCTTACCCTACTGCTCTCCACCTGGGTGCCCTTTCCCAATAAAATCTCTTGCTTTGTCAGCACATGTGTCTCCTCGGACAATTCATTTCTGAGTGTTAGACAAGAGTCCAGTTTCGGGCCCTGGAAGGGGTCCCCATTCCTGCAACAAAACTGCACCCTCAAGGGTTTTTATTGCTGACTCTCAAATCTTACGGTTGCTTTTCTCTTGCAGCCCTGCTTGACTGCTGTGCTCCCGGTTGTTTCTGAATGCTTCTTTACTTTCAGAGTTCTTTTTGTTGGTTGATTTCAACATTGTATGCCTCTGCTTCTTTTCCTACGTTTCTTTTCACTCAGTTTTCTTTTCCTCTCCACTCCTGGAAGGTAGGCATTTGGCAGGTTTGGTCCTGCAGCCCTCTCCTCATTCTCTATTCTTTCCATTTCGTGGCCCCCCCTTGACAACATCTCAGCCTTGATGTCATTGATTCCCTCCTGACTGCAGATTCATATGCTCATTTAACTGTGTCTCGTATGAATATTCTCATACCCCTTTAATGCCAATACCCTCTTCATATGGTCACATGAAATAAATTCATTTTTCTAATTGAAGTTATTTACTCTCTCTCATCTTACCCCATCCCTGCTGTTTCTCACATGACATGCTCCCTCTCCTGATTGGTATTCTTTTTCTCTCCTGGATTCCAAACCTGTTAGCAACGCCCATGTCTCCCATCCGGGCACGTGTAGGCACCGGTGCCTTTCCATTCTGCTCCTGCATCTAGCGCAGTTCCTGAACACTCAGTAAGTGTTCATGGACTCAGCTGATGATTATTGAGAGGCCTCCTTCCACTGCCCAGCCAGTTTTCATGTTTAGTTGATTTTAAGTCAAAGACTGTTTCATACCTTCATCTCTGATGTAAATATTCCATTTCTGTTCTTTTGCATCTCTAACCTGTCCTTTATATTTTTGCTAGTGTCATCCTCCTCAAACACAAAAGGGCCTTTAATACATACAGGGCTTTGACTCTCTCATCTTTGTGTAAGCCTAGTGCTGAACCCCAGGGTCTCATGCACAGTAGCCAATTAAAGGTAGGTTCAGCTTAGCAGTAGCAGTGCTAAGAAGGAAGGAAAGAGATGTGAGGGGGTGACAGATTGAAAGGAGGATTAGAAAGATAAAAGGAGAGAAACTAAAGGGCTGAGGCCAACCAGTCTGTCTGTAAACATTCCTATCCTCTTGGTATTGGATTGAATGAAAGCTGGTGTTCTTCTGCTGATGTCCCTAGAAACTTTTTTTCCTCTTTGGAAAAGAAAGATACATTATTTAAGAGATGGGGAGAGCAGGGAGAGGCTGGGCTCAGTCCCTCGTTCACAAATATCTTATGAAATCTTGTTCATAGAACATAGAATTCCGAAGTTAGAAAATGCCTGAGCGGAGCCCAGGTCTTATTCTACAGAGAAGGAAACTGAGGCCGGGGAGGTTAAGTGGCTTAGCAGCTTGCTAATGGGAAAACCAGCATTAAAACATGAGTCTCTTTATTCCTCTTCCAGTACATCCATCAATAAATCACAGCATCTCTTTTCTAGGTGGCCAAGGCCAGTTTTTAAAGTGAAAGGTTAGAACTACCAAGAGACTAGGCATTTAAAGACCCTTTGTGAATCACAAACTTTTGCTGGATTCACATCAGAATCCTATTTAAAGGATCACATCAGAATCACATCAGTCCTATTTAAAGGACTCGGCGTCTTTGGAAATAGATTAGTGATTTTCCATTTCTTTTTTTTTTTTTTTAAAGCAGAGATCCTTGTTTTTATTTAAAAAAAAATAAATAAATAAAATTGCACCTAGTAACATAATTAGGAAAACTGATGAATGTGGTATGGTTATGGTTAAATAGGAGGTGAAGACCCGGCCTAAGTCCTGCCTGAATCATCTGCCTTCTATCTTGGTAATGGCTGAAGATCTGAAGAGCTAGTGGATTAAATGATCTCTGAAGTCCCTTCCATTTCTCACAGGCTCTGATACTATAAGTATATAATCTGTTGGCATTGGAATCCTTATTGAAAATTCTCAGGTAATGAAGGTTTAGGGAGAGAGAAAAAGAAATGGTATGGGAAAGCATCAGAAAGTAAATGGACCTTCCATTTGGTTCTGGAAAGACAGCCAAGAAAGGGGACATTTAAGAGGGCAAAGGGAAACATTGCGCTATTTGGAGATTTTTGAACGATGTTGCCAAATGATAGACAAAGAGGATGTTGGCATTAGGTGTTAAAAACTAGAAGAATGAGGAATCCAAAGGAGGGGAGCTCAGCTGCAGGACTCTTCTCAGCTCAGGAAATGAAAATAAGACTGAAATTATTTGGAGGAATGAGTTTGTAGGACATTCCTGAATTAGATTTACAGTGTAAAAGGCAGACCTTGTTGAGTTGCTTTCCTAGGTTGAGCAAAAAATAATTGCCTTACAGCATCAATTGGTCCAGTGGTAGGGGGGGAGTGTAATTCGTTTATTATTTGAGGATTTTTTCTTCATCATAGTTATCTCTAGGACATAGAAATAAGTAGGATAACTGCTTTGGTATCCCAGCCTTATCTAGGAGTTTTCAAGAAGGCTGCAGAAAATTCTTCTGCCAAGTCCCAATGTCCTTGTTGACCCTCAAACTTTCTTTGAAGGTAAATAAGGGGTACTACAGATGCTTCTTATCTATTTATTATTCACACACACACCTATTGTAGGCTTCAAATTTTTAATTATTTTTCTTCCAACTCTTCTTTCCTTTCACCAGGCCCTGAAAAAAGTACATCAAATAGAAATTATTTTGGGTTAATAAAAAATGCCAAAGGGAGGATGAAGGGGAAAAAAATATATCAGTTTTTCAGAATATAATTTGACTTAGATTGCATTCCTAACATTTTGCTGTTGCATCAGAAATGTTCATATGGCAGGAATAGAAAGAAAGAGTAATTTTAGAGATGGGCTATCTCTTGTAGGAGGAGAGACCTGAGTGGGGTACCATAGCACAGAGCTTTGAGTAGCCAGGAGGCAGGGATGTTGTTGTTCAGTTGCTAAGTTGTGTCCGACTCTTTGTGACGCTATGGATGGCAGGTTTGCTCAAACTTATGTCCACTGAGTCAGTGTCCAACCACCTTATCCTCAGTTGCCCCCTTCTCCTGCCCTCAGTCTTTCCCAGCAACAGGCTCTTCCAGTGAGTCAGCTCTTCACATCAGGTGGCCAAAGTATTGGAGCTTCAGCTTCAGCATCAGTCTTAGAAAGTCAGGGTTGATTTTACTTTAGGATTGACTGGTTTGATCTCCTTGCAGTGCAAGGGACTCTCAAGAGTCTTTTCCAACACCACAGTTTGAAAGCATCAATGCTTTGGTGCTCAGCCTTCTTTATGGTCCGGCTCTCAACTCTCAATCCATACGTGACTACTGGAAAAACCATAGCTTTAACTAGATGGACCTTTGTCGGCAAAGTATTATCTCTGCTTTTGAATATGCTGTCTAGGTTGGTCATAGGTTTTCTTCCAAGGAGCAAGCATCTTTTAATTTCATGGCTGCAGTCACCATCTGCAGTGACTTTGAAGCCCAAGAAGATAAAGTCTGTCACTGTTTCCATTCTTCCCCCATCTATTTGCCATGAAGTGATGGGACCAGATGCCATGATCTTCGTTTTTTTGGATGTTGAGTTTTGAGTCAGCTTTTTCACTCTCCTATTTCACCCTCATTACTCTGTGCTTTCTCCATTAGAATAGTATCATCTGCATATCTGAGGTTGTTGATACCTCTTCTGGCAGTCTTAATTCTAGCTTGTGATTCAGCCAGCCTGACATTTTGCATGATGTAGGCTGCATAGAAATTAAATAAGCAGGGTGACAAAATGCAGCATTGACATATTCTGTTCCCAATTTGGAACCAGCCTGTTGTTCCATGTCTGGTTCTGTTACTTCTTGACCTGTATACAGGTTTCTCAGGAGATAGGTTAGATGGTATGGTATTTCCGTCTCTTGAAGAATTTTCCACAGTTTGTTGTGATCCACAATCAAAGGCTTTAGAGTAGTCAGTGAAGCAAAAGCAGATGTTTTTCAGAATTCCCTTGCTTTTTCTGTGATCCAGCGGATGTTGCCAATTAGATCTCTGGTTCCTCTGCCTTTTCTAAATCCAGCTTGTACATCTGGAAGTTCTCACTTCACATACTGCTGAAGTCTAGTTTGAAGGATTTTGAACAATACCTTGCTAGCATGTGAAATGAGTGCAGTTGTGCGGTAGCTAGAACATTCTTTCCTTCTTTGAGATTGGAATGAAAACTGAACTTTCCCAGTCCTGTGGCCACTATTGAGTTTTTCAAATTTGCTGGCATGTTGAGTGTAGCACTTTAACTGCATCAACTTCTAGGATTTTAAATAGCTCAGCTGAGATCCATCACCTCCACTAGTTTTGTAATAATACTTCCTAATTCCCATTTGACTTCACACTCCAGGATGTCTGGCTCTAGGTGAATGACCACATCATCATGGTTATCTGGGTCATTAAGACCTTTTTTTGTGTAGTTCTTCTGTGTATTCTTCCCATCTCTTCTTAATATCTTCTTCTGTTAGGCCCTTGCTGTTTCTGTCCTTTATTGTGCCCATCTTTGCATGAAATGTTCCCTTGGTATCTCCAATTTTCTTGAATAGATCTAAGTCTTTCCCATTCCGTTGGAATTCTGCATTCAGTTTGAAATATTTTTCCCTCTCTCCTTTGCCTTTTGTAAAGCTTCCTCAGACAACAACTTTGCCTTCTTGCATTTCTTTTTCTTGGGGATGGTTTTGGTCATCACCCCCTGTACAGTGTTACAGACCTCCATCCATAGTTCTTTAGACACTCTATCAGATCTAATTCCTTAAATCTGTTCATCAACTCTACTGCATAATCAGAAGAGATTTGATTTAGATCATACCTGAATGGCTTAGTGGCTCTCCCTACTTTCTTCCATTTAAGCCTAAATTTTTCAGTAAGGAGCTAGTGGTTTTCCCTACTTTCTTCCATTTATGCCTGGATTTTGCAGACTGAGCCACAGTCAACTCTTTGTTTTTGGCTGACTGTATAGAGCCTCTCCATCCTCAGCTGCAAAGAATATAATCAGTTTGATTTTGGTGTTGACCATCTGTGATGTCCATGTGGAGAGTCATCTGTGTTGTTGGAAGAAGGTTTTTGCTGTGACCAGTGTGTTCTCTTGACAAAACTATGTTAGCCTTTGCCCTGCTTCATTTTGTACTGCAAGGCCAAACTTGCCTATTACTCAGGTATCTCTTGACTTCCTACTTTTGCATTCCAATCTCGTTGTAGAAGGTCTTGTAGGTCTTCATAGAATCATTCAACTTCAGCTTCTTTGGCATTAGTGGTTGGGGCATAGATTTGGATAACAGTGATGCTGACTGGTTTGCTTTGGAAACAAACAGAGATCATTCTATCATTTTTGAGATTGGACCCAAGTACTGCATTTTGTATCCTTTTTTTTTTTTTAACAATGAGGGCTACTCCATTTCTTCTAAGGGATTCTTGGCCACCGTAGTAGATATAATGGTCATCTGAATTAAATTTGCCCATTCCCGCCTCCATTTTAGTTCACTGATTCCTAAGACGTCGATGTTTCCTGTTTGACCACATCCAATTTACCTTGCTTCATGGAGTTAACATTCCAGGGCTACCAAAAGCAGGAGTTTCTTATGCTCATTCCTCCTTTGGGCTTATCTGCCTGAATGCCCTTCTCTGAGGAAGGCTTTGAGAATCATTGATAACATATAACCCCCCAGGAGATAAACATCTTACAAATAAAAATTGAAAGATGAGGAAGTCAAGTTACATACAGTTATTAAGAAACCACTCATTACCCAGCCTTTTAATTGCATAAAGAATCTTCGGCAGCCTTCACCATTATTCTGGTTTTGTTTCTGTGTTTGGTGGGAACTTTTTGGGTCAGTGGTTTCCCACTGAAGGCAATACTCCTCCTGCCAACTGGACTTTCAAAAACGTAGGGGAATGTTTTGATCGTCACCATGACTGGGGAGCAGTGCTGGCGTTCTGTAGGAAAGGGTCAGGGATGCCAGGACAAGGCCAGTCCCCAGGAAAGAATGATCATATTGGGGATGTTCGTAGCACCCCCTCTGAGGAACACCCCACACTGTGATGAAAACATTCTTTTCCTTGCCATCTTTATTTCCCTGATAAACTATGATCAGCTACACTTGAAGATGGGTAATCTTCAGCTGTTTTGCTAAGTTGGATATTGCCAGAAGAGCTCTTCTCTGACATGGGATACTCAGCAGGTGTGTCTTTCAAAATAATGAAATGTATGAGTAGTGAGGCATCAAGTAGTTAAAGCAAGTATTTTTCTCTTTTGTAAGGTACAGCATAATCATTTTTTAAATTATTGCATTCCCCTAACATACACAGATGTTTGTAAATACCATCTGAATTAAATGAAACTGGACACTCATTTAAAAAATATTTCCAGTTAATTTTAAATATTGGAATTAACATAATACCTTTCAAATAGAGAATTCTAAAAGTTTTTGCAGTGAGGCAACTGGTGTGTGGTTCATGGTTAAATTTGAGTTGGAGTTTTTAAATGCATCTTCACTGTTGGTGGTCTCAGCAGAGTCACTTTAGACATGGCAGGAGTGGGGGCTGGGAAGAGAAGAAAAGACATTTTCATTTTCCTTATGTTAAATGTACATTATCAAGGTTCCAGTTTAAATGTGTCTGAGATAATTGGAGCCCCTAGGAGGCACTTTGCTAAAGCAGCTAATTCAGCCCAACTTCCCCAGAGAGGATAATTGTTGTTAAAAAACAAAAAAGTAAAATGTGTTGTTTTCTCATGTAATTATGTAACTGACATCTTTATATAATAATACATTTGGGTGGTCTGTCCCTAAAACACTTGGTTTGTTAGGAAACATTACAGTTTCCACGAGTAATCACTTTACTCCTAAATATTTTGAAAGAATTTGGTATTGTTGCATTGCATCATTGCATTAGTCAGAAGTTAAACCTTCTAAATGAGGTTGGCACCGGAAAAGGCTTCTAGGTTTTTGCTACTTTTTTTTTCTTAAGCTTCATTACATGAGCTAAAATATTCCTGAGATAGAATACTATATGACAGAATGTTTAAAAGTAACAAAATACAAATCTTGTTGAAGAAAAGAGTAAGGTCCCCAGCACTGCTCTCTTTTCAATGATTACATTGTGATATCTTTAATGGTGTGGTTTTTTCAGTCTAAGCACATTTCTGTTACCCCCACTGGATTGGGTTAGGACCTATGAACTTCCTTGCCTCAGTGAACCACAAATATCTTGACCATAGACATACTGCCATTAGAATATAGTTCATTTTAATCCACATTGGTAATAAGGCTATGCCATGCTGATTAAAAAATGCCACACTTAACAAAACCGAATAGAGTTTTCCCTCTAATTCTGCTCTTCTGGGGCTGCAGACTGCTTTGGTCCTACATCCCAGATTCAGCCAGGGCCTGACTGTAACTAACCATGATGGCTGATTATTCCACCCAAGGGCATTCTTTCAAATTGCTGTTACCTAGGATTGTGTGGGAGGCTTTTGAAAGTAGCAGAGAGAGGAAAGGAAGGGCACAGATAAAACTCTGAAGAGGGAGGGGAAACCCAGGACAAAAGCAGTATGAAATGAACATGCGGAAAGTTGAAATAGACAGGGCGATAGTTGAATGTGATGTATGACTTGAGCTGGTTTTAAAGGTATAAAAGGAAATCATGAAATGATAGCGAAACTAGAATTACGTGATTCAATCAGTGGTTTATCCTCTGCAGCCAGTGAAAATAAATAGACTGAATGCCAAGAAAGGAAGAGGGTCAACATTTTGGTTCCAGGAATAAAGACTAGGACCAGACTTATTCTCTCCTTAGCAACCTCAGCTAGTGCTTGTTGGAGAGTAATGTCTCATTGAAATGGAAAATTTCTACTTAACATTATCCTGAATTAGTGCTTTTAGCATCTGTTTTACAAGGCAGTTGACACATTTCATAATCTTTTTATGACCTTTACCGTCCAGCCATTATGCCTAAATATGTAACATCTTACGTTTTAGGCAAGTGGGCACCCACAATAGCAGATTCAGTAACACTGTTGGTACTCAACATCAGGTAACACTACAACACAAAACTTCAGGTATGTGAAGAAAATAGCTTGTTTTCATGGTATAAACTAGATCAAACCACTGGCCAGATTCACCTTGGCGGAAGTAAAGCTGAATTTAATGGTATATTGTCTTTAAATACTCAGGGTAGGAATTGTGATAGAGGTATTGTCTTTAAAAATGTGACCTGAGATGGCAGTGCTTTTAACTGGGAACAAAATGGATGTGGAAGTAACTAGATTTCAACATTGTGTATGTATGTGTTTCTATGTGTATCTGTTGAAAAGATACTGAAATCTTTGACATTTAGTCAGTTCAGCAAAATGAAAACAGTCTTTCAACTTGTGGTTCCCAAACTGTGTACCAAGGCACCCCAGGGTGCCACAGTGAACACACAGAGGATGTTTTAAGGAATTTCTGTCTTCCTTTCTTTCTTTTTTAAGAAAGCATAATACTATTTTACACCAGTCAGATACCCCCGTGAACTGAGGTAGTTCACAGTTTCAACATTAGATGGCGCTACATTCCTTTTGATGATGTCATAGCTTTCTAAAGCTGCATTTTTTGAGATGGAGGTGTCCAAAGCTAAATTCTGTGTACTAATCAATGTGTGACAGAAAATGAAGGTGGCAGTATACAGTCTGATTCCAGGATTTGAAAGTTGTATGGTGCCCAGTAGGCATACACACCCTTTAGTAAGTAATTGTGGCTATTTAAGAGTAAAATTAAACTATACTTCTATTCTTTTAATTTATGGCTGTTATTTTTTCAAACTGCTACTACAGTGTTAGGACATGAATATTCAGATTATTTGACTCTAACTACTTAATAAATGAACTGTTAGGTATTTATTTTGGCCTAGTGACACTAGGAAAAAATTACTGAAAGACTTAGCGACTCATGAATCAAGAGAGTTTGGGAACCTGCTTAACTGTGAAGCATTACTCAGTTTCTTGGAGTTGAAGCAAATATGTCCACAGTAGATTTTCAACACAGAAGCAAGCCTAAGTTCCCAATTCTGTCCTGTCCATCCCCACCTGATCCAGGGTAAGTTACAAAGCTGGGAGATTTATATCCCTTCATTTCGATTCCTTTCAAATCATCTGTCCAAGAGCAAGTTGGGACACCAAGCCCCAGATTGTTTTCTACTTGGATCCAATAGGATTTACATTCCCTACCATGTAGAATAAATGAGTTCCTGAAATTTGAACCATAAAGTAAATTCAAGTAATTTTAATTAGATAATCCAACGGCTTCCATTTCAAAAATGGAGCTTTTTTGTTTTGGAAGTAGGGTTGGGAGTGAAAGGAATTAGTCCCAGAATATAGTAAAAGTTACACCTAAGAAGTAGGAAATATTTTAATTAAATATTCAAAGAAGAAAAAGGGTTTTGTTTTTCAGAATGTTGTTCACAATAAGCCACAAAAAGCGAGCATATAATCACGAAACAAAACCAAAATATCAATGCAGCAAATTAAAGGTGCTTTTTCAATTCATAAAATAATTTTTCATTTACCAAAACTTTAATGACAGGGTTCCCTGTGATATGAGCCTCCCCAGGGCATTTGAAATATGATTCAGATTTTTAAAATTCTATTTATACCCAGTTTTTTCAGAAACAAAACTGTGGTTTTAAACAAGGTGCATCTGTTTCCAGAAACACTTTCTCTTGGAGCTGTGTGTAGAAGGGTTCTGTTGCATCTGGAGATCACGATCAGCTCAAACCGAGATTCTCTCTGAACACACCAAGCTTAGAAACTAAACTGTCTTGGCTGCTTGCTTATGTTTGATCCTGTTGGGAATGAGGCTAATTGTTTAAGAATATACATCGTGGTAAGGCTGTTAGCACTTTAAATTGATTTGGTACTTTTAAAAACTTATTTAAAACTTATTTATACTGAGGAAATTGGCTTTCCATCATGAGCTAAAAAATTTGTTTCCAGATTTCACCTGGTTTATCATCTGCACAGAAAACATACTCTAAAAGCGTCCTTTTATAGTGATTACAAAAGATTTTAAGTGTCATCTTTTCAGCAGGGTTTAATCTGTATCTGTGCTTTCTTTAAAACCTTTTCTTGTTTCCCAGAATATTCATTACTGCACTGTTTGTCCCTAATGTAGTCTTCTAAAACAAAGTAACCTTAAAAATGTGTACATTTAAGGTGCCTTTTGCACAAGCTTATGAAAACTCTTTATAAACATTAATTAATTCACACAATTCTGTGGAACAGGTCACACATTTTTCCTTCTCAGAATGATGCTTTTGATCCTTTGGCATTGTGTACTGGTCTTCCTAGAGAAGCTAGTTACTGTTGGTTTCTCAGGAGCAGAGACTCAAACCATGCACAGCTTTGTAAACTGCATATTACTTACCATCAAGCTTTACAATCAGTAACACACACACACACACACACACACACTTCCTCAGAAAGAGTTTAAGATGAAAGTGTCATACTTCATATTCAACAGTAAGTAGATAAATCTAAATATTCTTAGAAGTTCTATCTGATGCTCAGGAGGACCTTTGACTCACAGTCTTAAGAGGAGCCTGGGATGAATTGTTTCTGTAAGGGAAAAATGTTTTTAAAATCTGAAGAAATGCTTTTTAGTCACTTGTGGGATACCCATACCTTAAATTAGCAGTAAGTACATTTAACATACTAGTCAGAGAGTTGCTTGAGAGTGTTCCATTAATGGTCTGTTATATGTCAGATAATGTAGAAATATCTTTCATTCCTCAGTAGCTCTACAATCTATGTGTTATTTTCCCCATTTTACAGAGGAGGATAATGAGAACCAGGGATATTAAGTGCTTTGCCTGGTACTTGATAGAACCAGAATCCCAGCCCAGGTCTGACTGTATAGGCTAGGCTCTCTTTCAAGTATTTATTCCTCTTCCTAGATCCTGTTAAGAGCCAAAAGGGCCATTTAAAGGTTATCTAGCGCATCAGCCTTGCAGACAAGCAAACTAAAACTTGCTTCAGAGAAGCAAGTCACTTGTGCAAGGCCACCTTGTGTTCAGTTCTTATTGATACCTCAGGATAACCTTGAAACATGCTCTATAAACATTTCATATTTAACTCAGCTGATTGGAGCATTTCAAAATTCTACCATTCCTCCCAAAGGTTGAGATGCCAAGCATTATGCTTGGTAGTGTTTCTGGAATTGTAGGGAATTCATCTTTCAAGCAGCACCTCAGGACTGGCGTTGAGATGCTCTCACCCTCTTTATCCTTAATGGTTTTTCTTCTTCAACTGCCTTTCGCTTCCTGTCCCTGCTACAGTCTACCGTGAAAATCCAGACACAGTCAGACATTTGCAATAAAACTGCCTTTAGGAGATTGCTCTGTTCATTTTAGGCATGCAAAATGTGTACCTTTAAAAAATTTAAAATCTTGTTTCTATGCTAAGTGTAAGTTACCACCAAGTAAATATTAATTAAGTGACCAGCTCACTCTTTTTTCCTACTCCTGATGGTGTATATTTCTAATCTTTCATTAACTGAGATTTCTTGAACAGCTATCATGCATCAGGTACTACAATAAAGCAACTTAAAACTCAGTTAATTTAGGGACTTCCCTAGTGGTCCAGTGGTTAAGACACTGTGCTTCCATTGCAAGGGGCACAGGTTCAATCACTGATGGGGGGACTGAGATCCCACATGCCATTGCAGTGTGACCAAAAAAAAAAAAAACCACTCAAGTTCTTTAATTAGTGTAAGAATCTTAAGTGGTAGATATTGTCTTCAGTTTTATACTTGAAACAAACTTAATCTGAGAAAGATTAAATAATTTCTGAAAAGACACAAAACTCTCTTCTGAATGGAAGGAAACTTGACTTTGGCCACCTATGAGCCACCGTTCATCTTTGAAGATTCAGTAGCCACAATATCTTTCATCCTTCTTCTTATTCTCTTTGAAGATGTTAAGATGCTCAGAAAGACCCAGAAGGTATGAGTGGGTCCTCAGAAAACAGGTGAAAAAAGATCTGGGGCTGGGAGCCTTGGCTCTGGAAGGAAGATGGTATGTGTGCACGCACGTATCTTTTCTTCACGTTGAAGAAAAATGGCTGGATCTACGCGAAGAGAGACATGAATACAAGGAACTCACACCAGATGGGTCTATTAAAATTTTGTCAGCCTGGCGACATAGTGTTGGAAACTGTTCAATGTCCATGTCTACATTTATAATTTTACACATAATCTCTAGTACAGTTCACGTTTAACCTATCTTCTAGGGAAAAGGTGCCCTTTTAAATTTTTATCTTGAACCATATCTTGAAATTATGTCATTCCTGCTTAAACTCCTGGGATTGCTTCCCATAACCCCTGGGATAACTGCTGACTTCTTTTTAGGCATCTCCAGTTCCCATTCTTATTCCCATCCCCTCTGGCCCTGAAGCCTTAGCCATTCCAACTCTCACTAACTTCTACCAGATCACTGTCTCCCTTCTAATCACTTCTTTCTTAAATCTGGTTCTTCTGTCTCCCTCTTACTGTGTATGAGCATCCCCCCTCACTACGAGTGATTCCTAAGCTATAAGCCTCCATTCTTCTACTGTTTCTTTTCCTTCATTATTTTGAAAAATCTCCCACTTTTATGACAAGGGTTATTGTCTCTATATTCTTAATTCACAGTGACATGAACATCTCTAGCCCTCAACTTGACCCCTAAGCTCTGTTCTCAGTATGTATAGCCTGTCTCAATCTGGACCGCTTATAGCACTGTTTGTCAAGCTTAAATGTATATATGAACTCTCTGGTGAGCCCCTTAAAATAAGAAGTCTTCTTCAGGAGGTCTGGGTAGGTCCTAAAGTTCCACATTGCTAACCCAGCTATATTGGCAAGTGAGGCCGGTGCTTCTGATCCAAGGGCCACACCTGGAGTAGCAAGATAGCACTGTGTCCAGACAGGACCACAGTCCCCTTCTTAGCTTCTCTATCAGCATCCCAGAATTCCAAGTTCTACCTCTTCCACAAAGGCCTTCTTAATTGTATGAACCTAAACATAAAAGTAACAATTCACTAATCTCTGTTAGTCTGTAGCCTCCATTTCAGACTCAGTTATATACTTTATTTTTCATAATTGATTCTCATGTCTCAATCATGTCTTCCTATTAATTTAAGCAGCAATACAAGTTCTATCCAAAGAAAATCAGCAAAGAATCACTGGAGTAGTTCTTTGGATCAGTCACTGTATATTTTTTCCTTTCGTGTTCTCCGCAGTGTCCAACATTGAATGCAACGTTCCTTAATACCCTGACCTCTTTGTTTATGGTGGTCCCTCCTTTTACTCCTGAAATCCTGCCCCTATGCGCTGTCAGTCCCCATGAGGCAGGACTCTGTAAGACTTGTTCATTCTAGTACCTGAAACAGAGCTTGGTACACAATGGATGTCTAATAATAATTTTTCAATGACCAAATACTGAATGAAAATTATAATAATAGTTCAAATTTCATCTCTGTGAAGCTGTCGCTTCATTACCCAAAGTAAAAACAACCACTCCCTCTTTGAAACTCTCATGAGGACTTTGTGGTCCTCATGTAAACCTTTAGGTTTTCTCAAAGCTTAGTCAGAGACCACCTGCATCAGAGCCCTTGGGTGTGCTTGATAAAATGCAGATTCCCAGGCTCTGCTCCAGACCTGTGGGATCAAACTCTCTGGAGTAGGGCCTGGCAATCCACAGTTTTAGCCCTGATCATAATTCACATTAACATTTGAAGACCTCTGATCTGAGCTCTTAGCTCTATTAAAAGTGCTGGGGAAAAAGTAAAACAACAAAAGATTGTCAAAATTAAAAGAAACATAAATGTTCTTTCCCCAAATAATTATCAATTACCTTTTTGGTTTATTTTTGCTGGTTTTCATTTTCTCTCTAGCAGTATCATGTTTGTTTGTTCCAAAACTTTCCCTCAAGCCATTTGAAAGTTGAAGTCATGACATGACCACTAGTCAGAATTTCAGAAGACACACAAAAAAATCCTTCAAGGTAAAAATACATGTTTTAGAGTTGGGGGTAAAAGAGGGTAGGCACTCTATTCTTTTTATTTCCAAATTCTGGCAGAATTTTAAATGAGAGAAAAAAGAAAGCGCTGGCCAATTGAATGAGGACATGCGTTCTCTTAGTTTTGCAGTTACAGGGGATTAGTGGTGATGAGATCCAAACACTAGTCACACTGGGGGTCATCCCCAAGGCACAATGGAAAATTCCTGTGCTGGGTAGTGGCGGCCTCTGGATCTCTGAAGAGGAGAAATTGAAATCTGTGGACCTTTGGATCTGGGGGTGACATGTGACAGATCTTGTTGAGTATGTGGGGACATCAGTTGTACCCATTACTACACCTTTGTGTATGTTTGAAAATACTGTTTAAAAAAATGATCTGTGCCTAGCCTAATTGGAGATGGGGGAAAGAGTGGATGTTTCAGTGAGGAAGTGGGGAAGACCTGCTGTTCTTGGAGGAGGGGAGTGGTAGAGAGGGGTTGATTCATGCAGCGTTGGGAGTGCCCTTGGAATCATGAGGGTGGTGTTTACACATCACCCATTCTGTGTAAACAGATGGGCTAAAATCTGGCTACATAGTTGTTCTGCTCTTGCCAGTAACTTAGGTAGGAAGCTTTTTACATAAATGAATAGAAAGTCTCCTATTTAAACGGCAGTTCCCTTAACTAGGTCCCAGCTCTAAAGGAAGCTGCCTTGTATGTGTATGAGGGAAAATTGGCAGGACAACTGGCCAGAATTAAAGGTCAAAGGAAGTGGCCTAGCTATGAGTTCAGTTCTTTCCAATTCTGAATTTTGCAAAAATTGCAAGAATCATGCAGACAGTGAATAAGTAAGTGTTGAGGGAAGTTAGGCTTGACAGTCCAAATAAGTTTTCTCAATAAATTGAAGGCAGGATAACCTAACATAAGCAAAGAAAAAATTTTTATATTAATACATAGGAAAATAATCATAGCTGAAAGTTAAGTAAAATAGTGCATTTGGCTGGAAATGAAGTGGAAAAGGCCAATTAACGTGTGGTAGCTATGTGAAATAATTACAAAGGTGATACACTGACCTCAAAAAAAAAATGGTTGAGGTAGTGGTTGATGATGCATGCATTCATGTTCAGTTGTGTCCAACTCTTTGTGACCCCATGGACTGTAGCCCACCAGGTTCCTCTGTCCATGGGATTTCTGAGGCAGGAGTACTGGAGAAGGGTGCCATTTTTTTTTACTCCAGGGAACTTCCTGACCCAGGGATCAAACCCACATCTCTTGGGTGTATCCTGGATTGGCAGGTGGATTGTTTACACCTGCGCCAACTGGGAATCAGTGGTTGATGCTGATGATAATGTAAATTGTAGAAAAAAGGGAGGTAGATATTCTAAAAGGTATCACTGTATTGACTAAATAGGCTTGAGACCTCACGAGAAATTTTTGCTGTTTTCATTACTCTTGAGCCCACTGACTTGACTTGAATGACACCACTCTAGAACAGAATGTTTGAAGAGGAGTTGAGAGAAAGAATAGAAGGAAAAGGGAAAAGTAAGCAGGGCGAGGGGAGTGAAAGGAAAAGAGACCCAGAGTTGATCTTTGTCAAACAGGACCACACCAAGAATAGTTTGTTCAGTGTGAGTAGCTCAATTCCAGATACAGAGCAGCTGGAGAGAGTTCAGAGAACTCTCAATGAGAGGCTGAGACTGAACAAAGAACTGGAACGCATATAAAAGACAGCAGCCTTGGAGGATGAAGTCCATGATATGAGTCCTTTTTCTAATTTTTATGGCAAGTGCTAAGAAATATCAGAAGTTCTCTTCTATATAGTTCAGTGTTTCCCTTGATAGCCAAGGCAGTCATCCTCTAAATATGTTAGTACTTTCAGGAAGACAGGAAGGAAAATATGTGCGTATAACAGATAGTCAATAGATAGTCTGGGTGGACCCAGAGCTTTAGAGTGAGATAAAGAGCAGCGAGGATAAAGAGGGTGTACATGAAACAGCAGGGAGATGACTGTCAGAGTGTGGGCTCTTCAAATGATAGCAATTCCATCCTTGGAGGCAAATAAAAAGTATGTTGAACTGGTCCTCGAAGTTTTATTGTTGGGAGTCATCCTGAGTCTGGCAAGGAGAGAGATTACCTAATGGGCCTCTTCAGTCTCTTTTTCTGTGATTCATCCCCCCTAGCCTAGAGCAGTCCATGGTTGAGTCACTGCCGAACACAGATATCTCATTAAAAAGGAGAATTAAGTGTTATTAAAAATGACTTGCTGCTAGTCCTAGATTAAAGAAAGTGGGCCAGTTTACAATTACCATTGCCCTGGTCCAAGATGAAATGCAGGTTGTCAAAATGGAGCAGTTGTAGGGGAATGTGAGTGAGCCAGAGTACACCTCCTGGTATTCTTGTGAAAGAAAGGAACACTGAAAGTGAAATTTCTGGGTCGCTTTGATTGAAGCAGCCTTCCTTCACCTGCTGAGGAAACCTGAGACCTCCAAATGAAAATTTCAGAAGTTCTTGGTAAATCAGTGACATCAGCTTGGAATGTGGATCCAAACTGAGTTCTTTGTGTTCCTTTAAGATACAGAAGGATTGACTCAATGATTTTTAAAAAAATTTTTATTTTAAAAATATTTACAAAAAGTCAACCTGATAGCTCAAGGTAGGTGTGGAACTCTCTCCTGTGAGAACCTAAAAATTCTAATAAACCTAATAAAATTCTAATAAATTCTAATAAAAACCTAATAAACAACAGTGAATCAACCAACAATCATGGAAGTCTCTGTCTTAAGAAACATGTACGTGTCGTACACTACACGGTATGCCATCCTTATTGCAACTGAAATAAATATGAAATGTTTCAAAGTCTTTCCAAGGTACCAACAAAAACTGAACACATGGTTACCTAGCATAAGTTTGGTGTCCCTTTGAGTTTTTCTTTGCTTCTCTGTAAGGTTGATGGGCTAGATAACTGGCAGTTTATATAAGAAGAAACCATCAGCTCAGAGAGTTGCATTTTACAACTGGAGAGCATTTCTTCAGAGAATCCTCTTCTTGATCGCACCCCATCTCATGTACCTCAGATAGCCCTATGTACTCTGTAAAAACATTAGTCCCAGCTCATTGAAATAGTTTCATGCACAGGCCATTTGGCCCCATGAAAATAAAAAAGGAGTGATTGAAAATTCAACAGGGGTAAAACAGAGGAGTGTCTGATCTAGAGATAACCGTCATCCCATTTCTCCTGCCTCCAAAGTATCTGGGTTCACCTCACCTCTTCACGGTTCCCCCTGGATCCAGAATTCCCCTTTGAAATCCCATCCTGCTCATAAACCCCAAATAGTTTCTTCTTTCCTAAAATAAGTCCAGGCTCCTAGCCTGGCCTTGAAGGTACTCTATTATTTCTTCCAAGAGCTCTTATAGAGACTGCAAGGTAATGTTTTTCCAGTTTTCTAATTCAAAAGGCGTCCTAAGCGGAGAGTGATGATTTTCATCAGGATTGTGCTGAAATATACAGGCCAGCCTCTCACAAAGTATCAGTTACATGGAGTCTCTTATCAGAGCCTCGATATGTACGTGCCCCAGAAAGACTGAGACACTGGAATTGCCACTGGTTCCCACCCTCATACAAGGGCCAGCCTTGAGGGTACCTTCCAGCTTCCTCTACAGCTAGTGTTGCACTGGGTTAAAGAGAAAAAAAAACCTAAAAAAGATTGTCTTCAGGCAACAACAGCACCATTACTGTGTAGTCTTTAATTTGCGTTAGTAATATTTAGCCTCTCATTTTTTCACTAGCATATTTAAAATCTCTCCTCCCCTGCCCCCACCAAAAAGAAACCAAAAAGGAGTAAAAATTCTTTTCTATGATTTTCTTTTTTTCTTTCTGGATACAGCTTTTGCTGCTCCAGTTTCTTGATCTAAGAGATTCTCCCCTACCATGGTGACCCAACCAGGAGCCCCTGTGAGGGTGCTGAGGTCATTCCTTCAGGAATCCCTCCTGGTCCAGGGTGCAAGGCAAATTTAGGGGAAATCTTTCCGTGTGTTAGCCTGGGAAGTGATTTGGATGCAAACACAGTGCCTTGACTTGGAGTGTTCTTCTCTTTAAATGTTTGAAGTGAATATACTTTTAAGAAAGGAGACTGATACTGTCTTTTAGTTCCTTGTTCTGCCTTCTTCCTTAAGTCTGAAGACTTATTGAATAACTTGAAATCCTACATTCTTAGCTCTATGGGATTGAAAGTGAATTAAAGGAAATGACGGCTAAGGCTGAGCAGACGGAAAGCAGTACATTCTGATAATTTCTGACATCTCTCCATTCAGCTCCTTTGATTTAACCATTAATCTCTTCTGACAAGAACTTGTGTTTGTGTTCTGGGATGGTATACCATAGTGCTTAAAATTAGGGCTTAAAGTCATACCTCTGTTTGAATATTGCAAACCAAGTGGTTGCCTGTGTCTGAGGAGGTATGTCTCACATTATTGACACCACTGTTTTTTAACTATGTGTGAATACTGTGTGATTGTTAAAAATACAAATTCATGATAGAAAATATTTGCAAAAGGCCTATTTGATTTAAAAAAGAAAACTGTTATCTAAAATATATAAACAACTCTTAAAACTCAACAATAGGAAAACAAACAACCCCAATTAAAAATGGAGAAAAGACCTTAACAGACATCTCACCCAAGAAAATATGCAGATGGCAGATAAACACATGAAAAGGTGCTCCACATCATATATCATTAAGGTAATGCACATTAACACAGCAACAAGATACCTCTACATACTTATTAGAACGCCAAAATCTGGAACACCAAATGATGGCGAGAATGTAGAAAGAGGAACTCTCATTCATTGCTGGTGGAAATGCAAATGATACAGCCAGTTTAGAAGACAGTTTGGTGATTTCTTACAAAACTAAACATACTTGTAATATATGATCCAGCAATTGTGCTCCTTGGTATTTACCCAAAGGAGTTGAAAACTTCTGTCCACACAAAAGCCTGCGCAGGGAGGTTTACAGCAGCTTTATTCCTAATTGATAAAACTCAGGAGCAACCAGGATGTTCCTCAGTAGGCGAATGGATAAACTGTGGTGCATATAGACGATATAATATTCCGCACTAAAAAGAAATGAGCTATCAAGCTATGAAAAGACATGGAAGAGCCTTAAATGCTTTTTGCTTAGTGAGAGAAGCTCTTGCAAGCATTCCTGAATTGGCAGTAACTTTTGAATGTTCCATATTTCTCACATTATAGATACTAAAAAACATATCACTTACATGATTGTTCATTAGGTTCCTTTCCCTCTGCACCACCTTTTTTTTTTTTTTTTTGACACTGAAATGTTTGGAACTTGTGACCTATTGATTAAAGTGTTTACTGAAGAATAAAAACACTAGATAAAGTTTTTGTCTCTGGGATGGTGTATGCTAGTGAGTCTCCTTCTGTTCTGAGTAAAAAGCCTCAGACTTTCCATTTAAGTGGCACACTTTCTATCTTTCATCTGAACAACATGAAATACTTTCTAAAACTCCAGCTGGTGAGAGGAGGAGGAAAAAATGAGTAAATTGGGTGAGGTTGGGGTGAGGGGTGAGACTTGCCCAAGGTCACTCAGGGCACGGTGGAAGCATTAGGTAGGGAGCACCAGATTCTTCTGACTTGGATTTGTTGTTCTCAGACGCCATTTGCAGAGACTTGATAAGATTTTTCTGCTCTAATTTCATCATTAAAGAGCTTGAGTTTAAAATACTTGTATTTTGTGCTGGTATTTTTCAAAATATGATATCTCCTATCAGTGGAGTCCATCGTTTGGGTTAGTTTATTTTGGCAAAACTGTGTGAGCTGAAGCTCTGAGGTGGTATTGATCTGTATTCCATAAACCTCAGACCAAGTATTCATGACACAGATTTGATGGGGAAATAGTTTAATTGTTTAACCTGAATAGTTTATTTTTAAATAAAACATTCAGGTTAACCTGAAAAGTGAAGTTATTACTGACAGCCTTGTAGTGTCCCAAGTGGGAAAAATCATATGTGAGAGAATGCTATGCTAAATTACAAAATAGCTATTTGGGGAATATTGTCCTTGCCTATATCTCAAATTTCCCAAGATTCACATTGTAATTTGAAGAGGAAAAGATAACCAGAATTCTTTTGTAAATATCTTGGTAATTAGTTTATATTTGTCTTAAAAATAAGAACAAATGAAATACTGTAGTCCAGACAATTAAATCATTGCTAGGTGTAATATTCCAGCAGGAAAAATCCACAGTTAGTCACTGCCGAAATCCATTGTCTTAGAAGGAGCTATTGGTCCAGCACCCCCCATGCCTGCCTTGCACTCTATAACTACCGCTTTCTCCTAGATACTGACATTTCTAAGTCACCGTCAGCACCCCCAAGCTTATCCGCATGCCACAATTTGAGCTTGTCTACTTTGGATGTATTTCTCTTCCTGTTTGTTCCTTTTCAGTGAATGATGCTTCAGTCTACTAAGTGGTCACTTAGAACAATCCACCTAGCCTAGTCTTTAGGGCTCCTCCACATTTGCCCAAGTCATTTTTCTCTATCTGGAAATGTGATCACCTCAAATCCTCTGCCTAAAAGTAAGTGACCCCTCATAGCCATTGGTATCAAAATTCAAATTCTTTGGCACAGCACATAAGGCCCACAGCTCCCTCCTCACTTATCTATGGCCAGTCTGTCTCATAACATGTGATATGATATGTAGTTTCCTAAACAGGTCATGTCATTGCTTAGTTCTTAGCATTTGCAAATGTTATTCTCTCTTACCTGTAGCCCTTCCAGAATCAGCACTGGGGTGTTTTTTAACATGAAACTTATCCAGCTCCTTTGGTACTGACTGGTCTGTGTAACTCCTCTGTCATCACACCCCACTAGACCTCAAATCAGTGATTATATCTTACTTGTATTTCTGCTAGCTATAGACAGCCCAGTACCTGGGACATGGAAGGTGTTCACACAATATTTGTGAATGAACGAATGAAGAAAGGAATCAGGAATTTAATTTCTTTCTTTGTAATAAACAGAACATCAGAACATTGATCGTACACAGGCTAAATCCAGGACATCTGAGTTTCCAGTGCTAATAAGAATCATGAGTCTATGATGGTGGGTAGCTTTCCTTGATAAAAAGGTATGGCCTGTTAATTTCCTTTCTGCCATTTTTATAGTTATAGCTACACAGCCAGATGACCTACACAGAGCCAGGGATTCTGGCCAAACAGCTGGACGGGTGTTCCTAGGCCTATCAGCAGCCTCGGACAGGTCAGGTCAGCATGTTCTCCTCACCCTCCCACCTGCAAACCCTATGGACGGTTGTGTCTCATCTGGCTTTGTTCCTTCCCCACAGGAGTCATGTGCATACTCTTCCTTGAATTCTTTTTGTTTTTAGACTCTTTCTCAATGAGACCCTTCACATTGCCATAGCCCAGGAGCTTAGATGCCCCAAGTGTGTCTCTGTTCAGTAATAATTACAAAGTCATCACTAAATAATGCTGTGAGAAGAAACAAAATTAGACTCTGCACATTTCACAGTCCTTGTGCTTGCTTTTATGATCCTGCATCCTGTTCATGTCAAACAGTAACCAAGGATTTAGATATCCCTAAAGGATATGCTCTTTGAGAACTTCCCAGAGGTGTAGCATGACAAGGGGAACTTTTGCTAGTGCTCTGTAGGCAAGCTGTCTTTGAGAGCAGGTGAAACTGTGATCCTTACAGCAATAGACAGTCACCAGATCAAGCCCCAGCTGGCTAGGCTGGAGGTGTTTTTAGTGACTGTGCTAATTGGACACTGCTCGAGCAGCGTTGCTGCCTACCTCATTTCTTCTCCTCCTTCTCCCTTTTCTTCTTTTATGAATTGTTATGGGAGAGAAGTTAGAGAAGAAGGAAATGCATAGAGTGGGAAAGAGGAAAGATTGAGATGGTATGGACAAGAGCAAAAGAGATTACATTTTCAGGTTGGAGTAGAGGATGTTGCTTTCCTGGGAACCAAGCCCCCAGAGTCACCTTTCCCAGTGCAGTCAAGGCATCAGGGCTACCCTGATGCCTGATTCACAGCTCCTTTGCTTGGATCTATCTGAGGTACACACAACCAAATGGCTTTTCCCACTCTCTGATGGCCCATTACCATCTCAGGAATAGAAATAAAGAGCAGGAAAGCTACATTTCAATAAAGAAGACAGAAGAGCTTTGTTTCCCTGGATGTAGAATACATGTCCAGTAATCTGGAAGGACTCTTAGAATCCGTGTGCTCTGCCACTTCATCATGTTTGACTCTTGGTGACCCTGTAGACTGTAGCCCACCAGGTGCCTCTGTTCATGGGATTTTCCTGGCAAGAATACTGAAGTGGGTTGCCATGTCCTCCTCCAGGGGATCTCCTGAACCAGGGATTGAACCTACGTCTTCTGAACCTTCTGTATTGCAAGTGGATTCTTTGAGCCACCAAGGAAGCTGAGCCTCCAGGGAAGACCCAATGATGCGTTTTGTTAGGAGTGGGATCCAACCAGGCTTAGGATTCCTTAGGATCCAACCAGACAGGCTTTAATTAACTCCAGAATTATAGTTGCCTCAAATCATGTGTACGAAGACAGAAGCTAAGTTTTTAAATCCACTAATAAACTGGACATTTAAGGTCTATAAGAACATAACATTTCATTCATTATTTTGTTAATTACTAGAACAATGATTATCATATTTAGTGGCTTAAATGTTTATCAAATGATTGAATTGATGATAAACAAACATACAGTGTTGCCTTATAATTTATTTTGCTAGGACAAGTCTAGACAGGAGGATAGCCTACAAGTTCTATGTGATACCTAATGTAGTAACTTTCAGGTTGCTGCCATTTTCTCTAATATCTCTGCTTTTGACCTTCACTTACAAATACCCTGTTTCCAAGCAAAAAACATTGAGCGTACAGGAACCTTCATTTGCTTTAAAGATATTTTATACCTATTAAAATATGTGGAAGAAATTTTTCAAAGGGGCAACATGCTTTCTGTATTGCACCCTAGAGTGATTATGGAGGAGAAAATCACCTAGTAACTTTGCTCTGGGATGTCTTACCAAAAGACGGGTATGTGACAGTATTTTGCCGTCAAAATACAAAATACAAAATTGTTCTTTGTAAAGAACAATTTACAAATTAGTTGAAGAGTTAATTTGTAATGTGTTTCTATGGGAAAGTAGAATCTAGTTTGTACATAGCGTTATTTATGTTCAGTCAGCTTCCCAGACAGACCACGAAGAAGTAAAGATGTCCTAGCTGTGCACCTGACTTCCAGATTCCTCCAGGATCTCTGGACTCTGAGCCTGTGTTTTCTGGGGAGGTCTCTAGTGGGACAGAGGCATGTTCCCAGGCTGTAAGGGGAGTCAAAGGAACAGATGCTGTGTTATCAGTATCTGGAAACAGATTCCCCATTACAGTTTCTCTTCTGCCAAAAAAGTGTCATTTGCTCTTTTATTCAACAGATGATTCTTAACTGGACACTACGTAATCAACACCTTGAGGCTCTTTAACAGTGCACCAAACCAGCAAAACTTCTGCCCTCATGGAGCTTGTATTGTAGTTGGGACAGAGAGTTCAGAAAGAAATGAATAGCACACATCAGATGATTTATCGTATATTGGATATTAAAAATACATTAACAAATTGTGATCAATAAATCAGAAAGAGGTAGTTCAAGAAAAGAAGGGTGATAAGATTTGGGTCTCAGAGATTGGGAGGTGGGTGCTGTTTTAAAAAATGAGTGATCATTAAGGTAAACCTCCCTCAGAAGAGGACTCGTGTATAAAGCCTGAAGAAAGATGAGGTTCGATTGCCAAGTGTCGGAGGTGCAGGCATGCCTGATGTGTTTGAAGAACAGCAAGGCCACTATGGCTAAAGAGTGGACAGTGGGAGGGTAAGAATAGGTCATGTCTGGGAAATAAAAGGGGAGAAGCAGGGCTTACAGGACATGCCAGGGCTTGGCTTTTACTCATATTGAGATGGGTGGGTTTTGGAGGGCCAGAGGTCGAGGAATACCATGACATGTGTTCTAATAGGACACCTGCCTTGCCTTGGCTGCTGTGGACCAGAGGTGGGCAAGGCTTGGGGAGATCAGTCAGCAGGCTATTACAATAGTCTAAACTGGAGTAATCTTGTTGGCATAGACCAGAGTAGTAGCAATCGAGGAAGAGCCAAAAGAACTTTCTCATGGATTAGATGTCTGGTTTTGAGATTTGGGAGAAGTCCGGGGAGGTGAGCAACGAGCAAATGAGGCTTTCCTTTTCAGATACTAGGAAATACAGGTACAGGCTATGCCAAGTGGACTCTACCTGTTTGACATCAAAGTGGGATGCCAGCTAAGCAGCTGGATCCAAGGCAGCAGAGAAGCCCCAGAGGGGGGGCCATGAGGTTCTGTTGCATGAGAGGTGAGAGGAGGAGGGACTGGCAGAGGTGGCTGAGGAGCAGCCAGTGGGACAAGAGGGAAACAGGGAGAGTGGAAGCTGGAAAAAGTGGCACGTGGGCGGAGTGATAAGTGAGCTCGAGACAGTGTTCCAGACCCTGCTGTGGATGCAGCCTTGACGGAGTGAAAGGGAAAGAATACAAACAGCAGAATGACACAAAGGCTGTCTTACTCCACATACATTGTGCATATGGGGATGCATAGCAGGTATGTTTGAACAAGGCTGAGTTACCATATAAAAATAATTATAACTCAGCTTGTGTCAAGATATTAAGTGACTTAACTAACTGATCTGAAAAACAATGGTTGTCACAATCTCATCATATTAATGGAATAAATAGCCAGCTATTTAAGAGTTTAAATTCTACTAGTGTTACGTCTGTCGGGCAAACATCTAAAAATAATGTGTTATATTGGATTGTGAACTGTTAAAGTCAACGTGTATCCAAGTAGTTCCATATTACTCTGTGAGTCTGGTTCCCAAACTAATTTTATTTAATTAATGGGAAATTAATTTAATTTAAATAAATTAAAATGTACATAAATTTAAATAAAATAAAATTTATTTAAATTTGGAAAATAATGGACTTCCTAAGACATGGGGATACAACTCATTCTCTACATACAGGGTCCCCCCCCCAAATATTTGCATATTGTATACTAAAAATTGGGCTCTCAAGTTCAGTCCCAGCTCATAGCATAAAGAGGAGTGCATGGTTCTGATTTTATTGAAGAGTATAGGAAATTAATGAAGAGAAAGAAGATTTAGACTTAAACATTGACTTTTGTGTAGCTTTAGTAGTGTCAAGACTGTGATCAGTTTCGAGAATTGTGTTTCTTATCTCTGTAGTCGAGAAATTATCAGAAGGTTTTTGCTGTAACATTCGGACACTGAGTTGCATTTTGAACTTTCACTGCCAGCCATATCTTTTCAGCTCTGCTCTTTTTCCGTTAATAAGTCCCTAAAGGTAGGCTTTCTTGAAGGAATGGAAGTGTTTACTGTTTAACCTTAGAATCATATAGCTTGTTCCAAAGTAAGCAATTTGACTGTGATGGTGGGGAAGTAACTGTGGCTTATTCACAAAATTTGAACCTCAATAAAATTTCAGAATCAACATAAAAATTTTAAGACTTTATCGTTTGCCCACAAATACAAAAGGGAGGAATCATTAGAAATAGCTTAGTTATTTATTCATATTATAAATAACTATCATTTCAGTTTATAAAAGCATTTTTAAAATGCCCCCTCATGGAAACTAAAACATTATTTAACATCAGTTAACTTAAGTCTTTGTGTATTTTTTGATGCTAACATTTTTAAAAGCAAGTTTACACCCAGTATAAATTTTCATATTCTGATTTTCTCTTGGAACTTTATACTTAGATTTTTTGTTTGCACTCGGCTATTCTTGTAAATTGCAGTCCTTTAGCCATCACTGTCTTTTTCATCACTAGTAAATAATATTTATTTAGTGTATTCATGCCTTTTCTATAGCTGTTTCTCCAAGTAACATCGCAGTTGTACATACAAGCTGAATATGATTCAGTAAGAAGCAATTAAAATATTTTTAGAAATTTTACTTCAAGTATTTTCAGGCCATTGTACCTTACAATACAATTCTGATGTTAGAGGACAAGACCAATTCTTATTTATAATTTACCTGTTAAGTAGGTTCCTAATTTATGCTCCACAGAAAATGCCTCGACCCATTATACCACTAAACCTTTATAGTAAGTTATATGACAGTAATCTTTGGCTCTAAATTCTCTTGAAGAAGTAAATCATAATTGTGATGTCTTATATTAGGCACATACGAAATTGCCACAATTCAACTGTTTTTTACAATTAGAAAAAAAAACCCACAAATGTTATTTGGCTCAACCTAATATTTGTATAATCCATATGAGATGAGCACAGAAGATACCAATACCAAGTTTCAGATTAAATGACTTGTTCAGGTAATGTTGTTAGAAAATAGCATAACTGGAACTTTAGAATTTGGGTTTTCTGACTCAAAATTCAGTATATTTTCTACTCTACTGTGCTTCTGGGAACCGATTAAAATTATCACAATAATTATGGTATTGAAAGTTTGATCCAAACTAAGGGAACTATGTTTCTTTAGAGGGAAAAAAACATTAATGTGGTTAAGTGATTAATCACTAGGAAATTAGAAAATATGGGGAAAATGTAATAAGTAATAACTTATTTACATTTGTAAGCCAAGAGATTTTTTATTTCCACTTTTTCTTTTAGCATTAAAAAAAAGCATTCACAAAAGTAGAGAGGATAGCATAGTGAACCTCAGGTGTCTATCACTCAGGTTCAAAAGTTGACAACTCAAGGTCAGTCTCCCTTCATCTGTGTGTCCAAGTACTTTCCTACCCAACACTGGATTATTTTGAAGCCACTCTCAAGCATCATACTATTTCATCCTTAAATCTTTTAACATGTATAATAGATAATTCCCAATCCATCTTGCAAGCCAGCTTGGTGACATGAATATTGTAATTCGTGATAGGCAAACAAAAACCTTTACAAAATTGAGTGGAGCCTATGCAAAGATTGCTTAGAACTGAAAATTGCTTCACATCAGCAAGAATCCAATAACCAGAGTTTCCCTTCCTGGCCTCTCTGCATCAGATACTAGCTGTAGGTGTGCCAAGGCATGCATAAGAAGACTTGTTATTGAACACGCTGTTTACAAAGTGTGTGTGTGTACCGAACATAAAATCCAACATACTATCCAACTCAAGTAATGAAAGGCTCTCTCCTTTTTTTATCACTTCATGTTGTGTTGTGTATGGATGCATTCTTAAAGAAAGAAAATATGTATTAGTGAATAAGAGAGTTGACGCAGTAACTTCTGGACATATAGCGTAAATGGTATTCCTATGGAGATGACATTCGTCAATTATGAATGTTTTTGTTATTGTTATTTAAATTCTCTTGTTGTCTAATTGGAAAACTGGTAAAATACTATCATTTTCCAGATAAAGTTCTTGGCAAGTTTTCTGTCTTTCAAACCCCCTAGGACAGTCCACAGCTCCATGAAAACATGAGTCAAATACATTACAAATTTCCCAAGGAGAATCAACATCTTTTCCAGCTGTTTGGATAGTCTGTCTAACATCTGACCAAAGCCCTCATCTCCCAGTATTGTTCTGGGCTTTTACACTTTGACTTTGATTTGTTCAATGTTATAATTTTAAAACTAAGCCAGTAGTGTGAGTTTTCACTTTTTTTTTTAAGACTTTTAACTCCTATCACTTATGAAATAACAATTATAATATAAAGTGGGGGGAGCACTAGCCCCAAAAGATATTGTCTCCCTAGGTATTTCTCTTTGACAGTGCACAATTCCTTCTTAATGCTATCAAACTTCTCTCTCTCTCTTTTTCCCTCCCTTAGGTAATTTTTCTATTATTTATAGAGCAAAATGTCTCCCAACTATAACATCACAAGAACTAAACTTGTTTTGATTGATTAGTTTCAAGTTTTCTATTTTAAATGTCTTTTGGCACTGGGCAGTGTGTTTCAATTTATTCAGAAGGAATGCATTTGTGATCATTCCAATTAATCCCTTGTCTGTTTTGTCTGGCATCTGTGTGAAACTAGTTATAATAACTTAAAAGTTTGGCAAGCTGAATAGTAAACTGCCCAAGGTGGGATGGAAAGCTTTCAGGGCCCAATTAACAAAAGTCAACTTGTCTTCCAGCCTATCTACACGAAATCATCTGTTGCTTTGCGCTGTCTTTATAACCGTTAGTAACATTTGATAAGTAGTTCAGGGCAAGAAAGTGAAACAGAACAACTGGTCAGATAGAATGGTTTCCAGAGTTAAGACCAAATTTCCAGCCTAGAAGCGTGGAGTGTACACACACACACACACACACAAAGTTTGGGCTGAGGAGCAAAAGTAAACTGTAGAAAACCTGGAACTTTGTTCAAGCTATTATTCAAAGAGAATGTGATTTGTTTCAAATATATCCAGAAGCTGAATTGTATGGATTTTTGCAACCACCTGTATACTCATCTGAAACTGAAGCAGTGATTATGGGTCCAGTATACCTTTCAAAATATAGTAAGACAGCCCCACGGTTGTTGTTAAATATAATTTAATATCTTTATTATAATTTAATATCTTTATTATAACAGTTCTTTTCCTACTTTCATTGACTATCTTTTATCTTTTTCCTTTTTAATTTAAAAATGTAAATTTATTTCAGACTTTTTGACTGCCACATTTGATATCATTTTGGGGGAGTCTCCCTCAAGCTTCATCTGTAACCTGTGAGATAGTATATTGGATGTGTGCTCGGACGTGCACCATATTTTGGACTTATCTCTTCTAAGGTTTCCCTCATCTCTAGCTTGCAGTCACCTTTAAGTGTGCCAAGAGACATGTCATGACTGTGGGGGCTTCAAGCCACATTTTCATTTAGATATGTTCAAGTAATAAATGCCAAGTTCATCTTAATTTATGGTATTTAAATGTCTAAGCCCATGTTACCATCACAACTTCTTAAATAAATATCTTTTTTTTTTTTTTAACAGTAGAGTGTTTTGATTACTGAAACAAAAGTTCTTGTATCTTCTTATTGAAAAACTCTTCCCCAGGCACTTGAAGAAAATTGTCAACTCACAAAATTCAGAGATCATTATCCCTTTGCATGTTTCATAGTGAGTTTTGTTAAGAGTATTACATTCAAAGCAGAATTAGTTGTGTGTGTGTTTTTTTAATATGAAGTATAAAAGAGATGACTGAAGATAGGAACAGCCCTGATCTTCTCTGCTTGATGATTCTACCTGATTCATCAGAGCTTGTACCTCAATTAATTAATCTTTCCCTTTGTTCATGATGCTTTCTCTTTGCTCCTGACAAAATGTGCTGAAATCACTGTTGTCACATGTTTTTAATTTTTGAAAATCCATCCTTCTAAGATAGACACGGAAAGAAAAACTAACTGCACAGAACACCACATTAAGAGGAAAGTAGTTGAAGTTCTGCCATGAATAGTTACCAAAAAAAAAAAAAAAAAAAGCTATGATACTATTTGGCCTCATCTCCCTAGCTAGGGAATTCAAATTGTTGAATACCTAATAGTGCTTTTGTAAGTATTTCAGTTTTTAAAAAATATGCTGGGGTAGACAAAGCATGCCTGTTATGTAAACATATAGTTACTAAAGACACTAGCACATATGTGAGTATTTCAAAAGATATAAAATGTGCTTGGATGATAATAAATGAAGCATGTTTAAATGGTCGATATAGAGGTTAGCCCCTTTGAAAATTGCAGACTGCTTCAGATCAGGATGCTGTTAACTGAGAGGGAAATGGGAACATACATTAAACACTGATTTCTGACTACTTTCTTGCTAAAAACTGTATTTTATTTGTCAGGATAATAAGTTTGTGTTTGATTTAGCTATGAAATTTTTTTATGTTTTAAAATCGTCTTAATGAAACAAGTCTCATTGAAGGTGTTTTGTATTCGAGGGGGGTGGTTTATTTGTTGCCCTCTACCCTCCCCCAAAGTTCAAAATTAGTTTGATATTTTAAATTTCTATGTTTTAGTATGTGGGATTTTTAGATCATAAAATAGGAGGAAAAAAGAACAAGAAATCAGCTTTTGCTGCTATTTTGTTGAGTAAGATATTAAGTAATTACTTGAAAACTGTATTAATTTATTCAGACAAATAGATTGTTTTGTAGAGTATCAGTTCACATCGTACCACATGTAATTCCACTTCAGCATACTTAACTCTCTCCTATATTAAAAAGACAAAACCAAAACTCTAACCTCAGTGCAACGTCCCCAACTAGCTAGCCACTCACGTGTCTCATTCTGTCACTGCCAGGCTTCTTAAAAGCTCTGTCTACACTAGCTGTCTCTTCTTTTTCTATTCTGATCACTGCACAAGTAATCATGGGATTACTTCTTTGTTATTAAATTCAGTGGTACTTACCAGCCCCCCCTTTTTTTTGACCTTTTTTGTTATTATTGGGCTGGTTAAAAAGTTTGCTGGGGTTTTCTCTAAGATGTTAGTCTCACTTCTCAATGCCCGGCCCTAACCTTCCCGGCTCTTGCGCGCTGTGCACCACGTTCCACTGCCTCTCTAGTTCCTTGTTTAGGGTCTCCTCCACTGCTTACTCTTGGTGTTCCCCACGATTCCGTCCATGGCCTCTTACCGCTAGACAAGTCTCCCCAGGTGCCTACAAGGCCAGCCATGGTGTCAGCTACCTCTACCGCAGATGACAGCCTCCTCCCATCTGTCGACTGCATGGCAGATGTGTGTATCCAGTGCCCTGGGGATCCCATAGGTCTCTCAAAATTAGATATGAGACTGAATCTTTTCTCAGTGGTTACGCTACCTACTCTTCTTGTTTTCCCAGTTTCAGTGAACAACACCAGCATCCCACCAGCCAGATTCTGTGTTTGATTCTTGATTTCTCTGTCCCTCCCATACCCAATTATTAAATCTTATCAAGTCTCTATAGCTTTCGTAGCATCAAACCAACCTCTTTTCTCTTCATTCTGGAAATTGCTCATCCGCTTTTTTTTCTTGCTATTTGGTTTGACCTTATCATTTAATGGGGAATCCCTGGTGGCTTAGAGGGTAAAGTCTGCCTACAGTGCAGGAGACCTGGGATCAATCCCTGGGTTAGGAAGATCCCCTGGAGAAGGAAATGGCAACCCACTCCAGTATTCTTGCCTGGAAATTCCCATGGATGGAGTAGCCTGGGTGGGTACAGTCCATAGGGTCACAAAGAGTTGGACATGACTGAGCAATGTCACTTATCATTTAATATCTTTAAATGTCTTTATTGTCATATTAGTGTAATATTTGGAAAGAGGATAGAACTTGTGCAATGAATTTATCGTGTTTAAGCAACAGTGCAAAGCTATTTTAAATTAAACTATTAATATCTTTAAAAAGAAATACAAATAGATAAAATTTTAAAACTAAATAAACTGAAAAAAGATTGTTAATATTCTGTCTATAACATTGCAGATACTTCCATTCAAACATGTAGACTAATCCTTTTTAAAAATGGGATTGTAATACATGAACTGATTTATATTATTCCTAGAGATCACTTGCATATTCTTTGATAATTATGGATCTGAATATCATTTTTCCATGGTATTATTATATGGCAACCACATAACTTATAGAACCATGTCTTTTTGGTGGATATAGAGTTTTATTTATGCACCCTTCTATACTTGTCCATCTATTTTCTGAGGACAGGTTCCAACTACTACTAGTAGATTTATCAAATTAAGGGCATGCATTGTTTTAGGACTTTTAAAATAGATTGCCAAAGAGCTGTCCAGAGGGTTGAAACTAGTTTATATACTGTCCTTTGCAGAATATGAGTTTGTCTATAGTTCCCATATCCATAGTAATAATCATCCGTTTATATTTTTAACCACTTGCATAAATGAAAAATGATATCTCAGTTCAATTACTCTAATTTAAGACAACTTTTAAAATGTTTGGTTATCTGGTTGCCAAATCCACAATAGATCAGAAGCAGGAAATTGGAAGAAGAAAGATGAGTTGCTATAGTCAGATCTATTGGCAGCAGCGTGAAATAATAGCAGACAGACTAACAGTGAGGAAGGATACAAGAAAACCAAAAACCAGAAATAGACTCCCAAACTGCACAGTGCATGGCCCATTTAATTCAAGGCCCAACAGCCCAGCTCCCCTGTGTGGTCTCTAAGGCTTTCACCATATTTCAACACAATGTCCCCCATCTCAGCATTTTGAAATCCTACAAAGACAGTAAAACCTTGGCTTGTAGAAATAGCAATTAATTAAATGTCAACTGTTGTCAATCAGTTGTAGATTGCTAAAATAATATTCTTTATTTAACCTCTTACAAAAATAAAGCCTTTAAACAAACTTTTCAACTTCCAATTTATCTCCTCCACTAAAATACTATAAATAAGTTTGTCCTTTTAACCGTTAAATCATTTGCTAAAACACTGGAGGATATGCTAATAATATGTAAATAAGAAATATGTTCTAAGAAATCTTCTTAGCCTAGAGAATAGAATACTTCTGGCAGATGTGATACCCAGGTTTCAATTTTAAGGAACTACTGTGTGAAAATATACTTATTTCTATATCTCTCAACTAGAGAAGAGTTCATGTGGGCAGAAGTTAAAGGAAGGCAGATTTCTAACAATTAGGACTCTCTAATTCTGTCAAGGATTTTCTTATGAAACGTTTTGCAAA
This sequence comes from Ovis canadensis, assembly GCF_042477335.2. Classification (NCBI taxonomy): domain Eukaryota; kingdom Metazoa; phylum Chordata; class Mammalia; order Artiodactyla; family Bovidae; genus Ovis; species Ovis canadensis. Next base: position 38,215,744 of record NC_091260.1, read on the forward strand.
CTGTTAGACCTCAAAAGAATCTTTGTGGTCAAAAATAACAACTTCTCTGCCATTTTATAAATAAGAAAATCAAAGCCCAGAATGGAGTAAGTGGCTACAATGGGGAGGGATATAGGACTTCAGCTCTCCCAGCTTTTCTTTCAGTGCCTTTTTAAAAAAAACTATAACAAGGTACCCCTTATAGCAAGTTGTACATTATGAAAGTGTTCGATCAGAATTTAATTTCTAATTCTCAAGGATGTCAGAGAGAGGATTTCTACATTCAGAGGAAGTAAAATTAGAGGACTGGGGAAATTCTTACTAGTTCAAAAATCTCATTCATTTTGTTTAAGTAACTATTTAAGACCATTATAGAAATACCTTTAGGCACCTTCCCAAGGGCATCAATACAAAAAAGTTTTTTAAAAGAAGAAAATTACAGTGGAATAGTATGCTAATTGATTTTGGCAGAGACCTTTCTGTGACGTGAATATTCTGTAACAGGGATGACAAGTAAGTTTCAGCTGCTGTCTGGGGGAGTGGGGTGCATGTAACATTTGCTGAGAAGACTGGACGGCCATAGTTAGCCTCCGTTCTCTGTTTGCCTCAGCTGTGGTGGTGTACAACTCCTGTTTTCATGTACCCTCATCTGCAATCTTTAGATAAGAAGAGAAATTACAAGGTCAGATTTAGAGGAGCCTTGTAGTTAGAAGATTAAAAAATAAAGCAAGTTTCTGGCTGGGAAGAAATAACCATCTGTTTCTAGGATTTACCTTGCCATCAGTTATCAAAGATGTGAACAATTCAACTTTACCTTTTAGAGTCAGTTTTATATTTTTGAATTTTTATTTTTTATGAAAATTTCTCATGAAATTTGCAAAGTTGGGGAAAGAAATCAAATCTTGCCTTTCCTGTCAGAAGACCCTGTGATTTTCTGTTCTGGCTCCTAGGGGATAATGCTATTTTTCACCCGGAGCAAAGAGGTTAACTTAAATTCTTCAGTTCTAGAATAAGGGTTTCAAGATGTATTTTTACCATGCCAAAGTCTGCAGAAGTCTTGGAAAACCAAAGCTATAATGTGGAAATCTGACAGGCTTGCACTGTGATCTGTTTGTTTGGAGATAACATGTTCATTTTTCATTTGAGGGAGGGGATCAATGTGCTAATTAGGTAGTAAATTCCTATCGTCAGATTCTTCGTATCGTCTATTACCTTTTTTCTCTGTATCCTTAGGGAAGTGTTGTTCTTTTCTATATTTTAGAGTCACTCCTCACACTGTAGTAATAGTGACTGTATATTAATAGCAGCTCACGTGTATGGAGCTACAAGCACCAGGCACCAGACTAAATGCCTTTTTTTGCATCACCTCATTTAAAACGAAGAGTTAAGTAATTTGTTTAAAGTCACGTAATTTGTAAAGCAAAAGATATAACTTCACAGACCTCACTTTAAAAAAAATTTATTTAGATATTAATAATTCTCTTAACTGCTACCTGCTAGTATATCTTTTCTCTTGATATCCTCAGGACAGTTATCTTTATAATTTAAAATTTATCCTGAAACTTTCATATATCATTTTTACCTTTGATCCCATTTCAGTGAACCAAAGATAAATGATGAAGACCTCTTCACATTATTTAACTTGAACATTTCTGTGAATCATTTCTCATTACTTATGAGGAAAATGGAATATGGTTTTGAGATATATTTCTGGACAGCCCTTGCGTGGATACAGTAAATGGATGTTTTTGTTTTGAGATTTTTACAAGCTGATTCAGATGTATTTCAAAATGAAACTTACTGTTCAAACACTGAGACACACAACACACTCTTGTATGGTTCCAATTATGGATACTGGGCTGACCTCCAACTCCCAGGATCATTCTTATGGAAGGTTCTATAGCAAAGAGTATGAATTGTTTTCTCAGTGAATTAATGTTTGGTAACATGGAGCTCTAGATATATTATGTTGTTGTTAATGTTGTTGTTAATTATGTAGATCGTTGTAATCCCAAAGACAGGGTACATGGACTGGAATTCATAGTAAGTATAGTTGGTATTTGCATCATAGCTGTTAATTTCATATACTTTTTGATGAAAAGTTTTGTGCACATCGTAGTCTCCAGATGTTTGCTAGAATGCAAATTATGTAAGCATTTTAGGGGGCAATTTATAAAAAATTATAAAATCACATTCCCTTTGACCTGGTTCCCTTACTAGTAATTTTCCCAAGAGACAGACTTACAAAATACACTAAGTTATATATTACAAAGATGTTCATTGAAGTCTTGCTGATAATAGTAACAAACCGTGAAAAACCTCAATAGCCATCAAAAGTGAACTGTTTAAAATTATGTTGCTTCTATACAATAGAACACTTGGGGGAAAAATATGGTCAATGTCTATGTGCTGCCTTCAGGATAAATTAAATAAAAAAAGAAATCTGCAGAAGTATGAGCAGTGTATGTTGGTCTGTGCATTTTTTTTCTGAAAATACATACATACATTAAATTAACACACATTAGCATAGACTCCTAAAACATAAATGATAATGTTTTTCTGGGAAGATATACAGAAATAGTAAAAAAGTAAAATTAAGAGTAATTAATTTTGCAGAGTAGAATGAGGATAATAGATGATCCCCAGGCTCTTACCTAGGAGAAGGCAATGGCACCCCACTCTAGTACTCTTGCCTGGAAAATCCCATGGGCGGAGGAGCCTGGTAGGCTGCAGTCCATGGGGTCACTAAGAGTCAGACATGACTGAGCGACTTCACTTTCACTTTTCACTTTCATGCATTAGAGAAGGAAATGGCAACCCACTCCAGCGTTCCTGCCTGGAGAATCCCAGGGACGGCAGAGCCTGGTGGGCTGCCGTCTATGGGGTCGCAAAGAGTCGGACACAACTGAAGCAACTTAGCAGCAGCAGGCTCTTACCTTCTATTTTATGCCTTTCTCCACTGCTGAAGTTTAATAAATCTCTGCATGTCTGCCTGTCTTTCTCCCTTTCTTTCCTTTCCCACTTTGATTCTTTAGATAATAGAATTAGGCACAATATTTTTCTCTCTCAAGCTTTTATATATTACATGCAACTAGTGTAAATGTTACTCAGAATACAATAAAACCAATGGAAATGAATTTTTGTTGTTTTTAACATCACACAAGATCCTTGAGGATGTAATGATTTCTGAAGTCTTTGACTCTCCTTATACTATTTTCCATATCCCAAACAGTGATTGAAAATTTTCAAGCTGCTCAAACTATGTCATTTTATACAGAATCCATTATCTTCTTGCATGTTTGTCTTTGATATTCCCCAGTACTTGCCTCTGTATAGATAGAGGATAAGCCTAGGACAGATGCCTGAAGCCCTAACATTTGGGCAAGAGACCCCTAACAAGAACAAGCCTCTTCTAGTTCCTGCAGTGGTGCTTACTTAGGGGGAAAAGTTAAGAAACCAGGATCCTAGCCACAGTATTCCAGAAATGCGACCTGATATCTTTTATTATGTGAGTATAAAAGATACAGAGGATTGAGAGTAATGGAATATTCTCTGAGTCAGGAGTTTGGAGGCCTGGGGTCAAGCCCCAGCTCTGCCCTTAGCCCTGTAACCATGGACAAGTCACTTAATCCTCACCCCTAGGAAGAGGTAAAGTGGCCACTTATCTTGGCAATAAAGTCAATCAGACATACTGATACTCATGGTAAAAGTGAAAAAGTGAAAGTGCTAGTCACTCAGTCATGTCTGACTCTTTGCAATCCCATGGACTATAGCCTGCCAGACTCCTCTGTCCATGGAATTCCCCAGGCAAGAATGCTGTAGTGGTTGTCGTGGGTAGCCATTTCCTTCTCCAGGGGATCTTCCTGACCCAGGGATTGAATCCAAGCCTCTTGCATCACAGGCAGACTCTTTACCATCTGAACCACCAGGGAAGCCTACTCACGATAAAAGTTGAGCCTTAAAAACTTGGTCTCCTAATATACAAAGCATCCAGTTCTCCCTTCACTCAGCAGTACAAAATTATTATAATAGAGGTCAGCCTTGAACTGAATGATCCTGTCAAAGCAGTAAAGAAGAGAGGACAGACTATCTCTATCTCATTAGGTATTCTAAATTCTACTCTTAGACTAAGTTAGAGCTTGAGAAATCCCTGTGCCCCAGCCTCATTGGGTTGGACTGCAAAATGCTCTCACTGAAGTATGTTGACATTTGTGTTGACCTTGAGCTGTCATCAAGGGCCCTGATAAGAAAATCACTGTTAAAAATACCTTGTTTCATTATTTTTTTCCCAGTGTGCTCTTAAAAAAATGTTCAGATATTAAATTCCCTTTAGAATTTGCACCAGGAAAATGTTTATCTCTTTTGCCAGCTAGGCTTACTTCACCTTGTCAGATAATGAGAAGATGGTGTATGCATTATACATACTCATTTCACCCTGCCTGTACCAATGTTCACATCTTTTAAGTTAGAGAAAATAATACCTATTTTAATCCCCTTTGACTTTCAAATTTATGTCTCCAGTCTAGCCCTTTTCAATTCTAGACTCATCTCTCTATTTGTCTACTCAAATCTCTACTCATTCATTCAACAGATCTTTATCAAGCATCAGCTATGTGTTAGGCACTGTTCTAGACACGCATGATGCGGTGGAGATTAAGACAAACCAAGACCCTGACCTTCTGCAACTTTTAGTACAGTAAGAGAGGAAGATAGTAAACCAGACAAAGTAAAATATATCATGTTTCCTTTTGTGTATGCTTTTTTAAGATATCATCTTAGTGATTATCTTGGGGTTTATAATTAATACCCTAGATTTATAATAATCTACTTTGAGTTAATACCAACTTAGCCTTGGTAACATGTATAAACTCTGCCTCTGTGTAGCCCTGCCCTGCTTCTGTTTATGTTATTGTTTTCACAAATTGCATTTATATATTGTGTATCCATTAACATAGATTTAAAATTACTATTCTTTTATGCATTTGTCTTTTAAATCATACAAGAGATAAAAAGTTACAAACCAAAAATACAATAATACTGGCTTTCGTATTTACCTGTGCAGCTAGCTACCTTTATCAGAATTCTCTCTCTGTTATAACTTTGAGTTACTGTATAGTATGCTTTCATTTCAGCCTGGAGGACTTTAAGCATTTCTTTTATGACAAGTCTACTGACAGGAAACCACATCATTGTTTATCTGCTTCATTTTTGATGGTTAATTTTGCTAATTTGAATATAAAATTTTGCTAATTTGGATGTAAAATTCTTGGTTAACAGTTTTCTTTTAGCACTTTAAAAATTTCAGACTTCCCTGGTTATCCAGAGACTTGGGCTTGCAATGCAGGGAACATGAATTTGATCCCTGGTCAGGGGAGATCCTGTATGCCATGTGGTACAAAAAAAAAAAAAGTCATCCCACTTCTTTCTTATCTCCATAATTTCTGATGAGAAATTTTCTATTAATCTTTTCAAAGGCCTCTTGTATGTGACAAGATGCAAGTCTCTGGCTACTTTTGAGATTATCTCTTTGTCTTCAGCTTCCAAAAATTTGAGTATTATGTGTCTTGGTGTGAGTATCTTTGCATTGATTCTTCCTGGCGTTTGTTGAACTTCTCGAATGTATAGATTTATGCCTTTTATCACATTCTGGGAGTTTTCAGCCATTATTTCTTCATTTTTTTTTTCTTTTCCTTTCTCTTCGTCTTCCACAATTCCCATTGTGTATGTTAAAACACTAGGATGGCGTCCTATGGGTCTCTTACATTCTGTTTATTTTCTTTTTAATTAGAAGATAATTGCTTTACAATGTTGTACTGGTTTCTGCCATACATTAACATGAGTCACGATAGGTATACACACAAGTTCCCCTCCCTCTTGAACCTCCCTCCCACCTCCCACCCCATCCCACCCCTCTAGGTTGTCACAGAGCACCAGGTTGAGCTGCCTGTGTTATACAGCAACTTCCTGTTAGCTATCTGTTTTACATATGGTAATGTATACATTTCTATGCTGCTCTCTCAGTTCGTCCCACCCTCTCCTGCCCAGTGTACATAAGTCTGCTCTCTATGTCTCAGTCTCTGTTGCTGCCCCGCAAATAGATTCGTCAGTACCATTTTTCTAGATTCCATATATGTGTATTAATATACAATCTTTGATTTTCTCTTTCTGCCTTTCTTCACTCTGTATAACAGGCTCTAGGTTCATCCACCTCACTAGAACTGACTCAGATGCGTTCCATCTTACAGCTGAGTAATATTCCATTATTTATATGTGCCACAACTTCCGTATCCATTCATCTGTCGGTAGCTATCTAGGTTGTTTCCATGTCCTGGCTATTGTAAATAGTAGTGCAATGAACACTGGGGTATATGTGTCTTTTTCAATTATTATGTTCTCAGAATATATGCCCAGTAATGGGATTGCTGAAGGCAATGGCACCCCACTCCAGTACTCTTGCCTGGAAAATCCCACGGATGGAGGGGCCTGGTGGGCTGCAGTCCATGGGGTCACTAAGAGTCGGACACAACTGAGCGACTTCACTTTCACTGTTCAATTTCATGCATTGGAGAAGGCAATGGCAACCCACTCCAGCGCTCTTGCCTGGAGAATCCCAGGGACAGCAGAGCCTGGTGGGCTGCCGTCTATTGGTTTGCACAGAGTCGGACACGACTGAAGCGACTTAGCAGCATGGCAGTTTTATTCCTAGTTTTTAAAATCTTCATACTGTACTCTGTTTATTTTTCATCATTCTGTTTTCTCTCTTTTCCTCAGACTGAATAACTTTAATTGGCCTATCTTCATGTTTATTGGTTCTCTTTCCTGCCTGATCAGATCTGCTACCAAAATGCTCTAGTGAGTTTTTTGTTTCAGTTATCATACTTTTCGGCTCCCAGATCCTGTTTGGTTTCCTTTTTTTGCGATTTCTGTCTCTTTATCGATACTCTCTATTTCTTCATACAGCATTCTCTTAGTTTACTTTAGCACTTTGTCCATGATTTCCTTTAGTTCTGTGAGAATATTTAAGACAGTTTATTTGAAGGCTTTCTCTAGTAAGTCCAGTGTCTGTGTCTCTTGGAGTAAGTTTGTTCATTTTTTTCTGTGAATTGGCCATATTTTCCTGTTTCTCCACATGCTTTGTAATCTTTAGTTGAAAACTGGATATTTCAATAGTATAGAAATTCTGGAAACTAGAGTCTTCCCCTTCTAAGAGTTTGTTTTGTTGTTTGCTGTAGGCTATAGCTATTTATTAGGTAACTTTTCTAAGCTATTTTTTTCAGAACTGTGTTCGTAGTCATATGTAGTCTCTGAATTCTCTGTTCCTTTAGCTTGTGTTCACTAGTGTTTTGACAGAGATTTCCTTGAATACCAGAAGCCAAATGAGAGAAAGAGAATGAAAGAGAATAGGAGCAAAAACCCTCTTAAGTATTTTCCGAGCATATGTATTTCCTAAGCATGTGCATAACTTTTTAAATCTCTATATTTACAAGTGCTTTTGAATTCACTGATTTCACAAATAACTTTCTCTAGCTTTGCCTCCCAGAATTTTGGCACTCAAGTCAATCCTAAGGGAAACCAATCCTGAATACTCATTGGAAGGACAGATGCTGAAGCTGAAGCTCCAGTACTTTGGCCACCTAATGCAAGGAGCTAACTCTTTAGAAAAGCCCCTGATGCTGGGAATGATTGAAGGCAGGAGGAAAAGGGGATGACAGAGGACGAGATAGTTGGATGGCATCACCAACTCAATAGTAATGAGGTTGAGTAAGCTCTGGGAGTTGGTGATAGACAGGGAAGCCTGGCGTGCTACAGTCCTTGGGGTTGCAGAGTCGGGCACAACTAAACAACAACACCCTAAATTAGTTCCAAATTAGGTGAAACAAAGACAAGCACCTTACATCAGTCCTTCATATACTCCCTACAATAAGTTAGAGCAGACAAAGACAATACTTTACAAATAAGATCTGCTCTGCTTCCTTCAGAACCAGGGACCAGAGTCCCAAACTGGGAATATGGTCATCTTCATAACCACTGCTGGAGCCCAGGAAGAGAATTGGCCAAAGACATAAAAATACCAGAGTGCTTTCCTAGGGATTTTCAAATTCCCTTTCCATTCGTTCAGCATTTGGCTGGTTGATAGAAACTTTTGTTTTCCAGAGTTCTGAAAAAGTTGATTCTGGCAGTTTTTGCTTTATTTTTCAATCTTCCCTTGGGGACCAGGGCCCTTTGAGCTGCCTACTCTGCCATTCTTGCTGATGTCATTTTCCTGCCCCTAGTTTAAAATGTAAGTTTCAGACGTGTATTTTGTTTACCAAAACATTCTTTCTTAAACTGTAAAATATTTTTCAGTTTTAGAATTTTTAATTGCAGTTGTAACCTTATCAGGATATTGCTGTAGGCTCACAAGGATGCTTTACAAAATATTTACCTGTTTGTAAAGAGGAAGTAGCAAATCATTATATTAGCTGGGCACTAATATGATTCCTCTCCATTATCAGGGAAACAATAGAAACATCTGTGGAAGAGAAGTAGGGTTTGGCAAGGGAAGGAAACACCAGGGGCTGACCTTCTTGTTTCTATTACCTCCTTAAATTGGAAGAATAATCCAAAGCCAGGGAAGACAACACACTTTGCTGTTATTTCCCTCTGTTTTATAATTCTTGGTTGAAAGAAGTTCTCCATTCATAGAAATCTATAGGGTTGGGCCCAATGTGTCACGGGAAAGGTACTCAGTAAATATTTGTAGGAAGAAGTTCAAGTTAACTCAGTCATTGCTATGGTGTTGAACAAAAGCAGAAGATGTATATTTCCATATTGGAAGAAGTATATAGAGACTTTCACCCAAGGAACTGTTTATTAGGCAGATTCCAGAAAACTGGATCATGTCACCTGTGTTGTCCAAGAGCAGGTGCAAAGCGGAGACCCTGGAGTGCAGATGAGAAATTAGATTGATGCCTTTTCTATAAAATAGTTTCCACCTTACAATCAATGCTTAAAGGAAACTTTTTTTTCTATATGAGAAACAGTATGGTTTTAATAAGCAATGTGTTGATGGGAAACTTTGGATAATAATGCTTGATTTTCCTGAGATTTAAGTAAGGCCATATAAAACACTTGACCTAACACAGTGTAAATTCTCAACAATAACCTCTTTTCATGAGTCCTTAGAGTGAATATGAGTTTTTACTCACTTTCCAGGTTATCAGCATTTTGTGTGATAGGAAAGCTTTTGTAGGGCAAACATGAAATGATAGGGAAGTGGGGGAGGTAGGGACATGATATATAAGGAATTGACAATGATCCAGTGAGAAGTTGGGCTATGGAACATGGCAATATTATTAGAAAATTATTCCCTTATTCTTTTCCTATCATTGTAGTAATTATTCTCCTCCAAATAAGGAGAAATCAGTGTACAAATTTCATGCCTTTGGCACAGGGCATGGATCCCAAGAGAGAAGAATGTATTTCCAGATGATAGATGGAGAGATGGTAGGTGGCAGCCTTACTGAAGTGACTGGGCCTTCCTTGCCTGTTTTCACACCATCATCTCTTAAACGTGTTATCCAGACTCTATATAACCAGCACTGTTTCCCCAGCATCAGAATAGTTCTATCACTTGGAGGAATGAGAGAAAGTCCCCATGTCTTTCAGGATTTGAGCGGAGGGAAATGTGGATGAGAGAGAAATACCTTGTGTAGAGCAGGGAAGCCTCTGAACCAATACATACTCAACTAGAGATCTGAAAGTAAATTATCGTAGATTTTGGAAGTGGAATGCTGTTCTCATACCATATACTTAATGTGCATGTGCATAAGATTTTTTAAAAATCCACCACTGTCTCAGAACTCAGTTTTAACCTTGAAGAAGAAAACCATGTGTTTTCAAGGATTCATAGATAATGCATTAAGGCGTGAGACTCGCATAGTAACCGTTATTGTTTGTGGGACAAATAAGCATATTATGATGGACCAGACGCTTTTAGATATGTCCACATTAATTGTGATTATATTAATTATTTCTTTAAATGTGGAAAATGTAATCATACAGGGGATATTTGCTCTCACCTTCCCTTGGCTGATGCCTCCACTTCCTCCAGGTGTCACTGTGAAAAGAACACAATGCCCTTTGCCCTTGCCTGTCCCCTTACCACCACTCTCTTTCATACCACAAAGGTCCTTCTATGACCTCCTTTCATGGCATCAATATCCATGATTACAATAACTTAAAATTTTGTGTAATAAGTTGTCTAAGAAGCATTTCTTTTATTATACTCCCTGCTTCAAGAAGTAGTGATATCATTTGAAAAGGTTGTTAAATAATTTGGGTTGTTTGTATAGTTTTCTTATATAAAAACCTCATTTTTATTTACAGTAAATTTAGAAATACATTTAAAGATTCTATTCACTCTCTACTCAGTAATTCTCGATATTCATATAGAGCTTTGTAGCCAGCAAGACACTGCATTATCTTCCTTAATTCCTCTGAGATGAGTCATAATCTCATTTATTTTATAGATAAGAGACTGAGGCTCATAGAGGTTAAGTGACTTGCACAGAATCATGCAAAATGAGGACTCTGATCAAGCCCCAGTTTTCTTTATCACAGCTGCCTCTCTTAAAAATGGTCTAGTTCAGCATACATGTAAATATTTATAAACATTATGTCATTTTTCTGAACTAGTAGATCTCACTGTTTTTATTGTTTCATGATATTGGAGCTGTAGAACAAAGTGGACATTTGCAGAAATTCAATCTATGGTCATTTTATATTCCCTCTGCTTTGAAATTTTCATCCTTTGCTAGCAGCAACATATTTTTATAACAATAAAGAAAGAAAGCATTTCCTATTGTCATCTAAATTGTTAGCACACCTGGAGTTATTTTTTTGTAGACTTTCTACTTACACCATGAAATCACAGTACGGCTTCTTATTTGAATGTTTGATCATCTAACACCTAATAATAATAAAAACTCATTGGCCCTATAATGGAGTTTCATCTTTCTTAATGTTTAAAAATGGTTAGAAATTATTTCACTTGTTAAACAAAAATCATAGTAGGATTAAATAAGCATTTCACTCAGGAGATAAAGATTGAAATCTGAAAATAAGTCACTACTAACTTTAGGCCAATAAAAAAAGTTTCATGGAGATGATTTTTTTTTTTCACGTTCATTTTCTTAAGTGCAATACAAAAGCCAGGGAATGTCATATAAAACAAGCCCAAAGCACTTTTTGTACCTAAGCTAAGAATTGCTTTTGTGGCCTTTGACATACTAAGGGACTTTAGTATTATAAAGCAAGCATATGAAGATATCTTTTCAACCTTCTAAAAATTTAAGCATAGAAACTGTTTTTGGTGCATGCAAGGATTCTGATTCTTTCACACACAGTTTCTAAAATCACAGCACAGATTGTCCAAAAAACATTTGCACTAATTGCTTTGTTTTTGAAATTTTAGTTATTATTCCCAAAAGCATGAAATGTAAATGAATTTTTTTCTTTTAGCCAGTGCCTACAAGAATAATAAAATTTGTATATGTTGGGGCAGTTGGTAACGAAGAAACAGTTGTTATGTTTTTCAAGCATAACACTCAAAGGAAAAAGACCCATGGAAAATTTTATCCATGTGTGTATATATTTATGTACTGATATTTTTAGTGATCACCATATCAGAATTATGTAGGGAAGGAATGATGTTTTCCAAAAAGTTTTATTAAGGTATCCTTGCATTATCTAGAGTAGAGCTTTTTGAAACATAGTCTGTGGGCTAGTGCTAGTCCACAAAACGTTTGTACAAGTATACATTCAGATAGTCCAGAAGCTGAGAGCAAGCATTTGATAAAAGGATAGCTATTTGACATTTCTATAGCATCTGAGTACGTGATTTTGTATTATACAAAAGCATAGCTTGATCCATGATGGATTAGAAAACAAATACAAAATAATTCATATGATATTAGAAACTCTGAGATAGCTTCTTTCTAGAAAGAGGTAGTAAATATGTTAGGCTTTGTGGGCTATGCCCTCAAAGTCTCAGCTACTTAACTCTGCTGCACACAAGTGCCATGGACAATATTAAACAGATGACTGTGGCTATGTGCCAATTAAACCCTATTTATGGACCCTGGAATTTGAATTTCATCTCATTTTCACCTGTCACAAAATACTCTCATTATTTTTTTTCCTCAACCACTTAATAGTATAATGACCAGTCTTAGCTCGTGTGGGGTATACATAAACAGGTGGTGGGTTTGGATCTGGACCTCAGGCCCAGCCTGCTGACCCCGGAGTTGGATCACCAGTCCAGCAGTCTTTGGGAAAAGATGCTGTCATTTCCTTGTCTCAGGCCTCCCCTCTCTGCAATTTTAATTGACACTTACTTTCACTTTGCAGTTTGGGTTATTATTCAAGAATACCTTAGAGTACTCATAATGCCTAGAACATTATGTTTAATAAGGTCCAGAAGGAAAATGTTCCAAGTGGGAATAAATTTTAGGATTGCCTGTGACCTACTGGCTTACATGAACTTTGCTTAAAAAGTAATCAATACAAGAAGAGTGGAATAGAAGGTCTCTTGATCAGGTACATAAGCATAATAGTAGATTACTGTAATATGTTGCCAAGAATGGATAATGATAGAGCAGTGAGTTGAAATCCTGCTTCCTACTTATCCTGAAATGGACAAATCATCAGTATTGATGGTAATCAAATGACAGAGACTGTGATTAAATTCTGTGAGCCAGCATCCAAAATAGTGAACTGCTCAGAGTGCCTCTCTCTGTCTCAGGTCCTTTTTAATCTCATCATATTATGCAGAAACCCTGGTCCTACTGCTCCCACAGCAGACCAACCACTACAGAACATCATATTTCTCTTTTCAGAAATTTCCGTTTAGCTTATGCGAATTGGTTTGTCCCTGGCCATTGTAAACGCCACATACTTTTATATATTTGATAGCACATATGTTGATCTTTCACATAAACTTCAAATGATAACATTCTTGATTTATGGTTACTATGGTTTTACTTATTAAATTTACCCTTTAATGTAGCAGCTTCTTCTCCACCTCATTTAAACAAAGTTTGCCAACAGTTATCTGCATATGAACAAGGCAAGCCATTCTGAAACATGTCCTCTTTGAGCAAACACACACACACACACAAACACAGACAAAACCACTTAGTTTCTTTATTATTCATTTGTTAATCTTTAGTCTTAACTTTGTTTTGAGGGTTTTTTTTTTTTCCATTCTTCACATACAGCAATCTTTCGGGAAGTGATTTACTTTGTAGTATATTTTATAGTATGTCAAATGTGGAAAAACCTTTCATCAGATTGATAAAGTTCTGTGTTCTGAGCTCATATGATAGAATCTCCTATCAGAGTATATGTTCCTTTTTTGTTCTGTTTCAGAATATAAGAAGCTAACTTTTGTATGCATGCCATGGCATTTCTGGACTAAGTCAAGTCTTCCAAAAAAGTGAGAACTATGAGACAAACCAGTATTCACGGAGACATATCCTTGAAATACGAGCAAGCCCACTAATGCTATATTTGGAAAAGTGTGTTTGATCATTCCCTGGTGGCTAAGTCGGTAAAGAATCCACCTGCAATGTGGGAGACCTGGGTTCGATCCCTGACTGGGATGATCCCCTGGAGGAGGGTATGACAACCCACTCCAGTATTCTTGCCTGGAGAGTCCCCGTGGACAGAAGAGCCTGGCTATAGTCCATGAGGTCACAAAGAGTCGGACACGACTGAGCGACTTAGCACAGTGTTTGATCATACACATGCTCCCTTCCATGTCTGCGTTTTCAGTGAGGAAGAAACTACACTTCCTGATATATGAGAGCAAACTGCAAAAGTTGGTTCTCTGGTTGTGTGATAAATCCATAAAAAGATCCATTTTCAAAACCCAACAACTTTTAAAATAGGCAACTTCCTATTTTCGCTTGAAAATCAAAATCAGATTGTTCTGAGAGCTTTCTCCATCAGTCATATTTAATTACATAATGTCATGTTCTTTATTATTTTAGTGTTTTCAGGAATAAAATGCCTGTTCTGTAGCAATTTGTATATTGAGTTCTGGTTACATAACCAGTCTGTCAGCAGCATCAACAGCATGATGTAGAAAAGGCTCTGATTTAGTTTGAAATTTAGAGTCTTCTTCCATGCTTTATCCATTGAGAATTAAATTGTTAAATTATTGTTTGGCATAGTTTGAAAGTTATCCATCCAGTTCATGTTTATCAAACACCTTCTATGTGGCAGGCTGTGTGTAGCTTTTACTTTACTTAACAGCAAGTTTTTTTAAGATAAAAATATTCTTCTCTTTGTGTATTATTTGCAATCAGAGATGCTTTTAAACTTAAAGAACTTTAAAAAGAGTTCTCTTCAGAATGGCAGTGAAAGATAATGGGTGTGTGGGGGTGTGTGGGGGTGTGTGGCTGTGGGGGTGTGTATGTGTTTGAGTTCTATGCCCCGTGGATTTAAGTTCCAGTAATGTGTCTCTTTAAAGCCTTTAGCCTAGCACTTCTCAATGAATGGATGATTGGTGTTCTGATCAATATAAGGGAATAATGAATAAATTGTGGCTCTCTTGTTGTGAATATTACCTAATCTGTGCTTCTAGAAAAATATTTTAGCAAGTGTTTGGCTCCTAGTTACTGAAGAAAGTTAAAATATATTAAAACAGATTATCTTAGTTCTCTTAATTAAAACATATCCACTTGGAAGTAAGAACTCTCTTATATTAACTACGGCTGCTTTAGGAATCTTAGATAAGGCTCCAATAAATTGTTCTTGTTAACAAATTGCTTTCAGATTTCTCTTTTATATTCACTGAAGAAGAAAAAGTGGTGTATAGTACTGAATTTCTAACTCTTCTCTCCTAAGAGCCATTCTTATGCAGATACCAACTCTACAAGCCTACAAAATAGACATCCGGGCAAATTTTATAAAACCTAACAGTTTACATGTACTGTTTACTTGCCTAGGGAGTCTTCTATAAGAGCAAAGGAACCATAAAACATTATTTTTACATAAATGGTGATAGGAGTTAGGTTAAGAAAAGTTTACTGATGTTTAAGGGACCTACCATTAAGTTTTAGTTCTGTGTTAAATGTTATTGGTTTGTTGTGATCGACTCTCCATTTCTGAATTGCCTTTATCTCTATGTTATTATCTTATGCATTCACTGTCACAAGTTTCTAGGGATTTTAGTATGTCACTGATTCTTTCACCTGTGCTTATTCTGCTTTTAAAAATTTGTTTACTAGTTCTGAGATCGGAGAAGGCAATGGCACCCCACTCCAGTACTCTTGCCTGGAAAATCCCATGGACAGAGGAGTCTGGTATGCTGCAGTCCATGGGGTTGCTGAGAGTTGGACACGACTCAGTGACTTCACTTTCGCTTCTCACTTTCATGCATTGGAGAAGAAAATGGCAACCCACTCCAGTGTTCTTGCCTGGAGAATCCCAGGGACGGCGGAGGCTGGTCGGCTGCCGTCTGTAGGGTCGCACAGAGTTGGACACGACTGAAGTGACTTAGCAGCAGCAGCAACAGCAGGTCTGAGATAGGTTTTTTGTTCATTGTTCCCGTGCTTCTGTGATCTCCCTTTTTATCTCATTCTTTCAGCTTATTGCTAATGTCTCAATTCGTCCATATTTTCTTTAGTCTTGTAGTATAATATCCTCATAGAGACTTTGGAAGGGAGGTAGAGGACTCTGTTTTTTCCAAAGTGGATTCTTGCTGTCTTCCCGCCCCTCCATCTCTCATTCTTCTTTGCTCCAGTAGTCCTGCCTACTCCTCGTACTCTTTTCTCTTTGTTAGAGGTAACTTTCATTTGAACAGTTTAGCTAAGAACTTCCCTTTGCTCTTTGTTGTTGTTCAGTTGCTCAGTCATGTCTGATTCTTTGGGATCTCATGGACTGCTACACACCAGGCTTCATTATCCTTCACTATCTCCTGGAGTTTGCTCAAACTCATGTCCATTGAGTCGGTGACGCTATCCCACCATCTCATCCTCTGTCACCCACTTCTCATCTTGCCCTCAATCTTTCCCAGCATCAGGGTCTTTTTCAGTGAATTGGCTGTTCACATCAGGTAGCAAAAGTATTGGAGCTTCAGCTTCGGCATCAGTCTTTCCATTCAGTATTCAGGGTTGATTTCCTTTAGGACTGACTGATTTGATCTCCTTGCAGTCCAAAGGACTCTCAAGAGTCTTCTGCAGCACCACAGTTCAAAAGCATCAGTTCTTTGGCGCTCAGCCTTCTTTATGCTCCAGCTCTCTCTGTACATGACTACTGGAAAAACCACAGCTTTGACTATATGGACCTTTGTTAGCCAAGTGATGTCTCTGCTTTGTGATACACTGTTTAGGTTTGTCATGGCTTTCCTTCCAAGAAGCAAGCGTCTATTAATTTCGTGGCTGCAGTCACCATCCCCAGTAATTTTGGAGCCCAAGAAAATAAAGTCTGTCACTCTTTCCATTTTTCCCCCTTCTATTTGCCTTAAAGTGATGGGCCTGGATGCCATGATCTTGGTGTTTTGAACGCTGAGTTTTAAGCCAGGTTTTTCAGTCTCCTCTTTCACCTTCTTCAAGAGGCTCTTTAGTTCCTCTTCACTCTTTAGTGTTGGTGAACTGTCCTCATTTTCCTTTTTACTTTCTCTCATTAGAACTCTGTGCCTTGTCCGCAGGGCTTCACTCTAGGGTTTGAGGAACCGAGGCCACATCCTGGGCAAGGGGCAGAGTGAGTTGAGCTGGTACTTGTGCAGTTGGTTGTAGGGTCTGGACTTGGCGCCTCCTCAGTATTTGTGTAAACTGCCCCACATCGAGGTTTGCTCTACATACTCACACATGAATCTTTTTGGAGGAAGGAGGATATCTGGGGCGGGGCTGGGGGGATGGGTGTTGTCTTCTCTGACTTTGGATTATTCCTCCAATTTAAGGAGGTGACAGCACTAAGAAGGTCAGCCCCTGGTGTTTCTTTCTCTTGCCAAACCCTGCTTATTTCCCAGAGATGTTTTTACTCTTTCCCTGCTAATGGAGGGAAGGAGGCACTTGTGAGCTCTAGCAGTGGTACCACAGCAGGGGAAGGAACTTCTCCTGGGGTTCTTCTCCATTCATCCTCATTCTCTCCCCACCCTCAACACACATACTCAGATCTTAATTTTTTTCTCTTCGGCTAAAGCTGTGTTTACTCCTTAAGGTGAAATAAATTCTGATACAGATGAGTACACCCATGTTAAGACAAACTCAGGGGATGACAGAGGATGAGAAGGTTAGGTGGCATCACTGACTCAATGGACATGAGTTTGAGCAAACTCTGGGAGCTGGTGATAGACAGGGAAGCCTGGCATGCTGCAGTCTGTTGGGGTCACAAAGAGTTGGACACATCTGAACCACTGAACAATACCATCACCCATGTTAAAACAAACTCAGATTTAACACAATTGGCAGTTGGCTGTCCTCTTTCCTTTATCCCAGCCCTTGTCTTTATTTCATTAACTGCACAGTAATGAGATCCCACATACATGATTGAATTTGTTAGACTCCTCCATGTAGTGTTATAATGAAGTTGGGCTATAATTAATTAGCCTTGTTGGATTATGACTCATCTCCCTTTTCTTCTCCTCCTCTCCTCCTAAGCATGGAAAACCAAAATGGTGAGCCCTGATTTACTTGTCTGTGTCTGAGGCAATCCTGTGATGTCAGGGAGGGGTTTTCACTTTGGGTGGAGTTTTCCATCTTTTCCCCAGGTTGCCTAAATATCACTTCAGATCTGTTTTCCCCAAATTGGACACTGTTAATGATAGTAAGATCCCCTAGAGAAGGAAATGGCAACCCACTCCAGTATTCTTGCCTGGAGAATTCCATGGACCAAGGAGCCTGGTAGGCTACAGTCCATGGGTTGCAAAGAGCTGGACACAACTGAGCAACTGCACTTCACTGCACTTCACTTCAGTGATAGTTTTCAGAATTTTGTCTGCTTAACTTTCCAATCTCCAACCAATCCTTTTTTTGAAAATTTTCTATCCTTGGGTATCACTTTTTGCGGGGGCAGGGAAGTGGGAAGGATATAAATTTATTCTTTTTTTTTTTCAAAGCAAACAACTTTATACTGAAGTATGGTTGATTTATAGTGTTGTTTGCTTCAGGTGTACAGCAAAGAGGTTAAGTTACATTTACATTTTAAAAAGTTTTTTTCCATTAAAAGTTATTATTTATAGGCTGGATTTAGAAATGGTAGAAGAACCAGAGCTCAAATTGCCAACATCATTGGATTATAGAAGAAGCAAAGGAATTCCAGAAAAACATCTACTTCTGCTTCATTGACTACGCTAAAGCCTTTGACTGTGTGGATCACAACAAACAGGAAAATTCTTCAAAAGATAGGAATACCAGATCACCTCACCTGCCTCTTGAGAAACCTGTATGCAGGTCAAGAAGCAGCCATTAGAACCAGACATGGAACAATGGACTAGTTCAAAATTGGGAAAGGAGTATTTCTAGGCTGTATATTGTCACCCTGCTTATTTAACTTCTGTGCAGAGTACCTCATGTGAAACGCCGGACTGGATGAATCTCAAGCTGGAGTCAAGATTGCCAGGAGAAGTATCAACAACCCTCAGATACACAGATGACAGAACCCTAAAGGCAGAAAGCAAAGAGGAACTAAAGAGCCTCTTGATGAAGGTGAAAGAGGCGAGTGAAAAAGCTGGCTTAAAACTCAACATTCAGAAAACTAAGATCATGGCATCCGGTCCTATCACTTCTTGGGAAATAGATGGGGAAAAATGGAAAGAGTGAGAGACTTTATTTTCTTGGGCTTCAAAATCACTGGAGATGGTGACTGCAGCCATGAAATTAAATGACACTTACTCCTTGGAATGAAAGCTATGACAAACCTAGACTATCAAAGCAGAGATGTTAATTTGCCAACAGAGATCCATATAGTCAAAGCTATGGTTTTTCCAGTAGTCATGTCCAGATGTGAGAGTTGGAACATAAAGAAGACCGAGTGCCAAAGAATTAATGTTTTTGAATTATGGTGCTAGAGAAGACTCTTGAGAGTCTCTTGAACTGCAAGGAGATCAAATCAGTCAGTCTAAAGGAAATCAACCCTGAATATTCATTGGAAGAGCTGATGCTGAAGCTGAAGCTTCAATACTTTGGCCACCTGATGCGAAGAGCTGACTCATTGGAAAAGACCCTGATGCTGGGAAGGATCGAGGGCAAGAAGAGAAGGGGGGGACAGAGGATAAGATCGTTGGATGGCATCACCAACTCAATGGACATGAATTTGAGCAAGCTCCAGGAGATAGTGAAGGACGGGAAAGTGTGGTATGCTTCAGTCCATGGGACTGCAGAGTTGGACACGACTTGGCAACTGACAACAATAGGTTATTATAAAATATTGAATATAGTTTTCTGTCTGGGCACCACTTTTGAAGATTTAAGATATGGTGTTCTCCTTTACTTGGTTGGTTTCTGCTAACACTTTAAAAAAAATAGTAATTTTAAATTTCATTAAGCTTTAGGGAAAAATTCTATGATCTGACTTTATTCTGCCATCTTAATCTAGAAATTCTGTACTAGGCACTTCTCATTTAATATCTGTCATATTCAGTCTTTACAGTACTTCTTCAACATATTAAAGCTGATATCTCTAATTCACATATGAGGACACTGACATTTCAAAGAGTAAAGCTTCCCAGTTCGCTTAACCAAGGGGTGGAAGTCATGTGCAGACTTGTCTGTCTCTAAAGCCTGTGGTCTTCCTGCTCCCACACTCTGCCTTCTCATACTGCCATCTGATGCTGAGTATGTCAGCAACCCTTCTCTGGACTTTTCCTAATTTACCTACAGAATGAAGAGGGTGGCCTACAAGGTCCTCCCTAGCTCTAAACCTCTGTGTTTATGATTAGTAGAATGAGAAGACTACATTTTACTTTAACATAAATTTCTTTGACTTTACATTTAATAGGAATGGCCATATATTTCAAGTTTAAATATATATTTACATATTTCTGCAGTCGGGAATTTTAGATTATATAAACCTTTTTGTTTTCTCAACTCATTTTTCAGGTGCTTTGGAATTTCACTGCTGTTCTTTTTACCATATGGTGTTTGCAAGAGTGAAGTTGGAAATTTTTATTCAAATGTTCATTTTTTTCCCCTATATTATTCTGTCTCTGTTTAACACTTCTCAGTTTTCTGAGAATGCCTGAATTGGAGGTAGTTTGAGGCAGTGAAACAAAGCAAAGTTAAATAACCCATTTGGCGGTTAAACCCTCAACCTTGACCTAAACAAACTAAAGTAACTAAGCAAAGATGACATTAAGGAGACTATAGATCCCTAGTTCTAAGAGTTTATAATCCACAAGATAAACTGACTGGTGTCAGTGTACATCTGACTCATATGTGCACACTCAGTGAGCAGCAGATTTCTCAGTGTTCACAGTTGCAGAACAATAGTGGTGCAAGCCAGGTGACAGTGGAAATTGCAGTGGTCTATTCGAATCGGAAATGGAAACAACGAGTGACGGTCGTGGACTGAATGGAGTTGCTTAGGAATGAGGTCATGGCATGTATGTCCATGAGGCAGGACTTTGAGAATAGGAGTAGAAACGAGAGAGCTGACCTAGGTCCCCTTGGCCACTCCCAAGACTGTTTATTCTTGGCAAATGCTGTTTAGCCTTGGGTCCACAGACTACTGAATTATTTCCCAGGAGTCAACATTCAACCTTTGGTTTTCATCTCCTCCTCTCTTGGTGTCAATTCCAGCCCTAAGAAGGGAGATATAGAATTAAACTCATCTCAGCCTTCCTCTGGATATAAAAGTTATTGGGCTTCTTTTAACCATACTTTTCTCATCTCCATTTTGTCCATTTGATATTCTTTGAGCACCTTATTTTTGCCAGACATTTTGCTAGGCCCTCAGTATATCTTGGGCAAACTTTAGGAGATAGCAAGGGACAAGAAGGCCTGGCATACTGCAGTCCATGGGATCGCAAAGAGTCAGACACGACTTAGCAACTGAACAGCGACAACGTATACCGTAATAGAGAAAAGAAATAGTATTTGAGCTGATGAATTTCTAGTAGGTGAATGAGAATTAAAAGTTGAGAAGGGCATACAAGTAAGAAGCATAGAAATCAAGGAAAGGATATGGTGCTGGGATAGAAAATAGCTGAGAGTGCAGCGGGGAGCTGGTCACCGGTTAATGAGATCATATCTTTATTTCATCCCTGTCCTTATATATTCCAAGTCTCTTGCTCATATATTTGACCACTGCCTTCTGGACTTTTCCTAAATCCTTATCTCTAGGCTGTCAGTCTGTAAAACTGATAATATTTTAAAACTTCTTTTAGTTAAAACCCAAGTATTTATTCAAGCCGCCCTTATGTGTCTGGCTCTGTACTAGGCATTATGGTGTTTACCACGGGGATATAAGGCGCTGTAAGCGCCTTGGGAGCATCTGTGTTCATTTTTCGCTCCTGTTCGCTCTGCCCCATTGTTCATTGACACTGTGGAGCGCCGGCTTTCACTCTTCTTCCCATGGCTCTAACTTTCATTCTTGGAACCTCCAGGTAGAAAGTTCATCCAGCCCCCTGGACCCGCGGCTCCTTGAGCTCCTTTCTTCTAAGTCTGTACTTCACGCTCCCTCAGTGGCCTCTCTAAAGCCATTCTCCCTCCCAGACCTTGTCATCACAAGCAGCCACTCCGCTGCTGAAATCTCATCCTCAGGTGCTGTCACTTGGACTGTCACGCCCCATCCTTTCAGCTCACTAGCTCCACACCTGCACGTGCGTAGCTGAGCCTGATGGGAGGAAGAAATGGACAGCAGTCCCAAATGGCGTCCCATTACCTTGACAGCCAGAGCCTCAGTAGCCCCAGGTTTCCTGGAAGCCCTACTACATTTGCATGGTCCGTTCTCCTCCTGTCACGAACCTCCACCATCCACTTCCCCTTCACAGTGAATGACTTTGTTTCCTATTTCACTGAGAAAATAGAAACCATCAGAAAAGGACCTTCATCTTCCCATGACCAAATTTACTAGCCTGCTTTGCCTGCTGCCTTTCTGTGTGTTCCTTCCCTTTCACCTCCTGAGCTTACAGTTTTTTCTCCTCTCTAGTGGATTGTTCCAGTCAGGATATAAACATGCTCTTATGTGGTCTATTAAATTTTTTTCGACCCTTTCTATTCCACCCTCCCTTCCCCTCCTCCCACCAGCTCCTTTCTTGACTCTACCATCACACACAGTAAAACCTCCTGGAGAGGATATTTATTATTTACTTGCTGCCTCTGTTTCCTTACTTCTCATTTCCTCTTCAACTACAGCTATCAGTCTTCTTACAATGAGACTCTTGAACAGTCCACAGTAGATCCATCCATTCATATTGGAACACAGCCCTTAGGTTCACCCCCTTCTCCATCTACTCATATCCTGGGTGATCTCATTTTTTTCTATCATTTTAAATACACTGATGATGCCTACATTTATAGCTCTAGTTAAACCTCTCCATCTAGTCCCATATTTCCTCAGCTTCCCCATTAGTATGTTTGATTGTATCTTACATTTAAGGCCAAAGACTTCTGCCCTTTTCCCTCCCTCACCTCAGATCAAACCCAGCTTCTCTTCCAGTGTATTCATCTCAGTGAAACTAACATCTTTTCCAAACCCCTTCCCTATGTACCAAGTTAACCAGTTGGTTTTATCTTCAGAATGTATCCCAAACCCGTCTACAGTGTTGTCATCCTAGTCCAAGTGACCATCTCTGCCTGGATTCTTCTAACCACTTTCCACTTGGTCTCTCTGCCTCCACTCTTGCCCTCTTACATTCTAACCAGAGAAGTTCATAACCTTCCACTATGTCAATCATTTTCTCTCGCTCCTCTTCCGAAAACCCTCAGTGGTTTCTCATCACATGTAGACTAAATACCTGCCTTGATTCACGCTTTAGCTAAGCTCACCCTAACCTAGCTCTCTTACTCCCTTCTCTTCTGCTCCCTACATCATTTACTAAGTTCCAGTTATATTCTCTCTCTAGTATAAATTTTGATTGTTTTGCTATGTAAAATGACATTTGAATAAAGAAGGAAAATGTATTTTACAGAAGCACTCTTTTTTAATTTAATTTTTATTGTATGTTGGAGTATAGTTGATTTACAGTGTTGTTTCAGGTATACAGCAAAGTGATTCAGCATACATATACACATATCCATTCTTTCTCAGACTCCTTTCCCCTATCGGTTTATACAGAATATTGAGCAGAGTTCCTGGTGCTGTACAGTTCCTTGTACTATACAGATTCGGGTTGGTTATCTATTTTATAAATAGTACTTATATACCTCCAGCTTATCCTTCCCTGTACTTTTCCCAATTAGTAACCACAATTAGTTTTCCAAGTCTGTGAGTCTATTTATGTTACGTAAATAAGTTCATTTGTATCATTTTCTTAGATTCCACATATACGTGATATCATATGAAACTTGTCTTTGTCTGTCTAACTTAGTTCACTCAGTATGATTATCTGTAGGTCCGTCCATGTTGCTGAAAGTGACAATATTTCATTCTTTTAATCATAATCCGAAAAGATACATGGACCCCGGTGTTCACTGCAGCACCGTTTATACTAACCAAAACATATTTAGTTCAGTCGCTCAGTCGTGTCCAACTCTTTGCGACCCCGTGAATAGCAGCATACCAGGCCTCCCTGTCCATCACCAGCTCCCGGAGTTCACTCAGACTCACGTCCATCGAGTCAGTGATGCCATCCAGCCATCTCATCCTCTGTTGTCCCTTTCTCCTCCTGCCCTCAATCTTTGCCAGCATCAAGCTCTTTGCGAATGAGTCAAGTCTTCGCATCAGGTGGCCAAAGCACTGGAGTTTCAGCTTCAGCATCAGTCCTTCCAATGAACACCCAGGACTGATCTCTTTAGGATGGACTGGTTGGATCTCCTTGCAGTCCAAGGGACTCTCAAGAGTCTTCTCCAACACCACAGTTCAAAAGCATCAATTCTTCAGTGCTCAGCTTTCTTTATAGTCCAACTCTCACATCCATACATGACCACTGGAAAAACCACAGCCTTGACTAGACGGACCTTTGTTGGCAAAGTAATGTCTCTGCTTTTTAATATGCTGTCTAGGTTGGTCATAACTTTCCTTCCAAGGAGTAAGCGTCTTTTAATTTCATGGCTGCAGTCACCATCTGCAGTGATTTTGGAGCCTAAAAAATTAAAGTCAGTCACAGTTTCCACTTTTTCTCCATCTCTTTGCCATGAAGTGATGGGACCAGATGCCATGATCTTAGTTTTCTGAATGTTGAGCTTCAAGCCAACTTTTTCACTCTCCTCTTTCACTTTCATCAAGAGGCTCTTTAGTTCTTCTTCACTTTCTGCCATAAGGGTGGTGTCATCTGCATATCTGAGGTTATTGATATTTCTCCCAGCAGTCTTGATTCCAGCTTTTGCTTCATCCAGCCCAGCGTTTCACCCAGCGTTTCTCATGATGTACTCTGCATAAAGTTAAATAAGCAGGGTGACAACATACAGCCTTGACGTACTCCTTTTCCTATTTGGAACCAGTCTGTTGTTCCATGTCCAGTTCTAACTGTTGCTTCCTGACCTGCATATAGGGTTCTCAAGAGACAGGTTAGGTGGTCTGGTTTTCCCATCTCTTTTAGAATTTTCTACAATTTATTGTGATCCACACAGTGAAAGGCATAGTCAATAAAGCAGAAATAGATGTTTTTCTGGAACTCTTTTGCTTTTTCCATGATCCAGCGGATGTTGGCGATTTGATCTCTGGTTCCTCTGCCTTTTCTAAAACCAGCTGGAACATCTGGAAATTCACAGTTCACGTATTGCTGAAGCCTGGCTTGGAGAATTTTGAGCATTACTTTACTAGCGTGTGAGATGAGTGCAATTGTGCAGCAGTTTGAGCATTCTTTGGCATTGCCTTTCTTTGGGATTGGAATGAAAACTGACCTTTTCCAGTCCTGTGGCCACTGCTGAGTCTTCCAAATTTGCTGGCATACTGACTGCGGCACTTTCACAGCATCATCTTTTAGGATTTGAAATAGCTCAACTGGAATTCCATCACCTCCACTAGCTTTGTTCGTAGTGATGCTTGCTAAGGCCCACTTGACTTCACATTCCAGGATGTCTGGCTCTAGGTGAGTAATCACACCATCGTGATTATCTGGATTGTGAATATCTTTTTTGTACAGTTCTTCTGTGTGTTCTTGCCACCTCTTTTAATTTCTTCTGCTTCTGTTAGTTCCATACCATTTCTATCCTTTTTGAGCCCATCTTTGCATGAAATGTTCCCTTGATATCTCTAATTTTCTTGAAGAGATCTCTAGTCTTTCCCATTCAATTTTTTTCCTCTATTTCTTTGCATTGATCGCTGAGGAAGGCTTTCTTATGTCTCCTTGCTATTCTTTGGAACTCTGCATTCAGATGCTTATATCTTTCCTTTTCTCCTTTGCTTTGTGCTTCTCTTCTTTTCACAGCAATTTGTAAGGCCTCTTCAGACAGCCATTTTGCTTTTTTGCACTTCTTTTTCTTGGGTGTGGTCTTGATCCCTGTCTCCTGTACAGTGTCACAAACCTCCGTCCATAGTTCATCAGGCACTCTGTCTATCAGATCTAATCCCTTAAATCTATTTCTCACTTCCACTGTATAATTGTAAGGGATTTGATTTAGGTCGTACCTGAATGGAGTGGTGGTTTTCCCCACTTTCTTCAATTTATGTCTGAATTTGGCACTAAGGAGTTCATGATCTGAGCCACAGTCAGCTCCTGGTCTTGTTTTTGCTGACTGTATAGATCTTTTCCATCTTTGGCTGCAAAGAATATAATCAATCTGATTTTGGTGTTGACCATCTGGTGATGTCCGTGTGTAGAGTCTCCTCTTGTGGAAACAACCTAAGTGTCCATCAGCAGATGAATGGCTAAGAAGATATAGTGCATGTATACAATGGAAAATTACTCAGCTGTAAAGGTGCACACTTAACCTAAGTTTACTCTGAATCTCTTATTCTCCCCTACTCAGGTTTCTGCTGGGACATCATCTCCTCAGAGAAGGCTTCCTCGATACCCTCTCAAAAATAGCTGTCTCAGACACCCCAGCTTCCAAAAATGCCCTACTTTCTTATCCTGCTGTAATTATCTTCAGAGCACTTACCGTTATATGAAATTATATTTTAAATGTACTCCCTTTCAAAATGTATTTGCTTGTATACATTCAGTCATCCCAATAGAATGTAATCTCCTGGCAGTCTACCAGAGACCTGTGTGTACCCAGAACCTGAGACAGAGCTGTCACTTGGTAACCTCTCAGTGTATCTTTGTTATAGAGTTAGTAATTTTATCTTCTCTCACTTAAAAATTTTTTTTCTTTAAAAATAGGCTCTGATACACTGTAGTCACAAAAATCCTAAAATTCTAGTGTCTTACAGCAACAAAAGTTTCTTTCTTATTCATGCTACCATTCTATCATACCCAACAGGGGAGACCATATGTTCTTCCGTGATCACACAGAGACTGAGGCTAAGAACATGACTGCCATCCGGAACATTGCTCTTTGTCATGGCAGAGGGCAGAGAGAACTGCGGTGGGAATGGGGCTGTTGCCTTACTCATTAAATCTTTCTCCTACCAGTTCCACTTACGGTTTCTTGATCAGTAGTGGGCACTTGACCTGACCAAACTCAGGGAACCTGGCACTATGCTACTCCCAGGTGTCCAGAAACAGAGCCAGGGATTTCAGGGAATAACAGTAACAGTGACTGCAGTCATGTTGTAAAAAAATATGAAAGCCAAAGGAGGAGCGAGAACCCATTTACTATCCTCTCATTTTGCTATAATCTCAATCTTCATTTTTATCTGTTTTATTATTTAAATATCACATATATATTTTTCTTTCTTTTGATTAATGAAGTCTATAATTCACATACAACATAACTAACTCTATAGTCTTAATGTTGATATTTTGCCCTATTTATGTTGTTGCTCAATTATTTTTAAATAGAAACTTTAGAAATAGCTACTTGATTCCATTCCCCTGCCCACCTCCTAAAAAGTGACTACTGTTTTGAAGTTGGGGTATATTGTTATGTTATCTTTCTGCAACTAGGCTTTGATTTGCATTTTTGAAATGCTGCCTAAGTAATTCTTTGTGTGAAACTACCACAGCTTCCACCTCTGGTTACATTGCTCTTACATCTAAGCCCATCCGTGGGCTACCTACCCTCTTTAGTTGCTGACTGTGTCCCCGCTGCACATTTTTATATACCTGTATAAAACCTTCCCTCTTCATGTAAGTTACTCTCTACTTCTGACATTATCCGGCCTGATAT
Organism: Ovis canadensis; assembly: GCF_042477335.2. Lineage (NCBI taxonomy): Eukaryota > Metazoa > Chordata > Mammalia > Artiodactyla > Bovidae > Ovis > Ovis canadensis. Next base: position 38,243,088 of record NC_091260.1, read on the forward strand.
ATGACATAGGTAGTGTATATATATGTCTTGAATATGCTTATCTGTGATATCACTCTGTCTTCAAGTTCAAACTGTCTGTGAGCCACATCTGTGCAGTTCTCTCTTCAGCACCAGATGCACTTAGTCTCTAAGAGGTAGTTGGTGGAGACTGTCAGAGGTGAGCATCCTGCTCAGGACTGGGTCCCCCTCGAAATGGAAGGGAGATGAGGGAGGGAGAAAAGGGGGGAGAATCCAGGAACAACTCAGAGAGGAACCAGCAACGAGCGTATTCCTCATTGGGAGCATCATCTGGGCTGCTATTATCTGATAATTCAGACGTGAAGTAGATTTGGATTCTGCAGGCTCCTGTTATGGAGAATTGACCCAGGCAGAGATTCATTCTGCCAGAGCCACTGGAGTTTGCCATTTCTAGTGTTTTTTGGCAAAACCAGAAGTGGGCATCACTCACCTTCACATACTTGGCTAAAATCCTTTAAAACCTTTTTTGACTCATAAGAAAGCAATTTAAACCCAGTAATCCTTGCTTCATTTATTTTTAATGACAACCCCATTCTGTAGAGTTTTTCTGCATGAACTTACCCAACCTCCTTTATAAGAAGTCTACCTCAGATGTGGAAATTTATTTGTTCTATTTTGTTCCTAAGAACAGTACATTTTCCATGTATTTCTGTATACATAATCCTTTTTTAAAGGATCATGGGCACATTTTATTGTGCATTTGGCAATGGCTTACTGAAGTGTAATGTTAGATTTCTTCATATTTTAAGTATTTTCTTTTAGAAAATCATAGAGAAGAAAGGGGAAGGAGAAGGAGGAAGAAAGGAAAAGAAGAAAAGAATGACTGATGTTTTGGTCTAAAAAATAAATAACATTATTAAATAAACCATTGAGATTTTATAAGGTAAAAATCTGTCAGATCTCATTATTATGAAAATGAATAATAAAATATTCATCTCACAGGCAGTTCAAAGGAATCCCATTGACTAAACTTGGTGATTAATGAGTACACTCTAATAAGCAATATAATAAACTTTTTTCCTATAAAAGCCTGACCTAGTACAATTTTCTATGAAACAGTTTGCTTTTACAGAACAATAAAACTGCAAAGACATCTTGAGAATTAAGTCAGCTGCAAGATGTGATTATTAAACTGTTTGCTGTTAAATGTGCATTCAGATTATTGGAAGTTCAAAAGAACTGACGTCACATTAAAAATGCTTTTTTTCATTTTTTGCATTAAGCAGAAAAGTTCCAGAAGTTATGAGCATAAGCACAGTGAGTGTGTTTCTCGCTCCCTTTTTTTTGAGTCCACCATTGTTCTCTATTTAATATTAGAAGCATGACTTGAATATCTATCTTTACGGAAGTTTAGAAATAATCCATGAACATTTAATGATAGTAGACTATGCATGAGTGAATTCCCGTTAACTGCATTTCATACTGAGGAAGAATTCTTCAAATATGTGAAGTAACCCCTATTGGAATAGCTGGCTCTTTCTTAGTCATTTTTGCACTTTATTCCTACTCTTGATCTCTTTAAAAGTTTGATTTTATTTACATTGCTTAAAGGTAAAGAAAAAAGTTTATGAATGTTTTTGGTTTAACAAATGCAAGCCTGCTATGTTCCTATAGAAATTAAGCAGTACCATCACACTGGTTGGTCTGATTTTAAAAATTAAAGCCTTCAACTGCTTTATTTTCAAGCAAAAATCAAAATGTTTGTTCTCTTTTCTGAATAAATCTCTGGGTAACACATCTAAATTACAGATTGCTGTGCATATTTGTTAGAATCAGAGAGTGTTTAATTTTAGTATTTTGGGATTATTAACCCATAGACATCAAATGTGAGGAAACTTTCTATTTGCAAAACTGAATATTATGACTGAATATTTTCCTCAGTCCAGAAGCCCTGCTGGCTCCCAACCCATCATTTGTGTTTTTAAAATTCCTTCATAAAATAGACAAGCAACAAGGATTTACTGTAGAGCTTAGGGAAATATATTCAATATGTTATAATAGCCTGTAATGAAAAATAGTCATATATATATTTATAAATATATATAAATGACTGAATCACTGCTGTACACGTGAAACTAGCACCATATTATGAACCAATTATATATATATTTTAAATCCCTTCCTATTTGTGGTATAGTCAATACATATTCTAGGAGAAGGCAATGGCACCCCACTCCAGTACTCTTGCCTGGAAAATCCCATGGACGGAGGAGCCTGGTAGGCAGCAGTCCATGGGGTTGCTGAGAGTTGGACACAACTCAGTGACTTCACTTTCACTTCTCACTTTCATTCATTGGTGAAGGAAATGGCAACCCACTCCAGTGTTCTTGCCTGGAGAATCCCAGGGACGTTGGAGCCAGGTGGGCTGCCGTCTATGGGGTCGCACAGAGTCGGACACGACTGAAGCGACTTAGCAGCAGCAGCAGCAGCAATACATATTCTAGATGGAGAATTGAGTGATACAGAAGGTGGGCTTCCTAAGAAACACTCAGTATATATTTAAAGTATTTGGATTTCCTCATCATTAAAATGTGATTGGTTATTTTGCTTAAAATCTTTGAGAGAACTAGAAGGTTAAAGGCCTAGAATGCCTTTGGGATGCTTTGCACCCAGGTAATAACCTCTCAGACTTGCTTTGTCTTTGTTTAACAGACTGAAAGGCAGGATATTTGTGGGAAGTAAATATAGTTGAGCAATTCATTCTTATGGCTTTTAAGCAGAATATTTTCTATAATACCAGAAAAACTGCAAAAGTAAAGCATGCATTGTAAAGTTCAAAGGTGAATATATGCGCTAATTCAATTAAGGTAATTTTTAACACAGGAAACAAAGGAAAGAAAGCAGCCTTACACAGAGCAAACTTGTGAAGAGAAAAACGTTAATGGCATTAGTGACAAACTAATGTCAGTAAGAAGAAAACTGAAATACAGGCATTAACATGAAATGTAAGACTATCGGAAGATGCTGGAGATAGGTTATACTTTCATGTGGAAAGTTAGAAAACAACGGTTCCCTAAGTAAAAGGGAAGGTTAAGGGACTTGAATGAAAAATAACAGTTTCCTTTTTATTCAGCATGACAATGAGTGCATTTGGAGTTCTTCCTAAACCTAATCTAATAATTCTTAAAATATGCTTAATTTGGGTAGTTGAGAGAAGTATATTCTGGTAGGAATGCAACCAAGATGCCATTTGGGTGTGAGTCTGTCTCCATTTTAACTGACCTTGTTCAGTTCAGTCGCTCAGTTGTGTCCGACTCTTTTCGAACCCATGAATCGCAGCACGCCAGGCCTGCCTGTCCATCACCGACTCCCAGAGTTTACCCAAACTCATGTCCATCGAGTCGGGAAAACTGACCTAGAGGAAATCTCTTATACGTTGAAGAATTTTAGTGTAACTTTATGATGCTGGGAAATCTGTGTGGATAATGGGGAAAATTCACATAACCATAAAAAAAATTGTAATTCATCCTGATTTATTTAAACCCATAAATAGTTAACTGAGGCTAACATGGTCAGACAACAAAGTGATGATTACTACAAATAACAATAAGAATTTTTTTCTTTTATGTTTAAGCCACCCAGTTGAAATGGTCTGGATATCTAGGGAAAGGTTTGTATATGCAAAATAATGTAATAGTTATCGGTAAGAAAATGTATGCAGGCTATTTTGGAAATATTTGCTGTCTAAATTCTTTGTATAGTGAAGTAAGAATATCTACCCACCCAAGTATGTAGTACTGTAGTTTAGTAGCTTACCAAGTGTTTTTAGTGTCACAGGTGTTATAAGCCAGTTTCCAGTTTTTTATTTTTTTAACAGAATGTTAACCAAGGAGAACTATGGGTAAACCATCTCTAACCAAAAAAAAAAAAAAAAAAGAAGAAGAAAGAAAGAAAAATAAAAATTTTAAAGTTATACTGAAAGAGACATACGGATGAGAACTGACTTTGTGGGCTCTCCTAAACTCTTAAGTACCATAATGTTCAAGGGTGTTTATCTTAATAATCCTCTTGATCGAGAGAAAATTATTTCAGCGTTTTAGCCTTATATGCATCTCTGACAATGAATACTGTACTCTAATGAGAGTAAGTACAAATACTGATTTGAACAGTCCTAGGGATTGTATACCCTGGAGCGGTGGTGATGTTGCTGTTGTACATTTCCATGCTGTAAGCGAAGGCCTTTAAGGGAAGGCCCTTAAAGCTCGTGTGCTGTCTTTGCTCTAAGAGTCACGACTGAGCAACTCCACTTTCACTTTTCACTTTCATGCATTGGAGAAGGAAATGGCAACCCATTCCAGTGTTCTTGCCTAGAGAATCCCAAGGACGGCGGAGCCTGGTGGGCTGCCGTCTACGGGGTCGCACAGAGTCGGATGCGACTGAAGCGACTTAGCAGCAGCAGCAGCAGCCTGCTCCTTATTGCATAGACTTGGTACATTGTTGTTGGTGGGGGGTGGTGATGACTTCTTTCACACTTACCTGGGGTTGTTTACTCTTAAATATTGAAAGTGGTTTAAACTACTGACCCAAGATTTACCCTAGGAAAGAATAACCAGTGTAAATGTGCTAAAAACCAAATGAGACTTTTTTTTAAACCCCACATCAGAATCTGTGTATGTGTGTGTGTTGTACTGATTCCACGATAACCTTTTATCTCCTGGACACTTAATTTGTCATTTGGGACATCTGTGGTTAGGGACAGAAGGCCCATTTTGTAATTGGTCACCATGCCAGAGGTGAAAGCCGTTGCCATTAAGCCTCTGGGGACGGAGAGCTCTTGGCAGGGTTCACTGTCAGTGGGTGTTTTTTTCAGTTCTGTCAGGTCTCCGTTCCCTTGGGGGAATTTGTACCCAAAGAGTATTGAGTTTTTTCTGTTGATTTTTTTCCAAAAGCATGTGTTTTCTGCATTCCTATTTTATGGTTCCCTGCGAAGGAAGAACATTTTCTTTCCTTATTTGGTTTGGATTTGATTAGCAATGTTTGGGATTAGTTTAGTCTTTATAAAGTGAAACAAGTGAGAGGTAGCCAAGGGTGATAGAAACCACACTGAGCAGGGAAGCAGAGTCCTGGCCCCAGCAGAGAGGTCACCCTGCTAAACTGAGTACTGTCATTAGGTTGGATGCAGATGAAATGCATGGATAGATAAGAATGCTAGGCACTCAACCTTTAATGAATTTCAATATTTTATATTTCTAATAATGATAGTAACAACAATAGCAATAGCAGCTCTCAAGTACTTTATAGATGTTCTCTGTAATTCCCATAACAACCCTGAAAGATAAGTACGTATTATTTTTCAGATAGGTAGATTTAGTTGCTCAGTCATGTCCAACTCTTACGACCCCATAGACTGTAGCCTGCCAGGCTCCTTTGTCCATGGGCTTTCCCAAGCAAGAATCCTGGAGTGGGTAGCCATTTCCTTCTCCAGGGGATCTCTCTGACACAAGGATTGAACCCAGGTCTCCTGAAATGCAGGCAGACTCTTTACCAACTGAGCCCCCAGGGAAGCCCATTATTTTTCAGAGAAGGATACAAGGTTTGTTTATTATACAGGTAACAAATGGCAAAGACTTGATTCAGGCTGGTCTAATTCCTTGCAGTTACCTGCGTAGTCTAGTCATCCAGGCTGGACAATGTAGTAGATGTACATAGGTTTTATTTTGTTGTTGTTTATTTTTTAATTTTTATTTTATACTGGAGTATAGTTAATTAGCAATGTGTTAATTTCAGGTATACAATAAAATGACTCAGTTATACACACACACAGACACACACATATTTATGTGTGTGTGTGTGTGTATATATATATATATATCCTTTTCCAATTCTCTTCCCATTTAGATTATTGCAGAATATTAAGCAGAGTTCCCTGTGCTATATAGTAGGTTTTTGTCGGTTATCTATTTTCCATATAGTATATATATTTGTTGATCCCAAACTCCCAATCTACTCCTCTCCCTACCATTCCCCCTTGGTAACTATAAATTTATTCTTTGTGAGTCTGTTTCTATTTTGTAAATAAGTTCATTTGCACGCCTGTTTTAAGATTCTGAATGTAAGTATGATAATCTCCAGGTCCATGCATGTTGCAGCAAATGGAATTATTTCATTTTTAATGGCTGAGTAATATTCCATTTTGTATAACACAGGTTTTAGAATCAGCCTAGGTTTAAAACTCAGCTTTTCTCAAGCCATGTGACCTTGAGCAAATTGTCTGTCCTTTCTCTTAGGCATTGAAAAACTATGCTGTGAGCAAAATCACATCTATATCATATAAAGTTGTTGGAGAGAAATGCATAAAAACAAAGCACTCAGAATGGGCAGATGTGAAGAAAATGGTAGCTTTTGCCTTTGATGGCTTATTTTTAATTATTACTTCTAAGTGAAGAGGCCTAACATGAAGAAATATTTTATATGATTATATTTTATATAAATATCAAAAAACATTTATTAGGTCTTATATATGCATTTCATTCTAAAAGTTAATCCTTTCATAAACAATTTTATAGTTTTTAAAAATTTTCTTCCTCTTCAGATCACAAGTATATGTCTGAGATTATCTAGGATTTGTGGTGGTGTTACTGTTTGCTTTAAAGGAATATGGCTATCAAAATGCAAATCAGACATGATATATTCCCCACAAACATTGTCAATTGGCCCTCTGCATCCCCCAGATTTACTCAGGAATCCAGAAAATATTTAACCACATTCCAAAGGATCTCTCTCAACAACCCATGGAGAGTTTACTGTCTGCTGGGCACTATCCCAGGCACTGAGCATTGGGATATGTCCAAATGTAGAAGTTCACCAACTGTGCTAAAACAAGAGAGTGTTGCAAAATAGACCCCTCTAAAGAGGATGAGCTTGCGTTTGTTCTCTTGAGTTGGCTAGCAGCTAAACAGGATTCTGCCAATCTTTATTTTATTTTTTGTCAATAACCTGGAGCTATTCAAATCAATGACTTATCACTACTTCTGTTCCTCATAAGCATGTATGTCCTTATTGGCAGACTCTGCTCCTGAATGAGAGAGGCATAAAGAAAACAGTTCCTTCAGTCAGTGGGAAAGTAATCCAAGAAAAGTATTAGGATATGAGTGTTTACCAAGGAACAAGCAACTCCCAAGGGACTACTATTATTTAATAGCTCTTCTGTGTTAGTTTATTAAGTGGCTTAATTCTTCACTCAGACACTGCTCTGCACCCACTATGTGGTAATAGTAACTGTGATCCACTATCCCTTTTTATTCCTGTTCACTCTTCATTTCCATATCTTCATTAAGGACATTTCTGAAAAATGCCACCTCTGGGAAAGGACTCTGGATTCAGCCATGTGAGAACTCTTTTCTGCATAATTAACTTAATTTTTTAAAAATCAGATCATAGCCGTCATTGTCCCAGTATGTTTTAACTCTGTGATGTTACCAGCTTGAATATTGAATTTGAGGCAGTCAACCTTCCTAAAGAAAGATGTATACTGTGCTTTATGCATCATCACTGAAAGAATTTTGCTTTGAAGCCCAGTGTGAACACTTAATTTTTATTTGCTATTATAAAAGAGTCTCTTTGAGCTGACAAATATGAAAATATGACTGTGATTTCGGCAGAAGTCCAGAAGCGTTAGAGAGAATGATGCTTTTATCTTTTGAAAGTCTTTTGACTACTGCATTATTCTATTAATAGATGGAGCATGGGTAATAACATCCTTCAAGGCCTTCTTCTGTTGAAATTGGTCTTCTCACAAACTATAGAGAAAAGATGTATGTGTCAAGCGGTAAGAGTTTAATGTACATTTATTTAAATCTCCTGTCTTTGGACAGCTGTTAAACTTATTTAAGGGCTCTGTGTGGTCCAGTTTCCATTTTTTTATCCGTTTATATGCTGTCCTCCCTACAATTTCAGTTAAACAATAAAAAATTACACTTTTAAGTGGATGTGCAGTTGCATACTTAAGATTTCTCATGAAATGGCAGTAAGGAAGCTTTGAGCTAAGTGGCAGCTTCCCTGGCATTCAGGCCTCCGGGAATTCTGCATTTGTTTTACAGAGTCTGCCGGTGTATCCACCCCCAGGTGTATCGGCATATGAAAATGGTGTGGCTCACTCTCTCCTGTTAGAACAAGTGACTCAAGATTTAATGGAGGGTGAAGCGACACTGCAGAAGGACTATTTTGTTAGACCAACTAAATATACATCCTGATCATAGGAAACATTTCTATGAACATCTACCAAAGCATCTTTAATTAAATAACTATAATAATTTCAATGTTTATTCAAAACCCCAGGTGGAATCTTAATGATTTTCATTTCATGAAAATGGTCAGAATAAAAGAACATGCTATTATTTTATAAATCCTGACTGATTTTGTGTTTGAGCTTAAGGAATTCTGCCCACACAGCACTCATTTTTATAACTTTGGGAATCTTCAAAATCTAGATTTAGCCCTTTGGGCATTGCTAGTTAAGCCAGATTTTGAAAATATCCTGCAGATGTTGTTGTGAAAATATGCTATATCAGCCATCAGCTTCTGAAACTGAACTAAGCAACTTTAGAAGAAAGCTTAGATTCTCATTGGGAGAAATCCTTAAAGTTGATGTATATTGAGATGAGTTTTCTTAGTGTTCATTCTAATGCATTGGAATGTTATTTTTAACCTTTACTGATAAAAGGGAAGCCTTTTCCTGACCATGGAGACCAGTGAGGAAATGCTATTCTAAGTATACCTTCCCCGTGTCCAATGTCCTTTTTCTTTCTAGATTCAATTAATCCTTTTTCTCATGGGGTAATTCTACCCATGCCTCCATGCCCTGGCTGTGGAACATACTTGGAGAGCATGAAGCAAGAAGGCAGATAGAGTTTTTGTTTTTGGAAAATTCGTTGGAGTTTGTCCCAAGAAGTAACATTAAAAGAATATAGTGGAGATGCTTGGTCCTCTTCTAAATAAGTTTTTCACTTGTTTCTTTGTTAGAAACTACAGCTTTGAGTCTGTGATAACTGTGACCTTAAGCTTTCGTGTTTATATGAATCCTTTCAAATAAACCCAATTGTACCCAATAAATTTGGAGACATTTGGGAGACAAGAGGGATTGTAGGACAACTCTGCTAGAATTGGATCAGGAACTGGTGGGGCTTTAAATGTCCCTTGCCCCAGCTCTTCTACACTTTACATTGAATTTCTTGAGCTCTTTGATCTTTGACAATCTCACATTTAGCCTCTATTTGCAAATCTCAGTTCCCTGTGGCCTGTTTTGTGACTGCCAGCCACGTGTTCCTATCTCAAAGGCTTCATTAACTCCCCATTGACACTGTGTCCAGCATTACCTATAACCAGTATCACAGTGAATGATAAAGACCACAAACATTGGCTACAACCTGCTTTCAGTTTCCAAATTTGGCTTTCACCCAGTACTTTTGATCAAGGCACAGAGTCTTCCAGAATGTTTATAATTTTGTAGCACCACTTCATTGGCGTAAATTCGTTCCTCAACCCAGATGGTGATCTGCTTATGAAGGTTTTTTTCTTCCTTGCTTATTTGTTATTTCAAAGCCTGGAACTGGGAATAGTAGGTCCATTTTGTAACTCTCTTTGTGCCAGAGGTAAAAACCATTGGCAAAATTTTTGAAAGAAGGGAGAGCTGTTGGCAGGGCCAGGGGCTGGTGGGCGGTACTCAGCTCCATTTGCTTTTACTCCCATGGGGAAATTTGTACCCAAGCGTTTAAGTTTAATTTCCTATTGCCTCCTTTCACCCTCCCCAAAACCATATGTTTTCTGCATTCTTTTTCCTGGTTCTCTCTTAATAAGTGGAAGTGCCCTTCCTTATAAGGTTTTAGATTTGTTTGAAAATGCTCACGGCTATGATTTTTTTTTTTTTTTTGGTAACGTAGCAATATACCAGTGCACCAGGACTGACCCTTCTTAGTTTATCAAGTAAAGACAAACAGATTTACAAAACTGAATTTTAAGATCCAGCAAAGTGTGGACTAATCTCCAGAAACCATGCATTATGCAAAATAACCACAAAGACAAGTGGCAACCTAAGGCCAGAAAGCAAAATAGGGTAAGCCTGACCCATCAAAAAGTCTGCTTTCCATTAAAGAGCTACTGTGCCAAATGTGCAGAATACAGAAGATATATAAGATATAAGAGGTATAATCGACCTCTTCTGCAAGCTTATTTGGAAGACAATTATTGAAACAAACACAAATCTTACTTACCAGGATGAGAAAGAGAAAGGCTTTTGGGGTAGAGTTAGAAGAAATGAAATGCTTAACTCCTGGTCATTCTCATTTTGTGTGATTGTCATTGAGTTTTTACAGTGTTGCGGAAATTGCATTGTACTATTTAGGAAAGTGTGTATAGCTTTTATATTGTTTCTGTGGTAAATGGAACAAAATAAAGGTACCAGAGATGAGAGAGATGAGATTGGCACCAATAAAGGTGTCTATTGCTACAGCTTACTCTAGGAGGAAGATCCAGTGTTAGCAAGGCTGCCTAATGCTGAAACAATTCTCAAATCTAAGATACAGTATAAAAATAAAAGTAAGCTCCCTAAAGATTTGTAAGAGACTACATTAAGCACACTATCTACCTTGATGGAATTAAATTATTTAATCCTTCATTAAATCTTAAAATTATTTGTTTCAAAAGAACAAATTGTACACTATGTACCCCTGAAGTGGTAGAAACATCATTCATATAATAATTTGTATAAATGGCATCCTAGCATCACACTGTACAAAACCTTTTGGGCTAGACACAGCAACCTGTGTTAGAGGAAAGATTAAATTTGAGAGAATTTCTCCCCTAGGTTTTTCATTATAATATATACCTGTTTGTCAAAAGCATATATTAACAGCATACAGCTTACATTAATACTTGTCCTGTTTGCAAGCCAAGTAAAACTGGGACTATCCATTTATGTTCATAAGGATTTGATTTTTTCAGACTATAATCACAGTTTATGGTATATGAAAGCTTTAAACTATGGTAGGTATAAAGCGTTCCATGTTTATACTGTTCTCTTTCCTCAGTTGTTAGGAACATCATCATTTATCTTCATGGAACCCTTTTTGGGTAGAAATAAAAACATGGAGGGTTAATCTAGTGCCCAGAATTCCTGAAGGAATCTGTGACACTGTTTTTTTTTTTTTCTTATTAAAATTGCTTGTATTTCAAACAGATTTTACTGAATTAAACTGACATAAAATATACCAGTTAATATATTTTCTATGGGGAAATCACTTGAATGTGAAGAGTTTCTATGATACTTTGTGATACTGGATAATTTAAGAAACCAGTGAGCTCTTCCGTAGTCATCTTATTCATAGAAATATATCTTCTATAGTCTACCTGCACTTTAGTCAACCTAAGAAAATATTCCCCCAATATGTTGAGCAGCCTGGAATGTGTCTTTTACTGAGTTTTGAAATGAACTCTGATGTAAAAAGCAGTATCTTCTACCTCTTTTCTACTAAATGTATCTCTTGTATTTAGGAGAAGTGATGCCTGTCTTCTTTTTTTTTTTAATTATTTATTTATTTAGTTGTAGCATGTGGGATCTAGTTCCTTGACCAGGGATTGAACCCAGGCCCCCTGCATTGTGAGTGAGGAGTCTTAGCCACTGGACCACCAGGGAAGTTCCCTGATGCCTGTTTTCATGGAAAATTGAATAAGCTTATTGAAACTTGCATGCATGTGGGGAAAGGTTGGTTACCAAAGGATGGTAGATTTCATCTCTCTCAAATGACCTCTTTCCTTCTCTTTGGAGACCTGAAGATATCTCTCAGCTGATGGAGAAATGTTGGCAGGTTTTTAGCAACAGGATGAGAAGCCATAGGCTGCTTAGTTAAGATGGAAATCCCTAGATAACATTCAGCTTTAAGAGATACAACTTAATAAAAGGGGTCTGGCTCTTTTCTTTTCTCTTCTTTCCTTTTTCTGGTAGCCAACACAGTATACATTGAGTAGAAAGAGGCAGCCTGTGTGAGTATGTGATTTGTAGATTTATTATGAAAATATATTTTTATTATTAAGAATTTAATTTGAGTAGTGCTAGTAATCAATCTTTATGCCAGGTTCTCCAGATATTTAATATCATTGAGCTTTAATCTGAAGCTCCCCATTAAATTATTAAGCTCCCCATTACTCACAGTAAATGGATCAGCCCATCCTAAGAACAAGGTGTAAAGAAAGAACACTTAGCAGCAAGTGTGCCTGCTGTAAACTATTTGTGTGATTTTTTTTTTCCTTCTATGCAATAGAAGGATATAAGCTCTGCTGTGCCTTTCTTTTCATTTACATGCTGCCACACATGTTCCTTGCAGAGGATGCCTAGATTGAGGAGCTAGACCAGCATGTACATCAGCTCCCAATGTTGGGATCTGGGCAGATTACCATTTATGGTAATCCACTGGGCCTTCCACCCTGACTGTCATGACCAAGTTCCTCAACATTGCTATACACAAAATTTTTGTTTTTTTAGAGTGCTCTCAAATAAAGTGAAGTTGCTCAGTTGTGTCTGACTCTTTGTGACCCCATGGACTGTAGGCCACCAGGCTCCCCCATCCATGGAGTTTTCTGGGCAAGAATACTGGAGTGGGTTGCCCTTTCCTTCTCCAGGGGATCTTCCTGACCCAGGGATCGAACCCAGGTCTCCCACCTTGCAGGCAGACACTTTACCATCTGAGCCACCAGGGAAGCTCAAATAAGAGAATTCTCTTTTAGGACCTAAATTTAATAAAAGGGAATTAATCATCGTGCATAATGATAGGAAAGCTATTTTAACATTGTTACCTATTTCTGATTCAGAGTCCTCTTTAAAAAAAAAAAAAAAGACCTCACAGTTACTATTTGTTAAAAAGCACATAAACTATAGTTTTATAGTTTCCAGTGTGCTTATTTTGTACAATATTTGAATGGTATAAAGGGCATTCACAATAATGCTGGCTTTTGTTTGACCCAAAAAAGAAATATACATTCTGGTTGTGCTTTTCTCAAATGACTTCAACCCCACCAAACTTTATGTAACTCTTGACTCTTCAGGGAAAGATATTTCGTTTTGTAGGGTCGGTTTATTTCTCTCCCTCGGTTCTTGTCTCATCATAACAAAGATTTGGAAGGACAGACTAATTATAGCTAAAGCAGATGGGATTTCTTAGCTCTTGGCTCATGGTAGCAAGTATTCGAAACAACAGACTACTTACAGCTCAGTTATAGCTCAAGGATACAGAACTTTTATTAAACGGACAGTGGATGGTACACTCGTGAGACATGGGAGCAGGCTGACCTCAAAGGAGTGGCCACAGTCCCTCTTGGATTCCCTTTTTATGCCTCCCATCTCCTCCTCTTGGTTCTGCTATGTGTAAAATGGGGCTTATGCCTGCCACCAATCAAGAAATGGAATGCAAATGACATACGCTCAAAGCCAGTTAGGGAAGGAGGCGTGTCTGGGCTTTTACATATTTACATATTTAACTCTCAGGTGTGACTGAGAGTTTTGATTGACAGTTGCAAGTTACATAACAACAGGCTCCATTGTGCATGTCTTTCCCATAATTCAGTATGCTATGATTAGATGTATGTATATATAGAATATTTATGAACCCTTAAGACGCTTACTTCTTGGAAGGAAAGCTATGATCAACCTAGATAGCATATTCAAAAGCAGAGTCATTACTTTGCTGACTAAGGTCCGCCTAGTCAAGGCTGTGGTTTTTCCAGTAATCATGTGTAGATGTGAGAGTTGGACTGTGAAGAAGGCTGAGCGCCAAAGAATTGATGCTTTTGAACTGTGGTGTTGGAGAAGACTCTTGAGAGTCCCTTGGACTGCAAGGAGATCCAACCAGTCCATCCTGAAGGAGATCAGCCCTGGGATTTCTTTGGAAGGAATGATGCTAAATCTGAAACTCCAGTACTTTGGCCACCTCATGTGAAGAGTTGACTCATTGGAAAAGACTGATGCTGGGAGGGATTGGGGGCAGGAGGAGAAGGGGACGACAGAGGATGAGATGGCTGGATGGCATCATGGACTCGATGGATGTGAGTCTGAGTGAACCCCAGGAGTTGGTGATGGACAGGGAGGCCTGGCGTGCTGCAGTTCATGGGGTCGCGAAGAGTCGGACACGACTGAGCGATGGAACTGAATGGGCTCCTGGCTGCCTAAGCTTTGTTAAGGACACAGATGTGCATCAAGGACGCATGTGCTGGAAGTGGAGAAGCCACTATGGTTAGTTTGTATCTACGGTGTACCTATGGTACACGCACAGGAGTTGGAAAAGTCTCTGTGATTGTTTTTGTAGCATACATGTGAGCTCTCCGGGGCACATCTGGGGTGAAGTTTAGAGAGCAGCTTGCATCTTTTTGTTGCTAGGCCACCCCTTGTTGCTCATGCCTAACTTCCCACCTAACAGTTTTAAAATACTTCCATGAAAGGAACAGTAATATTTACCCTCACTTCTTTCTTCTCTCCCCCTTTCCTTCTGTCTAACCAGTCTGCATATCTTTGTGTATTCATTTTTTAAAAAACTTATTCCCCTGTCTGGAATGCTTATCTAAATAATTAGACCACCCTCAGGAGTGAGGCTAAGAGAACTGTTTCCCTTTACCTGTATATAACCTCTAAAGATGATATTTCTTGGGTATCCTGTATTTCTGTTTATCGAAGAAACATATGAAATTTCAGGAATTAAATTACAGTGCTTTTGTTACAGTATAAATACATGAACTCTATACAGACTGGCAGATTCATTAGTCTTAAAGCAGACATCCAAGCGATTTGGGGGGTTTGGATGATACCATTTTCTCTTTTTACAGTAGATAGTCATTTCATTCTGAATGTGCGGCAGGCACAGGTTACAGCAGTGAGTTTTATGTGGTGTAGATACATGGAGGTGAGGGAAGAAACAGTGCAGAAAGTTTGCATGAACTCTGCTGAGTCGTATGTGATGTTCCTGAACTAGTCATCCCAGCAGCCATTTCCTGGAATAACAAGGTCCTTGGGATATTTTTTTCATGTATAGCCCATAAATACATTCATATTTACAGAGAGAGAGAGTATATGAATGAATGCTAGTGATAATTTGTAGAATTTGGATAACTGACTGTATTTGTCCTCTAAGCTGAGTCTCAAAGTATGCCTCCTGTTTATAAAGGGTATTTAGCAAAGCCTGTTCCTCTCCTTAACCTGAAATGATTTGCTGAATTTTAATCCTTAATTATCCACACTTCATGGGGAGCTTAGAAAATCAGAAGTGAAGAGAAAGGTCTGAGAAATCAGGGATCCTTTCTAGAGAGATCATGGCCAGAACAGTGACACTGATTTTCTACCCAGATGCTTATTAAATTTACAATTTTTAAAAATTATTATTTTTCTAATTGATGTGCTGATCCTAAAATTCTGCCCTCACTTAATATCTAAAGTGAAAATGAAAGTTGCTCAATCGTTTCTGACTCTGCAACCCAATGGACTATGCAGTCCATGGAATTCTACAGGCCAGAATACTAGAGTGGGTAGCCATTCCTTTTCCAGAAAATCTTCCCAACCCAGGAATTGAACCAGGGTCTCCTGCATTGCAGGTGGATTCTTTACCAGCTGAGCTACCAAGGAAGCCCATTTAATATCTAAACTACTCAAGAAATGATACATCCCTTCCCATCTCCTAGAACCTGTTTTGGTATTCAGATTCCTCTTTTCAAATCTGAACCGAAACCAAAGGCCCATCTCGAATCCTGCCTCCTAATGAAGGAGACTTCAAGACTGATCAACTTGCCTTGAAGGTTCCAGGAACTTGAGTCACCATCAGGCCATCTCTGTGCTGACAGGTAGAGCTCCAAATAAGAGCTGACCTTTATGTAGTGCCTCCCACACTCCAGGGAAGCAGTGTGGATTTGGCCATTAATAGAAAGAAAATTAGACTAAATGTTAGGAGTTTTGATTCATGCCCAGAACCTTCTTAGATGACCTTGGGTTTAGTTGTTTAACCCAAATGGGTCTTGGGGTCCTTATCTGCAGAATGAGAAGATTGAAATAGATGATATAGAAGTCCCCTCCTGGCTCTAAAATTCTGACTCTAAGAATATCTATTTCATTGGAATGAATCTTATTTTCAATTCATCTAAACAATTTGAAAATGCTGTTTAGAATAATTAAAGTAACACTAAGAAAGGCTTGAAAAGTAATCAACAAAATTGTGAATATCTCCCATAACGTCGTTTGTGTGACAATCTGCTAAAAATTTTTTAAGCTAATAAAATAGAAGACAAATACCAAATGAATGCTTTTTAGGAAGGCTAAGGAGACATAATGGCAACTTTCCAAAGGCTGCTAAAGCACTCCGTCTGCTCCTCCCAGCTGTTACTTCTCAAGGTGCTCGTGGGCCTTAGGAAATCTGACACAATGTCAGACAAATACCTTTCTCCCGACGCTTTTATTACCTCCTTTTCCTGAAAGTCATAATCTAACACCAGGAAGAGAAGTCATAGTCATGTCTCATTTATCTCCCAGGCTCTGCTTTCTAATTGAAATTTTTCATTCATATATCTTTCAAATAGGATTTTAAGCTTTAGTTGCAAATGTTTATATTTCTTTTCAGTTTTATAACGTTTACCTTGTCTGGAAAAAAATAACCAGGTTCTTAAAAAATATTGTTTAAACAATAAAACTTGATGCATTTTTAGAATATTAACAATTATTATTTTGATATGCCCAAGAATATACCAGAAATGAAAGAATGTTATAGTATAGGTTGCTAGTAAATGAGTTGCTTTAAGTAAATCACCCTTACTTGAAAAAGCTGTGTTCATTTGACAACTTTCAGGATGTATAATTCATCCCTAGCACGCAAAGATCTTTTTACCAAGTAGCCTTTTACCAAGGGAGTGGGGAGGGGGCCGCCTACCCCTCAGAAGCAGCTGCAGCATATTTTATGCAGATGTAAAGTTTTATGGTCTTCAAAATCAGATCACAAATATAAACTTGTGTTTCAAGTTGGGGAGATATAAGGATTTTTTTTTCGAGTGTGGGGTGGTTATTTGTTTGTTTTGAGTTATATGAGTTTCATTCTGTCTGACCCTTACCAATGGCAGCTGATGAAGACCAGAACTTGAATGATGGTGGAGGAAGCACTCTGCAAAACATGTTTGATCCTAAGTTTGAAGTTACCTCTCTTCCCAAGACGTCATTAGGGTATAGTTGGGATTACATCCTCATCTCCAAAAGGCTGCCTCTTTTATGAGTCATCAAGATAACTGCCAGTTTAATTTATGTCATTTGTATTTTCTTCTTATCAGTTTTCCAGAATACTCCGAATACACTAGACATTCAATAAATGTCAGTTGATCGGCAGCATTTATTCAGTGCCATTCTACGTGAAATGCTTCTAAAGGAAAGTGAACATTGTCAAGGGAATAGACAGTTTTCAGGTTGTCTTTCTCTTGTATTTCTGGTTCAGGGTCTACAAAGCTCAGTTGCCAGCAGAGGTAAAAACTTGTTTGTCCTCCTGTGGAGCTGGTGTTTACAAGTCTGAGTTTCCATCAGTTGAAGCAGTGTTATATCTGTATGCATCACTACATACAGACAAATTAAAATATTTTAATACTGGCCCATCCCTGTAAGTGTCCCCCTGTCTATCTAACTACACTGGTCCTTCCTTTTGACACAGGCTGCTCCACCATCCCACAACTAAAGGAATAGTTCCTGGCTTACGAGGGAGCCTCTAGAAACGTGCTCCAGTACTACTGACAGCGTCCATTCTGATAGAAGAATACTCTTCCTGTGTACTTGGAATATTTCCCCTCTCACTAGGCACTGTCCACACAGAAAGTTAACAGAAGTTCAAGAGTGATTGCACAAAGTTATAATGTGAAAGTGAAAATGTCTCTGTCATGTCCAACTATTTGCAACCCCATGGACTGTAGCCCACCAGGCTCCTCTGTCTCTGGAATTCTCTGGGCCAGATACTGGAGTGGGTTCAGTTCAGTTCAGTCGCTCAGTCGTGTCCGACTCTTTGCGACCCCATGAACTGCAGCACGCCAGGCGTCCCTGTCCATCACCATCTCCACGGTCCACCCAAAACCATGTCCAATGAGTTGGTGATGCCATCCAATCATCTCATCATCTGTCGTCCCCTTCTCCTCCTGCACTCAATCTTTCCCAGCATCAGGATCATTTCAAATGAGTCAGCTCTACAGGTGGCCCAAGTATTGGAGTTTCAGCTTCACCATCAGTCCTTCCAATGAACACCCAGGACTGATCTCTTTAGGATGGACTGGTTGGATCTCCTTGCAGTCCAAGGGACTCTCAAGAGTCTTCTCCAACACCACAGTTGAAAAGCATCAATTCTTCAGTGCTCAGCTTTCTTTATAGTCCAACTCTCACATCCATACATGACCACTGGAAAAACCACAGCCTTGACTAGACAGACCTTTGTTGGCAAAGTAATGTCTCTGCTTTTTAATATGCTGTCTAGGTTGGTCATAACTTTCCTCCCAAGGAGTAAGCGTCTTCAATTTCATGGCTGCAATCACCATCTGCAGTGATTTTGGAGCCCAGAAAAATAAAGTCAGTCACTGTTTCCACTGTTTCCCCAGCTATTTGCCATGAAATGATGGGACTGGATGCCATGATCTTCATTTTCTGAATGTTGAGCTTTAAGCCGACTTTTTCACTCTCCTCTTTCACTTTCATCAAGAAGCTCTTTAGTTCTTCTTTACTTTCTGCCGTAAGGGTGGTGTCATCTGCATATCTGAGGTTATTGAATTTCTCCCAGCAATCTTGATTCCAGCTTGTGCTTCTTCCAGCCCAGAGTTTCTCATGATGTATTCTGCAAATAAGTTAAATAAGCAGGGTGACAATATACAGCCTTGACATACTCCTTTTCCTATTTGGAACCAGTCTGTTGTTCCATGTCCAGTTCTAACTGTTGCTTCCTGACTTGCATACAGATTTCTCAAGAGGCAGGTCAGGGGGTCTGGTATTCCCATCTCTTTCAGAATTTCCCACGGTTTATTGTGATCCACACAGTCAAATGGTTTGGCATAGTCAATAAAGCAGAAATTTATGTTTTTCTGGCACTCTTGCTTTTTTGATGATCCAGAGAATGTTGGCAGTTTGCTCTCTGATTCCTCTGCCTTTTCTAAAACCAGCTGGAACATCTGGAGTTTCACGGTTCATGTATTGCTGAAGCCTGGCTTGGAGAATTTTAAGCATCACTTTACTAGCGTGTGAGATGAGTGCAATTGTGTGAAAGTTTGAGCCTTCTTTGGCATTACCTTTCTTTGGGATTGGAATGAAAACAGACTTTTTCCAGTCCTGTGGCCACTGCTGAGTTTTCCAAATTTGCTGGCCTATTGAGTGTAGCAGTTTCACAGCATTATCTTTCAGGATTTGAAATAGCTCAACTGGAATTCTATCACTTCCACTAGCTTTGTTTGTAGTGATGCTTTCTAAGGCCCACTTGACTTCACATTCCAGGATGTCTGGCTCTAGGTGAGTGATCACACCTTTGTGATTATCATCTGGGTCGTGATGCTCTTTTTTGTACAGTTCTTCTGTGTATTCTTACCACCTCTTCTTAAAATCTTCTGCTTCTGTTAGGTCCATACCATTTCTGTCCTTTATTGAGCCCATCTTTGCATAAAATTTTCCCTTGATATCTCTAATTTTCTTGAAGAGATCTCTAGTCTTTCCCATTCTGTTGTTTTCCTCTATTTCTTTGCATTGATCGCTTAGGAAGGCTTTCTTATGTTTCCTTGCTATTTTTTTGAACTCTGCATTCAAATGGGTACATCTTTCCTTTTCTCCTTTGCTTTTCACTTCCCTTCTTTTCAGAGCTATTTGTAAGGCCTCCTCAGACAGCCATTTTGCTTTTTTGCATTTCTTTTTTCTAGTCCTTATCATTTAAGAAAATAAAACAGATTCAGGGGCTAACTGAACTGGTACAGAATAGTGACTCTTCTATGGTGAACACCAACTTCTCCTGATTCAAGGACCAGGATCAATTCTGAACCATGTTGTATATCTGTTACGAAGCACAGGCAAAGTGACCGAAAATGTGAACTCAACTAGATATAGCTAAATATAGACTAAAGGCTTAAAGCAGGAAAGAACTGATATTTGGATAAGGCCAGAAACTCAAACTAATAACACATCAGAAAAATTTGTCTTCTTCATTACAAAGTGGCTGGCTGGTGGGATCCATAGTTAATCAAACCAAATGGGGCTGCTACAAGTTAAGTAACACAAGAAGTGGTTTGATGAGCAGATACTTATGGATTTACCTTGTCACTCAAATATTCCTTGCTGTAAAGGTATGCACTAACTTTGAATCTATTGCACTGGTATGTCCATATTAGAACTGATTAAAGTTTTTAAAAGAAGGAGAAACCTGAGTAACACAGTATGAGAAGCAGAGTGATATGGCATAGTTGTTTGCAAACTGCTTATTCCTGAGAACTACTCCGTACTTCATCAGTCAAATGTTTTATATACATTAGCTTGCCCCCCCCCCCCCCGCCGAGTGAAATCACCTACAAAAAATTAACCCATATGAACTTTTACTAGTTTCTATTGTAATTAATGGGAAAATAAAACTCTCTTATGGAACATAAGTTCAAGGTTAAAACAGTTACTGTCATAATATGGGTTTGTTCTTATATAGTTGTAAGTTGACTGTCTTGGGTAAGAACATGGGTTCTGGAGTTAGACTGACCTAGAGCTAAACATCAGTTTCATCACCTGTTAGCTCTTTGCCCTTACCTCTCTGAGACTCTGTTCCCCGATGAGTTTTACTTACAGGCAACAGTACAATCTGAGAGCTGTAATGAGACCAAATGAGGTACTATTGTCATCCTGGCTGGATAACACAAATTGCTGTCGAGTCTATAATCTCAGTGGCTGATTATTACAATTTGTTTCTCAGTCACCTTACAATTCTGTGGGGATTAGTGGAAGTTACTCTACTCCTTGTAATTTTTCCAGGATCCTGATATCTTGCCTCCAGGCTGCTCTTTTCTAGATTCTTGGGGCCCATGCTATTCAACCTCTTGGAGAAAAAGAGAAAGGATTATGCACAGAAAGAAAAGGAGTGTCATAAAGCTTTTGTTGTTCCAGGGGTGGAAGAAGGGGTGCATGTCCCTTGCACTGCTCCTCCTGGGGCTCCGTCACCCGGCCATATCCAGCGTGGTAGAGACCAAGGTGTGGTCTAGCCTTTGATGCTGGAAGAAGAAGGGGAGAGCAGATATCAGTGTGCAGTATGTTCAAGACTCTGTGTTTATAAAAGCGGCTGGACAGTGGTCTTTCTATTTCTAGTTCAAGCACAGAGCGCTAATATGAGGAACAAAGGCTGTTGGTATAAGAAAGAAGTGGGCTGATTCCAATGCCTAGTGTTCTGAAGCCCATCGTGGAATAGGCAGTCTGTAAATGTCAGCCCCCTTTGCCTCCCCTGTTCCCACCTCTAAGGCTCTTCCACAGAAATACGCCATGGATCTTTGGTCTGGAAATCCTAGCTGTTTTTTAAAAGTGTACCCATAATGTCCATCAAAAGATGAACAGATAAAACAAGATGTGGTGTATATACACCATGAAATATTACTCAGCCATAAAAAAGAGTGAAATAATACCATTTGAAGCCACATGGATGGACCTAGAGATTATCATATTAAGTGAAATAAATCGGACAGGAAGACAAATCTCATATGATATCACTTATATGTGAAATCTAAAGCAGTGATGCAGATGAACTTATTTACAAACCGGAAATAGATTTACAGACACAGAAAGCAAACGGATGGTTATCAAAGGGAAAAGGGAGTTGGGGAGGAATAAATTAGGAGTTTGGGATTAACACATACACACTGCTGTATATAAAATAGATAAACAACAAGGACAATATCAATGTCTTATAATAATGTAACGGAAATGAATCTGTAAAAGAATAGATAGATAGATGTGTAACTGAGTTACTTTGCTGTACATCTGGAATTAACACACTGTAAATTATACTGCAGTTTAAAAATAAATTGAGCCACACATGTGCCGCTTGAACCTTTCCTTCTTTTCTCCCCCATCTTCTTTCGTTTTCCTCAACCACCACTTGCTTTCCATTCTGTTATTGTTTGTACAAGCGTTCGATTTATCTTTTTCCTTTTCTTCATTCTAAGGAAGATAAACATGTTCACGCTGTTTTGCACTCCATGTGAGTGAGTCCTCTTGGTGACAATGGAGTGTTTTGCAAGGAGTGGCTAGTCCTATACTTGTAGATGCTACTGTGAATACTCAGAAGTTCTGCAAACCCTTTCACATTCATTTCAGTGACTTCCAGAATTCCTTCCAAGCTGAGGGAATGTGACGACAGGAAGGGCTTATGCTAGTTAGTACTCAGTATATTATATAACACCTTCGGCACACACCTTTTCGACTTACGATTTGGTGCTTACAGTTGTGAAAGAAAACTGCAGACTGCTAATCTTTGCAATATGGTTCCTGTTTTCACAGAGATTGGCAGTGATCTGTAACAAAAGCCTTGATTAGGTAGGTGTTTGAAGGGTATATCATGCCCTGTACTGTTGCCCAGTGAATGTTCATTCACATCTGGTGCTTTTAAGATAAACCATTGAAGTGTTCTGTCTCAACTGAGGACAAAACCAAGGGAGGGGGGAAAAAGCCCAGTGAAAATCCGGAAATTATAAAATCAGTTGCACAGCTCCTATAGTAATTTAACTGTGCAATTAGCTTATAGATTTATATTGATACTTCTAAATTTTAAAAGACTTTCACTTTAAAGGACCCTCAAAAGGATTATATTTTTTTCCCTTACTGTCAGTCTCACATATTAGACCTCTCACCCTTCAGTTATAGGTTCCAATCAGTTCCTCAAATGAAAACTGTTTCAAAATTTCATCTGCTTTGAATACTTCACATTCTTTCAGATATTCAGACTCTTTGATTTCATTTGCTAGACATTTGTCATGGGCCTGTATTGCTCACTGTTGCTTTTGAACCTGGTTTTAAGAGCTTTATGTTTATTTAAGTATGCAATCCCTTGCTTCCATTTCTAAAAACCTTACTATCATCTTTGAAAATTATTGAAATTCTGCTGAGTTTGAGATGCCTCGTCACCCCATGCCCCTCTAATCTAAATCACCCTCATTATCACATGTATGTAAGTATTTTTGGTATAACCTATTGCCAGATAGCTTTGAAATGTCTGCTTTTTTCCAACTCAGACTATATTTTCCTTCTCTCGGCAAATTCTCTGCATTATTCCTTAATTCATCAGTAGTTATACACTTGGGCGTCTAGTATTCTTGGCTGTGGTACAAATTGAAGCCTCAGCTATCTTGTGGCCATATGTTCTTATTTCATATGCCATGTGATTTCTAAGAATGGGAAATTCAGAGCCTCTTTTCAGTCTCCATTAAAGATTGATGGCTTAGCATACGCAAAACGTGTAAGCACAGTTCTGTCTGAGGTCTATTTACCAAGTGTTTTGAGAAATTTTGCTTCAGTTTTGATTGCCAGTTCACTCCTCACAGAATCATAGAAGAAGAAGCAAAAGGTTTCCCTTCACTCTTCTGGTGAAGAAGGTTGATAAATGAGGGATTAGAGCAATGCGAATTCCTTCTAGAGGCAATGCAGAGATCCAGAAAAGTTGGATAGCAGAAAAGTTCAGCATAGATGCTGTTCTCAAGCCAGAAACCTGAAGAGCACTACTTTCTGGAGCAGTAAGGATTTGAGGACATATTCTCTAAAAAGAGAACTGTTCGCTGGAATAGGAAGGGGATGAGGTTGCTTTCTTCATTTGTGTGCTTTGTGAATACAGAGACTGCAGATTTTATGTGTTTGGTTAGTGCCCACAGAGTGTGTGTAGACGCCTAATAAACACTGATGGTAATGTTGATGGAAAGTTCTCAGTTTGAGCTTCCATTTCTGAAGAATGAAGCCCTTGTCTCAAAGGTGTCTGTATCTTATCTCTACCAGAATCCCACACAGGCCTGGGCCTTTGGAATCATTCTCCATCAAATTGGCCATGTCCAAATTGCTAAGAGAATTTGATGATTCAGTCTACTGGTATGTTCCACTAATCTTCATGTCTGAAGTGATATCAGAGCCACACTTAATGAGTTGCAACTCTCAAATAAGTTGGTACATTGGACCTAAAAGGCTTTTTCAGGCAAGTTCAGATACCCTCTTTCCCTTATCTGCTTACTCTCAGGGGCCTTCTATAGAACGAACAGCTGCTTCTTTTCCTAAGATACAGATTTTCCTATCTGATGCTTTTGTTCCCCAGAAGAAAAGAAAGTGAAAACGGTTGTCTTCCCCTAGGATACTGAATCCAGAGCAAACTGAAGCTTTGTGGATTTCTTTTTTAGCACTTGCTTTCATATAAATATGAATAAGTGATTTCTGAATATCAGAGGTTTGGGTTAGAGGTAAATCTTTTTGAAATGCAAAACAAAATTAAGTGGTAAGACCACAAATGTTGGGATGTGTGAGTTTCCTAATGACTTATCAGGACTTAATTTATTCAGTAGCAGGTCTCTAATGAATTTCTAATGAATGAATGAATGAATGAATAGGTCCAATCCAGATCATGAAGAGTCCACAACACTCTGCTAATCTTTGCCATCCAGGGGACCCCATGGCATATAGGCGGCCACCAGGAAACTTTTACTATTTCAGTGTGTTTATCTGTCAATACATTCAGTGTTGTCCTTTGGGGCAGTGGGTACCATGAAGATGATGGTGAAAAAACATAAAGATATTAAGAAGAATTCTATGGTCAGAAATTCTTTGTTCTACTTAGAATGCTTTTAAGGGATAGCTATCTATGTGGTCTGTTTTTTAAGACTTCAGGAGGTATTGCAACCACGTCTTATCTCAGCCCTATTACAGGTGCCTAGAGATACATACTGTTGGATTTCATTGCCTTTTATTAATCATTGGGTTTGGTGGAGACCCACGCCTTTGGTGTTGGTGGGCTCTCAGTGTGTGCCATACTGACAGGCAGCACAGTCCTGTATACAGGCTCTGGGGCCAGACCACCAGCTTCTGGTCCCACCGGCATAGCCTGGGCACACAATCTCTCCAGGTCGCAGTCCTTGGCTTTGAAAAAGGGAATAATAATAATATTTCCCTCAGTGGGTTGACATGAGGGTTAATGAGCTAACATAATTTTTAAAATCTTGCCTTCGACAAAGGAGGCAAGAATATACAATGGATTAAAGACAATCTCTTTAACAAGTGGTGCTGGGAAAACTGGTCAACCACTTGTAAAAGAATGAAACTAGAACACTTTCTAACACCGCACACAAAAATAAACTCAAAATGGATTAAAGATCTAAACATAAGACCACAAACTATAAAACTCCTAGAGGAGAACATAGGCAAAACACTCTCCAACATAAATCACAGCAGGATCCTCTATGATCCACCTCCCAGAATACTGGAAATAAAAGCAAAAATAAACAAATGGGATCTAATTAAAATTAAAAGCTTCTGCACAACAAAGGAAACTATAAGCAAGGTGAAAAGACAGCCTTCAGAATGGGAGAAAATAATAGCAAATGAAGCAACTGACAAACAACTAATCTCAAAAATAAACAAGCAACTCATGCAGCTCAATTCCAGAAAAATAAATGACCCAATCAAAATATGAGCCAAAGAACTAAATAGACATTTCTCCAAAGAAGACATATGGATGGCTAACAAACACATGAAAAGATGCTTAACATCACTCATTATCAGAGAAATGCAAATCAAAACCACAATGAGGTACCGTTCACACCAGTCAGAATGGCTGCGATCCAAAAGTCTACAAGCAATAAATGCTGGAGAGGGTGTGGAGAAAAGGGAACCCTCTTACACTGTTGGTGGGAATGCAAACTAGTACAGCCACTATGGAGAACAGTGTGGAGATTCCTTAAAAAACTGGGAATAGAACTGCCTTATGAGCCAGAAATCCCACTATTGGGCATACACACTGAGGAAACCAGAATTGAAAAAGACACATGTACCCCAATGTTCATCGCAGTACTGTTTATAATAGCCAGGACATTGAAGCAATCTAGATGTCCATCAGCAGACAAATGGATAAGAAAGCTGTGGTACATATATACAGTGGAGTATTACTCAGCCATTAAAAAGAATACATTTGAATCAGTTCTAATGAGGTGGATGAAACTGGAGCCGATTATACAGAGTGAAGTAAGCCAGAAAGAAAAACACCAATACAGTATACTAACACATATATATGGAATTTAGAAAGATGGTAATGATGACCCTGTATGCGAGACAGCAAAAGAGACACAGATGTATAGAACAGACTTTTGGACTCTGTAGGAGAGGGAGAGGGTGGGATGATGGGAGAATGGCATTGAAACATGTATAATATCATGTAAGAAACGAATCGCCAGTCTAGATTCAATACAGGATACAGGATGCTTGGGGCTGGTGCACTGGGATGACCCAGAGAGATGATATGAGGAGGTTGGTGGGAGGGGGGTTCAGGATTGGGAACTCATGTACACCCATGGTGGGTTCATGTCAATGTATGGCAAAACCAATACAGTATTGTAAAGTAAAAAAAATAAATTTTTTTTAATCTTAAAAGAATACTTGATATATAGTAAGATAGAGACTTGGGATTCCTAGGATTACTGAAAGGCATTATTTAAAAGGAAGATGAAGGTACTGCCCTGGTGGTCCAGTTGTTAGGACTTTGCCTTCCAATGCAGAGGGTGTGGGTTCAATCCCTGCCTGGTTGGGGAATTAAGATCCCACATGCCTCATGGCCAAAAACACAGAGCATAATATGGAAGCAATATTGTAACAAATTCAATAAGGACTTTTAAAAAAAGGAAGGTGAAAAAGGAGAAATAAAGGCAGATTTTATTTATCTCAGAGAGTTTGGCTAAAGTACTATGACTGAAAGAGTATTTTGGAAGGTATTATTGGGTTTGATCCTCTGACATTAAAAATGCCAGATGACTTATGATGTCTGACCTAGATGGCAATAAAAAGCTGGCAGTACAGTTAAAATTCCAACACCCCCCAAAAAACACCATGGGGGGAAACTCTCTGTGAGCACTGCTGCTGCTGCTAAGTCGCTTCAGTCGTGTCCAACTCTGTGGGACCCCATAGATGGCAGCCCACGGGGCTCCCCCGTCCCTGGGATTCTCCAGGCAAGAACACTGGAGTGGGTTGCCATTTCCTTCTCCAATGCACTACCTCTACCTAAAAAACAAGAGAAAAAACCCTGAAAATGATATTTTAAACATCATTTGTTTTATACAATAAGAAACTGAACAGTTCCTTGAATTTCTCTGTAAGGATTTGATCTACTGAAGCTTTTCTTCTTACAATGGTACATAAAATCCACTCTTAAAATGAATTAGCTTCTGTTGAGGCTTCTTATACTGAAACAATTCTGATAAAATTAGAGTTTGTGCTCCATGGTAATAGTGTTAACAGGTACTTTTAAGGAACCCCTAAGATGGTAAAAATGACTCGAGACTGGTGACTTTCACTGAAGCTTGGTATGTTCTGTTAAGTAAAAATACTGAGCAAGGAGATAGTGATTGAATGTTGTCATTCAACTCTAGACTGAAATGTTACCTTATTTTTATTTGTGTATATATAGTCCACTACTTCTTCCCTCAGAGAACTTAAAGGGACTCACATGGAAATAATAATAATTAAAAAATGAAATAGAAGATGAGGACAAAGAAAAGGAAACTGTAATAACACCAACCCTGTGGGTCAGTAACTGCTTAAGTTAGATTTTATATTTAGTGCTCTGAGTTTCTGAAGAACAAAAAGATGGGGCAGTCATGATCTGTGATCTAATTCTCATTGTTGGAAGAGGAAGGATGTGTCTTCCACAGGGAAGATAAAAATCGTTCTAGCACAATTCGAAAGATTTTCTGTGGGAGACACTGAGTGATTTAATGAGTCATTTATGACAACATTTTTATAGCAAATGTAGATCTGAATTTTTTGTGGCTTTTTCTTATGGCAACATTAAAGTTAAGACCCTGGTATTAGAATGCCATGGAGTAGAGTTATTTTATAGCCTTCAGCAGGCTCTACTTGAACTTTGTTCAAAGATAGCATTAGATATCCAGTAAAGGAGGATGGATGGGCCAGCCCTTTACATGATCTTCTCTAAATGTTACTTCTCTCTAAAAGGGATCTGATGAAGAATGGAAGGTATTCCTGTCTAGGATGTGAAGCACTGATACTGCTGATTGTGGAAAATCCATATGTGAACTTTGCAACCTAGTGAGAGGTGCCAGGTTTTCAACTGTGAAAGTTGAGAGTCCTGAGTGTCTTGACTCAGGTCTTGACTCCCTAGAATATCACCCATCTTCTAGAAGGGGACACACTCTTATAATTTAAATAAATTGTCATTGATTTAAAAGTTAAATCCCCCAAATGCTTAGATATGATAAAAATCCATATTTAACTGATAGTTAGAAAACAGCTATATTCCAGAGAACAAATTAGTGGTTACCAATGGGGAGAGAGAAGGGAGGGGCAAAATAGGGGTGAGGGAGCAGGAGGTATGAATGAACTATTGGGTATAAGATGGGCTGTATGGATGTATATTGTACAACATGGGCAACAGAGCCGATATTTTGTGATAACTGAATGGAGTGTAACTTTTAAAAATTATATTAAAAATTTAAAAATACACTCTTAGAGGAAAAAAAACTATATTTCTTTTTGTCACATGAGTAGGTAACTATCACATGAAAATTTTTATTGTTGAAATCTTTTCTTCACACTTGTACAACACTGTGTTTTCTGCACTTCTACTGTAAACCAGGTTACCTCCCTGTATGTGTTTCTGCATGTGGGTATATTATTGCTTTATTTCTTAAAGGACATTTAAGAAATGTTCTTTGATGTTCATATATATGTTTTTATTTTATTAATTTTTTAAAGTATAGAACTATAGGGGCCTTATTGTTTCAAGCTCAGTAATTCAAGAATGATATTAAGAAAAAGTTAAGAATCTGCTTTCCATTGATTCTCCAGTGTACTATCCAGCATTATCAGTTTGATGGGGTTTCTTCCATACTTTTCTCTATGCTCCAGTAACTTTATTAACTGTTCATATAATGTGTCTAAAACTTAAATGTGTAATATTGGTGATTTTTTAAAATGGAGTCTTATTTATTGTGCTAGCAAGTAGGAGAAATTTTCCCCTAGGCATAATTGAGTTTCTGTAGAATACTTGTTTGTTTTTTCCTGGGGGAACAAAGGGGAGGCATTATTCTCTCTATTATTCTCTAGAATAATTTAGAAGCTAAGGACCCCACCTTCAAACAGAACCTTTCCAGTTCTAGGCAGGACGAAACTTGACAGGATGTGATAAGCTTATACTTTTCCGATGATGTTGACTTTTCTCTGATGTCAGCTTATGTCAACTGTGTGTGTGTGTGTGTGTGTGTGTGTGTGTGTAATACAAATTTAGATGTGCTCATTTATTTTGAGACTGACTCCAGCATCACAACATCAAATCTAAGTTAATTCTACACACCCTTCTCAAAATTCAACACTTTAATATCCTTTCATTGAGCTTTTGTTAAAGAGAGAAGTAATCTGTTTTATAGTATTACTTAGTGTCCATTTAGTGAGTATACAGAGTCCTAGGAACAGCGTGACCCTAAAGTTGCAAAAAGAAAGATTTAGCAAATCTGAAGTATACAGTTATAACATCACTTTAATGCCTATGATAAAATACTTGAGAATGATAAATCTGAAATAAGATCTTAACTGTTTTTTTAAAAAAGGACTACTTTGTAGTAGAACTTAAATAGCAATGGTATTTGAAACATTACTAGATGCCCAAGACTTTCAAATGATCTCTGAAATACTAGCCTAGACAGTCTTTCCATGTTTGTTAGTCATTTCTAGCTTTTTCTCAAGAAAATCAAATACACACACATACTTTCCCAGAATTTTAGTCTTAAACTTGACAACCAGGAATCACAGGTATGTGTTATATGAGTCAGTAGATGAACATCGTTGCAAAAGATGTCTAAGAAAGCAAACTGTAGTATTCTTGCTTACATGTGGGGAAATACATGGAGTGTGGGAGGTATAGGAGCATAGAGAAAAGAGTTCCAAGGTCGAGGCCATTAAGCAATGATGTGAAAGCTAAGACCCCTGCTAGGAGACTGTACTTCTTGCTAGTCTCAATGAAGCTGTAAGGATGGCCCCCTTTCCTGGAAGCTTAAAGGAACCTGAAGGAAGAGGTAGCAGCTTCATCGCATCCAGTTGGTTAATCCCCTCTCTGTCAATCACTTGCGTACGGTCTGAATAGACTATAAATTCACATTTCTGGAGCCACATGGTCAAAATAGCACTTTATATTCAGTGTGAAATTCTTAAAATGAAACCCAGCTGGCAGATGGGAAGGGTTCTGGGGGTAGGGGGAAATAGGGAGGGGAATATTGGGTATGTATGGAGTTCATGATTTTCCAGAAGAGCTTTTTATGCTTTGTGCAGATACAGGAAGATTTTTAAACATCTATGATGCAGCGCAAGTGGGTTTTTGAAACCTAAACTAAAATAGTCTAATTTATAGTGTTTCATTAAAACATAAAAGTCATTAAAGGTAGTTATGCAAGCCACTCCAAAGCCTTGCCTGTAAGGATAGAGTGATTTGCTCATTGAGGGAATTCTTTTCAATTATTTCATGAGTGCTAGTTAATTATGTCTTTCAGTGCTTTAAATAAGTCCTTGGCTTAATATCCTAAATTGAAAGAGGGAGAGATGGAGGAGGGGATGGAGAGAAGGAAGGAGGGAGAGAAAGGGGTGGGTGAGGGAGGGAGAAACAGCTAATTCGGTTCATTTCCATCTCATGTTAAGAACTTGCACCCACTGTGTGGTACACGTTTATCTGTCCAGGTTCCTTCTCTCTCTCTAGATTATGTAGGAAATATGCTATGCATTGATGATTTACAGTGTCAGTGGTCGTGTCAGAACTCAGCAAGCGTCATGCCAGAACAAGTGCTCTTAGTTATTGATCCAAGCCTTGCCATCCTTAGGTCATACCAGACACCCAGCATCTTTACAGTTTATCAAGTCAGGTTATCCCTTCTAACAGCACCAAAAAGCAGGTCCACCTTTGACCAGGTGACTACATACTTAGTGTCTGTGGCTTTATATAAAAAGTCAGAATTCAACTGTTTCAGCAGCTGTAAGAGAATTCAACTTGCCCACGTGTTTTATGCCAACTCTGTGACTAAACGTGTAACCATGCAGGTTACATGTACTTTATGTCTGGATGAGAAACTGCAGTCAAATAGGCAAGAATTTATTTCTCATATCCTTGTTTCTCTGTAATTTCATCTTCTCTTTTGGTATAAAAGATTTGATGACATAAATAGGCACCTAAAATTTACAAACCCTATATATTGAGGATTGAAGTCTAGATCCCCTTATGTTAAATATGATGAAGACAAGATATCATTCACTGAAAATAAATTTGTGGACTCAGAGAGGTAAATGTCATTTACCTGCATCATTTTACGTTATTTTATTGTTGATGCTTACCTTCTAGTGAAAAATTGTTAGCACCAGCCATCATTTGTCAGGGATTGGCATCATATGATTGTTGTTTCCAAGTGCTCTGGTAGAATTGCCATCTTACTGATGGAGAAGTCAATTTGGTAAGGGTAGAAAGAAACAGATAATAATTTTAGGGTAAAATAGGACTACTGTGAGAAACACTAATATTGTATAGTCCCTAGAAAACTCTTAAGTGTAGGAGACAGTAGTCAAGGATGTGCTAAGAGAAGGTCAGGGAAATTTTCCTGATGGATATGCTAGAAAATGGGAATAAGTTCTATTTAGAAAATATTCTACAAATGCATTGAAAATAATGTAATTTTTTAAAGAACATCTTTATTTATCATTTACACTTTTTAATCAAGGTATTATCAATTGATTTATAATATTACATTAGTTTCAAGTGAACAACATAAGTGATTCAGTATTTTTAGGTTATACTCCATTAAAAGGTTTATAAGATGATGGGTATAGTTCTCCATTCTGTACATTGTATCTCTTAATTCCATGCCCATAATGTGGCACTCCCACATCCCTCTCCCCACTGGGAGCCACTAGTTTGTTGGATATTTTTAATCTGTGAGTCTGTTTCTGCTTTGCTATATACATTAACTTTCATTATTTTTTTCAGTTCAGTTCAGTTCAGTTCAGTCGCTCAGTCGTGTCCGACTCTTCGCAACCCCATGAATCGCAGCACACCAGGCCTCCCTGTCCATCACCATCTCCTGGAGTTCACTCAGATTCACGTCCATCGAGTCAGTGATGCCATCCAGCCATCTCATCCTCTGTCATCCCCTTCTCCTCCTGCCCTCAATCCCTCCCAGCATCAGAGTCTTTTCCAATGAGTCAACTCTTCGCATGAGGTGGCCAAAGTACTGGATCTTCAGCTTTAGCATCATTCCTTCCAAAGAAATCCCAGGGCTGATCTCCTTCAGACTGGACTGGTTGGATCTCCTTGCAGTCCAAGGGACTCTCAAGAGTCTTCTCCAACACCACAGTTCAAAATCATCAATTCTTTGGCGCTCAGCCTTCTTCACAGTCCAACTCTCACATCCATACGTGACCACTGGAAAAACCATAGCCTTGACTAGACGGGCCTTAGTTGGCAAAGTAATGTCTCTGCTTTTGAATATTAGTGATATCATGCAGTATTAGTCTTTCTCTGACTTATTTCACTAAGCATAATATTCTCTAGTCTTTCCACATTGCACAGATGGAAGAATTTCATTCCTTTTTATGACTGAGTAATATTCCATTATACATGTATAAGTAAGTAAGTGAAGTCACTCAGTTGTGTCTGACTCTTTGCGACCCCATGGACTGTAGCCTACCAGGCTTCTCCATCCATGGGATTCTCCAGGCAAGAATACTGGAGTGGGTTACCATTTCCTTCTCCAGGGGATCTTCCCAACCCAAGGATTGAACCCGGGTCTCCCGCATTGGAGGCAGACGCTTTAACCTCTGAGCCACCAGGGAAGATACTGCTGCTGCTGCTATTTTACATGTATACCACATCTTTATTCAGTAGGCTCATGATGGCTTTGGGTTTTTTCCATATCTTGGGGACTGTAAATAGTGCTGCTATGAACTTTGTTGTACATGTATCTTTTCAAATTAGTGTGTTCATTTTTCCAGATATATGCTCAGTGGTGGAATTGCTGTGTCATATGTTAGTTCTGTGTTTAGTTTTTTGAGAACCCTCCATACTATTTTCCACAGTAGCTGCACCAGTTTGTGTTCCCACCAGCAGTGTACAGGGGTTCCCTTTTCTCCACATCCTTGTTCTTTTCTAAAGTCTTTATCACATTTATTGCAATACTGCTTCTGTTTTATGTTTTGGCTTTCTGGCCATGAGGCATATGGGGTCTTAGCTCCCTGTCCAGGGATCAAACCTGCGTCTCCTGCATTAGAAGGTAAAGTCTTAACCAGTGGACTGCCAAGAAATCCCTAGGTGTTCTTTCTGATGTAGCCGTTTGGACCTCTGTGAGGTGATTCTCATTGTTTTGATTTGTATTTCCCTGATAATTAGCAGTGTTGAACATCTTTTCATGTGCCTATTGGTCATCTGTATGTCTTCGTTGGAGAAATGTGTTTGGGTCGTCTGCTTATTTTTTTTAACTGGGTTATTTGTGTGTGTGGGGAGGGGGTTGGTATGAAGTTGTATGAGCTGTTTATATATTTTAGTTATTAATTCCTTGTTGGTTATATAATTTGCAAGCGTTTTCTCCCATTCTTTAGTGTGTTTTTTTGTTTGTTTTTTCCATGGTTTCCCTTGCTTTACAAAAGCTTCTAAGTTTAATTAGGTCCCATTTGTTTATTTTTGTTTTTATTTCTTTTGCCTTTGGAGATAGATCCAAAAGAAAATTGTTACAATTTATGCCCAGTGTTCTGCCTGTGTTTTCTTCCAGAAGTTTTATGGTTTCTGGTCTTCTTAGGTCTTTAATCCATTTTGAGTTTGTTCTTATATATTATGTGAGGAAATGTTCTAATTTCACTGTTTTACATGTAAACTGTCCAGTTTTCCCAGCACCACTTAAGAGACTGTCTTTCCTCCATTGTATATTCATGCCTCCTTTGTTGTAGATTCATTGACTTTAGACATATGAATTTATTTCAGGCCTCTCTATTCTATTTCATTGACCTGTGTATCTGTTTTTGTGCCAGGAGTATGCTGTTTTGACTACTTAAGCTTTGTCATATAGTCTGAAGTCTGAGAGGGGGATACCTCCAGCTTTGTTCTTTTTTCTCAGTATTACTATGGCAGTTCTGGGCCTTTTGTGATTTCATTTAATTTTAGAACTGTTTGTTCCAGTTCTTTGAAAAATATCATGGGACATTTTGGTAGGGGTTGCACTGAATCTATAGATTGCTTTTAACAATATTAATCCTTACCATCCAAGAGCACAGTATATATCTTTCCAGTTCTTTGTATCATCTTTAATTTCCTACACCAGTGTTTTATAGTTTTCAGAGTATAGGTCTTTCTCCTCCTCGGTTAAGTTTATTCCTAAGTGTTCTTCCTCCTGCGATTTTAAACAAGATTTAAAAAAAAATTCTCTGTTGAATAATTCATTAGAATTATGATGTAGAAAAGAGACACATGTTTGTATATTAATCTTATATCTTTCAGCTTCACTGAATTCCTTTACTGACTGATTCTAATAGTTTTAGGGTGGATACTTTCGGATTTTCTATATGAGATATCATGGTATCTTCAAATAGTGACAATTCTACTTCTTCCTTTCCAGTTTGAATGCCTTATTTTGTCTGATTGTTGTGGCTAGGACTTCTAATACTATGGATACTGAACCATTCCTGGATCTTTGGAATAAATTCAACTTGATCATAGTATGTGATCATTTTTGCATATTGTTGGATTCATTTTGCTAATACAGAAAGTCCCCTACAAATGAACCTTTAAGTTGTGAACTTTCAAAGATGCAGACGAGCATTCACATGTCCAGTCATGTAAGTGAAGTGAAAAGTCGCTCAGTAGTGTCTGAC
Source organism: Ovis canadensis (assembly GCF_042477335.2). Taxonomy (NCBI): domain Eukaryota; kingdom Metazoa; phylum Chordata; class Mammalia; order Artiodactyla; family Bovidae; genus Ovis; species Ovis canadensis. The sequence continues at coordinate 38,278,180 of NC_091260.1, forward strand.
TCTTTGCAATCCCATGGACTATACAATCCATAGAATTCTCCATGCCAGAATACTGGAGTGGGTAGCCTTTCCCTTCTTCAGGGGATCTTCCCAACCCAGGTATCGAACCCAGGTCTCCCTCATTGAGGGCAGATTCTTTACCAGCTGAGCCACAAGAGAAGCCCAAGAATACTGGAGTGGGTAGCCTATCCGTTCTCCAGCAGATCTTCCTGACCCAGGAATCACACCCTGGTCACCTGCATTGCAGGCAGATTCTTTACCAACTTAGCTATCAGGGAAGTCCTGTAAGGTGTGAGTGAAATTGTAGCTTGCCCTCTGTCTGCTATTGCTGACAATCTTTCAGCTCTAGAATCTCCTACATCTCCTCCCTCCTCTAGTCAGTAACTCTTCTTGCCTGTTCACTTGATGCCAGCCCCTGTATGCCAGCTATTGTACTATTGTACTTTTCAAAGTACTGTAATGTAAGACTAAAAATGTTTTTATTTTTGTGTTGTTTATGTATTATATGTATGAAAAGTCTTATAAAGCTATTATAGTACAGTACTATATAGCTGATTGTGTTAGTTGGGCACCTACACTAATTTTGTCAGACTTTAGAAGACATTGGACTTAAGAACACACTCTCCAAACAGAACTCATGTAAAGAACTTACTGTATCTTGGAGATTTTTGCATCTATATTCATCAAAGATGTTGGCCTATTAATTTTCTTTCTTTGTAATGTCTCTCTGTTTTTGGTATTAGAGTAATGATGGCCTCATAGAATGAATTTGTGAGTGTTCCATCCTCTTCAATTTTTTGGAAATGGTTTGAGGATAGATGTTAATTCTTCCTTATATGTCTGGACCCAGGTGCCTCTGCATTCCAAGATAGAATCTTTTCTCCAGTCTTGGCCACCCCAGATGCAGTGCCATGCTGTGACATGGAGTGATCGGGGCCAGAGTTGACTCAGTTCATGCTGGAGCTTACAGCCCTAGGGAGTCATGGGAAAGCCAGCATCCTAGAGCAGACCTCTCTCCACCCTGCCCCAGGGCAAGCCCTGTGTGTTTCTCAGGAGTAGCATTCAGGCTTCCCACAGTCCTTCTGTTGGTCTCAGTAGTCTTCCAAAAAGCCAGGTGGACTGGGACACCCAACATGGTTCACTCCCCAGGGCAACTGTCCACCCTTGTAATCTCTTTCTTCTGAGTTTCCTCCCAGAGGCGCAGATCACAACCTGATCGCTTTCCTTTCCTTCCTACTCAGTCACCTGAGTATCTTTCTTATAGCCTTAGTTGTAGAGTCCTTCTGCCAGCTTCTGGTTAGTTTTCAGTGAGAACTGTTCCAGATATCGAAATATTTTTGATGTGTTCATGGGAGAAGATGAACTCTATAACCTCTTACTATACCATCTAGATCCAAACCCTCAATGTTTATTATTTTTTAAGGATATTATATTTAATAATGAGGAATCCAGTTTTAATCGTAATTTGCTTTCACAAATAAGACTGTTTCTGTAGGAGACTGCAGGGGTGTGGGTATGTGTGAGTACGAATTTGAGTATTTTAATTTTATTTATTTATACTGTACTTTCTTTCACAAGAGGATTTGAGGTGATAGACTCTAATATTGATTCTGACAGTGGATATGATTTTATGCAACACTCTTTACTCAGACTGAAATGGGTGTTAATGACTTCCCCTCTGAGAAGGTTTTTGATTCAGACAGAAGAAAATGTGTGATTTGAAATATACAGTTAGAAGCTCTCTTATCCAGACTGACCTGAACTGATAATCAAGAACTGGTTAAAGTATCTTGTCATTAAAAAAATTAAATATATGCCCTAAATAATTTGAGTTAAAACATACAAATGGTACTGACCTTTTGATATCGGTCCAAGGCCTTTTCTCTGAGTATGTGGCCACTAGTCAGAGTTCTGTATTACATTTCCTGCATAAAACACAATCCTTCCTTATGATTTTCAGCTCCTGTTTGCTTAAAGTGGAACCATAGTTAAAAACACTTGAGCTATCTTCCCCATTCCCTCCCATTCCTTTAGAGTTATCTTACCTAAATCTAATTCCACAGCAGTTTGTTTTTAGTGACTCTTTTTTCTTGATTTCTTTGAACCCATCCCATTTAGTTTTCTGTAGAAATAGAAATTCCCCTTTCAGGTTCACATTTCACTCATTAGTGTCACATTTAACAAGATTACTTAATGATAATGACAAGTCTGATTGCCTTAGTACAGAATTATGAATAACTCAGGAGCAGAAATGAGCAGATGTGCCAGAGAGCAGTCAGCCCCAGTCATGAGCATCAACTGCCCCCGTCTTGAGCATCAAGGGTATAGTCTCGTCATTCCAGTGTTGTATCCACCAGGCATGGATGTTGACTGTGTAGACAGCTTTAATCCTTGTCTTGTATTAGGGTGATGAAGAGTCAGCTAATCCTAGACAATTAAGTGAAGGTTAATTGAGAGAGTTTTGATCGTAACTGTATGAAATTTTGTTTTGAAACCAGCTAAACACTTGTCTTCCTTTGTGACTGCTTGATTTTTAACTCGTATTACACCACCAGTCCCTCTTTTGGATCAGTTATATGGCAAATGTTATTATTTCTGTCATGCCTTCTTTTTCTTCATGGCACTTATTTCTCACTGGACTTCATTTACTTACATATTCACTTAGTATCTGTCCATTTCTTCCACTGCTGGGTAAACTCCATGAGGCCTGGGACTTGAACTGTGGACCTTTGTATCCCCAGAGCTCAAAACAGGGAATATGGAGAGTGAGAGAAATGTGACTGCTTCTTTCTAGCACTTGTTTCAGGCCAGTTTGACATTCTCACTGGTCCCCTACCAAGATCGAGTGACTTCTACTTTGAAAAAGAAAGGACAGAGAGTACGTCCCATCGACCTTCGGTGCTCCTCCGTGGGGAGCTTTCCAGTCCAGTTGCTGAATCTCCTGATTCCAGGGAAGGAACCTGATGGTTCATGTTGATAAACCATGCACTGAATCATTAACGGGGCTTTCTTCTTTGATTTTTGCCTGTAAAAAGTCAGTTCAGAGTGGAATTGTTCTGCCTCAGCATTACTGATGTCTGGGGTGGATAGCACTTTGTTGAGGGGAGGGGGACGCTGTCCCGTGTATGTTAGGGTGCTTGGCAGTATCCCTGACTATCACCTACTATATGCCTGTAGCAAGAATCCCCTTTACCTGCTTCCCAACCGCCCTCTGCCAAGTTGTGACAATCAAAAATACCTCCTGATGTTGCTTAATTTCCTTGGGTGAGGGAAGTGGATAGGTAAGGAAATAGTTGCCTTGTCTCTTCTCCCTAGTTGAGAGCTAATGGTTTGGACTAGTCCTGGGCTGACAATAAGGACTCAAGGCCACACTAACAATGCTGTGGTAAATCCAGTCAATTGGTTTTTGAACCTTCATTTCTGGTGTTCTCTTTATGTCTGATTGTAATGTTCTCCAGACTTGTATTTCACAGGCTTTATTCCGAGTTCAGCTAGTCCTGTGTGGGCTTTTTTGGCTAAAATTCCTCAAGACAGATTACCACTTAGCTTTTCTTTCCTCAGGCTGCCTGCAAGCCTCTTTCCAAGCTCATGTTTCTCAGTTGCCAGAATCTTAGGCTCCTGACTATATTGCCAGCAGGGAAAGAAATTCTCTCCCTGTGACTAACAGCATGGCAGTTTGTCACAGGCCGTTTGTTACCTGTTCCCCTTGCTCAGATGTGCGACTGAGGCGGCTGTCAGCTTTTTCTGCCTTTCTCCCCCATCTCGCCACGCCTTCCTGTTTTCTCTTTTCCTCCCAGTGTTTCCATGGTGGCTCCTTGCTGGAGCCAGAGGACAAGCTGCTGACAGGAATATCCTTTGAATATCTCTGCATCTGGACAGGGCCACTGGCACCCTCCATTGGCGGCTGAGCGATGCATGGCTTGCCATATTTGTCTGTCTCCTGTTTAAGGCCCAAGAATTTGAATCTGCTCCAACGTCTAAATGTTGTTGTTGTTAGGACAGCATGCTGCCATAGTACCACAAGTCCAATATTAAACATGTTTATTTGGGTTCCATATATTAATATTTTGATTTGTTGCTTCTGCTGTTGCTTTCTTATACCTCACAACTGTGACACTGAGGTAAGGGGACACATTAAGTCCATTATAAAAGCCAAATAAACCAGAATATATAAACTATATTTTAAAGATTTCTGTGTCTTAACCATTGCATAAATATATTTTTTCCTGATATTTTGTTGAGTCAAAGAATTCTTTGAGTTGGCCAACTGATAGTGGTTTATTGAAGCACATTAGGGTACCAATATTGAATAAGCAAGAAGTTGCACCTTGAAAAATCAAAGCCTGTCCTCCTGCTTGTCTGATCAGATAGCCATTGATCAAGGTGTATTTACGGCATGGAGACTTATGTAACAGGAAAAACTGAGTATGAGGCATGGCCAGAAACCAATTTGAAAATATACAAGAGTGCTTTTCAAAAACATTTGAAGTGTGAAATAGTATAATCATTGTCATTCATGTGTCAGGTAACATCAAGTTACTGCGAATGTTTTAGTAAAGTCAGTCTTTAGGGGATGAAATTTGATGTGCACTCTGAGGCACATGTTAGATTTGAAATATACCAGGCTCGGGGTCTTCTTTCTCTCATACCATTTTGCAAAATCACAGGCTATGGTGGAAAAGCATGCAGTTTTGTAACACAAAAGCATAAATTCTCAGATTGGAAGGTCCTCCGAGCACATCTACCAGTCCCAGTCTAAGTATTTAGCTAGCCAGAGGAGGAATAATCTAATTGAATCGATCCATTTCAATACTGAGGCAGACACAATTGTTGGTAATAGATGAGGTGGTTTTTTTTTTTTTCCAATACCTCTTAACTTCATAAACTATGAAATTCATATCTTCAATATGCGCTTTACAGTAGCAGGGTGTCTATCCCCCCCACCCACCCACTCAGCCATTTCAATATACACAGTTAATGAGTATTAAGTTAAAAAAAAATAACCTTAAAAGAATCAATTTCATGGAGAATGCATCTAGTTAAGCAAGCCATTTAAACAACATTTTCCTCGTGTGTAGCAGACCATTTTATAAGTTACTGATAGCTTTACAAGCCTGTGTTTCAGACAAGCTAATTGGCTGTCTCTGATGTGTTTGGGGCTTTCACTCATTAACTCTCCTTCCTGTCTAGTACATACTTGACTAGCTCTCATTCATATAGGTGGGACTAAACAACCATATTCTCTTGCCAGGAGAAAGTTTTTCATAGATAGATTTTTTCCTACTTATAATATTTACCTTCTTGAAATAAAAATAAATCGTAATGAGTATTCTCCCAAACATAGAAGATGCGGAAGCAAGTGTAACATCCCAGAAGTGCTTGGCATCCAAAATGAATGCTGTTTTGAAAGAGTGAAATAAAGGAAGGAGAAAAGAGGAAAAAGAAAATGGTGAGCTGTTGGAAACTGGCTGCCTCTTCAATTAACGGCTGTGTTATAGATGTTATTGAAAAGTCCGATGCCTGCACCTGCATGCAAAGACAAGTGTACTGATGCTTCTCTTTCTGCATATGTCAATGCTTTCCATTCTCTGAGATAAAGATTAGTTGCTTTATTTGGACATAGATTAAAGGAATAGCTCAAAACGTAAGTGTCCTGTGGGTCCTGGGATTTCTGGACTGGGTTCTGTTTTCCATGATAGGCTGTTTACTTTTCTGTTTGCAAAACAATTCACTGCAGCTGCCTGCAGGCATTTGTATATATTAGAGTTTAAATCACTTAGGCCTACAGTTTTGAAACTGTTCATGAAATCCCACCTTCTAAACCTTAGCCTAATTAATTGTGAAGAGTGGTGACTTCTCTCCAATACTGAGTCTGTCTCCTTTACTAACATTTTAATATGGGATGAAATATACTACATATTGTGTTGCCCTTATCATTATAGTTTCATTGTACTGAGTACACTTATGTCTGACATTGTACTGGGTACATGAGAGGATACAAAATCATTTTGTCATTGCCTGTACCCTCAAGGAACTGACTCATACGTGTGAAAAAAATTAGCGAATAACTATCCAAAATCTGTGTGACCTTAGTAAAACTAGAAGATCCTAGTGAATCTGGGTGAAAATGAAATTCACATTAAACTCATGGACCTGCTTCATCCCCAGTGAGTCTGAATATCTTAACATATTAATTTGTATAATTATTGATAATGTCTGTTAAAGAGAAAGTAATGGTTCATATAACTGCATTCATAATTGTCAAAAAGCAGAAGAAACGCAAATGTCCATCAGCTGGTGAACCTGGATAAACAATATATAGCATATGCATATAATATAACATTCAGCTGTAAAAAGGGATGAAGTACTGATGTATGCTGTACATGGTGAGCCTTGAAAGCACTATGCTAAGTGAAAAAAAGCAGGTACAATTTAATTTAAAATATGTAAGTGATCAGAATTGGCCTCCTATGTAGAGAGGTATGAGAATTTAAACTTGTAAATAGAATATTCCAGAACTTGAGAGTCATTGAATATATAAATTTAATGGAAGAAATTTTTAAGAATTCTTAGTGGAAAAAAAATCTTAACTATTTCAGGATGTTTGATTCTTAGACAGTCTAAATGCTTAAAGAGAAAACTGAATATATTATATTTATAAACGAAGTTTTGAAATGGACCTAAACAGTAATTCAAGTTTTTTGAATGTATTTGTTAAAACTTAACAAATGTATAGATAGAGTATTAAGATTTTTAAGTTAACTGTAATAGCTTCAACAAAAACTACATTTCAGATACTATAAATTTAATAAATGGTATAGTCTCTTTTAAAACTGCAAAGTAACAATAACTGGTATTTCTGTGCGCTAGAAACCATCCTAAGAGCACCAAAACCCCTCAGACTGACAGGTTACCCCACACGCTGGAGATCCCGTGGCCTTTAGGAAGTCTCCACATGAAAGAAACCCAGGCTGAACCCAGAGAGGAAAGAAGGGGTGCTTTGCTGAGAGATGACCCTTCTGTCTGCTAGACCACAATTGAAAACATCTGAAGTTATAAGTGGATCTTGGCCAGGTTATAAAAGCCAACTTCTCTGTCCCCCTAAAGTGTGAGGCACAGTGGAGAGGAGGAGGGCTGGCAAGCCAGGTCACACTGAGGCCCCTGCCAGGCGCTCCTCGAGCCTCTGCTGGACAGAGCAGGAAGCTGCAGGAGGCTGTAGCCAGGGCTTGGCAATTTTTTTTCTCTAAAGGGCCAGATAGTAACTCTTCTAGGCTGTGTAGGATACACTGTCTCTGTGGAAATGACTCACCTTTGCCATTGTGTCATGAAAGCAGCCATAAATAACTGAATAAGCATGACTGTGTTCCAATAAAACTTTATTTACAGGGAATTCATAGTGCCTAAGTGCTGAGGAGGCAACCAATGGTGGCTACTGTGACTAAGGTCACTTTGAAAAGTTTCTTCTATAACATTAGGGCTTCCCCTTAGGATGACAGGAAGACATCTCCTGCATCTTCAGAGGTGACCCTCCCCACCTGTGGATGGAGGCATCTGGGGTGGGAAGCGAGAGCCGGAGCAAGGCCCGTGTGCAAGAATCACCCCAGCTACAGCGGGCCGGGTAGGATAACTGGAGTAGAGAAGGGTATAGATGGAGAGACCGGATGTATTTCATTGCTCCCCGAACACAGGAAGCACTCCTATCTAAATCTATGCCTTTTACAGTGATGATCTGCTGGGAAACTTTGGGGCTAAGTGAAAATCACCTCTACCCCCAGATATATCAAAAAAGAGAAAATAGATGTAATTTGCTCTGTAATTCCAGGTTAACAAATTAAACACAAATAAGAATGTTTTTCAGGTCCTAAATCTCACTACCAAAGCAAATGGGATGATTTTATTTGGCTCTTCTGGGGAAGGCTAAATCCTCCTGTGCAGTGAAATACCGGATCTCTATATAATTACTATCACAACATACAGCATTCTGTACACGTAGAGGTTACTGCCTGGGCAAGAAGACTTCTAATAAGGGTGAGGCTCAATCACAGGTCATAACCTGCAGTCATTTGTCTGGTTTTTAATTATTCCAAGGTCAGACATGCCGCACTTTGCTTAAGAAACAAGCCATATTATCAGAACTACACTTCTTTTTTACACCCAGTGTTCTTGAAACCAATTGTCCATTATAAACATAAACCCCAAAGTAATATTGTCATATTGGTTAGCATCAAATTGTCATTTTCTGGTCCCTATTACGGTAAAAAGAAATAATATCTATCCTATGTAGTAATATCTTTGGGACTGTGGCAAGTTGGTTTTACTTGTATTGCTTATTTCTACCTTTAATGACACAGTTAGTGCCTTTCTAAGAATCCTGCAAGCAGTACAATGAAAAGGAGAACAGCTGGTGCTGCTCTCTCTAGACTAACCTTTCTTTGAACCAGCTGCCAAGAATGCACTCCAAAGAATCTTAATGATGCCCAGCCACTTCATCTCCAGACCCTGTCCTGGAGCCATGGCTTGGGCAAAGTTCTCTTTGACTTTGTTGAAGGTGAAACCTGTTCCATGAACTTCTGCAGTAAAAAAAAAAAAAAAAAGCTAAGCTGGAGAACCCCTTTGCAAACATTCATACAAGATGCATGTACTTAGTGATGTGCTAGTAAGAGCTTAACAACCAATTCTCTAGAAAGAAAAAGTCCTAGTTTGGTACTCTTGCAGATTTCCATGGTGTAAATACTCCAAACCATGGCCAATTTCTTGACCTCTATGATTCGACATCCTTGTGTCGGGAGTTGGAAAGAGAACGCACAGAGTCAATATTTAAATACAAAGGTTCTTCCCCAGTGTGACATGTGAATACAGTGAGTGACTGCAGGAAGGAGCTAGATTGTAGCCAAGGCAAGTCCCACTCCCTTTTTAATAGTCATGGACAGTCGCCTACAAAGTTTATAATACATTCAGGCCTTCTTTGCATCCTTTCTTAATTGGAGCCCTGGGGTAAATTTATCATCCAGACAGAACTTTTTTTTTTTAATTAGAGAGAGAGAGAGAGAGAGAGTGTGTGTGTGTGTGTGTGTATTAGTTGCTCAGTTGTGTCCAACTTTTTGCAATCCCATGGACTGACTGTAGCCTGCCAAGCTCCTCTGTCCCTGAAATTCTCCAGGCAAGAATACTGGAGTGGGGTGTCATTCCCTTCTCCAGGGGATCGCCCAACCCAGGGACTGAACCCAGGTCTCCTGCATTGCAGGCAGATTCTTTAACATCTGAGCCACCAGGGAAACCTGTAATTGAAGTATAGTTGATTTATAATGTTATGTTAGTTTCAGGTGTACGGCAAAGTGATACATATACACATACATATTTAATGTGTGCATTAAATGTATACCCTTAATATACACACATATATATTCTTTTTTATATTCTTTTCTAAGTTATTACAAAGTAGCAAATATAGTTCTCTGTACTACATACCAGGTCCTTGTTTATTTTATATATAGTAGTATGTATCTATTAATCCCAAACTTTTAATTTATCCCTTACCATACTTTTATCAAAGAGTTAAGAATCAGTATGAACCTGTCTCAGAAAAAACATTATTCATGCAGATCTCTTTAAAGACCATGCAGTGGGCACATTGCTGTAACGAAGAAATCCTGTTGAATCCACTGAATTCAGGACAGTGACATGAGTTGTGTTCTCTCACATCATCCTCCAGCGTTCCCTTCTACCCAGCAAATCCACTAACTGCAGTTTTTTCCCAGCTTTCTGAATTTTGTTGACAATCCTCACCCTGTCGTCTCTACTGTCTGTCTTACCTGTTGACCTGTCACTGTTGGTTTGGAAGGAGCTGCAGCTGTCAGCCTAGACTCCGTGAGTCCTGATTCCTTCACAAAAGATGAAGAAAGAAGGCGCCTTTATTCCCAAAGTTTTCTTTAACAATCTTCTACCAATATTCTTCTTACTCAAATTGATGTACATGATTTCAGAATTATTCCAAATAGTCATATCCCTCTTTATTTGAATCAGTCACTTTTCATACTTTCAGCTGAGATAGAATCGTAGTGCTCTGAGTGAAAAAGCCTTTCGTAAAGTGGTCAGCACTAAGCTGTACATGGCCACCAAGAGGCCAGGAATGAGGAGGGGACTTGTAATCTGAAAACACAAATGGCGAGGACCATTCCCTTGTCAGGCTGTTGTTTCTGTTTTGCTTTGTTTTTGTTTTATAATATTCTCTTGAATCAGTGGGACCCTGTATGTTAGCAAGGGGAGCACTGGCACAGGTAGCTCATTAGAGCAACACTCTCCAGGCTCATTCGAGCAACACTCTCCAGGCTCATTCAAGAAGTAGGGGTTGAAGGACTGAAGCTTTGGGAAGCCAGCTTTCAGGATGCAGATTTCCAAACCTCCTTATTCAGCTCCTCACCCTACCACCTCCACCCCCAAGCAATGAGAGGTCCACTGTAATCAGCTAGTTTCCTGCAGAGAGAACATATGTATTGTGTGTAGATGGGGATCTGGGGAAGCAGCAGGGTTGGAAATATCTAGCTCCCTGGAGAAGGAAATGGCAACCCACTCTAGTACTCTTTTTTTTGGGGGGGGAGGGCACCCGGATATGAACCGCACTCTAGTACTCTTGCCTGGAAAATCCAATGGACAGAGGAGCCCTGTAGGCTACAGTCCATGGGGTCACAGAGAGTCGGACATGACTGAGTGACTTCAATAACAATAGTGTGTGACTTAAAAAAGCAATTTAAAAAAAAGAAGAAAGAAAATATCCAGCTTCTAGCTCTAGTGGTGAAAGTATGGAAAAATAAGCGAATCGCTCCAGATAGGGGCAAGAGATTCCTGCAGGAGCAGGACTGTGCCAGGTGATATTCTGGACATGCAAGGGGGAAGTATTCTTTTAGCTGTAGCAGGGACTGGTTGGTACTAATGGCATTGCATTCACTAGGAGTAGGGGTGGCATATTCTAAGGTACACAACAGAGTCCCACATATCCTGAAAAGTTGTCACACCTTGACAGACATGAATGTGGGTCAAAGTACTGTTTATAAATATCTGAGCTTACAAAGCAACTCCATGTAACATGAGAACAGTAACCCCTTGGGTGTAGACCCTGCTCCCCAAAAGTGTTTAAAGGAAGACAAAACCAACTCTGACCATGCACTACTTACATGGTGTCATAACAAAAACAGAAGAAAAACAAGCAGCTTATCATTATAAATAAGATTTGCAGGTTTTTAAAAAGGAAAGACCTATCTTTACGGTTCAGAAACTGTTTACATGACTTTCAGAAATTTGGTCACAACAGGTTTGCAGGAATTAAAAATAAAATTTTTTAAAAATATTTATTTGTTTGGCTGTACCAGGTCTTCGTTGTAGCACGTGGAATGTTTGCTGTGGCACATGGGATCCTTAGTTGTGGCATGTCAACTCTTAGTTGCAGTGTGTGGGATCTAGTTTCTGACCAGGAATTTAACCCAGGCCCCATGCATTGGGAGTACAATCTTAGCCACTGACTGCAAGAGAAGTCCCCAAAATAAAATTTTTGAACATGTTTTTTGAAGGGCAAGATAGGGAAAACAATGAATATCATTATAACCTCATTAGAGGTTCGTTACATATGAAAGAATTATTTTGTTACTTCTCCACTCAAGGACACATGAAAGACATCTCCCACCCAACTAGGGGGTCTCCTGTGCTATGCAACATGTCACAGGTTTAACAGCTGCTACAATTAGCAGCAACGAGAGGGTACCAATTTGTCCCTGTTATATTAGGACTTTACAGTAAATGCGATGTGTGGATAATGGAATGCAGTAATGCAGGTCACCCCACAGTTTTGTGAAGGAAGAAAGGGCCCTGATGCCAGGCTAAAATAGGTTGGCAACTTATGGTGGCTTTGTTTTCCTATCTCTAGGGTGGATTCATGGCCACTGACAAATGCCCACTCTCTGTGGCCATCCCGAAAATAGCTCAATGACCGCAGGTTGCCAGGCAGCTGTATTCTGATGTCATTGCCCCAAGTGCCATCACCAGAAGCCAATGTGAAACAACCACCAGCTCCTAATTCCAGCAGTTTCCAGTTAGCCATGACATTTAAGCAGCTGATAAAGCAGTCAAAAAGAGTTGGGTTCATTTCTCTTGAGTCATTTTTTAAATGTTTATTTTGATTAGAAAGTAACCTTTAAAAAATGATGTTCATCATAAAAAACAGATCTCTGCCTCACAGGCAGTCTTTTTAACCTTGAATATGATATATAAGCATATGATTGATGTTGGTCAAACTTAAACACCTTCTTTACAATCATACTCAGGCATGTAGAAGGACAGAAAAAGCAATGTGGACAAGTTGAGTGTGTGAGTAGGTAATTTTTATTGTAGTATTGGGAGGAGGTGGTAAAATGTGCTCTTCAGATTAATATAGGAAAACAAAATAAAAATTTTATCCTGAAGAAAAAGTCCAAGACAGAACATTGTCTTCATCTTCCCCTCTTTTGTATTGTACTCTGTTTTTAGGAACATAAAACTCTGAATAGGGAAAAGCTATGTTCCCACAGCAAACACAGTCACTTGCTGTACTTGAATATCATTGGAATGCCACACTTGTTTTTTAAATATTGTAAATGTAGAGTGGTGTGGAGTCATTTGGATACCAGTAAAGTGAATATAGGAGAATTACATACCCAGTTAGGTTACAGATCTGAAGAATTGACGCTTTTGAACTGTGGTGTTGGAGAAGACTCTTGAGAGTCCCTTGGACTGCAAGGAGATCCAACCAGTCCATCCTAAAGGAAATCAGTCCTGAATATTCATTGGAAGGACTGATACTGAAGCTGAAACTCCAGTACTTGGACTACGTGATGCAAAGAACGGATTCATTTGAAAAGACCCTGATGCTGGGAAAGATTGAAGGCAGGATGAGAAAGGGATGACAGATGATAAGATGGTTGGATGGCGTTAGCTAGTCAATGGACATGAGTTTGAGTAAACTCTGGGAATTGGTGATGGACAGGGAGGCCCGGCCTGCTGCAGTCCATGGGGTCGCAAAGAGTTGGACACGACTGAGCGACTGAACTGAACTGAACTGAAAGTGAATATGGGAGAATTAGATACCCACTTAGGTTACAGATTTGAAAATCTCAGGTTACCCACCATGGTTGTCGGCTTAACACCAGTAGGCTCCTTCATCTGGTGACCACCCTGTAATCAAAGCTCCCATTTCCTTCAGGAACAACTTCTGAAACCTTTGGACATCTTTATTATCTTCCAAGTATGCCTGCATCATAGACTACATTTTCAGTTGCCTAGTAGCTAAAATCCGTATTGTGCTTTTGTATCTGATCCATACTGTCAAATATCACGTTTTGTAATATCAATATTTTGTAATTATCTACATCTATTCCTAACATTGTTTTTAAATTACCTGTTAATACGCTACTAGGATGAATTCTGTGAATTTTTAAATGAACCATTTGGCGGAAGTAGTGTTAGTAATATGCACATACTGTGTCAGCCTTTAATATTACTGGATTTCTTGCCACTAGTCCTCTTCTCGGTTATTAGCAATGTTTAAAATGCTGTTCTTTTAGATTTGAAGTTATACAGTGTGACAAGGATACGACTTCCTTCCTGTACCAGATTTGCATCCGACACACTGTCCACTCTTGATGGGAGGCATCGTTGATCAAGTAGCATATTGCATCATAAGCACACCTTCCCTCTGTGACACAACCTGAAGCCCTCTTTGTGGCATAATCAAAGAGACTAGCCTCTGATTTTAAATTCCTTAGAGCAGCCAGCTCCTCCTTCTAGCTGTCGATTTGAACATGTCCCCCACCTGTCGCTCCTGCCTGCTCTTCTCGCCCCATGCTGACCCACCGCTCCCTTGGTCCACAGACCAGCAGCCCCTCCCTCCCTTGAGGAGGCAAACTGGGTTCTTGGTCCTGGTCTTTGCACAAGCAATTTCAGATTCTTATTAAAGTAAGTCATTTTCACTGCCCTAAAGAAACTAAAAGAATGAACCTTACATTTTCCATAAGGGAGAATTCCTCGTATTTGTAAAATACCTTAGCCAAAAATTGTTCTGAAGTCATGGCCCCATTTTCTGATCTGTAAATGAGCTTTCCATTACTCTTCAGAATCAGAATTAATGAGAGTCCTTCCATTCTCAAGGACTTTTTGTGGTTGTTGTTAGGAGGAGTATTTATTATGAATTTGCAGACATCTCTTGAAGGACTTTTGGGACACACTTGAACTGTAAAGTGTTAGCATATTTGGGATTCCTAAAGTACCATAAAAGCTTAGTGTTATTTATATCTTCTTACATAAAAAGTGTACACACATATTAATACCACTTTGAATGGAATATCTCTGCTGTTAACAGTAGTCTGGTACTTGTGTTGATAAAGTCAAAATGAAACCACATTTGGAAGTGGCATAAGATTGGAACACCTTTTTTTTTTCTGGGTCAAGGTATTGATTAAGGTAACACCTTGGCAAGTGGTAACTCCATGGCACATGGGATTTAACTCAGTTTGTTGACAAAGAACGTCTTTGAATGACACTTCTTCTGTTGTTGCTACTCATTGGGTTTGATATACTGTAAACCCTGCCGCCAAAATACAGTATCCTGTTCTTGTGTGATACAGTGTGTGTGCGTGTATATGTGTGTATGTAGCTTCATGAACTTCGTACTTTATCATACCCTTTGAGAGGAACATCATCAATACTTCTGGAAACCATGATTATTTGATATTTATTTGCTGTCCTGAGTCGGTAACCCTGTATGCTGTTGGTCAGTATCCTACCTCGTACACACAAAGGGTGACTTGTGACCAGTTCATAGTAGAATAGGTTTTTCCAATAGCACATGCTACACCCCACATAACAGTTATAAAGTCTTGATTTTTTTTTTCTCCCTGAAAATTCATGACTGGGAGGAAAAGAAAGCTAAGAGACTTTATGTATGTATGCATATTTATATAAGTATATATATGCGTGTACATGCAGTCGCTTTCCATCTCTTAACTAGAAAACCACTTTCCCGGGTCTCAGAAACACATGCCAGAGACACATATTTAAATGAGAGAGACAAAGGCTTATTTAAATTATATTTTTTTTTGTTGTGTGTATGTTTGACCAAAATAATTGTCTTGTGTAATTGATAGTGTACATATTATTGGCTGTCACCAGTTTAGTAAGTTAGCAAGGTGATATAATGAAAGGCATTCTGCTAGAATTACTTTGATTGAATTGCAACTTTTTGGTGTTCTGCTGTGTATTTTTGACCTGTGCCGTAGTACATATAATTCTTTCTCAGACTTTATCAGACCTCCCATGCTGTTAAGTGAATGGGTGGAATGGTAGCTTGCAAGCAGTTCATTCACCCCTAAAGAAAACACTCACGGGTCACAACATATAACCCATATTATAACCACAGCTGCAGATGGGTTTCTAGAAAGTCCTGAACATCAAGTTCACATAGCTTCTTAAAATTCCCCTACTTCATAACTCAAAAAATTTCAGTAAGAGAAAGACTCTGATGTAATTAATAATCTGTTTCTCTCCCTCCCCCCAATTAAGGTCAAAAAATATTTTGAACTTGAACCACTTGCACGTGGAAAACGCTGGATTCTGCAGCCCTGCTCACTGGATGACATGGAGGCACTGAAAGACAGCTTCTCTCAGCTGATAAATTTGTTAGAAGAAAAGGACCATGAAGCTGTAAGAATGTGAAATCTGGTGAAGAAAATGGGTTCCCACAAGGCCTTGAACCTACCATGTTAGTTTCCCCTTTTAATTTTATTTTGGTATCAAGACTGTAATGGCTTCAGATCTGTTTTCTTCCAGTTATCTCAAACTCTCATTTTTCTATTAAAGTGAATATTCTGTAAATCAGGTGACTTATCATCGGCATTACCGTCAAGTACACACTACTGAGAGAGAATTTATTCTCTGTTTACCACTAATTATCTTCACCTCATGTCTCTTCCTTCTGTTGTTCTAAGCGGCTCTTCTCTGTGCTAAAATGGATGGAATTTGTGGCTCATAGAAATCAATCCCTTAGAGGACTCAGGGAGACTGAGAACCTTGGCTCATTTACCCTGGGTTTGGGGTGGAGTGTTGTGTGACTGGCATTCCCCATAATATGTGTATCATTTTCAAAGTCTCTTGGTGGTTTTATCTTTTTTTAAGTTCTTTGTGTACTGGCCTTACAGCATATGGGAAAAAATAAGCACCAGAAACTTCAGTTAATCACCTTATCAGAAAGGAATATCCTTGCCATAGTAAAATTGACTTCAAAGAACTTAAAGACAAGATGCCTAATTTTTTTTTTTTTTACATCTAAAGTCTCCCTCAGTCCCCTCTCCCTCAGTCCACTCTTTGTTAAGAGCAAAGATATTATTTCCTTTTTTGAGAAGAGAGGAAATTTAGGCACAGTGCATGAATCACTGATTACTATTTCATCAAGTCCTCACATATTTTTTTAATGGAAAAATTACTCAACATTAAGTCAAGCTGCAGTGTAATATGTTTCTGAAAACCTTTTTCTAAAAATCTTATGTCTGATTTAAATAGAGAAAGTAATTTTTAAAATAATAGACAAAACTTTTTAAAAACAGCCAAATGAAGTATCGTTTATACTGGCTAGGGCTTAAGCTGGCGTGGATTTGACAAAGATAATAAAGGCAGAATCATCTGTGTAGTCATTCAGTAAGTGCTAATGTAGTTTAATGGAGTCTGTCAATGTCTCCATCCAGTAATTAAAGGTCTATCAGTATTTCTATTATAAACCTCTATTTTCAGGGGTTTCAGTATGCCCTTAAAAATGTGCTAGGGCTGCAGCAAATAATTTTAAGGCCTAGATTCAGTCTTTGGAACTGTTTTTTTGTTTTGTTTTGTTTTTTGCATTTAGTTTAAATGATAAAATTATACAGAAATAAATGTACAGTTTTACCAAGTTTTGGCACCTTTGACTTTTTCTAAATCAGGAATAATCTATGGATATTGAAGTTAATGGATAAAATACCCTTTGGCACATTTTGTAGATTTTTGACCATTTAAACTGCAAAGTGAACAAATGAGAGAAAACTGCTCCTTTCACCTGAGCAATAAAAACATGTTTGGAATTTTTTTTCCATTGACTGATTCCCAAATACCACAGACTTGCATTCTATTACAAGCTGATGTAATACCTTGTAATTCTCCAGAAGATATATGTCATTCAGATACAGTTTTTGTGGTTTGATCTTGTGGGTAAATTTTAAGGAAATCATTACCTTTGAAACATCGAACACTTCTTTTAAGCTTTCTTTTTCTTTTTTAATGAAATGGATCAGAAAAGATTCATATTCAGATTTGGTCTGCAGCATCCTGGAATATTTTTAAAATGTAACCCATGAGCAGCACAAAACTTTTATTCCGATGACCACTTGCACAATTCCTGCTTTTATTTTGTCCTGTTGTGCTCATCTTCTGTGAAAAATAAACGATTATTAGGCGTTGCTTTCTCTGCAAGTTCATTAAATGTAGAATGTTGTCTTTTTAAGATAGCGTAGCTGAGTGCTCCTAAGCCATCTGTTAAATGACTTCCCGTTGTCTGTGTGTGTGTTCATGTGTGCGCCAGGGATGGGCTTCTTCTCAGACCCACGACTGTCTGCAGTGTCTCAGCCGTCAGAATGAAAACATTATCAATCAGTACCCAACAACAGCTGTTTTTGACAAGTTTCTGTCTGACGCCTAATGCTTTACAACTGTCAATAAGGCTCCCTCTTTGTCTAGCAGTTCAGAGCTCGCCGTCTTGCTGCTTCCATGCGGCATCCTGTCCTTGTAACCCTAGAATTTGCTGTGTTTGGGAAATCCACTTGGTGGGAGGGGAGGGGGCTTGGACGGACATGGGTGGGTGGGAGGGTGGCGTGCGTGGTCTGTCATATTCCCACTTTCATGTAAAGTGCCACAGGTGTCTTAGTTTGCATATTCGAATATTATATAGGAAAAACAGTCTGTTATGTATTTCTTCACTTAGCTTCTTGTTATATTTATGGAAGTTACCAGTTTTTGTACCTTCTTAGCTCAAGCAGTTGCCTTTTTGCAATGGCAATTAATTTATATGACAGAACTTTGTATCTCCTATAGTTTACAGTATCAGTTGCTAACTAACTGCCATATTGCCCTGTCTTTCTATTAAAAAATTCTGTATCTATACTTAAAGGTTAACAGATTCATGTGGACAATTGCCAGGCAAGAAGAACTCGTTTTGTCCATGATTTATATGATTTCCACTCTCTTCAAGTGAAAATAAACGCTGAGTAGAATTGATGTTTTCAGACTGACTCCTTCCAACTTTAGCATTTGGGAGTCCCAGATTTCTGTTTACATTTGTGTTGCCTGTTTAAGTCTTCAAAATAAGTTCTGCCGCTCTTGGGTCAAAACAAATGATTAATTCACATTGCCTTTGAAGCCATTGTGAAAACCTTAAGAGACAAAAAAAGAAAGGGAAAAAAAAAGCACAAGGGTCTTTTCCAGTTGGTTTGTCTTCGGCAGCAATTTACTTTCATTGGAGCCATTCCTTCAGAATGAGTGAGCACAATCGAGACGTTAATGTCAGATGTCATCCTTCAATCAAAGCATCATTTTATAATATTTGTTGTAAAAGCAACTTTCTAAGAGTAGCTGTTTGGTGCAATGAATCTTGTCCTTTAATGTGGATTGATGCCCCAAAGAAGTAAGTATTTTTAAGTGACTCAAGAGGAAATGCTGTGTATTTACAGGTCCATCCTTAAGGGTAAGAGTATTCTGTAAAAGAAAAATTAAAAGATAGATGGATGAAGAAGCTAAAGAAAAAAGGGAGGGGAAAAATACATGATAGAAAATGAAAAATACAATCCCCAACTCTTGTTTGGTCCCAACATTATCCTGACGGATTATTCAACTGCACAGAAAGCTTACAACACGTCATGTCTAAGCTAGGAACCAACCAGCCTTCCTGGTTTTGTTTCCAAGGTAGGCAATTAGCATTTACCAAATTCCTAAGCACTTCAGACATATCCAAGCAAAATGTGGACAAAGCTGTAAGATTTGCAGCAAATGGGGTTTTCTTAAAACTGTGCAGATGGAATATTCAGACTCCAGTGGAAATCTAATATTCATGCCTGGCTTTATCCTCTTTATAATTTTAGAGTGCATTTTCATTAACCTCCTGACCTAATGGTGCAAACAGAAAGAAAAAGATATGTGGAGGGGGCGGGAAGTGGGAGTTCCCCTTGGGGATCCCTCCTTTTCAATGCATTTTGAGGGAAGGATAAAACTTTAGGAGAATGGAGATTCCCTGCCATCTTTTTCCCAGCCTGGGTCCTAGAAATCTGAAGTTCATGCTGTGAAATGCATTATCACATCATGTTGGGAATTCCTGGATCCCAAGGGTTCACAACTTTTGGTCCCCACTGAGTCAGCATGATTAAATGATTTGCATCTCAGGGTTAAATGTTTTCCAGCTTGGATGCAGGGAGTGACTGATGAGCCCATTTTGGCACCCTGCCCCACCCCCCTTGGACTGATTTAGGAACATGAAAAGGATCCCTGTGAGACCCAGAAGCCTTAGATGGGATATCAGTTTCCCCTCCCCTTTTCCCATATTCTTTGAATGAAAAACTCTCCTTCCACCTACTGTTCCCTAAGAGCTGGAACTTCTGACTTCCCATCCAGGGCATTCATCTGTGTGTGACAACCTCTTCATGAAGTGGTGTTCTGTGAAAACCAGTGCAAAAGATTTAAAAGGCACCAAGAATCTCTCCAATATACATCCTTCTTTCCTTACAAAAGAGGGTGAAGTAGAAAGTGCATGAATCCTCTGTCACATTTTCTGTACATTCCCGTCTCTGCTCCGCGAGGATGGCTCTGATCACTGGGTCCTGCACTAGAAAGGCCACCAGCGATGTCCTTAGGCTTAGCTCACCCCGACATTTTTATCCTGCCCAAGTGCTCAAATTGCAGGGAGTTTCCATGGGATATGCAGTTTGAACAATCAGAAGGAAATAGTTTGAATTTTCAGAAGGAAATAGTTTTTGGCTTTGTGGTTTAAAGCAGCTTCACTTACCATATATACTTTGTGAGGTCACTGGTGCCAGTTTGGAGAATAAGGAAAAGGACTTCTCGATTTCATGCCTTGCTGGGACAAGCCTGGTTTATGACCCAGTCTGACTCCTGACCCCGTACTGCTCCAGTGCACATCTCTACAACTGTGACGGACTTGGGCATAGCCAACAAGTGGCACTTTAAAGGAATAATCCTCTGGGGGGAAAAAGTGATCTGCAAACCACCAAAGAATGATGAATTCTTCTTTTCCCTTCTTCCTTTATTCAAAAACCTCTCCCTCTTATTCTGATAGTCTCAAAATACTCTACAGAGATCATTCATCCAAGTTCTTTTTTAGCAGCAGCGTTACAACCGTGGAGGTGAGTTGACAGTATTGCATCCAGAGAGGAAAACCTGGCTGCAAACACATGGGGACAAGATACATACTGAGAAATGAAAACAAGCCTTGAATAAGCATCAGATTCCCAGATCCTCCTCATTCCCATTTCCTCGTGGCATATAGAGAGGTGGGGGAGGTGGTCATTTCAAAGAAGCCTAAGATGACTTACATCACAAGCAACCCTTCCAGAAGGTGTGAAATCCAGCCTAGAGTGCCACAGCCTTTACTGACAAGTGACTCACGGAGACAAAGGCTGGAGCTTCGGCATCAAAAAGACGTCAGACCAAACACCAAACGCCTGTAAATGACTGCTTTGCAAGCAGAGGAATGACTAGAAGACCTGATCTGATGCCTCCATGTCTGGACAGCTTACAGAAGACATGGGGTGGTGGGGGGGTGGGGGCCCTCCTTCAGACGGAGCCTGTGAAAAAGGCTGTTTCTGGAGAAAGAAGTAAAACCATGATCCTCACCTGAGATACTCCTATGGAGATACATGATTTCTGGCTGGTTTATGTATAGTATATGGAAAGGTCAGTCAGAAAAATGTGTGTCAAGGGCACCTGAAGGCCAGACTGGTATGGTGTGATATTAAATCATTAGACATATAAATAGAGTAAATTAAAAATGAGACGATTTGGTTGGAGCGGAAACTGCTCACCAAAAGGCAGAGACAGGAATGCAAACAATAAGTCTGGCTGTCATTCTCTATCATCTGGAGCAAGTCAGGCTTGGCTCTGGACCTTCTCCAGTTGTTTTACAACTTTCTAGTCATGGGGTGTTTCAACCCAACACTTTTATTAAGCTGCTTCAACAGGATTTTTCAGATGACAGTTTGTCAAGAGCCAACTTACCATGATTTTTTTTTTGCAGGTTTTACCTCACAATTGAAACTTTTGGTTTCGGTAATTTTAGGCTTTTATTTTCTCTGTGCATTTGGTATGTTTTTGCTGAACACCTACTGTGTCCTTAGTGTTGTGTTGGATACAGCGCTGAACAGTGCAGTCTTGGTCCCTGTCTTTGTAGGACGTTCATTCCTGTGGCATTTGGTTAAGTTGGGTTATTTCTGTGACTCTAGAGAATGTTTTCCTATTTGGAGGGCATTTCTATAGCACAATTGTAATTTGAATCTCTAGATTTTAGAATACTTTTTCTTGGTTCTAATTTCTGGTTTTCAGCCCTACTAATGTCAAATTGTCTTCTAATGCTTTATAGTTTCCTTTGAGACCGTTAATAAAACTAGAAATCTAACACACATACATCGAAAAGGCTTTCCCTCTTTTTAGTGTCTTTCTAAATAGAACTCTGTAAAACTAGCAGCTCTCTTCTGTTTTTCTACTATAACAATGAAGCGTGTGTCTAGCACACAAATTGCCTCCAAAGTGCAAAACCAAACTCTGTCAATAACCTACTGGGTTTTTTTTTGTTTTCATCTTTTCTATATCCACAGAGCTTTACCTTTTTCTCTAGAACAGCGTGGTCTCATGTTTCTGTCTGGTCATCTGATAAATGATCTATATTTGAAATGATGAATTTCCAAGAACATAATTCTTCTACGGTAGCAGTCTCTTGTGTTTTATTCTATCTAACAGTAAAAGATTATGGCATCTGGTCCTATCACTTCATGGCAAATAGAAGGGGGAAAAGTGGAAGCAATGACAGATTTTATTTTCTTGGATTTCAAAATCAAATCACTGAGATAGTGACTGAAGCCATGAAATTAAAAAATGCTTGCTCCTTGGAAGGAAAGCTATGAAAAACCTAAGACAGCATATTAAAAAGCAGAGATCACTTTACCAACAAAGGTTCGTATAGCCAAAGCTGTGGTTTTTCCAGTAGTCATGTGTGGACATGAAAGTTGGACCATAAAAAAAGTTGAGTGCTGAAGAATTAATGCCTTCAAATTGTGGTGCTAGAAAAGACTCTTGAGAATGCCTTGAACTGCAAAAAGATCAAACCAGTCGATCCTAAAGGAAGTGAACCCTGAATATTCATTGGAAGGACTGCTTTTAAGCTAAAGCTCCAATACTTTGGCCACCTGATACGAGGAGCTTACTCATTGGAAAAGACTTTGATGCTGGGAAAGATTGAGGGCAGGAGGAGAAGACGGCAACTGAGGATGAGATGGTTGGATGGCATCACCAACTCAATGGACGTGAGTTTGAGCAAACTCCAGGAGACAGTGAAGGACTGGGAAGCCTGGCATACTGCAGTCCATGGGGTCACACAGAGTTAGGCAAAATTTAGCGACTGAACAGCAACAGTAAGAGCATCTGTAAAAACAAAACAAACAAACCACAGTTCACATGCCCAGACAGAAGGGGTCACACATAAGCTATATAACCCACTGGATACCTACCTAGTCAGAAGCAGTAAGTTGCAGCTGGGTTTCAGTATGTTTGTTTGCTTCTCATTGAAGGTTAGAGACCCAAAGAGACCTTTTTAAAGCCACTACTTATTCCAAGATGGTACTTGGACAAAGTTGTTCCTTTAGCAGGAGTTAACATATTTTGGATTTAGAGCACTTTTGCAAAGTCTATACCAACACCAGTTTTATCTCCCTGAACACCTGAAGTCCATACCATTCTTCCCTCACCAACCCCAAGCCCCATGATAGGTGTGCCTCTCAGAGAACCATAAGATCCCCTGGGTAACCAGGTAGACTCACAAAAAAGAAATCAAAACAGAATCCTTTCTCTTTGCATTCAAGTCATCCCAGATTTTTAGGTAAAATAGCAAAATTCAGTAAAGTCACGTAATCGATTAATTACAATCTGTGGTTTCTACTTTAAGGTTCTTCCCCTAGTGAAATAATGGATATAGGCAGGGATCATCAGTGTTTGCTAGCATCACAAAGAGAGAAACAACCAGACATTAAGCCCTTTAAACCACCTGTGACGTATTCTAACCTCCAAAAATTGAACCAGAGTCTGATCAAACCTCTGGATCTAACTAACGATTTGCAGAAAGTACAGGAACAAAGGAGTATGTTAAATCACACATGGTGATTTAATGCAGTGATTAGAATCCAAACTGTTGGAAACTCAACTTGACATA
This sequence comes from Ovis canadensis, assembly GCF_042477335.2. Classification (NCBI taxonomy): domain Eukaryota; kingdom Metazoa; phylum Chordata; class Mammalia; order Artiodactyla; family Bovidae; genus Ovis; species Ovis canadensis. The sequence goes on from NC_091260.1 coordinate 38,301,707, forward strand.
TGAGTTAGTTTATTAAATAGATGGCAGGCACGGAAAAAGGAATAGAGGGAAGAAACCTGTAGAGTGAGTCTTAAGAAGTGTATCAAACAATTGCAGAGTATAGACCCTTCTTGGATTCTGGCTCAAACTATCAAAATGTAAAAGGATAAAATTTGAGACATTGAAGAAATTTAAACTTATTAAATGTATCAGACTTATTAAATATACCATGAAAGAAGGAAGCATTGATTACTAGGATATTTTAGGTACAATAATGAAATTGTGGCTATGTATTTTTCCAAGGAGACCTTATTTACTAGTGACATATAATTATCTATTAGTGAGATATTCATGGATAAATCCTTATGCTTGAGATTTATTTCAAAATAATAAAGTGTGCAGAGAAGAACAGAAGTAGGAGAGGATATAGATGAAACAAGATTGGCCACGGGTGACAATTGTTCAAGCCAAATGATGAAAGTACGTGATAATTTGCCTGCCTCTCAATGTATAACTGATATTTTCCCCAAGAAAAAGTGTTTGAAGGAGAAAAAGAAGGAAAAGAGAAAATGAAGATAGTGAGGAAAAAGCCACAGAATAGAAGAAATTTGCAGCACAAAACCAAGTCTGTTGCCACAAAATAATATATTCAGAACTACTCAAATCAAGAAGGAAAAAAGAGCAATTTATTTAATGGAAAAGTTAGCAAGAGTATTGTGAGATGCTATAGTTCGGTGCACTCATCAGAATACCTGCAATTAAAGACAATACCAAGAAAAATAAAAAATTTTTTTAAAATACGTGTCAATCTAACATGTTAATCAGCGCTGAAAATCTGTGTCCTGATTCCAAGGAACGTGGCCTGGTGGCTAATCCCCCAGAGTCAACCAGAACCAGCTAATAGTTCTGTTCCACTCCTTGTTAATCACATGACTCTGGAGAATAATCACTTAGCTGTGTTGCAGTTTCTTCTCCACAGTTAAGGTAAGATACCTACTTCAAAGGGCTTTCATGGGGATTAGATAACATGTGTCATGTGTAGAAAGTGCTTCTATGGAGCCTGGCACCTAGAAAACATTCAATAAATGTTAACAACATTGGTTCCAGAGGATACGTTTGGAGCAGTTTTCCCTTTGCATTTCTTAGGTAGAAAGCTCTGCAAGAGCTGAGGAAGGTTGAAAGGTGTAAATGGTGAGGTTTTACAATCAAGAAGTTCCATAAAAACCCAGGGTTTTTCTAGACTAGGTCCGCACACCTCGAGTGACCTGTATGACTTCAGTCTTTTGTCATTCAACTGCCCATTCATTTATTCATTCAGCAGCACCAACTGAATGTATATTATGTGCAAGGCATTGGGCTATAGGTACTGGTGCTGTGCTGTGCTTAGTCGCTCAGTCATGTCTGACTCTGTGATCCCATGGACTGTAGTCCTCCAGGCTCCTCTGTCCATGGGAATTCTCCAGGCAAGAATACTAGAGTAGGTTGCCATGCCTTCCTCCAGGGGATCTTCCCAACCCAGGGATCAAACCGAAATCTCCTGTGTTGCAAGTGGATTCTTTACCAACTTAGCCACCAAGGGTACTGGAGAGAGGTAAAAATCAATTAAAAAAATAACCTGATACAGCCCTCAGAACTAAATATTGGCTAGTTAAATCTTTATTTCTTCAGAAGTCACTGGGTTCTTTCTCTAATTTTTGTCCTCGTTAGCTCATGATCACAGAAACACAGTGCTTACGCCCGTTGTTGATTTTTGCAGTAACTCTTTACAGCACTAAATACAGGAAAGTTTCATGAATATTGCTGACTGACTGAAAACTTCAAGTTAGAGACAAGGGTTTATTACACTGTTTTCATAGGGCTAGGATTGTGTGAAAGTGAACTTTATCATCAGTGGTTTAAAAAGTGATTCACTTTCATTATGGAAAACATAATGACTATATAAGAGAGAAAATAGAAAATAACTATAAGTCTAGAAAGAATCATATTAAAGTGGTATGTAACCTTTTACTCTCTTTTCCACAGTTTTACAAAAGTGAGGCAGATTATGCATATTGTTTTAGAACATGCTTTTTGTTTACTAATATATAAGGAGCATTTTTCTATGTTGTATATTTTTCCCAAAAACATGATATTAAATGGCTGCCTAGCACTTACAAGTACCTTTATTTATCTAACTCATCCTCTGTTGGATATTTGGATCTCTGTCTTAAATGTCTTTGTAGAATATTTGTACACATTTCTTGTTGACTTCCATAACGAGCAAAATGAACAGTCTGAAATGAAATTGGGCTTCCCGGGTAGCTGAGCTGGTAAAGAATCCACCTGTAATGCAGGAGGCCCCAGTTTGATTCCTGGGTTGGGATGATCCCCTGGAGAAGGGATAGGCTTACCCTCTCCAGTATTTTTGGGCCCCTGGAGGCTCAGACAGTAAAGAATCCACCTGCAATGCGGGAGACCTAGGTTCGATCCCTGGGTTGGGAAGATCCCCTGAAATTACAGGGTCAAAGGCATAAACACTTTTAAGGTTTTAAAGCATATTCTCAAATTGCCCTCCCAAATTCTTATCAACCCACAACTCCAAGCAATGAGTACAGGTCATGTCCCATTTCTCTGTTACCTTGTGAACTGGGTTTTTTAATTCTTTTAATCTATCCTGATTTAATAGGTAGAAAATGAAATCTTGCTTTTGTGATAATCTGCATTTTAGCAAGACTTTAAATACACCAAACAACCTCAGTCATCACTTTTTGAAAAAGTGGAGGAAATGATCACTAATTCTGTTTGCTAAATTGTTTAACTCAAACACTTCCCTTCTACTTATTACATGATGTTGACCATGGGGAAGATATGCAATGTATATTATGCTTATTTTGTGGGGTGAAAAAATTTGTAAATACCATGTACTTACCAAGAATCCATTGTGTAGAAAGAAGTGTGAAAGGAGGAGCAGGAAGGAAAGACACAGAAGACATGCAAAAGAGCCAGGATCTTGTGTTACTCTCTTTCCCAGAAGGAAAGAATGAAAACACGAATGAAAAGATAAGGTCAGATTGTGGAGGGCCTTGAATGCTAGGACAAAGAACTTGAACAATATCTAGGAGCCAATGAATGTTTTTAAGAAGAGGAACATAATCAAAATAGCTATTTAAGAAGAGTAACCTGGGGAGGTCTGAGTTAGAAGAGAGAAATTCTAAGATGGTTACAGATAACACTGTGGAAGAATAAATGTGCTAAAATGAAAGATATATTAATAACAGGAAAGCATTTGTCAATGGGAGCAATAATTAAATTACTGAGGGTAAACTGAGGGCCTGAGGTATTGGAGAACTATAGAACTAGAAAACCAGCCTTCTTGCCTTTATTGCCTGCCTGTCATCCCAGAAGCCCGTTGTCTGAAACAATGAAGACAAGATTGGATGCCTCCAGAGGTGGCCTCTGAACTTCCCTGATGCAGGTGGATGAGTGGAGGTTCTGCAGGTTGCTGTTACCCCCCACCTGTGGAAGCCTTCCAGAGTTCAGAGGAGCCCCGCAGGCTGCCCCGAAAGTGCTTCGCTGAATATACTCGTTGCCTCAGATAATAGGATGTAACCCGTAACCTCACCAACAAATAAAGGTGGGGCAACTCCATTTCTGAGGCTGTATGGCTGGGCTGCTGTAGTAATTGAAACAATGTTTTTCAAGATGCAATAGAATTTTACATCATCCAACAACACCTGGATGGCAAAACTCTATTCTACTCTCACTAGCCGGGTGTGCCCATCCTCAGAGGGGCCGTGTACCTGACTCAATGCCCTGCTCTCACCATCTTAGAATTCTTAGTAATTTTATCTTTGAACGTGTCTTCTGTAAGTGAAGACCAGTGCAGTAATGGAGCTGGTGTGTGCATCCTTGCCTGCCTGTTTATGTTGTAGTGTTTCTGATGCCCCATTAACACAATCCCGGTGGACCCACAGCGTGTGTGATCTCAAACCAAGTACAAGGTCAGCATGTTAAGTTTATGTCTTGAGGAGATGCTTATATTTCTCAGAGGCCATGCTTTCCATCCAACTTGAATTTGCTTCAAATACAGTCAGAGGGCAAATGACGGTCTGAGAAATACCAACAATCAAGAAACAGGTAGAAGAGGAATAATAATTTTCCCTTTTCCTTTTTAGATTATTGCCTGACACTCCCTGCGTAATAAAAGATTAATAAGAGAAAGACAAAGTTAATAACATGTATACCTCCTGTATACATGGGAGATACCCAGGAAAACTGAATAACTCCCCTAAGTGGCCCAAACCACTACCTTAAATACCATCTCCAGATAAAGACACAAGAAAATGGAGGGCTGTGGGAGGGAAGCCAGTTTATCAGGCAAAGCACAGGAAACCCAGGGCATGGTTGGCATGCAAATTTCAGTCAGTTGCTTTCTCCATTGATAAGGGTTTCTGAAGGCTTAGTCATCCTGCCCCTTCTGGTACACAGAGAGAGATACCCTTCCTGAATGGAGGTTTTTCTTCTATTAATAAATGTCAAGTTCCTTATGAAAGCATAACTTCTATACAATTTTCATGGCTTCTCCTGTATCTGCTATTTCTAAAAAATAACCAGACTAAAATAACCCTTCTACCAAAGAAACATATTTGGGGTGTCAAATTCTGTTCCCCTTCAATACCTGATCATATTCTTTCTTATCTATTTTACTTTCATGTATTAGTCTACCACTTACATTGAAAATAATAACATAGAAGAAAGAGGAAGACAGGATAATCCATGGTTCCAGTTCTTTTCAGTTCTTTTTTACTACTCATCAGTAGCAGAAGGTAGAGAATTGGTGGAATGTATGTGCATCAAGAAGTGAAATAATAAACAGATGCATTCATTTCTGTAAAGTCAAGTGTGTTGATTGAGTTATAAAATACAAATTGTATAATTTCAGTGATTCTGCATAGAAGTTAAAACTGGCACTCAAAACTGGCATTGCATAATACAAAAATGAGTGGTAAAATTTATGTTGATAATTTTAAATTTTAATGTTTGTTACTTATAATGATATTAAACAGCAAATACAATCACCATGGCCAATCAACATCAGGACCTTGGAAAAAAGGAGAAAGCTTTATATTAATGACATATTTCTCTACCTTTTGAACAAAGGGCCCATTTCTTCATAATGCTCTGGATTCTCTGAGTTATGTAACTAGCCCTACCCTCAATACACATATGGGCTCTGAAATTAACTGGGTTTGAATTCCAGTGTTGACACTTGCTGACTTTGGGCAAATTGTTAATCTTTATAAGGCTCGGTTTCTTCATCTGTAAAATGGAAATATTAACAATTCATGTCATATATGGGCTTCCCAAGTGGCATAGTGGTAAAGAATCTGTCTGCCAATTCTGAAGACATAAGTGGCACAGGATCAATCCCTGGGTCAAGAAGATCCCTTGAAGTAGGAACTGACAACCTGCTGCAGTGTTCTTGCCTGGAAAATTCCATAGAGGAGCCTGATGGGCTATAGTGCATGGGGCAGCAAGGAGTTTGACATGACTGAGAGCACACACATACACAATTGATATAATCAATTCATACCATATAACCATAGGGTCTTTATAAGGATTAAGTGCAGCAATTCTATAAATAAAGAACTTAGCATCTCACCTGCCACATTGCTGTTGTTGTTAAGTCATGTCCAGCTCTTTGGGGGCCCCATGGACTGCAGCCCCCAGGCTTCTGTGTCCATGGGATTCTCCAGGCAAGAATACCAGAGTGGGTTGCCATTTCCTTCTCCAGAGGATCTTCCCAGCCCAGGATTCGGACCCAAGTCTCCTGCATTGGCAGATTCTTTACTTTTGAGCCACAGGGATACCAGCCACAGAACAGATGCTCCATCAGTTAGTTCTTACAGGGTAGATTGTTAGTTACTGCAGTCTCTCTCTGCTCCACCTCGTGGTGATTCTGATGGAGACTTACTCCATCAGAAGATGTGTGACCTGCTACTGCCTAGCTGACCCTCTCTCTCTGGCACATGCAAACCTCCCAAGGAAGGTTATTGCCAATAATTCTTGAGGGGTAGGCACTCCTGTGAGGCTAGTTGCTCATGAATCACTGTCATCTTATGGATTGCTGACACCAGTTAGGGCTTCCACCCTTAGTCCCATTAACTGTAGCCAGGTTAGCAGGGTTACATGCTACAAAGCATATGGAACCCCTAGAAGAAAGCCATGGGGTGCAACAGTCTCTTTGACACTGCCAAGGAGGGGGCAATGTAATGAGTAGGCACCTCAAGTTGCATATCCAGGAAAAGGTCTGGCTGCCCTCTAACATGGTCTTCAAAATGTTTGAAAATCAAACAAATGGGTCTTTTTGATGATTTGGTTATCTGCTAGGAATCAGAAAGATGCACATGTACATTTCCTTTGACAGAACACAACCTGAAATCATAGCCCTACCTTTGAAAGCACAGGAAAAAATTATATGCAGATATTGACAGGATGTTCTTGACACGGAAAGCGTTACTCCAGCAGGCATCCAACAGGGCTTCCAAGGGTGTGTTCTACAGACTGGTGTAAAAACAAAATAGTCCTATAAATGCAAATTCCTGGGCCTTGCTCCTAAATCCCCTAAAATCATAATATGAGTGGGAAACTCATGAATCTGTATTTTAATAGGGTCCCCAGGTGACTCTCACCATCTGCCTTTGAGTGTTTGTGGGCAGCAGAGGGCAGAAGAGGGTGAACAATGATGAAAGGGAATTAGAAATAAGGACATTTATTTGTCCAGGAGCTGTTAAACTCGGCCTACATCAGGCACGTTCTTCCTGACATTGTGGTTGGCCATTATCCTGGAATATGAGCTTACAGGTTCTCTGTAGTCTGGTGGTGCTGAGTTTACTATGCCCTTCTCTGTTGAGATATAAAGGAGCCTTCTAGAATTGGGATGAGGATCTGGATGAAGAAACAGGAGCAGGGCCATAACTGAGGACTCGGAAGAAAACCATTTGAGGACTTGTAAGGGAAAGTCTTTTATATGTTCAGTGTCAGCAGGCATCAAACTACATTTACTCCTACACTTGGGTTATAAGATGGTGTTCCAGCAGGTATGAGGCAGGGTAGTTCTATGGAAACCATCCAGATCCTCATCTTATATAGGTGTCTGTTCCCAAAATTGGTCTGCCTGAGATTACATCAGCTTCTGCTGCTTCACCATCCCCTCCTTTTCACAGCACCCCTCCTCCCACCTGAGAAAAGAAAGGCAGATGTCTCATCACCTGGGGCAGTTGGTGAGGCATCCAGTGACCCAAGAGCCAAAAGGTGGGTGCAGGTAGAGAAAGAAAAGAAATTGGCAATGTCTGCTGTGCAAAGAAATCAGTGTTTTAACCAAATGCCATGATGCACTGCAGTAGCCTCCCAAACTTGTCTTGGGAGACCCCTGATAAACATCCTTTTGCTTTTACTCTGGCCAAGTGATCCAAGTTGTCTGATCATCAAATAAAAGAACCAAGGATCAGAACTTTGAAATGAATTCCCTTTAGAATGCATCCATGCCTCCCCTCTCCACCCCCCAGCTCCACTCTGCAGATGCCTGTCTCCTTAGCAGGGGCAGGGGCTGTTACCTCCTCTCAATACAGTACCTACAGTATGGGGCTGGAAAAGTCATCAAAAGCATTAAAGGTATGAGGGGTGTTTACTCCACATTCCGATCTAGTTGCTGCCCAATTAACATGATTTGCAGCTGAGAAAATAATACTCTCCTCCGTCAGAGATAAATTGTGTTCCCAAACTGTGAAACAAAGGGGAGAGAGCCGTTGATGTTTATAGAAGTTATTGCAAACAAATGCACTTCAAAAGGAACTGTGGTGACAGATTCTGTTTCACAGGGGCCTCCCATTCCTCTCAGCCTCCTGAGACCCCTCCTCAGACTCTGCTGGGTGTTTAGCCACTGGTCTGCCGCTTTAAGTTACAGTGCGCTGTGTGGAATTACCCTCTTCTGAAGTCTAGACCTGCCCTGCCCAATACAGTAGCAGCTGAGCACTTGAAAAATGGCTGGTTCCAACCTAGGTGTGCCATAAGTGTAAAATACACACCAGACTCAAAGACTTGGTACCCCCAAAATGTAGAATATCACTGATAACTTTTTATTGATAATATGTTGAAATGATAATTTAGGGGGATATACCGGGTTAAAACATTATTAAAGTTCATTTCACCTGTTTCCCTTTCCCTCTCTTTTTCTTCTCTTTCTTCCCCTGTTTATCTAGCGTGACTACCAGAAAATTGTAAATGACACATGTGCCTCACATTTGTGACTTGCATTCTGTTTCCATCAGTCTGCCCGTCTAGACGGCGGATTCAGCAGCCTTGGGTGGAGGTTGATAGGAACCTGAAAGTCCAGTTCTGAATGGTAAATGGAGTTGGGGAGATTTTGGACTGGCACTGACCCCTCTTGCCGAAAAGAGGTATATTTGTGACTGTTGCAGCATGTGGAGCCCAGGCTAACAGATTGTAAACCTGCCTTCCTTCTGGTTCTAATACTTACTTAACCTCAAAGGAACTTTAAATTTAAACCAAATGGCATGTGAGATTTTAGTAGGCTGATGTATTGCTCTCCATTCAGCCATTTGAGAAATCCTACTGAGGTCTCCGCACAGCTGAGTTCCAGTCGCCGCCATATCCCAATGGAAGTCTGGCACAGCACTAATGAGCTGATGAGAGTTTCTCTCACTTGTTTGATATTAAATAGGAAAGGCTTTGAATTAAACGTTTACAGATAGTGTGAAAATTGGAAATGTGGGTTTTAGCTGAGCCAACTGCGACAGATCCGAAGACTGCAGTTGCCTGATGGTAAGAGAACAGTGTTTCTGGCTCACATCACTAGCTCCACCACCAGTTTGGGTAAGTGGTGAATTCCTCTTTTCCAGTGGTGAGTTACTCAGATACTGAGTCCACTGGGTTTGTTCTACGGTGGATACAGCTCTGTCCTAAACACCATTATTTTAGATAACAATTTACTAATCTAAGCCAAGAATTTAAAGCTGATTCCATTTGTTTTGTTCAGAGGTTGTTGCCAGACCTTGGCATGCATCCCTCAAATAACAACAGCAGCAGCAGTAACAATAATAATAGCAGCAAATATTTATTGAGCACTTACTATGTGCCCTAAATATGTTAGGTCACCCAATCTTCAGCCCAATGTGACATAAAGATTTTTCATTTTGTTCTGGGGTCTTTGGTTTTTTAAGTTGCCCGAGGTTACACAGTAAGTGTTAGACCCAGTCTCTTTGACAATAGCCCATACTTAGAATCACTCTGCTATTGTTGTGGAGAATAAATATTAAAATGTCAGTAGCATCCTTAGGAAATAGCAAAATGATGAATCAGAACTCCAGTTATTCAGGGGGCTGGGAACATGTGTGTGGGTCAATGACCCCAGTATAAATGCTTTCTATTACCATGATGCTTTTTGGATAAAAAGATCTCTGGTGAAAACTTAGTTCACACAGAACTACCTGAGAATAGCTTCCAGATTTTACTGTAGTAAAATCTTCCAGAATTGGAGATAACGTGGTGTAGACAAGATGACTCTTCTTTCACTGTGAAAGTCTTCAAATAAAATCCTATCCTTAGATTAAATTTTAAAACAGCAATACAGGGGGACCTGCTTGGACCTCTACAGTATGGACCTGTACAGTATGGCCCCAGGGTGCCCACACGGCCTGTTAGATGTGCAGAGCAGTGTGGAATAACGGGTGAACCAGGTTGGGAGATCCAGTGTTGCCAGATCCAGATCTAGTGTTGCCTGTGACCTTGGTTGAGCCTCTGGATGATTGTTGCTCCCACGAGGTAGCTGTGCTTCCCTACAGTTCTCCAGAAAAAGAAAGCTGATCAGACTGAGCTTTCCTAATAAGAATCTGCTCTCTGTGGGGGCAGAAGGGAAGGTCTTGCCTCCCAGGCTTCTCACCGCACTGCCCTTTCTTGAGTTGGTGTGAAGAGCCAAACCCCAAATTGAGCTTTCACCTCTGAAAGTGGCCTCACCAATTCCCCGTGGGGATGAGGTAGGCCATGGCAAAGGTTCTCTAAATGACTCTTTCCTGAGGGAAGGCTCAGAGCAGCAGGAAGAGACTGGGGAAATCAGAGGTTGAGCAAGAATCTTAGAGATTTAAGAGGGACCTGGACGTGAGCCAGCTGCACCATGGAGCTGCATGCTGTCCAAAGCTCTCGGAGCAAAGCACAGGAATTTCTTCTGCTCGCCTCCCCAGCCACACACCTCCATGTCTTTCCCATATTCTCATGAGACCATACCAGGAATGGGACAATAGGAACTTTGGGACTCCATGGAGAAAGGGCACTTTTATGAAAATCAGTAGTTCAATAGGAAGCACCTATGGATGGATAGTGAGCAGAACAAGATTTGAGAAGGCTTTTGAATTGCGATCTTCTCCTTAGCTGAGGAGCTTGTTGAAGAGAATGATTAGAGTAATCACCGGATTATCATTCTACTTCTGTTGTCCTTTACTGGGCTGTCATATCTCATGCCGAATTAGAACAAAGGATTTGCTACAAAGTGCCTTCCATGTGGGACTGTGCACAAGGCTGTCAGTGCTACAGAAATAAATAAAATCCAAAGACATAGTTCCTGACTTGAGAGGCTTTTTGGGAATTTAGACATAGAAAACTGAAACCTTCCAGGGCAGTCAGAAAAACTACCGATCAGTCCCTAGGGTAGCTGTGCTGTCGTTCAGACAGGCCACATGCTCTGTTCTTCAGAAGATATTCGGACTCTGTTAAAGAGAGAGAGAGTTGTGTGGTGTGTTAGGGGTACCAGCATCTGTCCTCTTAGGGTACACACACTGGAACCCCCTAGTTTTCCCCTGAGCTTGTCACCCTCTTTATGAGTCTCATTAACCCTCCTGGGCCTGTCACATCTTACTTCTCAAAGTGTCACCGATGGCCTTAATCTGTCTGGACATGTTTTAAGTAACTTACCTAAACCTGGAAGCTCTAACTTTCAAATAACTTATTAGGCTTGATACAAACAGGGGGAAAAACTGTGTTAGCCTGTTGTCAATATGCTGTGCTGAAAGTATTCACCAACACGTGTCGTCTCTGCAGCCCGCTTAACTTTTCCAGATGTGGCTGGACAGGCTGCCGAGTCGGTGACACTGACGATGAATGGCCACAGCCCACTGTAGGCGGATGAACATGGGCACCTTTGATGTGATGGGGTGACTGTTCTCATCTATTAGCCAGAAGGAAAAGCCATTTTCTTCTGTTGAGTCCTCAGTTTATTCCACCTCAAGGAGACCGTATAATTAGCGTACATCAACACTCAGAACTGGGATCTGGGGCTCTCATTCTAACCCACTGAATGTGTAGCCAGCAGCCCCAAGGGAGTCAAAATAAAACTTATGCCAAGGAGATCTGTAGGCTGTTCTTCCACCAGATATGGTGTCCATATATAATAAAGGTTTACAATTAACGTGTTTAATTAAGTTTTCAGCCCAAGCACACAAAGAAAGGCGCCCATATCCCTTACTGTCAGATAGTTCATCCTTTCTCATCCTGCATATAGAAATTTCATGGTATAATAGCTCTTAACCTCCAAGGAGGAAGATTATGATTGGAAATATAAAGAAGAAAAAAAGTTGTTTAGTCTTCCATCCTTGTGGCAGCTAGAGGTAGTAAAAGAACTTTCCGGTTTTCTTCTTCAGCAGGATGGACTGAACTTTGGTATCACAGTAGCACTGGTTTAAAATATGCTCTGTTTTGAAGTATTTCAACAAGTTATTGAACCTCTAGGAAATTTGGCTTGCTTATCTGAAAAATTGAGGTAATACCTTGCAGAGATATGGCAAAAGCAAAGACCACAAATGTTAAGACCACAGTATAATACTTGCCACATCATAGGTTTCAGTATTCATAACCATTTGAATCAAAACAGTGGAAATCATTATTATTCTAGTTTGTACACAGAACATGAGGCTGATAATTGATGAGCCCATAGGAGCCTGAACACTTAGAAGTTACATTTGGAGGGTGATGACAGGCTTAACACAGAATTTGAAAGGTCTAGTGGCCAACATTTTTAAGGAAGATTATCTTGTGTCAATCCTTTTCTAATATTGACAGCAAATTAAAATCTATATTTGCAAGCAATTGATTATGGAAGCTCGACTGTTGAAAAAAATTTTGTATCTTTCCAAAAGATTCACTACAGGGTTGGAGGTTTGTTTTTTTCAGAGTTAGGTTTTTCAAGTGACAGTTGCCTCCCCAAAGTGTATTACAATTTTAATATTATTTGGGGAACATTGAGGGGTCCACAGAGTTCTTAGGACACACCTGTCATCTTTGAAAGCTGTGACTGGGCAAACATAAAGACCTAAAGGGTCAAAGTGGGAAAACAGTTTCAGAAGCATGTGTGGTAATATCACTCTTATCCTTGTGTTTCTCTGCAGAGGAGTCACTGGGCTTATGAGATGGTATAGGTCTCTGTCCAAAGCATTTTGTGTTTAACGTGGTGCTCTGGCTATGTGCCTCCCAGCTTCTTCAATCAGGTAACAATAGTACACAATTATGCCTCTCTCCCTTAATTCATGGAAATGCCAAATGGAGAGTTGGGAGGGAATAGAGAACTCGAGTCTAACAACTTCATCTTATAATTTAGGAAACTGACAGCGAGAGACTGTGTCCATTGTTCATCATTTGTTTCCTCCGTACCCTCACCCTGCCCCACTGCCAGGAGGCTTGGCCATGTGACCTGCATTGGCCAGTAGAATGTGGGCAGATGTGGCATTTGCTTCAGAGCAGACGTGTTAGATGCAAGTGTATGGCTCAGCTGTGGTCCTCTTATTTCAGTTCGCCCCATGAGAGCAACTTCCCCTGACTACACCTTAAGGCTTTGGGACAAAGCAGAGCTGTTGCCGGCCTACATCTCTATGTAATATGGGCAAGTAAACGTTTGACTGAATCTCTGAGATGTTAGGGTTGCTTGTTTTGTAGCATAACCGTGTGAGAGCTGACTGTCACAATGGCCCAGGAAGTTGAAGTGATTCAGTCAAAATCACACAGACACTTCATTATACAGCCAGACTAGAACACAAGTCTTCTGACTCGGAGCGTTTTACTCCCCTTCACTTACCAGGTGTATCCCCAGCACCTGGTAGTGTTTGGCACAAAATAAGTACTCTGTAAGTTTTTGTCCATATAAAGGAATCAAGGAAGGAAGGAAGGAAGGAACCGAAAGTTCTGTTGAACTGCTGTTCTAGGTGGAACAGTATCTAGATTAGTACTTGTTGCTATTGTTCCGTCTCAGTCATGTCTGACTTTGCACATGAGGCTTCCCTTTCCTTCACCCTCTCCCAGATTTGCTCAAACTCATGTCCATTGAGTCGGTGATTGGTGATGCCATCCAACCATCTCATCCTCTGTCATCCCCTTCTCCTCCTGCCCTCAGTCTTTCCCAGCATCAGGGTCTTTTCCAATGAGTTGGCTCTTCATATGAGGTGGCCTAAGCATTACTATCAATACCAAGCATTTGGGGATGCCAACTGAGGGTCTTTTGTATAGTACATGTTCCAAAAGCATTACCTCTAGTTATCATGCCTTACCATCAGGCAGGAATTTTTAGTCTCATTAATAGATAACTAAACTGAGGCACAGAGTGATTAAGTCCAGTCACAGAACTAGTGACAGAAACAGAAACAACTCCATTCACTCTAACTGCAGAGCCTTGGTGTTTTCCATTGCTTCACAAGTTTCTTTGCTGGAGATAGAAATTATTATTTGGGTCATTTGTAGACAACTGAAATATGCAGATTGTGTTAAAGCAGGGCTCTTGCAAGAGGGTAAATTAGCAGAGCACCTCATACAGTGTGTGGGAGCCCCTGGCCTGCCAGGAGAGGTCATACGGGGGCTTGAAATGCTGGTTCCCCCAATCCTCAGAGAACAGAGATGGTGTGTGGTCTGGGACCAGCTCGCTTTGGGTGGAGGACAGCCTCATCATTTTACCTTGTTCAGTTCAGTTCAGTCGCTCAGTCGTGTTTGACTCTTTGCGACCCCATGAATCGCAGCACGCCAGGCCTCCCTGTCCATCACCAACTCCTGGAGTTCACTCAGACTCACGTCCATCGAGTCAGTGATGCCATCCAGCCATCTCATCCTCTGTTGTCCCCTTCTCTTCCTGCCCCCAACCCCTCCCAGCATCAGAGTCTTTTCCAATGAGTCAACTCTTCGCATGAGGTGGCCAAAGTACTGGAGTTTCAGCTTTAGCATCATTCCTTCCAAAGAAATCCCAGGGCTGATCTCCTTCAGAATGGATTTTACCTTGTAGTCCATGCAAATATGGTTGCTTTCTATATGTGCCAGAACACCAAAAAGTTGGAGAAACCCCAGGTGAGAATCCAGGTCAATCTAGGCTCATTGTGAGCACATAGCTTTTAGAAAATTTTGTCAGCCAAATTTCCCCTAGGACCTGCTTTGCTATTTTGTCACCCACTGTTTCCATTTGTCCTGAATCTCTCTCTTTTCTTTTCTCTAGTTGGTAATGTCTGTGAATTACCTTAAGTCCTTTGTGGAATAAGTCAAAGAATAGGTGGGAAAATGGATGAATTAACTAAAAGAGTCAAAAGCCACTGAGACAAGCTCTGATCACAATTAAAATGAGTGTTTCTGGATGGAAGCAACCCAAGTGTCCACTGACATGAGTAGAGAAACAAAATGGGCTCACACACGTGATGGAAGAGCATTCAGCCTTAAAAAAGAGGGGAATCCTGTCACATGCTACAACTTGGATGAACATTGAGGATGTTACATTCAGTGAAATAAGCCAGTTACAAAAAGACAAATATTGCAAGAGCCCACTTATATGATGTATCTGAATAGAGTCACAGAGACAGGAAGTAGGACGGTGGTTGCCAAAGGCACGTGGGCCCAGGGGAGTAGGTGGGAGTCATTGCATGATGGGTCCAGAGTTTCAGTTTTGCAAGATGAAAAAGTTCTGGAGATTGGTGGCTCAACAATGTGCATGCGCTTACCACTAATGAACTGCACATTTAAAAATACTTAAGAAGGTGAATTTTATGTTATGTGTATTTTACCGTGTTTTTTTTTTTTTTTAAAGAAAGCATATACAGTAAAGATGAGTTTCTTTATTCTGCACAGAGGCTTTTGTTATGCTGTTACCTGATGTGATGATGCTGTGGTCTGGAAATGTAGGAGGGTGTACTATCTGATGCTAAGTTGCTTTTTATATACAGTCACAACATCCTACTGGTTCTTCATACGCTATGTCCTCTGGCTAGGGCTGGTTACATAATGTACAGAGCCTAGTGGAAAATGAAAATGCCGGCCTTGTTGTTCAAAAAGCTGTACCAAAAATGGTATCAAAATATGACACTTTGGGATTTCCCTGGTGGTCCAGTGGTGGGGACTCTGCTTTCACTGTCAGTGGCCAAAATAAATGAATAGGGTCTCGTAACTCAGATGGTAAAGAATCCACCTGAGATGCAGGACACTGGGGTTCAGTCCCAGGGTCCAGAACATCTCCTGGAGAAGGAATTGGCAACCCACTCCAGTGTTCTTGCTTGGAGAATCCCATGGACAGAGGAGCCTAACAGTCCATGGGGTTGCCAAGAGTCAGACACGTTTGAGTGCCTAACACTTTCACTTTAAAAATATAAAGGGTTTTGTTTCTTCTGGGACTTTCAAGATATCATAGGGTTGTTTGTTTTGTTTTTTTGTTTGCTGAGTTTTTTTGTTTTTTCTATTTCCTCACTTAATATACTAAATAGTATATATATAGTATTAATTATATATAATATAATTATATATATTATATATAATAATATGTAAGTATATATAATAGTATATATATAGTATACTAATTATAGTATAGTATATATTATATATTATATATATATTATTTAGTATATTAAGTATATTAGTATATTAAGTATATTAGTATATTAAGTATATAAGTATATTAGTATATAAGTATATTAGTATATTAAGTGATACTAAGTAAAGAAAAGATACAAATTAAAATATGGCCATGGATTTTATCCAGTGCAGTGCCAGTTTTAAAAGGAAAAAGAAGACCATTTAACTTGTAAGCAGAATGGCCAAAAATTACATTTCAATTTCCATAACTCACCCATGCATTCACATTTCATTCTCACCAGAACTGTGGAAACTGCACAAAGCTAACTCACCTTTTTTATTTCACTTTTTAATATGCACACATTTCACCACTGAAATGTGTGCATATTACTGAGCTCTACACTGAGCTCACTGAAGAGTAAAGAACGTTAAAAGACTTTGAAAAAAGGACATTCTCAGTATTCTTATCTGGGAAATCCCATGGATAGGGGAGCCTAGCAGGCTATAGTCCATGGAGTCACAAGAGTTGGACTTGACTTAATGACTAAACAACAAATACTGCCTTACAGAACACACTGCACTTGATGCTCAGCAAATGCCTTTGATTGGTTAGGCTTATTGAGGTATAATTTACGTATTTCACTCTTCCCTCTCTTAAATGTACAGTTCAGTGAGTTGTTAAGTGCGTATAGTTGCACAACTGCCACCACAGTAAAGATCTAGAACATTGCCTTCACCTGAGAAGGTTCCTTTGTGCCCCTTTACAGTTCATTTCTTTCTCCCTTTTTTAAAATTTGTTAATTTTTGGCTTGTTGGGTCTTCCTTGTTGCACATGGGATTTCTGTAGTTGCGGCAAGCAGGGGCTACTTCTCACTACAGTGAATTCTCTGGTTGTGGAACACAGTCTCTAGGCTTGCTGTCTTAGTTGCCCCAGAGCATGTGAAGTCTTCCCCAGCCAGGGATCGATCCCATGCCCTCTGCACTGGACCACCAGGGAATCCTACAGTTCATTTCTTGCCCTGCCCCTCACTCCTGGCAACTGCTGGTCTGACTTCTGTTCTTACAGCTTTGCCTTTTCCAGAATGTCATCTAAATGAAATCAAACAGTATATAGCCTTTTGTGTCTGGCTTCTTTCACTTAGCATACTGTAAAATCCATCCGTATTGTTATATGTATTAGTAATGTGTTTCCAATGAATGGATGTACCACAATTTATTTATCCATTTACTAGTTGATGGGCATTCAGGCATTTCAAGTTTGGAGCTATTATGAACAAGGTTGATAGAAGTATTCATGAATAGGTCTTTGCTATAAACATTAACATACAGATTATGTGAACACATGCTTTCATTTCTCTTGGATTTGCCCAGGAGTAGGATTGCTGGATTGTATGGTGAGTGTATGTTTAATTTTATGAGAAACTGCTCAACTGTTTTTCAAAGTAGCTATGTCATTTTGGTATCCTCAACAACAAACTAGATTTTCAGTTCCTCTGCATTCTTGCTAGAACTTGGTATTGTCAGGCTTTTTAATTTAACTTAGCTATTCAGGTATGTGTGTTGTGGTATCTTATTGTGGTTTAAATCTGCATTTCTCTTCCCACAAACATTAAGCATCTCTTACTGTGCTTATTTGGCATGGGAATGTCTTCATTGGTAAACTGTCCAGTTCTTTTACCTATTTTTTAAATATTGGGTTTTTCTTATTATTGAGTCTCTATGTGTGTATTTGTACGTATGTGTATGATATATACTGTCTTCCCAGGTGGTGCTAGTGGTAAAGAACCCACTTGCCAATGCAGGAGCCGTAAGAGGCCTGGGTTTGGTCCCTGGGTCAGGAAGATCCCCTAGAGGAGGGCAAGGCCACCCACTCCAGTATTCTTGTCTGGAGAATCTCATGGACAGAGGAGCCTGGCAGCCTACAGTCCATAGGGTTGCACAGAGTCAGACATGACGGAAGCAACTTAGCACCCACGTGTGTGTGTTATATATATATTTACATATAATTTTTAAATTTTGATGAAGTCCAATCTATCATTTTCTTTTCTGAACCATGCTTTCTTTTATTCAAGAAACCTTTGCCTAACACAAGGCCATAATGATTTTTCTCCTATATTTTCTTCTAGAAAGTTTATAATGTTAATTCTAGCATTTAGATCTGTGATCCACCTCTAGTTATTTTGGAACAGAACATTTATTACTTGATGTGTAGCTATGTTGCCCAGAATTTGACCATTGAGAATCTAACTCAGGAAAAAAAAGACACAGGTCATAGGATGAAGACCAGGGCCCTATAAGAAAGCTTGGAATTGTTTCTTAAAGGCCTTGAATAAGAACATTTTATAAGCTTTTTAAATTAGCAAAATTTTGCTATTTAAAGGTTTGTGTTTCAATAAACTTTGAAATTCCAGATCACGGATGCTACCAACAGCAAAATCCTCAAGTGGACTGGCAGATGAGTACACCCCTGTGGATATTTTTGATTAACCTACTGGATGTTGAAAAAATTCCAAACCTATTTTATTAGATATGAAACGCGTATGATCATATGTAACATGCCGTTACTTTATAGGCTTGCATAGTGTGAGTCAGAAGCTGTGTAGAGGGTCCTCAGGGATCCCAAATTTAATTGTGATTATTGCTAATTATACTAATTCTCAATGAAAACTGCTGCCAGAAAGTTTGCCCATGACATCACTAATAAGGGGTCCATTGACTTGCATGTGTTGTGAGCATATTAATTGTAATTATTGCTTTGGCAGCTGCAACATCTGACTCCATAGGTGTTTGTTCCGTTAATGATTCATTATTTCAAAGTATTCTGGCAATGATGAGTCTGTGTTACAGACCAAGGCCTTCCTGTGATGAAATGTCATTATTTTTGGGGATTTCTGACTCTTCTTTCATGGAAGACAACCTCAACTCATTTTGCCCTTAACACATGGTATAATGGTTTAAAAGTGGAGTAGGAGAAAATGATTTCAGTTTAACCACTGTTTTGTTTTGTATTTTTTTTCCCCCTACCCTGGGAGCAGGTGCCTTCCCCGTAAATATTTTTCTGAAATGGAAGTTGCCATGGGAAGTGGGTGGGTGGTCTGGATATCAGACTAAGGGCCTGGCAGTCAGGGGTCTGGATCTATCTTTGTGTCTGAAGGCCCAGGGCAATGGCAATAAATACACAAGTCTAAAGGAAAGGAGAGATGTGGCCCGGAGCCTGAACTCAGCAAAAAGATAAAGAGAACTGCCTTCCAACAACTATTGTTAAACAGCACTTTCTATGTGACATGCTTTCAACCTTTACTTACTCTCCACTGCAGCCCTATGAGTTAGGACAGGACTCTCACAGGGAAAATAGGAAAAAACAGCCGCCCAGGAGGAGGTAATCGGGGCTTCCCTGTCTGCTGGGCTTTTTCAGCTAGTCTTTGATAACATTTTGAATTATGAGTTTTTGGGGGTTTGAAATCCTTGCCCTTTCAGTTAAGTTTTTTGCCCTTAACTTTTTAGTATTAAAAACTTTCAAAAGTAGAGAGAGACGTATAATAAACTTCCATGACTTCATCTTCAACAATTTTAAAGCCATGACCCATCTAATTTTATCTATCTCCCACCCCTTTCACTCCACCTTGCTGAATTATTTTACAGCAAATTCCAGATCTGTTCAGATCTGTAAATAGTTTGATACCTGTCTCTAAAAGATAAAGATTTTCTTCTAAGTCATAAATTATCACACCCAAAATAAATTATTAATAATTCCTTTATAGTCAGTTTTCCCAACTGTCACAAATATTTTTTTCTTTAGTTTATTTACTAGAATCAGAATTCAAATTAAATTCCACAAGCTACAATTGGTTGGTGTCTCTCAAGCATCTTTTAATCTAGGGGTGTCCTGACTGTTTCCAAACTGCTTTTGTTTTTTTCTTGGTGTTTATTTATTTAAGAGATGAAATCATTTCTCTTGTAGGATTTTATCTTGCATTTTTGTTGATTGCATCCCCATAGTGTTTTTTAAAAGAACTTCATTTGTTCTTATATTGTCGGCAAATGGTGGTCAGATCCAGAGATTTGACAGATTAGGTTTGAATTTTTTGCTAAGAGTACCTCATAGGGCTGTATATTTCAATCAAAATGCTCATGATTGCCTCTCTTTTCAATGGTAACCACTGATGATTGTTGTCTGGACCCGTTCATTCATTAGGAGTTTCAAAATGGTGATCTTCTCTCACATAGGAGCTGTAACACTTCCATAAAGGAAAAGTTCCCACTTACTTTTTTGGTTACCCAGTGCTATAGTTGATATAGGAAAGGCAGAATGAATGCTTGATTTCCCTCATAGATTATCAAAATATTGAGTTAGTTCTCTAATTGCTTCCCAAGTTTTATGGTTGTTTTTCAGTAGTCTGAATTTCAGTGTGATTGCATGGATTTAAACATGTTTAAATGTTTGTTTTACTCTACTGGATCTATTATTATTGTGGATGCTCAAAATGGCCCATATTTGCGAAATGGCAGCCCCTTCAATTGACATCTGAGACTTTCTGACATTGCTCTTGTGTTGTTTCAAGTTGACGTCTGAGACTCTGACATAGCTCTTGTATTGTTTTCTAGGGCTCCTGTCACAAAGTATCACCAATTGTGTGGCTTTAAAGCAACAGAAACTTATTATATAGTTCTGAAAGCTAGAAGTCTGAAATAATGATGTTGGCAGGGCTGATTTCTTCTGGAGATACTGAGAAGAATCTGTTCCACACTTCTCTCCCAGCTTTTGGCACTTGCCAGCAATTCTTAGCATCTAAACTTCCCTCTTCTATACAGATACCACTCATTGGATTCAGTTCAGCTCAGTTGTGTCCGACTCTTTGCGACCCCATGAATCGCAGCACGCCAGGCCTCCCCGTCCATCACCAACTCTCAGAGTCCACTCAGACTCACGTCCATCAGGTCGGTGATGCCATCCAGCCATCTCATCCTCTGTCGTCCCCTTCTCCTCCTGCCCCCTATCCCTCTCAGCATCAGAGACTTTTCCAATGAGTCAACTCTTCGCATGAGGTGGCCAAAGTACTGGACCTTCAGCTTTAGCATCATTCCTTCCAAAGAAATGCCAGGACTGATCTCCTTTAGAATGGACTGGTTGGATCTCCTTGCAGTCCAAGGGACTCTCAAGAGTCTTCTCCAACACCACAGTTCAAAAGCATCAATTCTTCGGTGCTCAGCTTTCTTCACAGTCCAACTCTCACATCCATACATGACTACTGGAAAAACCATAGCCTTGACTAGACGAACCTTTGTTGGCAAAATAATGTCTCTGTTTTTGAATATGCTATCTAGGTTGATCATAACTTTCCTTCCAAGAAGTGTATTTTAATTTCATGGCTGCAGTCACCATCTGCAGTGATTTTGGAGCCCCAAAAAATAAAGTCTCACACTGTTTCCACTGTTTCCCCATCTATTTGCCATGAAGTGATGGGACCAGATGCCATGATCTGCGTTTTCTGAATGTTGAGCTTTAAGCCAACCTTTTCACTCTCTTCTTTCACTTTCATCAAGAGGCTTTTTAGTTCCTCTTCATTTTCTGCCATAAGGGTGGTGTCATCTGCATATCTCATTGGATTAGAGGTCACCATAATCCAGTATCACCTCATTTTAACTTGATTATATCTGCAAAAGGTCTATTTCCAAATAGGGTCATATTCACGGGTACCAGAAGTTAGACTTTGAACATACCTTTTGAGTGACAAAATTCAACATCCACCAACAGCAGTAGTTTTGATAACTTTATTGCTTTCTGGCAAGACAAAATGTAGCAGACTCATTTTTTTTTTTTACATTTCCTACTGCGGGTGCAGAATTGACTCACTCCTTTAAGCTGGAGATGATCTTTAGGGACTACAATCTGAGAATTGGGGTTGTTCATTTTTACTGAGTTAGTCGTTAGTTTTAGACCTTTTCAAAAGATAGACTTAGAAATGCTTTCATATTTTTAAGAATAAAACATATAGTAAATTTATAACTCTCACTTCCAATCCAAATTCAAGATGCCAAGACTTACCCTCATCAAACTATCACCTACTACTGCTTTCTCCATTGGGAAAGTCCTCATTTTCAATGGCACACTATAATTATTCTTTACTTTATCACATAATAATTTATTTTGAGTTGTCTCAAAATAAAACTAACACTGCCATTAACAATGTGATTACTTAAAACAGTTTATGGTTTTTAAGATTATTCTTGTAATTCTTTTTGTCCTCTGAGTACATTCCACTCAGGATGGTCAGTGAATTTACTGCATTTTAATGTCATGGGAAATAGTTTTTCTATTGTAGTTATGTCATCAACATGGTGCACAGTTAGGTTCATTTATATCCATTTATTTTCAGTGCTTAAGAGTTGTCTTTTTAACTTAAATTTTGTTCTTATATAGAATATTATAGAATGTTTTCGGAGCTTCAGAGTCTAATCTAATGCAAAATATAATTGTAGAAATCTACTTCTGTGCCAGTTCTCACCACCTTGTCTCCTCCTCCTTCAAAGGTAATCATTTAAATGTTTTTATCCTCTCATTTTTGCATGTTGTATTTTGCAACCTTGTTGAACTCATTTATTAGTTCTAATCATTTTTTAGTAGATTCATTAGGATTTTCTAGGTATAACATCATGTCATCTGTAAATCCAGTTTTCTTTATTATTTTTTTTCCAATCTGGATGCTTTTTGTTTCTGTTTATTATCTAATTGCTCTGGCTGGAATCTCCAGTACAATGTTGAATAAAAGTGGCAAGACAGGTCATCCTTGTCTTGTTCCTCATTTTAGGGGGAAAACCTTCATTCTTTCACTATTAGTATGATGCTAGCTGCAGGTTTTTCATAGATGCTGTTTGTCAGGTTGAGGAAGTTCCTGTCTCTTTCTAGTTTGTTGAATGTTTTTTTATCATGAAATAGTGTTGGATTTTTGTCAAATGCTTTTCTGCATCTATCGAGATGGTCATTTTTGATGTTTTTTGTTTGCTTTTTCTTCCGTTTATATGGTGTATTACATTAATTGGTTTTCAGATGTTAGACCAACCTTGTATTCCTGGGGTAAGTTCCACTTGGCCATGGTGAATAATTCTTTTTATATGTTGTTGGGTTGGTTTGTTACTATCTGTTGAAGATTTTTGTGACAATATTTATAAGAGATATTTATCTGCAATTTTCTTTTCTTATGTCTTTGTATGGTTTTCCTATCATAGAATGAGTCGAGAAGTGTTCCTTCTAATTTTTTGGAATAGTGGTTTATTTTTAACTATATAAAAATATATGTATACTTTTTATTTGTTCTCATTACTTTTTATACTTTTATTATAGTCCACTGAGTGGATGTACCAATGTTTTTACAACAAGCTTCTTATTGATAAACATCTGAATTATTTTCAGTTCATTGCTATTACAATTCACATGGCGCTGAATTACTCTAGTAATATGTCTTTTCATATGCTTCTCCATGTGTGGTATATATCCTCAGAAGTAAGACTGATGAGTCAAATAGGCACGTGTGACCTTTGCTAGAGATTGCCAAAATTCTTTTTCTTAGAGCTTAAATGATTTCGCTTTTTCTTTTTTTCCACATTACATGGCTTGTAGAATCTTAATTCCCCAACAAGGGACCAAACTCGGGCCCTTGACAGTGAGAGTGCAGAGTCCCTCTGGACCACCAGGGAATTACCACATTTTGTTTAAAAGAAGAGTGACTCTGCACAGCTTTATCAACAAAGTGTTTTTATTTGTTTATTTTAGCCATTCTGGTAGATAATAAATAGTAATTCCACATAGTTTTAATTTGCATTTATTTCATTATGAGTTTAAGCATCTTTTCACATGGCTAAGAGATATTTGCACATCTCTCTTTATGAACACCCTGTTTATATCTCTAGCCTATTTATCTACAAAGTAGTCAAACATTTTTTCTGTTTTTAGAAAATTTTGTGTATTAGAATATTGAAATTTTTGTCTATAGTTTAAAATTGCAATTTTTCCCCAGACTAACACTTGTCTTTTTACTGTGCTCATGGTATTTTCTTTTCCCACGCAAAAATTTTGATTTTCAGTTTTTATAGTCAATCTTCTAGATTTTCTTTCTGAACCAAGCAGCAGCATGGGAGCAATTAAGAAAGAACCCTGATCTGAGCAGTCCAAGTCCAAAGAAATCACTGGCTGAGTGTCCAGAGACTTCAACCTAATGATTCCCCTCAGAACCACTGATGTCCACATTCCTCCTTATTATCTTAATGCAGTTATTACCCGATAAACTATAGACTTCCGAGGAACTCTCCCTCTTCTAACTAAGAATCTGTTTTCTTCACAGAGCTCCTGTGGACTTGGATAGATGAAAGCAATATTGTGACGCGTGGACCTGGAAGAGGATCCCAAGAGCACGAAAGCTCTGGATGAAGCTGAGGGGCCCCCAAACAGTGCAAAATGTGGCTGACAAATGTGTTTCCCTCTTAGGCCACTGCCACGAGAACAGAGAGATGTTTTCTTAAACGTATATTCTTCTTCTTGGAAACTAACTGTGGCTTTCTCCAGGGCTTTTTTTTTTCCCCCGGAATAGAACAGAATAGAAACTCTTCAGGTCTTACAAGTGTCTGGGAGAGACTTTCAAAGTTTTGTAGATAATGCTGGATGTCTCTCATTTTTATAGACTTACAAGCTGTAGGCATAGTAACTGTTCATCATACAAAGGAAACAGCATAATAGTGTACCTTTCCCTCTTTTCCTTGGCAGGTGAGTTTTGCCAAATGCACTGCACATTTGGCTCCGTATGTTTATTTTTGCATATCTTAAAGTGTTTAATTATAAAGTATTTAAAATATAATTTTAAAAAAACAACCAGAAAGTGACATAACAGTCAGCACATACCTACCGCCCATTCTCTTATCTGAATTCCTACATGAAGCATTTTTAAAAAATTAAACTTCAAATACTGGATTGAACAACTCTCTGCACTATAGAAAGTTATATGCATTTTATACAAAATACATATAAACATGTAAATAGATACTTTGTTTTCACCTGGGTTTGAAAAAACTTGGGGCAGGAGTTGTTCTTAGGCTACTCTTGCTATTCTGCTCCTGATCATTGGTTCCTGACTTATATCTCTATAGAGCTTGTCCTTTCTCCTTCATTTCATGACTTGCAATAGAGGATACATTGGACCTAATTTCCTCCTTTAGTTGTCCCCAAACTTGCAGTTGGTTTAGGAACAATGCCGGGCAGTCCTCAACATGGAACACAAAGAAAGTCTCCTATGTCTGGTTATAATTTAGAAATGGCCCCATTAACTTTAACATACCCCTTGCTACTGGGTTGTGTTGAACTTCCAGGAAGCTGAGCCTTATTTCTAGGTAGGAATTTAGACAGATAGCGTACAAAAGTTGAGAACACGTTACAATTCTGACAAATTAGTTCCTAATTATTTGGCTCCAGGCTCTGCCCATGTTGCATGCAGAACAGGCCTTTACCAGGACCCTTGGAGAGTTTTGTAGCTTAAACTGATTTAATTTAAAACAAATGGATCCATGTGATTATCTCAACCACAAATACGTAACACAATGTGTAATATATTTAAAAGGCAAGAGGAAATTTAGTAATGGAATTTCAGAACTATTTGAAAGAAAGGGATTTTGAGGAGAAAGAAAGGAAGAAGTGAATTGGTGACGCCAGTTTGATTATTTTCAAATACCACAACTGAACTTGGGTTTGTACAGTAAGGGCCGTGGTGTTGTAAAGGATACCAGCAGGAATCTAAAAGCTGGTGAAGAATACATGACAAGGCCTCAGACGCCCAGAACACTGTAAAATGTGTGTGCTAAATTTTTTTTCTATAGGAAAATGTGCTGATTTACATACTCTATCAAGGAATTATCTAGGTAGAAATACAGTCTTTGCTGTGATGACTTTTCTCATTCCTTTAATTTTTGTTACCGGCTACTCATGTACTCTATTGCTATCCCAACGCATGTGCCTTCCACATAGACCAATCCTATAGTAGCTATAGTAACAGCAAGCACTCACTGAGCTCTGAATATGTCCTAGACATTGTTCTAAGCAGTATATAGTACTTCTTTTAGTTCCTACAACAATGTTATGGGGCTGATACTGATCTTGCTCTTGCATATTAGGAAGGAGCAGAGATGTTAACTTGCCTGAGATGAAACCTAGAATGTCATTCTTAACCGTTATATAATATCTGCCTTCCTAAGCATACCAAACATCTGGTGATAAATGTCTTGTGTAATGAAATAATTTCTTAAGACCAGATGATTTTGAGTAAATATGCAGGACTAAATATTTCAAAATTACAAAAATAAATGAGGTTCTTAATGAAGTGTGACATCAGGCTTTCAGAGCATTAGATATGTGAATTTTAATATATCTGATTGAAAATCAACCACATTTCTTCATAATCATACCCACTGTGATAGATTTATTAGGTTGAAATATACAAAAGTACCTATAGTTGACTCTTTGATTAGAAAAAACTGCTGAATTTCAATTGGTTCAATCTAATACTTTAGACACTATTGAAAAGGTGATATTTCTTAGGGCTCAGACCTGTTTGTCCATGCATAAGCAGTAATTATTGAGGGTTAACCGTGCCAAACACTATGCCACATGAATCTTCCCCCTCAAAATTCTCAGTTTTCAATAGGAGATAGACAATAAGTATACAAATAATTACAATTAAAATAAGATTATTGCAATCCAGAAGTTCTGCGTAAAGTGTCTTGGGAATATTCAGACAAGGATATTCATGTGAGCCTAGAGAAGATAGGAAGGTCTTAACACAGAGAGAAGGTCTGATTAGGTGTAAGCGAGGAATAGAAGTTTGCCAGCACTGCTGAAAAGGACATTAAAAACAACCAACAGATTTTAGCTTTTAATGGAGCAGAGTGATATTTTTTAGAGTCATCAAATTTTCTTAGGAGCAGTGTTATAGACATTCCTGACCTACCTGCTTTCAAATCTGTGTTATGCCTCCTCAGAGTTTTATGTCTTGGGACAAGTTATTTCATGTCTACAATGTGGAAATATTAATACCTGCCTCATAAAATTGTTTTGATCAGTTGCATAGTATATGCTAATAGCTCAGCAAAATCATACATTCACAGTACATAACCAAATATGTGACTATTTTTATAATTGTTGCCTAGTTTACTTCTTTGTTAACCAGCACATTCCTGGACCGACATCAGGGAGCTGTCAGTAGCACTTTCCATGAAAGCCATGGACCATGCGGTTGGGGAGTGGGTACAGGTATTGCATAGGGTGGATGATACATACCTGGGAGAGCTACCCATCAGGCCACAGTGTGGTGCAGAATTTTCCCAGAAATCTGTGGTATCTGCTTGTCATCATGCAAGTGTTTGTGTGAGCTTTAAGAACAAACGTGTCAGCACACGAGAGTTCCCAGATGGCTTTTTCAAGGACTTTTGATCTCTGCTGTCTTTGATTTGAATGTTCCACAGAGATCTGAAAGCAGATTTCTTATTGCATCCTTAAAGATTGCTGTGCAAAACTGAGCACATTATTGGTACAATCACCCTCTTGTTTAACTATAGATGGCCTGTAGAGCAACTGTGCATCTGATACTATTGACTGAGCCCTGGTTCGCTGGCATTGGGAGCTCTGCAGACTTCTCAAAAGAGCTGTGTGTCCACCAGTGGTCAGTGGGAAGAAGAGCTCTAATTGCAGAATGTTGCCTGTGAAGTGGCTGCCAGATTTTGTCCTGCTGAGGTCAATTGTCTTTATTTTCGAGTAGTTTTATTAGCTTCACCCACAAGCTGTAATATATTAAAGACAGCAGTTTAAGAGCTGCAAATATTGAGGTCCTGGAACACAAGCCCACAGTAAAGTCAGCCATGGTCAAACAAGGCTAGTACAACCTGCCTCCCTGGGCTGGCTTCCTGCGGAGAATCAAAGTTAAAAGGAAGACAATCCAACCTTTGCATGGTGGGCCTTTAGCCACTGGAGAGTAAGAAAGGTCTGCATCTTAAGACCTGGAGTACAACAAAAAGGAGGGCTTGGCTGCTGGAGACCGTGTTGTCTATGAAACATAAGCAGAGCCACAATTCAGTCCATAAATTCCTTTTATTTGTTCATTTCATCTCAATATTTTGCAAGCACTAACACGAGAGTCATTGCTTACAATGTACAAAGGGTTAACTACAGATTTACTTGTGCTTTAGTTGTTCCAAAGCCTCTTCCCCTTATGGCTGTGTTCTGATATAACCTCAGTGCCACCCAAAGCAATAAATAGTGGAGGAGTTGGGGTAAATCCAATTATTTTTTTCCACAGCATCTTTCATTGTAAGTATGTCAGATTTTTAAAAATGAGACTCCATAAACCACATCATCGCAGAGTCCTGTTGCTGTCTCCCGGGGTTTCAGAGTTCCAAATGCTTGCCTTTTTGGACATCGAGTTGATGTAACCCTGGGGACTGGTTAGAGTGACTAAAAACACTCCTGGCACTGGATCACCTTGTGGCCGAGGTGAAACAGGGATCTTGTTTTCAAGAGGTTGGAGGAGAACTCAGGGGAAAGGGCCCAATAGGGGGCGATGTGCTCTTTGGGACTTGGGAGAATTGACCCTTGACCTTCTCAATCTTTAGACCTTAGAAGCTCCTTGCTGGTCACACACGTTCACATCCGTCTTGGCAGCCTGAACCCCCACGTCCTCAGAAATTCCTAGAAGTGTAAAGACAAAATCAGCCCCAGGATGTTGGCAGGATTCAACGTGTTACTAAAAATGGGTCTTTGTGGATGGAGACTTAGGAGTTTCAAGTGAAAAAGGAAAAGAAAATTTATGTAATTATCGGTGGCTCCGGTGACTTCAGTTGTTCTGAAATGGTTCATTACCAGCAATTGAAATCGGGTCCCAGGAACATTGCCTCCCAGCGAGTGAGAAAAGTATCTCTCTGCAGCCCCTTTCTCCTCCCTTCCATCTCACCCATGTGTCACTGGGGAATCCCTCAGGAAACTCTTCATGGGGGTTGCACTTGACAGGCTCCGTAACTGTTCTGTGAGTGCCACAACCCATGTTGACAGAGACTCCCAGCTCCCTGCCTCCTCGCTCACTCTGGGTCCTTTCCCAAACACTAAATAATGGGATGGGGAGAGAAGAGAGCTTCTCTTCCAAACAGCAGAGGCGGCAGGCCGGATGACTGTATTCCCTGAGCCTGGGTCTACCTCCAGCCCCCTGGCCGATACCTACACTGGGCCAGTGCGCAAGGCTCAGGTCTGCATGGGGCTGGGAGGAGGGGGCAGCGGGGCTGGGAGGAGGGGGGCAGCTTTCCGTGACAGCCTCCCTTATTCACGACCGTCCTTCTCTCAGCCAAAACTGTATTTCCTGGTACCTCTCTCGGGGTTGTGAAGGAGGAACAGTTGGATCATTTGATTAGCTTTTTCCCAGAACAGGGACCCTCCCATCTCTGTTTACTTTCCTGTGAGTGAAGGAGGAGGCCCAAGAACGGGGCGCCTGCTGGGGCTGCTCCTGAAACAGAAACAGCCCCGGAGTCGGCCTTGGTTTTGCTAACTGGATCAATTCTCCCACATCAGGTAGACACCTGCCAACACTTGCCCCCTCCACTCCCACGGAAAACTGCTTCCAGGGGTCCCCCTGCCGCTCCTCTCACAGGCAAAGGAAACTCCTTACTTCTCAAGGACCACCTGTTTGAGATATTTTGTTTTTTTAATTGTGGTTTTAAAAAAAAAACCCACATAGGGTACAATGGACATGGGTTTGGGTGGACTCCGGGAGTTGGTGATGGACAGGGAGGCCTGGCATGCTGTGGTTCATGGGGTCACAAAGAGTCGGACACGACTGAGCAACTGAGCTGAACTGAACTGAGGGTACAATTTACCATCCTAATCATGTTTAATTGTACAGTCCAATAGTGTTAACTGTACTCACATGGGGCTTCCCTGGTGGCTCAGACAGTAAAGAATCTGCCTGCAATGTGGGAGACCTGGGTTTGACCCTTGGGTCAGGAAGAGCCCCTGGAGGAGGGCATGGTAACCCACTCCAGTATTCTTGCCTGGAGCATCCCCACGGACAGAGGAGTTTGGAAGACTGCAGTTCATGGGGTTACAAAGATACTCAGTGTGTACCAGACCTCTAGGACACTTTCATCTGCAAATGAAACTCTCCTCACTTAACACCTCTCTGTTTCCCCCTCCCCCCAGCCTCTGGAAGCCATCGCTCTACCTCCTCTGAGTTTATCAACTTCAGATATCTTATGTAAGTAGAAACATACAATATTTGTCTTTTTGTGACTAGTTTATTTTACTTATTAAAAGGTCTCCAAGTTTTATCCATGCAGCATGTGACAGGATTTCCTTCTTTTTCAAAGCTTAATAATATTCCATTTGCTTATCCATTCAGCTGTCAATTGGTGTCTCAGTTACTTCCACCTTTTGGCCACTGTGAACAATGCTGCAATCAGCATGAGGGTGCAGATATCTCTGTAAAATCCTGCTTTCAATTCTCTCACATGGACACCCAGAAGTGGGATTGCCAGATCAAAGATTTCAGGCTCCTGCCCTCGGATGCACTCTTTATATTCCTACATCCTTTCCACAGTGGTAAGTTGTAGAATGTTCTTTCCCCCCCAAATCAATCCCACTGGGCAAAGAACAAGCTGGGGCTGGCTTTTGCTCCAGTCCCAAGTCAAAGAATGAGGACTTTTCATTTTCAGTCTCTGATGCTCCAGTTGGGTCCTTACCACCAACAGGCAAATGCAGACCCTCACTTAGCTCAACTACCTGCCACCCTCACAGGCCTTTCGCACATCTCTAGTACGCCCAGTCATGAGGGCCAAGGTTCCCCTGCTCTCTAGATAGCCACTGTCATTCTGGACTGATCCTAGCTCCCCATCCTCATGCTTATGTTAAAGTCAGGCAGCCTCTCTTCCCCACAGGGCAGTGACTCATGAAGAACTGCTTGGCGACTTCTGCTAGACAGGCTGGCAGTGGAGGAGGGACAGCGGTTTGGCTGCCCACCCAGCCTGAGGAGCTTTGATCTTCTGCAGGAGGAGCCCATCACTGTCATACTTCAGAGAGGCAGGAAGACCGGCAGGGAAACTGTAAGAGTGGTCCTTTACCCAACCCTAACAAACACACCCACACATGCATATACGCACGTGCACGCACACACAGAGGCATCAAGGGTTCCTGGCCACTCCAGCCCATGGTTCCCAATTCTAATCATTTTGTGTTCCATTCCCAGCTTCGAACTTGAAGTTTTGGCCTCCAAAAATGAAGTAAAAGGTAACATTCTTTAAGAATGAAGACTAAAAGAGTGTTCCAAATTTTGTCATTCTGTTTTGTATTCACCTTATTTATCACAGTCACTGCAGGCTTTATACGTAAGTAGAGAAGATTTCAGAATAATTAGAAACCCCACCAAAATAGCTCCTCTACCAAGTTGTATTGGAGCAAAAGAATCATTTCTTTGGTTTGTATTGCTCTCACTAGACTTTTAAAAAATGCAAATATGCCTAATAGGAGTAACAAATTGTCACTAACACTTTCCTATAATTTAGTCTGTCAGATGGCTTTCCTCTAGGGGATGTGGGGGAGGCAGGAATGGGAAAAAAACACAGAAAGTAGAGTTGGGGAAACATTCGTGAATTTCATTTATTTCCCAATTTTTCCCAGTATCAGTTCTGTGTATGTTTTAAGCCAAAATTTCATGAATCTTTGTGTTTCAGCATTTGTCCACCTTAGGAAAAATGGAGTGAGCAAGTTAGCCAAATCATTTCTGACATCTCAATTTTACATGCTGGTACCATGTTATGAAATATTGTATGGGAGGGAGGCATCACCGAATGTTTATCTGTTTGTCTCTTGTCCTAATTAAGTCCATGTGGATCCCATGTGACTTCAGAGTATGGAGACCACGTTTCCATGATTGTTTTGCTTTATATTTTCCTTTAGTGTGCTGCCTCAATTAGAGAGGGAACAAATCAATATTTGGATTTGGAGGTAAGGTACTGAGAGAGAATTGTTTGGGCTGTAAAGTGAGGAGGGACTATATGACTCTGAAGTCATCAAAAAGAAATTTCCTGGTGTTAGTTAAGATACTTTTGGATGAAACAAGTAGAAATCAAATTGAGCTAGCTGAAGCACAATGTGGAGCGGGTGGAGGGGGGGTGGCTTGAGGATAAAGGGGTGTCTCATGGAGCCCGAGGGCAGGAATGTAGCCCAGCCTGAGGAACTGAGGCCTGGGAAGCTTGTCAGCAACCCAGGAACAAACTCTGCCTCTCATTTCTGCTGCCTTCTGAACATCTGCTTCTCCTTTTCTCTCTCACTGCAGACCAGATTTCTCTGGTTCTCCAGCCACATTGCAATATGGCTGGCCCAAATCTTCCAATCAACGTATCATCTTCCCAACCACATCCTAACTATTAATTCCACTCCAGCTATAAGGAGGGAGACCCTGACTGGTCCAACTTGAATCAGGGACTACCATGGTCTACTGACCTGGGGACAAAGGGACAGGGTCACAAACTGCGAATGCAGCTGCTGGGGCTCACCCTGGGCATGAGGGTTACTTGCATAGTATACGAGGATCGTGGCACTCATCCTGAGCAGTCAGTCCCTATTCCAAAGAGAAAAAACAGATTTTCTGGTTTTCCTGTTTGTAATCTGAAGTTCCTCAGGTCTCTTCAGCTATGGACACAAATAGGAGTCGTGTTGACAGCACCAAGTATAGGACCTCAAACTTACACGAGTGTTCCCAATAGTTTTCCTGAGTGTTCGTCTGAGCTCCCAAAGGGTCCACTCCTGCTTGCCGCCCCCACCCCCGCGCTCTGGACACCCCAGTTCTCCACCAGGCATATGGTCTCTATTGCCGCCTGCTGGGCACGTGACCACAACACACGCACCAGACTGCATCCTCCACTGCGATGCCTGTAAATCTCTAGCTTATGGCTGTTGCCCGGGTGTCACTGTTACTAGGACACACTTTTATTCTTGAAAGTGTCTCAGTTTGTATAATCAATTATATGTCCTACCCTATTCCCTAATGTACCGGCTTTACAAGGCTCCAAGGAAAGACGGCCTTTGTGAATACTCTGTTAGAGAAGCTTTCCAGCAGTGAAAGAGAAACCCAGTTTGACCTAAATTAACTAAAGAGAGGGGGTGTTTATTGACCAATATAACCAAATCAGGGAAAGAGCAGGGAGCAGAGTTTGCCCTAGCAGCCACTACATTCAGAACCCCAGACACCCAGGGAACTCATTCCTTCTCTTGCCATTTCTCGTCTCTAATTCTTTTGATGTGCTAACTTTATTTCCTCAGATTTTCCCTATGAGGTTGAAAATTTGGGCACTGTCATCCACTCTGGGCTTATGTCTTCAAAGCGTCAAAACCACAGAGAGCTCTTACTGGGAACATCCTGGGAAAGTCTTTGACTATGGTTGTGACTATGGTCACACGCCCATCACTGAACCAGTCACCATAGCCAAAAGGTGAGGAACTGTGGTTGGCCACCCCCACTAGAATCGTACTAAAAGGATGGGAATGCTGTCCCCAGCATGCAAAACAAGCAATGCCCATCCGCAGATCAGTGCTTCATACCGGCCTACTTTTACCAGAACTGAGACTTGAGTCCAGTGCGGGCAGGCCATGAAATAAACATGTATTAATCATTCAGTCATATCTGACTCTGCAACGCCATGGAATGTAGCCTACCAGACTCCTCTGTCCATGGGATTCTCCAGGCAAGAATACTGAAGTGGGTTGCCATTCTCTTCTCCAGGGGATCATCCCAACCCAGGGATCAAGCCCAGGTATCCTGCATTACAAGCAGATGCTTTACCATATGATCCACAAAGGAAATAAACGGAGGTGGCCCCATATCCTTCCTTTACAACAACTAAGGTTTTCTGACGGAGGCCAGCTCCTCCAGATCCTTGTCCTCTTTTCACACCCAGGAGGATCTACAGTCCCCATGCATGTGAGTTTGGTTAGGCTGCCCTAACTGTGTACCAGAACCCCAGCAGTGGACACACCTGAGGTAGGAGCCTGAAGATATCATTATATATAGTAGCAAAATCAAACAGGGTTAGGGAGTTTATGGTCCCTAACCAGCCCAACTCTGATAAGTTCTTGACATTAAACCATACAACTTCATAGGTCTACAGCTTAGAAGTTTGGGTCCTGAGGACAACCCAGTAGGATTCATGGGAAATAAGTCTCTTATCCTTCCCTGGCTCCACCTCTTTTCTCTCTGTGTACATGTGTGTGTGTTTCAGATATATCAAAGGGTTTATAAACCAGGACTTACTTTACTGGCTTCAGGCCAAATGTTATTCATGGAAGAGAAAAGCAGATTTCTGCTCTGATAAGAATGTGAATATTATTTTCTCCAATCATGGGAAATTCCACTTTTCTTTAGTATAGCTAATTAACCAAGAGACTCCCCTGTCCACACCCCTCCCCCCAATTTGCATCAGTGCTTTGAATGATTCTCAGCATGCCCATGTGTGTTTCCATTATCTGTGATGGATCTACAATGAAGGTTTTGTTCTCGTTGACTTTTAGGGTCCTTTCAACCATCTGATAGACTTCCCAGGTGGTAAAGAACCTGCCTGCCAATACAGGAGACATAGAAGATGCAGGTTCGATTCTTGGGTTTGGAAGATCCCCTGGAGGAGGAAACAGCAACCCACTCCAGTATTCTTGCCTGGAAAATCCCATGGAAAGAGGAGCCTGGTGGGCTATAGGGTTGCAGAGTTGGACTCGACTGAGCGACTGAGCATGCACGCAATCATCTGGCGCTAATATCCGTGAGTTAGATGAAGCCCATTCAGTTTATATGTGACATCCTCCTAGTTTTATCTCCTCTCAAACACATTTCAGAAACTCATAAATTAAGAGGCAGATGTGAAACTTAGTGACATACCTTAAGAGAAAGTTTAAGTCTTAGATAACTGAGGTGAACTGCCGAGTGTTCAGAAGTTTTTAGAGGTGAAAGCATCATAGGTGTTCTGTGTTTGGAAAACAGCAGTCCATACACATCTGTGGGCAGATGCAGCGCCCCATACCGGGGAGCAGTGAGCCACCATCAGCAAGGCCACTTTCACGCTCTATTCCCTTCTGAACCCTGGTCCAGATCCCAATGCCAAGTCCAAAGTGAGTCAGTGAACTGATGGGATGGACCACATGGGAAATCTCCCTGAAAACCATCCATCTCCTGAAGGACACACACCCGGGCACAGCTTGTCTAAAGCTACACAGCTTCTGCCAAAAGATGATTTTGCCACAGCTTTTAAACATATGATGCAAGATGTGTGCTGTGAAAATTCCCCACTTACCATTTAAGTATTTGTGTTCAGAGGGATAAAAGAAAAGAAAACAAACACGTAAGACCTAACATAGGAACTGTTACAGGCATGGTTTGGGCCGGTCTTATTCCTTTTACTACATCCCTGACCACTTATAACTGGATCAATTACCTTAACGGGGCTCTAGGTCAGCTTGATAATAAAAACAGCGTTATCTCCTGTAATCAATTATACACAGCAGTTATCCAGCCTCCATTTTTCTGCACCATTCATGGTACCAACTTTGTACTTTTTAGTTTTCACTTTGAGAAGATGAATTCCTATGAAATGTACACCTATTGACTTTGAGGATGCTTCTAGGAACTTGTTAAAAAATTTTTAAAAAACAGAGAGATGACTATACTTGGGCTAACTTTCCAAAGAGGAGCCCAAGTCTGAGAGAGACAAACCCAAGTCTAATTATATCTGTGGTGCCTGGGAGACATCCCCAGCTTAGATGAGTGAATGTGAAAAGAGAAAACAATCATGAGCAATTAGCTGGCTCTTGGCTAAACGTCAGCAGTGATTCCACTGTGAACCCCCAGCCCCGCCTCCCCTCTGTCCTCAGCCACATTTCCAGTCAGGAAAGCAAAGACGGCCTCTGATTCACATTGTTTCTCTGGAATTAGGCTCAGCAGTCTTCTCTAGTGACTCCTTAAAACCTGTCCCTTCTTCTGGTCATTATTGTCTTTTCTCCCATTAAATTTTAAACCATTTTACTGGAAAACCGCTTGGCACCAAGCGTCCCTTCTTTCGGTTAGGGCAGCTTCAAGTCCCCATTGGCCCGTCCGGAATGCCGCTGGCTAAGTGTGAGTGAGTGCGAGGGGAAGAGTTTGCTTTTAAGACGCTCCACGTTTCTACTGCAAATAGGAACAAGCAGAGTTTTCCCCAAGCCCATCACAGCTGCTGAGACCCGGTCAGAATGGGCCGACGGGACGATCCAGTTGACTTCACGAGGGATTCCAGCTCTGCTGGGCTGGAGTCCCGGGCGGAGAAAGAACCACAGCAGTGGGGGAGCTTGGTGGGCTGGTTGCTTGATTATTGGCTTTTGCTGATGGCCAGTGAGGGTGGGCAGCCCTGGGAGTTACTCTGAGGAACTCTGAGCCTTGAGCTGCTGCCCCAGTGGAGTCTCTCCTGTGGTCCCCATCTTGGCCCCAAAGTAGGACATTTTGCATGCTGAGAATAAACCTGTCTTATCCCCTTCCTCTGGTTGGTGAGTAGGGGTGGAGGACAGGACACATGTTTTGCAACCACTTCCTCTCTCACCTTCTTGAAGGCTTTGTCTATTTTCCAGCAGCTTCCCGGGGCTGGACTTGGCTTTGCAGAGGTGAGACCTGCAGTTCCGGGTGAGAAATGTCAGGCAGGGATCAGGAAGGTGTCTTCAGAGCCCACTGAGGCCTCCTCCTAGCTGTGCTGTCCAGTCTAGACCAGCTTCTTCAGCAACTGGGTGGACTCATCTCCAGCTCCGGGCCTCCTTTGTCTATGTCTCAACTGCTTAGAACTTGGCGTGGAAAAGAAGGGGTGTAATAAGTAATGGCCACTCCCACACTTGCCCTCCAGAGTGAGAAGAAGAGGAGCTAGGGGACTCCTATGGAAATTCCCTGCAGAGACCAGTAGCACCCAAGAAACCTTGTGTGATGTGGGAAACGAGCTGATGACAAGCGTTAGGACTAAGGAAGGGACACCAAAGGATACTGGAAAGTCAACTCAGATTTCTTTTAGGGAACTCCACTCAAAGAGTGAAGCTGAAAAACCTTGACCAAGAAGCTGTGACCAGGCCTTCTTGGAGTCTTTAAAAGAATGGGGTTTTTCCAGATTTGTTTCATGGCAAAGGTTGGGAAGAACCTTAGTCAGTGCACCCTCGAGTCATCATTACAGATTTCTTAGGAGGTCCTTGAGGTGGCATTTGTAATTTAAAGTCTTCTTGATGTAAAAGATTACATCTGTTGGAGAAGGAAGAGAATTTGGTGGCAAGTGGGGGCAGGGAGCACTCATTCATTCTCAGAGCTCATCCTCAGCCAGTAGATCTCAACCCACTGGAATCACCTAGGGAACTCCCAAACAATCTCAACGTTTAAATCCCATGTGATTTAAATCAGATATTCTGGGGATATATTACTCAAGACTTCCCGGATCACTCTGATATGCAGCCGGGGCTGGGAAACAGTATTCAAGGCAAGGGAGCACCAGTGGCCTGTGCTCTGCCTTTGGAACAACCACAGGTGATCAGCTGGTGTGGGCTTTACATACTCAATCTTCCCTATTGAATCTAAAGTTTTGTTCCTCTAAGGGTGGCCTCTGGACCAGCTGCATCAGCATTACCTGGGACCTCATTCAGAAATGCAGAATCTTAGACCCCACACTTGCTCTAGACCCATGGAGTTAGAATTGTAATGGGGAAGTGTTTCTTCAACTTAAATGTGCAGAGGAAACACCTGAAATCTGGTTAAAATAGAGAATCTGTTTTAGTAGGTCTGGGGTACAGTCCAAGATCTTGCCTTTCTAACAAGCTCCCAAGTGATTCTGATGCTGCTGATCCATGGACCACACTTTGGGTAGCAAAACAATAGAGGACTTGGAGCAGCAGCAGATGGAAGTTGCTCCAAGAGCAGTGCTCTAGCTTTAGACTGCTCTGTGCAAATGGTGCTGACAAAGTTGCATGGAGCATCTCCAGGGATATAAGAGAGATGGAGGAATTTACAGTCATGACTGTCATTCCTAGGGCAGCCACTGGGTAACTGCCACCATCAGGAGAGGCCAATGCTGGGAACTTCCAGGAACTTCCAATTGAAACTGGCACCAAAGGAAACTACAAGGGAAAGAGTCAAATCAACAAGATCACTTAGCAAATTGGAACTCTCTTCGCATCCCAGCCCAAGTCACACTTGAGAATGAGAACGCTGGCCATTTTTATCACTTGCTATCTGGAGTAGAGAGCCAGTTTTTCCATATACTTCTCGCTGAAATTAGAAAATGAGAGTTTCCCGTTGGGATCCCTCATGGGGCTTATGTATTCCTTTATACCACAAGTATTTATTGAGCTCCTACTTTGTAGCAGGCACCGTGCTAAGACTTCAATTTGGAAATCTAGAAACAGAGCAAGCCTCCAGCCAACTGTAGAGACCCAGCATTGCAACCCAGCCCTCATTGGAGAGGACACTGTGGCCCCGAGAGAAGCAAGTTATGCTGGGATGGTGCCCATAAACATCTCAGCTACTATAGAAATCCCAGGCCTAACATCAATTGATGTCAATTTCTGAAATAAGACTATATATGATTCACTTGGAATCAGGCAATGGAAAAGCCAACGCTATTACTGGAAGGAATTGGACACCACTGAGCTGCTCTAGGATAAAGGCTAAGTACACAACATTTGGGAAGGAAATGGCAGCCACGGAAGATATTGTATGACTGCACTGGGGCTGCAATACTAGAACCAATGTGAGAGTTTGGAAAGCGTTCAGTTCTGGGCAGAGAATATACGTGAGAGCTGAACCCTGGGTTGCTGCCCTCCTCCCCACATCGAAAGGCTTTGCCTGCGTCATCTGGGAGGTCCATTCCAGTCCCGCCCTTTGAACCAGCATGCTCGGAGGAGGTGTGGCTGGCCTCTGGAACTCTCAAACAGCCTATAAACAATGTTCCTTGTAACTCATGTCAAGCCTAGGGACCTCCTCTTTGAAGAGCTGTGCCCGCTTGTTGTCAGGGCAAGAAGACATCTCAGTCAGTAGGTACCAGGGGCAGGGGCACATTGAACAAAAACCACTGACAAGGAGCTCTGACAGCTTATCAGGGGTAGGTGCACAATGTGAGCTTGTTACTAGCAACAGTAATCAGGAGCCCCTTGGGGAAGCCACTCTCATTCCCCCCTTGAGAGATCCCCTGGAGCCCACGGCTCACTGATGGTAAATGACCTGCAGGGAGTTACAAGGTGGTAGATATGGGTGGAGGAGAACAGAGTGTCTCAAGGACCCAAACACTATCCAAAGCTTTGTGGATGTGAAGTTAATGGGGAGGGAAACGAGACGTGATTATGAAATAGGAACTACAGGGGAAAAAAATATGTCATTATAGCTGGGTGTGTGTGTGCAGAAAGAAACCTGTAATCCTCTCCATCTGAGGGGCCTCCGTGTGCGGAGCCCACTCAAGAGACTGAGAAACTGCAAAGGAAATAGACGACTGGGTCCCCCTGGTCAAGGGAGGGGCAGCATCTTTGTGGAAATAGGACAATTATAAAGCATCTGACACAAGTAACCTGAGCACAAAACATATACCTGAGTGATGACAGCTGTGTGAGAAGCCAGGCGGCAGGGAAGAGAGACGACAGCTTGGAGGTAATTGGAAAAGCGTGTGGGTCAAAAGGAAATTGATAGAAAGCCTGGGCACGAGCATCAGCCCCAGAGAGGCACTCCTGCTAAGGCGGATTTAAGAACACTCACCACGGCCAAGACAGAGCCCTCCCAGAGACCCCAACTCCTGGGGCTAGACAAAAGTCAAGCATGAATTCTCCCAGGCAAATCTGGTTGTAAAGGGAAGAGGAGGAATAAGGGAAAACTCCCCTGTAACGTTGGAGAAGGCAATGGCTCCCCACTCCAGTACTCTTGCCTGGAAAATCCCATGGACAGAGGAGCCTGGTGGGCTGCAGTCCATGGGGTCACGAAGAGTCGGACACGACTGAGTGACTTCACTTTCACTTTTCACTTTCATGCACTGGAGAAGGAAATGGCAACCCACTCCAGTGTTCTTGCCTGGAGAATCCCGGGGACGGAGGAGCCTGGTGGGCTGCCGGCTATGGGGTCTCACAGAGTCGGACACGACTGAAGTGACTTAGCAGCAGCAGCAGCCCTGTAACATACCAAGAGAAAGGAAAAGACGAGCAAAAGGACTGGGCAGATGTGTAGATCCTAGAGCACAACTGTGAGAGCCGTTGGTAAAATGTGTTCCATTCCTCACCTTCCGTTTCTCCCCTTTTCCAAAGCATCCTATGTTCCATTTCAGATGGTTCACGACAAAATGTTTGGTTCCTGCTGGAAATGCTCTCGAGACAGTAGCAACTGCCCCTCAAGTTTCCAACTTAACCAGCATATCTGTGAAGGCTCAAGTCAGAACGAAAATGCACAAAATAAGATTCTTCTTTAACAAGCAAACAAACCCTGCTGCTGGAAGCTGAGAGGGTTTTTTAATATAGCTTACGGATCCAGGTTGGAAGGAAAAATAATTCAGCAGCATATCCATGAGCTAACTGCATTTCCCCTTGTAACACAGAGCAGCTCCACACCTGAGGGCAAAGAGGAAGATCCCATGCATTGTCCTCCGCCTGCCCGGTCCTCTTCTCTCAGAGACACAAGGTGCGTGCACCTTGCTGAGCAGGAAACCCGCATTCCTTCCACAGATGTGGGCTCCTTACTGTGACCTGTGTTCATTCAGGTAGGGCCTGCTGGGGACTGCTGCCAGAGCAATGCTGCGTGTGGTTGACTTAGGTCCCCCACAAAGAGACTGTAGTTGGGCAGAAACAGAAATGCTCAGGTGGCAGCCTTGCAGGGGACCAGAATTTTTAATGCATTTAATTATTTCAGCGTGTCGGAGAGTAAGACCTTGGAAGCAGGGGAAAAACTTTACACCTCTTTCTGGGAAAACCAACATGACAAATGCCTGTGAGTGACCAGGAATTGTGCTGTATGCTGTCCACATCTGTCTCTCTGGCCAAAGGCCTAAGGACCTTCTTGAGGCTGGGCACAGCATGGACCAGCATAGCCTGCTGAATCTCAGGATGCAGCCAGAAGCCAACTCCACAATTTCCCTAGATGATTCTGATGCTTTGAGAACTAATGATTTAGAGGGACTACATAATAATAGAAATGACTTGCAAGAAGAAAAAATTTTTAGACAATTGTTAACATCCTCAATAACAATTGGCCTATAGAAATAATATCAGAAAACCATAGATGAGACCATTCTGAAGTGAAGGGCTCCCTGGGTACAAACACCATATCACACACAATGTAAAATAAAAATGTTGAGAAGAAAAGGGAGTTGGGAGTGGTTTAAAAAAAAAAAAAAAAAAGCCCTGCAAAGAAGCGATTCTTGCAATAGCACAATTAAAATCTACATCAGCGCTGTAAATAGCGGACCTGACAGGGTAGAATTTAAATCAGCGACTCCTCCAGAAAATGGAGAAAAAAGAAAAGAAAAATACTTTTAAATGAGCCAAGAGATGTGAACAAGAAGGTGTTATTATTTGGAGGACAGAGAACCAACCTAAGAACCACATATTTCCTGAAAAAGGAACTACAGGAGCTAGTATAGAAGTCATAAGCCACATCATGATGAAAAAGAAAATCTTTCAGAGAAGAAACAAGTCCTGAATTTGCAGATGGAAAAGGCTTCTTAGTTCAGCCAAAAAGTATTCTAAAAAATATTCTAGCAAAACCCTGAATTATAAAGATAAATGGCTAGATGTGCATGCAGCTAGCCAGAAAAATAAACCCACAAATAAACAAAACCAGACAAGCTTTCAACTTGCTTCTGCAACTGAAAATGCCAAAAAACCAATGGTTCTGTGTTTACAAGATTTTGAAGTGAAAATTTATAAGCCAGGAATATTATACTCAAATTGCTTTTCATCTGTGAAAACAACAGAAATGCATTTCTATACGTAGATAGATTCCAAAAATATACTTCCTATGTATTGCAGCTTGAGAAATTTATTTGCAGATGGACTCTGGCTGACTAAATGATAACTTCAAATGAAGATCCCAAGAACAAAGAAATAAATTCCAGGATAGAACACTGACAGGAAGACTTTAAAGGTCAAAGGGTTGAACCTAAATAATTATAAATGTGTACTTGTATATTAATGTCAACAATGATTGTTAATAATTCCCAAATCCTCAAGATCAAACACAGATAATTACCATGAGAGAGATGAACAATGACAAAGAGGGAACTCGGACGGAACAAAAATCAGGGAGGAAAAGAAAACTATTGTATAAACTCTCAAGTGCTGTGATTAATTTTCACAGAAAGATAAAAGAAAATATTCTGAGTATAATAGGGTGTTATAAAAATAGGGAAAGCTCCTGGAAATTAAAAAAGGTAGATGAAATAAAAAATTCAATAGAAGGAGTGAATAAAATTAATGAAAACTGCCAGAAAGTAGACTCAAAAAAAGAGGCAGAAAATAGAAAAAGCTAACAACTTCTGGGAATTTGATTTATAACTAATAGGAGTTCCAGAAAAAAAAATTTTAATACAGAAAGTACAGGGATAAAATATCCAAAGACCTAAAGTAAGAAATGTTCCCAGAAATGAAAGATACAAGTCTCCAGATTAAGGGGCTCATGTAGTAAACAAACAAATCCACAGCAGGGCAATCACAGTGAAATTTCAGAACAGTAGGGCTAAAGAAGTTATCCTAAGACCTACCAGAGAGCAAAAACCAGGTTCTATACCAGAATGGGAGTAAGAATGGTATCAGGATGTGCCAGAAGTAACATTGGAAACTGAGCAAAAAGGAAGCATTCTTTATAACGTGAAGGAGGAATAATTTCACCCTATGATTCTCTGCCCAATTTTTGCTTCCTCTGAGTTTCCATGCCTCCCTGTTGTAATATCTGTGTTTTGTTTTAAATGAAACACAGCAATAGAAGGCCCCCACACCTGTCTCACCTCTATAGCAACTTAAGAATTGCTAAGAATTATTGTTGACACATATCCAGTTAGATATTTATGAGTATTTAGATTTAATTCTTGGCATCACCTTTTTTAATCTCCATGCCAGTCTTTTATATCAAATTTATCATATTTATGTATTTATTCTTAAAAAAATTGTTTTCATTATTATTTTTGACTGTTCTGGGTCTTTAATGCTTGCACAGGCTTTCTCTAGATGCAGCAAAAGGGGGTTTCTCTCCAGTTGCAGGGGGCAGGCTTCTCCTCGCAGTGGCTTCTCTTGTGGAACACAGGTTCTAAGGGACATGGGCTTCAGTAGTTGCAGCTCCCAGACTTTAGAGCACAGCCTCTGTAGTTGGGGCATATGGGATTTTCCTGGACCAGTGATCAAACCTATGTCTCTGGCATTGACAAGCAGATTCTTTACCACTGAGTCACCAGGGAAGCCCTACTCATTTATTCTTGGACTGAAAGTAGATGAATGCTAGTTTCAAAGATCCTGCAACTCAAAAAAGTCATCTGTCCATGTCCTTTCACAGCAAGCCTCTGTAAAAGAA
The DNA here is from genome assembly GCF_042477335.2 of Ovis canadensis. NCBI lineage: Eukaryota > Metazoa > Chordata > Mammalia > Artiodactyla > Bovidae > Ovis > Ovis canadensis. The sequence goes on from NC_091260.1 coordinate 38,345,128, forward strand.
TGTGCTCTACTAAAATGAGGAAGTAAGTCTATATTGAGAAGTCCTTCCAAAACACAAAAAGTGATTGCCCAAGTACAGATGCCTAGGAATTAATGAAGCCAGGTTTAGTGTACAGATCTTACAATTCCTACTCTGATGATGTTTCAAATACATTGGGATAACAGTAACTGCACCACCACTACCCTCTGCCTCCACCACCTACCCATATAGCATCACTCTGGACCAAGAAGCCCAGAGGCAGTAACAGAAATGTCATCCTCGTACTCTCTCTTGATTGACAGTGACCTTTGAGTTGAATCCTACTGGTCAGCTTCACTCCACCCAATGCTGATTTTCAGTGCAAAGGCTCTGGTTAACTAAAGGAGGCACCCTGGGAGAGATGAAAGGCTACACCAGCTTACTCACCACTTTGTGTCCAGTCCTAGCTTGTAGTGATGCTCAATAAACATGTATTGGACTTTCTGGAAGGCTATGCACTGAAATTGTCACCCTTTTGACTGTATATACTTATTTACTTTTTAAAATTTATTCATTCATTTAACCTTTTCTTAACATATAGGCTTATGAATTCTAGCATTCTGGCTGAGAGATGGAAGATTTTGAATATAAACTTTCAGTGAATGGGAGCAAACTTACCAACTGAGCCAAGTCATCTTGCGCTCTTCTTTCCCCATCTAGGAAAGAAGCAGCAGCTCCAAGAGCCCGGGAGGCTCAGTGCACTAAAGGAAGTGGGCCGATGCCAAAGCAGAGGCATGGGGACAACCAGATCCAGCTGGGAGCAGGTTCGTCCTGTCTCCCTAAGGCCACACCTGGTTGGGACAAGCAGCACCCTAGAAGCACAAGTATGCATAGAAGGGAATAAACTTGACAAGGTGTGTCTGACCTGAGGAGGCCCTGGAAGCGGGCATGGGGGACAGGGAGAAAGGTACATGGAAGGAGTTAGAAAGTGATCACTCTAGAGCTGTGAAACCTGGACAGGTGGGTCCGGGCATGGCGATGTAATCAGGTTTGGCTTCTGGGGACTCAGCAGATTAGGTCATGTAGAAAATGGAGAGAAATCTGAGGACTGGCAGTTTGAAGAAGCTTTGAACAGTGTGAAAGCTGGGCACAACTGAGGTACAAAGGGGCCCCCTCTGCATACTCTATAATCTTCCCAGTGACCACTGCTATCTATCCTTTTAAAGTCAGACAGATTTGACATCCTTGTTAGAGCTGAGCTGCAGCCTAGAAATAGACTTTTGATGTTGAGAATTAATGCTATTTAGTACATTATTTGGACTTCCCAGGTGGCACTAGTGGTAAAGAACCTGCCTGCCAATGCAGGAGATGTAAGAGACATGGGTACGATCTCTGGGTCAGGAAGATCCCCTGGAGGAGGGCACAGCAACCCACTCCAATATTCTTGCCTGGAGAATCGCATGGACAGAGGAGCCTGGCTGGCTACAGTCTGTAGGGTCACAAAGAGTCGGACACGACTGAAGTGACTTAGCACACACGCATGCAGTGCTTTGTTCAGTCATAAAAAGAATGAAATAGTGCTATTTGCAACAACATGGATGAACCTAGAGATGATCATACTAAGTAAATCAGACAGAAAATGATATCATTTATATGTGGAATATAAAAAAAAGAGAAAAAAAATACTAATGCTATTTAGTACAGTAGTTCAACCCTGGAGGCACATTAGAATAATGTGGAACATTAAAAAGAAAACAAACAAAACACAAAGCCAGGGCCCACCCAAGACCAATGAAACGAGGGTTTTTTGTATGCAGTCTGGGCACTGGTATAGGTTTAAAACTCACCTCCGCTGATTCTAATCCCCACTAATCTAATGGAAAGGAATTTGGAGGCAAGTTGGGACCTTGCTACAAAAGTGTGGCATTTGCACACTGGAAGCTGGTTGGAAACACAGCATCTCAGGCCCCACCCCAGACATGTGGGATCAGAATCTGTATCTTAGTAAGATCTTCAGAGCATGTGTGGGCGCTTTAAAGTTTGAAATCACTGATTGTGGGAACAAACCATGCAAGTTCTCAGCTGTGACCTGTTCAAAGGGCCAAAGAGTCAGGGAGCTAGAAGAGGTCTTAGTCACTGAATTCAGAGAGCCTGATCTCCCTCCAGGTGCCAGGAAGAGAGGTGAAAGAGTCAGGAAGGCTTACTACCCCAAGAGATCATAGCGGCCTTGAAGATCTAAACAGGGAGGGGACATCAGGGCACTGTGAGGACTGAGGAGAAGAGCTCAGAGCCTTCACACCAACAGTGTTTCTGCCCCAGGGGTGACTTGGCTCCAGCTGCATCGCTCTGTGAAAATGCACGCACCATGTTGCCAGACCTTCCAATTTTTCAAGAGAAGATGGGAATGTAGATTTTGACATTATATCTCCTGATTTTTAAGTGCTGGCGACTAATACATGTTAGCTTTTTTCCTTCCTACCTGCGAAGCACATCACACTGCAAGGCACACTACACTCATGAGACACCACAAACCTTGACCACACCTTTTCGTGTTACGGTCTGGCGTACTTGTCCTCAAGCTCCAGGACAAAGCAACTCCATTTTAAACATCATCTTAATTTCCCACTTGCATTTTGTTTTGTTTTAGGAAGTAGAGAGCTGCTGTCTTAGAGAGTTCTAGAGTCACTGCAGGTGGAAATGGCTCTGAGGGGGGCCAGGAGAGATTTCTCTGGAAAGGCAATGAAGAGGCTCAGATTCAATCTCCAGACGTGTTAAGTATTTTTTAAGCCCTGTGAAATCTGCTAGAGGGGTGGACCAAAATATCCCCGTTGACATTTCCTTCAACACCAGGCTTGTTTTGGGGAGTCTGGGCCAGGTGACAATGATGGCACCAAGGGCTTGTGTTCCCCACTGGAGTCAAAACATTTGCTGAGCAACCCCATAAATCGGCTAGACAAGAAAGTAAATAGGAGGGCGAGACATGGGAAAGGGGAGGTGACTACCAGACCTGAGTCAAAAGAGGATTGGAGGGAAACATGCTACAGAGCACATCGTCTCAAGCAGAGAGGATGTAGGGATGGCTGAGGCAGCCAGGCAGCTCTCACGTACCACTCATTCTTTTGTTCCTCAGTAGATGCTTATCTAGCACCACAACTAAGATCATGGTATGTGATCCTATCACTTCATGGCAAATAGAAGGGGAAAAGTGAAAACAGAGACAGACTTTATTTTCTTGGGTTCCAAAATCACTGTGGACAGAGACTGCAGCCATGAAATTAAAAGATGCTTGCTCCTTGGAAGGAAAACTTTGACAAACCTAGACAGTGTATTAAAAAGCAGAGACATCACTTTGCCAACAAAGACGCATGTAGTCAAAACTATGATTTATCCAGTACTCATATATGGATGTGACAGTTGGACCGTAAAGAAGGCTGAGCACTGAAGAACTGATGCTTTCAAATTGTTGTGGTAGACCTGGAGTAGGAAATGGCAACCCACTCCAGTATTCTTGCCTGGAAAATCTCATGGCCTGAGGAGCCTGGCCGACTACAGTCCATGGGGTCACAAAGAGTCGGACATGGCTGAGCGACTGAGCATACGTAAATTGTCAAGATTAACTTTCTACCTTTTTATTGAAATTTGTCCTGAATGAACTACTTGGTGCCATAGTTAGTGACAAGGATTTGCCATTTCCCACTAAAATGTGGGAACTCTTGTCTTAGTTCTCTCTACCTTAAATGGAGGGTAAGGAAATGCAATTATGATTGGTTTTCTAAAGATGAGATACTGTGTTGAGATACTTTTTTTTTTGTCAATTGACAGGTCTGATAAGGTTGTAATCATCCTCCCCTTCCACATGAGCGTTTATGAGAACTGTGGAGTGTTTAAAACAAACTTGAAATCCATGGGAAGGGAAGGAGAAAGCCTTTCTAAAACCTACAGTTCTGCATTTGGACTCCTGACTTTCTCAGTCTACAGAGAGATTATAAGAAGACATTCATGCATGCTGGGTGAATGGAAGGAAAGGGATTTTTAACTTACACATGGAATTTCTCCATTTCAGAGATGATTCTATGACAGTGCCTCGGAAAGTGGATGCAGCAATTTTGCCTTTCCAAACAATATTTTTCATCACTGCTTTTTGCAGTACTTGTATTATCAGTGATGGATTATCTGGGATAATTTTCTTCAAAGGGAGTTTGTTATATACAAGCTACAATGTATTACAGAGTAGAAAAGTAAAGCTCTAAAAGTTTCAGAAACGTTTGATGAATGGATAAGGATCTGAACATCCTCTCTCACCCCGCAACCGACCAGCTACTCAGTGGAATGTAGTGTAGTGTAGTAAATGTAATGTTACAATCAGCACGCCCTCTCATCCAGGCAGTTTCTCAGAAGAAAATGAAGTCTTACTAGTAAAGTTAATGTAATTTCTAGATTCTAGAAAATGCTGACCTAATCAGTTGGGGCCACCAACTGTTTTGTTGCTTGGATTTCCCTCAGATTTCTCTATTTGTAGGAGAGGTATTTTCTTATGAGGAATATGATAAATATCATTGGTTACTGTCTGGTGATGAAAATTACCTGGTGTGTATGTTACACAGGTGGTAGCCAGGGAACCTTCAAGTTGGGAAAAGAAACTTTTTCTTTCAGTTGTTTGGTTTAAATTTTATTCTGGATCTTCACAGTCAATGTTATCAGTTGTATTATGGTGTTCAGGGCTTGCCTTGGATGCAATATTTCTTTTGAAAATGAATTTTCTTTTTACTTTGTGATCTTTTAAATGTTGCACCAATTATGCTTCATGCATTGTTACATCTTCATTTGGTTAATGTAATGTCTAGTTCATTTCCAATAAATACATTGCTGCCTGTTTAAAAAAAAAAAAAAACAAATTGTTGTGGTAGAGAAGACTCTTGAGAGTCCCTTGAACAGCAAAGAGATCAAACCAGTCAATCCTAAAGGAAATCAATCCTGAATATTCATTGGAAGGACTCATGCTGAAGCTCCATTAGTCTTTGGTCACTTGATGCAAAGAACCAACTCATTGGAAAAGACCCTGATGCTGATAAAGATTGAAGGCAAAAGAAGAGGGCAGCAGAGGATGAGATGGTTAGATAGCATCACCAACTCAATGGACATGAATCTAAACAAACGCAGGGAGATAGTGAAGGACAGGGAAGCATGGTGCACTGCAATCCATGGGGTCGCAAAGAGATGGCCACAACTTAGCAACTGAACAACAACAATGTGCCAGGCACAGCTCTAGATGCTAAGAATACAGCAGTGAGCAAGGCCAAATTCATTCCTGCCCTCACAGAGGCACACCATTTTTCACATCACACATCTTCCATCCCAGCCTCCCATTTCTAATCATAGTCAACAGCCTATTTTTTCCTATTTTTTATATTTTAAAATCATATCATCACAACATATTCACATCTTGCATCACATTCACATAAATCATACTGCATATAGGGATCCTGACAAACTTTGATCATTTTTAGATGCTTGGGAAATTCAGAGGCATAAATACCATCATTGGCATCATGAGAGTCTACTATGATCTACTGTGATCAGAATTTGTTTCAGATTGTAGACCCTGGAAAGTTGGACTATATCAAAGAATTTACAGTCTTGTCTCCATCACCTTGAATGAAATTGTTGTTAGGTGTTTCATTCCAAGTCTTCATTCTCTATAATTTTTAAAGTTAACTCTGAAATTTTCCTGGAGTAGAAGTGCTTCTCTTTAGTCTTTGAACCTTCTCTTGGTTGAGGTCTCATTTCATTGACATATTCAAGCATATTTTCATTCAGTATATAATAACTTCATCACCAATGCATAAGCTCTTTAGCCTGTTGAAAAAGACAATTGTAGTTTCCACAAGAATGTTTGTGATAGAATCTTTGGTTTATTTTCTTTATCAGAAAGAATATGGATGAAATCATATCAACCTACTTTTCTGACCACAACCCTGAGACTAGATATCAATTATAGGGAAAAAAAAAACTGTAAAGAATACAAACACTTGGAGGCTAAACAACAAGCTTCTAAATAACCAAGAAGTCACAAAGAAATCAAAAGGGAAATCAAAAAAATACCTAGAAACAAATTACAGCAAAAACTGCTCCTATTGCTGCTAAGGTGCTTCAGTTGTGTCTGACTCTGTGTGACCCCATAGACGGCAGCCCACCAGGCTCCCCCGTCCCTGGGGTTCTCCAGGCAAAAACACTGGAGTGGGTTGCCGTTGCCTTCTCCGGACAGCAAAAACACAAGTCAAAACCTATGGGGTGCAGCAAAAGCAGTTCTAAATGGGAAGGGTATAGCAATACAAGCCTACCTCAGAAAACAAGCAAAAAATATCAAAACATCAAATAAACCCAAACCTTACACTTAAAGCAACTAGAAAAAACAACAAACAGACAAAATATCACCCAAATTAGTAGAAGGAAAGAAATTGTAAAAAGTCAAAGCAGAAATAAGTGAAAAAGAAATGAAAGAAGCAATAGCAAAGATCACTAAAACTAAAAGCTGATTCTTTGGGACGATAAACAAAATTGACAAACCATTTGCCAGATGCATCAAGAAAAACAGGGAGAAGGCTCAAATCAGTAAATCAGAAACAAGAAGAAGTTACAACAAACAACACAGAAATACAAAGGATCATAAGAGACTACTACAAGCAACAATATACCAATAAAATGGACAACCTAGAAGAAATGGACAAGTCCTTAAAAAAGTGAAACCTTCCAAAACTGAATCAGGAAAAAATAAAAGCATGAACTGACCATTCAGAAGCACCAAAATCAAAACTATGATAAAAAATTTCCTTACAAACAAAAGCCCGGGGCCAGATGACTTCACAGGCAAATTCTATCAAATGTCTAGAGAAGAACTAACACCTATCCTCAAACTCTTCCAAAAAATTGGGCAGGAAGGAACACTCCCAAATTCATTCTCTGAGGCCCACCATCACCCTGATTATAAAACCAGACAAAGATATCACACAAAAAAAGAAAACTACAGGCCAATATCACTGATGAACAGAGATGCAAAAATCCTGAACAAGATACTAGCAAACAAAATTCAGCACCACATTAAAGGGATAATATACCATACTTACTCTAGAGATGCAAGAATTCTTCAATATATGCCAACCAATCAATGTGATACACCATATAAACAAAGGAAAAAATAAAAACAATATGATAATCTCAATAGATGCAAAAAAGCTTTTGACAAAATTCAATACACATTTGTAATTAAAAAAAAAAAAAACCTCTCCAGAAAATGGGCGTAGAAGGAAACTACCTCAAAATAATGAAAGCTATGTATGACAAACCCACCGCAAACATTACTCTCAATGATGAAAAACTGAAAGTATTCCCTTTAAGGTCAGGAGCAAGACAAGGGTGTCCACTTTCACCACTATTATTCAGTATAGTTTTGAAGTCTTAGCTACAGCAATCAGAGAAAAAAAAAAGAAATAAAAGGAATCCAGATTGGAAAAGAAGTGAAACTCTCACTGTTTGCAAATGACATGATACTATACATACTGCTGCTGCTGCTGCTAAGTCGCTTCAGTCGTGTCCGACTCTGTGCGACCCCATAGACGGCAGCCCACCAGGCTCCCCCGTCCCTGGGATTCTCTAGGCAAGAGTACTGGAGTGGGGTGCCATTGCCTTCTCCCGATACTATACATAGAAAATCCTAAATATGTCACCAGCAAACTACTAGAGCTAATCAATGAATTCAGTAAAGTTGTAGGATATAAAATTAATACACAGAAACCCCTTGCCTTCCTATACAATAGAAATAAAAAAATCAGAAAGAGAAATGAAGAAACAGTCCCATTCATCACTACAACAAAAAGAATAAAATACCTAGAAATAAACCTACCCAAGGAAACAAAAGACCTATATACAGAAAACTAACTAAAAGAAGCTCATGAAAGAAATTAAAGATGACACAAACAGATGGAGAGATATATCACGTTCTTGGATTGGAGGAATCAATATTATGATAATTACTAAATTGCCCAAGCAATCTACAGATTCAATGCAATCCCTATCAAATTACAAGTGGCATTTTTCATAGAACTAGAGTAAAAGATTTCACAATGTGTATGGAAACACAAAAGACCCTGAAGAGCTAAAGCAATCTTGAGAAAGAAAAATGGAGCTGGAAGAATCAGCCTTCAGACTATATTATCAGTTTAGTTCAGTTCCTCGCTCAGTCATGTCCAACTCTTTGTGACCCCATGTACTGCAGCATGCCAGGCCTCCTTGTCCATGAACTCCTGGAATTTACTCAAACTCATGTCCATTGAGTTTGTTATGCCATCCAATCATCTCATCCTCTGTCATCCCATTCTCCTGCCTTCAATCTTTCCCAGTATCCGGGTATTTTCAAATGAGTCACTTTTTTGCATCAGGTGGCCAAAGTATTGGAGTTTCAGCTTCAACATCAGTCCTTCCAATGAACATTCAGGACTGATTTCCTTCAGGATGGACTGGTTGGATCTCCTTGCAGTCCAAGGGACTCTCAAGAGTCTTCAACACCACAGTTAAAAGGCTATATTATAAAACTTTATTAAATATATTATAAAATATAAAGCTACAATAATCAATGTAGTGTGGTACTGGCAAAAATACCAATGGAATAAGAGAAAATCTAGAGATAAACCCATGTACCTATGGGTAACTCATCTTTGACAAAGAAGGCAAGAATATACAATGCAGAAAAGACAGCTTCTTCAGTAAGTGGTGCTGGGAAAACTGGACAGCTACATGTAAAAGAATGAAATTAGAACACTTCCTAACACCATGAACAAAAATAAACTCAGTTCAGTTCAGTCGCTTAGTTGTGTCCAACTCTGTGAGACCAAGGACTGCAGCACCAACTCCTGGAGTTTACTCAAACTCACGGCCATTGAATTGGTGATACCATCCAACCATCTTACCCTCTGTTGTCCCCTTCTCCTCCCACCTGCAGTCTTTCCCAGCATCAGGGTCTTTTCAAATGAGTCAGTTCCTTGCATCAAGTGGCCTAAGTATTCGAGTTTCAGCTTCAGCATCGGTCCTTCTGATGAATATTCAGGACTGATTTCTTTTAGGATGGACTGGTTGGATCTCCTTGCAGTCCAAGGGACTCTCAAGAGTCTTCTCCAACACCACAGTTGAAAAGCATCAATTCTTTGGTGCTCAGCCTTCTTTATAGTCCAACTCTCACATCCATACATGACTACTGGGAAAACCATAGCTTTGACTAGACAGACCTTTGTTGGCAAAGTAATGTCTTTGCTTTTTAATATGCTGTCTAGGTTGGTCATAGCTTTTCTTCCAAGGAGCAAGCGTCTTTTAATTTTATGACTGCAGTCACCATCTGCAGTGATTTTGGAGGCCAATAAAATAAAGTCTCTCACTGTTTCCATTGTTTCTCCATCTATTTGCCATGAAGTGATGGGACTGGATGCCATGATCTTAGTTTTTTGAATGCTGAGCTTTAAACCAACTTTTTCATTCTCCTCTTTCATTTCCATCAAGAGGCTTTTTAGTTCCTCTTCCCTTTCTGCCATAAGGGTGGTGTCACCTGCATATCTGAGGTTATTGATATTTCTCCCAGCAATCTTGATTCCAGCTTGTGCTTCATCCAGCCCAGCATTTCTCATGATGTACTCTGCACAGAAGTTAAATAAGCAGGGTGACAATATACAACCTTGATGTAATCCTTTCCCAATTTGGAACCAGTCTGTTGTTCCATGTCCAGTTCTAACTGTTGCTTCCTGACCTGCATATAGATTTCTTAAGAGGCGGGTCAGGTGGTCTGGTATTCCCATCTCTTGAAGAATTTTTCACAGTTTGGCATAGTCAATAAAGCAGAAGTAGATGTTTTTTCGGGCACTCTCTTGCTTTTTCGATGATCCAACGGATGTTGGCAATTTAATCTCTGTTTTCTCTGCCTTTTCTAAATCCAACTTGAACAACTGCAAGTTCATGGTTCACGTACTGTTGAAGCTTGCCTTGGAGAATTTTGAGCACTACTTTGCTAGCGTGTGAGATGAGTGCAATTGTGCGGTAGTTTGAGCATTCTTTGGCATTGCCTTCCTTTGGGGTTGGAATGAAAACTGACCTTTTCCAGTCCTGTGCCCACTGCTGCGTTTTCCAAACTTGCTGGCATATTGAGTGCAGCACTTTCACAGCATCATCTTTTAGGATGGAAAATGGATTAAATACTTAAATTAAGGTGAGAAACTATAAAGACTTTAGAGGAAAACATAGGCAAAACACTCTGACATAAATCACAGCAATATCCTTTTTGTCCCACTCAATAGAGTAATGGAAATAAAAACAAACCTAAGCAAGTGGGACCTAGTTAAAAGCCTTTGCACAGCAAAGGAAACTATAACCAAGATGAAAAGACAACCCTCAGAATGGCAAAAATTGTGAATGAAACAACTGACAAAGAATTAATCTCCAAAATATACCAGAAGCTCACGCAGCTCAGTACCAGAAAAACAGCTCAATCAAAAAGCAAGCAGAAAGTCTAAACAGAGCTTGCTCCAAAGAAGACATACAGATGGCCAACAAACATATGAAAAGATGCTCAACATCACTCATTATTCAGTTCAGTTCAGTTCAGTCGCTCAGTCGTGTCCGACTCTCTGCAACCCCATGAATCGCAGCACACCAGGCCTCCCTGTCCAGCACAAACTCCCGGAGTTCACTCAGACTCACGTCCATTGAGTCCGTGATGCCATCCAGCCATCTCATCCTCTGTCGTCCCCTTCTCCTCCTGCCCCCAATCCCTCCTAGCATCAGAGTCTTTTCCAATGAGTCAACTCTTCGCATGAGGTGGCCAAAGTACTGGAGTTTCAGCTTTAGCATCATTCCTTCCAAAGAACACCCAGGGCTGATCTCCTTCAGAGTGGACTGGTTGGATCTCCTTGCAGTCCAAGGGATTCTCAAGAGTCTTCTCCAACACCACACTTCAAAAGCATCAATTCTTCAGTGCTCAACCTTCTTCACAGTCCAACTCTCACATCCATACATGACCACAGGAAAAACCACAGCCTTGACTAGACGGACCTTTGTTGGCAAAATAATGTCTCTGCTTTTGAATATGCTATCTAGGTTGGTCATGACTTTCCTTCCAAGGAGTAAGTGTCTTTTAATTTCATGGCTGCAGTCACCATCTGCAGTGATTTTGGAGCCCAAAAGGATAAAGTCTGACACTGTTTCCTCTGTTTCCCAATCTATTTGCCATGAAGTGATGGGACCAGATGCCATGATCTTTGTTTTCTGAATGTTGAGCTTTATGAAAACTCCAATACTTTGGCCACCTGACATGAAGAGCTGACTCATTGGAAAAGACCCTAATGCTGGGAAAGATTGAAGGCAGGAGGAAAAGGGAACGACAGAGGATGAGCTGGTTGAATGGCATTACCAACTCAGTGGACATGAGTGTGAGTAAACTCTGGAAATTGGAGATGGACAGGGAGGCCTGGTGTGCTGCAGTCCATGGGGTCACAAAGAGTCAGACATGACTGAGCAACTGAACTGAAATCAAAACTGCAATGAGATATCACCTCATACCATCAGAATGGCCATCATCAAAAAATCTACAAACAAATGCTGGACAGAGTGTGGAGAAAAGGGAACCCTCTTACACTGTTGGTGGGAATGCAAATTGATACTGCCTCTATGGAGAACAGTATGGAGATTTCTTAAAAAACTAGAGGTAGAACTACCATATGACACAGGAATCCCACTACGGGGCATAGAGGCTGGGAAAGCTGTAATTGAAACTGACACATGCATCCCAATGTTCATTGCAGCACTATTTACAATATCTAGGACATGGAAGCAACCTAGATGTCCGCTGACAGATGAATGGATAAAGAAGCTGTGGTACATGTGTACCATGAAATATTACTCAGCCATAAGAAGGGCTTCCCAGGTGACACTAGTGGTAAAGAACCTGCCTGCCAATGCAGATGTGTAAGAGATGCGGGTTCCGTCCTGGGATAGAGAAGACCCACTGGAGGAGGGCATGGCAGCCCACTCCAATATTCTTGTCTGGAGAATACTATGGACAGGGGAGCCTGGCAACAGTCCATCGTGTTGCAAGGTCTGACAGGACTGAAATGACAGAATGAAAAGGAGTGAATTTGAGTCAGTTCTAGTGAGGTGGATGAATATAAAGAGCCAGAGAGTGAAGTTAGAAAAACAGATATTGTCCGTTAACGCATACATATGGCATCTATAAAAATTGCACTGATGAACCTTCTTGCAGGGCAGGAATAGAGATGCAGACATAGAGAACAGTCTTTGGACACAGCCTGGGGAGCAGAGGGTGGGATGAATTGAGAGAGCAGCATCGAAACATATACATTACCATACATAAAACAGATAACTAATGAGAAGTTGCTTACAACATAGGGAACTCAACGCAGCACCTTTGACAACTTAGAGGGGCAGGTGGGGGTGGGGGGGAGGTTCAAGCGGGAGGGGACATATGTACACTTGTGGCTGATACATGTTGTTGTATGGCAGAAGCCAACACAATATTGTAAAGCAATTATCTCCCAACTAAAAATAAATAAATAAATAAATATATATAACAAAGAATATGGTGAAATGGTGATTTGTGACTGACTGGAAGCCTTGGTAAATTCCCATTGTTTATATCTGCAGAAGTAAATTTCTCTGGACAGTGCTATTAATTATCATTGTATGGGTAAATACTTGTATTTATATGGGCAGCAGTAAATTACTAAAATAATTCATCCAGCAGGCATTAATAATAGATGCAGTTATTTTTTTTTCTGGGAATTTGTTTTATTTTTCCCTTTAATATTTCTCACTTCTTCAAATTACTGTTAACCAAATGAGCTTCCCTGGTGGCTCAGCTGGTAAAGAATCTGCCTGCAATGCAGGAGACCTGAATTCAATCCCTGGGTTGGCAAGATTCCCTGGAGAAGGGAACAGCTACCTACTCCAGTGTTCTGGCCTGGAGAATTCCATGGACTGTATAGTCCATGGGGTCACAAAGAGTCGAATACGACTGAGTGACTGTGCCTTATAGTGACAATAACAAAATTCTACCCTGTCTGCTGAATCTAATGTACCCACAAGACCCAAAATGTCTATTAAATAAGGACTCGTGATGTTGGCACATTGCCTCTCAAAGGACTTGAAGTCTGGGAACTCATTTCTCATACGTTGCCCTTGTCTTACAAGGGAAATCGGTACAAGTCTTTTCATTGCATGCCGTGCTCCCATCCTGTGCTTTCTGACATCGCTCATTCCTTCTTAGAACTCTTCCCACTCCCTTTCAACCACATACCCAGTTTGTTCCCTGCCTTCCTTTAGGGCTTATTATATGGAGATTATCCCCAAAAAATGCTACCAGTGCTTTGTCGGAGAACAGAGATTTGTACACAACTAATAGCAGAAGAACAGAAAAGAATCACAGGCCTAGGAAATTGAAACAAGGTATATTTATACTCCCAGCCTCCAATCAGGGCCCAGTCAGCTAAAGGGACTGCTCTAAGACTACCTTCTATCTCTGGCCTCAGTGGTGGCAGGCTGACCATACTCAACGACTTGGCAGCCAGAAGTCCAGACCATCTGGACAGGCTTGGATTCCGACTGGATGGGTCTGCCTGTCACAACAGCGTCCCCAGGCAAAGTCACCAGGCTGACCATGGATTCCCAGGGGCCCTTGGGATCCCACAGGGTATCCCATAGCTGGTAATGAATCTGCCTGCAATATGGGAGACCTGGGTTCAAATGCTGGGTTGGGAAGATCCCCTGGAGAAGCAAATGGCTACCCACTCCAGTATTCTAGCCTGGAGAGCTCCATGGATTATGTAGTCCATGGGGTCACAGAGTCAGACAGGACTGAGCAAGTTTCACTTTCATTTGGTATCCTGCTTGGCACAGGGCCTATACCATCAAGAACCCTTAATAGGGATTTGCTGAACCTTTGACTAACTAAGGTTTCTGGGGCACTTCTGTTTCTCCTGTCCACTCACATAGCCCTTTGGGATTGTCAGACATCTCTCCATCTGCATGATTCGGAAACAGATTAGTTAAGCCACCGATACCCTGAAGTTTAATACATCACCTCTTCCTCCTAGCAGCTTGTTGTTTCTGAAGAGCAATAAACATGTTTAAGTAAGCAAGATTTCCCTGGTGGCTCAGATGGTAAAAAAATCTGCCTGCAATGCAGGAGACAGGGGTCAGGAAGATCCCCTGGAGAAGACAATGGCTACCCGCTCCAGTATTCTTGCCTGGAGAATCCCATGGACAGAGGAACCTGGCAGGCTACAGTCCATGGGGTCACAAAGAGTTGGACAGGACTGAGAAACTGACACTCTCACTTTCAAGCAAAAACTATCATTTTTTAAAAAACAAGACAAAACTGCCAAAGGGATGGAACCATTGAATTCTTTATCCGTGCATCTTCTGGTGAAGGAAATGTTTGTAGTGTGACAGATATTTTATTTAATTTGGGGGCCACTCCATGCAGGAATCTTATTTCCCTCAACAGGGATCGAACTGGTGCTCCTTACATTGGAAGCATGAGTCTTACCCACTGGACCACCAGGAAAGTCCCCAGATATTTCTGATTGTGTTGCATACATGCACAGACTTGCCCCAGGTTTTTCTTGTCAATAGACTTCGAATAGGTTCACGTGTGACCCTGCACCTTAAGAAAGCTGGAACCACCCTCAGCCTTATCCGTTTAAGTTGATTAGTTCCATTCTCTTTGCCTATTGGTTTCGAAAAGGTCATGGTAACAACGAGAGCCAATCAGATACGAAGGAAAGGTTTTTTTTGAGAAACGTGGGGTGAGACTTGAGAATGTTTGCTTTTTTTTTATTTTAAAACAAAGTCCGGTCGGGGTCGCCGCGGTCTTCACGTTTTCTTGTGTGAGGATGTTGGGGTTAGAGCTGCTGCCACCCTCTTTTAACCAGCAGGAGATGGGCTAGAGGACCAGAGCCGGCACCCCAAGAATGGCAGAGCAGAATTACGAAAGGAATCCGGTCTTTGCTGTCCGTGTGGCGACACTAAATTAACCAACCCTGGACTTGAAACTCCTCAGACTGCTCCTTCTTTGAGAAAATAGTAATAATACCCTTACTGTGGAAGCCAGTTTTGGTCAAGTATTTTGTTACAAACAGCTGAAAAACTGAAGGCGAGAAAGCCTGCTCTGATCAGAAGGTGGCCAAGGGTGCAAGGACTCAAAGCGAGGTGAGTCCATTGAATTCTTTAAGCGGAGAAGAGTCCCGCGACTGAGCATCCATTTCCCTCTGGGGACCAGACAACCGAGTCCCCCCAGCAAGCTATTCCTTTCTCTGAACTCTGTGCAGTGAAGGCTGCCACATTTCAACTCCATTTGTGGAGACTGAGGAATCTTTTGAGGTGGATTTAAGCCTGGGAAATGGAGTCATTTCTCCTAGGCTTTTAAAACCACAATCTGCTGGGGACTCCCTCCTTGTCCAGTGGCTGCTATGGTCTGGGTTCCCACAGACCTGTCCTCCCAGCTCTCCACACAGTGGGGTGGGGAGGAGGGAAGGACCGGCAGGTGGGAAGGCATTCAGAGGGGCCCTGGAGAACCCCCTCCCCACCCCAGATCCACAGAGGTGCTTCATGCCCCATACTGGCAGCAGCAACTTTACTTGGATGAGGGAGCTCTCTGTGGGGAGAAATACCTTTTTTCTTTTGCTTTCTGACAAATTTCCTTTAGATTGGTCTCAGAGTGTTTAAAATTTTCATCACTATTGTAAAGAAATTGGTGGTTTGCGGTTCTAATGACTCTATTGTCCCTTCGATGTATACTGCACTTTTCAGGGCCATTTATTAGTTGCAAATGGGGTGAGTCAACTGGCCTTCCCAGGCGAATCTTAGTTGAATGAAAGCCAACAAAATACCAGGTCGGAACCAGGCTTTAGATATCATGCTCTGAAACATGAGGACACCAGCAGTTCCTGTGAGGGGGTTGGTTTCTGCGCCTGAGGTTAGAGAGGTCCTTCCTAAACGTGGAGCATGAAATCAGCATATCACATAGCAAGCAAAGACACGTATGTAAAGGGCATCCAGCGTGGCCAAGGGAGTCCCCAGGTCAATAATCACAGGACGGTGCCACAAGGCAGAGTGAAGAAGCGTCTCTCAGAGGGTGGAAGTGGATAGGCTAGGAGCAAGGCTAGCCCTGAGAGGTCACTGGTTTCTGGGCAGCACTGGTAGCTTTTCATTTGTCCTGTTCAGGGGGAGGGCAGAGATGGTTCAAGACAAAGAAGTCCCTGGTAGGTGCTGAGTTTCAAAATACATGGAGCTCTAAAGTCTATAGAGGAGATAGTAGTCTAAAAGGCAAAGTCCTTTTGATTGATTTTCAAGAGGCAGCCTTTGTTGGGACAGAATTTCTCCCAACATTCCAAAGTCTAACTTTTAAATATTTTTTCAGTATATCAAGATCCAAGGTAAAGAACTGACCTTACGGAGTTCATACATTAAACATGGAGTAGGGAAGAATGCATGCAGACTTGCTGAAGTACGGGTGTCTGGCTTATACAGAAAAGGATGAAACCCCTCTCAGGTCAGAGGAAGGAGTATGGAGAGCTTGGGAAAAAGGAAGTTTACGTGCTGGTGCTTAGCCCTTCTTCCCATCAACCATTTGATCCAGCACACCCCCAGATGAAACCCTGGCAGTAACAATAGAAGCCATGGCAAATCCTAGATGCATTCACTTGACATGCATTTTTCTATTTCTAAATAACATGCATTTTAATATTTATTTATTTGGTTGTGTCAGGCCTTAGTTGCAGCACGAAGGATCTTCCTTGTGTCACGTGGGATCCTTCCTTGCAGTGCCAGCACTCTCTAGTTGTGGCATGCTTGTGGCTTACTTGCTTCACAGCTTGTGGGATCTTAGATCCCTGACCAGAGCTCAAACCTGCATCCCCTGCATTGCAAGGCAGATTCTTAACCACTGGGCCACCAGGAAAATCCCCAGCATACATTTATTGGGTGCCTAAGAAAGGCCTGGTACTGTTCTGGGTGCTTCATACCCATTAAACAAAACAGACAGATGTCTGCCCTCCTGGAGCTTATAGTCTAACTGAGGAAGACAGATGTGACCCATAGACATAATAGATTGTCTTGTGTGATATGGTGTAAAAGGAAGGTAAGGATTCATAGCCAGATGGAAATTCAAGGCCTAGACTTTTAACCACTTCTTTGTAATAGTTTTCTATGGTAGTTTTTTGGCCACGGGAAATCTACGAAGAAGCTATTTTCATTAGTGATAATAAATGGCTGGGTCCGAACCCTTCGGAGGCACAGATGGGTGATGTCTTTAAGATAATGAGAATCACCCATGGAAATACTTAAAGATGGGAAACAGGCCCCAGAGGAGGCCACAACTCAGCCATGTATTCTGGAGCCTTCAGTTCCCTCTATGGTCTAAACTCTGCTTTGGGAAAAGAGAAAGACCCACAAATTAAATGCAAACTTCTGACAAAACAGCCTGAAGAATGAGCAATGGCATGCGTCTGATTTACACCCACCCCAGCTCCCCTAGGGGGCCGACCCTCAGCTAGACCCAGGATCCCCTGGGCAGGGTTTGGGCATTTGTAAATGCAAACCCACCACTGTCCTCTTCCCATCAGTAACTGCCTAGCACTGCAGGGGTTTCCCGAAACATTCATTTGTGTTCTCTTTTCTAAACTCACAACCAAGAGAATATTCAATAAGTAAAATTACCCATGGCATATAATTTCATCCACATTTCTTACAAAGGTTGTCTCCTCCAGACTTCAAGGATTAGTGGGCGCCATCAGGAAGGGATTACTGTTGTTATGAAATATGTAAACAATTGATTATATGAGAGTCTCATTAGTCTTGGCATCTGGCAGGCTCCCTATGTGTCCCAGGGCTCATGAGACACATGTGTGTGAGCACACACACAGAGTGTGGAAAGTGGGATCAGTAGACAGACAAGCGCCCCACGTGGAGTGAATGATCATTGAAGGTATAATTGCAGAATTGAGATGTAAAATTTCTTTGCCCCACCATTCAGCCTGAAAGGCTATCTCAAGCCTGGGAGAGGGACTAACTGTCTGTGGATACATAGCAGAGGATTCAGTGTATCAGTTTCAGGGAGACTGACACATCCTCCACATACAAACAGGGCACATGGTTCAGGTCAGACCAGTCATTGCAATTTCATAGCGATTGTCTCTCTGAGGCATGCATGGTCCCACACAGGCCATTGAGTGTCCTCCCCAGGACTTAGGTTGGCACTATATGGAAAGAGATGCTCTTCTGCCTGTGCTACTGACGTGGTAGAATGGGAGCCGGAAGCTGTTTTAGCAACTTTGTCTACATGTATTTAAATTCAGCCTAAAGATGAAGGCAGGAAAAGAAGGCCACAGTCCTGAGAGCTCACGTGAGTCCCCAGCCATAACTGATCCTGGACTAGATGGATTTCCTAGTGATATGAATTAACATGTTTCCTTCTTTGCTTCAACAAGGATGTTCTGTCACATGCTACCAAATCATGGATCACAATAGTTGCCACTAGCTGAGCATCTGCCATGTGCCAGGCATGGGGCTAGTTGCTTTACATACTGTGTCTCACAAACTCCTTCCAATAGTACCCTCAGGAGGCTGGTGGTATTCTATCTCATAACAGAAGAGTAAGGGCAGAACAGTAAGATTAAGTAGCCTGTACAAAGGCGTAAGATATGCAAGTGTTCTAGTGGAGATTTGAATGCAGGACAGTAAGGCTTACGAGTCCATGCTCTTCTCCCCCTGTCCTGTCCCTAGGCACCAGTGGCAACACAGTGGCATCAGAGGCATATAGAATGCAGCAGATTTTTATATATTTTGTGTACTGTGACTTTGCTCTTGTTGTTCAGTCATTAAGCCTATTAGACTCTTTGCAACCCTAGGGACTGCAGCACACCAGGCTTCCTTGTTCTGCACTAGCTTCTAGAGTTTGTGCAAACTCATGTCCATGGAGTTGGTGATGCCATCCAACCATCTCCTCCCCTGTCACCCCCTTCTCCTCCTGCCCTCAATTTGTTTGTCATAGCTTTTCTTCCAAGGAGCAAGCGGCTTTTAATTTCATGGCTGCCGCCACCATCTGCAGTGATTTTGGAGCCCAAGAAAATAGTCTGTCACTGTTTCCATTGTATCCCCATCTAATTGCCATGAAGTGATGGCACCAGATGCCATGATCTTAGTTTTTAGAACATTGAGTTTTAAGCCAGGTTTTTCACTCTCCTCTTTCACTGTCATCAAGAGGCTGTTTAGTTCCTCTTTACTTTCTGCTATAAAGGTGGTGTCATCTGCATATCTGAGGTTATTGATATTTCTCTTGGTAATCTTGATTCCAGCTTCTGATTCATCCATCCAGCCCAGCATTTCTCATGATGTACTCTGCATATAAGTTAAATAAGTAGGGTGGCAATATACAGTATTGACCTATTCCTTTCCCAATATTTGAACCAGTTCATTGTTTCATGTCCAGTTCTAACTACTGCTTCTTGACCTGCATACAGACTTCTCAGGAGACAGGTAAGATGGTCTGGTATTCCCATCTCTTGAAGAATTTTCCACAGTTTGTTGTGATTCACACAGTCAAAGGCTTTAGCATAGTCAATGAGGTAGTTGTTTTTCAGGAATTCCACTTACTTTCTCTATGATCCAACAAATGTTGACAATTTGATCTCTGGTTCCTCTGTCTTTTCTAAACCCACTTGAACATCTGGAAGTTCTCAGTTCACATATTGTTGAAGCCTAGCTTGTAGGATTTTAAGCATTACCTTACTAGCATGTGAAATGAGTACACTTGTACATAGTAGTTTAAACATTCTTTGTCCTTGCCCTTCTGTGAGATTGAAATGAAAACTGATCTTTTTAAGTCCTGTGGCCATGGCTGAGTTTTCCCAGTTTGCTGACATATTGAGTGCAGCACTTTCACAGCATCATCCTTTAGGATTTTAAATAGCTCAGCTGGAATTTCATCACCTCCACTAGCTTTGTTCATAGTAATGCTACCTAAGGCCCACTTGACTTCACACTCCAGGATGTCTGGCTCTAGGTGAGTGATCACCCCATCATGGCTGTCCAGATCATTAAGACCTATTTTGTATAGTTCTTCTGTATATTCTTCCTACCTCTTCTTGATCTCTTCTGCTTCTGTTAGGTCCTTACTGTTTCTGTCTTTTGTCGTTCTGGAGCTATTAGTAATCACCCTCTGCTCTTCCCCGGTAGCATATTGGACACCTTGCAGCCTGGGAAACCCATCTTCTGGTGTCATATCTTTATGTCTTTTCATACTGTCCATGAGGTTCTTGTGGCAAGAGTCCTGGAGTGGTTTGCCATTCCCTCCTCTGATGGACCACGTTTTGTCAGAACTTTCCACTGTGACCCATCCATTTTGGGTGGCCCTGCACAGCATGGCTCATAGCTTCACTGAGTTGCACAAGCCCCTTCACCACAACAAGGCTGTGATCCATGAAGGGGACACTGCAACTTCACTGAATTCATTTATTCTAAACAGCTTTTGGTGGTGATTTAGGATTTTCTATATTGGGCTTCCCTGGTAGGTCTGTTTTTAAAGAATCTACATGCAATACAGGGGACCCTGGTTCGATTCCTGGGTTGGGAAGATCCCCTGGAGAAGGGACAGGCTACCCACTCCAGTATTCTTGGGTTTCCCTGATGGCTCAGTTGGTAAAGAATCCACCTGCAATGTGGGAGACCTGGATTCGATCACATCATCTGCAAAGGCTGTTTTTCTTGCCTAATTACCTTGGTTAGGACTTCCAATAAAATACTGTATAAAAGCGGTGAGAGTAAGCATTTTTGTCCTCATCCTGATCTTGGAGGAAAATCTTTCAGCTTTTCACCACTGAGTATGATGTTAACTGTGAGCTTGTTGTATATGGTCTTTATTATGTTGTTACATTCCCTATTTATTCTCAACAATACTCACATGGGTGAGAGTTTTATCATAAATGGATATTGAGTTTTGTCAAAGTTTTCTGAAGCTTTTGAGATGATCATATGATTTTTATTCTTCATTTTGTGTGGAATAACACACTGACATGCAGATGTTGAACCACATGTGCATCTCTGGGATCAATCCCGCTTGACCATTGTGTGTGATCCTTTTGATGTTTTGTTGAATTTGATTTGCTGATAGTTTGTTAAGGACTTTTGCGTCTATATTAATCAGGGACATTGGCCTGTAATTTTCCTGTGGCATCTTTGTCTGGTTTTGGAATCTGGGTAATACCAAAAAGTGAATTTGGAAGTGCTCCCTTCTCTTCTGTTTTTTAGAAGAGTTTGAGAAGGATTTTTATTCTTTAAATGTTTGGTTAAAACTAACGAGTGAAGTCATCTGGTCCTGGACTTCTGTGTATTGGAAAGTTACTGATTCAATCTCCTTAATAGTAATTAGTCTGTTCAGATTTTCTGTTTGTTCATGATTCAGTCTTGGTAGGTTGTATGTTTCAAGAAATTTATCCACTTCTTCCAGGTTATCTAATTTGCTATGTAAGTGTTCATCATTCTTTACCACTGATCCCTGGTGGATCAGTGGTAAAGAATCTGCCTAAAATGCAGGAGACAAGTGTTTGATCACTGGTCTGGGAAGATCCCCTGGAGAAGGAAACAGCACCCTACTCCACTGTTCTTGCCTGGAGATTTCCATGGACAGAGGAGCCTAGTGTGCTACAGTCAATAGGGTTGCAAAGAGTTGGATTCAACTTAGTGACTTAGAAGAACAGCAAAGTATTCACATAGTCTCTTATGATGCTCTATATCACTGTGATATCAGTTGTAATGTCTCCTTTGATTTCTGTTTTTATTTATTTGAGTGCTCTCTTTATCTTGGTTAGTCTAGCTAAAGGCATGCCCATTTTCTGTATCTTTTTAAAGAATCAGCTCATAGTTTCATTGATCTTTCCTACTTTTAGTTTCTATTTCATTTATTTGGACAATAATATTTGTTATTTTCTTTCTACTAACGGCTTCATTTGTTCTTTTATTCCTACTTCATTGTGATATAAGGTTAGGTTGTTTGAGATTTTTTTTTAGTTTTTCATATAGGCATTTATCACTATGAATTTCCCTTTTAGAACTGCTTTTGCTACACCTAGAAGTTTTGATATATTTCCACTTTTATTTGTGCCAAGGTAGTTTTTTCTAATTTTCTTTTGATTTCTTCTTTGCCCCATTGGTTGTTCAATAGTTTGCTATTTAATCTCCACATATTTGTGAATTTTCCAGTTTTCTTCTTGAATTGATTTCCTTGTTTTCTATAACCTGCACTTCATTTACTTCTTTAGTTTTTCTAGTTTTACTTTATTTAATCAATTTTTATTGTTCTATTTATTTTCTCTGGTATATGTCATAACTTGAAACTTGGTGTATGTCATAACATTGAAATATTGTTCTATTTCAATGGGCTTAGCTCTATGTAGCCAGTTAGATTTTTCCTACCTTTCTCAACCTTTGGGTACTTATATGTTGCTTTTCTTGGCTGTACTTATTTGTGATAACTACTCTTTTATATTGAGCCTTTTAGAATCAGATCCATATAATTTGGGGGGTCAATTCTGCTATGCTTTGTCCTTTTACTTTGAAACTTGAAATTTTTTACTGAGATTGCCTTCTACTTTTTGTTTATATTCAGTAATTTCAAGTGAGTAAGTATTTCCTTTAGATCTATCTATCTTTTCTCTCTTCTTCATGCTATATTCCTCTGGTTAAAACTCCTAGTGTTATGTCAAATAAGAGTGGTAAGAGTGGACATCGTTTCCTTTTTATTGATTTTAGGAGGAAAGTATTCAGTCTTTTACCGTTAATTATTTTAGCTAAAAGGGTTTTTTGTAGATTTTTATCAAGGTGAGGAAGTTCCCCTCTATTGATCATTTTCTGAGAGTTTTTATCGTAAATGAGTATTGGATTTAGTAATATGCTTTTTCTGCATCAATTGATAGGATAATATGATTTTTCTTATTTAGACTGTTGGTATGATAGATTACATTGATTGGCTTTTTAAGATATAAACATATAGCAAAATTCACATATTTGACGCATACAATTCTATGTTTTTTAAATATATTTACAAGGTTTTGAACCATCACCACTTGTTTCAGAATATTTTAGTTGTTCCAAAAATAAACTCCATACCCTTCAACCGTCACTCCCTTTCCCCTCGCTCCCTAGTCCCTGCCAACCACTGATTTGCTTTCTGATTTTGTGTGTTTGCCTATTCCAGACAGTCATATAAATGGGATCATACAATATGTGGTAAATGGCACTTCTTTGCAATGGGCTGTCCTTCCTGTGTATGTTACTCTGACCAAAATAGGCCCTATTCAATCAGTATTCCATAAGGAGACAACTTTCCTGGGAACCTACTCCAAGCATGGTATAACAGTAATAATCAGGTAGGCTCACTGGGTGCACACTGCCATCACTAACAACAGCTGCAGAGATTCTTTCTTTCAGGACTTCATGAAGATACAAAAAGACTAAATGAGAATGACTAAACTGTGTATGAAAAAAGACCTATGTGCAGTTTACTATATAGTAAGCTTAAACATGTACAGTATGTTTATATAATAGGCTGTAAATGATATACAGAGGGTTCTGGTAAGAGTTTCTAATTCCTCCTTGCTAGTTACTGGTGAAATCTTTCCAAGCATGGCTGAAAAATAGTCTCTTTTCTGGACAAGCTGGGATTGTGATGATCTTTTTGGTTCCCCATGCTGTAGTCATAGCCCATCAGTCTGCATGTGGAATGTGGCTTCCTCTAGCCAGGGCCCTTGGTACTATGCAGAAAGCCTTCTTATCCAATAGTTAGAATGAGAGCTTGTCAGGTAACTTTTTAAAATGGGCTTAAGTTATCTCTTCGACATTATATTGGTTATCTTTTGTTGACATAGAAAAGAATATGAAATTACTGCTATTTAACTATTTCTGACCTTTAAAATCATGTTTTCATAAGATACAACTTAAAATAGGTATCCATTTAAATACATGTCTTCTGATCATATGAGAGCTGGACTATAAAGAAAGCTGAGCACCGAAGAATTGATGCTTTTGAACTGTGGTATTGAAGACTCTTGAGAGTCCCTTGGACTGCAAGGAGATCCAACCAGCCCATCCTAAAGGAAATCAGTCCTGAATATTCATTGGAAGGTCTGATGCTAAAGCTGAAACTCCAATACTTTGGCCACCTGATGTGAAGAACTGACTCATTGGGAAAACACCTGGTGCTGGAAAAGATTGTAGGCAGGAGGAGAAAGGGAAGACAGAGGATGAGATGGTTGGATGGCATCACCGACTCGATGGAGATGAGTCTGAGTGAATTCCAGGAGGTGGTGATGGACAGGGAGGCCTGGTGTGTCCATGGGGTTGCAGAGTTGGAGACAACTGAGCAACTGAACTGAATTTTTTTTTTAACTGAACTTCTGATCAGGGTTCCAAAATGATTTTTCTTGCATCAGCTATATCTATCATGTATCACCTACAATTTTTATCTTATCTTATCTAATTTTTATCTTATTGAAATAGTCCAAAATTTGAAAGCAATTCTCTGGAATCTGAGTACAGAATATATTTCTAGTTTTTTTGCTCCTTCAATCCTTTGTCTTCCCCATAGAACTGTTGCCCATAATTTGAGAATTTTTTCTTTACAAACCTACTTTTGTTAAAGACTTCCAAGATTCCAACCTGATTTTCACAGAAACTACTCTCATTTTTTTCTGATAGTTCACCTGCATAATATTCAAATAAATTATAATATTACAATAAAAAAGACAAGATATAGAACTAGTTTAAAAAGTGGATGCTTAGTAAGCCTACAGTTCAATTGGTACACTCAGAAGTAAAAATGTGATAGAGGACTACTAGCTGTTGTTAAAAAAGGAATGGAATATAATATATTTGTTTCATATATATGCTATATAAACACATATACATGGGGGCCTCCCAGGTGGCACTAGTGATAAAGAGCCCACCTGTCAATACAGGAGACATAAGAGATGTGGGTTCGATCCCTGGGTCAGGAAGATCTCTCAGAGGAGGACATGGCAACCTACTCCAGTATCCTTGCCTGGAGAATCCCATGGACAGAGGAGCCTGGTGGGCTACAGTCCTGAGGGTCACAAAGAGTCAGACACAACTGAAGCAACTTAGCCTGCATGTGCGTGCACCCCCCCCCAACAAACACACACACATATATATAATAGTGTCTTATATAGAGCTTTGAGTTTGATATGTATGTACAGCTACTCTATGGAGCTATGTAATCAGTTTACAAATGGGTACATATAAATCAAAATTCACAAGTCATTTTTTGTTTGAAGTATATATAAGCTCTCCTTTTAAAGGAAGGCTTTGCAGAATTCTTATAAGTAAATTTCTTGTAACATAATGAGAAGAACTTTTACATATGGATTTTCTGAAACAAATACCTAGAACTAATTCCAGACAAAATTATGAAGTCAGCCAAAGTTATCTTCGGTTCACGTCTTCCTAATTATCCCCCTCCTCTCCCACTGCCCCTTGCCAATCAGACCTGGTTCAGATGGAGTTGCCAAGCAGACAGAATGTGGTCTTCACAGAATCTTCCTCCTGCGTCTGCTCTGGGTCCTAAGCATCTTCACTATAAATTTGTGTACAGGTATGAGGATATGCTGGCCTCTCTTTCCAATCTCACCACCGCCTTGGTCCAGTCTGCCACTGTGTCCCATATGGACTTCTGCAATGGCTTCCTACCTGTTTGTTAGAGTCCTCTCTGACTCAGTCCAACATTTCCTTCACAAAGCAGTCACAGTGGATCTTCCTGAAGCACAAATATCAGATCACGCTCCTTTTACAGTCCTTCAGTGTCTTCCAGTAGAGATGAGCTTTTTACCAGTTCCCTGAGGTCCCTTAGGGCCCAGTCTTGCTACCTTTCCCCTCCTTTGAACCTCACCACTCTTCTTTGGCTTTCTGTGTTCTAGGAATTTGTCTTCTTTCAGTTCCTCATGCGTGCTATGCTCGTCTCTGCCTCTAAGTCTTCTGTTGCTTCTTCCTGCAACATCACCAGCAGGATCACTCAGCTGTAACCAAGGAGACCTTCTCTGACCCCAGTGGCTTAAACTCCCGCTGCACCCTGTAGCACCCCTTTTCTAATGTTCTTCAGACTTTAACTCCTAGTCCAACATCTGACACCCTCAGTAGATACCAAGATACACGAGGGCAGGCACCACGTTTGTTCTGACCATTGCTGTATCCCCAGTACAGTATCTGGGATTCAGTAGATGCTAAAAATTATTTGTTGACTCAGTAAGTATACATGGCACCCTTCTTAGGGTTATTTGTCTTTGCCTGAGGACTTTGGATAACACAGAGCTTTAACTTCAAAGCACCCAAGTAGGCTAGCTGGTAAAGGTATTGACAGGCAAAGAGACTTTTCCATGTTCCTACCAGACACATCATGTTGGGGAACTGGGAGTCTTATAGGCCACCAAGCACACATTTTGAACCATCACTTCCCAGTTATATGTCCCATGATATTTATTTCTCAGATTTGTCTCAAGATTCCTGAATTCATCCTCTTGAGAAGGTTCTAGGGGATCTCATAATTTCAACCATTTTTGTATTTGCCAGCTATAGGGCCAGTTAAAAATAAAACAATGTGGCAGAAATACTGCCGTGGGGAAACCTCTCCAAGACCACCAGCAATTACTGCCATGGAGCAACTTCATTGTTTTTCCCTTTTGGGTCTCTTGACTCTTCACGAGTGTGGGAACCTTCACCTTTTATTCAAACTGTGACTTAGAACTTGGGTTTCCTGTTTGGTTGACTCACCTGGTTCTTGTCCATAGCTACACACCTTTTTTGGCTATCCCTCAGAAGAGGAAAGACATTTCCTTTTAGAGATATCTCAAACATGAAGATTGAAAAATGTTCACAACCAATCTCCAGAAAAATGACATTTTCTGTCTAGTTTTTGCTCCCATTTTGGTTCCTTGTGTTTACATATGAATTTCCTTCCTTTTTTAAAAAAGATTTATTTTTAGTTGGGGTGAGTCTTCATTGCTACACGAGAGTTTTTCTCTAGTTGCTGCAAGCAGGGTCTACTCATCATTGTGGTGCGTGGGCTTCTCATTGCACTGGCTTCTCTTGTTGCAGAGCGCAGGTGCTAGGTGCATGGGCTTCAAAGCTGCACCTCGCAATTTCTAGAGTGCTGGCTCTGTAGGTGTGGTGCACAGGCTTAGTTGCCCCCCAGCATGTGGGATCTTCCTGGAGCAGGGATCAAACCCATGTCCCCAGGAAGGCAGATTCCTAACCATTGGACCCACCACGGAAGCCCTCCCTGAGATTTTTGAAACCTGCACCCAAGATCCTTCTGTTCCTTCTGGCCAACTATGTTCCAGTCCCCTGAGAGCACATCCACATTTGGGAGAGATAAAGAAACACTGGTCTCCTATCTCCTCCCACGGGCCTTCGATCTTGGCATCATTTCAATCAGCTTTTGCCTTATGCTTTGACACTGTGTGAGGCTGTGTCTTTAAAAGAGGAACTCACAAATAAAATCAAATGTGACCTCATCTTTGAAATGATTGTTGAAATGAGGTTGCTTTAGTATACTGAAGACATTTTCCACTTCATTTTCCATTTTAGGTCTCATCAGTAACTTCCTGTAGCGTTTTTTAAAGCAGACACCCTTGGCCAGAGAGGAGAAGCTGGTAACTTAAAAATAGCCAGATATCTGGTGATATTTCAAAGGCATAATGGAGGGCTGTGACACATGCTGTGGTGTTGGGCTCAGTTTATGTCTTCCATCTTCCTCAGGCAGACAGAAGAATTAGTCTGGTTTATGATGAGTTTTGTGTATGTTTATTGGAAAATGTTCTGCTTTAAAGAGACCTTTCACCCTAGCCAAATGCACATTGCAGGGAAGACACTCTGCATAGACCTGTGTGTGCTTATAATGTGGCAAATTTCAGACACAGGAGTTTCATTTGTTCCCAGATGCCAGGCTGAGGACAATTAATATATAGTCTGTTGGCTTCAGTCAACCCTGGGCTATTTATCACTTAATCTTGACGATACACTCAGCCACGCTCATGGGTTTAGAGAAATCAGAAAGTGATGAAAGGGTAAGGGCAAATTATATGAAATACACCAACAGAAGCTCAGGGCCGATTGGAGCTATTGTTTAGGTTTATGACAAGCTCCTCATAAACCATTATGTTTGGAGTTTAATGTGTTTAAGTCTCATCAGAGACTTCTTGCACCAGACCCAACCAGACCAGACACAGTTACTTCACGCAATAACCACAAAAACATTCCTGCCTTTTAAATGTACAAAGTCAATCTATTGTAACCTCCTCTGCAAACACAGTCATTTTATTTATTCATTCTCCTTTGATGCTAGGCATTTAACCTGAATAGCTTTTTTTTTTTCCCCACATGTTCAGTTTGACAAAACAGGAAGTAGAAAGCATCGTTTGATTTTAAATCTCTTTTTCTGGCTAAAGACTTTAGATCTAGAATATCAGTTAAACCTTATTTGCTTGAGACACGTAAGCAGGTCATTTGGTACATTTAGGGATTATTAGCCTCCTTCCTTTCCCCTGTGCATATCTGTGCTGATAGAGCTATATCTCTGGGGATCCATTAGCTTACCCATCAGATCAAGCAGACACCCATGGTTTATGATTAGTAAGCAAGACTGTGTAGAAAAAAGAATAGTGAAGAACATGAGGGTGATGCGTGTCTGCACTGAGTTGAGCAGAACAGGGCAGTCTGGCTGGGAAGTCCTAGCTGCCCTGGGTGTGGTGAGACCAGCCACTGATTATTTTGCAGTCAGAAAGTTCCCGGTAAAAGGCTTAAAGGAGAAATTCAATGCAGTTCCCTTTTATCTGCCTCTCCAATTGATGTCTATACAGAGCAAGCAGGGCTCCTCAAACACGCCAGTCTGTTTCAGATACACAAGATTAAGTAGCTAGTGACATTCAAGACCAGTCGGCCCACCCAGGAGGACTGAAGCCAGCGGAAAAGCTGTCAGATTTCTCCTTTTCTCCATTAATCTTGAAGCTTTTCAGTGGTGCCAGGTCGCATCTCCATCAGACAAGCTGGGAAGAGTGTCCGGCACCCAGAAGAGTAACCCCTTCACTGCTGAACTGGTCCGTCAGGAGCTTTCTCTTCCGAGTCAGGAAGGGATCCTCGCAGCCCCATAGCCTACAACTCTGGGGGGAGCTGGAAGCCATGGTGGGTCCATCTTCCTTGAGCATGCACAGCTGGTCTGTTCCTCAGCTGCCGTGACACACAGGCTGTGCCATCCTCCCAGGACATAGGGTTTGGGGCAACTGTGAGAGGATTGAGGAAATGGGTGTCCCCTTAGTCGTCTGGATGCCTGGTCTATTGGACATGAAGGTCATGGAAGGTGAAGAGGGGAGGCCAGAGGGAGCGAATGCAGGGGAAGATGAAAGAAGAAAGTGCAAATAAAGGGAAGCAAGGTCTGCATTTTTAATACTCCCTCCCTCACGCCTCACTTCAGACCCCTCTGGAAGCAGGTGATGACCTGAGCAAGAGGTCACTCAGAAGGAGCAAAGGGACCTGTCCACCACGCTGAAGCAGAAGCCCATTCGAGGTTTCCAGAGCTGCCAGCTGGGGAGGGCTGGGGGCTGGTACAGAGGCCATGAGGCAATGAGACCCGAACAAAGGAGGAGATCCCTGAGTGATGCCTGTGGCTACAGAAGACCAGCCCTTACCTTTGAAGATGGAACTGGAGGCGGCCTGGGTCCCTTTTTGTTTTAAATTGGAGTATAGGTGATTTACAGTATTGTTTGTTTCAGGTGTACAGCAAAGTGATTCAGTTCTACATACACATATATTCATTCTTTTTCAGATTCCTTTTTCACATGGGTTTTCACAGAGCCTCTTCTGTAGTGTTTATCTTACCATCGGCCCCAGTCTGCCCCGAACAAGAATAGGTGTCTGAGAAAGTGGTGGGCCCAATCCCTTCAGCTGCGGGTGCTTTATGCCTACAGGTATAGACTGATTTCTCTCAGAGACGGAATTCTGGCCTCGTCTAAGATCTTTCACAGCCCATACAGTTTTAACACGCACGCAGTCTTGGTCACAGAAACCCCATTCTTGAGCAGCGTGGCTCATGCTCTGGATGGGTCCTCTTGTTCCCATTAGTAGGTGTGTGTCTCCCATAGCTCCCACCCAGCCTCAGATGCTGCTGGCAGCAAGGGCTCAGCCTTGTTCCCAGGTGTGGGGGTTAGAAAATAGACCTCCAGATGACTGGCTTTGGGGCAACTTTCCGTGCAGTCCCTGGATACTTTTAAATAACTTCTGTTACATCAGAGAAGTCACCCTCCACATCAGTCCTGGCAAACCAGACTGTCACCCAGAGTTAATAGCACTTCTTAATTAGATTAAAATGTTAATGAGCATCAAACTATGCTAAGGTAGACTTGTTATCAGTCTCACCTCAACTGGAGAGAACAGATGTGCCATTGTTGTGTATATTAATATCTCTTCTCAAAGGGATATTAACCTCCAAGGAAACAAACCATGGGTGTAATTATATCTACACAGAATAGCATGCATATTGAACACTACCTTTGTCGGTAGCATGCAGATACATTTATCCTAATTGACCGTGATTAAATACTTTGACAAAGAAACACCCACCAATAAAGGGTGCCCAGCATAGGACCAGTAATTTGTAAATTTATTATGTGCATGTTCTAACTAATGCATTTGGTATACAAAGCACTTAGGTATTTGTATGGAATGCAAATTTCTAGCACCAGCATGATCCGACCTCTAATATTACAGTTAAGAAAAAGATAAGGACTCCCATGACGGGAACTTAAGCCCCTGAGGGCAAGTGTTTTGTCTAGGAATTTAACAAACAGAGGCTTTGTGTGATCAGTCTCTCTCAAGAAAGGGCCAGCCCTCGAGATTGTAATCACCCTGTCTGTCGGGGGTCTGGCCTGGGTGGCTGGGACAGTAGCTCGCCTCTAGCTGCTCCTCCCTAGCCCCTGCCGAACTCTGAGGCTGAGGAGGTCCTAAACAGAGAACTGGTGATGAAGTGGCTTTCATGAGACTCACAGCTTCCCATGAGAGTCTGGGAAGCTGGTGGCTTCTCGCCACAGATGGCCAGCAAGATAGGTGTTTTTGAGTGACCTCCACTGCTTTCTGCTTCTTTTAAAGTGTCGCATGCCTTTGCACTCCTGCAGAAATTCCAGATTGGGTGTGCACTTTGAGGAGAGGAGGAGGAGAAGACCCCTTGGTGGCTCGTCCCTGGGGGAGGTAGGGGGCCTGGAGTGTCTGCCTTGTGTACAGTTTCTAGCCCCAGGGCCCCGCGCATGTGGTGAGTGAAGACAATTACTTCCTAAACATACAGAGGAAAGAGAGTCCAGCTACTCCCTCTACAGTCTTCCCTCCTCGCAGGCCCACCTGGAGAGGCTGAGGTGTCACTTATGAGACCCAGAGCCCTTAGAGCAGCTGGTGGTGTGTGAGCCTCCCCAACACCATCCACCACAGGTCCCATGAACATCGTCAGGCCCTTAGGATAGAAACTGGAAGAACACCATGCTTTACCTTGGAATTTTACTGTCAAGGACAGTTTAGCTGCTGTTTCTTTATTATTTTAAATCTGCTATTAGAACTAGCTGCTGCTGCTAAGTTGCTTCAGTCGTGTCTGACTCTGTGCGACCCCATAGTCGGCAGCCCACCAGGATCCGCCATCTCTGGGATTCTCCAGGCAAGAACCCTGGAGTGGGTTGCCATTTCCTTCTCCAGTGCATGAAAGTGAAAGTGATGTCACTCAGTCATGTCTGACTCTTCGCGACCCCATGGACTGCAGCCTACCAGGCTCCTGCATCCATGGGATTTTCTAGGCAAGAGTACTGGAGTGGGTTGCCATTGCCTTCTCCAATTAGAACTAGCTAGGTCTAGGTAAAAACACCTATGTCTTCCTTTCATCAAAGGTAGATTTTCTTTGACAGATGAAAATAATTCTCACCTTTGAACTCGAGCACCTCCTCTCTTCTTTCCCACAGAGACTTCTAGAGCAAAACCATAATGAACATTAGTGCAGTTGTACTTTACAAAGAATAAGAAATTTGTATTACTTTTCTTTAATCGCTCAGTATAGAATTTGTACATTGTCTGGACTCATGAGGATTTAAAATCAGTAAATCAGTGTTTTGATTTCTTAATGAATCACAAATTTGTAATTTAACTTTATATCATTGAAGAGAAAAAAGCTGTAAGCAAGTTAGGCTTGGAAATAAAGTGGTAGGGGAAAATTCAGCAGACCAGCATTTAAAACTGTCTGTGATTGTAAAGAATCCGGACTTTTCTGGATCTTAACTTCCTACTCTTCCTCCTACCTTATTGTATTGTTCTTTCTTTTCTTTTTTTTCAATTGAGTATCAACATATGTTAGTTTCAGCTGTACAGTATAACAATTTGATACTTATACATATTGAAAAATGATCACCACAGTAAGTCTAGTTAAATGTCTATTGCCATACATAGTTAACATTTTTTTCTTCTTTCTCTTGTAATGAGAACTTTGAAGATCTACTCATGGCAACTTTCAAATATACAATATGGTATAATATAACTACAGCCTCCATGCTGTTCATTCCATCTCCAGGACTGACTTATTTTATAACAGACGTTTGTCCCTTTTGACCACCTTCACTTACTTGGCCCACCGGCACTTCTTGCCTCTGGCAACCACCAGTCTGCTGTCTGTATCCTATCTTTCTTCTTAGATTCTGTTCTTCTTTTTCTTGGATTCCACATATAAGACAGATCATACAATATTTGTCTTTCTCTGACTTATTTCACTTAGTGTAATGCCCTGAAAATCCGTCCACGTTCTCACAATTGGCACGGTCTCTTTTTTATGGCCAAATAATACTCCACTGTGTGTCTATATCTCAGCTTCTTTAGCTGTTCATCTGTTGATGGACCTTACGTTGTTTCCATATCTTGGCTATTGTAACTAAGGCTGCAGTGAACAGAGGAGGTGCGTGTATCTTTCCGAGTTAGTGTTTTTGTTTTCTTTGGATAAATACCTGGAAGTAGAATTGCTGGGTCATATGGTGGTTTTGCTCTTAATTTCTGGAAACACATGCATACTCTTTTCCACAGTGCTTGTACCAATCTTCCTTCTCCTCAACAGTTCCTGAGTTCCCTATCCTCCACATCTTCTCGCACTTCTGCAAATAGCCATTCTATGTATGAGGAGGTATCTCACTGAAGTTTTGATTTGCATTTCCCTGATGACTAGTGATGCTGAGCACCTTTTGTGTACCTTTTGGCCATCTGTTTGTCTTCTTTGGGTAAATGTCTATTCAGTTTCCCTGGCCATTTTTAAATCAGATTGATTTGTGTGTGTGTGTGCCCTATTGAGTTGTAATATTCTTTATATTTTTTTAATATTAATCCCAAATCAGATGTATGATCTGCAAATATTTTCTCCCATAATGATTTTCATTTTTCTAATGGTTTCGTTTGCTGTGCAGAAGAAATTTTAGTTGGATAAAGCTCCACTTCATTTTGCTTTGCTTTACTTTGCTTTTGGTGTCAGATCAAAAAAGTCATCACCAACACTGATGTCAAGGAGCTTAATGCCTATATTTTCATATAGGATTTGTATGGTTTCAGGTTACATTCAAGTCTTTAATCCATTTTGGGTTAATTTTTGTGTGTGATGTAAGATAGTGGCCCAGTTTCATTTTTTTTTGCATATGACTAGTGACTTCACTTTCACTTTTCACTTTCATGCACTGGAGAAGGAAATGGCAACCCACTCCAGTGTTCTTGCCTGGAGAATCCCAGGGATGGGGGAGCCTGGCAGGCTGCCATCTATGGGGTCATGCAGAATCGGACACGACTGAAGTGACTTAGCAGCACCAGTCCACTTTTCCTAACACCTTTTATTAAAGATTTTATTAGTGTTTATTAAACACTGTCCTTTCCCCCTCATATATCCTGGCTCCTTTGTTGTAAGTCAGTTGTCTATGCATGTGTGGGTTTGTTTCCAGGCTTCCTGTTCTATGTCATTGGTCTCTCTCTTTTTCTGCCAATACCATTTTGTTTTGGTTGCTACAGTTTTATAGTATAGTTTGAAATAAGGAAGCATGATGCTTCCAGGTCTTCTTTTTCAAGATTACATTGGTTCTTCAGGGTCTTAGGGTCTTTTGTGATTCCATACAAGTTTTAGCATTGTTCATTCTATTTCTGTAAAAAAAAAAAAAAAAGCCATTGGAATATTTAAAGGGATTGCAATGAATCTATAGATTGCTCTGAACATTTTAACAATATTAATTGTTCCAACCCATGAGCATGGAATATCTTTCCATTTATTTGTGTCTTCAGCTTCTTTCATCAGTGTCTTATAGTTTTCATGGTATAGTTCTTTCACCTCCTTGGTTAAATTAATTCTGTTATTTTATCCTTTTTGAAAAGCAGTTGTTTTCCAATTTTTCTTTCTTTCTTGATTATACCTTATACCCTTCCTATAGTCTATGCTGTATGGACAGAGGCAGAGATCCTTCATTTGCTGTCTTCATTCTGTATGTTATTTCATACAGATACCCTTTCCACCTTTTCTTCATTCTAGTCACAGGACTATCATTGTCAGGAAGAGCCCCTACCTTTTAATTACATTGAAACATGCAGTAACATCCAATTGGACAAGACTCAATAAACCTCTACTATAAGTGGGCTTATTTGACACTCAGCTTTACTGGTGGGCTCATCACCTAATAGTATCACCTGAATAAAATGTGTTGGGAGCATTTTGGAACCATCCTTGCTCTCAGCATCTTCCAGACCAGCTTTTGACTTCCATGATTTATCATTTATAAGTTGAGAGTTTCAACTGATGATTTGTTGAAACAGGAACAGATTAGGCAAGACTTTCAGGAAAAAAGGCTTTAAGCACCCTGGAGGCTGGGGTCCTCTGTGATAGCGATTATATAAATTAGATTCTCCATGGCTCACATGAAACACCACCTTTGTAGCCACACCCCTGTGTCTGCAATAGTGAATCTCTAATCAAGAACCCAAGTACATCTCAATGTTTGTTAGGTATCTCAAATTTACATCTGCCAAAAGAGCTTCTGCCAAAACTCAGGATGAGGAACAGATTATTGTTGAGAATTGGTTTCATGCAGTGAAGGCTGTTTTCAGCATTCCAAAAAGTGTGTTGGAAATGAAACATTCATGATAAGGCTGTCTAGACCATTACCCAATAAAAATATATTTAATTTTCAGAAATCTTTCAAAATAACTGACTCAATTGGGATCTGTAAAAGTTAATAAAAGGGGTTTTGAGTGGTGAACAGCTTGAGAGGCCCAATCTGATCTGAAACAGGCCGACTATGCATCTGCAAGCACTGTTTCTTACATCTGGATCTAGACATCTGGATCACCAAAAGGTTATATTTTTCTCACAGAATCCCTTTACAGAAACAGGCTTTAAAGAAACTTCAGCTAGGCTGCTGGCGTGGAAGAGAGGTGATACAAGAAGGCCATCACCCTCTCTCCTAATACACATATGTGTGTGCACACGTATTCAGAACTTCTGTGATGATACTGCTCACTCCTCTGTCACACACAGACTGGTGATAAATTTCAGATTTAGTTCAGGGGCAAGAAAAAAGTTTATCTAGGCTCATAAACTGGAGAAGGCAATGGCACCCCACTCCAGTACTCTTGCCTGGAAAATCCCATGGACGGAGGAGCCTGGTAGGCTGCAGTCCATGGGGTCGCGAAGAGTTGGACATGACTGAGCGACTTCACTTTCACTTTTCACATTCATGCATTGGAGAAGGAAATGGCAACCCACTCCAGTGTTCTTGCCTGGAGAATCCCAGGGACGGCGGAGCCTGGTGGGCTGCTGTCTATGGGGTCGCACAAAGTCAGACACAACTGAAGCGACTTAGCAGCAGCAGTCTCATATACTTATTGCTATGATCCTCCTAGCCAACAAGAATTCTGTAACCTCCTGGTTTTTCATTTAGATTTGAACCCATTAATATCCAAGGGTTCCATGACTGTTTTCTTTCTTTCTTTTTTCTTTTTTTTGCTAGAGCTTCTTGGTATGACATTTTCCCCCACACGACTGAAGCGACTTAGCAGCAGCAGTCTCACAAACTGATTGCTATGATCCTTCTAACCAACAAGAATTCTGTAACCTCCTGGTTTTTCCTTTAGATTTGAGCCCATTAATATCCAAATGTTCCATAACTGTTTTCTTTCTTTTTTCTTTTTTTTGCTAGAGCTTCTTGGTATGACATTTTCCCCCCTTTAAACCTGCTGCTGGTATGATATTTTTTCTCCCTTTAAACCTGCATCTGAACTTTTATCTTAAACAGTTTCAAGTCTTTCAGGAAGTAGATGAAGTTAAAAAGTATATGAAGTAGTTTGATATCATTTTGGTGTGGGCACAAAAGTGATGCCCAGGTACTGACATATTTGCTCCAATGCTTGAAATGACCTTGTGCTCAGTCACTAAGTTGTGTCTGACTCTTTGTGACCCCATGGACTGTAGCCCGCCAGGCTCCTCTGTCCATGAGATTTTCTAGGCAAGAATATTAGAGTGGGTTGCCATTTCCTCTTCTAGGGGATCTTCCCAGCTCTGGGATCGAACCCACACCTCCTGCATCGGCAGGCAGATTCTTCACCATTGAGCCACCTGGGAAGCCCAGAAAGTGTTATTGGGAGGAAATCTTTTTCCTTACCAACTTAGGTTGAAGTAGCTGGGGGCTTGTGAATGAACAAACAGATAAATAGGAGCAAAGACTATTACATGTGTATGCAGGAGCCCGCTGTAAGGGGTAAGGATTTATATACCAGCTTAATGGGGCAAGGGTGGGAAAAGGTATTAAGGCCTCAGGGAGAAATTATGGAAGGTTCTCAAAGGACATATTTACAGATCCCTTGGCCGGTCCTGATGCTGAGTCAGGCTCCTCCCTTTCTGACCTTACCAACAGATATCTTGCTCTCTCTTGTGTGTGTGGAGTAGGGCTTCCCAGGTGACACTAGTGACCAGGTTTAGTCTCTAGATGAGGAAGATCCCCTGGAGGAGGGCATGACAACCCACTCCAGTGTTCTTACCTGGAAAATCTCATGGACAGAGGAGGCTGGCAGGCCACAGTCCACAGGGTCGCAGAGAGTTGGACACGACTGAAGTGACTTAGCACACGTGCAAGTGCAGTGAACGTACAGGAAATGTTTGGAAGAAAATGGAAACACGTTGAAACCACTTCTTTCGCTTTAAACCCAAAGAGTCCAAAACAGCATGACCCTCCCCTCTGTGCACTAGGTAGCCCAGACAACCTTCCATGGTGGGGGGGTCGGGGGTGGATGAGGGGGCACATGCAGGAGGCCCCTGCTTTGGCCCCAGAACTGCTGACAGCCGATGATGGGCCTCACCTCCTTTGGCACTTCTGCTTGTCTGACTCACTTCCTGACCCAGACTTCTGTTGAGAAAGGAATCCCTTATTCCCTCTTGCTTCCCAACAGGCTGCTCTGCCTGCTCGACTGTTGAAAGATGTAAGGCTTTGTGATTTGTTGCATCTCAGGACATCTCTGACTACCCTGCTTGCAGCTGCCCACTTCTGCTCTCCTTCAGCAGCTGTTCTGGTGTCATCTTTGCCATACCCAGCCAGACAAGCAGTCTCTTTGCAGTGAGCATCCATCCTTTCAGTGTCTGTAGGCTGGCTGCATTCCAGAACTGGGTAGGGTGATGAAGAGAACAAGCTTGGAAACCAAATTTTGCCAGGAGAATGCCATCGATACAGAGCCCTTAGCTAGTGGCCATCAAGGATAGATGAGAGGAGCGTCTTCTCCCTCCGTGGATGACCTTTTAATTCTCAGTCTCTGTAACTGCTTCACCATCAGGGAAGCTTGTGCGGCAGTGTCCTCTAAAGGCACCTGTTTGTTTCAAAGGTCTGTTTGCAGACTCAGAAATGTTCTTATTAACCTTATAAGCCCGTGGTCCCTGGCAGCCTGCACCCAGACCCTAGATATTCCAAAAACAGTGATTGTAGAACTGAGTAAGCAAAGAAGCTGGAATCGACAATGCAGACGGTTTGAGGCACCTGTTAAGCTTCATCGTTAGGAGTGTGGAAAGCAGAGAAAGTGACAACTGAAGCCTTCCTAACCTGTCAGATGAACTGAGGCCAATGACATTCCTTTCTTTAAAAAACTGGGACAAGGAAAATTTTGGAGGGAAAACTGGAACCTACATTGCAGATTCTGGGCTGAGGAACCTATATAGTAGCTGAAATAGGAGCTCAGAGCCTGTAATCTCAGGACATTCTGCAAATGGGGGTGGGCAGAGAGGGCGTTTTGGTAGTGGTTGTTTGCAGAAGGTGAGAATGAAGAACAAAACAGAGAATGATGAGATGCATGTGATTGATGTTTATCATTTTTTTTGCTGTCTTGGACATGAACTACGTTTCCTAAAGATTGGGAAATCCCCTTGACTAGCCCTCCCTATAGCTAGAGTTTTGACACGTGACTTAGGGTGGGTCCATCCGATGCGTCATCCCAATGTTTGGACAGTAAACCAGAGGAACCAAGAAGCAGAAGCATCAGAGACACCATTCGGTGATGGCGGTAGCCATAGGGTCAACATCCAGCCTCCTGGGTTCTGTGGGAGTGGCAGGCAGTCCTTGCTGGACCAAGTCTATGCTCCTGCTGGTTCTGAGTCCAGTTTCTTGCAAAATGTATCAGTTATCTCATATCCTTTGAAAACAGTTTCTTTTCTGATTAAGTCAGTGGTAGTTGCTGTTGTTTGCAAAAGTGAGGCTTTGGGTAAGGTGATATCAAAGCCTCCTCACCCCTTGCTCCACATATCAAGCAGTTTCAGTCAAGTTCACTTTTACAACATTAGGCTCTTGATGCATACAAACCAGCTCTAAGGGCTAGAGGTCCAGCCTGGTCTGTTTACAGAGCAAAGCAGAGGGGTGCCTGGAGGGAGGAACACATGGTCTGGTCAGGGAACGAGCAAGTGGCAGGACTACTCGGTTCAACCCAGGGAGGGCTTGAGAATGTTGGAGTGGGTGAGGCTGGGGGGCAGATTCCTGACTATCAGATTCAGGAAACTGGGAGGAGGAATTTACTCTGACCCAAACTGGAGGCCCAGATTAGTTGACCAGGTTAATAGAGGAAAGCAGACCGCTTTTCTAGATGAAGAAAGAAATGTAAAATCCCTCCCATCCTAGTGGAAAAGCCAAAACTCTATAAAATAACATTCTCTTCTTACCTAGTTTTAAGGGGTAAAAATTGGTAACTGGGATCTAGCACATTAAAACAGAAGTCATGCAGTCCCCCGTTGAGAGAACCTACCCAACTTCCCTTCAGTCCAGAGCTGCCTGTGCACACACACTGGGACCTCAACAATCTTATAGCACCAGGTGGCTCCCAGAGAGGCAGATCAATCAGACGTCTCTGCAGAGCTATTCCATTCCAGCTGGGGTTAAAAGTCAGGAAAGTTCTCTGGCATTGTAGGGAGCAAAGGAGGCAAGGTTCTGTTTGCATTCAGAACTGACTCAAATTATGATGCAACCTGCAGGCTGAGCTACATTTGGGAGTTTGGTTTTAGACTGGGGGTAGATGCTTAGCTGGGCTTCCCTGGTGGCTCAGGTGAAAAAGAATCTGCCTGCAATGCAGGAGACCTGGGCTCAATCCCTGGGTCAGGAAGGTCCCCTGGAGAAGGGAATGACTACCCACTCCAGTACTCTTGCCTGGAGAATCCCCATGGACAGAGGAGCCTACCAGGCTACAGTCCATAGTGTCGCAAAGAGTTGGACACAATCAAGCAACTTAAAAAAAAAAAAAAAAGGCACTTGGCTTTGGCTATACAAGAGCTTGAATGAATCCTCTAGCTCTCTATTCAGTCCTTCAGTATTAAGAAGATGGCCCAGGCATTAGGGAGAGCTTGACAGGGACCTACAGCTTTTCTAGAGGATCCTTTTCTCCATTTCTCTACTTGTTAAAAATGTATATTTATTAAACATGTCACATGCCAGGCACTGTGCCTGGGCCTTTCTCACTGCGATAATTGAGGTAATTTTCTAATTTAACCCACTTATCCCCTGGAGATGGGTACATTGGCTATCTCCATTTTACATATAAGGAAGCAGAAGCAGTTTGCTCAGATAGCGGATATCAAGAGGCATAACTTGGCTGGTGCTGTCAGTGCGTCTTTGTGGGAAATCTCTGCCTCACAAACATGGAGGAGTGAGACTGATGGAAAAATAAGGCCCCTCTATAGACTTCCTTGGTCGTCAGGAAGGAGTAGGGATGGTTTTGTGTTCCTGAAAAGTCACATGACATTCTTGGGCACTTCTGGGTAAAAGAAAAAGTGGGGCTGTGTGGAGATGATTCATAGAGTCATCTTCACCAAACTAGAGTCATACATCACCAGCTCATAAGGATTTGCCCATTTGGCCTCACATCTACCTGGACACCTTTTCCCCTCTCAGAATGAATGAAAACATGCAAATGGTACTCCTTCAGTGTTCCTAAGTGAAGTAAATGATGCTATGAAACAGCATATGGATATAAGCATTTTCTTATCCAGTGAGGAGCACCAGAGAAATTGTCTTCATTTAACATCGTGGTATAAACATGTGCTGGTAGGATTTTTTTCGAAGCCAAATATCCTGAAGTATTTTAGTTATCCATCTCCACTTCCTGGCTCCTGGACAGTGTTGACCTCTGGGTTACTTTGACTGTTTATGTTCACCTGGTTATGTTTTTGCAGTAGCTTTCGTTATAGTTGGGCCACATTGCCTGTCTAGTGATAGAAATTATGTTCTTATTGATATTAACATAAGTTATGACCTTCAGTTCATTTCAGTCACTCAGTCGTGTCCGACTCTCTGTGACCCCATGAATTGCAGCACGCCAGGCCTCCCTGTCCATCACCAAATCCTGGAGTTCACTCAAACTCATGTCCATCGAGTCGATGATGCCATCCAGCCATCTCATCCCCTGTCGTCCCCTTCTCTTCTTGCCCCCAATCCCTCCCAGCATCAGAGTCTTTTCCAATGAGTCAACTCTTCGCATGAGGTGGCCAAAGTCCTGGAATTTCAGCTTTAGCATCATTCCTTCCAAAGAACACCCAGGGCTGATCTCCTTTAGAATGGACTGGATGGATCTCCTTGCATTCCAAGGGACTCTCAAGAGTCTTCTCCAATACCACAGTTCAAAAGCATCAATTCTTTGGTGCTCAGCTTTCTTCACAGTCCAACTCTCACATCCATACATGACCACTGGAAAAACCATAGCTTGACTAGACGGACCTTTGTTGACAAAGTAATGTCTCTGCTTTTCAACATGCTATCTAGGTTGGTCATAACTTTTCTTCCAAGGAGTAAGCGTCTTTTAATTTCATGGCTGCAGTCACCATCTGCAGTGATCTTGGAGCCCAGAAAAATAAAGTCTGACACTGTTTCCACTGTTTCCCCATCTATTTCCCATGAAGTGATGGGAACAGATGCCCTGATTTTCGTTTTCTGAATGTTGAGCTTTAAGCCAACTTTTTCACTCTCCACTTTCACTTTCATCAAGAGGCTTTTTAGCTCCTGTTCACTTTCTGCCATAAGGGTGGTGTCATCTGCATATCTGAGGTTATTGATATTTCTCCCAGCAATCTTGATTCCAGCTTGTGCTTCTTCCAGCCCAGCGTTTCTCATGATGTACTCTGCATAGAAGTTAAATAAGCAGGGTGACAATATACAGCCTTGATGTACTCCTTTTCCTATTTGGAACCAGTCTGTTGTTCCATGTCCAGTTCTAACTGTTGCTTCCTGACCTGCATATAGGTTTCTTTATGTCCTTAGGACCAGCAAAATCCACTCCTTTCCCCCCTACCCCCAACACACTTCTTCCTCCAGGAGAGAAAGGAATTATTGTTTGTTTGCATTTAACAACCAATGCTTGTTCACATATACTTAGGTTTATAAATTTGTTCATTGTTACTACCTGCTCCTTCCTCCTTGGTTCAGTTCCTTTCTTAGAGAAAGGCATCCATTAGGAGAGTAGCACTGAGAGAAAGACATATACATTACATAGATACATTTATATATCTATGTGTAAAATAGATAGCTAGTGGAAGCTGCTGTATAGCACAGGGATCTCAGCTCAGGGTTCTGTGATGCCCTGAAGGAGTGGGATAGGAGGTGGTGTGAGGGAAACTCAAGAGGGAAGGATATATGTTCACATATGGCTGATTCATTGTGTTGCACTGCAGAAACTAATACAATGTTGTAAAGCAATTACTCTCCAAAAATAAAATTTAAAACACACATACAACACACACACACACACACACACACACAAAGAAAGGTATCTACTAGTGGTTCTTTTGGAAAACATTTCTCAAACTTTGCTTCAAAGTATTTTCATTTCACTTCAGTCTTGAGCGATAAGTATAGAATTTTTAGAATAAATGTTGTTTCATCAGCATTTTGAAGATATTATTACACTGTCTCCTGGCTTCTAGTTTTTCATTATGAGCACATCCGTATCCATGGTCTGTGGAATGCATGCGTGTGTGTATAGAAATTCACGCCTGGGTTGTAGAAAATTTGCCGTAACAGGAGCTCTGGGTTTCAAGACTCCTTTTAACAACAGTTTCTCATGGAAGTTTTCCCCTAGAGCCTCAAGGAGATTTATTGCTATTTCTCTAGGTTACTGGGCAGACCTCTTCTGGTCTCTCCCAGAGAAGGCAGTCTTTCCAGGGTCTAAGGGTTTCAGTTCTAGACCTGTGCCACCTGCAAGTTCACGGTCCCAGGTATTCCCATGTGGGTGATAACAAACACCTCCTCCCTTCCAGCACCCATCCCAGCCGTGACCATCAACTCTGGCTAAGCTCCTCTTTCATTTCTGGCTCAGAATTTACTTTTCTCCTTTTCAGTCAAGTATGTAGTTGGGTGTGTGTGTGGGTGTGTGGGGGTGTGGGTGTGTGTGTGTGTGTGTGTGGGTATGTGTGTGTGTGGCCTAATTGTGTATCTGCAGCTGAAGAGGAATTTCTATTATCTTAGTCCATATGTTGTGGAAACTAGAATTTCCACAGTTGAGTTTGGACGAGTCTTACCTCTTCCTCATACCTATTTTTCAAACTATTCCTGAAATCCCCAAATAACTATGAAATATTTCTAGGTTATTCAAAGGGGAAATTAATAAGTCACTAATATTGAGTGAGTGGTATGCACTAGGCCTTAGTCTAAGCATTATGCATAGTACATGTAAAAAAATTCTACCAGAGAACTAAAAATTCTGTTAATTCATACTGTTATTATTCTTGTTTTTCAGAGGAAGATGGTGAGTCAGTGGGAGGACAAACAACTTTTCCAGGATCACACAGCTACTCAGTGATGGTGGCTGGGATTCAAATCCAGGTCTGTCTGATGCCAGAGCTTTTTTTGTTTTTGAATCTAATTTAATTTTAAAATTTTTGGCTGTGCTGGGTCTTCGTTGCTGTGCAGGCTTTCTCTAGGTGGAGAGGGTTGGCCTACTCTTTCCAGTTGCAGAGCCTGGGCTTCTCGTTGCAGCGGTTTCTCTCGATGTGGAGCACAGGCTCTGGGATGCATGGACTTCAGCAGCTGCAGCCCGTGGGCTCAGTGGTTGTGGCTCCTGGCTCTAGAGTGCAGGCTTCATAGTTGTGTTGTATGGGCCTAGTTGCTCTGCAATCTGTGGGATCTTCCCTGATCAGGGATCAAACCTATGTCTCCTGCATTGGCAGGCAGATTCTTTACCACTGCGCCACGAGGGATGCTCTGATGCCAGAGCTTGTGATCCTCACCACGCAGCTCCGTTGCTCTACCTATGATCCTATGTCCTCTATGATCATTGCTCCACTCTCTGATCTCCACAGAGGAGAGTCTTAGTATGCTTTTGTGTTTGTTTGTTTTTTTCATTGAAAAGAATGACAGGGACTTCCCTGGCAGTCCAGTTTGACGCTGTGCTTCCACTGCGGGGGGTATGGGTTTGATTGCTGGTTGGAAAACTAAGATCCCACATGCCATATGGCATGGCCAAACACTAGGGAAAAAAAAAAGAGAAAATTAGACATGGTCTTTAAGGTACTTTCCAACTCAGACTCCAGCACTCTGTACTGTAGTTTATTATTCATCTTCTTGCTTACTTAAAAGCTTTCCCCCTTGTCCTTAGTGTGATCACTTTGTTTTTCAATTTTTTTGCTTCTTGGATTGTAAACTTATGAGGTGCTGGGATGACAGGGAAAAGCTGGAAAGCCCTGAATTCATGAGAACATATCTGTGGCCGAGCAACCCTGCAAGCCTAATGACGAGATACATAAGGACTTCGGCTTCAGTTCCACTTCATTCAACCCACATCCACCCATAAAGTTCTAGGCACAGCTGGATACTGTTTATGGGTGAGGTTGAAGATGAAGATGAGAATGGAAGAAACTTCAAGCACTTATCCAAGCACTTGTCCCCAGAAAGTGTTTAGGCATAACAGAGAAGACAGCTTGGAAAGCCTTGGGAAACACTAGGTTTATGAGGAAATAATTTTGAAATTATTTTTCTGTGTATTAATCATCATACCACCTATCCACTAGACACTAAGCTCTTTTTTTAATTGAAGTATAGTTGATTTATA
This sequence comes from Ovis canadensis, assembly GCF_042477335.2. NCBI lineage: Eukaryota > Metazoa > Chordata > Mammalia > Artiodactyla > Bovidae > Ovis > Ovis canadensis. Next base: position 38,389,795 of record NC_091260.1, read on the forward strand.
ATGCTGTGCCAATCTCTGCTGTACAGCAAAGTGACTCAGTTATACACATACATTCTTTTTTATATTCTTTTCCATTATGATTTATCAAAGAATATTGAATATAGTTCCTTGTGTATATTAATACATTAGGCCCTGATGGGACTGATGTTCTTCTAAGAAGAGAAAAAGACACCAATAGTTCATGCACAGAGAAAAGGTTGTATGAGGACATAGTGAGAAAAACCTCTGTTGTTTATTCATTCTAAATGTAATAGTTTGAATCTCCAACTGTGGTGTTGGAGAAGACTCTTGAGAGTCCCTTGGTTGGATCAAGGAGATCCAACCAGTCCATCCTAAAGGAGATCAGTCCTGGCTGTTCATTGGAGGGAGTGATGTTGAAGCTGAAACTCCAATACTTTGGCCACCTGATGTGAGCTGACTCATTTGAAAAGACCCTGATGCTGGGAAAGATTGTGGGCAGGAGGAGAAGGGGACGACAGAGGATGAGATGGTTGGATGGCATCACCGACTCAATGGACATGGGTTTGGGTGGACTCTGGGAGTTGGTGATGGACAGGGAGGCCTGGCGTGCTGTGGTTCATGGGGTTACAAAGAGTCGGACACGACTGAGCAACAGAACTGACTGACTGACTAACCCCAAACTCCCAATCCATCCCTCTCCCTCCCCATTCTCCATGACCAGCACAAGTCTGTTCTCTATGTCTGCTTCTGTTTTGTAGATAGGTTGATTTGTGCCAAGCTCTCCTTTTATTCAGTTGGCTCCTAATTTTGGCTGTTCATAAGGTATGTTTTGAGGAACTAAATGAAGCATGTGTAGCTGTCTACTTTGTGAGATTCAGTCTAAACTGACAGTGTGCATGGACCGTAGAAAACAAGATTTTCTGTGTATAGCAGCTGGTAGTGATAACATGCAGCAAATAAAATATTACAAAAATATTACTGTGGCTTTGAGAGAGAATAAACACTACTTATTCTTTCCAATACCATAGATATTGTCCTCTCCTATTACTAAGGAACATTTTCTTTCCTTTTCCCTGGAAAATGGACATAATTTTTTTCCTTTGGTTTAAGCCTAAGACATTACAATTGAGATCAAGTTTCAGTTTCATAGAAACATAGCAGGCAGGTCTTCAAGCATTTAATAATCTCAAATCTAGATACACTTGTTATTATAGCTCTGTTGTGAACCGAATTGTGTTCCCTTCCCCCAAATTCACATGTTGACCCCTAATTCTCAATGTGACTGCAGTTATAGATAGGGCCTTTAAGGAGGTAATTAAGAATAAAGTGAAGTCTCTCAGTCATGTCCGACTCTTTGCGACCCCATGGACTGTATCCTACCAGGCTCCTCAGTCCATGGGACTTTCCAGGCAAGAATACTGGAGTGGGTTGCCATTTCCTTCTCCCAGGGATCTTCCCTACCCAGGGATTGAATCCGGGTCTCCTGCATCGTAAGCAGACGCTTTACTGTCTAAGCCACCAGGGAAGTCCTAATTAAGAATAAAATGAGGTCATAAGGGTGGGCCCTGATGGGACTGATGTTCTTCTAAGAAGAGAAAAAGACACCAATAGTTCATGCACAGAGAAAAGGTCGTGTGAGGACGTAGTGAGAAGGTAGCTATCTGCAAGCCAAGGAGAGAGATCTCACCAGAAATAATTCCACAAGCACCTTGATGTTAGAATTCCAGTATTCAGAACTGACAGATAATACATTTCTATTATGCCACCCAGTCTGTGGTGTTTTGTTGTAGCATCCCTAGCTGACTAATACAACCACCTTTTCTTTTTTCCGAAAATATTTTATCAGTTAATGTGAAAATTGTGAAAATGTTAGTTGCTCAGTCATGTCTGGCTCTTTGCCACCCCATGGCTCGTCTGGCCGTGGAATTCTCCAGGCAAGAATACTGGAGTGGGTAGCCATTCCCTCTTCCAGGGAATCTTCCCACAATGTTTTATCTCAGTAATCAAAGTACAATTCAAGCAAATAAACACCGGAAAGGAACTGCCTTACTAATCATCCTGAACTCTCCATATACACTGTGAGCAGATTTACTTTTGAGGTGGAATGTATCCACATGCTAGCCAGATATGTTTAAAAGCATTTCAATTATTTCTCTATTTTGAAAATCACATAGAAAACCTTCTTCACTGAGCAATAATTATTCTAAAGGGTTGAAACAATAAATTTAAGCAATTTTCAACATTTGTTGAAATTAAAATCATTAAGTCACTGAGAACCATTTAACACATTTAAAATTTTATAACAACAGGTGGGTGTTCTTTTCTTCGTGTAGGGACTGGGTGCAGGGTACCAGTGAGGACAGCTGCTTTCTAGTGCATATATTTGAATAGCAACGATTTGAGCAAGAATCTGATGACTTCTAACCTGTCCTTGGTCATGGACATTAGACCTAACATATGTACAGACTTTTGTATTTCCCCTCTCAAATCAGAGGTGTATAGATTCTGTCCATTCAGCTTACCACTAAGGAACATTTTTCACCACAGAACAACACTTGCCTATTCTTCAGAATGATGAGTCATTCCCACTCCCCACCCCAGGCAATGTGAATTGCTTCTCATGGAGTATAGCCAGGAAAATAAAATCTCTAGTCTCTTTATCCTGAGATCAGAATGCGACTTGGTGCTTGTTCTTTTTGTCACTAGAATTGAGTACATGCCAACAGCTCATATTAATAATCGTGTTATTAATAACACACCTCCCACTCTGTGAGAGGAGGTGTACATCCATGTGTTAGTCGCTCAGTCGGGTCTTACTCTTTGCAATCCCACAGACTGTAGCCCTCCAGGCTCCTCTGTCTATCGAATTCTCCAAGCAAGCATACTGGCGTGGCCTGCCATTACCTTCTCCAGAGGATCTTCCCAACCCAGGGACTGAACCCTGATCTACATTGCAGGCAGATTCTTTACCATTTGAGCTACAGGGAAGTCCTGTACTTCTGTGTGGAAACACCACATTTTCATGAAGGAGGGAATGTTTTCCGTTTTGTGAAGAATAGAAAGATTCCATCTTAATTAGAAATTGTCTTCAGCTTGGGTTTGCCTTTTCCCATCAGCTCTCTGTGCCCTGTGGCAGGAAATCTTGCCCCTGCATACCTTCATTTACACTTTACCTCCTCACCCATCTGGTTGTGCCTTGGTTTCTCCTTGAGGCTGGCTTTCAGTAACTCTGTCATAGTTCTCTGTATTGTTTCTGAGACATCTACAAGATGCTTCTGGATCAAGAATTCACAAGACCAATGGATATAATCCAAGGGCTGATGTGTCTGTATGCAGGTCAGGAAGCAACAGTTAGAACTGGACATGGAACTACAGACTGGTTCCAAATAAGAAAAGGAGTACATCAAGGCTGTATATTGTCACCCTGCTTATTTAACTTATATACAAAGTACATCATGAGAAATGCTGGGCTGGAAGAAGCACAAGCTGGAATCAAGATTGCCAGGAGAAATATCAATAACCTCAGATATGCAGATGACACCACCCTTATGGCAGAAAGTGAAGAACTAAAGAGCCTCTTGATGAAAGTGAAAGAGGAGAGTAAAAAAGTTGGCTTGAAGCTCAACATTCAGAAAACTAAGATCATGGCATCTGGTCCCATCGCTTCATGGCAAATAGATGGGGAAACAGTGGTTGACTTTATTTTACTGGGCTCTAAAATCACTGCAGATGGTGATTGCAGCCATGAAATTAAAAGACATTTACTCCTTGGAAGGAAAGTTATGACCAACCTAGACAGCATATTAAAAAGCAAAGAGATTACTTTGCAAACAAAGGTCCATCTCATCAAGGCTATGGTTTTTCCAGTAGTCACATATGGATGTGAGAGTTGGACCACAAAGAAAGCTGAGTGCAGAAGAACTGATGCTTTGAACTGTGGTGTTGGAGAAGACTCCTGAGAGTCCCTTGGACTGCAAGGAGATCCAACCAGTCCATCCTAAAGGAGATCAGTCCTGGGTGTTCACTGGAAGGACTGATGTTGAAGCTGAAACTCCAATACTTTGGCCACCTCATGTGAAGAGTTGACTCATTTGAAAAGACCCTGATGCTGGGAAAGATTGAAGGCAGGAGAAGGGGATGACGGAGGATGAGGTGGTTGGATACATCACCAACTCAATGGGCATGAGTTTGAGTAAACTCCAGGAGTTGGTGATGGACAGGGGCGCCTGGCATGCTGCAGTCCGTGGGGTTGTGAAGAGTTGGACATGACTGAGCAACTGAACTGAATGGTCTATGAGGCCTGAGTCGACTAGAAAAAGAGGGGCATTTCTGACCTTTTAAAGAATTTCTACTCTCCAGGGTACTGAGTAGTCAGTCCATTAACATGATCTACCTCTCGTGAATTGTAATGCACCACAATGCAACCAGCACCAACTTTACTTGGCTTTGTAACCCACCACATATGGTGGCAGTGGGGGTGCTTATGTTGAACATAAGCACCAGTCCTATGCAATAAGTAGAAGCTAGACTTTTCTACCAATATTCATGAATAATGAAGCAGATACGTGGTATGCCTTGAAAAATGTTTTAAAAATCCAATTACCTAAACTCCTAAACTTGCCATTCCACTTACCTCCTTAGTGCCTGAAACTCCACTGTGAGTTGTTAGCTTACAAAACAGACTGGACTGTTGGAAGCCAGCCTAGGGTTGGGTGTTTAAAGTTGTCAAGATTGATCACAAAGTGGTTGAACAGTTGTGTTCAAGTTTATTTTGATTTGGTTGTTCACATTTTGGTGGGTGGGGTTGGAGTAAGTTTAGCTTGGGGAGAAAGTAGATAGGTAGGTAAGTGGTAAAGAGGAAGGAAAAGTTGGCAGAAAATGAAAATGTATCCCCAGGACTAGATTATGATCTTTCAGAGGCTTAAGGACTGGAAATAAAAGTAAAACCAACATTTGGCCCTAAAACACAAACATCTGTATACAGAAATGTTAAATTCTATGTATTACTATGTATATTTCTATGTATTTTATATAAAATTAGTATTTCTATATATCCTGATTGCAACATTCTGGAGAAGCTCATTAGAGCTTACCTCATTTTGCCTGGTCCTCCCTGGCTCATGCCCTCTGTGGGACTGGGTCTGCTGGTTGACATTCTTGAAGGGCAGTGTGTCTGCTGATGTCAAGGGCCACAGAGTACAGCTGCACAGGCTGTACACGGCACAACCACAGCCACACAGAGGCTATGATGAGAGTGGCTGCCTGTGGGGTTTTGCCACTTGGCCCCTCTGGGAAGCAGGCCCCGATGGAGAATGACTGTGTTAAACAAAGCTTGGCCAGAGGACTCTGCCTGGAATCACTTGTTAAAATGCAAATTCATACAGTATGAGACAGGGTAGAGGGATCAGAGTTAATTCTTGAGCATACTGGCAAAACATGCTAACTACCTTTAGGTGAAGTTACTATTTACTGGTTCCCTCCTGCCCCTAAAGAGAACTGCAAATGAGAGAGTCCTAGGCTTCCACTCTGGAGGTCAGGTCTGGCATGGCCTGCCCCAGTATCTGGTCAACCCACCACAGCCATTGGATGTTTTGCCCCAGATCAGGGAAGCATGGAGCCCTTGACAAAGCTGTGTTAGCAGGAGCTTGGAGAACAGTTTCCTGATCTCGGCCTCTGTTTCCTGTTCTGCCACTAACTAGCTAGTTAAATGCTTGAATTTCTTTCTAGACAAGTTTTCTTGTGTGTTTGATGAAGGTATAAGTCAGAATATATCTTCCAGGCCTTGTCTTAACCATCTCTTTTTCATAAGTTATGAGGGTGAAAAAAACACATTCTATGGGGTCCACAATTCAGAAACTCCTGGGGCCAAATGGGTTTTAAATTCATTGTTGCTGTTTTGAAATGTAATAGAAAGAAAGAAAGAGAAGTCACTCAGTTGTGTCCGACTCTTTGCAACCCCATGGGCTGTAGCCTACCAGACTCCTCTGTCTATGGGATTTTCCAGGCGAGAGTACTGGAATGGGTTGCCATTTCCTTCCCCAGGGGATCTTCCCAACCCAGGGATCAAGCCGGGTCTCCCGCATTGTAGGCAGATGCTTTACCGTCTGAGCCACTAGGGAAGTCCTTGAAATGTAATAGGATGCATATATAATACATCACATAGTGCCTTCAGCAGGGTCTGGGGCAGTACTCTGAAATGTGACACATTCATTATTCTTGAAGCAAAATGTGTGAATTGTTTATAAAACACCTTCGATCTTAGAGGAGGTACAGAAGAGGACTCCAGAAGCCAAGTGGGTGCTGGTGAAGCACTTCACCAGGGCGCATGGTGCGTTGTGGTGAAGAAGGCATTGAGGCTTAAATTCACAAGCCTGGCCCTGAGCTGGTTACCTCTGAATTTGGGCAAATTAACCTCTTCATGCCTTACTTCCCTTACCTGTAAATCATCGAGTGGTCGCAAGAATGAAATAATTTGTTACATTTTAGGCATCTAGAACAATGTTTGACACATCTTACTCAACAGACGTCAGTTTTCATTGTCCTTGGATGGTGTGAACTTCCCTGTTTTGCTTGCTTCTTTCAGTGTGGGGGTAGAGCTGGTGAGAAGAGGTATAGAGAATGAAAGGTTAGGATTGGCAGAGGGTACTGGCCAGACTGTTTTCACCCTAGGGCTTGTGCCCCAGTCCTGATCCTGGCATAATATTCCATCTCTCCTCCCTCCACTCTATCTCTGTGCTTGAATCTCTCTATATAAAGAACTAGGAATGTCATTCTACCTGCTGATAAAATTGTGTAAATAAAAGCAGATTGAGTTTTTCAGAAAATGAATTCTTCTCATTTTCTGGAATGGTAAATTTATTTTTGTCACTAACTTCAGCCTGTATGGGTTACCAAGAAAGGTTAAGCAAAGCAGGGACCTGGGAGGACCTCTCTTTGTACTTACAGTATTGGGTTGGCCAGAAAGTTCATTCAGGATTTTCTGTAAGACGGTATGTGTTAGTGGAAGAGTCTGGAGCCCCTCCTCCTCCTGTGGGCCTTGGTTCTTCACAAAGAAGAATCTGAGGTCTTACCCGTTGCAAGAGAATTTGCTGAAGATGAAAGAACAGACAGAACACCTCAAAGGAGGTGGGTCAAACCAAGGAAAGCAGTGGCCCCAGAGGGCTGGGGTGAAGAATTTTTCAGGCAAGTTTTTTTTTGCATAATCCAGGGTATCCTTGGTTGACAGACTGACAGCTGCAGGTTATATAACAAGAGACTGCTGCCCTAGTCTTTCCCATAATTCAGTCTGTTATAATTAGTTGTATGAATCTGCCTGCAATGTGGGAGACTCAGGTTCAATCCCTGGTTGGGAAGATCCCCCTGGAGAAGGGAATGGCAACCCACTCCAGTATTATTGCCTGGAGAATCCCTGGACAGAGGGGTCTGGTGGGCTACAGTCCTTGGGGTCACAAAGAGCCAGAAATGAATGAGCAACTAACGCACACACACATTCATAGAATACTTATGAACATTTATTGAGCCCAATGGCTGCCAGAGGTTATCTAAGGACAAAACAGCATGAGGTGTGCACTTGTGCTGGAGTGGAGAAAGTCCCTCCAGTGGGCCAGTGGGGATTTTTCCAGTCCCTTGACCATTTTGTAGTATGACAGGAGCGTGTTTTGTGTTGGTAAATAGCTTGGCGGGAGTAGATGGCTATTGGACTTTCAGCCAGACTTTGAGTAACCTCTGGTTGCTCAGGGCTAACTGCTGCCTAATAGTATGGAAAAATCCAAATGAACTTTTTGGCCAACCCAATATGTGTCTGTTGCCAGTGAATCCAGATTCAACGATTCCAGAATGAAACAAAAGCACTTAGTTTCTATGAACTCACTCATCTTCCCTACAGCCCAGGAAATTCTGCTTATGATATTGAAAGACTGTTGGCCAGAAGTTTGCCCTCCTCCTGATCCTAAACCAGGCTGTGAGACAGTGTGCTCATGGAAGCACATCACTGCTTCTGGAATTGAAACTCTAAAGCCGGATAACTCCGCTCTAAGCCAGAACTTCAAGTGGAAGAGACAAGCTAAAACTATGAGTGGCACAGAAATGTTAGACAATTTTTCAGTCTCATTGAGATGGTGTTTCTTGTCACTTTGATACTTTTGTGATGAAGTCCTCGTTTATTTTTTTGTCCCCTACAAAGTGCAATTCTCAAGTTAAATTGTAACCACCACAGTGTCAGATGTTTACAATATAGTCAAAAGCTTTGCTCCTATCACCGAGGTCCCAGTTAACATTGCTGACATCTTTCAAATTTATCATGAAAAGTACTGTTCATGAATGGCTACATTCTATCAGGGGAATGAAAACTGCTACAGAAAGGGGAGACTGAAATGATGGTTTTCTTTTCTTTCTAATAGTAAATTCCAAAGAATTCGCTTACCTTGTCACCACTGCCAGACATGACAAGACTTCTAAAATAGAAAACATTTCTTTCTGTGATTTCAGATCAACCATTTTTAACCCTCCTTCACTGACTAACTTAATTAGATTTTCCTTAAAAAGAATTGCTCTGGGCTAAATATTTGTACATGAGCTTCCCTGGTGGCTCAGGGAATATTTGTGTGCCAATTTTCAGCCGTGAGCATATTTTCACTGTGAAATTATTAACCTCTGAGAAAACTACTAGAATCTTAAACTAAATCTTAAAACTAAAGAATCTTAATTACACTGACACTACCAGGAAATGCCATAAATAGTCTTTGATCCTGCTTTCTATTTGTCACTTTGTTGGTTTTGCTTTATATTTATTTTAACCAAGATCATTAATTCAGAGCCTTCTGAACACTCACAAAAAACCACAGTCACAACATAGGTAAAGAATCTTTCATGCAGTGATACTAAAATGCTCTATAAATAAATTACCAAACTTTGAAGTTCCTCAGTTTATCCATCACTGAGAGATATTTCCTAATAAAGTGGGAAATCATCAATTACCATTGTTTTAGGATGCTTGGGTGGGGTAGTGATTTTAAGAAAATAGTAACTCTGATTTTGAACATCATTCTTTGCTCTTTTTTTTTTTTTAATGGCCACAGCTGGGCAAAGCTGCTAGTGAAATTCCTCTAAACGATTGCATGCCTTTGGGAAAGCCAGTTAGCTTAGATTTCTATTGCAAGTGTTTTCTAGTTCTAACAGGCACCCATGGGGCTATGGTACTCTTTCATACCATTTCACCTCTATGATTGGGCTGTATAGGTTCTGAAGAAGAAAATCTGTGCAATCCTGCTTGTACTAGGTGTTTCCTTTTTTTTGTAAAAGTCTTATGATGGTACCACCGTGATGTATTCTTGCTAAAAATGTTGAATTTGAACATTACCAAATCTTAAGGTCAAATCTTAATTTCTAAGAAATATTAAAAACCGAGGAAGGTTTTTTAATGGTTTATAATACATATAACCTAAATTTTATGCTCATTACCTTTTATCCTGCTTCCCATTTAAATATAGAGCAAGTCCTCTTATAACTTGTGGTTCTTGAAACAAATGGTCCATAGACCCCTGGGTTTCCTTGAAATTATTGTTTGGCAAAGTGTTAAAAGAGATTTTCCAAATAGTGAAGCATATTCAGATGTCACAATTAGCAATTAAAAAAAAAACAACACTTATTGTACCATTTATAAATAAGATTATATATTTTCCATTTTTAAAGTAAGCATGTATTCTTAAAATTATGAAAAAAATAAAATAGAAAAATTCTAATCTGCTAGATTAACTGTCAAAAACCTAATGAAGACACAATGATAAACAATGATAAAAGAAAATTGTGATGTCAATTTGTACGGCAACTTTTTTTTCAAGAAAAGATAGAATGATTGGCAAAAGAATGTTTAATTATGCATCAAATAATATCAGTTTAGTTATGGTTTTTATTTTTTTTTAACTTTTATTCAGTTTATATAAAGTTCACTGACTCCTCCTACCTCTTTCCCCCCACCTCTTGCAACAACTAATTTCTTTTCTGTATCTTTGGGTTTTGTTTTTGTTTTTAGCTTCCATATATAAGAGATATCATACAGTATTTGTTTTTGTCTGTCTGGCTTATTTTATTTGGCATAACACTCTTGAGACCCAACCATGTTGTCAATGGCAAGATTTCTTTCTTTTTGATGACTGAGTAGTATTTCTGTGTGTGTGTTTGTGTGTGTGTGTGTGTGTGGGATAATTTCTTTATCTATTCGTCCATTGATAGACATTTAGGGTGTTTTCATATTTTGGCTATTGTAAATAATGTTACAGTGAACATAGGGATACATCTTTTCTAATTAGGGTTTTCATTTTCATTTGATAAATACTCAGAATTGCTGGGTCATAGGATAGTTCTTTTTTTTTCTTTTTTTAAAAATTTATTGTAGTTGCTTTACAATCTCAGCTAAATCTCATTTAGCTTCAGATGCATAGCACAGTGATCCAGGTTTACATGCATAATCTTTTTCAGGTTCTTTTCTATTATAGGTTATTACAAGATACTGACCCCTGGAGAAGGAAATGGCAACCCACTCCAGTATTCTTGCCTGGAAAATTCCATGGGCAGAGGAGCCTGGTGGGCTACAGTCCATGGGGTTGCAAAGAGTTGGACATGACTGAGCACACACACACACAAGATCCTGAATATAGTTCCCTGTACTATTGACTAGGTCCTTGTTGGGTAATTTTTATATATAGTGGAATGTATCTGTTAATCCCAAATTCCCAAATTATTCCCTCCCCTTCCCCTTTGCTAACCAAAATTTTGTTTTCTATGCCTGTGAGTCTGTTTCTGTTTTGTCAGTTCATTTGTATCATTTTTTTAAGATTTCACATATAAGTGATGTCATATAATATTTGTTTTCCCATCTGTTTCTGTTGCCTTCAGTTTCTTTCATCAGCATCTTACAGTTTTCAGAGTATAGGTCTTTTGCCTCCTTAGGTAGGTTTATTCCTGTGTATCTTATTCTTTTTGATGAGACAGCGAATGGAATTGTTTTGTTAATTTCTCTTTCTGTTAGTGTTTAGAAATACAACAGACTTCTGTATATTAATTTTGTATACTATGACTTTACCAAATTCATTGATGATCTCTAGCAGTTTCCTGATAATGTCTTCAGGATATACCGCATCATGTCATCTGCAAACAGTGACAGATTTACTTTTCTCTTTATAATTTGGATTCCTTTTGTTTTTCTTCTCTGATTGCCATGGCTAGGACTTTTAAAACTATGCTGAATGAATATGATGAAGATGGACATCCTTGTCTTATTCCTCTTTCAACTTTTCACCATTGAGTATGATGTTAGCTATGGGTTTTTCATATATGACCTTTATTATGTTGAGGTAGGTTCCCTCTATGCCTGCTTTCAGGAGACTTTATCATGAATGGATGTTCAATTTCATCAAAAGTTTTTTCTGCATCTGTTGAGATGATCATATGGTTTTTATTCTTCAATTTGTTAATGTGGTATATCACATTGACTTGTGGATACTGAAAATTCCTTGCATCCCTGGGATAAATTCCACTTGATCATGATGTACAATCCTTTTATTGTTGGATTCAGTTTCGTGGTACTTTGTTAAGGACTTTTGCATCTATGTACATCAGTGATACTGACCTGTAATTTTCTTTTTTTGTGACATCTTTGTCTGGTTTTGGCATCAAGGTGATGGTGACTTCATAGAATAAAGTTCTGAAGTGTTCTTTCCTCTGTAGTTTTTTGGAATAGTTTCAGAAGGATAGGTGTTAGCTCTTCTCCAAATGTTTGGTAGAATTCACCTGTGAAGCCTGACTTTAGTTTTGGGAGAATTTTAAATTACTGATTCAATTTCAGTACTAGTAATTGGCCTGTTCATTTTTTCTATTTCTTCCTCATTCAGTCTTTGTAGATTGTACCTTTCTAAGAATTTGTCTGTTTCTTCTAGGCTCTTTGTTCGTTTTATGAGTGTATAGTTGCTCATGGTAGTCTGTTATGATACTTTGTACATCTGTGGTGTTGGTTGTAACTTTTTTTTTTTCTGATTTTATTGATTTCAGGCCTTCCCCACTTTTTCTGGATTAGTCTAGCTAAAGGTTTATCAGTTTTGTTTATCCTTTTAATTTCTTTCATCAGCATCTTACAGTTTTAGGAGTATAGGTCCTTTGCCAGCTTTTAGTTTTGTTGATTTTTTTCTATTGCTTTTTAAAATTTTTTCAATAATGTTAAACTTACTGAAAGCTGGAAGGATAACATTAATACAGACTATATCCATGCATTCATTATATAAATTCAACTTATTAACATTTTATCCCAATTGGTTTACTACTTCCTCCTTCTCCCTATACATGCACATACCCTCAGACACACAGACCAACCCACCCACACACACATTATGTATATGTAAGGGATGGTGAGAGAGGAAGAGTGAGGTTGACTGATTGTTTCTGAACTTTCATTCCTAAATAGTTCAATCTGTACCCACAATAAATAGGAATGTTCTCTTTCTCTACCATAGAACTATATATCAACATTATTAAATTTAATCTTAATGAAAATATTTTACATAATCTATTTAATGTCTTTACTCTGATTTTATCAAATTGATATTTGATAACACTTTATAACATTTTCCACATTTTCTAACTCCTTAAGATAGAAAGGTTATGAATTTGAGATCTTTCTAATTTGTAATGTAGACACTTATAGCTATAAATTTCCCCTTGTGTTAGCTGCATCCCATACATTTGGCACATTGTATTTTTATTTTTATTCAGTTTCGAATACATTCTAATTCCTCTTGTCATTTCTATTTTGATCCACGGCTAATTTAAATGTAGTGAAACCTGTGAAACCCGCTCAGTTGTGTCTGACTCTTTGCGACCCCAAGGACTATACAGTCCATGGAATTCTCCAGGCCAAATACTGGAATGGGTAGCCTTTCCCTTTCTCCAGGGGATCTTCCCAACCCAGGGATCGAACCTAGGTCTCCCGCATTGCAGGCAGATTCTTTTACCAGCTGAGCCACAAGGGAAATCCAAGAATATTGGAGTGGATAGCCTATCCCTTCTGCAGCAGATCTTCCTGGCCCAGGTATTGAACTGGGGTCTCCTGAATTGCAACTGAAGTATCAGGGAAACCTATAATTAAAATATGTGTTGTTTAATTTCCACACATATGTAGGTTTCTCAATTTTTCTTGTGTTGTTGATTTGTAATTTAATTTCACTGTGATCAAAGAACATTCTTGATATGGTTTCAGTTCTTTTAAATTGAGTCTTATTTTATGGACTAACATATGGTCTATCATGGAAAATGTCCCATCTTCACTTGAGAATAATTTGCATTCTGTTGTTGGTAAAGTGTGGCACAGATGTATGTTAGCTCTGATAGGTTAATAGTGCTGTTCAGGTCTTTCTAATTTTCTGTGTAGTTGTTTCACCCATTAGCCAGATTGAAGTATTAAAGTCTCCATCTATTATTGCTTAATTATCTAGTTTTCCCTTTGATTCTGTCAGCTTTTGCTTTGTGTATTTTAGAGCTTTGTTGTCAGACAAGTAATATATATTTGTTGTTATATCTTCCCAACGAAGTGACCCTTTATAAGATGTTTTTGTTTTTCTCTGGTAATAGTTTTCATCTTAAAGTCTAATTTGTTTAATAGTAGGATAGCCAATCCAGTTCACTTACACTTATTGTTTACTTGATATTTCTTTTTTTCATTTCTTTGCTTTCAAACTCTTGTATTTTTTAATCTGTGGTGTGTCTCTTATAACATTATCTAGTTGGACCTGTTTTTTATTCAGTCTGATAATCTCTGCCTTTTCTTTGGAGTATTTAACTCATTCACATTTAATGCTATTATTGATATAGTTGAATTTATGTATACTGCTTTGCTATTTGCTTTTGGTAGTTTCATTGTTTTATTTCTCTACTGCTTTCTTTTATATCATGTGGTTATTTTCCAGGGCAGAATTTTAAGTCATTTATTCATTTAAAAAAGATATTCTGATTCATTTTCTTAGTGGTTGCTCTACAGCTCTGCAACATACTTTATTTACAATATACTTATTTATCATTCTGGTACTCTTCATTTCTTTGCATAGATCGAAGTAACTGACCAGTGTCATTACCTTGTGCAACGTAACTTCATTCTCTGCCCCTTCCTTTGTGATATTTTGTCATATATATTATATAATCTTTAATGACAAAAATACAATTTTATAACTTACAATTTTGTCTTGATAGTTAAGATCAGTTAGGAGAAAAAGGAGGAAAACACCTAATTATGCTGCTTTTTGTAGTTACTTTTAAAATTAACTTTAATGGTGCTCTTTGTTACTTTGTATAGGTTTGAACCACTATCTGGTATCACTTCCTTTCAGCCTGGAGAACTATCTTTAATATTTTTTCCTCTTTTTCTTTTTTTGAGGCAAAAAATATTTGTCAACTTCAGAGTTGAGTTTGGTTTTGTATTTTCAGTTTTATTGAGATTTAACTGACATATAGCACTATATAACTTTGGGCTTCCTAGTGGCTCAGTGGTAAAAAAAAAATTTTCCTGCAGCACAGGAGATGTGGGTTCAATCCCTGGTTGGGAAGATCCCCCGGAGGAGGAAATGGCAAAAGTGAAGTCACTCAATCATGTCTGACTCTTTGCAACCCCATGGTCCTCCATCCATGGGATTTTTCCAGGCAAGAATCCTGAAGTGAGTTGCCATTTCCTTCTCCAAGGGATCTTCCCAACCCAAGGATCAAACCCATGTCTCCCATATTACAAGCAGACACTTTACCATCTGAGCCACCAGGGAAGCCCCTTACCACTCCAGTATTCTTGCTGAGATAATCCCATAAACAGAGGAACCTGGTGGGCTACTGTCTGCGGGGTCACAAAAAGTCAGACATGACTCGAGGAACTCAGCACGAGCACTATATAACTTTAAAGTGTCTAGCATAACAATTTGACTTACATATATTGTGAAATGATTACAACGATAAGTTTAGCTAACATCCATCATCTCATATGGATACAAAAAAAGGAAAACACATTTTTTTTCCTTATGAGGACTCAGGATTAACTGTCAACAATTTACATGTGTGTCATGCAACAGTGTCAAATTAACTATGATCAAAATGATATATTTTACATCCATAGTACTTATTTATCTTATAACTGGAAGTTTGTACCTTTTGACAACTTTCAGCAATTCCCTCAATACTCCCTGCCCTGCTTCTGGTAACCAGAAATCTAATTTTTTTTCCTTTGAGTTTCTTTTTGTTTGTTTTTAAAGGTTCCACATATAAGAGAGCTCATAAAGTATATTGTCTTTCTCTGTCTGACCGATTTCACTTAGCACAACCCCCTCAAGGTTATTTCTTGTCACAAATGGCAGGATTCCCCCCTTTTTATGGCTGAATAATATTCCATTGTGTATATATCACACAAATTCTTTATCCATTCATCCATCTATAGGTACTTAAGTTGTTTCCATGTCTTGACTATTATAAATAGTGCTGATATGAACATAGAGTGCATGTATTTTTTTGAATTAGAATTTTCTGGATATATGCTCAGGAGTGGGATTACAGGATCATATGGAAACTCTATTTTGGTTTATTGAGGAACCTCCATGCTATTTTTTCATAGTGACTGTGCCAATTTACAATCCCACTAACAGTGCACAAGTGTTTGCTTTTCTCCACATCCTTGACAGAATTTATCTCTGATGCTAACCATTCCAACAAGCATAAGTTGTTACCTCATTGTGGTTTTGATCTTCATTTCCCTCATGACTAGTGATATTAGGCATCTTTTTATATACTTGTCAACCATTCATATGTCTTTGTCTATATGAAAATGCTTATTCAGGGCCTTTTGTCATTTTAAAATTGGATTATTAGGGGCAGGTTGTTTGTTTTGTTGCTATTGAGTTGTATGAGTTCTTTGTATACTTTGGATATTAACCTTTCAGACATATAGTTTGCAAATATTTTTCCCCATTCTTTAAGTTGACTTTTTATTTTTATGATCATTTCTTCTGCTCTGCAGAAGCTTTTTAGCTTGATATAGTCCTGCTTACTTATTTTAGATATTCTTGCTTGCAATTTGGTATCATATGCAAAAATTTGTTGCCAAGAGCTTTTCCTTTATGTTTTCTTCTATAAGTGTTATGGCTCATGGTTTTGTAAGAAGTGTAAGATAGGTACATTATTTTATTTTTTTACATGTGAATATCCAATTTTCCCAGCACCATTTATTGAAGAGACTGTCTTTTCTCCATTGAGTATGCTTGGCTCCCTTGTCAAAAATTGGTTGGCCATATATAACTGAGTTTATTTCTGGGCTTTAAATTCTGTTCCGTTGGTTTGTCTGTTTTTATGCCAGCACCATAGTGTTTTGATTACTCAAGTTTTACAGTATAGCCAGAGTGAAATCAGGAAGAGTGATGCCTCCCTTTCTGTTTTCTTTCTCAAGATTGCTTTGACTATTGAGGATCTTCTGTGATTCTATATAAATTTTAGAATTGTTTTTCTACATCTGTAAAAAATATGATTGGAATCTTGACAGAAATTTTATTGAATCTATAGATGGCTTTTGGTTGTATTGATTAACATTTTCACAATATTAATCTTTCAGTTCATAAACACAGGATGTCTTTCCATTTATTTTCCTCTTCTTCAATTTATTTCATCAATATCTTGTAGTGTTCAGTGTACAGATCTTTCGTCTGCAAGTATTTTGTTGTTTTCGATGCTATTGCAGAAGGGATTATTTTACTTCTTTTTTGGGTAGTTTGTTGTTAGTGTATAGAAATGCTACAATTTTTTCATGTTAATTTTATATCCTGTAACTTTACTAAATTCATTTGTTATACCTAACAATCTTTGATGGTATCTTTAGGGTTTTATATTTATATATAATATATATATATATATACATATACATACACACATATACATATATTATATGTATATATTCACATCCTCTGGAAAGAGAAATATTACTATTTCCCTTTCAATTCGGATGTCTTTTATTTCTGTTTCTTGCTGGTTGCTCTAGCTAGGACTTCCAGTATTATGTTGAATAGATGGCATGAGAGAGGGCACCCTTTACTTATTCCTGATGTTAGAGGAAATTGCCTTCACTTTTCACCACTGAGTATGATATTAGGTGTGGGCTTGTCACATATGGCCCTTATTTATGTTTAAGTATTCTTCTCATTTGTAATTTGGTGAAAGTTGATTTTTTTTAAAAATCATAAATGAATGTTATACTTTGTCAAATGCTTTTTCTGTATCTATTGAAGTGACCATATGATTTTTTTTCTTTCATTGTATCAAGATGATGTATCACATTGATTGATTTGTATATATTGAACTATCCATGCATCCCAGGGACAAATTCTATTTGATCATGGTGAATGACCCTTTTCAAGAGTTGCTGAATTTGGTTTGCTAAAATTTTAATTGAGATTCTTAAATTTTCACACCTACATTTGCCAGAAATATCGGCCTGTAGTTCTTCTGGTAGTTTCTTTATCTGGCTTTTGGTGTCATGGTAATGCTGGCCTCATAAAATCAGTTTGGGAGTGTTCCCTCCTCTTAGGCATTTTGGAAGAGTTTGAGAAGTATTGGCTTTAATTCTTCTCTAATCTTTTGTAAAATTCACCAATAGAGTCTTTTGATCCTAGGCTTCTTTCCTTGGAAGATTTTTGATTACTGATTCAATCCCCTTACTAACAATTGGTCTATCCAGATTTTCTGTTTCTTCCTGATTCAGTTTCAGTAGAGTGGATATTTCTAAGGATTTTTCCAATTCTTCTGGGTTGTCTAGTTTGTTGACATACTTGCCTCTTTTGTATATCATAGATGCCGCTTTTGTATATCTGCAGTATCAGTTGTAATGCCTCCTTTTTCATTTATAATTTTGCTGACTTGCATCCTCTCTTTTCCCCTTGATTAGCCTAGCTCACAGTTTGTCAATTTTATCTCTTCAAGGAACTGACTCTTAGTCTTGTTAGTATTTTCTATTGTTTCTCCTGTTCTCTGTTTCATTTATTTCTGTCCTAAAATTTATTATCTCTTCTGCTAATCTTGGGTTCAGTCTGTTCTAGTTCCTAAGCCAGAGTTAGGTTGTTTATTTGAGATCTTCCTTGTTTCTTAATGGAGGCATTTATTGCTATGGACTTCCCTCTTACAACTGTTTTTGCTGCATCCCCAAAGTTTTGGTATGTTGTATTTCTACTTTCATTTGTCTCAAGATACTTTATTATTCCCCCTTTGATTTTTTAAAAAATTTATCGTTTGTTCAGGAGAATCTTAATTTCCACAGATTCTTAATGTTCCCATTTTCCTTCTGTTAATGATATCTTGTTTCATATCATTATGGTCTGAGAGCATACTTGGTATGATTTCAGTCTCCTTGAATTTACGAAGACACATTTTGTGGCTTAACATACAGTCTGTCTTAGAAAATGTACCTTTTCTAAGAGAAATTGAGAATGTGTGTTCTGCTATTGTTGGATGGAATATTCTGTATATATCCTTTAGATCTGTGCAATCTTTAGTGTTTATATTTGCTGTTTCCTAACTGATTGCATATCTACTTGAATAATCTATTCATTCTTGAGAGTGGGATATGAAGGTCCCCAACTATTAGTATTATTGCTTATTTCTTCTTTTAGCTATGTTGAAGTGAAGTGAAGTGAAAGTCACTCAGTTGTGTTCGACTCTTTGCAATCCCTTGGACTGTATACATCTTCCCAACTCAGGGATCAAACTTAGGTCTTCCGCATTGCAGGCAGATTCTTTACCAGCTGAGCCACCAAGGAAGCCCTTTGGCTATGTTACTTTTTGTTTAATACAGCTGACCCTTGAGCAACATGGATTTGAACTGTGAGGGTCTACTTATACACAGGTTTTTAAAATAGTAAATACTGCAGTACTACATGACCTGCAGAACTTCCCTAGTATCTCCAATGGTAAAGAATCTGCCTGCAAAGCAGGAGACCTGGGTTCAGTCCCTGGGTTGGGAAGATTCCCTGGAGAAGGGAATGGCAACCCACTCCAGTATTCTTACCTGGAAAATCCCATAGACAGAGGAGCCTGGCAGGTTACAGTCCCTGGGGTTACAAAGAGTTGGCCACGACTGAGTGACTTTCACTTCACGTGATTGCAACTAGTAGAATACATGCATGCAGAATGATGATATGAAGGAATCACGGGTACAAAGGAACTAGCTGAGGGAAGAATAGAAGCAAAAGGCAAAAGAGAAAAGGAAAATATATATCCCTCTGAATGTTGAGTTCCAAAGAATAGCAAGGAGAGATAGAAAGCCTTCCTAAGAGGTCAATGCAAAGAAATAGAGGAAAACAATAGAATGGGAAAGACTAGAGATCTCTTCAAGAGAAACAGAGATACTGCGGGAACATTTCATGCAAATATAGACACAATAAAAGACAGAAATGGTATGGACCTAACAGAGCAGAAGATGTTAAGTAGAGGTGGCAAGAATACACAGAAGAACTCTACAAAAAAGATCTTAATGACCCAGATAACTACAATGTGTGATCACTCACCTAGACTCAGACATCCTGCAGTGCAAAGTGGGCCTTAGAAATTATTAAAGAGATGGAAATACCAGACCACCTTACCTGCCTCCTGAGAGACCTGTATGCAGGTCGTGAAGCAACAGTTCAAACGGGACATAGAACAACAGACTGGATCAGAATTGGGAAAGTAGTACATCAAGGCTGTATATTGTCACCCTGCTTATTTAACTAAGATGCAGAGTACATCATGCAAAATGCCAGGGTGGATGAAGCAGAAGCTGAAATCAAGATTGCTGGGTGAAATTTCAATAACCTCAGATATGCAGATAAGATAATACGCATAAGATACCTTTATGGCAGAAAGCGAAGAGGAACTAAAGAACCTCTTGATGAAGGTCAAAGAGGAGAGTGAAAAAGCTGGCTTAAAAATCAACACTCAAAAAATGAAAATCATGACATCCGGTCCCATCACTGCATGGCAAATGGATGGGGAAGCAGTGGAAACAGTAACAGACTTTATTTTCTTGAGCTCCAAAATCATTGCAGATGGTGTCTGTAGTCATGAAATTAAAAGATGCTTGCTCCTTGAAAGAAAAGCTATGAAAAACCTAGACAGCATATTAAAAAGCAAAGTCATCACTTTGCCAACAAAGGTCCATGTAGTCAAAGCTATGGTTTTTCCAGTAGCAGTGTATGGATGTGAGAGTTGGACCATAAAGAATGCTGAGCACCAAAGAATTGATGCTTTTGAACTGTGGTGTTGGAGAAGACACTTGAGAGTCCGTTGGACTGCAAGGAGATCCAACCAGTCCATCCTAAAGGAAATCAGTCCTGAATATTCACTGGAAGGACTGATGCCTAAGCTGAAGCTCCAATACTTTGGCCACCTGATGCAAAGAACTGACTCATTAGAAAAGACCCTGATGCTGGGAAGATTGAAGGCAGGAGAAGAAGGGAACGGTACAGAACGAGATGGTTGGATGGTGTCACTGATTTAATAATCATGAGTTTGAGCAAGCTCTGGGAGCTGGTGATGGAACGGGAAGCCTGGCGTGCTGCAGTCCATGGGGTCGCAAATAGTCAGACACGACTTGAGTGACTGAACTGAACATATATAGAAGGCCATCTATGAGTTGTATATGGATTTTCAACTGTATGGCAGGTCAACACCTCTAACCCCAATGTTGTTGAAGGGCCAACTGTATATTTAAATGACCCTAAATTTGGTGCATAAATATTTGAAATTGAAATCTATTGTTGATAGATGACCCCTCTGTCATTATATAGTGACCTTCTTTGTCTCTTTTTACCATTCTTAAAATATATTTTGTCTAAGTGTAACTACTCTTGATTTTTTTAGGTTAAAATATTTTGAAATATTTTTTCTCTATCCGTTCAGTTCAGTTCAGTCACTCAGTCGTGTCTGACTCTTTGCAACCCCATGGACTGCAGCACACCAGGCCTCACTGTCCATCACCAACTCCCGGAGTTTACTCAAACTCATGTCCATTCAGTCGGTGATGACATCCAACCACCTCATTCTCTGTCATCCCCTTCTCCTCCCACCTTCAATCTTTCCCAACATCAGGGTCTTTTCAGATGAGTCAGTTCTTTGCATCAGGTGGCCAAAGTATTGGAGTTTCAGCTTCAGCATCAGTTCTTCCAATGAATATTCAGGACTGATTTCCTTTAGGATGGACTGGTTGGATCTCCCTGCAGTCCAAGGGACTCTCAGGAGTTTTCTCCAACACCACAGTTCAAAAACATCAATTCTTTGGTACTCAGCTTTCTTTATAGTCCAACTCTCACATCCATATATGACTACTGGAAAAACCACAGCCTTGATGAGACAGACCTTTGTTGGCAAAGTAATGTCTCTGCTTTTTAATGTGCTCTCTAGGTTTTTCATAACCTTTCTTCCAAGGAACAAGCATCTTTTAATTTCATGGCTGCAGTCACCATCTGAAGTGATTTTGGAGACTCCCCAAAAATAAAGTCTGTCACTGTTTCCATTGTTTCCCCATCTATTTGCCATGAAGTGATGGGACCAAATGCCATGATCCATCCCTTCACTCTGTCTTAAAAGACTCTATCTTTAAAGTGAGTCCCTTGTAGGCAGCATATCATTAGATCTTTTTGTTTAATTCTTTCAACCATTTTATGCCCTTTGGAGAATTTTATCATTTGATATTTAATGTAATTATTGATAGGTAATGACTTATTGGGCTTCCCTGGTGGAGTTAGTGGCAAAGAACTGATGTGCCAATATAGGAGACAGGTGGCACTAATCATAAAGAACCTGCCTGCCAGTGCAGGAGACATAAGAGACTAAGGTTCAGTCCCTGAGTTGGGAAGATCCCCTGGAGGAGGGCATGGCAACCCACTCCAGTATTCTTGCCTGGAGAATCCCCATAGACAGAGGAGCCTGGAAGGCTACAGTCCATATGTACAGAGTCAGACACAACTAAAGCGACTTAGCACGCATGCCCAAGAACTTACTATTTCCATTTAGATAATATTTTCTGTTCATTTTATAGATTCATTATTTTTATTGCTTATCTTTCTACCTTTTTTGTGTTTTATTTTGGTATCAGTATTATTTGAATTCTTTGTCATATTATTTTCTGTATTTCCTACAGGTTATTCTTTTGTGATTATCATAAAATTTACATAAAATATTTTAAAATTATAACACCCTATTCTAACCTGATAACAATCTTTGACTTCAACAGAATTCCTAAACTATAATTTTTCCTCCTTCTCACATTTTAGGTTATTACTGTTACAGTTTACATATTAATATTTTTATATTATGTAGCTAATATCTGCTTATTGTATTATGGTTATGTTTCTTTTTTAAATCTAAACTTTAGTTGTAAGTGAATTACACACAACCATTACTTTATTAGAGACTCTAACTCTGACTATATATTTACTATAACCAGTGAATTTTATATTACTTTTAATGTTTAATATTTTTGTGATTTTAATTAATGTCCTTTTACTTCCACTCAACACTCTTAAGCTTTTCTTGTAAGGCAGGTCTAGTGGTGATGAACTCCCTCAGTTATAGTTTGGAAAGTTTTTCACTGCTTTATTTCCAAAGACAGTTTTGCAAGGAATAGAATTCTTGGTTGACTTGCTTTTTCCAGCATTTTGAATATGTCATCCTGTTCTCTCATGGCCTGCATCATTTCTGTTTGGAAAGTAACCATAGTCTTATGGGGGGCCTCATGTATTAATTTTCTCTTTTTCTGCTTTCAGAATTCTTTGGTTTTTGACTTTTGATAATTTAATGTGCCTCAATGTAGTCTTATTTGGGTTGAACCTGTTTGGAATTCTTTGGGCTTCATGGATCTGAATGTCTATTTCTTTTCCCAGGTTTGAGATATTTTCAGCCATTTTTGCTCTGAATATACTTTCTGTCCTGTTCTATCTTCTGGAATTCCCATAATGTGGATATTATTTCTTTTGATTATGTTCCATAAGTCCTATAGGCTTTATTCACTCTTTTTCATTCTTCTTTCTGTGTGGTCCTCTGACTGGGTAATTTTGTGTGTCCTCTCCTCTAGATCATTAATTCTTTCTTCTGCATGGCTGAGTCTGATCTTGAAGTGCTTTATTGAATTCTTCAGTCGTTATATTTTCCAGCTCTAGGATTTGTTTTGCTTTAATGGTTTCTATTTCTTTTTGAATTCATTTTGTTCACGTATTGTTTTCCTAATTTTATTTTGTAGACTGTGATATTGTAGTACATTAAACTTCTTCAAGAGAATTATTTTGAGTTCTTTTCTGACAGTTCACAGATTTCCATTTCTTCAGGGTCAGTTATTGGAGCTTTATTTGATTTCTTTGGTGTCATGCTTACCAGATTTTGCATGTATGTGATTCTTGATTCCTTACATTGGTATTTCACATTTCAGTGAGGGGGTCTCTTCTTCCAGACTTTATAAATTCACTTTGGCAATGACAGTTATTCACCAGTCAGCTCAGTTTGGGTTTCTTGACATGTCTGCTGGTAATGTCCTTGGCAGTGGGGCTTGCTATCAGGGTGAGGTCACTGCTGAAGCTCTGAGTTGGGAAGAAGGTGTCACAAGCTGAGAAAAGTTGCATAGGACTGCTGGTTTATTTCCTTGGCCAAACGAGGCTGTAGGATGGTCTCTACAGTTGCTTGGGTTCTTGGGTCAGGCTCACTAGATTGTCAGGACCGGGTACTACATTCAGCAGTATAGTAATATGAATTAGCTTTTCTGTCCTGGTGGAGAAGCAAGATGGGCCCCAGAATGTATCCAACCAATTGTTTGTGCTGAGTTCTCTGGCCAAACAGGACCCCTAGTTTTGCTGTGTAGACAGGGAAATTGATGTGTTCTCTTGTTAAAAACATTTTGGCACTATAATGAAGGGTGTTGGATGTACTACATAGCTTTCCATGTGCTCTGGTTAGGTTCCCTGCTCAAGCAAGCTAAAAGCTGTATTTAGCAATGGGTAGGGCTACACATTAGTTTTGTAGCCCAGGCAAGGCAGGGGAAACAGCTCCAAGTCAGAAAGGTTTTTTTGCTTGTGGTCTTTAAAAAAAATTTTTTTTTTAATTTGACTGTGCAAGGTCTTATATGAGGCATGTGGGATCTAGTTCTCTGATGAGAGATTAAACCCAGGTCCCCTATGTTGGGAGTGCATAGTCTTAGCCACTGGACCACCAGGAAGTCCCTTTGCTTGTGGTCTTGATTCAAGCTGACCAGTGCCGCCAAGTAACCTGGCCAAACAAGGGTACTAGTTTGGCTCTGCAGACTGTTAGCTCTGCTTGCTGAAATCTCGGCTTGAGCATTACTGGACTACAGAGTTTTCCAGCTGTTCTGGACATATTTTCTGGTTGGCCAGGTCTAGGAACTTCACTCAGAGTGAGTGACCCCATGAATTAGCTGCCTTGCGTGGGTGAATGAAGGGAACCCTCTAAGCCCAGCACTGGCTTTGCTCCACAGTTAATCAGCTCTGCCTGCCAGACTCTCTGCTTGAGTGTTACTGGGCTATGTAGCATCCAGGTATTCTTGCCAGTCTTTTTAGTCAGATTGGGCAAGGATCTACACTCAGCAGGTATCAAGTTTATAATTTAGCTCCCCTGGCTGGGTGGGAGCAGGCCAAGCTCCAGGGCTAGCAATCTCTTTGTCTTTTGGGAGACCCAAATAAGCAGACTAGCACCTTGCTGAGTTCCCTAGTCAGGCTTGGTTCTACAGATGACTGTATTCATTGGGACAACTACCTGGGGGCTGCAAGTGAAAACTTGATCTGCCAAGATCTAAGTGCTGATTGCTATGAGCCCCTCACCCCTTCTCCATCTCAGAGTCCCAGTGGTCAAGTCCTATAGATTCCCTTGCAAACTTTGAGGCAAGAGTGGAGTGAGGGTGTCCAAGAAGTGACCCACAATGCTAGGGAAAATGGATATCCACCCAATACTCTCTTTTCCCACTGGAGGAACCATAGGTTCTTGGGAGACCTCACAGGATGGTTCTGCACCAGCCTGGGGGAGAAGCAATGAGGTCAGCATGTAACCCCCCCTATTACCTTTCTAATATAGTCCCTTTTGTTCTCTGTGGTGCAGGGTGTGCTTCAGCCTCTTCCCGGGGTTCCAGGATTTCTCAGTGGTGTCTTGTCCATGAATATTTGTTAGTTTTTCTTGTGAAGGAAAGCAACATCAAGAATAACCTATGCCTCCATCATTTTGACATAACTTCCTCTAATATTTCCTTTAAAGCACATCTGATAGCAATGGATTCTATGTCTTTATCTGGGAATGTCTGTTTTCATATTTGAAGGATGGTTATGCTGTATATTGGATTTTTTTTCTCTCAGCACATTAAATATGTCCTTCCACTGTATTAGGGCCTCTATGAGGTTTTTTTAAAAATAATAAATCAGCTGTTAATCTTTTTGTGATTTTTTTTATATTAATATCTGATGTATTTTGCTCTCATGGTTTCGCTTTTTGTCTTTCAACAGTTGGCCTATGATGTGTCTAAGTTTGGTGGTGTTTTACTTTTTTTCCCTTTCTATCTTGCTTGGAGTTTATTGAGCTTCTTCTTATTTAGATTGTTTTTTAGATTGGTTTTTAATCAAATTTTAAAAGTGATCAGCCATTACTGTTTTGAATATTTTTCTCTGCTATGGTGATAGGTATAATAATGTATTCCCTAACCAATCAAACCAGTCAATCCTAAAGGAAATCAGTCCTGAATATTCATTGGAAGGACTGATGCTGAAACTGAAACTCCAGTACTTTGGCCACCTGATGCAAAGAACTAACTCATTGGAAAAGATCCTGATCCTGGGAAGATTAAAGGCAGGAGAAGAAGGGGATGACAGAGGATGAGATGGTTGTATGGCATCACCGAGTCGATGGACATGAGTTTGAGCAAGCTCCGGGACTTGGTGAAGGACAAGGAGACCTGGCGTGCTACAGTCCATGGGGTCACAAACAGTTGGACATGACTTAGTGACAGAGCTGAACTAACCGCCCCACAGACATCCATGTCATAATCTATGGAACCTGTAAATATATTACCTCACATGGAAAAGGAGACTTTCCAGATGTAATTAAAATTAAAGACCTCGAGATAGGAAGATTATTTTAGATTATTTAGGTAGGCCAATCTAATCATAAGTCCTAAAATCACCTTTCCTGGCTGAGATGGAATGAGATGGAACTACAGAAAATGATCAGAGAGATGCAATATTGTTGGCTATAATTTCTCATCAGTTGAGAAATGTGAGCATCCTGTAGAAGCTGGGAAAGAAAAACTGATTTTCACACCTAGGTTCTCCAGAAAGGAATGCAGCCCTGCCAACACCTTGATTAACCCATTGAGTCCCTTGTTAGATGAAATAACATACAGAATTGTAAAATAACGAATGAATAAAAGTCTGTGTTGTCTTAAGCCTCTGTTTGTGGTAATTTGTTGTGACATCAATAGTAAACCAATACTGATCCTTTCTCTTCTTATGCTACTTCCATTATGCATATATTGCTATGCTTAATGGTGCCTCACAGATATCTGATAGTTTTTCCTTCTTTTAAATTTCCGCTCTTCAAACTGGGTAATCTCTATTAATCTGTCTTCCAGTTCACTGATCTCTTCTGCCAGCTAAAATCTAATTTTGAGCCCCTCTACTGACTTTTCATTTGTTATTATACTTTTTAATTCTAGTATTTCTGCTTGGTTTTTAAAAAATGATTCTGTCTCTTCTAATATTCTCTATTTGATGAGTCATTATTATCATACCTTCATTTAATAAGCTCAATATGGATTCCTTTTATGTGCTAATCATTTAGATGGATTCCTCGTATTCTTGGGACATATTTATAGTCATTGCTTTGAAGTCTTTATTAACTCCAACATCTTGGTATATTCAAAAGCAATGTCTGTTGACTGATTTTTCCCCCTATGTATGGGGCACACTTCTCTGTTTCTTTTCATGTCTCATAATTTTTGTTTTTTGTTGATCACTGGATATTTTAGACAATATAATATAGCAACTCTCAGTTCTTAATCTGTATCCCCACTCCAGGCTTGTTGCTGTTTTTTGTTTCTTTAGTGCTTTGATGGAACAAACTTAGTGAAGTCTGTTTCCTCTGCAGTGTGCTGTCTCTGACGTATGTCACTTCTCATTTGTTTTCCTTTTTTATTTTTAGGCTTCCTAAGCATCACCCCTGGGTCAGCATAGCTTAGTGTTTGATGATTGATCAGAGGTTGTTTTAAGCCTCCTGAGCCAGTAATCCCTCCACTTTATGTTGGTGGATCTGCATATAGTGTTGGGAATGCTTTTAAAGTTCAATAGTCAAAATTACAAGTCTGACCCCCCTGTTCAGCCAAGAAGTAGCGACTTCTTTGGTTACTTGGACGCAGTCTTGCTCATGTATATAGATTTTCAAATGACGGGGGATGTATGCGGTCTTAGCAAGGCTTTTTTTTTTTTTTTTTTGCTATCTCTTTCCCTCAATATCCCTTTTAAATTTCTGACAATACCATTTTGTTTACCTTACTAGTAGCACAGAGATACTAACCTTTGATTGTTTGTCACTGATCTCTGTTTTTAACAATTTCCTGGGTATGGCTTTTTCCGTGTTCATCTCCAAATAAAGTTAGCCCCTGAAGGAAGGGGCAAGCAGCTACCAGCCCAATGACGTGCTATGACAACTCTGAACAGAACCTCCACAACACAAGACCAGAGCCTGGGGGTGGGGATAGGAGCCACTGGTTCTCCTAAGCTGCCCCACCCTTTCCTGGAGTGGAATCTGTCCCAAATTGGGAACTGGTGAGGAAAGATAGAGCTTCCAATCCTCACGGGCTGCCCTAACTGCATAGTACAGAATTTCTAAACCATAAAGATGAAGAAAATGGGAGCATCTCCTGGCTGAAATTACAGAGACTTACAGAGATGCATGGATTTTCAGAGTCAAATGCTTCTCAATTGGTTATATGTCCTTTGGTCAAATTCTAGAGACATTTAATAAATATTTATTTATTTGTTTATTTAGCTTCATCACTGTTTCTCTGAGAAGAAAATCTGTTCAGCTTTTCATGTAGACACTTCAGAAGTCCCACTGTCTAGTCAAATCTTGACTGTAATGGTTGCAATCTGCTGATCTTCCAACTCCAGCAGCATTCTCTCCAAATTTACCACTTGGCATTCTGTTATAAGTAAGACCCTTCTATCTCTTCCCATCTGTATTTATTATCAGTATGGAGACATAAATTGCTATTCTTGTTTTTTTTTTGAGTTGCTATTCTTTCCTCTAATGGTTTATACTTTATTCAGTTCAGTTCAGTCACTCAGTCGTGTCCGACTCTTTGTGACCCCATGAATTGCAGCACGCCAGGCCACACTGTCCATCACCAAATCCTGGAGTTCACTCAAACTCAATGTCCATCGAGTCAGTGATGCCATCCAGCCATCTCATCCTATGTCATCCCCTTCTCCTTCTGCCCCCCATCCCTCCCAGCATCAGAGTCTTTTCCAATGAGTCAACTCTTCGCATGAGGTGGCCAAAGTACTGGAGTTTCAGCTTTGGCATCATTCCTTCCAAAGAAATCCCAGGGTTGAGCTCCTTCAGAATGGACTGGTTGGATCTCCTTCAGAATGGACTGTTTGGATCTCCTTGCAGTCCAAGGGACTCTCAAGAGTCTTCTCCAACACCACAGTTCAAAAGCATCAATGCTTCACAGTCCAACTCTCACATCCATACATGACTACTGGAAAAACCATAGCCTTGACTAGACAGACCTTGGTTGGCAAAGTAATGTCTCTGCTTTTGAATATGCTATCTAGGTTGGTCATAACTTTCCTTCCAAGAAGTAAGCGTCTTTTAATTTCAAGGCTGCAATCACCATCTGCAGTGATTTTGGAGCCCCCCAAAATAAAGCCTGACACTGTTTCCACTGTTTCCCCATCTATTTGCCATGAAGTGATGGGACCAGATGCCATGATCTTTGTTTTCTGAATGTTGAGCTTTAAGCCAACTCTTCCACTCTCCTTTTTCACTTTCATCAAGAGGCTTTTGAGTTCCTCTTTACTTTCTGCCATAAGGGTGGTGTCATCTGCATATCTGAGGTTATTGATATTTCTGCCAGCAATCTTGATTCCAGCTTCTTCCAGCCCAGCGTTTCTCGTGATGTACTCTGCATACTTTATTACTGTACTTAAAGAGTTTATACTTCATTACTGTACTTAATAAATAATTTTTCTGCTCACTTTGCCCAGATTTGACCAGTAGGAGTCCCTGCAAGCTGGATTCTGCATTTTGTGGATTATTTGGTCATAATATTGTCCCACTCTCTGGGAAGCAAGGTATTTTAGATTCACTTACCCTGTTCCAGTCCTGGACTCAGTCATCTCTCTGAGAAGCCCTAATATATTTCATTATGAAATGTTATTACAGACCAAAATCTTGATGCTGAGTATGCTCCCTGATATGGGAGTGTCTTTGCTTCTTATCCTTCAGTGGGCAAAACAATGAAATTTCTGTACATGTAAATATACACGCACATACATATACGTGCATAAGCATATACATATTTTAGAAGTCATAAGTTTGCATTGATATCTCCTGTTCATCCTACAAAGTTATTTCTTGCCCTTCCTCATTCCATATTTGTATGTCCTTTGTTCTTCAGTAAAACTAACGTTAAGTGTATTTGTTCATTTGTTCAGTCTTCTAATACATCAGAATTTGTTTCAGAATGTCAATGCCCATCCCCCACTGTAAAACAACTATACCAAAAAAGAAAAAGATTTAATTAAAGATTTGTTTGCAATTTGTTCCCACCATTCCACCCATCCAAGAATGGTCAAATAGTTGGTTCAGAGTAACCTAGATAAGTTCTTTTTTCCCCCTTTAGTGTGGCTATGGTTTTCATTTACCCCTTGTAGATAAAGCACTTCATTGTTTTCCAGTTTTCTCTTATTTTTACAAAATGGATATGTGTGTGTATACATTTATAGATTATTAATTACAGCCTTACCTATAAAAATATTTTGTACTTATTGTTTCAGTAAACAATATCTCCTAGACATCACTCCATATCAGTTCATACAAATTTTCCTCACTCAACCTAATTGTGAGAATATTCTATACTTTACTCAATAGCTTGTACCTAGATATTTATGTAGTTTCTAACATTTTAAAATTACAATTAAGCTAAGGTTAATAACCTTGGGCATATGTATTTTCATATTTGTTTCAGTGGATCTTCAAGGTAAATTTTCAGAAATATGATTCCTGGGTCCTTGAATCCTTAAGTAGTTTATTAGATATTGCTGGGTTCCTCCTCATGGGGGTTATACCATGTAACATCCGATCAGCACTGTAAGCAGTGCCTATTTCTCCACAGCCTTAACAGTAAAGTCAATTAGCAAACTTTGACTTTTGCTTATCAGATGGGTGAAACATGCTATCACAGTGTGCTTTTATTTAGTACCAATATTTCCCCATACTACACTTGAAATTACATTTTTACATATGTTTCAAGGCCATTTTTATCTCTGTGAATTGTCTGTTCATGATTTTTGCCCATTTTCTATAGGATTTTTGGTCCTTTTTCCCCCTCAATTCTTAAAAGTCCTTAGAATAATTGGGAGGAGCCCTTTAACTGTGATAGGTTTGCAAGTATCTTCTCTTCTCCCAATTTATTTGCCTTGAATTTTCCTTATGGTTTCCTATCATTCCAAAGATTTGTATTTTTATGTAGTCAAATTCATCAACCATTTCTTGCACTTGGATTTTGAGTTATAATAAGAATTGAATCATAGTATAAAAACTTTTCTGCTGGAGCTATAGAGAAATTCACTCATGTTTTCTTCTAGAACTTATACAATTCCCTTTCTCCCTCCTTTCCTTCTTTCCAGATCTCTGATCTATTTGGAGTTTATTCTTGAGTATGAAATAAAGAATGGATCAAGTTTTCTTTTCTTCAATTCTTCCAATACCATTTATTAAAAACATAATTTTTGTCCCAACTGACATGAGGTATCACCTTTATCATGCCCACTGGCATGTCATGCTAAGTACCAAATTGTTTTAGTAGAGACTTTCTCATATGTTTAGGTATCTGGAAGGGGTAGACTCCACTCAGAGTCTTGTTTTGTTTTCAGTGTTTTCCTAGCTATTCTCTTGTGTTTGATTTCATGCATAAACTTTAGGATGAATTTACCTAGATCCATGTACAAATTTATTGAAATGTATTGTTCATTGTTCAGTCGCTCAGCCATGTCTGACTCTTTGTGACCCCGTGGACTACAGCATACCAGTCTTCCCTGTCCTTCATCATCTCCTGGAGCTTGCTCAAACTCATGTCCATCGCGTCGGTGATGCCGTCCACCTACCTCATCCTCTGTCGTCCCCTTCTCCTCCTGCCTTCAATCTTCCCAGCTTCAGGGTCTTTTCAAATGAGTCAGTTCTTTGCGTGAGGTGGCCAAAGTATTGGAGTTTCAGCTTCAGCATCAGTTCTTCCAATGAAGATTCAGGACTGATTTCCTTTAGGATGGACAGGTTGGATCTCCTTGCTGTCCAATGGACTCTCGAGAATCTTCTCCAACACCACAGTATCCAACACCACAGCATCAATCCTTTGGTGCTCAGCATTCTTTATGGTCCAAATCTCATGTCCGTACATGACTACTGGGAAAACCATAGCTTTGACTATACAGATCTTTGTTGGCAAAGTAATGTCTCTGCTTTTTAATATGCTATCTAGGTTGGTCATAGCTTTTCTCCCAAGCCTTCCCTGATGTCTCAGACAGTAAAAGGTCTGCCTGCAATGCGGGTTCAATCCCTGGGCCGGGAAGATACCCCAGAGAAGGAAATGGCAACCCACTCCAATATTCTTGCCTGGAAAATCCCATGGATGGAGGATCCTGGTAGGCCACAGTCCATGGGGTCGCCAAGAGTCAGACACGACTGAGCGACTTCACTTTCACTTTCACTTTTCTTCCAAGGAGCAAGCATCTTTTAATTTCATGGCTGTAGTCACCATTTGCAGTGATTTTGGAGCCCAAGAGAATAGTCTCTCACTGTTTCCATTGTTTCCCCATCTATTTGCCTTGAAGTGATAGGACTGGATGCCATGATCTTAGTTTTCTGAGTGTTGAGTTTTAAGCCAGCTTTTTCACCCTCCTCTTTGACCTTCATCAAGAGGTTCTTTAGTTCCTCTTTACTTTCTGCCATAAGGTGGTGTCCTCTGCATATCTGAGGTTTTTGATATTTCTCCCTGCAATATTGATTTCAGCTTCCGCTTCATCCAGCCTGGTGTTTTGCATGATGTACTCTGTGTATAAGTTAAATAAGCAGGGTGACAATATACAGCCTTGACGTACTCCTTTCCCAATTCTGATCCAGTCTATTGTTCCATGTCCGGTTCTAACTGTTGCTCTTGACCTGCATACAAGTTTCTTAGGAGACAGGTAAGGTGGTCTGCTATTCCCATCTCTTTAAGAATTTTCCACAGTTTCTTGTGATCCATACAGTCAAAGGCTTTAGCATAGTCAATGAAGCAGAAGTAGATGTTTTTCTGGAATTCTCTTTCTCTATGACCCAGTGATGCCTGCAATTTGATCTCTGGTTCCTCTGACTTTTCTTAATCCAGCTTGAACATCTGAAAGTTCTCAGTTCACATACTGTTGAAGCCTAGCTTGGAGAATTTTGAGAATTACTTTGCTAGATAGTAAATATCAATAACCTCAGATATGCAGATGACACCACCCTTACGACAGAAAGTGAAGAGGAACTTAAAGAGCCTCTTGATGAAAGTGAAAGAGGAGAGTGAAAAAACTGGCTTAAAAATCAACATTCAGAAAATTAATATCATGGCATCTGGTCCCATAACTTCATCCAAATAGATGGGGAAACAATAGAAACAGTGAGAGACTTCATTTTTTGGGCTCCAAAATCACTGCAGATGGTGACTGCAGCCATAATATTAAAAGACGCTTGCTCCTTGGAATAAAAGCTATGACCAACCTAGACAGCATGTTATAAAGCAGAGACATTACTTTGCCAATGAAGGTCTGTCTAGTCAAAGCTACGATTTTTCCAGTGGTTGTGTATGGATGTGAGAGTTGGATCATAAAGAAAATTGAGCACCGAAGAATTGATGCTTTTGAACTGTCATGTTGAAGAAGACTCTTGAGAGTCCCTTGGACAGCAAGGAGATCCAATCAGTCAATCCTAAAGAAAATCAGTCCTGAATATTCATTGAAAGGACAGATGCTGAAGCTGAAGCTCCAATATTTTGGCCACCTGATGTGAAAGTCTGACTCCTTGCAAAAGACCCTGATGCTGGGAAAGACTGAAGGCAGGAAGAGAAGGGGATGTAGAGTATGAGATGGTTGAAAGGCATCACGAAGTCGATGGGCATGAGTTTAAGCAAGCTCTGGGAGTTGGTGAAGGATAGGGAAGCCTGGCATGCTGCAGTCCATTGGGTCTCAAAGAGTCAGATACAACTGAGTGACTGAACTGAACTTGTGAGCGTGTGAAATGAGTGCAATTGAGTGATAGGTTGAACATCCTTTGGCATTGCCTTTCTTTGGGACTGGAATTTATATTGAAAATCTTAGTCACTAAATCGTGTCCGACTCTGTGTGACCCCATGTACTGTAGCTTGCCATAGCTCCTCTGTCCGTGGAATTCTTCAGGCAAGGTTGCTGGTGTGGATTGCCATTCCCTTTTCTAGGGGATCTTCCCGACCCAGGCATCAAACTCAGGTCTCCTGCGTTGCAGGCAGATTCTTTACCATCTGAGCCACCAGGGTGAAGTTACCTAGATCCATATAAGAATTTATAGGAATTTATATGGGAATTGCATTAAATGTATAAATTAAGTAAAAGTGGCATTTTCATTAAGCTGAGATATCCTCTTATAACAAAGTATATTTTCTCATTTGTTCAAGTGTGTTTTTGTGTCTTTCAGGAATGTTTTATAAATTTCTCTATAGAAATTTTTTAATAGAAATTTATAAAAAGAAAAAGAACAAAATCATTCTTTGGGCTTCCCAGGTGGCCCAGATGGTAAAGAATCCGCCTACAGTGGAGGAGACCCAGATTTGATCTCTGGATCAGGAAGCTCTCCCCTGGAGAAGGCAATGGCTACCCACTCCAGTATTCTTGCCTGGAGAATCCCATGGACAGAGGGGCCTGGCAGGCTACAGTCCATGGGGTCACAAAGAGTCAGACATGACTGAGGGACTAAGCACAGAAATTTTGGTCAACTCTTACTAACATTATTCCTAAGTACTTTATCTTTTATCTCCTTTATTGCTATTATAAATAGAATTCTCTCAACTATCATAACTTATAACTGGTTATTATTTATGTATATAAGTGCTGTTGGTTATAAGGTCAATTCATGTTGTCACAAATGGTAAAATTCCCTTCTTTTAATGGCTAAATGACATTCCATTATATATATATATATAATGGAATATATATATATATATATATAACTGCATTTTAAAACCGATTTTTCTGTAGATGGACAAATGTTGTTTCTATATCTTGGCTATTGTTAATTATGCTTCAGTGAGCATATATCATTTCCAGTTTGTGTTTTTGTATCCTTTGGATAAATACCAACAATGGAATAGCTAGATCATATGGAAGTCTTACTTTTTTTCTTTTTTTTAACTTTTTTGAGGAAACACCACTGTTTTCAACAGTGGATGCACAAATTAGCATTCCAACTAGGAGTATGCTATGGTTCCCTTGCCTCCATATTGTCATTAACACTTATTATTTCTTGACAGTTTGATAATAGCCATTCTAACAGGTGTGAGGTGATATCGCACTGTTTTTTTGATTTACATTTTAACGATTAGTGAAGTTGATCATCCTTTCATGTGGCTTTTGGCCATCTGTCTGTTCCTTTGGGAAAATGGTTATTCAGATCTTGTGCCCATTTTTATGAGTTTTTTGTTTTGTTTTGTTTTTTTCATATTGTGTTGTATCAGTTGTTTAAATATTTAGGTGGCGCTAGGGGTAAGGGCTTCCCTGGTGGCTCAGAAGTTAAAGCATCTGACTCCAATGCAGGAGACCTGGGTTCGATCCCTGCGTGGGGAAGATCCCCTGGAGAAGGAAATGGCAACCCACTTCAGTATTCTTGCCTGGAGAATCTCATGGACAGAGGAGCCTGGTAGGCTACAGTCCAGGAGGTCACAAAGAGTCGGACATGACTGAGCGACTTCACTTTCACTTTCACTTTCAGGGATAAGGAACTCACCTGCCAATGCAGGAGAAATAAGAGACTTGGGTTAAATTCCTGAGTGTAAAGATTCCCTGGAGGGGGCATAGCAGTCCACTCTAGTATTCTTGCCTAAAGAATCCCATGGACAGAGGAGCCTGGAGAGCTACAGTCCAGAGGGTCTCAAAGAACTGGACATGACTAAAGCAACTTAGCATGCATGAACACATGCAATCCCTTATCAGATACATGATTTGCACATATTTTCTCCCATTTGGTAGATTGTCTTTTCATTTTGTTGATGGTTTCCTTTGCTATGGATAAGTATTTTAGCTTGATATAATCCCACTTATTTTTTGCTTTTCTTGGTTTTGCTTAACTGAATTCATTAGTTCTAATGTTTGTTTGTTTGTTTGTTTTTTTGTAGTCTTTAGGGTTTTCCCTCGTGGCTCAGATGATAAATAATCTGCCTGCAATGCAGGAGATCCAGGATCTATCCTGGGTTGGGAAGATCCCCTGGAGAAGAAAATGGCTACCCACTCCAGTATTCTTGCCTGGAGAATTCCGTGGACAGAGGAGCCTGGCGGGCTACAGACCGTGGGGTCACAAAGAGTCAGACATGACTGAGTGACTAACATACTTAGGGTTTTCTATGTATAACACCATGTTATCTGCAAATAGTGATAGTTGGCTTCTTTCATTCTGGATATGGATGCCTTTATTTCTCTTTCTTGCCTAATTACTCTGGCTAGAACTTACAAAACAATGCTGAATAAGCTATAATGCTTGTTTTCCCTGATCTTAGAGGAAAAGATTTCAGCTTTCAACATTGAGTGTAATGCTAGCTGTGTACTTGTCTACTTTTGACATGGCTACTTTTTAATATTGAGGTGCATTCTCTCTATACCCACTTTTTTCAGAGCTTTTAATCATGAATAGCTGTTGAATTTTAACAGATGCTTTTACTGCATTTATTGAAATGATCACATGATTTTTATTCTTCATTATGTTAATGATTCATGGATGTTGAACTGTCCCTATACCCCTAAAATGTATTGCTCTTTATTATGAATTTGATCCTTTTAATGTATTGTTGAGTTCAGTTTGCTAATGTTCTGTTGAGGATTTTTGCATCTATGTTCATCAGAGATATTGGCCTATAATTTTCTTGTGTCATCGCTGTCTGGTTTTGGTATCAGGGTAATTCTAGATTGTAAAATGAATTGGGAAGTGTTTGCACATTTCTTATATTTTTGGAGAAGTTTGAGCAGGATTGGTATTCATGTTTCTCTGAGTGTCTAGTAGAGCCAGAAACTGTCTAGTCCTGGAGTTTATTTGGAGGTTCTTGATTGCTGATTCAATCTCCTTACTGGGAATCAGTCCATTCAGATTTTCTATTTCTTCATGATTCCGTCTTGGTTGGTGGTATGATTCTAGGAATGTATCCATTTCTTCACGGTTGTCCAATTTCTTGACATATAATTGTTGATAGTAGTCTTTTATGACCCTTTGCATTTCTGTGACATCAGTTATACCATCTCCTCTTTTAATTTTATTATTTGAGTCTTCTCTCTTTTTTTGTTGGTGAATCTAGCTAAAGGTTTGTCAAGTTTATCTTTTCAAAGACTAGCTCTTAGTTTCATTATTCTTTTCTATGTCTTCTTAATCTCTATTTCATTCATTTCTATTCTGATCTTTATTTCTTTTCACTCTAATAACTATTGGATTCATTTTCTTTTTTCTTGAGGTATAAAGTTAGGTTGGTTTTTGAGATTCCTTTTTGTTTCTCTTTTCTCATTAGGGTATAATAGCTTTACAAGGGTGTGTCAATTTCCTCTGTCTTTTTAATTTCTTTTTTGTGTGTGTTTCTTAATGTTGGCATTTATCACCATGAACTTCCCTTTTAGAGTTGCTTTTGTTCCATCTCATAAATTTTGACAGATTGTATTCCCATTTTCACTTGTCTCAAAGTATTTTTTAATTCTCATTTGATTTCTTTTTGACACATTTATTTTCAGTAGAATGTTCAATCTCCACACATTTGTGAATTTTCTAGTTTTCTTCTTGTAATTAATTTCTGTTCTCATACCATCGTGTTCAGAAAAGATATATGATTTTCATCTGTCTTTTGGTTGGAGAGTTTAGTCCATTCACATTTAAAATAATTATTGACAGGTATGAACTGTTGAATTTTGTTCATTATCTTCCTACTGTGTTTTGTATTTCCTTTGCTCTTTCCTATTGCTTTCTTCCTTTGTGGTATTTAATCGCTTTCTTTAGTGGAATGCTTAGATTCCTTTCTCTTATTGTGTATCTTGGAGAAGGCAATGGCAACCCACTCCAGTACTCTTGCCTGGAAAATCCCATGGACGGAGGAGCCTGGTGGGCTGCAGTCCATGGGGTCGCGACTGAGCGACTTCACTTTCACCTTTCACTTTCACTCAGTGGAGAAGGAAATGGCAACCCACTCCAGTGTTCTTACCTGGAGAATCCCAGGGACGGCAGAACCTGGTGGGCTGCCGTCTATGGGGTCGCAGAGAGTCGGACACGACTGAAGCGACTTAGCAGCAGCAGTAGCATTGTGTATCTATGATGAGTTTTTGTTTTATGGTTACCATCAGACATATATAATAACTTATAAAGTCTATTTTAAGTTGATAACAAGTTTGATCATGTTCTAAATGGCACATTTTTACTCTTCCTCCTTCATACTATATATGTTTGATATCACATTTTACATCTTTTTTATCTTTTTTATTCCTTAATTATTGTAATTACACTTATTTTTACTGCTTTGCCTTTTGACCTTCATACTAGCTCATAAGTGATTAATCTACCACCTTTACTATACATTTACTTTTACCAGTGGGATTTAAACTTTCATATCTTTTCCTGTTACTAATTAGCACCTTTTATTTCAGCTTAAAGAAATCTTTCTTATCATTTCTTTTAAGACTTATTTAGTAGTGATAAACTCAATTGACTTTTGCTTGTGTGAAAAGCGCTTTATCTCTGTTTCAATTCTGGATGACTTGGTTGGAAGTTTTTGTTTTTCTATCAGCACTATGAATATATCATGCACTTCCTTCTGAACTGCAAAATTTCTGCTGAAAAACCTGCTGCTGATTTTATGGGGGTTCCCTTGAATGTAAAACACATCATTGTTCTTCTCTTGTTGCTTTCTCTCTTTGTCTTAAACTTTTTTTTAATTAATTTTTTTTGAAGGATAATTGCTTTATAGAATTTTGTTGTTTTCTGTCAAACCTCAACATGAATCAGCCATAGGTATACATATATTCCCTCCCTTTTAAACCTCCGTCCCATCTCCCTCCCCACCCCACCCCTCTAGATTGATACAGAGCTCCTGTTTGAGTTTCCTGGGCCATACAGCAAATTCCCTTTGGCTATCTATTTTACATATGGTAATATGAGTTTCCATATTACTCTTTCCATACATCTCACCTTCTCCTCTCCTCTCCCCATGTCCATAAGTCTGGTCT
Organism: Ovis canadensis; assembly: GCF_042477335.2. NCBI lineage: Eukaryota > Metazoa > Chordata > Mammalia > Artiodactyla > Bovidae > Ovis > Ovis canadensis. The sequence goes on from NC_091260.1 coordinate 38,428,512, forward strand.
CTATGTTTGTGTCTCCATTGCTGCCATGTAAATAAATTCTTCAGTACTATTTTTCTAGACTTTATATATATGTGTTAGAATATGATATTTATCTTTCTCTTTCTGACTCACTTCACTCTGTATAATAGGTTCTAGGTTTATCCACCTCGTCAGAACTGCCTCAAATGCATTCCTTTTTATGGCTCAGTAATATTCCATTGTGTATATGTACTGCAACTTCTTTATCCATTCATCTGTCGATGGACACCTAGGTTGCTTCCATGTTCTAGCTATTGTAAATAGTGCTGCAGTTAACAATGGGATACATGTGTCTTTTTCAATTTTGGTTTCCTCAGGGTATATGCCTAGGAGTAGGATTGCTGGGTCATATGGTGGTTTTATTCCTAGTTTTTTAAAGAATCTCCATACTGTCTTCCATAGTGGCTGTATCAATTTACATTCCCACTAACAGTGCAAGATTGTTCCCTTTTCTCCACATCCTCTCCAGCCTTTATTGTTTGTAGACTTTTTGATGATGGCCATTCTAACTGGTGTGAGGTGATACTGCATTGTAGTTTTGATGTGCATTTCTCTAATAATGAGCAATGTTGAGCATCTTTTCATGTATTTGTTAGCCATCTGTATGTCTTCTTTAGAGAAATGTCTGTTTAAGTCTTTTTCCCAGTTTTTGATGGGGTTGTTTGTTTTTCTTGCATTGAGTTGTATGAGCTGCTTGTAAATTAATCCTTTGTCAGTTGTTTCATTTGCTATTATTTTCTCCCATTCTGAGGGTTGTATTTCCACCTTTCTTATAGTTTCCTTTGTTGTGCAAAAGCTTTTAAGTTTAATCAGGTCTCACTTGTTTACTTTTGTTTTTATTTCCGTTACTCTAGAAAGTGGGTCATAGAGGATCTTGCTTTGATTTATGTCATTGAGTGTTCTGCCTATGTTTTCCTCTAAGAGTTTTATAGTTTCTGGTCTTACATTAAGGTCTTTAATCCATTTTGAGTTTATCTTTGTGTATGGTGTTCACAAGTGTTCTAATTTCATTCTTTTACATATAGCTGTCCAGTTTTCCCAGCACCATTTATTGAAGAGGCTATCTTTGCCCCATTGTATATTCTTGCCTCCATTGTCAAAATTGAGGTACCGATAGGTGCATGGTTTTATCTCTAGGATTTCTATCTTGTTCCATTGGTCTATATTTCTGTTTTTGTGCCAGTATCATACTGTCTTGATGACTGTAGCTTTGTAGTATAATCTGAAGTCAGGAAGCTTGATTCCTTCAGCTCCATTCTTCTTTCTCAGGACTGCTTTGGCTATTTGGGGTCTTTTCTGTTTCCATATGAATTGTGAAATTTTTTGTTCTAGTTCTGTGAAAAATGTCATTGGTAATTTGATAGGGATTGCATTGAATCTGTAGATTGCATTTGGTAGTATGATCATTTTCACAGTATTGATTCTTCCTACCCAGGAACATGGAATATCTCTCCATATGTTTATGTAGTCTTTGATTTCTTTCATTAGTGTTTTTTAATTTTCTCTGTGCAGTTCTTTTGTCTCCTTAAGTAGGTTTATTCCTAGATATTTATTTTGGTTGCAATGGTGAATGGGATTGGTTCCTTAATTGCTCTTTCTGATTTTTCATAGCTAGTATATAGAAATACAAGCGATTTCTGTGTATTCATTTTTTATCCAGCAACTTTGCTAAATTCATTGGTTCAGTTCAGTTCAGTCACTCAGTCGTGTCCGACTCTTTGTGACGCCATGAATCGCAGCACTCCAGGCCTCCCTGTCCATCACAACTCCTGGAGTTCACTCAAACTCACATCCATCGAGTCGGTGATGTCATCAAGACATCTCATCCTCGGTCATCCCCTTCTCCTCCTGCCCCCAACCCCTCCCAGCATTAGAGTCTTTTCCAATGAGTCAACTCTTCGCGTGAGGTGGCCGAAGTACTGGAACTTCAGCTTTAGCATCATTTCTTCCAAAGAAATCCCAGGGCTGATCTCCTTCAGAATGGACTGGTTGGATCTCCTTGCAGTCCAAGGGACTCTCAAGAGTCTTCTCCAACACCACAGTTCAAAAGCATCAATTCTTCAGTTCTCAGCCTTCTTCACAGTCCAACTCTCACATCCATACATGACCACTGGAAAAACCATAGCCTTGACTAGACGGACCTTTGTTGGCAAAGTAATGTCTCTGCTTTTGAATATACTATCTAGGTTGGTCATAAATTTTCTTCCAAGAAATAAGCATCTTTTAATTTCATGGCTGTAATCACCATCTGCAGTGATGTTGGAGCCCCCGAAAATAAAGCCTGGCACTGTTTCCCCATCTATTTGCCATGAAGTGATGGGACCAGATGCCATGATCTTTGTTTTCTGAATGTTGAGCTTTAAGCCAACTCTTTCACTCTCCTCTTTCACTTTAATCAAGAGGCTTTTTAGTTCCTCTTCACTTTCTGCCATAAGGGTGGTGTCGTCTACATATCTGAGGTTATTAATATTTCTCCCAGCAATCTTGATTCCAGCTTGTGCTTCTTCCAGCCCAGTGTTTCTCATGATGTATTCTGCATATAAGTTAAATAAGCAGGGTGACAATATACAGCCTTGACATACTCCTTTTCCTATTTGGAACCAGTCTGTTGTTCCATGTCCAGTTCTAACTGTTGCTTCCTGACCTGCATATAGGTTTCTCAAGAGGCAGGTCAGGTGGTCTGGTATTGCCATCTTTCAGAACCAGTTTGGAACCAGTTTGGAACCAGTTTGTTGTTCCACGTCCAGTTTTAACTGTTGCTTCCTGACCTGCATACAGATTTCTCAAGAGGCAGGTTAGGTGGTCTGGTATTCCCATCTCTTTCAGAATTTTCCACAGTTTATTGTGATCCACACAGTCAAAGGCTTTGGCATAGTCAATAAAGCAGAAAGAGATGTTTTTCTGGAACTCTCTTGCTTTTTTGATGATCCAGCAGATGTTGGTAATTTGATCTCTGGTTTCTCTGCCTTTTCTAAAACCAGTTTGAACATCGGGAAGTGCATGGTTCACGTATTGCTAAATCCTAGCTTGGAGAATTTTGAGCATTACTTTACTAGCGTATGAGACAAGTGCAATTGTGCAGTAGTTTGAGCATTCTTTGGCATTGCCTTTCTTTGGGATTTCAATGAAAACTGACCTTTTCCAGTCCTGTGGCCACTGCTGAGTTAATTTTCTGATACTATCGGTAGAGTTTTCTATGTACAGTATCATGTCATCTGCAAACAGTGAGAGCTTTACTTCTTCTTTTCTGATCTGAATTCCTTTTATTTGTTTCTCTTCTCTGATTGCTGTAGCTAGGACTTCCAGAACTATGTTGAATAATAGTGGTAAAAGTGGACACCCTTGTCTTGTTCCTGTTCTTAGGGGGAATGCTTTCAGTTTTTCACTATTGAGAATAATGTTTGCTGTAGGCTTATTGGTCATAAAGAGTCAGACACGACTGAGTGACTGAACTGAACTGATCATATATGGTCTTTACTATGTTGTGGTAGGTTCCTTTTATGCCCATTTTTGAAGAGTTTTAATCATAAATGGGTGCTGAATTTTGTCAAAGGCTTTTTTTGCATCTACTGAATAGTTAATATAGTGTATCACATTGATTGATTTGTATATATTGAAGAATCCTTGCATTCCCTGGAATAAACCCAACTTGATCATATATGAGCTTTTTGATGTGTTGCTGAATTATGTGTGCTAAAATTTTGTTGAGGATTTTTGCATCTATGTTCATCAGTGATATTGGCCTGTAGTTTTCTTTTCTTGTGTTGTCTTTGTCTGGTTTTGGTATCAGGGTGATGGTGGCCTCATAGAATGAGTTTGGAAGTATTTCTTCCTCTGCAATTTTTTGAAAGAGTTTTAGAAGGATAGGCATTAGCTCTTCTCTAAATATTTGATAGAATTCTCCTGTGAAGCCATCTGGTCCTGGGCTTTTGTTTTTTGGGAGAGTTTTGATTGTAGCTTCAATTTCAGTACTTGTAATTGGGTTGTTCATAATTTCTATTTCTTGCTGGTTCAGTCATGGAAGATTGAACTTTTCTCAGAATCTGTCCATTTCTTCCAGGTTATCCATTTTATTGCCATATAGTTGTTCATAATAGTCTCTTATAATCCTTTATATTTCTGCATTGTCTGTTGCAACCTCTCCTTTTTCATTTCTAATCTTGATGAAAGTGAAAGAGGAGAGCGAAAAAGTTGGCTTAAAGCTCAACATTCAGAAAACGAGGATCATGGCATCTGGTCCCATCACTTCATGGGAAATAGATGTGGAAACAGTGGCAGACTTTATTTTTTGGGGCTCCAAGATCACTGCAGATGGTGACTGTAGCCATGAAATCAAAAGACGTTTACTCCTTGGAAGAAAAGTTATGACCAACCTAGATAGCATATTCAAAAGCAGAGACATTACTTTGCCGACTAAGGTCCATCTAGTCAAGGCTATGGTTTTTCCTGTGGTCATGTATGGATGTGAGAGTTGGACTGTGAAGAAGGCTGAGCGCCGAAGAATTGATGCTTTTGAACTGTGGTGTTGGAGAAGACTCTTGAGAGTCCCTTGGACTGCAAGGAGATCCAAACAGTCCATTCTGAAGGAGATCCAACCAGTCCATTCTGAAGGAGATCAACCCTGGGATTTCTTTGGAAGGAATGATGCTAAAGCTGAAGCTCCAGTACTTTGGCCACCTCATGTGAAGAGTTGACTCATTGGAAAAGACTCTGATGCTGGGAGGGGTTGGGGGCAGGAGGAGAAGGGGATGACAGAGGATGAGATGGCTGGATGGCATCACCGACTTGATGGACGTGAGTCTGAGTGAACTCCAGGTACGGTGATGGACAGGGAGGCCTGGCGTGCTGCGATTCACGGGGTCGCAAAGAGTCAGACACGACTGAGCGACTGAACTGAACTGAATTTTGTTGATTTGATTCTCCTCTCTTTTTTTCTTGATGAGTCTGGCTAAAACTTGTCAATTTGTTTATCTTCTCAAAGAACCAGATTTTAGTTTTATTAATCTTTACTATGGTTTCTTTCTTTTTCATTTTTTTCTGCTCAGATCTTTATGATTTCCTTCCTTCTACTAATTTTGCGTTTCTTTACTCTTCTTTTCCAGCTGTTTTAGGTGTAAAGTGAGGTTGTCTATTCGGTGCTCTTGTTTCTTGGGTAGGACTGTATTGTATAAACCTCCCTCTTAGAACTGTTTTTGCTGCATCCGATAGATTTTGAGTTGTCTAGTTTTCATTGTCATTTGTTTCTGGAAAATTTTTTATTTCCCTTTTGATTTCTTCAGTAACCTGTTGATTATTTAGAAACATGTTTAAGCTCCATGTGTTTGTGTTTCTTACAGCTTTTTCCTTGTAATTGATATATAGTCTCATAGCATTGTGGTTGGAGAAGATTCTTGATACAACCTCAATTTTCTTAAATACACTGAGGTTTGATTTGTGACCCAAGATGTGGTTTATCCTGAAGAATGTTCCATGTGTACTTGAGAAGAAAGTGTATTCTTCTGCATTTGGTTGGAATGTCCTAAAGATATCAATGAGATCCATCTCATCTAATGTATCATGTAAGACTTGTGTTTCCTTATTAATTTTCTGTTTTGATGATCTGTCCATTGGTGTGAGTGGGGTGTTAAAGTCTCCTACTATTATTGTGTTACAGTCAATTTCTCCTTTTATGTCTGTTAGTGTTTGTCTTATGTATTGAGGTGCTCCTACGTTGGGTGCATAGATATTTACAATTGTTATGTCTTCCTCTTGGATTGATCCCTTGATCATTATGTAGTGTCCTTACTTATCTATTGCAATATTCTTTATTTTAAGGTTGATTTTGTCTGATATGGGGATTGCTATTCCAGCTCTCTTTTGCATTCCATTTGCATGGAATATATTTTTCCATCCTCTCACTTTCAGTCTATTTGTTTATTGAGGTCTGAAGTGGGTTTCTTGTAGACAGCATATATATGGGTCTTGTTTTTGTATCCATGCAGCCAGTATGTATCTTTTAGTTGGAGCATTTAATCTATTTACATTTAAAGTAATTATTGATATATATGTTGCTATTGCCTTTTTCTTAATTGTTTGGGGTTGATTTTGTAGATCTTTTTTCTTCTATTGTATTTCTGGACTATATAAGTCCCTTTAACATTTGTTGTAAAACTGGTTTGATGGTACTGAATTCTCATAACTTTTGCTTGTCTGAAAAGCTTTTTATTTCTGCATCAATTTTGAATGAGATCCTTGCTGGGTACAGTAATCTTGGTAGTAGATTTTTTCCCTTTCAGTACTTTAAATTTATCCTGCCATTCCCTTCTGGCCTGCAGAGTTTCTGCTGAAAAAATTAGCTGTTAAGCATATAGTTTCCCATGTACGTTACTTGTTGCTTTTTCCTTGCTGCTTTTAATATTCTTTCTTTGTGTTTAGTCTTTGTTAGTTTGATTAGTATGTGTCTTGTCATGTTTCTCCTTGGGTTGATCCTGTATGGGACTCTTTATGCCTCTTGGACTTAAATGACTATTTCCTTTTCCATGTTGGGGAAATTTTCAACTATAATCTCTTCAAAAATTTTCTCATGCCCTTTTTCTCTTCTTCTTCTGAGACCCCTGTAATTAGAATGTTGGTGTGTTTGATATTGTCCTAAAGGTCTCTGAGACTATCCTCAGTTCTTTTCGTTCTTTTTACTTTATTCTGCTCGTCAGAAGTTATTTCCACCATTTTATCTTCCAGCTCACTGATTTCTTCTTCTGCGTCATATATTCTGCTATTGATTCCTTCTAGAGTATTTTTAATTTGAGTAATTGTGTTGTTTGTCTCTGTATGTTCATTCTTTAATTCTTCTAGGTCTTTGTTAATTGAGTCTTAAATATTCTCCATTTTGTTTTCAAGGCTTTGATCATTTTTACTATCATTCTGAATTATTTTTCAGGTAATTTGCCTAGTTCCTCTTCATTTATTTGGACTTCTGTGTTTCTAGTTTTTTCCTTCATTTGTGTAGTATTTCTCTGCCTTTTCATTATTTTTTTTTAAACTTATTGTGTTTGAGGTCTCCTTTTCCCAGGCTTCGAGGTTGAATTCTTTCTTTCCTTTGGGTTTCTGCCCTCCTAAGATTGGCCCAGTGGTTTGTGTAAGCTTCCTATAGGGTGAAATTTGTGCTGAGTCTTTGTTTCTTTGTTTTTCCTCTGATGGGCAAGGCTGAGTGAGATGGTAATCCTGTCTGCTGATGATTGTGTTTGTATTTTTGTTTTGTTTGTTGTTTAGATGAGGCGCCCTGCACAGGGTGCTGTTGGTGGTCGGGTGATGCTGCGTCTTGTATTCAAGTGGTTTCCTTTGTGTGAGTTCTGACTATTTGATACTCCCTAGGGTTAGTTCTCTGGTAGTCTAGGGCCTTGGAATCAGTGCTTCCACTCCAAAGGCTCAGGGCTTGATCTCTTGTCAGGAACAAAGATCTCACAAGTGGTTTGTTATGGCATTAAGTGAGATTAAAACAAATATCCAAAAACGAGAAACCAAAGATGAACCCCAGACAAATGGCAGTTACAAAATCAGACAAATAATAATTAAAATAATGGAATATATGCATATACACATACACCCATGAGCAAACTGAAAACAGTTCAACAAAAATAAAGTACAGTAGATTGACCTGGCAAACAAAGTATATCAAAAATTATATTTACCAGTTAAGAACAAAACTAAAGCACAAACTGGAAAACAAAACTAAAGCAAGGTGCCAAGTGGAAATAAAGCAATGAAAACTAACAAATATGTTGAGCAGAAAGGAAAGAAAGAAAAGAAAGAATAGATACACCAAGTTAAATAGAGGTAGATGAAGAAGATTTACATACATTAAAGATTAACTGCAAGGGGAAAAGAACAGTAGGAAAGGCAAACAAAGGAAGAAATGTAGAAAAACTATATTAGATTTTTTAAACAATTAAAAATTAAAGTTATAAAAAAGAGAAAAGAAAAAAGAAAAAAAAAGGAAAACTCCACAGAACTGCAGAAGACCAACTTAGAGGCAGAGGTTTATAACAGCAATAAACAATGTGACTGAAAGGGAAAAAAAGCTCGAAAGCTTAATTAGATTTCATAGTGCCAGTAAAATTGACAACTACAACAGAGAGACTGGATGCCATGATCTTAGTTCTCTGAATGTTGAGCTTTAAGCCAACTTTTTCACTCTCCTCTTTCACTTTAATCAAGAGGCTTTTTAGTTCCTCTTCACTTTCTGCCATAAGTGTGGTGTCATCTGCATATCTGAGGTTATTGATATTTCTCCTGGCGATCTTGATTCCAGCTTGTGCTTCCTCCAGCCCAGGGTTTCTCATGATGTCCTCTGCATATAAGTTAAATAAGCAGGGTGACAATATACAGTCTTGACGTACTCCTTTTCCTATCTGGATCCAATCTGTTGTTCCATGTCCAGTTCTAACTGTTGCTTCCTGACCTGCATATAGGTTTCTCAAGAGGCAGGTCAGGTGGTCTGGTATTCCATCTCTTTCAGAATTTTCCAGTTTATTGTGATCCACACAGTCAAAGGCTTTGGCAACACTTCATGGCAAATAGATGGGGAAACAGTGGAAACAGTGGCTGACTTTATTTTTCTGGGCTCCAAAATCACTGTAGGTGGTGATTGCAGCCATGAAATTAAAAGACACTTGCTCCTTGGAAGGAAAGTTATGACCAACCTAGACAGCATATTAAAAAGGAGAGACATAACTTTGTTAACAAAGGTCTGTCTAGTCAAGGCTATGGTTTTTCCAGTGGTCATGTATAGATGTGAGAGTTGTACTATAAAGAAAGCTGAGCACTGGAGAATGGATGCTTTTGAACTCTGGTGTTGGAGAAGACTCTTGAGAGTCCCTTGGACTGCAAGGAGATCCAACCAGTCCATCCTAAAGGAGATCAGTCCTGGATGTTCATTGGTAGTACTGATGCTGAAGCTGAAACTCCAATACTTTGGCCACCTCATGCGAAGAGCTGACTCATTTGAAAGGACCCTGATACTGGGAAACATTGAAGAGAAGGGTACGACAGAGGATGAGATGGTTAGATGGCATCACTGACTCAATGGACATGGGTTTGGGTGGACTCTGGGAGTTGGTGATGGACAGGGAGGCCTCGCCTGCTGCGGTTCATGGGTCACAAAGAGTCGGACACGACTGAGCGACTGAACTGACTGAACTGACAACAGAGGGGAGAGAAAAGAAACAAAATCTAAAAGAATCTACAGAGCAAGTCAAAGCATAAGAATAATAAATGTTTTTCTTCAGTCACTGCTGTCAGAGTCCTTTCCCTCACTGGGAGTCACAGTTTACTTCACCTCCCTAGGATGCTTTCCAACACTGTGCTGATCTCTGGACCTGCTGTGGGGGCAGCTCAGATTCTAACCTGGTCCTACTCCTATGTGTTCTTGCCTCCAATGTCCAGAGCTATCAGAACTACTGTATTTTCTTTTGTGGAAGCTCTCAACGACCTTTTATATATTCCATATACATAGCGTCTGCCTAGTTGATTGTGTGGATTTAATCTTCAGCTTGTATGCTGCTGGTTTGGGGTCTTCTTCCTTAGCCACACTGCTCCTGGGTTTCAATTGTGGTTTTATTTCCACCTCTGCATGTGGGTTGTCCACTGGGGTTGCCTTGGAGCACTTGGGTTTGCCTCTGTGAGGGCCAGGTGTGGTGGAGGTGCAGTTGCTTGGGTCACAGGGGTTCTGACAGCATGAGGTATTTAGGGGAGTTGGCGGCTAAGGCAGTAGGAAATATAGCAGTCTAGAAGGGTATGGCAACCAGTATTGGGCAATACGCTCCAGTATTCTTGCCTAGAGAACCCCCCTCCATGACGGAGAAACCCGGCAGGCCACAGTCTACAGGGTCGCAGAGTCAGATGTTACTGAAGTGACCCTGCACGCATAGAGGGCAGACTTTTTTTTGCCTGTGGCAGCTCTGCCCAGTGAGAGTTGAGTGTGAAGGTGGCAGAGCTGCTTGATTTGCAGGGACCCTGGTGGCGCCAAGTGTGCAAGTGACAAGTCTGTGCAGTGATACAGACTGCCTCCACCACAGGAATTACGGACCTATCAAAGTCTTTTTTTTGAGCCTCTTGTAGCTGGTGATCAGAAGACCTCTGGCTGGTCTTTCTCCGTAGCTCTGCCGGTTCAGACGCTTAGAGGGCTCTCTTGCCTGGGGTCCTTCTCTGTTGTTTGGTGCGTCAGGCAGATAGAGAGGGCCCCCCTGGCTGGGGTCCTACTCTGTAGATTGGAGTGTCAGGCACTTACAGGGGCACCCTGGGTGGGGTCCTACTGTGTAGTTCAGTGCATCAGGTGTTTGATGGGCCAGCCTCTCTATTGTTCAGCTGCCGATGCTGGTGCGTGGGGAGAGAGAGGCTATGGTGATGGCTCCATCCACTATGGGTGACTCAGCAGTACTGCCTCGCTTCCATGGCTGCCCAGCTTTTTCCACAGGCATTTCCCATCACAATCTCCTTCCTCACCTCCCTCGATCCATCTCTCTGCAGTCAATAGCCCTCACCTCCACACTCCCCAAACTACCTCCCAGCCCCTGCACCTTCCAGGGGACCCTTGTCCCTGTCCCTGGTATGTATGACTGTGGCAAGGACTGTCTGATCCTCATTCCATTTAGGCTGCCACAGATCAGCTGTTTCACTCTCAGCCTTAAGTGTTTCTCCTCTGACTGAGACAGCTGCCCTGATGTGGGGATTGGACCCCTGCCTCAGTCCCCTCACCCGCTGAGGGCAGGTCCAGTCCTACAACACTCCTGCTTTTCCCCTAGTCCCTTCCTCCTACTGAGTTTTACGTGGTTCTGCATATTCTTTTCCTCTGGTCAGGTCCTCCTGTCTGCTCTCAACTGGTGTTCTGCATGCATTTCTGTGTCTGAAGGTGTACTCCTGATGTATCCGTGGAGAGAGATGTACTCTACGTCCACCTATTCCTCCACCATCTTGTTCTCTCGCATGTCTTAAACTTTTGACATTTTAATTATGTGTCTTGATGTAAGTCTCTTTGGGTTCATCTTATTTGTAACTCTCTAGGTTTCCTGGATCTGGATGTCTGTTTCTTCCCCAAGTTGGGGAAATTTTCAGCTGTTATTTTTTTCATGTAAGCTTTTCGCCCTTTTATTTCTATCTTCTCCTTCTAGGACTTAATGTGAATATTATTTTGCTTAATGTTGCCCTGTAAGTCCCTTAAGCTGTCTTCTATTTTTTTCATTTTTTCTTTTTGCTGCACTGAATGTGTAAATTTCTTTTACCCTGGCCTGGAGGTTATGGATCCTTTTCTCTGTTTTATGTAGTCTGCTGTTGAACCCCTCTACTGTAATTTTCATTTATTAATAGTTTCATGTCTGTTACTTCTATTGGAACTTTTAAAATATTTTCCATTTCTTTGTAGAAGTTCTCACAGTGATTATCTGTTCTTTTCCCAACTTTGTTCATTATCTTTATAGCCATTATTCTGAACTCTTTTATCTGGTAAATCACTTATCTCTGTTTTATTAAGGACTTTTTCTAAGGTTTAATCTTGTTCTTTTGTTTGTAATATACCCTCTGTTTCTTCATTTTCTCTGTGTTGGTTTTTATGCATTAAATAATGTAGCCATCTCTCCTAGTCTTGAAGGAAGTGACCTTGTGTAGTGTAGTAGATTAATCCCATTGTTTAACTTTGCCTCAGCTCTTGGTTGTCTCTGAAACCTTTGTGATTGTCCAAGCTGACTATTTTGAATGGTTCCCAGTAATTGACAAGTGCTAAGACTTTTTTTTTTAGTTTAAATTTATTTATTTAAATTGGAGGCTAATTACTTTGCAATATTGTATTGGTTTTGCCACACACATCAACATGAATCCACCATGGGTGTACACATGTTCTCCATCCTGAGCCCCCTCCCACCTCCCTCCCCGTACCATCCCTCTGGGTTATCCCAGTGCACCAGCCCCAAGCATCCTGTATCCTGCATCGAACCTGGACTGGCGATTCATTTCTTATATGATATTATACATGTTTCAATGCCATTCTCCCAAATCATCCCACCCTCTCCCTCTCCCACAGAGTCCAAAAGACTGTTCTATACATCTGTGTCTCTTTTGTTCTCTCGCATACAGGGTTATCATTACCGTCTTTCTAAATTACATATATATGCATTAGTATACTGTATTGGTGTTTTTCTTTCTGGCTTACTTCACTCTGTATAATCGGCTCCAGTTTCATCCACTTCATAAGAACTGATTCAAATGTATTCTTTTTAATGGCTGAGTAATACTCCATTATGTATATGTACCACAGCTTTCTTATCCATTCATCTGCTGATGGACATCTAGTTGCTTCCATGTCCTGGCTATTATAAACAGTGCTGCGATGAACATTGGGGTACATGTGTCTCTTTCAATTCTGGTTTCCTCGATGTGTATGCCCAGCAGTAGGATTGCTGGGTCATATGGCAGTTCTATTTCCAGTTTTTTAAGGAATCTCCATACTGTTCTCCATAGTGGCTGTACTAGTTTGCATTCCCACCAACAGTGTAGGAGGGTTCCCTTTTCTCCACACCCTCTCCAGCATTTATTGCTTGTAGACTCTTTGATTGCAGCCATTCTGACTGGCATGAAATGGTACCTCACTGTGGTTTTGATTTGCATTTCTCTAATAATGAGTGATGTTGAGCATCTTTTCATGTGTTTGTTAGCCATCTGTATGTCTTCTTTGGAGAAATGTCTAATTAGTTCTTTGGCCCATTTTTTGATTGGGTTGTTTATTGTTTTGGAATTGAGCTGCAGGAGTTGCTTATATATTTTTGATATTGTTTGTCATTTGCTTCATTTGCTATTATTTTCTCCCATTCTGAAGGCTGTCTTTTCACCTTGTTTCCTTTGTTGTGCAGAAACTTGTAATTTTAATTATGTCCCATTTGTTTATTTTTGCTTTTATTTCCAGTATTCTGGGAGGTGGATCATAGAGGATCCTGCTGTGATTTATGTCTGAGAATGTTTTGCCTATGTTCTCCTCTAGGAGTTTTATAGTTTCTGGTCTTATGTTTAGGTCTTTAATCCATTTTGAGTTTATTTTTGTGTATGGTGTTAGAAAGTGTTCTAGTTTCATTCTTTTACAAGTAGTTGACCAGTTTTCCCAGCACCACTTGTTAAAGAGATTGTCTTTTCTCCATTGTATATTCTTGCCTCCTTTGTCAAAGATAAGGTGTCCACAGGTGCATGGATTTATCTCTGGGCTTTCTATTTTATTCCATTGATCTATATTTCTGTCTTTGAGCCAGTGCCAAACTCTCTTGATGACTGTGGCTTTGTAGTAGAGCCTGAGGTCAGGCAGGTTGATTTCTCCAGTTCCATTCTTCTTTCTCAAGATTGCTTTGGCTATTCGAGGTTTTTTTGTATTTCCATCCAAACTGTGAAATTATTTGTTCTAGCTCTGCGAAAAATACCTTTGGTAGCTTGATATGAATTGCACTAATCTATAGATTGCTTTGGGTAGTATACTCATTTTCACTATATTGATTCTTCTGATCCATGAACATGGTATATTTCTCCATCTGTTAGTGTCCTCTTTGATTTCTTTCACCAGTGTTTTATAATTTTCTATATATAGGTCTTTAGTTTCTTTAGGTAGATATATTCCTAAGTATTTTCTTCTTTTCATTGCAATGGTGAATGGAATTGTTTCCTTAATTTCTCTTTCTATTTTCTCATTATTAGTATATAGGAATGCAAGGGATTTCTGTGTGTTGATTTTATATCCTGCAACTTTACTATATTCATTGATTAGCTCTAGTAATTTTCTGGTGGAGTCTTTAGGGTTTTCTATGTAGAGGATCATGTCATCTGCAAACAGTGAGAGTTTTACTTCTTCCTTTCCAATTTGGATTCCTTTTGTTTCGTTTTCTGCTCTGATTGCTGTGGCCCAAACTTCCAAAACTATGTTGAATAGTAGTGGTGAAAGTGGGCACCCTTGTCTTGTTCCCAATTTCAGGGGAAATGCTTTCAATTTTTCACCATTGAGGATGTTTGCTGTGGGTTTGTCATATATAGCTTTTATTATGTTGAGCTATGTTCCTTCTATTCCTGCTTTCTGGAGAGTTTTTATCATAAATGGATGTTGAATTTTGTCAAAGGCTTTCTCTGCATTTATTGAGATAATCATATGGCTTTTATTTTTCAATTTGTTAATGTGGTATATTACATTGATTGATTTGTGGATATTGGAGAATCCTTGCATCCCTGGGATAAAGCCCACTTGGTTATGGTGTATGATCTTTTTAATGTGTTGTTGGATTCTGATTGCTAGAATTTTGTTAAGGATTTTTGCATCTATGTTCATTAGTGATATTGGCCTATAATTTTCTTTTTTTGTGGCATCTTTGTCAGGTTTTGGTATTAGGGTGATGGTGGCCTCATAGAATGAGTTTGGAAGTTTACCTTCCTCTGCAATTTTCTGAAAGAGTTTGAGTAGGATAGGTGTCAGCTCTTCTCTAAATTTTTGGTAGAATTCAGCTGTGAAGCCATCTGGACCTGGGCTCTTGTTTGCTGGAGGATTTCTGATTACAGTTTCAATTTCCGTGCTTGTGATGGGTCTGTTAAGATTTTCTATTTCTTAGTGGTTCAGTTTTGGAAAGTTGTATTTTTCTAAGAATTTGTCCATTTCTTCCACGTTGTCCATTTTATTGGCATATAATTGCTGATAGTAGTCTCTTATGATCCCTTGTATTTCTGTGTTGTCTGTTGTGATCTCTCCATTTACATTTCTTTTTTTTTTTTTTTAGTTTTTTATTTTTTTAATTTTAAAACCTTTAATTCTTACATGCATTCCCAAACATGAACCCCCCTCCCACCTCCCTCCCCATAACATCTTTCTGGGTCATCCCCATGCACCAGCCCCAAGCATGCTGCATCCTGCGTCAGACATAGACTGGGGATTCAATTCACATGATAGTATACATGTTAGAATGTCATTCTCCCAAATCATCCCACCCTCTCCCTCTCCCTCTGAGTCCAAAAGTCCGTTATACACATCTGTGTCTCTTTCCCTGTCTTGCATACAGGGTCTTTCTCCCTTTGTTTCTTGATGAGTCTGGCTAATGGTTTGTCAATTTTATTTATCCTTTCAAAGAACCAACTTTTGGCTTTGTTGATTTTTGCTATGGTCTCTTTTGTTTCTTTTGCATTTATTTCTGCCCTAATTTTTAAGATTTCTTTCCTTCTACTAACCCTGGTGTTCTTCATTTTTTCCTTTTCTAGTTGCTTTAGGTGTAGAGTTAGGTTATTTATTTGACTTTGTTCTTGTTTCTTGAGGTATGCCTGTATTGCTACGAACTTTCCCCTTAGCACTGCTTTTACAGTGTCCCACAGGTTTTGGGTTGTTGTGTTTTCATTTTCATTCATTTCTATGCATATTTTGATTTCTTCTGTGATTTGTTGGTTATTCAGCAGCGTGTTGTTCAGCCTCCATACATTGGAATTTTTAATAGTTTTTCTCCTGTAATTGAGATCTAATCTTACTGCATTGTGGTCAGAAAAGATGCTTGGAATGATTTCAATTTTTTTGAATTTACCAAGGCTAGATTTATGGCCCAGGATGTGATCTATCCTGGAGAAGGTTCCGTGTGCACTTGAGAAAAAGGTGAAATTCATTGTTTGGGGTGAAATGTCCTATAGATATCAATTATGTCTAACTGGTCTATTGTATCATTTAGAGTTTGTGTTTCCTTGTTAATTTTCTGTTTAGTTGATCTATCCATAGGTGTGAGTGTGGTATTAAAGTCTCCCACTATCATCGTGTTATTGTTAATTTCCCCTTTCATACTTGTTAGCATTTGTCTTACATATTGTGGTGCTGCTATGTTGGGTGCATATATATTTATAATTGTTATATCTTCTTGGATTGACCCTTTGATCACTATATAGTGTCCTTCTTTGTCTCTTTTCACAGCCTTTGTTTTAAAGTCTATTTTATCTGATATGAGTATTGCTACTCCTGCTTTCTTTTGGTCTCTATTTGCATGGAATATCTTTTTCCATCCCTTCACTTTCAGTCTGTATGTGTCCCCTGTTTTGAGGTGGGTCTCTTGTAGACAACATATATAGGGGTCTTGTTTTTGTATCCATTCAGCCAGTCTTTGTCTTTTGGTTGGGGCATTCAACCCATTTACGTTTAAGGTAATTATTGATAAGTATGATCCCGTTGCCATTTACTTTATTGTTTGGGGCTTGAGTTTATACACCCTTTTTGTGTTTTCTGTCTAGAGAATATCCTTTAGCATTTGTTGGAGAGCTGGTTTGGTGATGCTGAATTCTCTCAGCTTTTGCTTGTCTGTAAAGCTTTTCATTTCCCCTTCATATTTGAATGAGATCCTTGCTGGGTACAGTAATCTGGGCTGTAGGTTATTTTCTTTCATCACTCTAAGTATATCTTGCCATTCCCTCCTAGCCTGAAGCGTTTCTATTGAAAGATCAGCTGTTATCCTTATGGGAATCCCCTTGTGTGTTATTTGTTGTTTTTCCCTTGCTGCTTTTAATATTTGTTCTTTGTGTTTGATCTTTGTTAATTTGATTAATATGTGTCTTGGGGTGTTTCACCTTGGGTTTATCCTGTTTGGGACTATCTGGGTTTCTTGGATTTGGGTGATTATTTCCTTCCCCATTAGGGAAGTTTTCAACTATCATCTCCTCAAGTATTTTTTCATGGTCTTTCTTTTTGTCTTCCTCTTCTGGGACTCCTATGATTCGAATGTTGGGGCATTTAATATTGTCCTGGAGGTCTCTGAGATTGTCCTCATTTCTTTTAATTCATTTTTCTTTTTTCCTCTCTGATTCATTTATTTCTAATCCTAGACATAATCCTATCTTCTGCCTCTGTTATTCTGCTATTTGTTGCCTCCAGAGTGTTTTTGATCTCATTTATTGCATTATTCATTATATATTGACTTTTAAAAAAATTCTTCTAGATCCTTGTTAAACCTTTCTTACATCTTCTCAATGCTTGTCCTCAGGCTATTTATCCGTGATTCCATTTTGATTTCAAGATTTTAGATCATTTTCACTATCATTATTCAGAATTCTTTATCAGGTAGATTCCCTATCTCTCCCTTTTTTGGTTGGTTTGGTGGGCATTGATCCTATTCGTGTACCAGCTGGGTATTCCTCTGTCTCTTCATCTTGTTTATATTGCTGAGGTTGGGGTGGTCTTTCTGTATTCTGGCAGTTTGTGAAGTTCTCTTTATTGTGGAGTTTCCTTGCTGTGGGTGGGGTTGTACAGGTGGTTTGTCAAGGTTTCTTGGTTAGGGAAGCTTGTGTCGGTGTTCTGGTGGGTGGAGCTGGATTTCTTCTCTCTGGAGTGCAATGAAGTGTCCAGTAATGAGTTATGAGATGTCAGTGGTTTTGGAGTAACTTTGGGCAGCCTGTATATTGAAGCTCAGGACTGTGTTCCTGTGTTACTGGAGAATTTGCGTGGTATGTCTTGATCTGGAACTTTTTGGCCCTTGGGTGGTGCTTGGTTTCAGTGGAAAGTGTCAGACTTTATTTTTTTGGGCTCCAAAATCACTGCAGACTGTGATTGCAGCCATGAAATTAAAAGATGCTTACTCCTTGGAAGAAAAGTTATGACCAACCCAGATAGCATATTCAAAAGCAGAGCTATTACTTTGCTGACTAAGGCCCATCTAGTTAAGGCTATGGTTTTTCCAGTAGTCATGTATGGATGTGAGAGTTGGACTGTGAAGAAGGCTGAGCACCGAAGAATTGATGCTTTTGAACTGTGGTGTTGGAGAAGACTCTTGAGAGTCCCTCGGACTTCAAGGAGATCCAACCAGTCCATTCTGAAGGAGATCAGCCCTGGGATTTCTTTGGAAGGAATGATGCTAAAGCTGAAACTCCAGTACTTTGGCCACCTCATATGAAGAGTTGACTCACTGGAAAAGACTTTGATGCTGGGAGGAATTGGGGGCAGGAGGAGAAGGGGGCGACCAAGGATGAGATGGCTGGATGGCATCACTGACTTGACGGACGTGAGTCTGAGTGAACTCCGGGAGTTGGTGATGGACAGGGAGGCCTGGCGTGCTGTGAATCATGGGGTCGCAAAGAGTCGGACACGACTGAGCAACTGAACTGATGGAGGCATTTGATGAGCTCCTGTTGATTAATGTTCCCTGGAGTCAGGAGTTCTCTGGTGTTCTCAGGATTTGGACTTAAGCCTCCTGCTTCTGGTTTTCAGTCTTATTTTTACAGTAGTCTCAGAACTTTTCCTTCTATACAGCACTGTTGATAAAACATCTCCTTTCAAAGACAATGGGCTGCTTTTCTGGGTGCCTGATGTCCTCTGCTGGCATTCAGAAGTTGTTTTGTGGAATTTACTCAGCATTTAAATGTTCTTTTGATGGAATTTGTGGGGGAGAAACTGGTCTCCCTGTCCTATTCCTCTGCCATCTTAGGACGCCACTTTTTGTTTTTTAATATGATACACCTTTTGACATTTGGATGTTGTTTCCTTCTCTGGAATTCTCTCCATATATTTCTTTAAATGGTATAACCTAAAGCAAAATGGATTGTGTATTTGATCCTTGGGAAATTTAACTGAAACAATTCTTCACTTATCTCAGTTTATCCTTTGCTTCAGTTCAGTTCAGTTCAGTTCAGTTCAGTCACTCAGTCCTGTCGGAGTCTGCAGCCCCATGGACTACAACATGCCAGGCTTCCCTGTCCATCACCAACTCCTGGAGCTTACTCAAACTCTCGTTCATTGAGTCGGTGATGCCCTCCAACCATCTCACCCTCTGTCATCTCTTTCTCCTCCTGCCTTCAATCTTTCCCAGCATCTAGGTCTTTTCAAATGAGTCAGTTCTTCGCATCAGGTGGCCAAAGTATTGGAGTTTTAGCTTCAGTATCAGTCCTTCCAATGAATATTCAGGACTGATTTCCTTTAGGATGGACTGGTTGTATCTCCTTGCTGTCCAAGGGACCTCAAGAGTCTTTTCCAACACCACAGTTCAAAAACATCAATTCTTTGGTGCTCAGCTTCTCTGTAGTTCAACTCTCACATCCATACATGACTACTGGAAAAATCATAGCTTTGACTAGACAGACCTTTACTGACAAAGTAATGTCTCTGCTTTTTAATATGCTGTCTAGGTTTTTCATAGCTTTTCTTTCAAGGAGCAAGCATCTTTTAATTTCATGGCTACAGTCACCATCTGCAGTGATTTTGGAGCCCAAGAAAATAAAGTCTGTCACTGTTTCCATAGTTTCCCCATCTATTTGCCATGAAGTGATGGGACTAGATGACGTTAGTTTTCTGAAAAATCTTAGTTTTCTGAATGTTGAGTTTTATGCCAGGTTTTTCACTCTCCTCTTTCACTTTCATCAAGAGGCTCTTCAGTTCCTTTTCGCTTTCTGCCATATGGTTGGTGTCATCTACATATCTGCGGTTACTGATATTTCTCCCTGCAATCTTGATTCCAGCTTGTGCTTCATCCAGCCTGGCATTTCACATGATGTACTGTGCATTTAAGTTAAACAAGCAGGGTGACGATATACAGCCTTGACATACTCCTTTCCAGATTTGGAATCAGTGTGTTGTTGAACATTCATTTCTAACTGTTGCTTCTTGACATGCACATAGATTTCTCATGAGGTAGGTAAGGTGGTCTGTTATTCCCATCTCTTTAGGAATTTTCCACAGTTTGTGTGATCCACACAAAGTCTTTGGCATAGTCAATAAAGCATAAGTAGATGTTTTTCTGGAACTCTCTTGCTTTACTGATGTTCTGATGGAGGTTGGCAATTTGATCTCTGGTTCCTCTGCCTCTTCCAAATCCAGCTTGAACATCTAGAAGTTCATGGTTCATGTACTGTTGAAGCCTGGCTTGTAGAAGTTTGAGCATTCCTTTGCTAGCATGTGAGATGAGTGCAATTGTGTGGTAGTTTGAATATTCTTTGGCATGGCCTTTCTTTGAGATTGGAATGAAAACTGATCTTCTCCCGTCCTATGGCCACTGCTGAGTTTTCCAAATTTGCTTGGCATAAGTGCAGCCCTTTCACAGCATCATCTTTTAGGATTTGAAATAGCTCAACTGGAATTCCATTACCTCCACTAGCTTTGTTCATAGTGATGCTTCCTAAGGCCCACTTGACTTCACATTCCAGGATGTCTGGCTCTAGGTGAGTGATCCTTTAATACACAGCAAAATTGCAGTATGTCCACCCTGGGTCCTTCCACAGTTTTACATACTTTGTTGTTTAGTCACTCAGTTGTGTCCAATTCTTAGTGACCCCATGGACTGCAGCATGCCAGGCTTCCTTGTCTTTCACTACCATACTTACTTGATTCCTCTTCATCTTATGGTTCTCTATAATCGTTCATCTCCTTCTCATTGTTAGTAATTTTTTAATTTAAAGATCAATTATTATGTCTTGCAAATGTATAATCTATATTTCAAGTGTACTACTGTGTCCCCTTAGGTGAACTGCCATTTTTAAAAGAGTAAAGCATGCTTTAATTGTGGTGTATATTACTTTAGACTCACATGGAAATCCCTTTATAAAAATCATATGATGTCCAAAATATTTTCTTCATTTTAAGAATTGTAAATTTGTATTAATGCTGAAAACCCAGCCTCTGTGCACCGATGCTGAATTGAATCTTAGAGAAAGAGTTTTGGGTGAAATAGAAAAGAATAGTTTTGTTGCTTTACCAGACAAAGCAGGACACAGCAGGCTCATATCTCAAAAACTGTATATCACAACCTAAGAGGGTTTGGTGAGGAGTTTTACAGCAGTGGTTCAAGGGCAGGGTTACTGATAATGATCATGGTGTGTGTATTCATAAAGAAAAATATCAGCAGATATTACAGTATAACCTACTATTATTGATTTTCTCTTGAAATATTCATTAAAGAGTATATTCAAGTTAGATAGTAACATATGCTTAATCACTCTGTATTCAAATACATTATTTCCATTGCTTACTCATAAAACCATTAATTAGTTCAAGTATTCACAACAGACTGCTAGGTCCTGTTTATTCTCGATTACAAATACAAATTTAAAAATGAAACTACATTATTTTATAAGTTCTACTTTTATCTGTAGGCATCCTGCTTTATCTATCTTACATTATGATTAAGGTTTTAAAAAGTTACTTAAGTAGAGATCCTAGCAAATACACATCAATTTAGCCAAATGCCTGGCCATAAATAATATTTAATAAATGATGTGAATTTTCATGAAGGAAAAGTATTTAATATTTATCAAGTATCTACTAAGTGCTGATTGATTCAGTGACACTTGATAAGGGCACTAAGGCATTAGAGAGGTAAAGTGCAAGCGGCATATCTGACATTTGACCTAATAGCTGTCTTGCTAAGGAATACTGTGCTTTAGTTTCTCTTTTAAGGAGGTATTGAATCCAATAAGTTTATTTATTTACTTACTACAAGTTTTATTTACTTAAACTCTTCTTGGCTTAGGCAGGCCTGATTGTATTCATAGGTCATAGTCGGCACGTGACTGTTCTAAGGAACTATTCAAAATGAGAGACAGTTATGAAGCCTCATTTATGATTAAGACTGGTTTTGACAACTTGTGTAAGTTAGTCCTTGTTCCACAACTTCAATTATATCTTCTATTATCTTTGAAGGCTCTTCTAAACTAATCTTTCTTGTAAATACCCATAACTATGTACTGCCAAACAAACAAGTTTAAAGAATGCAGTGTTTCTGGGCTAAGAAGATTCCCTGGAGGATGACGTGGCAATCCACTCCAGTATTCTTGCCTGGGAAATCCTGGGCAGAGGAGCCTGGTGTGCTATATTCCATAGGGTCGCACAGAGCCTGACATGACTAAAATGACTTAGCGTGCATGCATGCATTCCTTACTTACCACCTCTTCCTCTTTGTTTACTGAAAGTAATTTCCCTAAGGAATTGTCATGGACCCTCCTGTTTTTATAATCTTCTAGCCACTACTCTATTCATCGCCAGAGCTTTCATTATTACAGTATAGCCAATGCTCTTGGTCTATATGCTAAGCTCCAGACTCACATTTCCAATGGAGGGCTATGAATCTTTAACTGATAGCTCATAGGCATCCTGTAGTTACTATAACTAAAATTGAATTCATCTTCCCACATGTAGATTTATAAACAGAAAACCAAATCACACCAAAAATGAATGTTTCACCAAATAAGGAATGTGAAGAATTTTGTTTTGTTTTACACAATGATGGAAAACTAGAGAAGTATCTAATTTTTTGGTTTTCGCAGATGTCAGTTTTGAGTAATATTTCTTCCAATATTTCTTCATGTTGCTTTGTTCCACATGGACCATCCTAGTCATGGTGCAAATGCTGCCGGAATGGAAAATCTGACTTTTAGATTATTCTGTATGTGGATTTTAACCCTGATCTTGTCAATCAAGTATCAAAAACATTACATATAGTTGTTTTCGTTTAACCATTATAAGCCATGACAAGTGCTCATAGATCATGAACATTTTACGTGTTGCTCTGATATCCACACTGAGGTTTGTTTTTATGTTTGTCAAATTTATTGGGGTTTTACATTCATTCAGTTCAGTCGTTCAGTCGTGTCTGACTCTTTGCGACCCCATTCATTAGGATGTACAAAATTTAAGTATAGAGCTGATATGATATACACTAAGAAAAAAACACAGCAAAGTACAAGAGTACACAGTCTGCTTTGCATATAAAAGGATATGAATATGTAATTTCCTTAATTTGCAAAATGAAATATTAATCAGCAATAAAATTGGTTCCACCATAGAGGGTGGGTAAGAATGGGGCTCTTTCAACTTTTTAGTACAATTTTGACTTCTGACCATGTTAACATTTTAAATGTTTAAACAATAAATCAACAAGAAAGAAAAAATCCTATTGATGAATACAAAGAACAAATGAACCTAGTTGTACGTGAAAATAGATAACAGAGTTAACTCAATAACCCAGGAAACAGTTTTTCTGAAGAAACTGTTGAAAAACTCTTGTACTTTACCTTGTTAACCTCGTTTAGAGATTTTAAAACCATTTTGTGTGTATTTTAAGAGAGTAAAAGAGTAATACACTGATGTTAGGAACCAGGATTCTCACTGAGAGAAGGGTGTTAAAATATTAAATGGGGGTGGGAGAAGGGGAAGGGGAAGGTGCAGAGAAAGAACTCTGACCCACTGGACTGGAATTGGGTTATTAAAATAATATAAAATGTGTGTATACGTGTAAACTTTGCCCACTTACATGGGCCTATATAGCACCCCAATTTAAAAAAATTTTTTTAAGTATAGTTGATTTATAATCTTGTGATTTTACTATATAACAAAATGATTCAGTTATACATATATATATACTTCAAATTCTTTCCCATTATGATTTATCACAGGATATTGAACATAGATCCCTGTGGTATTCAGTAGGACCTTGTTTATCTATTCTACCCTATATATACTAGTTTGTATCTGTTAATCCTAAACTCTCAGTCCTTCCCTCCCCTTTGGCAACTAGAAGTTTGTTCTCTGTGAGTCGGTTTCTGTTTCATAAATATGTTCATTTGTGTCACATTTTAGCTTCCACTTGTGAGTGATATCATACAGTATTTGTCTCCTTCTGACTTACTTTGCTTAGTATAATCTCTAAGTTTCATCCATATTGCTGCAAATGGCATTATCTCATTCTTTTTATGGCTGAGTAATATTCCATTGTAATATTCCATCATGGCATCTGGTCCCATCACTTCATGGGAAATAGATGGGGAAACAGTGGAAACAGTGTAAGACTTTATTTTGAGGGGCTCCAAAATCACTGCAGATGGTGACTGCAGCCATGAAATTAAAAGACGCTTACTCCTTGGAAGAAAAGTTATGACCAACCTAGATAGCATATTCAAAAGCAGAGACATTACTTTGCCGACTAAAGTCCATCTAGTCAAGGCTATGGTTTTTCCAGTAGTCATGTATGGATGTGAGAGTTGGACTGTGAAGAAGGCTGAGCACCGAAGAATTGATGCTTTTGAACTGTCGTGTTGGAGAAGACTCTTGAGAGTCCCTTGGACTGCAAGGAGATCCAACCAGTCCATTCTGAAGGAGATCAGCCCTGGGATTTCTTTGGAAGGAATGATGCTAAAGCTGAAACTCCAGTACTTTGGCCACCTCATGCGAAGAGCTGACTCATTGGAAAAGACTTTGATGCTGGGAGGGGTTGGGGGCAGGAGGAGAAGGGGACAACAGAGGACGAGATGGCTGGATGGCATCACGGACTCGATGGACATGAGTCTGAGTGAACTCTGGGAGTTGGTGATGGACAGGGACACCTGGAGTGCTGCGAATCATGGGGTCGCAAAGAGTCGGACACGACTGAGCGACTGAACTGAACTGAATATTCCATTGTATACCCACATCTTCTTTATCCATTCATCCATTGATGGACATTTAGGTTGTTTCCATGTCTTGTCTATCATAAATAGTGCTATGGACACAGGAATAACACCCTAACACTGATTTCAAAATATTACTTTCTACTAAAAGGAAACAGAACTTCTTAAAGAAATGACTGATTCCAGGTCTAAGGGGGGAATGTACAAGGTAAACCTAACATGTATATTGTTCCAGATTCTTTATTTGTTATTGCAGATTCTTTATTCTTTACCATCTGAGCTACAGGGAAGTCCCATAGGACAGTAATGAATACTGAATAAAAAAGAATCCAAAAGTCAGTAAGTTGGTGGGGGTAATTTAGTAAATGGAGGAACTGAAAGAACTAAAAAATTATCATTTGCAATATCTGGTATAGTACCTGATTTGGATAAGGATGGTCCAAAAATCCCTACACAATTTGGTAAAATTTTCTTAGGAAACAGGATTTATGCAATCTTGAAGTATCAACCCATAGATTACTAAATAAGAGATAAAAAAATGTACTTTATGATGGAAACCCTGGCATGTACCACCTTAACCAACTGATCACACTGACATCACCAGTAACTGGATAGTGACTTTACGTGCTGCCAGAATTGATTCTTTGAGCAAAACATAACATTACTATTAATTGGTGATTTTAAGTTTGAACACTTGGTTGATGTGGTACATGCCCAATTTCTTCATCATAAGTACTTTTATCTCTGTTAGTACATAATGTATGGGTTGGCACTTCTGAGATTGCATAAATCTGTTTCCCAACAAAATTTCACCATTGTGTTAGCATTCTTTGGATTATTACAGTAAATATTTAACTCAAATCTCAACATGAGAAAACACTGGGAGAAACCCAAATTGTGGAACAGTTTTTTGAGGACAGCCCGGATTCTTCAAAAACAAATGCTACGGAAGAAACAAAAAAGCAGGTAAACTGTGCAAAATAAAAGGAGACTAAATTTAATATACAATTACTGACTGGATATGGGATTGAAATAAATCAGTATAAAGAACAATACTGGGGCAATCTGGTGAAGTCTGAATATGGACAATTGAGCTGAATTTTTAAAAATTGTGACAATGCTGTTATAGAATATAGAATGTCTTTTTGTTTTTTTAATTTTTATTTTTACTTTATTTTTCTTTACAATACTGTATTGGTTTTGCCATACATTGACATGAACCCACCACGGGTGTGCATGCGTTCTCAAACATGAACCCCCCTCCCTCCCCATAACATCTCTCTGGGTCATCCCCGTGCACCAGCCCCAAGCATGCTGTATCCTGCATCGGACATAGACTGGCGATTCGATCAGAATGTCTTTTTCTAAATTGTGTAGAGATATGGTGCCTGAACCTTTTAAATGAAGGCTGCAGGGAGAAAGGAAAATGCATGTGGCAAAATATTAACCAGTAAACTTAAGTGAAGGGCATATGAGTATTTTTTTTTCTTATAATAAAAATTTACAGAAAACCCCAGCGAAAAGAAAAAAAAAGCTTAGAAATATAATCACTGATCTTTAGGAGAAAATCTATTACATTATGATAATTCTGTTGCAAAAAGCAACATCATGAGTTTCCTGCAGTAAGTAATGAAATCTCCTGGACTTATTCTTGTTAAACCGGAGAGACACTGAAGCTCCTCATGAAGTTCCCAGAGTCCAAACTACAGGTGTAATCATGTCTATATCTATAGGTAATCAATTAAATCACAATCTAAAATCTATTTTTTCCCAATTTTGTGACTTAATTTTCATTACCCATGTAGGATTAATATTTATTTTCCAAAGAAACCCACTGCAATGAAACTCAATGTAATAACTGTATGTTAACTTTTCTATCGTTTTAACGTTAAGATAAAACAAGATTTATAAAATTAAAAAAAAATCTATTGAGACCTTAAATTTTAAAAATCCATTTAAAATAAAATTAACTCTTGAGTGGTCAGTATAATCCTTAGATGAGTATAAATAAAGTCAACACTTGAGCAGCTATTGAATAGAGTTCCAGTAAATATCCACTAACAGTTTCAAAGAGATATCAACTGAAAGCCAGAAGAGATTGGGACAGATTAGGTTTGGTTTGTATTCAGAATCATGTAAACAATCAAAGTAACCATTTTTTATCCAGTTTTCCCATGAGTGAGGCTTTGAAGAAGACATTGAGAAAGAAATCTCAGAGCTTATGCTTCTAGTCATTTGCAGTCTGGCTGGGGAGATAGGAGTTATGTTTTTAAATATAAAAACAAAAACCCAGAAAATAAAATCAATACACAATTTAAACTTCTGTTTTTCAGATGTTTAAATTGTGTATTACATACCATATGATAAAAAATGTCATGGGAAAACACTATAGTCAGTGGAAAGTATGATAACAGTGCAGTTTTGTTTTTTTTTAAATGTACTTTTGTTTTATAAAAGCAACATGTATTATGAAGAAAAATAATACCAGAAACACACACACCAGGTATACAACTATGGTTATCTTAAGAGTGGTGGAATTTATGATTCTTTGATTTCTATATCAAATATTTTTGCAACACTTTTATAACCAAAGCACAAATATTTTAAAGAAATAATTTAAAGATATCATTAAAAATACAAAGTAATATACACTATAAGCACCTAATTGTCCTGAGAAGTTAGTTCTGCAACATCAACTTCATAGGGCTGGGCTGCCCCAGGATATCTTCCTAGAAGAGACAGAATGCCCACACAGCTGTAACAGTGCCCTGTGCATGACAGAGTGAGTGCTTAATAAAGTCACTCAGATTATATTAATTTTCACCTACCCCATTAGGTCAATAACCCCCCA
Organism: Ovis canadensis; assembly: GCF_042477335.2. Classification (NCBI taxonomy): domain Eukaryota; kingdom Metazoa; phylum Chordata; class Mammalia; order Artiodactyla; family Bovidae; genus Ovis; species Ovis canadensis. Next base: position 38,455,753 of record NC_091260.1, read on the forward strand.
TTCTGGAGATGAGGAAACAGAGAAATTTACTTGACTTTGTAAAGATCACCGAGCCAGTAAATGGCTGAACCAGAATTCAAGTTCAAGTTGTCTAACTCAGTCTTTACTCATACTAAATTGGCAATTACTAGCGGAATATAAGCTCCCTCTGTAGGTCTGTAACACACGGGCAGGGGGACCTTGTCAGTCTCGTCATTATGGTTTATAGGTAATGGGAAACTTAAAACTGGCGTTCAGAATCAGTCAATAAAGATAATAACTTTGTATCTGTGATCAAAATGATAATACTAAAATTTTTAAATTAAAATAGTGTAAAAGAATAAGATATTAATAACTGATGTTAAAAGTCACTAAAACATCTATTTCAGGATTATTGGCAAAGTACCTGCTTTTTGACTTAGAAAATTTACATCACAGGATCCCTTAGTGTTGCATAAGACAGATTCTATAAAAATGATAGCTGTCTGGTTTATTTTCTTTCTTTTAGGACCTGTCATACTTAACACCCCCCCCCAAAAACAAAAGGGGACTCCTTTATGCTAGTCTTATATTGCCTTATTGTAAGGGGTATAAGTAACTTTTTAAAAAAACTGAAATTTAACCTTATACTCACTGAAATATCTGTGGAACTTAACAGCTAAATTTTATCATTTTGTAGAGTTTACCACTTACTTAAAATCTTAAATTGGTAGTAATTAAAATGTATAATTTTTCAAGCAAAGGTAAGATGGCATGATATGAACTGTAGTATAAAAGATGCATTTATAATTATGTAGACTTATACAAATAATACATCCTTACAGTAGTATATTTAAAAAGCATATTGAAAGTTAAATGTGAAAGACCCACGACTCTCTTCTCCCACAACCAGTGGTAAGCAGTAAACTCAAGTTACTAGTTTCTTGTATATTTTTCCCCAAATATTCTAGGTGCATATATAATAGCACGTGCTGCCCACCAAACCCCAGATATTATTTACTACTCTTTTCTTTCACTTAGCACTATATCTTGAATATCATTCCAAACAGCTCATACAGATTATTTCTTGTTCTTTACAATAGTTGCATTAACACTCCATTTAACTTTATTCCATTTTAATAGACAGATTATTTCCACTTACTAGCTATTAGAAACAATTCTGTAATATCCTTGGTACATTCACTTCTGTGTACATCCACAGGCTATTTGTCTGGAAGATAATTTTTAGAATTAAATGGAATACGCAGTTAACATTTTGAAGAGAGACTTCCAATAGGCTCTCCAAAACAATATCATAAAAATTTATACTCTGACATGTTTTCTTTGTTGGGCTAGGTCAATGTGCTATTAGTGTTTTTATGAAATGCGATTGTGAGAGACTGTATATTTAGTATATAATTTTTGAAACATCAAAGAATGTATTAACAATCCAAAGAAATTATTTGCCATTAATAAAACCTATTTCTCTGTAACTAAAGTAATTAACAGTATGTGCTTTGAAGACAGACAGAAATGGGTTCAAATGCTATTGTGTGATTTTGAGCAGGTTATCTAGTCATTTTAACACTTAAGTGTTTGCAAAATGGGAAAAACAGTGAATTATTCAGTTCAGTCGTTCAGTTGTGTCTGACTCTTTGCGACCCCATGAACTGCAGCACGCCAAGCTTCTCTGTCCATCACCAACTCCCGGAGTCCACCCAGACCCATGTCCACTGTGTCAGTGATGCCATCCAAGCATCTCATTCTCTGTCGTCCCCTTCTCCTCCGGCCCTCAATCTTTCCCAGCATCAGGGTCTTTTCAAATGAGTCAGCTCTTTGCATCAAATGCCAACGTTTTGGAGTTTAAGCTTCAAAATCAGGCCCTCCAGTGAACACCCTGGACTGATCTCCTTTAGGATGGACTGGTTGGATCTCCTTGCAGTCCAAGTGACTCTCAAGAGTCTTCTCTCTAACACCACAGTTCAAAAGCATCAATTCTTCGGCACTCAGCTTTCTTTATATATAGTCCAAGTCCAACTCTCACATCCATACATGACTACTGGAAAAACCATAGCCTTGACTAAACGGACCTTTGTTGACAAAGTGATGTCTCTGTTTTTTAATATGCTGTCTAGGTTGGTCATAACTTTCCTTCCAAGGAGTAAGCGTCTTTTAATTTCATGGCTGCAATCACCATCTGCAGTGATTTTGGAGCCCAGAAAAATAAAGTCAGCCACTGTTTCCCCATCTATTTGCCATGAAGTGATGGGACCAGACGCCATGATCTTAGTTTTCTGAATGTTGAGCTTTAAGCCAACTTTTTTACTCTCCTCTTTCACTTTCGCCAAGAGGCTCTTTAGTTTTGCTTCACTTTCTGCCATAAGGGTGGTGTCATCTGCGTACCTGAGGTTATTGATATTTCTCCTGGCAATCTTGATACCAGCTTGTGCTTCTTCCAGCCCAGAGTTTCTCATGATGTACTCTGCATAGAAGTTAAATAAGCAGGGTGACAATATACAGCCTTGATGTACTCCTTTTCCTATTTGGAACCAGTCTGTTGTTCCATGTCCAGTTCTAACTGTTGCTTCCTGACCTGTATACAGGTGTCTCAAGAAGCAGGTCAGGTGGTCTAGTATTTCCATCTCTTTCAGAATTTTCCACAGTTTATTGTGATCCACACAGTGAATTATTATGAAGATTAGTATATAGTGTTTATTGAGATAACTGACAAAAGTATGTGCTTGGTAACCCATACTGTATGATCTAAATGATCAGCACATAACAAAGACATGTATTTACTTACATTTTCTAAAAACAGTGAACACTAGACATATCTAACGAAGAATTGGTTTTTATTTTCTAAGTCTTTTAGTTCACAAGAGTATAAAATCTTTACCTGAACCATCACAATCATGAAGTACTGATTAGTGGGCAAAGTTTAGTATGGAACACAATTCACTCAGGTTCAAAGAAGCTTAGAGAAACAGTTCTAAAGAAGCAAATTTCAATAATAAGGAGATTTGGACTTAGGTTTATCAGACTGCAAAGTAATCATGAATTTCTTTACCTATGATAACAGGAAAATTTGTAAGACAGTATTTTGATAATGATGGTTGGTAGTTTATAAACACTATTAACTTGAGAATGGCCATAAAAAACAAGTGTAAAACTTCAATGTTGCAGCTGATTTCAAACATTTTTCTTAATAGATTTTTTAAGTGCTGAAATTTCCTAGAGGTATGATCACCTGTAAAGGAAATTATAACATGTTTAATTTGGGACATCAAAAAACATTTAAAATAGACACCACAAAAATGTTTCTGTAGTTTAAAGGTCAAATTTATTAGGAGATTAAGAGGTGTATTATACACAGACTATAAATACTGCACAGCTGACTTTATTCACAGTCAAGCACAGAGATACAGTCCATGCCAACCTATTTTGTGGATACTCTTGTTCTTTTATCCCAAGAAAAGTTTGCGCCATAAGACTTGGACTTAGGTTTTGGAACCTTTCTCTCCTCAACATCATAGCTCCATCCTAGAAAACAAAGACAATAATAAACCCACAAAAACACAATTAAAGAGGATCCCTGAAGAACACAGCAAGCAGAGGCTAACTTTCATAAATTTAATGTTCATTTATCAGGAGTATGTGTCAACACATCTTAAGTATAAATACTTAGTAATGTGTTCCTTTCTAATCCTATGTGACAAGAGGGTCTTAACTATTGCCTGAAGATGATTTATCATATCTTAAAGGTTCAAGCCATGATTGAATTTCTCTCTGCTGAATATTGTTCAATATTGATGGTTATGTATTATGTAAAAATTTACATTCCTCCTTGTGGTTTAATATGTGACTTCAGTATCTGAAATAAGGAGCACTGAACACCACAACCCATCTCACTGCTTTCTAAGAGCTGGTGCCTTTACAACAGTTTGGAGCTCACTTGAAGTGACTATAGAAAAACATGTACACAACTATATAAATCAGAGTTGGAAGAGACCATAAGAGATTACTTGGTTCAGCTCCCTTGACTATGACAGGCTACTGATTAAACTCAAGTTTTTCAACATTTGTTTCAAGGGCTGTCAACATTAGAATCCCATTCAAGTATCTGGTAACAGTGCAAATTCTTAGGCCTGACCGGAGGTCCACTGGATCAGCTCTTGAGGGGACCTGGGAATCTGCACTTAATTGATTCCAGGAAATTTTTATGCATAGAAATTTGAGTTGTTTCTGCTTAGTCCCTAACTTGTGTCCAACTCTTCAGCGACCCTCGTGCACCGCAGTCTGCCAGGCTCCTTTGCCCTGGGATTTCCCAGGTAAGAATACTGGAGTGGGTTGCCATTTCCTTCTCGAGGGGATCTACCTGACCCAGGGATCAAACATGCATCTCCTGCACTGGCAGGTGGATTCTCTACCACTGAGCCACCTGGGAAGCCCTACCGCTCGTCTAATCTGTTCATTCTCTTCTGAGAGAGTGTTTCACAATTTTGAAAACTGGGTTTACATATGTCTATACTATGCTAAATGGCTTCAGTCATGTACAACTCTGTGACCCTATGGACTGTAGCCCGCCAGGCTCCTCTGTCCATGGGATTCTCCAGGCAAGAATACTGCAGTGGGTTGCTGTGCCCTCCTCCAGAGAATCTTCTTGACCCAGGGGTCAAACATCTCTTACACCTCCTGTATTGGCAGGTGGGTTCTTTACTGCTAGTGCCATGTGGGAAGCCCCATATATGTCTATACCTCCGCCTTGGGTTTTTCTCCATATCTTTGAAGAACTATACTTAAAGGAGAAGTATATCTTATTCTATTAAACCAAACAAACACTCCTCCTTGAAAATATAATTACGTTCTCCTTCTGTTCCCCAGTCTAAGCAACCTATCTATACAATTCACTTTTCTTCATTAGATCCATTTTCCATCCCTGTAATTTATCATTCTTCTCTCCCAGAACTTTCTTCAAATAACTCATCTTGAAACGTTTGATTCATGGCTGAATCATGTAGTCATATATAAAATGTCCAAACTGAATATCATAGTCTAATTAAGTAACTTTCTTGATCTTAGGAGTTATCATGAATTCTAGTACCTCTAGGTGAGTATAATTTGCTACCACAAAGCTTATGTTTCCACAAGCCTCTTAGTTAGAATTCATTTTGCCATAAAAGTAAAACTTAAGAAACTCAAAGTATACTGTTAGTGTGCCTATTTCAGTATTCTAAAAGGGAAAGCAATTTAATAACTCCACTGCTATAACTCTTTGAAGAAAGCCCATTTGCTATAAGGAAATGGAGGAGGGAAGAAAATGAAACAAATGTCTTAAAATATCTTCCACAGACCTTGAACTTATCATAAGATATTAACAAGTAGTTATTTGAATTTCAAAAAATTTACTAAAGAGCATAAGAATAGTACCTACTTTATAGGTTGTCATGAAGATTAAACAAACGAATTCATTAAAGTGCCTGGTATTTCAGTTCTGTGAGACAGGTATTTTTCTAAAACCTTTATATGAATTCATATTAGTTCCTTTATATAACTGAGGAAACTGAGGCCCAGAATGATTAGGAAACTACCTAGCACAAGGTCCCTTTCCTTTCTCAGCTAGGAAAGGGCACAAGCAGAATCTGAATACACACAGCCTAATTCTGGAGCCTGTGCCTTAAATACATTATATTGTTTCTTGTGGTTTAATAGTAAGCACTTGATAAATGTTAAAGCTATTATTTCTCCCTCAAGTTTGATTTTCAACTTACTAGCAGCTTACTTTATACTGAAGTAAAGTATTAATGTAAATAAACTTTCTGTCACATTGTAACCCATTAGTTTTGAATTTATGATGCTTTGAATATAGTTAGGCATAAGTTGGTCTAGTTATTTACTACAGAAAGAGGTTTTGGTAAGCAAACTGATACTATGAACTGAGCATAATTTTAACACTATAAACTTCTCAAGCATTTTCTACATTAATCAGCAAATGGTGCTGATAATTATAAAAATAATCAGTTCAATAAAGCAGATATACCTATTTACTGTACATTTATTATACATTTAATAAGTATTATCAATTACTTTCTCTGTGTCAGGAACTCTATGGAAACCAGAGGTGAAACGGTAAACAAAAAATCCCCAAGCCGCTTCAAGTATTTATGAGAAGAAGTTAACTAGTAAATGAATAGTATATTAGGTGTTATTATAGTAAAACAGGGCTACCCAGGTGGTGCTAGTGGTAAAGAACCTGCCTTCCAATGCAGGAGACATAAGAGATGTGAGTTCCATCCATGGCTTGGGAAGATCACGTGGAGGAGGTCAGGGCGATCTAGTATTCTAGATCCACTCTAGTGTTCTTGCCTGGAAAACCCCATGGACACAGGAGCCTAGCAACCTACAGTCCATAGGGTCGCAGAGTCAGACACGACCTGGCACCCACACATAGTAAAACATCCAATTAAACACACACACAGACAGACACACACACGAGTACTTAAGAGAAAACAGTTTAAGAGAGGGCAGACAGGGCACCTTGCATCTGAGAAGATCACATTTGAAGGAAGATTTAAAGGTCAGAATTAGTCATGCGGATGTCTGGAAAGACAGCTTGCAGGCAGAGAACCCAAGTACAAAGACCTCCAGTTAAGAATGTCCCTGGTATTCCACATTCTAGGTCCTGTGCTTTAAATGTAATTGCATTGAGTTGAGTTTTAAAATTTAGCTCATAGGTTGCTTGGTTTATGGGTTAGGCATTATAATTATCCTTATTTTGTATCTAATTATGAGGAAAAATAGAGGAGATAAGCAGCCTAAAGCCACGTTGTTAATAGGTGGCAAAGCTTGGATTTTAACTCAGGTTAAGTCTATGCACATAGCCACATCATAATAAAACTGTATTTATTTTTAAAAGTCCTATAACTGTGATTTTTTAAAATCTGTTTCACCCATGTCCTTTCAATCTATGTGATTTCCTAACCATTTTTCCTATTTTTGTAAATGAGTTGAAAAGACTGTTTTAAGAATCCTTCCCTATGTTCCTCCCCTAGTTATGAAGCAGGTAAATGGTTTCTAGTGTCAATTCTATGTCTGGCTACAATGGTTACTGGTAAGTTACCTGAGACCTCAGTAAACTTTTATTGCCAAATGATGGGTGAGAGAACTTATCTTCCCTCCCCTTCAGCCTCCCACCCCAAACTCTCCAGACAAGAAAGACATCTTAAGAGGAGCTGAAGAAGAAATGAGAAATATTTAGGAATTGCTATTACAACATACACGCATACCTGGTAATCACTCATTTACACAGTTAATCTTTCAATCACAACGGAGGAAAAGCAATTTTTTAAACTGCATCAGAATGCAGACATTAGCTCTATTATCTCTTCTGTCTGTGAAAGTCTAAAAATGTTGTCGGGGTCACTGCAATGTGAGAAGACTGGGGTTTTGTACACATAAAAGAACAACTGGTTTGAGTTTTCTCCTGGTAACTAAGGAGTGAGCTGACTTGGGAATGGTAAGCCAGATTATAGTTGCTGTGGATGGGCAAAACACCCCGTGAAAGCAAACAAAACCACACATAGAAGAAACCTATTAGCATTTGCTAATAGTATCCATCTCTGTATTACTTTACCAAAGTCATCCATGATTTTAAGGACGTATGGGGGAAAAGTTTCTTTCCCTCACATTTTTCTGTGGAAAACAACTGTGTTCCCAAAACTAGACATGCACCTATGTTTCTCTGATTAAGTAAAAGCAAAGAAGGATATGGGGAAGTCTAATAACAATTCATAATAGAGACTGAAACTCAAGTCAGGGTCTACGTAAATCTCCCTTTGGATTTTTTAGCAAAGTTTTCTACTATATAGGACTGATGTTACAATGAAAATGTGCTCTTTTCTGGAACCCTGTTAAGAATCTGACCACATTTCCAATCATCCTTTTCCAAAGAGTTTACCTTATAGTGCCTGGATGAACAAATTTACTGGTCCCACTAAAAACTTCCTACCATAGTCTCCCCCACATTTTTTGTGATATTGTGGCAATATAAAGGACACTGGAAGAAGCGGTGAGCTTTAGCTAAAAAGACAAAATGACTGTTAGAGTAACAGCACTTGAAAGGACATCAAACATTTGTACTTAATGAGCATGTTACATGAATTGTATTCATCTTTTCTATATCCTATTTGAAACTTTTTAGAAAGATAATATAACTTGCAGGGAATAAAACAACAGGCATTTAAGAATGCAATCTTATTTGTGAAATGTTTAAATTTCCATAGGAATTTCTTTTTCAGCCTGAAAGTTTTCTTTTTTTAAAAGAAATAACTCAAACTTGAGAGTTTTTGAATGAGATTAGGAAAGTGAAAACGCATCCTCTGAAGAATGCTTGTATAAAATCAAGGTGTGTGTAGTCTATGACAATGGTTTCATGTGTTGTTCTTCTGCGACACTGAAAACCAGCCCGTCCTCCTCCCAGCTGTGCAACAGAAGATGATCAAAGCAACTGAGTCCAAGGCAGCTGCCCCAGGGACGGGGTAAAGCTCCGAGGGCTGCCGTCACTTCCCACTGAGGAGACCAGCCATATGGCATGGATTAGCTACAAATCCAACCACCGGCACCTACATGATGAGAAGCTGACTCCCTTGGCTGTTTCACACACTGGAATGCTTTCACAAAGATATTTTGAATTTTAAGCCCTAGTATCAGAGAAATACCTCTGGCAAATGTGCCAATAAAGTTAAAATGTGACCTGTAATATCCCATGCTCAATTTCTTTTTCAGAAATTCACCCACTTATTTTGCTGTTCTCCAGACTGTGGCTGGGATATTCTACTTCCTATAACATGAATGTCTGGTGTAATCTCGTCAAATACTACTAAAATACAAAAACAAAAGCCCCTGAACAAAACTAGATCCCAATAATTTATGAATTCCAAGTATTGTATGAGATAAAAGAAAATCCCATTCATTCTAATTTCAGAACTATTTCACTTACGTTCAGTAAAGCTGAAATACAGAGAAACATTCATCGGTATTTTTACTGCTTGTGAAATATGTTACCTTTAGTAACCTTGACTCAAGTCCTGTTAAAGGTCTGTCCCCTCCAGTAACCTAATGGCAAGCTCTGATAATACTCAGAAGTGAATGGTTTAATGATTTTTCCTACTGTGCATTTATGTACAAAGCAAGAACAACCACATAATCTGGCACAGACTGACATAACTGGCAGGCGCTGCTAAGGATAGCAAAGGCTTTGGGAGGCCACACTGATGTTTGTTAGCACTTGCAAAGTTTCAAGATTCCTCACCAGGCTATGTGCCCATAATATGCCTAGGTGAAAACACAGCATAAACATAAATTATATTTTAAGGAGGGAAGGTAACGAGGAAGAAAAGTAGCTTTATAAGCGTTCATTTTTAAAAAGTACTTCTATTTGAAATTCTCATGTATTTCATTTTGGGAGACAGGAGAGGTTCAGATCAGAATAATTTAAAAATATCTTAGATCGTCTTATAGAAAATATTATGGAGGGTAGATGTATTTTGGAAACATTGACAAAGCAATTCTTTCCACAAAAATTATGTAAGATGGATTAGTAACACCCTGTACCTGCGACACCTGCAACACCCCCTCCCCACAAGAAAGAGCCTTTGCTATAATAGCAAATGCCTCCATAAATTTTATCTGTTCAAATAATATAGTTGCTATATGGTATTACTATTTTGGAGCCACATTATTCAGAATTTGCCACAGAACAAACTGGTTTGTGTTCCAAAAGTACAACTGAAAAATTAGTCATTAGAAATTTAGAAACCATTTTTCCAGAAAACGAAACTATACAGCAACGGTAGAGATCCAAAAATCACTGAGATTTTGACATAATTGATCTGGGTGTGGTCTGTGCATAGGGATTTCCACAATCCTATGTAACCCATAATATATTAGAACCTTACTAAGCTGCCATGTATATATAACACTACAAGAAAAATTATTTCAGACTTCTGACTGGGAATCTAAGGAATTCATGTCTGTCTCCCTAGTAGTCAAGTTGAACATTTCCCCAGCCAAAAAACAGACGGTACCAGGACTGGGGATTGAGAAGACAGTTATGTAGAAAAAAAAATTTCTGCTTCAATAGACTATGCAGTATTTACAGAACACCAGATCATAGCCCTGTTTATTTTCTTTGAGTTATTTTGCAATTCCAAAAGTTGTATGTACAAATAATCTTATTTGCTGATTCTGTATTTGTGATTTGCCTACTAGCTAAAATTCATTTGTAAATGCAAAATCCTCCAAGGGCTCCTCCGACCTGGGAACTCTGATGCTGGCATCTCTTTCAGACTCCCTACAGGCCGCAAGGGTGCCTGTGGGTGATGCTTGCGTGGTCATCCATGACACGCACAGAGCCGTGAGTTCTGAGTCACCCAGCACACATGCTCCAGCTGAGGTCAAACAAGGTAATGCTATGCCTTCTTGTTTCAGCTCTCACACTGCAAACAAGTGTCCTTTTTGTAGTCTATTAACAGCACATTTTTTTTCATTTTTTTGCCTTTTGTTGGTAATTTCACTGTTTGAAATGACCCCCAAGAGTAGTGGTTTAGTGCTATTTAGTGTTCCTAAGTTCAAGAAGGCTGTGATATGCCACCTTGGGTTAGATAAGCATCATCCAGGATAAAGTATAACACTGCTGGCCATGAGTTCGATGTTCATGAATCAACAATATACATTAAATAAGGCACTTTAAACAGAAACACACATAAAAAACAAGATGATGTATTGATCAGCTGACAAAACTTTGTGATCAGAGGCCCACAGGAATCTTTTTCCCTAGGAGCAATTTTTTCAGATTTTTCACTAGTGTTTGTGGTGACTTTACAGAACATAACTACCGTGAGTAATGAGACTCCACTAAACTTGAGGGGTACAGAAATTCTGTCCTGCCTCGTGACTCCCCAAGCCTCAGAAAAACCAGTTTGTCTCCATATACAATTGATCTCAGCATTCTTTCACTTTATATAATTTTGGGCTGTACTGACTTTTCCTTTGAACTGGTTATAACACCAGCACGGGTCTCTTGTTTCTTTAGTAAAATAAATCTTCAACATGTGTTCATTTATATCTATATTAAGTCATGATCTTATCTTTTTCAGGATGTTCTTTTAATAATTTTGGAGGTGCTACTGAGATGGCTAATAGCAACCAAAGTCAGGAAAACTTCCTTACCAGAAATGGTTTATGTTATTTTAAGCCCAAGATTATTTTTTCTTGGCTTCTGAATGTCAGAACTTTGCTGAATCTCTTGTTTATCAAATTTCAGTTTTGTTCTCCACCAATCTGGGGAATTGATTTTTTAAGGTCTGATCATTTAAGATTCTTTTAAAATGGATTAATGGTTTTAAAAATCCATTCTCAGAGGAAAAAAGAAAATCTGGTTTGTCTTTTTCTGTATTTAAGGTCTAATGAAGTACTTCCTGAGTAGAAAACAGCTCTTTAGTATGGTATGGGCCAGTGAATGTTACAATTCTGTGGCCATTAACCCATGGCTTAAATTGTAGAAGTGAAATAAGTTCCCATCTGTCTGCATGTATGCTCAGTCAAATCCGACCTACTGTGGCTCGCCAGGATCCTCTGTCCATCGGATTTTGCAGGCAAGAAATAGTGGAGTGGGTTGCCATGCCCTACTCCAGGGGATCTTTCCAACTCAAAGATAGAACTTGCATAGCTTGTGTCTCCTGCACAAGCACGCAGATTCTTTATTACTGTGACAATTGTGTCTGTCTGCTGCTGCTGCTGCTAAGTCGCTTCAGTTGTGTCCCACTCTGTGCAACCCCACAGACAGCAGCCCACCAGGCTCCCCCGTCCCTGGGATTCTGTCTACATACCTATTAATTCAGAAATGCATTTACTGCTCATTCTGTGTATAGGTAATTTTTTTTCTACCTCCAAGTATAATTAATGAATTAAGATTATACAATACTTTGAATGGGTTCTGTTTTGATTCTCTTACAGAGAAAATACATGCTTGTATAAGTGGAATATTCCTAAAATAGGAAAATGGAATTTCTAATACTTTGAATATGCTAAATTTTAAAAGTATTCTTATAGGATCTAACAAACATTTAAGAATTTAAATTCAGGTAGTATTGGCAAATGGAAATTTTAATTTTTTCTTTAATAAAAACAATTATGTTTTCTCTAATTTATCAGTATTAATATAACACAAGCATAGATTTTTATTCTACATGGCCATATTCTTTCTAAATTAGCACATGTTTTCTGATCAAATGAGCTAACATTATTTCTGTTTAACGTTTTACAATCCTGCAAGATGCAAATTTTTGTTTATTCACAATGATTCCCTGTTCTGACAATTTCGACATTAATTACATTTTGTAATATGTCACCTTGAAAATTAATTTCTATGATCTTTAGGTAACTTAAAACCCTAAATGGTATTAATAGATACTTATTAATACCTAAAAAATTTTTACAATAAAATACTGAACCATTGATTACTAAGCAAAATTTAAACTTATTTACCTTTTTTTTTTTTAATGCTACAGGGAGGCTGCATCTTTGAGTCTATTAATGGACATGTTCATTTTTGCCATTTGGATAAGTTGGACTATAAAGAATGCACACAGTTGTGGCAAGTTTTGTTATGTGTATTTATCAACCTTGCCATTCTACTAAAATGCTGGTGTGTGACAGTTTTCATCTCTACTTTTTCTATGAAATCAAAGTAACTCTGGCTAAAAGATAATTAAATGTACATAAATGAAACACTACTTGGAGTGATGGTGGAAAAGGGGTGTAACCTTGTATACAAAGTAATGAGTTGTGTTTTTGGTTTACTAAGGGTGGTGACAGTGGTAAAGAACCTGCCTGCCAATGCAGGAGACAGTTGTGGGTTAGATCCCTAAATCCAGAAGATCCTCTGGAGGAGGGCATGGCAACCACTCCAGTATTCTTGCCTGAGAAATCCCATGGATGGAGGAGCCTGGTGGGCTACAGTTGATAGGGTCACAAAAGTTGAACATGACTGAAGTGACTTAGCATACTCAGAAGAAGGGGAAAAGATAATAGTTCTAAAGTAAAAAGTCTGTTCCAGAATGAGAAAGGAACAGTGAAGGACAAAACTTGAATGGGTACAGAAAGTTATATAAGATTTATAAAAAGTAAGTTTTATGTACCTTAGATTACAGTGTATCTGGAAAATAAGTGAAAATCTATGTTGCTGTTGTTCAAACTGACTCAGTCGTGTCTGACTCTTCGTGACTCACTGACTGCAACATGCCAGGCTTCCCAATACTTCACCATCTCCCGGAGTTTGTTCAAACTCATGTGCATAGAGTTGGTGAAGCCATCCAACCATTTCATCCTCTGTCGTCCCCTTCTCCTGCCTTCAACCGTTCCAAGCAGCAGGGTCTTTTCCAATGAGTCAGCTCTTCACATCAGGTGGCCAAAGTACTGGAGCTTTAGCATCAGTCCTTCCAATTTAGGGTTGATTTCCTTTAGGACTGACTGGTTCGACCTACTTGCCATTCAAGGGACTCTCAAGGGTCTTCTCTAGCACCACAATTCAAAAGCCATCAATTCTTCGGTCCTTAGCCTTTTTTTATTGTCTAGCTCTCACATCCGATACATGGCTCCTGGAAAAACCATAGCTTGACTATACAGACCTTTGTTGGCAAAGTAATGTCTCTGCTTTTTAATATGCTGTCAAGGTAAGGTCTGTCACTGCTTTTCTTTGAAGGAGCAAACGTCTTTTAATTTCATGGCTGCAGTCATTGTCCACAGTTATTCTGGAGCCCAAGAAAATAAAGTCTGTCACTGTTTCCATCGTTTCCCTATCTATTTGCCATGAAGTGATGGGACCAGATGCCATCATCTTAGTGTTTTGAATGTTGAGTTTTAAGCCAGCTTTTTCACTCTCCTCTTTCATCTTCATCAAGAAAGAGGCTCTCTACTTCCTCTTCACTTTCTGCCATAAGGGTGGTATCATCTGCATATCTGAGATTACTGGTAATTCTCCTTTCAATCTTGACAACTGTGCTTCATCCAGCCTGGCATTTTGCATGATGTACTCTGCATAGAAGTTAAATAAGCAAGATGACAATATACAGCCTTGATGTATTCCTTCCCCAATTTGGAACCAGTCCATTATTCCATGTCCAGTTCCTGGACACAAGTTTTGCAGGAGGTAGGTTAAGGTGGTCTGGTATTCCCATCTGTTTAAGAATTTCCCACAGTTTGTTGTGATCCACACAGTCAAAGGCTTTAGCATAGGCAATTAAGCAGAAGATGTTTTTCTGGATTGCTTTTGCTTTTTCTATGATGGAATGGATGCTGGCAATTTGATTTTTGGTTCCTCTGCCTTTTCTAAATCCAGCTTGTACATCTGAAAGTTCTCAGTTATGTACTATAGAAGCCTAGCTTAAAGGATTTTGAGCATTACTTTGCTAGGATGTGAAATGAGTGCAACTGTGCAGCAGTTTGAACATTCTTTGGCACTGCCCTTTGTTGGGACTGGAATGAAAACTGACCTTTTCCAGTCCTGTCACCACTGCTGAGTTTTCCAAATTTGCTGGCATATTGAGTGCAGCACTTTAACAGCATCATCTGAGAAGCTATGAAATGTGTTAAAATCTTACCAAAGTTTGTTCCATTTTGATGGGCTTGTTTCATTAGGTTACTGTTTATTGCCTTCACCTACAATAAGAAGGGTTCTCCTTTCCGTCTAATCTGCCTAGACTACAAAGATTCTGTGGCTTACCAGAATAACTTTATATGCTTGTGTTGACTTTAAGTACTTGATAACTTATCTAAGAGCTAAAGTTCTTTACAGTTAGGCTAAATTCTTCGTTTGTAAATTGTATCACCAAGCTGAGCAGTCAAATACTGTTTATCAGCCACTTCTGATCCTATTCTTTCCTAAATGTTCAAATCTTTTGAAAATTTTTGATTTTTGCCTCCTCCAAATCAAATCTTAAATGTAAAATAAAACAGAGTATCTGTGCACCTAAAACTATCTTTGTGATATTCCACAGGCCCTCTGGGAAATCTCAAAGATATATTCTTTCAACTTTGTAAAAATAAGTGCTCAAAGACTCAGACTCCATATGTCAGTCGTGTCTGACTCTCTGCGACCCCATGGACTGTAGCCTACCAGGCTCCTCTGTCCATGGGATTTTCCAGGCAATAGTACTGGAGTGGATTGCCATTTCCTTCTCCAGGGGATCTTCCCGACCCAGGGATTGAACCCGGGTCTGCCGCAGTGTAGACAGACGCTTTGTGTTACAACTGATGAGCTACATGGGAAGGGCTGTCAATTTGGAATAGATGCTTAACCATCATGAGGTTAATTCTGTTTGGATAAATGTTAATGATATTTCTCAAATTACAAGCTATATGCTAAGCTTAGAGATTTGTCAATACCTTCACTGTTTATGATAGGTTTTATTTATCTGAGCTCTGGTGCCTGATATCAGAAAATAGTATAGGTTATCTTTCAGAATTTCAGTTATTTTAAAAAATATTAACTTGGTTGCATCTTTAGTTCTTTACTTTGTATCTTGTATATTCTTTAGTTTACTTCTTGTATCTTCTAGGCCAGTATATGCCAACTAGAAATTCACACTACATATCTATGGAGGTTTATTAATATATAGACATACAGGACCTACCCTAGAATAACTGAATCTTTTAACTTTTTTTGGAATATATTCTTAACTATATGTTTGGTAATTCACAGTATATTATATCTCAGGATTACTGTAAATTTTTTTTTCCTCTGTAAAGAGTATGTTTATTTTTATAAATTAGGTGAACATTTGCTATCTTCTTTGAAAACAGGCTTATTAACAAATTGAGTACAGATATTTTGTAACACGTTGGAATGCCTTTAAGTTGCATTATTCTTGTTATGAACTCCCAATCATATTTCACTTCTGAAATTTAGCTAATGTTATACATGGAAGTTCAGTTCAGTTGCTCAGTCATCGCTGACTCTTTGCAACCCCATGGACTGCAGCATGCCAGGCTTCCCTGTCCATCACCAATTCCCACAGCTTGCTCAAATTCATGTCCATTGAGTCAGTGATGCCATCCAACCATCTCATCCTCTGTCGTCTGCTTCTCCTGCCTTCAATCTTTCCCAGCATCAGGGTCTTTTCAAATGAGTCAGTTCTTCACATCAGGTGGCCAAAGTACTGGAGTTTCAGCTTCAGCATTAGTCCTTCCAATGAATATTCAGGATTGATTTCCTTTAGGATGGACTGGTTGGATCTCCCTGCAGTCCAAGGGACTCTCAAGAGGTTTCTCCAACACAACAGATCAAAAGCATCACTTCTTTGGTGTTCAGATTTCTTTCTAGTCCAACTCTCACATCCACACAAGTCTACTGGAAAAACCATAGCTTTGACTAGACAGACCTTTGCTGGCAAAGTAATGTCTCTGCTTCTTAATGTGCTCTCGAGGTTGGTTGTGGCTTGGCTGCAGTCACCCTCTGCAGTGATTTTGGAGCCCGAGAAAATAAAGTCAGTGTTTCTACTGTTTCCCCGTCTATGTGCCATGAAGTGATGGGACTGGATGCCATGATCTTCATTTTCTGAAGGTTGAGTTTTAAGCCAATTTTTTCACTCTCCTCTTTCACTTTCATCAAGAGGCTGATTTTGATTTTTGCCTTCTCCAAATAAATGGAAGAGACCCAGGAGAACTAAGTAATTCACCAAAATTGCCAAAGCCCTCATCTGAAATACTATCCAATGCTAAAAACAAAAGAGAACACTGAGGATAGAGAGTCAATTCTGTGACATTACCAGGAAAAAGAACAGTAAATAAGGGTGAGATTATTAGGCAGATTTAAGTCACTTCCTTCTCAGTCGATTAGAGTTTCTAGAGATAAGGTCATCCTCCTCTTTCAGGTACTTCCAGAGATACCCTTACAAATGGAAATTTCCCTGATGTATATAAATACTTCTTACAAAAGGGAAACTCCTACTTTGTTTTGAGAGCTTTCCCCAAGTTTGCAATTTCTTAGGAAAAAAAAATCAGCTTAAATAATATGCCAAAGAAACATTTTGTGGTGGAAAATTCTGCCCTATAGAGTAAAATAAATACTTTATGAAGAATTTTATATATATTGAGTCATGACATACTTTTGTTTTGAAATTTGTCTTTGTTCATTTTAGTTTCTGAAAGTTGTTTTTTAATTAATAGATGGATGTAAGGTTGAGACCCTCATGAGAAGGTTAAAGATAGGTGAAAATCCAGACCTTGCTGATAGTGTCCACTTCTGAGATAATTCTAAGTTCTGGTTTGCAACTCCCAAATTAACTATATTTTCCTGAATCAGTGCTTCCACCTTCTGTAACTTTAGAGGTGGGTTTTTCCTCCCCAATACATCATGATAGAAGTTACACTGCTTATTCTCTGTCATCCTGTTTACTCCTGAAGAAAACCCTCCTCTATTGGAGAATTTTAGTAAGTTGTTACAGCTAACAGAAATGAGAAAAACACAAGGGATAAAATGACAGACCAAAGGGAAGTCACAAAGTTTCAAATCAGATCAAAAGGGAAAGGGGATAAAACCATTTCTGGTTTCATTAGCATGTAAATGTAGGGATCCTAGCCCACTACAAGAAAAGACAAAAGCCACATGAGTGAGAAAGGTGGGTCTTTTCTGTACACAAAGAAAAAAGAAAGGTTCATCAACATTTGAGAAAACCACAGATTAACTTTCTTTATAAAAAGACAAAGCATCTTTGAAGAGTTCTTCTGGAATATATGCTGAGTTCAAAGGGAGATGTTTAAGATGAGGCTCCGGTGATAAAAAGACACAAGGGTATTTATAACTTACTTAGTGTATGCTAATGGAGGGAGAAGTGAGAGGTGAGCAGGGGAAAAAGAAGCCAAGGAAGAGCATTCAGTCTTTCTTCTACCCCACTCAGCAGGTGATAGAACCAGGCTTCCACAGGAAGTGAGGTATGATGAGAAGGGAGACCAGAGGCAAAATCATCAATAGCAGGAAGAAGAAAACGTTTAATCTCAGACAGGAGGGCATTCTTATGTAAATATATGGCTTTACATAATGCCTTATTTAAGAAATTGAAAATAAGTGTTAACAGGGATTTGGTGATGTAATGTAGATCTTTTGCCCTTCTGTCTGCAGTGATCCCTGAGTTGGGAAGATCCCCTGGAGTAGGGCATGGCAATCCACTCCAACATTGTTGCCTGGAGAATCCCCATGGGCAGACAAGCCTGGTGGGCTACAGTTCATGGGGTCACAAAGAGTTGGACACAACTGAGCGACTAAGCACTCACACAGATTTTTTAGCTATTTTATTTCACTGTTGTATGTAATATAAAAGTTTACACTTTTCCTTGATCCTAGGTAAGGGTCTGAAGAACAGAAGTGCATTTCTTTTTTAAAAAAATTATTTTTATTTTTTTGGCCATGCAACACAGCTTGTGGGATCTCAGTTCCCCAACCAGGAACTGACTCAGGACCCCTGGCAGTGAATGTGCAGAGTCCTAACCACTGGACTATCAAGAAACTCTCTGCATTTCTTAAGTAATGTAACTTTTCAAAGTTGGGTAAGGTTTTCCTATTTCTTATATTCACTACAGAATATATAGAAATGATATATCTAGAGTATGTATGTAATGTATGTCTTATATAGCTTGAAGTATTCTAGATTAGTGCTACCCAACAGAAACATAATATGAACCGGACAGATAATTTTAAATTACTTAGGAGCAACATTTTTAAAAATGTCTAAAATGGAAAAGTAAGCCTTTAATCATTCAGGTTCCTAGCCTAATACACATCTTAAATATTATCATTTTAATATGTAATCCATGTAAAATTTATTAGAGATATTTAATGCTTTTTTAAAAATACTTACACTTAACAGCACAACCCAATTCTAACTAAATATATTTCAAGTGCTACACAGCCACATGTGCCTACCGTACTGGACCATGCAGATCGAGATGATGGATGTAACATCTACAGCAGCATGGTAGTATCATGGAAAAAAACACTGGACTTGGAACCTAGAAACTTGGGCCCTATCAGCTGGGAGCTATGTGACAGACACTGGTCTTATAGGAGTTAACAGTTCTTCTAAAAGAAAGAACTAGTAGCCAAATAAATTTAAAATGATTTAAGGAAAAGTTTAGAACATGATCTGGAGAGTAATTTACAGCATCACTAAATGTACTGTTCAAATTTACCAATTTTTATTGAGCATATAAAAAGATTAAGATGACTGGGATGGTTTCCCTGGTGAAAGTGAAAAAAGTGAAAGTGTTAGTCACTCAATCATTTGGCACTCTGCGACCCCATGGGCTGTAGCCTGCCAAGCTTCTCTATCGATGGGGTTCTCTAGGCAGGAATACTGGAGTGGGTAGCCATTCCCTTCTCCAGATCATCTTACCTACCCAGGGATCAGAGCTGGGTCTCCTGCACTGCAGGCAGATTCTTTCTTTATCATCTGAGCCACCAGGGAGGTGCTCATAATTCAGCAAATAAAGTATTATAGTTTGAGTAAGAGGACTATGTCTTATTTAAAGAATGATCCCCAGAACCTAAGCCAGGAGTGCTGGCATATGACAGGGTGCTCAACATATGTATGACTGAATGCAATACAAAAAAGTAAAATACAACACCACAGTAAGAGAGTTAAAAAAGGAATAAATCAATGTGGAAGCTAAAAGGAAGAGAGAGCACATCTATTTGGAGGTTGGAAAGGGAAGTAAGAAAAGCGATCAGGAAGGAGGTAACATTTAAAATGGATTCTGAAGAGTAGGTTGGAGTTCGTAGGCAGGGAAAAAGAGGAGAAAGGGAACAGAATGAGGAAGAGATTGCAGAAGGAAGAAACTAAAGCAGAGATAAGGGCAGGAAGAAATGCTGAGGAACAGTAACATAAAGTTAGGTTACTGTTTGAGTGACAGGCTACTATTGGTGTGATAAGTTAATGCTTATATTGTGAAGAACTTGAATTATCAGCTGAGGAGTATATTAAGCATAGGCCTTTTGAAGTGTTTGAATAAAAAGTATTTCAGATTAACAAAAATGTCAGAGGAGAAAGGGTCTCAGTATTGAGGGGAGTACATAACTGTTTAGACCAGAGGTCAGTATATATTTACTGTAAATGGCCAAATACAAAATATTTTTAGACTATGGGGGCCATATTGTCTCTATTACAACTATTTACTTTCACTGTTAGAGCCGCAGAGTTATCACCGACTATACAGGGATTGAACTTGTGTCTCCTGCATTAGAAGGTGAATTCTTAACCACTGGGCCACCAAGGAGCCAAGATATATAATACTAAATGTTAAGTAAGTGAAGAATGAGAAATAACCTCTTCCCTCGGAGATGAAAGTGCCTTCAAATTCCTGAGTAGGGAAAATATTTTAGAAAGGCAGTAATTTCACCAGATAGCCAGTGTCCACTATATAGGTTTTGTCAGGCACTGGAAACAAAAAGAGTTGGACACAACTTAGCGGCTGAACAACTGGAAACAAAGAAGTGAATAATATCAACAGAATACCTACTACCTTAAAGGTTGTCAGGGCTTCTCAGGTGGCACAACAGTAAAAACTTTCCCTGCCAATGCAGGAGACAAGTTCGGTCCCTGGGTCGGGAGGATCCCCTGGAGTAGGAAATGGCAACTCACTCCAGTATACTTGCCTAGAGAATCCCATGAACCGAGAAGCCTGGGCACAACAGATAACCTAGGTTTTCTGGTCAGTTTGTTCTCTCCCTGTAAATCATACTTCATCCTAACACACGATCCCTCCCATGCAGCTCTCTCTAGGTCTTGCTCCATAAGTTTGGTAACACCATCCCACTGTCCCACTATGTCCTGTGGTTTTCTTATACCTTGTCCATACTTCTATAAGTCCTTTGGGCTTCCCAGTTGATGCTAGTGGTAAAAAACCTGCCAATGCAGGAGATGAAAGAGACGGGAGTTCAATTCTTGGGTTGGGAAGATCCCCTGGAGGGCGGCATGGTAACCCACTCCAGTTTTCTTGCCTGGAGAAGCCCACAGACAGAGGAGCCTGACAGGCTACAGTCCACAGGGTCACGACTAAAGCAACTTAGCATGCAAGCACTTAGAGGTAAGAATTCCTGATTCCCTGTTTTTCTCTTTGTTTTTTGTTCTATCTTGGCTGCGCCAGATGGTTCTGAGATCTCAGTTCCCCAACCAGAGAAGGAATCCGGGCCATGGCAGTGAAAGCGCCAAATCCTAACTGTTCGATCACCAGGTAACTCCCCAGATCCACAGTTAGCGTACAGTTTTATACGGTAATATTCTCTAGGCTTTTTCAACTTACACTGTCTATCGACTTTGGTAATGCTCCTCAATTTTCATTCTGGTGTGGGGAGTAGAAATCAGATTGGAAAGGCACTTGATTTTATTAGTAACAGAAGCAGTGGTTAGATCGTATATCTGCAATTCACATGGCAACTACAGTCGAACAGTCCTTGTGCCCAGCTCAGGAAGTAGTCAGGTTTAAGAGTTTAATTAGACTTCCTGTCATTAAACGCACATGATAGACTATTTGAGGCGTCAGACATGAAATATGGTAGGCTACAAAGATGAAAAACATTAACAGAACTGTTGCTGATGAGCTACATTACAGTTTAATTTTTAAGAGAGCAATGTAAATGTTACATCAAAATAATATTTAAAGACTATGATCACTTTGAGAACAAGTATGTAATTTGGAAATTTGGTAATATAGGATACTTAAATTTTTTTATTTTTAAAGTCTACTAATAAGATAAACAAATACTATTATATACTTAGCTATGTCCTAAGTACTTTACTTTTATAAACTTATTCAATCCTCACAACAATTCCCATTGTATTTGCATTTTCTCCTTGTACAAACCCAGACAAATAGAGATCCGACATGGACTCAAATCTGACAGTCTGGCTTCAGATTCTTAAGGTATAATATAAAGTGAACATAGGATGAAAAGCAAATATTTCAGATAAGAATAATCTTTATAGCGCTTTTACATTTATGTCAAATAGGTTGAAAAAACACTAATAATCATTTACACTTATATTGCCTTATAGTAATAACATACTTAAATGGACACAATCTCATTCAAATAGACAGCTGAATTAGATTCAAATTCAATTTGATCAACTAGAACAATAGAATGCATCAGGTACAAAGGCACAGTATTGCATTTAAACCTGAGAGAAACAGAAGAAATAACAGATGGAGGGAGGTAAGGGAAAGGACTAACAGTTTCCAAATGGCCAGTTGTGTGTGCATGTGCGTGTTCAGTTGTGTGTAACTCCTTACAACCCCATGGACTGTAGTCCGCCAGGCTCCTCTGTCCATGGAAATTTCCCAAGCAAGAATACTGCAGTGGGTTGCCATTTCCTGACCCAGGGATTAAACCTAACTCTTATACCTCTTGCACTGACAGGTGGATTCTTTACCACTGCGCCACCTGGGAAGCCCATTATGTTTCAAGTACTTGCCTAAGTACACCTTTAGATAAGTACCATTATTTGAACAATGAAGAAACATTAAGTACATGATGAATCCGAAATCATGTAGCTTCGAGTGGCATAATAAGGATTAGAATTCATCATGATCTGCCTCCAAAGCTTCCTTTCACTACCCATACCAACACTACTATGTTGCATGGTTTAACAGCAGAAAAATGAGAAAAAAAAGACATTCTATTCTGTGTTTCTGTTGAAAGAAAAAATAACATAGGTCAAGAGTTTTAGGTAGCTACTAATATACTCTTAGGTTGTATTAATATAATTACAGACCCAACATATCAATAGAAGTGGTAAACACAGACATTTATGTTCACATGACATTTTAGAGGAAACATGATAACCAATTTGTAATAATTGAAAAGCTATTAGGTAGAGTAACAGACATGAGATTTTGTTTCAAAGTAAGAAAATAATAAACAGATGTCAAAACTGGAATAGGTTGCCTTATGAGATGTTTAATGTTTTAAACTTAATGTTAGTGATTTTGCAGAGGCATTCATAAATAAGATAGGAGTTAGAGAAGTAGTTTTATTCCAAGCCTCAACTTCAAATTTAGAGCAGTTTGACTTTCACATGTTACATGTGCATTTACTTTTCAGATTTTTTATATTTTGGAGGGATATGTTCTCATGGTGTAAAAAGAAAAAAAATCTAAAACCACTAGACTAGATACATTGATTTCCTTCAACTTAATTATAGAATGTAGGTTAAGAACATGAAATCATATCTTACTTGTCAAAACAAAAGCAAATCACACTTACCATTTTTTTCTGCAAAGGCAATTGCATCTTCCTTAGTACTAAAAGTCAGAACCAGGTTGGATAAGGGATCAGCCCTGTAAGAAACAATTTTTTTCCCAGGATTTAACATCAACCTGTGACTGAAAATTACTTATTTTGAATAATTTCTTTAAAACTGTTAACTATCTGAATATGTTTTTCTATGTTAAATTACAGAGAAGGCAATGGCAACCCACTCCAGTACTCTTGCCTGGAAAATCCCATGGATGGAGGAGCCTGGTAGGCTGCAGCGCATGGGGTCGCTAAGAGTCAGACATGACTAAGTGACTTCACTTTCACTTTTCACTTTTATGCATTGGAGAAGGAAATGGGAACCCACTCCAGTGTTCTTGCCTGGAGAATCCCAGGGACGGTGGAGCCTCGTGGGCTGCCGTCTATGGGGTCGCACAGAGTCGGACATGACTGAAGCGACAGCAGCAGCAGCAGTGTTAAATTAGGGCAATTTTCTAACAAGTCAAATTAAAAACTTTAAAATGACAAAGACATTCAGCAATCTTTAGTCTCTAATAAAAATCATTTATTAAGCTTTGAAAAAAAGAAAATGAATGAGAATCCTCTTAGGTTTGTTTTTATTCTTTAAACATATCTTATAAATTCACTGTAATTAGAACGAGCTTGGCCAAAATTGTGAAGACCCTGAGCTTACCTCTGCTCACAGACACATCAAAACTACAACTGTTTACACAGCAACAACTGAGAAAACCTAGAATCTAGCAGAAAAGATCTTCTATAATCAAAGGTATAAGGAACCACAATCAGACAGGAGGCAGAGACCCATACCAAATTGGGCAACCCACAAACAGGAGGTAAGTACAACTGCAGAAAGTCAGTCATTTCTGACTCCTTGAGACCCCAGGGACGGTAGCCTGCCAGGCTCCCCTGTCCATGGGATTCTGCAGGCAAGAATACTGGAGTGGGCTGCCATGTCCTTCTCCAACAACTGCCGAGGTTCTCCCCAAGGAGCAATATGTCAAAGCCCCACAATGAGCTCCCAAGCCTGGGGATCCTGAACTGGGAAGACAAGCCCCCAGAACATTTGGCTTTAAAGGCCAATGGGGCTTAGTTTCAGGAGACCCAGTGGGCTGTGGGAAACAGAGACTATCTTGTAAAAGGCTCACAAAAAATCTCATATACTTCAGGACCCAAGGCAGAAGCAGTAATTTGAAGGAAGCGTGGGTCAGACCCACCTCCTGATCTTTGAGAGTCTCCTGCAAAGTCAGGAGACAACTGAAGCCCAGGGATGTAGAAAACTGGCAAGAGCCACTTGGGGGAGCCCATTCCACCATTTTGGAATCTTCTCAATAGCTTCTAACCACTGGACCAGGTTGTAAGCACCATTCCTGAGACATCTCAGGCTAAGCCATTAGCCGGATGAGAACACAGCTCTACCCACCAGAAGGCAGGCTGCCTTAAGAACTCCTGAGCCCATGGGCTGCCCCAGGAAACAACAGCCTTGTCCACCAGAGGGCCCTGTAGCCACCCCAGCAGACCCTTAGCCTGCCACAGAGAACCCAACTCACCTGCCAACACACCAGCACTAGCCAAGACCCCATGGGCCCAGGCCCTGGCCCTGCCAACCAGCTGGACAAAACCAGCTCTGAGACACTGCAGACATCAGTCAGTGGGCCAACACACCAGCTCAAGGACTACTGGGATTCTGAAGGCAGAGTTTCCACAATTTACCTCTGCTGAGCAGTGAACCATCACTAGGTCTAGAACCCCTGGGCCCTAAAGCAAGAGACCATTCGACTTGGCTTCATGCAACACTTGGGAGGGGTGGGAGGAATTAGCCTCAAGATGCTCCAGGACCAGACCCTGTCCACCAGCAGGTGGTCACCAATCCCAGGACCACTGCAGCCCCACAGCCTGCCTTATCAGGATCCAGCCAACACCTCAGGAGGCTGACACCAGCACTCATCACTTGTATTCAACACAGTACTGAAACTCCTAGTTCCACCAATCAGACTGGAAGGAGGAGTAAAAGGAATTCAAATTGAAAAGGAAAAGTTGTCACTGTTGCAGATGACATGATACCATCTATAGAAAATCTTCAAGATACCACCGGAAAACTGTAAGAGTTGAATCTGATAAAGTTGCAGGATACAAGATTAATATACAAAAATCTATTGCATTTCTATACACTAACAATGAATTATCAAAATTTATAAACTCATCTAATCTCCTCTAATAAAAAATATAAAGAAATCTTATTTAAAAAATAAATATCATTAAATTATTAACACTATTCACAATATATTTTAAACTAATATCTACAGCTTGGGGACCATGTTAAGAGTGTTCACAGTGTCAGCCATTTTTATCCAATATATAGTACTCTAAAAAAAATTGTTCTTACAATATAGTTTGCTGGGCCACACTTATATAAATATTCTTATATATATATTACCTATGTGGAATGTATATGTCTATACCATTAAACATGGTGATATCTATGCGAAACTGTCTCAAAAAGTATTGTTATAAGGCATCCTGTATACAAAAGAGCCTGAAAATCAGTGCGTTTAAAAGGAAAATCTACACAGAAAAAGAGCCGAAAATAGTATTCAAATTAAACCAAAATACTCACGTTGACGCCCAACCCATCAAAGGATTTTCCCATCTCTCTCTGGTATCAAACTCCATCTTCCATTTCTTCGTGTTGTTTACTCCAGACTGCATGTTATTGCGAGCAGGAACAAAGATCCTGGCTTTTCTAGTTTTGATATGCTCTTCTGGAACACCAGTTAAAGTAGTAATATCCTACAGAAAAACAAACAAATGTGTTACTAACAGCCCACTTACACCCTAATGTATTTTTGTTGCTTTCTGTATCTTACAATACATACTTATTTATAATTTTTTAAGCTTTATTTCACTTCTTTGTTATTTTACCATATAAACTACTATTTTGATATTTGGAAAAGATATATTGGGGGAATGTTAGGGTACAGTGGGAAAAGGCTCATAAAAAAATTTAGGCCCACTTTGTACAACAAGGTACTGGTAATTTTTGAAGAGTCTGCTGGCAGAAAAGCCTGTACTAAGTAGACTCTGATTTCATGAGCTGGTATAATTAGCAGAGAAAGAATGTAAAGGGAATATTAAAAGTAAACAAATATAAAAAGTGACTAAATTTTAAATAGAAAAATATATCTATTACCAGTGGTTTCTGTGTTATGCTGCTTACAAGGCATTCTTTTCAGAGAAAGGCCTGACCCTTTTCGTAAACAATTAAAATCAATTAACAACTTTAATTCCCATTTTGATTTATCTCTCTTTAATGAAACCTACTGAAGAGAAAAGGATATCAAATAGATGTCAAATTTATTCTGCAAAGATAAAAAAATCTGCACAATTTTTGCAGAAATGTTAGAGGAAAACAATAACTTGACTCTCTTTTTCTATATTTCTAACCAGTAACAAAAGGTCAACTGATGAATACATACAATTTTGACTCCCTTATTAAATATATTTCAAACTATAGTAGCAATCAGGACAGAAAATAACAAAGTAATTTAGAGTTTAAGTCTCCATTTAGTAATGGTAAAAGACTTCACTCTAGCAATGTAAAATCATATTACGGTCAACTACATTATGCTCATAAAGCATTTTAAAATTATAGTTCCTTACTAAGGTAAACTTTAAAAAACTGGTTAAAAACAACAGGTTTAACATGTAAATGATTATGTCAAACTTGTGAAAACTAGAAAACTTAGCACATTTTGTTAATTTTAATTTCATGTTTATTTGTAGTTCCAATCTAATCAATGCTTTAGACCAAAGAAATACTCAGAGTTCTTAGTTGTAATATATACTGGGAAAAAACCAAATGTATTTCTGACTCAACTAATCTTTCTACCCACAGATTAAAGAAACAATTTCTTAAAGTTATTTTAGCTGACAACTATACCTTTTCACCTACACCAATAATTAAGTGTGGTTACTTTGTCACAGTTTGTCTATTTGGAGAAACTTAAAATGACCCACATAAATATTTACACAAAAATGTAGTTCTAGTATATGCCTACATTTTTAAAGTTTATAGGATAAAATAAAAGCTAAATGAGCACAACTGATACATAATTTTTAAAGGCATCAATATGTCAAGTTATTACAAATTGTCAAGTTCATCCTCAAAGAAAAGTAATTTCAGGTTATTATTACATTCAATAACTTTCTAAAGAATATTCCTCTACTCAAGAGCTTGAAAGAAACTCAGCTCCTGGAAAGTCCTTAATGTTTATTTTCCCCTTTGAATTCACTACAGTGTTGGTAATCTTTCACATTAACTTAGTATTTAATATTATATATTTTCACATTAAAAAATCTATTTAGTTATAGCTGAAGCAAAGTATAAACAAACAGTAAGTATATTACAAAATTATGGGATGAGGCATCCTTGTCAAATTCCATAGCAACACCTCCATTCTGAGCTGAGCTCATAAAAGCTGAAGCTGTAAGTTGGCTATTCTTTTAATTAAGACTTACAGAAAAGACAGCATATTAACCTCTTAATACCAGTTCAGGAAACAGACTCACTTTTCAATACTAGTTCAGTAAACAGACTTTTTTTTAAATAAATGTCTATATTGTATGCATATACCAAAGTAATTAAAAAACCAATAAAGCTTTAGTAAAATGGAAAGAGTATTTCTTGATTTGTACTATCAAAGCAAAAAGGCACAGCATGATTTTTTAAGGATGGAAAACCACTTTAAAATCAGTGGCTACAAAAGTTGCTAAGCTCCTAGCTGCAAGTGCTTCCATGCCTTCTCAAATTATGGCAATTATTTGGTATCTTCTCCAAATAAAACTGGCATTCAAACAAATGAGTTTCTGAAGTTTGAAGTCCAAGTTGTTCTGACATGGAAGCCCTTTGCTGGCAGAAGACATGTAAGGTACTGGAGAATTGAACTGCTGCCAAAGACGGAATAAAAAGGCTTGGCATCTCTCACATACTTGACACCTAAAGGGCACAGAAGCTCTAAAATTCCTAGTCCTTGTAGGCACACACTCAGTCTAGACAAACTGATTTCTCACACTTTTAAAGCGCATCACAACACTCTATTGTTATCATTTCACCCACACAGCTTCAGCAAGTGACAGAAGAACATGTCCTTTAAGCGACATTTCAATGGGCTAAAGCTCCCATTCCAAGATTCCATTAAAACAATGTAATACTTGAAAAGAACTATGAGGCACTATGAACTTTTTACGTGTCTTCAATGCTTTGCTTTCCCTCAAAGTTCTCACTGACCTATCTGTGACTCAACTTTTGAAAATAAACAGATCATCTGCAGACTACTGAAACTATACTGAACTAATGATACTCTAGATTTCTACTTTAATGATACTCTTTTTAGATTTCTACTTTTCTACTGCAGTATGGATCATATGTGATTATTTTTAAAAAATATAAAAGATGTCAATGTTGCCTTTCACAGATTTCTCATTTGATTGGTAAAATAGGTTATTTATAAATAATAATTCATAGATTTTTCTATGTCTACAAAAAAGTTAAAACACATAAGATAGGAGAAGGCTGCAAGTTGGCACCTGAAGAATCTGAAGACTCACCAGTTAGTATTTATAAATTCTAAGGAAACAAGTAACCCTATACATAATATAGGGTTACTTACTGAATTTTAAAACTTTTTAATTTTTAACAACTGGATCAAGCATGACACCTATGTTTACATTATTAAACTAAGTATCTTCATAAAGTTTCATAAATATGAACTTGTGTACAATATGCTATTTAAGAAATAGTAACTAGTTACCTAATCATGATTCATAGATTAAAGGGCATTCATATTTAAAAATTTGCTACTTTGCTACAAGCATATCATAATTTCAAAGTTCTACTCTTTTAGCATGATCTTTTTCACAATTTTAAATTTATAAGAGCTGATACACTGACTTTCCATTTCACAAGTCTAGTTTAAATTGAAGAGTAATTTAAAAAATCATTAAGAAAGTATATGCCAGTATATGTAAATGAACTTTACTCTTTCAAATACCAATTTCCATTATAAAATATTAGTTTTCCATATAAAAACTGTATGATTCGGTTATCAACTGTCCCCATTTATCTTGTGTGAATTCAACTTTTTTTTTAAACAAAGGAAGCAGGGAACAAGCAATGGGAAGTTGGTGTCAAAATGCAGAAAAACCTCCCAGCAAGCTTCTTGCAACCACCCAGGATTTAGAGTCTTGCTGGCCGCTCTCTTTTCAATACCAGAATTTCACACATTTCAATGACTATTATGACTTCAAAGAATCAAATTTTCATCATTGTCTGTCATCTGCCGGTTGATTTGTATAAAGGAGTTCTTCTGCATGCACTCCAAACAAAAGCCTCCTTACTTTTGTGGCTATATATCAAGTTTAAAAGTTTTGTTTGTGACAGTTGTGTCTTTGGTAAATTAGGGTAACACTGAAGGAGTGCAGCTGCTCTGCAGGAACCTCCTTTTTGGCACCATTTCACTTAAATAAAAACTGAATAATTAGCTTCTGCCTTTATTAAACCACAAAAATGCCACTGGCCTTAGTAATTACTTCCGGTTGCCCCACCCACTTAACCTTAATACTTTACACCTGTCATAAAGAGAAATTAACGAAAAAGGCTTTCACCACTTTGGATGAAT
Source organism: Ovis canadensis (assembly GCF_042477335.2). Lineage (NCBI taxonomy): Eukaryota > Metazoa > Chordata > Mammalia > Artiodactyla > Bovidae > Ovis > Ovis canadensis. The sequence continues at coordinate 38,485,708 of NC_091260.1, forward strand.
TTCTGACAGATCTCCCAGTATACCCAGAAGAGTCAAAATTCTTAACAGGCTTTTTGGTAATAAGTTCACTACACTGTATGTTATTTGTGGATCAATGTTGAAAAGTTTTATTTAATAGAGTACATATTGGAACATTAAGTACAAATATTGCTTACAGAAACTTGTTCTACTGCAGGCTATTAGTTACCAATTATGTGTTCAAATTTGTTTTAGGACTAAAATCCATCTAAATTTGATGATTCTGTTTATATTCTACTTCAACAATGAAAGATGTTAAAAGGAAAACAATCCTGGATATATAATAAAAACTTCCTTTCAAGTACTCTATGGATACTTAATACAAGAAACTCATTAAGTGGTCTAATAAATAATGAAGGACACTATACTAAATAAATACTAGTTTGAAAAATAATAGGTTTGGCAGATAGCATAACCATATGTATTTTATTTATCATGGAAGAACTTGAAACGCTTCTAAAAAGTTAGTGGCCATAGCGATTCAAGATACAACCAAAACTGTAAACAAGAAGTGTGCTAGTAGAACCAATTTTTGTTTGTTAAAGCAAGACACTGATGTAGGAGTCTAACAAGGTAATGAGACAAGCATTGAAACATATCATCCATTTTATCTTGCATATCGAGCAAAGCTATCATGAAACCAAACCTGGGTGGTGGCGCTAGTGATAAAGAACTTGCCCGCCAATGCAGGAGCCACAAGAAACACAGGTTCAATCCCTGCGTCGGGAAGGTGCCCTGGAGAAGGAAGTGGCAACCCACTCCAGTATTCTTGCCTGGAGAATGCTATGGACAGAGGAGCCTGCCAGGCTACAGTTCATGGGGTCGCAGAGTCAAACATGACTGAAGAGACTTAGCACATATCAGGAAACCAAAAGTTCAGTTTTAAATGGAATGTTGTTACAATACTAACAAGAGATCAAGCAAATGATACACCTAATCATATAATGAATTAAAAAAAATCTTAAGAATTCGGGACATTTATGTCTCATTCTCAAACTATTTTCATTACTCCTAGATCCTTCTGAGCACGTTAGGGTACAGCAATGGCTGAAAGCAAAGGGCTGAGTCAAAACTGGGTTAGAATCCCAGCTTTTGGGCAAATTAATAGATTTCTCCTAAAATATTATGTATAAGGATCAATTAAACAAGGTAAAATGAGGACTAAATAATGTATGTAAAGTGCCTGGGCAATAAAACAATGTCCCATGTATTTTTAGTGCCTATGTATTAGAACCTAGACACAATGCTCAAAGGTAAAGACATGATCTCTAGTCTCATGAAAATTACTATCTGACTTTAAAAAAGACAGACTGAACAAGTAATGGGAGGTTGTTGGTGAGATGCAAAAAAATTCCCATCTTCTTGGGATGGGATAATATGAGTTAGTAAATAAAATACAACAAAAGATTTTGTAATTAGAGTCAATTAAGTTGCTTCAAGTCTAGAGAAAAGTCTCGTTTTCTTCCTAAAGGCTGGATATTCCATTTTTGTATGTGTCAAAATAAAAATAAGGCTTTATTCCTGAACTTAAAAAGTCTATAATCTATGCACCCATAAGAAGGAGGGAGGATAACTAAATAATCATTACTGTAAAATACAGTATCAATTAAGACTCAGATAAATCTCAAGGAAACCAAGCCCCACCATTTGCTACCTGTGCAATACTGACAAGTTGCTTAAATTCCATCAGCTTCCTCCTTCAAAAAGTGTATTACAGAGAATTCCCTGGCATTTCAGTGATTAGGACCCAATGCTTTCATTGCCGAGAGCACAGGTTCAATTCCTAGTCAGGGAACTAAGATCCTGCAAGCTGTGTGGTAAGAGCCCCCCATCCAGGTACTACAAAACATACCTCATAGTAATGTTTGGAAGGATTAAGTCAGGATACAAAGTAAAATGTAAAAGAGAGTGCATTTGGTTTTAAAGGCAAAAGTATCTATCTCCTTCTTCAGTTACTTTTTCTAACTGAAGAAGGAGACAGAAGATGATTCTTTCAGGATAGTTATGATTTTAAGAAGTTACTGTTAAAACATTATAAAAAAATTAAAGAAAAAAGTTAAAAATATATTCATATATTTGGACTTCCCTAGTGGTATAGTGATATAAGAATCAGCCTGCTGATGCAAGGGACATGGGTTTGATCCCTGGTCTGGGAAGACTCCACATGTTGAGGAGCAGCTGAGCCTGTGGGCCACAACTACTGAGCGTGTGCTCTAAGACCTGCAAGCCACAACTACTGAGCCCACGTTCTGCAGCTACTGAAGCCTGGGCACCCTAGAACCTATGCTCAGCAACAACAGAAGCCACTGCAAGAAGAAGCCTGCAAGCTACAACCAGAGTAGCCCCTGTCCTCTGCAACTAACGAAAGCCCGTGGGCAGCAATGAAGACCTGGTTCGACCAAAAACTAGAAAAATAAAAATATATCCATATGTTTAAAATCTTAGCAACTGCTTTTCTTATGTATATTACACAATAATGATCTATATACATATCCACTTTATACAGCAATAATAGTTATTTTGCACTATTTTCAAGTATCACATCACTTACTTTTTTTCCCATGTAGTTACCCTGTTTTGATATTTCTTGTTTTAATGGCCTCAGTAATAATCTATGAAGTTGATAAACCACAATTTCTCAGCCAATCCATTACTGAAAAACCAAATTGTTATTATTTCTTTTACAGTATAGGTTACTACAATGAAAATCTCAGTACCCTAATTCTTTAAGGTTAGTCACTGAGGGTAATATTAACTGGGTCAAAGGTTATGATAACTTTCCATGGTTTCTGACATGTTATCAAATTCCTTTTTAAAGAGTGGTAAAATTTTATGTTGCTACTCACAATATGGGTCAGTTTTTATTTATGCTTTAAAGGCACAGAGAAATAGTATATATTAATTGGACTGAATTTATTTATTGTATATTCTTCCTTACAAACCTATAAAGGAGAAGATGAATTTGATTTTTGACTTGTAAGAATATTTTTAAAAATTAACAAAATTGACTCAAATGCATAATTTTTTTGTAATGGTATAAGGATGTATGTTCAGATTCTTACTGTACAGTTATATCATAGTACATGATCTGATGTATGGCATAGCTAAATCAAGTTTACTAAACAGACATTTTAAGACAGAATGCTGTAAGTTTTTTTTTTTTTTTTTTTTTTGGCCACACTTCGCAGCTTGAGGAATTCTCAGTTCCCTTACCAGGGACTGAACTCAGACCACAGCAGTGAAAGCCCAGCTGGAATCCTTATCACTAGGGAGCAAGGTAACTCCCCTGGAAAGCTGTAATTGTTTTAAATAATATAGAAATAAACTTTCTCTCCCAATCAGGAAAATCCACTGGAAGACTTCATTTTTACAAGGAAACACTGGAAACAATCATTTTCTATTAACTTTGAAAGAAGTGAAAGTTAGAAAAAGAAAATGCTTACAAAATAAATTGGTTAATACTGCCTCAGTGAAAACCAGTATGCTTCAATGAAGCATGTGAAAGTTATTAAGTAACTGTTTTAAACTTGTAAGATATAGCATATTAATAATGACCAACTTAATACCTAAACCTTTCCTTGTTTACTTTTTAATCCAATGATCCAGAATTTTTTTGATTTTTAAATTACTAATTCATGTAGCTATAGTAGGTCACATAATAGTTTTTTCAGAAGCTGAAATAAAGGGAAAAAAATGGCCACAAAACACTTGGAACTTCTATAACATATTACATTTTTAAAAGATCCACTCTGTTATTTCATAATCAAACAGTTCTCCCCATACCCTGGTAATAAATTAAAAAGCTGACGTACACACAATATAAATTAAGAATTAACGAGAACAAAAGCCACAGCAGCAGAGAACTAAATATGAAATAACTGCTGAATAAACAAACATCAGGGCAAAGGGAGAGAAGGTGAATAAACAACTGGAAAACAAGTGGTGGTTTAAACAATGAATGAAATTAGTTATATCTGGAAAGGAACTGAAAATAATCTAAAGCTGAATGTTTCTAGTTTAGTAAAACAACATTCAATAGGCAATGTGCGAAAGCCAAACTTCAAGGAGACAAAAAGTATAAGACAATCCCTCATTAATTTAGCATAAAAATAAAAGTTAAGCTATGGATCGAAGTCTCTTTTCTGACTTAGGAACAGATAGTTGTTAACTAAAAATATTGGTGAAAATAGAAGATCATTAAGTGAATACACACATTCATGCATACACAGCAACTTTAATACTGTATTATAACTTAAAAGGTACACATGGACATTCTTTCAATCATCTTCAGATATAGGGTCAGTACCTTTCCACTGAGTGTAGGTCCAGTGGTTAGAATTCCAAGTGTTGTTTCTGTCATAAACTACCAAGAAAATGCATATCTACAATCTACAGTTTTGTTTTTAAAAAATGCGAAGAATACAAAGAGATTTGTGAAACATTAAGTCCAAAATCAATCTAGATTTCCTTTTGTAGCACAACCTTTATAACTGTTTCACCGCCACCTAGTTTGACAAAAATCATGTCAGAAATTCACCTTTATTATCTTTTCAAAGTATTCAAAAGAACAATCATATAAAGAACTCTTTGTCCCCCATATAGCAGCATTCAGACTGTAGTATCCAATTAAATTATGTAATTACAATGGCAAGTAAAACTGGCATAGAAAGGTATGGAAACAAGCACAGCTGAGTCTTGGTAAACATGACCCATTACTGAGAGCTAAAGTCTGGTAGTATATTTAAATTAAGACATAATATGCAGTACATTGGTAAGGATGTTTTACAGAAATAACTGAGAGCATCAATAACGGAGCAAATTGTTAAAAGGCTGGTTTAAAAAATTAAAGATTCATTAAACCCATTATTGTAAAAGGCTGTCACAATGCAATATATGGATTTTTATTTGGATCCATGATAGAGTAACACTGCAGACTACCACTGTGGCCTTGTAAAACTATAAAATTGGGAAAGCAATTTTTTTCAGATATTAGACAACTGGATAACAGGCAGCATTATACTGTTATCCCTGAAAGAAGGAAAATTCAGGATGAAGTCTTACAGTCATCCCAGTTTGACCTGGAGGCACGCTGCGGACCATGACAGAGGCCAAGCAGAACACCACAGCCTTGAGGAGCAGGGACAGTATAGTGATTAGAGCACAGGGCTACTAACATTTGTGAGGCAGAGTTCTCAAGAAAAAAAAATTAAAGGCATCCAAATTGAAAAGGAAGTGGTAAAATTATCTCTGCTCACAGATTTATAGGATACTACACACAAACACAAAACCTATTAGAGCTAATGAACAAGTTCAACAAAGTGGCAGGATTTAAAAAAAAAAAAATCATGCATGCTCTATCATTAAGTCATATCTGACTCTTTGTGACCCCACTGGATGCTCCTCTGTCCATTGGGTTTCCTTGGCAAGAATACTGGAGTGGGTTGCCATTTCCTTCTCCAGGTATCTTTCCAACCCACAGATAGAACCTACATCCCCCATGCCTCCTGCACTGGCAAACAGATTCTTTACCACTGGACCACCTCAACACACAACAAATACCAGTTGTGTTTCTATACACTAACATTGAACAATATGAAAAGATTTAAATTCCAATTTAAAAGATATATGCACCTTTATGTTCACTGCAGCATTATTTATAATAGCCAGGATATAAACACAACCTACGCACCTACTGATGGATGAATGGATAAACAAGATGTATATATAAATACAATGGAATATTACTTGGCCCCAAAAAGAAATCTTGCCATTTGCAACAATATGGACGGACCTAGGGGGTATTATGCAAAGTGAAGTAAGTCAGAAAAGACAAACCTATGATTTCACTTACATGTAGACTCTAAAAAACAAAACAGACTAATAGATACAGGAAATAAACTGGTCGTTATCAGAGGGAGGAGTGGTTGGAACGTGGACAAAACAGGTGAAGAGGATTAAGAGGTACAAACTTCCACATATAAAATAAATAGGTCATGGGGATGTAATGTATTAATACACCATATGAAATATAATCAATAATACTGTTACAACTTTAAGGCTTCAGATGGTAAAGAATCTGTCTGCAATGCAGGAGACCTGGGTTCAATCCCTGGGTTGGGACGATCCCTGAGAGGAGGGAATGGTTACTCACTCCAGTATTCTTTCCTGGAGAATTCCATGGACATGGGACCCTGGTGGGCTACAGTCCATGGGATTGCAGAGTCAGACAAAACTGAGCAACTACCATTTTTTTCACTTATCACTTCTTTCAACAAACAGTAACTAGATTTATCATGATAAAAAAGGCCTGATAAAAAATGCCAAGACCATTTCAATAGGGAAAGCACCAACAAATGGTGCTGGGAAAACTGCATACCCACATGCCAAAGAATAAAACTGAATTCTTTACCTAATATCATACACAAAAGTTAGCTCAAAATGGATCAAAAACCTAAATGTAAATACTTAAAAATAAAACTCCCAAGTTTTGTGCACCAAAGGACATATACATGATAATAGATAAATATCCAGAATATATAAAGTAAAGTGAAAGTCACTCAGTCGTGTCTGACTCTTTGAGACGCTTTGGTCTGTAGCGCTCAAGGCAACCCCATTCACGGAATCCTCCAGGCAAGAATACTGGACTGGGTAGCCTTTCCCTTCTCCAGGGGATCTTCCCAACCCAGGGACTGAACCCAGGTCTCCCACACTGCAGGTAGATTCCTTACCAGCTGAGCCACCAGGGAAGCCCAGAATATATAAAGAACTCCTACCACTCAACAAAAAACAAACCAAAGTACTTGAATAGACATTTCTCCAAAGATATGCAAATAACCAACCAGCACATGAAAGAATGCTCAATATTGCTAGTCACTAAGAAAATGCAGATCAAAACCACAGTGAGATACCTTTGGACACACATTAGGATGGCTATTATCTAAAACCAGGGAAAGTAAATGCTGATGAGGAAGGATGCAGAGAAACTGGAACCCTTGTGTGTTGCTGGTGGGAATGTGAAAATGGTACAGCCACAGTCTGGTCGTTCTTCAAACTGTTGAATGTAGAATTACTGTATAATCCAAACAATTCCACCTAAGGTAGGGATTGTACCACAGATATTTGCACATCCATGCATATAGCAGCATTATTTACAACAGGCAAAGGTGGAAACTATCCAAATGTCCATCAACAGATGAATGGATAAACAATACAGCACACATATACAACATAAGCTCAAAAAGGAACGAAATTCTGACACATGCTATATAACATGGATGGACCTTGAAAACATCATGCTAAATGAAATAAGCCAGTCACAAAAGGTCACATATTATACGGTTTCTGCTTATATCATATATAGTTTGGCAAATTAATATAGCCAGAAGGCATAAAAAAGGTTACTAGAGACTAAAAGAAGGAGATAATGGGGAGTTACCGTTTAAGGGGTTCAGAGTTTCTTTCTGGGATCACAAAAGTGTTCCAGAAATGGATAGTGGTAATGGCTGCATTGCCGGGGGGGGCCAGCATGAGGAACTCCACCCATGGCAAAGGTCATGAGGAAGGAGGCTTGGCATATGCAAAGGCGTGATCAAGCCTCAGGAAACCCCCTGTTCCCGAGCATCTAACCCCAAAACCAGAGTCTGTTTTATGCTCTCACCTACACCTCTGACTTTACGGGGGGGCTCTCCCCCATAACCGTTTCTCTCGGAGAAGGAGTAAACATGCAGCTCCAAGGCAATAAAAATTCTTGGGTGTGACAAGAGTGTTTCAGCTTACGGACTCCTCTGAAGGTTATCTAGCCCGCCTGTATAGGTTCGTCCGGCCACATGTGATTGTTTACAGCCTCCCAACCTGAGAGGCACGAGATGTTTTAGACTTACTAAAGGCAAATTCTTTTGGGGAGTTGGAAATTATTAGTATAATGGGTTGGTTAGGAATTATATTGGTGAAGGGTTTTTCATTTGTTGTGTCAATAATTGCTGCTAATTCCCTGCTCTGGGTGGGACAAGGATGTCTCAGGTCAAACCTCTCTGCTGACAGACTAGCTTGTGTGACAGCATTATCCATACTCCTGCCACATGATTGTTTACTACCTCTCAACCATAAACAGCACAGAGAGTTTTGGAGTATTTTGAGAGTCTTAATTAGCATAGGGCTTTTTCTTCTCGTTGAGTCAATGATTGCCGCCAGGCCTCCATATCCTTAGGCACTTGGGAATATATTAATCAATGTATTTGGAGTATAGAAAAGGAAATATAGTAGTTTTTAAGGTTAGCAATACTAGACTTTTTGAGTTAATGGATTTTCTCTTTTGTAATAGATCACTGTACTTTGTTATAAATCACTGTGTCCTTGCTATGTAAAAATGTAACTTTATCATATCTTAAGACTAAATAGATCTTAAGGGGAGCATTGGTGAAAGGATTTTCATTTGTTGGGCTGATGTTTGCTGCTAAATCTCCATGTTCCCTACACTTATAATGAATATAACTAGCATATAGGAAGAATAAGTATTAACCTTTAAGCATATACGAGAAATAAGTACTAACCTTTAAGACTAATCATGTTAACCTTGGGTTAAATAAATTCCTTTCTTGATTGTAACTCACGACACCCTCACCCTATAGGAATGCAACTTTATTTGGAGGGTGGTGCCTGGTTTAAGAAAAAACACCCTTGGAAAAAATAAGTTTTTTGGTTATCAGAAAGAAAGGATCATAAAATGTCAGCAGGTCTCACTCATGGCCAGAAGATGATGTACCCTTTTTATACATTTATGTGAAGCACCTGATTTTGATAAAGGTCAGGACTGCTGACTCCCACGTGACTCTGTATTCATCCCTATGTGTAACAAAAGGTATACGAGCAAACCCAAAAATAAAGAAATAGGATCAGTTTCCGGAAAGACTGATTCCCCCATGTCGCTTCTTTCTTGCTCCCGTTTTTCTGGCTGAATTCCCATCTGGAGCATGGATGCTATTCCACGTAATCCAAGTTATTCAGCCTCCTTTTCTCCACTAATCTTCCTACTACACTATCTGTTTCTAATCTCTCTATATCTGTGATTAAATATGTATTTTTCCAAAGACGCTGACTCCATCCCCCCACCTTCGAATCACCCTGGATCCACCGGGGCTGGACCCCGGCACTGCAAAATACTGTGAATATGCTTAGTGCCACTGAATTATACACTTAAAAGTGGTTAAAACTGTAAATTTTGTTATGCATATTTACAATTTTTTTAAAAAGAAAGTGGAATGACATCTTTAAAGTGCTAAAAACTTTCAATCTAGAATTCTATATCCAATGAATAGGTGGTTACGGACTGAATACCCATAACATTCAGAGTCCCCCTGCCCTCTCAAATTCATAGATTGAACCCTTAAGCCCAAATATGAGATATTTGGAGACAGGGCCTTTGGGAGGTAATTAGGGTTAGATGGCATGATGTGGGGTCCTTATGATGGGATTAGTGCTTTTGTAAAAAGAGATGGCAGGGTGCTTGCTTGCTTTTCTATGCCATGTGAGATGCAGCCACCTACAAGCCAGAGACAGTCCTAATCAGAAACTAACCATAGAGGCACCAGAATCTTGGACTTCTAGCCTCTAGAACTATAGGAAAATAAATTTCTGTTGTTTAAGCCATTCAGTCTATGGTATTTTGTTATGGTAGCCTGACCAAAAAAAAAAAAACATCTCTTTCAAACGCAGAGGCAAAATAAAGGCATTTCCAAATAAACAAAAGCTGAGATTTTGTCCCCAAAGATCTGCACAATAAGCAATGTTAAATGAAGTTCTGCAGGCTGAAGGAAAGATACCAGATGGAAAGAACATCAGAAATGGTAAATTTCTGAGTAAATATAAAATTTTTTCTGCTTAAATAAGCAAGGTGACAATATATAGCCTTGATGTACTCCTTTCTGGTATTCTCATCCCTTTAAGAATTTTCCACAGTTTGTTGTGATCCACAAAGTCAAAGGCTTTAGCGTAGTCAATGAAGCAGAAGTACATGTTTTTCTGGAATTCTCTTGTTTTTTCTATGATCCAACAGATGTTGGAAATTTGATCTCTGGTTCCTCTGCCTTTTCTAAATTCAGCTTGTACATCTGGAAGTTCTCAGTTCATGTACTGTATAAGCCTAGCTTGAAGGATTTTGAGCATTACCTTACTATCATCTGAAATGAGTGCAATTGTATGGTAGTTTGAACATTCTTTGGCACTGCCCTTCTTTGAGATTAGAATGAAAATCAACCTTTTCCAGCCCTGTGGCCACTGCTGAGTTTTCCAAATTTACTGGCATATTGAGTGCAGCACTTTCACAGCATCATCTTTTAGGATTTGAAATAGCTCAGTTGGAATTCCATCACCTCTGCTATCTTTGTAGTAATTTTTCCCAAGACCCACTGGACTTCACACTCTAGGATGTCTGACTCTAGATGAGTGACCATACCTTCATCGTTATCTGGGTCATTAAGACCTTTTTTGTATAGTTCTTTTATGTATTTTTGCTCTTCTGCCTCTGTTAGGTCCTTACCGTTTCTGTTCTTTATCATGCACATCCCTACATGAAAATGTTCCCTTGAAATCTCCAATTTTCTTGAAAAGATCTCTCATCTTTCCAATTTTATTGTTTTCCTCTACTTCTTTGCATTGTTCATTTGAAGAAGGCCTTCTTATCTCTCCCTGCTATTCTCTGGAAGGCTGCATTCATCTGGGTATATATCTTTCCTTTTCTCCTCAGACAACCACTTGGTTGGTGCAAAGTAATTGCAGTTTTGCACTGTTGAACTTTGCCATTTGATACTGGAATATATTCTTAAATAAATGTGGTCATGTTACACATCATTTTAATGCACATTTCTCACTTTATGTTTTTTGTTAAGGACTAGTCACTTGCTATTTATTTTATATTTATTTTAGACTAGGGCAAGAAGGCAATGGCAACCCACTCCAGTACTCTTTCCTGGAGAATTCCATGGATGGAGGAGTCTGGTAGGCTGTGGTCCATGGGGTCTCTAAGAGTCTGACACGACTGAGTGACTTTGCTTTCACTTTTCACTTTCACGCATTGGAGAAGGAAATGGCAACCCACTCCAGTGTTCTTGCCTGGAGAATCCCAGGGACATGGAGCCTGGTGGGCTGCCATCTATGGGGTTGCACAGAGTCGGACACGACTGATGTGACTTAGCAGCAGCAGCAGCAGGGCAATGATGTTAGACAAAAAGCAAATTCGAATGATTTTCTTATTTGAGTTCAAAATGGGTTGCAAAGCAGCAGAGAGAGCCCACAGCATCAACACTGCATTTGGCCCAGGAACTTCTAATGAAAGTACAGTGTGCAGTGATAGTTCAAAAAGTTTTGCAAAGGAGACAAGAGCCTTGAAGATGATAATGGCCAGCCCTCAAAAGTTGAAAAAGACCAACTGAGAGGATCACTAAAGCTGATCCTCTTACAACTACACAAGAAGTTGCTGAAGAACTCAGTGTTGACCATTCTATGGTCCTTTGGCATTTGAAGCAAAGTGAAAAGGTGAAAAAGCTCAATAAGTGGGTACCTTGTGCTGCTGCTGCTAAGTCACTTCAGTTGTGTCCAACTCTGTGCAACCCCATACACTGCAGCCCACCAGGCTCCCCCGTCCCTGGGATTCTCCAGGCAAGAATACTGGAGTGGGTTGCCATTTCCTTCTCCAATGCATGAAAGTGAAAAGTGAAAGTGAAGTTGCTCAGTCGTGTCCGACTCCTAGCAACCCCATGGACTCCAGCCTACAAGGTTCCTCCATCCATGGGATTTTCCAGGCAAGAGTACTGGAGTGTGTTGCCATTGCTTTCTCCAACCTTGTGAGCTGACCGCAAACAACAACAAAAAAATAACATTATGAAGTGTCATCTCTTATTCTAAGCAACAACAATGGATTGTGATGTGCAACAAAAAAGTGGATTTTGTAAAACAACTTGTGAAACCAGCTCAGTGGGTAGATCAAGAAGTTCCAAAGGAGTTAGTTCCCAAAGCCAACCTTGTGTGAAAAAAGGTCATGGTCACTGTTTGGTGGTCTGTTGCCTGTCTGATCCTCTACAGCTTTCTGAACCCCAGTGAAACCAATACATCTGAGAAGTATTCTTGGCAAACTGATGAGATGCACCAAAAACCGCAATGCCTGCAGCCAAGACTGGTCAACAGAAAGGACCCAATTCTTCTCCCTGACAACACCTGTCAATGCCGCACAACCAAAGCTTCAAAAGTTGAACAAATTGGGCTATGAAGTTTTGCCTCGTCTACCATATTCACCTGACCTCTCGCCAGCCAACTACTACCTCTTCAAGCATCTCGACAACTTTTTGTAAGGTAAATGCTTCTCCAACCAGCAGGAGGCAGAAAAAGCTTTCCAAGAGTTCACTGAATCCTAAAGCTTGGATTTTTACGCTACAGGAATAAACAAACTTATTTCTCATTGGCAAAAATGTGTTGATTGTAATAGTTCCTACTTTGATTAATAAAGATGTGTTTGACCTTTGTTATAATGATTTAAAATTTATTGTCTGAACCACAATTACATTTGCATCAACCAACAGTTCACAGTAGACTGTACAAAGTTAAGAATGCATGTTGTAATCCATAAAGCAACCACTAAAAAAAGGAGGTAGAACTAAGACATAGAGAAGAAAAAATGAGCTTCCAAAAATGTACTCAATCCAAAATGAAAATGAGAAAGGTAAGGAGGAGGAGAAAACAAATGAAATGGAAATTAAAAGGCAGAGACTGTCAAACTACATAAAATAAAGCAAGAGCAAAATATATGTGCAAGGTACAAACTTTAAATGTAAGCTCACAAATAGGTTAAAAGTAAAAGGTAGAATAAGAGGCACCATTTAAAACTAAGAATAAGAAAACGGAAGCTATATTAATACCATCAAAGTAGACTTCAGAACAAGGATTAGCACCAGGATAAAGAGATGTTTCATAAGGATAAAAACATCGATTCATCATGAACATGTAAGACTCTTCAATCAATGTCTATGCATCTAAAAGTAGAGCTTCAAAATAACTGAAGCAAAAAAGTGATCCAACAGAAGAAACAAATTATTTTTTGAGATGTTAACACTTCTCTCTCAGTAACTGACAGAAGACAGACAAAAAACAGCAATAAGGATAAAGAAAACCTGAACAACGCTATTAACCAACCAACAACTTATTTGAAATTTATAGATCACCAAACCCCAAAAGAAAAAATGCACATTCTTTCCAAATGTACATGAAACACTAATCAAAATATACCATATTCTGAGCCATAAAAAAGTCTAGGAAAATTTCAAAACTGAAATCATAATACTGTGTTGTTGATTACAATAAAATTAAATTAGAAATTAAAAATGTAGTTCACCAATAAACAGTGAAGATAAGTACTATAGATATATTAGTGGATGATCACCTTGCATTGTTCTGGAAAGGCTTTGGAGTAAAGAATACAAACTGACACATAAGATGTGGAGACTATCACTCAGATACATTCTTTATATAACAAACTCTGTTACAATGCATTATAAAAGAATAGGAATAGCAATAGTAGTACTAATTGCTATGCAGTGGCCTAATATTTTACATTTATTTATGATGTAACTATATCAACATACACACACACAACTTGATAGTACAATGATAGCTAAGTTCATAATGCTGGTCCTCAGGATATACTAAGTTTTGAAGTACTTTCTAATTCAATGCTACATTATTTAACTACTCTGTATTTTTACTGTTTTCTAATTTTTAGATGTACAGTATTTACCCATTAGACAGAACATGTAACACCCTATGTGTCAGTCTGAAAGGCATCTTTAGAACTGGATAATGTATACTAGAAAAAAATACAGGGCATGAAGAGCCATATCTCTAAAATTATATAGTTAAAGTAAAAAAGTAAAAGAAAGAAAAACCTCTCAAAAAGGTTATTAATCATGTTTAGGTATCAAAAAATTAAAATATTTACAATAAATAAGCCCTTTAAGTTAGTAATCCCACTTCTAAGAATCAATCCTAAAATTGAAACGTTATCAAAAAGACTGGGCTTCCCTGGTGGCTGAGATGGTAAAGAATCTGCCTGCAACGCAGGAGACCCGGGTTCAGTTCCTGGGCCAAGAAGATCCTCTGGGGAAAGGAACGGCTACCCACTTCAGTATTCTTGCTTGGAGAATTCCACGAATGGGGGTGTCTCAAGTGCTACAGACCACAGGGTCACCAACAGCTGGACACGACTGAGCAACCAGCACTTTTATCAAAGATTATCCTTAGGAATACAGATGTTCATTCTAGCATTGTATATAACTGCAAAAAAACTGTAAACAACCTGCATTATATACAAAACATGTCACAAAAATAACACAAAATAAACACAACACAAAAATAACAAAAGATACTATTATGGGGTAGCCATATAATGGGAGGTTATATATCAATTTACAATCATTCTTTTGAATAATTTTAAAGATAGTCACAACATAATGCAAATAAAGTAAAAAAAAAAAGGGACATCAAACTACAAAACATAATGTGTGTTGTATATAAGTATGTTGGATGTTGCTGTTTTTAAATATTCATACAAAAAAGAAGTAAATTTACCAAGACTATGACATTAAAGGTGATTTAATATTTCCAAGTTAATGTTTCTACAATGTATATGTTTTACTATTAAATAAGTAAAACAAAATTTTTTTAAGTTACATACAGTTTAATGACCAAATATTAAGTTTAATAACATGAATAAGCCCTTCAAAAACTTCTTCAGAGTAATAGTTTAATATTCACACCATGAAAAACAGGTTATAAATGACTAAAGAAATTTATCATGAGAATGACAATTATATAGCAATATATCTACACAACTGACTGGCAGAAACTATGTAAAGAAAGGCAGTAATATCATAGATTATTTAGTAAAGAGCCATAGGCTGTAAAAAAAGGCGTTACATGACAAAGTCACTGAATACTCATTTGACATACACAAATGAATACAATCCACAGATATAAGACCACGGTAACTGAGAATCAATATTTTGCTCCAAGATCCCCAAGGAACTCAATATCTGAGTAGCAAATTGACTAAGAATGGCAGTCTCAATTAACTCAGATTCTAGGGTTATAATATCCATCTGATTTTCTTTTCAGATTAACAACTCTACATAGGAAAAAAGTGCAATGGGGCAGGGGAAGAGGATTTTTCTTGAAAGATGAAATAAACAAGAAATTGTATTCTCCTGTTGTTTAATGTGGGTATTCTAAATTAACTTTCAAAACAACTCTAAAAAGTGTTTTCATTTTAAGAGGATACTCACAGAGGTTAAATAACATGCTCAAGGTCACACAACTAAAAGAAGGGATTTAAAGCCCTAATGCTGTATCTATAAATACGCTCATGGTCTTTCTAGTATCACAAGCGTCTCATCAGGTTGAAAATTTCAAGTAATACAATGTACAAGTTACGATAGTTCTTCTTACAGTTTGTAAATGTCTTCAAGTCCCATATATTCCCAAAGGGGGAAATAAGACAATGAGAGGGAAAAAGTAATTAAAGAGTGGTGCCATCTTTGTCTCTCCTCTATGGATCTGACGTAGCTCTCCTATCATTTTGAAAAAAGAGGAAAAAAGAGGCAAAGATTGAAGAAAAACGGCGAAAGGAACAAAAGTGTGAAGACAGGCAGAACAATAAAGAGGACAGAAGAGACACAGAAGAATGAAAAAAAGAAATGAACGTTAGCCAAAGAATTGGCCAGAGAGTCAAAACCAGACAGAGACAGGGCGGAAAGAGCAGAGGAGAAAGAAATAGCCAGCCATTTGAAAAGGGAAACTGAAAGGAGGTAAGAGAAAACACAAGTAGCCAAAAAGATAAAGAGAGATGACTATCAGCTACACAGTCAGCAAAAGAGGAAGAGTCACAAAGACAGAGGGGAAAAAAGACATACAAACATTGGGCAATACAAACATATCTGGGATCTGGGGCTTTGTCAGCACCTACCTGGTGGACAGCACCTCAAGACAGCCTTACCTTCTTTTACCCTGAGGACAAATCTCCACTATTTTCCCCTGTTCCCCCTACCCCCGCCCCCCCGCCCCAACCTGGGGCGGGGGCGGGGGGGGGGGGGTTGATTTGGGGGTGGAGCAGGATCAGTATAGGAGGGCCAGTATAGAGAGTATAGAGAGTAGAAAATTCAGGGAAGATGAATTTGTTATTCCAGGTCCCAATAAGATCTTTATTAAGAAAGCAATTTCAAATTTAGAAGATACTTTAATAGAAGAATCAGTGAATTGTTACACCATATGTAAAATCTAAAAACAAAGATTTTTTTAAAATGGGGTCCTTTAAAAAAATAGTTGTTAAAAATTCAATCACGTGTAGAAAACTTGATGAAAACTATTTAAATTTCATGGAATGTCAAAAAAAGGCATATGAGTTAACAAAAATGCCAACAAACAGATCACTTCCTTTGAACTTCTTTGAATGACCTTTAACCATAATTAGCTAAGTAATTCTCAAGCTTTTTTGAGAAGTAAATCAGATCAAATCACTTTCCTACTTAAAACCCTATAATGGTTTCCCATTAAAATTAGGATAAAATTTAAACTTGTTACCATAGACCTAAAATCTTACCTAACCCACCCCCTTCCTACCTGTCTGACCTTGCTTTATATCACTCTCCCTCTTACTCACCACGTCACAGCTTTTCTTCTCTTCTTTGACTACTGTCACCAGCTACACTTTAAGGCATTACCTTGTTCCTCTACCTGGCACGCTGTTACCTTGGCTTCTCACGCAGCTGGCTCCTTCATCATTCAAACCTTAGTTCATATTTCATATCTTCTCAAAGTGTCTTTCTTTGATTGCCCTATTAATAACACCTATTTTACCCAAACCCCCAGCTATTCTCTAGCCTATCACCTTGCTTGATTTTTTTCTCTAACATTCATTATTCTATGAAAGTATCTTAATCATTTAGAAATAAAGTTGCCATATGCTTACACATGAAAATATAAGCTCTAAGGGCAACAATGCTGTTCTTTCTTTATTGGTATATCCCCAGGGCCAAGAATATGGTACATAGTGGGTGCTCAAATAACTGAATAAACAAATGGAAAAGTACAATACAGTTTTTATATTATAAATAAAATATGAGCTTAATAAAAATTCCTTGCAGAATCTTTACAGTTACAGACTGTTGTAGTTACAGATTGTTGTAGTCGAAAACTCCTAGCCAGAGAGATTTAGTCCTCAGTCTAGGCACGTGCGGCTCCAGTCACCATGTGAATGTTTAATATATTATAAAGCTTATTAAAACAGGAACTTTATTTTAATTTTTTGGATGTAAATTTCTCACTAGTGAACTATGCTTAAATGTCTTTTAATTGATAAATTTTAACTAACAATACATATTCAGTAGTCACTGTAAATAACAGATGCAAATCAGTACACTAATTGAATCCTCAGCTCTTGAATTTAAATTAGCATTCTCAGCCCAACATTTCAGTTTATTTGTGTCCTATATATTGCTTAGAGAAAGCCAAGATCATTTTTAATACCTATTTTATTGGAAGCATTACAATTTTTTTTAAAAAGAACTTCACCAAATAATATGCAATAAATTCAAAGTTGAAACAAATAAAACATTTAACAGGAACTGAACAAAATGCCTATTCACACATATCTTGAAAAGTATGCCTTATAAAGAGAAAGAGTTTTATGAACACATAGTACACTGCAAGCAGCAAAGCTTCCATATCACTACTATGTTTTAAGCCTCCTTATCTTGTATAATGTAAGTGATACTTGTAAGCTTGCAAGTGGCAAGCTTATCCTGAAGAATAAAATCAGAGCACAGACTAAGTCAAATAAGATCAGAAAGCCTGAACCCAGAAACAGATTGGATGATTGCTAGTCTCAAATTCTGAGGTCTGCATTGTTCTTTCCTTTATTCCAACTCTACTCCCAGAAATACATGATGAAAAATGGTCAATTTTCTCTCTATATATTGTCACCAAAAGATGTTACTGTTTTCTTCACTTCCTCTCACCCCTACCTTCATTAAGAACTTACTATCAGATGATGGACATGAGGCTTTTAACAAGTTTAATGTGGGTATCTAGAATTAATTTTTGAAATTATCTGACAAGCTGGCCAATCAAAAAAGCCTTAATAACTCTAAAAACAAAATTATCCTCTTTCTACTACCAAAGAAACAACAAAATCCCACCTACATTCAAATACAGTATAAAATGAAGCATTATATATCTACATACTGATATAAACCTTTATGATTAGTTTATAATTATATTCAGTTAAACAAAGTTAGACAACCAGTTTCCAAGGAGATAATATACAGCTTATGTACTTTGATTTCATTAAAAAAATAATGTATTTTTATAGATAAATCTCTAAAATATGACCTGAAATAATCTCTAAAATATGACCAAAAAACCTGATATAAAATCCAAACAAATAAAATATTATCAATTCTACTTTATTGAGAGCCAAAGTGCCTACATAATAACATGCAAGAATTTTAAATTCTTGAAAGCAAGTGTCAAGTACTAGACACAATTTCCATACACAGCAGGTAGTAAAGCAAGAAAAGAACTGACACAGTTACTCTCCTTAAAAGAGACATACAATGAAGAACTGTTATACAGCGCTAACATACTACAGATCTATGCATTAAAGATGTTGTGGCTATTAACAGTTTAAACCTTTACTGTATTTTGCTAATTGGTACATAGAACTTTAAAGCTTTTGAAAGATAAAACATTCCAGTCAGTTCAATTCTCTAGCATTGTTCAAGTACTGCAAGTAGGAACAAAGAGGAAAATAAATCTGCTTTAATTGCTGAAGAATCACAAATAGAGATGGCTGAATACTGTAGAGGAAAGACCTTTTGTTCCTTAAACAATTTTAATAAAGATCATTCTCTATTTTAAGTTTAAATAGTTCTTGTCTGTGTATTAAAACTATTATAACATTCATTTTCTCTGTACTTAGTATAAGTTTTTATATAGTTTGACTGTATGTGAAAATAATTTATTTTAATTGGGAGTATATTTTAGAACATGCTGCTCTATATTTATCACTTTTATTTAAAATAACTATATGAAAATTGATTTGACTTGTTTTAATCAGTGTTATATGTAAGATTAACTGAAGTTGTGTTAAAACAAATGACATGTCATTAATAAGAGGAGAAATATTTCTATTAAATGATAAATTAATGCTATTAATTTAATAGAATTCAGTAACTTAAGAGCATGTTTTTGCCATAAACATAAAATAAGCTATGTTAATATTAATTCATATGCTGAGGTATATTACAGCATATAATAGGAATATTATATGCAATTGAATGATCTTCTAAACATAAGCAATCACTATGTGATTAATGCTACTGGTACATAATACATTTACTGATTAACCTATACCAAAAGTATAGAAAGAAGAACATTTATTCCTAGCTATACTAAGTCTTAACATTTTTCATTACTTGGATTTTTTGTTTTCCAAAATCAACACACTGCCTCCTGTATCCTGCCCCCACCAAGTACTTGAAAAAAGGCCAATTAAAGAACGGCCATTTCAGTATAAAATTTACACTACCAAAATTATCAGTCATTACTTCTTTACAATTTTAAGCAATCGTATTGCTACAATTTTATACAATTTTAACAGCTACTCACCAATTTTTTTCAGTAGTTTATGGGTAATGTAAAATCAACAGGGAGCAATAATACATAGTTAAAAAAAAAAAAAACTATGCTGTTTCTAAAACCTAAAACTACCTAAAACTATACTGCAACCTAACATGTACATTTAGTCAACACTTCTCTCTTTTTAATAGTCTCATACAAATATAAGAATATAAATAAGCAACTGCAAAGTAAAAAACATTATTCCATATTTAGTGAGTCTTTAAGAAAAAAACTTTCATGCTAAACTGCCACCATGAAAGGTTCTCAAAGGCTGCTATTCTTTGATGTAAAATGAAATACTACTTAGTGAATAAAACATAAAAAACTCCTGTCTACCCTTCAAAGAGACATATCCTTTGACCCAGTGCTCCAGACTAAAGCCTTGAAATTTTTGCACAAGAATGCTGCATGAGCAAAGTCCAGACAAAACAGACACTTGAGATGCTAGAAGGCTGTATAACCCCAATTGCAGACACTACTCCTAATAATCTAGCAGAGATAGCGCTGCCATACACCAAAAGAAAGTAATCTCACCAAAAGAAAACTGACCCCTTAAAAAAAAAAAAAAAAGCAAGCAGTCAAAGCAAATGCAAGCCTTTAACTTAGGTTTATCTTTTTGTGCAGGTCACCTCATAATGACCAATTTTTAATTCAAGTTTGCAGACTTACAAAAAGTTTTCATCTATAAACTTTTAGTATTGTGGGAGGCAAAAATAGCATAAAATACAGGTGTTGCAAATATGATTTTATTTTGAAGACTTGCAAAAATCATTCATTTTTATAAAGTTGTTAGAGCAAATTCAAGCAAGGAAGAAATTTAAAACCTATTAATAATAAGTGACAATAAATTTCTATTAAATAACTTGTTGCTTGCAGACATTCTAAACTAGCAATATTATCACCCTGTTGGCTGAATGTGTTAATAACATGTGCTTAATCAAATAGCAATTACTTATTGTAAGTATCAACAAGTCACAAAGCTTTAATTACTGTGTTATTGCTATTTGGAAGTAATTGTCAAACAGCAAAACACAAATAGGCAACATTCAAATTACTGACTCTATTTTACACACACACCTAACTTTTAAATCAAGATATTAACACAGACTACTTAAAATGTCCAAAATATTAGGATTTTAGATTAATACTATATACTATCAAGTAATTTTTCAAAAAAAACTTAGAAATTAAAGCTATCGTTCACAACCCAAGCCACAGAGATTTGAGATTCACAGACTGCAAAAGAGAAAGGTTTCTTACATGCATGTATGTTGGGAATGCATGTATTACTAAGTATAACACCTTTATAAGATATAAAACAGGTGGTGCTTAATAGTTTTTAGACAAAATAAGTACCTAAATGAAAACAAACCACTGAAAGTATCAATATAAACACTGAAGGCCAGTGCCTGGCACACTTGAGGGCTCAGTAAGTATATATCAAATAAATAAATGAAGGAATGAAAGATGGCATATAATAATTTTATGGAGGTAATATGCTAATGTCAAACCATTGAGACTTATTTCACATTTTTATGAATAAACTGAAATAATTCTTGTATTTTATCACAGTAGTTTTTTAATCTTTTGTGTAAAATACTAACTATAACAGGTGACACTTAAATAGGTAATTGTGGAAAACAAGGAATCAGTATTTTAAAAATACTTAATACAAATGCTTAAAAAGCAAATAAAAAATACACCTATGCAGGTCTAATTTTTATGCTTTGTTTTGTGGGGAGCCTTTACTCAAAATCTTCAAAGAGTACTGAAAATTTAACTTCTCTCTTTTGTATAATACAAGTGAATATAAAAAGACAATGTGTTCACTGGACTTGGGTATTCATCAAATGTACTGAAAGGAGATTGGGGTGGGGTGGCATGAAGAAAAAAAGTTACTCTCTTAATAAAGCACAAAGACAAAGACATTCTTCACCCAACCTCCATGGTACAGCAATTCCTGCAACAGAAGCACAAGGGCCTAGCAAACAATCATTTGTAAGCTTTCCTTATTATCTGTAGGACATATTTGGAAATAATAATGGTACAACCCCCAAAAGTTTTTTCTTTTTAAACACTGTGCTTCTACATATATCAACAAGATTATTTTAAGACACTGTCATCTACTCTTTTAATATTTAACATTTTATTAGTTGCAAGAGTAAATGAAAAGGATAGCAGTTTATACACAACAGAGATTTTAAGAATGATTAAAAATTTGCCATGTACAGAATATAAAATTCATTATTAGCAGTAATCCAGGAATGACTACAACTTTATTCTCTGGAGATCTGTTTTCTAACAATGTCAACATTGTGTATAGTTCTAAAATGACAGAAAAGAATTCATTACACTAGAAAATGCCAAGTGGACTTTACCCCTCTACATTCTATACCTTAAAAAAGAAGAGGACAGGATACAAGTTATCAATATACAACTGATGCCCAGAATAAAACAATTTTTCTTTGTATGGTATTGATGTCCACAAAACACTATAAAAATTCCTTCAATTTTTTTTTTTACTTGTTACACACATTAAATTCAGCCTGTCAGAAGTAACAGTAAAAAAAAGAAATTTACTTGGTGACATGCCCTTTGAGCTAATCTAGTAACAGTTTTAAATAATAAGCAGCATATACCTAAGAGGAAAGAAATGAAACAGGACAGTACAAGTAAAAAAGTGTCTGAGGTCTACCTCTCCATGAAATCCACATAAGGAAGAAGTATGAGGACCTAATTTTAAGTTGCCTTACTAGACAGCTAAGATTAGAAGGAACAGAGGTAATAATCCCACCTTATCCTGCACCATACATCTGGAGCATCATGAGAAATCCTGGCAATAATGTTTTAAAACAAATTCAGTCAAACTAGAAGGTAATCAAGATGATGAATTAACTGAAACTCATAAAATGAATCAAAGCCCTGGGGATATATAAGCCAGGAAAGAGAAGACTTAGGAGAATAATTCTCTAAGATTTTGGTCTTTAGGATTCCTTTACACTCTCAAATATGATTGGGACTCCTATGAGATTTTATAAAATCTCATATATCTATAGGTATTTTATCATGCAAGAAATTAAATTGGAGAAAAACTTAGATATAGACTTAGCTTAAAATAATAATGATTATATACTAACATAAGTAATATCATAAAAATACATTTTCAAAAACTAAAAAATTGAGAAGAGCAGCACTTTTGAAAATCTCTAATGTCTAGTTTTATAGAAGACATTCTAACTTCTGTTCTTACATTCAAACTGGCCAAGTTGTTTTGCTTGTAATATGTGAAGAGAATTGATTACAGATATGTAATTAGAAAAGGGAGCAATAACTTAATATTCTCATTTTCACATTAAATCTATTGTTTGCTCTTGCACTTTAATTGATATCCATTCATGATTTTATAACATACGTTAACGGAAAACAGTGGTTCACACAAGTATGAAGATCTTCCAAATGTTAAAATATTTCATTACACAATATTTTAAAAGTCACATTCATTAATTTCACTACCAATCCCATTAAAATAGTCTTTAAGTATGGGGAAGCTGTCAAGCTCATTCAGATCAGTGACTAAGTTCTACAAAAATTCTCATTTTCACTTGAAATAAAGTTTATCACAGAAAACACTTTCTGGAAATGACAAGTTTATTTTTTAAAAAATGGCTTGGCTACCATGTACCAAAACCAGAACAATCATAATTTGCCTGTTGTCTGTTTTTTCACGTAAAAGTTCTTCCATGAAAAAAAGGACTAGATCCAGTTTGCAACACCAACTCAGTCATACAAGCGCTTTTCCTTGAGACAGCTGTCCTTCTGTATGCAGAAGAGTTTTATGCATACTTCTGTTCTGCTACATAGAACATTTTAAAAAGTATATGCACATTGAGTTTTTTTAAAAAACTAATAATTTTCACTGCTTTATCAAAGATATTAAGTGAAACTAGCTTTTTTCCTTTTTTTAAAGGCTCAAATGCAAGGAAATGAAGGGTACAAAGAAAGGATACACAGGGCCACTGCCTTGACTTAGGCTAGGGTGCTAACAGTTTTGCCACAGTTGTTTTTATAACAAGTGTCCATGTCAACACAGCGAAAGGGCAAATTAAGTCTTTGTATAATTATGAAAATAGTTTGACTTTGTAGGCCTTCTACAAAAGTCATGCTCCCTCAGCCCCAGCCAGTATTGTTTGAGAACCGTTGATTTTGGACCAAAGAACTGTTTTCAAATATACAGAAGGTGATCATGTAGAAATTGGCAAGCCCCGTATACTATTAGGCCAGCTCTTGAACCACTGGATATTATTTATAAAGAAGTAGCTTGGGGCTTCCTTAGTGGCTCAGTGATCAAAACTGCCTACCAATGCAGGAGACACCAGTTTGATGACTGGTCCCAGAGGACCCCACATGCCTCAGAGCAACTAAGCCTGTGGACCACAACTATTGAAGCTGTGCTCTACAGCACAGGAACCAGGAACGTCAACAGTGCTGAAGCCCACGTGCCCTAGGGAACTAGAGTGGCCCCCGCTCGCTGCAACTAGAGAGAAGCCTGTGCAGCAGCAAAGACACAGCACAGCCAACAAAATTAAGTTTTTTAAGAAGTATCTTAGCACCAAATTTGGAAATAATCTCTTCTGTTTAAAAAATCTGATTAATAATTCATGAACAGTAAAATCCAACCTTGGTTCTGACTCAAAAAAAATGAACACCAGAGTCAAACTACAGAACAGTCTGATCACCCCCTAAAATTTTCTAATGCCCTTTATAGTTAACTCCTCCTCCTACATCCAACCCTGAAAACCACTGATCAGTTTTTCTGTCCTGAGAGTTTTGCCTATTCTAAAATGTCAAATGCCAAATAAATGAAATCACACAGGATGTACAAAGTCTTTGGGTCTGGCTTATCAGCATAAAGCACTTGAGGTTCATCCATGGTGGTTCCTAATCAGTGTGTATAAATCGACTAAGTTGTTTCCTGTTTTTGGAATTATTAATAAAGCTATTAAAAACATTTACATGCAGGATTTTTTATAAACATAGATTTCATTTCACTTGGATAAATATTTAGAAGTGAAACTACAGGATTATATGGTAAAAACATGTTTCACTTTATAAGAAACTGCCACACTATTTTCCAAAACAGCTAATAGTTGTACCATTCTGGATTCCTCCTGTAAGAGTTCTAGCAGCTCTGTATCCTCACTAGCATTTGGTATGGTTAGTATTTTTTTTTAATAACTTATTTATTTTATTTTTGGTTGTGCCAGGTCTTCCTTGCAATGCGTGGGCATTCTCTAGTCACAAAGCACAGCTTCTAGGCACACGGGCTTCGGTAGTTGCAGCGTACAGGTTCTAGAACAGCGGGCTCAGTAGTGGTGTGCCAGCTTAGTTGCTCCGGGACATGTACAATCTTCCCAAACCAGGGCCTAAACCCATGTCCCTGGCACTGGCAGGCAGATTCTTACCCACTGTACCACCAGGGAAGCCCTGGTATGGTCAATTTTTTTAAGCCATTCAAATAAGTGTCTATAGTGGTATCTCACTGTAGTTTTAATATGCAATTCTAAAATCACTATGATGTTAAGCATCTTTTCATGTGTTTATATCCCATCTCAATATCTTCTGGGTACTGCCTGCTTGTTTTTGAGTTAATATCTTATTATTTAAAGTGGTTTTTATTTTCTGGATACAATTCCTTTATCAGAAACGTGTTTTGTAAATATTTTCTCCCAAACTATGGCTTGTATTTCCATTCTTTTAACAATGTCTTTCAAATTTCTTTGAAAATTTTATTTGTGAGGGAAGTCTAACTATAATTTTTTTTTAAAAAATGAATTATGCTCCAGTGTTATAGCTAAAAACTATTTATCTAATCCAAAGTTACCAAGATTTTCTCCTACATTTTGTTCTAAAAGTTTAACAATTTTCAGTTTTACATTTTGGACTATGAGTTTACATCTAGGGCTTTGAGTTAATTTTTAAGTATGGCACAGGCACAAATGGTTTTTTTTCCCCCCTGCATTTCAATATACAATTATTCTATCTTGATTTAAAGACTATTTTTCTCAATAAGAAAAAGCCTTCTAATAATTATGACTGATCAGTAACATAAAGAGCAGCATCAAAAGAAATGAGAATCAGCTGTTCTGTTCAAATTACCTTTCCAACTCTCCCTCTATGAAGTCCCCAGAGGGGGATGTCTTGAGGAAAGACAGGTCTTCTTCCCTCATGCACTTAATCCTCACCCTCTAACAGTTCAGCTTTCATCGTTTATTATTAATTGAATTCTCACATAAAATTTCTCTTGAATAAGAGGTTAAATAATTTTTTAGATGAAAAAAAACCTGATGCAGTAACAAAACTAGGTAACATCTGAAGTTATCCTTTGGTTTTAAATTCCTAAGATCCATTTTGTAAAAGTAGAATAACCACTGAAATTGATCCCCAACTAAGTTTAGTTTGTATGCTTAATCACTGGGCTTTAGACAGCATCACCTATATTAATTTAAAAAATATATCATGTAACAATATTCAATAGAAATCATAATAATGGCTATTTCCCTTAGCTTCCAATTAAGATTCTGCTGCTGCTGCTGCTAAGTCGCTTCAGTCATGTCCGACTCTGTGAGACCTCATAGATGGCATCCCACAAGGCTCCCCCATCCCTGGGATTCTCCAGGCAAGAACACGAGTGGGTTGCCATTTCCTTCTCCAATGCATGAAAGTGAAAAGTGAAAGTGAAGATGCTCAGTCGTATCCAACTCTTAGCGACCCCATGGACTACAGCCCACCAGGTTCCTCCGTCCATGGGATTTTCCAGGCAAGAGTACTGGAGTGGGTTGCCATTGCCTCCTCCGAATTAAGATTCTAGCTTCTATCTAATTTCAGATACAAATACAATAGTAGTGTTGAGTAATAAAAATGGTATATTAAGTTAATAAATGGGTTTACCTTATGTATCAGTGACAGTAAAATGCTGTTTCTACATCTTTTAAGACACTCATGAGGATTTACTTCACATTTTGAAATTTTTTTTTATCACTAATGATATATATTTTTAGAATCATTTTTGTTCAAAATGCAAACATAATCAACTTCAACTGCTCAGTATTTCGGAGGTACTCTTCAGACCCTAGTCTTATCATTTTGCCACTTATCATGTTTGCCACTCAATAGTGTGTAGGAACAAGAAGACATAAAACCCCTACTGGCATTATATTACCTATTTGATTACTTAACACTTCCATTTTAATATAAACCTAAATGAATGGGTAAAACTTTGGTTTGAAAATTACCTGTGGGTTTTAGTTTTCCATGTTAAGTATCAATTCAAGAACTATGAATAATTATACATAAGACTTCAACTCATTTCAACTGGAATATCATACTAATATATTGACCACTATACTTTAAGAAAAACATAACAAAGCTGGGGAAAATCTAAAAAGAAGAACAAAACTCATTAAAAAAGTATACAACTGACTTTAGGGAATATCATTAAAAACACAAAACTCAAAGCAGTTTGTATATCTCTGGTATGATTCACAGCACCTTTTTAGAGCAATGGATTGTTGTTGGACTTACTCATTTTGTGAACTAGTAAGAAACGCTACTGACAAACTCTAAAATTTGAAACTTCACTGTAGACAGTAAACCTCATAATACCGGAATGAGAGAGTAATCTCTTGAGGCTTTAAAGAGATAGTCAATGGAAAAAGTAAAATAATAGTATCCTCATTAACTTATGAACACGTGGCATGTGTAAATCCTCTTCCTCTCACACACATATCTGCCTCATTGCTTTCATACTTGACTAAGCAAATGATATTTAGGGAGTTTTTGTTTGTTTTTTTGCTATGCCTCACAGTGTGCAAGATCTTAGTTCTCCAAACTATGGATGGAACCCGGGGCTCCCCTGCAGTGGAAGCTTGAAGTCTTTACTACTGGACCATCAGAGAATTCCCAGCAAGTGATATTTGATTAACATTTGATGAATAGGTAGATGGTACTTGAATGAAGGGCTAGTGAATTGGTAAAAAGCAGCTAGGCATAATTAACTGAAATCTCAATGCCCTAAAGCAGTAAAGAACAGCAAGGGCCAGGCTTGGTGAGGCTGAAGCACAGTTATATAAAAGACAGAGATACAAGATAAACTTAGAAATGTAGGAGTTAAATCACAAAAGACTTCAAAGGCCATGATAGGATTTTAATGTTTACTCTCAGGTCAGTAAGAAACACCAAAGGATTTTAGACAAGAGGATGATACAACCAGCATTTTAAAAAGACTATTCTGGTCATCCTGTGGAAAATGAATTAGAAGAAGATTAAAGTATCTATGGAGATCAATTAAGAAACACCACAGCAATCCAGCCTTAACTAGAACGATGGCAAGGTCAGTACAGAGATCTAAGAAAGAATTTAAAGAAAAAACCAACCAGTCTTAAGCATAAGCAGACTTCCAAACTGTCCATTTACTTCTCTATTTATTATTTATCTGTTTATATCTTTAAGGTGCAAATAAAAACTTAAATATGACCTATTATTTAAATTATGTTTACAGGTTCAAAATGAAGTTGCAAAAGAATGTACAATCGGAAGGAGAGTAGTGAAGAAACATACCAACATATCTGATCATTGTAAACCAAATATAGAATGAAAAGTATGTCTATACAATTGCATGTTTTTACTAGACGTCTTAGAAACTTTTTACAGAATGCATACTGTTGTATGACAGAAACGTAATAACAAGTTGCATCTGAAGTAACACAGAAAAATTTTATGTGAGTACCAAAATTTAATCTGCTACTGATCAACAGAAGAACATTATCCATTTGTTGGTAGTTGTAACCACTCATACATAACGCAGAAATAGGATGTGTATGAGTATATACACACATATATACACACAGTGACAGTAACAATCATTGGCTCCAGAAAAACCCAGTATACTTAATTTTAGATGGTACTAGTGTGTCTTACAATTTAACTGAGAAAATCACAAATAGTATATTCATTACAAAACCAAAAAAAAAAAATTCTGGTGTCTACTTATAAACATCACAAAAATGGAAGCCTTTTGTAATTTTAATTTGATGTTTGTATATGACAATATTTGTGTAAAATGCTTAACACAAATTATCCTTTTATCTTAAAATTTATATACAGTCAAGAAATCACTATCCTAGAAGAACCCTGACCACCATACTGAAAAATCTGTTGTACAAAAATAACCCTGAAGGCAGAATCCTAGCAGTGTATAGCAGAAAATTCTTACCAATTTTTCATCAACTGCTATGAGCTGCGTGTCTCGAGTTTGGTCCTGTGCCAGCCTCCATGTGGAAGTGCTCAACGACCTGCAGTGCGAGACTTTAAGTTAAAAAATGATCCATGCAACGAGAAAAGAGAGGCAGACAAATCTTACATAAACCAGCTACTTTAACAGTATCAGTCTTATAAAACAAAAAGAACAGAAAGAAAGAGGGCACAAAAAATCCTTTTTCTCCACAATTAGTTCTGTCTGCTGAGATTTTGGCAGAGTCTCACTAGACAGTTCACAAAAGGCTGCACTTTATGGCAGTCTATAGGCTCTCAGTCATAGAAGGCCCCCAGTAACAAGAACTGTTCTGCTCTCTATAAATGTACACTGGCTAGTTTGTCATTATGAGGAGGAAAAATGCAGAGCTATATCAACCCTTCTGGAAGGCCAATTCCTAAAGGATGCCATCAGAAAGAAACAAATATCTCAATCAAATTCTTAGTGGAATAAAGAAAAGGCTGTGCAATTAACACAAGATTAACAAAGTTTCTTTGCTCTAATTTCAAATCAAAAGTAGTTTAAATAGGAATGATTTATATGATCATTTAATATTATTGTTTTAATCATGGATCCCATTCACAGAATTGAAGAAAGTCTGAATAGTTAAAATAGAAACATTAAGCCAGCAAAAAATCAGGACAGAATCTAACTCTTTTACATTAGTACGGTCTCACCCTCAACCCAAAGAAGCCTGGCGCTAGTGGTAACGAGCCTGTCTACCAATGCAGGAGATATAGAGATGCGTATTCCATCCATGGGTCGGGAAGATCCTCCGGAGGAGGAAATAGCAGCCCACTCTAGTATTCTTGCCTGGAAAATTCTATGGACGGAGGAGCCTGGCGGGCTACAGTTCATGTGATCACAAAGAGTTGGACACGACTGAGCGACTAACACTACTACTACTAACAGATTTCTAAATTTCATGTACACATTGTAGTTTATACCAATGAATGTAATAGCCATCAATGATTGTGACAATTTAGCTTTTTTAAATTTTGCAAAATATTAAGCCATCCTATGTAGATTTCTTTTTTGAAAGTAAATTAATATATACAATTGACTCAAGCCAGCTGAATATACAGTATTCAAATTCAATTCTTTCACTTAATGTAATATAATCACCATCATAATTTTGATGTTGCTGTTCAGCCACTAAGTCATGTCCAACTGTTTTAAGATACAACATAACCACCAATAATTGATGCAAAACTTCACGCCAATGTTTAATTTTCAATAGATACACGGTTTTATGAAAAAAAAATCTACTTACTAACAACATAAAGATGACTCATAATACAAAGGGTTTTATTTCATGAACATATTTTCTAAAAAAGGTTCATTATTTTCCCAAATTAATACCATTCATTACCAATGTAAATACCCTGCTCAGAAATATATCCACAAAAAAGAATATATAACAGAGTATAATTAAGCACCTCTGAAATCTATTTACTCTGGAAATCACTAAGATCAATAACCACATTTTGAATACTTTTAACCAAATCCATATAATGCAAGAAAAAAAAAGGCAATGAAAAGGGTACTCAGGAAAACCTGAAATATTAGAAGTATTAGAAA
Organism: Ovis canadensis; assembly: GCF_042477335.2. Lineage (NCBI taxonomy): Eukaryota > Metazoa > Chordata > Mammalia > Artiodactyla > Bovidae > Ovis > Ovis canadensis. Next base: position 38,516,333 of record NC_091260.1, read on the forward strand.
ATGTAGCTATATTACAAGGAAATGAAACTATATAATTCCTCTAATGAACAGAAGTATTAGGCCAAAATAGTACAAATTAGACAGATTAAAACTATAATCCATGAACTGTGCAATTTTAAACTGTGCAGATTTGACTGATTTAAAGAATTTTAAGTTGTATGATAAAATCTTAATTGTAAATTAGTCAAAACACAAAATAAATTTTTTAAAACTTCTAAAGTATATATACTTTAAGGATATGTTGTTTAGTCGCTAAGTTGTGTCTGACTCTGTGACTCTATGGACTGCAGCATGCAAGGCTTCCCTGTCCTTCACTATCTCCCACATTTGCTCAAACTCATGTCCATTGAGTTGGTGATCCCATCCAACCAACTCATCTTCTGTTGACCCCATCTCCTCCTGCTTTCAATCGTTCCCAGCATCAGTGCCTTTTCCAGTGAGTTGAAACTTTGTGCCAGGTGGCCAAAATACTAGGGCTTCAACTTCAGCATCAGTCCTTCAAATGAATACTCAGAGTGGATTTTCTTTAGGATTAACTGGTTTGATCTCCTTGCAGTCCAAGTGACTCTCAAGAGTCTTCTCCAACACCACAGTTTGAAAGCATCAATTCTTTAATGCTCAGCCTTCCTTATGATCCAACTCTCACATCTTTACATGACTACTGGAAAAACCATAGCTTTGACTAGACAGACTTTTCTTGGCAAAGTGATGTCTCTGCTTTTTAATACACTATCTAGGTTTTGTCATAGTTTTTCTTTCAAGGAGCAAGTGTCTTTTAATTTCATGGCTATAGTTATTGTGTGCAGTGATTTTGAAGCCCAAGAAAACAAAGTCTGTCACTATTTCCATTGTTTCCCATCTATTTGCCATGTAGTGATAGGACTGGATGCCAAAATCTTTGTTTTTTGAATGTTGAGTTTTAAGCTAGCTTTTTCCACTCTCCTCTTTCACCTTCATCAAGAAGATCCTTAGCTCCTCGTCACTTTCTGCCATTAGGGTGGTGTCATCTGCATATCTGAGGTTATTGATATTTCTCCTGGCAATCTTAATTCCAGATTGTGCTTCCTTCAGCCCAACATTTCACATGATGTACTCTGTATATAAGTTAAATAAGCAGGGTGACAATATACAGCCTTGATGTATCGGGCTTCCCTGGTGGCTCAGACAGCAAAGAATCTGCCTGCAGCGTGGGAGACCCAGGTTCAATCCCTGGGTCAGGAAGATTCTCTGGAGAAGTAAATGGCAACCCACTCCAGTATTCTTGCCTGGAAAATCCCATGGATGGAGGAGCCTGGAAGGATACAGTCCATGGGGTTGCAAAGAGTTGGACACAACTGAGCCACTTCACTTTCCCAATTTTGAACCAGTTTGCTATTCCATGTCCAGTTCTAACTGTTGCTTCTTGATCTGCATAACAGGTTTCTCAGGAGGCAGGTAAGGTGGTTTGGTATTCCTCTCTCTTTAAGAATTTTCCACAGTTTGTTGTGATCCACACAATCAATGGCTTTAGCATAGCCAATGAAGCAGAAGTAGACATTTTTCTGGAACTTTCTTGCTTTTTCTATGATCCAACAGATGTTGGAAATTTGATCTCTGGTTCCTCTGCCTTTTTTAATTCCAGCTTATATACTTGGAAGTTCTCAGTTTATATACTGTTGAAGCCTAGCTTGAAGGACTTTGAGCATTACCTTGCTGGCATGTGAAATGAGTGCAATTGTGTGGTAGTTTGAGCATTCTTTGGCATTGCCTTTCTTTGGGTTTGGAATGAAAACTGACCTTTGCCAGTTCTGTGGCCACTGCTGAGTTTTCCAAATTTGCTGGCATACTGAATGCATCACTTTAACAGCATCAACTTTCAAGATTTGAAATAGCTCAGCTGGAATTCCATCACTTCCACTAGCTTTCTTTGTAATGATGCTTCCTAAGGCCCACTTGACTTCACACTCCAGGGTGTCTGGCTCTAGGTGAGTGATCACACCATTGTAGTTATCCAAAGTCATTAAAATCTTTTTTGTATAGTTCTTCTGTGTGTTCTTGCCACCTCTTCTTAATATCCTCTGCTTCTGTTAGGTCTATACTGTTTCTGTCCTTTATTGTGCCCATCTTTGCATGAAATATTTCCTTGGGATCTCTAATTTTCTTGAAGAGATCTCTAGTCTTTCCCATTCTATTGCTTTCTCTATTTCTTTCCACTGTTCACGTAAGAAGGCTTTCTTATCTCTACTTGATATTCCTTGGAACTCTGCCTTCAAATGGGTATATCTTTCCCTTTCTCGTTTGCATTTTGCTTCTCTTCTTTTCTCAGCTATTTGTAAGGCCTCCTCAGACAACCATTTTGCCTTTTTGCATTTCTTTTTCTTGGAGATGGTTTTGATCACCACTTCCTGTACAATATTATGAACCTCAGTCCATAGTTTCTTCACGCACTCTAACAGGTCATAACCATTAGTGAAAATATTAGTCGCTCAGTGGCAAGCAATTCTTTGCAACCCCATGGACTGTAGCCTGCCAGGTTTCAATGCCCACTGAATTCACAAGACAAGAACACCAGAGTGGGTTGCCATTACCTTCTCCAGAGGATCTTCCCAACCAAAGGATCGAACCTAGAGTTGTCACCAGGGAAACCCTCATACTCATGAGGATAGTTACCAAAAAAATAATAAGTATTGGTAGAATATGGAGAAATAAGAACTCTTGTGCACTGCTAGTAAGAATGTAAAATGCAGCTGCTGTGGAAAACAGCAGGGCAGTTTCTAGAAAAATGAAACAGTATTAACATATGGTCCAGCAATTCCACTTATGGGTACATCCACAAAATAATTGAAAACAAAGACTCAAATAGATACTTGTACACAAATATTCATAGCAGCATTATTAGCAAAATCAAAAAGCAAAAACTGCCAAATATTAATAATCATATTTTAGTTGACCATGTATCATAACACTAGGAAGTTAAGTATATATGTAGAAATAACTAATATGCAATGATTAGTAAATAAATGGGAATTTTATTTTGCTATTGTACTTATTTTTGAGAAACTTGGAAATTTAATTTGCTCCATGAACTTGCCTTGCTATCTATCCATTTCTTTTGTTAACTGTGTATGTGTGAAGTCGCTCAGTCACGTCCAACTCTTTGCGACCCCGGCAGCCCACCGGGCTCCTCCGTCCCTGGGATTCTCCAGGCAAGAATACTGAAGTGGGTTGCCATTTCCTTCTCCAGGGGATCTTCCCGACCCAGGGATGGAACCCCAGTCTCCTGCATTGCAGGCAGACGCTTTATCCTCTGAGCCACCAGGGGAGCCTTTTGTTAACTGACCTGTTTACATTTCTAAGTTTCTTAAGTGTTAATCTAAATTCTGAGCTCAAAGGATAAACCATGAGAGCTGTGATGTTATCAATTATTATTAGAGTATACGATCAATTCTATTTAGTTTTTTGTATAAATTTCCTGAAAGAAAATGAGGTATCCTGGAAATGGATATTATAAGATATTATTTCTAACTGATTTTCCTACTTATTGTTGTGTCTATGAACAAATCATTTAACCCCTCTGCATCTCAATTTCATTTTTGTATATTTATAACATGAAGACTGGTTGCTCTTTTTCTAATGATGAGTCTATGTTATTCTATTAAGTGGAACAGATCATAGTTCTAGTTTGTTTTAAAAGGCAATCTTTTTGCCTGAAAATTCCCAAGGACAGAGGAGCCTGGTGGGCAACAAAGGGTCACAGAGTTAGACATGACTGAGCACCTAAGCAAGCTTACAGAGAAAATTTAAACTGTCTTCATCATACTGCACTCACCTGACAGAAGCAAGAAAGACCTAATTATTAACAGGAAAAATAAACACCAGAGGTCAAGAGATCATTTAATATTCTGGGAAAATATGCAGAGTAAAAGGAAAGGCAAAGATCTACAAAAGACTTGGCTAAATTCAGTGGAAACAACAGAGAATTTCTAATATATGCACAAATAAATTATTTAATTCTAGTTTAAATTTATTCCAATAATGTCCAATCTTCACCTAAGCAATTAATATCATCTTAAAATGTTCAACTGATCAAGTAAAAATTATAATACCCTGCTAGTAGATATCTTATGCTTTTCTGAGCCAGGCAGAACTTGTAGCAGGAACTAACAGCTGTTGTGCCAGGGGGTACAACCCAAGCTAAAACCTTAAACTAATTCTTTGAGACTCATCCAACGGACTAAGAAAAGATCTGTGTAAGAGGGATAAGAGTAATTATGCTCACATACCAAACTTTGGAATGGAACTGAAGAGTATAAGGAGGAGAATGTGAGCAAGGGTAATTTTGGAGGGCAGTAACAAAGAACCTGAAGGGCATAATAGAAATCATAAAGGAGAAAGAAATATGCTTAAGTCTATACCAACAGGATATCAAAATAAATATATATGAGTTTAACAAAGGGGATAAGAAATATAAATGTTGTGGTAATGACAGTAATAATATTACAAAATACAAGGAATATATGAAAAGTTCATATTTATAAAGGCCAAATCATTGAGCTATATGGGTTATTAAGCAAAAACTTTACTGGTTTGGAATGCCTTAAGGAAAGGAATTGAGTTGCTGTAACTTATAAACAATGGCATGTCTTATAAACAATGAAAGCTAGTTTACCATAAAGATGTCAGTTATTAATCTACAAATTAAATATAATAATTATGAAACTTCTAACAGAATTTTTATAAAGTTAGATGATTCTCATGAGGGAAAAATGATTCACAAAAACAGCCAAGAAAACTTTGAAAAACAATCAGAGGCATATTTCAGAGATGTTGCAGGTTCACTTTCAAACTACTGCAATAAAGGAAATATAGCAATAAAGAAAGTCACAAATGTTTTGGTTTGCTGAAGCATATAATAGTTATATTTATACTATACTATAATCTAGTAAGTGTGCAATAGCATTGTATCTTTTTAAAAAAATGTTCTTTAATTTTAAAATACTTTATTGCTAAAAAATGCAAAGCATCAACTGAGACTTCAAGTCACAATCGTTCTGAAATAGTAAATCAAGGATCAGTGATCACTGTTTTAAAAAAAAGGTGGTAACAATAATGAAAGAGTTCGAAATAAAGTGAGAATTCTCAAAACGTGACAGACACAACTGACCGAATGCTGTTGGGAAATGGTGCTGACAGACTTGATCAATGCAGGGTTTCCACAAACCTTCAATTACTGTATCTGTGAAGCACAATAAAATAAGGTATGCCTGTATAAGGCAGGATTCACCTTACCAATTAACAGGCTATAGCAATTAAAATATCTTGGTGTTAGCACAGGCACACACATACAGATCAAATAAACAGTTCAAAGTACAGAAACAAATTACTTAGATCTGTAAATTTATTATATAATAAAAGTGCAATTTCAAATCTGTGGTGAAAAGCTAGAATATTCAGTAAATGATACTGAGACAACCAGCTATCCTTCCATGGAAGAAAAATATTTAAATCCTCTTATAAAATAGTTATATACCAAGGAATTCCAAAATTACTGGGATAAAACATAAGAATTTTAAAAATTTAAAAAATACAATATCCACTGGACTTTCTTGGTGGTCCAGTGGTTAAGAATCCACCTGCCAATGAAAAGACATGGATTTGATCCCTGGTCCAGGAAGGCCCACATGCCACAGAGCAACTAAGCCTGTGCACAGTGACTAAGCCTGTGCTCCAGAGCCTGTGCTCCAGAGCCTGTGCAGTGCAGCCGCTGAGCCCACACCTGGAGCCTGTGTCCCGCAATGAGAGGAGCCACTGCAGCGAGACCATGCTCTACAACGAAGAGCAGACCTCATCTGCCCCGACTAGAGAAAGCCCATGCACAGCAAAGACCCCGCACAGACGAAAACAAGTAATTAATTTTTTAAAGAGACTATCCATGAGCTGTAGAATATCTACAAAGCAAAGTAACTTCTGAACAATAGAAGGTGCTGCAGACTAAATTCAAGGAAAAATCAGAGATAATAAGCACAGTACACAGAGAGAGTAGAGGAATCAAGAAAAAAATCACCCCCAAAATTAGAGGAATAAAGCATAGGGTATGAACACAGTAGACATTAATGCCAACTATGTTGCTATCACCTTAACAACTTATTGACCAGAGACATATTAATATGTCTTTTGTTACCTCAGCATTACTAACCAGAGATGTTTCAGTATTCACTTACATAATAAATCACCTGCCACAGGCATTAGTTTCTGCAATAATGCCCCAGTCAATGTGTTAAATGTGAATAGACTATACCAACGGGAAGAGAAAATGTGTCAAGTAATGAAAATAAAAACCCAGGACCCAGTGATGTTTCCTGAAAGAACCCCATTTTAAATACAGACACAGACATTAAAAGTAAAGAAATGAACAACAACAAAAAAGAAAAGAGATGGAGAAAGACACACCATGCTTACAGAAATCAAAGCTTACTTCTGTAGCTTTATTAATCTCTAGGCAAATTTCAGCAAAAAGAACATTATCACAAATAAAGAAGGGCGTTACATCATGATAAAGGAGTCAATTCTCCAAGAAAACATTAACAGTTCTACAGGTGTATATGCCACCTTTAGAGCATGCAAAATATGTGAGGAAAAAACTAAAAGAACTGTGAGGAGAAACAAAGAAATCTATTAGTATAGCTGGAGACTTCAATACTCTTTCAATAGCAATTTGACAGAGCCACTAGGCAGAATATCAGTAAGGATATAGTTGAACTGAAAAGCCCATTCAATCAACGGAATTTAATGGACATTTATGGAATGCTTCATCCAACAACAGAAGAATATACATTAATATATATACATGGAATATACATGGAACAGTCACAAAGACAGACCACCTTCTTGGCCATAATACACATTAACAAAACAAAACAAAAAAAACCACTCCATGTATATGCTCAGTTAAAAATGAAATTAAACTAGAAATCAGTAACAGAAAAATAGAAAAATCCCTAATTACAGTTGACCCTCTAACAACACGCATTTGAGCTGCACAGGTCCACTTACACATAGATTTTTTTAAAGTACATACATGTACTATAAATGCATTTTCCCTTCCTTATGACTTCCTCAACATTTTCTTTTCTCTAGCTTACTTTATTGTAAGAATATAGTATATAATATATACAACATACAAAATAACTTAATCAACTATTCATGTTATCAGTAAGGCTTTTGGCCAACAGTATGCTATTTGTAAGATATTAAGTTTGGAGGGAGTCAAAATTATACATGAATTTTCAAATTCACAGAGAAGCAACTCTAACCCCCATGATACTCAAGAGGTAATTGTATTTGAAGACTAAACAACATACTTCTAAATAACTTAAAGGTCAAAAGAGGAATTCTCAAGAGAAATTCTTAAGTATTTTGAACAAAATGAAAATACATTTCAAAATGTTGTGGGATACACCAAATGCAGTGTTTAGAAATTTATAACACTGAATGTATATATTAGAAAAAAAGAAAAATTCAACCACCTAAGTTTCCACTATAAGAAACTATAGAAGAGAGCAATGAATATAAACCTCAGGCATTTCCACTGGGGCTTTGTTCTATACTCTGGGTTTGGGCCACAGGCTGTTCCCACAGCAACATGAACTTAAACAACAGCCTCTATCACAAAGCACACATTTCTGTCAGACTCTCCATTCGGGCCCTCAAAGACCTGCTATGGTGTGGACTGGACCAAAGCCCGCAGCTCATGTCTGAAGAACCTTCTTACGCGAATGATTGGCTGTTCCTCCCAATCGTAGCTCTGAACTTGTGGGTGTGAAACACCTTGAAACAGTCCCTGCAGAAGGCTTCTCCTCTTATATCCCCAGGGCAGGTAACCGTCTCAACACTAAGACCCGGGTACACCCAACTGCCTGCGGGCACGAGTGCTGGACACCTCGTACCAGACAACCAGCAAGACAGTAACACAGCCATTCTCATCAAAAGAGAGGACGCCTATAGCCATACTAAGCTCACAGACACCTCAAACCATACCACCTGACACAGTCCTTCCCCTAAGAAGGTAAACACTCCGCATCACCCACCAGAGTGTAGATTACTGTCCCTCCCACCAGGAAGCCTACACAATCCCCTGGACCAACCTCACCAACCAAGGGCCAAACAACAGAAGCAAGTGTAAAGGAGCCTGCAGTGGATAGAAAGGAGATCATAAACAAAGTAAGTAAAATAAAAAAAAAAGATACAAAAAAAATATGCTGCAGATGAAGAAGCAAGGTAAAAACCCACAAGATCAAATAAATGAAGAGAAAATAGGCAATCTACCTGAAAATAATTCACAGTAATGACAGTAAAGATAACTCAAAGACTCAGAATGGAGGCACAGACCGAGAAGATACAAGTAATGTTTAACAAAGACCTAGCAGAACTAAAAAACAATCAGTGAGAAACACAACTGAAGTGGAAAACACACTAGACGGAACCACTAACAGAATAAATGAGGAAGAAGAACAGATAAGTGAGTTAGAAGATAAAATGATGAAAATAACTGCTGTGGAGCAGAATAAAGAACAAAAAGAAATGAAGACAGTCTCAGAAACTTTTAGGACAACATTAAATGTACCAATGGAAACAGTGATGGACTTTATTTTCCTGGGCTCCTAAATCACTGCAGACAGTGGCTGTAGCCACGAAATTAAAAGATGCTTGCTCCTTGGAAGAAAAGCTCTGACAAACCTAGACAGCATATTAAAAAGCAGAGACATTACTTTGCAACAAAGGTCCATCTAGTCAAAGCTATGGTTTTTCCAGTAGTCATGTATGGATGTGAAAGTTGGACTATAAAGAAAGCTGAGCGTCAAAGAATTGATGCTTTTGAACTGGTTTTAGAGAAGACTCTTGAGAGTCCCTTGGACTGTAAGGAGATCCAACCAGTCCATCCTAAAGGAAATCAGTCCTGAATATTCAGTGGAAGGACTGATGCTGAAGCTGAAACTCCAATACTTTGGCCACCTGATGAGAAGAACTGACTCATTTGAAAAGACCCTGATGATGGCAAAGACTGAAGGTAGGAGGAGAAGGGGATGACAAAGGATAAGATGGTTGGATGGCATCACTGACTTGACAGACATGAGTCTGAGCAAGCTTCAGGAGTTGGTGATGGACAGGGAAGCCTGGCATGCTGTAGTCCATGGGGTCGCAAAAAGTTGGACACGACTAAGCAACTGAACTGAACTGACTGAAATGTACCAACAGTCAAACTGTACAGGTCCCACGAGAAAAAAAAGAAAAGGTTTGAGAAAATATTTGAAGACATTATAGTTGAAAACTTCCCTAACATGTTACCAGCAGTCATGTACGAATGTGACAGTTGGACAATAAAGAAGGCTGAGTGCAGAAGAACTGATGTTTTCAAACTGGGGTGCTGGAGAAGACTCTTCAGAGTCCCTTGGAATGCAAGGAGATCAAACCTGTCAATCTTAACGAGAATCAACCCTGAACATTCACTGGAACAAATGATGCTGAAGCTGAAGCTACAATACTTAGGCCACCAGATGTGAAGAGCTGACTCATTGGAAAAGACCCTGATGCTGGGAAAGATTGAGGGCAGGAGGAGAAGAGGATGACAGAGGATGAGATGGTTGGATGGCATCACTAACTCAATGGACATGAGTCTGAGCAAACTCAGGGAGATGGTGAAGGACAAGGAGGCCTGGCGTGCTGTAGTTCATGAAGCTGGAAAGAGTCAGACATGACTTAGTTACTGAATAACAAGAGAATAGGAAAGGAAATAGCTCACCCAAGTCCAAGTAGCACAGAAAGTTCCATACAGAATAAACCCAAGGAGAAACATACCACAACACATATTTGTCCAAGTAACAAAAATTAAATTCAAAGAAAAAAATATTAAAAGCAGAAAGAGAAAAGCAACAAATAATATCCGAGGGAATTCCCATAAATATATTAGCTGATTTTTCAGCAGAAACTCTGCAGGCCAGAGGCAGTGGCAGGATATATTTAAAGTGATGATAGGGAAAAACCAACCACCAAGATAACTCTACCCAGCAAGGATCTCAATCAAATTCAACTGAGAAATCAAAAGTTTTACAGACAAACAAAAGCTAAGAGAATTCAGCACTACCAAACCAGCTTTACAACAAACGCTACAAGAACTTCTCTAGGTGAGAAACACGAGAAGACAGACATACAAAAGAAAAAAACATACAAAAAGAAACTCAAAACAAAATTAAGAAAATGGTAACGGTAACACACATTATCAATAATTACCTTAAATGGAAATGCATTAAGTATTCCAACCAAACAACACTGACTGGCTGAATGGATACAAACATGAGGCTTGTATAGTTGCTCTCTACAGGAGACCCACTTCAGATCTAAGAAGACATATAGACTGAAAGTGAGGGGATGAAAAATATGTTCTATGCAAACAGAAATGAAAAGAAAGCTGGAGTAGAAATACTCATATCAGACAAAATAGACTTTAAAATAAAGACTATTTCAAGAGACAATGAAGGATACTAAATAATGATTTAAGGATCATTTCAAGAAGATATTAATCATAAATATTTATGTGCCCAACACAGGAACACTTCAGTGTATAAGGCAAATGCTACCAGACATGAAAGGAAGAATCAGCAATAACACAATAACAGTAGGGTACTCTGGCTCAGACAGTAAAGCGTCTGCCTGCAATGAGGAAGACCTGGGTTCAATTCCTGGGTCAGGAAGATCCCCTGGAGAAGGAAATGGCAATCCACTCCAGCACTCTTGCCTGGAAAATCCCATGGATGGAGGAGCCTGATAGGCTACAATCTAGGGGGTCGCAAAGAGTCGGACACGATTGAGCGACTTCACTTCACTTCACTCTAACACTACTCTTGTACCAATAGATAGATTATCCAAACAGAAACTTGATAAGGAAATGCAGCCCTTAAATGACACGTCAAACTAGATAGACTTAACATTTATAGGACATTCCATCCAAAAAAGGCAAAATACACTTTTGCTCAAGTGTACATGGAACATTCTCTATGACAGATCACATTTTGGGTCATAAACCAAGCCTTGGTAAATTTATGAAAACTGAAATCTTATCAAGCATCTTTTGCAACCACAATGCTATGAGGTTAGAAATCAATTACAGGGAAAAAAAACTGTAAAAAACACAAACATGGAGGCTAAACAATACGTTACTACATAACAAAGACATCACAGTGAAGAAATCAAAGAAGAAATTTAAAAAATACTTAGAAACAAATGACAATAAAAACACAACAACCCAAAACCTATGAGACATAGCAAAAGCAAATCTCAGAGGGAAATTTATAGCAATAAAATTCCTCCTCGAGAAACAAGAAAAATCTCAAATAAACAGCCTAACTTTTCACCGAAAGCAACTAGAGAAAGAACAAATAAAACCAAAGTTAAAGGAAAGAAATCATATAGATTAGAGGAGAAATAAATGAAATAGAAATGAAGAAAACAATAGCAAAGATCAGTGAAACTAAAAATGCATAGTTTGAGAAGATAAACCAGATAAACAAAGTGAAGTGAAAGTTGCTCAGTCATGTCCAACTCTTTGTGACCCATGGACTGTAGCACACTGGGTTTCTCTGTCCATGGAATTCTCCAGGCCAGAATACTGGAGTGGGTAGCTGCTCCCATCTTCAGGGGAATCTTTGGAACCCAGGAATCAAACCCAGGTCTCCTATGTTGCAGGAGGATTCTTTACCATCTGAGCCACCAGATAAACGTTTAGCTTCCCTCAAGGAAAAAAGGTAGAGGATTCAAATCAATAAAATTAGAAATGGAAAAGGAGAAATTACAGTGGACAATGCAGAAACACAAAGGATCATAACAGACTATCACAAGCAACTATATGCCACTGAATTGGACAATCTGGCAAAAATAGACAAATTCTAAAAAAGTATAACCTTCTAAGACTGAACCATGGAGAAATACAAAATATGAACAGAGCAATGACCAGTAATGAAACTGAAACTCTGGTTTTAATAACTATTCCAAAAAACAAAAGTCCAGGACCAGATGGCTTCACAGGTGAATTCTATCCAACATTTAAGTAAGAGCTAAACTTTTCAAACCCATCTAAAAAATTAGAGGAAGGAATATTCCTAAGCTCATTCTATTAAACCACCATTACTCTGATACCAAAACCAAAGTATCACAAAAAAAGAAAAATTACAGGACAATATCACCAATGAACATAGACGCAGAAAGTCATCAACAAAATACCAGCAAACTGAATCCAACAATACGTTAAAAAGGGGATTCCTTGGTGGCTCAAACAGCCAAAGCAATCTTAAAAAAGAAAAACGGAGCTGGAAGAATCAGGGTCCCTGACTTCAGACTATACTAAAAACCTACAATCATCAAAACACTATGGTACTAGAACAAAAAAAAGAAATATAGATCAATGAATCAGAATAGAAAGCCCAGTGATATACCCATGCACCTATGAACTCCTAATCTATGACAAAGGAGGCAAGAATATAGAGTGCAGACATTTTTTCCCAATATGTGCTGCTAGAAAATCTCTTTACGGGTGAAACTACAACACCCCCTAATGCCATATACAAAAAAACCCCGAAACCTCAAAATGCATTAAAGACCTAAATGTAAGGCTAGACTTTATAAAACTCTCAGATGAAAACAGGCAGAACACTCTTTGACATAAATCTCAGCAAGATCGTTTTTGACTCATGTCCTAGAGTAATGAAAATAAAACCCAAAATTTAACCAATGAAACCGATTTACACTCAAAAGCTTTTGCCCACTAAATGAAACCATAAACCAGGTGAAAAGACAACCCTGAGAATGTGAAAGAAAGTATTTGTAAATGAAGCAACCAGCATAAGAATTAATCTCCAAAATATACAAAAGCTCCTGTACCTCAATATCAAAAAAACAACCCAATCAACAAATGACACAAGATCTAAACAGGCAAAAGACCTAAATAGACATTTCTCTAAAGAATACATGGAGGTGGACAACAAACACATAAAACGATGCTCAACATCAGTCATTATGAGAGAAATAACTTACACCAATAAGAATGACCATCATCAAAAAATCTACAAGCAATGAGTTCTGGAGAGGGTGTGGAGAACAGGGAACACTGTTGGTGGGAATGTAGATTGATACACCCACCATATAACCAGCAAAACATACAGTATCATTTACATTATCACCAAAAAATAAATAATATTTAGGAGTAAGTCTAAGAAAGCATCTATATGAAGAATACTAGAAAACCCTGATGAAGGAAATCACAAACATCTAACAAAATGAAGGGGCTACTCCATGTTCACCCATGCTCTTCCTGAATTAATACTGTTAAGGTGCCAGCCCTCCCCAAGTTATTCTATAGACCATCACATCCAAATCAAGATTCCAAAAAGTTATTTTGTGGATATCAGCAAACTGATTCCAAATTCAAATAGAAGGACAAAAGATCCAAAATAGAATGACACTATTAAACAATAACAAAATCAGAGGACCAACACTGACTTCAGACTCACTACATATCAGTAATTAAGACAATGCAGCACTGACGAAAGAACAGACAAATAGATCAGAGACACACAACTGACAGCCAGGGAATATACTACTCACATATACACACTACTCATAAACATGCTAATAGAGTCAGCTGATCTTTGGGGAAGAAGCAAAGGAAATCCAAGGGGAAGAAAGATAATCTATTTAATATGAGGAACTAGAACACAGCTCCTGCAAAAGAATCAATCTACATACCTTTTACAAAAACCTTACACCTTACCTTACACCTTTTACAAAAATTAATTCAAAAACAGATCATAGCTCTGAATGTAAGAAACAAAACTATCGAACTTCTAGAACATAACATAAAAGTCTAGGTGACTTTGGGTTGGTGCTGAGTTTTTAGACACCGTAATGAAAGCACACATGAAAAAAAAACCTAGATGAGTTTGACTTTATAAAAATTAAAAGCTTTTGCTTTGTGAAAAACACTTTAAGAGAATGAAAAGCACAGAGTAGGAGAAAATAATTGCAAAACACACATCTGATAAAGGACTTTATTTACAATATAAAAAGTCTTAAAATTCCAACAGTAAGAAAACAACCCAATTAAAAAACGGGCAAAGAGGGACTTTTCTAGTGGTCCAGTGGTTAAGAATCTGACTGCCAAAGCAGACGACATGCGTCCAATCCCTGGTCCAGGAAGATCCCATATGACACCGGGCAACTAAGCCCAGGAGCCACAGCCACGGGAGCCCATATGGCCCAGAGCCCATGCTCCACAACAAGAGAAGCCACCGCCACGAGAAAGCCACATACCACAACTAGACAGCAGCCCCTGTCTGCTGCAACGAGAGAAAGTTCATGCAGGAACGAAGACCTAGTGCAGCCAAAAAAAAAAAAAATTTTTTTTAAAGTGGACAAAAGATCTGAACAGACACCTCACCAAAGAATATATATGAAATGTGTTTCAACATCATATGTCATTTGGGAATTGAAAATTAAGGTAACAATGAGAGGCTACTACATGCATGAATTAGAATGGGCTTCCCTGGTGGCTAAAATGGTAAAGAATCTGCCTGCAAGGTGGGAGACCCAGGTTCAATTCCTGGGTTGGGAAGAAGGGAATGGCTACCCATTCCTGTATTATTGCTCGGAGAATTCCATGTACAGAGGAGCCTGCTGGGTTACAGTCCATGAGCATGTGGAGCAAGAAGTCTAATTCACAGTGGTAGAAATACAAAGTGGTACAATCACTTTAGAAGATAGTTTGGCAGATCTGTACAAGGCTAAACAAAGTCTCAACATACACTCAGCAACTGTGCTACTAGGGTTTACCTAAATGAACTGAAATTATATGTCCACACAAACCTGCACAATGATGTTTATCACAGCTTTATTCATAGTTGCCCAAAATCCGGAAGCAACCAAATGTCCTTAAATAGGTAAAATGGTAAACTGTGGTGGAACCACACAATGAAATGTAATTTAGTGGTGAAAAAAGAAGAGAAATGGGCTGGAGAAAACATTTATAAATCACTTATTTGACAACCTTTATGCAGAACATAAAGAAAACTACTTAAACTCAACAACAAAATCACCACCAACTCAACCCAAAAATGAACAGAAGACTTAAACAGACATTTCTCCAAAGGAGGTATACAAATGGCCAATAAGCACATGAAAAGATCTTCAACATCACTAATTATTAGGGAAATGCAAATTAAAACCAAAAGATACTACATCATACTCATTAGGGTGACAAAGCAGAGGAAGGGAAGGAGCAAGGGTATGCAAGGATACAGTGAAACTGGAACCACTGGTTAGAATGTAAAATGGTGCAGGTGTTATGGAAAACAGTGTGACAATTCCTCAACAAATTCAAAACAGAATTCCCAGATCATCCAACAATTCTACTTTGGATATTTATCCAATATAACTGAAAGCAGGTACACAATTTGGTATTTGTTCACCAAACGTTAATAGAAGCATTACTGACAGTAGCCAACAAGAAAAAAAAAAAAAATCAGCTGTCCACTGGTGGATAGGTGGATTAAAAGTGATGTGGTATGTACGTACAAAAAAATTTTTGTTCAGCCTTGAAAAGCAAGAAAGTTCTGACATATGCTACAATAGGGTTATGAAACCTGAAGAAATGCTAAGTGAAGTAAGTCAGCGAAGGACAAATGGTGCATGGTTCCATTCATACAAATTATCCAAGTAGTCAAATGCACAGAGGAAAATAGAATGGTTGAGTGCCAGGGGCTAGAGGGAGGAATAATGGAGAGTTATTATCCAATGGATACAAAGTTTCAGTTTTGTAAGATGAAAAAAAGTTCTAGAGCTTTAAGATGGAGATGGTTTCACAACAATATGAATGTAGTTAATGTCACTGCGGCTGCTAAGTTGCTTTAGTCATGTCTGACTCTTTGTGACCCCATGGACTGTAGCCCACCAGGCTTCTCTGTCGGTTGCCACGCCCTCCTCCAGGTAAAGCCACCAAACTACACTGTAAGATGGTTCAAATGGTAAATTTTGTGTATTTTAATAATTAAAAAACTATATATGCCTTATGAAGAAATTGCTGAACCCTGGTTTACACTACCAATAGAGAGAAACACACAAAAAGTATGTCAACACCAAAGATTTATAACTTTGCCTAGAGAAAGCCTCTCCGTGTATGTATGCCAAAGTACTCTGTCTATAACAATTACGCATGTCTTCACAAATGTTTAGAATACCAAATTGAAGTTGCTGAACTTCAGTGTCAATATTGATACTGCCTCATATAACGTATTTTCCAAAATTAAAGTTTTTAAAAACTTCTAGCTTGTGTCTATAGAATACAAATTACGTAATATTCTGGTGCCATACTTAATTACAATAACCATTGTGATTTTTCAGACCATTGCACTGGCACATTCAACATGTTTTCCATTAAAATAGTTGGTACTTTAGAATTATTTCATTAATAGATTTATGTTACAAATAAGCAAATAGCAAATGTTTTAAAATATATTTATGAAAATTTAATGGACAAAAGACAAGGAAAAACAAGCCCAGATGAACTCCCTGACTCCTCCACCAAAGTAAGTAAACTACTGAACATTTTCAGTTATTTACCTCACTCGTCTTTTAGAATCGAGATCCTTAATCACAGCAATATTACTTCAAAGGTACTTAGTATCCTCTGGGGGGGGGGGGGCGGGAAATGGCTTGTAAGAATCAACCGTGCATAATTCTCTATGTTCCTCTAAAGACTGTTAGCTATCACGGCAGTGCACCAATATTCCAGTCCTCCATCCAAACACATAGTGAGAGTACACTTCACAGCCGTCTCTGAACTTGGTGTGGGCATGTGACTTACTTTAGCCATCAGACTGAAAAGTAGCGTATCCAGCAGAAGCTTTAAAAATTGGTGTGTTATTACCTATCTCTTTTCTGTCAAGAATGATGGTAAGTCTGCGTCTCCAAGTAAGGACAAATGGAGGTATAGAATTCCCAGCTGTCCCACTAGGGACATGCACCATGAATAAGAAACCAATCTTTATGATTATAAGCCACAGAAATGTTGGGGTTTAGGATACTGACAGCTTGATAAGAAATTCTCTAGTCAAGGAATTTCCTAAGGAATGTCATATGAGAACTAAGTTATAGGGTGTCTTTTTACATTACCTGTCTGAGGTTAGAAGTGTTACAGAAGGAAAGTTTACTATGTTCAACTGAATCAAAATGTCACTTTAAAAACTACATTTTTGGTCTTTCAGGGAAGCATGATTTATCTTCTCGTGCCTCCAAAGCTCAGAAGGGGTCAAAAAAAATCATTATATGATTTGCTTCACACCAGCTTTAATGCTGTTTAATCATGAACAGTTCACTGTATTTTAAAAAAGGCTATGTATTTTATCAATAACCTCAGGTATGCAGATGACACCACCCTAATGGCAGAAAGCAAAGAGGAACTAAACAGTCTCTTGATGAAGGTAAAAGAGGAGAATTAAATAGCTGGCTTAAAACTCAACATTTAAAAAATGAAGATCATGGCATCCAGTCCTTAACTGTGTGGATCACAAGAAACTATCAAAAATTCTTAGAGATGGGAATACCAGACCACCTTATCTGCCTCCTGAGAAACCTGAATGCAGGTCAAGAAGCAACAGTTCGAATAAGACATAGAACAACAGACTGGTTCAAAATTGGAAAAGGAGGGTGTTAAGGCTGTATACTGTCACCCTACTTATTTAACTTACGTGCAGAGAACATCATGAGAAATGCCAGGCTGGATAAAGCTCTAGCTGGAATCAAGATTGCTGGGAGATAGATCAATAACCTCAGATATGCAAATACCACCCTTATGGCAGAAAGTGAAGAGGAAACTAAAATGCCTCTTGATGAGGGTGAAAGAAGAGAGTGAAAAAGATGGCTTAAAGCTCAACATGCAAAAAACAAAGATCATGGCATCCGGTTCCATCACTTCATGACAAATAATAGATGGGGAAACAATGGAAACTGACAGACTATTTTCTTGGGCTCCAAAATCACTCCAGATGGTGACTGCAGCCATGAAACTAAGACACCTGCTTTCCTGGAAGAAAAACTATGACAAACCTCGACCATGTATTAAAAAGCAGATAGATTACTTTGCTGACAAAGGTCCATCTAGTCAAATCTATAATTTTTCCAGTAATCATGTAGGGATGTGAGAATTGGACCATAAAGAAGGCTGAGCACCAAAGTAGTGATGGTTTTGAACTGTGGTGTTGGAGAAGACTCTTAAGAGTCCCTTGGACTGCAAGGGGATCAAACCAGTCAATCCTAAAGGGAATCAACCTTGAATACTCATTGGAAGGACTGATGCTGAACCTCCAACACTTTGGCCCCCTGATGTGAAGAACTAACTCATTAGAAAAGACCCTGATACTGGGAAAGACTGAAGACAGGAGAAGAAGGGGATGACAGAGGATGAGATGGTTGGATGGCATCATCGACTCAATGGACATGAGTTTAAGCAAACTTTGGGAGATGGTGAAGGACAGGGAAGCCTGGGGTGCTGCAGTCCATGGGATCGCAAAGAGCTGGACACAACTGAGCAACTGAAGAACAATGTATTTAATCTTCATTTATCTTCACTTTTAACTACTGCAGCCTGTTGCTTATTTGCTTCAATTTAAGAATCATTTACTTTAAAACTTTTAACTGCCATAAGACCATCAGGACTATATTTGATAGAGAACATATTTAAAATGAAATAAATTCAATCAGAGAAAATATGCTGAAATTATAAGATATAACAGCTAAACAACACAGCATTCATTATCTAGAAATCTGACAACAAAAAAAGCTAGCTGGGGGACTTCCCTGGTAGTCCAGTGGCTGACTCCACGCTCCCAATGCAGGGGGCCCAGGTTCACTCTCTGGTGAAGAAGCTAGATCCCACATGCCCCAAGTAAAGATCTGGCATGCTGCAACTAACCTGGCACAGCCAAATAAATAAATGTTTTTTAAAAAAAAGAGAAAGCTAGTTCGCAGGTATTGCTTACTCTTCGATTTTTCAAAGATGAAGCATATTTCCATCAGGAAATCTGGCATTCTTGGAAATACTATTCTTAAAGGTTGATGATTACATGATTAAGAATAATTACCGATACAATGAGAAGGAAAGAATCACTAACATTCACATTTGCTTCAATTTTTTAACTTCATGAAACAATTTGGAAAATGGTCATGTAGTGACTCCAAACTTAACCAGAGCCATATTAAAATTTCATATCTGCCACTTAAGAGCAATACAATCTTGAACAAATTACTTCACAACTCTGCACTTCAATTTTCTCATCGGCAAAAATAAGGATAATAATACCTCACAGGATGACCGTGAGAATTAAGTAATATTTTAAATAACTAGTCTTTTCTTCCTTAAATGCATCTTCCCCATCAGTCAATTACATCCTATCATTTCACTCCTTTACTTAAAATCTGTCATTCACTGGTAGTTTACTATTACCAGTTTACTACTGGTAAGAGGTTTTTAAAAGAAAACTTTTAAAAAAATGAAAGTGAAAAAATGGAAGTATTTGGAGATGGAGTACTATGATATTTGTAATTTACTTTCAAATAGCTTAGGTAATAAAAATATCTGTGTGTATGCATTCTGCTCATAATCTACACCCTAAGCTTGGTTACACTCTCCAGAAGTATCTTCTTATAGACATGAATTTCAAAAATAATTATCAAAATTCATAACAAAGGAATTTTTGGTGGGCATAAATCAAGACTGAATTTATTTTACCTTGATGATATGAGTGGTACCTGAAATATATGACTGTCTAGAAAAACTGCATGTATTCCACTGAATAAGAATAGCAATTTAGCAAGCTTGGTAGTAGTCTAGAATTTTACACCACCACTCAAGGTTTAGAGCTCCATTTGGGTCTAGGATCTCCCACTGCTGCCCCTGACCAGTCTTGCCATCAGACTTCTGCTATTGCTTATCTTTAGTAAACCAAGATTCTCATCATAAGGCCTGTGGATTACTTCTTGATGGATGGTCCTACTACATAACCTGACTGGACTGCAGACCATTCCTATTATAAGTACTGGAGTTTCAGCTTTAGCATCATTCCTTCCAATGAACACCCAGGCCTGATCTCCTTTAGAATGGACTAGTTGGATCTCCTTGCAGTCCAAGGGACTCTCAAGAGGCTTCTCCAACACCACAGTTCAAAAGCATCAATTCTTCGGTGCTCAGCCTTCTTCACAGTCCAACTCTCACATCCATATATGATCACTGGAAAAACCATAGCCTTGACTAGATGGACCTTTGTTGGCAAACTAATATCTCTGCTTTTCAATATGCTATCTAGGTTGGTCATAACTTTCCTTTCAAGGAGTAAGCATCTTTTAATTTCATGGCCGCAGTCACCATCTGCAGTGATTTTGGAGCCCCAAAAAATAAAGTCTGACACTGTTTCCACTGTTTCCCCATCTATTTCCCATGAAGTGATGGGAACAGATGCCATGATCTTCGTTTCCTGAATGTTGAGCTTTAAGCCAACTTTTTCACTCTCCTCTTTCACTTTCATCAAGAGGCTTTTTAGCTCCTCTTCACTTTCTGCCATTAGGGTGGTGTCATCTGCATATCTGAGGTGATTGATATTTCTCCCGGCAATCTTGATTCCAGCTTGTGCTTCTTCCAGCCCAGCATTTCTCATGATGTACCCTGCATATAAGTTAAATAAGCAGGGTGACAATATACAGCCTTGACGTACTCCTTTTCCTATTTGGAACCAGTCTGTTGGTCCATGTCCAGTTCTAACTGTTGCTTCCTAACCTGCATATAGGGTTCTCAAGAGGCAGGTCAGGTGGTCTGGTATTCCCATCTCTTTTAGAATTTTCCACAGTTTATTGTGATCCACACAGTCAAAGGCTTTGTTTAGTACTCAATTAATAGTTTTACAGGTCTCCATACCATTTAAGAAAAATTCAGCATTCACTAAAATATTTACGCAAGAGACCTGGTATAAATTTTGGTGTGGTCAAGATGGCAAAGTAGGATGATGTTGAACCACTTCCTCCCATGGTCACAGCAACCATCTATTGATGATTGAAGACTAGCAGAAAAGATTTTCCACAGCTAAAAACACAATGAGATGGGTAAGAAGAGTAGAGATGCTGAATAGTTAAGACCTACACTCACAGATAGGCAACCTACAAATCAGAGGACAGTCACAATTGCAGGGGTTACCCCAAGGAGCAAGGGGTCAAAGTCTCATGTGGCACTCCCCAGCCCAGAGGTTTTATACCAGGAATAGGAGCTCCTAGAACAGCAGGCTGTGAAGGCCACAGGGCTTCCATAAAGGAGACAGAGGGCTCTAGGAAACAGATTCCATTTTTTTTTTAAGTGGCACAAAGAAAATCCCACACATTTCAAGTCCAAGCATAGAGGCAATAATTTGAAAGTTGTGTGGGTCAGACATGTTTACTAATTTTGGAGATCCTTCTAGAGAGGCAGGAACCAACTGAGATTCACCCCCTGGAGAGTAAAGAGGCTGGCAGCAGTCATTTTGAGAAGCTCATTCTACCATGAGGACACTGATGTCTTCAGGTAAAATTTTGGAGTCGTCCCTCTAGCCATTTAGTCCTGGGAGCTGCTAGCATCAGCTCTGGAAGCCCAGTCAGTCATATAGCCAACTATACTGGAATCCAACACAGTCTAGCCCATCAGCAGGCCAGTAGCCACCACAAAACCCAGGACCTGGCAGCCATCTAGGCTGGGGGCAAGCCCTACCTACCAGTGCATGCATAGTAGTTGGTCCTACCACAGCAGAAGCGCCCACGCCACCCACACAGAGGCAGCCCTAGAGTTCACGCCTCATGACCAGAGCAGGTGTGCTGCTGGGCCCCATAGGATGTGTCCTACAGGCTTAGTTCTCAAAGCTCAGGAAATGTACTCAACCTATCTAACACACAGAAATAAACACAGATCTGTAGACAAAATGAGGAGGAAGATGAATGCATTTCAAACAACAAAACCCCAGAAGAACTAAATGAAGCAGAGATCAGCAATCTATCTCAAGTTCAAGGTACTGATCATAAAGCTGTTCAACAAATGTATGAAAAGAATGAAAGAAAATAGTGAGAAGCTTAACAAAGAGATAATATAAACAACAACCAAACAGAGCTGAAGAATATAGTACCTGAAATTAAAAATCACTAGAAGGAATCAACAGATGATACAGAAGAACATAGCATGGAACTGAAAGACAATTAAAATTAACCCAAGCTGACCAGGAAAAAAGAATTTTAAAAAAGAGATAGTTTGAGACCTCAGGGACAATATCAAGCATCCTCATATTATAGGGGTCCCAGAGAAAGAAGAGAGAGTAATAGGCTGAGAATTTATTTGAAGAAATAAAAGAAACATTCCCTAAGCTGGAAAAGGAAACAGATGTGCAGATCCAGGAAGCACAAAAAGTCCCAAACAAGATAAACCCCCCAAAATGCACACCAAAACACCTTATAATTGAACAGCAAAAACTAAAAGTAAGGAATCTTAAAAGCAGCAAGAGAAAAATAGGTAGGTCCAACAGAATTCCCATAAGACTATGAGCTAACTTTTCAGCAGAAACTATAGGCTAGAAAGAACAGCATGATACATTCAAACTGATGAAAGAAAAAAATCTACAACCAAGAATACTCTACACGGCAAGGCTGTCATTCTGTTATGCAAGAGAGACAAAGAGTTTTACAGACGAAGAAAAACTAAAGGTTTCAGCACCAACAAACTGACTTCATAATAAGTGTTAAAGGATGGAAAGGTGGATGGAAAACATTCCATGTGAACAAAAATGAAAAGAAAGCTAGGGTAGCAATACTTGCATCAGACAAAACAGACTTTAAAAAGAAAAACCATTACAAGAGACAAAAAAAGGTCATTTGTGTATAATGATCAAGGCATCAATGCAGCAAGAAGATAAAACAATTGTAAATAGATATATACATCTAAGACAGGTACACACAAATATATAAAGAAAGTGTTAACAAATATAAAGAAACTGACAGTAATGCAATAGTAGTAGGTGACTTGAACACCTCACTTACATCAATGGAGAGAAAATCCAGAGAGAAAAATCAATAAAGAAACACTGGTCTTAACTCGAGACAGATGGACTTAACACACTCCATCCAAGAGGCAGAATACACATTCTTTTCAAGTACACATGGAACTTCTACATACTAGGCCACAAAACAAGTCTCAATAAATTTCAGTTCAGTTTTATTCAGGCGTTCAGTCGTGTCCGACTCTTTGGGACCCCATGGACTGCAGCACACCAGGCTTCCCTGTCCATCACCAACTCCTGTAGCTTGCTCAAACTCATGTCCATTGAGTTGGTGATGCCATCCAACCATCTCATCTTCTGTTGTTCCCCTCTCCTGCCTTCAATCTTTCCCAGCATCAGGGTCTTTTCAAATGAGTCAGTTCTCTGCATCAGATGGCCAACATATTGGAGTTTCAGCTTCAGCATCAGTCCTTCCAATGACTATTCAGGACTGATTTCCTTTAGGAATGACTGGTTAGTTCTCCTTGCAGTCCAAGGGACTCTCAAGAGTCTTCTCTAACACCACAGTTCAAAAGCATCAATTCTTTGGTGCTCAGCTTTCTTTATAGTCCAGCTCTCATTAGACGGACCTTTGTTGGACATTTGTATTCTATGTATTCCTGCCACCTCAATAAATTTTAAAAGACATAAGTCATATTAAGCATCATTTCCGACCACAATGCTATGAGATTAGAAATCAACTACAGCCAAAAAAGCCTGCAAAAAAATAGAAATACATGGATGACAAATAATCATGTCACTAAACAACAAAAGGTTCATGAAAGAATCAAAGAGGAAATCAAGAAAGATATGAAAAATGAAACAGTGATCCAAAGTCTATGGAATGTAGCAAAAGCAATACTAAGAGGGAAATTTACAGCAACACAAACCTACCACAAGAAAAAAAAAAACTTCAAATAAACAATCTAACTTTACACATAAATGAACTAGAAAAAACCCAAAGTTAGTAGAAGGAAAGAAACAATAAAAATCAGAGCAGGAATAAAGGAAATAAAGACTTTAAAAAACAAATAGAAAAGATCACTGAAACTAAGATCTGCTTCTTTGAAAAGATAGGTAAATTTGATAAACTTATAGCTAGACTCATCAACAAAAAAGACTAGGCACAAATAAAGAAAATCAAATGAAAAAGAAGCTACAACTCACACCACAAAAAAATAAAAAAGGATCATAAAAGATTACTACAAACAACTGCACTCCAATAAAATGAATAACCTGGAACAAATGAATAAATTTCTGCAAACATACAGTCTTGAATGAGAAAGAAAATATGGACAAATCAAATAACAATAATGGAACTGAATCAGTAAAACACATTCTCAACAAAGTGCATGACCAGACAGCTTCACAAATGAATCCTACCAGACATTTAAAGCAAAGTTAACACCCGAACTTCTCAAACTACTTTAAAAATTGAAAAGGGAATACAAACTCACTCATTAAGCAAAATCACCCTACTATCAAAACCAACAGAAACATCACAAAATAGGAAAACTACGGGCCCAACTCATTGATAAAATAGGTGAAAAAATCCTCAGCAAAATATGAGCAAACAGAATTCAATGATACATTAGAAGTATCATATACCATAATCAAGTGAGCCTTATCCCAGGGATGCAAGAATGGTTCAGTACCTGAAAGTCAATCAGCACGATATACCATATTAACAAAATGAAGAAGAAAAATTGGAGAAAAAAGCATTTGACAAAATCAACATCCATTTATGATAAGAATTCTCAACAAATTGGGTGTAGAGGGAACATTCCTCAACATAATAAAAGCCATATATGACAAATCTTTTGCCCATAACATACTCAACAGTGAAAATCTGAAAGCATTTCCTCTAAAATCAGAAACATGAAAAAGATGCCAACTCTTGCCACTATAATTCAACAGAGTTTTGGAAGTCCTAGCTACACCAATCAGGCAACAAAAAGAATAAAAGGAATCCAAATCAGAAAGGAAGTGTAGAACTGACACTTTTTGAAAATGACATGATACTGTAAATAGGCAATCCTAAAGATAATACCAAACACTAATAGAACTAATAAATGAATTAATAAGATTGCAGGATACAAAATTAATATATAGTAATCTGCTGTTTCTATACCCTAAAAGCAATCAGAAAGATATATTTAAAAAACAGTACAGATTCAATGCAGTCTCTATCAAAATACTAATGACATTTTTCACAGAACTAGAACAAATAATTCTAAAATTCATATGGAAACATAAAAGACCTCAAAAGTCCAAAACAATCTTGAAAAAGAAGAACAAAAAGTTAGATTTTAACCAACCATATTACAAAGCTATAGTAATCAAAACAGTATGGTACTGGCATAAAAACAGATCAATGGAACAGAATAGAGGGCCCAGAAAGAAACTGACATTTTTATGGCCAGGAAGCACATTAGTAAAGCATCTGCCTGCCTACACGGGAGACACAGGTTTGATCCATGGACTAGAAAAATCTCCTGGAGTAGGAAATGGAAACCCACTCCAGTATTATTGCCTGGGAAATCCCATGGACAGTGGAGCCTGGCAGCCATGGGGCTGCAAAGAGTCAGACATCACTGAGCACAACGATTGGATTGGATTCTACAAAAAAAGAGGCAAGAATATACAAGGGAGGAAAGACAGCCTCTTCAATAAATGATGTTGGGAAAACTGGACAGCCACATGCAAAATAATCAAACTGGACTACTTTCTCACACCATATACAAAAATAAACTCAAAATAAAGGCTTAAATGTAAAACCAGACACCATAAAAATCCTCAAAGAAAACATAATCAATATGTTGTTTAACACTGGTCTTAGCAATATTTTGGGGGGTATCTCCCCTCAGGCAAGGCAAACAAAAGCGAAAATAAAGAAATGGTATTAAATCAAACCAAAAAGCTTCTGCACAGAAAAGGACACTGTCAACAAACTGAAGAGGCAGCCTACTGAATGGGAGAAGATATTTGCTACAACATATTTGATAAGGGGTTAATATCCAACTATATACAAAGAACTCACACAACTCAACAACAAACAACCCAATTAAAAGTGGACTCAGGGCCTATTTAGGCGTTTTTCTAAAGATACACAGATGGTCAAATGACACATGAAAACATGCTCCAATATCACTAATCATTAGGGAAATGCATATCAAAACCACAATGAGAAATTACCTCACAAATTTCAGAATAGCTATTTAAAAGATAACAAATAACAAGTGTTCAGGAGGATGTTGAGAAAAGGGAATGCTTGTGCACTGTTAGGAGGAATGTAAACTGCTAGTCACAATGGAGAACAGTATGGAGGTTCCCCCACAAATTTAAAAAACAGAACTACCATATGATCCAGGAATTCCACTTCTGGATAATTTTCTAAAGAAAACAGAAGCACTAATTCAAAAAGGATATACAAACTCCTATGTTCACCACAGCAATATTTACAACAGCTGAGATATGGAACCAAACTAAGTATCCATTCACAGATGAATGAATAAAAAAAGATGCGGGGGTGTGTGTGTGTATGAAAGATGTGGTATATGGAACACTACTCAACCATAAAGAATCAAATCTGGCCACTGTGACAGTACAGGTGAATCTGGAGGGTACTATGCTAAGACAGAGAGAGACAAATAGTGTATGATTTTACTTGTATGTAGAATCTGAAAAACAAAACAAATGAACAGACATAACAGAAAGAGATTAACAGACAAAGAAAACAAAAGGGTGGTTTCCAAAGGGGAAAGGATAGGGAGGATGAGTTAATTAGGTAAGGGAGATTTAAGAGGTACAAATGATCAGTTATAAAATAAACAAGTCATAGGGACATAACGTTCAGTTTAGGGAGTATAGTCAGTAATACTGTAATAATTTTGTATGGTGACAGACAACTAGATTTACTGTACTAACCATTTTGTAACGTATAAAAATATTGTGTCATTATGCTATACATCTAAAATAGAATATTGTAAGTCAATTATACTTCAACCAAAAAAAAGAAAAAATTTTTAATTTATCCAAATCCAGTAAAACTGTTGACTAGACCTGAATATAATAATTAGAACTCTTAATGACTTCCCTAAGTAAATTACGTAACTAAATACATAAGTCTATGACTTTTAAATAAGTATTTTCAAATTTCGATTTCAATTTGATTTCAATCAAAAAACTATAATAATCAGTAAGAAAATGAGACATGAACTTTTCCACTGACTTTTCATAATAACAGTCTATCTTTTAAATAGAGAAAGCAAGGGAATTTCAGAAAAACATCTATTTCTGCTTCACTGACTATACTAAAGCCTTTGATTGTATGGATCACAACAAATTATGGAAAATTTTGTGCTTAGTCACTCAGTTGTGTCTGACTCTTTGTGACCCCATAGACTATAGCCTGCCAGGCTCTGTCCATGGGGATTCTCCAGGCAACAATATTGGAGTGGGTTGCCATGCCCTCCTCCATGGGATCTTCCCAACCCAGGAATCGAACCCAGGTCTCTCACACTGCAGGCGAATTCTCTACTATCTGAGCCACCAGGGAAGCCAAGGGATGGGAATACCATATCGTCTTTCCTGCCTCCTGAGAAACTTGTATGCAGGTCAAGAAGCAACAGTTAAAACCTTAAATGGAACAACTGGTTGGTTCAAAACTGGGAAAGGAGTATGACAAGGCTATTTGTTGTCACCCTGCTTATTTAACATCTATGGAGAGTACATCAGGTGAAATGCTGGGCTGGATGAAGCACAAGCTGGAATCAAGATTGCAGAGAGAAATATCAACAACCTCAGATAGGTAGATAATATCACTCTAACTGCAGAAAGTGAAGAGGAACTAAAAGAGACTCTTGATGAGAGTGAAACAGGATGGTGAAAAAGCTGGCTTGAAACAACATTCAAAAATGAACATCATGCCATCCAGTCCCATCACTTCACGGCAAACAGATGAGTAAAAAGTGGAAACAATGACAGATTTTATTTTCTTGCGCTCCAATATCACCACAGATGGTGACTGCAGCCATGAAATTAAAAGACTCTTGCTCTTTGGAAGGAAAGCTATGACAAACCTAGACAGCATATTAAAAGACAGAGACATCACTCTGCGACAAAGGTCTGTCTAGTCAAAGCTATGGTTTTTCCAAAAGTCATGTATGGATATGAGGGTTGAACCATAATGAAGGCTGAGCACTGAAGAATTGATGCTTTTGAACTGTGGTGTTGGAGAAGACTCTTGAGAGTCCCTTGGACTGCAAGGAAATCCAACCAGTCAATCCTAAAGGAAACCAATCCTGAATATTCATTGGAAGGACTGAAGAGGAGGCTCCAATACTTTGGCCACCTAACACAAAGAGTCAATTCAATGGAAAAGACCCTGATGCTAGGAAAGATCGAAGGCAAAAGGAGAAAGGAGCACCAGAGGATGAGATCATAGGATATCATCACCAACTAAGTGAACATGAATTTGAGCAAACTGTGGGAGATAGTGAAGAACAGGGGTGCCTAGTGTGGTGCATGCAGCCCACGGGGTCTCAAAGAGTCAGACATGACTCAGCGACTGAAAAACAACAAATAATAATATATATATTATTTTATAAAAGATTCTTGAAACAGTGCTTCTTCCATCTGTCACTTTAGTCTTTGGTTTTAATGTTGACATAGATTTCACTTCCACATATTTTAGCAATTGAACAACAATCACATCTTTTAAAAACATTCTCCTAAAATTTTTTTAATTGAAGTGAACCGTGTATTAGTCTCAGATGTACGATTCACTATTTGTATATATTACAAAATGATCAGCAGAAATAAGCCAATGCCATCGGCAGAGTTACAAATTCTT
Source organism: Ovis canadensis (assembly GCF_042477335.2). Lineage (NCBI taxonomy): Eukaryota > Metazoa > Chordata > Mammalia > Artiodactyla > Bovidae > Ovis > Ovis canadensis. The sequence continues at coordinate 38,545,304 of NC_091260.1, forward strand.
TTTCTTATAGTAACTTTTTAAGTTTTACTCTCTTAGCTTTCAAATATGCAATACAGTATCAATTATACTCATAGACTATAGTCACGCTGCTATGGACCAAGGCTTGCAGGATCTTAGTTCCCTGACTGTGGACTGAACCTGGGCCCCTAGCAATGAAAATGCAGAGTCCTAACCACTGGACTGCCAGGGAATTCCCAAAGAGGTTTTAACTTTAAATATTTTTGATTGCGCTAACCAATATCCAGACAATAAAATACTTTGAAGAGAAGTTTAAACAGCACCTGAGAGTTAATACTTGTCAACTACAAAATAGTGCATCTGTGTTCAGTTGAACTCTATTGACCATATATACTTAAAAAAGTATACCAAAATTCTAACTCTTATTCTCAATTCAAACATATACCGAAACATCTGCTATGTCTTATGCACAATACTAGATCCAGTAACTGGCTTTAAAGGTTTTATTGGAAGGAAAGCAAACATATAAACAGTAATTTCAATGTCACTGTTCTGAATGCTAGTGGTAATTTCTATAATAAAGCTATATCAAGGTGTTCTTCTTGCTATAGAAGGAAAAACCATACATTGTGGAGTAGAAGATGTAGTGGGTGGGATATGGCAGGACTGTCAGGAAAAACTTAACAATGTTGCCCATGCTGTCTAGATACATTTGCTTTTATTGAGCACCCAATGCTATAGGATTGAGAAGGGAACTACAAAAGGTGTTACTTTAATTTATTCACACATCTAGTGCCTACTGTGTGTCATACAATCTTGACAAATAAGTTCATAATTTATTTTTAAATTAGTATAATCCCACAAAGCCAGGAGTTTTAAATTGTGGTTGAAAGATCATGAATTCTTTATTTTCCAAAAAATGCTTATTTTTCCTCCAATGCTTCTCATTTTACCTCCTGCCAACTTCCTCCCAGTAAATTGACTCAAATGTAACATTTAATAATATCTACAATACTCCAAAATTCTTTAAAAACTAGTAGATTCCATTGTTACTTGCTTTTACTTCTAAAATAAACAAAACTGAATGAATAGAACTAAGTAAAATCATATGGTTTGCTTAATGCTGACTGTAACAGCAGAAAGTAATTCTCAGTCTCAAATCAGGGTTTATTCTGTGTATTGAGCACTCTGTAACTACAAAATCTATAATATAATAGCTACAGAGCTATTTATTATAGAAAAATGGCAATTATTTAAATTTGCAATACATTTCCATCTTATCCATTCTGTCTTTGATGGAAAACTTTGGAGTCATAGTGAAGAATCAATTCACCAAAAAAAGCTGGCTGACAGAATTATACCTATTCATTTCAGTAAATACTGCCATAAGATAAAGCTTACAACATGGATACCACACACATACACACACAAAAGAAAATTACAGGTCAGTATCACCAATGAATACAGGTGCAAAAATCATCAGCAAAACACTAGCAAACTGAATTCAACAATACATTAAAAGGCTCATATACCTTGATCAAGTGGGAATCATCCCATAGATACAAGGATTTTTCAATATCTGCAAATCAATCAGTTGTGATACATCACATTAACACCACTGAAGAATAAAAAACCTATGATCATCTCAACAGATGCAGGAAAAGTTTCTAATAAAATTCAACATCTATTATGATAAACACTCTCCAGAAATATGGGCAGAGAGGGGAATATACCCCAGTATAATAAGGGGCACATAGGACAAGTCTGCAGCTAACATCACATCCAATGATGAAAAGCTGAAAGCATTTCCTCTAAAATCAGGAAGACAAGGATACCTAATCTTGCCACTTTTATTCAACATAGTTTTGGATCCTAGCAGCAATCAGAGAAGAAAAACAAAAGGAATCTTAATTGGAAAGGAAGAAGTAAAACTGTCACTGTTTGCAGATGACTAAAAATACTATACAGAGAAAATCCTAAAGATGCCACCAGAAAACTACTAGAGCCCATCAGTGAAAAGTTGCTAAACACAAAATTAAAATACATAAGTCTGTTGCATTTCTATACACTAACAACAAAATATCAGAAAGAGAAATTAAGGAAACAATCTCATTTACGATCACATCAAAAAGAATAAAATACCTAGCAATAGACCTTCCTAAGGAGACAAATGACTTGCATTCCAAAAACTGTAAGATGCTGATGAAAGAAATTGAAAATGACAGACAGATGGAAAGATACACCTGCATTCTTGGACTGGAAGACTCAGTATCATTAAAATGACCATTCTACCCAAGGCAATCTACAGATTCAGTGCAACGCCTATCAAATTACCAATGGCATATGTATGGAAATACAAAAGACCCCAAATAGCCAAAACAATCTTGAGAAAGAAGAATGGAGCTGAAGGAATCACACTCCCTGACATCAGACTATATTATCAATGCAAACCTACAGTAATCAAAACAGTATGGTACCAGCACAAAAACAGAAACATAGATTAATGGAATAAGATAGAAAGCCCAGAGATATACCCATGCACTTATGATCAATTAATCCACAACAGAGGAGGCAAGAATATACAATGGAGGAAAGACAGTCTCTTCAATAAGTGGTGCTGGGAAAACCAGACAGCTATTTGTAAAAGAATAAGAGCATTCTCTAACAGCAAATACAAAAACAAAATTCAAAATAGGTTAAAGACCTACATGTAAGACTGGAGATTATAAAACTCACAAGGGAAAACATAGGCAGAACACTCTTTGACATAAACCACAGCAATATTTTTTTGGATTGGTCTCCTAGAGTAATGGAAACAAAAGCAAAAATAAACAAATGAAACCTAATTAAAGGCTTTTGCACAGCAAAGGAAACCATAAACAAAATGAAAAGACAACCTATAGAATGTGAGAAAATATCTGCAAACAATGCATCAACAAGGGACTAATTCCAAAATATACAAACAGCTCATACAGCTTAATATCAAAAACAAACAAAAAGCAATCCAAAAAATGGACAGAAGACCTAAATATTTCTCCAAAGAAGACATACAGATAGCCAATAGGCACATGAAAAGATGTTCAACACTGCTAATTATTAGAGAAATGCAAATCAAAACTACAATGAGATATCACTTCACACCAGTCAGAATGGCCATCATTAAAAAGTCTACAAACAATAAATGCTGGAGAGGGTGTGGAGAAAAGGGAACCCTCGTGCATTGCTGGTGGAAATGTAAACTGATACAACCACTATGGAAGATGGTAAGGAGATTCCTTAAAAACTAGGAATAAAAGCCACCATATGACCCAGCAATCCCACTACTTGGCATATACCCTGAGCAAACAAAAACTGAAAGACACACGTACCCCAATGTTCACTGCAGCACTATTTACAATAGCAAGAATACACATAACAGCAAGAAGCTGTTACATATATACAATGGAATACTACTCAGCCATAAGGAGGAATGCATTTGAGTCAGCTCTAATGAGGTGGACGAACCTAGAGCTTATTATACAGAGTGAAGTGAGAAAGAAATATAAATATCATATACTGATGCATATATATGGACTAAAAAGATGAATTTATTTTCAGGGTATCAATGAGAAACACAGAGAACAGACCTATGGACACAAGAGGAGGGAAGGAGGAAGAGGGTGAGATGTATGGTGAGAGTAACATGGAAATTTACAATACCATATGGAAAATAGACAGCCAATGGGAATTTGCTATATGACTGAGGGAGCTCAAACAGGGGCCCTGTGACAATCTAGAAGGGTAGGATGGGGAGGAAGATGGGAGGGAGTTTTGGGAAGGATGGGACATGGGTGTACCTATGGCTGATTCTTGTTGATGTGTGACAGAAAACCACAAAATTCTGTAAAGCAATTATCCTTCAATTAAAAAAATAAAATGGCGAAACAAAAAAAAAGTCTACAAATAATAAACACTGGAGAGGGTGTGGAGAAAAGAGAACCTTCCTAAACCAGAGAACAGTATGGAGGTTCCTTAAAAAGCTGAAAACAGAGTTACCATATGATCCAGCAATCCCATTTCTGGGCATGTATCTGAAGAAAACTCTAATTCAAAAGGATACATGTACTCCAATGTTCACAGCAGCATTGTTTACAACAGCAAAAATGGAATCAATCTAAATGTCCACAAACAGATGAATGGATAAAAAATATGAAATATTACTACTAAATTTATTACAGAATATATATTATGGAATATTACTCAGTTGTAAAAAGAAATACTACAACATGGATGGACCTAGATATTATCACATTAAGTAAGTCAGACAAAGAAAGACAAATATCACATGACATCACTTACATATAGAATCTAAAAAAAAAAGACACAAATGAACTTATTTACAAAATAGAAATAAACACAGAAAACAAACAGATATGCACTACTATATATAAAATAAACAAGGACCTACTATAGAGCAGAGGAAACTATACTAATTATCTTGGAATAGTCTATAATGAAAAAGAATCTAAAAAAAAAGATATATATATATATATAACTGATTCACTCTGCTGTACATCTGAAAGACTGTAAATCAACTACAATTTTTTAAAAATATAAAGTCTCCAACATGCAATACTAGTATTCAATATAAGGAAGAAGCAGGACACAACCTAACAAGGAAAAAAGTCTTTTTCGAGTAATCTATAACATCATTGTCCGTGACACATTTAAAACCCAAATATTTATTTCATAAGGAAAACAAAAATCTAAAATGCTATCTTGCTTAAGGAGATGCTGGTATGAAATATTTTAAATATTCTACACTATTGTATAATCATATGAGCCCACAGATGTTACTGTAGTTAAGTACTGTGTTATGCTATGAAAGGCAAAAGGTGAAGAAAACAGTTCCAACTCTCAAAGAACTTACAACTAATGGGAAACATAGACAAAGAAACAGGCAATCACAATGAAGTATAACCAGTACCAGAAAGAGGTAAGACTCATAAGAATAAGGCACGCTAAGACCACATAGAACTGGTATTTAACCTAAGCTTGTGAATTCAAATAATGCTTCTTAGAGAAAGTGATGGTAATGTGCCATCTGAAGGATAAGTAGTACTTAAATATCCAAAGAGTGCTGAGGTGGGGTAAGAGACAGGAAGGTCAGAGGGGAAACCAGAAGAAAGTCCGGGCAGACAGAATCTTAATTACGTAGGAGCAAGAGCATACAAGTGCCAGCAGTCAGGGATAGCAAGTAGTTCACAACAGCCAAAATATAGTTTGCATATGGCTGGAGACGGGGCCAGAATGGAACTGAGAAGAGGATGAAGGTCAAAGAATGAAAAGATGCAGGCAGGGAATATGAAGGCCTTTCTGACATGTTGAGAAGTTTGGACTTTATCCTACAGGCAACACAGAGAACAAATTAAGACCAAAAACAAGTAGACCAGTTAGGAGGTAGGATGAAAGTAAATGTTAAGAAAATGAATACTAGAACAGAATGACACTGATAGGAAGCCTAAGAGGGAGAAGACAGGAATGATACATAGGTTTCTGGCTCAGATAACTGGCTGGGTATTGGTAACAATACTAAGGGAAAAATGAGAGGAGCAGGGGAAGAGATGATCATTATCAACTTGTTTCAGACATACTGTGATTCAGATGCCTGTGGAAAATCAAACAGTTCTAAGGGTCTAAAATTCAAGAAAAAGATGCAGTTATATATCTTAATAAGCCAGTCCTCTAGCAGTAGAACAAATTACTGTTTCTTTGGTTGAAAAGTAAACAATCACTAAGGTAAAACATCACAGATTTAACTTGAATTTTTAAATGTTACTAAAACATTTTCTACTCTTATTTGCCATGTACATAGCCTGAATTCCTTGAGTAAAAAGTATGTATGATACAAATGAACTATATACATTTAAGCTTTCATGTAAATAGGTGGTAACTGAAGTCACAGCAGATAATGAGATAGAAGAAGAGTATACTAGTTTCCTATTGCTGCCATAACAAACTACCACAAAGTTGGTGGAGTAAAACAACATAAATCTACTCTCTTACAGTTCTAGAGGTCAGAAATCCAAAATGAGTCTCACAGGCTGATAATAATCAGTGTGTCACAAGGCTGGTTCCTTCTGGAGGCACCAAGGGAAAATCCCTTCCTTATCTTTTCCAGCTTTTATAGTCTGCCTCACCAGCGGTCACAGCACTCTAGCCCCCGCTTCTGTGGCGGTATTTCCTTCTCCTCGGACTCTTCCTGTGGCCTTCTTATAAGAACCATTTTTATTACATCAGGCCCAAAAAGATAAGCTGCCACCTCAAAAGCCTCAATTTAATCATACCTATAAAGTCACTTTTACATTCAAGGTAATATTCATATGTTCTAGGGATTAACACATGGACATTTTAGAGTGAAAGGGTATTATTCAGCCTATCACAGAGTATGCAAAGAAACAAGGTATTGGTAATTTTTAAATTGAATGTTGAGTTCACATCAATTCATTTTGCCATTGTGCTTCCTAAACATATATATACATGTATATATTCACATGTATATAAAGTATTATATAATATAAAACACTTTTAAAAGAGTAAAGAACTATAAATCAAACTCTGAGAAACACTGCCAGTTCAAGGAAAGGGCAAAAGCTGATGGGCATTCAAAGTGAGAAAAGCCAAAATAGAAGTGAAAGGAAGACTCTTTCAAGAACGAGAAAGCCATCCTTTTGGATTGCAAAGGCCATGTAAGATAAGGACGGAGAAAGGTCTTCTCATTTAGCAGCAGGTTCACTATCGACCTTGATGAAAGCTATTTCAGAGGAATGATGGATACCAAAAATAGATTACACTGAGCTGAGGGGTACATGGGAGGTCACAATCTGGAAAAAGCCAGGTGCAGACACATCTTTTAGACACTTGCGAATAAAAAACTAAGTAAACACAAAATCCAAGATGCTCCAATAATCCAAGAAGAGGAACTAGAATCTGGGTAAGATTTACAAAAGGAGGGGACGAAAAGGAGAAGAAAGGAATAAACACTAAAAGAAGCTACAAGAATAATGACAATGATGATCTGTTGTTACAATTTATTAGGCCTTAGCATATGCCAGGCACTGCCCTAAATACTTCATAAACTTTATGAAACAGAGGTTATTCCATCCAATTTACACAACAGAAAACAAGCACAAAGACAGAGCTAAGCATTGTCAGAGTTGGACTTCAAATGTAGGTAGAGTTGACTCTAATAAAACGTGTGCTTCTAAATACTATATTAACTGATGTGATGGCTCCAATGGAGTAGTTCAAGTATGAAAAAGCTAAACATATAGCCTGGCAGCATGGCTACTATCAGCAGTTAACAGAAAATCTCTAGAAAGCAGTTTTTCCCAAAACTAGAGTCAAGGACACTTAGCAAAGAGACTATTAAGAGAGTTGGCCACATCGACAGTTTGAACTTAAAGCCAAAAGATTAAATTTGGGACCAAAATAAAAACTCGAGTCCTAAAAGGGGCCATTTACAGGCAGTAATTAAGATGCATGAATACTTAAACCAGTAACTTCAGTAGCAGCAGAATACCAATGTTTTAAGTCTCAACTAAAGGAAAAGGAATTTGTGAAATAACCCATGATGCACCCCAGAGCTAATTATGCACAAATATCGTATGCTAAAACATGTTAATAAGATGGACAACAAGGCTGTCACCATAGTAATCAGTCACAGACAACAGTGGAACAGGAGCATGAGCCTAAACGGTAGCAGCAGAAAAAAAGTCCTCAAAACTATCATTAAATCATTTAGGCAGTATCAGTGAAGAGAAAATATATGCTCATTCACCCAGGTTACTGGCCACTCGCTGGATCTGTTACATTCTCAAATTCAAAGAAAATTCTATAGGTTGATCTTTGTCTGCTGGGATGTTATACAGTAACTGGTCAACTGGTACATAATACAGGAGTATTGTGCCATCATGAATTCTTTTTTTTTTTTTTTAACAAGAATCATCTCTTTCATTTATTTTACAGAGTAATGGTTTAATCTGAAAACACTTGGGCACAGTAAATATTTTGACATGAAAAGCGTCAGAATGGGCATCAGAAAAACAGCAACTCATCTTACACACAATAACTAGAAAATATTTTCGTCTGATCATTTAAGGGTTACAAATCCTGAGAATGTTATACATTGAACAAACTAGGTACTACCTGATTATTAAATCTTGCTTGGAAATCATCGTTTAAAAAAATGCTCTGAGGTACAAATCACCTATGTATTAAACATGAATCTTTTACATTTTACAAAGACTTTAAACAAATATATCAAATGATTATACTTCAGTGGCTCTAAAACAGCTATCAGTCAGGTTCCAAGACACACTGTTCCACGATTTCCCCTAAGTTGGGGTTCTCCATGGCAGCCGCCACTCGCTCTTTGTCATTTATCTGCTTGTTGATATTCTCCTCTGTTGAGTGGGTTCCTTCAGAAATGTAGATTTCCAACTTATGTTTAAACGGTAAACACCACTGAAGTTTTTACTCTTAAGCACAGCCCAATAAGAGTCGCCAAAGAGCAATGAGGTACCGTTGGCGTGAACCTTATAATAACCAAATAGTCATCTTCATTAATCTCCTGAACCTCCACACAACTTTCCGTTATCACTTCCAGTTCTTCTAAAGTATTGGGCTTCTCTGGGTCCTGGATGGTTTGAATCAAATCATAAACTTCTAGCGCTTTCTCTTCCATGATCCAGGGCTGCCGGGCAGCTCCCACACAGAGAGGCCTGAGAGCCACAGGAATCTGCAGTGTCCAAGAGAGCAGTCTGGACACCCGCTCCATCCTTACGTTCCGCCATCCCTGGCAACTGCCCATGAATTCTTTAAACATGGCATTGTCCTCTCCTCTGGAGAACTTCTATTATTATTTACAGTTAAGTGAGTTGTAAGACTTCAGTTTCCTGATCCTTTGTCATGTCCTTCAAAATACTGGTGAATAAAGCAAATTCTAAAAAATATGAGTTATTTACAACCTTAGGAATAGATTGTGCTGTGCTTGGTCACTCAGTCATGTCCAACTCTTTGCGACCCTCTGGACTGTAGCCCACCAGGCTCCTCTGTCCATGGGGTTTCTCCAGGCAAGGATACTGGAGTGGGTTGCCATGCCCTCCTCAAGGGGATCTTCCCAACGCAGGGATCAAACCCAGGTCTCCAGCTCTGCAGGTGGATTCTTTATCTTCTGAGTCACCAGGGAAGCCCAAGAATAGATTAAACTATAAAATAATTATCAATAGATCATCTAAAATGAGATCATTCACTCTGACGAAATAACATACATAAAGCAATTACCACAGTGTCTAAGTGTTCATAAATTACAGCTATTAAAATTATAGGACTTCCCTGGTGGCTTAGACGGTAATGCGTCTGTCTACAATGCGGGAGACCTGGGTTCAATCCCTGGGTTGGGAAGATCCCCTGGAGAAGGAAATGGCAATCCACTCCAGTACTATTGCCTGGAAAATCCCATGGAGAGAGGACCCTCAAAGTAACAGGTTACAGAGAGTCTTTTGAGTTATAAGGAAGCCTATAACCAATACCTTTGGTGCTCACATTACATTCCCTCGACCTGTTTTTCATTTCAGCCCCAGCCCCAGCAGCTCAGACTCACGTCATCTTCCAGTATTCCAACTGAAGTGAACCCATTATGCCTCAGGGTCTTAGGAGCACTATAATAACTCAAAAGCACACAAAAAGCTAACACCTTCAACCAAAAGCAAACAAGAACCAGTGGGTAACTGTCCAAGCGTTCCAGCTTTCAAATGGATAATACTGAAAGGCATTCTGTATAATTCTTTTTTTTGTTTTCATTCTGTATAATTCTTAAGTGATTCCATTGAAATTAAACCTCTTACTGCTCACTGCAAGCACTCTCATTTATCACCCTTTTTTCCTCCTTCCCTGTCTCACTCCAGAGCTCCTCACTTCTAGTTCCTAGGTCAGTTTTCGAATAAACCACCTATATCCATGTTTTTGTTTCATACTCTTCTTTGGGAAATGCCAATCTAAGACAAAGCCCACCCATAAGACCCTAAGAAATGATCATCCAGCCTCTGCTTGAACACTTCTATCCTACTATGTTCATCCTCAAAGCAGATGTTCTAAGAGTTCACATTCTAGCAAAGTGCAGAAATGCAATCTTGGAGACTAGAAAAGAATTACAAATATTTATTGAATGAGTGAACAAACTTTAACAAGCGAAGTGCCAGAGTTCTTTAAGAAAAAGGTTAAGAGGTCAGTCTACACAATATATACAGACATTATTTGTTCTCTGGACATGACTGAGCGACTGAACTGAAGGATACTATAAAATATTACTGGTTTTAAATTTTTCTTCAAGAGGCCCAGCTTTCATTACAACTGACTTCCAGAGTTCCTATAATCTACATGCACGATACCTGTAGGATAACTAACATGTATCCTGTTGTATGGTACAACAGGAATAATAAAATTACAAACAATGACCGTAGTCTGTTTAATCTGACTCAGTCGAATATTCCCAAGACTTTTAAACTTGGTACCAAAGAAAGGGATTTTTAGTCCCTTTCTAATGATAAAACTATGAGATATAAGCCTGAAAACACTTCCATCAGCTATATCTGCCACATTGAAAAAAAACAATCTGACATAGTAGTTGACAAATGACAGAGACAAGTTAGAGAGTCTGGCAGCTTTCTAGCTCTGATCCCTGGGACCAGTTAGCTACCCTTCCCCTTCCATTGCTTGATGATATAAGTCAATTGTCTTTTCCTGACTGTGCTACCTGTTTGACTTTCTAGGCTTCTGTAACTTGTAACTGAGAACAGCCTAAAACAAGAGCTAGTCTAAAGAAAATGCTGCATAAGATCTAATGCTCTCTATGGAGGGCTGCAAAGCCTGGGATCCATGAATCCTCCAGAAATCTCAACTCTCGATTTTATATATTTCTAGAGATATACATATCTCTAGAAGGAAGTCAAAATAAAACTCTGACTTCTATACCCTCTCAAAGAAATTAAGATCTATTGGCTGGTGGTCTAAACCAAGGACTCGATGTATTTTTCTGCCAATTAATATGGACAACAATCTTCCATCGTTGATTAAATGCAATAATTTTCTACCAAGGGAACATGTATTTTCTTTGAAACCCTTTCTCTGGCCCATTTCTAAGATTCTTTCTCCGACCACAGTTGAGAATCAGTGGTTTAGAATATGATTGTATGAAGAACTGTTGGGAGTCGCTTGATCTTTTATTCAGATGTGCTAAAACATGAGCAATTTTAGAACTAGATAATTCATTCTAGGCTGGCTGGCCGTGGTAAGATGTAATAAGCACACTCTATTCTGTCTCTCCCACTGAATGCAATCATAATCTCTGGACATGATACATGGAAAAGTTATTTTAACACTGTAAAGTAAATAGCAAGCAGATTAGGGAAAGGTTATCAGAATTCAAAGTATCACTCAACCAGAGACGAGTCTGTCATATTATTTTTCCCTCTAGTATCCCTTGCCTTCTGCTTCACTGATTATGCTAAAGCCTTTGACTGTGTGGATCACAACAAACTGTGGCAAATTCTTAAAGAGATGGGAATATAAGACCACCTTACCTGCCTCCTGAGAAATCTGTATGCAGGTCAAGAAGCAACAGTTAGAACCAGACATAGAACAATGGACTGGTTCCAGATTGGGAAAGGAGAACATCAAGGCTGTATATTGTCACCCTGCTTATTTACCTTATATGCAGATTACATTATGTGAAATGCCAGGCTGAATGAAGCACAGGCTGGAATCAAGACTGGCAGGGAAAAATATCAATAACCCCAGATATGGAAATGACACCACCTTTATAGAAGAAAGCAAAGAGGAACTAAAGAGCCGCTTGATGAGGGTGAAAAGTTGGCTAAAAATTCAACATTCAAAAAACAAAGATTTTCATGGGCTCCAAAATCACTACAAATGGTGACAGCAGCAATGAAATTAAAAGATGCTTGCTCCTTGGAAGAAAAGCTATAACCAACCTAGACAGCATATTAAAAAGTAGAGCATTACTTTGCCAACAAAGATCCATACAGTCAAAGCTATGGTTTTTCTGGTAGTCATGTATGGATGTGAGAGTTGGACCACAAAGAAAGCTGAACGCTGAAGAATTGATGCTTTTGAACTGTGGTGTTGGAGAAGACTCTTGAGAATCCCGTGGACTGCAAGGAGATCAAACCAGTCAATCCTAAATGAAATCAGTCCTGAATATTCATTGGAAGGACTGATATGAAAGCTGAAGCTCCAATAATTTGGCCACCTGATGCGAAGAGCTCATTGGAAAAGACCCTGATGCTGGCAGACTGAAGGCAGGAGAAGGGGACAACAGAGGATGAGATGGTTCGATGGCATCACCAGTTCGATGGACACGAATTTGAGCAAGCTCCGGAAGTTGGTGATGGGCAGGGAAGCCTGGTGTGCTGCAGTCCATGGGTCACGAAGAGTCTAACATGACTGAGCGACTGAACTGAACTGACTGATCCCTTGCCTAAACTTAATGGAACTGCAAACTTAGAAATGAGCACTTCAGGAGAAGCATCCTATCCCAAGAAGCTAGAAAGAGAACTAACAGAAATGTGTGACTGTGTAAATCATCCATTTTTTTAAAATTTACTTTGTTTTCTCATGTACCAAGTGGTATACATGGAAACCTAAAAGAGCCAAAAACTAGAAGCAAGGAAATCTTTTTCTCCATTCATTGAGGTGTTGGTCCTACCTTCTTATTAATAGAATGACAACCTCAATGAGGTACAGAGATTGGACAGAAGAAATAAACAGTCCCTATGCACAGAATGCATGATCACCTACTTTAAAAAATCCCAAAGAATCTACAAAATACATAGAGAACTAACGAATCAACTTAGCAAGGTTGCCTGCAAAGTCAAATACACAAAAATCAATCTTATTTCTATACATGGCAATGTTCAATTAGAAACTGAAATCTTAAGAACAAGGCTATTTACCATAGCTCCCCCAAACTGAGATATGTAGGCATAAATAGAACAAAACATATAGGATCTGCACATTCAAAACTATGAAACACCAATGAAAGAAATCAATAAATACATGAAGACACATCCATGTATATGGATTGGAGGGGTCAGCATAATAAAAACAACAGCTCAGGACTTTCTTGGTAGCCCCGTATTGAAGTCTCCGATTTCATACTGCATGGGGCCCTGGTTCGCTCTCTGGTTAGGGAACTAGATCCTCATACCACAACTAAGAGTTTGCATGCAACCAAGACCCAGGGCAGCCAAATAAATATTTTATTTTTAGAAACGACAACTATGCTCCGATTTTGTTGTTGTTGTGCAGTTGCTAAGTCATGTCTGATTCTTTGCAACCCCATGGACTGTAGCACACCAGGCTTCCCTGTCCTTCACTGTCTCCCAAAGTTTGTTCAAACTCATGTCCATTGACTCAGTGATGCTAACAATTTCATCCTCTGCCACCCACTTCTCCTTTTGCCTTCAGTCTCTCCCAGGATCAGGGTCTCTTCCAGTGAGTCAGCTCTTCACATCAGGTGGCCCAAGAATTGGAGCTTCAACTTCCACATCAGTCCTTCCAATGAATATTCAGGACTGATTTCCTTTAGGATTGACTGATTTGATCTCCTTGCTGGAGGGATCTTGAGGGACACTCAAGAGTCTTCTCCAGCACCACAATTCAAAAGTTTCAATTATTTGGCGCTCAGCCTTCTTTATGGTCCAACTCTCCTCAAATTAATCTATAGATTTAAAGCAATACCAATCAAAATCCCAGCTGGAATTTTCAGAGATATGGATAAAATGATTCTAAATTTTAGATGGACAAGTAAAGGAACTCAAATAGCTAAAAAGTTTTTGAAAAAGAATGAAACGGGAAGAATCACAACTCCTCAATTACAATACATTAACCATAAAACTACAGTAATCAAAGTCTGTGTGGTAATGGCAAAGGGATTTAGATCTATGGAATAAACCCTGACAAATATTACTGAACACTGACAAAGGTCCAAAAATAATTCAATTATAAAAGAATAGTCTTTACAATAAATGGTGCTGGAACAAACATACATCTGTATGCAAAAAAATGAACCTCAACTTAAATCTCACATTTTATATAAAAATTCACTCAATATGATCATAGATCTGAATAAAAACATTTCAAAGCCTCAATAAGAAAACAGAGTAAAAAATATTCATGCCCTAGGGTTAGGCCAAGAATTCTTAAATACGACAACAAAAGTACAATAAATAAGAGAAAACAGCTGGTGAACTGGACTTTATCGGTATTAAGAACTTTTACTCTCGAAAAGATACTGTTAAAAGAATGAAAAGAAAAGCTACAGATGAGCAGAAAATATTTGCAAACCACAAATCCAACAAAGGACTTATAGCCAGAGTATTTTAAGAACTCTCAAAATTCAACAATAAGAAAATAGACACCTCAACTTAAAAATGGGCAAAAGATATAACAGACACTTGGCCTCAATATTATCAGCTATCGGGAAATACATATTAAAACCACAACGAGTTATCTGCAATGGAAATGCAAATCAAAACCACCAGACACCACTTCATACTCACTGAAGTGAAGTCGCTCAGTCATGTCCGACTCTTTGCGACCCCATGGACTCCTCCCTCCATGGGATTCTCCAGGCAAGAGTACTGGAGTGGGTTGCCATTTTCCTTCTCCAGGGGATCTTCCCGACTCAGGGATCGAACCCTGGTCTCCCTCATTCCAGGCAGATGCTTTAACCTCTAAGCCAGGACAGTTATATAAACACAGTAATAAGTGTTGGCAAGGTTGTGAAGACCCTCATTCACTGCTGGTGGGGATGTAAAGTGGTGCAGCCAGTTTGCAAAGAGTCTGGCAATTACTCAAAGGGCTAAACACAAAGTTGTTATATTATCCAGCAATTCAACTAATCTGGATATACCCAAAAGAATGAAAATCTGTGCCACACAAAAACCTGTACACAAATGTTCACAGTATTGCTGTGTGCCTTTGCAACCCCAAGAACTGCAGCCAGCCAGGCTTCTCTATCCATGCAATTTTCCCAGTAAGAATGCTGGAGGTTGTTGCCACTTCCTCCTCTAGGGGAATCTTTCTGGTCCAAAGATTGAACCCATGTCTCTGGTGTCTCTCGCATTGGTAGGCAGATTCTTCACCCCTGGGCCACCTGGGAAGCCAATGTTCATAGAACATTATTCATACTAACTGAAAGGTAGACACTCCCAATGTCCATCAACTTGTGGATAAACAGTGTGCTATGTCCATTCAACAGAATATCATCCATCAATAAAAAGGAATAAAGTACTGATACATGCTACAATTCAGATAAACCTGGAAAACATTAAAAGAAGCTAGTCACAAAAGGTAACATATGATTCTCTTTGTATGAAATGCCTAGAGTAGGCAAACTTAAAAGACAGAAAGCAGATCGTGGCTGGCTAGAGCTAGGGAACGGAAAAAACACACAGTGAAGGCTAATGAGCACAGGATTTCTTCTTGGATGATGTTCTAAAACTGACAGTGAACAGTAGCAGTTTACAACTCTGCTAAGTCATATCTGACTCTTGCAAATCCATGGACTGTAGCCTGCTAGGCTCCTTTGTCCATGGGGTTCTCCTGGCAAGAATATTGGACTGGGTTGCTATTTCCTTCTCCAGGGGATCTTCCCAACCCAGGAATCAAACCCAGGTCTCCTGCACTGCAGGCAGATTCTTTACCAACTGAGCTATGAGGGAAGCCCATAAATATACTGCTGCTGCTAAGTCACTTCAGTCGTGTCTGACTCTGTGCGACCCCATAGATGGCAGCCCACCAGGCTCTGTCATCCCTGGGATTCTCCAGGCAAGAACCCTGGAATGGGTTGCCATTTCCTTCTCCAATGCATGAAAGTGAAAAGTGAAAGTGAAGTCGCTCAGTTGTGTCCAACTCTGTACGACCCCAGAGACAGCTAGAAACCATCAAATCATACATTTTATATGAGTGAATTATGTCTTTAAAAAGTTGTTTAAAAAATACAACGAATTATCACCAATTAAAATGGTTAAATTTTAAAATATTGACAACACCAATGTTAATAAGGATACAAAGCAACTGAATTTTATACATTGCTGCTAGAAAAGCAAAATGGTACAACTACTCTGGAAAATGGTTTTGCAGTATCTTATAAAGTTAAAGAATATTACCTGAGGCTTCCCTAGTGGCTCAGTGGTAGAGAATCCACCTGTCAATGCAGGAGACACTGGTCCAATCCCTGGTCTGGGAAGATCCCACATGCCGCGGAGCAACTAAGCCCATCTGCCACAACTATGGAGCCTGTGCTCTAAGGCCCAGCAACTGCACCTAGTGAGCCCATGCACTGCAGCCACTGAAGCCCCCTTGCAGTCTAGAGCCCATGCTCTGCAATGAGAGAGGCCGCCTCAGTGAGAAGCTCACACACCAAAATCAGAGAGAAATCCCCACTCACTGCAACGAGAAAAAAGCCTAGGCACAGCAATGAAGACCGAGAACAGCCCCCAAAAGTGTGTTACCTATGGCCCAGGAATCTCCCTCCTAGATATATATGCTAGAGAAATGAAATGTTTACACAAAATCTTGTATACAAATGTTTAAAAGTGGCTCTATTTACAACTGCCAAAAACTAGAAATAATTCAAAAGACCTTCCAGGGTTAAATGGATAAACTGTGGTACATTCAAACAATGGAATATTATTTAGCAATAAGAAGAATGAGGTATTGATATACACAACTTAGAAGACTCTCAAAGGCATTATGGTGAATGAAAGAAACCAGTTTTCACAAAATTGTATACCATATGGTTCCATTAATATTACAGTCTCAAAAATCACAAAACTAAGGAGATGAAGAAAAGATTATTTGTTGCCAGAGATTACAGGGAAAGAGAAGGAGTTTTTTTGGGTAAAGTATTTTGTTATTCTGTACCCTGATGACTGAGGTAATCACACAAATCTATACATGTGTTAAAATTCTAAAAACAGTTCACCAAAAGAAGATAGTGAATTTTTCTTAATAATGTAAAAAATTTAAAAATGTTAAAGCCAATCAAGAGTCAACTCTTTTATGATTTCAATTCACTAAACTACCATATTTGATCATCTCATTTAGTTAAAAATACAGTATATAGTTCAAAGATAGATACTGGAAAAAATGAAATACATCCTAAGGAGTACAAAGAGGTATCAGGAAACTTGGTCATTAATTAGGGGTAAACAAACTAGACATGCTAAGCCTGGAGCAAGAACTCAGAGGGAGAATGACTGATGACAAATGTCTTCAATTAACTAACGGGCTGACGTATGTACAAGGGTTACAATTTTTCCATATAGTATTAAAGAGAAACTTCATTTACCAGTAAGTCTAAATAAAAGTACAGAGGGCTTTCTAAGGCTACCAGAAATTCACCGTATATTCCTCAAGTGTTAGATAGTCAAGAAGCAGAAAGTTCTGGGGATTCCTGCATTAAACAAAGGATCAGACAGGACGGTCCAAGAGTTTTCTTCCACCTCAAACATTCTATGAATCTATGAACTATAACTTCTATAGTTAACCTACCTACCAAAGTAGAAGATACTGAAAATCAAGAGTATCCCAATCAAAAAGGTATCCCTTTGTGTAAAATATCACCTTTCATTGCACAAAAATATTTAATAGTACTCTAAGTTTCCAATTTTAAAAAGACCAAATAAATACAAAACCTTAACAAAAGCCTTATTAAGACCTATTTTATTTCTCTAAATTTCATTTGTACTAAGGACATTAAATTCAAATTATTAATGACCAATTAAATCTAATTTCATTAGACATAAAAGACAAACGTTACAAATATAAATTTCATGCAAACGTCTGTAACTATATTGAAGAAATTTCTTGAAAAAGTACTCTTTTCACACAAAGGGTGGTAGTCCTCAAAAGAGCCAAAACATCTGTATTCACTTTAAAGCTCATCAGGACAGACTGACATTTTTAGGAGAAGCACATGGCTTGCTGAACAGTCATCTAGAACAGGATCTTTTGTCTAGTAAACCTATTCAAGGACCATTTACTTATGTATGGAGTGGCTGAATAAAGAAAAGAACATATTTTTGAGTCCTAGAAAATGCAAAGAATTAAATCCTTCATCTAGCGTTGTTAAGGATACAGCAAAACACATTACAGAAGCAGCCAGATCTTTACTCTCAGAGATAGTGCTCTCACACATCTGAAACAATTCTAAGAAATCACTGAAACAAAAGAACTCTAGAAAAGCTTTCTTAGAGAACTATATCCAGCCAAAGACCACCTCCCTAAAAAAGTCATTTCCATTTTAAAGGATAAAACACTTTCTTCTTAAAACTCTGAAGGGCAGAGTTCAACAGCTGCGCTATATTAAACCTGAGCCCTTCCAAAAGGAAGAACAAGAGTCTCTGGAGAGTGAGTAACATGGCCTGCTTTCTCCAAAATTATCAAAATGCCTGCTTTGCCTCAAAGGAAAGTATCTCCTGGAAAAAGCCTCTATAAAATACATGGGTAAAAAACATAAAACTTAGATTAGGAAAATATACAAAAACAGAAACATTTTGGCTGGTTTTTTAAAATCTCCACCTAAGGTAAAATGTCTTTTGACATCCTTCAAGATATAGCATGGAAACTATGAAACAAAAACAGTAGTTTTCAGCCTTCCCTTCCCTTCAGAATCACTACAGAGCTAGATCTCAACCTAAACTTAGTGAACCAATATATACTGGGACCCAGACATCTGAATTATTTATGCACACAACAGGTGATTTTGATGCATAGCTAGAGTTTAAAGACAACTGAACTAGAGCACGATCCCATAAGAAAAAATTTAAGTCTAGAGAGTAAAGTCAAGAAAAAAAGTCACATTTGAACAACTAGTTCTAAGGAACCTTAGTACTTTAATCTATGAAATACCATTTAATATTTAATACAATTTAATATTAATTATTCAATATAACTTAAATTTAATATTTAATATAATATTCACTCTATTAAAATACTCAGTAACAGAATTTGAAACAGAAATTCTGAATTGTTCTCATGCCATTACTTAAAGGACAAAAGACTTCAAATAGTTTGCTAAAATATTCAAATATTTGGATGAAAGTTGTTATGAAGAATATGATCACTGCAAAGATTCCATCAGGGTGTCTGGATATTGCAAATTGAAAAAAAATGTTATAATAAAGAGCTCATGTAGGACAGAGGAGCTTGATGGGCTGCAGTCCATAGAGTCACAAGAGAGTCAGATACAACGTAGTGACTAAACAACAATTATACGTATTATCCGTCAACATTTAAAAAGTTCAAGGCTGTAATCACAATAAAGTCAATTTCAGCCACCAACAAAGCTTTAATTCTATTTCATACAAAATTCTAATAGGTTTATTTGCTCGGTATTCAAATCCATTATAAATGAAAAGCAGTAATGGAAATGCTAAAGGGGAGCAGACCAGTCAAGGAAGAACACAAAAACACTATTAAAAAACAGACATACGAACTCAGAAAGCATAGCAGACACTTGATAGTTTTTAAAGGCAGCAGAATACAATAACTTTTTCCCAATGATCACAAGGGTAAGGAAGAAAAATATGGTCAGTATTCTTTGTTCAATATATATTACATGGATTTTGTTTAAGAGGGAAAGACAGTATAATCATGAAGTTACCTACAGTCTCTTATCAGAAATAATGACAAACTTTAGGGGAAAGATCCTTACCACACACACACACACACCAAAAAAAAGCCCCAGTTCCTCAATTGGAGACTCTCATTGTATAAAAGGAATAGTGGAGTGAAAGTAAAGAGCATCAGAGTCTTTCAAATAAAAAATATACCTTGCTAAAAGGAAAAAAAAGAGAAGACAAGTTATAGGTTACTATTTTCAGACATAATATTTCTTCCTGCAAAAGTCACATATTCCTTTAGCTAAGTCAGACTATTTCCTAGTAACGTAAACTTGAAAATGTTTCCTCATCTGAGAAATAAGAATAAAAACATCTAAGTTTGTAGGATTACTTTGAGAAATGGGATAACGAAGGTAAAGTCCTTGGCCCAGTGGCTAATACACAGCAAGTGAGAAATGTTAGCTGTTATTATTAATTTGTACTCAAAGTAAAAATCACAAAAATTATTCTCAATGTTCACCAAAGAATATATTTTGGAAGCTTTTTCATTTGAAATGGTCTTATCCTGTTTTCACCCTATCCCCAAACAGAGACCTCTTCTAACATGTATTATACAGGAACCAAGTTGGCTCATTTGTCTTCACTAAGTCCCATGTACTATTATTAACTTTTAAAAACTTCAAGTAGATTGCAGATAGCAAGTCTAATAATCACCTTTAGTTACTATTATTCCTAAAGAGTTCAGAGGTTCTGTGAGTACACTTTCTCAAATGAATTCATTTCCATGTCTTTTTTAAATTTGAAAACAAAAGAGGAATCAGGACACTTCTCAAAGAAATGTATGAATACAAAAAAGATCTATTCATGAGACAACTTCAATCCAGAAGTTAACAGGGTTTTAGGTGAATATCCTAAACTCAGACCACTGCAAACGATTAGAAAACAATGTGTGTTGTAGATATTTTATATCCACATTTAGTAGGTTATTGCCTATCTGGTTTTCACTGATGAGGCTATTAACAGAAATACTACGTAGGGCTTCCTGCTTTTCCTTACCATCTCTGAATATGTATTTACTCATCTATGTGATAAGCATTGTTACTGTAAGACCCATTACACTAGATGCTATGAAGTATAGAAAAATAAATTAAAAATTTTTTTATCCCTCCAAAAGCCTGTAACCTAATTACTGATGTATCAGTGCACATACCAAAACCTGCTTATTTTCATGCGTATGTGCAAGAGTCAGTATAGGCTGTTACACTGAGGTAGTCGACAATCCAAACATCTTTGTGGCTTGTAACAAATTTTATTTCTTAGTCTCTTTATATTTTATATACCCTATAATAATCAGCTCTGCTTTTCCCCATGTTATCTTTATTCCAGGATCTAGGCTGAAAGGAAAAAGCCCACCTGGGACAGCAGAGGAAAAAACAACATGGCAAAACATGGGAAAGTTCCTGGAGCTAATGTCTGACGTGACCTAGCTATTTCTGGTTAGGATTTCATTGGTCGAAACAAATCATTTGCCAAATGGGGCAGTGATGCATAACCCTGTCACAGGGAATGTAAATGTTATAAATAATAATATCATCTACCACGATATCCATCAACAAGACTAAAAAAAGAAAAATATTCGGCCTATTCAAACCAATAATAAAATCAGCATATATTTAGGTAAAATTTACTATGTGCCAAGACATTATTCTAATATTAGACCAATTAGAACTAGTCTCTACACAACTGCACTCATTTCACAGGCTAGCAAAGTAATGCTCAAAATTCCCCAAGCTGGGCTTCAACAGTACATGAACCAAGAACTTCCAGATGTTCCAGCTGGATTTAGAAAAGGCAGAGGAACCAGAGATCAAACTGCCAACATCTGTTGGATCATCGAAAAAGCAAAAGAGTTCCAGAAAAACATATACTTCTGCTTTACTGATTACACCAAAGTCTTTGGCTGTGTAGATCACAACAAACTGTGGAAAATTCTAAAGAGATGTGAATATCAGACCACCTTACCTGACTCCTGAGAAATCTGTATGCAGGTCAAGAAGCAACAGTTGGAACTGGACATACAACAATGAACTGGTTCCAAATTAGGAAAGGAGAACATCAAGGCTGTATATCATCACCCTGCTTATTCAATTTATATGCAGACTAC
This sequence comes from Ovis canadensis, assembly GCF_042477335.2. NCBI lineage: Eukaryota > Metazoa > Chordata > Mammalia > Artiodactyla > Bovidae > Ovis > Ovis canadensis. The sequence continues at coordinate 38,567,117 of NC_091260.1, forward strand.
ATCATGCGAAATGCCAGACTGGATGAAGCACAAACTGGAATCAAGGGTTGCAAGGAAAAATATCAATAACCTCAGATACACAGATGACACCATCCTTATGGCAGAACTAAAGAGCCTCTTGAAGAAAGTGAAAGAGGAGAGTGAAAAAGCTTGCTTAAAACTCAACATTCAGAAAACTAAGATGATGGCATCCAGTCCCATCACTTCATGGCAAATAGACTGGGCAACGGTGGAAATAGTGGCAGACTTTATCTTTTGGGACTCCAAATCACTGCAGATGGTGACTGCAGCCATGAAATTAAAAGATGCTTACTCCTTGGAAGGAAAGTTATGAGCAACCTAGACAGCATATTAAAAAGCAGAGACATTACTTTGCCAACAATGGTGCATGTAGTCAAAGCTATGGTTTTTCTAGTAGTCATGTATGGACGTGAGAGTTGGACTATAAAGAAAGCTGAGCACTGAGGAATTGATGCTTTTGAACTGTGGTGTTGGAGAAGACTCTTGAGAGTCCCTTAGACTGCAAGGAGATCCAACCAGTCCATCCTAAATGAAATCAGTCCTGAATGTTCATTGGAAGGACTGATGCTGAAGCTGAAACTCCAATCTTTGGCCACCTGATGCGAAGAACTGATTTGCTGGAAAAGACCCTGATGCTGGGAAAGATTGAAGGCAGGAGGAGAAGGGGATGACAGAGGATGAGATAGTTGGATGGCATCACCAACTCGATGGACGTGAGTTTGAGTGAACTCTGGGAGTACTGGTGATGGACAGGGAAGCCTGGAGTGCTGTTGTCCATGGGGTCACAAAGAGTTGGACACGACTGAGTGACTGAACTGAACTGAGAGTGCTCTAGACTCACTCTAGAGCAGGAGCTCAGAGTGTTTAAATGTTTAACTAGTTTTTAAATCTCCTAAGACTCCATGGATGTGAGTCTGAGTGAACTCCGGGAGTTGGTGATGGACAGGGAGGCCTGGCGTGCTGCAATTCATGGGGTCGCAAAGAGTCAGACACGACTGAGCTACTGAACTGAAGAGAATTCAACAAATATGTCTGCTGATGAAAACAGACCAACTAATTATGGATATTTTTAATGAGGAAAATAAGCAAAACAATGAAACCTATTAGAAAACACATTATAAACACTGCAAGCTCACAAAACTTGATCTTGATACGTTCCAGACAGCAAAAAGTAGCTGCCCTTAAGAGAGGAATTTGTTTATCTAGCAGAAGCCAACCTACCAACTTTAAATGTCCTAATAGCTGAAGCTCCAATACTTTGGCTAACTGATTCGAAGAGCTGACTCATTGGAAAAGACCCAGATGCTGGAAAAGAATGAAAACAGGAGGAGAAGGGGCAACAGAGGATAAGACAGTTGGATGGCATCACCGACTCAATGTACATGAATTTGAGCAAACTCCAGGAGATAGTGAAGGACAGGGAAGCCTGGCCTTCTGCAGTCCCGGGTTCCAAAGAGTCAGATATGACAGCAACTGAAAAACAAGTGTTCCTCAAATTTAGGCTGAGACAGTTTCTCAGCAAGGTGTAATATACAGAGAACTCTTATCAAACTTAGTACCTCTTACTCATTGAAGGTTCCTGCAAACTCCCAATTTCATACTGGCTTATCTAACGCTGAAAAAGAAAACAGAGCAAGAGAATACAATACAAAACAGGCCTCACAAAAAGGTCCCATACATTTAGCTCCCACCAGTATTAATAGCACACCCTCTGAAGAACCTAAGGAGCTATTTGAGATAAACACAAGACAGTCCTATCCAGAGAAGTGATAGGACAGGGCTAGGTGAGATAAGTATACATGAACAGGTTAAAGAAAACAGCAACACTGTATCAAATGTCCTGAGTCCTAAATACTGCTATTTTGAAATAAAATTTCATTTTTCTCTGGGCTTCCCTAATAGCTCAGCTGGTAAAGAATCCGCCTGCAATGCAGGAGACCCCGGTTTGATACCTGGGTAGGGATGATCTGCTGGAGAAGGGATAGGCTACCCACTCCAGTATTCTTGGGGTTCCCTGGTGGCTCAGCTGGTGAAGAATCTGCCCACAATGCGAGAGACCTGGGTTCGATCCCTGGGTTTGGAAGATCCCCTGGAGAAGACTAATATCTAAATAGTTAAACTTACTCTGGACAATCCCTTAGGAAAGTCAGGGAAAGTAAGGAAAAGTGCAGGCCATATATCCAGGGTTTTCTCCCTTCTCCTTCAGTCCAGGGAAATAAGCACCTGGAAACACACTCACTCTAGAGCAGGTGCTCAGTAACTAGATCAGCTGAAATCAACTACACCTTTTAGTTTTTTCTCTGTCTTGTGTGTACATGTTGTCTGGCTTTTTGGTCTCTTTGGTTTTTTACAGATATACTGCAGTTAAATTCACACATTAATAAGTTAATGTAACAGTTAACTACTGCTTTCCTTCTGCTAACAGTTTTTTTTTTTTTTAAGTATTTGATCACTACTCCCTTCCTTACCAAGGGCCTTACTGATTCTCCTCTCTCATTTTACTCAAGTGATCTGAAATGTCACATCATTTACAAATAAAGTAATAAAATACAATGAATTTTAGATGTATATTTCCCCATTAATTGGCTCTCTTTCCACACTACACTTTTCCAGATCCTCATTAATCACAAGTCATAATGTAAAGAGATTTTAAGGATAAAAAGCAAATAGTATGTAAGAGAGAAGTGCCATACATTTCCCTTAAGATGAAATTAACAACATAAGCTCTTTAGGGAAAAAAAAAATAGTAAAGAAAGCAAACAAGTGTATCATTTGACTTGTGTTTAAAATTCGCTTTGACTTTTAAGAATTTTAATATCTGAAACTGGAGAAGGAAATGGCAACCCACTCCGGTATTCTTGCCTGGAGAATCCCATGGATGGAGGAACCTGGTAGGCAACAGTCCATTGGGTCACAAAGAGTCTGACACGACTGAGCAATTTCACTCAATATCTGAAACAGTTCGTCTTTACATGGTTTAAAGTTTTATTTTCAAATCTCTTCTAACACATTTGCAAGCAGAAGCTTTTTAAATGTGGATAAGACTAATTACCAGAGTTTCCAAAATCTAGTATCTTAACTTCAACTACTGTAAATTGCTAACAAAATGGCTGTGACTTACACATACAGCACAGCCATGTTTTGTTTTTTTTTGGCCACGCCCCGGAAGCTTGTGGGATCCTAGTTCCCCACCTGGGATTGAAGCTGGGCCCTCCCCCAGTGAAAGGGCTTCATACTGGCTTATCTAAGAACTAGTGTGTGTTAGCTGCTCAGTCATGTCCGACTCTTTGCGATCCCACAGACCGTAGCCCACTAGGCTTCTCTGTCCATGGGATTTTCCAGGCAAGAATACTGGGGTGGATTGCCGTTCCCTTCTCCAAAGGATCTTCGCCAACCAGGGATCGAACCCTGGTCTCCTGCACTGCAGGCAGATTCTTTACCATTTGAGCTACAGGGAAGTCCTTCTAACCCTTAGAGCACCAGGGAATTCCCTACAGCCACGGTTTGATTGGCCATGGACCCTTCAAATTTGCTCTCAGTTCTAGGGCTACTGTGAATTAGTTGGAAATAAAAAATTAATCTCCATAGTATCTAGGAGAATAGCTAACCTGGGTCACCTCTATTCTAGTCCTAGGTTAACCAGTGGAGTATCTTAGAGAAATACTTTCCATTCTTTAAGTTCCCCATAAGTAGAACAGTTAATTACAAACTTATATTTTTGAATGACACTATATTATGTATATGAGCTTCTCTGATGGCTCAGAGGTAAAGAATTCGCCTGCCAATGCAGATAACACAAAAGTTGCGGGTTCCATCTCTGGGTCAGGAAGATCCCCAGAGAAGGAAATGGCAACCCAATCCAGTATTCTTGCCTGAAGAATTTCATGGACAGAGGAGCTGGGGGGCTATAGTCCATGGGATCGCAAGAGTCGGACACGACTTGGCAACTAAACAACAACTAACAGTATTATGTATATATTGCACTCAAGACTTTTAATAAGCCACTGACCCTACCTAGGGCATTTTTCCCATCCATCATCCACTATTTAAAACCTAAATAAAACTTATCTCCAAAAATCCTCTTTAATTAACTCTTTCCAAATCTCTGTATTCCCTTCATGTTTAATGTAACACTAAACTAATTTCAACAGACTCTCTTTTCAATTTTTAACACTCCCATCCCTCACACCCGCTTCAGTTCTGTCCATCCAGTCTTTGCATCGCTGTTCTAAGCACTCCTGCAGAAGACAAACAACAAAAGCTCTGGTTTATATTTATACTAACAAGCTGTGAAAACAGCAATTTAACAAAACAATAAATTTTTCGCAGATAAAAATGCTAGATAGTATGTGTGTGGGCGCGTGAGCTGTTGTGTTATACTAAAATCAGGAAAATTCAGAAAAATAGGGAAAGGAAGGATTAAATAATGCAGTCAAAAAAGAAAACACCATCACAAAAATGCTTCAATGCAAAACAATGAACAACAACAATCTCTGAATTACAGTGAGGCTTTAATAAAATTCTAGATGGGAAAACTCTCGGCATTACCACCAGCCTTTTAAAAATTACTTTCCAGTATTACTAGCAGCGGTAATTTCACTAACATTGAATACCAACCAAGTTTTCCTCCCAAGCAGCCTGACAAAATGTTTCAGTTCAGAAACCTAATCAATACCACTTAAAGTCGTGGAAGGGAAAGAGAGATTCAACCCTCCAGTAAAAACTGGAGTGATGGGCAAACAGGTGAAAAATGGACGGTTTCGGAAAGTGGGGAAGAAAAATGAGACTCCGCCTCCTCTCTGGGGGCTCAGGCTTGGTTCATGGCTTCGGAAACAACCCCATATCCTAAACCCTCTCCCATAGCAGCAATGCAAGGTTCCAAGAAACCAGGGGTCCCCCTCCCCTCTCCCCGCATGCACGCCCCCACTCGCCTGGCCAAGCTCCCCTAGATCGCCCCAAATCCGCCCGCACTCTCCCAAGGAAAGGGTCAGCAAAGGACGTTTTCCCGAGGCCTTCTCCGAGACCCAGCTAGCAGAGACCTCCGCAAAAGTAGAGAGACCCGAGAAGGTTGAAGAAGAAGCCTCATAATCCTGTTACCTGGTCGAAACCTTGGAAACGGAAACGGCAGCTACAGTCCCTAACCTTCTCCCCCACAACGCTTGCCTCAGCGCCACTGACATTGAGACCGCCGCCATCTTGCTACAGGCAGACACTAGGACGGATCACCGCAAGGGACAAGCTTCCTTCGTTTTCAAGCCCATGGAACCGCAACGCAAAAGAGTAGGGGGGTTTTGGTTAACTTCATTATTGTTAGGTGTTTTGTTAAATAATGGAGTTTTAAAAAGAAGTGCAACGTTTGGTTGCAAGAGATAAGAAGGAAAATGGACGGAAGAAAAATGCAAGAAGTGCATTAAGTGTAAATATCAACCTCATAAAGTAAAATCCTTGTCTGTTAGGACTGGTTTACATACCGGTTAATGAAGAGACGGAAAGAAAATGCTCGAAAATTTCAGCACCTGCAACTCATAATTTTTTCAAAGGACTCAATACGAGGGGCTGAGGCCACTAGAAGAGCCAGAGGGCTTGTTGGTTCTTGAGAACCTAAAGTAGTACTCTTCCAAAATGTTGCCAGATTCAGTTTGCAAGCCCTCAGGAAAGGGCTGTATTCAGTTTGATGTTCTGTAGTTGATAGTTATAATGATCATATTTTCCAAATGAAAAATCTAGACACATGGCCGGGCAAAATTTTTTTTTTGATGTGTGTATTCATATGAAAAATTTATGAAACATACTATTTTATATCAGTCTTTTCCCAGTAAATCCTGAACGTGTAATCATAATTCATGGATACTAGACATACAAAACAAAAATTATCTTCTGAGGCAATTGTTAGAAATATGTTGGTATTGTGGGCTACTAACCTTAAGAACAATGATTAACTGTGGATTATAAAATAAAAAGCAGGTTCGTTGTACTTTTTTTAAGTTAGAATGCCCCTGCTTTTAAAATTAAGCAGGTGAAAACAATTTTTATTAAAAGAATCGTATTAACAGGTGGATGGGGAATGCCTTGGTTTTGCATTAAAGCCAATTAAAAGAAAATGAAATACATAAGGGAAAGGGGTTAAGAAAGAGATTGAGTGGGGAGTGAAATGGGATGGGTATTTAAGATGGAAGGTGACATAGGAATACCTATGGCTGATTCATGTTGCCGTTAGGCAGAAACCAACACAATGCTGTAAAACAATTATCCTTCAATTAAAAATAAATTAATTTTAAAAAAAAGATTGAGCACCACAGCACCTAGTACCAGAGAGAAAGCCTTGTCCAGGGAAAGAGGAAAAGCACAGAAAGATGAAGGAAGAGATATCTCACAGAGAATTTTCTTTTAAACTTTTAATTTTGAAATAGATTTCACAGGAAGTTGCAAAAACAGTACAGAGAGCTCTTGTACAAACTTAACCCAGTTTCCCCCATTGATTACATCTTATATAATTGTTGTACAGGATGGAAGCCACGAAACTGACATTGGTATAAAGTGTTTATGCATTCCTTTGTCATTCTATCACGTGTCAATTCATGAAACCCCTAACAGAATCAAGATACAGAACTGTTCATCACCACAAAGATTTCCCCTGGTGATATTCTTTTATATACCCACCGCCCAACCCCTGGCCACTACTACTGTTTCCATTTGTATAATTTCATATTTCAAGAATGTTATGTAAATAGACTTGTAGTATATATAACTTTTTGACATTGGCTTCTTTCACTCTTCATAGTACCTTTGAGATCCATTCAAGTTATTGCATTTAACAATAGTTCTTCACTTTTTGTTGCTGGGTGGTATTAGTACTCTGTGGTGCATTAGTCTAGATTCTCCAGAAAAACAAAATGAATAGGATATATGTATCTGGATTACCACAGTTTGATTAACCATTCACCTGTTGCAGAATATTTTGGTTTGGTTAGGACTATTACAGATAAAACTACAATGAACAATCATGTACAGGTTTTTGTGTGGACATAAATTTTCATTTCTCTGGAATAAATGCTCAAATGTGCAATGTATATTTATTTAGTTTAATAAAACTGCTAAACTATTTTCCAGAAAACCTGTACCATTTTTCATACCCACCAGCACTGTATGAGATCCAGATTCTCCGTGTCCCCACCAATATTTGTTATTTTTAATTTCAGTTCAGCTAACATAAATAATAGGTGTGTAATGATAGTTCATCAAGATCCTAATTTATATTCCCATGATGACTAATGATGTGGAATATCTTTTCATGTGCTTATTTGCCATTATGAGTATTCCATTCAGTTCAAAGTCTCATTTTGTCCATTTTCTAATTGCATTATTAGTTTTTTGCTATTACATTTTGAGAGGTTTTATGTAGTCCAGATATGAGTCTTTTATCAGATACATGGTTCACAAATATTTTCCCCTATCTGTAGCTTGTCTTTTCATCCTCTTAACAGGATGTGTTGCTCAGTAAATATTTTTAATTTTGATGAAGTCCAGTTTAGTCATTTTAAAATTTATGGATTATGCTTTCTTTTGCTTCCATGTTTTACTTATTTATTTTTGTTGCATTATAATTAACATGCAATATTGTAGTAGTTTCAAGTGTCTAACAGTAATTCAATATTTTTATACTTTATTAAATGATTATGGCAGTAAGACGATTTGCCATCTGTCACCATACAAAGTTGTTATGACATTATTGACTGTATTCCCTATGTGTACATTATATCCTCGTGACTTATTTATTTTATAGCTGGAAGTTTCTGCCTCTTAATCCCTTTCACCTATTTTGTCCATCTCCCTACCCCACTCCCATCTGGCAACCACCAATTTGTTCTCTGTATCTATGAGTCTGTTTGTTTTGTTTGCCCATTTGTTTTATATTTTACACTCCACATGTAAGTGAAATCGTACAGTGTCTGTTTTCTCCATTTGACTTATTTCACTTAGCATAATACCCTCCAGATCCGTCTATGTTGTTGTAAATGGCCTGATTTCATTATTACCCGTGGCTGAGTAATATTCCATTTTATATATAGACCACACCTTCTTTATTCATTCATCTATTGATGGATACTTAGGTTGCTTTCATGTCTTGTCTATTTTAAATCTTGCTGTAGTAAACATAGTGGAGCATATATCTTTTCAAATCAGTGTTTTCATTTTCTTTGGATACATACCCAGAAGTTGATTTGCTGGATCATGTGGTAGTTCTATTTTTAGTTTCTTGAACCCCCATCCTGTTGCTTTTGGTATCTTGTCCAAGTACTGTTTACCAACCCTAGGTCCTAAAGATTTTCTGTTTTTTTCTAAAGGTTTTTTTGCCTCACCTTTTACATTTAATTCTATGATCCACTCTGAGTTAGCTTTTGAGTTAAGTTTTAAGTTAATAAGGTGTGAGATATAGGTCGAAGTTCAGTTTTTTACCTGCGGATATCCAATTGTTTTAGCACTATGGATTGAAAAGATTGTCCTTCTCTCATTGAATCGGTTTTGTACCTTTGTCAAAAACACAGTTAGCCATGCTTGTGCGTGGCTATTTCTGGATTCTCTATTTCAGGAGAATTTTAAGGCCAAGGGTGACTTTGATTTTAGATTAAATTTTTATAAGTTTGTTTTCTTTTTTAAGGAGTAACATATGATCTGTCCAAATATTCATAAGAGCAACTTACTATAGCCATGTTTCTAGTCCTATTGGCCTAAACCCAACCTTTCCACCTACCACCTACTGTAGTACCTTCCTTCTGTGAATCTGCAATCCCCAGCAGAACCTTCACTCTCTGTTTTGTTTGTTTGTTTTTTCTGCCCTAACCTGTGTCTTCTGTGTTGGCAGGTGGACATTTTATCACTGAGCCACCTGGGAAGCCTAGATCATAAGGTAGCTCCATTTTCAGTTTCTTGAGGAACCTCCATACTGTTTTCCATCATGGCTTTCTAATTTACACTCCCACAAACAGTGCACAAAGGTTTCCTTTTCTCCATACCCACAGCTCATGACCCCAAACCCTCATTGCCAATAATACACTCCTGTGGAATCTGGTTCTCCTGACCTTTTGCTGGATTTCCTCACCCACCCATACATACAGTTCCTTTCTGACTTCACATACACAATATAAACCTGAGAATGAAACAGAAATAACTTGCTGTGTGCTTTTTTCTTTTTTTCCCAGCAATTTCACCTAAACTATAGATTCTACCAATAAGCTTAATAGAATGTCTAGGTCCAAATACCATTCTATTATCTCAGTAGGAGTATTAAAATATTAGTTGACTTTAACTTTTGCTTGCATTTCTTGCAAGATTCCCAGAATACTCCTCCTGAGCCACTCATGATGGCTAAATAAAACAGCAACCTAAAATGCTTATTTTACTACCAACAATTACTCACTATCTAACCTTATCTGATCAGGACCTTTGCGCTAGCTGTTCTTTGTGGCTAGAATGCTATTCCTTGTGTCTGGAATAATCTCTCACCTTTCTGTCTCTCTCTCACACAAATCACAGTTTCAGTGAGGTCCTTTCTGATTACCCTGTCTAAACTTTTGACCCCACCACAACACTTTCTTCCCTACTTTAGTTTTCCTCCTTAGCATTTTTGTAAGTTTTAGCACTTTATGAACTTTCTATAATAAATGTGAATTATAAAAACAGGGAGAAAATTGTCCAGTCGTTAAGATCAATCTTTTTCTACTTATGAATGTAAACTTTTTCTAACCAGGAATGTTGCCAGGAATAACTATTCAATTTCTGCAATCAACCAAATGAAGATATTTTACTTAGTTACAACAATTAGTGAGCTATATAATTCTACTCTCCCTCTACCTGGAAATCTGCAGTGGCCTCTATTCGATTACCACACTTATTCTGGCCTCCCATTTATATCCACTTTGCATATAAATGGAAAACCTAATTGTGTCGCCTGTATAAATCCCTCCGCTGGCTTACCAGTGTCCTCAGGATAAAGACCAAAATCCCTCACCTGATCTGACAGGCTCCATACTTCCCCACCTTCTGTCTGTCCCCACCTTCTTTCCTGTCCACCTACTGACTGTCCTACACTGAACCCTTGACAAATGGTCACCTACTGCAGTGCTCTTCTTTGCCTCTTCTCTAGTCACCCTCCTTGCCTTTCAGATCACAGCATGAAAGTCCTTCCCTGTGGTAGAAAATGTAGGTATCTTATTAGCATTTCCCACCTCCCCCTTCCTTGATGACAGAGACTGAATCCTACTATAGAGGATTTAAAAAATGTTGTATTCTTGCTTTTCCATCAGCTTGCAGCTAGCACAAGGCCAAGAGATCTGACGTTCCTTCTGAGAAAGCAGGCTTCTGAAAAAAAGAGACACAAGTAAGAAGATCTCTTTTTCTGCCTTCTGATACAGTCGTGTGAAGAAATAATGCCTAGAGCTGTCACATCTTCTCAGCAAGAGAGAAAAAAAAGAACTTAGCCAGCAAGAAAGGTTGGAAGAGCAGAGAGAGGGTAAGAGCCTAGTGCTTTAATGGCATTGTTGAGCTTCTGAATCAACCCTGATCAAAACACCTCTAGACTTGTTATAAGTGGCTTAAGTGTTGAAGCCTCTACTTGTTAGATACCCTGTAGCTGAAAAGATTGTTGAAAGTGAAAGTCGCTAAGTCATGTCTGACTCTTTGCGACCTCATGGACTACACAGTCCATGGAATTCTCCAGACCATAATATTAGAGTGGGTAGCCTTTCCCTTCTCTGGAGAATCTTCCCAACCCAGGGATCTAACCCAGGTCTTCTGCACTGCAGGCAGATTCTTTACCAGCTGAGCCACCAGGGAAGTCCAAGAATACTGAAGTGGGTAGCCTATCTCTTTTCCAGCAGATCTTCCCAATCCAGGAATCAAACTGGGGTCTCCTGCATTGCAGGCAGATTCTTTACCAACTGAGCTATCAGGAAATGTTTTTACTGATGTTCTTATTATCAGAAGTTTCACATGCAAGAATTACTTCTCTGACCTCCCTGACCATGTCAATTCCTCTTTTTATAGACCCACCTAGCATATCTTTCCCTTCAGAGCACCTCCTATGCTGCAGTTTCAATAATGTAATGTAGTCATCTCTTTCTCCAGAATGTAAAGTAAGTTCTCTGAGGACAGGGATCATATCTGTTTTTGCAGATCATTTGCCTGTATCTGACACATAGCAAGACCCAAAGAAAGTGTAGAATCCATGAGTGAATGAATGAATGAAGCTAATTAGAACTTTAAAAATATCAAAAATAAGGAGAAAGAGCCTTTTCTTTTTCCTACTTTTGCTCATGAAAAGTTGATACACATTGTTTTTAAGGTGATTTTTGCCTCAGGTCTACAGATCTTTTTGGTTTCTAATATTTCATCTTTGATCAAGTACCATTTCATGAAGACTTTGGTGGGATACTGAGGATAGGGGTCAATGTTACCAGCAAAAGACTAGAAACCATATATCTACCTTTTACTAGGCCTGCATTTAAAAAAAAATTTAATAACCCCTTTCATTTCCTTATTTCTCACATTTCAAATATAGGATATAAGCCTAAAAATGGAATGCAAATAATTTGCTGTGTACATTTATATTTTTAACAATTTCACCCAAACTATGGTTTCTACCACTAGGTTTAATAAATGTTTAGGTCCAAATACTATTTTATTTCAGAGTATTAAAATATGAATTTGTTTTGCTTTTTGCTTGCATTTCAAGCATGGTGGCCAAAAGAAACATTTAGTTTAGTTTTTCTAATGCCATGTGAAATTTACAGTGGATTTGAAGTTGTCTGGTTTTATTTTTTTCCCTTTGCACATGGGTCTTCAATAAAGCATCCAGAAGAAAATAAATTAAAACCAGACATTTCTATCAGAAGTTTCACATGCAATCGCTATAGACATGAAAAAATTCCACCATCACTTATTGGCTACAAACTAATATTTTAAATCGCATCTTATTTTTCACAGTTAATTTAATTGAAAACCTTGAATTAATACCTTATCATCTTATAAAATTATTATGACATCTGGCAGGGTTGCTGAGGCTTTGGCAACAAACGAAATAATTTTTACCGATAGTGAAGAAATACCACTTGAAATTATTTTTGGAAATCAAAGTGTGCAAACAATCAAAATTCCTAAAAGCTCAAAGAATTTTCCCACATAAATTTGATCACATGCTCCATCACAACCTGGAGTTCTAGTCCTAAACTTTCAATGCTTATGGGTCATTCTCAAACTTGACAAGTGACAAATTAATTATATTTTTTTCCTTTCTCTTACCTAAAGCAAATCTGTCCTTCACATTCACTCTCTCTGTCTTGGCAAAATGCTATCATCTTTCTTCCAATATAAGATGTCATCAACTGTAAAATGTATTGTTTTTCTGTACTAATAAGTATAAAAAATGCAACAATTAAACTATGACACAATACCAGCTCTATTATATATCCTGCTTTCAGAGAGGTAAAATGTGGGGGAAATTCACATTTTAGAAACAAAGAAACATAGTAATTACCTAACCTATATCCTCCCCTTTATCGTAAGGAATAGAAGTCATTATTTACTGGTCTCTGGAATAAATATTTTATTGCTAGGAATAACCATGTAACAAGTTCTGACCAAAGAAATATAACAAAAAAGTATCATGTGACACTTTCTGGGAAACCTACCGTAAATATAGACAGTAATTGCACCTCTTTGCCCTGCCCCTCCCCTTTTTCTTTATTTCTTCTATCATCCTGCTTTGAAGATGCAAATGTGAAGGCTCAGACCATGAAAACAAGAGCTCTTGTGATGAGCAAATAATGAGGTGAAGAAGACTGGATACTCCAGCCATCTTTTGATTCCTTAAGCACTGTATTTATCCTACCACGGTTTCCCTGTTCTTCACTTTCTTGATGATGGCTCTGTGTGTGTGTGTGTGTGTGTGTGTGTGTGTGTGTGTGCGCTCCGTCATCCCCACTGATCCAGATTAAATTCCATGGCTGGTTATTATGATCATTTTCTTGCTTACACTTGCGATTCCCTTGTCCCTCTCTGTTTTTTGTATTCAGTGAAATTGCCACCTAGGTTAAGTTCACCTGTCTTTCTATCCTGTATCTTCACCTATGCAGCTAAACACAACTGGGGGAAAGCACCAAATTATACTGACTTGTCTCACTTTACCAAAACCCTCAAGTAGGCCCTTAATGCTACTTGCCAAACATATTGTGTGTGCATGCTTAGTTGCTCCAGTCATGTCTGACTTTTTGCGATCCCATGGACTGTAGCCTACCAGGCTCCTCTGTCCATGGGATTCTCCAGGCAAGAATACTGGGGTGGGTTGCCTTGCTCTCCTCTAGGGGATCTTCCTGGCCCAGGGAACGGACCCATGTCTGCTGCGTCTCCAGCATTGGCAGGCAAGTTCTTTACCGCAAGTGCCATCTGGGAAGGCCAACTTTCCTATGTTCTATATTCATTTATTCTTAACCCATTTACCTTTTTACGCATTCTTCTTTCTCCTGAAACTTCTGTTTCCTCTTCTCCTATCCTTACTCCTTGCAGTAACTCTTCTACTTCATCGAGAAATTTCATCAATCAGAATAATTTTTCTCAAATCCTCCTACACTATTGGTGAGAAGGTAAATTGGTATAGCCACTATGGAGAAGAGTATGGAGATTTCTTTCAGTTCAGTTCAGTCGCTCAGTCGTGTCTGACTCTTTGCGACCCCACGGACTGCCTCATGCCAGGCTTCCCTGTCCATCACCAACTCCCGGAGCTTAATCAAACTCATGTCCATTGAGTCAGTGATGCCATCCAACCATCTCATCCTCTGTCATCCCCTTCTCCTCCTGCCTTCAATCTTTCCCAGGATCAGGGTTTTGTCAAATGAGTCAGTACTTTGCATCAGTGGCCAAAGTATTATAGTTGCAGCTTCAGCATCAGTCCTTCTGATGAATATTCAGGACTGATTTCCTTTAGGATGGACTCTCTTTAGGATGGTTGGATCTCCTTGCAGTCCAAGGGACTCTCAAGAGTCTTCTTCAACACCACAGTTCAAAAGCATCAATTCTTCGGCACTCAGTTTTCTTTATAGTCCAACTCTTGCATCCATAGGATGATCTCTGTTTGTTTCTAAGGCAAACCATTCAATATTATAGTAATACAAGTCTATGCCCGGACAGTAATGCTGAAGAAGCTGAAGTTGCACAGTCTATGAAGACCTACAAGACCTTCTAGAACTAACACCCAAAAAAGATATCCTTTTCATTATAGGGGACTGGAATGCAAAAGTAGGAATTCAAAACATACCTGGAGTAACCTGCAAATTTGGCCTTGGAGTACAAAACAAAGCAGGTCAAAGGCTAACAGAGTTTTGCGAAGAGAATGCAAACTTTTCTAGGCACTGGTCATAGCAAATACCCTCTTCCAACAACACAAGAGAAGACTCCACACATAGACATCACCAGATGGTCAATGCTGAAATCAGACTGATTATATTATTTGCAGCTAAAGATGGAGAAGCTCTGTACAGTCAGCAAAAACAAGACTGGCAGCTGACTGTGGCTCAGATCATGAACTCCTTATTGTCAAGTTCAGGCTGAAATTGAAGAAAGTAGGGAAAACCACTGGACCATTCAGGTGTGACCTAAATCAAATCCCTTATGATTATACAGTGGAGATAACAAATAGATTCAAGGGATTAGGTTTGAGTGCCTGAAGAACTATGGACAGAGATTTGTGACATTGTACAGGAGACAGGGATCAAAACCATCCCCAAGAAAAAGAAATGCCCCCAAATGCAAAATAGTTGTCTGAGGAGGCCTTACAAATAGCTGAGAAAAGAAGAGACGCTAACGGAAAAGGAGAAAAGGAAAGATACCCATTTGAATGGATGTTTCTTAAAAAACTAAAAATAGAATTACCATATGACCCAGAAATCCCACTACTGGGCTTATACCCAGAGGAAAGAATAATTTTAAAAAATACATGCACCTCAATGTTCATTGCAGGACTGTTTTCAATAGCCAAGACATGGAAGTAAGCTAAATGTCCGTCAACAGAGGAATAGATTTAAAAAGATGTTATATATATATATATATATATATATATATACACACACATATACATATATATACACACACAATTGAATATTGTTGTTTAGTCACTAAGTTGTGTCTGACTCTTGCAACCCTGTGGACTGTAGCCTGCTAGGCTCCACTATCCATGGGATTTTCCAGACAACAACACTGGTGTGAGTTGCCATGTCCTTCTTGAAGGGATCTTCCCAACCTGAGGATCAAACCCACATGTCCCGCATTGGCAGGTGGATTCTTTACCACTGAGCCACTACAGAAGCCCACATATATACAATGGAGTATTGAGTGAGTGAGTGAGTGAAAGTGAGTGAAGTCGCTCAGTCGTGTCTGACTCTTTGCGACCTGGCGGACTGTAGCCCACCAGGCTCCTCCATCCATGGGATTCTCCAGGCAAGAATACTGGAGTGGGGTGCCATTTCCTTCTCCAACAATGGAGTATTACTCATCAATAAAAAAGAACAAAATACTGCCATTTGCAGTAACACAAATGTACCTAGAGATCGTCATACTGAATGAAGTCAGACACAGAACAACAAATACATGATATTGCTTATATCTAGAATCTAAAAAAGAGGGATTCCAATGAACTTATTTACAGAAAGAAGTAGTCATGGATGTAGAAAACAAATTTATAGTTAAAAGTGGGTAAAGGGCAAGGGGGATAAACTATGAGATCTGGATTGACATATACACACTACTATAGGTAAAATAGGTAACAATTCTAATGAGATCCTGCTGTATAGCACAGGGAACTCTACTCAGTACTCTGTAATGGCCTATATGAGAAAAGAATCTTAAAAAAAAAAAGGAGATATATATGTATAACTGATTCACTTTGCTATACACCTGAAACTAACACACTGCAAATCAACTATATGCCAATAAAATTTTTTAATTAAAAATAAATTGTTAATTTCAATATTTGTTATGCTATTTTCTTTCAGATGGCAGTGAAGTGTCTTGTCCTAACAAAAATTAGAATAGTGTGATAGTTTAAAATGTCTTGAGGAAGGAAATTCTCTTTCTAATTTAAATGAAAGTGATATATTAAATTATCTTTTTTTATACATTTACTGAAAATAAGATAACGAGTTTTTGTATATCACAAACATTTTGTAACACAGTTTTAAATTGTCTTTTGAGCTGGTTTAAATTCTTTTTATTGCAGAAAAGTTTTTTTAAAACTTTTGTGTCATCAAGTTTATTATGTTTTCTTTTATCATCTGTGTTTATATCCTGCTTAAAGAACCCTTCCCAATGATATTGGAAATGTAGGGATTTTCATGCGAGAATGGCACCCCATTCCAGTACTCTGGCCTGGAAAATCCCATGGATGGAGGAGCCTGGTAGGCTGCGGTCCATGGGGTCGTTAAGAGTCGGACACAACTGAGCTACTTCACTTTCTCTTTTGACTTTCATGCATTGGAGAAGGCAATGGCAACCCACTCTAGCGCTCTTGCCTGGAGAATCCCAGGGACGGCAGAGCCTAGTGGGCTGCCGTCTATGGGTTCGCACAGAGTTGGACACAACTGAAGTGACTTAGCAGTAGGAATTTTCATATACTAATTATGTAATCATCCTTGTTATTATTTCTAAACTTTTTTCAAACACATGTTGAAATAATTTGTTTTTTGTCCACCTTGGATGGATAAATGTGATGATTAATAAAAAAATAAATAAAATTTACAAGTTTGGGGGAAAAAATAAAAAGAAGAAGAACTCTTTTCCAGACACCCATCACCATTTCACTGACCAGAAGCTGCACCTACATACTCTGCCTTCCCTTGGTTATCATGGATGAACTATTCCTGCTCCTATCTAAACCTGATCCCTCAACTTGTACACTAGATCCCATCCCATCCTGAACCACCTTCCTGAGAACACTGCCCCATTAATTCTGTCTCATATGCACCGTAAATCTTTCACTATTTCCTGGAACATTCTCCTCAGTTCACAAGCATGCTGCCATTTTTCCCATTTTGAAAAACAACACTGGATGGTTCCATGGTGGCTCAACAGTAAAGAATCGTCCTGCCAATGCAGGAGACACGGGCTCCATCCCTGGACAGGGAAGATCCCACATGCCACAAAGCAGCTACATCTGTGTGCCACAACTATTGAGCCTGAGCTCTGGAGCCCAGGTGCCCCAACTCCTGAAGCCCGCATGCCCTAGGTCATGTTCCTCAACAGAAGAAGCCACTGCAATGAGAAGCCTAGTCACTGAAACTACAGAGTAGCCCCCACTTACTGCAACAAGAGAAAAGCCCAGACAGCAACGAAGACCCAGCACAACCAAAGCTGATTAGTAAAAAAAAAAAAAACTGCTTATCTTGATTCGATTTGTCCCACCAACTACTGCCATATTTCTTTGCAATAACATTCTAAATAGTTGTCTCCATACACAGTATCGAATTCTATTCTCACTTCAACCCACCCCAGTCATGCTTTGATTCCACTTAAACTGTTTTTTCAAGATCACCAATATCCTTTTGGACAGCAAGGAGATCCAACCAGTCAATCCTAAAGGAAATCAGTCCTGAATATTCATTGGAAGGACTGATGCTGAAGCTGAAACTCCAGTCCTTTGGCCATTTGATGCGAAGAACAGATTCATTTGGAAAGACTGGGAAAGATTGAAGGCAGGAGAAGAATGGAATGACAGAGAATGACATGGCTGGATGGCATCACCAACTCAACGGACATAAGTCTGGGTAAGCTCCGGGAGTTGGTGATGGACAGGGAAGCCTGGCATGAGGCAGTCCATGGGGTTGCAAAGAGTCAGACACGACTGAGTGACTGAAATGAACTGAACTGAATATCCTCTATGTTGCTAAAGCCAATGATCAATTCTAAGACGTTATGTCATTTGACAAAATTGATTACTAAGTCTTCAATATACTTGCTTCACTTGGTTTCCAGGACACCATACTGAACACCTGCCATTTCATGTAAATACCCCTTCTCAAACTTCACTTCCTGATTCCTCCTTCTCTCCCAAACTTGTTAATGCTGGAGTGTTCTAGGACTCAATCCTTGGCCTTCATTTTTCTCCCTTGACAACCTCATTCAGACACATAGCTTTTAAATAGCATCTATTTACCAATAGCTCCCAAAACTTTATCTCCAGCTTAGTCTTTTATCATGAATTAAAGATTTATATTTCCACTTATTACTTGATTTTTCTCACTTAGGTATTTAATAGATATCACCAACTTAAAAATGTCCAAAAGTGAATTCTTGATCTCCCCCAAATCTGTTTAATTACATCCTTCCCCATCTTAACCAATGGCGACCTTACCCTTTCAGTTGTTCAAGCTAAAAACTTTCGAGTTATCCTTAATTCCCTTCTCTCTCTTTGGGACACTAGTTCTGAAACATCTTGGAATATTTCTGAAAAATGATTCTATACTAAGGAGTGACCACAAAGTCCCTCTACATGAGATTCAAGAACAATCAGTTAAAGACCTAAAAACAGTTCCCAGAAATTGCATTAATGATTTTCAACCATTGACTCTGGAAGAGGTCCAGAAGAACATAAGGGAAAAAACTGCTTGTGTAGCTATCAGAGAAGCACATGCCCATGGCTTCTCACTGCCGTGCCCAAAGACTTCTGGTCGTTTTGTGTATCCCTAGTTAGACATCGACAACATCACTACAATCCTCCTTCAGTCCTCTCTTTCCCACCCCAGTAAATTCCTTTGGATCTGCCTTCAAATTATAGCTATAATAGAACCACTTCTTACTACCTCTATTGCTAGCTCATAGGTCCAAGCTACCATCATCTCTTGCCTAGAATGCTACTAGAGTCTTTGAACATGACTTCCTTCTTTTGCCTTTGTCCCCTATCATATATTCTCAACACAGTTGCCACAATGGTCCTTTTAAAATATAAGGCAATTCATGATACCCCCTTGATCAAAACCCTCCATCAGATGATCAGGCTCCATGACCTCTCCTATCTCACCTGCTATTATTCTTTCTTTCACTCTGCTGTTTTCTTCAACATACCAGGCATTTTCTCACCATAGGGTCTTTGCGCTGTTCCTGCTGCCTGGAATACACTTCCGCACACATATCAACAGGGGTAACTCCCTCCTCTCTTAAGTCTTTGATCAAATGTCACCTTTCAAGGAGGCTTTCCTCAACACACATATCAGTCAATGTCCTGCCAGGAAAAGAGAAACCACTGTTTCCTACAGAGGAAATTTAATTCAGGGAATTGTTTACACAGGTGATGGAGTTGCTGAGGAGCCAAACAAGGAGGATTAAGAGGCAACTCAGATATCAGAATCAGCAGGAGTTGCTGTCACCCCTAGGGCTAAGCACCACAGGGAGTAAGTGGTGTGAATAGAATTCCAAAGCTGGGGTGATCCATAGGCTCTGAAGTCCTAGCAAAGAGGCTGAGCCAGAGCTGGGATCAGGGAGGGAGAGAGAATCCAATAGAAACTGGAATAGGATGATGGGAAAAGTGTCAGACATCACCCCACAAAGGGAGAGGGGAAGCAGACAAATACCCAACTTGCCTTCCAGTCTGCCAGTACCTCCCATTAACTGAACCCACCTCAAAGTTTGAAGTCAAGAGAACCTGGGAGAGGTTGTTCTTTATGAAATGGTACAGCAGGGAAGTTAAGGAAAGAATCTAAGAGAAACTGGCAAAAATTCAGCCTACCACCCTACCTAAAATTGCAAGATCCAAAACACCACGTCTACCATACAGTCCCTCTTACTCTGCTCTGTGTTCTTATCTATCAGGATTCCCAGTTGGTAGGATCAGAAACCTAGTGTGACTTTTGAAAAGCAAAATTGTTGAAGAGTGTGTGTGCTTAGTCCGTCAGTCATGTCGGATTCTTTGCAACCTCGTGGACTGTAGCCTGCCAGACTCCTCTGTCCATGGGATTCTCCAGGCAAGAATATAGGAGTAAGTGGCCATTCTCTTCTCCAGAGGATCTTCCCAGCTCAGTGATCAAACTCAGATCTCCTGCATTGCAGGCAGATTCTTTACCGTCCGAGCCACAAGGGAAGCTGTGTTGAAAATGTATTGAGTAGCAAATAGAATTACAGGAGTTCTGGAGAACCGAGCTCAGTTAAAAAGAGGGCAATAGCACAGGAAGCTGGGCAGAAAGCGGGACCAAAGCAAAACGTGCCACAGAAACTAGCCCGCTGAGGACCCTATTATGGCCATGTTAAAAACGGATGCTCAGCAGTTTTGTGTATCACTGGAGACTAGATCCCACTGTTGGAACCATGGCTACTGCTATTCGTGAAAACTGGGTGTCACTGCCATTACTACTGCCACCTGTCTCCAGAATGGTTTCTCCACTACCTTGGGCCCTTGGTATTAATGACTTCCTATCTGGAATCCAGGGCAAGTGTGTCTGAATGCTTGAGTCTGAGTCATCTATTAATATCCTAGCTGCAAAGGAGGGCTGGGAATGGGTGATATTCTCAGATTTCTTGATGGGAGGCAGTCTGTACGACTCATCAATATTCAGAAAGTGATAATTTCACAAACACACAAAGGAGACTTGCATGCTGGGCCAGAAAATTACAAACATTTACAACATCTTTGCATGTATTCAAACAAACTGTAACTTTTCTATCTTGGACTCCCTTTACACTCTTTTATTCTTTCAGAAAAGTCTAATACAGCCTTCAAAATCCAACTTCGGTTTCTTTTTCTTCATTTTATGCCACCCCTCCCCGACCCTGCAAAGGGTATCCATCAAGCTTTCTTTATACCACCACTTGTACAAATGTCTGCATTCCTGTTCAGTCACTTGGTTGTGTCCAACTCTTCGTGACCCCATGAACTACAGACTGCCAGTCTCCTCTGTCCATGCAGTTCTCCAGGCAAGAATACTGAAGTGGGTTGCCATTTCCTCCTCCAGGGGGTCTTCCCAAATCAGGGATCAAACCCACGTCTCCTGTGTCTCCTGCATTAGCAGGTAGATTCATTATCACTGAGCATAGAGGAAGCCCCTACTATGACACTATTAAAAAAGTAAATCTTACATACCTACTATGTGCTGGATAATATGTTTTATAGTTTCATTTAATCATCCCTAGGATGTACTGTTTTTGCTGTGTTGCATATGAGAATATTGCATTTTACAGAGGACAAAGTAACTTGCAAAACATGGGTACAGCTAGAAAGTGACAAAAACAAGATATGAAGCCCAGTAGTTTAGTCACTAAGTTGTGTTTGACTCTTACAACCCCATGGACTACAACCTGTCAGGCTCCTCTGTCCATGGGATTCTCTAGCATGGAGAATCTGAAGTGGGTTGCCGTTTCCTTCTCCAGGGGATCTTCCTGACTCAGGGATCGAACCCTGGTCTCTGGCATTGCAGGCAGTCTCCTGCATTGCAGGCAGAGGCTTTACCATACCAGAATCTAAATTTTTAACCATTCAGGAGATATACTGCTTTTAAAAAGTGTGTGTGTGTGTGTGTGTATGCACATAGAACCAAGAGTGGCAAAAGGCTGAAAATTGTTGAAGCTGGCTTCAGTGGGAATTTATTATACTTTTCTCATATTTAAAACGTTTAAAACCTGCAAACATACATGTCCTATGCAATATTTTTTTCTGGAGTATTTTTTTTCACTTCCTTATTCGTGTTGGCCCCCTTCTTAGTTGCATCATGTAGGACCTTCCATTGCATTGCACAGACTCTCTAGTTGCGTGTGTGCTCAGTAGTTGCAACAAGTGAGCTTTGTTGCTCCAGAATATGGATGTTCCCTGACCTAGTTCCCTGATCAGGGATCAAACCCTTTTCCCCTGCATTGCAAAGTGGATTCCTAACCACTGGACCACTAGGGAAGACATTTTTCTGGAGTATTTTCAAACAAAGCTTAGACATTGCATCATACCTCTTGTAGTTGTTGTTCAGTGACTAAGTCATGTCCGACTCTTTATGATCCCATGAACTGCAGCACGCCAGGCTTCCCTGTCCTTCACTATCTCCCAGAGTTTGCTCAGGCTCATGTCCATTGAGTTGATGATGCTATCCAACCATTTCATCTCTGTCGTCCCCTTCTCCTGCCTCCAATCTTTCCCAGAATTGCTCGGCATCGGGGAGTTTTTCCAAGGAGTTGGCTCTTCACATCAGGTGGCCAAAGTATTGGAGCTTCAGCTTCAGCCCTTCCAATGTATATTCAGGGTTGACTACCTTTAGGATTGACTGGTTTAATCTTGCATTCCAAGGTACTGTCAAGAATCTTCTCCAGCATCACAGTTTGATTTTACTTATTAATCAGTAGAAGTTTATGGAGTTCACACTAGAATCCCACCATTAAAATAATTCAGTTATGGTCAGTTCCTACTTAGTAGTGTTGCTACTTTCAACTTCCTATGAGAGAAGAATCATATTGGTCTATACTGGGTCAGATCTCTACCCCTGCCAGTCAGCTAGATTGGGTCATCCTACTACATCGACTAGATATGGCTGACTATGACCATCCCTTCAGAAGAGACAAATCCTAAGGAAAGTGTGTGAGCAGGTAGATATTTCAACTTTCACCTAGGAAATAGAAGCTGTATTTTTCTCCTGAACCAATAAAAGAAAATAAAATCTTAAAAATATTATTTGACAATGAACACAACTGGGTTTATTGATCATAAATAAGACTGACTCTAGTAATTTGTGAATCAGATAACATTTCTCTTTGGTACCTTTAATTTCCTTGTGTTAGTTAAAATAATGCTGACTCCTTTAACAAATAAACTGTAAATTCTCGGTGGCTCATCAAAATAAAAGTTTATTTATCACATAACAGTAAAATCAATTGCTCTCCGTCAGATTAAGGACCCAGGCTCCACCCTTCTCAAGGTTCCTAAAGAACTTTGTCTTCAATAAATGGGTGAGAAAAGATACCATGAAGTTGAATGCAGCTACTCAGTGACTCAAACTGATTTCTTGTGGAGCTGAGTTAAGACATTCATCACTCTGAGCTATTTCACAGTTGTACAATCACGAGTAGATAAATGGTTGTGTTTTAATCTACTAAATGTGGGATTGTTACACAGCAATAGATAACTACATAATGCAATGACTTCCCCCCACACTCCCCTTAACTAGCCAGCTTCCCACGTGCTGCTAGAGGTAAAGAATCTGCCTGCCAATGCAGGAGACATAAGAGACGCAGGTTTGATCCCTGGGTTGGGAAGATCCCCTGAAGGAGGACACGGCAACCCACTTCAGTTTTCTTACCTGGAGAATCTCATGGACAGAGGAACCTGGTGGGCTACAAGTCTATATGGTTGCAAAGAGTTGAATATGACTGAAGTGACTTCGAACTCACTCATCTAGCCAGCTACCTTCAAAGTCCGGGTTAGGAAACTACATCTATAATCTGATATTTACCAGAATGAGTCATATTAATACTATTAATACTTAGGCAGAAATAAGAGGCGTGAACCGTGAATATCCCAGGCAAACTGAAACATATAGTTACCATATAGCCCTATTTTTCAGTCTTTTTTTCCTCCTTCAATGGGTTTAGAAATAGTTGAATTTTCCAGTCCTTTGAGGAGCTAAATGTCTGGACTCTCTTCATTCCCTTTCATCTCTGTTTGGAAACTCTGATATTCTTTCTTTCCGAGGTCATCAGTTTCCTTGTGATAGCTTGCTGAAAGCACTTATGCTTACTTTTTCCAGTCACTTCCACTAGTACTACGGATTCAGAGGTTATACAGTCTTTCTCTTGTAATAGGGAAGAACGTTTTGTATCCTATTACAAGTTAATCACTGAAGGGATGTTGCCTATAAGCTTGAATTATACCTAATAACCTATGTCTGGGAACCCTGCCTCCCACGTAGTGAGCATTAAGCTAAAGTACCTTTGTTTAGGACTTCCCAGGTGGTGCTAATATTAAAGAATCTGCCTGCTAATGCAGGAGACATAGGAGAGCCCTGGGTCAGAAAGATCCCCTGGAGAAAGACATGGCAACCCACTCCAGTATTCTTGCCTGGAGAATCCCATGGACAGAGGAGCCTGGCGGGCTACAGTCCACAGGGTCACAAACAGTCGGACAGGACTGAAGTGACGTAGCACACACCTACCTTTGTTTAATTCACAGGAAACATCTTGCCCAGCCCCAGCTGAGAATGACTACAGGGAGGAAGAAGTTACCACATCCCCTCCAGAGGCTGACCAGGCCCAGAACTAGAAAATGTTTGACTTGACTTCTTCCCTTTTTAGTATAAAGTATGTCTGAGGACTTCCCTGGTGGTCCAAGGCCTAGGACTCGGCACTTTCAATGTAGGGGTCCCAGGTTCAATCCCAGGTCAGGGAACTAGATCCCACAAGCTGCAACTAAGAGTTCGCATGCTGCAACTGAAGATCCCACATGCTGCAGCAAAATTTGAAGAGCCTGTGTGCCTCAACTAATTCCTAGCTCAGCCGAACAAATAAATATTGAAACAAACGAACAGTAAGAAGCCTGACTAAGCCTGAATTCTAACTCAGACAAGATGTTTCTTTGGGCCACAAGTCCACCATCTTCTCCATTTGCTCTCTTTCTGAAAAGTCACTATTCCAACAATTCTCTCGATTTACTGGCCTATCATGCATGTGGGGAGTTATAGGAACTTGGATTCAGTAACATTTTAAGCTATCATTGGAATGGTAGGTTCCCCCTGAGTTTTCTACTCCCTGGCCCCTCAGCACTGCTCTTCATCCTTCCCCTAGCCCCTAAAAAAGAAAAAATAAGTTATCACTGGAGTCACACAATATGCTTGTTTGTCTCCAAACACATTCTAGGTGTTTGTTTTGCTTCTAGGTGTCATGGTTCTCTATCTTTCCAGCTTCCAATATCAGTTTCCTCACTGCTTGATGCCCAACCACTAAACCAACGTCACAAATGTGGAGTTATTTTCAGCTGCATTCCACTTCCAGTATGAAATGTGCAATGGCTTAAAAAATAATAAAAGTTAATTTCTCAGTCAAAAGCCCAATGAAAGTGTTCTTGATTGGTGGGGAGTTTTACTGTAAGTAAAACTGTAAGTAAAGCACTACTGTAAGTAGCGTTTCTGGAATTCTTGTGGGTCTGCCCTCTTTATCACAAGTTTTCAAAGTCACCATGCTCTT
Source organism: Ovis canadensis (assembly GCF_042477335.2). Taxonomy (NCBI): domain Eukaryota; kingdom Metazoa; phylum Chordata; class Mammalia; order Artiodactyla; family Bovidae; genus Ovis; species Ovis canadensis. The sequence goes on from NC_091260.1 coordinate 38,592,323, forward strand.
GAGTCAGGCTGGCAGGGGAAGAAAGGGCACGAAAGAGTACACATGGGAGACTTTTATGGGCCAGGTCTGGTGGTAAAGCACATCCTATTAAGTAAATACACCCTACGGCTGAAACAGTCAAATAATTACAGCTAACTGCAAGGAAGGCAGGAACGTGTGGGCTAGCTATGTGCCCTAGAGAGAGAGAGAGGAAAAAAAAAAGGTGTTCTGTTTGCTTTTACTTATTTATTTTTGGCTGTTTATTATTTGTGGCACATGGGCTCAGTTGCCTCTCAGGATATGGGATCTTTAGTTCCCCAACCAAGGATCAAACCCACGTCCTCTTCACTGGAAGTTGGATTCTTAATCACTGGACCACCAGGGAAGTTCCCAGAAATAAGTTGTTTTGAAAAGCCAGCCAGTCTCTGCTATCCCGGGTCTCAGAGTGACAAGATACTCATAATTTTCAGTTTTTCACCCTTTAGGAATAAAGGCAGATTTGTGGATTAGCTAAAACACATTGTGCATTGCAGGTTGGAAGGTGTTTTCTCTTTGTATTTGAATATGTATGTGGCTGATATTCTTGGAAAAACCCTCTAACCAAATAACATGCATTATATAGATTTCATTCTTGCAAGGCCAAGAAACTGATCAATTTTGTTATCCAGTCTCCTCTGCTCAGCTCTTCCTTTGGAACAATTGAAAGACGAATCTAGTGTTCTGTCTTTCAAATCTTCTTTGAAGCTAAAGGTAATATTTCAATAAACTTTCTTATCGGTCTTCTGGCTAACTGCAGAATAAGACATAATAAGTAACTGGTCAGTATAGAAACAGATATCATCTGGTCCACTTCTTTTAATTTTCAAATGATTATGTTTATTCTACTGTCTGTGGGTGCTAGCAGTTAGTAAGCATGAAAAGAATATTCTCAAGAAATGCAAAAAATATATCAGTGCTGAGCAATTGAGTTGACTAAACAAAATAAAAAGACCTATAAACATTTTTGTATTAAATTTGGTTTTGAATAATTGTTTTCAAAATATGTCACCATTATTTGTAGAATTTTTTAAAATAGAGATGATAAAAACTGTCAACAGTTTTTCCAGACACTGTTAGGAAAACTCTTAAAATCTAATCATAAAGGAATTTACCAATTTTGTTTGCTGAGTCTTTTTTTTTTTTTCTCATTGCTCTAGAGTTTCACCAGGACTGTACGTCCATGCAGGCACTAAAGAATTAGGCAAGAAGCGTCAATAGATTATATTACCAGAAGGAATATTAATTTCTGGAAGACAGCAAGATTCCAAAGCTTGCCTTGAAATCATCAGTTTGTCACGTGGCCCAATTGCAACAATTGAGGAAAGCAGGATGGAGCTATCCCATGCCACTAAAAGGCTTAGCATACTAATGGCCCTTTGACACTACCAGCCATTCAGAAATCAGACTTTGTCATGCTCAAGAATAGACCACTCACCCCCAACAGGAAGCACAGGGGAGGCAAACGTGACAGTAATTCCCTGTCAGATAAAACTGAGGTATTGTTTTGGATTCCATCATATGTGAAAGGAATTACCCAGTCATAAATTTAAAATATTCTTTCTTTACCTGTTAGTCACTCTGTATTAGAGTTAAGGATCTATGACAGGTTAACAATTTTGAGAATCTAGGTGTTTTTGAACAGGTTATGGAAATCAGGATATGACCACCTGCTATATTTTGATAATCTAAGTATTGCTAAAGATTACACATCCCGCCATCAAAGAGAACAATTAAGCAAGACTCAAGTATTTTCTGTCTTTTCTTAGCTAGCAGAAGACAGAAGGCGGTGTGAGAAAATAAGCAAAGTAGGGAATGCTCTGCTTTAGAGTTGTTTTTTTCTGTATTTACATAGCTTTAAATGACATAGCTTTAAATGACTTCACATTAACACGCAACAAAACACTAGAAACGATTCAGGGAAAGCCAGCGTAAAACCCCAGTAATGGTCCATGGAAACTTGGGGATGGGGAACTCACACATTAACACATCAAAACTAATTTGAAGAGGATTTAATTGATCCGTGGGCTGTCAAAGGAAGACTTCAGCTCCTAAACTACAAGTGGTTGTCTGCTCATTACCGTTTTTCTTTTGAAAAAAATGAGAGAGATAATCTTAGTGTTTTATCTGTTTCTATTTATTTATTATTTCCCACATTAACTATATGTTTAGTACCTTATTTTGCCCAATTATCTTTTGTTTAAATTGGGGAAATATTTATTTCAGAGAGATTATCTCTTGTTCTATGAAAGAGGTAAAAACAGGTTCAAATCAGGAAGACTTCATCAAAGAGAGTTGTAATCCCTATTGTTTCTGTGTATTCTTCCCATCAGTTTAGAGAATGTGATAAATATCTCTTTGAATCAAGCATTGGCTTTTACTTTTCCTGGCTCCAATAATTTAAATGTGGTACAAAAATAAGACATTCAGATACAATAATTTACTACACTGTGTTACTTTGTAATGTAAAAAAAAACTACTTGTTCTTTTAAAAATGCCACTTTGGTTAGAAGCAGGTTAGTATTTTCCTATAATTTTTATTTATAACACTAAATGTTTTGAGGGGAAAAGGAAAATAAAATAAGATCATTCTTTGTGACCTAACACATTTCACTGAACTCAAGAAATAAATAATTGCAAAAGAAAAAGAAGCCTTTTAAGGTTTCATTTAACACTGAAAACCTTCCCAGACCTTGTCAGCAACATTCTCTTGCGAAAAAAGATATTATTTTAGAGTTTTGAACAGTAACTGGTTTACAACAACATAGAATTTATTTTTCTTGATCGCTCAGTTACCCAGATTGATTGTTAAATTGTAATTTGGTTGTCCTGGCTTTCTTGCCAAGTTTCCACATGGTTTTAATTTCATTTCATCAGCTGGTATCTTTATTACTCCCTGCCTCCCTCTTACACTGATAATTATATTTTTCTTTGTAAAAAGCAGAGTAATAAATACATTTAGAACTATTAAGTGCTTACTAAAAGTTTTTCTTAAGTTCAAGGATTGTCAGAACAGTTTTCTTAAAAGAGAAAAATATCATGCTTTAAAGGATAACATTATTATCCAGAGAATAAATATGTATTATAAATTTTGTTTCGTTGTCCTGAAAGAGAAGGAAAAAAAAGAAACACTTTATTTTAAAATTAAATTTGACATTGTGAGTGATTTATGAATGTCTGGGGCTTATTCATTTTCTAATGATCATTTGTAAGTATTTTATTTTATTTTTTTATTTTTTATTTTTTGAGTATTACTTCATCTTGTACTTTCTTAATAACTTTCTTTTTATTTATTTTTTAAATTTAATTAATTTATTTATTTTTAAAAATTTTTATTTTTACTTTATTTTACTTTACAATACTGTATTGGTTTTGTTTTACAAAGCATTTGCAGTAAAGGTATAATATTGTCAGAATATCAGAAAGATTAATACAAAGTCTTTTGAAATAAAAACTTTATTTCAGCTTTACCTGATTTTTTGATGTGCTAAAATGAGTACTCAGTAAATATGTCTTACTTTATTACTAGTTAATATTTTACTTTTTAAAATGCTGTTTTCATTTTTAGGGCTTGAGTGCTAAAGATAACTGGTAAAATGAACACAATTTTTGAAGTAACGGTAGAAGCCAATGCATTCTATGACATTCTCATCACGTGTTTTCTTTCCTGTTCTGTGATTTCCATCAAGCGCTGAGACACCCTGGGCAAAGTTGGAGCCTTATTTTACTAGAGCAGCTGGTCGGTCAGTGATACTGATTTTAGGAACTGCACGCTTTCTAGACTGACTTTCTTCTCTACTGGGGTGAGTTACTCCACCCTCTCAACCCACCAGGCACTAAAACTGCAAGAAAAAACCTGGCCAGTTTTTTCATGGAGCATCATTTTTACTCTAGGATAAATACATTTAAACTTCATTTTGCATTAAAATTAAAGTTATGTTATGGATGCAATGCAAAATTCTCATGATTTTTTGTTTCAAACATAAAACTTTAATAAAGAAGTTTCAAGATTATGAAGGCATCCCAGATTCTTATCTCCACAGTCAGGGTGTCCAAGTGGAGAAGTGTGAAAAACACTGAATTAACACACTAAAATGTGCAACCTTTTTGTCTTTTCCCAACTTTATGGTAATGTGTGTGTGTGTGTGTGTGTGTGTGTGTGTGTATAGTTATATACGATGAGTTTTTCTCATTCAAATTCTTCAAGCTCTGAAAACCTCAGGACTCTAAAGTCAGGGTGTTTTGAACTAGAGAAGACCTGCAATAGCAGAATAAAATCTATTGAAATCCAAATTGAGTGATGAATGTATAGGGAAGTAATTATGGGGTTTTTTTTTCCTGTTTTTTCCTTTTATAAAAATGAAGATATTTTTCTACTTCTAAATATATGTTTGTTTGGAAAAAATATAGAAAAAGAAAAAGATGGAACCAAAATTTACCTTAGGTCTTATCACTTTGAGACTAATTGTTCATTTAACAAAATATTTATTCAATGCTCACTGTATGGCAGAGACAACTTTCTACCCTCTCTCACACACACATACACACACACACAATATTTCACATAAATAAGGACACACCATATAGGCTATTCTATTATTTGCATCTGTATAATAAAAAAATACATGGTAGATAACAAATGTCTGTATCACCGTTTTTGATAGTTGTCTGGCACTTCTCTATGCAGTGCTAGACTGTTACTTGATCACTGTTGTTATGGCCTTTCTCAGTTTCTTATACCTGGACCAATCTCTTGAGACTGAAACTTTCTCAAGTTTACCTCAAAAATGAATGTTTCTGTCATTTAGTGATTTTTCAACTGAAGAATGCAAAAGGCAGTCCTCGTACACATTTATGGGTTTATGTATCCATATATGTATGTCCGTTTGAAATGTTTGTATGCTCCATCTATATATGGGTTTATTTTTGCCTTATTTATTTTTAAGTCTCTGCATTTAAAACTATTTCCTCCACAGGTTATGATAAGAAAACAGACATATCTTTACCAGTTCCATTAAATAATAGATTATTTGCAAATTGAGCCTACATCCGTTCCCTGCTGATAACAGAGTCATTTCCTTTGAAAGATGTCTTTTAGAATTGTAACCACTGTCCTGAGAATGAATACACCTAACTGGATCTTAATTTTCCGTATATTTGCACAACTTCAGCAAGTCTTTCTTGGTTATTCTTGTCCTTTTCTTTGTGCTTCATCTTCTCTTGGAGTTAGTCATCCAAACTGAATTTCCTCTGGGGAAACTGTAAGCACATTTTCTGCATAATCTCTTGAGGTTAAAAGCTTTGAGGATCTTTGTACATAATGGAAGAGGAGAGTCCTTTGACTACAATTGTCTTAATCCTTAAGATGTTTTGTGTGTCCTGAATGGGGAAGCCATCGTTTCTTTTAAGGCTTCCTGAGACAGGATCTGCAAGATTTTGCTTCTTGGTGATTTTATTGAGTAACTCATTGAATAGACAAAGTTAATTATTACTAAATAAGCATGTGTTAAATAAATCCTCTGTAACCATATTTTAAAATTATTTGGTGCCCTCAGGTTATATCTAATGTATGTGATAACATGTAATAATGAAAAAGACGTTTGTCTTATTGAACTAAATGATTTTTCTTCAGTTGGTGAGGTGAGTTGCACACAATACTTCTAACTGGATTTGGCATATTAAAAATTTTTTTATTGTAGAGGGAATTTTCATGATATTTTACATATAGATAGCCTTTTGCTTAATAATTATTTTGTTATCAGTATTAACAACCATCTGTCTTAAATAACAGGAAATTGTTATTTAAAAAATCATAAATTCATTTTGTGTTATATATACCTAGATTTAATATAGAATCAGAGGGACAGTTTCTCTTTGTTTCTTTGTTTCCAAAAGAAAATAGACTTACATCTTTCCTCCAGTTACTTAACCTGCAGAACTCTGTCAAAAATTATTGGTATATTATGGCAGAAACCAACACAATATTGTAATTATCCTTCAATGAAAAATAAATGAATCAAAAAAAAAAAAAAAAGGAAACCCAATGGAGATATAGACTTTCTCTTCCTAGAGTACCTTTTATAAAAGAGAACTTTAGGGATTCTCCTGGTTGTCCAATGACTAAGACTCCATGCTCCCAATTCAAGGGGCCCGATTTCAATCTCTGTGCAGAGAACTAGATCCCACACAACTAAGACTGGCTTAGCCAAATAAATAATAAGTAAAATAAAAAATAAGTATTTTTTTAAAAGAGAGATCTTTATATTTCCCTAGAGTAGCAGTTTGCCATTAGGTGACAAAATGAACAAGGTGACTTCCTGGATTCCCTTTAGTCTCATAATGAGGTGATCCTAGCAAGCCATACCAGCTTCACTTATTTCTCTCAGTATTTTCTCCAGAGAGAAACGAACCCTGGCATATTTGGGTGTATAATCACAAATCTCAAAAGTTTGACTTTCAGAATCCATTTTTTGTTGCCTTGCTTTTGCTCCTGAGGTATAGCCAAATAAGGTTTTAAATACTTTAGAAAGTAATTCTCAAGTCTTCTATGGCTAGTCATTCATTCCTTCATTGTGAATCGATCCACATTTTGTATGATTAAATTGGAAAATAGACTTAAATGATTATTAAAGTAATACATGTTCATCATAAAATATTTAAAAATTCAAGACAAGTTTAAATAAGAATGTCTATAATGTTACTAAAAAAAAAAAGAATGTCTATAATGTTACTATCCAGAGATAACTATAACAGGCATTAGATGCATTTTTTTCCATTTTGCATATGTACATAATGTTTATACATATATACATTTGAATCTTCTGTTTGTCCATATTTAAATAAATCTATCTAGAACAAATTCTTAGATGCTGGATTACTAGATAAGAGTATGAATATTTTTAATGGCTTTAATTCATACTGCTACATCGTTTTGAACAGAGTTGTACCAATTTATGGCCTCACCAGCTGTAGATGTGTAAATATCCTATCTCTTTTCCCTGCATTGAATGTTCATTCTATTTAAAGCTTTGCTAGTTTGATAGGTGTAGTAGGACTGAATGGTAGCCTCCCCAAAAGATAAATCTATATCCTAATATGTAGAGTCTGAATATTACCTTACATGGCAAATGTTACCTTACGTTAAAGGTTTTGAGAGGAGGTTTTATCCTGGATTATGCAGGGTGGCCTAAAAGCAAACATATGTGTTTTATTCGTTTGTGTGTGTGGCTGTGCCAGGTCTTAGCTGCGGCATGCAGGATCTTTTAGTTGCAAAATATGGACTCTCAGCTGCAGCATGTGGGATCCAATTCCTTGACCGGGGATCAAACCCCAGTCCCCTGCATTGGAAGCATGGAGTCTTAGCCACGGGAACACTAGGGAAGTCCAAAATGTATTTTTTAAAAAGAGCTGCAGAGGAGGTTTTGAGGCAGACACACAGAGAAGAAAACAAAAGTACAGACAGAGGCAGAGATGGGAATGATATGGACACAAGTCCGGGAGTGCCATGCCAGCCGTCCCCAGAAGAGGGAAGAGGGAAGGAACAGATTTTCTCTAAAGTCTCCTGCCATACCTGGCTTTCAGATGTATGGGCTCCAAAACTTCGAGAGAATCAGTGGCTATTGTTTTAAGCCACCAAGTTGAGGTGATTTGTTAGAACAGGTGCAGGTAGTGAATACAGCAGGTCAAAGTTATATTTCAATGTTGCTTTTAATCTGCTGTTCTCTCACCAGAGACATCCTGCGTGGATGAGTGCTCAGTCATGCCTGACTCTTTGAGACCCCATGGACTGGCCCGTCAGGCTCCTCTTTCCATGGAACTTTCCAGGCAAAAATACTGGAGTGGGTTGCCATTTCCTTCTCCACAGTATCTTCTTGACCCAGGGATTAAACCTGCATCTCCTGAATTGACAGGTGGATTCTTTACCACTGCCACGTGAGAAGCCACCAGACACACAGTTATTTTAAATGTTATTTATTTAATGAATAATAAGGTCGGACAAAGCTAAGACAGAAAGTGAAAAAAAACCCAAAAAACAAAAAACAACTTGGAGGCTACTGCAATATTTTAGAAGAGAAAAATAGCCTGACTTGAGATAAGATAGTGGAGTGAGGATAAACAGACCAGATTAGAGAGGGGGTTAAAGTTTAAAAAGACAAAATTTATTGATTGCTTAAGATTGCAGAGGGAGAGGAGATGAAGATAAAGGACAGCTGGGTGACTGACTGAGATAGAAAATGCTGGAGGGGGAGATGAGATTTGGAGGAAAAGTAAAGAATTCAGCAAGGATGACGTAAAGTGCTTGTTAGACCTGTGTGTGAAAATGTCTCCAGGGCTAGTGGCTACAAAGGTCTAGAGCTGAGGACAAAAATCATGACTAGAGGCATACATTTGTATGTCACCAGCATCTTGAGTCAGAGAAGGCAATGGCACTCCGGTACTCTTGCCTGGAAAATCCCATGGATGGAGGAGCCTGGTAGGCTGCAGTCTACGGGGTCACGAAGAGTTGGACATGACTGAGCGACTTCACTTTCATTTTTCACTTTTATGCATTGGAGAAGGAAATGGCAACCCACTCCAGTGTTCTTGCCTGGAGAATCGCAGGGACGGGGGAGCCTGGTGGGCTGCCATCTATGGGGTTGCACAGAGTCAGACATGACTGAGGCAGCTTAGCAGGCAGCTGTATCTTGAAACTATTGACATGTGTGAGATTTTTCTAGACAGAGTATTCAGGGTATAAAACAAACAAGAACTGGGACCAAATCCTGAGGAACAACATAAGTGGATGGTCAAAGAAAGCTTTGGTGAATGCTCAGTTGCTCAGTCATGTCCAAATCTTTGCGATCCCACAGACTGTAGCCCGCCAGGTTCCTTTGTCCATGGGATTTCCCAAGCAAGAATACTTCAGTGGCTTGTCTTTTTCTCCTCCAGGATATCTTCCTGACCTAGGGATAGAATGGAACCAGTATCTCCTGCATTTCCTTGCATTGATATGTAGATTATTTAGAAAGCCACCAGGTCAGAGAAAGAGAGGCTTTCAAAAATGATTGGGAAAAAGTTGGGATAGTAACAGGAAAAAAATGAGGATTTTTTTTTTTTTTGAAGAACATAATAGTTAACGGCATTGAGCTGAGAGTCCAGCTTTTGATACCAGCAGGGTCCAGGTGGTGCTAGGGGTAAAGAACCCGCCTGCCAATGCAGGAGACTAAGAGATGCAGATTTGATCCATGGGTCAGAAAGACCCCTGGAGAAGGGCATGGCAGCCCACTCCAGTATTCTTGCCTGGAGAATCCCATGGACAGAGGAGCCTGGTGGTCTCCTGTCCACAGGTTTGCAAAGAGTCAGACATAACTGAAGCGATGTAGCAATCATTCAGGGCCCTGTGGGGCTCCCAGGAACAAAAGTCTTTCTGTGCCACCCCCATTTCTTTGACTACAGGGAATCATCTTCGTTCAGCCTACATGACCTTTCTTGAGTTCCAAAGTGAAGTGAAAGTGAAGTCGCTCAGTCGTGCCCGACTCTTTGCAACCCCATGGATAGTAGCCTGCACCAAGCTCCTCCGTCCATGGGATTTTCAAGCAAGAGTACTGGAGTGGGTTGCCATTTCTTTCTCAGGGAATCTTCCCAACCCAGGGATCGAACCCAGGTCTCTCACATTGTAGACACAGACGCTTTACCGTCTGAGCCACAGGGAGACCAGGGAGAAACCAACAGTCAAGAACAGCCTTGGGACAAGGTCTTTTTCCTCATCAATGGATACACACAGTATCTTTGAGCTATTTTGCAGACATTGAAACCCTCTCCAGGTGGGAGAAGTTAAGGATTAACAATGGTATGCTGCCCACAAGCAAGTAGACCCCAGACCTGAAGCTTGATGATGCTGACTCCTATTTAACCTCACCATCAACCCATCAGAAGAAAGTCCACAAGCTGATTATGCCCTCTTTGAACAATTGGTTAAAATGTCTCCCTAGCTTCCCCAATTCAGGACACAGGGTTTTAAGGACATTACCCCGCTATGGCCCCCTTTGTCTGGCAAAGTCATAAAGCTATCCTTTTCTACTTCACCCAAAACTCTGTCTCTGAGATTTGATTCAGAGAAGCTGAGTTTAAAGGTATCTCTTTTAGTACCTCTTGAATCTGCCTCAGCTTTCAGACCAAGGCCAAGCTCTTTCTGGACAGCCCACAACCAATAATGGGAGCTAAACAAGAACACTGAGTTACAGATGTTTCTGCCCAGCCCGGGAATACTTTAAGGAACAATTTTTGCCCCAGGACTTCTTGTTGGATTGACTGAGAACTTTTCAGATTTGCATAACCATCTGAAGGCCTTCCATGTTCAAATCCTGCTTCCTGCTCCTTTCATGTCTCTTCCCAGGTGGCACTAGGGGTAAAGAACCTGCCTGCCAGTGCAGGAGACGTAAGAAACACGGGTTCAATCCTGGGTTGGGAAGATCCCCTGGAGAAAGAAATGGCAACCCACTCCAGTATTTTTGCCTGGAGAATCCCACGGACAGAGAAGCCTTGCAGGCTACAGTCCATTGGATTGCAAAGAGTCAGATATGACTGAAACGACTTAACATACATCCTTTTCATATTTCACAGGTGCTATTCCCAAAGAAGCCTCTTACACTGTTCATTCTGTCCACTTCTGACACAGTGATCTTGCAAGAGAAGTTTCCATGGAATTAGAGGAATTAGAAGATGTTGAGGAATAAATGCCCAGTAAACTTCAAGACAGAAGACGAGATGGTTGGATGCCATCACCAACTTGATGGACATGAATTTGAGCAAGCTCCAGGAGTTGGTGATGATCAGGGAAGCCTCGCATGCTGCAGTCCCTGGGGTTGCAAAGAGTCTGACACTACTGAGTGACTGAACTGAATTGAACTGAAAGTTCAAGACTCAGTGGTGAAGAGGTATAGTGAGGGTAGAAACTGGAATGGAACTTGAGCCCGTGGAGGCTTCACTTTAGGAATGGACAGGCATGAAATATTTCAATCTGGTAACTTGGATTGAGTAGAAAGGGTGATAGCCCAAGACCCCTGAGAAAAATGAAAAGAGGGAGTCCTGAGCTTAATAGTCAGAGGAATTAAGCTGAGACAAAAGGAGAAACCCTCCCCCATTGAGAGAGGAGAGAAGGAAAACAGGATGAGCACATAAGTTTGCAGATATAGAAGCGGATGGGGCCATGTGCTTAGAGGTGGGGAAGAGGTGATAGTGTTCAAGGACAGTAGAGATGGTTTGATGTAGCTACAGTGTCAGACAAGATGGTTAATGGTGAAGCACTGGAAGCATCCAGTTTAAGCCAGGACTAGATTGAAGTATTCACTATTACCGATTTTACCAGTAAGGTTCCTAGCCAGAGGCAGATGACACACCCAAGTTGGGTACCAAGAAGAGAGAGTAACAAAGGCTACTAACAGAGGTTTGGTGGAATATAAGGGAAATTGGGAGATCTAGTGCAACGCCCCAGGACTATCCCACTACCAGGACTGAAATAGAAAGAAGAGGGAACAGGAATGGAACTCAATAACTTAGAAAGCTGAGTGGAGAGCCTGGCTTTTAGGAACAGGGACTTGTCATAGGATGAGAGACATTTCCATTCATAGGGCCCCACAAGTGGGAAGCTGGGAGAATAAATACTTAGATCTCACTATCCCTATTCACTTCCTTTTCTTTGTTGGCCAAACCCAACCAGAAGCCAGAGAGCAAAAAATCTATGTTGTATTTTCCAACAGATCAGCCTCTTGGGGACAGAGAAGGGTGGAGAAGAGTGAATTTGGAGAACTAAAATATGCCCTACAGCACGTTAAAACGTATCACAAATATACCAACAAAAGAAAAATAGTGCATTATTGGATCAGAAATAGGTTACAGAAAAAGCTAGTGAGTCTGAAAATAGGACCAAGTTAATATATGGCATTCATTATATGGTAAAGGTGTATTCAAACCAGTAGAACAAAAGATAAACTATTCATCAAATAGTATTTTTTAACACTTGGCTAGTGACTTAGAAAAGTTAAATCCCTACTTTTAGATACTTGTAAACTTAAACATAAATTAATGATTTAAATGTAAAAAGACTCACGAAGGAGAGGATATATGTATTCTCATAACTGATACACTAAAAATTAGGAACAATTCATAATACATGTTAAAAAATTAATAGCTATAATGTACAAGTGAATAAATCTATAAAAAATAATTCAGTAGAGAAAAATCTGTGATAGGCCAATGATACATGAAGAAACATGCTGGTAAATATAAAAATACTTTCAGCTTTATTGATAAAGACATGAACTAAAAACAACTGTGAAATATATTTCCATAAAGTTGTAAAAGATTGAAATAACCCATTGTTGTAGGAAGTGAAGGAAAACAGACCCTCTGACTATGGGAATATAAATCAATACAGCTTATCTACAAGGCACTTTGACACACTGTATTAAATATTTTTTATTAAAAATATTTTTGTATTAAATATTAACTTACTAACTAATTTGGCTGCACTGGGTCTTAGCTGTGGTGTGTGGACTCCTAGTTGCAGCCTGCGGAATCTAGTTGCCTGACCAAGGACTGAATCTGGGCTCCCTGTATTGGGAGCAAAGGGCATTAGCCACTGGACCACCAGGGAAGCCACTTTTTTATTTCAACCCCCTCCCAATCCATTAATATGGGACTGGACAAGAAACACAGGATAGAATCTTACAGTGGAACACTCTATGGGCATTAGAATGTGTTTCTATATTAACTCCCAATTGGCTCAGATGGGAAAGAATCCACCTGCAATGCCAGAGACCTGGATTCGATACTTAGGATGGGAAGATCCCCTGGAGAAGGGAATGGCTACCCTCTCCATTATTCTGCCCTGGAGAATTCTATGGACAGAGGAGCCTGGTGGGCTACAGTCCATGGATGGGGTCACAAAGAGTCAGACAGGACTGAGCGACTTTCACTTTCACATTTTAAGTTACGTAAAAACATATCCACAAGATTCAATCAGTGAAAAAGCATGTATTGAATAATCTCCACCTTAGCTGCCTCCTGAGAAGGTCAAGAAGCAGCAGTTAGAACCAGACATGGAACAATGGTCTGGTTCCAAATTGGAAAAGGAGCACATCAAGGCTATATATTGTCACCCTGCTTATTTAACTTATATGCAGAGTACATCATGAGAAACACTGGGCTGGAAGAAGCACAAGCTGGAATCAAGATTGCCAGGAGAAATATCAATAACCTCAGATATGCAGATGACACCACCCTCATGGCAGAAAGTGAAGAGGAACTAAAAAGCCTCTTGATGAAAGTGAAGGAGGAGAGTGAAAAAGTTGGCTTAAAGCTCAACATTCAGAAAATGAAGATCATGGCATCTGGTCCCATCACTTCATGGGAAATAGATGGGGAAACAGTGGAAACAGTGTCAGACTTTATTTTTTTATTAAAGTCACTGCAGATGGTGACTGCAGCCATGAAATTAAAAGACGCTTACTTCTTGGAAGGAAAGTTATGGCCAACCTAGATAGCATATTCAAAAGCAGAGACATTAATTTGCCAACAATGGTCCACCTAGTCAAGACTATGGTTTTTCCAGTGGTCATGTATGGATGTGAGAGTTGGACCGTAAAGAAGGCTGAGCGCTGAAGAATTGATGCTTTTGAACGGTGGTGTTGGAGAAGACTCTTGAGAGTCCCTTGGACTGCAGGGAGATCCAACCAGTCCATCCTAGAGGAAATCAATCCTGAATATTCATTGGAGGGACTGATGCTGAAGCTGAAACTCCAATACTTTGAAACCACCTGATACAAAGAGCCAACTCATTAGAAAAGACCCTGATGCTGAGAAAGATTGAAAGCAGGAAGAGAAGGGGATGACAGAGGATGAGATGGCTGGATGACATCACCGACTCAATGGACGTAAGTTTGAGCAAGCTGTGGGAGATGGTGAAGGACAGGGAAGTCTGGCATGCTGCAGTCCATAGGGTCTCATAGAGTCAGATACAACTGAGCGACTGAACAACAAAAACAACAAATGCATAATCTCATTTATTAGAAATTGATTACAAAGCATCAGTTCAGTTCAGTTCAGTCGCTCAGTCGTGTCCGACTCTTTGTGACCCCATGAATTGCAGCACACCAGGCCTCCCTGTCCATCACCTGGAGTTCACTCAAACTCATGTCCATTGAGTCAGTGATGCCATCCAGCCATCTCATCCTCTGTTGTCCCCTTCTCCTCCTGCCCCCAATCCCTCCCAGCATCAGAGTCTTTTCCATTGAGTCAACTCTTTGCATGAGGTGGCCAAAGTACTGGAGTTTCAGCTTTAGCACCATTCCTTCCAAAGAACACTCAGGACTGATCTCCTTTAGAATGGACTGGTTGGATCTCCTTGCAGTCCAAGGGACTCTCAAGAGTCTTCTCCAACACCACCGTTCAAAAGCATCAATTCTTCAGTGCTCAGCTTTCTCCACAGTCCAACTCTCACATCCATACATGACCACTGGAAAAACCATAGTCTTGACTAGGTGGACCATTGTTGGCAAATTAATGTCTCTGCTTTTGAATATGCTATCTAGGTTGGCCATAACTTTCCTTCCAAGAAGTAAGCGTCTTTTAATTTCATGGCTGCAGTCACCATCTGCAGTGACTTTAATAAAAAAATAAAGTCTGACACTGTTTCCACTGTTTCCCCATCTATTTCCCATGAAGTGATGGGACCAGATGCCATGATCTTCATTTTCTGAATGTTGAGCTTTAAGCCAACTTTTTCACTCTCCTCCTTCACTTTCATCAAGAGGCTTTTTAGTTCCTCTTCACTTTCTGCCATAAGGGTGGTGTCATCTGCATATCTGAGGTTATTGATATTTCTCCTGGCAATCTTGATTCCAGCTTGTGTTTCTTCCAGTCCAGCGGTTCTCATGATGTACTCTGCATATAAGTTAAATAAGCAGGGTGGCAATATACAGCCTTAACATACTCCTTTTCCTATTTGGAACCAGTCTGTTGTTTCGTGTCCAGTTCTAACTGTTGCTTCCTGAGCTGCATACAGATTTCTCAAGAGGCAGGTCAGGTGGTCTGGTATTCCCATCTCTTTCAGAAATTTCCATAGTTTCTCGTGATCCACATGGTCAAAGGCTTTGGCATAGTCAAGAAAGCAGAAATAGATGTTTTTATGGAACTCTTGCTTTTTCAGTGTTCCAGCGGATGTTGACAATTTGATCTCTGGTTCCTCTGCCTTTTCTAAAACCAACTTGAACATCTGGAAGTCCACAGTTCACGTACTGCTGAAGCCTGGCTTGGAGAATTTTGAGCATTACTTTACTAGCCTGTGAGATGAGTGCAATTGTGCAGTAGTTTGAGCATTCTTTGACATTGCCTTTCTTTGGGATTGGAATGAAAACTGACCTTTTCCAGTCCTGTGGCCACTGCTGAGTTTTCCAAATTTGCTGGCATGTTGAGTGCAGCACTTTCACAGCATTAATCTTTCAGGATTTGAAATAGCTCCACTGGAATGCCATCACCTCCACTAGCTTTGTTTGTAGTGATGTTTTCTAAGGCCCACTTGACTTCACATTCCAGGATGTCTGGCTCTAGGTGAGTAATCACACCATTGTGATTATCTTGGTCTTGAAGATCTTTTTTGTACAGTTATTCTGTGTATTCTTGCCACCTCTTCTTAATATCTTCTGCTTCTGTTAGGTCCAGACCATTTCTGTCCTTTATCGAGTCCATCTTTGCATGAAATGTTCCCTTGGTATCTCTAGTTTTCTTGAAGAGATCTCTAGTCTTTCCCATTCTGTTGTTTTCCTCTATGTCTTTGCATTGATCACTGAGGAAGGCTTTCTTATCTCTTCTTGCTGTTCTTTGGAACTCTGCATTCAGATGCTTATATCTTTGCTTTTCTCCTTGGTTTTTCGCTTCTCTTCTTTTCACAGCTATTTGTAAGGCCTCGCCAGACAGCCATTTTGCTTTTTTGCATTTCTTTTCCATGGGGATGGTCTTGTTCCCTGTCTCCTGTACAGTGTCAGGAACCTCATTCCATAGTTCATCAGGCACTCTGTCTATCAGATCTAGGCCCTTAAATCTATTTCTCACTTCCCCTGTATAATCATAAGGGATTTTATTTAGGTCATACCTGTATGGTCTGGTATCACCATGTCTTGAAAGGTAGTTACAGAATTGTTAGGAGCAGTTATCATTTTGGGGACATTTTGGGTGTTTTTTTCCTTATGTGGCTTCTTCTGTGCTGTTTGAGCTTTTTATTTTTATTAATTTTTTTTGAGTTTTTAAAATGAACACATACAATTTTACAAAATATAAGTAAAATGAAGAAATGAAATAGTTTGTATGAAGATGAGAAGCAATTATTACATAGAGAATTTCAGCAAATCCTTGACAATCTAGGTAAAGCTGGAAATTATTCATTTACATCTTCAACATTAAGTAATGGTCTCCAGCTCTCCTTTGATTATCAAGAGGCAAATGAACTCAGATTATAGAATTTAACTACAACCCCTCTGGAGAAGGCCACTCCAGTATTCTTGCGTGGAGAATCCCTTGGACAGAGGAGTCTGGCAGTCTCCTCTCATAGGGTCACAAAGAATCAGATATGACTTAAGTGCCTTAGCATGCAGGCATCATTATCCATAGTATGAAGAGTAGGCAGAACACAATGAATAGGAAAGATCTTTCAGACAGGAAAAAGAAAAAGTTTTAAATGATAGGAGAAAAGGAGACCGATTAGGAGGGCTGAGCCATACAGAAAGAAGATAAGAATAGTTGAATCCTGGAATAGGAATTTGGTGAACCATCATTCCTGGCCTTGGGCAAAGGAGGGTTTAGCAAGATGACAGTAACTCCAGATAGCCTGAGGGAGAATTTGAAGACATATTGACCTCTCTCCCCTTCCCTCTCTCTTTCCTCTCCTTAACCCTTCCTATCCTTCCCTGTTTTTCTAGTCCCCCGGTCCTGGACACAGGAATCTGATCGAAGGGCCCTCAGCCTGAGCTGAGGATTGGAGACTGATCACTTCCTCTTGGCAGAGAACTTGAATTCTGGTTCTGGTCTGGTCTGATTTCTGGTAGGGCCAAGTTCCAGTCCTTTCTCTGGAGGCCCAGGGAGAAGTCCCATAAACGCCTGGGCATCTGTAGGTGGCAGGAGATGTCTGTAAGGCCACCCATTTTGCAACCCCCCCTCCCGCCTCCACCCCCTTCTTCTTTCAACTTGGCTTCCTTTCCTCCCTTGAAATCTTTGATGTTAGTACTTGTATCTGAAGTTCTGTGTCTCTATAGGAGGTTTTCTGAGAGACTGTATTCTTGTATTTAAGGGCTTCCCTGGTGGTGCAAAGGTTAAAGCATCTGCCTGCAATGTGGGAGGCCTGAGTTTGATCCCTGGGTTGGGAAGATCCCCTGGAGAAGGAAATGGCAACCCACTCCAGTGTTCTTGCCTGGAGAATCCCATGGATGGAGGAGCCTTGTGGGCTCCTTTAACAGTCCACGGATCGCAAAGAGTCGGACACGACTGAGCAACTTTACTTTCACTAGGCATGTAATCAGCCTCTCGGTTTTATCTATCATAGCTCTGTTATTCCATCGATAAGTTGTGTCTGTCTCTTTGAGACCCCATGAACTGCAACACTCCAAGCTTCCCTGTCCTTCACTGTCTCCTGGAGTTTGCTCAAACCCATGTCCATTGAGTCAGTAATGCCATCCAAACCATCTCACCTCTGTTGTCCCCTTCTCCTCTTGCTCTCAATCTTTTCCAGCCTCAGGGTTTTACCATTGAGTCAACTCTTCACATTATGTGGCCAAATTATTGTAGCTTCACATCAGCGTCAGTCCTTCCAATGTATTTTCTGGGTTGGTTTCCTTCAGGATTGACTAGTTGATCATTGCTCTGGAATGGTAAGTTAACAAGGCCAGTTGGAAGATTCTAGAACAATAGGCCTGGGATACAGTATTATACAAAGACTTTATAGGCTTTTTAAAAGCCTATGACCTCTACAGAGGCAGGAGGAGAAGGGGACGACACAAATTGAGATGGTTGAAAGGCATCATTAATTCAATGGACATGAGTTTGAGTAAGCTCTGGGAGATCATGAAAGACAGGGCAGCCGGGCGTGCTGCAGTTCATGGGGTCGCAAAGAGTTGGACATGACTGAGCAACTGAACAACAACAAATGCCTTTTATATGCTACTAAATGGTAGGAAGCAGAGATACTGCAAAGACTGTAAACATTCTATACCCAAGTCCAGTGTGGGTGTGTGCTAGGGCAGTTTTCTCTACCATAAGCAAACAATTCTTGGACCCTGGCTATGTGTCCTACAGTTCAGCTCCATTCTGACACTAACTACCTGGAGATAGAGTCAGATTCCACAGTTTCAGGGTTCAGTTCTGACAAGACTGCCCTTGACATCAACCCTCTGCCTAAATGCAGATGACTAATCACAAACCCAGGTTGTCATCTGTACTTCTGACTATAAATCAGAGGTTCCCATGACCCCCTCCTTAGCTTCAATAAATTTGCTAGAGCAACACACAGAACTCAGAAAAGCATTTTACTCAGTAGATCACTGGCTTATTATAACAGCATGTAACTTAAGAATGAAAAGTGAAAGTGTGAGTCATTCAGTTCTGTTCTACTCTTTGCGACCCCACGGACTGTAGCCAACCAGGCTCCACTGTCTATAGAATTGTCCAGGCAAGAATACTGCAGTGGGTTGCCATTTTCTTCTCCAGGGTGTCTTCCTGATCCAGGGAATGAACCTGGGTCTCCTGCCTTGCAGGCAGATTCTTTACTATCTGAGCCACCAATAGCCAGATGGAAGAAATGCATAGGGAAATGTAAGGGGAAATGTCTCAGAGCATCCATGCCCTCTCTGAGCCGACTACTCTTCCCAAATCTCCACCTCTCACCAACCCAGAAGATTTAGAAACCCTGTGCTTTGGGGCTTTAATGGATGCTTCATTACACAGCTGTGATTGATTAAATCATTAGTCACTGGTTATTGATTCAACCTCCAGCTTCAATCCAGCCTCTGCCATTTTCTCTCTATATTTATCCTCTGCCAACCTCCAGCCTCTGCCATTTTCTTGGAGAAGGAAATGGCAACCCACTTCAGTATTCTTCCCCGGAGAAGTCCATGGACAGAGGAGCCTGGCAGGCTATAATCCATGGGGTCACAAAAAGTCCAGCATGACTGAGGCACTCTGACTCACTCACTCCAGTGTATCCCATCCCAGAAGGTCAGGGGAGTGGGACTAAGAATTCCAACCCTCTAACCACATGGCTGGTTGCCTAACAACCAGCCCCACCCTGTGGAGTGCTTTCCCAAAGCCACCTCACTAACATAACAAGATGCACCTGTATCTGCTCTTATCCCAGGAAATTCCAAAGGTTTTAGGAGCTCTGTGCCAAAACCAGGGCAAAGAACAAATACATATTTCTTATTATCAATTACAGTATCACAGACAGAAAGATCAAAGTGGATTGGGCTGGGAAAAGAAAGCCGAAATTGGTGAAGAACTTATCTCTGGAGGATGGTCCCCATGACAGTAGCCATCCTTAGTAGTTATGCTGGACTGGATACTCCTCAGCAGATGCAAGTGCAGACTACTGAGGAAACGCAGACTAGCCACACTGCACCAGAGGTGGAAGACCCAGAGCAGCCTAGTGCAATGGAAATATAATGCCAGTTACACATGTAATTCATGATTACCTAGTAGCCACATTAAAAAGGTTTAAAAAAGGTGAAATTAAGGGCAATAGTTAACATATTTAACCCAGTATAAGTAAAAATATTTGCATTTCAACCTGAAATCAATATAAAATATTAGTGAGATATTTTATATTCTTTTTTTTTTGTACTAAATCTTTGAAAGTCAGTATGTATTATTAGTTTATAGCACATCTCAATTTGGCTTGGCCACATTTCCAGTGCTCAATAGCCACACATGGTCAGTGACTTCTTTTGGATGATGCAGACAAAGAGAATAGGAGGCAGACTAAAGGCTCTCCTCTTCCACCATCACTGATACGCAGAAGCTTCTTTCTCTACGCAGAAACAACCTTGGTAAAGAGGAGGGAATGGGAGATGAGGCCCTTCTAGCTGTAAGAAATGTCTTTAATAGGAAGTTAAAATTATGGATTGATTAAGAGACTTTAAGGGATTTCCCTAGTGGTCCAGTGGCTAAGACTGTGCTCCCAATGCAGGGGGTCTGGGTTCAGCCCCTGGTCTGGGAACTAGATCCCACATCCTGCAACCAAGAGTCTGCATATGGCAACTAAAGATCACACATGCTGCAGTAAAGAATAAGGGTTCTGCATGTGGCACCTAAGACCTGGCAGAGGCAAATAATTAAATACATTTGTTTTTTAAGTCAACTTTTAGTTAGAAGTAACACTTAATTTTAAACAGAGACTAACTTTTTTTTTCAATTTTCAATGGCAGTGGGGACCCAAGGATTATTTGAAATAAAGAAATGTATAATTTTCTGCACATCTAAGTAGTATTGGGTACATTTCAACCCATGTTACAAAAGTTTGGAGAGTTGTTTTTACTGAGCAAACCTGGTTAAGCATGTTGACAAAGTAAATCAGCATTGAGCTCACTGAGTTTAGGCATAGTTCTATGGAAGGTAAGGCAGTTGCTTGAACCCTCCAGATGCTTGTAACCTAAAGCCAAGGCTACATAACACTAATCATTACAAGCAAGTCATGATCATTGGAAATGGGGGTTTTGGGGGGACAGGAGTTTCACAACTAATTTCATTTCAAACAGCATTAATGCATTGCTTTAGAAAAGCTCTTCTCTAAGCTGTATTTACTACTGTGTAGTACCCACCAGTCTGGCTCTCTCTTCTCTGCCTTCACTTTTGATGTTCCCTATCTAAAATACCTGTATCCTCAGCTCTGAGAGCTGATTCTATCTGTACTTCACAAACCAGTGTAAGTCCTCTCCTTGCCAAGAATCATGCCAAGACTTGTTCAATAAAATTTATTGTGTGGCTCACATTAAGTGGCTAAATTCCTAATTATAAACTTTTATACTATTCCCTGGTTGTTTTACTTGTGAATTTCTTATCTCACCAGTGAATTCATGCTCTACTATGGGAAGAAACTTTTCTTCCTTTTTTATTAATATATCTGATGCATTCAGAAAGTGCTGGGCTTGAGATTAATTCTCAAAAAATACTTATTGTTTGAACTGAAGCAACGAAACAGTCTGTGATGATTCAATTTGAAAATTAAAGTAGCCAAATGTAGTAATACCCACTAAGCCCAGGGATGCATTTTCAGGATACCCAATGGGGAGTGCTAAATTCAAACAGAAAATTGTAAGGAATTATCATTTCAGGCACTGAAGAAACAATTTTGACTCTATCCAACCTGAGTTGAGAAATGCTCCTGGCTTATATTCTTGCAGTCAACCATTGTTCATAAAACTGCTGATCACTTCTTAGCTGCCGTGAGAAAAATATAATCACCATCTGTAAATGGTCCTGCTATTTGCCATTTATTTCTTCCACTAGTTTCTAAAAGGTGCTCTTCCTCCTCAAGCCTTTTAACATCCAGATGAGTACAGCATGGATAATTCTGTTTCTTCTCATGAGTCAATGAATCACTTCCAGTACTATAATGTGCACATCTTTTATCAATGACCACGGGCTGAAACTATTTACCAAAACATGAAATACAAGTTCACTCCCACTTTTTCGCCTTCACTTTTTTTGTGTGGCTGTACCACACAGCTTGTGGGATTTTAATTCCCCAACCAGAGATTGAACCTGGGCCAGAGCAGTGAAAGCACCAAGTCCTAGCCGCTAGGGAACTTTTACCAATCTCAAGAAAAGAAAGTTTGGCATGCCTGAGCAAATGCAGGCAAAGTAAGTAGGGCAAATGATAACGTATTACAATTGACTCATCAAGAGAAAAATACCTACAAAGTCAGATTCCATGTGTTTTACACATACATACATACATACATACACACACACACACACGTTTTAATATGAAATACTTCAGAGACAACAGCTCTATAATACATCAGTGCTACTCAAAGCAGTGCTCAAGGAAGTATGCTTCTAATACTCCAGGGAGTCGTTTGAGGCCTTCTGGCACATTGTAAGATAATAAAGATATCTAAATAAGTTTATAGCCTCAATTCTGATTTTGGATGACTTCACAAAACTTTGAATTTATCATTTGTTTTTAATCATAGCCCTTTAACATTTGTCAAGCACATGGCTTTTTCTCTTGTCTCAATCTTGATAATTTTGATGTTGATATTCTGTTATTTAAATCATCTTTATGCTGTTCATTTTTGTGTGTGTGCTGAAATAATAATTCTTTGACCAGAAAGGCTTGTGTATTAATATTTTAGATGAGGAATTCAGTTCAAATGGGACTGTACTTGGTCAAAGAAACAGATACTTTAGCAATTGTGATATCTATAGATCCACAAATTTAGAACTTCTCAGATTCCTAAAGGAGTGATTTAAAAGCTGAGTAATTTATTTATGTGGTTTCAACAATGGGGAATAATATGGGCTGATAGATTAGGCAGAAAATGGTAATATTTTGGAGTGAAGAATTATATACAAAAAAACTATATAATAATGGATTATGTTAAAACTAAGTACAGCTATTCATTTTACAAACATCTATTGAGGGTTCACTATGTGCCAGGCACTTTTTTAGATGGTAGGTAAGCTGTGATGAACAAGACACACATTATTCCTAGGGAATTCCCTGGCAGTCCAGTGATTAGACGCTATATTCCTACTGCAGGGGGCATGGGTTTGATCTCTGGTCAGGGAGCTAGGATCCCTCACATGTCATGAGGCAAGGCCAAAGAAGGAGACAGACATTGTTCCTAACCTTGGGAGCTGAGAATCCAACAGATACTAATATATTGATAACTGAATGAAAAATATTATTTGAAAGGACTGATGCTGAAGCTGAAACTCCAATACTTTGGCCACTTGATGCGAAGAGCTGACTCACTGGGAAACACCCTGATGCTGGGAAAGGTTGAAGGCAGGAGGAGAAGGAGATGACAGGGGATGAGGGGATGAGGGTGGTTGGATGGCATCACTGACTCGATGGACATGAGTTTGAGTAAGCTCTGGTAGTTGGTGATGGACAGAGAAGCCTGGCGTGAAGCAGTCCATGGGGTCGCAAAGAGTCAAACACGACTGAGCAACTGAACTGAAGTGAAAGAGAAATAAAGTTCTTTATCTTAGCTGACAGGAGATTTTGCTGGTTTGTGTAATGTTCCTTCAGTTCAGTTCAGTCCATTTCAGTCATGTCTGACTATTTGCAACCCCATGAATCGCAGCACACCAGGCCTCCCTGTCCAGAGTGCAGCAAATAAAACAGCAATTTAGTTTCCTTTCTCAAATTCCATTTAAATGGAAATCAAGATTTGGTCATTATGGGATATTATATCCCATAATACTTAGCCTCACAATAAAGGAAGCATAAAATCTCAAGTCCTTGGCTAGTTTAGGGGTTTATAGTTTAGACTGATGACTTGAAGGTTTGTTTGGATTTCTTTTCAGTCTAAACAATGTTTGATAAGAGATGCTTCTCTTTTTTAAAGCCTTCAAAATTAGGCTTGCGGAAAGTGCATACTCTTTTTCATATCTCATCCTTCACATAGTTCTAGAAACATTAGATAAACTTTTAAGTATTGAGAAAACATGAGATTCTTGTTTTAAGTCTTCATTCTTTGATACCCTCAGATAACTAACATACTGACTAAGGTCAAATAGGACATTTAGGGAGCATGTTATGTCCATACAGTGCAAGTATCTCTTAAAAGTGTTGCTGGTTTTTTAAATCTTCTTTATAGTCCAGATAAAACTGTGGCTATGACCTTCATTTGAATCTGAAGCATGTTGCAAGTCAGCACAAAGAAACTCAAACAAATGTAAACATTTAGAATTTTTTAAAGAAAAATTGCTACATCTGCAAGAGCCATTATTTTGAAGTTTGTTTTTTAAATAATGCTTTGCTGCTGCTGCTAAGTCAATTCAGTTGTGTCCGACTCTGTGCGACCCCATAGATGGCAGCCCGCCTGGCTCTTCCGTCCCTGGGATTCTCCAGGCAAGAACACTGGAGTGGGTTGCCATTTCCTTCTCCAATGCATGAAAGTGAAAAGTGAAAGTGAAGTTGCTCAGTCGTCTGACCCTCAGCGACCCCATGGACTGCAGCCTTCCAGGCTCCTCCGTCCATGGGATTCTTCAGGCAAGAGTACTGGAGTGGAGTGCCATTGCCTTCTCCAAAATAATGCTCTATGTGCAATCAAATTTTGAGAAAACAATAAAGAAACCAAATGGAAGGACCATCAGTAAGCATATAATAAAAAATAAATGAACATAGACTGTTTGTCTTTGTCAAAGGCAAGGGGATCTGAGTCTAATAAACAATGCTCTCCGGTCATTGAAAATGAAATGGTGTAAGTCATGACAAGGTGTGGAAAGAAAACACAAAGGAGAATAAGGAGACTTTACAAGAAAGATCTCATTCTTTAATATAATTACTTTGCTTCTACTTTCTCCAAAGAGAACAACCAAGAAGTTTCTTTAGTGTCTTAGAGCATAGTTGGCATGAAAGTGAAAGTGAAGTCGCTCAGTCATGTCTGACTCTGTAGTCTACCAGGCTCCTTTGTCCATGGGATTTTCCAGGCAAGAATACTGGAGTGGGTTGCCATTTCCTTCTCCAGGAGATCTTTCCCACCCAGGGATTAAACCCAGGTCTTCTGCATTGTAGGCAGACGCTTTACCATCTGAGCCACCAGGGAAGTTCCATGGTTGACAGGGGAAGCAACAGTCCTCATGTAGGCAGAACACAAGGCTGCGTTGTGTTCAGTTGCTCAGTCGTGTCTGACTTTTTGTGACCCCAGAGGCTGTGAGGGTTCCCCACATAACTTAAAGCACAGCCAACAGTGGCTGGATACAGATTGAAGCCAACTCTCAGAATTTGCTTCCTTTGGCTTCCCTGCTGGCTCAGTGGTAAAGAATCTACCTGCCAAGCAGGAGATGTGGGCTCGATCACTGGGTCAGGAAGATCCCCAGGAGAAGGAGATGGCAACCCACTCCAGTACTCTTGCCTGGGAAATCCCATGGACAGAGGAGCCTGGCGGGCTGCAGTCCATGGGGTCACAAAGATTCAGACACAACTGAGCAACTAGCCAGCAGCAACAGCAGACTAAGTCGTCACTAACTGGGACCACAGCAAGGGGCTTCTCACTGGCCTCATCCCCATCTAGTCACGTCCCTCCTCTCCTCTTTCCCTCAGTTCCTCTTTCCCCCAATTCTGCAGACAGTAGAATTTTAAAAATTGAAATTTGATGGTTTTCTCTACCTGTTTGAATTCTTCAATGACTTGCAATTGCTCTTCAGATAAAATTTAAAATCCTACAGATTTCTGCATGATGTGGCCCTTGTTCATCTCTCCAATTTCATTTTCTAACTTTCTCTGCCTGCCCTACTGAAAATCATATTCAGTGACCTACTTGCTCTTTCTCAAAGAAACCAAGCTCTGTGATCCTTCAGAGTATCACTGTTATTATCTGGGAAAAATCATTACCACCTCCTGCCCACCCTAGGCTACCACTGCCAGCTGGTTCCTCCTCAACGTCCAGGTCTCAGCTATAGTGGCCCCCCACCCTAGGTTAGGCTACATATTTTGACAGTATCCTAGACTTTGTCTTTATACATATTACTTCTATAAGTAAAACTTCTCAAATAAATAGTAATAATAATAATAATATAATGAATTGGGGCTTCCCTGGTGGTCTGGTGGTTCAGACTCCACACTCCCAATGCAGGAGGCCTGGGTTCAATCCCTGCTCAGCTCAGCCAAAAATAAATAAAAATAAATACTTGACAAAATAAATTTAAAAAAATATATGGTGAATTATTTATTGTCTTTCTCACTTGATTTATTATCTTTCTCACTGGATTTTCAGCTCCATGAAGGATTTTGTAAGCCAACTGTTAGAAGTTAACAAGATGTTATTCAAAATTAAGCTATGTAGGTACAGGTATATTAGTTAAATTACATCTAAGTAAAAGTAATACTTATTTCAAAATGCATCATTTCTTAATCACTGTACTATTGTCTATGATGATGAGGTATATGCTTGCTATGCACTAAAGTATACGGGAAACTGGTTCCAATCATTGCTTCAGAGGAGGGGAATCTGGTGGCTGGGGTTTAGGGGTAGAAGAGAAACATTCTATTCCCTAGATATTCTTTTGTTTCCTTTGAATTTCATAAAACATGTTCAGTTCAGTTCAGTTCAGTCACTTAGTCGTGTCCGACTCTTTTCGACTCCATGAATTGCAGCACGCCAGGCCTCCCTGTCTATCACCATCTCCTGGAGTTCACTCAGACTCACGTCTATTGAGTCAGTGTCCATTCAGTCGGTGATGCCATCCAACCATCTCATCCTGGGTCGTCCCCTTCTCCTCTTGCCCCCAATCCCTCCCAGCATCAGAGTCTTTTCCAGTGAGTCAACTCTTCGCACGAGGTGGCCAAAGTACTGGAGTTTCAGCTTCAGCATCATTCCTTCCAAAGAAATCCCAGGGCTGATCTTCAGAATGGACTGGTTGGATCTCCTTGCAGTCCAAGGGACTCTCAAGAATCTTCTCCAACACCACATTCAAAAGCATCAATTCTTTGGTGCTCAGCCTTCTTCACAGTCCGACTCTCACATCCATACATGACCACTGGAAAAACCATAGCCTTGCATGGGTTGCAGGGTCTTAATTCCCTAACCAGGGATCAGACCTGGGCCTAAGACAGTGAAAGCACCAAGTCTTAACCATTGGACTGCCAAGTGAAAGTGAAGTTGCTTAATCATGTCTGACTCTTCACGACCCCATGGACTATAGCCTACCTGACTCCTCTGTCCATGGGATTTTCCAGGCAATAGTACTGGAGTGGATTGCTATTTCCTCCTCTAGGGGATCTTCCCAAACCAGGGATTGAACCTGGGTCTCCCGCATTGTAGACAGACACTTTACTGCCTGAGGAACACAATTATATTTCTTTATGAATATCCACTAACATTTATAAGAAAATCTATGATAAGAAGCTTCCAAATAGAAAGGATTTTTTAAATTAACAATTGTAACCTATATACAAATAGCTCATGTAGCTCAATATGAAAAGAAAAAAATCAACCCAATCAACAAATGGGTGGAAGATCTAAATATACATTTCTCCAAATAAGACATACAGATAGCCAAAAAGCACATAAAAAAGATGTTCAACGTCACTAATTATTGTGTGTGTGCATGCATTATTAGAGAAATGCAAATCAAAACTACAAAAAAAAAAAAAAGCTACAATGAGGTATTATCTCAAACCAGTCAGAATGGTCACCATCACAGAAATCTACAAACAATAAGTGCTGGAGAGGGTGTGGAGAAAAGGGAAACCTCCTACACAGTCATTGGGAATGTAAATTGGTACAGCTATTATGAAAAACAATATAGAGACGCCTTAAAAAACGAAAAATATAACTATCATATAACCCCAAAATCCCACTCCTGGGCATACACCCAGAGAAAACCATAGTTCAAAATGATACATACACCTCAGTGTTCATTGCAGTACTCTTTATAATAGCCAGGACATGGAAAACAGTCTAAGCGTCCATCAACAGAGGAATGGATAAAGAAACTGTGGTACCTATATACGGTGGAATATTACTCAGCCATAAAACGGACTGAAATTGTGTCATTTGCAGAGATGTGGATGGACCTAGAGACTGTCATACTGAATGAAGTAAATCAGACAGAGAAAGACAAATATCAGATGATACCACTTTTTGTGGAATCTAAAAATGCTAATACAAGTGAACCTATTTACAAAACAGAAATAGAGTCACAGATGTAGGAAGCAAACTTATGGTTACTAGGGGGGAAAAGCAGAGGGGGCGATAAATTGGGAGATCGGGGTTGACATACAAGCACTGCTATATATAAAATAAATAGCTAATCTGTATAGCACGGGGAACTCTTCTCAGTACTCTGTAACTAACTATATGGGAAAAGAATCTAAAAAAGAGTGAAGATATGTATATGTATAACTTATTCACTTTGTTATAAAGCAGACACTAACAAAATACGCAAATCAACTACATTCCAATAAAAACTTTTGAGAGATACACAACACAGAAAAGGAGTCAAAATATGAAAAACTATGTGCGAACTTCTTTGGTAAGTTCTTTAGCTTCTTGTAATAAAGGATTTCTCTGAACAGATATTTAACATATTTTACTTAATAAAAGATACATATAATGAAAAGATAAAAAATTGTAACCTACAGACTTCAGGTTATGTTAATCTCCAGGCATGTTTAAAGAATGTGTTAGAATATTTGTTATATAAAATCACATTTATTTACTTTAATACATACATTTGTCTTAAGAATTTGAATTTATTTAACCTATTGGTGATAATTAAGCCATTGACTATGACCTTACTGGTTTTATTATATTGATACTTTCCATCACATAAACAGGTTAAGTTCCTTTGTTAATCCAAAAATGTAGCAGATTTCTGAGTCAGGACTTTTCTCCTCGGTTGAGCAAGGAAATAAAGCAATGCTGTGGCAGGCTCATTATCAAAAAACACAGTTGAAAAAGTTGTGCTTTCAAACAGATGGTGCCAAGGTTCTGGTGACAAGCCTGAACAGAGGGCAGTGGAATAGATTACTTTAGCCCTAAAACTGGAGGGTGCTGATGTAACAGGTAGAAGACTCAGGATGTGGACTTAGGAAACCTCTGTTTTGGTTTTCAATGGAAGCTGCCTGTCTTTGCTGCCTATTCCCATTTGAGAGTGTGAAACTGCTGTTTTCACTATATTAAGTCTTAAAAAAATGCACTCGTTCAGGTGTATTGTGTAAGAATCCAAGTTTCAGAAGCAGTGTCAGCAAAAGCAGTGTTTTTCAATGAAATGAGGTCAATCGAACCAAGCAGTCATATCAGACCATGGTAGAGAAACTACTCGCTCCCTATTTTCACCCTCCATTTTCTTATATGAATTAGGGACTGACCAACCAAAAATCAGGTCTGAACAGGAAATCTTAGAAGATTCCTGTGTCTCTCAGGGTTCACGCAGGAAAAGCGAATTCACCTCTTGCCCCTGACCCCAAGGGTTTGCAGAACTTTCATACAGGATTTCCCTGGTAGCTCAGATGCTAAAGAATCTGCCGGCAATGCAGGAGACCTGGGTTCCGTCCCTGGGTTGAGAAGATCCCCTGAAGAAGGGAATGGCTACCCGCTCCAGTATTCTTGCCTGGAGAATTTCGTGGACAGAGGAGCCTGGCAGACTACAGCCTATAAGGTCACAGAGCCGGACACAAGCGAGCAACTTTCACTTTCACACAGGAGAGAACTACCTGCAGTGGTGTTGTCAGAGGGTAAGAGAGTGAGGAAGCTAGGGCTCCTAGACAAGTAGCCATAGAAAGACCTTACTTTCCTTAGAGAAAGGGAACAAAGGCAGTATATAGAGTTTCTGGACTCAAAGGGAACTGGAAATGTGTGGACTGGGCCTTCCTGCTTCTGCTTGATGGTTGCAGGGGGAGGAAGCTGCTGCCAGAGAGTCTGTGCTGAAAGGGGTGGGCAGGAGCGTGTACCCCACATCTCTCTCCTCCCATCCTCTACTGTCTTCTCACTGCCCTGGTCAAACCTAGAGACAAACCACTCCCCACGGGGACATCTGCAGGGTTTGGCCTTTGAGGATGCAGAGCACAAGAGAGAAGGATGGAGAATGGAGGGGAGTGGAAATGCAAACATCAGCACACTCAGCACTCATTGCCTGCATTAAAATCCTTTGGGCAAATCCCCAGAGGAGCAAATGGTGTGTGCATTTCTCTGACAAGTAAGCGATTAGTAACACTGGTCTGTGCAAACCCTAACTACCTTGGGCGATTATGGAAACCCTATGGGAATGAATGTAGAGTTTTAAGGGAAGATTCTCTCTGGATATCTGCTCATTATATAGGCATAGGTATCATTGTCATAGTCTGTTGTATATACAGCGTATGCATATATACTGAGCAGGTATCCATTGAAAATCTTCCCTTAAAATTCTACTTCAATTCACATAGAGTTTCCATAATCTCCCCAAAGTAGTCAGGGTTTGCCACAGACCAGGGTTACTAATTGCTTACCTGTCAGAGAAATGTTGTATATCATATTTTGAGACATATAATTAATATTCTAGATAAACAAGAAAGTACTCACATAAATTCTCAAGTCTGCCCTCCCCCATTAAAGGAATCAAATGATCAAATTAAAATCTTTTTTTAAAAAGGCACATCCAACTTGAACAAAAGAATAAGAAACTGAGTTAGGATTGAGGATTTTATGAAAGATCAAGATCTGTCAAGGAGGAAGGACATAGTTAGCTCTTTCCTTCTTCCACATTCTGAAAGGGAAAGCTGCAGTTTTAAAACTGTAATTTGTGAAAAACAATTTAATTGAACTAAAGAAAACTAGCATTCAGATGGTTAAGGCCTAGTTTTCTGCTGAGTTTCTCAGTGGAAAATAAAGCATATTTATTGAGGAGTGAAAATTCTTTTTAAAGAAGGAATTATTTGCTCTAATCAGAAAGACTGAGTATGCATAAATATATTTGCCAAAAAGGTTGCAAACTTTTCATTTCCAAGATGAAACACAGCAAGCAACACTGAAATACTACCACAGATTAAACTGTTCTATACTAATAACTCTCCTTCCCAACATCACTTTACACCCAAATGGGGGAAAAAAAATTCTGTGCTGATAGAAACTGGCAGCACACCAATAAAAACATGTGATAACATAATTAATTGCCCAAAGACTGTTAGTATTAATAGCCAGGTGGAGTCAAAATCATTCTTTCTTTTGGTAAAGTTTTTATATAAATTTACTTATTGTCATTCTTTTAATTTTATGATAAATGTCTTCAGTGAAAAGTAGGATATAATAAGATAGGGATTTTTATAATTTACTTCATCTGAGAATTCTCTTAGTAATGTTAAAAGACAGTGGTAAACTCTTTTTCTCCCTTTTCTCACCATCTCTGTGGTAATAAAACTAGGATGAATGTATGGAGTATTTCGGACTTCCCTGGTGGTCCAGTGGCTAATATTTCACATTTCCAATACAGGGGGCATGGGTTTGATCCTTGGTCAGGGAAGTAAGATCCCACATAAGATGCAGCATGCCCTTCTCCCAAAGAGATAATAAAAATATAATAAAATATATTTTGAAAGAAAGCATGGAATATTTTTAATTCATGAAAAGAATCCTACTGAAGCTAAAAGGACTACATTTTCCAGAGCTATAATTTCAATTCTTGGTTTGTATTTACTACCATCAAAGCTGATATTTAACGGCATAGAAATCTACAGTAAATATGAGTACACAACTAGAAGAGATGTTTTGAGTTGTAATAATGTGTATTTTTAAAAATCCATTCTTGGGACTTCCCTGGTGGTCCAGTGGCTAAGACTCTGAGCTTCCAGTGCAGGGGGCCCAGGTTCGATCCCTGGTCAGGGAGCCAGATCCCACATGCTACAACTGAGACCCAGAGCAGTGAAATAAATGAATAAAATAAAAAAATAAAAATAAAAAAATAAAAATCCATTCTTGTAAAGCTAAAACAGTTATAAAAGTAGGTGAAAATATTAAATTCTTCCATTTAAATTATCTTGGAAATTATTTTTTAACACAACTTCATTAAGATGAAATCCATATGCATTACAATTTATTTTAAAGTGTACAGTTTAATGGTGTTTATATATTCACAGAGTTAAGCAATCATCACCACAATCAATTTTAGAATATTTAAAAAAAAAAACATTTATTTTTCATTGCCCCATCCCTGAGCAACCACGAATCTTTCTGTCTCTATAGATTTGTCTATTCTGAATATATTGGCTAATTTTTAAAGGTACAATATTTCTCTGACAAATTCTGAATTTTATATTGATCTATTATATATAGATAAAAATTTGTTTCTGTTTTCTAATTAACTACTGAAATTTTGTATTAATTTTTTTATTTCTAATTTTTTTTAATAAAAAAAAATTTTGGTTGTGCTGGGTCTTCGTTGGGACATGTGGGCTTTCTCTAGTTGCAGCACAAGTGTTCTAGGGAATCGACTCAATAGTTGCGGTGTGTGGTCTTAGTTGCCCTGTGGTATGTGGGATCTTAGGTTCCCTGACCAGGGATGGAACCCATGTCCCTTGCATTGGAAGGCAAATTCTTAACCACTGGACCACTAGGGAAGTCACCGACATTTTATGTTAATTTAATACTGAGTTCATGAATAAGAGTTTTGAAAAAAATTACAGTTGATTCTCAAACTGCTGTCATAAAATATGAATAAATGACACCTGTGGGTTTTTGTTGAGGTGTAATTTTGACCTGTAAAATGTAAAGCACTTCAGGAGAATTTTAAATGGATTAAAAAAATCAATAAACAAACAAAACAACTTTCAAAATGTTGATTACATTTATATTCATTCCCTCTGCCCCTGAGTTTGGTGAAGGAAAATGTGTATCTTGATCTGGATACAACGTCATCAGGATTGGAGATCTGACTTTCCCATACGATGATCTTTGCTAATAGAGAATTCTTAGTTTTCTATCAGTCTTTGCTTGAGGTTGAGTTCAGACTCCACAGTCACTTATTTCTAAGTATGAGCTCCTGCACTCATCTATTAGAGGCTGGAGGTCAGAAAGCTTTCGCTTGCAAAGCATTCTACTATTTGGGAAAACGGTTCTTTGCCTGATATTGTCATTCTGTTTTATTTCTCTGTCCTCTCCATGTTCCTCTGAATTGTGTTAGGACAATGCAGAGTGTTTGGCAATTGTCATTTTACTGGGTGGAGAATTTAGCTGGTAGTAGATTGGCAACATTTTCCTGGTTGTTTAGTGCTTCTGAGAAAATATTCTTGAAACTTCCTGAAGCTGATGAGTTCTATACTCTCCCTCTGGCTACAGCCACTTACAGTTCTACTTTTAACAACTTTATACCTGTCTTTGTTGAGATTATCTAGTGGTATTTACCTGTCATTGTGGTTGCCAAAATCTTTGAGACATTTTCTCTACTTTGTACTTCTCTATGCTGAATTCTCTCCAGTACTCTTGCCTGGAAAGTCCCATGGATGGAGGAGCCTGGTGGGCTGCAGTCCATGGGGTCGAGAAGAGTCAGACAGGACTGAGCGACTTCACTTTCACTTTTCACTTTCATGCATTGGAGAAAGAAATGGCAACCCATTCCAGTGTTCTTGCCTGGAGAATCCCAGGGATGGTGGAGCCTGGTGGGCTGCCATCTATGGGGTCGCATAGTGTCGGACACGACTGAAGTGATGCAGCAGCAGCATGCTGAATTGTACTTTCCCAATTTAGAATTTAATCCTGCTTTTCCCAGCTTCTCTTGTTGGGGACTTAGTTTCACCAATCAGATTTATTCCTATAAGATTTTGATTTGGAAGGAAACTGTGTTAGGAAATGGGCTTCTCAGGTGCCTCAGTGGAAGAAGAAATGGCAACCCACTCCAGTAATTTTGTCTGGACAGAGGAGCCTTGCAGGCTGGACTCCATGGGATCACAAAGAGTCAGACATGACTTAGTGACTGAAAACATAACATGTGAGGAAAAGCCAAGTGAGGGGCATCCTTTGTTAGGGGTAGGCTTTGCAGATCTATGCAGTTCAGTTCAGTTCAGTTCAGTCGCTCAGTTGTGTCCGACTCTTTGCGGATCTATTGTGGAGGTGCAATTTCTTGATGATATAAGAGAAGGTACGAGTGGCAGCTAACCAAATGTCAGAGTTCATCATAGCAATCTTCAGTCACCAGCTTTTGGATTGCAATGAAAACCGTGATAATATGATGATATCAGAATATACAGAAGGCCGTATAAATTGAATAGTGAGGGAGTGGAGTATGGAACTCTTGGCTAACAAAGAGCAGTCCGATCAGGTAGAAGAGTGAAACAAATCATACGAATTAAGGAGAACAGGTGACATGAGAGATGCAGGTATTCATCTCAAGGAGAGAATTGCCACTGTCTTCTCTGTTCTGGTGATTGTGCCTGTGTGGGCTCACAGACCCAGTGATCACTGGCTCTCAGATTTTTCAAGAGAAAGAGAAATCCAGATTTTTGTGTGGGATTTCCTAGTTTCAAATATTGTTAACTAATACAAAAATGTTTTACAGGTGTGTGTAACCAAATAAAATATAAATTGGATACAGTCCATAAGTTGCCAGCTTTTGATCTTGCTTTACTGGTGAGAAGAAAGCAGCACATAAAGACTGGTGAGATAACAGTAGGTGGGAATACAACAGAGGATTTGAGAAGAGCGGAGTTGGGTTGACAGTATACAAATCAAAAAGTGATTCATTAGTTAAGGTGGGAGTCATGTCCATTGTGTCCATTGTATTGGGAGCTTAGAAGTCATTGATAACCTTTGCCAAACATCTTTAGATGAATAATAGGAGGAAAGACCACATTGCAGAGGGTTGAGGAATGAGGGAGAGGTGAGCTAGTAGAGACAGAATGGAGATTACTCCATAGGTTGTGTCTAGAAGGAGACATAGGAGAGATAAGAAGGCTTTCTATTTTTTTACGGGCTAGCCAAGGCTGGCGCGAACACGTATGTGTGTGTGTTGAATTAGGCAAGTTTTACTAATTATTTCCATTTTTTATCCTTACCTTAAAAGTTCTTTATGAAACATATTTATAGGCTCAGATTAGTAAAACCACTATAGAGGAAGAAATTTAAAATTATGGAGAGAGAGCTCAATTAATAGAGTAAATTTCTGGAAGAGATGGGGGATGTGATGGAAAACACAGAAATGAAAATGAGATTCTTTGAGATTACAGGGAAGGTTATTACAAATGATATGGAATTGAGCAAACTTATGGTAATGCTGGCAGTGGAGGAAGCTGACATAATTAATTCTTTCTTGATGGCAGCAATTTTCTAGTTGAGTAGATAAGATAAAGTTTGCTGGAAGTAAGCAGAGTGGTGGACATGCTGCTTGAGGAGAGCAGTGATGGTATGGAAGTGCCAGGAAGGGAAATGGGCATAGAGAGTTGCGTAAAATAGAGCTTTTAAAGAACCTAACTGAGATTAGATCCAATAATTGTATAAGGGCACCTAGTGGTATTTTTGGAGGATTTCATCCTTGCTTAGCAGCACAAGCATAGATGTGGAGAGGTTGATTTCACTGATCCATAGTTAGGATTTGGGCCAGACAATGTGGGGAAATGGACACAAATTCATAGGACCAATGTTCTAGTGAGAGAATCATTGAGGTAATTGAGGTAGGGAAAGATAAGAGGCCAGGAGGGATAGAATGTCAAAAAATTTTGACAGGGCCTTCTACTCTTGGTTCAGGCTATAGATCTTGGGGTGTGGTTGCATCTGGATGCATTCTGAAGAGAAAGTCACTTATTATTGTTTCTACTTCATTTGATTGCTTATATCTCCCTGTTCTTAAAAGAACTTAGGATCCGTTGAGTAGTAGTCTTGGCTTCCTGACCCATGGATGAAGCTGAAGTGCTATTCTAAAAAGGTGATGTAGAAGTCCTAGAAGGAGCTCTAGGCAAGTGAAGGGAAGGAAAGTGGATCAAATGTCAACTGAAGGGAGGACCAGGGTTGGAATGTCGCTACTCTTCATTCAAACTTCATGTGCCTTATTAATAAACTAGCCATGCAATGCATATGCCTGGAAGGGATGGTAAAGGCAAGTTCACAACTCCTAGCCAGTTCAGCTTAAATCTCATTGGGATCTCCCAGAAGGAAGTGGAGGCTGAGAATATTCCTAGGAAAAATGTGCTTTGTGATATCTATGGCCAAGTGCTTTTACCACCAGCAGGCACACTCCTGCAATGAAGGCCAATTAAGTGTGGGAATCCTGGCCCAGGTCAGGCTGAGGGGCACAGGACTAAACACAGCTCTGCTGTAGCCCTACCAGAGACCCATGCATGAGTATTCTGGCTGCCTTTGGAACATTAGGCAGCCAATGCTCACTCAGAATTTGAAATGATTCTAAGGCAGCTGTTCTCGAACTTGAGCATGCACAAGAATCACCCAAAAAACTTGTTAAAACATAGATTCTTGGACCCCAGGTGACTTTTGTTCAATGGCTCTGGGGTAGTGCTCAAAATGTTGTATTTCTAACAAGTTCACGGGTAATGCTGATGCTGCTGGTCCAGGCACCACACCTTGAATATCAGCTCTGTTTATATTTGGGAATTTTATTGTCTGGGTCCTGGTTCCATATACCTAGTAAATATATTGCCCTTAATCTATTTAGATGTCTTTTCCTGGGACACTAAGTCTGTAAAAGACTGTAGGCGTTTCAGGTATTGGTTGCCTTTTGAGTAATCCAGTTCTTCCCTTGTCATTGACCCATAAAGCCCACAACAGTCTCAAGAAACTATAGAGACTGGCCTTTCACTGTCACCACTGTTTAAGGGATGCAGCATGACCAGGAAATCATCCCATAATTTTTTTTTTTTAATGGTGCTGGAAAAGATAGAGATCCCTTAAAACTTGAATGGATGTATAGCCCACTGTCTTACCAGCAAAGTGTCTGACTTTGCTGCTGATTTCTTGCCTGCCCCAACTTCTTGAGAAAAGCTTATACTCGTTCTTTAGCCAGAGATCTTTGTCCTTAGGGAATTAATACAAGAGACTTTTGGTGGGAGTAATCTGGCTCCTGACTGTACCAGTTGGTTCCTGGGCCATATTCTTAAAATAGAAAAATGACAAATTATACCTCTGCCAGGACTACATTTGGTGTAATCCTGAGAATATGTTTTTAAGTGTCTGAAGGACTCAGCCACAGGAATCTTGATGGTACCAGCCAAGATATCTGAGGTCCAAGGATGGCAAAACCCAGGGACCATCCAGTACTCATGGGGGGATTCCAGCTAAATTGAAGCTGGGATTTGGACATGTCTGGGCAGGTCTGCTGAATACGCAGGGCAGGCATGCCTGGAGTCTATTTACATGACAACTTTTGGCTGGAGAAGGATTATTTGCTGATCTGAATGGAAAGTGGGATGGGAAGAACAGAAATGTGCCTGTCTTAGGACCCAGGTTTTGAAAAAATGTTTTTTAATAAATGAGCTTATTAATTAAATAATATATCATCTTTTTATATCAAGATAATTGTACACTACTCAGATTATGTTAGGATTTTGCTAGCTTGGAAATAATTTATTGCTATCTTTAGGAATCTGTAGTCCTCATGTAGGAGATCGTATCAAAGTTAAAGACAGATTTAATTTGATTTACTTACCAGGGATTGCGTTGGGTGTGTGGATGAAAAGACAAAAGGCTCGTTTTGTGGTTTTGGAAATGTTGGGTGATTGAATTTTCTCTAAATTTCCATGAAAATTAATGTATCTCCATCTGTTATTTGAACCGTGAACTTTTGCTATAGCAGCTAGAACTTCATGATATTTTGTTAGATATTAACGTGGCTAAAATAGTTTAAAATTTAAAATAAATCATTTACACTTGTGCTTCTGGCCTTGATTGGTGCCATTCCTCCTTCATTGTATTTCCAAGGTAGAGGTTGATGAACCACAATTCCACCCTTTTTCTTTTTGGCTGTGCTGCTGGCCTGCAGTGGAAGAGCAGAGTCTTAACCACTTGACCATGAGGGAAGTCCCTTTTTTTCTTTAATAACAAGTAGTACAGTCCTAGAGGACATATTCACTGGCTGTCTTTTTACGTGCCAGGCACAGATCTAAGCACTTTATACAACTTATTTCTTTTAATATTCAGAACACTATTATGAGGGAGACACTTTCATTGTCCTGGGTACATACATGAGGAAACTGAGGCCCAGAGAAATTAAATTCCTTGTCTAATTAATATATAGCAAGCAACGGGGAGAACTGAGGTTTTGGGTGTTGGCAGTTCTTTAGCAAAGCTACTAATTACTCTAAATTTTAAGATGGCTATGGAAAAGAAAAAGCTGTTTCTTGGTATGGTTTAGGTGCCAGAAATTCTCTCATTGCCAATTTTGATTCTCTAGCTTTTGCCGTCACTGGAATTATTTTCCAGTCTTTTGGTTACGTAAAGTAATTTTTTAAATGACTCTTATTTCAGTTGCTTTTCTAGAGACTGGGAAAAGCAGTCTACTGTGCATCTCTTCCCGAGAATGATTTTTAAAATTTCTAAACATTTATTTGATATGATTCCAAATTTATAGAAAAGTTGCAGAAATACAGTATTAAAGATATCCATATACATTTTACTCAAATTAACATTTCACTCTACTTCTTTTATCATTTGTATGCTCTCTCTGAATACATATAGAGGGGGGAAAAACCCTACTTAAAACTATGTTTTTTCTTTGTAAATCACTTGAGAGTAAATTACATACATTTTGGTCTTTCCCCCTAAATACTTTAGTGTGTCTTTCCTAAGTTCAGAAATATTCTCTTGCATGCATATGCAAGAGAATCATATTGCAATGATTAATTTCAGTAAATTTGATATTGATACAGTGCTTTAATTTATGGTCAGTATTCTAATTTTGTCCAGTGGCAATAATACTATATAGTGTGCTATCCCCCTTGGGTACAAGATCTAGTCTAAGGTCAAGTACTGCACTGAGCTGCGTGGTTTGAGAATGATTCCAATTATGCCAGATTTTATTTTGTTATACCCATATGGGCTTCCCTGGTGGTATGGTTTAGGTGTCAAAAGTTCTCTCATCGCCGATTTCAATTCTTTCAATGCAAGAATCTGCCTGCAGTGCGGGAGACCTGGATTTGATCCTTGGGTTGGGAAGATCCTCTGGAGGAGGGCATGGCAACCCACTCCAGTATCCTTGCCTGGAGAATCCCATGGACAGAGGAGACAGGTGGGCTACATACAGTCCATGGGGTCGCAAAGAGTTGGACACAACTGAGGGATTAAGCACACAGCACACATACCCATATAGCAGATAAAAATCTTAATTGAAGTGGACATCTGATGAAAATTAGATCCCTGATAGATTTTTTTTGCTATTTTCAGGTTTTTTGCTGTTTTCACTTGTTATTTTGCAATTCCTAATGATGTTTAGGATGTACTCATACTAATTAAAACTAGTTACTATTAACTTTGTATTAATTACTTTGTGTGCATCATTGAGTCCTAACTGAAAGTCTAACAGTAGCCTAGAGGTATTAACCTGATTTTAATTTTAAAGGAGAATTCTATTTTTTTTAGTACTAATTAGCCTAATACAGGATTACTGGAAAAGTCAGAAACTCCAAGAAGGAAAATGAGAAACTGTCTGATGTTGGAGATGAATGATTGATGCTGACAACTATGAAATAAAAAAATTTTTAAATAATCTGGATGTTGTTTAAAGGGCAAGCTGTTGATTTTATCACTCACCCTTGCCAAGACACACATTGGTGCCTGTTAAATTTGACGTTTTCACTCTGATGTCAATGGCAACTTTAAAGCATCTGTAGCATCCCAGCATGAGGTAACAAATCAATTCCAGGAAGGGATGTGAAACCAGCCTGTCTGCTGTTTCCTGAGTGTTCAACCCTAGTGGCAAGCCAGTAGCTCCCAGACACTACATTAGTTCCCATCTTTGTCTTTCCCTCCGTTTTTGGCAGCATTGGTCTTCTGCACTTCTCCTTTCTCTGGGAACTGGGGGCTTTAGGCTAACAGCACCGACAGGCTCCTAATTATCATATGAACTCTGCCCACCTAAGAGGCCCTTCTTCCTCCACCAAATTTCTCATTTGGTGACCACAGTTGAGAGCCAATGGTCTCCTATAATTCTCTAATTATTTATATTACAGAGGGTTTTCACAAAAGGAATAAACTTTTGGAAAGAACTAGGGTCACAGTCTTTGAAAGAATACATTTGTTCAGCTATGTTTGTAATATTGTCTGTTCTTTGCTCTTTCCCTCCTGTGGTTCTAATCCTCACTTCTTTGCATCTTGTACTTCATATTTTTGATATATTTAGGCAACGAAGTAGGAAACTTGTGATTATCTAGTTATATATCACTATGTATTACAATGTTTTATTGGGACAACCAGTTGATGCCCTACATGCCAATCTGAGGCCCCACCCACTCCAGTACTCTTGCCTGGAAAATCCCATGGACGGAGGAACCTGGTGGGCTGCAGTCCATGGGGTCGCGAAGAGTCGGACACGACTGAGCGACTTCACTTTCACTTTTCATGCATTGGAGAAGGAAATGGCAACCCACTCCAGTGTTCTTGCCTGGAGAATCCCAGGGACGGGGGAGCCTGGTGGGCTGCCGTCTATGGGGTCGCACAGAGTCGGACACGACTGAAGCGACTTAGCAGCAGCAGCAGCAGCAGTAGTGTGACTTGACTAAAACAAACTGCAAAACATTAATACATGTCCTCTTACCTTGAAAGTGTCATTATTTACTCTCCAAGAACCATGACAATTGTGGAGATCCACCCCTGCTCCATCTTTACCTCAAAAAGTCTCTAGAATTTCAATATTATACTGCCTTTATTTCTGTAGTTGACATTCTGACCTAGGTTGTGCTGCCGTATATGTGTCTATTTTTACTTTTCCTTGTAATGTGCTTTGTTTAAAGATTTAAGATCTACTTTATTTAGATGAGGAAAGAGAAAGGGTGCTTCTGGTTCTGGAGATGAGCTTGGGACAAGGATAGCTAAGAATATGATGCTTTTAAAGAGGAAACTTTAGGCTTGGCACATTGCAAGGAGGGACATCTACAGTTTCCTCCAGTGCTGAGTGGAAATGCGCCATCACTACTACAAAGGCATGGTTGGACCTCAGATTCCTTTTTCCTTTTGAGGCGATCTGTAATTTACCTTGGAGTTCTTACTACCCTGGTCACTTAATTTCAGTGATAACTGCATTTCTCAATGAATGTATCATGTACATTTTTACTCAAAAGTCCTAACAACTTCTTTTACATCATCAGCCATTGAGACCATTGGCTTTTTAAAATTTTTTTATTTTTTCACTCATCATTTATTTACAAATACACATTATAACTTTTATATACATTGCACATTTACATGGTAGAAAAGTATAAAACTATATATTTAAATGAATTTATATTTAACTTGCCATGTTTGAAAATATAAAATTGCATCAGAAAAAAGTATTATGAAAAGCAAGAAACCTGAACTGATAAAGCTTTGATATACTTTTCATGACACATTGGGTGAAAAGAACTAGTTGAAAAGGTACAGCAGACTAGCTTTTAAAGGAAACACCTAACATAAGGTCAAATGTACAGCATTCCCCTTCTTTCAGGCTCCCGACACCCATATCACTCAATTCTTTGGATCTGTAACATCTTAGAAGTACATGATTAGAAACCCAACATTGCTATCACCACCTGCCTCATCAATGTCTTCATCACAACAAGAGAACAGAAATAGGAGTTTCCTCAAAGATGTATCCTCTGTACCTGCTATCTGAGTCAGAGTTATAATGCCTTTTGGTCAGTCAAGATTCCTTGTAAACAAAACCCGAGGGATCAGGTATGTACAGAACAGG
The DNA here is from genome assembly GCF_042477335.2 of Ovis canadensis. NCBI lineage: Eukaryota > Metazoa > Chordata > Mammalia > Artiodactyla > Bovidae > Ovis > Ovis canadensis. The sequence continues at coordinate 38,633,894 of NC_091260.1, forward strand.
CAGCAGAGAATCCAATAAATAAACAGGACAGAAACTGACATGCAAGTTGGTTAAAGTGGAAAAGAGTCTAACGACAGTTAAATGAAGGGAGACAGATGAGTGAGTGAATAGGAAGGAATGGACTTAAATGGTTTACAAGGAAAAAAAAAAGCTTTTACTTTACAAGCAAGAGACCTCACAATAAATAACAACTGCTCTTCCTTTCACGAATAAATTTCTTCAAAAACAAGGTGTACAGTCAACCAGACATTTTATGTATAAATTATAAAACATGACACAGTATAAATAAATGTCTACAAGTCTCAACTATGGGCCTCATCCAGTAGACCTCACAATGACTGCCTCTCCGGGTCCAATGAGTAACAAGGTGGCCTGGGAGAGAGCTTTAGGACAAAGGTCCTTTATGTATAGTTTTCCCCCCAAATAAATAGGCATACACTTATTTACAGTATGGACAATGTATTTTTTTCTTTTACTTTTTTTCTTTCCTTTTTTTTTTTTTTTGCCTAAAGGCTATGTCAACATTGAACATTGGTGGAGGGTTTACCACTCTAGAATGGAAGATATAGGAAAGCTGTAGTCCTGGTCTTCATCTTCCTCCTCGTCCTCGGTGTCTTCCGAAATGGCTAGATGGGGGAATACAGGGGAGCTGCTGTTTAAATACGGACAACAACAGCGCAGAAGCAGCTCAGTGTATGTTTTCAAAGCCCTCTGTAACAGCCATATTACAGCGTTGCATTTTTATGTGACTTGCAGTTAGATGCTGTTTTGTTTTTGGCATCTGCTGTTATGTAACAAGTTTTTAAAAAACTTTTTTTTTTTTTTAGAAAAAAACATTATCTATGAAGTCAAAAACTGCAGAAAGTTCTGAAGAATCAATGGCTCAGGTTTTACGGGCAGATTCCTGAAATTAGATAAAAAGCGCTCTTGTGTTCTAGGCATAACTGCTTTGGGTCCTTAATTTAGTTAGTAGGGGCAACTGCACAAAGCAGCAGCCTACGTGTGATAACAGAAAGCTGTCTTTGAAAAAGAAAAAAAAAACAACAACCTTTGAAGTAGTTAGTTCAGATTCAAGTGTTAATAAAAGCAAACAGCAAAGCACACTACTAAAACAAAAGGAATTAGGGGCAGATGACTGGAATGGGCTATTTTAGAGGTGATCTTGTTGATGATCATCAGACAAGTCCTAAAGGCCCGGAAACATTTCAGGTGATTTTTTTTTTTGTGGATTGCTGAATTGCTGGTGCACTTTAGCAGCTACCTAACTTAAACAGAAGTGGGCTTATCTGGGGGACGTTTTCGTGCTTTCTGAATCTCCATTCTAAGTCTCCCTAGGACTTGCCTGGGAAATCCTTAAACGGCTGCAAGGTTAGAAGTCACACTTACAGTTGCAAGATCCGGAGTGCTTCACTTCCAGCAGCACGCCTGAGGAGCAGGCCGCTTCCTTCATGGCACACTCGCTGGCATAAGTGGCATTGTCACTGGCACAGACAGGCTCCTCAGACTTACTCTCAGGGCACAGCTCACCGCAGAGGGAACACCGGCCTCTGCCAACCTTGAAGTCCCATAAACACTTTTTTCCACCAGTGCACTGGATATCTTCACAGGACTTTGCTTCTAGGAGATAATACACCTGTGATAAGTAAATCCATTCCCCTCGCCTTGTCCCCTTTCTCTAGTCTCCTATCAATAAATGAATAAATGTAAACATATAAAACATATTTTATTACTCACTACTCGGGCTCATGGAAATACTGTGCAAAAATGCTCTATAAAACTGAAACACACACACTCAAAACTCCCAGTTTCCTATACACGAGCTTAGTGCATGAAAATACTGCAGTATTTTCTTAAAACAGGATGTCATGGTATCCTTCAGTTAAATAGGTATTTGATTACTTCCCACAAGTGGGGTCTTTAAAAAAAAAGAAAGAATTCTATCAGTTATCAGAATCTGATAACAGATTTTAGGAACTGTTAAGTAATTATTTTTCACTTCCAGCATGTCTAGCACTTAAAAAAATGTGTAAAATTGAGTGAGTTCTTAGGTTTCTAAGAAGGAAAATTGTTTCCTGTGTCTTGCTGGCATTTCAATATGTATGTCAATGCATCCAGAAGACAATGGTTTCCTTAAGGTGGTCATGACAGTTTACCGACTTTGATGAAGCTAGTTTCGGGAAGTTTGGGGTTTATTTATTGGTTAAGCTCACAGTTTTATCACAGTTATAGCCTTTTTCTCTTTTTCCTTCCTCAATCCAGAATACCTACTGATACACTTTCCCTCATAGGCCAATCCAATAGATCTGCCCAGTAGGCAGGTAGCTTTTCTCAGGTGACAGGCACTGGGGTAGGTCACTCCATCATTCCCACAGAGATACTGTTCAGAGGAGGTGGGCTCTGGGCAAATTCTGTTACAAGTCACGCAGTAGGCATTATTAGTCTGGTCCACCACGCATGTAGAGCTGCCTGGACAGAAAACATCCCGACAGGTCTCTGAAACAAAGAGGGAAATACATTAATATTAAACACGTTAATAGGTACCTTCTTCCCGACTGAGCCACTGGGCAGTTTTTCAAGGAAAATCATGAAACCAGAAGCATTCAGCTTTAGGAATGCACTTGGGTAGCTCTGCAGTTTTTAAAAGAAAACTAAGACCCTAGGTTGAACCTTTAGTGTCTTAAGGAATCTTTAGAATATAAAGTTAGAAAGGGTTCCTTTATTTGATATTATTATTGTTAGGCTATTACTGCCCATCCCAGGGGTCTTGCAGCGGGTCTACCTCAAGCAGAAGGCTGGAGGAGGGGTCGGGCAGGACCTACTTTTACATTTGCCCTGGTACTGGACTTGCAGCTCTGGCTGCTCTTTACATCTGGCCTTGAGGAGTGCACATTCGTTGCGGTAGGTTTTTCCGTCCAGCCCACACACCGGGCCTTTCCAGGTGATGTTAGAACAATCTGGGGCACAGACGCAGCGGGGTTTGTTCTTCTTGTTCATTCGGCATTTTTTCCCGGGGCCACAGTCCACGTTCTCACACGTTTCTAGGAGTTGGAAAGAGGCAGGGATTAAAACCAGGGTCAGGCACCATGCAGGTTAGCCAGGAGGGCTGTGGGTGCCTTGCGCAATTCTGCAGCTAGGAGTCTGAGCCCAAGGGGCTAGGCTGTTGCCCGGAAATTGAGAAGAGGGAAGGGTGGGGGACAGTGGGCTGCATCCTGTACCCAAATCTCTCTCAATGAGCAAGGGTTGGCTGGCTTCACCGCCACATTTGGCTAAGAAGTCCGAGAACCTCTGGCGACCCTTGTTTTGCCTGTAGTGTGTGACAGGCGATTCAGCCCCATCAGCTTACCAGGGTTCCTAACAGGGGAACCCACAAACAAAGCTCTCCCAGTCCCAAACCCCGGCTGGGCACGGGGGAAGCTGAGGGTAAGACGCCCTCTACTGAGGGCCTGCAGGCTGGGGAGGAAGAGCCCTACCTTTACACGGGATGCAGTTGGGGGCGCCCCCATTGAAAATCATCCACTTGAAGAGCGTGTTGTCATTTACGTCCTCCTCGGTCCACGAGGTGCTCAGGCGGCCAGTGCTGCAGCACTCCTCCTTGCTCAGTTCTGTCTTGTACAGGACCTGACAGCGGCCGTTCTTTGCTTGGCGGAGCCAGCAATTTCCAGCTGCGGGGAGACAGGGGTGGGGAGGTAGGCAAGTGAGCCGGCGGCGCCGGCTGGGTAGGGGGAGGAAGGCAGTGAGCCGGCAAGGGAAGGAGACCCGGCGGGGATGGGGAGGGAGTGAGCGTGGAGGAGAGACGGCAGAGAAAAAGCAGAAAATAAATCAGAGGGAGTGAAGGGGTGGAGAAAGGCGAGGGGTGGGGGGTGGGGGGGGGACCAGATTGAAGAGATGGGAGGTGGGCGATGGGGAGGGAGGGCGAGAGCGAGAAGCCCGAGCGCTCCAGCCATATCAATGTCAGTTACCAGTGACCCAGACACAACACGTGCAGCTTGCATTGACTTTTACTAGACTGTTTACTTTTATTCGTCCCATTTCATAACCTGCAGCGACTCGAAGAGCAGATTAAAGAACCTGACAAAAACAGGATGCGACGGATGTTTTTACATGTCGGTTTCATGTAGGCGGTACGAGTATTGTTTGTGACAGGGGTTAAGAAAGTAGGAGAACTTAGAAAGAAAAGAAAAAGAGAGAGAGAGAGACCCAGACAGACAGACAGACACTCACACACACACACACACACACACACACACACATACAGCAACAGATCACGCAAAAGGCACTTCTGAAAAATGAAAGCAAAAAAGCAACCGGGCCCTGCCCGGCGCTGCCCCTCGCGGCCTCGAGGCGCAGCCCGCCCGACGGGCCGTTTTGCAATCCTCCAGACCCAAAGGACGCCCGCGGCCACCGCGATCTTTCGAAATCTCTGAGGGCTGCTTTCCCCGGCGCCCACGTCCCGGGCAGTCAGGCAGCCCCTCGCTCCGAAAGGTGGACAACTCAGAGCAGTAGTGCATCGCAGGCGACTAGGGGCCGTGCCTAAGGGGCCGTATACAACACGCATAAAATAACGCTAAAGTCAGGAAAGTTACAAGTCTGCCTCAAGAAAAGTACCGAGGTTGGGGGCGGGGGGAAACAAGGTGGGAGAGGGACTTACTATCGTTTCATGGTTATATATACATATACATACATACACGCGCACACACACACATACATACCCCTATCTCATATACCCCTATATCATACCTACCGAGATATCTTTGCAAGTAATCCCCCCCTTCTTCCTTTTTAATGTTCAGATTTTGGTCAGGAAGACGTCTCATGAATCATCCATATAACTTTAACAATAATTGGACTGCAAGCTGCTATTATTATTTTTAAAAATTCTGCCCAAAGACTAATGGAGATAAATCTAATTAAAAAAAACTTTAGAAATTTGCTCTTATTGCATCTCAGAATTTAAATCAATTGTGGGTTCCTCACTGTTCTACAGAAAGTTAACAATCAGTAATGAGACAAAAGGGGAAAAAATTGTAAACTTTTCAAAACAGTCCGGGGTAATTTTTTTTTTTTTTTTTTTTTGCGGGGTTGGGGGGAGGGGGTTAGACGAAGCATCCACTAGGCAGAAAGCTACTTCCCTCTAAAATTTTCGGCACCCTCATTTCCAAGTTTGGGCAAAGTTTCTGAAACCACGTCCTGCAGTCACCGAGGAAATTTCAGTATTCCCCCCTCCCCACTCAGTCGTTTTTTAAAGTATCCAAAAGATGCACGAGGGAGAGAGATTAGATTGCAAATGGGTCGATTGCAATCTTCAGGCTACCGATGCTTATCCCCTTCTTCAGAGCCAAACAGGGGAGATAACATCTACACTCATTACATCCAGAACTTGGAGCATCTAACCCTAACTACTGAGAGAGACGCTAGCTCACTCCCTTTCCTTTTAAAGGATAACTGCGCTCCAAACTCGGTTCCCAGTTCTAAAGTGTCACTGCCTTCAGTTCTCCCACTCCTCTCCATCCCGGATTCGCTAAGTTGGTCCAACATCTTCCGAAAGCAGAGTTGCTCAGAACAGACCCGGTGGAGACGCCCGAAAACTACAAACCCCTGCCCTCCTCCGAGCCTCCCTGCGCATCCCGCCTCGCTTACCCTGGGCGCTGCGGTCCTCCATGAACTGGCAGAGAAGCAGCAGCAGGAGGCAAAGCCCGCCGGGCTGGTGCCTAGGACGGGCCATCCTGGGTCTAGGCGCGGGGCGAGGAGCGCGGCGGCGCGGGGAGCGGGCGCGGTGGCGCGGGGAGCGGGCGCGGCGGCGGGTGGCTCTGGCAAGCGGTGCGCGTCGCAGAGGCGAGCAGCGGAGGGCGCAGATATCCCGGCGTAGCCCAGCGCTTGCCGCCGGCCGCCCTCGCGATTCAATGGACGTCAGAAGCCAGGCGCAGCCGCGCTTTAAATCTAGACGGGGGTCTCCACGGTTTGCGGTGGGCGGTCTCCCAGTGTGTGGGGCAGTGGGAGGGCGGCCGCGAGCGAGGGTGTGCGCGGTTCCTTGGGGGTGGGGAGCTTTTAAAAGTTCAGTGTGAATCAGGTGACATTTCCCACCTTCTGAAACCCTTCCCAATTATCTGGTGGAGGTGCCCGAAATCAAAGCGGCAGGAGGGGAATCGCCGAGTTCTTATTTGCGTAGGAGCGAGAGGGAGGGGGCAGGAGACCCGGGCGCGGGGGGGTGGGGTGGGGGGGACGCTTCGGGGGTGGGGAGTGGGGAAGAACACCCACTTCAAGTCCTGCACGCCGCCGCTCGCTGGCAGCGCCGGCGCGCCCGGGGTGGTGTGTGTGTGTGTGTGTGAGTGTGTGTGTCTGGCGCGGTGTGGGCGCTGGAGGCGGCGGCGGGCAGGGCGGAGCGGAGCCGGGCGGCAGGGCGGGAGTTGATCGCAACGCTGCTCCTCCGCTCCAGGAAGACTTCGCAAACGCCCGGAGAGCCCCGAGCTGCCTTAATACCCCGCCGGAGGTCCGGTCGCTGCCGTGTTAGGCCCCCGCAGCCTGGAGGCGGGACCCCGCGACGTTGTCTGTCTGGGTCTGCGCGTGCCGAGCGCCGCGGCCACCCCCGAGCCCAGGGTTGTGGCTGGGAACCCCGGGCCCCGGCACCTTCCACCCCGGGCAGAACCTGGCGGAGACGCGGCCCACCGTCTCGACGAGTTAGAAGCAAACAAAAATGTTTAACACCTCGGGCCGGGCCTCCCCCCACCGTCACAGTCTCGCCCTCTCCTTTTCTTTTCTCCCCTTTCGCTTCCCAGCTTCTGGAGGAGTCGGAGCCCGGAGCGGGGGCGCCGACGTAGGCGGTCTACCCCCCTTCCGCGGCTCGGAGACTCCCCAGTTTCTGTCCTGTGTCTGTCTCTCTCACTCCCAGTCTCCTCAGTCTCTCTCGGTTCGCGGAATAAAAAAGATTGCAACATCGATAATGAACTTCTGTAGCCTCAGTTTATTAAGCACAGTGCCTGGCATTCTTCGCTGAAAGTTGGCGGGTCTCTCATTTATAACATTTTTGGCACCGCTGAATGAAACAGAGGAGGCGATATTTCCTTTTATATAAAACGATTACTTCACGGAAAATGCTATATTGTTTATTTCAAAGCTGCCTTTTAAATTTCTATTCTTTTCGCTTCTGGAGCCCGAAGAACAACAGACAGTGAAGTATGCAGACAAAATTCTTGGACATTCGCAGGTCCCTGGGATTTTGTTCTACGGATTTCAAATCCTCCCCTCTTCGCCCCCCACCCGCCGACCTCCCCCCTCCCCGCCAGACTGACCCCCCTCCCAACGCCTCCTCTCGCCCTCCCACCCCACAACTTCCACCACCCGCCTCCCACCCTCTCCACAACTGCAAATAACTCAGTGATAACAGATTTTTTTCCACCAACTGCAGGAGATAGTGCTAATCTTTTAATAAAAGATCCCATTACAATGGGATCTGTCTGGACAGACTATAATAGATCCCGAAATACAGCCGTGCTAATATTAGAAGACAGTTGTTTGGGTGCCTCTCAGACGGGCCCAAGCCCCCCTTTGAAAGTGGGCATGAATCACAAAGCCCCGCGGCCGCCGCACCTGCACTGCGCGCATTCGGTGCAGCAGGCTGGTAAAAACGGGTGACCTCGCCGCTGCTTTTCGCTTTATAATTACCGTCCCGAGGACGAGAGAGGAGGGGCGCGGGCGGTCCGGGCGGGGTGGGGTGGGGGCGCTGGCTTTTGCTCACTTCAGACGGCTCTGGGGGCTCCACATCCTTCTTAATCTTTCCAGATTTATTCTTCCCCTCTCTCTTCCCTCTTCTCTCTTTCCCTCCCGTCCGCCCACCCCTTCTCTTTCTCTTTCCCTCCCTCTCCCCCGACTCTGCTCCCAGTCTCCCCGCTTTTCCCTCCCCTCTTTCTTTTCCCGTCTTCCTTTCTCTCTTCCCTCCAATGCAGCATTAATGTAGAGTTGTTTAGTGCCCTCTAATGGCAGACGACATTAACAATTAATAGCAAACTGTCCCCTTTGCAGGAGCCGACACTCCATGGCAGAGTTCCAAAGTTGAATTTATTTCTTCTTTATTCACGCAGATGGATATAGTGCTTATATAGTAATGTGCTGGAGGGAAAGTTTGTTTTCTCCCTTTCAAGTCCTCTTTCCCAGGGAAAACTTGGTTGAAAGAAAGGGGAAACCTAACAATGATTTTTACTAAACTATTTTTTTTTAATCAGGGAGGGGTATGGTTATAGATTTGTCTTTTAATAGCAGCAAGAGATACAGCTTCTGTTTTATCAAAGTTTATCAAATGTGTATCTAGGGTTGGGAAATAAATTCGATATTCAAAATATATAAATGATCTTAGATGGTTGGATCTCACGGCAGTGCTACCAATAGCCATTAAACATTTTAAGACCCAAATGTAATTACATGATTTTATATTGTCTCCTGTTTAAGTATATTTCTTGGTCCTGAATCTTCTGTAGCCTCTGGAAGCTGAAATTTTTCACTTTTGGGCCATGCAAACTATTTAAATTCCCTCCTGCTTTGTGAAGTCATCTTGCCTAGAGGGCTGTGGGATCATATTTTAATGCATTGTTTATTTTCTCAATACTTTTGGGAAGATCATTTTAAAGACCACAATTTCCTCTTATTTTATAACCATATAGCAGTGAAAATAGTGATGTAACTTGAATGTTCTCATTATAATTTAACTTATTCATTCACTATACATGTGCACCCAGAATATATTGACATAAAAAGAGCATACACAGTATGACTTTTGGGGGTAGTCTATGTGGCTAAATTAAAATTAGAATAAAAGTAATTTTGAGGGTTTAAAGATATTTGGATTTTTGAATTTTTGCTTTTTAAGATAGTTTGTGTATATAGAAACAACTCATATCACAAGACCTTTCTGAATTAGCTTAGTCCAAGGTATGACCACACAATTCCAGTATGATGGGTAAAAAGAAAAAATTCTGTTCCTATTTTATTCTTTTTTTAAAAAAATTATTTATTTATTTCTGGCTATGCTGGGTCTTCATTGCTGTGTTCGGGCTTTCTGTTGTTTCAGAGCACAGGCTCTAGGTGAGTGGACTTCAGTAGCTGTGTGTGGCACTTAGGCTCAGTAGTTGTGGTACATGGGCTTAGTTGCCCCATGGCATGTGGGATCTTCCCCAACCAGGGATCAAATCTGTGTCCCTTGCATTGGCAGGCAGATCCTTAGCCACTGGACCACCAGGGAAGTCCCCTATTTTATTCTTTGTCTACATAGTGCCAAGTGCTCAGACCAGACATTTGACTAAATTCACCACATTGACTAGTTGCTTTGGCATCATGTGATTGTCTAGGCCAAAGCAGACACAGTTGCTTTTATTGTAAAAAATGCCACCACTCACAGGAGTGATCAAGCGTACCAGAGGAGTACCAGAGGCAGACCCAATACAGGATTACTTCTTGCCGAAAAGAAGGTAGCTCTGCCGGTCAGGGTTGAGGTCATAGGCAAACACACTGTGGAAAACATAAGTGCTGTGTTGCTTTGCCTTTGTGAATAAGCAGTTTGGTGTTTGTTTAGTGATACAAGCTCATCCTGTTTTTCAGCTGCACCTTGGATAGTATTGATCTGTTTGGGAGAATGTCTGCCCCTAATCGGCACAGATCAGTCATCAAGATTCTTGTTGGCCTGGCGTTATTTTCTAGCCGGTTGTAGGAAATGAGACACAGGTCAATATGGTCTCATCCGAGCCTCCTGCTAGCATCAGCAAAAGAGTCGTCCAATTTCTGGGGTATGAAATGGTATCACACCTGTTTGGTGACATCACAGAAAAACAGCTGCTATTTCTTTTACTGTTTTATCTCCTATAAATGTTAAATTTTGGGTTTGTAGATGTCTAAATGTCAAGGGGACATTTTAAAATAAAAGTGCCTTCTTTCATTTCTGTTGTATGCTTCCAACAATGTTTGACTTCTTATTTTTTCCCTTTCTGCTCTGCCAAAAAAGTAAATGTAAATTATGAGAAATACAATAGGACCACTTTGTAACTGACTTTCTGGGCAGTGCACAAAAAGACTGCTGTTCTCTGATTGTTTTTTGTCAGCTTCAAAAGCTATCTTCCTTCTGAAGTTTATAAATTTAAAATATTAGAGTTTAGCAAATAATTCAATCTAGCTCCCAAGATACCTATTTTAATTAAATCCTATGAAATGGTTGTTTGAACCAGAACTGACCTGGTTAAATTTTAGTCCCTAAAAAAAGGAATATGGAAGGGGTATGTGAGGTTACATAGGGAAAATATGGAAGTCATGGAGTAGCTTTTGCTCTTTGCCTTAAAATTAAACGTCGTATGTTTTTTTGAAGTTAGGTATTTTCCCAAATGATATTAAGATTTCCAATGCAAATAATCAATCTTGATTAAACAGGAGAATTTAAGCACTTGAGAAATAGACTGAAGTGATATTAAAATCAGATTTTATTCTTCTGGGTACAAAGACGGTTACTTAGTGTGTCTTTGGTGTTGTGTAACATCATAGGCTAGATGAGGATTGGGGGTAGTGGTAATAGCTCTGTATTGGCTGAATTGTTGCAGAACTAAAAAGTTAAGAAATGTGAGTACATAAAAGCAATGTTTATTCAAGATGTCCAAACCATCAGTTAACTTTTTAAAAATGTGATTAGAATATATACTTTTAAAATACGGTATTGAGAAAACAAACGATTCTTACCTGAATTGTTCTCTTTCCAATGTTGCTTTTATGTTATAAAGTCAGTGTTTTATAACAGCCTTTTCTTTTTGATACTACTTGTTTCTAATATTTTATTCCTTATACTCTCCTTCGATTTCAGAAATATTTTGTGTTTTTACAAGTCACCTATGCTATGTGGGGCATAGTCACGTAAACCAGTCATAGAAGCGTGTTCAAGTTTAACACAACTAAGTCTTTCAAACAGACCTTAGTAAAGAATTAAAACCATGCCTTAGGGTAGGAATGTTATATGGGATTAATACAAACTAAATAGTTTATGTATTTTAGTTCACTTTGACAATACAAATGATTCATATATTGTATATGACTGAAAATATCAGCTTGTGACCTGATTCTGTTTATGATTTCCCCTGAATGGAAAGTGTGAGAAGAGCAAATCAGTACTTGTTGTTCTGTATCCGGACTTTGTGACTGAAACAATGTGTCAATCAAAGTAAGAGCCACCTTTGGATTACTCATTGGTTGAATGTGAACTGATTTGCTGTAGTTACTTCTGTGTATTTTGGTTTTAATTACCTCCTTTTAGCTTTCCATAGAGTAGCAGTGGTTTGCACATTTACTAATTAGTTCTTTTCTGAGTGTTTTGCTAATCAATATTGCAGTTAGTAGTTGATATAATCACTGATCATTGATGTTGTCATGTGTATTTTTTTTGACATGAATCTTGTTTCATTTCTGATGTCTATTTGGCCCCAAATGTGAAATATTGTTTTTGACAGGTCTAAAGTTCACAACCAGTCCATCCTAAAGGAAATCAGTCCTGAACTTTCTTTGGAAGGACTGATGTTGAAGCTAAAACTCCAATACTTTGGCTACCTGATGCAAAGAGCTGACCTATTTGAAAAGACCCTGATACTGGGGACAATTTAAGGCAGGAGGAGAAGGGGACGACAGATGATGAGATGGTTGGATGGCACCGCCGACTTGATGGACATGAATTTGAGTGGACTCTGGAAGTTGGTGATGGACAGGGAGGCCTGGCGTGCTGCGATTCATGGGGTTGAAAGGAATAGGACATGACTGAGCAACTGAACTGAAAGTTCACGAGACACTTAGACGTGACTTTATATATCCTATTGCATCCTTTATAGACTTTTAATTAATCATCTTTCTTTGAAGAAGAATTCATTCCAAACCTATTTTGTACTTTGCATCTCCTAAGTTTGGATCTATCTTTGGGTTTTCTGCTTTGTTCTGGTCATCTATTTGTTGATCCTATGTCGGTCTCAGAATCTTGACTACTATGAGGAAGTTAGGTAATGTAATTCCTTCAACTTCTTTCTTTTTTAAGATTGCAATTACATTATATACAATTGAATATTGTAGTTGTGTTTTCATATAAATTTTAGAATACATTTGTTCAATTTTATGTGCACACACAAAATGTTTGATGGGATTATGATTGGGATAGATCAATTTAGGGAGAATTGAAATTTTAAAGTAACTATGTGCCACATATGGATAACTTAAAGAAGCACAAAACATTTCTGAAATTGAAGGGGATTATAAGGAATCAAATATTAGAAACAAGTAGTATCAAAAAGAAAGGGCTGTCCATGATTGACTGATCCAAAAGCAACATTGAAAAGAGTCTTCAGGAGATGGGAAGCGCAACCCACTCCAGTATTCTTGCCTGGAAAAGTCCATGAACAGAAGAGCCTGGCGGGCTGCAGTCCATGGGGTTACATGACAGAGCACGCACATGAGGGAGGTGGAGGAAGATGGGTTGGTAGCAATAAACAGAGGCAGAACTGAAAGAAAGAAAAGAGTCTTCAAAACCATGAACATGGTATATCTTTTCCATTTACTTAAGTTTTAATTGTTTTCAACTATGGATGGCTGGATGGCATCACCGACTCGATGGACATGAGTCTGAGTGAACCCTGGGAGTTGGTGATGGACTGGGAGGCCTGGCATGCTGTGACTCATGGGGTCTCAAAGAGTCAGACACGACTGAGTGACTGAACTGAACTGATGGTTTGTAGATCCATTTTGTATTTTAACAGTAATTGAAAAACCATGCAGAAATAGAATAATAAATACAGTTTCCAGCTCTTCACCTCAAAGGATCTCGATGAGTTATAAAGAATTCCTAGTGCACGCTTATACATGTCTTCAATACTTTTTAAGGCTGATTACCTATGGTCAGTTAAAAAGAATGTATTGAACACACTTTCCAGGAGTGGTGTACTAATTCATCAAAACCTCTTGCACGCATTTTTTGGGTGTCTGTTTTAAACCACAGTCACTCCTTTAAATGAATAATTTTTGTCACTTGTGAGATTTATACCCACTGAATATTAAAAATGATCTTTTACTGGTGAGTGTTCTATTGAATATTATTTCATACTTTTCACGTGAATAGGTTCCTACTCAAAACAATCCATCACTGGGACTTTCCTGGCGGTTCAGTGGTTAAGACTCCATGCTTCCAATGCAGGGGGCACAAGTTCAATCTCTGGTTGGGAAACTGGGTTCCCACACGCTGTGCAGCAAAAACAAAACAAAACAAAAACAATCCATCGTAGTGCTTGAATTTTGAGTGGTGGAAACATGCAGTTCCCATTGTGCCAACATTTGGGTGACAGTTACTTTCTGCTGTATTCCTTACTGGAGAGCTACATCATCTTTTCATTTGCCTTTGCTTTTCCCAATTCATTCATCCTCCCTGTGGTTTCCTTTCCTCTTATATCTCATTTTCCATCCACCAGAAGGATTAGCACTGTAACCCCAAATTGTACCTTTTGCAGCATATATTGGCTTATTTTCTCATGTAAATGCTACATTCAAGAGTAAACTATACTTTGTATTGTTTATCCAACAGTACTATTAAATATTTAACAATGGGTTGAGGTCAAATGGTGATGACACAACACGTGGAAATACAGAACAGATGATGCATTAGGTGTTGAAATAAATTATTTCAACACGCGGTGAGCCTTACTATTTTTTTGGACTAGAATAGGAATATGTATATTATGAAGACTAGTAGATGAATGACTTAGAGGCAGTTTTGGTCAGTGTGTGCTTAATCTCCCATAAATAGTCATTCTTTTAGCAATATAAAATTGTTAGTATATAGAAGAGGCTCATTTATTTGGTTTTCCAATACATTAGTTAAATGATTCTTCTGAACTAGTCCTAGTGTGATTTCCCTGCAAATAAGGAAAGGAAAATCATCAACAGGAACCATGTGTTAATGGCTCACATGCTGGGCAGATGGAAACATAGTGTAGAAGAATTATTCAGTTGAGATCATTTTGGCCCCAAGACTTCTTTGCTTTAATAGAAAACATTGATTTGGCCAGCCAGATGACACAACCATCACACTGTCAACATTTTCATCTTTGCCAGAGTACCAGATTTCCTGAAGAAATCTTTAGGCAGTGATTCCTAACTTTTTCTTAATCACAGTCCATCTGAGAAGCTGTTGAAAGATATGAACCATCTCCCTAGAATAGTGCATAGACACAAACATATATATACCTACACAATATTTTGCATGCATTTTTAGGGAGGCCCTAAGCATTTTGAAATTCATACATGGAACATTGTAGGGTTCCATGGACCCCAGATTGAGATGCCTAAGTTTGAAAGATCCAGTTGGTAGATGGTCTGATTATTCTTCCAGTACACTCCAATGTGTCTACTTCTTTTTTAAGAATCATTCAGACTACAGTCAGTGTATCCTCCCTGGAATAATTTCCTGTATTAGTGTGTTTTACAAAAGGAACCAATGTCACCATTAAAACATCTGTTTTGAGAGGGTTCAACACACACCCACACACTGATAATGCATCTATCTATGATTTTTCCTTTAATAATAGCTAACATGTATTAGTGAGCTAAGTTGGTAAAGAATCTGCCTGCAATGCAGGAAATCTGGGTTTGATCCCTGGGTCGGGAAGATCCTCTGGAGAAGGAAATGGCAATCCACTCCCAGTATTTCTTGCCTGGAGAATCCAAAGGACAGAGGAGCCTGGCAGGCTACAGTCCATGGGGTCACAAGAGTCGGACACAACTTAGGGACTGAACCCCCACCCCCACCATGTATTAGTGTCTATTACATGCCAGGAACTTGAAATATATCATTTCTGTTTTCTTAACTACCTTTCCAGACAGATATTATTATTGCCATTTCCAAGATCTCTCCACAAAATTGGACAAAGCTGAGCCAGGAAAACTTTATAGCTCAGCATTTAGGAAGGGATTGTATTTTAGGTATTCCAGGAAGTAATGAGCAAAAGAAACAGCTCCATAATTACTACTATATTCTAAACAACTTAACATACTTTGACAGATAATTTTTTTTTACTGTTATGCATAAAACCTGCTGTTGAGGACTTCCCTGGTGGTTCAGTGGTCAAGAATTTGCCAGCCAATGCAGGGGATTTGGTTTGATACCCGATCCTGGAAGGTATCAGGGTGACTAAGTCTGTGCACCATAACTACTGAGCCTCTCTTTCTAGAGCCCATGCTCCATAGTAAGAGAAGCCACCACAACGAGAAGATTGTGCACTATAACGAAAACCCAGTTCAGCCCTCCCCCCCCCCCAAAAAAAAGAAGAAAAAGATATTTGCAGTTGAGGCACACAAAATACACTAGTGCAAATAGCCTGAAGTCTTTCTGTGGCTTAGTTTTCAACATAATTTCAACAAATATCCAGTCAATCTTCAGATTCTGTGACAGAGAGAGCAGCAAGCAAGGCAAATCTAGTCGGTTGCAGCTTTCTTTGAACTTTTGAGATAGCAGAGAAGATAGATATTAAATAAGTGCACATAATAACTGTGATGAGGATGGCCAGGGAAAGTCCTCCTAACAAAGTGACATGCAGCTGAGACCTTACTTTTGAGGAACAGTTAGTCAGGAGAAGGTGGTACTTGGAGGAGATGGTGAAAGAGTATTTGCAAAGCCCATGCAGCAAGAGAGAAATCATTTGAAGAACCAAAAAATGTTAGTAAAGGCCAAAATATGTGCTTTGAGAGGAAAAGTGAAAATTGAGGAGTGGGAGAAGTTGATGGTGCAGATTATATAGGCTCTTATAAAAACCAAGCGTTCACTGGTTTTCCAGAAGAAATCCACTGGAATATTATAAGTAAGGGGTGGCATGAGTCATTCTTCACTTAGAAATGCTCTCCCTGCCTGAACTGCGGAGATAGATTTGAAAGGCAGTAGCAGTGGTGAATGTGGGAACAGTGTCAGCCCAAGAAAATGTTCTTGGGCTCCAAAATCACTGCGGATGGTGACTGCAGTTACAAAATTAAAAGATGCTTGCTCTTTGGAAGGTAGCTATGTCAAACCTAGACAGTGTTTTAAAAAGCAGAGACATCATTTTGCCGACAAAGGTCCGTCTAGTCAAAGCTATGGTTTTTCCAGTAGTCATGTATGGATGTGAGAGTTGGAGCATAAAGAAGGCTGAGTGCCAAAGAATCGATGCTTTCAAACTGGTGCTGGAGAAGATTCTTGAGAGTCCCTTGGACACAAGGAGATCAAACCAGTCCATCCTAAAGGAAAGCAACCCTGAATATTTATTGGAAGAACTAATGCTGAAGCTGAAGCTCCAGTACTTTGGCCACCTGATGTGAAGAGCTGACTCATTGGAAAAGACTCTGATGCTGGGAAAAATTGAGGACAGGAGGAGAACGGGGCAACAGAGGATGAGATGGTTGGATGGCATTACTGACTCAATAGACATGAGTTTGAGAATACTCAGGGAGTTAGTGATGCACAGAGAAGTCTGGAGTGCTGCAGTTCATGGGGTCACAAAGAGTTGGACACGACTTAGCAACTGAACCGCAACTGCACTGGTGAAAGGCTGTCTTAGGATGTCATCCCAGCAGCAGAACTCTATCGGGGCTGACACTTGGGTTGAAGAGAGGATCGATTCAGAGACAATGAAGAGGTGCAATTGATAGGTTCTGTCTGAACTATCAGACAGAATGGGGGTGGTGAGGGTTTCTGGTACCAATAAGTGAGTGGGTGGTGGTATCATTTCCTGAGAGAAACAGCAATGGAGGAAGAGCAGGTTTCTGTTTGGGACTAGTCTTAAAGGAGCCTGTGGGATTCAAGAAATTTTGAATGCTCTGAATTGCCAAAGTCATCTTTATGAACAAATCTCATACGGGTAACACAAGACTGTCTTCCTTTCTGACCCTGAAAACAGGCAAATCTACTTAGATATGACCAATTACAACCAAGAATACAAAGCACTTTGGGATGAACTAACCAAACAAATGAATGAGAATGGGTGGTAGTTTCATAAACCAATTCCAAGAAAATACATGCTCCCCTTTGCACTTTCTAAGCACTAACTTTAAAGGGTAGCAGCATCTCAATATATAAAACTTGCAATGATAACATGGCAGTTCATGTTATCCATCTTCAGCTACTAAGGATAATTATTCATACACTAAACAGCATTTATTTTGTCAACAGAATTGAGTACAACTGAGTTATAATTGATAGCAAAACCATTAGCTGAATGATTGATGGAAAATTGACATTTATGTCAATATGTTTATATTCTCACTAATATTTGTGTTTCCAGTCTTGAGCTATAATGAATAATACTGCTGTGAACATACTCATACAAGTTGATGTGTGTTATACATTTTCATTTATATTTAATACTTAGGAATACTACATATAAATTTACCTAGAAGTGAAATTACTGGATCATAACTGTATGTTAAACTTTTTGAGATACTACCAAATTGTTTTCCAAACATTACTTTGAAAATTGTTTCTGGAATTTTATACTCCATTAGCAAAGTATGAGTGTTCCAATTTCCCCACATTTTTTTTTTGCCAATTCTTATTATTAACTGACTTTTTGCTTATAACCATCTTAGTAGGTGTAAAGTGGTAGCTCCTGTTCATTGTTTTTCAAAAGTAATAAATTCTGAAGTGAAGTGAAGTGAAGTTGCTCAGTCGTGTCCGACTCTATGTGACCCCATGGACAGTAGCCTACCAGGCTCCGCTGTCCATGGGATTTTCCAGGCAAGAATACTGGAGTGGGCTGCCTAAAATCATTTAAAGAGATTCTGTAATGAGAAAACAAATGACAGCAAGCTGTACATTTCAGGTAAAGAAATAAAAATGCACAACAGAGAACTTTGGTACTTGTACATTCAGATGAGGAAAGTATATGATCTGTGAGCGTGCGTGCTCAATCTTGTCTGACCTTTTGGGACCCCCATGGACTAGAGACCCGCAGGCTTCTCTGTCCATTGAGTTTTCTTGACAAGAATACTGCAGAGGGTTACTATTTCCTACTCCAGGGGAATCTCCTGGACCCAGGGATCGAAACTGCATCTTCCTGCATTGGCAGGAGGATTCTTTAGCACTGAGCTCCTGGGAAGCCCTATATAACCTGCAGCACAATATAAATGATCTAGGAATAAAATGGAGAAGGCGAGGGCACCCCACTCAGTACTCTTGCCTGGAAAATCCCATGGACGGAGGAGCCTGGTAGGCTGCAGTCCATGGGGTCACTAGGAGTGGGACATGACTGAGCGACTTCATTTTCACTTTTCACTTTCATGCATTGGAGAAGGAAATGGCAACCCACTCCAGTGTTCTTGCCTGGAGAATCCCAGGGACGGGGGAGCCTGGTTGGCTGCCGTCTATGGGGTCACACAGAGTCGGACACGACTGAAGTGACTTAGTAGCAGCAGTAGCAGCAGCAGGAATAAAACACATTTCCCAGGTAGAGTGAAAAACTGTAAGATTTTATAAAAGAAAGCAGTTTCCCATCAACCCAGAAAGACCCAAAAGTCTTGCTAGTAAAGCACTATGTGGAGTTGAGGGAGGAAGGGGAAGAGTAAATTTCCAAAGCTGGTCATTTGATTTTTGTCTATGACATAATTCCTTATGTCCTGCTTCTTTCTATTTGTGGCTTTGAGTCATTTTGCAATTGAGTTTTAACATTATATTAATTTTTTATTTTGTGATTTTTAACTTAAATTAAAACGATTTTCATGGTACCATGAAAATCTTGATTTCTTATATCATTAATAAATCATTTATCTTCCCTTTTCCATGTTTTAAAGGATATGGTTTCAAAACCTTGCTTTTCTATGTTATAAAAGATTTAAAACCGTTTTTAAAAAATGTTTTCTCTTAGAATTTGTTCTTTAGATTTTGGCCTTCTATGTGGAGAAAAGTTCTTTTTCACCAGGTTGGATTTGGAAAAAAGAGGAGAGAATTTACTGAAGCAGAAACACAGTGGAAGGGTAATGGTATGTCTTGGTAACTTAGCAAAACACAAAACATTTTTTCTTTCCCTGAGTACAAAAGTAATAAAGAACATTTGGAAAATATAGTAAAGGAGAAAATTGAAATCATGTGTTTCCTTACCACCCAGAGATAACAGTTATTAATGCTTTGGTGTATATTTATTGAGATTTTTTTTTTCTATTTATAAAAGCAATGACTCAAAGGATCACCAATACCAGTCCATTTGGGCAGGCAGAACCTCGCCAATAAAAATGTAGGTATTCTGGAAATATTTCTCACTTTTCAGGATTTCAGCCAACACACAGATTCTAGCTCTGGGAAGGAAGGCTAGTAGGAAGTAGACTGAGTTCAGGGTTCTTAGCCTGCGGACTGAGTTTCAAGCAGGGTTCCAGTATGTTTGTTACTGAAGAAGATACAGGGGACTGGATCAAAAAGCTTCTGGACCTGGGGAAACTGACCTGTTGGCAAGCTCTGTAAGAGTGGTAGGGTTATGGCTCCTCTGTACCTCGTTTTCCTGTTTGTTAGGACTCTCTCAGGAAAGGGGATAGGCTTGGCCTCTATTGATGGAGTTCATCAGAGGCTTTCACACTGGGTTCTGAGGAAGAGAAAGGCAGGCAACCAAGGCAAGGACTAACTTTGTACAGGTTGAAAATGAGTCTTATTTCTAATTATATTACACATTTTCTGAAAGAAGTCTTTAAAAACATGTTTTAACGTGGCTCTTTTCTTGGCTCAAGCTACTAGTGGGCTTGGTTGAATATTTAAAGTACCATAGAGCCTGCTCATAGGGTATATTATGTTAATGTAATTTTTAATAGAAGAAGTGGAAAATTGTATTGTGTTATGGGAAGCAATTAGAGATATTTTAGGAATGTATATTCTTGTTGGCCTTACAGTAGCTAGACAGCTTTTAGCTTTCAGCCAAAGTGGGATTTTTTTTCCCTAGAAAGTTTAGTAAGATACAAGCTATACATTGGTAGAATGTCTGGCCCAATCGTAGGTGTTCAATAAATATTAAACACTAACGGCAATTGTGAAGTTTCCTATGCTATGTTTGTCTCAGAAAGGACTGCTTCAGCAGAGCCATGGATTAAGGATAGCCTGGGACTGCAAGAAAGAGAGACATAGAAACTTTGCCCACAGCCCAATCCCACACATCAACGTGTCAGAACAAAAAGATCAGTATATGGTGGTAACTGCTGCGGTTCTCCCAGCATACTGAGCTGCCTTTTCTTGCTATTGGCCCTTCATGAATAAGGAGTTGAATCAGCCTGTGATAAGGCAACTGAGAAGTGCTGGCATTTTGAAAAGGATAACCTGTGAGTATGGTCTTGGGTTTTACTTACATATTTACATTTCCCCAGGTCTAGCTGCAACTTGAGAAGAAGCTGGGAATAAGGAGATAAGTATTCTTTGGCCCAAATGAAGGGCAGAAGTCAGTCTCCCCTCTGATCTGCAGTCTGGATCTTAAATCTGTGAGCCAAATCTCTAATACGAGGGACGAGTACAGATTGTGCAACAGAGGACCGCTGTGTGCATCTGACATGAGAAGTTTGTTCTGTGTGTCATAGTGTAGTTTTCATCTTGATAGACTAGCACAATCTGGGTGAAGTGACAGGGGAGGATCTGGGGAAAGGAGAAATGCCCAGGTAGCCGAACAATGAAAGCTTACATGCTACACAGACAGAAAGGAAAATAACACAGATGGCTCAGTGAAACTACTCACTGGTGAGTGGAGGAAATGAGAAAGCAGAGTGGGGATTTAAGGAAGAATAACATTTGTGAAGGCTGAATAGAATCAAGGGGATCAGAATCGTATACTGGAAAAGTGATATGGCATACAGTAATGTGTCCATTCCCCACAGCACCATCACCATCAATCGTCTTTAGTCTACGATGAGAATTCAAAACTCAAGAGAGGCCTGTCTTGAACTGTGTCTATACTTCACATTAAGTATTTATTTTTGTCATTGGTATAGGCACCCCACTCCAGTACTCTTGCCTGGAAAATCCCATGGACAGAGGAGCCTGGTAGGCTGCAGTCTATGGGGTCGCTAAGAGTCGGACACAACTGAGCGACTTCACTTTCAATTTTCATTTTCATGCATTGGAGAAGGAAATGGCAACCCACTCCAGTGTTCTTGCCTGGAGAATCCCAGGGACGGGGGAGCCTGGTGGGCTTCTGTCTATGAGGTCGCACAGAGTCGGACATGACTGAAGCGACTTAGCAGCAGCAGTAGCAGCTGCTGATAGCATTCCCATTCATGTGTGTGAGTGGGGCTCAAGGCTTACCAATTAATGATGCACAGTTCAATTTTGTCTAAGTACACAGGTAGATAGGCTGTCTGTCACCATTGGTGGCTTTCCCTCTTCACCTCTGGGGCTGCACGAAATCTCAATTAACTAAGAGCTTCTCCAGGTTTAAAGACTACAGCAGCAATCCATTGACTGCTATGGTTTCACAGAGTCAGAGGATATGCCACATGGCTAACTGTTGAGCTTTAACACATTCTTCCCACTTTCCTCTTGTTGACCCTGCTTCTAATCAGGATCCTTTAGCTTGGGTGGGTGCAGCTGCTATGGTTTAGTGCACATATCTAGGGGCAGAGATTCTATGAGTAGAACTTAGATGCTGATGGAGTGACTATACTTTGAATCTTTGTTTTTGGCACTCTTGAGTTTCCACTGATGTTAATTATGGCCCATGGGTGATTCTGTGGGGTCTCTAAAGGAAGCAGGTGGAAGTCCAAGTGACTGTTGTTCTTCCTTTGGAGAGATGCTTGCAGTGCAGAGGTTTACGTTGGCTGACTGCCTGATACCTTGTCTTGGTCCTTTTGGGGTGATGTCCACCAGAAGAGAGCCTTTTTGAATTGATTTTTTTAAAAAAGGCTGCTCATGCATCCCTGAACAACAAGTTGCCTAGGAGGTGGCATTTGCATTTAGTTCTTCGCAATGGATTTCTATGAGGACGACCACACCACCACAGGCTTTGGATATCATTTTTGCATTGATATGATTTTGCATCATCTAGGACAGAATTCCATGGAATCATGTGTATTTTTTAATGCTTTGGGTTTAGAAGTACAGTCAATGAATATATAGAAGCTCCTGAATGACTGCACCAATGTTGTGTGATCCTGCCTTCTGTGCTGGCTTGATTTTTAAGAGGATGCTGGGCATAGTCTGATTCTGGCTTTAAGAATCACGGTTTTGTCTAGCACACTGCACAAATAGATGTACCCAAAATTCAACTGGTGGTGAAGAGCAGATTTCATAACTTTAGTAAAGTCTGCCACCAAATCTAACAGGCTGGCTTCATCATTATTTTAGGAGTTCAGAGAAATTTTCTTGTCAAGATACCTACTTGTTAAGACTCTGGTGTAAGAATCTGAGTTAGGCTAACTATCTTGAACCAATAATATCAAAGATGTGGAAATGAAGTTAGTCAGGATTAAGTTCAAATTCAGGGATTAAGTGCTGTGCTTTTTGAGGATCATCTCTGATACCACAGAATTTGACCCTGTTGCTTCACTGTGGAAAAAAGCCTGTCTGTAGACAGATGTGACATTTGGACACTTGTTTTCATTTCCATATTCCACATTCTGCTTATCAAGACTACTCTTTTCCAAATAGGTTTATATGGCTTAGTTAAAATAAAAATAAAAGAGATGAAGTATAGATATATACTTCCTATACAGACACAGGGAGATTTATGTTATTTACTGAGTAGAGTGGTCGATATAAAATGATTCATGGGTGCAAAAAATTAAAGAGAGTATACATTTAATATACAAAGCATTTACTGTGTGTAGAAATGTCTTATGCATTATGAAGTAAATTGAAATATTGGGGGATTAAAGAGGGATTTGCCTTTTTACTTTAAGGTATTTAAATTTTTGTAATTAATATATTAATTTTGCCAAGAAAAAAATACATCAGTTTATTGGTCAAGTTTGGACACTTTGAGAAACCCAGCCCTCTCTAAAAAGAAATAGCATTTTTAAGAATGTTTCGGTGCCTTAGGATAAAAAATGTATTCAGATAGACTCTTAGTTAGATGTGAGGATTCTGAGTATCAGGCTTCAGCAATCCTCAGGGATAAAATTGAAGAGAATAACGAATGAAGGGTTCCCATACTCATATATATAGGGCTATTCACTTTATTATATTATAGTCACAGCTATTGTGGCTGATGTTTTTGACACACAAGGGAACAAAAGAAAAGATATATGTGACCTCATTTCTTAAAGATTGTCTAATTAAGGTAGAGCATGGAGACCTGAGCAGCAATGGACTAATCCCAAAGCAACCTAAAAACCAAGTTAACGGTCATATAGTACACATGGTATACATAATTTCCTGGAGAAGGAAGTGGCAACCCACTCCAGTATTCTTGCCTGGAAAACCCCATGGACAGAGGAGCCTGGCAGGCTACAGTCCAAGGGGTCGCAAAGAGTCAGACACGACTAAGCGACTTCACTTCATACATAATTTCTAAAGGAATTCGAGACAGGAAAATATTTTGTGTGGATCTGTTTAGCTGATTACAGTCACTATGTTTTCAAGAAATAATCATCTGAAATAAATAAATCCAATTCAAAAAATAAGTATAAAGGTGAATGTAACACATATAGTGTTCCTTAGAAGATAATCATATTTATAATCTTTATAGATAAAATGCCACAGGAGGATGGAGTAATCAGTAATTAAAACTTTCTGAAGATGTCAGAGATGTGGTCATAGTATATGGAAAAGACCTCAAAAGAGAATTATTTCATTACAAGAAGGACTGGATAGATAGACATCCCAGGAAAAACAGAAGAAATAGCACAAATATAGAGAAACATATAGGATTGTGAAGGGCTTCTCTGGTGGTTCAGCAGTAGAGAATCCACCTGCCAATGCAGGAGACTGCCAGTTCTGTCCTCGGGATGGGAAGCTTCCCTGGAGAAGGAAACGACAACTCACTCCAGTATTCTTGCCTGGGAAATCTCATGGACAGAGGAGCCTGGCAAGCTGTAGTCCATGGGGTCACAAAAGAGTATGACAGGAGTTAGTGACTAAACAAGAACAACAACAACAAGGACAACAGGATTTTGAGGCAGCTACTCTAACCCATGAGTCTGGAAAAATTAAATTGCGCAGGTCCTAGAATGACATGTGCTCCCTGGTGGCTCAGGCGGTAACAATCTGCCTGCAAAGCAGGAGACCCCAGGTTTGATCCCTGAGTCGGGAAGATCCCCCAGAAAGGGAAATGGCAATGCACTCCAGTATTCTTGCCTGGAGAACCCCACGGACAGAGGAGCCTGGCGGGCTACAGTTCATGGGGTCACAAAGAATCGCACACGATTGAGAGACTAACGCACACTAGAATGACATTCTATTAAAGTATTCAAACTTGATCCTGTAAACAACGTAGACATTAAGGACCCAAGGCATGACTAGCTCTGTAGCTGTTACTATGAAATATATGAAAACAAAATGTAATTCATAAATTAAAACAACCAGTTCCGCCGGCGCAGGTGCAGTCCCGCCTCAGGGCAGAGGATGAGGGTGCAGCCACTTTCGCCTTCCGCAGGAGCCGCTGGGAAGGACTCTAAGGTGGAGTTTCAAGCCCCCGGGATCTGAGGGCCAGACTGTGACCCTGGAAAGCATACTCACTTTCTCTAAAGACTGTGAACAGAAGTTTTCAAGCATTGTTCAAATTTCGCCCCAATTGTAAGAGAACACGTCTACCCAGGACCGTGAGCGATCCTGGACCTTTAACCACTTGAAGCGTGCTTCCGAAGCTCAAGGAGAGAGCTGAACGCCATTTCTGAAAACTTCTTCCAAGAAAGTGAAATGTACCAACTCTGTCACCTCTCCCCCGTCAACCATCTTCTCAAACAGTGACAATTCAGGTCTGAAAATACCTCAAATCCTTGTGAGAGACTCAAAGGGTCCTGATGCGCATCTGTCTTCCAAAGCCGCTTGCATAGGACCCAGCGCAGCCCTCGGACACTGAAGTGGAGCATGGCACCGCCATGCTTGAGGCCTGGCCCACCGGGACGATGCTGACACACAAAAGTGGGCATCACTGGAAGCTGGGATCCCTCCAGACCACAGATGACCAGGGCATTTTCTATAAAGGTACCCTGTACACACACGGCAGGTGCTGCTCTGGGCGGGGCCATCTTCGGGCCAGGGCAAGGGGAGGGGGACCCCTTTCTGAGAATGAGGATGAAAGCCAGGTCCAGTTGCAGACTCGCCTCTTGGCAGCCTATTAGCTGCAAAGCTACTTATGGGGACTAGGCAGGTAGAGTAAATGAGTGCTGGAGTCTGCACGGTAAGTTGCTTCAGTCGTGTCTGATTCTTTGTGATACTATGGACTACACCCCGCCAGGCTCCTCTGTCCATGGGATTCTCCAGGCAAGAATACTGGAGTGGCTTGCCATACCTTCCTCCAGGGAATCTTCCTGACCCAGGGATGGAACCCACCTCTCATTATGTTTCCTGCATTGTCAGGTGGGTTCTTTACCACTAGCACCACCTGGGAAGCTGGAGTGGCAGGAACCGTGGCCAAATGGAGAGCATGTGCCTGTGTAAAGAGGGCGCTCTTCTGTTCTGCTTACTGTTGTCATGTGGGAGTGCAGGTCCCAGTGTGGCTGACTGATACGGTGGCTTGTTGTAGCCACCCTGCAGAGATAGGACGGACCCCTGTGTGGGTGTCCGACTCATTGGGACCTCATGGACTGTAGCCTGCCAGGCTTCTCTGTCCATGGGATTCTCCAGGCAGAAATACTGGAATGGGTTGCCCCTTTTTTCTTCAGGGGATCTTCCTGACCCAGGGATGAAACCTATTTCTGCTGCCCTGGCAGTTGGATTCCCCCACCCCACTCCAAATTTGGTTTGAATGTCAAGACTGATGATGTCACACACACACACACACGCACACCAAGAAGTTATGAAATTTTTATTGCTTATGTAATTGAGGTCTCTCTGGAGAGCAGGTCCGAAATGCTTTGAAACAAGGGAAGAGGCCTGGCTTGGTTTTTATTGTAGTTAAGGGCTGGGGCTGAGGAAAGGGTTCCTGCACATGGGCTAGGGCCTCACCTAGTTTGAATCTTCCACAGGCACCAAAGGCAGGAGCACTCAGGCTTTCTTATCTGCTTGACCATATGGGTGGGTGGGGGAAAGGGAGGGCCAGGCTTAAAAGCTATCTGTAGTTAGACATAAAAAAATGGAATCACTTTATTGCAATGAAGAAAATAATAACTGTCCTGGAAGTTTTAGTATTAATCATACCTAACATTGATTGAGTGCTTACTCAAGTCCAAGCCCTGTTCTAAGCATTTTATTTTTTAGCAATTTTTCGATCGAGGTAAAATTCATATACCATGAAATGCACTGTTTTAAAGTACTTAATTCAGTGAGTTTTCAATTATTCAGTTTTGTGTAACTGTCACCACTATCTAATTCCAGAACATTTCCATCATCTTCAAAAGAAGCCCAGTGACTTTTAGTGGTTATCTCCTATTCTCCTTTCTCCCTAGCCTGGGCAACCACTAATCTACTTTCTGTCTCCATTGGCCAGTTCTAAACATTTCATATAAATGGAATCATACAATAAAAACAAAAAACCTCTAACAGTTCAGATAGAAAGTGTATGGAATAAGTTCATAGCTTCTCAGTAGGTGCTGTTAACATTTCAGGCATGTCTATTTAATCACACAACATATGATTATGACCAGAAGACATTATAATGCATACAGCCTTTGACACACCAAACCCTTTACTATAAAATGCTAAACAATAAAATTGAAAAATTAAATAATAGTTTTGTTTACAGTTACAACTTTTTGCTAAATGTTGTGTAAGAAAGAAAACCCCCAAAGCAGTAACAACAACAACAACAAAAAACGCTCAAGAAGCATAATGCTTCAGTTGTGTCTGACTCTTTGTGACCCTATGGACTGTAGCCTGCGAGTCTCCTCTGTTTATGGGATTCTCCAGGCAAGAATACTGGAGTGGGTTGCCATGCCCTTCTCCAGGGAATCTTCTCAACCCAGGGATCAAACCTGCATCTCTTTTGTCTCCTGCATTGGCAGGCGGGTTCTTTACTTCTTGCACCGCTTGGGAAGCCCAAGACATTCACCAATTTTACTTAAAAGCTTTTGTTGGCTTCCCACTACTATTATTACTACTGCTACAAGCAATTGCTACTTACCTTTTATTGAGTGCCTGCTATGGGCCAGATTGTTTTGTTCTGTTTTAGAAGTTATTAGAAATTTTTTATTCTGGAAAGAACATGAAATTTACCCTTTTAATGAATTTTAAAGTGTATTTAAGAGGAGGTGGCAAGAATACACAGAAAAACTATACAGAAAATATCTTACTGACCCAAAAAACCACAATGGTGTGATCACTCACCTAGAACCAGACATCCTGGAGTGTGAAGTCAAGTGGGCCTTAGGAAGCATCACTATGAACAAAGCTAGTGGAGGTGATGGAATTCCAGCTGAGTTATTTCAAATGCTAAATATGATGCTGTGAAAGTGATGCACTCAGTGTGCTGGCAAATTTGGAAAACTCAGCAGTGGCCACAGGACCAGAAAAGTTCAGTTTTCATTCCATTCCCAAAGAAAGGCAATGCCGAAGAATGTTCAAACTACCACACAATTGCACTCATCTCACACGCTAGCAAAGTAATGCTCAAAATTCTCCAAGCTAGGCTTCAACATTATGTGAACTAAGAATGTCCAGATGTTCAAGCTGGATTTAGAAAAGGCAGAGGAACCAGAGATCAAATTGCCAACATTTATTGGATCATAGAAAAAGCAAGAGAATTCCAGAAGAACATGTGCTTCTGCTTCATTGACTACACCAAAGCCTTTGACTCTGTGGATCACAACAAACTGGAAAATTCTTAAAGAGATGGGAATACCAGACCACCTTTCCTGCCTCCTGAGAAATCTGTATGCAGGTCAAGAATAGTTAGAACCAGACAAGGAACAACAGACTAGTCCCAAATTGGGAAAGGAGTATGTCAAGGCTGTATGTTGTTACCTTACTTATTTAACTTCTATGCAGAGTGCATCATATGAATTGCCGGGCTAGATGAAGCACAAGCTCAAATCAAGACTGCTGGGAGAAATATCAATGACCTTAGATATGCATATGACACCACCCTTATGGCAGAAAGTGAAGAGGAACTAAAGATCCTCTTAATGAAGGTGAAAGAGGAGAGAGAAAAAGCTGGATTAAAACTCAGCATTCAAAAAATGAAGATCATCGGATCTGGCCCTATCACTTCATGGCAAATAGATGGGAAAGCAATGGAAACAGTGACAGCCTTTATCTTCTTGGGCTCCAAAATCACTTCAGATGGTGACTGCAGCCATGAAATTAAAAGACGCTTGCTCCTTGGAAGAAAAGCTGTGACAAACCTAGACAGCGTAGTAAAAAGCAGAGATATTTCTTTGCTGACAAAAGTCTGTCTAGTCAAAGCTATGGTTTTTCCAGTAATCATGTTTGAGTTGGACCATTAAGAAAGCTGAGCGCTGAAGAATTGATGCTTTTGAACTTCGGTATTGAAGAAGACTCTTGAGAGTTCCTTGGACAGCAAGAAGATGAAGCCAGTCCATCCTAAAGGAGATCAGTCCTGGGTGTTCATTGGAAGGACTGATGCTGAAGCTGAAACTCCAGTACTTTGGCCACCTCATGCAAAGAACTGACTCATTTGAAAAGACCCTGATGCTGGGAAGGGTTGAAGGCAGGAGGAGAAGGGGATGACAGAGGATGAGACGGCTGGATGACATCACCGACTTGATGGACATGAATTTGAGCAAGCTGTGGGAGTTGGTGATGGACAGGGAAGCCTGGCGTACTGGAATCCATGGGGTCGCAAAGAGTCGGACACAACTGAGCGACTGAACTGAACTGAAAGTTTTTATTATATTACTGCTGACTATAGGTATAGTGTTGTAGAGTAGATCTCTAGAGCTTGTTCATCTTGCCTGACTGAAACTCTATGCCCATTGATTAGTCAACTCCCTGTATTTCCTTACCCTTACCCCTGATAATCACTATTCTGCCCTTTGGTTTTATGAATTTTGCTATTTTGAAATACCTCATATAGTTGAAATCATATTAATTTTTTGAGGAACTTCTGTACTGTTTTCCATGGCAACTGTACCATTTTATGTTACCATGAACATGTTACCAATTTCTCCACATGATTACCAACACTTATATGTATGTATGTTATTTATTTAATTATGTAATAGTCATCCTAACAGGTATGAGGTGATATCTCCTTATGGTTTTGATTTGCAGTTTCCAGATGAGTAGTGATATTGAACATTATCATATGCCTATGGGTTATCTGTGTATCTTCTTTGGAGAAATATCTGTGCAAGATCTTCAGTTTCCTGATGAGGGATTAAACCTGTGCCTCTTACAGTGGAAGTGTGGAGTCTTAACCATTGGATCACCAGTGAAATCCCTCTTGGCCCATTTTTAATTTCATTTTTAGTGTTTTAA
This sequence comes from Ovis canadensis, assembly GCF_042477335.2. NCBI lineage: Eukaryota > Metazoa > Chordata > Mammalia > Artiodactyla > Bovidae > Ovis > Ovis canadensis. The sequence continues at coordinate 38,663,403 of NC_091260.1, forward strand.
ATTATTGTGTTGTAGAAGTTCCTTGTATAGTTTGGGTATTAACCTCTTATCAGATATATGATTTGCAAGTATTTTTTTCCTGTCCTGTAGGTTGCCTTTTCCCTTTGTTCATTGTTTACTGTATAGAATCTTTTTAGTTAATGCACTCCTACTCGTTCATGTATTTATTTATTTCTGTTGCCTGTGCTCTTGGTGTCACATCTTTGCCAAGACCAATGTCATAAAGCTTTTCTCCTAATTTTTCTTTTAGGAGACTTACAGTTTGGGGTTTACATTTAAGTCTTTATTTTGAGTTGATTTTTTGTGTATGGTGTAAGACAAGCATCCAATTTCAGTCTTTTGCATGTGAATATTCCGTTTTCCCAACACCATTTGTTGAAGAGATTGTTCTTTTGCCATTGTCTATTCTTGCCTTCCTTATTGAATATCAGTTGACAATGTACATGTGAATTTATTTCTGAGCTGTCTCTATTTTGTTCCATTGGTTATATGTCTTTCTTTATGCCAGTACCATTACTGTACTTTATAATATATTTTGAAATTAGGAAGTTTGGTACTTCTAGTTTTCTTGTTCTTTCTCAAGATTGATTTGGCTTTTGGTAGTTTTTTGTGGTTCCATGTGAATTGTAGTAAAATTTTCTATTTCTTTAAAACATGCCATTGAGATTTGGATGCAGATTGCATTGAATCTGTAGATCACTTTGAATAGTATGGACATTTTGACAGTGTTAAGTGTATATATTATTCTTAATGCTTTATATATAGTAACATTTAAAACTTTTTCTAGTTCTAGTTGAAATCATATTAATTTTTACCTCTTAAATAAACTTTATTTTAGAGTACATTTAGATTAACAGAAAAGTTTGAAAGATAATATAGAAAGTTCCATATACTCTACACTCAATTTCTGCTGTTATTAATATCTTCCTTTAGTATTATGCATTGAAGCTGTATTATACATTATTATTTTTAAATAATCCATACTTTGTTTGAACTTCCTTAGTTTCTATGTAATTTTTTTGTTTGTTTGCTTATTTTAGAATTAATCCAGTATTCTGCATTACCAATAGACTACTTTTTGCTGTGAGAGTTCATAGTAGTGTTCTTATTTATCACAGTGATTCTATGTGGTAGGGCTATTATCATTTATTTTTAAAGATGAGGAAAATAAAGCTAGGGTCACACAGAAAAGGGACTCAACTCTGGAAATCTGGGTCAGAGTCCTCACTCTCAACCACTGTACTGCACTGCTTCTAACATACTGGCTACTCAGTGAAAGGTAAACAAATGCACCACTGTGTACTTGGATTATGGTCTGAGGCAGCCTGTGGAAAATGGTCTAGAGCCTGTATTCAGTTCAGTTCAGTCTCTCAATTGTGTCCGACTCTTTGCAACCCCATGAACTGCAGCACACCAGGCCTCCCTGTCCATCACCAACTCCCAGAGTCAACCCAAACCCATGTCCATTGTGTTGGTGATGCCATCCAACCATCTCATCCTCTGTTGTCGCCTTCTCCTCCTGCCCTCAATCTTTCAAAGCATCAGGGCCTTTTCAAATGAGTCAGCTCTCCGCATCTGGTGGCCAAAGTATTGGAGTTTCAGCTTCAACACCAGTCCCTCCAATGAACACCCAGGACTGATCTCTTTTAGGATGGACTGATTGGATCTCCTTGCAGTCCAAGGGACTCTCAAGAGTCTTCTCCAACACCACAGTTCAAAAGCATCAATTCTTCGGTGCTCAGCTTTCTTTATAGTCCAACTCTCCCATCCATACATGACTACTGGAAAAACCATAGCCTTGACTAGATGGACCTTTGTTGGCAAAGTAATGTCTCTGCTTTTTAATATGCTGTCTAGGTTGGTCATAACTTTCCTTCCAAGGAGTAAGCGTCTTTTAATTTCATGGCTGCAATCACCATCTGCAGTGATTTTGGAGCCCAGAAAAATAAAGTCTGACATTGTTTCCACTGTTTCCCCTTCTATTTGCCATGAAGTGATGGGACCAGATGCTATGATCTTAGTTTTCTGAATGTTGAGCTTGAAGCCAACTTTTCACTCTCTTCTTTCACTTTCATCAAGAGGCTCATTAGTTCCTCTTCACTTTCTGCCATAAGGGTGGTGTCATCTGCATATCTGAGGTGATTGATATTTCTCCCGGCAATCCTGATTCCAGCTTGTGCTTCCTCCAGCGCAGTGTTTCTCATGATGTACTCTGCATAGAAGTTAAATAAGCAGGGTGACAATATACAGCCTTGACGTACTCCTTTCCCTATTTGGAACCACTCTGTTGTTCCATGTCCAGTTCTAACTGTTGCTTCCTGACCTGTGTACAGGTTTCTGAAGAGGCAGATCAGGTGATCTGGTATTCCCATCTCTTTCAGAATTTTCCACAGTTTCTTGTGATCCACACAGTCAAAGGCTTTGGCATAGTCAATAAAGCAGAAATAGATTTTTGTCTGGAACGCTCTTGCTTTGATGATCCAGCGAATGTTGGCAATTTGATCTCTGGTTCCTCTGCCTTTTCTAAAATGAGCTTGAACATCTGGAAGTTCACAGTTCATGTATTGCTAAAGCCTGGCTTGGAGAATTTTGAGCATTACTTCACTAGCGTGTGAGATGAGTGCAGTTGTGCGGTAGTTTGAGCATTCTTTGGCATTACCTTTCTTTGGGATTCGGAGAAGGCAATGGCACCCCACTCCAATACTCTTGCCTTGAAAATCCCATGGGCAGAGGAGCCTGGTAAGCTGCAGTCCATGGGGTCGCAAAGAGTCGGACACGACTGAGCGACTTCACTTTCACTTTCACTTCTTTGGGATTGGAATGAAAACTGACCTTGGTAAAGGTTATTTGTAGGAGTTTAGTGAAATTTGTGTAAGATTTCAACAATGAGGTAAAGATTGAGCTAGGCCCTAAGAACTTTATAGTACTTTATAGTTCTTTTTTCAAATAAATTAGAATTTCTGTCCCAGATCATTTTTATAACATCTCCAAAGATAGATGAATGGTTTTGCCCTGGAGTAAATGACTTGGGGACAAGAAGTTTGGAGTCGTGGTTTAAACTTTCAGTGTTTAACCAAAGTCATGTTGTAGAATTTCATTTTACTTCCAACAGGACAAAACATTTAAAAAATATGGTATTTTTTAACCTGTGAACGTTTAGTCTCAGAGTTAGTTTGATCACATTCCCAAACTCTTTCTCAACCAACTGAAGACAAGGATAGAGTCAATTTTATTTGATGTATTGTGGATTCTTTTACAGAATTCTGGCACATAGGAAATAATGAATAAATATTTGTTGAATGAGTGAATGAACCCTGATTCAATTCAAAGAGATATTAAAGACTGCTTGATTTTTATGTTGACAGGTAGAGGCTACACAGGGTTTCCCTTAACAAATGAAAATATTATTAATTAGAGAAGCTTAGCGTCTTTCAAGACTTGTACATGTTCAAACTCCCTCGAGTCTGTAAAAAGGGGGAACAGAGATGTCCCAGAGAGTCCTGGCCCTTCCTTCCAGCTCCCATAATGAGGACTGTAACTCTCTGAATTTATAAAAATATAATTTTCAGAATGTTCTAGGAGTATGTTTTATTAGTGTTTACAGCTTTTCTAAAACGTTAAGAGTAGATCTTAGAACATCAAGTTTATTTATTTGAAATGAACTCTGTTGAGAAATTGTTTTAAAACGACAACCTGTAGCTTTCCTCTGTATCAATTAACTGTGTTCACATGGGACAATGATTAAGGGATTTGTAACTAGTTTTATAAAGAACTGACTTTTTTTTTTTTAAAAAGAAGTGCATTCTGCTTTAGAGGAGAATGTAATATGTATGTCATATATTTGATTTTTGGAGAACTTTCAAATTTGGGACATGGACATGGTACTTATGTCAACGATGGTAAGACTGAAAGTGCATCCTTTGGAATTATAACCCCATTCTTGCTACTCTCCCTTTTCTTCCAACTAATGGGAAATATTTATGAACAGAAAATGAAAGTGAAGTCGCTCAGTCGTATCCGACCCTTTATAGCTTACCCTGCTCCTCCTTCTGTAGGATTCTCCAAGCAAGAATACTGGAGTGGGTTGCCATTTCCTTCTCCAGGGGATCTTCCCGACCCAGGGATTGAACCCGGGTCTCCCACATTGCAGACAGATTGAACCAGGGTCTCCCGCATTGCAGGCAGATTGAACCTGTGTCTCCCACATTGCAGGCAGACGCTTTAATCTCTGAGCCACCAGGGAAGCCCCTTTATGAAGAGAAAACTAGCCAGTTAGAAACAGTTCTGGCAGAGTAAGTCCAACCTTGCAGGAACCTGGGAAACTGCCCTCTCAGTCAGTCAGTTCAGTTGCTCAGTCATGTCCAACTCTTTGCAACCCCATGAATCGCAGCACGCCAGGCCTCCCTGTCCATCACCAACTCCTGGAGTTCACTCAGACTCACGTCCATCGAGTCCGTGATGCCATCCAGCCATCTCATCCTCAGTCATCCCCTTCTCCTCCTGCCCTCTATCCCTCCCAGCATCAGAGTCTTTTCCAATGAGTCAACTCTTCACATGAGGTGGCCAAAGTACTGGAGCTTCAGCTTTAGCATCATTCCTTCCAAAGAAACCCCAGGGCTGATCTCCTTCAGAATGGACTGGTTGGATCTCCTGGCAGTCCAAGGGACTCTCAAGAGTCTTCTCCAACACCACAGTTCAAACGCATCAGTTCTTCAGCACTCAGCCTTCTTCACAGTCCAACTCTCCATACATGACCACAGGAAAAACCATAGCCTTGACTAGATGGACCTTAGTTGGCAAAGTAATGTCTCTGCTTTTGAATATGTTATCTAGGTTGGTCATAACTTTTCTTCCAAGGAGTAAGCATCTTTTAATTTCATGGCTGCAGTCACCATCTGCAGTGATTTTGGAGCCCCCCAAGGTAAAGTCTGACACTGTTTCCACTGTTTCCCCATCTATTTCCCATGAAGTGATGGGACCAGATGCCATGATCTTCGTTTTCTGAATGTTGAGCTTTAAGCCAACTTTTTCACTCTCCTCTTTCACTTTCATCAAGAGGTTTTTTAGCTCCTCTTCACTTTCTGCCATAAGGGTGGTGTCATCTGCATATCTGAGGTGATTGATATTTCTCCCAGCAATCTTGATTCCAGCTTGTGTTTCTTCCAGTCCAGCGGTTCTCATGATGTACTCTGCATAGAAGTTAAATAAGCAGAGTGACAATATACAGCCTTGACATACTCCTTTTCCTATTTGGAACCAGTCTGTTGTTCCATGTCCAGTTCTAACTGTTGCTTCCTGACCTGCATACAGGTTTCTCAAGAGGCAGGTTAGGTGGTCTGGTATTCCCATCTCTTGAAGAAGTTTCCGTAGTTTATTGTGATCCACACAGTCAAAGGCTTTGGCATAGTCAATAAAGCAGAAATAGATCTTTTTCTGGAACTTTCTTGCTTTTTCCATGATCCAGCGGATGTTGGCAATTTGATCTCTGGTTCCTCTGCCTTTTCTAAAACCAGCTTAAACATCAGGGAGTTCACGGTTCACGTATTGCTGAAGCCTGGCTTGGAGAATTGTGAGCATTACTTGACTAGCGTGTGAGATGAGTGCAATTGTGTGGTAGTTTGAGCATTCTTTGGCATTGCTTTTCTTTGGAATTGGAATGAAAACTGACCTTTTCTGGTCCTATGGCCACTGCTGAGTTTTCCAAATTTGCTGGCATATTGAGGGCAGCACTTTCACAGCATCATCTTTCAGGATTTGAAAGAGCTCCACTGGAATTCCATCACCTCCACTAGCTTTGTTCATAGTGATGCTTTCTAAGGCCCACTTGACTTCACATTCCAAGATGTCTGGCTCTAGATTAGTGATCACATCATCATGATTATCTGGGTCATGAAGATCTTTTTTGTACAATTCTTCGATGTATTCTTGCCATCTCTTCTTAATATCTACTGCTTCTGTTAGGTCCAGACCATTCCTGTCCTCTATCGAGCCCATCTTTGCATGAAATGTTCCCTTGGTATCTCTAATTTTCTTGAAGAGATCTCTAGTCTTTCCCATTCTGTTGTTTTCCTCTATTTCTTTGCATTGATCACTGAAGAAGGCTTTCTTATCTCTTCTTGCTATTCTTTGGAACTCTGCATTCAGATGCTTATATCTTTGCTTTTCTCCTTGGCTTTTCGCCTCTCTTCTTTTCACAGCTATTTGTAAGACCTCGCCAGACAGCCATTTTGCTTTTTTGCATTTCTTTTCCATGGGGATGGTCTTGATCCCTGTCTCCTGTACAATGTCACGAACCTCATTCCATAGTTCATCAGGCACTCTATCTATTAGATCTAGACCCTTAAATCTATTTCTCACTTCCCCTGTATAATCATAAGGGATTTGATTTAGGTCATACCTGAATGGTATAGCGGTTTTCCCTACTTTCTTCAATTTAAGTCTGAATTTGGCAATAAGGAGTTCATGATCTGAGCCACAGTCAGCTCCCAGTCTTGTTTTTGTTGACTGTATAGAGCTTCTCCATCTTTGGCTGCAGAGAATATAATCAATCTGATTTCGGTGTTGACCATCTGGTGATGTCCATGTGTAGAGTCTTCTCTTGTGTTGTTGGAAGAGGGTGTTTGCTATGATCAGTGCATTTTCTTGGCAAAACTCTATTAGTCTTTGCCCTGCTTCATTCCGCGTTCCAATGTGGTCCACTGGAGAAGGGAATGGCAAGCCACTTCAGTATTTTTGCCTTGAGAACCCCATGAACAGTATGAAAAAGCAAAATGATAGGATACAGAAAGAGGAACTCCCCAGGTGAGTAGATGCCCAATATGCTACTGGAGATAGTGGAGAAATAACTCCAGAAAGAATGAAGGGATGGAACCAAAGCAAAAACAATACCCAGCTGTGGATGTGACCGGTGATAGAAGCAAGATCCGATGCTGTAAAGAGCAATATTGCATAGGAACCTGGAATGTCAGGTCCATGAATCAAGGCAAATTGGAAGTGGTCAAACAAGAGATGGCAAGGGTGAACGTCGACATTTTAGGAATCAGTGAACTAAAATGGACTGGGATGGGTGAATTTAACTCAGATGACCATTACATCTACTGCTGCGGGCAGGAATCCTTCAGAAGAAATGGAGTAGCCATCATGGTCAACAGAAGAGACTGAAATGCAGTACTTGGATGCAATCTCAAAAACGACAGGATGATCTCTGTTCGTGTCCAAGGCAAACCATTCAATATCACAGTAATCCAAGTCTATGCCCCAACCAGTAACGCTGAAGAAACTGAAGTTGAACGGTTTTATGAAGACCTACAAGATCTTTTAGAACTAACACCCGAAAAAGATGTCCTTTTCATTGTAGGGGACTGGAATGCAAAAGTAGGAAGTCGAGAAACACCTGGAGTAACAGGCAAATTTGGCCCTCTAGTGGAGCTTATTGAAATTTAGAACTGGAGGGTTCCAATAGACAAGTGTCGTAGGGTCAAGGGTGATATTAAATTCCATATTGTTTCTCAAATTTCTCAAAAGCATTGATGGGAATGGCAGTTTAGAATGGAAAGACTAAAGGTTTAATGTGACCTATCAAATATGCATTTATTATTTTATTAATCTTTCTTTTTGGTTATTCGGTTATGTTAGTAAGGCCTGTGTTTTCAAAGTAATTATAAATGCATTAAAAAGATCTTATAAGCCAAAATAAACTGAAAAAATAAAAATTAAAGAGTATAGGCAGAATAGTTAAACCTATGAAAAATAGAGGTGCGGTCATTTACTTTGTGGTGACTGGTTTTGATGTTTGATTTTGACTGTGACTTTGAGGGAAAAGTCACCATCTTTAAATTTTAAAAATTCCGTTTTCTGTATAAATTTCTGTGCTAATTCTGTATAAATTATTCCATTTTCTGTATAAACTCCAAGCTACCTTCTATGTAGGTAGCTTGGAAATAGTCAGATGTTCTGTGAATTTATCCTGATGTTCAAGGCAAGTATGTACTGGTCACAAGAGGGAAGCTCCAAGGATCCCCACCTTGTGTGTAGGAGAATAGTTATCTCTTAGGGTTTGATTTGAGTCCTGTTTATAGGATGAATGATGTTGAATGAAAGAGCACCAAAGAAGAACTTCTGCATTTCAAATATCCATTATCTAGCCAGCATTCTGCCTTTGGAGTTACATAGCTTCATTTCTAAATGCTTCCAGTCAGGAGTTCTTTGTTAAAACCTAGGCTGTTATTAATGAATACTTAACCAATAAACAACATAATGCAGTATTTCTCCATTGGGCCATTTGCATCAGAATCACCTTGAGGGTCTTTTAAAAACACTGATTTAAGGACCCCACTCTAGACCAGTTTGGACAGAATCACTGGGTGGGGAAGATGGGTGAGCCAGGGTAAATCTTATACCCAGTGAAGTTCTAGAATCAAGAAAATAAGTTGAAAGTCCTCGGAGATCAAAACTCTTTAGAATACAGGGTAGGCATCTGAGGAGGAGGAAAGTGAAAGAAAGAAAGTGAAGTTGCTCAGTTGTGTCCGACTCTTTGCGACCCCATGGACTGTAGCCTACCATGCTCCTCCATCCATGGGGTTTTCCAAGCAAGAATACTGGAGTGGGTTGCCGTTTCCTTCTCCAGGAGATCTTCCCAACCCAGGGATCAAACCCAGGTTTCCCGCATTGTAGGCAGACGCTTTACCATCTGAGCCACCAGGGAATAATATGCCAAAGTGAAGGAGAGAGCAGAGATGGGCCGAATGCGAGACACCAAATCTGAGCTTTGGCCTCTTCATTGTTCTGCCCGGGGCCACTCCCCAGAAGAGTTAGAGTTGCAGTGGTCAGCGGCTCTGTGACTAATCTCATTCATCAGGAAAATGGGAGACATGAAAACCTTTTGGAAAAAGCAGTACTAGCCCACAAGAAAGCCTGAAATACGGAAAATTCTGAGATCAACTGTCTCAACTGAGCCACTCGGGATACGGGCTTTTTATTAGTGCTGGTCCCAGTGACATGTGGTGCAGATCCAGATATGTCCTGGGTCTTGTGATCACAGTCTTCTTTTGAAAACAGTTGCTGACAATCTGTCACTCCTTTGTGTTAGAGCTCAGTCTGTTTGAAAATGCTGGGTATCAGCTGCTGTTGCTGTAGGTCCATTTCTATTTTCCAGCAGGTGGGTGTGTCTGTTTCTTTCCTTTCATCTCCATCCAGGCTTTCTTCTTTCAGACACTTTCTGGTTTCTCAAGCCAAGTATGCCTGTCATGTTGGAACCCAGCCCTGGAACACTCACCAACTTCTCTTTGTGCTAGTCTCTCCCTTGACGATGTTTCCACTTTTTCTTACCTTCGTAAAGCCCATCAGTCCCTTCACATGCTCACCTGTATGTCCTGTTCTCTTGATTGTGGGGCCTCAGAAACTACCAGTTAACCTTGTAGTCTCACCTTTTCTGTAGTTTTGCTTCATCTAGACTTGCCTTGTGCTTTTCCTCTGGGTCATTTTGGCCTATCCTTATTTCTTCATCCCCTTATTTTCTATATCAAGTCATACTAAATTCTTCAGTAGCTTCCCTGAACAGAAATATTAGGGTTCAGTAGAAAGAGAATGGGTTTCAGACTCAAACTAGGATTGGAATCCTCTCTTTGCTACTTATTGGTAGCTCTGAAAACAATACTTTTCTCATAGAATTCTGAAAATTTAATTAGATAATGTAGAAATATGCCAAGCACAGCAGCCATAACAACAAATGTTCAATTTATGATAGCTATTATTATTCTGTATTAAATTTTTTTTACTGAAGTGTAGTTGACTTACAGTATTTCAGGTATACAGCAAAATGATTCAGTTATATATATGTACCTGTACATACACACATATATTCTTTTTCAGATTCTTTTCCAAGTGGGTTTTTATAAAATATTGAACATGTCCCCTGTGCTGTACAAGTAGCTTACATATTCATATTATTTTTGTATGAAAGCTTTCCATACTACTGTAGCCCACAGTGCTTTTTCTTCCTTGACGTTTGTATAGATTTTCTTGGATTTAGGGTTCCAGGAGAAGTAGGAGAGTAGGATATACAGCCTTTAACCATGACCCAAGAATAAAAGGGTTCATGAGCAGTAGGAAGCTATCATTTGCCTACTTATAGGCAGAGTTTTCTCTTAGAACCTGCCCCAGGTTTTCTTTGCCTGAGAGTTCAAGCTGTTCTTTCTTTAAGCACAAACCATTCCTGCAAGTGCTTGCTGGAGGGCACATGTTTTCTTCCTGTTAATTAACAGGCTTTAACTCAAAGCTTTAGAGTTCCAACTGGACCTGTCCAGTGGGGTCATGGAGCTCCCACCATGTTATGAGTTTTTGTTGTGTCCTGGCTCTGGTGCCAGCGTGATTCTCCAGCCTCCTAATATGCTTTCCCATTGCTGTTAATTTCTTTTATTCTGCATAAGACTTCTCCAGATTGAGGGAGCCTATAGACAACCATGTTCCTGGCTCCTTAGTCTCTGAGACCCCCAGGAAGGAGCTTCTGGTACAGTCTACTCATCCTTTCCTTTTGAATTTACAAACTATGAAATGAATGTGAATACCTTATACTTAGAAATCTCTGGTTGGTTTCACCCTACAACCCACAGTCTTTTGCATATGTTCTAACCTAGAGGTTCTCAACATGTTACCATATGGGGGAGATTTTTCCTTGAAATTCTGCGTCCTTCTCTGTTTATTGGGGAGGAGGATGTCTACTTACACTCTCTCTGTTAAAATTTACTGTGGAGAACCTCTAATAACCTTTAAAAATATTGAGAAGGAGCACAGATTCATTAAAATTCTTAAATAGAATGGAAAAAAAATCCCCTTTTTTCCCCTCCAGCTTTATTGAGATAAAATTGACGTACAACATTGTACTAGGTTAAGGTGTACTATGATGATTTGATATACGTATATATTGTGAAATGATTGCCAAATACTGTTAGTTAACATTTCCATTGCCTCCCATAGTACCTTTTTTTTTTTCTTTTTAAATGCATGTGTGGTAAGAACGTTCAAGATCTATTTTTTCTTAGCAACTTTCAGGTATATAATATGGCCATCGTTTGATATTTGTGGGGGATTGATTCTAGGACTCTCTATAAATACCAAAATCCGTGGAATGCACAAGTCTCATAGTTGGCTCTCTGTTTTCAAGATTCTTCATTCTTGGATTCATTTACCATGGGTCATGTAGTACTATATTTATGGAAAAAAATCTATGTCTAATAGGTGGGGATCTGTGCAGTTCAAACTAGTATTGTTCAAGAGTCAGCTGTCCAGTATTGTTAACTACAGTCACCATGCTGTGACCAGAGTTTCTCTGTGTTCCACATCCTTGCCAATACTTATTGCAAGAATGTTTTTGGCAATAGCCATTCTCACAGGTGTGAGGTGATACTTCTTTATGGTTTTGATTTGCAGTTCCCTGATGATGAATGATATTGAGCATTTTTTTGTATACCTGTTGGCCATTTGTATATCTTCTTTGGAAAAATGTCTATTCAGATCTCTGCCCATTTTTTAATCAGATTTTTTTTCTGTTGAATTGTGTGGATTATTTATATATTTTAGACAGTAACTTATCAGATAGATGAGCTGCACATAATTTCTCCCCTTCTGTAGTCTGTCTTTTCATTTTATTGAGATAAAATTGACATACAACATTGTGCTATGTTAAGGTGTACTATGATGATTTGATACACATGTATATTGTGAAGTGATTCTTTTGCTAATCAGAAAATGTTATTTAAAGTTGAAATGTAGTTGATTTATCATGTTAGTTTCAGGTGTACAACATAGTGATTCAGTATTTTTTATAGCTTATACTCCATTTAAAGTTATCAAAAATAAAGACTTTATTTTCCTGTTCTGTACTATATATTCTTGATGCTTATTTATTTTATACATATTAGTTTGTATCTCTTAATCCTCTATACTTATCTTGCCACAAAGCTCCCCTCACCTTTTTTTGCTCTGCCAGATTCTATTCATCCATGCTTAGACTATGCTTCCCTTAAATCTTCCTTTTATGTCATCTTGGCCATCACTGGCATTTCTGTCCCTGTGTTTCTAGCTACTGTTCCAAACTCTGCTTCTCCTTAGGATCCTCAAAAACTTTTTGTTTTTACTTTGTTAATGCAGATCACATGCTGTTTATTGTTGGGCCTTTGTTGTTGTTGTTGTTAGTAAGATTGTATGCTTCTTGAAGGCACAGCCCCTTGTACCCTCTATAGAAGGTTCAATGATTTCCAAAAAACAGCTGCTTGATAAAAATTTATTGACTGGTTATTGATTTTTTCTTTAATTATATTTCACAATTTTCCTGCTTGCCAAGTCCTGCTTCTAGCCAACATGGGATTATGTGTTGGCACCTGGGAAAAAGATGGCATGGGGAACTAAAAATCTAGAGATGATCGTATAAGCTCACTTAGAACAAAGGGTTTAATTATTCCCCTATCAACTGAGCCTTTTATCTGAGCTGAGTTGCCATAAGCAACAAACTAGTGAGTTTCATTCACTCTGCTTGCTTTGGCTACTGCAAATAGCATAAGAAGCACAAGTCAGGGAGAAGGGGAAGCAGAGGATCTGCACAGGACAGGTACCTTTTGTCTGAGTATGTAGGCCAAAGAGCAACATGTGTTAAGTGCGTCACTGGGCAAGTGTTTGACTTTTCTGTGTGGGGAAATAAGCATCTGACAACTTGTTTCATGATAAACTAGAACTAGTCTGGGAATGATACTTTCTGATGTCAATTTTACTTATTCATAAAACAAAAGACTAAGTGGTGCTGTCCCTCCGGATGGAGTTAGCCAAGTGTCAGTGGAGGGGGACAGAGATGAAAAAGGGGATGGGGACTTACAGTATGTTTTTCTACTGCTGCCAAATAGGGGGCTCTTTCTCCTCCCTCCTGTACCCTCAATGCTTCCTACTCCTCAAGGGTCAATAGCCAGAAGAAATTGGTGACCTGTGGTAAAGACTGTTGGCATGCTGAAAAGTTATTATTTCTATCTTCTAGAAACTTCTTGCAGCTCTTTGCATCTCTACCATCACCTCCATAGCAGGGTTTATAGTCAAAATACTTTATAACTAGTATGGTACAGGGTACTGACCTATAAGGATGGAGGCTGGCTGGTTATGAATAACCAAAATAGTCTTACTGGCCCTTCTTTGGAATCTAAGATCCGGTTGCCTCTGGCCTGGGCCCTGTAAAGGCCTTCTAGGTGAACCCTCTGGTATACCCTGATCCACTGCACAATAGCCAGAGTGATGTTTTTCAAGTGCAAACTGTATTTGTTCTCCTTCCTCCCTCCATTTCTTAAAACCCTTATGGCACTCCATGGCTCTTAAAGAGAACTCCTTTCACTTGGCCTTTTAAGCCTCACATAATTTGTCCCCTATCTCTCTGTAATATAATTGATAGCCTGTTTCTTACACAAAACTGTAAGCTCAGTGAGAGTAGGGACTGTATTTGTCTTTTCCCTGCAGCTTTTTCCCCAGTGACTACTTCGTATAGTGTCTGACAGTGCGGGAGCTCATTAAATATTCTTTAAATAAATAACAACTTCAAGTTTTCCAAAGTGTATCTTCATATCTAGTCCAGGATTTTTATTGTATATGCATGTGAATGTGTTTTTAATAAACGGTTTCATAGAAGGTACTTGTTCATATTTCTTAAATTGTTGAACAGCATCAGCATTCTCCTAATGGTGGACGTCAGGCATCTGGGAGCTATTGGATATGAGACTGCCCTCTTTACCCTGCCTCCTCCTCCCCACTGTCTAAATAGTCATGCAGCACTATAGTTCTGTTTTCCAAATGATTCTCCCAAGTGATCTTGCCTCTCCAGCTCCTGGCTATGCCTTGGTCCATGACTCATCATTTCTTGCAGTTGCCTCTAACCTGGTTTCTCTACTTTCTCTCTTGCTCTCCTTGGTCTGTCTTTTGCAGAGCTGCTAGGGGAAACTGTAAAACTCTGCTGTCTATTGGTGGATTCTCCCCTCGGAACAATCAAACATAGCTACTACCTGTGTATCCCAGAACCTACCACACTCTCATATTTCTTTACCATAGCTGGGGTTCTCCTTCTCTTGTTCACCTCTACCCATATCCACCAGACAAACTCCTATTTGTTTTTTAGAACTTAATTTAAGGCCCATTTTTTTTTGGCGGGGGGAGGAGGGGAAGGACATTTTGATTACTTTCCATCCCCTAGAAGAATTTATAGTTCTTTCATTTCCATCTTCTACCATATTACTAATTACATTATTTGTATTTCCTTATCTTTCTCCAGCTAGTCTATAAATTTGACATCATATGACATTTGTTTTAGTCATCATTGTCCGTCCAGAGAATAGAAAGGTATATGTTAAGTGGTAAGCAGGCATTCCATAATGTTTGTTGACTAAGAAAATGTTTTCTTGGAATGTGAGATCCAAGAAAATATGGTATGTATTTAATCTTGTCAAAAATTTGAGATCTTAAGAAATCATAATACATTAATTTTTGTTATATTTTAAATTTTACTTAAATTTTATTCAATATCCTTTGTTTAAATGGAATCCAGTTGTGAACTGACCTCTTACAAAGCTTGTTATCATCTATGATAATTAAATTGTATACCTTGAATGATATACACATAGCTATTGCAAATATAAGCAGTGAAAATTTTCCTTGATTCTCTCTTGCTTCAATTTATGATGGCCTTTGGCATAGTCTGGTAATGTAAGCATTGAATGCAAATTCTTTCCTGGAATTAGCTAAATTTTCTTCCTATTGATGAGGATAGATATTTTAGCAATTTATTTTCAAGCTAGATTTCCCAGCCATTTCTTTTTCCCCAGGACACCTATTTTTATTTCCATATGTTAGTGGTTCTCCCCTTTTTAAAAATAATTTACTGGAATATAGTTGATTTACAGTGTTGTGTTAGTTTTAGTTGTTCAGTAAAGTGAATATGTCCACTCTTTTTAATATTCTTTTCCCATATAGGTCATTACAGAGTATTGAGTAAAGTTCTCTGAGCTGTACTGTAGATCCTTATTAGTTATCTATTTCATATACAATAGTGTGTATACGTCAGTCCCAATCTCACAATTTATCCCCACCCTGCTTTCCTCCTTGGTAGCTTTACATTTGTTTTCTGTCTGTTTCTCTGTTTCTGTTTTGTAAATATGTTCAGTTGTACCAATTTTAAATTTTTTTAGATTTTACATATAAGCATTATCATATATTTGTGTTTCTTTGACTGGCTTCACTCAGTATGACAATACCTCTTTGTTATTCTTAAGCATAAAGTTAATATTAACTACTCCCTTTGACAGCAGACCCTGGTTAGAGCTCTCTGGGGTAAGAGGATTCCAGTGGAGGGTTTTCCAACATGAGACTACTAGGGATTGGTCTTGTCAGAGGACAGATATTTATTAAGCACCTGTTCTGTGCCCAACTCTTCAATAAGGTATAATTACTTCTATTCACTACTGTATTTCCAGTGCCTAATAAGGTGGCAGCGGCGGCCGGCGCACTAAAGCACAGCCAAGAGCTACCCCATGTTTGAGGTCAGGGAGCTACCCCACGTTTGAGGTCAGGGGCAGTGACTTAGAGTGCCAGGCTGCAACGGCGCAGGAACGGCGGAGAGTAGCTACCCCGTGTCCGAGGCCAGGGGCAGTGCCTGAAGCCAGGGGTGGTGGCCGGAAGGAGCAACCCCACTCCCAAGGCCAGGGGAGGTGGCCAGGAGGAGCAAACCCACGTCCAAGGAGTGGTGGCTGCCTGGGCGCAGGAGGGCCTAGAGGAGCCATCCTACGTTGAAGGTCAGGAAGGGCGGCGGGAGGAGATACCCCTCATCCAAGGTAACAAGCAGCAGCTGCACTTTGCTGGAGCAGCCGTGAAGAGATACCCCACGCCCAAGGTAAGAGAAACCCAAGTAAGATGGTAGGTGTTGCAAGAGGGCATCAGAGGGCAGACACACTGAAACCATACTCACAGAAAACTAGTCAATCTAATCACACTAGGACCACAGCCTTGTCTGACTCAATGAAACCAAGCCATGCCCTCGGGGCAACCCAAGCCAGGCGGGTCATGGTGGAGAGGTCTGACAGAATGTGGTCCACTGGAGAAGGAAATGGCAAACCAATTCAGCATTCTTGCCTTGAGAACCCCATGAACAGTATGAAAGGGCAAAATGGTAGGATACTGAAAGAGGTACTCCCCAGGTCAATAGGTGCCCAATATGCTACTGGAGGTCAGTGGAGAAGTAACTCCAGAAAGATTGAAGGGATGGAGCCAAAGCAAAAACAAAATCCAGCTGTGGATGTGACTAGTGATAGAAGCAAGGTCTGATGCTGTAAAGAGCAATATTGCATAGGAACCTGGAATGTCAGGTCTATGAATCAAGGCAAATTGGAAGTGGTCAAACAAGAGATGGCAAGGGTGAACGTCAACATTTTAGGAATCAGTATACTAAAATGGACTGGAATGGGTGAATTTAACTCAGATGACCATTACATTTACTACTGCGGGCAGGAATCCCTCAGAAGAAATGGAGTAGCCATCATTGTCAACAGAAGAGACTGAAATGCAGTACTTGGATGCAATCTCAAAAACGACAGGATGATCTCTGTTCGTGTCCAAGGCAAACCATTCAATATCACAGTAATCCAAGTCTATGCCCCAACCAGTAACGCTGAAGAAGCTGAAGTTGAATGGTTTTATGAAGACCTACAAGACCTTTTAGAACTAGCACCCAACAAAGATGTCCTTTTCATTGTAGGGGACTGGAATGCAAAAGTAGGAAGTCAAGAAACACCTGGAGTAACAGGCAAATTTGGCCTTGGAATATGGAATGAAGTAGGGCAAAGACTAATAGAGTTTTGCCAAGATAATGCACTGGTCATAGCAAACACCCTCTTCCAACAACACAAGAGAAGACTCTACACATGGACATCACCAGATGGTCAACACCGAAATCAGATTGATTATATTCTCTGCAGCCAAAGATGGAGAAGCTCTACACAGTCAACAAAAACAAGACCAGGAGCTGACTGTAGCTCAGATCATGAACTTCTTATTACCAAATTCAGACTGAAATTGAATAAAGCAGGGAAACCCGCTATACCATTCAGGTATGACCTAAATCAAATCCCTTATGATTATACAGGGGAAGTGAAAAATAGATTTAAGCGTCTAGATCTGATAGATAGAGTGCCTGATGAACTATGGAATGAGGTTCGTGACATTGTACAGGAGACAGGGATCAAGACCATCCCCATGGAAAAGAAATGCAAAAAAGCAAAATGGCTGTCTGGCGAGGCCTTACAAATAGCTGTGAAAAGAAGAGAGGCGAAAAGCCAAGGAGAAAAGCAAAGATATAAGCATCTGAATGCAGAGTTCCAAAGAATAGCAAGAAGAGATAAGAAAGCCTTCTTCAGTGATCAATGCAAAGAAATAGAGGAAAACAACAGAATGGGAAAGACTAGAGATCTCTTCAAGAAAATTAGAGATACCAAGGGAACATTTCATGCAAAGATGGGCTCGATAGAGGACAGAAATGGTCTGGACCTAACAGAAGCAGAAGATATTAAGAAGAGGTGGCAAGAATACACAGAAGAACTCTACAAAAAGGATCTTCACGACCCAGATAATCACGATGGTGTGATCACTCCCCTAGAGCCAGACATCCTGGAATGTGAAGTTAAGTGGGCCTTAGAAAGCATCACTACGAACAAAGCTAGTGGAGGTGATGGAATTCCAGTGGAGCTCTTTCAAATCCTGAAAGATGATGCTGTGAAAGTGCTGCCCTCAATATGCCAGCAAATTTGGAAAACTCAGCAGTGGCCACAGGACCGGAAAAGGTCAGTTTTCATTCCAATTCCAAAGAAAAGCAATGCCAAAGAATGCTCAAACTACCACACAATTGCACTCATCTCACACGCTAGTGAAGTAATGCTCACAATTCTCCAAGCCAGTCTTCAGCAATACGTGAACTGTGAACTTCCTGATGTTCAAGCTGGTTTTAGAAAAGGCAGAGGAACCAGAGATCAAATTGCCAACATCCGCTGGATCATGGAAAAAGCAAGAAAGTTCCAGAAAAAGATCTATTTCTGCTTTATTGACTATGCCAAAGCCTTTGACTGTGTGGATCACAAGAAACTGTGGAAAATTCTGAAGGAGGTGGGAATACCAGACCACCTGACCTGCCTCTTGATAAATCTGTATGCAGGCCAGAAAGCAACAGTTAGAACTGGACATGGAACAACAGACTAGTTCCAAATAGGAAAAGGAGTATGTCAAGGCTGTATATTGTCACCCTGCTTATTTAACTTATATGCAGAGTACATCATGAGAACCACTGGACTGGAAGAAACACAAGCTGGAATCAAGATTGCTGGGAGAAATATCAATCACCTCAGATATGCAGATGACACCACCCTTATGGCAGAAAGTGAAGAGGAACTAAAAAGCCTCTTGATGAAAGTGAAAGAGGAGAGTGAAAAAGTTGGCTAAAGCTCAACATTCAGTAAATGAAGATCATGGAATCCGGTCCCATCACTTCATGGAAAATAGATGGGGAAACAGTGAAACCGTGTCAGACTTTATTTTTTTGGGCTCCAAAATCACTGCAGATGGTGATTGCAGCCATGAAATTAAAAGATGCTTACTCCTTGGTAGAAAAGTTATGACCAACCTAGATAGCGTATTCAAAAGCAGAGATATTACTTTGCTGACTAAGTTCCGTCTAGTCAAGGCTATGATTTTCCAGTGGTCATGTATGGATGTGAGAGTTGGACTGTGAAGAAAGCTGAGCACTGAAGAATCAATGCTTTTGAACTGTGGTGTTGGAGAAGACTCTTGAGAGTCCCTTGGACTGCAAGGAGATCCAACCAGTCCATTCTGAAGGAGATCAGCCCTGGGATTTCTTTGGAAGGAATGACGCTAAAGCTGAAGCTCCAGTACTTTGGCCACCTCATGTGAAGAGCTGACTCATTGGAAAAGACTCTGATGCCGGGAGGGATTGGGGGCAGGAGGAGAAGGGGACGACCGAGGATGAGATGGCTGGATGGCATCACTGACTCGATGGACGTGAGTCTGAGTGAACTCTGGGAGTTGGTGATGGACAGGGAGGCCTTGCGTGCTATGATTCATGGGGTCACAAAGAGTCGGACACGACTGAGCAACTGAACTGAACTGAACTGAATAAATGCTTGATGAATTTCTTTTAAATAAATTAATTTTTGGAAAATATGAGCCTGTTCTTAGAGGAGTTGAGAAGAGTAGAGAGACAAGTATCCATTATGCTCCTACTGTGTGCCAGGCACTATGTTCACACTTCTCACTCCTTGCAAGTTTTACAAAAGCCCTTTGAGGTAGATGGGCTTATTTCATTTTCCATGCGCTCCTTGTTTTCTCAATTGCAGAGCTAAGGAGTAAATTAGGAATCACATAAATAACATCATTGTGTTCCTGACTTTGTACTTAAGCTGCCTCTGTTGACGACCTTAGCTCTTTCAAAGCCCCCTCAGTTATTATGAAAAATGTCTGGGGGAGTCCTGTGTGTACTCATGGAAATAGCTTTGCATTTACTACTGCCCTTCCCTTTGCCGCATTGTGTCTGCCACTTTCTCCCTCCCCTGGTCTGCTGCTGTCGGTTGTTTCTGCCTGCTGCTATCTCCAGGGGTTGAGCTGGGCAAGCCCTTGTGGCACTGGGTCTGTTTCAGTGTCACATCATAACCCATTTTGTGCACAGATGTAGCAGTGTCCTGGATTTGTAAGAGAAACAGCCTGGTGACAAGACCATCTTTCCCTAGCAGAGGACAAAGCCTCTGGAGGGAAGGGCTGACATGGGCAAGGCACTCATCTGATGTGCTCTTACATGTAGTATGGCCATCAGAGGCATGGAGATCACTGGAGGCACTGTAGATAGAGCTTCAGGCTAGAGAGTTCACTGTCTGGCTCAGTCCACCCATAATAATGTTTGCTATTGTGACAAATCTTCCAACCCTGAAGGAGAAGGAAAGAAGGAGCAGAGGTTTGGGATCTGATGGGAAATGCCTCTGGGGAACAAGTTAGCACACACCTCTTTGTAGAGACCTACCAAGGTTTAATTAGAAGAAGCTATGACAAGAGCAAAAATAACTTGGTCAATACTGTTAGCCTTTTCTTCTTTCTCTGCCTTTGAAAGAGGAAGTAGTCCTCTTTTTTTCGCTGCAGTAGTCCCAGGGACTGGGATTTTGTTTTGATTAATGTCTGGGGTATACTATTGGAAGGAGCCCCCAAAGTCTAAACTGATATCCAAGTGACAGGGTAGAGCACTATTTAGGAAGAACAATAGATTGAGAGATAAGGGAATATGAGAGAAATAAACAGAAGTATGGACTAGAGTTTTAAAGGTAGAGAATCTAAGTGACAGGGAGAGAGAAGACAGATTACTAAGCAGCTGTTAAAAGGCCTCAGAGATAACGATGGAAAAAGAGGATCTTAATGATATTTTCTGTCTCTTTGAAAAATCTCTGAAAATTCCCTGGTGGTCCATTGGTTAGGATTCAGCATTTTCACTGCTGTGGCTTGGGTTCAATCCCTGGTAAGGAATTAAGATCCCATAAGCCATGTGGTACAGCCAAAGAAAGAAAGCACAGTAAGAATTTGAGATATTTTTAAGTATATGTTGGGTTTTAGACTTCTGTTTCTGTTGGATACAGCAGTGATCCAAGACTGGCCATGGGAATGGCTCAGCTTTGTGTTAGTGTCTTCTTAGAGAGCCACAACGAGGCCATGAAGCCATTGGCAAGCAGAGTGATGGATTGTAAGGTGCAGACAATGTGCGTTTCCAGAGATCAGAAAAATCAAAAATCACTGTGGGCTGTGGTTGTTGGTGAAGGTCTCAGAATGCTTAATAGAACATATGTGGGACTCAGGTCTTAAAAATATATATTACAATTGCACATGAATAGATGGAGAGAAGGAAGGACATTTTAGCCAGTACAAATAAACCTAAGTAAAGGCATGAAGTAGGAATGAGCATTGTACAGTATCAAACGAGGGCTGGTCAGGAGTTCAGCCCAAGGGAAAGAAAAACAAGAGTGATGAGTAGCAACTGGGAATTAGAATGTATCAGTAAAGTGGGATCAGTTTATGGAGGGTTTTAGAGGTTACACAAAGGAGGTTGTTTTTAATTTATAAAGGTCTGACTCGATAGACGTGAGTCTGAGTGAATTCCAGGAGTTGGTGATGGACAGGGAGGCCTGGCGTGCTGTGATTCATGGGGTCGCAAAGAGTCGGGCATGACTGAGCGACTGAACTGAACTGAACTGAACAGATATATTCTGTAGAGTGATGAAAACTAGAGTTTTAAAAAGCCTCATCTGGAGGAAGTGATTGAAATGGAGAAAGCCTGGAAACTTTTTTCTTAAATCCATGTGTGAAGCATTTAGGTTTGGACTTGGAAAGGAAATGTTGAAAGGACGAATCACAGGACTTGTAACTGATTAGATGTTCAGGGCAGACATGAGATCAGAATCAAACATAAATCTACTTTTTCTTGTCTAGAGGTTTTGGAGAATTATGACTTCATTCATTTTTCCATTTATCTTTTCACTTATTCAAGAAATATTTATTGGGTACCTACTGTGTTGTCCATACTGGGATACATTGAGCAGAAACATTGAAAACTCCCTGACCTCATGGAGCTTACATTCAAGAGAGGGAGAAACTGGTAATTTAAAATATCAACAAGCAAAGTACATAGCATATTAGCTGCTAAGATCTTTGAAGGAAAATAAGGAAGAGAAGGAGAATAATGAATTAGGGGTAGGTAAAGAGGTTACATTGATAAATAATTGAAGTGGAGGTGTTAGAAAAGGAGCTAGTTGTCAGGGAAAGGTGAGATTTGGACATATTAGTGGCATTATTTTCTGAGAAATGCGGGTTAGTAATTCTTATGAGATGTTGTGATTGCAAATGTAGATTTGGGAGCCACTAGCATGGCTGCAGTAATTGAGGCCTTTATCTTGGGAGAACTCTTAAAAAAGCAGGATTTGATGACTCAGACAGTAAAGCGTCTGTCTACAATGTGGAAGACCCGGGTTAAATTCCTGGGTCGGGAAGATCTGCTGGAGAAGGAAATGGCAATCCACTCCAGTACTATTGCCTGGAAAATCCCATGGACAGAGGAGCCTGGTAGGCTACAGTCCATGGAGTCGCAAAGAGTCGGACACGACTGAGCGATGTTCCGTTCCGTGAGGTCCCAACCCTGGGTACTGCCCATTTTTTTGGGAGGATTTCTTGAGGAGAAAGACTCACGGAGGGAGGAACAGTATTCACATGTTGCCAGGATTAGAAAGAGAGGCCGGAAAGGAAGGGAACTTGCTTCTCAAGGTTGCTTTTATTGTTTTATGTGGATGATAATTGGAAGGTACAAGCTTATCTAAAGTACATTCCAATACAGTATTCATCATCTTCTGGTAATGTCTTAAGACAGTTTCTGCAAATATCTGGAAGACAATTGACTAAAAGGGCAATGACCCACTCTGTTGCCCAGAAGTGTAACCAAAGTAAGTTCATTTTTATCTTAACAGCAGAACACACCATTAAAATGACAAAGCCCTGATTAATGAGTACTGAAGACTTTGTTGATGTGTTTATTTCACAACCAACCCATCCTCTCATCCTCTGTAAAAGTGTTGTATGTCTCTCGATGCCGTGTCCCCTGAACTTGAGATTTGACAGTCTAGCATGAAGAACACCAATGTGGTAGGACATGAAAGCCTTTTTAGACAGGGAAAAACCAGTAACCAAATATTCCATGAAACAAAAAGTAAATAAACAGGTGACTAATACAGAGGTCTGAAGGGAATGGCCTACCAATTAGGCAGTGGCTTCTCAGCATTTTACGAGTTGCTATTACCAATTCCTTCCTGTGAAGTTAAGGCTGCTAGTATACCTGTTAGTTGTTTTCTCAACATTAAAATCTTTTTGTTTTTAATTTAAAAGATTACTAAGATAGACAAATGTAGCAAAGAGTGCTCTAACTCTGAAGGATTGCTCCGTAAGTCTTTGTCTGTAAACTCTGAAGGCATCCTGTGCTGACACTCCTGTGAGAACTTGTAGGTTGGTATGATAAACAACAGTGATGCAATAGCAACATAGCTCTGGAGACTTCAAATGATTGTGATCTAAATCTCATTAAAAAACTTAAATATTAATGGTCTTTTAAAATCAGTACTTTTCAACTGCATGGACATTTAATCGGAAGGAAGTGAATAACATATTTTTTAACTTTTATTGTATTGGGAAATATAGCACATGTAAGAAATATTATATGTAAGTACAGTTTAAACACTAATAATAATATCTTACGTAACCACCACTCAAATTAAAAAATAGAGTTTTGCCAGTACCAGAGAAGCCTTTATGGCCCTTGGTAATAGAACCTGATAACTTAGAAATGAGTAACATTTACTATTGATCAAAAGCCCCTGAGATCCAAATTTAAAAAATTAATTTACTACCTTTTTGTCCTATTCGTTAACTTGTAGGGGAATTAAAATAATTACAAATGACAGCAGTGATTGCAGCAAAAATTCCTTATTGTCTAATAATGCCACATGAAATTCTTAGAGGCTGAACATACTTGTTTCTATCCTTATGTTACACATACCATCTTTCAGTAATGGAAAGAAGCAAGGAACCAGCTTTAGTTCCGATGCTCACAAATGATGACCCATTCCCAGTCTGGGAACCTGGAATGGTTGAATAGCGTTATCCTTGATGTGCAAGCTCAGGTTTTGCTATTGGAAACAAATACTTCCATTCCTACCTTCCTCTCTGCTCTTTTTTCCTATAACAGTTCAAGACTGAGAGAAAGTAAATATTTTTCCTCTTGAACATTTTTCCTTTTGATTTTTCTACAAATAGTAGGCATACTATCATCATTCTTGAACTGAAAATGACAGGTGTTTGAAGGCAATATCATGTCATTGATTTTAGTTGCCTGTTTTTTGTCATACTAGATATTTCTGTTACTGAAGTTGATTTGGTTTTGTGTTCTTTATTGGTTTCTGTGTTGTGAAAAAGGAATGTTTATTTCATAAAATATTTTAAAATATTTAAAAATGAACATATATTAACCCAATACAAATCTCAGTACAATACTCAACATAGCTTAAATGTTGTCTTAACTATTGAATTCTGTGCCCCTGTAATTGATAAATAGAGCAAAGCAAAGCCAAGGAAACAGTAGTTAAATTAATTTTCATAATCCTTCTTCTATAGGATCATCTGGAATATATTAAACGTATCTTCTCTTTACCTTACCGTGAAATCTAAGGGGAAATAAATATTTTTTCACAGAAGTGAATTAATCGCATTTGAAGTTAGTGAAATGGAGGACACACACAGGTTTCTTTCTTCATTAAAGTAACTCCAAAGATACTTGACTACATGATTTAGTCTGGCCAAATAAAAAGAGAAATTGGGACCAAGATGCAAGAATAGTATGTGTAGCATACAATATCTGTATTGGGATATGTTTTGAAAGACTGAGAAAAACTTACATATATTCCAACATATCACATATCTTTACATATTATTAATGTCTTAAAAAAGCTGGACATAAAATAAACTGTGTAAAAGCCAACATTATGTCATGAGGAGCAGAAAAGAGAAGAAGCAGACATTATAAACTTTCTTACATGCTTTATACCAAAATCCTTAAAAAAATAAACTGGAATGTGGCTGGTAGCCATAGGTGCAAAATAGATTATAAATTAATTTGGAAGCAGGTGTTTCCATGGCTGTGGGAAAAACAATGCCAACTGAACATTTCCATAGCATTAAAACAACAGACTATGGTAATACTTACAACAGGCAAGAAAGAGAAATAAGATCATAATGCTGGAACATATTCCTCACTTTCTGAAACAAAACCTGGAGCCATAAATGCTGCAGCTGGAAGAGTTTTGTAGGAGTTTTGATCTTGGTGGGCGAATTCGGTATTAACATCTTTAACTCAGATGCATAGCTTGCAGTAAAATCCGTATCCACAAAGTATTTTCTATCCCCAACTGTGAAGTTTTTGCTCTTTCTTTTTCTTTTAAGAAGAAATAAACAAAGACCAAAAATTATTTGATAAACTTCAATTTGTCATTTTTTGGAGCAAGTGAAATTGCAAAACAGCAATTCTCATGCTAGCCATGTATATAGTTATGGTTTTGTAATACTTTATCCTCATTGGCACATAATCCCATTCCATTAGTGAGCTGTATTAAAGAATAACAATGTCTATGCTTTCATGAGCAATATTTTCCTCTGATAAGAGTGGTGTTTCCAGTTGATAACAGATTCCATATACCTGCACAGTTTTCCTGCACTGAATTCTGGCAATTCCCACCCCTCTTATTTTCATTTTAGGGCAAAGAGAAAGGTCTGACATGGGACTCATTTGTCATTTTATTCTGTGGCCTTGGCCGAATGACAGTTTTGATATCTTTCCACTCCGTTCTCCATAGAACTTGGACATTTTGTGGGATACATATATACTGAAATTACTGAAAGTTACCTGGCCCTCCTAATAGACACTTGGGATTGTCAGCTAGTACATTTGATTTCATAATTAAAATATGCATAAAATATATAGCATATATTTTAATATATGTATATAAATACTAGAGATATAAAGTAATAAATACAGTTGATCTTGTCATGTTTTAGTGGTAATTTAAATCTCTGCTTGTATTTTCCTTAACTTAAAACTACTAGGCAAAAAATAAATGAATCATATACAAACAGTTGATTTTCCACTGCCCTCCTTAAACTGAGTAATCACCTACTGAATTGTCTGGTTATTTAGGTTTGGTTGAATCATATGGCATTGTTATTTCCATAGGAGAAAAACAATTGAATATTAGCAATAGCAAGTGATTCAGCCTAATAGATTCAAGTTCAGTCATAAATTATATATATCCCTTTGTTGGTTATAGCTAAAAATATTAGGATAGGGAATTTTCACCCCCAGCACTTCCATTGGAGGGACTCAGCTTTCTCCCACTACTTGCTGTATCCGGTGTTTCCTCTTTCAGGGGTCCATTTTCTCTGCCTTCTTGTTCCTTTTCCTTTCTTATATTATTTCTGCAGAGAGAAAGAGGAAGAATAAAGGAAGATGGAGATATGAAACTGTCCCCAAAGCCTCCTAAAGATTCTAAACTCAAAAAACAAAACAAAACAAAACATATGGTTATGAGTAGATTTTTGTAGAAACTGGTAAACAGACTGGGCTTCCTGCCTGAATTAATGTATGGGAGCATAGAGGGAGAAGCGCATGGAAGCCAGACCTGAGCACTCACAGAATCACAAAGAAGATTCTGGGGTTCACATCCTATAGAATTTGGGTTTGTCGAAGTTTAAACAGATCTCCAAATTCCCTATTTGGCATCTGTGTTTCATCTGGGGTCCTGTCCAGTATCGTTTGAATTAAGGGGCAGAGCTGAACCAGGAGTACAGTATAATGACTTCCAAACTGTGGATGGAATACACTGTGCAGGGAGATTAGGGGTTTGTTGAAATGGCTAAAAATGTTGATTTTGGAAATTCTATTTAAATTTAGAGAAAAGTTATAGAAACCATTCTGAGATAGACAATACAGACTTTGGGGAAAGTACACTGTTTAATATTGGGTATTTCAGAAAGAAGCTTGGTATGTGCTGAATCACAAACAAGACTGGTGGTAGTATCTGTCAATATAAGAACATACATAGGACTTCCTGGTATGCAGTGTGGTTTTGTTAATGGAGAGAAGAGACGTTTTGTGGCAGATGCCTGCTAGCAAGAGAAACCATTACTTCCAGAAGTTAAGGTCAGGAAATGAGAAAGAAGTTAAAAGAGGTGAACTACTCCAGCACCATGAGCAAAGGTGCCCATAGAAACACCTAACCTTTTCTTGTGTGTGGGTGAGGCTCTAGAGGGAGGTGCTGCAGAGGGCTGGGTACCCACTTAACAATATCCAGGGTGGTCTCTCACTCTGAGGATGAAGCAAACATGGCACCAGGTTTAGGTTGGGAGTTTCATCCTGTTCTTGG
The DNA here is from genome assembly GCF_042477335.2 of Ovis canadensis. Classification (NCBI taxonomy): domain Eukaryota; kingdom Metazoa; phylum Chordata; class Mammalia; order Artiodactyla; family Bovidae; genus Ovis; species Ovis canadensis. Next base: position 38,690,471 of record NC_091260.1, read on the forward strand.
GGCTTCCTTAAGCCTAGTGCTGTTGACTGTGTTGTTACAGTGCTGCATCCACAGACTTCTCTCCAGGTTCCTCGGTGACCTCTACTGCCAGAGAAGACCTTGTCTGGTTGAACTGAATGGGGGAGACCCCTCAAACGAATAAAGAGGCAGAGCTGGAAGAGGATTCCAATAAGACCTGCAGATGCTGGATGTCTCCAAGGAGAGTGATGGGGGAAGTTAGGGCTGTGTAGTGAAGTAGGTGTGGTGTGGAGGGAACTGGAGTGCTAAGTAGTCATCATGCTTTGCCTTCTCCCTACCTTTTGCTTTGGGAGAGAACTTGATAAAAACTGACACTGCTAATGTTCCCCCTTTTCCCTTCAGTTAGGGCAAGTTTTAATCAGATTTGGGAAAATTGCATTCGCTAGAATTCACTTAGACAACATTCTGTTTAGAAAAGTGTGTGGGGTTTAGAACAGGATTCCAAGGATATGCATGGAACTCTTCTGAGCTAGACAAGCAAAGAGCTTTCTCAGTTCTTGGAGGAGAAGAAAGGAGAGACTAGTACTGGTGGATCCACCCAAATGACAGAAAGTCACATGCTTTATAATGCAGCTCTCTTCATGACTGTGTACCAAGGTAAGAAATTCAAGAAGTGCTTGAACAGGAGTGGAGTTTTGGTGGCAGCCAGTGAGGAGACTCTGTGTGGATTTCCTGGAGAACTTGGATGGGAGAGCATGAAGCCAGAGAGAAGGATGAGAAAGTTGGACATTGCCTGTAATATTTTGCTCTCTCACAGTCTGTATAATTGGCAGGCAAGTTTAACCAGATTTGTGGTGTATGTATGTGTGTGTATGTGTGTGTGTGTGATGTCACCTAGCTAAATGAAAGGAGTCATGTCTTCCTGGGAATCTTCCTGCCCCAGGACTTATATTCCCATGGCAGCATTTTATACACTGTATACAGACACAGACATTTCCAATCCACTGAGTTATCACAGTTCCCTCATTCAAAGGCTTCCTTGTCTCTCTGTTTCCATAGGAAGTCCGTGTAGATGAGGCAAAATTCTTTCATATAATTTTAACCTTGTCCCATTGGATGTATCTAAGAAAATCAAAAGAAAAAGGGAGGGAAAGAAACGCTTTCATGAATCCTATGTGACTGCCATACTCCAGCTTTCACATCTTTGTTTATCTTAGCCTCTTGCCTAAATGCCTTCCTTCCACCCAATGTTATCTGTCCTTCAAGACCTAGCTAAAGGCACATGTGCTCTTGAACTTCTTTCCAATCTTTCTAGTCCTTGCTGATCTCTTTTCTAGCATTTGTCTTGTCTCTGACTTCACTGAGTCCTCTTTGAGGATGAGGCATGTTTTATACTTCTAAAACTTCCACAATACAGTGCTGAGTGCACAGCAAGCATTTCATTTAAACACATTTTTTACTAGCTGTGTGCGAATGTGGTCTACTGCTTTAAGATATAAGCCCCTGGAGGCAGAGCCTAGGGTTTGCAGGTGTTTTTGTTTGTTTGTTTTTATTTTTAAACAGAGCTTCACACGTTTTAGACTGTTTGGCTATATTAAACAATGGAGGCCATGAGAATACTAGAACCTCATTAAAAGTTTCCGTGGGGTGCGTGGTTAGCTCTGTTACTTTATGATGGATGTGAGACAGCAATGAACTGTTCTGTAAGTGTCCTCCCAGTGGCCAGGCATGCCAGGAAAACAATTCTTACAGTTATTACCTACTGGGATTTTAACTGATTTCCGTTTGTGCAAATATTGCTGTAAGGCTAAAAAGCCCAACATCTTGACTTTGAATTCATCCTGAATTGAATAATGAATTATTATTACTAAGACAAAGAGCAAAGAATAAGTAGAAAATCAGCAACCATTGGTTGATAGTAAGACTGGAAAAATGGAATTAAGCCAGAGTCTCTTTACTTGCTCAAAGAGCTCATACCTTTCTTAAAGCCTCGTGTTATTAATAATAATAAGAAGAAGAAACTTTGTCAGCTACTTGGATCCAGAGAGCATTCCAAGACCAACAGAAATGATTTCAGGGAGCCAAGTCTTCAGGGTTTGCATAATTGCTAAACACTGTACTTCTCAACTTTCATAAGACAAGGCCATCTTCAAAATTTATTTATGAGATGAATAATTGAGCCTGAAAATTTGATTCTGACATTTCCTGTCTGTTGTGGATCTCTGAAGAGCCGTCTTAATCACATTTTTAGTAGTGTCCAAGAATGACATTCTTCTGACTCCTTTTAAGCAGAGACTGCAGGAAATTTCTGGGGTAAGTGATTGCCTCAGTTTTGAGTAGTCATTTCTTTGGGGGTATACAGTTTGCCTCTTTCGCTTGTGGAGTAGGTCCTACAGAGTGGAGGAGTCATATCCTTCCCCCAGACTTCCTCCATGCCATCAATACTGTGGAAGGTTTGACTTCATGAAAAGCCTTTATGCATCATAGACAAAGGATATTCTTTTTCATCCTTATAAAAAGTGATCTTGCCCAGGGAGTCACATAGAGAAGAACTGGGTGAGGCAGGAATGAACTGACTCATTGATGTATCTTCCATGAACTCTGGATTGCTTTAGAGGGATGAAATGAGCAGTTGAATGATTGTCTAAATTCCAAGGCAGAGAACTGGCTTAAGAACAACAAACATAGTTTGGGCCTGCATAAAATAGAGGGCTTTCTAGGGGATCAGAAAAAACCTGTTTTGCACAGGTGTTACTCTAATTGTGATCCAGAGCTATGGAGGGTTTCACAGTGTGCTGTGATTCCTGTGTTGAGACCACAGCTGTTATAATTCAACTCTCTCCCCACCCTGCATGGTGGTCTTGCATTGTTTCATAGGTCCTTAACGGGGTGAACATAGAAAAGTAAAACAAGACATCAAGGCTTGTGCTTGGTTCCAGTGAATGGGGCGGTAGTTTTGCTCCCACAGTTGGGTTTTGATCTGTCTAATAGGTCTTTGGAGAGGCAAATGTACGAACTGAAAACTTCTAGCATATAGAACCACTTGTTTTAGTAATTACAAGTGAAGATTGCACATGCTTTTAAGTCACAGTGGAGCCCAAAATTAAAGGTAAAGAAACCCTTCTTCTGTTCAGGATATGAATTTCTGTTAGTAGGGTTTCTTAGTGTCGTTGCTCATAAAAGTTGATTTGGTCCTGAATGTTAGTCTTTTGGATAAAAAAAAAAATGTGTGTGTGTGTATATATATATTATATGTATATATATTTTTGACTCGGGGTAAGAATAGAGTATCCATTTCTTTTTATTACTGGATTTACTTGAGTGTGAGTCATTTAGTAGTGTGCTTTTAAATTGGTGGATATGATTTTCCTTGAGGGTTGTTGTCCCAAATATAATTGGCACAATATCATGAAACATGGGCCCAGTAGAGTAGACCAGTTTTTAAGATAGTATGTTTGATTTGCTGTACTTTATGGGATAAGGCAGTAAGGTATTTCATGTCTCTGAAATTAACCTTTTTAAAAATATCAACAACAAATAACTTTTCCTTGTTATTCAGAACTCCTTATTGAACTATCAGTACGACCTCTTTTAAATTTTGAAAATGTTGTTACCCAACTGTCTTGGGTGTTCTTACCTCCCCAACTTTCTATACAGCGTTTCTTGTGTCTCTCAAATCTGTATAAAGTGCTTTACAGTTAGCTTCCCATATAGCTACATTTCAGGACTTTTGTCCTCCCATTCTCCTGGCACCTTATATATTTTATTGGTAAAGGGATTGTAAATTCTTCGAAGGTTAGGAACTGCTGTATATTTATCTCTGAATCTGTTATTCTGAATGTATTTATTAACTCAAAGATTATTCCCCACCTTACTTCTTTCATATACCTTTGTCTTTTTTCTTATTATGCCTTCTTTGTATCATCCCACTGAGAGAGAGTATTTTGTTAATAATAGCTTCAATGCCATGGTCCTTAACCACATATTGGGCTCATGTGGAGAGCCTTAAAAAATCTTGATACTTGGGTCCCATTTCCAAGAATTCTGGTTGAATTGGTCTGCAGTGTGTCCTGGGCTTTGGGGTTTTGTTAAAAGCTCCCTAGGTGATCTAATATCCAGCCAAGGTTGAGAGCCACTGCTCTTGGGCCCTGTCAATACCAATTATGAATTTGAGCTTACTTGGGTTTGCACTCTGTGCAAGTGTCTAGCACTTTAATCTTTGCAGTGATATTTATGTAAAATGATTGATGATAATAATGATTACTAACAATAATAATAATAACAGTTATTGAGCACTTCTTGCTAGGCACTAAACACTTTATAGTTTATCTTACCAAAATAATGAGATAAGAAATAACATTATTCCTTTTATAGATGAGGAAATTTAGGCATAGGGAAGATAAATAAATTCCCAAGTCACACATTTAGTAAATGACAGAGCTGAGATTTGTATCTAGGCAAGTTAACCTCAAAAGTCCACACTCCCAATCACATTATGCCATTGTCTGTTACACCTTCTTGGGATAATGACTCCTGATTAATTGGGATTTCTAATTATTAGAACAAATTGTTAGCCAGTCACATAGTATTTCTTTATTGCCTGCATCTACTCAGCTCTGCCCTGAGGGGTATGATGAAGAAGAAATTTCTTCTAAAGAGGAACCAGGCAGACCCCAATATACAAGAAAAACATTCTGCAGAGCCATAGAGACATCTAATCCAATGTTTTCAATTGTGGTGCTGTTGAGCAGTTGCATGTCCCTTTCAGTTGTGACAATCAGAACTGTTTCAGACATTGCCAAATGTCCCCTTGTGAGAACCACCACTCTAATCAAACAGCTTTCAAGCTAATAATAGTAATTAAACTTGGAGTAATAAGATGTTTTGATTGATGGTGACAACTTATTTCAAAACAAGCATGTCACAATTTATTTATTCAAATGAAAGTGTTTCTATCCAAGTAATCAACTGGGAAGATGACACTCATTCCAACAATGCTGCTGTTGTTGGAAATATTTAAAAAATTGTCTTCAGATCTTGTAGTACAACTGAAAAATACTATCCAGCATAATAAATCATCCTTTGCATGGTGAATTTAATATTTAGAAATCTCTGAAAGATATTTAAAGCCAAGTCTGGTGAGTAGGGTGTGTTGATAAAGACGAAAACTGTTTTTTTGTAACTCTAACAACGTGGTCTTTCTTATGTGACTCATTAACTGATAGCCATTAAACAAGATGAATTCAAACGCATATTCTGATTAGTGATGCTCTTCATAGAAGTTGTTCCAGAACTTCTCTGAAGGGCAGAGCTCTATAATGCTCACTTTTGTTTGAAAACAAATTTCATTTTCTAAACATCATATATCATGCATGTGCTAAGAATTTTCATGGGTGAGCAAGTCCTAGAACTAGAGGAACTGGGAAAGGTTCCTAAAGGAGGTTAATCTTGAAAGAAGGAAGAGCCAAGGACTGGCTGAGGAAAGTTGGGGAAGCAATTCAGGTAGGGGCAGTAATTGTGCAAAGCTTGAAGGTAGGAGGGAATTAGTCACAAATTAGGGATGGTGAGCAGGTGCACTTAACTAGATTGGAGAGTCTGAGTCAAGGACTGTGGTCTTAATCCTGCCCACATTATCAGTGTCACCAGAGAAGTTTATAAAAAGTGATAGCTTCTTGAGTCCCATCTCTGTGTGTGTGTGCTCGGTTGCTTGGTCGTGTTTGACTCTTTGTGACCCCATGGACTGTAGTCTGCCAGGCTTTTCTGTCCAGGGAGTTTGCCAGGCAAGAATACTGGAGTGGGTTGCCATATCCTACTCCAGGGGATACTGGACTATAAATGAGAGACTGCTTTGGTGGTGTCTTGCCTGGAGAAGGAAATGGCAGCCCACTCCAGTACCCTTGCTTGGAAAATCCCATGGACAGAGTAGCCTGTAGGCTACAGTCCATGGGGTCACAAAGAGTCGGACATGACTGAGCGACGTCACTTGGTGGTGTCTTGAGTCTCTGTGTTTTGTTTTGAAAATCTTCACAGCATATCTTAATGCATATACATGTCTGAGCATCAATCTAATAAGACATGTACTCGGTTGAGTAAAGGGAGCCTGCAATCCATATTTTCCATGCTTACAAAGTGATAGTGGGCCAGCACAGGCTTTTTAGAAGGGCAGTAAGAACCTCATGCAGTTTTGTATATACCAAGACAGTGATACTGGTGTGCTACCAGAGAATCCTGAAGATTCACTGAGGCTTCCCTGGTGGCTCAGATGGTAAAGAATCTGCCTGGGTTGTATCCCTTGGTTGGGAATCTCCTGGAGGAGGGAATAGCTACCCACTCCAGTATTCTTGCCTGGAGAATCCCATGGACAGAGGAGCCTGGTGGGCTACAGCCCGTGGGGTCACAGAAGAGTTGGCCCCAACTGAGCGACTTTCACATTTTAGTTCTCAAGAGATTAAATTACTTGTCCAAGTTCACCTAGCTAGTAAGTGCAAAGCTAAGGTATGCTTCCCAAGTCTTTTAATCTCACACATGAGCAAACCAGAGAAAGAATTAGGGAATTTGTTGGCGTACAGGAGTGGGTGAGAGGTTAAAATACTAATGGAAGGTGTCTATACCTTTAGAGGATCTTAGCATAAGCGAAGAAAATGAAAATTGAATACCCACCATGTGTCAGACTCTATTATCATTTAATTTTCCCAGTATCCCAGCAGGGTAGCAGTGGTGCCCACAAGGGTACTGTGGCTCAGAGTGGTCAATAACTTTTCTGATGTTGCACAGATAGGAAATGAGATTCAGACCACACCTAGGTCATCTGGCTCCACAGCTTATCATGCTTTTTAGTGCCTCATTAGGCCCCTATCTGATAGCAGTGGTTCTTTACTGAGGACAATTTTGCCCCCAGGGACATTTTACAATGTCTTGAGACATTTTGGGTTGTCATAATTGTGGGGTCTGTGCGGCTTCTACTTCTGTCTAGTAGGATGAGGCCAGATATGCTCATCGATAATGCATAGAACAGCCAGCTCAAAGTGGCAATAGTGTTAAGATTGAGAAACCTTGAGGATGGTTGAAGCTCAGGAAGTTGGCAATGAAAGACAAGTTTATGGGTAAGATGATGAAGTGTCTTCAAACATTCATGTGTTAGTTTAGTGTTCAGTTACATCTAGCTGTCTCATCTCCTTCCACCTGACAGTTGCTTGAGGCTGAGACATTGCTCACTGTAATCTAGTAACATTGCTCACTTCTAGTAACCGACCTCATGCCTTAACTGACTCCTTTTTGACAGGAGCCCTTCTTCAAGACCCTGCATGGTTTACCACAAGAACAGTTAGTTTCTGACCTCTTATTAAGGTGAAGAGGCTTTTCTCCTATGTTTTCCCTTTCTTTTTTCTTGTTATTATTATTATTAATTTATTTCTTCTTTGTGGCCCATTGAGTTCTTGGCAGATCTTTTAGATATTTGTTTCAAGTTTTTCTTTTTAGCCTTTTGTTCGAGGGAGGTGGATCCCTGTTTACCAGGACCCAAGTGGAAACGTCTAAGCCCAGAGGCCACAATAAGGCAGCCATTTTTAGTCACTCTCCACCTGGACTGAATCTGAGCCAGTAGATAAGAGGCAAAACATACCCATTATCAGGCCCCCTAAGCCATCTACTCCCCTGGTTTCTCCCACGGATATTCTTGTTCCAATGCCAGTAAGCCCACATACTCTGTTTGCGGTGGCTTGGAGCCAAAATCCAGGTGTGATATTCCAAAGCATTCTTGTAGAGGAGTTTTCAGCTGGTATTTTATTTACCTGCATTTTTGGCTAGTCTCACTCACTTGGGAGCCAAAAGCTTACAGAACTGAAACATCTCTAGCTTTTACCTTACCTGTCTATAAAATATGCATGAATACAGACTTTAGACAATATGTCTGTGGCCTTCAGTGACCCCTTCTTTGCCTTTGTATTTCTTCAGGAAATTCCAAGAGGCTATGGAAACACCTCTTACTTAGCTACTGCTGATTGGAAATCTGGTACCCCCACAAAGTGCTCTGAGGTGCTCAGCAGGGGAAAAAAGCCCTCTAAAATCAAGGTATGTTGTTCTTGGGATTATTTCCTATTTTTTAGTAGAAGACTCTTCTTGAATGTTCATTTTAAGGCAGTGCTGGGGAAAAATCAGTAAATAAACTAGCCATCAGTGAGTTTTTCCACTCTATCATTTTAGGGAAAGACCTCAATATTATATAGATTAGGGTTTTTGGTGTGTTTGGCTTTGGGGTCATCCTCTTTGACGTCATCAAGGTCATTGTGTTATTCCACTAACTTTGGGGCTTGGTGGTATGTGTTCTGGCTGGCTCTGTGACTTCCTGCCTAGCTCACCTTTGCTAGTGCTCTAGGCTTTATCTCTGTTGTCTGCCTTAGCCTCTGCTATGCAGGGCAGTGGGGGCAGGTGGAAGGTCATGAATTAGTACACAGAGATTTATGTCAGAGGTTCAGCTCTTACTGTACTGTTTTGTTGGGAGAGTGGTGTAAAGTGAGGACTGATCCCCCCTCTACTCTCTTGGGAAATTGAGTCTTACTACCTTTATCCTCAGTGTACTTGCTTTTGCATGTTTGAAAAAGAGCATTTTGTAATGGATGGAAATATACGAGTGTGTGCTTTTATATTACTTTTGTTGTTGAGACCTCTCTCAATCTTATTTCTGTTATCTGTAAAATAGGAAAAACACTCTGGCATCTTCATACCATACCTGAATTAAGACTTTGCCTTGTTCACTGTATCTAGGATAATGCTTGGTGCTTTGTAACTACTTAATAAATACATGTTGAATAAATAAATAAACATAAAGTTTTCCAATTCTAAATGAATTTAAGATACTGCTTTCTCAGAGAGGAGGTTGTATTTTAATCTATTTTTATTGGACATAAGATAAAATAAAAATTGTTGATATTTCTGTCTTAACTTGTCTTATTTCTGGCCCTGTGCCATAGAACCAGCAGATGAGCACAAGGAATGAGATTATCATATTTTTCCGTGTTAGTAAGTAGGGGCCTTTCAGAGTACACAGTGTTTTGTTTTTTTTTTTTTTTTTTTTTGTTTTTTTTACCAAGCATGGTTTTAGTGGAAAATTTATTATGTACTTTTAAAGGGAAAACAATTGTATAGAATCGTAATCTAGATTATTTGCATCTCAGTTTTTAAGATTTCTATGAAGAAAATACAGGATGTATGGTATTTCTTGGTCCACTGCACTGTATATTGGGCAGAGACTTCAAAGACCCTTGACGTTAGCTTGCAGCTTAGGGAGAGTGAAGAAATCTACAGGCTATGTCTGTCTTTTGATTCATAGGTGTGATATAGCCACACACGCATACACACTTGTATGCACACGTTATCAGGACAGTGGCAGCTCATTTGATGAACCTTGTTGTCAGGAAAGTCAAATTTGTGTGTTTGCTTATGCCTTTTGTTAAGATTCCCTTACTGTACTCATGTTGAATCTTCGGTAACTAGAGTTTATAAATGTCTCTGGGTAAATTACTCAGTGGTGTTTTTCCTCCTTTGAACTTTTCTGTGATTAAAATTTGAAATGTTAGGACATTTTCGACTATTGGCAATCTGTCTGATCCTTCAGCTAGAAACTTCAGGACCACTTGAAACTTGGAATTTTTAGATTTGAGTTTTTAGAGATTTCAGACTTTATACCTCACATTTTTGAAAGACAGTGAGGTGCGTTTACTATGTTATGTAACACTCTCACCAGGGTCTGGACCAACATACATAGTCAATCAAGTTTTACAATGAAATGCACGATATGTATACCAAGAGGGACAAATCAAGACTCTAAGTAGCCTCGTGGAAATTTAGGTCAGCTTTTTGCCACCAAATGAGTTTTCAGATCAAGTAGAGTTTACTATCAAAAGAGTTGAGGGAAAAAAAAAAAAAAACCTTTTTGCTTTTTAGAAAATTTTGGTTATTTGAATTAATGGAAAGATAATTGTAGACTGGTATTTCAAAAATACAATTATTCTATTTTTTTGATTTTATTAAGAAGACAGATCATTTGTGTATTTTTTTTTTTTCTTTTTAACTTTCAGTTTTGTATTGGGGTCTAACTGATTAACGGTGTTGTGATAGTTTCAGAACAGCAGAGGAACTCAGTCATACACGTACAGATATCCATTCTCCCCCAAACTCTACTCCCATTCAAGCTGCCATATAACATTGAGCAGAGTTCCATGTGTTATATAGTAGGTCCTTGTTGGTTATCCATTTGAAGTATAGCAGTGTGTACACGACCATCCCAAACTCCCTATCCCTTCTTCGTGGCAACCATAAGTTTGTTTTATGTCTTTGAATCTTTTTCTGAGAAACCTCATTTTATCCAGAGCCTTTTGGAGGGAGGCAGGTAGCTTGGCTTAGGGTTCGTTGTCCTCCACAGAAAGCCTACAGAGTTTCTGTTCACAGTCATTTGAAAATCAGCTCAATATATTTCTTTGTGCAGACTGTTAAAATGGCTTGGATTCCACTAGAGGGCAGTTGGGCCTTATCTCAGTGGACTTTATGGTTATCAGATCTGTTCCTGTCAAATTGAGTAATTTTTGCCATTAACCACCACTCATTTCTGTTTCTTTTCAGCACCTGTCTGTCCTACTTATCATCACCCATGCTACTAATATATGTCAGTTATTCCCACACTTGCATCCAGCCTAGATTGTTCTCCTGAACTCTTATTCAGCATTTCTAGTTGGCTGTTTTTAAAGACCATTGAATCTTGATATGATGAAGGTTGACCCCAAGAACTCTACTGCCTGTTATCTCCCCCCAATTCTCTTCTTCCTGTGCCCCTTGGCTCAGGGAAAATCACCCCTGTCTATTTGCTTACGCAAGCCTTGGAACTTAGGCTTCATCCCTGATGCTCCCTTTCCTTCATAATTCCTCATCAGAGCCTCTCCCATTTTACTTGCCAAATGTCTCTCAAGGTCTATCTACTTTTGTATGTCTCCACTCCTAGCTAACAACTTTCTTTTATTTGGCTATTAGCCATTAGTCTCCTAGCTCTAGTCTTGCCTTTCTCCCTTCTTCCAAATTCCTCTCTTATCCTCTGCTTTTCCTTCTGCCAACTCTAGACCTTTCAATCTTCATTTCTATCCCCACACTTTCATATTTCTACCCATTATGAAATGCTGTTTCTCAAACATGCAGAAAGCTAGTACACAGAGGAGGAAGGTTCAGTTCAGTTCAGTTCAGTCACTCATTTGTGTCCAACTCCTTGCGAACCAAGAGCTGCAGCACACCAGGCCTCCCTGTCCAACACCAACTCCCGGAGCCCACCCAAACTCATGTCCATTGAGTTGGTGATGTCATCCAGCCATCTCACCCTCTGTCATCCCTTTCTTCTCCTGCCCTCAATCTTTCCCAGCATCACTGTCTTTTCAAATGAGTCAGCTCTTAGCATCAGGTAGCCAAAGTATTGGAGTTTCAGCTTCAACGTCAGTCCTCCCAATGAACACCCAGGACTGATCTCCTTTAGGATGGACTGGTTGGATTTCTTTGCAGTCAAGGGACTCTCAAGAGTCTTCAACACCACAGTTCAAAAGCATCAATTCTTCGGCGCTCAGGTTTCTTTATAGTCCAGCTCTCACATCCATACATGACTACCGGGAAAACCATAGCCTAGACTAGACGGACCTGTGTCAGCAAAGTGATGTCTCTGCTTTTTAATATGAGGATAAAGGTAATAAGACTCAATTTCCCAAGACAGTAGAGGTGGGTCATATATACAAGTAGTCCTTGCTGTGCACGGTTCCTTATACATATGAATTTGAGTTAACATGATTTAGCTAAATAACACTAGTCCTCCAAAGCCAGTCTTCCAGCAATACAGTACAAATTTTAGATTTCCATTTAGTCACTTCCTTAGAAAAGTCTTCCCCTCAGAGATTTAAGAACATCTTAAAGGCACTTGCAACACCCTGTATTATTTTTTTTTCATGGCACTTATCATAGTTTGTAATTATCTCTTTCCTCCTACCTTTCCTGTGTCCCTCCCTCCCTTTCTTCTTTCACCCTGTAATTGGCTTATCGTTGTCTGCCTTCGATAAAGCGTCTGCCTGCAATGTGGGAGACCCGGGTTCGATTCCTGGGTTGGGAAGATCCCCTGGAGAAGAAAATGGCAATCCACTCCAGCACTCTTGCCTGGAAAATCCCATGGACGGAGGAGCCTGATAGGCTACAGTCTATGGGGTTGCAAAGAGTCAGACACGACTGAGCCACTTCACTTTGTTTGTTCATTACATTAAAGGGCAGTGAGGTTATACTATCTCTAGCTTTTAACAGTGACTGGGAATTCTCAGTTGATAAAGGCTGAATGAATGGATAAATTAACAAAAACAGGGCCCATTTGTTTCTTGGAAAACTAAGAAAGACACAAAGAAAGAAATTTTAGTGTGAAGTTTAGTTACAACATACCCTCAGTAAATATTCATTGAATGGATGACGAATCTATAGTGCTGGAATTGATATGAAGGACCTATGTAGGGAAACTGAATCTTTCCAGTACCTTAAGAAGAATTATTTGAACAATTCAGGATGATGTATAAATGAAAGTTAAAAAAAAAATCACTCATAATCCATCTTTCTCCCTTCTTTTCTATTATTACTCAAGTATTATATGGATCTAGTCTTGTTTTAGATCCAGACCATACAGATGTTTGAAAAAATGAAGAATAAACGATGACAAACTCTTTCTATCATCACTTCCATTTTTCTGCCAGAGGAAACCATTATCAAATTAAATGTACATTTTCTCTACTACCCCTCTCTGCATTTCACAATTATATATATGTGCATGAATGCACGCTAAGTTGCTTTAGTCGTGTCTGACTCATTGTGACCCTATGGACGCCAGCCTGCCAGGCTCCTCTGTCTATGGGATTTTCCAGGCATGAATACTGGAGTGGGTTGCCATGCGCTCCTCCAGGGGATCTTCCCAATCCAGGGAGTGAACTCATGTCTCTTACGTCTCCTGCCTTCCCAGGCGGGTTCTTTACCACTAATGCCACTTGGGAAGCCCTATGTATGTGCATGCACACACATTAAAAAAAAAATGGAAGAAAGAGAAAAACCACTTGAAGGCATGAGGGCCACATGGTGGGGGCTACCATGTGAGGCAAACAGTCCATGAAAACACCCTGGTAAGACTGTTAAAGTGAAAAGTGAAAGTGAAGTCGCTTAGTCGTGTCCAACTCTTTGCAACCCCATGGACTGTAGCCCACCAGGCTCCTCCCTCCATGGGATTCTCCAGGCAAGAGTACTGGAGTGGGCTGCCATTTCCTTCTCCAGGGGATCTTCCGACCCAGGGATTGAACCCGGGTCTCCCTCATTCCAGGCAGATGCTTTAACCTCTGAGCCACCAGGGGAAAGGAGAAATAACATATTTAGCCCCAAATTGATATGGTATAGTTCCCCCTTTCTCTGTGCCCAACCTGAAGCACACTTCAATAAAGTCTACTTCACACATATATGAGGACATACAAACAAAACAAAGAGCACCAAAACCCCAAAAGAAAAGTAAATAAAATGGGATTATGTTGTAGGGGAGAAAAAATAATTTCCCCTTTAGTCTTCTAGGTTTTTGGCTGAGACCTTCCTGTAATAAATGATAGACTATTAAGAGAGAAGCATATACAAGTTTAATAATGTGTGAAAGTGAGAGTGAAGTCGCTCAGTCGTGTCCAACCCTTTGCGACCCCATGGACTATAGCCTGTAGGCTCCTGCCTTCATGGGATTCTCCAGGCAAGAGTACTGGAGTGGGTTGCCATTTCCTTCTCCAGGGGGATCTTCCCGACCCAGGGATCAAACCTGGGTCTCCTGCATTCCAGGCAGATGCTTTAACCTCTGAGCCACCGGGGAAGCTCCTGAATATGTGGGAGATATCCAGGAAAGCTGAGTAACTCTCTGAAAGCCACTACCTTAAATACCATCTCCAACTAAAGACGAAAGACGTGGGGTGGTGGTGGTAGGGGAGGCCAGTTAGGGGAGGTTACCTGGAAAATCACAGTAAAAGCAAGAGTGTGGCTATTTAGAGACTTAGAGTCAACCTCCTCTTCCTGGGGCTTCCTTGGTGGCTTAGACAGTAGAGGATCTGCCTGTAATGCAGGAGACCTGGTTCAATTCCTGGGTCAGGAAGACCCCCTGGAGAAGGGAATAGCTACCCACTCCAGGATTCCTGCTTGGAGAGTTCCATGGACGGAGGAGCCTGGTGGCTTACAATCCGTGCAGTCACAAAGAGATAGACATGGCTGAGTGACTAACACTTTCACTTCCCTCTTCCTGGTGCAGTGAGGGCAACACCCTTACCAAATGATGATATCTTTTATAAATGCAAATTTTCTTACCAAAGGGTAACTTCTACTGGGTTTTCACAGCTTCTTCAATATCTGCTGTTTTCTTAAAAAAAAAAAAAAATTCAAAAAATTTCTTGTGCCATAGGGGCATATTTTGGCACAGTTCTGCTCTCCCAGTGTTTTTCTTACTGTTTAGTAACTATGCTCTTCTTAATGAGACTCAGAATTCTCTCAACATGATGATAGACATAAGTTTACCTTATTCTTCACAGTGCTTCATAAGATGGATGTACTATTATTAATTTACCATTCCTCTATTAATGGAAATATAGCTTCTCCATTTTTTTCAATTACAAACTATGCTTTGTTAAACCTCCTACTTTTGTGCATATATTACATCTTCTTCTGTGTGGGTTTTACAAAGTGGAATTGCTACATTTTACATTTTGATAAATATTGTCAAGTTGAATCAAGCGTGCTTGTCTCCACTTGTCAAGACATAGTAGTTAAGTAATTATTTAAAATGATAGGGACTTCCCTGGATATGAATCTGCCTGCCAATGCAGGGGACACGGGTTCAATCCCTGGTCCCAGAATATTCCATTGGCTGTGGAGCAACTAAGCCCATGTGTCACAACTCCTGAGCCCATGCTTTAGTGCCTGAAAGCCACAACTACTAAAGCCTGCATGCTCTAGGGCCTGCAAGCCACAACAACTGAGCCCATGTTTCACAACTACCGAAGCCTGTGCACCCAGGGCTGGTGTTTCACAAGAGAAACCACTGCAGTGAGAAGCCCACACACTACAACTGGAGAGTAACCCTTGTTCTCTGCAACTAGAGAAAACCCACATGCAGCAACAAAGACCCAGTGAGACAAAACATAAAAGTAAAATAAATAATATACAATTTAAAAAATAATGTCATCTGATGGATGAAAAATATTTCATTGTTGTTTTGGTTTGCATTTCCCTGATACATAATGTAGATGGGAATCTTTTAATTTGTTTATGTTTATGTTTAATTTGTGGATGTAGGCATATATATATCAATTATATCTTTTGCCCATTTTTATACGGTCTTTTTATTTAGAAGAGCTTTTCATAGTCATTTGTTTAATCATGTCAACAAGAATTTATGTCACTTGCACTGTATAGGTATAATGCTAGGTGTTGGAAATTTGGATAATACAACACAATATATAACATGCAGTGCCGGCTCTCTTAAGGGTAGGCTGGTTAGAGGAAATACAGGCTTGCAAAGAAAATATTAATAAATGCAATAATGCATTAAAACTGTGTTGGACAAAGTGCTTGCCTAAGAATAACTGGGTTGTGGACAGTTGCTTATAAGTCATATCAGAGGGAGAAAAATTGAAACTGGCATAACAGTTCATCTCTCTAGTAGCAAATTCACAATATATTGAAAGTTGCTTGCTATTTTTTTAGCTTACTGTTCTATGCTTAAATGAGACTTTTTACATATTTAACTCAGCAATTATTGCTTACGCTATACTAGTTCTTGCCTGGAGAATCCCAGGGACGGTGGAGCCTGGTAGGCTGCCGTCTATGAGGTCGCACAGAGTCGGACATGACTGAAGTGACTTAGCAGCAGCAGCAGCATACTAGTTCTGAAGGCCAGAGTATTAAGAATAAAGACTCTTTGAAGTCTTAATTTTGAGTTTTGTTTTCCTGTCTCTAAGTGCAACGGTGTTCTCACCCAGCTAGATCAGAGTCCTTTGACAGCTTCTGTGACCTTTCATTGTACACAATAAGTGGACACACAAGCAGAGTCGCACAGACATAGCTGAACCAAGTGGCATTATGAGAAAGTACCAGACAGGTAGAAAGTATGACAGGCACTCTCTGTCTGGTAATCTGTCTGATGCTGGTGACTGCAACACTGATGACGAAAATTGTCCAGCTGGAGAGGCCCACGTTCATGAGATCTCTGTTTGCAAGTTAAAGCAAAACTTATTTAATATATCAGTACTACAGTTTATTAAGAACCGTAGAGACCTGAGTGAGTTAGTAAGATAGTGGGTGCCTTACTTTTGTCCGGAGAGAGGGTTAATGTTTGCATATCTTTATGGAAAAATAAAATTCATCATTTTTGTACAAAAGTCACCAACAATTAATTTTTTTCTTCAGGTGAAAGCTGGAGTGCTGTTTCAAATTTACTGAGAGTGAGCTTGAAACCCAGAAGGACCTTGTTGGGTCTCTTGGGTGTGGAAGCCTTTTTTGTCAGCTGTTTCTGGTGTTCAGTTCAGTTCAGTGGCTCAGTCGTGTGCGACTCTTTGCGACCCCATGAATCCCAGAACGCCAGGCCTCCCTGTCCATCACCAACTCCCAGAGTTCACTCAGACTCACGTCCATCGAGTCCGTGATGCCATCCAGCCATCTTATCCTGGGTCGTCCCCTTCTCCTCTTGCCCCCAATCCCTCCCAGCATCAGAGTCTTTTCCAATGAGTCAACTCTTCGCATGAGGTGGCCAAAGTACTGGAGTTTCAGCTTTAGCATCATTCCCTCCAAAGAAATCCCAGGGCTGATCTTCAGAATGGACTGGTTGGATCTCCTTGCAGTCCAAGGGAATCTCAAGAGTCTTCGCCAACACCACAGTTCAAACGCATCAATTCTTCGGTGCTCAGCATTCTTCACAGTCCAACTCTCACATCCATACATGACCACAGGAAAAACCATAGCCTTGACTAGACGGACCTTAGTTGGCAATGTCTCTGCTTTTGAATATGCTATCTAGGTTGGTCATAACTTTTCTTCCAAGGAGTGAGCATCTTTTAATTTCATGGCTGTAGTGACCATCTGCAGTGATTTTGGAGCCCACCCAAATAAAGTCTGACACTGTTTCCACTGTTTCCCCATCTATTTCCCATGAAGTGATGGGACCGGATGCCATGATCTTCATTTTCTGAATGTTGAGCTTTAAGCCAACTTTTTTACTTTTCTCTTTCACTTTCATCAAGAGGCTTTTTAGTTCCTCTTCACTTTCTGCCATAAGGGTGGTGTCATCTGCATATCTGAGGTGATTGATATTTCTCCTGGCAATCTTGATTCCAGCTTGTGTTTCTTCCAGTCCAGCGGTTCTCATGATGTACTCTGCATAGAAGTTAAATAAGCAGGGTGACAATATACAGCCTTGACATACTCCTTTTCCTATTGAGAACCAGTCTGTTGTTCCATATCCAGTTCTAACTGTTGCTTCCTGACCTACATACAGATTTCTCAAGAGGCAACTTCCATAACCTCTTAGTTCCAAAGGGCAGATTTGCACAGTTGCTAATTAAGGGAGAAGCAGCCAAGAAACTACCTGAGGCAAGATTAACAGGACCAGAGAATCTCATCAATATTAGGAGACCATTACTTGAGATTAAGAGAGTGCAAACCCTGCTCACACTCTCATCTTGTCAGCAATTCCACCCTTGAACTATTGGTATAAAACTCTTCATCAGATCCTCCCAAGTTAGGACAGTTTTTAAGAGCAGGAGCCTGCTGGGTCCTGTTTTGCCTCACAAAGCAAAAAAGCTATTCTTTCCTACTTTACCCCAAATTCTGTCTCCGAGATTTGATTTGGCAGTGCAGAGAGGCTGAGCTTTTGGTATTTTCTCTGTGGATTTAGGAAGGCAGAAGAGTAGTTAGTTTTATTTCTTTTTAAGTACACTCACAGTTAAATTAACCAGAAGGGAAATAGGAGAGTGGGTAGAATTATTGATCAGGTCAGTACAGAGAAATGCACAATGCATCCTTCTGGGTTCTCCAACTGTGTGTTTGGGGGAGGGTGTCAGAAATATGATAAACCATGAGATCTGATAGTGGATGCAATAGCTTGTAAATTGTGTGTTATTAGTCACAGTGATATTGTTTTCTATCGAAATATAAATCCCAACCACAGGCTTTGATGTTCAGTTATAGAATGGGTTCATAAACAGCAATCTGACTGGAAAAAAACTTACCTTGAAGCTGTGTTTGTATAGCAGACATCTTATTTTTGTTTATGTGGAGTGGTAGGAAAGTCAGCAATGTAGATTGTGAGTCACTACAATACCACATGTACCCTCATCTCCTTGGCAGCACCGCTGAACCTCACAAATATTTTGTCAAGATAGAGATAAACTCTGACCGCCATCTTGTGGAGGGGTCTGCCATTACCAAGTCACACTGAGTGTGAGGTGGTGATAGAGGAGGAGGGACTGAGAGGGAGATAAAAGCCATGGGCAAATGTTTCTCTCGCCTGAGGATTCTTGTAGAGACTATAGGAGAGATAAAAAACCCACAGATACAAAATTTGTCACCTGACAGGAAAGCTATATTAGTTGAACCTGCAGAGAGGTCTTCCCTTAGTTTGGTTTAGGTTTCTATAGAATGGCGGATCTGGATAGCTATGAGGGAGCATTTGTCCTTCTTATCTTCTTGTTCCCAGATCCCTGAGGCATTTTTCTCACATTCTTCTGAGTTCAAAGAACTCACTGAAAAACAGACAGTCAATATTTATTCTTCCATATTACTCCATTACATACTACACTAGAGCACATTTGTTTTCACAATACTTAATTAGATTTTCCGGAAATGGAAAGCATTTGCTTTTTTATGGATTTACTATCAGTCTAAAATCGAAAAACCTTTCCAATATTTTAATACAAACCAGTTTTAGAGACTCAAGTTAAAGGAATGTGTTCAACGTAGAAATAACACTGATAAAAGAGACTTTCGGTGTGTCCCAGACAGCACCCAGTCTGACAGGATGATCTTTTGGTGAAAATGACTAAGATATGTTATCAAAGGGAGTTGTTTTTTTTTTTTTTTTCCCCTTGAAGTATTTGAAGCGTAGTTTGCTTTTCACTTGACAGGACAACAACAACAGGAACCACGTAACCATTTTTCAGTTAGCAAAGCATTCTTTACAGATGCCTGTCTGGTTGTTCTTGGATGGCTTCAGGGTACAGACACCGTATTTATCTTTTGGAAGTTCTCCACCAGGTCCCAGTGTTTGATCCCAGGAATGGGTGAGGCACATCATGCCTCCTGAAGGGTTTGGCATTTTATTTGCCTGTAATGTGGCATGCTCAGGAACATATCTGGGTGAAGACTTTTTCACTGAATCTAGAACTTTACACGGAGAGGGCAATGGCACCCTACTCCAGTACTCTTGCCTGGAGAATCCCATGGACGGAGGAGCCTGGTAGGCTGCAGTCCATGGGGTCGCGAAGAGTCGGACACGACTGAGCGACTTCACTTTCACTTTTCACTTTCATGCATTGGAGAAGGAAATGGCAACCCACTCCAGTGTTCTTGTCTGGAGAATCCCAGGGACAGGGGAGCCTGGTGGGCTGCAGTCTATGGGGTCGCACAGAGTCAGACACGACTGACGCGACTTAGCAGCAGCAGCAGAGCCTTACAGGACTGCAGCATTCTATGTTTCTAATGTAAATTTGGCAGCAATACCTAGTGCAATATCTGGCACAGAGTAGGCACTGAATGAATGCCCTGAGATAAGAGGGTTGAGTTATCACTCACAACCTAGAAATATACTGAAATTCTTGTAATGATTTCTACAAGAGCCTCAAACAATGGTCCCAAATTTGGCTCTATTACCGTTTGGGGCTGAACCATTCTTTGTTGTAGGGGGCTGTCCTATGCATTGTAGGAGATTTAGCAGCATCCTTGCCCTCCACCTGTTAGGTGCCATTTGCATTCCACAGTTGGGAAAACCGAAAATGTCTTCAAACATTGACAAAATTTCCCACGGGGGCAAAAGTTGGAGTTGCTGTCCTGAACTTCAGTGTGGTTGTGTGGAACAGATCTGGTTTTAGGCATGAGTTGAGTTAGCATGACTAAATAATGAAATATGATATAAGCACCCTGGAAATGCCCTTTTTACCAATAGTATCTCCCCTGATGAGAACATCTTTTAGGAAGGCTTACCATGTTAGCTGGGATAGTTACAGAAAATTGAGAGCAAATGACTAGGCAGTCAGCCAGGGAAATGGTTCTTTTTTGATTTAAAGAGATAGACAGTCACTGAGGAGTCATGCAGTCACTTGTAAAAAGCAGGTGTCCAAGAGATAACGTGGTGTATTTGGGTGGGGGAGAAATGGAAAGGAAATCAGGAGACTTGCACTCTAATCCAGACTTGGCTACTGACCAGCTGTGTCTCATAGGGAAATTCTCTTACACTTGGCTTGTAACAAGAGGGCTGAACTAAGTGACCTCTGAGGTTCTTCCTACCCCTCAGGTGTGAAGAAAATTTGAATTTATTTATCCAATGAATAGCCTGTTATTACCTGTTTTTGCAGAAGAGGAGTAGGGCTTTGAAGAAATGCAATGTAGGAATCAGGAAAATATTGATTAGAAGTATAGGGAGATAAGTAATAGGGTCTTGGGGAATGATAAAATCTGAGATGAGGGTAATGGAGTTTGTGCTAAATCGAAGTCATAATGTATAAAGATGCAAGAGCCATACAGTTGTGCCTGTGTGTGTGTGTGTAGGTTGATGGTGGGGGTGCTGTGTGGGCCACAGCTAGCAAGCTCGTCAGTTTCCACATGACTCCTTAGGGAGGAGGGTTTACTTGGAAGAACAGTCTCTCTTGCCAAATATGAAAACCACCATCATAGATTACTGACAGCAGTGGGCACTCTTGGATGTGTATGGAAGCTCTCAGTGGAGCATTCAGCTGATTTGACTGCATTACCTATTTTGCAGATGTACATGTCAAAGCAGTCCATAAATATTATGTCTTGTGGAAACCAATGTCATGCTTCATTGACTAAGAAAAGTAAAATGGCCTAAAATGTTCTGATATGCAATAACACAGAAACAAGGCTAGGACAAATCTGGCTGGAATTCGAATGTTTGAAGAGTTTTTTAGCCATTTTGGGTTTGATAAAAGAGCAAACTCATTTCATGAAGTAGTCTTATCCTTTCCAAACACAATGTGTATTTGAAAGGAAATTCAACCCATATGTTTTTGATTAATCATCAAAATATTATTTCTTAAGGGTTGTTTGATGTCTAAGAAGTATTTAAACCCTTTGAATAATTTAAAAGAAATATATATATTTTTATTTTATTTTATTTTTTTCTCTTTAAAACAGGAAATCACTTTTTAAAGAGTTTAAATTAGTTTGGACACAAATGAGATTCAGACTTGAAATCCTGACCCTGTAAGATTAGGGAAAGTTTGAAACTTGCCAAAATAGACTCTCCCATTCCTCCCTAAATGTTACCTTCTGATATTATATTGTCATCAGAATACTTGGGTATTGTCCAACAGGGTGAAATATTTTGTTATAGTTTTCTTTCAAGTTATAGGATTCATAACCTCGGTAAACTTTGACTCTCTTCTTCTCTCATTTGCACTGGCCTTTGTATCAGGTAAGCTACTAAATTCTCTACCTCTTTCAATCTGTCTCTTTCTCTTAGATTTCTGTTGCTTCAACCCTTTCAGGCTTTTATCACCTCAGATCTAGATCACAGCATTTACCATCTAGCTGGTGCCTCCCTATGTCTAGTCTCTCCTGGCACCAATCAGATGTATATGTTGTTGCCTTTTAATCCTCACCAAAATCCTCATTAAATCTTGAGTAAAATCCTTACTCTTCTGCTGGAGAACTGTCAGTGGTTCCTAAGGCCAGTGAATCCTTTAGTACACATTCAACACTTCTCTTCCCTCGTAGCTCAGTCGATAAAGAATCTGCCTGCAAAGCAGGAGACCCAGCTTCAATTCCTGGGTTGGGAAGATCCCCTGGAGAAGGAAATGGCAACCCACTCCAATATTCTTGCCTGGAGAATCCCATGGACAGAGGAGCCTGGCAGGCCACAGTCCATGGGGTCTCAAGAGTCGAACACGAGCAACCTAACCACTGCTACACTTCTCTGCATTCACTGGCCCAGCCTACTTTTCAAACCTATCAGCCTGTACTGACCAGTAGAGAGTCTCTTCCCAGAGTGACTTGGTTGCTTTGTGAAACACAAGATCTGTAGGTAGGTCTGAGATGTCCTTCCCCCCCTTCCTCCTGCTCATTTAATGAGAATCAACGCCAGTCTCACCTCCTTTCTGATGACTCTTGCCTCTGCTATTATTCCTTCCTTAGAGTTCATCACACTTTCTTGTGCCACTTGTCTTTCTGTGTTGGTGTCTGATCTAATGCTACTGCATAGAATTACTTCACTTCATAGGTGTCAATGCCTTGCCTCCTTATCTAGAAGAGAGACTTGGTTCTATAGTGGTGATTCTCCACGTATAGTTCCTGAACTGTAGTATCAATATCATCTGAAAATTTGTCAGACCTCTAATTTCTTAGGCCCCACCCCAAGACTGCTGAATTAGAAATTCTAGGTGTGGGTCCCAGGATGTTGCATTTTAACAAGCCTTCCAGATGATTCAATTGCATGCTCAAAGTTGAGAACTGCTGTTGTAAAGGAAGAGACTAATTTTATACTTCTTTGTATCCTGCACAATGCCAGGACAAAGCTAAAAATACAGAAATTATTAAAATTCCAGAAAACTTGAATTTTAAAACAAGTTCTCAATGACAGGCAAAGAAGAGAATGAGAACACAAGGTTTTTTAAATGAAATTTTAAGAAATAAAAGCTACTCTTTCTTACTGATGGTCATGGAGGATTAAGTAATTCACAAATTTATGAATAATCCTTTTAATAAGAACTTCTTCATTTTTCTTTTTTCCTTTTTAAAGAACTTTAGTATTATTTAGCATTGAGTAATCAGATGATAGAATTTAGCACATTATGTTCCCAACATTTCCGAAACTGTAAATCTGTAGTTCGTAGATGATTTTTTTCTTTGGAGGTTGTTTGCTTGATGGCCACATGTGAGCCTAGAAAATAATTTCCTTTTCTTCTGTTTTTCCTTAAAATCCTTTCTTATAGCTTAGAATACTTATGCAGAGGTGAATGTTGAGACATAATAAAAAAGTAGTGATATACAGAAAAATCAATCATTTGTGTATATCTGTGTACCACCAAGGAATAAATAACTTACTGTTTCTCAAGAAGTGTAAATATTGTATTCTTGTCTTCTCTGTCCTCCTCCAATTTATACACAGCACCACAGTTTATAAGCTTCAGTGCTGTGGCGAGCCTTAACCCAGTCATATTTTTTCTGTACTCCTCAGTAAAGTTTTACAGTCAGGGATGAACCCTATAAAGTGCCTGTGTCTGGCAGGCCTACCTATTGGGCAAGCCCACAATTGCCGTGAGCCAGTTTGACAACACTGGTACACGTGAGCCCAGGCAGATGACAGAGGAGCCAAGGTCTATTTCAGTTTCCATTGGTAACAACCTGTGAGCCTGGCTTTTGATTAGAGGCAGCAACCCAGTTAATTAGCATGGCACTGAAGAAAACATTTGTGCTTTGGAGTTGGGCAGACCTGAGTTTGAAATTCAGCTCTATCTCTAGCCATTTGCTTCCTATTATTTTTTCCGTTTGAAATGAGGTTCCTATTATCAGTCCTTTAGGGTTGTTGAAGAAGGTATGGCTTATGTATCCAAAGTACACGGCTCAAGTCGGATGTTCAGTAAGTGGGAGTTACTATTGTTAGTCTCTCATAATTACTGTTTTTAATTTTGAATCTTAAATATATAACTCCAATGAAGTCATCCCCTATCTGGCTTTTTTGCTTTCAGAGAGCTGTTTCTAATTGTTCTCCTCTAACAGTGACTGGGTTACGTTGACATAAAGTGTGTTGAACAATTTTTTTTCTTTTTCTCTGATCTTCTTCACTAAAGTTGTACCTATTGAATTTCTAGAAAGCAGGTGGGTACCTAATCAGTGCTGTATCATTTATTCAGAAATCAAATCTGTCTGCACCTTCCTTCTTTTATTGAACTAGTATTTATTGAATGCTTACTCCATGGCAGGCTCTGAGGATACAGAAGTGTGCATGGGAATTAGAGTATGGTCTATTTAATTTCAGTCAATAGAGAGCAGAAGTGAAAATTTGTGCCTAGAATTATCCTATTGTGCAGATTGTTCCTACAAACTGGATTTAGGAGTCAGGTATATACCTACGTGGTGAGATTTTCCAGGACTTAATACAAAGCATTTCCCTCATCTGTAGTTTACCTGATGTTTCCACCACTAGAGTTAATGCTTCTCAGGGACTTGGCTCTTTTATCCTCTGCTGAAGGAGAGCGTGAACTGGAAATAATACTTTTCCCCTGTAGTATTCTCTGAACAGATTAAAAAAAATTAACTTACCAGATCAGCAAAGCTATACTTAGCAAAGAATAGAGAAGTAAGATCATAAACATACTAAAAATTTGCTCTGGTTGGGAGGCCATCTGGAGAGAATGGCTGGGACAAATGCAGACAGGCAGGCAGGCCAAGATGGGAGGCCTTGGGCAGTTAGGGTATGTGATAACCTCCAAGAGGCCCCCAGTGATTCTTGTTTCCTGTTACTTGCAGTTGTGTGGTTTCTACCACTTTGCTGCTTCTGCTGCTGCTGTTTAGTGATTAATTCATATTCAACTCTTTACGACCCCATGGACTGCAGCCCACCAGGCTCCTCTGTCCATGGGATTTCCCAGGCGAGATATTGGAGTGGGTTGCTATTTCCTTCTCCAGGGTATTTTCCTGACCTAGGGATCGAACCCTTGTCTCTTGCTTGACAGGTGGATTCTTTACTGCTGAGCCACCTGGGAAGCCCTTGTAGCACTTTGAGTGAGGGTTAATTTGTAACTAATAGGACATTATGAAAATAATTCTCAAAGCTAGGTCCCACTGAGATTTCTGCATTACTCACTTCTTAAAAAACTGTTATTTATTTGGCTGCACTGGGTCTTGTGGCAGTTGTGGCATGCAGGAATCTAGTTCCTTGACTAGGAATCAAACCTGGACCCCCTCCATTGGGAGTGCAGAATTTTAACCACCAGACCTGCATTACTCACTCTTAAATCAGTCATTCTGGGGAAAGTCAGCTGTCATGGTTTGAAGACACTCAAGCAGCTTTATAGAGAATTTCTTTTGGTGAAGATCTCAGGCCTTCTGCTAACAATCAGTACACATTAGTGGGTATATGCCTGAGGTATGTTGGAAGTGAATTCTCCAGCCCGAATGAAGCCTTTGACTATTTGACAACAGTGTCACGAGAGACCTGCAGGTAGAATTAAAATTCCTGGCATACAGAAACTACGTGATAATAAATATTGACTGTTTTAAACCACTAAATTGTGGGGTAATTTGTAACTAATACAGGGCCCAGTGTATGGTGCTAGATTCCTGGAAGAAAATTTTGGGTAAAGTTAAGGAGGGAGATGTTGAAAGGGAACATCGGACAGGTCAGACACATTTTTGCACTTCGTAGAGCTGGTGCTGGGAATGGTGGTGGGGGAGGAGAAAATGAATTTAACACTCAATTCCCACAGTACATGGAAGGAAAAAAAAAAAGGGCTAAATGATGGACATTAGTTTGGGAAGGACTCCTAAATACGAAAACTTGAAAATGGATCTACCTTTCAACACTATGTGAAGTTTTAAAAATTGACTTTTGCTTGGATTTCATCAAACGGTGTAATCATAGTATTAGAGGTAAAAAAAATTTTCTGGAAACCCTTTAGGCCTTCTCTTTCTTTTCCCATGGAAGACACTAGGTAAAACTACCAAAGGCTATTTCACCTTTTAAGAGTCAGCATGCCAATGAAAGCAGCAGTTTCCGAAGCTTGGCAGAAGGTTTCGCATTCATTTAAACAAAAGGGGCTCTTTCTAAAATTATCTGCAACTATATTAAGGTATGAATCACTTTTGTAACTCCAGGAAGGACTTCAGTGACATATTGAGCATCTAGGTAAGAAGGCCTTGTATTAGAGATTAAAAAAAAAATTTTTTTTTTAAACAAATTGCTTTCTTTCTAAGTGGTTTTAGAACTGTCAGTGTTTTCTGTGTTTTTAATTGAGGAAAAGGATGAAGTTCTTTGGAGAGGGGCAAGGCAGGAAATCAGTAATGATTCATACCACTTTTTCACATTCTTCTCTGACGAGTTTTAATCACAAATCTGGGTCCACTTGTATAACAAAAACATTAAAAGTGGGTGTTTTAAACTGTGTCTTTTTATTAATCATGTATTCGGTCTTGTAAATAATACACGCAAGTACATCCTTGTTACGTCAGTTGGAAACAGTGATTAACTAACTAGCTGTTTAGCTAGGAGTCTAGAGTATCTTGGAATTTTATATATAGTTCTGAAATAGCTGTGTGTTTTCTTGTGTGTCATTTAATTTGATTTAGGCAAATATTTTAAGTTTTAATTGATTTTTAATTTTAATGATCCTTTCTATCTAATGCCAGTTTCTAAGACCCTAAAGACAGTTTTCTATGCCACAAAAGCTTTTTGAAAGAAGGGCACATTTATTTGTAAGAAGTACACTTTATTATCTCTAAGTCCCTTTGATATCACTGAAAATGGTTTTACTTTAGTTTTCCCTTCAGCCTCCTTCCTTTTCCCCTTTGTTTCTACGGGGATGAGGTAATCCCGGGTTTGGAGTCTTTTGTGATGGAAATGATTGTGACCACGCAGACACAGCATAATATTTACCAGGAATAAGAGAAAAAGAAATATGAATAGTGCTGTTCACGAAGCAGTTGAAAATACTCAAGTCCATCATTTGCAGAGAGAAAAATGCCACTTAGCATATTCATTATTAAGTGACTGAAACATCAGTTCAGTTCAGTCGCTCAGTCATAGTATGTACATATTAAGTTATGAACCAAAATTGAGTGGGAGGAGATGAGTGAAATTTAAAAATTATGACAAGTAGATGAGATGGACTGACGTTAAGGAGGCCAGATGTAGTATTCACAATGCAGTAATATAGTGCAGGACATTCATAAGTGGAGTGAGAAAGTTATGTGGTGCTGAGCAGGCTCAACAGATGAGTAGGGGCATATGTAAATACAGTAGCTAGCTCAGTTGTAGATTCTAGAGCAGGACTTAGAGAACTTTTTTCTGTAAAGGGCCAGATAGTAAATGTTTTTAAGGTTTCAGTCACAACTGCTCAGCTCTGCAGTTGCAGCAGAAAGCTGTCATAGCACATAAATGGATGAACATAACTGTGTTCCAATAAAATTTTATTTACAAAAACAAGCTGCAGACCAGATTTGGCCTGTGAGCTGTAGTTTGCCAATTTCTATTCTACAGTACATAATTTTTCTTATTTACTTGTTTGTAGCTCAATGCATTGCATAAGGTTTGAGGCCTTATAGGAATTTATAGGGCTTCCCTGGTAAAGAGTCTACCAGCCAATGCAGGAGGCAAGGGTTCAGATTTCCTGATCTGGAAAGATCCCGCATGCTGCAGAGCAGCTAATCATGTGTGCCATAACTGTGGAGCCTGTGTTCTAGAGCCTGGGAGCGGCAGCTGCTGAAACCTGTGTGCCCTAGAGCTTGTGCTCTGCAACATGAGAAGCCACCACCGTGAGAAGCCCACGTACCATAACTAGAGGGTAGCCCCTGCTTGCCACAACTAGAGAAGAGCCCGCGCAGCAAGAGGGACCCAGCACAGCCAAAAGTGAATAAATAAATTCTTTTAAAAAAGAATTTATACAACACTAGATGCATATGGCAAGTTAGAGGGTCACTGGGACCTGCTGAGATTTTGTGGGTAGGAATTGAGTCAGCTCCTGTTTACCCTAGATTGAGTGCATACATTGCTAGCACCAGGGAGTAACTTGGGAGCAAAACCAGTGTCTGTGGACCATTCTGTTTCCCTTTCACTGACTATTACACATAGCCTGCCCTGAGGACCTGCTTAGATGCCCTTCATATGGACATTGGTAGAAGCCTTCCAGATTCGGTAGCTAATTTATCTCCCAGTGATCATTCAGAAAGATTATGCTCAATTCCTATTTGACTACCGGCAAAGAAACCCCTCTTTTCAGTGACTTGGAATACAGTTAGATGCCCTGAGAAAGAAGGTGGGGCCCTCAGCACCTGAGGAGTGATGGTGGGACAAGGGGAATCTGCATTTATACTGGGGTGTGATTAAACAGGACTAACTCAACCCCTCCATCCCCTACCAAATGTAACAGAAATAAAACATCCCCTCTATTTATGTGTATGTCCCTTAATAATGCCTTTTTCAGTGACCTATCCTAAGAAAAATTCTAGAGTAGCTGGTAAAAATTTATAAATTATATTTGAATTTCAGTCTAATTTATTAAATAGGAAATTGGAAAGAAGTTAAACATCCAAAGCACTCTAGAATTGATGCTTTTGAACTGTGGTATTGGAGAAGACTCTTGAGAGTCCCTTGGACTGCAAGGAGATCCAACCAGTCTATCCTAAAGGAAATCAGTCCTGAATATTCATTGGAAGGACTGATGCTAAAGCTGAAGCTCCAATACTTTGGCCACCTGATGTGAAGAACTGACTCATTGGAAATCCTCAAGCTGGGAAAGATTGAAGGGAGGAGGAGAAGGGGACAACAGAGGGTGAAATGGTTGGATGGCATCACCAACTCCATGGACATGAGTTTGACTAAAGTCCAGGAGTCAGTGATGGACCAGGAGGCCTGGCATGCTGCAGTCCATGGGGTCGCAAAGAGTCGGACACGACTGAACTGAACTGAACTGAATATCCAACAAGAGAATAGGGAAATATGCTATATATGAGGTGAAAAATATGTCGTCTTTAAAAACTGCTTTTGAAGATAATTTTATGACAGGCAAATGCTCAATATATTTTTAAGTAAATATAACAGAAAAAAGTATGATCTTAATTTTGTTGAAAAATATAGGAAGAAGTGTAGGAGACAATACATCAGGCAGGAGACTACTATTTACCGAAATCCTCTCTTTACTTCTTCCTGATATACAGCCACACTACATTTCCTAACGTCCCTTGCATTTATGTGTGACCATATGACTAAGCTCTTTCCAGAGGAATATGAAATAAATGAGGTATTTCACTCTCAGAGTTTGCTTACAAAAATCTCTTACGCATAAAAACCTCCTGCTCTTTTTAACTACCGTCAGTTGACTAGAATTCAGTACTCAGGGCAACCTTGAAAGTCACGTGTTGGAAATGGCAGCATGTCCATCAGCTTGGGCTTCCCAGGTAGCTCAGTGATAAAGTGTCAGCCTGCCAGTGCAGAAGACACAGGGTTGGTCCTTGGTCCGGGAAGATCCCACACGCTGCAGAGCCGCGAAGCCTGTGCTCTGCAACTACTGAGCCTGTTCTCCGTACCGGGAAGAGCAGCTAGTGAGTTCTGGTGCAGCAGCTTCGGAAGCCCTCATGCCCTGGAGACTGTGCTCAGCAACAAGAGAAGCTGCTGAAATGAGAAGTCCTACTCCACAGCTAGAAAGTAGCCCCACTCACCACACCTGGAGAAAAACCCACGCAGAAGCAAAGACCCACCATAGTCAATCAATAAATAAAATTATGTGAAAAAAATATGGGCCAGGAAAAGCATAAATTAATGTGGAGGGTGAAGAACCAATGTATGTACAACATATAAGCCATTATGTCCTACACAGTTTTTGAAAACTGAGTGTAAGTTAACTCTGACTTTCTTGTCAACCAAAGTGATTAGTTAAATGATTAATACATCAGTTTCTTATATGTACAGATGTTCCTTTTGACAATTAGCTCTGAAAGAAATTAGCAATGTCCTCAGCAGTATCCATAAGAAAATATCAGAATGCAATTTATAGTGCTGCTTCTGGATTAACTAAAAGGACTCTGAATGAAAACAAACTTTAGGAAAGAAAAGAAAAAGTGAGATTTACAGCTTGACAATAAGACATGGGAGATGATGGCCCTACTGATCCAGGAAGGAAACCTGTGTCTAGAGAAATCCTGGGAAATTCTGTCCTTCAAATAGGCCTTCATTAATATCCTTGATCTTCATAAGCCTTTTTTTTCTTTAATGTTAGATTTTAATGCCCCAGTGTAAGGTACTTTGAAAAATCTTTGACGTGTAGTTGGTTTACAATGTTGTATTATTTTCTGGTGTACAGCAAAGTGATTCAGTTATATATATTCTTTTTCATGTTTTTTTTTCTATCATAGTTTATAACAGAGTATTGAATATAATTTCCTGTGCTCTATAATAAGACCTTGTTGTTTATCTATTTTATATATAATAGTTTGTATCCACTAATCCCAAATTCCTAATTTATCCCTCTCCTACCTTTTTCCCCTTTGGTAACTGAGAATTCATTTTTTATGTCTGTGAGTCTGTTTCTGTTTTGTAAATAAGTTCATTTGTATCATTTAGATTCCAGATGTAACTGATATCATATGGCATTTGTCTTTCTCTCTCTGAATACTTCACTCAGTATAATAATATTTAGATCCATCCATGTTGCTTTAAATGGCATTATTTTATTCTTTTTTTATGGCTAGTGATGGCAACCCACTCCAGTGTTCTTGCCTGGAGAATCCCAGGGACGGGGGAGCCTGGTGGGTTGCCCTCCGTGGGGTCGCACAGAGTCGGACACGACTGAGGCGACCTAGCAGGAGCAGGAGCGGCAGTGTTCCATTATATCTATATACCACGCCTTCTTTATTCTTTCATCTGTTGATGGACATTTGTGTTGCTTCTGTGTCTGGGCTATTGTAAATAATACTGCTGTGAACATTTGGGGTGCATGCAGCTTTTCACATTAGAGTTTTTTCTGGATATATGCCCAAGAGTGGGATTGCTAGAGCATATAGAAACTATTTTTTTTGTTTTAAGGAAACTCCATGCTGTTTTCCATTGTGACTGCAGCAGTTTACATCCCCGCTAGTAGTACAGGAGGGTTCCCTTTTCTCCACAACCTCTCTGGCCTTTGGTATTTGTAGACTGTGTTTTATTAATTGTCCATTTTTAAATTGATTTTTAATTGGAGGATAATTGCTTTACGGTGTGATATTGGTTTCTGCCATACAACTGTGTGAATCAGACATTAAGTATGCATATGTCCCCTCCCTCTTGAAGCTCCTTTCCCCACTCCACCTCACCCTACTCCTCTAGTTTGTCACAGAGCCCCAGGTTGAACCCCCTGCGTTGTATAGCAACTTCCCAGTAGCTATCTAATGTAAATAGTGCTGGAAGGAATATTGCAGTACATATGTCTTTCTGAATTATGGTTTTCTCAAGGTATATGCCCATTAGTGGGATTGCTGCATCGATGATAGTTTTGTCCCTAATTTTTTTAAATTAATCTTTTAAAAAATTAATTTATTTTAATTGGAGGCTAATTATTTTACAGTATTGTAGTGGCTTTTGCCATACATCGACACGAATCAGCCATGGGTGTACATGTGTCCTCCATCCTGAATCCCCCGCCCACCTCCTTCCCCATCCCGTCCCTCAGGGTCATCCCAGTGCACTGGCTCTGAGCACCCTGTCTCATGCATCAAACCTGGACTGGTGATCTAGTTCACATTTGACAATATACACGTTTCAGTGCTGTTCTCTCAAATCATCCCGCCCTCACCTTCTCCCACGGAGTCCAGAAGTCTCTTTTGGCTGTCTCTTTTGCTGTCTCGCATATAGTGTCATCGTTACCATCTTTCTAAATTCCATATATATGTGTTAATATACTGTTTTGGTGTTTTACTTTCCAACTTACTTAACTCCGTGTAATAGGCTCCAGTTTCATCCATCTCATTAGAACTGATTCAAATGCATTCTTTTTAATGGCTGAGTAATATTCCATTGTGTATATGTACCACAGCTTTCTTATCCACTGACGTCTGCCAGTGGATGTCTAGGTTGCTTCCATGTCCTGGCTATTGTAAACAGTGCTGTGATGAACATTGGGGTACACGAGTTGTAATAATACATATTCATGTAATTTACTGGGTAGTATTATTAACTTTTGACATTTATTAGACATCAGTTATATCCTCAATACTGAATGCTGATAAACAGAGTCTTTCAGAGATACTGATTCTAAAAAATTCCAAGAAAAATACTTAGAAAGATTGATAACACAGGCATGGGGTAAAAAAGGAATTTTGTATATTCATGAATAGGAATAGTAAATATTATTAAGATGTTAATTTTCCCCAAATTGATTTATAAAGTTAATGCAAACCCAGTCAAAATATCTGTAGACTTTTTGTTTTTTTTTGGACAGATTGATTCTACACTTTATGTGGAAATTCAAAGAATTTAGAAAAATCAAAAATATTTTAAAAGGGAAGAACAAAATTGGAAGATTCAGTTCAGTTAGTCGCTCAATCATGTCTGACTCTCTGCGACCCCATGAATTGCAGCACTCCAGGCCTCCCTGGCCATCACCAACTCCCAGAGTTCATCCAAACTCATGTCCATCGAGTTGGCGATACCATCCAGCCGTCTCATCCTCTGTCGTTCCCTTCTCCTCTTGCCCCCAATCCCTCCCAGCATCAGAGTCTTTTCCAATGAGTCAACTCTTCGCATGAGGTGGCCAAAGTACTGGAGTTTCAGCTTTAGCATCAGTCCTTCCAAAGAACACCCAGGACTGATCTCCTTTAGAATGGACTGGTTGGATCCTTGTAGTCCAAGGGACTCTCAAGAGTCTTCTCCAACACCACAGTTCAAACGCATCAATTCTTTGGTGCTCAGCTTTCTTCACAGTCCAACTCACATCCATACATAACCACTGGAAAAACCATAGCCTTGACTAGACGGACCTTTGTTGGCAAAGTAATATCTCTGCTTTTGAATATGCTAT
Source organism: Ovis canadensis (assembly GCF_042477335.2). Classification (NCBI taxonomy): domain Eukaryota; kingdom Metazoa; phylum Chordata; class Mammalia; order Artiodactyla; family Bovidae; genus Ovis; species Ovis canadensis. The sequence goes on from NC_091260.1 coordinate 38,723,431, forward strand.
CTAGGTTGGTCATAACTTTCCTTCCAAGGAGTAAGCGTCTTTTAATTTTATGACTGCAATCACCATCTGTAGTGATTTTGGAGCCCCCCAAAATAAAATCTAACACTGTTTCCACTTTTTCCCCATCTGTTTCCCATGAAGCTGAAACTCCAGTACTTTGGCCACCTCACGCAAAGAGTTGACTCATTGGAAAAGACTTTGATGCTGGGAGGGATTAAGGGCAGGAGAAGGGGACGACAGAGGATGAGACGGCTGGATGGCATGACTGACTGATGGATGTGAATCTGAGTGAACTCTGGGAGTTGGGATGGACAGGGAGGCCTGGCATGCTGCGATTCATGGGGTCGCAAAGAGTCGGACACGACTGAACGACTGAACTGAACTGAACTGAACTGATGGGACCAGATGCCTGCTGCTGCTGCTGCTGCTGCTAAGTTGCGTCAGTCATGTCCGACTCTGTGCGACCCCATAGACAGCAGCCCACCAGGCTTCCCTGTCCCTGGGATTCTCCAGGCAAGATAACTAATTTCGAGACTTATGATAAAGCACTAGTAACCAGGACAATACAATATATTATTGGTGTAAAAATAGACCAATAAATCAATGGAACAGAATAAAAAGTCCACAAAAAGACCCATGCATATATGGCCAATTAATTTTCAGAAAATCAAAATAATACAGTGGGGGAAAGAATGATCATTTCAACAAATGGTGCTGGAGCAATTGGATAGATGTGTACAGAGATATAAACCTCTACCATTATCTCACATCATGTACACAAATTAGCTCAAAATGGGTCATAGACCTAAATATAAGAGCCAAAACTGTAAAATCCCTAAGTTCAAACATATAAGAAAATTTTATGAAACATTTCAGATGGTAAACTTGAGGCTCTGGGAACCCGTACCACCATTCAAATTTTTCTGTCGCTCCTCAGCACCTAGCACAGAGCCTGGTTACAGAAGATATCCAAGGGCTACTGGAAATGAGATGTAGATTTTTTTCTCTTATATGTCACATCTCTGGTATATTCTCTTAGGATTGAGCTTCACTTCTTTCATACTGTACTGGTGGAAAATGCGGACCTCCATAGCATCAACCCCAGAGGGAAGATCACTAATACTCCTTTTCTTGGGATTTTCTCAAAGCACTTCTGAGCTGAAATAATGGGACTCTTAAATTTTCACTCATAGTTTGGTGTTGCTTCAGCTCCTACTCTAGACTGGATCTAGTGGTTGTGCTGCTCCCTGGCCACCCAGGCTGAGGCCCTGAGAAAACATAGAGAGTCAGAGTGCTCAGGTTTATCAGTGAGAGGGTGACTTATCCCAGGGTAAGAGTTATTCCAAAGGAATATAGGAAGGTGTGCTTAAATCACCATAAACAAGTAAAACATCTGTTTTTAAAGTATGCCAAGGAAGGATGTGATGCTATTTTTATAAGCAGTGCAGAATTTCTTTTTTTCCTGTTCTCTGAATTAGAGGTCTCCAATTTACTTTGCTCATAGTCTAGACAAACCCTAGTAAGAAATACTGCAACTGAGAACATTTTTGTTTTTCCTTTTTTAAAGTCTCACCATGGTGTGTGTGTGTGTGTGTGTGTGTTTTAATTACTAGAGACATATTCACTTAAAACTTTAGTTGATCTAAAATGATGATGAAAAGGTCAAAATAACCAGAAAACAACCCCCAAAGAATGAACAAAATAGTAATAAGTGCATAACTATCAATAATTATTTTCAGGGTAAATGGACTAAATGCTATAATCAAAGACGTAGAGTGGCTTAATGGGTAGAGAAATAAGACATACACACACATACTGCCTATAAGAGACTCATTTTTTTATCTAAAGACACATACAGACTGAAAGTGAGGGCATGGAAAAAGGTATTCTGTGGAAACAGAAACAAAAAGAAAGCTGGGGTAGCAATACTATACCAGAAAAATAGACTTTAAAACAAATAATATAGCAAGAAACAAAGAGAGACACTACATAATGATAAATGGATCAATTAAACAAGAAGATATAATAATTTAAAATATGTATGCACCCAACATAGGAGCACCTAAGTAGATAAAGCAAATTTTAATAGACATCATAGAAGAAATTGACAGCAACAAAATAATAGTGGGGGACTTTAATATCCCATTTACATCAGTGGATGGGTCATCCAGACAGAAAATCGATGAGGAAACACTGGCTTTAAATGACACATTAGACTAGACGAACTTGATAGACAGATAGGACATTCCATCACAAAGCAGCAGAATCTGTATCCTTTTCAAGTGCCCATGGAGCATGCTCCAGAATAGATTGCATGCTAGGACACCAAATAGGCAGTATATTCAAGATTGAAATCACATTAGTCATCTTTTTGGAGCACAGTGCTATGAGCCTAGACATTAACTATAAGAAAAGTATTATAAAAACACAACTTGGAGGCTGAATAATATGCTACTAAACAACCAATGAGTCACTGAAGAAATTAAAGAAGAAATAAAAGAAAATACCTGGAGACAAATGAAAATGAAAACACAGTGATCCCAAATCTGTGGGATGCAGCGGCAGCAATTTTAACGGGAAGCTTAAGGCAACATAACCCTACCTCAAGAACAGCAAAAAATCTCAGATAAACAAGCTAACCTTGCTCCTAAAGGAACTAGAGGAAGAACAAAGACCAAATTAAGTAGAAGGAAAGAAATCACAAAAATCAGAGCAGAAATAAATCACATAGAGACTGAAAACATGATAGAAAAGATCAGTATAAAAGAGCTAGTTTTTTGAAAAGAGAAACAAAATTGATGATCCTTTAGGGCTTCCCTGACAGCTCAGTTGGTAAAAAAAATCTGCCTGCAGTCAGTGCAGGAGACCCTGGTTTGATTCCCGGGTTGGGAAGATCCCCTGAAGAAGGGATAGGCTACCCACTCCAGTATTCTTGGGCTTCCCTTGTGGCTCAGCTGGTAAAGAATCTGTCTGCAGTGTGGGAAACCTGTGTTCAATCCCTGGGTGGGAAAGATCCCCTGGATAAGGCAAAGGTGACCCACTCCATTATTCTGGCCTGGAGAATTCCATGGAATGCACAGTCCATGGAATTTATTTCTGTGGTTTACAGAAATAAATAATATAGAGACTAAAAACACAATAGAAAAGATCAACGTAAAAGAGCCAGTTTTCTGAAAAGATAAACAAAATTGATGATCCTTTAACCAGGCTCATCAAGAAAAAAGAGAGCCCAAATCAGTAAAATCAGAAATGAAAAGGAAGTTACAACTGACACCAGAGAAATGTAAAGGACTTTGCAGGCTAAGTTGCTTCAGTTGTCTCCCACTCTTTGTGACCTTATGGATTGTAGACTGCCAGGCTCCTCTGTCCATGGGATTCTCCAGGCAAGAATGCTGGAGTGGTTTACCATTTCCTCTTCCAGGGCATCCTTCTGACCCAGGGATCAAACTCACATTTCTTGTCTTCTGCATTGGCAGGCAGGTTCTTTATCACTAGTGCCCCCTGGGAAGCCAACAAAAGGCCATAAAGTATTATTAATGAGCAATTTTATGCCAATAAAAAGGACAACCTAGAAGAAATGGGCAAATTTCTAGAAATGTACAATCTCCCTGGACTGAATCAGGAAAAAATATAAACTATGAACAAATCAAGTACCAGTAATTAAAGAAACTACCAACAGACAGAAGTCCAGAGCTATATGGCTTCACAGGTGAATTCTAACAAACATTTAGAGAAAAACTAACATCTGTATTTCTCAAATTATTCCAGAATATTGCAGAGGAAGGAATGCATCCAAGTGCATTCTCTGGGGCCAGCATTAACTTGATAGCAAAACCAGACAAAGACAGCACAAAAGGGGAAAATTATAGATCAGTGTCACTGGAGAACATAGATGCAAAGATCCTCTGCAAAATATTAGCAAATCATAGCCAACAATACCTTAAAAATATCATACAACCTGATCAAGTGAAATTTATCACAGAAATGCAAGGACGGTTCGGTATCCACAAATCAATCAACATGATACACCACAATAACAAATGGAAGAATGAAAATCATGTGACCATCTTAATAGATGCTGGAAAAGTGATTGACACAGTTCAACATCCATTTATGATAAACACTCTCAACAAAGTGAGTATAGAGGGAACATACCTCCACGTAATACAGGCCATATATGACAGACCCATAGCTAATATCCTACTCAGTGGTGAAAAGCTGAAAGCACTTCCTCTAAGAACAGGAATAAAACAAGGATGCTTACTCTTGTCACTTTTATTCAACATAGTAATGGAAGTTCTAGCCAAGCAGTCAGACAAGAAAAGGAAATAAAAGGAATCCAGTTGGAAAGGGAGAAGTAAAACTGTTGCTGTCTGCAGATACTATACATAAAAAATGCTAAATATGCCACCAAAAAGTACTAGAACTCATCAATTCATTCAGTAAAGTTTCAGGTTATGAAATTGATATACAGGAATCTTATGTTTCTATACACTAACAGCAAAGTAACAGAGAAATTAAGAAAACCATCCTATTCATAATCACATAAAACAAATAAAACATCGGAATAAATCTAACTAAGGAGATAAAAGACTTGTACTTGGAAAGCTATAAAGCACTGATGAAAAAAGAGATGATACAAATAGGTGGAAAGATACACCACGCTCATGGATTCGAACAGCAATATTGTGGAAATGACCATACCGCCCAAGGCAATCTGTAAGTTTGGTGCAGCCCCTTTCAAAATACCGATGGCCTTTTTCATGGAACTAGAAGAAATAACTCTAAAATTTGTATGGAAACACAAAATATCCTGAATAGCCTAAATGATTTTAAGAAAGAAGAACAAAACAGGACATACCACACACCCTTATTTGAAGTTATACTACAAAGCTACAGTAATCAAAATAGTATGTTACTGGCACAAAAACAGACACATAGATCGATGGAACTGAATAGAGAGCTCATAAACGAACACACACTTCTATGGGCAATTAACCTGTTACAAAGGAGGTTATAATATATAATGGAGGAAGGATAGCTTCTTCAATAAATGTATTGTAAAACTGTGCAGCTACATGCAAAGGAATCAAACTAGATTACTTTTTCATACCACATAAATTAAAAAAAATTAAAGACTTAAATGTAAGACCTGAAACCATAACACATCTGAAAGAAAACAGAGGCAGTAAGCTCTTTGACACTGGTCTTAGCAATAATTTTTTGGATGTGACTCTTCAAGCAAGGAAACAAAAGCAAAAATAAACCAATGGGACTAGATTAAACTCTAAAGTTTTGTAAAATGAAGGAAGTTATCAACAAAATGGAAAAGCTGCCTACTGAATGTGAGAAGATATTTGCATTGGAAACCATATATCTGACTAAGAGTTAGTATTCAAAACATACAAAGAACATATACAACTCAACATCAGGAAAGCAATCTGATTGAAAAATAAGGAGAGGACCTGAACAGACATTTTTCTGAAGAAAACATACAAATTGCCAAGAGGCATCTGAAAAGATTGGCTTAACATCAATAATCATCAGGCAAATGCAAATCAATATTACAGTGAAGTATCACCTCACGCCTGTCAGAATGGCTGTTATCAAAAAAAAAAAAACCAAAACAACAACAAATAAGAAGTATTTGTAAGAATGACAAGAAAAGGGAACCCTTACGCACTGTTAGTGGGAATGTAAATTGGTACAGCCACTATGGAAATTCCTCAAAAAAAGTGAAAATAGAACTACCATATGCTCCAGCAGTTCCACTTCTGCATATCCAAAAAAAAAAAAACCAAAAATATTAACTGAAAACAGTATGCACACCTCTATGTTTATTGCAACATTGTTTACAATAGCCAAGATATGGAAACAGCCTAAGTGCCCATCAGTAGATGAATGGATAAAGAAGATGTGGGGTGTGTGTATATATATGTGTATGTGTATTTGTTGTTGTTGTTCAGTCACTAAGTTGTGTCTGACCCTTTGCAACCCCATGGACTGTAGCACACCAGGCTCCTCTGTCTTCCACTATCTCCTAGAGTTTGTTCAAATTCATGTCTATTGAGTTAGTGATGCTATCTAACTGTCTCATCCACTACTGCCCCCTTCTCCTTTTGCCTTCAATCTTTCCCACCATGAGTCTTTTCCAGTGAGTCAGATCTTCGTATCAGGTGGCAAAAGTATTGGAGCTTCAGCTTCAGCATCAGTCCTTCCAGTGAATATTCTGAGTTGATTTCCTTTAGGATTGACTGGTTTGATCTCCCTGCAGTCCAAGGGCCTCTAAAGAGTCTTCTTCTCTAGCACCACAATTTGTAAGGTATATGTGTAATATTGGGGCTTCCCTGGTGGCTCAGATGGTAAAGTGTCTGCCTGCAGTGTAGGAGACCCAGGTTCAATCCCTGGGTTGGGAAGATCCCCTGGAGAAGGAAATGGCCACCCACTCCAGTACTCTTGCCTGGAAAATTCCATGGACTGAGGAGCCTGGTAGGCTACAGTCCATGGGATCACAAAGAATCAGACACGACTGAGCGACTTCAGTTTCAGTTTATGTAATATATATATATATATATACAAATAATAATATATAATATTATATAATTATATAATACATATGTATACACACACACAAATAGCTAACTCATTGGAAAGGATCCTGATGCTGAGAAAGATTGAAGGCAGAAGGAGAAGAGGGCAACAGAGGATGAGATGGTTGGATGGCATTGTTGATTCAATGGACATGAACTTGGGCTAACTCTGGGAGATAGTGAGGGACAGGGAAGCCTAGCATGCTGCAGTTCATGGGGCCAAAGAGTTGGACACGGCTTAGTGACTGAACAGCAACAACATATATATATATATATATATATATATATGAAATACATATATACACACATATATATATGAAAGGTGTATTATGGGTACATACATATACACGCACAATGGAATATTGCTCACTCATATTGCTCAACATCGCTAATCATCAGGCAGATGCAAATCAATATTACAATGAAGTTTCACCTCGTGCCTGTCAGAATGGCTGTTATCAAAAAGACAACAAATAAGAAGTATTTGTAAGGATGTCGAGAAAAGGGAACTCTTATGTAGTGTTGGTGGGAATGTAAAGAATAAAATCTTGCTAATTGTGACAATATGGATGAACATAGATGATATTATGCTAAGTGAAATAAGTCAGATAGAGAAATACAAATACGGTTTGATCACACTTATATTTGGAATCTAAAAACCAAAACAAATAAATAAGCATAAAACAGAACCAGTCATAAAGACAGAGAAGCAAAAGGATTGTTGCTAGAGAGTAGACGGGAAGGAGAAGGAGAGAAATAGGTGAGAGGGATTAAGAGGTCCAAACTTTCAGTTTCAGAGTAAATGAAATGTACCGTGTGTACATTCATACAGGTGTGGAACGTACAGTGTGGGAAATACAGGCGATAATTATGTAGTATCTTTGTATGGTGACAGATGACAACTAGACTTATGTTGATAATTTTGAAATATATATAAATATCAGATTGCTGTGTTATATACCATAAACTAACATAGTATTGAAGATCAGTTATACTTCAAAAAACATACAAACAAGTGAATGAACTCATAACAAAAGAGACCAGAATTGTGGCTATCAGAGAAGGGGGTGGAGGGAAGGGAATTAAATGAAGACAGTCAAAAGGTACAAACTTCCAGTTATAAGTAAGTACTAGGGATGAAATTTACTTGATAAAAATGATTAACACTGCTGTACCTTATAAATGAAAATTATTAAGAGTAAATCCTGAGTTCTCATCACAAGGAAAAAGTATTTTCTGTTTCTTCAGTGTTTCTGTATGAGTTGATGGATGTTCACTAAACCTATTGTGATAATCATTTCATGATATATATATGTCAAATCATTATGTTGTATATTTTAAACTTATATAGTGCTTATGTCAGTTATAACTCAATAAAGCTGGAAAAACAAAACAAAACTTTAGCTCATGTAGTCCATAGCAGAATCAGCACAAAATCTGAATCCTTGTGGTGAGCTGTTGTCATTCAGAAACTAAAGTCCGGGAACTAAAGAGCCTCTTGATGAAGGTGAAAGAGGATAGTGAAAAGCTGTCTTAAAACTCAACATTCAAAAAATGAAGATCATGGCATCTGGTTCCATCACTTCATGGCAAATAGATGGGGAAACAATGGAAACAGTGACAGACTTTATTTTCTTGGGCTCCAGAATCACTGTAGTTGGTGACTGCAGCCATGAAATTAAAGGAAGCCTGCTCCTTGGAAGAAAAGCTATAGCAAACCTAGACAGTGTATTAAAAAGCAGAGATGTTACTTTGCTGACAAAAGTCTGTCTAGTCAAAGCTATGGTTTTTCCAGTAGTCATGTATGGATTTTAGAGTTGGACCATAAAGAAAGCTGAGCACAGAAGAATTGATGTGTTTGAACTGTGGTGTTGGAGAAGACTCTTGAGAGTCCCTTGGACTGCAAGGAGATCCAACCAGTCAATCCTAAAGGAAATCAATCTTGAATATTCATTGCAGGGACTGATGCCAAGGCTGAAGCTCCAATACTTTGGTCACCTGATGGAAAGAGCTGACTTCATTTGAAAAGACCCTGATGCAGGGAAAGATTGAAGGCAGGAGGAGAAGGGGACGACAGAGGATGAGATGGTTGGATGGCATCACCGACTTGATGGACATGAGTTTGAGCAAGCTCCGGGAGATGGTAAAGGACAGGGAAGCCTGGTGTGCTACAGTACACGGGTTCGCAAAGAGTCGGACATGACTGAGCAACTGAACGACAAATGTGTCTTAATGCTTATCTCTTATATGACAATTACTTAAGCAAGAGCATTGATAGTCATTATATTGTTATATTTAAGGAGTCCTTGGTAACTAAGCAATTTAGTCCCTCATTTCTTCAAATTTACTGCATGTATCTGCTTAGGTATTGTATAAAAACTTATTTTATTTAGGGAGTTAGCAAAAAATTATCTTCAGGCTGGAGAGTTCTGTGTGTGAATGTGTATAAAATTTCTTTGCAGAGACTTTGAGTTTGTAAAACTGTTTTGCTTCTGACTATTTTTACCTTCCCTCACTACCTGCTGCTCTAGATGATTTGAGAATAAGCTGGTTCTTGTCTGAGAGATGGTCATACTGACAGTAGCTGAAGGAAGTTCTGTATATACTATGGAGTTTATGGTTTTCTATAAATTTCAGAGTATCTGAAAGAAGAGCTAGCTTTTTATTTCAGGCACAATAATGTCAATATATTTGGTAACATCTCATTTTACTGCTTTTCACCAAACCAGGTTTCCTAATAGTGTGGTTGACATTTACTTTCCTTTATCGTAAGTAAAGTAAATGAATGAAAAGTCGAGCAGAAGGCCTGGAATGTCTTCTCCATTCACCAAGAGTCGATGAGCATTTTCTTCAGTAGATTTCAGAGAAATAAGATTTGGACTTCAACCAGGTTCTCTGCTACTGCTGCAGTACAGAGGCATTCGTGTATGCTGTTTTTTTAAAAAAAAAATCACTGCTTAGAGAGCAATGGGTGTTGATAGGACCTAGTATGACCTCAGAGAATGCCACCTGAAGCTGGTGGTGGCTTCTGTGTGCTTGGCTTGTCTTCAGTATTGGAGTTTCACTTTGTCTTAGTTTGCTTGGTCTGCCAGAAAAGTACCATAGACTGGGTGACTTAACCAACAGACACTTATTTCTCACAGTTCTGAAGGCTGGAAGTCCAAAATCAGTGTACCAGCATATTTGGTTTTTGGTAAAGCTCCTTTTCCTGGATTGCAGATAGCTATCTTCTTGTCGTACTTTCATATGATAGAGGAAGAAAGAGGGTTCTGGTCTCCTCTCTTTTTTAGGGTACTAATCCCATCACAGGGGCTCTATCTTCATGACTTCATATAAATTTAATTACCCCAAAGACCCCACTCCAAATACCCATCACACTGGGGATTAGGGCTTCAGCATATGGATTTTAGGGTTAAGCATACATTTAGTCCAAGCATACCTCTTGCCTTTAGTTGCATGTGGAGTCTTCCATTGACTTCACTGGATATAAGGCATAAGAACTGAATAAGATTTCACTTGTGCTCCTTATTATTTGCCCTGAAGAGTAAAGGGTCTTGTGAATTTCAGTTCTTATGAATTTGCACTCAAGGGAAAGTTAAATAATTATGATTAAAATCTGACATCCAGAGAGGCCTATGTTAAACATTCCTCATATTTATTGGGGATACCCTGAATAGCACATTGGCAGGAATAGTTTTTTTAAAAATTATGTCAGGCTGGAAGGATTTCACCATTTACTTTTTGATATAAGCAGGTTTTATCCGGCACTTTTACCAACAACTTGACCTACATTTCATGTGGCACAACAACAAATTTCAGTGAAAAATAGAAGCCAAGAATGCTGGATTTAAAACTAGAAATAGTCAAGAGAGGGGGTGTTTATAGGTACTTCTTTCTGTTTACCATCTTAAAATGGATGTAGTACCAATGAAGGTTCTAGGATTTTATTTCAGCCCACATTTAAAATGTTCTGAATAAACGCATGTGGCTTACTTTCAGGGTGTTTACAGAGTACAGTTAAACAGCATTCAATGTCTAGGGTTAACCTCAAAATAGCATGTGTATTACTGGAGTAGAATGTAATCTGAGGAGGACTGGACAGTGAGTCCTTTTCTTCTGTGCTTTTTTATCCAGTCAGTTCCATTAACTCTACTGAAACCTCACTCTTTGGTTCAGTGGTAGCTGATTGTAGGAAATGATATTTATTATCCTTTATCTTTCTGTGTTGGATGGAGGACAGATATTATCAGATACTTTGAAAGCTTTTTAGGAAAATGAGGAAGAAGGAGATTTCTTTTCCTTCTAATAATGCAACAGTTTAAGGATGTAGGCTGTATTCCTTAGGTCAGTGATCAGGTATGCCTAAGTGGAGGGAGATAGTGATATTGTTGACCCATGGTCTGTTGCTTATCTCAGGCCTGGGGAAATAAGCCCAGGGCTAAGGGCCTGGAGTAATGTTTCTCTAGTGTTTCCTCAGAGTAGGAAGCAATTGTATGTTGCCTGGTCCTGTATACTCTGTATTATCTCTCTATATATGTGTTTATCTCTCTGTATGCTAATATATGCTATATTAAGATTCTCTAGGGGATATCCTATTGGTTCTGTTTTTGGAGAACCCTAATGCTGCATATAAGATATAAACAAAATTCCTGAATCGTAAACCCTCATCCTTGTGATATTCACTGGTTTATTTTTATTCCTATTTGAAAAGGTTAAGTATGGGACAGTGAAGAAGACACTGTCTGATCGTGATTTTAGGAATTCTTTATATGCTTATTGGAAATATATCCAGTTGAAACAACCTAAAAGTTCAACACTAGCATATTGGTGAATACAGATTATCAATACAATATTTAACTGTACAATGAACATTATTAAAAATACATTGCAAATAAACATTTACTGATATAGAATTATCTTCATAGTATATGACTAAAGTTAAAAAGTCACTTCAGGGGCTTCCCTGGTGGCTCAGTGGATAAGAATTCGCCTTGCAATGCAAGGGACATGGGTTCGATCCCTAGTCCGGGAATCTTCCACAAGCCATGGAGCAGTTAAGCGTGTGCGCCACAACTGCTAAGTCCATGTGCTGCAGCTGTTGAAGCCCGAGTGCCTAGAAGCCTGTGTTCTGCAACAAGAGAAGCCACTACAGTGAGGAGGCTGTGCGCTGCAAAGTGAAGCGTAGCCCCCGCTCATCACAACTCGAGAAAGTCTGTGAGCTGCAGTGTGATCCAGTGCAACCAAAAAATTTAAAAAAAAGCCACTTAAAAAACATGTAACACTCATAATGAGATAAATATTTATGTATTAGAAGTTCTATCATAGCGTTATTCTATAGAAATATAGCATAAGCCACAAACACAAACCACATATGTCATTTAAAATTTTCTAGTAACTACATTAAAACAAGTAGGAATAAGTGAAATTAATTTTAATAATGTATATTTAAGCAGATATAGCTAAAAATGAAAAGTAAACGTGTTATTCACTCAGTTGTGGCTGACTTTTTGCCACCCCATGGACTGTAGCCTGCCAGGGTCCTCTGTTCATGAAATTCTCCAGGCAAGAATATTAGAGTGGATAGTCATTCCCTTCTTCAGGGGATCTTCCTGACCCAGGGATCAAACCTGGGTCTCCCGCATTGCAGGCAAATTCTTTTTATCATTTGAGCCACCAGAGAAGCCCAAATATAGCCAAGATATTACTAAACATTAATATAACTAACAAATTCTTGATATTTTATGTTTGTATACTATTTTTGAAATACAGTGAGTATTTTTATCATTAAAGCATATTTCATTTCAGACTAGATCTTTTTCATCTGCTAAATTGCTCTTGTGCTTATGGCTGCCATATTGAATAATGCAGAGCAAGAAAGGTATGCATCAAAATATTAATAAGGTTATCTATAGATGGTAGAATTATGGATTCATCTTTTTGCTTGCTCATTTTATATGATAGATGTCTTTATAATAGACATCTGTTGCTTTTATAAGAAGTTAAAACAATCTATGTTTAATTAAAATGTTTCATAGAAAGACTTTAGATCCTGTGATGAAACTCCTATTGGCTTATACCTCTAAGACACCCTCTGGTAGAGGAAGATGTAGTCAGTTTTCAAGACAACTGAAGTTTATAAATGGAGACTCACATCAGTACTGCATGCAGTCAAAGGACTGTGTGTATGCGTGTATGTATATGTACACACGCGTGTGCCTCCAGGTATGTATGTGTATATGTGTGTGCATACATGAATGGAGATGGTGTATAACGGGCTTTCTGTGGACACTGGAAATTCCCGTAGTCATAGACACACGGTGGCCCTGAGGCATGAGCGTCATGGTCTTTCAGTGAGGATTATTAACCTGAAGTTACGGTCCATAGTCTCAAGTGAATCTGTTTTTCTTCACCAGAATATCCTCCCGTTTCTTAGCCCAGGATGACCTGCTGGACTAAACACAAAATCCGAGCTAGATAGTTCTTGGGTTGCGTTGTAGAGGTTAAGCATGAACATTTCAGAGCAGTTAGGGCCAGATTCCCATCAAAAGCAACCTCTTGGGAATTTGGAGTACTCAAGTATTAGCCAAGTTAGGGTCTAGTTCAATATTCTTCTGAAATGACACACTGGAATTATTCAGTCAGAGGGAGCTATGGAATGTACCCTACCACATGATCAGAAAGCCCTGAACTATAAACAATGGAACTATTAGAATGCCAAATGGAGTCATATGGAGATCAGTGACACTTTACATGCTATCATCTTAGTGGCCTCATAACAAACATTGTATTCATTAAAACTTTGCCCTTGGGGTACCTTGACCTAAGTCAATGATGGTCTAAAATACTAGACCACATCATATCTGATTCCTTTGACTTTTATTAAAGTTAATCATGATAAACTCATTTGGTCTTAATGTCAGTGTTATAAGTACTTTATCAGTACTATTTCTCTCCACAGTTTATTATTAATTTTCAGGAGATTCCCAGATGTGCCTGGGATGGAAGTGAAGTAAACATGAACTGATTCCCCGAAGTTCTGATTTGAGCAGTTTGAGCCAATCTGACAAAAACCTCATGTGCCTTTAAGTGTAAAGCACCTGCCAAGCCACATGTGCACCAGATCACTGGAATTCCTTGGCTTTGTTTTCCTGAGAAGGAGGCTTGGGTAGTGGGGCACTCACTAAACCACTAAATATTTCTTTCCTTTCATTTTAAAAATAGAAATTCTTACAAAACAAGCCTCATCTCTGGTTTCCAAACCATAAAGTTCTGAAGCAGGGACTTTGAGGAATCCTCAGTATTTCTGAATGAAATGTCAGTAAGTCACATCATCCTTTTCAACCCTTGCACTCTCCGCAGAGAACTCTGATGGTCTGTTGGTAAAACCATTCACTTAGTGAAGTGACTGATGTAGAATTAAGGAGAAGGATACAGCACCTCTTCTTTATTTGGGCTTCAAGAATTAATTGGCATTTTCCAGGCTTTCTTTCTTTAACTTGATGGAACAGTAGACATGCCACACAACTGCTCTGTTTCATTTCAGAGAGCAGACTCTGTGAGGAAGAACACACTTAGTAACATTCCATGAAATGGAAAAGTTCGTCTCCCCTCTGTGCAAGTATAGTTACAAACAGCTTATAACCTATCAAGCCTAAGACTTGGCAAAGATAATTTATTGAGTCTTGTTTGCTAAAGATGCTGGAAATACTTCATATCAATTAGGGTTGGTCAGTTGCTTTAACAAATAGATCCATAAATGTATAATTGTTCAAATATAATACAAGTTTATTTCTTGCCCATATACGAGTGCTTGGCAAGGGAGTAGGTAGGCAGTATCCCTCCTAAACACAGTCCTTCAGGAATTCAGGTTGTTGGAGGCCTTGCCAACTTCAGCATGTGGATACCCCAGGGTGCCTCTGTTAGGGGAAAAGAACAGACAGGAAGATACACAGGAGAATTTTACAGACCAGAACTGGACACGACATGTAACATTTCCACTTACTTGTCATAGGCTAGGTTTCATTTATGTGGTCTCACCTAACTATGAGGGATGCTGGGAAAGGTAGTCTCTGACTGGGCAATCACTTTTAAAATAATCTCTACACTATAGATGGGAGTCTATGAATTTTTGGTGTGTACTTAGCTACCTATATAAAATGATCTGTTCTTTTCCTTTTAAGAAAATTTATTTAAAAAATTAAAACTAGTGTTTAAAAATAATAAGTGAACAGATAATTTCCCCTAGGAATGGCCTTTATAATGATACCTTCACCACTGTCTCCATGAAACCTGTATAGAGGAAATTGAAGAAAAAAGAAATGGGAGGAAAGAAGATGAGAAACACAGAGGAGGAGAAGGAAAAGAGAGAGGAAAAGAAATGGGGAAAGATGGCAAGGAAGACAGTGAAAAACATGATGAGATGATGAGAAAAGTAAAATCCTACTATACTGGACATGCTTAGGGGTTAAGGAGAATTAACAGATTTTGCATCTCTTTCATTTTCCCTCTCAGGCCATAGGTCAGCTTTATACAAATTTATGTGGGCACAGCTGGGTTCTGGCTCCCTTTCACTGCACATCTGTCCTAATTGTGGCTTACTTTTTGCCATGGCACTATTGAAATATAATGCATACCAGCTTGTAAACTACAAAGAATTATCTGATTGTAATTATGATGAGTATTAACATAAAACCTGAAACATTTTTGAAAGGTTGTATTGCTGGACTAAATAAAAATTAATCTCAGTTTATTGATTGTCATTCCATTTCACTAAATAATATATATTGATACATAAAGTACATATAGATAAAGGCATAAATCTTCCTTGCTTGATGGATTTTCACAAAAATGAACATAAAGAAATATAACCCACATTCAGATAATCCTCTTGTGCCTGTTCCTAACAATTAACCCCTCCCTTTCCCCTAGAGATAACTTAAAATTTATAGAAATGGAATTGTATAGTATGAAATTTTTTTCTGTGACATTGATTTATATTGTTATGTGTGGCAGCAATGTGTTCATTTTTATTACTGTATAGGATTCCATTGTATGAATATGCAACAATATAGCTATTTACTCTTCAAGGGCATTTTGATTGTTTCCAGTTTTCAGCTATTGTAAATAACACTGCCATGACACTCTTGTCCATGTCCCTTTGTCTGCATATGTGCACATTTTTCTTCAGTATTTACCTATGAATGAAATTTCTATGTTATTGAGTAAACATGCATTCTTTTTTAGTGCTGTGCTGTGCTAAGTTGCTTCAGTCGTGTCTAGCTCTTCATGACCCTATAGACTGTAGCCCGCCTGGCTCCTCTGTCCATGGAATTTTCCAGGCAAGAATACTGCAGTGGGTTGCCATGACCCTTCCAGGGGATCTTCCCAACCCAGGGATTGAACCTGTGCCTGTTATGTCTCCTGCACTGGCAGGTGGGTTCTTTACCACTAGCACCACCTGGGAAGCCCTCTCTTTCAGTGGATACAGTTAAACCATTTAAAAAATGACTGGGACAACTTACTTTATCAGTAGCAGTGTGTTGGAGAGTTCCAGTTCTTCCACATCCTAGCCAGCACTTACTACTGTTGGTTTTCTTACTTTTAGTTACTCTATAGTGGTTTCAAATTTCCTGATAGTTAATGAACATGAGAGCCTTTTCATGTGTTTACTAGTTATTGGATATGCAATTAACCTGAATATATTCAATATATTCAAATATATTGAAAAGGCCCTTTTTTTCAATCCTTATGGTAGAACAGTAGTGATTTGCCCAGATTTCCATTTACCAAGCCAGGCCACCCATGCCCCCCGATGCTGTGAGTGACAACTGTTAACAGTTCGTGTTGCCCACCTCCTCCAGTAAACTGGTCCTTTTCTAATGGGGCTGTATTCCCTGGGCAGTTCCATATCCTCTAGGCATGTGACTATTAGTCATTCAGCCTGTGGATGAGTAATGTGAGGGAGCAAAGGACTGGCCTCCTTGGCTCAAGAAAGGTCAACCTATTGCGTGGTTTAAGCATCTGAGTCCTAAGGATTAATCTGTAGCTAGCTTTACCCAAGACCGCGTCTTTGTTTGACTCTTTCTCCTTTACAATTCTGCTTCATTCTCTTCCTAATTAGATTTTTTTTCTGAAGTGCATGCTCTCAATAAGTCATGTACACTAAAAACTCTCTCTCAGGTTTTGCTTCTAGGGAACCCAACCTAATACCTCTGTTCCTAGAAGTGCTTGTAGGGAGCAGACTCTAAGAATGTGATCCCTGGCTGTATCACTTTCTAGCAGTATAACAGACCATGTCCTCATCACTACTGATAGTCTGGTACCATATGTAATGGAAGTGCAACTGCCAAGGCTTTCATCTGTGGTGAACTGGCATTGAAATAGTGAAAGAATAAGTATTGCTTTGTGCATTATTTCGGACATTTTGAAGGTAGCAGAGGACTGTAAATTGGGTGGCTATTGTTTATTTCCACTGAAAATAGAAAGTCATAGGTTCAGGACTTGCCATGCATGCTAAGTTGCTTCAGTCGTGTCCAGTGCTTTGCAACCCTATGGACTGTAGCTCACCAAGTTCCTCTGTTCACAGGATTTTCTAGGCAAGAATGCTGGAGTAGGTTGTCATCCCCTTCACCAGGGGATCTTCCAGACCCAGGGACTGAACCTGCATCTCTTGCATCTCCTGCATTGGCAGTTGGGTTCTTTACTGTTAGCACCACCCGGGAAGCCCCAGGCTGAGGCCAATCAATCACAAATTTAAAGCAAAGTGTGAGAGTTAGAGGGCATCTTAACTGTCAAAGTGACCTCCTTTCTTGTTAGTGAAGGAGAGAGAGAGATGAAGATCAGGCACAGGACCTAATTTTTTATGCGTGACAGAACTCACGCATAAAATTCTCAGCCTAGCCTAGTGTTCTGTGCTAAAGATAAATCCCTTGTAGAGAAGACTTGATGCAAAGTTGTCTTGGTCGATGAACTCAAGTAACCAGATTCCCTTGTGCTCTCTGATTCCCTTGCACTCTCTGGGTTTACAAAAGTGACACCAACTCTCCATTGTAGAAAAAGACAGTCTCCCTTTCTTGAAGACTATGAGAAAAGTAGCAATATTATGTTGGTTTTCCTCAGGTTCTGCCCTCAATTTGCTTCATGACTGCCAGTGTAAAATTTATCATGAACCAGATAGGCATGTGCTGGGAAACATAATGGAAGCAGTGATTATATGTTTAAAGGGTGTCAGGATCCAACCATTGATTTCTGACAGGAATTAGGAGAGTGTTCCTTGGAATAGATCCTGGGGATATTGGATCAAGGGTGAAGGAGTAATATATGGAGGGGTGTGAAGGGCGATTTTTCAACATGAGGCTGTGGTCCCATGATATAGACTTTAACATATAAATTCTAATATGTTAGAAATCTAGATATCCTAGATACATCAGAGATAATTGTAGCCAAGTGCTGGATTGGTCTTGGAACATATGGAAAGTTATGTATGGCCCACGTTAAAACTGCCATGGCAGACAGTGGAGGAATAGATCAAAAAGTTCAAAGACTCTATACTGACAGATTTAAACTTAGTGCAATTGACTAATTTCTTAACAGACACAATCTATCAAAATTTACATAAGGAAAAATAGCTAATCTGAATAAGCCTATATCTCATAAAGAAATTGAATTGACAACTAAGAACCTTACAAAAGAGAAAGCACCAGACCAAGTCTATCAGTTATCTAGGGAAGAAATAATATTAGTCTTTTAGAAAACCTGGAGCACAGAGCGCATTTTCTAACACCTTCTATGAGGCTGTCATTACCTAATACCCAATCCAAGCAAAGACATTATAAAAAAAGAAAGCTACAGGGGCTTCCCCGGTGGTTCAGTGGCTAAACTTCACACTCCCAATGCAGAGATCCCAGGTTTTATTCCTGGTTGGGGAACTAGATTCCACATGCCACAACCAAGAGCTTGCAAGCCACAACTAAAAGATCCTGCATGCTGCAATTAAGACCTGGTACAGTCAAATAAATAAATATTTAAGAAATGAAAAGATAAAGAAGATAAAGCTAAAATGTCTCTTGTGAGTAAAGATGGAAAATGCTCAGTACTGTATTAGCAGATCAATTCAATAATTTTATTATTTTTTAAAAAAATTTATTTTTAACTGGACAATAATTGCTTTACAATGTTGTGTTGGTTTCTGCTCTACAGAAACCATAGTTTGAAGTGTGTGTGAAGTGTAGTGTGAAGCAGCTATAAATATATATATATA
This sequence comes from Ovis canadensis, assembly GCF_042477335.2. Classification (NCBI taxonomy): domain Eukaryota; kingdom Metazoa; phylum Chordata; class Mammalia; order Artiodactyla; family Bovidae; genus Ovis; species Ovis canadensis. The sequence goes on from NC_091260.1 coordinate 38,742,280, forward strand.
TATCTCCAGGCTTCCTGGCTGGCTCATTGGTAAAGAATCCACTTGCCAATGCAGGAGACTCAGGTTTGACCTCTGGGTTGGGAAGAGCCCCTGGAGAAGGAAATGGCAACCCACTCCAGTATTCTTGCCTGGGAAATCCCATGGATAGAGGAATGTGACAGGCTGTATTCCAAGGGGTCATAGAAGAGTTGGACACAACTTAGTGACTAAACAACAACAATACATATATTCCCTGCATCTTGAGCCTCCTGGCCCCACTGCCCCACCCCTCTAGGTCATCGCAGAGCACTGGGTCGAACTCCTTGTGTTATATAGCAGCTTCCTTCTATATGACCATGGCCAAGTGAGATTTATTATAGGTGTGCAAGGCTGGTTCAGCATTTCACAATCAATCCATAAATTAATCACTTCAGCAGGCTAAAGAAGAAAAATTATATGGTCATATCAGTAGATGCAGAAAAATCATTTGACAAAATCCCATAGCCATTCATGATAAAAACTCTTAGCAGACTAGAAATAGAGGGATATTTCCTCAACTTGATAAAGAACATCTACAAAAACCTACAGCTAATAGTTAATGATGATAAACTATATGCTTTTCTCTTAAAATTGGGAACAAAGCAGGGATATCTCCCCTCTCACTCCTATTCAGTATTGTTATTGGAAGTCCTGGCTAATGTAGTAAGACAAATAAATAATTAACAGACAAACAAATGAATAACTAATTTACATATTGGGAGGGCAGAAGTAAAACTATCTTTCTTCACAGATGATATGATAGTCTATGCAGAAAATCCCAAAGAACTGATTACAAATCAGTTGGAACTAGCAAGTGGTTAGAACAAGAATATAGAATACAAGGTTAATATACAAAAATCAATTGTTTTCCTATATATCAACAATGGACAGTTGAAGTTTGAAAATAAAACCATAAAACCATTTACAGTACAACAAAAATTTAATGCTTAGGTATAAATCTATACATATACAAGACCTATTGGAGGAAAGCTATAAAACTCTGATAAAAGAAATCAAAGAAGATCTCAATAAATGTAGAGATATTCTATGTTCATTGATAGGAAGACTCAGTATTGTTAGTTCTTCTAAACTTGATCTATAGATTCAATGCATTCTCAATCAAGATCTCAGCAAGTTATTTTGTGGATATTGAAAAACTGATTATAAAGTTTTTATGGACAGGCAAGAGACTCAGAATAACCAGTACAATATGGAGGAATAACAAAGTTTGAAGACTGACACTACCTGACTTAAAAACATGATAAAGCTATAATAATTAAGACAGTGTGGTATTACCAAAAAGAATAGACAAATAGATCAGTGGAACAGAATAGAGAGCCAAGGAATATAGTCACCTGATCTTTGATGAAGGATCAAAGGCAATTTGAAGGATAAAATACAGCTTTTTCTACAAATGGTGCTGGAACAACTGGACATCCACATGCAAAAAAAAAAAAAAACACAACTCTAGGCATAGTCATTTCACCTTGCACAAAAATAAAATCAAAATGGGTTATAGGTCTAAATTAAAATGTTAAACTGCAAAACTTCTGGAGGATAATATAGGAGAAAATCTAGGTGACCTTGGATTTAGTGCTACTTTTTACATGTATAACCAAAAGCACTAAAACAAAAGGCTTCTGTAGCAAAGAGGTTGTAAAGAGAGTGACAAGACAGACTGTGAGAAAATATTTTAAAAACTTGGATAAAAGACTTGTATCCAATATATATGCATGTGTGTTCAGTTGTGTTCAACTCTTTGCGACCCCATTGACTGTAGCCCACCAATCTCCTTTGTCTGTGGAATTTCCCAGCAAGAATACTGGAATGGGTTGCCATTTCCTTTTCCATGGGATCTTCCCAACCCAGGGACTGAACCTGTGTTTCCTGTGTCTCCTGCATTATAGGCGGATTCTTTACCACTGAACCACCAGGGAAGCCCATCCAAAACACAAGAAGAACACTTGAAACGCAACAATAAGAAAACAAAAACAGCTCAACTTAAAAATGGGCCTAAGCTTTTCTGGTAAGCGGCCTGAGGTCACCCCTAAAAATGGTGCGCTATTCACTTGACTCAAAACCCCACAAAATCATGCAAATCCAGAGGTTCAAATCTTTGTGTTCACTTTAAAAACACTTGTGAAACTCCTCAGGCCATAAAGGGTATGCATATCTGAAAACCGAGTGTCTGAAGGAGGTCACTTTAAAGAAGCAACGTGTGCCATTCCATCATTACAGCAGTGGCGTTGGCAGGTGTGCACAGGCCAAACAGTGGGGCTGGACACCGGGTCAGTGGCCCAAAAAGAGTGCTGAACTTTTACTATACATGCTCAAAAATGCAGAGAGTTACACTGAACTTAAGGGCTTAGATGTAGATTCTCTGGTGATTGAGGACATCCAGGTGAACAAAGCGCCCAAGATGCAGCACGGGACTTACAGAGCTCACGGTTGGATCCACCCCTACGTGAGCTCTCCCTGCCACATTGAGATGATCCTTACTGAAAAAGAACAGATTGTTCCTAAACCAGAAGAAGAGGTGGCACAGAAGAAAAAGATATCCCGGAAGAAATGGAAGAAACAGAAACTTATGGCCCGAGAATAAATGCCGCAAAAAAGAAATGCAAATAAAAGTAAAAAAATAAAATAAAAACGAGCCTAAGATTTGAAAGATCTTTCACCAGAGTCAATATACAGAGAAGCATATGAAAAAATGCTCAACATTGTATGTCACTAAATTTTCTCAAATTAAACAGTGAGATATCTGTACGTTACTAGATATCTATTAAAATAGTGAGAATTCAAAACACTGACAACACCAAATACTGGCAAGGATGTGTGTAACAGCAGAAACTCTTGTTCCTTGTTGATGAGAGTGAAAAATGGTACAACCTTTATGGAAGACAGTTGGGCAGTTTTTTATAAAGCTAAATATAGTCTTGGCATATGATCCAGTTATTACACTCTGAAATACTTACAAATGAGTTGAAAGCTTATGCCCACACAAAAACATGCACATCTTTATTCATAATTTCTCAAAACTGAGCCACCAAGATGTCCTTGACTGTAGCCCACCAGGCTCCTCTGTCCATGGAGTTCTCCAGGCAAGAATACTGGAGTAGGTTGCACTTCCTTTCTCCAGGATCAGTAGGTGTATAGATGAACAAGCTGTGGTACAACATACCTATGCAGTGATAAGGAGGAATGTGCTATCAAACTATGAAAAGACATGAATGCAACTTAGATGCATATAGCTAAGTGAAAGAAATGAATGTGAAAAGGCTTCATACTATATGGTTCCAATAGCATGCCATCTTGAAAAAGGTAAAACTATGGAGATAATAAACAGATCAGTGGTTTCCAGGAGTTTAGCTTTGGGGTTGTATAGGTAAAGTATTAATATAAAGGACTTTTTTAGGTGGTGAAACTGTTTTCTGTAATACTGTGGTGATGAATACATGACACTGTGAGCTTGTACATATCTGTGGAACTTTATAGCACAAAGAATGAAGCAGTGTATACAATTAAAAAATCATTTAGAACTTTGGAAGATCCCAGCTGTGATACAGAATGTAACAAACCCTTCTAATTGGTTTGCAAATACATAAAACAGTCTCACCAAAGTGGGGGGAGGAGGCGGTGAAGTGGTTACTTTACTAACTTTGGAAATGAGTGTAGTTTGCCAAAAGAATTATACTAGGCTGCTTACTCTAGTTGATAAAATTATTTCTCATGAGGATTAGTTAATTAGTTCTGTTTCTCAGTTGTGGCTGACTTATTGTGACCCCATGTACTGCAGCATGCCAACTTCCCTGTCCAGCCCCAACTCCTGGAACTTACTCAAACTCATGTCCATTGAGTCAGTGATGCCATCCAACCATCTCATCTTCTGTCATCCACTTCTTCTCCTGCCCTCAATCTTTCCCAGTATCAGGGTCTTTTCAGATGACTCAGTTGTTTGCATCAGGTGGCCAAAGTACTGGAGTTTCAGCTTCAGCATCAGTCCTTCCAATGAATATTCATGACTGATTTCCTTTGGGATTGACAGCTTTGATCTCCAAGGGACTCACAAGAGTCTTCTCCAACACCACAGTTCAAAAGCATAAATTCTTCGGCGCTCAGCTTTCTTTATAGTCCAACTCTCACATACATACATGTCTACTGGAAAAACCACAGCTTTGACTAGATGGACCTTTGTCGTCAAGTAATATCTCTGCTTTTTATTATTCTGTCTAGGTTGGTCATAACTTTCCTTCCAAGGAGCAAGTGCCTTTTAATTTCATGGCTCCAGTCACCATCTGCAGTGATTTTGGACCCCCGCCCCAAAGTCTCTCACTGTTTCCATTGTTTCCCCATCTATTTGCCATGAAGTAATGGGACCAGATGCCATGATCTTAGTTTTCTGAATATTGAGTTTTAAGCCAACTTTTTACTCTCCTCTTTCACTTTCATCAAGAGGCTCTTTAGCTCTTTTTTGCTTTCTGTCATAAGGGTGGTGCCATCTGCATATCTGAGGTTATTGATATTTCTCCTGGCAAACTTGATTCCAGCTTGTGCTTCATCCAGCCTGGCATTCTGCATGATGTAGTCTGCATATAAGTTAAATAAGGAGGGTGACCATACACAGCCTTGACGTGCTCCTTTACTGATTTGAAACCAGTCTTTTGTTCTATGTCCAGTTCTAACTGTTGCTTCTTTATCTGCATACAGGTTTCTCAGGAGGCAGGTCAGGTGGGCTCGTATTCCCATCTGTTTAAGAATTTTCCAGTTTGTTGTGATCCACGCAGTCAAAGGCTTTGGCGTAGTCAATAAAGCAGAAGCAGATGTTTTTCTGGAACTTTCTTGCTTTTTTGATGATCCAGCAGATGTTGGCAATTTGATCTCTGGTTCCTCTGCCTTTTCTAAAATCAGCTTGAACATCTCGAAGTTCACGGTGCATGTACTGATGAAGCCTGGCTTGAAGAATTTTGAGCATTACTTTACTAGCATGTGAGATGATTGCAACTGTGCGGTAGTTTGAACATTCTTTGGCATTGCCTTTCTTTGGGATTGGAATGAACACTGACCTTTTCCAGTCCTGTGGCCACTGCTGAGTTTTCCAAATTTGCTGGCATATTGAGTGCAGCATTTTCACAGCATCGTCTTTTAGGATTTGAAATAGCTCAACTGGAATTCCATCACCTCCACTAGCTTTGTTCGTAGTGATGCTTCCTAAGGCCCACTTGACTTCACATTCCAGGATGTCTGGCTCTAGGTGAGTGATCACACCATTGTGGTTATCTGGATCATGAAGAGCTTTTTTTTTAGTTCTTCTGTGTATTCTTGCCACCTCTTCTTAATATCTTCTCCTTCTGTTAGGTCCATGCTATTTCTGTCCTTTATTGTGCCCATCTTTGGATGAAATGTTCCCTTGGTGTCTCTAATTTTCTTGAAGAGATCTCTAGTCTTTCCCATTCTGTTGTTTTCCTCTATTTCTTTGCATTGGTCACTGAGAAAGGCTTTCTTATCTCTTCTTGCTATTCTTTGGAACTCTGCATTCAAATGGGTATATCTTTCCTTTTCTCCTTTGACTTTAGCTTCTCTTCTTTTCTCAGCTATTTCTAAAGCCTCCTCAGACAACCATTTTGCCTTTCTTTTCCATGGGGATAGTCTTGATCACTGCCTCCTGTACAGTGTCACGAACCTCCGTCCATAGTTCTTCAGGCACTCTGTCTATCAGGTCTAATTCCTTGAATCTATTTGTCACTTCCACTATAAAATTGCAAGGGATTTAGTTTAGGTCATACCTGAATGATCTAGTGATTTTCCCTACTTTCTTCAATTGAAGTCTGAAGTTGGTAATAAGGAGTTCATGATCTGAGCCACAGTCAGCTCCTGGTCTTGTTTTTGCTGACTGTTTTAGAGCTTCTCCATCCTTGGCTGCAAAGAATGTAATCAATTTGATTTCAGTAGTGACCATCTGGCAATGTCCATATGTAGTGTCTTCTCTTGTCTTGTCGCAAGAGGGTGTTTGCTATGACCAGTGAGTTCTCTTAGCAAAACTCTGTCAGCCTTTGACATGTGTCATTTTGTATCCCAAGGCCAAATTTGCCTGTTACTCCAGGTGTGTCTTGACTTCCTACTTTTGCAGTCCCCTATAATGAAAATAACGTCTTTTTTGGGTGTTAGTTCTAGAAGCTCTTGTAGGTCTTTATAGGGTCGTTCAACTTCAGCTTCTTCAGCATTACTTGTCAGGGGACAGACTGGATTACTGTGATATTGAATGGTTTGACTTGGAAAGGAACAGAGATCATTCTGTTGTTTTTGAGATTGCATTCAAGTACTGCATTTCGGACTCTTTTGTTGACTATGATGGCTACTCCCTTTCTTCTAAGGGATTCTTGCCCACAGTAGTAGATGTAATGGACATCATCCATTCCAGTCCATTTTAGTTCACTGATTTCTAAAATGTTGATTTTCACTCTTGCCATTTCCTGTTTGATGACTTCCAATTTACCTTGATTCATGGACCTAACATTCCAGGTTCCTATGCAGTATTGTTCTGTACAGCATTGAACTTTACTTCCATCATCAGTCACATCCACAGCTGGGTGTTGTTTTTGCTTTGGCTCTATCTCTTCATTCTTTCTGGAGTTATTTCTCCACTCATCTCCAGTAGCGTATTGGGCACCTACTCACCTGAGGAGTTCATCTTTCGTGTCCTATCTTTTTGCCTTTTCATACTGTTCATGGGGTTCTCAAGGCAAGAATACTGAAGTGGTTTACCATTCCCTTCTCCAGTAGACTACGTTTTGTTAGAACTCTCCACCATGACCCATTCATCTTGGGTGGACTTACACGGCATGACTCATAGTTTCATTGAGTTAGACAAGGCTGTGGTCCATATGATCAGATTGGCTAGTTTTCTGTGATTGTGGTTTTCATTCTGTCTGTCCTCTGATGGATAAGGATAAGAGTCTTATTGAAGCTTCCTGATGGGAGAGACTTGCTGAGGGGGAAACTGGTCTTGTTCTGATGGGCAGGTAAATCTTTAATGCTGATTACATTAAATTACCTGATTACAGGTAAATCTGTAATCCAATTTCTGTTGGTGGGCGGGGCTGTGTTTCCTCCCTGTTGTTTGACCTAAGGCCAAACTATGGTGGAGGTAATGAAGGTCGCGTGCATGCACTGCTGAACTCAGTGCCCCTGACTCTGCAACAGGCACTGCTGACCCATGCTTCCACCGGAGACTCCTGGACACTCATGGACACTCAGTGGACACTCAAGTCTGGGTCAGTCTCTTGTGGGGTAACTGCTCCTTTCTTCTGGGTCCTGGTGTGTACAAGGTTTTGTTTGTGCCCTCCAAGAGTCTGTTTCCCCAGTTCTGTGTAAGTTCTGGTGGCCCTATGGTGGGGTTAATGGTGACCTCCTCCAAGAGGGCTTATGCCATACCCAGGTCTGCTGCATCCAGAGCCCTTGCCCCTGCAGCAGGCCACTGCTGACCCGTACCTCTGCAGGAGACATCAGACACAGTTCTGGCTCAGTCTCTGTGGGGTGTCTGGATCCTGGTGTCTGGATCTTGGATCCTGCTCAAACAAAGTTTGTTTGAGCCTCCTGAGCATCTCTGGCGGGTATGGGGTTTGATTCTAAACACGATTTCACCACTCCTACTATCTTGCTGGGGCTTCTCTTTTGCCCTTGGACATAGGGTATCTTTTTTTGGTGGGGTCCAACATTCTTCTGTTGACAGTTGCTTAGCAGCAAGTTGTAATTTTGGAGTTCTCGCAGGAGTGATGAGCTCATGTCCTTCTTCTCTGCCATCCTTTTATCTGTTTTAACAACTACAGATATAAATCCAAGACACATGATTTTTGACTTTACAAAAGTATGAAAAAACTATGAATTCAGTTCCAAGGCACTGCCAAAAAACTGTACAGCTTCATTATTCTCAAACTACTATATATATATATTAGAATTTAGCAATGAGAAAGGTGTGTTACTGTTGGAGGTTACAGATAAGCAAAGGGGAAGAGGCTGGAATGATTCATGGGTAGTAACCTAGAACTGAGACATTGGTGTGAATTCATATTTACGTTAATATATATACACAGATGGTTGCATATAGAAATATTTATAGATAAGTGTATATATGTACAGGTTATTATGAATGAATATTTCTTTGCTCTGTTGGTTGAGGGGTCCTAGAAGCAAAGGCCTCTCAGTAGCAATGAGCACATCTATCACCCAGGTGTTGGTATATAATTTTCCAGTAAAAACAACCAGGGTGACTTGCAGAAATGGCTGGCTCTAGGACTGGAGCAAGAAATACATAAGATAAGCTTGGAGTATCTTACAGTGCTAGAAAGTGAGGAAGTTCTCAGAGTATTAAAAAATCTACAATGATAAGGGTATGTCAAAGGGACAGAAGAACAAACTGAAAGAGCTCAGTGGCCAAAACTAGAATAATTGGGGCAGCACAATAAAGTAATAATGCATTTTAACACCAAGTATAAAAAAAAAAACCATGAGTCCATACTGATATAAACGAATAATTAAATAAGTGAATAACTGGGAGAAGAGACAAATCTCTGCAGAAAAACTCCAAATAATTTATGTAGGTACTCCACTATCAGGGAGGTGGAGGATAATGTCTTCATCTTTAGGTTTGGGCTGCACATAATGCCTTCCTTCTAAAAGTACAACATACAAAGGAGAAAAAGAATATCTTTAGTGTAGAATCTTGACAAACACTATCTCAGGTGAGTGAGTAATCAAGGTTAACATCAACAGTGAAAGTCATGTTGGTAGTATGTACCATCAATATGATGTGATGAGAATAGCACTACAACTACGGTTTTACTCCCTCAAACCCCAATTTGAGAAACATCAGACAATCTCCACTGATAAGACAGTTTTCAGACTACTTTACCAGTACTCAAGGACTTCCCTGTAGCTCAGACAGTAAAGAATCTACCTGCAACACAGGAGACCCGGGTTCAATCCCTGGGTTGGGAAGAGCCTCTGGAGAAGGGAATGGCAGCCCTCCCCAGTATTCTTGCCTGGAGAATCCCATGGACAGAGGACCCCGGCAGGCTACAGTCTGTGGGGTTGCAAAGAGTCAGACATGACTAGTGACTGACACTACTTACCAGTACTCCTCAAAACTGTCAAGGTAACCAAAGCTAAAAGTTTCACAAAGTGTTACAGCTGAGAGGAGTCTTGGGAGACCTGAAAACTAAAAATATCATTCTGGAACAGAAAAAAGAGATGTAGGTAAAAACTAAGGAAATCTGAATAGTATGGTCTTTAGCTAATAATAATATATCAATCGGTTCAGTTCAGTCGCTCAGTCATGTCCGACTCTTTGCGACCCCATGAATTGCAGCACGCCAGGCCTCCCTGTCCATCACCAACTCCTGGAGTTCACTCAGACTCATGTCCATCGAGTCAGTGATGCAATCCAGCCATCTCCTCCTCTGTCGTCCCCTTCTCCTCCTGCCCCCAGTCCCTCCCAATATCAGAGTCTCTTCCAATGAGTCAACTCTTCACATGAGGTGGCCAAAGTACTGGAGTTTCAGCTTCAGCATCATTCCCTCCAAAGAAATCCCAGGGCTGATCTTCAGAATGGACTGGTTGGATCTCCTTGCAGTCCAAGAGACTCTCAAGAGTCTTCTCCAACACCACAGTTCAAAAGCATCAATTCTTCGGTGCTCAGCTTTCTTCACAGTCCAACTCTCACATCCATACATGACCACAGGAAAAACCAGAGCCTTGACTAGACGGACCTCAGTCGGCAAAGTAATGTCTCTGCTTTCAAATATGCTATCTAGGTTGGTCATAACTTTTCTTCCACGGAGTAAGCGTCTTTTAATTTCATGGCTGCAGTCACCATCTGCAGTGATTCTGGAGCCAAAAAAAAAAAAAAAGTCTGACACTTTTCCACTGTTTCCCCATCTATTTCCCATGGAGTGGTGGGACTGGATGCCATGATCTTCATTTTCTGAATGTTGAGCTTTCAGCCAACTTTTTCACTCTCCTCTTTCACTTTCATCAAGAGGCTTTTGAGGTCCTCTTCATTTTCTGCCATAAGGGTGGTGTCATCTGCATATCTGAGGTGGTTGATATTTCTCCCGGCAATCTTGATTCCAGCTTGTGTTTCTTCCAGTCCAGCGGTTCTCATGATGTACTCTGCATAGAAGTTAAATAAGCAGGGTGACAATATACAGCCTTGATGTACTCCTTTTCCTATTTGGAACTAGTCTGTTGTTCCATGTCCAGTTCTAACTGTTGCTTCCTGACCTGCATACAGATTTCTCAAGAGGCAGGTCAGGTGGTCTGGTATTCCCATCTTTTGAAGAATTTACCACAGTTTATTGTGATCCACACAGTCCAAGGCTTTGCAATAGTCAATAAAGCAGAAATAGATGTTTTTCTGGAACTCTCTTGCTTTTTCCATGATCCAGCGGATGTTGGCAATTTGATCTCTGGTTCCTCTGCCTTTTCTAAAACAAGCTTGAACATCAGGGAGTTCATGGTTCACGTATTGCTGAAGCCTGGCTTGGAGAATTTTGAGCATTACTTTACTAGCATGTGATATGAGTGCAATTGTGCGGTAGTTTGACTATTCTTTGGCATTGCTTTTCTTTGGAATTTGAATGAAAACTGACCTTTTCCAGTCTTGTGGCCACTGCTGAGTTTTCCAAATTTGCTGGCATATTGAGGGCAGCATTTTCACAGCATCATCTTTCAGGATTTGAAATACCTCCACTGGAATTCCATCACCTCCACTAGCTTTGTTCATAGTGATGCTTTCTAAGGCCCACTTGACTTCACATTCCAGGATGTCTGGCACCAGGTGAGTGATCACACCATCGTGATTATCTGGGTCGTGAAGATCTTTTTTGTACAGTTCTTCTGTGTATTCTTGCCACCTCTTCTTAATATCTTCTGCTTCTGTTAGGTCCATACCATTTCTGTCCTTTATCGATCCCATCTTTGCATGAAATGTTCCCTTGGTATCTCTAATTTTCTTGAAGAGATCTCTAGTCTTTCCCATTCTGTTGTTTTCCTCTATTTCTTTGCATTGATCACTGAAGAAGGCTTTCTTATCTCTTCTTGCTGTTCTTTGGAACTCTGCATTCAGATGCTTATATCTTTGCTTTTCTCCTTGGCTTTTCACCTCTCTTCTTTTCACAGCTATTTGTAAGGCCTCCCCAGACAGCCATTTTGCTTTTTTTCATTTCTTTTCCATGGGGATGGTCTTGATCCCTGTCTCCTGTACAGTGTCAGGAACCTCATTCCATAGTTCATCAGGCACTCTGTCTATCAGATCTAGGCCCTTAAATCTCTTTCTCACTTCCACTGTATAATCATAAGGGGTCTGATTGAGGTCACACCTGAATGGCCTAGCGGCTTTCCCTGTGTATATATCAATATGCTTCAGTAATCACTACAGCTGTAGCAGTTTTAGGGGTTCCCTGGTGGCTCACATGATAAGGAATCTGCCTACAACGTGGGAGACCTGGGTTCAATTCCTGAGTCTGGACGGCATGGCAACCCACTCCAGTATTCTTGCCTGGGGAATCCCCATGGACAGAGGAGCTTGGTGGGCTACAGTCCATGGTGTCACAAAGAGTCGGACTTGACTGAGCAACTAAACACAGCACAGTAGCAGTTTTAAGATGCTAATAATAGGGAGAACTAGTTGTGTAGTATATGAGAACTTGCTGTACTGTCTTTACAGTTTTTATGTATATATAAAACTCTTCTAAAAACAAAAGTTTTTTAAAAGTAAAACAACAGATAACTCCTTTATTAGAGTTTCTTTAATGACATTTTAATATTGAATAAATTAATTAGCTCATCTCCAGAAGGTGAAAATGTTAATGGGCTCAACATTCCAATTAAAAGGCAGAATGAATTAAAAAAAACAAGTTCTTTTGGAAACTCACACATTTAAATATAAATACTAGGTACATTGGCAAAGTAAATGGTTAGAAAAAGATATGTGATAGAAACAGGAAAAGGAACAATGCTTAAGCAACTATGTTAATATCATGTAAAATAAACCTTGAAATAAATTTTACTTTCATTTATTTTTTTTCTGATCTTCTTTTTCTTGTCTAGATCCAACTTTTTGACCTATAAAATTTTTCTTCTGCCTGAAGAAGTGCTTTTAACATTTCTTTTAGGGAAGTCTGTTGTTATTTGAATTTCCTCAGCTTTTGTTTTCTTTTGAGAAAAATCTTTATTTTTATTTCACTTTTGAAAGATAATAACTTTGCTGAATATATAAGTCTACATTGGTGGTTTTATTTTTCGCAGTTCTTTAAAGATTTCACTCCACTCTCTCGTTAAGATAGTTTATGAGAAGTCTACTGTAGTTCCTGTCCTTGTTCCTGCAAAGAGAAGGTGGTTTTTGTTTTTTTCTCTTCTCTGGCTTCTTTCAAGATTTCCTCTTTGTCTTTAGTTTTTTGTCTTTTGTCATTTGAATATGATAGCCTAGGGGTGTGTGTGTGTGTGTGTGTGTGCATATGTGTGTGTGCATGTATTGATAGTTATTCTGCTTGAAGTTGTCTGAGCTTCCTAGATCTGTGGTACTGTGTCTATCATAGTTTTGGTAATTTTCAGTCATTATTACTTCAGATATTTCTTCTGCTATTTTCTCTGTTTCCAATTATGCATCTGTGACACCTTTTGCAGTTATCCCACAGTTCTTGGATTTTTTGTTCTTTTTTCTATTTGTGCTTCAGTTTGTGAAATTTATATTGATAGATATTCAAGTTTACAGATGCTTTTCCAGGGCCATGTTGAATCCACTGATGGCATCCAAGGCAGTCTTTGTTTCTGTTAGAATCTTTTTTCTAACATTTCTTTTTTATTCTTAGAGTTTCCATCTTTTGACTTTTTCCACTTAAAGTCTTTAACATAGTACTTATTTATTGTTGTTTAGCTGCTAAGTCATGCCCAAGTCTTTGTGACCCCAGGGACTGCAGCACTTCAGGCTTCCTTGTCCTTCAGTATCTCCTGGAGTTTGCTCAGACTCATATCCATTGAGTTGGTGATGCCATCCAGCCATCTCATTCTCTGCTATCCTCTTCTCCTCTTGCCTTCAGTCTTTCCCAGCATCAGGGTCTTTTCAATGAGTCAGCTCTTTGCACCAGGTGGCCAAAGTATTACTCATAGTTATTTTAAATTCCTTGTCTGATAATTCCAAAATCTATGTCATATCTGAATCTGATTCTTGGTTTGTCTTTATAGACTGTAATTTTTTTCTTGCCTTTTAAGCATGACTTGCAGTTTTATTCTGGAAATCTAGACAACTCATCAGGTAATAGGAAATGAGCCTTTTAATGTGATTTTTTTAAAAAAATTAATCTCTCTTGCAATTGGGTTCTGTTTAATGTTTGCTGTAGTTGTAGGTGCCAAAGGCTTTTAATTCCCCTAATGTCTTTGATTTTGTCTTTCCTGTTGTCTTTTGGGGTCCTTAACAACTTCCATGAGACTCCTTAGATAGAGTCTCAATTTTGTAGTTCTTTGAGCTGAGTTCACTGATATCCTGGAGTCTGATGGTGTAGTAGAAAGATGTGAAGTAGCATTTTATAATCTTGAAATTAAATCTTCTTCCTCTAGTGCCTCTATGTCATTGGGCTGTGACCTTCACAAATTGTTCTCCAGTGGTATAGCCCTCCTTGGATTACTTTCTCTAGCTGTAGCATCTATTTATTTGAAGTCATGACTGGTTTTGAATGATTTTTCCTCACCTAAGTGGAGACTAGATGGACTCAGGGACTGTGTTAGGAGGAATGCTATTTCTGCAGATGGGATAAAGATCTAGAAAAGTCTTTTCCAGTGTAAGTAAACCTTTGTTATAGAGAAGGCTCTGAGCATATTTCATAACGATTACTCTTACCCCATCCCCACCTGCCATAGCCATGAAGGGAACTTTTGGGGATCCTCACTGTGATAACTTAGTAGGGTTCCTAGATGTAAATTCAGTTCAGTTCAGTTGCTCAGTCGTGTCTGGCTCTTTGTGACCCCATGGACTGCAGCACACCAGACTCCCCTGTCTATCACCAACTCCCGGAGCTTGCTCAAACTCATGTCCATCGAGTCAGTGATGTCGTCCAGCCATCTCATCATCTGTGGTCCCTTTATCCTCCTCCCTTCAATCTTTCCCAGCATCAGGGTCTTTTCTAAGGAGTCAGTTCCTCTGCATCAGGTGGTCAAACTATTGGAGCTTCAGTTTCAGCATCAGTCCTTCCAATGAATATTCAGGGCTAATTTCCTTTAGGATTGACTAGTTTGATCTCCTTGCAATCCAAGGGACTCTCAAGAGTCTTCTCCAACACCTCAGTTAAAAACATCAATTCTTCAGTGCTCAGCTTTATTTATGGTCCAACTCTCACATTCATATGTGACTACTGGAAAAACCATAGCTTTGACTATACAGTGGTCCTAGATGTAAAGCCCCTGAAAATTTGGAGGCACCTCTAAGACTGAGGCTTTCAGGAGACTTACTATTATGGAAGTCTGCACTCAGCTTCCAGTAGCTCATCAAAATTTCCTTTAAGTATTTCCACAAGTTTATTGCCCCAGTGGCTTCTGCTCCAGTTGGTCAAATCTTAGCTGTGACTTCCAGGATTCTTCTGTCCTTCCAGATCTCGGGGTGGTGGTGGTTTGCCTTAAAACTTTGGCTCTCTGATGGATACAAGAAAAGTTATTGGTTTTCAAGTTGTTCAACTTTTTCTTGATGTGATGGCAGCAGTGTTGACTTTCAAGCTCTTTATATGTTGGTGCTGATACTGTACGGAGAAGGCAATGGCACCCCACTCCAGTACTCTTGCCTGGAAAATCCCATGGATGGAGGAGCCTGGTGGGCTGCAGTCCATGGGGTCGCTGAGAATTGGACACGACTCAGTGGCTTCACTTTCACTTTTCACTTTCATGCATTGGAGAAGGAAATGGCAACCCACTCCAGTGTTCTTGCCTGGAGAATCCCAGGGATGGAGGAACCCGGTGAGCTGCCCTCTGCGGGATCACACAGAGTCGGACACAACTGAAGTGACTTAGCAGCAGCAGCTGATACTGTAAGATGTCTTATGACATTTAATTATTGATATGATTGATGCGGGCCTACCAGTTTATTGTTTTATTTTGCCCCTCTGGTTTTTTTTGAAGATTTTATCTTTTAGAGCATTTTTACGTTCACAACCAAACTGAACAGACTGTACAGAGATTTCTCGTATACCCCTTGTCCTCACACAAGCATAGCCTCTTCTATTATCAACATCCTCAACCAGAGTGGTACATTTGTTAAAACTGATGAACTTACATGGATACATCATCACCCAAAGTTCATATTTTTTGTTAGGGTTCACTCACTCTTGGTGTTTGACAAGGGTATAATGACATGTAGTTCTCATTATATTAACAGTGTCATATAGAATAGTTTAATAGTCCTATAATTCCTTTGTGCTCTACTGCTTTTTGTTTTTCAATTCCCTTCCCCACCGTTTATCTTACCTTCAATTTGATTACTTAACTATTTTTAGAGTTCTATTTTTAATTTGTTAGGTTGACTTTTAGCTGTACTTTCCTTTTTTGTGGTTATGATAGGGTATTACAGTATGCATTTTAAACTTTTTACCATCTTCTTTGATTTGGTACTGTGTAGCTTCATGTAATAACGCAGATCCATTGTAACAATATAGATCCTTTTACTGTCGCCCCATGTATGTTGGCAGTTGATCCTCTTAGTTGTGTTTCGTTGGCAGTGTCTTTATATCATCTTCATTCTAGAAGGATGCTTTGCTATATACAGAATTCTTGGTTGAGAGTTCTTTTGCTTTTGGTATTTCGAAGATCTTGCCCCGTTGTCTTTTGTCTTTCAGGTTTGGATGAGAAGTCAGAATAACTTAGGTTTTCTGAGGTTGCTTTCAATATTTTTCCTTTGCATTTGATTTTCAGCATTTTGATGTGTTGACTCTTGGTTTTCTTTCCATTTGTCCTGAACTGGTCTCTCAAATCTGTAGATTTACATCTCTCATCAAATTTGAAAAGTTTTCAGCTATTATTTTTTCAGTTTTTTACTTCTCCATTCTCTTCATTTCTTTCTTCTGCTTCTGTTAATATGAGCTTGTTATTTTTTTCTTTAACTTGTTGTATGGAGGATTACATTAATTGATTTTTAAATGTTGGATTAACTTTGCATACCTGATTGTGGTTTATAGTACTTCAAGTTCACTATTTCCAATTTCACTAACACAATTCTTTTTTTTTTAAATTTTCTAACATTTATTCTGGCACCAATAAATAAATGTTACATTTGCTTTTATAGTATTTAGATTGCAGAGGCCCAGAAACTGATTTATATGGTCCCCCTAGGAACACTGTGAAAGAGCATTCTTTCATTCTTTTATTTATTTATTTTTTTATGTTTCTGTATTTTAATTAATTTATTTTAATTGGAGGCTAATTACTTTACAGTATTGTAGCTGTTTTTTGCCACACATTGGCATGAGTCAGCCATGGGTGTACATTTGTTCCCCATCTTGAAACACCCTCCCACTTCCCTCCCCATCCCATCCCTCAGGGTCGTTCTAGTTCACCAGCCCTGAGCACCCTGTCTCATGCATTGAACCTGGGCTGGCTGTCTGTTTCACATATGATAATATACACATTTCAATGTTATTCTCTCAAATCTTCCCACTCTCACCTTCTCCCACAGAGTCCAAAAGTCTGTTTTTTATCTCTGTGTCTCTTTTACTGTCTCGCATATAGGGTCATTATTCCATCTTTCTAAATTCCATATATATGCTGTAGTATACTGTATTAGTGTTTTTCTTTCTGGCTTACTTCACTCTGTATAATCTGCTCCAGTTTCATCCACCTCATTAGAACTAATTCAAATGCATTCTTTTTAATGGCTGAGTAATATACCATTGTGTATATGTACCACAGCTTTCTTAGCCATTCGTCTACCAGTGGACATCTAGGTTGTTTCCATGTCCTGGCTGTTGTAAACAGTGCTGCGATGAACATTGGGGTACAAGTGTCTCTTTCAATTCTGGTTTCCTCGGTGTGTATGCCCAGCAGTGGGATTACTGGGTCGTATGGCAGTTCTATTTCCAGTTTTTAAAGGAATCTCCACTGTTCTCCATAGTGGCTGTACTAGTTTGCATTCCCACCAACAGTGTAAGAGGGTTCCCTTTTCTCCGTACCCTCTTCAGCATTTATTGTTTGTAGACTTTTTGATAGCAGCTATTTTGACCAGTGTGAGATGGTACCTCATTGTGGTTTTGATTTGCATTTCTCTGATAATGAGTGATGTTGAGCATCTTTTCATGTGTTTGTTAGCCATCTGTATGTCTTCTTTGGAGAAATCTCTGTTTAGTTCTTTGGCCCATTTTTTGATTGGGTTGTTTATTTTTCTGGAATTGAGCTGCATGAGCTGCTTGTATATTTTTGAGATTAATTCTTTGTCAGTTGCTTTGTTTGCTATTATTTTCTCCCATTCAGAAGGCTGTCTTTTCACCTTGCCTATAGTTTCCTTCATTGTGCAAAAGCTTTTAAGTTTAATTAGGTCCCATTTGTTTATTTTTGCTTTTATTTCCATTACTCTGGGAGGTGGGTCATAGGGGATCCTGCTATGCTTTATGTCAGAGAGTGACTAACACAATTCTTTATCAATTTTATTACAAGCCAATCTTATGTATTTTTACTATAGATATTGTGTTTTACTTTAGTTATTGTGTTTTATTGTGTCTTAAGAATTTCTATTTCTTTTGTATTTTCTGTTTCTTTCCTGAGATTTTTACCCTTTGGTTGATTTGAAGTATATTTGCCTTTGCCTTATTGAGCCTCGTTAGTCTTTATTTTGGGCTTTCCTGGTAGCTCAGACAGTAAAGAATCTGATGCAGTACAGGAGACCTAGGTTTGATCCCTGGGTTGGGAAGTTCCCCTGAAGGAGGGCATGGCAACCCACTTCAGTATTCTTGCCTGGAGAATCCCCATGGACAGAGGAGCCTGGTGGGCTACAGTCCATGGTGTCGCAAAGAGTCAGACATGACTGAGTAACTTAAGCACAGCACAGCAGTCTTTATATTACTCATTTGGAAATTCCATCATTTGGTTTAACTCAAGGTTGGCTTCTGTTTATCATCTTCTCCCTTAAGAATGAGTCAAATTTCTCTAGTTCTTTTTATATAATAGGTAATTTTGGTTTATATCCTGAATACTATGAATATTATATTGTGTAAACTCTGAATACTGTTATACTTCTCCAAATATTATTCATGTTTCTGTGTTAGCAGATGGTTTACTTGGTTAGATGCAAATAATCAATTAATGTAAGACTCTATTTTATTGATGTTTTCCATAAACTTTGAGAATAACTTCATCTTTCCTGTGGTATGAGGCAGGTTGAGTTTTATTTTTTTAGGTTCAGCTGCAAGTTGCTCTGAGTTTGCCATGTGCGTTCATAGTTTAGAGGTCAACAAAAAACTAGGACCGGTTGGACTTCACTTGCAGTCCAGTGGTTAAGAATTCACCTGCCAGTGCAAGGCTTGTGGGTTCACTCCCTGTTCAGGAAGATTGTATATGTCATGGGACAACTAGGCTTGTGTACCACCAGTTCTGAGCCTGTACTCTAGGGTCCATGAGCTGCAACTCCTGAGCCCACGCATCTTAGAGCACATGCTCTGCAACAGGAGAAGCCACTGCAATGAGAAGCCTTCACACTGTAAGTACAGAGTAGTCCCATTTGCCACAACTAGACAGTAGCCCCTGCTCACAGTCAAAAGACCCACTGTAGCCAAAAATTAAAAAAAAAAGACTAGGGCAAGTTTGTATACAGATTTTGGTGTATACCTTCTTTCTGTCTTAAAATTTTTTTTTTTAGAATTTCCTCATTTTTTTTTTTTTCCATATCTTAGGTTGCTTTGGCTCTGTCCTCTGGTTCTTCAGACAAGAAAGAGAGTTTCCTAACCAAGTTTTAGCCATTCAGTAACTTGCAATGACAGCAGCCTGTTCTCAGAGTAAAATCACACAAATAGAAGACTCAGGCTATACTGTCCGTCTCTTTCATATTCTAACATCCTTCCAATATCTGCCTGATCTTAACTGTAGAATTTTGAGGTTGTTGTTCTCCTGTTTTCACTCATCATTTATATTTATTTTCAGGTAGTTTTGAACATAAGGATTGTAATCCACCATACTGAAAACAGAACACTTTTCAGCCTTTGACTTCTACGGCTAGTCTCTAATATGTACCACAGCTCAATGACTTCCAAAAAAACTATGCTTAATTTCTGAAATTCCATTGCCCTACCAGTAAAATGGAGTCTTAAATGAACTGAGACATGTAAAATATTAAGCAGCAAAAATATTAATTTTATTTTTCCTGTATCTCCTTCTTCTCTTTCATAGTGAGGTTCAGTCTCTAATCAGGTTCAGTCTCTAATCCTGGATTGTCCATGTTCAAAATCCACCCTGAAACCATAATTTCTGGCAGCATCTCTAGAGTAAAGACTCTTAACTTTTTTAAATTTTATTCTGTTTAGGTGACACCTCTTCCAACATCTTCAGATAGTGGGAATAAGTAAGACAGGAGGAAGTTATCTTAAGACAGTAGCTTAAAATTGAACAGTAAACATCTCTTTTCAAAAATGTATTTATTTTTGGTTGTGCTGAGTCTTCATTGCTTCATGGGCTTTTCTCTAGTTGTGGCAAGCAGGGGCTACTCTCTAGCTCTGCTGAGCAGACTTCTCGTTGCAGTGATTTCTTTTGTTCAGCACGGGCTGTAGGCACAGCGGCTTCCAGGCTCTAGAGCGCAGGCTCAGTTGTTGTGGTGCCTGGGATTAGTTGCTCCACAGCATATGGGATCTTCTTGGACCTACTTGAACCCATGTCTTGTGCATTGACAGGTGGATTCTTTACCACTGAACCACCAAGAAAGCCCCAACATCTCTTTTATTATAAATCTTTTAGGTATTCCCACCACTCTCCCAATATTAGGCAGTTTTAGTAGATCATTCCTCCTATCAGAACTCTGTATTGCTCTTCTCCTTTTTTTTTTAAAATTCAGGTTTTCTCTAGCTAGTTCACTGACCATCCTTTTGTATTATTGATTTCATATGCAAAGGAGTTTAGTTATAATCTTGTCTCACTCCCAGTTAATATTCCAAAAGTTTCTTTTTCTCCCCCCACAAATAAAATAGCCATCAAATGTTGGGTTAATTGAACATATCTTTACCCCAATGAAGACTGCTGTGACCAACTCTTAAGCAAGGATTTTTGTTGCTTTTTTTCCTTAATTCCCATTACATTCATTCTAGTAAAGGAGTGAGAATGACGTATACTGCTTTACAAAATCTTCTTTGTACTTCTGATATCCAATAAGGTCTGAGAACTGAAAGTTTTCCTGCAAGTTTGGTACAGATGCATTTGGATTCAACACCTAACTGCAACTAATGTGTATCTTTCATTACCAGTTTAGTGTAAGCATTCATGCATGTCGCTACAGAAATATTGATGTGCTCAGTTATGGGGTATTCATAGTATATGGTACCATACCTGTATTACCTATCTAAAACCTGAAAATTTATGAGTTCTGAAACACATCTTGCCCTAAAAGTTTTGGGTGAGGGGTTATAGACCTGTACTATGGAAAAATGCTTTAGAACATACTGATGTCATATATTTTATATTGGAAAATTATATTCCATAAAAGCAATTATTTGGAAGTATATTTACTATTGAATTACCTAACTCACTACAAATTAAATTCAAACATAGTGAAACCAAGCCATCATTAATTCATATTTAAATGGCAAGAAAAGCAGCATTTTCAAAACCACAACCTACTTCTCAATAACATACGTTGGTTACCAAAACTGCAGTAAATCAACCTTTCTGCACATTTGCATGCAAAGTATAAAAGTATCAACATTTTAAAAAATTGAGTGATAGACTCGATAGAAAACTAGGTCCTCAGAAAGCTGTAAGCATGGGTCAGTGTTAACTGTGAATATGTCATTTTAGTATCTTTGATTAGTCCCTTTACTAGATACAAGGCAGTGCCTCTTGGTCATAAGGTATGTGAAACCGGAAGCCAAAAGAATTTACCTTCTCACTCTTAATGCAGAATTTTCATTTTTATGTTTTATTCTTGACACATTAGAATTATCTGGTAGGCCAGGAACCATACTATTAATATAAAAGTCATCAATCTAGAATCATAGTTATCATGTTGAAGAGGTGGTGGTATTTGGTGGCAGGATTGAAGAAGGATGGTAAGAACAAATTTTTCAACATAACAGTCATGGAATTCACATTAGAAAATATAAGGAATATATTCTCTATGACTGTACTTTGATGCACATGCAAATGGCCCAGAAAACCCCACTTTCCCACTGTTTTATCACAATTACAGATGGGTAATTGGGTGTTACCCATGGGTGGGTGTTTTTAAATGGGTGCAGGAAGGTAAGTTCCATTGTAGCAACAACTGCTATTTAAACCTCTGAGCATTGTATTGACACATCTTTGGGACCCTAACTTAAATCACCATTGCTCTTGGTTAGATGTATATATTTTCATTTTTCTTGGTTTTCTGTTTTCTTTTCTTGGATTAGAAAGCTGTATACGTCTTGATCTTTTACTGTTTTCCTAACGACTCTCTCAGGTTTCTTTTTTCAAGTATTTAATGGCTAGCTCTTTTTGTTCAGGTGTTAGTTTAAATATCACCATCCCTTTTTTTCCTCCTGAACCTTCTTTTGTTTTATTTTCATCACAACACTTTTTTTCATGATGTTAAATGTTTATTTCCAGTCTGTCATCATACCCTACCCCATGTAGACTCCAAGCAGGAAGTGACCTTGTACCTTCACTAAAGTGGTACACTGGGTGGTACTGGGTGGTAATGTCAGTTTCACTGTTGGTTAACTTTATCTCAGACATTTCAAATATCCAATATACATTTTTAATGTGATGTGTTTAGATTTTAACTTAAAGACTTTAAAGCTGGGAGTGATCCTCAAAAAACTGAAAATGGAACTACTATTTGATCTAGCAATTCCACTCCTATATATATAGACAAAGAAAATAAAATACTAATTCAGAAAAATATACATACCCAAATGTTCATGCCAGTGTTGTTTACACTAGCCAAGATATAGAAGCAACCTCAGTGACCACCAACAGATGAATGGATAAAGAATATGTGGTATGTGTATACACACACACACTGGAATGCTACTCAGCCATAAAAAAGAATAGAAATTTTGCCATTTGTAGCAACATGGATGGGCTTGGAGGGCATTATGCTAAGTAAAGTAAGTTAGAGGAAGACAAATACTGTATGTTATCACTTGTATCTGTAATCTAAAAATAAAACAAATTAATGAATATAATAAAACAGAAATAGACTCAGATACAGAGAACAAACTAGTGGTTATCAGTGGGAAAGTGGGGCAAGGTAAAGGTAAGGGATTAGGAGGTACAAGTGAAAGTCACTCAGTCATGTCTGACTTTTTGCGACCCCATGGAATATATAGTCTATGGAATTCTCCAGGCCAGAATACTGGAGTGGATGGCTTGTTCCCTTCTCCAGGGGATCTTCTCAACCCAGGGATCGAACCCAGATCTCTCACATTGCAGACAGATTCTCTACCAGCTGAGCCATAAGGGGAGCCCAAGGATATTGGCGTGGGTAGCCTATCCCTTCTCCAGCAGATCTTCCCAACCCAGGAATCCAACCCGGGTCTCCTGCATTGCATACGGGTTCTTTTCCAACTGAGCTATCAGGTAAGCCCAGGAGGTACAAAATATTATGTATAAAATAAATAAGCTATACAGATATACAGCACAGGGAATTTTAAACAAACAAACAAACCCAGAGTGAATAATGAAAGTACTGCCCTCTAGCAGTATCTCAAAAACTACTGTGATTCTTTCAAATGCTTACCTCTTAACAATATACATCTAAAAATGACAGTCAACTTATAAGCATAGCATTCAGAGACATGAAATCTAGTGATTCTCAAGGCTGGCAAAGTATTCCTTCTCTCCTTTTTCTGATTTCTCACTACAGAAAGCTAGATAAAGTTGAACTGTGTTCCTGGTTAGTGTAACTAGAGCTGGGCTTATGTCCTGTGGATTAGGACAAGTCATGCCAGTATCAAGATGTAGAATGTTTTTTAGTGTAAAGGATAAATATGAGCTTCAAGAATAAGATGGTAGTATAATGTATTGGTTAAACAATTGAATAATAATAGGAAATAAAACCAAGGTCAGGAACTGAGTAAGGTGGCTCAGGGAAATTGTTATAAGAGTCTGTGACTCATTGCTTTTATCCACTAAACTTATGATGCAGGAGAAGATTGAACAGTGTAAAGGAACAGATTTGAGTAAGGCATAAAGACAGATAGATTGAGAGATTTCTTTGGCTGTCCAGTGGTTAAGCCTTCATCTTCCAATGTAGGGGGTGCGGGTTTGATCCCTGGTCAGGGGGCTAAGATCCCACATGCTTTGAGACCAAAAAAACCAAAATGTAAAACAGAAACAATATTGTAACAAGTTCAATAAAGACTTTAAAAATGGTCCACATCAAAAACAGTCATAAGAAAAAAAAGATATATTGGAAAGAACACTAAACTTGTCCTCTAGTCCTTAAGATATACAACCTGAGGAAATGAATGTGTTTCTACATTCATAACACGCAAATATGTGCTTCAATGTGTGTGTGTGTGTGTGAAAATTAAAATTAATTTCACTTGATACCTAGAGGATTTGTTAAGGTTGTTGAAAAGTTATGAATGCTAGATCAACACTTAAGGTCTGTTCACCTTTAGAAGGACTGCCCTGTTGGCTTAGTGGTAAAGAATCTGCCTGCCAATGCAGGAGATGCAGGTTTGACCCTCTGGGTTGGGAATATCCCCTGGAGAAGGAAATGGCAACCCACTCTGATGTTTTTGCCTGGGAAATCCTGTTGACAGAGGAGCCTGGCAGGCTACAGTCCATGGGGTCGCAAAAAAGTTGGACATGACTTAGCAACTGAACACCCCCACCACCACTTTTAGAAAAGCTATATACTTGCAATATAGCCAGGGGTTTTGAGATAACAATCTTTGCCTTTATCATTATGCAAACAAATATTGAGTGCCAGTTTTTGTAAAGTACCTTACTAAGTAATCATGACTCAAATATAAAAGAAATATAATCTAATAGAGAAAGTAAGATATGTATATTATATTGTAAATAACTGCAATTATAGAAAGTAATTAGTACAAGAAGAGAAGATAAAGGTGCCGTAAGCATTAGAAGACAGAGTAAGAATGTCATCTGAGGCTATGTGGAACACAAGAAAGGCAAAATGGAGCGTGAAGTGTGGATGACATTTCTTTTACAAATCAGTGTGACACAGGTATATATTAAATGATAGTTTTAAGTATTTTTTTCTAATATTTCACGCTAATGTTTTAAAATTTGTTTTTCTCTAGCTGTATAATGAATTTTAAAGTTTTCTTTTTATTTAAAAAAAAAATAATTGTTTGCCATTTACAGTCTATAATGTATCTGTTAAACCTGTGATGATTTATAAGGAGATCTGAATGAGCCCAGAATAGTCTTAGCAATGGATTATATTTTGAGTGGCTTCAATTCTTCTGATAGAAAATGTGAGACTGTCACACTTGAGAACTAGTTTCTCAGCAACATAAACAGTTGGCTTTGGGAACATCTTGTTCTAAAGCAAATGCTCAAAGTATCTTGATTTAAGCAAATTCATTTAGAAAGTGAGTGGGGTTGAATCTTATACAACTGTTTGATTAAGTCTGACATTATTATGAGAGGGATACTTACTAAAAGGTAAGGCTGCAACTGACAGAGAAGTTCCAAAGGAGAGATTTTTTTAAAAATATAGAACATGAAAACTGTTTGAAAGTAAAAGCTAGTGAAGTCATGGAAATTGCTAACCTTTGGAAGACAATTCTGAACTCTTTTCAGAAAAAAGTCATGTACAGCTCAACTACCTTCCTGGGATTTGAATCTCAACCCCTTACTTAGTTGCTTTCAGCTCCCCACATATATATTATTTTACTGTCCAATCTTGGACTGAAAAAATATGTAAGTCCTGACTTTCTATAATTACAACTTGTACCATCATTTACATGAAAAAATTATACAAAGCTCAATTACTTGGAGTGGAGGGGGGGCAAGTCTGAATTGTTGAAAAGTTCAAACGCTAGATCTAAAGAAAAGCATTGTTTTTCAAAGGCATCGAATACTTTGAATTACCTGTAAACAAAGCTTTGTTAAGGTGAGAGAAGGCCTGCTGTGTTTTGGTGAATAGATAAGATGACGTTTGAAATAATACATTAATTGTTTATATGCAAATGAATGCTGTTACATGTGCTTGAAAACAGTTTGTTCTCTTAAGTAGGTCAAGCGTTCCCCACCGCGCCACCCCTCCCCCATCCTTCTTTACATCAGAGAGATTTAACCGACATAATTTGCTTTTTTTACAAATATGGCAAAGGAAGCTGAAGTCAGATATCACAGATTCCAACTTAATGGAGTTCAAATTGATGAGAGGGTGTTCCCTTTTACTTATGTATTAAAGTTTATAATATTTGCTGTTCTTTATGAGTTCACAATCTGAATGTATTCACTGGTTGAAAACAATTTTATTGAATATTTGGAATGTTTTACTGAAAAAAAACCCTTCAGATGATGTAATATGATATGGATGCAAGATCCTGGATCATGGCCTCACTCCATCAACATTTAGCTTAATTCTCCCATATTTTAAAGGCATGAGGTGGGAGGGGGGTTCATGTTTGGGAACGCATGTATACCCGTGGTGGATTCATGTCAATGTATGGCAAAATCAATACAGTATTGTAAAGTAAAGTAAAGTAAAAATAAAAGTTAAAAAAAACAAAAAAATAAAAAATAAAGGCATGGACACTCAGCTGTGAGGTGTAATGGGCAGAGGCTCTGGAATACTCGAGTCACCACCACTTTCTCTTTCTGACATCTCTGCCCCACCTACATGCCTAAGTTTACTCTAAAGACAAAAAATGGGAGAAACCAGCCAGCACTGAAGTTTCTTTATAAATATTCTTTTATCCTCATGTTACCTCCATGAATGACCTTAAAAATTATCCTAGGTAATGCCAGCCATGCTCCTTGCCATTTGACAAGTGAGGACACTTGTCACAGAACAGGTCTGCAGTGCACACTGTCTTCCTTGGAAATTTTCCCTTGAGTTTTTCCTTTTCTTTTCTTTTTTCATTTTGCCCAAATCCTGATGGGATGAGTCCTCATTGCTAGGCTTAGCAGAAGCCAAACTGTAGTCTATCTTCTAGTACAACACATGCAACAACTATATTGTAGCTTTGAGCCAGAATCTGAACCTTCTTGATTTATTAAAAAAAGAAGAAAATTGTTGACTTAAAGATGAACTAGAACTTTATTTTCAGACCAAAGAATAAAATGAAATTGATCCCCTTGGTTTTTCTTTTCTTTACTTCTTTTTTGGGGGATGATTTCATTATTAAATAAAATCACTTTATAAATGAAACAAAATCCATGTACAAATGACAGAAATGAATGGACCAAGATTTATCTTCTTTCTTGTTTCACCCAAGGAATTGTTTCTAAGAGATCTTAAGACTTAAACATGATTCCCTAAAATAACCAGCTAGCAGTTCTGCAAAAAGGAAAGCAAAATAAATACATCTTCTTAGAAGTCAGTTATAATTTCCCTTCTGACTTTTTTTTCTCTTTTGCTTTCATGCTCCTTAACCCCTATCCTCCTCTGTCCCCGTTTCACTTCCTTTGGAGCCAAAGATCTAGGAAAAAAGTTGCCTGGTAAAGCATCTGGTCCCCTTTCCTTGGCAGCTGACATGCCACTTGAAATATTTCTCATGCAGATAACTTAAGGAAACTGCTGAATTAATGCCTTAAAATGACATTGATCCACAGTGAGTGAGTGAGTGAAGTGAGTGAAAGTCACTCAGTCATGTCCAACTCTTTGCGACCCTATGGACTATACAGTTCATGGAATTGTCCAGGCCAGAGTACTGGAGTGGGTAGCTTTTCCCTTCTCCAGGGGATCTTCCCAAACCAGGGATGGAACCCAGGTCTCCCGCATTGCAGGCAGATTCTTTACCAGCTGAGCCACAAGGGAAGCCCAAAATAACTGCTGCTAGTAGGTCTGGTTTTGTGGTGGATTTAATACATTATAAATAAATTGTACCTAAATTTGAAGAGAATGATTCAAGCTTGACTTGATTTCCTCTGATTTCTTTTCCAGGAATGAGTAGTTTGCTTCCTAGAAGGTTTGTATTTTTCTTACGTTTATGGGCTTTTAGATTATACTTGATATTTAGCTATGAGCCTGTCCCTGGTGCCACAACCTTCATGGCTAATATGGAAAAATTAAGCCCTTTGTTTAATTATCCTCTGGCTACAAATTTGGAGCAACTGGTCAATCTTGACAGTAAGTAGTATGATCTTTTTGATTTCGGTCACAGTGGATTTAGGTCTAGCAAGATCTTTGTCTGAGGCTTGTAATCTTGATGAGTTTTTCTGTATCTTTTCTGATCTATAAAATGTTTTTCTTACTTTTGAGATTAGTGCCATCTAACCCCTGGTTCACATGATTAGGTTCTAATGCTTGCATCTAACTCCAACTCCTGACTTGTAGTTATTTCTCTTCATAAACTGGGTAACACAGTATACTGGAGATGGAAACATAGAGAAGGAATTTGCTTCTGGTCAAGGCCATGGTACTTCCTTCTCAGAGGACCTTTAGAAGTAAGTTTATTTTTGAATTCAGATTTTAGAAAAGCAGCCTCACTAAGAGATCAAGAAATAAACTTTTTTGTTGTTTTTCAATGGAAAAAACAGTGAAGTTTCAGAAATAAACACTTTATTCTTTTTCCTGAATATTTCCAGCTTTCTCCCTGTAACCTGTTGCTTGAAGTCTAGTCAGACTTGAGGAGGGCACTTTTTAAAAAAAATAAACTTTTAATCTTAGAATATTACTAGTTTTAGATTTATGAAAGAGTTGCAAAAATACTATAGAGAGTTCCTCTATACCTGACACCCACCTTCCCCTATTAGCATTACTCTGGTATAATAATCACAACTAATGAACCAATATTGAGGCATTATTATTAACTAAAGTCCATATTTTATTTAGATTTCCTTAGGTTTTTGATAATGTTCTTTTTCTGTTCTAGGGTCCCATCCAGGATTCCACATTACGTTTGGTCCTTACATTTCCTTTGGATTTTCTAGGCTGTGACAATTTCTCAGACTTTTCGTTTTTTGATGATATTGGCAGTTTTGAGGAATATTATTAGTCAGATATTTTGTAGCGTATGCTTCACTTTGGGTTTGTCGAATGATTTCCTCCTGACAAGGTTGGAGGTATGGGTTGTTAGGAGGAAAACCAGAGAGAGAAAGGGCTATTTTCAGTAACTTATATCATGTACATTCCATTAAAATCACTTATCGCTGATGATGCAAACTCTTATCACCTGGCTAAGGTAGCATTTGTCAAGTTTCTCTATGGAAAATTACTCTTTATTCACCCTTGTGATACTATACTCTTTTGGAAGCCACTGTGTATACATCCAACACTTAAGAGATAGGCAGTTATGCTCCACTTTGAGGGTGAGTATCTACATAAATTATTAGGAGTTTTGCATGAGAGAGTTGCCTATTCTTTTACTGTTATTTATTTAATATCATTATGGATTCAGAATGCTTGTTTTATACTTTGGGTTTTAATCCAATACCACTTTATTACTCAAGTTGTTCTAATTTGGTTCTTCCAGTTGGCTTTTATGTTCCGTTGACATAATCCCACAATACAGGTTTGTGTTTTGAGGTACTTCTTTACTTTCTGAAGCTGCAAGGTGCTCCAGACTTGTCTTTTATTCCCTGCTTCAACTCTAGGATCATCCTTTTCTCCAAAGGGTTTTGGTTCTTTTTAGGATGGCACTAGAAACTGCCTGGGTGCTGACTGGTGGGGCACAGTTTGACATTTTATTTTAGAAGCTGACCTAGAAGGACTCTGACATGGTGGTAGTACTGAAACACATCAGTTCATATAACTTTTACTCTTGAATAACTGGATTCCAATGTCTATTTTGAATCTTTTGGCAAAAAAGTTAAAGCAATATTCAGGGAAGAAAGTGCCTCCATTAAAAAATCCATAGCGGCTGTATGCGGCTATATGTGGCGATAGCGGCTAACGTCCTATCTGATTGATGGCTGCTGCTGCTGCTGCTGCTGCTAAGTCTCTTTAGTCATGTCCAACTCTGTGTGACCCCATAGACGGCAGCCCACCTGGCTCCCCCGTCCCTGGGGTTCTTCAGGCAATAACACTAGAGTGGGTTGCCATTTCCTTCTCTAATGCATGAAAGTGAAAAGTGAAAGTGAAGTTGTTGAGTCCTATCTGACTCTTCACGACCCCACAGACTGCAGCCTACCAGGCTTCTCCTTCCATGGGATTTTCTGGGCAAGAATACTGGAGTGGATTGCCATTGCCTTCTCTGGACTGATGGTAATGTGTACTTTTTTGGTTGAGGTAACATATTTATTTTGATAAATTCCCTCTCATCAGTTGATACCTGTACTAAATTATACTAATGTCACTAATGAATTATCTTTCTGGGATGAGGAGATGGTATAATTTTTTGCATATATATAAGTAGGTGCTTTAAATATTTCAATAAGACGTTTCAGGTTAAGAAAAATAAAGAAAGTAATGAAATAGACGTCTATCTATCCCAACCCAGCTTAAGAAATAAAACTTTTCCAATATCACTGTCTTCTCCCCTTGATGAATGTAACCATGATCTTAAATTTTTATGCATGAGTACAACTCAGGATCATGGTTTTATGCATTTAAAACTCAAGACATCTACATAACTGTGTCTTTGAGTTTTTATACACATGTCCTTAAAAAATATGTAGTGTTGTTTTGTGTATTTTAACTATATCAATGTTCACATAACATCTACAGTTTCACCCTTTTTTCTACTTAATTATATATTTTTGATATTTTCCATATTGTATTAGTTTATTCATTTTCATGGCCATAATTTAATTGTATGAAAATAGGGTAATTTTTTCATTCATTTTTTTGTTGGTGATGCTCATTAAGAATATTTCTAATTTTTTTTTTATTAATACAAACACTGGTGTAGTGAACAACCTTGGGGAAAAATTCTTATTTGGAATTAACATACCAAAGTATTTCCTCATTGTTGCTGTCATTAAGCGTATATGTAATGTTGATAATGCATTGATAATAATTTCATGATTTCTACATTATTCTGATGTAAATAGTCTTATTTAATGAGATCCTTGATATTGGCAATATTTTTATTCATTCAAATATGGAGATAATATGGTGGTCCAGTCATAATCTTGACATTTAAGTCACTTACCTTATGGTAGGACTTTTCAACCTGGCAATCAAAAATCATTTGTAATTAAATCCTATTAGTGGGATACACATACACCCATGTGCATGCACACACACACACACATACGTGCACACACATACTTACAGTTGGTCCTCATTATTTGTTGATTTCATATTTGTGAATTTGCCTCTTCCCTAAAATTGATCTGTAACCCCAAAACCAATGCTAATGCTGCTTTTACAGTCATTTGGAATCTTGCAGAGAGCATAAAAATTTTTGAATTTGCTAATGGAACATGCTCCTGACTGAGATCAAACAAGGCAATACCTTACCTTTAATCATCTACATTTTTGTTTCAGCTCTCATACTGTAAACAAGTATTCTTTTTGCAGTCTGTTTAGCACCACATTTTTTCTTTTTTTTTTTGCATTTTTATTGGTGATTTCAATGTTTCAGATGGCCCCCAAGCATATAGTTCCTGAGGCAACAAGGCTGTGGTGTGCCATGTGGAGAAAATAGGTCTCCTGTATAGAAATAAGATCTGTCCAGGCATGAGACAGTGTTGACTGCCTGAGTTCAGTGGTAATGAATCAACAACATCTGTTAAATTGGATGATTTTGAACACAAATATACATAAAATAAGGTTGTGTTTTGATTGGTTGTTGAAAATATAGTGACCAAGAGAAATTAATGTTTTATTTTCCCTGGAAGCAGTGGTTTAGTGTTTGTTAATTCAGTGTTCCCAGTGACATTAGAGAACACTTTATAGAATGGACTATATAGTTTATAATAGAAAATACCAGAATATATTTCATATTGTGGGTAAAGTTCTATTATGTGATGTTTTATTTCAGATATATATGTATAAATGTGAATATGTATGTCTATGTGGTCTGAGAAATTATGTAAAACTATTCAAAAATTATGTAAAATAGATTTCCTACTCTTGCTCATGGAAGAATATATCAAGTCACTGGTCTGTGATGATTTTGAGTGATAGAATTTAAGTTTGGATTGATTGTGTACACTGATGAAACTAGAGGTCACCTATGTTGATTTGTATAAATTATTTAACAAAAAATATATATCAATACATTGCAAAATTCCAAATAATTTTCTATAAATAATAGCTCCTTTTTCAAGAGATCTAGAAAAATGATTAAATCTGTGAACAGTCCTCAATTCAGCTAAATTTCTTTGGGTTCTGCAGCAGCTCAGGCTGGTACATCTTAAAGCTTCTAAATTTCTAAAGTGTCAGGATCACACCAGGATTTCACTGCACGTCTGTAGTGCTCCAAGTTAAAGGGAAATATAGTTCTCCTGAGAGGAGCTAGAAGGAGTTTTTCCACTTGATTTCTTATGCAAGAATACAACCCTGGGAAAACACAGTCAAGGAAAAGAAAAGGGGAAGATTATATGAGCTACTTGATGTTACTCATAGAAGAATATTCTACTTGATGATGATAATTGGCAGTGTTCTGGTGAAGTTGTTAGTGAGTGTTTGGAGCATATCAAACGTTATTCATTTCAATACTTGGAGTCAATAAAACTTAAATTATGCAAACATTCCTTGGATCTCATCAGTGAATCTTATGTTTCCTTATTATCTCCTCTTTAATGTCCAATACTAATAGCTGTTAAAAGAGAGTTTGTTGTAAACTACTGCAATAGAAAGCCTAATGTCTTTAGATTGCCTTAATAAAGACTGAAAAATAATCTCTAAAACTGGCACTGTGAATATAATGGAAACAGACATGACTTGAAATTTGTATGTGATCAGTTACATCCTCTTACATCACCTAAATTTGCTTTATTCATAATGTGTTTCAGCTCATCAGAAAAAACAATGCCAAAATATTAATAATGCAAGCTTTTGAAGACTTGCTTCATTGTATTACATTGTATCATCTTTGGCTTCATCTTTAAACTTTAGTTTTTATGTTTCTTCTTAGGTAGAAAATTCTTTCCCTGAGGGGTTGTCATTTACACCATCAGTGAGTAGGTGTGAAGGGATACACACCTACTCTCCCTAAATTATATTAGCTAGTTGGTGACTGCAGCCATGAAATTAAAAGACACTTGATCCTTGGAAGAAGAGCTGTGACAAACCTAGACAGCATATTAAAAAGCAAAGACATTACTTTACCAACAAAGGTCCATCTAGTCAAAGTTATGGTTTTCCCAGTAGTCATATATGGATGTGAGAGTTGGACCAGAAAGAAAGCTGAGCACTGAAGAATTGATGCTTTTGATCTGTGGTGTTGGAGAAGACTCTTGAGAGTTTCTTGGACAGCAAGGAGATCCAGCTAGTCCATCCTAAAGGAAATCAGTTCAGAATATTCATTGGAAGGACTGATGCTGAAGCTGAAGCTCCAATACTTTGGCCACCTGTTGCAAAGTACTGACTCATTGGGAAAGACCCTGATGCTGGGAAAGATTGAAGGCAGGAGGAGAAGGGGACAATAGAGGATGAGATGGTTGGATGGCATCACCGACTCAATGGACATGAGTTTGAGTGAGCTTCTGGAGTTGGCGATGGACAGGGAAGCCTGGTGTGCTGCAGTCCATGGTGTCACAAAGAGTCAGACACGACTGAGTGACTGAACTGAGTATCCTTTCTGCTGGAATTCCTGACTGCCTCTGGTGTTGATTAGTCCTTGATGAGCTTTGATTCTTAATTGGTCTCCACCAAAATGAGGAATGGGCTTCCCTGGTGGCTCAGATGGTAAAGAATCTGCCTGAAATACAGTGAGACCTGGGTTTGGTCCCTGGGTTGGGAAGGTCCTCTGGAGGAGGAAATGGCACCCCACTCCAGTATTCTCTTCCTGAGAATTCCATGGACAGAGGAGCCTGGCAGACTACATTACATGGGGTTGCAAAGAGTCAGACACCACTGAATGACTAACACTTTCACTTTTCAAGATGGGAAATACTCCATTTTACTGCTATTTTAACATTAGATTGTAGTCCACAGAGTCGAGTAAAAACCAACTGAGCTTCTCTTAAAACTGATTTTCTCACTGCAGGTTTCAAGTGATTTCTATAGACTTAAACCTGGGTCCCCTATGTTCTTTGAGGAGATGAATCTTTTTGAGTTGGTGGCTCTTGTTAAACTTTGTGTATTTCAAGCAGGTGCCTCTCATTCTAAAGAACTGTGGCTAAAGAATGATTTTGAAATATCCATTTTTAACTCTTCCTTCCTGGCTGCCTTACTTACCAGATGGCTTAAAGGTATTGCTGTGTCATTGTGCAGTCACTCAGCGAGACTCTGACCTTAGATTTACCCCAAAGCACTCAAGCGAGAGGAAGTAGTTAAGTAGGAGTGAGAGCAAACAAATAGGCCCACATGCCTTATATGTTTACTATAATCACCTGCTTAAATGGAGGCACTGTTAATGCAACTAGGAATTCTTTCTGCATTCATGAAAAAGATATTTCTGATGATATCTAATAGCAAAAGTAATTCTGGCAAGGAATTACAGTGGCTGCCTTAGGCAGACAAACTGAGTGTCTAGGGTAAAGGAGGGAGGAAGAGGGAAACATATTTCACTCAGCACACTTTTGGACTTTGTGCAATGTTTATGTATTATCTACTCAAAACTAGAAAATACAAAAGAGGTAGCTATAAAGTCAAAGAGAAGAGAAAGGACAAAGTAATCCTGCCTAATTACTTTTGACTAAGAAGGAAGCATGAGCATACTGGTTTTTAGGAGAACTTTATTTGTTGTTGTTATTGTGGTTTGGCTTCTGACGTGTTTGCAACTTTTCAGAACTTAAGGTAAACCTCTGGGTGGATACTTGGATGAACTTTTCTGCAGATACAATTTAAGGCAAGAGCTTGGCTTTTGCTCACATGCAACATCAAGACATATGCCATTTTGAATCTAAGGTTTCAGTGGACATTTATTATAGAATCAAAGAGTAATATATCTTTCTTCCCCTTTTTACCAATAAGAAAGCTAGTGCTGAGGGGCTACACCAAGAAACATTCAAGGTTACAGAGGCCTGGAAGAGCTGTGTGTGTGCCATGTTGGGACTCTTTCCCCTGTATAGTTGTATGTGGTGATTTACTTCAGTAGGAGCTATTTAGTGAATGCTGGCATACTTACAGGCAGAATTTGTCAGTGTCAGGGAAGCCCAAAGATTATATGTGATAAAGTGTTTTAAGTTAATAAAAAGTCATAATGAGATAGTGGAACAACGTAAAATGTAGTCTATTTTCATTTTACCGCTGGGGTGGAAATTTACACGGGAATGGCATTAGTGGTAAAGAATCCACCTACCAGTGCAGGAGATGTAAGAGACGTGTTGTTCAATCCCTGGATCGGGGACATCCCCTGGAGAAGGAATCGTTCTTGCCTGAGAAATTCCATGGACAGAGGAGCTGGGCAGACTATAGCTTATGGTGTCGCAAGCATCAGTCATGAGTTAATGACTAAACCACCAAACCAGTTTATATATCCCTACTTAGGAAGAAAACCAAGTCCTCAAAAGAATCTTAGAGTTGGGCTTTTAAATCTTATTTCTTGGATTTCAGTTAGCCTATCAACCATCTACTCAGTACTTCCTAAGTGAAGTCACTCAGTTGTGTCCAGCTCTTTGCGACCCCATGGACTGTAGCCTACCACGCTCCTCCGTCCATGGGATTTTCCATGCAAGAGTACTAGAGTGGGTTGCCATTTCCTTCTCCAGAGGATCTTCCCAACCCAGGGATCAAACCTGGGTCTCCCGCATTGTAGGCAGATGCTTTACCGTCTGAGCCACCAGGGAAGTCCAAACTGATGTGCTTAAAGTCAGTTTCAAATTCTAACATGTTGGTTGAAATTCACCTTGAAAACTATAGTATACTGTTGGAGGAAGGCTTTAGTATGCTATCGGATGAAATCTGAAGAAGAAAGGTGGCAGTGGAGTGCAAGGTCTAGGAAGAGAGTGTGTCATCGATCAGCGCTTCTTCCTCTCTTGGTCCCTCCCTCTCTTTTTGGTGACAGATAGCCTCAGTGGATGTCTGCATTCTCAAACATCCATGAGTTTTGGCTTGCAGATTCTCTTTCCCACAAAGCTTGTGGAATTTTTCTTTCTTTCCAGGTCATAGAAAAAGATGTATATCATATCATATGTTATTTCTTTTTCCCAGAAGAAATTAGTAGTATACACAGTAGGCAAGCCTTAAATGAAGTAGTAGTAGTAGTGTTAGTTGCTAGTCGTGTCCGACTATTTGTGACCTCATGGACTGTAGCCTGCCAGGGTCCTCTGTCCATGGGATTCTCCAGGCAAGAATACTGGAGTGGGTTGCTATTCCCTTCTCCAGAGGATCTTTCCCACCCAGGGATTGAACCAGGGTCTCCTGTGTTGCAGGCAGATTCTTTACCATCTGAGCTACAAGGAAGTCCTACTAAATGAAGAGCTACATCATTTAAAATGGAAGGATACCATATAGTCACATTGAGCTTTCTTTTGTGATATAAGCCATATTCTATCGATGTTGGTTTTCATATGAATGCTAGGAAAGGAATTTAAGGAAGGAAGAAGGCTAAAATGTCCTAGCACTTTTGCAAAAATGACTCAAATAAACTGCTAAAAAATAGAGACCGACATCATTTGAACATTTGATATTATGGAGTTGTCATTAATTGTTTTAGTTGGCATAATGATATCATGGCTGTTTTTAAAGTGTGGTTATTAGAGATATATGCTGAAATATTTGTGGATGAAATAATATGATATTTGAGATTTGCTTTGAAATAATGTGGAAGGGAAAAGTAGATGGGTGTATGGGTGAGCTAAGATTTAATCAGTGATTGATACTTGTTGAAGCTGACTCCTGAGTATATTAGAGTTCATTATTAATTCTGTCTACTTTTTTTAACTTTTAAAACTTTCTGTAATAAAAGACTAAAAAAATAAAGTCAGAGTTTTAAAATGCTCCATTGATAACATGTGATTTTTCTTCTCCCTGCTATGCTATCAAATCAGGTCTTGGACCCGAACAGAGAGAGGAACAAGATCAGGCTGGTTATTGGAGGGTGTAATTGTGTGATTTTGTGTGTGTGTGTGTGTGTGTAGCCATGTGTTTAGTTATATGTGTATATAGATCATTGATTAAGTGAGAAATTTAAAATATATATCACAGCTTGGCAGTGCATATGCACTGTTTTTAGATTAATGTATTGAATTACACTTCTTGTTCCTTTTATTGGTTATATGCAGTAGCTATATAATAGCATTTGAGATGTGAAATTATCTTTAATTCTCATTTACTAGCTGTTCATCAGCTGATTTGCAGGTAAACATCACTACTTACATTTAATCACTGAAAAAGGTTTTAAGAAAGATGAATAACTTTTCTAACATTCATTGAGTTAGTAGCATAAGCAGAAAATGAGACCCTGTTAGTGATATTTTTAGCCTTCAGTTTACCAATCTTCATGTTATCCTAACATTCCCATGAGTTTTAGTCACAATTTTTGTTTTTTACTATAACAAAATCAAATACTTTAAAACTTAGGCATCATGGAACAAGTTCAGATAATGAAGCGCCAGTTGGATTTTGGCACCATTCCTTGCATATTTGTCATCAAGAGTCAAAAGTAATAGGAAAGAAATTAGGCAGATAAAAGCAGTTTGGTTTTGCAGGAATGGAATTGACGTTGTACAGTCAGTGCTATGGAATTCAGAATTCTGCCACTACAACTACCACTACCATCCTCTCCAATCATTTCAGCAGATACGTAGGGTTGAATTAACATCCGGAAATCCTCTACTACAATGAAACTCAACATTTCTGCTTCAGTCTACAATGTTTAGTTACAGCTCATGTTTATTCTTTTTCTGTTCTGAAACTATTATACATGGCTTGTCATTGAATTACTTTCAATTAGCATTCCCTTGTTGAGTTTTGCAAGGAAGTGTGCTCAGTCTTTTGACCAGTATGGTATTAGGTGACATTTTGGAGAGAGTGCTGTGCTTCTTTTTATAGCAGTGTTTTCAAAGGCAAAATTTTAACTCAAATTCTCTTTTCCTGCCTCTCTGATTTTACTGACTTTAGTTAAAGGTAATTCCTTTTTAAAGATAATTTCTCTGTTATGTTTAGCCATAAATACAGTTCTTTTCTAGATTTTAGTTGGAGTAACTCTCTATTATTTCTCCTAATTTCTTAGACATGATTAAGCAGAGCACATTTATAGCTGTTTATGTGGACTTGGAGGGAGTTCACAACTGCTGTTAAGGAGGAGTTACTACTTTGCCTAGAGTAGACATGGAACACGTGTAGTACATTCGAGATTTCTGTGGGCCCGAAATATGGAATGCCTAGATAGGTGTCAGAGTCAATAGCTGTTATCTTCCTAGGTATAGTTTGTGTATTTCTTTCTGTTTCTGCCTAATTTGTCCTTTCAGCACCAAGTTGATAAAATATTATATAGAGATATCTTTGTTGATATCAGTGGGTAGAGTTGTGGGCAGGCAACAAACAAAATCCAAAGACTATATTTTGCTTGTGTTAATTTTTGGGTGATCATGATGATAACATACCCATTTCTATACCGTGGGAACCTATGCTGTTGTTCTAGTCAGTTTGCTGGTAACAGCATTGCAAAAGCCGTAGACAAATTACATTTTGTGCCTTTTCCTGACTCCAGTTGATTGGTTTAAATATTGGAGAGTTTCTGCCATCTCAATGAAAGATGCTCAGGAAAGAAGAAAAGTATTATAATAATGACCCATTACAGTCACATTGTTCTTCTCTGGCTACTGAAGAACACATTATAACAATGGAGGTATTAATTTCTGCTTATCATACCATGAAACAAAGATACAATAATGGCCAGAGTTCTAAATGGCAAATTTCACTCTGGTAGGTAAATTACCCTGCAAGCATTAACCCTTGAAGAAGCACAGAAGGGAAAGAAAGCAAGCACAGGAAAATTTTCAAAATACGCTTAAATTCATGCAGATGATTTGTTTAATTCTGTCGTCCTCTGTCTGCTCTGCAATAGACTGAGACCCTCATTTGAGTGTCAGTTGGAACTGCAAGTAGTACTTCCCCTGCAGCACGGATCCAGGTGACAGAGTGACCAGTCTTTCTTAAGTGGTGATGTTATAAGTCAGATCCCACCTCAAAAATATACTCTGGTAAGGTATCAGTAGGAAAATAAATCCAAGAACTATTCAGTTCTATTTTAAACTTGTTTTCTTAGAATTAGTTGGGTATTTTTGTTGTGAAAGGATCAATAATGCCTAACTTCCTATTGAATAATTCACCTGCTGAATGATAAAGTTAGTTCAGAAAAGTCTGGGATTGCCATCCATATAGCCTTCACTCAAATGATAAGAAATAGAACAGAATAACCATCACCTTATGTGCCCAAACATATACATTTTTTAAAAATGCAAGTTCTTAGCAGTCACCACGGAAAATAAAAAAGCAAAGACCACTTTTTGCACAGTTCTTGATCAGGCATTGAAAAGTATGATATGAAATGCTTATTAGACACCTTAAAGACACATTTTAACGTTCTTATTGATATTAACCTGATCTTGGTTCAATAAACTTGTGCCATAAAAGAAATATGACATCTGTGGAATAATTTAAGCTCAGTAATTGGGTCGCAGAAATACTAAACAGAGACCTAAAGTCACTTGGAAATGTTTACTTTTATTTAAAAACAGAATTCTCAAGTGCCTCTCTGCTTTCTGATTTCATCCATGACAAGAATGAAAATACTGAAATGTGGCAGGATTTCTAACAGAATGAAAGCCAAGAAACACTGAAAACATAGTCTTGAGATTTCCGGTTTAATTTCGAGGACAAAGAGATTCATTGTCAGTTTATATCATCTCTGCTACATAGATACCTAGATCAACAAAATCTCTTGACCTCTCTGGGGTCACCCTGTGCCCCATTTTAGCTCTGATTTTGCATTGCTCTTCCCAGTAGTGTTCTGGGATGAGGCCAGCCTCTCTTTACCACAATGGCTCCTAAGCATTCCCAGAGGAAGAACTGGAAAATATTTTGGATTTTTCTTCTATACTTTCACATTAGTTTATTCTCAGAGCACTTATCATTTGTGTTTTGAGCGACAAGTTGGGTAAAGAAATATGGAAGAAGTGTTTAACTACTTTTTTCCCTAAAGAGCAATATCATATTTTTGTTAGTATAGTGTTTTGTTTTGCTTTGACACATGGCTTCTGTAAAAATTTCAATCTTTCTCTTTGAATTTAAGTACCCAATTCAAAGGAATAAAAACAAACACCAAAGCATGACTTTCTCATATTATGAATTTAGTTACTTTTCATGTCTTTTAATGATATTATTCAACTGATTATCTTATATGTAACACAAAAGAATCTATCAACTTTGCAAATGTATTACAAAATTCACTAGTACTCTGGATTTCACTTAGCACTGCTTTTCAAAAATGCCTTTTCCTTTTCTTGTAACCTTACTTCATCTTTCTGCTTGAGTGTGGGAATATGTTAAGAAAGGCAAGCTTTTGTTAACAGCCAGTACTTTCATATCACCTTAGCATAAACAGTTACATGGAATAAGACAAAGAAGGAACTACATAGAGAAACAGAGTTTATTAAATTTGGTTAAGGGATGGCACTTGGTTTTCTCCCTTTTTGTTTGGAATGCATTGAACAGATGTAATTATTTATTGATTTATTGCTAAAAGTTGTTTCTGGCTATGTTCTGGTATATCACTGTATCTTATGATACTTGGCTGTATTTTTCATACTCATTTATTTTTCAACATTCCCATAACCACCACCCTATGTCAACTTTTAGCACCTTGGACTGTAAAAATCAGCTATAGTCTCCCTCCTAGATGAAAATTGCAAGCTCAGGTGACTGGCCACAAGAATAGAAGGCTTAAGCTGGGAACAAGTTGACAAGCTGTGAACAAGTTGAGAGAGGATGGGCTCAACAGATAAAACCCCTCTTGGGATCAATTTACTGTCCATTGGACTTCCAGTTGAACCATCACTGCTGAGTGGCTCTATACCCAGTTTATTTTACTACCAGCACCACTGCCTCCCACCAGATTCTTCAAGTGACTCAGCAACTAAACCAAAGCTGCTGATTTTTTCACTCCCAGTTTGGCAGATAGGAATGATTGTTCTTTCGTGTTCTACCCTGGCCTCTATCCCTGGTTTTCACTCTTCATTTATATTTTCCAGTCTCCTTTTGCTCTGCATTGGTTTTAAACAACCAGAACTTTACAATATGGGACTTGAGTTTTCTTTGACAGTCAACACTGAAAATTATGGAAGAATGATTCATCTTGATACTTAGGTATTAGCCACGAAGGGAATTGTTCTAGTAATTTGTCTTCTCTGTACAATGCTTATACTCTTTTCAGAGATGCTCACTGATTATATTTTTATAAATGCAAGCTGTATTTGTCTCTCAATTGTATTAAAGAATGCTCTTTTATCTGGTGAATTATCAGAATGGATGAATGGGTTTCTAGATAGAGTAGAAGAATCTGCCGGGTTATATGACATCTTTTGGAGAAGGAAATGGCAACCCACTCCAGTATTCTTGCCTGGGAAAATTCCATGGACCAAGGAGCCTGGTGGGCTACAGTCCATGAGGTCACAAAGAGTCAGACATGACTGAGTGACTAAGCACATGACATCTTTTAGTGCACTAGCTTTTCATGTTCTGGCAAATCCATCCTAAAGAGACAAAGTCAGCTCATAACGTATCAGTATTCTATTACCACTCATCCCATGGCCTTGCCTCCCTTATTTTTGTGTTATCTGATTGATCACTGAAGGACGCAGGTTGTACAGTAAGTGACATCTTGATCTCTGGCTCTCTGTCCAGCTCTTCTCTTTTCTGTGCTGAATATTCTGCTCTGCTCATAGTTTCATACTAATCTTTGCTGTTTCCTTCTGGTATCTTTTGATACCAGGCGAGCCATTTGCTTCAGTCCTTTAGGCACAAATTGCCAAAGTCGTTTTGCTTTTGACTTTTCCCTACTCCAGCTTGACCCTAGATCCTTGACTTATCTCTGAGTTTTGACCCATCTGTTCTTCTTGGACATATCAGCTAGTTATACTTTTCCCAGCTCTGTCTCCCTTTGTGGTTGAAGCTCATTCCTCTGGCTCTTTTCCATTTCAGTAATATGGGGTAGATTTCCGCTTGCTTTTCCCCCAGCTCTTGAGATGCTAACACTTGATAAGTCTTACTTTTCTGGCCCAGAATATGTTGATTCTCCAGTAAGGGCCTTCCAACATGAGATGCTAACTCTTCACTTACCCCTCCAGATTCATTCTTTGCCTTCAGCAGTGCTGGAGATGAGCAGAGAGGAGATAAGGAAAGATGGAGTTTTATTTTTTCTGCTTCTTCCTGCCTAGATTGGGCAGTGGTCATCTTCCTTTTTACCTGTGGGGGTTTCCCAGGTGGCCCAGTGGTAAAGAATCAACCTGCCAATGCAGAAAATGCTGGGGACACGGGTTCAATTCCTGGGCCAGGAAGATCCCCTGGAGTAGATAACCTATGCTAGTATTGCCTGGAAAATTCCATGGACAGAGGAGCCTAGCAGGCTAGTCTGTGGAGTCTCAAAGAGTTGGGCACTACTGAGCATGCACACACATCTTCCTTTACCTGTAGTCACAGCTGTTTTAACTAGTTGGAATTGCTCTTATGGCTCTGCTTCTCACTGGGTGATACAGTTATCTTTTTGTCTCATTTAGTATAGAAGGGGTAAAAGCTTTATATAGTAGCTTGTCCTTGCATGTTTCACCATCCTTCATCGGTAACTTAACGTGACCCACACTTTTGTCAATTGTTGCATTATTATACTTTTTTCAGTTAGTCATTTAATTGTACCATCTGTTTCTTGTGGGATCCCTGACTGATACATGGGTGCTGAGAAGACACAAAGTGTCTTGATTGTAATACATCTTTGTGAATGTGACTGTCCTTTGAGGGATAGCAATGTGAATGTCCGTCTAGTCAAGGCTATGGTTTTTCCTGCGGTCATGTATGGATATGAGAGTTGGACTGTGGAGAAAGCTGAGCACCGAATAATTGATGCTTTTGAACTGTGGTGTTGGAGAAGACTCTTGAGAGTCCCTTGGACTGCAAGGAGATCCAACCAGTCCATTCTAAAGGACATCAGCCCTGGGATTTCTTTGGAGGGAATGATGCTAAAGCTGAAACTCCAGTACTCTGGCCACCTCATGCGAAGAGTTGACTCATTGGAAAAGACTCTGATGCTGGGAGGGATTGAGGGCAGGAAGAGAAGGGGATGACAGAGGATGAGATGGCTTGATGGCATCACTGACTCGATGGACGTGAGTGTGAGTGAACTCCGGGAGTTGGTGATGGACAGGGAGGCCTGGCGTGCTGCGATTCATGGGGTCGCTAAGAGTCGGACACGACTGAGCAACTGAACTGAACTGAATGTGAAGGTCATAATATGTGTCTCAGAGTTAATGTGTACATAAATCATAGGCAGATGGAAAACAGGAACTGTGAGGAGAGGATTGTTTGAGAAATATAGTTAGGATTTTCTCTCTGAGGGAAAGAAAGATGGGTATTAAGATGGGTACACTTGAATAGCCTTCTGTGTTTCTGTTAGCAATTTATGAAATAGGTGCAGTGACAAGCAATAGAATAGCCATAGGGAACGACAGAACGAAAGCTAAGTATATGGGTATGAATCAACCAGTCCACCCAGAGAGGACTTGGACTGCTTTCCTTGTTTGGCGGTGATGAATGTCTACCATACTGGAGTTGACTCATGAATTAAGTGTAAAACTGCATAACTTTGGGGATTGGCTTTTTCCTCTACTGAGGCAGGAAAAAGAGCAGTGGGCAAAGGTCCATCAACACCCCAACTGGCGAGTGGGTAGGAGCATGTTAGCTGAATCACACATAGAAGCTACTACAGAACCATTCCAGAAGGTGCTACAGACTTCAGTGGCTCTGTGCTTTATAAGCTAAGCAAGAAGAAGTACTCATGGGCACGCATCTAGTGAAGAGTAATGACAAAACTGCCGGGACTTTCTTCAAGAGCTATGAGGCTATAGGAACAATAGAAAAAAAATGGGACTAGTAAGAAGCTAAATCATCCTTGTGTGTCCTTTCTAGGGAGGCCTCCTTAGACACAGCAATGGTTCTACATTCAAAGTTCAATTCAACCCAGTATGTGGGTTACCTTAATCCACT
Organism: Ovis canadensis; assembly: GCF_042477335.2. NCBI lineage: Eukaryota > Metazoa > Chordata > Mammalia > Artiodactyla > Bovidae > Ovis > Ovis canadensis. The sequence goes on from NC_091260.1 coordinate 38,785,910, forward strand.
AGGCTACAATCCTAACATATCTCTTTACCTTTAAAGTGTCAGATTGCAGAAAATTTGGGGCATTCAGTCACTGCTTGCAGATTCTGGTATTTTTCTCAAAAACATCGAACAACACAGCCAAATTTAAATGGAGAGTGTAGGAATTATCTGGTAAATTATTCTGTGCCAACAGCTAAATGGGATTATTCTGGCCCCAAGTTGATTTTTTTTGGCTTATTCAGCCCATCTGAATTGGCTGTCTATACCAGACCAAATTTAACAGATCATGGGCTATTAGACAAGGGACTGTCGTTAACAGAACGAAATGGAGTCATATTTAAGGAAGTCATGAAATCCCTTCTGTTTCAGTTGGAGTTAAAAATGAAGAGTGAAAAGCAATATACTTGTAACTTTGGGGGGCACTGAATGCTTAAAAACATTTAAAATTAGTGTTAAAAAGAGTTCCATGTTCTAAAATTTTAGGTTGTAGAGAATACTTAATAACAGTCAATATTCATCTTTTGACCTATATCAGCAAATAGCTGATGATACAGACTCAGTTCACCAGATTTCTGTTCTGTGTTTATTGAGCAGAGATGATTTCAGATGAACCTTTGTCCTGAATTAAACCTCTACCTTCCATGTTTCTCCAGTTCTGTCCTACTCAATAAAGAACCACACAACCCATACTCATCGCGAACAAAGCTATTATTTAATGGAATCTTTCCACTGTGAAACCAAATTATTTTAATTGGCTTAAAATAATACTAAATGCTGAAAGCCAAGTACACGACCTCTGGCCTTGCTGGTGTCTAAGATATCATAGTCTTCATATTTTCTGGTGAGAGTCTCAGACTCGTCTCTGAAGAAGGGCCAAATGTAAATAAATTCAGTCTTTAGATCAGGGTTTTGCCAATGTATATTATGTCTCATATAAGCCCTTATTATATAACTTCCTTCTTTGGGTTTTACAGAGTTCTTATTTGTTGACATTCAGGGTGTGTCTAAAAAGTGTATTTTTGATTTATCCTGCTTACCTAGTGCCTTTGGACATTAGAGGATCTGGTTTATACTTTGTGGTTTATTTTTTGTGGTTGTATATTTGCTACGTTGTGTTCATGTGCCCTCGGACTTCTTAGGGAAAGTTTGACAGATCATTTTTATAAATCAATAAATAAGTAAGTAATACATCATGGATCAAAGGCCACAGCAGCAGCACCGTAGAGAGAATTATATTGTCCTAGGCACTTATGTGCTTATAATGATGATATCCTTGGACCCAAGACCTAACACATTTTTCATTAGAACTATTAGATTCCATACAAGATAAACAATTACAAACATTCTAGTGAAGATGATTAAAATTCAGCAGGCTTCTTTTACAAGCTTCAGTACTCTTATGTCTTCCTCTTTGGCCTGACTTATTTCTGTATTTCAGAATTCCCTTGATTGACTTCCAAAAGCTACTCTATTAATACCTCTTAGACCCAGAGGCATAATTGAAGCAGAATGAAACTTGGAATTCTCGAATCTTTAATGGACCTTCCAGGAGCCAGGTCCAGCTTTGGAATTCCATCTAGGAGCAAGCATGCCTACTGCTCCACTTATTCCAGGTGTAACTTCAGAAGCTCTAGTTCAAGAGGGAATTTTATAAAATCTACTAGATTTCCTTTGGGAAGAAAATAATGAGCTTGAGAAGGGGTTACTCCCCAGGACCTATAACCTAAAATGTACCTGCTTCATATTGCTATATTTAGCACTGCTTTCCAGCTCCTAACACAGTGCTCCAGCACAAAGGAGGACTCACACATGATTTGTTGAGTCCATGAATGAATAAATACAATTTTCAAAAGCTTGTAGAAAACCCAATGATTTAAGAAATTAAATTTTAATTTTAATTTTAATTTAACTTAAATTTCTGACTTACACATGTATGACCTATACTTCAAAGCAAAACAAAAGGATATTTTATGAATAAAAGAAAATAAAATAGAGGAAGATTGAAAAAAATAGAGGCAAAGGGGAATAGAGAGAAGAAACAAGACTATAGCACTTTATTCTGATAATGTGATAGAATATTTTAGTATGCTAGTTGCTTAATTTTCTGTCTAATTGTCTTGTTTTGACCGTTTCTTCCTGTTTTGTGGTCTGTGCTTAGACACTCAGTCGTGTCCGACTCTTTGTGACCCCATTGACTGTTTTGTGGTTTAGTACTGGGCAGACAAGTGAAATTGTGGTCACTGAAATTTATTCTAAAAGTGTCTTCATTCCTTTCATCATTTTATTCCCAAATAGATTAGTAACATCAACAGCAATAAAAATAGCACCTGCATTAAAAAATTTAATGTACTTATTAATATATTTGGGTTTGCCTTAATTTGTGCTTTATTTGCTTTTCTATTCTGTTTCCTCTCTCTGCCTTCTTTTTGATTATTTTTTATTATTCCATTTTTTTCCCTTTGTGCTGACTTCAGTGTTACACTTTTTTGCCATTATTGTTAACATTAGTTTTACCCAGATACTTTTATTTCTTTTTTTCATTTTTTTAAATTGAAAAGTAGTTGATTTATAGCGTTCTGTTAATGTCTGCTGTATAGCAAAGTGATTTAGTTATATGTACATATACAGTCTTAATGTGCTTTTCCATTACGGTTTATCACAGGGTATTGAATATAGTTCCCTGTGCTGCATAGTAGGACCTTGTTGTTTCTCCATGCTATATATAATAATTTGTGTCTGCTAACCGCAAACTCCCAATCCATCCCTCCCCTACCCCCTCGGCCTTGGCAACCACAAATCTGTTCTCTATGTCTATGAGTCTGTTTCTGTTTCACAGATAAATTCACTGGAGTCATATTTTAGATTCCACACAGAAGTGATGCCATATTGTATTTTTGTCTTTCTGACTTACTTCACTTAGTATGATAATCTCCCTGGTTCATCCATGTTGTTGCAAATGGCATTATTGCATTCCTTTTTATGGCTGAGTAGTATTTCGTTACATGTATATGTAACAAACCTTCTTTATCCATCATCTGTCAATGGACTTTTATGTTTTTTTCCATGTCTTGGTTACTGTGAATAGTGCCGCTATGAACATAGGGCTGCATGTATCTTTTTGAATTATAGTTTTGTTTGGATATATGCCAGGAGTGGGATTGCTGGATCATATAGCAACTCTACTTTTAGTTTTCTGAGGAACCTCCATACTGTTTTCCATAGTTGCTGCACCAACTTACATTCCTACCTACAGGGTGGGAGGTTTCCCTTTTTTCCATATTCTTTCCAGCATTTGTTATTTGTAGACTTTTTAATGATGGCCGTTCTGATTGATGTGAAGTGGTACCTCATTGTATTTTTGAATTGCATTTCTCTAATAATCAGCAATAGTGAGCATCTTTCCATGTGCATGTTGGCCATATATATGGTTTTTTGGGGGTAGCTCACATCTTGTGAAGCCTTATTCTGTGCCAGGCATTAGCCTGAGGGTGCTGTAAGCAGAACAGCATGGAATTCTCATGACTACCTTATAAAGTAGATGCCATAATTTCTTGCATTCTCCAGACAAGGAGATGGTGATGAGGAGGTTTAAAGGAGTTAAGTTCTCTTGCCCAAGGTCACACAGCACATAGGCTGAACCAGGCAGCCTTTCCCCACACCCTCTTGCTGGGTACTCAGTGTCTTCAATGCATCCTTCTGGTGCCCTCAACCCTCATCAGAGCACTCACTCTGCCTGTGAAGCCTCAAAGATCCTACAGTGTTATCTAGAAGGGCTTTCCTAATCTCATTCCTTCAAAACTTGTTTGTTGTGTGTTCTTTAGAGCCTTCCTCTGAGAGATAAATCCTTGCTAATAGATTAAGAGCTGATAATCAGTCGACTTGTTATTCCAAGGAAATTCATTTATGTATTTAACAGAGGCTCCTTGAAGATTGTACTTCACCCAAAGCAATGACTACAATATTGAGAAGTTCAGACAGTTGGTAGATCTTTGGGAGAGGGGCACTCGTTTGGTCTGGGCTGACTTTTAGCGCCCTTCAGCTCAGTTCAGTTCAGTTGCTCAGTCGTGTCTGACTCTTTGTGACCTCATGGACTGCACCAAGCCAGACCTCCCTGTCCATCACCAACTCCCAGAGTTTACCCAAACTCATGTCCATTCAGTCGGTGATGCCATCCAACCATCTCGTCCTCTGTCATCCCCTTCTCCTCCGGCCTTCAATCTTTCCCAGCAGCAGGGTCTTTTCAAATGAGTCAGTTCTTTGCATCAGGTGGCCAAAGTATTGGAGTTTCAGCCTCAGTGCCCTTCAGATCATATTTAAAAAAGCAGCTGCCTTTTTGGCATATGTTCTTGGAAGATGTGATGAGGGAGAAAGTGTTGCATGTTCCTTTATTATTTATAAATAATTCTAGTCAAGCTCATTCATATGTAGGTACTCATTTCCCCTTTTGGCTATGAGACCACCCAGGGAAGTTTGTGTGCATCCTTTGGGGCTTCTTGGGAAAGAGGGTAGTTTGATGCTGGAAAAGAGAGATTGCATTGCTCTTTTTGACTGACATTTGTGCTGATGCAACAAGCAAACCAACTTCTTTGTGGGCGGGTATGTTCTAAATCAATTCAAAATTCTTCCGTTAGTGATATTGTTTGTTGTGGCGTATGTATGTGGATAGAGAAAAGGAGAGAAAGGGGGAGAGAGAAAAAAGAGAGACTATGACTAAAACCCTGAATTAAATTTGTAATTAAGTTTAAATTTGTGCCTTTCTATGAGATATATGGGAAATCAAAATTTCAATCTTGAATTAACTGATTTCAACTCTGACTAATTAAATATATAGTCCGATAGTCATGAGAGGAAGCTCAGAAAAAAACACAAATGGCGGAATTAGCAATGATCTTTGACTTGGAAGCCTGGGTTTGTGGACTCACTCTGCTGTATCTTAGCTGTGAGAACTTGGTGAAGTTAACTCTCCTTTTTGATACTCAGGAAACCCTCTTGGTTTGGACGTTATAATTCTATGATTCAGTGATTTAAATCTTTGCCATGTGTAAACCTTTATTTCACAGACCTCACCTACTATCTCAGGTTGAGTTCCTAAGTAGACCCTGAGACAAAGTTTCCTATGCAAGTGATTTTTTTTTTTAATTGGTGGCTAATTACTTTACAATATGGTGGTGGTTTTTGCCATACATTCACATGAATCAGCCATGGGTGTACATTTGTTCCCCATCCTGAACCCTCCTCCCACCTCCCTCCCCATCCCATCCCTCAGGGTCATCCCAGTGCACCAGCCCTGAGCGCCCTGTCTCATGCATCAAACCTGGACTGGCGATCTATTTCACATATGATAATATACATGTTTCAGTGCTTTTCTCTCAAGTCATCCCACCCTCGCCTTTTCCCACAGAGTCCAAAAGTCTGTTCTTTATCTCTGTGTCTCTTTTGCTGCCTCGCATATAGTGTCGTCGTTACCATATTTCCAAATTCCATATATATATACGTTAATATACTGTATTGATGTTCTTCTTTCCAACTTACTTCACTCTGTATAATTGGCTCCAGTTTCATCCATCTCATTAGAACTGATTCAAATGCATTCTTTTTAATGGCTGAGTAATAATCCATTGTGTATATGTACCACAGCTTTCTTATCCATTTGTCTGCCAATGGACATCTAGGTCTATGCAAGTGATTCTTAAAAGACGTGTCACAGGGAAGACCAGTAAACGAAATGGAAGCAGGACAGGAAGAGTAGAAAGCAAAACAAAGAATTCATCTTGGGCAAAAATCCTTCAGAATGTCTCTCAGCCTTATCCACAAGGGGGTTCTGGAGTGTTAATTGTGTCTCAAAGGTTTCATTGCATGAGGTAAGGGAGCTGGGTTTTCTACCTCTGTGACTTGTTAAGGGCCATCTTGTCTCCCCTGCTCCTTTTCTCCCCTTCCTTGAACTTCTGTGTTCTCCCAGGCATGAATTCAAACGCCTCTAGTGGACTGAAGGCAGTTCTCCTAAGAAGAGTGGGTGCTGGCCGCTGGCAGTGAAAACATACCCATAAGGGAATGGCGCACAAGCATGGCGGGAAGAAATCTGAGGTGAGCTGGTTGTGGCACCATTCTGCTCCAGCCTGCCATGCTTTGGGAAAATGACTAAGTTTGTGACATGGCTAAATTATTGTCAACTTGAATTTACATGGGGAGAAAAAAAGATGGTAAATTGGAAAGCAACCACTCTCTTTCCAGGGCTCACCACTGAGGCCAAATGTCATTGTTAAACCAAACCAACTCTTATCCTCAAATATGATTGCTAACAAAGTTTCAGGAGATATGGGAAAGCCTCCAAGATTATCTAATATGATATAGAACTTAGATTCCCTCTGAGGTCAGTATAACATTATTTTAAATTAACATATAAGGCAGAGATAACCTGAGAGCAAAAGTTGTCTGCTCTGTGTATGTGGTATCCAGGATCTTAAAAATGAGAATACTCTAAATAGAGTAACCAGATGAAGGGTGCAAATGAACTGAGAAAAGGTAACTAGGGGAAATTATGCATATTTAAATATTCTTAAAAGCAAAGATATTTATGTTCAGTTTTCAGGCAATGGTTTTATTCTCTCCTCAGATACTTATTATTTTTTTAATGAGTTACTCATTTTCTTTCAAAACACCTACATACTTAAAATGTTTTCCTTATGAATCAATTTTTAATTTGACAGAAGTGAAGGTACTTGTGCCCATAAAAAATGCCATGTGTTTTTGAAGTGTTAGAAAAAACAGCTCTTTGGCACTAAACAAAGCTGAGGCAGGAACGTAGGAGAGCAGCTGCAGAGTGACAGAAAAAATGTAAGATAATGAGACATGTGAGAGAATGTATAATTTAATGTGAAGCTTGAAGCAAATGGCGGGGGGAGGGACATAAATGAGAAAACAGTTAAAAATAGTGGCTAAAATGACTTTAAATCCAATAAAACATAAAATGAATCAATTAGTGCTTAAGCGATATAGAGGAGGCATGATGCTGTGAAAGAGTCTGGAAAAGGCTGACAGATTTTTAGTCTATGAATTTAAATTCATAGGATCAACAATTTCTCTGCCTGGAGAGATTTATCTGCTGTTTTTTTTTTTTTTTTTTCCTTTCTTCTTATACTAGTTGACAAAATGACTTCCTTTCTTTTCCACTTTCTGAGATGTGAATCAATCTGTTATAAAAGCCTCAGTTTTCAGTTTTCTGAAAACATTCCACAAGACGTATGATAAAATGTGTTTGAGTTTTAGAAATTTTTTGTAACTCCTGCTGAAACATGGCTCTTTCTGTATCTGGATGTTAGAGGTGCTCCTTAGCAATTGACCAGAGTTGGCTCATTGTGGGAGGTTGATGGAATTCTGGGGAATGATGGCAAGTAGCTCTCCTGATGTCTCGTTACTTCTTCCTGGTTTTTATATTGTTCATGAGCCTGAGAATTAGATCCTGTAACAATAGCATCCAGAGTCTCTACAGTGAGTGCTTACTCCATGGGAAGTTATGGGAAGCTTTTAAGAACCTGAAATCTTTTAAGGACAGTCTGATTCTGTCTGTTTTCCTGGAATGTTTTACCTGAAGCTTGTGTTCATGGAAGTTGAAGCTTAGACAACTTCTAGAAACCCTTGCTATTTCTAGGAAAATACTGTGTTCTCCACAAGTGCTCATTCAGTGCCAATTGCATATATGAAGGGATAAAATAGTCCGAAAATGACGTTTTTGGGTGGTTATGCTAACAAAATTGTTAGGGAAAGCACACTGATTGAAACCGCCCACCCTGGCCAGGCAGCATTGTAACCATTTGCATGAGTTTTTCTATGACAGGAGATCCTGATAAGGAATATGGAACTAATAAGCCATCACCAACTGGAAGAGTTCGGGAAAGGTCGAAAGGAGACACCGCGTGTCCATCCACTTCCCAGAATCCCTCTCGCTAGCATCCATCTTGGCTGAGCGACGCATGCGCCACCAGGAAAGACTCTGAATTAGAATGATTGGCCAAAGACCACCTGGAAACTAATCCCGTCACCATAAAACCTGAGACTGTGAGCCATGCGGCAGAGCAGTTCTCCTGGGTTCCCTTACCCTGCTGCTCTCCACCCAGGTGACCTTCCCAATAAAATCTCTTCCTTTGTCAGCACATGTGTCTCCTTGGACAATTCATTTCTGAGTGTTAGACAAGAGCCCAGTTTCGGGCCCTGGAAGGCGTCCCTCTTCCTACAACAAAATGACATTCTCATCTTAGAATATAAGAAGTCTTTTATTATTAACTGAAGTCTAGTCTAGCAAACATCTTTCTCACTCTTAGTCTTTACATTTTCAAAATTCTACCAATTCATTTTCTAATAGATGTATCTTCTCATGGGTTAGTTTTTCAATTTTTCTCCAAATTGATAGTATGTGTAGTAATCAGCTTGGCAACGAGGAAGTAGATAAATGTTTCTTTATAAGCGTTTTGGGAATTTTCTCCTATTATCTCCTTTTTTTTACAAGCATATATTTTGTGGAGACATTTGTTTCAGAATTTTGTGACCAGCTCTGGTCTTATATACCTATCCATTTGTATTTCAGGTAATATTTCTAAAATATGGTCTTTGAACCCACTGCCTCAGAATCACTTTGAATGCTTGTAAATTCAGATTCCTGAATTTATAAACAAATGAAATAGAATTTTAGGGCCTCAGGTCTGAAATCTTCATTTTTTCCATGCTCCCAGGTAATTCTTGTGAAAGTAGAGAACCACTGGCCTAAAGCGTAGTATGTACCTCAGGCACAATTGTGCAGTAGGCTTTGTCTTCAGAGGTGCTCAGGTGTTCCTCTCCTGCCTTAAGCACCTGTGGTGGTGATTTCAGTCCTCCAGTTACAATGAATTTCACACTAAACCGTCAATGACTCGATTTGTTGCCCACTCTAGACTGTGTATTTTAGAAACAGGACTGATGAGGATAGTATGGTAGGCCTAAAAGTGACTGGCTCTCTAATGGTGGACTTTTAGCACTGGGACAAAGGCGTTGTTTGCAGGGAAAGTACGCCTCCTCAGCACCTATCACATCACTAATGCCACAGATAGCCATTCACCTGCTTACCAGGTGACCCTTTTAAAGTCATTTTATGCAAGGTCCCCAGAAGCAAGTCCGAGCTGGGATCGGGCAAAACCAACTGCAGTCTTTTGTTTCCCACTGTCCCTTTAAAAGCATTTATGTAGCAAAAATTCTTTTCCTTCCCCAGATGAAAACATACAATTCCGTGACATTTTGGTCCTCTAAAGTAAAAAAATGCATTCTCAATGGAGTTATTCACAGTGTCCAGTTTTATGAAATAATCAAAACTTTGAACTTGATTAAAACTCAGTTCAGTTCAGTTCAGTCACTCAATCATGTCCGACTCTTTGCGACCCCATGAATCGCAGCACGCAAGGCCTCCCTGTCCATCACCAACTTCCAGAGTTCACTCAGACTCACGTCCATTGAGTCAGTGATGTCATCTAGCCATCTCATCCTCTGTCGTCCCCTTCTCCTCCTGCCCCCAATCCCTCCCAGCATCAGAGTCTTTTCCAATGAGTCAACTCTTCGCGTGAGGTGGCCAAAGCACTGGAGTTTCAGCTTCAGCATCATTCCCTCCAAAGAAATCCCAGGGCTGATCTCCTTCAGAATGGACTGGTTGGATCTCTTTGCAGTCCAAGGGACTCTCAAGAGTCTTCTCCAAAACCACAGTTCAAAAACATCAATTCTTTGGCGCTCAGCTTTCTTCACAGTCCAACTCTCACATCCATACAGGACCACGGGAAAAACCACAGCCTTAACTAGACGGACCTTAGTCGGCAAAGTAATGTCTCTGTTTTTGAAAATGCTATCTAGGTTGCTCATAACTTTTCTTCCAAGGAGTAAGCGTCTTTTAATTTCATGGCTGCAGTCACCATCTGCAGTAATTTTGGAGCCCCCCCCCCCAAAAATAAAGTCTGACACTATTTTCACTGTTTCCCCATCTATTTCCCATGAAGTGATGGGACCGGATGCCATGATCTTCGTTTTCTGAATGTTGAGCTTTAAGCCAACTTTTTCACTCTCCTCTTTCACTTTCATCAAGAGGCTTTTTAGTTCCTCTTCACTTTCTGCCATAAGGGTGGTGTCATCTGCATATCTGAGGTCTTCCCTTTTTCCCAGCTTTGGACTGTCTTCTCACAGTAGCCTTTCTCCTCTTTTCCCCCATCTGGCATTTCTCTTCCTCTTCTGTCTTGATTACTCCCATTTCTTATCTTTCTTGGATTGAACCAAGGAGACACAGCTGGGCTAGAGGGACAGGAAAGTTTTTATTTGATTGGTACTACTTAGGATGGTTTTGACATTCTTCAGTCAATTCTTCAGAAACTGCCACTGGGCCGTATGATGGCATGTCCTTGTGGCATAGGAGATGCATTTCCCCCTCCTCTTTTCCCTCCCTCCTTCCTTATCTTTTCCCATCTTTTCTTTCCTTTCTTTTTCTTTTTATACTTTTTTTCCTTTGCTGGATCACTCCACAGAGATTAGGGTGTGATTCTCTTAAGCAATATTTAAGCAGTTTCAAATTAAATCAAAGGCTCCCTTCCTTTTATGTTACCATGCATGCCTCTTTTCTTCAGCAAATCCCCAGAATGCAGGCAGATTACACAGTCCAGCGGCACCCTCTCCTTGCCTTGGACTAGCTAGCCAGCTGTTTTGGTTATCTCTTGCTGTGTAACACACAACTCACACAGTGGCCCCAAATAACCATGCTTTATTATTTCTAATGGTTTTTGTGTTGATTGGGTGGTTTCTTTGCCTGTTTTGCCTGGCTTTGCTCATGAGCTGTGTTCAGCTGGAGGGCTGGCTGGGCTGAAAGACCCAAGATGGCTTCATTCATGCATCTCACAGTTGATGCTGGTTGCTGCCAGGGCATCTCTCTCAGTCTACCTCACCCCCCTGCCAGTGTCTTTCAGCAAGTGAGACTGACTTCCTAAGTGGTAGGCTTAGTACAGTGCTTCTGGAGGCAACAGTAGAAGTTACAAAGCTTCTTAAGGCTTGGCTTCTAAGTCATATAACACCATTGTTTTATATTTTATTCATCAGAGCAATCCAAGGCCAGCCCAGATTCAAAGGATTAAAGAAGTAGACACCATGTCATGATGGAGGAAGTGACAACAGAGCTTAAATGCCATGATGAGAAGAATTTGTCGTCATATTTTGCAATCTACCCTACTGACTTTTTAGTTTTTCATTTTATGTCAAATATCAGTTCACTGTCTCCATTACTGCAGAGAACATATGTCAAGCTCTCTGAGTGGTTCCATTGAAGAAACTTCCTCCTCCTGGACTTGAGGGCAGCCAAAACCAGATATAGAAGGACACACTGAACAGTTCATTCTAAAGAAATCCTCCTTATAAACATCGTACTAACTTCCTGATGCCCTTATTCTTTTATACCATCAGCGCGGATAAGCATCAAGTAACCTGTCAGTGGATGACTTCTTTGTAAATTATTTATGTGGTCTCATACCTCCTTTAAAGTGTAGTATTGACTGTATTTTGGTGCCTTCACCCAAACTTTATTTTAACATTTTCTTGTACTTATTTGAAAAAGATTTTCAAAGGGAACCCCTCTAACTTCTGAGCAAACAATAACGACTAGGGCAGCTTTGAGGTCAGATGGGCCAGGTTTTAACTCACAGATTTACCACTTAATTCTTCTGCCTGGTGCTTACACAATCAGCTCTACAACAGAACTAATGAAACATACCATGTGCGAGGCTCAAGCTCATTTTCACGGTCCCATTCCTCTTTGCCAGTGATTTTTCTTCAGCACCTTATGACCTAGCTCTGGCTAATCACATGTAAGATGAAGTCTGTTAGGAGTTTCAGAGAGAGATATACAAGATGAAGCCTTTTCCTTTGAACTTCTTTCTTCCTTGTCTTAGTTTTGATGCTGTTAAGTGAGGACATGATACCTAGAGCTAAGGCAGTCAAGTCATCTTTGTGACCCACAGGTGACAAACCCAAAGACAAAGGCTATTCACTGAGAAAAGTGGAGAGGGGAGCTTGGCAGAAGATCCTGGCCAAGCCACTGAACTAACCTCAAGAAGGCTACTTCTAGGATTCTTGTGATGTGAGAAAGGTAAACATCTTTATTGTTTTGTTACTGATGGTTGAGTATTTTACTTGCAGCCAAAGCATACTAATTGATACAGTGATTATTACTGGATGAAAGAAAGGGATTAATACTCAAGTTTTTCAGATGGATTAAAAAGTAAGTAAAAGAAGACTGAAAGAGTTAAAATCTACTAAACTGTGCTGCCAGATCAGTAGCACTGATAGGAATCCTGAGACTCTGACCTCTGCCTTCCAGAGTCACTTCCCGTCAGCAAATATTTATTGAGCACCTTCTCCATCTCTGGGCCTGAATGTCAGGGACAGCCTAATGTGGGGAAAACAAGGTGGCAAAGTGAAAAGAACACAGGTCTTAAGATCCTCAGATAGGCCTCTTTGATTTGGGGCAAGTCTTCCTCTTCTGAGCTACGTTTCTACATCTCTCAAAAGCAGTTGTGCTGACCTAGCAAGCCTGTGACAAGGATTAAATGAAAAATTAGGCAAGATAATGTCTCTGAATCCTGTCTCAAGATTATGTCCAAACTAGCCTTTTTAAGATGTCAGCAAAGTGCCTGGTCTGGGATTGGTTTCCCAAAGGCTGTGACGGAGGACAGAATTCCTCCGAAAGGCAAATTGGAGTCTTTAAGCAAGAAGATAAGCTAACCCCAACATGTCTGGCGAATTCTCCACCCTAAGTGCAAACTTAAGGGCCAGAAACCAGCTCCAGTTGATGATAAGAGTGGTAGGTGGGACTGAGGGGTGTTTGGAACTAGTGCAGATAAGGCTTCAGGAAGATGGCTAAACAATGTGACCCAATCTAAGGGCTTCATAATTCTTTGAAGCCCAGTCTGTCTTAAGCCGGAGAAGGAAATGGCAACCCACTCCAGTGTTCTTGCCTGGAGAATCCCAGGGACGGAGGAGCCTGGTGGGCTGCTGTCTATGGGGTCGCACAGAGTCGGACACGACTGAAGCGATTTAGCAGCAGCAGCTGTCTTAAGCCATGAAAAATTTGTATGTGATTGTCAATTTGAAAAATCCTCACAGTGTTTTTGTTTGTAAGTTTCTGAGTACTTGGCCTGTCTGTAACTTGTATCTCTTACTGTCTTAGGAAAGGATTCTGCCGCAGATCTGGTCCTGAGGGTCTACCCACCCCCAGCTGGCTCCTAGAGAAAGGAAAAACAAGACAATCTCTAAGGCAAGTGCGCTACAATAACAGTTGTTCCCATGCCCAGAGCTCTCCTTTAGAGGTGCGTGTCTGTCAATATCAGTCAGGTATGGGGGGATAATCAACCTTGCTTTACTTATGAGTAGAGAAAATTTATTCCTACTTCTTAATAGATTCCTTATTAAGGAAATTTCATCTTTATGTGATCGCGAGGCACGTTTACAAAATGCCCCACATTTTAGTATATTGTCTTAGAAAAGTATGTATTTAAAAGTCTCAGGTCAAATTCTTTCCCAGTCTTCTAGCTGTCATAATAATAATCCATAAATGCAACATATGATTCAGTTGGTCTCTAAGACTGATACTAACTTTATTTTGACACTGAGATAAACATTTAGTGAATGACTGCTATGTGTCCTCTAGTAAACACTTTCTATGTATTTTTTTTTTTAATCCAGGTACCAGCTTTATCAATTAGATATAGTTATATCTTTGGAAGGATTGATGCTAAAGCTGAAACTCCAGTACTTTGGCCACCTCATGCAAAGAGTTGACTCATTGGAAAAGACTCTGATGCTGGCAGGGATTGGGGGCAGGAGGAGGAGGGGACGACAGAGGATGAGATGGCTGGATGGCATCACTGACCTGATGGACGTGAATCTGAGTGAACTCCGGGAGTTGGTGCTGGACAGGGAGGCCTGGTGTGCTGCGATTCATGGGATCGCAAATTGTCAGACATGACTGAGCGACTGAACTGAACTGATATCTCCATTTTACAGATGATGATGATTTCACACATGATGAGGTGATTTGCCCAAGCTCATAAGCTACTGGGCTTCCTAGGTTGGAATAATGGTAAAGAATCTGCCTGCCAATGCAGGAGACACAGGAGATGTGGGTTTGATCACTGTCGGGAGGATCCCCTGGAAAAGGAAATGGTAACCCACTCTAGTGTTCTTGTCTGGAAAATTCCATGGGCAGAGGAGCCTGGCAGACTATAGTCCATGGGGCTGCAAAGAGTTGACATGACTGAGCACAGAGCTACTAAATGGTACAGTTGAATTTGGAACCCAGGTAGTTGAATGTCAAAGCTTGAGAATTTTCCTTCTACAACACGTGGATGATCACTCAGTCCTAGAGGCTAATGAGCAGGAGATGAGTAAATATTTGAGATCTGGAAAATAAAATTCCATTACACTTAAGGAAATTAAAAATAAGGAAATAATCTTAAGGGTTTTTTTTTTTAAGTGTATAGAATCAGTACTTGAAGATTATTCGTATATCAGCTGCTTCCCATTTTCAGTGTAGTTTGATATCATGAGTGGTTGTTTGGTGCAGACCCTCCATCTGAGGCAGATCAGACAGAGTTCTAATAGCAATAACCTTTAAATCAAGTAAGTTTACTCCAAATGTTCCCAACATAGCCCAAAGCCAGGAAAGTTCACAGCTCTACATTAAAATGTTAGAAAAAGATCACATTGCAGCAGCTGCTTATGTGGATTACCTAGTCTAGCCATTCTGCTAAGACTTAAAAAAACCTGTCTGAGTTGTAGGAAGAAAAAAAGCAAGGCTCTAAAATATCAAGTTGGTGCTTGTTGGTAGAGCTGTGATTTCCCATTTGTAGCCCCAGAAGACTCAGGTGTATCTGAAATAAAAAGTCAAGGTGTTTTTCAGTCTCTGAGGCTGTGGAGGGTTTGGTTTTGTTTCTGTACTTCCCCCACCAGGTCCCATGCTGTTTCCAGAGTCATTAGCTTCCCTTGAAATTTTTTAAAATCCTAGAAGTGTTTCACAGCAATCCAAAGCACATTAGGAACTCTCAGTCCCTTCTCACAGCCATTTTATATAACTTTTAAAAATACTTTGCAAAGACATGAGATCAAATGGTCTCTCTCTCTACCTGTGTCTTCTGATTAAAGGCCAGTGATACTATTACTGTGTGTGTGCGCATCTGATCCTTTTGAAATTTAATGAATATTAACATTTATTATGATTTTTATCTTCAAGCGGGAAGAAATTTTTGGAAATAATGGATATATTCATTTTTTCAATTGTGATGGCTTTATGAGTGTACACGTAAACAAAAATCTTGTCCCCCATTGGGATCTTCCAGAGATGTAGAAAATCATGTTTTTAAGACACAGTGAATTTAGGCAGGATTTAGTAAACTGAAAATAAAAGTTGCTGCAGATTAAAAAAAAAGTTGCTTCATATCAAATTTTTGCATAATATGATAATTTTTTGGTTTATTTTTCATGTGAACTTTATTTTTTAATATATTTTAAAAATTTATTTCTTCTTAATTGGAGGATAGTTGCTTTACATGATAATATATTTGAAACTCAAATTAGAGCTACCAACCTGAAGAAAAAACCTGGGAAAAGATATATCTGTGCTTCTTTTGGGAAATATAGTCAGGGAAAATAAATCTGGATGACCATGCAAAAAAATATTTTTATCTTCAAAACATCAAAGCATGGTCTGTGAGGCATGATCTGATCTCCATTTCACAGGAGGGGATACTGAAGTAAAACCTTGGAAAGCCCTCACAAAATTAGAAACTGTGATGAGGCTCGACAGCTATCAAATTAGCAATCTCTTCCTGAACCTCTTATGTTTCCTTATGTTTCTCTCCATAGTGCTACTTTTCACAGCCTTGGTTTCTTGCCTTCCCTTGTTCTTGTGGTTATTGTTGGGTTTAATCACAGTCAGAAAAATGATAAAAAAGTAGACCCTACATTAGCATATTTCTTTGTATAGTGTTAAAGACCTGGTATCTGACATCATTCATTTAGTTCCAATATAACCATCTAGACTCAGAGATGGAAATGATATTCCTTTCAGGGATCAGAGATCTGCTGAGAGAGAAGAGAGTGTTAGAATGTAAGAGTCCTGCCCCATACTATAACCTTTTTCATCACAATGAACAGAGTGAAGTTAAAACTGTCAATCTAGTTGGAGGATGCTTATGAAAAGTTCTGAATTACCTGTAAAGTATCTGTGAATCTGAAACAGAGAGATCATGTTTCTCATCTTGTTGCTTGCAAGTTCAGAATATTTAGCTTCTGCTGTGAAATGTTTTCTCAACTTGAAATGCCTGGATTCCTCATGCATGGAGAGAAGTAGCATAAAAATACACACAACTGATGTCATGTCAAGAAAGGCCAATGAAATTCATGGTGCTGCTCCTGGAAGATAAACAGACTGAAAACAATCAGTATGGTGGACCTCTTGGTTTACCCTTTGCGTAGTTTACTGGCTAAGATTTTCTTTAGCCACCTGTAACTTACCTACACCTGAACTGCAGTGGTTTGCCAAACAGGGTTTGAGTTTTCAGACTTAGCAGGGACTTGGAGGTAATCATTCTAGCTTCCTTGTTCAAGGATGTCTATGAGAAATCAGGATCCTTTTCTTGTTCTGCAGTCCTTAGTATATGGCTTTCATCCTCATGGGCTTAAGTTCCGCCTCTAGGTATCATGTTCAAATTTAAGACTAAGGACAAAAAGCAAAAAACAAAAGGCACATATGAGCTTACTCTGTCTCTTTTTAATGAAAATTTAAAAAATATTTTCCAGAATCTTATGTAATAGAGTAGCTTTTATATCTCATTGGCCAGAACTGGAATACATAACTACTCCTAGCTACAAGGGAGTTGAAGGAATTATTTTAAATTGGTAATATAGCCACCCTGAATTTTGATTTTTGCTAGTAAGGAAAAAGTATAGAATAGATATTGGGTGGGAAGAGAAAATTAGAAATAGGATTATTGTCCATTGGAAGGAAAGGATGTACCTTTTTTTTTAAACATTATATTTCATGTGTTAGTAAGGTCAAATACTCCATCTTCCACAAAGTTATCTTTACTCTCATTGTTTTATCTGGATTCCTTTATTTTAAATAAAGTGTCATTGATCCCACCGTATTCACGCTTATTTTCCTCATTTAGACAGTGAGCTCCTTGAAGATAAACCTAGTTTAATTTACCTTTGTAATATCATCATTTACTACTGTGACTGACACACTAGTAGGAAATAAAAGATTATTTGAATAAATATAAGGAAAAGGTAAGCAGTGGGAGATCATGATCCCTAAGAAACAGATTCTGAGATTCTGGGGGTATATCTACATGCCTCTTTCTGGGACTTTCTCAAATCGAGCCTTACATTCTTTCTCCTATAAGCACTTGACCAGTCACAGATTCCTTCCCCGGTACGTACTTCTCAACCGATGGTTCTGCATATACTCCTGTGTTTGTGTTAGTTGCTCAGTTGTGCCCGACTCTTTGCGACCCCATGGACTGCAATCCACCAGGTTCCTCTGTCCATGAGATTTTCCAGGCAAGGATACTGGAGTGGGTTGCCATTTCCTTCTCCAGGGGATCTTCCCAACCCAGGGATCGAACCCGGGTCTCCTGCACTGCAGGCAAATTCTTTACCGACTGAGCTACAAGGGAAGCCCTCGGGCTAATTTCTCTCTACACAAAGTGGGTGACCAGCACTGCCTGAAATCCTGCACTTTGGAAGCATTACCTCTCACTTTGAGTAAGGTGTGAGGTCAAGCAATAACCCAGTGTTGACTTGTACCACACACCTAGCTGACTCCTCTGTGAATAAAACTTGTTTATTTCCTTCTCAAAACGGATTTCCATCCCTGATGCAGCCAAAAGCATGAGCTGAAGGACAGGCTTGGGTGCAGCAGTTGTGGATGACATGGGGTCTAGCTGTTTGCTCAGGCAGTTTACTTGTACTTTCTGGCCCTGATTTGTGCCTGGTCTCTAATGTTCCACTTCCATCTTGTGATTTTGATTTGATTGATCTGAATGGACAAATTGGGCCTACTTTTGTAAATAAAGAATTATTGTAACACAGCCACACCTATTCACTATTGACTGTCTATGTCTGCAGACAACAGCAGAGGTGAGTAGATATTACAACATGTTACAATGGCAGAGGTGAGTAGATGGGATAGTAATCCCATGGCCCAGGAAGCCTAAAATATTTATCATCTGGCCTTTTATAGAAAAAGCTGGCAAATCCCTGGCTTAGGGAAATCTGGGAATTCAAGATTTTTTTTATTGGAATATAGTTTATATACAATATTATATAAGTTGGGCTTCCCAGGTGGCACTGGTGGTAAAGAACCCGCCTGCAGGAAACAAAAGAGACTCAGGCTCAATCCCTGGGTTGGGACAATCCCCTGGAGGAGGGCATGAGAGCCTACTCCAGTATTCTTGTCTGTAGAATCCCACGAACAGAGGACCTTGGTGGGCTACAATCCATAGGGTCGAAAAGAGTCAGACATGACTGAAGCAATTTAGCATACATGCATTATATAAGATACAGGTGTGCAATATAGTGATTCACAATGTTTAAACATGATATTTCATTTATAGTCATTATAAATATTGGCTTTATTCCCTGTCTTGTACTATATATCCTTGTAGCTTATTTTATGCCTAATAGCTTGTACTTCTTAACTCCCTGCCTCTCTGTTGCCTCTCTGTCTCTCTCTTCTCCCCACTGGTAACCATTAGTTTGTGCTCTGTATTTGAGAGTCTGCTTCTTTTCATTGTCTTCACTGGTTTGTTGTATTTTTTAGGTTTCATATGTAAGTGATTTATACATTTGTCTTTCTCTGTCTGAGTCATTTCACTTAGCATAATGCCCTCCAAGTCCATCTATATTGCTTCAAATGGCAAAAGTTTCATTCTCTTTTATAACTGAATAGTATTCCATTGTGTGTAGAAAAATAAATATATCTCACATCTTCTTTATCTTTTCATCTGTTGATGGATGCTTAGATTGCTTCCACATCTTGGAAACTGTAATAATGCTGCTGTGAACACTGGGGTACATGTCTCTTTTCAGAGATTCCACATTTTTGACCAAATCTACTCAAGTGTTCTCATCTCAATTTTCAGGGTTCCATTCTTTCCCTTTTAGGACCTTAACGTTGGTAAAACAGACCTGCTAAAGCTGAGACTTCAGCTTTTTCAGTAGCTGTGTTCCTGCCTTCATTAAGTACTGGGTTTGATCTTCAGTCTTTTCTGCCTTTCAGCTGTAGGAGATGAGAATCTCTTTATAAGCTAAAATGCCCCTTGTCCTTCACATTTCGTGTTACATTGGTGATTAATCACCCTCAGTCTTCCATTGTCTTTCTCCAGTGCATCCGTGGTCCCGAGCAACAACCTTCCAATTTCATAGTCCTTATGAACTTCTCAAATATTTCAGATGTTATATTTGCTGGTGCATTTTCTTCTCCCAGTATCGCGACCCAGTTCAAACTCAGGACTTTCTTCATGGCTTGGCTACACACCGTGTTGCCCAGGGCCCTGCACTGAGAAAACAGCCCACACTTGGTTTAATACTGTGCTGTCACCATCTTGAAATTCTTAAAATCGTGGACTGTATTTTGTAATTGGAGCCCAAGGGGGCAGTGGAGCCCGTGCATGAATAGCAGAGGAAGCTGCACTCTAGGTGTCTACAATTCTGTGCCAGTCCATTAGTGCAGCGCATTTGGTGTGCCATGAACAAAGAATTCTCCAGCATACATGGGAGTTCAGGGAGGTGCAAAGAAGGAAAATATAAGAATTTTAAGTTTGTAACTGAGTAAGAGGTGGGGACTGGGATGATAGAAGGAAAGAGAAAGATAGAACATATTAATAGTTTCGTTTCTTTCCAGTCTTTCTTTACTCATCGATAAGCCAAAGATAGTGTTGATAGAATATATGTATCAAGATGTGAAACTAAAACAGTTGGGTTATTTTCGTGCTTTTTCCCTACTGTTCTGCTAAGAACGAAGTACATATTCTTATGTAAGCTAGGAACTATGAGTTGTGTCATTTCTGTGATTCTGCATGTGAGTTAAATAATCTTATATCTGCCTTTAAAACTAATACTGCACAATGTAAAGACAAGTGGTAAGACTCAAGCTAATAATTAAAAATTTTAATTGATAACAATAGATAGCAAATTAAAATCCCATAAGTCAGAGACTGCAGAAGAAAGAAAAAAGCTTTAAGAATCTCTGGCACCATTTTTTTCCTTTTTTTTTAAAAAAGCCAGGAGGCCCACATTTTAATTCTGCATTGAGTCCTACAAATTCTCTAGGTGATCCTTCTACCACCGTGAAGTGTTTTTGCAAGTGCATTGCATGTTAAGGGCAATCTGTCACCACCGACCACTAGTCTTCATTGTTGGTCAGTCAGAAAGGGATCCAGCTCCAAAATCTCATTTCAGAGTCTAGTTCCCCGGACAGCATCTGGGAGGTGTCTTAGGATTGGGAAAAAGCTCCAAGATGGGGATTTGCTCATGGGTACAGCCAGGTGTGATTTCAGGAGTATCTGTGTAGGGGAAAGCAGGGAGGAAGAGGGGGGAGTTGTTTAATAACACAGTTATGATGGGGATTTCAGATTATCTTACAGGGAGTTCTAGAACTGGGATTGACTTCTGGAGTTGTTCCAGCTGAGTCAAGGGGCCCGGCACTTTGTCCTCACACATTGGTCAGGCATTGGGTGCGGACAGCACCCAGTGGGGATCATTCTCCCTCGGCTGAGGGCCGTTCCTGGAGAAGGGGTTAGCTGTGGGCCCCAGCAGCTGACCCTCACAGCAGCAGGGGGTGAGAGACTCCTGAAGGGGGTGTGGGCTGCACAGAGTAGTGTCACTGAACAAGGCCTGCATAACAGCCCTACACAGAAGGATATCAACAGAACCCAAAAGAAGCAAAGGTCCTCTCTCACTCTTCTGGTTTTTAAAAGGTCCAGACAATGCAGAGCAGGTAAGAAGAACGCTGCTGTGAGATTCACCACATACTTATCTTTGGTGGTTTAACTATGATTATTAAAATCAGGTCGATATCAGTTTTAGTACAAGAAAGCCAGCACTTTAAAAAAATTCGCTCCTTCCCTTTTTTTTTTTTTTCAGGCTTAAAGCCTATTCTATCCAGAGTCTTGACTTTCAGAGGAATGTGGAAGCTAGGATACTTTTACTAAAAGTGTTACCCTTGTAGCTCTATTACACTAGGAAACAACTCAGATATAGCACTGCATAAGACAAATATTAGGGTCCACAGCCCAGACCTTACAAGACTGTCTGATGTTAAGAATTAAATATTTCCCTTTTTGATTGATGAGATGACACAGGGGCTGGGCTAAGATGGCATGTGAATGTGTTTGTGTGCATGTGTGTGCATATATTGGTTGAGGGTAGAGTGGAAGGGACACACTTTACAAGTTTAAACTGGGTAAGCCCAAGGGGATCATGTTTGGCCTAGGTCCCAGGGTACAAGTTTATACTGGGCCGTGAAAGATGATACTTGGTTGTGTGTGTGTGACACCTGGTGTACAGGCTGAAAGGAAGGCATGCCTTGTCAGGGATTTTCCCAGATGCTTTCTGGATTTCTCCACCATTTTTAGCAGGACCTCCTTTCAGACATACAAATCGTGTGTACCATGCATGAGCAGGGCACCACTGGTTCTGTGAGTAGCCTACTAATTATTCTTCCTCATTGGTATAAACCTGGGGAAAGGGAATGATTGGCAAGAAATCAACTTTCAAAAGAACTCTATTTCTTTGTTTGAGGAAAAAAAAAAAATCAGATTCTTTGGGTATTGGATAGAATATCCACGGTTGTGGGGGAGAGGCAGGCTCTGTCTCTCTCTATTGGCCTATCTGTCCCGTTCAGGGTAGTAAGGTCAGACGAGGCCAGACTTTCAGAGGAACAGCGGAGAGCTCAAAGCCCTAGCCTTGAATCGGAGAGACAGGCTGAACTTCTCAGGCCCCCTTTTCCTTACTGCTCCTCCTCTTTTTTATTTTTCCTAAAACAATGAGTCTTAAAGAGAAAAGGATAAGAGGGTACCTCTAGGGTACTCTCTGCCTGTACTGAGGTTCCCAGTTGCTTCTTTGTAGACAGAAGTGTCTGATTGTGCCAGCATCATCCAGCACCCCCGCTTTGTCTGAGGAATACTGCTGTGTGTCTGTGCGCCCAGGCACTGACTGGAGAAGACGCAGAAGCTCCATTTTCTCAGACACAGGTTTCTCCACAGCTGATCACTCTTGGCAACCTTGTTCTGGCACTTGTTAACTTGGGAGACCAGCAGCAAGCTGAATGCATCTGGGAAGGAAGAGATTCTCAGCATTGGCACATCAGGCAGTAGGCCCTTCATCTTCTGTGGCCCAAGCTGAATAAGAGCAGGCAGAGTGGTGGTGGTGGTGGGGAGTATTGGAGAATGATTTCTAACCACTAGTTCTAAGCTTAACAAAGGAACAGAGTATCACTCATATCAGAGCTTGAGATTGGCTGGTTCCGTATAGTTAAGTACAGCATGGATTGCCATTAAATGAATTTGAAATAGAGGAAAAGTGTTTCATGAGGTAAAGAGAGATGCTGGCACATTATGGCTGCATTTTGAAAGACCAAACTTGGACTAAAGTCTTCCCATCATAAGAAGAGCAGAGTGTCTATTAGCGTTTCTACTGGAAGACAGTACCTCAAAAATGCTTCCAGGGCTTACATACATCTTCAAACAAAATTCTGACTCTGGAGATTAAAATTCTCATACAAGGGGAAAAGATCTCATAAACACTTCCTAGAGAAGGCATTTGGCCTTTGTACTATTCCCTTATCGGTTACTGTCCCACTCACCCCTTTCACCTTCTAGTTTTTCTAGCTCCTAGGAAACAAAGCTGTCATAGCATTCAAGACACCTTCTCTTCTCATAAAACAATAATCACATTGTAAACCCCCAAGAATGCTGCAATAGGTATCTCTGGTTCTTTATTAATGCCGCAGGTATTTGTCTAGCCTTAGAAAAGATTTTGGCTCAGTGTCCTACTCATATTTTTGAGCTACAGCTTGCTAGAGTTGTCAGGACAAGTAAAACATTTCCCTTTCAGCATTCTAAAGAAAAAAAAATCCTATTGTATTTCTTAAAAGTGACTTGTGACTCATCTCCTTTTTTGGGATAGAGTTATAGCTTAAGATTTGGTCAACAGTGTACTTTTTGGTTGTGAAAGGAAATGCAAATGATGAGAGGCTAAGAGATGCTGAAAATGGTATGAATTTATTCATTCATTTGCCACACCTACAGGATGTTGAAGAAATGTATAGAAATGTTTCAGCAAGTAAATCTTATGGGCTGTCAGTATAACTCCCTAATTTAAGATTGAACTCTAGGTTCCAGGTGCCGTTCATATTGAGGGAAAGAAATAAATTGCTACATTAGTGCAGACTTATTTTGACTAGTATTTTTTCATTTTATTAAAAAATAAAAAAAACTTATTGTCTCTTTATGGTTGTTAATATTTGTTTATGTAATTGTTTATATTCTTCAATTATATTTACAGGCAGGAGAAAAACCAGTCATGAATTCTACTGCAAACATTTCAGAAAAGACAGTGACATATAAGGAAAATAACATAAATTTTCATAATCTCTCCATCCAGAGATAATCAGCATTAAGTTAGTAGTTTATAGCCTTACAGTGTATTTCTATATTTATACATACAAAGGTATATTTTGCCAGCATGGGATTGTATGGTACATGATGTGTGACTTGCTTTTTTTATTCCTCAGTTAATAAACCTGATCATTCCTCAACTTTTTAATGAACATTTCATATTTGCAAAATGAATCCCCATTTAGACTGCTTGCTATGGCAAAAGTGGAAACATTTCATAGCAAATGAATTGTTCATTTTGTTAGCAATTTGATGGAAGGACTGGATAGGCAGAGGAAACAACTTAGATTTTTGCTTTGAACTTCTTGCTTAATTATATTGAAGAAAAGTTTCTGGAGACAAATGGTCTTTGACTTTGACCAAGCCAAACAAAAATGATCAAGAGTTGTCAAAAGGCCTCTCAGGAGATAACAGTTCATGGATTTCCTGGGGGACCTACTCGGGCATCTTAGGAAATAATGAGGCATATTTCTCCACAAGCATTAGTCTGGGCCTTCTATTTGTCAGAAGAGCATATGAAATGTATCTGTGAACTGTTTTTTTTGGATTGCCAGAAATCCAAATCTAACCATAATGTTATTCATGTCCAGATTTTCCCCTTCTATTTCTGTTTGTAGAACCCAAACTGCATTAAGGCCAGGAGTAGGGGGTAGGAGCGTTGTAAGTACATTATATTTGAAAGTTCTTGCCTTATGTGGATAAGGTCAAAGTTCTTTTCGGTCAAAATGTAGTTAGCTTTTCTCTCCCCCTTGAATTGCCCGTTGCTTGTGTAAACAAAAGGAGATTACACAATGAAACTAGAATCCAGTGAAAACTTACCTGTTTGAGGCTTTGTAAGACACAGTCAGCCCAACTTGTCAAGTACTGCCAAAGGTGAGAAAACTGAGTTGGCTGATATTTGGCTGTGTTTCCTGAGTCTGAACTGGGTTAATAAGTGAGCACCTGGGCTGAGTCATGATGTGAATGTTCAACAGCTCTTACAGGGTGTGACTGTGCTGTGTCACTGCACATGTGCACGTGGCCTTCCGAGTTGATCCAAAGGGACGCCTCTGCTTTGTCATGCCCACCTCCCATATTTCTGAAGTAAAGCTGATAGCCCAGAGAGGATAAAAGTCCTGGGAAAATAGTTGAAAGTCTTTGAAATTACCAGCAGTCTTGGCTTATGCTGTCACATGACTCTGAAAGCCTTTTGCTGGTAGAGTCATAGGGCTGGGAATGGTGGGAAGAGGTTACTTAGTTCATTTTACAGCTCAAGGCAGAACCATAAATACACACTGGGGGTCTTGCTTCTTTTATTTTTTTTTTTTATTTTTTTATTTTTTTATTTTTTTAAATTTTTAGTTTTTTATTTTTTAAATTTTAAAATCTTTAATTCTTACATGCATTCCCAAACATGAACCCCCCTCCCACCTCCCTCCCCAGAACATCTTTCTGGGTCATCCCCATGCACCAGCCCCAAGCATGCTGCATCCTGCGTCAGACATAGACTGGCGATTCAATTCACATGATAGTATACATGTTAGAATGTCATTCTCCCAAATCATCCCACCCTCTCCCTCTCCCTCTGAGTCCAAAAGTCCATTATACACATCTGTGTCTCTTTCCCTGTCTTGCATACAGTGTCATCATTGCCATCTTCCTAAATTCCATATATATGTGTTAGTATACTGTATTGGTGTTTTTCTTTCTGGCTTACTTCACTCTGTATAATCGGCTCCAGTTTCATCCATCTCATCAGAACTGATTCAAATGAATTCTTTTTAACGGCTGAGTAATACTCCATTGTGTATATGTACCACAGCTTTGTTATCCATTCATCTGCTGATGGACATCTAGGTTGCTTCCATGTCCTGGCTATTATAAACAGTGCTGCGATGAACATTGGGGTACACGTGTCTCTTTCAATTCTGGTTTCCTCGGTGTGTATGCCCAGAAGTGGGATTGCTGGGTCATAAGGTAGTTCTATTTGCAATTTTTTAAGGAATCTCCACACTGTTCTCCATAGTGGCTGTACTAGTTTGCATTCCCACCAACAGTGTAGGAGGGTTCCCTTTTCTCCACACCCTCTCCAGCATTTATTGCTTGCAGATTTTTGGATCGCAGCCATTCTGACTGGTGTGAAGTGGTACCTCATTGTGGCTTTGATTTGCATTTCTCTAATAATGAGTGATGTTTTCGTTTTCGTATTTTTTTTTAAACAAGAAAACACCTTCTTTCTCACTTACTTACTTACTTGTGTTTATTTTTGTTTTGGTTACAGTAACTTTGTCTCAGTTTTTGTTGCAGAACAGAAAAGAGATACCAGACACTAAGTGATTAGGTTTCTCATAGAATTAATTTGTACCGCTGATGAACTTAGTCAAAATGATCTGATGGGATAAAGGCCAGTTAAGGTAGTTATAAGTACACACACACACACACACACACATGTCATATTAGTAATGCCATGAACAATGGCATATTGTCACAGATATATTTTCAAAAATCAGTTTTTCAGTAAAGTTTGAGAAAAAATATATGAAAATCTCCTGGAGCATTTTGGCACATCCAGAACTTTTGCTCTACATTCAACTGTGACAACAGTCAACTTTATATTTGACTGTTTCTCATTCATAAAAACAACCAATTCTAGAAGGGGAAAATGGAATTCATAAAATTTTCTGAGGCTTTCCTAACCTAAGTTGAATTCATAGTTTAAAAAATAAAACTTTCATGCTTTGCTTCTTCTATTTCTGTCTCCAAAATATATTTTGAACAAAAACTCTCCTGCAAATCAATGCCAGATTTTCTGGTCACTTGAAATGAACTACAGACCAAAATATAAGCTCATATATAAGCACTACCCAAAAGAAAATTACATTTGGGTTATAAATAAAGAGTTAAAAAGCAAGCTTAAAGTTAATGTACGACTCCTGTAGATGAGGTATAATGAATTACCAGACAGTGATAAGGACAAAGGGGGAAGAAGATCAATCATATCATTTCTATTATAAAGAAAGTCAATGTAGACTATCTTTAGGGACCCCTTTAGGTTATAATTGAATGGTACCCATTCACAGTCAGTGTAATGTGGTGTGACCAGACTCATTCACGTTGTATTTCTCTCATTGGAGTTATGGAGAAAACATGAAGAAAAGTCTCTTTCTTAAGGAGGTTGACTTTACTGTTTACTGTCCCTGCCCTGAGACAGACACATAAAGATATAAATAATGGACAGAATGTATCTTGATACTATGTCTTTATATACAGCCATCCATGAAGCCCATGGGGTCGCTAACAATCGGTCACGACTGAGTGACTTCACTTTCACTTTTCACTTTCATGCATTGGAGAAGGAAATGGCAACCCACTCCAGTGTTCTTGCCTGGAGAATCCCAGGGTTGGCGGAGCCTGGTGGACTGCTGTCTATGGGATCGCACAGAGTCGGACACGACTGAAGCGACTTAGCAGCAGCAGCAGCATGAAGCCCATACTCAGTAACAATAAGTGTAGAGTTTCAATGCCCTTTGGAGGAGCCATCTTGGCCCAACTGTTTGCTGTTTTGCTCTTCATAGCCTGTTTCAGCACTGCACTCCGTATCCTCCTTGCTCTGATCTTTTAAAATTTATCTCTGTGTGACGGCCTTTGAACTTGGTGGCAACTTTGGCTTTAATAATTTTAACTCTCGGTAATTCTAGGACACATCTGCTACTGACTGTTTTTTGGCTTTTATGACTTTTGAGCCCTCTGTCTTGTCTTCAAATCCTCCCTTGTCTCAGAACCTATAACGCTATATTTGGATTATATTGGGTTGGCCAAAAATGATCAGTCGATTTTTTCCAGATGATGGCTATAGTAGCGCTTAGCTGTCTTTTAACCTCATTTGAAACAATTTTGTTAGATTGTATTGTGACATCTCTATTGCATTGTATCAGCACATATTTAAAAAAACTTGTGAAAATAGGTGAAGTTTTGTATAGCCACTTTAATATTGAAGGTGAAGGAAAAAAGCAACATTTTACATATATTATACTTCATTATTTCAAGAGCGGTATTGGGTTGGCCAAAAAGTTCCTTTGGTTTTTAAGTAAAAATAAGACATTTTTTGTTTTTATCAAGAATTTTACTTGAACAGTGTATTTACCATTTTGCTCCTCTACCTTCTGCCATTTTTCAGACAACTTCATAATTCCATCTTCCCAAAACTTTTTCCCTTTTTGAGGGAAGAACTGTTACAGTTGCCTTTTATAATTTTCCAGGGAATTGAATTTTTTTCCATTAAGAGAATTTTGTAAAGAATGAAATAAATGGACATCTGAAGGTGCAGTGTCTGGTGCATATGGCCAATGAATC
Source organism: Ovis canadensis (assembly GCF_042477335.2). Classification (NCBI taxonomy): domain Eukaryota; kingdom Metazoa; phylum Chordata; class Mammalia; order Artiodactyla; family Bovidae; genus Ovis; species Ovis canadensis. The sequence continues at coordinate 38,813,947 of NC_091260.1, forward strand.
AGAACTTGCCAGCTAAGCTCTAACAGTTTTGATATGGCCATCAAAGAAACAGGCAGTCTTGCATTATCCTGTTGAAAGATTATATGTTTTCTGTCGACTAATTCTGGACTCATTTTGCCAAGTGCTGCTTTCAGTTGGTCTAATTGGGAGCAGTACTTGTTGGAATTAATCGTGTGGCTTTCTGGAAGGAGGTCACAATAGAGCACCTTCCAATCCTACCATATACACATCAGTTTCTTTGGATGACTTTACTGGCCTTTGGTGTGGTTGCTGGTGGTTCATTTTGCTTGCCCTATGATCTCTTCCAGTCCACATTATTGTACAATATCCACTTTTCATCACTTGTCACAATTTGTTTTACAAATGGAACAGTTTCATTACATTTAAGTAAAGAATCACATGCGGAAATAAGGTCAAGAAAGTTTTTTTTTTTTTTTTGCCTAACTTGAATTCACTCCAAATATCAAAAGTGATTAACATAACCAAACTGGTGTAAATGATTTTCAACACTTTATATGGATATTTTGAGTAGTCAGCTATCTCCTGAGTGGTATAAGGTTGATCAGTCTCAATTAATGTCACTATTTATTGCTATCAACCTCAACTAGTCTAGCCAACCATGGAGCATCATCCAGTGAGAAATCTCCAGTGTGAAACTTCACAAAGCACTTTTGACACATTCCACTAGTCACAGATTCTTCTCCGTACTCTGCACAATTTTTTTTTTTTTGCAATTTGATTGCCTTTTTATTACAATTTGATGGCTTGAATCTTGGTAGAACTCCCAATGGGAGAGTCTAGTAGTGGGAATTTGATTTTATGGAATAATAATCTGGATAGAGAACATATACTATAAATAATCTACATATACCAAAGTGAGTGTGGATGAAGTCACCAAAGGAGAGCGTGGAAAGTAAAGAAGAAAAATGAGGAAAGTGGCTAAGGAACATAGATATTGAGGCAATTGAAGCTTATCATCAACTAGGAAATAGCACCAACATGAGCTTCATTGGTTCGCAGGGACATGACTACAATTTGGCATTGAAACAGAAGGTAGAGTATGTTCACAAAGATACGTTTAGTTTTGATTGACTATTTATCATTAATAATACAATCAGTAAAGTTAAGACATAATTATGAAGTAATGTCAGATGGACAAAGGGTAACAATTTAAAGAGATCCTTCATGGGATACCTCAAAGAATGACATTCCTAATTTACAAAATGGCGATAAGATGTAAAGTAGAGATAATGAGGTGTTCAGGGAGAAGTTCAGATGAAGAAGGTGCTAAATGATGTTTTGCTATTTTTTCAAATTCTCACATTCTGACTTCAGTAATATAGTGCCATATATATATATATATATATATTTTTTTTTTAGGCTGTTCTTTTTCTATAGGGCTATGGATAGCTAATGTCTATATTCTCACTCTAGTTTGGAGACAATGGCAGTCAGAAATTATTAGAAAAGGTCAATTTATTTAGTCAGCTTACTCAGGCAAGGATTGGGGTTAAACATGGGTGTGCCGCTGAAATGGAACTCATCTGATAATAAGATGCCTCAATGCCACTTTGTGAGTCTCCAAAGCACTCTCTACTCTACAGGGCATTCCTTGATTGTCTCTTATTTTCTTAGGTAAAAAGGAATACAAACACATAAACAAACAGTATGGAAGTACACTCATTTCTTTTTTTTTCCCCCAATATACATAGCTTTTTGCTTCTTCATTGGCAGCTGGTTGGCCTCCTGAGACATGGTTCTGAGTAATATCCAGAAACAGGATTAGTGCCTTAGAAGGAACATTGTGAAATCAGTAAGAAAGCAACCTCGCTGATCCAAAGGAACAAAGTAGTTGTTTGAGTGCTTTAGGCAAAAATGCTTAAAGGATTCTGAGAGGACTACTTCTCACCTGACTCAGGGTCAGTTAAATTTCATTTCTGTTGAGTCTTGGATCACGATTGGGTGAAACGGTTGCTCACTGTAGGACAGCTCACTCATTTCCTTTGACACATGCTCTTGTTTTGCCATGAACACTAAGTGACCTCAAACACATTTTTTTCTAAAATTGTAGCAACAAGGGACTTGAAAAAATGAAACTCATGAGACAGCTATCTCTCTTGGCTCCTGAAAAGGCTGTGTCTTAATTGCCCCAAGAAAGATGAAATGATGTTACTGACCCCATTTCTTGGGAATGATAAATGGATTGCTTCAGCACTAAATGCAAGAATAGATGTGGCTAAGAATGCTTTCAGAAGTTTATTTTTGCCTTATATGTTTATCATGGATTCACCCAATTAAAAGCTGAACCAAATTAGAGCTCAAAACATCACTTTTTAAAAATATTGCAAGGATTTCAAATATATTATCGTATATACATATATTCATATCATGAATATCTCTTCCCATCCACCAAGTTCCATGTAAATAAAGTACGTTTCTTGCATTGTATCATTAACTTGCCAGGTTATTGGTTTTTCTCCTGAACAGACTTTGGATCCTTTGATTATAATTTCCTTGTAAAGTAATTATGATATTTTGAAGGAAATAAGTCATGCTGCTGCTGCTGCTGCTAAGTCGCTTCAGTTGTGTCTGACTCTGTGCGACCCCATAAGACGGCAGCCCACCAGGCTTTCCCACCCCTGGGATTCTCCAGGCAAGAACACTGGAGTGGGCTGCCATTTCCTTCTCCAATGCATGAAAGTGAAAAGTTAAAGTGAAGTCGCTCAGTCGTGTCTGACTCTTCGCGACCCCATGGACTGCAGCCTACCAGGCTCCATGAGGAAACATTAAAAAATTACTGGCAGAGATATCTGCTTAATTCTGGAATAGAAGTGATAGAAGAACTGTATCTCTTATTTGGTAATTTAGAGAGGGAAGGAATCTTTACTTCCTGCAAAAGGCAAGGAAAATCCTCTGTCTCTAAAAAAAAACCATTAAGTAAAAGTTCTTTATGGTGGAAGGTGGTGATGATAGAAAGCCTCAGGAATTTTTTTGTTTGTTTGTTTTTGTATTGATTTATAGCTCACTTCCCACCCCTCCCAAATATATAAGATTATCAAAAGAATATGCTTGACAGATTCAGAAAATTGTTACAGGAAATATCAAAGTATGTGACATAGCATTTGTGGTTCTGAAATGTGAACTTTTTTTACTAGGATCATTTGAAGAAAAATTTCCTTCTACCTATTTATCTTTCTATCTGTCTACTTTGGTGTTTATTTAACAAATATTTATTATGTTCTTGGTACAGTTTGAAGTACTGGGGATCAAAGAAAGTGTAAGGTTGAGGTGGGCCTTCAGCTATTGTATGTGGGAGAAAAGTGGTCTTCACGAGCTGAAAAATTGCATAAAACCTGTGATCAAAGAGAAAATTGTTCTCAAATCATCAGATGTTTAATTGTTTCACTAGACCAGTGTTTCCCTGAACTTGGCTAATCATTAAATCATCAGAGACACCTTGTAAAACATACCAATTCCTAGCCTTCATCCTTGAATCTTTAATCCAGGGCCTGGTCAGTGGGGAAGGGAATCTGGTTTTCACAAGGAGCCGGGTGAGCTGGATGTATAGCAAAGTGTAAACTACATCATATAAGTATCAACTCTGCCCAGGCAGGGACCATGTCTTGTTTACCGTGGTGTTTTGTGCTTGGCACAGTGCTGATCACAGAAGAGGCACTCAGTAACTGCTTGCTACACTGAACAGTGAGCATCTCCACAAATAGCCTTTCTGGAAGCCCTCACTTCTCCCTGCAGTTCTAGCTGCCTTGCTGCCTGTGCTTTCCATCTCTTCATCCCACATGATATGAACACTCCTCTCTGCCACCAAGTCTTGGCATCCTTGTGTCATCTTTCATCTTGATCAATAGCATCAGTCTGAATAGAAATTAATTACCCAGCAGGATATTACTCATTTCTTTTGGCCTTCAGCCATAGGATCTTTTTGTAGCAAATAAGTGTCTTTAGACCTGGGCGTAGATTGGTATTAATAATATTATAACTTGTGTTTATGTAATATCTTTCTCTCAGAACTGAAATATTTCTTCAGACGTTATTTAGCAAGTACAATCTATTCATCCCTCTTTAGGTGTGTACGCTGTCTTACAGATGCCTTACACATGAGTCTAGTTGATTGGACCACCAAGAATTTAGTGGCAATGATTCTTCCACCTGGCTGCTGGGCCTCAGGGTGCCTGAGAAAGGTGTGTCTCAACAAGCAAAGGCATCTCCCTTCAGACAGGCAATAGTTTGACACTTAGTTTATAACTAGGTGTTACCTTACCTGGAGGGGTGAAACAGGGCTGAGGCAGGCCAAGGGAGGAGTGTCTTGGCAAAGAGGATGCTGTCGTCGGTAGAGGATTGTGATAGACTGACCTGAATCTTAGATGGGAGGACAGGAAGAATCTGATCCAACAGGTCAGAACCGACAACTGGTAGAAAGTGAAATTGAAGACTGGCGTGCTGAAGAGATTTCCCTGAGGTCACCAGCTGGTTGACATAACCATGGATAGAACTGAACTTTGACCTAAAACCCAGTCACCAGACCACATCCTGTAGAGGGAATACTTTATATCCTCAAAGGTCTAATCAGTCAACTTGTCTGGGCAAGGCTAACTGAAAGTTAGTCCTCTGAGAAGTCCCCCACCCCACCATTGAGCGCTAGATCCTAGGAGAAGAATTCCTGAGGTTATTCATCCCATTGCTTCTTGGAACACATTAAGTGGAAGAACATGTCTTAGTCAAGATAAATTTCCATAGACAGTAATCAAGCACTGAGATTCTTCCTGACAAGGCATGTATTTCTATACTGTTTTAGTAACTGATACCAGCTAGCATCAGATAATATTACATCAAATTTCTCTTCATTTGTGATTTGACTTTTGCATATTCTGAGAAGACAGCTATGAATCACAGGTATTCAGCTATCTAACAAGTTCCCAGTATTTGCCAATCTCTGTAGTAACTTGAAATTTTCCCAGTTGGCTTATAGCCAATGGGCGCTGTAGGCAATATAAGGTGCTTATGGAAACCCAGTGTGTGCAGGTTACTTCCAGGATCTTTGAACCCCGTGGATGATAAATGCTTTATGGAGTGACGAATACTATGGAGATGGTTAGTTCGCTTCTCCACAACTCTTGCCTTCCCCCAGAGGTAAATCTTACTCAATATTTGAATAGAACTTGTTGATCCCTTATTAAGGCTGTGGTTTATGGAGTGAGAATTAAATTTTTCAGAGAGTTTATAATTTTCCCTCCAGAAACAGAAATCTTATGACATAATCATTGAAGAGGATTGTTCTAAAATGGAAAATGAGAAGTCTCATTTTCAGTACAAAGGTAAAGTCTAATACTGCTTGTAGCAGTGACAATCCTGTCTGTCATTTGGAGGAGGAAATGGTAACCCACTCCAGTATTCTTGCCTGGAAAATCCACGGGCAGAAGAGCCTAGTGGGGTACAGTTCATGGGGTCACAAGAGTCGGACACGATTTACCTACTAAACCAGCACCACACCTCTGCAGGATAGATATTTTCACTGCCATTTTACCACAAAAAGTAAACCTGAGAGAAGTTAAATAATTTTCTAAGATCACACAGTTATCAAGAGGCAGTGGTGGGGCTTGAATCTTTGTCTGCCTAGTTTCAGAACCCAAGCAGCATGACTCATAACAGGAAGTTGGGGGAAATAGATGAGTTGAAAGACCGTAGTTTTTGACTTGGCTTCACAACCAAGTATGTGGATTTATGAAATTTTATTCTTTCCATTTTCTGTCTTCATCTATACACTGCTTGCTCTCATTTTATTACACAGATAAATTTGTGAGGAGCCCATTGATAGTTCTGGTACTGAAGTTTCAGCCACAGTGAGAGACCCAAGGATGTCAAGGAAAACTCATAGTAGTCATATTCAGTTGCAGAAGACAGAGATGAAGAGGTTTCACACAGAGGACACTCTGTGAAAGTGAGTGTTTAGGTAACTGCCCGGGTGGCCCTTGTATTTTGTCTTCCCAGCTCCCATGTTTAGTGATTGGGTGTAGTTCTAAGGGTTCTGTCTTTCTAAAGCCTTTAGAGAATTTCCAGGCCTGTTTCATTGGACTAAAACAGTGGTTTAATGTATTGGCTAATTAAAGAACTGCCAGTGATCCCTTTTAAGGTTTTCTAAACTATTGAGTGTTCCGAGAGCTAGGGTAAAGTACTCTAAAGATTTAAGATTTCACCTTTGAAGAACTGTGTGACCTGAAAATATAAAGTTTATTAAAAAAAAAAAATCAGAAAAGTCACTGTGTAAGTTGGCTTCTGTGAATAAAAGCATAATCTCTCTTTTTCACTTTACTTGGTATGTTTTCTGGCACATCCAAAATGGAATTTAATTTTCAAAGATTTGTTTTTCACATGGTTTTAATGGGCCATGCTTGTCTTCTGCAATATCTCACAGTGGCCGGGGTCCTATGTTGTCTGTCAGAGGATTTCTGTTTTTGTCTTGGCTATCCCAATAGTTACCTGTATTGTCCTTACACAAGTCTCCTAACCTTTCTGAGTTTCGTGGTCATTATTTGTCAGTGAGGACTTTGGAGTCTCTGAGATCATATAAGATCTCTGCCAGGTCTACATTCTGTGTTCTTATGGCATATCATTTGGTTTCTGGTTTTTTAAAAAACCACCCTAAACTAATGGTTTGCCTATAGAATTATAATATATCATATTTGTGATTGCTATTAACAATTCCATTTTAATTGTTTTCTGGAATGCTATGATATGAATTTATTAGTCATTGGAAAGAACTCAGGAAATAGAATCTTACATGCATTTTTATTCAAGGGGAAGAGTATGTGGTTCCAAGTATTTAATAAAGAATTAAATGATGAACTTGTCTGTTATGCTGTTTAACTCAACACAAAGAATTTCATGGGTTGTGGGAACCTGGGAATAACTTTAATTTTATTTAGGAACCAAAGTTTTATTTCATAATATTTTAGTGTTGGAATTGTAACCATGTCTTTGTTCTCTTCTTCTTTCCTTTTAGGCCAAATAAGCAGATACGTTGTTTTACATAGAAAGGGTATTGATGGTCTTTGAAAGGAAAACAATCTGATTTTTGAACAGATTTTTTTTTTATGGGTCAGCACTTTTGTGACTATAACAGACTGTGACTGACTAAGACAAATGGTTATTGGCTGACTTTGAAGGAAGCAGAGGTTCATTCAGTGAGCAACTAGAGAGAGTAATAATTTTGGCTTTTGAGAGCTGTCAGGAATCTCTAGCCATCAACACAAATTCTAGCTATAGATACCATGGCTTGGCAAAATCAGATCTCATTTGGAAAACTCTTTTCTTACACTGAGACATGTCAGATTCTCAGTTAAAAAGAAGGTCTACTGAAGATACCCTAATTAAAGACAATTATGATAAGACTGAAGAGACATAATAACTAAATGGTCTTAGATAATATGGTCTTAGATTGAATTTTGGACTGAAAAAATGTGTATAGAGAATATCACTGGGACAAATGGCAAAATTGGATTGTTGACTCCAAAGTAGAAAATAAAAGTATGAGTATCTTGATTTTAGTTATTAAACTGTGGTTATGCCAGAGAATGCTTTTGATCCTAGGAAGTATACACAAAAGTATTAAGCAGGAAAGGGGCATGAGGTAGATGACTTGCTGTTAGATAACTCATGAAAATAATATACACACAAATAGGATAGTAATTGATAAAGCAGTTTTACTTGCAACTTTATTGTGAGTTTGAATATAAAATGTTACCAAAAAAAGAAAAAAACTTGTTTGATTTTGCAGAATTGGGGGGAAATATTAACAAATTCTCTTTGGCCAGGACCAGCAAGCTGGTGAATGTCTAAACTAGAAATTCAAGGATTTAGCTGAAAATAAAAGCCTTAAGCTTATTGGTACCATGAAACCATAAGCTTTGCCCTCTCTTCTTACTCAACATTGCAACCTGTTCTTTTGTATCATTATCCTTTGTCCTGGAGCAGTCTGGGTAAGAGCTTGAGTTAATCAGTTCCACTCCTTCAGAAAGTCTTTCTAATACCTTGACCTCAGTCAGAAGAAATATGTGTAAAATCTCCCCAGGAACTGGGGAAGACTTCAATATTTTTCAAGCTAGTGGGCCCTTTTTGTTGTAAGCCAAAGACTGTAGATTATATTTCACTTCTCCCAATCAGCTTAGTCTCTTGTCCCTTTTCTCACCATTAAGGGGAAAAAAACTGAACTCCTGGCTTTTGTAAAACCGTGTGTGTGTGTGTGTGTGATGTAGTTTCAGTTACCTCAATAATCAGAAACAATAATGCATAATTAATACTGTGCAACAATCTGTTCCTTCCTAAGGATCAAATTGAGATGAACATATCTAATCATCTTTTCACCAAGATTCATGTAAGTTGGTGGGAGAAGGCATCAGTGGGCTATACAAACAGGGCAACCCGTTAGGGTCTTTTATTTTAATGGGAGCATTTGTTTTTACATGTGGCTTTTCATTGCTCCTGGAGTATTAACAACACAGTGCTGAAGATGCATTCTCATATTTGCAATTCCCACCCAGCGAGCTACCTTTGATCTCATCTGGTGTTCATATTCTGGGAGTCTTGGGGAATAAAAGTCTTTTCTTGCTACTTCATGGCTGTGAAAGCATGTCTGATTTGAAGGCTTCATGTAAACTGCCTGTGAAGTAGAGGCTGCTTTGAAGGAATCTGATCAGCTGTAACATTCCACAAGGAGCAGGGTGTTCAGAGAATGTGTAATTCTTCTTGGAAACAAAGATCCTCGTCAGAGCTGTGAGGCCGAAGGAGGTTAGAAGGATACTTTTGCCTTCAGGGTGTCCCAGCTCAGCCTCTAGGTGCTAGTCTGGGCAGGTAACTAGTCTGAGCAGGCTACGCTTTAGTTGACACCTTCGGGATGAACAGACAGGGAGAAACTTGTAGTCATTTTTCTTGGCAGAAGCCACAACCCAGCCCAAGTTAATTATGTCTGAGGAGAAGAATAGTGTCTGGGCACCTGCAATTTTCAGTTTGGTACCTCATTTTCCCAGTGCCAAGTATTCTATCGAGCCATTCATATGTATCTTCATAAAGTCCCTTCCTGGTTTCACATCAGACAATGGGAACTCTGAGTTTAGAAACTTCTGTGTAATTGTCATTGTTTACTAAGAACTTTGTATGTGCCAAAGCTGATTAAATAGCTCTACATGCATCCTGTCTTTTAATCTTGATAACATCCCTTTGAAGGTGATATTATTGCTTCCACTTAGTAGTTGAGAAAACTGAAGCTTAAAGAATATCATGCCCCAAATCACATGACAAAATATTGTGGAACTGGTGCCTCAAATCAAGCCTGCCAGATGGAAAGACTCAAGATTTATATAAAGTTCTGTCTAAATAAATATTTCTTCTCTCAACATTCCTATGAATTAGAGGGTAGGCTTTACTGTGTCTGATTTTGTACCCACACCTAACTTAGAGGTTTTGCCCAGAACTATAGGTTTATTTAGAGCTAAATGCAGAGCTACTCCTCTCTCTGCTGTTTAAATCTGTTCCTCTTCCTAATAATAATGTCACTGGCAATGTATTGTTTCTAGAAAGGCTCTGACCTAAGGATTAGGAAAGTCTGCTAAAATCACATTCAAAAGTGTATAACTTGCGTCCCAACTGACTCCTTCCCCACAAACCATAGATATGCCAATCTCTCATCTAAAAACAAAACAAGATAAAACAAGAAAGCAAACACAATCACTCTCAATGCTGCTTCCTCTTCTATAAATAGTCCTGTCCTTTTCTCTTAGCAGTCAAGTTTCTTGGAAAAAACATTAACAGTTACATTTTCCACTTTTTTGGCATTGTGTTCATTCTTAAACCTGCCGTCTTTCTCCTACACACACCCCCACACTGCACTAACACTTTTCTGGAAAGGTCGTCAATTTACAATGTCAAATTCAATGGATCCTTCCTTCTCCAATACTTTTTATAAAATTTGCATTCATTTAGAAATGTTAAAAAACTATATATAGGGCATAGTTATAATCATGTACCTAACCCCTAAATTCTACAAATAATATTTACTGCATTTAAAAAATCTTTCTGTGCTTCTATCCATCCACCAATCTATCCAATTCAAAGTCAGGTGCGAGCTTCAGTATACTTCACTTCTAAGAGTACATTTCATTCACTAGAGTTTAATGTGTTCTTGTTAATATTCTTCTCTCCTGACTGTAATGTGGCATGATATCTGTGTTGAAACCCCCAAATTCAGGCTTAACCATTCCCTACACTGGTATCCAATCATCTGATGAATAGTCAGATATGAGAGTCTTCTTACAAGTTTTTGCTTACCACTGTTTCTTCCTCCCCCCTTTGGCATTTCCTTTTTAATATATTTTCTGTCCCTTTTTCTCCTACCCACTCCTTAAGCATTGGTGTGTTTGTTCTCTCTGACTTGGCTATTCTCTCATATCTCTATTGTTTCCCTGTATCTTAGGTTTTGTTCCCTATGGAACAGATTATAAGGTGGAGATTTGTGTGCAGGAAGGTGGTTGGGGAGTGCTCTTAGGAACAACACAAACTGGAAGGAGCAGGATTCCATTGTCACAGAATCCGCTTTCCATTATTATTTCCAATAATTTCCAAATATTCCATTATTTCCGATGGAATCAGAATTCCATTATTACAGGGCACAGCTAACTCCAAATAGAGCCCTGGAATTTGAACAGCGCTTCAAAACTGTCCCAAATCGAGGCAAGGTGGCTATGCTTTTTAGCCTTGTATCAAGCAGTGACTGGAAATCCAGTATTCACCTTGGGGCTTTTTGCTGAAACTCCTGTGGTGTCTTGCTGCACTAAAACCCAGACTTTGGGAAATCACTCTGCGGGTTGTTATATACTAAGGCTTACCCTGGTTAGAATCGTCACTGTCTCCGAAAATTACGTTTGCTCAAGGAAACCTGTGTCTATGTGTGTGTTTGTCTATTCAGAGTTACCAAAGAGAAATAAGAATTCAAAAGGGATTCAAGAAGGACCTAAGGAAGAGGACATATCTTTATTATTCACTAGCAGTGAGGCCCTGAAGTGTGCCTAGAGTGGGAAATGGGTCTGTCACATGTGGCAGTGTAGGCCGTGTGCTACAAAGCTCCAAGGATTGCCTTTCGTCTGGTGACTAAACCTATTAGTCTCCTGTTTAAATAATCTTTCTTCCCATGTATTTTATTGGGTTGGCCAAAAAATTCATTTGGGTTTTTCTGTAATATCTTAGCAACAAAACTTTTTGGCCAACAAATATGAGATAAATTCACCCTCTTGAGTTTCATATTTTACTTCCCCTTATTTTTATCCTTACTGGGTTTTTGTCTACTTGCTCTATCAATTATTGACAGAAGGTATGTTGAAACATCCGACTGTAGTTCTGGATTGTCTGTTTCTTCACGTTCTGTGGGTTTTGTTTAACATATTTTCAAACACTGTTTTTAAGATGCCTATACATTTATGATTAACATGGCCTCTTAAGTCCTTAAGGCAGGTAAAGAATCTGCCTGCAGTGCAGCAGACCCGGGTTCGATCCCTGGGTTGGGAAGATCCCCGGAGAAGGAAATGGCAACCCACTCCAGTATCCTTGCCTGGAAAATCTCATGGACAGAGGAATCTAGTGGGCTGCAGTCCATGAGGTCGCAAAGAGTCGGGCATGACCGAGCAACTAACACTTACTTACTTACACTTACTTAAGTCCTTTATCATTATTAAATGTTCCTATTTATCACTGATACTGCCTGTTCTGAAGGTTACTTTCTCTGATATTAATACAGCCATTTCAGCTTTCTTATGCTTAGTGTTTACATAGTATATATTTTTCATCCTTTTCTTTTTAAACTATCTGAGTCTTCTACTTAAAGTGAATTTTGTGGAGACAGTATATCATTGGGTTTTGCCTTATTACTCAGTCTGATGGTCTCTGCTTTTTAATTGGAATGTTTAGGCCATTTACATTTAATCTGGTTCTGGTAGTTCTATTTACATTTATCACCTTGTTATTTGATTTTTTTTTTGTTTAACCTATATCTCCTTTGTCCCCTTTCCCCTTTTTTCTTGCCTTCTTTTGGATGAATGGACTATTTTGTATGGCTGCATTTTCCCTACCATTGGTTTATTGATAATAACTCTTTGTTCCATATTTTTGGCAGTTGCAGTAGAATCTATAGTACACATTTTTAACTTAGCACAGTTTACTTTTGAGTAATATTATACTGCTTCATTTTAGTGGAAGAATCTTACAACAATATTTGTTCATTTTCACCTCCTATCCTTTGTAGTATTTTATACGTAAGACTCACAATATAATGTCATTACTATTGACTTGACTTTTATTTTTTCATTATTATTTTTAAAATTATTTATTTACTTTTGGTTGCGCTGGGTCTTCGTTACTGTGCATAGGCTTTCTCTCGTTGAGATGAGCGGGCTTCTTGTTGCAGTGGCTTCTCTTGTTGCAGAGTACAGGCTCCAGGGTGCGAGGGCTCAGTAGCATGGGTTTAATTGCCCCACAGCATGTGGGATCTTCCCGGACCAGGGATGGAACCTGTGTCCCCTGCATTGGCAGGCAGATTCTTATCCACTGTACCACCAGGGAAGTCCCATGACTTTATTTTTTAAAGAGAAAAAGTTCTTTGCATTTACTCTCGCATTCACTATTCCTGGTGCTCCGTATTCCTTTGCGTGAATCCACGTTTCCATCTGGCATCATCTTCCTTCTGCCTGAAGAACTTCCTGTAGTGCAGCTCTGGTGGTGATGAATTCTCTCAGCTTTTGTTTGTCCCAACAATCTTTATTTTGCCTTCATTTTTGAAAAATATTTTCATTGGATGTAAAATTCTACGTTGACAGTTGTTTTCTTTCATCACTTTAAAGATGTCATATCATGGAAAGCAAGTCCTGGAGTTTTGTGTTACACAGCCTGCATCACCATATGTGGCAATCCCATGTCCCAATCCAGGCTTACTTCAGGGTCTCTCTGCTAGTTTGTGATAAAGATATGTCCTTCTCCCCCAATTCTTGTTCTTCTTGTTTCCTACTGGTAACTTGGGATAGAATACACACACACATACACACACACACACACACACACACACACACTTCTTTGATCAAATTATAATTCTCAGAGATGGTATAATCTAATTCACTACAGAAGCAGAGAAAATTTTTCCTCAAGTCAATGTTATCTGCCTGTAGAACTTTATGGAATCATGCAGAGAGCATTCAGTTCCCCCTTTCTAATGTCTGGATTCCATATTCTGTGTGTCTTGCCTGGCACAAGATATTAGGTTAATAGTATGAATGGACTAGCAGGGTTATCTTTTGACATCCTCCGTTGCTTATACAAATAATTGGCAATTTTGAAATTATCTTTTTTTCTTAAATTGGGCCACATCAAGTTTTTAATGTGTTACTAATCAGAGGAGATATGACTGTGTGTTTTTCATTTTCAGTTGTACTTATATAATATCATTCCTCTTCCCTTAAAGATGAGACTGATTATTTTCTCCTTTGAGATCTCATTGTGTCCTGAAAATCAATCATAATGCCTGTCACATTCCACTACATTTATTTATTTACACATCACTTTTTATTCTATATATTTTTAGAAGACAAAATCAGTAATTTATTTTTGTTTCTGAGCGTTGCATAATGCATGAGACATAATCTTCTAAGAAATATTTTAATGGAATTTAATGAATGAATCAATGAAGTACTGTGTAATTATTTTGGTGCTACTGCCTAAATCCTGATATTAATCAGGGATGTACATATGTGGTTATTACTATTCAAAGTGTTTGAATTTTTGCATTATCAGCATAATTTTGTAATATGCAGTCAGTTTGTTTTTGTGAAGACAATATGAAAATTACAGTAGAGTAGATTTGATAAATAAGCCTGTAATCTTTGGAAATATCTTTCAATATGGTCAGAATGCTTGGAGAAAAAAATTGAAAGAGCTAGTAGGAACTGAAGGAGAAATGGTTTGAAGTGGTTAATTTCTTTAATGTATGAGACCAAGTCATGATACAAAAATGTACAAAAAGAGATTGGAAATATGGCAGTGATGTAGATCCTTTGAGAATTCAGGCCTGTTCATTTAGACCTCTTCAGATTGACGTCAGTGGGGCCAGGAAATCAGTGCAGAAGAGTCTTTGGTCTCTCCACTCTTTTTGCTGGAGTCCAAGTAGAATGCTTGGACAGAACCCTAGAGACCAATAGTTTGTCAATTTAAATATATTGGAAGTTACTCTTAGGAATGAGCAGTAGCCCACTGAGTTTTGACGCAGTCCATAGGAAGTTTGTTTATTTTGCAAGGTCATCAACATCTATCCATAGTTTCCAAGGTTAACATCACAGCAGCAACATATACTAAGACTCATGTATATGAAACTATTTGGAAAAGAGAAAAGGAAGCAGAACATTGCTTTATGCATGTTAACAATGGACTCTTGGGAGAATATTTATTGGAGGTAAACAGAGATGTTCAGAATTTTGTGTAATTTAGTTTGGGAGCTGTTTGTACTGAGAGAACCTTGGCAAGGACTACAAACTATGGACTCAGACTTTATTTTTCAGGAAAGGAACAATCTTGCATGTTAAGAGGACAAAAGAATGAACACTAATCTGCCCACTTTATGGGTCACATCTGTGCTGCAGATTTGGCTGTCAGTGAAGTGGTTGCATTTCCTAGTCTTAGATCTGAGAAAACATGGTCATGAGTTATTATGAATTATTATAAATACAGCCTATGAAAATGCACATATGTGTGTTCAAACACAAGTATAGATACCCTCACATGCACCTCTTCATAAATGGTGCTACAATTATAGCATGAGCTAGGTCTTGTTTATGTATTTGTTTTTTCCTCCAACAAGTGACTGAAATTTAGAAGTACTTTGTAAACAAGTTATAGCTAGAACCATAAACTCAGAAACTTTCAGGACAGAGTGTATTTTAATTTGATGACCCTAACTTTAGGTATATGTGCTTTGGTTTGCTATATTCTATTTCTGTGTGCAAACAAGTCAGATTGTGCATGACTGTGTCAGATTGTGTGGGACATGTACAGCTGATAGACCTCTGCAGACATGACTTATAGTGCAGTCATGGCCTTTTTACCATTTGATGTAAGATCTGAGGCTTCAGTTGAGAGGTCTCAGTGATGGTTCTCACTGTGTCTTGACGGAGCCTTGCAGTTGTGCTCATCACATCAGAGTGCACTTGCAATTATGGATCTTCAAGATGGAGCATAGTTCATGCTCAGATAGAAATTATTCTTTCAATTGTATTTTAAAACATTTGAAGTCAGAAATCCAGACCCTCTTTTATCTGTTTCTAAGAGATTAAATAACATGATCTTGACCATCTTGAAAATTTTGCTTGGTGACTGAAAGCATGTTCTCTGGAGTTAGCTTAATTTTTGTGAGCTGATACTACTACTTACAAGATCTCTATTTCCTTATTAGTGACATGTGGCTATTAATGACATCTAAATTATAAGGTTATTTTGAGGAGCCTATAAAGTGCCTCTCACAGTGCTTGGTATCCAGTAAGCACTCAGTAA
This sequence comes from Ovis canadensis, assembly GCF_042477335.2. NCBI lineage: Eukaryota > Metazoa > Chordata > Mammalia > Artiodactyla > Bovidae > Ovis > Ovis canadensis. Next base: position 38,829,538 of record NC_091260.1, read on the forward strand.
CCATAAGCTATCCTTATGAAAACAATTATTATTGTAGTTCTACTACAAGAAGGGCTTAAGCAATATCTATCATCTATTTACTCTTAGAGAAAGGTCTGCTGAGGTACTGGTAAATGTCTGGCTTCATGGAATCAGGTAAATGTAAATTGCAGTGTTATGTGTATCACAGACACAGGGAAAGAAGCCAAGCATGGCTATAAATTTCACTAGGGCTTTATTTTTTTTTTTAAAGCATAATGGTATGAGAAAGCTAAGTCAAATAAAGAGCATTATGAAATCAGCACTATTTTAATATCACATTAGCAATTACATGGGATTATCCTAGGGTGATTTCCAAATGACTTATTCTATAACCCAGACCAGTGCATTTTGTACACACATACACAAGCATACACTTGCACGTGAGCATGTAATATCCAGTCATTGATTTAAGAACAAAGACTCCCCGAGGGAGTTTCAAAAACTCTGCTATGTCCCAGAGTGCTATTCTATATTTTATGTCCATTTCTGAGTCAGCAGAAACATGCGTAAAATCATATAAAGTCTGATAACTCCCCTGCTATCCTCTGAAGCCAGAACCCACATATGGGGGTGGTGTGAATTACTTATCCTCTTCTAGGTCTGGAACATGTCATTACCACAAAATTCATTCCCTATGCAATCATCAGGGTCGATGGGAATATAAGAACAGTTGGGGCATGAAACCACAGTAGATTGTCAGGACTGTCTAGCATATGGTGGATCAGAAACAGAGGTATTACCTTCTGATCTCTGGGGAAGTGATATTGTATTGTAGGTTGGGCAACAGGCCACTAACTTGGGGGCTGAAAATTCTAATCATTCTTTTGTCATTAATCTGTGGGATGATCTGCAACTTGGTTTCTTTATATGTAGATAAACATACACTGAGAATCCTCACTATGTTGTTGCGGATCGTTTCTTCAAACTTTAAAGCAAAATTAGGAAGCCTCATTTCATGGTCCTTGGGCTGTAAGGAACAGATCAACAAACCATTCCAGTGAGGAGCAAAGGGTATTCAGTCTCACTTTGCCTACCAAAATGTTGTGAGATGATGGCAATATAAACCAGCTGTTTAATTCTCTTTGTACTATGGAGTGGCATTCCTGCAGGTTTATCTACTTGGTTTAGATTCTGTGGTTCTTTTAAGTGGTTCTCAATTTGCTCAGGATATTACAGAATCATGGAAATCAGCATAATACGATGGGGAAGACTTGGGCTTTGGAGTTAGATGGTCAAGCATTTGAATCCCAGTGCTGCCATTTACCATTGCCTGATCTTGGGCAAATCACTTAACCTTTTTCAACTGTCTTCTCATCTATAAAATGGGAAAAATAATTGAATCTTCCTCATGGAGTGCTTATGTGGATATAGAAAATCCTTGGTATATTGCTTATAGTTAACTGTGAATATTTGTGAAGTGATGATATTGTTATGCATTTAAGTGGACGAGGTAGCTACCATTATAACTCAGACTTCATAGTTATTAATCCCAAGTAGATTCTGAGGATTATCTGCCAGGAGGATTCCATGAGCCAGGGGAAACAGAGTGAATTTTGAAGATGGTGGATGATCAGCTAATGTCAATAATATGAGGTGTTGTAGGAAATCTCAAATCCTGAAACAATTTAATAATATTTATTCCCAAGAAAGAAAGTGAAGTCGCTCAGTTGTGTCCGACTCTTTCAACTCCATAGACTGTAGCCTACCAGGCTCCTCTGTCCATGGGATTTTCCAGGCAATAGTACTGGAGTGGGTTGCCATTTCCTTCGCCAGGGGATCTTCTCAACCCAGGGCTCAAACCCGGGTCTCCCGCATTGTAGACAGACGCTTTACCGTCTGAGCCACCTTTGTTGCAAAATGTAAATGAGATAGGATACACAAAGTGCCAAGCACAGTGCTTGGTATTCAGCAGGCACTTAAAGACAGCATTTCCCTTCTCTTATTTCTTAGGAGTAGTTGCCTTGGACCTGAAGGTTGGGATTGTCTCAGGGTAACAGGGGCCACTGTAGTATATGACTGTATCTCAGGCTTCACAGCAGTGTCTAGGCCCAAAATGCACTCCCCCTGGAGGACTCCTAGGACATTGATTGGTTACAAGAGAGAAGGATCCTCTGAGAAGAAGGCAGTATGATATATGAGAAAGAGTTTAAGGAAAATGAGTGTGAAGTGTTGTGTTCTAATCCTGGTTCCACTACCTGATGACTTGATTGTTTTACAAATAATTTCCTAGATGTTGTTTTTTCATCATTAAAATGGAGAGAATACTCTAGCCCATAGGGTCTAAGGTGATAGTAAAGAAAACAAAGGTGAAGATGTGACTTAGTAAGAATGCTTTGGAGATGAGTACATACAAATAAATGGAAGGTGAGAAGTAGGTATGTTGGAATCAACCTGGAGCCCCTCAAGTAGGACTCCTTTATCAAAAGCTAGATCCTGATCAAGTTGTTGGAAGTGGTTGTGGATAACATCGAGCTCAGGTTTGTTCCTCCTGAAACCTTGACCTCTACTTTTTATATAGGTCTAAGCTCATGAAGGTAGCTCAGCTCAAATGCCATCTCCTTCATTAATTCAATGCCATCTCCTTTGATCCCCTGCCTCCACCACATCAGTGCTGGAAATAATTGCTAAGATTTCTAAACATCTATACTCCCTTATCCACATTAGCACTGTCCAATAGGAATATAATATGAGCCACATAAGTAATTTTACATTTTCTGGTAGCCACATTAAAATGTTAAAAAAAAATGCCTGAGTAATTTAAATATTTTATTTAATTATTTAATTTTAATATTTAAAATATTTTATTAATGCAAATGTTGTAATTCAACATGTAATCAATATAAAACAATTTAATGAGTTATTTTACATTGCTTTTTTGTATGAAGTCTTCATAGTCCATATACCTTACACTTACTGCACATCTCAACTGAGGCAAACCAGATTTCAAGTGTTTGAACAGTAGCCATGTGTAGCCACTAGCTACCATGCTGACTGCATGGTAGAAAGGGTCTACCTTTCATGTGGCATTGAGGTGCGTCTTGTGTTTAAAGTATTGATGTAAACGTCACAGATATGTTACTGAACTATGGACTTCTAAAGGACATGATCCCTGTATGATTTGTCTTTATTTCCTTCACAGTGTACAGTACTTCAACTTTACATGTAATAGATGCTCACTCAGTGGGTTGAACTAATATGTTAACAAGGAAACATGTAAACAAATAAATAAAAGAAATAGAAGTTCTAAACAGCCAGTTCTTAAAAAAAATCTGTGAAATATCATTTTAATCGACATAGTCAACTGTTATTTATTGCAAACAGTACTATTTACTGCAACCCAGTACTATTCTAAGTAAAACATGTACTAAGTGATACAGAATCTACCATGTTGAATAAAGGTACAGTCCTTGCTCTAAGTGACCTTAGTTGCAGAGACCCCTAAGCTGGGATAAATCATCATGTTCTAGATACCAACTTTGAAAAAGGAAACATAACTCATCATGCTGTTCAATAATCTAGAATCTTGCACACGTAAAGAGTTAAATGTATTTGCCTAGAAATTTACCGTTTTAACTATGCCAAACAACTTTTATAAAAGATGTGTTTTTTTTTAATCATATCCTGTTATTTTAAAGGCAAGTAAAATGAGGGAATATTCTACATTCACATTACTGATTTGCAGTAAGTTATCCCTGAGGAACTGAAGAGCTTAATATTATTTTGTGTTTCAGGGGAAAAAATTGACACTGAGTGCTATAAATATATCAAGAGCTAATCCAGTTCAATGGTGTGGGCACATAAATTCCCTAGAGGAGTTTAAAAATCCATGTTCTGGCCCAGAACACATGATTATGTCTTTGGGCTTTGAGTCAGTTAAATATATTTACTTGTCTGATGCTTTTCCTGAATTGGAAGTTCTCTGAGAGTCAGAACTATCTGTCTGTCTGTCTGCCGGCCTATCTATCTATCTACCTACCTACCTGATGCTGGGAAAGATTGAAGACAGGAGAAGAAGAGGACGACAGAGGATGAGATGGTTGGATGGCATCACTGACTCAACGGACATGAGTTTGCATAAACTCTGGGAGTTGGTGATGGACAGGGAGGCCTGGTGTGCTGCAGTCCATGGGGTTGCAAAGAGTCAGACATGGCTGAGCGACTGAACTGAACTGAACCCAACTGTCACCTAATCATCTCTCTATTCAATTGTACACCTATCCTGGCGCATATTTGGAATTCAACAAATGTCTATTGAGTGAATAATGAAAAATAGAATCCATGATGATTTTCATTTGTGATTCATTACAAATATCCTCTGAGCTGGGGTGTCTGCATTTGCCAAATGAGGAGAAAATATGAATGACCAGGGTTATGCACTCTATATACTCTCTTATTCATGACTAACCATGTTCAGAGATTTGTGGTATGCTTTCCTATAGTGTTTTTATTTCCTCACATCTTTCCCCCTTTATATGACTCACATTATTACAACCCTAACATATTAATCATTTCAAAACCACAGTACTCTGAATCATGATGAATCCTGGGTTATAATGAAATACATCCATTAGGAAGTGAGAGCACTTCTAGGAAACATGTCGGTGTCATGTGGCTCTTTTGATAAGGTTCATCTGGAGAGAAAGTATGAAATCAATCTTCAGTTTTCCTGTAGGGAATGAAGAAGTACAAGAATGGTTATGAATACTGGCACAGTGTCTCAGGGCTGTTGTGTGAGTGTAAATATACTGCTCTTTAAATTTATTTCAGCCACTTTATACTTTTTATAATTAAAGGGTAATGTGTATAAGTATAGTATATAAGTGAGAAATGAGTTTTTATGCAGCAACTTCATAGTGGATATCAAACTGGCTTTCTGTTCCTGCTCCAGATTCATTTGCATGCCATTAGGGACTGAACTTCTGTGGTTTGCTTCTAGATCGTAGAACTTGGTTGTCAAACGCTCTTAGGCCAAAAATCTTTTATCTTCCTATTTAACCGTCTTAACATAGGTTATGTTTGTTTTTGTAAACAAACTAGTGAAAGAGTTGAAGAATTTTGGGCTCACTGAGAGAGAAACATGCTGACTGAATAACTGAATGGATTATTGGAAGACTCTAGAGTGAGTGTTTTACTGGTGTGAAATAAAAGGGTGTGTAATTGCCATTGATGTTAAAGTGTCATGATATTCTCCTTACAGCCTGGGGCAGTAACTCATTGCGTCAACCTCAAGTTTCAAGGCACTCTGCATCTTTTATGGTATTACTCACCATTAATATCTCAGTACTTTCATTTTTCATAGTTAAAGAGAATTTGCTTTTATTTTTTCTTTTAAAACTGTAATACATGAGCCAGTTCTTTGGAAACATTTTCAGTTTCTTCTGGGATTATAAAGCTCGGTAGGATTTCAACTTGAACCAATTTGGTAAAATAATTTATGTTGCCAGATTATTGAAAATTGGGACTCATAGGTTTTAATCAAAACCAATATTATTGTTCCAAATGCTCCCATCCAAACCCAATCTGTGGATCTAGTTTTTCCCTGCCCCTGGCCCCATATTTTTCCCACTCACTCTTAGAAATCCTTTCCCTTTCAGTTATAAGAAGAGTTTCATTTTGGAATGACTATGTCATGCCTGTTATAATAATTAAAAGACAAATGCTGGGCCTCAGTCCAAATTAAAGCTTGGTTTCTCCCTGGCTTAGGCCTGCTTCAGTCAGCCTTCAGGACTAAGAGAGAGCCTGATGGCTTTTCTAGGTTCCCTGCCTTCTTCTTATCTTCCTCTGCTCCCAACCCCTCATGTGGTTTGGCTCCTGCAAAGGAGAGGAGAAGGGGCCAGGAGAGTCATACTTGTAGGATACAGCAACAACTTGACACTGAATTCCTCTGGCTGAGGGAATTGTTTAAATCAAGCTCTTTGCCCTAGGGGTGCTCTGTGGGTTTTCCCGTGATACCATTGCATCTGGTATACCTCCCTTGACTCAGGCAGAAGCTTGCCTTCAGCTGGTCATGTGACCTCTTAAATCTCTTTCTTCTCATGGCAAGTAATATCTTAGGAGGTGTTTGTTATGGGTTGAGTTGTGTTCCACTAAAACAGAGGACCCCAAACCCCGGGCCACAGACCTGTACCAGTCTGTGACTTGTTGGTGACTGAACCCCACATTAGGAGGTAAGTGACAGGCAAGTGAGTGAAGCTTCATTTGTATCTACAGCCCTTGCCTGTTGCTCGCATTACCACCTGAGCTCTGCTGCTGCTTCTAAGTCACTTCAGTCGTGTGTGACTCTGTGCGACCCCATAGACGGCACCCCACCAGGCTCCCCCATCCCTGGGATTCTCCAGGCAAGAACACCGGAGTGGGTTGCCATTTCCTTCTCCAATGCATGAAAGTGAAAAGTGAAAGTGAAGTCGCTCAGTTGTGTCTGACTCTTAGCGACCCCATGGGCTCCTCTGTCCATGGGATTTTCCAGGCAAGAGTACTGGAGTGGGGTGACATTGCCTTCTCTGCCACCTGAGCTCTGCCTCCTGTCAAGTCAGCAGTAATGAAATGAGCTCAAATCATCCTGAAGCCATCTCTTGCCCCCTCCTCGTCTGTGGAAAAATTGTCTTCCATGAAACCAGTCCCTGGTAATAAAAAGGTTGGGGACTGCTGCCCTGAAAGTATGTTGAAGTCCCAGCCTCTGACACTTGTGAATATGACCTCATTTGGGAATAAGATCCTTGCAAGTGTAATTCACTTGCGTTCTTTAGAGTGGACCCTTATCCAGCATGACTGGCATTTTATACGAGGAGAAAGCTGAGACACAGGAGAAGCACCGTGTGGTGACAGGGACAGGAGTGACGCAGCTGCAGCTTGGGCTTCCCACATGGCTTAATGGCAAAGAATCCCCCGCCAAGGCAGGAGATGCGGGTTCAATCCCTGAGTCAGGAAGATCCCCCGGAGAAGGCAATGGCACCCCACTCCAGTATTCTTGCCTGGGAAATCCCATGGACAGAGGAGCGTGGAGTGCTGCAGTCCATGGGGTTGCAGAGTCAGACACGACTTAGTGACTAAACAACTGCAGCGTAAGGGATGCCAGAGACTGACACTGGGACTGAAGCCAGGAAGAATCAAAGAAGGATTCTACCCATACACTCAGGGAGAGCGTAGTCCTGCCAATAACTTGATTGCATCCTCCAGAAATGGGAGAGAATAAATTTCTATATTAAGAACTTCATTTGTCCTATTTTGTTCTAGCACCTCTAGGAAACTAACACAGATAGAATCTCTTTTGAGCTAACTCCATCACGACTTTCCCTCTGCAGGTTTCCCAGTTTGCCTCCAGCAATTATACAACTTTAATTTGCCATTGTTAAGACAGCAGTGACTTCCAGCCTTTGCATTCCATATGAGCTGGGTAGCAGTCTGTGTGTCCTAGACTGCCGGGGACATACTTTCCTCCACAAGGAGAGGAGGAACTGCCTGTGAGCCAACACCCTTTAATTTCCAACAACTTGAACCCCTTTGTAGCCTTTCTTGAGTGGTAGGTTGCAGATAGGAAACATATTGCAGGATCTGCACACGTTAGGTAGTACCTCACTTTGGAGATTGGGAGTATTTGAGCCTGTTCTCTTAGTTTCTGCCTCTTGAAACCTCTGCCAAAACTGTAACAGACATGTCCCACTCGAGATAAAAGCAAAGATAAACAAATGAGACTTGATTAAGTTGAAAAGCTTTTGCACAGGAAAAGAAACTATAAATACAATGAAAAGATAGCCTATGGAAAGGGAGAAGTATTTGCAGATGATATGACTGACAAGGGATTAATTTCCCAAATTATAAACAGTCCACACAACTCAATATCAGAAAAAGAAATAACCCAATCAAAAATTGGACAGAAGTCCTAAATAGGTATTTCTCCAAAGAACACATACAGATGGCCAACAGACACGTGAAAAGATGCCCAGTGATGCTGATTATTAAAGAAATGCAAATAAAAATTACAATGAGGTATTATCTCACATCAGTCAAAATGGGCATCATCAAACAGCTGACAAATAGTAAGTACTGAAGAGAGTGTAGAGAAAGGGAATGCTCCTATAGTGCTGATGGAAACATAAGCTGGTACAATCACTATGGAGAACAGAATGGAGGTTCCTTAAAAAATTAAAAATAGAATTACCATAAGATCCAGCAATCCTATTCCTAGGCATATATCCAGAAAAGGCAAAACCTCTAATTCAAAGAGATACATGCACCCCTGTGTTCGTGGTGGCACTATTTACAGTAGCCAAGATAGGAAAGTAATCTAAATGTCCATCAACAGATGAATGGATAAAGAAGATGGTATATATATATATATATATATATATATATACACACACACAATGGAATATTTGGACTGCCCTGGTGGCTCAGATGGTAAAGCGTCTACAATGCGAGAGACCTCGGTTCGATCCCTGGGTCTGGGAGATCCCCTGGAGAAGGAAATGGCAATCCACTCCAGTACTATTGCCTGGAGAATCCCATGGACAGAGGAGCCTGGTAGGCTACAGTCCATGGGGTCGCAAAGAGTCGAACATGACTGATGACGACACTTTCCTATTACTCAGTCTTAAAGAAGAATGAAATAATGTGAATTGCAGCAAAATGGATGCACCTAGAGGTTGTCATATTAAGTGAAGTATGCCAAAGCCTTTGACTGTGTGGATCACAATAAACTGTGGAAAATTCTGAAAGAGATGGGAATACCAGACCACCTAACCTGCCTCTTGAGGAATCTGTATGCAGGTCAGGAAGCAACAGATAGAACTGGACATGGAACAACAGACTGGTTCCAAATAAGAAAGGGTGTACGTCAAGGCTGTATGTTGTCACCTTGCTTATTTAACTTATATGCAGAGTACATCATGAGAAGCTCTGGACTGGAAGAAACACAAGCTGGAAGCAAGATTGCTGGGAGAAATATCGATCACCTCAGATATGCAGATGACACCACCCTTATGGCAGAAAGTGAAGAGGAACTAAAAAGCCTCTTGATGAAAGTGAAAGAGGAGAGTGAAAAAGTTGTCTTGAAGTTCAACATTCAGAAAATGAAGATCATGGCATCCAGTCCCATCACTTCATGGGAAATAGATGGGGAAACAGTAGAAACAGTGTCAGACTTTATTTTTTTTGGGCTCCCAAATCACTGCAGATGGTGGTTGCAGCCATGAAATTAAAAGACGCTTACTTCTTGGAAGAAAAGTTATGACCAACCTAGATAGCATATTCAAAAGCAGAGACATTACTTTGCCGACTGAGGTTCGTCTAGTCAAGGCTATGGTTTTTCCTGTGGTCATGTATGGATGTGAGAGTTGGACTGTGAAGAAGGCTGAGCATCAAAGAATTGATGCTTTTGAACTGCGGTGTTGGAGAAGACTCTTGAGCGTCCCTTGGACTGCAAAGAGATCCAACCAGTCCATTCTGAAGGAGATCAGCCCTGGGATTTCTTTGGAGGGAATGATGCTGAAGCTGAAACTCCAGTACTTTGGCCACATCATGCAAAGAGTTGACTCATTGGAAAAGACTCTGATACTGGGAGGGATTGGGGGAAGGAGGAGAAGGGGACGACCGAGGATGAGATGGCTGGATGGCATCATGGACTCGATGGACATGAGTCTGAGTGAACTCCGGGAGATGGTGATGAACAGGGAGGCCTTGCGTGCTGCGATTCATGGAGTCGCAATGAGTCGGACACGACTGAGCGATTGAACTGAACTGAACTGAACTGAACTGAAGCCTAACAGAGAAAGACAAATATCATATGATATCTCATATGTGGAATCTAAAAAAAATTATATGCATGAAGTTGTTTACAGAACAGAAATAGACTCACAGACATAGAAAACAAACTTACAGTTATCACAGGAATAGGAGAGAGATAAATTAGGAGTTTGGAATTAACAAGTACACACTGCTATATATAAAACAGGTAAACAATAAGGATTTACTATATAACATAGGGAACTATACTCAGTAACTTGTAATAACTTATAATGGAAAAGAATATGTGTATGTGTGTGTATAACTTAAACTTTTTGCTGTTCACCTAAAACTAATACAATGTTATAAATCAGCTATACTTCAGATAAGGAAAAAAAAATCCTTTCTTTCAATAAATGTTTTTTTTTTTTGAATGCTGACTAAATGTCAATCATTTTCCATGCACTTGAGATCTATCAGTGAACAAAACAGAGATCCGTACTCTTGTGGAATATACATTTTCACGAAAGATATCCCCCAAATTCAAGAAAATTATTTTTTAACTGTTGTCAATTTTTATCTGTAAGATGTGATAATGCTTTGATAGAAAGGCATCCATAAATAGGCAAAATTAAGGATGTAAATGATGCTGATTCATTTAAGGTAAAAAAATATTTTAAGTACTACCAGAAATATTTAGAGTATCTTCACTAAAATTCAGAGATAAAAATCTTACATGATTTATTTCAGATTCAGTGTATTTTATTTAATATAAAGTTTATGTTTGATGTTAAGTTTTACATCGAATCTTATCATAAGATATATATTCCAATTAGTCAGTTGTCTTCTTTCATTTTTATAGAATGATGAACATCATTTAATATCTTAACAGCTGATATTCGTTTAATGTGGTAACAGAACTGATATTCATATTTTTAATATCTTACTCATTTTATATTTTTAATCTCTTATTAAAGAAAAAATACTATATACTGGTCTAAATAGTTTTTAACTGTATACACCTTTTTCTTTTATTCCCACATAGATATATTTTGATCATTATGATTAAATTACTAGAGTTATTTCTGATTTTTATAAGCAGTTCTTAATTATTTCTTAAAATGAAACACTGAAGTCTGATGCATATATTTATATTCTTCAAATAAAGAATCACATGATTAAGTCACATAAAATATTACCTTTATTATAAACTAAGTAATAAGAAAGAGTATTGATTAATATTTTTATAATATATTATGCTGCTGCTGCTAAGTTGCTTCAGTCGTGTCCGACTCTTTGCGACCCCATAGACGGCAGCCCACCAGGCTCCCCCATCCCTGGGATTCTCCAGGCAAGAACACTGGAGTGGGTTGCCATTTCCTTCTCCAATGCATGAAAGTGAAAAGTCAAAGTGAAGTTGCTCAGTCGGGTCTGACTCTTCGTGACCCCATGGACTGCAGCCCACCAGGCTCCTCCATCCATGGGATTTTCCAAGCAAGAGTACTGGAGTGGGGTGCCATTGCCTCCTCCTAATATATTATGAGTAGATACATTTGTTAGATATGTATCATAATAATCTTGACTTTATGCCTTTTAGGAATATACCTTATAATATAGCCTCTGTAAATTTATTCTCCGTAGCGTCATAATCTATACATTTCATATTAACATGTTTAACTTAAAATAAAGTTATTTTTTTTTCTTGTTAGAAAGTAAGTCTGACTAATCTGAATGCCTTGACATGCTTTGCCAATTAGCTTTGTGACAGAGACTTTTTGTATACATGATAGGATATAAATCATATATCTGTAGCTCCAAACATGTAACAAAATGTATTTAAAGACATGAAATAAAAACTTTCTGTTTTAGAAGTTATTTTGAGGGAAGATGTAATAAAATGGACAATTATTCAGTTTTTCAATTATTTCTGAGCATATCATGTTAACAAGAGGCCTCTAGCTGAAAGTGTAATGGATAAAATCAATAATAATTTGGTAAGTCTTGCTTATGAGAAACCGAATGGCAACTATATATGTAGTAGATTTTGCAAATCAGGTGTTTTTAATTCTTTACACTCAACAAAATTTCTGAATGTTGTCAGTTGATAGATCAAAATAATTTTTGGTAGTAATCACTATGAGATATTTAATGTTCTAGTTTTTCTTTACTTAAGAAGACATTAAGTAGCAAATAAAAGCACCATGACAAGTTGAGAGTGAGGTCTCAGGAGGAAAGAAAAGAGTTTGTATATTAGATACTATAAGTAGAAAATCCTAAAGATGCTATCAGAAAACTGCTAGAACTCATCAATGAATTTGGTAAAGTTGCAGGATACAAAATGAATACTCAGAAATCTCTCACATTCCTATTCATTAGTAATGAAACATTAGAAAGAGAGATTAAGGAGACAATCCCACTTACCATCACATCAAAAAGAATAAAATACCTAGGAATAAATCTACCTAAAGAGGAAAAAGACCTGTACTCAGAAAACTTTAAGATACAGATGAAAGAAATCAAAGATGACACAAACAGATGAAGAGATATATCATGTTTGTGGATTTTAAAAATCAATATTGTAAAAAGGACTTTACTGTAAACTCAAAGCAATCTACAGATTCAGTGCAATCCCTATTAAAGTACCAATAGCATTTTTCACAGAATTAGAACAAAAAATGTTTACAATTTGTCAGGAAACACAAAAAGTCATGAAAAGATAAAGCAATCTTGAGAAAGAAAATCAGATCTGGAAGAATCAGGTTCCTTGACTTCAGACTATGCTATAAAGCTACAGTCATCAGGACACTACGGTACTGGTATAGAAACAGAAATATAAATCAGTGGAACAGGATAGAAGATCCAGAGATAAATCCACGCATGTATGGCCACCTAATCTATGACAAAGGAGGTGAGAATACACAATGACGAAAAGACAGTCTCTTTAATAAGTGATGCTGAGAAAACTCAACACCCGCATGTAAAGGGATGAAATTGGAACACTCCCTAACACCATACACAAAAATAAACTCAAAATGGATTAAAGACCACAATGAATATAACCCAAAATGGATATAAAGCCAGACAATATGAAACTCTTAGAGGAAAACATAGTCAGAACACTCTTTGACATAAATCAAAGCAAGATCTTTTTCAATCTACCTCCTGGAGTAATGAAAATAAAAACAATAATAAACAAATGGGACCTAGTTAAACTTTAAAAGCTTCTGCACAGCAAAGGAAATCATTAAAAAAACAAACAAACAAACAATGAAAAGACAGCCATCAGAATGGGAGAAATGTTTACAAATGAAGCAACCAACAAGGGATTAATCTCCAAAGTACACAAATAGCTCATGCAGTTCAAAATCAAAAAAGCAAACAGCCCAGTTAAAAAATGGATGAAGTGCCAAAATAGACATTTCATAAAGAAGACATACAGATGGTCAACAAATATCACCTCACACTGGTCAGAATAGCCATCATCAAAAAAAAAAAAATTCTACAAATGATAAATGCTGGAGAGGATATGGAGAAAAAGGAAACCCTCCCATGCTGTTGGTGGGAATGTACACTTGTGCAGCCACTATGGAGAACAGTATGGAGGTTCCTTAAAAATCTAAAAATAGAACTACCATATGACTCAGAAATCCCACTCCTAGTCATATATCTCGAGAAAAACCATTAATATAAAAGGATGCATGCATCATAATATTTATTGCAGCACTATTTACAATAGCCAGAACATGGAAACAACCTACATGTCCTTCAACAGAGGAATGGATAAAGAAGATATGGCACCTATATAAAATGGAATATTACTCACCCAGAAGAGGAATGAGATAGGGCCATTTGCAGAGATGTGGATGGACCTAGATATTGTCATACAGAGTGAAGTCAGAAAGAGGAAAACAAATGTCATATAATATCGCTTATTTGTGGAATCGAGAAAAATGTTACAGATGAGCTTATCTGCAAAGCTAAAATAGTCACAGTTGTAGAGAACAAATTTATGATTACCACGGTGGGAAGGGGGAGGTGAAACAAATTGGGAGATTGGAGTTGACTATTTTATACACTGGTGGTCGTGGTGGTATAGTCACTAAGTTGTATCAGACTCTTGTGACCCCATGGACTGTAGCCTGCCGGGCTCCTCTGTCCGTGGGATTCTCCAGGCAAGAGTATTGGAGTGGGTTGCCATTTCCTTCTCCAGGGGACCTTCGCAGCCCAGGAATTGCACCCAGTTCTCCTGCAATGCAGGCAGATTCTTTACCGACTGAGCTATAGGAGAAACCCTGCACTACTGCTCTGTATAAAATAGATGACTAATGAGAATCTGCTGTATAGCACAGGGAACTCTACTCAATATTCTATAACGACCTATATGGGAAAAGAATCTAAACCAGTGGATATATGTATAACTGATTCACTTTGCTGTACAGCAGAAACTAATACAACATTGTAAAGCAACTATACTCCAATTAAAAAAAAGAAAAATATTCAAGTGACACATTTAGATTTAGGCAATGTCCTGCCTCAGGTAAGATGAGTGAAAAGAATGATTCTTAGACATCCTTCCAGTTGTGTTTGATGATGATCGATGCCTCTATGTAGTATGCATATGGTGGTCAATTCCTCCTCCATTGGTCTTTTCTTCTATTAATGTTGGTTGAGTGTCTACTTTGCTTGCATTCAAGGAAGTTATAATCCAATGGGTGAGCAACCTCACAATTTTAATGATGTGTTACTATATTGAAGGGGATAGTGAATATAAGGGCACCATATGAGCTGTCATCTAACACAGAGTGATTTCCAGAATGCTTCTTGCAATTATGACAAAATAGTTTAATTTTGAAGAAAGAAATTTTGAATAGTTTAATTTTTGATGAAAGAAATCCACATCTTTATGTGGATAAAGATGTTGCCATTTTCAAGAGCTCCTAGTGTAAAACATGGGATTCTGGGAGAACTTTGTGAGTTAGAGAACTGGAAGATTGAACAATAGTCACTTAGTTTCCTTGTTTCAATAAGTATATTTTTCTATGTATTGCTTTACATATTGATTGTCCAGAAAATAAGAATTAGAGACCATTTTGTGATCACATAGTGGTTAAAATTAACAAGATGAGAAGAAACATCTCTTTGGCCTAAAATGATTTTCTTAGGTGTTTCATATACTCAGAAGTAGTGAAAACCTATTTCCTGATATTATTTCTTCATATCTCTTTATTAAATGATTTATTCTGTATTGATTCTGCTTTTCCTAAGAAAAACCTACTTTGGTCACAGATCATGCTTATGAAGCAATGGGTTTACCAAATACTGCCATTACCTCATAGTAATTGCTTGCCATTCCAACCCTGGATTTTACATTCCCTTAAATGACTTATTTATCTGTGGAAATTCCAGTGGGGTAGAATGCAATTTTTAATTTTACTTTCAATTCATGATTTTGTTACTTAGTCATACTTCCTTAACAGGTACATTCTGATCACTTATTCTGTTGCAGGCGCTGTGCCAGACCCTGGGAATCAAAGCATGAGCAAGAAGTCTCTGTTCTGAAACAGCTGATAGTCTCATCTGTGTGTTTGGCTGTGGGGGTGGGTGGTGAGGCTGCAGCAGCAGGAGTAGATTGAGTGGGCAATGAGGACTGAGAAGTTAAAGGGGGCAGTTACAGAGCAGCTCTGGTGTGGCTAATGAGGGACAATGCGCAGGGTGCTTTGAGAGTTCAGAGTAAGAGTAAAGTAGCCCAGCTGAAGTAGTTCACCTAAGTGAAAGTAGGGAAGAAAGACAAGAGGAAAAGGTGTGATTACAAGAAATGTTAATACTTAGAATCCATGGATATTCACTGATAAAGGAAGCTCCAGAGGCCTGAGTAAGGGCTTCGATTTTCCCGTCTCATTCGGTTTTCCAGCCAGTCACGGATGCTTGAGAGGCTGAGACTCTAGCTAAACCAAGCAGTAAGACCACTGCTGTCTGTGTTCTGCCCCGGTTTGGAGAATCAGGGGCAGATAGATGTTGTTTTAAATCACTCTGTTTTCCGGTGGTTTGTTCCACAGTAATAGATAACACAAACATCTTGGTTAATTATCCATCCAAGCCTAAATTCCTTCAGGAGCACAGTCCTCCATACCGTTCACCTGGAAAATCTCTTTCACAGGGTGTGTCATTTCACCTGGAGAATCTCTTTCACAGGGTGTGTCATTTTACCATCACTCTGGGAGCTTATGGCTGGGGGACAAGAAGATTGTGTAGTTCTCCAGTGCCCCTTTTTACCTTCTTATCTTTCCCAGTTTCGGCAAACACTCCTTGGCCGGAAATTCTCTCTCTGGTGCAGGGGGAGATCTTCAGGGAGTACGAAAGAGCTGCTCCAAGTTGCAGTTTTCTCATTCGTTGTATTTAAATGCAGCTTGTTGTTTTCCAGCTAGAGAGGTCACAGACAAACAAGAATGTCCCTAAATGATTTGAAGAACTGTGTTTGTTACCAGCAAGGAGGCATGCTTTCTCAGTGTCATAAAAGACAAGGCTTATATTTTCCCCCTGCATAGCAGTTAGTTTAGGAGTGTGAACAACCCTTAGAAACAACTCTAGTTCCATCAGGGGAATGAGTGGTAAAAGATGTCAAAGGAAAAACCAAGTGTAGTTGGAATGGAGAATAGAGCAGCTCTTTCAGGAATCAGTTTTGTATTAGAAGAGGAAAAACTTGGCTGTGTCTTATAATCCCCTACCTATGAAATTTAACTTTCTTAAAGGAACTGTGGTGTAATTAAGGGTGGATCATGGGCCTGTCATCTTCAGAAGATCGTTTTTTAAAGTTTCCTGAATTGTGTATCCCCAAAATACAAGTAGTCTTCAATCATATTTTGCAATAGCAAACAGCAAGTTTTGCTGAGAGGCAGTCCTTATTCTGACAAGGTAGTTCTCCAGAGTCTTATTACACAATAAGAGATTACAGAATTAGCATTTATTCTGGAAATTTGCAATAGTTTGTGCTGAAGTGACCCTCCCTAAGCCTTGAGTATTTGGCAAAGAGAATGGGATATAAAAGGCAAAAAAGAGTTTAGCTATTTCTTTATTAACTAAGTGTATCCTAAACAGAATCCAAACGATGACTCCATAGCAATGAACTAGTTTTGCTTTGCAAAGTTTTGATGAAATATTTGATCATATGATAACACTTACCATTACATCATTGAAACTTGAGACAAATATGAAAGAACAGTATAGCCTTTACCATTTTTAAACTCTGGTATAAGATGGCTTGATATTGAGTTCCATTTATATGACATATACTTACATTTCTCTGTACCTTATTCTGGGTGGTTTCTGACTTAAAACTCTTCTGGTAGAATCCTCAGAAACATTGCCCCCTTGCCCTTTTGATACCCATCTCATTCAGCAGAGCTTTAATCAATTCAAATGTTTGTATCACTTGTCTGCCAGAAGAAGGGATGCAATTGCACAAAATAGTGCTACTTAAAATTTGGGGTAATTTTCAGTTTTGTGCAACAAGTTATTTCACATCATTTGTCAATTCTTGTACTGCCTCACCAAAGGAGCTATTCCAAATTATCTTTCTTCTCAAGTACTAGGCACCCTGCTGCCTTCCTTTCTTTTAGCAAGTGACTATATCAGGAGAGATAACAGAGACCACAGTAGGTGTTTTGACAGACGAAGTTGAATATAGGAAATGGTTACCGAGGAATTAAAAAGTGGGAAAAGCAGAAAGAAAATGCGGAGATAATACTACAGAGCTAGTAACTATGAGAAACAGCTGCCATCTCTTGGACTTGGGAAACGAAAGGAAAAATCAGGGTATTGAATTTAGAAGCTTATAGGAGGGACTCTCTAGAGTTTAGACCTCCAAGGAGGGAGTATGATCTAGATGCTGCCAGTACCCCTGAAGACATGCAGCGAGGCTAAGTGCCAAAAGAAACTGGCAAAGAAATTTGGAAATTACAGTTGTAGAGTCTCAATGCTAGCACCATAGAACATAGGATAGGAGGCAGTATTTGAAGAGACAGTAGCCAAACAACTAGTATAGTCCATCCTTTTCTTCATGTCTTTGCCTGGTTCTTAAGAAAGCAGACCTTGAGACAAAGGCTTATATGCCACTACCTAACTGAGTAGCAGGTAGGCAGGAGTTAGGGAAAGGGGAGCATTCTGTGATGCAACATTCAGAAACTCTCAGCAAGGCCAAAATACCTGTTCAGCAGCTGCTCTGAATTTCACCTTTTGAAGGCTCACAGTTGCATTGTGTATGGGATTTATACTTGAGCTAAGGAAATTGGTTCCTCAAGGTTACTCTTTCCCATGGCATGGCCCACAGTGAGTGTCTGGGCATTTAATCCCCAAACTCTGGTCTCAATTTGAGACAACTCTGAAGAGCCATGCTGGCTTCAGAGCTTCTCATAGGATTGTTTGAAGTTAAAACTGCCTTGCAGGGCAGCTCTTCCCTCTAGACACCTTCCTGCCATTCCTGCCTTCTTCACTTCCTTACAGGTGTATCTCACAAGAGGGCCTTCCCCTACTAACCTGCATGCAACTCGCCATCTCTGTTTCCAGGAAACAGCTGCAAGCCAATGGATCCAGGATGATCCTGGAAGCAGTCTGTAAAGTGAAATTGTAAAGATGGATTACTCAATGATAGGTTGGCCCTGAGGCCTCCATCACTGGTGTTAGATGGAATGTGGATAATCCCTGCTATGCAGATGATGTGAAATCATTAGAACCTTCACCAATGATGAACAGACAATGGAATGGGGCATTCTGAATGATGTGATACATTTGGCACTTGAAGGATATGAAGGAAGTCGTTATTCTAATAACTATGAAATTAGTTGACTTTCCTGAACATCACTGACTTATGGGAGAAATGTGACAGACATGAAGTGATTATTTACCAATCAAGTCAAAATGTAAAAGCCGAATTGTCTTCATGTGAGCATTCAAGGCAACTTTTAGTCCCCTGCAGCCAGGGACAGCGTGGAGCACCAGGCTTAGACTTCATCATTAGAGTAACAAGGCTTGAGAGATGGTAGAATTTTTATCTCCAGTAGATGCTCTACATCAAGCTCAGGGTGCAAATAGGGAAGGAATGGGATGCTTGGAATAGGGACATCTGGGTAGATTTACTTCAGAACCTTGAGCTCCCAGAGTTTCCTGAAACCTCAGAGCTTTTAAAAGTGGTTCACTCCCCCTATAATGGGACCACTGGATTTGGGGTGGTGACCTCTGGATAGGTTCACTTCAGAACCTTGAAAGTGGTTCATTCTCCCTGATTAGAAAATAGTGACTCCCTATTGCTTTAAGATAATGCAAAGGCTTCACATGAGATAAATGCTTATAAGAGTTTGTTCTCCTCAGGGTCTGGGTCAAATTCCCTTTCATTCAATCAAAGTCAAATCCCAGCAGAGACAGACTGGAATCTGCTGGTCTGCTAAAGGAAGAAGAGGGATATTCTGCTGAAGAAACTGATGATAAGTGTCAACAGGTTTGGAAAAGTGTACATTGGAATGAAACATGATGCTGGATGAAGGGAAGTAGAAATATCATTGGATAAAGGAGCATTTTCTCTTGATACAGCGTTTAACATCCTGGAGAGAATGCTGGTAGACAGTGTTTTGTGTCCATACCTTCTTTATTTATTTAGTTTTTCCCTGAACTGTCTTGTCCCAAAACCAATCTTGTTCCCCTACAGATCCATGAATTATAATGATAGACATGAAATTATAAACAGGCAACTCTTGAAAGAAGAAATACATTTGGCTAATAAACCTTAGCAGTCCATGTAGTAACTCAAAAATATAACTTGAAACAAGATTTTTTTCACCTCTCAAATGGGAAAAAAATTAAAAGACTGAATGCTTTCATGTATGGCTAATGATGCTTTAAATTGGTACAATACTTTTTGAGGACTATATTGGCATAAAGTATCAAAATTTTAAATATACAGATTATTACTTTTGATCATGATGGAATAGTAGTGACTGCATTTCTTTCTTTTTTTTCACTATCTGGATATTTTTATATTTTCCTTTTTGTTGTTGTTTTGTTTTTGACTATGCTACACAGCCTGTGGGATCTTCCCTGACCAGGGATTGAACCCCTGACCCTTGCAGTGGAAGCTCAGAGTTTTAACCACTGAACCACCAGGGAAGTTCCTATTTTCCTTTTGGACTCACAAGAGCCTTGTATATGACAGATAGCATTCTTTGGTTCGTCATGTATGTTACAAGCATTTTCTGTAATTTCTAGTTTGTTTCTTAATTTTAGCTCTTACTACTGGAACTAGCGTGAAGCAGATGAGATGCCCAGGGTGAAATGCTTAAGAAAGCTGTTACTCTTGGGCTGTCATACCCTGCATTTGCACAACTTTGAGAGTGAATGTCTCCTTCAGAGTAAGATGCCAAAGGCTGCACTCTGGTTCTTTGACAGTTATTTATGACAGTTGTTTTCTGCTGTAACCTGATTAGAAAATTGAGAAAGTATGTGAAATATCTGTTATTTTACAGTTATTTATGACAATTATTTTCTGCTGGAAATTATTAGAATATTGAGAAAATTTGTGAAATACCTGTTATTAGACAGTATAAAGCTTGCTCTCTAAGATAAGGGAAACAAAAGAAGTGAGCCCTATGATATCTGTGGTTTCTGCCTGATGGCACTTTCTGGATCATTGTGCAAGGACATCCCAAAAAAGTATGTCACTTTCACTGAGTTGGGGAACCAGAGATAAGAGTTCGTGAGTTGAAGCAACAGGAAGTATGATGCCTCCAGCTTTTCAAGATTGCTTTAGTTGTTTATGGTCTTCTGTGGTTCCATACAAATTTTAGATTCCTTTTTTTCCATTTCTGTGCAAAATGCCCTTGGAATTTTGATAGGGATTGCATTAAATCTGTAGATCGATTTGGGTAGTATAGACATTTTAAAAATGTTTATTTTTTACTTGTTTTTGGCTGTGCTGGATCTTTGTTGTTGCACATGCTTTTTCTCTATTTCCAGCGAGTGGAGGCTGCTCTCTAATTGCGGTGCACAAGCTTCTCACTGCAGTGGCTTGTCTTGTTGCAGAGCGCAAGCTCTAGGTTGCACAAGCTTCAGTAGTTGTGGCTCCTGGGCTCTAGGGAACAGGCTCAGCTGGTGTGGCACGTGGCACATGGGCTTTTCCAGGATCAGGGACTGAACCCATGTCTCGTGCATTGGCAGGTGGATTCTTTACCAATGAGCCACCAGGGAAGCCCAGTATAGACATTTTAACAATATTTATTCTTCCAGTCTATAAACATAGGGTAACTTTTCATGTATTTGTGTCTTCTTCAGTTTCTTCATCAGTCATGTTGTTTTCAGTGAACAGATGTTTCATCTCCTTGGTTAAATTTATTCCTACATATTTTGTTCTCTTTGATGCTGTTGTCAGTGGCATCATCTTCTTAATTTATTTTTTCGAATAGTTTATTGTGTGTGTGTGTGTGTGTGTGTGTGTGTGCTCAGTCACTTACCTGTGTCCAACTCTTTGCAACCCCATGGGCTGTAGCCTGCCAGACTCCTCTGTTCATGGGATCCTCCAGTCAAGAATACTGGAGTGGGTTGCTATTTCCTCCTCTAGAGGATCTTCCTGACCCAGGGATCGAACCCTCATTTCCTGCATTACAGGTAGGTTCTTTACCACTGAGCCACTGGGGAAGCCCATCGTTTATTCCAAGTCTATGGAGATGCAGTTGGCTTTTATGTTTATTTTGTGTATCAACTCCGTTGACTTTTGTTTAATCATTGTAAGAGATTTTTGAGGAGTCTTTAGGGTTTTTCATATATAAAATCGTGTCATCTGCAAACAAACAGTTGACTTCTTTCTTCCTAATCTGGATAA
This sequence comes from Ovis canadensis, assembly GCF_042477335.2. Classification (NCBI taxonomy): domain Eukaryota; kingdom Metazoa; phylum Chordata; class Mammalia; order Artiodactyla; family Bovidae; genus Ovis; species Ovis canadensis. Next base: position 38,851,142 of record NC_091260.1, read on the forward strand.
CTTTTATTTCGTTTTCTTGCTTAATTGCTCTGGATGGGACTTCTAACACTATGCTGAATAAAAGTTGTAAAAGTGGGCACCTTTCTCTTCTTCTTGATCTTAAAGAAAAAGCTTTTAGCTTTTTGTCATTGGGTGTGGTGTTACCTGTGGGCTTGTCATACACGGTCTTTATTATGTTGAGGTACAGTTCTTCTATATTTAACCTGTTGAGAGTTTTTATCATGAAAGTTGTTGCACCCATGGCCATACCACCCTGAATGTTCCCACATTTCTCGTATGAAAGCTTGTTGCATAGTCAAATTCTTTTTTTTGCATCTATTAAGATGATCATGATTTTTATCCTTTTTTTCTGTTATTGTGGTGTGTCACATTATTGATTTACTTATGTCAAACATCCTTTTGTCTAAGGGATAAATCCCACTTGATCATGGTGTGTGATCCTCTTGGTGTATTGAATTGGATTTGCTATTATCTTTTTTGAAGATTTTTGCATTATGGTTATCAGGAATTGTGACCTGTAATTTTCTTTTCTTGTAGTCCTTATCTGATTTTGGTATGAGGATAATGCTGACTTTGTACAATGAGTGTGTAAGTGTTGCTTTCTCTTCAGTTTTTGGAAAGAGTTTGAAAAGGATTGTCATTAATTCTTTAATTTTAATTTAACTTTAAATTAAAAATTTCCAGTAAGCTATCTGGTTCTGGGCTTTTCTTTGTCAACAGATTTTTGTTTGCTGCTTCAATCTCCTTACACATTATTGGTCTGTTCAGACATTCTATTTCTTCATGATTCAGTATTTTTTGTTCTAAAGATTTATTATTTTGGGGTGTGCTGGAACTTTATTGCTTTTCATGGGCTTTCTGAAGTTGTGGGGAGCAGGGGCTGCTTTTCCTTGTCTTCATTGTGGTGGCCTCTCGTTACAAAGCACAGATTCTAGGTGCAGTTCAGTTCAGTTCAGTTGCTCAGCTGTGTCTGACTCTTTGTGATTCCATGGATTGTAGCATTCCAGGCTTCTGTGCCCATCACCAATTCCTGGAACTTGCTCAAATTCATGTCCATCAAGTCGGTGATGCCATCTAACCATCTCATGCTCTGTCATCCCCTTCTCCTCCTGCCTTCGATCTTCCCCAGCATCAAGGTCTTTTCCAATAAGTCAGTCCTTCGCATCAGGTGGACAAAGTATTGGAGCCTCAGCCTCGGCATCAGTCCTTCCAGTGAATATTCAGGACTGATTTCCTTTAGGATTGACTGGTTGGATCTCCTTACAGTCCAAGGGACTCTCAAGAGTCTTCTCCAACACCACAGTTCAAAAGCATCAATTCTTCGGCACTCAGCTTTCTTTATAGCCCAACTCTCACATGCATTCATGATGCCTGGAAAAACCATAGCTTTGACTAGATGGACCTTTGTTGGCAAAGTAATGTCTCTGGTTTTTAACATGCTGTCTAGATTGGTCATTGCTTTTTTTCCAAAGAGCAAGCATCTTTTGATTTTGTGGCTGCAGTCACCGTCTGCGGTGATTTTTTTTTTTGTCTTAATTTGTATTTGTTTATTATGAAGTTGAACCTTTTTTTTCTAGCCATGCCAAAGTCATATGGGATCTTAGTTCCCTGACCAGGGATAAAACCTAGGCCCTCAGCAGTGAAAGCTCAGAGTCCCAACCAACGGGCTGCCAGGGATTTCCCTGAACATCTTTTTTATCCTATTGGCCACTCTTTTTTTTTTTTTTTGCCTTTTTAAAAAGTTTATTTATTTATTTAAAGTGGAGGCTAATTACTTTACAATATTGTAATGATTGCCATACATTGACATGAATCAGCCATGGGTGTATATGTGTTCCCCATCCTGAACCCCCCTCCCAACTCCCTCCCCATCCCATCCTTCAGGGTCATCCCAGTGTACAGGCCCTGAGTGCCCTGTCTTATGCATCGAACCTGGGCTGGCAATCTTTTTCACATATGGTAATATACATGTTTCAATGCATTTGTCTCAAATCATCCCACCCTCACCTTCTCCCACAGAGTCCAAAAGACTGTTCTTTACATCTGTGCCTCTTTTGCTGTCTCGCATACAGGGTCATCATTACCATCTTTCTAAATTCCACATATATGCATTAATATACTGCATTGGTATTTTTCTTTCTGACTTACTTCACTCTGTATAATAGGCTCCAGTTTCATCCACCTCATTAGAACTTATTCAAATGTATTCTTTATTTTATTTTATTTTTTTACTTTACAATACTGTATTGGTTTTGCCATATATCAACATGAATCTGCCATGGGTGTACATAAGTTCCCAATCATGAACCCCCCTCCCACCTCCCTCCCTATACCATCCCTCTGGGTTATCCCAGTGCACCAGCCCCAAGCATCCTGTATCCTGCATCGAACCTGGACTGGCGATTTGTTTCTTATATGATATTATACATGTTTCAATGCCATTCTCCCAAATCATCCCACCCTCTCCCTCCCCCACAGAGTCAAAAAGTCTGGTCTGTACATCTGTGCCTCTTTTGCTGTCTCGCATACAGGGTCATCATTACCATCTTTCTAAATTCCACATATATGCATTAATATACTGCATTGGTATTTTTCTTTCTGACTTACTTCACTCTGTATAATAGGCTCCAGTTTCATCCACCTCATTAGAACTTATTCAAATGTATTCTTTATTTTATTTTATTTTTTTACTTTACAATACTGTATTGGTTTTGCCATATATCAACATGAATCTGCCATGGGTGTACATAAGTTCCCAATCATGAACCCCCCTCCCACCTCCCTCCCTATACCATCCCTCTGGGTTATCCCAGTGCACCAGCCCCAAGCATCCTGTATCCTGCATCGAACCTGGACTGGCGATTTGTTTCTTATATGATATTATACATGTTTCAATGCCATTCTCCCAAATCATCCCACCCTCTCCCTCCCCCACAGAGTCAAAAAGTCTGGTCTGTACATCTGTGTCTCTTTTGCTGTCTCGCCTACAGGGTTATCATTACCATCTTTCTAAATTCCATATATATGTGTTAGTATATTGTATTGGTGTTTTTCTTTCTGGCTTACTTCACTCTGTATGATCTGCTCCAGTTTCATCCACCTCATAAGAACTGATTCAAATGTATTCTTTTTAATGGTTGAGTAATATTCCATTGTGTATATGTACCACAGCTTTCTTAGCCATTCGTCTGCCGGTGGACATCTAGGTTGCTTCCATGTCCTGGCTATTTATAAACAGTGCTGCGATGAACATTGGGGTACACGTGTCTCTTTCAGTTCTGGTTTCCTTGGTGTGTATGCCCAGCAGTGGGATTGCTGGGTCATATGGCAGTTCAGTTTTTAAGGAATCTCCACACTGTTCTCCATAGTGGCTGTACTAGTTTGCATTCCCACTAACGGTGTAAGAGGGTTCCCTTTTCTTCACACCCTCTCCAGCATTTATTGTTTGTAGACTTTTTGATAGCAGCCTTTCTGACCAGCGTGAGATGGTACCTCATTGAGGTTTTGATTTGCATTTCTCTGATAATGAGTGATGTTGAGCATTTTTTCATGTATTTGTTAGCCATCTTTATGTCTTCTTTGGAGAAATGTCTGTTTAGTTCTTTGGCCCATCTTTTGATTGGGTTGTTTATTTTTCTGGAATTGAGCTGCATGAGCTGCTTGTATATTTTGGAGATTAATTCCTTGTCAGTTGCTTCATTTGCCATTATTTTCTCCCACTCTTATCGTTTCCTTCATTGTACAAAAGCTTTTAAGTTTAGTTAGGTCTCATTTGTTTATTTTTGCTTTTATTTCCATTATTCTGGGAGGTGGGTCATAGAGGATCTTGCTGTGATTTATGTCAGAGAGGATTTTGCCTATGTTTTCCTCTAGGAGTTTTATAGTTTCTGGTCTTACATTTAGATCTTTAATCCATTTTGAGTTTATTTTTGTGTATGGTGTTAGAAAGTGTTCTAGTTTCATTTGTTCACAAGTGGTTGACCAGTTTTCCCAGCACCACTTGTTAAAGAGATTGTCTTTTCTCCATTGTATATTCTTGCCTCCTTTGTCAAAGATAAGGTGTCCATGGGTGTGTGGGTTTATCTATGGGCTTCCATTGATCTATATTTCTGTCTTTGTTCTGCAGTGACTTTGAAGCCTGAATTTGAACTCTCACTGTTTCCATTGTTTCCCCAGCTATTTGCCATTAAGTCATGGGACCAGATGCCATGATCTTAGTTTTTTCAATGTTGAGTTTTAAGTCAACTTTTTCACTCTCCTCTTTCACTTTCATCATGAGGCTCTTTAGTTCTTCTTTGCTTTCCACCATAAGGGTGGTGTCATCTGCATATCTGAGGTTATTGATATTTCTCCCTGCATCTTGATTCAATCTTGTGCTTCATCCAGCCTGGCATTTCACATGACATACTCTGCATATATGTTAAATAAACAGGGTGATAATATACAACCTTGACGTACTCCTTTCCCAATTTGGAACCAGTCTATTGTTCCATATCCAGTTCTTTTGACCTGAACACAGATTTCTCAGGAGGCAGATAAGGTGGTCTAGTATTCCCATCTCTTGAAGAATTTTACACAGTTTGTTGTGATCCACACAGTCAGAGCTTTTGGCATAGGCAATAAAGCAGACTTAGATGTTTTTCTGGAACTCTCCTGCTTTTTCGATAATCCCAACAGATGTTGGCAATTTGATCTCTGATTGCTCTGCCTTTTCTAAATCCAGCTTCAACATCTGGAAGTTCACAGTTCACATACTATTGAAGCCTGGCTTGGAGAATTTTGAGCATTACTTTGCTAGCTAGGGTGTGAGATGAGTGCAATTGTGTGGTAGTTTGAACATTCTTTGACATTGCCTTTCTTTGGGAATGGAATGAAAACTAACCTTTTCCAGTCCTGTGGCCCTTGGTGAGTTTTCCAAATTTGTTGACATATTAAGTTCAAGACTTTCATAGCATCTTTTATGATTTGAAATAGTTCAACTGGAACTCCATCACCTATGCTAGCTTTGTTCATAGTGATGCTTCCTAAGGCCTACTTGACTTTGCATTCCAGGATGTCTGGCTCTAGGTGAGTGATCACACCATCGTGGTTATCTGAGTCATGATGATGTTTTTTGTATAGTTCTTCTGTGTATTCTTGCCACCTTCTCTTAGCATCTTCTGCTTCTGTTAAGTCCATACCATTTCTGTCCTTTATCGAGCTCATCTTTGCATGAAATGTTCCCTTGGTATCTCTAATTTTCTTAAAGAGATCTCTAGTCTTTCCCATTCTATTGTTTTCCTCTATTTCTTTGCATTGATCACTGAGGAAGGCTTTCTTACCTCTCCTTGGATATATCTTTCCTCTTCTCCATTGCCGTTGGCCTCTCTTCTTTTCTCGGCTATTTGTAAGACCTCCTCAGACAACTATTTTGCTTTTTTGCATTTCTTTTTCTTGGGGACGGTCTTAATCACTGCCTCCTATACAATGTCACGAACCTCTGTCCATAGTTCTCCAGACACTCTATCAGATCTAATCCCTTGAATCTATTTGTCACTTCCACTATATAATTATAAGGGATTTGATTTAGGTCATACCTTGATGCCCTAGTGGTTTTCCCTACTTTCCTCAATTTAAGTCTGAATGTGACAATAAGGAGTTCATGATCTGAGCCACAGTTAGCTCCCGGTCTTGTTTTTCCTGGCTGTTTTAGAGCTTCTCCATCTTTGGCTATAAAGAATATAGTCAATCTGATTTCAGTACTGACCATCTAGTGATTTCCATGTGTAGAGTCTTTTCTTGCGTTGTTGGAGGAGGGTGTTTGCTATAACCAGTGCATTGTCTAGACCAAACTCTGTTAGCCTTTGCCCTGCTTCATTTTGTACTCCAAGGCCAAATTTGCCTGTTACTCCAAGTATCTCTTGACTCCTTACTTTTGCATTCCAGTCCCCCATAATGAAAATGACATCTTTTTTTGGTGTTAATTCTAGAAGGTCTTGTAGGTCTTCATAGAACCGTTCAATTTTGATGTCTTCAGCATTACTGGTTGGGGCGTAGACTTTGATTACTATGATATTGAATGGTTTGCCTTGGAAACGAATAGAGATCATTCCATTGTTTTTGAGACTGCACCCAAGTACTGCATTTTGGACTCTTTTATTGACTGCTTTTGTTGACTGTCCTCCATTTTTTCTAAGGAATTCTTCCCCGCAGTAGCAGATATAATAGTCATCTGAGTTAAATTCACCCATTCCAGTCCATTTTAGTTCACTGATTCCTAAAATGTTGAAGTTCACTCTTGCCATCTCCTCTTTGACCATTTCCAATTTACCTTGATTCATGGACCGAACATTCCAGGTTCCTATGTAGTATTGTTCTTTATAGCATCGAAGTTTACTTCCATCATCAGTCACATCCACTACTGGGTGTTGTTTTCACTTTGACCCCATCTCTTCATTCTTTCTTGTGTTATTTCTCCACTCTTCTCCTGGCATATTGGGCACTTACCAACCCAGGGAGTTCATCTTTCAGTGTCATATCTTTTTGCCTTTTCATGCTGTTCTTGGGGTTCTCAAGGGAAGAATACTGAAGTGGTTTGCCGTTGCTTTCTCCAGTGGACCACATTTTGTGCAGGGGCTTCAGTAGTTGTGGAGTTTGGGCTCAGTAGTTGTGACACACAGGCTTAAATACTCTGAGGCATGTGGGATCTTCCCAGACTAGGGATTAAACCCATATCCCTTGCAATGGGAAGCAGATTCTCAACCACTAGGCCACCCAGGAAGCCCTCATGATTCAGTCTTGATAGGCTGTATGTTTCTAGGAATTTGCCCATTTTTTTTTTCCAGGTTATCCAAATTGTTGGTGTTAAATTTTTCATAGTAGTCTTTTTAAATAATCCTTTGTATTTCTGTGGTATCACTTGTAATGTCTCTTCTTTATAACATTATTTCATTTATAATTTTATTTATTTGAGTCCTCTTTCTCTTTTTCTTAGTCTAAGTCTAACTTTGTCAATTTTATTTATCTTGTAAAGAAACCAAATCTTAAATTCTGTTGATCTTTTCTATTATCCTAATTTCTACTCTAATATTTATTGTTTTCTTCTTCTGCTAACTTTGGGTGTAGTTTCTTCTCTTTTTTCTGGATCCTGGAAATGTAATGTTAGGTTGTTGTCTGAGGTCCTTTTTCTTAATATAGGTATTTATTGCTATTAAGCATACCTTTAGAACTGCTTTTCTGCATTTCATAAATTTTGGTATGTTGTGTTTCCATTCTCACTTATTTCTGAATACTTTTTGATTTCCCTTTTGGTTTCTTCTTTGACCCCATCTGTTGCCCAAGAGTGTGTTGTTTAATCTCTACATATCTGGGAACTTTCTAGTTTTCCTCCTGGCACTGACATCTAGTTTCACACTGATCTAATTTGTAGAATACTATAATGTTATAGACCATTAGGAGATTACACACAATTTTCAAGTACACATGGAACATTTCATAAGGTAGAACATGTGCTGGGACATAAAATGAGTCGCAATAAATTTAAAATAATTGAAATCATGAATATGTTCTCTGTCCACAACAAAATTAAACTAGAAATCAATAACAAAATGTTGCCTAGATAATTCTTAAATATTTGGGAATGAATAAACACTTTTTTAAAAAAGCAAATGAAAATGAAATCATAGGGGAAATTAAAAATATTTTAATTTAGTAAAAATTTTAAAAGCACAGCGTATAAAGTTTTGTTGGATGCAGCTATAGCAATGCAAGGGGAAATTTATAGTTTAATAATGTTCACATTAAAATGAAAGATGTTTCAAAGTCAGTGATCTAAATTTCCTCCTTATAGAGCTAGAAAAATAAGAGTAAATTAAAGGCAATGTAGAAGAAAAGAAATAATGAAGGTAAAATCAGATCAGTGATTTAGAATATGGACAACAAATAGAGAAAAATAAATTAAACCAAGTGCTGGATGCTTAACACCATTAACAAAATCGATAAACTTCTAGCTAGGTTGATCAGCAAAAGAAGAAAGGATACCTATTACAAATATCAGTAATAAAAGAGACGATAGTACTATAGATATGCTATAGTAATTAAAACACTTCATGCTAGTAATTCAACAATGTAGTGAAATTGATAAACTCTTTGAAAGAAACATATAATTAAGCAGCTTTAATTATCTCTCAGTTGTTTATTTTTGTTTTTATTTCCATTGCTCTAGGAGGTGGGTCAAAAAGATCTTGGTGTGATTTATATCAGAGAGTGTTCTGCCTATGTTTTCCTCTAAGAGTTTTATAGTATCTGGGTTTATGTTTAGGTCTTTAATCAATTTTGAATTTATTTTTGTGTATGATGTTAGAAAGTGTTTTAATTTCATTCTTTTAAATACAGCTGTCCAGTTTTTCCCAGCACTACTTATTGCAGAGACTATCTTTTTCTCCATTGTACATTCTTGCCTACTTTCTCATAGATTAGGTGACCATAGGTGTGTGGGTTTATCATTAGACTTTCTATCCTGTTCCACTGGTCTATATTTCTGTTTTTGTGCCAGTACCATAGTGTTTTAATGACTGTAGCTTTATAGTGTAGTCTGAAGTCATGGAGTCTGATTGTTTCAGCTCTGTTTTTCTTTTTTAAGATTGCTTTGGCTATTCATGGTCTTTTGTATTTTCATACAACTGTAAATTTTTTTGTTCTAGTTCTGTGAAAAATGCCATTGGTAGTTTGATAAACTTAAAAGCTTTTTCACAACAAGGGAAACCATAAACAAAATGAAAAGACAGCCATCAGAACAGAAGAAAATATTTGCAGCCAACAAGGGATTAATGTCCAAAATATAAAAACAGCTTAAAGTAAAAAATAAACAAACAAACAATCCAATAAAAAAATGAGCAGATCTAAATAGACATTTCTCCAAAGAAGATATACAGGTGGTTAATAAGCACATGAAAAGATGCTCAACATCACCAATTATTAGAGAAATGCAAATCAAAAGTATTAGTACAATGAAATATCACCTCATACCAGTCAGAATGGCCATCATTAAAAAATCTACAGATAGTAAATGCTAGAGAGGTTGTGAAGAAAAGGGAATCCCTTTACACTGTTGGTAGGAATGTAAACTGGTACAGTCACTATGGAAAGCAGTATGGAGATTCCTTAAAAAGGTAAAAATAGAGCTAGTATATGCTCCAGCAATCCCCCTTCTGGGCATATATTTGGAGAAAACCATAATTTGAAAAGGTACATGCATCCCCGCTTTCATTCTGGCACTCTTTACAATAGTCAGGACCTGGAAACAGCTTAAATGAAGGGATGGTTAAAAGAAGATGTAGTACATACCTAGAATGGAATGCTATTCAGCCAGAAAAAGAATGAAATGATGCCTTTGCAGCAATATGGATGGACCTAGAAATTTTCATACTGAGTAAAGTAAGTCAGACAGAGAAAGGCAAGTATCATATCACTAATATGTGGAATCTAAAAAAAGTGTACAAAAAATTTATCTACAAAACTAAAATTGAGTTAGAGATGTAGAAAATAAACATGGTTACCAGGAAGTAAGTGGGGGGAGGGAGTAATTAGAAGATTGGGATTGACATATATTCACTATTATGTATAAAATAGACAACTAATACAAACCCACTATATAGCACAGGAAACTACTCAGTACTCTGTAATGACCATATGGGAAAATAATCTAAAAAAGAGTGGATATATTTATATGTATAATCGATTCACTTTACTGTACACCTGAAACTCACACAAATTGTAAATCAACTACACTTTGATATAAAATTTATAAAATTTTACTTTGATATAAAATTTAAAAAAAACTTTAAAAAGAAACTTTCAAATGTGAATAGTCCTATATTTAGGAGAAAAAAAATTGAGTAATTAAATCCTTTCTGTAAAGAAAACTCAAGTTCCAGGTCACTTTGCTGATGTATTCTACCAAATGTTTGAGGATAAGATAATAATAGCCAGTTCTACTAACTGAATAGTATAGAAGAGAATACCTCTAAATTCATTTGATGTACCCAGCATTACCTTGACATTACAAAAAAAAAAAAAACACCCCAAAACAAAAGCTGTAAGCAAGTATTCCTGATGGACATAGATGTAAGAATTCTTCATAAAATATCAGAAAAGTGAATCCAGTTATGTCTAAAAAGAATACATATGGCCATGTTGAGTTTATCTCAGAAATAAAAGATTAGTTTAATATTAGGAAATCAATAAACATAACTCACCAGGTAGGCAGGGTAAAATATAAGAAAAATTACGATTGCAATAGATGTAGACAAAATATTTGACAAAGTTTAACATTTATTCATGGTAATGTTATCTAATAAGGGATTTGATTTAGGTCATACCTGAATGGTCTAGTGGTTTTCCCTACTAGAGTGCCTGATGAACTATGGAATGAGGTTCATGACATTGTACAGGAGATAGGGATCAAGACCATCCCCATGGAAAAGAATTGCAAAAAAGCAAAATGGCTGTGTGGGGAGGCCTTACAAATAGCTGTAAAGAGAAGAGAAGCAAAAAACAAAGGCAAAAAGGAAAGATATAAGCATCTGAATGCAGAGTTCCAAAAGATACCAAGAAGAGATAAGAAAGCCTTCCTCAGCGATCAATGCAAAGAAATCAAGGAAAACACAGAATGGGAAAGACTAGAAATCTCTTCAAGAAAATTAGAGATACCAAGGGAACATTTCACGCAAAGATGGGCTAAATAAAGGACAGAAATGGTATGGACCTAACAGAAGCAGAAGATATTAAGAAGAGGTGGCAAGAATACACAGAAGAACTGTACAAAAAAGATCTTCATGACCCAGATAACCACAATGGTGTGATCACTCACCTACAGCCAGACATCCTGGAATGTGAAGTCAAGTGCGCCTTAGGAAGCATCACTATGAACCAAGCTAATGGAGGTGATGGAATTCCAGTTGAGCTATTTCAAATCCTGAAAGATGATGCTGTGAAAGTGCTGCACTCAACATGCCAGCAAATTTGGAAAACTCAGCAGTGGCCACAGGACTGGAAAAGATCAGTTTTCATTCCAATCCCTAAGAAAGTGCCAAAGAATGCTCAAATTTGTATGGATCACAATTGCACTCATCTCACACGCTAGTAAAGTAATGCTCAAAATTCTCCAAGCCAGGCTTCAGCAATACGTGTACTGTGAACTTCCATATGTTCAAGCTGGTTATAGAAAAGGCAGAGGAACCAGAGATCAAATTGCCAATATCTGCTGGATCATCAAAAAAGCAAGAGAGTTCCAGATAAACATCTATTTCTGCTTTATTGACTATGCCAAAGCCTTTGATTGTGTGGATCACAATCAACTGTGGAAAATTCTGAAAGAGATGGGAATACCAGACCACCTGACCTGCCTCTTGAGAAACCTATATGCAGGTCAGGAAGCAACAGTTAGAACTGGACATGGAACAACAGACTGGTTCCAAACAGAAAAAGGAGTACGTCAAGGCTGTATATTGTCACCCTGCTTATTTAACTTCTATGCAGAGTACATCATGAGAAACGCTTGGCTGGAAGAAATACAAGCTGGAATCAAGATTGCTGGGAGAAATATCATGAACCTCAGATATGCAGATGACACCACCCTTTTGGCAGAAACTGAAGAGGAACTAAAGAGCCTCTTGATAAAGTGAAAAAGGAAAGTGAAAAAGTTGGCTTAAAGCTCAACATTCAGAAAACGAAGATCATGGCATACAGTCCCATCACTTCATGGGAAATAGATGGGGAAACAGTGGAAACAGTGTCAGATTTTATTTTGGGGGGCTCCAAAATCACTGCAGATGGTGGTTGCAGCCATGAAATTAAAAGACACTTACTCCCTGGAAGGAAAGTTATGACCAACCTAGACAGCATATTCAAAAGCAGAGATATTACTTTGCCAACAAAGGTCCATCTAGTCAAGGCTATAGTTTTTCCAGTGATCATGTATGGATGTGAGAATTGGACCGTGAAGAAAGCTGAGCACTGAAGAATTGATGCTTTTGAACTGTGGTGTTGGAGAAGACTCTTGAGAGTCCCTTGGACTGCAAGGAGATCCAACCAGTCCATTCTAAAGGAGATCAGTCCTGAGTGTTCTTTGGAAGGAATGATGCTAAAGCTGAAACTCCAGTACTTTGGCCACCTCATGTGAAGAGTTGACTCATTGGAAAAGATTCTGATGCTGGGAGGGATTGAGGGCAGGAGGAGAAGGGGACAACAGGGGATGAGATGGCTGGATGGCATCACCGAATCACCGACTCGATGAACAGGAGTTTGAGTGAACTCTGGGAGTTGGTGATGGACAGGGAGGCCTGGCATGCTGCAATTCATGGGGTCACAAAGAGTCAGACACGTCTGAGTGACTGAACTGAACTGAACTGAACTGAACATTATCTAGCAAATGATGAATAGGAGATAATCCCTATTGTACTGAAATGAAAAATGTGTGAAATGAATATCTATGAAACTTCATAATCATCATATTTATAAAACTGATTCCTAGGGTGAGGAACAAGGCAAGGTTATTCGCCTTCACCACTCCTATTGTTATTTTATTCAATATCCTTACCAGGAAGAGGATGAGATGGTTGGATGGTATCACCGACTCAATGGACATGAGTTTGAGTAAACTCTGGGAGTTGATGATGGACGGGGAGGCCTGGCGTTCTGCAGTCCATGGGGTTGCAAAGAGTTGGACACAACTGAGTGACTGAACTGACTGAACTGAGCCAGCGCAAAATGACAAGGAAAGGAATGAAGATATATATATATATATCTCTATAAAATGGAAAAGAAGAAGTGAAACTGTTTTTATTTTTAGGTGATATGATGGTATGTGTGGAAAATACCAAAGAATCTACAAACACCAGAACCAAAAGGAAAATTGGAAAGGTAAATTAACAGGGTTAATTTAATATACAGAAGTTAATTGTATTTATATACTATAAATAAAAAATTTGAAAATGAAATGTCTAAAATTTAATTTTTAATAGCTTCAAAACATGGAATATTTAGGACTAAATATAACAATCTATGTGGAAAATCTGTATACTGTTCCAAACATGGGTAAGAAAACCCAAGTAAGACTTAAGTAGTTGGAGAAACATGCTGATTTACTGGAAGACTCAACACTGTTAAAATGTTAGTCCTTGCCCAGTTGCTTGGTATATTCAACCTAATCCCAATCCCAATCCCTGCTGGCTTTTGGAAGACATGCACAGGTGGATTCCAATATATCTATGTCTGTATATTTGTGCATTGTGAATTGTTAAAACAAATTTTAAAAAGAGAACAAAAGTTTGGAACACTACAAAACTTCATGTCAAGAAACAACATCTGTTCATGACAGTATATTACTGGCATCAGTTCAGTTCAGTCGCTCAGTTGTGTCCAACTCTCTCCGACGCCATGAATCGCAGCACGCCAGGCCCCCCTGTCCATCACCAACTCCCGGAGTTCACTCAGACTCACGTCCATCGAGTCCATGATGCTATCCAGCCATCTCATCCTCTGTCGTCCCCTTCTCCTCCTGCCCTCAATCCCTGCCAGCATCAGAGTCTTTTCCAATGAGTCAGCTCTTCACATGAGGTGGCCAAAGTACTGGAGTTTCAGCTTCAGCATCATTCCCTCCAAAGAAATCCCAGGGCTGATCTCCTTCAGAATGGACTGTTTGGATCTCCTTGCAGTCCAAGGGACTCTCAAGAGTCTTCTCCAACACCACAGTTCAAAAGCATCATAGGGATACTTATATATGTCAGTGAAACAATGGAGAAAACCCATTGGTCAAATGGTATTCAGCAAAGGTGCCAAAGTAATTAAATTAAGGAAAGGATCATTTTTTCAAAAATAATGCAGGAAAGGCTAGATATCCATATGGGAAAAATGAATTTTGACCTTTATACCAGGCATACCACACACAAAAATTAACTCAAATATGCTTAAACATAAAAATTAAAAGTATAAATCTGCAGGAAGTAAACAGAATCTTCATTACATTGAGGTTGGCACATATTTCTCAAATGGCATACCAAATGCATAACTCAATTTAAAAAAATTATAAATTGGATATAATCAATTAAAATTTTCCTTTTTATGAGAGAATTTTTAAAGTTAAAAGGTAAGTCATAGACTGAGAAACATTTTATAATGTTCAGGTCAGAAACCAGTTTTGCAACACATCTAAGCTGTGTTCTACAGTGTTAGCCTTAATGGTAATGAGACGCAACATTTTGATTTTCCTCTGTCTGATATCTATCAGTTGGATTTCAACACCTGTGGGGAACTGGTGGGGGAATTTAGTATTTATTTATTTACCTCTTTAAACTCTAATGGTAACATAGGTTCATTTTCTCTGTGAGTAGATACCCTTTACTCCCATCCCTGACCACAGATATTCTTGGATGCATATTTGCTGATGGGTGACAAGATGCCACATCATTACACTGTTCATGGATATATCACAAAAATGTTCTGATCCATAGCCTGCTTGACTTTTAGGATATATGAAACCTAGTGAATGGCAATAATAATTCATCATCCTTTGTGTGTGAGTTCCTGTGTAAATATACTTGTAAAGAGCATGGGTTGTGTTCTTGAATAAAATGATTAGAGTATGAATTCAGCAATTTACATATAAGGATATCACCTAATCAAAGCATTAAAAATTGAGATCAGAATATGAAAATTCTAAATTAATGTATAACCCTTTCAACCGCTGTTTTTCTCAAATGGATACAAATTAGAATATTTTTATTTCCATCTGCATTGTTTTCTGCATTCAAGAAAAGCTTGCCAAATCTTATAAATAGACAACTAGTTTTATTACATTTTACTACATTTTTTTGAGCAACCTACATTCCAGTAAAAATATCCCCAGGTTCTAAAAGTGAAAATTGATATTCATACCTAGTCATCCAACAGAAATCATTATTCATATTAGAAAATCAATGATTGGTTATTATTGGTATGGCAGTACACAGATTTAAATGGGGAAAACAATGAATCCAATTTTAGTATTTAGTAATTGAGTTGGATATTACATGCTTTGGGAACTATGTTCGTATTACCTGTCAAATCCCATTACAAAATCTGTCTTTAGAATGCAAAGGTTCATAGCAAAAAGCATATCCACACCCCTGGCCAGTGGCCCATCTATTTCAAACAGCATTCAATACAAAACCGAGACATTTCCATTGTCTTTGGAATTCACTCATAAAATTTGGCTTGTATCGCCATATAGTTCCTGCCAAAGGATTCACATCTAGTGCACATTTTTTCTGTGCATTGATCCTAGAACTGCATTCTTCATGATATCTTTCCACACTCTCCTGAATTCCTTCTCCACATTCCTGCTAAACTCTTGAACTAGACCATGGATTTTAACTCTGTTGCAGTTTTCAAAATGAGTGAAAAGTATTTAGGGCAAGCCAGGAATTCTCTAAGAACTTTGCGGAGGTCTCATTATTCCAGATGATAAAGCATTGCCTTCCAATACTTGTCAGGATTGGGTAGCATAATCTGCTGATATCTAAGGAATGCAACTCAGCAATCACTTTGGTCTTAGGGCTGTCAGAGGATTGATTTAGATGGGTAATGATTCCAATGCTGGATCAGAATCCAGTTTTAAAGACAGTTTCAACATCTCTGGGAATATGATGGAGCAAGATATAATACAGTGTCCAGCTGTACAAATTACCAGTATAGGAAGTAGCATCTAATAGTTCCTGGGAACTAAAACTTCTTTCTGAATCTACTGATTCTACATAGAAAGATTTCCATGTAATTTGTAAAGCACCACAACCAGAGTATGAGGAACTGGATCTCAAAAAGAAAGTATTCCTTTGTATTCAGATGAGCACAAATAAGAAAACAATTGAATGATATCTGAGAGGCTTGATTTGTTATTTTAGTTTTTTTAAATTTTTTATTGAAGAATAGTTGATTTACAATTTAAATAAATAAATTATGAATTTACAGTTGTAGATAGGTCCTTGTTGTTTACCTATTTTATATAATATAGTATGTATCTGTTAATCCCAAATTCTTAATTTAACCCCCTTCCCCCTGTGGTAACTATAAGTTTGTTCTCTGTGTCTGTGAGTCTATTTCTGTTTTGTGAATAAGTACATTTGTGTCATTTTTTAGATTCCATATATAGGTAACATCATATGATACTAGTCTCTCTGACTTACTTCACTTAGTATGAGAATCTCCAGTTTTGTCCATGTTGCTGCAAATGACATTATTTCATTCTTTTTTATGTCTGAATAATATTCCATTGTGTGTATGTGTGTGAGTGTGTATGTGTGTATGTGTGTGTGTGTGTGGTCAATGGACATTTAAGTTGCTTCCATGTCTTGGTTCTTGTAAATAGTACTGCTATGAACATTGGGGTACATATATTTTTTTGAATTAGAGCTTTCATTTGTTCTGGGTATATGCCCAGGAGTGGAATTGCTGGATCGTGTGGGAACTCTGTTTTTAGTTTTTTAAGAAACCTCCATAATGTTCCTCATAGTGGTTGTCCCAATTTACATTTCTACCAACAGTGTTGGAGGGTTCTCTCTTGAGAGGCTTGATTTGAAAGAATAGCCAAAGCATGGCTATAGCTGCCCAGGACTGGTGTTGCAATTGCCAGTACTAACTACTGGAAACTTTCTTAAATGGAGATTATTTTTAAAAGTAGCAACATATTGAAAAAATTTAAAAAGTATTGGCTAAATCCTAATTTAGAATTATCAATCCACTGCATTGTTCTTAGCAAAAGAAATATTCATCTGCTTTTTAAATGCATCTAAGGGCTGTCTTGGTAGAGGTATAGAAAATTTGAAGGTATTGTGGTCGTTACAAGTGGTTCTTGTGGAGGAAAAATAGGAAAAAACCCAGAAGCCTTTTGTAATGTTGCTTTTGTGTATGAATCTTCTCTAGTATCATGCTGAAGCTCTGTGAATAGATTTTCATCGGTAGAATAGCTCTGTCTCTCAATTTAATAATGTTCCAGAAGAAAAATGGGTAGGAGGATAAAGAAAAAACTATTTCCAGGCACCCTGGTGGCTCAGATGGTAAAGAATCTGCCTGCAATGTGGGAGACCCAGGTTCCATCCTTGGGTCGGGAAGATCCCTGGAGAAGGGAATGGCAACCTACCCCAGTATTTTTGCTTAGAGAATCCAATGGACAGAGGAGCGTGGCGATCTCACAAAGAATCAGACATGGGGCTCACAAAGAATCGGACACAACTGAAGGACACACCTAGCTAACACACATAATGGCTCCAATAAGAGCGTATACTTTCCACTACTTGTGGGGTCCCGAGGATTTGTCCTTCAGTTGTTCATAACATGATTTAGTGCTTTTGATGTCTCCCTAAAGTATTGTCCTAGTTTTCTGGTCCAACAGATAACAATGGTTCATCGTGTCACTATTTATATAAAAGGGACCTTGGGAAGTTGCAAACCTACTTATTTATCAAAGGCCACCTGAAATGCTCACCGTGAATCCTGAAAGTCAAAGATGCAAATTCAACACCCAAAGTCCTTTATTTTTGTACCAGACACTTTTTAAACAGACCTTTGATAGCT
This sequence comes from Ovis canadensis, assembly GCF_042477335.2. NCBI lineage: Eukaryota > Metazoa > Chordata > Mammalia > Artiodactyla > Bovidae > Ovis > Ovis canadensis. Next base: position 38,868,728 of record NC_091260.1, read on the forward strand.
CTCAAAAGACAGCAAGGGAATAACAGCCTTTGTCCTAAAGATTTGTCTGCCTTTTGCCAATACAATCTTACCGTGAAGATTCTGCTGAGTATGCATTGCTTCTTACCAACCTGTTCAGCTGAAATTAGAATTTCTTTCCATAGCATTTAGTGAATCTCCTTTGGACAGTTGTTCTGCTTTTGTTTTTCTTATTTGTACTTTCAAGCTTCCAATTTAATCACTAAACATTTAGGGCATTAGGCCATTCTCTAGATCTCTCTGAAAATCACCAGAGAACAACCTTCATAAGAATGTTTCACTTGCCAAAGGAAATAAGTCACGTTCTCCATATCATAGTTTGGTTACTCATTAGTCTTAGAATTTTTAGGAGTTGGCTGTAGTCCATAAAACCTATTTGTATATGGATCCAGATTAAAAACCACTTTCCTTATGTACATTTTTATTAATCAAATAGATCTTTGTGCAATTACTACAGATTCCAAAATACAAATATCAAGCAACTAAGGCTGGAACCTATATCTATTGCTTTTCAGTGCAATACTGTTCAAAGCAGTAACCATTAGTTATCTGTGGCTTGTTGACTATACTTTAATTAAAATTAAATACTGTTAAAAATTTAGCTCATGGTTGGTCACATGAACCACCCCATGTAGTTAGACTACCATGTTGAGCAGTGCAGATATAGAACATTTTCAGTCGTAGATCAGTGCTATTCTCGAACACTACTTATAGCATAATCATAATTTTTACTTTTTAATAAAAACCCACATTATAATGTGTTTTTATTGTCTTTAAGGGCAAATGATATAGGTCACATTGCAGAAATTCTAGGCAATCAATAAGAAATCCTTACACAATCATGTGAGTTTTACTCTGCATTATTTATCGTATTTTACACTTCAGAAAACACCAAGAGGTCACAGGACTTGTTCCGTCACCCTCAAGGTTAGTGAGCGGCTCAGGTAGAATGAAATCTGACAGCCCAGACCACTTAATCTGTGGAGAATCCAGGTGCCAGACACAACGGGGATAAGCATCAGAAGTGAAGGCAATCTCAAATGAGCCTCTGAAAACCCATCAATACACTGTACAAGTATTTATTTTACAGGCTGAAATGGAAGTGTGTTTATTGGTTTTCTTTTCAAATTGTCCTTGGAGCTGAAGGCTTATTTCTTTCATTGCTTGCAGCATACTTGTAATTAGAATTTATCAGCAAGTTATTTAATACAGAAACATGCAAATATAGGAGATAGTTTTACATTTTTAAACTTGAAGGAGGACATTCAGTCACTATGATATCTAATTAGCTCAGCCTTTGGTAATAGAATAACTGACATGATTTAAAAAACTGAGTCAGTGGCATACTCCAGTTTGTATAGGTTCACAAGAGCCCAGTGTTAAACTTTCATGAATTTTGAAAACTGATTGTTAGATATAGCCATTATTAAAAATTAAATTTTGTAAGGTTATAATTAAATAAATTGTATTTATAGAAGACAAAGGTAAAAAATACTAAAGAATCATCATTTCCTAACTATTTTACTGCATTTTACTATTATCTTCACTCTTGAGGTTACTTATTAAATTTAATATACCTATATGGTGGAAATACTTTATTATATTATGGTATGCTGCTGCAGATCTTTTCTCAAATACCTGTAATTGAAATGATCTGTCTACTTGCAGTTTCACCTCCCACTACATCTGGTGCTCTTTTGTCAAGGGGTCATGCTGTATAGAGATGAGGAAGAATTAGAGATATTTTCTGGAGTCCCATAACTGCTATTTCTTTCTGTAAGTTCCTAGAGAGCAAAGCGAACATTTGAATTGAGTCTCCAAGCAGATGGAAGATTAAAGATGATCTTCCAGATTGAAAAAAATAGCATGGTGAAAGTGGGGAAGAAGAAACACAGGACATGTGTAATATTCAAAAAGATCTCTGTAGCCCAGATATCATCTAGATCTTCCCACTTTGGACACACACACAAACACGCACATATACACACACCTTCTCACTCTGTATGTGTATGTATGTGTATGTGTGTGTGTGTGTATTCTTGCTGCCATTTACCCTTCATGAAACACCCTCTTCCAACAACACAAGAGACAACTCTACACGTGGACATCACCAGATGGTCAATACTGAAATCAGATTGATTATATTCTTTGCAGCTGAAGGTGGAGAAGCTCTATACATTTAGCAGAAACAAGATTGGGAGCTGATCGTGGCTCAGATCATGAACTCCTTATTGTAAAAGTCAGACTTAAAAGCAGGGGAAACCACTAGGCCATTCAGGTATGATTAAGTCAAATCCCTTATGATTATACAGTGGAAGTCACAAATAGATTCAAGGGATTAGATCTGATAGATTGTGTGAAAAACTAGGGATGGAGGTTCATAACATTGTACAGGATTTGGTGATCAAAACCATCTCCAAGAAGAAGAAATGCAAAATGACAAAATGGTTATTTGAGGAAACCTTACAAACAGCTGAGAAAAGAAAAGAAGTGAAAAGCAAAGGCTGAAAGGAAAAATATACCCATCTGAACACAGAATTCCAAAAAATAGCAAAGACAGATGAGAAAGCCTTCCTAAGTGAACAGTGCAAAGAAATAGAGGAAAGCAATAGAATAGGAAAGACTAGAGATCTCTTCAAGAAAATTAGAGATGCCAAAGGAACATTTCATGCAAAGATTGACACAAAAAAGGACAGAAATGGTATGGACCTAACAGAAGCAGAAGATATTAAGAAGAAATAGCAAGAATATACAGAAGAACTATACATAAATGATCTTAATGACTGGGATAACCATGATGGTGTGATCACTCACATCAGATATCTTGGAGTTCGAGACAACTAGAGCCAGACATCTTGGAGTTCGAAGTGAAGTGGGCCCAAGGAAACATCACTATGAACAAAGCTAGTGGAGTTGATGGAATTCCAGCTGAGCTGTTTCAAATCCTGAAAGATGATGCTGCGAAAGTGCTGCATTCAGTATGCCAGCAAATTTGGAAAACAGCAGTGGTCACAAGACTGGAAAAAGTCAGTTTTCATTCCAATCCCAAAGAAGGGCAATGCCAAAGAGTGCTCAAACTACCACACAATTGTACTCATTTCACATGCTAGTAAAGTAATGCTCAAAATTCTCCAAGCTAGGTTTGAATGATATGTGAACTGAGAACTTCCAGATGTTCAAGCTGGATTCAGAAAAGGCAGAGGAACCAGAAATCAAATTGCCAATGTTCACTTGATCCTTGAAAAAGCAAGAGAGTTCCAGAAAAACATCTACTTCTGCTTTATTAACTACACTAAAACCTTTGTCTGTGTGGATCACCAAAAACTGTGAGAAATTCTTCAAGAGATGGGAATACCAGAGCACTTTGACCCGTATGCAGGTTAAGAAACGAGTACTTCAAGGCTGTATATTGTCACCCTGCTTATTTAACTTATATGCAGAGTACATCATGTGAAATGCCAGGCTGGATGAAGTACAAGCTGGAATCAAGGTTGCTGGGAGAAATATCAAAACCTCAGATATGCAGATGACACCACCCTTATGGCAGAAAGCGAAGAGGAACTGAAGAGCCTTTGGATGAAAGTGAAAGAGGAGAGTGAAAAAGTTGGCTTAAAGCTCAACATTCAGAAAATGAAGATCATGGCATCTGGTCCCGTCACATCATGGCAAATAGATAGGGAAACAGTGGAAACAGTGGCTGACTTTATTTATTTATTTTTTTGGCTCCAAAGTCACTGAAGATGGTGACTGCAGCCACGAAATTAAAAGATTACTCCTTGAAAGAAAAGCTATGACCATCCTAGACAGCATATTAAAAAGCAGAGACATTACTTTGTCAATAAAGGTCTGTCTAGTCAAAGCTATGGTTTTCCAGTAGTCATGTAGGGATGTGAGAGTTGGACCATAAAGAAGGTTGAGTGCCAAAGAATTGATGCTTTTGAACTGTGGTGTTGGAGAAGACTCTTGAGATTCCCTTGGACTGCAAGGAGATCCAGCCAGTCAGTCCTAAAGGAAATCAGCCCTGATATTCATTGGAAGGAATGATGCTGAAACTGAAGCTTCACTACTTTGGCCATCTGTTGCAAAGAACCCACTTATTGGAAAAGACTGTGATGCTGGGAAAGATTGAAGGCAGGAGGAGAAGGGGGCAACAGAGGATGAGATGGTTGGATGGCATCACTGACTCAATGGACATGAGTTTGAGCACCTCCAGGAGACGGCGAAGGACAGGGAATCTAGCACGCTGCAGTCCATGGGGTCACAAAGAGTCAGACACGACTGAGCAACTGAACAGCAATAACAACCCTTCATGCATCTCAAATTTTAATGTGCGTACAAATTGAATTCTAATTCTGTAGGCTAGAGTTGCTGCCTGAGTTTCTGCATTTTAGTAAACTCCCAGGCAAGGCTGATTTTTTTTTTCTGTGGCTCACGCTTCACATAGCAAGCACCTTGTTCATACCTTTATGCACATAAACATAGAGGTTTGATGTGTTTGTTGTTGTTTTTAGTAAAATTTATCAGAAAGGACTAAACATCACACTTGGGAGATATCATGTGGACTGAACAAGTTGGAAGGAAAAATCCCTAAACTCAACTAATTTTAGAGCATTGGACTTCTGGATGATGTAGACTCAGGTTTTGAAGCTATCCAAAGGAGTAGAAAGATCTAGATGACATCTGGGTTGCACAGCTTTTTGACCATTACACATGTTCTGGGTTTCTCCTTTTATGATCATCCTTTTTTTTTTTTTTTTTTTTTTCAGTTTGGAAGACCATCCTTAGTACTTTCTGTGACTCCTGGAATCTCCTTCAGGAGTCAATTCAAATGCTCATTTTGCTTTCTAGGAACTTACAGAAAGAAACAAATATAGGACTGCAGAAAGCATCTCTAATTCTTCCTCATCTCTGTATGGCATGGCTCCTTGAAAAAAAAAAAAAAACCACCAGATGTAGTGGAAGTTGAAATAAAGTAGACAGACCATTTCGGTTAGACATAGTTGTATGAAAGTGAAAGTCGCTAAGTTGTGTCCAGCTCTTTGTGACCCCTTGGACTATATAATCCATGGAATTCTCCAGGCCAGAATACTAGATTGGGTAGCTGTTCTCTTCTCCAGGGGATCTTCCCAAGCCTGGGATCAAACCCAGGTCTCTCACATTGCAGGCAGATTCTTTACCAGCTGAACACAAGGGAAGCCCAGGAATACTGGAGTGGGTAGCTTATCCCTTCTCCAGCAGATCTTCCCAACCCAGGAATCCAATCAGGGTCTCCTGCACTGCAGGTGGATTCTTTACCAGGAGCTATAAGGAAAGGAGTGCAGGAGACTGGGGTTCAATCCCTGGCTTGGGAAGATCCCCTGAAGAAGGAAATGGCAACCCACTCCAGCATTCTTGCCTGAGAAATCCCATGAAGAGAGGAGCCTGATGGGCTGCATTCCATGGGGCGGCAAGAGTTGGACACGACTTAGCAACTCAACTACCACCAAGTAGTGCTAAGAAAAAACTCTACAGATGGGATTCTGGAACTGATTTATTCTCTTGCCAAGTGGCAGTGAAAACCCCATCCTGGCTAGGCAAAACCCTTATGGTTCCTGGAGTGCACTTGCTAAAACATTCAGTTCGATTCAGTTCAGTTCAGTCACACAGTCATGTCCGACTCTTTGTGACCCCATGGACTGCAGCACGCCGGGCTTCCCTGTCCATCACCAACTCCTGGAGCTTGCTCAAGCTCATATCCATTGAGTCAGTGATACCATCCGACCATCGTATCCTCTTGTCATCCCCTTCTCCTTCTGCCTTCAATCTTTCCCAGTATCAGGGTCTTTTCCAATGAGTTGGCTCTTCACATCAGGTGGCCAAAGTATCAGCTTCAGCTTCATCATTAGTCCTTCCAATGAGTATTCAGAGTTGATTTCCTTTAGGATTGACTGGTTTGATCTCCTTACAGTCCAAGGAACTCTTGAGAAACTGGTGTGGGATACAGACGAAAGCAGGTGCACTAAACTGATTCTATGTATCTGGCATTTGAAAGGTACAAGGGAAAGGATAACTGTAACTATGGAGTGGTTTTATTTTGCTAAATGGTGTTTATGTGTTAAAGACAGTTCATAATAATCTTCAATCTATTAATCAAGTTTAGAGGAAATTATGAGTCAGAGATGCTCCTTGGTAGCATTTAAAGAAATGCTAATTTCTAACTTCTATAGGTGGAGAGCAGACAAGGCTTATGGCTTGGAATAGGACTTAATTGTAAGCAGAGAACTTTAGAGAAAGTTGAATGCTCAGACTAGGAAAGTTGAAGCCAAAGTCAAAGCTCTGATAGGAAAGGAGTGGGAGACTGAGATGGGGATATCTGAGTACCTGAAACCCCAGATTTCCTGGACTCTCTTGGTCTTCAGACTTGACTATTACCATTTACTGGAAGATAAGATTTACTCTTCCCTGTTTAAAAATCATGTAGAAGTCTCAAAGGAGACAGTCATCTTTGGGAAAATCTTCCTCATGAACTGTTCTCCCCCTGCCTACCAGACCCATAACTTGGGTCAAATTTTAGCAAAATTAGATGAGGGGAGTGTTGGCCTCCTAAGGGAGAAGAAGTGTTAAATATATCAAAAGAATTACTGGATCTAGTTAACATGTACTGGTAGGATCAAAGACATAGTGCCTGGGAGTAGAGCCTGTAGCTGGGATTATCAAAGATTAATCAAAGCTGGAAGAGCTTCAGCATATTGGTATGGAGACACTTCAGGAAGGGTCCCAAGAACCAGTTTAAGTGCTCTGTGCATATTGCTCTTAGAATACTGGAGAAAGCAGTTGCTGCTGCTGCTACTGCTAAGTAGCATCAGTCGTGTCTGACTCTGTGCGACCCCATAGATGGCAGCCCACCAGGCTCCTCTGTCCCTGGGATTCTCCAGGCAAGAACACTGGAGTGGGTTGCCATTTCTTTCTCCAATGCATGAAAGTGAGAAGTGAAAGTGAAGTCACTAGTCATGTCTGACTTTTAGCGACCCCATGGACTGTAGCCTACCAGGCTCCTCCATCCATGGGATTTTCCAAGAGTACTGGAGTGGTGTGCCATTGACCTACACCAAATGTTAGCAAACTTTCCCTGTAATGGACCAGATAGTAAATACTGTACACTTTGAGAATCATATGGCCAATATGTAAGCAAATAAATGTGGCCAACAAATTGGGTATTTCAATAAAACTTATAAAAAAAGGAAGGGCAGGACTTCGTTGGTAGTCCAGTGGTCAAGACTCTGCGCTTCCACTATAAGAGGCGTGGGTTACATCCCTGGTCCGGGAACTAAGATCCCACATGCCTCGCGGTACAGCCAATGAATAAATAAATACATAAATAAAATAAATGTTTTAAAAAGGCCAGCATTGGATTTGACTTGGGGGCCATAGTTTGCCAACTGCTGCTCTACGTCTAATGAAATAAAGGTGCCAACCCTTCTGTGGAGACTATGAAGCAATATATTAAAAAGTTCAGGAAGTGGGCATGCTGGAATGGGCCCCTTACATAAGAATGGAAAAGTCACCATATAACTCTATTCCTTGGGAGGTCTTAAAGGAGACTATTAAAACAATAAAATGATTAAAACGATAGAAAACGTGCTGGTGAGGGAGAACCAATACCTTTAAGAAGTGTCAAGGTGACTGTCCTCGGTATACTAGGCTGAGTGTGTGCGTTTGTACTATATATATATATATATATATATAAATATATGTATATTATATATATGTTATAATTATATATAATTGATATACTGATGGATATACTTATCATCACTTTCACTGACTCATTTGGGGAACTTGGCTTTTTATTCCTGCAACTGTGAGCTTTGTGGGTCTGGAGGTCCTGGTTTCCTCCGGAAGACTATTGCTAGAAGTCCCAGTAATTTTCTGCTGCGTGGTCATCTGGGGACTTCCCCTGCCAGTAGATCATCAGGCTAAGGAAACAGTTACATAATGGTAGAATAATTGACTGTAGTCCTGAGGAGGTAGGACTGAAGCTATGTATTGTCCCCTAAGGTAATCAGTTTTGGCATCTTTTGATTTTCCCATGTCCAGTTTTAAGTGTAAATGCAACCACAGCAATCCTGGCCTAATAAGGACATGGTCATTAGGAACTTCTCTTCTTACAGATGAGGACCCACCAAGCAAGCCACCTAGCCCTCCCCTCACCCCCTGAATTTTGCAATCAGAGCTATTACATGGATATAATAGTTTATGAATAATTGAAATGAAAAAGGGAGGTAAGATACTCTGCCCTACAATGCATGCCTTATTCTCTCTCTCTCCAAATATCACTTTCTCAATAAATCATCATATAAGAATCCACATCACAGGCTCTCTTTCTAGGGAACCTGATCTAGGATAAGGTATAGAGCCAATTTCCAAGAATCTTGCTGGTTACTAATTTCAAACAGTTATAACAGAAGGATTTCTCAGTAAGGAAGGATGTAATCTAAGAACTATCCCAAAGAGTTGTATACATACACACGCATATAAATATATGTATACACAGATAGGTGTGTGTGTGTATGTGTATAAATCACAGATATTTTGTGTGTTTCAGTGGATCAATAGGAGAAGCTCCTACTCACCCAAATAACTTGGGAACTTTTACGTTTTTAGCATCCAGGAAAAGTAAAGGTTCAAATCCTGAGTGGTGGGCACGCCTGTTTTAGTGACTTGTGGACACTTGTGTCTTCTCGGAAAGAAATGTAGGCTGTATGGCCATATGGGAGTGCCTGGGATGAATGCATGACTCAATCGCATGTCTTGGAAAAGAACCAATTGGCACATGGTCTGTTGACTAGAGCACAGGTGAAGTAGTTGTGATTTACAGATGTACTTTTGGAAGATTTTATGTTAGGCAATAATTATGACTATAAAACTAGGCCTGGGTCTAATTCTTTGGACTTGGATATAAGTGGGCTTTTGGAATCAGAGATATTTCATTAATAGAATAATTTCTAAAACAGCTGGAGTGAAAAGAATTATAAGATCATGTACCCTGTAGATACAGATGCAGGTATACTTAAAAAAATTATGATTAAGAGAAGATACCCAATGACTTGGAAAAGTCAACATCTCAGCAGGAATAATAAAGATAGAGTAGAAGATCTGAATCTGAAAGCTATCTAAAATTTAAAAATAAAATTATTTGCATGCTAGAAGCTTTACTGAAGCCACATGCATGGTTATTGAAATATTTGATCAATGTCAACATAATCTGGCTCAACATTTAGTACATTTGGTTTAGTTTCATTAACTATTTAATTTTGAAGTTGGCCTTGTCAGCAAGCTCTCATATGCCAAGAATACCAAAGAAAAACTTAGAGAATTGGTTTTATCTAATGATAAAGTTGCTGAGGTCTTTTTCTATGAAAGCAGGGATACTTCAAATCCCTTGGGAGATTTACCAACCAAGTGACTTAGAATGAGGAGATTAGATGAAAAAAAAGTCAGAGAAGTGGTGGTGTGGAGCATGAAGCAGAAGGCCCTGGAAGTTACCAGAAGGGGGCTGGGAGAGCAGTGTCTGGAAATTTTCTCTAGAAGGTTGAAAATTTGTAGCACAAAAAAGGAAGTGTGGGTTGTGATCTTTGTAGATTCTGCTCGCTAAGGGCCTGATGGAATTTCTTTCTTATCTTTGAAATCCTGTTTCTTAATGACATGTCCCCCAAGTTCCATTGTATGTGGTTGCCCTGTTATTCTTTCCTGCTTGACTGTTTCTCACAAACTTGACCAAAAAAATAATCACTCAGGAAGTTCACTTGTGGCAAGCTTTCCCTTTCTATTGCAGAACAGCTCCGATAACACTGATGCTGTCCTGAGTCATGTAGCATGGGTTGGAGGTTTGGAATCTGTACAGGAAGCGATCGAGGCAAGTGATAAACTGACATCAAAAGACTTAATGCCCACGTCTATCAAAGCACCTAAGAGGATGGCCAGTTCTCTGAACCCAAAATGCTCTTGAAATCCAGCAAATCTTGACTGGAAATCTTACAAAATGATGATTTCCCATGAAATTTCTGGTCCTTTGTTTCCTATCAGATCATGAATGTCGTGAGAACAGCTTTTGTTGCTACATTTAAGGTTCAGTTCAGTTTAGCCGCTCAGTCGTATCTGACTCTTTGCGACCCCATGGACTGGAGCATGCCAGGCTTCCCTGTCCATCACCGACTTCTGGAGCCTCCTCAAACTCATGTCCATGGAGTTGGAGCTGCCATCCAACCACCTCATCCCCTCCTGCTCCTGCCAATCTTGCATCAAGTCTTTTCCAGTGAGTCAGTTCTTTGCATCAGGCGGCCAAAGTGTTGGAGTTTCAGCTTTAGCATCAGTCCTTCTAGTGAATATTCAGAACTGATTTCCTTTAGGATTGACTGATTTGATCTCCTTGAGTCCAACGGACTCTCAAGAGTCTTCTCCAACACCATGGTTCAAAAGCATCGATTCTTCGACACTCAGCTTTCTTTATGGTGTGTGTGTGTCTGTGTAAATGTGTACACAGCATTTCAGCTAGGCACAGAGAGACTTTTGGTTATTCACTGTCTTGCTTTGAGTTGGTAATAAGCATATTTTAATGAACTCCAGTGATTAGATTATTAGAGAGAACTGGTAAAGGTAAGTGAAGATAGGGATTTGGAGCTGATAAAGATTTAGTGACAGAAATTCAGTATAGATAAGGATAAAGATAACAAGACACTGAAAAATAATGAATTACCATAAGTACAGTAATATAGTAACTGTTTTATATTCTAATTAGTTTCTTTGGCAAGTTAACAACAATTTCCCTTTGTCTTTTCATCAAGTGGGAAGATTTTTTTTTTTTTAGGAAGCAATTTAAATGTCAGAGTTAAGCACTGGAATACCAAATATTTCCATTCTCTTCTAAGATGTTTTTTGAAGGTATTGGCATATAGATTGTCTTTAAAGATGTTTTTTACTACATTCTGCGAGCAGTTCTTCTTTTTTTTTTATTGTAAGAGTTTCCCCTTCATCTAACATCATCCCTCTTTAAAGCTAGTTCTGCTGCACTTCATCTCCTTAAAAAAAACAAACAACCAGTCAACCCAAATTCCATGCACTCATTAAGAAAAGAATGACACTGCCTTTTCTTTTGTTTCCATTTATTTTAGGATTGGTTTTTGCCTGAGCTGTAAACTACATATCTAGAATTATGTTTGGTAAAAGGAGGAAAGAATGGATTTTGAAAGAAAAGCAGAGACCTTGATTACAATTTAATATGATAAAAATGGCAAAGAGATTATAAACCTATAGGTTTAGGCTGGAAAAAAGAGATAAAGTCAGACACATTGGGACTATTGTGTTTTGGTAACAGCATTATGATAAAACGGGCATTGTCCCCTTCAAAACAACATTTGCAGATCCAAGTTAAGAAGTGAGATATTTTACAGAGATAAAAAGTTTTGAGGAAAGGAATACCCTGAAAAAAGTTTCTAAAAATTCAGCATAGAGAAATCCTACAGAATGTCGTTTTGTCACACCAAAGAGCAGGTTCTTGGAAAATAAATCTTGTGAATAATTTTTGCAGTTTTGCATATCAAGAAGATGATTGATTAAAATGTGTGTTGAGTTGAATAAGCTAGGCGTATCTGTCTCTTTTTCATAGATAAGCACACACAGTTTCGCGGTTTTAAAACCAAGGTGCCCAGAGGGAGAGCATACATCTGGGGTGGTGGCTTTTCAACCTTTATCATTATCACCATGATCATCACTGGGCATCAAAGACACTGTGTATTTTGGGATGTTGAGCCCTACAAGTGTGCTGAGATCACCCTGTCCAGTCTCAGTGTCAACTGGGAAACCAACATCCTGGAATCCATTCCTTATCTCCAAAATCTCTAGTGATTCTGGGGGTTGCTGTTTCTTCTTTTTAGTACCATCTCTGATCTCTGTCGTATGTGTCTGCTGCTCTGTGTCTTTTCCGTACCATTTTGCCCTGTTCTGGACATGGCCTTGATTATTTCAGTTCCCCAGAATGCCAATAAAACAGCTGAGTGTGTGGCAGACTTTTGCGTTAAGGGTAATTGATATGGACTGAATGTTTGTGTCCCATGCTTTTCATATTTTGAAATTTTAGTTCCCAATGTGTTGATATTTGGGGCTTCCTAGGTGGCACTAATGGTAAAGATCCCTCCTGTCAATGCAGGAGACATGAGAGACATGGGTTTGATCCCTGGGTTGGGAAGGTCCCCTGGAGGAGGGCACTGGCAGCCCACTCCAGTATTCTTGCCTGCAGAAGCCCATGGACAGAGGAACCCGCTGCAGTCCAGTGGGTTGCAAAGGGTCAGATACGACTAAAGTGACTTAGCACACACATAGCATGTGATGATATTTTAAGAGATGGGGCCCTGTGGATGTAATTAGGTCATGAAGGTGGGGCTCTCTTGATGGGATTGCTTGTGTCTGTGGTCAGTTGCTTCAGTCATGTCTGATTCTTTGTGACCCTATGGTCTGTAGCCCAAGACTCCTCTGTCCATAGGATTCTCCAGGCAAGAAAACTGGAGTGGGTTGCCATGCCCTTTTCCAGGGGATCTTCCTGACCCAGGGATCGAACCTGCATCTCTTGTGTCTCCTGCTTTGCAGGCAGATTCTTTACCCACTGAGCTACCTGGGAAGCCCATAATGGAATTAGTGCCTTTCCTGGTGGCTCAGAGGTTAAAGTGTCTGCCTGGAATGCAGGAGACCAGGGTTTGATCCCTGGGTCGGGAAGATCCCCTGGAGAAGGAAATGGCAACCCACTCCAGTACTCTTGCCTGGAGAATCCCATGGAGGGAGGAGCCTGGTAGGCTATAGTCCATGGGGTCGGAAAGAGTCGGACACGACTGAGTGACTTCACTTTCACTTTCTAAGAAGAGATACAAGAGAGTTTGCCTCCTCTCTGTATTCATGCATGAAGGAAAGGCAATGTAAGAACATAACCAGGGAGAGAGGGCCCTCACCAGGAACCTAACCATGTTGGCACTGTGATCTCCAAAACAACAAGAAGTAAAAATGTTATTTAAGCCATTCAGTCTATGTAATTTTTTAGAGAAGCCCAAATAAGACAGTATGGATTAATGGAGTTGCTTACACAATATAATTGTAAATACAAAGCAAGGATTAGAATATTAATCATCAGTGCTCTGACATTTAACACTTTCCTATCTTTCTACATTTTTTCCTATCTGCTCTCACTCATCTTTTTATCTCTGGTCCACTCTACCTGCTAGCCTCCAGCCCCGAAATTCCCATTATTTTTTTAAAATGAAATATGGTTTCACTTTCTGCCCATACTCTAAGCTAGGAATATAATTGAGCATATTTTAATACAAAAGACTTTCTATTGTGGGTGACTACCATTTCACAATACAAAAGTTTTAAGGAGCTGTTACCTAAAATGCTTTGTGTTGTGGCTAAAATTAAACAGTGTAAAGAACAAAAAACGCAGAAGCTGTGAAATTTCATTTTTTGCTTTTAACATGATCAAAACCCTAGACAAGATTCCCTCTTCCTGGTTAGAGCACAGACATGAAATATATTGTTCTCCTTTCTTTAGAGGCACAGATTTAACACAAGTGATGCTTGTAGTCTTAGAGATTACAAAGAGACATTTTCCGTGTAAACTGAGTAAATAAATAGAATCTATTTATACAAAACAATTTTAACTGTCAAAAATTTGGAGAAGAATTAACACCTATGCTTCTGAAACTATTTTAGAAAATTGCAGAGGAAGGAATACTCTCCCAAATATTTCTATGAGGCCACCACCACTGTGATACCAAAACCAGACGAAAATACCACACACAGAAATTACAGTTCAATATTACTGATGGACATAGCTGCAAAAATCATTAATAAAATACTATTTGTTTCTGAATTGAAAAACATTACAAGGGACATACAACATGATTAAGTGGGATTTATCCCAGGGATGCAAGGATTTTTCAACATCTATAATTAAATCAGAGTGATACACCACATCAACAAATTGAAGAATAAAAACTGTATGATTATCTCAACAGATGCAGAAAAAGGTTTTGACAAAATTCAATATCCATTTGTGATAAAAACTCTCCAGAAAGTGGGCAAAGAGGGAACATACCTCAACATAATAAAGGCCATATGTAACAAACCTACAGCTAGCATCATATTCAATGGTGAAAAGCTGAAAGCATTTCCTTTAAGATCGAGAACAAGACAAGGATGTCCTTTCTCACCACTTTTATTCAGCCTAGTTTAGGAAGTCATGGCCATGGCAAGTAGAGAAGAAAAAGAAAAGGAATTCAAATTGGGAAAAAAATTAGTAAAACTATCACTGTTTGCAGATGACATGATACTATATATAGAAAACCCTAAAGATGCTGTCAAAAACTATTATAGCTCATCAATTAATTTAGTAAAGTTGCAGGATACAAAAGACAGATCATTAACAGACAAAAATCTGTTGCATTACACAATAAGAAAAGGTCAGAAAGAGAAAGTAAAGAGACAATTCCATTTACCATTGCATCTAAAGAATAAAATACCTGGAATTAAAACTACCTTAAGGAAACAAAAGACCTGTAATGTTTGGAAAACTATACTGTACTCTTATAAGAAAACTATAAGATATGGTTGAAAGAAACTGAAGATAATATAAAACAGATGGAAAGATACACCATATTCTTGAATTGGAAGAATCAATATTGTTAAAGTGACTACACTACCCAAGGCAATCTACAGATTCAGTGCAATTTCTACCAGATCACCAATGTCATTTTTCATAGATAAAAAATCTTAAAATTTATATGGAAACACAAAAGACCTCAAATAGCTAAAACAATTTTAAGAAAGAAAAATGGAGCTAGAGGAATCAGGCTCCCTGACTTCAGATTATACTACAGAGTTACTGCCATCAAAACAATGTGGTTCTGTGCAGAAATAGAAATAAAGACCAATGGAATAGGATAGAAAGACCAATGGAATAGGGTAGAAAGCCCAGAAATAAACCCATGCAAATTAATTTATGACAAAAGAAGGCAACACTATACAATGGAGAAAAAATAAGTCTCTTCAGTAAGTGATGCTGGGAAAACTGGACAGCTACATGTAAAGAAATGAAACTAGAACATTCTTTAACTCCATACACAAAAGCAAGCTCAAAATGGATTACAGACCTAAATGTAATACCAAATACAATAAAAGTCTTCAAGGAAAACATAGGCAGAACACTCTTTGATGTAAATTGCAGCAATATCTTTTTCAATCTGTCTCCCAGAGTAATGGAAATAAACAAAATAAAATGTTAATGGAAAACAAAAATAAACAAATTGGATCTAATTAAACTCAAAAACTTTTGCACAGTGAAGAAAACCACAAACTAAATGAAAAAACAACCCACAGAATGGGAGAAAATATTCACAAACTATGCAACCAATGAGATTAGTCTCAAAGATTTATAAACAGCTCATGAGGGTCAATATCCAAAAATCAAGCCACCCAATCAAAAATGAGCATAAGATCTAAATAGACATTTCTCCAAAGAAAACATAAAGATGGCCAAGAGGTATATGAAAAGATACTCAACATTGCTAATTGTTGTTGTTGTTCAGTCACTCAGTCATGTCCAACTCTTTGCGATCCCATGGACTACACCATGCCAGGCCTCCCTGTCCTTCACCATCTCCCAGAATTTGCCCAAGTACATGTTCATTGCATTAGTGATGCCATCCAGCCGTTTCATCCTCTGACACCCTCTTCTCCTTCTGCCCTCAATCTTTCCCAGCATCAGGGACTTTTCCAATGAGTTGTCTGTTAGCATTAGATGATGAAAATACTGGAGCTTCAGCTTCAGCATCAGTCCTTCCAGTGAATATTCAGGGTTGATCGCCCTTAAAATTGACTTTTTTGATCTCTTTGGTGTCCAAGGGACTTTCAAGAGTCTTCTCCAGAACCACAGTTTGAAGGCATCAATTCTTTGGCATTCTGCCTTCTTTATGGTCCAGCTCTCACAACCGTGCATGATCACTGGGAAGACCGTAGCCTTGACTGTATAGCCTTTGTTGGCAGAGTAATGTCTATGCTTTTCAACACACCATCTAGATTTTTCATAGCTTTCCTTCCAAGAGGCAATCATCTTCTGATTTCATGGTTGCAGTCACTGTCTGCAGTGATTTTTGGAGCCCAAGAAGAGGAAATCTGTCACTACTTCCACCTTTTCCGCTTCTATTTGCCATGCAGTAATGGTGCCAGGTGCCACGATCTTAGTTTTTTTTCATTTAGTTTTAAGCTGGCTCTTTCACCCTTCTCCTTCACCCTCATCAAGAGGCTCTTTAATTCCTCTTTGCTTTCTGCCATTGGAGTGGTATCCACATATCTGAGGTTGTTGATGTTTCTCCTTCCTATCTTGATTCCAGCTTATAACATCCAGCCTGGCATTTCTCATGATGTGGTCAGCATATACATTAAATAAACAGGGTGGCAGCTGACAACCCTGTTGTACTCCTTTCTCAATCTTGAACCAATCAGTTGTTCCATACAGGGTTCTAACTGTTACTTCTTGACCTGCATACAGGTTTCTCAGGAGGCAGGTAAGATGGTTTGGTATTCCCATCTTTCTAAGAGCTCTCCACAGTTTGTCATGATCTACACAGTCAAAAGCTTTAGTGTAGTCAATGAAACGGAGATAGATGTTTTTCTGAAATTCCCTTGCTTTCTCTGTAATCCAGCAAATGTTGGCAATTAGGTCTCTAGTTCGTCTTCCTTTTCTAAACCCATCTTGAGCATCTGGAAATTCTTGGTTTGCATAGTGCTGAAGCCTAGCATGCAAGATTTGAAGCATGACCTTACTAGCATGGGAGATCAGTACAATTGTCCAATGGTAAGCACATTCTTTGGTGCTATACTTCTTGGGAATTGGGATGAGGATTGACCTTTTCCAGTCCTGTGGGCACTGCTGGTCTCCTGGATTTGCTGACATAATGAACACAAAACCTTAATGGCATCATCCTTTAGGGATTTGAAAATTCTGCTGGAGTTTCATTGCATCCACCAGCTATATTAACATCAATAATGCTAATTATTAGAGAAATGCAAAGTAAAACTATTAATACAATGAGATTTCACTGCACACCAGTCAGAATGGCCATCATCACAAAATCTACAAACAATACATGCTGGAGAGGATATGGAGAAAAGGGAACCTTCCTAGGCTGTTAGTGGGAATGTAATTTGGTGCAGCCACTATGGAGAACAGTATGGAGGTTCCTTGGAAAACTAAAAATAGAACTACCGTATGATGCTGTAATCCCACTTGTGGGCATATATCTGGAGAAAAACATGGTTTGAAAAGATGCATACACCCCAGTGTTCACTGAAGCACTGTTTACAATAGCCAAAACATGGAAGCAACCTAAACGTCCATTGACAGATGAATAGATAAGGAAGATGTGATGCTTATATACAATGGAATATTACTCAGCCAGTAAAATAATGAAATAATGTCTTTTGCAGCAACATGGCTGAACCCAGAAATCATCACAGTAAATGAAGTAAGTCAGAGAAAGGAAAAAAATCACATGATATCACTTATATGTGGAATCTAAAAAAAAGGACTTAAACTATGTAAGTCAGACTTTGTGCTTAAGATTTTCACACGGATTTACATTTGCATACACATATTTTTATTTAATTTTTAAGTCACCCTGGTAGGTAGTTTTTAGTCATTTAATTTCATATATTGCCAAGATACTCAGTATCATGCAGTTGGAGATGCTGAATAACGGGTCATTATATTTTAGAATGTGAACTCGGTTTAGCTAGTCAATAATCTGTTCAATTTTATATACCCTGAAATGATCAGAATTTCAGTAATGAACTCACAATACCTAGTTCCACAAAAGGCTGATAAATAACCCCAAATGCCAAAATTTCAATTTGTAATAGGACACATCTATTCTCAATGACCATAACTTTTGTTTATTTCATGCTGGGAAACTATTTTTTCCTCCTGGAATAAATATCTGCTGGGCTCAAACTATTAATCAGAAATATGTAATTGGAAAATAGGAAGAAACGTTGTTTGGAGATATTTTACCTAAGTTCAGAAAACCTTGATGAACTATTACTACCTGTGTTTCTTATAAGGAGATAATTTCCGATACAGGCCACCCTCTTTTCCTTGACACACATTTCTTTAAGATCATTTATATTACTGGTTTGTGTATAATCAGGTCATTAATTCATGGTACTAAGAAAGAGTTCATTCCTCAGACTCTGAATTGCCCACAAATCATAGTTTATATACACTACAGAGGAAATGGAAGGCTGAGATTACATGACTCATGCAGTATTCCTCAGATAACAGGTGCCAGAGCTTCTAGCTTCTGCTCAACAGAGGGAGAGCCCCTGTTGAGTTGAGTAAGAGAGGCTACAGCATCAAGAGCTATTCTAGGAGATGAACGAAAACACAGGTGAGTAGGCCTTGAATTATAAGAGGAATACAACTATTACTGTATAATTGGGACACAGAACGTTGCTAAATTTGTTTTCATGTTCTGTCCCCTCTCCTACTCTCATGAAAGGAAAAAATTCTTACCCTCTGCATCAGCTTCTGGGCTCCCCTTTGGGGTAGGGAAACTTAGTAACGGGCAAAGCAGAGGGAAAAAAGGAAAAGAAGTCCAAGAGACTGAGTTGATTTACACAAGATCTGGGGGAGAACTAGGGAAAGTGAGCAAAAAGCTTTATGGGCTTGGTGTCAGGAAGAAACTTTTTTTCCTAGCAAAATGACAAGTGAGAAGAAGAGCCTAGAAGACTCTAGAGCAGCTTCTACGCAAGAGGACTGGGAACAGAAACCAGAAGCTTAAAAATTCTTGCTTTGAGTTATGAGCAAAGCAAAGAATGGAATTATTCTTAATTACTGTTGGTCACTTTACTGTTATGTTTCTTTGAGTGAAACACCTTGGCAATACTGAGTCACTTGGAGCCCTGGGGATTTTTGGATCACAGTTGGAGAATCACACTTTGTTTCTGAAGACATTCGTTTGAAGTAGAATTAGAGTTGTCTTCATGGGCATGTGGTTAGTGCAGTGGCATATGTCCCTGTGCCCAAAGGATCCCACGGTAGTGTGAAATTCTTGATAAATTTGTGTATATATCTTCGTCTTGTGAGTGAAGTCTGGTGGGACTGTGGAGCATGCGTGTAGAGTAAAGAGGACAGGTGGCGGTCAGGTAGCCTCTGGGAGTGGGGCATGGTGGCTTGATCCCAGTGCCTGAAATCTAGAACCACTAGGTGGCACAGCAGAGTTTACCCACTTGCTCACCTTGATCCCGGAGCTGAGTGATCCCTGGTGGACCAGAATGTTAGTTGCTTAGTCATATCCAACTCTTTGCAACTCCACGGACTTTAGCCCACCAGGCTCCTCTGTTCATGGAATCCTCCAGGCAAAAATACTGGAGTGGGTTGCCGTGCCCTTCTCCAGGGGATCTTCCCGACCCAGGGATCGAACCCAGATCTCCCACATTGTGGGCAGATTCTTTACCATTTGAACTACCTAGGAAGCCCCAGGTTGTCACAAATTGGAGCGATTCCTGGTACAGAAGTGTAAAGATTCTTGGAATCTGTCCAGAGTTGGGTCGGTGGGAAGAAGAAATGCCGGACCTGACTTCCTCCTTGATAGCTGATAGGAAACGGAACCTGGCAGAATGGGACTCAGAGTGCAAGCTGTCTACATGTCACAGGGCCTGATCTCAGGGGCGTAAGCGGGCTGAAGTCTGCTCTGTTCTGGCAGGTGTCTTTGTGGCCTGGAGTACTCCCTTGACCAGCTCTGTGTGTTGGTGCATACTGTCTTCCTACTTCCAGCCTTTCTGAGTCTGACTTGTGTTTGTCTCTACTGGTCAACTCTGAGGGCCTTTGGGGAGGAACCACTAAATACAAATTGGATAATTCTGGTGATTCCCCATACCAGTTAAATACTCTATTTCCATGTAAAACTGGCACTGCACACTTTTAAATGGATGGTAACATTCATGCCAGTAATTTGAAATTTTAGTTTTCTTCTGTTAGGATGACATTAAATAGCAAATAAAAAATAGCATAGCAAGTTGATAGAGGATCATCAGAAGAAAGGACAAAGTTTTATATTTTAGTACCTTCAATAACATTTCCTCCTTGCTTTTAGAACAAGAAAATGAAGTCGCTCAGTCGTGTCTGACTCTTTGTGACTCTGCGAACTGTAGCCTACCAGGCTCCTCTGTCCATGGGATTCTCCAGGCAAGAATACTGGAGTGGGTTGTCATTTCCTTCTCCAGAGGATCTTCCCAATCCAGGAATTGAATGCGAGTCTTCCACATTGCAGGCACATGCTTTACCCTCTGAGCCACCAGGGAAGCCCCAGGGGCCCTCGTTTTTCATTTTGCACTGGGACTCACAAATTAAATAGCCAGCTTCAGGGAGGGAAGTTTGTAAGATGTCATTGCTAAAAGGAGGGTGGGCTGAAACTGATTTAGGCTTAAGATAGAAATAGACTCAACATGTTTTACCACTGGAAATGATGGAATTACTTTTGTGGATAATGTGCTACAGAACTCAGGATCTCTTTAGGATTCTATTGTATGGCAGGTTTTATCTCAAACCATGATTTCCTACAGTGTCTTTATAGAACTTCGTATTTTCTGGGAAATTCCATCATTTGCCGCTTAGGGCATTGCTTGAATACAGGGGCCATTTGCTTATATTGATTTTACTGAGTTTTCCTAAGATCTTTACTTCTTCACATACAGTCACTGTCTCCGTTTAGAATGATACTTGTTGGATAGTCTACCGAAACTTGTATTCCCACTTCCATAACTGCAAAGTGTCAGCCCAGCCAGAGACTACATTTCCCAGTTCCCCTTGCGTCTCGGTGGGGTCATTCTGGCCATTGGAAAACAAACAAGTGAAAATACAATATGTCATTTCTAGGCAAAGATGTTTAAGAAGTGGGTGTCCTTTCCTTGATTCTTTACACTTTTGTGGATCAAGTGCAGAGGAATCCAAGGTGGAGGAAGATTCACTTCCCCAGTTGGCACATGGAAGAAAGCTCCCTGGAACATGCCCACTGAACCTGGTCATGCAGTGACTACAAAATAAAGTTCTATGTTAAGCTTCTGAATTTGGGGAATTTCCTTATAACAATTATCTTACTCTAATAACTCTCACCCAAATCCATAATAGACTGACTTAAGTCTCAGTTCGGTTCAGTTCAGTTCAGTCACTCAGTCGTGTCCAACTCTTTGCGACCCCATGAATCACAGCACGCCAGGCCTCCCTGTCCACCACCAACTCCCGGAGTTCACTCAAACTCACGTCCATTGAATCAGTGATGCCATCCATCCCTCTCATCCTCTGTCATCCCCTTCTCCTCCTGCCCTCAATCCCTCCCAGCATCAGAGTCTTTTCCAATGAGTCAGCTCTTCGCATGAGGTGGCCAAAGTATTAGAGTTGCAGCTTCAGCATCAGTTTTTCCAATGAATACCCAGGACTGATCTCCTTTAGGATGGACTGGTTGGATCTCCTTGCAGTCCAAGGCCTCAAGTAACCTTTAAAAAATGGAATCTATGCTTCTAATTTTACAGGTGGAAGTTAAGGTCTTGGAAGTTAAATTATTTTCTCACATAAGTGTAAATAGCTGCTAGCGGAACCACAGATAAACACGAGAGCCTGTCTTCTAGTCCAGCTCATTCTCTACTTTGTTAGTGATGTATTCTAAAGGTCAAACTTAGTAAATATCTATCTATGATATGTTTTTGGAAGCAATATTAGGTAGAGAACTGCAGTAACATTTCTCACTTAAAAATCCTAGTAGAAACAAACTAGTCAATATATAATTTTTCATGATGTTCTATTGAGTGTTACTCAATTTTGTTAATTATAAAATCAATCTTTTTCTTTTAAATATAATTTTAAAGGTTTCATGAAATGCTAATCTTTTGCTATGTATGTTTAATTTTAAATGAAAATCAGGGTAAAGAGATCTTGTTTCACTTACCAACAATTTTCTTTATAGCAAACTTTTGTTAGAACATATTCATTAACATTTCCCAAATGAGAAAAGAAATGCCAGTTATGAATGCTATAGTTTAAAATTGAATGGCATTTTTGGAGAATGTCAAGAGATTTCTATGAACTCCATCTCCAAAGTCCCTGCTCCCTCAAACAAAGGAATCAGATCAAGAAAGAAAAAAAGCACAAGAGAAAGAATGTGTAAGTTCTTTCCCTGTTTGAAAACTGAATGGCGAAGGGTGAAAACAGTCTAGTGCTTCTGGCTTTTTCATAAAAATTGTAGTCAAAGAGTGATTTTGTAGAAAGTGGGTACAATAATATATGTTAGCGTGATGTGTTTTGAGTGGGAAATGGTGATAAGCAGTGATTGTTGAGAGTGGTTCTCTTTTGGGTGGAAGGATTAGGAGGTTTTTATCTTCTATGTTAAGTATTTCTGTAATAATAGGATTTTGGGAATTAATAACTGCTTCTGTGAACATCAAACCTCAATTTTGCACACCTGAATCAGACCACACACCATGTCAGTTCTGCAAGATATTGGTTGAAAATTGCTGAAAAATCTGTCATATCTCATAGTGAAGCAAACTGTCAAAGGCAAAATTTTAAGGCGTAAAGTTGTCCATATGAGAGAATTTACACGGTGGTGACATATGGAGGCGTCTATGTAAATAAAGTTTGTCAGACTTGTGTTTGTGATGTGGGTGTGCCATCCTCCTCTTTTCTCAGATCTCCCTTCCTGGTTATTCAGACTTTCTTAGAACTATTTTCATAGTTAACATTGGTTTCACTACATTTTTGGATTGAGGGTGGAGGTGGAGACAGGAAGGAGGATATTAACCAGAAGAGAAAGCACTCTTCAAGGCAGGCCATGATCTGCGGAAATCTCTCAAAGGTGTCTCTCAAAGCACTCCTGTTCTTAATTTTTGTTGAAACCATGCACACCCCTTTGATGTACTTGGTCTAGTAATACACACCTTCTTCCTTTACAGCCAGTCATATGAACTTATTTACATCACAAGTCTCTGACAAAGGCCAGGAAAGAGATCTGTACAGTAATTCCAAACACAGTCAAAAAAGGAAGTGGCTCAGTAGTTTTCATAAAAGTCAATGACACCTATCAAATGGCATTAGAAATATTTAGGAAGGACTATTCACAATTGCTTCAAACTGACATGATAGTACCTGTCTCAAATGAAATTGCGCATTACTGGATAGCTTTTAAAACAATTCATCTGAAGTCATGCAGTCAGCAAGGCAGTGTCAACTGTCCAGAAAAACAGATGTTAAGTGGTGATTGTACTTTGAAATAGAAATGAAGTCAAGGGTCTTCTATTGTTTTGAGTAAGTCAAGCCATCTAAAAAGGAAAACAATTTAAATGAAAAACATTCTTTTATACTGTGGTTTTTTTACTCATAACTTACACTGTGCTTGCTGTCTGTATGTGCCATCCTGTCTATTGATATAATTAGGAGGTAATCTAAAAGCAAAGATTGTACATAGTTTTGCTATGTACAATTAGTTGTGTAACCTTAGGCATTCACTCACCTTATTATATTTTATTAGAAGTAGATTTAATTATAAAAGCAGCAGTATGGGGAGAAAGCAAGCATAAAATCATTAACCATTCAATTTGCAAATTAAACAACAATAAATGTGCCGTAATATATCACACATTTATGACCCAATCTTTAACAATCAAATCTTTTTTATCTAAAAATATGGAAATTTTTGAATTCTCAGAATAATGCTGCCCTTTTAAATTTCATCACTAATTCTGTGTGCTGAATTTAGACATGTTCAATAGTACCAAGAAGCATCTTGCTGTCAAAGCATTTATTTTTGTTCAGTTGCACTCTTTTAACCAGTCTTAGGGTACAAGCCTCCAAAAGTCAGTTTGCTCTCACAATCTGTACCCCTGCAATATTTCAATCCCCAGCTGGAGTGTCTCTCATTCACTCTCTTGTGGAGAAATCACCATCCAGCCTTGCTAAATGAGGGCAAGAAGGCTCACTCAGCTTTCTTTCCCCACTGTGAAGTAATGGTGACCTTTCCTCGTTGTTTTGAGGACAGTTCAACGTCATGATTAAGATGAGATCTAGCAAGAAGGTAGGGCTCATGTCTTGTTCTAGCATCCAATGGAGTTTGGCCAGCTCATGTGTGTATATATGCATGTATGCATGCATGTTGTTTGCATGTATTTGCATCTTTAGAAGAGTGATACAGATTTACATGGCACAGTGATTTTAAAGGACTGGTTAAGTTTTAGATATTAATTAATATGTTCTTCATAAGTTTACAAACCTGAGGTGCAATTTAGTCCAGTGGTCTCTTGGCATGCAACGCACTGACAGCCAAAATCCTGTTTAGCAAATCTGAGGCTGTTGCTCATGTGTTTCAAACCATACTCCATATTTTAAAAAATGAATTAGGGCACTTGCTTAGAGACTGTATTAATGACTTTCTAAAATTTGAAAACCAAAAATTTAAAATAATCAGCTAATATATTCAAATACCCAGATGTTTGGCATTATACATTAAAATGGCTGGATATTTTTGTAGAGAGACCCTATCCCAATGTTTGAAGTCAGGTAGCTGTGGTCTATGTCGACTATGAAAATAAGCATTGGCCCACAGTGGACTTGACTTTGCCCAGAGTTTATAAAAGATTATTTTATATGCAAAGGAATCAGGCAGCGTGCTTAATGGAAATCAGGTGTCATGCCTTAGAAACATGAAATAGCCTGTCTTCATCACCTAAACAGGGGATTTTATGTTCGGAAAAAGCCCATGGATACTAGTATTTCCTTGACTAGGTTCCACTAAATATAAATACGTGATGTTTTATTTTACCTTATTTTTTATGACTGCCTTCTTCCCTTTGTATCTCTCTGTCATCAAGTTTCATTGGATATTTCTGCTATGTTCTGATTTCTAAACTTAGAAAACTGAGTGTGCTTCCTCAAAAGCCAGTTGTAGGCTCTTTCAAAAGACTTAAGCTGATTACTTTATGAGCATTAATCAAATTAGTATTTTATTGCATTACCCTTTCCAGTTAAGCTATTTGCAAAATTTTAATGATGGTCCTTTTTATGTCTGCTTTCAGACTGGTTATGTGGTTGAAATGAAAAAAAAATAGAATTTATAATCAGAATATTTGGGTCAAATTTTAACTTTTCTTCTTTAAGGAGTCAACCACCCAGAAATTTAGTTTCTTCATCTATAAAATAGATGAACTGAACTGAACTGAACTGAATAAAATAGAAACAGAAGAAAATCCTGCAATATGTGAAACATGGATGAGCCTTGAGGGTATTATGTTAGGTGAGATAAACCAGTCACAGAAGGATAAATACTACATGGTTACACTAATAGGACATATCTAAAATAGTCAGATTCTTAGAAGCAGACTAGAGTGGTGGTTGCCAGGGGCTGGTGAAGGGGAAAATGGAAAGTTGCTAATAACAGGTCCAAAATTTCAGTTACGCAAAAATGCGTAAGTCTTAGAGATCTGCTGTAAAACATAGTGCCTATAGATAATACTGTATCATATACTTAAAAATCTGTTAAGAGGATAAATCTCATGATAAGTGTTCTTACCACAATAAACTAAAAAATTTTTTAAAGCCAGGAAGAGTTATATTTGTCTTAAGTGTGGTGGACACATTTGGAAATGATCTGCTTAACTTATTACAATCCAATTGTTCTGAAATCACCCCTGGCCTACAGGTAGGACTTGATAGCCATATTTGCTGTATGTGGACCGCCCACATTGGCCAAAGATGTTTGCACCAGGAAGGGGTATCTTTTCAAACTGAACTGTAGCTGTAGTTCCCAGCTACGCTCTGCTGGGAACTTGAAGGTAAGACCAAGTAACTGTCATTCAATTGGACTGGTCTCTTATCAGAGGATAAGTAAACAGGAATCTTGATGGTCAGATTGGATGCAATGAATCAGATACACAGAGAGAAGCAGAGTAAGTGATGAAAAAGACTACCTTTAGTTCCTTTTGGCCTTCCAGGACCTGGTTCCAGCCTTTCCTTAGGCTGATTGCCCCTTGGGTTTTATGAAATGATGATGATGATGATAAAATGTCTTTCTTAAAATTTGACATTGATTTCTGCTATTTGCTTCTAAGAGGACTGACTAAACCACCTAAGATGTGCTGAGTTATTAAATCATAATATTTGGAAGACTTTGTAAACCATTTTAAACAATATAAGTATTACATGATTATTATTGGAAAATGTCCTAATTCAAGAAGGGTGACTATGAGGTAGAACAATGTAGGAGGCACTCAGGAGCAGATAGGATCCTTAGTTAGAATCTCTTTAGTATTCTGTGTAAATGTGTGTTACTCTACTACCTCTAGTCAATTTTGCTTTCAGTCTAGTAATAACAGGAGAAATGGAAATACATTTGGCCTAAGAATGGTCTAATTTAACATTTTTAAGGCAAATAATTTTTGTTCTCTAAATATTTTTGAAAGTGACTTATAAAAATCCAGTAACATAATAACCTAAGAGAATTAGTGGCAATCCTGAATCTTCATATATATAAAAAAGATCAATTGATAGAACTGAAATTAGTGATTGAAAAAAGGAAGCATAATAGTAATTACTAGCAAATATTCTTAAAAAAATTTTTTTTCTTTATTTGTGACATATAAATGTGTATTTTGTGTCTGCTTTCTGACCTGAGGGCCAAGGATGCCTGGTCTGGGTGTGGGGATGCCGGGAGATTTAAAGAAAATGATTCTTAAGTTCATATATATACCAGGCATAATCCATAGATGTGATAAAGGCATTAATTTGTATTAAAAACAATACTTATTAAATAGTTACATGGACTATATATAATTCTCAGAAGCCTAGATATTATCCCCATATTATAAATGAGATCTCTGGGGTTTGGAGTGATTTAATAACTTGTTCGGGCTTCCTTGGTGGCTCAGATGGTAAAGAATCTGCCTGCAGTGCAGGAGACCTGGGTTTGATCCCTGGGTTGGGAAGATCCCCTGGAGAAGGGAATGGCTACCCACTCCAGTATTTTTGCCTGGAGAATTCCATGCACAGAGGATTTTGTGGGCTACAGTTCATGGGGTTGCAAAGAGTCAGACATGACTAGGTGACTAACACACACACACAGTAACTTGTTCAATGTTAAACAGGTAGTAAGTGGTAGAACTAATTTGCTTCTAGTCAGTATCAGTCCTGAGGTCTGAACTATCATATTACTTTACTTCCAGTATAAATATGATTAGGTTGAACCATAAGAAATTGCCATTTGTTTAGATTGAGCACGTGCAAATATTAGCAATTTCAGAATTCAACCTGAAATTAATTTTAACTATTAGCTTATATAAAGCACTAATTTGCTTATACACATAATCAAATCTAATGTATTTTAGTGATGTATGTTTTCTTATAATTCAGAAACCAAAAATACAGCTACTGTCTTATAGTGGATATCTTAGCCTGGGTTTCTAGAAACATAGAGCTAGAGCTGGAGATTAAATTCCTCAGCTTTATTGGAAAGTGAAACATTAGAACAACAATAAAGAAAAGAAGAAGTGAAGCAGGGGAGAAAGAAAAGCGAATAATAGATTGTAAATTTCTGAGCTTGCCACAGCTCAAAACACACACACACACACACACACACACACACACACACACACACACACACAGCTGACTTCTCAGGCATACAGGTCATCTTCTTCTGCACATTCTACCAGTACAGTTCAGTTCAGTTCAGTTCAGTTCAGTTGCTCAGTCATGTCCGACTCTTTGTGACCCCATGAATCGCAGCACGCCAGGCCTGCCTGTCCATCACCAACTCCCGGAGTTCACTCAGACTCATGTCCATCGAGTCCGTGATGCCATCCAGCCATCTCATCCTCTGTCGTCCCCTTCTCCTCCTGCCCCCAATCCCTCCCAGCATCAGAGTCTTTTCCAATGAGTCAACTCTTCACATGAGGTGGCCAAAGTACTGGAGTTTCAGCTTTAGCATCATTCCTTCCAAAGAAATCCCAGGGTTGATCTTCTTCAGTATGGACTGGTTGGATCTCCTTGCAATCCAAGGGTCTGTCAGAAACCTGAAGGCTGAGGAGTTAATCTGCTGGTTCTTTCCTGTTTTCTCACTCTCACTGATCAAAGTTCACCCTCTCTAGGTTAATTTATCTGGTCTCTCTCTGTGGGCAGATCACCTTCATCATCCACGTCTGGAAGTTATAGAAGCCAGAGCCCACCATGGGTTCAGTCTGACTGGACGATATGACTAGATGATATCTGCTGTGAGTTCTTTTTAAAATTTTGTCTATGTATTATTTTTGGCTGTGCTGGGTCTTTGCTGCTGTATGCGGGCTTTCTCTGGTTGGGGTGAGCAGGGTCTACTTTCCAGTTCCATTGCGCAGGCTTCTCATTGTGTGGCTTTTCTTATTGCACAGCACCAGGCTCTAGGCACACAGGCTTCAGGAGTTGCAGGGCATGGGCTCAGTAGTTGAACTCCTGGGCTCTAGAGCACAGGCTCAGTAGTTGTGGCACACAGACTGTTCTGCTCTGCGGCATGTGGGGTCCTCCTGGACCAGGTTGAACCCGTGTCCCCTGCATTGGCAGGCGGGCTCTTATCCACGGTACCACCAGGAAAGTCCCATTGCTGTGAGTTCTGATGCAGGAGGTTGACTGAAGTGCTGACACCCAGTCCTCACGCCAGAGAGTCCTGAGACACAGTGTTGGTACCTGCAACAGCAACAACTGAGTTGTTTCATTGAGCAAGGAGTTGATGCCCAGAGGGCAGGGTGAACCAAGCAAATCTAGGGAGGGTCATAAACTAGATCTGATATATGAGAACCTCAATTTTATTGGCAGGTTTGAAGAATTCCTGGTACTCTTAAAAAAACTGAAAAATGAGAGAAGAACACAGCATTTTCTCCTGTGAATAGGTTAATAATTATTTTCTACTTCGTTTCTTGGGTTACCTTACTATAAGCCATTCCTAATGAAATCACAGTTCAAACATTGTGCTTTTGGGAAGCGGACTTCTCCCACCCCCAGCTCTTGTTTCTGCCCCAAGAACCGTAGCAAACAAAAAACCTAGTCTGCAATTCAGGAAAGATGGACTAAGAACCTTATCTGGTACAAAAAGGAAAGTTGCATCATTTTTAAATATCCAAGGCTTATCCATCTTTGAGAAAAGATGTTTGCAGTTTTTAAAGCCCTCCAGTGACCATGACTTTGCCCTTTACTCTCATTGGAAAGGTAGTACCTTCCATGATACAGTGCCTCTAAGCACAGCTATACGAACTAAATCTTGAGAATGCTCAATTCCCCAGACCGCGTTTCTATTGTTGTTGGATGAGTCTCATTTCAATATTGGCTAGAAACGACCTTTCGTAGTTCATCCATTCTGAATTGCCCATAGCTTGCAGTATTAGGATGTCAGCCAAATTGAAGAAAATGTAATCTTAGAACGCAGTGTATTACTAATTTTCTCCCCTCTCTTTAGATAGGTTTTCCAAGTAAAGCCTAACGATAGGAAAAATGAGTGGGGCAGAGGAGACAAGGCGAAGGAGATTTTCTGGAATCCCATGCTCTGAGGTTGCCATTGCACTGTGCGGCCATATGGCACCTGCCAGTCGCATTGCCCCTGATGTCCAGCTCAGTGATGGCAGGACAGTCCCTTCAGGTGGAGAACAAATGACAAGATGGTATGCCTGTCTGCCTGTGTAAGGAAACTCTGTGTGAATACAACACTTCATGAAAAATCATGCTTGTTCTTTTCTTTCATGAACAAAACTCCCTTTCCCACCTAAAACCTGCCACAGAGCAAAGACATGATGGAAAATGTCTCCACACCAGGGAGTTTGAGATCCCTGGAAACCTATTTACTTGGCATGTATCTTTCACAACTATTAGGTTTTGTAGTTTGAAGACTCTTTATAACTTTAATTGTAGTTCAGTGTGGAGCTGGCTTAAATTCAGTAGTTAAAGGTCAAAATACAATTACATAAGGAATTGGCAACCTAGATCAATTTGAAAGTGGCTCACATTTTCATCGTATTCTTTCATGGCCCCAGATTTGAGTATTTCTTAGAGAGAAATATTATATATATACATATATAATACATATATTATATATATATGGAGGAAAATGAAATGAATTTCCAACATTCTGTGGTGATATGACAAATAACAGCATGATTTTTTTTTAAGTTCATAGTAGAAACTTGGACAATATCTTATTTTCCTAGTAACTCCTTATCCCTCCATCCCCAGAACTATACTGCTTAGGTGAGGCCTTTTTAGTTTCTCTATATTTCATTTTTGAAATACTGGGAGCACAGAAATGGTCAAAGGCACATAAGCTAAAAAAAAGACAGACTGAAATGTTTGTATCTGACTACAAGTTTACTGATTAGGGAGTAACAAATATTAAATTCTAGAAATACTTTAGGTCAAAGTCTTGGAGTTTTCATATAAAATGCAACCTTTTAGAATCATTTAACTCTATTCAACATCATTATTATTTGTAACACTTGATGCCTGGCCAGTGACAGGTAGTCTGGAAGAGAAGATATCCTACTTTGTCTAACCTTGAGTGAAGCAACATGCTAATGACATTCCTAAATCACTTCATGCATCCCCAAGACTTTTTCAATTCACAACAACCCTGTGACATAGGTGGGTCCAATATTGTTTTTCAGGAAAACTGAAATTCCAAGGAAAAACTTTGCTTGCCTAAGATTATCCAAGAAGTGGTGTATGGGACTTAAATATACAATACCAGACCACCTTACCTGCCTCCTGAGAAACCTGTGTGCCCATCAAGAAGCAACAGTTAGAACTGGACATGGAACTGCAGACTGGTTCCAAATTGGGAAAGGAGTACGTCAAGGCTGTATATTGTCACCCTGCTTATTTGACTTATGTGAAGAGTACATCATGTGAAATGCTGGGCTGGATGAAACACAAGCTGGAATCAAGATTGTCAGAAGAAATATCAAAACCCAAGGTATGCAGATGATACCACTCTCATGGCAAAAAGCAAAGAGGAACTAAAGAGCCTCTTAATGAAGCTGAGAGAGGAGAGTGAAAAAGCTGGCTTAAAACTCAACATTCAGAAGACTTAGATCATGGCATCTGGTCATGTCACTTCATGGCAAATAGATGGGGAAACAATGCAAACTGATAGACTTTATTTTCTTGGGCTCCAAAATCACCGCAGATGGTGACTGCAGCCTTGAAACTAAAATATGCTTGCTGCTTGGACAAAAAGCTGTGACCAACCTAGACAGCATATTAAAAAGCAGAGACATTACTTTGCCAACAAAGGTCTGTATAGTCAAAGCTATGGTTTTTCCAGTAGTCATGTATGGATGTGAGAGTTGGATCATAAAGAAGGCTGAGCACTGAAGAACTGATGCTTTTGAACTGTGGTGTTGGAGAAGACTCTTGAGAGTCCTTTGGACTGCAAGGAGATCCAACCAGTAAATCCTAAAGGAAATTCACCCTGAATATTCATTGGAAGGACTGATGCTGAAGCTAAATCTCCAATACTTGGGCTATGTGATGGGAAGAGCCAACTCTTTGGAAAAAACTTTGATGCTGGGAAAGATTGAAAGCAGGATGAGAAGGGGATGACAGAGGTTGAGATGGTTGGATGGCACCACCAGCTTGATGGACATGAGTTTGAGCAGCTCTGGGAGATGGTGAAAGATAGGGAAGCCTGTCATGCTGCATTTCATGGGGTCGCAAAGATTCGGACATGACTGACCGACTCAACAACAACAACAACAATGTATTTTTCAGTGTGGGACTTCAGTGGTACTGTGTACAGTTGTCGTCAGCCGCAGGGCAAGACACAAACATTTAGATTAAGCTACAGACAATAAACAGTAGGTAAGTTAATGATGGTTGTTGTTGTTCAGGTTAATGGTAGCTATTTATAAGTCATCCTGAGTAGGTTGTTTCATCTGCTGAAGCTGGAGCTGCTCAACTGGTGCTCCAAATTTCAAGCAGGTCAGTTGCTAAAAAGAATCATGAAAATAGATAATTCATGTACTCTGTGTGTGTGTGTGAGTTCTTGTAGACATGAGCATATATTATGTACACACACATATATTCAATAGGCCCACACATACATTTTTGTACCTTATCAATCATCTACTTTTGTCAAACATTATTCTAAGTGCCAAGAGAACAGTGCTAAGCAGTAATAAAAAAAAAAGTACGTATTAAATTTACAATAAGATACATTTTTGGTTTCTGATTGTCAAAATTTTGCTAGTTATATTTAAAAAAATAGTGATGGACACTCATATGCCATTCTTGATAACATAAAGAGGTACCAACTTTGGGGAGAGAATTTTGGTAATATGTATCTAAGGCGTTAAAAATGTGCTGTAGAATCAGCTGTTCAACTCCTAGGAATGTATCCTATAGACATCAGGAGGTGCTCAACTGTATTGTACATTTGAAAGTTGCTAAGAGAGTGGATCTTAAAAGTTCTCATCACAAGGGAAAAATTTGTAACTATATGTGGTGATGGATGTTAACTAAAATTATTATGGTAATCATTTTATAGTATATACATAGGTCATTATACAATAAAGCTAGTACAGTATGGCAATCATATCTCAATGAAATTTTTTTAAATGAAGCTGTGGAACAGATAAGAAATTGCATATTTGGGCCTGAGGGACACTTGAAGCCCACAGATGTGTTTTCTTTAGATTGCATGCTTTGTTTTGGTTTGATTTTGGGGGCCAGTGGGTTGTATTAAATTTTAATTCCTTTAAGATGGCCAGTTTAGACATTGGCTCCATGACTCCTTATTGTCTTAAACAAGTCTGGTTCAAACATTTATTTACTCACCTGGTCCCTGTAGGCTTTTGAAACTGAAAATTTTGGATTAAATTTTTTCTGAGACCAATGTCAATTATGTTTATTTTCCACTGGAACACACTCCGCTGCTCCCTCCCCCTCAAAGTGAGGTGATCAAGATTTAACTTGTAGGAAGTTTGATTAATGTTTATAAGATAGAAAAACTATAAATGTAATAGTTAATAGAATGTAATAATAAAAAAGATAATGAGAGTTATCATATATTTACTCTGATGTGATTATTCTAGATGGTTTACATACATTAATGCATTTAATACTTGTGGCAATCCTACAGTTCTAACAATAGTGGTAAGAACTCTTATTACTCTTATTTTGTGGGTGAGGAAGCTGCCACAAAGATAAGTGATTTTTCCAAAGGTTTAGGTAGAGGGTAGGATCAAAATTTGATTTCAGAGAGTCTGCCTCCCTTTTTAACCAATATACTTAACTCTAGTATATTCATAAAATGGAATTCTATTCAGCCATTAAGTATACTAGGAAAGTGTTCAGGAGAACAGACTTTAAAGTGTTTGAGGTAGTTCTCTTATCATGTGAAATCCTGAGTATTATCTCATTTTTTTCTCATTTAGATTTTCTAATAATGAATATGTATGTAATGTTTCTAAAATAGACATAAAATGTTATTTAAAGAAGAAGAAGAGCCAAGAGAAGGTTTTGTATTAAAAGAAGAATAATAGCAATTCAAACTGGGCTGCATTCTCTGGTGTCCTCTGTGACATGTCACCTTTGAATGTGCACAAGGCCACTGCAAGAGGATCATCCCTTACAAAGCTTTAAGCCTAGTCTAAAACAGCCCAAATGCCCATCTTCTTTTTCTGATGCAAACCATGCATATATTCACACCATGAGCAATAGCACGTGAATGTCCCAAGTAAAACTTAGAGAACAAACTAAAACACTTAATATACCCCTGTAGAGGGAGATGAAATCAAAACTGTAGTATTCACCAGAAGTCCTCATTCTTTTATGATAGGCACTAAAGCAGTGACCCTATAAGTTGGTGTATCTGAGATTCCAGCTGCAACACACTGAGGACAGTACCTGGAAGCTTTGCTTATTTCTGGAATATTGCTGTGTTCAACTCTGAATACGGTAACTGGTATTAATGTCCTTTGTGGCATCCATGACATATGCACATATGGGAATGGTAGACAACTTCAAGGAGACATGGTAGGAGGTTCAGTCTCATATATATGCTCAATCCCTTCAAGACTAGAACCCTCCATGTATGATTTATCAAAGACCATTGCTAGATAGTAACATCAGAAAGTGATACCATGGATCCCAACAGGTAGTGGCTTCTAAGTCTCCACAGTTTGGAGGCACATTTGCCTTCAAAAACAAAATATCCAGAATGAGCAGTTGTTGTTGTTGTTCACTTTGCTAAGTCGACTTTGACTCTTTGTGATCCCATGAACTGCAGCACATCAGGCTTCCCCGTCCTTCACTATCTCCTGGAGACTGCTCAAACTCATGTCCATTGCGTCAGTGATGTCATCCAACCATCTCATTTGCTGTAGTCCCCTTCTCCTGCTGTCCTCAATCTTTCTAGCCTCAGAGTCTTTTCCAATGAGTCATCTCTTCTCATCAAGCAGCCAAACTATTGGAGCTTCAGCTTCAGTATCAGTCCTTCCAATGAATAATCTGGATTGATTTCCTTTAGGACTGACTCAGAGAAGGCATTGGCACCCCACTCCAGTACTCTTGCCTGGAAAATCCCATGGATGGAGGAGCCTGGTGGGCTGCCGTCCATGGGGTTGCTAAGAGTCAGACATGACTGAGCGACTTCACTTTCACTTTTCACTTTCATGCATTGGAGAAGGAAATGGCAACCCACTCCAGTGTTCTTGCCTGGAGAATCCCAGGGACGGGGGAGCCTGGTGGGCTGCCGTCTATGGGGTTGCACAGAGTTGGACATGACGGAAGTGACTTAGCAGCAGCAGCAGCAGCAGCAGGACTGACTGGTTTGATCTCCTTGCAGTCCAAATGAGCAGAGCACCAGTGAAGTGAAAGAGCAGGTTCCATTGCAAGTGAAATGTGCAGATCTGAAAAAAGATGTCTCTGAATGAAGCACAAATGTAAACCACTGGGATAGTGTGAAGAGCTCACAGTGTTGAGACCATTGCTATACAGTAAGTTATATTCAAAGTCCATGTTGTTACACAAAATTCAGGTGTTGTGAAAAATACGTTTAGAGGAGCTAAGTAAGTTCACTTTTAAAATAATGGGTGTGTACTAATTTGTGTCAAATACCAATGAGGTATCCAAAGATAGGCAAAGGCTAATTCTTAATAGCCTTGTAGGGCCACCCAAGATGAAAGGGTCATAGTGGAGAGTTCTGACAAAATGTGGTCCTCTGGAGGACGGAATGGCAAACCATTCAGTATCCTTGCCTTGAGAACCCCATGAACAGTATGAAAAGGCAAATATATATAACACTGAAAGAGGAACTCCCCAGGTCGGTAGGTGCCTAGTATGCTACTGGAGAAGAGTGGAGAAATAACTCCAGAAAGAATGAAGAGACAGAGCCAAAGCAAAAACAATGCCCAGTTGTGGATGTGACTAGGGATAAAAGTAAAGTCTGATTCTGTAAAGAAAAATGGAGCACAGAAGTCTGGAATGTTAGGTCCAAGAAGTTGGTGATGAACAGGGAGGCCTGGAGTGCTGCAGTCCATGGGGTCACAAAGAGTTGGACTCGACTGAGCGACTGAACTGAACTGAACTGAACTGAAACAGGAGATGGCAAGAGTGAACATCAGCATTTTAGGAATGAGTGAACTAAAATGGATCAGAATGGGTGAATTTAATTCAGATGCCATTATATCTACTACTGTGGGCAAGAATCCCTTAAAAGAGTCCAAAATACAGTACTTGGATGCAGTCTCAAAAACAACAGAATGATCTCTGAACATTGCCAAGGAAAATCTTTTAATATCACAGTAATCCAAGTCTATGCCCCAACCACTAATGCCAAAGAAGATGAAATTGAATGGTTCTATGAAGACCTATAAGACCTTCTAGAATTAACACCAAAAAAAGATATCCTTTCTATCATAGGGGACTATAATGCAAAAGTAGGAAGAGATACCAGCAGTAACAGGCAAGTTCAGCCTTGGATTACAAAATGAAGGAGGGCAAAGCCTAGCAGAGTTTTCCAGGAGAACCCACTGGTCATAGTAAACACTCTCTTCCAACAACACAAGAGACGACTCTACACATGAACATCACCATATGGTCAATACTGAAATCAGACTGCTTATACTCTTTGCTGCCTGAGATGGAGAAGCTCTATACAGCCAGCAAAAAAAAAAAAAAAAAAAGACTGGGAGCTGACTGTGGCTCAGATCATGAACTCCTTATTGCAAATTCAGACTTAAATTGAAGAAAGTATGGAAAAACATAGACCATTCAGGTATGACCTAAATCAAATCCCTAACAATTATACGGTGGAAATGACAAATAGATTGAAGGGATTAGATCTGATAGAGTACCTGAAGAATGATGGACAAAAGTTCATGACACTGTACAGAAGGTAGTGATCAAGAAGGTGGTGATCCCCAAGAAAAAGAAATGCAAAAAGTCAAAAAGGATGTCTGAGGAGGCCTTACAAATACCTGAGAAAAGAAGAAAAGCTAAAGGCAAATGAAAAAAGGAAAGATATACCCATCTGAATGCAGAGTTTCAAAGAGTAGCACAGAGAGGTAAGAAAGCCTTCCTCAGTGATCAATGCAAAGAAATAGAGGAAAACAATAGAATGGGAAAACAAGAGAGCTCTTCAAGAAAATTAGAGATGCCTAGAGAACATTCCATACAAACAAGGAAACAAAAAAGGACAGAAATGGCATGAATCTAACAGAAGCAGAAGATATTAAGAAGAGGTGGCAAGAATACACAGAAGAACTATACAAAAAAGATCTTCATGACCCAGATAACCACAATGGTGTGATCACTCACATAGAGCCAGACATCCTGGAATGCAAAGTCAACTGGGCCTTAGAATGATTCACTACGAATAAAGCTAGTGGAGGTGATGGAATTCCAGTTGAGCTATTTCAAATCCTAAAAGATGATGCTGTTAAAAATGCTGCACTCAATATTCCAGTAAATTTGGAAAACTCAGCAGTGGCCACAGGACTGAAAAAGGTCAGTTTTCATTCCATTCTCAAAGAAAGGCAATGCCAAAGAATGTTTAAACTACCGCACAATTGCACTTATCTCATATATTAGCTAGCAAAATAATGCTCAAAGTTCTCCAAACTAGGCTTCAACAGTACATGAACCAAGAACTTCCAGATGTTCAGGTTGGATTTAGAAAAGGCAGATAAACCAGAGATCAAATTCCAACATCCACTGGATCATAGAAAAAGCAAGAGAGTTCCAGAAAAACATCTACTCCTGCTTTATTGACTACTCTAAAGCCTTTGACTGTGTGGATCACAATAAACTGTGGAAAATTCTTCAAGAGATGGTAATACCAGACCACCTTACCTGCCTCCTGAGAAATCTGTATGCAGGTTAAGAACCAACAGTTATAACTGGACATGGTTCCAAATTTGGGAAGGAGTACATCAAGGCTGTATATTGTCACCCTGCTTATTTAACATATGAAGAGTACATCATGCAAAATGCTAGGCTGGATGAAGAACAAGCTGGAATCAAGATTGCTGGGAGAAATATCAATAATCTCAGATACACTGATGATACTTCCCTTACGGCAGAAAGTGAAGAGAACTAAAGAGCCTTTTGGTGAAAGAGGAGAGTGAAAAAAGTTGGGTTAAAACTCAACATTCGAAAAACTAAGATCATGGCTTCTGGTCCCATCACTTCTTGGCAAATAGGGAAACAATGGAAAGAGTGAGAGATTTTATTTTGGGGGGCTCCAGAATCACTGCAGATGGTGACTGCAGCCATGAAATTTAAAGATGCTTGTTCCTTGCAAGAAAAGCTATTACCAACCTAGACAGCATATTAAAAGCAGAGACATTACTTTATTGAGAGAGGTGTGTCTAATCAGTTTAGTTCAGTTCAGTTGCTGAGTCGTGTCTGACTCTTTGATACCCCATGGACTGCAGCAAGCCAGGTCTCCCGGTCCATCACCAGCTCTGGAGTTTTCTCAAACCCATGTCCATCGAGTCAGTGATGTCATCCAACCATCTCATCCTCTATTGTCTGCTTCTCCTGCTTTCAGTCTTTCCCAGCATTAGGGTCTTTTCCAGTGAGTCAGCTCTTTGCATCAGGTGGCCAAAGCATTGGAGTTTCAGCTTCAACATCAGTCCTTCCAATGAACACCCAGGACCGATCTCTTTTAGAATGGACTGGTTGGATCTCCTTGCTGTCCAAGGGACTCTCAAGAGTCTTCTCCAACACCACAGTTCAAAAGCATCAATTCTTTGGTGCTCAGCTTTCTTTATGGTCCAACTTTCACATCCATACATGACTACTGGAAAAACCATAGCCTTGACTAGATGGACCTTTGTTGGCAAAGTAATGTCTCTGCTTTTTAATATGCTGTCTAGGTTGGTCATAACGTTTCTTCCAAGGAGTAAGCATCTTTGCCCTGCTTTATTTTGTACTCCAAGGCCAAACTTAATATGTAAAATAACTTTTAAAAAATCCTTAGGAAATGTCAAGGTAAATAATTTTTTTCTTTCTGTGCTTCATTTGAAATGATTTATACAAAATCTTCTTCTGTAGTAATCTTCATGACGTTTCAGAGACTGAGATACTTGTTTTGGTTTCAAAATAGTCTCACTATCTTTTCCTTTATAACCATGCTTGGTGTCTTCACAAATATCACAAATATCAAGACTTTTACATAGGCTTTCCCTTAATTTATTAAATAGTAAACAGATATTGATGAATAAAATCTTTACCTAACATTTTGAAGTATTAGTAAGATTTCTAAAACTCTATTTCAAACATACTTTGGACATTAGTCGGTTCATTATGCATGTAGTCATTCAAAATAGCACCTGAAACACACTTATAACTAAATTCAAGTCTGCCAAAATCACAGTATAAACTTGGAATATAAATTTAAGCCAGATAATCGAATTTTTGCACCTTCTTTGCAGCAGTTTTTGCTCTGAATCATTTTTTTCACTTTATTTCTTTAGATGTGGACTTTGCGTGTCTTTGTTTTTAGCCCAAATGCCTCTGATATTTAAGAAGAAATCATCTTCAGTAGGAAAAACTGTTCTGTTTCTCCAAAATTTACATTTTAGACAACTAGTTCCTTTGTATAGCTGTTACCACTGCATTCCAGACTACTGATAAGCTTTCATTAATCAGCCGTCTGTTCTTAGTTAAAATATTTCAGAATTTAAAAATAATAAATCAGTTTTGAGTGTACATTCCTCTTGGTGCTTGAAACTTCCCCAAATACTGACAAGGTAGACTTAATGACAGCTTTTTCTACTATAAACTTATTCATCTTACAGTGCATGTAGTTATGATAGTCATAAATGTGGCAAGACAGACACAATAAGAAGATAATGTTGATTAAATAGAGATAAAAAATCCCAATAAACACTTGTTTGCCATAGGACACTTGAAGGGGATTTTTACTTAATTATTTTACTTGGATCTGCTAGTGGACTGAATTGTAATGGAAGCAGGTACCTTAAAGAGCATGGGAAGGTTGTTAGGGATATAAGGGTTAGCTTATATGTTGCAGATGTGAGGTGCATAATGAAGCATTTCATATTATTGCACATTTTTAATTTGCTTTTTTCATAAAAACCTGAATGCTTTTTCTCTGTCCTCTGTGCATTAGAGTTGAGTAAAAAAATCCACTACTTAAAAAAAAATGTATTTTTAATTGGAGAATATTACCTTACAATATTATGATGGTTCCTGCCATACATCAACATGAATCAGCCATACATCAATATATGTATGTCCCCTCCGTCTTAAACCACCTCCCTCCTCATCCCTACTAGTTTGAGAGTGGAGAAATTGAATGACAAACAGAAATCACTTACTAAGTTTTCTTTTCATGTGTAAAAGGCAACACTTAAAAAAGTGTGACTTTTATTACATCTGCTAAGTTAGAGTAGTATTTTTCTACTCGAGGTCATGGTACCATATGTATGTCACTCCCTTTTTTCACATGCAGTAAAATTCCAGATAAGCTGAGGGAAATGAACTTCCTCCTCTCCATAACCAATGTTCATGGAGGGAAGAGGAAAGAAAAGATTGACTTAATCAGTGAGAAAAAGTTCATTTCCAGGGACACTAACATTGAGAGAGCAAGCTCAGGTACTGCTGATGACTCAGTGTTGACAGGAAAGCCAACAAAGGCTTTTCTAAAGTGAATAATTTGGTAATGTCATGTTAGGTGGCAAAGCACTTAATTACCCTTAATAATTTATAATTCTAGTGGTCAGAATATATGTTGCAGATGTGAGATGCATAAAAACACATCTCATATTATTACACATTTTTAGTTTGCTCTTTTCATAAAAACCTGAATGCTTTTTAAAGTCATCTGTGTATTAGAGTGGAGTAAAAAAAAAATCCACTACTTTTTTTTAAATTGGAGGATAATTACTTTACTATATTGTGATAGTTTCTGCCATACATCAACCTGAATCAGCCATAGGTATACATATGTCCCCTCCCCCTTAAACCGCCTTCCCACCTCCCTTCCCATCCCTGCTTTTATAGCACTGTGTCTTCAGTTCCTGCCTTAGTCTGTTCAGGCTGCTACAACAAAAATACCATAAACTGTGTGGCTTAAAAAGAGCCATTTATTTTCCTTAATCCTGGAGGCTGGAAAGTCCAAGATGCCAGCAGATTCCTTGTTTGATGAGAGTCTGCTTCCTGGTTCACAGATGATCGTCTTCTTGCTGTGTCCTCACAAGGGAGCTCTCTGGGGTCTCTGCTATAAAAGCACTAATCCCATTCATAGGAGCTCCAATTTCAGGACCTAATCACCTACCATAGGTTCGTTCTACCTCCAAATGCCACTCTGGAGATTAATTCTCAACATGTGACTTTTGGGGGGTAGGGGACACACAAACATTTATTCTATATCAGCTTTCTATACATCCACTTTTTTTTCTCTTCACCAGAAAATATTTCAAGAAATAAATTGTGATTGTTATTTTTTGAAGTACTTTCTACAGTTGCCCCCTCCCCTGCAGCTTGTGTTTGGAATTGTATCAGCTGCTGTGAAAAATGTAGTAGAATTAAAACATGTGTTTCCTATTGGGGCTGCCCATAGCCTATAAAGAGTCTGTGTGTAAATTTGAAAAAGATGCCCCTTTCCCTGGCAGTCACAGCCCCGAACCAGGGTCCAAGACTGGAGGGTAGAACACTGGCCAGACTTCAGCCCCTGCTCACGCCTCATCTGGCTGTGTGGGACAACCCAACCAGCAAGACACGGGGCCTTGTTCCTAGCTTCCCCTCTGGAGTCTTCACTGAAGCTGGGGAGAGTGGTAGATAGGCAGCAACTAGAACACCCCGTGGTATGTAACTAAATGTGGGATTATGTGGTTTGGACTGAGAGTGGAGACATGGAGAAAATGAAAACAGTGGAGAGGAAGAGTTTCTGCTCTGTGTAAGCATTTTGATTTCATTTCAAAACATGGAAGTTCATTTGGGTCTTGCTCAGCTTGGTGCAAATTTACCCTGACTAGCATTTGCGGAGAAGCAAAGGCCCCTCTCTAAAATGTATGAGCTCCCGAGGTTCATGTACTTTCCAAGGAAGAAAGAAGGGACGTTCCAAATGACTGATATTGGATTTTCCACCACATTTTGGCAGATGGAGGTTCAAGCTGGTTCTAATTAAATCTGAGAAAATCAAGAAATGTGCCAGGCATTATGATAAGTATTGAACACACATTTGAACTTACAGATGATCCGCAAAACACTCTCTTGAGGATACTGCTTTTCATGGCAGCTGCATTTTACAGATGAGAAAACTGAAGCTTAAAAGAGTTTAGTAACTTGTCACCAGCTGGTAAATGGCAGTGCCCTCATTCAAACTGGGCAGCACCCAAAGGTATCACTACGTGGCCACACTGCCTGGCTCTACCAGGGCTGATTCCACAAGCAGACAGGCTCAGCAGGCAACTTTATGAACTAGTAGTTCTGGCAGAAACTGAAGGACTTTTGTTAAAATATTGGTATTGTGACTAGAGGAAAAATAGGAATAGCACATGACCAATATCCATATTCCTTGAGGTCCACATAGACTAAACTGGGTATGGTGTATATGCTCAGTCGTATGTCCAACTCTGCGAGCCCACGGGCTGCAGCCTGCCAGGCTTCTCTGTCCATGGAATTTCCCACGCAAGAATATTGCAGTGAGTTGCCATTTCCTTCTCCCAAACTGGGTGTAGT
The DNA here is from genome assembly GCF_042477335.2 of Ovis canadensis. Taxonomy (NCBI): domain Eukaryota; kingdom Metazoa; phylum Chordata; class Mammalia; order Artiodactyla; family Bovidae; genus Ovis; species Ovis canadensis. The sequence goes on from NC_091260.1 coordinate 38,911,029, forward strand.
TATGACATATCATGTAAGGTAAGCCTATATACATATGACATGTGGAGCATGTCTTCTACATATGCTAATATTGACATACATAAAAACAGCTCAGGTGATTTTCAAAGCCCTTAAAGACTTCCTGGATCCTACTTGTTAATTGTCAATATTTAACTTACTATTTTGACTTTATTTATGCCTTTCCCCACATATATTTTCCATTCACATCTCCATTACTGAGCAAGAAGAAGGCATGGGTGTAGGCGTATGGGCAAGAATTAGGTATTAAGCCTGAAGGCTGGGGAACCTGCACAAGAGCCAGTGGGAGGTGATACTGAGCCAGGCTAAAGGATCTTGCTGGCCTGCATGGAGAGCTTGAGGGGGGCTCTGAGGCGTAAACCCCTGAAGTTCTAATACTGTCCAAGGCAGGAGGAGGGGGCTCTCTGTTGACAGATCCAGGTTCACATTCAAATTGGTTCTAATTAAATCTGAGAGAAGGAAAATGAAGGAAGGTGAAATTACCCCCATCCTAAATGTCATAGAAAAGGAGACAACAGAACTTATCTTCCAAGCTGAGACCTTTTAGAGGGTGAAAGGGGATTACTGTAGGTATGAGATATGTTAGTCCCCAGAAAACTGGAAAATAAGGCTTACATATCCCATATCTCTAGTTATTTTTCTTTGTATAGTATTTTAGAGCTTAGCAAGGTACCCATTTCTGTATTTAGGATATACTAAGCATCAACCACCATAGGCTCAATTGAATGATTTATTTTATTCTTCCTGAGATAGCCTTTTTTTTTAAGAGAAAATATTTCCATTTGAAGTTTATCAAGAATGCTATACTTCACTCATATGTACTTTAGTCTCTTTTATGAATTGGGTTACCCAAGACTTGGATCAGGAAGTCAAAGGTGAGAGGAAGAAATAATCAGGGAAGTCAAGTGGGATGTCCCCAGGTGAATTCCTTAAATGCATACTTGCCAGATTGGTCTTCAAAGCCTTAGATAATACATACTGTCAATCTTCCTTCTTATCTGCTCTCTCCACTCCTCTGCTCAACCACCCCTACCTCACATACCTTCATCTGCCTTCAGTTCAGTTGCTCAGTCATGTCCAACTCTTTGCGACCCCATGGACTGCAGCACGCCAGGCCTCCCTGTCCATTACCAACTCCCGGAGCTTGCTCAAACTCATGTCCATCGAGTCAGCAATGCCATCTTCTCCTCCTGCCTTCAATCTTTCCCAGCTGCTGCTGCTAAGTCGCTGTAGTCATGTCTGACTCTGTGTGACCCCATAGATGGCAGCCCACCAGGCTCCGCCATCTCTGGGATTCTCCAGGCAAGAAAACTGAAGTGGGTTGCCATTTCCTTCTCCAATGCATGGAAGTGAAAAGTGAAAGTGAAGTTGCTCAGTCGTGCCCGACTCTTAGCGACCCCGTGGACGGCAGCCCACCAGGCTCCTCCGTCCATGGCATTTTCCAGGCAAGAGTACTGGAGTGGGTTGCCATTGCCTTCTCCGTCTTTCCCAGCATCAGGGTCTTTTTCAGTGAGTCAGCTCTTCACATCAGGTGACCAAAGCATTGGAGCTTCAACTTCAGCATCAGTCTTTCCAATGAACACCCAGGGCTGATCTCCTTTAGAATGGACTGGTTGGATCTCCTTGCAGTCCAAGGGACTCTCAAGAGTCTTCTCCAACACCACACTTCAAAAGCATCAATTCTTTGGTGCTCAGCTTTCTTTATGGTCCAACTCACACATCCATACATGACTACTGGAAAAACCATATCTTTGACTAGACGGACCTTTGTTGGCAAAGTAATGTCTCTGCTTTTTAATCTGCTGTCTAAGTTGGTCATAGTGCTCCTTCTAAGGAGCAAGCGTCTTTTAATTTCATGGCTACAGTCACCACCTGCAGTGATTTTGGAACACCAAAATAGCTTCTCACTGTTTCCCCATCTATTGGCCATTAAGTGATGGAACTGGATGCTGTGGTCTTAGATTTTTGAATGCTGAGTTTTAAGCCAACTTTTTCACTCTCCTCTTTCACTTTCATCAAGAGGCTCTTTAGTTCTTCTCTTTCTGCCATAAAGGTGGTGTCATCTGTGTATCTGAGGTTATTGATATTTCTCCCAAGAATCTTGATTCCAGTTCGTACTTCATCCAGCCTGGCATTTTGCATGATGTACTCTGCATCTAAGTTAAATAAGCTTTAACTTATTTAAAGTTCATGACATTGTACAGGAGGCAGTAATCAAGACCATCCCCAAGAAGAAGAAATGCAAAAAAGGCAAAATGGTTGTCTGAGGAGCACTCACAAATTCCTGTGAAAAGAGAAGCTAAAGGCAAATGAGAAAAGGAAAGATATACCCATCTGAATGCAGAGTTCCAAAGAATAGCAAGGAGAGATAAGAAAGCCTTCCTCAGTGATCAATGCAGAGAAATAGAGGAAAACAATAGAATGGGAAAGACAAGAGATCTCTTCAAAAAAATTAGAGATACCAAGGGAACATTTCATGCAAAGATGGGCTCAATAAAGGACAGACATTTTATGGACCTAACAGAAGCAGTAGATATTAAGAAGAGGTGGCAAGAATACACAGAAGAACTATACAAAAAGATCTTCATGACCAAGATAATCACAATGGTATGATCACTCACCTAGAGCCAGACATCCTGGAATGTGAAGTCAAGTGGGCCTTAGAAAGCGTCACTATGAACAAAGCTAGCCGAAGTGATGGAATTCCAGCTGAGCTATTTCAAATCCTAAAAGATGATGCTGTGAAAGTGCTGCACTCAATATTCCAGTAAATTTGGGAAACTCAGCAGTGGCCACAGGACTGGAAAAGGTCAGTTTTCATTCCAATCACAAAGAAAGGCAATGCCAAAGAATATTCAAACTAATGCACAATTGCACTCACACCCTAGTTCGCAAAGTAATGCTCAAAATTCTCCAAGCTAGGCTTCAACAGTACATGAACCATGAACTTCCAGATGTTCAAGCTGGATTTAGAAAAGGCAGAGGGATAAGAGATCAAGTTGCCAACACCCACTGAACCATAGAAAAAGCAAGACAGTTCCATAAAAACATCTATTTCTGCTTTATTGGCTACGCCAAAGCCTTTGACTGTGTAGATCACAACAAACTGTGGAAAATTCTTCAAGAAATGGGAATACCAAACCACCTGACCTGCCTCCTGAGAAATCTGTATGCAAGTCAATAAGCAACAGTTAGAACTGGACATGGAACAATGGACTAGTTCCAAACGGGAAAGGAATACATCAAGGCTGTTTATTGTCATCTGCCTACTAGTCTCCAAAATGTCCTACTCACTGGTACCTTGGATCTTTGCTCAGACTCAAACTCAAATGCACTTCACCCTAAAACCTTACCTGCTCCACTATCTCCCTAGCAGAACACTCTATTTTCTTTTAGTTTCACTTCCAATAATCAAATTCTGTTAATAGGGTTATTTTAAATCTCCTCAATACCATATATATCCCTATACTATTTATCATACCTTCTCTCTATAGCATAACCATGTAATTCATCATCCAATCCAGTATATTTCTGAAAGTGAAAGGATGTGCTATAGATAAGTAACAGGTGTTAACTAATATGTGACAAGTTTGAGAAAGTGAGATGTGTCATCAACAAACTGGAATTTTTGAGATGTGTGATTATTTTCTCTTGCTATTATGTGAGCTTCAGAAAGGCAAGTGTATTGGTCAAGATATGTTAGGTTGATGCTTCAGTAACTAAATATTCCAAAATTTCAGTAGCTTAATTAGAAAAAAAGAGAAAGATTATGTATCACACTGTCTGTCCAGCATGTGGACATCTGGACAGTTGCTCAGAATTCCACCTGATAATGGCTCTATCATTGTGGAACTGCACCATCTAGAGCAGCCTTCTTGGTTGTCAAGGAAGGGGAAGAAGACAGGGAAAGTAATGAGCTAGCTCTTCTATGCTTTGACCTCCCTTCCGCTGACAGGTCTTTGGCAGTACTGACCATCTTGTCTTGCCCACCCCCACAGAGGCTGATAAACGCAGCAGAGCAGATCAAATGTTTGGTGGACGCTGTTTTCTCTGTTAAAGGGAAGATTCTTGAGGCCTCTATTTTTGTATATTTATATCCCCAAGCATAGTGATGCATACATGGAAAACAGTCAATAATTATTTGTCATCTTAAATGTGTTGAGTTAAGTAGTTTGCCTTGCCCTGCTTTCCACTGTATACTATTTGCCTACTTTAAGAGGAAACTTGACTTTTTGAAAGCCAGGTTTATGTCTGAATAACCTACTCTCTCTATATCAGAAACAAATGCTTTAAAACCGAAAACAAAACTAAGGAAAGGGTGGGAGCTCATTCTCACCATGAGATACTGTCACTCATAAACATATGGAGGTGCCTCTCATTGCCAAAACATCTGTTTGCTGTTGTGTAGACATGGCCTCTCTGATGTGATCTACATTTAAAAGTATGTTATTACATATAGATCTATGACTGAAGATTACACGTGGAATCTTGTGAAATTTACTGATGGCTTTAACACTGGGAGCTGGAGTGTAAAATCCATTCAAGTAACCCTCAAGCTGAATCTTTGAGATTGCACGCAAAGAACTGGAGAAAGTTGCACAATTTGTTCTTTGCACATGGGCAGAAGTATCTCATGTGCGGGGCAGGGCTTCTGGTGCATCACACTGTGAGAGGGCCTCATCTGTGCCCAGGCTGGATGGGATGGTCATGGAACTGTAAAGAATTGGGGAAGACATAATCTTTGATACTGTTTACAGCCCTTTATCCTTTGGTCTTTATTCTTTTTCTTTTCTTTTTCCTTCTGTGACCTTCCTTCTTCCTGTTTCTCCTCTCTATTTTCTCTCTTTTTTTCTTCCCTAGCTCCTCTTCCTCTAGCTGCACATTTAATATAGTTCCCAGAGTTTGATCCCTGGTTCGGGAAGATCCCCTGGAGTTGGAAATGGCAATCAACACCAGTATTGTTGCCTGCAGAATTCCATGGACAGAAGAACCTGGTGGGATACAGTCCATGTGGTCATAAAGAGTCAGACACGACTGAGCATGCAGCAGCACAGAGGAAGTTTATCAGCTTGCATGGTTCTATGTGTCACCTTTCTGCAATAGACCCAGTCTATACGTGCAAATAATAAATGAAGAATTCCTGTTTCCCAGTGCTCAGTGTCTTGGAAATATCAGCCTAAGTTTCAGAAGGGGAAAGTCTCGCTCTGGTCCTAGCATTATCTTCCAGTGTGACCTTGGGGCAGATTATTTAATGTCTCTGAATATTGATTTCCTTTCATGTAAAATGAAAATAAAACTTGTTCTGCTTACTCTTGCAGACCTGTAGCATGAGTAAAATGTGAAAATGGTGAGGATATTCTGTGTTTAATGTACAGAACTATTAAAAACATCACTCTAAATGTTACCGTGGAAAACAGATCCGAAGCTGTAGTCCCAACTACTCTCCTTACCATCAGTTCTGAAGTTTTAGCTACTTGCTGGACACTGACTGCCATGTGATTGTCTTCCAGGCACTTCAAATTCAACATTTTCAGAAGCAAGTGGTGTTTTCCCTTCCCATGGGGCTTCCCTTCCCCTGTCTTCTGGCTCCTGCATTTCCTCTATTAGTTCATGGCCATTTTTCTCAACTGGGAGCCTTGGGGTCATCTCGATTTCTGTGCTGAACCTTCATACTTGCCTCATCCAGTCAGATTATACATCTTGTTGAGTCTTCCTCTAAAATGTCTCTAGAATCTACCCCACCATTCCAGTTAGGCCGCTGCTTATCTTCTGCCCTGTTCAGATCCTGATCATTTTTCTTCTTCTTCCAATATATGGACTTCCATACCAGTTATGGCTCATTATGGGAGAGGGTCAGTAAATGTTCCTGGGCTCTTCCCTTTGGCAGAGCCTGATACAACTTTGGGATATAACTTAGACCAGGTATTTCAGTCCTTTCTAATGTGACCATCTGCCTCAGCATCTTCACTTAGGATATATTTCAGCCAACCAAAGAAACTCCCTTAAGTAAAATACAGAGGCATCTGCAAGGCCCTTGACCTGGGATTTTGGTGCATAGTGAACCTGTTGAGGGAAGAAATGGGCTGTAGTGAACCAACTGTGAACCAACCAACTACAACCAAGGATGATAATTATGGGATAGCAACAAAGGTGCAAAACTATACCGGTATTCCTTGTTTCCAAATCACTAATATCTGTGAATTACAATGGGGGTTTTGGTTACTTAAGTTTAGACAACAGTTTCTGCATCCTATGTTTTAAGCCATGCATGTTTGTGCCCTGAAATGTGTTTTTCACAAGAGAAACCTTATGTTTACTTTGTGAGACAAGCAACAAATGAAGAGAAAACCAGCCTCAGAACTTTTTAGTGTTTATTCTTTCATCTGTATGTCTTGTGAAAGGCATTGTTTTTTACTTATTATATAAAAACTTGTGAATCAATTGAAAACAACGTCAGGTCTCACACATTCCAACAGAAGATTTATTCTCTCTTCTCCACATGTTTCAAATTAGTCCAATTTGTTCATCAGTGAAAAGTAGAGCAGTAGATTGAGTTCCTGGCAGAGGAAAATCCAGGAATATCAAAGGATTGAAAGAATAATACAATATTAGGATTCAGAGTTAGTAAATTTCTTTTCCTAGGCATTTCACTTGAGATTTTCCATAATGATATATAACAGTATTTCTGAAATGCTATTTTCCCCTTTCAGTTTAAGTGAGAGACTATAAAGGCACTAACCTTTCCAGTTTTATCTTACTGCTAATGTTGTGCTAAAGTATTTATCTGAGTTAAATTTGTCATCTTGAGATTGGTCTGTTTTCTGCCAGATCACAAAATTATAAAAATTAATTGTAGCTCTAAAACTTCTCAGATAATTTATTCATTACTTTCCTGGAAAAAGTCTTATCTCTTTACGAACAAGAAAGAGTTGAGAAAATTTATAAATAGAGAATACATTGTTCTGATACTGTATCAGTTGTTGTTCTAAGCCTTTTACATATGAACTCATTTAATAGTCACACTAACCCTATAAAGTAGATTATACCTACTTACCTATGAGGAAACTGAGGTAGTATAAGGAAATGGAAAAGTATCTCACCTTACTTGAACATGAAACTCCAAAGACTCTCACTGTCATTAATGTAAGCTTATTTATGCTTTTGTTTATTTAGGAGCTAATGTGACATAATTGATTCATTCTACAAATATTCCTAAGCACAGACACTTGCCAGACACTAGGTAGAGCTTGAGATCAAAGATAAAGGCATAGACTCTGTCATAGGAGAGGTTGTAGTCTAGCGAGGAGAGAGACAAGCCAAAAGACGAGAGTATGAGTGAGGCCAGAGTAAAAGAGCGTGTAAATGGAGCCCTCAAGCTTCAGGTGTGGGGGAGGGGGTCAGGACCATGACCTCTGACCTAGAGGTCATATATGAGAAGACATCTGTGTAGGGAGCAGAACACAGTAGGGAGATGGGGAAAGGTGTCTCAGTCATGTGGCTGGCATACAGAATGTGAGAAAGAGCTTCAGCTTTGAAGTTCAACTGAACTTGACTTTTTCTACCCACTTATGTGTCAGGAGGGCTTCCCTGGCTCAGATGGTAAAGAATCTGCCTGTAATTTGGGAGACCCGGGTTTAATACCTGGGTTGGAAAGATCCCCTGGAGAAGCAAATGGAAACCCACTCCAGTATTCTTGCCTGGAGAATCCCATGGACAGAGGAGCCTGGTGGGGCCACAGCCCATGACGTTGCAAAGAGTCAGACATGACTGAGTGACCAACACTCTCACCTTCTATGTATCAGGTGACTTCAGACACTTATTCTGACTCTCAGTTTGCTCATCAAGAAAATAGGATGATAGCTCCATGAAAAAGTCATGAGGATTAAATGCAATAACGTGTGTATTTGTGTCCTATGGCTGTTATCAAAAGTAACCACAAGTTTGGTGGCTTAGAACAACAGAAACTTACCTCGTATAGTTTGGGGGGCCAGCAGTCTGACATCACCACCAACTGGGCTGCATTCTGAGTGTCAGCAGAGCGGCCTTCCCTCTGGAGGGTCTGGAGGGAATCCACTCCTTTGCCTCTTCTGGCTCCTGGGGAGGCCAGTTTTCCTTGGCTTGGGGCTACCTCACTCCAGTTTCTACTCCCAGAGCCACATTTTCTCCTCATCTTTATCATGCCCCTTTACTGTCTATGGAGCCCAAAATTCCAAGGCACATTCTCCATGAATTCTCAGCTGGATTTAGAGAGGATTGAACCCCATTTGCCCACAGTAGTAGCCAGCTTGATGACAACTCTTGGACTGGCTTTTCTTCAATTCCAATTTTAACTTTCTCTGCCTCTCTCTTATGGAGGCACTTAGGATTGCATTTCGGCTTCCCTGGTAGCTCAGCTGGTAAAAAATCCACCTGCAATGCAGGAGACCCCTGTTCAATTCCTGGGTCATGAAGATCACCTGGACAAAGGATAGGCTGCCAACTCCAATGTTCTTGGGCTTCTCTGGTGGCTTAGATAATAAAGAATCCACCTGCAATGAGGGAGACATGGGTTCGATCCCTGGTTTGGGAAGATCCCCTGGAGGAGGGCATGGAAACCGACTCCAGTATTCTTGCCTGGAGAATCCCCATGGACAGAGGAGTCTGGCGGGCTACTGTCCATGGGGTCATAAAGGGTCAGACATGACTGAGCGACTAAGCACAGCATAGCACAGGATTGCATTTAGGGCCAACCTGGATTAATCCAGGATAATCTTCCCATTTCAGAATCCTTAATCTAGTTCCATTGGCAGAGACTCCTTTTCCACAGAAGGTAATACAGGTTCCAGGGATTAGGATGTGATATCTTTAGGGAGCTATTATTCACCTTACTCCCAATACATAAAGGATATTGGCAAATCAGAGCTCCTCCATACATGCAAATTCCTACCCTCTTACAATTATGTGTCTCCTAGACTATGGACAGGCCTTAATCTCAATGGTCAGACTTTGCACCTGCTGGCCTTTTTATTTCTAAGCAAGGTTTTGTTAGCTTAGTCTAGACAAACCTGGTCACTATACAAGTAAAACAAAACAAAGATGAATAACTTTGTGTTAACATGGGAAATAATTTTGTTTATTTTATTAATGCAGGTTAAACCCTTAAGATTATTGTGTTGAGGACCCGATGGTACATTTCAGAGAGGGCTTCCCTTTCATGTTGCCTTTTGCCAGGTATGGCCATGGGTTTTGTATAAAAATTTAGTTATATGGTGACCTTTTTCCCTCTGAGCATTACTCATTCTCCTTCGCCCATCAATGTAGGGAAAGAATAATCACTGCAGAGGTCAAGTAGCACTTAGGAGCAATTTAAGAGTCATAGCCCTTGGCTATGAACTTTGGGATATTGCTCAACTTTATAGACTCATCAGCACTTAACGTTCATTTTGACAAAGAGACAAATATTTTCATAACTCACTAATCCTAAGTCAAGAGGGAAAATCTTAAGGATTTAAGATAGAATATTCATTGCCCTGAAAAAGTAAAAATTTGAATCCACTTACAAAATTACTGTTAATGGACTAACAAGCAATTGGTTATCCGGAATGAATAATGACTCACAGGATATATAATGTCAAGGACGTGAGCCATTCTATGTTCCAGTGGTTGGCAGACTTGATATTCTTTTCCTTTGGCTACTGGGCCTAACTTCCCACATTAGCGCCTTAATAGTCGTCTGTTTACTTGGAACGTTGCCATTCATCTGCTTATGTACTTGTCCCACTTTGATGGTCATCCTGCTCCTTTTGTCCTTTCACTCAGATTATATAGATAGATATATATTGGGTACTCTCATGTACTAGAGATGTTGAGTTTGCTTCTTAGCCTGATTTCCCCTGAAAGTAGAAACAGGCATAGACAGGAGGACAAGTGGTTTATTTGGACAGTTGATCTCAGGGAACAGGAATGGGGCATTGAGAATTTAAAGCAGAAACTGAGGGAAAGACAGTTCAAGAGTTGTGATCAAGTTGGTTACTACTGTGGGCACCTGGGGCTCAGTCTTCTTTAAAATCAGCTGAGATGTAGAATGTGCGGTGGGATTTTTGGCTCAGGAGACAGTAAAGGGGAATATTTATCTGTTGGCTGCTCTTCCCTGTTGGTTGAGGAATGCTTACACTTCAAGATGGCTGAGTGGGTCCCTGCAGCAAGGATCCAGAGTGAGCATGCCTGAAGGGCCATGAGGCAGAAAGTGAGTTAGTCCATTTAGCTGAGACGGACGAGGTCCTGCCAGGTTATACTGGTCATAGCTGATGGCCGCACCAGTTCCTGGTCTAAAAGATAGACGTGAGAAGATGAAGCTGGGCACAATACCCAAAACCTCCATGGAAAGCTGAGAGTGCAGAGTATAAACTATAATTTATGATGGATAGGATGTCATAGGCTGAAGGAATGATATGGCCAAAGGGGTGATAGAGATGGTAAGTATATTTGGGAGTTCACTGTAGAAGCCTTCAGGACTTCAGCATGTTCAGAAAAGTTTAACTGGAAAGGATGGGTTTCGATCCCAGTCTTGAAGTAAGGGTCATGTAGTGAACATCAATTGTGTTTGCCACTCTGCTTCCATCTGCCCTTTTCTGGTAATTCAGTAAAAATTTCTCTCAAAAATGACTTCTCTCCCCTCAACCCAGGTGCTTCAGCTTCCCCTTGCTCAGAGGTGGAGCAAGTGACCTGAGCCTATGCAACCTGGAGCAGGGTGCTTCCTGGCCACTGGGATTGGCTTGTGACTTTGGAAATGAGACTTTTGCTGAAATTACTGGGCAAGAGACTTGCTCTCATTTGCTGAATTGAAAGCAGAAATGATGCAAAGTGTAGACTTGTTAAAGTTATCCTGCTCCTTTAAGGTGTAGGCTGCCAGAGGAGGTGGAGTTGAGAAATGGAAACAGAGAACCCAAGACATAGAGATGATGATGTTTGAACGCTGGCATCAAGCACTATTCAAAGCCAGAAGTTCCTCTGAACTTTTCAAGTCTATGAATTTCTCCTTAATATTTAAGCCAGGTTTTCAGTTGCCTCCAACAACAAAAACAGCAACAGATCTTATAACTTAGGTAGTTTTTAGGCAATTTTGTCTTCTCTATAATTTATTCGATTTTTCTTACTTTACTTATAATGATGCCAGTATTTTCTTCCCTGACTTTTTCCACTGGAGAATGAATAAAGCAAGGAGAATGACTGTAACACAAAGAACCAAACCAGGGTAGGGGTAGTAAAGTGTGACTTGGAAGTTTGATGGTTTGAATTTGGTAGATAGGTCTGTGTGTGTGTCATACTTGTACCGTGTCTTGAAGCTTTATTATATAAGACCACGTTGCTCCATACGCATTGCCCTTACAAATCTGTTGTTGGCTTTATATGAAAACTGTATCAGTATCAGTATGAAAACTGGTTACAGTATGAACCAAAAGTTAAAACCAGACTGTCTCTGAAGGACCTACAATTCCAAATAGGACACAAAGAAAGTGAAGATGAATTTGCAAAAAAGAAAATTTAGCCTGGATGCCAGGAAATCTTCTAGACAACGAGATGGTTATTACTTATTTATCATATTTACTGGACTTGCCTATCACTTAATAACTCATAGGCACAATTGTGTACCAAAAATCGAAAAGGTTGAATGTCCACGTCAGACGTTATAGCTCATAGTCTACAGTACACATCAAAGGTAAATTCAAGATTCAAACAAACTTTTGCATTTCCACGGTGGCATCAGGATGGCTGAGTGGGTCCTGGCAGCATTTCAAATAAAGCCAAGCAGAGCCAAAGTCCTCAAGAAGGAAATTGGCAATGACGATGCTGATTTAGGATGCTAAGTGGAAGGCAGCCTGGTCAGGCTCACCTTTGCTGTAATTTCAGATTTTTAACATGAACTGTAAATGCAGCTACTTTTGTATTCAGACATTATTTTTTCATGAGACTTGTCCAAACACTTTATGGGCCATAACCATTCTACATAATCCTGTCCTTTGGCCTCCGTAGCGGAGTTTGCTTCTAATATAAATGATTGAAAACCACATGAACTGCCACTTGTGCTGATCACATTTATAACCTTTGTCTTGCAGAAAACATATATTGCATGGTCAGGTCGTTATTTTTGCCCAGTCATATTTTAAGCAGGACTATACCATGCAAATATCTACAGTTCAGTTCAGTTCTGTTGCTCAGTCATGTCTGACTCTTTGCAACCCCATGAATCGCAGCACGCCAGGCTTCCCTGTCCATCACCAACTCCCAGAGTTCACACAGACTCATGTTCATTGAGTCAGTGATGCCATCCAGTCATCTCATCCTCTGTCGTCCCCTTCTCCTCCTGCCCCTAATCCATCCCAGCATCAGGGTCTTTTCCAATGAGTCAACTCTTCACATGAAGTGGCCAAAGAACTGGAGTTTCAGCTTTAGCATCATTCCTTCCAAAGAAATACCGGGGCTGATCTCCTTCAGAATGGACTGGTTGGATCTCCTTGCAGTCCAAGGGACTCTCAAGAGTCTTCTCCAACACCACAGTTCAAAAGCATCAATTCTTCGGTGCTCAGCTTTCTTCACAGTCCAACTCTCACAACCATACACAACCACAGGAAAAACCATAGCCTTGACTAGATGGACCCTTGTTGACAAAGTAATGTCTCTGCTTTTCAATATGCTATCTAGGTTGGTCATAACTTTCCTTCCAAGGAGTAAGCGTCTTTTAATTTCATGGCTGCAGTCACCATCTGCACTGATTTTGGAGCTCCCCAAAATAAAGTCTGACACTGTTTCCACTGTTTCCCCATCTATCCACCATAAAGTGATGGGACCAGATGCCATGATCTTCCTTTTCTGAATGTTGAGCTTTAAGCCAACTTTTTCACTCTCCTCTTTCACTTTCATCAAGAGGCTTTTTAGTTCCTCTTCACTTTCTGCCATAAGGGTGGTGTCATCTGCATATCTGAGGTTATTGATATTTCTCCCAGCAATCTTGATTCCAGCTTGTGCTTCTTCCAGTCCAGCATTTCTCATGAGGTACTCTGCATAGAAGTTAAATAAGCAGGGTGACAATATACATACTCCTTTTCCTATTTGGAACCAGTCTGTTGTTCGATGTCCTGTTCTAACTGTTGCTTCCTGACCTGCATACAGATTTCTCAAGAGGCAGGTCAGGTGGTCTAGTATTCCCATCTCTTTCAGAATTTTCCATAGTTTCTTGTGATCCACACAGTCAAAGGCTTTGGCATAGTCAACAAAGCAGAAGTAGATGCTTTTCTGGAACTCTCTTGTTGTTTCCATGATCCAGTGGATGTTGGCAATTTGATCTCTGGTTCCTCTGCCTTTTCTAAAACCAGTTGAACATCTGGAAGTTCACGGTTCACGTATTCAGTTAAATTAGAAGATTGGGACTATTATCTTGGATCTACAGTCTTTGGTGTGAAAGTTTAAACTGTCCAAATTAATCTCTACCCATCTTTTCTTTATGCATCATATCTTTGCACATACTTAAAACTCAATTTCTTAAGTAGCTTAATGGTATGAAAGGTGACTCTTCTTTCAGTAGTCAAAATTGATATTGCGTTCAAAACTTGAATAACAGCATTGTTTTTTGTTGAAGTATATTTAAGCTACAATATTATATAAGTTACAGATGTACAATATGGTGATTCACAATTTTAAAGATCATGCTCCATTTATAGTCTTTATAAAATATTGGCTATATTCCCAGTACTGTACAATATATCCTTGTGGTTTTTTAATACCTAATAGGTTGTGCCTCTTAATCTCATACCCTTATATTGCACCTCCCCCTTCCCTCTCCCCACTGGTAGCCACTAGTTTGTTCTCTGTATCTGTGAGTCTGTGTCTTTTCTGTTATATGCACTATTTTGTTGTATTTTTTAGATTTATTTCACATATAGGTGCTATCACACACTATTTGTCTTCTCTATTTATTTCATCTAGCATAATATAGTCTTAAGTCCATGCATGTTGTTTAAATAGTAACATTTCATTCTTTTTTACAGCTAGGTAGCATTCCATTGTATATACATATGTATATATGTATACACACACACACACACACACACACACATATATATATATATATATACACCACATCTTTTTTATCATCTGTTGATGGACACTCAGGTTACTTCCATATCTTGACAGTTGTAAATAATGATGCTTTGAACACCGAGGTGAATGTGTTTTTTCAAATTAGTGTTTTTGTTTGGGTTTGTTTCAGCATACATTGCCAGGAGTGGAATTGCTGGGTCATATGGTAGTTTTCCCCTTCATGGATCACAGCCTTGTCATGGCAAAGGGGTTTGCATAACTCAGTGAAGCGATGAACCATGCTGTGTAGGGCCATCCAAGATGGATGGGTCATAGTGCAGAGTTCTGACAAAATGTGGTCCACTGGGGGAGGGAATGGCAAACCCCTCTAGTATTCTTGCCTTGAGAACCCCATGAACACTATGAAAAGGCAGAAAGATATGACACCAGAAGTTGAGCTCTCCCAGGTCAGAAGGTGTCTACCATGCTACTGGGGAAGAGTGGAGTGCGATTACTAATGGCTCCATAAGGAATGAAGTGGCTGGGCCAAAGTGGAAATGATGCTTAGTTGTGGATATGGCTGGTGGTAAAAGTAAAGTCTGATGCTGTAAAGAACAATATTGCATAGGAACCTGGAAAGTTAGGTCCATGAATCAAGGTAAATTGGAAGTGATCAAGCAGGAGATGGTAAGAGTAAACATTGACATCTTAGGAATCAGTGAACTAAAATGGGTGGGAATGGGAGAATGTAATTCAAATGACCAATATATCCACTACTATGGGCAAGAATCCCTTAGAAGAAATGGTGCAGTCCTCATAGTCAGTGAAAGAGTCCAAAACACAGTATTTGGGTGCAATCTCAAAAACAACAGAATGATCATGGTTCATTTCCAAGGCAAACCATTCAACATCACAACAATCCAAGTCTATGCCCCAATTACTGATGGCCAAAGAAACTAAACGGACCAGTTCTATGAAGACCTACTGTGTTTATGAGCCATAACTTTTCCAACAAAGGTCCGTCTAGTCAAGGCTATGGTTTTTCCAGTGGTCATGTATGGATGTGAGAGTTGGACTGTGAAGAAAGCTGAGCACCGAAGAATTGATGCTTTTGAACTGTGGTGTTGGAGAAGACTCTTGAGAGTCCCTTGGACTGCAAGGAGATCCAACCAGTCCATTCTGAAGGAGATCAGCCCCGGGATTTCTTTGGAAGGAATGATGCTAAAGCTGAAACTCCAGTACTTTGGCCACCTCATGCGAAGAGTTGACTCATTGGAGAAGACTTTGATGCTGGGAGGGACTGGGGGCAGGAGAAAGGGACGACTGAGGATGAGATGGCTGGATGGCATCACTGACTCGATGGACGTGAGTCTGAGTGAACTCTGGGAGTTGGTGATGGACAGGGAAGCCTGGCGTGCTGCGATTCATGAGGTCGCAAAGAGTCGGACACGACTGAGCAACTGCACTGAACTGATGAAGACCTACAAGACCTTCTAGAAATAACACCAAAAAAGATGTCTTTTCATCATAGAGAACTGGAATGCAAAAGTAAAAAGTCAAGAGATACCCGGAATAGCAGGCAAGATTGGCCTTGGAGTACAAAATGAAACAGGGCAAAGGCTAACAGAGGTTTGTCACGGGAGCACACTGGTCATAGCAAACATCCTCTTTCAACAACACAGAGATGACTTTACACATGGACATCACCAAATGGTCAATACCAAAATCAGATTTATTGTATTATTTGCAGCCAAAGATAGAAAATCTCTATACAGTCAACAAAAACAAGACTGGGAGCTGACTGTGGCTCAGATCACGAGTTCCTTAATTGCAAAATTCAGGCTTAAATTGAAGAAAATAGAGAAGCACTAGGCCGTTCAGGTATGACTTAAATCAGATTCCTTATGATTATGAGGTAGAGGCGATGAATAGATTCAGAGGATTAGATCTGCTAGACATAGTGCCTGAAGAACTGCGGACAGAGATTCATAACACTGTACAGGAAGCAGGAACCAAAACCATCCTCAAGAAAAAGAAATGCAAGAAGGCAAAGTGGTTGTCTGAGGAGGCATTACAAATAGCTGAGAAAAAGAGAGAAGCAAAAACCAAGGGAGAAAGGGAAAGATTTACCAACTGAGTGCAGACTTCCAAATAATAGCAAGGAGAGATAAGAAGGCCTTTTTCAATGAACAATGCAAAGAAGTAAAGGAAAATAATAAAATGGGAAACTAGAGATTCCTTCAAGAAAATTGGAGATTTCAAGGGAACATTTCACACAGGAATGGGCATAAGGATAAAGGACAAAAACAGAAAGGACCTAACAGAGGCAGAAGAGATTGAGGAGAGAACTATACAAAAAAGGGCTTAATTACTGGGATAACCGCGATGGTATGATCACTCACCTAGAGCCAGATATCCTGGAGTGTGAAGTCAAGTGGCCATAGGAAGCATGGCTGTTGTTCAGTCGCCCAGTCATATCTGACTCTTTGCAACTCCATGGACTGCAGCATGACAGGCCTCCCTGTCCCTTCCAGTTCCAGTCTAGTCGCTCAGTCGTGTCCAACTCTTTGCAACCTCATGAATCGCAGCACGCCAGGCCTCCTTGTCCATCACCAACTCCCGGAGTTCACTCAGACTCACGTCCATCGAGTCCGTGATACCATCCAGTCATCTCATCCTCTGTCGTCCCCTTCTCCTCCTGCCCCCAATCCCTCCCAGCATCACGGTCTTTTCCAATGAGTCAACTCTTCACATGAGGTGGCCAAAGTATTGGAGTTTCAGCTTTAGCATCAGTCCTTCCAATGAACACCCAGGACTGATCCCCTTTAGAATGGACTAGCTGGATCTCCTTGCAGTCCAAGGGATTCTCAAGAGTCTTCTCCAACACCACAGTTCAAAAGCATCAATTCTTCGGTGCTCAGCCTTCTTCTCAGTCCAACTCTCATATCCATACATGACGACTGGAAAAACCATAGCCTTGACTAGACAGGCCTTTGTTGGAAAAGTAATGTCTCTGCTTTTCAATGTCCTATCTAGGTTGGTCATAACTTTCCTTCCAAGGAGTAAGTGTCTTTCAATTTCATGGCTGCAGTCACCATCTGCAGTGATTTTTGGGCCCCCCAAAATAAAAATCTGACACTGTTTCCACTGTTTCCCCATCTATCCACCATAAAGTGATGGGACCAGATGCCATGATCTTCGTTTTCTGAATGTTGAGCTTTAAGCCAACTTTTTCACTCTCCTTTTTTACTTTCATCAAGAGGCTTTTTAGTTTCTCTTCAATTTCTGCCATAAGGGTGGTGTCATCTGCATATCTGAGGTGATTGATATTTCTCCCAGCAATCTTGATTCCAGCTTGTGCTTCTTCCAGCCTAGCGTTTCTCATGATGTACTCTGCATAGAAGTTAAATAATCAGGGTGACAATATACAGCCTTGACGTACTCCTTTTCCTATTTGGAACCAGTCTGTTGTTCGATGTCCTGTCCTAACTGTTGCTTCCTGACCTGCATATAGGTTTCTCAAGAGGCAGGTCAGGTGGTCTGGTATTCCCATCTCTTTCAGAATTTTCCACAGTTTCTTGTGATCCACACAGTCAAAGGCTTGGCATAGTCAACAAAGCAGAAGTAGGTGTTTTTCTGGAAGTCTCTTGCTTTTTCGAGGATCCAGTGGATGTTGGCAATTTGATCTCTGGTTCCTCTGCCTTTCCTAAAACCAGTTGAACATCAGGAAGTTCATGGTTCACGTATTGCTGAAGCCTGGCTTGGAGAATTTTGAGCATTACTTTACTAGCATGTGAGATGCGTGCAATTGTGTGGTCCCTGTCCCTTACCATCTCCCAAAGTTTGCCCAATTTCATGAGCATGGTATGGGTGATACCATCCAGACATCTCATCCTCTGATGCCCTCTTCTCCTTCTGCCCTCAGTCTATCTTGGCATCAGGGTCTTTTTCATTAAGCTGGCTGTTCCCATCGGGTCACCAAAATACTGAAGCTTCAGTTTCAGCATCAGACTTTCCAATAAGTATTCAGGGTTAATTTCCTTTAAGATTGACTGGTTTGATCTCCTTGTATCCAAGGACTCTCTGGAGTCTTCTCCACACCGCAGTTCGAAGGCATCAATTCTTTGGCACTCTGCCTTCTTTATGGTCCAGCTCTTACAACCATATATGACCACTGGGAAGACCATAGCCTTGAGTATATGGTAAGAAGCATTACTACAAACAAAGCTAGTGGAGATGATGGAATGCCAGCTGAGCTATTTCAAATCCTAGAAGGTGATGCTATTAAATTTTTGCACTTTACATGTCAGCAAATTTTGAAAACTCAGCAGTGGCCACAGGACTGGAAAAGGTCAGTTTTCATTGCAATCCCAAAGAAGGGCAGTGCCAAAGAATGTTCAAACTATTAGATAATTGCACTCATTTTGCATGCTAGTAAGATTATGCTCAAAATCCTTCAAGCTAGACTTCAGCAGTACGTGAGCAGAGAACTTCCAGATGTATGAACTGGGTTTAGAAAAGGAAGAGGAACCAGATAACAAATTGCTGACATTTGGTGGATCATAGAAAATGCAAGGGAATTCCAGAAAAACATCTGCTTCATTGTGTGTGTTTGTGCTCAGTCGGTCACTCATATCTAACTCTTTGAGACCCCATGGACTGTAGCCCACCAGGCTTCTCTGCCCATGGGATTATCGCAGCAAGAATTTTAGAGTGGGTTGCCATTTCTTCCTCCAGGAGATCTTCCTGACCCAGAAATTGAACCCTCATCTCCTGCATCTCCTCCATTGGCAGGTGGATTCTTTACTAACTGAGCCACCTGGGAAGGGCTTCCTTGATGGCTTGGATGGTAAAGAATCTGCCTGCAATGCAGAAGACCTGGGTTTGATCCCTGGGTTGGGAAGAGTCCCTGGAGAAGGGAATGGCTACCCACTCCAGTATTCTGGCCTGCAGAATTCCATGGACAGAGGCCTGGTGGGCTACAGTCTTTGGGGTTGCAAAGAGTCAGACATGACTAAGCGACTTTCACTTTCTGCTTCATTGACTACACTAAAGCCTTTGACTGTGTAGATCACAACAAACTATAGGAAATCCTTTAATAGATGGGAATACCAGACCACCTTACCTGTCTTCTGAGAAACCTGTATCCAGGTCAAGAAGCAACAGTTAGAACCTTACATGGAACAACTCACTGGTTCTAAATTAGGAAAGGAGTATGACAAGGCTGTATATTGTCACACAGTTTATTTAACTTCTACACAGAGTACATCATGCAAAATGCCAGGCTGGATAGATGAATCACAAGCTGGAATCAAAATTGCTGGGAGCAATATCAACAACCTCAGATATGCATATGGTACCGCACTAAGGGCAGAAAGTGAAGAGAAACTAAAGAGCCTCTTTTAAAAAATTAATTTATTTTAATTGGAGGATAATTTCTTTACAGTATTGTGGTGGTTTTTGCCATATATCAACATGAATCACCCATGGGTGTACATATGTCTCCCCATCCTAAACACCCCCCCCCCAGCTTCATTCCCACCCCATCCCTCTTGATGAAATTGAAAGACGAGAGTGAAAAGCTGGCTTAAATTTCAACATTCAAAAAACTAAGATCATGACATCCAGTCCCATTACTTCATGGCAAATAGAAGGGGGAAAAGTGGAAGCAGTGACACATTTTATTTTCTTGGGCTCCAGAGTCATTGTGGACAGGAACTGCAACCATGCTAGACAGCGTATTAGAAATCCAAGGTAACACTTTGCTGACAATGGTCTGTATAGCAAAGTTATGGTTTTTCCAGTAGTCAGTGTGGTTGTGAGAGTTGGGCAGTAAAGAAGGATGAGTGCTGAAAAACTGATGCTTTCAAATTGTGGTGCTGGAGAAGACTCTTGAGAGTCTCTTGGACAGCAGGGAGATCAAACCAGTCAATCCTAAAGGAAATGAACCCTGAATATTCATTGGAAGGACTGATGCTGAAGGACCAATATTTTGGCCACATGATGTGAAAAGCCAACTCATTGGAAAAGACCCTGATACTGGGAAAGATAGAAAGCAGAGGGAAAAGCGGCAACGGGATGAGATGGTTAGTTAGCATCACCGTTTTAATGGACATGAATCTGAACAAACTTTGGGAGATAGTGAACACAGGGAAGCCTTGTGTGCTGCATTTCATGGAGTTGCAAAAAGATGGATATGAATTAGTGACTGAACAATAGCAACAACAATGATAGTTTTCTTTTACTTTTGGGAAATCTCCATACTGTTTTCCACCATGGCTGAACCAGTTTATATTCCCAAGAGTGCAGGAGGGTTCCCTTTTCTCCACATCTTTGCTAACCTTTTTTATTTGTGATCTTTTTTTGATGATAGCCATTCTGACCAGTGGTTTTAGTTTGCATTGTTTTGTATTCTCATTGTGATTTAAATTTGCATTTTCCTGATGATTAGCTACATTCAGCATCTTTTCATGTGCCTGTTGGCCATCTGCATGTCCTCTTTGGAAAAGTGTCTATTCGGGTCTTCTGTTCATTTTTTAATCAAGATTTTTTTGTTGTTGTTATTGTATGAACTGTTTATATATATTATATATTATTTGGATATATATATATTTATATATATTTGGATATTAACCCCAAGTGGTTACTAAAGCTGAAGCTCCAGCACTTTGGCCACCTCATGCAGAGTTGACTCATTGGAAAAGACTCTGATGCTGGGAGGGATTGGGGGCAGGAGAAGGGGACGACCCAGGATGAGATGGCTGGATGGCATCACGGACTCGATGGACGTGAGTCTGAGTGAACTCCGGGAGATGGTGATGGACAGGGAGGCCTGGTGTGCTGCAATTCATGGGGTCGCAAAGAGTCGGACACAACTGAGCGACTGAACTGAACTGAACCCCAAGTGGTGCTAGTGGTAAAGAACCCGCTTGCCAATGCAGGAAAGGTAAGAGACATGGGTTCAGTCCCTGGGTCAGGAAGATCCCCTGGAGGAAGGTGTGGTAACCCATTCCAGTATCCTTGTCTGGAGAATCCCCTGCACAGAGGAGCCTGATGGGCTACAGTCCATAGGGTCGCAAAGAGTCAGACACGACTGAAGTGACTTAGCATGTGGTCATATCATTAGCAAATATTTTGCTCCCATTTTATAGGTTGTCTTTTTGTTTTGTTTATGATTTTGTTTGCTATGCAAATGCTTTTAAGTTCAATTACGTTTCATTTGTTTGCTCATGCTTTTATTTCATTTGCTTTAGGAGACAGATCCAAAAAAACTGCTAGGATCTATGTCAAAGAGTGTTCTGTACATGTTTTCCTCTAGGAGATTTTGGTTTCTGGTCTTACATTTAGGTTAATCTGCTTTGAATTTATTTTTGTATATGGTGTGAGGGAATGTTCTAATTTTATTCTTTTACATGTAGCTGTCTAATTTTCCCAGCACCACTTATTGAAGAGACTGTATTTTTTTTTCTATTGTATATTCTTGCCTCCTTTGTCATAGATTGTTTGACCCCTTAGAGTTTGGGTTTATTTCTAGGTTCTCTAGTCCATTCCATTGATCTATATGTCTCTTGTAACACACAACATTTTGTTTCTGTTTTGTCTTAAAGTTAGATTTAGAAAGCTATTTTAGAGATAATATTGTCAATATTCAAATCTGATAGAATGTCATCTGATGCATCTCTAATTATTCCAATATGAAGCAAGAAATACCTAAAAATGATTTCCAAATCAGAGTAAAATTTCAGTTTTTAAAAAGGAATGCCATGCAATATTTGAGATAAAAGTAGAAGAAGGTCACAAAATCAAATAGCATACTTCCCTCTTAGAGAGCAAAGAATCATTGCCCTGAACTAATGAGGAGGTAACTTGGTTAAACAAAAATATTTGGGTTTATTTTGGCTTGATTTAGGGCCTCAAAAATACCATGTGCATGTTAACATGGGAATCATCTTGAACATGATTTGGGTATTTAAAATCACTCACTGAATGACTTTAATCCCTTCTGATGGGAGACTTCACTACATCTGAGACCAGTTTGATTTTGTTAAACTTCTAAGTCCCACGTTTGGCCACATTAGCCTGCGAGCATGATTAGAGTTAGAAAAGCGACTCTGTGGAAGATGTCACCTTCCTACTGAACCATATCTGCAGCTCCCCATGTGTCTCTGGATCACATCTGTTTACTGACAGTGGGCCAGCCAATGTCCTCATTCACTCACATGCAACATCAATGAGGGTTGCGTGCATGTTCTGACAGTACATGTTGACCCCAAACACAAGTTGTTCTACTGTTAGCCGTGAAGTTCATACAGAAGTCACCTGGATTCCATCTACTCACCTTTGTACATCATCAAAACAACATCCATCCAAGTTCTTACCCCTGAAGCTTTACCTTCATGACAGTAGGAAAAACAAATATTGCAGTACATTTGATTTTCAGATTTCAAGGAGGCCTGTTTTAAGCTGGCTGAAATAAGAAAGCTTATATTTCTAGCAAATTAAGGTACTTTGGCACAGAGTTAAAATTTACTGGTTAGAATTAAAAGTATTTCTTTCCTCAAAATATAGAAAGGTACATTTACTTTTTTCCCCGCCAATCCTTGACATCCACACATAGATTAAAAAAAAAAAAATTTATAAAGAAGAGTTTTTAGAGTTAAAAAAAGCTAGTGTGAGATATTGCCTCACGTAATCTCAGCATGTTTTATAGAGAAAGGATATAGAAGTGTTTGAATAATAATAGATATAGAATCCTATTCTTATCATCAAATGAGTAGTTTGTTTAGTGTGTTTTTCTTTGTGAAAGCCAAAAATAAGATTAGGCCTTTTCCTTATAAGACTGGCACCAATTTTCTCTCCTTTGCTAACTTCTCCTAATTTTAAAAGTTAGCTTTTCAGGAATAATACCGAAGCATGACTAGATAACTAACTTTTTATACTTTATTTGCAGAGCAGCAATGGATACACAGTGGTTAATAGTGTATTACAGTCAGTGACCCAGTTTGAGCCAGATTTGTTCTTTTTTGCTTATCGGGAAGAGAGGTCTGCAAATCACCACAGACTCATGGGCAGCAAATAGAAGTAGGAGTCAAATGAGAGCTGTGACTAGAGGCACAGACACTGGTCACACACCAATCTTTGTAAACACATTTATTTCTGTGGGACATGGAATAGACAGAAGTATCTTTTTTCAACATAATATTTCCAAGTTAGAAATAATATGCTGCATAAGTAGTAAATATATTGAAGAGTAAATTCAGGAATTGAAGTTTGTTAGATGATTGACCAATTTTACTTTTTTGTTTATATATGTTGGTTTCTCAAAAATGTATGACTTTCTTAAGGGTTGGTACCATGTTGACTCACCATTTAGAGTGCAGATTACTAGTTAGGGGTTTACAGTCCATTCATATATTCAATATATTTTTTATTTAGTACCTATTATGTGCCAGGCAAATATGTTAAGTGGTGGATATAGAGCACTGAATGAAGGGAATGAGGAAGAAGAAATGCCTACCCTAGGTGATTAGGTTGTACTCTGATTTATAAATTTAGAAGAAAAAGTCAGGCATTTCTAGCTCAATGTCTTCTTCCATCTGGGGTTGTCTATTGGCAGAGAGCATGTTCTATGGTCTGTCTTTTGTCATGAGATAATAGGGACTTTCACCTACAGGAGGAGGCCTGAAGTTGCCCACCACTGACTAGGTGAGATTCCCAATTTCAGCAACAAAGTATTAACCTGCCCACTTGGTCTTCTGCTTAAGATTAGTTTTCCCCAAACATTCTCATCATTAATAAAGTTAGCACTGTACCTGCATGACTCATAGGTTTCTCTCCCACTCGATGGTAAATCAGTGGATAAGAGGAGGGTAATAATATTGACACCGTAAAACACCAATATAGGGGCTTCCCCAGTGGCACAGTGGTAAACAATCTGCCTGCCAAAGTAGGGGATGCAGGTTCAATCCCTGGTCCAGGAAGATCCCACATGCCAAGAAACAACTAAGCCCATGTACCACAACTACTGAACCTGTGCTCC
Organism: Ovis canadensis; assembly: GCF_042477335.2. NCBI lineage: Eukaryota > Metazoa > Chordata > Mammalia > Artiodactyla > Bovidae > Ovis > Ovis canadensis. Next base: position 38,935,141 of record NC_091260.1, read on the forward strand.
AGAGCCCAGGAGCTGTGACTACTGAACCCACATGCCCTGGTGCTCCCCAGCAAGAGCAGCCTCTGCAGTGAGAAGCCAGCATGCCGCAACTAGAGAAAAGACCACACACCAGTGAAGACCCAGCACAGCCAAAAACAGAAAAGAAATAAAATTTTAAAAAACCACCAAGATAAGCTGACCTCATTAACCAGCAGGAAGACCTATAGAAAATTACTTAACCTCTGAGTTTCTTTATCTATTAAGTAAGACTAGGAAGTGATTTCTAAATTCCCTGGTTGCTCAAATATTCTGTGACTCTATGCTTGTTTCTAGCAGAAACTTTTTAGAACTTTGATAGATTGAGACTATTTTTTATTATTGAGAGTTTAGAATGTTTCTAGCTTCAAAACTTCAACACCAAATTGCTTTTGGTTATGCGATGCAAGAGTTTAAGACCATGGTCAAATCTAGGAAAATACCTATCAAGTTTCTTTCACATACGAAGTATTACTACTGGTGCATCCTAACAGACACAGGAATTCTGATGTTTTGTTTTATATGATTTTAAAGTATGGTGCATTTATCATTGTATTAATTGTATTACTAAATATGTTCCTAAAGGAAAGAACTTCCCTTCTGATGAAGCATCAGTGAGAACCAAACCTTTTCCTTCCACACTTCCATGTATAATGATTAGATGAATTTTCCACAGACTAGCTTCTAGGTTCTCTTGTATTGTCCAGATACTTCCAACTGCCATTAGAAATATGTGAAATTGACCTTCTTGTGAGTAGTACACAGTGAGTGACTATGAACTTCATAAATTCATGCCACTAAATCCTAACTAAACATATCCCCCTATTGGGCTCACTTCAGCTAGATCTCAGCAATGCCCAGGACCCCTCCTGCTCCATGTAACACAAGGATCCATGTGACAGAAGGTTTAATGGACTGAATCATGTCTCCCCCAAATTCATATGCTGAAGCCCTAAATCCAACACGACTGCATTTGAAAAGAAGGCCTGTAAGGAAGTAGTTAAGGTTAAATAGGTCCTAATGGTAGGGCGCTAATCCGATAGAACTAATGCCCTTATAAGAAGAGTAGAGAGAACAGTGATTCTTGTGTGCGTGCTGAAGAAAGACTTGCTCAGCAAGTTAGGAAGTGAGGACTCAGGAGAAACCAAACCTATCGACACCTTGAGTGTGTGGATTTCCAGCTTCCAGACTGTGAGAGAATAACTTTCTGTTATTTAAGCATTTAGTTAGTAGTATTTTACTGTAGCAGCCCTAGCAAATTAAGTAATACAGTGGGGAAAATAAGGTGACAAGAGTCAGGGGGTCTTATCTGATTTTGATTAAAATGTCTTAATGCTGCAACTTTTACAAAAATATATGAGTCGAGATTTTGCTTTCACTTGGGATGTAAGAGGATGAAGGAGAACATTGATCTCAACCTAGCAACAGGTGAAATCTATATAATTGAAATACTCACAACTTCTCTGGAGCATATCAGAGAGTGAGATTGGAAGACAATCAGATGGACTGAATTCCGAAGAGTGATCAGGTCCTTTTATAAAATACAGACACAAGAACTATTTCACCTTTGATAGAGCACTGGAGGAAGAGTCAGGCACCATAAAAAAGGATAAGAAAATTCTGAATTCATGTTAGAGTCCAGACTAACATGACAGTATACTTAAGCACAGGGGTTCAGTTCAGTTCAGTTCAGTTGCTCAGTAATGTCTGACTCCTTGTGACCCCATGGACTGCAGCGCACCAGGCTTCCCTGTCCACCACCAACTCCTGAATCTTGCTCAAACTCGTGTCCATCGAGTCAGTGGTGCTATCCAACCATCTCATCCTCTGTCATCCCCTTCTCCTCCTGCCTTCAATCTTTCCCAGCATCAGGGTCATCAGTTCTTCACATCAGGTGGCCAAAGTATTGGAGTTTCAGCTTCAGCATCAGTCCTTCCAATGAACAAGCACAGGGGTTAGCAAACTTCAACTCATGAGCTAAATCCAACTTTCTGCCTTTTAAAATATATTGTATCATTGGGAAAAATTTAAGAAACAGTATATCATGACACATGGAAATTATATGACATTCAAATTGCAGTGTCTCTAAAGTTTTGGGGGATACAGTCATCATCATTGCTTATGTTTTGTCTGTATCCGCTTTTGCACTGCAGTGATGGAACTGAATAGTTGCAATAGGCGTATGGCCTGCAGAGCCTAAAGTATTTACTATCTGGCCCTTTACAAAAAAGTTTTTGTCCCCTGGTTTAGAGCCTTGTGACACCTAGACACAGGGAAGTTGCCCTTACCTGGCAGCTGTCATGCCAGGTCTCTACCATGTTCCCATGAGAAAGGTTGAGGGCAGGAGAGGAGAGCTGAATTCCTTGGCAGTTGCTGTTCAGTCACTCAGTCGTGTCCAACTCTTTGTGACCCCATGGACTGCAGCACACCAGACCTCCCTGTCCATCACCAACACCCAGAGGATACTCAGACTCATGTCCATTGAGTCGGTGATGCCATCCACCCATCTCATCCTCTGTCATCCCCTTCTCCTCCTGCCTTCACTCTTTCCCAGCATCAGGGTCTTTTCTAATAAGTCAGTTCTTTGCATCAGGTGGCCAAAGTGTTGGCGCTTCAGCTTCAGCATCAGTCCTTCCAATGAATATTCAGGACTAACTTCCTCTAGGATACTTACAGTCCAAGGGATTCTCAGGAGTCTTCTCCAACACCTTGGCAGTACTCTGACATAAAGCTACTTCTTCTTCCCCAGAACTTTCTCTCATACAAAGCAAGAGCTGCATGCCACCATAGGAGTGCAAGGAAATCCTTCTACACACATCTTTTCCTTTCCTAGGCCAGGAAAAGATCCAACATCTGAGGGGAAGGATAGGAGTAAAACCCACAGGACGGTATGGAGAGGCAGGAAATTCTTCTATATCCCTAGTCTCCCTGCTGAGGAAGAGACAGAAGTGTGTGTACCTTGGAAGGAACTAAATCAAGAGCAAACCCAAACTCAGTTCAAGTACTGAGTAGACTGACTCAACTCTCTACACTAACAGCTTTCAGAAGAAGCAATGTTTCCTTTTCCAGGTAGAAATGCTATTGACCTCAGTTTCTATTGCTTCCCCGCCCCCACCCACCCCCCAAATAACCAACAGAGTACCAAAAAACAAAAACAAAAACAACTATCAGACATATAAGAAGAAGCAAGGAAAAGAAAACCTGACCTATTGTCAACAGAAAATCTCAATAGAACCAGATGAAGAGATGACTTACGTGTTAGAATTATCAAACAAAGGCTATAAAATAAATATAATTCACATGTCAAAGGTCTGGTGGAAAAGATAGACAAAATGCATGAACATATAGTATATTACAATAGACAGATGGAAACTGTTTTTAAAAGTTAAATGGAAATCCTAGGAATAGTTAGAATATTAGAGTTGAATAATTTCTTTGACAGGTTAAGTAGCAGGCCAGACACAGCTGAAAAAAATCAGGGGGAGATAGTCAATAGAAATTATACAAATTGAAATACAAAGAGGAAAAAAAAACAGGGAGGGTAGAACAGTGCCCACCAACAAATGTAACTGTTTTGTAACTGGAGGCTCAGAAGGAGAAAAGAGAGAGAGAATGGGGTAGAAGAAATATTAAATTAAAAGAGTTAATGGGAAGGACTTACATTATCAATAACATGAATATTAATAATGAAAGAGAAGTCACTGGTATAGGCCCCACAGACATTAAAAGGGCAATAAGGGACTATCTTTTACCTTCTCCATTTCTCCTACTTCGTGTACATAAATCTGACACCTTGATGAAAAGTGTAAATCCACTTAACGGCACAAATTCTCATAGCTCTTTCAACAAAAATATATATCTGAATAGAGCTGTAGCTATTAAATAAAGTTGATTCATATTTTTAAAACTCTTTCATTTTGTGGATTTTTTAAAGTTAAGGTTTCACCACATGAAACTGGAGAGGGGGGCATAATTCAGTCCGCATCAGGTATTGGGACGGGCACTCTGTACAGGTGGCCTCTAAAGATCAGAGGGTTGAGGCGGAGCCAACCATGAAGAATGAGGACAAGAGCCTCATGGGTGGGGAGAACTGTGGACACAGGACACCTTCAAGCATTAGAGTTTGGGGTTATCAAGAGAAAAAAGAAATCCAGCTATTTCCAGTCCAGTCAGAAGTGAGACTTTACAATCAAACCTCTCATCTTCAGATTTCTATTCAAAAGTCGCCACGCCAGCAATTGAAACTGGCAGTGGAACAAGGTCAGAAAGCATACAAAGAGAAGAGACTAATTATGGGCAGATGGGAATAGCAGCTTGATTTCCAACTCCAACCAACACTACTCACTAAAACCGGTTCACTTAAAAGCCACCTCGTGAAGGATGACTTCTTGGGGTGTCTCATTAAGACTTCAGTGACTAGAAGCCTGCTCCATTGATGGTGATTTTAAAGCATTGCCCAATTCTAGTGGGAAGGAAGATGCCTCAGAAAGTTCTAAAGGTCTCATTGGCTAATGTTTACAGAGATTCTTAATCTCAGTCTTTCTAAGTCAACTGAAAAATATTTGACATCACATGTCAGCAAAGACTTCTTATGGGCGCTGGTTGAAGTCTGCGGCTGTAGTTTTCCGCTGTTTACCGAGCAGCACTGCCCAGCAGATTATGGTTGAGACGTGCTCCAGGCAGGAACGGGGAATGTGAAACACAGAAATCCTTCCACATCTATTCAACCACACCCCATTTTTATTATCTCCACACAGGGAGGTGAACAGAGAGAACTACCAAAGACAACAATGAGCATGGTTTATGCTTGATTCACTGTTTGCTCCCTCTGACGGCGTAATTAGCAGCAGCAGCATCCCGGCGCTATGAACAAGCATCCATCTTGCCGAGTTCAGGCCGGGGAAACGTTCCTTTGAAGAGAAGCCTTTAAAGACTTGAAGTCTTAGCTTAATTCACTCAGACTCTTCATGTAACTTTGTGGTGTTACTTTTTAGTTATCCTCTAATGAAGAATTGTATTTTTTTTGAAAAAAATTAGCTGTCTTTACCGTGCATAACATTCTGTTGTTAAAAAGAAATATACAGTATGGCACAAGGAACTATATTCAATATTTATAATAACCTATAATGGAAAATAACCTAAAATATGTGTGTTTATATGTATAAAACTATCACTTTGCTGTACACCTGAAACTAACATAATATTGTAAATCAATTATAATAGAAAAATGAGAAATACACAAATATAATGCCAAGGGCTTCCTAGGTGACTCAGTGGTAAAGAATCTGCCTGCCAGCCAGGAGACCCAGGTTCTACCACTGGGTCTGGAAGATTCCCTGCAAAGGAAATGAGAACCCACTCCAGTGTTCTTGCTAGGGAAATCCATGGACAGAGGAGCCTGGTGGGCTACAGTCCGTGGGGTCACAAACGAGTCAGATAGGACTTCAGTTCAGTTCAGTTGCTCAGTCATGTCCGACTCCTTGTGACCCCATGAATCGCAGCACGCCAGGCCTCCCTGTCCATCAACAACTCCTGGAGTTCACTCAGACGCACGTCCATCGAGTCAGTGATGCCATCCAGCCATCATTCTCTGTTGTCCCCTTTTCCTCCTGCCCCCAATCCCTCCCAGCATCAGAGTCTTTTCCAATGAGTCAACTCTTCGCATGAGGTGGCCAAAGTATTGGAGTTTCAGCTTTAGCATCATTCCTTCCAAAGAAATACCAGGGTTGATCTCCTTTAGAATGGACTGTTTGGATCTCCTTGCAGTCCAAGGGACTCTCAAGAGTCTTCTCCAACACCACAGTTCAAAAGCATCAATTCTTTGGTGCTCAGCTTTCTTCACAGTCCGACTCTCACATCCATACATGACCACTGGAAAAACCATAGCCTTGACTAGACGGACCTTGGTTGGCAAAGTAATGTCTCTGCTTTTCAATATGCTATTTAGGTTGCTCATAACTTTTCTTCCAAGGAGTAAGCATCTTTTAATTTCATGGCTGCAATCACCATCTGTAGTGATTTTGGAGCCCAAAAAAATAAAGTCTGACATTGTTTTCACTGTTTCCCCAACTATTTCTCATGAAGTGATGGGACCAGATGGATAGGACTTAGTGACTAAACAACAACAACAAACAACAATAAAATACACACTTTGCCATCAATGGGTAAGTATATTCTTGTTCGATAGATTCTAGAAGTCATACTCCTTTGATATCCAGAAAACTGGTTGATTTAAGTAATGGCCAAGGAAAATTAAAATTTAGCTTTTTTATATTGCATTTTGTACTTACATAAATGATAAATAGAATAATTGCTTATCTAGTTTTCTGTGGTTTAATTTGATCTTAAATGGGCAGAATTGGAAGAAACTTTTAAAAGTACTTCTGAAAATCTGATTGTAACTATTATAATCGAACAGAGTCTTACATTGTCCATCATGAGATATATTAAAATATCTACTTATACATGAACACAAACCTTTGAAATTTGAGTATGTATGCTATAATGTATACATTTATTTAAATCCAGCTTCTTTTTAATGAGCTATGATTTTTCTTTCTATTAAAATCACTTAAGCAGTTATTTAGTAAGATACATTACCTTAAAACTACTACTGTAGATTGATCAACTTTAAATGACAGTTACTTAGTTGACAAATCTAATTGCTGCAAAGATTGTCAACAAAACCTGTATATTCTTGCTTTTCTTGAAGGGCCAATTTTAGGATCTTTTTCTGTTTTTGGTTTGTACTAATAATCTTTTCTTCTTACAAATAATTCCAAGTTTACTTTATTACAGATGGTATTTGTCTATGGCCAAAAACAGTTTCCAAAATGCACCCTAGCTCAATAAACTAGCTTAAAAAGCATCTTTAATAAAAATAAACAGTCAAGAGAGAGATTAACAAGAATCAAAACTCCTCAAAGCATCATAAATGGCCCTTTTCACCTCACTAGTCCTGTTTTTTTTTAAAATCTAGAATACAAACATATAAGAAACAGAAAATTGCGTGACCATATACGTGATTTAATGGGACACAGTCACTTTAACAGCAGCCACATGTACTGTTTTCAAAGCAGGATATTGTACATCTCTCTAAACTGTGCCAGATAAGAATAGTCACTGAATTTAGTAACATTTAGATGGTTTGGGCTGAAACCCTGGACAGTTGGTTGAATAGACAGGAATATTAACTTTTCTGAACTTTTCTGACCTCTGAATTTAGATTTTTAACTTGGCAGGAAGTTATGTTTTTAATAAAACATCTGAATGCCTACTACTTGCCAGGCACGGAGGTATATATCCATAAACAGAAATATACTTGGTCTCAGCCATCATTAATTAAATAATTATAAACATCTGAAAGATAGTTGTATTCCCTATCATCTTTTATCAATTACATTGCCAATCAATGGCCTTTATAAAGAGATTGTTATTAGAATTTAAGAAAATGAAATGCAAGTTCCATCTCAAAAGTAACGTGTTAAAACCGGCAGTGTTAGGTTGTTCTGAACATGTACTGCCACCCAATGGAAATGTGCCCCAATGGCACTGGTCTGTAGGTCTGGAGACCATACATCCTTCTGGAGAAGTAACGGTGATGGTTTAATTGCTCAGTCGTGTCTGGCTCTTGCGACCCTGTAGACTGTAGCCCACCAGGCTCCTCTGTTCGTGGGATTTCCCAGGCAAGAATACCAGAGTGGGTTACCATTTCCTTCTGCAGAAGTAACACTATTATGCAAACCATTCAGTGTGGTAGATGTTTTGCCCAGAATGAACTGATTGTCCTAGGAGAGTGGCATGGGGCATGGAACTTTAACTAAAAATATTTTCCTCTTTATCCCAGTAAAAAAAAAAAAAATCCTTTTCCAAGATTTGATCTGAGGTTACCATAGTGAAATAGTGAACCTGTCTATAAATGTCTTGAGTGATATCAAGTAACAGTAGCCATTTCATAGAAACACTGCCAACATGCTGCAGGTTACATTTCATCATATGTACAAGTTGTATAGGGAAGGAATTAGGCTGGAAATAAATGATGGAATAGACCACAGTTTTTTATGGTTTGCAGGACTCAAAACCTCAGCCTTAATTTTGTTTTAATTTTTGTAGAATCAGCCTGATTCTTATGTATTAAGGGTAATTTGTTAGGGGTCCTGACAAACTCAGGAGGAATGGATTAGAATGTTCCTCAGTATCCCTTCCACCCTCATGATCACATTATTGATGTAATTGTTTAAGCCTCTAACAAAAAGTATTTAAAGGGAGGGAATTTGTAACTACCTCAAGAATTCTTAAAATCATTATTATGTTAGGTATTTTTAAAAAGATAATAAATAGGCATATTCACATTTTTATTGATAAAGAAATTGAGATAGGTAGTATATTGTCCCTTGGCATGTTTTTAAATAAGAAGATATTTTGGTGTAAAAGACTTGGGTTATGAAGGGAATTTATCATTCTGAAGGAACTAAGGTTATTTCTAGTACAGTAAAAATGTTGCTGTGAAGGCGCTTTATGCCCCAGAATGCCACTTCTCCTTTTCCCCTAGGGAGTTAACAAAAGGAAACTGATTGGGACCCCAGTGCATAGGAACTAGAGCTCCCTTTTTAAATTTAGTTGTTAAGAAGGTGTGAGCATCATAATATCCTGCTGGGCATGCTAAAAATTTTTCCAGGGCAGCAGTTGCCTTACTAAATTTATCATTTGACTACCTTAACACCCCAGTCTCCAAAGGGATTAATTACCTAACAATGTATCATGTGACTATTTATGTTATATTATGAAATGTGACAAGAGAGATTAAGTTGGTTTAATGAAGAATGTTATGGTAAATTTCTAGTATAGATTTTCTGACTAGGTGATTAAAGCCAGGCTTCATGGAGGCTTTGCAGAGTTTTTCTGCTTAATGAAGTGTCAGAAGTGATAAACATCATTTAGTCATTCAACAAACATCGATTGCATACTTATTATGTGCTCTGTTGTGGATACCTTGCTGTACATGTGGATATCAAGATAAGTAACAAGACAGAATCTTTGCCTAGTCAAGGAGGACTACTACTGTGGCTTGACCAGAATGTGCTGACTGATGGTCTAAGACAGAATTAGTTCAAAATGTGAATCCCAACTACTGAATGCAGGAGTGTTGGCACATTTACATTAACTGATCATCATGTTAATTAATACATGTTACTATAATTAGAAGCTACTCTGTTCCATTAAAAAATACCTATTAAATTTTTAACAGAAATTGTACCAAAGATAGTATCTTTTAGTCAGAAGAAAGTTTCTGTAATCGAACCAGATTACTTTGATAAAAAGTACTCTACTAAAAAAGTTACAAATGTTGTATGTATGTAAGATACATTGTGATACTCTACTGATAAGTTAAACACATGAGAATACAATTGCTCTGCTGGGACCTCATGAATAGATTTGTCTTAAAGGAAGTTGCTAGAGGGCTACAGGCCTTGTCAGGAGGCAGTGTCTTCTGTCTCACTTGTAATTCATTGGGACTGGGAATCACTAGAGAACTACATGTAAATTGCAACCCTCCTGTTGACTTGCACGAGTCACAAAAGGATCTGTCTTCCTCCCCATTTGTCTTAATCGTGACCAAATTCTCCAAGTACAGAAGCGACTTCCATCTTAATTCTGACAAGCTCCTCAGGGTACCAGTTAGCAAATTCACTCTTTCACTGATAGCTCTCAAATGACCTTAAAGTTGACAGCTTTCTAAAATTGCCCAACTGAGTCCCAGGGAATAACTTATGAACAGAAAGTTACTGGTTTTGATCTGTGTGTTGGCTTACTGTATACATCAGAAGGTGAGTGGACTAGTAAGTATCTTCACAGGCTATTCATGTTTAAATCTTGATTTTCGTGATTAGAGTTACTTTAATTGCCCAACTTTATTCCATTATATTTAACTTTATCATCCATCATTAATAACATCAACTGTTTGTAGAACCCTCTGTTATCCTTCTAGTTTTCTAACTCCTTTTAAGGGAGATATTTTGTTTTCTTTTGACAGAATTTATATCTGTTCTTCTCCCTTCCAGTGGGCTGAGGGAAACAAACTGTTCTGTGGGGGAGTTATGTTTAATGTGAAAAGATTTCTACGACCTCATCTGGACTTTCTAATTTAGACAGTATACAATAAAACTTGATTATTTTGGAAGATAAAAGCAATGTCTTTGGATTGATTTCATCAGTAATAGATTGGTGCTTTATGAATGGGCAAACCCCTCAACTAGTTAATTAAGGAATATAATAAGCAGTTCAGAAGCCATGTTGTACTTCATATAGGCCTTTGGTGACAAAATGAAAACATTTTGAGTATTTGTGATTTCTCCAGAGCCACCCCCATCCTCCCACTTGCAGACATCACCTTGTCCTTTCTTTGAATTCTGAGGCGTTTTCTGTATCTTTAAGACCATGCAGTGTTTCTTGTTTGTCTGTTCCTTCCCATGGTCATTGCCCAATGACACCAGGTCCAGCCAACTTCTATCCACAAGGATCTGAGTTTGCCCACAGCTATGTCTCCTGATTGTCCCTGATTTCTGTTCTCAGTTCTGTGCTCTGTTCTCAGCTGCTGCTTGTCCCTGGAACTAGTCCCGGTCTTAGAAACTAGCCAGAAGAAGCTGACCTACAAGAGGAATAAAAGAGAGATTTTTCTCGGCCCTCTCCAACTCTGTGAACCTGTGGGGCTGTGGTGGTAGCTGGTCGGTGGCTGTCAGTTTCCAGCAATGCCCTTCCATTCTCATTATGGGCATTAGTCCCTCGAACCTTCTCAACAACCCCAGAAAGTAGATAATCCCTTTATAGACAAGGAAACAGATTTCGGGAGGTTCAATCACAGGTCTTCACTGGCATAGCTAGTAACAATCAGAGCCAGGATTTGAACCTGACACTGGGGATCATGCTGTTAATTATTACAGGTCAGATACCATACCATGTAAACAGTGCCTATGCCATTTGGATTTACCAGCTAAAATAAGTGAAATGTAATACAGATGACCTAATCAGTTATGTTTTATTTGATATATTTGGACTTTAGAACCTCTTGAATTCATATATGAATTTATGGTAGCTAATAGTTTTGAGCAGATATGTGCTGGACCCTAGAGCTTTACATATATTTTCTCACTTAAATCTTACAATTACAATGTAGAAAGGCAGGCACTAATATCTTTTTAATAAACATTTTACTGAAGTAACACATATGGAAAAATGTACAGAATCTTAGATGTATAATTCAATAAACTTTTACAAATTGAAAGAACTGTGCAGGTCAAAAAAATGAACATTACTGCCATCCAAGGAGAACTCCTCATTCTCTCTCCCAGTCACTATCCCCTGACCCCGGTTGTAGGCACTATTGTTCTTTGTACGTAAAATAATTGAAAACAGATGCACAGCATGCTTAAATAACTTGCTCCAAATCAGAGATCTGGGAAGAACTGAGGGTTGAAGTAGGTGTTTCTTCTTCATTGTACTTTATCCCTTCTGATAGAATTTTATGGTTCCATTGTAAGTGCTTGCTATGAGTAGGTATTAGGCAAAGAGTTGTTTACTCATAATGTATTGAGTCCTCAAATTATCCCAAAGGGGTAATACTATAGTCCACCTCTTACCACTGAAGAAATCAAGGATAAGAGAATTTCAGTGATGCCTTGATAGAAAGTAGTAGAACTAGGATGTGAGCCTAAACCCGATTTATTCAGAGTTGATGCTTATGGGAAATAATCTGAAAAATAAATAATGCCCCCCAAATAACATTTCTGAAGTGGAGGTTTCAAAAGAGCTCCTTCCATTTTCTTGCAGGTTTTTGTATCTCAGGTTCCACTTGAGGCCTCCACATCACTTTTGTCCTTGAGCACCATCACATGTACCATATAAAACAACACTTATTGGACCGAATTCTGCCTCTTGGTCATAGTTATACAGTTGTAGCATTAGCGTGTTATTTTTACCTGCTAACTAACGGGTTATATTATCTATTTTTTGTATGCTTGCCTGGGAGATCCCATGGACAGAGGAGCCTGGTAGGCTACAGTCCATGGGGTCACAATTGTTGGACACCACTTAGCGACTAAACCACCACCACCACTGTTATCTGTCTGGGGCTTCCCTGGTGGCTCAGATGGTAAAGAACCTGGCTGCAGTGTGGGAGACCGGGGTTTGCTCACTGGGTCATTAATCCTTTGACTCTGAATTGCACATAGATTGACTACCATATGCAGAACATTAAGATGCCTGTCATTTGCCACCTATTCCATGTTCCCGGAGTCCAAAAACCTTTCTACTGTGAGTGGTTTGCAGTCACTTGAGGCTCTCAAATAGATCCGCCAACGCAGTACTCCTGGCTTTTCTGAAAGTGCTACCAGCTCATTCTGTGTTGCTATTAGAGTTGGCTCACATGGCCCTTGACCTGAGGTGTCCCTCTGTGTTCTTGTTGCAACCCTCTCAGCTACATACCCTGGTTCATATAATATTTGCAAATAGGTAATGTTTTTGAAAGTATCAGACCCTATTTGGGAGTGAATAGTACTGTGATTTTCGTTACTTGCTCTTTTTTTTTCTCCCTTCAGATCAGATTTTGGACAGTTTCTCTGTTTCATATTATAATTCCCAGTTGTATCGGCATTCATATTTCCAAGTTGAATCTCATTTCACGACTTTCTGCCATATTTCCAGCCTCTTTTTTTCCATGCTATGTTACATCGTCTATTATAACAATTTCAAACAACTGCCAACTTGACACATTTATCAAGCTAGCAGAGGATACACTGTAACCCCACCCTCTACCAAACAACTAATAAAGATATTAAATTAACCTGATTTCACTCCAGTACTATAGAGGCCTTACTGGACACCTTCCCTTTGTCTGGGGATGGCCATTTATCACTGTTTTTGGATATCATACTCTGGCTTATTTTCAGCCCATGAGACAGGGCTTCCATACAAATAAACCTACCTCAAGGGAGACTTTTGTCTTGTAATATATTAGCTGTGATATTAAAGATCAGTTCTATTAGGTCTACTGAATTCTTTCCTTTACACTAATTTTGGTAATTCATTCAAAAGAGGGATTAAGTGTGCCTGGCATTAGGCACACTGTATTTTGTTTAGAATTCCATTATTCCAGATGTTCAGAATAAGCAGCTGTGGGCATTTCAGAGGAGAAAATTAAAATATTTCCAGGTACCCCATTATGTGGATAAATGCTGGAAACAGTTGATCATACACACACACACATATATGAGTCTCTATGTGTGTATTCACGGATGTGCCTGCATGAGAGATCACATGGTGGTGGGTGAAGCAGAACCACAAAAGGGAGAAAGCACTGAACAGCTCTCTCGTCTACTCCAGGCTCTGACACTGATTGAACCAGGTTAAGACAACTGACCTTATAAAGTCTCAGTTTCTTCATAAGTAAAATGTCTACATCAAAATTATTTCTACTATCCAATGTGGCATGTGAATGTATTTTTTTCTTTTTCCCTTTTAATATTTGATTTTTAAATCAGAACAAGCAACATTCCTTTAAGATACCTGAGCAAACTTGTATATTATATGACTCTTTTTTGAGCACTATGTTAGGGGATTCAGGCTTTCTTGGTACCTAAGCAGAAAATATTTGATTCTGGAACCAAACTTTAGGGAGGAAGTGGAGGATTTGCCAATACTGTTATTTGCAGAACAGGAGGGAGCTATATCACATACCCTGCACTGGAAAATTTACCCTTAAGTTTGTTCCTGAGTGTTTCTAACAATAAAATGGAAACTTCCTTGCCTCTGTAGAGCTTCTGCTTTAGAGATGCACAGAATTTTAGATCTGGGAAGATGTATGAAGGTCAACTATTCAGTCCCTCATTTTAGAAGACCTAACTGCCCTTAACTTTCTTCTACATGCAAAATAGAGAGAGTCACAAGTTCATAGCAAAAGCATGGTCCTGACTTTAAATTACACTTGCAGCAGAAGCCAGGACCTGCCTGCCACAAATGAGTAAACAAGAGGCACAAAGATCAGACACCATCCATGCTTCTAGGGAGTGGGTAAGGAAGGCAAGGCCAACCAACCTGCTTCCAAAGCCAGAGGAGGAGACTTTGTCCCTGGATTTTCATCAGGTTTTAATTCACAATTTGAATGTAAGACAAGTGGTCATGAGCTTCCACCTTGGTTTACCTCTCAGAGCTTAGAGTGAAAGTACAGGTGAGGCAAACAGTGAGGGGACCTGTTGCACCCCCGCTTCCCCAAAGCATAAGAGAGTTGCAAAGTTGTTTATTCACAAAAGCAGTAAAACCAAAGAAAAGCCTGTACTTTAATCAAATGCATGTCATTTGAAAGCCAAGTTTCCTAGAGTAAATTATGTCCATTTCTATTACCAGTGAAATATCTCTATCCTTTAATTAAGTGATCTGCAACACATGAAGTAATGAGATGCTGCATGTTTCAAAAATTATACAAATACTTTGCAATCACTGGATTCTAAAAACAGTTTCATAAACTATCAAATGTGCAAACTGGAAAAAGAGAAATAATCTCTTATTTTCATAAAAAATGTATAATTGCATAGATGGATGAGTAGAAGAATGCCCACCAAAACACAGAATATTTATCTCAAGGTTGTAAGATTTAGGATAATTTCCCCTTTCTCTATAAACTTTTCATGTATGGCTTAAACAGTCTAAGTAAAAAATTATTTTGTACTCTAAAACACCCAAACTTGCTGTATTTACAAAAGTATAGAGCTAGCTTTTGGTTATCTCCAGAACACTTGAGCTTACTGTTTGTGGCATGTACTTCCATGTGTCATGTCGTCCATTCAGTCTCTTCTTAAACCTCCATTATCTGTTCCTCTTCAACCTCATTCTGATGGAATGCTCTTTTGAATCTTACTAATAATGTGTCCTTTTAAAAGGCCTGATGCTGTTTTTCTTAACTTTTTCAGTTTTCTATAGTCCAGACACCAACTGGCTCTATATTCCTTGAATATCTCTTCCCATAATTTTCAATGATGCTGAAATTTTCTCTTCCTCCTTCATCCTATGTGTGCATTCCTTCTCCATGCTACCACTGAAATGAGCTGGGCTCCCCCTGCATCCCTTCTCCTCATTCACTTCTTTTGTACACCCAACCAGTTCCATGATTCTAACCACTCAGGATTCTACCACATAGAAAGTGAGAGCCTCTGGACGCCAGGCATTGTGCCAGGTGGTAAGGATCCAATCCCCAAGAAGACACGTTGTCTTTAAGGAACTTACAAAGAATGGACAATGTTAGGTTATTCAGCTTGCTAAACTGAAAGTTAGAATCACACTGAGAAATGCAAGGAAGGAAACCTATCCTAGCCTGGAAAGTGAGGTAAGACTTCGTTAAAGAAATGATCAGTCATTTCAGAAATAGAGCACAGTGCAGACAAAGGCACAAAGACATGAGAAGGCACAATAGACAGTGGGAGCTATAAGCAGCCTGTGTTGCTGAGCCTGCAAGACAGGGATGCCCACAGAAGGCGGATAACAGAGTGCCTCGTGTGATATGCTACTGCTATGGACTGCCTTGTGTCTCCCCCAAATTCATATATTGAAGCCTTAACCCATAATGTGACTGTATTTGGGGACAGGGTCTCATGGGAGTCTGAGCCAGCAGGGAAGCTCTTTACGGAAGTAATTAAGGTTAAATGAAATCATAAGGGCAGGTCCCTGATCCAATAGGATTAGTGCCCTTATAACAGGGCCACCAAAGGGGATTGCCCTCAGTCTCTTTCCACCATGCGAGGGCACAGTGAGAAGGCAGCCTTCTGTGAGCCAGGGAGCGTGTACTTGCAGAACTGCTGACACCCTGATCTTAGCCTTCTAGCCTCTAGAGCTGTGGTTAAGCCAACTAGTCTGGTATTTTGTTATGGCAGCCTGAGCTGACTAAGGCAGTGAGGGAGTCTGGACTTCATCCTGCAGAGCAGGGATTCTTCACAGGGAAGTACTGCTGCCAGGGGTATTTTGGAATTTTGAGAGGGAGGTTTTGTGCGTGTGTGTGTGTGTGTGTGACTGTCACAGAGATTGCCAGGTGCTATTGGCATTTACTGGGTGAAGGCCAAGGGTTTAGATGTTTTCCGCTTCGTGGAGCATTCTCATGCAGTGAAGAAATATCTGACACCTACCAGACATTTATGTAGGTGAAAAACATGTTTATCCTTTCTGGGTCCAGAACCAATCTTCACTTTACACAAAAATACCGAGTATTTCAATATAATTTAATATACATTGAACTTTTCCAGGAATGTCACTATCTGTAAATAGAGGAAAAAGTATTTTTAAATGTTTTAACATTGTTCAGAATTTCATGAAATCGAGTTGCTACAATTAAAGTGACTCTTGGTGTTCATGTTTTGAACGTGTATGCCAGTATCAGTTGGTACGGATTATTGTCACATGTGGTGTTTCAACATATAGATGTAAACATCTGTCTACTTTATCATGCCTTTTAATATTTTGTGTCTGGGCATTGACTATTGAAATATAAGTACTTTATGTTTTTCCTTTATAATACAATTAGAAAGAATTCTAGTTTTCTGCATCGTTTTGTAGCAAATATGTACAGGAAGGTTCTACTTCTCTGTAGATTTTATTTTAGGATAATGAAAAGGATATTGTTATAAAAATAGGAGGATTAAGAACTGCTGCTATGGAAGACTGGGACCTTGTGGAGAATTTTAAGGCAATTATTATTATTTTTTTTTTTGGATGTATCTTAATCTCTTCAGAGCCCTTAACTTTTTCCTCTTTTCCCAAGGGTTCAGAGGTGGGTAGGACATAAAAGTCCTTCTTCCTACCTCCCTCTCACTGGAGGGTATTGTTGCATGGAAAATCTGTCCAAGCTCCCTCTTTGAAAGTCACTGAATTAAGGCCTTGGGCTTGACTGTAGAGGCATAAAATGAATCTAAGGAGAGGAAACCACCCATTTCAATACTGTGTTAGCCAGCCTCATCAAAACCCTGCTCCCCACTACTGTCAGTCTCAAGAACTGTGGTAACCTGAAGAACCTCTGTCCCTTTCCCTGCTGCTGCTGCTGCTAAGTTGCTTCAGTCGTGTCCGACTCTGTGCGACCCCATAGACGGCAGCTCACCAGGCTCCCTTGTTCCTGGGATTCTCCAGGCAAGAACACTGGAGTGGGTTGCCATTTCCTTCTCCAATGCATGAAAGTGAAAAGTGAAAGTGAAATCGTTCAGTCATGTCTGACTCTTCGTGACCCCGTGGACTGCAGCCCACCACGCTCCTCTGTCCATGGGATTTTCCAGGCAAGAGTACTAGAGTGGGGTGCCATTGCCTTCTCCGTCCCTTTCCCTGAGGTTGTACTTGTTTCAGGATGAATGAAGTTCTGGGCTCATGGGAGCCAGGAGTGTATGTGGCCATGTTGGTTTTGTGTTTGGCAAGGATAACAAAATGATCAAGGTGTCTTTCAGCCACACTAAGTCACACAGCAATAGCTCTGTGAGTTGGTTACCAATACTACCTGAGGGTTACCAGTACTCCCAGCCATACCCAACCCAGCTTCTTTGCCCAAACCTAGCTCTGTGACTGCTGCTCTAGCCTTCCATGGTAAAGCTCTGAAAACCCCATTCCTACAGGCTGGTGAACTTTGCCTTGATGTCACATATGAGACTGGCAGAAGGATCACAGGCCTCTCTTATCTGGACCAAGCAGAAGAAGATGCCTTGATGCTGGGGATTCTGGCCCACCACTCCCTCCCCTCTCATCAGTGCTGTGGCTGGAGCCACCTGTGTTGCAGACTAGCCCTTAGTTCCTTGAAGGAGGGGTTACAATTCCAGTGGATTCCCAGGAGATGGGGGTTTGCTCCAGGTTATGACAATGGATTCATTGGCCTGGGCTGAGCTTTGATTGCTAGACCAGGCTGATTCAGCATTTCAGATATACTTTGCTCGTGGTTGGGTTAGTGACCCAGGAGACCACATCCATTAAGAGAGGTCTGAGGGAAATCCTGAGATGCTAGGACCATTGATTACGTGCTTCCTACACCATACTTCAGGCTTCACCTACCTGGCTAGAGGTCCATGACTTGACCTTCTTGTAAATGAGCTACCCCTTTTCTTCTTTTCAGACTTCAGCTAGCATGAGCTAGGTTCTCCCACAAAGCTCCATGCCACCTCTGTGCCATTGGTTGTGAAGAACCATGCCGCTTATGAGGAAGCATATTCCCCAGTGCTGGTCTCCTTGCCCTTATTTGCATCACAGATAAAACTGTGATTGACTTAGAGTTCATCTTCAAGGCAAGAAGATAGACAAACTCTTTTAGGATTCACAAGTGCACTGACACAGATTTAATAGAATTTTATTGGGCTCCCAACCACTTTGGAGAGAACCATAGTGTTCTGTGTGAAGACCAAGTTTGTGCAGCTCTGCTTCTGGAAATAGATGATGGCCTAAATATGTCTTTTAACTGGTGTCAATTTCCCTAATTCCTGAGCTCCTGGATTGGCTCTTGGGATGCCCTCCAGAGATGTTTCAACCTCATCTAATTTTGGAAAGGTGATAAATAGAAGGTCTTACAGACACGCCTTGTCTAGTGTGAGTATACCCTAACACTATGTGCGGAGGTTGTGGTGCCCTCCCCCACCCCCCAACAGGTTCCCTTTCAGGAAAGAAGGATCTGTTACCTTAGCTGTTGGATGTGCTATCAAAAATACTCTAGGGCTGTTAGTCTCCTTCAGCTTTGCCTTGGCTGAAGAAATCACCATTGCTCGGTGCCATATTTCATTCCTAGCGTGGTCAGCATTCAGTGTGAAGCAATAAAGGCCTTGCCCTTTCTAACCAATGTAGTATGGCTAAGGGAGGATCCTATCTTCAGAGTAACCTAGCAGATCAGCTGAGGCTTCTGTTAAGACTGTATCGCAGATGAGCTTCTCTGTCTGACTCATCTTGCTCCTTTCCACAGGCCTTGATCCCAAGAGCACTACCTAATAACATCCCGTTTGTCATTCTTAGCCCGAGTCGGACATGAGTCGGTCGCTAAGAGTTGGACATGACTGAGTGACTTCCCTTTCACTTTTCACTTTCATGCATTGGAGAAGGAAATGACAACCCACTCCAGTTCTTCCCTGGAGAATCCCAGGGACAGGGGAGCCTGATGGGCTGCCGTCTATGGGGTCACACAGAGTCAGACATGACTGATGCACTGAGGTGCTGGAGAAAGTCCCTGGGACAGCAAGGAGATCAAACCAGTCAATCCTAAAGGAAATCAAACCTGAATATTCATTGGAAGGACTGAGGCTGAAGCAGAAGTTCCAATACTTTGGCCATCTGATGCAATGTACTGATTCATTGGAAAAGACCCTGATGCTGGGAAAGATTGAAGGCAGGAGGAGAAGGGGGTGACAGAGGATGAGATAGTTGGATGGCATCACCAGTTTAGTGAACATGAGTTTGAGCAAGCTCTGAGAGATAGTGAAGGACAGGGAAGCCTGGCGTGCTGCGGTGCATGGGACTGCAAAGAATCAGACATGACTGAACAACTGAGAAACAACAACAACTTGAAAGGTTGTTGACGAGCCACGAAAGACACCGGGGTTCTTGGCCTCCAGAGGAGAAGAATTCAACCCAGGGCCAGTGACGAGGCTTGATCCCTCAAAGCTTTTGTTTAATAAAATTTTATTAAAGTATAAAAGAGATAGAGAAAACTTCTGATATAGACATCAGAAGGGGGCAGAAAGAATGCCCCCTGACAGTTTTTAGCTGGATATTATATAGCTACTCAGTTCAGTTCAGTCACTCAGTTGTGTCCAACTCTTTGCGACCCCATGGACTGCAGCATGCCAGGCCTCCCTGTCCATCACCAACACCCAGAGGATGCTCAAACTCATGTCCATTGAGTTGGTGATGCCATTCAACCATCTCATTCTCTGTTGTCCCCTTCTCCTACTGCCTTCAATCTTTCCCAGCATCAGGGTCTTTTCAAATGAGTCACTTCTTTGCATCAGGTGGCCAAAGTACTGGAGTTTCAGCTTCAGTATTAGTCCTTCCAATGAACACCCAGGACTGATCTCCTTTAGGATGGACTGGTTGGATCTCCTTGCAGTCCAAGGGACTCTCAAGAGTCTTCTCCAACACCACAGTTCGAAAGCATCAATTCTTCAGCCCTCAGCTTTCTTCACAGTCCAACTCTCATATCCATACATGACCACTGGACTAACCATAGCCTTAACTAAATGGATCTTTGTTGGCAAAGTAATCTCTCTGCTATCTAGGTTGGTCATAACTTTCCTTCCAAGGAGTAAGTGTCTTTTAATTTCATGGCTTCAATCACCATCTGCAGTGATTTTGGAGCCCCCCAAAATAAAGTCTGCCACTGTTTCCACTGTTTCCCCATCTATTTGCCATGAAGTGATGGGACCAGATGTCATGATCTTTGTTTTCTGAATGTTGAGTTTTAAGCCAACTTTTTCACTCTTCTCTTTCACTTTCATCAAGAGGCTCCTTAGTTCTTCTTCACTTTCTGTCATAAGGGTGACGTCATCTGCATATCTGAGGTTATTGATATTTCTCCCGCCAATCTTGATTCCAGCTTGTGTTTCATCCAGCCCAGCGTTTCTCATGATGTCCTCTGCATAGAAGTTAAAGAAGCATAGTGACAATTACAGCCTTGATGTACTCCTTTTCTGATTTGGAACCAGTCTGTTCCAAATCCAATTCTAACTGTTCCTTCCTGACCTGCATATAGATTTCTCAAGAGGCAGGTCAGGTGGTCTGGTATTCCCATCTCTTTCAGAATTTTCCAGAGTTTATTGTGGGACATACAGTGAAAGGATTTGGTATAGTCAATAAAGCAGAAATAAACTAGCTGTCTGCTATTTAGAGAAAAGAAATGTTTCAAAACTCAGACTGGCACCAGGCCCCTCAGCCACAACCTGCATTTTGAGATAACATTGGCACAAGGTGAGTTGTCCTGGGCCATAAAATGATTGACACGAATCTTGGAGAAAGGCATGTTTCAAAGCAAATACAATCTCATGAACATATCTTAAGAGAACATTTGCATGAGTAAAACATACTGGTTTGTCAAGTTGGTTCTGAGTCTTAAGCTAACCGCTTGAAGACAGAGTCTAAGGTAAATACATAGTTCATTAGCATAGCTTAAGACACATTTCCATAAGAAAAATGCATTGGTTAGCTCAAGGTTCTGCACTCAATATGCAAATTTGGAAAACTCAGCAGTGGCCATAGGACTGGAAAAAGTCAGTTTTCATTCCAATCCCAAAGAAAGGCAATGCCAAAGAATGCTCAGACTACTGCACAATTGAACTCATCTCCCACACTAGCAAAGTAATGCTCAAAATTCTCCAAGCCAGGCTTCAACAGTACATGAACTGTGAACTTCCACATATTCAAGCTGGATTTAGAAAAGGCAGAGGAACTGGAGATCAAATTGCTAAATCTGTTGGATCATCAAAAAAGCAAGAGAGTTCCAGAAAAACATCTACTTCTGCTTTCTTGACTATGCCAAAACCTTCGACTGTGTGGATCACAACAAACTGTGTAAAATTCTGAAAGAGATGGGAATACCAGACCACCTGACCTGCCTCCTGAGAAATCTGTATGCAGGTCAAGAAGCAACAGTTAGAACTGGACATGGAACAACATACTGGTTCCAAATTGGGAAAGGAGTACGTCAAGGCTGTATATTTTCACCCTATTGTCACCTGCTTATTTAACTTAAATGCAGAGTACATCATGAGAAACGCTGGGCTGGAAGAAGCACAAGCTGGAATCAAGATTGCCAGAAGAAATATCAATAACCTCAGATATGTAGATGACACCACCCTTATGGCAGAAAGTGAAGAAGAACTAAGGAGCTTCTTGATGAAAGTGAAAGAGAAGAGTGAAAAAGTCGGCTTAAAGCTCAACGTTCAGAAAACAAGGATCACGGCCTCCTGTCCCATTACTTCATGGAAAATAGATGGGAAAACAGTGACAGACTTTATTTTAGGGGTCTCCAAAATCACCACAGATGGTGACTGCAGCCATGAAATTAAAAGACGCTTACTCCTTGGAAGAAAAGTTATGACTAATCTTGACAGCTTATTTAAAAGCAGAGACATTATTTTGCCAACAAAGGTTCATCTAGGCAAAGCTGTGGTTTTTCCAGTAGTCATGTATGGATGTAAGAGTCAGACTATAAAGAAAGCTGAGCACCAAAGAATTGATGCTTTTGAACTATGGTGTTGGAGAAGACTCTTGAGAGTCCCTTGGACTGCAAGGAGATCCAACCAGTCCATCCTAAAGGAGATCAACCCTGAATATTCTTTGGAAGGACAGGTGCTTAGCTGAAACTCTAAATATCTTGGCCACCTGATGCAAAGAAGTGACTCATTTGAAAAGACCCTGATGCTGGGAAAGATTGAAGATGTGATGAGAAGAGGACAACACAGGATGAGATGGTTGGATGGCATCACCAACTCAATGGACATGAGTTTGAGTATACTCTGGGTTTTGCTTATGGACAGGGAAGCCTGGTGTGCTGCAACGTGGGGTCGCAAAAAGTTGGACATGACTGAGTGACTGAACTGAACCCAGCTCAAGGTTTGTGAAAAGCTAAATTCAGGTGGAACCAGGTGTGGTCATAGCAACACAGCAATTTAGAAGAAACCTCATTTTAAGTTTGTATAGAGAAGGGGGGAAAAAAATCTAACACTTGTAGTTTGTTTCCTCCTGCAGATTAAGAGAGACAGAAAAAAATGTCTGACACTTGCAGCCCATTTCCTTTGTTTGGAGACCCCTGGCCTTCCTCCCTGTTACCCTTCCAAACCCATATTGGTTCCTGGGCTTCTTGGATAAGAGCAGTCATAGTAGGAAAAGCTCACTGGAGCCTCTGAAACTACCTTGACTTAAGCCAAGAGAGTAAATAAAAAATAATATATCTGGGGGTTATAACAGAAACCAATGCCACCCTTAAAAATATAAATACTATTATATTTAAAGTAGATAGCCAACAGGGACCTACTGTATATCACAGGGAGCTCTGCTTAATAATCTGTAATAACCTAAATGGGGAAAGAATTTGAAAAAGAAACATACATGTGCATAACTGAATCACTTTGCTGTACACCCAGAACTAACACAACAATGTTAATCAACTGCTCTCCAATATGAAATAAAAATTTTTTAGCAGGGTGCAGGAGTAGTGGTCCCCATCATATCTCTGTTTAATTCAGGGGTCTTGCTCCTGCAATAATCAGACCGATCCTGGAGGACAAGAGAAGAGTACAGTGAAAGCTACCAAATAAGTAGCCCCAGTGAAGCTACTGTGCTGGGTGTATTATCTTTGCTGGAGCAGATCAACACAAATCCAGGAACATGATAATTTGCCATTGATCTTGTGAACACATTATTTTTTCATCCTTATCAGAAAAGAAGTTCAGAATCATTTTGTGTTTATTTGGAAAAAACAACAATATACATCTTCAGTCTTGCCTCAGGGCTACATCAACTCTCCTGGTCTTCATCATGATATAATCTAAAGAGACCTGGGCTTACTAGACATACTGTGTGTGGTGACTCAAGGAGGAAAGAGTGGATAAAACCGAGGAGGGTCTTGGAATGCAGGAATGGAAAAACCAGATCCTTATCATCCTTCCCTCCCCCATGTTGTAACTATTAATGGAACAGTATAACCTGTGTCCCCTCCTACACCATAGGGAAAGGTATTTGCCCTACTTTCCCCTCACCCACGATACGTGTCTCATCCAATCAGCAAATGACCCACACGACCCCGATCCCGCTCCTTGTACCCTGGGTATAAAAGTGGACTAAGGACCCCTGTTCAGTGTCAGTCCTCCCTTGAGCTGGGCTGCTGCTCTAACAGTGTCTCCCATTCTAATAAACTGTGTTTCTCTTTCATTCTGTCTCATGTCTGGAAATTCTTTTCCAACCCATGCCCAGATCACAACATTTTTGGCAGCCCATAAGGAGATTTTGGGGTCTCTTCCCCCACCTCCTTGCTTCTCCTTTTTCATAGGGACCCTCTGCGAAAAGGCAAGTGCTGTGGAAACAACTGAAGAACTCCAGCCAGGGTTACCCTCTAGTGTATTCCAAAGGTCCCACTGCTCACTGCACCCCAGTAGCTGCCACCCAAATGGGTGAGGATCTCCCCTTTTGACTTCTTTCCAACTGAGGACCAGGCCAACCAATATTGTTTGGGCATGGGTCGGGCACTCAAAAACGATTAGGTCTCCTGCCACATGAAGACTCCCATGTGAGGATGAGGGGGACATGGAACAGATCACGCCACAAGGGCATCTGCCCCTAGCAAGACAACTTCCGTGCACCGTGTCAGTGGTTGAAGCAAAACAGAGACCGTTGTCCCTTGGCCACTGCTTCCCCAACAGGATTGTAAGGTGGATTCCTCAGTCTTCTTCCCCGTCACTTTCATTTCTTTCCCTTTTGGTCCAGATTGATTTACAGGAGCCTAGGTGTTGCCTAGGAGAAATATCAGTAACCTCAGATATGCAGATGACACCACCCTTATGGCAGAAAGTGAAGAGGAACTAAAAAGCCTCTTGATGAAAGTGAAAGTGGAGAGTGAAAAAGTTGGCTTAAAGCTCAACATTCAGAAAACGAAGATCATGGCGTCTGGTCCCATCACTTCATGGGAAATAGATGGGGAAACAGTGGAAACAGTATCAGACTTTATTTTTCCGGGCTCCAAAATCACTGCAGATGGTGATTGCAGCCATGAAATTAAAAGACACTTACTCCTTGGAAGGAAAGTTATGACCAACCTAGATAGCATATTAAAAGCAGAGACATTACTTTGCCAACAAAGGTCCGTCTAGTCAAGGCTATGGTTTTTCCAGTGGTCATGTATGGATGTGAGAGTTGGACTGCAAAGAAAGCTGAGGGCCGAAGAATTGATGCTATTGAACTGTGGTGTTGGAGAAGACTCTTGACAGTCCCTTGGACTGCAAGGAGATCCAACCAGTCCATCCTAAAGCAGATCAGTCCTGGGTGTTCATTGGAAGAACTGATGCTAAAGCTGAAACTTCAATACTTTGGCTACCTCATTCAAAGAGTTGACTCACTAGAAAAGATCCTGATGCTGGGAGGGATTGGGGGCAGGAAGAGAAGGGGACAACAGAGGATAAGATGGTTGGATGATATCACCAACTCGATGGACATGAGTTTGAGTGAATTCTGGGAGTTGGTGATGGACAGGGAGGCCTGGTGTGCTGCAATTCATGGGATTGCAAAGAGTTGGACACTACTGAGCGACTGAACTGAACTGAACTGATGTGTTGCTTCTGAGCCATCCCAAGAGTGCCTTCCATGTTTCAGAGAATTTTCAAATGGTGAGTCACCTGGTTGCTCTCAGGAATCTCTGTCTTTCTCTGCCCGAGTCACATGGTGCCTTAGCTGCATGGTTCTCAGATGTCACCTCTCACTGTTAGATGCAACTGTTGGGATGTTCGGCCATTTTTGTGCCATTAGTTGCATGGAGACATCACTGAGACAAAAAGGGATGCCTTTTTGCCAGTCTATGATCAGTACCCCCATTCTACAGCATATAGGCTTAGGATGGATTCTGGTACATCGCGGGAGCCTCTCTCAGAAGCATTCCTTGGCTACATTCTCAGAAACTGGAAAATTTTGACCCTGCACAAGGCCTGGCCCCAAAACAAACGGGGGGACCCAAAAAAGCATGGCCTCTGAATGGCACCCTAGCTTTTGCCCCAAAGCAGGGAAAGGACTCAGAATTTCCTATGTTCAGTCCTTCATGGCCCTCAGTCAGAATTTGGATTTCAGGGACTCACACTGCATGTGTCTTTCTGTTGCCTCCCTATCTCCTGTTCCCCTCTGTTTCTCTCTATCAAATTTCCCAGACAACCCCTACTTGACCTTTCATATCCACATGACCTCTAGGAAAGAATTCTGAGGTTCCCTTTGGTCCAGATCTTTCTCCTCTTTTCAAAAGCCTGAAGGATCAAAAACTCTCCTAGCATTCTAAAGAATTCCCTTCTAACTACTGTTTCTCAGGGTGGAAAAGAACCAGGTTTCCCCTACTCCTGCAAATTCCCTTAACCCTTCAGATTCTTCTGATGGGACAAAGACCTCACTTCCCACCAGAGGGACAATCCAAGATTTTCATCAACTGATCTGCCCCTGATGTCAGAGTCAATTTGAACACTATATGGTCTATATTTTAGCTATAAAACTAGGACTACAGAAAGGAAAGGTGACTTTTTGACACAGAATGGCCATGATATATTTTAGACTCCAGAGAAAATTGGTTAAAACAAATTTGTTTCTTGGAAACTGCAAAACCGGTTCTTTATGCAGTTAGAAACAACTAGCAGTGTTCTTGCCTGGAGAATTCCAGGGAAGGGCGAGCCTGGTGGGCTGCCGTCTATGGGGTCGCACAGAGTCAAACATGACTGAAGTGACTTAGTAGTAGTAGTAGCTTATTAAAAAGCCTGCCTAGGGAAAAGCTTGAAGTTAACCCTTTCCATGTCCTTGAAATATACAGCCCACCTTTGCCTGAGACCTCAGCCTTGGGCAAATTAGAACTTAAAAAGGGAGCGGGGGAGGGAGGCTGAATCAAAGAGACATTTTAAATCTCAAGTGGAAAACTATGCAATCTCTGTCTGTCTGCCTGTCTGGATTTGTGTATGTCTCAGTGTCTGTCTTTGGGGTTTTTTTTTTTTTTTATATATATATAATATCCCTGAAGTTGTAAATGAGTTCTAATTTAATTGGCCTAAAGAACAGTAAGTGCTTACAAGTCAGATAATCCTAAATACAAGAGAAATTAATCTAAATGAATTTCAGATTCATTTAGAACTGGGAAATATTCAATATTAAATATCTAGTATTACTGTTTGTTTGCTAATCTAATATAGACATGTCTAAAAGTCATAAACATTAAGCATAATATTTTCATTGTGCATAGGTTTATTATAAGTTAAGTATTGTTATATTGTTATATCTGTTACAACTTTGTCAGCAAGGAAAGTAACTCTAATGAAGAAACTTTTAAAAAAGAAAAATATAAATGAAACGAGCTTTTAGATAAACTGTGAAGAATAATTATACTTTAGAAGTGTCTGTCTAAAACAGTCTCTCTTGATTTTGGTAACCTGAATTTCTCAGTTTAGTTCAGTTGCTTAGTCGTATCTGACTCTTTGCAGCCCCATGGACTGCAGCACGCCAGGCCTCCCTGTCCATCACCAACACCCAGAGTTTACTTAAATTCATGTCCATTGAGTCGGTGATGCCATCCAACCATTTCATCCTCTGTTGTCCCCTTCTCCTACTGCCTTCAATCTTTCCCAGCATCAGGGTCTTTTCAAATGAGTCAGTTCTTTGCATCAGGTGGCCAAAGTACTGGAGTTTCAGCTTCAGTATCTGTCTCTGCTTTTTAATAAGCTGTTAAGATTGGTCATAACTTTTCTTCCAAGGAGTAAGTGTCTTTTAATTTCATGGCTGCAATCACCATCTGCAGTGATTTTGGAGCCCCCTAAAATAAAATCTGTCACTGTTTCCACTGTTTCTCCATCTATTTGCCATGAAGTGACGGGACCAGATGCCATGATCTTAGTTTATTGAATATTGGGTTTTAAGCCAACTTCATTAAGCCATTAGTTTTAAGGCATTATCTTCATTACTTCCACCATTCTTTGGCCTCAGATCAAATAACAGGGAAGGAACACAGCCCCACCCTTCAATAGAAAATTGGATTAAATATTTACTCTGCATGGCCCCACCCATCAGAACAAGAGCCAGTTTCCCCCTCAGTTATTCTGTCCCATCAGGAAGCTTCCATAAGCCTCTTGTCCTTCTCCATCAGAGGGCAGACAGAATGAAAACCACAACCACAGAAAACTAACCAATCTGATCACATGGACCACAGCCTTATCTAACTCAATGAATTAACTATGAGCCATGCCGTGTAGGGCCACCCAAGATGAACAGGTCATGGTGGAGAGTTCTGACAAAATGTGGTCCACTGGAGAAGGGAATGGCAAACCACTTCAGTATTCTTGCCTTGAGAACCCCATGAACAGTATGAAAAGGCAAAAAGATAGGACACTGAAAGATGAAATCCCCATATTGGTAGGTGCCCAATGTGCTACTGGAGATCAATGGAGAACTAACTCCAGAAAGAATGAAGATACAGAGCCAAAGCAAAAACAACACCCAGTTGTGAATGTGACTGGTTATGGAAGTAAAGTCCGATGCTGTAAAGAGCAATATTGCATAGGAACCTGGAATGTTAAGTCCATGAATCAAGGCAAATTGGAAATGATCAAACAGGAGATGGCAAGAGTAAACATCGACATTTTAGGAATCAGCGAACCTGAATTTCTAGGGTTGTGCTAAACTAAGTGACGGAAGTTTATTGAATAGCTAGGTCATTTCCAACTAAGATAAGATTTGGGGACATTCATTACTGAACACTAGCTTCCTCTTACAGAGAAACTAGAGATATTGGACTGTTAATGAATAATGTTTGATGCCATTCTGAGATGTTCTCTAGAAAATTTTTTTTTAGAAATTGTCACTGGTATTTATGTTCACCAATCTATAGAATGCTAATATAAAGTTCAGTTCTTGGTTGCTTTAGGAAAGTAGGATGTGTGTTTTCAGTAAAGAAGGTGTGAGGAATGAAATTACATTTTCTGAAGGGAAAAGGAAGTAGGTATGACTTACAGGTGGCTGTTTCAGGATGGGAGAACAAAGTAATGGGTACAGAAAGTGATAAGAAGGTTTTATGGAAAGTGGACCCCAAGGGAAGAGTTTGGTGCATAAATATGTAGGGGGAATGTGTAATTTTCTCAGTTCCATCTCACCGCAGCAAAAATTTGAAGCAATGGACAAATCAGTGTTATAGCTCAGTTTTATTGGCAAGTAGAGGAAAATAGGCGTGAGAGTGGGCCAACCCTAAAGACACGAAGAAAGAAGCCCCCGGCTCAATTTTGGCATCTCTTTTTATATGTCTTTTCTCCTCCCCCTGAACCTGCCCCATGTAATTGGGCTAGCCAGAAGGGCTGTTTGTTTTACCTGAGGTCCTTACTCTGGTCTTGGGACCTTCCTTTGTTCTATTTTTTCAGGCTTTTCCCTTCTTTGTCTTTTAGCCATCGCCATTTCGGACTCCTTTTTTCTATTCTAACTTTCTAACATTCCCCCCTCAAGAGATGGAAGGCCCAATTCTTTGGGAATAGGGGCTTCAAGGTCTCTCTGGCTACTTCCTGCAGAACTGGGATAGCAAGGGGCATTGAGCCTCCCCCTCTTGCTAGTCTCAAGCCTCAGAGTCCTTACAGTGGTGTCCATCTAAGGGTGAGTGATATTTTCCGTGGTCGGCTGTAATTTTACATATCCTTGTTAAACTGGCAGTGGGTGTTGTAGCCTGTTGACCTGGGCAGAGACAAAATGGGTTAGACAATTGATAATACATGGAGCAATCGTAAGCAGCATCAATATGGTGATAACAAGGATTAGCAAGGGCATTAGTCAACTCCAAATTCCCCATCACCAGGAGAAGGATCCCCCAAAGGGATTGTAGCCACACTGAGAACTCTCCAGCTCGTTCTTTGAGGTCCTGTAGGATCTAGAATGTTTTTCTTGAGGACTGTGAGACTTTTTTAAACTTAGCTGGAAGTATTTACCCAGAAACAACACATCTCATTCAAGATGGCTCAAGTCCCTCCTTGTTCAGGCATCAGGAGATCTATCTCCTATCTCTTTTGGAGTACAACCCCTGACAAGCTGTGTTGGCTCTTTCGAGCTGTCCTGAGAAATCTTATCTTCAGAAACTTAATTTTGGGGGTGTTCATTAGAATGACACTCATTTGTGGTTCTGAATAGGTATCTGAGATCTCCTAGGGTCTCACAGGTGGATTGAGTGTCCTCTTCTGTTTTCTTCCATGATTTGATTCATAAGTAGTGAATCCAGGAGTCATGTCCTGGAAACTTGACTGCTGTTGGGGTAGAAAGTATTACAGGGTAGGGGCCTTTCCATGTCGGCTGCATTTGAGCCTTTGGGGACCAATCTTTCCAGACTTTAATTAGGACTTTTGTCCCTGGAACATATAGTGGTGGCTTTTTAGAATCTTTTGGGTCCTGGTTGACACCAGACAAGATTATATCCTGCTGGAATTGTCCAATGGCCTTGGTATAAAACTGGAAGGACTGGATCAAGAAAGAGGTCATTGACATAAACAAAAGGTCTTCCATATAGCATCTCGTAAGGACTAAGACCAACCTGTTCCTTAGGGGCAATATGGGTATGGAGGAGAGCTATTGGTAAAGCTTCCTTCCATCCCAGGGAGGCCTCCTGAGTAATCTTTTTTATCACTGATTTTAAGAATTGGTTGGCTCTTTCTATTTTTCCTGAAGACTGAGGCCTCCGGGCACAGTGGAGATAATAAGTAATGCCCAATGCTTTAGAGACCCCCTTGGGTGACCTTAGCAGTAAATGATGTCCCATTGTGACTTTGCAAAGACCTGGGCAGACCAAATCTTGTAATAATTTCATGGAGCATTTTTTTTTTTACCACCTCCTCAGCTTTCTCAGTCCAGGTGGGAAAGCCTTCAATCCATCCTGTGAAATGTATCTATCATGACTAAAACGTATTTATACCCTTGAGAAACTGGCATCTGGGTGAAGTCCAGCTGCCAGTCCTCTCCTGCGTAGGTCCCACGTCATTGGATGGGCTGGGCCAGTTGGGGTCTTCGAGCTCCTTGGGGGTTGTTTAATTGGCAAGTGGCACAAGAGGAGACCACTTACCTTATGGTCGTTTGAAGGCCTGTTCCTCTGAAGGACCTTTTTAGTAATCTTTGGAGGGCCTTCTTCTAAATGAGTGGTGGCATGTAAGGAGTTAACCAACTTCTACTGAAGGTCCCCAGGCAAAAAAAGAAGTCCCTCCTTTTGGAACCACCCCTTATGATCTTCTTGAAAGCCCTCACTCTTAGATTTACGAGTCTCACCTTCAGTATATGAAGGAATTTCTGGCAAATTAGTCTGTGGAACTAAGGTGGCAATGCCTATTAGGTCATGCTTCTGTAATGCTGCTCTCTTAGCTGCCTGATGGGCTACTTGGTTCCCTGGTATCACTTCCGTCCTCCCTTTTTGGTGTCCTTTGCAATGGGAGACTGAAACCTCAGTGGGCAGATGGACTGCCTCCAAGAGTCGAAGAATCTGATCACCATATTTGACTGGGGACCCTCTGGTGGTCAAGTGGCCTCTTTCCTTCCAAATAGCAGCATGTGCATGTAGCACCAGAAAGGCATTCTTGGAGTCAGTGTAAATGGCTACTCTTTTTCCTTTTCACAGCTCTAAAGCTCGAGTCAGGGCTATGAGCTCAACTAATTGGTCTGAAGTGGCAAAGGTTTAGCCTCTATGGTCTCAAAATTGGAGACTACTGCATATCCAGCTCTTCTTTTTCCATCCAAAACAAAGCTGTTTCCATCAGTGTAACAGATTTCCTCAGGATTGGTTAGAGGATCTTCTGACAATCCCTCTTGAGGTTTTGTCCAATGGTCCAAAGTTTCTAGGCAAGAGTGAAAGGGAAGAGAGGCCTCAGGAGTACTCAAGAGGGTAGC
The DNA here is from genome assembly GCF_042477335.2 of Ovis canadensis. Lineage (NCBI taxonomy): Eukaryota > Metazoa > Chordata > Mammalia > Artiodactyla > Bovidae > Ovis > Ovis canadensis. Next base: position 38,966,770 of record NC_091260.1, read on the forward strand.
AGGGTTAAGAACTTCACAAGGGGATATATTCAAGCCTGGATTTTCCATCAGTACTACTTGATACCTGAGGATTCTTTGATCAGACATCCATAAATGGCCTCTCCCATTCAGGAGTTGTTTCACTTGGTGTCTGGTAAAAATAATTTAGCCCCGAAAGAGTTTTAAAGCATCTTCTATTAAGACTGCAATAGCTGCAATATTTTGAAGGCAAGGAAAGATTTCTTCTCAATAAGGGAATAGGATACTCAGGGGCCACCTGAGTATCTGGTGGGAAAATATTTGCCCATCCCAGCAACAAAGAAGTGTTCAGGTGAATCTTTTGTAATTGTTTTTCCTGTATCCCCCAAAACGGTACAAGTTTGGGAGGAGTAGGCTCTGGAGTAGGAGGTCAGGACAGAGTAGGTAGCCCCTGTGTCTACCAAGAATTTCTCGGACCTACCTGCCACATCCAGTTGCACCCTTGGCTCCAGCCCCATGTTGGTTATCTGTGACAGGCGGGCTGGCGGGAGCAGGCTGCTTCAGTCCTGTTGAACCATCATGAGGGAAGGCTTGGCACTTGACCTTGAGGCTCTTGGGTCCCCAGGGCAGAGTGCCACCCAATGTCCAAATTGATGGCATTTGTAGCAAGCCATTTTAGGAGACTTGTCGAGGTTTGGACACTCTGGCCGATTGTCCTGGCTGCCGACAGATTAGGCATTTGCCTCATGCCTGGTCCTTCAAGGACTCGGGGTTTGCCATAGGGCTTTCCTGGAGGGTGGCCAGAATCTAGGCATGCCTTATCTCTTTCTTTTTATCCCTTTCCTGGGCCTTGGCCTCCCTCTCCTGTTCTCTGTTATAGAAGGTATTGGTGGCTGTCTGGACCATCTCATCTAAAGAGGCAGCAGGGTCCTGCTGCTATAGCTGCCTGTCCCTCATAAGAGTCTATGTCCAGATTGGTAAACTTTTGGGGGGCCTCTTTTAGCCTTTTCAGAAGGGCAGTGGTTCTCATTGGACTCCTGAGTTATTGATGAGACCAGGCACAGTCCCACAGCTAATAGGCTTCCTTCTATTTCCACGGATGGACTTCCTTAGGGGTGACTCTTTCTGAAGCTTATCCTACCCAGTTCTGTTGCAACCTGAGAGCCAGGCTCCCCGGGTCAGGGTGCAGATCCCTAGGCAGGCTGAGACATGACAGCCTCCTGGAGATCGAATCCCCGAGCGGATCAAGGCAGGTTGGCCTCCTGAGAATTGGATCCCTGGGCGGGTTGAGGCATGTCGACCTCCTGGTACCCCTGGATTGGTAGATCCCCAAGAAGGTTGAGGCGTGACAACCTTTCAAGGACCTGATCCCTAGGCAGGTCAAGGCAGGTGGACCTCCTAGGACCCGCAGACTGGAGTTGGGTGTCTCCAACGTCTCCGGCATGACCAGTGCTGGGTAAGATTAAGGGGTTGTAATCTTAACTCATTGCCAGTTTGTCCACCGCGGATGGGAATAGATACCATGAATGAAAGTAATCCAAGTCTGTGCCCTGAGACTGGGAACCTGGTGAAATAGCCATAAGTTTTATCCTCATTGCTCTGAGGAAATGTAAGTCACTGAATTTTTTCCCCTAGTCCTTCACAAGAACAGTTTAGGGTGTTTCAAATGGTAAACATTTCATTGTCATAGACCCACTCTAGGTAATAACAAAAGTAATGACAAAGGAGTGGGTTATCTGGTCCTATTAGGGGCATTAAGAATATTTTAATAATAAGTGGGGTGGAGCAGTGTTGCCTACAAGGGGGCAGGGTCCTGATTGTAGGGGTTAGTAAGTGGCTTAAGAACAAATTGATAAGAGGCAACAGACCAGCTGTTCTCTAAAAGCAGGATGGAGATTTGATCCAGGGGTATGTTTGTAACTTTAAGAGAAGGGTAGTAAGGGTTTGGGCCCAAATGGCCTACAGGGCTAACTCCCAAAGTGGCAAACATTGTCCCTGGAAGCCCAGTTGCCCTTGAAGGGAGGCCACCAACAGACGAACTTCTAGCAAGCATTGTGTACTGTCACCCACCCTAGTGTGTCCCCTGAGAGGCGCTACTGTCACACATGTTGTGGGAAACATGGAACATGAAGGCCTGAATCTCTACAGGGATGGATATTATACAGTATTTCCCTCCCAGGGGCCAGCTGTTTTCTAGTCGTCCTGCCAGAAGATTGTAGAGGCAACATTGTGGGCCTGGATGGGGCTCAGGAGAAGAGCATAACACAGGAGCGAAGGGGGCAGGGCAGAACTTACTAAAAGTATGACATAGCCCAAGGTATAACATAAACTAATTAAAATCAAATGGGTCCAAGATGACAAGTCATATTCAACTAAACCTTGATCCTCAATCTGCAAGCTAAATGACACACCCAGAGGTGCCAGGACAGTTCCAAGTCACTGTCAAAAGACCTAGGAGTGAGTGGTTCCCCAATTGTTGGAACGATCCTCCCACTCATTAGCATATGAAATCACCCAGCTCTTGAAAACTAGCCACACCACATTCCATGGCTGCTGCACTCTCCTCTGTGATGGCCCACACCCTGTGGAGTGTGCTTCTGTCGGAATCCGAACAAATCCACCTCTTACCTATCACTGCGTCTCTCACTGGATTTTTGTAATGAGACATCAGAGCCTGAGCTTCATTAGGTCCTGAAGCCAGTCACCATGGGTTTTGGCTGGGCTCAAGTCCCAGGAGAGAGGAGCTAAAGGACAGGAGGAAAAAACAGTGGGGAAAATGTGCCCTTCATAACCTGCTGGAAGATCTGCTAAACACCTGACCTATGCTCACAGTTTTCATTGGCCTGATCCTTGGCACAAAGAAGATTAAGGACTGAAGAACCCCCATCTGCTTGGGCAACAGCTACTAGGGCACCGCAGATAGTGGAGCCTTCAGGATACCATGGTGCACCCGCTGCTGCTGGCCTGCTCGCAGGTGGTTCAAGGAAACAAGAAACAAGAGCTTGTAAAGGAATTAAGATTTCATTAGCCATATGTCCTTCCAGCCATAGGAGCGAGGACTTTCTACCTTAACTGGAGGTCTTCTGGAGTCTGAGACAGCTGCGTGAGCTTTCTGCCAAGTTTGTTTTTGCTGTCCTGGTTTCCAGCACGGTAGGCTTCTTGTCACTTCCACTCCGCTGGGGTTTCCTCGCATTCAGCTTCCACCTCGGGAGCTTTCACGGAGTTGGGCTTATGCTGTGCTTGGTCTCTGCCTTGTGGGGGCAGAGCCAAGGTTGTTTTGGCCAGGTTAAATCCGAGTCACGGCACCATATATGTCAGGGGATGTGTAATTTCCTTGGTTCTGTCTTGCTGCAGCAAAATTTTGAAGGAAAGGACAAATCGGTGTTATAGCTCAGTTTTATTGGCAAGCAAAGGAAAATACATCCTCAAGGCATGAGGGCGGGCTGACCCAAAAGATGCAAAGAGAAGAGAAGCCACCAGCTTAATTTTGGCTCCTCTTTTTATATGTTTTTTTTTTTTTTCTCCTCCCCTTGAGCCTGCCCTATGTAAACTGGGCTAGCTAGGAGGGTTGTTTTTTTACCCGAGATCCTCACTCCAGTCCTGGGATTTTCCTTTGTTCTATGTTCACAGGCTTTTCTCTTCTTTGTCTTTTAGCCACCGCCATTTTGGACTCCTTTTTCCCATTCTAATTTCCTAACAAATACAAGTTTTCTTGAGATGTTGAACTGCCTTTGATAATGGATTTTAAGTTCCTTTACCTCTGAAGTGATCTGATCTGTGTTTACCTTTGAAATCTCCTTTGTTACTTTGGCTAAGTGAATATATAGTTTCACAGTGATCTATATGATTCTATCTGACTGTTATAAACCCTTTGGATATTTATCGACAAAACTTCCTAAATAACTTGACTTCTAGCTGACTTTGGGGTGCTTCAGAGGGCCCCTGTGTTATCCCAAAGAGCTATTACACTACCTGGGTTCATTGAACATGTTAAATTACAAAATCTTCTCAGGTTATACTGTATGGTGGATGTTACTAATATAGATATCCTAAAATTATGTGGAATTCATATGTTTCTGATATGCCCTGATAAAATGTGGTCATTTATAAGTCTAGTTACCATATCAAAATGTTGCATATCACAGCAATGACCATGCTACTTTGTCAATTGCAATTTAATCAGATTTTAAACGTGCCTTATACGGTTTCACTCTGATGCCTTTGCAAGAATACTGCTGCTTCAAGATTTATGGAAAAGACTTTTCTAAGATTAACCAATAAACAAATTTTGCTTGTTTGTTATCTGGTAAACTGGTAACAGACTGTAATTTAGTCTACTCTCTATATTAAGAGAACAAAGTTTTCTTAGAATGCAGCTTTTGATAACTGATTATGAATTTCTTTGCCTTTAAGTGATTTATATTTGTTTTTAAAATCTTTTGTTACTTTGGTAAAGAAGCATTATTTTAGATTATGGTACACGTAGACAAGCTCATTCTGCTTCTACAAAAATAAGCCCTCACATTTAGACTTTAGCTATCCTGGTGTCCTTTAAACCATGGCAACAGTCTACTCCTAAATCGGGGAGTTAAAAATGGGTGAACAGTAGCTGTAAATCAAAGAGGTAGGGCTATGGGAAATCCAAGATGGCCGCTTGGCTTTTCCTGCTCCTTGAAAAACCTCATTTTTATTTGATGGATTAAAGATTTCCTTGGCTACAGGGTTAATGCCCTCATAATGAAAAAAATCATGTTTCACTGAATATCATTTGTTACTTGTTAAACTAAGCTTTTAGTTTTGTTAATTAAGATCTCGTGTTTATTAAGACTCACTTCTGAGATAGTTCCTTGTTGTTATATTGCTAAGAGGTTTAGTTAAGTTATTAAAAAGGATACTCTAAGTTTGTTTATAAAGCTTATCTCAGTAACCAATCTTTGGATAAAGGTCAGATGCTCCATGATGTACAACCAGGAGATTAACACATGGCTACAATCATTTAACTTAGATGACCTGGGGTATACTGGGCTATGAATGTTCTTGACTTCTAATTCTTACTTACGATCTTACTAATAACTTCTAGCTATATTATTTTCTATATTGCCTGTTTCAGAAGATTGTTTCTTACATTACCAAATGTGTGACTGAGCCTGTGATAAAATGCTGATATGCAGTTCCATATGAGATCAATGATTGTAATAATGTAACGAAGATCATGGCATCCAGTCCCATCACTTCATAGGAAATAGATGGAGAAACAGTGGAAACAGTGTAAGACTTTATTTTTGGGGGGCTCCAAAATCACTGCAGATGGTGATTACAGCCATGAAATTAAAAGATGCTTACTCCTTGGAAGAAAAGTTATGACCAACCTAGATAGCATATTCAAAAGCAGAGACATTACTTTGTCAACAAAGGTCCATCTAGTCAAGGCTATGGTTTTTCCAGTAGTCACGTATGGATGTGAGAGTCGGACTGTGAAGAAGGCTGAGCGCCGAAGAACTGATGCTTTTGAACTGTGGTGTTGGAGAAGACTCTTGAGAGTCCCTTGGACTGCAAGGAGATCCAACCAATCCATTCTGAAGGAGATCAGCCCTGGGATTTCTTTGGAAGGAATGATGCTAAAGCTGAAACTCCAGTACTTTGGCCACCTCATGCGAAGAGTTGACTCATTGGAAAAGACTCTGATGCTGGGAGGGATTGGGGGCAGGAGGAGAAGGGGACGACAGAGGATGAGATGGCTGGATGGCATCACAGACTTGATGGACGTGAGTCTGAGTGAACTCCAGGAGTTGGTGATGGACAGGGAGGCCTGGCGTGCTGTGACTCACGGGGTTGCAAAGAGTCGGACACGACTGAGTGACTGAACTGAACTGAACTGAACTCTAGATATGGGAAGAAGCAACAAGAGGGAATATTTTTCTGGACCAAGAGACTAGTAAGAGAGGTATGGTCCAGAGACTTTGCTACTTGCAAGATCTGGTCTAGTAACAGCACACTGAGTGACCTGTCAATGAAATCTTCATTAGACCTGGGAAGGAGCCTCTTCAGCACCATGGGACACAACTGCCATGAAATGCCCACAAAGCATGGTCTAATATGTGGCTCTGCAGGGACCCTGCTGACTGGAATCTGGCACTTACTTGCCAGCTATCTCTACAAAGATTACATCGTGACCACTGCAAGCTGCTGACCTTCAACACCCTTGAAAGGAGTTCACAGTGGAGATCAGAAATAAGACACTCTGTGCTCTGGGAAAAACCCAGAAGAACTGGCCTTCAGAGAGTCAGATGTTTTCAGCTAAAGATTTTTATGAGCCCAAATTCTTGCATCTTCTCATACTTAGAGAAACACTAACGTCATGAATCAATGTCTATTCCTGGTTCTCCTGGCTAGCTCCTCAGAAGCTTTTCTACTTCTATTAATCTTTGGGCCATGTATCTTTAAATTTTAAGTTTGTTTATTCAAGAATACAACAAATCTCCAAGTGATGGTTTGACAACAATATTCCCTGGCCAACACCCAGACAATGCTGAAACAAGCCACCATATCATTCCATGGACTCTCATCTCCTGCTGTAAATGCACCCTGACAGAGACCAGGCAAAGGGAACCCAGAGCCCCATGATGCCCCTGTACAGCCTGAAGAAGCCAGAGTGATCATCACCCCTTTTCCTTTGAGACGGGGTTCCCAAATGCCTAGGAAGGGAGATATGTAGATAGTTAGACATAAGCAAGGTATCAAAAAGGGCCAAAGAACTGGCCCTAAAATTAAAGAGAGGGAAGAATGTGGTGACCCAAGGACAAAAGAGCAGATTAAAACCAAGGAGGGTCTTGGAATGCAGGAATGGAAAAACCAGACCCTTATCATCCTTCCTTTCCCCTTGTTGTAACTATTAATGGAACAGTATAAACTGTGTCCCCCTCCTACCCTACAGGGAGAAGGTATTTGCCCCACTCGAAATGGCAATCCACTCCAGCACTCTTGCCTGGAAAATCCCATGGATGGAGGAGCTTGATAGGCTACAGTCCATGGGGTCGCAAAAAGTCGGACACAACTGAGTGACTTCATTTCACTTCCCTCACCCAGGATACATGCCTCATCCAATCAGCAAATGACCTGCAAGACCCCGATCCCATTCCTTGTACCCTGGGTATAAAAGTGGACTAAGGACCCCTGTTCAGTGTCGGCTCTCCCTTGAGCTGGCCCGCTGGTCTAACAGTGTCTCCCATTCTAATAAACTTTATTTCCCTCTCATTCTGTCTCATGTCTGGAAATTCTTTTCCAACCCACGCTTGGACCACAACACTGTGGAACATCACTTCAAGGGCATCATACTAGTCAGACCATATGAGTACATAGTGGAAATACATTGATGGCTTTGGTAACATACGTGTACTCCAGTGGGGAGGAGTTAAGTTTTGAAGCTTAAAAAGAATTTAGGGGCCCACCACCCTTTTAGGTGGCTAGTGGTCTGGGGTGTGCTGGAACATCTCTTTCAAAGTGAAAGCCATTATTGATTATTGCACCTCCCAGTCAGTAGCAATTCCATGCCTATTAGTATTGCTCCAACTAACATAGTGGGTAACACAAAGACTGCCAGCTTTGAGAGAGGTCCAGAATAGGAAAAGACTCTGCATCCATTCCAGGTTGCAGGGTAAGGAGACTTACTGCTCTAACCATATAATCTGCAAGACACTGTGTCATTGGACATATGCCTGGTGGGATAAGACACCGTTTCGAGTTTATGACAAGCTTCAGTGGGGGATTCATAATGCAGATCTCTTCAGTTCTGAGGCAAAGCCATGCCATCTGCAGTATAAAATTATATGCCTATTAAAAAATAACAAGCTGTGCTGTAGAGCCCTGATACTAGAGCACATGACCATGAGACATCAAATACTCATGTCGCCAGAACTACTCTCCTGAGTATTATCAAGACTACCAAACCTGAAAGTCAAGTGAGGACAATATTAACCTGTCTTAAGATGGAAGTGTGGTGCCTCTAAGATAAAGCCCAAGTGGGACCAGTACAGGAAACGCCAGCTCTGTGAGCAGGTAGCCCAGACTCCCGTGTCTTCTACCACTGTTGTACTTGTGCCTTCCTTGGTTTGCACTTATGGGAGAATTCCTTAGGACCAGGAAGCAAAGGAGAATAAAGGCCCAAACTTGGTTCATGGATAAATCAGGTTAGGAATGTGGTATAAGCCAAAAATTGAAGGTGGCTGCACTATAGCCTCGCTCAGACATGGCTTTGAAGGTCAAATATGAAGGGAAATTTTCATAGTGGACAGAACTTTACGCAGCAGGCCTGGTCATCCACCTTTTGTAGATGGAGAAGCAACCTGAGGTTAGATTATACACAGTATACATGCGCTTACTGGCAGTGCCAAAAGATTTGGTTCAGTCTGTAGGAAACTGGAGATGAGAGAGTTTCAAGCTAGAGACAAGTGGACCTATGGGAATGGACATAAAGGGGGAATATCTTTGTATTTCATATTACTGTCCCCCAGAGAGCATCTCTCACTAAAGAGACACTAAACTATTAGCTAATCAAAAGGACTTGGCAGCAGACATCAGCTAGTCTCTGTCATTGGCCACTCCAGTATTGTCGTAGTTGACGTGTGAATCAAATAGCCATGTTGGTGAGGATGAAGGCTATTCATGGGCCCAATAACATGAGCTCTCAAGGCTGACCTAACCCCTGCTGGAAACAAAAGCTAATGCTGAATCCCCAGTGGCTTGTTAGATGTATGGATCTGGAACCTAGAAAAGAAGGGTGTGTTCGTGGTACACTTTCAGTACTTATGGGATAGGATTAGTATGTTATGGGGAGAGAAGAAAGGGGAGAGAAGATGGTACAACCTAGGGAGTAACAGCGGTTAAAGGGCAGGCAAAGGGAGATAAATTTTAGATACAGGCTGAGAAGGAGAAGTTAGATAGAAATTGAGAGCCAAGAGAGGAGAGCTTTATAAGGAAAAATATATAGATGGATTAGGTAAAATTGGGGTTAGAAAATATCCACCGGTTTTAGCAACAAAGAGGACACTGAAAATTTTGGCTAGAGCAATTTCAAAGCAAACTAGGGCAGAGGGAAGTTGAGATGTGATTGGGAGCTGAAGAAAGGAATTCAGTAGTGTTTGTTGAATTTTAAATCATGATACTAGTATGGGGGAAAGAACAGAAAAGGTGGTACATAAAGAGGAAAGTAGTAAAGGTTTAAAGAATCTGCTATGGAAAAATAAGGAAGGTAACCAACTTTGTGCACATGTAAAGATCACCAAGTAGTGCCAAAGCCAAGCCAAAGTTGAAGTCCACAAATCTACACTGGCATCAATCAATACAGTTTAGATATATTTTCCACTAGGGGTGACTGGCTTCCGGGGCTGGACGTATGGAATGCACGTAATTAAACTGGCCTAAGGATTGATATGAAGGTAAAGGTTTTCACTGTGATTGTAGTTGGAAAAAAAAAAATGGGACCAAAATGTTTAGGGTTCTGGCAAGTAAGATTATAGTGTGACTCACTGGGGCTGTGAGTCTTCTCTGGTGACTTAGATAGTAAAGAATCTGCTGACAATGTAGGAGACCTGGGTTCAATCCCTGGGTTGGAAATATCTCCTGTAGGAAATGGCAACCCACTCTAGTATTCTTGCCTGGGAAATTTCATGAACAGAAGCCTGGCAGGTTACAGTCAATGGGGTCACAGAGTCAGACATGACTGAGTGACTAACTTACTGCGGTGGGAAGGACAGGAAACCATGAGGAGGGGAGGGTCTCAGGAGAAGAGGGAGGGCCCAGTATTTAAGACCAAGAGTTTTGAAAGACAGCGAGTGAAAGAGATGGAGAGGTGAGAGGTTATGGGTCAATACTGATGTACCAGAATTTATACTTTGGCCATTCACTTCCAGCTGGTAATGTCTACCTAAAGCACCAGTATAGAGTGAAGAGCCTTTTATGGATCACCAGCCCCAGTAAATCAGTGATCAAAGTGCAACAAATTCAAAAACTATTGAAGTGAGGAAGGCAGTAGAAGTTAAATAGTTGTTCAGTATAGATGCTGACTGGCTTCCCAGGTGGCTCAGTGAATAAAGAACCTGACTGCAATGCAGGAGATGTGGGTTCAGTCCCTGGGTTGGGAAGATCCCTTGAAGGAGGGCATGGCAACCCACTCCAGTATTCTTGCCTGAAGAATCCCCATGAACTGGTGGGCTACAGTCCATGGGATAGCAAAGAGTTGGACACAACTGAAGTGACTGAACATGACATAGATGCTGACAATACCCAATAATTCAGCTTTGAGCTTTCCAGCAGCTAAGGTACAATGGAGGATCCATCAGGTTATTTAGCTCTTATCTTATTTTTTAAAGTATCATATTGGTCTGAAGATATGCTGAATTCTAGAAAGAATGTATTGGGTGGATAACTTTCACTATGACTTAGATGAAGCTCATGAAATTTGTTCTGGGGGAAGCTCTTGGACTGCAAGGAGACCCAACCAGTCCATCCTAAAGGAGATCAGTCCTGGGTGTTCATTGGAAGGACTCATGTTGAAGCTGAAACTCCAATACTTTGGCCACCTGATGCGAAGAGCTGACTCATTTGAAAAGACCCTGATGCTGGGAAAGATTGAGGGCAGGAGGAGAAGGGGATGACAGAGGATGAGATGATTGGATGGCATCACTGACTCAATGGACATGGGTTTGGGTGGACCCCGGGAGTTGGTGATGGACAGGGAGGCCTGGCATGCTGTGGTTCATGGGGTCATAAAGAGTCATACATGACTGAGCAACTGAACTGAACTGAACTTGAGTTCTGTAACAGGCTTCTAACTATTCAAAGTGTAAAATGGTCATTTTTCTATAAATCCCCAAAAGACAACAGTACAGGTGTGCAGATGAAATGTCAGTCATGTGCTTCAGATGTCACCAAGAGCCTCTGTACTGTTTGAACCCTCCAAATTCCATGATCTGCAGGAATTCAAAGCCTTCCCAGAAGTGTCTGCTAATGCACAGGTGGTTTCTGTTTCCTAAACCTCCCTTAACTCTTCACTTTTTCACTCACCACCTTTGCTCCACACCGTAATGACTAAACCTCCCTTAACTTTTCAGTTTTTCACTCACCACCTTTGTCCTCCACCAAAAGGATCCCCAAATTAAATTCAGTCCTTTCTGCAGATTTTGCTATTTAGATGACCACAGAGAAATTACTCAAATTAATCGTTCTTACTTAGGACTCAAAATTTATAACTTAAGTCTTATAATGGATGGAAAACCAATAGATAGCACATACAGTCTTTATCCATTCAGCTGCTGATGGACACTACTTCTTGACATAATCACAGAAAATTTTTTTGGATCTGTTTCCTGAAGCAAGGGAAATAAAAGCAAAAATAAACAAATGGGACCTAATTAAACTTAAAAACTTTTCTTGCTGTCATATCTTGGCAATTGCAAATAAAGCTATGAACATTAGGATCCATATGTTTTTTCAAATTAGTGGGTTTTTTTTTTTCAGATGTATACCCAAGAGTGGAATTGCTGGGTCATACAGTAGTTCTATTTTTAGTTTTTTTGAGAAAACTCTATACTGTTTCCACTGTGGCTGCACCAATTTACATTCCCACCAACAGTGTAGGAGGGTTCTCTTTTTTTTCCATATCCTTGCTACATTTATTTTTGTGTTCTTTTTTGATTATAACCATACTGACCAGTGTAAGGTGATATCTCATTGTGGTTTTAATTTATATTTTCCTGATGATAAGCGATGTTGAGCATCTTTTCCTATACCTCTTGACCATCTGCATGTCCTCTTTGGAAAAATGTCTATTCAAATCTTCAGCCCATTTTTAAATCAGGTTGCTTGTTTTTTTGATATTGAGTCATATGAGCTATTTATATCTTTTGGATGTTAACCCCAAACATCACTTGCAAGTCATATTATTGGCAAATATTTTCTCCCATTCAGTGGGTTGTCTTTTCATTTTGTAATGGTTTCCTTTACTGTGCATAATTTTTTAAGTTTAATTAAGTCCTAGTTAGACCTAGTTTAATTAGGTTTAATTTGTTTGTTTTTGCTTTTGTTTCTCTTGCTTTAGGAAACAGATCCAAAAATATTTTTCTATGATTATGTCAAAAAGTGTTCTGCCTATGTTTTCCTCTAGGAGTTTTGTGGTTTGTGGTCTTACAAGTTTAACAGTTTTTTTTTATTCACTTGCTAATGCAAATGGGAACTTCCTTCTCCGTAAGAGTTTTGTGCTAATCGATTGAAAACATACACACACACAACACACATATATATCCTTTTGTCACTAAGAGGACAGTTTACCAACCTGTCTCTTTGATGGTCCTCCTGTCTAGCCTAAGGAAACAGGAGAGGGGAAAACTGAGGAGGCTGTGTGTGGGCATGACAAAAAAATTCCTACAGGGGCACAAGGACTTCACTATAGAAGTCATTAAAGCTGTTATCCTTAGAGGAATTGGCAAGCGGCAGATGAGTTGTCACAACTTGATTCTTTCATTTCTGTAACAGGAATGATCTTGGCACAGTTTACATGCAGCAAACTGTGCTTAGAAAATGGTGGTGTTTTCTCCTATGTATCAGAATAGATAACCATATGAAAGATGGTGTGATGAAGAAAAATGTTATACCTGTTACCCAGTGCATGTTACTTTAAACTCTTTCCCTAAATCATATTCCCCCAAACTAACCAGTAGTACTTTTATTACCTTACATAGATGAGTATTATTTGGCAAATTATGAAACAGTTTGTTTTACTTTTTTAAAAGTTAATAACACAGCATCTGATTCTTTTTAATAAAAATTTTCTTCCCTTGAATGCTTTCATTATTTTTGTCTTTAGATTATAACCAGTTGTTCTTTCCACTGAATAACCCAACTTTCCTAGTTTCTGGTTCCATGTAACTGGAGCCCAGTAGGCTTAATTACATTTGAAGACGACTTAAGTAGATGAACTTTGCCTTAGCTTGAAGATGTAAGCTTAACTGTGCCTTTCTATGCATTAGCTGCCTAATCAATCAATCAGTGGGCTACATGTTGTGCTGCAGAAGAATTCGGCTGTGTGTTCACGTGAAAAATAATGGAACTGGGTCCAAAAGAATACCCAGTGGATTCTCAAATCATTAGTTTTTGGATTAGGTCTTTACTTTGGCAACATGTGTACAAATAAACAAGCATGACTGAAATTAATTTATTGCATTCAAGAGACATCTGTAATTCTGCAGTTGCTCTGTGAGAAAGAATTAAACAATTTCATCTTTGACCACTTCCCTTCATATTCCAGCTAAACAAACCTCTCCTTCAGATCCTCTCTTCAGCTGATAGGAAAACAAAGGGCCTCATAAATAAGCCTTTGTGTTTATAAATATTAATACATATCAAAACACAGGATGACATTAAAGTGTCATGAAAAGCCAGTTTAGAGACAAATTATAGACTAATGCTTCTTGCTTCAAGTGGATCTTGGGCATATGTGCCAAAGTTTTGTAGCACATGCTATGTGAGAAAACAGGAAATTAGCTCGTCTCTTTCCAGTTTTGAAATGCAAGGGCTGGGGTACAAATCACCTTTCAATATCTTATGGATCTTGGGGAGTTATATTCAACAGGACTTCATTTCAATTGAATATGACTAAAGGAAGCCAAAATATACTGTCTGTGAAGCTGTCATAGTGTAATGTGTCTTCTTAGGCATACGCTCGACAGAGCTGCAGGGCTAGCAGACGGATGGGTTGGCCTCTAATGACCCAGGAACAGTAACCAAAGGCCAAGGGGATCAGAAATAAATCAGAATAAATGACAATCCTGCTCCAATTGTTGATCAACATAATGTTCAAGGGTATTTACTGTGGACTCAGAAAGAGGAGTCTTGAGATTTCTGCCAAGGTCAGAACATGTTTTCATCCCAAGTGATTAACTGGGAAAATGTTCATGAGTACCAGTAAGTGTTATTGAAAGAGCCATAGGAAGAAAGGAAAAGGCGAGAAGGAAGAGGATAAATACAGGTGGCAGGATAAAAACAAGGGTGTGGGGCCATTTAATGATAATAATAATAGTAATAATAATAATGGAAGGAGACAACCAGAAAAATTAAAAAGCAACCCATGAAATAGGAGAAAATATTTTCAAACCATATATCTGATAAGGGATTAATATTCAGCATATATAAGGCATTCATACAACTCAATAGCAACCCCCCCAACCAACCAAACAAACAAAACCAACCAAAACATCCACATAACCTTATTTAAAACTGGACCAAGTATCTGAATAGATATGTTTCCAAAGAAAACATTCAAATGGCCAACAGATATATGTAAAGATGCTCAACATCAGTAATCATCAGAAAAATACAAATCAAAACCACAGTGAGACATCACCTCATACTTATTAGGATGGCTAACATCAAAAAAATCAAAAGATAACAAGTATCAGTGAGGATGTGGTGATAAAGGAATCTTTACACACTGTTGGTGGGAAAATAAATTGATACAGCCATTATGGAAAACAGTATGGAGGCTTCTCAAAAAATTAAAAATAGATGTACCATATGATCTAACAATCCTACTTCTGGGTATATATTTAGAGGAAGTTAAGTTAGTATTTCCAAGAGTTATCTGTACTTCTATACTGCATTATTTACAATAACGAAGATATGGAAAGAAGCTAAGTGTCCATCTACAGATGAATAGATAGAGAAAATGTGATAAACATATATATATATGTGTGTGTGAGTATCTCAGAGTAAAAAAACCTCCATTTATTTATATTCTGACCTGGGAACAGTAACCAAAGACCAAGGAGATCAGAAATAAATTAGAATAAATGACAAAACCTGCTCTAATAATTGACCAACAATATATATAATTTATATATATGATTTATAATGATACAATTTATTTATTTATATATGACAGATACGTGCACTTTTTTTCTACACAGGAATCTTTTTGACACTTGGTATTGTTTTGAGAGATTTATGGAAGTAAATTGAATGGAATAAGTTATATTTGCATATGTGCTCAGTTGCTTCAGTCTTGTCTGACTCTTTGTGGTTACATTTATTGAATACCTAATATATACTCCCTTTTACAGCAATGTCATAAGGGGTTTTATCTGGATTTTACTAATAAGGGCCCTGGAGGAGGAAATGGCAACCCACTCCAGTATTCTTACCTGGAAAATTCCATGGACAGAGAAGCCTGATGGGCTGCAGTCCACGGGATTGCAAAGAGTCAGACATGAACTGAGTGAGCACACACATGCACATAGATAGGAAGTTAAACCTCTGGAAAGTTAATATATCAAGAGATTTGCTCAAGTCATACATAGAACAGGAGGAGAGGTGGGCTTGAACTTGGGTCTGGCTTCAAGGCCTAACCACCTTACACTACCCACTCCAGAGAACCAACTCCCTTGAACTCACTGCATTGGTATTTAATTTTTCAAGATTTATCTTTTTAAAAGTAAGATTTATTATATGAAAATGTCACCTTCTTAATGTGCTTTTTATTCCATAGGATATTATTTCCTAAATTCATTTAGGACTTGGAGGACAGCAAAATGATGTAGAAGACAGACATAGAGTTAGAAAACAAAGGGTGTGATATCTGTTTAGTGTTGTTTGGATGATCTTATGGTATGTTTTTATGCTTTTATTTTAGTTTAAATTATATTTAACTTACAGAGCTAAAGATATGAAATTAAATTGACTTACAGAGTTAGAAATAATTTATAACTCATCCTGTTCTAGAACGTATTCAGGTGCCATGAATCATAGTTAGCTAGATGTTTCTATACTCCATCTGTCCAAACTAGATTGTCCAACTCTTGGGGCCAGAGACAGTTCCAGCCATCTCTGTTTCTCCAGCAGCACCCAGTAGTTCAATTTCAAAAAATTATTTATTTACTTATGGTTGTGCTGGGTCTTGGTTGCTGTACCTGGGCTTTCTCTAATTGTGGCAAGCAGGGGCAGCTCTTCAGTGCAGTGCCCATGTTTCTCACTGTGGTGATTTCTCTTGTTGGATTTCACCCTAGAGCACAGGCTTTAGGGTGCACAGGCTTCAGGAGTTGCAGCTCGTGGGCTCCAGAGGACAGGCTCAATAGCGGCACATGGGCTTAGTTGCTCAGACGAAGATTCCAGCATGTGGAATCTTCCTGGACCAGGGATTGAACCATTTTCTCTGCATTGGCAAGTGAATTCTTACCCACTGTTCTATCGGGGAAGCTCCCCAGTAGTTCTTGACGTGGTAAGTCACCAACATTTGTTGAACTCATTCCTGCTGACATGACCTGACAGATGGAGTGTACAAAGAAGGACTTCTGTAGGAAAGAATTCTACTGATTGTTTACCAAGTGAAATAGGATATTTTAGCATCAAGGCTGGGCTTCCCTGATGGCTCAGTGATAAAGAATCCACCTGCAGTGCAGCAGACACAAGCTTAGTCCCTGGATTGGGACAATCCCTTGGAGGAGGAAATTGCAACCCACTCCAGTATTCTTGCCTGAAAAATCCCATGGACTGAGGAGCCTGGCAGGCTACAGTCCAAAGGGTTGCAGAGTCAGACGATTGAGCGACTGTGCACGGGCTCAAGAATTGAGGTTAGATGGATGATTCAAGTTCAGAAATCAATACTCTTTATGGGTTAGCAGATGACCTTTTTGAGTCTTTTAATATCAATAACATGTTGAATTTAAAACATATCTATGTTTAAAACCTATCACTTTGTAAATACTTTCAGGGCCAGCAACTGTCATCATTACACTCTTACATTGTAATAGGCGTTATTATTTCTTCCCCGTTTTGGACTTCCCTGATAGCTCAGTTGGTAAAGAGTCTGCCTGCAATACAGGAAACCCTGTTTGATTCCTGGCTTGGGAAGATCCCCTAGAGAAGGGATAGGCTACCCACTCCAGTATTCTTGGGCTTCCCTTGTGGCTTAACTGGTAAAGAATCCACCCGAGGTGCTGGAGACCTGGGTTCGATCCCTGGGTTGGGAAGGTCCCCTGGAGAAAGGAACAGCTACCCACTCCAGTATTCTGGCCCGGAAAATTCCAAAGACTATACAGTCCATGGGGTCACAAAGGGTCAGACATGACTGAGGAAATTTCACTTTCACTTTTATAAGGGGACAAAAGAGGCAAGTGTCCTGAAAGCACATGGGCTGTTTTTTGCCCTAGGTTTTGCTTTTATCTGTCTACAAGTTTGTGAGTGTTAATGACTGCCTTCTGCCTGTTTTACTTTTTATTTGTAGGCAGATTTATTTGTATTTTCAGAAAATAAAAAGGGCACTTTAAAGTCTTTGGTCTTACCTTATTCTTGTATTTTTTTTTTTTTTGCTTTCAATATGAATGCTATATTAAAGTGGAAATTAAAATACAATGTTACATTATATATATTTAAAGTTATATTATCTGTGACAGTACATGGCACATAATAAATAACTCTGGATTAAGATACCGATCATCATAACTATCCTCTAGTTATGCAGAAGCCCTAGTTCTGCAACTCACTGTTAACTTTGGACAAGTTATATCATGCCCCCAAGTTTCAGTTTTGGCATCTGAAAAATAAAGAGAATAGAGCAAACAATATGTAAGAACCACTGAAGTTTTTAGCATCCTCTGATCAACCGCAGAGAATGGGTTAGTATCATTATCTCTGATTTTCTACTAGGAGAGTCAAATTATATGTATTTTATGAGATAGATGAGTTTAAAATCCATTTTTATCTTTTCTGCTTTTCAGAGAAAAGGCCAAATTTAGGGAAAATTATATTAGGATTTTTTTGTAGTATCATAAATATTCTTTCTTCTTCATCCGTTTAGGGTAGGCCTAAGGCCAGAAGCATGGATTCTTTCTGGCATATCATATCACTAGCGAGGTAAAGGCTTTCAGAAATAGCACTACTTTCACTGATATTCAAGCTACCCTGACTATAAAAAAAAAAATTAAGCCTGCTAAAACTGCCCAATAAGGTTAAGAAACACCTGGCATGAACCTGACTTTAGATGAAATCATAAACTAATCCAAACATAAGTTAACTTGGAATGAAATTAAACCCCGTCATAGTGAACTCCTAATGTCTGTGAAAGTGCTTGCTGTTTTTCAGAAGGGTGTTGGGTGGGGAGGCCACCTAGCTACAAATTACACTGTAAGAGTTTGTGGGTCTGTAAATCATTTCTAAAGGATTGTTGGTGATATTCTTCTGTTATACAGAAAAAATTTCCAGCAAGAGAATTACCAGGGTTGATATCTGATATCAAGCAACATGAAAAGGAAAAATGGAAACTTTTTATAAATGCCAATAAAAAAAATCACTATTTCCCCCTTCTTTTGAAAATGGATCATTTAAATGTGATTTCTTTGATTTTTTTTTTTTTTTTTGTCCCTGGGAAGCATTTTTCTGACTCTGGTCTTATGTGATCAACGATGTAATATGCTCCAAAGATGGAAATGAATTGTAGAAGTCAGACAGGAATTTATTTTAAAAGCTTAGACTACCCAGAGGATCAGAAAATATACCTTGGGTTTCTAGGGATTCTGGAAAAAGAACTTGGATTATGCTGCTAGCAGTAGGTAAGTAACATTCTGCACACACAACTACAATATGCTGACATCTTTACTGAGTTATAGAAAAATCTCCCTTAGTGCCTAGAATAACTGTTTGCCCTAGCACACTTATTGTTGCTGTCTACAATTAGCAATAAAATCATTGCTAATCACTGGTAGATGATTCTAATCAAATGTGCAAAATATGTTTTGAATCCATTTGAGTATCATATTGGACTCAATATGTCCTGAGTTGCTCCCTTCCATGCAAAATGTATGGGCTTCCCAGGTGGCTCAGTGGTAAAGAATCTACCTCCCAATGCAGAATACACAAGTTCAATCCCTGGGTCAGGAAAATCCCCTGGAGAAGGAAATACAACCCACTCCAGTGTTCTTGGCTGGGAAATCCCATGGACAGAAGAGCCTGATAGGCCTTAGTCCAAAGAATCCCAAAGAGTTGGACACAATTGAGTGACTGAGTACGCATGTACAAAAAAATACCTAAGCTTGGAATTAATGTTTGAGTATATGGTTACAGATTAATATTTAGATTTTAAAAGAGAAATATATAAATAATTTAAATAAAAACATCTCATGAGTTGCTGAATGAATGGTTGTTTATATCTTATTTTTAAAAGATATGTTGGAAATCAGTACTATTTTCAAAATTATTTTGTGTAATGTGTTCTACTGCTGCTGCTAAGTTGCTTCTAGTTTATAAGTAAAGTTTGTAATACATATTGGCTGCAGCTAAAATAATACAGCATTTAATCACTTCAGACAAACAGTGCATTGAAATGAAGCATTTTGGAAACTACGGAAAAAAAAGAAAGATGTGTTGTAGTCTTATAATTTGCTCCAGTATTGTGTGCTGCTATCAAAAGAGAACAGCAAATATTTGGAGATGCCCTTGCCTTCTCTGGACAGCTTGACTTTTGGAAATTTTTGTTCTCAAAAGTTATGTACAATTTATTGCATGCTAAGGTAAAGGCCTTTGCAGTCTCTCAGAAACAAAGACTACTTTCTAAACTGGCCATAGAGAAATTTGCAACTACTCAAGTCTGAAGGGTGGTTTGAATTAATGTGCCATTGATTAGTAGGCTCCCATACCCTGAATTCTGCAGGCAGCCCATTCTGACCTTGACTCAAAGAGCAGAAGGGTGATTTGCATTTACATTAGAATTTGCATGCCCTTGGATCAGTTGAGTGTGCAAAACATCACACACGATAGAGTTAATAGAGAAAGATGGATGGATAGGTAGGTAGAGAGACTCCTAAAGGGACAGAGGTCACCATAATTATTTTTGTGATGTTGATTAAATTCACCATAAGGAGAAATAATTATTTTAAAGAACACCTTCTCTAGCCAATCTGTAGTTTCTGGTATTTAGTGGAAATAATAGGTGCCTGGGACTTTCCTGTGCCTTCACTAGTATCAGATGTTAGGAGACTTTTGCACCTCAATGAATTTGGCAGCAGTTTTGCATCAGGAATTTTGCTTGTCTCCACAGAAAACTGCCCAGGTGTGGTTGGTACCTGTAATACTGTCATAAAATTGGACTTGAGTTTCAAGTGTTGGTTTGATCTCAGGCATGGCTTCTCCCGTTTGTACTGATCTTATTGTGGCTACAGGAGAATCATGATTGAAGGTTATGTTGCATGCATCTGCTTTGTGTAAATGCTCTGTTTCACTTGGAAAAAGTTCATCTGTTCAAGAGACCACATTTTTTGATGATTGTAGATGGACAAATGATGCTCTGGAACTTTAAGAGAGAATAAGGAAGTGTTTAGTTTTTCAGGGATAATTGAAAAACATCCCTCTCCTTTACATCAGATGTGGTTATCTTAGAGGCCCACTTTGTTTGCTTTCTTCTTACTTAGAGCCAACATACACATCACTCTGATTTCCTGGAGTTTCTTCACTCCTCCTTCTGCCAAATTACATCCCAGTCTGCTTTCAAAACTATGTGGAAAACACATATCCTTCGGGGAGCTTTCTGCACTAACCTCACCGAGCTCCAGTCATTCTCACAATATTCCTTTTGGGCTTTAATTTTATATTTTAAGACTCAGACATTCATTCACTGAATCATCTAACATGTGCACCAACTATTTACTAGGCCTTGTTTAGATGTTGGAGATACATTTGTGAAAAAAATGTCTTTCCTCTGGGTGTTATATTTCAGTAAAGAGGGTGTGATGGTTAATTTTGTTCCCTTGGTTAGGTCATGGCATCAAGATATTTGGCCAATACCAGTCCAGACATTGCGATGAAGGTATTTTTAAGATGAGATGAGATGAACAGACTTTGAGTAAAGTAGATTATCCTCCATAATTTGGGTGGCCCCATCCAATAGCTGAGGCCTTAAGAGAGAGTAAGGGAGGAAGAAGGCATTTTTGTCTCCAGGCTGCCTTTGAATTTGAGTTGGAACATCAATTATTCACTGGATCTCTAGTTGGCCAACCTACCTTGCAGAATTCAAACTTGCCAGCTCCTACAATTCCATGAACCAATTTCCTAAAGTAAATCTTTTCTATTTCTCTGCATATGGGTGTGTGCAAAGTCACTTCAGCCGTTTCTGACTCTTTGCAACCCTATGGACTGTAGCCCACCAGACTCCTCTGTCCATGGGATTTCTCAGGCAAAAATACTGGAGTGGGTTGCCATGCCCTCCTCTAGGGGATCTTCCTAACCCGGGGATTGAACTCTGGTAAGTTATGTTTCCTGCATTGGCAGACAGGTTCTTTACCGCTAGTGCTACCTGGTAAACTATATATACATATATATATTTATATATGGTTGTGTACTTTAGTTGCTGAGTTGTGGACAACTCTTTTGTGACATCATGGACTGTCACCCTCCAGGCTTCTCTTTCCGTGGGATTTCCCAAGCAAGAATACTGGTGAAGGTTGTCATTGCCTTCTCCATGTGTGTGTGTGTATGTGTGTGTGTGTGTGTGTGTGTACATACATAGTGGTAAGTATTACCACCTGTCATGTAGGGGACTGGGGTTTGATTCCCTGATGGGGAGGCAACATCCCCTTTTGGGCTTTCCTAGTGGCTCAGATGGTAAAGAATCTGCCTGCAGTGCAGGAGACCTGGGTTTGATCCTTGGGTTGGGAAGATCTCCTGGAGAAGGGAATGGCTACCCACTCCAGTATTTTTGCCTAGAGAATGCCATGGACAGAAGAGCTTGGCAGGCTATAGTCTGTGGGGTTGCAAAGAGTCAAACATGACTGAATGACTAACACTTTCACTTCACTTTCATATATATATGTGTATGTGTGTGTATGTAAATATATGCATATATAATTTATATAGTGAACTACCGCACAATTGCAGTCATCTCACATGCTAGTAAAGTAATGCTCAAAATTCTCCAGGCCAGGCTTCAGCAGTACGTGAATCATGAACTTCCAGATGTTCAAGCTGGTTTCGGAAGACAGAGGAACCAGAGATCAAATTGCCAACATCCGCTGGATCATCGAAAAAGCAAGAGAGTTCCAGAAAAACATCTATTTCTGCTTTATTGACTATGCCAAAGCCTTTGACTGTGTGGATCACAATAAAGTGTGGAAAGTTCTGAAAGAGATGGCAATACCAGACCACCTGACCTGCCTCTTGAGAAATCTGTATGCAGGTCAGGAAACAACAGTGAGAACTGGACATGGAACAACAGACTCGTTCCAAATAGGAAGAGGAGTACATCAAGGCTGTATATTGTCACCGTGCTTATTTAACTTATATGCAGAGTACATCATGAGAAATGCTGGGCTAGATGAAGCACAAGCTGGAATCAAGATTCCCAGGAGAAATATCAATAACCTCAGATATGCAGATGACACCACCCTTATGGCAGAAAGTGAAGAGGAACTAAAAAGCCTCTTGATGAAATTGAAAGAGGAGAAAGAAAGAAAAGAGTTGGCTTAAAGCTCAACTTTCAGAAAACGAAGATCATGGCATCCGGTCCCATCACTTCATGGGAAATAGATGGGGAAACAGTGGAAACAGTATCAGACTTTATTTTTCTGGGCTCCAAAATCACTGCAGATGATGACTGCAGCCATGAAATTAAAAGATGCTTACTCCTTGGAAGGAAAGTTATGACCAACCTAGACAGCATATTAAAAAGCAGAGACATTACTTTGTCAACAAAGGTCCGTCTAGTCAAGGCTATGGTTTTTCCAGTAGTCATGTATGGATGTGAGAGTTGGACTATAAAGAAAGCTGAGAACCAAAGAATTGATGCTTTTGAACTACGGTGTTGGAGAAGACTCTTGAGAGTCCCTTGGACAGCAAGGAGGTCCAACCAGTCCATCCTAAAGGAGATCAGTCCTGGGTGTTCATTGGAAGGACAGATATTGAAGCTGAAACTCCAATACTTTGGCCACCTGATGCAAAGAGCTGACTCATTTGAAAAGACCCTGATGCTGGGAAAGATTGAGGGCAGGAGGAGAAGGGGATGACAGAGGATGAGATGGTTGGATGGCATCACCGACTCAATGGACATGGGTTTGGGTGGACTCCGGGAGTTGGTAATGGACAGGGAGGCCTGGCGTGCTGTGGTTCATGGGTCACAAAGAGTCGGACACAACTGAGCGACTGAACTGAAAAACTGAACTGAATTTATATAGTATATTAGAAAATAATCAGTGTGAAAGAAAAAGTGGGGAATGTAGAGCAGGATAAGGCATACTGGGAATGTTGGGGATGGGAATAGGCTGTTTTATTAAATAGAGGACACCTCATTGAGAAGGTGAGATTTGAGAGACTATCAGAAGATAGTGGGAAGGTTAGCCAAGGGACTCCTGGAGAAAGAGCATTTCAGGCAGAGCAACCAACTGGAGTAAAGATCCTAGTGCAGGAGTGTATCTGGTGTGTTCACAGAATAGCCAGGAAGCTGGTGTGACTGGAATGGAGAGCCTAAAGTGTTGAGTACCAGGGGATGTGAGCATGTAACAGGAAACCAGATGAAGTAGAGCTTTACAGGCTCATTGTAGGGTGTTGAACCAAAGTGGGATCTGATTCTACTTTATGATTTTTTAAAAAATTATTTCTGGGAATTTCTCTGGTGGCCCAGTGGTTAAGAATCCACCTTCCAATGCAAGGGATGCAGGTTTGATCCCTGTTTGGTAGTTAAGATCCCACACGCTGTGGGGCAACTAAGCCTGTGTGCCACAACTAGAGAAACCAAGCACAGCAACAAAGAGCCTGCACGCTACAATGAACACCTAGTGCAGCAATTCTTTTAAAAAAGGTATTTCTGTCTGATCTACCAAGAAGAGTTCAAGATCTCTTGAGGCCTAGGCTCTGAACTGGCACGCCATCACTTGGGGCATATTATGTTAGTTGAAGCAAGTCATGGAGTTTTCACAGATTGAAGGATTGGGAGCAACCGATCATACATCTTGATAGGAAAAGCAACGAAGTCACGTTAGAAAGGAGTACGATATAGTGAGGGAAATAATTGCTGCCATTTTGTCAAACAAGCTGCAGTAGAGGCTGTTTTGGATGTCCAGGTGAGAGACAGTCGTTGCTTGGACCAAGGGAGTAGAGTGGAGGTGGTGTGAACTGGTCAGAGCCCATATTTACTTTCAGTGTTGGGGCTGAAACATGATTTCCTGATGAACAGGTATAGGGCGAAGAGGAAAGGAGAAGAGTCAAGGGTCAGTCTGAGGTTTTTGGCCTGAATGACTGGAATGATGGAAGTGCTATACACAGAAATAGGGACGATTGTGTGTGGAGATGTTTTCTTGAAAGCAAGAATTTAATTTTAGTCATTTCAAATTTCTGTTAAACTTCAAAGTTGAAATGTGAAATAAGCAGTTTTATATCAAGACTAATGTTTGACAGCTCACACCACCACAACAAGAACAACAACAACAAAACTCAATCAAAAAATGGGCTGAAGACCTAAATAGACTTTTCTCCAAAGAAGACTTACAGATGGCCAAGAAGCACATGAAAAGATGCTCAGCATCGCTAATTGCTAGAGAAATGCAAATCAGAACTGCAATGAGGTACCACCTCATACCAATCAGAATGGCCATCATCAAAAAACCTACAAACAATAAATGCTGGAGAGGCTGTGGAGAAAAGGGAATCCTCCTACACTGTTGGTAGGAATGTAAACTGGTATAGCCGTTATGCAGAACAATATGGAGCTTCCTTAAAAAAACTAAAAATGAACCTACCATCTGACCCTGCAATCCCACTCATGGGATTAGCTCAGTTCAGTTCAGCCGCTCAGTTGTGTCTGACTCTTTGCGACCCCATGAATCGAAGCACGCCAGGCCTCCCTGCCCATCACCAACTCCTGGAGTTCACTCAGATTCATGTCCATCGAGTCAGTGATGCCATCCAGCCATCTTATCCTCTGTCGTCCCCTTCTCCTCCTGCCCCCAATCCCTCCCAGCATCAGAGTCTTTTCCAATGAGTCAACTCTTCTCATGAGGTGGCCAAAGTACTGGAGTTTCAGCTTCAGCATCATTCCTTCCAAAGAAATCCCAGGGCTAATCTCCTTCAGAATGGACTGGTTGGATCTCGTTGCAGTCCAAGGGACTCTCAAGAGTCTTCTCCAACAGCACAGTTCAAAAGCATCAATTCTTCGGATTAGAGAAGACTCTAATTTGAAAAGACACACGCACCCCAACGTTGAGAGCAGCACTATTTACTGTAGGCAAGACACGGAAGCAACCTGTATGTCTGTTAACTGATGAATGGATAAAGAAGATGTGATGTACACACACAAACACACACATATATATATGTATATTGCTCAGATATATAAAAGAATTGAATAATGCTATTTGCAACAAGAGGGATGTACCTAGAGATTATCATACTAATTGAAGTAAGTCAGACAAAGACAAATATCATAGATCACTTATATTTGGAATCTAAAATATGATAGAAATGAACTTATTTACAAAGCAGAAACAGACTCACAGACATAGAAAACAAATGGTTACCAAAGGAGAAAAAGGGGAAGGGATAAATTACAAGTTTTGGATTAGCATATACAAACTACTATAAATGCAAAATATATAAACAAGAAGGTCCTAATGTATAGCATAGGGAACTATATTCAATATTTATAGAAAATTATAATGAAAAAGCATATATACATATGTATAACTGAGTCACTTTGCTGTACATCAGAAACTAACAGAACATTGTAAATTAACTATACTTCAACTTAAAAAAATTTTTTGAAGACTAACATCTGAGAGAGAAGTTTGGGCTGGAGTCCTCAGCAAATAGCTGATATTTACAAACATGGGACTGAATAGTATTTCTTTAGGAACGACTAAAGATGAAAGAATCAAATATTGAGCCTCAGACCTAATACCCTAATACAAATACTAATACTATAGTGTATCAGAAGTTCAGGAAAAAGAATAAGAACCAATAATGGAGGCAGAGAAGGAATAGCCAGTGATACAGAGAAAAAAGAGATCAAAAGAGTGCAGTGTCTTGGATGCCAAGAAAAGGCAGCGATTTGAGGAGTAGGGAAGGACTGCACCAGATGCTGCTGACGGGTCACCTGAGGTCATTGCCAGCCAGCTCACTTGAGGATCCTAAAACAAACAAAAAAAGGCTTTGGGATTCTCTTGTTAATTTTTCTATCAAGAAATGCTTCCACCTTGGCTGTCTAGGGAGTGACAGTGGTAGTAATGGTAGTCAGGTAGTGGGGCTTGCAGCAGTGGCGACAGCAACAGGACCAGCAGCAGGGAGCGGTCGTGGTGGTGGTGTAATGGCAGTAGCCGCAGTGGTGGTGTTAGGGCTGGGAATGGAATGGCAGTAGCAGCACTGACGGCGGCGGGTTTGCTGGAGTAGTGTCGGGGCAGCGCTGCGGTGGTGGGACAGCGCTGCGGCGGTGGGTTTGCTGGAGTAGTGTCGGGGCAGCGCTGCGGTGGTGGGACAGCGCTGCGGCGGTGGGTTTGCTGGAGTAGTGTCGGGGCAGCGCTGCGGTGGTGGGACAGCGCTGCGGCGGTGGGTTTGCTGGAGTAGTGTCGGGGCAGCGCTGCGGTGGTGGGACAGCGCTGCGGCGGTGGGTTTGCTGGAGTAGTGTCGGGGCAGCGCTGCGGTGGTGGGACAGCGCTGCGGCGGTGGGTTTGCTGGAGTAGTGTCGGGGCAGCGCTGTGGCGGTGGGACAGCGCTGCGGTGGTGGGTTTGCTGGAGTAGTGTCGGGGCAGCGCTGCGGCGGTGGGTTTGCTGGAGTAGTGTCGGGGCAGCGCTGCGGTGGTGGGTTTGCTGGAGTAGTGTCGGGGCAGCGCTGTGGCGGTGGGACAGCGCTGCGGTGGTGGGTTTGCTGGAGTAGTGTCGGGGCAGTGCTGCGGCGGTGGGTTTGCTGGAGTAGTGTCGGGGCAGCGCTGCGGCGGTGGGTTTGCTGGAGTAGTGTCGGGGCAGCGCTGCAGTGGTGGGACAGCGCTGGCGGCGGTGGTGGAGTGGTAGTGCCCTGGCAGTCACAGGACCAGAATGTCAGTGGCAGTGGTGGCGGCAGTCGAGTAGTTGAGCAGCCCTGTCTAGCAGCGCAGCATGCTCCAGGCTCTGTTTCTCAGGCTCCGTGGAGATAATCTCCCTGCGTCGTCACAGTAATCCTTTTGTTTATGGATAAGGAAACTGTGTCGCGGGAAAGTGAACTAACTTCCCCACAGTCACAAGGCCATAATGTTACGGGTGGTGGTGGTGTAGTCGCTAAGTTGTGCCCGACTCTTGTGACCCCGTGGATTGTGGCCCACCAGGCTTCTCTGTCCGTGGGATTTCTCCAGGCAAGAATACTGGAGTGGGGCTGGGGGGGTGCCATTTCCTCCTCCAGGGGATCTTCCTGACCCAGAGATGGAACTCGAGTCTCCTGCATTGCAGGTAGGTTCTTTACAGCTGAGCCAGTGGGGAGGCCATGTTATGGGTCCGGAACTCAAACCCGGCCCTTCTGATTCCGTGGCCTTTCTGTTAACCACTCTGCTATACCAACACTCAGGGAGCAGGAACAAGGGCCGTCATAGTGCTGTGGTTCAACAGATTACACTTCAGGCCTCAGATTACATCATCCTTTATTATGAAAGCTAGGCTCCTGATTCTGTAACCATTTTTCTAGCATATCTTGTTCTTATTTATTTACTGAATTATTTCCATTTCAATCTAAAACCAATTTGAAGCAGCTCATACAACTTATACAGCATAAACAAATAAAGAATAAATGATGTAGTGTGGTAGACATCTTGCTTCCATCAGCCATTCTAATACCTGGCATACTTGTGGTGGGAAAATTATAACATTTATTGCTTCAAAATTTGCTCGCCAACCAGATTCAGAAGGTAATATGCAAATTTTGACAAACTCTTCATAATTGTTCATGTTTTTAAAACATGAATGGTAAATTTCCTTTGACATTTAAGTATAAATAGCATGTTGAATTTTTTGCACTGTACATAATCAAAATATTATCTGAATTATAAACACATTATAATTGTGGCTAGCACAGCAAAAGAATACAGTTTATTCTAACTCAAATTTAACCTTAGAGTCATTTTTGTTTATTTCATTTTTCTCTAAAATAATACAAACAGGCTTCCTATTTTTTCTAATAATATAGAATGCTTCAACACAATACAAAAATATACCTTTGGCCACAAATTATTTTAGTTGTGGTGGCCATTTAAATTCATCGTTGAAGTGATAAATTGGAGAAGGTTGTGAGAAGTTCAAGTGGAGATGCAGGCAGGCAGGTAAGCATCTGTAACTTAGGCCCAGTGGTGCCCACTTACAGCACGAAGTGTGGTTGCAAAGCCAGTCAAAGACAGGAGACACAAACGAACACAAATCCACTCCCATCATCAAGCTACTCCAATTGGGAATGAATATACATGTGTGCGTGTGTGTGTGTGTGTGTACACGCACACTTAGTCGCTTCAGTCCTGTCTGACTCTTTGTGACTCTATGGACTGTAGCCAGCCAGGCTCCTCTGTTCATGGAATTCTCCAGGCAAGAGTACTGGAGTGGGTTGCCATTCCATTCTCCAGGAGATCTTCCTGACCCAGGGATCAAACCCACGTCTCTTGTGTCTCCTGCATTGGCAGGTGGATTCTTTACCACTTCACCACCTGGGAAACCCATGTATGTATATATACGTGTACAAAAAGACCTCAAATTAAACATGTTTAAAATAGGACGTGCTCTGAATTTTTCTATTTGCCTTTAGTCTTTCAGCTCTCTATCCATTCTTCATACCACCACCAGAACAATTATATTAAAGTTTGCGTGTTGTTTTTCTTCTGAAAGTCTTCTGAAAATAATTGCCAATAAGATCCATGGACTCCATGCTTGCTTGGGCAGGTTGACTTGCTAAAACAACAGCCATTTATTCTTTGCCACCCAACTACAAAAGCTGGAAAGCACATGCTTCTTGTCTCAGCCTCTCTTTCACTTGCAAGTGGCCACAGACTCAGGTGTAAACAATGAGATATAAGACCACTGGAGATTCTTGGGAAGATTGATTTTCTGATAAAAAGGACATATGTGGTTGTTGCTGTTCTTTCTTCCTGTCTCCTGTGTTGAATATGATCATAATGACTGTAGATTAGGCATCCATTTTGTCACCACATGGAGACAGATACAAGGATAAAAAGTCCCTAAAGATGGCAGAGTAATAGAAAGACTTTGGTCCTTGAGGCCTCTGTTGAACTGGTGACACAACCCTGAGAATGCCTACTTTTGGATGTATTGTTAAGAAAACAATACATTGTCTTTATGTTTTAATCAGGTTTTCTGTTTCTTGCGTATTCCTAATTCAGCTTTGCATTCAAACACCTACATTATCTGATTTGAAGTTGTCCTTCCATACATATCTGTGTTTTCTTGGCTACCTGATCACTATGTTTCAGAAAAATCTTCATTATTTCCACGTCTAGAACCTGCCCTGGCCTTTCCTGCATCAGTGATTTGGCTCCTGCTATTTCTTCTGTGTGGAATTCCTTTTTAATTTTTTTTGTATTCTTCTGCCAACACCGCCCTCCTTTTGTTGTCTCTAGTCTTGCTGTATAGTCTTGGATGTCCAGCTGACATGTCACATCCTTCATGAAGATTTTTCTGCTCTTACTGGAAGCGATAGCTTCCTTCTTGAATTCCCGTGAAACCTGGCTTCATGCAACCAAGATCACACCAAGTCCCAGAATACAATCATTTAAGTTCTAAATTGTAATCCTTGACTAAAATCTGACTCATGTGTCAATATTTCTTCTTGGGGAGGGATTGAACCTAGGTGTTTATCTATTTGTCTAAATGAGTAGATGAAAGAAGAAAGCAAGTGAATTCTAGCTTTCAGAAGTGTCAAGTAGCTTGGGAGCAGCAGAAACTGAGAAGGGATCGAATAGGGAGGATTCCATAAATAGTGTCAAAGCGTATTCACTCACTGTGAAGAGGTTATGAAAACCTCCATCAATTTCAGGACAGCCTAATGAGATTTGTGTTGATCTCAAGGAATGAAGCAATTCTTGTGTCTCAGGGCACATTTTGACTGTTGGGTAGTACTTTTTTACATTGCTTTTGTTCCATGTAATGAGAATTGGGTACATGATTCTATACATTCTAGTAGGAACTCTGGGCCCATAAAATATTCTAATATAAATTATATTCTTTGAGGTTTTATTCACATGTTTTCTTCTTATTATAACCTAATATGCTTCTTAGAAAAACACATTTCATTGTTTTTGAGTCATTTCCCCATCTTGAGTTTATTAAACTTGAATTAAAAAATTATTCTAAAAACAAAGATCTGTTTTCTACACTGGAACTTGAAAAACTTTTGAAACTAAATAAAGTTAAAATTCAAAACTTTAAGCAAATATAAATCTTAAAAATGGTAAGGTCTTGACCAAATCAAATATAGACATTCATTGCTGCAACATAGGAGTCATTTCTGTCCCTTGGTCTTTTCTAGCTGAGGCCATTTGACTAATGTGATGTTGAATACCTAATATTACGTAATGAATTAAGTTACTCATCCTGTGCCTAGTCCCTTCCCACCCACTTGTGGATGAGGATAAACAAATCCATGAGGGGAAATAAATAAACTTACACATATGTACAGATACACATATCTATGGCCTTAGAAAAAGAGAGAAAGAAGGTGGGGGGAAAGCTTTGGGAGAATATATTTCAAATATTTTCCTCTCTCTCTCCCTCATGTTTTATAAATATGTGTTACAGAGGAAGACATGCTTAGCAAATAAGGAAAGCCCACTATCAATCCCTAAAGACTGCTGTCACAACTAAGTCTTGATGACAGCCAGCATTCTGAAGAAATATATTTAAATCGTAGACTTTTCTTTAAAAGTTAGGAAATCCAGAAAAGTCACAGGTCTTGATTACCGATTCTGGCACAAGCTCGGTAACAGTTTTTAGACATAATGTCCTCTCAGTTGTAAACCCACATATGGGTCTTTTGCTGGCCAAGTTCAGAGCCAATTTCTTCATACAAGCCTGGAACTTTATCTGCTCCTTTCAGATCTTTCAACAGTTTACAAGGAGTCAGCCTTCCTTCTTTCCAGAAAGCAACCACCCATTCTTTCAACTTCATGTCACTAACATTACTCATCACAGTGGAGGAAAAGACACGGGTAATCTTTTTTTTTTTTTTTTAATATTGGAAACAGTCCAAAAGTTCCAAATTTCTTTCAAAATTATTTGAAAGTAATGTCCTCATCTGTGACTGTCAGTCTTTTCCGATGTTATTGGAAGTGTCTTTACTTTGTTCATTCACTCATTCACTTGCTCATTCCACAAATTTTTGTCAAGCACCCACTATGTGCCAGGCACTGGTCTTGACTCCGAGGGTACATCAGTGGACAAAATCCTAATGGAGTTTGCATTCTAGTGGAAAGAGATGATTATAAACAAATAAATGAAAAACAATATGCCAGGTAGTGATAAATGATACAAGAAAGATAAGGAGATTTATGGGGGGAAAGAGAATGCTAGGTGGGAGGGCCGCTTTGCATTGCGTGGCCAATGAAGGCTGCTCTGATCACTAAGCAGGAAGTGAAGGTGTGTACTGTGTAGACATCCGGGAAAAGAGCCCTTTAGACAGAGGATACAGGCAGTGCAAATGTCCTCAGTGTGTTGATGTGTTCAGGGAATGTCTTCAGCCTGTGTGACTGAAGCAAAATGGGCAAAGGTGTGTGGGGTTGGGGGAAATAACATTAGATAAGAGACATTAGATAATAGAGAGCTGAGGCCAGATCAAGGCCTTGTTGTCCATTTTAAGGCTTCTGGCATTTACTCCAAGCAAATGGGAAACAATGGAAGATTTTTTCGAAGAGTGATATGAACAGATTTAAGTCTTAAAAACATCACTTTGGCTTACAATGTTGAGAACAGACGGCAGGGATCAAGTTCCTAAGCAGGGAGACCAGTTACTAGGCTATTACAGTAATTTAATGCTAGATGAGTTCTTGTCTTCAGTTCAGTTTAGTTGCTCAGCCATGTCCGCCTCTTTGCGACCCCATGAACTGCAGCACACCAGGCCTCCCTGTCCATCACCAACTACAGGAACTTACCCAAACTCATGTTCATTGAGGCGGTGATGCCATCCAACCATCTCATCCTCTATCGTCCCCTTCTCCTCCTGCCCTCAATCTTTCCCAGCATCAGGGTCTTTTCAAATGAGTCAGCTCTTCGAATGAGGTGGTCAAAGTATTGGAGTTTCAGCTTCAACATCAGTCCTTCCAATGAATACCCAGGACTGATCTCCTTTAGGATGGACTGGTTGGATCTCCTTGTAGTCCAAGGGACTCTCAACGTGTTGACTCTCAAGAGTCTTTGCCAACACCACAGTCAAATGCATCAATTCTTTGGTGCTCAGCTTTCTTCAGAGTCCAACTCTCACGTCCACAGATGACTATTGGAAAAACCTTAGCCTTGACTAGATGGACCTTTGTTGGCAAAGTAATGTCTCTGCTTTTTAATATGCTATCTAGGTTGGTCATAACTTTCCTTCCAAGGAGTAAGTGTCTTTTAATTTCATGGCTGCAATAACCATCTGCAGTGATTTTGGAGCCCCCAAAAATAAAGTCTGCCACTATTTCCACATCTATCCGCCATGAAGTGATGGGACCAGATGCCATGATCTTCGTTTTCTGAAAGTTGAGCTTTAAGCAAACTGTTTCACTCTCCTCTTTCACTTTCATCAAGAGGCTTTTTAGTTCCTCTTCACTTTCTGCCATAAGGGTGGTGTCATCTGCATATCTGAGGTTATTGATATTTCTCCCAGCAATCTTGACTCCAGCCTGTGCTTCCTCCAGCCCAGTGTTTCTCATGATGTACTCTGCATAGAAGTTAAATAAGCAGGGTGACAATATACAGCCTTGACGTACTTCTTTTCCTATTTGGAACCAGTCTGCTGTTCCATGTCCAGTTCTAACAGTTGCTTCCTGACCTGCATATACAAGAGGCAGGTCAGATGGTCTGGTATTCCCATCTCTTTCAGAATTTTCCACAGTTTATTGTGATCCACACAGTCAAAGGCTTTGGCATAGTCAATAAAGCAGAAATAGATGTTTTTCTGGAATTGTCTTGCTTTTTCAATGAACCGGAGGATGTTGGCAATTTGATCTCTGGTTCCTCTCCCTTTTCTAAAACCAGCTTGAACATCTGGAAGTTCACAGTTCATGTATTCCTGAAGCCTGGCTTGGAGAATTTTGAGCATTACTTTACTAGCGTGTGAGATGAGTGCAATTGTGCGGTAGTTTGAACATTCTTGGATATTTCCTTTCTTTGAAAGTGGAATGAAAACTGACCTTTTCCAGTCCTGTGGCCACTGCTGAATTTTCCAAATTCTTGTCTTCAGTTCAGTTCAGTCGCTCAGTTGTGTCTGACTCTTTGCGATCCCATGAATTGCTGCACACCAGGCCTCCTTATCCATCACCAACTCCCAGAGTTCACTCAGACTCACGTCCATCGAGTCAGTGATGCCATCCAGCCATCTCATCCTCTGTTGTCCCCTTCTCCTCCTGCCCCCAATCCCTCCCAGCATCAGAGTCTTTTCCAATGAGTCAACTCTTCTCATGAGGTGGCCAAAGTACTGGAGTTTCAGCTTCAGCATCATTCCTTCCAAAGAAATCCCAGGGCTGATCTCCTTCAGAGTGGACTGGTTGGATCTCCTTGCAGTCCAAGGGACTCTCAAGAATCTTCTCCAACACCACAGTTCAAAAGCATCAGTTCTTCAGTGCTCAGCCTTCTTCACAGTCCAACTCTCACATCTGTACATGACCACTGGAAAAACCATAGCCTTGACTAGACGGACCTTTGCTGGCAAAGTAATGTCTCTGCTTTTGAATATGTTATCTAGGTTGGTCATAACTTTCCTTCCAAGGATAGAAATTTATAAATCCAGCCTTGTCTAGATTGGATGGTTAACCAAGATGCTCATCTCATGGCCAACTTCTAGGCCTAGCATTTTCTCAGAACAGTGTGTCACCTGCTGTTATCTCATTGCTGTACATGAACCAATGACTGTGTCCCTAATTCTCCTACACCCCACTCAGCTTCTGTGACACTATTCTGGGGGAAGAAGACATTTGGCCTTTTGGCTCTCATGGAGTCTTCCCCTGGATTTCAAGCATTTTTGCAGGAACTTTGCATTTGTATTTTTCTCGTCTTTTTTTTTATGGGTAATAAAAAAAAATTTAATTGAGTATGGTTAATTTACAATGTGGCATTAGTTTCAGGTGTACAGCAAAGTGAATCAGTTATGTGTGTGCTCAGTCACTTAGTCTTGTCCGATTTTTTGTGACTCCATGAGGGGTTTCCCAGGCAAGAATACTGGAGTGGGTTGCCATGTCCTGCTCTAGGGGATCTTCCTGACCCAAGGATCGAACCCACGTCACCTGCATCTCCTGCAATGGCAGGTATATTCTTTACCACTGAGCCATCTGGGAAGCCCAATTGGTAAAATATATACATATATCCATTCTTTTTTTGATTGTTTTCTTATACAAGTCATTGCAGAGTATTGAGGAGAGGTTCCTGTGCCATACGGCAGGTTCTCGTTCTCTGTCTGGTTTATTTATAGTCGTGCATGTATGTCAATCCCAGTCTCTCAATTTATCCCTCTCCCCTTTGTCCCTGGTAACCATAAGTTTGTTTCCCACCTCTGTGACTCTATTTCTGTTTTATAAATAAATTCTTTTATAACATCCAAGATGTCTCTGATACCTCTATGTCTGAGGAATTCTCTGCCATCCCTTGGTCCATTTTTAAAAAATCTTCTTGGTCTTATCTACAGCCCATTCAGTTTTGTGTTATCGAAGCAGGTCCTAGCTTTAGTTGGATCTCATTTCTCCTCACCTGTTCTGAGTGGTGCTAGAGACTAACCTGTAGCCAATTTGCAGTGTGTGACATTATCCTAGGGGCACTAGTGCCTCATTCTTAGCATTAGCAGGATTTATTCCCCTTCCTCTACCCCTCAGACCTCCTACAAAATTCCTGTTTCCAGTCTGAGAGATGCCTCTGCTCTAATTCTAGAGCAATAATGATTGACAGGTCCTGAGCCTTCATTCCATTTTCAATCCCGACCACCTTCTCACATTACCTATGGCAGAAGTTGCTGGCAACCCACCAGCCATGTCAGCTCAGAGATATGTTTCATTTGGCCCCTACAGTGCTGTTTAAATTTTTTTGAATAATTGCCAGTACTTAAAAATTATGAGATTTATATAATAACCTGAATTTTTCATTTCTCTTGCAAAATTGTTAGTCTTGGCCAAACCAGGTACACACGCTCACATGGCGATAGCACACTGCTGTTCAGCAGCAGCCACGTGGTGGGATGAGGCATGCGCACTGCGGTGCTTGCTCCCAGCCCCTTTCACTGCCACATCTCCTGCTTGCTGGTTCCTCTAGATATCTGAGTGCAGACCTTCGTCCCTACCCTCATCCCCCCATATCTCACTGGCCTTTAAAATTAGCCCAGAAGTCCCCATTGCCAATGCAAACATTTTAAGGGTGAGAGTTATCTATATAAGAGCAGCAACAATACCTCCCAACACACAGAAAATAAGAGACGTGACTTTCACAGAGGAAAGAGCAACTGATGTCTTATGGCTTCTCAAAATGAGAGTCTAAATAGATTTTGGTTGGTTATCCAGTTTAATGCAACCAAGGTAACCACTGAACATGCACCTTGACCTTCTGCTTACCCTAACCTTCTGCACCCCAAAGCTGTTCTAGCAAAGTCTTCTGAAATAGGATTTATAGAAAGACCAACAGTGCAGTGCAACTTTGGACAGAAATATTGGTGCCACATTTCTCATGGCTACTTCTGACCTAGTGCCAAAGTTTCTCTTGCCTCCTGGTACGTTTTCAGATGTCTGTATGGTGACAGAAGAATTCTCCAATCTCTCGTTAGAGTTTCTAAGCAGTCTCTGTGGGGTAGAAATTTGTAAAGAGTTTGCTTCTTCCAGTCACCGCCTTCCACTATGCCTCATTCATTCTCCATTTCTTGTCACTTAATACCATCTGGGATCGAGCCCATAAATTTCCAGTCATTTGAGTCATTAAAACTCATTTATTTTAAAGCATCAATCTCAATTTTGATTTAATCCCATCCTTCCTTTGTGATCTTTCATGTGTGGTCCATGTATGAATCTTTCAGAGGGCCTTGTAGGACCTGTCCATTCCACCGTTCCCTGGTCAGGAAAGTCAGCTCTCAGGCCAATTCCTCCACCTCCCATTGGCTGGTGCCCCCACCCAAAACTTCTCATTACTGGACCCCTGTTGCCAGGAGGTCACCACCATGGGCTGAGCAAGATGCCTCAAACCTGGCTACTTTCTGTGGCACCCAATTGACCCACAGTCAACTCACTCATCTTTGCCACCAAACAGTGGAAGAGGAGACTGCCCCTCATCTCCCTTCTGCTGTCTGTCTTCAGGTCCCCCACCCAGATGGTCACAGGGACGGATGAGCCAGTTCAATGCCTAGGCAGATATCTCACCAGGGCATCCATCCAAGTGCAACCCCAGGCTGAGCCATTCTCCTGCAGTCTCACTCTCACTTGTCTTGGTGACCTGAATGCCTTCCTATTCTCCCTGGGGAAGGGGGAGAATCATCTTTCATTTACACCCGACAGTTTCCCCGAGAACAAGGAACCCATCGACTCTCACCCTTTCCTCTCCCCAGGCCTCTGCCCTCCAGACTGGAGGATGGGAGACAGTCACTTGTGGGTGGGTCAGTTCTACAGACTCTTTGTAAGCCCCGAGCGAGTTGTCTGGTCCACTGCTGGCTGCTGTTGTCAGAATACAGGCACTTCGTGATTTCACAAGTGCTGTTCTCTGTTGTTGGTGCCAAGCTTGGGAAAATCTGCTCAGTATCTGTGGCACTGTTGTATTTGCGCTAATTGCATCAGCTTGAGCACATCCAGTTGTGAGGGGCAGAAAGTGAAGTGAAGTCGCTCAGTTGTATCCTACTCTTTGCGACCCGTGGACTGTAGCCCACCAAGATCCTCCGTCCATGGGATTCTCCAGGCAAGAGTACTGGAGTGGGTTGCCATTTCCTTCTCCAGGGGATCTTCCCGACCCAGGGATCGAACCCAGGTCTCCCACATTGCAGGCAGACGCTTTAACCTTTGCACCACCAGGGAAGCCCCAAGGGGGCAGAAAACTTGACCCCAAATAGATCTGCCAGCGAGGAGGTATATTGTGTCACTTAACTTCAAAAAGAGATACACTGTGTCACTTAACTTCAGATTGTACTGATTCCTGGCTCAAATGGTGTTCTTGGATCCCCAACTTCCTCGTGTTTTCTCTGGGTGAGAAGTAAGGTGGGGGAGTCTTGGGGCTCTTATGGAAACTCACTCAAGGATTACCTCATCAGACACCAGCAGAGGAGAGTCCACTTTCCCAGCTGCTCAAACAAAAGTCCCGGAATGTGACTTAGGTCATGTGCCCATTCCTGACCCAGTCAGAGTGTTTGGAGGTGGCTGATGCCACTTTCAGAGCCAGGTGAAGACTGGAAATGACTTTCCTCCATCTCTCACTTCCCATGACATCCTTCAAAGGAGGTCATAGAGTTCCCACATCTACCCTTGCTCAAACAACCTGAGGGTGGATACACTTCAGAACCTGAGGCTGAAGTATGAGTCTGGCAATATAATGAAGTTATTGCCAGGTTTCAGTGGGGCGTGAAGACTAATGGTTCAACGTTTAGGACCTTGGAATAGTACAGAACTGGATCCAAGTCCTGGCTCTGTCAGAGCAGAGGAATGTGACCAGGTACACCTAAATTCTCTGAGACGTAGTTTTCCCAGCTATAAAATGGGAATGTTAATACCCAAGTCATTGGGTTGTTAAGAGGATAAAATAAATTGTGCCTATTTCAATTATTATGACTTCCCTGGTGGCTCAGACAGTAAAACGTCTGTCTACAGTGCAGGAGACCCGGGTTTGATCCCTGGGTTGGGAAGATCCCCTGGAGAAGGAAATGGCAATCCACTCCAGCACTATTGCCTGGAAAATCCCATGGACAGAGGAGCCTGGTGGGCTACAATCCATGGGGTCAAAAAGAGTCGGACATGACTGAGCGACAGGGCTAATGCCTGACACAATTAGGTGTTTAATAAACACTGTTTTTATTGCTAAGAACTTCCTTCTTTGTGCATAGACACCAATACTATGGAAAAACATACTAAAGTAAGAAGGTTCTCCTTGCATTTCCTAGAAGAGACTAACTTGACACTGTTTTCCCAGGGAGTAAGCAGATTTTCCTGCCAATTCTCCTGTTATTCTTTGCATGGAGCAAGTGGAAGACTCAGGGTGAAAGATGGAGGATGGAAGAAATCTAAGTGTATGAAATGTTGTAAGCATCAGGGTGTGTGTGTATGTGAACTAGGAAGCTCATGCTAGGAGTAACCACCAGAGATTCATGAATCATTTTCAAAGAGCAACATCAGGTGCTTTGGAGAATCTGCCAAATTTTGAGTAACTTATGAATTTAGCAACAGCCTCAGGCATTGCTGAGGCCTTCTACCCTTAGATTTGTCTATAAAACAGGGAAAATGGAAACATTTTTGTTTTGTCATCTAAAGCAAAGCAATCTTGCCCAAATTTCATATTTTAAGGAAATTGTAAACATATGAATAGAATCAATTCATTTCTAAAATGCATTTTGTATTTATTTTTTTTAATTAAATAATACTGGAATTAAATGTGAGAGAATATTTTTTATATCAAGTAGGAACTGCAGCTTTTTGAAAAGTAAAAATCTCACGTTTTGAGAGACAGTAACAGTTGAGGTGATTTTCCCAAGTAGAATATGTGGATTATGTTGAAATATACATGTTGTGACTGTGTAAATGTAAAATGTTAACAGCAGCCTATTTTGCATTCCAAAACAGCTCCTATTTATTCTGAAAATAAGGTAGCAACTGGTGCCCTCTTGTGGAAATGATTGTCTTAGCTATTTAGTTGGAAAGGAAAATCTACACAGTATTAAAACATACCAATCATAGATATGTTTTTTGCCAGACACTTTTGATGACTTTGATTACAGGATTTTGTTTAAACATGAAGTCCCGGAGGAGATTTTAATATGTAGCACAGTGATGGTTCTCACAGATTTATTTACATTATGGCTTTTTTTCTTAAACAGATTTTGATCTGTTATCTGATTTGGCTCTAACTTAAAAACTAATCAGGCTTCATTTAGGTACATTTATACATTGTACCTAATACAATGTACATTTAGGTACATAATATTTCACACCTGAACCAAACAGGTGTGTTTAAATACAAATAAAAATACTTTTTACAAACTTTAAACTCTGTGCAGCATCTCCCCTCCCCAAACTTCTCTTGATGGCCCTCCTCCAGGGATAGGTTTTGACCCAGCTCCTGAACCAGCTTCAATCAAGTGGAAAGTCGTCCACCAATTTTAACCACCATGACCACCTCCATCTCTTTAGTAGCTGGCTGTCCCTGCTGTATGTCAGAATATAAAGAACAGTCACACTAGTCCAAGACTGAAAGTGATTCTCAGGCTCCAGAATTCTCTGGCATTCAAGGTATTCAAGGAGTGGGTGGCCAACTGCTTGGTAGGCCTACAGCAGAGTGCATTCAAGGTCAGTTATTTGGACTCAGTGATCTTCATCATCCCTTCCAACTCTGAGATTCTAAAGCTCCTCTATGTAATCCAGTCCTGCTGAATGAACTAATCTTCAGCCCCATGATAGCTGTGCAAATTTGAACCCACTCAGTGCAGGGCTGTATGTCCCTCTGGAATTACTCCATCAAGTACACTCTCAGAACCTTCACAGGGCCATTTAAAGTGCATGTTAATGAGGACGCTGGAGCGTAATAGACATACGACGCCCTTTGACCATTATTTTTGAACAGTTATAAATAATCGTGGAATATACAAATTACCTTTAGCAGCAAATTGTTAAGCATAATTACAAGTGGATGCCAATTCACGTCAGAAATGGTAGAAGGCCTAGGGTCACATATGCAAGGGAGACATGAAGCATCCCGGGGGTGGGGGGGAGTAATGTGTGGGTTTGGGTGGCACAAAGGAGCCAGATTCAAACCCTGATTCTGTTATTTGCTAATAAATGACCCCAGGTAAATGTCTGAGCTTCTTTCATCTGTAAGATGAGAAGGATTGTACTTACCTCAGAGGGTTGCAGTAAGAATTCAATGGTATAAGAAAATATGCACAGAGCATGGTATGTACAAGGCTCTAGAAATGCTAGGTATTCTCACTTAAGGGACAGAAACCACACAAAAGTGGAGTCACGGCCAGAAAGGGTCCCTGATGTTTAAGGCTTCACAAGCATTGAGAAAGAAAAGTGTTTCCTGTATATAATCACACACTGTTCATTGATTATCCCTGATAAGCTTACCTTATGAATCAGGAAACTATCTCCATCTTCCCCTAATATTTTATCTTTGATTGTTGATCAGGGTAGATTTTAATCTCTCAGCATTTACATTCACACAGTAAGCACTCTTAACTGATTCAATTATATATCAATAAGAGCAGAGTGCTGGAATTTGTACAACTCCCTTGGCTTTTCATAAGGATATTTCTGAACTTGACAGCAAAAACTTACAGTAAACAACAGCTTCAGGTACCCATAGTGAAGGATCTGTGGAGAATCTTGATAGATCAGACCTGATTATTCCATAATTCAAACTACTGGATTAGTCAGGCCTACAAACTGGGTGGTCACAGTTTATATATACAAAAAAATAATTTACGAAGTCTTAGTAGATTCAGAAGATACATAATTTAAGACAGAATTCTTTTGGAAAATGATATTCATAATTATTAGCTAAAGTGACGCCATCATGTGGCAAAAGCAAAAATAGCATGCACTTAGAGCTAATTCGGAGAGTAGCAATTTTGGACTGATTTTAATGAATTGCTTTTGATAATTGGATTAATTGATTGTTATTAATTAATTTTAATTATTGTTATTTCAAGGATTTTACAAAATGAAACTTTATTACTGTTTCTTAGTGGGATGACTTCAAATGCATGTAATTCAAATGTGCATAAAATGTGAATAAAAGTGCATAAGATATGTAAAATAATTAAATGGACTCCCAAAGCTAAGTGAAATGTGAGGAAGTCTGGATAATTGTTAACTAAGCATTAGATTGCTTTACTCTTTTTTAGAACTATACTAAATAATTTGATTCCCTGAGTAAAACTAAATATATAGACCTGCTAAGAGAACTGACCAGCATTAAAAATATAAAAGCAAGGTTTTGTGGTCAATATGGCAGGCTGAGTGCACGCAAATGTAAAAAAAAAGTGAGAAAGATACAGTACAGGAGGTTTAGATTAGGCTTCAGAAACCTAGAGCTGGAGAAAAAGCACAATGGTATATGGGAATGAGAACACAGAGCAAAATAAGAGTTTTAAATTGAAATACATGCTTAGAAAGACTTTCCTAATGGTTCAGTGGTAAAGAATCTGCACACAGTGCTGGAGACGTAGGAGATGTGGATTTGATCTGTGGGTCAGGAGCAGGAAATGGCAACCCACTACAGTATTCTTGCCTAAGAAATTCCACAGACAGAGGAGCCTGATGGGCTCCATGGGGTTGCAGAGTCTGACGCTATTCAGTGACGGAGCACTGAGCACACACTTGAAAAGCTGAGCCCTGAACTCCTAGCCACCAGCCTTTGCATGCACAGAATTTGGGGCAGCTAGCCTCTCATGCCCCATGAAACAAACTAGACTGTACCTCTCTGGCTTCCTTGCCAAATACTATGGAAAAAGCTTCTTCTTCTGGTTAAGATAGAGTAACATGGGCTGGATTTATCCTTCTAATTGAAACAGCTGAAAAACAGAGAAAAACATAGAAAACATATGAAATCTTAAGACTCTGAGAAGAACTGAAAGGCAGACAGAGGTAAAAAAAAATAAATACGTTAGGGAAAGAGGAACAAAGGTAAAGTAACATAAGAGAAAATAAAAACAAAATGCTGTAGAGAAATATCTTTAAAACATCTAAAGAAAAAAATCTACCAACCTAGAATTAGGTTAGTGTTCTATATGTTAATGAGATCAACTTGATTAACTGTTGTATCCAAATCTTCTATATGCCTGCTAAATTTTTTCTTCCTATATGTCTGTTTCAACATGTGTCAAAATCCTCAACTATGAT
The DNA here is from genome assembly GCF_042477335.2 of Ovis canadensis. Taxonomy (NCBI): domain Eukaryota; kingdom Metazoa; phylum Chordata; class Mammalia; order Artiodactyla; family Bovidae; genus Ovis; species Ovis canadensis. The sequence goes on from NC_091260.1 coordinate 39,008,964, forward strand.
TGTGAATTTATCTACCTTTGTTTTAGTTCTGTAAATATTTGCTTTATGTATTTTGAAGCAATGTTATATGATATATACTAATTTAGAATTGCACCTTCGTCTTAAATTGACCCTTTTATTATGACATAATATCCTTCAACTCTTATACTTCTTGCCTTATAATATATTTTGTTCTCAAACTAATGATTGTCAGTGGGGAAGAATGGGGGAAGAGATAGTTAGGGAGCTTGGGATCGACATGTATACTCTGCTATATTTACAATGGATAACCTAAAAGGTACTACTGAATAGTACAGGGAACTCTCTGGCCAAGGTTATATGGCAGCTTGGATGGGAGGGAAGTATGGGGGAGAATGGATACACGTATATGTATGGCTGAGACTGCTGTCCATCTAAAACTATCGCAACATTGTTAATTGGCTCTACTCCAATATAACATAAAAGTTTATATATATATATATATATTTCTATGTGAATATAGTCACACCAGGTGTTTTTCAGTTGGTGTTTGCACACTGTATCTCTTTCCATTTTTGTTCTGCTTGTTCTCTTCTTGAGTACTAGTTCCGTGTGCCAGGGTTTGGAAAATACCCTCAAACAGAAACCTGGAACGACAGTGAGGCTCATTCACCACACTTGCTTTCCTTCCTTTAAGGCCAGTTTCAGACAGCTGTTTAATGTGGCTGAATTCTCTTTCACTCCACTGTTTTTTCCTTACTAGATAAGTGATACTGCAAGCGTCAGCAAATATGGCCTGAGGGACAAAGTGGCCCATCTCCAATCTTTATAACTCATTTTTATTGAAACAAAGCTCCACTCATTCACTTCATATTGTCACCGGCTGCTTTCATGGCGCAACAACAGAGTTGAGCAGCTGTGATGGAGATCGGATGTTGGGATGTCTAAATATTTACTGTCTGGCTCTTTACAGAAAATGTTTGTTGACCTCTGAGGTACAGAGAAGGAAAAATTATGTGTAGCCTGAGGGCATGGGGCAGGGTGACAATTGGGGTTAGAAGAGATTTTTCTCAGCTAGGCCTGCCTGCAGCCTCATTGGCTAAGTCAGGCTTTGTTCTCTCTTCTGGCCCTTTATTAAAGGTCTTCAGCCAGGTTTACTTCCTAATGCAGGGCTGTCCTCTTTACATCCAGGGATAAACTTGAGCTTCGGATCATTCTCAACCTCTAGTTGGATCTGGGCTTCTGGAATCTTTGTTCCTTTTAATGAAAGACAGCCCTGCTTGTGCTCTTGCCCTGTATTCGGGTGTCAGTCAGTTCTACTCCCAGATTGCTGACAAGTGGGTGGAAAGTAATTTGGCTCTCTTCTTGAGCACCTTTAAGATGACAAGGACTTTGCCTGGCCAGTCCACCAAGGACTCTGGACTCAGCCTCTTCTTGCATCTGCAGCTGCCTCAGATTTCTTTCTTATTTCTGTAGCCTGTGGGTTTTCCAGTTCTACAGATTGCTGACTCACCAACTCCCCTTGCTTATGTTTTTCAGGGTTTTGTTTATTTCAGCTCTTCCTCTTAATGATTCCAGAAAGCTATTAGGAGAAGCTTTCCTAGCGCCCACACTGTGTTCCTGCACATAGCTTTGCTTTCCATTGGTTAACAATGTCCCTTGTATGGGACATTTTTCTCTCTCTCTTTTAACCAATTTGTTGTGTATATTTTAGATTTCACAGTAGTGAAATTTTGAGGTCTGGCTTTATTCTGCTATCTGAAACTGGGAGATTCCATATTGGTTTTAGAATATGGTCAGTAAAGTACATATAATAAAAAAGCTCTTTTGTATCTAATTTCTTCCCACTTGTAAGATGAAGGATTTGTAATTAGAATTTTAACCACAAGGGGGGAGTGTTTCTTTCAATTTTCATTTCCTTAAAGGGAAAAAAAAAAACTTTTATGCCGGGTTTTATGTTTGTGACCAATGAATAAAATCACACAAGTAGAGTATGATGTTTTTGTAAATAATGCTATTTGAATACAAAGCTGAATCAACAACTTTTTTGTATATTTACAAGGTGCAAGGCTCCCTGCTAGGCTGTTTATTAGTAAATGCTACAATGTGTCTTTACAAGCCAGTTGTACAGAAAAAAGCTTGGAATTCTGGGTGACTTGTTAAAAAGAGTAATTCTAGATGAGTTTATGTTGAACTAATAATTTAAGGAATAACTATGCCAAAATCACTGCAGATGGTGGCTGCAGCCATGAAATTAAAAGACGCTTACTCCTTGGAAGGAAAGTTATGACCAACCTAGTTAGCATATTGAAAAGCAGAGACATTACTTTGCCAACAAAGGTCCGTCTAGTCAAGGCTATGGTTTTTCCAGTGGTCATGTACGGATGTGAGAGTTGGACTGTGAAGAAAGCCGAGCACCGAAGAATTGATGCTTTTGAACTGCGGTGTTGGAGAAGACTCTTGAGAGTCCCTTGGACTGCAAGGAGATCCAACCAGTCCATTCTGAAGGAGATCAACCCTGGGATTTCTTTAGAAGGAATGATGCTAAAGCTGAAACTCCAATACTTCGGCCACCTCATGCGAAGAGTTGACTCATTGGAAAAGACTCTGATGCTGGGAGGGATTGGGGGCAGGAGGAGAAGGGGAACGACAGAGGATGAGATGGCTGGATGGCATCACGGACTCTATGGACGTGAGTCTGAGTGAACTCCGGGAGTTGGTGATGGATAGGGAGGCCTGGCGTGCTGTGATTCATGGGGTCACAAAGAGTTGGACACAACTGAGCGACTGAACTGAACTGATGACATCATCTATTTTTTACTGAGAAATTTACATACCACCAAAAATATCTTGGGGATTCCCTGGTGGCTCAGATGATAAAGAATCTACCTGCAATGCAGGAGACCCCAGGTTCAATCCCTGGGTTGGGAAGATCTCCTGGAGAAGGGAATGTCAATCCACTCCAGGATTCTTGCCAGGAGAATCCCCATGGACAGAGGAGTCTGGCAGTCTATAGTCCCTTAGGTCGCAAAGAGTCAGACATGACTGAGAGAATAACACTTCCACTTCCAAAAATATCTTAAAGATATCAGTTAAATGACTAATGACTACAGATCTCCCACCATACTTGACTTCCTCAGAGATATTTTCACTTTCTACAAATTATGTTACACTTAATAAAAAGGTATATGTGGACTGAGATTTTAAAATCTATTTCCTCCATTTTTTAACATAGTATATAGGCTTCAACTTGCATAAAGCCACTAACGCTAAATAGCATTTCATGGAGAGTTCCTGACAATGGGTTAAAACGTATGACACGATGTTTGGGACTAGATACTGTTTAATAGCTCAAAATGACAGCAGAAAATATTAGGGCAAAATAAGGAATTTATTAGCTTGCATAAATGAAATATCCAAGGATCAGGCTTTGTCAGCTTTCTCTTCAGAACTGTTTGTGCTCCGGCTGCTCAAAATGACTCCAAGCTGACGCAGGGTCAAATCTGAAAATGTGTGTGCGTGTGTGTGTGTCTGTCTGTCTTCCGAATGAAAGTGGAATAAAATCCTAGCTGGCTTCCAGGACCTCCCAGGATCTTTCATGTTCAGATTCCCTTTAATCTCTTCAAAATCATCCCACCAGGCTCTCCCCCTTTTATTTCAGGCACGCTAGCTTCTCTTCTGTTCTTCAAATGTGCAGAGTCCTCTCCTACCCGGAAACCACTTTCCATTGTCCAGAAACTGTTTTCCTGGCACTGCACAGGCTGGCTCCTCTCCTCCTTCAGGTCTCAGCTCAGCTCAGTGTTCATTCCCTTCTGACCCTAAGGAACGGGCACTCTACTCCTCCCCTACAAGCCACTCATCAAACTGTCCTTATTTGTTTTCTTACATATAGCCTATGTTCCTAATGAGAAAGTAAGCTCCATGATGCAAGGCCCTTATTCTTATAGCTCACAGATGTATGCCCAGAGCCTAAATAACAATTAGAGCACAAAATAACAAAGAGCACTCAATAAATTTATTACTGTTAAAGATGAAGCAACACAGAAATTTACAAGAGGAAGCCAAAGTATTTTTTATATTGTCCACAATTCTACTACCCAGATATGGTAACTGTTATCTGGTGAATATTATTCCATCCCTTTTCTTTGAGCATTAAAGATGTATATATCACATATATATATATATATATATATATATATATATATATATCTCAGTTCAGTTTAGTCAATCAGTTGTCCGACTCTTTGCGACCCCATGAATCTCATGCCAGGCCTCCCTGTCCATTACCAACTCCCGGAGTTCACTCAGACTCACATCCATCGAGTCAGTGATGCCATCCAGCCATCTCATCTTCTGTGGTACTATATATCAATTTTCTTTTTAGATTTTATTTTCACTTGTACTTTATTTACAACAAAATAACTGAAGTGAAACTAAAGGAATTAAAAATCATCAGAATATTTACTTATAAGACACGCTGCTGCTACTGCTAAGTCACTTCAGTCGTGTCCGACTCTGTGCAACCCCATAGACAGTCACCCCTAATATATCCTTCTAAACTTAACAAGATTGTGAGAGTTATTAAGTGGCTTGAATCAATGTTTTGTTGACTACATGTTCCAATTTGGGGGCAGTTTCTATTTTTTAACAAAATATTCTGATGTCACTTACATTTAATTCCATAATCCCACAGTTGTTTTTGGTTTATATTTAAATGAGTTAAAATCTCACGTCCAGTTTTTTTTTTTTTTTTTTACCATTAACTTCCTTAACACTGAGTTTTAAAGTTTGATTACTCTCTTGATTGACTGGATTTCTGCCCAAGGAGATTTTTAAAGAAGAGCTGTTGGTATCTGAGCTATTGTGCTTTTTGAGCTCTTGTGAGTTTAGGAGTGTCAATTTGCATTTTATCAACATCAGCTTGACTGTATGTAATGTTTTGGGTCATACTTTGCTCTCAGGCTTTTTTTAGATGTTGCACACCACCATCCTCTGGCATCAGATGTTTCAGACAGTTCTAAGGCCATTGTCATCACTACCTTATTTTTCTACCTGGATGTGAATATAATTCTTTATACTTGACCTTTAGCAACTTTGCCAGAATATACCCTGCTGCTGTTGCTGTTTAGTCGCTCAGTCATGTTTGACTTTTTTGCAGTCCCATGGACTGTAGCCTGCCAGGCTTCTCTGTCCATGGGATTTTCCAGGCAAAAGTACTGGAGTGGGTTGCCATTTCCTTCTCCAGGGAATTTTCCTGGCCCACGGATGGTACCTGGGCTTCCCTTGTAGCTAAGTGGGTAAAGAATCTGCCTGCAATGCAGGAGACCCGGGTTCAATCACTGGGTTGGTAAGATCTTCCGGAGAAGGAAATGGCAACCCACTCCAGTATTCATGCCTGGAGAATCCCATGAACAGAGAAGCCTGGCAGGCTACAGTCCATGGGCTCACAAGAGTTGGACACGACTTAGTGCCTAAACTACCACCAAGGATGGTACCTACGTCTCCTGCGTCTCCTGAGCATTGGCAGACCTATTCTTTATCATTGTGCCACTGGGAACACCCCACCTTAGTGTTAGTCCTTGTCAATTTCTCTGGCCGTGGGCTACTACTTGATAAGTCCAATCTCATTTCCCACTACTTCCGTGCAGGGGCCACACCTACTTTGCCGACATTTTGCCCTTCTCATGATACTCATTATGACCTCATTATGCTGCTTTATATCCCTCTGGCTTGGCAAAGGCTAGTAAAATTTCCTCATCCCTACTCCCACCCTGCCCTTTGCTGCTGATCCTTCCAGCAGATTTAGCTCAAGCATCTCTCTCCTCCAAGAGGACTTCCTAGACCACACTCCTCAGGTGGCCAGCCTCTATCCCCCTCCACTCCCAAGAAATGTAACATGTAACCCTAGTATAATCTATTCGGTGCACTGAGCTTCCATCACTGGTTCATGACCGTTTCACATCCAGGACTGTGAGCTCCAAGGGGAGGGCCGCCTCGTTTATACTCACGTAACTACATAACTACCCAATTTAAAAGAATTCTTGGTGGTAAAAAGTTGGAGATAGTAGAGGAGTTATGTGGGCAAATCACTAAGTAGCTAGTAAACTACCTAGAAAAAGTATAAATGTATACAGGTCAAATGCCTTAAGCCGCTAATAAACAGTAATCACAAATCGGAAGGTGCTGCTGCTAAGTCGCATCAGTCCTGTCTGACTATGTGCAACCCCATAGACGGCAGCCCACTAGGCTTCTCCATCCCTGGGATTCTCCAGGCAAGAACACTGGAGTGGGTTGCCATTTCCTTCTCCAATGCATGAAAGTGAAAAGCGAAAGTGAAGTCACTCAGTCGTGTCCGACTCTTTGCGACCCCATGGACTGTAGCCTACCAGGCTCCTTTGTCCATGGGATTTTCCAGGCAAGAGTACTGGAGTGGGGTGCCATTGCTTCAGCGGAAGGCGGGCTAGGTAAAAACTGTGAAAGAGAAGCCTGCAGGTGAGCGAGCGGAAAAGCAGTTTCCGTAACGGAGGAGGCAGGTGTCCAGGAGAGTCCCCGGGTCAGCTCTCCTGTACCTCGGCCCTTCGTCTGAGGATAAAGGCACGCGTGGTCAGCCTTTTAACCGTTGAATGACAGCCACAGCTCTCGCCCACCAATGCGACCCACCCGCGAGCGAACACCACACTCCAGGGCCCCGCGGCGCAAACAAAGCTAGGAAAGCAGCGGGGCGGAGCCAGCTCTGCGCATGCTCCGTAGGGGCGGAAGGGGCCGGCAGGTTGCGCCGGCAGGTTGCGCCTGCGCGCTGCGCAACTTGGTGCCTCCGCTTCCGCGGCCGGAATACCTGGCGGGATGGTCCCCCGGTGCCAGGTAAGGGTGGGGAGTCCTCCCGAATGTGTCCGCCCTTTCCTCCACAGAAGCGGCCCTGGTCAGTCAGACCCTGGAGACTGCCACCGCGGTGGTGGCCCCTCCCGGTTTCGGAGGCTTTGCTATTGGCCTCCCCAAAGAAAGTCAAGTCGATTTCTGCGAATTCTAGTTATGCGGGTGACGGCCCAGAAGACCAGCTGCTTCCAAAACGCTTCTCAGATTATTCTTTCCTAAGAAGATAAGTTTTCAATTTAAAAAGAAATGCTCTTAAGTAAGAATTCTTAGGTGAAAGTGCTGCATCTGTGCATTGGCCAACGGTTGATTATTTGCAGACCTCTGCTTGTTTCGTGGTTTCCCTAGTGACTCAGCGGTAAAAAAAAAAAAAAAAAAAGAAAGAAAGGAAAAAAAAAATTCCACCTGCAGTGCAGGAGCCTCAGGAGATGGGGGTTCGATCCCTGGGTCGGAAAGATCCCCTGGAGAAGGGCACGGCAACTCACTCCAGTATTCTTGTCTGGAGAAATCCATGGACAGAGGAGCCTGGTGGGCTGCAGCCCATAGGTCACAGAGTCGGATATAATTGAAGTGACTTAGCACTCAAGCACGCTTGTTTCGTAGAGAATGATTTGCTCCGAGTGCCAGGTGGGTTATTTTACTTGGTCGGATCCCTTGGATACCAGGCTGTCTTAGATAGGTTTATCCTGGGGAATACCAGTTTATCCTGTGTTTCAGACCCACCTGCTTTTGTAACTATCAGGGTTTGTATGTTTCGTAACCTAATCCGGGACAGCTGGGTTCAGTGTAATGTAGACTGGAATCGAAGGTCATGGCAACCGTGAAAGACGTGTCTTTCACTTATTTGGTCATTTATTTGTGTAATTCATCGCTTGACTCAGACATTTGTTCACTGCCTAAGTGCTTATAAAAGGTGCTGTAACTTTATGTAAATTAAAGGCCAACTTCATGGTTTCTAAGAAGAAAGTTGTTAGAAGTTTAGTCGTGCCACGTGTACATTTATAAAACTAAAAAGCATCTGAAAGTCTGAATTGTACTTAGAAAGCCTACATTTTTTTCAGAATTGTGGATAATACTGAAATTTTTATGGGCACTTTAACTTATCAAAAGTGTCTTTGATTAAAGTAATGCATTTGAAAAACAAAACCCCGCCTTGAGAGTCAGAAAAGGGCATGACTTGTTACTGTTAAATACGTTTTCTTTCTTTTCAGGTGGAAGTGTTGTATTTTGCAAAAAGCGCTGAAATAGCAGGAATTCGCTCTGAAACCATTTCTGTGCCGCAAGAAATAAAAGCATTGCAGCTGTGGAATGAGATAGAAGCACGCCATCCAGGGTACTTAAAAATTTGTAGAATGTAAATGATAAGCACTTTTTAATATTTAAAAATGCATGAGTAAATGATAGAAGTAAGAAGTTAATGTTGATTTCCATGTTTAATGTCAAAAGTATATTAGCTGTATTTTTTCTGAAAACTTATAGTATTTAAAAATAAACAGTTCCTTAAGAAAGGTTTGATATTTTACTTAAAAAACACAGTGAGCTGAGATACTCCCAAAGAGACATGACTATATTAGCTTTTACAATTTACATAATACTGAAAATTTAGATTTTGCGTTTTTATAGCATTAAATGAAATCGTTACAAATTCTGTTAAAATGTGTGCTTAAAATTTTTATGTCCAACCCCTTCTTTAGAGAACTCAAGATAGAAATTTTTAAGATTGAAAGAAAAATGAAAGATAAGAAACGTTAGCTGCTGCCGAATTTGCATTTTTGCGATATTTATTTTTTTTCTGGTTCTTGAAAATTGTCTAATTTTACTGCTCTTGTTCCTACCTCAGATGAGTCTTCTTTGGAACCAAGTATAAAACTGGCTTACCTGAATGTGTTCCAGGAATATTAAGTGTCACTTAATCCTTGTAGATGTTTAACTCTGAAGCTTTAGTGCTGTGTAGCAGACAGTCCACAATATATGCTCCGAAAGAAAACTATTCCTTCATGATTTCATATCTTTTTAAGTTCTTCAAGTGCCCTGATAATCACTGGAAGTGGTTGGGCCTCTGTCCTACTTTACCTTTAACCCTGTATCAATACCTGGCTGAGAGGCACTTCCTATTTTGGAACCTTACAGGGTATACTTAGCATACTTGTTTCCTTAGATGGAAGGCTCCTGGGGAGGGCATGCACTGATAAATGTTTCTTTTTTTTTTTTTTTTTTAACTTGGTCTGAATGTTGTCTCCAGTTTAGTGTGGTTTTTTTTGTTTGTTTGTTTCTTTATTGCCTACGACACCCAACATCCAGTAAAGAGTTGTTAGCAATTTACTCCATTCAGTGGATACATACTTTCTCTGCAAAATATGAGTAAGTTTAATTAGTCATTTTGTAGAGGATGCTTCATAACATAGTATTTATGTAATTTTAATTGCAGCTGAGGAGATTTAGGATCTAACAGCATTGATAGGTCTAATTATACTTTTTGCCCTTCAGATTGGCTGATGTCAGAAATCAGGTGATATTTGCTGTTCGTCAAGAATATGTCGAGCTTGGAGATCAGCTCCTCCTGCTTCAGTCAGGAGACGAAATTGCCGTTATCCCTCCCATTAGTGGAGGGTAGTACTTTTGCGGCACCTGGGTATGTGAGCGAGTTTTTTTCTTAACCAGTGTTGTGGCGCAGGATCATACAGATAATAACCTGTATATTGTTTACTTTATACTCTTTGTAAGACTGCCTGCACCAGCTCTTTATTGGTGCAGGTGGACTTACAAATGCCTGTCATCTTTGAATGTCATTTTGATATGTTCACTCTTGATTTAACATGGTTCAGTTGAGCTTTTATTTTGTGTTGGACACAGTGCCAGACACTGGTGTTTTAATATTCCTATTTTGCAGAAGGGAAAACCGAAATTCAAAAAAGATAAAAAAACTTGTCATGATCACATAGCTAATAAGTGGGAGAGCCAACATTTGAAGTCAGATTATTGGACTTTCTGGGTACTTTTCCACAAATAATGCTTATTAATACTGGATAATAGCTTTCCTCAGTACAGAGAAACATAGAAAAATTGCATACCTGGAAAGTAAGAATATTTCTCTTCCTAAGGAAAAAAAAAAGCTTGCCACTTTCCAGGTAGAAAAAGACAGTTTTATTGTTATAATTGTATTGCAAATGTCTCTAGGATCCATGTCATCTTTCCACTACATAAAAATGTCGTCCATGTCTGAGTATGATAATGTGTAAGAACCTTGCTTAGTATAATGTGGAGAGGCAAACAGAATGAGGCTTAATTGTCAACTGAGAAATAAATAATGTAGAAATTAATAGTCATCCCTAATTGTAAGTTAGGAATGAAAGAAAACTTTCTTAATTTGATAGTGGTTTTATTTCAAAGTCAAGAGTAAGTATCATCCTAGACGGCAAAACTTTGGTTGCATTAAAGAAAAGAACAAGCCATGGATGCCTGTTTCTTTTGCTCATTTTTTCTCTCCACTCTCCTGGAGGACAGTCCCCCAAAAAGTGAGGAATAAATATTGCAAAGCAAATCACCTGGCAAGATCTTCTATTTAGAAAAAATACAATTCTTTGTTAGATTTGGAATTCATTTAGAAAACAATTGCTTGCCATTTAAGAGTGTGTGTGTGTGTGTGTGTGTGTGTGTGTGTGAGATCATTAGAGCTGTCCTTTGAGAAGACTAGGAAGATCAGAAAACAATTGTCTGCCATTGAAGGTGTGTGTGTGTGTTTGGAATTCATTCAGGTGTGTGTGTGTGTGTGATGATTAGAGCTGTCCTTTGAGAAGACTAGGAAGATCAGAAAACAATTGTCTGCCATTGAAGCTGTGTGTGTGTGTTTGGAATTCATTCAGAAAACAATTGGCTGCCATTGAAGTGTGTGTGTGTGTGTGTGATGATTAGAGCTGTCCTTTGAGAAGACTGGGAAGATCAGAATACAATTGTCTGCCATTGAAGGTGTGTGTATGTGTGTTTGGAATTCATTCAGAAAACAGTTGCCTGCCATTGAAGTATGTGTGTGTGATGATTAGAGTTGTCCTTTGAGAAGACTAGGAAGATCAGAAAACAGTTGCCTGCCACTGAAGAGTGTGTGTGTGTGTGTGTGTGTGTGTGTGTGTGTGTGTGTGTGAGTGAGTGAGAGAGAGTGATGATTAGAGCTGTCCTTTGAGAAGACTAGGAAGATCAGAAACCAATTGTTTGCCATTGAAGGTGTGTGTGTGGAATTCATTCAGGGTGTGTGTGTGTGTGTGTGTGTGTGTGTGTGTGTGATGATTAGAGCTGTCCTTTGAGAAGATTGGGAAGATCAGAAAAAAATCGTCTGCCATTGAAGGGGTGTGTGTGTGTGTGTGTGTGTGATGATTAGAGCTGTCCTTTGAGAAGACTAGGAAGATACTCAGCAGCAGTGTGTATTATTTGAGTGTGTTTGGCAAGATTTCTAACATGCAGTTTTAGAATCTGTTCTTATAGAATCAAGTTATGGGACTCAGTGTGGTCTGAAGTTCATAGATGTTTGGGTTACCTATATCAGATTGCAAGAAAAAGTGGAAAAAACTCAGGTGGCACATGCAGGAGGTTGAAACATCCTGAAATCTGGTACCATCAGAATAATCCAGTAGTTTGTTTTTTTTCTCTTCAGTAGTGTGATCATCAGTATCCTCATAAATAACCATTCCCCAGCCCCCATGCTTTGTCTCAGAACCCTGTTTCTATAAGTTATCGCTGTTTGTAATTCCTATTTATTGCTTTGTTCCTGCTCCAACATAAGTGCCCTGAGTGCGGGAGCTAGGTCTTTTGTCCCCTGGCCTATATCCAATCTAGGACACTTAGTGAGTATGTAATAGATCCTTGATGGATGAAATGAAATATATGCAAAGGACCTGTAGCATCTGATGAATAGGCCTTCAGTTCATTCCCTTGTTTCCTCAGTTATTTAACTGGGTTGTGCCTGATTGTGAAATGAACCCAGTTCCTGTGGAGTCTCCATCATTTCTGCTTGCTCTCCTGTTTGGACAAAGAAAAAGCCAGTACTGAGTGTACTGCTTGGTAACATAGTGGTTTAGAGGTGATGTGCCTGTGGATGAAGGAGGTAAGAGCAGCAGTTCTAGAATGGGGACTATTTCGGCCTATGAGATAGATTACCTTTTAAGTGATGTTAACGGTAAACTTCTTATAACATGCTTGATTCATTAGGGGTATTTGTAAATGACTGAGTTCTGCTAAAATTTTACATTTATTTTTATCATCATATTTCAAATCATGCCTCCTAACATATCTATGAGTCACAAAGAGTTGGACATGACTGAGTGACTGAACTGAACATATCTAATGTAGAAAAAAATATAAATTGAAATACAGCCGATAAATTGGGTGTTTTGACTCTAGTATCTATATTAAGGTTTGCTGTGCATACTAAGTTGCTTCAGTCGTGTCTGACTGTGACCCTATGGACAGCAGCCCACCAGGCTTCTCTGTCCATGGGATTCTCTAGGCAAGAATACTGGAGTGGGTTGCCATTTCCTTCTCCATATTAAGGTTTAGTAATATCTTATTTCTAGAAAAGATATGAATGAAGTTGAAGAGAAATCTAACGATATAATAAAATTCACATCTGAGAAACTTTCAGTAGATGAAGTCTCACAGCTGGTGATTTCTCCACTCTGTGGCGCAATATCCCTATTTGTAGGTGAGTTTTAATTTTCATAGCGTCTGTTGACTGTACAAGGCGGTTGAAGTTAGCAAGTGTTTCTCCTATTCAAGTGTTAATAGAGGATTTTAAGATCCTGAGCAGTAGACCGAGATTACCCATGGTGGTGACTAGAAATTTTTAGTTCTTATTTTGCTTTAATAATCTTTAAATTAATCTATGTTTAAAGACCAAAAAAAGTAGAATAAAAGTCATTATTAATAGAGAATTTTGTGTTTTCCAGATATTGAGGGGAAAAAATGGTGATGATAATAACTTAATGATAATCCTGGGAGCATGATGTTTTCCATTTTAAGTGTCAAATCTTAGTTCTTAGAAAGGGAGTATATACTGGTTTGTATTTTGAATGTTTTCAGTAAACCTGGCTAATCAGTGTCATTTTATTTCCTCATCTTTGTGATAATTATCTTTTGATTTTCTAGTCAAGTCTTCATGTTTAGAAAATTTCAAAGTAATTTTTATACAAACTGGTATGCTATTAAAAAATAATCCTCCCCCCTTCTTTTTATTAGTGTGGCTATTTCAACTATAAGGAGAAGCCTTATTTTGTAATTTTTTTTTTTCAGGGACTACAAGGAATAATTTCGAAGGGAAAAAAGTCATTAGCTTAGAGTATGAAGCATATCTACCAATGGCAGAAAATGAGATAAGAAAAATTTGTAGTGACATTAGACAGAAGTGGCCAGTCAGACACATAGCAGTGTTTCATCGACTTGGGTATGATTTCCTTTATCAGTGTAAAAGTTTAAGGGTAGTTGTTCTCCACCTTTGTACTAATTCTGATTCTGAGATCTTTCACTGGCATCCTGTGTTACCCTGAGAGGGAGGTTCATGTATCATTCTGGCAGACTGTGCCTTTAAGGGCTGCTTGTTATATTGTAACATTTGGAGAGAAGCAGTAGTAGATGCTGTAACAAAGTCCAAATGTGCAAGACGCTTAGGCCCTGTGCCCAGCAGCCTGTGCTGATGGGTGCTAAAGGCCAGGAGACCCTTAAAAGAACTGTTTTGTAGTTGGGACCTTGTTTATATGACAGTCTGAGACTTTTTGATGTAAAAGCCTCTTGAGGTCATGAACTTAGTTTATCTTTTTGTATCTCTAAGGAGAGTGTAATTCCAGGCTTTGTAAAGAACCCAGCAGGGGGACTAAATCTATCATCTACTATATTTTTAAATAATGTTACCAATTCTGTTATATACTCTTTATTGCTATTCAGTATTTTAAATTCTGTGTTATATTCATCATGATTGCTTTGTATTTCTAGACATTACCTGACTTTGTGCCTTGTTTGAATCAGATACTTGTTGAGTCAGTGAGGTCCCTTTCTTCTTGGTCCCCATCAAATAAATCTAGTGGATACATGGTAACAAGTTGGTCACAGCTTTGGCTTCTGCTAAATGCAACTGAGATGAATTACTGTTTTCTAACTAAATGGGATGTTTAGGCAAAATAGAACTGGATATTTAGTTCTGTGTGCTGTGCCAAGTGGCTTCAGCTGTTTCTGACTCTTTGCGACCCCATGGACTGTAGCCCGCCAGGCTCCTCTGTCCATGGAGATTCTCCAGGCAAGAATACTGGAGTGGGTTGCCATTTCCTGTTCCAGGGGATCTTCCCAACCCAGGAACTGAACCCCCCCTCTCCTGTGTCTCCTACTTTGGCAGGCAGTTTCTTTACCACTGAGCCTTTACCATTCTTTACTGCTGAAGCTCAGATATTTAGTTGTAGGAACTAAATGTTTGCTGGATTTCAGTGGAATTTTTTTTCCCCCACGTGTTGATTCTTTAACATGCAGCTTCAGAGGAGATGATGAATTTTTGTCTTCATTTTGTTAAAGCTTGGTTCCAGTGACAGAAGCAAGCGTTATCATTGCTGTGTCCTCAGCCCACAGGGCTGCATCCCTTGAAGCTGTGAGCTATGCCATTGATGCTTTAAAAGCCAGGGTGCCCATATGGAAAAAGGTAAGTTAGAAAAATACCTACCTTTCTCTCTGGACATGATTTTTTCTTAGGAATTTTTAAAGGACAAAGAAAAAGAGTACGTAGAGTATATACTCATGGGCCTTCCCTGACTTTATAGAATTTTGTTTTCTTTTATCTATGAAATAGGGTGTTTATGTAATCTTCTTTCCAAGCATGGAAAATACACGCCTCAGATAATGCATGACTGGGAGAAGACCTCAGCAAGTGGTAACAGTTAGAATTCCTAGTCTGGAATGTTCCAGTGGCTCATATATGCAGTAGTATCCCTTGGAATTGAATTCCCTTGAGTTAGAGGGTCTTTCCTTCGGAGAGCAGGAATCATGTATGGCTATTTAGGCAATGGCTAAAACAGAGATTTCTCAAGGCAAAAGAACCTTCTCCTAGAATGCCTTCATTTAAGGGGAAAATAAAGGATATTGCCTCTGTGGAGAAAATGCAGAGTGGATTAAAAAAACCTAAGTTTGAAAGTCTAGCTTGTTTTCGGTCCATACATCAAACCCATCAATAAAAGCAAACAATTCCCTTCTTAGAGCATCCTGAAGAGATGGAAAGGCCCAGCTCCCTGATTTCTCCCCTGGTATAGTTACCTCCTTAGACACATGTAATTACACTTGAGAGCGTCAAATTGCCCATGGCTTGTGGCTGAAAGCAAAGCTGAGGAATGTACTGCCCAGTAGAGCAGGGCTCAGAGTGAAGGGCCAGAGGGCGAGTCCTTCCTGGGAGCCTCCTGCTTCAGCCAGTGCTGAGATGAGTTAATTGGACCCTGAGCCAGCGCTTATGAAATTTAGTGACCCATATTTTCTGAATAAACACTGAAACCCATTGTTATAAGGGGATACTTAAGAACTAGAAGATAGCGTGTGTGAAAGGAATCTGTCTTAGTGAAGCTCAGGTATCTGGTTGCTTGGCTGTGAGCAAGGCCCCTGGAGCGAGCAAGGTAGAGGAGAGCAGGCCAGAATAAGTTGTGAGCCTGGCTGAAAGAGCTTTCTTTACCTGGGAGGAAAGAGTAGCGAAGTCGATGAGAGAGCAGGAGATGGGATGTTGAGGACGGGCTGGGCTTTCTGTTTGCGTCTCTGTCTGTAGGTGAGAGGGTGTCCATAAAATGGGAAAACCTGAACTTTGTGGCCAGTCCAATAGAAGCTGATGAGAGAGAGAGAAAAGAGAAAGTGATATATTCTTATTCCCCTTCTGTCCCCAAATTGTCTAAATTCCAGTCTGGTTCTGGTTCCGGTTCTGGCCTGTGCTTTGAGATTGTCTGTGACGTAGGCAAGAGGGCGGGTGGGCAGGGCAGGCACTTAGAGAGCAGCTAGCCCCAGCATGTAGCTCAGACCTGTTTAGGAACCTCTGTGGTGGTCTCTTTAGTTTCAGAGCTAATGGAAACATCCCTTCTGCCTTTGGAAAAGCATGTTTGGAAATGTGGAAGTAGTAGATATGTCGAATAGAACAAGATGTTTAAAGACCTTCCATCTTCCCCACATAACTTTGCCCAGGCTATTGCCCATCGTGGTCCCGAGTGGATTTAGCAGTGTATTCCTCTCGATGTTGGCACCTTGCCTTGTTAAGGCTTCTTGTCTGTTGTTTCTCCTACTGGACTGAATGTTTGAGTGTAGGAAGCATGTTTGTTAATTTTTTTTTGGTTCTCAATGCCTTATGCAAATGTCCGTTGGATTGTTAAAAGAAGAGCACATTTAAATAGCTGTGATATTCATATGCCTGATTTATTCCAGTATATTTGCATTTATTAAAATGCTCTCTTTTGAATTCTCATTATGGTTCTGTTTTTTAGGAAATCTATGAAGAATCATCATCATCTTGGAAAAGAAACAAAGAATGCTTTTGGGCAACCAGTGTTTAAACTGCTTAGGTTTTTAGATCCCCTAAAATTTAAACTTGGTAAATTCTTATCTTTGATCATATGTCCATTCTTCTTCTCTAGAAGATTAATGAAGCTGATCTCTTATGTTACACTGGTGGAACAAAAGAGAGGAGAAAATAAAGCAAAATAAATGAGTGTTTAGGACAAGGGCTTATATGGGAACTAGAGACAGAGGAAAGAAAGGCTTTAGGGAGAAAAATGGAAGAATTTGAATGTGAGGAATGATGCCTGTGGTGGACAAACAGTTCTATGACTGAGTTCCAGTTGTAATTTGACTCACACTGAGGGGTCGCACCTCATCAGTGACTCTCAGGCTGCCCCCTCTGTGCCCCCTCCTGCCCCTGGCACCCTGTCCCAACCCCCCTGCCCCTATGCCCAGCGATATTGTTGTCAGGGATGCATTTTGAGAATGTTGGCAGAATTGAAAGTTATAAAAAGTCCTTATCAAATACTCTTGATATATTTTTAGAATTTATATATTTTAAAAATAAGCTAAGTACGGTTTTAAAAGTTTAAAGCGATATTTTCTTGTTTTTAAAACCTCAGTGATGATGCGTGCATGCTCAGTCGCTTCATTTATGTCCAACTCTTTGAGACCCTATCAGCTGTAGCCCACCAGGCTTCTCTGTCCATGGGATTTCCCAGACAAGTATACTTGAGTGGGTTGCCATTTCCTTCTCCAGGGACTCTTCCCTTCCCAGAGATTGAACCCACATCTCCTACATTGGGAGGCGGGTTCTTTACCGCTAAGCCACTGGGGTAGCCTCATGATACCTAAGATATTTCATAATATGAGGATTTCTTCTATTTCAGAATCTAGTATAATCTTATCATAATGCTTATTATATTTTGTTATTAGTATTGTATCAGTATATAAATGAGCTTAAAATTATCAAGACAAACTAGCAAGGGTGGTTTGCATTTTAATGTTAGTTATAAGATTGTACTCACAACCAATTAAGGAAAATTATATGATTATTTAGTAAAGCATTTTCAGATATCTTTTTAGCTTAAGCAGCATTGTTGTTAGTGAAGTCATTAATAAAGTTATGTTTTCTGCAAAATCTTTTACTAAATAATGGTCCAGTTTTTGTTTGGTCAACCCATATACTACCTTGATAGATCTTAGTATATAATTTCTATATATAGTTCTTTTTTTTTAATAAACTGAAGTGTGATTTGCCATATTTGGTTAGTTTTAGGTGTACAGCATAATGATTTGGGGTTATTTTGCAGATTATATTCCACTATAAGTTACTGCAAGATTTTGGCATAATTTCCTATGCTGCACAGTAAATCTTTGTTGCTTATCTGTTTTATGTGTAGTAGTTTGTATCTGTTAAGTCCACTTTCCTCATTTGTCCTTCCCCCTCATCCTCTCCCTTTTGGTATCCATAAGTTTGTTTTCTGGATGTTTTTGTTTATATTTGGATTCATTTGTACTGTTTTTTTTAGATTCCACACATAAGTGACATCATACAGCATTTATCTTTCTCTGACTTTTTTCACTAAGCACAACACTGCATTCGTGTTGTAGCAAAGGATGGTTTTTGTGTGATAACACTCCAGTGTGCGTGTCTCATCTTCTTAAGTCATCTGTTGAGCTGCTTTCGTGTCTTGGCCCTCGTAAGTAGCACTGCTACGAACACTGGGGTGCATGTACCTTTTCAGATTAAGAGTTTTCATGTTTTCCAGATATATACCCAGAAGTGGCATTACTTGATCATATCATGGTTTTATTTTTAGTTTTTTAAGGAACCTCCAAACTTTTCCATAGTGGTTTCACCAGTTCACATTACCACCACCAATGTGTGAGGAATCCTTTTTCTCCACATTCTCTTCAGTATTTATCTGTAGACTGATGATAACCATTTTGACCAGTGTAAGGTGATACCTCATTGTGGTTTCGATTTGTTTTTCTCTAATGATTAGTGGTGTTGAGCATCTTTTCATGGGCCTTTTTCCTATCTGTATGTCTTCTTTGGGAAAATGTCTGTATGGGTCTTTTGTCCGTTTTTTGATTGGGTGGTTTGTTTTTTTTTTTGGATATTGTATGTGTGCTTAGTCACTCAGTCCTGTCTGACTCCCTGTAACCCCATGGACTGTAGCCCACCAGGCTCCTCTGTCCATGGGATTCTCCAGATAAGAATACTGGAGTGGGTTGCTGGTCCGTTCTCCAGGGAATCTTCCCGACCCAGGGATCAAATGCGGGTCTCTTGCATTACAGGCAGATTCTTTACTGTCTGAGACACCAGGGAAGCCCCAGAAGTACAGTAGTACAGTAAAAGAGCTGGTAAACAGGAGCTGGCATCCAGTGGACAGGTAAGAGTTACTGACTGGAGGAAGGAGAGGAAGTGGAAGACGGCAGAGCTGAAGGATCGTCAGCAACGGGAAGACGGAGGGCAAGCTGCAGTTTCACTCACCCCCCGACGCTGGCGGCACAGGTTCTGGTTCCTTGCTGGCTGCAGATAGAATTATCTACCTTCTTGAAGAAATGACCCAGTGATGCCTGAGTAGTAGCTCTCTTTCTCATCGTAGGTGACATGGTAGCACTGGACTGCATGCTGAGCGGCTGCTGCAGCCTTCGTGTGCCATTCTGTGTTCAGGTCTCGTGCCTGGAAAGCTGACAGTGCCTCCTCCAATAAGGAGGAGCCCTTGCCTCTTCCTGCGCCGTGAATTTCCTCAGTCCTTCAGTTACTGCTGCTTCCTCTTTGTCCTCCCTCTGGGCCTCCAGTTCTATCAGGTCTTCATTACCAAGCTCCTCCTGTTGTACAGCAAGGAGTTCAGTGAAGTCGTCTCCTGCAGATACAGCTCTAGCTTCTCACCGAGGGTCACTGAGTCACTGAAGACCTCACTGTTGCACCCTCAAAAGCCCGCAACTTGAAGGTTCCTTTGGAGGGGACTTAGAGTATATGTTCATATGAGGTCTGTGTGGATTTGGGAATTTTTCTACTGAATTTCTTTAGAGGATCTTTATTGATAGTAATTATAAGAAGAACTGACTCATTGGAAAAGACCCTGATGCTGGGAAAGATTGAAGGCAGGAGGAGAAGGGGATGACAGAGGGTGAGATGGTTGGATGGCATCACCGACTCAAAAGGACACAAGTTTGAGCAAGGTCCAGGAGCTGGTGATGGACTGATGGGACAGGGAAGGCCAGCGTGCTGCGTGCAATCCATGGGGTCGCAAAGAGTCAGACATTACTGAGCAACTGAACTGATACAAAGTACATGAAACATTCTCTAAGCATCTTTTTAAAAAAAAATCATATCTTCATTTTAAGTAGGTTTTGTTTAAATCAGGAACTCAGACTATTAAGCTTTTAAGTCTCCAATGCAGACAGGTTAAGGAGTTAATCTGGGGCATGCTAAAATTGGGATGGATCGTCTCGACAGTTTTCAGTGTGTTGCACTGGACTTGAATAGGGTCGTCATTGATCCCCACTTCTCTTAGGAGTGGCAGAGTTAATTGGTGAAATATCAAGGAGCTGGCATCACTCTGACATAGCCTTTCTATGTCTGTGACTTAACCGGCTAAGTAGAAGAGTAACCTAAAAAAACTGGCCTTTAAATAGACTATAATGTTTAAAGTCACTTGGGGACTGTGGCTTTGTATGACAGCTTTGGAAATTCATTTAAGAAGTAGGAAACTGATTTCTTGTGTTTGAAGTGTTTTAACAGGTAGCAAAAGTGAAAGAGTTTTATATTTGAGTGAAAGTAGCAGCCCATGTTCTAGTGAGCTGCTTTGTGATTTTGTGGCTATGCTTGTTCTTTGCATATCCTGCTGAGTCACTATACTTTCAGTATGTTTTGAGAAGTAGTGATTAAGAAGCTAAGAGTTTGAGTCTTGATCTTAGATCTTGAATGAACCTGTTGGACAATTGGAAAGCAATTCCTGGATGCCTCTGGATGTTTCTTTATTCTGCTGCCTCTGTCATCCAAGCCACCACTCCCATTTCTCCTGGACTGTTGCTATGGCCTGGAGACAGTCCCCCTTCCTTCTCCTACTTGGTCACTTCATCATCCTACTTGAACCTTCTGATAGGTAATCACATCCCAGAACCTCTGTCCTCACCGTGACCGACAACCTGCACGACCTGGCTCCCACCTCCCTGCTCTCTCGTTCTAGGCTCCCTGCTTTGCTGTGGTGACTTGTGGCAGGCTCTCTCTCCCCAGAGGTCCTTGCCTGCCCCTTTGCTAGGAAGCCCTTCCTCCAGGTATTCCCTCAGTTGCTTCCTCGCTTTATTTCCTCATTTGCTCCTTGATGAAATGTTACCTCTGCAGAGAGCCTGTTCCAACTACACTCTCTAAAACTGGATTCCTTGTTCTACTTTGTATCTCACAGTGGCACTTAGTGCACTGTCTCAGGTGCTACATCTGTTAGTATGTCTCCATCACTAGACCATCAGTTTCCTGAGACTAGGGACTTGTCTCTATCATCAGTGTCTAACCGTAACATGCATGCAGGTTTTGTTGGTATTAAGCACTGAAGTGAAGTGAAAGTCGCTCAGTCACATCCAGCTCTTTGTGACCCCATGAACTATATACTCCATGGGAATTCTCCAGGCCAGAACACTGGAGTGGGTAGCCTTTCCCTATCTCCAGGGGATCTTCCCAACCCAGGGATCGAACCCAGTTGTCCTGCATTGCAGGTGGATTCTTTACCAACTGAGCCACAAGGGAAGCCCAAGAACACTGGAGTGGGTAGCCTATCCCTTCTCCAGGGGATATTCCCGACCCAGGAATCGAACTGGGATCTCCCGCATTGCAGGTGGATTCTTTACCAACTGAGCTATCAGGGAAGCCCATTAAGCACTGAAGCCCGTATTAAACACACCTGATGTGATGTGTAGTTGTAGTGCTTAGAGATGTGTAAAAGTACCTGGCATGATGAATGAAGTGGATAGGTGCAGCGAGCTTTTCTTCTCCACTCCCTTCCTCACTCCCGTCCTGTAACATCTCTTCAGAGTTCCTGAGCATCTACTAAAGGCCTCTTTACATTAAGTGATTTGTGTGGTGTAGTTAGGCAGCTCACCCAGCAGAGGGCGGTAGAGCCAGGGCTATAGCAAGAGCAACTTGAGTGAGTTAGCTTTTTGCCCTATTTGCATAGAATCAAAAATTTCAGATTTAATTAGTAGCCTTTTTCTTTTAATTAGGTTGGAGAGGTCCTCAGATGAAAATCAGCCCTTCTTTTTGAATAAGAAAATTTTCAGTCTTTAGTTGGTTATCTTTAAAATACTAAAGGGTTATGCTAGGATGAACCCTCAGGTGATGCAGTGGTGAAGAATCCGCCTGCTAGCGCAGGAGACGCGAGAGACGTGGGACTGATCCTTGGGTCGGGACGATCTCCTGGAGGAGGAAATGGCAACCTACGCCAGTATTTTTGCCTGGGAAATGCCATGGACGGAGGAGCCTGGCGGGCTACAGTCCACTGGGGTCGTAAAGAGTCAGATACAACCAAGCGAATAAACATGATAGAATGAGGATTATTTTTATGCTCTCTGTAGGTTTTCAAAAGTGACGAAGAATAAATAAAAGGGGTTATTTTTTAAAATACTGAAATATAAAGATATGTTCTGATTTGGTACAGAATGCTAGCTTTCATACAGGTAGCAGCATTTCCTAACCCACTGTGACAAAACAAAACCAAATGTTCTTTTTCTCCAAAGTTGTATTTTAATGTATGAAGCATATAAGACACACTTACTGGTGGTGGTTCTGCAGTCTGGTTTTGTCAGGTGCTTCACCAGAATTGAGATGGGTCGAATTGAGGGAGGGGTAGGGGGCAGTGCTCACTTGGTGGGAATCAGAGGTATTTGTGCACAGGTTGTGAAAGGCAGCACCTACCCCTCAGCCTTTGCATCAGTGCACCATCTCTGCAGTGACAGCCAGTCTCTGAGCCCGATATGTGTCTTGTTTAACAGTTTCAGCATATTCATTTCAGCTTATTTAATTCTTAAGAGTATGCACATGCTTTTACTATTAAAGAGTTTTTTAAACTCTGCAGATGACTGCTCGTGTAGGCTGCAGTAGTTTGACTCTTTTTTTCTGTTTCAGGCACGTATTTCTTTCTAGAGATAAGCTGTGCTTTAGAGTGGTGCTTCTCAACCTGTAGCATACTGTAAATCATCTGGTGATATTAAACTTCCAGTTGGAATTCAGTTCTGCGTGGCACCTGAGAGCTCCATTTTGTAACAGGCTCCAGGTGATGCAGATGTTGCCTGCCTGTCCACCACACCGTGAGGAGCAAGGCTTTACACCTCGTCTCTAAACTGTTCAGGTGGTGTGTTGCCTACAGAACATCCTTGTGGCCACTGCTGTTGTAAGTGGTGAGATACATCCTCATTCTTCTTATACTGAGTCTTGACTGACTGTTCTCAAGCACAGTGACTGCACAAGATAAATACAGTGAGATCCATAAGTCATAAAGTTCAAATTCCAAAGTGAACAGCTTTATCTTCAAAATGATTTTAATGATATTCAGTAATGTGCTATGTAAAGAGTGGCTTACAATTGAATACTACTCTTCTGTTTGATTCTCATACTTTAATAGGAGAAAAGCTCTTAACTAATTTAAGGTTGATTATTGCTCCAATTTGATTGTTTCTTAGAAATCAAATGAGCTATGTGACACTTCATGTACAAACATGCATACATTCATTTTTAAATGTTTGGTGGAGAGAAAAAAAGACAAAGACCAGTTCATCAAAACAGCAAATATTCTTAAAGATTTATACATTATGTATGAAGGAAACTGTCCAAGACAATTTGTCTTTAAAAAATATACAATTTAGGATAGTTGTGCAATATATACATTTACATTTTGACTTTATCTCCCAAAATAAACCAGGTATGAAACCATTTTTTAATATTTACATAATGGCTACATTTTCATTCTTTAAGGTTCAAACAGTCAACATTTTGTTTCAAACATTGCCCCCATATATACTTTTTACCCCTAGATGTTCAGTCTTTCTGATTAGAATGAGTGTGCATTAATGAGGGCATACTCCTAAAAGTTGTGTATATGATTATTTTCTATGTGCAAACTATATTAAAGATGGACCAGGGAGCAAAGATTGAGGAATCCTGCTTAATGCTTATGATATCTTAATTTATGAGATTGTCATATATTAAGTTATAACTGTATATCAATAGATACACTATAAAATTACACCTTATAATAACTACTTGTGTAATAACCATTAGTATAATCACTTGTGTGATTATGATAAATTGTTTTCCACTTCTTTTTTCACAGTTAATAATGTTCACTATTTTATGAAAACATATCCAGTTAGGAATCTGTCCAGTTTCTCAGTTTGCTGCTGAAGTGAACGATGCACAAATTCAAATTTCAATGCAGTTTCTTTAGACTGTTTTACTTTATTATTTTGTAAAGCTTGTATGGCAGCCATGCATGAAGCAACTCAGTTCTTACCACATTCGATACACATTGTCTATATACCATTTATGAAATGGAAACTTTAAGATGACATCTTTTAAGCCCTATATTCTATTTACTTTTAAAACAAAAGTATGGCTGAATAGGAATACAGAGCTGTTCTTTTTTAAAAAAAAAAAACAATTTTTAAATATCTTGGATGACTATTCAACCTTTGCTTAAAAGTGCTCAAGGAATACTCCTCAGTGGCGCCTCTGCCTTAGACCTGTGGTCTGGTAACAGAAGTTGTATATTTAGGCCATGTGCTCTCGTGCAGTGGTTCTCAGCTGGAGCGACTGTACCTTCCAGGAAACGTCAGCCAGTGTCTGAGACATTTTTTGATTGCCACAAGGGCGAGAGGGTGCCTCTGATGTGGGTAGGCAGAGCTGTAGACCGAGGCCAGGGATGTGGCTAAACATCCTACAATGCACAGGACAGGCCCCCACCAGAAAGAGTTACCTAGCCCCAAGTGTCAGGAGTGCCAGGGCTGAGAGACCCTACCCCAGCAAGATAAATGGTGCAGAGATGAGCGGCTGGCTTTTTAAGTTTGCAGTAATCCTCCAGCTCCTTCATGGAAATGGTGCCATCAAGGCGACTCATCTAAGGCGAGGCTCACCAGAGCTCACCAGCTTGCTGTGGGCATGTGACCTTTGCCTAGTGTTTATCTGAGGAAGCTTAGAGGCAGAGTAAAGGAGGATGACATGCTGTAATTCTTAGTATATTACTTTGAAGAACTAGTATACATAAATATACAGCAGTTACCCAGTTTATAGTCTTTATGAAGACTTAAATAGTCTTTATCAATGTAATGACCAGTTTCCCCTCCATTCTCTTTTTAAACAATCCTTCTTGGAATGAAACAGTGTTTGAGTCCACACAGCTGTTACAAGAATTGGGCTCTAGCACATGTTAACTAGAGAATACTATGTCATTTTTGCTATAAGCCCCTGACATTTTACTGATAATTGTTTCTCTTCCCTTTGTTTCGTCAGATGCAAAATGAATCCCGGAACTGTGCAGACAGCCCAGTGCTACCATCACAGACACACACGGGCACATGCCTGCTTTCCTGATTTCAGTATCACATTCTGGGAGGATTGTCTATTTGTGTTATAAGAAACCCAGACAATGGGTTTTTTAAAGTTGAAAGTGTCACTACTGAGCTCCACTTCAGTCTCCCCCATTTTATAATGAGGATGCTGAAGTTTCAGAGGCTAAGCGACTTGTCTGAAGCTTTACGTATGTATTTTCTGACAGAAACTAGTCCCCACAGCCTTTGCCTCTGTGCTTTCTCTCTCATGCCCTCCTAGAGGATGAACCTAGAAACTAACAAAGAAGGTACCGCAGGAGGAATGCATGGTGTTCCGCATGGTGGCCCGTTTACGTCATAAGGACCTGGACCCTTGTTAAGATACAGGTCATCAGGCTTCATCCCAATTTGATGACTAAATAAGATTATCAGGAATTGGGGCCTGAGACGATCTGGTGAGCAAACTCCCAGGTTAAAGTCATTCTTTTGGAAATTTAAGTTCTCCAGAAACAAGCACAGCAGGTGCTTACTAGGTGGTTTCTAAGGTCTCCTTGTAATTCCCTGCAAATTCCTGAGATTATTTATATTTTACCTTGTTTACCCTGCCGGAAATATCAACAATTAGAAGTTCACTTGGGCTTAATTTTTTCTTACATGTTTAGCAACAACTGACAACAGCTCCCTGAAGTTAAGGGGATTATACAGTAACTCACGCAAGTGTGGGAAGTAGAACGGATGACTTCCTCCTCACACGGGGGGAAGAGCCCCCGCCCTGGTAGTGGAGGTTTGGACAAGAGTCCCAGGAGCGTGGGAAACTCCGGACTCCTGAAGAGGAAGGTGGGCAGCTGCGGGCTTGCAGAATATGGGGGCACCAGGACATGGGAGAGGGTCATTGTGGAAGCAGAAAGGATTCCAAAGCAATTACTCAAATTTCAAAAATTGGCATGGTGCCAGCCAGGTCAGCCAGTTTTCATCCTAAAGGAGAAAGGAAAGGTCTTCCTGCTTCCCAGCGGGGACTCCCAACAGACAAGATTTTACTATAAATGTTATAGATGCTAAACAAAAGTTAGTGCTGTGGCCTCTAAACCCTTTAGGCCCCTAACCCTCCACCACTTAAGAGGAGATTTCCTCTGCAGGAGGCTCCTACCAGTCATCAAGCATGTTTGGATAAGCATGTTTTGATAAGCATATCATCACAAGAAACAGGGCTCTGGGAAACAGCTGCGGGCTGACAACAGCAAGTTTTACCTCGTTTATAAACAAAATTATCACTGAAAATATCCTCTGTGGCAACTTTGGACAAGCAGCAAAAGTTGACCTGTTTTTTTCCCCAACAATATCAAAATCCAAGTTAATGATGTATCTACACTTACCACTTCCACTTGTTTAAAAACAGTCATTTTAAATAATTGGGTTCCCCTGCCCCCAAAGATCGTATTTTTCTCTAAGATTTCTCCTGTTTGGAAATATGTCATGCTTCAGATACGATGTACATGATAATGTAAACTCTGGACCAGCCAGCATAAAGATCACTTTTTCCTCCATATAAAATAAGTCTTTTACCCTTTGTACCCCTGTCCTCCCAATCCCCTCACACTTTCTTTCCAAACTGACCTGCAGTTCTGTTTTAATTACTACATTATTAAGTTACCCTGGGATTAAAAAAAAATGCATTCATGCGAATAGTAACCTCTGGCTGTACTGCTGCCCCTTGCTACTACGGTGGGAGCTGCTGGGTGATTCAGCTGTTGAGTTCTGTGGTCTCATCAGTTTCATCTGGATTTTTGGCCATTTTTTCATATTTTCTTTTGAAGAATCCAAGCTGTAAGATGATGTAAAAACATTACCACTTGTGGCTAATTTGTACAAGACCCAGACCCAAGGCCCTGCCACCAGAGAGGGGGCTGCTCCGGAGAGGTGGCTGTGCAGAATACTGCCCTAGCATCAGCCCTTCAAGGAGGAGATTGATACCCAGAGTTGAATGAATTGCATAAAGTTAAAATTTTCAGGGTCTGCTTATTTGCAGCTGAACAAAACATTCAGGGTCAGCACGAAAGGAAGGTTGGGGGAAAGGGATCAAGACCACTGGAGATAAAATCCTTACTGATCGTTTTTGAAAACATGAGTGAGAATTTGCAAGCAAATTTGCATTTCCTTTTGTCTTACAATAGAAAACGTAGGGTTGCTCTGTGATAAGGAAATTGGAAGACAGAGGTCTTTAGGACCCTCATATTTTAAAATACGAAACAGTTCTTACCTTCCATAAAATTGCAACTAGAGCTAATAGCAAAAGGATTCCAGCGATTACACTTCCTACTATCACTCCAATTGGTACTTCAACTTTCTCATGGGGTTTCATTATCGTAAGGGGAATCTGTAAGTGTACATACAAAACAGTTGTGTTAATTTCAGCACTGGGAAAAAAGTGAGATGGCCTAGTCAAATCCTCTAATCTTAAAAGTGATGGTCCAGAAAGGGGATGTGATTTCCTCACGATCGCAGTCCTCAGTTAAACATTGTGAAGTAGAATTGCTAGAGGAAATGCGCCTGCAAATATAGGCAAGGCACGCAAGTCTCCCCCTTTTCTTCCTTTAATTGCATCAGTACTTAGCAGGTATGTCATCTCTGACGATCTCAGATGCTTTAATCATTTATGAAATGGGAACTTCAGTTTCTGACATCCACTCAAGTGAAAGCATTTGGAACCCAGTCTTGGGGAGGGGAGTCAACAAATTAACCACCCAAATCCCTTGTGATTAAACAACAATTTTGTATTGGGTTCCTAAAATGTTGATTTCACTTACTCTCACTCAAGATTACTTGATAATGAGTTGTTAACAAGTAGAAGTAATATCTCAAGACTCAAGCTGACATTTTCAATGATAAATTGCCCTTGAGGCTACGCATGATTCTTAATGTCCACTTTGTGGCAGTCTTTGTGACTTTGGGCTTCCCTGGTGGCTCAGCGGTAAAGAATCCACCTGCCAATCCCTGGGTTGGGAAGATCTGGAGAAGAAAATGGCAACCCACTTCAGTATTCTTGCCTGGAGAATCCCATGAACAGAGAAGCCTGGTGGGCTCCAGTCCATGAAGCTGCGAAAAGTCAGACATGACTTAGCTACTAAACCACAGCATCAGCATGGCTGCTGTAAGTTCTAACAGTAATGTTCTGTTTTTTTTTGTTTTGTTTTGTTTTGTTTTTTTCAATTGGAGTAAGAATCACAACCATTTCCTCCACAAAGAATATTCTTAAAAGAGTTACATTTTGG
The DNA here is from genome assembly GCF_042477335.2 of Ovis canadensis. Lineage (NCBI taxonomy): Eukaryota > Metazoa > Chordata > Mammalia > Artiodactyla > Bovidae > Ovis > Ovis canadensis. The sequence continues at coordinate 39,037,100 of NC_091260.1, forward strand.
AACCAAATGAGAGGAAAAAACCTAACTTACTTGAATTTAACACTGAATTACAATGAGAGATGAGCTGCTTTTCACCAAAGAATTTATGAGTTGGGCTAAATTTTAGTCTGGTTTTTTGGTGACTATAGTTCTAATTTGGATTTTGAAGAGCTAAAATAAAGCTTTGTAAATTTAGGAATAAAATAAACTCATATAGTTCACCGTGTAGTGGCTGTCATATCCCTGCTGCTGCTGCTAAGTCGCTTCAGTCGTGTCCGACTTGGTGCGACCCCATAGACGGCAGCCCAGCAGGCTCCCCCGTCCCTGGGATTCTCCAGGCAAGAACACTGGAGTGGGTTGCCATTTCCTTCGCCAATGCATAAAAGTGAAAGTGAAGTCGCACAGTCGTGTTGGACTCTTAGCGACCCCATGGACTGCAGCCTATCAGGCTCCTCTGTCCACGGGATTTTCCAGGCAAGGGTACTACTTCTGTCTATTTTAGATAACATCCTAATCCAGGCTCCACGGATCTTTAGGGAACCATGAGTACCAGATTTTTGTATCAGATTTTTAAGCAGGCTTAGAATTCAAATCTAAGAATCATTGGTCTACCTATAGGAATAGGTCAGTTTATTCTTTGGATTCCAAAAACTATTTAAAAATTATTTAAAATAGTATTTGAATTAAAAAAATATTTTTATAGACACAAGTAGTAGCTGGCCTCTATTATCAGTATTGAGCAGAGAAGACCATGAAAAGAAATATCTCCCAAAAGGTCCATTGATGTTAATTTAAACTTTTCATTAACACATTTATTCAGTGCAGCTTTCTTAGAGATTTCAGCAGACATCCAGGTATTGTCTGAATACAGCATTCTTCTGAAATGAACTTTTAACATATGTATAGTATTTCCTTCCCCAACCCCGCAGGCTAAATTCATAGCACTCTGATTTTGAATCCCACATTTTCTTTGGCTCCATTTCTGTCTTTCCACACTCCAGCCTCTGAAGATAGGGTGTGGGCCTTCCCTGACAGTCCTAAACCAGAAGCAGAAAAGCATGCTTCATTTTTGTTGGGACAGTAGTGGAACGGCAGTGCTGTGAGCTGTACTCGCAGGCACTGAGAGGCCCGGGGTTCACAAGTCCATAGGCTGCAGCAGTGGACTGAGGCCAGCTGCAAAGCTGGCCTTGGGGGCAGAGTCTTGAACTGGCTTCCAGTTCCTAACAAAAGCATTGGGAGGAAAATGCCCAGGTCTCTGCCAGCAGATTCACTGAGCATGGAAATCCCGCTATATCTAAACAGCATATTCTAAGCAGAGTTCCAGTGCAAAGGAAGGTTGTCCCATGCCAGCTCTTGGAACAGTGAGCCTCTGTCTTCTGTGAGCATATGTTTCTTTGCCAAATCTTTTTTTTTTTTTAAATCAAGAGAAGCATTTACAGTTTTCTAGACGGAAGAGCTAATGAATGGATGTGTCATACAGTGTCAGTTGTAAGGGGTACTACTTAAAAAAAAGCCCTCTAATAAATGCCTTATTTATTAAGCATACTTCAGCACTTAAAAGTACTCTGAAATACTATGTATGATTCAAATGAGCATGACTTAGACTTCATGGCCTAGGATGTAGATTACTTAGTGTAAGCATGAGCAGCAAGGAGAGCCGAGGTGCTGGTTGAGGCTGGAGCGGCGAGAAGGGGGCCACAGCCAGATGGAACCCCTTGCATCCTGCCTTCTGTGGGATCATCATGTCTGATCCAACTTTGCCAATGTGGGGACATGGGGTAGGACAAGTACATAGCTGGGCTTTTTTGAGTAGCAAACACCCTTGTCAAAAGCTCAACATGCCCCCTGCACATACCACTGGCAGAGGGGTGGGCAAACCGCCTGAGCCACTCCTCCAGCCCAACCCCTGGATACAGCCCTCTACCCTCACCCCATATAAGAAAAAACAGCTCCCCTCTCAGTGGGCGAGTAAGCAGGGGAATCTGTTAACTCATTCTTGCTCCCCACCTGCTAAAGCAGGGGCCCCAATAAATCCTTGCCTGAAAAGAGAAAAAAAACTCAACATGATAAACATTAGACTTTTAGAGTTTCACTAAGATAGTTGTATATACAGGTAGGTGAGAAGAATGACTGTTCTATAAACTGTCAGAAATGGAAAGCCTGTGAGACTCCACAACCCACAGGGAGGGATATGAGCACTCACCGTGACGGTGTTTTCTTCGATCACGTATATCTGAGGGTTGTACGTGTTAATTTCTGCAGCTGCTGTCAACTGCACTGTCTGGAAAGTCGACTGGAACATAAAAATAAAGAGTATATTTTTATCCTAGCAGAAGTTAATGCATAAAACAACATGTCCATTATTTATTTCCTTGTGGAAAGTGACTGGAGCAAATGCCAACTCTGAAGACTCAAACATCTTTGTGTGCTTAAATCACTGATATGACAGGACCCCACACGGGAACTTAAGCCGTGTGGGTGGCTGGGCCCTGCAGTGGCAAATTAAACTGAGTCTTGGCGGGTGGGGTCTAGATATCAGCTTGTTAAAATGTCTCTCCAGACGACTCTTGACTTGAAAATGGGTGAAAAACAAAGGTTTAGAACTGAAGTTTTTAATTGGGAAAGATCATAGTTTAGGCTTCTAAAAACTTAAGTTTCTGAAGTGAGAGAAAATTGAAAATTTTATGCTTGCCTAAGTCACAAAATGAAATAGAAAATCAGATTAAAAAAGAGTTTTTCCTCTGGGTACACATGTATAAAATAATACTGTTTGAAGACCACAGATGTCAGTGGCAGACACCTTAAACCTTATGTCAGCACTATATAACAGTGATAACTTCAGATTTCTTAAGTATCTGTACAGAAATATTGGATTTGGGGCAGGCATTTGGAAGGACATACATTTTATGGTGATGTTATTAGTAACCTCCACAAATGAAATAGTTTTGCATGTGCTCCTGAATGCACTTACAGAAAAAGCTATACACTACCACTGTGTTATTTTCTCTGTAATCAAATATTGGGACTGATCTTATTCTGAGATGAAATATAATGCCTGGATTTGAGAACTGCCTTCCCATGCTCTGGCTACTAGGATTGAGTTTTTCTGGTTACCAGGGCACATGATTCAACATACTCCATGAGGTAATTTGCTAAACTATATCTGGGAGCCAGAAGAAGAGAATGCATATCCAAAAAGTGAGCAATTTATTTCTTTTCCACTGGCTCAGTCTCTGATTAGTCTTCTTAATTTTCTCAAGATGGAAGACTGCAGCAGAAGTTAACCCTGATCACTGGTCCCTCAAACATGCATTATTTGGGGAACATTAAGAGTACTGACAATGGTTTAAATTAAAAAAGGAGTAACAGTTTAGTGAATGCTCACTTCATAGTCCCTGTAGAGCACCGGTGAAAGCATTTCCTTACAGCATCGATACATCTGCCCTCCCAAGTCTGGCCATTTGCACAGGCACACAGTCCCCTGCACAGCTGACAAGTAGAGGTGGGCGTACCATGCATACCCAGGAGAGGGAAGTCACACTTGCTTGCATTCAGCCTTTTCCTTACAAAGAGCAGCCAACATGCCATTGATTTGGAGGTCTGAGCAATCACTTTGTGATGAAATTACATTGGAATGTTGACTTACACTGCCCAGAAAAAGGGCAAAAAGTGGTATATTAATGAGCTCTAATACAGGAAATAGGACTCCTATTTCAGACTGGGTCTCCTAGGTGGTCTGAACATCCACTTGGCTGTTGAAATAGTTGAAAACCAGGTGGGAAGAAACATTTGACCTTTCATGAAGGAGGAAGATGTATAAGCCTTGATATACAGCAATTCCCATGAGTGTTTTTCAGCGTAAATAATACACTGCTTCAAAATTTTGCTCCCAGAAATGAAACCGCTGCTTCAGAAAACCTTAGGAAGGTACTTTAAAAAGTCTTACAGTTAAAATGATGTAGCTTTAAACAAACGAGAAAAACCAAATACATTTTACAGAGTTGGAGTGATTGCCTTTTGATTTGCAATGGTTTTCCCTCCCAGCTGGCAAAGATTACTATGAAAACATTTGTTCCTCAAATCCAAGGAGCCAAGATCCAATGGGTAAAACCCAGCACCAATCTGTAGCAGCTGGGATGGTGGCATAACTGCCTGCTTTGCCTCTTACTGTATTTAGAAGCGTCCTGAAGGCTTGAAAGCAACTAACGAAAAAACCAACTAAAAGAAAGCAAACAAGCAGAAAACCCAACTCCTCACTCCTCCACTTCTCTAGCAAATTTGCCCCTGCCTTTCACGGCTCTTCTGTTATTTCTTTATCCAAGAATATTGCTTATATTCTTGTTCCAGGGACAAGTTTGGAGGGAGCTAATTCTCCAATGTTACATAAAACATTCAGCAGGGAATGGGGTCTGTTGGAGAGATCACGAAGTGGTTGGAATATAGGGAATAGGATACAGTTGGTAAGCACCTTGAGGACTGATTTATTCATTTAAAAATCACCTAGAGCTACAAGGCCCCCTGGAGATTTTGCCTTAGAGCCAGTGTTAGTAAAATGAACAACTCGCTGCTTATGTAGTCAGATTTAAAGAGCTTGGTCTATCCTTCCAGTTTCTGAGCCAGATTGAAATTCTGGCTTCCGAAATCTCTACTGGAAGCAGATATCACTACTGCCAAGTCACACGTGCTGATGGAATAACACCCTGACATTGTTCTGGCACTTTCTTTGAACTTTTCATGAGATTGAAATGACTTAAAAAAAAAATTGTAAGCACGTTGGAGATTTCATGAGAGAAGGGGTAAGAACAGGAGAGCAGAGTGTTTATCTGGCTCTAGGAAGACAGATTCTTAGGTCAGATTCACCCTCCAGGTGGTCTGAGATCAATCAGCAGCCACCTGGGGGTGCCAGGAATGACGCTGAGATGTGCATGCTTCGATTTGCGTGTGGCAGAGGAGACCAGAAGGTCAGAGAAGAGCCTGAGGAGGCAGATAGAGAAGGTGGCCCCTCACTCCAGGAATTCTGCTGTGGTAGGTGGGCCTGGGGTCTTAAGAAGCAGAGGCTTTGCAAGCACCTCAGGGGATTCAGAGGCACAGCCAGACTGGGCAGGCTTTGGAAAGGGATGGAAGCATATTACCTTCCAAGGTAAGATTGCTTTGGGCCACTGGGCATAGCTGACATTAGCCAGAATGCTAATTTTGTCAAGAGGTGTGAACTTACAGTGAAGCTTTACATTTCCTTGCTATCCATAAACCCAATAAATAAAGTTGATACTTACTGCTGCAAAAGTCCCATTCCAAATCCTGGTGGACACATTAAGGAAGTATTCTCCCTTCACCTGAAGGTCTCTCAGCCAGCATGTGATGTTACTACATGAAGCGGTTCTACAGTTCTTTCAGGTTGGAGTCAATGATAAAAGAAGTTAGTATGAGCTTTAAAAAAAGAAATGCTAAAATTTTACGAAGACATAAAACCTAGGGAAGGATCTAGGGAAACTGGCAGCCTTGTGAACTATGAGTAATTATTATATAACCCTTCTAGAGATTCTGGCACTTTGCCTCAAAATGTAAGAAGTACATGTCCTTTGCCCCGCCATTTCCCATCTGTGTGGAGGGCCTCAGGAAATAATCATAAATGAGTGTAGAAAAATACAGCAAGCCTATTTATTGCACTACTATTGCTAAGAGGGGAAAAAGGAAATAATTCATGTTTATCAACAGTGTACTAGTTTATTACTGAATATATATACACAAAGGGCTTCCCTGGTGGCTCAGATGGTAAAGAAGCTGCCTGCAATGTGGGAGACCTGGGTTTGATCCCTGGGTCAGGAAGATCCCCTAGAAGAAGAAATGGCAACCCACTCCAGAATTCTTGCCTGGAGAATCCCAGTGGATAGAAGAGCCTGGTGTGCTATAGTCCACGGGGTCACAAAGAATCAGACAACTACTCAGTGACTAACACATTCACTTTTTCGTGTATATACACAAAATTCAGTACCATTTAGTTAGTAACCTCATGATAAAGATGTCTTCCTTGAGTTTTAAAAAAGTCATCATTAAAAGAATCAATGGTTACCAAGGAAGGGTTAGTGGGGAGAGAGGGATGAATAGGTGTAGCTCAAAGGAGTTTCCGGGCCGTGAACTATTCTGTATGCCATAATTGTGATCCATGTCATTATACATTTGTCCAGACTCATAGACTATACATCAAGAGTAAACCTAATGTAAACCAGGGACTTTGGGTAATTATGATGTGTCAATAGGGGGGATCTGATAGTGTGGGAGGCTGTGGGTATGTGGTGGCAAGGGTATATGGGAAATTTCTGTAATTTAAACTCATTTTGCTGTGAACCTAAAACTACTGTAAAAATAAAGCCCGTTAAAAGATCTATGATATATGGGCCAATGAATAAAGGTAGCTTGGTCCATTTATGTAACATTATACATGTGCCTATTTGCAGATTAGTGATTATAAAGAAGAATGTTCAGTAAGTGTTAAGTGGTCAGCTGTTAGATTTCTAAAGAACTTTAGTTTCTTCTTTGCAGTTTTTTGTGTTCCTTTTGCTTTATATTGGAAGTTGCCATTTTTATAAAATCAAGCATATTCACAAAAATATGGAAACTTCTAAGAGGTATGATTGGCATACACTGAGGTGAGTTTCTCCTGGGCATTTTTACATATCTCTGTTCAGATTTAGACCACATTTACACTGTAATTACACTATAGTTACTTAAGAAACTGTTTCATTCTCCCAGCTTCCTGTTTTCCCATCCTTTATGAAATAAAACAATTGCAATGAAAGGAAAACAGGAACAATTCCATGTTGTTCATAGAGGAGAACTGACGTTGACCTTGTACCTGTGCGCTAAGTCACTTCAGTCATGTTTAACTCTGCGATTCTATGGACTGCAGCCCACCGGCTCCTCTGTCCATAGGATTCTCCAGGTAAGAATACTGGAGTGGGCTGTCATTTCCCTCTCCAGAGGATCTTCTCAACCTAGGGATCGAACCCATGTCTCCTGCTTGACAGGCAGATTCTTTACCACTGAGCCCCCTGGGAAGCCCTAGGTTGATCTTATTGTTTGCTAAATGTTTATGTATTTGAATACTTAATAATGTGCCAAGCACCATGCTAGACACTAGACAAGCCTCTTTCCCAAAGAAAGTGGCATATGGCTGCGCAGCAGGATATGATCAAATATGGAAAGCAGAGCAGGGTCGTCAGAGAGTCAAATTTAACAGCTCAATAAAGACATCAGTGATTCTGTGGAGAAGGTGAGAGAGGCTTTACCTCGCATACATGCCCAGCTCTCGCCCAGCTCTTTGCAGTGTTTCCAACATGCCTGACACAAAACTAGTCTGACATGGGATCCTTTTGATTTCATGAAATTATAATAATGGCATAAGCGATAATGCCAATAACCTGGATTTGAGTGTATATTTTCTTGATTCACACAGACCATCAAAGGCAAAACAGGAAAGTTCTCCCACATGTGTGGTGGCAGGGAAAAAGAAGTGCCTCAATTTCCAGGTAAAACAAACAATGAATCACCCAAGGAAATTTCACCCATTAACCTGTCCTTACCAATTCTTTTATGTGCCAGAAATTTTCACTCTTGAAAGATACAGAAGAAGATGTCTGTCCTATTTTTAGTGGGTTTATTTCAGCTTTGCAACTGATGTCACCAGCCTACAAAGAAGGACATCAAATTGGTCTTCAGAAGCAAGATGGTTTATGATGTTTTTGACTTGTTAGGAAATCCTGTTGTCCCATGTTGGGGCAGGGGAGGGCTCCCAGGATTCCCTTCATTGTGCTGACCTGGCCACACTTCTGGACATCACCACTGTAATTCTGATTCAAATCCTTCTGATGTGGCTGGATGGTGTGGCACCAGTTCTTAACAGTCCATATGTGATGAAAGAAATTTGCAATAACAACTGACTATGAGTGATTTCACTCGGGTTCTTTCCTGTGGAACAGTTTAGGCTTTTGCTTCCCTCTGGTCACCTGTGAACACCACAGAAGTACTGCTGCTGTAGCATCAGCTAAGCGCTAATCACAGGGTTTGGCTAGAGTATGTTGGAACTACCTGGATGGCCCTTAAAAGGAAAACACCAGTGCTAGAGCCTTCGCCCTGGAGATTCTAGTATAATTGCCTGGGGTAGGCCTTGGAATCACACAGATTTGAAAAACGACTCAGGTGATTAAATGAGCACCCAGAGTGGACAACCACCGGACAAAAGCCCTGGCCGAGAGCTTGAAACCAAGCTACTGACTGCAGCTGTGTGGCCCAACTACTCTCCCACCATGGGTTCAACCTCTCACTTCCCAGCCAGCTAACTTCTCTATAAACAGAGCTCTGACAAAGTCAGATCTTCACCTGATCAGAACGAGGTGCTAATAACAATTTCTGCTATCTGTAAATCCCTAGACCCAGACATTTCTGATGACGATATCCTGCTTCTAATATGAAATTAACTGCTAGTTAACTGGCACCCAGAGTGCAGAGGGATTATCTTTTCAGTTCCTCGTCTATAAGGTGGCAGGCATGATCACCCCACCTCGGGGTGTTTCCACATGGGAGGTGTGCATTTCTATAGGCAGTCTGGCTGCCCTTACCTGATCTGTGTGCACCCCAGTCAGGTACATCAGCGGGTTCCTGCCTGTGGTGTGTTGAGGGATGTGGATGATCACAGATGCCATGCTTACTGGAACACTTCCTGTTGTTACCTGTGCAGTAAGGACACAGTCTTATTGCTGCTCCATCAGACACACATTGCAAGGAAAGTGATCAATAACCTCAGGGTTGATGACGGGCAACTATTAAGTATAGACTGAGTTCCTATGAAAGTGAGTCACTACTTTATGGACTCTGAGCCCTTGTGTTTTATCTCTCATTAAAATCTCAACATCTATGATTGGGACTGGTACATAATTTGTGACTTAGGAGAGGGTTAGAAACACCTTCCATCTGTGGGTTTGGCCTGTCAGGGCATGAAGTCCCACTCTGCCCCTGATAACAGCAGGGCTTAGGCAAGATTCTTGACCCCTTCATGCTTCAGTTTTCTCATTTGCAAAATAAAGATAGTCAGCAACTCAGTAGTCATGCACAGGTATAGCCTCTGTTCTTACTGGTGGGAAGTCTGTCCTAATTGTTCAGGGCTCATGCCCTATTGGGGTTAGACATTTTAAAGAACACTCATAGGAATAATAATCCTACCAATCTAATAACTGATTTGGGAATTAAATGGGTTAACATATACAAAGTATTTCATACAAAGGCTGATACTTATTATATGTCTTTGAATATTATTTTATTGTTACTACTAATTGACTAAATGTTTCATTAAAGAAGTAACTGCCAAATACCATGCACATTTTGTAAATTCCATAAATTTGGATCACAAATCAAGATTCCTTTAAGGACTTTTAAAGAATATAAATTATCACCAAATTATAGAGTTGTAACCATTTGACAGATTAGTAGTATATGTACAAAAATAAAATGACAGGCTGGTGGATGGATTCTTTCCTTTTTATTTAACAAAGTTTATGTAATGTCATTATAAAATATTCTCTCACAAATTCGTTTCTCTTTATATAACTGGAAACAAACTTTAATAATTACCAACTAATAGAAATTGATTTAAAAATATTTTGTATACTACTTAGCATGACTGTACAAAGTAAATATTTGTATACAAATGGTGAGCTTCTCAAACAGAAGTGGTTTTCAAGCATAAATTGGCATTATATTGCAGAGACTCTATCCACAGTAGTAGCTTTATGTTAATACTCTGTTGATTAATATTCAACATTTGCTTTCAAAATACACCAATTATCCCTTACCCTGGATACAAAACTATGTATCAATACAAAGCCCAGCTGTTTACTTATCGATGGCCCATCTTTGTGGTTCTCAAAGAATTGCACCTGGCCCAGAAGCATCTGCATCCCTTGGGAACTTGTTAGAACTGCACATTGTTAGGTCCACCCCAGACCTTTCGAGTCAGAACTACTGAGATGGAGCCCAGTGACGTGTTTGACAAGACTCAGGTGATCCTAATGTGTGCTCAAATTTGAGAACCACTGGCATATTTCATATTTCACGGAGAAGGCAATGGCACCCCTCTCCAGTACTCTTGCCTGGAAAATCCCATGGACAGAGGAGCCTGGTGGGCTGCTGTCTATGGGGTCGCACAGAGTCGGACACGACTGAGCGACTTCACTTTCACTTTTCATTTTCATGCATTGAAGAAGGAAATGGCAACCCACTCCAGTGTTCTTGCCTGGAGAATCCCAGGGATGAGGGAGCCTGGTGGGCTGCTGTCTATGGGGTCGCACAGAGTCGGGCACGACTGAAGCGACGTAGCAGCAGCAGCAGCAGGCATATTTCAACTTTGTTTTACTTTCTTCTTCTCTTCCTGCCCTCATTCCCGCCCCTGCCCCCTTTCTCCTGACTTCCCATTCTTGTAACAGGTGTACCAACCTTAATGGAGAAGATGAATTTTGGACCAATATCTTCAAAACTGTGCACGACAGAAGAAACATTCCCATCCAAGGAGACTTCATAAAAATTTATGTTGGTAGATCTGTTGGATGATATTTGTAAAGCTGAATATTTTAGTTATGCTATTGCTCTTGAAGTTTAATATTTCTTTTACTTATATATCTTCCAGCTTATATTACAAGCGAAAGAATTCACATTTAGGTACAAAACATTAAAGGAAAACAAATATTTGTTATGGACTTAAAGTTCAGTATACATTTCTAAGGCTAAAACAAGTTCCCCTTCATGATCATTCTACTAAGATTCTTTGTGTTACATCAGTTGTATATATAGATGCATATATCAGTTGTAAGTTTCTAAAATAAGTACAAATGTATTACTTTAGAATTTGGAGTGAAACTCTTTGCAAGATTGCTATTATATTGACTGCTGTGTTAATACAGTGGACACCTGGGTCTTATTGATTGGACTAACAAATTTATAAGGCAGAGGATTTTCCACTTGGTATGATGGCTGAAATATCATACAATAATAAGATATCAGGCATTAGCTCCTGCACTACTGATCACTGGATGCCTGTGAAATAGGGTGTACATTTTATTATTTCTTCAGTATTCTTGCCTGGCAAATCCCATGGACAGAGGAGTCTGGCAGGCTATAGTCCATGGGGTTGCAAACAGTCGGACACAACTTAATGACTAAACAATGACAACAATCCTTAGTTTCAAGCCAACTCTGAAGCTTTGGTCTGAATCGGGGTAGGTCCATCTGTCTCTACCACTGACCACAGAAACCACTTCTAAGATGGCTAAGTCAGGAGTTTTGTTAATAGATTAGACCTAGAGGTAATGGCCTAACTGAATGTCTTTGCTTGGGGCTGCTGAGTAGGGTTTGCAAGTGAAAAAATGACCAGGCCTGAGGGAACCTGCATAGGACCACCCAGACTGAAATGTAACTGAATACCATTCCCTCTCTTCACTCATTTCTGGGAATCTGAAGCTGAATTCCAACCAGGGCAGCTTCCTTAGGGGGTAGAGGGCAGACAGCAGGGGCAGGAGTCTGAGAAGCAATATTTATTGCCATCAGACAGTTTATCCTAATTATAATACATTGATTCTATTTCCTAAAAAAAAAAAAATTGGACTGGATATTTTCAAGATAGAGTCCTTTGGTTTCTTTACTGAAAATCTTGCCTTTTCTCTCTTTTATGCATTAGAATTTTCCCCAAAATTCTCAAAAGGAAAATATGTCAAAGGCACTTAAATAAATGTAGTATTTGTCAAGGTTATGTCTACGAGAGGAAATAATGATTTGTCAGCGTTACATGGAAAATGGGAAAACTGACTGGGATTTAAAACAGAAAGCCTGACTCCAATAAAAATTAATTAAAAAAATAAAATAGAAAGGCTGGCTGTATGTGCCTTTCAGATCTTTGTGTGAGCCCCTATGTATGGCCAGTTTTTAAATTAATTAATATGCTCTGTTTCTGCATTTTAAAGAGATCCAACATTTTTTCATTTGTTCCTTAAGGCTTCCGTCAGTTACTTAAATATTGATCAATATATTTATATTAGCAGTTAGCTATAGTGGGGCAGATCCTGTTTTAGAAATAAATTCTACTGTCATCTATTTCCACCCATCATATTTGCAAAATATAATTGCACACTTATGTAGCATCAAAATGGTTCCTAAGGGATATATTCAATAATTGGGATTGGGTAGGACTTTTTTCTTTTTTTTTTTTTCAAAAAGTAATTAAACTGTGTTTGTGTCTGTGTGTGTGCCTGTGTGTGTGCATGTGCACGTGTGTGAGTGTGTGTGTGGAGGGAGGGCATATATCCTAGTAGACAGATAGACCTTGTATCTGGAAAATATTCTGAAACAGCCGAATTTGTCATTACAAAATGACAAGAGGAGATCGGAGGGATAATTTCTCTTCATCGTGCATTTTTCCGTGATGTTTGGGTTATCTATCCATGCACATTTAACATCTTTCTTTTTAAAAACATATTAAGACAAATTATCTGGATGGTAGGTTTAGGAACCACTTTAGCTTTATTCTTGATAATTCTCCATATTTTTTAACTGCATGATATACTTTAAACATCAGAATGTCTGAGAATCCAATTTACCATCACAAAAAATACATAGCTAAGATTTAGTAAATGTGAAGTCCCATTTATTTCATCTTAAAATAACTGAAAACGTTGGCCATGGTGGGAGAATGGAATGATGAAAAGGCTCTATTAACAAAAAGCATTTAGGATGAGAAAGTAGAATTATAGGTAGGAAGGAAAACATTTAGGTAATGTGGTGCTAGCAATCTCTTCGGCTGCAGCTGTTTTCAGTTACTTATTTTAGCAGCTGAGGGCCCTTTGAAATCTGTAGCTACTGAATAATTTTTCAGGGATGGATGACTTGAGATACAGTTTCTGCTTTTGCCGTTTGCAACTCACTTGATACAGAAGCATTCTTTTCATCTTTGCTCATGTGTCTTGAGCTCTAGACATAATGACATATTTTCCTTTTTGTTTTTGCTCAGGGATCTGTTGGATGATCCACATATTCCATGCTTTTAGGGGTTGGAGTGATGTTAGAGAAAGCTGCAGTCACTGGACACTTCGTAGCCTGGCTCCCTGGGGATAGGTTGCTGTGTGTTTTCCAGGGGTCATTGAGCTGTACTGCAAAGCTGCCGTAGTGTTTCAGCAGCTAGAGAACTCTAGTTCCCAGGCTTGGAGGTGGGCCTCACCTGGGACTTCTGTACCTGCACAGCTGTGCAGCAACGTGTCCGTGCCCATGAACCCGCTTCACTAAGTGGGAATGAAGGTGATAATATCAGCATCTGTGGTGTCTGCAAGTTACTCACCTCGCAAGACACCTGTCTCTCTGAACAATTCAAGATAATAGGTATCAAGTGATAGTGTTTTGGCCGGTGCTCTCAGGTTTACTTGCTTTGGACAGACAAGAAAGTGGAATAACTCATTTCTTTCTGGATGACCTCTTTTGAAAAATGCCTCATTTCATCTTGGTTGGAAGAAACCCCTAATCCACTGTGCCAGGAATTTTCTGTGACTAGATTCAATATCTGTGCCCAGGGCTTCGATGTCCAAGAGTGGGGCTACCCCTTGAGATCTCATGTGGACAGCAGGACAGAGGTGTGGGGAAGCAAGTGGTGGCAGCTCCTTGGGGCCCTGCGAGCTGTGCTCTGACAGCTCGTCCAAGAGCCTGCAGGGGAGCTCCCCTTGGCACGTGGCAGACAATTATCTTTCCGGGATTGCTCTTAATAAATCTAAGGAGTCCCTCAAGGGTCCCCTAGGGACCAGTTTGCCCCTGGACTTCTGTTTTAGTTGACAAGGAGGAAACACTGAAATTCAAATTCTCCAGGAAAGAATGAGCATGTAGAGAACTTCGTTAGTCATGAACCAAAAGTGTTGTGAGCTGCGGTCTTAGGCTCCCCACTGTTTCACCTACCTTGTTATGTGAATTTCAGCATCATACAGCAGAGAGAGTTTTAAGTTGACTGAATTATCTGCCATGTTTTCTTCCTGGCTTTCACTATTGAAAGGAATATTAGGAAATTACTGAAAGAGAAATGTTAGAAAAGCCACTTTTCATCAATTCATGACTTCATCGTGTTTTACCTCAAGGCTCGGAAACTGATAGATGCCTGATTCTGAAGGTTTTGAAGATTGAAGTCGAAGTTAATAGTGAAAGTCACCTATATACAAAATGAAAACTCATCAATCTATGATGCTTTGTACTCAGGGACCAACATAAAAAAAAAAAAACTGTTCCATAAAAGTAAACTCAGTCCCATTTGATTCTGAATTTTATGAAACTTAAGCTTTCTAATGTGTAGAATATCTATGTATTTGTCCACCTTGCCTCACCTTCAGAACAGAACTGAGTTTACTTAACAAATACATACAGCAGGTCTCCCTAAAGACTCAGTCAGTAAGGAATCTGCCTGCAAAGAAGGAGACCCGAACCACTTTTCTGAACCACTTTGACTGGTGTTCAGAAAATCTTTCTATGTTGTGTGTGTCTTTGGAAATGAACTATATAGGGGGAAATCCCACTTTTATTAATAATTTAAAGCATGCAGATATTAAAAAATTTCCTTTATGCAGCCAATTATTTTGTGGTGCCTCTCAAATGATGACACTTAATAAAGAAAGATGGTTCACTGGTGAATTAACACCAATCATGGGAAGGGGTCAGCATGGATTTGGGGATGAAATGGAACTTCTACCTGTTGTTTGCTCTTTAAAGCAGGGTAGCCCACATTGCAGGTAACAGACTTCTGAGATGAAGCAATCTGGCAGGTCACTTCTGTCCCATCAACCTGAATGAGACCAGAGAAACAATGATCAATTCTTTTTCAATGTCTGTATGTGTGTGCGCTCATGCACATATGTGCCAAAAGAAATATAAACCACCTAGATATTTTAGCAGTAAGGTTGTGTTCACACCAAGACTTGAAAATCTTCTATGTATTGTCCGGATGGCTAACATCTATTTTTATTGCTAGACAGGCCACCCAACAAAGCAAAGTCAGATACTGAAATTTCCCCCAGAAATAAATCATATGTCATATTTCAGAAGCACAAAATAAATTTAATCCACTATTTAGAAATGCTATCTTTAATACACACCTTTCTCTCAATATATTTGAAAGTTATAGCTTCAAGAGCAAATAAAATATAGCTTTTGTTTATATTTTAAATAACTTAAAAGAATCATCTTCAGATTTTTTCAAGTTTCTTCTTTTTAAAATAAGAAGCTGTCATTTGGCACAAGAAATTTAAACACTAAAGTCAGAATTGGTATAGAACACTAAATCTATTAAGTTCACAATGACTTGAAACTGGATGAAACCATTTTTAAAATCCTTTCATCAAGTAGTGAATTTGGAAAATCTGAGCTGTTCCCTTCTCTCCTTTTCACTGCTTGGTGGCAGAGGAACCACGGGGGCGTTCATGGTCAAGCGTGTTCCTGGTATAGCGATCAAGTCAACATGAGTAACTGACCTCGCTGGAATGCATTGTCTTGGCAGCAGCAAGACCTGTGGTTACAGAGCTTGGGCTGAGCTGTGGGACTCTAATTTCTGAGAGCAAGTGCAACTCCCAGCATCTGTGCACCTCCATGCAGCCTCATCACACAGATGGCTTGAGGAGAGTTTACAGTAGAGTCTGGCTACAACTGCCAAGGGTCAGGTCAAAGGAAAAATCTGATCTAAGCCATGAAGCTGAACTGGTCTAGATACACAGCCAGGCTATGTTCTCAAGCAGTTTAACTAGTTGGGAGCCACAAGTGTCAAGATTGATCATGTTGAGGGGCAAGGAATTTCTTCAGAAAACACAGAGGACCTGGAGATTTGAGTAGAAGGAAGACAGTAATTGACAACAAAAATTGCAGTTATCACCAGAGTGCCTTCACGTACAGGCATGGACCAGGAAGCAAAAAACAGGTTTTCTGAAAAATCAACAACAATCTCACTGTTGTAGGCACTTTCCTTCTTGTTTTCCAGTTTTACTGAAAATGTTAACCTTTTGTTTTGGTTGCTGACAATGAAGGGCTGTTGTCTGTTAACAGTAAAAAGGAGAAAAAACAGTCATTACAGTTTTGTTCTCTTTTTTTAAGTCAGCATTCAAATACTTTACTCATTTAAAAAACAAATTTTGGATTTACTAGAGACTGAGAAGACTGCTTAATAACAAATTATCTTCATAATAAAATAATACTGGCAATGAATGAATAAATCCTGTTGGGTTTTCTTCTTTGTTGCTTTTAATTACATTGCAGAAAAAGACACCATCCAAATATAAGTGGTTTTATATTTCTTAGTGCTTACTCCTATATGGATGAGAGAAAGTGAAATTTATACTTTCTATATTGAAGTATAGTTGATTTATAATATTAGTTTCATGTGTACAATACAGTGATTGAATCTTTTTATAGATTATATTCCATTGAAAGTTATTACAAAATAATGACTATATTTTGCTGTGCTATACAATATAGTTTTGTTACTTATCTTTTTTACATTTACATAATATTAATAGTTTGTATCACCTAATTACATACCTCTATCTTGCCCCGTCCTCCTTCCCTCTGCCCACTACTAGTTTATTATTTTTCTATTTCTATTTTGTAATATATATTTGTTTTGTTTTAAATTCTCTATATGAGTGAAACAGAATATTTGTCTTTCTCTGACTTAGTTCATGAAGCACAATACCCTCTAGGTCCATCTACATTATTGCAAATGGCAGAATTTTATCCTTTTTATGGCTGAGTAATATTCTATTATATATATAAATGTGTATACATAAATATATATATACATCTTCCTTTATCCGTTCATCTATTGATGGACACAGGTTTCTTCCATGCCTTGACTATTGTAAATAATGCTGCTATAAACACTGGGGTACGTCTATCTTTTCAAATTAGTGTCTTTGTTTTCTTTGGATGCATGTCCAGGAGTAGAATTGCTAGATCATATGATAGTTCTATTTTTAGTTTTTTGAGAAACCTCCATACTGTTTCCCATAGTTGGCTGCACCAGTTTACATTCCCACCAACAGTGTAAAAGGGTTCCATTTTCTCCACGTCCTCACTAACATTTGTTATTTATGTTCTTTTTGATGACAGCCATCTTGCCAGGTATGAAATAGCATGATACCTCATCATGGTTTTGATTTGCATTTCTGATGATTAGCACTGATGAGCATTTTTTTATGTGCCTGTTGGCCACTTGTATGTCTTCTTTGGGAAAATGTCTGTTCAGGTCTTCTGCCTATTTTTAAAATCAGGTTTTTGGTTTTTTGACATTGAGTTGTACAAGTTGTTTATATATTTTGGATATTAACCCCTTAGCGGTCATATCATCTACAAATATTTTCTCCCATTCAGTGGGTTATCTTTTTGTTTTGTTAATGGTTTCCTTTGCTGTGCAAAAGCTCTTAAGTTTAATTAGGTCTCACTTGTTTATTTTTGCTTTTATTTCTTTTGTTTTCAGAAACAGAGACAGAAAAGCTACTGCTACAATTTATGACAAAGAGTGTTCTGCCTCTGTTTTCTTTTAGGAGTTTTGAGGTTTCAGGTCTTATATTTAGGTCTTTAATCCATTTAGCATTTATTTCTGTAGTTCATATGAGAAAATGTTCTAATTTTATCTTTTTACATGTAGCTATCCAGTCTTCCCAGAACCACTTATTTAAGGGACAGTCTTTCCTCCATTGTATATTCTTGCCTTTGTTGTAGGTTAATTGACCATAAGCAGATGGGTTTATTTCAGGGTTCTCTATTCTGTTCCATGGATCTATATGTCTGCTCTTGTGCCCAAACCATGCTCTAACCTGAAGATACTTCAAACTTTGTTCTTTTTTATGAAAATTGCTTTGAAAATGTGGAGTCTTTTGTGGCTCCATATAAATTTTAGAATTATTTGCTCTAGTTCTGTAAAAAAACGTCATGGATATTTTGAGTGGGATTGCATTAAATCTGTAGTTTGGTGTGGACATTTTAACAATATTAATTCTTCTAATCCAAGAGCACAGGATATCTTTCAATTTCTTGGGATTATTTTCAAATTCTGTTATTAATATTTTATAGTTTTCAGAGTATAAGTCTTTCACCTCCTTGGTTAAGTTTATTTCTAGATACTTTGAAATTTAGATTTTAAGGATCTTTAGGAGTTATGATGCTTCTTTTGTAAAAAAAATTTCCATACACAATCATTTGAATAAAGTAATCTAACATGTCTTTTATTTCAACAATTTTCACTGTGCGTTAAAGTAAAACTTACTGAGTGGCTGGCAGCTGCTGAACATTTAGAACTAGATCAGAAATGCAAACTCCATCATCACCACAGTCTTTATGGAAAGGGATCTACAGAAAAACAAAAAAGAGAAAAACAATCCCCCAAATTTGCTATTGAGTTAAAGTAGAGGAACACATAATAGTATTATTCCATTTATATAAAGTTCAAAACCTTGTGAAACTAAACCACATTTTAGAAATATATACCTGTTTAGCAACATCAGAAAGAAAAACATTGATAAATGCAACATTCAGGATGGTGGTGCAATCTGGGGGCATAAGACAAAAGTGGATATGATAGAGTATGGAGTAATACAGAGAATTTCAGAGGTATCGGTACCATTTTATTTTTTTAAAATGGGTTGTGAACACAAGGTATTCCCTTTATTGTTATTTATTTCTTCAATAACATTTACTGAGCGCCTGTGGTGGGCCAAGCACTACTCGCAGTGCTGGAGACAGAGCAGGGAACAAGGAAGACAAAATCCCTGTCTTCACGGAACTTACATGCTGGTGAACTTTCCATAGAAGTAACTGTACTTCAATTAGAAAATTACCAACTTAGGCTATGTCCTAAGTGTCTTAAAAACACTAAGGCAGTGACTGAAACTTTGCCAGCTAGTCAGGAATTCCAAGAAAGGCAAGCCGTACTTACACTAAAGACCTTGACCGTCTCAGAGTAGGCTTCAAGGGCAGGGTTACTGCCAGGGTTTTCCAGACTAATGTTCACACACAGATTCAGAGGGCTGATAGTGTCAGAGGGCTCCTAAATACACACAGAGTTAGTGGATTAGGGCATGGCAGCTTCAAACAAGAAAATGACCACACATATGCTCACAATTAAACACACAGTCCACTCTCAGTCATGCAGAATAGCTCTGCTTTGAACTTTCAAGGCTCTTGCTTCTTCACTGCAGCCATGAAATTACAAGACGCTTACTCCTTGGAAGAAAAGTTATGACCAACCTAGATAGCATATTCAAAAGCAGAGATATTACTTTGCCAATTAAGGTCTGTCTAGTCAAGGCTATGGTTTTTCCAGCGGTCATGTACGGATGTGAGAGTTGGACTGTGAAGAAGGCTGAGCACCGAAGAATTGATGCTTTTGAACTGTGGTGTTGGAGAAGACTCTTGAGAGTTCCTTGGACTGCAAGGAGATCCAACCAGTCCATTCTGAAGGAGATCAGCCCTGGAATTTCTTTGGAAGGAATGATGCTAAAGCTGAAACTCCAATAATTTGGTCACCTCACACGAAGAGTTGACTTATTGGAAAAGACTTTGATGTTGGGAGGGATTGGGGGCAGAAGGAGAAGGGGACGACAGAGGATGAGATGGCTGGATGGCATCACTGACTCGATGGAGGTGAGTCTGAGTGAACTCCGGGAGTTGGTGATGGATAGGGAGGCCCGGCGTGCTGCGATTCATGGGGTTGCAGAGTCGGACACGACTGAGTGACTGAACTGAACTGAACTGAACTGAAGTCTGCTGTTAGCTTCTCCACTTCTAAGAGACTTCAAAACTTGGGCTCAGTAAAAATCTGAAGCACTGATTCAGATAAACTGAACAGTCATTTCATTATTTATATAAGTCATGATCAATATTTAGATGAGATATCCAGTTTTCAGTGCTCAGAAGATCACTCTGTTAGTACCTAGCTCTTGGGTTGTTGGCCATGTTCTTTCCATTCCTACTGCCAAGACTTTTGGCATCTACAGGTGTCCTGACCAAACCTCTGGAAGAGAATATAATGACCTGGAAGGGAAAGTCCCAGGGTTCACTGTCAGGAATCGACAAGGGGACTCCCCTTCCTAGTCTCTAGTCTACAAAACCAGATGAAAGTGTTTCGCATACTCGAAACCAAGCTCCCCAGTTTCCAGCCTAGCTGTCTGTCAGTGCTCTTTTGCATGTCGAAGAGGATGCACATATCACTCAGCAGGCGTTGAAACCAGCACTGTCCAGCTGTAAGTAGGACAGTTCCTCTTTGTCCAGTAAAGATGGTGGAGGATTTGCAATGCTCCAAGAGGCCTGGGCTGCTTCTAGTTTTTGAGGTTTCCTGTCTATTGCACAATGAAAATAATGCCAAAACAGGGCTGCAAACACCATCTAGCATTCTCCTTCAAGAAAGAATGCCTGTACATTGGTAAGCACTAAAAATTAAATTTCCTTTTCTTAGGAGTGATATCTTTATCTCAGCAGGACTTCTGTCTTGAGCCCTTTGGACAGGGGGTAGAGGGGCAGGGTCAGTGAGTTCCTGACTACAGGGAAATGTATCCTCGGCTGCAGGGTTGGCACATAGGATGGACTTGGGTATTGATAGCAAATATGGTGTTACCTGGAACAATACCTCTCAGCTGACCACAATAATATACACCTTGTAAAAACTTCACAAGTACACACGGGAGAGAATAGGAGACGTATTTATATATATGTAGTAGTTGGGTCACTCAGTCATGTCTGGCTCTGTGACTTCATGAACTGTAGCCTGCCAGGCGCCACTGTTCATGGAACTCTCCAGGCAAGAATACTGGAGTGGGTTGCCATTTATTTCTCCAGTTTATATATATACATACGTACACCACATCCTGGCTGTCTTACTTCCCCCACAATGGATTACATGTTTAATTTGACCCACCACGTAGCACAAGGATAAGAGAGAATGGAATCTGGCTTTTATTCCTTTAAAGATGTATAATTGGCACATTATCAACAAAAAAAGTCTAGGCCTTCACAAAGAAGAAACCTTCAACCTGAACAATAAATTACTCAACTGATTTTAGTTCATTCAGCTCTTTGTTCAACTCTTAGCACTTCTTGAGATGTGATTTCTGTATCATCCTTCTATTTGAGAAATGTCTGGGGATGCCCCTTAGACATATTCACTGGATCTGAAGGGAATTTCTGAGGAGGGTGGGGTTCCAGCATATGAATTTTATAAAAGTTTCTTTGGAAATTCTTATGCATCTTAAACTTTGAGAACCACATTCTAGGAAAGTTCTTGAATAACTCTTATAAAAATAGTTTCCTGAATAAATTGTACTTTCAAATACCATAACCTGGCTTCTGGGGGGAAATAATCATATAATTTATAAGATAAGCTTTTTTAAGAAATTTTCTTCTGAGAAGCACTTTTTATACTTGGGAGAATTTCAAAATTCATGTGAACTGTAGTAATTATGGCATAAGATTAGAGCAAAGAATTTCTACCTCATAATCTACCATCCTTCACCTGTATCAATGTAAATCTAATAATGAGGGCAATTAGAGTTATCTTTTTCAATCATTTAAAAATAAATATTCTCCCGATATGAAAATGTCAATATAAAATTTATTGTCAACTAAAAGTTCTTCCTATTAAACATTTAAGAAATCACTATCTTTGATTTGTTGAAGAATCTTATTTTTAGCCCTTTTACTTGCCATCCCAAGTAAAACTTAATGCAACTAACTTACATAATAGCATGTAACCACATAGATGAGAGTAAGGGAAATATACTCCTATTCATAGACCAAAAAAAGCAGTAATTAGAAGAGCAAGGGGTCTTCTCACTCATAAGCCTCCAATTCAGGCTTCCACCATTCCTTAGTCTTTAAAAAGGAAGGCGATGAAAGAGAGGACTCGGAGGCTCACCTGTATGTGGATGATGTACTCAGAACAGCGCTGTGCTTGACTTACTATCATGGTCTTCTGCAAGCACCTTTCATTATTTTCCTTAAATAACCCCCTGGACGTCACTCTGGATGAAAACTGGTCTTCATCAATTGTGATGTTATACACAATGGCTATAATAAATGTCATAAAGAAATGTCATTACAAATACATTTTTAAGGAAAAGGCATTCCTGTTTTATTGTATCTCCCTGGGTTAAGTCTCTGACTACAAGAAAACAAAAACCTGTCTTCCTTTTGATGGACTGTGAACCATGGCCTGTGATATTTGTAACTGCAGCTCTGGTATGATGTACGTTGACTGTGGATACAAAGAAACGTGATTCAAAGAAATGTGATTTGACGCAGTGGAAGGAAAAGTAGACTTGCCACCCGGAAATCTACTGAATGATGTTGGTCAAACTCTTTCCTCAAACAGCAATTTCATTGTCCGTAACATGGTGACGTGCAAAGGAAAGGTATTATTATTGAGTGCCTACAATTGAACACGTTCTCATACGTTATGTAAGTTTCACAATAAACCTGGAACATGGATATTATTATCCTGTTTTTCAGATAATTAATAGAATATTATTTGGTTTTTCAAAATAATTCACCTCAGCTCACACAGCTAGGGCCTGGTCAGAAGTAAAGTTCGAGTAATTTTGAAATCAGACCCCATATTCCTACTATTTCTATGCAGTTTAGAGGATTCACTGTTATTTGAGGATTAAATTAGATACTCTAAGGGGAAATGTGTAGCGCCTTGCATATTCCAAAAGCTTACTTGGGGAAAGTCATGTTATACTGCAATAACAAGTGTTGAATTGGACAGACTTGTTTTGAATCTTAATCTCATCATTGACAAGCTTTAGGCAATTTTCTTAACCTCCTTGAACCTCCATTTCTTCATCTATAAAACAGAGATAATAATACTAACCTAGGGAAACGGAATGAGAAACATATGTGATAAAAACTGATGTCAGTAGCTAATGTCCAACTATCAGAACTTTCAATAAAATCTGTTGGCTACCCACCCAACACTGAGAAGATCTGATACTATTAATAGCATCAACTGCATTGCTTAGGATTATGATTATTCTATCTTATTATTTACAAGAATTCATGATTTGAACTGTGGTGTTGGAGAAGACTCTTGAGAGTCCCTTGGACTGCAAGAAGATACAACCAGTCCATCCTAAAGGAAGTCAGTCCTGATTATTCATTGGAAGGACTGATGCTGAAGCTGAAACTCCAATACTTTGGCCACCTGATGCAAAGAACTGACTCACTGGAAAAGACCCTGATGCTGGGAAAGATTGAAGGTGGGAGGAGAAGGGGACGACAGAGGATGAGATGGTTGGATGGCATCAGCGACTCAATGGACATAAGTTTGAGTAAACTCCGGGAGTTGGTGATGGATAGGGAAGCCTGTTATGCTACAATCCATGGTGTTGCAAAGAGTCAGACATGACTGAGCGACTGAACTGAATTACTTCCAAGAGTTTAAAGATTGACTATACTTCCAAAAGCATTCTACATGTAACCTTTCAAATATCTGCTAGAAGTGATGTATAATTTTTCTGGCTCTGAATACTTCATGAGGTTAACAAAGATAAAATACAAAAGAATCAAGAACTACAAATAAGCAGTGAAAATAACACAAAGGAAAAGTAATGGCAGGGAAGTGATGGTAGCTAGGACAAAGTTAGTACATGTGGTAAAGACAATATTTCATTTTTTCCAAAATGATACATAGTTACATAGGCAATATGATAATCCTTTTGATCTTATTAACTTCAAACTGGAGTGTACACCCAATGCAATAAATAACAGAAGTCATATGCTTTATAAATTGACTTTTCAAAGCCACAGAGGTGGGATTTCTGTCTTACACACTATTACTGCCAGGCTAGTAAGTGACAAATGATCATGACCATATGGACCTAAGGCATCAAGAAGAGGATTCAAAGGGAACGGTGCCCAATGGTGAGAGACCCTAGAGAATAGGTGGGAGGGAATACAATTCTCTGAAAGCAGAAAATGCCTTTCAAGTATGTGGTAACATAAGAGGTGAAGTACAATCAAAAACTAGGAGGAAGATGTTTGAGACAAACCCATGCTTCAGGGCCAGCAGAGGTTATTTCTGCCAACTAATAGATTTTCCAAATTAACTTTTTATATTTAATGTTTTATTCCTCCAGCTTCATTAAGATATCATCGACATATAACATTGTGTAAGTTTAAAGCATACAACATAGTGATTTTATACATTGCAAAATAATTGCCACAATAAGGTGAGTTAACATACCCATCACTTCACAAAGTTACAATTTTTTGTGTGTGGTGAGAACCTTTAAAATCTAGTCTTTTAGTAACTGTATACGCTACAGTATTATTAACAAAAATCATCATGCTGTACATTCCATCTAGCCATTTCATGTTTAGACAGTAATGGTTTCTGACTCAACTCTCACGGCTACTCAGATGGATGTGCTAAAAGGCAGGTGTGTGAAATGTGCTACTCAGAGCTGGGTAGTGTTTGAACACTTGAAAGGAAAAATGTCAGATGAATGTGAAAAATAGAAAATATGGAAGACATGCCAAGACGTGAATCTAACTTTGTGTTCCTAGCCTTCTTATTTCTTCTATAAATCGTGACAACTTGCCTCTATATTTTTACCCTTTAAGTTAATTTGTTCACCACCTAATAAAATAGCTATAGTCAACCCTAACAGAAATCAACCCTGAATATTCATTAAAAGGACTGATGCTGAGGTTGAAACTCCAATACTTTAGCTTCCTGAAGCAAGAGGTGAAGTCGCTCAGTCATGTCCGACTCTTTGCGACCCCATAGATTGTAGCCTACCAGGCTCCTCCATCCATGGGATTTTCCAGGCAAGAGTCCTGGAGTGGGTTGCCATTTCCTTCTCCAGAGGATCTTCCCAACCCAGGGATCGAACCCGGGTCTCCCACATTGTAGGCAGATGCTTTACCATCTGAGCCATCTGAAGCAAAGAGCTGACTTATTAGGGAAGACTTTAATGCTGGGAAAGATTGAAGTCAGGAAGAGAAGAGGACAACAGAGGGCGAGATGGTTGGATGGCATCATCGAGTCAATGGACATGAGTTTGAGTAGGTGAAGGACAGGGAAGCCTGGCGTGCTGCAGTCCATGGGGTCACAAACACTCAGACACGACTGAATGACTGAATAACAAGGAACTACAGGTTTCTGAAAATTAGAGCCAAAATCTGATGGAGAGGATATATATGCATAACGGAGTCACTTTGCTGTACAACAGTAAGTAACACAACATT
This sequence comes from Ovis canadensis, assembly GCF_042477335.2. Taxonomy (NCBI): domain Eukaryota; kingdom Metazoa; phylum Chordata; class Mammalia; order Artiodactyla; family Bovidae; genus Ovis; species Ovis canadensis. The sequence goes on from NC_091260.1 coordinate 39,062,375, forward strand.
GTAATTCAACTACACTTCAACTTAAAAAAATCTGATGGAAAGGACGTGGACCCATGAAACAGCAGCAAATGAAAGAAGGTAATATTGGATTAAGTGCTAAAAATCAATGGCTGCATTTTGAAGGAACTGAGATAATTGGAGCAGGAGAGATGGAGTGAGATGCAGTGGTTAGAAAGACTTAAGGGACATGTAGGACCTCAGCCAGGCTGCCAAAGACAACTGGACCAATCCAGAGAAAGACTGCCCACAGTCTTCCTTACTCTCCCCTGCCAATCGGTCATGTTTCAGACTTTCCCTCACTTCACTGGATTATTTGTTGTTATTGTTCAGTCACTAAGTCATGTCCAACTCTTTGCAACCTCATGGACTGCAGCACATCAGGTTTCTCTATCCTTCACTATCTCCCTGAGATTGCTCAAACTAATGTCCATTGAGTTGGCGATGTCATCCAACCATCTCACCTTCTGTCATCCCCTTCTCCTCCTGCCTTCAATCCTTCCCAGCATCAGGGTCTTTTCCAATCAGTCAGCTCTTTGCATCAGGTGGCCACAGTATTGGAGCTTCAGCATCAGTCCTTCCAATGAGTATTCAGGATTGATTTCCTTTAGGATTCACTGGTTTTATCTCCTTGCTGTCCAAGGGACTCTCATAAGTCTTCTTTAGCACCACAGTTCAAAAGCATCAATTCTTTGGTGTTCAGCCTTCATTATGTTCCAACTCTCACATCCATTCATAACTATTGGAAAAACCATAGCTTTGACTATATGGATCTTTGTTGGCAAAGTGACATGTCTGCTTTTTAATATGCTGTCTAGGTTGGTCATAGCTTTTCTTCCAAGGAGCAGGCATCTTTTAATTTCATGACTGTAGTCACCATCTGCAGTGACTTTGGAACCCAAGAAAATAAAATATGCCACTGTTTCCACTTTTTCCCCTTCTATTTGCCATGAAGTGATGGGACAAGATGCCATGATCTTCATTGTTTAATGTTGAGTTTCAAGCCAGCTTTTTCACTCTCCTCTTTCACCTTCATCAAGAGGCTCTTTAGGTTCCTCTTTGTTTTTGGCTATTAAAGTGGTATTATCTGCACATCTGAGGTTGTTGATATTTCTCCTGGCAATCTTGATTCCAGCTTGTGATTCATCCAGCTTGGCCTTTCACATGATGTACTCTACATAGAAGTTAAATACGCAGGGTGACAATATACAGCCTTGACATACTCCTTTCCCAATTTTGAACCAGTGAGTTGTTCCATGTAAGGTTCTAACTGTTGCTTCTTGACCTGCATACAGGTTTTGCAGGAGGCAAGTAAGGTGGTCTGGTATTTCTATCTCTTTAAGAATTTTCCACAGTTTGTTGTGATCCACAGAGTGAAAGGCTTCAGTGTAGTCAATGATACAGAAGTAGATGCTTTTCTGGAATTCCCTTGCTTTCTCTATGATGCAATGGATGTTGGCAATTTGACCTCTAGTTCCTCTGCCTTTTCTAAATCCTGCTAATACATCTGAAAGTTCTCGGTTCATATAATGGATTATTTAGAAAATATAAAACACTGGGCACAAATTATACATTGTTCTATACTTTCTCTCTCATTATTTCATGCTTCTTAAATTTTCAAGAAAAGAAATATTTGATCCTCATACTGAACACACTCTACCTATATTATGGCATAGCCAACTCACAGTGGACTCATCTAATACGGACCCAGGTTCAGTGTAATTTGCATGTGCTCATGGTTTTCCATTAGGAAGGTATGGGTAGGAGAAAGTTAAAGAATAGACTGGAAGAGGCTATAATTATGTCACTGACTTCATGACTTTCTGCAGCAGAATGTGACCTTCTAAGGATGACAGAGGAAGGTCTAAAACACCTTCCGTACCTAATTAACCATTCTCAGGCACCTCAAATATGTGGCAATTCAAGTGTCTGCAGGACCCTTATTTCTTTTGGTTTCCATACCCCAAGCATAGTTTACATCAGAAGTGAAACTCTATAAGCAAACCTATCTCTTGTGCAGATTATTTCAGGTTTACTCACCCACTTGATTGTTTTGATTAGTAGGTCTAAACTTAGCACTGAAGCAGAGTTTAAGTTTTATCTCAGCATTTTTGTTGAGCAAAGTGATTTTTTTTGGTGTGAATGAAGCATCTACAGATACATCAGCAATGCTCTGTGACCTGAAAGACCAATGTTTAAAAAAAATTATTCTCAGGGAGCTACCCAGAAAAACTAGTCTTAGCACCTTGTAGGAATGTGACCACAAAACAGCATTAACCTAGCTTAACAGACAGACAGACAGTGAAGTTGCTCAGTCATGTCCGACTCTGCGACCCCGTGGATTGTAGCCTGCCAGGCTCCTCTGTCCATGGGATTCTCCAGGTAAGAATACTGGAGTGGGTTGCCATTTCCTTCTCCAGGGGATCTTCCCAACCCAGGGATCGAACCCAGGTTTCCCGAATTGCAGGCAGATGCTTTATAACCTAGCTTAACTGGTCCCCTCAAAAAATGGATTTGACTCCTTGTGTCTTGACTTTTTAGATGAATCAAACCCACCTTCAAAGAAAAAAGTCTGGCCATCATGGGCTATCTTAAAAGGGAACGTCACAGTATAGGAAGTATATGGCCTGCCATGCCTGAGGTCTACCAAGGTGGCTACAGGGTGAAGTTCACTGAAAGGTATGACTTCTTACAAAATTGTTCCAAAGCAGCCACATAATTATGTCATCACATCTTGTATTTTTCTAATGTTACTCTAAACTGATTTTATCCAGTAAATATATTTTCTTTTTTTCAAAGCCTTAAATATTACATTTGAGTTTTATTTTTTCCACATGAAGATTTCATTAAAATGATGCACTAAGGCAGTGATCCCCAAATTTTGGCAGCAGGAACTGGTTTCGTGGAAAGCAATTTTTTCACAGACTGCAGAGGGGAGGGAGATGACACCAGTAATGGAGCGGCAGATGAAGCCTCATCTGCTCACCTCCTGCTACGTGGCCTGGTTTCTAACATGGGCTGGTGGTTGGGGACCTCTGCACTAAGGAACTTCTCTGGTGGTCCAGTGGTTAAGGCTTCGTGCTTCCACTTCAAGGGGCACAGGTTCAATCCCTGGTGGAGAAACTAACAACCTGCCTGTCAGGCACTGAAAGAAAAATGATGCACGGAAAACAATGCATTTCATCCTTTAAAAGCACAGGTGAGATACTGTAAATAGTTTCATTGAACTCAGTGTGATTTACTCAATGCCTCATTTCTTTCTGTTCTTCACATACTTGGACATTTAAAACATATTTTTCAACAGACATGAATGGATAACTGAACTATATTTTCTTAGAGACTCCCAATAGAATTCTCAGTTTCTTTCTGGTTCCATTCCTTCACCAGCCCAATATATTTATTTTTTGCCCTTGCTCCTTGGCTCTTGAATCCCTTATTGTTGCCCCCTGCTCTTCAACTCCTCCTGAGGTCAATGAGAGGTCAACTAAACCTAAATAATGGCTTCTTGTTTATGACTAATAATTGTAAAAGATACCTTTTAACCACAAGAGAAGTTGTACTTCACTTGTGTGGCCTTGATAGTCAGTATTTTTAGAGCATTCCCATGAGAATTCTTTTCTACAAGTTGAGGTAATTAAAAAATAATCAGAAATATCCTTAATACCATTTCAAGAGCTTTATCTTTTCAATACACTTTTCCTCCTCATTTTATAGAGAAGAGAAACTTGGTTCTAATGTTAAGCAAGCATTTTTTTCCCCACCAGGAAAAACATATTCCTTCCTCTATGCAAACTATGACATACAAATGTCTGAGAGTGTTATATAATGCTTGTGACATTTTCACAATACTAGCAAAGCAATCTGCTCTCCTTAGCAGGCCGTGTGTTTGTTAACTGGTTTGTGTCTGGCTCTCAATGACTCACCAGAGCTGAACGACCTGTCCAAAGGCCCCCACGGACACATCGGTGATGGAATCCCCATTTAAATCTCCATAGCCATCCAGGGATCTCCCAAAGTACTGGAGGTGGCTAGTAAAGGCTCTGTCGGACCCCAGGATTTTCTAAAAGCAAGTTTGAGATGAAATTATAGCTTGTGACAACTGAAATGGAAAAAAGGTAGCATCTACATTGCCCTGGTATATTCTTTCTATGGCCATTTCTCAGATTGTTTTATTCTCCACAGAACTCCATTGATTTTTCATAGCTCATATGATCTGATTATTATTCTTGCAGCCACATTTTCATCAAAGAAAACGGCATGAATCTCTCACATAAAATAACAAGCCAGCACAAAGCAGTGAGACATCAGTGAACCAGAGAAGGAGCAGATGCAGGTTTGGGTCCTGACTCCTCTCCTAGCTCATTTCATTCAGATTTTTACTCAAAAGCTGCTTCTGAGTGAGGCTTCCTTGGTCACTCACTCAAATATTTGATACCTCCTAGCCCTGAAAATTTATTCCCTAGTTTTTTTTTAAGTTCCTTATCATTTCCTACTTTCTGGAATATTTTTCTTATCTTCTTTCCCTCTGTCTCCTCCACAAGAATGAAAGATCCATACAAAGCACAAAGGTGACCGTCCTGTTCTTTACAGTATTCCCAGAGCCTAGACAGAGCTTGACACACAGTAGAGGTTCACTGAATATCTGATGAATAAGTGAATTAGGTTATAAAGTAAGAGGGATGGATTGGAGGACCCACATGATGCTCTCTAGCTCTAACACAATGATACTCCCATGTAAACATATCACCATAAAACTATGGATTACCTGAGAATACCTCAAGCGAATCATGCCCTCGTGACCATTGTAGATGTACACAGCTCCAGAGTTCTGATTTTCCAAAGGTGAACCAACAATCACGTCATTAAAGCCATCCATATTGATGTCTGAAAGAGCTGCAATTGCTGAACCAAATCGAGCATTTTCAAGACCCTTGGGGCCTTCCAGAAATTGGTGCCAATTCAAAATGCCCTTGCAAAGAGGGAAAAAGGGGACAATTAAAGCCAACCTTATATTAACAAATATATACTACTATATATTTATAGTAGTATAAATATAGATATAAAATAGATAACCAAGGACCTACTGTATGGCACAAGGAATTATATTCAATAGATTTTAGTTACTTAAAAAGGAAAAGAATCCAAAAAAAAATCTATCTATCCATCTACCTACCTACCTATGTACAAATGAATCACTGTGCTATACTGAAAGTAAGGTCATAGGCTATCTGCTCATAAACCAAGGTGAAAAGAAGCAATTCTTTTCTGTAGGCTGCCTGTACAACCTACATAAGCGTGTCCATTTCTTTGTCTTTTTTCGTCTTAATATTAGGATCTTCACTCATCTGTTTCCAAAATTTTTTGATTTAAAAAATTTCTGGTAAAAGTCTACTAATCTCTTCAATAAAATTAAGGTAGAAACAAATAAAACACAATATCTTAATACAGTCCTTTACTTAAAAGCTATTGAACAACAGTGGCATAATTATAATGGTATAGGAAGTGAAAGATGAGATTGTTAATATTCCATTATATAAAACACTGAATATTTCTGCCAAAGAAAAGACATTTTCCTGTAAAAGATACAATTGTGGGCTTTTTCTTTTTTTTTTGCAGATTTTGAAGTCAAGAATGGAAACATTTCATGACCTCATAAGAAAGCAATGCTCTTCAACCATGAAACTGAGTCTGTTTTTATTCTTTCTCCTCTATAATAATCTTATGAAAATTAATTTATTACTGACTGAGTTTGGTAAAATATTGAAAGATCATTTCACCTTTAGCAATTAATAATATTCAGAATATCTGACTAGCAAGAAACATTTAAGAAGTTGGGGATTTGTTACATTTTCAAACTAGTAGATATGCTCTTCCCTTATTAAATACTTAATTACACTTTATATGCTTTAAAATTGTTTTAATTGCTTCTGTTTAAGGGCTGTTATATCAATTTAAATAAAGTAAGACAAAATATCGCAACAGTTAAATATAACATTTACTACATGAATATCAGCTTCTCTCTTTCCATCCTTTCCTTATCTAGCCATCTAATTTTCTATGTCAATCTGTGCCTTTAATTTTGGTTTTCTTTTCAGGTTTCACTAAGTTCACTATAATTATGTGCATGGATTTAGTTCAGTCTATAAGTTGGTAAAACTAGGCTTTTCCATGTTAGAGTATGCTCAGTTCTATGTGTAAGAACTGGAATTTCCAAGATTTGGATATATATCTAAATGTCAAGCAATGGAATTTCCTGACAAACTAATGTAGAAAGTATACAGGAATATATGGCTGTTTCTAAAGTGCCCGGTACAATTTGTCCTTACTGTTGTAAAATGTCAACAAAGTAGCTTTGCTCTGTTATTGTTATCTTTATAGCAAAGAAGAATAATTGAATGAGACAGTTGGGAAACACACAGATGTATATGCATGTGTGTGTATGTATTTCAAAAAACAACATGCATTTATAATGACTTTATTTGTAAAGAAAATATATATTCAAAGACCTCTTGTGGAAGATGGCAGGACACTATACATTAAGTTCTAGGTTATGGTTTTCAATGTGATTTTTGAAACTATAACAATGGTGACATCCTCAAAATGAAATATAAACCATACTTTTATTTCATAATAAAGACTTTATTCTGTAAAAATGCAAATTCACTTTTATCTATCAATACTAAAGCAAATGAAATGAAATCAGTTTAATAATTTTTTTTTTTACCTTTGTGATAGTGAACAGGTAGACTCTTCCTTCCTCTTTCTTTAGGTCATTCATGTACATTGGCGCACCTACCAAGAGCACATCTGTGATGGTGTCCTTATTCACATCGACTGCACACAGCACACTACCGAAATAGGAGCCAATCTGCAGGAATAAAGCATATCCACACTAGGATTCTACTCCTAGTATTACATTAAACCTTATTTACTCATTCAACCAACAAAAATTGAGCATCTGTTGCCTGTAAGGTGCTAGGAACATAAAGATAGATAACATCGCCCCTTCTCTCCCTTTGTGTCACAATCTAACACTTGCTTCTTAGCACTTAGGGTGCACAAAAATCACCAAAAAAGCACCTGTAAAATACAGATTCCCAAGAGCCATTTCCAGAGATTCTGATGCAATATCTATAGGGCAATCAAGAAAACAGTATTTTAAGTAAGCACTCCAGGTATTTCTGATGCTGGTGGGAAAAAGACTACACTTAAGGAACACTTAGAAGCTTTACGAGGTATTGTAGACAAAGGCAGGCAGGGAAGAGGGAGGCTAAACAAATAACAGGGCTTCTGTGATAAAACATAATAGATTTGGGAGAATGGCATTAAAACATGTATAATATCATATATGAAACGAGTTGCCAGTCCAGGTTCAATGCATGATACTGGATGCTTGGGGCTGGTGCACTGGGACAACCCAGAGGGATACGGGGAGGGAGGAGGGAGGGGGGTTCAGGATGGGGAACATGTGTATACCTGTGGCAGATTCATGTTGATATATGGCAAAACCAATACAATACTGTAAAGTAATTAACCTTCAATTAAAATAAATAAATTTATATTAAAAGAACATAATAGAAAGTGAAAGTGTTAGTCACTCAGTTGTGTCCAACCCCACAGACTGTAGCCCATCAGACTTGTCTGTCCATGGGATTCTCCAGGCAAGAATACTGGAGTGGGTTGCCATTCCCTTCTCCAGGGGATTTTCCTGACCCAAGGATTGAACCCAGGTCTCCTGCATTGCAGGAAGATTCTTTACTGTCTGAGCCACCAGGGAAGACCATAAACTTTAAAATACTAAAGAGGAGGAAAATGTGTGACCACAGTGGATTTGTGGTCAAGGAAGTCAAAGACTCAGATCTTCCTCCTCCCGGAAAATCCATAGAGACAGTGAATCAGTTTTAATCCCAGAGAAGGGAAATCCATTGTTTTGTCAGTTTCTCTGATTTAAGGAAGAAATTTTTCTGTTGGTCATTGGAGTACAGTGATGTTCATTTCAAATATTTGCTAAGCTCAGGAGTCAAAACTACTTAGCAAGAAATAGGACTCTATAGGCTGGCTTTTGTTCTTGTGGACCTTGACTGGGAGGCATCACTGGTCCTCACTACCAAATTGCCACATATCAGAAGAAAGTGACAGAGAAAAGTGCTGCTTTACTTTTAGAAATGTCAAACTTTTTGACATTTAGAAATGTCAGAGCCACAGGACACCTGTACAGGCCCAGATGTTGTAGCTCAGTCTAATGCTCTATTGCTCCCTTTGTCTACTTGTTTCTTCTCCAGATCCTTGGTTCCTTGTTGGAACTTGCCTACAAAGAAGTAGTTAGGTGTCTGTCATCACTGAGCTTTAACGACAACTCAACCCCATGAAAGCTATGTAGCCTTAGAAAGGTAGTTAAACTCTCAGCAGCTAGTCAAAAGGGGATGGTAGATCTCAGTATTGTTGTGAATATTTAAGGAATATTCAAGTAAAGACAAATCACAGAGGCAGCTACAGGGTGGGCACTCAATAAATGTTAGTTTCCATTTCTACTAACTCCTCCCTTCCCACAAGCCCCGATTGTCCATGAAATTAATTTCACCTGCTTAAACAATGGAATTTACCTGGTCACCTCTGTGAGACTGTATAACTGTGACATTGCCATTCTCATTAACACTGTATAGCACGATCTGGCCAGTATAATTTGCTCGAGGAGCACCAGCAACAAAGTGGACACTGTTCCCAGTAGAAATTGAAGCCACAGAGTAACCTAGGAGAGAAAGGGTTACAGGGTAGGTACTGTTGAATATCTTGGCCAGATAAGCCTGTGAAGCTAGCAGAGATGATCAGAGGGCCCTTTTGTGAGTGTGACGCATAGCTGCTCGCGCTCCTGAGTATAACACGAAGGTCACATTCTCCTGCTTTTTCTAAGATGAACTGCTTGTGCCATTTGGCCGGAAACTCTGCCCTGTGGAGGTGGAACATGTCCCCATAAAGCTGACCCTAGATTCTGCATTGTCCTCACCAGCTCCTTGTGAACTCAAATATGAACAAATATTTGAGAATGAATAACTAAATGAATTTAAAAGGTGGAAATTTGCACAGTGGGAAGAACATAGGCTTTGGAGTCAGTCTCCAGTTCAAAGTTTGGACTTGCCACTTGTTAAGTTTTTTTATCTTTGAGCAAGTAATTAAGCTCTTTGGAAAGGTAAAATGAGGATAGTAGTACTCCCTTCGAAGGATAGTTGGAAGTATTTAAACATTATGTAGATAGAATAGCCAACTCAGGGACTGTCCCATAGGAGGTGCTCAAAATTGGTGACTATCATTACACGAACAGAAACACTGGAGACTCCAAATTGATGTTAAGACTACCACTTACAGTACTGACTTTTAGGTCCTATTTCTATTTTGGAGAAACACAGTCATGTCCCAGGAATAACAACTGCTGGAACAACCAGAAGAGATTAATGAGTCAAACATGCAGTGTTTCATTAAGTAGTTATGGGCTAAGGCCTGACTGGCAAAGAGCTGAAATATGTGTAATTAGATGACAGCTCAACTGTTTTGCTGAACTGATCTTGAAATCCAACTAGCTTAAAGGAAGCAACTTAAATGTGCTAAGCCAAGTGCTGGTAGGTCTTACCTAAATATGAACTGTGATTTCTGTCTTGCAGAATTTGTTCAAACGCTTGTTTAGAAAAGATCAGATGTCCATGAGGTGTCTTCTGGACCACAGTCCCACTCCAGTCATAAGCTCCTACTGCACCCAGCGTCAGAATATTCTACAATAATTGAAAAGTGAGAAGCCTTAAAACAAATCACCTGTAAGGCATAAGAGTGTCGGGTGGGCAAAACATCAAAACAAATGGTCTAAATTTAAAGAAAAAAAAACTAAGCGAGATGAAGCAAAATATACGTGAATTGCTTAGAAAAGAGAGACAACAGGTCAAAATGGAATCGCCTGTGCCAAGTCTACATCATCAAACCCAGACCATACCTAACCTAACTGCAACTTCAATCTCTCCCAGGAAGGTCGTCTTAAATGGTCACTTTGGAATTCCCTGGTCAGCACTAGTGAGGTAATCATGAGAGACCCCTTCTGTCCCCTATGTGAAGGTGACTGTGCTTGAAACAGTCTGACCATTTCCCCTTCTGCCCATAAAAGCCTTCCGTTTTCTACAGCTCCTTAGAGCACCTTTCTGTTTGCTTAATGAAATGCTGCCCAATTCATGAATCATTGCGGTGGTTTAGTGGCTGAGTCATGTATGTCTCTTATAGCCCCATGGACTGTGGCCTGCCAGGCTCCTTTGTCCATGGGATTCTCCAGGCAAGAATACTGGAGTGGGTTGCCATTTCCTTCTCCAGGGGATCTTCCCCACCCAGGGATCAAACCTAGGTCTCCAACATTGCAAGCAGATTCTTTACCAATTGAGTTACAAGAGAATCCCATGAATCATTGAATAAAGCCAATCAGATTCACTCAGCTGAATTTTGGTTTTTTAACAGATTGTATGTTGATATATCTCCAAATTGTTTTGATACATTTTGTGCTGGAAAAGAAGCCTTCCCATGGGCTGTATTACTTTGGGCTTTGTTTAGTACAACACATTTTAAAGATAAATCTGTACCACAGTACAGGAGGGGCACATAGCCATCTTCCAATTTCCATGCAAAGGTGCACATCTGCAAATGCTGAACAGTTGTAAGCCTTTAGAAAGGAGTCAGAGGGGAGCCTCTGGCCTAACGTGTTCCTAGGAAGAGCTCGGGCTATGAGACATGCTCAAGAAACAGGAAGTGCTGCTGCCAGAGGAAGAGAGGTGGGCACTGTTCCCCTAGACCCATGTGGTAGCCCTCTTCTGACCTATCTTCAACTTCCTTCCTCTTTCTTCTTTTAAACATTTTACTTTATTTATTTTTTGGCTGTGCTGGGTCTTCACTGCAGTGTGTGGTCCTCGCTAATTGTGGTACACAAGCTTAGCTGCCCTGTGGCATGTGTGGTCTTAGTTCCTCAACCAGGGATTGAACCCACATCCCTTGCATCGGAGGGTGAATTCTTAACCACTGGACCACCAGTGAAGTCCCTTTCCTCTTTTTTCTTAACTCCTTCTCAAACCTTCCTCTCTCTCCTATCCCATCTATTTGAGAACGGCACAGCTACAGAAAGCAACTGAAGATATGATATTTCATCTACGGGAAGAAAAACAGCCATTGGTCAGCACCAGTGGGGAGGCCCAAAGAGGACAGGCTACTCAGGATTGGCTCAAAACCCAATCTGCATATTCAAAGCTATAAGCCATCGCAGGAAGCAGATGGTCAGGATGGGACTTATTTTTTAATTTTTTTAAAAATTAATTAATCAACCAATTAACCAATTAGTTAATTATTTTGGCTGTGTTAGGTCTAGCTGTGGCTAGATCTTTCGCTGCTGCACACAGACTCCCTAGCTGTGGTGCTCGGGCTCTCTAGCTGTGATGGGTGAGCTTAGTTGCTCCAGGGCAAGTGAGATCTTAGTTCCCTGATCAGGGACTAAACTCATGTCCTCTGGACCACCAGGGAAGTCCTTATTTACAAGCTTTTGATCTTAGAAAATATCAGAGATACAATCTTGGAGTTTTGCTCTTATTGTTTAAAATTTATTTTCTTGAAGTATAGTTGATTTACAACAGCATATTAATTTCTGCTGTTCAGCAAAGTGATCTCATTATATAGACATTATTTTCCATATTCTTCTCCATTATCATTTTCAAGGTATGATTTTGGGATGAAAAATACAAAGCCATTAAAAAAATAGGGAAATAATGTGTCCCATTCTGAAGATAAGAGACCATGAAACTATGTGAATGATTGTCATAAATCCTGGACTCTGAAATCTGGGTGCAGGAAGGAGCTTCAGGGTCTATACAAAATTTCAGGAAATTGTATGAAAAATTGTTTGTGTGGGTTCACTGACATTTTTTCTGAAGGAAAGACCTATAACTTGTAGGAGCATCTCTTAATAATTGATGATCCAGAGAATGTTAGTACCTTTTATTCTACAAAAAAACCCTGATCCTCGGCCTTTATTCAGCCAGTCAAATCCTGTTTCCTGAGCATTTCCCAGGGTCACCTGTCTCTTTGCCTCTTTTGCTACCGTTGCACTCATATCCTGAGTAGGATCAGAATCAGAGACCTGTGAGATGGATGTCTCTGAGCAAGAATGGACTTCCCTGAGCTAAGATGTCCCATCGCACTCTTTCCCTAACTCCTTACTTTTTCAACTGTTTTTCTGTCTCTGCTGTTAAAAAAAGAGATATTCAAATAACTCAGAATTCAACCATGACAGTGAGGATACGAGTTTGTGTTTTAAACAAACTTTTCCAGCAGTTGATTGATATAAAGAAAATTCCTGCAGTAATAATACCTTGAGTTAATATACTGCCTGTCCCCTGGAGCACTCAAAGGCTTTCTTGTATATTATCATTTTTTTCCATTTAAAAAATCCCTGTAAAATAGGGGAGGGAAGGCATTATTAACCTCTGTTTTTTAGAATGATAAACCAGCAGCACAAAGAAACTAAACGACCGTGACTAGGAGTGAGAACTGCTGATCACTAGATGGCTGTTTTTCCTATTTCAGGACAAGGCTACTGGGTCCAGAAGTGTCAAGGCAAATGACAATATGACTGGAAGTTATCTGATATACACACATTTTGAGGAGAGTATTCCGCGCTGAATCCCACTTGTGACATTTCCATTTGGAAGTTGTCTCCTCCTTGAACTGTACCTGGGAAATAGCAGTTTCAAAAATTATATCACTGTTACCGATTTTAAATCAAATCTTCAAACACATGTGCCTACACACACGCACACACACACACACACGCACATGGTTCTGATGTCCACTCAAAAATACAGAGCTGGGAGGGAGGAACCTCTAGGGAAGTGTTCTAACAGATGCAGAAATCCACAATGCTTCCCAGGTAGTCTGAAGTTGGCATTAATCTTGATTGTGCATTAATGTATGTATTGGTATACTATGAAATTCCTGATATCAAGAAACACTCAACATAGGGGATGAGGTAAGATGAAAACTGACATTATCTTTTCTTTTTAAAAATGATTGTTACTTGCTAAAGACCTAACTGAATTTTTAGCTTTTAAATATTGGTACTAATAAATGCACATATATCTCAGCTATAGTTGGAGGAGCCAGGCAATTGATCTGTGGTGAAGACTGTGTTGAGAGATATTTGGATTTGGCTTCAGGAACCAGGATTCAAGATTGAGTAGGAATTTTGCCAATTTGGAAGTCTGGTCCAAGTTCTACATATGTGCTTACCTCTGACGCTAGCACCATAAGACTCATTTAGAACTCTTTTTCCATATAGAGCAGCCAAAGTGGTTACATTTCACTAATCTTCACAAAAAGAAAAGTTTGTGCACTGTCACATTAATGTAGGGAAGAATAAAAATGTTTGGATAGATGCTTCCAATGGATAACCAGGAGAAAAAGATTTGACTATAGGGATTAATACTTAATCTATCAGGAGATAAAGATTTGACTATAAGGATTAATACTTAATCTATGCAATCCCTTTGATCAGAGCAAGTGCTCAATAAAATATTCACTTCATTGCTGAGAGTTATTTGGGTTAACCATCCGGAACTAGGATTTGGGTCACGTGGGACTTTTTACCAACTGGGAATTGTTTTCCAGTCCTCCTTACAATGAGGTCTTAAACATATGATATTTCTACAGTGACTAGACCTCCCAAGCCACAGAAGTAAATTATTATATAGCTGGTAAATGTTTCCTCAAAATCTGAACTATTAAAAATCTTCACTGTATTTTTGTAACCTAGAAGTATACATATTTACTGTAAACAAATTTTAAGAATTTCAATGTAAATTATGGAAGCAGTATAAAAGGGTAAAACTATTTATGATTATAATAGACGGTACTACATTGCTGCTCCCAAAGGTTATACAATTTATAATCTTATCAATAGTGTATGAGCTTCCGTACTTCCCCATAATCTCCTCAAGATTAAACATTACTAATCTTTGTTGTCTTTTAGGCACAAAGAAACATTGATTTAATTTAAATTTTAAAATAATTACTAAAATTGGGAATATTTTCTTTTGTTTACTGACCATCTTCTATAAGCTATGTAGTCATCATTCTTTATTTTTCTTATTGATGCTACTTATGAGTTCTCTTTGTATAAGGTATATGTGACGTGAAAGTTGCTCAGTTGTGTTTGACTCTTTGTGACCTCATGGACTATACAGTCCATGGAATTCTCCAGGCCCAAATACTGGAGTAGCTTTTCCCTTCTCCAAGGGATTGAACCCAGGTCTCTCATATTGCAGGCAGACCCTTTACCAGCTGAGCCACAAGGGAAGCCAATTAATTAAAAGAGTGTTTGGTAATAAAGAATTTTTAAAGGTTTTTAAGAACATGTTACTTTATTTTTTATTTTTAAAATTTTTATTGGCGTATAGTTGATTAGAATGTCATGTTAGTTTCTGCTGTACAGCAAAGTGATTTAATCATACATATATGTACTCTTGTAGATTCTTTTCCCATATAGGCCATTACAGAGTATTGAGTAGAGTTCCCTGTGCTCTACAGTAGGTCTTTATTGTCTATTTTATAGACAGTAGTGTGTATATGTTAGTCCCAATCCCCAATTTATCCCTTCTGTTCCCCTTATATGCTGGGAAGTTTGTATCCTTGAAAAAAGGTTTTGAAAGAAAATTCTGAGGAGGAGGAGCTCTTTTACCTTCAATGCTGAAAATCTGTTCCCCTATTGTCCCAGCCTTTTCTAGTAGATCTGCTTCATCAGAGACATTGAAAAAGTGTCTTTCTGTTGGAATACTGGCAATAGCTTTAATTTCTTTTATTAAATTTTTAGTATCCAGGGCGTTTCTGTTTAAGTACCCAAGAACCTTGAAAACAGAGGAAGAGAGGAGAGGGCCATCAGTGCTGTACTTTTTAGTATCTTCTAGACTTTTTTTTTTTTTTAACACAATAGGCCTTTTGGAGAAGTAAAATAAGCAACACTTCCATAACCTTTTGGTTATCATAACCGAAAATCAGCAAGATGCTCAGATAGAGTAAAAATATTCTTTAATATGAAGCTATGAACAGGCAATAAGAAAGGATAGTCTTAAAGGAATATTTCCCTATGAACTGAAAAACCAGTAAAAAGAAAAGCCACTTACTGCTATGCCAAACCTCAGTATATTGTCTTTGTTACATTGATCAATCACAGCTTTCAACTTTGAACCATCATGGGATTCACCATCCGTTACAACCACCATAACTTTGGTAGCACCTGGTCGTCCACCAGCAGCCATTGAGTAAGCGGTATCTCTGTGGCAGATAAAATAAAAACTTGATGGATAAAGTTAACACATGGACCTCTGGTTAGAAAAGTAACTATGAAACTGACTTCTTTGAATATAACCTATTGCGACTTAGAATTGCTCTATTAGTTTTGGTGACATTTTAACTATATTATATTTGTAGTTTGTAGAGACACACGCTGCTGCTGCTACTGCTGCTAAGCTGCATCAGTCGTGTCCGACTCTGTGCAACCCCATAGACAGCAGCCTGAAAGGCTCCGCCATCCCTGGGATTCTCCAGGCAAGAACATTGGAGTGGGTTGCCATTTCCTTAGAATGTAAATCTCACTTGGCATTAAATATAGCTCCCATGGTTTTCATAGTGTGTGGGTATATGTATTCACATCAGGAATCCTTAGAATTATCCTTGGCTAAGAAAATTAAACTCATCAACAGAGCAAAGATAATTCATTTTGTCATAAATTTTACTCATTGGATCTGGGTTTTTCTAATAACAAATGGCTTTTTTTTTTTAAGTAATAAATAAAGGACTGGAGTGGGTTGCCATTTCCTTCTCCAGAGGATCTTCCTGACCCAGGGATCGACCCCAGGTCTCCTACATTGTAGGCAGACGCTTTACCCTCTGAGCCACCAGAAGTCTCTAAATAAAGGACTTATGACCCAGCAATCCCACTGCTGGGCATACACACCAAGGAAACCAGAATTGAAAGAGACATGTGCACCCCAATGTTCATCGCAGCACTGTTTATAATAGCCAGGACATGGAAACAACCTAGATGTCCATCAGCAGATGAATGGATAAGAAAGCTGTGGTACATATATACAATGGAGTATTATTCAGCCATTAAAAAGAATACATTTGAATCAGTTCTAATGAGGTGGATGAAACTGGAGCCAATTATACAGAGTGAAGTAAGCCAAAAAGAAAAACACCAATACAGTATACTAATGCATATATATGGAATTTAGAAAGATGGTAATGATAACCCTGTATGTGAGACAGCGAAAGAGACACAGATGTATAGAACAGTCTTTTGGACTCTGTGGGAGAGGGAGACGGTGGGCTGATTTGGGAGAATGGCATTGAAACATGTATAATACCATATAAGAAATGAATCTCCAGTCTAGGTTCGATGCAGGATACAGGATGCTTGGGGCTGGTGCACTGGGATGACCCAGAAAGATGGTATGGGGAGGGAGGGGGGAGGGGGGTTCAGGATTGGGAACACGTGTACACCTGTGGCGGATTCATGTTGATGTATGGCAAAACCAATACAATATTGTAAAGTAAAAAAAATAAATAAAATAAAATCTGAAAAAAGTAAAAGTAATAAATATACATGGTAAAAGAAATCTAAAGCATTTGGAAAGCTATAAAACAAAAAGTTTACATCAAGCCACTATTTCAAAGGTAATCACTATTATCAGTTTGTTTCCTTCTAGAAAATGTTGCATATAGAGAAATATATGCAACATTTACTCCTTAAACTTTTATGTGGGGATATATTTTATACAGTGGTTTTTCATTTTGATGGAGATCTTTCCATACCAGCACATATAGAACTCTCCTTTTTGTGTTTAATTTGGTTTCTAAATTTTCATTTTAAAAATACTCATTTTATATAATTTTAGAGGTAAATTTCCATTTACAATTATAAAATATTGACTATATTCTCCTTGTATTATTACATCCTTGAGCCTGTCTTATGCCCAATAATTTGTGCCTCCCATGCCCCTACCTTTATATTGTACCCCTACCACCCCACTAGTAATCACTAGTTTAGAACTTTCCTTTTTTAATGGCTACATAATATTTCATTGTTTTGAGAAACCATAGTTTATTTAACCAACTCCCCATTATTATGCATTTAGGCCATTTTTGGTTTTACAAATAATGCTATAATGAACGTCCTTGAGTATATATCTTGGCATACTTTTTCAAATGCATCAGTAGTAAAAATTATGGCATTGAAATTATTTGGACAAAGGATTTACACCTTTCAAATTTTGATAAACATAGTACTAAATTGTTCTTCAAACTTCTTCCAATTTATACTCCCATCAGTATACAAGAATGCACTTTTCTCCATCTCCTTTCCTTAACAATGAGGACCATTAATACTTTTTAATCTGGGATACTCTTATAAGTGAAAAATAATATATTATTGTTGTTTTATTATGTACTTTTTAACTATGAAGAATGATGAGTATTTTTATGTTTATTAGCCATTTATATTTCTTTCTTCATGAACTCTTGATTTTTCTTTACATTTGCTCATTTTTGTTTTTCATCATTTTCCTGAGCAGTAAAATTTCTGCTAATAAAGAAAATTATCCTTTGTCATATATGTTGTAAATAATTTTTTCAGTTCATTAATCATTTTTAAAATTTTAGTGACATTGATACTGTGTGGAAATTTTATATTTTTGTATAATCAAGTCTGTTACTTTTTGTATCTGTGTTATTTATACTTGACATGTCATTTTAAAAGGGCCTTATCTCTAAGACTTTTATTTTTCATCAGCCAAGTTTTCTCATAGTCCTTCAGTTGTTTCATTTTCTTAGAAACTGAAATTTGTTTGGATTCAACGAGGAGGGATTCAGCTTTTGGTTAGCCAGGTGTCCAACAACTTTTTCCCTGTCTATTGAATTCTCTTGTTGCACATTCTTTCTGGTGTCATCATATAGGTTTACCACCGCCACTTACATGATGACAATTTAAAATCTATATTTTCTTCCATTCATCCCTCCCATCTTCAAGTTTTTGTATTCAATGCATTGAATATTTTCACCTGAAAGTGTACAGAGTTCTTTAATTCAACATGTTTAAAACTGAGAATATCATTTTGTTTCCTAAAGATTTTCTGTGTTCTATATAGCAGAATACAGAAATATTGAAAAATAGTTCCTATTTCTCAACCAGAGAAATTTGAATTCTTATACTCACATCAAATAATTTTTAAAGTGAATTATATTCTTTATGACATACAGTAGAGCTCATGTCTGATTATAAATTTGCTGAGAGTAGAAACTATGGCTCATTTAGTCTTGATGACCTGTGTGTGTGTGTTAAGTTGCTTTGGCCAAGTCCGACTCTTTGCAACCCTATGGAATGTAGCCTGTCCATGGGGCTCCTCTATCCATGGGATTCTCTAGGCAAGAATACTGAAGTGGGTTGCCATTCCCTTCTCCAGAGGATCTTTCCGACCCAAAGATTGAACCCAGGTCTCTTATATCTCCTGCATGGGCAGGTGGGTTCTTTACCACTAGCGTCACCTGGGAAGCCCATGATTATCTGCATGGCTTGGAACAGTAAATTGTAACTTTAGGCACCAAATCAAATAAGATCAACAGAAAATGGAAACATTCACTGAAGGAGTATCAGAATTCTACTTGATGTTGTAAAGAAACAGATCAAGAGAGAGAAAGAAGAAGAAAGAGAAAAAGAATTTGATGTAATTAAATTCTGGAATGAATGAGTAAAAAGGTGGTTCTCCTCACAATGGAAAGACTCCTGTTAGCTTGGAAAATAATGGTGAGAGAGGGATGACAGGGAGAAAAACAAAGTTGTGAAAAGATCATAAAAGCCATATGAGTCCCATTTTCTCAGAAAGTGCCTATTCTCCCTAAGAAGGAAGCTTGCCAGGCCCCTAGGCTCTTTCCAGGGAAAATGCCACACCCACATTCCCTTCTAAAAATAAAGGCTCTTTACTGTTTCTAACTCCTAGGAGGCCATTTTTCTACGTCATCGTAGTCCTCCCCTCAGCCTGCTTTACTGAACCAGGAAGGGTGCTTCGCATAATAGCTACTGGCCAGCAGCCGATGAGATGGCTTGGCTCCAAAGCAAACCAAACCAATCATATCTTCTCTTGTAGGAAATCTACTCTTGAGACAGATAGGGAGAGTCAGCAGTTGACAGAAGCAGCAACTAGAACATAGAATATACTGAAAAAAGAAAGGATGGATATTATAGGAAATTCAGAAATAGAAAAGACAGGATGTGGTGACCGGCCAGATTATGTGACCTAAAGAGGAGCAGAAAGAATAAAATAAACCATTAAGTTTACAGTCTGAATAACGAGGAGGAAAGATGGACAATGAATCAAAATGGCAGAGTCACGAGGAAGGGAAGGGAAAAGCACAGGGCCAGTTTAGGATGGACTCAGTTTGACAAGTGAGCCAACACTCCAAATAAAGATACTCGCCATCAGCTGGACACTAGTGTGAATTCTAAGAGACAGGTCAGGGCTGATGACATAGCCGTGGGGTAAGCCAGGCAGGGCTGATGGCTCATGTAACCAAGAGAGTGAATACAACACCTAAGAAAAAAAGAGCTATGAAAGAAGGACTCTGTTTAGTGAAGAAAAACTAGGAAAAGAAGCCAATGAAGAGGCAAACTCGTTGACAAAAGTTGGCAGGTTTTCTAGAAGTGTGTGGTGTCAAGGCATCTGGGGTAGAAATAACATTGCATGCTCATTATTGTCAAATGATAAGGGAAGCTAAAGAGGATGAAGCTTGAGGCAAAACCACATTTACCTGGTGGCAGAGCCATTTGTTTCAAGGATATGAAGAAAGGAACATAGATACTTCTTTTAAGGAATTATGGCAGTGGAAGGAAGGCACAACCAGAGGGAAAAGGGCAAAAAGTAGGTTTAAAGGAAGATGAACTTACTGTTCTCATTTATATTTTTTAAACAACATGAGAATGTTTAGCACTTTTTTGGTAAAGGTATCTGAACAAATCAGAGTGAAGATGAAGGTCAGCAGTGCTAAGAAAATACAGACACTGAGCTAAGAATTAGGAGAGTGTTATATATTTATGAAATTGCCCCAGATAGTAGTAAGCAGAATGAGTCCTTCAATTCAGACTCCTATGTCATTAACACTTAAGATTCTACAGCCCTTCTTAACTTGGCTGAAGTATCCCACTAGCTCAAGTTGTTTGTGGTCTTAATAAATAGTAACAAATAATTGCAGATTGCTCCATGTCCAACTTAACCCAAGGTTTTTTAATTTCATTTTATTTACTTCATATAAAATATTTAAAAATCTTATGAAAGTCACAGAAATCAAAGATTTAAAAATTTTATTCCCTTCTGCCTTCTCAAAGTGTTCAAGTAAAAGAATGTTCAGACTTGTCTACTCTACTAGTTCTGATTTAAGTATAGGTACCACATATTTGGGTTTCCCATGTGGTGCAGTAGTAAAGAATCCACCTGCCAATGCAAGAGACATGGGTTCAATCCCTGGGTTGGGAAGAAACACTGGAGGAGGAAATGGCAACCCACTCCAGTACTCTTGCCGGGAGAATCCCACGGACAGAGGAGCCTTGCAGGCTACAGTCCACAGGGCTGCAAAGAGCTGGACAGGACTGAGCAACTGAGCATGCACGCACGATATATTTTTCTTTGTTTTTTCTTACTTATGAGCACTTCTATTTTATCAACATACTGACCTATTAGCATCATAACTTACCTTGCATACTGAATTGCTTTGAAGGTATTTGTAAGGTCTCCACCATATTGGTATGTCTGCGATGTTGCTTTAATCATTTCATTTTTGGATTTAAAAGTATTCAGATTAAACACAACTCTTGGATTATTGGCATATTGAATTAACCCCATCTTAAAGAGAAAAGAAGTTTATTACAGGCTTGTCTTTGTTATAAATCATTCCTATGTAACCAATATAATCAGAAGTGCATTTATACATGGGCTGATAGCTTAAGGGAATCATTTCCAAATTTTTTCTTAAGAATAGTTATTTTTCTTCCAATAGGATAACTTCCCTGTCAGAGGCCATCAGTATACAGCAGTGGGACTTATTGACAAGCATGATAATGTACCATTTATGTGCCATATGGTTCTCAAGAATAATAGCTGCAGCTTTTAAAGCACTGCCATATGGATGAATAGTAGAATAAAGTTCATAACAGGAAGACTTAAATAGATTTTCTAGTTACAAAAGGATATATACATGTTAACCATTACAAGCAATCATGAATGGAACATAATATATCAAGTGAGGATAATTATCTAATAAACAAGGAAGTATAGTTGAATACTAGGAAAAGTGACTGCTAATCAATGCAGTCAGTATAAATGTTTTCACTGTGCCGGATTTCTTCTCATCACAGACGTTAGAAAGGAAGCTGCTATATGTGTGCTTGGGACAGGACACTTCTGGTCTTCAGGGGAAATGCCACTGGAGAGGCTTATTTGGGAGAGCCGAGAGGGGTAGGACAACTTCGGAACAAGACGTTTGAGCATATACCCTAATCCTTTAGATCAAGGAGGTCAAACACTTTAGTTAATGTCCTTGTACTCAGCACTGAGATCACTCCCTATGCCTAGGATTTGGGGTTTCCAGAATGGGAAGTGGTTATAAGAAAATCAGTGGTAAAAGAATAGCTGAACTAGAGGCCAGTGTGTAAGGAAGGTGGGTAGGGCAAGGCCTGGATTTCTGAGATCAATCAGCTGCTTTTGCCAGCAAGGCCTGGGAAAACGACAAAAAAACAAAACAAAACAAAACAAAAACACATGATACTGTTGAACTCCTCTCTTCAAGTTAAGATGTAAGACTTGAGAGAGAGGAAAGGACCAAGAATAACTCTAAGAATCTCAAAATCTAAGCTGAGAGGAAGAGAGTGGTGACCCCCTGACGCAGCCCACAACTTCTGTGTGTGAGGGAGGGAGGTGGAAGGGAAGATGCGGTAGATTAGGGCTTACAGAAAGGTCACATTTAGGTTGGAAGGAGATGCTGAGTAAAACCACCTTTAGAGACGAAGGAGAGGCACTGGGGTTGCAAGACAGAAGAGGAAGGTCAGAAATTCCACATGGAAACTATTGAACACAGTAAGTCACGTTACAGGGGTAATTCATTTAGAGACAGAAAATAAACAGATACAGATGAAAACTTCTCTTATGAGGGGCTTTAACAGTGATGTTCTCTAGAAACCAGTACAAAACTTAGTCTTATTTAACAGAATTTTCAGTGAAACCCCACAGTGAAACCTTCAAAGTTTTGACGGATATTAATATCCTCTTGGTATTGGAAAGCAATGTTAATGGGGAAAACATGCAATGGTATTTTACAATACTGTATAGAGATGCAGAAAGACAGATTTCAATATAGAGAACGGCAAAGCATTTAGGGAAAAGTGTTCCAATATCCGTCGGGCCCTGGAGCATCAGATGCAACACAGGGACTGAAAACTCTGTGAACTGCTTCCTGTTGATATCGGTTCAATGCTTTCCTACAGCCAGGATGACCCAGAAAATGGCAGCGGCAACAAGAAAGAAAGAAAAAACCCAAAACTTTAAAAATGCTATTCAGTGTTATAAAAGCAGGACCTTTCTGCACCTTAATTTTGGTTGCCTACCACAGGAAGGAAGAAAACCAAAGACTCTTTAAAACATAAAGTTACACAAAACTACAGAGTCCATGGAATTCTCTAGGCCAGAATACTGGAGTGGGTAGCCTTTCCTTTCTCCAGGGGAGCTTCCCAACCCGGGGACTGAACCCAGATCTCCCACATTGCAGGCAGACTCTTTACCAGCTGAACCACAAGGGAAGCTCAAGAATATTGGAGTGGGTAGCCTTTCCCTTCTCCAGAGGAACTTCCCATCCCAGGAATTGAATGGGGGTCTCCTGTGTTGCAGGCAGATTCTTTGCCAACTGAGCTATGGCAGATATATGCTATGAACTTATTTATAAAAATCCTAGAATTCAAAAATAATTTTTTCACCAGTAAAAAGAGAAAGTTATCATTATTAGTCCAAGTGTTTGTAAAAAAAATACATAATGGATTTTAAAATGTATTGATTAGTGCATGAATTAATGTAAGATAAACTTAGCAATGAAACATAATTAAGATGCTATATCACATATCCAATGCCTGTGTCAGAAATAGGAACCCATGCTTAAAAGACCAGCATTAGGCAAAGTTACAATAGAATAACTCAACGTAGCACAAATTTCAATTAACTTTCAAGATTACCATTAAATGCCTTTAATATGGGGATTGGACAAATGCAAAGATGAAGACTTCATCTCTAGTAATATTTTCTCAGAAAGAAAGCTGTGGGTTAGGGTCTATATAAAGAATGTCCATACCTGTGTCTTTGTGGGGCCTATATCTAGGCCTTGTACAAATTTTTCCAAAAAGTTCTTTACTGCATCCCAGGGGTAAATACTGTTTGATTCATCACATACAACCACAACATCTATGAAGGAAGGGCAGGCTACATAGGAAATGACAAAAGAAACATATTTCCATAGGTAAGACAAAAGTCACATCCACATGAAAATGAGACAGAGTAAAAGAGAATGGCACTTGCTGATACAATTTTTCCTGTCTTTTAAAGTAAGGCATTGCTTGGCACATTCATAACTTACTCTGAACTGCAGGCGCAAAGCTGGTCCGCAACTGAAAATCGGAACTGACATCAGAGCAAACCCCGGTTGTGTAATACTGACTTCCGCACTGCTGTGCCCACAGGGGACCACAGGTCTTAAAAAAATGAGAACAATAACAAAACACAGAGAAAATGTTAACCTTCCACCTTGCCATTTGTGAAGCTTAGGAATCATTTCCCTTCTAAGACACTAGGAATCACCAACTCTTGAAACTAACAAGTCAACAATGCCTTTGAGAGAAAGTGCACTGGAGCCCACAGAGGGGAAGGAGAGGGTGGCAGATGTGCTGTGCCCAGTGGCAGGCGTCTCAGGGACAGGGACACTGGGACTGTCAGTGTAGGGAGGAGCCCATCAGCTGCTGCTGCTGCTAAGTTGCTTCAGTTGTGTCCGACTCTGTGCGACCCCATAGATGGCAGCCCACCAGGCTCCCCCGTCCCTGGGATTCTCTAGGCAAGAACACTGGAGTGGGTTGCTGTTTCCTTCTCCAGTGTATGAAAGTGAAAAGTGAAAGTGAAGTTGCTCAGTCATGTCCGACTCTTCGAGACCCCATGGACCGCAGCCTATCAGCCTTCTCCATCCATGGGATTTTCCAGGCAAGAGTACTGGAGTGGGGTGCCATTGCCTTCTCCGAGCCCATCAGGTGACCCACCAAATCAGAGAAAAGGGGTACCATCCTTTCAGAGAACAACCAGGAGAAAAAAAGGGGCCAAGATCATTTTTTGTCTCTCAGTTACCTGGGTCTCACCTGACTCATCTATAAAATGAGGATGATCAGACCTCCTAACTTAAGGCTGTTGTGAAGACAAAATGAGTCTATGTCTATGAAACACTTAGAACAGTACTGGGTAAAAGCAAGTGAAATGTCATTGTTAGCCAGCCTCATTAGCATTATTATTCCTTGAACATATGTCTCCTCCTGTCCCTTCCATTTTCACTATTCAGGACAAATCATAAACCCTGTGTCCCCATAGGCAGGGCAGGCAGCTTGGCAGAGAGCTTGGGCCAGGTGTAGATACCACTGTGAGTGAAGAGCCCACACCTGCTGTGCACGGCAGACCACTGTGGCTCCTGCCCACCGGCTGCTGTGAAACAGGCCCTGTGTGGCTGAACCTCTCAAATTCTCAAGGAGAATCAAAGCAAAAACTTTGTATGAAAATTTATAATTAAAAAAAAAAAAACCCTTGAAACACTCTACATGCTAAACAAATACAAAGGAACTAGTAGGCTCATGAACTGGCGGTTTCTAACTCTGCAGTTATCAAAGCATTTCTTTGAGGACTTCAGAGCTGCCTCTATCCACTCCCTAGAACCTTCAGTCATCCAAGCTAGCGCTTGTCTTCTTGTGCACACCATACTCCAGTTATTAATATCACCATTAACCCAGTCCCAAAGCTCTCCCTTTCAATAGCCCTTGAACAGCAAGAACTCCTGATTAAATCACGTGGGGAATATCAAGTGTCTGTGTGTTAGTTGCTCAGTCATGTCTGACTCTTTGGACTATAACCCATCAGGCTCCTCTGTCCATGGAATTCTCCAGGCAAGAACATGGGAGTGGGTTGCCATGCCCTTCTCCAGGGGATCTTCCCAACCAAGTGATCAAACCCTGGTCTCCTGCATTGCAGGCAGGAAATATTAGGTTAAATACAAATCATTAGATGTGGAAGGAGAAAAAATAGGGAAGACAAGTCTAGTCATGATCTTAAAAAAATCTACAAAGTTTAACCTTATGTAAAGCTGTGGAACAACTATTAAAACAACTGAAAAGTGTGGACTTGCAAAAAGTGATTGGAAGAATGAAAGGGAACTTATTTGACCCAGTTTAATTGTTGGTAGCTCAAAGGAGAAGCAGCTGTGGTCATATTTCATGCTCAATGAGCAAGGCATAGTTTTCCCCTTGTAAAACTGGTTCATTTTGCCAATTAGGGGAGAATCACAATTGATGCCTTGGGTATGTTTACCAAATGAGATACCAATTACTGATTTCCTACATCCGCACCCCCAAATTGGTTTAGCTTAATCACCCTGAAAAACTAACTCATGAAGTATTCAAAAATATTTTCTGGTTGTAAAAGCAATGGAAAACAACATTAAGGAGTTGAAATTAGAATATGCCAATTGTTAATGCCAGAACAGCATTCCAGCTTTAAGCCCAGAACTTAAGAAGGTTCAAAAAATGTGATGATTGTCAGTCTTTTCCACAGTATTCTTAAGAGTATCTTAAGATTTTGACCTTCTAGGTATGGAAAGGAAACCTTAGCTTTTTTCCTTTCCATTTCTTTTTTTCCTCTTTACCTCTTTCCTTCTACTTGCTACATTGACTATTAAATTAACCTCAAATTCTCTTCAACATTTTATATATATAAGGTTTATAAAAGGTTTTACACGTATGTAAAAATTGATAAAGTTACAGATTAAAAATCTGAAGTTACAGATTAAAAACTTTGAAGCATATTCTGTAATCCCTATACCTCAATATATTTTCTTTTTAAATTTATTCAACTTTAAAAAAGGAAACAAGAAAGATAAAACAACCCTATGATAAAGACTTCAGAAGATTATAAACCAGGAAGATTCATTGAAATACTCATGTACGCATTGATCCAACATATATTGTAAGCAACACCTAATTCACTAGGTGGTACCAAAATCTAATCTCTCTCAGTAAAAACAGAATCATATTTTTCAATATTGATCACATTTTTAGAGAAATCTGTATACACAGGCTTTTAAGTTAGCATGTCAATGCAACATGTCATAATTAAGCTTTCTAAGATGATTTTAACAGAGATATACAACTAGGTTACACCTACATGGGCTGGTAGAAATGTCAAATGAGGTTGGGTGTTTGTTTGCTTTTAAACTCTTTTTGTCTTTCTTTTATCTTTGGGTGTGTGATGATTTTCTTTTTCTTTTTTTTTTTTTTAACATAGTCGTGTCTTTTAACAATTTTTTATATTATTTTTTTCTGTTAGTTCCAAGGTCAGAAATTCTCTCAGAAAACTTCCATTTTCTTCTAGTTTTTTAGATGAACTCTTTAGTTCACTTGGAAGTATATTTGGATATGCAAGATATTCACCAATTAATTGTCCCCAGACCACTTGTTAAATACAGCATTCTCTTCTACTCTGATTTGTGGTGGTCTTTACACAGTATTCTAGAAACTAAATGAGAGTAAATGCTAACATGAAATGAGTCCAGATCATTGCTTTAAATAATATCAGAGTAGTCAATGATTATCAGAAATTATTAAAAACAAAAGGACTTTGTAGCTTTGAAACCTACTTTCTGAACTAGCTGTATCTATCCAGAATGTTTCTACAGGAAGGGGAAATGAGAGCTAGAATTCTGTTGTTATCAACAAATACAAAACACATTTTTCAAGGGCAAAGAATCGTTGTTCCTTCTGCCTCCTTTCCCCAAAACATTCTGTGGCAACATTTTTGCTAAATATCCTAAGATGCTTACATATCAACACATTGTTCTTTCACGTTGGCTCTCCTCTAGCATAACTTATCCAAAATTCAAGTTCGAACGTTTAAACCTCAAGATTTGGTTTGCTAGGAGGGATGGTCAGAAGACACTGACTTCATACTTGAGAGGAATGAGAATTTGAAAAGTAAACACTCACAAGAAATCCTCCTGTTCCCAAGTTCCTTGTCACTGTCAAGCCAAGGCTCATGTTGGTTTTCATCTCAGTAACATTGGAAATGCTCGTGGAAGCTTTCAAAGGGGAAAAGATTTTTAAAACTGGTTAAATTATCATTTAAAGACTTTTTTTTTCAATGTACACTCAGGTTTATATGTAGCACTGAGTTTAGTGCTCATAATGTGTAATCAAGTGTATGGAAACGAGATGTTTCCTTGATCTGGCTGCCTACTTATATGAGTGAGGCTACAGAATATGGTCCTCGGGGGTGGGGTTTGCAAAGGTCATGACGACTCCATCTAATGCTTTATTCTGGATCAGAAAAAAACATTCTTAAAGTGTTATCAAAGAATGCCACATGGTCGAACCTGGCCCAAAGCGACAGTAAGTGAACTTTAGAAGGCCATCATGACACTAACATGTAGAATAATAGATAAATCTCTCCACCCTTCTCTCTCCCATTCAGCTCAGGCAATCATTTGCTGTATCCATTCTTGACCTACTGAACACTGAAATTTTTTTCAATAATATCATGTTTTTCATTATCCTCTAATCTCTGCCAAGGTACATATGTGTGTATATATAAACATACATGTACACAAACCTGTATACCTCACATATTAGTTTTTCATTATCCTCTAATCTCTGCCAGGGTATGTGTGCACATATATATACACACATATATATACACACGTATACATATATATAAAATTGCACTATTTCTGTAAATGTATATATACATCATTTATCCTAAACTGTGTTCCTCAGTCATTTAGTTATGTCTGATTCTTTGTGACCCCATGGATAGTAGCCTGCCAGGCTACTCTGACGGTGAAATTCCAGGCAAAAATACTGGAGTGGGTTGCCATTTCTCATTCCAGGGAATCTTCCCCACTCAGGGATCAAACATTCTTTACCAGTGTACCACCTGGGAAGCCCTAATCCTAATTATCTGCTCATTTATATACATATGCATAAAATTTCTAAAGATAAATAAATATATATATATATTTAGGGATGAGAGCTCAAAAGTTTTATTATACAGTCTATCCCCTATTTCCCAGGATGCCCATTTTAAAACGTCACCCTTCTTCTCAAGCCTCTAAATTCAACCCAGATTCCATCACTCTCTAGTGCAAACAAGATAATCACACTCAAAGGGTAATCTCAACTTCATTCATCTTTACCTAACAGTCCTTTTAGAATTCTGACTTGTCTTTTTCCTCTGTGTTTCAGAGAAGGGAGCATTCTTCATAAGACTCATTTTCCCAGGTACCAGAGACATTAATTTCATCCAGTTAACTTCATTCTTGATTGGTCGTCACTCCCTTTTATTGCCTCCTTCCTCTCTCCTTATAAATATGATCAGTCAGTTCAGTTGCTCAGTCGTGTCCAATTCTTTGTGACCCCATGGACTGCAGCCCCCCAGGCTTTCCTATCCATCACTAACTCCTGAAGCTTGCTCGAACTCATGTCCATAGTGTCGGTGATGCCATCCAACCATCTCATCCTCTGCTGTCCCCTTCTCCTCCTGCCTTCAATCTTTCTCAGCATCAGGGTCTTTTCCAGTGAGTCAGTTCTTCACATCAGGTGGCCAAATATTGCAGTTTCAGCTTAAGCATCAATCCTTCCAATGAATATTCAGGACTAATTTCCTTTAGGATTGACTGTTTTTATCTCCTTGCAGTCCAAGGGACTCTCAAGAGTCTTTTCCAACACCACAGTTCAAAAGCATCAATTCTGTGGCGCTCAGCTTTCTTTATAGTGCAGCTCTCACATCCGTACATGACCACTGGAAAAACCATAGCTCTGACTAGATGGCCCTTTGCTGGCAAAGGAATGTCTCTGTTTTTTAATATGCTAAGTTGGCCATAGCTTTTCTTCCAAGGAGCAAGCATCTTTTAATTTCATGGCTGCAGTTGTCATCTGCAGTGATTTTGGCACTCAAAAAATAAAGTCTGTCACTGTTTCCATTGTTTCCCCATCTATTTGCCATGAAGAGATGGAACTGGATGCCATGATCTTAGTTTTCTGAATGTTGAGTTTTAAGCCAACTTTTTCACTCCCTTTCATTTTCAGTCAAGAGGCTCTTTAGTTCCTCTTCACTTTTTGCCATAAGGGTGGTGTCATCTGCCTATCTGAGGTTATTGATATTTCTCCCAGCAATCTTGATTCCAGCTTGTGCTTCATCCAGCCTGGCATTTTGCATAATATACTCTGCATATAAGTTCAATAAGCAGGGTGACAATATACAGCCTTGATATACTCCTTTCCCGATTTGGAGCCAGTCTGTTGTTCCATGTCCAATTCTAACTGTTGCTTCTTGACCTGCATACAGATTTCTCAGGAGGTAGGGAAGGTGGTCTGGTATTCTTGTCTCTTGAAGAATTTTCCACAGTTTGTTGTGATCCACACAAAGGCTTTGATGTGGTGAGTAAAGCAGAAGTAGATGTTTCTACTTACAGGATCATCTCCTTTTTATTAGAAAAATTGTTTCTTAAACCTGCTTGCTATCTTATCAAACTATTTTGCCAATTCTCCTTCACTACTTAACTTCTGGAAATAGAGGTCTGCTTTTGTGGATAATTAAAACCCAGCAATTCCAACAATTATAAATAATTCCAAATAGTGATTTTTTTTTTAGTAGAACAAGATCATTTTCACGTGATCAGAAACACAGAGTGTTCCTCAGCACCCCCCAAATTATCCCTAGTGCTGATGTTTCTATACTGAATGGTTTATTTTGGGGAGGGAGAGAAGAATGAATAGTCTCAGATTTCTGTTAGCAATCATCAAAATCATCCTAAATGTTGGTGGAAACTGGTCCACAGACTGGGCCAGATGGTCCAGGAGGCAGCATGCTTCCCACACATCTTACTTAATTAGGTCATCAAACTGTGTTGGAAATTTGGATACAGTTGGACCCCATGTGACTACAGAGATAAAGGCAACAAAAGCTGCATATATTTCTTAAAGGCAAAACTCTGACTGGTTTTGTTGTCTTTTTTCAACTGAGTATATAACAAGATTTTGATATGTATTCAAAAAAAAAACCACATTGCTAATTATAACTTACTTTGCAAATTCAATTTTTCACATGTAGTGGTGGATAGATCAACAGGACATTTATATACATCTCCCATTCGGTTCTTAGGAAAGCCACTCCATGGTGAACCAACCAGTAACCTAGAAATAGGGATTTTATTTTCCATTAGACATTAAATGTTAGCTATAGTTTCTTAAAGGTAAAGCTGACCACAAAACAGTAAAAAATCCACATTAAATTTCAGTTTAATAAGTAGACAGTTTCTATTTGCTCAGCTATAACTTGTTCTTTTTCTTTTCTTCTTAGCTGATGAAGAAATTGATGAACATCTGCAGTGCCACTGTCTTGCCACAATACCTGGGAGGTCTCTCTAAAGCATTTCTGTCCAATGGAAATATAATGCAAGTCACAAATGTGAGGCACATATGTAATCTTAAGTTTTCTAGTGGCTGCATCAAGAAAACCAAGAAAAAAGCAACAGATGAAATTAACTTATTTAAATAATATATTTTATTTAACTCAGTATATCCATACTAACTTGCTATCAATATTAAAATTACTGAGCTATTTAACATTCTTTTTCCATACTAAGTGCTTGAAATTCAATGTGTATTTTATATTTTAAGCACAATCAAGTAACATATCAAGTGCTCAGTAGCCACAGGTGGCTGCTGCTGCTGCTAAGTCG
Source organism: Ovis canadensis (assembly GCF_042477335.2). Lineage (NCBI taxonomy): Eukaryota > Metazoa > Chordata > Mammalia > Artiodactyla > Bovidae > Ovis > Ovis canadensis. Next base: position 39,093,503 of record NC_091260.1, read on the forward strand.
CTTCAGTCGCGTCCAATTCTGTGCGACCCCATAGACGGCAGCCCACCAGGCTTCCCCATCCCTGGGATTCTCCAGGCAAGAACACTGGAGTGGGTTGCCATTTCCTTCTCCAATGCATGAAAGTGAAAAGTAAAGGTGAAGTCGCTCAGTCGTGTCCGACCCTCAGCGACCCCATGGACTGCAGCCTTCCAGGCTCCTCCATCCATGGGTTTTCCAGGCAAGAGTACTGGAGTGGGTTGCCATTGCGTGGCTACCATATTGCTCAGTATAGCTCTAAAGAATGAAATAATATTAAAACCTAAAGCAAGAACTAACATTTGTTGAGTGTCTTCCATGCCCTGAGCACTTTCATATGTTATTTAGGGAGCATAAGTTATCTAAGTGGCTTTATGTTTTACTGTCTATATAAGGGAATGCTCAGCAAAAATACAGAGTGAGTATACTGTGGGTCTCTCCTTATGTGCATTGTGTTTATAGCTGGAATACAGAAGCAGAGGTCAGAGATATGTGCTAACATTTTCCTTTTGGATAGTTTCACTTCCTACAGAGCTTTCCAAAAAGATACTAAGCATTTCCTTGTAGAATAACGGGACATTTCTGGCCAAGAATGGACAGAAAGAGTCCATTTAACAGTCTGATCTTTAGAAACTCCTGTAGGTTAACTACTCAGCAGCAACCAGTAACTAAGGAAGCATATTTGACTCAATGTTTTTTCCTTGTCAAAGTTGGGAAAGATTAGATTATTGATTTATGAAACTGAAATTCTTTCATGATACTTCTGTCTAAATATTTTGTCATTACTGATTAAACAAAATGTGCTCAATTAAGTGCTATAGTGAACTAAGAGAAGTCTAAGGCACGTTTATGTCTACTAAATGTAGTAAAACTGTTTTAAAAAATAACAAATAAAAAATAATAATCATAATGAATGGAAAGATATCAATAAATTGCTCTTCTTGAAAAAAATTTAAACGGTCAAAGGAAGCTAACATGGACATGGAAGGATGAAGCTGGTAGCTGGCATTCTTATCAGAGGGAGCAGCATAAACAATCATGGAAAGAGCGAAATACAAATTATTTTGAAAGAGTTAATGATTCAGTAATAATCGTCTCCCCTTATCTTATACAAATATTCTCAAGCAAGTATTTTGTAGAGGATTCTAGAAGACTTTAAACCAGTTAACTTTGATTACAGTTAGAGTTGCAAGTTTTTGTCTTCTCATGAGTAGATAACTTTACCTAATTTATCTGTTAAAATATTGTCTATAGAAACCATCTACAAGACAAAAAGACCGCCTAATGAATAGGAGAAAATATTTGCAAATGCTAAGACCGATAAGGGATTAATGTACAAAATATAGAAACAGCTCCTACAACTCAACATCAAAGGGGAAAAAAAAAAACTAAAAAAAGGGCAGAAAACCTGAATATACATTTTACAAAGAAGACATACAGATGGCCAACAGGCACACAAAAAGATCCTTAAGATCATTAATTACCACAGAAATGCAAATTAAAACCACAATGAAATATCACTTCATACCTGTCAGAATAGCTATCATCAAAAAGACCACAAATAAGGAATGTTAGTGAGGATACAGAAAAAAAGGGAACTCTACGACACTGTTGGTGGTAATGTAAATTGGTGCAGTCACTGTGAAAAACTGCGGAGGTTGCACAAAAATGAAAAACTGAACTATCTTATGACCCAGCGATTCTACTCCTGGGTGTATACCTGGAAAAAAAAAATGAAAATGCTCATTTGAAAAGATATGTGCACATCAATGTTCATAGCAACATTATTTACAATTGTCAAGATATAAAAGCAACCTAAGTGCCCATCAATAGATGATTGGATAAAGAAATGTGGCATATACATATACGCACATACATACATACACACATATGTAGGTAAAGAGTCTGCCTGCAGTGCAAGAGAGTTGGTTTGATCCCTGGGTCCAGAAGATCTCCAGAGAAGGGAATGGCAACCTACTCCAGTATTCTTCCCTGGAGAATTCAGTGGACAGAGGAGCCTGGAGGGCTGCAGACAGTCGCAAAGAGTTGGACATGACTGAGCAACTTTGACTTTCACATACACCTACAGTGGAATACTACTTAATCATAAAAAGGATGCCATTTTTATTATCAAACTTTATTTTAAAAATTTAGCATGCAGTCTATTTGATTGAATGAATTTTTAACTATAGAATATAGTTGGTCTGCTATAGGATAATGCAGCTCACATCACAAGTTCAACTTAAACCTTGAATTTGGAGTAAAGCACATAAGACTCTTGCTAAATGTCCTCAATCACCACTTTGTTGCCCTTTGGGGAAAGAAAATCCAGAGGTAGTGGTTGGAGATAGATGCTGCTGCTGCTGCTGCTAAGTCACTTCAGTCGTGTCCGACTCTGTGCGACCCCATGGACTGCAGCCCACCAGGCTTCCCCATCCCTGGGATTCTCCAGGCAAGAACACTGGAGTGGGTTGCCATTTCCTCCTCCAATGCATGAAAGTAAAAAGTGAAAGTGAAGTCGCTCAGTCATGTCTGACTCTTAGCGACCCCATGGACTGCAGCCCACCAGGCTCCCCCATCCATGGGATTTTCCAGGCAAGAGTACTGGAGTGGGGTGCCATTGCCTTCTCCAGGGAATAGATGCTACTTAAGTAGAATTCCACACGAGCTATTTTAAAATGTAAACTGTTTTCAATCTGAATTTTTGATTAATTTTCAGCTAATAATTTCTAATGGTAACATTATAACAAGGTTTTATAAACATGCATCTGTAATTTTTATTTTAGTCACAAATACAGTTTTTTTGCCGAAAAAAGAGAAAAAATGACATTTTGCCATTTGAAACAACATAAATGGACTTGAAGGTATTATGCCAAGGGAAATATGTCAAACAGAGAAAGACAAATACTGTGAGATATCACTTATATGTGGACTCTAAAAAAATAAAACAAACTAGTGACTATGACACAAAAGAAACAGACTCATGGATATAGAGAAGAAACTAGTGGCAACCAGTGGGGAGGGGGAGGAGGAGGCACTGTTATGTATAAAACAAACAAGCTGTAAGGATACATAGCACCATACAGGAAATAAAGTCAATACTTTATAATAACTCTAAATGGAATATAACCTTTAAAAACTGTGAACCACTATGTTGTACACCTGAAACTTTTACATTTGTTAATGTAATGTTGTACCTCAACTATACCTCAATTAAAAAGTAACACATCAAAATATTGCCTATAAAGAGGAATGCAATAGCACCAGACATATAGGTTAAGATTTCTGAAAAAGATAGAAATGGATATGTTGGCTATAAGTCCCAATATTTGGCTTAGTGAAGGAAGAGAATCAAGGAGCAGGATTTGTAGTGCATGTTTGAGCAGATCTGATGTTCTTCAAGTTCATGACAACTCAGAGAAAATTAGGAAACTTATGAGAATTCTGTATTGTAAAAACTATCTTCCAGCAGCTTGATTTTCTCCATTTGTACAAGTCTGTGGTCTTCATTCCATAGTGGGACTATACAGAATTACCTCTAATCTTTGTGTGCAGGATACATTTTAAAATTTAAGAAAGAGACTGAAAAATGAAAAAGGATATATATACATATAAAATGGAATCAACTTGCTGTACATTTGAAACTAACAACATTATAAATCAACTATGATAAAAAAATTTTTTTAATTAAAAAAAGAAAGAAAGAGATAATTTGGCCTTTGCTTTATTTTCCAGGCCTGTTTTCTTCTACTTCCCTGAAATTCTGTATTTTAGTCATTAGACTCTGATCTGGTGGAGCAGCTGGGTTCTTCTTGCTTCTAAACTTTAACATGTGCTGTTCCCTGACTGGAAAAATTTTGCTCATTACTTAGTTCTCCCATTAGACAACCACTTCCTCCAAGAAGTCACCTGGTTCTTCTACATTTGAGCAAGGTAGATTGCCTAAGTAATTTCTTAGCCTCTGAGCTTTTCATCACATTACCCTGTAAGGGCCTGCTCCCTGACTAAATACCACTCACCCCCACCCCTGCCCCCCATGGAGGAAAAGTCCATGGGGACTAGGAATCCTGCCTATAGCACTGAGTGACTAGGTGTCAAAGGAATGAATGAAAAAAACGAGTGAAGAAACAAATGGGTGATTGAGTCAACATTATTTTTTAAAATTTCTATTAGAGTTTAGTTGATTTGCAATGTTGTGTCGATTCTACATTATTACCTGGCGCTTCCCTTGTGGCTCAGCTGGCAAAGAATCCACCTGCAATGTGGGAGACCTGGGTTTGATCCCTGGGTTGGGAAGATCCCCTGGAGAAGGGAAAGGCTACCCACTCCAGTATTCTTGGACTCTATAGTCCATGGGGTCACTAACAGTCAGACACAACTGAGCGAATTTCACACACACACACACACGAGAATTCTCTTGTTAAGGAAAAGTTGAATAGAAAATTTTTATTTCTTTTTGTCTGAATTAAAGATAAAACAAGCAAAATAAGAGGTGAAAAAACTCCACCGAGTTGAGAAGAAAGCATTATATGGGTACTCTTCGGTCAATTGCTCCTGATTCAGTCTCCACGTAGCTACCACGTGTCAGACGCACATCTTTAGTTTTTAAACAAAGGCTGACTGTGGAGTCTGTAGGGAACAACATAGCACCTTATAGCAAGAATCTATAACAAAAAGTGTGGCTTTGCCCCTTTAAACTGTGGGAATTTATATTAATGACAGCAAATCTTACAACAACTGATGCTGTATAGGAGGCTTTCTGAACATTATTAAGTTCCTTTGCCAAATGGGTCTGAGATTATTTTATCTCCATTTTATAGATGGAATCGCCGAGAGAGACGAGCAACTTACTAATATTCACATGGGTCGTGAAAGCCAAGCATAACTGATTCTGACATCCAAGCTCTTAACCCTTAGGCTATTTATTCTCTTTCCTAAATAGTGGCAAGAAGGCCTGGCAAAGGGCCCAGGTTGGGAAAACTGTCTGAACAGATGAGTCGGCTTCCAGAATCATAAAGGAGTAAAAACTGGAAACTGAGGGTCAGACACACACCTACTGAGACGTGGGTTGTAGGCCCTGGATGTGCTGTGTACAGTCAGGTAAGAACAGCATGTGTTCAGACAGTACCAAGCATGATCATTCAGGCAGCTTCTGTTGTACACCTTTCCTATCTATCCTTAGCTTATTCCAGAGAAACACACCGAGAAACATAAGTTGAGTGCTTCTCAGCTAAAATTTAATCATTTTGTTCTTCTGGGCCTCCAGCCGTAGAGCTGCATCACTAGCTACGCGTTTTCTCAGTGAGAAAGCTCGAAAGGCCACCTGCTGTTTCCTAGTAAGTCTTCCCTGGACACTGTCTCGGCCTCCCTTCCACCTCACCCCAGAATTCAGGGTTGGATAACCTCATGGTGCTGGGGGGTTATGACATCTCTACCACCACCGTGAGAATTAGGGTCCCTGCCCCTGCTCCCATTCATCAGACAAGAAGAAATGAAGCCTCTGTGCAGCTATATGCCATTTAATGAGAAATTCATGACAGGGCTTGAGAGTCTCACACAGAATGCATAGAAATCTCTGGCGGCACCACCCCATATTAAACTCTTACCACAAAACAGTAGAGGACAGTGGCAACCAGACCATCATGTCTGTTGAAGAACAGCAATGGTGTTCTCACTGTGTATGACTCATTCTTTAACTACTGAGAACCACATTAGTAAGTAGGTAGTCATAGGTCATACTAGCGATTACAGGGAAGGTTTGAAAATCCACTGCCCACCTCCTTTTTTGGCAGTGTTTCCAGCAGATTCTCCTCCTGTCTTGCATCCAGTGAAATCCTCGTTCCTGACAACTCTCCCTCAAAAGGAGAGGTTATGACATCACCCGTGGCTACGCCGAGGGAACTGTGACATTCTCAAATTAATCAGACAGGAAGATGAGGGAGGCAGGTATATTTATCTACAAAAGTTTATGTAATCAGCTAGAGCAGGAAGAAACATGCAGGGAGAGAACGTTATAAAGGTGGGGGACAAGACACCTCAGCGGGTAAACTAAGTGTGGCGAAGCCTCTCTGAAGTAACAGATTTAATTTAACCACAACCAGGCAAAGAGCTGCATGAACAGTTGTGTGTGCTGATTCTCAAAACAGAACAAAATCCCAAGATATAAACTTCTCTTTTCCTACAGTGAAACTGGGAATTCTTCCAAGACTACTTAAAATAACACTTACTGTTCAATTATCTTGTGGGAAAATAGTGATTATATAGAGTTCCAAAACATAGCCAATTTGCCCACCTCCAGTGGAATTCAAAATACTTTGTTTAGTTAGTAAATAGTATTTATGGTGGTGTAGGTAGTTTTAAACCCACAATCCAGGGGCTGTTATAAATATCTTCCTTTGGTCTGTGAGTCTCTAAACTCTCCAAGCATTTCTTTGATACTAGAGATTTTCCCAGAGATTACCAACAGAGGTGCACTTAAAATACTAGGGCAAAGCATGTTTTATTTGATTAAATACATGTTTCTTGAGGTCCTAGGAGACTGACATGTTGTACAACTCTAAGGAGTTCCATTCCCACATGAATGGTGTACCTGGGCCTTGTGCAGTGTACAACCTGTGAAGCTGTACATGGTAGCCAGGCAAACTATGTGCCAGACTCAATTCTAGGCACTGGGGATACATTAGTGACTATAAATTAGTCAAAAATTTACGGCCCCAGACTTCTCTGGTGGTACAGTGGATAAGAGTCTGCCTGCCAATGCAGGGGACTTGGGTTCTATCCCTGGTCTGGGAAGATTCCACATGCATGGAGCAGATATACCCACGCTGCACAACTCCTGAGCCTGCATTCTAGAGCTGGAATGCCTGTAGCCCTTGTGCTACAGCTGCTGAAGCCCATGCACCTAAAGCCTGTGCTTCACGACAAGAGAAGTCATCAAAATGAGAAGCTGCAACAAATAGGGGCCCCATTTGCCTCTGCTAGAAAGCCCATGCCCAGTACAACTAAAAATAAATAAACATATTAATAAATACATAAAATTAAAAAAATTATGGCCTCACAGAAGTTACCTTCTAGGGGGGAAAAACAGACAATAAACGTAATGAGCAAGTAAGACATATGGTAATGGTGATCAGTACTTTGTGGGACAAGTGAGGAGGGCAGAGTCAAGAGCGTGGGGTGGAGGGTGTTGCAATCTTTATTAGGAGGGCCAGGAAAGTGTCACTGAGGAGGTGACGTTTACGTAAAGAGTTGAAGGAGGGAAAGGAGTAACATCTTAAGACTCTGGTGGAAGAGAAGTCCTGACTATGAGAACAACAGGTGCAAAGCCCTGTGGCTGGTACAGAATGCACGAGGGGGAAATGGTGGGAGATGAGGTCATGTTAGTAATGGGCCTGGATCACAGATAGCCTTGTATGAAATTGTAAGGACTTGTTTTTTCCTCTGAGTGGAAATATGAGAAAGCCACTGGAGGGTTTTGAGCACGGTATTGAGACGATCTGACACTTTTTAGGAGGATTTTGAAGGTTCCTCCGTTGAGAATGATTGCATGGGAGTGGAGGTGGAGCAGGTGAAGCACTTAGAAGGCACGTGGCACGATGCAGGCAAGAGCTGATGCCAGGCTCCTGTGGGGCTGGCAGAGGGAAGGTGGTGACAAGGTGGTAACAATATATTGTAAATTTATTTTGAAGGTAGGACCAGCAGTATTTCTTGAGAAGTTAGTTTTTGAATGAAAACAAAGCAAAGGGTAACCCCAAGGTTGTCGGCAAGAATTAAAAGTAACCAAGTGGCCATTGTCAGATAAGGAGGATATGGTCAGTAGAGCAAGACTCCAGCAAAGGAAGCTCAGAAGTTCAGAGGGAGGTATTTTCAGTTGGAAATGTCTATCAGCCACCCACAGAGTTGTTTTGTCTGGCAGTAGAAGCCTACTAAATGTAACACCCACATTAAGATGAGGCATTTCAAAGCCTATAGCTTATAAATAAATATGAATATTATTCCTTATACTGTTTAGTTCCAGGCCACTGACAACACAAGGAATCCAGTGAGTTCCATATGGCTACTTGCTTGGAACATAAAAGGAGTTTGTCATGGGAAGAATTCACCTGTAACGATTTCCCATCTCTAGGAAGGAAGAAGACAGGTAAGAGTTCATTTTTAGCTCTTGGTTGGGAAGCACTGCTACTATAATTTATGAGCTAAACTCTAGCATATGTTTCAAGGCAATTTCAGCCTCCTGGCCTCATTGTGCTGCCCCAGACTTCTCTGGCTGCCAGGCTGCTTCCTCAAACAGTGGGATGGCTACATCCTCAAGATCTTTCAGTCCCCCGACGCAGAGTCCACTGACCCCATTATTGCTAGAACATCTTAAGCCTATAATAGTTTTATCTCACAAAACCCTGGAAATCAGCTCTTGAACTGGAAGCAAATGAATCAATAAAAACTGATTCTGTTACACTGACGCATCCAACATGAAGTTTTCCTGAAGTTAAAATAAAAAGCCAAAACAATCAATTTAATGCCTTGTGACGATATAAATTCCACATGCTTGTGCCCCGGTGGGGAGGAAAGGAATGCTTTTAAGGTCACACATTTTTATGTCTCAAAATCCATGAGACAGTACCTTTTAAATAGATGCTTCAGCAGATAGCTATCAATGGAAAGAACTGGAAAAGCAACAATATTTGTAAACTATAGTTTATAAGGCACATAAGGAAATATTCCTGTTTCCATATAAAGAAATCCAACTCTAAGAGTTTGATTGGCAACAGAGCCTAGATGTGCACCTACGTCCTTTCACTCCAAACCTCCAGTTCTTTCTGTCATACTAAGCTGGCTTAGAACCCTTCCAGGAGAGCTATCACTGTGGTTCCATCATCTGGGTCCTAACCAAATTAACAAATAGGTCCCACCTATGCCACTTCGCATTTACCAGATCCTTCTTAAGACAGAGTCAATGGATGGAAAGTTTCAGACAAGTATCCACCAGAAAGGGGGGGGGGGGTGCGTGAGAATGTGTGTGGGAGTGTGTGTGTGAGTGGGTGTGGGAGTGTGTGTGTGAGTGTGTGTGTGTCCCAGCATCATCATGAATGAACTTGTTCTGAAAACAGACCTTCAGGCATTAACACAGAGGGAAGCTTAAAACGATAAAACTAGGTGGTGAGTGAGGCTAAATGTGAAAAACTGATTCTTTTGAAAAAACCCTGATGCTGGGAAAGATTGAAGGCGGGAGGAGGAGGGGCCAACAGAAGATGAGAGGGCTGGATGGCATCACCGACTCAATGGACATGAGTTTGGGAAAACTCCGGGAGTAGGTGATGAACAGGGAGGCCTGGTGTGCTGCAGACATGACTGAGCAACTGAACTGAACTGACTGAGGCGGCGAGGCATGGAGGATTTTCACAGATCATTGAAGGTCTCCAGAGTCTCTGGCTCAGAAGATCTATTCCATAGGCAAGTCACAAAAGGTGGGCATGTATGTGTGACCCTGTTTGTGGATACACCTACAAATTTGTGTCCAGAGCTGGGGAAGGAAGAAGTTAGTTGGAGCAGGGAATATTTAAAGTGCCCTTTCTAATATAATGCAAATCATTGAAAAAAATGTAGCCATAAAGATGATTTTAACTTAGTGGAAAAAAATTAGCAACTATGGTGTGACAAAGATAGGTAAATCAACACTGGAGTGGTCTACGGGGCTCTAAAAGGAACTTGGTTGCCTATCTACCCTGGCCCTACTGCCAGCCATGGGAAAGTCATTGTTGACAGGAGACACACCACTTTGTAGACCTAGTAATAGTGTTAGTTTAAGTATATGACAATAGCATAATAATTAGCCATAAAAATATTAATGGTAAGTTTTCTAAACTTAAAAATACAAGAATATATTACAGTCAGACTTCTAAGCCTTTGTAGAGTCAAAAATATGACTAAGTTAGAAGTTGGTGAAAATAACTGAAATGTAATAGAACAAAAAGAAATATATATGTCATGGATTTAAAATAAAGCCAAACCTTATGAATAAACAAAGTAAGCATGTTAAATGGCACTGCCAGAAAAACCTAATAGCAAGAGAATTTTATCTTTATGAAGAGATATAAAGGATGATATTGGATTTTATCTTTATGAAGAGATATAAAGGATGATATTGGCTGATATCTAAAGGCTGTATAATGAAAGACAAAGATGATTATTTTGGAAAAGGGATCAGAACAGCATTCTTGGCCAGGAAGAAGAAGAAATGGACAAAAATTAATCTAATATTGCATGGGAGCTAATCCGTGACAGAAGAGAAATGGCTGAGGAGGAAGTGGTGGGTGGACAGAGGTGGGGAGGAACGAGTCATTAAAAATCCTGATTTTGCTTCTAGATGTGTTTACACAGAGCTCAATGGCACCCCACTCCAGTACTCTTGCCTGGAAAATCCCATGGACAGAGGAGCCTGGTAGGCTGCACTTTTGGGGTCACTAAGAGTCAGACACAGCTGAGCGACTTCACTTTCACTTTTCACTTTCATGCATTGGAGAAGGAAATGGCAAACCACTCCAGTGTTCTTGCCTGGAGAATCTCAGGGACAGGGGAGCCTGCTGGGCTGCCATCTATGGGGTCGCACAGTTGGACACGACTGACGCGGCTTAGCAGCAGCAATGAGAGTATCTCATATATGCACAGTAGTTTAGTTTTTGAAGTGCTTTACTTTTATTCTCTCACAAGGCACTAAAAACTTCTGGTTTGGTCAGGATGCCTTTTTCTTTGTGATCCAGAGAGGCTCTGTTACTCTTCCAAAGTCACCCAGCTGATGGTGGGGAAGCTGAGGATAAAAACCCTTTTGTTCTAGCTCTTGGCTCATCTGACAAATCTCTGTCTATCAGAGAATGAAAAGACAGATGGGAACTGTCATCCCCGGTAACACTTTTTATAACAATTTTTAATTCAAAATGCTGAATGAAGTTCATCTTACTTTATAAACTTCACATGAAAATTATATTTAAATATTATTTATAAATGCCAATTACATTCTCCCATGTTCTTCCCTGGACACTTGAAAAAACATGCCCACTTGGAACACCTTATTTCTGTACTAATCTGTGTGTGTGCATGCTAAGTCACATCAGTCGTGTCCAACTCTTTGAGACTTTATGGACTGTAGCCCACCAGACCCCTCGGTCTGTGGGATTCTCCAGGCAAAAGTACTGGAGTGGGTTGCTATGCCCTCTTCCAGGGGATCTTCCTGACTCAGGGATTGAACACGTGTCTCTTGTGGCTCCTGCACTGCAGGTGGATTCTTTACCTCTGAGCCACCGGGGAAGCTGCTTGTAGTAATCTACCCTATGCATATTACTTCTTAGCTCTGTAAACTTAGACGACTAACAAAGCTTTCTAAGTCTCACCCCTTTATCACTTATAAAATGGGTAATAATTTGACAAAACCCTTAGAGTCATCATGAGTATTATGTGTTGGCTAAGAATTTACTAGTACTGATATTGCCAATATACTATATGACATAATCATTGCTGTTTGTGCAGAATTGAATGTTACTTCTCTATTGTTTATCTAAAATTCCCTTATAAGAGGTATCTCATACACCCTGTTATATTTATAATACACATAATGCTTTGCTATAATTTTTCTTACTTAAAAAGTAGAATCTATAATATGTATAGATGGAAGGGTTTTTATTTTTGGCTATGAAATATGTTCAGGGCTTCCCTGATGGCTCAGTGGCAAAGAATCTACCTGCAATGCAGGAGACACAGGAGATGCAAAAGTATAATAAATAAAACCCAGCAAAGGACTCGAGAGCATTTTGTTAAAATCTTATACATCCCTGTGCAAAATATGCCTATACATTCTTAGGAACATGGGGCACATGGAACAGATAAAGTTTGTACCTTGAAATAGCAGAGTGTGACTTAAGAAAACTCTTCCCTGGGTTGGGAAGATCCCCTGAAGGAGGAAATGGCAACCCACACTAGTACTCTTGCCAAAAAATTCCACGGAGAGAGGAGCCTGGCGGGCTCCAAAGGGTCACAGAGTTGGATATGACTGAGCAACTGAGTGAGCATGACACAATTCATTATATTTCTCCTTTTAAAGAGCAAGTGTGCACTGGTCCTCACTACAACAAGAAAATACATTTCAACAACTGGAAATACCCTCAATCCCAGACAGTCCTCGTCACACAAGAGATTGCAGTGTTCTAAGATTTTTGAGTCATACAATGAGTTCAGATGATTCTTGAGACAGGCCCTCAGATTAGACAAACAGAAACAGTACGTATCACCACAAGCTTCCAGGAAATGACTTTAAATGTATCACAGTCCTTTGTACAACTGTGATAAGGATTGCACCACCCACATCTGAACATCCTGTATATAAAATGACGGCTCCAAAGTAGGGTGACCCTTTGCCTACACTGGAGGGAGAACAGACCACAGCTTTACTTACAGGAAGAAGAGTGCTGTGGAGCTCTACTTGGGAGGTAATCATGCTTTTAAAATCATCCAGCTCATAAGAGACCATGAAAAAGTTTCAGGAACTTTCAAAGCATATCACTACTGTTTTTAAAGTAAAAGTCCACAGTGTAATAAAAGTATAATAAATAAAACCAGCAAAGGATTCATGATCACTTTGTTAAAATCTTATAGATCCCTGTGCGAAATATGCCAATACATTCTTAGAAACATGGGGCATATGGAACAGATAAAATCTGTACTTTGAAAATAGCAGAGTGTGACTTAAGAAAACTCAGGCTAGAGCTTTAAGTGAGTTTTCAGAGGGCAGGAAAGAGCTGAGAGATGAAGTTTGGGTTCAACAAGACAGACTGTAAAGAAAGTCAAAGTGAGCTGAGGAGAAAACTACCAGCACAGCAGCTTTATTTTTGTACTCCGTTTTTACAGTAAGGGAGTTAAAAAAATAGAGAGAGATGTGTGTGAGTATTACATATATAAAGTCTAAGGGAAAAAGACTCATAGTTATTAAAGGAATTCATAGTAATATCACTTTCTGTGCCCAAAGTTAACTTGATTAATATCAGAAGGAAAGTTAATGTTAAAACAGTCTTTCCCACATCTGCTACTCCCATAATGTCTGTGTGATTGTCATAAATTAGGAGTGGGGAGGGGCACAGTGCCAACTGTCAAAACAAATAGGCCATTCTGGATTCCAGGTTTCATAGTATTTTCCTTGATCCTGAGAGTCATGAAAGCTGCTGGTCCTAACCTCGGCCACCCCAGCACTGCAGCGTGAAAACCCACTCACACCTGGATCCTGCCCCAGCCCTGCCCTCTGGGCAAGGAACCCAGGTGGTGTCAACTAGTGAGAGCAGTCAGGAAGGAGCCCTGTCCCTCTAGCATCTCAGGTCTCAGGAAGGGAAAATGAGCTCTCGACAGTAAGTTAATACAGCAAGTGGCACTAGAGGAACGCAAATGCTGTTGACTATGGGGGTTGGCCTTTATGCCCCTGCATTATTCATGGCTGCCTGATCTGCACATCCATCCTCCTCACAGACTCTATTCCACACGCCTTAAAGTCAAGGTCCATGCTTTATACTTTCTGCCCCTCATATAGCATCCAGCCTGTGGTGCATTAGATCACATCCATGACTTGGATGTTAGGGGGCCAGATCAGGGAGGGACCTAGGCTAGCATGTCAGGCCAGCTTATGTTCTCTTTTCTTCCTGCTTCACACCCCCACAGGGTGTAGCCCCCAGGTAAGACCTCCCCTTCTCTGCTTCCTGGGGATGGAGTACGCACATACCAGCTGGTGGTTATACTAGGCTTGAGGAAAGAAGTCCTTGATAAGCCTTACCATACATCTAACAGAAAGCTCTGTGTTGACGTATCTTTCCGTAATGTCCTGAGAAGGTCAAGGCAGGATTTAGAAATGTCTGGTGTCCTTGGTCTTGAAACAACCCTGTCAGCACCAGATTCTCACCACAAATTAATACATTTGTCTTTTTAAACATTTTTATTTTATATTGGAATACAGTTGGTTAGCAATGTTATGTTAGTTTCAGGTGTCCAGCAAAGCGATTCATTTATACATATGCATACATCTATTCTTTTTCAAATTCTTTTCCCATTCAGGTTATGACCTAGTATTGAGCAGAGCTCCCTGGAATGTGTTTGTCTTCTAGCAATGCTTTCTGCACTTAAAGGGAATCCTGGAGAGAGAAAGGAGACAGGGCCCACTTGGCCAGGACTCTGCCTGCTAGATCTCTGTCACCTGTGTCTCTTTGGGTAACTTCCAACCCACAAAGTGGCCAGTGGCTGAGCTGCCAGCAATCCTTGACATCTCTAATAGCATCTATTGCTGATGGTGGCTCTTTCTCTGCCCCAGAAAAACTGTTACTTAAAAAGAATCACCTCAAGTTTAATGCCAGGTTGTCCTCAGCAAGGCCAAGCTTACGAAGTGGACCATCAGAACTTGTCTGAAGGTCTTGTTCAGCTTCTATGTCAGTCAGTCTACAAGACATCACTTTGTAGACTACCTCGAGTGAACCAGGTAGAACTAGGACTTTCATTCAGTAATCAAGAAAATAATTACTGACCCTCTACTCCACAGCAGCTGCCACTCTGGGTTCTGAGCACACACCAGTGCCCAAAGCAAGGTGCCTACACTCAGAGACAGAGCAGAAGATGGGTCATGGGTGTACAAACACATAAAGATAATTTCAGACAGTAACAATGGCTATTCAGAAAATAAAAGGCTAGAGACGACTGAAGCGGTTGTGAAGTGCTAATTCAGACAGGTTGGTTCCGAAAGGTCTCTTTGAAAAGGAGGCATTTGAGTTGAAACTGAGAGATAAGAGCCAAGATCTTCCGAAGACAGTCCCTTCTAGGAGAAAAGCAGTGCACCAAAGCTCTGAAGCAGGAACGAGTTAATACTCTTCTGCTTGTTCACCTCCAATCTTAAGACCCAGCTCAGGATTCACCTCCTCTACGATGCCTTCACAGACATACTACGCTCTTGAGTATCATTTCATTTTGTTTCCCTATCATACAGATAGGCACGCACCTAAATGTCAATCATTGGGATCCTGAATGTTTGTTGGAATTCCACTTTTTTAGAGCACCAGACATAAGTTCATGAAGGAAAAGGGGTATAAATTATAGCCCTTATTTGATAAGCTAATAACTGCCTATTTAATCATCAGAAAAATCTCTAAATGAGCCAGGATCTGCCGGGAGTTTTCTGCTGCAACAGGGAGCATGAATGTTTGCAGGGACCCTTGGTTACCTGGAGTAGGGAATGCTGACTTTAAATGAAGCCAGTAGACAAAGCTTTGCTGAAAGAGAAAATGTAGGGAACAATTCTGCCATCTAGAAATGGTCCAGAGGTAGCATTAGCTAGTAGAACACTTATAAAACCTAATGGATACCAGTTTACAGAGTAAGGAAGGAAGACAAATCTGTCCATCTACCTACCTGTCTTATCTGTTTATCTATCATCAAATGGTCAAAATCTTGTATTATGAATTCACAAAGGAATATTTAGAGAAAACTTTCTATCGAGGTTTTTTTTTTTAAAGTACTTTTAAGTCATTCCATTAATTATCAATCCGATATTTACCAAGTCTGAAAGAAAAATTCTTCATTTAAGGATATTTGAGGGCTACCAATTAATAACATTTTCATGCATCAATCTGAACAAGCAATTGTAGTCAGATATTAAATTTATTTAATGACTTTACTGAAAAGATAAAGAATGTTCTTACCAGTTGCCTTTTGGATTTATAAACTGCTGCACTGCATAGCCAAACTGTTCACTTGAAGGACCAGAAAATATCTTTGCTTTTGGGAGACCAACGTTGTATGCCACACAACAGTTTAAAATGCCTATTAGAGAAAAATGAAAACAGTCCATATTTACATTTTGTGAATATATGGTTGTAATATAATTCTCAAAGGCCACTTAAAAAAAAACTGGTTGAAATAATAATTATTCTCCATCAATGTTTACCAAGAGTTTTAAGTATTAATTTGAGGCCCTGGAAGCAAGCTAAATACGTTATGTGCACGATTCACTATTTCATTTGGCCTCATGGCAACTCTAGAATATGATTGCTATTATTATACTTGCTTTGCAGAAATTTCTGAAGTTGTTGGAAATACAGGTAGAAAGTCAAAAGGGAAGGCCAGGATAAGGCTGTCTGATTGAAGAGCTTGAACTCTTAAACCACATATTACCTTTACAGATTCTTAAGTAACTCTGGTTCTATTTGTCCTTCCTAATGAAAGAAGACTCTAAGCCACCCGAAGGCAGGGTCAGAGGGTTATCTTCTATTTCTCCTGAAAATCTTGACATGAACTCTATATGAAATGTCTGCTGGAAAAACATTGCTGACTACATCAAAGGAGGTTAAAAAAACCACACAGCTGCTTGAAAATTGTTTCATTTCTTTCAGAAGGGATCACTTTTGAGGATGAAAATGTAGGGAAAGGGGTCATGTGTTTTATTCCAGCAGGAACTACAGAAGTGGTTTTGCTTTTTGATGTTTCTTTCTGAATACTTGAGAAACAATATTCACTTTCAAAAACAACAAAGGCCCTGATAGGATAGATCTTTTTGAAAAACCTTGTTTTTGATGGAAAGAAAAGAGGGAAAAGAGGGGGCAATGAAGACCAGCCTCTCTGACACTGATGGCATTGACACTGGCTGTACTGCATTCTGGAGAAAGAAGGTAGTGTGGACACCAATGTTCTTCATAGAGATGGGATGGGGTTTCCCAGGTGGCACTAGTGGTAAAGAACTCACCTGCCAGTACAGGAAACATAAGAGACGTGGGTTTGATTCCTGGGTTGGGAAGATCCCCTGGAGAAGGAAATGGCAACCCACTCCAGTATTCTTGCCTGGAGAAGCCCCATGGACAGAGGAGCCTGGTGGGCTACAGTCCATGGGGCTGCAAAGAGTCAGACATGACTGAATCGACTTAGTGCATAGAGATGGGAACAGGCTTCAAGCTGTTTGAGATCAGTAGTTATCTTTGTAGACACTGAAGGCAATGTGAGTCCTTCAAAACTGACATCAACTATGTCAACTGTCAACTGAAAACTATGTGTCTTCACAAAGGAATACTCTACTTTCTGGGCAACACTGAAAGTGCGTTATTGTTTCCGGCATTGACAGGATGGAGGAAAAGGGCTGGCTCTCCTATTATGCCCCTGTACTTCGGGAGCAGATTCAGAAATGTGCTCCAAAGGAATAACGAGGTCAGTAATGAAGCTTTGGGGAATGAAAGTAGTTGATGTCCCTCTTCACATGCCAAAATCATTCCACCATAGGTGTGTTCACTCAAGAGTACACAGCTCACTATTGGCTATTTTTTTTAGAAATAATGTGCTGTCAGGAAGAGAAGGACAAATAATTTTCAAACACTCTAAAGCAAACACTACACAGCTTTACATTTGCAAATTTTCTCTTTAATATCATTTTTTCAAATACACCATCCACTATCCTTTTCAGGAAATTAAATGCAAGTGAAAATAACACAGTATTGGAAGCAGAGAACCAGAACTGACATTCAGAATACTGGTGTTTCCAATCAAGAGCTTAACTTTGCCCCATAGTACAGAACTCAGTAAATCTTATTTAAATATGTTACAAATTATCTAACAAATCAGTAAAAGTTTGGGGAGGTAATGCAAACTGTCCCCCTTTAAAATATATAATGCTTGAAAAGCCGCATATGGATATATATATATATATATATATATATATATGAAATGACCTCATTTTCTCCCCATTAATTAGACATTGGCAGATCATGTCATGACATGAAATCATGATAGGCTACATTTTATCACCTAGCAGTTAAATTTTACTACATATATATATGTGTGTGTGTGTGTGTGTGTGTGCATATACATTTATATATATACTATGTGTATACATATATACATGAACATGTATCAGTTCAGTTCACTTTAGTCACTCAGTCGTGTCTGACTCTTTGCAACCCCATGGACTACAGCGCCCCAGGCCTCCCTGTCCATCACCAACTCCCAGAGTCTACCCAAACTCATGTCTATTGAGTCTGTGATGACATCCAATCATCTCATCCTCTGTCATCCCCTTCTCCTCCTGCCCTCAATCTTTCCCAGCATCAGCGTCTTTTCAAATGAGTCAGCTCTTCGCATCAGGTGGCCAAAGTATTGGAGCTCCGGCTTCAACACCAATCCTTCTATACCCAGGACTGATTTCCTTTAGGATGGACTGGTTGGATCTCCTTGCAGTCCAAGGGACTCCCAAGAGTCTTCTCCAACACCACAGTTCAAAAGCATCAATTCTTTGGCCCTCAGCTTTCTTTATAGTTCAACTCTCACATCCATACATGACTACTGGAAAAACCATAGCCTTGACTAGATGGACCTTTGTTGACAAAGTAATGCCTCTGCTTTTTAATATGCTATCTAGGTTGGTCATAACTTTCCTTCCAAGGAGTAAGGGTCTTTTACTTTCATGGCTGTAATCACCATCTGCAGTGATTTTGGAGCCCCCAAAAATAAAGTCTGCCACTGTTTACACTGTTTCCCCAACTATTTGCCATGGCACCAGATGCCATGATCTTCATTTTCTGAATGTTGAGCTTTAAGCCAACTTTTCACTCTCCTTTTTCACTTTCATCAAGAGGTTCCTTAGTTCTTCTTCACTTTGTACCATAAGGGTAGTGTCATCTGCATATCTGAGGTTATTGATATTTCTCCCAGAAATCTTGATTCCAGCTTGTGCTTCATCCAGCCCATTCTTTCTAATGATGTACTCTGCACATAAGTTAAATAAGCAGAGTGACGATATACAGCCTTGACCTACTCCTTTTCCTATTTGGAACCAGTCTGTTGTTCCATGTCCAGTTCTAACAGCTACTTCCTGACCTGCATATAGGTTTCTCAAGAGGCAGGTCAGGTGGTCTGGTATTCCCATCTCTTTCAGAATTTTCCACAGTTGATTGTGATCTACACAGTCAAAGGCTTTGGCATAGTCAATAAAGCAGAAGTAGATGTTTTTCTGGAACTCTCTTGCTTTTTCCATGATTCAGCGGATGTTGGCAATTTGATCTCTGGTTCCTCTGCCTTTTCTAAAACCAGCTTGAACATCTGGAAGTTCACAGTTCACGTATTGCTGAAGCCTGGCTTGGAGAATTTTGAGCATTACTTTAGTAGCGTGTGAGATGAGTGCAATTGTGCGGTAGTTTGAGCATTCTTTGGCATTGCCTTTCTTTGGGATTGGAATGAAAACTGAGTTTTTCCAGTCCTGTGGCCACTGCTGAGTTTTCCAAATTTGCTGGCATATTGAGTGCAGCACTTTCCCAGCATCATCTTTCAGGATTTGAAATAGCTCAACTGGAATTCCATCACCTCCACTAGCTTTGTTTGTAGTGATGTTTCCCAAGGCCCACTTGACTTCACATTCCAGGATGTCTGGCTCTAGGTGAGTGATCACACCATCATGATTATCTTACACACATATATAAAATATTAGTTAAAATGTAAATCATATCATATTTCTGCTTAAAATACCCCCAATGTCTGTGAATAAAATCTAATTTCCTTACCACAGTTTCAAAAGTCCTTCATGATCTGGCCCCTATGTATCTGGTGACTTTCACTTTTCACCACCCTCTCCAATCACTGTATTCCAGCCACAATGGCTCTCCTTCTGTCCCTTGAACACATCCAGTTCACTCTGCTTATGGCCTTTGGAGCATCCAGACCCACTGCCTAGAGCAGTCTTCTCAACTCAGTATTTATGTCCTGCCATCGATCCATCATTCAGATCTTTGCTCAGATAGGTCTCTGCTATCCTTGTAGAGACTGCCCCTGACTCATCTACCAGTTTTCGTCCTCCTCGATCATCATGCTACTATCACTGCGCTTACCATCCGAAACGATCTCTGCTTGCCTAGTAAAACCTAAGCGACTTAAGAGTCCAGACCTTATTTCTTTTATTCACTGTTATTTTCTCAGCACCTAGGATAATATTTATTGTATGAAGTAAATTTTTAATAATATATGTTATTTGATGATGATATGGATATATCTCTTATTAAGAGAAGATAATTCATAATCACATCATTCTAATGCAAGTACAGGTAATTTGGATATACTATTTCCTTCTAATATTTTTTCCAATATATAAACCAAAATGTATACTCCCATGTGTAGCCTACTATTTCTTAATGCTTATGTTGGTCTGCCTACATCAGAATCATCTTGATTCATTTGATCCCCACAACAACACTGTGAAACAGCAAAACTAGGGAGGTTATTAGAGGTTAGACACCTTTCTTGCTCACTGTCACTCAGTTGGTGGCTGAGATCTGAGTCTTGGTCTGGCTTATCATGTCAAGCTTATAGTCCAGAATTTCTATTCATAAATAGTCTGCTCATTTTTCTCACAAAACATGATCTTCTCCATCACAATGCCTTCATCCCACTGATCCTAAATCTCTTCTTACCTGATACATCAATCCCTCCTTGAAGAGCCTGCCCCTTTTGATTAAGTCTCTCTGTTCTCTATACTTATTTTTTCACATATATATTTACAACTCACTATGTCACCATTTCACACTTAGCCTATGATGGCTAATTAGCTTTTACAAATTTAATGTAAGTATTCTAATTCAATGTCTATTTCCTCTTTACAATCCCACTGCTTACAGTAATGTGTTCCTATGTCTGTCATAACTTAACTGAATCATATGGAAAACGACAACCTACTTGGTTCATCCTGTTTCCTTACATCCTAAACATGCCCATATGCTAAGAAATGAATCATTCAAAAATATTTCTCCAATTCCTTTGTGCTAGGCATTTTCCTAAGTCTTGGGGACAGAAGCTTTTTAACTTATGTGCAGAGTATATCATGCAAAATGTTGGGCTGGATGAAGCACAAGCTGCAATCAAGATTGCCAGGAGAAATATCAATAACCTCAGACACACAGGTAACACCACCTTTACAGCAGAAAGTGAAGAAGAACTAAAGAGCCTGTTGATGAAAGTGAAAGAGAAGAGTGAAAAAGTTGGCTTAAAACTCAACATTCACAAAACTAAGATCATGACATCCAGTCCCATCACTTCATGGCAAATAGATGGAGAAACAAGGGAAACAGTGAGACTTTATTTTCTTGGGCTTCAAAATCACTGCAGATAGTGACTGTAGCCATGAAATTAAAAGACACTTGCTCCTTGGAAGAAAAGTTATGACCAACCTAGACAGCATATTAAAAACAGAGACATTACTTTGCCAACAAAGGTCCGTCTAGTCAAGGCTATGGTTTTTCCAGTGGTCATGTATGGATGTGAGAGTTGGACTGTAATGAAACCTGAGTGCTGAAGAATTGATGCTTTTGAACTGTGGTATTGGAGAAGACTCTTGAGAGTCCCTTGGACTGTGAGGAGATCCAACCAGTCCATCCTAAAGGAAATCAGTCCTGAGTGTTCATTAGAAGGACTGACGTTGAAGCTGAAGCTCCACTACTTTGGCCACCTGATGTGAAGAATTGACTAATTTGAAAAGACCCTGATCCTGGGAAAGATTGAAGGTGGGAGGAGGAGAAAACAGAGGATGAGACGGTTGGATGGCATCACTGACTCAATGGACATGAGTCTGAGTAAACTCTAGGAGTTGGTGATGGACAGGGAGGCCTGGGGTGCTGTAGTCCATGGGGTCGCAAAGAGTTGGACACGACTGAGCGACGGAACTGACCTAGCGACAGAAGCAATGAACCAAACAGATAAGACCTCTGCTGTCATTGAGCTTCCATTCTTGTAACTGGAATAAGAAATAAAAAATTATATTATCATGGGATAAGTACTAAGTTTCAGAAAGCTACAAAGAACCATGACCCAAGAGTTAAGAAGAGGATAAATCTAAATTTGAAGGCTTCATTCATAGAAGAGGTGGCAATCTATACGGACCTTAGAGGATGAGCTGGAATTCACTACACAAAGAGGAAGACCAAGGTCTTTCGAGGCCTAAGGAGCATCCTGCTGAATACTATGGGGACATGAAAGAGAAGAGAATGGGGACAGGGAAAAAGTGGCCCAGCAAGTCACAGATTATTGATTTATACTTTCCAGGTCTGTATTAGATGCAGTGCGTTTCTAGGTCATGTCATTACCCAGAGTGTAACTCTTCCCTCCGGTCCTCATGTGTATGCTTGTGAATGCAGGAAGTACTTATCCAAGGTGACCTTGCTATGTATTTGTTGACAGTAACCAAGCCCAAGTATTCGGTGAATCTCACCCATCCTTACTGTAAAAATAACCAATGCGTGGTCCTGGACGGTTAACTAATTTCCTCTCTGTTCACAATTAAAGGGGGCCTTTCATTCTTGATTATAACCTGGCTTGTTGTCATTTTAATATCCACAGGCAAACCAGATTGTTAAGCACACATTGATTAATGCAAACTTCTATTTTCTTCCACTCATTTAAAAATTTTATAGCACCTCCTGTCTAGAGAGTTCCTGCTCATCTCTGAAATAGATTTCTGGGAAACTTTAATAATTTAAGAATTCGTTTCAGCAAATATGGAGTTCATTCTCCCACTTTATTCTGAAAACTGATTTTAAGTTATAAGGTTACAGATGAGATATAGTTAACCCAGTTTTGTTCTCAAAATGTAGTGAGGCTCAGAAAGAAAAAAATCTTTTGAAAAAAAGGGCAGAAATAAAAGTATTAAACAAAACATGTCATTCTATATTTGGCAGCAAAACTTTGGGGGGCAGTGTCAACATCTATATCATTGTCAGAGCTTAATGACAAATATTTGCAGTAGAAGGAGGAGAGTAATTTGTGTAGCTATTGCAAAATTTAAGAATATATGTTGACGGGCAGGTGGGGCTGGCTTTTCATGGAAGATATTCATTTGCAAAAAGATCCAGAGAGATAAAGGGAAAAATTCACGTTAACAGATATAAGACCAAAAGCAAGAGGTAGAATTGGACAGAGAGGAGTATTTTATTTTATTTTATTTTTATTTTATTTATTTTTTTAGTTTTTTATTTTTTAAATTTTAAAATCTTTAATTCTTACATGCGTTCCCAAACATGAACCCCCCTCCCACCTCCCTCCCCATAACATCTCTCTGGGTCATCCCCATGTCTGATGCAGGATACAGCATGCTTGGGGCTGGTGCATGGGGATGACCCCTCGAGAGGAGTATTTTAAATTAGGACTTTCTTAAGGCATTCTGGCCCATTCCACAGATGCATGCTGGTATTTGAGGGGAGGAAATACCTCTGCTAAATAGTTAACAAAAATATAAGAACTCTTTCAGATATAAAATAAGTCAAAGGATGTAAGGTACAGCTTGGTTACTATAGTTAATAATACTGTATTGTGTATTTGAAAATGTATAAGGGAATAGACCTTAAAAGTTATTATCATGAGAAGAAAAATATATAATTACGTGTGGTAAGAGAGCTTCCCTGGTGGACCAGCAGTAAAGAATCCACCTGCAATTCAGGAGATGTGGGTTCAATCCGTGGGTTCAATCCGTGGGTTGGGAAGATCCCCTGGAGGAGGCAATGGCAATCCACTCCAGTACTCTTGCCTGGGAAATCCCATGGACAGAGGAGCCTAGCAGGCTACAGTCCATGAGATTGCAAAGAGTCGGACATAACTTAGTGATTAAACAACAACAACAATAGATGTTAACTAGACTTACTGTGGCAACCATTTGGCAAATATACATGTATCAAATCACTGTGTTGAAAACAACTTAGTCAAAAAATGGGAAGATCGAAACAGACATTTCTCTAAAGAAGATATATCTTCCAAAGAAGATAATCAAAAAAACATATGAAAAGATGCTAAACATCCACTAATTATTAGAGAAATGCAAATCAAAATTACAATGAGGTATCATATCAATCAGAAAAGGCAACCTACTCCAGTACTCTTGCCTGGAAAATCCCAGGGATGGAGGAGCCTGGTAGGCCACAGTCCATGGGGTCGCTGACTCGGACATGACTGAGCGACTTCACTTTCACTTTTCACTTTCATGCACTGGAGAAGAAAATGGCAACTCACTCCAGTGTTCTCGCCTGGAGAATCCCAGGGATGGGGGAGCCTGGTGGGCTGCCATCTATGGGGTCGCACAGAGTCGGACACGACTGAAGCGACTTAGTGGCAGCATCATATCAATCAGAATGTCCATCATCAAAAAATCCACAAACAACTATCTGGAGAGGATGCGGAGGAAAGGAAACCCTCCAAGACTGTTGTTGGGAATGTAAATTGGTACAACCACTATAGAGAACACTATGGAGGGAAGTTCCTTAGAAAACTAAAATTAGAACTACCATAACTATCATATGACACAATGATCCCATTTCTGGGCATATATCCCTGAGAAAATCATAATTCAAAATGATACATACACCCCAATGTTCACTGCAGTACTATTTACAATTTTCAAGACATGAAAACAATCTAAACATCCACTGACAGATGAATGAATGAAGAAAATGTGATACTTACATACAATGGAATATTTACTCAGCCATAAAAAGAATAAAATAACTGTCATTTGTAGCAATATGGATGGACCCAGAGATTATCATACAAGTGAAGTAAGTCTGACAGAGAAAGGCAAATATCATATGATGTTACTTATATATGGAATTTAATAAAAATGATACAAATAAACTTATTTACAAAACAGAAACAACTCAAAGATCTCAAAATCAAACTTACAGTTACCAAAGAAAATGTGGCGGCGGGGAGTGATAAATTGGGAGATTTGGATTAATTTATACACACTGTGCTTTGCTATGCTGTGCTAAGTTGCTTCAGTTGTGTCTGACTTTTTGCAACCCTAAGGACTATAGCCCACCAGGCTTCTCTGAACATGGGATTTCCAGGCAAGAGGACTGGAGTGGGTTGCTGTGCCCTACCTCCAGGGGATCTTCCCCACCCAGGGATCAAACCTGCATCTCCTGCAGTGGCAGGCAGGTTCTTTACCACTAGTGCTACCTGGGAAGCACCAACATATAAATACGACTATATTATAAGGACTCACTGTACGGCACAGGGAACTCTACTCAATGTTCTGTAATAACCTATATGAAAAAGAACCTGAAAAAATATATATATTTGCATAACTGATTTACTTTGCTGTAACAAAGAAACATAACACTGTAAGTCAAGTATACTCCAATCAAAATTTTTTTTAAAAATCACTGCACTATACACTTGAAGCTAATATTATATGTCAATTATATCTCAATAAAAAATAAAATCCACATTACTCGTACACATGAACTCCAAGGCCTGCATCTCTGTTAAAGTGCCAGTACAGGCTGTCACTGCTCTGAGGGCATGGAGCACACCTCTACCCTATGCCTGGTGGACTGGTCCTCAGAAGCTGCAGAGGTATTGGTGGGAGCAGGGGCACAGGGCAGTGAGCTGAGCATTGCAAGGACAGCAGAAAGGTGCAGCTGTCACCAAGATATAGAGAACCTCTCTTAGGGGACAGCAAAGGTTCCCCGCAGAACTGGGCTGAAGAGTCCAGGAGAAACTCTTTCATCTAGATCAGGGATGGGTGAAACTCCAGGTACGGTCTATCTTAGGGTAGATTTCTCCCAATCTGGGCGTCTATTAACCTCAAGAATAAGTTCTCTGCATCTGAAAAAGGATGGTGTAAAAATATGTGATAGAACTTTCCATTTAAAAGGAGAGATTTGAAGGAATAAAGGAGTCAATGGTACCAAGAAAGTTTAACATAGCAGGTCAAATTCTATTAGGTTAAAAGGTCTGAAAATAACCCTCTATTAGTCAAGGCTGCATCCTCTGGGCCTGCAATAGCTCTACTAGCCTCTGCTTTTCTTTCCCCTTCAGTCTGAGAGTAGCATTTCTGCTGAGACAACATTTCTATAAACCTAGTAGGTCTCTTGTATATGTCATGGGGATCTGTGCCATTAGACAAGAGGGCTCTCCACAGACCTTTCCTGGATAACTCTTTCTCACTTCCTGGCCTCTGTGAGATGGTTGAGAGGATCCAGGAATCACACGCCGAATCCATTCAGCAAAACATTTTCCTACCACACCCTTGGCCTTCTCTTCAGAGCATTCTCTCCTAACAATCAGTCTCCTAATGTTTGCTTTTTAAAACAACTATGGATATAGGCTGAGAATTTCTTATTAAGTACTGCTCTTTTTGAAAATTAATTAATTCATTAATTTTTGGCTGCTCTGGGTCTTCATTGCTGTGAGGCCTTTCTCTAGTTGCAGTGAGCAGGGGCTACTCTCTCGTGGTGTGCAGCCTTCTCGTGGCGGTGGCTTCTCTTGTCGTGGAGCATGGGATCTAGAGTGCACAGGCTTCCGAGGCTGAGGCACACAGTCTCAGTAATTGTGGCTCAGGCTTAGTCGCCCTGCTGCATGTGGAATATTCCTGAACAGGGATCGAACCCATGTCTCCAGCATCGGCTGGTGGATTCTTAACCACTGGACCACCACGGAAATCCAGTGCTGTTCTTTTTCGTTTAATACTTTCCTCAATTTATCTTTTCTCTTGCACTTCACTACATTCAACAAGGGAAAAAGGCAGGCTGCCCCTTCAACATTTTGCTCGGAAATCTCCTCAGCTAAATGTCTAAGTTCATTGCTTAAAAACTTCCCACACAACAGGAGGACACAATCAGACCAAACTTTCTGCCACTATAAAACCGGGGTCACCTTTCCTCCAGTCTCCAGCAACACGCTCCTCATTTCTTTGTGAGCCCTCACTGCAAGTGGCTTTGATGTTCATGTTCCTACCAACATCCTCCTGAGGCAACCTTCAAAGCCTCAGGTTCAAAGCCTCTCAGTCTATATAAGGTAATATTCACAGATTTGAGAGACTGGGACGTAGAAATATCTTTGGGGGGACTACCATTCAACTCAATACAGTGGGTCTGCCAGCAATGCAAAGTCCAGACAGAGGTCTGCCTGGGTTGTGTTTGTAGTGAGAAGCCTTGAGGGCGAGGTAATCTCACTCTCCAGGACAAAAAGAAAGGGTGTGCTGACTTCTTGCTGTAAAACAGCAGGTCACCAAATTTACTTTTCCTCTCTCATAGTGCAGCCTACTGAGCGTGCAGGCTTCCGTTTGGACCCCCTCCCGTGGCCCTTGTGAGCCTTCATGGGGAAGCACAAGGGGAACTGGTGTAAACATGCTCGCACTGCCTGCATGCTGTGAGTAATAAAGTCCTTGCTCTCTAACTCAGGAATCTCATGTCATCTGTCGGCGTCCATGAAACGGCAATGGGCTAATGTATTTGCTTGTACATAGGATAAAACCAAAGAGCAGGCCTGTCAGAGTAGAGAAGAAACACTCCCCGGTCTGTATACTGAGGACTGAATGACAATGAAAATGGATGTCTCCTGGGGGTTCAGACAAATCTTAGGGGAGCAATGTATTTTCCTACAAGGGTGGAATAGGGATTCAAAAGAAGTATCTTTCAATTTTAAGAAGCAAAGGGGCTTCAGCTGATGTCTGGGCCATGATTTCATAATTTGTTCTGCTTTGCAATTTTATGGCCACTTTTTTTTCAGTGGTGTGTGCACGTAATTAATTTATGTGATAATTACTCTGCTGCTGCTGCTAAGTCGCTTCAGTCGTGTCCAGCTCTGTGCGACCCCATAGACGGCAGCCCACCAGGCTCCCCCGTCCCTGGGATTCTCCAGGCAAGAACACTGGAGTGGGTTGCCATTTCCTTCTCCAATGCATCAAAGTGAAAAGTGAAAGTGAAGTCGCTCAGTCGTGTCCGACTCTTCGCGAACCCGTGGACTGCAGCCCACCAGGCTCGTCCTTCCATGGGATTTTCCAGGCAAGAGTACTGGAGTGGGTTGCCATTGCCTTCTCTGAATTACTCTGCATTCATATTAAAAAAAATATGTGTATCACCTCCCTGCAGAAATGAATGTATCACTATGCAGTTAAGTTTTAGGGGGTGTTATGGATGAGTTGTATCTTCCTCAGATTCCCACATTGAAACCCTAATTCCTAATGTAACTATATATGAAGATAGGACCTTTAAGGAGGCATTAACAATTGGGTTGGGCTTCCTGGGTGGCTCAGTGGTAAAGAATCTGCCTGCAATACAGGAGCCACAGGAGATGCAGGTTCAATTTCTGGGTCGGGAAGATCCCCTGGAGTAGGAAACGGCAACCCATTCCAGTGTTCTTGGAAAATTCCATGGACAGATGAGCCTGGTGGGCTACAGTCCACAAGGTCACAAGGAGACACAACTGAAGCGACTTAGCGGAGTTTGCTATGGTAGGCACTGCGCCATCCATCCCAGCCAATAATTGGGTTAAAAGAGATCATAAAGAACCTAGTTTTATAGGACGGGTGTTCATCTAAGAAGAGGAAGAGACACTAGATCTCTCATTCTCCATGTACATACAGAGGAAAGGTCACATTGAGGACGCAGCCAGAAGTCTACAAGCCAGGAAGAGTGGCATCATCAGAAACCAACCCTAAGGGTCCCTTGATCTTGGAATATTAATACGATCTCCAGAACCATGAGAAAATAAATTCCTGTTGTTAAAGCCACCCATTCAGGTGTATCTTGTTTTGGCAGCAACTACAGCAGACTAAGACGGGGGGAATAGGATTATATTGATATCAGACATTTTCAGTTTTCTATGCTATGTTTCAAAGACAAGCCTGTCATATACAGATGCACATATACAAAACAGATATATACTAATTCAAGTTTATATCTTTTAAAGTTCATATATTGTACAAAAAAATACAAGTCATTTTTTTGTGACAAAGCAAACATATCAAGTATCAGAGTATTGTGGCACATTGTTAGGTGATTTTGATGTCCTTTTACAATTGTTGACCTTGCAGGCAATCAACATCTTCAAAAGTCTATAGCAATTGCTTCTTAAGTCCGTTTATTATGACTTAGTGCTTCCTAACAACTCAATAAATTCTTTTTTTTTTCACAATGATGTTGGAGGATGAGCTGCTATTTGGCAGACTCACTGGCTCCCAGTGGCCGAGAGGATGGGGTGAAGTACTGGGGTACCAGCTCATCAATTCACTTTCTATTTTAACATTAAACTCCTTTTATATGAAAGGAGAAACTCCTGTATCTTCCTTTCCCTCCTCAGAACAGCATTTGTGTCCATTTAGCAAGTCAGGGCCTGTGGAATAGCTTGCTCATTAACACGATAGGCCTGACACATCTCGAGGCCATGTATGGAGACAGCAGACACAACTGAAGTTAGTTTTTCTTTAGTTACATCTCTGTTCACAGGCCATTTCTCTATAGACTTTTGGTTTTCCCCTATCATTTTAGCCTGCACACTCTTCTTCTAACTCACCATTTGCATCTCTTATTGTGATGTACTATCTTGAAATGTTATACTGTTCTCCTGTGTACGCTTTGTCTCAACAGTTATGCAATCGTTGTCTCCCCATCCTGTCTGACCTCACCTCCTACCCTACCTTTTTAGCTCACTCACCTGGCTCTTCCTTAAACTCACCCTGACTTTTGTCCTTTTGTTTTGTCCCTTCTGTGTGGAACCCTGTTCCCAGAGAGCTTCCTGTTTCTGCATCAAACGCCAGTCTATCAGAGCTGCCTTTCCTCATCAGCTGTGATGGTCAGCAGGTCCCCAGTGGGCCCCATTTCCTGCTATCCGCACTTCGGTGTGATCCTCTTCCCTTGAGGGCAGGATCTGCGACTTCAAACCAACTGAGATGAAGATTTGAAATGTAGAATCAAATATCATAGAGTATTACTTTTGTATTTATATGACATAGAATTATAACTTCTATCTTGCTAGCAGATGTTATCATTTGTTGACAAAACAGAGAGGCCCAGAGGGCAAGGAATAGAAGGCAGCCTTCAGCTGAGAACCAATGGGGAATTGAGGCACTCGGTTAACAGCCCCAGACAAGATTAATTCTGCCAACAATTAAAAATGAGCAGAAGTGGATCCTTCCTCAGTTAAGCATTCAGATGAGACCCCTGCCCCTTAAGCCAGCACCTTTGACTGCAGTCTTATGAGAGATTCTGAAGCAGAGGATCCCAGTGAAGCCATGCCCAAATTCCTGACTCACCCAAATGATAAGGCAATAAATGTATATTAAATTGCCCTAGGTATGGTAATTTGTTATATAGCAAAAGACATAATATAATCCCAAGTTAAAAATAACTTTCCATTTCCCACTACCTACGCAGCATTTTCAGATCCCCTTACTGTGCTATTTTTTTCTTAATAGAGCTTTATCTCATATGTTATATACAAATATTTATCTTTTTCATTTGTTTGCCAACCTTATTAGAATCTATATTTGAAGAGTTAAGTTTTATAGGGGTTGACACTTCAACAATTTGAGGCAGAATGTCTCCATAGGAAAAAATTTAAAAATTGTAGAACACATTCAGATATAAAATTAAATACCTATTTATAATAAGAAAAGTAATCCTAGCAAGCTAGTTTTAAAAACTGAAAAATATTTTAAAAAACCATACATTTTACTGATTGCCTGACATATTCCTGTAATATCTTTTGCCTTGGCTCTGCATCTTTTGAGCACCTCTTCACTTGATAACTGTGTGAAATTGTATTCTTTAAAAAGTATTTCATTTTTTTGGCATGGTAAATTGAAGGTTTAAAATTATTATTATTTACAGTTTAAAAAGTTTCTTTCATTTCCATAATACCTTATTTGTATGTCAGGTAAATATTCAGGATTGTTATCCAGTATCTTGTGTGTGTGTGCGTGTATGCACGCACTAGTTACTCCGTCGTCCGACTCTGTGACCCCAACGACTGTAGCCCATCAGGCTCCTCGGTCCATGGGATTCTCCAGGCAAGAATACTGGAATGAGTTGTCATTTCCTCCTCCTGGGGATCTTTCCAACCCAGGGATCAAACCCGGGTCACCTGCATTGCCGGCAGATTCTTTACCATCTGAGCCCGCAGGGAAGCCCCCCGGTATGATACAGAAGCTATAATATTTCAAGGCACTTCAAATTTTCTTTTACAGGGATTAATCCAGAAACTTTTTGAACTGATGACATTTATCAACCAGTTTGTTGTTGATGTCTTTGTTGAAATATGTTAGGGTATGAAGGAGAAAATGATCTGAACTTTCACACATGTACTAAAAATATCAGACGTGAATACATGGAAACAGGCCTGAAGTGAGGGTCCTGATGCTTAAGCTTCACTTGTTTTATCTGCCTTTGTCCCTAAAAGTAGGTGCTTTACCTGTTCTGTTCAGTGTTATATTTGCCAGTACTTGGAGTATCTACATGATTGTAGATCAATAAAAATCAGTTGAATTAACAGAATGACTGCTGATTGTTTCACCTTTCCAACTAACAATAAGTTATGCATCAGTTTAGTTCAGTTCAGTCACTCAGTCATGTATGACTCTTTGTGAACCGTGGACTGCAGCACACCAGACCTCTCTGTCCATGACCAACTCCCAGAGTTTACCCAAACTCATATCCATTGAGTCGGTGATGCCATCCAACCATCTCATCCTCTGTCATCCCCTTCTCCTCCTGCCCCCAATCCCTCCCAGCAACAGGGTCTTTTCCAGTGAGTCAGCTCTTCACATCAGGTGGCCAAAGTATTGGAGTTTCGGATTCAATATCAGTCCTTCCAATGAATATTCAGGACTGATTTCCTTTAGGATGGACTGGTTGGATCTCCTTGCAGTCCAAGGGACTCTAAAGAGTCTTCTCCAATACCATAGTTCAAAAGCATCAATTCTTTGGTGCTCAGCTTTCTTCACAGTCCAGTTCTCACATCCATACATGACTACTGGAAAAACCATAGCCTTGGCTAGACAGACCTTTGTTGGCAAAGTAATGTCTCTGCTTTTTAATATGTTGTCTAGGTTGGTCATAACTCTTCTCCCAAGGAGTAAGAATTTTTTAATTTCATGGCTGTAGTCACCATCTGCAGTGATTTTGGAGCCCCCCAAAATAAAGTCTGTTACTGCTTCTACTGTTTCCCCATCTATTTGCCATGAAATGATGGGTCCAGATGCCATGATCTTTATTTTCTGAATGCTGAGCTTTAAGCCAACTTTTTCCTCTCTCCTCTTTGACTTTCATCAAGAGGCTCTTTAGTTCTTCACTTTCTGCCATAAGGGTGGTATCATCTGCATATCTGAGGTTATTGATATTTCTCCCAGCAATCTTGATTCCAGCTGTGCTTCATGCAGCCCAGCGTTTCTCATGATGTACTCCGCATATACGTTAAATAAGCACGATGACAATATACAGCCTTGACATACTCCTTTTCCTATTTGGAACCAGTTAGAACTGGACATGGAACACAGACTGGTTCCAAATAGGAAGAAGTTATGCATACAATGGGAGATAAGTAAAGACCTGGTTCATTAACAAATATAAGTTCTAGACTAATTCAAAGAAAGATGCTTGAAATCACGTTATTGAAAAGATACGTTTTGAGATACAGTCCTTCTGAGAAGAAGGATTAAAAGATAGATTAACACATGTGTATACAGATATGGGCATACATTTGTTGTTGTGTAGTCTCTAAGTCATGCCTGACCCTTAGCAATCCCATGGACTGTAGCCCACCAGGGTTCTCCATCTGTGGGATTTCCCAGGCAAGAATACTGGAGTGGATTGTATATAAAAATATACACACATGTTTCATTTTCTATTTAGAATTTTAGAGAACATTTAACTTTACTTTTTACCTGGCTTTAGGAGAATCCTAAAAAGAAGACTGACTCTATTTTGGAGTGACGAAGTGGCAGAACTATGCCAATGTTGTAAGTATAAGAATTTTTTTTTTAACTGAAAACTCCACATATTGGACAAGACCAACAGGACTTTGTAGAGTCTAAAAAGCTTGGCCTCTGATATTGGAATAGCTCTGTGACCTTGGACAAGCTATTCATCTTCTATAAGCCACTGCTGCTTCTTTGAAATAGACCCAATCTATAAGCCTACTTTATTGTGATCAGAGAGAATAGAATAAAATTCTCAACCCAGTGTCCAGCACACGATGTGCACTTAGTAAAGATAGCTTGCTTTTGTGATTATTTTTACTATTAATATCATTCATTATATGTTACTGACAATCGCATCTTTTTTGAGAAATTTTAAAAAGGCATGTCAGTTTGTGATCCCACTTTCACCTCTGACATGAAAAGCATATCCTGAATAAGTTTCCATTTAAGTTTCTGAGAACTGCTGTGTAATGGGTAGGAGGGCAGCGTGCCTGCAATTTGCTGACACACACTCACCATGAGGGCCAAGAAAACATTATCAGCCCCTGGACCCTCCAGGAAGCCACGGATGCAGGAAATGGGTTACTCAGACCCTGACTTTGAAACTAAGAAAACAGACTTCAAATTCTCAAGTGTAGTTAATCATTACCTAGAATATGTATGACAACAGAAAATGGGCATAGGTCGCATTAGATCCTTGAACATGTACAAAATTACAGGAAATCATTCTCAATAGTATTGTCTTCATGCTGAAAGGACAATACTGTGGAAAGAAGTTAGAAAATCCTTCCCCCTTCCTCTCAAAAAAATAATAAAGTGGCTAAACTTAGAAATTATAGGCCCTTTGAAAAGTACCACACATTTATTCCATAGAGAGATTTAAGCTCTACAGTGTTTGGCTTATAGCTATAGTGCTTAAAAGAAAAAAAAAAGCAGTGCAAAGCCAAAAGCATAAAATGACCCTTAAAACTGCTTCTGAAATACAGCAGTGTAACATTCTCCTGCTTTCATTAAGAAAGAAAAATGCAGTTTTTTCTTAAAAGTCTTTGTTTTGAGTGTTAAATTTTATTTTCAGTAAGGATCTAGATTCTCTTCCACAAGTGACATTAGAAATGGAAAGCAGAGGGCCTGGGGGGCTACTTTGAATCCTCTATTTCCGCCAGTGTCTGACACTCTACCGCCCAATGATAGGCACTGCATTGAGGACCCTTCAAATAATGAATGGTGATGAAAAGCATGAATACCTAGGATATAAATTCTAAAATGTAACATTATATCTGCTTTTACAGTGTGCAAAATACTTTTCTGTTCACAATTCCATTTGATCCTCCCAGTGACCCAGCAAGGTTGGGAATAGTTTGCCTATGACTTATCCAAAGTCATCCAGAAAAATGGCAATAAAATTGAAATCTGCTCCTCAGAGGTGGAGCTCCTCCCATGATGCCATGAACATGTTTGTTTAATATATTAAGGGTTCTCAGCTGGGAGCAGTTTTGTCCCTCGGGGGCCCTTTGGTAATGTCTGGGCATATTTTTGGTTGTCATACCATCGTGGGGAAAGGGAGTGTCTACTGGCAGTTAGTGGGTAGAGACCAGGGATGTCACTCAGCATCCTAAAGTACACAGGACAGCCCCTCCTGCCACCCCTACTGCTCCATGCCCCCAAACAGTTACCTAGTCTCACATGCCAATAATGCTGAAGTGATGGATCTAAACAATCAATGGTCTTATAAACACCATTAAGCTGATTAAGTCATTGCGGTGGTTTTAAAACATGTCTGGGACTGACTTGAGGCTCTTCCCATCAAGATGCTGAGTAAATCTCCCCTACAATCTAGGTGTCGTTTGGTAATTTCTTTGATGAATAGACGCAGTTGCCTGATTTCTGAGTCTAGGTTAGAAAAGATCATGCAGTTTCTGCCACTTTTGAGAGGGACACTTGCCTTGGGACCCCTGAGTTGCCCAATAAGAAATCAGGCCACCCAGAGAGTGCCGTGCTGGAGAAACCACGTGCTTGATGGAACCACGTGAAGAGAGAGCTGCCTACCCTCTGACAGTAACCACATGAGGGACCTCAAGCCAGAAAGGCCCAGCCAAGCTCTTCTCAAAGTCCTATGCAAGAAACCATCAGAGGTAACAAATGATGGTCATCATTTTAAGCCACTAAGTTTTAGGGTGATTGGTTACACGGCAACAGCTAACCAGAACAATCTTCAGAGACTCAAAGTCAAGTGCTTTGGCAAACAGAATGTCTTTTATTTCTCTCTAAAGTATTCTGACATACAGAAGCATGGAAATCTGAACTACATGACTACAACTCCTCAAGCGAAAACGGATTAGAATCCATTTTGGAAGTAGGGGACAAGGAGAAGTTTCTCAAAGAAATTTTCAGAAGAAATTGTGAAGGCTATCTTGAAATGATAGACTCCAGGTTGGAGTCCTGGATTTCAGTCATTTTCAAAAGCTAGTTATTGTAAAGATGAGATATTTATTGGCAATACCAGATGATCTCGTGAGGCTTCTTCTAGGACTAACTAGAATATCCCACTCTAATATATTTTTCAAAAGATAGACAGTTTAAAACTGTAACTTAAAATGTACTCTGATGAATATAAAGAATGAGAATTAAAGTAAATATGAAGCACCAGTTTACATTCACCAAACTATAAGAAGTTTAAAAAAACCTACAAAAAATAAATGAAAGTCTAATATTGGGAAAAGTGGTGAAAAATCACACACTACGGATGACCACAGTGTTCAGTATGCAAGAAGAGCTAAAAAATAAAGATAAGTTTTGATCCAGTAATGTTGCTTTTGGAAATTGTCCAAAAGGAAAAAGAAAGAAAAAACTTCTCATACAATGATATTTATAGCCACATTACTTGCAATAGAGGGAAAAAACCCACAGGAAGCAACCTAAATATCCAACAATGGGACAATAGTTAACCATGACATGGCCGGATGTATTAATGTAAAGTTCTAAATATAAGGACCACATGGCAAAGCACATACAAAAGATAAGTGAAAAGAGTAAACAAGTCATTTTCATATAAACAGTGATAATATTTATGAAAATTTACTTTCACACGAATATCAAAAGAAAGAAATATATTTTTTCTGTTAACATGAGTATCAGTATGTCGTTTTCTATAAGTATATTGAAATAGTCTGCTTTATAAAGAGAAGCTATAAACTTAAAGTATTAATCAAGTTTAGCACTTTGATGGACATATTTACCTCATATTATTGAAATTCTATCTTGAGAGAGTCAAGTTGAAGATAAATTATAGTGCTGCTTTATGAAAACAGAAAAGGGGATCAGGAAAGGGCTTTTTAGGGGGAAAAAAGATGTCTGCACTGTCTTAATACTTTATCTTGTTATTTGTAAACAGCACTATCTTAGTTTGACATTTCAAGACAAAGGAGAAACATTCCAAAAGCAAACAAACTTTGTCAAAGTGAAAAAAAAATCAACTAAAGGAATATTTTAGCATGTTTGGATAAACCTGTAAATAAAAGGATCTCTGCATATACAAACTGGAAAGTGCTAGAAAGCTTTCAGCTTGGCATTCATTCAGAAAGTGTACGTTTAATCCATACTACATTAGCTGTGATACATGCTTCATTCATTCAACAAAACAAGACACGGCTCCTATCTTCTCAGATTTTGTGATCTACAGGATGTAAATCCAAGTAAACAGATCACTGAGATAGAATGTGACAACTGCTATGAAAGGTCCATGTGAGAAGGACAACTAAATTGGATTAAAGGATTTATAGAATATGAGTTAGGGGCTAAATTGCATCTTAGAAAGAGAGAACACAGATAAAGGTAAGAAACTATGGAACTGTACTATTAAAAAGGGCCAAGGTCACATCTTGGGGCTTCCCTGGTGGTTCAGATGGTTAAGAACCCAGCTGCAATGCAGGAGAGCCAGGTTCAATGCCTGGGTCAGGAAGATGCCCTGGAGAAGGGAATGGCTACCCACTCCAGTATGCTTGCCTGGAGAAATCCATGGAGAGGAGCCTGGCAACCTACAGTCCATGGGGTCACAGTGGGACACAACTGAGTGACTAACACTTTCACTTTCAAGTTCTCATCTCACTTGAATCATAGCCAAAAATAAATAAATAAGATGATACTGATCTTAGGGGCAAAAATTAAATACTGCAATAAGAAAAGGGACTTCACAATTACTACATGCTAAATTGTCTGAATGTCTGTGTCCTGTCAAACTTCCTAAATTGAAATTCTAATCCTCAAAGATGATGGTACCAGGAGATGGGTGCCTTCTGGAGGCACTCAGGCTTTGCCTTCATGAAGGGGATTAGCACCTCATAAGAGAGGCTCCAGAGAGGCCCCTAGCCCCTTTCACCACACAAGGACATGGCAAAAGCCACCAGCTATGACCCAGGAAAAGAGCACTCACCACAATGTGACCTTGCTGCCACCCTGATCTTAAACTCCTCAGCCTCCAGAACTGTGAGAAACACATTTGTATTGTCTATAAGCTACCCAGTCTGTGGCATTTTGTTATAGCAACCTGAAGAACTAAGACACTATGACATTTACATAAATTATCTAACCATCTTTCAATTTGACGCTAAGACTTTTTAAAATCTGGGCTATTACAATTTATATAAAGGAAAATAAAGAGCATATAAAAGTACCTCAATTTTCAAAGCTATGTCCCCCCTTCCCTGCAAAACAATGTTAATAAGTACACAGAAAACTAAATCAATTACTCTGAAATATCTATGTTATGTACTAACATTCAGAAAAATGTTACAAAAAGGTTTTATAATTCAGTGTCCATATTTTAACAAGTGTCCAAGAGGCTGTTTAGTTACAGGACCTGAAGGAAGCTGGTAAACAATTTGGGATAGAGTTATCTGACTGAATTGACCAGAAGCCAGCTTGCATTTAGTCTGCATTTCTATGTGGTATCCATGGAAATGAGATCAGGCCTGCACAAAGACCAACAAAGGCCACCTTTGAATGAATCAGGAGAATGACAACTGCCAACGTTCAAGGCATCCATGAACACAATGGCTTTGCACACGCTCTTCAGAACACAATGGAATAGTCTCTTACACTGACAATACAGTGTCCATGACTCTCTTTTGTTTCATTGCTCTGTTTAAATATTAACCTCATTTTTATACAGAAAGCCTTTCAATGATCAGGAGTTATGTACAGCTTCTGTAGTACAAACTGTCTCTAGTCTCTTTAAATTAATAACAAGAGGAATTGCAGTTACTCTTTCAAACACAGAATAATACTGCAGGAATCTTCTAGGAACTGTTTGGTCAATAGAACAGACCATTCTCTCAAAGGAAGAAAAACCTATTTGAAAATTATGAACAGTCCCAATATTCAATGATCCTGAAAACATTACAAAAATATGCAGTTCAAGTTTATACTGGTTAGTAAGTGTAATTTACATGTACAAGAGTAGGCAGGCATAGACTAGATAAAATATTTGACTACAAATACCTTGAACTAATAAAGAAAATTAGGAGTAGGCTTTCTTTTCTAATTTATATTAATGGAAATATTTAAAATGCCTTGAAAAAAACCACTTGAGTTATACACAGAATAAAAGGCTTTAATATTTTAAGAACAGAACCTTTTGAAGATGACACTAATTCTCTGTGCTATATGGGACTCAGATTTCTCAAAAGATATTTTTGAGGATCTTTATTATGCTAGATAGAAATAAAGCATTAAAAGCTTAACTGGAGACACATAAATCTATAGCTACAAAAGAATTTGTTTTTTTTTTTTTTTTTTAGAAAATCTGACTGAAGCACTGAACTTAATTCTACTAATAGAATTGGAATATTTTTATATATTATGCACCCTAAAAACAGCTCTAAGCTTGTTAATTACAACTGTTTTAATGCAGTAATATGTTCTGAAGCAAACAAAAGTGTATATACATCAGCTCCCTCTAACCCAAGCAGCCACTTTGGGATGTGGGAGGTGCCGATTCCTGTAGCTCTGCAGTCTTCTCTCTGCAGGCCTTGGTTAGCTTCACCTTTCTCTCATCAATTAACATCCTCTCCATTTCACAGCCCAGAATCTGCTCTGCCTTCCTTCACGTGATCATCTGTGGTTTCTAATCTGTCCAGGGGGGCTACAGGGCATCCAGTTTCCCCCTCCTTCTCCTTTATCCCTGACAGCATCCTTTTCACGGACATCAGTTCCCCCCTTCTCCTCTCACGTCATGGGCTCTTGCCAAAAATGGATGCTTCAATGTGAATTTCAAAACTACAAGGGTATCGTGCAGTACCGTAAGTGACAGAAGCAAATAAAAAAAAAGAAAGAAAGAAAAAACCCCTCATAATAACGATGTCTACACAAGTTTTTCCAATGTTTGTTTTTGAGCAGACATTCCCACTTCAGTCCTCTAGCTCCTTTCTCCTCTCTTCCTGTCAAACTTCCGGACACTCTCCCCACTCTCCATCTCTGGTTGACTGCTCAGCCCGCAACACTCTGGTTGTGCTTTTGTCCGTCAGTGAAGACTGCCCTCGCCAAGGCGTCAGACCTGCCTGACTCAGGGGAAGGAGCTGATCCTGCGGACCAAGCTCTCGAAACACTTCTGTGGCGCCCCAGTCCCCACAGTCCTTTCTTCCCTCCTCAGCTGTGCCTTCTCTCTCCCTTGCTGTCTCCACTTCCTCATCTGACCCTCTAAGGTGGCTCCTCAGCTTGTAGCCAGTCACCTGCTAGTCTGTCTCCATCTGACTCATCAACATTACGTCGTCAGTCCCTCTCCAGATGCCCAGACTCCTCGCTCTCTGTCCCCATTTTACTCTCGCTCCTGTTCCTAACACCGCTGCACACAACCAGCTAATAACTGCACGTGTACACCTGGCCGTCTCAAACTCAACCTGTCAACCTGCACTGCTCTCTCTTTCCTCTGATCCCGCCTTCCTTCAGCCTTCCCTGTTCCAGTGAATGCCCCCCCCCCACATTGAATTATTTACATCAGAAGCCCAGGGGTCAGTGTTACAGCCTCTCACTCTTGTCAGTCAATCACCACATCCCGTCGATTCATCCTTATTCCTTTCACATCTGTCCCCAGCTATCTTTCCCTACTGCTGCTATCTGGGTTTGGACCACTGCCATCTCTAACGGTGAAATGAGACCATTCACTCCGCTGTCCCCTCCTGCTGCCAGGGTGATCTGCCAAGGAGCCAACCTGAGTGTATCACTGCCCTGCTCAAGGCCCTTCAGAGCCCTCCAACGGTCCTCAGAATAAACTCCAGGCTCCTTGCCAGGACTTATAAAGGCCTTTCATGGTAGAGTGCCTGCTCACCTCCCAGCTCTCACTTTCTGAGAATACTTTGAGCAATGTGCTCCTGGCATAATGGCCTTCTCCTTTCCTATTCAAGCATCTGAGACATCTGGCTCAGGAACTAGGAGACGGAGCCTACTCCTGATCACAATAAATTTTCGCTTACAGTCATTTAAAAAGAACTGGACTCCAAAGCACTTCACAGCAGAGCTGAACGGTAACGATTATTCCCTAGGATGGCCTTTCCAGAGTTTGATACTCAAACATGTCTCAGTGATATTTCTCCATCCTCTGAATTCAACATCTAGTTGTATACTACTCATTCAGCAATTAATTACATGAGACCGTAAGACACCTATTATGTTATCAAAACTTATGTTACATGTTTATGTCATAGGCATAAACAACACAATAGAAACAACACAAGTTTCAAATTACATGGAAATTTTTAAAAACACCAAGAGGTATGAACACTTGAAATTTCAGTAACTCAGGAGCTCAAAGTCAGTACCAAGGACCTGCTTTCTTTCTCTCTTTCCACTAGGCCAGTGTGTTGGCTTCATCCCCAGGCTAGCTGACATCATGGTTGCAAGATGGCTGTGGCTATTACAAGATTCCCATCTAGACCTGACAATATGCTTATTAAAGAGTATCTCTCTTAGGAATAAAAAATTCTTTCCCAAAGTCCCTGAGCAGATCTGTACCACTCATTCAGCAATTAATGTATCTGTACTTATTCAGCAATTAATTACATGAAACCACATGACATCCATTATGTTATAAAAACTTAGTTATATCTTTGTTATAGGCATAGACAACAAAAACAAAGCAAGTTTTAAATTACACAGAAAGCTTTCTCCACATCTCATTGGCTAAAATTCCATTATATGTCCATGTCCAAGTCGGATAGTAGCAAGAGATCTGGGGCCACCATCACTGGTTCAGTTCAATTACCCTTCAATTACCTCCTAGTTGTGCAGAGGAGAGATTAACGCAGTAACTGGGCTTCTGTCAGAAAGGAGGATGGCAGGGTATGAAATTGGTTAGGCAGCCTCCTCCCAGGGACTCAGACAAGTTCTTTCCCTCACGTGCAGATGTGTTCCAAGCAGCTTACAACCTCTCTGGACCACGTTTCAAGTTCCCTATGGTTCTACATTGGACCCAACATACTGCCTTACATAAAGCAAGTGTTACA
Organism: Ovis canadensis; assembly: GCF_042477335.2. NCBI lineage: Eukaryota > Metazoa > Chordata > Mammalia > Artiodactyla > Bovidae > Ovis > Ovis canadensis. The sequence goes on from NC_091260.1 coordinate 39,134,735, forward strand.
TAAAGATATGATCAAAAACTAGTTTTATGGAATTCACCGTAACCAGAGCAGCAAAGCACCTACATCTCATCAGAAGGGGGATCATAGGGATCACTTTCATACACAAGACCTATTGTTGTCTCAGGATTTGTGGTTTTAAGATTCTTCTCTTTAGAGTCATTATTCTGTGTGCTCCTCCTGGTAAATCATTAGTTACCATAACAAAAGCATACACACACTCCGCATCTTGGAGTTACTGATTAGAGTAACTGCTTTCCATGGTTCTTTCCCTCTTATGCTGTGTTTAGTCTTTCCATAATGTCCGAAGCTAAGCAAGGCTGATTATGACTTTTGATGGTAGCATTTATATGTCAGGATGATACTTTTGGTCCCAAATATTTTCCCTATTCTTCCTGAATTTTTTAACATTTTCTTCTGAATAAGTGCTGCTTTATTGATAATGTATAAGAGCAAACATTTTTGGCATGTAAGGGCCCTACGTATCACTTCAGTTCACTCACTCAGTCGTGTCCAACTCTTTGCGACCCCATGAATTGCAGCACTCCAGGCCTCCCTGTCCATCACCATCTCCCAGATTTCACTCAGACGCACGTCCATCTAGTCGGTGATGCCATCTAGCCATCTCACCATCTCATCCTCTGTCGTCCCCTTCTCCTCCTGCCCCAAATCTCTCCCAGCATCAGAGTCTTTTCCAATGAGTCAACTCTTCGCATGAGGTGGCCAAAGTATTGGAGTTTCAGCTTCAGCATCAGTCCTTCCAATGAACACTCTGGACTGATCTCCTTTAGGATGGACTGGTTGGATCTCCTTGCAGTCCAAGGGACTCTCAAGAGTCTTCTCCAACACCACAGTTCAAAAGCATCAATTCTTTGGCGCTCAGCTTTCTTCACAGTTCAACTCTCACATCCATACATGGCTACTGGAAAAACCATAGCCTTGACTAGACGGACCTTTGGTGGCAAAGTAATGTCTCTGCTTTTAAATATGCTATCTAGGTTGGTCATGACTTTCCTTCCAAGGAGTAAGCCTCTTTTAATTTCACATATCACTTAAATTCAAATAAATATGGGTGTCTAGCTGAGTTGGTTTGAGTAGTAGACGTGATTTTTGAAATAGCAGATATGTTATTTCAAATTTAGGCAAAGATAGAGTGCTGAAATATCTTTTTATCATATCTTGAACATTTTGCCCAAATGAGAGTTATTATGGGGAAGTAGAGTAGGTTTACATATGTTTTCAGAAAGAGACAGACAGACATGGTATTTAAACCAGTACATTCTTGGTGATGACTATGAAGTTGGAAAGGAAAATGAATCAAAGCGAACCTGTTACTTCTAGCAATCAACATTCGGGAACAACTCTGTGACTGTCCCCTTGAAAGTAGCTGCTGGCTAATGTCATCTAAGAGGAAGCGAATCAGCCATAGAAGAGGATGCTGTTGGTCTTGTTGTACTTGATGAAGAATAGGAAAGGGTGATCACAATGGAAACGCAAATGGTGCTGATAATACACTAGAAATTCTTTATTTTTGACACACAGACTGAATGGTCTTTATTTTGCTGAATGTCTAAAATTCTACCATTAGATGCTCATCTCTTTACGTTAACAGGCTTCTTCCTTTTTTATATGTCCAGGGCTATCAGCACACTAAGACAGAAGCAGTCAGCACTTACTTTAGAGGGAATTCACTTCACCTGATGCATTCTTTCAGTGTTGAAATACACCTGACTTGGTGGTCACCACAGAGCAAGGTGGTACAGGCAATTTGGAATTTTAATTTGTTAGGAAAGAGAAGGTGCAGTATTTAAGCAATTACTTCCAAACCTGGCTGTATATCAGAAATGTATGAGTAATTGTTTTTAAATACCAAATGGCATGGTGTGCGTGCATGCATAATCATGTACGACTCTCTGCAACCCTTTGGACTGTAGCCTGGCAGGCTCCTCTTTTCATGGGATTTTCAGGCAAGAATACTGGGAGTGGGTTACCATTTCCTCCCTCAGGGGATCCTCTTGACCCAAGGATTGGATCCGCATCTCCTGTGTCTCCTGTGTTGCAGCAGGATTCTTTACATGCTGAACCATCAGGGAAGTCCTTAAAAACTGAATCCTAAGCCTCATTCCACGAATGTGAATCAAAACAGTGGCTCCAGAACCAGTATTTAGGAGAGTAAAGCTTAGTGTACACTGGGCAGATGTAGATGGAGAGTCGTGGAGGAAGGGAGTTGCCACATGGGATGGTGGCCTAAGGTGGTTGAGGGGCTGACGCTGAGTGGAGAGAGGTCATTGAGGACAGGTCCTGGAAGTAAGAGATTACTTAAAATTTCCCTTTTTATTATAAAAACTTCCCTACTTTATCATTTTACTCGGGGTTGTCTCTTTTAACTTAGGACAAAGGTGAGTTGCAAAGGGATGAGAGAAAAAGGGAAAAAGCATCAAGGCAGTGAAGGCAAAATAACATAATCTGGAAAATATTCTAATACCAAATATGGTATGATCAAGTGCAGTCAGAATACAGAATGGTGTGCATAGGTGTGTACGAGTGGTTCAGGGATGTATGTACTGTGGATGTGCCTATGTGCAGTGTGTGCTTGTGTGTGTGTGCAGGGTGGGTGTAGTAGAGAAGAAGCTGAAGAGGAAGGCTGCCGTCAGATGGTGAAAGACTTTATTTATGACATGCCACAAAATTGGGACTTTGCGTTACATGATCTGGGCAGCCACTCAATGTTTGACACAAGGGGGTGACTGGATACAGATAAATGTTTAGAAAGATAACCCTGGTGACAAAGCAACACCCAGTTAAACCAGCTTAAAAACAGGAGGGGTCCAGAGACAAAAAAGTGAGGGTCTGAACTGGGTGGGAGCAGAAGGCACATGAGTTGGGGACAACAGATAGAACTTGGAGATGGGCTGTGAGGTTGCCAACAAGGGAAGAGATCCCCGATTTTCATGTTTGCAGGATAATGCTGCCATTAAACACTAATAGATGACATAGGAGGAGAGGTATCCACTTTGGTTGGGGACACGAAGTCACCTAAGTGGAGATATTTACTGAACCAGAACTCAGCAGAGGAGTCTGGCTGGAGATGCTGACTTGAATGGGGAGCAGGCCCAAAGAGAACCAGTAGAAGGAAGAGGATCCAGCATGGAACTCTGTGAACACCAGCAAGGACTGGGTCAAAGAGCCAAGCCTGTGAAGGAGACTAAGGAAGGACAGCCAGGAAAATAGGAGACAAACAGGGGGAACAGAAGCCAGGGATGGACGGTGTTTCAGGAGGAAAGAGCGGCCAAATCACATACTAATGGAGGGCCTGCTTACTAAGAGGGAAATTAGAATATTTACAGCCCGAGGGGAAATTAGGGATTTGAAAATATTCATTAGACAGTGGTGACTTGGGCAGGGTACCAGAGATAGCAGAAGATGAGGCCTAGAATCCAGGGGCAAGGATTATCCTTGGCCAAGCAACACACTAGAGAGTGTAAGTGACGTCATGCATTTAAAAATCACATTCCCTTTCCTCTATGGACCTTGGTTTATGGATTATCCAGGCCTCTTATGGTCTTTCTTTTCCAGTCTCAACCTGCTGGTTACCACTTCAATGATTGCAAGCACTTAAATCAAGGAAGATCAATGAAAGGTGATAAATATGAGACCAAACTAAGAGCACTGCTTTTTCTTAAATACCTGTGAGAATGTTTATAGACAGCCAATCTGAATCTAAGTGTTAAAATGAGATTTGATGGTTTTAAGTTTCTATAGTGGTTGGCTTATATGCTGGAGTGTATGCTAGATGTATAAATACACACACACATATGAGACTTTTACATTTTAATTTTTGGTATTTATATTGAACAATTATACATGGATATAACCTATTAACAACTGCAAATATGTATGTATAATAATGATGGGTGCTCAAAAATTTTATACAGATAGGGTCATGCCATAAAAAACTGTAGCTGTCACAAACTGAGAGCTTTCAATTATTCACCTTAATATTGGATATGCATGGTATCAGAGAAACGATGCTGTTTTCCTGGGAACTTGGGTTCAGATCACAAATGAGAAAGCTTTATTACGATCATCCTGAATTAAGAGAAAACTTGTTCCTTGAGTACAGAAATACCTGGAGCAGGAGGAAGGAGGAACTACACAAACTGTTTGGACAGATGTCATTTTATATCACCTCTGCTGGCTTGCAGCAAGGTGTCGAGTTGTCCTTGTTAACCAACTCTGGGGGGAAAAAAACTCTGAACCTGACTTTATGCCTTGCAGTACCACATTCCTTTAAAGTTATTTCTCACTGCTTTGTTATGAACAAGCCTCAACACTTCGAAAATAAGAAAATGTTATATTTCCATAGCTTATGTTAATAAAGGGCACTTAAAGAGAGCTGAAAAGCTTGGACTGAAGGGTCCATTAGCTCTTAGGAAAGTGGTGGTCTCCAGGGACTGAATCTCAAGGTGAAAGTAACTTTATCTGAAACCTCTAGATTAGGGTTGATGGCCCATAAGAACATGTTTGGGGTCCCAGGAGAGAATATCTGAGGTAGTAGACCCAGGATTAGAGAAGAAAACTAACTGATGCCTATTCTCTGCTGGGGTGAGGACAATTTCTCTTTCTCTGCTATTTTTCTGTATTTCTGCTATTTCTCTAACCTGGAGCAAAGGCTACAAGGCTCTTCTGCATTAGATTTCTCTCAGGATCAAGGACAGCAACTGGCGCCTCAAAGGAGGGCAGTTTAGCAAAGATTATCCTCTAGGTATAAACATTTGAAAATGAGACCACTTTTTTTTTCTTTTGCTAGCTATTCAAATTACAAAATACAAATGTGACTCCCCCACTCCACCCCAAAAGTAAACTAAAGTTCTTGAAATAAGCACACACGAGGCTCTGGATAAAGTTTGGACAACGCGCTCTTGAGGGACTGTGGTCGCGCCGCAGCTGGGCACCCCCAGATTCATTTCTCCACTTAGTGAAAAAGGGGTCAGGGGAGGGGCGGACCTGCCTGTCACCGCCTTGCCCTAGGAGCTACAGCTGCGCGTAATTCTTTTGTTGTAGCGCCAGAGATCGAGAAAGTGGAAAAAACTTTTTCCGGACCTAAGTTTGCATTCGTTGAACAGACGACGTTACAACAATAAGAGGAAGGCAGAAGGGCAGAATTCCCCTCTGCCAAGCATCTAAGAGGCGCTTGGTTTTCCTACGTCCCCCAAGGGAAGACACAGCAGTGCTGCGTTCTGGAGAAATGAGGACATTAGTCACACGCTCCGGGTTGAAAAATAAGCTTAATGGGCTCCCAGGCTCCTGCAAAGCCACCAGGCATCGCGCTGAGGGTCAGGCTACCTCCCAGGACCGAGCTGTCGGGATGCACAGAACCCCGGAGTCCGGGTCTGGCGGGGCACCTGTCTGAGCCGGACTGCAGGCGCCCAGCTAATCCCCACTCCCCCACGCTTCTGTGCGCTTGCGTGTGTGCCTGAGAGCGAAGCGCGCTTCCAGTTAACTTCGAGGTGCTTTACAGACAGGGTGAGACACGCCTTATGGGGACACCAGGCGGGGGCGAGCCGGAGCTGGGATGAGGAGTCCCTCTCCGTCCCGCGGGGAAGGCTGGAAGCCTGGGTCCACGTGGAATCAGAGCCGAGACGAAAGTCGCCTGCGTCTCGCTGGCGCAGAACTCCTGGCTCGTGCCCCCACCCGGGGACCCACGCAGGTTCCTCCTGCAACCGATGAGGAGCAAAGACGTCGCTTACCTTGACTGACCATTAACACCAGCTGCAGCGGCGTGCCGCCTGTCCGTCCTGGCCGCATCCTGAGCCCGTCGCCCTGGCGCTGGAGCTGCTGTGGGTTTGCGCGGGGATCCAAGGACACTGAGACTCTCCAGAAGCCGTCCCGAGGGCTTCTCTCCCGCTCCCGGGCGTGAGCCGGGAAAAGTTGCCGGGCAGCTCCAGGGGCGCCAAGGCCCGCCCCTTAGCCTCGGCACACAGCAGACCTGCCCCGGCCGACCCCGCCCACCCCCTCCGCCCAGCGAGCCACACCTGGCTGCTCCACACCCCCGGAAGCCTCACCTACACCCCCACACACCATCCCAGCCCCGAGATCCAGGAAGCCGCGGGGATGTGGACCGCGTGCCTGGGGGCCCTTCCTGCTGCACAGCAGAAGGCGAAAGTCAGGCAGTCATCTACCCCGCCCCCCGACAGTCTGACGTAAGCCCGGGGGAGACCCCGGGTCCCGGAGAGACCCTGGCCCTCGTGCAGGCCTTCCGGCTCCTGGCAGGGGTAGGAGGGCTGGGAGGAAGCCATGAGTCTCAGTCACCGTTCTCCGGGGCTGCGCGGTGCCTGCCTTCCTGCCTTTCCCAAGTGGGTGGAGAAACGGACAAAAATAAGCGCAGAATGACCAGGTTAGAAACTAACCCGACAGGAAAGAAGATCTGCCCACAGGTTATGATTATCCCGAAGTGATATTTAAGCAAGAGCTGCTGCAAGAGCTGGGGGGGTGTGTGGGGGGCGGGGGGCGGGGGGAGGGGGTGTTGTGTGTGTTAAAATTCTCATTCCTTCCTCTCCAAGATAATAAGCAGCTGATTTCATTGTTAACTTGAAGGGATTTACTTAAAGACACAAAGACCAGTGAGAGCCCCAGTATGAACTCGTGATGCTTCCTGTTTGCATTACATTGTGAGTATTTTCTTCCATTATTTCAGGCCCAGGTCTGGAAAGAGAACATTCCATAACTACTGAGCTTTTTACTTCCCAACCTAAGAAATAGGATAATCACTTTTCTTTAAATCTGGGTTTTCCTCTGAAAGTTTGCCCACAAATTCCCAGCACGTTGCTGAAGCCAGGATCCTTCCAGTAATCAAATATTTTAATAAACTAAATGTAAGGAGTTACTAGTCTAATCATTATTATTAGCACCATTCTAAACCTTTATAAAGCAGGTAACTATGAGAAGGAGCTTCCCTTGTGGCTCAGACAGTAAAGAATCCGCCTGCAGTGCAGGAGACCCAGGTTCGATCTGTGGGTGGGGAAGATCCCCTAGAGAAGGGAATGGCTACCCACTCCAGTATTCATGGCAATAGTCCATGAGGTTGCACAAAAAGATATTTGCCCCTTGGAAGGAAAGCTATGACAAACTGAGACAGCATATTGAAAAGCAGAGACATTACTTTGCCGACAAAGGTCTGTCTTGGTCAAAGCTGTGGTTTTTCTGGTAGTCATGTAGGGATGCTCACTGGACCATAAAGAAGGCTGAGCACCAGAGTTGATGCTTTGAAATTGTGGTGCTAGAGAAGACTCTTGAGAGTCCCAGGGAGATCAAACCAGTCAATCCTAAAAAAAAAAATCAACCCTGTATATTCATTGGAAGGACTGATGCTAAAGCTGAAACTCCAGTACTTTGGCCACTTGATGGGAAGAGCCAACTCATTAGAAAAGCCCCTGGTGCTGGGAAAGACTGAGGGCAGAAGAGGGTGGCAGAGGATGAAATGGTTGGATAGCATCACTGTCCCAATGGGCATGAGTTTGAGCAAACTCTAGGAGATAATGAAAGATGGGGAAGCCTGGCATGTACCAGTACATGGGGGCACAAAGAGTCAACTGAACAACTATGAAAAGGATGGAGTGCTTGGGACACTGCCACTAGGAAGCAAAGTGGTTCAAGATGGGAAGGACTTAACTGGTAAAAATCAAATGCTCCTCTTTACCATAGCTAGGGCTGGAGTCTTGAACTTTAAAGTATTAAATTGGTGTTTATCAGGTACTACTGCTTATAATCATGACTATAAACTCAGTACATTTGATTCAAAAATATATAGCCTCTAGTTCTTTCCTGTTTTCTTATCTGTCACTAACTATACTTACTAATCCTTACAAACACTTGAAGGCATTTTTTTTTCTGCCCTGTGGATGCTACTCACCTGCTTACTAAGACTGCAGTGGCACCTGAGAATACGTAGGGGGCCGTTCACTAACTCTGACACCCAATCATGATGCTTCTCACAGACTTATTGCAGGAAGTCAGCCAGGTTTCAGGGAGATGAATATCTGTCTGTTTCCTTCTGACTCACTGAAATGTGAGTAAGTGTTTGGAACAGACCCTTGTTTGGGAGGCAGTGAGTTCTCTTTGTGTGAGACAGGAGTCTGTGCTTTGTCTCAGAGTGGCTGGAGAGGAAAATGTACCTTTCTTTGCTTTTGTGCTCAGAACTAGACAAATTAACAAGCTGGCATGAGGTACAGGATAAATCAGGAGCTATATTTTTCCAGAGCAGGCAACAATTTCACATTTCAAGAAACAAAGAGCCAACTTCTGCCCCACATTAAGTTTTTTAAGAGTGTAAAGGTTTCCTGACACAAAACAGTTTGAGAACTCCCACCTTAATCATCCTAGGAACTATCCTGTCTAGGTATAATTTTGCTGGTCACCACATTCTGAGTAGGAAATAAGACTAAGGCAGGTTTTCTGAAACTCTTTGGTCTCAGGATGCCTTGGATAAATGAATACAAAAATGTGATTAGGTATACTATGAAACGTTATTCAGCCATAAAAAGAAGGAAATTCTGCCATTGCAGTGACATGGATGATGAACCTAGAAGACTTTATGCTAAGTGAAATAAGCCAGGCAAAGGCAAATACCGCATGATCTCATGTGAAACCTGAAAATGTTAACTTATTGTACAGAGTAGAATGGTGGTTACCAGGAGCTAGGATGTGGGGAATAGGGGGCGATGTTGATCAAATGGTACAAACTTTCAGTTATAACATGATTAAGTTCTGGAGACCTCATGTACATCATGGTGCCTATAGCTAATAGTACTGTGTCGTATACTTGAAATTTGCTAAGAGAATAAATCATAAGTGTTCTCACCACACACACAGAAAAAATAAATATATAAGATAATGAATATGTTAATCAGCTTGGTTGCACTTATCTCACAATGTATATGCATATCAAAACTTAATTTGTCGATTTTAAATATATAAATGTTTTACTTACTCCTCAATAGAGCTAGAAAAAAAATATTGAGGATCCCAAAGAACTTCTGTTTATGTGAATTGTTTCTATCAGTGTTTACCATGGAAAATATTGAGACAGATATATTTTCAATATTCATGTTTAATTCATCTTAAAATAACAGTAAAACTTTACAGGTTAACATAAATAATACGTTTTATGAAAAATAACTTTCCCAAAATAAAAAAATTAATGAGATGAATGATACTATTTTACATTTATGCCAGTCTTTTTAATATCTGACTTAAAAATAAACACTTGAATTCTCTTATCTGCTTCTGCATTCAGTCTGTTGTAGATAGATAGTTTTCATGAAGTTATATGAATTAACCCATCATCACACAGATACATAGATGGAAAAATAAAACATAATTGTGGATATTCCTCTGATACTACACCAAAATTCAACAAATGGTGTTTTGAAAAGACTAATTATGAAATCATGGGTTAAATCCCATTTCACCTGCCTTCCTTCATCAAAGTCGTTTTAAAACTTGCATGTCCTCCAAGCTGCATGTAGCCTAAATCATGTTTGCCTGAGTAGTTTTCTAGAAACGTTGGGTCAGCTGTGTCTAGTTTGAGCCTAGCTGGCTGAGAGTGGTTAGGACCACCAATCCTTGAGCCAAGTGTCCTGGGTGACCTTTGAAGCTGCAGAGGTCTGTAGCTTTGTTACACCTGCACAGAACTGTGATTACTGCACCTTTTTCCAATCACCTTTCCCTATGCTCCCCACACCTCAGACCGCCCTGCTTCTTCATTCGTATCCTGTAAATACCACCAGCCTTTTGCCCTCAGGGAGATGGACCTGAGATTTATTCTCTCATCTCCTTGCTTGGCTCCCTTGCTGTGGTGCAAGCCTTGGCGTCTATCTTTGGATTGGCCAGGGGTTGGGAAAGGTGAACCTGCTTTGCTAACAGTCACAGTGTAACCTGAAACCATTATCAGTGAACTTTCCTACCCTAGGGCTGGTTTGTAACACAGATGAAACTTGAAATTCGTCCTTCACAGAGTATAATATGGTGGGGGAAACAGGCAAGTAAACCACCAGCTACAGGACAGCATCCAACGAAGTGAAGTTGCTCCGTCGTGTCCGACTCTTTGCGACCCCATGGACTGTAGCTTGCTAGGCTCCTCCATCCATGGGATTTTCCAGGCAGGAATACTGGAATGGGTTGCCATTTCCTTCTCCAGGGGATCTTCCTGACCCAGGGATCCCACCTGGGTCTCCCACACTGCAGGCAGATTCTTTACTGTCTAAGCCACCAGGAAAATCTCTAACATCCCATAGGTACAGGCAGAGAGTAGCTTAGAGTCACAGAGGGGCTCATCTGAATGAGACCTGGAGGGTCCTGGAAGATTTTCTAAGGAATACTTACACCACATTTAGAAGGACTTCACTCAGAGTCAGCTGCCTCTAGTTTGGGCTGAGCCGGTTGACTGAATAGGACCACCGACCCTTCCACTGGGCGTGCATGATGGTCAGTACACAAAGAGCAAAGAGAGACGGAAGAAAGGGTAAGATGGAAAGAGAGATGGCGGATGCAAACACTGCAGATTGGTACGTGCCTGCGAGCTCAGTTGTGTCCAGCTCTTTTGTGATCCCATGCGCTGTGTAGCCCACCAGGTTTCTTTGTCCATGGAATTTCGCAGGCAAGAATACTGCCATGGATTGCCATTTCCTCCTCCGGGAGAACTTCCCAATCAGGGATCGAACCCACATCTTTTGCTTCTCCTGCACTGGCAGGCAGATTCTTTACCACTGCACCACCTGGGAAGCCCATAGAGATTGGTAGGTGGCAGCTTTAATAAACAAGAGAACTTGCTCATGAAGCTTTTCTTGGGCAAGATAAGTGGGTCCCTGTGCCTTCCTGCAAGGTGAAGAGTTTATACAGAGGCCTTCTTTACTGGCATTCAGTCACATGTACAGTCCACATGGTCTCAGTAACACATTACTCTCTCAAGGCTTGGAGTGGCTCCTCTTGAGGGAATAGTGGGTAGAATGTACATCCTGTGAAATTGCCAGTGTCCAGCTCTCCTAATATTTTCTCTTTTTCTTTTTATATAGTTTGAGGAGGTTTCTATGCATAGCACTAGCTTACCTTTAAGGTATACACATTTCTCCAATGAGAGATCCTTGAGGACTTGTCTCATTAACTTCTTTTACTCACAGTCCTTAAAACAGGGCCTGTGATAGAGCTGATGCACAATAAAGACTTGTACATTTGTTCAACTAATGACTAGCGTCTTCATTAAGGTAAACCAGAGAAAAGAAGAAGTTAAGTTTATCTCTTAGAACGTGGAAAAGCTCAATGAAGGGGAAATATTATTCATATATACTTTAGGTTCTTTTAAGGAAATGCATCATGGGATGGATCCAGCCAGCTGCATGGTTCTCTAACTTCTGATCTCTCTGAAAAACTTGGATGTTTAAGTTAGAAATCAGCCTTTTTCTCAGAGGGGAAAAATCAGTCTTACTTAGTCTAAGTCAAAGAATAAATTAATTGAACTAATATAAGGAAGTTTCAGAGAACACAAAGACAAGAAGTACAGCCTGGTTTTAGAAGTGACTGGGAAGATAAGAACACACTTCACTTAACAGCTTTTTGGGAATTATATGAGTTCCTGGCTTTGTCTTCCTGTGTGTACCTGCATTCTTCTCTCTGTAGACTGACTTCCTCTTTAATTATTCATCATTTCCAGTGCCCTGTAACTTAACCTGAGGCTTCCCTGGTGGCTCAGTAGTAAAGAATCCACCTACCAATGCAGGTTTGATCCCTGGGTTGAGAAGATCCCCTGGAAAAGGAAATGGCAACCCACTCCAGTATTCTTGCCTGGGAAAGCCCATGGATAGAGAAGCCCTTGGACTACACAGTCCATGGGGTCACGAAAGAGTCTGATAAGACTAAACAACAGCAACAGTAACTTAGACCAGCAAGTATCATTAGCTTTCCATGGCCCATCTCTAGCCTTCATTCTATTAGACCTAAGTTTTACTCAATACAGAGTCTTTAGCTTGACACTTTCATAAGACCATTCATGATATTCTTTTTTTCTTAAAGTCCTCTGCCAATCTTTGATTCTTTAGGTAGTTGTTATTTCCTTCTGAAGCCAAGACCTCTGCTTTCTCAACCATTAGGCAATTTAACTTTTAGTGCATCCTATGAGCGACACTAACTCCTGCTTTATTTGAAGTAATTTTGTTTTTACCATTTGGATTGGAGTCAGTCCTTTTAGATGGAAACAAATTTCAAATGTTTAACATCAAAAAGTCAAACAGAGCCAATTTTGCCATTAGGATTTATCTGACTGGCAGCCCAGTGAACTTTGTTTACACATCAAAAGAATGAAATCAGTGAAGATGAGAGAGCCTCAGAAAGATTTTGAACTTAAGTTTTGCCAGGAATCTCAGTCTTAATCACTTAATCTTTTCTGCCTCTCCATCCTCTAGTATGCTATATGAGAAAGCACCAGCTATATTCCTGCCTTATAAGACTTAAGTGAAAGTCGCTCAGTCGTGTCTGACTCTGCAAACCCATGGAGTATGCAGTCCATGGAATTCTCCAGGCCAGAATACTGGAGTGGGTAGCCTTTCCCTTCTCCAGGGGATCTTTCCAACCCAGGGATCAAACCCAGGTCTCCCACAATACAAGTGGATTCTTTACCAGCTGAGCCACCAGGGAAACCCAAGAACACTGGAGTGGGTAACCTATCCCTTCTCCAGCTGATCTTCCCAACCCAAGAATTGAACCGGGGTCTTCTGCATTGCAAGTGGATTCTTTACCAACTGAGCTATCAGGGAAGCGACTATTTGCCTCTAAGGCCATGTGTAATTTTCTCCCAGAATTTGTCTCTCTTATACATGCCTACAGTTTCTAACATTATCCTTCACCTGAATTAAGTGGAGAATCTTGCAGTAACTTCACTTTTATGCATTTACTTATACTTATTTAGCACCTACCATGTGCAAGAGAAGGCAATGGCACCCCACTCCAGTACTCTTGCCTGGAAAATCCCATGGACGGAGGAGCCCGGTAGGCTGCAGTCCACGGGGTCTCGAAGAGTTGGACACAACTGAGCGACTTCACTTTCACTTTTCACTTTCATGCATTGGAGAAGGAAATGGCAACCCACTCCAGTGTTCTTGCCTGGTGAATCCCAGGGATGGGGGAGCCTGGTGGGCTGCCGTCTATGGGTCGCACAGAGTCAGACACGACTGAAGCAACTTAGCAGCAGCACGTGCAAGCTAATGGGCTCAGTACTTGGTGAGAACCAATATGTTGGCTACTTGTCCTCAGTGAGCTTGAGATCTCTTCCCAAATATTGTCCTTAAAGTCTTGCTCTAGCAGAAATTGTATGAAGCATATGAGCAGAGGATATGGAAGTGCACTCTGGCTGATGCCATTCAGCAGAATTAAAGAACATTTGGGTACATTTTCTTTAGATTCAATATGAACCGTTTTTTTTGTTTGTTTTGTTTAGTCACTAAGTTGTGACTCTTTGCAACCCCATGGACTGTGTAGCCCACCAGGCTCCTCTGTTCATGGGATTTCTCAGCAAGAATACTGGAATGGGTTACCATTTCCTTGACCAGGAGATCTTCCCAACCTAGAGATCGAACACGCATTTCTTGCATTGGCTGATGGACTCTTTACCACTGAGCCACCAGCAAAGCCCTTTATAAAGGTAGGGGAGGTGGCTTACACCATCAGAAACCTCTGAATCTTAAGGTCAATTCAGATGTTTCCAGGTTTAAAGTTGAGGGGCCTGGCATGCTGCAGTCCATGGGGTCACAAGGAGTCGGACATGACTGAGTGACTGAACTGAACTGAACAGAACACTTTTCAAGCCCTTAGAACTACATACTTTCACAGGATACGCTAGGGTAAGGCCATTCCTTTTCTTCTTAGAGTTGCAGCCCAGAACATGTACACAGAGGTTGTAAACTGAAACTTAGCTTGCCAGTCTCTGAGTACCAATGAGATCGTACTCATGCAAATGCCCAGATGTTCTCCCCTCACCATTCTCTCTTGTACATGTAGGGCACTTCTTGAGTCCCTGAGCTGAGACTTACACACCTGTGCTCCAAGATCAGTCATGACTGCTGCTGGCCCCCGCAGCCTGAAGTGGTGCCCTCCCTTCTCAGCCCTCAAGTGAGTGTAGACAGATCCCTTTCCCTTTCTGCTCTTGTGATAACTTCAGACTTCATGCTGACACATGGGCTTATGAACCTGCTTTAAAATGAGGAGGCTGCAACCTTCTCTCAGTCTGACATTGTTTAGATGGACGCCCTCCCTGAAAGGCTGGCTTTTACTCCGAAGTGTTACCTGGCGCCAGGAGGTTCACCTGCGGCCTCCATACTTCCATCCCCCTCCCCAGAGTGCGTACTCGCATCCAGGGCAGCTGAGTTTCAAGGCATTCAAACAAACTACCACATTATATTCAGAAACACTGTTTCCTCCTGACCCTTGGCTTTGCTTCTGGGTCTGACTCAGCGTTTTTTCCACTGTACTTCTTTGAAGTTTGGCTTCTGTTCTTTTCCATTCTCCGCCTTCTCCTTCCCCAACTACCTAATTCCACATGACACATATGACTAACTCTCGTGACCAACCTTAACACAAACCCCTGCCATATATTTATATATGGAATTTTTAAGTAGAAAATTATAATAGTGATTATATTTGTTTTTTCTTTGATAATCGCAGGAGGTCAAATTGACATGCATGAACTGTACATATTTAACTTATATGATTGGTGGTTCAGACTGTAAAGTGTCTGCCTGCAGTCCAGGAGACCTGGGTTCGATCCCTGGAGAAGGAAATGGCAACCCACTCCAGTACTCTTGCCTGGAAAATCCCATGGATGGAAGACTCTGGTAGGCTACAGTCCATGGAGTCCCAAAGAGTTGGATACGACTGAGTGACTTCACTTTCTTTCTTTCTTTTCTTTCACATATTTATATGTTGAATAAATTTTTGAATATTAAAATATTTTAAAAAGTACCCCCACAGTTATGTAGGGGTGTGTGTATTTGTGTGTGGAGGTGGAGGGCAAGGAGGAGGCATTCATAGGAGGCAAGCTAACTTGAGGACCCAGAGTCTGAAGCGCTAGTCTTATAGACCCACACATCTGTTTGAGCTGTGAAACATCCCAGGGAGGAACTATCCCCAGGAGATGTCAGGTGTGCAATATTAATCCAAAGAACAAGAGGTTTTTCAAGGGGAAATGTTCATTGGAGTAGAGCAAGGTGTCAGCTCTAAATCTCTGAGCAGGGCATGGGGAGACACAGTAAAAGGATTACAGAGCAGAATGGTAAATGGGAGTATCACCCTAGGGATAGAGTAAAAGATAGTGTCACTGATATATCTTGACTATGTTATTCCACAAGTGATGTGGTATATTGTTTCTTCATTTCAGCAAATACACGACCAGATTAGGAACCAAAAAGAGGGACTGACTGCAAATTGGAAGCCACAGAAGGGGTTCAGAGTGGGCCACACAGAATATGCCACTTGGGCATAAATGTTATTCTGAGCCCAAAGTAACTGAGAATAAACAGACTCAAGAAAGATGCTGCCTTCCTCGCTCTTTAACAGGAAGTGCAGGACAATTCTTAATCACCAGAGACAACTCTAGACTTACCAACTCAAAGAGGGCACCAGAGAAATTTAACAACAAGCCTTATTAACTAGCCCGTTTCTGTCATTCGCTTCCCTGTATATTTACCTTTCCACAGTTTACAGCCCATGAAGGCCTAAACTACTTTTCCTTTGTCTTGTCGTCTCTCTACAAATTATTGTGCTTTGTTAAGATACTGTATATGTTCTAACCACCCTGCCTGCTGAAGAAGGTCATCCAGCAGATGTAGCCAGCAGGTCCAGCAGGTTAGCCCCTAAGCTGGACCCAGGCAGCTGGAGGATCCTCACCCCATCCGCTTGGAATGTGTCTTCCGCCTCCTGTTCATATGCTAGGAGCCACTTTGGGGACAAACCTTGAGAGAGTAATGAGACCCCACTGAGACCAGCTGGACTGTGTATGTGACTGCACCTTGTTAGGGCCTCTGTATAAGCTTTCACGATTCTGGTAGGTGAGTGTGGGTAACTGCTCATCTTGTAGTGGCTGGAGAAAGCCTTGAATGGAAGTTCCCTTGCTTTTTAAATCCGCCACATACTGATCTGAAGTGACCTGCCTCTTTCTTTGGTCTCTTCTTGCCCTCCTAAATGGGTACCAGTTTGTGAACCAACATCTTTGAGTTATTCATCACTCAGTTTCCCATATATATGCTCCATGCACACATTTATAACTGTTTTTTTTTTTTCTTGTTGTCTTCTCTTTTGTCAGCCGAATTCACAGGGCCCCAGACTGTGAACCCTAAGGGTACAGGGGGAAGTAACCTCCTCCATCCTAGCACCACGCAATCCTGCGTGCTCAGTCATGTATGACTCTTTGTGACTCCATGGACTGTAGCCCAACAGGCTTCTCTGTCCATGGATTATCCTGGCAAGAATATTGGAATGGGTTGCCATTTCCTCCTCCAGGGAATCTTCCAGAGCTAGAGCTCAAACCTGCATCTCCTGCGGCTCCTGAATGGGCAAGCGGATTCTTTACCACTGGAGGCATGAAGTGAAAGCCCCCTAGCACCACCAAGTCCAACTGAACCAACAGCAGAAGCCACCCATGACCTGTGCACCATACTATGCAGTCTGGACCATCATGGTAGTAAGAGGAGGAAAGGACAAGGAAGACAGGAAGACAGTCTTGCTGCTAATTGATATCTGAGATCTACATTCTAGTGACCCACAGAAGATTAGAGGAAACATTTAGGCCTGGAAATTTACACATCTCTAAACACGATTTGAGTCAGAGACATCGTATTATAAAACTCCAATCCATTTACTATATGCCTCTGTAATTGCTCTCATGCCTGAGAACCCAAGGGTTACACACATCTACTCGGTATATTACAAGCAGATCTCATCTCATTGTGTTTCTCTTTGGTGTGCTTCACAGGTACTGCTTTTTTACAGATTGAAGGTTTGTGGCAACCCTGTGCCAAGTGAGTCTATCAGTGCTATATTTCTAACAGCATTTGGTCACTTCATGCCTCCATGTCACATCTTGGTAATTCCCACATTTCAAACTTTTCATTATCATTATGTTTGTTGTGATCTGTGACCAGTCATTTTGACATTATTACTATCTTTTGCTGAAGGCTCGGATGATGGGCAGCAGTATTTAGCAAAAAAATACTTTTTCATTAAGGTATGTACATGGAGGTTTCTTTTTTTCTTTTTACATGGAGGTTTTAAAGACATAATTGCATTGTATACTTGATAAACTATAGTGCAGTCTAAATATACCTTGTATGTGCACTGGGAAACCAAAGGTTTATGTAACTTGGTTTGTTGCAATGTTGCTTTATTGAGGTCATCTGGAACTGAGCCTACAGTACCCCCAATGTATGTACTATTGCACTTAAGTTGCCTTTCGTTTTTGCTTTTGGTCTATTTCCACCCCACCCCCCAATGTATGGTTTCCTTATATGCTCCTCTTATTGTCTCTCAGTAATTGCAGCAAAGCAACAGAACTTTCTGTATTTATCATCTTTGGGCTGTAGGCTACAGAGGTGAACATGTGGATGGAGAAGACAGGGATAAGCATTAATGCTGATTAGAAAAGATTAGATCAAACGGTTGCTAAATCACTTTAATGTGAAGCAAAACCACAACTGTTTCTATTTCTACATACTTAAAACAATAGATATATGTTCTATAAACTGGCAAAAAGAAAATGTGCGTATTTTTAACTAAAAAAACCCCACATTTGTTAATGCCAACTACAGTGGGAGTTACATTTAAAATAGTTTAAATAAGTTACTTGGAATCTAAAGGAGAAACAATTTTATTGTTGCCCTAAGTTATTATAGGAATTTAAAATCTATATATACCACTGAAAGAGGGTAGTGAGATAACTATTTGACTGCCTACCATGTGCTAAGAATGCCGCATGTGTTATTATTTTAAGTTTATTTTCTTTTGGCTTCTCATAACAACTTTATGAGGTATTGTTATGTTTTCCAGAAGCTTATTGTTATGATGCTAGCAAGCTTATTCTTAGAGGGCCAAGGTCAAGAAACCGCCCAAGAATGCACAGCTAGTAAACAGCAAGAGTGGGGATGTGGGCCCAAGTCGCACCCAGACTCTAAAATTCATTTTCTGTGCACTATATTATAGGGCCAAATTATGTTGTGGTTTGAGATACATACAAAATCCCAGCTTACATTCTGCCAAACTGCTTAATAGGGATAATATGTCATATATATATATATATTTATATATATGTGTCATTTATGTAGCATTTAGGATCTAAGCATTTCAGCCTGGCCAGTTCAAGAAATACCTCTTCTCTCAGTTTCTAGTCAAGGCAGCCACATGGGCTTAGATTGAAAATTCCTTTTAAAGATATGAATAAATATGAACAGTTTTTTAAATTTCCTTTCCTAGACACTGTGGCATTAATATTAATATTGGCATTAATATTGGCATTTTACTTCCTAAAATTGCATCCCAAGGTGATTCTCTCCCTTAATGTCTGATAGGAAATACAAAACAAAAAAATCCAACTATGATGTAAACACAGTGCCTCCTGACTGTCACACACACAAGTTTTGAAGATAAGAGAAGCAAGCTAACGAAGGTAATCGCAAAATGTATCTACACAATGTAATTGTACTCACCATTAAAAAGCAATGGACAATCAAGATATGCAACAACACGGATAAATAGCAAACACATTGTGCCGAATGGGAAAAGACAGATACAAAGGCTACATACTTAATGAATCTACTGATATGACATTCTGGAAGAAGCAAAACTACAGGGACAGAAATCAGATTAATTGTAGAGGATGGGGATGGGGGGAGGAAACTGACTAAAAGGGTCATGAGGAAACTTTTACTTGATAGAAATATTTTATATCTTGATTGTGGTGGTGGTTACATGATTACACACATTTTTCAAAACTCAAAGGAGTTTTATTTGAAAAACAGAAGTTATGCCTTAACAATCTTGACTTTACACAGGGTTGAGGAGCTTCCCACACATCCTGGCAGAAGAATGATGTCTCCCAACTCCACAGGGACAAACCTCCTGCGTCAGGACGCCCTCAGACCTCAGCCTGTGCATCTCTTCGTCTGGTTGTTCATCTGTATTCTTTATGATATCCTTTAATAAGCCAGAAATCATGAAAAAAAAACACTAAAAGATAATCATGACTTTAAACTTGTTAAAAATCCAAGTTGAAAAGAAAATATGTGTATAGAAAAGGAGATGGGGGCGGGGCTAGTAAATTCTAGGCTCCAGAAATGACATCCGGAGAGGGAGCTGTGGTGGTCGTGCACTTTAGAATGCAATTTAAGGAAACTAAATGCCAATATTAATGCCGTGATGTCTAGGAAAGGAAAGAAGAGAGACTAATTATTCATATTTAATCACGTCTTTAAAAGGTGTGGTCACCACATGGCTGTCTTGACTAGAAATTGATTAAAGAGAATGATGTTTCCTTTTATAGTCTATGGAAATGATACTTAAACATAAAGCAAATGCCTTATTGGAGAGCTAGGTAGCTCCTGGGATGTCTGAGCAGTCCCTCTTCCTCTATTATTTCCATCAGTTGGTGGTCACATCCCTAATAACGTCGTCAAATGCAATTCAATCAACATCTCTGATTTTTATTCTCATTTTTGCTGTCAGCCAATTTCTGAATTCTGTGTAGTGAGGAAAGTTCCTCTCTTCATGTTAAATAGGTTCTGTCATATTCAGTCCAACACAAATTTGTTGTGGCCAACTTCTCTGACCAACAGAAAGCAGAGACAGGGTAAAACAGACGTTCAATACACCCTGCCCTTCCCCCACAGTCCACTTGTGGAGGAGGACGCACTTGTGCAACCAAGGCCACACCCTTGGATGTTGTCTGCTCAGGCTGGAGGACCAGTGGGAGTCAACTTGCACTTAGGATTGAGGAGTTTCGTAAATGAAGTTACCTTGGTGAAGGAGCTAGATATAGCATTGACCCAGCATCTGAAAGGAGTACGACTTGGATTACAGATAAGTGGCTCCTGTTGGTGGGTTAAAGGAGAAAGTGTTTTGTTTTGATATGTTCTTTTTTAAGGAGTTTTAGCTCAAGAGTCGGAGAAGGCAATGGCACCCCACTCCAGTACTCTTGCCTGGAAAATCCCATGGATGGAGGAGCCTGGTAGGCTGCAGTCCATGGGGTCGCTAAGAGTTGGACACGACTGAGCGACTTCACTTTCACTTTTCACTTTCACGCATTGGAGAAGGAAATGGCCACCCACTCCAGTGTTCTTGCCTGGAGCATCCCAGGGACGGAGGAGCCTGGTGGGCTGCCGTCTATGGGGTCCCATAGAGTTGGACACTCCTGAAGTGACTTAGCAGCAGCAGCTCGAGAGTAACTGAGAGTAATACAGACAGGAGAGGAACGGATGCTCAGCCTCATTTCAGAAGTAAAGACAACATAGCGTCTTTGTATTGAGGATCCAGCAGCAGGACATGCCAGGAGCAAGAACTAGAGGAAGAGAACGCAGATGCCTCTCAAATAACAAAGAAGCTGTATCCTTGAGCTGTCCAACAACACACTAATTGGAATCTCTGCAGAATTATCCACATTATAATGGTGAGGTGTGCAGAATAAGCAGGAGTGAGAGAAAGCTTTGAAAAGTGTGTGAAAAGGAATAACAGATGGCACTTGGGTACAAATAGAATAGAAAAGTCTGACAGTTAAGGAAGGAAGAAAATAAAAAAAAATAGAGAGACTCAGCACGTAAAACTAAAGAGCCCTGGACATTTCATCAAGGGTGCTTAGAGTCCTTGGCATGGCTACCTTCCAGCTCCACTAATTACAGTCTGATGGCCAATTCTGGATGCTATTCTTTATTTTCCAGGTTTAGGCATTTCCACTCTTGCCTTTGGAATGCCATTCAAGATTGTGGTTTCTAAATGAATTCATGCCACACACAGCTGGTTGAAAGATACTATAAAAACAACAACAACAAAAAATAACTGAGCAAAATGGCAGCTAAAGACCAAACCTGTGGATGTTTCAATGCTGCTTTTATTGAATTAATGAAAGTACTGAATGAAGCTAGTACTTGTCAGTCAAGTACTAACTAGAGCTCTGGCACATGGCCAAAGAGCATTCATCTGTGAAGTGGCTGGCAGCCTGGGTACCTACAGACAAAGGTGCTTGCCCTTATTATTTCTGAAATTGGGGAGGAACTGAACCATTGTAACTAAACTCTGTGCAAGTCAGGGATGCTACACCCTGACTTAAGAGTCAAGTCTCAGAGTGAGATAACTCCTTGATTTGGCTCTACTCCACACAGAAGTTTAATTTCAGGCACCTATGAATCCTTGAAAACCTACAAGACATCAAAGTCAACTCAAGTATAAGTCTAGGATTTCTATATACTTAGAGGGATTCCAGGTTTCCCTCACAAGAATTCTCAAGTCTGGAATTACATTCATTTTTTAAAAATTAATTTTTATTGGAATGTAGTTGCTTCACAATGTTAGTTTCCACTGTACAGTAAAATGAATCAGCTATATGGATTTCCTTACCATTTAGGTAATCGCAGAGCATTCATAGAGTTCCCTGTGCTATACGATAGGTTCTCATTAGCTATATATTTTATACAGATTATTATATTTTATACAGATTATTACTAGCACACATATTTCAACCCCAATCTCCCAATTCACCTCCTACTTTTCCCCCTCGGTATCCATTTGTTTGATCTCTATGTCTGTGTCACTATCTCTGTTTTACAAATGAAATCATCTACACCATTTTTCTACATTTCACATATATATGTTAATATATGATATTTCCTCTTTCTGACTTACTTCATTCTGTATGACACTCTAGGTCCATCCACATGTCTGCAAATGACCCAATTTCATTCCTTTGTATTGTTGAGTAGTATGGAATTGCACTCATCTTTAAGTTCATTTTGTTTGATATTAATATAGCTGCCTCACTCTTTTATGGTTACTGTTTGCATGGTATCTTTCCCCCATAATATTCTGTTCAATTTATTTGTGCCTTTGAATCTCTTTTAGAGGACATATAGATGGACCTTATTCTTTTATCAGTTTGGCAATCTCTGACTTTTGATTTGACCAGACCATTTACCTTTAACGTTATTACTGATATGGTCAGAATTACATTTGGCATATTACCATTCATTTTCTGAAATTGAAACTTCAATACTTTGGCCACCTGATGCGAAGAGCTGACTCACTGGAAAATACTCTCATGCTGGGAAAGATTGAAGAGGCAGGAGAAGGGGACGACAGAGGATGAGATTAGATGGCATCTAACAGAGATGGTTAGATGGCGTCATTGACTCAATGGACATGAGTTTGAGCAAACTCTGTGAGACAGTGAAGAACAGGGAAGCCTAGCATGCTGCAGTCCGTGGGATCACAACGAGTCAGACATGGCTGAGTGACTAAACAAATTTGTTTTCTATGATAAATGAGGCCACAGTTGCTATTATTTTTAGCGAGAGTACCTCTCCCATCTTTCCCTGTTTACTCCTGGCTCTTCGCCCTGCCCCACTGCTGCTTCAAGAAGCAGTTAAAGAAAGAATTCTTTGACACTTGGACTACTATGGCAGGTGTATATGTGTATAATGGTTATTAACTTGAGAAAATATGCGAGTAATTTTCCTTCCTGTTGCCAAATCTAGGATGAGGGAAAGAATTTGATGGCCATCATCCTTTTACTATGATAGAAAATTTTAAAAAATTAAAAAGCTAGAGCATACCATTTCTTTGTGATTTGAAGTATGTCAAAATAGAAATATGGAAAAAATAAATATGTATGCTCAGAAACAAGACAACATAACGTTAGTAATTTCTGGTGCTGGTGAAATGATTGTTTTAAAATTATTTTTTTCTGAGTTTCAAATTGTTTTCAATGTGAATATGTTTCCTTTTACCCTAAAAGATTTTTTCCTAATCTAAAAATTGTCACTCATTTTTTAAAAACAATTCAAATAGCTATTCTAAAGAAGAAAACAGAAATTATCTGCAGTCCCTTTAATGATCACTTCTATTTGGTGAACATTGTTACTAAAATCTGCTTATGATTATCACATTAATTTTATTATCGGACACTGCAAAGGATAAGGAAAGCAAATGTTGTGTCTATGTTCTAGACTTAAAAATAATGTTTCTATGTCTGCCACTTATTTTAGAGAGAATATATCCAGATTCTCTCTACTGCCTCCACTGCATTGTCCTCCTGGGGGAAGGGTGAAGTGGGAAAAGAATTATTGAGCTCACAGTCAGAGAGACAAGAGAGTGCATTGGGATCTTGTACGGACACAAATTTGGTCCAGGACCTTACAGATAACCTCTTCATAAGTCAGTCTTTTTCTTCCATAAAAATATCTCCTTCACTCATTCTACTGCATAGTTTGAGGATATAATCTTTTGTAAGATGAACACGTTATTAAACTTCTTCCAGCATTTACTTCTAGCCCTTATATATGAAATTATTTCTTTAAACTATAGGCTGAATAGAGAAAATAACTTTTTTCACTTAGTTTTTTTTTTTGTTTTATACTATGTGGTCCAATCTATTATTATACAGCAGATGATAATTTATTATTAAAACATCTCATTAGGAGAAGATATGTAGTAATAATGGATTCTGAGGTTTTTGTCTCAAGTTTGCAAAAGACTAATCTCATTGCTATATTGTGTACAGGAAACACCACAGACAGACTGCATTTGCCTTTTGTTTTTTCCGTTTAGAAGCATTAAAGTGGAAACCTACCAAGGAGCTAAAAAAAAAAAAAACTTTGATGCTTTGGAAGAAATCTTGGACAAAATTCGTGTACTTAAAATCACAGCAGTCACATTTTTCTTTGAAAGAGTCATTTTTTTTATTAACATATAAGACAGGATGCTCATTTACCTTGACGTAAAATACACAGCTGATGCACAAGATAAGATAGAATTATACAAAAATATCAAACATCTGACCTCAAATCAGTGTACAGGATGCACCATATATAGGATATTCAAAATAGATTTTTGCTTTCTCAGCTATTTCTAATTATGTCATCTTAAATCATTGTTACCTGATAACCAATTTCTTTTTTAACATGTGTTGAAATCAGGCACTTAATAAATGACCAGAATCAAGAGAGTTAGTGCTTCTTTGTTCTTGAATGCAATCGAAATATTTTATTCTAAGTCGGTCCAATAAAAGCCACTTAGAAATGCATGCACCCTTGAGCTTTTCATTTTAATGAGTTTATTCTGAGGTAAATAGACAAGCAGTGAATACATATACTTTGTTAGATCATGCAGAAAAGTTTATTAGAGTGAGTATGATACATGTTTCAGGGCAATAGTTTTTATATACAATGGACACTTTTCTTTTAAATAAAATGGACACTTTTTTTTACACTGTCTGTTAACAATTTTATAACCCAACACTAGTAACACACAGTACACCATTCTCCCTTCAAGCTAGTGTTCCCTCGTAAGGAACAGAGGGTGGCTGCTACATCTTGAATAAAGGCAGGCGTGTCTCTCAATTAAACACTAAGCGTGTCTCTCAATTAAACACTAAGTATCGGGATGTACTGTGTGAAATGGTTCTAGAATGAAGAAGATCTGAGCTGTTGCTGCTTCAAATGATTGTTTTCACTTGAGCCAAAGCATGTTAAACTTCAGGAAATTAACCCTAGTTAACAGACAGGCAAGAATATACTTTGACTCTTATTTAATCAACAATTTACTTGTGTGAAGTACATGTGTTAGTATTGTGGCCAGGAATGATGTGGGCTAAAAATGCTTACAGTATTTTGAGGAGTAATGGTGTGTACATAAAAGATAAATAGCTTCAGCCCCTCCCCCACATTTTTGTTTTTTTTATGTCTCTCAAAATGCAAGATGTCTCAGGGACACGGCAGGAAGATCGTCACCTCTCATTGGGCCAGTGATGCCAAGATCTCAGAAAGCCACCATTAGTGTCTGTGTGGTGACTCCCTACTGCTTGGCTACTCTGTAGCAGAAAGAAACAATTACACCGCTCACTCTTCCCCATCCAATCCTCTTTCCATCTCTTGAAAAACAGAGTTGGGGACAGGGACTGTCAGTAGGGGACTGTTGAATTCTGGCTTTCATCCTATCATTTGGAAAGTTTCTTTAAAAAGTTTGGTTCCCAGTATCTTTGCATAGATCAAACAGAAATAAAAGACTGAAAGCTGAGTCTCAGTCTCTTGCACAAAAGCTCCTGAAATTCCAGACTTACTCTTTTTTCATCAAGATGTACTTTGAAATATGGTAACATCAAACACAATCGTAGTTGTGTGTGTCCCTGGTATCCGCCCAGTATTGCCATGATTTCCATGGTGTGTCCAGTAATTAAAGGATTTCCAAGACTCAGCTCACCAATAAAGAACATCCAACCCTCATGGCCTTGCAAGGGCACCAGGCTTCAAATGGCCTTGCCACGAAGACCCAGATTAAAACCAAACATCCCCACTGTACAGATGAGAAGAGAAGAAGCCTACTGGAGGGCAGAAAGCAGAGAGATCCTGCAAATGGCCCCTGGGTTCTATTGCCCAGTTGGCATGACATTAAAATTCTCTACCCTGTGATGGGGAGGAACATGCAAGGAAGTCCTGTGTAATGTTCTGAACTTATTAGCTATGGGAGAAAGGCTCTGATGTATTTGAAAGGAAAGAAAATGCTGATCTCTAAGCAAAGAGCCCAACATTAGAAGTGATAACTCATCCTTGTATTAATATATCTTTTTGGAATGGTAAAACTTCAGCATGTGCTTATACGTGTATTTGTTGTGGGAGGGCTGATCCTGGGATGTAGTAGGTTTGGGAGCTCAGGTTTAAGAACTGGATGTCCCGGGAACCACATGTTGTGGGGACAATGGGCTGGGGACTGAAGAGCCTCCACACACTCCTTTACTTTTCCTCAAGGTTGATGGTCAAAGGCTGTTGCTTGGAATTGCTAAATTCAAGGTTAAATTTTAATACGAGGATCAAAAACACTGACTCTTTCACCAGATTACAATGTTAGATTTTAACTCTTTTTACTGTTGTACTTAAGATGTTGCACAGCAGTGCTCCCATTCAGAAATGGCAGCCTTCAGCCTTCTGTAATGCACTGCAGAGTTCATTTCCAGTGGTGGTTTCAGAGTTTCTGGGTAGGAAGTGATCAGGGATAGCAAACTGATTAGAATCCTGTTGCCCAGTGGATTCACCTTAAAGTTGTGTTTGCATTAAAATGCCTGCTGTTTACAGTTAACTTGTATACTTTAATTAAAAAGTAGTAGCATAATTTTGAGGATTTTAAAGCTCCTCTTTTTGATTTTAGATTATATTGTAATTCCCATGGATGAGGATGGGGATTAGGGGGTGCTGATGGAGACCCACCAAAGGGCTAAATCCTGCCAGCCCCACACTGCTGATAGTGTCCCAATAATGGTTTGTAAATTCCTTAAAGATGCTCCATCTCTGAAGTGCCTTTCATCTTGCCCCTACTGCATTTACTATACCAACCCTTTAGATTGCTACAGAAGAAGGGAGAACTGACATCCTGTGTAAGTGATCAAGTCACAGCAGCTGGATTTCACAGCAAACAGAGCACACATTTTAAACAGGTTTTTCTCTAGGAGTCTTCTTGAAAGTGTCCCTTGGGGAGAAGACTAATAGAAGGAGACTTCAGAAGTGTTGAAAATCAACAAGGGATACATAGGATACTAGTTCTAAAAGACTGATTTGCCTGGAAGCCTCTTTATTTGAACAATACTATAACTGTCCTGGACACAGGAACCATGCTCTAAGCCTGAGTCTTCCCTAGTTTTCTCAGTGTTGTGCAAAGAAAAGACAGCTCATTCACAAGGAGCAGATTACAACATGTTTGACCGAGAGGATATCCAGTAGGAAAGCACAGTGTACAGATGCCAGCGGGCACACTGCAAACTGTGATCCTTCTGGGGCCGCCTGCAGAGACGCACCAGCTCTTCTCTCAGCCTCTCCTCCCACCCAACTTTACTCAAGCATTCTGCAACCACCTCTTGCTTTGGTGCAAATATTTGTTTCCCAATTAAGCTTAGGTATTGGTTTTATAAAAGGTAAAATTATTAATTACTATGGTTGAATAAACATCAAGTTTTATAAAAGTATGTCCTCCCACAATCCTCATTTCAAACACAGTTATGACACAGAAAATATTCAAAGATTAAATTGCCCAAGAATCTAGGGTTTGGAGAAAATAACTGAGTAAATTGGGTCACTGAGGTTCAAACTGAATCCTAGAAATTACAAATATTTACAGAGAATGACCTTTCATGATATGGCTCCAGGGCTCTGGATTCCTAGAGAAAGTGAAACAGCTTCTTTGCGGCTGTGTAGGTCTGATTTTCATTTCATTTCTTCAAAATTATATACATTTTTACTTTCAACTCCTTCCTTTTCCACCAAGTTTGTATCATTTTATTAATATTAAAGGAAGATTACAATGTTAGAAATTAAGATAGAAAAAATGTGAAACTGTTTAGCACTTTGTCTACTGGGCATGAGGGTAGCATTTTAAGAATAATCTGAAATCTGATTGTATTGTGCATGTTTGTGTATGTCTATATATACATGCTATATTTTATTTATCTATCATATCCATCTATCATCTATTTATATCATTGTCATCTAATCTGGGTTGGGAAGATCCCCTGCAGAAGGAAATGGCAACCCACTCCAGTATTCTTGCCTGGAGAAGCCATGGACACAGGAGTCTGGCAGGCTACAGTCCATAGGGCTGCAAAGAGTCGGACATGACTAAGAGACTCAGCACACACGCAGTCTATCTCAATGGTGTGCTAAAGCCAGCTCATACTGGTACAGGAGAACTGACAAATATATTTTCAGGAATTCTACAAGCTGTTTAGGGTTATGTTAGTGGCCTGAAAATGGCCATGACAAAACAATTTAGATCATGAAAACTGGCTTTTGACACAAATCAGGGATTTTTTTTTTTCCCCTCCTGGAAAGTCAGCTGTTAAATAATTTACCAGTATACCATTATAGGTTTGGTATGGAAAGGGACTTCTTACATAGTTCAGTCTATATAGCAAAAGCAACAATTAATTTTTAAAAATATCAAAGTTAAAAAAAGAAAGTTTTTTTTGTAATTTAACCAATAAAAGTTCATACTTGTAAGTATCACTTTTCTTATTAAATGTTTTAAAATAATAAAGTTTTATATATTTCCTAATCATTAATTATGTTTACGACATCTGTACAGAGTTAATTTGGGATAACTGCTGACATTATTTTAGCCAAAGCTTCTACATTCATGATATCAAGATATTACATAACTATATGCTAAGGTTAAATATTAAAGAAAGTGAAAAGAATATGCAAAGTGGGTGAATCAAACTTTTCTTGTGGTGTAGCTTTTGTGTGTTTATTTCTTGTAAACTGTCACTTGGTGTTGAGGTATTTTTTCTTCAGCCTGTGTCTGGGCATGCATGCATGCATGTGTGTGTGTGCGTGGGTGCATGTGTGTTTATACACCTACGTGCACAGATGCATAGACACATACACACATAAACCTCAAAAGATTACAATATTAGGGAAACAGGATATCTGGCTCATTTAACAGTCTACTTAAAAACCATGAGTGACTTATGTTGAAAACTTTGTAGAGCTTATAAGTAGCTCTTTGATCTGGCCAAATACCTCTTCCCCTCTTTTCTAATATGTTAAAAATGTCATCTTTTCTATTTTTCCCCTTTGGGTTAACAATATATTTAGTTGAAATCTGCACACTCCTGGTTCAGTGAATGCTTTATTTAGGAGTCAGAGAACAAGTGTGAATTAAAAAAAATTTTTATCTATCAGATTTATTTCTAAGAATGTGCTGAGCTTGGAGCAGAGCTGCTAAGCAGGCTATGCACTGGAGGTGTGCACCATGCTGACTCCGAATATGAGAGATGCTTTGTTGAGCAAACAAAGGACAGGTGGAAAGAATGATTTTGGAACCTGGAGACAGATGAAGAAAATTCTAAAATGGGACATTTCTGAACAAATGACAGGCCAGCAAGAGGATACGAAATCTTTGGAGAGACAGCCTTTCTTTTAGCCGCTGATGTCCTCAGCACTCTCCAGGTGCCTGTCTTTGACCATCAGGATATTAGATGCAGATGTAGAGAGCCATGAGGTAGGCTGCCTCTGAGTCCATAGATAATTCCCTGGAAATTAGTTTTTAAAAAGAAATCCATGGCATTTGATTATTTTCCATTGATTTGCTGCTTTATGAGAAAAGTAGAGCCCAGGATTCTCTAGATGAGTACAGATTCTGATCTGGTGACAGTCAATCAGGTAGAGAGATGGAGCTACTGCAGAGTAGCAGCAGATTTTACAGCAGTAGTTCACACATACATTCATTCATTTGTTGGTGTTGTTTTCCAAGAAACGGAGCAACCTAGGAACTTACGCTACAGAAGAGTCCAATGCACCATAATGATTACTTCAAGAACAAAGAAGCTCATACAAAAGTGTGATGTCTTTCTGTTGGTGTGAGGTTTCCAACTTGAAATTCTTTAAAATGCATTTCTGGAGATATATTTAAATATTGATATGCCTCACTCAGAAAGCAGTGGCTTGTTGGTAAAATGCAATACTGAAATGAAATACTGCCTTGTCATAAAAAGAACTGTGTTTGGAAAATTAAATACCTTTACAAAGATTAAAAATAAACATACTCTCACAGCTTGAGGGTTTGAATGAACCATGTACCAAAGAGTTGAATCAACTCTTACTTTGGGTTACATCCTGGGACCCTTCATGTTCAAAAGCTGCCCAGCAAAGATGATCAGCATTTCTGCAGCATCCATCAACATTATCAGAAATCATTTTTGCATATACCACACACATGATTTTTCATGACAAATCAGTGCTATGTCACATAAAACTCCTGTTATTTTTAGTATAAAAGAGTTTTGAGTTTCAGAGTTCAATATCAAAATTGTATTCTATAAAAGCTTAAATTAATCCATTCAGTGCACTTGCTTTTCAACAAGTCTTTCTTGATTTTCTCCTCTAGATAAAATTTCAGCTCAATTGTACTATTTTACAAACACTTTGGAAAGAAAAATTTCCAAGTACAGAACCCGACACAAAGATGCTGACTGTATTCTCTGTGATTTGATTCTATTTTCAGTCTATACTGTATATAGGAAAATTTTTCTCATTTGAATGGGGGGAAGTGATCTTTTTCAGGTAAAATTCCTTTCTTTGCATTTACAAATGTTGACTATCATGCTGAATGTGGATATCCATCAGGAATCAATGGAAAAAGCTTAATTTATATTATTTTGAAAGTAAATGTTTCAATGATCATAAAAATCTTTTTCTGTATTCCTTAAATATTTTGGTAATTTAATATATAAACATATTTGTACAGGTTATTTTTCATCTTCAAAACACTTTGTAATTTTGCTTACTCAACAAAAATGAGTAATTAAAAATATTTTTCAACATTTTATAAAATATATCTTTACGGTACTGTTTTTGGATCTTGCTTGATCTGTTATTTTCTAAGTGACTAATCCCTGATGGATTACATAAAGTTATGTGACTATGTCTTTGATTGTGTTTATTAATTTCTTGTCACATATTTGAGGCAAACCTGAGGATTATTGAATAATTATTTCTTCTCTTCCAAATATTTCATTTCTCCATTTTCTTCTTTAGTGGTCTTTTGAAGAATCCAATCTTAGAGAAAATATCAAATGTAACACAATTAGTTATTTGAAATTAGGTAATAAATATTAATCTCAGATAAAATTTAGCTTAGTAAAATGTTAGCAATTGTGGGATTACAAATAAAATAATCGAGAGGTATTCTTTTCAATTGACCTATTAGGTAATATTGAATGTCAAGAAATGACAGTTATTGGACTTCCCTGGTGGTCCAGTGGTTGAGAATCTGCCTGCCAGTGCAGGGGAGTTGAGGTCGGTCCCTGGTCTGGGAGGATTCCACATGCCTCAGTGCTACTAAGCCCCTGTACCACAACTACTGAGCTTGACTCACGCAACTCATAAAGCCTGCATGCCTAGAGCCTGTGTGTGCTCTGCAACAAGGGAAGCCACCAGAACAAGAAGCCTGTGCATTGCAACGAAGACCCAGTGCAGCCAAAATAAATAAATAAAATTGAAAAAAATACCCACAAACAACCCCCCCAGTAGATTAGACGATACAGAAGAACAGATTGAAAAAAAAAAAAAACTAATATATGTAGCAAACTAACTTAAAGGGTTCTGGAAAAATATTTTGGGAGACATGCAAACTGTAGTTATCCAGCTCTGTCTCTACTTTGCCATCATCTTTCTTTTTCAAGCACGTGTCAGAGAAATTTCCATCGAATAATCAATGGTCATAAATTGAGGTCGTTAGAGATGATGGTGAATCTGGTAGGTACACTATGGCTAGGCGGTTGGGGAGATTTCTGAGTTGTCTGGATTTACTTTAAAAAGATACACTTTTATTTTTGGCTCTGCTGTGCTGGGTCTTCGTTGCTGCACATGCTTTTCTCTAGTTACGGCGCGCAGGGCCTATTCTTCGTTGTGGTGCTTCTGCTTCTTACTGTGGTGCCTTCTCCTGTTGTGGAGAAGTTGCTGCACATGGGCTCAGCGGTTGTAGTTCCTGGGTAGCACAGGGTTAATATTTGTGGTACATGGACTTCGTTGCTCCACAGCATGTGAGTTCTTCCTGGACCAGGGATCGAACCCATGTCTCCTGCATTGGCAGGCAGACTTTTTTACCACTGAGCCACAAAGGAAGCCCTGGATTAACTTTAAATGTACTAGCACATCCATCTATATAGGCTTGACATAAAAAGACTCTTGAAAACACCCTGTATCATTTGGATATGAAAATGAAGTAATTGAACATATGAAAAATTCCACATTGGGGTGAAGGTGGGTCACTTTTCATGACGCATTGTGATAAAAATTACAAGTGCTTTATTATTTCCAATTATATAAAATAATAATTTTTTAAAAAGGATAAAATCTGCCTGCCAATGCAAAAGAGGTTAGAGATGAGGGTTGGATCCTTAGATTGGGATGATTTCCTGGAGAAGGAAATGGCAACCTGCTCCAATATTCTTGCCTGGAAAATCCCATGGACAGAGGAGCCTGGTAGGCTACAGTCCATGGGGTTGCAAAGTGTCGGACATGACTGTGCCCATTATGTTGTTATGTTAAAAAAAAGGATAGGAGCTGGAAGGAACCTTTGCAATATTCTAATCTAACATGGGTATTAAAATTGTTTTTTAAAAAAGGTCCTAGAGAAATATTCTTTTAAATCTGTATTCTTTTAAAAAATTTGAGAGTGGATTATAATAGTACAAGCAAAGACCGTGAGTTAATTCTTTGGAAATGTGGCACCTTCATGTCATTTTAATCATGAAAGAAAGTGAAAGTGTTAGTCGCTCAATTGTGCCAGACTCTCTGCGACCCCATGGACTGCAGCCTGCCAGGCTCCTCTGTCCAGGGGATTTTCCAGGCAAGGATACTGGAATGGGTTGCCATTTTCTTCTCCAGGGGATCTTCCTGACCCAGGGATCAAACCTGGGTCTCCTGTACAGCAGGCAGATTTCTTTTCCAACTGAGCTACCAGGGAAGGTCCCTTTTAATCATAAAGTTGTGGTAAATTATGCAAGGGAATCCTATTTTTAAAAAAATTATTATAAAACAATTAAGACTTCTAAGGGCATAAATGGTGAAAAGTATGCAATTTTAAATTAGAGAAGTTTTACTCAGGGCTTTATGTCTTCCTCCACTCCAGAGTTTAGTTGGTGGTAGACATCACAAGTCCCTTGGACTGCAAGGAGATCCAACCAGTCCATTCTAAAGGAGATCAGCCCTGGGTGTTCTTTGGAAGGAATGATGCTAAAGCTGAAGCTCCAGTACTTTGGCCACCTCATGCGAAGACTTGACTCATTGGAAAAGACTCTGATGCTGGGAGGGATTTGGGGCAGGAGGAGAAGGGGACAACAGAGGATGAGATGGCTGGATGGCATCACCGACTTGATGGACGTGAGTATGAGTGAACTCCGGGAGATGGTGATGGACAGGGATGCCTGGCGTTCTGCGATTCATGGGGTCGCAAAGAGTTGGACACGACTGAGCAACTGAACTGAACTGAACTGAACTGAACTGAACTGAGACATCACAAAAAAGGTGACAGTAGAACAAATGAACATGAAGAAACAATGTATGTGTCTTCCCTAGAACACAAATTCTCCTACATGTATCAGGCCTTTTTCTCTGAGCCAAATATACGCATTCTGGATTCACAAACCATTAAGCCTTTAACTTGTACCTGCATGTCCTGAGTCGAAAATAAATCAGACAAAGCTCTCACAAAAGCAGGTGGTGAATCATGACTTTTCTCTTTCCTGCCCTGCCCAGTTCCTGATCTTTTCTTCTTCCCGCTCAAGTTTTTTTTTTTTTTTTGCTTCTTTTCAACCTTCCTTTGCTTTCACAGATTAAAAGCTTAGTTTTAAAACTTAACTCCTGCTAACAAAAGTTTTCCACCCAACTGATTCTATTAACACTGGTTTTTCAGTGCAAGTTGGGTGATTAGAGTGAAAACTAGGAAAATATATGTTCATAGCTTCAAATTGGACAGGGCCAATTCTAGTCAACATTTGCAACAAGTTGTTTGTTTTCAGCACCCAAACTTATAGTTTTCACTTCCTTTTTCTTTTTGTATTTACTTAATGATCTTATTTGTATTCCCCCCTAATTAAAAACCCTGTGGCAAAAGTCTGATTAAACAGTCCCTGGCAGAAATATGTGCTCAATGGTTGTAATATGGAATAAGTGTTGAATGAAAACATTTATCAGTTCAGTCGCTCAGTCCTGTTCAACTCTTCACAACCCCATGGACTGCAGCATACCAGGCTTCCCTGTCCATCATCAAAACATTTATATTAAAATATAAAAGGCTACTAGATAGCAGTACTATCCCCCACTCACACTCCCCTCACAATATGCATATTGGATGAGGGAACAAAGCTATAGGATTAGTAAATAAATCATTAAGGGTGGATCTTGAGACATCAGTGTAAGATCAAGTTAAGACAGGAACAATCTGATTTCTCAGGGTTCCTTTGTGGACCATCTCATTCTATCCTTTTGGTTATGATGACTGAGCTTCTCCCTTAGCATGTTACCAGATTTCAGGACATATTTCCCAATCTATTTAAACCTGTGTCCTCTAAAGCCTTCTCCCATCAAGGTTAAGTATAGTAAGTGAAGTGAAGTCGCTCAGTCGTGTCCGACTCTTTGCGACCCCATGGACTGTAGCCTATCAGGCTCCTCAGTCCATGATATTTTCCAGGCAAAAGTACTGGAGTGGGTTGTCATTTCCTTCTCCAGGGGATCTTCCTGGCCCAGGGATCGAACCTGGGTCTTCCACATTGGAGGCAGACGCTTTACCGTCTGAGCTACCAGGGAAGCCCTAAGTATAGTAAGCACCTACTAAGATTTTGTTAAGTCTTAATCTCTTCTATTGGAGAAGGCAATGGCAACCCACTCCAGTACTCTTGCCTGGAAAATCCCTTGGAAGGAGGAGCCTGGTAGGCTGCAGTCCATGGGGTCGTGAAGAGTCGGACATGACTGAGCGACTTCACTTTCACTTTTCACTTTGATGCATTGGAGAAGGAAATGGCAACCCATTCCAGTGTTCTTGCCTTGAGAACCCCAGGGATGAGGGAGCCTGGTGGGCTGCCATCTATGGGGTCGCACAGAGTTGGACATGACAGAAGCAACTTAGCTTAGCAATCTCTTCTATGCATTCTATGAAGATAAAGCTACAGAGACTGTGCCTTTTGAAATTGAATTCTAGTTCCAGGGGGAATCTTTCACCTGCTCCCTGCACAAAGTCTCAAACTGAGAGTTTTGATCAACTCCCACACTGTTGGGGTTTGGAAGAAGCATGAAGAAAGGCTAGTCCTGAGGTTTATGCTCCACTAGTCTAAAATTAGTCTAAAAAGATGTGTGGGGATGAGGGTAGCTTTTCTGAGCTTGCTGCAGACCAAATGCTTCAGGGAGGTTCAGGCAAGAGGAGGGCAAGTAATCTTTCCAGTATAACAGAGCTGCTGAAAGGTTGAACCCAACGAGGGACTATCACTCCAATATCAAATATTTTTATATATTTCAGGGAGTTCATGATCTTCTTGAGCAAAACCAATTCCTGGAGCTCCAGAGCGAAGAGCTTGCCCCATAGAGTGCAGCAGAGGACTATACTGGATAAAGGCATTGCTTCAACCCAGTCCCTTACTAGATGAGAACTCTTAGGGGGGTTAACTTCTGTTTGCTTCAGTGTC
Organism: Ovis canadensis; assembly: GCF_042477335.2. Lineage (NCBI taxonomy): Eukaryota > Metazoa > Chordata > Mammalia > Artiodactyla > Bovidae > Ovis > Ovis canadensis. Next base: position 39,170,193 of record NC_091260.1, read on the forward strand.
CTCAAGTATAAAATATAGTTAAAAGACTTAGTTGGAAAGATTGTAAAGAAAACAGAGTGAATAGAAGCAAGGGAGACCATAGAGTGAGGGGGTTAATAGCGCTGACACAAAAGTGAAATGGCCCAGATGATTCTCTACTCTGAAACTGACAAACCATGTGACTTTGGGAAACACATTTAACTTTTCTATGCCTCAGCTTCTTTCCTTACAAAATGAGGTCCATAATAGTATCTTTCTCATAGGGTTGATGTTAATATCTAAAGTGGAAAAGCTAAAAATGGTTCCTGGTACACAGTAAACACTCAATAAGTGCTAGTTTTCCTCCTGTCTACTGTGGAAATACCATTCTGATTACTGGCATTCCCACTGATGTGACTGAGTTAACTAAACCTACAGGTCAGGACTGTCCAAAGGTTGCTAAACCTTTGGGCTTTAAAAGAAGACCTAAGAAGACATCAGAATGTATCAGCAAATCATATCCTGGATGGAAGAATGTTTGCTTTTACACTTAACGCTTTTTTCAGTGTTAGTCACTTAGTCATGTCCAGCTCTTTGTGACCCCACGGACTATAGCCCACCAGGCTCTTCTGTCCATGGAGTTTTCCAGGCAAGAATATTGGAGTGGGTTGCCATGTCCTTCTCCAGCTTTTTTCAGACTGATGACCAAAAAACAGGGCTGAAAATTATTTGCTAGTTTTAAGGAGAGGTATGCAGCTAGAGAGACTACTCAAATATCAGCTCTGGCTTCCCTCTTCTCTTGGCAGCAGTGTCCTAAAACTGTATGGACAAGTGCTGTGCTTACCATACTGAAAGAAATCAACAGTAAAATGTCCTATTACAGGTGCTTACAAACAAAGAAACCATTTTCTATGTTCCAAGGACACCCTTGACACCGCTAAGCCAGGCCTTGGGTACCACAGTGTGGCAAAGCCAGGTATTACAGACAGAGCATGGATACCCTGCAAAGCAGGAGGAAGAGCTGCAGGTCTGAGATGGCAGAGAATTCTGTCCTCGAGACTTTGCTGGAGAAAACCTACGGATTCTATTTACTAAACTAAATGCTCCTGACATACATCTGTTAACACAGCTGTTTTCATCTTCTCTGAGAATAACCTCCCGAAAAGAGGAAGATAGTTATGGTAAGTCAGAATGGATAGAAGCAGTTGGTAATTTGATGGGAGAGAAATTTGCTATTTAAACTATTTGATTAAAATATAATTCTGTTGTTCAGATATCAGAAAAATGAATATGTAGCCACAATCTATTTTTAACATAGTGATAATTTTGCTTTTGAACAAAACAATAAAATATAGGGTGATAAATGCTAGAATAAATGCCAATTTGATATTTCATTAGAAAAACATTAAATTCAACTTTTCTGAGATTTTATTCTCTATTAAATTTATCCTAAAAGCTATCATTTCATTTCTGCTTAATTTGAAAAAGATACAAAGATTGAAAGATTTTGCATATCTTAATTTAAGCGAAACATCTACTGATATGGAAATAAACATCTGTTGATATGTTAATACACAGATTGACTAGACAAAAAATAGGTTAGTTTTACAGGAGGATTTGAAACAGGAGTGTGTAAAAGTATAAGATTTCTGTGTCATCAACTAATTGAACAAATATCTCATTTCTCATTCAGGCATGCAACTATTGCATAAAATGTGGTATTTTTATATATTAAAGAAGCATTTAATTTTAAAGGTACATAAAGATATGTGATTAGGATAGGGCTTTATCTTAACCATAATTCTGTTGCTTCTATGTTCTTAAACTGACATAGAAATGTATTCTTTTCTTTTTTCTATAAAAGGGAGTTTTCATTCTTCTCTGCTTATAAAAATACTGTACACTTAATTTAGAATTTCCAGTGTTATAGACAAATGAAAGTGTCCTGTAATCCCAGTCTCTAGAGAGATCTCCCATAAGTTTTGGATATGTCTATTTCTTTCTTGTACAAAAGTGGTTTCAAGTTGTGTACAGCATTTGAGATATATATTTTTTCTTCTTAATTTTTGTCTTGGTTATCATTTCAGTGTTTTTAATGGCTACACAATACTATATTCCAAAGCATGGATAAATCATAATTTGTTTCACCAATATGCTGTTGACAATTGAAGTAGGAAAGTCTAAGGAACTCTGATTCTTACCTTCCACAGCACTAATATGAGCAACATTAATAACAATAATCCAGCAAAAGCACTCAGCAGGATAACCCATAGTGGCACTCTGCCTGGTAGCCCATCTTTGGATATTTGGATAGCAAGCTGAAAATGATTAAACAAGATTGTTAACATTGATAAACACCTCTTAGAACTTCCAGTACACTGAGTTTTTGTAGGCTATAATTTTCTACCAAAGAGTGTACTCAATCTCATTACTACATACAGAGAAAATAATGAGTTCACATTTTAAAAGGCCCTTTATCTATTCAAAATCTCTAATCATGTCATATTCATTATTACCCAAACAATTTTGTAACATTATCCTCCAGAAATTCATACATAACGAGTAAACTACCTATGAATCAAAATTCTCAAGGGTAGAGGTGAATTTCACTCAGGGAGAATGAGCAGTATTGTATGTTTTAAAGGTTTATTCATAGCCTTCAGTGTATTATCATAATAGCCTAAGTTTAGATGGGAAGGTTGTCACAGGTTGTGGACATATAAACCTGAAGGGTTCTTCTAACTTTAATTCTAATTCTAGTGTGCTTTATTTTTTTTTTGCTAACAAATTGAGATATAATTTTCATATAGTAAGATGCACAAATCTCAAAGGTACAGATGAACAAATTTGTGCATGCATTTCCTCAATGCATTTTTTATTATACCACACTGTCTATTCCAATTGACATTCTCTTAGCATCTATAAATTAGGTCTTCAGTTCAGTTCAGTCTCTCAGTCGTGTCTGACTCTTTGTGACCCCATGAACCGCAGCACGCCAGGCCTCCCTGTCTATCACCAACTCCCGGAGTCCACCCAAGCCCATGTCCACTAAGTCAGTGATGCCATCCAACCATCTTATCCTCTGTCGTCCCCTTCTCCTCCTGCTCTCAATCTTTCCCAGCATCAGAGGCTTTTCCAATGAATCAGCTCTTCGTATCAGGTGGCCAAAGTATTGGAGTTTCAGCTTCAACATCAGTCCTTCCAATGAACACCCAGGACTGATTTCCTTTAGGATGGACTGGTTGGATCTCCTTGCAGTCCAAGGGACTCTCAAGAGTCTTCTCCAACACCACAGTTCAAAAGTATCAATTTTTCAGCACTCAGCTTTCTTTATAGTCCAACTCACACATCCATACATGACCACTGGAAAAACCATAGCCTTGACTAGATAGACCTTTGTTGACAAAGTAACGTCTCTGCTTTTTAATATGCTGTCTAAGTTGATCATAACTTTCCTCCCAAGGAGTAAGCATCTTTTAATTTCATGGCTGCAGTCACCATCTGTAGTGATTTTGGAGCCCCCCAAAATAAAGTCAGCCACTGTTTCCAATGTTTTCCCATCTATTTGCCATGAAGTGATGGGACCGGATGCCATGATCTTCGTTTTCTGAATGTTGAGCTTTAAGCCAACTTTTTCACTCTCCTCTTTCACTTTCATCAAGAGGCTCTTTAATTCTTCTTCACTTTCTGCCATAAGGGTGGTGTCATCCGCATATCTTAACTGAAGTAAACTTGAAGGAGACAGCTTTTAGTGTTCCAGCTACTCAAGCTCTCTCAGTGTGGCACCTAACCCTCAATAAAGCTTGTCTGTTCTGTGTCCTATCCCTTATGTTTCTGAGAGGGGGGAAAAAAAAGAAAAAAACTAATTTAGAGTAGCTGTTAATGACCAATAACACCTCAAGGTGCTGTATCTCCCTTTAATGGGGAATATCTCCATTCCTTAACCTAGAGGGGAAGATTAGAGATAAAAAAGAAAACTAACTACCAGGGAAGATATTTGCATAGAGTGGATACTGATCCAGATCCCTCACTTGACTCCGAGTTGGTCACTGCTCATGCATCTAGAAGACGGAGCTGGCAAGAATATAGACATAGGTGGGATCAGACCTTTGAAGACAGACCTTAAGCACATCTAAAATAATTCCCCGAACTTACAAGTACAGAAATGGAAGTCTGGAGGCAATCAGCGACTTCTCCAAGATCACACAACTATGAAATGATAATTTTTAGTAATTTTAACAGTTTAAGTGTAATTTTTCTTTAGAATAAAATATAGAAAAAATGGCTCTGTGGGAAAATTTAAGTAAAATTTAGGGAAAATAAAGCTAATTATAAAATTTAAATAAAATGTATTTTATAATCAAATATACTCTTTTCCAAATCCTTTCCAATATAATATATACTTTTTTTTTTGTGTGTGCTTACGGGTAAAATTTTAGTTTCTCTACATGTGGAACAACTTATCATATATCAAGCGAAGTGCTGTTTATACAGTAAGTAAACATTATATCCAGATATATGATGCATATATTCTTTAAAGGTAAATACTTATCAGAAGTCACTGACATTGTAATTATTTTAAATAGATACTAATTTGATGGAGAAGAAAATGGCAACCCACTGCAGTATTCTTGCCTGGAGAATTCCATGGACAGAGGAGCCTGCTGGGCTACATTCCATGGTGTCAGAAACAGTCAAACATGACTGAGTGACTAACACACACTAATTTGAAATAAAAAATGAAAACTTCTCAAATGTTTGGTAGTTTCAAGTATAATTTTATGACTCATGATGTCCATATGAAATATTTAAACTCTCATCATAAATAGGGAAATTATCCTCAACTGCCCACATGTTTAACAGGTGTTTTGACCTTATTTTACAATAGGACAAAAGAGAAAAAAACAAACCATTTTATTTTTAAGAAGAACTCCAGCATGAATTTGTGTCAGGGAATATTACTTCATTTTTTGTTTCATATTTCCCAATGGCTAAATGAAGAAAATTTTAAAATAAATTTACAAGTATTCCTATTCAGTGTAAAGTCACTTTCTGGAAAGAAATTATTTTTCAAGTCTGCTCTTCAGATGTCAACTGCATTTTGTAATGTTAGTTTTTAAGGATGAAAATTACAAATGCATCATATGTTATCAGCGTAAGAATAAAAACATCAATTTCCTGTGATGGTTTTAAGTAATAAAGTCAAACATGGCATGCTAATTGTAAATATCATGGTTTTTCCCAGTTTCTCACAAAAAAGGAGACTGAAATCACACTTGAAGCTAATCAAGTGTAATTTGAAGCAGAAAGTGTCTGTCACTTACTGAGAGCAGTGCTAGTCACTGCTTTAGGGACTATAAGCAAATATAAAACGTTATGTCACAAATGGAGTGAAATGTATAATGTTTTCAAAAACTTGGAGTCGCACTTACCTCTCTTTTTTGATTGCCAGCACTTAAAACTAGTGATGCATTTTCACTCTGAAGTTCTGCCCTTACAGTAAGATTTAAGCTGGAAAAATGTGCCTGAAAAGCAAGCAATTTATTTTCAATATAAGGAGCTAGTCACGATGAGAGCTAACCATGTTTTAGAGCAGTTTTTCAAACTAAAATTTTTCTGAGATTGAAACATTTAACATCCAGATGGCATTTGTGGTAGGAAATGATGACTGTGTATCCACCTTTCCTCTCTGCACTCAGATCTCACTTAGATCCTTATTATAGAATGAAGAATTTTTCTGAATAACACAGTTTCTATTAAAATTTTTCCTTTGCAAAATGAACTCCAAACCCTGCCCTCTTTTCATGTAGTTAGGTATGGTATAGCTACTCTCTGGTAATGAGGTTTACGTAGAAGTGTGTTTAGAATTAAGTTGAAATTACCAATATTCAACAATTGATGATTTATTAAAGATAGCAACTTAATATGATCAAATCTAAAAATAGAAATTTCATATAATTAACAAAATACTTCTAACAGAGAAACAAATAATATAAAATACAATGGATTAAGTTTTAAAGTAGCCAACTGTCAGATGGATTTGACTTTATTAGGTGTCAAAATGTCCTCCAAAATAGATAGATAGCATAATGCAATAAATTTATAATATACGTTAACTCTAATCTTTGTTAATGCTGTCAAGGATTGTCTCTCTATGACTCTTTGTTTCTTTTTTTAAAAAAATTATTTATTTTAATTGGAGGCCAATTACTTTACAATATTGTAGTGGTTTTTGCCATACATTGACATGAATCAGCCATGGGTATACATGTGTCCCCCATCCTGAACCCCTCCTCCCACCTCCCTCCCCATCCCATCTCTCAGGGCTGTCCCAGTGCACCAGCTTTGAGCACCCTGTTTCATGCATCAAACTTAGACTGGTGATTTATTTCACATATGGTAATATACATGTTTCAGTGCTATTCTCTCAAATCACCCCACCCTCACCTTCCCTGATTCTTTGTTTCTTAACTGAGTTCTAAGGTATTAATGAAAGTGCAAAGGAAAGAATAAGAGAAACTTAAAAAAAGCATATATACATGAAAGGGGACCTTGGAAATAACTTAGTTACTAACAGACAAGGCAGTGAGTGAGTGAAAGTCGCTCAACTGTGTCTGACTTATTTGTGACCCCATGGACTATACCATCCATGGAATTCTCCAGGCCAGAATATGGAGTGGGTAGCCTTTCCCTTCCCCAGGGAATCTTCCCAGTCCAGGGATTGAACCCAGGTCTCCTGCATTGCAGGCAGATACTTTACCAGCGGAGCCACAAGGGAAGCCCAACAGACAAAGGAAAATGACATCCAAAGAGTTGATTTAGTAGAGCTAAGGCTTGGATCACATTTGTTTAGGCTTCCAGTTTTACGTTCTTTCTCAAGAAGCACTCTTCTTTGTTTTATTAAGTGATGAATATTTGTTTATATTATTCAATTATTGCAGAGAACTATGGAATCACTTACTTTTATAAAAGTTGGTTTCCATAAGATAAGTGAAACATTCACTTGGCTCATGTCAGACGGAATCAGATTACATGTGATGGTGGCAAACTTACATGCACTGCAGTCCTGTTTAAATGCCCAGAGGTATAAGTTAGCACTCATGCCATTCGATGAAAGACAGTATATGAAAAATATTTTACATCATAGTTATGTTTAGGTTGATATTGAATTTATTCACTTGGAAAGCATGAGGTAAAATGAGCACTTGTCTTGCTAATTTGAATTTACCAGAATGGTGCCTCGTTTGATATCTTCAGATTTGGATATCATCATTTTCTTCCCAGTGTTGATACCAAAAGGATCCTGAAGGTTACTGGGTATGCAGTTGACATTCTATGAAATAAAAACATGTCTTTTATCAGGTGAGATATCAGAGGGAAAAATGACTTGAAAAATAATGTAAAGGATCTGTGAATGATAGACACTGCCAAACATGAATGATCCCTCTTGGTAAGTGTGCAGTACAGAAGAAGCCTAACTCTGAGGCACACAGACTTACCTCGGAAGATGACCATCCACTTGGGTACAGTACAGGAAAACCATCCGATGTCACATTGGGAAATGAAATTGACAGTTTAAGTTCTGGCATTGGAAAATGCCCACTTTTTCTAATCTACAGGGAAAAAGAGAAAAAGAAACGTAACCTTTTCTTCTTTCAACAGCAAGTTTTCTGTCTTACATAAAATTTTGCTTCTTAATTGATTAATTAAGTTGTGTAATATTTTGAATCCCAAAATGAATGTAAAGGATTTTATGGCACTGCACAGAGAATTGGCTTTCCCTCCCTTCTTCCTTCTTTCCTTTCTTCCTTGTTTGCAGAATTCTCTAATCTAGGAAAAGTAAATGGGTCTAGAAAAAACTGGTAGCCTACATTTCAAAAACTTATTCCAGTAGTAGAGTGACTGGCAGTTATACTAACTTTCTGAGGCATTTCAGCAAAGGCACAAATAAAAATAATGAAATACTCTTGATAGTATGCATTTATTTCTACTTTGTGAGAGAATTCCCTTTTCCATCATTGACAATTCCCAAAGACACTGAGACCATCTTCTAACAATGCTGTGTTATTTCATTCTTTTGAATACAGACTTAAACCTATCATTTGAATTGTATGCTTCTTACTTGAGTAACAATAACTTGAGTCTGTATCTGTAAGTAGGCATGATCTGAAATGACAGCCTGACTCAACTCCATAATTAGTTACTATAATGGTTAGGAAAAGCTTGATATGAAGGGTTCAAAAATAAAAATAAAGGTTGTAATATAAAACATTATGTATGGAGACATTAGTAGGAATACCGTAAGTTATGGTATAACACATATGAAATGTAGCAAGGAGCAGAATGAGTAACCAATTTATTTGTTGAGTAAAGGAAATTATTATCAAGACAATTTTTGAAATAGTCATGTTATTTTTTTTAAGTGTTTTTCTAATTATACTACAAAATGCGAATAAAGTCTATGTGGTTATAGGTAGAGTCTACTTGGTTCCTTATTTTTTCCTAGGAAGTCATTCTAACTAATTTGTGTCTTCTGAGGAAATTAGAGCTCTGGGTCTCTTCAGTTGCTTGAAAGTATAATTATCATCAATTTAAATGAAATTATTTTACGGCTTCCCTGGTGACTCACTGGTAAAGAATTTGCCTGCCAACGCAGGAGATACAGGTTTGATCGCTGGTCTGGGAAAATCCCACATAAGGTGCAGCAATTAAGCCTGTGTGCCACAACTACAGAGCCCGTGCTCCAGAGCCCGAGAATCGCAACTACTGAGCCCATGTGCTCCACAGCAAGAGAGAACCCAGGGCAATGAGAAGCCCCTGCATTGCAACTGGAGAGTAGCCCCCACTCTCCACAACTAGAGGAAAGCCGCTGCAGCCACAAAGACCCAGCCCAGACAAAATTAAGATCCCACGGACTGTAGCCCACCCAGCTCCTCTGTCCATGGGATTCTCCAGGCAAGAATACTGGAGTGGGTTGCCATTCCCTTCTACAGGGGATCTTCCCTACCCATGGATTGAACCTGGGTCTCCTGCATTGCAGACAGATTCTTTACCATCTGAACCACCAGGGAGGCCCTAAATAAAAAATTAAATAAAACTATTTTAAATTATAAATTTATTTTAATTTAAATAAATTATATAAATTTAAAGAAATTATAAGGGAAAATATGCTGGAATATAGAGATTAACTGTTGAACCAACATATTTGTATGTGTCTGTTAATACTTTAACTTTTAAACTTACAAATACCTCTTTCACAACATTAATTTAGAGGTAATTTCTTACCAAGTAGAAGATATCAATTTCATTTCCAAGGTCTTCAGTAGAATTAATAACTTCAGGGACAGTCTCATTGGCCGCAATTGAAATATGGTATTCACTTGCAGAGCTTAAAAGAATTAATTGGAAGACAAAAAGTATAACAAAACATAGTGTAACTTTCACTTGACCTCACGTTTTATTTTGATATACTAGGAACCGAACCCCACAATAAGTACTTCGAGATTTCAAATCAAGCGCAAATTATTTTACCCTGAAATCTAAAGTTAAATCTTTAAGGAAGGTGAGAAAGATTACAATTTAATTCAATAGTTACCAATGCTTAAAATACTAAAATATGTATAATTTTAAAATAAAGTTTGATTGACACATGAAATGTTTTCATGAATTTATTAATATCATCTACATTTAGTGAATAATAAAGCTAAAACCTGGTATTTTTAATAGTGCTGAATTTTAAATAGATTTTAACAATTTGTTACCTTTTCACAATTTAAAGTCATGTATTTACTGTTAAACTTAAAATCTTTTTCATAAAACTCCATGTTCTTTGGATGAACTTGGTAGATGGAAATGTAACATAAACATATTTAAAAGCAATATTTCAGTTTAGAGAAGATAAAAAATACATGTTTGCCAAAATTTGATTTTAAATAAGTGAAAAATTCTTGGGATAAGTCAGTGTACCAAGAGAAACGAAAGTAAAAAAATAGAAAACAGTGAATAGAATTAAAGGTTAAGGTAAAAATGCAAAATCTACATGTATATCCTACAATCCTCTCATTTCTGTGGTCTTTTATTAGTAAAACAAAAGTGCCATAGAAGATAAATTAATAACATGACAAGAGTCAGAGTAAATGACACAGAATTTTGTGCTTTTTGTACATGGCTTATATTTATTTAGCAAAAGCCTGGAGTCCTGTTCATGCAAGTTTACTAACACAGTTGGTGTTTGGATAGCTTAGAAATTCTTACGAAAAAGGATGGTTTATGAATAATGGAGGAAATAATAAATTTTGTTGCTGTTTAGTCTTTAAGTTTGGTCACCTGATGTGAAGAGCTGACTCATTGGAAAAGACCACGATGGTGGGAAAGATTGAAGGCAAGAGTAGAAGGGGACAACAGAGGATGAGATGGTGGGATGGCATCACCGACTCAGTGGACATGAGTCTGAGTAAACCCTGGGAGATGGTGAAGGACAGGAAAGCCTGCCGTGCTGCAGTCCAAGGTGTTGCAAAGAGTTGGATACGACTGAGCAACTGAACAACAACAACAAGTTGCTAAGTTGTGTCTGACTCTTTTGCAACCCCATGGACAATACCCCACCAAGCTCTTCTGTCCATGGGATTTCCCAGGCAAGAGTACTGGAATGGGTTGCCATTTCCTGCTCCAGGGAATTTTTGTGACCCAGGGATTTAAACTGAATCTCCTGCATCACAGATGGATTCTTTGTCACTGAGCCACCAGGGAAGCCCCTGAAGGAAATAAATACCTCTTGTCAGTAAACAATGATTTAATCTTGAATGTCCAGGATGGGCAGACTAATCAGATCCCACACAATGAGAATAAGAGCCAAGAAATATGTTGGCTCTCTATAGACACTGCCCTTCATGAAGGATTTCTGGGTCTTCAGCTTGCATTTACTTAAGACTGAACTGCTAATGCAATTTAGTATTAGTAGCACCTCACATTTCAGATTATTTAGGATGCTGGTTCTCAGTTTTTAGAGTGCACGAGAATTACCCAGAGGGTTTAACACAGATTTCTGGGCCCCCTCCCCAGAATTTCTTATTCAGCACATCTGGGGTGAGGTCAGAGAATCTGCCTCTCTAAGAAGCTCCCAGGTGATTCTGATACCCATGTTCAGGGACCACAAGCTGAGATTCACTGGGTTACAGGAAGGCATCAACTTGAAGTGTGGGGTTCTCCTACCTGGAAAACTGTAGTCCAACTTCATACTTTACAGGGATAGAAATGTTCACTTCATTATCAAAAAGGGTTTCAGGCGGCTCTTCACTGTCACTAGAAAACACAGCAGTCAGACAAATCATTGAACTGTTGGCTATCAGTCAGACAAATCATTAAACTGTTGGCTATTTAGAGACTTTTCTAAGCATTTGAATGAGAAGTTTATTTTGGTAACTAAATAAAGACACACATACAAAACAGAATTATTGATTTAAAAAAAAAATTCAGCGTGGAGAGGGAGATCGGAGATGGATATTGTTAAAAGACCCTAAGGTGATTCTCAAGTGCAGCGAGGGTTGAAAATGACACTGATTTACTACAAGGTTTCACAAATTTCTGTGTGAATAATAAGTGTTCTTGGGTCAATGGTTAAATACACAGATTACTGGGTTTTTCTCCTAGAATAATATGGATTTAGTAGGCCCAAAGTAGGATTCATGAAATTGTGTTTTTTTAAATAAATCACACAGGTGATTCTTATTAATCACAGATGAGGTCCTTGTGAAAAGATGTGCTCAGGAGTACAGAGCTGAGAATAAATCTAAAACCTTTGTCTTCTCACTTAACAGTCTTTCTATGCCTTGTACTTGGGCTTCCCTAGTGGCTCAGACAGTAAAGAATCCTCTTGCAATGAGGGAGACCTGGGTTCAATCCCTGGCTTGGGAAGATTCCCTGGAGAAGAGCATGGCAACCCACTCCAGTATTCTGGCCTGGAGAATCCCCCTGGACAGAGGAGCCTGGCAGGCTACAGTCCATGGAGTCACAAAGAATCAGACATGACTGAGTGTCTAAGCACAGCACAGGCCTTGTACTTGGTGCTTATTGTTGAGCACCTACTTTCCTCCCTGATTTTAGTTATCATTTTAATTATACATTATTTAAATGCATGCCTAGATATTTATACATTTATATGTACATACACATATCTCATACTCTCCTGTATTAAGTAAAAAAGCATGGACAAGTGCTATAACAGGTACCAACACTGGCTCTGGGGCCAGAGGGCCTGAGATTGTTCTTGGACATTGACCTACTTTGGGACAGTTGTTTAGTCTCTTTGTGCCTCAGGCCTCAGTTTCTTCATCTATAAAATGGGAATTTCATGATTAAATTCTTAATAAATAATAAGTGAGCAACAAGTGTAAAATGCTTAACATTGTGCCAAGGACATAGGGAATACTCAGTAAGTATTAATTTTTACTATTATTATCACATATACCCCTCTACCAAGTGACCAAGCACCTAGCATTTTGTCTCACAAAATGGGCGACGGGTACCCTTTAATGACTCTGCTTATTCCCAAGTATATTAGCAGCATGATATGAGTGTTGGGGCCGTGAAGGCAGCTCCCTGTCTTGGGTTATAGACACATGTGTGATTGGGCTCTTGCTGTAAATGGCCGCTGCCTCTAACCCATTCCACACTGCAGCCCAGTTAACCTTTGAAAGAAACAGCTCTGTACATATGACTTCACCCCTTAAAAACATTTCATGGCCTGTTCAACTAAGATGCCTTATTTCGAAATTCAGTACTCACCATCCATGGTGAGATGTACATTCCCTGTTTATCTTCCATTATGCCTTTACGTATTCTCCTACATTTGCACTAAAACTGATCGCCCAACATTCCCCCAAATAGACCTAGTGGTCTCCCTTTGCGTTTTCGCTCAAGCTGTACATTTTTCACTTGAAACATTCTATCTAACTACCCACCAGCCTCTCTGAATTGCTACCCATTCTTTAAGGTCCTTCTTAATTATAACCTTCTTAATAAATCTTTCTTGGGTTTTCATTGCCAAGTAGATATAATTTCACCCTCCATTAAGTCTCCATACATGGCTTCTATTTCTTTAATAAATTTTCCTTGTTCTATCCTGTATGATAATAACTTAAATACTGGTCTCAGTCCCCTACTGTAATATTCTCTTCCTGAGGAGCTTCATGCCCTTATTTACGTGACAGTCAGTATCTTGTCCATGTGCTGTGTGTGCTGTGCTTAGTCGCTCAGTCCTGTCCAGCTCTTTCCTTTCTGGCTTTTTGTGACCCCGTGGACTGTGGCTCACCAGGCTCCTCTGTCCATGGGACTCTCCAGGCAAGAATACTGGAGTGGGTTGTCATGCCCTCCTCCAGGGAATCTTCCCAACCAAGGGATCGAACCCAGGTCTCCAACATTGCAGGCAGATTCTTTACCATCTGAGCCACCAGGGAAGCCCAAGAATACTGGAATAAATAGTCTATCCCTCTTTCAGGGGATCTTCCTGACCCAGGAATCGAACCAGGGTCTGCTGCATTTCAGGTGGATTCTTTACCAGCTGAGCTACCAGGGAAGGCCTATTTTGTTTATAGTAGAGCTCAAATAAGTATTTGCTAGATTGAACTGAATTGAGTATGCAGAATTAACTATCCATTAATTCATTTTCTCATTCACTCACTTTACATTTATTTAGTAATTATTCAATTATTAGATTTTTTTTTTAAACTGGGAATAAAACAACAAATGATAAAAGTTTACCTCAAGTTGCTTATGGTCCAGTGTGTAATCACTCTTAGAAAAAAGGTAAGTACTATTTCAATTTCCTTATTAGACTTTTGCTATTTTTCGTTTGAGTACTGTCTATACCATCTTTCAGAAGCTTTGACTGATTTGAATAAAATTTATTGAACTACAAAAGGGTGTCATAAAATTTTAAGTCTCTTTAATGATTCAGTTGACTTTGATAGGCAGTCCGTAAAAGTTTTTAAATTAGCAAAGCCTATAAATTTTTAATGGATTTAAATGCAATTTGGCAGATATAAGTGATGTGTGATTACAACATGTTTTATGGCTCATAGAACCAGTGTTTAACCCAATTAGGTTTATTATTTCTATTAAATGAAAATTTCTCTATTTTGCTAATAATTCATAAGGATGATTTTGTGAAGCAAAGGGGTTTACTGCCTTCTACTTCGACTGATCACATAAAAGCTGTAAGAAGTAAGAAGTTCCAGTCCGTCTATAGAACATTTTAAACATATGAAAGAAATTACTTGCAGGCATCCACATACACTCATGTACACACAGGAACCAACCTTGTTGCACTTAAATGAATGATCACATTTTCCATGAGATAAGATGTGTTAAACTGAAATAATATTTTGAATGTTACCTATAAAATAAAAATATCTTTAGTAACAGATAAGAAAGTAAAGTAGAATTTTTGCATTAATTAAAGTATTAAATCATATAAATATTTGTATTTTTTAAATAGAATCACTCGTTTATTAATTAATAATGCAAATTTCATGAGCAAAGGAGAAGATAAATGTGAAAACATCTTAACAGACCAGAAAATGTTACATACAGATCCAACACTATCACATTATTATATCCCACCTATTGTTATTTTTTCGTATTACCACTGTCTACCAGATCACAATCATAAACATTGTAATTATGAAATGGTCATTATTAAAGTCTCTTTAAAACAGAAACTTCAAGTACCAGCAACCATCTAAACACATCTATTAGAAACATTTATATATTTGGCTTTGAGCACATTATTTTTTTGTATCCAATTGCCACATGTATTTTCTATAATCCACTTACCATTTCTCCTTTTCTTAGGAAAGGATAGCCAACTTTACATGTGATATTATGATTGGATTCACAACTGTCTTTTTGGATAGCCTAGGAAGAGAAAGTAAACAGAATTAGATCAGATATGCAGGTGAAATACTTGAACTTGACTGAAATACTTGAATAGATTGAAATACTTGAGCTCAGATTTTCCCAGCTGTGCCTTAGCAGCTGCCTTGCTAAGATTTCACAGTATAGTCTTTGGGAAAGTCTCAGAGATCAAATTGCCAACATCCGCTGGATCATCGGAAAAGCAAGAGAGTTCCAGAAAAACATCTATTTCTGCTTTATTGAGTAAGCCAAAGCCTTTGACTATGTGGATCACAATAAACTGTGGAAAATTCTTCAAGAAATGGGAATACCAGACCACCCGACCTGCCTCTTGAGAAACCTATATGCAGGTCAGGAAGCAACATTTAGAACTGGACATGGAACAACACACTGATTCCAAATAGGAAAAGGAGTATGTCAAGGCTATATAATGTCACCCTGCTTATTTAACTTATATGCAGAGTACCTCATGAGAAATGCTGGGCTGGAAGAAGCACAAGCTGGAATCAAGATTGCTGGAAGAAATATCAATCACCTCAGATATGCAGATGACACCACCCTTATGGCAGAAAGTGAAGAGGAACTAAAAAGCCTCTTGATGAATTTCCAAGAGTGAAAAAGTTGGCTTAAAGCTCAACATTCAGAAAATGAAGATCATGGCATCTGGTCCCATCATTTCATGGGAAATAGATGGGGAAACAGTGGAAACAGTGTCAGACTTTATTTTTTGGGGCTCCAAAATCACTGCAGATGGGGATTGCAGCCATGAAATTAAAAGACACTTACTCCTTGAAAGGAAAGTTATGACCAACCTAGACAGCATATTAAAAAGCAGAGACATTATTTTGCCAACAAAAGTCCACCTAGTCAAGGCTACGGTTTTTCCAGTAGTCATGTATGGATGTGAGAGTTGGACTGTGAAGAAAGCTGAGCGCCGAAGTATTGATGCTTTTGAACTGTGGTGTTGGAGAAAACTCTTGAGAGTCCCTTGGACTGCAAGGAGATCCAACCAATTCATCCTAAAGGAGATTGGTCTTGGGTATTCATTGAAAGGACTGATGCTGAAGCTGAAACTCCAGTACTTTGGCCACCACATGTGAAGAGTTGACTCATTGGAAAAGACCCTGATGCTGGGAGGGATTGGGGGCAGGAGGAGAAGAGGACGACAGAGGATGAGTTGGCTGGATGGAATCACTGACTCAATGGACGTGCGTTTGAGTGAACTCTGGGAGATGGTGATGGACAGGGAGGCCTGGCATGCTGCGATTCATGGGGTTGCAAAGAGTCGGACACGACTGAGTGACTGAAATGAACTGAACTGAACTGAACTGAACAGCATTCTAAGATCACTTGTCCCACAGCTCAAGGAAATGTGAGGTGCTTACAGCACCTCAGTAAGGACAGGGGTAGGAAGGAAGCATGTCACACCAGCCTGCTTGGATCTTCCACTGAAAACCAGGAGGACTAACACCATCTGCCTCAGGGTGAGCGGGTGTTTGTAGGAAATCATCCACACTGACAGGATGACCCCGTGGAAGTCCACAGTGAATGGTTGTCACTGGAGAAGTGGGTAAGAGCTTGAGCTCGGGCCTGGGACCACCAGGATTTAAACTCTGAGCCTTGCACTGTTAGAGCTTTATCCTCATCAGAACTCCTCTCTTCTCTGGGTCTGATTTTCCATGTACTGGGGTTAGTCAAATTCTATCTCATCAAATTGAAACTGCCTTTGAATGTGAGATTCACCAGTATTTTACATACAACAAAAAGGAAACAATAATGCTACCCGTAAAATAAGCATATCAATTGTAAAATGCAATTACAGAAGCATTAAAGTGTTAAAAAAGGGTTTATCTTAGAATCTCTGTAGTACAGTAATACCTTACTTGCAAAGAAATTGATGAGAATTAAATAAAGCTTATAGAACAGTGTCTGACACATAATACGACTCAAGAAAAAACTATTATTATTAGGATTGCCATTGTAAATAGAAGTATTTAGAGAGAGGCCTCGTTGATTTCTCTGCCTCTCTGCCAAGGCCGTGAAGTCAGCTGAAGAAGAGACAAAGAGTGACTTTCAGTACAGTCCTCTTTTCTCAGAAAAATTCAAGGGTACTATTTTCCTGGCATTGCTTTGCTCTTAGAGATTTTTTAAAAACATTCTTTACTGAATCTAAACTATGCGGCAGTAATATAGGACATTTTTTAAGCCTATCTTAGTATCATGTTCCTGAGTGATGTCCTAATAAATTGGAGAAGGAAATGGTAACCCACTCCAGTACTCGGCTGGAGAATCCCTTGGACAGAGGAGCCTGGTGGGCTACAGTCCATGGGGGGTCGCAGAGTCAGACACGACTGAGTGACTAACACACACACGTACACACATCAGTGAAAATCTGAATGTACAGAACCTGGACAATTAAAGTTTTAATATTATATATATTAAGCATACTTGGTTTTAATGTGAATCATATACAGTACTAATTCACATAAATATACACAGAATTTTAATTCAGGGGAGTTAATTCAGAGATCGTAATTCAATGCAAAGTTCAAATTTAGAAGTATTAATTAATTCTGATAGAGCATCTTATGCAGCTGTATGTTACTGCCAAAATAATAATTAAAAAAAACCCTTCTGTCACGACAATGAGACATAGTCATTTAATACAATTCCCTTGCCAATGTAAGGATCATGCATAGAAAGTGGGGAATGGTATCTTGATTTTTATGCACATAAATGTTTTGTTATTGTTCAGCAAATGTACTGCTCCTTCTCTGCCCTTCTGTTAAACTCTTTAGACTTCATTTTTTCTTGACTTAGTCTTAATTTCAGTGATGTAAGTCTTCTGTGAAGCCTACAGTTTTGGTACATCAGCAATCCTTTCTGGATACTGAATCCAAGAAAAGTCATATACCTCTAAAGAAATACATCAAAACAAAAAATTTTAAAAAAGAATTTGGTCCTTTAATCATTAGTAAGTGCTAGTTTTATACAAAATGCTTTCTAGTTTTCTAAAATCAATGTAATAAAAGTTATCCCCTTAGTATGAAAAGTAGGTTCAATGCCTGATTATTACAAGAATAAATAAATATAAAACTAAAGGTTTACCTCAATTCCTGAAAAAATTAGATTTGGAGAATAATTCACTATGGTTCTGGTGTTATAGGCACTGTCCTTTTTATTTTTGACCGTGAGGCTAACATTGAACTTATCATTGTGGGACTTGACAATAAGCAGGCCCTTTTCTGTGGTGGATACATCCAAGGCAAGGTCCGAGACACATTTTTCCTTGTTTCCACAATCTTTGGCAAAGGGAATCTGAAATGGTCACAGAAAAGCATTTTCTCAAAATTTAGCTAGGCATTATTGAAAATTACCTATGAACTAGCATAAAAGAAATGACATATTTCCAAAATAAGCAGGTCATAAACAGAACAGATTTCACTGCAGAAATCATAAGGAATTTTTGTAGTTGTTTCTATAATTTATAGGGGAAAATCGTAATTTTTACTTTTGGCTATAAATTTTTCCAGTCTTTTAAGGAATGCACAGTTTTCACAGATGTTTTTCACTGGCTTTCATCTGCCAGAACTGAACAGTTTCAAAGAAATAAGTCAAGTACTCCGTGATCCAAAGTTATGAGAGAACACTGCAACACTCAACTCTGATCATAAGATTTTCTGTTTAAAAGAATCAAATACTTAAGATCATAATAGCTTTGGTCAAGCGGATAGGAAAAGATCAAACCACCTAACTGGGCACTTTCCTTGACTCCTCTTCTTCATTAGCCCCTCCCCCTTATCCAACCCATCACCAAGAACCATCCACTCCACCTCTGTTCTAAATATCTTCCATACCTCCTTGCCTCTGCATTTCCACCTCTATCTCTAGCCAGCTTTTCTTACTTGCTCCCTGAACTAAAGCAACTCCCTGACTGGTCTTTCATACCCACTCTTGATTCCCTTCAAACATTTTCCACCTTGCAGCTGAAGTAATTCTTAAAAGAGCCCCCCAAAATCCAGTGCTATCCCCAAACCAACTAAAGCCATCAAGAGCATTCCTCGGCTCTTCAGGAACAGTTAAAGTCTGTGCAGTGGCACAAAGTCCTGGTGATCTGGCTCCTGTCTGTGCCTCCTGTCTCATCTCACATCACCTTCTGCCCTTGCTCTTCAGCTTCAGCAGCACTGGTGAGCTTACTGGGTTTCTTTGATGTCTCTGAACCTTGGCATGTATCCCTCTTCCTGGAATACTGCCCTCTCCACTCCTCTAATAGGATGGAAAAACCTTCCTGTGCTACAGGTCTCAAGTGCAGTGGCCTAAGTTCCAGGGAGGGTTGGGAAGATCCCCTGGAGAAGGGAATGGCTACCCACTCCAATATTTTGGCCTGGAGAATTCCATGGACTGTACAGTCCATGGGGTCACAAAGAGTCAGACACGACTGACTTTCACTTTTCACTTTCTAATCCTTGATACCTCAGTGTAGCAGAAGTTCCCTTTGAGCTCTGAAGTTCTCCTCCAGGGCATGTCCTGTAATGACTACCTAATACTTGTTTCCTAGGTTAGAACTGCAAGTTCTGATGTCTGGAACATGAAAGACACTCAGTAAATATACTTGTAAGGAAGGAAGGGAAAGCCGAAGATAGGTGCAGGGGAAAATGAATTTCCCATCCCAACTCCATTAGTGGGAGAAGGGAATGGCAACCCACTCCAGTATTCTTGTCTGGAAAACCCCATGGGCAGAGGAGCCTTGTGGGCTACAGTCCATGGGGTCACAAAGAATCAGACACGACTGAATGGCTAACAAATTCCATCCGTGCCACATTCACAATCTCACTCTTTTGCAGCGATCAGACAGTAGACTGAACCTGGAAGCAGAAACTAGGTGAGCACAGTTTAGTCCCTTCCTGTGTCTTCTGCTGTTGGGGCAGTGGTGAGCCCACGGGGAAGGATATATCACATTTCCATTCTGCAAGTTTTATAAAGTGGGTCCCCCGGAAGGCCAGAGCTTAGTGAGCACTGCAAATGACCTATTTAGTTACCTGTGGCCTAAGCCTGGCTCTGTAGAGGACCCCCATTATACTCAAACCATGCCCTGGAACCCAGTGTTCATGAGTAATAAAGGGGAGTTCCAGCTGGCCAACTCATGTCTTTCTTTCAATTGCTCCTAAATTCAGAAAAGATAAAAATAGGTGTCATTTGTAAGTTCCCTTAAACTCCAGCAAAAGGAAGTCAGTAGAATTGAGAAAAGTCTAGAAAAATCTAATTCCTTTTTAAAAACAATTAAATTAATTGCTTTAGGCTTGTGTGTGTGCATCTGTTTATATGTTTCCGGTTTTTTTCTCAATATATTCACAAATAGGCATTCTAAATTTTAAAAATCTGACTTACATATTCATGTACTGAATTTGGTAGAGAATCATCAAGAACAGGCCCATTTTCAGGATCGGTAAGATTAAAATCCAAAGTTATTCTCACAGAGTCCCGAAAGTCATGCTTGTCCTAGAGGTCAAAACACAGAACATGTCATTGGCATCATATTTCTTGGGCCCTGTGATGGCTTTCTTCTTTTGCCCCATGGGTCAGGCTTATTGGACCTTCTTGTGCTCCTGATCTGACATGACCTGATCAGGCTTTTGCTTCACTAGAGAGGCTGCCTTTCTGCCTTGACAAGGGACACTTCCGGAACACAGAGGCTTCTGACTGTAACCAGCTAACTCACATCCAGCTTCTCAGATGAGCCTGTTGGAATGATGGATAGGTTGTACTTGGCCATGTCAGGATGTACAGCTCCAAGCTACCTGCATAACAATATCATTTCTCTTGAGATTTGGAGCTAAAAAACACTATGTAATACTTCTATGAATATCTCTCAACTTCAAGAGAGAAACCCTTCTTTAAACTGAGTTGCATTTCTTTAATATGATATATCCCTTGAGTTGTAAGAATTTTACAATGTGACAGGGTATGAAAATAATAAGGATGTGATCAATATTGTCTTTATTACCATCAGTGACAGCCATCATTTATGGCATGGCCAGAATTATGAGCTTTATACACATTATTGAGAATTATTTCAACAATCTTCTAAGACACATAATAGTTATAATCTTTATTTTACAGATAAATAAATAAATAGATAAATAAAACTAAGATGAATAAATATGAATAAGATGAATAAAACTAAGAGACTAAACCACTTTGTCAAAATTACTCAGAAAGTAGGTAAGCTGGGCTACAAATTCCCTCCTGGCTGACTCCATAACAAACGTTAAAGTATCCATCAAAATCCAGAAGTATTTTGGAAATTCTGAAACTAGTTCATTCCTTTCAATACCAGTGCCTAGATATAGCTAGATGCTAAATTTTTGGAGAAATATATACAACAGTGAGTAGGTTAGAGGCACTGCCAAATCTGATTTCACACCTTTTCAAATTTTATCCAAGTCCTAACTCCTAAAGTTTCAATTCTGATGAAGCAAATAGGAAATTAACTCCATTTTTATTTTTCTCACCACAGACTGAATTCAATGCTGACCAAAAAAGCTTATCTTGAGATATGTCGTGAGGAATATTGGCTTGAAAATCACTGAGGAAGAATAAATGTGGCACACCAGCTTGCGTATCTTCTGTCACTTTCCTGCCCCTGACTACAATGTTTTCAAAATATGAAATATTCATCAGGAATAATGAAATACGTCGGAAGTGGGGGCAAATAGGCTTATTTCATTTAAAATTCCAAGATCATGTTCAAGTCTCTAAGATTCAATCTCCATTACTAAAGTCAGCATTTTCTCAGTACATCTGTTCTGCTTTTCTTTTTCTTTAGTGTCACATACATTTTAAGAGACTCTTGCTCCACGTACACGGTGATCCAATCAAATACATTTCAAATGGTTCAAACTGGCTTAGCAGCCATCTCTAGAGGTTAATAATTTGCTTTCCAAGGCTCCCTCATCCACTAAAATAGAAACAGGTAGCATAAAGCTTAGAGATGATGGAAAATGCCAGATATTTTTCCTTCAGTCTAAAGACAAAGAGTGAAACACATAGTTCAACGGACAAAAACAGACCCCAGAAAGCATAAGGCCCAACAGTTCCCCCTCAGGGCATTTAACCACTTAGCCACAACTGACAGACAAGGCCTGCAAAAGTTCAGTGATGCTTTCAAGTGGAAAGAATGAATGAAATCAATAAATGAATGAAATACAAGACCTCTATCAACTGGTGCACCGTGCCTTTTACTGTCCCATAATATATGGATGTCTGATAACATACAGAAGGAGTATGAAAGACAGCTTTATGAAATATATTTGGAAATTAGGAAATCAGACCTGTGATTTTCTAAGAAAACTGAACAAAGGTTAATTCATGATTTGTACGTTGACGTAAGCGTAAGATTGACTGACGAGATAAGGCATCTCTATTTTATTTTGATCTGGAATAAGTCAGCTGTTACACATGATTTACTTGCCAACATGTAGAAGGAATGTTCAGTGCATTCTGACTCTCGAACTGTGATGTTCCTTTGAATCTTCCTCTCTTGAGTTCCAGAGAAAAAACTCCGTGATATCTGTCTTAGAGAATCTAGTGTGACACGGTATTGCATATCTATAAAAATAAAAAAAGAATAATTGGCAGACATGTTTATTTGGGGTTATTATCATATGATCCAGCTCATTAATATTACAGAAAAATCTCTAGAGCAACCACTCAACACAAGTGATTCAGCATATTCGCACTACTGTAGTACAATGGTATTTGCAGTCATGAAGATAATGTTGAGGAACTCTAAAGAACTCTCCAAGTTTGCAAGGCTTTTAATGTTTAATTATACTTATTAAAAAATGCATATGTATGTTTATACACACCTACCTACATACCACCTAACTTCTTGACCATGTGGGTATGTTTACTGGGTTTTCACTTAGTTTTTTTTTTTTTTTAATTTAGAAACTTTAGACCCTGTTTAGAATATTGACTATGTTGTATTTCAACAGAGGCAAACATATACATTAATGATATTTTAAACTTATATTATAAAAGATGTCATTTTCAACTATTCAAAGGATATAATAAAATAAGTTAAATAAATAAAAGTTTAATAAAATAAGCATACTATGATAAGGAAAGCAAGTTAGGCCTTATACCTTATATGAAGGCAGCAATCTTTCTTATTTCCTTGCTTAATTACTATATAAAAATAAGACAAATAATGTTGCATATGATAATGTAAGTCATTATTTTACATTCCTAGACCTCATTTATCTTCCAGTCAGAGGTCTATTGCAGATCATAAATAGGCACATGTAGTGCAAGCTAAGAAAAATAGATTCTAAGGACTAATCGTTTTTCTCTTTCTACTTATATTTGGTTTGCAGACTAAACTACTATTGGGCAGCCAATGATCGCCACAGTTTTGGCTCCAGCATGTTTCAGTATCATTAAAAACTGCTTTAGGAATTGTAGAATATAGGCAAAAAGGGGATACCCAGGCTGATGCGATGTGTCTGAGAACACACATGGGATCTGTTTGACCCTAAAAAACCTTCTGATTGGGGCAGAGATCTCAGGAAGGTGCGGGCATTCAGGTCCTTTGTAATACCAGTCTTACTGGAGAGAACCCAGTTTTCAACTCTGCCTTAGAACTGGTGTCTTTCTCTCTCTTTCTCTGGCACTTGACTGTTCAGAGTAAATAGGAGAGCCAGAGGAGAAATACGGAATCCAACTCGGAAGGCAACCAAATGTAAGTATGTAGCTTCTGCTCCAGAATTTACAGGTTCCATAACCCATTCCTTCTACATTAGAGTTTTTTTCAAGGTTCAGTATGTTCACAGAGGCAGATGTGATGTCAGATTCCTATCATCGAGGGAAATACACTATCTTACTGGATTCATCCTGTGGGAGCAAATAGAATACACTGTCCTCCTGCTCCAAAGTACTTCTGTATGTATGACACTTACCAGCTTCATAAACCACGTTTTCTTTGGACTTCAATTTTACATTGAAACACACCGTGGCATTTATACACACCGTTTCCTTTCCCTCCACACGGCAATTTTTCTTTTGAATATTCACTTTATTGGGTTCAAAATTCATGGTCACTTTAACAACAGCCACATCTCGAGACCTGCAAACACATAAGCCATGGGGGATCACTATTTATTTTCACATTTAATGCATGCCATCCTTTTGGGAGTGTGAGATGAGTGAGTGATCCGAGATGCTTCTTCTTTGTATGCAGCATGGGTTCTCAGGATGCCTTTCTCTCATGAAGCTTTGATACAGAAGAGATTGTATCTGACATTCTGAAGATACCCTGGTTATTCTGGAACCATGGTAGGCATTGGGTTCTGAAGGGGGGCAGAATATGTCACCCTAAAATATGACTGTAGGAGTTCAGGACACCCCACTGCAAAGCATGCCACTTTGGTATACGGATCGTTTGAACTGCAGGCACTTAAAATACAAGAAATGCTGAGAGGCTTTCTCAGAACTCCAATTAACTGCCTAAAGATGCATCCTCTAAAGAGAACTCAGTTGTCATAAATCCTTTCCCAGGAGTTTCATCAGCCAGAGAAGACTGACTTGTCACAGGAGAGGAGGCTGGAGTGGACAACACACCTGGACAAACTTTGTTACAAGCTGTTTTACCTCCCATTTGTTGTTTTAAGGGCCTACTCATCTTTCCTAAAAATCACCCATTTTCTCTAAGAGGCCTATCTCCATTTCCTTTCCCTACTAAGATAATTTTTAAGTGTGAATTCTAAGCTACCTCAGAGTGTCATTCATTATCTCCCATGCATACATGAGATATATGTGTTCTAATAAGCTTCTGGGTATTTTCTGGTTTTCGTTTGTTTTAGGTTTTTCTGTTAATCTGTCTTTTATTACAGAAGTCTCAGCCAGGAAATCAGAAAGGTACAAGGAAAATTAATTTTCATTCCCTACAATTGATAGGCCAAGAAACTGTAATTGCCTATGAGAGAAAAGAGATGAAATCAAGGGGCCAGGTGCAACCTCAGAGCCAAAACCATATTTTCAGCACCTTCAAGTTTGTTCCCAACCTGGGAAGAGTCCAGAGGACCCCTGGACAACATTGTTGCACTCTAACACTTGTCTGTTCTTCTTGTAGGGTCAGCCCTGCTCCTGTTTCTGGGAAAGAGAAGCAGAACAGCGCGAGGAGACCTGTGCTATCCATTCTTATACACGTGCTATTTATTATTCACTTACATTTTAAATTAACTTTCATAACAAGACATATTATCTTCCTCTGTTTTATATATAACCAAGACTTTGAGAGATTATTTTGTCAGAAGCTGTCCAGGGAATTAAACTAGGATTTAAACCCAGTCTTTCTAATTCCAATGTCTGGTGATTTCCACTAATCCAAATTGAGAGCACAGTAATCCAAAATTAGGCAAAGAGAGTACATGGAGCCTGAGGTCAATGCCTTAGAATGAAGCCAGTATAACTGTTAAATACCTTTATCTGGCTTTTGCTTTGCAATCAGACTGGCTCTTAGAATCCGCCTGCTAATGCAGGAGATGTGGGTTCAATCCCTGGTTGGTAAGATCCCCTGGAGAAGGGAATGGCAACCCACTCCAGTATTCTTGCCAGGAGAATCCCCATGGACAGAACAACCTGGTGAGCTACAGTCCATGGGTTGCAAAAAAGTCAGACATGACTTAGCGACTAAACAACAACAATGATCTTGTGAATACATAGGACTCTGCTTATGTTTTTGCATTTTAAAAAATTATATATTTTTTCTCTTAAAACAATTTACCCATAGAAAATATGAAAATATAATAAAAGAAACAAAAAAAATACAAAACAATTATAATTCTATCACCCAGCACTAATCACTATTTATATATATATATATAGAGAGAGAGAGAGAGGAGAGAGAGAGGCACACACACACACATACACACACATATGCATATATAAACACTGGCCCAAATACATATATAAGCATACCTATTTAAAAATATTACAAGCAACTTTCCAACATTTTTGTTTTTATGAGAACATTATGAGAGTCACAGGGACAGAGAAGCCTGGTGGGCTGCCATCCATGGGGTCACACAGAGTCAGACATGACTGATGTGACTTAGCAGCAGCAGCATACTATTCCAACAAATACATGAACCATAATCTATTTATTCAGACTTCTCTTATTGGATATGTATCTTAACTCCTTAAAAAAAAAATCTGAAACCTACAGCACTATGATTATTCTAAAGATCATACATCTCTAATCATAGATTTTATCTTAAAAAAATTTTCAATTCAGTTCAGTTGCTCAGTCATGTCTGACTCTCTGCGATCCCATAGACTGCAGCATGCCAGGCCTCCCTATCCATCATCAACTCCTGGAGCTTGCTCAGATTCATGTCCGGTCTTTTCAAATGAGTCAGTTCTTCCCATCAGGTGGCCAAAGTATCAGAGTTTCAGCTTCGGGCATCAGTCCTTCCAATGAATATTCAGGACTGATTTCCTTTAGGATTGACTGCTTTGATCTCTTGCAATCTAAGGGACTCTCAAGAGTCTTCTCCAACACCACAGTTCAAAAGCATCAATTCTTCGGTGCTCAGCTTTCTTTATAGTCCGACTCTCACATCCATACATGACTATTGGAAAAACCATAGCTTTGACTAGATGGACCTTTGTTGGCAAAGTAATGTTTCTGCTTTTTAATATGCTGCCTAGGTTGCTCATAGCTTTTCTTCCAAGGAGCGAGCATCTTTTAGTTTCATGGTTGCTGTCACCATCTGCAGTGATTTTGGAACCTCCCAAAATAAAGTCTCTCACTGTTTCCATTGTTTCCCCATCTGTTTAGCCATGAAGTGATGGGACCAGATGCCATGATCTTAGTTTTCTGAATGTTGAGTTTTAAGCCAACTTTTTACTCTCTTCTTTCACTTTCATCAAGAGGCTCTTTAGTTCTTCTTCACTTTCTGCCAGAAGGGTGGTTTCATCTGTATATCTGTGGTTATTGATATTTCTCCCTGCAGTCTTGATTCCAGCTTGTGCTTCATCCAGTCTGGCATTTTGCCTGATGTACTCCGCATATAAGTTCAATAAGCAGGGTGACAATATAGAGCCTTGACATACTCCTTTCCTGATTTGGAACCAGTCTATTGCTCCATGTCCAGTTCTAACTGTTGCTTCTTGACCTGTATACAGATTTCTCAGGAGGCAGGTCAGATGGTCTGGTATTCCCATCTCTTGAAGAATTTTCCACACAGTTGTGGAAACAAAACTGTTTGTTGTGATCCACATAGTCAAAGGCTTCGGTGAAGTCAATAAAGCAGTAGATGTTTTACTGGAACTCTCTTGCTTTTTCAATGATCCAATGGATGTTGGCAATTTGATCCCTCCTTAGTCTGCCTTTTCTAAATCCAGCTTGAACATCTGGAAGTTCACGGTTTGCATACTTTTGAAGCCTGGCTTAGAGAATTTTGAGCATTACTTTGCTAGTGTGTGAAATGAGTGCAATTGTACAGTAGTTTGAACATTCTTTGGCATTGCCTTTCTTTGGGATTGGAATAAAAACTGACCTTTTCCAGTCCTGTGGCCACTGCTGAGTTTTCCGAATTTGCTGGCATATTGAGTGCAGCACTTTGACAGCATCATCTTTTAGGATTTGAAATAGCTCAGCTGGAATTCCATCACCTCCACTAGCTTTGTTCATAGTGATGCTTTCTAAGGCCCACTTGGCTTCACATTCCAGGATGTCTGACTCTAGGTGAGCAATCACACCATCATGCTTATCTGGGTCATGAAGATCTTTTTTATACAGTTCTTCTGTGTATTCTTGCCATCTCTTCTTAATATCTTCTTCTGTTAGGTCCAGACCATTTCTGTCCTTTATCGAGCCCATCTTTGCATGAAATGTTCCCTTGGTATCTCTAATTTTCTTGAAGAGATCTCTAGTCTTTCCCATTCTGTTCTTTTCTTCTATATCTTTGCACTGACCACTGAAGAAGGCTTTCTTATCTCTCCTTGCTATTCTTCTTGCTATTCTTTGGAACTCTGCATTCAGATGCTTATATCTTTCCTTTTCTTCTTTACCTTTAGCTTCTCTTCTTTTTCTCAGCTACTTATAAGGCCTCCTCAGACAATCATTTTGCCTTTTTGCATTTCTTTTCTTGGGGATGGTCTTGATCACTGCCTCCTGTACAATGTCAGGAACCTCTGTCCATAGTTCTTTAGGCACTCTGCCTATCAGATTTAATCCCTGTCACTTCCACTCTATAATTGTAAGGGATTTGATTTAGGATGATACCTGAATGGTCTCATGGTTTTCCCTACTTTCTTCAATTTAAGTCTGAATTTTGCAATAAGGGGGTAAAGTTTAAGAAAAAGAACATTTTAAGGCTTTTTTAACTTTGTCACTTTAGTGACAAAGGCCTGCTAATGGGTTTTAACCAGTGTATCCTTTCACCAGCAATGAATGAGTGAATGAGAGTGTATAGTTTGGATCCTTCAGGTATGTATTTGCCTTGACCTCTCCCTACCCGACACCTCCGCTCTGCTCCACACAGATCTTTATAGAATATATAGCTCAGTCTAGCCCACAGGATTCGGCTCTCCTGGACATCCCTGACTGCTGAGTGGGCCTCTGTTTATCGCCTGCCAGCTGTATCCTCTCTGAGTTCCCTCTTCAGCACTGCAAATCTTGGTCTTCGTGTTTTATTAGGCTGGTTTGGTCCATTTTGCTATGTGATGTCAGGAACCTAACTCTGATATTCTGGCTCATCAATGATAAAGGCTTGACTGGGGGGCAGGAGAGGCCAGAAACAAGTTTTCAGGGCTTTGAAAGTAGCTCTTGACACAAATTGGAGAATAAAAATTGCCCTTAAAACATGTGTATATTTTTTAATACAAGGAGGTGAATACAATAAATATTTGTGGGTAAAGATTATCCTAATGAAAAAAAAAAAAGATTATCCTAATGAATTAACCCAGAACTAGCAGTTCAAACAAAAACTAAATATATTTGTTGTTTCCAAAACTGGTGACTTCTGGTTTGGAGCCTTGATTTTCAGGGTCTTCCCCAAAAGTCACAGACCATGCTGCCTAGCATTCTCCTTTCCTAGGCATTCTCCTTTCCTGCTGCTGCATGGTTAAAAGTTTTTAAAAAGCATAATAGTTCCTCTCTGTGTAGTTTAGTGCATAACTTTTATCTGACCATTAGTTCTTAAGGATTATCTTAAATTATGACAAAGTCATATTTTTCAAGTCTCTATCTTCACCTCTTTCATAATTTTCTTTACTATCCTTCTACATAAAGTTTGAAAAAAGACCATCTGAATCGTACTAAACTAAATGATTAATTTGAGAGAGTAACATATGGACTTTCCATCAAGGCATAGTTGAAAATATTTTTTAATATATTAAATCCTTTTATATGTTTTAACAAAGTTTGTGGCATTTTTCAAAATTGTCACACAAATTTCTTATGAGGTTATGATATTTTATTGATTTTATTTACTTTTTTTGAAATAATCACATTAAAAAAATAAAACACTCTTGAAATTGTCTTTTAACTAGTTAAAGCTAGTTATTAATGCCATTAATTAATAACTTATTTTATTAATAAGCTAGTTAATTAATTAAATGGCATTAGTAAACATATCTGACTACTGATGAGGATGTTACAATTAACTGAAATTAATCTGGGGATGCAGGCATTTTAAAGACTGAGAGAAAACACTATTGTAGATGCTTTTACACTTGACCAACAATATAGTCAGTCAGTGACGCACAAACGCCTAGTTCTACGCACTATGTAAATGAATGAAGAGTCAGTTATCCCTAAAAGCTTCTAAGTAACTTAAATTTAGGGAAACTTTCTTGTTTATATACATCCTGTATGAGGCCCTCTTTTCCCCTATCCCCTCGTCTAAGCAGAATGACAATCACATAATAGATAACCCACATTAAGAGTTGATTCTACTTATTCTTTTAATACAGGGGTTTCATTTTTTAAGATTTATCAGTTTCTCAGATTCCCAAACTGCATACATTTTTTCTGAATATGGGAGCAAAAAAAGAAATGGACATTTTGTATACAAACTCTGATCATACTCTGAGCTCTGGTTATTTAGTCACAAAGTCATGTCCCACTCTTGTGACTCCTCTGTCCATGGGACTTTCCAGGCAA
Source organism: Ovis canadensis (assembly GCF_042477335.2). Classification (NCBI taxonomy): domain Eukaryota; kingdom Metazoa; phylum Chordata; class Mammalia; order Artiodactyla; family Bovidae; genus Ovis; species Ovis canadensis. Next base: position 39,200,236 of record NC_091260.1, read on the forward strand.
GATTACTGGAGTTGCTATTTCCTTCTCCAGGGCATTTTCCTGACCTATCTGTAAAATATTATCAGATTAACTGGATGTTATTAAAATACATGCCTGCCAATGTAGGAGATATAAGAGACTGGGGTTCAATCCCTGGGTCAGGAATATCCCTTGGAAGAGGGCATGGCAATCCTCTCCAGTATTCTTGCCTGGAGAATCCCATGGACAGAGTAGCCTGGCGGGCTACAGTCCATAGGGTCACAGAGTCTGAAGTTGCAAAGACATGACTGGAGCGACTTAGCACACACGCACTCACGCAAGGACTCAGTAATGCGTCATGTTAATTTGTGGATGTTGTGGATCAGATTAATTGGATGTTATTAAAATACATACCAGAAGAGGGCAGCACCACCAAGGCCCCCAATAGTGACATCAGTCAGACCGTCACCATTTAAATCCATTTCTCCGTGAATAGACTGGCCAAAAAATTTCAGTGTCTCGCCATCTCCCCCTGATGGAATACGCTGTGAAAATACCAACAGAGTTTTTAATGTCAGAAGAGTCTCTTGAAAACCCATTTCAAATAAATCTGAGAACTTGGATTGGCTGACAAAAAATTAAAATGAGAGATCTTTTGGAAACCTGCCCAAGAGGCCCCTCATGTGGGGGGACAAGAGGACTTACTCAGATGTTCCCAAAGGATATTCTTTTTATAGTGCAGACAAAATCATTTCAGGGTTATTGACACCAGAGAGAGGGAAAAATATTATATAACGTCATCTTGTCTAACCCTCAAGGAAAACATTATGAGTAATTGGCTCTGCTTTCTAGTTTCTGTTCAATTCCATTACACAGAGATATTTAAAGGTACTGGAAACACATCAGACAAGCAAGAGAGGGAATGGAAAATTATCCTAGGGTCAATTTGGGGTTCACTGAACTTTGAGGTTGGGTATAAATAATACATTCTATCAAATACATTTTTCAATATGTGATCTTTACTGTCTGTCAAAAATGGTACTGATTATAGGAGTGTAGGTACTGAAAGAAAAATAGTTTCCATTTCATTCACATGTATCCACAGTGCTGGGAAGCACAAATGAATAGGGAGTTCTCATACACATTACCGTACATAATATGTTTGGCATCTGCACTTCCTAACTTAGCTCAGGTTCAAGCTGATAGCATTTTAACAGAACCTGATGGCAGGGAGTCCTGACTGACAAACTCTCCCTAAACTTGGAGTCTCCTTATCCTATCTTCCACTTAAATGTCATAAAATTTAAGAAGCCAAATAAGGCAAAGCAAATGAAAACATTTTTTCAAGCCTAAAGGTTGTGGTTCATTGTAAATTGTTTCCTTATATTTTTCAGCAGAGAAATCAGGAGTTATTGACCCCATCGCTTCTGGAGGGCTTGATTCAGTCTGATTCTGGATCATTCCATACACAAGCAGCACCTCTAGTCACCACAGAAATGAGTGAGCACATTTCGCACCTATTCTTGGGAAAGCATTCTGCCAATGATTAAACAGACTTAACTCTAACATTCTTTACTGTTTTCGTTGCTTAAAGCTGCATATTGATTTATCATCATTTTACAAAATAATTGCTTAAGATCATCTAGTCTACTTATTAATGATTTTAAAATCCTTATTTTTATATTGCAAATGCCACTCCATTAAGTTTGAAGTATTGAACCGGAATGAATAATGTGAAGAACACAGGAAAAGAAACTCCTTCTTCCAGTACCTGATTCCATCACACTCCAATAGTTAATATTGCCTGTTTCCAGTTATGAAGTACCATGAAGATTTTTAACAGAAGCAAATCACTTATTAAACAGATTGGAGTGTTGTTAGTGAAAATATGCTACTGAAATATGCCCTTTGTTTTTCACTATTAATGCCATTATGACAATGAAAAATTAAGGACAACTTCACAAGACATGAATAGATTTTGAGAATTCTGTTGACTATGGAGCCAAAGAATATTTACAAAATAAAAAGAAATAATATTTTTTCTGTTTTTCTTTTCATAAGTTAGAAAAGTAGTGAATTCTATTTTATTCATAAGTAGTTGTTCAATGTCCAATTAACTATGGTTACTTAAAAACAGACAATTACATTAGAAGAATCCCTTTAAATTCTTTTACTTTTGTAATATATAAAACACTTCTGTAAATGGACATTTTTCTCATGTAGGAAAAAGTTCTAATTTATATATTAGGCTCTAATTTATAGAGTCATTAGCTGACAATAAATTTAAATCAAGAACAATAGAAATCCCCTGCAGGTTAAACTTAATTATTCAGATTTTTTCCCAAGAGGGATTACTTGGTAGAAAATTACAAACCTTCAGAAGTCCAAATTTATTTTTATGAAAATATACCAATTTAATTCATAAATATAAACTTAATGTGATTTTATTATAAAAACATGGGTACTGAATATAAAAACAATTTCTTCTCCTTTATATCATATATATATATATATATATATATATAAAATAACTATTCTCTTACTCAGAAAGTGGTACCCTCTGTTTAGAATTGGACAAACTGTAGTTGGTAAATAGCATCGTTAAAAAGTGCTCTTTTGTTTTGTGTTTTTACCATTTCAAAAGATCAAGTCAATTGTAAAGCAATTATCCTTCAATTAAAAAAAAAGATTAAGTCATGAAGACAAGGCATAGGACAACAGAAAAGAAAAACTAGACAAAACAATAAAATATTCAATACAAGTAATTTTACTATGAAGAAAACTTAGAAATCTAGTTTCCCAAGAGCCAGAAGAAAAAAATAGTTCGTGAAGCAAGACAGGTGATGCCTGGTATTGAACCCATTTATCAGTTAAGGGCAAGAATCACAGGATTAAAAATACATGAATAATATAATAAACCAATGCTTTCTCAATGACTAATAAAATTTTAAAAACCCCATGCATTGCTACTGACTGTATGACTATATACCATTACTGTATTTTGGTAACATCCATGCCTGTTACACTAAAATAATAAATAAATGAAGGGATCTGTAGGTGTCACTTCTTACTTGTGCATACTCTTCCCTTATAGTCTTGCCACTTCCGTGATAAATGTACACAGCTCCTCCGTGATCATCTTCCAAGGGCGCTCCAATCACGATGTCATTAAAGCCATCAAGGTTGAGATCTTTCACAGCAGCAATAGCTGTTCCAAAACGAGCCCCACATGGCTCATTTTTGTTTTCCTTTGTGCATGAGTTGTGCTTCAGAGATGAACAACAAGTCTGCTTAATGGGTTCCAGGCTCATTTGATATTCAAACCTTGTCTGGAAGAAAGATAAACAGAATCCTTATGGATTTCTGTCATAACTACAGTAGAGCAAAGTTTTAAAGTATGTACTAAATCAGTGCTATTAAAAACCATTTGTACCTGAAGGGTAAAGTTTGCAAAATTTCTTAAGTGTGTCTATCTGAGAGCAAAATTAGAAATTTCCACGAACAGATTATAGGAGTGTAGGCAAGGATGTACTGAGGATTTTAATGGAGTCTCTTTTTAATGTAATCGAATGAGTATATAATTCATCAGCAACTTTTTAAAGCTGAAGAGCTGGATTTTTAAATTCTCAATTTGTGTCACTATCCTTTCTTTATCCATTATTATGTTTTTCGGAAAAGTCTCTCTATATTCTTCCCTATAAAGGACAGAAATGATGACTAGGAAAACAGTTTCTTGGGAAAAAGGGAAAAACAGTACAGGACCAAAAAATGTTGACAGGAGGAATAAAAAAGATGATAGGGAGAAAGATACATAATTTATGATTTAAAATAATTGAATGGGAAAGACTAAAAATTTAACAAGCTAAATAGATATATCCCAACTCTGCTGTACACAACAAAAATTCTTATGAAGAAGTCAAGAATTATTTCACTTAGCAAATAATGTCTGAAGCTAGGATCAGAGAAACAAAAATCTCACTGCAGCTGACTGAAGTATTCCAAAGACCACAGCAGTTTGCTCAGTGTTTGGTATGACTGCCATAACATTCACTACTTCTCTGCAGTCTTTCCTCACTCCTCCCTTTACACACACACGTGTGTGCCCATACTCACTCACTCAACTCAGTTCAGAGCTTGAACTATTAATGTGGCCCACTTCTAGACCAGAGCTCACTAATAGTTGCCCTGCAAATTTAAGAATTTAGTGAAATTTATTTATCTTTATTCAATATACTCTTAATAAAGTTCACATTTATAAGCAGAAAATATCTAACTGTTTGAGTTATTTTGCTACAATTCTAAATGTTCATTTAGAGGCTGAGGGGTTAGTCGGGTAGATTGGCCCCGAAAGCTTCTTTGTTCCTTTTGCCAGAGTGAGTGAAAAATTAGACCATTATTAACTGAAATTTTAAGAAACAAAGAAAGAGATTTTCCTGAATTTCTACCAAAGTAACCGTTACCTGATTCAGAGCGTAGACATACACTTTTCCTTGTTCTTCCTTCTCACTTCCCATGAACATGGGAGCCCCCACTAGAAGAATGTCAGTATTAGAATCTTTATCAATGTCAATTGTCGTTAACACACTTCCAAAGTAGGAACCAATCTAGGACACAAGACAAAACAGAACAAAACAGTCTGATAAACATCAGAACCTCTCAAGGAAACTAAAAACCTGCATTTCTCTTAAACCAATCAAGAAGAGTATCTGGGATTCAGATGACAAAGGAAATGAAATATAGAAATTGATGCTCCCTGAGAGCTCTTTATTGGTTCTGCATGAAGTTAATGAATATTAGTCAGTTCCATCCAGGAGGATGAGCAGCTGTCATTTTAGAGTCTGTAGCTTGAGAATAAGAGTAAGGATTTTCTTTGGATTTTTACCCTAACTTCTCTTCTGCACTAATTAGAAAAGACCAGTAAGAACACAATAATTTTTAAAAATGAAATGAACAATACAGGGCATTTCCAAGTGGCTTCAGTACATGCTTAAATACAGTAAGATGAAAATATAAACTGAAATACACTACAAGGAACTGAATTATCTTGGAACATTGGGGCAGCATATTTTACCTTAGAATCTTAGAAGACTGTCATTATATGTTCTCTTTAATGACAGGAATGAGTTTTAGAGAAATCCAGGGTACTTGTGCTTTACTAAGTGCAATAACTGTCCCAAATATTGACCTGTGTTTGAAGTTTGATGCTCTTATCATTTTCTCTTTGAAACTTCCTGTCTTGGCCTCCATGATGTCACTTTTGCTCTCCTGGTTCTACCACTGTACCATAGATCACCCTTTCACTTTGCTGACTCCTTTCTCTCCTTCCATCCCCTAGACTGTGACCTCGCCTAAGCTCAGAACTGCAACTATTCTATTCCCTTAGATAATTAATTCTTCCCTAACAATCCCCACTATCTTAACTGGCAAGTTTCACTCCATCGTCCGCAAGACCCCCAGTTCTACATTTTTACACATTGCTAGACATTTAGACAGTTGCTAGACACTGATTTTTTGAATGTCCTTTTCTCACAGGCTCATGAAGGGTTTAAAAAGTCTTTGCTTTTTAGATTGAATTAATTAAAAATATAACTAAAAAATTTTTAAGATCTGACAATATTGGCCCTTCATTCTTACATGGCAATAGCCATCCAGAGTTGAGCAGGGGCTAAGTCACAAGCTGCCCAGGCCTTGGCTCCCACTTCCTCTTGTCTTCTGCCCAGCAGCTTTTTCACTGGCTTTACTTCCCTGCCACTTGCAACCATTTGAATTTGTGCTCACTGTTATACAAAACATGTCTAAAACCAAATACCACTTTAAAAAAATTAAATTGCTTGTGTTGCTGACATTCTAATCATGGTGCCTTCTTTCTCCCAGACTTGAAACTCAAATTTTTCATGATTTATATAATTTGTGATACTCTCCTCAAATGCTCATTTTTTTTTTTTTTACAAATTTTTCATTTCCTGTCTTAGACAATGAATAGAGTGATAACAGATCTAAGGAGTGTCCCTGGTAGCTTAGTGGTAAAGAATCTGCCCGCAGTGCAGGAGATGCAGGAGATGTGGGTTTGATCACTGGGTCAGGAATATTCCCTGGAGGAGGAAATAATACACTCCAGTAGTTTTGCCTGGGAAATCCCATGGACAGCGGAGAGTAGAGTGACTGCCTATAGTCCATGGGATGACAAAGAGTTGCACACAACTGAGCAACTGAGCATGCAAGTATACAGCAGACCTAAGACGTCATCCAAATGATTTATTTTACAGTCTTGTCAGTTCTTCCTTATTTATGTCTGCCACATCCCTTCCTTTTCCACTTTTATTGTTGATCTATCGTTTCAGGTTCTTTTCACCTCATCCTTGACCTCCAACAAGAGCCTTGGTTTACTGTTGATGCATTTTCTGATTATGGGCAAAGGGCTAATAACACCCTCTCACCTGCTAAATGAGAATCTGACCTTTGGCTTACTGTAACTGTGTAATATGATGAGAGAAGGATTTCAGCACTTAGCAACATTTGAGTGTGGTGACAAAACCTCTGATTGGGATGTTGCATTTGGGCTGGGGGGAATGATAACTACTTGATGGAAATAATATATTTTGGGCTTCCTAGAAACCAGTGACTCTTGAAACTTCATGCCTTTAACAAGACCCAGGGAAGCTATGTCTACGGTGCTACTAGAAAAGATCTTGCCTCCTATAGGGCTTTAAAGCCAGGGCAGCAACTGCACCTGCTTGAAGCATCTGTCTCTTGGCAGCTTAGCTGAGCCATTTGCTGGGTGCCTGTCAGGGTTCCTGCAGGAGAGGGAGGCTGGCACTGCCCTGCCTTTCTGAGTATTTCGTGTGTGTTGGGGGCACAGGTAAACTAAAGAGTGGGACTATTTAGTGAAGCCCAAGAATGCTTCCATCCCATGAAGAATGTAGAATAAAACTAATACAATCTCATTCTAAAATACTTGGAAAATGCAGAAAACTACGAAAAAAGGAATAAAAATTACTTAAATTATCACAATTTAATAATAACCAACAATAGCAGAGATGTTTCATTCAATTAAAAATATTTATATATAGTTATATCGCATATTGCATATGGTTTTTCTTAAATTACTTTTAATATTCAATATTATCAAAAGAGAATTCTCTGATTTTATGTGTTACAAATTATTTCCATCACCTCCAGGAGAAAATCTGAATTCTTTACTCCAACACTCAAAACCTCACACAATTGGGACCTACTCTTTTTAACTGGCTCTTTCTGCCTGTCTACATTGTCTTTCCTCTCGACTAGCCCACATTTTATCTCCTAAGAAGACTTTCTGTACCAATCCTAGATTATGGCTCTTTCCATCTTCTGAATTTGCTATCTGTGGGACTGGCACTTCCATACTTCTTACTGTCTGAGATTCCTTTTGCATTTATTTATATGTCTGTATCTACATCAGTATCTATTTTTCTGACCTCTATCTCCATCCAGCTGAAATTTTCCTGATGCCAAAGATGCAGATAAGTTTACATACCTCCAAGAAACCTAACACGAGACCCTATATACTGTGGCTGTTGAATATGGGTGTGCCATATTTTAAAAAGTTTAGGACAATAGATAGTTCAATTTACACAGGAAGAATATGAATGGATTAATTCAAAACGACAAGTTTGAAGCTTACCTGTTCTCCATTGAGTGTCTGGAGAATCCTGATGTCTCTGCCCTCCATCCTGTAGATGACAACCTGGCCTGTATGATTGTACCGCGGCTGTCCAGCAATGTAGAGCACATCTCCAGGAATAGTGGCAGAGCTTACTGTGTAACCTAACAAAAGAGAGACGCCAGATATACTTGCTGGCCCCTTAGAGTCTGCATGGAATAAATTAAGATCTATTTTAAATAGCTGGGAGAACCATTTTTATATGTTTATACGGACATCTTTTTTTTTTTTTAAATAAATGTTTTCCTTAATGCAGGTAAATTTGTGTTGGTTACAGCTTGTTGTTTGTTCCCTGATTATCTACCACAGTTGCTTCATTCTGAAATGTATTTTCCTCCAAACCTTAGATTTTCACTGTTAAAAGGTACAAATGATATAACAATGACAGAAAAACACACATATATACACGCATATATACAACTCTTGTAATCTCAATCTACTCTTTGGTAATAAACCAACTGTATTTCATTTGGATGCATGTGTTTATGCTATAGAAATTGATAATTTTATACAGTTGGAATCATAGTAAATATAAACCTTTTCTGTATAATTGTCTAGGTTTTTGACTGTAATTTTAAGTGGCTGAAGCTTATTTATCTGAATTAAAGTGTAAATGCTTTGTGTTTATACCTCAGGACCATTTCCTGATGAAATGGTGGAATTTACGTGGTTTTACTTTTTTGGCATAACACTTAAGTCTGCAAAGACATCTTTGAGCACTTACTTTTTTCTTTCTTTTGGACTTTTTTGATGACAAATTTCAAGGAATAGATTACCAGATCAAATTTTTAATGGTTCTTATAACATCTGGCAAATTGTTTCCAGAATATTTGTACTAATTCATTCCATGAACAGCCATTGGAGAGGGTAGTTTCACCAAAATTTCACAAACATTAGGTATATAACTATTATTTAAAATTGTGGATGCTCTAATAAATGTTAAACAATATACCTTGCTATGATTTTTATTTTCATTTGTTTGATTAAAAGTGAGCTTGAATAACTCTCTCTCATGTTTAATCATTCCTCTTTTTAATTGAGCTTTTATGCACTTTAAAATTTTAAAGTCTTTAAGACTGATTATTATTAATTTTGAATGAAGAATTAGATTTATTGTTTGTATGTCTAGAGAATGGAGCTGAACAAATAGATAAAAATTACCATGTGTAGATTTCAACTTTACTGAAGGAAGAAATGTTCTAATAACCAGTGCTGGCCACCCCTGGAGTAGAAGGAAGATTATTTTTCCAAATGCTACAGAACAGCACTCCTTACTGAGAAAAAGATTATATTGATAATTTACTTACCAAGTATTTTACCATAAGATAATAGTTTCACTTTCTTTCAGAACTTTAAGAGAGAAACAGAGGTTTTATGCTCAAATATATTTCTTTTTACAAATGTTAGGGGAACACAATTCCTCAGCCATATTTTCTTTCGTAAATACTTTTCTTACAATTTCATTGCTTCATCTTAGAGCTTTTTCAAAAAAAATTACTATACATAATAGACTGTAAAATATTCTTTTTCAGACATGTAATTGTTATATTTTTGTTACTAACCACAATATTGCTTAGAAAACAAAAACTTTAGGGTAATGTTTATATAAAAATAAATGGAAAACAAGAATGTACAAAACAAAGGTTATTTTATTTCATGCAGTTCTATTAGAAATATTAAGAAGTGAGTGGGGTGAAAGTGTTAGTACACATGTTTTTTTTTTGTTTTTTTCACAATTTCAGAGCTATGAATGCAAACTGGTAAAACAGCCTTTAAAAAATAAGTTAAAAATTATGTTTGAGGCTGGAGTTTTGTTATTATCTAGTTGACTTTGAATGATGCACACTTGATAACTAAACTATTAGCTGAACCCCTTTACAGGGACAGTAACAACCCAGGCAGATATTCCTGGCTGAAGCTTGGGCGTCTAAAAACAATAACAAGAGAGCAAGAAGGAGGACTCAGTAAAGTCTAATTTTAATGCAAGGAAAATCATTATAAAGATCTAAAAGTTTATACCACTTTCTGAAAAGAAAGGCACAGAACTGAGGAGAAAGGAAAATTGATGACATAGCTCTGTGTGTGGATTTACGAAGAGTAAATCCTGTCAGCTCTCATGATTCACTTGGGAAAAGTGCTAGAATCAGGTGAGGTAACGGGAAACACAGGATCTGTCTTGATTTCACATGTTTGCCTCACGTTTTTACCTTTCCTCTTGAATCAGTCTGGTGTGATTAGAAATCAGCAAACTGTGGGTCGGGGAAGCAGGGGACAGGATCTTGCCTGTATTCTCACCAGCAGGGCCACTTGCTCAGTGCATATCGGCAAAAGGCAGTTGCTGGGCTACAGGAAGATGGGTGCTTAACTGTCCTGAGGGAGGTTCCATGGCTGGTTCCCGCTGCTTTCTGATCATTATTGGTTACTATAAGATTTTTTAATAGACTGTCTACCTCTTACTTACCTTCCTTCAGAATTTTCACAGTCTAACAACTTTTGATCCACACAGATTGGAAGAACACATTCAAACTCTTCTTAATGTGTAACCCATACAAGGAAACATTTTGAAACCTTAATTTTAGATTTGGAATAATATTTGCGGGAAAAGCCATTTTTCTCCCTTGATCTCTTTCTGAGTGCTTTTCCATTTTGAAAGAAATCTTACATATATTAGACTTTATATCAGCAAAATATCTAAAGCACTAACCTGTGACTAAGCTAATATAAAGATTAAAAAAAATCTTCGAAACAAACAAAAAATCATCTTATCACACTGTCAACAATATACCCCCAAATTTCCCTTTTTGGGTAGAGAGGTGTCATATAAATATGTGGTCAGGAGTAAAGGTTCTCAATTTTCTTTGCTTGCAGCAGTATCTTTCAGTCTTGAATTCTCTAAGTCTGCTTTAAGCAAACCATTAACCCAAGGTTTTTGAGAATAATAGATTTAGAGTTCTTTAAGGTTTTTTGTTTTTAAAGAATTTACTCATATAATCACTCAGAATACTAAAAATACTATAGTTTAATTTATCAAATAAAGTTATTATTTAATATATTATTAAATGTGGTATTAACGTGTGAACTTCCTTAGAGTAGTGACAATGTCATTCACGTCTTTGAGGATGTCAATATCTTTGTGCACAATATCGTTAATGCTGTAACTGTTCACTACTAATTAGTAGTAGTATTAATATCAGCTACTCTTAGTAGCTCTATAATATACTTGTAGTTTTCTATTGCTGCTGTAACAAATTACCACAAACTTGATTGATGGCTTAACACATCACGATTTTATTATCTTATACAGTCAGAAATCAGCCCTAGGTCTCCCTGGGCTAAAATCATGGTGTTGGTAGGCATGGGTTAAAGATGCTGGGTTCCTTCAGATGCTACAGAGAAGAATCCATTTTCTTGCCCATTGCGGCTTCTAGAGACTACTCACATTCCTTGGCTTTTGGCACCCATTTTCCATTTTTAAAGCCAATAACATTAATCTCTCTGACCATTTTTCTATGGTTCTGTCTCTCCCTGTTCACATCCAGGAAAGCTTCTCTGAATTTAAAATCTCATGTGATGAGATTGGGGCCAACCAGGTATCCCAGGCTCATCTCTCATGTCAAGATCCTTAACTTAAACACATCTGCAAAGTCCCTTTTGTCACATAAGATCTAAGTCTGGGGATTAGGACATGGACATCTTTGGGGTCTATATTCTGCCTATCATAATACTAATAAGAGGAATAATAACACAACATAGACAACACCTAGTGAGGGTCAACCATCTGTCACAACACTAAGCACCTTACAGGGATTATTTATGCTCATATTCATAACAATGCAAATGTTATATACCCGGGTCAGTTCAGTTCAGTCGCTCAGTCGTGTCCAACTCTTTGCGACCCCATGAATCACAGCACACCAGGCCTCCATGTCCATCACCATCTCCTGGAGTTCACTCAGACTCACGACCGTCGAGTCCGTGATGCCATCCAGCCATCTCATCCTCTGTCGTCCCCTTCTCCTCCTGCCCCCAATCCCTCCCAGCATCAGAATCTTTTCCAATGAGTCAACTCTTCGCATGAGGTGGCCAAAGTACTGGAGCTTCAGCTTTAGCATCATTCCTTCCAAAGAAATCCCAGGGTTGATCTCCTTCAGAATGGACTGGTTGGATCTCCTTGCAGTCCAAGGGACTCTCAAGAGTCTTCTCCAACACCACAGTTCAAACGCATCAATTCTTTAGCGCTCAGCCTTCTTCACAGTCCAACTCTCACATCCATACATGACCACTGGAAAAACCATAGCCTTCACTAGACGGACCTTAGTCGGCAAAGTAATGTCTCTGCTTTTGAATATAGTATCTAGGATGGTCATAACTTTTCTTCCAAGGAGTAAGCGTCTTTTAATTTCATGGCTGCAGTCCCCATCTGCAGTGATTTTGGAGCCCCCCAAAATAAAGTCTGACACTGTTTCTACTGTTTTCCCATCTATTTCCCATGAAGTGATGGGACCAGATACCATGATCTTCGTTTTCTGAATGTTGAGCTTTAAGCCAACTTTTTCACTCTCCTCTTTCACTTTCATCAAGAGGCTTTTTAGTTCCTCTTCACTTTCTGCCATAAGGGTGGTGTCATCTGCATATCGGAGGTTATTGATATTTCTCCCAGCAATCTTGATTCCAGCTTGTGTTTCTCCCAGTCCAGCGTTTCTCATGATGTACTCTGCATCGAAGTTAAATAAGCAGGGTGACTATATACAGCCTTGACGTACTCCTTTTCCTATTTGGAACCAGTCTGTTATTCCATGTCCGGTTCTAACTGTTGCTTCCTGACCTGCATACAGATTTCTCAAGAGGCAGGTTAGGTGGTCTGGTATTCCCATCTCTTGAAGAATTTTCCACAGTTGATTGTGATCCACATAGTCAAAGGCTTTAGGTGCATAGTCAATAAAGCAGAAATAGATGTTTTTCTGGAACTCTCTTGCTTTTTCCATGATCCAGTGGATGTTGGCAATTTGATCTCTGGTTCCTCTGCCTTTTCTAAAACCAGCTTGAACATCAGGGAGTTCACGGTTCACGTATTGCTGAAGCCTGGCTTGGAGAATTTTGAGCATTACTTTACTAGCGTGTGAGATGAGTGCAATTGTGTGGTAGTTTGAGCATTCTTTGGCATTGCCTTTCTTTGGAATTGGAAGGAAAACTGACCTTTTCCAGTCCTGTGGCCACTGCTGAGTTTTCCAAATTTGCTGGCATATTGAGTGCAGCACTTTCCCAGCATCATCTTTCAGGATTTGAAACAGCTCAACTGGAATTCCATCACCTCCACTAGCTTTGTTCTTTCTAAGGCCCACTTGACTTCACATTCCAAGATGTCTGGCTCTAGATTAGTGATCACACCATCATGATTATTTGGGTCATGAAGATCTTTTTTGTACAGTTCTTCCATGTATTCTGGCCACCTCTTCTTAATATCTTCTGCTTCTGTTAGGTCCAGACCATTTCTGTCCTTTATCGAGCCCATCTTTGCATGAAATGTTCCCTTGGTATCTCTAATTTTCTTGAAGAGATCTTTAGTCTTTCCCATTCTGTTCTTTTCCTCTATTTCTTTGCATTGATCACTGAAGAAGGCTTTCTTATCTCTTCTTGCTATTCTTTGGAACTCTGCATTCAGATGCTTATATCTTTCCTTTTCTCCGTTGCTTTTCACCTCTCTTCTTTTCACAGCTATTTGGAAGGCCTCCCCAGACAGCCATTTTGCTTTTTTGCATTTCTTTTCCATGGGGATGGTCTTGATCCCTGTCTCCTGTACAATGTCTCGAACCTCATTCCATAGTTCATCAGGCACTCTATCTATCAGATCTAGACCCTTAAATCTATTTCTCACTTCCACTGTATAATCATAAGGGATTTGATTTAGGTCATACCTGAATGGTCTAGCGGTTTTCCCTACTTTCTTCAATTTAAGTCTGAATTTGGTAATAAGGAGTTCATGATCGGAGCCACAGTCAGCTCCCGGTCTTGATTTTGTAGACTGTATAGAGCTTCTCCATCTTTGGCTGCAAAGAATATAACCAGTCTGATTTCGGTGTTGACCATCTGGTGATGTCCATGTGTAGAGTCTTCTCTTGTATATAAATTATTTTTTATAAATAGGAAAATCAAGGCTTTGAGGAATAAAGTAATTCGCCTAAAGTGATAACCAGGGGCAGAGTCAGAAAACAAACTCAAGACTCCTATGACCTCAGAGTATCTCTGTACTGTCTGACTGTATACCTAGTGCTACAATCACTTCAAGTCACTTTAAGTATGATGGTATCAGCAGCTTTATAATTTTTATGTGCATGATGTTCCATCAAGTGGATTTACAATTTACTTCACTATTCTCATATTTTTGAACATTTAGGATATGTCATTTTCCTCAATATTATAACTAACAATACAGTGAAAACAACCATTCCCTTGGCATTCTTAAATAACCGATTTTCCCTTTAGGCTAGATCCTCTAAAGTGAAATTTCTAAGTCATTATGGTGTAAACATTTTTATGAGAACAAATGTTCTCCCATTCTTCTATCTAGGATGGAAAGAAACCTCATTTTAAACTGGTTCTAGATTTCAAGGTATTTTACATATTAATTTACATATTAATATGAGTCTAGATTTCAAGGTATTTTACATATTAATTTTACATATTAATATGAGTCTCAAAGACTCATAGGACATGAAGAACCTTTAGAAACTATCTAACCTAACCTCCTATCCTCTTTTTAGGTATTCTGTCTCATAGCTCATATTACACTAATAGTGACTGGTTGGTTCTGTATTGTCTCTTATCCAAAACAACAAGCTTCATCAATGCAGGAATAAATTTCCCTTATTTACCCTGTTACCCTTAATTTACAGGTGAATATTTGACACACTGCAGGCACTTATTATTTGTAAGTGTTTTCTTGATCAGCCCAGAATCAGCGTTTTGGTGTGGTGAAATGAACACTGGAATAAGAATTTAAAAACCTAGATTCCAGTTGCAGATTTGCCATAGTTAACTGTGATATAATATTTCTAGTACTCAGTTTCTTAACTTGGCAAATTAGATGTGTACCAGTTGCTTCCTGAGATCTCTTTTAATGCTAAAACTGATTACGAATTTTAATACCAACCCCTTTATTTTACATCACAGTCCTTCAAGTATTTAAAAGACATGCAGTGTACGCTGTTTTCTAACCACCATTCTTTTCGGGTTTGGTGGGGAGAAGGATGGGTAGATGGGGATTGTTTTCAGATTCATAGCCTTTAGGTAATTTTTTACTGGTGATTCTAGTTCGGCATTTTCTTTTATAATGTGTGATGCTTAGGACAAAGCTTAGAGTATTCTAGCTGCTCTCTGACTAAGGCAGAATGAAATAGGACATTCATGAGAAATACACTAGACTTCTGTTAGTGCAGTTCAACAACATGTCTTAAGGGGATTTAGCACTCACATTATACCTGCTGTTAACTGTTATATATTGTTAATTACCAAAACTGCTCAGACTCTTTATTCTTCTTAAATTCTGTTGCCTCTACAGCTTTAATACATACCCTTGAATAAAAAGATGTACAGATGTGCCAGTAAAGAGAGAAGAGAAATGCTCCCCAGATATTTGTTGAGTGAATAGAGAGAGCTGGGAAATCATATCCTGAGGGTCTTATCCATCCTGTGTTTATGTGTTAGTCACTCAGTCATGTCTGACTCTTTGGGACCCCCATGGACTATAGCCCACCAAGCTCCCCTGTCCATGAATTCTCCAGGCAAGAATATTGGAGTGGGTAGCCATTGCCTTCTCCAGGGGATCTTCCCAACCCAGGGATCAAATCTGAGTCTCCTGCACTGCAGGCAGATTCTGTACCATCTGAGCCGCCAGGGAAGCCCTTCCATCCTAGGCCCTCCCAACTGCTTACGGAGATGGACCAACGATGGAAGAGTCCCCTGGTCTCCCCCAGACAGCTCCCAGTCTGGCACAAATTCAGAATAAAGTGACACCAGACATACACCTCCTCATTCTAGGCAAGTCTTTGGGAAATCATTACATTACTGGGCTTCAGTTCAATATGTATCTGATTGTCAGCAAAGGTATTAAAGAAGAAGTCATATGATATAACAAGTAAAATGTTTACCTTCCAAAATTAGGACCCATAGAGAGAAACTAATGATAAAAAATATTTAAGAGAATATGGGAGTCTGGGCTTCAGCGTAGCCTGAGTCAAGGTTTCTTTCTCTACCTTTGCTTCCTGCTCACTGGGTCTGAAGCATTTGGTGACATTAACGAGAATACCAGACATAGAGAGACCTTAAAAAGTGTGAATTTCAGCCCAAATCCCTCCCTGTGTAGACAGTCCTTCTGAGAAAGGCCCCTCATATTCTATTATTTTTACTAAGGTTACTCAGAGGCCTGGAAACTTTCATGGGTCCTATAAAATATCTAACTTGTAGAAGTGATCTCTTTTACAAAGTCCGCCTATGCAAGTATAAGGAAATAATGCTAAAAATTAAAAAAATACAAAACTTTTCTAAAAAACCAACTTTCTATCAATTACATCCAAACTTTACCTAGATAAGAAGCAAGAGGTTCATTCTTCTCTGTGGACTCAACATTAAAGGTTGTGTTCTGGGGAATTACACTTTGATCAGCCTTCTGCATGACGACTGTCCCATTCCAATCATAGGCTCCTACGGCTCCAAGCATGATCCAGTCCTGATATCCAAACAGAGAAAACAATGATATTTAACAAAAATAGTAAGTGTAAACACGTACATAGCATTAATAGTGTGATCAGTACTGTTCAATGTGCTTTACATTTATTAAACCATAAAATCGTCCCAAAAGCCCACTGGGCTAGATTCCATTATTACCACCCCCATTCTACAGAAGAGGAAACTGCGGCAGAATAAGGAAATTTCCCTAAGTTATACACTACAATTGCACCCTGAAATGTCGATATTCCTGTGCAGGGACCATGGTATTAGCACCTTTTCTTCCATCTACTGTAAAGAATGTATTTTCTAATCTTATCTTTTTGCTTTATGGCTGTTAAGAATTCTGGGTCTTGAACATGGACTTCTAGCAAGACCCTTGAATACTCTGACACTGAGAAAAAGATACATATCTTTAGCAAATATGTTAAATTAAATATTTTATTTAGTTAGATGCATAATTACAGAAGGCAGATCTCAAGCTTATTCATGATTATCAGTACAGTGTAGTGAGCTGTGTGTGTGACAACATGTTTCCCTAATAAGAAGCTTGTGAAATGCTGTTTCCTTTTTTTAAAAAAATTATGACAACTAGTAACATTATTTTTTTCTATTAAGAGTTTTCTTTTCCATGTCCATTTTTAAAGTCTTTATTGACTTTGTTATGAGGTTGCTTCTGTTTTATGTTTTGGTCTTTCGCTTCTGTTTTATGTTTGGGTGTGAGGCATGTGAGAGCTTCTTGACCAGGGATCAAATCCACACTCCCTGCACTGGAAGGCAAAGTCTTAACCACTGGCCCACCAGGGAAGTCCCCTCTTTCCTATTTGGATTATTAACTACATGGTCTGAATAACTGCTCATGCCATGAGCTGTAACTTGCATCTGTAATGCTGATGTCTCAGTGCTGACTTTGAGAAAGGAAACCTATTAAAAACTATGTTTTCTACCAAGTGGTCAATGTACCTGTGAATAATGAGCACTGAAGCCGGTCTGAGACATTTCCATCTCAAAAGATGCTGCCGATTGGTCAACTGTAGCTGTAATGGAGGAAGAGAGTCGCCTTTAGCACACACACTTTAGATTTGCAGAAGACAGAGACCTAGTACCATCTGTGGTTTTGACCAACTAGAACTTCTAGCATCTTTAGAGCATTTTCAGCGCAAAGATTTCTCAACCCCAAAATTCCTAGGCAGGGCTGGGTAGAGGACTGAGAAGGTTAGCGTAAGGGCTGAGTCTCACATTCCTGACTGTTAGTTTCCCCACCCTTGTTGGAAGGGCTAAGAGTCACACCTCTGTTCTTATACTCTGTCTATGTTGGAGCCTATTGAGCTTGGGATCAACATGATTGAAAGCTCTGTAACACACCCTCATGCCCTAGGTATCCTCCTGAGATTAGGCTAAACTTACTAAAATGTCAGAGGGCCAATAACATTTGATTCACATATTTAAAGAGGTTTCTTGATTCCACCAGCCTCATTGTATTTCCTGTGGTATATCCTCTCAGAATTCCACTGTTTGATAAGGGGTTTAGGGACTCGGGTTTGTATTTGTCCTGATGTCTGACTGTGGGTGTCACTCACAAATCAGGAGGGGTCTTTCTGGCAAGACTCCAGGCCACATGCCATCCGACCACACATTTTTTAAAGATCCTGTACCCATTTCGAAGCTCGTTACTGAAATGCAGAAACAATCCAGAGCATTCTTTGGGAGTGTGCTGCTCTCAAAATATTCACCAAACCAAAGCCACACCCTCCTAAGGGGATTAAGGGAATGCAGATTTATTTGCTTTCAGGAGGGAATTACTGATTTATTTGGCCTTGCTGATAAGTTAAAAATAGCACGTAATTCTTTAAAAGTCGATCTACTCTTTCACTGAGGTATGAGAGCAATCCAATTTGTGAACTCAAACTTATTTACTAGTTATTTTACCTGCATAAAGTTGTTAACAAATACATTAGTAATTGCCTTTTAAAGGACTAGATTAAATGGAGAAATCAATCATAGAATTCTATTATGTCATTTTACTCTCACATACAAATTGTCCTCTAATTTAAATGACTAAAATGCATTTTAACTTTAATTTGAAACTTTATTTTGGTTTCACAATGGTGTAAGGTACTTTACACCCAGATCAAAGAATGAAGTAGTGGGGACCTACATATTCCCAGCACCTTCCCCTGCTGCAGTTCTGTTTACAACTGAGAACAGACAGAAGAAAGTTCTGTGGAATTCTGCCTGCTCAGTCTTCATCCTGGTGGAGCACATCACGTACCCTTGAACTTCTTGTTGTCAACTTCTCCCTGGACTTGTTCATGGGCGTGGTTGTGCATTGTTCCCAAGGGCTTGATGGGAAAAGGGGACATTAGTTTACCCATTTTATTGGGCAAAAGCTGGTGTGTTCACCTCCCTAGGAGGCACTGTCCTTTGGGCAAGCATGATTTTCACACTTGTTGCTATTTGCCATCTAAAAATAAATGTTGATAGGAAATGGAGATTTCCCATCAAACAAAGAAAGGTAGCCCTTTTGGATCTCATTATGAAAAAAATCAGACATAAGCTAGTAAAAACACTGCTTTTGGTTAGAACTGAAAGCATAATGATAAAGATATGGGAGACATTTTTTAACCTGAGGAGTTCCTTCTAAGATGATTTCTTTTTTAAATATGGAGATACTTCTTGGAGTACATAGCTACTCCAATGTATAATCTTTATTTCATGGTGTGGTTAGGTTAGAAGGTACCTGAAAATATCATTTAAAGCAGATGAATCCCTCCTCCATCCAATACCTCATATAGGCTTCATTCCTACACATCTTAGGTTATATTTACTTAATTAAGATGAGATTTAGAAATGTATTATAACTGTATTATGTATTTAGACTGTATTATGCTCAACTAAGTAATTTTTCCTTTAAATGATCTTTGCAGATTGTTTTTATCATACTTGGTCCATGTTATTAAAAACTGAACATGCACAAGGACTTGGAAAACCTAATGTAGTTTCTTAAGGCCAGCCAAAGTCATTATCCAGCATATTAGTAAATGATACTTGGATAGCTGTTGTGACACCAAGGCCACTTAAAAGTGACTTGTACACAAAACACAGGAGAGCCAAGTTCATTAGAAGCAGCTGTGACTTTAGACTAATAAGGTGAGAGTTCTGTTTCTAAAGGCACAGGGTAAAGAAGCCAGGGCAGAAGGAAACCAGAAAAATTCAGTCTGGGTGGGCTGTAGATCCCCATCATCTCTGAAACAAACTTCCTCCTGATTGGTTCCAGTCCAGTCATGAAATCAACAGGGTGAGTCATAATCACATTTTTTTTTTTAACTGAAAGATAACAGAGTAGAATGGAAGTGATGAAACTATCAGAATGCATCACATATAATAAGGGTTTTGGGGGAAATTTTTTTTATATGTATACATATGTGTGCACTGGGTCACAAAGCAAAATGTATTGATTTGCATGAGTCACTATCAAAAAAACTTTGAAAGCCATTACCCTAAACCATCTTCTTTCCTTTCCCTACTTTTAAATATTCTCTGTCCATCACTTTCCCCAGCCACTTAATGCTCAGTTAAAATGGTCGACAATTTTTCAGTGATGTCTCTTTCTCATTTTGCCTTTCTATTTCCCATTATCAGGTCATATCAGGGAGAAGGAGAAGGTGCTTGTAAGTTTCTGTGTTTAAGGTGAGAAACAACAGTCCTCAGCATGGCCTGTCCTCACAAGGACAGAGTCAACAGGGTTCAGACAGAGCAGAACAGCAGAACAGTTTGGAGGTTTCTCATCCTAGGTTGAGAAACAAAGAAGCGTTCTCGGACTCTCCAGATCATCAGAGAATGTGGACAAGAGGCTTTTTCAGTGTGCCTGGCATAACAAATCTGAAGACTTCTTTTTATTTTTTTCTCGGGGAAGATCTAGTTCCAAAGTCATTTGCTCCTTGACATCTCTACCTCAGGCAGAGGAGGGAATGCCATGACTTGTTATTCCCAATAGCCAGTTGCCACTGAAAAATCAAAAAAAGAATTTACAGAGAAGCAGCATGATTCAGACAAATACAGGGAACCATGGGTCTTGAGGCAGAGCTCCATGAAGACCTTTCAAAAGGGCAAGGAGCAAAACTGAAAAAATAAATGAATGAAGGAGATGTATAAGAACTGTCCCGCAGAAGCCCAAAATGAGAAATAGAAACAAAACTTGAGCTAGTGTCTCCATTTTCCAAACTTGTGTCACAGAAAATGAATAAAACACACGGGCACATTTTTGTTTTTGCGTGTCTGTTGACTATTGTCTTCATCTGGCCCTCACGTCAGTACTGCCATGACCTCACAAAGAGACCTGCCAGCAGACACAGTGCTATAGGGCAGATTTATAGAGAAAGGGCATTGTCCCATGGTGGCTACTGGACACAGTAAAAACACATTAGCCATGCAGTAAAAACAAATACAAAAACCTACTGAGTTTGAACTGCAGACAGAACATTCAGGCTTATGAGAAAAAGTCATACCTTCCAGGGCAAAGATTCTTTCTCCCAGAGCTTCGACAATAGTGACTAGTGCCAATTCATCAGAGACATTGAAGAAATGCTTTTCAGTGGGTTCACTTGCTATTGATTTTATTTCCTCCACAAACTTTTCAGTGCTCAAATTTCCTCGGTTATAGCTGCCAAGAATCTAAGTCATCAAAAACAGCAAGAATATTTTTTAAATTCTAGATGTTAAACAAGAATCTCAAACATTTTGTCAATAAGCAAGGAAGTAGATGTTAGTATATACTTCCTTGTTGTTTAGTAGCTAAGCTGTGTCTAAATCTTTTAGTGACCCCATGGATGGTAGCACTCCAGGTTCCTCTGTCCTTGGGGTTTTCCAGGCAAGAAAAACAGAGTGGGTTACCATTCCCTTCTCCAGGGGATCCTCCTGGCCCAGGGACTCTTTACTGTTGATCCACCAGGGAAGCTTATATAGTACTGTGGCATAACGCAATTTTTATTACTTCCACATTCTTAGAAGGGTAATTTTCAGAATCTGTAGATTCTTTAATATTAACTGTTTAATACTAATTCTCTAATATATACTGTAATTGCTGTAGAAAAATATAAAGGGTCATCCTGTATGCTTACTGAAGTTTCTTCTCTGCCATTCCTATTTCCCTCTTTATTAACAGCTATATCTTTAAAAGTAATGTTACAGTTTCTGAGTGTCTCTGATATTATTTCAGTCAGTGACATCACCATTTGCTAGCAAAAGCTAACAGCCAGTGAATTGCTTGATCTCAAACAGGCAGTACTTCCTGAAACTCTTACCAAGGGGAAGTCAGACATGTATATTTTTTAAACAGATGTTGGACTAAGTAGTAATCTAATTTGGCAATCTAGAAAATAAACAATTGGGACATTCCTGTTCGAAACAAAATGCTTAAGACAGAAACATTCTTTTTAACAGAGAAGAGACAGAGGCAGGAATTATCTGCTATCAGTTCAGTTCAGCTGCTCAGTCATGTCTGACTCTTTGCGACCCCATGAATTGCAGCATGCAAGGCCTCCCTGTCCATCACCCACTCCCAGAATTCACTCAAACTCACATCCATTGAGTCGGTGATGCCATCCAGCCATCTCATCCTCTGTCGTCCCCTTCTCCTCCTGCCCCACCAATCCCTCCCAGCATCAGAGTCTTTTCCAATGAGCCAACTCTTTGCATGAGGTGTCCGAAGTACTGGAGCTTCAGCTTTAGCATCATTCCTTCCAAAGAAATCCCAGGGTTGATCTCCTTCAGAATGGACTGGTTGGATCTCCTTGCAGTCCAAGAGACTCTCAAGAGTCTTCTCCAACACCACACTTCAAAAGCATCAATACTTTGGCGCTCAGCTTTCTTCACAGTCCAACTCTTGCATCCATACATGACCAATGGAAAAACCATAGCCTTGACTAGATGGACCAAAGTTATATCTCTGCTTTTGAATATGCTGTCTAGGTTGGTCATAACTTTCCTTCCAAGGAGTAACTGTCTTTAATTTCATGGCTGCAATCCCTATCTGCAGTGATTTTGCAGCCCCCCAAAATAAAGTCTGCCACTGTTTCCCCATCCATTTCCCATGAAGTGATGGGACCAGATGCCATGATCTTCGTTTTCTGAATGTTGAGCTTTAAGCCAACTTTTTCACTCTCCACTTTCACTTTATCAAGAGGCTTTTTAGTTCCTCTTCACTTTCTGCCATAAGGGTGGTGTCATCTGCATATCTGAGATTATTGATATTTCTCCCAGCAATCTTGATTCCAGCTTCTGCTTCCTCCAGCCCAGCGTTTCTCATGATGTACTCTGCATAGAAGTTAAATAAGCAGGGTGACAACATACAGCCTTGACGTACTCCTTTTCCTATTTGGAACTAGTCTGTTGTTCCGTGTCCAGTTCTAACTATTGTTTCCTGACCTGCATACAGATTTCTCAAGAGGCAGGTCAGGTGGTCTGGTATTCCCATCTCTTTCAGAACTTTCCAGTTTATTGTGACCCACACAGTCAAAGGCTTTGGCATAGTCAATAAAGCAGAAATAGATGTTTTTCTGGAACTCTCTTGCTTTTTCGATGATCCAGCAGATGTTAGCAATTTGATCTCTGGTTCCTCTAGTTAACTGTAATTATTTAGATTTTCTATCAGGTTTCCTCAAACATTTAGTTTTAAATTTTTTAAAGTAAGGTTTATTGAGATATAGTTTATATATAATAAAAATCACCCTCTTTTGATGTACAATTCTGTGAATTTTGACAAACCTAAACAGTTGCGTTCCTACTGCACTGAGATTAGACTGTTTCCAGCGCTCCAGCTGCCTCTTGCCCCTGTGTAGCCAGTCTCCTCTTCTTTCTAACTCTGTGCAAACACTGAACAATTTTCTGTCCTTACAGCTTTGGTTTTTCTAGAATGCCAATGGTAAGGAATCAAATAGTATGCTGCCTTTTGTGTCTGGGTTCTTTCATTTTGCATAAAGCTTTCGAGAGTCATCCATGTAATCACATGTATCATCATTCAGTCCTTCTGATTGTTGAGTAGGACTCTACTGTCTAGATACACAAGTCATTTGTTGAGGACATCTGACTTGTTTTCAGTTTCAGGTGATTATGAATAAAGCTGCTCTAAGTATTTGTGCTTAGAAATACTATCTGTTTTCTTTTTTCTTGAGTAAAGATCTAGGGAAGAAGGCACTGTGTTCTACAATAAAAGTATATTTAACTTTATAAGAAACTGCCAAAATATTTACCAGAACAACTGTTCCATTCTTCCATTTCACCTTTCCCACCAATAACGTGTGAGAGACTCAGCTGCTTTGCATCCATGACAATTCTTGGTATCACCAAGTGTTTTCCTCTCTTTCAGTTTTAGCAATTCTATTGGTGTGTAGGGGCTTCCTTGATGGCTCAGTAGTAAAGAATCTGCCTCCTACTGCAGGCAATGCTGGCCCGATCCTTTGGTTGGGAAGATCCCCTGGAGAAGGAAATGGCAACCCACCCCAGTATTCTTGACTGGCAAATCCCATGGATGGAGGAGCCTGGAGTGCTACTGTCCATGGAGTCACCAAGACCATCAGACAGGACTTAGCAACTCAACAACAACAATATGTGGATGAATACAGCTGTCAGAACTCATCAGATTGGCTACTTTGTGCACAGTATTCACACTGAAGTTTTGCATTGTATGTGCTTTATCAGTTTTGAAAAATGTAATGATCTATAATGTCATGCAATGATATGGATGAGTCTTTACAATTTAATATTCAGGTTTAAAAGTTTTGAAAGATTGTATGTTTTAGCTTTTACAAAGTTAAAAACAAGACAACCTTTTTCAAATTACTTTTTTTCCCCAGATATGCATAGTTTCCAAAGACTATTTAGGAAAAAAAATCAAGAGATTGTCAGTATAGGATTTGGGCTGATGGTTACTAGGTGGAGGAAGGCAGGTGATGAATGTGATAAGGCAGGTGGTAAGTTGTCAGAGGACCAAACTAGCTCTGGGTTTGGGTAGCACATTCATGGTTATTACAATGTTATTAAAATAAGTATGCAGGTACAATAATAGACACAGAAACAAGCAAAGTGGGCCATGCTTTGACAATGATGAGAATGTCTCCTGAACCAAAGTTCATGATTCATTCAGTTCTGTGCTCCTGAGATCCAAAATGCAAAGGTAAACTCATGAGCTCTGTGCTATTGCTTGATTTTTTTTTTTTTAAATATCTGACTCCTTAGGGAGAAGAAGAATTATGACCCTCATGACCAGGAAGTTATCAGAATTTTCTAGCTTCACTTTATCTTTAAACAGTAGACATGGATTTATCTGGCATCATTAACAAGAGAGATCTCCATGGTGCTTCCAAAGTCCTGTTACAGAGAAGAGTTGAGTTTCCAATTACAGTTTGGCATCGAGGACCGTGTGGATCTTGGACATGTAGGCAGATGGGCACAGGTGCAGGCATCCGTGCTGGCTGCCCAGCCCCTGCCTCCCCTCCTCTGAACACATGGCTCCCCCACCTCTCCTCAGCCGCCTGTTCTCAGCCTCCACAAGTATTTCCTTACTGTTAGGTTTAGAATGTTAGATTTAAAAACTGACTTTTATTAAGATGGGTATAGCTTTTCACTCGTAGAAGGAAAATAACTAAAATGATTGTTTTAAGTGTTGTTGTTTATGATCTTCGACATACTTGTTTATTTGTATCATAAAACGCACAACCGTTTAGATCAACTCAATTGCTCTGCTGCTGCTAAGTCTCTTCAGTCGTGTCCGACTCTGTGCGACCCCATAGACGGCAGCCCACCAGGCTCCCCCGTCCCTGGGATTCTCCAACCAAGACCACTGGAGTGGGTTGCCATTTCCTTCTCCAATGCATGAAAGTGAAAAGTGAAAGTGAAGTCGCTCAGTCCTGTCTGACTCTTCGCGACTCCATGGACTGCAGCCTACCAGGCTCCTCCGCCCATGGGATTTTCCAGGCAAGAGCACTGGAGTGGGCTGCCATTGCACCCTAAATGTTAATGTGAGAAAAGGAGTTGGGTACCAAGTAGGCAGGCAGGCAGTGCATCATAGTTCTCAAATTTTCCTTCCTAGTGAGAAGGGGGTGGGGGCTTCATTGCTGCTTCTTTCCCCCTGCTGGAGGGCCAAGAGGGAGTATACTACACATCTGTACCCGGGGGCTTCCTGTGCTCCAGGACCACCAGGGCATTTCTCCAGTTCCCTTGTCAGTTACCTAGCTCCTACACCTGTAAAATGCCCTTGGAGGCAAAATGCCTTACTGTCTGTGACTAACTCTGAACTGTTTTGAAGAAAGCACACCATTTAGGAAAACTAGAGCTAGCTCTAAGGTAAATGGGCACAATTATTCTTGACCACTATGTCCAGATTTATGGAGGAGCTTTCAAATCACACCAGAACACAAAAACTTAGCTCCTGTTTATTTGGCTGAAGAGCAAATGCCAAACATCAGAAGTGGTCTACATTTTAACAGAGACCACTAGTGCTTTTCCCACTTTGGGCTGCTTGACAGGTAAGAGAATGAAATGGAAACGGTAGTAGAGAGTTGGTCAAATGCTCTTCCTGCAGGTGGGTGTCTCACCACAGCTGGATGTACATGCCCCAGAGTAAGATGGAAAAGGCAGAGTCTCTTGAGGTCCACAGTATTTATTACATCCATGGTGTGGGTTTCAGGATCTCTGGCCCTTGCTCAACACCTCATTCTCCACTTGGTCTTCTCTGGACACACTGGTAGACCTCTCTTTTGTTGGCAGTTTTGCTATGCATGAATTTCTTTTAGATTTATAAAAATTCTGTATCGTGTGAAGCCCTCCAAGTCCCCACTGATTTACCTAATTTTTTCTGTAAGTCATTATCTTACCTCCCTGGTTCCTATTTAACATGTTTTAGATTTACTATTAAATGGACATATTAGCTTCCATTTCACTTATAAACTGATGTAGTTAAAGATACACATAAAACATTGTCTTGAATTATATATAATTGAGGCTCTTAGTTGCAATGTAAATGTTATCAGACATTTAGTGCTTTATGTCACAGGACAGAGACAAGTGGGTAAAGTTCAGTGGGGAAGATGCCCAAGTAATAAGAATAAAAATAAAATGTATACATGTAATATGGTAGTATATATTTAGAAGAAAATATAAGAAGGGAATTCCCACAGAAATTATAAGATAAAAGAATTCTCACAGAATCCACAGGAATTACTGTGACTTGCAGCTAGTTTGAACTGTTTTTCCATCACAGAATAAAAATGAAAACAGAGAGAAATGTATTTTGGTCCTTTACCCAAGGATCTGGTAAGCTGGTAAAAACATTCTTTTCTATGAATCAGAAGAGATACAAAATAATATTTATAAATTACTCCTGTTCACTTAATATGTCACGCCCAGGCATTTGGTATTCTGCTAATATTTACCTGGGATAGACAGTCAGAATTGAAGCTCCCTTGAGGCAGATGTGTCAAATGTAAAGCATAATGCTCATTTACATGTAGCACAGTGCCTTTTGTGTGCCAGTGAAAGAAATTCTAAGATATTTTCTAACTTCCTTATTTTCATTTGAATGCTGCAGGTGATCCAATTTTACAGCCATTATAATCCCCACCATCACCATTTAAGGTTAGAATCTGAATATAAAGCAGGCTCCTGCTAGTAATGTCTAATATATTCTCAAGTGACAGAACAGAGACCATGCAGAAGGGTCCTCAAACCAGCTCAGCGCCCTCACCAAATCTGAGTGTTTCCCAGGAAGTGTTTGCAGTTTTATCAGAGTGTTTATCTTTTCAGTAGTCAATCTTTTGGAGTGGTTGTCTGCCCCCAAAACACACCTCTGAATTATTCAGGATCAAATGGTGAGGGAAAAAAGATGGAGAAGGAGGAAGAGTCCAGGCCATAACAGGGCTAGACCCCCAAGAATATTTGATCTTATCATGAAGAGGTGTGGAGAAATTCCTGAAACCTTTCCATGTAAATACACAAGGAGAAGAATTAAAATAACTGTCTTATTTCCTAGTTTGGTATAAATTAAAAAACACATATTAGGTTCACTTGGAAAATATATGAATTGGGAAAATAACAAATAATTGTTGCTAAACTGAGATTTTCCTATACTTTTGTTCATACCATTTCAAAGAGCAATTTGATACTAATTCATTGATTAAAATGGGGAAGAGACTCATGATTTTATGGTTCTCCAGGAAGGTTAATGCAATCATGAGACCTCTTTTTGACCATATAAGAGGCAAAATGTGAATTATCAACCAAGGATCCAACAAAGGGAAACAGATTTAAGCGCAAGAAATACTGAATATGCAGTCAGGTATAATGCAAGAGTGATATAAAATTCACTTAAAATTAAGAAACAATGAAATGATAGATACTTTAATTCCACTGAAGTTTTCCTAATGCTAATGCTGCTGCTGATTAATTCAGCTCATAGCCTGCATCTATAGTACCTGCAATGCTAGACTACATCCTCTGGGAGGAAACTGAACAAATGATGGCATCTCTGGTACCTGGTTGTGTGGGACAAACTGGGCATATGCTGGCTTTGCATACTAAAGAGACCAGGCATAGTCTCTACCTGTGGACAGTATCTCTTGAGTAAAGACTGGGCCATGAGGAATTATCCTCAACACTGGAAAAGATCAAAATAGCTGTAGTGTATGAGGAAACAGACAGAACAGGCTCCATCTGGAAAGCAGGACTCCATATTGGGCTGGACTGTGGACTTTGAGCTATAGGCCCAGGATCTATGGAAACGACATACCAACTGGAAAACGAGGCCCCCTGGATGGAACCCCAGGGCTCATACCTAGACTCTCCATTGCCTAAAAGAATACCCTAATTATCTGTGCAACCAAATAGAATCATAAATTCTATTATGCTTATTGGGGTATGACCACAGGCCTATTGATAATTGTCCACTGTTAACTACCTAGGCTTAAGGCATATGAATCACGGGTTAACTTTGATTCTATCTTTCCCTTCCTTTGTTCAGACTAGTTTCAGGGAATTTGGGGAGGTGAGATTGGGCAGGTACACTTAGGGTGTATGGGCTTCCCTGGTGGCTCAGAGGGTAAAGCATCTGCCTGCAATGTGGGAGACCCGGGTTCGATCCCTGGGTTGGGAAGATCCCTTGGAGAAGGAAATCGCAACCCACTCCAGTACTCATGCCTGGAAAATCCCATGGACTGAGAAGCCTGGTAGGCTACAGTCCATGGAGTTGCAAAGAGTTGGACACAACTGAGCGACTTCACGTCACTTAGGGTATATAAGGTTTTCACAAAAACTGGTCGGGGTCCTTGGCTAAGAGGAGACTCTGCCTTGGGCCTGCCAGTGTAATAAACTGCACTTCACTCTCTGCATTGTCCTTCTGAGTGAGTTTGTTTCCCAGAATGTGTGGCTACAACATTTGGTGCGTGGGCTGGGGAACCCCTCACTTTGAGGAGACAAGTCTTATTTGAGGCCACCCTGAAGCTCTGTGGCTTGAATCTCCTAGAGGGTGGAAGGTGCCTTGCCCCTCTGGAAGAATTAAGCCTTTCAATGCCCGGTTTCTTCGCTTTGGCAGGTAGTGAATGGCAGCAAGGAGAAGGCAATGGCACCCTACTCCAGTACTCTTGCCTGGAAAATCCCATGGACGGAGGAGCCTAGTGGGCTGCAGTCCATGGGGTCACTAAGAGTTGGACATGACTGAGCAACTTCACTTTCACTTTTCACTTTCATGCATTGGAGAAGGAAATGGCAACCCACTCCAGTGTTTTTGCCTGGAAAATCCCAGGGACGGGGGAGCCTGATGGGCTGCCGTCTCTGGGGTTGCACAGAGTTGGACATGACTGAAGCGACTTAGCAGCAGCAGTAGCAGCAGAATGGCAGCAAGGGAACTGAGCGGTCAGGTGAGGAGGAACCCACCTGTCAGTGTGGAAGAGGGGGTCTGATCACCCCCCTGGGGGGGACAGGAAGGAGTGGGGACCCACAGGAGCCTGGAATAGACAGGCGGCAATTGCTTGGTACACAGGTTGACGAGTGTGTTAAGGCTTAGGAAGGAAATTTGTGAATGTCATTTAGGAGGTGGTGTCCGTGCCATCTTAGGGAAAATTATTACCAAGCAATCACCAGGGGATTGTTAGGAGAAGAAACTTGGTCTTTGTGTGCACATATTCTGCCCTTCCCAAGGAGGTGTCCCATCTGTGTGAAACTCTTGACTGCCTCGGAATTGTCAGGCTAGAAGGCAGGGGATACATAAGTGAGTATGAACTGGCTTTTCTGAAGATGGCTTGGGATGTGGGATATTTAACCCATCTGTGTTTTTATCCGCACCTGATCAAACCCACCAAGGCAGAACGGACTTTAAAAGTTAAGGGAGAAACAGTCTTGGACCACGTGGTGTTCTGGTTCGGCCGTGACAACTGGCCGGGGAAGACACACCGATCCCCCTTCTCCCTCTGGGATCTGGAAGGTAAGGCTCTTCTCACCCCCAATTAGGAAGGAGGCGGAATGACAATATAAATGTTTCATTGAATAGAAATAACAGAAGTACATAGGGTACCAAGAACTTTGTAGTCAGAATGAAAAGGAAAAGTAGAAGAAGGTCTGAGAAGGTAAGCAAGATGGGAGGAAGTGAATTTACGGCAACTGTATTGGAGTGCATGATTAAAAATTTAAAGAAGGGATTTGGAGGAGACTATGGGGTGAAGATGAAGCCTAACTGCCTCCACAGACTCTGGGAGGTCAAAGCCCCCTGTGGGAGTAGGAGGGCCACCAGAGGACACCATGAACTTAACAAACAGTGGAAGCAGTCTCTACAGTAGTCACAGGAGAGCCAGGACACCCGGATCAATATCCATACACTGACTCATGGCTAGGGTTAGCTCAAGACGCTCCTACTTGGACAAGGTTCTGTATCCAGAAGGGAAGGGCAAAAATATTAACGGCACAAAAATTGACTGATGATAAAAAAGTAAATTCTACAGGATTTGGACAGTGCCGACCTGACCCCTCCCCCATACTGGATAATGACGCTCCTGCCTCAGTGCTCCACCAGGACCGGAGGCCGCCCTGATGCCCGATCCAGGGCCAGGTGAAGTTCCTGCAGCAGCCGCTGCTCCTCCGCCAGCTCTTCCTGAGGTCGTAGAGCCGCCACCTCGGGAGGCTCCGATCCCAGTGACAGAAGCCTCTGGCCAACACTTCCAGGATCCAGCTCTAGCCGAACCACCCAAGCTATACCTGCCTCTCCCAGTGAGTTATTGATAAGAAGGGGAGGGAGATGCTGGAATTAAGCACAGACTTCGCTCTGCCAGAGAGCTGGAGGGAACGAAAGCGAACAGACAAGAGACTTACAATGCTAGCTGCTGCTCTGGGAAGGTCTATCTTGGGCCCTCCAGAAAACCTCCTGTGCCCCAGGGACGGGACAGTCCTTCAACCAGTCCCAACGGAGGCCCCGGGCCCTGTTACAGCCAAACCAGTGTGCCTGGTGCTGAGGTTTTGGCCACCGGAAGAATGAATGCTCTAAGGCAAGGAAGGAGAAGGAAGATCCTGCAGTTGTGGGGCTTGCTGGCTTGGAAATTAAATAGGGTTGTTGGGGCTCAGAGATATTAGGTCCCTGAGAGCCCATGGTAACCTTCAAAGTGGGGTACCAAACATTCTTGAGTGCCCAGTACCCCTGTTGGGAAAGAGACTTGCTCTCCATACTAGGAGCACAAGTGACTTTCTCCCTGGAGGAGAGGCCCACCTTCTGGATGGGCACGATGATTTATTTGCTCTTTCTTTCAATAACCCCCCAAGATAAGTGGAGGTTGCATGAGCCTCTGAAGGAAGGACCAGGTGGGCTGGAAGAGCATGAGAGAGAGTTAACTCAATTATTCCCTGAGGTCTGGGTGGAAGATACCCCCCTACCCCCAACCAGGCTGGCTAAATAGAGGCCCAGGCTGGCATACTACCCCACATCAATAGATTGAAACAAGCGGGCATTCTGGTAGAGTGCCAGTCGGCTTGGAATATGCCAATCCTGCCAGTCAAAAAGGAAGGAGGACAGGACTATAGGCCTGATCTCAGGCTAGTCAACCAGGCTACTGTGACTTTACACCCCACTGTTCCAAACCCCTATACCTTACTTAGCCTCCTCCTGCCGAGGACTAAAGTTTATACTCGCCTAGATCTCAAGGATGCCTTCTTCTGCGTATGCCTCGCCCCAGCATCACAGCCCATCTTTGCCTTTGAATGGGAAGATCCAGTCGGGGGCACCAAACAACGGCTCACCTGGACTCCCCCACAAGGGTTTAAGAATTTCCCAACCATCTTTGGGAAAGCCTTGGCTTCTTGGTGGACTCATTCCACCTGGAAAAGTACAGATGTTGGCTCCTACGATACTTGGATGACCTGCTGCTGGCTGCCAAGACCAAGAAAAAAATGCTGGGAAGGGACAAAAACACTGCTCCAGCTGCTGATGGAGGCAGGTTACCGGGGGTCGAAGAAGAAGGCACAGATCTGCCAGGAGGAGGTAAGGTATCTGGGGTTTGTCTTAAAGAAGGACACAAGGTTCCAGACCCTAATTGGGTCTTATATACTGATGACTCTAGTGTGATAAAATAAGGACAATGGCTGTTAGGTTGGCCAAAGCGGAATTATTGGTACCAGAAGAGTTGGCACACACTCTAGTAAGCCACACAAACCAAGCGACCCACCTAGGCCATGCTGCCTGCTCACAGGTTAATGCTGCCTCTCGGCACAGACAAAAACCTCTGGAGATTCAGCTGAAAGGCGCGCTGCCTTTAGAACACCTGGGAGTGGACTTCACTGAAATGAAACCTCACCGACGCTACTGTTACCTGCTGGTTATGGTATGTATGTTCTCGGGATGGGTAGAAGCTTTCCCTACCTGGACTGAAAGAGCATCAGAAGTAGCCTGGTACCTGCTTAGGGAAATAGTTCCCAGATTTGGATTTCCAGTCAGACAATGGCCTTGCTTTCATAGCTGATTTAGTACAACAAGCAAGCAAAACTGTAAACACCAAATAAAAACTGCACACTGCATATAGGCCCAGAGTTCTGAGATGGTGGAATGAACCAACCAGACACTTAAAGAGACTCTCCAAGTGGAACATAGAGACTGACTGCTCCTGGGTGGACTTGCTTCTGACGGCTCTGCTCAGACTCAGGATGACCCCATGGTCCCAAGGCTATTCTCCAAACAAAATTGTGTATGGGAGGCCCCCTCCCATAATAAAACAGAGGTCAACAAATTTGCCTCAGGTAAGGGGAGATGGGATTTCACAGCAGATGGAACTGGGTAAGGTAATAAATCGGGTAACTAAGTTTGTACAAGAAAGGGTGTTTGTACAAGAAAGGGTGTTTGTACAAGAAAGGGTGTTTGTACAAGAAAGGGTGCCCTTGGGGAACAGATTCACGAATTTGTGCCTGGGGATCAGGTGTGGGTCAAGGACTGGAAACATGACTCCTTGGCCCCACATTGAAAGGGTCCAAATACTGTTCTAACCACTCCCACGGCAGTTAAAGTAGCAGGTGTCACTCCCTGGATCCTCCACATGAGTGTGAAGAGAGCATACCACGCAGACCTGGAGGACGCCGAGTGGACTACACAAAAGGACCCCACTGGTTTCCACGAAACCAAGATCATCTTAAAGAAGAAAAAGAGGTGAAGCTACAATTAACTGCTGCTACAAGGACTTGCTGGTATCATCTTGAGACTAACCACTGTTTCAGCACAAGGAGGGACCTGTGCTATAGCTAATGTTGAACGTTGTGTGTTAATTCCTGCTTTATCTGGCAACATATCAGCC
Source organism: Ovis canadensis (assembly GCF_042477335.2). Lineage (NCBI taxonomy): Eukaryota > Metazoa > Chordata > Mammalia > Artiodactyla > Bovidae > Ovis > Ovis canadensis. Next base: position 39,233,431 of record NC_091260.1, read on the forward strand.
ACCCTAGATGACATGAAAGGTCAGGTAAAAGCTATGTCTGATGATGACCTTTCTTTTTGGACTTTGGTCTGATTTTGGGTGAAGGGTGATTAGTGGAAAAATATATTTACCATTGTTATAGTTACCTTGATAGTTCTGCTTTGTGGATCCTGCATTTTATAATGTATTATGAAGTTTGTAACCCAGAGGTTGGTGTCATTCTCCCAAATTGGCAGTCAGAGAGTCAGGGTGCAATATATCCCTATGAATGATGCTCATACTATGAGTTAAGAGCATCAAGAGAGGGGAATGTAGGAGGAAACAGAACAGGCTCCATCTTGAAAGCAGGACTCCATATTGGGCTGGACTGTGGACTTTGAGCTATATGCCCAGTATCTATGGAAATGACATACCAACTGGAAAACCAGGCCCCCTGGATGGAACCCCAGGGCTCATACCTAGACTCTTCATTGCCTAAAAGAATACCCTAATTATCTGTGCAACCAAATAGAATCATAAATTCTATTATGCTTATTGGGGTATGACCACAGGCCTATTGATAATTGTCCACTGTTAACTACCTAGGCTTAAAGCGTATGAATCACGGGTTAACTTTGATTCTATCTTTCCCTTCCTTTGTTCAGACTAGTTTCAGGGAATCTGGGGAGGTGGGTTTGGGCACGTACACTTAGGGTATATAAGGTTTTCACAAAAACTGGCTGGGGTCCTTGGCTAAGAGGAGACTCTGCCTTGGGCCGATGGTGTAATAAACTGCACCCAACTGTCTGCATTGTCCTGAGTGAGCCTGTTTCCTGGAATGCGTGGCTACAGCAGCAGTAGCAGGAGAGGTAATGATGGGTTGAATAATAATTGGCAAATGATAACTTAAAGAAGTAACAACAAGAGGAGTGAGAAATGATGGAATGTTGTATTTTTTAAAAAAATCTTATACCCTACATGAAAAAGAAAATGTTGCAACTGTTTATAACCTATCACCTTGGTTATAAAATAAGAAATAGGCACCTTGCCTCAGGGAAGCAGTGACTCAATTGTGTGTTCTGGGGCTTCATCAAGGATGAATCTCTCTTTCTTCCCTACCTACAGTTGGCTGGGGTGTCTTTCACTGTTCACACTTTTGAACGGAAAAAGGGAAATATCACTGACTAAATGCTGAAAAACAAATTGTGGGTAATAGCTGTTACTGGGAGTTGGTGACGCACAGGAAAGCCTGGCATGCTGCTGTCCACAGGGTTACAAAGAGTTGGACACGACTGAGCCACTGAACTGAATGAACTGAACTATAAATAAAAAGGATTTTGTTGAAAAGCAATTTTGGTTGAACTTTTAGAGTTCTGAAATCTTTCCTTCTCTATTAAAAAAAAAATCAATTTAAGAAACCCCCCTTCCCCAAGGCTGAAGGCATATGTTCTCCATCCATCCCTCCATCTTTTCCCTTTCTCTTCCTCTTTCCCCTCCCCATTTCTGTCACTTTCTTTCTCTCTCCCTCCCTCGCTTGCTTCTTCTTATGCATTTTCTCCCTTCTCCCTCCTCAGCCCTCCTCATTTTCTCCCTTCCTCTCCTGCAGTGATTGTTTGCTGAGCCTCCAGTTGTCGGACACTATGTTGAAGGCACAAAAGGGGCAAGTCCTAATCCTGCCTCCACAGAGTTTACTTCCAAATGGAGACACTTCTGTTTTCCAGCCTTGCTTGCATAACTCTCATAAAATAATCACGATATGCACACACCAGAGCCCGAAAGCCATCTCTAGCCCCGTACTTACAGCTATGGAAAACCGCTGAATGCTTTCATCCTCACAGTCCTGGATGACCTTATTCAGCCGGTGGTTGTCATGGGACTCGCCATCCGTCACAATCACCATGACTTTTTTAACCCCTCTTCGGGCACCCCGGGCTTCAGTGAAAGCCTCTTTCCTGAAATAATCACAGACAAAAGAGGAGCAGTTCAAACATCAGCCCAAGTTTAGGCAAAGTGATCAACAAAATGGAAACACTACCAGCTCCAGGGAGCCCATTAACACTGACTCCCATTGTTCAAGCCAGGAGCCGTGATGCTCATTGTTTGTAATAGGTTGAGATTTATTCCAGATGATGGAGAGGTTACCATTTTGCTAATCACCATTTATCCCTTGTGGGATATTTTGTTTATCCAAAAGGCAGCAGTCCTTCATTTTTTGGAAATTTCAAAGGGAAGGTGTTGACTGGAGCATACAGAAGGTTTAGAGAAGGTCAGATTTTCAATACTCTCCTAGCCCCACCTTTCTCTGTAAACACTCCTTGTCTCACTTGACAGTCCTCTTTCTGTCTGCTTTTGGCAGAAGCTTTTGCTTTAGCTCTCACTTCCCACACCTAGTCTGACATTCACAGAAGAGTGTGGCCATCTTCTGAGCTACAGAGTGGGTGTGGAAGAAAACGGAGTATCAGCATGGCTATGAGTGCTTGAGAGTGCACTTGGATATGGGGTAATTAGGAATTAGACTGCAGATGGCAGTGGTCTGAGTCAGTGACAGAGTTGGGTTCATGGGGCAAAGAGGGTTTGGCTAGCTATGAAAGGTTTGGTCTGAATTAAGTTTGAGGACAAAGGCTGCTGGGGATGAGGTAGGAGGAGGTGGTATGGAGAGAAAGGAAATGTTGCGCTAACTTCAAAAAAGGAATTTTGATTTAATTCAACAAGTATTTATGGAAAGTGATGGAAGATAGGGGAAACTGACAATTTTTGTTTGCTTTGTATCTTCTGCGTGTGCACACACACACAAAGAGGCACACTTTCCCTTTATTAATTTCTTTTACTCACTTCACATTCCCCTCTGGAGTCTTGCACAAGAAGAGTACACTTTACTTAGGACTAAAACAATGAATGGATTTCATATAATACTTTTTTAGATTTTGGTATAAAATGTACCAATCATTGTACTGAATAGTCTATTTAAATATTTTACTTTGGTCAAAAGAAAATAAGAAACAAAAGAAAGATAAATATTTCACTTTGGTCACGAGGACAAACAGCTGCAATTTGGAATACATCAAAGAAACACCTCTGGTTTTAACCTCCCAATGGTTTGCCACGGTAAACTTTAGTTCTACTGTAGATATACGGTAGATGTACAGTAGCAGGTATCTTGTGAGGAGGGAGAGAGGATTCTGGTGATGCGAGCAAAACAATGTCATCTGTCTTGTTTTCCCTTTAAAAGGACTTACAGCAAATATGACAAGATGTTAAGAACTGTTGATTTTGTTTGATGTGTACATAGAATTTTGTTGTACTATTTTTTTTTAATTTTCAATTTTTCCTACAATTTTCAAAACAGAAAAAGAAGCTTTTTTTTTTTTTTTTTTTAATATTGACCACTGGGGAACTGTGTATCTCTGCCCTCTATACCAAACAGATTTTTTACTTCTTTCTATGTATAAAGGTGAAAAATAGATGTTAAAGTCTAGTCTTTAAATGAAATCTGGACATGGATATGATGAGATATCAATCCTGTTTACAGTTCTGATTCCTTTTCAGCAGGTGTCCCCAGGCTCCAGGATCAAATGCTTGATGATACAAGGTGGAGCTAATATAATAATAACAGAAATAAGGTGCACAATAAATGTAATGCACTTGAGTGACCCTGAAACCATCTTCCTCCTGCCCAGTCTGTGGAAAATTGTTTTCCATAAAACCAGTCCCTCGTGCTGAAAAGGCTGGGGACCATTATCTTAGAAGATTTCCAAAGTCTCCTGACTCTCTTGAAGATCAAGGCTATAACTGAATGAACATCAGCTGAAGGTGATGATTAAAAGACGTTCCTTAAAGAAAATCTGGTAGCTCTGAAACCAGGACTGGCTTTCTATGGGTAGCAGAGGCAGAGCTCATGTGTATACCCTTTATGTTTCAAATATCTCCTGCAAATTGTGTTTGACCCCCATTTACCACAATCCATTATTCTCTCTTTAAAGTAAGCATTGAACAGTCTGCATGGTTTTATACATTAATATACCCCAAGAGAATCCCTTTCTTTGGGACAGGAGAATCCAGGCTTTATGAGTGAATAATGTGAAGCAACGGAAAGAAAGACAATTTGGGGTAGGGATAAGGGGACACAAAAATATGTTTAACTAGGAAACACTGAAAATGGAAGTAAGGATTCTAAATATTTAGAAATACTGTTTGAACTGATCCTGCCTGAAAGGAATAAAGAACAATTAAACATGCAAAACTAATGTATAAGAAGAGTACTTAGCAATATCATTATGGAGTTTTATTTATATACAAAACTCAATCAACTCTATGTCCCACAGCTAGACCCTCTGTGAAAACACAGAGGCAAAAGCCATATAGGGACATGGTATTTAGAGTGGTATTTATGCAGGAGCAAATGCAGTCAGAATATTTGTCAGTGAGTTTTCAAAGATGAATATTCATTCTCAAGTGGTTTCCTTTGGAGGACACAGCTCCCTATAGGCTCAGAGTTTCAAAGAACAGTTTGATTTACTTTGAATGTACAGCCACATTTAGTCAATTATTTAAGAATGCGCACTCAGCACACCTAAACAAGTACACTTTTGTGCATGCAAACTGGTGATCCTATGGGCAGGTAAATGTAAACTTACCCCATCTGTTTGTGGTTATTTTTCTCACGAGCCCCATATTAACTATAACCACATGCTTTTGTAACATTTATGAGTGGGAAGTAGAACATGAAATTTAAAATTTTTGAAGATCAAATCCATTCTTTGGAGTATCCATATTAACCATTTTAGCCCTCTTAGAACATGGATCTTAACTGGCAGGTAGAATGAGAGGATGGGTTTTTCAGAGGCAGGTGAGAGTCCAGAAGTTGAAGGCTCTTAAGAGAAGGATCCTTAACATTAGTCATACTGCTCATTAGATTTCCTGTGATTTTGGTACTGTTTAGTTTTTGTTCGGAAGCTTTCATGGTGATTAAGGGGGAGGAATAAGCAAAAGAGCTGAGTGGGATCAGAAAAACAGAAAAGAGGATGCTCTGCACTGTAAGGAAAGGACAATTCTGTAGATTCTTGTAGAATGCAACTCAGCCAGAATGGATTATGTGTGCTCCATGGAGGAGACTGCAGAAGGGAGGAAAGGAATTTGGGGAAAGTGAGGGAAGAAAAGTGAGGAAGGAAAAGAGAGGGTACCAATGATGAAATCCTTTCCCCTTTTCAACCTTTTCACTGAAAATGTTTCAAATAAGATGTTTAATTTGCCTTCTTAAAAACTCTTATTTGAGAGCTTCAACAACCCTACATTTGTAAATTTAAATCTGTGTTGCTGCTGCTGCTGCTAAGTCGCTTCAGTCGTGTCCGACTTTGTGCGACCCCATAGATGGCAGCCCACCAGGCTCCCGCATCCCTGGGATTCTCCAGGCAAGAACACTGGAGTGGGTTGCCATTTCCTTCTCCAATGCATGAAAGTGAAAAGTGAAAGTGAAGTTGCTCAGTCGTGTCCGACTCTTAGTGACCCCATGGACGACAGCCTACCGGACTCTTCCATCCATGGGATTTTCCAGGCAAGAGTACTGGAGTGGGGTGCCATTGCCAGGTGGTGCTAGTGGTAAAGAATCCGCCTGCAATGCAGGAGACCTGAGACTAGGATTCAATCCCTGAGATCTGGTTGGGAAGGTCCCCTGGAGAAGGAAATGGCACCCCACTCCAGTATTCTTGCCTGGAGAATCCCACAGACGGAGGAGCCTGGCAGGCTACAGTCAGCAAATAGTTGGACACAACTGAGTGTCTGAACACACATACCTTGCTGTGTCTATTCCGAGGGCTGTCATGGTCTGCCGGCCACCTCTCTGGACTATTCCTTTTGCTGCAACAAGCACCTCTTCTGTCGATGAGTACTTATTGAGGTTGAACTCATGAGTTACATTTTCTCCATACTGTACAATTCCAACCTGAAATACCAAGTCACTGTGTTATCTATCTAGCCGACTTCCGTTTTAATTGTCTACAGTTTAAACACATGGATCAGATGTAATAATACAAGTTAGCCTTTCTGAAGGGTTTAAAACTCTACCAGTACATAAATCCTTCTACTTTGACAGCAATAAGCATTGCCATCTGTGAACATTCATATCCCAAAGGACACAAATGAGAGGGCTTTATTAAACCTCTCAAATGATTGGTTTCTCTCTTCAACAGTGTTTACTGAATGACTCTGGCAGGCTTTGAGATAGAACATGAAACTGATAAGGTCTCTGCCTTCATGGAGCTTCTAAACTAGAGGGAGAGAGAGAGATTAAACACAAGAATTATTCAAACACAGCTTCACCTGCAAACTGTGAAAAAGGCTGTACTAACAGAAAAGCTCTTACTGGCAAGTATAACCTAGAAGCGTAATTTAAAAGGGGGGCTCAGGGAAGCCCTTTCAGAACTGATATTTGAGACTTAAAAGATATATGCTAGGAGGGTGGAGGCCCGTCCTGGATGGCAAGCGTGAGGGTGGATGGGGTCTGCAGTAAAGGAACTGTGCCTGGGAAGAAACTGAGATGGCAAAGAGGTAGATGCTCTGGGAATAGAAATGAAGTCAATGAATCTGGACCGAGCTAGGAGGAAAGAGGGGAGCGAGATGAAGTTGGATGAATGATCAGAGATGCTTTTGGCAAGGACACATGTGTGCTTCCTGTTTCAAGTAGCTCAGCTATAGCTTCATGGCTCCAAAATTAGCCCTTCCCTTTCTCGTTCTCTGTCTTCTCTCTCCCTTACTGCCATCCTCCTTTCATTCCTTCTTTCCCACAGGTGGGTAATGCAAGCAGTTAACTGCAAAGCCACCGTGAACTAAAAAGACTTTGAAGGTTAAGTGCAACTGATTCACTTCCCCTTGCCCATTTTCTCAATCCCTTTTCTGCACCCTCCTTTGAAGGTTGGTGTGAACCAATAAACTAACCTATATCAAGAACTGTGCCTAAAGTTACTCTTTGTTTGACCTTCCTACCCACAAATTAGGGACTCAGATAATTCTTTACCCAAAGAACTGTCTTTTTCTGAAAATAATTTTTTAAAAAAATTTCTGACTGTGCTGGGTCTTCATTGCTGCAAGGGCTTTCCTCTAGCTGTGATAGATGGGGGTATGTGGGTTCTCACAGTGGTGGCTTCTCCTGGCGAGGAGCACAGGCTCCAGGGTATGTGGGCTTCAGCAGCTGCAGCTCCCAGGCTCCAGAGCACAGGCTCAGCAGATGTGGAACATGGGGCTCGTTGCTCTGCTGTATGTGGAATCATCCTGGATCAGGGATGGAAGCCACGTCTCCCATATTGGCAGGTGGGTTCTTTACCACTGAGCCACCAACTTTGAATAGACTTTAAATTACTTTCCCAATGACCCTAACAGCTTTTAACCAGGAATCCAGGAAAATACTGAATAATTATTAAGGAAAACCATGTAGCTTTGCCATTGTCTTTGTGTGTCTAAATGCTCAGTGTAAGTAAAATTATTTTGTTATTTAGATATAATCATTGTGCCTAATTTACGGTCCCATGGTGAACAGAAGTTATTGAAAAGTACTAGGATTTAGTTGGGCAGAGCTGTGTTGCTGTAGAAGTTAACTGCTCATTCATCCAGGGCGTCTTACAGAGTTGGTTTTGTTTTTATTTCTCTTCGTTTAGATTTGATTAAGCAGGAGACCAAAGAACTTTGAAAACTGTCACTCCTGTTATTATTCTTAGATATTTTACTACTTGGATGACTCTATCAAACACCCTGGTCTCTTGCTTATTTAACTTCCTTGGCTTTAGTAATCTTTTCCTCTAGCTCACCTGTCATCTGCTTCCAAGGTCTTTGCCTTGACCTTGTCATCTGGAAAAATTGCAGCACCTCAATCTCAGTGTCAAGTGTTCTTCTCTCTGACCATTAACTTTGGCTCATTTACCTAGTATATCTAATTCATCAATTCCTTGACCACATTAAGACTTCCAATTAATTCATATATGTTACTTTATTTTTGTATCCAACCTAGATTCCATGATCTATTACCATAATCATTTACTTGCAAACATTTATCTCCTTTAGCCTTTTGCCCCCTGCATTAACTAATTTGGCTAACTTCCAACTGTGGTTAAGTCCAAATATCTCCTCTATGAGTGATCCTGTGACACTGAATGCTGTTAGACAAAAACCACATACCTCGTAGACTGGTTTCACTTTAAAGCTTTGCTCATGAATCTCAAATGAGGTTGCACACAGGACTGCCCAACAATCCAGTACTTTTTAACAGTGAGTGTGCTCCCTTCAGTCAAATTCTGGTGATAAGGTGCTAACTCCTCAGGAAAAAGACAGCATCTCCTTTGCACATGGGGAGGAGTTCACGTGAGAAGAGAAGGAAATCATGCCAACTAAATAAGGCTGCTTTATGATGTAACACTTAACATTTACAACATACTTTTCATATCTTAGAGAACATACTATGAGCTATTGTATTATTGGGGAAAATTGGGAAAACAGCTTGGTAAGTCAGATATCAATGTTTTATGTCTTATATCTATCCTATCTATCTCTTGATCTCTCTGTCTACTTAACATATATCTCACTTTTATAAGCTCATTCTTCTGTAAATGTTGGGATCTAAGAGAACTTGTAAAGACTCATTCCCTCACCCTTTGTGGACACTTTGCTTCTCACAGCTGTACCTGAGACTTTCATCAGATGACTGTCCTTGGACTGCTGGAGCTGCTTTGCCCCACAGGTCCCAAGAGGCAGCAGTATCTGGAGTTTTCTCCCGCCTCATCCCTTGCTCTGCTCCACAGGCAAGGCCTGAGTGCTGGCAATGCAGGATTGGCCCCTTGACTTAACCTGGGGCCCCTTCCAGACCCAGCTGAGGCCTCAGCTTCACCTGAGGCCACATGCTTGCTTGCCCTCCATGGCTGCTCTGTTTTGTTCCCCCAAATCCCTTCCTATTTTCCTTTGGAAGCACTTCCTTTGTAAACTGCTGTCACTTGACTCCTGCTCTCAGAGTTTGCGTCTGGGGGATTGGATCTAGGGCAGTTATTATCTACACTTCTGCATTCTTCCTTCAGCCCAGGTCAGACATCGCTGACTGCCTTGAACCTGGACCATGGCAGTCATGGGCTCTACACTGTTGACCTCCTTCCCTGCATTTCCACTGTCTTCAGATCCTTCTACATAGTGACGGTAGATGAACTGTGTTAAGAGTCTGCTCTTATCACATGCCTTCGTTATTCAAAAACTCCAATAACTCTTCATTGCCTACATCAATGACTTTGAAATATACTTTAAAAGAGGACTGTAATTCTAATTAAAATAGAAAATAGATACAACTTCAAGCTGCTTCTTGAAATACTAGGCCTATAGGTTAAAATTCAGTTTTCCCCCACTGAGTTTCAGCCACCCAACCATCTGGCCCTACCTTCTCTCGTCATCCTCATCTTCCAGATTCTACCCAGAACAAATGCCCGTCTGTATCCTTGCAACTAAGCTAAGTCCTACCCATTTGGTAAGATTCAAGTTTCACTTTCTATGCAACTCTGTCCACCTCGTTGCCAAGAGAGTCCATAGTGATCTTCCCTTTCTCCAAACTCTGAAGCAAACTTGTCTGTGCTGCTCCTGTGAGCACTGCATTCTTCCCAGCTTTTGAACACATGATTTATCTCTCAACGACATTAAAGTTCGGAAGGGGCAGGCAGGGGTAAAGAGCAGGACTGCGTCATAGCTGTTGGTATTCTCTTATCCTGGACCACTATTTTGCTTTGCTCACAGTTGACCCTCAAGCATTCTTCCTAGATGAGTGTACCACTTCACATAGGCAAGTAGAAGACTGAGACAGGAGGGAAATAATGATAAGCAGAAAAAGAGAGCTATGAAGAAGCGTGGGAAATTAGTAGAGTTGGCAGTGGGAACTCACATCTCAGGAGAATGACATTCAGTGTAGGTCTCTGGATGATACGGGGGGTCTTATTTTCTTAGGAATGAGATAGAATAAGGTTTCTGCTGTGTTTTCCTCAGAAAAGGGTGCCATTTATTAATTTTAATCACAGGAAAATAGTCACATCACTAAATGTATGTAGTGCTTTGTGTGAGACTCACTTTAACAGGAGTGATTTCAATTCCAGCTTAGTTTATAAACTTACTGCAGGTGAAACAGATCTGTACTAGCATAATGGGTATAGGCTCATATATAACCAAGTCAAATAAATATGAGAATTAAACAATGAGAGAAAAAGTGATGAACACACATGGTGAGGGAATGAATAGAAGAGAGAATCACAGCACATTTATTGTCTCACAGATCAGCCCTCAGGGAAGGAGGATCCAGCTTCCTAAACAAGCTGCCCAGGTCAAGAACAGACAGCTAGTTATAAAAGTAGAATGGGAGACAGCAAAGCAGTCTTGAGCCTGGAAGATCTGTCAAGGATGATCATTAAAGACATTTAAATCATGGCAGAAATTGAAGAAAAAGATAAAAAACCAATAATCATCATGTTTGACTTGAAGCAGCCAATTGTTTTGGAATGGTCCAATACAGACCACATAATTGGTCAGATACAGACCGTACCATTCCAATTGTATTGGAATGGTCCAATACAGACCCTCCCAGAGGATGGAGCTAAGCAGAGAACTGGAGAGGAGTAGTAAAGAGAGAACGATTCTAGGCATTCTTACTAAATGAAAAAAAAGTAGGCAGAGACGGCAGCTAAAAGGCACGTCTGGGTTAGCTGTGGGCCTTCTTTAAGGGAGAATGGGAAGAGCAGCCTATGGCATCAGTATAAGATAAGTGGGTGAAGACAGTAAAATTAGATTATTTTTTAAAAAGATTTTTGATATGGACCATTTTAAAAGTCTTATGGAATCTGTTACAACGCTGTCCTGTTTTCTATGAGGTTCTTTTTTGGCTGCTAGGTATGGGGGATCTTAGGTCCTCACCAAGGGATCAAACCCACACCCCCTGCATTGGAAGGTGAAGTTTTAACCACTGGACTGCCAGGTAAACCCCAGCAATAAACTCTTCCAAAGTGAGGGATGAGTAACAATAGAGGAACAGTTACTTTTCAGAGACAACTGTCAGGGACACATTTAGCTTCTGGGGAGATATAGTTTGAACTTCTTGATTAAGTAGTTATAATTGCAAGTTGATTCACTATAGCATAAATTAGGCACACAACTGGCTGAGAATCCTGCTACATGAGCAAGAGGAACACTTAGGACCTCCCACTTCACATTAAAATTTACATTCATGACTCAGATAAACCCCAAACTGGGAATACTAACTTTCTAAGTTGCTAGGTACAATTTTTTTTAAAGTCCATAATCACATACTTTCAGAAAGCAATCATTAAAACAAAGTTTAACAGTTTTTCTGTCTCTGTCTGTCTGCCTCCCTCTGTTGCAAGTGAAAAAGACCACAAATTTCAAATAACATAAAAGAGCAAGGCTTTCCCTTACTCCTGAATTGCTCTGCACTGACAAAAGTGGATTATTCTGAAAGTGCTCTCAGAGTTTTTAATATGAAAACAGCATTGTGAATCACAAATTGGAAGACCTGATGTATTTTATTCTTAATTAAGGGAATTTATTTTTTATGTGGAACATGTTCCACATCTCAAACAACATAGCTTGGAAAATATTATTTTATTCAAATTGTGAATTACCTGCTTATAAAGATCAATTCATTGTTCTGCTTCATTCATGCCTGTTATATTTATGTCACACTGTCATGGATTGCTTCCCAGGTGGTGCTAGCAGTAAGGAACTCACCTGCCAATGCAGGTAGACAGAAGAGATGCAGGTTCAATCCCTGGGTGGGAAGATCCCTGGAGAAGGAAATGGAAACCCATTCCAGTATTCTTGCCTGGGAAATCCCATGGACAGAGGAGCCTGGTGGGCTACAGTCCATGGGGTCACAAAGAGTTGGACATGACTGAAGTGACTTAGCAAACAGTCATGCATTGCAGTTTTCCAAATATAGGCCTTGACTTTAAGTTGGAAGTTTTTCAGGATTAGGGACAAAGTTTTAGAGTTTGTTATCTATATTGCTATACACTTGATCAATAAGATACTTTGTAAACATCTGCTGAATTAAAATGAATTATCCAAATGGCTTCCTTTCTTTTAAGAGTAGAGCAAGAAGGGAAGTGAACGTGAGGAATATGGAAGGAATGATGCTGTTAAAAATCACAAAAATTACTATTTTTTCTCATAAAAAGTCACAAAGGAATGACAAGAGAGTTTAAGAAAGAGAAATGTTTAAAGTAGTTATTATATATACTACATCAAGGAGTTATGAAGGAATGGGATTATCTCCTCCTTTAGAATTCTACTGTTACCTTGTATTGTTAAGTTAGAGTTATAACACCAGTGCCTAAATTGTAATGCCCAGCATGAGTTTAGTTTCTGGGCTTTCATTCAGCAGTTAATACTATCTAATCAGTGGCCTCTTTAGGGGAATAATGACAGGGAAGCACCATAAAGTTTTCTGTGTGTTTGCAGGATGTACAACTGCTTTACATAGTAAGTCCTCAGTCTTTGGGTCTGGTCATTTTATGTTTTCTTTTACCAAACTACAGTGCAAAAGCCCTGCCTTACAACATGCTTCTACTGTAATTAATTAGAGTATGAATTCAAGTTAACTGTCAACACAAACCATTCTGAGACCATGTTAACTGAAACTGGGCTTAACCTTTGTCTCTACGGAGAGGCATATGAACAGGACTGGCTCACAGGTAAATGAAATGAATTCTTAGAAACACAGTAAAGTTGGTTATATGATAGGTCTTTAGTTGGTCTCTTGCTTGATGGAAGGTGATGCAATGAAATTGACTCATACTCAAAAATATGAGGCTAGAAGGTGTTAAGAGGGGGAAGACTATGGGAGAAATTGAGACCAGAGGTGGATGGGGCTACATGTGTTGAACACCTGAAAAGAAAAGCCTAAAACACAATGTTCAAAGAATATTCAAACTATCACACAATTGCACTCATTTCACATGATAGCAAAGTAATGCTCAAAATTCTCCAGGCCAGGGGTCAACAGTATGTGAATGAACCAAGAACTCCTAGATATTCAAGCTGGATTTAGAAAAGGCAGAGGAACCAGAGATCAAATTGCCAACATCCGCTGGATCATTGAAAAAGCAAGAGAATTCCAGAAAAATATTTGCTTCACTGACTATGCAAAAGCCTTGGATTGTGTGGATCACGACAAATTGTGGAAAATTCTTAAAGAGATGGGAATACCAGACCACCTTATCTACTTCCTGAGAAACCCTTATGCAGGTCAAGAAGCAACAGTTAGAATCAGGCATAAAACAACAGACTGGTTCCAAACTGAGAAAGGAGTATGTCAAGGCTGTATATTGTCACTCTGTTTATTTAACTTATATGCAGAGTACATCATGCAAAATGCTAGATGAAGCAAAGCTGGAATCAAGACTGCAGGGAGAAATATCAATAACCTCAGATATGCAGATAACACCACCCTTATAGCAGAAAATGTGGAGGAATTAAAGAGCCTTTTGATGAAGGTGAAAAAGGAGAGATAAAAAGCTGGCTTAAAACTGAACATTCAAAAAAGGAAGATCATGGCATCTGGTCCCATCACTTTATGGCAAATAGAAGGGAAAACAATGGAAACACTGACAGATGGTGACTGCAGCCATGAAATTAAAAGATGCTCGCTCCTTGGAAGAAAAGCTATGACCAACCTAGACAGCATATTAAAAAAGAGAGACATTACTTTGTCACCAAAGGTCCATCTAGTCAAAGCTATGGTTTTTTCAGTAGTCATGTATGAACGTGAGAGTTGAACCATAAAGAAAGTTGAGTGCTGAAGAACTGATGCTTTTGAACTGTGGTATTGGAGAAGACTCTTGAGAGTTCTTTGGACAGCAAGGAGATCTTACCAGTCAATCTTAAAGGAAATCAGTCCTGAATATTCATTGGAAGGACTGATGCTGAAGCTGAAGTTCCAATACTTTGGCCACCTAATGCAAAGAGCTGACTCATTAGAAAAGACCCTGATGCTGGGAAAGGTTGAAGCAGGAGGAGAAGGGGATGACAGAGGATGAGATGGTTGGATGGCATCACTGACTCAATGGACATGAGTTTGAGCAAGCTCTGGGAGATGGTGAAGACAGGGTAGCCTGGTGTGCTGCAGTCCATGGGGTCACAATAAGTTGGACATGACTGAGCATCTGAACAACCACAAAAACACAATGTATATCAGTGTCTTGGCAGGGGAGAGCTCCCACAATCAAGTCTCTTCTAGCTCAATGACTTCATGAAGCTGAGTGGCAGAGTGAGAGATGGTGGTCACTACAATAATGATTTTTAACACAAAGAGAAATTTAAAAATTCCAGAAATTACATTTTTCCAACATAAATGACTTGCCTCCTATTTGCTAGGCAATGCACAAACTCTGAACTGTAATCTGTAAATAGAAGGATTAATGCACAACACTGTCATTGTGGAATTCACATTCCACCAGGAGAGATAGAATCATGAAACAAAAAGCGATGCTTCTGAGTGAGGAGAGCAGTTGATTAATGGTGTGCAAATGCTGTGGGGATGTGGAGGGGAAGGGAGTTTTGGGTGGAATAGCCATAGAGAAAGTCATATTTGAATTGAGTCTCAGAGGTTCGCCTAGCACATGGGGACTGGGGTGGAGAAGGGCTTCCCAGGCAGAGAGAATCCTGTGAACACAGAGCAATGTGTTTAGGGAAGGCCAAGGCAGGAGTGACTGCAGGGCAAGAAGAGAAGGAGGCAGTGCACAGCAGCAGGTGACAAGTGACTTATAATTCACTGGAGAGCTTGAGTATTATCCAGCAGACAGATAGGAGACAGGAGATTTTTATCCAGGGAAATGTCATGATCTGAACTTTACATGAGAAAAGTAATTCAGATGAGTGATGGATGGAGATAGGGGACAGCTGAGACAAGGAGGCTAGAGAAAGAGATTCACCTCATTCACAGTACAACCTGAGAGACCAGGGTTTGGCTGCACGCCTCAGACAGCCTTCTTAGACCTCAAAACAATGCATCAGCCCTCATATTTAAGGCTCCTAGGAAGCGGCCATAAAATGTATAGTAAAAAGAAAGATAAATAATATTCCTAAAATTTAATTAATTTCCCCCTTTCATTTTGCCTGGTTTAATGTTATGCTTCACTCTTGATGGGAACAATCTAGACATTGTTCCATTAGTATATTTCACTTTTATATCAAGCCTCACAATTTACTGGTTTTATTTAGGGTAATGCACTTGTATATGGCATATTTATATCATTCTCATTTATTATTAAAAGCAATGTTATGTTTAGGTATCGAGGATCAATAAGACCTCCATAATGTTTATACCATCATATCTTTTATGGCAAGCTCAGAGTGCTTCAGGTTTGTTTTTATAGGTGTTTTTTTAAAAGGTGATTTTATAGCCTTTACTCTGTCTTCGATAAAAATTTGGCTTGCAAAAGTTCCTTGACTATGTTTGCAAAAGTCTTAATGGGACCACACAGAGACATGGGAGAAATTTCGAGTAACTATTTAGGGTTGATGTTTTTGTCATTTGCATTGCATTTTCCTAATGTATACTAATTGTCATATGGAAACTTTAACACAAGTTTTAAAATTTATTTTCTTCCCTCCCTTTCTTCCTTCCTTCCTTTTTTTTTTTTTTGTGGAGGAGAAAATTACTTCCAGAAATGGTTCATATCTTTGAGACTACTTTCCAATAATTGCAATTACTACATGAAAAATCTATGACTGTAGAAAGTAGGCCATAATACCCGACCTTGATCGAGTGAATAACTGTAATTAATATAACAAACAGGAACTCACAAGGTATAATTAGAATGTAAATTTTGGGGGGCCCATGATCCCTATAAAACTTATTTAGGGTTAAATTCTTCTGTTCTCATTGGATGGAAAAATAAATGTCTTATGGCTTTTCTTATTTTTAGTTTTAAAATGTCTTTAAAAAAGCTCTATATTTTAATTTAGGCTGTACAACATGAAATTGCTGTATTTGTAAGTCAAAAATGATCAAATGGCTTGAGGAGAGTGGATACATGTATATGTATGACTGGGTCCTTTTGCCGTGTACCTGAAACTGTCACAACATTGTTATCAGCCATACTCCAGTATAAAATAAAAAGTTAAAAACATGATCAAATAGCAACAATTTCATATGGTTCAATCTACATTAAAACAAAACCAAGACAAAACATCAAGTTGATTTATAATTATATCTTCTCTCCTCTTCCTTTTAAGGGAGGAGAGAAGCATGTAGTTGAAGAAGGGGCATGACTGGCTGTTTCTCTGTTTGTCTGCTCCCACCCCTTAGAATGCTAACTATAATTTCTGACATGGACAGAGGGAGGCAAAATAAATAAATAAAGGGCACTGAAATTCTACTGGTGCCGATCCAAGATGGATCAGGTTCTAATAACAGGTATTACCTTTTTAGTGGGCTCTTTGGAGATTTCCCTTCACCTGCATCCTCACCTGAGTGAATGCATCTCACTACTGTGATCCCTAGGAATTGGGGACAGCGTCAGCTGTTCTGTGCAGAGGCTTCCACTCACTTCCAGGTGATTCTATGGACAGGAGCAAAAATGACTCCATGACAAGCTATGAGAAACATATGTTATTTGTACTGACAACTTTAGGTGTGAGGCTAATTCTAGCATTGTGACTTGCTTGTCAGCAGCCAGATATATCTTGCCCTTTAGTGTAGGAGTCAGGCACTCAGCAGTTGTGTGTCCCAGCTTTCCCAAGCTCACTGTATGATCCCACCAAAGCCTTTCTCACCAGGCTCTTTCTATAGGGACCCTCTTCACAAATTTGGCCAACTCTATTTTTAGTGCCTTTATACCCTTGATATGGATGAGGAATCTGAGTCCCGTATCTAGCTCTTAACTTTTCAGTTTTGCAACTTCTTCTGGGTAATACCTCTCAAAATTCATTTTTGTAGCTTCCCCTTTCAGGAATGGAGAGATAGGGAGGCCAAGTAAGGGGGAGGGAAAATTTCAGAAGCTAATTCTGCGAATCTTAGGGCAGGATTGGGTGCTTCAAATGAAAAGGAAAAAAACAAAAAACAAAAAACTGAAGACAAAAAAACTATTTAAATTATGTTAGCAACCAACCAGGAGAAAAAATGATTGCTAAAGCAAATTGTTTGTTTTTAGAGAGAATTACTGTAAGACCACATGAAACAAAAGCATACTTTTTAGTATACATTTCTTTGAAATGAAAGTATCTTTTTAAATTACTATGGATGAATTTCTTATCTGACTGCACTAAAGGAAGATCAAACTTTAAAGAGCATTTAAATATACTGTACTTAAAATCCTATTAAATAGAGTTTGGCAAAAGTGATGGCTTAGTGAATGTCCTTCTCAAACCCTTTTGTTTAGAGAATTACTTATGAAACTAGTCATTAATACAGCTTAAGCCAACATAGAAAAAGATTAGAAATCACTGAAATATAAACACTAAAACCCAACATATAAATAATATACTTAGAAGACTATTAAAATGCCAGCTAATGAAAAAGTCTCATTAAATGTTCATCTATCAGAGAAAAATGCAAAAATGCATTCAGTATGATACATACACTTATTCAACAGGTGCTCATTAAAGGGCCACTAAAAAAGTCCAGCAAAGCACTGGGCTGACCACTGACAGGATAAAAAGAGATTTAAAGGCTTCAGTCTTGAGGTCCCCGTAATCTGGAGCATGCAGTAAGTACAGACACTCACATATCAACACAATAATTCATTAGTCCATGGTTTCTCAGCTTTAACCTGTTAAAAATTATGTGGGTTGCTTACTTAAAATGTAGGCTCTGTAGCCTCACTCTCAGAGATTCTGATTGTTAAAGTCTGGGGTACAATCCAAGTACCTCTGGGATTCAGAAGTGGGAATTCCATGAGCCACACTTGGAGAAACATTGTTATACAGAAGCTCCACGAAGGCAGTGGCAGTGTCTGTCTGTTTTTCCATGATTATCCAAACCCTCACACAGAGCCTAGTGCATAGTAAACCCTCAGGAGAAACCCCCAAATAAAGGAATGAATGAGTCTGGCTAAACTCCACCATGAACGATGCAAGCAAAATACCACATGAAAACTCAGCAACTTAAGTAGCTCCTCCCTCAGTAGGAAGCAGGTTCCCTTGAGTGAAATCTGAAGGTACCACAAATGACCCAGTGCATAGGGCTGCATTCTGAAACCTTTCTCTTTGTGGACTGGGGTCCTGGAACTGAGGAAATGTGGCCTGACTCTTCTCAGCAAGCGTGTGTCCCTTCCATTCATTGGTAGCATCTGGACCCCAGGGTTCACCCCCATTCCTCTGAATGGAGCCACTGTTCCCTCCCAGAGAGACATATAACTCCACGAAGCCCACTCTGGCAGGCTGGAATTCAAATGGTGCTGGACAGAACAGCTCTTCTATTGGGACTCTCATGACTGAAATGTAAAATTAATTATAGCTGTCATAGATGGAAACATCAGAACTGCAGCAGAGTTCGTTGAGCATATAAGCAATTGATTGTTAGCTGTTTACAAAACTGAGTTGCAGGCACCAGTCCTCACTGAAGCAGTGATTATTCCTCTAAAATAGCCTTGTAGGTTTTCTTCCTAAAGTTGTGGAGCAACTTCAACCATGTCACAGCTGCACTAATTTTCACAAATTGCTACAAAGAAATAAAATTTTTACAGTGAAATAGATCAATGTAAAAGTAAAATCAAATATTCAGATGACCCCCAAATACTACAGATTTTTAAAATACTCCATTTTTTCCCCAAGGGTCCCTGGTGGCTCAGACAGTAAAGAATCTGCCTGCAATGCAAAAGACCCAGGTTCAATCCCTGGGTCAGGAAAATTCCCTGGAGAAGGAAATGGCTACCCAATCCAATATTCTTGCCAGAAGAACTCCATGGACAGAGGAACCTGGTGGGTTACAGTCCATAGGGTCACAAAAGAGTCAGACCCAACTTAGCGACTAACACAAAAATACTCCAAGACTGTCATTAGTTTTTGGAAAGAAAGAATGGATAAGAAGGTAAAACAGGATGGATAAAACAAGTGGAAGGGAGAAAGCTCATTGTTGGGAATGTGGTACGAGAGAGGAGAGCTGTGATTAGCAGTTTAAATTCAGGTATGTCAGAGCAGGCAATTTTATATGGAATAAAAAGTTCATCCTGAATTTCAGCTTTATTGATGAATTTGTATTCCGAATATAATCTTATTAAAAATCTCTGCATATGTATCTTAAGGACAACAGAAATCAAAACATGAAGTCACGTACCTGTGTCTGTTTAGGACCAATATCCATTCTTTTAAGAAGGTCATTTAAAAAAGCTGTAACACTTTCCCAGGGGTAAATGCTGTTAGAACCATCCAGCACGATGACTATGTCTAGCTGAGTGCTACATTCTGCAAGAAAAATAGTCAGTCATGCACATCTGGCATCTGTCTTTAGAGGAATATGCAATGGTTTCATGGTTGAAAGAAGCTCATTTTGGAAGATGATGTTCTTCAGGGCTTCCCTGGTGGTCCAGTGGTTAAGAATTTGCCTTGCAATGCAGGGGACGGGTTCAATCCCTGGTCCGGGAAGATCCCACATGCCACAGAGCAGCTAAGCCAATGAGCCAAAACTACTGAGCCCTCATTCTGCAACTACTGAAGCAGAGCCCACCCACCACAACTAGAGAGTAGCTCCCACTTGCCACAGCCAGAGAAAGCCCGCATGAAGCAACGAAGACCCAGCACAGTCCAAAGTAAGTACATAAAATAAACACATAAATAAATGTTTTTTAAAAAAGATGATGTTCTACAAAATGGACACGTTACTTTTAAAACCAGAAAAAAAAAAGAGTCTTTTAAATAAAAAGTAAAGGTGATAAATATTCACTGCATTCAGTAACAATTGGTTTGGGATTCACATCAAGTAAAATACATCTCTACTTAATTTTAATCAACACTGTATGAGTTATCTTTGGAAATTTTTTCAATATTAATTCTGTATACAGTTCTCATTCCATGTGTATTTCAAATGAGTTTATCTTCTTCAAAGAAATTCACCCTTTAAATAAAAACAATGTGACAGCTTTAGCTATGATGATTAAATATGACTCTGTAAAGGTTACTTACACTAATATCAGTCCCAAAAATAGCAGTGAGGTTTGGTTATATATTGGCAAAGCAAACATTTACCTAAATTGGTAATGCTGGTAGCCAAGAAAATACTTCAAGCTTTTTGGTATGCTCCTGTGTATACATATATCTCATCCATTGCTTACACTTTTTAAACATTGAAAAAATACTGCATAAAATCTGTACCTTGTACAGGGGCAATGGAGTTCACGACTTGAAATGTGGGGCTGACATCAGAACAGATTCCAGTTGTGTAATGCAAATGTCCACATCGATAGGCATACAAGGGCCCACATGCCTTTTAAAAAATTTAAAAAATTAAAACCATTAGATTAAAAATTACATAACAGATTTTTATGAAGATTTATGATCATAGAATTCCTAGTTCATTATCCATCATTACTCTTCCTTTTCTTACCAGAAACCCTCCTTTTGGGTTGGTGACTAAAGTTGATCCAAATGTCATGTTCTCCTTTACTTCTGTGACATTGGGAATTGATGTATTAACTAAAAATAGAAGAAACTTTTATGAGAGTGGAAAACAAAGTAAAATTAAGTGTCTTCTCATAAAAACCTTCTGTTTGCTTTCTTCATATCATAGGACATTCTTCTTTTGGTTCAACTAAATAATCTTCGAAGTATTATTAAGGAGTATAATAAACAAGCAAAGGCAGAAAACTGGCTTTTGTCTCAGAAGCTTTGTCTGGATCACTGTCTCAAATACTTTTGCTGAACTGTAAAAGAATGCAAAAGTATCAGCGCAATCAGAACACAGGACAGCCTTTCACACATTTTTTGCTAATTAAAATAAATGAAATATTTAGTCTCAAAATGTAGATACAAAGTAAATTTATACATTTATCTTATATGTTATATCTACATGTTAAAAATGACCAATGACAAAACGATTTCTGGCAAGAAGAAGGAAAATGGGTAGAAGACCAGAAAAGAAAACTCAAACCCAAGATTTTAACCATTATATTCATCATCACAGGGTCATTAACAGGGTTACAAAGAAAACCAAAGCAAGATTAGAGCAGTGGTCAGGATGTTTGGATAAAGACACAATGAAGGGACTCCATTTGACATTACAAATAAGAACATCGGGCCCTAAAACATGCAAACCTGGCCAAAAAGAAGTTCCACTCACATCAGAAAAGGAAAAAAATAAAAAGATTAGACAGGAAAGGCAAAAACTTCTAAACCCTGCTTAGCAGAGTGTTAGAATATTTAAAAGTGGCAAAATTCAAGTTCGAGAAAGACTCGTCTCACTGTTCATGCCTATAATTTTTTCTTACTGTAAGTTTACATGGGAAATGGAGGCAGAGATTGATTCCTGAATGGTCACAGTGACATCCTAATCTGAACATAGTCTTTGTCTCGGAATCCAGTCTGGTTGCTTTGAAAGCACCTGGAACTGGTCTTGAATAATCTCAATTAGAGGTTTTAATACTAGGGTCGAGCATTCCTGGGATGTTAGGAACTATAGCGGAAACTTTCCTATTGTTCTAACGTAGCCAGTCTCCATGTTACTGTTGAAATTCTATTCCAGTTTCCAATAATGGAGGAGTAGCTTCTATCAGAACAACCCTTTTGTAAACAACAACTATAAACTTTAGGAAAAGGAAAAAAAAATATGGAACAATCATCCGAAGGTATTGGAAAACAATCCAAACCAGGCAGAAACTGGAAGAGAGTCTATACTTGTGAGGAAGTTAGCACTAGACGAGTTTCCTGTTTTTGTGTTTGTTTGTTTTCCCCAAGGGAAGGCCTGAGCCAGTGGCTAAACCTCAAATAGGATGCACAGTTTTCCTGTCTAAAAGAAACAGAGGACAGAGAATGGGGCAGTGACAGTAATGTCAAGTGAAGGGGGGGGTATTTTGGAAAGGAAAGCCACAAGAGGAGAGTTTCAATATACACAGATATATTCTTTCCAAAGATCTAAATGACCTGAATCATACATGTGCAGAGTAAACTTCACACAGCCCAGCTAAAAAATTAGAAGAATTGAGTAGAGACTTTAAGGGCTTCCCACTGCTGTTTGGAAATTGACTTCAGCCAAGTCAACTGCCTGCTAAAACAAAAAGTTAAGACTTTTCAAAGACACATAACAAGATCTAGAATCTCCACACTTATAATTCAAAAATTTAATCCAGGATACAATCCAAAGTCACTAAACATAAGAAGAAACAGGAAAATGTAACCTAACTCCAAGAGAAAGGTAATAAATGGAAAGTGACATTGAGATATTCCAGATGTTGGAATTATCAAGTGAGGATATTAAAGCAGCTATTAAAGCTATGCTCTTGAATATTAAAAAAAAAAGGTCATAATGGATAAGCAGGAATTTGAAAAAAACCTGAAAAATACAGCATCTTAAGAAAACCTGCAGAGGTTGAGTCATTTCCAAGGCACTTAATACTGTACAGAACACTGACAGGGTTCTAATTCCTACACAGCTCTAGCAGGAATTTTCTAGTCGTGTTCTAACTATGGTATTTCAATCAAATACGTATATTTCAATATAAATTTACCTTATGCTATTCTCTTTTTTTAAAAATTTAATTTCTCTATTACAATTTCCTTGTGTGCTATTTTCTTAAAAAATACTAAGTTAAATTTTGTGGAGTAAATGTAATGAATAGATTTATTTAGAAAATTTCTTTTGTGTTACTGCCGAGTTTACAAAGGATTCTGGACAATGGAGGCAGTTAAAAGTTACAGAACTAGTAAGACCTCAGTCCATGGCTAGTCTATGATAAATTTCTAAAGCAACTGAAAGGCAGAAGGAATAAATGTGAATGATAAAAACTGAAGAATTTTTATAGATGACTTCTGGTATTTTCTTGAGTTGGTTGAAATTTACCTTCAGTGTGAATGCTGGGCATAGTTTAGGATCAGACTTTAACATTTTGACTTTACATACCTGGGAGATCTAACTTTATGCAAGGTAATGGTTCACTTCGCCCAACTGGACACTTATAGACATCTCCAGTTCTGTGCTTGGGTTGGCCAACTAAAGGAGACCCAATAAGCACCCTGGAAGTTAAAAGAGTCAATTAACATTTTTGAATAATGAGAAACATTTTATTTTTGTTACTGTATGACTTGTTCTAAGATGACTGACAGTAGCTCCATAGACATAATTAGAATAGTTATCCTCAGTAATTTAATGTTATTTAAAATAAGCAGAGTGTCTTCTCCAAATTGCAGATTGATTTAATAAAGAAAAAACAATAAAATATATAGAAGAGAGACTTGAGAATATTTTATTTTCTTGTATCATGTTACTTTAATATATTTTTTATTTGGTGGATGAAAGCATAATTATTGGTTAAGCCTGGTGCTGTGTTAGTTTACAAAACACACATGGAAGTATAAATGACTTTTTCCCCAGAGGAACTGATAATTTCATAGAGAAGTCAGGAAAAAGATACATTAGATCATCAGATTTAATGTTAGTATATGCTTAGTTTGTAAGTACTTAGAAAATAAAGATAGTTATGAGACAGGTTAAAATAACTTATTTTTTAGACAGAAATATGAAAACATTCAAAGAATAATTAATGGAAAAGTATAACCATGATTTATTTTAGTGCTGCAAAAGCCATTTAACAAAGTCCCCTATAATAACTTCAGGAATACAATGGATGAATGGAATTGAATGTTAAAATACTTGTTGGGATCCACAGCTGCTCATTCGTTGCTGGCTAAACAGCTACATCCAAGACACTGATTACTAGCAACCAAAGGACTCTAATTATGTACCCTAAGACTGTACTTTGGGTTGACTTAGTCTATATCTTTGTTAATGACTTAAGCGAAGACACAGAAAGCATAAAAGTATTCTTCAAGTACATCAGTATACCTATGTGGGCATTCAGAAGTGTCCTAACATTCTGGAACAAGAAATTTAAACTAGTAAAATTTAATAAGAACCTATGTAAGTAACTTCACTTATCTTGTGTACTATTATCTACATCAGAACAGAATGTGAAAAATCTGATTTAACAGAAGTTCATGTGAAAAAGTCATGGAAGATTTAGTTGACAGCAAGAAAACAGGAGCCAACAGTGTATTTTAGAGCCAACAAGGCTAATGCGACCTTAGGCTGCACTGCTAGAAATAGATGCCCTGGTCAAGGAAAGTGATAGCCCCTTTGTGCTCGGCACTGTCGGGACATGTCTGGAATCTCCAAATTAAGAGAGACATAGGCACAATGGAATGTATTTAGGAGGCTATGACGTAGACAGTTCACAGCCTGGTAATTTTGTCAGACCAGAGATGCTCAAGGGAAAGTTGGGGAGGTTTAGTGTGGAGAAAAAATATCTGAAGGAGAATTGAAAGGTTGCAAAGGGCTGTAGGTGGATTGGGCATGCCTTTTTAAATTTTTCAAAATTTGAAAGTTTGCCATATATAAAAGGGAAGGGATTTTTAATGGAAATGATTTTTATAACAATTTTAAATATTGAGCTGTTGAACAGAATACCTAAAACATGGTTGTGATATAATGCTGTTGCAAAGCCATTTCTGATATACATAAATAACCATAAAAATGTTCAAACCCTTTAACACATAATTTTTACTTCTGGGAATCTATCCTAAAAAATGACCTAAATTAGGGGAAACAAGCTTGATGCATAAAGATAATGCTTATAGGGTATATATAACCATAAAAGATTAAAAGAAGTGTGATCAACAGCAAGATGAATTAATTACTGTAGGGTCATTCCATAGAATATTGTGCAGTCATGAAAAGAACAATAATTAATAAGACTGCATGGTAGGATAAAAAATTATAATCTAATTTAAAATAAAAACCTACCTAATTTATTGAAAACGTATGACAACTTGAAGCAAAAGATACCAAATTATATTCAATGTACTTATAAAAGCAATGGTAATAATAATTTGGATTTATTGAATTTACACCATTCTAAGTGCTCTCTATGTCTTAAGTGATTTAATCTCCAGAAAATATAGCATGAACTTTGGTGCCAGACTTCCTGAGTTCAAATCATGGTTTTACCCTTTACTTAGCTGTATGGTTTAGGACAAGCCAGTTTTATCCTCTGTGCCTTAGTTCCTTCATCTGTCAAATGGAAATAGTAAGAGTAGCTACCTGACACAATCATCAAGAGCATGAAATGATTTACTATATATAAAATGTTTAAAACACTATGTGGCTCATAGCATGTGCTAAGTGTTGGGTTTTTTATTATCACTAACAGTATCTATGTAGAATACAGGTGCAAAGGGAGTACACCAAAAAACAAATTATATTAAGGAAGTTATGATTAGATTTTAGGGAGTTCCCCCCCACGAACATTTGCAAAAATGTTTGTAATGTGATTGATTAAACTAGTTTTATAGTTAAAAATATTTTGGAGAAAAGTAGTAGACGTGTTATGAAAGTATTTAAGTTGAAACTAGATAGATTAATTAATGTTTATAAAGAACATCCTACATGCTCAGCATTAACATTAATGCCAGGCCCTCAGAATACAAAATGGATAAGACACCATTATTTAGGTGGCTTAAAACTTAGCAGAAGAGCAAATATATAGATGTAGGGTCATTCCATAGAATATTGTGTACTGATAAGGGTTACTTCTTTAGGCGTCTGGGCCTAATCTTGTGAGGAACGTCTCAGAAACTGCATGGAACATATATGAGCATGCCAGGAGCATGGCTGAGGTCCTGATGGTAAATGCTACCAACTCACTAGAGGACAGAGCAAGAAGACGCTGAAGGCTAACATATAGGGGAAGTAACACAGGATTTTAAGAAACGGAAGAAGAAAGTCGGTAGGAGCGATCAGAGAGGGAAAGAGAGAATCCAAAAACAGTGACATCGCAAAAACCAAAGAAGCCAAGACTATCAAGAATGGGAGCCATAAGTGTCGAGCAGACTTCATTTTAAGTCACTTGGCTAAAAGTGAAGGAGAAGGGCCATCTTAATAAACTTGGGCTTCTTTTCTCAAGCAAACCATTCAGGGTTTGAGGGGAGTTTAAATTTATTCTGGAGGAAACCTGATATGGTACAATAATAGTATCCAAGGGTTTGACAGTGGGGTATATGGTTTGGAATTTTGTGTACCTTGGGATGCGATTTTGTCCCTCCTTGTCCTTCATTAAGGCAGAATCTACTTTTCCTCCTGTTGAAATTGAGACTTACTTGATAAAAAGAATGAAGCAGAGATGACACTGTGGCTTCTGAGGATAGGCCTTAGGAGATAGTGCGGACTCTATTGCACCATTTTTTGGAGATCTGAGACCACCACGCCATGAAGAAGCCTCGCCTGGCCTAACGGAGGATGAGAGGCCACGTGGAGGAGTGATGCTGGAGCAGACAGCAAAAACTCCAACAGGGGACTTAACCCATCAGCATGTTAATAACAAAGGCAGGAGGGAAGAGCGGTCATGGATAGCTCAGGCAAATGTGTGGAAACAGGAGCATGTGACCTGAACACGGAAGGTGATGAGGGAGCAGGGGTGACTGGAACAGAGCACAAAGCTTCCTCATAACCTGCAGCAGGAAACTGGACTTCGAAGGGAAGGTTCTGGAGTTTATATCTGAACTCTAGGGCAGTAGAAAGCCCCTAGAGTATAATGATAATTGGAAATAACCTGATATAACAACTAGAGCCATGGCCTATTGTGTATTCTGGATAAGGCAAGACTAGAGTGTGAGAACTCAGCAAGTGGTAGACTGTAGCAATAGGTCAGGACTGAAAACAGGGAATTTGAGAGTCAGCATCAGTGATCCTGGGGTAAGCAGGACACAGGACATAAAGCAATTTTGTATATTTTTCTAGGAGCTATTTGTTCTGACACCAAACATGCAACTCTGGAAAGAACGTAGATCTCACCACTTAATCCTAAGAAAGCCTTACTTTTCCCAGGCTGCATATAAATGACAAGAGACTAGAAAAACACCAGTTTAGAGTTTACGGAATTTCAGGAATCTTCAACATTCTTAAGCCCCATTATCTTGCTCTATTTTTTCTCACAGCACTTAGCACATTCTGACATTCAGTCTACCTGCTTATTAGTTTATTATTTATGTTTCGTTTGTTGCTCCCCAGCAGAATGTAAGCTCCACAATAGCAGGAATTTTCATCTATTCATTCACTCATATATCTTGAGTGACTGAAACAGTGCCAGGTAGAAAATAGGCATTCAATAAATATGTATTAAATGAATAAACTATGACTGCATCAAATGCTGTAAGAATGTGAATAAGGAAGACCTGGTCACTCATATGGCCAACAGAAAGGTCCTAATTGTGAAGTTTTTTTTTTTTTTTTAAAGGCTGGATATTTTGCTTAAGCAGAATGCCACCTAGGCCTTTAGGTGTCACAGGAAGCATTTCCATGGGTCAAGAGTCCAGAGAATCCGTGTTGTTATAGAAGAGAACTGGCTTAAGGAAGAATGCTGGGTTCCAAATCCTGGCCCTGTCACACTTATGTTAAACCTTCGGCAATTCATTCTCCTGAGTCCCAGTTTCCTGTCTAGAAAATGAGGATGTTAACAGTCATATTCACTCAAACGCACAAGGTCAATATGAAGACCCAAAGCACAGTTTCATGAACTATGGACATTGTAACTTTAAATTTTAATGCAAGTTTGCTTTAACTCATTAAATTTAATTTATATTAAATTTCTGCTTTTTATATGACATTATGGCAATGATTTGTCTGAAGAGTAAGAGGATTAAAGAATGGATCTCATGTCAGAAAAACACCTGATACACTCAAAGATCATCAAATTGAGAGAAAGACCTCTTCTCCATGAAGAAGCTCCAAATATGATAAAATGTAATAAACTGAGAAATGTTTGCTATTCATAATAGTCATTCTTGTCATTATGACTGTTCTTATATTTATCTGAAAGGTAGCTGTCCTTGGACTGCTGTTTCATATTTATATATTTTTCTTCTTTAAAAGATAAGTTTCCTGGAGATTGTTTCACATTTACATTCTTTCTTTTCATCTAACTCTTTCTTGATCTCCAAGCCAGTCTTTATCAGAGTACCAAGTACCTCCTGCCAGCCATGGAAAAAAAATCAACAACAGAGTAAGTGTTTGGTCATCTTAGAGAATGAAATTACACAGCGGCCTCATGAGCTGCTGTGTTTTCGGTCATCAAAGGTAGTGGGTAGAAATGAGGTGAACCAAAGAAATAACAAGTTTGGCAAAGAGGAAATTTTAACTTCAAAAGATATTATTAACACTTAAAAATAAATATTATATTAAAATCCATAAGAGAAAATTTTATAGAACTGTTCGTCTTTTTACCTCAAGCTTGAATAGGCTTGGAAACAGAGAATCAGTCACCTGAGCCCACTAGTAAAGCCTACCTGGCACGAAGCAGGGTTCTTTAGGAAAAAGGCGGGCAGCCAATACATTTTGATATATGTTGGGTTGGGGATTGGCTAGGGAAGTATTTTCATCATGAGACTCTACTTTGAAAAGACAGGCCAACTGAAGTCACTGAAGCCCCTGAGAATGGATGCTTGGATTAGCAGACTTCAACCTTTACGGCACCAGGGACCAGTTTCAAGGGAGACAATTTTTCCATAGACCAGGGTGGTGGTAAGAGGATGGTTTCAGCATGATTCTCATTAGGAGCCGCCACCTAGAACCCTTGGATACACAGTTCACAGCAGGGTTCGCACTCCTATGAGAATCTAATGCCGCTGATCTGACAGGAGGTAGAGCTCAGGTAATAACTGGAACGTGGGGGACTACAAATACAGATGAAGTGTTGCTGGTTCACCGCTCACCCACCGTTCATCTCCTGCTGTGCGACCCAGTTCCTAACAGAAGGCTGGGGACCCCTGGTTTAGATATTACTCAAGGGAGTGGGAGCACATGCTAGAAGGAAGGAAGCAAAGAGCAACAGAGAATGGAAAACCCATATCAACATCTCATTTTTTTCCCATCTGTCTGAGACCTTGCCATACTAGAGATCACCACTAACTCTGGAAGGCTTCTGCAATGCTGAGCACATTGGCTTTTCTTCTCTTCAAAGCAAAACTATTAAACCAATTGTATTTTTTTGTGAAATTTTCGAAACCACAGTGCAACTATTTGGATGCTCCAGCTCAGGCTAATCATAATAAACAATGGCTGGATTTAATCAGAGGTATAATGTGTTCTGCTACTGAGAAAACATGTGGTTTCTGAGCCAAAGATATAAAGGTTACACTCCACAGGAAACTTCTGAAAGGTGAAGGGAGATAGGCTGCCTTTTCTGTTAGTTTTTCATGCTTTCCAAAGATATAAAGTAATGCTTTTCAAATATACAGACTGCACGTGTTATGGACCAACAACTAACTTAGGCATACTTGATATAAGATGGATCAGGATGATTTTTTTAAAAAAATCTGAGGTTGCAAAGTTTCCAAACATGACCAGTAGATATGATTTATGTCAGTGCCCACCTCTGGAGAAAATAACAAAATCCATGTTCTCCCAAATATGTCAGTTATTTTATAGTTCATTTCTTAAAATGTCTGCATCCTGTCTGATTTTATAAACACTTAAGAATATACAAACATATACTAAAATTTATTTTGCATGACCAGCATCTGGATATTTTTAGAATGGTACATTGCTACCATGTCATCCTTAAAGATTTGAATATTTAGATATTTGTTCAGTTGAATTTAGTTCAGTTGCTCAGTCATGTCCAAATCTTTGTGACCCCATGGACTGCAGCACGCCTGGCCTCCCTGTCCATCACCAACTCCCAGAGTTTACTCAAACTCATGTCCATTGAGTCGGTGATGCCATCCAACCATCTCATCCTCTGTCATCCCTTTCTCTTTCCACCTTCGATCTTTTCCAGCATCAGGGTCTTTTCCAATGAGTCAGTTCTTCGCATCAGATGGCCAAAGTACTGGAGTTTCAGCTTCAGCATCATTCCTTCCAAAGAAATCCCAGGGTTGATCTCCTTCAGAATGGACTGGTTGGATCTCCTTGCAGTCCAAGGGACTCTCAAGAGTCTTCTCCAACACGACAGTTCAAAAGCATCAATACTTCGGCGCTCAGCTTTCTTTACAGTCCAACTCTCACATCCATACATGACCACTGGAAAAACCATAGCTTTGACTAGATGGACCTTTGTTGGCAAAGTAATGTCTCTGCTTTTTAATATGCTGTCAGGGTTGGTCATAACTTTTCTTCCAAGGAGTAAGCTTAGATATTTGTAGTTCATTTAATTTTAAATTCAATTGGCCACACTGTTTTTGTTTCCCTGATTTTCACACCTTTTCCATAAAATCATTGTAAGCATGGAATGTCAGAATGGAATTAAAATATCTGATATCCATATATATGTTCAAATGCTCATGAGCTTTCGTTCACATTAAAATGTAAAGTCTAAAACTATGGAGATAGTTGTTATCAACTTTACTTTTGTAATAGAGCTCTAATAAGAGTAACAGCCCTAGATAGTGAGTGGAGACTTGAGTTCTATTTTTTGCTCTGGCCCCAAATAGCTATATTTCCCTAGGCGAGTTACTTTAAAAACAAACTTTACTGACGTATGAATGACCCCTTTAATGTATACAAATTGATGAGTTTGGGGATAAGTATATACCCTTAAATCTATCACCACAATATATACTATAAACATATCTATTACTTCCCAAAGTTTACTCATGCCCTCTTTACTAGTAGTAGTTATTATTACTATTATTTTGTGATAAGAACACCTAACAAAAAATCTACATTCTAAGCAAAATTTTAAGTATAAAATACAGTATTGTTAACTATTTGGAGAAGGAAATGGCAACCCATTCCAGTGTTCTTGCCTGTAAAATCCCATGAACAGAGGTGAGGTGCCTGATGGGCTACAGTCCATGAGGTTGCAAAGAATCAGACATGACTGAGCAGCTAACACAGACTGTTAACGATAGGTGCTATGCTGTATAGTGAATCTCCAGGACTAATTCATTTTGCTTAACTGAAGCTTGTACCCTTCGATTAATGTTTTCCTGTTTTGCCCTTGTTTGAACCCCTGGTAACCACCATTCTGTCCTCTGTTTTTATGAGCTTGATTATTTTAGGTTCGTCATGTAAGTGGGATCATGCCGCATTTGTCCTTCATCTGGCTTATTTCACTTAGTAAAACGTCCTCCAGGTTCATCCATATTTTCTTAAACAGAAAGATTTTCTTCTTATTTAAGGCAGAATAATACTCTACTATATATGTAAAACATTAAAAAAACTATTCATCTGTCAATGGACATTTAGATTGCTTTCAAGTTGTGCTTTTTGTGAATAATGCTGCAATGAATATGGGAATGCAGATATCTCTTCAAGATCTTGATTTTCATTCCTTTGAATATTTACCCAGAACTGGGTGAAGTGAAGAAGTGAAATCGCTCAGTCATATCTGACTCTTTGTGACCCAATGGACCGAAGCCTACAAGGCTCCTCTGTCCATGGAATTTTCCAGGTAAGAGTACTGGAGTAGGTTGCCATTCCCTTCTCCAGGGGATCTTCCTAACCCAGGGATCTAATCCAGGTCTCCTGCATTGCAGGCAAATTCTTTATCAACTGCACCAGCAAGGAAGCACTTTTATACAAGCTCTACTTAAAAAAACTCACTAAAAATTATATTAACTACAAAGCAAAAGAGCTCTAATATTAATTTTGTATAGTTTTCAAAATATAAATATGCTTTAAAAAATCATACTAAAGTGAACTTAACCAATATTAAGGGGTTTAAAAGTGTATAAAATTCAGTGAGGTTCATTATTAATAATAGACTAAATTCAATAGGTAAGCAAAGTACTAAAAATATAAGCCTCATGTTATATTATATCACATGCTTCCATATACCTTCTGTTGAATTTCAGCTAGACTAAAACGTGGACAAAGAACCCTTGCCAGAATAACATAATAACAAAACAATGACTATATTGAATAAGGCCCTTCCTTGAGGTCAACCCAGGTTTCAACATAATCACTAACCACAGCTCTTAATATTGTCAAGGATTTTTTCCTTTTTCAATTTCTATTACCAAATGATTAGACTACATTCCCTACCATAAGTGATTCGTTCTAAGTCTCATTCATAAAACAAACTGTAACCAAATAATATTTTCCATTACCTTGTAAGAAAACTAAACAACAAGAAAACCCATTGACTTACCATTTTCCTTCTTCGTTTTCATATTGTTGGACCGTATATCCAAACATGTCCTCCACTGGGCCGCTGAAAGTCATTGAGTTTTTCACATCAACATTGAATGACACACAGAAGCCTAGAACAACTTTAAGAGAGGAAACAAACATCCAGTTACACAGAGTTAACTATGATTCCATTATGTTTTGAATTATTAAGGCATTCTTGAGGTTACCATTCAAAGCTGCTGCTTATTAAAAAGAGCAATGATGCTCAAAGAATGGGAACAACCAGAAAGGTCTGCAAAGGTCTGTATTACTAACTGGAAATCAACCTAAGGACTTTAAAGAACATAAGTATTAACATTTGAACAAATTCCATAGTAATTTAGTATCTGTACCATTCCCAGAACCAAAGATTTCAGAACGCGTGGGAAGGAGCTGGCAGAAACTCATATGACTAACGCAGTCACAGATAGTTTTCCAGTAGTTATCCCTAGATCAAACCATGGCCACTAATGAAATGTAAACAGCTTTATTTTCCCACTTTGACTACAGATGATACAAGCATCACCATTTAAAGCCTTGAAAGAGGAAGCTTTCTCATTGCTTCTTCAAAAAGGAAGGCAAGCTATTTCCACCCAGAGATGGCCTCCTATGCAGGCTTGAGGTTTGCTCTGCTTCCATCTCTGAATCAAGCAGGGGGTGGAAGCTTGTACACTGAGGTCTCCTTATTATGTTGGTGGTGATAGCCTCACAGGTGGAGAGGCTAAATACGTTGAGATTAAATTAGATGATTCATCTAAAGAGTTTACTCAATGCCTGGTGTGTTAGTCACTCAATCGTGCCGACTCTTTGCAACCCCATGGACTGCAGTCCACCAGGCTCCTCTGTCCATGACATTTTCCAGGCAAGGATACTGGAGTGGGTTGCCATTCCTTCTCCAGGGGATCTTCCCAACCCAGGGATCGAACCCGGGTCTCCTGCACTGCAGGCAAATTCTTTACCGACTGAGCTACAAGGAAGGTTGCTGCTGCTGCTGCTAAGTCACTTCAGTTGTGTCCAACTCTGTGTGACCCCATAGATGGCAGCCCACCAGGATCCCCCATCCTTAGGATTCTCCAGGCAAGAACACTGGAGTGGGTTGCCATTTCCTTCTCCAATGCATGAAAGTGAAAAGTGAAAGGGAAGTTGCTCAGTCGTGTCCAACTCTTCACAACCCCATGGACTGCAGCCTACGAGGCTCCTCCGTCCATGGGATTTGCCAGGCAAAAGTAATGGAGTGGGGTCAATGAAGGTTAAACCTCTTCAGTTTTTTGTTTGTTTGTTTGTTTGTAGTTCAGATAATGGAAATCCTTTATTGGCGAGATTCTTTTCTAAATGGGTTCTACTGCTGCTACTGCTAAGTCACTCCAGTCGTGTCCCACTCTGTGAGACTACACGGAATGTAGCCCATCAGGCTCCTCTGTCCATGGGATTTTCCAGGCAAGAATACTGGAGTGCCCTCCTCCAGGGGATCTTCTCGACCCAGGGATCAAATATGCATCCCTATGTCTCCTGCATTGGTAGGCAGTTTCTTTACCACTAGCACCACCTGAGAAGCCCTAAAAGGGTTCTTCAGTTCCGTTGCTGAGTCCTGCCTGACTCTTTGCGACCCCATGGACTGCAGCAGGCCAGGCTTCCGGGTGGTGCCAAATTCTCTCAAATGGATGGTGTCAAATTCCATCTTTGGTACTAGTTTTTAAAGCATACTTGTAAAGTTCCAAAGTATTCCCCTCCTAGATGTAACTAAAAATTCTTCCCGAAGAATATGCTGTTATAAAATCACACAGTATCATAAGGTGTATTGAGATGATTAAATTCACTCTTTTGTGTTTTACAGCTACATGTAGACAGAAAAAAATTTCTTTCTTATTCACTGTATGCTCTTCCATAAATATAACATAAATTCAGACTCTAATTCATTCCAGGCTCTAATTTATAACTTTCAAATTTTGGTAACAATATTAGATGCTTATTTGATGCAGAAAATTGTACATAACTTAGAGAAAATTATTCTTCATTAAAAGATATTCTGTATACTTATTTATAAAGTCTTCTTTTGGTCTCCTGACCTGGAAGATCTCCTCACTTCAATATATTAAGGGCTTAACTATTAAGCCCTCTTATTTAAAAAAAAAATCCCTCATAGAAATAATTATTAAATACTACCCACATTGTAACTACAATGTAGTGAGATTTTTTTGAAAAGTACTTAAAGGCAGGGACTCTTATTCATCTTTCTTAACCTTTCTCAAAGTCTAGCATGGCTCCTTGTACACAAATGGGCAATAACATATTCACAGAATGAAAGATAACACATTGAAGGAGAAAATGTGCCAGTTGTCAATAGACGTGGACTGGAACTACTATTTCATCTTAGTTAAGGAAGACCAACCTAGATAGCATATTCAAAAGCAGAGACATTACTTTGACGACTAAGGTCCGTCTAGTCAAGGCTATGGTTTTTCCAGTGGTCTTGTATGGATGTGAGAGTTGGACTGTGAAGAAGGCTGAGCGCCGAAGAATTGGTGCTTTTGAACTGTGGTGTTGGAGAAGACTCTTGAGAGTCCCTTGGACTGCAAGGAGATCCAACCAGTCCATTCTGAAGGAGATCAGCCCTGGGATTTCTTTGGAAGGAATGATGCTAAAGCTGAAACTCCAGTACTTTGGTCACCTCATGTGAAGAGTTGACTCACTGGAAAAGACTCTGATGCTGGGAGGGATTTGGGGCAGGAGGAGAAGGGGACAACAGAGGATGAGATGGCTGGATGGCATCACTGACTCGATGGATGTGAGTCTGAGTGAACTCTGGGAGTTGGTGTTGGACAGGGAGGTCAGGCGTGCTGCGATTCATGGGGTCGCAAAGAGTCGGACACGACTGAGTGACTGAACTGAACTGAACTGAACTGAAGGAAAACTTTATGGAGATGGAAATTTTCAAGTTAGATTTTTAAGGCTAGGGAGAGATACAGCTTGGCAGTGAGAAGAAAATGTGTCCCAAGGATTTGGAAGAGTCTCTGCAAGAAATAAGATACAGGATGGGACAAATATGGTTACAAGATCACAGAGGGAGATTTGCCTGGCTGGTGTGGAAGATGCAGGAGAAGAATGGATGGGTAGCACAGGTCCATTTATGTACATTTCCTGTTCATTCTTCAAGGATGATGGCAAACAGCTGGTTACCATCTTCTGCATAATGGCTTTTCATGTATTTGAAGACAGTTTTAAACACTGTTCACTCTACTCCAAACTAAATAGTACATGTTCCGATTCTTTCCTCACAGTTTTTTTGAACACTTTCAACAGATTATTTTTGATATGAGAGACACAAAAAATAGTACTCTAAACAGCAGGATTTCTCAGCTTTGACATTATTGACATTCTGGCTCAGAAAATACTTTGTTATGAGGTCCTGCCTGTGCAGGGTAAGGTGTTTGACAGCATCCCTGGTCCCTGGCCGTACGATGTTAGCAGTCCACCCTGAGTTGTGAAGATCAAAAATGTCTCCAGACATATGTGCAAAATCACTGTGAGCTGAAAACAACTGTACTATAGATAAGCAGTAGAAAAGCACTACCAATGATTTTTATCAAAGAAGGTGCCTGAAAACCAATTATAGTCTGCCGACCAGCAGCTACTACATCACGTGGGAGCTTGCGAGGGATCTAGAATCTCAGGCCCTCTCCAGATTTCCTGAATCAGAATCTACATCCCAACAAATTCCCCAGAAAAAGACTCCTGTTCAGGTCTGAGAAGTACAGGTCTATAACATGGTACCCCTCTTTCATAATGTTGATGCAGGTAACAGAATTTACCTAAATTGAAACTACTCATCATCCTTTAGGAATACAAAGGGAAAAGGATTTCCTTTAATTAAGGTCAACCTAATTAAAGAAATTAATTTAAGAGGTCAACCCCTCTTGAAAGATTTTCCCTGAAGTTCATCATCTTCAGTATACACGTGCATGCGTGCTAAGTCACTTCATCGGGGTCTGGTTCTTTGCGACCCCATGGACTGTAGGCTCCTCTGTCCACGTGATCTCCAGGCAAGAATACTGGAGTGGGTTGCCACACTGTCCTCCAGGGGATCTTCCTGACCCAGGAATCGAACTTGTGTCTCATGTCTCCTGCATTGGTAGGCGGGTTCTTTACCACTAGTGCCACCTGGGAAGCCCCATCTTCAGTATAAGCTTCCCAAAGGCTATTCACAGTGCTTCTCAACATAAGACCAAAAGTTTTGGTTTCCTTCTGGGGACCTGTTTGTTTATTCTACATGTTGTGTGGAATGTCCGGGGGTGTGTGCTGAACTTTTTTTTTTTCATTTCCTGTCCTCAGAATTCCACAGGCAATTTGCCCAAAATGATTGTAAATCAGTTTCTTTCATGTTTTCTAAGACACCAAGGAGCCTGAAGCACAGGAGATGACATTAAAAAAAATAGTTTACATCTTGTTCTTTTGATTTAAAGGAGTGCATAAACAATAAAAGTAGCTTCTCGTAAATTTTAGTACAATGTTCACATTGCTATATTCAGTTGTCTTGGAACTTCATGTACTAGAAGTAAAGAAAAATCACACTTATTTTTAACCAAAGTTTAAAAAAAAACCCAGCAAACAGACTGGGGTGGCTTCAGGAGCAACATGGGGAGAAAATGATGGAAAAAATACACAGACAATAATCAGAGGTCAAAAGTAAATTCTGATTTCTCATGTACCAACAAGAGAGAATTTTTCCTTTATTATTAACAACTATATAGTATACTTATTATGTGTTACACGTCACAAGCTCCATCTCATTTAATTGGCTAACAAGCCTACAATCAAATACCACTATTATCACCATTGGACAGAAGAGGAGAAGGAGGCTTAAGATGATAGAGAAATTTGCCTACATTTCTTCAGGATTCCCAGATCATTTACATTAATCACTTTTTATATCTTAGCACTAAAACTGGGACGAGTTAATAGAAGGTAACATAGAGATGGGTTTAGAAGAGAGGCTACTATGAGTCCATGTATTTGCATCTTCTGAGGAGCAATTTGAGCGGGAGGCTCTTCCACAGTGGCCAGGGCTGGGAGCATGTTCAGAGGGAGGGAGGGAAAGATTGTAATAGAGAGAAGTCATGGCTACAGAGTTAGATAAACCTGCAAAAGGGGTTTCAGCTGAAACACAGGTTTCGCTAGAAAAGAAGTAGAAAGGCTTGCTCCCCTTCGAATATGGTGATGTGACTTATACATCTAAGAGCCGATAACTGAAGAGGATGCTGAGACTGTTGGTACTGAAGGACAGCTCTTATAAAAGATCAGTTTGTGCAATTTCTTTACTCCAGGATGGAGTATGATGACAACAAATAAGAGAAAGATGACAAATGAGAGAAAGAGAGGGAGAAGAAACCTTCAGTTGTATCATGTTTTGTGCTTACAAACATTTCCATATAAATAAAGGTATTGAGCTAGTCAGTAAACTAAGATTAGGAGGAGAGCAGTCAATACTCTCTTTTTGTGTGTTGAAAATTGGAGCTCAGAGAGGTTAAGTGATTTGTCCACGGTCAGGCTATATTAGTGGCAGAAATAAGACATCAACATTGGTCTTCTGAGGTCAAATCATAGACTTTCTGTGACTATAGTGTGATTGAGTTAGTCAGGTTAATAAAAATAAAAAATAACAACCTATCTCAACAAAACCCTCATATGGCCCATGAGAGCTCTTAATCACCTTGTAGCTTTGAAACATTTGAGGATAACAAGCAGGAAATAAAGGGGGCAAATTCTGGGCTTCTCTCGCAGGCATTGACTCCCCAGTGAAGGAAGGTCCCCCTCTTGCACACATCCTCTGAGTTCTCAAAAAAGTCACTGCAGCCTGTTTTATTGTTTGCTTCTAAAAAGTTTGCCTTTCATAGGGTGATCCAGAAATTTTGATCTAGTAATATCTAGATTAGAGTATTTAATAGCCAGAGGGATTCTGAATAGTTTAAACTCTAAGCCCAAGGCAATAGGGTATCAAATAAATGCTGACTAGGAATGCATATCCAAATGATCTTGCTTTCTTTCAGCAACTTCCGACACATGTTTATCCAACCTAGAAATAACAGAAATCATGCAATTAACATGACTTTGTTATTTTTAAAGAATGAAATGATACAGTATTGAGATAGAAAATAATACTAGTGTTATTATATTACAGTTAATTAATGACTTTTAGAGCAAATTCCTTGATACTATAGAAAGATGGTGATCTTTAGAGATACACGAGCCTGGGCTTACACCTAGCCCTTTCACTTATATTATTTATTCAATTATTCATATTTATTAAACTACTCCAAAATATTAATCAAGTCTTTATTTTGGGTTGGATATATGCTAAGCCCTGGAGACAGTTATAAAAAGACAGTGCTCTTGTTTTCACAGATCTTAGAGCTTAGCTGGGAAAAAAATGGCAAGTGAGCCCCAGTTTATCATATTTCAAATAAGGTTATAAATACCTTCCATGTGTTGGCTGCTGTGAGATATACAAAGTATTCACGTAGCAATAGAGAATGCTCAATACTCTACTGCTTTCAGAGGTAGAATTCAAAGAGCCAGTTTACCATCTGGCATTTGAGTTTTCTTTTAGAAGTGGATTTCCCTTCATTCTGATGACCATTTGTATCTTGAAAAGTGATACAGATGTGTTATATCAATGGGGGCAGGACAGTGGGTTCATGGACTCATTTCAATAGCAAATTTCCTGTTTTTTAAACCCAGCTGCAATGACATCTGTAAAGAAAATCTAAGATGAGGGTGTCAGGCCTTCCAAATGGAAGGGCCAGCCGAGGAGGAGCACAGGCGATCCTGTCCTCTCAGTTAGATCTCTTGGATTCTCAGCTCAGTCTCCCAGAAGGTGATGCAGATTGCTGATGTCACCTAGGTTCTGAGTCAACCTCATGCCAATGGCAATCTACTCCCCTCTAATCGACTTCAAACATGATACTTGCTTTGCTAAGTCGCTTCAGTCGTGTCTGACTCTGTGCGACCCTATGGACTGTAGCCAGCCAGGCCCCTCTGTCCATGGATTTCTCCAGGCAAGAATACTAGAGTGGGTTTTGCATACAAGTTCCCTTAAAAGGTAAAATTTGATCAAGAGTTTAAGTGAATCTGTCCACAAAAGTGATAGAACTACATAATTCTAGTTGAAATCTGAGATAATTATTTTTATAGCATTGCAATCTTGAGAAGGAGAAGCCAAAGAACTCCAGTGGTGAAGAGATGGGAAGTAAAAACAGAATGAAAATAAGACAATATTAAAACTTTGAGCAGAAAGTATAGGCTCAATATGTGTTTGGAAATGTCATCATATTTTCAAACACGGAAAATCTACATTTTTCTGGAAAAAAACACTCTACCCAACTCAGAGTCTCCTTCAAACAAGTGGAACTTGCCTATACATTATGTAAAAAGAAAACCTGGCTCAGTCAATCTCACCATCCAAAGTCCTTTCAACAGAAATGACATAATATGTCAGCAAGATATCAACCTCGATCAGCAAGTCCAGAAAAAGCCAATCCAAATAAACACCTCGACGTTCAGGCATTTTCCAAGTTTCATCCTGGGAAGCTGCTTTTTAACTTCAGCTTGCTCTAGTGAGCAAATTGTTTTGACTTCCAGTACTAATGTCCTGTGGGCCTCCAGTGACTACAAATGGTATTTGAACTTCAAAGTGAGTTATGTGTATAGTGTGGATCTGTATATGACTGGTAGGAAAGAGGCAAGGAGGTCTAATTCTTGGCACACAGTAGGTGTTTAATACAAGTTTGTTAAATGGGACGGGATGGAATAAACAGAGAAATGAAGATTTTTAGTATAAAGGTCACTCTGGCTGTAAGAACTTGTCCCCTTTCAGAAGTGCTACCCAGAATATTAAACTCCAGTGGAGTGTTTTCCAAACAGCCTTTGTTAAAAATCCCTCTTATAAATTTTTCTACATAAGTTTGTTCTTCTACAGTGTTTATTTTCCTTTGTAGTATCTACAGACATCTGCTTTTTTCCCCCCATATCCTCCTACCACAAATAATTGCCTGCTTTGCCAGCTCCTCTCAGACTCTGCCTTCTCCTGAAAATCTTAAACAGTCTCGAACTCAATGCTGCCATCCTATCAACATCATCTTTTGGCTCTGTGTTTTACAGGATAAAAAAGCTGTAGAACCTTAGGGGTCCCTGGATCTCACTGTGGGAAACACAACTTGTATATTTGCGCAAGCAACATGAGCACGGAACTCTGCTTTCCAGCTGTTGGCATCCTGAGAGCTGAACTCATTACCTTTTGTGGCTACACAGCATGGGAGAGTTGCATATGGAAAGGCATATTGCAGTTCAAAACAGAGTAGGATTGGACCCTATTTAAGTGTTCACCCAGATATATGACATATGAAGTCTTTGGACATGTCAGAATCTGAGGGAATGTTGTGTTTTTGTTAATGAAATCCTTTCAGTGAATTTTATTAACTTATAAATAATTTCTTCTCAGTGAAACAGTAAGTCATTGCCAGTTTTAAAGTTATTTTTGTTAGTATGTACAACAAGTACTTTTCAGGGCCAGAAAAACAAAGAGGAAGTATACACTATAAAATAAATGGTTTTCAGTTTACCTAGTAGCTTTAATTGGCAATTTTCAATTCGAGGCACTAAGAGATTCCATATTGATTCCTTTGTATCATTTAATGGGACAATTTTTCTGGATGGCTTTGTTGTTGGCTATTGAAAGCCATACGCATGTCCAAGTGTGTGAAGCATGGTTACTATTTCAGATACTTCCTTTGTTTCTCTGGGGACAGTGAGTTTATCCCACTTTTTTTAATGCTTATTTGGTTGATGTGTTTAATAATGGGCTTCTCGAGTGGCACCAGTGGTAAAGAATGGGGCCTGCCAATTCAGGAGACATAAGAGACTTGGGTTTGACCCCTGGGTTGGAAAGATCCCCTGGAGGAGGGCAGAGCAACCCACTCCAGTAGTCTTGCCTGGAGAATCCCATGGACAGAGAAGTCTGGCGGGTTATGGTATATAGGATCGCAAAGAGGTGAACATGACTAAAGCGATAGCACACACACACACATGCTTAATTACTCCAATGAAAATTAGGCACTTGAAAATCATTCATATACTACTTCATGCAGATACTACTTCTTTGCTTTCCTGACTCATCAAACTATCTGTTCTGCATACTAGCAAAAATAACCTTAGGACTAGCAATGCTTTACTGGCTCATATATTTCACTGAGAAGAAATTATATGTGAGTTAACAAAATTCACTGAAAAGGATCCGTTAATAAAAGTACAACCTATTATTCAGGTTCCTTCTTCTAAGGCATCAAATGGACAGAATGCATATGTTAGCTGGGTAAGACTGAATTCTGAAACTGAACCAGATAATACAAAAAGAGTGAAAAGTCATCCTCTTTTCTTAATTGTACAATTTGGAGTTTAGAACTAAAATTGTTAAAACACACCTCTGTGTAACAAAAATAACTTAGAAATAAATGTAGAAGAATAATCATAAAAATTTCAAATATATCTTGAAATCATTTATTTAGATTATTAAAATGTAAAGACTGAAAATTTAATGCTTTTAAAAAATATGATTGTTTATAATCTAACAGACATCCTTCACTTAGTGAAATTCCAATGTGAAAAAGTCAATTAAATTAGGCTATCATTATTTAGACTGGAAGGTAATCACTGGTATTATGAGTCAGCTATAATATTCTTTCAAAGAGAAAGAATGCCTAGACTTTTAAAAATGTTGTGGTTCTTTATGCAAGTTCTTAAGAACACAATCAACAGATGAAATGAAGTCTAATTACATTTTAGTTTGCTGTGGATCATGAATGGTTATTAAACATAGCTTGTCTTAAACTCTTATTAAAAAAAAAAAACCTTGTCATATAGCTCAGAAGCAGGAGGCAAAGTGTGTGTATGTGTGTATATACATAAATACTTGTTTATAAAAAATTAAGAATTTAAGAATATTTATAATATTCTTTTTGGAATACAATTATATAAATGCTTTCTGGTTTTGACACACAAGTGGCCAATTATTAACATTAATAAATTAAGGGCTTCATGAAGCTAACCAACAAGGTATTGTATATGACA
Source organism: Ovis canadensis (assembly GCF_042477335.2). Classification (NCBI taxonomy): domain Eukaryota; kingdom Metazoa; phylum Chordata; class Mammalia; order Artiodactyla; family Bovidae; genus Ovis; species Ovis canadensis. The sequence goes on from NC_091260.1 coordinate 39,275,840, forward strand.
TACACAATAAAACACTGTGCAAACTTCAACAGTATATTGCAACCAAACCCAAAATCTGTAAGAAAACAATTATACTACACTTGAAAATCATTCATATATTACTTTATGCATATACTACTTCTATGGTTTCCTGACCCATCAAACTATCTGCTGTGAATACTAGCAAAAATAACCTTAGGAAATAGCAGTGTTACTGGCTCATATATTTCACTGAGAAGAAACCAGAGTTACCTAGTAGCTTTAACTGGCAACTTTTAATTCCAGATACTAAGAGAGGATGTTACTGATTCTCCTATTCCATTTAATAGGCCAATTTTTCTGGACAGCTCAGCTCTGCCCCTAATAATATGCTACCACTTAAACTAAAATGTTTCTGTATAACTATGTCCCTTCCTAGCTACTTATTATAGCAATTTTCCATTATATCCTTCACTACCAAACATTCTCTTCATTCAGTAGCCTCTTGGTACCTCTGTTCAATTTAAAATGTGTCTAGTTTATCAAGAGGAAATAATGGAAGCTAAACAAATACAACTTGCTATTCACCTGAAAAAATTTGGAAAATAAATCAGAAAATATTTTAATGGACATTGGGATTTGTTTATAAGAGTTGAAAAAAAATCTTAGTAGCCTGGAATGTTGAAATATTTCAGAAGGCAAGTGTCAGCAGAATGCCCATTTTGTTTTCAGTGGAAAGAGATAAATTTTTTGATGCTTTCTTTTTTGTATTGAGATAGCACTAAACTTTGTTTTCTTAGCTATGTTATTGCTAAAACCATGATGATCTTTCAGCACTTAGAACATAATAGTTGAGCACTAACATCCTTGGATTCAAGCTCTATTCCTATCTAGTATCATCATCTTTTATATTTTTTCCATCAGACTGTTAGGGTATCTTGAAATCAAAGTACATATAGATGTTATAGTCAATATTAGGAAGAACTGTCAGCCAATATTTTCCTTACATGGAAGCATTCTATTACTTAGAATCAAAACTCTAGTGCTTGTACTAAGTACTTGTTACACACAAGGATCTTAAAATTTAAGTAGAGGTTACTTCTGGACTAGAGGAAAGGTAAGGAAGAGAATAGGATCCAAAAAAAGATTTTAAAAATGTGGCTTTAGTTGTGTTTTAAGGGAAAATGTTTACTTCTCATTCCTGATGTTTCTTTTCACATGGAAAATTTTCAATATTTTCAATTTTTTCAAAATTTTCAATATTTTCTTTTCAATATTTTCTATTTCTGTACCTGCCCCACCTTTCACACTTAACTGATTGGTAAGTTTGGAAGGAGAAACTATCTGGGTATCTCGTAGAAGTGAGCCTGCCTACAGAAAAATGAATAAAACAACCTCCAAAATACTCTGATCTATTTCTCCAGTGTCAGGCTCTGAGCTGGTTTCTGAAGTGTAAGTTGGCTTCATCTAGGGGTCAACGGTGGGAATTTCCTTTACCAGCCTGTTCCATTCTGACTCTCTGTCATTTCCCAGCTGGTTCTGACCTCAAGTGATAAAAAGATTTGCCCATCATTGAGATTTCTCAAAAATCCCAGTGGTGCTTATTTCTTAAGAAAAATAAACATACTGGGAAAATGTTTGTATTTCACAATGCTTTGTATTGTGTACATTTGTATTTGCTATGTTATTCCTCTAATTTCCTTTTTGGCTTGCAATATTTCATGATTTAAAAGAGCTTCTGGATTTTCTCTGTATAATTATACGTTTGAAGTTGTTCTAACAGATACAACAACTCTAATTCTTTGTGATTTCATTAATTTTCTTTTTCTAGTTTCATAGTTCTTAACAAAGAAATTAGAACAAACACAAAGCCATTCTCATTTCTTGGAGCTACAAGAAGGCAAAAACAAAAGAACTTGAATGCATGGGCTTAATTATATTTACTCATTTCCTGCTTCATACATTCTTATGACTTACATTCAGAGTAAGGGGTGAGGGGCAGTAGAAGAAGATACAGGAGGCATGCTTAGGATAAGAGGGAAATAAAATAATTTCAGAGGCAGACAAGGTCAAAGTGTGGTAAAGATTCGGCCAAACGTTTGCTGTGAGAACTGCCATATCATACTCATAGTCTGGTGAACATCACTAGGGTCAACTTGGAAGGGTGAAGAAGCCAGATTTGGGAAATGAAATTAACACTAGGATTAACCAACATTCATTGTTTGCTTAAACGAATATACTGGCCTGGAAAGGTACTGACTGCTAGAATTTTCACTAGTTTCTTCCCAGACTTTTCTCAATAATTGTTCACAGTCTAGTTTCTTATTTCTTATCCTAGGGCTGTGCTATTTATATGGATGGATTAGTGCCTCTTCAGAGAATTGCAGATAATTCTCACCACGGAACTGAGAGTTACATTAAGAAAGACACACGTGTGCTGCTCCAAGAACTCATAATTCCTTACTCTGTCTGGGAGTTTAACTAAGGAGTATGGAAGTAAGTCAAGAAACATACTGACTTCCCACTGCCCATCTACTTCACAAACGCTAGTCTATCAGGGAAGATGTAAAAGAAAGAGGTCATCATTCTGTTGAGAACTCTTCAGCATGCTAGAGATGGATTGAATAGCTACTTATGAAAACATAAGCATATAAAGATGAAAGGAAAAAGTGCCAAGGAGTTTTCCAATTATCAGTAAAGTTAAACAGAATATAGAAAGATTAGTGGCAGATGAATGTGAATGCTTATTTGATAGTTTTCCTCAAGTACTGCAACATTAGAAAGATTGCTGGCCTCATCATTTCTCACCATTACATGTATTCTTTCCACTTTCTGGTCTTAAATTATTATTTGGATCTTTAAAGAGGCAGAAATTAATTCAACTGAATCAGTAACATTAACAAAGACTGTGCCCTGCCCTATGTCATCAATGGAATCTATTTTGTCAGACGAGTTTCTTATAAGACATACATACACACATGCTTGTCTCAAAATTCATCAGTTTATCATTCTTTCTGTTGCTGGAAGTGTGTTTTTATAAACATATATTTGGTTATAATATTGTCTAAACCTGAAGGCAATGGCACCTCACTCCAGTACTCTTGCTTGGAAAATCCTGTGGACCGAGGAGCCTGGTGGGCCGCAGTCCATGGTGTCCTGAAGAGTCGGACATGACTGAATGACTTCACTTTCACTTTTCACTTTCCTGCATTGGAGAAGGAAATGGCAACCCACTCCAGTGTTCTTGCCTGGAGAATCCCAGGGATGGGGGAGCCTGGTGGGCTGCTGTCTATGGGGTCGCACAAGGTCGGACACGACTGAAGCGACTTAGCAGCAGCAGCAGCAGCAAGTCTTGGTTGGTTCTCAGAGCCCAGTAAATGTCCCACTCCCTAAATAGCATTACAGAGCCATTAAAAACAGGCCTCATTCTACCTTTCTGGTCTTATTACCACTTTCCGCTAAGAACTTCAAGTTATGGTTACTTCTTTATATCTACAGTTTCCTGAAACATCTTGCATTCTCCTCTGAATCACTTCTTAGCCTGGGCACTTCTATCCATCTTTCAAAGTCTATCTCAAGGTCACTGCCTCCACTGATACTCATTCTTTCTCTATGTTCCCATAGAACCTTTACAAACTTATCCCATAGGACATATTAATTTATATTACAATATACCAGTTTATCAGAGAAGGCATAGGCACCCCACTCCAGTTCTCGACCTGGAAAATCCCATGGACAGAGGAGCCTGGTAGGCTGCAGTCCATGGGGTTGCTAAGGGTAGGACGCCACTGAGTGACTTCACTTTCACTTTCATGCATTGGAGAAGGAAATCGCAACCCACTCCAATGTTCTTGCCTGGAGAGTCTCAGGGATAGGGGAGCCTGGTGGGCTGCCGTCCGTGGGGTCGCACAGAGTCGGACACGACTGAAGTGACTTAGCAGTAGCAGCATACCAGTTTATATGCTCAATTTCCCTGGTGAACTATAACCTCCTTGAAGTTAGGAATTCATATTCTCATCCTCAACAGTGAGCACAATTTCTAGACATGACAAGGATGGCTTGTTGAATCCTAATATCCATTTCTTCCTTTTTCTTGGTAATCAGATCTTTACTCAGCACAGCAGTCCACATGGCTAAAATACAACTTGCAGCTGTGTACAGTTCTGTGACAAACTGCTGGCCAATGACCAGGAAGTGGAAATGTTGCAGGAGACATCTAAGGAGCTCCTCGAGCAGAACTAACTTACCTGAAAGATTTACCCTTTTTTTACCTTTCTGTTTTCTCCTCTTTTTGTCCCTCTCCTGTCTCCTTTCCTCAGTTATAAATTCCTGCGTAACAGGTAGAGCTCTGTCATGGACTGAACTGTCCCCTTCCCAATCTGTATGCTGTAGCCCTAACACTAGTGTGCCTCTATTTGGAGGTAGGGACTTAAATTTTTTTTTTTAATTACTTATTTATTTTTGGCTGTGCTGGGTCTTTGTTGGTGTATGGGCTCTTCTCTAGTTGTGGCGAGTGGGGGCTACTCTTTAGTTGAAGTGAAAGGGCTGCTCATTGCAGTGACTTCTCTTGTGGAGCATGGGCTTGAGGCATGTGGGCTCAGGAGTGAGCTCCCAGGCTCTAGGGCACAGGCTCAACAGTTGTGGCACCTGGGCTGAGTTGCTCTGTGGCAGGTAGCATCTTCCAGGATTATGGATAGAACCCATTTCCCCTGCATTGGCAGGCAGATTCTTTACCTAACTGAGCTACCAGGGAAGCCCAGAGATAGGGACTTTAAGGAGGTGACTAAGGTTAAACGAAGTCATAAGGGTGAGGCCCTGATCCAACAGGACTGGTGTCCTGATAAGAAGAGAAAGAGACACCAGAAATTCTCTCTATATATGCATGCAGTTAGGAAAGGTCATGTGAGGACAAAACCAGAAGGCAACTATCTACAAGCCAGGAAGAGAGGTATCATCAGAAACCAACCCTGAGGGCACCTTGATCTTGGGATTCTAGCCTCCAGAACTATGAGAAAATAAATTTCTGTTGTTTAAGCCATCCAGTCTGTGGTATTCTGTCATGATAACCTGAGCAGACTAACATAAGCTTCAATTGCCATGTGACACTATGACTTAAACTTGAACGGAAATGACGTGATGAAGAACTAGTGTGGTATTACGACGACAGTACAGCGACCCACACCGGCACCGAACTGCCCTCATATGGACTTCTTTACGTTGTATGTTATTCTGCAGTGTTCTATGTTACTTAAATCACTCAAAGTCACAGTTCTGTCGGTTACAGGGCAACCTAATAACGAATTCATTGGTACATAATAATTGTTCCATAAAACCTGTTGACTGAATGACTATATGATATAAATAATATTCTTTATAAAAAAGTTTCTTATGAAGTCTAATTATCATCTCATGCAAATCTGAAATTTTATACCATTTTACCCAACCATTGTTTTTCTTTCTTTTTATTTATCTTTTGGTCTCCATTGGTACAATTCAACTAAACTGTCAATGATCAGAGCACAGATTCAAGTTATATCTTATCATATATTTATCTTAACAACTTCAACTTACTTTAAAAATACTACTCTTAAATAAATTTTTGCAACAAAATACTTTGCTCTGAACTATAACTTCATGATCACATAAAAAAGAAACTGCAGTACCTACAATAGCCCCCGAAAAGAAGTATTAGTTTATACTGAATAAGCTTTCAGAAAATTCTTAACTCTAGCCGAGATCATGGTAGTAAAGTTAGATTGAGTAACTTAGGAGAAAAGTAAAATGTCTGGGATATACACCTTTACTAGGAAACATTTTCCCAGAAATACTGCCATATTATGGAGCCCATAATATATAATGTTGTAAAGGGCTCATTTAAAGACTTGCAGAGTCTGTAGAGTGCATCTTGTAGAGACCTGTAGAGTGAATCTTATAAAAATGTACGGATAATCAAGTGGTATTAGACCGGATGCACCCTTTTATGAAGCAGTAGTCAGCATCCTGAAGGTTCTATAAAGTAGCTTATCTGAGTGAAGGGCCATTTTACTGTCTCTTCAAAGGCTTCCTTTTCTGTCTGGTGCTACAATATAAACACTCCAATTTTAAAGCTTTTGACAGCTTACCAAGGCCAAACAAAAATTTTTAAGAGAAAACAACCAAATTAAACTCTTTTGAGCAATGGCATTGGGAAAAAATATATGTGTATGCATACATACATATTGGGCTTCCCTAGTGGCTCAGTAGTAAAGAATCCATCTGCTAATTCAGGAGCCAGGAGTTCGATCCCTGAATCAGGTAGATTCCCTGGAGATGGAAATGGCAACCCACTCCAGTTTTCTTGCCTGGGAAATCCTATGGACAGAGGAGCCTGGCAGGCTACATTCAAGTCCAAAGAGTTGGACACGACTTAGCAGCTGAACAACAACAACATGCATACATATTCTGTTAGAATAAAAAGTCTTCTCAATACCTAGAATATTTGTCAGGATTTAATACGCTTCTAGATTTCTGCTGCTGCTGCTGCTGCTGCTAAGTCGCTTCAGTCATGTCTGACTCTGTACGACCCCATAGATGGCAGCCCACCAGGCTCTTCTGTCCCTGGGATTCTCCAGGCAAGAATACTGGAGTGGGTTGCCATTTCCTTCTAGTCATAATTTTATTCTCTATTCTAACATAGTGTTGGTAATATGTTGTTATACACTGTAATTCCTCCAAGAGAAATTCGTGTGACTGACCCTAGGTCAGGTAGTTCAGCTGGTAAAGAATCCACCTGCAATGTAGGAGACCCCAGTTTGATTCCTGGGTCAGGAAGATCTACTGGAGAAGGGATAGGCTACACACTCCAGTATTCTTGGGCTTCCCTTATAGCTCAGCTGGTAAAGAATCTGCCTGCAATCCAGGAGACCTGGGTTTAATCCCTGGGTTGGGAAGACACCCTGGAGAAGGGAATAGCTAACCATTCCAGTATTCTGGCCTGGAGAATTCCATGGACTGTATAATCTATGGGGTTGCAAAGAGTTGTATACAACTGAGTTACTTTCACTTCACTTCAGGTCAATCTACTGAATTTAGGAGAAGGTACATGGAGAACATCAAATATTAGGAATTAAACCTTCCTAATATTTGACTGCTAAAGTGATAAACCATAGGACTTTGTAATTGGAAGGAATAAGATGCTTAGGTGTTGTTTAATTTGGCCTTCCCATTTTACCAGGGGCCAGCAACTATCTACTTTTGGCACCTAACTTACTCCCATCAGGTGTTCCAGAAGGTACTGCCATGTTATTAAGTGATCCTGCCTCCCAGGCCACAGCTGACTGGTCCAAGAATGAGCATCAAATCTAAAATAGGCCATCAAGTGGATCAATTCCAGGGGTGGAGGAGTACTCAACTCAATCAAAGTACTCAACTCTCTGATCTGATGCAGGTCATGGAACAGGAGGCTCAGGAACAGACATGAGCTTGATTTTTGCCAGAAAGCAGTTTCACAGTGTGAAGCAGTGAAACTGAGATGAAGGAGGAAGTTCTAAAATACAGAAGGGAGTTGAGAGATTGTCTGGTCCAATAAGGGCTTCCCCAGTGGCTCATATAGTAATAATCTGCCTGCAATGCAAGAGACCTGGGTTTGATCCCTGGATCAGGAAGATCCTCTGGATAAAGGAAGGGCTACCCACTCTAGTATTCTTGCCTGGAGAATTCCATGGACAGAGGAGCCTGGTGGGCTACAGTCCACGGAGTCACAAGAGTTGGACACAACTGAGCGACCAGCACTGTATACTAGTCCAATAATTGGTTTCCCTGTCACTTTATTGCTGCCCTGTGACCGGGGGAGGGATGGGAAAGAAGAAGTAGTCTGGGGACTTCCCTGGAAGTCCAGTGGTTAAGACGGTGCTTTCAATGCTGGGGGTGCAGGTTAGATCCCTGGTTGGGGAACAAAGATCCTGCATGCCGTGTGGTGTAGCCCCCCAAAACAGAACAAAAGCAAAAAACAAAAAATTTAGAAAAAGAAGAGGGCAGGGTAGCTAAGAAAGGCTATAATGACTTGGTTGAACTAATGTTTCCCTCTTGTTTCTCCAGCCTCTCCTACAGCTATTAAAAAAAAAAAGAAAAGACTGAGAGTAAGAGAGAAAAAATACCAGGCCTGCTCTGTCACAAGTATGTAAATAAATCTGTATATGTGACTACATTATGAATATGCGGTATTCATTCAGCAAACATTAATAAAGGTCTACCCTGTGCAAGGTAATGTGAAAGAACTATCAGTGATTAAAAGGCAAAATAAACATTAGCCCTGCCTCCAAAGACATTTAGTCACTTGTGAGACACAAGGCATAATCAAATAAGACAATTAAGAGGTTAAAACCAGGGGTAAAAAAAGAACCAACTTCAAGGGCCTTAAGTGATTACTGTAATTCTGACTATTGTAATTTTAATGCCAGTTTTATAAAGCCTAACAATCTTAGCTTTTTTCTTTCCTAGCTAATCATTCAGAAGTTATGTGCTATCTAAAAGAGATTTGGTAATAAACATACATTGGGACATAATTAGGGGTAATCTCTATGTATTATGAAAAAGGATGACACCTCATTGAGACAGGTGATTAAATATACAAAAATCTCCTGAGAGGACTCTACATTTCAAGTTGGAAACTGCTTTCAGAATGTTATGTCTGTGTTAGAAGCACTGCCAGAAAGTGGAAATAAAACAGAATGAAGACATGACACAGAGCTCATGCCGACTTCCATTGCTAGGTCAGATTTAAAGTTGAAATCTTCCATTAGGCAACCCAAGAACAATTCATTTAAATACAAGTGAAAGGGCAGAATGGTGATGATGTCACCACGGAATAACTGCTGCTTTGTGTCAGACTGGTCTTATTAGGAGGGCAGAGCTGAATGATCCACAAACTGACACCCCTGCCTGGCGTCTAGAGTGAAAAACTACAGGACTGAGTGATTCTGCTGTATGTCAGTTATTTCACAACCAAATCCTGAAGCATATTTTTCCTTCATGTCTTGAGTGCAACTACTATTTCATATTATGATGAAAGATCAGTAATATAATTTGTGTTGACACTTTCTATAAAGTACTTGCCTTTTAAACCTCTAAAAGTATAAAAAGAGCTTTGTGAAAAAGAAATCCAATTTTTAAAATTCAAGTTTTAACCTTTTACCAACACGTAGTGATTTTCTGGATGAACTCCAGTCAACTTAAAATGACTGTTAGGTTAGTTAAAAAAACACCAGTCAAGTAAAGTAAAGACAAGTTTTCACTCCCTGGTGAAGTAATTAGGACTTATTCAAAAACTTCATGCAATCTTACATATGAAAGCTTCCAAAATTTCTCTTTGAAGACATATTTTACAGAGGGGACAATTTGCAAATGTGGTGGATCAAAGCCTTGTCATTTATTTCTTAACAGATAGCACTACCCAAAAAGAAAAAAAAAAAAATGCAAAAATGCACTGGGGTCCAGAAAATGGGCTACTTAGCTTTTAGTCTTCTGAATAAGGCCATTGTCTGAAGTGTTACATTAGTATGTTCTCATAGTAAAGCAGCTTTTCACAGAACTACAATACTCTATGGCTTTTCATATTTAGGAACTCAAATAACTTTTAATATATTGGATAAAATGTCATCTTGGAGAAGAAAGGATTGCTTCATTTACATATTTATTTAACTGGACATGAAATGAGGCCTTGACAAAAGCTGGTTATGTCCAACTACATGTTAGACTAAAATATAAATGTCCTGGGGTTAAGTGGCAGGTATCATATTCCTTTTATGACATGAATCTCAGCCAAACTGTCAAACCAGACCAAAGTTGAGGATCACAATGGTCAAAAGGCCCACATCTCAACATTACTGATGGTTAAAGGACAAAAGGAAAAAATGAGTACATACTGGGTAACAGTGTGAACACATAAATATTCTTTCTGGACATTTTAATAGAGGACTGGATTTAACAACACAAAACCCCCCAAACTCTTAAGGATCTTAAAAATATATTTAAAGAAAAGTATATTCTCTATATGGGAAGATGTCACTGTTTTCATGAGCTTCCTCTTAAATAAAGAAGAAAAAATGCATCAATGTCCTTTGAAAATTATTTGAAGATGTTATTTTCAGAACTGTATTTAGCAAAAACATTTTCAAAAACTTTTAAGAAGTTTTCCTTTATAGGGTGGCAAGTTTGCATGAATTCTCTTGTTTCACTAAACCTACAGATCTGTTGACACAGAAACTCAGATTGCCACATTTTCCTACAATTATTTACCATATCTTTTCTTTAAATTCTGTTTTTAACAAATTGAAGCATGACATATATTCAGTGTAATGGGTTGAAGTATCTCCCCCAAAATAAGCCCAAGCCCGAAGCGCTGGTATCTGTGAATGCAACTTTATTTGGAAATGAGACTTTTGCAAATGTAATTCAGGGTCTCCAGATGAGAACATCCTGTATTTAGAGTGGATACAAAATTTAATGGGACTTCCCTGGTGGCTCAGATGGTAAAGCCTACAATGCAGGAGACCCAGGTTTAATCCCTGGGTTGGGAAAATCCCCTGGAGAAGGGAATACCCACTCCAGTAATCTTGCCTGGAGAATCCCATGGACAGAGAAGCCTGATGGGCTACAGCCCTTGGGGTCTCAAAGAGTAGGACATGACTGACTCAAATACTCAAAGAGCTGAAAACATGTTCACACAAAAGCTTGTATGCAGTTGCTCAGAGCAACAATATTCATGAGAGCCAAAGGATGGAAACAATCTTAATATTATATCAACTAATGAACTGATAAAATATGATTTATCCATACAGTGGAATATTTTTCAGCTATAAAAAGGGGGAAAGTACTATAAAAGTACTGATACATCCTGTATCATGAATAAACCTTGGAAACATTCTAAATGAAAGAAATTAGACATCACATTGTGTGATTCCATTTATACAAAATATAAAGAATTGGCTTCTTATAGAAACAGATTTGTGGTTTCCAGAGCCCGCACAACTTTCTTTCTCGAAAATTTAATGACTGGTATCCTTGTAAGAGAAGAGAGAGGGAGATTTGAGACACTTAGAACCAGAAACAAGGAGAAGATCATGTGAAGACAGAAGTAGAGACTACAGATATGTGTCTACAAGCCACGGTATTCCAAGGAATTCCAGGAGCCACCAGAAAGACTAGGAGAGAATCCTAGTCTTCAGAGAGAAACTCGCTCTGCCACCATCTTGATTTTGGACTTTGATCCTCCAGAACTGTGAGGGAATCTTTTCTGTTGTTTGGGGGAATTTGTTACGGCAGCCCTAGGAAACTGATACATTCAGAAAATGGCACATATCCTCATTTTTGACAAATGTACATAAGGGCATAAATGATCACAAAGTGAATTCATCCATGTAACTACCACTTAAGTCTAGAAAAAGACATTTCCTGCACAACCGAAATCTTCATTTCCTTTTTAAAATAAGAAGCAACTCAATAACAAGGAGGAAGACAACCTCATCAGAAAATTGACAAGGGACTTTAAAGGACATTTCTCCAAATAAGCTACATAAACTGCCAATAAGCATGTGAAAAGATGCTCAACGGCATTAATTAGTAAGGAAAAGTAAATCAAAACACAATGAGATACCACTTCTTATCCAATAGGATGGTCATTGAAAAAACGCAAACAAACCAGAAAAATGAGTTTTGGAAAGCATTTGGAGTAATTGGAACACTCATATATTGCTGATGGGAATGTAAAATGGTTTAGCTGATAAGGAAAAGTTTGGTGGTTCCTTAAAAAAGTTAAACAGCTACCGTATGACCCAATAATTCCAATCTCAGGTATAATACTCAAAAAAGTGAAAACATGTTCACACAAATGCTTGTATGCAGTTGTTCAGAGAAACACTATTCATGAGGGCCAAAGGATGGAAACAACCTTAATATTACATCAACTAATGAACTAATAAAATATGATTTATCCATATGGTGGAATATTATTCAGCTATAAAAAGAGGGAAAGTACTATGAAAGTACTGATATGTGCTATATCATGAGTAAACCTTGGAAACATTCTAAATGAAAGAAATTAGACACCAAAGCTCACAAATTGTGTGATTCCATTTATATGGAATATAAAGAATTGGCCTATTCATAGAAACAGCAGATTTGTGGTTTCCAGAGCCTGAGGGGAGGGAGGGAGGTGAGTGATTGCTCCAGGGATACAGAATATCTCTCTGGGGTGGTGGAAAGTGCTGGAACTTTATTGTTATTGTTTCACAACATTATAAATGTACTTGATGTCACTGAATTGTAACTTTAAAATGGTTCAAGGGTAAATTTTATTTTATATATATTTTGCCATAAATAAGGGCTTCCCTGATGGCTCAGTAGGTTAAGAATCTGCCTGCAATACAGGGGACACATGAGGCTCAGGTTTGATCTCTGGGTCGGGAAGATCCCCTGGAGAAGGAAAGGGCAACCCATTCTACCATTCTTGCCTGAAAAATCCGGTGAAGAGAGGAGCCCAGCGGGCTACAATCCAAAGGGTCACAAAGAGTCAGATAAGACTGAGTGACTAAGCGCGCACCATAAATTGAAAAATCAAAGCGGCTCAATTAGCCACTGCCAAATGAAACAAAATACACTACCTAAGAGTTGGGAATTATGCTTTCTGAGGACTTAAGCACAGGAGACAGCCTCTCAACTCCAAGGAACTGCTCTGAAGAGGTAAGGGAGGGGCTAGGATACACAGGAGTTTTTGCAACAAAACAAGGTAATCCAAACATCAAAAGATTACTGTTAATTAAAGCAAACAGACATCTCAAGGTAATGAATTTAGTACTTTTTTATGTATGGAAAGATACAAGAGTCTGAGCTCACTGAAATCGCTCCTTTGATAGGCACCGTCTAGGGCCTGTATCCTGGTTTTTTTTTCCGTCCTGGATCCCCTCAAGGTATGCTGCCGGGGGCAGTGGCAGTGGCTGATGGCTTGATGGCCTCAACATCCTTTGTTTACTGATAGAGCAGCTGACTTTTTTTAGTCCACACCACCATAACCATAAACAATGTCTTTTTCAAATTCAATTTTATGTTTTGAGGTAATTGTAGATTCATATGTGTTTAAAACAAATAATAGAGTTCCTGTGTGTATCTGTGTGTGCGTGCACGCGTGCGCTTAGGCGCCCAGTCATGGTCAACTCTTCGAGATCCTTTGGACTGTGTAGCCTGGCAGGCTCCTCTGTCCACGGGATTTTTCAGGCTAGGATGCTGGAGTGGGTTGCCGTTTCCTTCCAGGCACTGGCCCTTTGTCTCCTGCGTCTCCTGCATTGCAGACAGATGCTTTACCCTCTGAGCCCCTGTACCCTTTGTCAGATTTGCTTTTTAAAGAATACCAGGTCCTTGTTTTTCCTATTTAAACATTTAAAAAAACCTTTCTCTTTGGTGGCTAATATAGGATTGTGTAATTGGGAATTCTGCAAATTGGGCTTCCTGCCACTAGCACTGGGTAAAAGTACAATATGTTTTACTTGGTTACTTATCAGCCCATTAAGAGAAAAAACCTTCCCAGCTATTTTGTCTTTAATGGGAGACAAAAGGAAACATGATGAAGGATAGATACTAAGATTTGGATGAACCACGTACATATTTAAATGTATTTCCATATTTAATTTCTCTGACGTGTGATGTATAATTGTGTATATGTAGAATTTTTCTTTCTTCTTTCAAACCCATAGAATAAGCATGGTTAGGGCTGAAAGAAATTAGGTCACAGATCATTAAGTATGAGAATATAAAACAAATACAGCACTCTTAAGATAGGGTACATTTACTTCAAGCGACAACTTCTCAAACATACGACATACCATCTATGTGGGCAGTGTAGAACACATTTACCTGACTTTGTATACTTGTGAAATAAATTGGTAAGTGCTGATGATATGTTTAATTCATTTATAAGACTACTACTAGCATACAAAAACCTATTCTATTTTCTAAGCCTGTGGGAGAAATTAAAAAGAAATGGTAAAAGCACTGTTCCATCTTTCCCCTTGCTTTCCCCTGGTTTACAATTATTTCTCTTCCCTTGTCTGTGTTTCACCATTCTCTGCTCTGTTGTTTTCAGTCTTCATTGGGATATTTAAATGCCCAACCACAGGCTAAACATTGACCAAGTAAATAAACATTAAATGTGTTGTGGCTTTTGCCTAAGTAGGATCTTGGAATCAAAACTACAACTAGAAGAGATCTCAGAACATAGGTGACCTCCATTTTCCTAAAGCAGAAAATGACTGGGGTGTCAGAGAGAATAAGATAACCTTAAATGTCATTCACTCTAAACACATACATTTAGGATTCATATATCTGTAATCAGGTAATGAGGAGCTTCCCTGGTGGCTCAGTGGTAAAGAATCTGCCTGCCAATGCAGGAGACCTGAGGTCGATCCCTGGGTGGGGAAGACCCCCTGGAGGAGGGCATGGCAACTCATTCCAGTATTCTTGCCTGGAGAACTCCATGGACAGAGGAGCCTGGCAGGCTACAGTCTGTGGGATCGCAAAAAATTCAGACAAAACTTAGTGACTAAACAAAACAACAAATCAAGTAATGAAATTGATAGTAATATGAATATTGTAGAGCCTTTTCATTAATTTTGAAAATGATTATCTTTTCCAATATTTTATTCATTAAAAATAATTTGAATTGCCTTCAAACATAGTTATCTTCTTTATTACTGTCTCTGTATCTTAAACAGCTCCATTCTTTCTATAACGGGTTTTTAAAAATCCATGATCATTTGAGAGTGTTAGTTGCTCAATTGTGTCCAATTCTTTGTGATTCCATGGACTATAGCCTGCCAGGCTCCTCTGCCCGTGGAATTCTCCAGGCAAGAATACTGGAGTAGGTAACCATTTCCTTCTCCAGGGGATCTTCCCAACCCAGGGAAGACCCTGGTCTTCTGCACTGCAGGCAGATTCTTTGCTAAGTTACCAGGGAAATCACTTAAAATGTTTAAATATCCCATACATATCAGGTGCCACCATGGTGATCATTCAGTCTATAAACAGCTCTGAGGCTTGTCTAAGATACAGAACCATCTCAGGAAAGTCAGGATACCAGCAAGTCCTCTCTCTCCATAAAGCTCTGTGTACCTGGTTCCTTGGAGCCCTCCTTTGAGCACACACTGAAAATACCCAAGTGTGTCCTTGAGGAGTCTCAGAAGGCTACAGTTGGAAAAGGCCTCATGTAGGCTATGTCATTAGAAAGTATACTTAAACGGTGAAGACACTGAGGCCCAAGCAGTTGAAATCCCTTGGATAGGATACCATGACTAGTTTACTGATGGGACCCAGAGGAGTAAACAATTTCCTTGCTCTTATTTGAATTCCCTGTCAACTGCCTCAGATGAGGAACATGAAGCAATGATTATCCATCTTCACTATGTACCTGTGGATGAAGTTATTGGTCATACAAGGCAGAAAGATAAGAGGCAACAGGACTTCTGCAGTCTTGGAGTTGTTTGCACTGGATAGGTCAAGGTCAAGGGTAGAGGCTAGAACAGGGACTGGTGAGGAAATAGAATCAAGCGACAGGCTTCCAGTTGGCAACAGGCAAAGGCCCCTTAGCCAGGAGCCACCCAAGTGTCCTACGCCTTGCACAGAGCCGCCAGGGTACTCAGTTGTCAGCTCTTCTAAGAAAGTAGCAATGCCGTTGCCTCTCTGGGATAGAGGCAGTTCTCTGGGCCCCACCCAGCCCAAGCTGAAAAGGGTGCCCACATCAATGGGAGGAAGTGGGCTGGAGGAGGGCTGGGTTTCATCTTATTTATCTTTGTATCTTCAGTGCCTTGCATAAAATAGATGCTCAAAATACAGTTACTTGAGTAGAACATCTAATTATAATGAGAACTATATCACTAATCTCCCTTAGGCAGAACATCTCCACTCAGCCTCAATTTCCAAGACTTCAGGTAGAAGCATTCACAGTAATCCAGTAGTATTGCTCTGAGATTGAAGTGAGATTCTCTACATGAACTCCATTTGGGAATGCTAGAGCAGTTTCATACATAAAGGATAAAAGGTCAGAAAACTGCCTCCACACGGCAAATTCTCAAATAGGTGCAGTGCCAATTTTGTTACTGACATCCTTTATTCTACAAAATATATGCAGTTGAAGTTGTAAGAACACAGGCCTGGGTTCTACTATAATGTAACATAGTCATTCCTACAGCAACCTCACGTGCTCTACAAAGTCAAATGTAAAAATAAGAGAGCTTGCAGTAAAAATAGATTTTGGACAGCTTACTCAAAAGCTACACATTTTTTTGGCCAAAGCACAAACAAAACCGATAGCAACTCAAATAAAAATTATAGCACAAAATTCTTAAGGCATGCTAAATTCCTAACAATTAAATACTACACTACATATAGGTCTTTCCTGGAGGGGAGTAAGAAAATGTTGAAGCTGCAGAGTTATGGCAACAAAGGGAAAATGAACTAGTGTGGGGCGAGCCAGGTAATAAATTTTTCCAAGAAATCATACATATGGTAAAACTAAGCCAAGAGGAAGCATGTGAGGGGAACGGGCACTGTGTCCATAATGTGTTAGTCCATGTGCGCTGTGCCAGCGTAACTGGCATTCAGGTGCTGGTACTTGGCGGCATACCCATTAAGGTGCTGGGGAAAACTGCATTTAGAGTGACATGTTTGAATGACTTCATTGCTCCATTTATCAATTATGTATAAGCTAATTTGCTTACAGCAACAAGCACCCAAATAGAATAGTCTTTCTAATGGATTTCAAAAGGACCATTTTCACTGAGAATGGGGGGAAAAGCTGCCTAAAAGCATTTTTTAACTACTATAGATTCCTGGACTCCACAATAGACTTTCTAGTTCAGTGGCTTTACTTTGAGAAACAATACTCCCTAAGCTGTCTAGAAATGAAAACTACAGGCAGTCACTCAATCTTCTTGCTCTTGATGATACCAAAGTTTACTGAATATGTCTCCATATTCACTGGTATATGCAAAATTACCTTAATATATTAATTAACCAACATTTATTGAGTACACATTGATACTGTGTTCCTGTACTGATTATAACTAGAGAAGTAAGATACACACACACACTTAGAAGGTAGGCTATCACTACAAAGAAATACATAAGTATCAATTTAATAACAGATATTAAGGATTACATAATTAGACAAGGGTTTTATTTGTCCATTAAGTTAAGGGGTAGAGAATTGTAAACACCACAGACAAGTAGAAAAGCAAGCAGAGAATGCAGCAAGCATTCTATCAGCTTATGCCTTTGTCAAAACCAACTAAATAAATGTGAGATAATAAGTTTATTAGTCCTTATCTGACTGATTTTTCAACTCAGCACAAGAACCAAATTTTTAAAATGTTATTCTGTGTCAAGCCTCACTACTCATCATGGAATATCCATGTGCATCTCCCTGTTTCCTAGCGCTCCTTGCAGTGAGGTGGGAGCCATGTGGGCTGGTTCTGGTCAATGAGGAGAAGACGTGACAATGTGTCACCTCCAGCCAAGGCAGTGAAGGGCAGGTGTGCTGTTTCCTAGCAACACCTCTGTCTTTCTTTCTGCTGTGGTCTTAGAGGGATGTGTCCCCCAGCACACAGTACAAGCTGCAGTGGGGTCACTGCACCCACTCTGGACTGAGAAATGTGAAAGAAAAGCCAGTGTTAAGACACTGATATTGTGGGGCCTTTTGACAGCTAACTGGATTTACCTTGCTACTTGTACATAAAGCTTCTGATTCACAGATAGTCTCAAAATACAAAAGAATTAGAATTTATAAAATTAGAATCTCTAAATGGTGAGAGACTGGCTGCCTTTCTGATGTGCATGTTAGTCCTGGATGATCGTTAAGGCCCTGAAGATTGAACTGGCCTCTCATTATTATGGCCCAAAGGGGATAATGTGATAGCCTTCTGTAATTCTCAAAGTTCTCTGACGGTCTAGGTATTTCCTTATTTTCAATCTCTTCCTGGATAAAGGAATCACGCATAAACATTCTTAAAAGGTATTGTTAAAGGTTAATATGGGATATAGTTATAAAACACAGATCTAAGCCTAACCAGTTTAATCTCTGCAGGAAATTCCTTAGAACACAATGGCTCTGATGCTGTCAGGTAAGCTATGCTTGAATGTACTACTCAGGAAATTCACAAGATATTCTTGTGCAGGAGAAGGAAATCCTGTCCTGGACATTTGTGTAATGGGTTTGAGTCCAACTTTGAAATGTGTCTACCACAGGAAAAGAGTAAAGCCTATTGCGCAAGTACACATGGCTCCAGTTAGCACTTCAAAAAGCAATGGTGAAATGCAAACTGATTCCAGCATGATAACATACCAGCTTCTCAACTGAATCTACTTTAAGAACCACCCTATTTTTTAAAATTCAGCAAGCCATGATGCTCTAATAAAGAAATAAATTTAGCAAAATAAATATACTAAGGTTAATGATATAAACTGCTGAATTAATCTTATGAATATGAATATACATATAGTCATACATATTTTTCTCCTTGGATAAGTTATCTTGCTGCTAAGTCACTTCAGTCGTGTCCGACTCTGTGCGACCCCATAGACAGCAGCCCACCAGGCTCCCCCGGCCCTGGGATTCCCCAGGCAAGAACACTGGAGTGGGTTGCCATTTCCTTCTCCAATGCATGAAAGTGAAAAGTGAAAGTGAAGTCGCTCAGTTGTGTCTGACTCTCATCGACCCCATGGACTTCAGCCTTGGGGATTTTCCAGGCAAGAGTACTGGAGTGGGGTGCCATTGCCTTCTCCATAAGTTATCTCAATTATGCCTAATTTGTAAATGGACTCTATATCATGCTCCAGGCCAAATATCAGCAAATTGTCCTACGGGCCGAATTTCCCCCACCGTCAGTTTTTGTAAATAAAGTTTTATTGGAACGCAGTCATGTTCTTTAGTTTACTATTTTCTATGGCTAGTTTTGCACTAAAGTGGCAGAATTAAGTAATTCTGATTAAGAATCAGTCCCTTACTCTGACAGAAAACAACAAAATTCTGTAAAGCAATTATCCTTCAATTAAAAAATAAATTAAATTAAAAAAAAAAGAATTAGTTTCTCACTCAGGAGACTATGAGGACTGCAAAGAATAAAACTGTACTATCTCTGTCTCCTTACAGAAAAAAAAAAGTTGCTGACCTCTGCCACAAATACAGTTGGAACAACTTTTAAAAATATGCACACGCATATTTACAAATAGTTTAGATCTTCAAATGTCTGTGCCATCCTAATATCCTATGTTTAAACAAATAAAAGGAAAGAAATAGGGTAAGATTCTGGCAGATGAAATACATGCTATTCTGATTTTGCATAGTTTTTAATCTTCAGTGCATTAAAGCACAGTTCTGATTTTACATAGTTTTACATAGTTTTTAATCTGATTTTGCATAGTTTTTAATCTTCAGTGAATTAAAGCACAGTTCTACATTTCTGCATTTCTGCTACTCACCCTAGAATGAGGTCTGTCTTCTCAAGCTATTCTAGTTTCTATGAGTAAAATTCATTTCACATTTAATTGAAGAAGCTCTAATGAAGCTTGTGACCAGATCCCCTCTGTGGCCACAGATGTTAACAGTTATTGAATACCTACTACATGAGCTGAGTACTTATATAAAAGCTCCATAATTTAATGTACAATCCCCATGGACTGTATGTAGCCTGTCAGGCTCCTCTGTCCAGGGGGTCGCAAAGAGTTGGACATGACTGAGTGACTAAGCACCCAGCACATTTCCAGGTGGCATTATTTTCACTTTATAGAGAGGTTCACAATGGCTTAGTGATGCCCAAGGTTGTAAAATTACCTAGTTATGGAAGCCAGGTTTGGACCTAGTTCTCCAGAAACCAAGCTTAGGGTACATTCTACTCCACCCAGTGTATTCAACAGTTCTGGTATATTAAATTCTTACTGACTTTTTACAAAAAGTAAGAAAGCCAAATAAGGGAAAACAAGTTTTGAAAAGATTAGCATCTTATTAGGTTTGAACCAGACTAAATGTTTAATGGAAAAATTCCTCAGATATGATTTCTTAGTGGATAGCATTTAAAGCTTTAGAATGTGCTGGATTTGAGAGGTTTTAAACTGTTCCAAACTGATTCCAAACTGACACAAGTTTACCACCCCAAGTGCTTCCATTTCTTTTAGCTTTTAGGGAGCAAGTTCTGTACAGGCAAAGGAATCCAGCTGCTAGGTGACACTTCTTGAAAATATTACTTCGAAGAAAATCCCCATCTGTTTAGCCAGTCATAATACAGACAGATTTTTACTATTATTATTTTTCCTGTGATTCAGAATAAAAGTGAAAAGGCCTGGGAGGGAATAAACACACCACTTTCCAGAAACGAGGAGACTGGAAAAAGCTTTGCCAGTTCTCTGGGAGTGGCTTCAGAGTCCTTTCTCTGCAAGCAGGACCCTGGTCTCAGAGGATGGCTGGGCAGGTGATGGTGTGCAATGTGCTTAGTCACTCAGTCGTGTCCAACTCTTTGCAATCCCGTAGACTGTAGCCTGCCAGGCTCCTCTGTCCATAGGATTTCCCAGGCAAGAATACTGGAGTGAGTTGCCATTCCCTTCTCCAGGGGATGTTCCTGACACAGGGACAGAACTCAGGCCTCCTGCACTGCACAATGGACAAGAATTTGAGCAAGCTCCAGGAGATGGTGAAGGACAGGAAGCCTGGAAATGCTGCAGTCCATGGGGTCGCAAAGAGTTGGATATGACTGAGTGATTAAACAGTAACTCCTGTATTGCAGGTGGATTCTTTGCCATCTGAGCCACCAGGGAAGGGTCAACTCTTATTTCAGCCTACAAGTGAGCCCTTCCTGTGTGATTCACAGAACAGTGCCTTCAATAGCCCCCAGTTTCTCTATCCCTCCCAAGGAATGGCAGTTTCCAGTGTGTTTATGGGGTGGGCTGGAGATGAAAACTTTGTGCCATGACTTAGGAATGATTCCTTTATATTAATAGAAATAAACACTAACTTCACGGCTTAAGATCCTGCTATGAATAGCAGATATGTTCAGCTGCCTATAAGGCATCATTAATAGTCATCTTTCCTATAAAGAAATCATCTTCATTTGAAAACAAGGACATCTATTTTTGCTTCTGCCGGCACATGGGTTTCTTTTCAGAAGTGAAAACGTGCTCATTGTTCCTGGGTATGTTTTGAGTCCCAAGTATAAAAATTTTCAGTAGAATCTAAAACAGGTAAAATGTCTTGAGCATTTATTCTGGATCAAGAATTATAAAAAGTGTCAAAAATCTCAATTAAAAAAAAAACCCTATTGGGTTGACATTTAGTTTATTGGTGAGGAAATGGAAGTCATCACTGAAATGTCCTTTTGGAGACACTAAGCCCAGGAGGTATAATTCCATTGCTTTTATCCTTAACTATCACCTAACACTGTCTTCCTTTTGTATGTTGTTCCTGCCTTTATCGAGTTTTTGTGACTTAATTTTGGTGATACATTTTAAATTAATCTTAATTTATCAAGATTATAAGCCTACTTGTAATGACCAATTGAATTTTGTAAGAAAACCTCACAGTATCAAATTGCATCATAAACATATAACTACCACTACTGAAAAGACATCTTGTAATTAGGTACCTCCCTGGAGTAACAATCTCAGGTGACTGAATTGAGGAATGTGATGACCTTATTATTTTAGGATATTAGAATCATCTGGAAGAGATGATAGTTAAGTAGATATTTATTTACATTCAGTGCTATTATTGAAAGGTTTAGGTCAATGTTTTTCAGACACAGACGAGATCAGCCCTTCTCCATTCTTTCAACAAAGGCTCTAAAACTAGAGCCAAACCCAGTCCTGGACAGGAATACACCCACCCGTGCTCCTTTCAATCTCCACTCAGCAAAGATCTCTCTGACCGAAGCCAGTCACGGCCAGTGGTACTGAAGAGATGAACGTAGGGGCGTGGGGTTGCTAGCTGTTGTTGTTCAGTTACCCAGTCGTGTCCGAATATTTGGACACCTCTTATAGTATTTTGGTCACCTGATGTAAACAGCCAACTCACTGGAAAAAAAACTCTGATGCTGGGAAAGATTGAGGGAAGGAGAAAAGGGTTGCTAGACAGTCAGTTAACTTTGAATTTCAGGTAAGCCATGAATAGTCATTTAGAATAAGTCTGTCATGTTCGCTATTCCTCCCAGCCCCTATATCTGACAACGTTAGGAAGAGAAGCACTTGCTATATGTTTTATATTTTCACATTGGCTCACCAGGTAGCTCAGTGGTAAAGAATCCTCCTGTTAATGCAGGAGATGCAGGTTCAATCCCTGGGTGAGGAAGATCCCCTGGAGGAGGAAATGGCAACCCATTCCAGTATTCTTGCCTGAAAAATCCCATGGACAGGGGAGCCTAGTAGGCTACAGTCCATGGGGTTAAAAAGAATTGGACTTATCAACTGAGCATGCACGCATGCACACCTCCAAATCGAGGTTTAACCTCAGGAGAGTAAAAACCCTGATGAGTTTTGTTCTTTAGAATTTTTGTAACCTCCTCTGCTCTGCATTTGGCGCATGCTCAATTACTCAGTCATGGCCGATTCTTTGTGACCCCATGGACTGTAGCCCTCTAGGCTCCTCTATCGATGATATTTCCCAGGCAAGAATATTACAGTGGGTTATCATATCCCCTTCCGGGGGATCTTCCTGACCCAAGGATTTAACCTGCATGTCCTGCATTGGCAGGCAGATTCCTTACCACTGCCCCTGGTAAGCCCTAGCATTTGGTGTCCAAGAGGAAATCTGGTTATGTTTGCTAGTTCCTCTTTTTTCATGCTTGAAGTTTGACAGCTGGATCGGAAAACATTGTTGAAATAAGGACAAGTGTGTGTTTTGAGTAAGGAGGTACAGCATCATCTTCCTCTCTCCTAACTTCCATTTCCTTCCACAGCCAAATGTCAGCTGGAGAAAAGCAGTGATAAGAGCCTCAAGAGGCCCCGGGTGACCTTAAGAAGATTGTGACGGTAGAAGCCAGGTGCTCCCTGACTCTCCTGAACTTGTGCTGTTCTTTAGGACCAATGCTGAATCTTCTGCTCAGAATTTCCCTGTCTAAAAATTTAGTAATCCCTGGACTACTTCAATAAGCCACCATTTAAAATCTAACAATAGAACTGGTTAAGTTCTTACTGGTGAATGAGACATCCATCCCCAAATCAGGAGCCCAAGAGCAAACTGAAGTCAAGATTTAATGGAAGTAGTTACATAAAAGAAAAAAAAGTGCTAAGTATTCAACTAGTTTGTAAAAAAGAATTTTAAATTTATTTTTAATAGGAGGATAATTGCTTTACAGTGTTGTGTTGGTTTCTGCCATACAACTTTGTAAATCAGCCATAAGTATACTTATATCTCCTCACCCTTGAACCTCCCTCCTACCACCCCCACCCCATCCCACCCCTCTAGGTTGTCACAGAGCACCAAACTGAGCTTCCTGTGCTATTTAGCAACTTCCCACTAGCCATCTATTTCACATACACTAATGCATGTTTCAAAGCTACTCTCTCAATTTGTCCCACCCTCTCCTTCCCCACTGTGTCTACAAGTCTGCTCTCAATGACTGTGTGTCTATTCCTGCCCTGCAAATAGGTTCATCAGCACCATTTTTCTAGATTTCATATATATGCGTTAATATACAATATTTATTTTTCTTTTTCTGACTTACTATACTTTGTATAACTGGCTCTAAGTTCATCTACCTCACTAGAACTGACTCAAATTCATTCCTTTTTATGGCTGTGTAATCCAAGCCAGGTTTCAGCAATACGTGAACTGTGAACTCCCTGATGTTCAAGCTGGTTTTAGAAAAGGCAGAGGAACCAGAGATCAAATTGCCAGCATCCACTGGATCATGGAAAAAGCAAGAGTTCCAGAAAAACATCTATTTCTGCTTTATTGACTATGCCAAAGCCTTTGACTGTGTGACTCACAATAAACTGTGGAAAATTCTTCAAGAGATGGGAATACCAGACCACCTGACCTGCCTCTTGAGAAATCTGTATGCAGGTCAGGAAGCAACAGTTAGAACTGGACATGGAACAACAGACTGGTTCCAAATAGGAAAAGGAGTACGTCAAGGCTGTATATTGTCACCCTGCTTATTTAACTTCTATGCAGAGTACATCATGAGAAATGCTGGACTGGAAGAATCACAAGCTGGAATCAAGATTGCTGGGAGAAATATCAATAACCTCAGATATGCAGATGACACCACCCTTATGGCAGAAAGTGAAGAGGAACTAAAAACCCTCTTGATGAAAGTGAAAGAGGAGAGTGAAAAAGTTGGCTTAAAGCTCAACATTCAGAAAACTAAGCTCATGGCATCTGGTCCCATCACTTCATGGGAAATAGACGGGGAAATAGTGGAAACAGTGTCAGACTTTATTTTTTGGGGCTCCAAAATCACTGCAGATGGTGATTGCAACCATGAAATTAAAAGACGCTTACCCCTTGGAAGGAAAGTTATGAGCAACCTAGATAGTATATTCAAAAGCAGAGACATTACTTTGCTGAGTAAGGTCCGTCTAGTCAAGGCTATGGTTTTTCCAGTAGTCATGCATGGATGTGAGAGTTGGACTGTGAAGAAAGCTGAGCACCGAAGAATTGATGCTTTTGAACTGTGGTGTTGGAGAAGACTCTTGAGAGTCCCTTGGACTGCAAGGAGATCCAAGCAGTCCATTCTGAAGGAGATCAGCCCTGGGATTTCTTTGGAAGGAATGATGCTAAAGCTGAAACTCCAGTACTTTGGCCACCTCATGGGAAGAGTTGACTCATTGGAAAAGACTCTGATGCTGGCAGGGATTGGGGGCAGGAGGAGAAGGGGACGACAGAGGATGAGATGGCTGAATGGCATCACCAACTCAATGGACATGAGTCTGAGTGAACTCCGGGAGTTGGTGATGGACAGGGAGGCCTGGTGTGCTGCGATTCATGGGGTCGCAAAGAGTCGGACATGACTGAGCGACTGAACTGAACTGAATAGTCCATTATATATATGTACCATAACTATGGTTAGGTAATTTATTTTTTCCTAAGAAGATATGAAGCCTGAAGGGGATGCAGGCTTCCTAAAGGTTTCCCTAATTAATTAGCATCTCTGCTGTGATGAAGAATGAAAGAGTCAAAACTTACTGGGTGCATGAACCAGTGTTGGGACAGCAGGCCCTACAGTCAGACTGACGTAGGTTCCAGGCTCAGCACCACCCCCGCTCCTTCCAGCAGGTGGCTCAGTTGGGGTCTGAACAATGACAGTCTGGCTGCAGGCCCGAGCCCCTAACACGGTATAGAGGCTGCCTTGCATGGGACTTAGTAAATGTTAATTCTCCTATTCCTACTGTTCTAGAATGTTTAGTGGCTATTTTCTTTTATTTTTGTTCTCCAGCATACACACACTTTTCCTTGTTGGGGAAGGTGTGGAATTTCAGGATACAGAGGAGATGAGGGTAGGAATATGGGCTAGTACTTCATCCTGCCTCCTCATCCACAGAAGGTGAACCTATGAGCTCTGGGTGGCTAATCTAATGTTCCTGCACATAAAGAGTATTCTCAGAAGCTCTGTTTGAGTTGTTTTCTAAAAATTGGAGTATAATTGATTTACAATGCTGTATTAGTTTTTACTGTACAGCAACATGAATCAGCCATATGTATATCTGATTGAGTTTTACATTCAGTGGATTTGTGGTGGCTTTCTGGGGGTGGCAATTCCATCAACTGCTTTGTCCTACACAGACATTTCTGTATTTGACTATAGGGATTTGACTATGTGTTCCTCTTTGACTTCCTACCTGAGACCTCATCTTTTAAAATATTTCTTTGTTGCTTATATTACCAGAGTTGCTTTCTGTTGTTTGCAAATGACATAGAAATAGCAAGAGAATTGTGGTTTGTTTATGACTTACGTTCAGCTGAAACAGTCAGCCAAAGAAAGCTGAGCAATGGAATAATGATATTCAAATAATCATTAACAGGTACCACAGGAATTAATGTGACTAAATGGAAGGAAAGACAATACTTACCGTTCAACCTAAGAAGTAACATTAATTTTACTTGACTGCCTAGGCTTCCCTGATAGCTCAGTTGGTAAAGAATCCACCTGCAATGCAGGAGACCTGGTTTCAATCCCTGGGTTGGGAAGATCGCCTGGAGAAGGGAAACACTACCCACTCCATTATTCTGGCCTGGAGAATTCCATGGACTATATAGTCCATGGGGTCACAAAGAGTCAGACACAACTGAGTGGAGAATTCCATGGACTATATAGTCCATGGGGTCACAAAGAGTCAGACACAACTGAGTGACTTGCATTTCACTTACTTGATTGGAAGTTTAATGGTGGGTCATGGCTGATATAAATCCAATCTCAGCACTGCGGGGCTGCATGAGTTTTTGAGGCTCAGAACACAGAGTAAGGACCCCCTAGATGGGTGGTTATGGTTCTGTGTGTGCACACAGTGGTGTCCTTGAAGGGGCTGCTCTTCCTGGCACGCACTGAAAAGTACTTTTCTGTGTTCCTCTTATTGTATCAGTTACAGAAGTACAGTTCTCTGCTCCATCTGTGCAGTGATGTGAGACATGCATTATGTATCCTAATATAAATAAAAATATTATAAAGACTGAGAATGATCTGGCTAGCCTGTCTCTTGCTGAGGGTAACTGAACAGAGTGGGTCTACTTTTTCTGGTGATGGCACCATCTTTGACAGATGGTAGGGATTTATGGTATGAAGAAGCTTCAGACATTTCTTTTGCCCCGTATTCCCATGGCTGATCTGGTGCCCTAGTGGTATATATGTCCAGAAGATGCAATGAGAAGGAGCAATAAAATTCAGTTAAATAGAGCTCTTATCAATTTCCAGGCATTTGGCTTAAATCATGTTATTTATTCTTTGCAACTCTATGAGGAATGTTTCAGCATTTTTTCCACTTTAACAGATTAAAGCTCATAAATCTGAATTTGAGGATTATAAAGGTAACATGATTTGCCCAAGGTCACAGAGTCCATCTATGATAGAGCTAAGATTTTCTAGCTAAGAGCTAATGTTCAGTGCTGCCTGTTGACTGAGTGAAAGAAGACATTCAGAAGGTGACCCAGACTCACATAGCATTTTTTCAGGTGATTCCAAACAGTTGTGCTATCTTCCTGTTGCCAATTATTTTAGTTTTCACTCTCTGTACAACATATGATTTTGCTGTCTTGTTCTGTTGTACATAATTCTTGAATCCCAAGATTTATAAGCTCCATCCTCCAAGGAAGTTTTTTTTTTTTTTTGTAACCCTCTTCACTATATCGAGCAATATATGTACATCAATTAATATTTACAAATTATTCACTATCAGTCCTAATGGTGAATTTATTATAGTAAGTCAAAATATTATACCTATAGGAATAGTCAAATCCCACAATGAGGCATTAAGGAAATATACCCCCCTCATTAACTTTTTAAAGTTGTCTTTTCAGTAGTGGGGATCTACACTTTCACAATTTCTTCTAAGCTCCATCTCTTGCTCTAGCCAGATGCTGACTTGTACTGTGGTCATAGAACACTTTAAGGCCAGCTGGCCTACTAAAGGGCTAAGACAACCTGGTTGCAGGTAAGAAAGACCTGGGGAGCTTTTTCTGAAACATACAGATGCTTGGATTCCTT
Source organism: Ovis canadensis (assembly GCF_042477335.2). Lineage (NCBI taxonomy): Eukaryota > Metazoa > Chordata > Mammalia > Artiodactyla > Bovidae > Ovis > Ovis canadensis. The sequence continues at coordinate 39,303,505 of NC_091260.1, forward strand.
TCCTCAAATATTCTGACTTAATTACCTGGGGGTGGGGCCCAGTCATCATGTGATTTAAAAACTCCCTAGTTGATTTTATTGTGCTGCTTGGTTTGAGAACCACTTGCCAAACTGAAAAAACATTCCAGTAAAAATAAAGACCTGCCTGTGTTTTCTCATTACCTAGTTCTTTGGGACAGCAAGCAAAGTAGATAGGGTAGGAAAAATAACAAGGAGGGAAGTGGCAGGACTGTGCAACTTGGCATGTCATTGGAATGTAGTGAACTATTCAAAAACATTTGTAAAGTTCAACATTTTTGTGTACCTATCCACCGAGTGTTTTAAACAATTGTTTCTCTCCTAATGCTCAAGTTTTAAGGCCCCCAACAACTTTGAAAATATGGGAGTATTTGGCAAAGCATTCTAAAAAATGACCCTCTGCTCTGGAATTTGCTCCTTCTAGCAGGCTGCTCTCTTTAGCAGTCGGCCAAACCCCAAATTTGGCAGCTTGCGGAATATGGTGCAAAATAGATTCTTTTTAAACCTGAGAGTCACTGCAGATTTATTTTGCTGGAAAGATACGATTTTTAAAAATAACAATTACTGCTACTGCACCAGGTAAAGTCAGGGATCTACAAAGGGGGCTAGGAAATCAAGCGCCACACATCTTTGCTCAATCTACTGATGAAGATACGGAGGTTCAAGAGGATGAAATGATTTCAAGTCACACAACCAACTGGTTGGGCCTGGGCACATTCCGATCTGATTCATAGGCCAGTTCTCACGTCTGCCCCACCACTGCTGAGTCCTCTGAGAACAGCATAGATGCCTTCTTCTGTGATTCACAGTTATTAAGAAAGGCAGTGTTTTTGCAAATGCTGATATACAACCTTTGGTAACTATAGCAAATAGTGTGTAAATTATGTCGTCATTTTTGGTAAGCAAAATCCTTTTTATACTTTCAAGTATAAAACCTGGTTGTCTGACTTTCTTGATTCTGACAATTAAAGTTTCTAATTGATTTAGAAGGATATATGTGAACCCATGCATCAAATGCAAATCCAAGAGCTTTAACATCTACAACAAATTATTATAAAAAGGCCAGATCTTTCTCCACATTTCCTGTGAACTCATACCATTCCCCACTATATTTTACGGTGACCCAGAGAGAGTCTGAGATAAGGGTGAAAATGATTCCCAGAAAGGCAGGAAAAATTCTAACACTTATTAAGTTCTAGGCAAGGAGTTAGGGCCAGAGTGAGAAATTTCCTACAGTGATAAGAGACTCATTTCTTAAAGACACATGACTTCGTTTAATGAGGCAGAGAATGAATTGTGTCTCAGCTCTTCCCACTTCCCCACATTCCGTACTTTGTTCCATTTCCTCTCACCCAGACTGAGAATATCGCTAAGACACAAAGGGTCAGAGAACTATTCCCAGAGTTCATTTCTCCTCATAAAATACATTTTGTTCTTTCCTCCTTTCTGCAGAAAATTTCCTTCCATCACAACCTGATCCACGATGACCATTTAGTAAAATGTACTACTTCAGAGAGAAGTTGTTATTACTTATGAAGGTTATTTTCCTGAATTTTATATCAAGGATAAAATGGTGAATACAGAGACAGGAAAGACCCCAGGTCTTCCTGCTGTCCAGCCTCAGGGCTTTCTTCAGGCCCAAGTCAGCTCTCAATTGCTTCCCACTGTTTCCCCTTCCCTGAGGTGGTCACCACCACCCACTCTACCCTGGACATCCTCTTTTCCAGGAATGGCTGTGGAGCAGGACATCATGTCCTGCTCCTTCCGCTCACTGTCCACTTCCTTGCTGTCCTGCAAAAAGCAACGAGCTCTCTTTTTTGGCTTAACTATTAAGTGATGAGAGAGAAAGAGGAGATAATAAAAATAAGGACAATACAAAGGTTCTGGAATCTTTTTGTTCTTTTCAGTCATGGTCCTGTCTGTTTCTGATTCTACTGATGCCTTTTTCGCTTCTTTTTGAGAGCAGGAGGCAGCATAACCTTTTTGCTCCATGATTTCTCTTCTCAGGTTTGTTGACTCTTTACTGTAAATATTTAACATCTAGAGGGCTTACAGATTACAGAGGACCACTATTTAGAAGAAAAATATTTTACCAAGTAAATCTGAGAGGAATGCTTTCAGTTCTCTTCGCCTCATTTCTCTAGAGACTAATGCAAGATCAGTGTGAGCTTCTGGAATCTAGCAATTTACGCTCCGAGAACACCTCAGTGAAGACAGGCTGAATTAACAGCACTGAGTTCCCAGATTCCCGCACAGTTCTGATTCCTGTACCTATTGCAGTGCTAGGAAAAAACAAAACCAAAAACACTCCTCTAAATTATGCTTATAGGATCAATGAGTTGAAACACAAGATTAAAATGTTTTATATCCACAGAGCAATTTTTCTCATTGGTTTCAAACAAAAAGTTCTAGTTTCTTTCAGTCTGTCCCAATCCTAGACTGGGTTGTCCCCAGAAAGAAAGGAACTATGATCTTCTCTATTCACCTCATGACCTTGGGGGCTGGCACACAGTAGGTGTTAATACTTAGTAAGTGGCTGTCAGAAGAACGAACTGACAACCAATTGGAAGAACCCATTCTTTTAAATGAACTGGTTCTTAGAAGAATCAAGGCATGAGGCTGAGTCTTTCTCTCGCAGAAGATGAACAAAGAACGGACAAACTGACTTCAAAGCTGGGTTTGAGTCTCAGTGCTGCTGCTGAGAAACTGTCTTGCCTCAAGAGGAAGAATTCTGATAAAGGAGGGTTTAAGGCATTTTAGAATCCCATATTGTTCTTTGTTCACTTAGCCCAACTTCCTCCCAATATACACTGATGACAAGAAAATGAGTAAGAGATTGGAACAGGATGGATCAAACAGGAGTGTAGACTCTGAAAAACTCTCGTCTGTGGAAATTTGAGCAAGTTACCAACCCTCTATAGGCCTCAGCTGTCTGTTTACATTCCTATCATGAAATGAGGTAGATCAGATGATATAAAAGTTTCCATACAGCATTGATTAACCTTTTATGATCCTCAAAGTGATTCAGAGTCATGCATTGCAATGTATTTTCAATCTTCCTCTTCTCTATTTCATCGACCCCCACCTCCAAAAAAAAAAAAAAAGTGGCTTCTACAATTATCAATAATACACTTGGAGAAGAAGAAAAAAAATCTTAATTATGGTCATGGGATCAATCAGTTGAACACAAGATTAAAATGTTTTATATCCACAGAGCAATTTTTCACACTAGTTTCAAACAAAACATTCTAGTAGATGTTTTACACTAGAACTTGATGAAAAATTCCAGACACAAAACTTCTGGAACTTAGAGTTGAACTCAGAGAACTTCCTACTTCTGAATAAATTTTACAACTAAAACCTATTGGAATTTTTTTCCTTAACAAGTATTCATCTTTCAACAATTATTTAAGTTTTCTCATTAAGACTATTATGGTAAAACTCTGGCTATCTGGAAATGTGATCTAAGTATGGCAGATGGATGAAGATTTTTTTGACTATCTTTTAATGATTTTGGAGGACAACAATTTTGAAAGACATTATATTTCCTTGACTTCTGAATGTAATGCATGGAACAGAATTCAATCCTTTCCTCAATATGTACAATAGTTATCATAACACAGTAATATCCTTAGGCCCCTGTGAAGGCCTCTAAGCCCTGGATTTTTTTCTTTTGATGGCAATCCAGAATCCACCTGAGCTGTCATTTCTCACTGCAGTCACCTCCCTGTCAGTTTGGCCACTTGTGGTCATTTCTCCTTGATATCTAATTTGCTGATTAAAGGCATTGACACATTTCTTAATTAATCTTTACATACTCAAGAGTAGCATAATTTCTGCTACTTAAGATGCTACTATGTTAGAATAATGCGTACATATTAACAAAGTATGCTTAATACTTTTTAAAAACAAGCTTGCTACAACTAAATGTGAAATAATACACAGATGCTGAGTTTGTGAGGCTTGGTTTTAACATGTAGACTTGCAATAGTTTCTGTATACTTTCTAATCCTCAACTATATTCCAGATTAGAATGCCATATGATTGAGTTCTGACTTTTCACCAGAGATGAAAAATAAGTGGTAGGTAAATAAAACACATACAAAATGATTGTACAAACTTTGACCAATTATAAAATTTAGTGCTATTATTTTCTTCTATTTCTAGATACATTTGACCTACTCCAAACAGAAAACTGAGGAATGAACTACCATTCTTGTATTTTTTTTAGGGAGTTGCTTTACTGGGCACCTTACCACAGCTGCTGGCTATGTGATTTTGGGCAAATTATTTAACCTCTTTTAACTTCAGGGCAACAGAGGATGAGACGGTTGGATGGGATCACTGACTCCATGGAAATAAATTTGAGTAAACTCTGGGAGACAATGAAGGACAGGGAGGCCTAGAGTGCTGCAGTCCATGGGGTTGCAGAGTGGGACACAACTTAGTAACTGAACAACAACAACTTCAGTTTTCTTATCTGAAAACAGTAATAACAAAGCCTTTCTCCCAGTTATCTTCAAAGATCTAAATAATTCCTTTTAAAGCACTTCCCACAGGTCTGGGCTTTAATAAGCACATGGTGACTTTTAACAGGTTGTTCATTCTTGGAGTTGCGACAGTGGCACCAACCCTGTGCATAGTCAGGCAATGTGGCTGCAAAGACATTGTTCTCCTGTATTTGCTGTCCGGCAGATACTGCCTTGCCTCAGTACTGGGTGTTTTCAAACCAAATGTGGCAGCCTAAATTGAAATGAGCTCTTGGTCCTCTATATCTCCTATGCTATAGAAAAATAGGCATTCTAAAAAATGTGGGAAATGTTAAGGGGTGAAGGAAAGGAAACTTGAAAGAAGACAGGGAATCCAAATTCCTACAATTTATCATATGTCATGATCTTAAGCAACTGGCATCTAGAAAATTCCTACATTGACGTCAATTGTGATAGAATTAAAATAGTCCCTGTCAGAAGTAAAAGTGTTAGCGTCAGATTTGTATGCAACCAAAGAGTTGCACACAAAAGTGGATTTTCCTTGAGAAACACTTCTCCTAAATTTAAACAAATGAATTCACAATATTCCAGTTTCATTCCCAGTGATATTTACTACAACAGAATATACTAACATGTTTCTTAGATAAATTAAATACTGCAAAATAAATGGGCTATCTGTCAAATAGTATACTTGGGAAATCTACAAAGAACACATATTCCCTAAAAAGGAAGAATTCTTGCCATATAAAGAAATACGATGAATGAGATTTTATCTTTTCCACTTCAGCTTAACAAAATATCTTTTGCCAATACTTTTTCAGTCTTTCTAATTTAACTATCTCCTTCCTGAACTTAGCCAATTTCTTTTTTATTTCTAGTTAAGTTTACCTGCTACTTGATAATGTTAAGTAACTCAAGTTGTTCTAGACCATTACTAGAGATTTTGTTCTCCAATGTCTTAATGAGATGCATTGCTGACTTTGAATTTTTTCTAAGTAAGGCATCCTTGATACACAAAAATATTATATTTGCATCTCAATTCCATCAGAAATCATTTTGACTTTTCCATAACACTTTTATACTGAATTTCTACATTGAATATTCATCAGTAAAACACATAACACATTAAGAAAATCTTGAATAGCACTTTTCTAAATGACTAAACCTCTTAAATTATATAAACTGAATTACAGCGCAAAGTTTAAATATGCTGACATTAATTTAAAGAAAACTAGTTAGGGCGTTAAAAATTTTATCTGAAATTTATTTTTTTAATTGCTTTTTACATCCCATTTTAAATTCTTTTCACTAATTTGGAGCTCATTTACTGAAAAATGTGTATCGACAAAATTATAGGCTGATCAAAATCAACTTTTAAAACAGATATAAAAAACTTTGCAAAATTTATGCCACAATTCTGACACTTGTGGTTCTTCAGGGAATAGAAAAGTGGTAATGGAAATCAAAGATACGCAAACTCCAGAGGATGGTGAAGGACAGCGAAGCCTGGTGTGCTGCAGTCCTAAGGGTTGCAAAGAGTCAGACACCATTTAGTGACTAAACAACAAGGGCCCTACAGCAGCAACCTTGAGGCCTGAAGGAAACAGAGCTTGCTAATAATTCGTGTACTCTGGGAATCCAGAAACAAACAAAAAAATCCCTTAATAAATTCAATCATCACCTTCTAACATTTCTTCTTTAAAAACAAACTTTTCATAGACTAATTTGATGAGCTAGATGGCTGGGGCTTCCCTGGTAGCTCAGTTGGTGAAGAATCTGCCTGCAGTGCAGGAGACCCAGGTTCGATCCCTGGGTTGGGAAGATCCCCTGGAGAAGGACATGGCAAACCACTCCAGTATCTTTGCCTGGAAAATCCCATGAACAGAGGAGCCTGGTGGGCTGCAGTCCATGGGGTCACAAAGAGTTTGGCACGACTGAGCGACTCACACACACATAGATGGGTAGGGTGGGGGGTGGGGTGGGAGGGAGGTCTAAGAAGGAGGGAATATATGTATACATACAGTTGATTCAGTTTGTTTTGCAACAGAAACTAACACATTGTAAAGCAATTATACTCCAATAAAAATACATATATAAAATTAATTTGGCTTTTGCTCTCCAACTTAGAAATTTTCCTTAAAAACTTAAAAATTTTCAGCTTTCTATGAAATCAACACTTCAGCTATTCTACATGTATCTCTCTAGTACACTAGAGAGATGTGTAAAAGGAAAAATAATGAGCTGGCATATTAATTGTTGAAATCTATAAATAGCTGTGGTTTATTATAATACAGAGTCAGGTAGCATTTAAAGAGATTAAATATTGCTCTTTCCTTATGCTTGGATGCTTGGTCCTTTTTTATTTCTAGTTTCACTAAAATTTCCTAGTTTTCTTTTTTTGATCCATGATTTCATGTCTGCCTATATGCTGACATCTTGTGTATTACTATCCAGTCAAATACTTTATCCTGAACTTCAGAGTTGTATGCACAATCGCCTAAGAAACGTTCTTCTGGAGACTCACTCACTCAGTCAATTAATTTTTTTTTTGAGCATCAACTTTATGTCAGGGTTTGTTCTCAGCATTGTTCATAGCAATGAACCTAACAGACAATAATCTCTGCCCTCCTAGAGCTTATATCCTAGGTAGATGACAAGCAAAGCAACTAAGTGAATTTAAGCATTACAGAGAAAACTCAAGGCAAGGAAGGATAAGGGAAACTTTGAGAAGGCATTTTTTCAAAAAAGGCTGCTTTTTCTTTTTTGTCACTAAGGGGACATTTGCAGAAAAACCTGAAGGGAGTGAGTAAGCAAGCATATAGCGATGTGGTAGAAAAGCATTCCAAGAGTCCCATAGGCACTTCCAACCAGATTCCAAACTGAACTTACTGCCGCTCTTCCTAGTTTTTCCTGTGTTTGAATTATGCCATCATTTCTCCCACCATTCAAGAAAGAAAAAAAAAACCCACAAAAACCTGAGATTTACCCCTAGACTCGACTCCTTCCATAACTCTGAACAATCTTCACGTCCCATTGATCCTATCTCTTAGTATCTCCTCATGACTTCTATTCATTGTACTGCCTTGTTTAGGCTATCATTTTCCTGTTAAATTTTTCTAGTAAGTGTTCTCTTAACCTGTCCCCTTGCCTCCAATCTTGCCACCAATCTTGCCACCTCCAACCCATTCTTGATGTCAGCGATATTTGTGAAATGCAAAGTTTGGCACGCCATCCTGTTTAAACTTTTCAGTGGTTTCTAAGGGTCAAACCTACCCCTTATCATGGCGTAGGGAGAGGGGTGTCAAAGGTGATTAGCACATTTGCCCTGCCTGCGACCTCTTCCTGATCTTTCCAGGTTTATTATTTTAAGCAAATATGCTGCCTCTGTAGAGTTCCTCTTAAAAGCCACCTCTTACAACAGTGTGTCCTCTTAAACATTCTACAAGTTACTTTTTATAACAGTGACTTATGTTTCTTTCCTAAATCCAGCTCAGTACTTGATCCACACAGGCACTAAAAAAATGGATAAAATGAAATGTACTGCCTTTAAGAAGTGGTGCGATTTAAGTGTGGTAACCCCATATCTCAGCTCTAGGCACAAGCAAAAGGATTTCTCTCTCCTCAAACCCTAAGAAACATCTTAGAAACCTGTTTCCAACATCTAATTCAACATATTTTGATACTGAACACAAGTAGCCAGTATTATTTGCTTGGAAAACCATCTGATTTGAAAGTGAAATAATACTTTCCCAAAGAAGAGCTTTTTCTCCAGAGGAATTATCATATACACCATTTCATCTGTGTACTTTTTTTTTTTTTTAGCAACACAGAGAATTTCAGTTCCAGTATATAGGAATTGCAGAAATTATGAATCACTTCTCTTAAAGAATATGTGAAGCTGAGAGATCTGGTTAAAGGGATTTAAAAAATGTCATCAGTTAGTGACTGAAAATAAGCAGACGTAACAGAAAATTAGCCTCACAAAGCTATTCTAGTGGCACCTGGGAGAAAAATAATTCAACTTGAATATACGAGAGTAATGAAAGTGAAATACAGACAGAAAATTTACAAAATATTTAACATAAACAGGAGACCAGGAAAAAACAACAACAACAAAAAAAACAGGAGACCAGGAATAGCAAAATATAATTTGATATGTATCATACCTGCAACAAAAGAAAACAAACTGCAAATTTCTCATTTATTAAGCCTAGCAAGGGTAGCAATCTGTTTACAACAAGCACCTGGGGATAAACAGAACCTTATAGTACAACACTGTATTAATTTGAGGTATGTTATTGACAGTGTTTTCATTTGTTACCATAGTCATTCCTTATTAATGAATAGCAATTGGAATTAAACTGCTGTATATGCTTTCCAAAGACCTATGGTTCATTTGTTTTTTAGAGAACAGTAAAAAATAATTATTTGAACCAATTTATTATGTTCCTATCACTATTTTGATATTTACACCTATGTATCTAGGAAGATATATACTTGATAATGGTATTGGTAAAACATTTAACTTTAAAAAATACAAATTCTTAAAGATACTTTAATTAGACATAGAAACAGGCTTTCATTTAGTTTTATAGATAATTGAATATTGGTAGTTAGTTTTCCTGAAAGATCTTAAAACTCAAATCTTTTTCTCTATGGCTGGCAACGCTAGGCAGAGATTAACTGGCACAAGGAGAATAAGCCACTGCCTAAACGTTTTATAGGTTTTTATTACACATGGCAATCAACTGGAGATGCTAATATATAGGCTGCAGCAATTCAACAGGTCTAAGGTAGAGTCCTGGACTCTAGTTTCTAACAAGCTCTCAGAAGATGCTGCTGGTTCACGGAAACCACACTTTTGAACAGCAAAGCCTGAATCCAGGGTCTCAGCCTTGTTATCTATTGGAAGTCACCTGGGAGCTTTAATAATGATTAAAAAAAAATACTCTATAATTTCTAGGACTGCAAAGTTATTTAGTCTGGGGTCCAGTCTGGGTATTGAGTTTTTACAGTTTTCAAGCTAAAATGAGTTCCCAAGCCCACCTGGGCTTCCCGGGAGGCTCACATTGTAAAGAGTCTGCCTGCAAAGATCCCTGGTCAGGAAGATCCTGTGGAAAAGGAAATGGCAACCCACTTCAGTGTTCTTGCCTGGAGAATCCCACAGGTGGAGAAGCGGGGCAGACTATAGTCCATGGGGTCAGAAAGAGAAGGAAGCAACTGAACGACTTCATTCACTTACTTAAGCTAAGATGAGGCTAAATTTGAGAATTTAACATTCTAAAACGTATCGGTTAGATTTACTGTTAGGTTTTCTTTCCCCCGGTTTCTATCACCATGGTTAACAGCTAGAACTAACCTGTACTAGATAGATAATGAGCAAGAGGCCCCAAATCTCCAATTTCTGACTGAAAAAACAATGCATTATCAATAAGGTTCTAATATTAAGAATCTTAGTGACTTCATATTTACACTCCTACCAAATTATCAGTAACATAAATATCCATAAAATTATAATGAAATGACAATTTAAATCACTTTGATTAGGAAGTAGATATTTTAAAATGTCCTTTTAAAGTATATAGAGGTGTCTATCCCTAACTACAGGCTTCTCTGGTGGCTCAGTGGTAAAGAATCCACCTGCCAACGCAGGAGACCTGAGTTTGATCCCTGGATTGAGATGATCTCCTGGAAAAGGAAAACACAACCTACTCTAGTATTTTTCCCTTGGAAATCCCATGGACAGAGGAACCTGGTGGGCTACAGTCTATGGGGTCACAAGAGTTGGACACCACTTAGAGACTAAACAACAACCACCGCTAACTACATATAAAAAGGTCAGATTAGTTAGGAAGTTTTTTATAAACAATATACAAACTTGGCACACCAGCAGAAAGGCTCAGAAGACAGAAACGACAAGCAAATTTAACTTGGTATCCTTATTTGAAGCAGGCACCACTGACCTCAGAGTTACAGACTGACTTATCACTCTTTGTTCGTAGGCCTTTCCTATTATTTTACTAAGTTGAGATGTGAAAAATGTTAAGATGTGATTATATTTCAAGGCCCCCTCCTTAATTCTTAAATTGCACACAAAAAAAATGGAAAATATTTTAAACTCTCAGGTATTTGCATAAAGTCCCTAATTATAGTAAACAGCTGGAGTACAAATCAACTGCCATTTACTAATGAAGTGATGGGCTTCCCTGGTGGCTCAGACAGTAAAGAATCCGCCTGCAATGTGGGAGACCTGGGTTTGATCCCTGGGTTGGGAGGATCCCTGGAGGGGGGCAGGGCAACCCACTCCAGTATTCTGGCCTGGAGAATCCCCATGGACAGAGGAGCCTGGTGGGCTATAGTCCATGAGGCTGCAGAGTTGGACATGACTGAGCGACTGAAAACAATGACGTGACAAACTTTCTGAACAGGCTTTCTCACCCCTCCATTTAGAATGTAAATGCACAGACAAATTCATGGCAGCATCAACTGTAACTATGATAATCTCCCTAATACATAAACAGTGTGGCAGAGCAAAGAACTTAAGTACAGACTGCGCACTATATCTAGGCTTGCCATTAATTAGCTCTTAATAAGCAAATCTCATACTTGGCCTCATTTTAAAAATAAAAGCACCTTAAGTAGACTATCCTGAGAATCTTTAGTAGATCAAAGCTCTACAACCTAAAAGTAACTAATTAGGCACTCCTCTAAAGCAAATATGATTTATTTTAAACTGGCAAGAAAAACCTAGCTTATTACTTTTAACAAGGTTGGTTTAACAAGTTTCTTAAGAAAAACAGATTTTAACTTTAGCCTCAGGGAAGTCTTCTAATTACTAAGCAATCATTTAAAATAGCAAATAAATTAAAAAATTAAGAAAAATTGGAATGTGGGGGAGATGGCAAGTAAAAGGATCATAGAACATAGTGTAAGAATATACCGTGCCAAATTAAACAATGTAAAGTGAAGATAATGAGATATTAACAAGCTTTTCCTAAGGAAAACTACTTCAAAGCATGCTGTATGGAATTTTTATGTTCCATCCCAAAGAATATATAGGCATTCTTTTTAAATATACAAAATGTTTCTAAGAGTTGCGAATAACTCATAATTCCAAAATAAAATTATCCCAATTAATAATATATGGAGATTATTTCTTTTTATTGTTCAGTTTGAAAACATGTCTTGCCAACCACAAATCACCTAGAGTGACCAAATACATGAAAAATCCCTGTAAGAACCAAAGTGCCATTTTTGCAGCTTTCTTCACAGGATGCTGAGAAAATGTAACAGTGAAGGAGTGAGAAAGAGGTTGTCTCAATTATTAGTTGCAATCATTCATCTTCTTCAGAACTGGAATCATTCTCTTGGTCAGAGAGTTCAGGGACAGGGAAGCGGAGGATGGCAGCTATTCCAGTCAACTGGCTGAGCTGTTCCCCAGACACGTGAAGACTAGAGAATATCCTAACGGTGCCTGCGTTCTCTTTCACGCTGTCCACCAGCCGCACATACCGGCTGCGTGTGGCTACATCTTGGTGCCTGAAGAGCTCATCGCTGATGAGCAATGTGTCAATTGCCATGGCCTCATTGGCCTTCTCCACCTGCTTGAGTCCATAAAATGCTCGGTCTGGTTCGTGTTGCAACATTTTATAGAAATCATCCAAGGCCTTTACTTCCCCAGCGGCTTTTGTGTCTGAAAGGCGGCTAGCTACTGTAGGGTCACAAAGAGCCTCTTTCAGGGAGTACTTGTGTCCAGAGGAGGCATGTACCTAGAATCACAATTATAAAAGTTAGTCAAAAGAATCTCTTAGTGTATCCGTTAAACTGCCCACAATGACCTCAAGCCAAAAACACTACTAAGGTTTTATATGTTTAAGAATTTAAACCAAGTTTATTACATAAAATCTCTAGCTGCTTAACAGGTTTCTTTTCACCGCATTATCCAATTCACAATCCCAGCCAAGTTAAACCTTTTTTCCTCTTGTACTATTCTGAGTTCTAAAACGTTAGGAGTAGTTTAAGCAAACCCCTCTGCCCATCCATGTTTAATTATCCCTGGGTAAGGCTGTTTTACCTGAAGGAATTTGGACCGGTTTTCCAGGAGCACTTTGTTGTCGGTCTTCACTGCCTGTTGAAACATGTAGTCGCAGAACTGCTCCCTCACAAATCCTGGGCTGGCCACTAGGACGCACTTTACAACATCGAAGTGTATGTGGCGCTGGATGGCCTGGACCACCTGTTCATAGAACCGCTCCAAGGCCCGGTCGTGCTGCGAGCAGTTGCCTTTCCGTTTCCGAGGGATGTTCACTTCCACCTTGGCCCGAGTGAGGGTCATGCTGGGAGTGACTAAGCAGATATGGGCGAGGCCTTCCTGCATAACCACAGCCGCCACATCGGCGCTCCAGGCTGGGTCACAGGCTTGCTCGATGCGCTCCAGGACCACACTGTCCCACTGTTTTTTGGCCAGGGTGAACTGGCGGTTGGGCTCCAGCTCGATGGTGTGGTAAGCCCCCATCTTGACATACTCATTCTCCTGGATGTTGGTCCCCTTGACCCGCAGCTGGCAGGCTTGGGAGTCGAAGTCGATGGCCTCCACACAGAGAGTGAGGGTCGTGCGGACCCGGTTGCTCCCCACGCTGCCGGTGGAGGACTCGGTCTGCACCTTGCGGATGGTGGAAGCGCGCAGGCTGTCGCCCACCTGCACTAGATTGTAGGTGTGCCACATGTCCTCGGGTTCCTCGGGAACCAGGGTCACCTGGCCCGCATTGTCTTTCTCAATGTCCTTCCTCACGAGCTTCATGACCCTGGCGGGGGCTCACTGCCAAAACAAGAGGAACCGAGGGGGTCCCCACGGGGAAAGGGGTCGGGAAGGGAAAGAAATTCTAGGCCGGGAAGGGGGCGGGGCCCGGTTCCTACCGGCACCTGCCTCGCGAGAAGGAAACACGTTATATCCGACTCTAGCGGCCGGGGGGTGGGGCACTTACTCTAGCCCTTTCTTTTCGTAGTCTTGAGGCGCGCCGCGCAAAATCGGCTCGAGAGACACCGCTGCCAACACCTTTCTCTTCGCGGTTCCGGCTGCTGTACTCACCAAGGCTGATGCAACGAGAGCGCATGCGCAGCCCGCGTCCTGCCTCCCGGCGCACGGCTTACGTCCCCAAGGAGGAGGCGGGGCCGCAGCTTGCGCGTGCGCAGGCGCGCTAAGGCCGGAGGTGTTTCCCGAGAAATAAACCACCTAAGGAAAGCACACGGAGTCTTTGGTGGCGAGTCTTTGGTATTAGTGCTGAACTTGGACTTCCTAAGTTTTTTCTTCCACCCCTGTTTGTGAAGATTCTGGGGAGTTGTGAGTGCAAATATATATTATATATATATATATATTTTAAGCTGTGTGCTGCACCTTCTCCCTATGGGTAATTCTAGTTACGAAAAAGTAATAATTTATGGAAAAGTAAAAGGGCTCTGAAAAGTGCAGACTTGGCACCAAGGGCCAAACTACGCCCCACCTTGCTCCTGCCTCATCCTCACTCAGACGGTGCACGCTTTTTGGAGCTGCTCTGTCCAGAAGCTGTTTCTTAAGAACGTCTGGTCACGGGGCATCTGCACTGAGTAACGTGCCCGCTGCCTTCTGCTCTCAGTTGACCACGATCTGATTAACCCAGATGTTAGAACACTGATCCCAGAGAGAGAAGAAACCATCTGTGGAATTTACCCCTGAATGGACCTCTCAGTTGCTTTGATCTGATGTCCTGAGGACCCCAGAAGCCAAGGTTGGCAGTCTCAGCTTTCCTCTGCTCAGCAGCCTGTGAAATGTTTACGGTAGAGGTTGGGTCTCAACAGTTTAGGAACGGATCTTCATTGTCAAAGCTGAGCTGAGACCCTGGGGAAGTGGAGGAAGGACTGATTTACCCTGACTGAACAGGTGCAGAATTCAGTTGGAAAAAAAAAAAAAATCCTTAAGTCACTTAACATTTTGGGATGAAGGAGAGGCGGGGGTAGTTTGAAAGGTGGGAATTGCCTCTTCAAAGGACCAGTGAATCGAAAAAGCCACCAAAGTTTTGAGAGTTAAGATGGCTTGGAGGGCAGAGGGCACAAATCTTCCCCATTCGCCTTCCTATGTTATTGGGTAAGGCATTGGAAGGGAAACTTAACCACCCTAAAATGTAAGACTGGGATGAAAGAGCATAATATGACTTTGGCACAAATCTTGATACCCAAATCTCTATTAACTTCCTCAAAGGTTGTCGGGGGCGGGGGAACACAAAGGCCCCCTGCAAAACTCTAGTGCAAATTAGAACAGGTTTTTTTTTTTTTGGGGGGGGGTGGTATCTCCTCTTCCTTGCCCTTTCTGTACTGTACCTCCTTCTTTGGCCACCTTCTATCATACTGAGTGCCCTCCCAAAGTTCCTAACTCAGACTGCCTTCTTCTTCCAGAACTCAACAACTTTACATTGAGCAAGGAACTGAATACACTAAAGTGTGAGTATGGCTTTTGTCTCCAACAGACACGTATCTTTTTAAAAGGTGCTTGTTAAGCTTGAAGAATTCTTAACTGGTAGTGTGTGTGTGTGAGAGAGAGAGAGAGAGAAAGAGAGAGAGAGAGGTGGTGGGTAAAGAAGGAGGAGGAGATGCTTTGAGATGCTCCTTGGTCACCTTCTTAAGTATAATCATTCCCCCTCTTGAAAATCTGCCAAGGATCAAAAACCACAGTGATAGGTACTCAGGGCCCTTAATACATATTAGGTTTTTAGTGAAGAGCTATCACTTCTTGAATATTCACCAGGTACTTCCTATGCTTTTTCCAGTTCTTACCTATAAGGTAAATATTTGTTATTCTCATACGTGAATGAAGAAAATGAATTAGAGAGGTTAAGGGATGTATTCAAGGTCACATAACCAGTATTCAAATCCAAGCCTGCTTAATTCCACACTCATTCCACCAACACAAATCTAAATTTATGGACGCTTGAAATCATCCCCTAAACTCTGAAGGTTATGTGTAGTTGTTCAGTCGCTCAGTCATGTCCGACTTTTTGGGACCCCATGGGCTGCAGCACACCAGGCTTCCCTCTCATCCACTATCTCCTGGAGTTTGCTCAAATTTATGTTGATTAAGTCACTGATGCTATCTAACCGTCTCATCCTCTCCTGTCATTTCCCCTTAACTCTCACCTTTATCAGTTAAACCAAGACTCACAGCTTAGGAGTCAACCTGGGGCATTGAAAGGAGGGTTTCTTCCTTGCTCTTTTATTACTAAAACAAAAAAGTCCTTATATTCTTTTCAACATAATTTTCCTTCTGCTTGGTCTTGGTCACCATTGTAATTCTCGAGAAAGATCAAATATCCTACCTTAGAAAATTGGTTGCAAATCAATGATAAACCTCTGTTGCCTGTTGATTTTGTGATTTTTCTTCTTTCTTTTTAATTATGAGACACACTGCTTTGGGTTGTCTTTTAAAATATAAATGTGCTTCAGTGATTGAACATACTACAACACTTTCACAGAAATGTTTTTTGATCTGAAATGTCCATAACAGAATTTTTTTTTTAGTAATTTGAGCTTGTTGAATGGTCAGATGTTTTTCTCCCAGATTTTGTGTTATAACTTGGTCTTTCTAGGTCAGTCATCACAGTTCTGAGTTATTTGGGGGTTCTCATTCTCTGTTAAAATCCAAATTCCATGAAATTCAAGGCTTTCAAGACATGACTTTACAAATTTTATTTCCTGTATCCCCTTCAGCCCCCTGAATTCCTCAATGGGAGCAGTCTTTGTTCCCTGTACATCCTGGCAACTTTCTACTTTGCTGCCTTAGCTCTTATCTTTTAAAATGTCACTTTCTTTCACCCCTACTTCCATAAATCCATTTAAGCCTGCTTATCATTAAGCTGAAATGTTACCTTCAAGTTGAAACCATGCATTCTATTAGTTGGGTACATTTCTTTCTTACTGAAATCTGGATGGGTACATCCTTGCATCCCTCCACTGTCCCATGAAAAGTCCCCTTGCACCTAGTAGGCACTCATATATGGATGACGAGCTGAGTGGATCAGATAAAAAATGTAGTAACTATATTTAACATTATTACAGATACTTCTTAAGATACTGATACTATTAACTATCGCTCACCTGGCTTACAAAGTAGTTCCCTTTATTTTCAGACTTCTACGGTACAGTAGTTATATGACATATAGCCAGTATAGAGTGTTTTCAGTCTTTAAATAAGCAAAATCATGAGAAAAAAAATTTAACTATGTTGCTTTAAATCCTAATTTTATACTTACTTATTGGCTCTTTGAAGATAGAAATCTTTGTATCAGTAACTTTAATTATATCTATTTTCCTATAAAATTTTATTTATATTAATCTCTCCAGAAGAAAGAGAAGTCAGTGTTGTTGCTTCCAAAAGCTTTCAATTTGTTGTTTTTGATATACTTCCAGTGTCTCAGTTGGGCTAGAAGTCAAATATCCTGGATTGTAATTCTTACACTGTCAATTGTTTTTACTATAATTTCTGGCACCACTTAATCTCTTTAAAACTGAACTTCTTTTACTTAGGAATTGAGGAAGTTGAATTCAGTAATTAAAATTGTTTTAATTGTAAAACCTATTCTGCAATGGTATTTTTAAAAAATTAAAACACTACCCATAATCTCACCCTGACACATTTATTTTCAGTTTTGAATCTGATTCTTCTAAGGCCGATTTTAGTGGTAAAAGATCAATACTAATTTTAATGTTTACATGTCAAGAGTTAGCAGACCTGAGTTATGGTCTTTTCTAGCTCGATTTTAGCAACTTTAGATAAGTTCCCAACCTCTATAAACCTAAACTTTTTCACTGTAAATTATAAATAAGATTGTCTGCCTCTCTCATTCACTATCCCTTAGAAGGTTTTAATGAGATTATGATACTTTGAAAACTGTGAAATTGGCTTCCCTGGTGGCTCAGAGGGTAAAGTGTAGGCCTGCAATGCAGGAGACCTGGGTTCGATCCTTGGAGAGGGAAGATCCCCTGGAGAGGGAAATGGCAACCCACTCCAGTATTCTTGCCTGGAGAATCTCATGGACAGAGGAGCCTGGTGGGCTACAGTCCGAGGGGTTGCAAAGAGTCGGACATGACTGAGCGACTTCACTTTCACTTTCATAGACATGTAAGGTATTGTTGTAAATCTCTAAGAATACCTGGCTTGAAACTAGAGATTTGGATCAGACAAAGCAAGGAGTAAGGGCTCACTTTAACATGATCACAATTATTCAGCCTTGAAAAATAACTGGTCCAGTAGAGTTGAATGATGGATGATCTGTTGGGTGCATTTATATATACTACTTACTACCTCCTTTCCAGGGAAACAGGTTACTCCTACTGCATGAGCTGGCTCATGTACCTCACGATGAACTGATTACAATCCTTCCTGTTATAATAATAACATTAGAAATGATTTGTGTGATAGCAGCAGGGCTAATGGGCTGTCTTGTTTGAAGATCCTGTACTTAGCACAGTGACCCTTAAATAGTAGAGGCTGTATACATTTTCTTGTATCCATCTTATATTTTTTTACAAAGGTTACTTTCCAACAACACAAAACTAATGTTTTCCTTTCTCTGCTTTGGGGGCTTTTCCCATTATTACTTTTTTGCTTGTCTATTACTTCTCTCAGACTCTGAGCTTCTTAAGGGCAGACACTACCTTTTGTTGTGTTCCTTTGTATCACTTTTCATGTGTTCCTGGAACCCAGCACAACTGGTATATTATCATAATTATATGAAAGAATGAGTGGTTATTAGCTCTACTTTAATTCAGAGTATTTAACTTGTCTATCACTGACATCTTAAAATTATGAAATCACATTCTGTTTTATAATGTTACTGATACTTTGAAAGGAAGATTTCTCTTAAGATAAATTTTTGTAAACCTATTTCATTTTTTTGAGCTATCTATGCATGGATAAGAAAATGATTAATTTTAAATATATCTTAGTGAGAAAAAGGTCTTAGAATGTTTTAAAATCTTGTATGATGACAATTGGTGTTATTACACTTGGTTTGGAAAATGATCATTACAGAATAAACAACCAGCACTCTTATTATAAATTTCTGGTGATGATTGCAATAGTTATTTAAGAGAGAATGTGCTAACCTTAGATTGTACAAAGATGCCTATGTGACGTCCACAAGCAAAGTTAGTGGTTGACTGGGAGGATTATTCAGCTAATTCAAGTAAAATGGTAAAAGCGAAAAGGGCAAAGTGTTTTGTTTTGCTTTAAGGAACTTGCTTTACTCCCTATTTAAATTTCCTGTGATTAAAAATATTTACTTGCAGTTGTCACAAAACAATATAAAGCCTCCTACTAAATAAATAATCTTATCAACAAAAGTATGTGGGAGGGTATATTCCTGTTTGTATGAATCTCTATATAATATAGGATTATTTTATTAAAATATTACAATAAAATATGTAATTTTAGGAACTGGTCAATACCTTTGAATTTTCAAACTGTAGTACTTGGCAAACTAAAAGTATATAGTTAAAAAGAAAATTTTGAAAAGTATATTTCTAAGTTGTATTAGGAATATAGTATTTATAATAAAATATGCAGACCATTCATCTTAATCATTTGAGGTTCTAATGTGATTGATTTAGGTATCCTATTCAAATTTAAGAATTTTCATTTATTTCAGCAGATCTCAAATAGTTCATACCAAAAAAAATATGTCTTCACTGCTTTTACTATCTGAATTATAATGATTTTTCAAAGATTTCTCACTTATTTTGTTTATAGAGCTCTACTATTTTTATAAAGCAATATTAATGTTTTTGCACATAAAGTGAATTCTTAATTCCAACCAGTGCATATATTTTAATTGCCTTTTAAGATTTAGTTGACTTTTTAATTTTCCTTTTGAGTTAGAAAAGACATTTGATAAAAAATTAGGTCCCGTCAAATATACTTGGTCCTGGCACTAACCACTGATATGAAAGAATATTAGAGATATTAAAGCCTGCCAAAACTGGAGTTATTGATCCTGTGACCTGGAACGTTTTTGAATTATTTTATTGTCACTTTTCTCCCTAAGCTTCCTCTTAAAGGTATCCAGAGAAAGCTCTGTTATTGGGATCTGGTGAGGTTGCAGGTGTCAGAGGAGTGATTATTCTTTGAATCAAACTTGGCCCTGGAAGAGAACTAAAAGGAGGACAATGTTCATATCTTTGTATCTAGGAGTGTGTTTGGAATCTTATGATGCAGTTTTTAAAAATGTGATAGAAAATTGCATGTAGATATACCGCATGTTATTTATTATAATTTTCAGATGTATATATTTCAACATTTTAACCTCTCTTGAAACTAGGAGGCATCTGTAGGTTCAGCAATTATAATTGGATTGGCAGCACTTGTCTTTCTTAATAGTACCTAAAATACTGGTGCATCAGTCACTTGATGGTGATTCCCATTCAACTAGATATAAATATGGATAGATAGAATATTCCTGATATAACTAAAAGAGACAACTTGGCTCCTTTATTATTTTATGAGTTTGTTTGTAGTCTGTTCTTTGGTGACTCATTCAGTAGCAAATTTTCAAGTACCTATTATTCATAGATGGTAGGGATAATAAACAAAGACCCTATTCTCAACAGAGCATACACTAATCTGGGAAACAGACAACTTGATGTTTAATTTTAATATGCTGTATATTATAGAAGTAAAGGTGCTAGAGGCATACAAGTATCTGGGGGAGGGGGTTCAGTCTACTCCAGTGGCTTCATGGAAATAACATTCACATGGGGACTTGAGGATCCGTAGCAGTGTAGGTAAAGAATAGCATTTTGATGTCTCGTTTTCTGAATATATTTAAAACATGAGCTCCTTTATTTTATAAATTAGTTAAGGGGCATATTAAAATTCAGCAAGTTCTACATCTAATGGGGTGTTTGTTGGGTTGAGGTGTTAGAACCCAGGCAGAGGAGCATCCATCTAAGGAAGTAAGATCAACAGTTATAAGTTGTGGCCCTTGAGCTCATGCATCAAAATAACAGCATGAGAGCGGGGAAGAAAAGTAGGCAAACTAGTTTGGCATGTATATTTTACTGCTACCACTACTGCCCATTTATTAAACAAACGAACAAAAGTCCTCTGAATTTATTGCTGACTTTACAGACTTCTTAATGACTTAAATATTTTCGCTATTTTCAGCAGCTTCTGACAATCCATTGTATGTCATTGGAGGTCATTTCTTTGTTATAAGTAAGTGGCTGACTTCCTTCCATATCCAGCCATTAGCTCACTGGACTTCTTTTAGAATAGGAAATCTTGCCTGTGAAAAAAGTCATAAAAGAAGACTCCTGCTTGTAGTCTAGCTGAAATGTTTCTAGGGAGGAGAGATACACAACTCAATTAGGGATAATTCTGTACTTGTATTTTTAATAACCGGAGATTATATTTTTTGATTCATAATTTGAGTTATTTTGAGTAATTTTGAGTTATAATGAGTCTTATTTGAGTTATAATTAATGTAGGAAGGGACATCATCTAATTTCACTATATACCTAAAAGTCATGGAAAACAGACCCACTTCATCGTTAATCAGATCCTTATCAAGGTCTTTTAGACAGTGAGACTTGGATTTAACATTTAGAGGGTTGAGCAAGAGGGAAATGGATTTATATTTAGACAGCCAATTGTTGTTGTTATTCAGTCCCGAAATCATGTCCGACTCTGTGACTCCATGGACTGCAGCATGCCAGGTTCCCCTGTCCTTCACTATCTCCTCGAGTTTGCTCAGATTCATGGGCACTAAGTTGATGATGCTACCTAACCATCTCATCCTCTGTCGCCCCCTTCTCCTTTTGCCTTCAGTATTTCCCAGCATCATGGTCTTTTCCAAAATGGTACATTATTTCGAGAACATGAGAGATCTGAATAGAGTATAGGGTTTGCCATTTATTAATTGTGTGACTTTAGTCAAATTAGTCTCTTAGTGTCTTCATCTGTAAAATATGAATAATAGTTCCAGAATTTCCCCTTTTTGAGACTAAAATGTAATATGTGCAAAATTCTTGGCACAGGGCCTCATATCTAATACATTCTCAAAAAATATGTGCCTTTCAGCAATAAGTTGTGCTAGTTCTTCTCTGTTATTGTCTTGATCTTTGTCCCCTGGGAGTTTGAATTTTGCCATTTGGAGATGACCAGTGGGAGAGCTGGGCAAGGCATTAGGGGGCAGGAGGAAAAGGCAGAGTATTCATTTCCCCTGTTTTCTCCCTGCTTTGGCACTAGCTGCATTCTGCTTCTTATGGCCACAGCTCCTGTCCAGGGGTCCCCCTCCCATAGCCAGAATTCACAGTCAAGCTGACGTTGCTACCCCGTCAGGCCTAGGAACAGCAGTGGCTTTTCATCTCATGTTGCTTCAGGTGCTTTGTTCCTACTTGTTGCTGCTTGTTCTACGTGTTCCATCAACGTTTGTCAATTCCTTTCTATGTTTCTGCAAACAGTCCCTTGACTTAAGTCAGTTTTCTTCAGCTAAATCTTTTACATGTGCCACTAGTTCTTTTGCTGGGACTTTGACATATTTAAAGTAACGATAAAGACTTTAGACATAGAGAAGGGCATCTTTCTTGATGGCTCATGTTTAAATGTTGGGAAAAGTTAATACAAGATAGTCCTAAATATAATGGGAAGTTTACTGAGATGGTTTATTAGAGAGATGGTTGTGATGTAAACCCAGCTTTGAAGACTGGAGAGAGTTTGTTTAGAGGGCAGGGGGTAGTAAGAAA
This sequence comes from Ovis canadensis, assembly GCF_042477335.2. Taxonomy (NCBI): domain Eukaryota; kingdom Metazoa; phylum Chordata; class Mammalia; order Artiodactyla; family Bovidae; genus Ovis; species Ovis canadensis. The sequence continues at coordinate 39,325,782 of NC_091260.1, forward strand.
GAAGGGTGGAATGCTTTTCTAGATGCGTAAAATAGTGTCATATGGACAGTAGCAAAATAAGCCTGAGGACTAATGCGGGAAATAAGGAAATGTGACTCGCTGTCATGACTGGCAGTTTATGTTCAGAGGTTTTGGTAGGCAAATAATGGTCTTTCATATATCTTCATTTCCTAATCCCTGGAACTTGCAAATGTATCACTATATATGGCAAAAAGGATTTGGTATATATGATTAAATTAAGAATCTTGAGCTGGGGAGATTATCCTGGATTACTCAGGGGAGCCCAGCATAATTAGCATTTTCATATGAGGAAGGAAATAGGGTCAGCATCAGAGATGGAGATGTGATGAAGAAGCAGTCACAGGAAAGATCTGAAGATGCTACTTTACTGGCTTTGAAGATGGAGGATGGAGCCACAAGCCAAGGAATGCAGATTGCCTTTAACAATCTGAAAAAGGCAAGGAAATTGATTCTCCCCTAAAACCTCCAGATAAAAGGCAGCCCTGCCAACATCTTGATTTTAGCCCAGAGAGGCTTCTGACCCATAGAACTATAAGTGGTAAATTTGTCTTGTTTTAAGCCAGTAAATCTGGGGCAATTTGTTATGACTGCAATAGGAAACTGATAACAGGCATAGTAGGAGACAGAGGGTACTGGATTAGGGAAGACCCTGAAAGGTTGGTTGAGAATTGTAGATTTTATCTTATGGATAACATAGAGCCACCAAAGATTTTTGGCTAAAGACTAAAGTATGATAAAAACTATGTATTAGGAAGATTAATTAGAGGTTAAGTTCAGACTGAAGACAAGAAGATGAGTTCTACAGTACTGTGCATGGGTGGGTATGGTGATAAGACCCTAGATTATGGACTCTATGGATTGATGAGAAGTTTGTAAGGAAGCTGACAACATGATGGCTGACAGGATAACCAACAAAGGAAAAGAAGACATCAAATTTTAGATCCTTCTGTTATGGTGTGAAATGGGCATGAATATAACCCATAAGAAGGCTTCCCAGTTGGCTCTTTGGTGAACAATCTGCCTGCCAATGCAGGAGACCCAGGTTCTGTCACTGGGTCAGAGGATCCCCTGGAGAAGGAAATGGCAACCCACTCCAGTATTCCTGCCTGGGAAATTCCATGGGCAGAGGAGCCTGGTGGGCTTACAGTCTGTAGGGTCACAAAGAGTTGGATGCTACTGAAGAGATTTAGCACATATGCATTCATTACCTCCAACAGTTGCAGAAAACTAACAGTATACAACTTACAGCTGTTTTAAGCATAAGGAAATAAAGTAGTTGAATATATATATATATATATATACACACACATACACACATATACGAAATTGTAATTTGTTTACTTCTGTTTTTTTGCATTTCATTCTTTTCAGAGGATTTGCAAACCTTGTTTGATTATTTCTACATTGAAAGTTGCTCAGTTGTGTCTATCTCTTTGCGACCCCATGGAGTGTAGCCTGCCAGGGTCCTCTGTCCATGGAATTCTCCAGATCGAACCCAGGTCTCCCCCATTGCAGACGGATTCTTTATTGTCTGAGCCACCAGGGAAACCCAAGAATACTGGAGTGGGTCGCCTATCCCTTCTCCAGGGGAACTTTCAGACCCAGGAATTGAACAGGGGTCTCCTGCGTTGCAGGCAGATTCTTTACCAAGTGAGCTACCAGGGAAACCCATTTCTAAATTAGTGACTGCTTATTCAGTAAAATGAGAAAAGTACAACTTGAGTACTTAGTAAAACATTCAAATTTTGCACAACAACAACAACAACAAGATGCAAACAGCCTCCCAAAAAACTGAGTTGGAGAGGAATCATAGGTCAAATAGGCTTCCCTGGTGGCTCTAGTGGTAAAGAACCCACCTACCAGTGCAGGAGACAGGGTGAGACTTGGGATGAATCCCTTGGGATGATCCCCTGGAGAGTATGGCAACCCACTCAAGTATTCTTGGAAAATCCCATGGATAGAGGAGCCTGGCAGGCAACAGTCTGCAGCGTTGCATAGAATTGGGCACGATTTAACATGCATGCATACATAGCTCAACACGTGTAAAGGATAATGACAGTGGCTTACACAGTCAGCCACTCACTGACTGTAAAGCTGTTCAGAAGTTGACACTATTTGGATTATTGGCCCTTTTCACACAAAGCTTCAGCCATCTGCCTTTTCTTTCTTTCACCCTTGCAACTTTTCCTGCTCAGTCAGTAACTAGTAGAAAAGATCTAACTATCGGTTAATGATTTGGAAAATCTTAGAAAATGTTTTGATTCAACCTTTTTTCCGCCCTTAAGTTGAGCATAAGCTTGCATCTCCACTGTGCTTAAGTCTCCCCCCAAAGATACCTATTTATGCACAAGTAACAGTACTTTACTTTGTATTTTAAAAATTATTCTACTAATTCTCAAAGTAAATGTTCACTACTTCCTCAGTTTCAATATATTCCTTTTCCTGGGTGCTAACACAGAAACATCATTTCAGCACAAGAGACAACTTTGCTTTGCATTCTTCTCTTTCCTCCTTTGTAGGAGAAACTATCTTGAGTACATAACAGCAAGAATAATGTCCACTCTTGAGCAACCTGAAAGTAGAAACTCTATACACAGACACGAAAAAGGAAAGTAGAAGCCATCAGCAAAGTCCTAAAATACCATGTATATTGTAAAAAACAACTTTAATTTGAAAAGTCACTTCCACCTTGTAAAGTTTTCAGCACCGCTCCCCCCATCATTGAGGTGGGAGTGGGGGGAGGTTTTGAAACAACTTCAAAAGTAATTGACACCGAAAACCCAACGCAGAAAACTGCTTTCAGAGCTCCAACCTGCCCGGACTATCTGGAGCGCCCGAAAGTGGATCCGCGCTCCCTTCTCACTCCGGGCCGAAGCTCTGCGCGCTTCCCTCCCGGAGTCCCGCGCTCAGGAGATGCTCGGAGAAAAGCAGGGTCACTCACCGGAGAGGAGCCAGCAGTAGGCGACAGCGACCCCTGGGCTGGCGCGGCGCCGGGGGTCCATGACTGGAGTGGGCGCAGCGCCCGGGGCACGCGCGGGATCAGGGGCGAGGACTCGGCGGAACCGCGCGCAGGAGCCGCGTTGCTCGCCGCCGGCGGTCTCAGTCGCTGGCCGGTCGGCCCCGGCGCCCGGGGAGCAGCGGGGCGATTTCCTGTGTTTTCCACCAGTGCCTCTAAGTTCGGTTCACGCTACTCGCCTCGCAGATTGCCACATCGCCCCCCGCCTTCGTGCTCTGAAATCCCACTGGCAGCCTCCCAGGCTCTGTCTGAGACATGGACAAATAAAGCCAGCTTCGCGGGTCCTTGTTTAGGCTAAAGTCCACGAGCTGCGAAGCAAACCTTAAAGGGACATCTGCCTTTCATTGAGAGGGTGATCCGGCTCCCGGCGCCAACTCCCTAAGGTGGTAGGAACGCGGGCGAGGGCCGGCCCTTGCGGGGGTGTCGTTAGCCCAGTGGCTCCGCCTTCGCACCCCTCGCTTCTCCCTGGGTCTGGGCACCCAGGCGCTTTCAAAGTGCCGGCGCTCCTCGACCAGTAAGCGGCTTTCCTGAGGTCCGATTGCGTAGAAGGGATCAGTCCGTCTATAAAAGTGAGCGAATTTGGTTGCCGCGCGCCTCTCCTGCGGGCACTTGAACTTCGCTGTCCAGCCTTTTTGCACTCAAAGCGGGTGGGGGCGTCTACCCCGACACGCCCCTCTGAGGGCTTGGCTTTCCATAATCAGGGTTTGCTTCCTTTCTGCTGATTCGTGGTCACAGGGAGGCTTTTCTTCGGGCAAACTGTGATAGCTAGAGGAAAGGAGAGCTAAGACTGGGAGAAAAAGGGAAGGAGAAATGCAAGAGGGAATCTAGAGGGGAAGGAAGGGAGGAAAACAGCCTCGTTAAAAATGGAATGTGTGTGGGCTATTTGTTTAATCTCAATTAGGATGTTTGTACACTGGAAATTCAACCTAAGGAAGAATTTAGGGCACTTTTTAATTTCTTGTTGCTACAGACTTTAATAAATAAGAATGAATTAATTTGGGTACATGTTATTTACTCCACTTAGGAGTTTGCAGTGCTTCCGTTGTCGAGTTGTACATCCTCTAAGTCAAGAGCCACATCTACATGGTACCTTCGCCAAATAGGTGCTGTATTTAAATCAGCTATGTTTTAATGGTTTTGAGAATTTCAAAGAAGGGGAAGTAATGGATGAGTAGACTTGTGTTTACAGGTATAGTGTGTGTGTGTGTGTGTGTGTGTGTGTGTGTGTGTGGGGTGCACTCTCAGTGGCTCAGTCGTTTCTGACTCTGTGACCCCAAGGACTGTAACCCGACAAGTTCTTCTGTTCATGGAATTTTCCAGGCAAGAATACTGAAGTAGGTTGCCATTTCCTCCTCCAGAGGATCTTCTTGACCCAGGGATCAAATTCCCGTCTCCTGCACTGGCAGGTGGATTCTTTACCACTAACCTACCTGGGAAACCCCTTACAGGTGGTCAGTCAGTTCAATTCAGTCACTCAGTCATGTCCGACTCTTTGTGACCCCATGAATCGCAGCACGTCAGGCCTCCCTGTCCATCACCAACTCCCGGAGTTCACTCAGACTCGAGTCCATCGAGTCAGTGATGCCATCCAGCCATCTCATCCTCGGTTGTCCCCTTCTCCTCCTGCCCCAAATCCCTCCCAGCATCAGGGTCTTTTCCAGTGAGTCAGCTCTTCACATGAGGTGGCCAAAGTACTGGAGTTTCAGCTTTAGTATCATTCCTTCCAAAGAACACCCAGGACTGATCTCCTTTAGGATGGACTGGTTGGATCTCCTTGTAGTCCAAGGGACTCTCAAGAGTCTTCTCCAACACCACAGTTCAAAAGCATCAATTCTTTGGCGCTCAGCCTTCTTCACAGTCCAACTCTGACATCCATACATGACCACTGGAAAAACCATAGCCTTGACTAGACGGACCTTTGTTGGCAAAGTAATATCTCTGCTTTTGAATATACTATCTAGGTTGGTCATAACTTTCTTTCCAAGGAGTAAGCATCTTTTAATTTCATGGTTGCAAACACCATCTGCAGTGATTTTGGAGCCCCCCCAAAAAGACTCAATTATATGCACCTCTACTGGACTGGCTTCAATTTAACTACTAATTGAATATTTCTGTCTAGCAGGACTAGAGTTAGGCAGGACAAGAGTGCCACCCAAAGGAGGACTCATTGCCTGGAATACAGTACAGGTGACACAGTACAGAGAATCCAAGGAAAGGCAGGGAGAAAGCCACAAGGATGATTGAATAGGCTGCCAAATAGAAGATCGCAAGAGTAAATGTTGGAGAAGATGAAATTTAAGAAGTTTAATGAAGATAAAAAATTGGGTGGGTAGAGGTAAGATATTGATGTCCATCACATCTCAGAAAGGGACCTATCAGCCAGAGAATTCCTCTTCTAATTTATGAATGTGAAGTGATTCACTCCTTAGTAAGTATATTTAAAAATCCTGTAAGTCTGTAAAAAATTACATTGTGTTGGGCCATAGTTAAACCTACTAGGCAGTACTTGGGCTCCTTTGCATGCAAGCCTGCTAAGTCGCTTCATTCATGTCCAATTCTTTGCAACCCTGTGGACTGTAGCCCGCCCAACTCCTCTGTCTGTTAGATTTTCCAGGCAAGAATGCTGGAATGGGTTGTCATGTGTTCTCCAGGGGATCTTCCAGACCTGGGGAATCTTCCAGACCCGGGGATCAAACTCAACTCCCTTAAGTCTCCTGCATTGGCAGGCAGGTCCTTACCACTAGCACCACTTGGGAAGCTACTTTGCCTTCATTCAATGCTCTCAATATCACACTTTGACTTTCCAATCTCTCATTTTTGTTAACTTGATATTATCAACCTACTTCCTTCCTCTTTCTGGAAAAGTTCTGCCACAGAATGCCTTTCCTGTGTATATCTCATCTCTCTGTATAGTTTCACCTGCATCTTAGGCTTCTCATCATGACCCAAAGGGCTTTGCACTATACTCGGTAAATTCTAGTTAATTGACTTCTGCTTAGACTTTAAGGCTTCCCTGTGGCTCAGACGGTAAATAATCTTCCTGCAATGTGGGAGACCCAGGTTTGATCCCTGGATTGGGAAGATCCCCTGGAGAAGGGAATGGCAGCATATTCCAGTGTTCTTGCCTGGAGAATTCCATGGACAGAGGAGCCTGGTGGGCTACAGTGCATGGAGTCGCAAACCATTGGAGATGACTGAGCAAGTGACACTTTCAGTTTCACTTAGATATTAAAAATCATAATAAATATTTTCCCCCAAATATTTTTCCAAATTGCTCAGTTTTCAAAAATAGATAATAGTATATGTGGCCTGTATAATCAAAGCTATGGTTTTTCCAGTGGTCATGTACAGATGTGAGAGCTGGATCATAAAGAAGGCTGAGCTCCATAGAATTGATGCTTTCAAAGTGTGGGGCTGGAAAAGATTCTTGAGAGCCCCCTGGACTGCAAGAAGATCAAACCAGTCAATCCTAAAGGAAATCAACTCTGAATATTTATTGGAAGGACTGTTGCTGAAGCTGAAGCTCCAATACTTTGGCCACCTGATGCAAAGAGCTGACTCATTGGAAAAGACCCTGATGCTGGGAAAGATTTAAGACAAAAGGAGAAGGGGGCAGCAGAGGATGGGATGGTTAGAGTTCGTCACCGACTCAATGGATGTGAATTTGAGCAAACTATGAGAGATAGTGGAGGATAGAAGAGCCTAGCGTGCTACAGTCCAAGAGGTTTCAAAGAGTCAGACATGATTTAGTGACTGAACAGCAACAAAATATTTGTGTGTATGTGTGCATATAGGTATACAAACACATATATACACATGCATGTACATGTAAGGAATTGTAGAAAATTGCAATATATTCAATTAGAAAGAAATGGAAAGAGAAATTCTAAAATTATAACTAAGTCTATAGTTACTGAGAACTTTACCTTTCTTTGTGGGTGGGGGGGGAGTTGTTAATAAATACTTTGAATGTAAATATTTTAAAAATCTCCTCTAGGATTTACAGAATAATGGTGATAAACAGCACTACCAGTCCTGTGGTTTTTGAAGTTAATTTTCATATGTGTTATGAATCTTGTAGCTGTGTTTATCAGTCTTCATGTCAGGTTAATACAGTGCAGAGAGTGAGAAAACAGCTATTGCTGGAGAAGTTAATTTAGAATAAGTGTTCATTTTCTAAATTTCAATACTTCTAAACAAAAATCAATGTCAGAAAAGCTACTTTCTTAACGAGTTTTATCCTAACAGAAAGACATGCCACTGAGTGAACTGAGGCTTAGAGAAGATAAAAGTAGTCGTCACAAACTAGTAATTATATGAGGTTACTTGGTGGCTAATGTTAAATAAACTCTTCCCTGGGGACTCAGAAGGTAAAGAATCTGCCTACAATGCAGGAGACCTGGGTTTGATCCCTGGGTCAGGAATATTCTCTGGAGAAGAGAATGGCTACCCACTCTAGTATTCTTGCCTGGAGAATTTCATGTAAAGAGGAGCCTGGCAGACTACAAACTCATGGGGTCACAAGGAATTAGACACACTGAGTGACTAAGGCTTTCACTTTTCTCAATGTTAAGCTCTAGACTTTATGTTATATACTTTTCTAAGTGAGAAAATCTGATCAGATCTCTTAGAGTTTGGAAATATTGGTGAAAATAAAAAAATACAGTAAGAAGTTAAAGGCTGAACTGATTAAGAATTTGGAAAGTAGAGTCTGTGAAATGAAGCAAAAGTAATTGGGGTTGCCAACTAATAATTTCAAAAAAGAAAGATACTTCATTCCAAAGTATTCTCCTTGGAGCTTATCTAACGTATGAGTAAGATTACTGTAGGTTCTGGAGTTAAGACTGCATGGATTCAAGTCCTGGAACTACCATCTGGGAGCTGTATTACACAGGAAGAAATATTTGATTTCTCTAAGGCTCAGTTTTCTCAGAAGGAAAATGTGGATGAAAATATTGCTTATCCTTGAAGACTGTCTGTTGTGAAGATTAAATGAGACATGCCTAAAAAAGCATTTAGCGCAATGCCTAGTTTTAAAGTAAATGTGTAATAGAAATGAATCATTCTTCTCAGTGGTAGAAGAATTAGTATTAGATAGACATTGGAAACATAGGTCAGGGCCTCTGTGTGGTGGGCCCTATAGGAAGTGATGTCATTGGATGGGCATCAGAAGGGAACTTTAGTGTTTGGCTAAAACATTACCATCAACTCCTATTATTGTTTCTAAAATGTTCACCTTTAGAATATTTACTTTTGGATGAGGAAATTATCTTGAAAATATAAAAATTGTAAAACCTGTAAAATGGGCATACATTAAGACAGCAGAGAATGTCTAATGCTAATGCCTTTATGGCATTAGCAAGGATTTGCTTTTCAAATTACCTAGCAGTCAAAAAATTTTTTAACAAGAGAAGAAAATTTTCCCTAAGGGGTTAGAAATAAAAGAGAGTCTAGGGTTCTGCTTCTGGTGTATACCAGGGTTCTTTGGTAGTAAGATCATGGATTCTCAAGGCCACAACATAAAAAAGTTATCCCCCTCTGGGTACAAGAGTAGTGTCAATTTTACTCAATAATAAATAGCTTTTAAACTATTATATGTTAAAGTAAAATTTTTATAGGAAAAATACAAAATACTGTGTTTCGAAAAGTTAGAGGTTTCAAATACATTTTAAAGTAGCTTCAAGGGTGCTTTCATTCTCCCTCTTTGAGGATTTAGGGGAAGGTGTTTGTTTTTATAAAGATTTCATGATGATTCAGATTTTAAAATTTTACTATGTATGTGTTTAGAATAATAATGTCCAAAACAGAGATACTAATTCATGGGGCTAACCCATATGGGGAGCTTAATCTAGTTCAATAAATTTTGAGTTCCTGCTATGTATCAGACTCCAGGGTTATGCTCTGCTGAGGCAAAAATGGGTAGAACAGTTGTTTTTTTTTTTACTGAAAACCTGCTGTCCATTAACTTCTTTCACTTGTAACTAGGAACAGAAAGTAAGCAGTTTTGTCCTCAATTCTAACATTGGTATGTTTCATTTTAAGCTTGTTAAATTAAGCAATTTTGTGAAATTATCATATTCATTGTTGCTACCTTGACTTAAGAACCCATGATACTTCTTCCATGACCAAAATAAAGTCATGTTTATGATGACAGTGATGCGGGACTTGAACTTTACCACCAGCCAACCTTTTTTGGTCTTGTTATTGTGTAATGTTCTTGTGTGAATGTTTTTTCACTTAAAATATAAAAAGGTGTTCCTCCCGCTCTATTTCCTGGATAAGTCTGTGCCAGAAACCTGGTCCAAAGACATTTGGGCAATGGGTACTTATGAAAAAAGATCTGACTTTAGAATCCTGGTGAGGGACAGTTCTTAACACTGCAGTAAACTTCTCTAAAACTTGGCAGACTTCAACATGAGAGAGACAGTAAGACTACAGTGAAGGGAGTGAGGACCAGGGTGGTGCCCTGGCAAGATATTTAATTTGTGGCACTCTCTGACTCAGTATAACCACCACTCATGAGCAGTAACATTTTAGCTATGTTGCTGGATCCCTGAATTTGAAATGTGAGCTGATTATATTTTAAGATATTAGGCAATTCTAGAATTATTTGAACAACTTGATTTAATTATTTTCCTTTAACCAATTTCTAAAAAGTTAAATCAAGTAAATGGGCTCTACAATCCCAGGATTGTAGCAAACAAATGATTAGTTAGTAATCAAGCTAAGAACATAGGTATTTCTTATAATAGGACTGGTCAGTAGATATCTATATCTATGCTGAAGTGTGTGTGCTTAGTTCTGTCCAACTCTTCGATACCCCATGGACTGTAGCTCGCCAGGCTCCTCTGTCCATGGAATTTTCCAGGCAAGAATACTGGAGTGGGTAGCCATTCCCTTCTCCAGGGGATCCTCCTGACCTAGGGATCAAACCTGTGTCTCTTACACCTCTTGCACTGGCAAGCAGATTCTTTACCACTGTGCCACCTGGGAAGCCCCATATATCTGTATCTATATAAATACATCAAGAGAAAGAAAGCCTATTATTTTGCTCTAAAATAATATGTGGCTATTTCTCATTTTTTACTAGACCATAATCTATTATCAAGATAGTCATTTTTATTACCTGCAGACATGTGCCCCCATGTAATTCATTCATTCAAACATTTATGAAATTACTTCTGTGCAGCAGCAAGTCTTTTAAGTCCTGCAGATTCAGAGATGTTGAAGTGTGTGGCCCCGTCCTCAAGAAAATTCACAAGCTATCTAAATATATGCACAGAGTGATGTTTCTATGGTATCTGATGAACCCTAGAATGGAAGGTATTGTCAACAGAAAGAAAAAGAGTTTCAAAGAGATGGTGGCACTGGAATTTAGCCTTGCAGGAAGTGGGCAGAGGTTTCATAGATGGAGAAAAGGAGATGGGCATTCTAGACACAGGCGGCATGAAATGGATGAATACAATGAAATAGAAGTTAGGAAAGGCAAGTGAAATTGTGGCCAGATGTGAAAGAATCTTGGAAGGAGGCCATGGAATTTGGATTTCTTATAAGCAAAGAATATTTTCATAGTTCAGAATGACCATTCAAACATGTTTTTTACTGTTTTTGTTTTCTTTTATGCATTTTCTAAGGTGGCTTGATGTGATCTAATTTTGAAATATATTAGAGCAGATAAAATATATTAAAGCCATGAAGCACACTGTGGAACATTTTTTCCCCAGAATTTTTATGCAATGTCTTCTTTAAGGAAATATTATTATTATATATTATCAGTAAATACAGTTATATGCACTCCTAGGATAAAGGTGGAAGATTGAACATTGGTTGAACAAAACATGGAGAGCCAAGAAGAATATTTGGTTTTTATTTTAAAGTTTGAAGTTGATGAAAAATGAAACTACTTATCATGACGCCTAAAAGAAGTTTGAAACACTCCAAATTGGCACCATATATTAGGAACTTAAGTATTAGGAAAGATATACTACCAGTATTGGCCATTTTATTTTGGTCCCAATGTAGACGGATGGAATGAAGGCAGCCATGAACTCCTAATCATTGAAGATTTTGTTCTCTGGGGTGAGGACTGCCTTTAAAGGCCCTGCACTGAAAGAGGAGATGTGGGACTTTTCATGAAAGATAGCCATGACCAGCTGATTGCTCTCCAGGAAAGGAAACTGCAAAGCCAAGAGGATGGAGCCCGAGACTGGGAGTTAGAAGCCACTGAAGTTGCCAGGGTAGAGCAAGCAGGAACAGCCAAGTGTGAGTAGGCAATGAAGACAGCCTCATTGTGGAGCAAGTGTGGAACCGGATGCCTGAGAAAATTTAAAACAAAGGCCATAAATACCAGGATCTGCCCTGGGTTTTCTTTCATGTGTGCCCAGATGTGCTACAAACACACAGGCGAAGAGTTTAAAGTACCTACTATGGAGCTATGGCTAAATATATCTGAGCCATAAAAAGTAATAGGACAAGTAACTAATATTAAGTGTATTAGTAAAGCTCGTAAAGAAATGATAATGTTAATAAAATAATTATATCTGTATATTGCAGGAAAGAATTTCATAGTCACAGAAAAAGATGTATAAAAAAGGAGATTATTTTTATGAGACTAAATTTCTCTCTCAAGCCCTCAAATACAGAGAAGTAATTCAATGTTTTCTTCTTTTATTTTTTTCTTTCCTGGGAATGACTTTTTAAGATTTTTTTAAAATTTAATGCTTGCAGAGGGGAAAAGAGAAGTAGGAAAATATATGGCCAAAAGAATGGGTTTTCCTTTTCAGAAGAGCTACAGAAGGTTGTTCAACTCCTTGGATGAGAAAAGAGTTATAAAGGATATAAGAATGCAGAAAATTGGTGACTCCTGAAGTGGGAGAACTAGGCCTAGAATAACTGCAAAGAATGTTAATCTCTTATGATCTTATAATTTGTTTTTACTCTAACCACTCTTCTAGGAATACAGAAGTATAAAATCTTTTGATATAAATTCAATCTACCTAGAGTAACAATATTTAGATTTTCCTTATCATTTTTATAATACTTAGTTTTGAGATTATTATATTTTATTTTACTAGAAGTTAGGGAAAGTAAATCAGAATTTTCTACTTTGTGTTGATCAAAGTTAATTCTTCTGAGTAAAAGTCATATTTTTATTCCATGAAGATGTCTTAATGAAAAATTCATTTCATGTGAACTATGTTAATAGGTGTATGTGTGCAACATTAAAACAAACAACGGGGGAGAAGTATTTCTAGAATTATAGAGTATCTCCAAAATTCTGCTCCTCCATAAAGGTCATGAGAATACTGGTAAAAATTGTGAAAATAAACTTATTCAGCATTCTGCAGTTAATCAAAGAGTTGTAAATTTAAAAAAAAATTTAAGAAAAACAACAGAACCTTCAAAAAACAGCAGATTCTGTGGTGTGTTAATTTTGCGTATTTCCATCCCCTTCCTCCCATCTCTGTGGTACCCTGAAAGCAAATGGCCTCACAACTAGAGTAACTGAAAATTGGCAATCTAGGAGTCAGTGTATGTGGCAAAATAGGTTTGGACCTCCCCAGAATTCCTAACTCAAGAGAATCATTACTATTTGACCTGAATGCCAGTTTCCTGAGAGGTTCCATTTTCAAAATTTGTCTTTATTTGGTCTGATTCAGAGCTAGGTCTGTGAAAGTAACCCTATTCCAGGGGCATTTTTTTTAAAAAAAGTTCATTGGCCATCATTTTACATTACGGAGGTCTGAAGAAGCAACACCAGTTAGGCTAACAAGAGGCTGATGGAAATGCAAAAGAAAAAAAACAGAGAATAAGATGTTCATAGGGAAGTTTGAAAGGTTCCACATATTTCTGAGAATGTGCATGCTCTGGAAAGACCTGAGAAGGCTCCTTTCTCCGCCTCTGGCTGACTTTGAATCTGTGTGGTCAGGAAGTTAAGTCTAAGACAGAATCTTGAACTGTATGGTAGAGTTCTGAAGACTCACCCTAACATGCAGAGAGATCCCTTCAGCAAAGGTAGGAGATTTGATGTTTCAAGGTATTAAACAGAAATCTCCATTTAATCATTAAATTTAAAGCAAGTGACTTTAAGCTAACCAAGAAAAGACTTCAGTAGCCATAAAAAATGGACTTTACGGAATTACTCCAGGAAAGTCACTCAACAAACACACACAGAAGCAGCAGCATCAGTAACAATAGACAACAGTAACATACTCTAGAAAGTCAGCCGGTTTTCAGAATCACTGTATTATAATATTTTAAATGTCTGATTTCAACCAAAAAAGACACATAAATACAGGAAATAAACCAGCAATAGAAACCATCCCTTAGGAATCCTAAATGTTGGACTTACTAGAAAAAAAAAACAAACCTTCAAATCAGCTATAAAATGTACTCAAAGGAACCATATCTAAAGAATTAAATGAAAGTATGAGAATGATTTCTCATTCAATATAGGTAATCAGTAGAGGACAGATATTATTTAAAATTAAGAATTATGAAGGTGGTAAGTATAATAGCTGAAATAGAAGTCACTGAAAGTGCTTAATAGCAGCTTTGAACTGGCAGAAGAAAGAATGAGTGACATTAAAGAGTTTTCCAGTTGGAGGGACAGAACAACAACGAATACAAAATACAGAAAAACAAATAGTGTCTCAGAAACTTGTGCGATGCTGTCAAGTGTGCCAACGTCTCATGATAGGAGTCTTAGAAGAAGAGCAAGAAGAGGCCAGAAAGCATGTTTGAAGACATAATACCTGAAAACTTTCTATATTTGGTGAAAAATATTAATATTTACATTCAGAGAGTTTAATGAGTCAAGGAAGGAAAAAAACATCTAAGGAGATCTACACCTGGATTCATTAGTCAAACTGTTCAATGCCAAAAAAAAAAAAAAAAAAGAATAATGAAAGCAGTAAGATAAAAGTACTCATCGTATAAGAATACTGGACTGGGTTGCCATTTCCTTCTCCAGGGGGTCTCCCTGACTCAGGGATCAAACCCGCATCTCTAGCTCTGGCAGGTGGATTCCTTACCACTGTACTACCAGTGAAGCCCCACTCATAATATACAAGGCATTCTTAAGATTACTAACTTCTCTTCAGAAATCATAAAGGCCAAAATAGAATAGGGTGACATTTTCAAATTTCTGAAAGATTATTAGCCGTGTCTAGCAAAACTATCCTCAGAAAAGAGAGATAAATTTAGATATTCCCCAGTATAGAAATACTGAGATATGTGATTGCTAGCAGACCTGCCTGATGAGAAATACTAAGAGTCCTTCATTTTACATGAAGACAGTAGACAGTAACTCGAATTCACATGAAGGAATAAAGAACACCAATAAAGGTGATTATCTTTGTAACTGTGAAAGAGAATACAAATGTATTTGGTTTATTTTCTTTTATTATATTTAAAAGTAACTCTGTAGAATAATAATTATAAAACCATGTTGGTGAGCTTACAATTAATAAGATGTAATTTGTATAATAATAGTACAAAAGGGGAGGGAATGGAGCTATATTGGAGCAAAGTTTTTGTATACTATTGAAATTAACCCCGACTAGATTGTTTTAAGATGCTAATTGAAATTAATCCCTAGAATAACATGAAGAAAACAACTAAAAATATACATAAGAAATAACTGGGGAATTACTATAGTATACCATAAAAATAGCTATTTAACAAAACAGGAGATATTAATAGGGGAATAAAGGAAGTTTCTATATACCATACACAAAAATTAACTCAAAATGGGTCAGAAATCTAAATGTAAAAGATAAAACTGTAAAATACTTCATAGAAATGTAGTGGCAAATCTTAATGACCTTGAATTAGGCAAAAGTTTCTTGGATACTATACCAATAATACAAGTAATAAAAAAAAAACAGATAAATTAGACTTCATTAAAATGTAAAACCTTAGTGTTTCAAATGGCACCATCAAGAATGTAAAAAGAAAAAATATTTGAAAATCAGAAATCTGATAAGGGTCTAATACCTGGAACACATGCTTCTCTGGTGGATCAGTGGTGAAGAGTCAGCCTGCGATGCAGGAGATGTGTATTTGATCCCTGGTTGGGAAGATGCCCTGGAGGAAGAAATGGGAACCCACTCCACTATTCTTGCCTGGGAAACTGCATGGACAGAGGAGCCTGGCAGGCCACAGTCCATAGAGTTGCAAGAGTGGGACATGAATTAGCAACTAAAACCACCACCACCACCACTCAGAATACATAAGAAATTCTTACAACTCAAAAAATAATAAAACAACAACAAATAACCCAATTTAAAAATGGACAAAAGCTATAAATACAAATTTCTATAAAGAAGAGATAAACATAACCAATTGGTACATGAAAAGATGCTAAATATCATGTTATTGGCAAATTCACATCAAAACTACAATGAAAGAGTACTTCACACCCACTAGGAAGGCTATGATAGTAATGGGGCTGGCAAAAATGTGGAAGAATTAGCACTCATAGATTGCACAATGGTACAGTCAGTTTAGAAATATCCAAGATAATTGAAAACATATCCCCACAAAAACTTATACACAAATGTTCATAATAGTATTATTCAGAATAACCAGACAGTGATAACAACCAAAATGTCTATCAGCTGATAAATGGATAGATCAAATGTGGTATATCAATATACTGAGACATTCAGTTCAGTTCAGTTCAGTCGCTCGGTCGTGTCTGACTCTGCGACCCCATGAATCGCAGCATGCCAGGCCTCCCTGTCCGTCACCAACTCCCGGAGTTCACTCAGAGTTGTGTCCATCGAGTCAGTGATGCCATCCAGCCATCTCATCCTCTGTCGTCCCCTTCTCCTGCCCCCAATCCCTCCCAGCATCAGAGTCTTTTCCAATGAGTCAGCTCTTCGCATGAGGTGGCCAAAATACTGGAGTTTCAGCTTTAGCATCATTCCTTCCAAAGAAATCCCCGGGTTGATTTCCTTTAGAATGGACTGGTTGGATCTCTTTGCAGTCCAAGGGACTCTCAAGAGTCTTCTCCAACACCACAGTTCAAAAGCATCAATTCTTCGGCGCTCATTGCTAAGTCATAAAAGGAATAAAATATTAGTGTATGCTTCAACGTGAAAGAACCTTGAAAACTTACTAAATGAAAGAAGCCAGACACAAAAGGCCATGTACTGTGTGATTCCATTTATATGAATTGTCCCGAGTAGACAAATCCATAAAGAAATAAAGTGGTTTCCAGGGGCTGGAGGATGAAAGGCATCAGGAATGACTGCTAATAACTAAGGGAATTCTTTTTTTGATGGATAAAAATATTCTAAAATTAGGTAGTAGAGATGGTTGCACAACTCTGAATATTTTAGGAACCATTGGAATTGAACACTTAAGAAGGGTTCATTTTATGTTTTCTCAATAAAGCTGTTAAAAAATAATACCTTGCTAATTATCATAGTGGGTGAGTAGGTACCTAGAGGCCTAGTCTACACTCATAGTGGTAGGATTAATGAAAAATGAATTCTTTAACTTTTGATAAAACTAACTACGCCAAATGTCTACACTGACATATTAGAGATAATCAGTGATTCACAGTTGCCGCCCATTACGATTTTTGGTAAAGTGTAGAGATTTTAGGGAGAAGACAATGGCACCCCACTCCAGTACTATTACCTGGAAAATCCCATGGATGGAGGAGCCTGGTAGGCTGCAGTCCATGGGGTCGCGAATTGGACACGACTGAGTGACTTCACTTTCAGTTTTCACTTTCACCCATTAAAGAAGGAAATGACAACCCACTCCAGTATTCTTGCTTGGAGAATCCCAGGGACAAGGGGAGCCTGGTGGGCTGCCATCTATGGGGTTGCATACAGTCGGACATGACTGAAGCGACTTAGCAGCAGCAGCAGCAGCAGCAGAGATTTTAGAGCTGAAAACTTGATTGTAAATTGTAGTCCAAAATATTCTGTAGTGATGTGGCTGCTATGCATATAGATGCAGAACAAGTGACAAATATGTTCTTTTTCAGTACTCAACTTGATACATGTAAGAATTCTAGAGAACCAGGTGAAGTACTATACTAGCAATGACTGCAAAACAGAAAAAGCAAACCACCAGACTTCTTCAAAATAAACGCTTTTGTTTAAATGATAGTGATTGGTTTCTTATTTGGGTGTCACTAAGCCAGGAGGACCCCATGCCCAAAGGGCGGCAGCCAAGAGTAGTTACCCCACGTCCGAGGTCAGGGGCAGCGGCTGAGAGTGCCAAGCTACGATGGCGCAGGAACGGCCGAGAGGAGCCACCCTGCGCCCAAGGCCAGGGTTGGCAGCCAAGAGGCCTATCCCGCATCCGAGATCAGGGGCGACAGCTGAGAGGAGCCACCCCGCACCCGAGGCCAGGCGCGGCGGCTGGGAGGAGCCACCCCGTGTCCAAGGAGCAGTGGCTGCACGGGCACAGGAGGGCCTAGAGGAGCTATCCCATGTTGAAGGACAGGAAGGGCGGTGGTGGGGAGACACCCCTCATCCAAGGTAAGGAGCAGCGGCTGTGCTTTGCTGGAGTAGCCGTGAAGAGACCTCATGCCCAAGGTAAGAGAAACCCAAGTAAAATGGTAGGTGTTGCAAGAGGGCATCAGAGGGCAGACACACTGAAACCATACTCACAGAAAACTAGTCAATCTAATCACACTAGGACCACAGCCTTGTCTAACTCAATGAAACTAAGCCATGCCTGTGGGGCAAGCCAAGACAGGCGGGTCATGGTGGAGAGGTCTTACAGAATGTGGTCCACTGGAGAAGGGAATGGCAAACCACTTCAGTATTCTTGCCTTGAGAACCCCATGAACAGTAAGAAAAGGCAAAATGATAGGATACTGAAAGAGGAACTCCCCAGGTCAGTAGGTGCCCAATATGCTACTGGAGATCAGTGGAGAAATAACTCCAGAAAGAATGAAGGGACTGAGCCAGAGCAAAAACAATACCCAGCTGTGGATGGGACTGGTGACAGAAGCAAGGTCCGATGCTGTAAAGAGCAATATTGCATAGGAACCTGGAATGTCAGGTCCATGAATCAAGGCAAATTGGAAGTGGTCAAACAGGAGATGGCAAGAGTGAATGTCAACATTCTAGGAATCAGAGAACTAAAATGGACTGGAATGGGTGAATTTAACTCAGATGACCATTATATCTACTACTGCGGGCAGGAATCCCTCAGAAGAAATGGAGTAGCCATCATGGTCAACAAAAGAGTCTGAAACGCAGTACTTGGATGCAATCTCAAAAATGACAGAATGATCTCTGTTCATTTCCAAGGCAAACCATTCAGTATTGGAGTAATCCAAGTCTATGCCCCAACCAGTAACACCGAAGAAGCTGAAGTTGAATGGTTCTGTGAAGACCTACAAGACCTTTTAGAACTAACACCCAAAAAAGATGTCCTTTTCATTATAGGGGACTGGAATGCAAAAGTAGGAAGTCAAGAAACACCTGGAGTAACAGGCAGATTTGGCCTTGGAATGCGGAATGAAGCAGGGCAAAGACTAATAGTGTTTTGCCAAGAAAATGGACTGGTCATGGCAAACACCCTCTTCCAACAACACAAGAGAAGACTCTACACATGGACATCACCAGATGGTCAACACCAAAATCAGACTGATTATATTCTCTGCAGCCAAAGATGGAGAAGCTCTATACAGTCCACAAAAACAAGACCGGGAGCTGACTGTGGCTCAGATCATGAACTCCTTATTGCCAAATTCAGACTCAAATTGAAGAAAGTAGGGAAAACCGCTAGACCATTCAGGTATGACCTAAATCAAATCCCTTATGATTATACAGTGGAAGTGAGAAATAGATTTAAGGGCCTAGATCTGATAGAGTGCCTGATGAACTATGGAATGAGGTTCATGACATTGTACAGGAGACAGGGATCAAGACCATCCCCATGGAAAAGAAATGCAAAAAAGCAAAAAGGCTGTCTGGGGAAGCCTTACAAATAGCTGTGAAAAGAGAATTGAAAAGCAAAGGAAAAAAAGATATAAGCATCTGAATGCAGAGTTCCAAAGAATAGCAAGAAGAGATAAGAAAGCCTTCTTCAGTGATCAATGCAAAGAAATAGAGGAAAACAACAGAATGGGAAAGACTAGAGATCTCTTCAAGAAAATTAGAGATACCAAGGAAACATTTCATGCAAAAATGGGCTCGATGAAGGACAGAAATGGTCTAGACCTAACAGAAGCAGAAGATATTAAAAAGAGGTGGCCAGAATACATGGAAGAACTGTACAAAAAAGATCTTTATGACCCAGATAATCACGATAGTGTGATCACTTATCTAGAGCCAGACATCCTGGAATGTGAAGTCAAGTGGGCCTTAGAAAGCATCACTACGAACAAAGCTAGTGGAGGTGATGGAATTCCAGTTGAGCTGTTTCAAATCCTGAAAGATGATGCTGTGAAAGTGCTGCACTCAATATGCCGGCAAATTTGGAAAACTCAGCAGTGGCCACAGGACTGGAAAAGGTCAGTTTTCATTCCAATCCCAAAGAGAGGCAATGCTAAAGAATGCTCAAACTACCGCACCATTGCACTCATCTCACATGCTAGTAAAGTAATGCTCAAAATTCTCCAAGCCAGGCTTCAGCAATACGTGAGCCATGAACTTCCTGATGTTCAAGCTGGTTTTAGAAAAGGCAGAGGAACCAGAGATCAAATTGCCAACATCCACTGGATCATGGAAAAAGCAAGAGAGTTCCAGAAAAACATCTATTTCTGCTTTATTGACTATGCCAAAGCCTTTGACTGTGTGACTCACAATAAACTGTAGAAGATTCTGAAAGAGAATGGAATACCAGACCGCCTGACCTGCCTCTTGAGAAATCTGTATGCGGGTCAAGAAGCAATAGTTAGAACTGGACATGGAACAACAGACTGGTTCCAAATAGGAAAAGGAGTACGTCAAGGCTGTATATTGTCACCCTGCTTATTTAACTTCTATGCAGAGTACATCATGAGAAACGCTGGACTGGAAGAAACACAAGCTGGAATCAAGATTGCTGGGAGAAATAATCAATAACCTCAGATATGTAGATGACACCACCCTTATGGCAGAAAGTGAAGAGGACCTAAAAAGCCTCTTGATGAGAGTGAAAGTGGAGAGTGAAAAAGTTGGCTTAAAACTCAACATTCAGAAAACAAAGATCATGTCATCTGGTCCCATCACTTCATGGGAAATAGATGGGGAAACTGTGGAAACAGTGTCAGACTTTATTTTTTTTGGACTCCAAAATCACTGCAGATGGTGACTGCAGCCATGAAATTAAAAGATGCTTACTCCTTGGAAGAAAAGTTATGACCAACCCAGATAGCATATCGAAAAGCAGAGACATTACTTTGCCAACTAAGTTCCGTCTAGTCAAGGCTATGATTTTTCCTGTGGTCATGTATGGATGTGAGAGTTGGACAGTGAAGAAGGCTGAGCATTGAAGAATTGATGCTTTTGAACTGTGGTGTTGGAGAAGACTCTTGAGAGTCCCTTGGACTGCAAGGAGATCCAACCAGTCCATTCTGAAGGAGATCAGCCCTGGGATTTCTTTGGAAGGAATGATGCTAAAGCTGAAACTCCAGTACTTTGGCCACCTCATGCGAAGAGTTGGCTCTTTGGAAAAGACTCTGATGCTGAGAGAGATTGGGGGCCAGAAGAGAGGAGGACGACAGAGAATGAGATGGCTGGATGGTATCACCAACTCGATGGACGTGAATCTAAGTGAACTCCGGGAGTTGGTGATGGACAGGGAGACCTGGTGTGCTGCAGTTCATGGTGTTGCAGAGTTGGACATCACTGAGCGACTGAACTGAACTGATTCAATAGTAATAATTAGAACAAAGTGAGAGGCAATATAAAACTCATCCAGAGTATCTCTGTTGACCACAGAATATTAAGGTACTTGTATGAATTAGAAAACAATATATATAGGGTGTATTCAGCGAAAAATGCTCTAGATATCAAATGAAACCATGGGCAAAATGAACATTACAGGCAAATGCTGTCCATTTACTCTCAGCCTTGCCACTGAATCTGTGGTTATAACTATCTCAATGAAGTAAGTTTTCCTAAACTTGAAAATAGGAAGAAATACTGGAAATAAAATTCCGACAAATAAGCAGCTTCTCAGTTCAGTTGCTCAGTTGTGCTGACTCTTTGCGCCCCCCTGAGCTGCAGCACGCCAGGTTCCCCTGTCCATCACCAACACCCAGAGCTTGCTCAATCTCATGTCCATCAAGTCGGTGATGCTGTCCAACCATCTCATCCTCTGTCTCATCCCTTCTCCTCCTGCCTTCAATCTTTCCCAGCATCAGGGGGTCCTTTCAAATGAATCAGTTCTTTGCATCAGGTGGCCAAAGTATTGGAGTTTCAGCTTCAGCATCAGTCCTTCCAATGAATATTCAGGACTGATTTCCTTTAGGATTGACTGGTTTTATCTCCTTGCAGTCCAAGGGACTCTCAAGAGTTTCCTCCAACACTGCAGTTCAAAAGCATCACTTCTTTGCCACTCAGCATTCACGTCTACAGGTCTATAAACGACTCCAGAAATTTTTGACCCTTATTTAAAAGCAATTAAATAGAATTCAAAGTTGATAAAATGAAATAGACTTGAAATTACTGTATCTATATTTAGGGGAAGAGCTCAAGATTTTCTTACAATTTAAAAAAAGGAATACTTGACTATTCTCCAGTCAAAAACTAATAATCAGTAAATTAAGTAAGAATGATTGTGTCCTAACATATAAAACACACATATAACCATGCACATGTGTGTAAACACACACACAGACCCAAACACACATCCCAGTACATCATCCAAAATATGATACTGCAGAAACACAAGCTGAGGTTAAGAATGCTCAATTCAATATATATGTGGCTGTTCACTATATTTTATGCTTTTGCTTCTTTATTGCCTTTACATTTCAGCTTCACAGACTTCTAAGTGATACTTTCTTTCATCACTATTTGCAAAGACTTAGTTTCCTTTGAAATTTAAGAGGAGTTATGACACTTCATAAACATTCACAGAAGGAAATCTTAATAATTATTATTTGTATGGTTTTATAATTAGTGAGAATTGTTCCATTTATTGTTATATTTTTTCCCTTTTAGCCTTATACTTGAGTTTCACAATGTCCCCATTAGGAAGACTGGCTGGGTATCTAATTTAGTTTTCAGAAATCTGGAGCCATGCAACAAGTGGACATGCCAAGACTGAACTAACACCACTAACTCTGGTGTGTGTGTGTGGTTTTTTTTTTTTTTAAAATTCTGTGTACTCACAATTTGGGAACATTTTAAAGAGAATTTTTAAGAAAATTTATTTTATGTTAACTTGGTATTTTAATTTTTGTCTGTAGTAAATAACACACAAAATTTAGAGTAAATCTCTAGGACACATCTGTTTCCTGTTCATTGTGCACGTCAGATTATAAGCTTTTGGAATGAAAAGTGGCATTTGAAAGCCTCAAGAAATGACGATAGCAGCAGTGATGATGTTTTTCAGCTCTCACTAGTAATGTGGGAAGTGATTATTTGTTTTCAAAAGCTTTTATAAAATAAAGCAAATCTTAGAATGTATTCAGTTAGGAAATAAATCTTGACATTATATGGTTTCCAATAGCAATAAATAAGAGT
The DNA here is from genome assembly GCF_042477335.2 of Ovis canadensis. NCBI lineage: Eukaryota > Metazoa > Chordata > Mammalia > Artiodactyla > Bovidae > Ovis > Ovis canadensis. The sequence continues at coordinate 39,348,474 of NC_091260.1, forward strand.
TTCAACAAAGACGTTGGTGATTTTTTTTTCAAATATTAACATTTCTTAAGTACTTGTCCAGGTTGTTTTTAAATTTTATGATATAGTTAAAAACTGATGTCTGCATGTGTGCAAAATATATTACTCCATCTTTTGGGTAATACAAGTGGTTGAAGTACCTTAACACATATTTCACCTAAATAGCTGCACCGCTTTTAAATAACCTTATATTTGGGCAGGTTCCTAACTTTTGATTTGGAAGAAAATCTATTGAAGTTTGTCCTTTGATATATTAAGAAACATAGTTTTTTATCTTAAAAAATCTAAAGGAAGAATTTGAGAATTAGAATTCCTTTAATGCGAAAGCATATCTGCCTTATTTGTTACTTATCAAATCTATTTATTGCTTATCAAACATTAAGAAGTAAAAAAAAAAAGTTACTAAGATAAAGAAGAAATTTCCTTTCTATCCCTTTTCTATCCCTTCCTTCCCTTTCTCATTTCCTTAAAGGAAAGTTTTCTGCAATTTTTGGTTCTTTTCTGTAGAAATCAAAGATCCTTCACTGGGAATGAGGTCTTTCTGGTCACATAAATAAACATATGTGTGTAAATATCAGATAACAGAAGCTACAACCAGCTAGGAGTTCAAATAGAATTCAATAACTTGGCATAATTCAATAAAGTTTGCAGAAATATGTAGTTAGGGCTGAGGAAACCAGCAAGGCATGTCTGATTACAAATTATTCCCACTCCTAGGTATAAATGAAGGAGATGGCATTACCAGTGAGAATTGGGGTCTTGGAAATGGGTTGGTGTCCAATAGCAGGAGGCAGCCTGGAGTGGGGTGGAGATGGAGGTAAAACGTAGGGTGAGAAGGAGCCAGGATGGGCACAAGGAAGCATCTTCCTTCTCCATTTTTCTCCCCTCCAGTATCCTGCCAAAGGCTCCTATTGGTCTTATCCTCAGAGGGCAAGGGGACCTTGGAGATGCCATCTATAGGGGTCAGTCTCCATGGAAAACAGAGCAGAGAAGGAAACGGCAGAGAATGTATCTGGGAAATGATGGGAGCAAATGGTAAATAACCAGTCTTCATCTCCAGTGTTTCATTTTCTTAGTCTGACTGCCCAAACTGTCAGGTGAGTCGAACTCTCACTGCTTTGAGAATACTCACATAACTGAACATTCCTTCCCCAAAGGCAAGGATGCTGCTCTCTCAGTGGGACCACCCGACTTAAGCAAACAAGACCTTCCTCTGTCCCTGCTCTCAACCCCTAGACTCCATATCATTGGTGATGGTAATTGGGGTGATGAGAGTTTTCTAACATGTCTTTCTGATTTTAGGCTCTCCATGTCCTGAGTTAATTTATGAGAATGAAACAAACTTGGGTCATAATCTTGGAGAATTCCTGAGGGTTCTCGTATGGAGCTGGATCTTGATGTGTACATCTCTGTCAGCTGACCTCAATTAGATCAGGACTTTGATGATCATATTGGCTCAAACCTTGAGGCTGATGGCAGTCCCCAGGGACTCTGGCTGTGCTCAAAGTGCTGGCATGCATATTCCAGTCAGATAAAAGTTCACCAGCCCAGGAGGGCCCTTGTCTAAAACTCTGAAAGCTTAGGTTTCTATAGAAAGTGTAAATCTTTTGAAACCAAATTTATTGTTCAACCTTAATTAACACTAGAGGTTCAGGCCATATACAATCTCCAGTATGGTGAAAAAGTGTATTTGAAATAAGTGTCCTGTGTTACCTTGGAATATAGCTCTGGTTCTTATTTTTGGGCTTCCCTGGTAGCTCAATGATAAAGAATCTGCCTGAGGAACCTGGCTTGTTGCAGTCAATGAGGTCACAAGAGTCAGACATGACTTAGTAACTAAACAACAACAACAACTGGTTCTCATTTTAGGAAAGAAAACTCTCGTCAAAAAGCACTGGAGTTGCCCTTAAAATGCATCTGTTTGGTATCATGTAAACATGGACTAATATGAAGATGGTGGTGGTGGTGGTTTAGTTACTCAGTCATGTCTGACTCTTTGCAACCCCATGGACCATAGCCTGCCACGTTCCTCTATCCATGGGATTCTCCAGGCAAGAACACTGGAGTGGGTTGCCATTTCCTTCTCCAGGGGATCTTCCCGACCCAGGAATAAAACCGGGGTCTCCTGCACTGCAGGCAGATTCCTTACCAACTGAGCTACAAGGGAAGCCCAATATGAAGATAATTAAATATTATTGAACATTATTAATGAATCTTATTTCTCATGTTTAAAGTGTACTTAAATTCATGTCTTTAGGAGGTCAGGGAGAAAATTATGGCCAATGCATGGGAATTAACTGCTACATCTGACTGAGTGCCACTATTAGTCCAGTGAGATGCAATTTTTCTAGGAATTAAATACTTTCAAAATATAGAGAAAATCATGACTGGTACTGTGATTGCTGTTATTAATACTATAGTGTGTCCCTCTGTGGTTTCCTTTTATGTCAAAAATATAGTGTTAAAGTCGAAAAAATACAGTAAGAGAATGCTTAAAGAGAAAAATTGAAACCTACAAATAAACAAAATAAGGATAGTAGATTGTTCTGCTGTTTAATGATCTTCCTTTGAGATTTTGGTACACTTGATGGCTCAGTGTACCCCTAATTATCTTGCCTGTCAAGATACGTATAGGAGAGGATCACAAAATATCACCAGAAACCCTCTGTTTAAATCCAAATTTTTATTGGTTCATTATCATCACATACTATGAGGCCCTCTTTTAAGTGCTGGAGTAGGGGTAGGAATGGGGACATTTGCAGTAAGGGGAGTTCTGGTTGGTGAGAAGACAGATCAAGGGGGTCAATGGAGATCAGTGCTGCCTAAATGTCCCACTGCTCGCTGTGAGAGCACAAGTGAGGAACAATAAGTATGTTTTCTAAGTAATCGAACAAGGTGGGTTATGAAATGTTCCCATGCAAGAGTAGGCATCTGGAGCTTTTGTTTCAATTTTGAAAAATCTAGAGGGCATTGAGAAGACAAATTAGTGCTGTCATTTCATTTGGATGAAGTTGATAAAGAGCTGAACTACCAGGGGAGGAACACAGAATAGGTCAGAGGGTCAGAGAACAGCTGGGGGTAGAAGGGCTTCTTTGCTTAAATATATATATATATATATTATTTACTCATATATTTATACTCACACATACATACATATACACACATATGTCTATCCTTTAAATATGGCTATCAGGAAGCACTTCTGTTAAAAAGATACTTGTTACTTTACAATACTGTATTGGTTTTGCCATACATCAACATGGATCCACCACGGGTGTACATAAGTTCCCACTCCTAAACCCCCCTCCTATCTCCCTCCTCATACAAAAAAAAAAAAAAAAGAAAAATCAAAGGTATCCCCAGAGGCTAAACAACAACAACAACAACAACAACAAAAGATACTTGTTATTCAAGAACATACAAGAAGTCTTTAGAATTTAAACAGCAGGGAGTATATGGGAAGTCTGTGCTTTTATTTCTTGATTCAGTGGTTTAATAATACTCTGCGAAGTGCCTGCTATATGCTAAATATTATAAGCCACTATACAAATATGTATTACTTCGTATCAGTTTTTTCTCTAGTTCACAACTTTTAATTGAATAGGAGTCTTCATGCCTGTAGGTGTGTGTATGTTTTAGGTATTTTGTTATATACAAAAGGAAAGAATCATCAATGTGTTTCGTAAAGATAACTTTCCTAGAAAAAAAGCCATGACCTGCTGAAAAAGTTTTGGACAGCCAACACAAAAAAAACAGCCTTGTAAACAAGGGTTTCTGGAAGTTTGATATACAAGGTCCTCCACCCATTTTCCTGTCACACAGGATGTAATGGCTTTTGTTGAAATGCAGTGTGACACTGACTAACTGGCAGTCACTGAATACGCTGCTTATTATTTGGATTGCTCTACAGAGCTCCATTTACAGGAAATCAAATGACCTTCACTAGATAGAATGCATTGATGTCAAATAAAGCAATGTAAGGTTTTGTTGTGAAACTATTCAATCATAGAGATTAATATTTCATACATGCCAAGAACAGCTTTATTCTTAAAAGTCTGTGTTCATAGTTTAGGTGCATATTTAATCACTTTCTATAATTCACAGTTAAGATCCATGATGCCTCACTTAATCATTGCCTCCTAACATAATTTTTGCTAGAATGAGTTGTCATTTAATAGAGGAACTTCTTTAGAATGTTGATGACTTTTCGGGAGTGCAATGATAGATTTTAGTCTAATAGCTTCCTCAAGTCACTTTATATTGTTATCAATAATTTATCGAATTTTATTTTTGGATAAATTAAATAATGCTATTCATAATTTTATCTTCTGTATTACATGTGTTATACATGTTATACATTATATATGTGTTACAATGGAGTTTTGTTTTTTGAACCATGAGTTAATAAGAGTGGTTAATTATATCTGTTTTCTTGTTGACCTTGACCGAGTCAGTAACTGTGGGACAAGATTGGATACAGACTTAAGATGATTCAATTTTATGTGCTATATTCATCGAGGACTATTTTTCTTTAGTTAAGTGACTGTTGCTCTTAGGTAGGAGGGTTCGTACACATATTCATTCATTTGTTTATTCATTTTATCTTTAGAACTCATTGAACACCTACGAAATCCCAAGCCATTCTCAGGTAGAAATAGGGTAGACATGGCCCCTGCCCTCATGAAGCATATCATTTGTTGGGAGGAGATAAGTGAATAAATGAGCAAATGTGTCACATAGGAGTAAATATTACCCAGATAATTACAATGACTGGTGACTACTTCATTTGGATAGTCAGAAAAGACTTGTCTGAGGAAATGACATTTGATCGGTCTTTTGAATGACGAGAAGCCAGCTATGTGAAATTCACATGATGTAAACCTAAATTTGTATGAAGAAACAAAAGTAAACTTTAAATTCAATGTGTTCACCTTTGGCCAGGAAGACTGATGAATGTGTGTAAATACGGAATGGAAGTGACATTGGAAAAATAAATCCAGGAGTAAGCTGCCTTGCAGGTGAGCTGTTGCAGAGATCAGTGCAAAGTAAGAGTGAACCATGACATGAATACATTGAAGTTGTAGAAAGAAGAAGAACATGAGGAGAACAGGAAAATTAAACAGCAATTCCCCCTTATTTCTCATGTCTCCACTCACTGGGCATGAAGATGCAGATGATTAACAAAAGGTTATTTTGGCCAAGTGCGTGTATGCTCAGTTGCATCTGACTCTTTTTGACCCCATGGGACTGTAACCCACTGGGCGCCTCTGTCATTGGGATGTCCTAGGCAAGAATCCTGGAATGAGTTGCCACTTCCTCCTCCAGGGATCTTCCTGACCCAGGGATATCCTGCATTGGCAGATGGATTCTCTACCATTGAGCCCCCTGGAAATTCCAGTTTGGACAAGTAGCGTGGGCTATTTGTTGGTGTAGTAGCATCATTTTATTCAGAATTTAGCACTATATTCTACATTACAGAAAGTAACTTTAAAGACTCAAAATAGGTATGTATGTCTAAAAATTAAATATTTAAACCACAGGAATGGGTGACAATCTAGTTGTACACATTCTGAGTCCTTCCTTTCACAATTGATTATTTTGGAAGAATGCTAGCATGCAGGTGTAAAAATACCAGTTTCTCTTCCATCTTGTGACTTCTTTATCTTTTGCATAAATCTCAGTGTGAGCCCCAAGGCTTATTAGGATACATTTTCCATCTCAGAGTTGTGTCTAACTGGCTCCTTATAATTAGACAAAATAAAATCACGTGAACAAACTTGGTCATTGAATGGAATGCATAAGACTCAAGTAAGAAAATCTATGGGGCTTCCCCGGTGGCACAGTGGTAAAGAATCTGCCTGCCAATGCATAAGATGATGCAAGAGCTTGGCAGGCTACAGTCTATGGTGTAGTAAGCATACACATACACAAGAAAATCTATGGGTCAACTGGTTTCTGATTTCTTGTTTGAGATACATAAACTGAGGTTACAGAAAAATCAAGCAAGTAAAGTTGAATTTAGCACCTCCAGACAGAATACAGAACACTAATGTGAAGTATCCAGAAAAATAAGTCTGGCCTTTAGAAGTGAAGTTCAGAATTATTAATATTTTGAGAACTTGTGGGTTCAGTTTGTGAATGTGAAAGTGTTAGTTGCTCAGTCGTGTCTGATTCTTTGCCACTCCATGGACTGTAACCCTGCAGGTTCCTCTGTCCATGGAATTCTCCAGGCAAGAATACTGGTGTGGGTAGCCATTCCCTTCTGCATGGGATCTTCCCGATTCAGGAATAAAAACCAGGTCTCCTGGGTTCAATGTAAAATGTCTGTTTATGAGAATTATCTTTAAGGTAGCTTACTCCAGAAAAAAGGAAAGGGAAAGACTTTTTGTTATCTTAAGCAGAAAAAAATATCTTGTAATATTCCATTCTAGAACTCTGGGCTACATCTGGAGTGATGGATAGTAAAGCATCTTTGTGTGCTTTTGTTGAGTAAGTGATGTTTTTTAAATTACCAACTCTTTGCTCAGGAAATGTTTACTTTAATGATCTTCATTGCTCCCCTCATGAAAAAGAAATCTATACAATACAAATTAGACAATAAGTAAAAAATAAGTACATAGTCTTGCTATCAAGTGATAACTCATTAGTGACATTTAAGGCTTTTAGAACTTATTTTGATACATATATGAATACAAGGATATTTATTAAATGTGATCATTGTATGCATGCTATGTTTTTATAATCAATTTTTGTATTATGTAATTTCACCATGTGAATATATGGTGAATGTATTTATTATGAATATATTTTATGTCATTGATTATACATTGACATCATTTTTATTATATTTTATTACATATTATAGATTTACTGTGTCTGCTTCTGTTGGTCACTTTTAAGTAATTGCCAATTTTTGTTGTTAAAAACAGTATTTTAATAGACCTTATCAGAGGTAAACTGCAATAAAAGCGCATGTGGTGGACGTTTATCCAGTCCAAGTCAGTAAAAGTTCCTCAGAAGCTTATAACCCTAAGTTGACACATAAAAGCTGAGACCTGAGAAGCCGATCTGTAAATGTTGAGGAAAGATAAGATCAGAGTTTAATGTCCTTTTTCTTTATACTTAATCTTTCTTTAATCATTAACTTAGTAGAACATTGTTTCAATGCGTTCTTCTTCTCTCTGACCTTCAGAATCAGAAATAAAGACTTCTACTTTTTTCTCTCTTTTTCTGCCATATTAGTAACAATGTGTCAAAGTGTTAGTCACTCAGTCGTGTCCGTTTTGACCCATGGACTGTAGCCTGCCAGGCTCCTTTTTCCATTCGATTTCCCAGGCAAGAATATTGGAGCGAGTTGCCATTTCCTTCTCCAGGAAATCTTCCTGACTCAGGAATCACACTTGGGTCTCCCACATTGCAGGCAGATTCTTTACCATCTGAGCCACCACGGAAGCTTACATTAGTAACAATGTATAGGTATAATAATTCTCCTTTCTTTCAGGATATAATTGAATAAATATTATACAACCAAATTGCTTGTATTGCTATTTTTGTATTAGCTTATATGCCAAAGCCTTTGACTGTGTGGATCACAATAAACTGTGGAAAATTGTGAAAGAGATGGGAATACCAGACCACCTGACCTGCCTCTTGAGAAACCTATATGCAGGTCAGGAAGCAGCAGTTCAAACTGGACATGGAACAGCAGACTGGTTCCAAATAGGAAAAGGAGTACGTCAAGGCTGTATATTGTCACCCTGCTTATTTAACTTCTATGCAGAGTACATAATGAGAAACACTGTGCTGGAAGAAGCACAAGCTGGAATCAAGATTGCTGTGAGAAATATCAATAACCTCAGTTATGCAGATGACACCAACCTATGGCAGGAAGTGAAGAGGAACTAAAGAGCCTCTTGATGAAAGTGAAAGAGGAGAGTGAAAAGGTTGGCTTAAAGCTCAATATTCAGAAAACTAAGATCATGGCATCTAGTCTCATTACTTTATGGGAAATAGATGGCATGGAAACAGTGGAAACAGTGTCAGACTTTATTTTTGGGTGCTCCAAAATCACTGCAGATGGTGATTGCAGCCATGAAATTAAAAGACGCTTGCTCCTTGGAAGAAAAGTTATGACCAACCTAGATAGCATATTGAAAAGCAGAGATATTACTTTGCCAACAAAAGTCCATCTAGTCAAGGCTATGGTTTCTCCAGTAGTCATGTATGGATGTGAGAGTTAGACTGTGAAGAAAGCTGAGCGCCGAAGAATTGATGCTTTTGAACTGTGGGGTTGGAGAAGACTCTTGAGAGTCCCTTGGACTGCAAGGAGATCCAACCAGTCCATCCTAAAGGAGATCAGTCCTGGGTGTTCATTGGAAGGAATGATACTGAAGCTGAAACCCCAATACTTTGGCTACCTCATACAAAGGGTTGACTCATTGGAAAAGACCCTGATGCTGGGAGGGATTGGGGACAGGAGGAGAAGGGGATGACAGAGGATGAGATGGCTGGATGGCATCACCGACTTGATGCACATGAGTTTGGGTGAACTCTGGGAGTTGGTGATGGGCAGGGAGGCCTGGCGTGCCGTGCTTCATGGGGTCACAAAGAGTTGGGCACAACTGAGTGAATGAAATGAATTGAAATGAGTGCATAGTCTCATTTAACCAGGTATAATAAGCATATCATTAATGAATAAAGATTACAATTCATATGTAGAATTAATGCCTACAAATCCCTACCGGGAAATCGGTCAAATGTCTGTTCTATAGTTTACAAAGTACACCTTACAGGAGATAAGGTCATTTCCTGGCAACCCAGGAACACTTCAGACTTGGGAGATCTTGAAAAAACAGAAAATTCAACCAACATTCACTCCATCTCAGGCCATTAGAATCTTCACCATCCTTGGGATCCGTTTCCAGCACTGTCATCTCAATAGAGTCTCTAGAAATGACTATGAGTTCTTGCAATTAAAAACTATACCACCTTGACGAGCCCGGTGGTTAGGAGAACCCAAGAACATGAGGACCATAGATAAAATAGTAAAGAAACTCACAAAATGAGAATTAAATATTATGACTTAAGCTAGAGACAGAAAAAAAGAGAGATTAAGTTAGGATCCAACATAGGAAATAAATTTCCACATTATAATATAGTTTTGAATAGGACCCATGTCCTGTCGACAATCCAGAGGAAATGCAGAGAGCAACAAACCAGCTGAGCTGATTTTAAAATAATGTTTCTGCCAATTCTCACTTCAGTCATAAGTCAAATAGAGATTGTGGGACAAGTTGTATTAATATTTGTTTATTTTATGTTGTCTAGAATTTTAGGAACTGGCTTTGTGTAGATGATAGGAAATTATTTGCGTATCAGGTATCACTTTTGTCTGTTGCTTCTATTTTGGGTGAGATAGGTGGGTGACGTTATATTGTGGTGCATAAGAATGGCAGCCTGCAAGAAACTATTCCACAGGAGCTGAGGAGAGATAATAGGCTGAAAAGAAATAGTCTCGGGCAGATCAACTGTGACCACCCAACTCCCAGTGCAGACTGCCTTGAAATTTTTTGCGATATTTTAAGAACATGTTAATAAAATAAATTTTTGCCAGAAAAAAATGGGTGAGAGGTTTGATCAAACTTTGGAAAATTATTTGTACTTCCTTTGGATGGAGCCCTGTGATGAAAAAGACCAGAAACGCTTTCAACAGTTTATTCATGTTCCAAAGGAATGTGAAGAGTGCCTGCCCACTATCCAAATTCATCAGGCAAGTATTCCAAGTTGGGTTCATTTCATGAGATGACAAAGAAAGTTATCAACACTTTAGATTGTTTTTATATTCATGACCAGACCTTAACTAATGTTTGCAGAAATTGCCAGCAAAATATGGTAAATTTGCTAATTTTTTGTGTTGTCAGCTGAATGGAAGGTGAAAGCATGTTGGAGAGAATGAAAACTGCATGTTGCTATCAAGGAATGTTTGGAGTTAAGGAGATCTACAAGAATCAGCTTTGTCAGAGGGATCATGGTATGGTGTTTCCTTACTGATATTAGGAGATAACGCCACAGACTGAATATGACTTAAGCAAAAGCCAAACTAGATTCAAACAGCTCTTCTTTCTTTAAAGAAGTGAAATATTCTGATTCAAACTAGACTTGTGAATTGAGTAACTGGAGATTCATTTCCCTTTTCAGATCTGCCCTGTGCTTGTAAGTCAGATTGCCCATATTTACAAACATGATGGTATAAATGAAGGCCCAATTTCAGAGGAAATTCTCAAGTTACAAGAAATATGAAACACACTTTAAGATTTGGCAGAAATCATTGGAAGATAAACCTCAAGATTTTTCTAGATAATCACAAACCTGATATACCTGCATTCCTCAATATACAAATAAACCAATGAAACTGAAGTCAATTTTTCTCAGCAGGTTAACCCATGAACACTAGAATTCTGGAGATGTGTATATAAATCTTAAAACTAATGAAATCTTCAGCTCTGTGACCAAATTGGGCTAACATTTAGCAGAAACTACCAAAATATATCTGAAAGTCACCATTGATGTTGTTAACCCAGATTAAGAATTAGGATGACCCTGAAAAATATTCTCTGGGCTTTTCTTAAATGCCAGCACTTCATTCTCATCACTTGACCAAAATTGATCAGTTAGTAGCAGTTGGTCAATTGAAAAAATATATATATCTATATAATAAATTGGTTAAACTATGTTTGGATTACTTTGGCATCTTTGCCTATTTATTGGGTTATATTTTACCAATGTTATCAATAAAAGATTCATGCAGTGCACACTTGGGAATTTCTGGGCACATTCTTCCCTGGGAAATCCCATGGACAGAGGGCCCTGACAGGCTATATAGTCCATGTGGTGCAAAGAGTTGGACACAACTTATCATTAAACAACAAAAACCTATAATAGAAAAACATATGGAATTAGGGGCCATTGACCCAAGGACAGTTCCCTTATATATTCCTAAAATGGAAAATAAGTAAAAAAAAACCCTTTAAAAAAATTATAGCAATGTAATCTAATATCTTCTGAAAGGGAACAATCACTTGGCCACAGAAGCAGCATTAAGTATCACTAATCCCTCTGTTTTTATAGCTGACAAGGTCTCATCCTGCTTCTCTGCTCTCTGGGCTGTCTCTTTTGTTCTTATTATCCAGCCAATCTCATAAAACTAAAAATTAAAATTTTATAAATATATAAATGAAAATCTTATAAAACCAAAAATTCAAAAGGAAGAAAGTCTGGTTGCTTTAGTGAAAACCAGGCCACTTTATGGCTCACAGGCTAATCTAAGCTGCAGTGCCTTGGGTTAAGTACCCAGGAATGTCACGAAGAGTGATTACTCTTCTGCAGTGGACAGCTTGGAGCTGTTTCACAGAGCATGTAGTTTATGGGTGTTTGTGTGTTTGTGAGGTGAGTAGATGGTGAACAAGGAAGTTTTTGAGACATTAGGCATGACACACATGTCTACTATGGGGTAGCAGTCATAGTAATAAATATTCTTCAGAAGAAAAAGCAAACAGGAAGCTAGTGGCTTTTAATTACTATCTGTCAAGTGAGTTAGTAATCATGACTGTAAGACAGAAATCACAAACTCAAAGAAGGCCATGCCATGGAGTATGGAAAAAATCCATCTTAAGTTGTTTTCATAGAGAGACACATCATATGTATGTTCAAACAGATAGCAGTGTTCTTCATTTTCACAAAATAAATGTGATTCTAATTTTTTTGTTGGTTTAATTACCATCTCAGTTTATTTTTTCCCCTCAATTTTGATGGTGACATGAGGACAGAGAAATAATAAAAATGCAGATCAAATTGAATAATATAGAACTGACACTTGGTGAAAAAGGAGGGAATTGGGGTGAACAGGGAGCTCTAGGCCTTGAATAAAGTGATTAGTAACTACTTAGATCCTGATAATTGTTGTCAGTCAAGAATATGGGCTTAATTAAGTGATATCTTCTAGAGTTTTAAAAGAGGGCAGAAATTTAGGAAGTTTAAAAATTAGAAATAATCTCATACATTGGCATTTCCCCCCCTCTCTTTCAATTCTTCAATGGAAATTCTTCAAGGAATACCTATTTGGTGGCTTTTGGGGGGCTTCAAGGAATACCTATTTGAGCCATCAGGAATACCTGGTGGCTCAGCAGTAAAGACTCTGCCTGCAATGAAGATGAAAGTTCGATCCCTGGGTCAGAAGATCCCCTGGAGAAGGAAATGTTGACCCTCTCCTGTACTCTTACTTGGAAAATCCCATAGACAAAGGAGCCTAGGGGGCTACAGTCTATGAGGTCAAAAAAGAGTCAGATACAACTTAGTGACTAAACAAGAAGACAGTCTACAGGTCTCTAGTTTGTGATTATATCTGGCAGAAGAGAAGGTGAATTTTTCCTTTTTTAAAAAATAGTTTTTGAGTAGTTTTGTAGCTTTCTATCTTTTAAGGAAAATTTTTATTATGTAATGATTAGAAAAATGGGATTATTTGGAAAGGGAGTTGAATGCAAGGAAAGCTCCACCCTACTCAACACAGATTTTTGAGTAAATGTTTCCCACATAATGAAATAAATGTTGGGAACTTTTAGAATGGACTGAATCTTTCAGAACTGAAATAAGGGAAATAAGGGGAAAGGAGGAAAATAGAAAAGATTTTCAAGTATCTATTTTTGCTAGTAACTATGTGACTTTGGGCTTCGCTTGTGGCTCAGTTGGTAAAAAATCTACCTACTTCGGGAGACCTGGGTTTGATCCCTGAGTTGGGATGATCCCCTGGAGAAGGGAAAGGCTACCCAGTATACCCAGAGTACTCCAGTTTTCTGGCCTGGAGAATTCCATGGACTGTATAGTTCATGGGGTCGCAAAGAGTCAGACACAATTAAGTGAGTCCTTTTATGTGACTTTGGAGAAGTCATTTATCTTGGGTATAAGTTACTGAATCTGTGGAATTAAGGGGCTGATCAGGTCAGAAGTTTTCAAACTTGTTTGACATTAAAACTTGCAGTTGGAATTCCGTTTTCCAGATACACATTTTTAGTTGAGTACCATATATGTGTGATCTTTAATTTTCAGACAAACTAGGAAAAATTGTACTAGTAGAAAATATAATTAAATAGAGCAAAATATAATCAAAACCATTTCCATGTGTACATGATAAATCAAGTTGTTGCAATAAGTATATCTGAGTTTTTCTGTGTTCATCTGCTTCTAGATTATTGATTTTTAATGTCTCTTAGTACTTGTTTGTTGATAAGTGACTGCAGTGCCAATATCTTAAAAAGAAATTTATGAGATAAAAATTAATTGAGAAAATATTTCTATTAATTTTTTATTTCTGCAAATTGGAAAAAATACTTCATTATTCAATTTTATGGTGGGAAAGCTTGGCCTACCCATTATGGGAACACAGTTTAGGACATAGCTTAGGTTCGCTAAGGCCTTCCCTGGTGGCTCAGATGGTAAAGAATCTGCATGCAATGAAGGAGACCTAGGTTCCATCCTTGGCTTGGGAAGATATCCTGGAGAAGGGAATGACTACTTACTCCAGTATTCTTGCCTGGAGAATATATCTTGCCATAGATGGAAGAGCCTGATGGGTTACAGTCCATGAGACTGCAAAGACTCGGACACAACTGAGTGACTAATACTTCTGCAAATTGGAAAAAATACTATATTATTCATTTTTATGGTGGGAAAGCTTGGCCTACCCATTATAGGAACATAGTTTAGGACCACTGGAATAGGTTCCCTAAGGCCCCTTCCAGCTATAACATTCCATGCATCACTACTTTTCAAGTGTGGCCAAGCAAGATCCATGCACATTCAGTTGGAGAGAAATTCTCTTAAAAATGAAATATAGCTGTGGGCCACTTTCTGTTCATTGAAATGGGAAAAACAAACTTTTGAGGACAAGTGAAACAGTTTAAATGCGTGAACATTTGTTTTCCTCAGCAGTAAACTTTAATGGTTTATCAAATCTCTGTTTAATCAAATCTTCATCTGGAAAGCTTCATTAATTCATTATATTAATTTATTCCAGTGGCTACTCTGTTAGGAAATCTCTGTGTTCCAGGGATACAGTTAACAGAATTAACAAAACAGAAGGAAGTTCTCATCATAATAAAGCTACATTAAAGAGCAACATCCGGTGAATCATTGAAAAAGGAAGAGAGTTCCAGAAAAACATTTATTTCTGCTTTATTGACTATGCCAAAGCCTTTGACTGTGTGGATCACAATAAACTGTGGAAAATTCTGAAAGAGATGGGAATACCAGACCGCCTGACCTGCCTCTTGAGAAAACTATATGCAGGTCAGGAAGAAACAGTTCGAACTGGACATGGAACAACAGACTGGTTCCAAATAGGAAAAGGAGTACGTCAAGGTTGTATATTGTCACCCTGCTTATTTAACTTCTACGCAGAGCACATCATGAGAAACTCGGGGCTGGAAGAAGCACAAGCTGGAATCAAGATTGCTGTGAGAAATATCAATAACCTCAGATATGCAGATGACACCACCCTTATGGCAGAAAGTGAAGAAGAACTAAAGAGCCTCTTGATGAAAGTGAAAGAGGAGAGTGAAAATGTTGGCTTAAAACTCAACATTCAGAAAACTAAGATCATGGCATCTGGTCCCATCACTTGATGGCAAAACAGATGGGGAAACAATGGAAACAGTGGCGAACTTTATTTTCTTGGGCTCCAAAATCACTGCAGATGGTGATTGCAGCCATGAAATTAAAAGATGCTTGCTCCTTGGAAGAAAAGCTAGGACCAACCTAGACAGCATATTGAAAAGCAGAGACATTACTTTGCCAACAAAGGTCCATCTAGTCAAAGCTGTGGTTTTTCCAGTAGTCACATATGGATGTGAGAGTTGGACTATAAAGAAAGCTGAGCACTGAAGAATTGATGTTTTTGAACTGTGGGGTTGGAGAAGACTCTGGAGAGTCCCTTGGACTGCAAGGAGATCCAACCAGTCCATCCTAAAGGAAATCATTCCTGCCTATTCATTGAAAGGACTGATGCTGAAGCTGAAGCTCCAATACTTTGGCCACCTTATGGGAAGAACTGACTCATTGGAAAAGACCCTGATGCTGGGAAAGATTGAAAGTGGGAGGAGAAGGGGATGACAGAGGATGAGATGGTTGGATGGCATCACCAACTTGATGGGTATGAGTTTGAGTAAGCTCTGGAAGTTGATGGACAGGAAAGGCTGGTGTGCTACCTTGAGGTCTCAAAGAGTCGGACACAACTGAGTGACTGAACTGACTGACACGTGACTGCTATATTGAAGATCACAGAATAGGGAACATGTACATTGTTGCAGGTGGTTCTATTGCAGGCTACAGCTCTAGAAAATATCTCCTATCTTATTACTGATTACAGAGGAGAGGAAGTGAGAAGTTGGAAGTCACTATCCTATTCAGATAACCTAGGTTTCACTCTAGGTGAATCCCCCTTCCTAACCGACTTGGAAATATTTTTTATTATATTGATGACTGTATACACTAGATTTCTAAGGGCTTTCCAATTACCTTCATTCTTTAATGCATCTTTTAAAGGCAATAAGTACAGTTACAATATTGTGTGAGTATGTGCATACTAGAAATCAAGACCCTCTCACCACAGTCCCCTGAGGACACATGTCTTTGGCTTGGTACAACTGTTAGAATTTTTCAAATGACTTTTGCCTGAACTTACATTTTAAAGGAAATGAATCCCACATGTTTTGGTTTATTTATACTTGTTCTTCCAACTTTTGATTTGAGGATGACTTGTGGTGTCTGAAAAATCTTTGGGGACTTTCAAAGGAGGGTTAATATTAATTTCCCCTTCAAAATAGGAAGTTAGATTTGGTCATGAGTAAATGATAACAAAATCCCACATGTAGTTAGCCTTCAAAGCTCAGATTTGCCAGTTTGGAGTGGGTGTCAAACTTGGCAAGGGGTATACTTCATTCATGGGACTTAGTCCATTAATGAATTCTTTTCAAAAGAGAAAGGACAGTGTTGGAAGATTTACAGTAAAACATTTAATTGTGAATTATATTATGCTGTCTATGGACCATATATACTTTCGAGACTCTTTACAAAGAAATAACTGTAGCCTGCCAAGCTTGCCACCAGTTGTCCTTTTGAAGATGCTGCAGTGAACTGGCAAAACTACAAGCTCATGCCAACTCACTTTAGGATAATATCTGAAACCTTCTGGAACTTTGTTGAGTAGTGCAGCTAGATAGTCATTGTTATTACAGTGTATCTCAGGGCTCTACTATTCTGGTTACTACTGATGGGCCGACACAGGCCCAAAAGTTGGCAAGTAATAGAGGCATGTACTTTCAGCCCTTGTATTAGATGATGTTTGGCCAAGAATACCAGATCCCCCCAAAATAAGTGATACCATACATTGTGGTCTTGCCTTATACCAAGTACACTGCAAAAATTAAACAAAGTTGTGCCTAACATATATAACAGCTCTTCATGGTAAATAGCAATATACTCATTTTTTAGTTTTGTAAAATGAAGCATGTATGTGTGCTCAGTGGCTCAGTCATGTCTGACTCTTTGCCACCCCATGGACTGTAGCCCACCAGGCTCCTCTGTCCTTGGAATATTCCAGGCAGGAGTACTGGAGCGAGTTGCCATTTCCTACTCCAGGGGATCTTCCTGACCCAGGGATTGAACCCATGTCTCTTGCACCTCCTGCATTGGCAGATGGATTCTTTACCATTGCACCACCGGGGAAGCTTAAACTGAAGTTTGATTTACCAGAAATAATGCCTAGAAGCAGAATCACATGGAATTTTCTGATTTTAATGCCATTTCTTCCTTAATACATTATAACTTCTCTAATTTTTCCCCTCGATTTTCAATTTAAAACCCATATAAAAATGTTATTTAGATTATAATAAAGGAGGCATAGAAATGGGCAAGGTATATTTGAGTCTTCATAGTAGAAGAGCAAATAGAAGCTACTGCAAAAGTGGACAATCTGACAGGGTGTCTGGAAGAGTTATGCAACAAGTCCCCTATATATGAATGAGTTCTGTTCTGAGAGGGTGTTTTCTAAGTGCAGTTTGTTTGTAAATCCAACAAAGTTAGCCTACGCTCCCAATTAACACAATCAGCTCTATACCACTGCTTTTAAGCTTGCTTGCAGACATCCTGGGCTTAAAGATACTGCACTACTGTACTCTATACAGCACTACACAGTAAAGTACGCAAAAATGCAACCACTTGAAGAGGGTGCATGCATATGCAATGTATGCCAAACACATGAGCTAACTTACATTATTGGATATGTGAATGCATGTTCCCAGTTTTGAAATTTCTCAATCGGAAGGTTTGTATATAAGGGACTTGCTGTAGTTGTCTCTGGGGCGTGCTTATAAATAAACAGCTGGATATGTCTTCCCATGTCTGGCCATAGGCTGTTGAAAGAACTTGTTGCTGTTATTGTTGTGTTGTTTAGTC
This sequence comes from Ovis canadensis, assembly GCF_042477335.2. NCBI lineage: Eukaryota > Metazoa > Chordata > Mammalia > Artiodactyla > Bovidae > Ovis > Ovis canadensis. The sequence continues at coordinate 39,365,997 of NC_091260.1, forward strand.
ACTGCGTTGTGTCTGACTCTTTGTGACCCAGGGGACTGTAGGCCACTAGGTTCCTTTGTCCATGGGATTCTCCAGGCAAGAATACGGAAATGGGTTGCCATTTTCTTCTCCAGGGGATCTTCCTGACCCAGGGATCGAACCCAAGTCACCTGCATTGCAGGCGGATTCTTTACCACTGAGCCACCTGGGAAGCTGTTACTTATCCCTATATCCCCTTTTAATAAATCCATTCACTGGTGAACAGTGCTGCTATATCTTTACTACTGAAATCTCCTACCTGCTTAATGAATATTCATTATGCCATTGTGAGTTCTAACTTAAATCCTGAAAGTATAATTGTCTAATATACAATCTGATCTATGAAAGTTCTCGGCAGACTTTAGGATAATGTTGGTTCTTTTCTATTCCCTTCTTTGTGTTTATTTATACTTAAAAATAAGTTGGAGTTTCCAGACTTCCATTCTAGTCTAGTACACTGTGTTAGTTTCTTCCTTTAATTATAAATTCCATTTTATAACAATTGCAAATTCCAAAGAGTACATTTCAGGGAAGTTATTACAGTTCATTTGAGGATAAAACCATTGGCATTTGACCTCATGTCACCATTTGTAGGATGCTACAACTTCTCAGAAATACATTGCCTTGTCAAGCCTTCTTAATTATATCTTCCTGTAAATTTCTTGAAGGCAAATTAGCCAAATAGCAGCAATTGAGGTGGTAATACTTATTTTATATTGAGTAGAGTCTTGGACATGAATACTGAAATGCTCAGCATCTTTGATGATGCAAAATAAGAACAATGAGTTTTATGGAGAAATGGCCTCTTTCTTTTTTGATAACCAACCTTCAGCTTTGTTTATCATCTCATATCTTCTGAGGCTCAGGGAAGAACAGATCTACTGTTGCCCTGGAAACCTGAGGCCTCAATCCAACCGGAATCCAGAACTTGGATCAAATTCATTCCTAAATATGATTCTTGCAGCAGGGTCTTCACTGCATGCCTTAGACCTGGGAAAACAGGGCCCTGCGCCTTAGGGAGCCCATGCCTTTGTCACCATGTTCTAAGTCTCCTGACAGTGCCTGGGACCAGTGGGGCCCAGCAGTGCCATCAGGGAGATGTTCCCTGAGCCTGGCTATGGGCCTCCTATAGCCTGGCTATGCTCCTCTCTCCTCTGCAGCACTCAGAATGCTCCTCCTCCACAGCACAGGCAGGGACAGAAAGTCACTCTAGAATCATGGGGTTGACTTCAGTAAGGGGAAAAAGCGACAGTGTATGTGAGGGTCTGGGGATAGGAAAGTTGTGGAAAGACCCATTTGACCTGACTCCACTGAGAAAATGGACTTTCAGGTGAGTAGGAGGGAACAGTTGTTCTTAGTGCAGTGGCAGATGTTGTCCCATCTGACCTAGTGTTCTAAGGGTTGTCATGGACACCGATAGACGGCTTTAAAAGAAAACCAAAGAGCTCGTCCCAAGGAGCTGTGAAGTTTGGGGCTGGAGGGGAATCCCTATCTCCTGCAAAAAGCTCTATAAAAAGATTCTACTCTAGCACTTATAGTAACAGCCTTTGCAAATAATCCAGTATCAATCACAGCACACCAGGGCCAAGTTCCAGGGATATATTCACTGGTGAAAATGGAAATGCACTTCCTTGAAGCTTGGTTATATTCAGACAAAAGCATTTACTCAAATCACCTGTGGGTAACCCATGTGTGCATGTGTGCTAAGTTGCTTCAGTTGTGTCCAGATTTTTTGACCCTAAAGACTGTAGCCTGCCAAGCTCCTCTGTCCATGGGATTCTGCAGGCAAGAATACTGGAGTGGGTTGCCATGCCCTCCTACAGGGGATCTTCCTGACCCAGGGGCTGAACCTACAGGTCTTACATCTCCTGCATTGGCAGGTGTGTTCTTTATCACTAATGCCACCTGGGAAGCCCAGTGTTTTGTTTAAGATGATCCAGCCACCTCTTTGACCTTGAGAAACCTTGCTGATGGGTAGTAATGGTCCATCTTAGCTAATCTCTTCTGGCTCAAAATTGAATATTCTTTTTTTTTTTATCTTTATAGTACTTACACTTACAATTTAAGGATGCTTATTTAAATATATAAAAAAAAACACCTATAAACTTTATTGCTGTGTGATATTTCCATCCTCTCTCAATCAAGCTCTCTCACAAGTTTTAATGATTCATTAAACATTCCTCCACCTCATTATTTTTGTTTGGAATTTTATGCTCTTTAAAAAATATTAAACATTTTTTCTTAGACAATAGTGAATTAATTTAACACATTTTATATCAGTTTTTAATATTTTTTGCCCTTCTTCCAGATTCACTTGTCTGCCAGCTCAAATATGTCTTGAATAAGAACTATATGTGCAATGTGTAAGTGTGAGCACAAGTATGTTTTCAAGTGTGTATGCGTGTGACTCAGTGGGTTATGTGTGTGTAAGTGTGTGCATATGTGGGTAGACTTTGTATATGTGAAAATATCTTTATTTTGCTCTCAGCCTTGCATGACTGGCTATAAAGTTATAGATTGATACTTATTTTCCCTTGCCTACTTAAAGGTTTCCCCTAGTTTCTTCTGACCTCTATTATGCTGATAAATAATCTACTCTTAGATTTTTTGTCATTACCTGTAAGTAATTACTCTTTTTTCATTGCTGGCTTTTAAGATCATCTCCCCCTCTCAATTATAATGTTTCCAAGGGTAGATTTATTTTTATTTAATCCTCTTGCTTCTTGGAATCCCTTAAACCTGAGAACTTAGATCTTTTTCTTATAAGTCTGGAAACTTCCCATTAAAAATTTCTTTACATTTTGCATCTCCATAATTCTTGCTTTTATTCTTAAGAACTTCTGTTTTGTAAATGTTGGAGCCTTTCATTCTAGATTTTTAACTATGCTTATCTTTGTTGATGCTAGAATTCATCAATTGTATGTTTTAGTTCATTAGTTCATTTTTGTATTGCTTTGTCTAGAAATTATCCCATCTGTAGCATTTCAAATTTATTACTGTATCTTACATTTCCAAGATTTATAGTTGGTATTTCTATCTATCTGCCTACCTACCTCTGATTTTTCTGTGTTATGTTTGTTTTTGTTCAATTATTTTTCTGTTCTATTTAAATTGAAATTATTTCTTCAGTTATTTCTTTGACATCCTTGATACCCTGATACTTTACCAGGCTGTTTTATAAATATCATGTAGAAGAGCTCTACTAATGAATTATTGATTTTGTTTTTTAGTATAAGATCATGTTCTAGTTACTGATCATGTTAGTATCAGATTTTCTTCATATATTTTGAAATTTTTGTATACTAGTTTATTTCTCTCTCTGTCTCTTGTCTCTCCAATCCCATCTTTGTCACACACACACACACATGCACACACACATGGTCATCCCTCTCATACACATACATGTGCTCTCCCACCCTGGCCCATGCACACACACATGGTCATCCGTCTTGTTTTAGGTTTTGTAGTTCCCTCTGTTCCTTTTGTATCTTCAATATAGGGGTAGATTTTACACTCTTTGAAGTTATGGCCTCTATGAGCTGTTTGGACATATGACAAATCTAGGCTGAATCTTGAAGGCAGCTTGATTCAGTTTTAGAAAATGAAACTGTTTCTTTTTTTCCCCCACAGTGCCTTCTTGAACCCACAATGTCTACATATTCTTAGCTTTCACCTGCAAACTGATAGATCTTAGATTTCCTCCTACTTCTTTTTGCAAGTGGGGGAGGCTCACCACATCCATGGCTCTAAGTACAAAGTGAAACTGAAGTCCTCCTCCATGATCAGAGGACTACTTTTAATGAGCTCTGGCCCAGCATTGCTACATTATTTGTCACAACTACAAAACACAGAAAACTGACTGCAGATTCCACACACCACTATATGTTTCTGTTCTATTTCTCATCCACATAGATAGTTCTCTTACAGATGAGCCCAGTTGTGTTTTGTGTTTAATGTTTTATCCTTCATTGCTATTTGTTGGAAAGAAGGTTTTTTTGAAGCATAAATTCTCAGCATCATGTTAGCCTGGCAGCCTCCTCCTCTTTTCAGACTTCTTTAAAAACTACTCTGTTTTTAGCATCTCTATTTCTTCCTCACCAATTAAGTCCTCCACTTGGAATCAGGTATCTGCATACACAGCACTGATGAAATTGCTCTTCCCAAAGTCAGAGAAGACATCCAGGATTTTTCCATATTGTCTGTTTAGTTGTTGGCAGAAAGTTCCTCTGCTTTCCTGCTTATTCTTATAACTCAGTGTAACCCAAGGGAACGTTGCAACCTAAAAATCCTAATAAACATAGAATTGTAAAAATTGACCTTTTAAGATGTAAAGGAAAATCCAGTCATGTTTCTCACTTTCTCACTTGCCTAAAGGCTATGATGACCAGGTCTCATACCTGTGAGATGAAAGCCAAAATTGTTTAGCATGACATGTTCATGTTCTGCACGCTCCTTATTCTTTTGCCCTCTATCACATGCTCTTCCAAACCCCATCTCAGATTTTATACCCCAGTACCAAGCACATCTCTTGGTGCCTTCATCTCTTTGCACACTGTGCTATGTCCTTTGTCTGCTGTGCCCTCCTGTTTTTGCCTAGTTCCCCTGGCAAGCTCCTAACCTACTCTCAAGAGCTAAGTAATACATCCTAATGTATTTCTTTACAAATATTTTCCCTATGTATATTCAACAGTATTTAAGAGGTACTAATTGATAGCTTTTTATAGATGTTATTCTGTACGTTGAGAATTTAAAGTGGGCAAGAACAGACATGCTCCATGCCCAAATATTAATGGAGGAGAGAGGCATTAATCAAATGCTCATGGGATAAATGGAAAATTGCATTTGTGATAGAATTTCTGTCAAAAATTATGGTACTATTCAAGCCTGTAATTAAGGAAAATTGATGTCGAAGAAGAGATTTTCTTGACATTTCTACAGAATTAAACACCCCTTCCGCTGGTATTGTATGCATGGTTCTGTTGTTACAATCATCAAAGTGGATTTCAATTTGTTCATATGTCTGTCTTCTTTGGAAAAAAACCCCAGATGCTGGGGGAGATTGAGGGCAAGAGGAGAAGAGGGCAACAGAAGATGAGATGGTTGCATGACATCACTGACTCAGTGGACATGAGTTTGAGCAAAATCAGAGAGATAGTGAATGACAGGGAAGCCTGGCATGCTGCAGTCCATGGGGTCCCAAAGAGTAGGACATGACTGAGCTACTGAACAGCAGCAACTGTCTTCAGCCCTAAGATGTGAAATGCTTACTCATTTCTGAGTCTGTCTTAGTCAGCTTATCTGGCAGATAGTAGGGATATATTAAATAAGAAAAATGATGAACTATTTTTCTAATTGAATTAAAGAATAACTTTAGTATGAGTTATAGTGAAAATTATAGAGAAATCATTTTTTATTCCCATTATTTACTTTCTCAAGAACAAGACATCCAGTGTTTAGTTGCTCTGCAGAAAACAGTACCGTTCTCTAATAATTATAAGCTTTTTAGCATTCTTTCTTATAGGTCACAGACTATTCTTGCAGCTACTTGCTAGCTTTGAGGTTGGAAAATGAGGGAACAGCATTCACTAGTCTAATTATGAATTATTTCAAAGGTCAGAGCATAAGAGCACATGCTACACTAGTGCCTTTCAGAGAATGGAAAGTAATGAACATCTATTTGATGAAATAAATATTGTAATGAGAGCAAAAATAGCCAAGCAACTATATCAGACATTTCTGGAATAAACAAGAGAATGATAAGGAAATGTTAAATAAGCCTTCTATGATTTTCTGATCCTATATATTTTAAAATATTGTAGCACATAAAACTGATTCTAGAATGGATTCTACATTGATATTAATCCATTTCTTCACACTGACATTAAGTACATTGAGCACAGTCCAGATATTAAGTACATTGAGCATGGTCCATACAGAGCCAAGACTGTTTCTATACAATCCAAATCCACTCCCCTCCCCCTTTTCTAAAACTAGGTTAAAGATTGAAATTGTAGCTGATTCACTTTATTGTACAGCAGAAACTAACAAAGTTGTAAAGCAGCTATATTCCAATAAATTAAGAAAAAGAAAGTTGTGCTTTGGGTTTTAACTCATGCTTCCATCTGTGATCTGGTATTGAATGCTTCTTTATTATTATTATTTTTTTACCTACTAGTATTTATTTATTTTTAATTCATGTTGAATGCTTCTTTAGAACCCACTTCTGGGACCTGTAGCAACCACAGACAGGCTAACAGAATGCATGATCTGAATTTACATGTCTGGGCATAAAGTCCTGACCTCAAGAGGTCCCAACATTTCCTTCATGACTAAGGGTGATCCAGGGATCCTGCAGCCATTTGTTATTCTCTGACTCTGTGTTAACTTGGACACCTTAAGATCTCGATAAACTCCCAAAGAGGTTAATTACTCCTATTTTCTGTTTTGATTATAGCCATCCTAGTGGGTGTGAGGAGGCAGAAGGCAGGAGGAGAAGGGGACAACAGAGGATAAGATGGTTGGATGGCATCACTGACTCGATGGACTTGAGTTTGAACAAGCTCTGGGAGTTGGTGATGGACTGGGAAGCCTGGCGTGCTGTGGTCCCTGGGGTTGCAAAGAGTAAGACACACTGAGAGACTGAACTGAACTGAGTGGGTGTAGTGTCTCACTGTGGTTTTAATTTGCATTTTCTGAATGATTAATGATAGTGAACAACTTGTGCTTATTGGTCACTTGAATATCTTCTTCTGAGAAATGTCTATTTAAATCTTTTGCCCTTTTTTATATTGGGCTGTCATTTTACTGTTGAATTCTAAGAATTCTTTATATATTCTGGATATTAGACCCATATCATGTATATATAATTTTCAATTATTTTCCCCATTCTATGAGTTGTCTTCTTACTTTCTTGATAGTGTCTTTTGAAGCACAAAAATTTATAATTTTGTTGAAGGCTGATTTTTCTATTTTAATTTGGTTGCTGCATTTTTGGTGTTATATTTAAGAAACTGCTAATCTGAGGTCATGTAGATTTACATCTATGTTTTATTCTAAGAGTTCTATAGTTTTAACTCATGATTAGGCCTATGATTGATTTTGAATTAATTTTTATATATGATGTGAATAGGGTTCCAACTTCATTTGTTTGAATGTGAATATCCAGATTTCCTAGCTGTATTTTTGGAAAGATGATTTTTCTCCCTTTGAATGGCCCTGGCATTCCTATTGAAAGTCAATTGAACATACATATATGGATTTATTTTTGAACACTTAATTCTGCTCCATTGGTCTATATGCCCCCACTTATGCCAGTACCACACTATCTTGATTACCGTAGCTTTGTACTGCCTCTTGATTACTATAATTTACGAATCAGAAAATTTCTCAAAAATCCTCTATTTATTTTTTTTTCCAGATTGATTTGGCTATTTAAGATTCCTTGTATATTCGCATTAATTGTAGGATCAGCTTGCTCACTTATGCAAAAATACAGTTGGAATTTTGATATAGATTGTACTAAATTTATAGATAAATTTGGGAAGTATTACCATCTTAACAATATAAAGTCTTCAACATAGGCTGTTGAACACATTCAGCAATGTTTCATAGTTTCTTTTTCTATAATTCCTCTATCATTGCTCATATGGCCAGCTTTGGAATCTGCTACTGCTTGTTCTGGGAATGTAGTAATTATTCATTCCTTGTAGTAATCAGTCTTGGCATCTGGAAGTAGTGATAGAAGAAGTACAGGCAGTGAGGGAGCTCACTGAGCAGTGAAATGCTGAAAGGAAAAGGAAATTTCAGATTAAAACCAAGAGATAGGGAAAGGAATTCTACTTATGATTTTGATTGAAATGACTTAAGTAATTAATGAATAAATAAATTCATGACAACGTCAGCTACTTGAAATTGACTTTTTATTGACCCAGCAGGCATCTCTTAAAATATCACTCTTGAGAATTAAATTCAGTGATAATCCATGATAAATAACTCGAGAATTAAATTCAATGATAATATTCAATGATAAATCATTCTTGAGAAATATTGCTATTGTTCAGATAATTTACTGAATCTCTTGTTTTGCATTTGCACTCAAGGAATGCTCTCATGGTGGCATTCTGATGATCATTACTACTTTATTAAAAGAATTGAATGTAATTATAAAAATGTTACTTTTTAAATGGAATTTGGAAATTATAATGATACTATATTGAGATATTAACTTGTGCTTAATTCTAGGGATATTTTTTCCTTCCCAGTTCCTAGAGAGTAGATAGGCTCTTTTTGTTCTTTTGTCATAGGGAGGCTTTTTGTTTTTTCACTGAACAGGGTTTCCTGTACAGAAACTCACTTTCTAACTTTGGCATATTTGCCTTTTGGAAGAATGGGCTACTTAATGAAGAGTACTAGTAATGGAATGTAATGGGTTTCCCTTGTGGCTCAGCTGGTAAAGAATCTGCCTGCAATGTGGGAGACCTGGGTTCAATCCCTGGAAGATCCCCTGGAGAAGGGAAAGGCTGCCCACTCCAGTATTCTGGCCTAGAGAATGCAATGGACTGTGTAGTCCATGGGGTCACAAAGAGTTGGACAAGACTGAGCGACTTTCACTTTCATTAGTAATGGAGAGGCACATGGAGGAATTAGAGAGACTCAAAGCAAGAAGTAAAGCCAGGCTGCAGAATGGATGAAAATATTCAGATTTTCTGGGGGTTGGGACCCATGATTTATTCTTCTAAAAGTGATGCAGATGGTTGACCAAGTCCTTCTTGATAAGAGAAGGCATAGTTTCATATGGAGACTGGGTCTTGGGTATTGACAGTTCCAGCCTTGGTCAAGGTCCTATGCCCAGTGAAAGCACAGAGGTTTAACCATGAATGAGGACTTGGACAGAGATAATATTAGGGTCACCAGTGTGTCCCCCAAATCTGAGAAAGCTTACAAATATTTGTACTATGTAGCATTTCTACATTCTGCATATGACTGTGGTGGGTAGAAGGGAATGGTATAGGAAGAAACCTCTTTTGAGGTGTTATGAGTTCAGTTCAGTTCAGTCGCTCAGTCATGTCCGACTCTTTGCGACCCCATGAACTGCAGCACACCAGGCCTCCCTGTCCCTCACCAACTCCCAGAGTCCACCCAAACCTATGTCCATTGAGTCAGTGATGCCATCCAACCATCTCATCTTCTGTCATCCCCTTCTCCTCCTGCCCTCAATCTTTCCCAGCATCAGGGTCTTTTCAAATGAGTCAGCTCTTCTCATCAGGTGGCCAAAGTATTGGAGTTTCAGCTTCAACATCAGTCCTTCCAATGAACACCCAGGACTGATCTCCTTTAGGATGGACTGGTTGGATGTCCTTGCAGTCCAAGGGACTCTCAAGAGTCTTCTCCAACACCACGGTTTAACAGCATCAGTTCTTCGGTGCTTAGCATTCTTTATAGTCCAACTCTCACACCCATACATGACTACTGGGAAAACCATAGCCTTGACTAGATGGACCTTTGCTGGCAAAGTAATATCTCCGCTTTTCAATATGCTGTCTAGGTTGGTCATAACTTTCCTTTCAAGAAGTAAGTGTCTTTTAATTTCATGGCTGCAATCACCATCTGCCGTGATTTTGGAGCCCAGAAATATAAAGTCAGCCACTGTTTCCACTGTTTCTCCATCTATTTCCCATGAAGTGATGGAACCAGATGCCACGATCTTTGTTTTCTGAATATTGAGCTTTAAGCCAACTTTTTCACTCTTCTTTCACTTTCATCAAGAGGCTCTTTAGTTCTTCTTCACTTTCTGCCATAAGGGTGGTGTCACCTGCACATCTGAGGTTATTAATATTTCTCCCAGCAATCTTGACTCCAGCTTGTGCTTCCTCCAGCCCAGCATTTCTCATGATGTACTCTGCATAGAAGTTAAATAAGCAGGGTGACAATATATAGCCTTGACGTACTCCTTTTCCTATCTGGAACCAGTTTGTTCTTCCATGTCCAGTTCTAACTTTTGCTTCCTGACCTCCATACAGAGTTCTCAAGAGGCAGGTCAAGTGGTCTGGTATTCCCATCTCCTTCAGAATTTTCCACAGTTTATTTTGATCCACACAGTCAAAGGCTTTGGCATAGTCAATAAAGCAGAAATAGATGTTTTTCTGGAACTCTCTTGCTTTTTCCATGATCCAGCAGATGTTGGCAATTTAATCTCTGGTTCCTCTGCCTTTTCTAAAACCAACTTGAACATCTGGAAGTTCATGGCTCATGTATTGTTGAAGCCTGGCTTGGAGAATTTTGAGCATTACTTTACTAGCATGTGAGATGAGTGCAATGGTGCGGTCTTTTAAGCATTCTTTGGCATTGCCTTTCTTTGGGATTGGAATGAAAACTGACATTTTCCAGTCCTGTGGCCACTGCTGTGTTTTCCAAATTTGCTGGCATATTGAGTGCAGCACTTTCACAGCATCATCTTTTAGGATTTGAAATAGCTCAACTGGAATTCTGTTACCTCCACTAGCTTTGTTTGTAGTGATGCTTCCTAAGGCCCACATGACTTCACATTCCAGGATGTCTGGCTCTAGGTGAGTGATCTTTAATTAAATTTAAGAAAATAAAGTAAGTGACATTTCTGGCATAGCCTGAGTACTTCATAGAATATCATTCACCCCTGGAATACTGGTTCTGATGTAAATTCCAAACTAGGACCTCTGCAATTATGTTAAACTATTTTGAAATAAAACAGTTTCTTCAGGGGGTGACTTTGAAGTGCAACCTTCATATGGGTATAACTTTTCATCTCTGCCTCATAATTCTGTAATAGCCTGGTGTTCATGTGGGCCAGGGTTACGTGTAGTTTAGAGTGTGGTGTGTTTTGAGAGATGTTGGTAGTAATGGTCATGATTCCTTTAGCTCTGTCTTCTCTGATCTTAAGTGATTCCTGCTACTTGAAGCCATACAAGAGTTTTCTGGGGCACAGAATATACAAATTGTGGTTCTCTCTTCCTTATTTTTAATCACTGAAGGCAAAGGCAAAGTTCAGATACAGTTTTACATTAAGCTTTATAAATATAAAATTGATATGAAAATCATAAATTTCATTGTTAGATAGAAAAATTATTATTAGTATTATGCCCTTTGGTCCTGGCCTTGCAAATCTATCTAAGTTCCCATTCCTCATGTCACAAAGGGCACATAAAGGACAATCACAGGTAATAGCTTGACTCTAAGGTGTTTCTTCAACTTGACTGCTCATTCTGTTATGTTCTGTTCTCTTCTCTTTGGCTCTGAAGTGCTTAGGGTTTTTAATTTTGTCCCACATGCCAGTTGTTGGCCCTCATTTTTGGCTTTGTGATCTTTGATTGTATAAGCTGGATCTTCTGCTATTGGTTCCCAATCCACAATTCTAATTTTCTCTTTTTCCCCATAGTTTTCAGTGCTTTCATCAAGAAGAGACACTTGGTCTATTATTAATAGTTTTGGTTCTCAAGGACCCAGATCATCTTCTGGGCTCACCCCGGCCTAACAGTCACAATCAGGTACATCCATTTATCCAGCCATCCACCCTTCTGTATAGTCTGCTGTTTGTTAGGTAGATTTTGGGAGGCATAGTGAAATGCACAAAAGCTGTACTTAGAATCAAAGTACTTGGGAGAAAAAAGATTATTATTCTAGAAAACCTTGACTAGAGAAGCCTATAGATTATGTCCCCACAAATCATATGTTGAAGTCCTAACCTCAGAAAGTGATCTTATTTGGAGATAGGGCTGTTGCAGATATAATTAATATGAAGTCATCCTGGAGTATGAAAGTGAAAGTGTCCGTCGTTTAGTCGTGTCCAACTCTTTGCAACCCCATGGACTGTAGCCCACCAGGCTCCGCTGTCTATGGGCTTCTCCAGGCAAGAATACTGGAGTGGGTTGCCATTCCCTTCTCCAGGGCATCTTCCTGAACCAGGGATTGGACCCGGCCCTCCTGTATTGCCGTCAGATACTTTACCATCTGAGCCACCAGGGAATTGAGTATGACTGGTATCCTTATAAAAAGGGTAAATCTGGACGCATGCACTCACATAGAAAGAATGCCATGCAAATGTGAATGCAGAGATTAGGATGATGTGTCTACAAACCAAGGAGCCCCAGCAGCCAGAGGAGAGGCCTGGAAGAGGCTTCCTCTCTGTCCTTAGAAAGAGAGAAGCCCTGCCAAGACCCTGATCTCAGGCTTCTAGCCTCCAAACAGGGATAATAAATTTTTGTTTTTTAAGCCACAAGTTTGTCAGTTTGTTATAGCAACCCTAGCAAACTAATACATGATCTTAAACATAAAAGCTGTTTTTCTACTTATATAACCTCTCTTTTTTCAAAATCATATTTTGAATGTGATTGACTGTGTCATGTAAATGACATAAGCTTTTTAACATTTTCTAAACCATCCAAGTTGAATATTGAATACTGGTTTTCTACATTTAAAAATATCAACCAATATGGCACGTATGGGATATTGAATGGCCCTCTTGGTTCATAAGCTCCACCTGCTTCATACGCACAGTGCCTACCGAGCCAATGAAATTCACAAGTATACCACCTTAAACTTATTTTACTTATCTCTCCTTATTAGTGGTTTGACCTTGACTTCACTCTGATTTTGATTCCTTAAATGGGAGAAAATTTGGTATGGCTCCCAGTTGTATTTGGCCTTTTGTGAGTTGTCTTCCCTAGAACTTTCTTCCTCTCTTCTCTCCCACCCCCTTCAGTTAATTCAGCAGTGGTTTATTATTAACTACCTCTGTTGCAACCTCTGAACATTTTCCTCAACAACTACTTCTAAGGGGCCCATGTAAACCAGAGATTGTGCTCAGTTCAGTTCAGTTGCTCAGTTGTGTCCAGCTCTTCACAACTCCATGAACTGCAGCTAGGTATTGGAAATATAGAAGTCCATGAGACACAAACCTTGGAAGGAAACTTTGGTGCTATATTGAGGTTCACAAAAGAATCAAAGTATAACATTTTGTGGCCTAAATTTTTGTGCCATCTCTTTTTTACTGTAAAATGATTATAGTGGTTAATGATGGACCAATTCAGTCATAATTGTATATCTACTATATACATACCAAGGAGGTCTTGATACCCTGTGTATGTAAAATTATAGAATCAAGGTTTCTTTCAGGCTAATATTCCTATTATCCCAGCAACCCAAAGGCCCTTCTCTTATTAAAAAAATTTAGTCCAAGTAATACATGCATATAATAAGTGAAATCATAGAAGCTTTCTTGTTGAAAAACTGTGCCTTCTTAATCTATGCCCCAGAGGCAACAACTTTCAACTCTTAGAAATTTTCCTCCTGCTGCTTCCTCCATATTTACAAATTATACTTCTGATATTTCTTGATATCCATTTTAGATATGATTTACTGAGTTCCTGTTGTCATAGTTAAAATTTTGTCTTTCCCAGCACACCCCCTGTCATCACCAACATTCCAACATGCCGTCTCATCAGGCTCCCCTTAGAGTTCTAAGGTACATCTTTGTTATTTAGGCATGTCAACATTATGTTTATGTAAATAATAATCTTTGCTATTCTGAGTTCCTTTCTCAGACAACTTTTGTCTTTACCTATGATTAGTAATTGCCTTTTTGAAAGATCCCTCTGATTAGCGGGTAGACTTTGAAGAATCCCCCTGTTTTCAATGTGATATCTCCCCAAAGCTTTGCCTGCCCTGATGTCAGTGGCTCTAACCCTGAGCCCCTCAAGGTTCCGCTGAGTGAAATGACTCATTTGGATGGGAGAGGGGCTTTCACATGCAGATACTAAGATTGTCATTTCCTCTACTTTATTCAGTTAATAACCAGGCCTGAATCTACTTAGAAGCATCAATACTTTTCTGTTACACTGTAATTTAAACAAAAAGATTTAGAAAAGAAGATAAACTTAACATGCATATTCAGAAGTCCACAATTCCTCTCTTAATAAATCATTCATTTCTCTCTGGTGGACTCAAGACCAAGAGGCAGTCTCTCCAAGTACCCTACCCCACCTTGCAGTGAAGGCTCATGCAGTCTCATTTCAAGCATGTGATATAATACTTCACAATTTTCTTTCTTCATCTTCTCTCCCTCTCATCCAACCTCTTCCATTTTACAAGTGGTTCTTAGATTCAGGGGCAGATGTAAAATGGTATAATCTGTTCAGTGAGTGAAGATTCTTACGAGCATGAATTGTATTTACTGTAACAGGAAATTAGAGAATCAGTAGTCTACATGCTAATAACTTCCTCACCTCAGTACATCTATGACAAATGAAATAGTTTCTGATTGATAAAGCAAAACAGATTATACTAGTGAGAGAAAGAACTTTCAGAGTCCAGAATGCTGAGGGATTAATTTATTATCTGAGTTCATTCTCACTGATGGCCTGAGTTTACATAACAATACATTTGAATAATTAAATGAGATGCTGCCCTCACTCCAGGTGCTATAAGAACTGAGAAATGGAATCTAAATTGGGACTCCAGCAAAATTTAAACTTTCTGGGTAGAAGTGGCAGCAGCCTTCAATAATGATATACCCAGATTGCTTTATTTTTGTAATTTTATGGATCTTTTGCCATATATATCACATACCAGGAGTTCTATAAGTAAATTAGCTCTCCAACAGCAAAGTAGCTTTGTGACAGTGCTAGCTAATAATTTCAGTATTAATGGAAAAGGAATACTATCATGACCAGTATTCACGCTCAGAGTATTTCAAGACATGCTGGCTCTAGGAGTACAGACAGTGTCTTTCTTGATTGTGGAATAGGGCTTGTCAAATAGTGTTCCAAAGATCCCCTAAAGTATTCAACCATTGACACTGTCTGATTTAGTCCAGGCAGGAGCTATCTCTAATAGCTCCTCTCTGGATCACTCTGATTCCATTCTCTAGGAGAGCAAGATTCCATCATCTAGAAATTGCCCTGCCTCATATATATTCAGGCGATGAAAAGATCCATGATGTACCTATAAGCAACCTATATGATAAATACATCTTACCTGAGAGGAAAAGCATCCGCTTCATGTTAGGATGTAACAGTGGGTGAGACAGACATGGGATCTTATATGTCTAGAGGACCACGCTATCTCCAATGTCTCGCAGAGAGTGTACACTTGACAAATATTTGCTAGCTGGCAGCATGTCTTTTCCATCATGGAACTTATAGTCCAGCTGGCAAAGAAACCGTATAACAAGAAATTATGATGAACTATGATAAGTATAGAGGAAAGTAGGGAGTTAGTAAGAGCTCCTGGAGAAAGCGATATTGGAGTGAAGGATGAGTGGGACTCAGCCAGCCATCAGTGGCTGTATGGGTAATAGCTAATGGCAAGAGGGGACTACTGCAGCCAGGAATGTTCCAGCAGGAGAGGTAGCATGATCCAAGGCTTGGAGAAGAGACAGAATTTGGAAAGAAATTGACTATAACTGGACAGTAGAACGAGTGGATGTCTAAAAATAAAGAGGAGGCAGTAAGGGAGAGTTCTAAAATCTGCATTCAGAGTTTAGATTTGATTCTAAATGCCATGGGTGACTATTGAAGGGTTTTAAGTCAGGGGGTGACAGAACCTAGCATGTCAGCTGGCACGACGCTTTTATAGGGATTTGAATGCTTGAGCTTTAGTGGAAAGGCTGAAGGGCAAACCTCATCTCTTTCCTTGACCATATTCCAGGGTATATTTTTGAATATTGGCAAACTAAAATTTATAACCCCTACTGAAACTAAAATAACTCCTTGGATCTGATTCTGCCTAGCCTTAATTACTTTCCAGAATCCATGTTAAATTGACACCTGGTATTTATAAAGGTAGAATCCATTTCTCAAGGCTCCTGGAAATCAGGGCATATCAAAGAAGTTGCTCAGGCCCAAAGTATTTCTTTCTAGCTGTCCCCATTGGCTTGCGGATAATGTTTCCTAATCTTGTGGGGTTTGAGAATGTGTTACAAAAACCCACGTTGGACTGGATTTAATACTCAAATTAGGATATGTCATTTTGCTAAAGCAATATCCCAAGTTGATATTTATTCAAGATCACTAGAATTTTTAGCAGGCTATCTTGTTCCACCCATCAAGGTGATGAAGGAGGCCCCTGAAGTCTACTCTGGTAAGATGGAACTAGGTGATTATAGTAATGTCTTGTTGTAATGTCTCCCACTGTTTCCCATCAAGTGAGCATTTATTAGAACATCATTGCCTGCCATTCTCCTGCCTGAAAACAAGCCTTGTAGCAGTGCCAGGCTGACTCCAACAGCTTTCCTCTTAGAGCAGTGGTTATGACTGACTCTGACTTTCTTTGCCTTCTGTCTCCCCTCTGTTTCACCTGGGCTCCATAATAGAACCCAGTGATGGAAGAAGCACAGAAAAGGCGTGGTAATCAGGTGGACCTGGCTACAGTCTTGATTTCATTATCGCTCAGTATAATATCTGTGGCATAATATGTACTTTCTCAGCTTCCTTGTCCTCACTTGTAAAACAGGGTAGCACTAGCCAGTGCAAGACTGCTCTAAGGATGAAATGAGGTGATGCGAATGAAGTGCCTAGCACAATGCCTGGCACATTTAATCCTCAATAAATGGCAGATGATGCTACATTTATGAGAAAGATGTCAGTCTTTGGCATTCTGCCATTAGAAAACCAAGTCTGGACTTTAAAATTAGCAGCACGCCAGGCTGGAGGAGCATATGCAAATCACACGCAGATGTGGCCTTCACCCTGGTGAGAGTCTCAGAAGACTGTTGCTTTCTGTCATCAGAAAGAAAATGTCACAGGGACTGAGGAAGCGGTTTTCTGTGTGAGAGACTTGAGGTATTGTGTGTGTTTTTGTTTTAAACTGAGGTACAGTTGATGTGCTATTTTTCCCTCTTACTGATTCTTAGTGTCCTCATCTGTAAAATTAATTGTGTTGTTCAGTCGCTAAGGCATGTCCGAGTCTCTGTGACCGACGCCATGGACTGTAGCACGCCAGGCTTCCCTGCCCTTTACTATCTCCCGGAGTTTGCTCAGATTCATGTTCATTGAGTCATTAAATGACTTCCAAATAGTTTAAATTCCATTTTTCTAAAGTACCAGGGTCATGTTTTAACCACATTACAATTTTACCTTAGGCTAAGGCCATTAAATATCTGGGTAGAGCTAAGAACACAGTTGTATAGTCTTGTGTATGTATATGTGGTACCCACACAGCACATTAAAAAAAAATCCATAAAATTTGAGAATATTTATTCTTGGTCCTTATGTTGTTCAAAAATTTCACCACAGTGGTTGTAAGTGCTTACTCCTAACTCCACCCATATTTATGATGGCTTCACTTTGCCCCTTTCTTCAACAGTCTTGTAGTCTTTAGGAAGTCTGCTATACTTCTCTTTTTGTTTAACGTGTATAAGTAATTTAGGAGGATAGTGCAATTTGTGTGTGTGTGTGTGTGTGTGTGTGTGTGCGTGCGCATTAGAGACAGGTCTCTTTTGACTTCAAGAGTTAGTTGTGACTTTGTGAAAAACATTAAAGACCCTGCCTGTTCCACATATATATGTGGTCTAATAATCCAACATGCCCCATAACGTGTGTATCTCTTAAAATATTATCAAACCCCATGACTTCAACTACCACTTATATGGTTCAGTTCAGTTCAGTTCAGTTGCTCAGTCGTGTCTGACTCTTTCCGACCCCATGAATCGCAGCACGCCAGGCCTCCCTGTCCATCACCAACTCCCAGAGTTCACTCAGACTCATGTCCATTGAGTCAGTGATGCCATCCAGCCATCTCATCCTCCGTCGTCCCCTTCTCCTGCCCCCAATCCCTCCCAGCATCAGAATCTTTTCCAATGAGTCAACTCTTTCCATGAGGTGGCCAAAGTACTGGAGTTTCAGCTTTAGCATCATTCCTTCCAAAGAAATCCCAGGGCTGATCTCCTTCAGAATGGACTGCTTGGATCTCCTTGCAGTCCAAGGGACTCTCAAGAGTCTTCTCCAACACCACAGTTCAAAAGCATCAATTCTTTGGAGCTCAGCCTTCTTCACAGTCCAACTCTCACATCCATACATGACCACAGGAAAAACCATAGCCTTGACTAGATGGACCTTAGTCGGCAAAGTAATGTCTCTGCTTTTGAATATGCTATCTAGGTTGGTCATGACTTTTCTTCCAAGGAGTAAGTGTCTTTTAATTTCATGGCTGCAGTCACCATCTGCAGTGATTTTGGAGCCCCCCCAAATAAAGTTTGAAACTGTTTCCACTGTTTCCCTATCTATTTCCTATGAAGTGATGGGACCAGATGCCATGATCTTCGTTTTCTGAATGTTGAGCTTTAAGCCAACTTTTTCCCTCTCCTCTTTCACTTTCATCAAGAGACTTTTTAGCTCCTCTTCACTTTCTGCCATAAGGGTGGTGTCATCTGCATATCTGAGGTTATTGATATTTCTCATAGCAATCTTGATTCCAGCTTGTGTTTCTTCCAGTCCAGCATTTCTCATGATGTACTCTGCATAGAAGTTGAATAAGCAGGGTGACAATATACAGCCTTGACGCACTCCTTTTCCTATTTGGAACCAGTCTGTTGTTCCATGTCCAGTTTGAACTGTTGCTTCCTGACCTGCATACAGATTTCTCAAGAGGCAGGTCAGGTGGTCTGGTATTCCCATCTCTTTCAGAATTTTCCACAGTTTATTGTGTTCCACACAGTCAAAGGCTTTGGCATAGTCAATAAAGCAGAAATAGATGTTTTTCTGGAACTCTCTTGCTTTTTCCATGATCCAGCGGATGTTGGCAATTTGATCTCTGGTTCCCTGCCTTTTCTAAATCCAGCTTGAACATCAGGAAGTTTATGGTTCACGTATTGCTGAAGCCTGACTTTGAGAATTTTGAGCATTACTTTACTAGCATGTGAGATGAGTGCAATTGTGCGGTAGTTTGAGCATTCTTTGGAATTGCCTTTCTTTGGGATTGGAATGAAAACTGACCTTTTCCAGTCCTGTGGCCACTGCTGAATTTTCCAAATTTTCTGACATATTGAGTGCAGCACTTTCCCAGCATCATCTTTCAGGATTTGAAGCAGCTCCACTGGAATTCCATCACCTCCACTAGCTTTGTTCGTAGTGATGCTTTCTAAGGCCCACTTGACTTTACATACCAGGATGTCTGGCTCTAGTTGAGTGATCACACCAACTCCCCCTAAAATATTTCTAGCTCTCCAGAGAAAGGTAAAGTCCAAAAACATGTATTTCATATGAGATCAGTGTATTCAGCAGACTGCTAGTAAGGCAAGGTGACTGATTCTGTCTCTTCATTTTTTTCTGAGTGCAGTTTGCTTCCTCATTGTTATGAGTGTTTTTCTCATTGGAAATGGCATCTTCACTTCCACAATCACTCTGTGTTTGGGCAGACAGCTTATAGAAAACCATGGTGGTATGCGAAGTAATGGGTGTTGAAATTAGTGTTTTTAGCATGAATTAAAATTCAGGCTAGGTATTGTTAGGGAATGAAACAGTAATAAAATAAACAGGATATGTATATAGGAATGTATTTATAACTAGAAAAGTTGGAAAGTACCTGGTTTATTATTACTGACTGAGTAGTTAATTGTCTAACATTTAATAGCTTAAAAATATCCTTATATCAGACTCGTAGTTATGCTGTCTACGTATTTTTGAGACTAGGACAAATGTACAAACATGTGTGTCTGTTCTGATCAAATAGCCTGTAAAACATGGGTTTAAAAATCCCTCAAGTTGGTGAATAACTAATTTTACTTTTAGTTATATACTAATTTTATTTTTAGTATTTTTTTTTACTAACTTGGTATTTATTTTTACCAAAGAATATATCAGAATAATTAAACTGGTTTGTGTACCAAAAAGGTCAATTTAATTGTTTATATGTATAGCTTTAAGTTTTTGGAAGCTTAACTCTTTTTCTTTTTTTTTTTTTTTTTGGAAGCTTAACTCTTAACTTCTCTCAAAATTTGATCTCAGTATTCTTCCCAGGGTTACATGTATTTTTCTTGGTACAGTGGATCTCTGCTGCTGTTAATAGTAGCTTCAGTGGTCAGAAATTTATCAGGCAAATACTAGGAAAGTTGCTGAGAAAAGAAAACTAAAGTTTAGAACAAGAGCCGTGAGGAAGGGAATGGATATTGTGGAGCTGAGAAGAGAGGCATGAGAAGGTTTGGGAGCAGAATTTGAAAGCAGATGGTAGAGTTGGACTGTCATAGATAAGGATGCTGTATGGTATTTAAGACTTAAAAGGTTGGACCAGCAGAGCCAGAGTGCTAGGGATAGATGAAACTGATGATCAAAAGCAGGAGATTTTTGCTGAGTAAGAAGGGCCAGAGAATAAATGAAAACTAAAGGTCAAGATAAGGTTGCAGTTAGAAAAATTACCAGGAGAGTGGCAGTAGACACGTATCCAAGAGATAAGAGATCTTTGAAACTAAAGCACAGTTTATTTCCTGCTGGAGCAGGAAACAGATGATATAATTTACAGACCAAAAGCATCCCCAGGCCTTAAGGGTTAAGATCAATGCCGTCCTCAGCTAGCCGCCATCCTAATAGATATCAAGAGTAGGAGAGGGGCTAAGGGGTGCAGAGAGTCCTTCTGAGATGCTCAAGTATTTTAAGGAATGTGTTCATTTGGTAATCATATTTTCCAAAGAAAAATTTGTCGTGGGTGGCTTGGCATTATGATACAGAGTCTGACAACAGGAAAAAAATTTAATATTAGGACTCTCTCAAAATATTCAGGCCAGTTATTGCAGTTACTCTGGACTGGAAAAAAAAAAAAGACAGGAAAAGTGATATTATGGAGCATAAGGAATAATTTAAAAATATAAGCCTCATTCTCCCACAAAAGGGATTAACTCAGTTTATGGCTCCAACAACAACATTAAAAAAATGTAGCACATCTTCTATTAGACTAAGGCTGAAATGCTTGACTAGGTCACTGTGGTCATAAAAAGCAAAGACTTTAAGGCTGTTAATGCGTTCTATCTTACTTTAAAGAAAATATATATCACTGATTTCTCAATGAATCATAGAGTACTAAAATACAATGTAAAAAAAGGAATATGGTCAATAATACTGTAATAACTTTGTTTAAGGACTTCCCTGGTGGCTCAGACGGTAAAGCATCTGTCTACAATGCGAGAGGACAGGTGGTGATTAGAATTACTGGGGTGACCATTTCCTAATGCATTTAAATGTTAAAGCATGATATTCTACACCCCAAAACAACATAATACTGTACCTCAACTATACTTCAGCAACAACAACGAAAAAAATGCTGTAAGATTCTACAATTGAAGAAAACATAGAAGCGTGATGATAGAGTAATTTTGATGCTTAAAAAGGAAGATTGTGCTTAGTTCAGTCGTGTCCCACTCTTTGTGACCCCATGGACCGTAACCTGCCAGGCTCCTCTGTCCATAGAGATTCTCCAGGAAAGAATGCTGGAGTGGGAAGCCATGCCCTCCTCCAGGGGATCTTCCCAACCCGGGGATCGAACCCAGGTCTCACACATTGCCGGTGGAGTCTTCACTGTCTGAGCCACCAGGGAAGCCTCAAAAGGTAGATTAGTCTGAGGCAAAATAATATACCCTAATGCTGCTGGAGAAGCAAAGTAACTCCTGAAGTCCCTTTTAGAAAGGGATATTCTATTCCAAGCCACTTTTAAGTCAGTAAAGCAAGATGATTTTCCATTTGATCTGCAGTTGATAATGTACTAATAATTTTGTAAATATAAATACATGTTGGCAATATTCTGTGCTGCAGGGGAATTTTACTAGTCAAGTCTGGGGTCATAGAGTAGTAAGAAATTTTAGAAAGGCGAACATTACTAGAAATGAAATATAGGTGTGTTTAGTTTTTTTCTTTGTGATCTTAAATATTTGGTGATAACTTCAAAGAGTCCTATTTGTAAAAATTTCTGTTCAAAGTAGGTCAATAATTGTACTTAAAACCCTATCTGTTGACCTAGACAAGCAGCATATATTTCCCCTCTAAAATGTACTTTAATATGTACATAGATTGTTTTTAAAGAATCTTAAGAAATGGCTTACAAAGCACAGCTGCCTTTGTATCTAAGGAGGCAGTAGTCTGATGAATTTAGCAAAATTTCTGGGTTTAAATAGGAGGCCTGCTCGTAATTGTACATGTTGCTGGAAAACACTTTGGATTTCATCTTACACCCAAATATGAGAGCAACTCGATTTGTTCTGGTGGTGTTTTTTGAGGGAGCCACCAAGATGTCCTGTGTTCACCAACACAACTTACTTACATAGCACGTGAGCAGAGGGATTTTTAATAGCAGTTTCTAATGCAGTGCTTCTTAGGGTGAGATTCAAGGGCTGTGTGCTTTGGAATCACTGTAGACACTAGTTATTAATAAAAGTGTGTATCCCTTTTCCTCATTCTCAGATAGTGAGAAAGCAAACCCGGATGAGAAATTATGGGAATCAGAATTCCTAACAAGCTCCATAAGAGATTCTAGATCAGGGAGCTCGCATTAGTGGTTCTTTCGCTCACTCCAATAGTCATGTATGGATGTGAGAGTTGGACTGTGAGGAAGGCTGAGCGCCGAAGAATTGATGCTTTTGACCTGTGGTGTTGGAGAAGACTCTTGAGAGTCCCTTGGAATGCGAGGAGATCCAAGCAGTCCATTCTGAAGGAGATCAGCCCTGGGATTTCTTTGGAAGGAATGATGCTAAAGCTGAAACTCCAGTCTTTTGGCCACCTCGTGTGAAGAGCTGACTCATTGGAAAAGACT
Organism: Ovis canadensis; assembly: GCF_042477335.2. Classification (NCBI taxonomy): domain Eukaryota; kingdom Metazoa; phylum Chordata; class Mammalia; order Artiodactyla; family Bovidae; genus Ovis; species Ovis canadensis. The sequence goes on from NC_091260.1 coordinate 39,388,776, forward strand.
CTGATGCTGGGAGGGATTGGGGGCAGGAGAAGGGGACGACGGAGGATGAGATGGCTGGATGGCATCACGGACTCGATGGACATGAGTCTGAGTGAACTCCGGGAGTTGGTGATGGACAGGGAGGCCTGGCGTGCTGCGATTCATGGGGTCGGAAAGAGTCAGACACGACTGAGCGACTGAACTGAACTGAACTGAACTGGACAAATGCAAAAGTGTGGTATTGCTTACCTTGACTCTCAGGATCTGAGGGTAAGAAGCAACCTTATCCCGTGAGTCCTGGCAACCTGAGCCTGGAACAATTGCAGACAGTGATGGAGGGCCTCCTTCTAGTGTAAGCTCTGATGGAGTTTTGCAATTTCAAGTGGAAGGTTGCTTTGCTGTTGTGCAGTTTTCAGACTTTATAGATTCCTGCTTTTCCTATCTGACTGTGAGGAAAAGACTTAATGTGCTTTTAAAAAAATTTCTGTGTTTTCTTTCCCATTTTATTCAGGACCTATTTGTAATTTCACTATACATTTGTTCAACTGAGAGATAAGCATACCTAATTTTTAATTTTTTGCTTATGATGATTATTTTTTATGTTTTAGTATCCTCTTTTCTCTCTCTTGTTTTCTTTGATATTTTTGAGACCTTTTTTAAAAAACATGTAAGTAAGTGCTCTGATCAATAACCTTTTTCTCAATGTAATATCTTAAAAAAAAATCTTCCTTCAGGGTAATTGTGTCTTTTTCCTTTACATCTGGTTTTCTGGCTACTGATTAGCCAGGGATCCTGGCCTTGTTTCTGCTTCCTTTCAGACTGAAAGATAAGATAATGAGGAGGGACATCACTGTCCCAAATGGGCCCTGGCTCTGGCTTCTGACTTTGCAAATGCTGGATTCTCTCACACTTTCCTTTCTCACACAAGACCTCACAAAAGCAGAACTTACGTGGTGCTGGGGGCCCTGACCATGAAGGAAAAACAAACATTTTTCTCTCTTAGTTTTCTCTTTTTCCTCTTATTTCTTATTTTTACTTTTAAACTTATTTTAATATCAATATTCTCAGAAGGAAAATAATTTCATTGTATTTTTCCAGAATTTTTAATGACTTTAAGGAGTTCAGAGAAAAGTAGAAGAGGTTAAAAAGTAGTTCTGGGCCACTGGTTTTCAAAACACTTGGTAACACATACCCATAAAAGTAGGTTAATAATTTTACAGTATGAACTCTACTTACTTCTAGGAAAAGCATTTCTTTGGGGGAAATATAGCTTTAAACTCTGAACATAATGTTTATATTTCCTCTTATCGGGTTTAGCTAATTACCTTATTAGTGACAAAAGGTGGTAAATATAGAATTAATAAATTAAAATTAATGGAGAATTCTCAAACTTTATTCTACCCAATAGTTTCTCTACTGTTTTTTTTTTTTTTTTTGCAAGTGTAGTTTATAAGTAGATCTGATTTACATCTCCCCCGCAAACATGTAATTCCCTCTAAAAGTTCTGGAACATGAGTGCTTAAGTCTATTGGGTGATAATATTGCTTTCTGAAAGAAGTAACCTGAAGAGGTATGTGGTAAGACGATAAGATCCCTTTTCTAGAAAATAACTTTGAGTTTGCTTCCCTATGACTGAATGATAGGGGAGAATACAAAGTTTGGTAATTCTGGTTTAGATAATCTAATCTTTCTGTTTTTCTGTTTCCTTTTATTAGTACCTCTTCATAATAGTGATAAATTTGCTACTTATAACTTCAATTGAAGAATAAATATATTTAATTTTTATTTGTCTGCCTACAGTGCTTGTTGCTTTTAGTTTAGTACCCCCTCCACACACACACACACACACACACACACACACACACACACGCACAAACATACACACACACACACACCCCATTCTGGAATTTGGATTACATTAAGATTCAGATATTCATTTTTTTATTCATTTCTATCTTTTTTTGGGGACACTTCCAATCAGCAATGGGCAAGTCAAATATTTTAAAAATGTAGCCAATAAAGTAAACCAAAAAAACCTTTTATTCCCCCCCCACTTTGGATTTCCTAATGAATATAACAGACAGTAGGAATTCTTTAGGGGAATTTATGCTAAACGTTATAATATCCCTACCACATTTCTCTTCCCCTGTAACTTGGCAGGCATTGCCACACACTCAGTTTCTCTTAGCTTTCACCCTTTTAGCAGGAAATTTCTTTGGTTTATTCTTTTAATCTGAATTTTACCTGACCTGACCTCAACCCATTTGAATGGAAACATTCTTTAAAGGAGAAAAAAGGCAGTTTAGCTAGAAGCTGGTTGGGTCTCATTGAAATACTGCTCGTTAAATCTTTATGGTCAAGAAGAAGCATGAGTGGTCTTAGCACACAAAGAACTACCGTATATTGTCATTTTGTTTTTCTCACAAATCAAAATAAAATGCGATTGCCATTGGTGTAAATAGTTGGTAAGACTTAATTAGGCCACATATTGTGTAGCATATTTGAGAAACATTGTCAGAGTAAACTACATTAACTCATAAAAGTGTATTCTGTTTAAGCAATCTTTTTTAAATTTTTCATATCAAAAGCCTGCTACAAGTAAGTGTCACTAGAGACCTTTAAAATTTCATAGTGCCCAATCTTCAGTAGTGGATACTGGATGTTACAGGATGCCTGGAATGCTGAATAAATGCAAAGCACAGTGTTTTATGATCAAATACAGAAGTCATACAATGGAATAGCTATATTACATTTTAACCAACCCAGAGTTTATACTTGGCATGTATTTTAAAAACTTAGCTTATGGTTAAACACGATTTTCTTGCTTTAATTATTCCAGAAGTCTGCCTTATTTATATTAAATCCAGTTTTAACCTACTTAGTTATTACCTCACTAAAGATGCATTTAGAATTATGTAAGTGCTGATAAATTTCAAATTATGTAATTTAAGGAGAAACTACAACTGAATTGTACTTTAAGCAAAAATATGCTGTTTGCCTTCATGGGCAATTTACAAGAAGCAGGAAATACTATACATTTATCTGCTTGCCTGGGTTTCATTATGTGGTCAACGCAAGGTGAGTCACAGATAAACATAATTAGTACTAGAAGATTAGCACCAGGTATCACAGGGCACATGGACAGCATCACCATCAGGCAAGTCAGGGAAATTGTAAATTAATGTATTTGCTCGAAGCACATGAAATTGCCATTTTTGGATCAGAAGTAGTGGAGTATAAGCAGTTTCATATGATTCAATCTTAGATCTTTCAGAAGGAAAGAGGACATTGGATATAATTTAATTCATGTTTTCTTAAGCTGGAGTTAATGTGAATTGACATTAAGGAGATCAGTAGCCCTAATCTAGTTATTCATTCAATTGATAGTTTTGGGAATCTTATGATATGCCCAGTACTGTTATGATAACTGGGGATATATATGTGAAAGAGACTAATAAGTCCTTTACCCTCATGGATATTATATTTCAGTGGGAAAGCCTGGCAACTAATACATAAAACATGATGTCACTACTGAATTGAATGTAGAGGTAGGTGTATTAAGTTCATGTATGCATTTTTTCCAGAGGGAGAGTTTGTTGAATTCAGGAGGGTGGTTTATGATCACCAAGGGATTAAGGACCAGAAACCTATTACACCCTGCTCGTTTGCTAGATGTAAAACCCAAAGGACAGATGCAGAGTGATTTGCTCATCACCACACTGGTTCGTTAACGGCTGACTTAGGATCAGCACCCAGGCATCCCATGTCACTATCAGTCATTATTGCCCACTGTAGGGGAGATGATCTGTGATTTTTCATCTCCTTTCTGTATTTATTCTCATTTTCACAGTACCTGACACCATTTTGACTCAAGAAATTCATGCCAAGAGTTGAGAGCCTGGTCACATAGACTTCAGTGCTAACTTGAGTGTTGTGACATTTTGGCTTTGTGACCTCAGAAACTTGCTAAAACCCTCATGGCCCCAGTTGTCACATTTGTAGAGTGATGTCATAACTGACAAATTGTGAGGATTAAATGAGATCATTTATACACACACATACACACACACGTGCCTTCCTCCCAATTCTTTGGTTATATTGCCTTTTACTTGATAAGCACATCTGCTATTGTTATTATTGTATGTGTTAAGTCACTTCAGTTGTGTCTGACTCTTTGTGACCATATGGACTGTAGCTTGCCCATGGGGCTCATCTGTCCATGCGATTCTCCAGGAAAGAATACTGGAGTGGGTTGCTATGCCCTTCTCCAGGGAATCTTTCTGACCCAGGGATTGAACACTAGTCCGTTAACATTTCCTGCATTGGCAGGTGGGTTCTTTACCAGTAGGGCCACCTGAGAAGCTCATTGTTATTATTACTCTGTTTAAAATTTTTTTAAGCCTGTTCTTTGATGCTATGTCCCTAGGCTGTAAAAATTCATTCCTTCTGTCTTCACCACACTCTAATTCAAATGGCAGTGATTGGATTTCTTTTTACTAAATTCAGTAAAAGGCAGAGGCAGTAGTGACTAACTACTGCTACAGCGCACAGAGCATGTGCTCCGCAGCTTGGCTGCCTGGGTTCAGATCCTGGGTCCACCACTTACTATGTACGTAGCCTTGGGTCAGTCACACAGATTTTTCTGTGCCTTGGTTTCCTCATGCATAGAATGATGATAATAAACCTCAGAGTTTTTGTGAGGATTGGATGAGTTAGTATATATTACAACAATCCTGTGAAGTGGACATCATTAGGCTTGTTTTAAATAATCAGACACTTTCACAGATTTGTCTAAAGTCACCTCCTATGCACGGCAGTCCTGGAGAAGGAAATGGCAACCTACTCCAGTATGCTTGCCTGGGAAATCCCATGGACAGAGGAGCCTGGGCAGGCTACAGTCCATGGGGTCATAAGAGTAGGACACGACTGAGTGATTAAACCACCACCACCACGCGTGGCAGAGTCATTATTTGAACTCAGTGTCAGTACTTCCGCAGTGTGTCTTAATGCCTTTAAAATAGGTAGGTGGGGGAGGGCCTCATGTGCCCTCTACCCCCAAGGTGGCCTTTACAAGTCTTTGTCTTCCTTGAGAGGAGTAAGAGGAGCTGCCCCAAGGGCCCTCTCCGCAGCGCATTCTGCCAACCCTCTGTCGACTGGACAAATACTCTGAGGGCTTATGTATGGAAGTCTAGTGGTCTCCCTTGTCATCTAGTTTGAGACTGCCTCAAACAACAGGGTTCCACCAGATTATAAACTCCTTGAGAGCATTTATGTGTCTTCACTACCTTTAGCAGGACTGTACAAACTGCTGGACACGCAGTAGATTCTTAAGAAATTTTATGCCTATTTCAGATGATTTTTCTCATTCTTTCTTCCTTGTGTTTTTATGTAGTGGCAGAGTTTTGTATGATAAATGTGCTATTTTTTTATTAAAAATTAAATTATTTTCCCTGTAAAAAGCAACATGTGGATTGATTGGTTGGTGACTTGCCATATCTAACCCTTTGAAATCCATCCTTTGTCTTTGGCAAGCGGGAGCGGGGCGGTGGGGGGGTGGATGTGGCAGTTCCTGCCCGAAGGGATCCTGATTCATCTTCTCTGGTGGCAGCAGGGCTCAGCCCCTTCCTTCCTGCAGGATAAATGAGAGGCTTGGAAGAGTGGCTGCATTCAAAGGCCCTGGGGGCCAGCTCTTTTTCCCACAGTCCCTTCCTCAGCCTCTGACTCAGTGAAGCTGGCTCTCCTCTCTGGTCTCCTCTTTTCTCCTCCAAGCTTCGTGTGCCAGAGTTGTTTTCCAGAAAACAGGCCGTGTAAAGTCTATGACCCATGCTTTATTGATATGGAAGACAGATGAGTGAAAAGGAAACCAGAACTTTTCCAGCATTCTGTGATCAAAATATTTTTTTTTAGAAACCTAATTCGTTTATAATGAAACATAGCCAGTGAGGTGGGGATTCCTTGCTGGCTCAGATGGTAAAGAATCTACCTGCAATGTGGGAGACCTGGGTTCAATCCCTGGGTTGGGAAGATCCCCTGAAGAAGGAAATGGCAACCCACTCCAGTGTTCTTGCCTGGAGAACCTCATGGACAAAGGAGCCTGGTGGGCTACCGTCCATGGGGTTGCAAAGAGTTGGACAGGACTGAACAACTAATACTTTCACTTTTCACTTTCAGCCAGTGAGGTAGGGGCCAAATTCCTAATGTGATGTTTATCGTCTTACTCCAGTACGTTCAGAAACTATCTCTACCTCAGGATTATTTTTGTTTGTTCTAAGAATTATCTCGTGTGTGAAAGTGTGTATGTGTGAGCGAGAGATGTATTTTCTTTTCTATTGTTACAACTAGAAAAAGGTTTGAAGTTCCCTTTTATTTCATTTTCACAAAGTTAAACCTAAAGTAAAAGGTGCATTTTATAAATAGGGTTAATTGATGTTGCTGATCATGCAGAGCAAAACTTCAGTAGCATTTTCCACAAGATAAAGATGATTGATCTGGGAAAGATGGAAAAGAATGGATGAGGAAATTTTAACCTCTGTCCATGATCAGGATACCCTTATATATGAAACACTGAGATGGCACACTGGGGAGGGTGTCAAAGGGTGAGGAAGAGCGCAAGTGAGTGGGCAGCAAAAAGATTTATGGCAAAGAAATCTCAAAGGACCTCAAAGTATATACTCAGACATAAACTTGAATGTAAGTTATTTATGTAGTTGAGGAAAATAAATATGTATATATTCCGTAGGTTCTTTTTATATTGCAAAGAAGAAACCCTTTCATATCATCTTAGGACTATTCATTTGAAATGTCCATTGCTGTATCCCTAAATGGCAGAGGAGTAAGATGAATATCTTCAATCTGTAGGGAAGTTGGACTTAGGGAGCATATTCTCCAGTGGTAAACAGGAAATTTGAAAATGATTTTGTGTCTCCTGTTTTATTTTTAAATGTCATATATACTTAAAAAATCTTAAAATAGATGTTCTAGGAAGATGTATCAGCCTTGCCATTTGGCCTGAAATACCCAGCACCCTTTTTGGTCAGTGTGTACCTTTATGCTTTCTGTTTGTCTCTCCTTAAGAAAGATGCTTAGATGATGGAGGGCTTTTTTTTTTAAAGGATAAACAGGGTGAGAAGAATTATAAGAACTATTTTGTGGTTTCTAGATTCATCCTGGGTGTCAAAGTTGTGCAGTCCCAAGTCATTTGACATGGAATCTTCTGAAGAATAACTGTTTTAGTCTCTCAGGCTTCCCTAATAGCTCAGTTGGTAAAGAATCCACCTACAATTCAGGAGACCCTGGTTCGATTCCTGGGTCTGGAAGATCCTCTGGAGAAGGAATAGGCTACCCACTCCAGTATTCTTGGGCTTCCCTTGTCGCTTAGGTGGTAAAGAATCTGCCTGTAATGCAGGAGACCTGGGTTCAATCCCCAGGTTGGGAAAATCCCCTGGAGAAGGGAAAGGCTACCTACCCATTCCAATATTCTGGCCTGGAGAATTCTATGGACTGTAAAGTCTCTGGGGTCGCAAAGAGTCGGACACGACTGAGTGACCTTCACTTTCACTTTCGCTCTCTGCCTAGGAGGGACCAAATGCATTATACATTTCTTATGGAGACTTTATGAACTGAATATCTAAGTACAAGTATTTAATAAATAATTTGTATAATTTTGTATAATATCTGACAAATAATTAGAACTGACAAAAATACTCAATTTGCTTGAATTATCCTCTGAGTTAATCTGAATTATCATAAGCTGAACTGCTGTCTCATATAATGAAATGAAATGAAGGGACCAGTATTGCCATGAGAGGAGACTCTTAAGATCAGGGGAAGAGAAACCAGAAAGGATCTGGTCACGTTAGGATCTTTATCATGTTAAGCAGGCATGGAGAAGGTCTGGGAAGAAGTAAAAGGCACATCCTGGAGAAAACCCCTACTGATTTACAGGCCCATGTTTGATTTAAAGATATATATTAAAAATAAAATCCATTCCATTCCAGAAGTCATGGAATTATCCATTTGAGAGCTAGGCTGGACTCCTAGCAACCATGATGTTCCATCAATGTACACATCATTTCCATTTTACAGTTGGACAAGCAAGATGAAGACAGTTGCCCAGGTTCATGTGGTTGACAAGTGGTAAAACCGAGATCATCACCCAGGTTTCCTGTGGCGGGTACAGAATTCTTTCAGCTTGAACTATTTTGCTTTCCTGTAAGTCAGGGTGTGTGGTCCGTGTCTTCTGAGTGGTGAAGCATTTTGTTTTTAAAAAACATTTGTGGAGATGTGGGTGGACCTAGAGTCTGTCATGTACAGAGTGAAGGTAAGTCAGAAAGAGAAAAGCAAATATCATATATTAGCAAATATATGTGTAGAATCTAGAAAATGGTACAGATGAAACTATTTCTAGGGCAGGAGCAGAGATGCAGATGTAGAGAACGGGCTTGTAGACACAGAATGAAGAGGATGGTGGGATGAATTGGGAGATTAGGATTGACATCTACACTACCATGTGTGAAACAGTGGACAGTTGCTATAGAGCACAGGGAGCTCAGCTTGGTGCTCTGTGGTGACCTAGGGGTGGGATTGGGAGAAGGAAGTTCAAGAGGGAGGGGATATATGTATATATATGGCTGCTTCACTTCGTTGCACAACAAAGACTAACACAACATCATAGAGCAACTATACCCCAATTTTTTTTTTAAGTATGCAAGCATTTTAGATGGTGGAGATATCATGGTTACAATCAACATACTTATGAACACTTTTTAAAACTATCTTAGGCGTCTATATGGAGAGGCCAGTAGCTTCAGCAAATGAATCATTCAAGTCCTAATTTGGTGAAAATATTACAGTCCTATGGGGCATTTTTATATGGAATTCCCTGTAGAAGTCTAATTTTAAACAGCTGGGACTCATTTATTGCTGTAGTCTATTCTACTTCTTGAAAAGACCGATATATATATATATTTTTTTTTTCCCCCCACACAGAATTGGAACTTTCCAGAAAGTCTGAACACGTTGCCCTACTTGAACTGATAGAATAGCAGCTGCCTGAGGACCCTGCTGGACTGCTGGGGCTTTCTGTCCTCCCTCCGTGTCCATGAGAGTGATGCTGTGATAAGTGCCAATTCAAGGTTGAGGGGCTGGCTGCCTACCAGAATCCCATTGTTTATGCTCTTCCTTGTATTTAACATTCTGTTTCCATAATTACTGATGCTGAATCTGATCAAGAACCCAGGTGTGCCACCTCCTGCAGATCCATGTTGTCTTGAAGGTTCAGGAATCCACAGTCTAGTTGGAAAACAGTCGTAAAGGGAGAAGGAAGGAAATATTAGTTGCCTTGACTCAAAAATATGGCGAGAGAACTTTGTAACATAGAAAGGTTAAAAGATTGCAGCCACTTCTTTGATAGTTCTATTGTGGTTTGTTTTACACAATGCTGTTTGCTGTATGAAGACAATCTCTATCTATTAGAAGTGATAAGCAGAACAAGGCCCACCCTGACTCCCCACCTTTCTCTTATCAAACTGTATCTGATGAATGAATCAACAGGAAGTTTTGCTAGAAGAATTGGTGGCTGGGGTTTATACAGCAAACAGTGAGTGGTTTAGAAGTATCATAGGACCAAGCCTCAGCCTTGCCCCCCTGCAATATGGTGGGGCCCAGGTCAAAAATAAGGCAAGTGTATGTCAAAAGCAAACCACTGGCTCTGAGGTTTTCTTTTGTTTTGTTCTCTGGGAAGTGTCCCTTGTCTGATATGATACATGGTGTTCCAGCTCAAACTGTCCAGGTGCACAGCTAAACTTTTCTACAGGGAGAGGAAATGATGGAGTACAACATAGCTACAATTTAATGCAAGCAAAGTGTCACTAATAAACTTCAAGGCTCAAAGTACAAAGGAATCCTTTTCAGGTGCTCTCTGCTGTTCTATTTTATTTCAGAACCCTGACTTTGAGGGCTTCCGTTTATCTGGATAGATCTACCGGTGCTGACTCATTCATTCCTCAGTTTAGAAAATCTTTATTGAGTCCTGTGCACTGTGCTGGGCACTCAGGACCCTGAGAATCTGATAATCATAGCTCCTGATGATATGGATATTGTAGAAAAGCTATTGCTTTTAACCTTGATCTACTTTCTAAACTGGTCTTTCTCCACCAGTTCTATAAGAGAATTAAGCTGTACAGAAAATGATTTGAGTGACCGTTTCTCAATTGTCTGAAGGATGAAAGTAGTCGGTACCATTCCAGATACACTGGAGATGAGTTAATTCATCACCTGCTATGCATACTTTAAATGTTAGAGCTAAATGGACCCTTATTGATGAGGGTTTATTGGGTTTCTCAGAAGGAATAGGTCCTATCTTCTTCAAGCCCCTGCTACAACCTTTGTTAAAACTAGTACCAGGAGACATTCATAAGGATTAGGAGATTCATAACACCCTCCCTCCTCCATACACAACTGGCCTTGAGGAGAGAAAGAACAAATAAAAATCAGTATATTCTTCTAAAAAAAATAACCTGTAGTGTTGAACAAACTGGGTGACTATTTTATGAGTGAAGATGCTGTTCAGAGGTGATTGGTAATCAGAGAGTAAGATATATTGAAATTTGTCTGGGAAGGATGTGAAGCAGCTAGGAGTCTCTGTGGACTAAAGAAAGTTGAGGACCAGGCATTTAATAATATCTGTTGTGAACGTGCAGTGAACTAGCATCTCTTTAAATGTTTTTGAGAGCTGAAAATAAAGATTGGAATTCCCATTTTACTCATGATTTTAAAGACATTTCTCTTGGCCAGGACCACATGGATTTTGGTTTGAGTAGGGTTACATTCCTGTGAGTTCAGGTGTACCAGCTCTTGGTTTGATGAGGTGCCTGTGATCCAGTTCTTGGGTACTAGCTTTTATGGTATCAGTTTCCCTATCTCTTATATTTCAGATTATCTATCCTGGATCACCTCTTTATCTCTCCATTTACTCCTCTCGCAGTTTAGGATTCTCCAGAAAAGTAGTATATTCATATATAGATACACATGCACACATATATTAAAAGATGCTCACTCCTTGGAAGGAAAGTTATGACCAACCTAGACAGCATATTAAAAAGCAGAGACATTACTTTGCCAACAAAAGTCCCTCTGGTCAAGGCTATGGTCATGTATGGATGTGAGAGTTGGACTGTGAAGAAAGCTGAGTGCTGAAAAATTGATGCTTTTGAACTGTGGTGTTGGAGAAAGCTCTTGACAGTCCCTTGGACTGCAAAGAGATCCAACCAGTCCATTCCAAAGGAGATCAGTCCTGGGTGTTCATTGGAAGGACTGATGCTAAAGCTGAAGTTCCAATACTTTGGCCACCTCACGCAAAGAGTTGACTCATTAGAAAAGACCCTGATGCTGGGAGGGGTTGGGGGCAGGAGGAGAGGGGATGACAGAGGATGAGATGGCTGGATGGCATCACTGACTCGATGGACGTGAGTCTGAGTGAACCCTGGGGGTTGGTGACGGACAGGGAGTCCTGCTGTGCTGTGATTCATGGGGTCGCAAAGGGTCAGACATGACTGAGCGACTGAACTGAACTGAACTGAACACACATACACACACACACATATATGTATATTCACACACATGCATATCCACACACATAATTATATAAATAAATAAATGTTAGTGTATTATATTATACATATATTTATGTATATTATGTAACTATAATAAGTATAGTGTTAGTCGCTCAGTCATGCCGGACTCTGTGCGACCCCATGGACTGCAGCCCACCAGGCTCCTCTGTCCATGAGATTTTCCAGGCAAGGATACTGGAGTGGGTTGCCATTTCCTTCCACAGGGGATCTTCCCAACCCAGGGATCGAACTCGTGTCTCCTGCACTGCAGGCAGATTCTTTACTGACTGAGCTACAATATATGTATACAAGAATTTCTATTTGTATATATGGATACAGATATAGATGTATAGGTTTATTGTGGGGTTGGTGGTTCACACCATTATGGAGGCTGAGAAGAGCAGACCAGACCCAGGAGAGCCAATGGTGCCATTCCAGCCCGAGTCCAAAGGGCTGAGAAGCAGAAGAGCTGATGGTATAATTTCCAGTCCGGGGGCAGGAGAAGACTGAGATCCCAGCTGAAAGACAGTGAAGCAGAGAGAGAGTGAATTCTTCCTTACTTCTTTTTTGTTGCATTGAGGTCTAAAATGGATAGGATGGGGCCCATCCTCCTTGGAGACGGCAACCTCTTTACTCAGTCTACCAATTCAGATGCTAACCTCATCCAGAAACACCTTCAGACACACCTAGAATAATGCTTAACCAAATATTTGGACACAGTGTGGACAGGTGGACAAATAAAATTAACTGTCACACTAAGCCAGTTCTTTAAATGGCAGTTGCTGGGCTGCCCTGGTGGCTCAGTGATAAAGAATCCACCTGCCAATGAAAGAGACATGGCTTCCGTCTTTGATCAGGGAAGATCCCGCATGTTGTGGAGCAACTAAGCCCGTGAGCCACAGTTACTGAGCCTGCACTGTAGAACCTGGGAGCTGCAACTACTGACCCCACATGGCACATCTAACGAAGCCCATGAGCCCTAGAGCCCATGCTCTGCAACAGAAGAAGCCACTGCAATGAGAAACCCGCACACCACAGCTAGAGAGTAACCTCTGCTCTCTGCAACTAGACAGAAGCCCTTGTGGAAGTGAAGATGCAGTACAGCCATAAGGAAATATTTTTTAAAAAATGGCTGTTGCCTACCCATACTTTTTCTCTAGCCTTTCCATTCCATTTCCTTGTGACTACTCCTCTGCCCCAAACATACATGTCCATAAGACATTTTGTTCATGCTTCTACTATGAAGAAGCACTAATTTTTAAAACTTTCTACTTACCCTTTTGTAATATTTGGGTATTCATATTATGCAGGTTGATGATGAGCTCCACTGACTTACATTAAAGTCTGAAAATGTTTCAGACTGTGTATTTATTTGTTATACACACCCCACCTTTATTCTGTTCCTTTCTTTTTCACTGCTGCATACTATATTATCAGCCTCTCTCCTCCTAGTTTAAGGCTTTGATTTACAGTGATTTTTCTTAGGGACAAGAGACTTTCACACATGGAAGATGCATGTGTCTGTTTGGACTGATATTGGGTAGGATCAAAATGTTTGGTGTTTTCAGTCAGCTACATCTTGTCTCCATCAGTGTCCTGCTGTGTCTGGGACCCTCAGAATCCTGACTCATTCCATGAATGAAAGAGAAAATATTTCAATTCTGTGTTTTACTTTTCTATCTTAAGTGAAAAAGAGTCATAATCTTAGTTGTTCTTTACATTGATCTCTGGATTTCACCCAGTTCATCTGCCAAAACTTAATGGATCTGTTTGCTAGAGAAAATACGGGAAAAGAAGAAACATTGATCATTTCTAAATATGTTTTCAAATACTTATTAAAGGTCTAGTGGGTCCAGGGCCTTGCCATTGAGAACAAAAAATATTATATAAAGGTGTGGAGAGTTGTTAATGAGTATCCAGGAGGGCTGAAGTTATTATTCTTTATTTTAAAAAAAAAAAAACCTTGTTCTTACATCTCACAAAGAGAAACAAAACAAGGTCAACAATATATTGAAAGTAGTCATCATATTATTATTAAAACTCTTGAAGAGTCCTGTTTAAGCATCAAATGTAACATGCTTTCACATATTAGCCATAGAAACTTTATCAGAGGAAATGCTTTAAAAAGATGACTCTAAAATCTCAGATATTTTGATTCGTGTGTTAGATTGTTGTTATTCAGTCGCTCAGTCGTGTCCGACTGTTTGGACCCAGAAGACACAGCATACCAGGCTTCCCTTTCCTTCACCATCTCACGGAGCTTGCCCAAACTCATGTCCGTTGAGTTGGTGATGCCATCCAACCATCTTGTCCTTTGTTGTTAGATTAAGACACGTTTTTGTCCAGAATAAGTGAAAATAGTACTACCAATGTATGCTCAAGACATTTTGGCATATGTGTATTTTAATTGAACATTGGAATAAACGTATTCATTAGGAAATTAAGCACTTTACCTGAAGATTTTTAGATCGATTTGTTTAGGAGTAGATCCTTTAACTTTGTCAGTTTCAATCAAATTTGCATCATTTAAAGGGGGATGACTTAAGCCTGATGAGGGTTATTTGCTCCATCCACAGGTCCTCATCCCCTTGCTGCTTTTCTCCCAATAACACCTCATCTCTGATGCATAGGCGCTTCTACTGCCCTCGTTTTGTCAACTAGGAGTGGTCAGCAGTGTGTTAAACATACATCTGTCTGAGAAAATTGTACTATGAGGAGCCTCCTATTATATGCATGATCATAAAATTCCAGATTTTAGATTCAATGTAGATAAATCATAATATGAAAGAGACTTACATTGACTTTCCTGGCATCAGAATAACTATATTTAGTACTTTTCTCATGCTAGGAAGATAGATGACTGTTGAAAGTCAGTTTCCTCTGAATAGAAGTGTAGTGGGGAGTGGAGTCAGAATGAGTAGTAGATAATAGAAACATGAGGTTTACAATAGAACTTAATATATTACTTAAAAACTCAAACCAGCATGAGGATAAAACTAAGACACACAAAATTTGCCTTCTTGTAGAGCAACAGTTGTTAAGGTAGTAAATTGCAAATACTACCCAACTGTGAATCACTCCTCCCTAGTAGAAGAGGCGCCTACTCTTGACTTAAAACAATATGACATCTAGTCTCATAGTTCAGCTTTGTGTACCATATACATAGTGAAACAAAGCTGATTATTTTTAAACTCTCTATTGTTATTTCCTTTCTTTTTTTTTTTGAAGGACAGTTTTTACTTTGAAGTTGACAGTGTTCAAAGCATCACTTACAAAGCACAGAGAAGGCTATTATATAACATGTCCATGAGACATTTCCTACTCTATATCACTTGTCACATTCTTAGCTATATCTGTGGTCAGTTAGCAATGCCCAAGATCTTTCTCAATAAGAAACTGGAATGTGCTAATATAAAATAGAGCAATATACATTTTACGATGCAAGATACGTATATATCGAATACGTATACTATATTCATTTACATATGTGATTTTTTATTTCATTTAATAATTTTTTCTTGCAGTTACAGGGGGCAGCGGAAGGAGCTTGGGCTGGGATTTGAAGGACCTTGATTATAGTTCATACTCTATTAACTATTAGCTATGTGATCCTGAGTAATTTTCTAAATACTTCCAGGGCTCAAAAATGCCCTTTCTAAAATAAGGGGGCTAATAGAGGTTCTTAATCTCTTTTTTGGTTATGAGCTCCTATATATGACTCATAAAATCTATAGATACTCTCCCTAGAAAAATTCACGAGTGCATATTTGCACTAAATTTTGCATGCCTTTGAGGAAGGTCCTTGATTTCCTAAAGTACGTACATGGATTTGAGGATAAGAATAGCTAGACAGAACCAGTTCTGAACTTCATATTTCTATATGATACGGTTCCTCAAATCACCTTTTGGTCATGAGAACTTGTTAGTAATTAGAACTTATTAATGAGTTTTCTTTGTTGCTTCCTGACATCGAACCTGTGGCTTGGGGTTCTTAAGAACGATCTTGCAGCTAGAGCTTAGTGCCCAGTCTGCTAAGAGAAAAAATCATGTGTGAGTCCATACATCTCTGGAGCATCTGTGGAAAACAGAGCACTGACCCAAGTTTCTAAAAAAAGCCAGAAAATCTGACCTGATAGCAACTCACACGGAACAGACTTGGGGATTTTACTTGACCACAACCTTACTTCGAGCCAACAGTGTGACATAATTTCTAAAACTGGCTATATGAGCCCCTGTAGCCTTTAAAGAAGTTGAGTTTCCAAATCCTGATTTTTGATTTGAATGATCAAATCCCAGGGCCCAATATAAGATGTGTTATATTTACAATTTAGAGGCAAGTCATGGGGATCATAATTCAATGGATCATTGTTGAAGTAAAAATAAAATAAAGGGGAGGGGCAGAATGAAGAAGGATCTAGAAACTTTGCCATATGAGGAATGATCATAAAGACCAGAAGAATTTCATCGCTATGTCATCAGGGAAGAGACACTTCTGGACTATCTTACTCTGGGTAACTTTGGAAGTTGGAACTAAGCCAGCAGCTAGATTTAATTTCAGAGTGAGTAAGGGCTTTCTAATAACACAAAGTGTGAAAATATGAGATGCACTCCTTTGTAGAGCAGTGTAAAGCAAGAGAGGACAAAGAGACTGCATGACCACCTTGCCAGGAAGATTCTGGAAGGGATCCAGTTTGAAGGTGGGAGTGAGAACAGTGATCAGTGAGACAGAGGCCTTGATGAAATCTAAAATAAATTTCTTTTGTCTATGAGATTCTATAACTCTAGACATATGGGCTGGGGGAGAAGGCTTAGGAGAGGTGATTAGTAGAAAGAGAGTATAGTCTTTTCTGAAGTCATAAAGACATCATGAAAGAAGCCTCCTGCTTGGTCACTGGCAGCTGTCACTCACTGTGACAACTGACAGATTCCCTAGTAGAACAGTTGCCCTACAGAATGAAAGGAGCTATCGTAAGTATTGCCTGGCAAGACACTCAGACTGCATTAAGTGGAAATAAGCAGAAATAGTAGCAATACTGCCACACACACAATGTATATTTCATTTAATCTTCATGACAGCCCTACAGTAGAGTCACTGATGACATCATCATCCTCATTCACAGAAAGAAAATACAGGTGTAGAAGATAACATAGCAAGTAGTAGTAGAGCTGGAACTTGAACTCAATAGTCCGAGTCTATAGGTCATGTGATTATTTATATCAGACCACTACCTCAAACAGATTTGTTCCTGAAACAGGTCCACAGTGTTATTTAGTCTTTACCAGGTTCATGGGGCTCCTCTGATGGCTCAGCAGTGAAAATACGCATACAATGTGTATTGCATTGCAGGAGACGTAGAGATGTGGGTTTGATCCCTAGATCGGGAAGATCCCCTGGAGGAGGAAATAGCAACCCACTCTATTATTCTTGTTGAAGAAGTCCCATGGACAGAGGAGCCTGGTGAGCTACAGTCCAAATTGTTGCAAAGAGTAAGACATGACTGAGTGTGGACAGAACAAAGCAAGGTTCATGGACCATATGTTATATGTCCACAGTGATGTGTGGTAAAGATTATTTATAAGTCATTGAACAAATATTGATAGAGCACTCTCATAGTCCAGGCAGTACTCTAGGGTTGGGGATATAGCAATGAGCAAAATAGACACAGAATTGCCACTTACATGCCAGTGGAGAGAAGCAGTTAATAAACAAGAAGGACATTTTATAGTCAGTTACATAACAGTAAATACTATAAATATAGCAGGAAAGTGGGTAGGAAATGTTGGGCAAGCAGCTTTAAATTGACACATAGGTGAATTCCCATTGAAAGGCAATATATGAAAGGTGGAGTTGGGGTCCTCCTTTGACCTAGATAAATTTGAATTTTCCATCAGCTTTTCATGGAGGTGCTTGGGAACCTGGGAGAAACCCTTAAGAGCAGTACAAGTTGCTACTTTAACCCCACAGTTCCCAGAGCTTAAATGGACATGAAGGCAGTAGATTAACTAGAATGTGAAAATAGAAATAAATGCAGCATTCTGTCCTGGAATTACTCATCCATCCTAAAGGCCAAAGTCCTTGGCTTCTGTGTCCTTGCAGCTGAGCTAAGTGTGGGAAGAATAGGCCATCTGCCTCTGGCAGTGTGGCAGGAGGAAGTGGACATTTCAGACCAGTCCATCAGTGACTCCTGGGGAAACTCCAGACATCTCTTGAATAAATAACATGCATTCTTGTGAGGTTTGTAGTGAACTTTGCCAACAAGGAAGATCTGACAGGATGTCCAGTGTTTTGCTAACTACCTCCATCAGTTATTTTTGCTGCTGGAAGGTTTCCCACAGACAACTGAAGCTTTGAAGCGATGTGTTTTTTTATTCCCTTTCTTTACATATATGTGACTTTAGGCCAGAAAATTTCTCACCCTTAAGCTTTATTTTCCCTCCTTGCTGCTGAAGAAAAGGCATAGGAGCCATGGGACAGTAAGATCTATTGTGTAGATTGATGAACTCTGAGCTCTTTGAGGGCAAAAAACATGGCTTATTCATAATTATATCCAACCCAGAAACTATCACCATAACTTAAATCTTGTAGGTAGGCAATAAATATCTGTTCTAAGTTGAATACATGAGATTCTTCTACATGCCTATTTTAGGAATAATGGACTCACAAAGATATCAAGCCTCTTAGCCCAACAAACATACAATTCAACAACTGCAACTTTTATTTTAAAATAAGTAAGCAAATCTAAACACTAGATTATTTTTCATTTAATTCAGGAGTAGAATAAAAATAACCAAGTAGCAAGAATTAAAGTTTACTTCTTAGTGTCTGTGATTCTTAGTATTCATTTTCTCTTCTTAACAAAAATTTTCTTTACAGAATGTGCAAGAAAATCAGTAGAAAATGATGGTTAGGGAGGAAATTAACAGCAGTTAACCCAAACCACAGAGCATACCATGGGCTTTTTTTAATAAGTGATTTTGTTCTATTATCTTAGTTAGACATTTGTCTTCATATTTTGCAGTTTTTCTTTAACACAAAATCTCCCTTATGTTTTGCTTTTTAAAATATGAACATGAGAATGGAAAGTAAAATTAAAGAGCAGAGAATCGTCATTTTGTCTGCCTTGTTTCCTTAGTAACTTCTCATTTTTATTTTTTCATGTACTGAATGAAGACATAAGTCTACACTCCAGAGAAGAATGTCAGTTTCATTGGACTGACACAGAAATGTCCAGCTAACAATTCTCTGGGTGAATTTGGCATTTTAAGAAGAATCTGGTAGTAGTTCATCTATGTCTGTGTCAAAAATGTCCGTGCTTTGAGAAAAATGAAATGTCGTGTTTCTTTTTGCCTTTGAAAAATCACCATTACTGCTAATAAAATTAGTTGGTGACATTTCCTCCCCTTTCTTATATAAATAGCTATTCTCATCCACTCTTGACCAGAACTAAGTGCCTTTTCCATGTCAGATGTATTTCTAGCCTTAAGCTTAATGTAGGAATACAGTAGATAAAAATTACTTGAATCACTGCAAAATAAAGTTTCTGATGGAAAAAACCTAAAAAAAAGAGAAACCAATGCTGTTAGGTACCATGCAATACTTTCTCTTCTTCAAGGGAAATTTATAAGTTGGGAAAACAGAAGCTACTTTGTGTTTTTTAGACATTAAAAAACCCGAGACAGAAATTAGGTGCTTATAAGACTTCTGGAAAAGCAGAAGGAAAGCTTACCTCTGGGAACTAGGGTTTGCTGCCTTTGGGAAGTTAGGAAATTGAATGCCTGACAGTAGTCACAGCTTCTTCAGGCACTGAGAAAGGTGCTTTTCAGGGGAATATGCAACGGCTGCTATAACTTCAAGTCTACTGAAGTCCAGGGTCTTTTACCCTAGCCTCCAGAGGACCAAAGATAAGGCTTTTGCCTTTTTTTCCCTTGTAAATTTCACCTGCCACGCCTAGAGTGGAAGCTGCTGGTAGTGGTTCTGGGAAATAGTTCCCAGGGTTCCCAGCCTTCTGACTCAGTTGAAGGTACCTGAGAGAGAAAAGGATGTCAAATTACCAGCATCTTCTATTGGGAAAAACAGAGATTTCTGGAAGTCAGGGAATAACTAGATAGTCCAAGACGAAATTCTAGACAGGACTAATAAACCAGTGGTTTGCACACACTGTAAAAACCAAAATGTTAATTATGATAAGGCCCATGGTTTCAGAAGAAGCTAAGTTATGCTAAATTAAATGTCACTTCCTTTATTTGATAAGTCACTATTGACAGGCAAAGATGAGGAAGACATTACTACTCTCTTGATTTGGAGGAATTATTTTTAAAATGCATCATGTGATCCTTGTGTATACGTGTGAACTGCGTGGTCTCATTGTGAGGGAATTCATAACTGTTAACCTCTTCCTCCTTTAAAAAAGACATTAGTGGGTTAATGTCAACCTCTTCAGAAGAAGTTCTCAAGTAGTGAGCCACAATGCTCAGAATTAACTCTTTCTGGGGTGAAATGGCCAGAAACATAATTCTCAGAACTTCTGAGAATTACCTGCGGTGAAACAGCACTCCATAACCAGCCACTAGAATGCTGTATAATATGCCACCTACAATTTCAATATCACTTTCACATATAAATAATAAAGATGTTTCTTTGCATAGTTTTTCGCCTTGTATAATACAAGGGCTCCTGTTAGAGCAGATGCTTTTCCTGAGCCAGTGTTTAGCTCCCTTTTCTCCTGGTTCTGTGTAGCTAAGCCCTCTTCCTGGATGAGGCATGAAAGATGGTGAGAGAAAAACTGAACATAATGCATTGTAGTTACGTGTATTAGCTCATTCTCTTCTTCCACTTTTCATTTATGCCATAGTTAGAGTCAAACACTAATGGAGAGGGATCAATGTGGATTTGGGCTGAGGGCAGAAGGGGAGCAGGGGAAGTCCATATTTAACCTGCCGTCAAACAGCCCCTCTCTGCTGTCTCACGGTGACTTCAAAATGTGTCCAAAATTATGCTCCTTACCTTGTGCCACTTTCCACGCACTTGCCTAAGCCAAAAAGTATCATTATCTTGAATTCTGGCCCCACTCACTGTATCAAAGTCAATGATCACTTCATGTCCTAACCTCCTAAGTATCTCCTTTGGTTCAGTTCTGTTGCTCAGTCGTGTCTGACTTTTTGTGACTCTCCCAGATCTCCTGTTTATCTGCCAAATCTCCTGTTTATCTCCATCCCCCTCTTTCACCACCTTGCGCTAGATCACAGTCTTTGTTCAGTAGCTGTCATGCCGCTGCTTCCTGTCTGGGTATACAAAGTTTCTCTTCATCTACCAGCATCCCCTGTTACTTTTTCCTATCTTTTTAAGAATAATCTTGCCAAAGTGCAAAGGGAGATTCTCTCTTTCTCTTTAATTAATACTGTCAATTGTTCCAATTGTCCTTAGAATAAAGTCCAAACATCAAATATGTAATATTAGTCTTGATCTGGCTGTGCTTATCTGTCAGCTTCCTCTCTTTATACTTCAACCACTTTGAAATGTTTATAGTTTCCTGAAACCCTCCTACCTTGCCGCCTCCTCACCTCTTATCTGGTCAATCTGCATGCTTTCTTCAGATTTTCTTTAGATGTCACATCCTCTGGGCAACCTCCCCCAATGCCCCAAGACTGGGATTCATTTCTTGTGCCACTCAAGCATCCTGTAACACTTACTACATCATTAGCAGAGTTACTAGGAAACTCTATAGGGAATGTATCTTCTTCTACATTTTACTCAGCAGCATTTACTCTGGTACCTAGGATATAGCAAGGGCAAATACAAATATACATTGAATAAACAATGGAACTAGAAGTGGAAACATAATTCTATTCACTGAATTTATAAATTAGGTGCTCTTGAAACCAAGTGAGCCTTGTAGCTTGAGTGTGCTAGGCAGTGCTTCTCCTCTAAACATGAGAGGCAGTGGCCCACCCTGTGGGCAGACTAAGAACATCATATGAGAGGAGTTGCTTTGAATCTTTTAAATTTGCATTCTGGTAACAAAATAATGTATTCTCCAACCTAGTGCACCACGTTGTCTTTCAACCTGTTTTGGAGAGGTTTGGCACAATTATTTCTATAAAGAAAGCTGAGTGCTGAAAAATTGATGCTTTTGAACTGTGGTGTTGGAGAGGACTCTTGAGAGTCCCTTGGACTGCAAGGAGATTCAACCACTCCATCCTAAAGGAGACCAGTCCTGGGTGTTCATTGGAAGGACTGATGCTGAAGCTGAAACTTAGTACTTTGGCCACCTGATGGGAAGAACTGACTCATTTGAAAAGACCCCAATGCTGGGAAAGATTGAAGGTGGGAGGAGAAGGGGACAACAGATGCTGAGATGGTTGGATGGCATCACCCACTCAATGGACATGAGTTTGAGTAAACTCTGGGAGTTGCTGATGGACAGGGAGGCCTGCTGTGCTGTAGTCCATGGGGTTGCAAACATTCAGACATGACTGAGTGACTTAACTGACTGAACTGAACTGAAACAATTATTTACTTTTCTTTCAGTTCAGTAGTTGTCTATCTACCAGTCAACTACCTGAATTGGAACAGAGAACAGAACAAACATGATAACTCTTGTGGGGCTACAGCAATATGAAATTCTTCCATAATTCAGTGTGATTCTGTCATCAGTAATATATGTAACAAATGTATTTTTGTCTTTTTTTTCGACGAGCACTAGGCCACTTTGTGAAAGAGATTTTGGTGTCGAACATTTGGCAAGCCTTATATATAGTTTATGAAATTCAACGTGCCTGAAGGAGTAGCATTTGCTCCCCAGAATTCATGTAATCTTCACTCATCTTGCACAAACGTTTAGTGTCCTGTTCCTTTCCTGCTCTTTTCTCCTTTCTATTGCTTCCTACCTCAGAAGAATGAGAATGCAGATCTTACTAAGAGGATATGCCTTTAGAGTTCCTATTCTCCCAGTGAACATAAAATGGAAGATGTAAATGAGAGCAGTGTTTAAGTCCAGCACCTGCTGACTTGTTTTAGGCTTTGAGCCTGTGAACTATGACAGTAGTCAGGGCTGTGTATTCAAAATGGAGCCTGCTTCATGGTTGTGCATTTGGGTGCAAAGGTTGTGTCAGAGAGGGAGGTGGGTCAGAATTCTGCAGCCTGTGCTGCAGCCCCCACGTCATGTACTCAGGGATACAATTGCCTTTACTGGTAGGAAAGGCACCCTTTTTCTAATGTGTCTTTTCTGGTAGAGGTGCCTTTTCAGTTACATCTCTCCAGAGGAGGATAGACAGTAGCAGTGGTCTTGGTTAGAATTACTGTAACTCATTATCCTTTTGTTGGGTGGTGGTTGTGCTGTTATGATTTCTGGTGGTGAAACATGGTTCTACTCTTACATATCCATCACAGAGGATGAAATGGTTGGATGGGATCACCGACTCAACGGACATGAGTTTGAGTAAACTCCGGGAGTTGGTGATGGACAGGGGACGCCTGGTGTGCTGCAGTCCATGGGGTCGCAAAGAGTCGGACATGACTGAGTGACTGAACTGAACTGGCTGACTCTTCCATAGGCTTCCTTTTGGTGGAAGCTTTATGATTTGGTGTTTTTGATGGAATCAAAGAAACTTGCTACTAGTCAAATAGCAATAGGGATAAGTATATTGTATGTTCTGTATCCAACTTGGGTCCTTGGGCTCATGTGATTATTTTGAGGAAGATTTAGGTTAAACCACACACCACACACACACACACATATGTGCGCATATAGGGGCCTCTTGCTTTTTATGGATTCTAGTTTAGGTGGCACCAGTGGTAAAGAATCTACCTGCCAATGCAGGAGACAAAAGAGATACAGGTTCCATCCCGGGAAGATTCCCTGGAAGAGTGAGTGGAAACCACTCCAGTGTTCTTGCCTGGAGAATCCCATGGCAAGGAGCCTAGCAGGCTACAGTCCATGGGGTCGCAAAGAGTCAGACGCAACTGAGTGAATAAGGATGCTTGCATGCAGTTTATAGGTCAAAAGATATCATTCTGGGAAACATCTCTCTTAGCTCTTACAAAAATTAGAGAATACAACTGTGATGACTATCGCCTTCCATTGGAAAAAGATTCAGGCTCTTTTGCTTCTGAGAAAGCTCTCTAAACTATGCAGACCTCTAAAAACATGAAACATGATGCTGAAAATATCGCAAGGGAGGGAATCCTCATGAGATTTGTGATGCTTCCTGCCCCGATCAGACCAAAAATAGCATAAAAGAGTAATGCCTTTGGTATTTGAGCACTTCCATGTTCAGTCTGAAAGACAAACAGAAGTGCAGAGATGTGAGAAAAATGTAGGATTTCCGTATGATTTGAGATCTGTGTGAACTTTGGGATTTTCTATTAATACTCAAATTTTCATGTAGTTCCACCGAGAGCTTCTCCTCCTCTAGACTTTCAGTCAGTTCAGTTCAGTCGCTCAGTTGTGCCCAACTCTTTGCAACCCCATGGACTGCAGCACGCCAGGTTTCCCTGTCCATCACCAACTCCTGGAACTTGTTCAAACTCATTCCCATCGAGTCAGTGATGCCATCCAACCATCTCATCCTCTGTCGTCCCCTTCTCCTCCACCCTCAATCTTTCCCAGCATCAGGGTCTTTTCCAATGAGTCAGTTCTTCCCATCAGGTGGCCAAAGTATTGGAGTTTCAGCTTCAGCATCAGTCTTTCCAATGAATATTCAGGACTGATTTCCTTTAGGATTGGCTGGTTGGATCTCCTTGCAATCCAAGGGACTCTTAAGAGTCTTCTCCAACACCACAAAGACACATAAATACTCAAATTTTCATGTAGTTCTACTGAGAGCTACTCCTCCTCTAGACTTTGGTTTCAACTTATTGGAGACTAGTAAATTCATGTACGTTGAGACCTAAAGTTTCTCTGAGGCTTGTCTGTCTCAAAAATATATGGCAGTACTCATGATTTTTATGAGAATATTTAATCTTTAGCTAGATGTACCTACATATAGCTAAGGAAGCAAAACCAAATCTCATTGCTGTGGCAAGTCTAAGAAAATTACAAGGAAAGAATTACTCAGATGTATTGGTTGGTTTGTTTAATGCATGAGTCAGAAGCCTGATTTTTTAGCTGTGATAAAATTTTAACATTAGTCCCAGTTCCTGAGACTGGGAAAGCGTAATTGTTCTTCTGCCTTAATAAAATTGTGCCCAGAGCTGAATTCTAACATGTGTCTCTAATTAGATGTTGAAGTGAATGATCTTAATGATGAGGAACTATCTGTTGAATTAATGTCAAAAATATTTTTGTATATTTTTGTATGTGTTGTTTTTGTATATTTTGTATGTGTGGTTTAATGTGTATTTCTGAGCTTATGCAAAAGATATTGATACTTCTGCCAAGTAAATGATATAGTAAATCTCTTTCACCCCTTGGCCCCCAGTCCTTTTCCTTACAAGGAACTCTTTCCTTCCTCCTAAGCTTCTATCTTTAATTGAAAGTCCTACTCAAGGATGCCTATTATAATTCTGCCCAAAGCATCTGCAAATGAAGCTTTATGTCATTAATATTAGGGATGCTTGACTCTAGAAAGCCTTTTTCATGGAAGGTTAACTGGTATGTTTTCTGCTTTGAACCAAACAGTGAAGAGTTTGGAGGACTGCCTGCTATAGTGCTAACCAGTTTGTGCAGGACATCTTGAGGTGGGCCCTGAGAAGACTTCATAAGTCAAAGAGTTAAACATTTGCATGCTTCCAGAATTGCTTCTGTGCATTTTAAGATACATTCCTTAATCTTTTACAAAAGAAAATCAGTCAAATTACCCTTAAAAATAGCCACTGACCTCTTTGCCTATATAAGTTATAATTGGTAGCATTCTTGTGGGAAAGAGATTATCCCCAATGCACAGCTAAAAGGAAGTAATTTGTAGCCTGTGGTGAAAGCAAAACACCCATCCATGAGAGAAAATCAGAAAGAGGTCACATCTGATGGCCTGTGTATATTTCCCTCAGTTCTGATATGCCTTTTTGTTTTTGTATTTTCAAATGAACGAAGAGTTAATTTAATGATTCAGTTCTTTTCAGTCACTCAGTCACGTCCGACGCTTTGCGACCCCATGGACTGCGGCATGTCAGGCCTCCCAGTCCATCACCAGGGCCTCCCTGATAGCTCAGTTGTTAAAGCTTACCTCAAAAATGGGTCTCAGAAGTTTTTTGTTTGTTCGTTTTTCCCTCGACTCATTTACTTTCAGTTGGCACTTTATTATCACTCAAGCCGTGTTCCAGACCACCATCGATCATCATTAGCCTGGCTTTTCCAGGACTACGCTGACGGTCCTGTATGATGCCTCAGCTACAACTGTGAATGCCTCGAATGGTAGTTGCTGAGGCCTTTCATGAGAGAGTATCAACCTGTAATTACATATGATCAAACAGTTTAGATGGGAACCAGCCTCCTAAGATGTTTGAAATTATCATTGATGCAGCCTTTTGATGATCAGTAGTTAAAAAAAAAAATAGCTCAAACCCTCAGCCCATTCCAAATGTCAAGTAATAATTATAGGAGAATACAAGCACCTGGATTCCAGGCACAAAGGGAGAAATAGTGTTGCTGATGGAACGAGAAAGAGCTGTTTAGGGCTTAGGCTGTCGAGCCTGGAGTATGTAATCACAGTGCGTGCTCAAGTTCTGAAGCAATTGCAGCTTCATTGACATCCATCAGGATGAAGGAATAACAACTAAAATGAAAATGAGAATATAAATGACATTCATTTCTAAGGATACATTTCTGTATGTGACTAAATTCACATAGTGCTTATTTTATAAGCTTGATTCCCCAGCATGTTTTCCTAAACTTACTTGGAAAATGGAAACTGAAATAATAATTTTAGAAGTTTGGCCACTTTAATTCCTTTCTTCACAGTGTCTCAGGCAGGCTATGGAGCCAATCCTGGACACATTTTCTTCACACTTTCATCCTGATTTTTTTCTTGAGGGACTTTGTAATATGTTGGGCAGTGGCTAGTTAGGAGGTTCCTCCTACTTTTAATTACTTGCACCACTGATCAACTTTAGTGCCATAAATCTCTATCATTCATCGTGTAAACAGGGATATAATGATAATTTTAGAGTAAAATAAATGACTTCCATTTGAGTTACTTCTTTCTTTGGGTTAAGACTATAAGAAGGTGTGGTTGAAATATATACACCTTACCCAGATAGATAAGCCATTGACAGATTTTAACCCATTATGGAGATGCTTTAGATGGTTTTTTGAATATCATGAAAAGCAGAAAAGACAGACTAGAGAATTTTGAATACAATTCAATCTATTTTGACCAGAGATGGGAAGAGGGATGGAGAAAGGCAAAGCCACATCATGGAATGAGGTTCTTCGTGGGTCCTCTGAGAACAATCTGGGGGCCCTGGACCTCCAAAGGATAATACTGAAGAATGGGGAGAGGAGTGAAATGCTTAAGTCAGCTTACTGATTAACTGTGAGAATTTTTGTGAAGCTAGCAGAGCCTGAAGACAGGAAATTGTCTCTGTGCAGTTAGTTAACTCTAACTGCGTTAATGGAAGGAATTTGGGTTATTACTGTAATAACTAACAACAAAAATGCCTTCTGTTGTACAGCCTATTAGAATTTATAAGATAGTCTCAAAATACTCTGGATCAAGTCTAGCAATGACTCTGAAGTTACTCTTATACCCCTTTGGGGGGATAAATGAGGAATGAAGAGAGTTTGTTCCAATTTTTAGCTAGGGAAAAATAGGACTTATTTTAAAATGTTCTTATATATTAAACTTTAAATAATTGATAAATATAGCAAGTAGGAAAGAAGGAAAAATACAGAATTCCACTATGGAAAGGAAAGAAATCACTATAAATATATTGGTTGTTTCCTTCCAGTCCTTTAAAACATTTTTAAAAATGAAGTTTGTCTTTTGTATTCATATTTAGTTTGCATTCCCATGTATTATTATAATATGTTCTTTTCCTCATGTAATTACAAATTCTTTATGTACGTAATGTTTTAATCACTTTCTATTTATGCTATTGGCAAGGAAGGGATTCCTACCCTAAGCAAAGGGGATTGCTGAACACAGGACACCCAGCACTAGACAAATGAGGATGATAGCAGTTTATTCATTACAAGCTCCTCCTATTCATTACCCCTCACAACCCCAGGGAGGAGGGCACTACAACATGCAGGGCCAGGTGAGGGTTTCACTGGAGAACAGAAAGAGCAACCGGGAACTGTGGGAGGCAGGCTTTGTGGTATCAAAAGGAACTAGTTTCCCTCTAGTTCCTGCAGGAGGATGTGACTGGCTCATCTGAATAATTCTGTGGACTGTCAGTGAACTGAAACCCATGACTCAGCGATAAGCAGGAACTATACCTGTCTCCCGTGACAGAGAGGGTTGCTTGGCTAAGCATACCTTATGTGGAAACAGAATGTGGAGGGGAACTATGAAAGGCCCTCCCGATTTCACTAGCTGTCAGTGCAGTATACGATATTGGGTCTTAGTTTTAGACACCATAACACGTCTTTAGGACAACATAATATTCTGTCATATAAATGAATTTTTGCAAATGTTTGTAACAAATAATGCCCCAAAGCCTATCATTGTTCATAGCTTCAATATCAATTAACATTTTCCTATTTAATGTAAGGTCACCAAGAGAAAAATGCAAATTGTATTTTTAGTATGATTAATATTAAAGTTACGAATAGTTTCTTGATACCTATTCCCAAATTCCCTTGCAACAAAACATCTGAGACTAAGTTTAAACTTTCTACTATCAGTTCAGTTCAGTCGATCAGTCGTGTCCAACTCTTTGCGACCCCATGTATTGCAGCACGCCAGGCCTCCCTGTCCATCACCATCTCCTGGAGTTCACTCAGACTCACGTCCATCGAGTCAGTGATGCCATCCAGCCATCTCATCCTCTGTCATACCCTTCTCCTCCTGCCCCCAATCCCTCCCAGCATCAGAATCTTTTCCAATGAGTCAACTCTTCGCATGAGGTGGCCAGAGTATTGGAGTTTCAGCTTTAGCATCATTCCTTCCAAAGAAATCCCAGGGTTGACCTCCTTCAGAATGGACTGGTTGGATCTCCTTGCAGTCAAAGGGACTCTCAAGAGTCTTCTCCAACACCACAGCTCAAAAGCATCAATTCTTCAGTGCTCAGCCTTCTTCACAGTCCAACTCTCACATCCATACATGACCACAGGAAAAACCATAGCCTTGACTAGATGGACCTTAGTCGGCAAAGTAATGTCTCTGCTTTTGAATATACTATCTAGGTTGCTCATAACTTTTCTTCCAAGGAGTAAGCGTCTTTTAATTTCATGGCTGCGATCACCATCTGCAGTGATTTTGGAGCCCAAAAAAATAAAGTTTGACACTGTTTCCACTGTTTCCCCATCTATTTCCCATGAAGTGATGGGACCGGATGCCATGATCTTCGTTTTCTGAATGTTGAGCTTTAAGCCAACTTTTTCACTCTCCTCTTTCACTTTCATCAAGAGGCTTTTTAGCTCCTCTTCACTTTCTGTCATAAGGGTGGTGTCATCTGCATATCTGAGGTTATTGATATTTCTCACAGCAATCTTGATTCCAGCTTGTGCTTCTTCCAGTCCAGTGTTTCTCATGATGTACTCTGCATATAAGTTAAATAAGCAGGGTGACAATATACAGCCTTGACGTACTCCTTTTCCTATTTGGAACCAGTCTGTTGTTCCATTTCCAGTTCTAATTGCTGCTTCCTGACCTGCATACAGGTTTCTCAAGAGGCAGGTCAGGTGGTCTGGTATTCCCATCTCTTGAAGAATTTTCCACAGTTGATTGTGATCCACACAGTCAAAGGCTTTGGCATAGTCAATAAAGCAGAAATAGATGTTTTTCTGGAACTCTCTTGCTTTTTCCATGATCCAGCAGATGTTGGCAATTTGGTCTCTGGTTCCTCTGCCTTTTCTAAAACCAGCTTGAACATCAGGACGTTCACGGTTCATGTATTGCTGAAGCCTGGCTTGGAGAATTTTGAGCATTACTTTACTAGCATGTGAGATGAGTGCAATTGTGCGGTAGTTTGAGCAGTCTTTGGCATTGCCTTTCTTTGGGTTTGGAATGAAAACTGACATTTTCCAGTCCTGTGGCCTCTGCTGAGTTTTCCAAATTTCCTGGCATATTGAGTGCAGCACTTTCCCAGCATCATCTTTCAGGATTTGAAATAGCTCAACTGGAATTCCATCACCGCCACTAGCTTTGTTCGTAGCGATGCTTTCCAAGGCCCACCTGACTTCACATTCCAGGATGTCTGGCTCTAGATTAGTGATCACACCATCATGATTATCTGGGTCATGAAGATCTTTTTTATACAGTTCTTCTGTGTATTCTTGCCACCTCTTCTTAATATCTTCTGCTTCTGTTAGGTCCAGACCATTTCTGTCCTTTATCGAGCCCATCTTTGCATGAAATGTTCCCTTGGTATCTCTAATTTTCTTGAAGAGATCTCTAGTCTTTCCCATTCTGTTCTTTTCCTCTATCTCTTTGCATTGATCGCTGAAGAAGGCTTTCTTATCTCTTCGTGGTATTCTCTGGAAATCTGCATTCAGATGCTTATATCTTTCCTTTTCGCCTTTGCTTTTCGCCTCTTTTTCTCACCTCTCTTCTTTTCACAGCTATTTGTAAGGCCTCCCCAGACAGCCATTTTGCTTTTCTGCATTTCTTTTCCATGGGGATGGTCTTGATCCCTGTCTCCTGTACAATGTCACGAACCTCATTCCATGGTTCATCAGGTACTCTATCTATCAGATCTAGGCTCTTAAATCTATTTCTCACTTCCACTGTATAATCATAAGGGATTTGATTTAGGTCATACTTGAATGGTCTAGCGGTTTTCCCTACTTTCTTCAATTTGAGTCTGAATTTGGTAATAAGGAGTTCATGATCTGAGCCACAGTCAGCTCCTGGTCTTGTTTTTGTGGACTGTATAGAGCTTCTCCATCTTTGGCTGCAAAGAATATAATCAATCTGATTTCAGTGTTGACCATCTAGTGATGTCCATGTGTAGAGTCTTCTCTTGTGTTGTTGGAAGAGGGTGTTTGCTATGACCAGTGCATTTTCTTGGCAAAACTCTATTAGTCTTTGCCCTGCTTCATTCTGCATTCCAAGGCCAAATTTGCCTGTTACTCCAGGTGTTTCTTGACTTCCTACTTTTGCATTCCAGTCCCCTAGAATGAAAAGGACATCTTTTTTGGGTGTTAGTTCTAGAAGATCTTGTAGGTCTTCATAGAACCGTTGAACTTCAGCTTCTTCAGTGTTACTGGTTGGGGCATAGACTTGGATAACTGTGATATTGAATGGTTTGCCTTGGAGACAAACAGAGGTCATTCTGTCGTTTTTGAGATTGCATCCAAGTACTGCATTTCGGACTCTCTTGTTGACCATGATGGCTACTCCATTTCTTCTGAGGGATTCCTGCCCACAGTAGTAGATATAATGGTCATCTGAGTTAAATTCACCCATTCCAGTCCATTTTAGTTCTCTGATTCCTAGAATGTTGATGTTCACCCTTGCCATCTCCTGTTTGACCACTTCCAATTTGCCTTGATTCATGGACCTGACATTCCAGGTTCCTATGCAATATTGCTGTTTACAGCATCGGACCTTGCTTCTATCACGAGTTTCATCCACAGCTGGGTATTGTTTTTGCTTTGGCTCCATCCCTTCATTCTTTCTGGAGTTATTTCTCCACTGATCTCCAGTAGCATATTGGGCACCTACTGACCTGGGGAGTTCCTCTTTCAGTAGCCTATCATTTTGCCTTTTCATACTGTTCATGGGGTTCTCAAGGCAAGAATACTGAAGTGGTTTGCCATTCCCTTCTCCAGTGGACCACATTCTGTCAGGCCTCTCCACCATGACCTTCCCATCTTGGGTTGCCCCACGGGCATGGCTTAGTTTCTTTGAGTTAGATAAGGCTGTGGTCCTAGTGTGATTAGATTGACTAGTTTTCTGTGAGTATGGTTTCAGTGTGTCTGCCCTCTGATGCCCTCTTGCAACACCTACCATCTTACTTGGGTTTCTCTTACCTTGGGCGTGGGGTATCTCTTCATGGCTGCTCCAGCAAAGTGCAGCCGCTGCTCCTTATCTTGGATGAGGGGTGTCTCCTCATGGCCACCCTTCCTGACCTTCAACGTGGGATGGCTCCTCTAGGCCCTCCTGGGCCCAGGTAGCCACCACTCCTTGGACGTGGGGTTGCTCCTCCGGGCCGCCGCCCCTGGCCTCTGGCGCTGGGTGGCTCCTCCCCGCGGCTGTGACCCTGGGCACTTAGCGCAGGCGGCTGGGACCCGGCATACTAAGCGCGGGCGGCTGCGATTGTTTTTGACAATGAAGGTCTTTTAAAGGAGCTATCTTATTATTTAAATTACTACGTATGAAATTTATGTAATGGCTTACTTTGTGATATTCTTGAAATGTGAATGCCCGATCTACCAGGTTTAGGTTGGCAGAGAGAAAACTAAGGCCAGATTCTATTCAACAAGAGTAATATTTAATGAATCACTAGTGTAATCTTAAGTAAAATAAATCATAAATTTTAGTCATATCTCAATGTAGAATATTTGCAAATCCCCTCTTAAAAAATATAGATTCTCTTCTAGAGGTGATCTCTTCATTAATATTAATCACCAATAATTGTTATGTCTTTCTGGAATTGTATGTTTTGAATTTTGAAAGAGAACAGATAGTTGTAAAACACTACAATGTGTAGAGACATGGTACATGTTAACATATATTTGAATGCTGCCTAAAGAAATGAAATTGTATGTACAAAACACAACTTAGGGCTTAGGTTCACTAATAGTAATAAAACTCTATCAAAATAACTATAAAAATTGTTAGCAAAATTATGAGTCGTCTCAGTGGAAATGAATAAAGATTGAAAATATATAAAATGGTATTATTATAATGAAAAATCTGTGTTAAATTCTTGTGACTATACAAAAACATTTGTTTTTATTTAGTTTAAATTATTTAAATGTGGAGAGTGTATGAGAAAAGGAAGTACATACATTAAAAATAGTACTTAGGCTACTCCCAATGGAGCTGAGAAATATTTACATGATTATATTTCAGGAGCAATCATCATGCCAGTATAATATTTCCCATTCATTTCTTTAAAACTAAATTAATCCAAACTTATGCTTATAATGACATTTAGTGAAAAGCCTGAATCATAGGATACTTAAATTAAATGTAACTTTATTTCTTTCAAACAATGAGTCTTCACATATCACTGGATTTTTAATAACTTTGATCCTTAAGACAAACAAACACACACATGCACGTATGCATAAATAAGAGACTTGTAACAACAAATGTAAAAGTTACAGAGTTGATATTTACCCAGGGATAAAATTTTAGGCCCTTAGGCCATCAATTTAGAATTAAACGCTAAAAGAAGCTTTGCAATTTAATATGCCAGTTTATCCAATAAATAGAAGCGTAAAACAGTCTAATAGAAGGTCTGTTATCTTAGATATTTGAGATTATCTGGCTTTGTTTTATTTTCATGTATGGAGATTTTAAATCTGGGGTCTCATGGTAGAGGGAAACATTTTTTCACATCTTGTATTCTTCACTGTTAGAGTATTAAGCTTGATCCTCTAAATGATGACCTTGCATGGACAAGAGAATATTTTTGAATTGTTTTTAAAATATGCTGTCTATAAGAGGAAGACTTGTGAACATGCTGCAAATGATTCCGTGAAATTATTATAAAATAAAGGATTCATTGCTTATAATGGTAATTTTTACTTACCTGGAAAATTTATATGTATTAAATATTTTTTTACTACATGATGTTTGAAAAGTGGTTTTTCCTCTGTATTATGCATAGTCTAAACCTAGAGGTGATATGGATTTCAATATAATTGTTCAATACAGAAAATATTTTACATGCTATAAATATCAAAGGCCCATGTTATGTATTCTAAGTTTTATATTAAATAAGAATTACACATACTAGAAGCTGAATTTTATCTCCCTCAACTTTATATGTTGAGGCCATAATACACAATGTGATTGAATTTGGAGATAATTCCTTTGTGAATAAGGATATTATTTAAGGATAAATGAGGTCATAAGGGTGGAGCATCTTTTTAAGAAGAGACACCAGACAGTTTTCTCTCTGCCATGTGAGGACACAGTGGAAAAGCAGTGTCTGCAAAATCAGGGAGAAAATTTTCACCTAAACCCAACTATACTGGCAAGCTGATTTTCGATCTCCAGGCTCCAGGCTCTAGAACAAAGCTAGTGGAGGTGATGGAATCCCAGATGAGTTACTTCAAATCCTAAAAGATGATGATGTTAAAGTGCCTCACTCAATATTCCAGCAAATTTAGAAAACTTAGGAGTGGCCACAGGACTGGAAAAGGTCAGTTTTAATTTCAGTCTCAAAGAAGGGCAATGTCAAAGAATGTTCAAACTACCGCACAATTGCATTCATTTCACGTGTTAGCAAGGTCATGCTCAAAATCCTCCAAGCTAGGCTTTAACAGTATATGAACTAAGAACTCCCACATGTACAAGCTGGATTTACAAAAGGCAGAGAAACCAGATATCAAATTGCTAACATCTGATGGATCATAGATAAAGCAAAAGAATTCCAGAAAAACATCTACTTCTGCTTCATTGATTACAGTAAAGCCTTTGACTGTGTGGATCACAACAAACTGTGGAAAATTTTTAAAGAGATAGGAATAACAGACCACCTTACCAGCCTCCTGAGAAACCTGTATACAGGTTAAGGAACAACAGTTAGAACTGGGTGTAGAACAACAGACTGGTTCCAAATTGGGTAAGGAGTACGTCAAGGCTATATGGAGAAGGCAATGGCAACCCACTCCAGTACTCTTGCCTGGAGAATCCCATGGATGGAGGAGCCTGGTGGGCTACAGTCCATGAGGTTGTGAAGGGTCGGACACGACTGAGTGACTTCACTTTCACTTTTCACTTTCATGCATTGGAGAAGGAAATGGCAACACACTCCAGTATTCTTGCCTGGAGAATCTCAGGGACGGAGGAGCCTGGTGGGCTGCCGTCTATGGGGTCGCACAGTCAGACACGACTGATGCGACTTAGCAGCAGCAGCAGCAGCAAGGCTATATATTGTCACCCTGTCTATTTAACTTATGCAGAGTACATTATGAGAAATGCTGGGATGGATGAAGCACAAACTGGAATCAAGATTGCTGGGAGAAACGTCAATAACCTCAGATATGCAGATGACAACACCTTTATGGCAGAAAGTAAAGAGGAACTGAAGAGCCTCTTTATGAAAGTGAAAGAGGAAAGTGAAAAAGTTGGCTTAAAACTCAACATTCAGAAAACTAAGATCATGGCATCCAGTCCCATCACTTCATGGGAAATAGATGGGGAAACAATGGAAACAGTGAGACTTTATTTTCCTGGGCTCAAAATCACTGCTGATGGTTACTGCAGCCATGAAATTAAAAGATGCTTGCTTCTTGGAAGAAAAGCTATTACAAACCTAGACAGCATATTAAAAAACCAAGACATTACTTTGCCAACAAAGGTTCTTATAGTCAAAGCTATGATTTTTCCAGTGGTCATCTATGGATGTGAAAGTTGGACCGTAAGGAAGGCTGAGTGCCGAAGAACTGATGCTTTTAAACTGTGTTGTTGGAGAAAGCTCTTGAGAGTCCCTTGGACTGCAAGAAGATTAAAACCAGTCAATCCTAAAGAAAAGCAACCCTGAGTATTCATTGGAA
The DNA here is from genome assembly GCF_042477335.2 of Ovis canadensis. Classification (NCBI taxonomy): domain Eukaryota; kingdom Metazoa; phylum Chordata; class Mammalia; order Artiodactyla; family Bovidae; genus Ovis; species Ovis canadensis. Next base: position 39,424,144 of record NC_091260.1, read on the forward strand.
GAACTGATGCTGAAGCTCCAATATTTTGGCCACCTGATGTGAAGAGCCAAGTCATTGAAAATGACCCTGATTCTGGGAAAGATAGAAGGCAGGAGGAGAAGGGAATGACAGCAGTAGAGATGGTTAGGTGGCATCACTGACTCAATGGACATGAGTTTGAGCAAGCTCTGGGAGATGGTGATGAACAGGGAAGCCTGGCGTGCTGCAGTGCGTGGGGTCACAAAGAGTCAGACATGACTGAGTGACTGAACAACAACAATAAGCCTCTAGAACTGTAAGAAAACACATTTCTGTTGTTTAATTCACCCTGTTACGGTGTTTTATTATGGCTCAGGTTGACTGAGAAAATGCATATTGATTCTAAGAATTTTATGTTCTGAATTCAGTGGGCCTCATTAGTTAGATTACTTTTAATCATTAGGAATAAATAATATACAGAAGTTTTCATAGTCTTTTATAAACATGATTTGTCAATTAATTCTTCCCTGAGGCTTTGTGTTAACATCTCACTCCCAAGAAAAATCCAGTTTGCAGAACTTCGTTTATTTGTTGGCTGATTTATGTCCCTGGCTGAGTCATAACTGTAGGTCAGTGATCGGTATAGAATATATATGAAAATATTTCTTACTCAAACTCATTAAAGCTTGCCTAAATTTAAACACAGCTGAATGTACCATAGCAAGTATTTATATAATTCTATCCTTGTTGTCATAGCTGTAGTCACAGGTTCTCATGTACCACGTGAAAATCAGAGTTATTGTTAAAAGCTGTTGTATAACCCATTTGTTAATGATGAACTAAAAAATGTAAATGCAAGGGTACAGAAAACACAGGACATATGTGGACATGATGGGCCTTCTCTGCTTGTTTTCTTGAAATGTAAAAATGGGAGCCTTCACTTCTTGTTTATGCTGTATTGCTAATGAGGTCTGTGTTCTTTGCTAAGATATTTAGTCTGTTTAGGTCTCAGTGTCCTCAATTATAGATAACCATATTGACCTAGATAAGAAAATTTCAAACAAGCCTTTGTGGGATGGGGAGGATGGAGTGGGCTCTAGAGTGGAACTATAGAGTGGGACTACATTTTTCAAGCCAGAAACTATTTTTTTTTAATCTCCTAAAATTTCTTTAGGAGAAAGGGCTCTCTTGTTTTGTTTAAGTGTTTTAGTGACTGAGTTTGATGATTTCAAATGTATTTTTTAAAAAATATATTCAGTTCAGTTCAGTCACTCAGTCGTGTCCAACTCTTTGCGACCCCATGAATCGCAGCATGCCAGGCCTCCCTGTCCATCACTAACTCCCGGAGTTCACTCAGACTCACGTCCACTGAGTCAGTGATGCCATCCAGCCATCTCATCCTCTGTCATACCCTTCTCTTCCTGCCCCCAATCCCACGCAGCATCAGAGTCTTTTCCAATGAGTCAACTCTTTGCATGAGGTGGCCAAAGTACTGGAGTTTCAGCTTTAGCATCATTCCTTCCAAAGAAATCCCAGGGCTGATCTCCTTCAGAATGGACTGATTGGATCTCCTTGCGGTCCAAGGGACTCTCAAGAGTCTTCTCCAACACCACAGTTCAAAAGCATTAATTCATCGGTGCTCAGCTTTCTTCACAGTCCAACTCTCACACCCATACATGACTACTGGAAAAACTATAGCCTTGACTAGATGGAACTTTGTTGGCAGAGCAATGTCTCTGCTTTTGAATATGCTATCTAGGTTGGTCATAACTTTTCTTCCAAGGAGTAAGCATCTTTTAATTTCATGGCTGCAGTCCCCATCTGCAGTGATTTTGGAGCCCCCCAAAATAAAGTCTGACACTATTTCCACTGTTTCCCCATCTATTTCCCATGAAGTGATGGGACCGGATGCCATGATCTTCATTTTCTGAATATTGAGTTTTAAGCCAACTTTTTCACTCTCCACTTTCACTTTCATCAAGAGGCTTTTTAGTTCCTCTTCACTTTCTGCCATAAGGGTGGTGTCATCTGCATATATCTGAGGTTATTGATATTTCTCCCAGCAATCTTGATTCCAGCTTGTGCTTCTTCCAGCCCAGCGTTTCTCATGATGTACTCTGCATAGAAGTTAAATAAGCAGGGTGACAATATACAGCCTTGACGTACTCCTTTTCCTATTTGGAACCAGTCTCTTGTTCCATGTCCAGTTCTAACAGTTGCTTCCTGACCTGCATATAGGTTTCTCAAGAGGCAGGTCAGGTGGTCTGGTATTCCCATCTCTTTCAGAATTTTCCACAGTTTATTGTGATCCACACAGTCAAAGGCTTTGGCATAGTCAATAAAGCAGAAATATATGTTTTTCTGGAACTCTTGCTTTTTTGATGATTCAGCAGATGTTGGCAGTTTAAAATATTACTTGTAAGCAATTCTATTACTCTATATTTATATTAATACCATAGATTAACTGATTAGACTATGGCCTTTTTGTTTAATACCCATGTAGGCTAAGATATCATGGTCTAAATTTAACAAGTTATTACTTATTTTTGTAGATCCCATTATGTATAATGCTCTGTGCTGATAATACAGTATGTAGGATAAATTTAAAAGGTGTCATTTTTTTCTACATTCAGTTACTTGATGCTATAATTTCCCAACTGGAATTTTTTTCCTGAGTATTTTGAGAATTTTTAATTCAGTGGCCTTTTATTGTTCTTCTCTGTAACCCACAATTGTGTTGTCATCTAGATATAGAGAATGTATTTAGTCTTAGGTATTTCAGGAACTGTGCGTTTAAAAAAATCTTTTGGAGACAACAAGTAACCTTGGGTAAGTTAATCTCTGAATTTTACAGTGTTTAAAAGCTTAAGGATTTATAGTCTGTAATAGCTTAAGAAATATTGACAGATGGTACCTATTTGAAAGACTCACAGCTATCAGTGGGCCATAGGCATTACCTTGAAGAGAGTCTGTGTTTAGGTCATATATAATCTCCAAAGGAAGAGGGAAAGCCCATAAAACAGTGAGCAAAATTCAGAAAATAATGAGTTATTAAGTGAGAGTATGGATAAGTAAGACCTTAAAGATTCTTTAAAGATAATCATTTCCAAATAAAACCCTTCAAGATTTTATTTATGACAAACAGAATTGAAGATGTTACTCCATAGCCTTGATGAAAAGCTAATTTAGCAGAAACAACAGTAGATAAATGGTACAGACATATATATGTGGTCAGAGAAAGGTGGCAAATTACATTAAAAAGTTCAGAAAGTAGGAAAAAAATGGTTAGATTCGAAATGAGAAGATTCATAAACCAGCTAGCATTAGGAAGGCTGATGATGTTGGCTTCTTTAAAATAGTCAGTGTGAGCTCATAGCTGTCTGTCACTCATGGCACTTCACACATCCATATTTGGCATCTCCTTAGTCAATGAGTGGGTTGATGGAAAGAGAAAGGCATTAGATTAAGTCAGACTTCGCTCAGAAGACTCTGCTCTATGTACTGAAAGCAGGCATAGAACAGAGCCATCTTTAGACTTGTGGGAAAGATGAGAAATGAGAAGAAAGCAGATCTGGAGCATAAAATGAGACCAGGGTTGTGATATTCAGAGATATCCAACAGGCAAACAGTATTAATAGATCATGGCTTTCCCGTCCATGTCACGGTTGATAAAATTGAAAGCAAGGTACTTACAACAGGGAATAAAAAGTGCTCATCATGGATTTACAAAGGAAATTGGTAGAGGTGAGTTGCAAAGGATAATGCTATACAGCACTGAGAAAAGAAATTAAAAGAAAGTGAGATAAAAAAGAGAACTTGCAAATTTTCTCCTAGAACATTTGACTCATCAGAAAGCCACATATTTGTGTCTTACACTATAGTGTGTCTGATGATCTATATTGAGTTTATTTTATTACAGCTTTTTTTTTGCTGGTTATAACATCTACCTCAGCAAATGAAGGCTGAAAGATGTACCGCATGAAATATTAATGGGGTTTATAGCTTTAATCTTAAAAGGAAAAGCCAAGGTAAAAAGCTGGAATAAAAAGAGTTTTAGTGTCTATTTTATGTATCTAAAAGCATGAGGAGAGAGTAAAATGGGATTCGTCACAGGGAGGAGAAAGCTAACAGGAACTATATGGGAAGATCTTGAGAGCAAAGACCACTTTTAAAGTGGAAGTCTGAGGATATGGGAAAAAAAAAATGAAAGAGACAAAGAATCTGAAGAATTGAAAACTATTAGGATGAAGCCAAGATGTGACTTCAGCAGGCTAGTGTGGGAAATTGCTGCTAAAGGAAATGTCTGGATGGGGGAGGATAGCCCCTTGGCTTCATCACACAGCATGGAAGCTCTGAAAGAATCTAGCAAAGAAGGCATCCAAAAGGGACAGGGTTTATTTTAATTTGGAAGATAATTGTAGCCGAGGAGAAGATGCCGTTCATTGAGCACATACTTTATAGCGGGCACTTTACATTAGTTATTTGGTTTAGTTTTCACAGGCAGATGTTATTGTCACTATTTTACAAGGGAAACCAAGACTTAGGAGTTAAGTGACTCACTAAAGGTCATAACAGAATAGAAAAACTGAGATGTAAGCTAGGATCTTTAGAGCTCATGCCTTTTTCATGACATTGCATTGCCTCCCATCTAACTGCCCGCAGAATCTTCTTAAGTCCAAAATGGAAAAGCAAGAAGCAGTGGCCACCCCTACAGCATACCACTCCGCCTGATGCCACTGTTGAATTTGAAGCAAATCAGTGCTCCAGATAAAGGCACTAAATAGGTTAAAGAAAATGTGATTAAGAAACTATAGCCTTTTATTGCTCTTTTAAGGAAATGCAATGACAAGAGAGATCCTTTGGCTAAGGGCAGGTAGGCTAAGCGATACCCTAAAGCAGTGGTTCCTCAGTATTGTTCACCTTGGCTTCACCCCGGAATAACTGAGGAGCTTTAAAAAAAAATCTTCATGCTTTTGTCCCACCCTAGAAATTCTGAATTTACTGGTCTGGAGTCTTGGGAATTTTTCCCATTGGATTTTTAACTGGAATTCCCCAAGTGATTTTAATATGTGGACAAGTTCAAGAACCATTACTTTACAAGCTGAGTTAGGGTTAGGTTTGTTCATTCCAGCCAACAAACAGAATTCATCTTTGCATTGCTCTGTTAGTCTAGGGTCTTATGAATCATAGATGCTTTATAAATGTTTGGGGAATTAACTTGAGCAGCAGAGAAATAGTATATGTACAGCTGTAGTCCTCTAAACTCTGGGTATCCTGTAATGCCTTTAAATTTTCTTTTTTTCCCCCAGAAATGTTTTAGGTTTCTTTCAACAAGCCTCAGAAGATCTATGCTTCAGGAAATTTCTGAGTCAAGGAGTATTTGAGATCTCACCTCTGTTGCCAGTGTTCTTTTGTGTAGAAGCTGCATGCTGTAAACCTGATGGGGATCTCCAGGATCCTTCCCTGACTCTCTTGGCACAGCACCACACCTCAGTCAGTCTTGATTCCTTCAGGAAGCTGACCTCTGGCGGCCAGATAGGGAGCACACAGTAGTTAAGACCATGATATCAACTTTCTGAGTTCAGACCCGTGGCCTGCTTGCTGTTGACTGCCTTTGTAACTTCAGGGAATTTACTTAGCCTGTGTGTCTCTCAGTTTCCCCATCTATACCATAATATGAGGATATAATCATACCTGCCACACAGGGATCTGCTGAGGCTCAAATGTGTCTGAGATATTACTATAGTGTCATGTTACATGGAAAGTAGCATATAATTGTGTACAAATTATTAGGGGGAGATTATTCTATTAAAATGAGTTTATAAGCTTTCATCCATACTTTAGAAGAGAAAGATTTTTAACAAATGTTCAGTTTAGTTCAGTTCAGTCGCTCAGTCGTGTCCAACTCTTTGCGACCCCATGAATCGCAGCACGCCAGGCCTCCCTGTCCATCACCAACTCCCGGAGTTCACTCAGACTCACGTCCATCAAGTCAGTGATGCCATCCAGCCATCTCATCCTCTGTTGTACCCTTCTTCTCCTGCCCCCAATCCTGCGCAGCATCAGAGTCTTTTCCAATGAGTCAACTCTTCACATGAGGTGGCCAAAGGACTGGAGTTTCAGCTTTAGCATCATTCCTTCCAAAGAAATCCCGGGGCTGATCTCCTTCAGAATGGACTGGTTGGATCTCCTTGCAGTCCAAGGGACTCTCAAGAGTCTTCTCCAACACCACAGTTCAAAAGCATCAATTCTTCGGCACTCAGCCTTCTTCATAGTCCAACTCTCGCATCCATACATGACTACTGGAAAAACCATAGCCTTGACTAGACGGACCTTAGTCGGCAAAGTAACATCTCTGTTTTTGAACCTAACAGAATTTACAGTATTGGGAACAGGTGTGAGATGGACAATGAACAAGGTTTGGTTTTGCCATATGCTCTTTAGTTTGTCTATTTCACGTTGAGGTCAGGCTGACTGGATACAGTATATGGCCAAGATCTATATGGAAAAAATTCACAATCAGTTACTCCGAAGCCAGTAGTAATATAAAAGGCTGGACATGTCCATCCTTTGGTCCCTCATTTTTGTTTTGTTTTGCTGTCCTTTTGCTTCCAAGTAGAAATAAGGCAACAAGGGAAGCAGATGCAGCTTGAGGAGAGAAGTAGGGTGCAGTGATTTTAAAGAATCCTACCTCCCATCCCCACTTCATAAGGCAAGAGGATGAGAGCTGGCAGGGAACCTTTTAAAGTCGAAAAGGATGGAAACTGACACATATGTAAAGATGTGTAAGGGAGTGCTATCTGTGATTCAGGAAAGCATCCAGGTTAGACTTCATAAAGGCTTATCTGACTTGATGAAGAAGATGATAAAAGGCAGGTTGCTGACAAAGAACGTAAAAAGATAGGAATCATTTATATTAAATAGTTGTAAGTGGTATTAAACTTTAAAGGTGTACAGAAACCTTAATCCAAATAGCAAGTTACCTCTAATTGAGATCCCTTAATAGACATTAGGATGAAACTCCTTTAAAGTTAATATCCCTAATTTAGCTGGACTCTCAAGAAGATAGTAGATCAAATGATAGAAACTGAGAGTTGAAGATGGTTTATTTTGGGTTTCCAGCTGTGACTTTTCTGGATTTCAAAATGACTGCCTTGATATTTACTTTTTCTCTTGGGAAAGAAGGGAAAAAATCCTTTACTGCATTCCCACTGTCTAGGATATTAGCTGTTACAATTCCTATTGGCTGACCTCACGAAAGAGGACATTGCATTTGACCAGCTCAGCTTTTCTTCCCCCATTCTCACTGTAGATGTTACTGTACAACACACACTGCACATTGGCTTAGCCTTTGAGGAGCATTGTAGTGTGAACTGCACAGAGAGACAAGTAATTCTATACTGTTTCTTTTCCAAGTTCCAATTGGCACAGATAAAATTCCCATGTGTTATAAAATTACAATTATAGTTTGTGACTTTCTGGAAAATGCCTCATTGGGGTTTGGCCTAAAAAAATTCATGTGATCTTTTACCCCAAAAACGTGGAAATAAGTTAACATTCCACTTTTCATGCAATGAATCTATGACTAGTTTATAAGACCCAAACAAATCAAAGAAAATTAGCCACTGTAGTTTGTATTCATCAGTGATAAACTCATGCTTAGAATTGCTTGGAACATGATTAAGCATTTATGAAAGGAAACCAATGGTTTTTTCATTGTTGAAAGAAAAAAGAAACTTCTCTCCCTCTCTAACAACTTCAAAATCAGCAATAGTTTTCCTGTGTTTGTTTTTGTAGACCACATGAGTGATTCAGCTGAATTCTTCTAGATGTAAAAAAAGCTCTGACACAAATGGACAGCATGTTAATACTTTGGGTTATTGCTGTGTGTCTCATTTTCCTAAATCAGGAATACATGGAGGTTACATAGGTTTGAGCTGGTTTGAAATATATTAACCAGGACCCCAATGTGAAGTTGGTAAGTTTCAAAAAGGAGAAATCAATCTACAAAGTAGCATAGAATCCTAGATGGATAAGCAACTCAGAAACATGTATGTAGTGCTTACTGTTCACTAACATATAGTGGAAATTGTGAAGTTGACAGCATTTAACTTCATGACCCAAGCCCCTGAAACTGACCTCAGTATTTATTCCTGGCTCACTGGAAACAATAGAGTGAAGAAATTCTAAACATAGGAGACGTGCAAACCCCGAATTGAAAGAACTTACTCACATAAAGGCAAGAGTCTTAAAAAATCCTTCCAGCCTATTGCTAAGGAAGGAAGGGTTTAGTCACAGGCAATTTATAAAGGTTACTGTATTAAGGAGGGCCTCCAATTCTGAAGATTCTGGCTTTATACAAATGTCTGTGGTCATGCTTTGTAGTTTAGAAAGTCTGTGTGCCAGTAGCAGGTTTGAAAGACTGGCCAGAGAGAATACCGCAGAGTCCTTCCTCTGCAGATGTTTTGCATCCATAGGTCACAGCTGGCCTCTTACTTCCAGCCTTGAGCCACGGCATTAGCTTGGCTCTACAGGTTTAGTCCTTGGCACCTTTTTGTATGAATCCTGAGCCTTTTAATTATTTTATTCTATCCTAACACTGCCCAGGCAACTCCAGCTGAGCCCAGTGATAAGGATATTTAAGTGTAGCCTATATAAAGAATTTTGTAGCTGACCAGCCCACATGGAGCCCAGAGGAGCCTGTTCCTATCTCTTGCAGAAGAAATCTAAAAGATTTGTAAGTCTAGACTCCCCAGTTGTGAATAGGAAACTCACTTTGGGAATTCCCTGGAGACAAGCCAGAAATCCATTTTTTGGCCAAAATAGAAGCCTTTGTTGATTTCCTTGCAACACCTCAAAAACAGTTGAAATTAATCACAAGAAAACGAGCACTTGGTAGTCTGGTAAAGTCGTAGCCAAGAGAGGTGTTCCTAGCATGATCAAGAAACTGTTTGTGAGTGTGGTCACTTCCCCAGAGAAGACGGCTCCTTCACTGAAACTGAACATTAGAACACAGGTTTTTGGGAATAGCAGTTCTCCTGAAGTTAAATTGAAAAATGCAAGTTTTCTCAACAGAAATTTCAGAGAATGTGAAGCCCTCATTCACCATACAAGAAGTCTGCTTCAACTTCATGAGAGACTAGTTGGGAAGACACAGAATATAAGAAGAGGCGCCCGGATGAGCTCAGCATTCTAGCTATCCTTGCTAAGGCTTCATGCAAGATGTGGGGAAAGTAGTACCTGTCTCACTCACATGCCTCTAGAAGCTGTATTGGCCTCAAGGAAGCTATTAGTTAAAGCTGGAAGGGCCTTTAGGAGACTGTTGAAGGGGCAGTCTGAAAGAAATGAAAAAGAATGTTACTAGAAGCTAAAGATTCAGTTATGTAGGGGCAGGAAGTGAAGCTGTTACCTGCATTCGTGTGGAAAATAGAAAGCATATCAAATAAATGCGTGTATCAGATAAAGTTTTTAAGTGGAATCTGAAAAACACCAACTCGAGTACTTTAGCTGTTTATGCTAAAATAGGAAAGAGAGATGGGTTAATTTACATAGAAATGTGTAAGGTTTAAGCAAAATTTAGAGAAAATATCAAGAATTCAGGATTTGCTGAGTAAGGATTTGCTTTGTTTTTCATTCCAGTTCCTTTAAGCAAAAGTCAAAGAAATTCCTTAAAGGCAAGGATTAAATCAGGATATAGGTGGCTTCTTATATCTTTTCAACTAGGCAACAATATGTTTAAGGATATTAAGTACATTTCCCCACAGTGCTTTCATAGAAATAAGTAAAAATGGCTTGTCTTAGAAAGAAATGTGGGTGTGACTTTTGTTTAATGGAGTTGATTATAAACTGATAATTGCTTTACAATATTGTGTTGGTTTCTGCCATACATCAACATCAATCACTCATACATATGTCCCCTCTCTCTTGAACCTCCCTCCCACTTCCCGCCCCATCCCACCCCTCAAGGTTGTGACAGAGCACTGGGTTTGAGCTCCCTATGTCAGATAGCAAATTCCCATTGGCTATCTATTTTATATGGTAATGTATATGTTTCAGTGTTACTCTCTCAGGTCATCTCACCTCCCCTTCCCCTACTGTGTCTACAAGTCTGTTCTCAATATCTGCATCCCCATTACTGCCCTGCAAAAAGGTTCATCAGTACCATCTTTCTAGATTGCATATATGTATTAATGTCTGATACTTGTTTTTCTCTTTCTGACTTACTTCACTCTGTATAATAGGTTCATTCACCTCATTAGAACTGACTGAAATGTGTTCCTTTTTTATGGCTGAGTAATATTCCATCATATGTGCTATGCTTAGTCTCTTGGTTGGGTCCAACTCTCTGAGGTCCCTTGGTATCCCACCAGGCTCCTCTGTCCATGGAGTTTTGCAGGCAAGAATACTGGAATGTGTTGCCATTTCTTCCTTCAGGGGAGTCTTTCTAATCCAGGAATTGAACCTGCATCTCCCACATTGGCAGGCAGATTCTTTACCCCTAGGGCCACCTTATGTATCACAACTTCTTTATCTATTCATCTTTCAATGGACATCTAGGTTGCTTCCATGTCCTAGCTATTGTAAATAGTCCTGTGATGAGCATTGAGGTATGTGTGTCTTTTTCAGTTATGGAAACTTATAATGTTTTAAAAGAAATACCATCAACTTGAAAAAACAGAACAATGCAAACTGGGCAGAGGTCTTTAGACCCCATACCTAGCTGGGAACATAGGTTACCTGGGCTGCAAACATACGTTATTTTTTATGGAAAAGGAAGGGTAACTGGAATAAAGATCCCCAGAAGTGGACCAAGAGCTGCAGACAGTCTACCTGGAAGCAGGCCTGGACTCCAATCAAGGAATAGTGTCTCACTCTCCTTGGGCTTCCATAACAGAATATCATAAATTGAGTGGCTTAATCAACAGAACTTTCTCACAGTTCAAGGTCAAGGCCAAGGTATGGGCAGATTCAGCTCCTGGTGAGAGGCTGCTTCTTGACTGACAGAGGGCCATTGTTGTTATTTCACATGACACAGAGAGAGAGAAAGAGAAAATGTCAGTTATATCGAATCCCATCACGAGAGCTCTGGCCTTATAGCTGGGTTATCTCCCAAAGGCCCCATCTCCAAATTCCATTGCATCAAGGGTTAGGTCTTCAACCTATGAATGGGGCATAGGATGGGGCACAATTCAGTAGCAACAAATGCCCACTGGATTTCAGAATTTCTATGGACCAAAGCCTGCTGTGTGCCTCCCATTCTCTTCTGTTTGAATGGCAGTATCCTCTAAAGTTGTCTCTGTCCCCACAGTGTATGGCGGTGTCCGAGGGGCAGATATTCACAGAAAGAATGGCACTGAGAAACGGAACCTGGACACTTATCTGCACCTGGACTTGAAGGAAATGACAAAGTCTTTAGGCCTCGAGGGCTGAGAGTTTTGAGAGAAGTAGGAATTGATTTTGGATGTGGGAGAAATGTAAATTTTATAATAAAAAGGTAGATCATGATAAATTAAGGATGTCTGCTATTTATGTTTTGCTATTTTCATTGTGAGATGGGGTCTATATCTTCTTTTGAATCTGAGGAGTGTCTTTGACTCCATGAATAACAGGAGAATGGAAGTGCCAGTTTCTGACTCAGGTTGTAAAAGAGTGATACCTTAGCCCTGCTTTTAAAACACTTGTGCTTAGAGCTGAGTTACCATGCAAGAAGGTGAACTACCTTGACATTTAGTGCGTTTCACCAGGGATGCCTCCTGCAACAATGGGGCAGTCATGCCAAATTGAAAGTGGTGACACAGGTCTTCAGATATTCTAAAGCACTCATGTATGTAAAAAGCATGTTTAAAATTTTCTAGGTTATTGTTCTCAAAGTTCAACCTCCATCCTCATCATCTGAGGAACTGTTTTAAATTCAGATTTTTGTGTCCCACTCTGGACCTATTGAATCAAAAACTCAGGGGTGAGACCAAGAAATCCTTATTTTATCAAGTCTTCTGTTGCAAGTGCTATATAAGTTGAAGGAAGATTGTCTAATACCTTATCAAGAGATGCTAATTAGCTTAGAAAATTGCAGTGTTTATGGTGTTAAGCTGTATTATATAACACACATATATTGGCCTGCTTTCATGTCCATCTACTTGATAACTTTATAGACGTAAGTAACTGAATATTTCATTATAATCTCAAATGTAATAATATCTGGGCATTTGAATATTTAAATATATATTGCTTTATTTTAAATAAGTTATTTTTATTTCTTATTCAGTTTATAGTTAGGTACACAATGATTTTTAAAAACTGGATGAAGTCATACTGTACTATTTATCTTATTTTAGGATAGATATTCTATAATTATTTATTTAGAAGATGGTGGAATATTGAATATAATAGGATTAAGAACCACTGTTGTAGGAGATTCATGACAACCCATAAAGTTAGTGTAGGGAACATTGGAAGTACTCTAGATCACCAAATTGACCTCAGAATGTATCTCAATCCCAGATTTCTGATGATAACCCCTGGGCCAGAAGAGCTGATGAAGAAACATTTGAATCTAGAGAGGGATATTCATACTTTACAAACTGAGCCACCAGTCATAACTTGAAAAAAAAAAAAAATTTTCATAGTTGCTTCAGAGTTTTAAAAGAAACAGAACATTACAAATAAGTTCAAGCTCTTTTTTTCTCTCTGAAATCCTCTTTTCTTCTCTCTTATCTTCTTTCTCTATGGGAAAGTATTATTATAAATTAGACGTGTAGTCAAAATGTATGGTTATACTTTTATAACATATAGCAGTTCAGTTCAGTCGCTCAGTCATGTCTGACTCTTTGCAACCCCATGGACTACAGCACACCAGGCTTCCCTGTCCATCACCAACACCCAGAGCTTGCTCAAACTCATGTCCATCAAGTCGGTGATGCCATTCAGCCATCTCATCCTCTGTCATCCCCTTCACCTACTGCCTTCAGTGTTTCCCAGCATCAGGGTCTTTCCCAATGAGTCAATTCTTCACATCAGGTGGCCAAAGTATTGGAGTTTCAACTTCAGCAGCAGTCCTTGCAATGAATAATCAGGACAGATTTCCTTTAGAATTGACTGGTTGGATCTCCTTGCAGTACAAGGGACTCTCAAGAGTCTTCTCCAACACCACAGTTCAAAAGCATCAATTCTTTGGCACTCAGCTTTTTTTATAGTCCGACTCTCACATCCATACATGAGAGCTTCATGTGATTTTTATATTTTCTTAACTAATAGCATTCCGGAGATAACATTCTGCAATTTGCTCTTATGTTATGAAGGTTTACTCAGAATATTTACAGATTTAGTCCATTTTTTCAAGCTTATGTGTATTATTTCATCCTACCACTCTACCCCAGTTTTTCAAACCTTCACCTTTTAAAAGGTAAATATCCTTAATACGTGCGCATGCATGCACACACACACACATACACACAACCCTTAGTACATATGAAAAAATGCATGCGTGTGTATATATGTGTATATATCTGTATGTCCCACTTCTAGATTAGTCTTTTACATGTTTTGGTAATCTATTATTATTTCAAAGACTAGATTTTTTTTGTAATCATTACTTTTCTTTTTGCTTGACTGTTTTTTAATACTGTTAGTTTCTATTCTCATCTTTATTATTGGCTTCTTCTTTCTTTCTTTCCATTTTCTATCTTCTTTATTTTATGTCTAATTCATTTATTTAAATTTTTACTTTTTCAAGAAAGGCATTCTAGGAAATAACATTCAAGTTACTACATTAGTTCCATCATTGAAGTCTCAGAACATCTGTTTTATTGTTATCCAGTTTAAATATTTCACAGTTTTTATTGCGGTTTTCTCTTCAATCCATTTTTTAGGAGGATGTATTACATATTGGGCAAGGTGCATTAACAATGCAGTACTATTCTTCAGGACTTGTCTAGTAGAGCATCTCAACCATCAATAGATTACAAGAAAGCCAATGTACTGATTTCTTGAGCTGCTGACACAGACAAGTGGAACTTGGAAGAGATAGCCTCAAGGTAGTAAAATCAGGGAGCACAGAATTTGTGGTCTAGTGTTACATGTGTATTTATGTCATTGTTTTTGCTTTAAGACGATGTTGTGGAAGGCTTGCCAATTAATGATCGATTAACTTCCTTAGTGGAGCAGAAAATGGCAACCCACGATTGAGCATACGTGTGTGCACAGGCACGTGCACCTACACACACACACACACACACACACGCACACACAGAGTCTCCTTAGTGGATTATTCCTTTTAGTTTTATGAGATTCCACTCTATCATTATCAATGACTTTTATCTTAAATTCCCTTATATTTGCTATTCATATTTCTATACCAACATTCTTTTGGTAAATATTTTGTTCAGTCTATATTTTCATTCATTTGTGTTCAGTTTACTTGTATAATGTTGCTTTTAGTGTGTTATTTATTATTCAAACCAGAACTTTTGAGAGTATGTGAAAGTGAAATTCGCTCAGTTGTGTCTGACTCTTTGCAACCCTATGGACTATATAGTCCATGGAATTCTCTAGGCCAGAATACTGGAGTGGGTGGCCTTTCCCTTCTCCAGGGGATCTTCCCAACCCAGGGATCAAACCCAGGTCTCCTGCATTGCAGGTGGATTCTTTATCAGCTGAGCCACAAGGGAAGGATGCTATTAATAATTAAGCTAGGACAGCTAGGTGAAATCTATGATGGTTCTGAGCAAACTGGGATGTGTGAACTTACGTTTTAAACAGAATATAACCAGATTTTACATATATTCAATTATGACATTCTGCCTTTTAGGGAAGATTTAATGCATTTATATTTTTTGTAATTATTGCCATATTTGGATAGTTGTTATAACTTAATTTGTATTTTAGGTATAATTATTGAAGTGTACAATTCTATAATGATTTCTTCCCTCTTTTCCCGCTCCCCACCTCCAACCAACTTTACTCCTTTTTTGCTTTTCTATTTTGACAAGATTTCTTTCGTCTTCTGAGAGTACTTATTTTACTCAACTTTTAAAATGATGGTTTATCTTAAATTTTAACTTGCATATTTAGCTGAAAGATGTTCATTGTTCAGTATCTTTATGCCTCTCTCCTGTAGAATACCTATATAATACAAGGTTCTTAGAAAAATTTAACTGTGATTTATCTCATGTTATTGTTATCTGGTATTTTAATTCCAACTATAAAAAAATATTGCCTCTCCATTTCATCATGAACATATTTTATGGCCCATACTTATTTATATGTACCAACAAGCTTTAGCATGTCTTTATTTCTTCCATTCTTTTTTTTTTCTGGTTTCAATTTATTTCTTGTTGAATCACCTGTTTAAGTATGTTTTTTAATAAAGGCCTACCAAATCATAAACTCTTCATCTATGTATATTTGAAAATGTCTGGATTTTATTTTACAAAGTAAGCATTACAATTTTTAATCAATTTCATAAATGAGGAGACTGAGCCACTGATTGGATAAATACATTTTTCAGACTGGAAAATTCTTAAAAGCTACCAACAATGAATGCCAGCATAATAGAACAGTATACATTGAGGGAAAATAGCTGCTTCTCTAAAATTCTATCCTTATCTGACATCCACTAATGCAAAATATGTTATCTAATTATCTTATTTTCTGTGATAATGAACCTCTTTGGTAATTAAAATAATTAAATTAAAATAAATTAATTTATTTAAAATTTAAAATTAAAATTAAATAATAATTAAGTTAAAATAATTAAAAATTAATTATTTGATATTTTGCTTATGCATTTTGATAGGTCTGGGTATGTACTTCTTTTTCTTATCCTGCTCATGACTTGGTGAACTTCTTCAAGTTGGGAGTCATTCTTCTCCATCTCTCTGGACCATGAGCACTTTTCTCTAATTCTGTTTCCTCCTTCATTAGCTCTTCCTGCTAGGCCCCTGGACCGTCCTTATGTCTCTATATATTGAATTCTGGGAAATGTCCTTGGATCAGTCTTTGACTTTTTTTCACTTCTGTTTTCCTGGTGTCTATTCTTGTGCTCCACTCACTCAATGATATTTTTTGTTTCAATTTTATGAATGTGTTTGCTCTTAGGTTAACTCTTCAGGTGTGAGTTGCTCAAACCCTCCACATTCCCAAGAAAGGCCTGACTTCAGAACTGACTCTTGGACAGCTCCTGGAAATTGAGCTCTTTGAGTCTTGGAATATTCTTTCTGATAAGAGCACTTTTGTGGTCTTGGGCCACACAGTACCAATTTAATTGATAGTTTATGCTAATGAATATGATTTTTGGTAAATCATATTCTCAGTTTTATTTTTTTTCCTCTGTGGAACTGGAGTCTGAGAAGCTAAGTCCTGCAGTTGCCTGCATGATTGATACCCAATAAAAATCCTGAACACGGGGCTCAGGGGAGCTTCAGGTATGCCATCACACATCACTGTTGGTATAATTAAGTGAATCTGTGGGACTCTGCTGGAAGAGGGCATCTGGAGGCTTGAGTCTGGTGTCTCCTGGACTTCACTCTTGGTGCCTTACTGATTTAAATCTACCCTTTTGCAATAAAAAAAACCCCTGTAACTACGAATATAACAGCTTTTCTGAGTTCTATGAGTTCTTCATGTGAAACATCAAACCTAAGAGTAGTCTTGAGGAGTCCTGACACACAAACAGTTGACACTTAAACAATGTGGGGGTTAAGGGGATGACCCTTGAAGCAGTTGAAAATTCACATTATAGCTTATAATCAACCCACCTTATCCCCAGTTCCTCTGCATCCAGGATTCTGCATCTGCAGCACATCCAACCAACTGCATATATCACTGAAAAAACTCACATATAAGTGAATTCAAATCTATTTTGTTCTACAGTCACTGTATTTCCCCTGCCAAATATTCCATTTTAGTCATTTTCAAAGTCTTTTTTCACTCTCCTATGCAGAAAACATTGTTTCTGTTCCTTTATTTTGCAAAGTATTTTAAGCATACTTATTTGAAGATTCTTTCTGATTTTCAAAAATGACTTTTTGTCTTTTGGGTGCAAAATTTCCTTCTTGCCGAGCCTACTGATGCTCTCCCACATTTTCCTAGAATGCAGGCATGTAACAGTCAGCCACAACCTCAGCTCCAGTTGATTCCATGGGCACTGTTCCTTAGAATCTAATTTCTAAGGTATAGATTTAAATTTACCTACATTAGATTCCCATGAGTTCCTCTGATTTTGGACCAGTTTTCATAATTTTCTGTTTAGTGTAAATTAGATTTAAACACATAAAGAATAAGACTGAGGTTCTGATATCTTTTATTCTTAAATTTTCAAACATTGAAAAATTATTTAATACGTCTTTATTTCCGGCCGTGCTGGGTGTTCATTGCTTGTCTGTGCAGGCTTTCTCTGTTTGTGGCGAGCTGCTGTTCATTGCAGTGTGTGGGATTCTCATTGCAGTGGCTTCTCTTTGCAGACACAGGCTCTAGGTGCACGTGCTTCAGTAGTTGCAGCTCACAGGCTCTAGAGTGCGGGCCTAGTAGTTGTGGTGCATGCGCTCAGTTGCTCCGAGGCACGTGGAACCCTCCCAGATCAGGGGTGGAAGTTGGGTCTCCTACACTGGCGTGTGGATTCCTCAGCCACTTTGCCACCAGGGACATCCCTGATATCCATTTATTAAAATCTTTTCCCCTCTTTACTGCTCTGCGTTTCAGCAAACATTCTTACTGCTTTTCCAGGCTAGTGGGTAGCATTTAAAGTTTTTTCCTAATCTTGTTTCATGGATTTAATAAAAGGAGGGAAAGGATGTATAAAGTTTCATCACTTCCTCCTATGTTCAATCACACTATTTTAGTGTTTAATGTATTGAAATAATTCTTTCATAAGTCATTTTATCCTATGTTCAACTGTCTTGAATCCTCAGATTAGTTACTTGTCCAATGTATTTGTAAAATAAATTGTGATTCACTTTGAATTTTCCTATATTATCTGAATGGCATTTTTTAGTGCCAGTTTTCCTTCCTTTCTCCTTTTTGTTGAAAACTGTTAACATATACAGGTTTTATATGTGATATTATGCATGCATAGGTGGGACTCCTTTGTGTGTAGAATCAGGAGAGTCAAAGTTATCAAGAAGACACCAATATGCTGTTTTCTGGGGAGACCACTCTTGAAATGACTTTTGTCTGTCTTAGTTTATTCTGAATCCAGGGCTAAATCTTATTTTTATAAGAATTCTTTATTCATAGCCTAGTTAGAAATATAAAGAGAGTACTGTTTACTAGAGTCCAAAGAATTTGTATGCCTAATCCTTCAAGAATGTGAATAGTTAATTATAAATATGGTTGCAGATGAGAAGTACAGATGTGACAGAGCAATTTAAAAAGGGAAAGATATTAGTCAAAGAAAAGAATGAAGAAATGGATAAAATATTAATAAATTCTTTATATCAGTTACTATAGAGAATGATAGGTAGGCAGAAATTCAGTAGATTTCCTGGAAAGGATATCAGAAATTCTTATACAGCAAGCAAAAGGAAGTTACAATGCCTGAACACTGCAAAAACTCTAAGCAGTGGCATGGTTTCAGAGCTTTAATTGAAGGGATGAACAATATAAGCAGACCTTTAGAAATAAATCTATAACTTCATGAAGAAGAAAAATATAAATGAAAAGTACAAATGTTTATTTTTGCTGAGATTTTAAGAGGCTTCAGTACTATTTAGTTTAAAATTTACTATGAGGAACAAGTATATTTTAGAGTGTTTTTCTGTAAATACACCATTTTCCAGTTCTTGCACCCTTTTTATGGGTGATAGCAGTTATCTTATTATCTTTCAAGCATGTGAAAATAAAGGAAAGAAATATTAGTAAGACTTGTCAATAGAACATTGACATAATATGTTTATTTTTCTACCTGAAAGAGTAGATATCCCAAGTTTGTGGATGTGTGGCTGTGAAAAAAAAAAAAAAAACCTTAAAAACATAGCTCATTTCTTGAGTTGTTTCTAAAATGCTATGCTTAACTATTTATCCAATGGTTTTGCTAACCAGATCTTTACTAATGAATATGGTGTGAAATTAGTAGAAACCATTAGGTGAAAGGAAGATCATAACCTTGGAAAATAGAAATTAAAATTTACATATGTATATTACAGAAAAAAAATACATAGCTTTCTTTCATTGGCTATTTTCCCATGTTGACCAACACCTGCATTTTGTTCCTATTTGCTCTACATTTTTCCTGTAAGCATATTTCCAGTGCTTCTTGTCATTCAGTCACTAAGTCGTGTCCAACTCTTTGTGACCCCATGGACTGCAGCACTCCAGGCTTCCCTGTTCTCCACTATCTCCTAGAGTTTGCTCAGACTCATGTCCACTGAGTCGGTGATGCCATCCAACCATCTCATCCTCTGTTGCCCCCTTTCCTCCTGCCCTCAATCCTTCTCAGCCTCAAGATCTTTTCCAGTGAGTTGACTCCTCACATCAGGAGGTCAAAATATTGGAGCTTCAGCGTCAGTCCTTCTAATGGATAGTCGGGGTTGGTTTCCTTTAGTGGTAGTAGTAGGGTTAGTTTTCCAGTCGTGTCCAACTCTTTGTGACCCCATGGACTGTGGCCCTCCAGTCTCCTCTGTCCATGGGATTCTCCAGGCAAAAATACTGGAGTGGATTGCCATTCCCTTCTCCAGAGGATCTTTCAACCCAGGGATGGAACCCGGGTCTCTTCCATTGCAGGCAGATTCTTACCATCTAAGCTACAGGGAAGAAGATCCTTTAGGATTTCCTTTGAAGAAGTGAAGTGAAGTCGCTCAGTCATGTCTGACTCTTTGCGACACCATGGACTATAGCCTACCAGGCTTCTCCGTCCATGGGATTTTCCAGTCAAGAGTACTGGAGTGGATTGCAGGATTATCCTATTGCATTCTGCCATTTACCTGGTTCCTTCAAATGTTCTTTACTAATTTATTATGTAACTCCGGCAGATCTCATCATCTTATTGTTTGTACCTTTCTCAATTTATAATACTGTAAAAGACTTTGTCTTTTATTGAATATGTTTGCTTGCATACCAAGATTCTGTTCTAGCTTCCCTGATGTCAGTCATTTCTCTTCCTCTTAAGCCCTCTTCACCTCCTTTCTGGAAGAAAATCATTGAAATAAAATTAAAAATAATAAGAGACATCTAATTGGATCATATGAATCTATATATATGATCAAATTGCATAGAACTAAATACACATATATATGCAAACCTGTGAATATTTTATAAGTGTATTGATTTATAAGGTGAGGATTATATCATTTTGACTTCCCTGGGTATGATATTGTGCTATAGTTATACAACTACAGCTCTAGTATGGCTATAGTTACCTTTGGAGGACACTAGTAGAATCCTGTATTTTTTCTTAAAACTGCATGTGTATGCATGAGTGCTAAGTTGCTTCAGTTATGTACAACTCTGTGATCCCATGGACTGTAACCTGCCAGGCTCCTCTGTCCATGGGTTTTCCCAGGGAAGACTACTCAAGTGGGTTGCCATGCCCTCCTTCAGGAGATCTTCCTCACCCAGAGATTGAACTCATGTCTCTTATGTCTTCTGCATTGGCATATGGGTTCTTTACCACTAGCACCACCTGGGAAGCCCCCTTATAACTGCATATGAGTCTATGATTATTTCTTTTTTTTTAATTTTAATTTTTACTTTATTTTACTTTACAATACTGTATTGGTTTTGCCATACATTGAAAAGAAAAATTTTTTCAAAAAGGCACATAAGTAGAAACATGATTGAGCCATGTTCTTTCACCTTGTTTTCACCATGTTTTACCTTGTTTCTTCTACCAAGTTAGTAATTTGGGCAAGGTCACAAATAATCATCTAGCACCTCATAGCCCCACATGTTTTGAGTAGAGCAAATTAAATGTTATATGCATATTTTTCAATCATTTGTTAATTCAATAATTTGTTAATTCATTTTGTTAGTCAGCAAATCTTTATCAAACAGCTATTATGAACCAAGCACTCTTGGAGGCACTGGAGTCAACATGCAATAAAATTTTTCTTGGATTTAATGAAATGTATTTTCCTGAATGAGGAGTATTTGTGGTTTACTACTAAGAGTTGCTGAGTTTATAATTTCTGTTGGCTCATATTTTAAAGCTGCTTCATTGGTATCTTCTTGGGTTTTGCCATGATACATGTGAGTGTATCACATGGAGTGGACTCCAGTTCTTTCTTTTATTTGAAGTCATTGTTTTCAGGTAAAGAAATCTCCAGCTTAAAAATAAGTATTGAAACCCCAAGGTTTCAGAAGGTGAAAGAACATGGCTAGCTATCTTGTGATAGAGCCACAGTACTGATGAACCAGCAGAAATGTTCCATTTGAAAAGGCCTGTAATAAACCAAGTGACTTACCTCACAGTTGGACTGGAGATCTTCAAACAAAGCTGTGTAGCTAAACCACAATTGATAAGAGATGGAATTTCTCTAAATTCTTAAGAGATCACAAACTTTGTCTCTGTTCCTAAATGCTCTCACCGTTTCGTCCCTGGATATAACTGACTATATGTTAAACTTAAACTGGATCATGGGAAATAGTTTTAATCCTGTTTTTATCTCAGTGGTGTACTTGGGGGAATAAAAAGAAAGGAAAATGTCAAAATAGCTTTTCTCTAACTGAAGAAATTGACTTGTATTTCTATGTGTGTGGGCATGTATCATGAAATGAGAAACTAAAGCTTCAAAAATTATAGTATGGTTCCAGTTGTGACAATGATTCTGCTCTTTGCTATTTCAGATTTTCTCTTTTCATTACAAGAAATGAGCTGGAATTTGTTTTCCTTGTTTTTTTTTTTTTTTTTAACTTCTTCCTTGTAGAGTATTTTTGCTGTGATAACATTGCTAACTTTACAAACATTGGGCCATCAAAAATATGGGATTTTGCATATGCTAGAGAAGGCAAGAAATGACATTTGATGGAAACTCTATGAGTCTCATTCATTAGAATTTTCTTTCTTAATCACTATGAAGGACTATGAGATTTGAGATATCTCCTCAAGTCTCATATCCTCCGTGTCTCCCTTACTTCCGCAGGAACTGTAGACTAGTTGTTCATGCTGAATACGTCTCATGTCAGGAGCTGACCTGCTCTAACGTGCATAGCCGTGACTCTGACCTCAAGACTCTTATTCCTCCACTCTGTCATTTTATTCCATTTTACAAACCTTCTAATTGGGCTCCTTCCTTTGTTTCCCCTACAGGATTGCATGTTCAGTTTGATTTTTTTTTTAAACTGATTTCATCAACAATTTCCTTTGTCTTTCAAGGAAACTCTCCCTATAGCTCCAAAACACTGCAAAATTACTTAGTCTGGTGGGGAAAGACATATAAGGGGTTGGATCAATGGCACTAGGAATTCACAGTTTTTAATCTCAGTGGTATCCTTAACACCAAACTCTTTTATTTCACTTGTCTATATTCACAACTTTGGAATTCTCTTCCGGTCTTCCCGAAAGTGATTTGATGAGGACTGCTGCCCTTAAGACTGTGTTTATTTGATGGATGGATATGGCATACCTCCACATTTTGTGAGAATGTATCTCGAAAGCTGCTTTGGAAAGAAAATATGGTAAGAAATCGTTTTGTTTCCAAAAAAGCCAGTCTGTAACCTGTGGTTCTCCTCCTCTGTCCCTCAACTCCTGACTGCATTTACAACCGAGCTTTGAAGAACCAGCTGCTGAAAGTGATAAATCAGCAGCTGAAAATGATGAATGAGAGACTCATTGTAGCACAAAGTGAAATATAGGTGCTTTTCAACAATGTTAGATTGGTTACTGGACATGGGAAAGAGTGGTGACTACTGGTCAAATGTATGAATATATATATTATAGTAGCAATTATACTTACTATTTGAATTCTATTTGAAATCCTCTTATTACTAGAACATCAGGTATTTTATTTTGAGGAGCACTACTAACAATAAATCAGAACCAACATTTATGGAGTGCCAATTAAGTGCCAAGCCAAGTGCTAGGCTGGGGAGCATTAGCTTTGAAATGCTTAGTTGTGATCTCCAAGCACCACTTACGGAAAATTATGATCTGCTTTCTAAATTACTGCACAATCTTTAGATACAACAGGCATTCTGAATTTTAAAATCTATTTGTAATATTGCTAGTGTGGTTTATGCTTACTCAAATGGAATATTTTTCACCTTGTTCCTTTCCAAATGCTACTTACACACCTGTCATTCAAGGCTCTTTTCACTCTGATTTTGATTTATTCAATTTGCCAGTGTTCCCTAGTTACTAGTCCATGTAATGGTCTGTTCATTTGTACATAAACATTTATACAAGATGGAAAAGTTGAAGTAATTTAAATTTAGTCCATTATTTTTTTTTCCAATGTGAATTGTGTCAGTATACTACTTCAGTGAGAGGTTATTCATTGGTTTACTCTCTGCTTTTTTATAGTTTCCAGGCATGTTTAATATCTGTGATTAACTGAATTTTTCAGGTTAACATCTGCGTTTAATCACAAGTTATTACCCGTTTCCTAGACTGGTCAGTGTAACATTTCAATCACTCTTTCCTTCTTTCTCCACCCGTGTAGTAAAAGATTCAAAGTTACTTATACTTTCTCTCTTTCACAGCCATATAGCTGCACTTAAATAATATTTAAGAAAGTTATATTTCTTTTGAAGTGGTCACAGGAAGCATATGCTTAGTGTATATAAACAGAGAGAGAGTTGAGGCACTGATTTTGGAAGGCTTGGCTGATTTACAGAACTCTTGTATCTACATAGAAACATTTTTCCTCAGAGAGAAATGAAAGGCTCTTTGGGCTCCAATACCTACAGAGCTCCTGTATAATGGCATTGAAACTCAAAGAGCAGTCTTCTTTCAGTTTCACTTTGCCCTATATTTTTGGTGTAGCTCAACAAACTTCTGAGAGGTCTCTGTTTAAGCTTAAACAGTCCTTGTCTCACTTCCCCAATTCTTTAACTTTTCAAAGTCATTCGATCATGGAGAATAAAACCTTAAGGATTAGTCATACTTCAGGTGAAGGGGGAAATGGCTTCATTACAGTTATTTTATTCCCTACTACCCCACCACTGAACACGATCATTCAAAGTGATTCTTCCCTTTTTCTCTGAGTTCTCCAGAAACCTGTCATAAATAATACAGTTTAAGGAAGAAAAATATATTAAAGCAGAACAACTAAACATGTGGTAATGTCTGGCTACTATTTTTGGCAAAACTTGACCTAACCCAGGAATTTGCCTCTCTTCCAAAATTTTGTTTTTGTTCGGGAGGCTGAGTAGGGGTAAAAGAGCAGCCCTGCTGGGATTTTAATTGATTGAAAGCTAGGATGGGAACAATAGTCTCCATTGTTTTCAAGTATGGATGGTACTGGACTATGATTAAAAATTATGAAGGGAATCTGAAAATTTCATTCATTTATCTGGTTGAATACGTCTCTAAGGGCTTCCCTGGTGGCTCAGCTGGTAAAGAATCTGCCTACAAAGCAGGAAACTTCCTGCAGTGCAGGAGACCTGGGTTGGATCCCTGGGTTGGGAAGATCTCCTGAAGAAGGAAATGGCAACCCACTTCAGTATTCTTGCCTGGAGAATCCCATGGACAGAGGAGCCTGACAGGGTACATATAGTCCATGGGTTGCAAAGAGTTGGATGCAGCTGAGTGACTAACGTTTACTTATTTACACATCTCTAAGTTATTCTGACACATTTAATGATGAGCATGATCACTGTTATTCTAGGAGGTTTTTAGGGCCAGTATATGTAAAAGAGCACATAACAACAAATTAATCCCCTAACAAATAGTCAAATAGAAACCTCATTACCTTTCTTAACTCACTTAAAAACAACAGAAATCATTGTGTGCCTACTATGTGCAAGCCCTTTGTTGCCTTGAAGTCAGGAGTGACTTCTTGTTCATCATTTTACCGTCAATGTCAACTACACTGCTGATCGGTAGATACCCAAAGTTCAGATGAGACTGAATAGTGTTTGGGGCCTGTTAACAAAGAATCTTTAAACTGTTTCCGTTTTAGGTTACCAATTTGTGTCATCGTGTTTAGTGATGCATTTCCTCCTGTCAGTTCAGTGCTCATCACCTTCAATCCTGCGTGGAAACAAAACAAAACAAAAAAGGACGTAGGTTAAGTTCTCAGTATCACCACTTTTTGTTTTCTTGAATCCCAGCCTTCATTTTTCATGACCTGTGTCCTTACCCAGTTCAAGTAACTGCTCTCTGCCTTTCAAGGTTCAAGTGGCTGTGAATGGTATGTGGAAAGAATGTCAACATTCACCAGGCAGGGGGGCCAGTGGTGCCTCAGGGGATCTTGGAGAGCAAGTGGGGATGAATTTTGCATTGAGGTTATATGGAAGTCCTAGAGCACAGAAAGTGTGTGGAATGAGGGACCTGGAGAATTCATCCTGTGTTTGCTAAAGGAAGGAATAGGGCGTGGATTTGCAATTACATGGATGTAGAACACTAGAGCTGATTCTCCAGGAGCTGAATCTAAGCCCTTCTAGTCCATGTGACCCAGAAGCAGGAGACCTTCTGGGAAGAAAAGCCCAGGGTGGTTCTTTCTGTGACCATTTAATCACCTGAAACCACGTGAACCAGGATCACACGTAGAGCTGATTTCTGTGTCCCTGTGGACATGCTCTTCATTCACGTAGGCTTCCCCAGTGAATTCAAATATTTGCTCAGATCTTCTTCAACCTAGGATTCTAGGGAGTAACTACCAATGAAGTCAGGCTTGGATTTTAGAAATAAAACCAACCCCTGACCTAATAATAGATCATTTCAGTGGCAACGGAAAACACCTCTTGCTCCTATTTTGATTTGTTCTTGTACTTCCCCAACAAAATTCCCCAAGCTGCATTATTAGAGAAATGCAAATCAAAACTACAATGAGATATCACCTCACACCAGTCAGAATGACCATTATCAAAAAGTCTACAAACAATAAATGCTGGAGAGGGTGTGGAGAAAAGGAAACCCTCTTGTACTGCTGGTGGGAATGTAATTTGATACAGCCACTATGGAAGACAGTATGGAGATTCTTTGAAAAACTAGGAATAAAACCACTATATGACCCAGCAGTCCTACTCCTAGGCGTATACCCTGAGGAAACCAAAATTGAAAAAGAAACATGTACCCCAGTGTTCGTTGCAGCACTATTTTCAATAGCTAGAACATGGAAGCAACCCAGATGTCCATTGACACATGAATGGATAAAGAAGCTGTGGTACATATTTGCAATGGAATATTACTCAGCCTTAAAAAGGAACACATTTGAGTCAGTTCTAATGAGGTAGATGAACCTAGAGCCTATTATACAGAGTGAAGTAAGTTAGAAAGAGAAAGATAAATATCATATACTAATACATTTATATGGAATCTAGAAAGATGGTACTGATGAAATTGTTTGCAGCAATGGAGAAACAGATATAGAGAACAGACTTATGGACCTGGGGGAAGGAGGGTAGGAAGGAGAGGGTGAGATGTATGGAGGGAGTAACATGGAAACTTACATTGCCATATATAAAATAGGTAGCCAGTGGGAATTTGCTATATGACTCAGGGAACTCAAACAGGGGCTCTGTAACTACCTGGAGGGGTGGGATAGGAAGGGATATGGGAGGGACGTTCAAGAGGGAGGGGACATTTGTATATCTATGGCTGATTCATGTTGATGTTTGGCAGAAATCAAAAAAAATTCTGTAAAGCAATTATCCTTCAATTAAAAAATAAATTAAAAAAGAAAAGTCCAGCTCTATATAGATGAAACTGAAAAAAAAAAAAAAGTGAAAATACGATCATGAAAAAACAAATTCCCTGAGCCCGTCTCTGCACAGATATGTCATATTTTCATTGATAGGAAACACAATCATCCTCTTAACCATTAGAAAATGTATACAGAAACTTACATATTCTTCCAGCTTCATTCCTATCTGTTCCCTGTTCATGTATTCTGTCATCCCCTTATGCTCATGTGTCCTCTAGGCACTTATCTTAAAAGAACTTCTCTCTAAACTGTTACTTGCATAGTCTGCCCTCCTATTTTTCTGTCTCCTGAAGCTCTGGTCCAGACCTGCTGTATCCACATACTGAGCAAATATTTCCTTCTTAATCTCCAGCAGCCTGACTTCCATCCCTCTGCATTGTACTATTGGCACTACTGCTATTTTTCCCTTTACTGAGGACTAACAGTGGTCCAGGTGTTGTGGTTACATATCATATCTCACCATTTAATCACTTAAAAGATAGCTCTAGGGGGTCAGTGCTAGCAACTAGGTATAGAGATTAATTTAGTAAATGGAATAAGGAGGATTTAACTCTGGTATAATTGTAATACCAATGTCTTTAAATGCCTAAAAGGCCACTTTTATTTATTTACCTTTCTTCTACTCTTTATGTCCCTCAATCCAACACTGTCTAAAAGAACTTTCTGTCATGATAGATTACTTAATTCTATATCTGCACTATTTTCTTACGGAAGTCATTTGCCACGTGTGGTGGTAAACCATTTGAAATGTGACTAATACAACTGAGGAACTACATTTTAAATTTTCTTTAAATTTAAATAGGCACATGTAGCTAGTGGCCACCCTCTTGGACAGCACATCTTCAATTCTTCAATGTCATTAGACCTTGTCAAGAACTTCTTCTGTTTACACTTTGCTTTTCCTCAATTGCAGGGATCATGATCTCATGGTTATTTGTTGTTTTCTACTCTCTTGTGGGGTTCTTTCCATCCTTCAGTTTCCTATATATGGGTTGTTCAATAATTTCTTAAGATGAATGACCAAAATTTTTTCATTCAGTAACAATCCTTCTTAGATTATTTTAGACAATTTTCAGGTTTTGTACTGAACATTGCTACTTGGATGTATCACTGTCTCCAAGTATGTGACAAAAATAGGAGTAATCTTCCTTTTCAAAGTTGTTTGTAACATATTCCCTGTTTTTATTCAAATCCTTCAGATTTAAAAGTTCTAATTCTTCTTGGGTATCATTTTTATTTGACCCTATGTGAAATCATTTCCTAAGTTTCATTGATTCTGTCTTGCAAACATCTCAAGTTTATTCCTACCTCTTTCCCAGCTGCAGTTTCGTTTCAGAGATTCAACTATAAAGGCTCTCAGAATGATTTCCCTGGAATATTATAATAATTCTCTAAATGGCCTCTCTGCATCCAGTCTTCATTGATTCAATATATCCTCTCTCCTGCTATCAAATTAATCATTTTGAAGTCTTGCTCTGAACAGTCATTTTCATGCTTGTAAAACTTTGAGGGCTTCTGATTTAGTCCAGTTAAATCTCATGCATTTCATTCTATATTTTGGTGCTGTTATTCTCTCAATTTTCACATCTATTTCATCTTCCCCATGGAAGCTTCCTAGTCTTTTTGGTTAGAAAAAGCATCTCTTCTTTCTTCATATCTCATAGTAATATTGCTTTCTGTCTTGCTGTATTTTCCTTTATATGCACATCTTGCAACTTCCATTAGCTCCTTAAGTGTAGAACAGTGTTTTATTTGCATCTGTAATCCCCACAATATCTAAAATGATATGATGACTTCCAAATCATGGAATTTATACAATTTTAATTCAGTTCTTAACTTTTTAAAAATTTGATTTTTTTTACTTCTTTCATACCAGATACTCTTTACTCTTTGCTGAGTACAAGGTGAAGAAGGACCTACTTCTCTGTTGTAAGTATTTCAAAGTGTAGTAAGAAAGACTTTCCAAAAATTATTTTAAAATAAAGTGCTATGCATATAGCATTAAATTTATGTTAATATGTTCTAGGTACAGTCTGGCATAAAGGAAAGAGTAATCAAATCTGAATGGGTGACTTAAGGAAATTTTAGCACACCAAGATATCTTGAGAGATTTAGATGTTAAAGTCCTTGAAGGCAGAATTTACCCAAAAGTGTGAAGATGGCAGAGCACCCAAGGAGCATGGAAACTTTGAGCACTGACCTAGAGGTATGAAATGGCATGACACTTATTGGAAAATTACAAGCGGTTCTGAGTGTCTAGAACACAAGGTAATTAACACATAAAGAAGTTAGAGGAGAAGAAAGGGAAGATGTGGAAATTTAAGGTTTAACTTGCAGCATACAAGAAGAATCTTGTATGTCATCCTGAGAACTTTCAACTTTCTACTGGAGGGGAGCCATTAGGAGTTTTAGCTAGGGGAAATAACATTTTTAGATTTGTTTTTCAGAAATTTCTCTCTGGGAGGAGAATGGAAGGATTCAGTATTAGAAGCAGCAGGGTGGGTCAAGAAGTTGTTGTGATATTGCAGGCAAGAGAGAGAAAGCCCTAAATTAAGGTCATGGCAGAGAGGATGAGGATAAAGAATCCAATAAATGATTGGTGGATGAAGGGTAATGGAATTAGTGAAGAGAACATATTCTAACAAGAAAATCTTTTGTCAAGCAAGGGTATGAACTCATTCATTCCTTAAAGTTTTGGACTTGCTCAACTTATGGGTTTTCTAGACCATCCAGGCTGAAGTGTCCATGAGGCAGCTAAACAAAGAAATATGGGTGTCAGGAGAACCATCTGATATGGAGATGTAATTTGAAGTTATCAGCTTTTAGGTGAGAATATAAACGTTTTTCCAAATTCTGCTTTGGGATAGGATGCAAAGACAAATAACCCTAACATCTCAGTGATTTGTCATATTTTTTCTGTGTTGTGAAGAAAAAGATTCATATTTAAAGAAACTAATTTCATCTCTCCTGATCTAGGCTAAATAAGAAAGGAAGGGATAAATTTTTTTTTTTAACATTTATGTATTTATTTGACTGCATTGGGTCTTAGTTGCGTTGCAAGGGCTCTCTCTTGTTGTGGCGCACAGGCTTTAGAGTGGAGAGCTCAGCAGTTAGTTGCATGTGAGCCTGGTTGCCCCGGGGCATGTGGGATCTTAGTTTCCTGACCAAGGATCAAGCCCTCATCCGGTACATTGGAAGGGGGATTCTCAACATTTGGATCACAGGGAAGTCTCAGGAAGGGAGAGTTTTGAAGGAAGACAGCTATTGTAATATTTATTAGACTAACCAAAATAAATTTTAATCTTTTAAAATTATGAGTTGAAAATTGAGGACAATTTGTGTCAGTGAGTATCCGAAGAATAATGTATTAAAAAAAATGATGATGATTTTGGAACATGTTTAACAAAAAACAGAATAAGATCTTTTGGCATCTTACTCCTGACTGTAATTCTATTGTGTAGATGTTGTGTAGCCCCAAACTCTTCTTGTTTTATTTTTAGGAAATTGAGTCTTTGCAGACAAAAATTAAAATTAAGATGGGTACAGTCTTTCCAGCTGTGATTTCCTGAGCTCTTATGTTCTTTTAAATTTTAATGTTGAGATTTACTCATCCTCAAAAATACTTTTCAAAAACCCTTAGACTGAGAAAACATTTGCATCATTTCCCTCCAGTGTATTTTTTATATTTGTGCCCCCAGTGAGCCCCCTATTCATTCTTACAAGCATACTTAAAAGTTTAGTACTTTCTCGTTCAAGGCTGTTCAAGTTTCTTGATTTATACTTATTTTACTTCATTCCATAATTAAAGTGTATAGCACTGCTGTATCTTATGAAGTATTTGACTTTTTCTGCTAACAAATGTGTCCTGTAAGTGGTTTGATTATTTTCCCATATCTGTTTATCTTTTTTCTTTTCTTCTTTTATACTGAATCTGATGTGACCTCTAGCAATTTGTTGAGAGAAACATACCCAATGATGGATGAATTACAGTCTCACTTTGAATTCTGGGGAAAAGGAAGCAGAATTTTTTTTTTTTTTTTTGAGACGGACCATTGGCCCTGAAATGCTTTCCCTTGACCATTCCCAGAGGCTGGGACTGCTGGCCTCAGGGACACAGAGGAAGACCCATCTGTTTTCTCAGGCTCTGCTCTGGGGAGAGATGGGAAGAAATCTTTGTGAAATCTCCAGGGACTGGTGAGGATTGTCGAGACATGTTTATAGTTTAGGTCTGCAAAGAATCATCCATGACTATTAAGATGAGACATTTTAGTCTATTTAAATATTTTCAGAGAACATTTCATTACTGCAGTAGTTCATAAAAAAAAGACAATGCAATGGTCTTTTCCTTTTTATGTTCCTTCTATAATTGATCTATGAATTTTATGGAGACATTCAAAATAATAAAGGCTGGAAATCATTTAGAAACACACAGATTTACATACATATCATTTTAATCTATAATGACTTGAAAGTGGAGTTTTAATATAGATGGCCATCATTGTATTAGTGTGCTATGCACCTTGTAAACTTCTCTATAATATTCCCTTATGACTATCAAATGTATTTATGCATTAAATTCTTAAAATTATTTTTTAAATTTACTTTTATTTAACTTTATTTTATATCATCCTGTACCACATCATAATCATATTTCTTGCATTTCCTGAGTTGCTCTTATCAGTTTTAGAATCCATTACTTTACGGAGTGGAGCTCAAATTAAGTTAGTCTGCTATCTTGTGGTTGCAACTTGAAATAGCAAAAGCTATATTCAAAAGTTAGACTTCAAGTTTATCTATTGAGATAGAAAAAAAAAATCAGATTGCTGAGAAAGGGCTAAGTCCCCTGAGAGAACACTTGAATCAAAATTTCAATAGTTATATCACTTTCCCTCAGTGCCTAGGCAGACTCTGGAGGCAAGTGTCACACTGCAAAGCTGCTAGACATGGACCCAGGGCTGGAGAGCGACTTAGCATCATGGTTGAAATTATCCCTTAGGGGTGCTAAAGAATTAAAGATCCTCCTAATTACCTCCCAGAAACTCAGGTTCTGAGGACTCAAAACAAATGCTTTTCTAATAGAGAAATTAATTTGCTGCAGGTCTACTAAATTTCCTTTTCCTTTTCACACTCAAGCCCAGGTTAGAGGAGGACTCTCTAGGTACAGACCTCAAAGAATGGAAGGACTCCAGCCTTGTGGAGATTTGTCAGTATAGCTTGGTTTATTGTGGGTCCAGTAGTGATTCTGGGCAGGAAGAGAGGGTGGGAAGAGACAAAAGCACAGTTTTAGGTGTTTCCAGAGGTGTGGTTCCGCTGGTCCCCTTACCCCCATCACCAAGCCCTGTGAGTCTGTTCCTGGGCTTGCTCCCATGTTTGGGCTGAGAAAACGCAAGGGCTTGGCTACTTGCTGCTACCTTCATCTTCCTGCTACCATCCTACCTTTAACCTCCATCCGATGGTGCCGCTACCACCATCCTCTCCTCGTGAGCCTTGTCAAAGCGCCAGAGGCCCCTTTAGGTCACTAAATCCATTACTTTACCGAGTGGAGCTCAAGGGTCCTTAAGGCGGCTTACTTCTCATCTTGTGAAGAGAGGATTGGCTTCTGCTTATATTCTTTTTTAAAGTTAATTTTTATTAGAGTATAGTTGCTTTACAGTGTTGAGCTAGTTTCTACTGTACAGCAAAGTGAATCAACCATACACATGTGGTGGCGGTGATTTAGTCGCTAAATCACGTCCGACTCTTGCGACCTCATTGACTGTGGCCCACCAGGTTCCTCTGTCCATGGGATTTTCCAGGTAAGAATACTGGAGTGGGTTGCCATTTACTTCTCCAGGGGCTCTTCCCAACTCAGGGATTGAACCTGGGTGTTCTGTGATGCAGATGGATTATTTACTGCCTGAGTCACCTGTAAGCCTTTATGTATATGTATATGTATATATATGCTTCTGCTAAGTCGCTTCAGTCGTGTCCGACTCTGTGCGACCCCATAGATGGCAGCCCACCAGGCTCCCCCATCCCTGGGATTCTCCAGGCAAGAACACTGGAGTGGGTTGCCATTTCCTTCTCCAGTGCACTCCCTCCCTTTTGGACTTCCTGGTTTCTGCTTATATTCTTCTTTTCTTCTTAATCCCCAAACCTAGAAATTATCTCTAAAAAGTCTTATTTTATAGAAATTCTGAAGGATGTCTCCATAGCTAAGAAATAACTTTTTTTTTTTTAAGAAATAACTTTTAATTACAATGTTAACTGAAGAATCGGTACTGGAACCAAGTCTTTCTGAGTTGAATTGAATCTCTTCACTTCCTTAGATAAGTTGTGTTTGATCTATGTTGTTTATGCCTCAGCTTTAATTATTAAACCTTTATTCACTAAATCCCACTGTAGTGTAATCAGCGAATAGACACACATCTGCTCAGTCCTAACACCACCTTTTAAAAACATCTTGTCCTTTATAAAGCCCTCTATTTCCTCTGGCAGATGCTGAAAGTATTAATGGTGTCTAAGAGGCTTCTGTCTCTTAACGAGTAGCAGGTGTGGTCAGAATGCCTTATTATTTATCACTTCCTCACCCAGGATATTGTTCTGTGCTTGTAAGGCATTTATGCTGTTCTCTATCAATGGCCTCTTTATTTCGTATAGAGCATCTCTGTGAGTGAAATGAACATTATACTTTACAGTAAACCTTGACATTTGCTACCACAGAGACCACCTTCACCTGGCCACGGACAGTGCTGGGGATCAGCTAGAGCAACTCTACTAATGTTTCCCAGATTTGGGGATTATTTGAAGTCATGGGGTGAGGTAGTGGGTGGAAGAGAGGGGTGTGGAGGAGGGAGGTTTCCTTCCTCCCGTGAGATCACTGTATGTTTTGATACAGCTTTCAGTTCTGATTTTACTGTATGATTGGAAGCCTTTCCCAGTCTGATTGCTCCAGATGGATTGGAACTGGTCCATTTTAGATTGCTGTGTTTGATGTTCTGCTATGAGATTAATGAGAAAAACACCTTTTTGAAAGCATGGTAGTTTTTTCATCTTAAGGCTGAATCCAAATGACTGTAGGTATGAGAATCATTACATTGATATAGGATAAATTCTTTGATTGAGAGTAGAGAGATTTTAGATTTTGCTGTTGACCTTAATGGAATTAATTTCTGTCTCACTATGCTCAGAGCTTCTTGAACTCATTTGATTTTTTCACTTATTCAGATTTTCTAAGATCTCTACTTTTCTGTTGGGATGAATGGAAACGTTTACAATTACCTTAGACATAATTTCCTGGTTTAAGTTTTAAATGAATCTTGGTGCAGGGTCTGAATGATAGCAGTCTTACTGTCTGGAGGAAAGGTGACAGTCTGGTGGCAGTCTTCTTCCTTAGACTTAGTTGGTTTATTGGTTCTTAACAGTGTCTAGTATCATTGTTTTTCCTTTTTATAGGATGCTTGTCTACGAAAAGTCAAGTAGACCTAAGTGAATAAGTGTTAGGTCTTAGATTTTCACTTCAGAAACCACACGTAAGTTTGAGATGTTTAAGAAGTGTATTGAACTGAGGACAGAGATTAAAGGGATAAAGATGAAAGGTTTTTTTTTTTTAAGATTTTTTTTTTTTAATGTAGACCATTTGAAAAATCTTTACTGAATTTGTTACAGAATTGCTTCTGCTTTTATGTTTTCTGGTTTCTGGCTATGAGGAATATGAGATCAATTCCCCCACCAGGAATTGAACCCTCATCCCCTGCATTAGAAGACAAAGTCTTAACCACTGGACTGCCAGAGAAGTCCCCCAAATGAAAAGTTTTAATGTATTTTAGGCATAGAGTTAATTGTTATCAAGCTTTATAAGAAATTTCTCCCATATAAATACTTATACATATAATTATAATTTACATGTTTATATGGATCTGTGTATACATTTTTAGCAATTAAAATAATGGTAAAAGTTTTAAGAAGTCTCATTTATATGCTCTCGGCTTTCAAGAATCCTTGAGAATGAAGTTCTGGGCTTGTTCACTGTATGTTTCTGGGGTTGGTCCACTAAATATCCTCTCCTGGAGGTAAGCCAAGTTTTTATAGCCAAGATGGTTTTATGTGAAGGAAGTGGGAATTCAGTTATAGTTCTGATTTCATGAATACTTCAAGAGAGCTTTCAAATAGCTAAGAGTTGATTGAACTGGTCTCCTGTACTTTGTTCTGACCATTTTAGTTCAACTTTATAATTATTACATACATATCTAACTTGTATTTAAGGAGGAAGATGTCTGTAGCAATTATTTGATGTGTAGGTGGTCATAAGCCTCTTTAAGCCTTCCTTTCCTAAAAGCAGGAAGACACCATTTGCCAAATGTAAACAAAAGTGAGCACCAGAGGTAGGGGGGTGCTTTTGTAACTAGGAACACACAATTGAAAACATCACACATTTAGTATCTCACAGCTAGGCTGAAATTAATTTGATAAATACTTTTTACATTATTTGAAGAAATGTTTATCAATGCAGTGTAATGTTCAATAGCTGTTTCTTGTTTTCTGGTTTATCTTTCGGAAGAATCAACAAAACGCTTTAAACTGTGAAGTGTCCAGTGTTTTCCCTTAATCTGAACAGCCTCCTATTTAAAAAGTTCTGTAAGTTTAACACAATATGGTACACTCATACTTGGGTTCCTCTGGTGGCTCAGTGGTAAAGAATCCACCTGCCAATGCAGGAGACGCGAGTTAGATCCCTGAGTGGGGAAGATCCCCTGGAGAAGGAAACGGCAACCCCCTCCAGTATTCTTGCCTGGGAAATCCCATGGGCAGAGGGGCCTGCAGGCTACAGTCTATGGGGTCTCTAGTCCAGGATTTATTTGCCATCAAAAGACACAGCAAGAAACTGGTTCAGTCTGAAACAGAGTGGAAATATTTTAACCTAAATTGGAAAAGAAAGAAATATTAACTGAATTTCAGGAATTTTGAGACATATGAATCTATCTATCTATCTATGCATATTTTTTTTTTCTAACTTGGATTAGATGAAGGAATTTGATATGTTAAAATCAAATTTAGGAGCTTTATGAGAAGTGAGAGACATGTTCAATGACACCTCCTCCTCAAAGAGAATAGTAAGATATTAAAGGTAATTTGGTGCAAAGGTACTAATCGCAGAAGGAATTTATACTCCGATCAGATGAGAGCAGTTCTTCTTTACACTAAAATTACTTGCTACGCCAATGGTTGTTCTCACCCTGGGGCCCTGATTAGATCTGGTGGATTATGTCCTGGAAACTTGCTCGGTACATGTCAGGTTTTTCCTAGAGGGAAAGGCTTTAAAAATAGTGGCACTATGTTGTCACTGGAAACTGGGGCAAATCTAGAAGACTTGCGCCTTGGAGATGGGAATCTCAAGTGATGTCTTAGTTCCTTCTTTCATTTGCGTTTCTCTAGATTTAATATTCCTTCTACAAATGATCTCTTCCTACATTTGTAGAAGACAGACAAGCTAATCAGAATGCAGACAAAAAAAGAGTCTTGTGACCTAATCTTAGAGAATAAGGGTTTACTGATGAATGAAAAGATGAATATTTAAGAAATATATTGATAAAATGGAAGCAAGAACTGTATGAAGAAACAGGGAGATCCAGACATACCAGTAACTTCTCCTTTGATTTTTGATGCACTTCCCTTTTAAAATAAAACATCTCAGCTATGTGATATTCTTGAGAACTGGGCTAGTAGAAATCTCAGTGATAAAAATTAGACTATAGGTTTTCTAAATGTAAAATATATCCTGTGCCTGTGAATTAGAAAGAATGTGAAATATTTCCCACAGCCTTTGTATTTATTTTGAGAGGCACAAATCATAGCTATTTACTCCTAGAGGAGCTACCAAAAGCAGATATTTTGAGCAGAGTATCAGTCTTGGGAAAAACTAGATGCTAGTTTTATATTTGTATTAAGCTCATGCTTGCTTCATTTGTTCTCTCTCTACTGGTAGGTAACCATCAACTAACTATCTTTTCAACTTCAACTGCTTTTGGCAGAGTCCACTAATTCTCACTTAAGTGTTAACTGCAGAGGGGTTTTACCTTCACAGGGATAATTGCCTTTGAATAAGAGCTTCTGAAAGTCAAAAGTTCTGGCTTTAAAATGAAAGGACCAAATGAATCTAGAATGCTGGCAATTCATAGTCCTCAAAGAGAAAGGATGATACTTCTGAGGACACTTTGGTGTCCTCAAGTCAGATCTTTCCTGTGGCCACATATTTTATCTAGACCATTCTTGTCCTATCTGTGCTATGATATCTCTTTTCTCTTTGCCTCTAGCTTGCCCCAAGCACTGTCAGGATTATAGAGGCTGAATGTGTAGAGTTTATACTTCCAATGGGAGAAAGGTTCTTTTTTTCAGTGGAAAAAGGCCCAGAGGGTTGCATGAGAGAGCTATTATATCTTAGCTACTGTCATTTTTCTTTTAAACTGTAAGGGCAATTGAGAATTTAGGAGAATTCCATGTCTGTCCTGAGGTGAGCAAGAATCTACAGGTTTAATTAATGAATCTACCCTTTCTAAGTCTAATCCTGACTACTCTGCATATTGTTTTCAACCTATTCTTTCAGAGAGCTTTTTCTAAGTGGGTACTTCCGGATTTGATACTCTCTGCTTGTGTTTCCGTTTTGTTGCATTGCTATCCTTGGTGGAGGGAGTTAAAGACATAATTCAGGAGAAAGAATGCCTCATGGAATTTGACAGTAGAAAAAAGCAGTGGTGCACTAATTTGGTATTGTACAGATCCCAGCTTGGTATCTCAATTTTAACAGTAGCCCAAGTGCTAAGTCATGCATACAGACGTTGAAGATATGACCTCAGGGGCTTCTTCAGGCTGTGAAGGCTATTATACTTTCTGTACTTTCTTATAGATACGCTGCTCCCTCCAGTAGGCAGCTGATTTATACATATAGCACTCATGATCTTCTGCTTATTGGCCAAGAGGGGCAGCATACACACAATTTCTAAGGGAAGCTTTCAACTTGGAGTACTAGTCTCTGGATATAACTTATTTCAGAAGTCATAAAATGGCAATTTGGGGAGTTATAACATGGGTATGACATGGGGATAAAAAGACTTACATATTGTATGAATAATTGGAGATTCAGTCACACATAGGTAATATGCAAGAGTGAAACCTCACTTTGCAAATCGGGCTTATTTTAGTTATGAAGACAATTATTTATTTTGTTATGGTATATAGTGTTGCATATATTTGGAGAATGGAATCCTGTTTTGCTGAGCTAGAAACTCTGCTGTGATATTTAAAATTTTTTTAGGGAATTCTCTGGCAGTCCAGTGGTTAGGACTCTTTTCACTGCTGGGGGCCAGATTCAATCCCTGGTTAGGAAACTAAGATCCTGCAGGCCACGAGGTAAGGCCAAAAAAGGGAAAAAAAGTGTTTTTAATATAAAAAGATTAAACTATGTTTCAGTCAGTCAGTTCAATCACGCAGTCATGTTCGACTGCGACCCCATGGACTGCAGCACGCCAGGCCTCTTTGTCCATTGCCAACTCCCAGAGTTTACTCAAACTCATGTCCACTGAGTCGGTGATGCCATCCAGCCATCTCATCCTCTGTTGACCCCTCTCCTTCCGCCCGCAATCTTTCCCAGCATCAGGGTCTTTTCCAGTGAGTCAGTTCTTCGTATCAGGTGGCCGAAATATTGGAGTTTCAGCTTCAGCATCAGTCCTTCCAATGAATATTCAGGACTGATCTCCTTTAGGATGGACTGGTTGGATCTCCTTGCAGTCCAAGGGACTCTCAAGAGTCTTCTCCAACACCACAGTTCAAAAGCATCAATTCTTTGGCGCTCAGCTTTCTTTATAGTCCAACTCCCACATCCATACACGACTACTGGGAATACCATAGCTTTCACTAGACGGACCTTTGTCGACAAAGTGATGTTTCTGCTTTTTACTATGCTGTCTAGGTTGGTCATAACTTTTCTTCCAAGGAGCAAGCGTCTTTTAATTTCATGGCTGCAGTCACCACCTGCAGTGATTTTGGAGCCCCCCAAAATAAAGTCTGTCAGTGTTTCCACTGTTTCCCCATCTATTTGCCATGAAATGATGGGACCAGATGCCATAATGTTAGTTTAGATTAGTTTTTAAAATACTTAAAAAAAATTTTCTCAGGTATACTTTTTAATGCTAATCTTACTCAAAAATCAAATCTTATCGCCTAAGACTTAACGTGTGTCATTAGTGTAATCTTGCTCTCTTTTTAGTAAAACATGTAGTCCTACTAGTTTCTTAACTAACTTAGATGTTTATTTTACCTTATTTAAATTAATAAAACAAGGAAAAGTATGTTTTCCCAAAACTAATATAAAATAGACCAGAAGACTCCATCCTTCTTGCCTATAAAAGCTTAAGGAAATTCTCTTCAGTTTGTGTAGATCTGATAATGTATCCTGAAAGAGTGAAGGGTGGGAGCCGGGGGTAAGGTAACAATTGTTTCACACTCCTAGCATAAAATAGAATTTGCACATTGTCAACAGACTGGGAAAAAAACTAACAATGATTAAGATAGATAGCTTTTATCTGGCCAATCTTATCTTTTCCAAGCTTAAGCAAACTTTTAAAAATGGAAATCTTTATTTAGGCTTAGCTCAGTGCCATGATCTAATTGCAGAGGCTTCCAAACCAGTAACCAACAACTAGGGTCTCTGAAATGGACAACTTCTTACAGTAATGACGTGTTTTCTGTCTCCTGCATCTTCCAGGAAATCTTCAAAGTAAACCTAACAAATATTCACTAAAGAGCTCTTCCAGAAAATGTAACTTTCTTTTCAAAAGAGATGTGACTGTAATAAGCATCTCTTTCTGTCTCTATCTCTAAAACTTGGTCTCCGTTTCTCTCTGTCTTTGTCTCTCGTTGGTTTTGCTGGAATTAAATGATACAGTAAAATGGGCTCCATGGCATGGAGAGTTGAGAATTCTTTTTTTTTTTTAATAAAAATTAGTTTGTTAATATATATTTCTAGCCATGAAATTTCATGTTATATTCTTTTGTGAACTTCTGTCATCTGAAGACTAATTGTACTTATTCTTTCTCCTGGAAGTTTTTCAGTGGCCTTTGACCAATCCAAATTAGTATTCTGACCTGAGCCAGTGTTAGGTCATTAGAAGTAAAATCCCCTTTCCTGTAAGAGATCAATTGTAACGGTATATTCAATTGCCAAAAAAAAAAAAAAAAGAAAAGAAAGAAAGAAAATAAAGAAAGAACTTAATACTCTTTATTTTGATTTAAAAACACTTGACAGTTATAATGACTGTAGTTTTAAATTTGATGTCTGTATGACTGGAATATGAGTCATTAGCATATGACTGAGAATAATATACCGTAAGAAGGAATTGGGATATTTTAGCACCAGACTGGGAACCAAGAAGTCCAAGCTCTGTTAGAGTAAATGACTAATCAATGACTGTTAGTCCAGCTAGGATTTCATTTGTTCTCATCAATTAAATAAAATTGTGAAATTATAGCAGTGCAGAGTGATTTTCATATTGTAAAATGACATGACTTACTGCAAAATGTAAATCTGCCATTTACATTTACAGGTGTTGCTGTAAGCATTAAATATGATGGTATACATAGAATATTTGCTATGGTGCCTGGCACTTAGGAAGGATCAACAAATAGCAATGAAGTTTGTGATGATTTCTTGAATTAAATTTTTTGCACCAGTCAATCCTCATTTAAAACATGTTATTTCAACAGCAGCCACAAGATGGGAGTATTTACCTTTATAGTTAAGTTTTTTCTTTTTCTTTTCTAATTACATTGTTGAAAGAATTGGATGTTTTGCCTTAGCTACTTCAGTCTCCATATTTATCTGTGAGGATAAAAGTGACAAATTATAGTTTAAAATTTGGCTGACAAAAGACTGGGGCAGCCAAATTTGAATTGTATATGATCAAATCTAAGACTTGGTTGGCTTTTTAAATAATTATCTTTTTCTAATGAATTGAAAGCTAACTAGATGGAAAATAGAATCAAAGCATTGTGAAAGAGGAACTCTACTTAAAAAACTAAAGCTATTTAGAATCTATAAATGATCATCGAATGGGGGAAATTGTGTTTTCCTGTCATTGTGTATATTGGAATATTGGACATATGAATACTTTGTTTAAGGAGGATTACACAGGAGTGTCTGGTCTCACTAAGAAGAATTGGAACTCCCATATTCATTGCTGCATTGTTTAAATAGACTTCTCATCTATGGTGGATTCCTCTGCATTTGAAGGATCCACTTTGGTTCAGAGGGAATCATTTGCCAATGAAATATGTAAAAGCCACGTGCATGCATAGCATTTTGTTGTTCAGTGGCTCAGTCTTGTCCTTTTTGTGACCCCATGGACTGCAGCATGCCTGGCTTCCCTGTCCTTCACCATCTCCCAGAGCTTGCTCAAACTTATACCCATTGAGTCAGTGATGCCATCCAACCATCTCATCCTCTGTCACCCCCTCCTCCTCCTGCCCTCAATCTTTCCTTAGCATCAGGGTCTTTTCCAGTGAGTTGGCTCTTTGCATCAGGTGGCCAAAGTATTGAAGCTTTAACTTCAGCATCAGTCCTTCCAGTGAATATTCAGGGTTGATTTCCTTTAGCAAATGTCCACTTTGGTGAAAGATGAGCTCAACTTCTGTTTTCTGTGATGCTATTTATATAAATTGATCTCTGTGAAACTAAAACAATGCAGATGTTTTACAATTAAGTTTATTCATAGACAAAATGAAAAAAATGGTCTTCATTAAGATAGGAATATACCAATGAAGGAAATCTGGGTTGGCATTTTCCCCAATTAAGAACTGATAAACTCCATTTTGATAGCTTTCCTCAAATCCATAAAATTCCATAGAGTCTATGGAGAAGAAAACAATATCCTTTTGTTGGAATGTTGTATATAAAGGTGAGAATATTATATTTTTTATTGATATTTCCTCATTGCTCTCTTGGAAAGTTGAAAAGTTATGACCAACCTAGACAGCATATTAAAAAGCAGAGACATTACTTTGCCAACAAAGGTCCATCTAGTCAAGGCTATGGTTTTTCCAGTGGTCATATATGGATGTGAGAGTTGGACTATAAAGAAAGCTGAGCACTGAAGAACTGATGATTTTGAACTGTGGTGTTGGAGAAGACTCTTGAGAGTCCCTTGGACTGCAAGGAGATCCAACCAGTCAATCCTAAAGGAGATCAGTCTTGGGTGTTCATTGGAAGGACTGATGTTGAAGCTGAAACTCCAATACTCTGGCCACCTGATGCAAAAGGCTGACTCATTGGAAAAGACTCTGATGCTGGGAAAGATTGAGGGCAGGAGGAGAAGGGGACGACAGAGGATGAGATGGTTGGATGGCATCACCGACTCGATGGACATGGGTTTGGGTAGACTCTGGGAGTTGGTGATGGACAGGGAGGCCTGGCGTGCTGTGGTTCATGCGGTCACAAAGAGTCGGACACGACTGAGCGACTGAAGTGACTGAAATTGCTCTCTTTAGATGAAGGTTTATTATACATATGAGTCATTCTAAATTGGAATATGGATTAATTTTGGAGAAGCAAAATTGCTTTAACACTCTGATGAAGGCATATTGATGTTGCAATAACATCTGATAAGCAGACACCTCAGTTAAATAGGGTAGGCGGTCCAGAAGGAGACACTTTTAGGCCCTTCAATGATACCAAAGCCCAACAGGAAGAAGAAAGACTCCTCTCCTTTGCTGTCAAGATCTCAGCCAATGGAAAGCCACGAGCTCTGCTTACTCTGGCCCTCCCAACCTCCTTTTTCCCTC
Source organism: Ovis canadensis (assembly GCF_042477335.2). Classification (NCBI taxonomy): domain Eukaryota; kingdom Metazoa; phylum Chordata; class Mammalia; order Artiodactyla; family Bovidae; genus Ovis; species Ovis canadensis. Next base: position 39,466,710 of record NC_091260.1, read on the forward strand.
CATAAAAGCATTCTTCTTCCTTTGCTCTGCAGGAACTTGCTGGTGGCTTGACATGATTGCAGATCTAAAATGACAGTTCTCTTCCATTTCCAAATAAACCCATCTTTTCTGGAGAAATATCTGGCTATTTGTTTCAGGTCAACAATGCAATCACTTATAGTACACAATGTAGTAACACACATTATTTGAAGAAATGCTATATCTTAAAATACTTAAGAACCACTAGTCTGTCCTGGGTCTTCCCTTTTCCTCATTATGAAAGAAGGAGAAAGATCCAAAGAAGTTAAGTGATGGACTTGGGCCATGCCATGCAAGTGATAACTCCAACTAGAACCAAAGTCCTTGGCTCCAGGTATGGTTCTGTGCTTCCCCAACCACACCTTGCACTGTCTCTAGCGGAATTAGGCTTCTACTTCTCTATGTTTCAAGCATGACTCTCCCATTTTTTTCAAGGGATTGTTCAGCTTATGGAAAAACATCTTGTTTTCTTTCATGGCATTATGAGAAATTTAGAACTTATTCTTCTGTCCTAAGTAATGACTGGCTTCAAGCAAGTTCTGTTAGCTAATGACTATTACAGAGAATGGTTCAAGATAATCTAATTCCAAAGCCAAATTGCTATTTTCAGGAAATGCCACCCAATATTCAATAGCTTGAGACCATCAAATTATATTTAGAAGATCAAATATCATATAGTGCCTTTTACAAACTAGAACTGGCATGCAATAGGAAGTTATGTTGCTCAAAGTAAGACTTCTCTTGGTGCTGTATCAGGTCCATGCTCTATGGCGTAGAACTCTTTTGAGTGTTGATGGCGTATTTGTCAAAGTGTTGTGGCTGACCCAGAACTATGTCCTGAGGAATTCTTTCCTCTGCCAAGAGAGATTTCTTGATGTACCCCATGTGTAGATGGGGTAGCCATCTATTCAGCAACAAGTCTTACTTAGACTATTTAATTGCTATAGGAAACCTGACCAGGTGATTGCCAAAGAATACGAATTTGCCCTTAATCAGCAGTACGCAGTACTGACTCTATAAGTTCTAGCTAAAGAGTACCATTTAGAAAACTTGTTCAAATCCTATCAAGAAACTTGATTTTGAGAAATTATAATCAAGGAGGATTGACTGAAAGCTAGGCAAACTCTCAAATGCTGTAGATGGTTAAAAAAAACCCCAAAGACGTGTTTTAAGCCATCAGAATAAAATTTTAGCTTCTAAAAATGTTTCGAATCAGTTACATTGGGCATAAGCTGTTAACTCACCAGAAGAAGCATGCATGCAAAGGAAACATATTTAAAGTTCTTAAGAGACACTGTTGAGAAAGGGGTTCATTATACTTTTAATGAAAACTCATGGAAGAAGTTCTTCTAGGGTCTTAATAATTAAAAAAAACATCATCTAAGGGCTTTTTTTTCTTAAAGTTCTTATAAATACCAAAAATCTTTTCACTGGTTTTCTTTCAGTCTTTGCTTTTATTTCTAGGAAGCACTGAGTCAAATTTTGCAGCTTATCCCTAGCACATGTGAAATGCATTTTTAAAAAATGTACTAACTAAACATTTTATCCTTCCTCTATATCTCCCTTCTATGTAGTTTGTCTTATTGTTTGTATTTTGACAAGAAGTCATGGATTTTCCCCCCCAAATAATAAATTTTCATGAAAGGAAAATCAAGAGCAAGAGAATTTTAGGTGGATATTTCAGATGATTTTTTAAGTGCCTATAAGAATAGGCACCTGTGTATTTATCTGAATTTCCGTGTTCTTTCTTGTCCCAGTCTTTGCCAAGACATGTTACTTCTAACTCTTCATTCCTTTTCCCCATACTCCCAGCTCTGCTTTGCCTGGCACTAGAATTATATTTAGAGAGAGAACTGCCTCTGTCCCCTCATGGGCGGTTAGAACAGATGTTAGAAGATCCTAAGACATCATGTTGAATGTATAGCAGATAAAAGGAAAAATGGTTACCTTGACTTTTGGAAATAGGGAAAAGGTAAGGAAAGGGAGAGAAAGGGGGAGAAAGGAAAATTCAGAGAGAGAGGATTAGGAAAAATGTGAGCCTAGACATGACCCAGGGAAAGAGATAAGAAGGAAACTGCTGGACCACTGCCATTAGAAGACAGATATGCACTTTACAGATAAAATTAGTTTTCTGGGTGATGAGCATTGCACACCTCTGCTCTGCTTTCCACTTGTCGTCACTAAAAAAGAATTTCAGCACTAATTGTGGGAGTCTATTTTTTGTGGAATGTGAAGAGATGAGCTTTCTGCCTAGGGCCATGAGGGCAGCCCAGAGGGACAGTGCAGGGTCATGGGAGCCCAGAAGTCTGGGCTAATGTAAGACCCTGGGAATCTGTCAAAATCTCAGGGAGAGATTGGGCTTCTAAAGGCCAGGACAATATGAGAGAAGGGAACAGACTTCTAGGCAAATTCACTTAAATCTTGGAGTGGCACAAGTCTGACTGATAGGTTGTTAAAATAAGGTAACTGTACAGGTTATCACCCAAACCACAATGCTTTTGAGGATGAAAGATGATACCATCAGGCAGGAGTTCTGGAGTCAGTTGCCATGACTTCCTCCAGGGGCTCATCCTGACCCAGGGATCAAACCAGAGTCTCTTATGTTCCTACATTGGCAGGGGGATTCTTTACCACTAGCCCACCTGGGAAGCCCATAATTCTTAATAGTTTCCAATCATTTGCATCAAAGTTTGGAAGTGCACTTCTAGGAAATACCTATTTTTGTTAGTTAGTTACAAAAAATTTTTTAATTTAATTTTTTAATTACAAAAATTTTTTAAATTTAATTTTACTTTGGAGTATAGTTGGTTTACAATGTTGTGTCAGTTTCTGATGAACAGCAAAGTGAACGAGTTATACATATATCCATTCTTTTTCTGATTCTTTTCCCATATAGGTTATTACAGAATATTGAGTAGGTCCCCTGTGCTATATAATTGATCCTTGTTGATTATCTGTTTCATTTATAGTAGTGTGTATATGTTAATCCCAAGCTCCTAATTTTTCCCTCCCCCTTCCCCTCACCAGAAAGACTCTTGCATACACTTGCTTTAAGTACTCAGCTTAAGTTCATGCTCATCAACATGTATTTTCCCAGCCTCCCCCACTCTTTGTATCCATTCTTTCCTTTGATCCTGAAAGAAAGTGAAAGTCTCTCAGTCATGTCCAACTCTTGGGAACCCATGGACTGTGGCCTGCCAGGCTCCTCTGTCCATGGAACTCTCCAGGCAAGAATACTGGAGTGGATAGCCATTCTCTCCTCCAGGGGATATTCCCAACCCAGGGATCGAACCTGGGTTTCCTGCATTGCAGGTAGATTCTTTACCATCCGAGCCACTAGACCTAGCCACTCTAGAGTGATTTCTCTAGCTCTCTGATCCCATAAACCTAGCTCCTGTCTCAATTCCTAATGACAGACCTAAACTGTATATCATACAGTAGTCTTGTCACTACCCTTCACCAAACTTTATTGCTCATGGTTTATATTTCTATTGCAAATCATAATACTTGGCACAAAAATATACTCAGTAATTGTCTATTAAACAATTAAATGAGTTGAAATGTCTTTTGCAGTCAATATCACGTACTTTTTACTCCATAATTTCTTGAGAGAATGTGCCCTGAGGCAGCAGCCTAAATAAGTGCTGTACACTTGTAGTATGAACCCTTCAGGCCCTTGGGTTAGATGGCCAGTTTCTAAGGTAGGAAGGACACTGAGCAGTGTAATAGATTGGAATTGTTGTAACTCAGTTCCTGGGGACATCTGAATCTTAGGGTTGTTTGGTGTGATGACAACTTTTCTCTCACTACCTGCAGAGAAAACGTTGCTACTTTCTGGTTCAGAGAACTACTACTTTTGTTGGATTTTCTGATCTTATTAAGTATGTTTTCTTCTAATGCACTGCCAATAAACTACATATTTCTAAACATTTTGAAGTCTATGATTTTTCATATTTTGAGTGTTTGTACAGTGACAAAGATTGTTGTTGAGGTGGGAGAGCTGACATAATAGACAATAAAAGCTCTCTCAAAGTAGCAGTAAAATCTGCTTCCTAAAATAAATTCATATTTCATGTAGAGTGGGTCTGAATTTTTTTCCTCTCATGTTTCAAAGAACTAAGAATGTCTCTATTAGATCATTATCTGGTTTTAGGATGTTTGTTATTAGTGTATATTTGACATGTTTTCTGAAGAGTGTATCTTTCTTCCAATTTTCATAACTTTTACTAAGTGTTCTTTCAAAACTGATTAACTTCAGTAATGATGAAGAAAATGGCATTACACATATTTTATGGGTGTAAGATAGCATATTCAAAAGCAGAGACATCACTTTGCCAGCAAAGGTCCGTCTAGTCAAGGCTATGTTTTTTCCAGTGGTCATGTATGGATGTGAGAGTTGGACTGTGGAGAAAGCTGAGCACTGAAGAATTGATGCTTTTGAACTGTGGTGTTGGAGAAGACTCTTGAGAGTCCCTTGGACTGCAAGGAGATCCAACCAGTCCATTCTAAAGGAGATCAGTCTTGGGTGTTCTTTGGAAGGACTGATGTTGAAGCTGAAACTCCAATACTTTGGCCACCTCATGTGAAGAATTGACTCATTGAAAAAGACTGATGCTGGGAGGGACTGGGGGCAGGAGGAGAAGGGGATGACAGAGGATGAGATGGCTGGATGGTATCACCGACTCGATGGACATGAGTCTGAGTGAACTCCAGGAGTTGGTGATGGACAGGGAGGCCTGATGTGTTGCAATTCTTGGGGTCGCAGAGTCGGACACGACTGGGCGACTGAACTGAACTGAACTGAACTGAACTGATGCAATCCAATTTTGAACCAGTCCATTGTTCCATGTCCGGTTCTAACTGTTGCTTCTTGATCTGAATACAGATTGCTCAGAAGAAAGTAAGGTGGTCTGCTATTCCCATCCCTTTAAGAATTTTCCACAGTATGTTGTGATCCACACAGTCAAACTGACTGATCCACTGACTGTTGCGTAGTCAGTGAAGCAGAAGTAGATGTTTTTCTGGATTGTTTTTGCTTTTTCTATGATCCAGTGGATGTTGGAAATTTGATTTCTGGTTCATCTGCCTTTTCTAAATTCAGCTTGAACATCTGGAAATTCTCGGTTCACATACTGTTGAAGCGTGGCTTGGAAAATTTTGAGCATTACGTTGCTAGAGTGTGAGATGAGTGCAATTGAGCTGTAGTTTGAACATTCTTTGGCATTGTCTTTCTTTGGGATTGGAATGAAAACTGATCTTTTCCAGTCCTGTGGTCACGGCTGAGTTTTCCAAATTTGCTGGCATATTGAGTGCAGCACTTTCACAGCATCATCTTTTAGGATTTGAAATAGCTTACCTGCAATTCCATCACCTCCACTAGCTTTGTTCATAGTGATACTTCCCAAGACTCGACTCCAGGATGTCTGGCTTTAGGTGAGTGATCACATCATTGTGATTATCTAGGTCATTAAGATCTATTTTGTATAGTTCTTCTATGTATTCTTGCCACCTCTTTGTAATATCTTCTGCTTCTGTTAGGTCCATACCATTTCTGTCTATAATTGTGCCTGTCTTTGAGTGAAATATTCCCTTGTTATTTCTAATTTACTTGAGATCTCTAGTCTTTCACATTCTATTGTTTTCCTCTATTTCTTTGTGGTGATCACTTAGGAAGGCTTTATTATTTCTCCTTGCTATTTTTTTGAAACTCTGCATTCAGATGAATATATCTTTCCTTTTCTCCTTTGCCTTTCACTGCTCCTCTTTTCTCAGCTATTTGTAAGCTCTCCTCAAACAACCATTTTCCCTTTTTGGATTTCTTTTTCTTGGGGATGGTTTTGATCACCACCTCCTATACAATGTTACAAACCTCCTCCAAAGTTCTTTAGGCACTCTGTCTATCAGATCTAACGAGTTCAAAATTGGGAAAGGAATATGTCAAGGCTATATATTATTACCCAGTTTATTTAACTTATGTGCAGAGTACATCTTGTGAAATGCTGGGCTGGAAGAAGCACAAGCTGGAATCAAGATTGTCAGGAGAAATAGAAATAACCTCAGATATGCAGATGACACCACCCTTACGGCAGAAAATGAAGAGGAACTACAGAGCCTCTTGATGAAAATGAAAGATGAGAGTGAAAAAGCTGGCTTAAAACTCAGCATTCAAAAAACGAAGATTATGGCATCCAGTCCTATCACTTCATGGCAAATAGATGGGGAAACAATGGAAACAGTGACAGACTTTATTTTCTTGGGCTCCAAAATCACTGCAGATGGTGACTGCAGCCATGAAATTAAAAGACACTTGCTGCTTGGAAGAAAAGCTGTGCCCAACCTAGACAGCGTATTAAAAAGCAGACATTACTTTGACAACAAATGTCCATCTAGTCAAAGCTATGGTTTTTCCAGTAGTCATGTTTGAATGTGAGAGTTGGACCATAAAGAAACCTGAGCGCCAAAGAATTGATGCTTTTGAACAGTCGTGTTGGAGAAGATTCTTGAGGGTTACTTGGACAACAAGATGATCAAACCAGTCAATCCTAAAGGAAATCAATCCTGAATATTCATTGGAAGGACTGATGCTGAAACTAAAGCTCCAGTACTGTGGCCACCTGATAGGAAGAACTGATTCATTAGAAAAGACCCTGATGCTGGGAAAGATTGAAGGCAGGAGGAGAAGGGGATGGCAGAGGATGAGATGGTTGGATGGCATCACCAACTCGATGGACATGAGTGTGAGTATGCTCCAGGAATTGAAGACAGACAGGGAAGCCTGGTGTGCTGCAGTCTATGGGGTCTCAAAGAGTTGGATAATACTGAGAGAGTGAACTGAACTGATGTGCAGCCCAGATTGGGTTTTCCAGGTAGCACAGTGGTAAAAGAATTTGCCTGCCAATGCAGGAGGTGAAAGAGACTTGGGTTTGATTCTTGGGTTGGGAAGATTCCCCTGGAGAAGGAAATAGCAAGCCACTCCAGTATTCTTGTCTGGAAAATCCTATGGACAAAGGAGCTTGGTGGGCTGCAGTCCATGGGGTCACAAAGAGTCAGACATGACTCAATGATGGAGCAACATGAAACCCAGATGAGTGAAAGAGGTAAGATTGTATTTGTTGGTATATGATGTACTATGACTCTTTCTTGATCTGTTCTAGATTATAAACTTAGAACAACTTCTGGATCTTATGTGCAATCATGATATCATCATATATCAACCTTTCACTGGCTTCCCTCTTCTAAAACATTATGTACAGCAGCTATTGTAGGATTATTGTTGCCGCTATTGCCTGATATCTAATCACCCTCTTGTGTAAGAAGATCTTTGATTTGGAACAATTATTTCATTTTCCAGTTTTAAGCTAGTTTGAGTGGGGATTTCCATACTTTGGAAAATCCATTTGATAAGTCAGGATTTCCAAAGGAATCAGCAATATTTTTACTTATTATGATTTTTTTTTGATTAGAAGAATGTGGTTGGGATGGGGGAGAAATTGAGTTCTAATCAAGTTATGGTTCGTGGAGTGTTCAACCTCAGAAGGAGAACTGACTCACAGACCATTTTGAAGAATGTGTAGGATTTACCACTTGTAAACAGAATCATTTTCTTGCTAAATTTCCGTAGAATTGAGTAAAGATATCTTTCATGGCATGGTAGATGGGGCTGAGATATTAATTGCTTATCTGTGAAATCTTCTATGAATCATGACTTACTAGTTGAAGAGATGTGATTTCATTTTTCTTGATAGCCTTACTGAAAAACATTGGTAACATATAATCCTTCCTACAATAAATGTTACTTGCTATAATTTTTTGGTATTAGGAAATAGTTGGTATTCCAAACCAAAACTGAGTTATTCTTACACAAGAGAGTGATTAGATGTCAGTCAATAACAGCAACAATAATCTTATAATACCTGCTGTACATGTTTTAGAAGAAGGAAGACAGTGAAGGGTTAAGGTATAATGAATGATATCATGATAGCACATAAGGTCCAGAAGTTGTTTCATGTCTAAGATTCATCCATGTCTACCTCTTTAGTCTTCCTCATGGTTCTTTCTCATTTTTCTATTTATCTTATATTTTTTTCTTCCCTTTTGTTCTGTTTAATTTACCAAACAATCGGGCCAAAGGGTAGCAGTCCATGAGTATTACCTAGTATTACTAACTAGTATTAGTAGTTAAGAAATATTACTCTATATTAATTCTGTCATATTTTTTTTGTTTACAAGAAACATGTTTTCATGAGGTTCAGCAACTTATTGAACCTAAATAGGAGAACAAAAGGCATGAAAATCATATGCATCCTTCGACTTACATTTCATGAATGATTCAAAATGATTTAAAAACCATAGAGGTCATTCACAATTACACAAATATGAATTCCACTCTAAAAACTAAACTGCTAATAATTCAGGTAAGAGCTCTAGTGCACACTTCTCTCCCTAGGGCATCAAATCAAATTTATTAATAAAAAGGGATTGCTAATGAGCTGTTGTTGTTCAGTCACCCAGTCATGACTGTTTGCAACCCTTTGTACTGCAGCATGCCTGGCCTCCCTGTCTCTCACCATCTCCCAGAGCTTGCTCAAAGTCATGTCCATTGAGTCGGTGATGTCATCCAACCATCCTGTCTTCTGCCACCCTCTTCTCCTCCTGTCCTCAGTCTTTCCCAGCATCAGGGACTTTTCCAATGAGTCATCTTTTTGCATCAGATGACCAAAATACTGGAGTTTCAGCTCTAGCATCAGTCCTTCCAGTGAATATTGAGGGTTTATCTCCCTTAAGATTGACTGGTTTGATCTCCAAGGTACTTTCAGGAGTCTCGTCCAGCACCACTGTTTGAAGGCATCAATTCTTTGGCATTCTGCCTTCTTTTTAAAAAATTTATTTATTTATTAAAACAAATTTTTATTGAAGGATAATTGCTTTATAGAATTTTGTTTTTTTCTGTCAAACCTCAATGTGAATCAGCCACAGGTATACATATATTCCCTCCCTTTTGAACCTCCCTCCCATCTCCCTCCCCATCCCACCTCTCTAGGTTGATACAGAGCCCCTTTTTGAGTTTCCTGAGCCATACAGCAAATTCCTGTGGCTAAATAGGAGAACACAAGCCACCAAAGTCGTATGCATCTTTTGACTTACCTTTCATAAATGATTCAAAAAGATTTAAAAACAATGAAGACCCAGCAGAGCCAATAATAAATAAATAAATGTAATTCAAATGATACAGAAAAATACAAATAAAATTACATATTTTAAGAAGACAGTTAACTTTCTAATTATCCAGTTATTTCTGTAATTCACAATTACAGAAATATGAATTCCACTCTGAAAAGTAAAACTGTTTTACATGTGGTAATATAAATTTCCGTGTTACTCTTCCCATACAACTCACCCTCTCCTCCCCTCTTCCAATGTCATAAGTCTATTCTTTATGTCTGTTTCTCCATTGCTGCCCTGTAAATAAATTATTCAGAACCATTTTTCTAGATTCCATATATGTGCATTAGAATACAATATTTATCTTTCTCTTTCTGACCCACTTCACTCTGTATAATAGGTTCTAGGTTCATCCACCTCATCAGAACTGACTCAAATGCATTCTTTTTTACGGTTGAGTAATATTCCATTGTGTATATGTACCACAGCTTCTTTCTTTATGGTTCAACTCTCAGAACCATACGTGACCACTGGGAAGACCATAACTTTGACTATACGGACCTTAGTCGGCAGAGTAATGTCTCTGCTTTTCAACACAGTCTAGGTTTGTCATTGTTTTCCTGCCAAGAAGCAATTGTCTTCTGATTTCATGGCTACAGTCACCATCCACAGTGATTTTGGAGCCCAAGAGAGGAAATTTGTTACTATTTGCATTTTTATAAATAGGAGTAAGAACAGTCAATTTTGGGCTTCCTTGGTGACGCAGTGGATGAGTTTGCCCGCCAGCACAGGGGACACAGGTTTGATCCCTGCTCCTGAAGGATTCCACATGCCTCGGAGAAAGTAAGCCTGCATGCCTCAATTACTGAAGCATACATACTCGAGGGCCTGTGAGCCCCAACTCCTGAGCCTGTGTGCTGCAATAATGGAAGACTGAGCACCTAGAGCCTGTCATCCATACAAGAGAAGTCACTGCAATGAGAAGCCTGCGCACCACAATGAAGAGTAGCCCTGCTTGGCGTAACTAGGGAAAGCCTGTGTACAGCAGTGAAGACCCAGCACAGCCAATAATAAATAAACAAATATAATTCAAATGATACAGAAAAATACAAATAAAATCATGTATTATAAGAGGACAGTTAACTTTCTAATTTTCCAATGCAAGTGTGTTTATTTTTATACAGTAACACATTTTTGTCACTTCAGGCAAACTCCCAAGACATGAAAATTGGTTAAGTAATAGTTATGTTATATTTGGGATTTCCCCGGTGGCTCAGAGGGTAAAGCATCTGTGCGGGAGACCCGGGTTCGATCCCTGGGTCAGGAAGATCCCCTGGAGAAGGAAATGGCAACCCACTCCAGTACTCTTGCCTGGAGAATCCCATGGATGGAGGAGCCTGGTGGGCTACAGTCCATGGGGTCTCAAAGAGTCAGACATGACTGAGTGACTTCACTTTCACTTTCATATTCTATTTGAATGTTTTTCATCTTCACTTTTAATTTAATATCTGTGTCACTGAATCCAAGCTCATCCTGCTTGCCACGTGGTAGGCCAATAAATTGGAGGATGAAGTGTTGGGGCAAGGAATAATGACATTCAAAAAGCCAGGAGTCTGACAAGATGCCAGACTAATTCCTAGGAAATCACCTTCCTGGGGTCTGAATGCTAGTTTTTTTTTTTTTTTAATAGAACAAAGAAGAGGGAAGATGAGGAGGTAATGTAAAAAGGCTGTATGTTGCTGGAACTATCTCCTGGTTTCAGCCAGTTTCTGGGGAGGGGACTGTTAATTTCCCCTTTCCTGCAGCCATTCGCAGGTAGATTGGATCAGGAAGTTTCCTCTTAGCTGAACAGAAGTATATTAATTTTACCCTCAGGCCCAGGGGTTGGAGACCAGTCATCATATGCACTTTGAGCTGTAGGCAAACTCCTTTAGTGATTAACTTGTAGAAAAAGCAGTAGACGGTAAAAGTTAAGAAGCAGATCTAATTGAAGTCAGATTTGTTATTCCTTGTTACAGCTGGACGTTATAGGTATTCCATGACAGTATTCTTTTTCAAAGCACTTTTGACATTTTTTCTTTTGATCCTAATAATCCTGTTGTGAGGTAGTAAAGTAATTGAGGCAGAAAGGGTTAATAATGTGAAACAACAGTTATCATTCTTTGTTTTTTTCTATTCCATATATTAATACTTGTTCTGTTTAGCAAACTTCTTAGCCTTCCTGTGGTTCATAGTCTCTATCTATAAAGTATAGGTTGATTTAACTATAATATTCATTTGACTACTGTTTATAACTGAAAGTTGGAAACTGTAAATGGCCAAATAGAAGAAAAGGTAAGTGAATTTTATTACATACATGTGATGCAGTAGGCAACCATTAAAAATCATGTTTTTAATAAATAGTAGATTGAGATAATGATAGAATAAGTATAATGCAAAGCAGTGTACACAATAAAAAATACATGCTTGGAAAAATTATTCAAAATAAGTAAATATTTTAAGATAGTATCAGCGACTGTATTTTTCAGATGGGATTTATATAGCTACTAAAACAAATGTGTCATTGGCTGGGTGACTTAAGCAACAGAAATTTATTTCTCACAGTTCTAGAGGCTGGTAAGGCCAAGATACAGGGGCCAGTCTATTCTGTTCCTTGTAAAAACTCTCTTCCGGGTTTGCAAATGGTCCTTCTTGCTGTTTTCTCACGTGGCAGAGAGACCATGAGAGCTCTAGTCTGTTTCTCTTCTTTGTTGTTGTTGTTGTTTAGGCTGTAAGTTGTGTCTGACTCTTTTATGACTCATAAACTGTAGCCCACAAGGCTCCTCTATGGGATTTCCCTGGCAAGAATACTAGAGTGGGTTGCCATTTCCTATTCCAGGAGATCTCCCCAACCCAGGGATTGAACCCATGTCTCCTGCACTGCAGATGGATTCTTTACCACTGAGCCACCTGGGAAACCCATTTCTCTTCTTGTAAGGACATTAATTCCACTGTGGGGGCTTCACTTATCCAACTTCATCTAAACCTAATTATCTCCAAAGCCACTAGTTACTAATACACTGTCTCAACTGAGGTGTTTCAGCAGATGAATTTTTTGTGGGGATGCAACCATGTAGTCCATAACAGTGACCTTTTTAAGGTATTTTAATACACATTTTGCATCAGTGAGTCCTACTACTTTTACAGGAAATGTATCACAGTAGTGAGACATACTAATATATATTTTCCTGATAGCAAATAATTGGAGGAGCCTAAATCTCCTTCATCAAAATGAAAATAGTCATACTTGAGAATATTGCTCAAGTGTTAAGAAGAATAGAAAGACATTTAAACTTTGCTTAAAAGAAAAAATATCAACAAGTATCATGTAATCCTAAGCAAGACCTGTCTTTAAGGCTTGGTCTGAAATCTGAAAGTGTGGACTCACTCAGTTAAAATTACCATCACTTTCACTGCTCAACAACTGAGCAGTGTGAAGATGTACCGATTTTGAGTTTATTAGCAAACAAATCTGCTCCTAATTTCTTAACAGAGATTTACATGAAGTTTGAAGGTCCTGAAGTCTATGAGAAATGAGGAATCCCTCAGAACAGGTGGGAGTGGAGGGTGGGAGTATGAGCCCCATCTATCTATAAGCAGCCTTTGCTGAGCCACAGTGTTACACTTCCAGCCTCTTCCTTACTTTGTTATGGGACTTAATTAGTTTCAGTGCAACAGTTCATGTAATCTTGTTTATTTGGGAGAAAATCTGTATAAAAATGCAAAGCAAGATTGGCAGTCAGTTGTTTATAGTTACTACCTCTGGGAGAAAAACAGAGAAAATGTAGACGATGTGTTCTTTTCCTGTGTGTGCTTCTATATTTGAAATTTTTTCCCAAAAATCCATTTCTCAGTTGGCTAGCAAAGAGAACAGTAATACTTGTTAGACAATAATTTTGTAGGACATTATATATATATATATATATATATATATATATACACATACATATATGTATATATATATATATAAAGAGAGAGTACACACACACACATACACCTGGTTATATTACATATATAATTATATACATTATAGATGGAGAAGGGGACTACAGAGGATGAGGTGGCTGGATGGCATCACCAACTCGATGGACATGAGTTTGGGTGAACTCCAGGAGTTGGTGATGGACAGGGAGGCCTAGTGTGCTGCGATTTATGGGGTTGCAAAGAGTCAGACATGACTGAGCGACTGAACTGAACTGAACTGATACACACACACACACACACACACACACACACACACACCTGGTTCAATCTAAGTGTAAATAAACTATAGATTGATTAACAATTCATGTGTTATATATAATAAAAAGGAAATGGCACCCCACTCCAGTACTCTTGCCTGGAAAATCCCATGGACAGAGGAGCCTGGTGGGCTACAGTTCATGGGGTTGCAAAGAGTTGGACAGGACTGAGCGACTTCACTTCACTCCCTTGACTCACTTCATACTTTATTGCTGGAGAAGGAGATGGCAACCCTCTCCAGTGTTCTTGCCTGGAGAATCCCAAGGACAGAGGAGCCTTGCGGGCCATGGTCCATGGGGTCGCAGAGAGTCGGACACGACTGAAGTGACTGAGCACATATATAATAAAATAATAATGAGTCAAGGAAACTTTGCCAAATGAGTTTGTCAGCCTGACCTTCTATATCTTGATAAGGGCAAGAAACCAGTAATATAGCCAATTCAAGGGATGTCACTGGTCGCTTGAGCAGATTCCACTTACCAGCTCCTCAATCTGTTTTTCTTATGCATGAGTCTTTGTCTGTGACCCTAAAGAGAGTATGTGGTAGTCGAAAGGATCAGTGGAATGGGTTGGATCAGATGTGAGACTATTCATGGGATATCTGTTTATCATTTTCTAGGTGGTTATTATATGTTAGTCACTGAGGATGCAGACATGTAGTAAGAAGCCTTACACCATCAGGGAGCTTGCTGCCTTGGCAAGAAAGGCAGGCCACTGCAGGTACCATGAGCACAGGATTTGAGGGCTGGGCTCTGGAGGCAGACCTGGGTTCACAGATGCTGTGTGGTCTGAGGGAAATAGCTCCACCACTGCTCAGCCTCCTCACCTGTAACCAAGGACAGTTATGGTGTTTACTTCTTCAGGATACTGTGTGGATCAACTGAGATACATTTGTGGAGTTTCAGTTCAGTTCAGTCGCTCAGTTGTGTCCAACTCTTTGCAACCCCATGGACAGCAGCACTCCAGGCTTTCCTGTCCGTCACCAACTCCCAGAGCTTGCTCAGACTCATGTCCATTGAGTTAGTGATGCCATCCAACCATCTCATCCTCTGTCGTCCTCTTCTCTTGCCCTCAATCTTTCCCAGCATCAGGGTCTTTTTCGATAAGTCAGTTCTTCACATCAGGTGGCCAAAGTATTGGCGTTTCAGCTTCAGCATCAGTGCTTCCAATGAATATTCAGGATTGATTTCCTTTACGATTGACTGGTTTGATCTCCTTGCAGTCCAAGGGACTCTCAAGAGTCTTCTCCAAACCACAGTTCAAAAGCATCAATTCTTTGGTGCTCAGCTTTCTTTATGGTCCAACTCTCACATCCATACATGACTACTGGAAAAACCATAGAGTTTAAATTGTTTCAATTATTATTTAAATGAATAATTTTGATGTATTGTGACAAGAGTTGTAACAGTTGTCAGCAAAAATGATGTTATGGGTACCTGTGATGATGTGGTCCAGTGGAAATTCACATGTAGCATCAATATCTTCTGTACTTGGATCCTGAAGTAGCATGCTGACAATGTCTTCAGTGGTTTTGAGAGATTCTTCCTCTTAGGAGAAGTTCTGCTGACTACCCTTGGTGTTCAAAACAGTCTCTTCACTATAGGTCTCAGTCTCCTGTGTTCACAGCAGAGCAATGGTTTATAAACCATTAAGAGACCCCGGTCTGTAGTTCTGATGTCTATGGTGAGGGGCAAGTGAGGGGTCGGCATGACTGCTTTTCTACTGATTTCTTCCATGGAATGGGCTTGATGCCCATGAAGAGGAGGCTAGAGCTGGCTTGAATGTATCCAAATGTACAGACCTGCCCACTGCACAAACCCACTCCTCTCCTTTTACTCTTTTTCTGGGTTCAGTGTTCTTGTTCAGTGTTCAGAATTGGCTGTGGGCAGCTTCTCTCTTCTGCCAGACAGAGTGCCAAGAGTTGGTTAACGCACTGTAGCTGGAGACTGTTACACAGAAGGATGAAGGTGGCCAAAGGGGTTCCATTAAGAATGAAGGTCGCCAAAGGGATTCCATTCCCTACCGCAGAGCCAGGGGAGAAATGCACGTAGGGATTGCAGAGGGATTGGAACTTAGAATAAAGGTGGTCCTCTTGACTCAGCCCCTTAAGCAGGGGTGAAATTGTTTTTCTGAGACGTTAATTGTTATGACTCTTAGAGCTTTCCCCCCGCCCCGTGTTTGTTTTTCATGATGCCACAGGCACTGAATTATTTAAGGGTGAATCTTATGCAAAACCACTTGTTCTGCTCAATGAACTCATAGGTTCTAAGTGGCTCATGAGTATCCTTTTAAATTCCCATTATGATAAATGAGACCAAATGGCATGTTTTGCTGTATTGTCTAAATTGGTCACATTTTTTCTGTATATTTCCCGACTCCTCTAATATTATAAGATAAGTTAGGAAATAAATTACATAAACCAGGACTCATACTCCAAATTTCAGCCTCTCTATTAAAGTAAGAGGAAACTCAGGAAGAAAGTAGCTGTGTTTGTGACAACCTTTCCTGCCTTGGTTAAAATGACTTCTTTTACTTCTCTTTATTTTTTGATGTTTATGTTCATCATAGAGATCGTCCAGTTCCCGAATACCTCAGCAGCACAGGTAAAGTGGGAACTTAAGAGGCCAGTGACTGCCAGAGGCCTGTGTTGCTTAACTGGATTGATAGTCTTGTACCACAGTGTTAAAAATAGTCATCATTAGTTCCTAGAGGCTGTCTCCAGGATGCATCAGAACTGAAAAAAATGACTGTACTCACCAAAAGAAGGAGAACATGAAAAAAAAAGTCTGTATATTGTTTATATAACTCATCTCTGACACTGAATATTCAAGAGTATGAGAACAAGACAGTTAAATTCTATGAGCCTTATTTTGTTGAGGCTTTTTTTTTTTTGGCTTTCATGTAATATATGAAGAATAGGCTAGGTAATTAGATGAATGTGTTTTACCTAACAGAGGTTCATCCAGGAAGAGGAAATCACTAATAATCCCCCAGAACACTAGGCATAATGCCCTCCCCTGCCAAAGATGTTCAGGCACAAATGCCTGGAAATGTGAATATGCTATAGACCTTAAATCACAAGATTATCCAGGATTGTCCAGGTGGGTTCAGTTTTATCACATGGACCCATAAAAGCAGAGAACTTTCCCTGGCTAGAAGCAAAAGAGGAGGCAGAGAGATGCAGCAGAAGAGGAAGAGATTGGAAGTGCGAGAGCCACTCTCCCCCAGCTGCTGCTGAAACCTATGAGAAGGGATGCAGCCAGTGGCTGCAGGTGGAAGCATAGAACCTGCTGACAGCCAGTCAGGACCTCAGTCCTACAACCACAAGGAACTGCATTCCCCCAGTGATCTGAAAGAGCTTGGAAGGTGGTTTTTCCCTAAGACTCTAGAACAGAACACAGTATGGTGATACCTGTATTTAGTCCTTGTGAGACTCTAAGCAGAAGCCTGCACTGAGCCACACTATGCCTAGACTTCTCATCTATAGAACTATGAAATAACTAATGGATGTTGTTTAAAGCCACTATGTTTGTGGGAATTTGTTACAGAAGTGATAGAAAACTAATACACTCTCATCGCTGGGAGAAGAAAAAAATTAGACTGAAGCAGGTGATCAAGCATATGGCTCCAATACCTGGCCTCCCCACTCTTCCTGCTCCTCAGAGACTGACTCTGCAGAAGGGGACACATTCTGGGAAAGGGTGGGCCTCTGAGAGGAGATCTCCTCACAGGATGTTCTTCCTACCTGGGTACCATTATGTTATCTCTTTGTAAAGGCAACTTGCCAGTGTCATTTGCTCAAGTGAGAGGAAGCCTTGAACTTGAACTTTCCTTCATGCATAGGTGAAGCCTAGTAGTCACTGCAGGCTCCATTGCAAGGTGTGAGGAGCATGTGAAGGGGCTCATTGGCACAGGGAACTCTTTGGAGCCTTAAACAGAGTAGAGATTCTGAGTTGTTAATAGTTGAATTCAGTTGTAAATGCTAATAAAGCAGGCAGCAATAACACGACAACATGGTTTTGGAGACCACAGGGCCAGAGGGCAGTGCCCAGGGAGAGACTGGCTCATTCTCTTCACTGTGAGGTGACGGGAAACACACACCTCCCTCCTCCTGGCACACACATTCAAATTTAATTTTGAAGAAGAGCCAGAGAGATGGGGAGAAGACCAAGAAGTCTGGGATGAAACATTATTTTTCTAAGAGCTTTACCATCCTGAAGGAACTTTTAAACTAATTGGATGAAAGTTGTTTTATTCTCTACCAATAATTAGGGGATCAGGAAGAAAGACAAATTAACTTTTTAAAAAAAGAATTTTATTTTCCCGTGATGATGGTTAATTATAGATGTCAACCTGGCTGGTCTAAGAGTTGCCCATATAGTGGGTAAAATATTTCTGGGTGTGGCTGTGAGACTGTCTGTGGAAGAGATTAGCGATGGAATCCATGGACTGAGTAATGAAGATGTACCCTTACCAGTACAGGTGGGCATCATCTAATCAGCTGAGGGTCTGAATAGAACAGAAAGGTGGAGGAAGGATGAATTTGCTGTCTTGACCTGAACTGGAATATTCATCTTTTCCTGTTCTTGGACATAAGTACTCCTAGTTCTTGGCTTTTGGACTCAAATCAGACTTAACACTGTCAGCTTCTCGGTTCTCAGGCTTTTGGACTTGGAATGAATTATGCTACGGTTAGATTAGTGCGAAAGTAATTGTGGTTTTGGATTGTTTAGCTTTGGCGTTTACTATTGGAATACATTCTTAAATAAATGTGTTTATGTATACATCAGGCTTCCCTAGTGGCTCAGATGGGAAAGAATCTGCTTGCAGTGCTTCATTTTAATGCACATTTCTCACTTTATGTTTTTTGCTAATGATGTATTACTTGCTGTTTATTTTATATTTATTTTAGACTGCAGAAATGATGTTAGACAAAAAAGCAATATAGGTGATTTTCTTGTTGTTTTTCAGTCACTAAGTCATGTCTGATTCCTTGTGATCCCATGAACTATAGCATGCCAGGCTTCTCTGTCCTTTACTATCTCCCTGAGTTTGCTCAAGCTCATGTCCATTGATTGATTCAGTGATGCCATCTAACATCTCACCGTCTGTCATCTCCTTCTGTGCCTTCAGCGTTCCCAGAATCAGGGTCTTTCCCAACTAGTCAGCTCTTCACATCAGGTGGCCAAAGTATTGTAGCTTCAGCTTTAGTATTAGTCCTTCAGGTGAATATTCAGGGTTGATCTTTAGGATTGACTGGTTCCATCTCCTTGCTGTCTGAGGGACTCTCAAGAGTCTTCTCAAGAACAATGATTCAAAAGCATCAACTCTGGAAAAATTTTCCATGACTGCTAGAAAAACCACAGCTTTGACTATATGGACCCTGTTGACAAAGTGATGTCTCTGCTTTTTAATAAGCTGTCTCAGTTTGTCATAGCTTTCCTTCCAAGGAGCTAGCAAGTGTCTTGATTTCATGGCTACAGTCACTGTCTGCAGTGATTTTGGAGCCCAAGAAAATAAAGTCTGTCACTGTTTCTACTTTTCCCATCTATTTGCCATGAAGTGATGGGACCAGATACCATGATCTTACTTTTTTGAATGTTGAGTTTTAAGCCAGCTTTTTCATTCTCCTCTTTCACCCTTGTCAAGAGGCTCTCTAGTTTCTGTTCACTTTCTGCCATTGGAGTGATATCATCTTCATATATGAGGTTGTTGATGTTTGTTGTTTCAAATATTTTCTTATTTGAGTTCAAAATGGTTCGTAAAGCAGCAAAGACATCTCGCGACATCAACAACACATTTGGCCCAATAACTGCTAATTAACACACAGAGCAGTGGTGATTAAAGAAGTTTTGCAAAGGAGACAAGAGCCTTGAAGATAAGGAGTGCAGTGGCTGGCCATCGGAAGTTGACAACAGCCAACTGAGAGGGTCATCAAAGCTGATCCTCTTAGAATTACACGAGAAGTTCCTGAAGAAGTCAACGTCAACCATTCTACAGTAGTTCAGCCTTTGAAGCAAATTGGGAAGGTAGGAAAGCTCGATAAGTGGGTACCTCACGTGCTGGCTGAAAAAAAAATCATTGTTTTGAAGCATCATCTTTTCTTACTCAACACAACAACAAACCATTTCTCAATTGGATTGTGATGTGCAATGAAAGGTGGATTCTACAGGACAACCAGTGGGGACCATCTCAGTGCTTGGACCTGTACGAAACTTCAAAGCACTTCCCAATGACAAAAAATGGTCACGGTCGCTGTTTGGTGGTCTGCTGCCCATCTGATCTACTATCCAGCTTTCTGAATCCCAGGAAAACCATTACATCTGAGAAGCATCCTCAGCAAATTGATGAGATGCCCTGAAAACTGCAGAACCTACAGCTAGCCTTGGTCAACAGAAAAGCCCAGTTCTTCTCCACAGCAATACCCAAACTGAACATTGCAGAACCAACAGTTCAAAAGTTGAACTAATAGGGCTATGAAGTTTGGACTCATCGCCGTATTCACCTGACTTCTCGCCAACCAACTACCGCTTCTTCAAGCATCTGAACAACTTTTCACAGGGAAAATGCTTCCACAACCAGGAGGAACAGGAAATGCCTTCCAAGACTTTGTCGAAAACAAAGCACAGATTTTTTTTAAATTAATTAATTATTTTTTTTTTTACTTTACAATATTGTATTGGTTTTTGCCATACATTGACATGAATCCACCATGGGTGTACATGTGTTCCCCATCCTGAACCCTCCTCCCACCTCCCTCCCCATCCCATCCCTCTGGGTCATCCCAGTGCACCAGCCTTGAGCACCCTGTATCATGCATCGAGCCTGGACTGGCAATCCGTTTCACATGTGATAATTTACATGTTTCAGTGCCATTCTCCCATATCATCCTGCCCTCGCCCTCTCCCACAGAGTCCAAAAGACTATTCTATACATCTATGTCTCTTTTGCTGTCTCACATATGGGGTTATCGTTACCCTCTTTCTAAATTCCACATATATGTGTTAGTATACTGTACTGGTGTTTTTCTTTCTGGCTTACTTAAGTCTGTATAATCAGCTCCAGTTTCATCCACCTCATTAGAACTGATTCAAATGTATTCTTTTAAATGGCTGAATAATACTCCATTGTGTATATGTACCACAGCTTTCTTATCCATTTGTCTGCTGATGGACATCTAGGTTGCTTCCGTGTCCTGGCTATTGTAAACAGTGCTGCAATGAACATTGGGGTACACGTGTCTCTTTCAGTTCTGGTTTCCTCGGTATGTATTCCCAGCAGTGGGATTGCTGGGTCATATGGCAGTTCTATTTCCAGTTTTTTAAGGAATCTCCACACTGTTCTCCATAGTGGCTGTACTAGTTTGCATTCCCACCAACAGTGTAAGAGGGTTCCCTTTTCTCCACACCCTCTCCAGCATTTATTGCTTGTAGACTTTTGGGTAGCAGGCATTCTCACTGGCGTGAAATGGTACCTTGTTGTGGTTTTGATTTGCATTTCTCTGATAATGAGTGATGTTGAGCATGTTTTCATGTGTTTGTTAGCAATCTGTATGTCTTCTTTGGAGAAATGTCTGTTTAGTTCTTTGGCCCACTTTTTGATTGGGTTGTTTATTTTTTTTGGAATTGAGCTGCAAGGGTTGCTTGTATATTTTGAGATTAGTTCTTTGTCTGTTGCTTCATTTGCTATTATTTTCTCCCATTCTGAAGACTGTCTTTTCACCTTGCTTATAGTTTCTTTTATTGTGCAGAAGCTTTTAATTTTAATTAGGTCCTATTTGTTTATTTTTGCTTTTATTTCCAGTATTCTGGGAGGTGGGTCATAGGGGATCCTGCTGTGATGTATGTCAAAGAGTGTTTTGCCTATGTTCTCCTCTAGGAGTTTTATAGTTTCTGGTCTTACATTTAGATCTTTAATCCATTTTGAGTTTATTTTTGTGTATGGTGCTAGAAAGTGTTCTAGCTTCATTCTTTTACAAGTGGTTGACCAGTTTTCCCAGCACCACTTGTTAAAGAGATTGTCTTTTCTCCATTGTATATTCTTGCTTCCTTTGTCAAAGATAAGGTGTCCAAAGGTGCGTGAATTTATCTCTGGGCTTTCTATTTTGTTCCATTGATCTATATTTCTGTCTTTGTGCCGGTATCATACTGTCTTGATGACTGTGGCTTTGTAGTAGAGACTGAAGTCAGGTAGGTTGATTCCTCCAGTTCCATTCTTCTTTCTCAAGATTCAAAGCACAGATTTTTTATGCACAGGAGTAAGCAAACTTAATTTCTCACTGGCAAAAATGTGTTGATTGTAATGGTTCGTATTTTGATTAATAAAGATGTGTTTGAGTCTAGTTATAATGATTTAAAATTCATGGTCCAAAACTGCAATTACATTTGCACCAACCTAAT
Source organism: Ovis canadensis (assembly GCF_042477335.2). Classification (NCBI taxonomy): domain Eukaryota; kingdom Metazoa; phylum Chordata; class Mammalia; order Artiodactyla; family Bovidae; genus Ovis; species Ovis canadensis. Next base: position 39,488,570 of record NC_091260.1, read on the forward strand.
AGCAAGCTGGAATCAAGATTGCTGGGAGAAATACCGACAACCTCAGATATGCAGATGACAACACCCTTATGGCAGAAAGTGAAGAGGAGCTAAAAAGCCTCTTGATGAAAGTGAAAGTGGAGAGTGAAAAAGTTGGCCTAAAGCTCAACATTCAGAAAACGAAGATCATGGCATCCGGTCCCATCACTTCATGGGAAATAGATGGGGAAACAGTGGAAACAGTGTCAAACTGTATTTTGGGGGGCTCCAAAATCACTGCAGATGGTGACTGCAGCCATGACATTAAAAGACGCTTACTCCTTGGAAGAAAAGTTATGACCAACCTAGATAGCATATTGAAAAGCAGAGACATTACTTTGCCGACTAAGGTCCGTCTAGTCAAGGCTATGGTTTTTCCAGTAGTCATGTATGGATGCAAGAGTTGGACTATGAAGAAGGCTGAGTGCTGAAGAATTGATGCTTTTGATCTGTGGTGTTGGAGAAGACTCTTGAGAGTCCCTTGGATTGCAAGGAGATCCAACCTGTCCATTCTGAAGGAGATCAGCCCTGGGATTTCTTTGGAAGGAATGATGCTAAAGCTGAAGCTCCAGTACTTTGGCCACCTCATGCGAAGAGTTGACTCATTGGAAAAGACTCTGATGTTGGGAGGGATTGGGGGCAGGAGGAGAAGGGGATGACAGAGGATGAGATGGTTGGATGGCATCACTGACTCGATGGACGTGAGTCTAAGTGAACTCTGGGAGTTGGTGATGGACAAGGAGGCCTGGCGTGCTGCAATTCATGGGGTCACAAAGAGTCGGACACGACTGAGAGACTGGACTGAACTGAACTGAACTGAATAGCTTTCCTTGTTCTCTAGCTTGCAGACAACAGATAATGGGATTTCACAGCCTCCATAATCATGTGAACCAATTTCTGTTAAAAAAATCTCCTCTTATGAATATATCTGTATATATCCTATTGGTTCTGTTTCTCTCTAGAACCTTGACTAATAAACTCATGTCATGTAAATTTTATTTTGACCATCAGTGCAGTTCAGTTCAGTCACTCAGTTGTGTCCAACTCTTTGCGACCCCATGAGTCGCAGCACGCCAGGCCTCCCTGTCCATCACCAACTCCCGGAGTTCACTCAGACTCATGTCCATCGAGTCAGTGATGCCATCCAGCCTATTGTATAAATCTTTATCCTCCATAAAAGTGTTGGTTTTTGAAGATCAGGATCTAGTATCTTATAAATATACCTCTTGCATTCCTCAGAGTTCCTAGATTTCAGAACAAATAGTAGGGATTATTCAATGCAGATAACTGGCCTATCCTTTCCAGTTTAAACTGTCGGCATTTGTTCTGGTTGGTCAGGGCCCACATTACTCCAGTTATTAAATATTTTAATATCACCCTCAAATGAATCTTTCCTTTTACACGTTGCTATGATAATTTTTTAACATTGAAAGAATTGTACATTGCATGTCCTCATTACCTAGATTCTGCAATTCATATTTTGCTATATTTGCTTTATCATACATATATCCATCATTCCTCTAGGCATCCATCAATCCATCTTATTTTTTTTTTATGTTCTTAAAAGTAGGTTTCAGACTTTACCCTTAAGCACTTCTGCACATGCACCATTGATTAGAGTTTGACATTTGTTTACTGCTTGTTTTTTTTTTTAATAAGTCCTAAGCTAAATATATATTTTGTATTTGGAGTTTGACATATGGAATAATTAAGATTAACACAGTGATAGCTTGACCAATAAAAGACTGTTGTGAATAGTTGATATTTGAGTTAGGAATTTGTAGACTAAGATGAAATTTTGCTTATGATAACAAATAGAGATCCTCTTTATAATCTCACTTATCAGCAAAGTTTAATTGGAATAAATAGGAGAGAAAGTCAGATACATTCCAGGAGTCTGAGTTCTCAAGGTAAAGGCTGATTCTAATGGAAGCTCTCTAGTTTGTGATGAATCATGTAGATTTCCAAGCAAAGGTCAAAGGAATATTGAAGAAGTCAGAGACAATTTCTGTTGTTTGAAAACTCAGTTTTTTGACCAGTGTTTCTATCAGGTTATGAAGCTAATATTCTCTCCACTGGTTGAAAAAGGTATAAAATCATTAAGATAGTACATTTAGACAACTGTCTTGTTTCATCATACAGTTGGTCTGTGTAAATTCCTATGGTTCTATTACTCCCATTTCAAAAATGTCATTTTTTGAGACTTACACAGTATGTACACCATTTTAAGTGCCTGTTAATATTAATATTCACACAAGGGAAGGGGGACATCATTTCTTGGATAACAGCTTGGTAAATTCTTGAAAGACTGATTATATGGTATGCATTATCCCAACATCTTGTATTAGTTAATACCCCTCCCCTCCTGTGAAGGCATAACAGGGCTTCATTTTGAGTCATGATTATGGAGTTTTTCTTCTGCATGGGCATGCAAAAATATCAGAAGCAACTAAAGGAGCTGAAAGAATACGAAAAGCCTGCTATAGCAAGATATAGCTGAGAACATCTAAAAATTGATTTGATTTGTGTTTCAGAGGAAAATCTTTATCCCTGGTCAGCTTGAAGTATTGCGCTGTAAACTGATCCATCCTGCTGATTTTTCAAAGTCTGCAGAAGCCTGAGTGGCCTGTTACACAGTCTACCCAAGGGACATGGACTTGGTCATCTATGGCACAGAAGAGATCCGACCTCAAATCGAGATAAAGGTAAATACATGCTTCAAAGTGTACTTCCAAAGTGCCTTTCTAATCTTAAGGCAGTCTTGAGCATAAGATGTGTAGAGGCTCAGGTTAAAGAGGAAGATGTATGAGGAAGTAAGCCTAAGTCCCTACTGTTACTCAGGCCCACACTGTTATTTCCAGAGCACTGTAAAAGTCTTCATGGAGGGAATTTTGTTGACACACAAATTCTGGAGTCACAGAGTTCCTCGCACCTAGGAATTGCTCCAAATATGGGACAAGTGTTTGCTGAATGAAAGTTCACTTTCAGTATGTAGGGCTGTGAGCAGAGGCTCACAACCAAGGTCCATCTTCCCTCTAGAAGTCTAGGTTCTAAAGGATCCATCCTTCCACAGAAAATACTTGACAACCGATAAAGACACACCATTACTCAGAGCAGCCCTGGGCATGTTACACCACAGTTGCAAATTTCTGTGGGATAAGTTTATATTGTAAATGCCTGAAACAGGCTTAGTGTGGGAAAAATAGCATAGGCATAGCAACATATTTTCAGCCACAGCCTCAAGGAGGTAAGAGAGAGTGGTGAGGACTGTGGCAAACTAGAAATCACGTGCCCTGTCTAATGTGGGCAGCTCCGTTCACCTCTAGTTGTTTCATGCCTTGTGAAAAGGCACACTCAGTACTGGGTTGTCCTAATTTTTCAAGAACAGCTGGAGTTTGGTTTGGAATTATTAATTTTTAAGATCTGAGAGGCTACCAGCATTTGGGATCTCAGGTTTCACTTTAATAAATATAAGCTCCTAGTTTCAAGTAGCAGGTGTCAGCATACAGGGAAGTGTAGTTAATTATTGCTGCTGCATAGAAGCAGCAAATTCCTACTTCATTCTCTTTTCTTTTTGTAGTGGATCTTTTTTTTGGTGCTGAATCCTGTCTAACAATTATAACTATGCCTTTTAGAGTTCAGAGTAATATAATCTCTTTGCTGGTTTATATTGATGGAGGAGGCTGAGTTTCCAATAATATGAATTCACAAAACAGAATAGTAGCTTACTTGGGACAGAATGACCAAACTCCTCACTCAGGTTGGTGCATTAACCAGAATATGGTGTCTATACACATCCAGTTGAATTTCACATCTGTTAGGCTATTCTTCGCAAACCTCAAAGAACATGTGTTAGATAAATTTATCATTCTAAAATTTCTCTAGGGCTTGCAGTGTTATACATGAAGTAAAATTATACTAATTACACTTTGGGGAAACTGACATTGTCCCTCTTCCATGCTTCCAGATGAGATATCTGATGACTGGGGGAAAGGCATTAAAAATTGCTAGTGAGAATGGCTGGACTGAAGGCACACCAGGTATAGGAAAACATTTGAGAAATACAGATCCTCCTCTGAAGCCCACTAGTTAGTTCCCAGGTTTGGTTTGTCTCTGATTCCTCTGTTGGTTCCTTAGAACTAAAATCCAGTTCTTCTTTCTCTATTGGCAGGCATATTCTCTAAGAAGACATTTGAGGTTCAAACACCTTAATGTTGAATTTCAGGCAACTTCTCAGCTCAATGAGGAAGAAACATCAGGGCAGTGTGTTGCTTTAAGGGCATTTGAATACACAAGATACCATGATTTTTCCTGACAACACAGGGCAGGTGGGTTTTGCCTACTCATAGGAAATGTGTCCTCTATGTTGAACCACAGACTGGAGTGGTGAGTAGGAAGAAAACTACAAAGCTCAGTGTTCATGCCTTTGCCGTGATGTAGACAGGATGGGGCACAGTGCCCAGAGAGCAGGAATCGATGCTTGGGGGCTGGAAAGGCAGGTGGTCATCGTCCCTGTGTGGCAGAAATTCACAGGAAGGACCCACTCCTTCCTAGATCAGGCTGGGGTTGGGAATGCACCTGAAATCAGAGCACTTGGTTCAAAGACCAAGACTGGGAAATAAGGTGAAATTAGCTGGAGTTATGGAGGTTGTTTTAATGTAGCACCTCAGGTGGTACAGTGGTAAAAAATCCCTCCTGCGAATGCAGGAGATGCAGGAGACCTGGATTCCATTCCTGGGATGGAAAGATCCCCTGGAGAAGGAAATGGCAACCCACTCAGGTATTCTTGCTTGGGAAATCCCAAGGACAGAAGAGCCTTGCGGGCTACAGTCTATAGGGTCACAAAGAGTTAGACACAGCTGAGCACAACACACAGAGCACAACTGGATTTATAGTTCTGAGGAGGTTTAGTGTTGGCTTCTATTGGCCAATATCTGAAAGTTGCTGTAGAGATTGAATTGTGACTCCTTGAGAGAGATGTTCTTCTTAAATCCCAGTAGCCTGGGATCATGACCTTATTTGGAAATAAGGTTTTAGCAGGTGTGATTAAATTAAGGATCTCAAGACATATGATCCTGGATTTAGGATGGGTTCTAAATCCAATGCCTGATATCCTTTTGAGAGAAGGGAAAGGAAATCTGAGACACAGAGAAAAGAAAGACATGTGAAGATGGAGGCTTCCTGGTGGCTCAGATAATAAAGACTGTCTATAATGCAGGAAACCCAGGTTCAATCTCTAGGTTGGGAAGATACCCTGGAGAAGGGAATGGCAACCCACTCCAGTATTCTTGCCTGGAGAATCCTTGGGACAGAGAAGCCTGGTGAGCTACAGTCCATTGGATCACAGAGTCAGACATGACTGAATGAGTAACACACACTTTCAAGTCAAGTAACACCAAGAGCTACTTCCACACTAGAGCCTAGGAGAGGGTGTGGGACAGATTCAGAGCCTCCAGCGGGGAGCTAACCCTGCCAGCATCTTGATTTTGGATTTCTAGTCTCCAGAAGTGGGAGAGAATAAATATCTGTTGTTTTAAGCCACATGGTTTATAGTATAGCCCTAGGAAGCTAATAAGGGCTTCCCAGGTGGTGTTAGTAGCAAAGAATCTGCCTGCTAATACAGGAAATACAAAAAAGAGATGGGTTCCAGCCCTGGGTTGGGAAGATCCCCTGGAGGAGGAAATGACAACCCACTCCAGTATTCTTGCCTGGATAATCCCCTGGAGAGAGGAGCCTGGTGGGCTACAGTCCATAGGATCACAAAGAATTGGACATGACTGAAGCAACTTAGCATGCACACAGGAAGCTAATACAGTTACCCCTTGCCTGACCTCTGACATTGTTCACCAGATGTTGTTTTCCAGCTAATGTGAAATAAGTATTTGCTTTAATCACCTTTAATTTCCCTTTCTTCTTTTATTCACAGTAAAATGTATTTTTTGAGCTCTAGTAATGAATTAAAAATTAAAGTTCTATGGTTATAGTAAAAAAAAATCAGTGTCTAGATTTAGAGCTGGTCACTAACTGGAAAACATAAATAATTAAATCTTCATTCTAAAATTAACCTCAGTATTCAGTCAAAAATTATTTTTTATTAATTCATTCATTCTTCAGCCCATTTCAATCAAATATTTACCAAATGCTTGTACTATGCTAGACATTATCCTTCTACTTGCTTGGAAATACATGATGAATAAGAAGGACAGAGTGTCTGCCTTCTTTGCATATACATTTTGATGATCTAGGTAGGAAATAAACAATTAATCAAATGAAAAATTATAGGCTGTAATAAATATTGTTGGTGACATCTCCATTTATTTTCTTATAGTCCTTGGTATTAGTACATTTTGATTCTTGATTATAATGATGACTGCTTGCCGAATAGAATGAAAGGAGAGTTTAAAACAAAGCTATTTAAACTAAATCACGTTCTTTGCAGGACCTCTTTTGGATTTCACCTCTGTCATGCCTGGTTATGTCTATATTTCAGGTTGAATTCATAATAATGGAGAATCAAAGCTATTTACTTCACAACACAGCATTGTTTCGTCACTTGATACATAATTGAAACTAGATAACCTCAGTGGCAGCCCCAAAGCTTAGATGTCAGAAGGATGTTAATATCCTTTCTCTTCTGATGGAAATCAAGAAGGAAAGAGCTAAAAAGTTGATTCAGTGTTATATGGACTGTACAGAAATGTTAATACAATGGAGACTTCATGTTGAAGAGCTAAGGTAGCACAAAAGCTCGAGTGAAAGCAATTTATACAGAGATATCAAAGTTCATTATTTTCATACTGTTTTTTTCCATTTGCCCTACATGGAGTCGGGCTTCCCTGATAGCTCAGTTAGAAAGCTGAGCGCTGAAGAATTGATGCTTTCGAACTGTGGTGTTGGAGAATACTCTTGAGAGTCCCTTGGACTGCATGGAGATCCAACCAGTCAATCCTAAAGAAAATCAGTCTGGAATATTCATTGGAAGGACTGATGCTGAAGCTGAAGCTCCAATACTTTGGCTACCTGATGCGAAGAACTGACTCACTGGAAAAGACCCTGATGCTGGGCAAGATTGAAGTCAGGAGAAGGAGATGACAGAGGGTAAGATGGATGGCATCACCAACTTGATGGACATGAGTCTGAGCAAGCTGTGGGAGTTGGTGATGGACAGGGAAGCCTGGAGTGCTGCAGTCCATGGGGTTGCAGAGTCAGACACAACTGTGCCATTGAACTGAACTGAACTGAATACATGGAGTAACTGAGCTATACTGTTACTCACAATACAGACTAGCTTTAGTTTCATTTGAGGTGTGATGGATACCAAAACATTATGAGACAAGACTTACCCCTCACCCCCTGCTGGCCCAAATATGAAGAGTTTGCAATGGAAATGGAGAGGGATTCTGTCCTATAACTCTTAGATGCTTTACAAGGTCAGAAAACTTTTAAAAGAGGGCCAGAGGATTCTGTAAAATGGAAGAATCTTGGCCAGAGTAGTCGTGCTCTTATGAAGCTCTTGAACCATGCTACGGAAAAAGGATAGGGTGCAGTTACACCACCTCCCACTGCAGTGAGAAGGGCTTTCAGAGGCCTCTGGGGAACATTGGGAGGCAGAGACGATGCTATCTTCTTGAGAAACCTCCAAACAAGGGAAAGTTTGACTTGGCTGCTTTAAGAACCAGGACAGTCAATGGTATAGTGTTGAGAACAGTCCAAGAGTTTATTGAGTCAAAGGATGCATGAGTATTTCCCAGGCAGTTGTGGCCCACACTACAGAGACAATCAGAAAGGGATCAACTTTAATTCTCTTCTGTGAAGTCTGCAAATTGCAGGGAAGTCTCTGTATAAAGAGGCTGGATTTACCAAATACCCAGGAACTGAAAAAGTATCTATCTTAGTTCAAGGAAATGCAGAGAGGAAACTCCAAGGAGCCTCAAGAGCACCCCATTAAACTCACTCAGATGTAACATCTTCAGAACCAGAAAGGAAGAACTTACCAAGCCCCGATCTGTTCTAGACTTATCCCTCTAAATTGTCCTACCATTCTTCCCTTATAGCTCAGTTGGTAAAGAATCTGCCTGCAATGCAGGAGACCCTGGTTCAATTCCTGGGTTGGGAATATATGTTGGAGAAGGGATACGCTACCCACTCCAGAATTCTTGGGCTTCCCTTGTGTCTCAGCTGGTAAAGAATCTGCCTGCACAAAGGTGGGATGATTTGAAACAATAGCATTGAAACATGTATATTACCATATGTGAAATAAATTGCCAGTCCAGGTTCGATGCATGAGACAGGGCTGATGCCCTGAGCAGGGCTGGTATACTGGGATGACCCTGAGGGATGGGATGGGGAGGGAGGTGGGAGGTGGATTCAGGATGGGGGACACATGTGCACCCATGGCCGATTCATATCAATGTATGGCAAAATCCACTACAATATTGTAAAGTAATTAGCCTCCAATTCAAATAAATAAATTAATTAAAAAAAATTTTTTTTAAAAAAGAATCTGCCTGCAATGTGGGAGACACCTGGATTCGATCCCTGGGTTGGGAAGATCCCTTGGAGAAGTGAAAGGCTACCCTCTCCAGTATTCTGGCCTGGAGAATTCCATGAACTGTATAGTCCATGGGGTCATAAAGAGTCAGACACAACTGAGCGACTTTCGCTTTCATTCTAGGTAGCATGCAAGTGCAGTTAGAGGTAGGGGTAGATAGTGAACAGGAAGATGAGAGAAAAAGAAAACCAGGCATTCTTTTCATTCAGGTTTCAGATCTCAGGAGAAGAGGTTTATTTTATTTTATTTTTTTTTAATTTTTAGTTTTTTATTTTTTAAATTTTAAAATCTTTAATTCTTACATGCATTCCCAAACATGAACCCCCCTCCCACCTCCCTCCCCAGAACATCTTTCTGGGTCATCCCCATGCACCAGCCCCTAGCATGCTGCATCCTGCGTCAGACATAGACTGGCGATTCAATTCTTACATGATAGTATACATGTTAGAATGTCATTCTCCCAAATCATCCCACCCTCTCCCTCTCCCTCTGAGTCCAAAAGTCCGTTATACACATCTGTGTCTCTTTCCCTGTCTTGCATACAGGGTCGTCATTGCCATCTTCCTAAATTCCATATATATGTGTTAGTATACTGTATTGGTGTTTTTCTTTCCGGCTTACTTCACTCTGTATAATCGGTTCCAGTTTCCTCCATCTCATCAGAACTGATTCAAATGTATTCTTTTTAATGGCTGAGTAATACTCCATTGTGTATATGTACCACAGCTTTCTTATCCATTCATCTGCTGATGGACATCTAGGTTGTTTCCATGTCCTGGCTATTATAAACAGTGCTGCGATGAACATTGGGGTACATGTGTCTCTTTCAATTCTGGTTTCCTCGGTGTGTATGCCCAGAAGTGGGATTGCTGGGTCATAAGGTAGTTCTATTTGCAATTTTTTAAGGAATCTCCACACTGTTCTCCATAGTGGCTGTACTAGTTTGCATTCCCACCAACAGTGTAGGAGGGTTCCCTTTTCTCCACACCCTCTCCAGCATTTATTGCTTGCAGATTTTTGTATCGCAGCCATTCTGACTGGTGTGAAGTGGTACCTCATTGTGGTTTTGATTTGCATTTCTCTAATAATGAGTGATGTTGAGCATCTTTTCATGTGTTTGTTAGCCATCCGTATGTCTTCTTTGGAGAAATGTCTATTTAGTTCTTTGGCCCATTTTTTGATTGGGTCGTTTAGGAGAAGAGGTTTAAACTGAGATTAGATTTTTCTTTTTTTTGTAGGGGAATGAAAAACCTAAATTTTGATTTGAGGCTATTTGCAATCTATGATAACTCTAGTACTGTCTGTTACCTGAGTGTGATTAGAAGATTCACAGATCTTCAGAAATTTTCTTACAGGGACATACGAAGAGTAAATTTTCCAGTAAGAAAAGTTTAAAGAGATGCATGGAGAGAGAATTATGGATGCATTTTGATCACAGATCCACATCGTACTTACTTAAGATACTGGATACACTTCATTGTTGAAATATTTTCCTTTTTTTAAAATTTTTTAAAATTTTATTTATTTATATTTTTTAACACCCAAAACATTCTGTATTGGGGTATAGCTAATTAACAGTGTCTTGATAGTTTCAGGTGAACAGTGAAGGAACTCAGCCGTACATATACATGTATCCATTCTGTCCCCCAACACCCCCTCCCATCCAGGCTGGCACATAACATTGAGCAGAGTTCCATGTACAATAGGTTTTTGTTGGTTATCCAGTTTACATATAGCAGAGTGTACATGACCTTCCCAATGATTGCTGTACTCAGAATGCATATCTTGCTGCATATGTTTTCTTGAAGATAGGAACAGGGTATAGAGCCCCGTTTTACTTTCCAAGGCGATAGCACTCTTTTGGAATTGCAATTTACCTTTTGCGGCCAATGGACTTCTAAATTCTTAATTATAACCCAGACAAAGAAAGATCTCCACAGGTGAACTTTTTATCATATTATCTGAATGTTCCAGCATTTTAAAAAATCCTCAGTTCAGTTCTGTCGCTCAGTCGTGTCCAACTCTTTGTGACCCCATGAATCGCAGCACGCCAGGCCTCCTTGTCCATCACCAACTCCCAGAGTTCACTCAGATTAGCGTCCATCGAGTCAGTGATGCCATCCAGCCGTCTCATCCTCTGTCATCCCCTTCTTCTCCTGCCCCCAATCCCTCCCAGCATCAAAGTCTTTTCCAGTGAGTCAACTCTTCACATGAGGTGGCCAAAGTACTGGAGTTTCAGCTTTAGCATCATTCCTTCCAAAGAAATCCTAGGGCTGATCTCCTTCAGAATGGACCGGTTGGATCTCCTTGCAGTCCAAGGGACTCTCAAGAGTCTTCTCCAACACCACAGTTCAAAAGCATCAATTCTTCGGAGCTCAGCCTTCTTCACAGTCTAACTCTCACATCCATACATGACTACTGGAAAAACCATAGCCTTGACTAGATGGACCTTAGTAGGCAAAGTAATGTCTCTGCTTTTGAATATGCTATCTAGGTTGGTCATGACTTTTCTTCCAAGGAGTAAGTGTCTTTTAATTTCATGGCTGCAGTCACCATCTGCAGTGATTTTGGAGCCCCCCAAAATAAATTCTGACACTGTTTCCACTGTTTCCTCATCTATTTCCCATGAAGTGATGGGACCAGATGCCTGGCATGTCACACATACACAAAAAACCCCACTCCTTCCACACTCTTTTCTGATTCTGATTTTCATTTAAATTCAGGAGAAATTATCTTGGCAATCTGAAGGAACTGTACTCCCTCTCTCTTTGGATCAAAATAAGTACAAATCATTTCTTTTCCATGGAAAAAACCAACACAGGTTTTCCCCTCTTTTTAGCTATTTGGCTTTGTTATAGATAGAATTCTGAGATTTAAATCATTGTAAATTCATTTTCTTTAATTTTTGTAACATTCAGTTAAAAAAAAGTTTTTTTGAGAAACAGTCATAGTTAAAAATGCAGTCATCTCATTAAAACGTAACATTAAATGAAGTGTGTTAGTACTCTGACAATATAAATCTCCAAATGAGTCATAAAATATATGCTAATATGTACAGTGTTTATACTCAAGTTCTTTCTGTTCTGTCACTTATGAGGCCAGAAACACCATTGTTAAAGAGGAATTGCAGGATGATGATGTGATTGGTCCACTGTGAGGGCCTAGCCTATATTTGTACATATCAGCCATATCAGATTGGAAAGACATTCCAATTATTTTAATCACATGACATATTTGAAAATCTTTAATTAGTATTAACATGCATATTGGTTCCTTAAGTGAGTCTGGAGGAGTTGTCTTATTTCTCTTTCAAAAAATGAATCAGATGCAAATAATTATATAGAGAACAGATAAAAAACAAGGTCCTACTATATAGCACAGGGAACTATTTTGATATCTTGTGATAAACCATATTGGAAAAGAATATATATAACTGAATTACTTTACAGCAGAAATTAAGACAACATTGTAAACCAACTATACTGAATTTACATATAAAAATGAATTATTCCCATCAAGATACTTTCCTCTTTATTTTAGTACAGTGAATTCTTGGTAAAGTTCAGATAATAAAAAGAAACGATCTATTTCAAGTATATTTTAACTAGGGATAGTCTGTGAGAATGAAACTGCCAGGACATGGCAGTCCTTCCCCATCTGAGCAGCCCTGGTGACCTGCATTCTGCTTCTTTCACCATCATGATCAATGTGATAAAGGAATCAAACTTTTATACATTAAAGACAGCATGAAACATGGGCCTGATCACACTAGAATAATGATATTTTTTCTGTTTTTATTTTAATAAATTTTTTGGTGGAATTTGATTAAGAAACAAGAGTCATCCATAAGGTAAGTGAACTGTATAAAAGCAAAAGTATGAAATTCTCCTTTTTTAAAAAAATAGAGAGCTATTTATATTAATCACTTTAATCCATTACTAAACTATAAGGAGTGGAGTGCTACAAGTTAGCTGCTCATCCACAGAAAAGTAGCAATTCCAAGCTAATTAAAGAAGCTTTTCAATTTTGGTCCAGTGAATACACTTAAAAGTTATGTCATATTTATCAAGTGAACATAATTTAATATGATAATTCAAAGAGAACTAGTTGAAAAGAAACTATTGTGGTAATTATCTGGGAGGCGTATTCAATAAAAGCAGCTTAAAAAATTAATTTTTCTTGATTTTATGAGAAAATGATTCTTATTTTCAGAGTTGATAATTATTGTGAAAAGGCTTCCTAAAGTTTTTGCACATTTAGAAAAGATTGATGACTTTAAGGCAAAATTATTTGTTTTCACTGTAGCTGAAGGAAAAATTTGTGCATGCTTTGAAATAATTTTGCAGCTGTAGCTTTTGCTTCAAAATCAGGCATTCAGAGCACATACATTTTGAAAACTAAGATTCATTTTTGTGTTACAAACTGATGTGGCAAGTTTCTAAAAATAAAATGTACAAAATGTTTTAAAATTCTTCTCTCTAGCTTTAAATATGTTATAATATATGTATGAAGATTTCACTCTGATGCCCTAAAAATCACCATTATTTTTCATATATTTGTGTCTTTTACATTGCGAATTATATCTTTAGATGTTTTGGTGAAAATATTTTGTTTTTCAAAGTTTTTACAATCTTGAAATTTGTTATTAAACTTAATTATTTAGAAGATTTTAGTGAAAGTGCTACCCTCTTAGAGACAATAGCTTAGAGAAAATGGCATGAGTATATTTTCCTTGCTATGTGATACTAACTCATCAAGAAATGTTTAAAAACTGTAGATATGTCTTAATTAAACCATAAGATTAAATGTGAATTCCCTCATTTTCACATCAAGTAAGTTGTTCTTAATCTTATCTTGAGCTTTGTGGGGGCAGCATCCATTGCTATTTATCTTTGCTGCATTTAGCATCAAGTTTTGTGTATAGTCGGTTCTCAATAAATTTAATTGAACAAAAGGAATTTAAGTGTTTGCTTAATTTGATGCTTTAGGTTATTGAGTCGGAAGTATTACTCTTGGTTTGATTAGTAACTGTGTTTCAAGGTGTTACCCAGCGCATAATATTCTTTTTTCCATCCATTCAAAGAAGGAGATTCATTGGTCACTTCTTACGAGCCAGGAGCTGTCCTAGGTCCTGAGAATAGAGCTGTAAGCAAACAAACAAACAAAAAAGACATGGCCATTGCTCTGAGGAACTTGACAATCTGGTGGGAAAAGGTAGAAATAATAAGTTACAATCATAGAAGATAAGTTTTGAACACTTGTTATGTAACAGCCACTGTACCAAGTACTCTTCATATATTGTATCATTTTACTCTTAAACTTAGAAGTTCCATTCATTTATTTAATAAATTATTTTCAATTATTTTGTGCTAGACACTATTTTCTATAGTGTTTTAGAAAAAAAAATAGCATAGTCTAGGGGATAATAGACAGGAAAAGTGGTCTTTTTTAACAGAAGAATTGGGGAAGGTGACTCTCAGGAGGTCATATACCAGGAGAAGTGATAGAGTGACCCTTGAGTAGATGTGGAGGTAGCGTAGTCCAGAAAGAGGAAAAAGAAATGCTATCATATGGAAAGGGAAATGAGCTTGTTTTGCTTAACAAATTGACAGAATGCATTTGAAGCTCCAGTAAATCACTGAGGGACAGGATTTGGGTTACAGGGTGGAGAGAGTAGTGAAGTGTATAAGGTTAGAGGTCAAGATCAGATAATGTAGGGTCTTATAGATGATAACAGGAAGTTTATATTTTATTTTTAAATATGATAGGAAACCTTAGCGATCTTCACCTGGGGAGTAGTGAAGTGTATAAGGTTAGAGGTCAAGACCAGATGATGTAGGGTCTTGTAGATGATAACAGGGAGTTTGTATTTTAATTTAAATATGATAGAAAACCCTAGCGATCTTGATCTGGGGAGTTTTGTGATCTCATTTACATTTTCAAAAGCCTTCTCTGGCTAACTCCCCTTTCCAATATTCCATATGCCTTAGTTCATTCAGACATGCATTTCTTCACCCCATTATTTTTTCTTTTCTTCCTTTTACTTTCATTAAAGAGATATATGCATATGTTTATAAACTGAAAAGAATTCACTGATTACATCTAATACTCACTTAAGCCATCTGAATAGAAAGAACTTGGTTTTGTTTTGAAAATTCTCCTGTCATGAAGTGAAACAATTACCTTATGTCAAGGACAGATTTTCTTTTTTCTGTCTTTAGAGACTTAATCAAGGATTCCTGATTCCAAATGGCATTAGTGTCATTGTTCATAAAAATCAACGGGAAACTCATTCTTTAGTTGCTTAGGGAACCAAACTCTTTTCCTTTAAGTCACCATGAGTTTTCAGATTTCCTCCTGCCAGGTGGAGGAAAGTCACTCTGTGACTTGAAACAGAGTTCCAAAGCCACACATTTGCCCAGATGTGATCAGAGAAGGAGCTAGAATCTTTGAGAATAATTGAAGGGAAAGTAAAAAATCAAAAATAATAACAAAGAGTTAAGAGGAAATGAAGCAGAGGTCTCAATTAGAGGGCAGCCAGAAGGTGGAAGAGGGCAGTGACCAAGAGGAGAGCAAAATGAGACAGGAAGCAAGCTACATGCTGACCGCAAGAGCTGCAAAAGAAATGTGTATCGGAAAGAGGATTTTTTTCCTGAAAAGATGAAAATCAAAACCACAGAATATTTCATCGTTGATAATGGAAATACTAAGGTCATGAACAGAAAGGAAATTTTACTGACAAAAGATTTCATTATAAACTGCAAGAAACCAGATAATCAACAATAAATGTACAAGGAAATCATAATAAAACTGGTCAGAATTTTTGCAAAAGTAAAATTGAGATTTCAAGCAGGGTTTTATTCGTAAATGGAGGCAGTTCCACTAATTATACTTCGGCTTTAACACTTCATCTGTTCCAAGTATTTATGTTTCACCCTGTATTTTCTTTAAAGATGAATTTATATTCACTTTTGCAATGTGAAATATCCTCATTTGTTTAATGTGTTCTTATCTCTTTGAATCATATAAGCTCTGATTCAATTAGGTAGATGTGACTCCTGGATTGCCTTCAGATTTATGGAGACATATTTATCATTTTTAGAACAAATCAGATAAAGAAAGGTCTGCTCAATGAAATACAGTAATTTATCATTTTCAGGAGAGGGGAATTTTGTTTGCTATTTTATTACTGCTGTAATTCCAAATTATCTTACAGGTGTTTTAGAAATCTGTCTAGATCTGATAAGTTCTTTCTATTTGGAATAAATTGATTCTCTCCTCCCAGAGAGGATAACTACCATATGCTCCGACTGCTCTCAGAGATCAGTAAACCCTGGGAATATAAATGTGAGCTACAATGTACTGTTGAATTTAGCAGAAGTAGGAGCATCCTCAAAAGTAGATTGTTTTCTAATGAGCAGATGGTTATTAGTTATTACTTTAGACCTTGGGCTAATCCTAGAGGAGGCTATTAGCAGGTAATGGGTTAAATAAGGTGACTCATATTAATAAAGATTCTTTAATATGAAAGAAGAAAAATAGCCCATCATAGATCAACCTTTGTCAAATCTTTATGTAGCACATGGAATGCTCTTGAAAGAGACTGAGCCATAAACTTTCTTTTTGATTAAATGTGAAAGACGCTGTTTGCTTTTCTCTTCATTGGAAACACACTCTCAGATGTGAAAATGAAAATTTAGAGCTGAAAAGTTGTGGCTGATGAAGACACTAATGCTCTGGGAGGGTGATGTGTTGTCTGAAGTCTTATACCTCATTGATGTTACTTTGGAATGAAAACCTGCGTCTCTGAAATATATTCTGTGCTTTTGCTTGTTGACCTTTGATTATCTTTTTTTCTTTGCCTTAGTATTTTAGCCTCCTGAACCTTATCATCATAGGTGCCAAGGTTGAAAATGCCAATTTGAAAGTGTACTTTCAGTGTTACATGAAAAGAGCAATAATGAGTACCAGAGGCTTTCCAGGTGGTACAGTGGTAAAGAATCTGCCTGCCAAGGCAGGAGACACAAGAGATGCAGGAAGTTTGATCCCTGGGTCAGGAAGATCCCCCTGGATTAGGAAATGGCAACCCACTCCAGGATTCTTGCCTGGGAAATCCCATGGACAGAGGAGCCTGGCGGAGTGAAGTCCGCGGAGTTGCAGAGTCGGACACGACTGAGCAACTGAGCACAAGATGCCTCACATTCTACAGCAATTGTGGGGTAGAGAGGGATAAGGAAACTGAGAGGTCTGCAAGTCGATTAATGCTATTAAGTATTTTGAAAAAAGGAGAGTGTGATAGACACATGGCTATATGTGTTTATTCCCTTTGCTTTTCAAATAGAAAAATATCTCCTTTCCTCTCAAATATTTACAATGAGCAACAATTAAAAAGATATTGACAGGCAGTTATTGGCAAGTTCACTGAAGTCTTAAGAATCTTCTCTGTATTCATTTTTTTGGGGGGTTTTTGAATAATCATGCATAGTCATTGACTCTCTTAAATCCATCCCATCCCTTATTTAAGTGAACTTTTATTTCTAGATGTTAGCATTATAGTTGTTTGCCTGTTTCCCGGATGTAACTATCACTGAAGGCCCCATTTGCAAAGCTAAGCTGAGCCATCATGACCTGTCTGGGAAGCTACAAAAGAGGACAGTACTCCAAGAGCCCAGCATTGCTTAAAGAAGCCAGAGCAGTAGAAGCTCAAGGGATTTTGCCCAGAGTAGAGCATGTGCTGTGTGTTTAGCCCCACAGCTCGTTATCAGACAGACACCCCCTGACTGTGAGCAATTTTTGTTCCTTGAGGCCTGCTGATACTGGCTATGGTTGTGTCATTGATTTGAACATAATCTGCGTGTTGCATCTTTATTGGATTGCCATGATTCATTTAAAAGGAAATGTTTTTGATCCTTGCTGACTGGCTTTCACAGTGGGGTGGGGTGGGTAGGGGACTGGTGAGCAACCTAGAAAAGAAAATACTTTCAACGTTGCTCTTGAGTTTATGGCTGGAAGGGAGGCCGGCTAAAACACATTAGTCCTTTCGCTATTCAGACGTTTGACTGCTTCAGCTAGCGGGCCTGGCCACATGATCCATTTTCTGTTTCCTGTCCAGCATCTATTTGATGCAATATGCTCCATGTCTCTTTTCATTAACTGAGACCTATATGATGTCAGTTGAGAAAAACAATAGCTGATGTTATGGAATAGGCACAGTGGCATGACAAAGATCTGTTACAAAGGCCTTTTACTTTGTTCCATTGTATGTTTACTATTGTGTTTTATGCCTGCAGTCTGGCTGTATTGAAAGAAAATATTTCAGCTGGGCCCTGCTGGGGTTTTTTTTTTTTTTCACTTGCCTTTGAGATGCTGGATAACAGTGAGCTCCAGTAATGGCAAACTCCTGACATTAACAAATGTGGGACAAGTAACCCCATCGAGGCATATAACAGTCATCATGCAAACACTCTACTTAAGACCAAACCTACAAATGGAAACATAATCTGCTCTCGGGGTACGTGAGGTTTAGATTAACTTTAATGTCACAGATAAAGTACCCTTGATGATGACTGTAAATTATATCCTGGAATGAAGTGAGCATGCATGCTCAGTTGCTCAGTCGTGTCCGACTCTACAACTCTATGGACTGTAGCCTACATGTCCGTGGGATTCTCCAGACAAGAATACTGGAGTGGGTTGCCATTTCCTCCTCCAGGGCATTTTCCCAACCCAGGGATCAAACCCATGTCTCCTGCATCTCTTGCATTGGCAGTTGGATTTCTATACCACTGAGACACCTGGGAAGCCCACAGTGAAATGTGAGGTGCTGCCATGTTAGAGAACCCCAGCAGATTTGATTCTGAAATGGGCGAGGTGACACTGTGTGCTTAAGAAAAGAGGAGGAAGATGAAGCTTTGTTGTTAATTCAAGTTGAAATGTGTATGGAATTTCAAGACTCAGAAGACTAGCACTCTTTCACCTTGCTGCTGCTGCTGCTGCTAAGTCGCTTCAGTCGTGTCCAACTCTGTGCGACCCCATAGACAGCAGCCCACCAGGCTCCTCCGTCCCTGGGATTCTCCAGGCAAGAACACTGGAGTGGGTTGCCATTTCCTTCTCCAATGCATGAAAGTGAACAGTGAAAGTGAAGTTGCTCAGTCGTGTCCGACTTTTTGCGACTCCATAGACTGCAGCCTACAAGGCTTCTCCTTCCATGGGATTTTCCAGGCAACAGTACTGGAGTGGGGTGCCATTGCCTTCTCCATTTCACCTTGCTAGTGCATCTTAAGACCAGATAATACTTTATCCCGTGGTTGCTTGGAGAATTCAAGATTAGTGCCCTTCTGCTGTGTTGTATTAATGAAAGAGATGATAAGAAAACCTAATATTATGGCTAGTCTCAACAATGCTAACAAAACAAAATTAGAACCTGATAAGTAGTTTGAGGGGAGTTACAGAGCTGAAAAAAAGATCCCAGCTTTAATGAGCTACACTAATTGATGGAACTCTGATTTGTGTTGCTTTTAGCAACTGTATTTAATTGTCAAATTAATTGATAAGTACTATCATGGATTACAAATGCATTATCCATGCACAACCATAGCATGCATAAAGAAAGTAACTACTAAAAAAGTTCTACACCTTAAATTTATATTACAGTTATAGAAATTTCTAAGACAGCATGATAAGCAATTACTTGTTAAGGACCAACAATTGACATCACTACTTAAGAGCATGAATGCATTCTAAAGCCATGTAATTAACAATATTAACCTTATTAGCATTTTTTCTCCTTAACTTTTGGAGGGGTGTAGAAAATTTTCCTAAGTGTCAATTTTTTAAAAGGAAAATCTGGGTATTCCTTAACATTAAAAACGATAAGCTCCTAACAGATCATAGCCAGTATGTACTAACAACTCAGGTTTCACAACTGCTCAACAGCTGCTTCCATATTATACAATTCATTCAAAATCCCTTTAGGGGAGGGTCACTTAATCTCCTTAGTGTTTGATCTGTAGATCATTGTGTCTAAACATGTGGGTCTATTATTAGCAAAAACTACACACAAACTTTAAACATCATTCGAAGGGTTAAAATTTTTGTCATGTTTCACTCATGATGTGTTTAGTAAGCAGTCATTCCAAACTCTGCATTTTTTGTAAAACTAGTCTATGAATGAAGATTTTAAAAGTGTTAGTTGTCTTGTTTCTATGGAAACCAGCAGTAATCTACACTGATTACTGAACTCAGGGAAAGTAGAATCAGAAGGTACCATTATGAAGAAGACACCTCTATAAACTATAAAGGTAAATTAGCTGCCGGAAGTAACTGTTTTATGTTCGGTTTATTATCTGTATAAAGTATCCTTCTGTACATAAAGCTCAGTTTATAGGCAATGGGGTACTAAAAGGCTACTTTCCCTTTTCCCAGAAAATGCTTCTATTGAGGCATGAGTGTGTGTGTGTGTGTGTGTGTGTGTGTGTGACTATTTGTATGAGTAAAATAGTACCAACCTGATAGTTTTTAAAAATTGCAGATACCAGTAATGGTCCACTGTATCACTGGTCCAGGGATATAGCATGAGCATGGCTACTTTCCTGTGAATGGCTTTGACACTGACCTGGGGCTGGCTATTCCACGGGATACTCTCCTGAGTTCACTGACAACAAAAGGCTTAGATGTAGAAAACCTTTATTTATGTGCCTGTGCTGGGGAAAACAGGACAAAACGGAAATAATCAGAAAATAAGCGTCTAACCAGTTCATTTAAGGTCAAGTACATCAAAATTTAAGCACTGTTATGGATAATTTATTTTAGTTTCCTTAATAGGGAAGAAACTAGAGGGACAGATCTAGGGATTTTGAGAAATCAATCCCATTTCTAAACCTTGGTTGTAGAGACATCATTATTATGTAAGTGACTCTATTCTTAAATATTTATGACATGGTTTCCATAGCAAACATGATTTCAGGACAGTAGACTCTTTTATTTGAAAATAGACATGAACTTTGAGGCTTCTCAGAATTTTGTGGTATAAAATTCTATATAGGCAAATAATACGCCTGTGGCTCTTAAGTAGTATTCATTAACTATGCTTTAGTTATCCAGAAGTGGCCTCTTGGTTGTCTATGAACCCCTAAAACCATATGTAAAGTTTTGTCTAGGATGAAGCTGGATAAGTTTCGGCAGTTCACCAAGATTTATGTAACTGTTTCTTACCCTGTGACTTAGCTGGTAAGGAATCTGCCTGCAATGAGGGTGATCTAGTTTCAATCCCTGGCTTGGGAAGATCCCCTGAGGAAGGGAAAGACTACCCATTCCAGTATTCTGGCCTGGAGAATTCCGTATAGTCCATGAGGTCGCAAAGAGTTGGACATGACTGAGTGACTTTTTTCACATACTTATGTAACTGGTAGGTAAAATTAAATAGCAGCCACAGATTTTAATGGCTGGTTCAAGAAACCCTGGAGATCCTTAAGACCTTCCACAGGAGTCAAGAGTTCAAAACTGTTTATGTAATAATGCCAAGACATTTTTTGCCTTTCACGATGGCATGGTACACAATTGAGGGTGGGTAAAAGTGATATCCCTCAGCCCCTCAAACCACTTAGGTGAAACTATGCTACTATCCATGTATTTTTCACTGTCATGCAATAACAGTTTTAAAAAAGCCATTTCAATTTATAAGTGATGAAGCATAAAGTTAATTTTATTGACATATACCTCTGAGTATATGTCTTCTTAATATTCTGTGCAATAAAATGAGAAGTGGGCATTATTTGTGATGATATGGAAGTATGATGGTGGTCACAAAGAACATTTGTACAGTTATTTGAAAATAGGAGCATGATTAGATGCCTTTCCCTGCACAAAGCACCATTCTTTCTTTAAAGAATGGATGACAAACTTATAGTTATTCAGATTATGGTATTTGAGACATATTCTCTGAAAAGTGAATGAAATGATCCTGTTAAAGGGAAACAGCTGAAAGTATGTGTATATGTGTGTACTCATTCATGTCCGACTTTTTGTAATCCCATGGACTATAGCCCAACAGGCTCCTCTGTCCATGGAATTCTCCAGGCAAGAATACTAGACTGGATTGACATATCCTTCTCCAGAGGATCTTCCCAACCCAGGGATCGAACCCTGGTCTCCTGTATTGCATACAGATTCTTTACCATCTGAGCCACAAGGGAATCTCCAGATATGTAGCCAATGATAAAATCAGCATATAAAAAGATGCTCAAAATCATATGTCATTCAGTTCAGTTCAGTCGCTCAGTCGTGTCTGACTTTTTGCAACCCCATGAATCACAGCACACCAGGCCTCCCTGTCCATCACCAACTCCCAGAGTTCACTCAGACTCACGTCCGTCGAGTCAGTGATGCCATCCAACCATCTCATCCTCTGTCGTCCCCTTCTCCTCCTGCCCTCAATCCCTCCCAGCATCAGTCTTTTCCAATGAATCAACTCTTCGCATGAGGTGGCCAAAGGACTGGAGTTTCAGCTTTAGCATCATTCCTTCCAAAGAAATCCCAGGGCTGATCTCCTTCAGAATGGACTGGTTGGATCTCCTTGCAGTCCAAGGGACTCTCAAGAGTCTTCTCCAACATCACAGTTCAAAAGAATCAATTCTTCGGGAATTGCAAATTTAAACAATGAGATACTACTACACACATTGAAAGTGAAGTGAAAGTGTTAGTCACTCAGTCATGTCTGACTCTGTGACCCCATGGACTATAGTCCACCAGGCTTCTCTGTCAATAGAATTCTCCAGGCAAGAATACTGGAGTGGGTTGCCATTCCCTTCTTCAGGGGATCTTCCCAACCCAGGGATCAAATACAGGTCTCCTGAATTGCAGGCAGATTCTTTACTGTCTGAGCCGGCAGGGAAACCCACTACACATCTATTAGAGTGATGAAAATCCAAAATACTGACAGCACCAAATGCTGGTGAGGAAAGGGAGCAATAGGAATGCTCATTCACTGCTGTGAAAATGCAAAATGGTGCTGCCAGTTTGGAAAAGGCTTGGAAGAGTTTTACAAAACTAAACATACACTCACCATATGACCCAGCAGTCATACCAAAGGAGTTGAAAACTTACATCCACACAAATATCTGCACATGAATGTTTAATAAGCTTTATTCAGTTGCCAAAATATGAAAGCAATCAAGATGTCTTTCAGTAGGAGAATGGATAAACTGTTGTATATCTAGATGATAGACTGTTATTCATCACTAAAAAGAAGTGACCTATCCAGACATAAAAAAGACACGGAGGAACTTTACATGCATAATATTAAATTAAAGAAGCCATCTGAAAGCCTGCATACTATGTAATTCCACCTATATGACATTCTGGAAAAGATAAAGCTAAGGAGACAGTAAAAAATCAGTGTTTGTCTGGGGTTGGAGGGAGGGAGGGATGGATAAAAAGGTGAAGCACAGAGAAATTTTAGGACAGTAAAACTTTTATATATGATATTATAATAGTAGATACATGTCATTATACACTTGTCAAAATCCATACAATGTACAACACCAAGAATGAATTTTAATGTAAACCATGGATTTGGGGTGAAAATGACATGTAAATAAAGGTTCCTCAATTGTCACAAATGTTCCATTCTGGTGCAGAATGTTGATGGTGGGGGATTGTATGCATTTGTGGGAGCAAGAGATATAGAGGGCCTTTCTATACTTTCTACTCAATTCTTCTGAGAACTTAAAACTTTTCTAAAAAAGATCTATTGAAAATCTCTTATGGGTGAAAAATCCCATATACAACGTCATGCATAATGAAAAATTCCATACAAAAGATAGAATAAGGAACTTTAATGAACTAGGGTACAAAAATTCCTAGGTATGGTTATAGATTCCGCATTGCAGCTCATTTTAGGAAACTACCATTAGTCATTTTTCTCTGTAGTAGCAAAAAGTTTCCACAATTATATGAAACAATTATTAAAATATTCTTTTCTGTTCAACTACAGGTCTGTATGAGGTTTGATTTTCTTTACCACTTCACCCAAAATAAGATGTAAGAGTGTAGCTACCTTCATTTAAAATGTGTTAAATTTGAAAAAAAGTAAAATGTTATTCTTTCCATTAATTGTTTTGAAAAATGTAGCTATTTTTCTTAAAACTCTTATTTTTTATGTGTAAAACATTTGTTATTGTCATTTAAAAATGACTTAATTTTTCATGTGGTAAATATCAATTGGTAGAATCCACATAAACTGAAGCTGTTTGAGGGCCTCAGTATTTATTAAGGGTAGCAAAGTGTCCTGAGACCAAAACATTTGGGAACCTTAAACTGCAGTAGAGTAATGTCTCTTATGCTAGTTGAGATCTGTATTTTGATCATTGAACTTCATATATTTAGATTCCTCATTCCTCATTCTTTTCACTGACTTGGACTTCTAGAAATTGAACAGTTGGTATGAGTTTACCTAATTTAGTTATACTCACCGATGTTTTATACACATGTTCCCCAAGTTGCCTGTAACAAATCCTGTCCAATTGTATGGTTGTTTATTCTCCTAACTTGTTGTAGCAAGAAGATATGTGTATCCTTCTTCAAATTATGAAATCCAAAAGTTAGTGCTTTTGGAAAAATAAATCTCATTTTTATTTCTCCAGGAAGATGATGTATCTTCTACTTAGTATATTGGTCCTTTTGCATATTATGAAGATAGATAAGCATTAATGTAAATTCAATTGACTAGTTTATATCATGGAGCACAATATATAAGGAGACAAAATTCTACTGTCTATACAAAATGAACAGAAAATCCAAACAAATGACTAATATGTCAGTCAACAGTCAGTATTAATAAGTATATTGTGACCAAAAGTAGGGACTATTTTTAGACAAAATACATCATGCATTCTACAAAATCATAACAAAAGATGTATGTTTTTTCTAGCCACCTTGATTTAATTTAATCATTCCATAGTTAAAGAGAAAATGGCTCTCAGGTGAAAACTATCCATTTAAGATTTTCAATAATTGTCCAAGTGTCATCATTGTTTATTGAACCACAAGAGCACAGAAGACCCAGGTGAAAGTCTGAGTTCTCCTTCCTTCATTAGAGATCCTAATTGTTTCACAGCATTTTTTTTGTATATGTGTGTGATTGTGACACCACATGAACTGTACCTGTTAGGTCAGATTCTTAATGCAACCAATTTGCAGTTCAAAAGCACTGAACTTTATCTACTGGTGAGCCAGCTGGTAAAGAACCTGCCTGCAATGTGGAAGACCTCAGTTCGATCCCTGGGTTGGGAAGGCCCCCTAGAGAAGGGAACAGCTGCCCACTGCAGTATTCTGGCCTGAAAGAATTCCATGGACTATGTAGTCCATGGGGTTGCAAAAAGTTGGACACAACTGAGCGACTTTCACTTTCACTTTATCTACTAATCAATCACCCCGTGTAGTTATTGAAGTTTAGTGCATTTTTTCTATTTCATGTCTTTTCTGATTTCGTATTAGCTTAGAGGAAAAACTGCTTCAGCATAGTATTAGTTTTTTTGTATGTGAGTTTTCCTATTAGCATATTCTGAAATAGCTTATTGATACTCAGTAAAGTATAGTAGAATGTAAGTGATAGAATGGACCTTAAGTTTCTCCTAGGTCAACACTCATATTTTTGCAGGTGGCATGTGACTTAATGAGTGCCATAGAAATAATTGAGAAATCAAGGGAATTCCAGAAAAACATCTACTTCTACTCCATTGTCTATGCTAAAGCCTTTGACTGTGTGGATCCCAGCAAACAGGAAAACTCCTAAAGGGATGGGAGTACCAGACCCCCTTACCTGCCTCCTGAGAAACCTGTATGCTGGTCAAGAAGCAATAGTTGGAATCTTACATGGAACAACTGACTGGTTCAAAATTGGGGAAGAAGTATGACAAGGCTGTATATTGGCACCCTGTTTATTTAACTTCTATGCAGAGTACATCAGGCAAAATGCCAGGCTGGATGACTCACAAGCTGGAATCAAGATTTCTGGTAGAAATATCAACTACCTCAGATATGTAGATGATACCATTCTAATAGCAAAGAGGGAAGAAGAACTAGAGGGCCTCTTGATGAAGGTGAAAGAGGAGAGTGAAAGAGCTGGCTTGAAACTCAACAGTCACAAAACTAAGATAATGGCATCTGGTCCCATAGCTTCATGGCAAATAGATGGGTAAAAAGTGGAAACTGAGACAGATTTTCTTTTCTTGGGCTCCAAAAATTATTGTAGATATTGACCACTGCCATGAACTTAAAAGATGCTTGCTTGCTCCTTGTAAGAATAGCTATGACAAACCTAGACAGCGTATTCAAAAGCAGAGATGTCACTTTGCCAGTAAAGGACTGTATAGTCAAAGCTATGGCTTTTCAGCAGTCATGTATAGATATGAGAGTTGGACCGTAAAGAATGCTGAGTGCCAAAGAATTGATTCCTTTGAAATGGGGTGCCGAAGAAGACTCTTGAGAGTCCCTTATACTGCAAGGAGGTAAAACCAGTCAATCCTAAAGGACGTCATCCCTGAATTTTCATCGGAACGACTGTTGCTGAAGCTGAAGCTTCGATACTTTGGCTACCTGATGGGATGAGCCCACTCTTTGGAAAAGACACTGATACTGGGAAAGATTGAAGCCAAAAGGAGAAGGGGTGGCAGAAGATGAGATCATTAGATAGTTCACTGACTCAGTGGACATGAATTTCAGCAAACTCTGGGAGACAGTGAAGAATAGGGAAGCCTGATGTGCTGCAGTCCATGGGGTCACAAAGAGTCAGTCAGACAAGACTTAGTGACTGAACCATATCAACTGCAGAAATAATTAATAAGCATAGAAGATTAGAACCTGGGCTAAAATCTGTTTGCTGTTTTTATTCTAGACAGTGATTATTAGGTTAGTTGTGGAAAATATTCAACATTTACTGGAAAGCATTATCAGTAAAGGGAAATTTTAGTTTTAATAAACAAATCATAGACATATACCCAGATTTTAGAGTGACATGGAATGTAAAAGCTTATCAAATGTATGTGAGACACAGTCCATGACTTATCTTCAAATGGAGAGATAAGACATGTGCCCTGCACGTGATGAATTGAAATGTGGTTGGTAATTATCAGAAGCATTTTAAGTATGGTTTCAAGCAGAAATCTGGAATACCCACTCCAGTATTCTTGCTTGGAGAATTCCATGGACAGAGGAGCCTGGCAGGCTACAGTCCATGGGGTGGCAAAGAGTCTGACATGACTGAGCGACTATCACTCCAGGCAGAAATAGCTGCTTCACACTGAAAGAGCTTTACACTGAATAGGCCTGCCACTTGGCACTGTCGCATATTAGAATATGCATCCTCCAAACCAAAAGCAGCCTCTGGAGCAGAGATACAGAGAGAGAAAATACTTCACTGTGATGCAGCACTGCCTGGGTAGAACCACCATCTTCATGTGATGGAAGGTGGTAGAATCTTTCTAGGAGGCAAGCCTTCATCCTCAATAACTGTTCTTAAGCCGAGTGCATGAGAAATAATTGAAATATAAAAATAAGAGTTCTCAAGGAAGAAGTGGGCATCTTTATGCATCCAGACCTCAAGGGACAGCAGTAGTATTGGAGCCACAGAAGAGGATTCTGGGGATGACTCTGGAGACCATTGCCTGAGCCATATTTGTTAAGGGTTTCATCACCAATTTCTTAATGAGGAGGAGAAAGACAGTAAGCATCTACTTGGATTTTTCATATTCACTGTCTATAAATCTGATATCAAAGGATATAATTATCATTGTATATTGTGGGCTTAGGTAATATCAACTGAGCCTTGTGTTGTGAAAAACTCTTCCTGTTTTTGAGGTAGATAGGTATTTGATTGGATCAGTGGATTTGTCTGAATATTTGAGTCAGGATTCGGGAACTTAGGATGGCCAGAGACAGATAGGAGCTAGTCCTGCCCGTTCTGAATCACTGGTCCAAGTCCTCTTTATATGAACCCCTGACTAGAGAATCCAATTTGTTCAGTGTTACCTCTGTGAAGCTCTGCTGCAGTGTGAATTAGCCCAGGGTTCATTGTTTTGATAATTTCATGCTTCAGCAGAATATCATGAATTGCAAGCATACAGAAAACTGCTTTTCAATTTGCAAAGAAACCCCTCAATGGGATCTTAGCAAACCCTTTGTAACACTCCGAGAAGAACTTCCTTTTACATAACAAAGCATTATTTCCAAGATTTAATTTTCTCATTGCTTTTCGTTTTCTGTAAAGACTGCTTGATACAAAAGGTCAAGGTATCAGCAAAACATAGACAGATTTTTGCTGAATGACATAAACCTGTCAGAATGCTGAGCTTTGATGTTCCATTAAGTGATCGATGTAGATTACTGACTTTTGGCTAAATGCTACTCAACCAGATAAGGTCAATACCTGTTAGTTCATTGGTGGAATAATTAATCAATCAATACAGGATGCTTGAAGTCAGGGAGAATTATTGCCAGGCTTGTATCTCCGGCTTTGGTCACAGAAATTATTTAAAAACATCCTTGCAGCATTAACCCCCTCCATGCAGGGTTTACTGTAACATTATGTATCCAGGGAAAAGGAAGAAAAAAATTCCAGTGAGCAGTACTTCTTGTAACCTTGAGCTCCCCAGAAGGAAAAGCCTCTAACAAGCTGAGAGCACCATCATTAGTTCTTCCTTTCACATCATCACACTCTGCTTGTAAAATAATTACATGCAATTTTTCTATTTTACAGTTGGACCACATGACTCCCTGTTCTTTTGCACAGCAACTCACCCCTCCCCCAGACTGCCTGGCTGAAGGCTGGAACTGCTCACCTTTAAACATCTCAGCCGGCGGCTTTTATGGTAGCTGGTTACAATATTTCCTAACAGCTAAAATATATTCCATTTGGTTAGTAGGAAAATTCTGTCTCCTCACTATTTTCTGTTTCCAGTGCAACCAAATTTTTTCTTTGAAATGCACTAGGCCAGGATTCTTTGTATTTTTCAAAGTTGCAAATGTTGCCATTACCTTGAACTTGTGAGTTTGGAACAATTGGTAACACTTCTTGCTAGAGGATTGACTGGTTCTAATTATCTGCTGGTTCATGTTCTGTGGGAACAAAGTATTTTTTCTGTATAACTTACAAATTACTATTAATTTTTTGCAGAACTAATGATAATGGTTTTATTCATTTAAATAATTATGATATGTTTAGAATGAGCCAAGCATAGTCACAATCTTTCCTCTCAAGGAACTGAGACATTTAACCAACATCTTGGCTTATTCTGGTTTTCACATCACTTCTTTGTCTCTTGCTATCACTTAATGCGTCCACATCCTGTGAAGTAGATTGTAGGAGGCTTATTATTGCTATATGTCAGTTGGGAGAAGCTAAGTCACATAAGGCTTATTTCCTTAAAATCACATGTTTAGTAAATACTTGGAAACAGAATGCAGAATTGCTAGATCTTCAGGAATCTAGTGTGAAACTACTGACAGGTTTTGCTCAGGTTATGTATATGCAATACCCCTAAAATGATACAACGTGACTGTCTCTGCTAGCCATTAGGTCCCTTTGTGGGAAGTCAATCTTTGTTCATGTAAAACACAAGAATTAGAGAAAAAGAAAAGAAGAAAAGTTAAAATATTATTACCTGTCCTCAACAACCATGCCTAGCTAAGCTCTGTCTGGATGAGCTGTGAATGCCTGTGCCTGCATACTGCCCACTTGCCTGCACCCACATCAAGTCACCCACATCAACAACAATCAGAAGCAGAACCAAAGGGCTTCCCTCAAATGAGTTGACAGCGTCAGCTTTAGATTTGAGGTAGGAGTGGGAATTGAGTTTCTCGGAGTCCTCAGTAGGCTGGTGGGAAAGTGACCCCAGGGTCGGGCCTGCCCATGGTTGGGGAAGCACAGGTGTGCGCGTGGGTGTCCTAGGAAACAGGTGTGCATGCCCTTCTCCAGGGTTGGGTGGGATCATCCAGGAGCAAGATCGCTGAACTGGACTCCTCAGGAAGGTCTGGCATTTCTGTCTCCATGCCTGCCCACATACTTTCATGTATGACTATTATGTGAATCGTGCCCCCTGAAGTGTGGGGCTTCATGACAGTGCTTCCTCTGAAACCTCTGTTTTCAGTCAGTTGCTCTCAAGGCTTATCTCACATCTTTGCTAATCCTGTCATTCCTAGGTGGCGTCTATAGTGTTTTCTCTGTCGGGGTGTTTTCTGTGTCACGTTAGTACTGCAGATGTAGCTGTGCTTTCTGGGCCTGAAAAGAATGACAGTTTCCACTAGCCAGCTTTCAGAGCACCCCCTCTGCAGGCCCCCACAATGACAGGTGAGAAGCCAGACTGTCCTGAGACCATCAGGCCAGAGAGGCCATTGGTTGCCTATCCCATCTGAGTCCAGCTTTTTAGCCATTCTTGCTAAGTCATTAGGAAAGTGGAACAGCCCTGGGCAAGTGCTGTGGGTAACCCAACCTCTGTCCCCCAGCGACCTCTGGAGGCCAAGTAGAAGGCAGCTCATGCTTGAGGGCTACTGAGACACAGGAGATATGGGTTTGATCTCTGGGCCAGGAAGATCCCTGGAGTAGCAAATGGCAATCTACTCCAGTATTTTTGCCTGGGAAATCCCATGGACAATGGAGTCTGGTGGGCTTACAGTTCATGGGGTTGCAGAGTCGGACACAACTGAATGACTGCACACACATGCATGCTGGGCTTAGACTCAGCATTCCAGACTGTTCTGCTTGCAGGCCTAATGTGCCCCTGAGCCTAGAGGAAGTCTTCACACTCAAGTGCAGTGGGGGCACCAGGAAGCTGAGTGCATGCTGAGTGCCCAGGGGAAGGGTGGGGCTGGCAGAGTCTGCTGCAGCAAGTAGTATCTTCAAAAGGAGTTTTAGGGAAAAGATACCTCTGTTACTTGTCGAGCCTGATTTTTTTTTTTGGCAAACGTGCCAGGCACGTGTGTTTGTTTTTATTCCCCACTCCCAGGGACTTAATTCCTTAAGGCCTACCGTAAGTAGCATCTGTCCCTAGAGGCCTTCTCTGACCTACCACAGGCAAGATTAGTCCTTCTGTAATCCGTGATATGAGCTTCCCAGGTGGTTCAGTGGTGAAGAATCTGCCTGTCAAGCAGGAGACCTGGGTTCAGTCCCTGGGTCAGGAAGATCCTCTGGAGAAGGAAATGGCAACCCACGCCTGTATTCTTGCCTGGAAAATCCCATGGACAGAGCAGCCTGGTGGGCTGCAGTCCATGGGATCACCAAAGAGTCAGACACAATTTTGATAAATCAGTAACAACAACAATTCGTGATATCCTAAAATCCACATCTAAAGTGCTGTTTTATTATATTTTGCCATAGTGTAGTGTCAGTCTGACAATCCCATGACTGTCTTTACTATGTCCAAAGTCCAGTAGGGAAATAGACTGACTGTGTCTTACAGATCTTTTTAATTTACCATGCGTGCTCAATCGCTCAGTCATGCCCAACTCTGTGACCCCATGGACTGTAGCCTGCCAGGCTCCTCTGTCCATGAGATTCTCCAGGCAAGAATACTGGAGTGGGTTGCCATGTCCTTCTTCAGGGGATCTTCCCGACCCAGGGATCAAAACCAGGTCTCCTGTATTGCCAGGCAGGTTCTTTACCACTAGCACCACCTGGGAAACCCAATTTACCATACTGGAACCTAATCTGAGGTTTGAGAAGTGACACACAGAAGATGCTTGAGATTTATTTATTGTATTACTGAAATAAATTTTTCAGTTGACTTATGCCTTTCTACACATGCTTACATTTATTAAAAAAGCAAGCAGGATATTTCCTATACATTCTAATTTAAACATGTTTCTAATAAAAACCCATTGCATTGAGTGGACTATATTTCTTTGACAGATATATTCTAGTGAACTAGGCAAACAGCAAAGAAAGTAAAAACAAATATTTTCCAAAATTCTTGGTGGTCTCCTAGTTCTCATGAGGTTTTTGGTGAAATGATAAAAACATTGCAGGGCAGCTTAGGTCCTTGGGAAATGTACTCTAGGTCTGTTTGAGAGTTGGTATATCTCAAAATAATTTTGAATTATTCTATTTCTTGGCTTATCTCAAAATAATTTTGAATTATTATTTCAAGTAATATATGCAGCAAGAAGGGGATTTCCTGGCTGCTCCGTGGTAAAGAATCTGCCTGCTAATGCAGAAGACTTGGATCCAAAGATCCCCTGGAGAGGGAAATGTCAACTTATTCCAGTATTCTTGTCTGGAAAATTCCATGGACAAAGGAGCCTGGCTGACTATAGTTCAAGGGGTCACAAAGAGTCGGACACGACTTAGCGACTAAGCAACAACAACATGTACCAAGAAAATATTATTTGGAAGATCATGAATGTATTCCTTGAGAGATTCCAAACTCCTATGAAAAAATAAGAAAAATTCCTATGATGTCAATGAATTGGTAATCATTTCTCACTCCTTAGTATATAAATAAGGCCATTTTGATTGGGTTATTTTTGCAACACAGAAAATGGTCATAAACGTGAAGAATAGGGCTTTGGCTTTTTAATGATGTGTGGTTAGAATTCTACAAGTATCATGGCTACAAACAGCATGCCATGAGTCCTCAGTACCTCAGCTGGGTAATAGTAAACTTTCTAATGTGGGGCTGTCTCAAAGCAGTCTCTCTCTCTCTTTTTTTTTTT
The DNA here is from genome assembly GCF_042477335.2 of Ovis canadensis. Taxonomy (NCBI): domain Eukaryota; kingdom Metazoa; phylum Chordata; class Mammalia; order Artiodactyla; family Bovidae; genus Ovis; species Ovis canadensis. The sequence continues at coordinate 39,520,842 of NC_091260.1, forward strand.
GGTCCCATTATTAGTGTATCGACTTTCAAAATCAAGTATAAAAGAGAGAAAAATAACTCCTCTTCATCCTTCCTACCTAACAAGCTGGTGCCAAGTCCTAATAGGCAGTGTTGCACACATTGTCTCGGCCATTCCCCCAGTCTTCTCTTAGTATCTTAGCATGTCCATTTCTTATCCTTGTGTCATTGTTCATACAGCCTCCTTGCCTAGATTTCCTTCTTCCTGTTGAGCTGCTGGTTTTTGTCCTCTCCTGAAGAGTCACTTCAAGCAGCATCTCATGCAGAAGCCAGATACAGTGAGAGGCTATGCCTCAGTGCTTTCATAATATCTTCATGTAACTTTGCACTTACCAAATTTCTCACAGATCTTTTTTTTCTTTCATTCTGTAATACTCACTCATTGTAAGTATATAGTTCAGTGATCTTAGTAGATTATAGAGTTGTATAACTATTATCACCCCATAAGTTCCTTTGTCTCATCTGTCAATTTCTGCCCTCACCCCCAGCCTAGATTGATCTCTTTCTTTCTGCATAGATTTGACATTTACCCCTTTGCATTTCATATACATGAAACTATATAATATGCAGCATTTTGCAGAGTACAATCGTGTGAAATGCCAGATTGGATGAATCATAAGCTAGAGTCAGAGATTGCTCAGAGAAATATCAACAACCTCAGATATGCAGATGATACCACTCTGATGGCAGAAAGCGAAGAGGAAATAAAAAGTCTCTTGATGAGGGTGAAAGAGGAGAGTGAAAAAGCTGGATTGAAACAACATTTAAAAAACTAAGATCATGGCATCTGGTCCAATCACTTCATGGCAAAAACATGGGGAAAAGTGGAAACAGTGATAGATTTTATTTTCTTGGGCTCCAAAATCACTGTGGATGGTGACTGCAGCCAGAAATTAAAGGATGCTTGCTCCTTGGAAGGAAAGCTATGATAAATCTAGACACCATATAAAAAGCAGAAACATCACTTTGCCAACAAAGGTCCGTATAGTCAAAGGTATGGTTTCCCTAGTATTCATCCACAGATGTAAGAGTTAAACCATAAAGATGGCTGAGCCCCAAAGAATTGATGCTTTTGAACTGTGGTGCTGAAGATACTCTTGAGAGTGTATTGGACTGCAGGGAGATCAAGCCAGTCAATCCTAAAGGGAATCAACCCTGAATACTCATTGGAAGGACTGATGCTGAAGCTGAAGCTCCACTACTTTGGCCACCTGATGCGAAGAGCTGACTCACTGGAAAAAAAAACCCTGATGCTGGGGAAGATTGAGGGCAGAAGAAGAAGGGGATGGCAGAGGATGAGATAGTTTGATAACATCACTGACTCAATGGGCATGAATTAGAGCAAACTCCAGGAGATAGTGGACAGAGGAGCATGGCGTGTTATAGTACATGGGGTCACAAACAGTCAAACAGGACTAAAGGACTGAACAGGACTGAACGACTGAACTAACAGGACTAAAGATCTTCCACTTAGCATTTTTTTGCATGTTCACTCATTCTATAGCATGTACCAATAATCTGTTCTGTTTTATTGTTCTACTGTGTCCCATTTTATAAATATACCACATTTTGTTTATAAATTCACCAGATGATGGACATTTGGCTTCACTTTATGGCTATTGTGAAAATGATGCTGTGAATATCCACATAAAATCTCTGGATGGATGCCTAGGAGTGGAATTGTTGATTTGTACAGTAAATTTGTATTCAACGTTGTAAGAAACTGTCAAACTGTTTTGCACAGTGATGTATCATTTTACATTCCCACAAGCAAGGCAGGAGGATTTTAGCCAGTTTCGTTGTATCCTCCACATTTGCTATTATTTGTCTTTTCAGAATAACCATCCTAGTGGGTGTGAAGTGGTCTTTCATTGTGTTTTAAATATGCATTTCCCTAATGACTTATGTTGTTGAACATAATTTTAATGTTATTAGGCAATCTTGGTAAAAATTTTTTTTATATCATTAGCTCATTTTTTGAGTTACTTGTCTTGAGTATTTATCTTGAGCTTGTCTTCTTATTATAGAATTGCAAGGGTTCTTCTTGTATTCCAAATACAAATTGTTGGTCAGATATATACTTTGAAATACTTTCCCCCAGTCAGTGTATTATCTTTTTACTTTCTTCATGGTTCGTTTTGAAATAGTTAAAGTTTATCTCATTGAAAATAATTGTTTTGTGAGTCAGTCTTTCCTACTAATATTTTTTTTGAGGACAAACTCTGGGCACATGTATTAATATGTCCACTTACTTGCACAGTGTTCACAAAGAATTATTAACAACCCACTTGTGTTAAGCAACATTCCAAGTTCTTTGAGTGGGTTAATCCCTTTATTCCTTACAGGAGTCCCATGAAATAGATGTTAAAACTGAAGTTCAGTAAGAAAACTGGAGTTACTCCCAGATTGCAAAGAGAAAGTAGGAGGACTGGGATTCTGATGGTGGAACCCAGACCCTTGATCCCCAGGCTGCTCAGCCTGTTATTAGTATTTCCATGGAGACCATTAGAATCAGAGAATGAAGGCTGTATTTTCCACCTATTTACTAATGATATTTTAAACATTATCATATAGTCTTCAGAGTCAAAAAATAAAATAAAATTTAAATCTTGTGGGAATTAGAAGGGGCTTCCCAGCTGCCTTCCCTCATAGCTCAGTTGGTAAAGAATCCACTTGCAGTGTGGAAGACCTGGGTTTGATCCCTGGGTTGGGAAGATCCCCAGAGAAGGGAAAGGCTACCCACTCCAGATCATGGCCTGGTGAATTCCATGGACTGTATAGTCCATGGGGTAGCAAAGAGTCGGACACAACTGAGCGACTTTCACCTTTCACTTTCACTTTTCCCAGGTGGGGCTAGTGGTAAAAAAAACTTGTCTGCCAATGCAGAAGACATGAGATGTGGGTTCTATCCCTGGGCCAGGAAGATCCTCTGGAGGAGGGCATGGCAAACCACTCCAGTATTCTTGCTTGGAAAAGCCCATGGACAGAGGAACCTGGTGAGCTATAGTCCATAGGGTGACAGAGTCGGACACGACTGAAGCGACTTAGCACACACACATGGGACTTAGAACCAGAAATAGAATTACCACTAAATTAAATATGATGAGCAAGTACAAGGACCCGTTTGGTCACCAGGATTTCAGGTGTTCAGATTGTCTTTCCTTTGTTAACAGTAACAATGTGAAATGTTGGAGCAATGTCCTTTCGGAGAGCAGCCGTTGTGGGTAAATAAACCTGGCTAAATGGCTCTCACATCCCTTATGAGGTGGTTGAACCTGTTCCATAGTATGGTTTTGAGAAATAAATAACAGATGTTAATAAAAATGTATCATGCTTTGTAAATATCAGCTGAAAAATATGATTAATAGTATCTTATTATCAGGGTAAGGAGGAAATGAAATGATTTGTATAACGTACTTTGCTAGTGTTTGCTAATAATTTCTGTAGTTTCTATGAGCCACAGATCACTTTCTTTCCATCCTGCTTTCAGTATCCTTGATTGGATAAGCACAGTCATTGTATATATTTATTCAAATATACTTACTTTTAGTAAACACCTTTACAAAGCTTGCATAGAGACTGTCCAGTCAAGTAGTCTGATCTATATAGGTGAGCATTTTTGAAAAGTTTATGAAATAAAAGCTTTGGCAAAAAAAACTCCACCTTCCTATTCCTTAGACTTGCAGTTACCTAAATAAAATGCTGATATTTAGGATTACTAGTTTTGTTTTTGTTTAATATAGTCTTACAAAAGTATATTAGAATAAAGGCAATGTTGGTTAAAGTTAGACAAAGATTACTAGGTTTTTATTTTTATTCTAGTAATTATCAAATCAGGGTAGATAACTGATGTTTTCCTTAATATGGTGGATTTACTTTTTCAAAACACACATGAACCTTCATGAATATTTATTATGTATAGCTTCTTTTATTATAGTTTTTCAGCTTTGTTGAGGTATTACTGATGAATAAATAGCATATATATTTAAATTATACAATGGAATTTTTTAAAAAGGTGTACAATGTGATGAGTTAATATATGCATACACTGTGAAATAATTACCATAAGCTAGCTAACACATTCATCACCTCACATAGTTACTATTTGTGTATGTATGTGTGGTAAAAATACTTAAGATTCATTCTTAGCAAATTTCATGTATATAATACAATATTATTAACTATAATCACCATCAGTTTCAGTTCAGTTGCTCAGTTGTGTCTGACTCTTTGCAGCCCCATAGACTGCATCATGCCAGGCATCCCTGTCCATCAAAAACTCCTAGAGTTTACCCAAACTCACGTCCATTGAGCCCGTGATGCCATCCAACCATCTTACCCTCTGTTGTTCCCTTCTCCTCCTGCCTTCAATCATTCCCATCATTGGGGTCTTTTTGTGTATTAGATCCCAGAATTTATTCATCTTATAACTGAGAGCTATAGCTTCTTATAATGACATCATTATTTCTTACATGCTCTTTGTTTTCTTGTTTCATCTTACAAATATTTCTGGACTATAAACCATACATATTTAATAGACTATCAGACAAAATTTTATAACATCACAGTGTTTTCTTTATTCATGCAGATTACACCAATTATTGGAGAAAGTTAAATTTTCCTAAGTGGTGTTATATTTCACCTTTTTTTTAAAGATGAGCTGCAATTAATTCCAGAAATAACTATTTTCCTCATATTTATCAGGGAAATATAGATATGATCATCTATATTAATTATTTAAAAGCTTTAATTATATAATAATGCCTATTGTCCATAATGTTTATTGTTTATAAGCTTTAAGTATATAATAATTTATATTTCAATAATAAAACTCCATGAACACAAATGCAGATATTTAGATAGGTATATTTTATTCAGTCAATTCATAAAGACATTCTTATATCTTAATGAAAATTCAGAATGGATAACTTTTAGAACAAAAAAAGGAAGTTACATAATATATAAACTTTCACAGGGTCTTAGAACATGTAATTTATTGTGCAGATAATAGACCTTCATTATTCATCAGTTTTCTTAAGCAGTGTTAAAACTTTAAGAAATGCAACATATATTCTACCTGCTTTCATTTAAAATGGGAAGAAATAAAAATATAAGGCCATTACTGTGATGGGTGAGGAAAAGACCATTTCTAAACATCAAAACACATATGTCATAAGTCTGTAAATCTAAGAACAGACATACTAGAAAAGTTACCACACTGGAAATTATGTCCCACTAGAATCAGAAATACATGTGAGTACAGCTTTATATTTCACAAGCCCTATTATAATATTATTGTGGAAAATTGGCTACTTTTTTGCTGCCCAAGGCTTTCATAAGAGCTCAAACCTTTGAACAGTGACAGTTAAGCCCCTTAAGGAAATGTGTGTGTGTGTGTGTGTGTGTGTGTGTGTGCGCTCTCAGTCGTTCAGTAGTGTCCGACTCTTTGCAACCCCATGGACTGTAGCCCATGATGCTCCTCTGTCAATGAGATTTCCCAGGCAAGAATACTGGAGTGGGTTGCCATTTCCTCTTCCGGCGTATCTTCTGGCCCCAGGGATCAAACCTTCATCTTTTGTGTCTTGTGTATTGGCAAGTGGATTCTTTACCACTGAGCCACCTGAGATTGATAGTAAAATAGCTGATGGCTAGGGCTAGATAGCATATTGAAAAGCAGAGACATTACTTTGCCGACTAAGGTCCGTCTAGTCAAGGCTATGGTTTTTCCAGTGGTCATGTATGGATGTGAGAGTTGGACTGTGAAGAAAGCTGAGCGCTGAAGAATTGATGCTTTTGAACTGTGGTGTTGGAGAAGACTCTTGAGAGTCCCTTGGACAGCAAGGAGATCCAACCAGTCCATTCTGAAGGAGATCAGCCCTGGGATTTCTTTGGTAGGAATGATGCTAAAGCTGAAACTCCAGTACTTTGGCCACCTCATGCAAAGAGTTGACTCATTGGAAAAGACTCTGATGCTAGGAGGGACTGGGGGCAGGAGGAGAAGGGGACAACAGAGGAACTCTGGGTGTTGGTGATGGACAGGGAGGCCTGGTGTGCTGCGATTCATGGGGTTGCAAAGAGTCGGACACGACTAAGCGACTGAACTGACTGACTGACTGAGGGATCACCTCCCTGGGCTTTGACTTTCACCTTGCCAGTAAGCTAACCCTTTGACTCCTCGAGGGTACCTGGGGAGAAATGGAGCATATTCCCACACACAGAGGTGAGGTGGCAGGATTTGGAAAGCTTGTGCGTGAAGTTGCAGGCTTATGTTCTGCTTTCACTTTGCCACTGATACCAAACAAGTCCGAGTCCAAACTTGGGAAATAAAAGACCTAAAATGCTATTCAGTATGACAAATATTATCCTTTCTGTGCATTCTATTCTCCATGCAGAAAATATGTCCCACGTAAGAGATGACTTAGAAAGTTCAAAATACTGGTCATTTACTCCTCTGTTAAATGTTGGCATAAAATATCATTAAATGATTGAATGATATATTGAAGAAAATTAAATGTATATTTGAAACTTTCTAAAATCCAGTTTTTTAATTTATGTTTTAGAATCTTAATAGTTTCAATTAACTAATATTTTAATGGTGGTAGAGTTTGACTAAATAAACTTCACATAACTGGAAATGGACTTGATAGCCTTCCCCCAGTCCTTAATGAAACTTATTTATTAAAATCAGTCATACAGGTCATTTTATACAACAGGCCATTATATATTAAGGGGCTAGATTGTGCTACGGTCTTAGGAAAGCTCCCAAGTCTAAATTTTTTAACGTGGTGGAAGGTGATTTCTTATTTATGTGAAGTCTGCTATCAAACCAGGTGACTGTTCTGAGAATCTCTTTACTCATGCTGAGGGCTCTTCTCTCTGTCTCCTCCTATCCCCTCTCCCAATACATGGAACGTAGTGGACTACCCTGAATACATTGCCTCCTTAGTTGATGCATCAGAAGAGTCAGTTGATGGTCTTCTTTGTTTTAGCCTGGATTTCATGTCACTTCCACCCACAACTTATTGCCTAGACCTAGTCTTGTGACCTTGTTTAACTGCAGGTTGGTGAGAAATGCCTGTCAAGGGAGAAGAACTGGATAGTAATTTTTTTTTTTTGTCTAGCCATATTTTTGGTCCCCAACATGAGAATTGTGCTGCCTGAATATGCAAGACTTACAGTGGCCTTCCTTGGCCGACAGAAAGCCATGCAAGTTCTTAGAGCATGTGTGCATGCGTGCTAAGTCGCTTCAGTTGTGTCCGACTCTGTCATCCTGTGGACAATAGCCCTCCAGGCTCCTCTGTCCATGAGAGTTTTTAGGCAAGAATACTGGAGTGGGTTGCCATTTCCTCCTCCAGGGCATCTTCCCGACTCAGGGATTAAACTCACATCTCCTATGTTGCAGGCAGATTTTTGCCTGCTGAGCCACCACAGAAGCCTTACCTAAGAGGTTTCCACTCTGAATTGGATATATCTTCCCTTTTATTCCTCTGGGTACACTGTAGAAGTCTAAAGTTGTTGTAGGCTCTATTCTACCTCTCTCTCTCTTTAGTCGCTAAGTCGTGTCCAACTCTTCTGACCCCATGGACTGTAGCCTGCCAGGCTCCTCTGTCCATGGGATTCTCTAGCAAAGAGTGGAGTGGGTTGCCATTTCCTTCTCCATCTACCTCTACCTTTCTCATCAGCCTCTTATCCAAAGAGATCCCTGCTTCCATTTCCCAATAAGAATAATATTAGCCATCAATTTATCTGTCAGCGGAAGAGGAAGAACAGCCAAACTTGCTCTTCTCTAAACAAACTTCTCTGATTAACCACCATCATTGACACTTGAGAACCAGTTTTTTGCATCATGCTCAACAACATAAGATGTGGAATTTTCTAGGTCAGTCCAGGGCAGAGGCTACTTATGGAGAGGTAATTTGCCATGCATGGGCCCTAATGTTGTTTACTATATTCTATGTTACTCTGACATATAAGTGGAGTAACTTTCCATCATTCAGAAATATGTAAAAATTTCTGGTCTAGTGATTTTAAAAAATAATTTTACTGTCATTTTGACAAAACATCAGGAGGTGAGTGCAGAAAACTTATATCCTCAAGCCTCCATTATGAATCAAGAATTATCACTCCCTTTTTTTAATTTTGTAAACATTACTCATTCTTGAGACTATAGCTCAAATGACATTTCAAGTGTTCCCTCTCCAAGTTTAATTAGCAGCTCTATCTTTGTTGTTGGAAAACTTGGTTTATATTCCATTAAATCACTTGCCACTTGGCCTAGTGATCTGTCTCTGCTTATCTTTCTTACTTACTGACTTGAGAGTTTTTGAAGGTAAAGACTATGCTATCTTTGTTTCTAAATACTTCTATGCCTAATACCATAGCTCGCTAGGATTATATCTATGAAGTGAGTCCATTTACAAAAGAGTATTCAAAATCCCAGGCCTTAAACTTCTGCTTTATGCAATCAAGGTCCATATAAGTAAGTTTTTTATCTCTAGAAATTTTGTGTACATTTTGAAAGCTTATTCAGCATATGGAAATCTATAAAACTATTTATTTAATAATTCTAAGAGTACAGTAAATTTGTGTGTGTGTGTGCATGCTTTTACTTTCAAAATAAATCTATAAGTGGAAAGTTAAGCCTCTAATTGAACAGTATAAATGTGATATCATTACTGCTTCATACCAACCATTCAATTTTTAAAAAATACACTTCTGTAATATTATAGTAAAGCACTGAATGACAGGATTTTCACAATGTAGAAAGTAACTCTGAAAACCTTTTTGTTATTTATGTACATCTTTTCTAGGCTTTGAACCTATTTTATACTTGTTTATTAATATTTTTTATCATAGAAATAGAATTCAAGTTCTAAAGATGATTGAATTTGTGATAATTAAGGACACTTTTATTTCTATGCTCAAAAATGTTAGTTCTAGTTCTGCATGTTACTATTGTAGGTGGACACACCTGTTATCTAAATTATGCGATTTATCCAGTTGAAGAGGCTTCTTGTAAGTAAATAACATGAAAAATTTTCATATTCTTACATATAATAAGACCATGTAACAACTTTGCTCCAATTTTTTAATTAAATAGCATATTAAGTCACTTTTCCCCAGTGACTTAAAGTGGAATAACCTGAGATAAATGAATCATATAATTCATGATTAGGTTGTTTAGTCGTTCAGTCGTGTCCAACTCTTTGCGACCCCATGGATTGTAGCCCTCCAGGCTCCTCTGCGTATGGGATTCTCCAGGGAAGAATACTGCAGTGGGTTGTCATTTCATTCTCCAGGGGATCTTCCTGACCCAGGGATCAAACTCACATCTTCTGCATTGGCAGGTGGGTTCTTTACCTCTGAACCACCCGGGAAGCCTATGCTTAAGTTAGTAAAGAAAATTAAAAGCTCATTTACAAAGTCGAATACATTGTGTAAATAGTGTTGATATTACAAACAACTTCAGCTTTCAAATTTATTCATACATCTGAACTGTCCTCTCCAAAACTCCTAATAGACTTTCTGAGGGTATCTAAATTGTACAGGATTTTATGTGTATTTTAGTGGTCCTTCAGTCCCAGAGTTGTAGATAATTGAAATATGTCTTTTGAATGTAGATTGTATACTGATCATCTCATCAACTCCTAGAACCTATCTGAGACAACAGCTGTTTTGTCTTCAACATTTGCAGGATGTATCATTTAGCATATTAGCATATTTGTAATAATCAGTTGGATTCTAGTTTTTAGTTTGAGTATATCAGAGGAGACCACAGGGTAAAGCCTGTTGAAAGTGAAAGTTGCTCAGTTGTGTCTGATTCTTGGCGACACCATAGACTATACATGGAATTCTCCATGAAATTCTCCTGGAATTCTCCAGGCTAGGATACTGGAGTGGGTAGCCTTTTCCCTTCTCCGAATCTTCCCAACCCAGGAATTGAATCCAGGTCTCTGTCACTGCAGGCAGATTCTCTACCAGCCGAACCGCAAGGGAAGCCCAAGAAACTAGCATGGGTAGCCTATCCCTTCTCCAGTGGATCTTCCCAACCCAGGAGTTGAACCAGGGTCTCCTGCATTGCAGGCAGATTCTTTACTAGCTGAGCTATCAGAGAAGCCTGTTAAGGTGGGAGGGGGGTTCATGTTTGGGAACGCATGTAAGAATTAAAGATTTTAAAATTAAAAAAATGAAAAACTAAAAAAAAAAAAAAGAAAATGAATGGAAGATCTCTCTGAATCTTGAGTTGCTTCAAATTGACAATCATACATTTATACTTAAAAGAATATCCACTACCGTCAAGTTTTGTCTCAGGTATCACTTTGTGTCACCTTCATGTTACCTAAAGATATTTAATTTGTCCCTCTACCCTGCTATCTGAATGCAGACTTCCAAAGAATAGCAAGGAAAGATAAGAAAGCCGTCTTAAGTGCTCAATGCAAAGAAATAGAGGAAAACAAAAGAATGGGAAAGACTAGAGATCTCTTCAAGAAAAGTAGAGCTACTACGGGAACATTTCATGTAAAGATGGGCACAATAAGGACGGAAACGGTATGGACCTGACAGAAGCAGAAGATATTAAGAGGAAGTGGCAGGAATACACAGAAGAACCATATAAAAATGATCTCAATGACCCAGATAACCACGATGGTGTGATCACTCACCAAGAACCAGATATCTTGGAGTGCAAAGTCAAGTAGGCCCTCAGAAGCATCACTACAAACAAAGCCAGTGGACGTGATGGAATTCCAGTTGAGCTGTTTCAAATCCTAAAAGATGATGCTGTGAAAGTGCTGCACTCAATATGCCAGGAAATGTGGAAAACTCATCAATGGCCACAGGACTGGAAAAGGTCAGTTTTCATTCTAATCCCAAAGAAAGGCAAAACCAAAGATGTTCAAACTACCACGCAATTGCACTCATTTCACATGATAGCAAAGTAATGCTCAAAATTCTCCAAGCTAGGCTTCAACAGTACGTGAACTGAGAACTTCCAGATGTTCAATCAAGCTGGATTTAGAAAAGGCAGGGGAACCAGAGATCAAATTTCCAACATTCGATGGATCATAGAAAAAGCAAGGAAATTCCAGAAAAACATTTACTTCTGCTTCATTGACTACACTCAAGCCTTTGACTGTGTGGATCACAGCAAACTGTGGAAAATTCTTAATGAGATTCTTAATGGCCGACCACCTTACCTGCCTCCCGAGAAATCTGTATGCAGGTCAAGAAGCAACAGTTAGAACCAGACATGGAAGAATGGACTGGTTCAAAATTGGGAGAGGAGTGCATCAAGGCTGTACAAAGTCACCCTAATTATTTAATTTGTATGCAGAGTACATCATGTGAAATGCTGGCCTGGATGAAGCACAAGCTGGAATCAAGATTGCCGGGAGAAATATGAATTACCTCAGATATGCAGATGACACCGCCCTTATGGCAGAAAGTGAAAAAGAACTAAAGAGCCTCTTGATGAAAGTGATAAAAGAGAGTGAAAGAGCTAGCTTAAAACTCAACATTCAGAAAATGAAGATCATAGCATCCAGTCCCATTGCTTCATGGCAAATAAATTGGGAAAAAATGGAAGTAGTGACAAAGACTTTATTTTCTTGGGCTCCAAAATCACTGCAGATGGTGACTGCAGCCATGAAATTGAAAGATGCTTGCTCCTTGGAAGAAAAGCTATGACCAACCTAGACAGCATATTACAAAGCAGAAACATTACTTTGCTGACAAATGTCCATCTAGTCAAAGTTGTGGTTTTTCCTGTAGTCATGTATGGATGTGAAAGTTGGACCATAGAGAAAGCTGAGTGCCAAAGAACTGATGCTTTTGAAGTGTGGTGTTGGAGAAGACTCATGAGTGTCCCTTGGACTGCAAGATCAAGCCAGTCAATCCTAAATTTCCAATTCAGGAAATATTCCAATGAATATTCCAATCCTGAATATTCATTGGAAGGTCTGATATTGAAGCTGAAGTTCCAATATTTTGGCCACCTGATGGGAAGAGTTGACTCATTAGAAAAGACCCTGATGCTGGGAAAGATTGAGGGCAGGAGGAGAAGAGGATGACAGAGGATGAGATGGTTGGATGATGTCACCGACTCAAGGGACATGGATTTGAGCAAGCTCTGGGAGATGGTGAAGGACAGGGAAGCCTGGCATCCTGCAGTTCATGGGGTCACAAAGAATTGGACATGACTGAGGGACTGAAAAACAACAATGATATTATCAGAGTATTACAAAGAAATCTCTGCTGTATAATATGCCAAATTTGCTGAGAAAATCATGAAGAACAACAAAGCCTGAACACCTGTACTTTATAGCACTGGATAAAAAATAGTGATTAAGACAGTGATGTATTGATCTAAGGTTAGATGAATAGACAAATAGAGTATATGAACACATCTACAAATCTGGGCATCTAGTTTTTTTTTTTTTTTTTTACTTTTATTTATTTATTTATTTATTTATTTTTATTTTAGTTTTTTATTTTTTAAATTTTAAAATCTTTAATTCTTACATGCATTCCCAATGGGCATCTAGTTTTATGCCAAAGGTGACACTCCAGAGCAGAGGAGAAAGAATGGTGTTTTTAATAAATGGTACTTGGCTGATTGGATATCCATATTAAGTAAATGAAACTTGTTTGAAACTATATTCAAAATCTATTCCAGATATGAATATAAAACATTTTAAAAATAAAAATTTTAGAAGAGAAATAAAATATCTTCATTATTTTGGGGATAGGGCTTCCCTTGTGGCTCAGCTGGTAAAGAATCCACCTGCAATGTGGGAGACCTGGCTTCGATCCCTGAGTTGGGAAGATCCCCTGGAGAAGGGAAAGGATATCACTCCAGTATTCTGGCCTGGAGAATTCCATGGACTGTACAGTCCATGGGGTTCAAAGAGTCAGATGTGACTGAGTAACTTTCACAGACATATATTTATTAAATAAGACTCAAAGAGTGCTAACTGTAAAGGAAGTTTAAAAAAAATTAGACTATCATAAAATTAAGAATTTCTTAATAATTCATCATTACAAGACATCATTAAGAGAGTGAAAAGGCAAGTTGAAGTTGTATATATTTGATGGAAAATTCATATCCTCAAAATATAAGGAACTCCTAAACTTCAGTAGGAATAAGACCAGAGAAGAACACAGAAAAAATCATGGGCAGAGGACTTGAACAGGTATTATAAAAGGGGCTAACCAAATGACCCATCAATACTAAAAAGTGCTCAACCTCATTCATCACCTGAAAAATGCAAATTAAAACTTCAGTTATGTCTCTGCAACTGTATACCAGTATGTCCAAAATGGAAATGATCAATAATAGCCAGAATTGAGGATCTGAAGTTAGTGGAACTCCCAGAAAACATTGGTGGGATTATAAATTGATACAATCATTTTGGAGAAGTCTTTGGGAAAATTTACTAAAGCTAAATGTGTGGACTTTATGATCTAGTAAATCTACTTTTAGATGTATATGCAATATACATATATGATATTCATCAAAAGACAAAAATACTCATAGCCTTACGAGCATAATAACCTCAAACTTTAAACAACCTAAATTTCTAGGTGTAGTAAAATGTATAAATAAACTGTGCTATATTCATTTAATGAAATACTATATAGCAGTAAGAATGACTGAACTACAATTACATACAGGAATGTGATGAATCTTAAAAGCAAAATGTTAAGAAAAGTCAAAAACATATACTATATGATTTCTCTTATAAAAAGTTTAAAATGAAATGAAATCAACCTAGGGTGTGAAAAGTCAGAATAGGGTTCACCCTTGAAGGAAACAGGAGAGGTGCGTCCGGTGTTGGTAATGATCCATTTTGTGTTCTCAGTGTTGGTTGTATGAGTAGGTTTGCTTTTTAAAAATCAAGCTACACATTTGAGTTTCACATTTTTTAATATGTACTTTATACTTAATTTAAAAAATTACTTTAAAATTGCTGCTAAATATAAGACCTCTCTCTCCAGATTAAGCTCCACAATAAGTCCCTATACAACCTGGATCTGGCATAGTGTCTGATATATAGAAAGTTTTTAAGAAATACTTGTTTAATTTAGAATAAAGGCATTGTTGATTGCTCAATCAGTGTCATTACATAAATTCAAGTCAGTTACAAGAGAATAATTCTCCAGCCCATGATGAATAAGTGGGTCAGGCCATCTTATAACTTCATGGAGCTGGAAATTGTTGTCAAAGTCCCCATTCTCAGCAATTCTGAATCAAAGAGACCTTCAGTCAGACTTTAGGCAGATAAAAACCTGCCTAAAGATCTTTAGGTCAACCAAATCTTGCAGCAATCTAGTAAGTAAGTTCAAGGCAAGGGCACACACAACATACACTGAATGAAAAGGTGACTAATCAACTCAGTTCAGTTCAGTTCAGTCGCCCAGTCATGTCCGACCCCATGAATCGCAGCACGCCAGGCCTCCCTGTCCATCACCATCTCCTGGAGTTCATTCAGACTCACGTCCATCGAGTCCGTCCAGCCATCTCATCCTCTGTCGTCCCCTTCTCCTCCTGTCCCCAATCCCTCCCAGCATCAGAGCCTTTTCCAATGAGTCAACTCTTTGCATGAGGTGGCCAAAGTACTGGAGTTTCACCTTTAGCATCATTCCCTCCAAAGAAATGCCAGGGCTGATCTCCTTCAGAATGGACTGGTTAGATCTCCTTGCAGTCCAAGGGACCCTCAAGAGTCTTCTCCAACACCACAGTTGAAACGCATCAATTCTTCGGTGCTCAGCCTTCTTCACAGTCCAACTCTCACATCCATACATGACCACTGGAAAAACCATAGCCTTGACTAGATGGACCTTTGTTGGCAAAGTAATGTCTCTCCTTTTCAAAATGCTATATAAGTTGGTCATAACTTTTCTTCCAAGGAGTAAGACTAATCAATTACTGTTTGATAATTATGACAGTTTTTCCTCAGATTAAAATAACAATTTTATAAAACATACTATACCATAAAGAAGCATTTGTTACCATAGAGAAATAAAAATTATAATTGTTCCAGGGAACATTTGTCATCAATAATATTTAACATATTTCACATTAAATAGCTAATAATCTTTAGTTATTGGTGTTTTTTATACCAATAGTCAGTAGTGGGCTTTGGCACCAGTAGTAGTGTTTAATTTTTATTAAAATTAATAATTAAGTACTAATAAGTAATAGAGGTTTATTGTCATTTGATGATAAATATGAAAAAGCCATACTGAATGGACTCTAGTATCCATACCACACAATATCCGTCATTAGGGCAGTGGGGACTTCCCATTTAAGACCTGTCTTCGAGACCATGTCACTCAAGAAATCACCTCCATCTAGATGAAAAACTGAACAGTACATCAAGAAAATGGTAGTGGCCAATATTCAGCCAAATGTAAACAGGTACCTGAGTGCTCAGAACATCAGAATTTATACATTCAGCACAGCTCAAGAAGCTCAGCCCATAGCAAGACAGGCTCACAGACTGCTTTTAAATGTTAAAATCAGTCATTCACTGAATACGTTGGGAGCAACACTGTGGGCCAGACAGTTTGAGGATTCAGAAGACATGGTCCTAAATCCTAGCCTTTCCACCTACTATCTATGTAGTTGAACAGTTTGCTTAACTTTTTTGAAACTTAATTTCCTCCTCTGTTAAATGGAATTAATAGGAATTATGTCATTTATTCATGTGTGTGTGTGTGTGTGTGTGTGTGTGTGTGTGTGTGTGTGTGTTTACCATGAACTTAAGTTTATTGTTCATGAAGTCACAAAGAGTCGGACACAACTGAGCGACTGAACTGAACTGAACTGAACTAAGTTTATTGAAGACCTCACATATCTGGTACTTTCTTGGGTAGTGATTATTATTAGGACTAATCAGGATAACATTTAATATAATAATATTTATATGCCTAATGTCTGGCATATATTGGAGTAGGAAATGGCAAGCCACTCCAGTATTCTTGCCTGGGAAATTCCATGGACAGAGGAACCTGGTAGGCTACAGGCCATGGGTCGCACAGGGTCGGACATGACTGAGCACACACACAGTGGCATTTGCTAATTGATCAACAACCAGTAGCTTAAACAATGACACGACTATTGTAAGTAGAAAGAGGTCTGGTGGTACCTGCCTGGTGGCTCAGTCGATAAAGAACCCGTCTGCAATGCGGGAGACCCGGGTTTAGTCCCTGAGTTTGGAAGATCCCCTGGAGAAGGAAATGGCAACCCATGCCAGTATTCTAGATTAGAGAATTCCATGGACAGAGTAGCCTGAGGGGCTACAGTCCATGGGGTCACAAAGAGTTGGACATGACTGGGTCACTAACACAAGGTGGTTAATCTTACAATGATCTAGACTTTTTTCTATCTTATCACTCTTCCCTACTCAGTGGATCAGCACCACCAGTGGTTTATTCACGGACACAGTGATTGCCAGAGCTCTAAGCCTTAAGCCCCATACCTTCCTATAGTAGCAACCTAGTAGAAAACAAGAGTGAAGCTTAAAAAAAGGAAAAAATAATGTGTTCTTCATTACATCTATTATCCTTGCACCTGGCCAATTTTCTCTGTAATTTAATGGACTATAAGTGGGTTACACACATACACCTGCACAATTTTCTGGGCAAAATGGAATATGGCTACTAAACCTGTCTTATCTCTGTGGCCAGTTATATCATCACTCATTCTCCACTGGGGTTTCTCTGAGTGAAGAAGAACGGAATAAAGCTTTTTGCATTGTGACAGTGCTCAATAGATGCTGGTGGTCAACTATTGGCTGGACAAAATGTGCTCTGTGCAATAAAACCCTTCTCCGCTAAAAAGGGCTGGTTGCTGCTGCTGCTAAGTCACTTCAGTCGTGTCCGACTCTGTGCGACTCCATAGATGGCAGCCCACCAGGCTCCCCCATCCCTGGGATTCTTCAGGCAAGAACATTGGAGTGGGTTGCCATTTCCTTCTCCAGTGCATGAAAGTGAAAAGTGAAAGTGAAGCCGCTCAGTTGTATCCGACTCTTAGTGGCCCCATGGACTGCAGCCCACCAGGCTCCTCCATCCATGGGATTTTCCAGGCAAGAGGACTGGAGTGGGCTGCCATAGTTTTACCCTATTCCTGACCCTTAGACACCATTGGCAGGCTGGGCCCAGAAGGACTGTTGCCTTGACTCCTTCACATGGTGGACGCCATGAGCTCCTTTTCACCTTTGCTGCCTTATTTTCTACAGCTGCTGCATTAAAACCTCTCTTCTAAACCCCCTTTCTTCCCACTAAAACCTTTACCTTGCATTTTGAAGTCCTGTAATCAGTCTGATGCCCTAAGACAGTGAATCTTAGCTCTCACACACACAAAAAGAGTTAAAGTGTGGCAGCCTCCTGTATGGATTGGTGCAGGAAGACTTGAGGTATATAATATTTATCCCCTTTCATTTATTCACATATTTCCCTTTAGATGATTATGATGTTTCCTCTGGCACCGTGCACATGAACTGTAAGAGACAGCCTTCTCCTGCCTCATCCCAGCCTGCCTCTGGTCCCCTGTGTATGCCTCTGCTCTTCTTTCCCTATACCCAACAAAGAATAGGATGTGATAAAGTCACTCTGTGCCAAATCAGAATTGGGGTTTTTTATGCCAAGTCTTGAAAGATGGACGTGTTAGAAGTTTGATTTGCCAATGCCAATAAGAATTGATTTTAGGCAGCAGCCGATAACTGAAAAAAGAAAAGAAAGGAAAAATACTAAGCAACTGTTGAAATGCTGACCATCCATAGACTTTTCAGCTCTGCTGGAAATAGTGAAATCAGCAAAACTTTTGTTTATAAATGAAGGTGCCATCTTAATACAGAATCTCACCAGCTATGATTCATCTTTTGTCCTTAGTTTAAAAACTATGAAGTAATGGATATGTGCTGTGCTTGGTTGCTCAGTCATGTCCGGCTCTTTGCAATCCCATGGACTTTAGCTTGCCAGGCTCCTCTGTCCATGGAGATTCTCCAGGCAAGAATACTGGAATGGGTAGCCTATCCCTTTTCCAGGGGATCTTCCCAACCCGGGAATCAAACTGGGGTCTCGTGCATTGCAGGAGGATTCTTTACCAACCTAGCTATCAGTGAAACCTGGATATTGCTTTATTATTGTGCTAATAATTTGCAATCACTTCATGAACATGCTACTGCTGCTGCTGCTGCCAAGTTGCTTCAGTCTTGTCCGACTCTGTGCGACCCCATAGACAGCAGCCCACCAGGCTTACCCATCCCTGGGATTCTCCAGGCAAGAACACTGGAGTGGGTTGCCATTTCCTTCTCCAATGCATGAAAGTGAACAGTGAAAGTGAAGTTGCTCAGTCGTGTCCGACTCTTAGCGACCCCATGGACTGCAGCCCACCAGGCTCCTCCATCCATGGGATTTTCCAGGCAAGAGTACTGAGTGGGGTACCATCACCTTCTCTGCATGAACATCCTACCTGCTAATAAATCCAAAATAAATCACCGTAAATATTCATTGGAAGGTCTGATGCTGAAGCTGAAGTTCAATACTTTGGCCACATGATGCAAAGAGCCAACTTATTGGAACAAACCTTGATGCTGGGAAAGACTGAGGTCAGGAGGAGAAGGGGGTGATAGAAGATGAGATGGCATCACCAACTAAATGAACATGAGTTTGATCAAACTCCAGAAGATAGTGAAAACAGAGAAGCCTGGTATGCTACAGTCCATTGGGTCACAAAGAGTTGGACACAACTTAGCAACTGAACAACAACAATCTATACAATCTGTAAAATCATCAGTTCAGTTTAGTTCAGTCTCTCAGTCGTGTCTGATTCTGCGACCCCATGGACTGCAGCACACCAGGCCTCCCTGTCCACCGCCAACTCCCAGAGTTTACTCATGTCCACTGAGTCGGTGATGCCATCCAACCATCTCATCCTCTGTCGTCCCCTTCTCCTCCTGCCTTCAATCTTTCCCAGCATCAGGGTCTTTTCCAATGAGTCAGTTCTTTGCATCAGGTGACCAAAATATTAGAGTTTCAGCTTCAGCATCAGTCCTTCCAATGAATATTCAGGACTGATTTCCTTTAGGATGGACTGGTTGGATCTCTTTGCTGTCCAAGGGACTCTCAAGAGTCTTCTCCAACACCACAGTACGAAAGCATCAATTCTTCAGCTCTCAGCTTTCTTTCTTTTTTTTTTTTTAGTTTTTTATTTTTTAAATTTTAAAATCTTTAATTCTTACATGCATTCATAGTCCAACTCTCATATCCATAGGTGACTCCTGGAAAAACCATAGCTTTGACTAGACAGACCTTTGTTGGTAAAGTAATGTCTCTGCTTTTTAACATGCTGTCTAGGTTAGTCATAACTTTTCTTCCAAGGAACAAGCGTAAAATCATAGGACGTTAATTTATTTACACCAGTGCATCTTTTTCAGACTTCCAATAGCCGCAGTAATCAGGTTTGTCCATAAGTTATTCCCCATTACCATTTGTTCTTTCCTGTGCTTCTTTTTGTATTTTAAAGTAGCCCAAATAATTGTCAGAACATTAACTTGATTTGTAAGCATCTGATCCTCCTATTTTGACCTAAGTCAGTAAATGTTGACTATATAAAAAGATAATATGAGTGGACCAAATATAGTTTTGCTGCCAGCATACCTCCCATTACTAACTTCTAATTGTGTTAGTAAGTTTAAGCCAATGAAGGAAGAGTTTCAGCCTAAGTGTAAAGCTCCATCCGTACTTCTCCTTATATATTCCTTCAATTAAACATTCTATTTCCCCAACTTAGCAAACCACAATCAAAAGAACAATGATAATAACAAACTAAATAAAATTTAAAACAAAACAATATACACGTGCACACACAAACGCATACACACCCACATGTCATATTAGAAACAGACAATAAAAGCAAATGAGAATTTTTTTATGCTCTTGTTTCTGCAAATTCTCATTTGTTTAACTATTATACAATATGTCCTGAAGTCACCAAATTTAGCCTGTGGGATCCTATGGGACTGTATGATCATTGATAGTGAAAGTGAAAGTGAAGTTGCTCAGTCGTGTCCAACTCTGCGATCCCATGGACTGTAGTCTCCCAGGCTTCTCTGTCCATGGGATTTTCCAGGCAAGAGTACTGGAGTGGGTTGCCATTTCCTTCTCCAGGGGATCTTCCTGACCCAGGGATCGAACCCAGCTCTCCTGCATTGCAGGCAGATGCTTTACCCTCTGAGCCGCCACGGAATATTACTCATTGATAGTAGTAGGTTTAAATAAAAATCAGTTACTACAAAAAAGTAATAAATTAGAGTGTGGTCAGTTTGTTGCATTCATATCACAGGACTTTTCTACAATTTTTAATGCAGTATGATATTTGCTATTGTCACAGTAAAATTGCCAGGGCTTCACTAGAAAGCAACATATATGCATAGCTAAAGACATTTATTTAATAAAGTAATTTGGAATTTTCATTAGATTCTGGCTTCTGTGGGAACAAATGTATGCAGTGAGGTCATTCTGTCTAGACAAAGTCTATTTAATTTTCTTACCCCAAATCAAACAAAGTACTTATCTATAGATCTAGGCTTGCTCTAGAATATCCAATATGGTTAGCTGCACCTGGGTGTTTTGACTCCTACCATAAGACCACCAATTTGCTTCATTTATACCTCATTTCTAGGACAGCCATCTAGCCCGAAGGTTATTCAGAGATTTTACTCACTTCTAATAGTATAATATTTGTCAAACAGTTGATAATTTCTTTTTGTCATCTGAGTTGATATATCTTGTCACTTTTGAATAGTAATAACTGAAGTGATATTTAAGCACTTTTAAAGATGAGGGTTTGAATGATGATACATATTTATAGTTATAAAATATTAATTCAGTTAACAAGTATTTTGATGAAGGCATCTAAATATGGAATAATTGTGAGTAGGGTTGCAAAAATACCTAAAAAGAAATGATGATTACTAATTATGATTTCGTATTTACATAGATATTTTATTGATTAAAATTTGTTTCCCTAAAATTATAAATAAATGTACTAATGTTGATCCTAGTTCTTGACGTGTTATATTGTAGCCAAGAATTTTCAAAGTTTCTCTTTAGGTGGAATGACTACAGCAAGGCTTCTGTCCACACTTGAAACTGCTGTCAGTAATTTGTACACTGTAGTAGAAGAATTTAATTTTATGAATAAGGTTTTCTAAAACTCCACTTTTTTATATGCTCAAAACCAAGTTTTTCTCAAGCAAACAATAGTTCTTATTTATTATGAGGATTCTGGCCACATAAATCCACTTTAACTGTTTTGTTTTGCTCTTGTTTTGAGTTCTGTGTGTTAGTGTTAGATTCTAGGATCCGGAAATACTAGGTTCTTCCTACCTAGAATTATGACATACAATAATTTTGTTATGTTTGTTTGGTCCTATTTTCAAGGTGCATCCCTCCTAAAGGGCTCATGCTGCCCAGGAACATAACCAGATTTCAACGTTCTTATGACTTTAGGTGGGCTTCCCTGGTGGCTCAGACTTTAAAGAATTAGCTTGCAGTGCAGGAGACCCAGGTTCGATCCCTGTGTTGGAAAAATCCCCTGGAGAAAGGAGTGGCTACCCACTCCAATATTCTTACCTGGAGAATTCCACGGACAGAGGAGCCTGATGGAGCCCCAAAGAGTCGGACACAACTGAGCGACTGACACTAACATGGCTTTTGATACACATTGTACTTGATATTTTATCAGTCCATCTGAGCAAAACCACATGAAAATATTTAACTTTGTTGATTTTATTTTGTTCAGTTTGGGTCAGATGTAATTTATAGTTATTGAAATTTAATATTTGAGATCATACATTTTTGTTGGCATTTTTTCTGGTAGAGAAGGGAAGGGTGATGAATAGAAGGATCACGCCTAAGCTTTGTCTGAACTTATCTAATTTTTAAAATCTCCACAAGCTCATCAAATACTTAGTACTTCCTTTGAATGATAGTAGTATGACCAGCAAGTTTCAATATTATTGCCAAAATGAGTATAAGTATATTAGAAAACTGAGATACTCAGTGCTTCTTAATTATGCTAGACTAAAAAGTTTTCTAATATTTTTCAAAGTTAAATTCTTTACTTTTTATTTTATACTAGAAATTCACACTTAGATTATTATTACTGTTTATAAGACTTCATGAAACCCCAAAGATTGATTATAAGATTACCATTCCAGCTTGTGGGGTTATCATCTAATCTAGATTTGTTGTATTCAAAAATTATAGTTTTATTCAGTATGCTGTTAAATAGTTCAGTTACTCAGTTGTCTGGCTGTTCAGTTGCTCAGTTGTCTGACTGTTTGCGAGCCCATGGACTGCGGCATCCCAGGCTTTCCTGTCCATCACCATTTCCCGGAGCTTGCTCAGACTCATGTCCATCGAGTTGGGGATGCTATCCAACCATCTCATCCTCTGTCATCCCATTCTCTGGCCTTCAATCTTTCCTAGCATCAGGGTCTTTTCCAGAGAGTCAGTTCTTCACATCAGGTGGTCAAAGTATTGGAGTCTCAGCTTCAGCATGAATATGCTGTTAAATAATCCTCGCTAAATAACATTTTTGGATTCATAAAATTAAAATAAATCTCTAATTCTTTAGCGACAGGGCATTTGATAATTGAGTCCTGGCTCTTTGTTTCCTAAGCAATGTGGCAGCGGTAGGAAACAGACAGTAGTAAAATGCATAGACTCCAGTTGATATTGTTCACTTATTTATTCCAAAAGAGGGCAGCAAAAGTCTGTTTTATATAGATCCTCTGCTGTGTGCTGATGTGTTCTGGTCAGGGGGTTGTTTTTGAGTAATTCATTTTTATTTTAAGTCAGATATTCCTTTCCTCTTCTCAAAATGGTAAATAAAAATAAATACCTGATAAATAGAAATAAGTTTATTGTGAAAAATAGTTAGAAGAAACTTTTTAAAACCCATGATTTTACCAGAAGTAGATAATTTGTCAAAAGGAAAAAAGTCTCTTCAATGCTATGGCTTTCTTTGTCTCACTCTTCTCAATTAAAACCAGAATAAAAACTGGTTTTCTCTTCATTTATTCTATGTTTCTTTTATTATAGTATGTAATCACTGAAAAATTTCATTTAATTGTACATAAATCATTAACATGCTTCTACTAATAAAATAAGAATATAATTTTTTAACAAAATTTTGGCACTAAAATAAACTCTTTGAGAAATCAGATATCATTTTAGGCTAACTTTGTTTAGGTATATTAAATAAGTGGTCTAATGATGATAATCTGAAGCATGCTCCTGTGTTTTCATCTTGGTATTTTTGAGTTCCTCCTTGAAAAATCCTGTCCTGAACTGGCACCAGCAGATGAAGCAAATGACTGCTCCTTTCTTCAGATATTTTCTTACACACATTTTTTTTTTTTTGGACTTGTATTTCTGTTCTTTAGCAGTTTGAAAGATTCTCCTTTCATCTTACTATAGATGGTTAATCTTAAAAATATCAAGCATGCAATTAGATAGCTTTCAAATCTTGGGGTTGAAACTAATGAGAAGTAAGAGGAGAGCTACAGAATATCTGAGAATGTCAATTATACTTGACTCCCTGAGAAGCAACATGAATTTTGTGGCCAGTAATTAGTACTTTCAAGAGGGATCGAAGGAAATAAAGAGAGGACAGGGAGAGAATGGAAGCTTACTCTCTTCACAATCATGGTATCCTGTGCTGCTGTCTATAGTAATATTAATGCAATGATGCATTTCTCCCATATTCTCTCTTTCTACTACTGATTTAATTTTTAAATTTGGTACCTTGATAAATTTTTAGAACTGTCTGACCTTTCATTAATAACAATGTCTATAGCCAAAATTGGGTAGTAATACTTGTTAATGAAAGAGGCAATCCATAGACTAAATACTTTATTTATTAATATTGTGTGGAATGTGATAATATCTGGCACACTCTAAATACTTTTTATTAACATTGTTGTTGTTGTTCCTTAATAGGTATCATCTCCTTCCCAGGCATAGAAACCCTCTTTCATAAGGTATCCTTCAGAGTGTTTCTTAACAATTGTGTCATAGCTATGGGAGAGAGTGGGATAGGATTCCTGTGAGCCAGGAGGAGTTTGGTATAGCCTGAAGCATAGGCAACCGCAGACAACGTTTACTGAGCACGTGTTACAGGACAGACACGATGCTAAGTATGCTATGTGGATTTTATCATTTAGTCCATAAACGAAGAAAATGGAGGTTCAGTGGCAGAACAACCCTTGTGATGACAGAAAAGTGTTGCTCATCAAAACTTCTAGGTAGGTCAGGATGGATTAGTTCAATGCGAGATGAGGCAGTTGTCCATCCATCCCAGGCTCCTCTGTCTATAGTCCGTCTCCCTGCCTGGTGTTCTCACTTCGTTTCTGCTCTTCAGCGCTCTGTCACGTCTTTTTCTCACCATTTTTGACATATGTTCTTAGGAAAGGATCAAAGTTGAATCCTTTAGTCTTCTGCTGTCAATTTAAGCTATGGTATTACCTTTCCCATACTCTGCATCTTAAAATTTAGTATTGTGGATTAAAAGTCTTGCTATCAGGAGGGGTGTTTCAATATTAATCAATAGATGGAGATATACTGGATGGTTTGGGGAATGTGGTAATAGCAGCAGCAAAGTTTCCTGTCTGGATGTTCAAATCACAACATCTGTATAATTACTTCTCAGATAACAGATTATTACAGTCTTGTACAACCAGGCCTAGATGTCTAGTCTACAGTACATACACCTGTAATTGTTGAATGAAAAAGAAATACCTGCCAGATATTTTATGCACACTGGATAATTTAATCTACAAAATAATAATAAGTAAATATTGTTCTCATATTCATTTTTACAATTGGAAAAAACTGAAGTAGAGAGGAGGTACATAACTTGCTTATGTATCGTAGAAGTATATGAGGAACCTTGGCACTCTGGCTCTGGAGTCTGGAGCTCTCACTCATATCTTTTTTTGTTTTTTTAATCCTTTGTTTATTTCTCTTTTTCCGAAGTTTCAACCATCCGTCTTACTCTCAAGTCTTTTTCTCTACTTTCTCTACAAAGCACATCATTGGATTCCTTGGTCACAACTACTAATTAGGGTGCATAAATTTGATTTTCTGTGCCAACTTGCTACTGTATTTTCAAGTGTCTACCAGCAGAGCTGTATGGATATCCCAAACCTCCTCAACTCCAAGTCCCAAACTGAATTTCCCTTCCCTAAGTCATTTCTTTTCTCATGTTTATTGCTTGAAAACTTCATCATTCGTCAACATGTTAAGTATCAAAATTTACTGTTTTTTTGTAGCTCTTCAGTTCAGTTCAGTTCAGTTGCCCAGTTGTGTCTGACTCTTTGTGACCCCGTGGACTGCAGCACGCCAGGCTTCCCTGTCTATCATCAACTCTTGGAATTTATTCAAACTCATGTCCACTGAGTTAGTGATGCCATTAAACCATCTCATCCTCTGTTATCCTCACTTCCTCCGGCCTTCAATCTTTCCCAGCATCAGGGTCTTTTCCAATGAGTCAGTTCTTCATGTCAGGCGGCAAAAGTATTGAAGTTTCAACCTCAGCATCAGTCCTTCCAATGAATATAAAGGACTGATTTCCTTTAGGATGAACTGATTGGATCTTGTTGCTGTCCAAGGGACTCTCAAGAGTCTTCTCCAACACCATAGTTCAAAAGCATCAATTGTTTGGCACTCAGCTTTAGAGTCCAACGCTCATATCCACATAACTACTGGAAGAACCATAGCTTTGACTAGACAGACCTTTGTTGGCAAAGTAACGCTGCTTTTTAATAAACTGTCTAGGTTGGTCATAACTTTCCTTCCAAGGAGTAAGCGTCTTTTAATTTCATGGCTGCAGTCACCATCTGCAGTGCTTTTGGAGCCCAAAATAATAAAGTCTCACTGTTTCCACTGTTTCCCCATCTATCTGCCATGAAGTGATGGGACCAGATGCCATGATCTTAGTTTTCTGAATGTTGTTTTAAGCCAACTTTTTCACTCTCACTTTCATCAAGAGGCTCTTTAGTTCTTCTTCTCTTTCTGCCGTAAGGGTGGTGTCATCTGCATATCTGAGGTTATTGATATTTTTCCCGGCAACCTTGATTCCAGCTTGTGCTTCACCCAACCTGGCATTTCACATGATGTACTCTGCATAGAAGTTAAATAAGCAGGGTGACAAAAGGAGCCTTGATGTATTCCTTTCCTGTTTGGAACTGGTCTGTTGTTCCATATCTAGTTCTAACTGTTGCTTCTTGACCTGCATACAGATTTCTCAGGAGGCAGATCAGATGATCTGGTATTTCCAACTCAAAAAATTTTCCACAGTTTGTTGTGATCCACACAGCCAAAGGCTTTGGCATAGTCAATAAGGCAGAAATAGATGTTTTTTTCTGGAACTCTTTTTCCTTTTTGATGAATCAACGGATGTTGGCAATTTGATCTCTCTGGTTCCTCTGCCTTTTCTAAATCCGGCTTGAACATCTGGAAGTTCACATACTTTTGAAGCTTGGCTTGGAGAATTTTGAGCATTACTTTGCTAGCCTATGAGATGAATGCAATTGTATGGTAGACTGAGTATTCTTAGGCATTACCTTTCTTTGGGATTAGAATGAAAACTGACCTTTTCCAGTCCTGTGGTCACTGATGAGTTTTCCAAATTTGCTGGCATATTGAATGCAGCACTTTCACAGCGTCATCTTTAGGATTTGAAATAATTCAACTGGAATTCCATCACCTCCACTAGCTTTGTTTGTAGTGATGCTTCCTAAGGCTCACTTCGAATTATAGGATGTCTGGCTCTAGACGAGTGATCACATCATTTTGACTATCTAGGTCGTGAAGATCTTTTTTGTATAGTTCTTCTGTGTATTCTTGCCACCTCTTCTAAATATCTTCTGCTTTTGTTAGGTCCTTACCATTTTGGTCCTTTATCGAGCCCATCTTTGCATGAGATGTTCCCTTGGTATCTCTAATTTTCTTGAAGAGATCGCTAGGCTTTCCCATTCTATTGTTTTCCTCTATTTCTTTGTATTGAGTACTGAAGAAGACTTTCTTTTCTTGGCAAGACTTTCTTGCTATTGTTTGGACCTTTGCATTCAAATGGGTATATCTTTCTTTTTCTCCTTTGCCTTTTGCTTCTTTTCTTTTCATAGCTCTTTGTAAGGCCTCCTCAGACAACCATTTTGCCCATTTGCATTTCTTTCTCTTGGGGATGGTCTTGATCCCTGCCTCCTGTACAATGTCACGAACATCCGTCCATAGTTCTACAGGCACTCTGTCTGTCAGATATAATCCCTTGAATCTATTTGTCACTTATACTGTATAGTGGTAAGGGATTTGATTTAGGTCATACCTGAATGATCTAGTGGTTTTCCCTACTTTCTTCAATTTAAGTCTGAATTTGGCAATAGGAAGCTCTTAGTTTGTGGCTCTTAGTTATTCCTAATACTTCATATCTATTTAATTGGCAAATCTACCTCTTAAATGTCTTTTCAGATACTTAAGGGTCAATTATACTTCAATATAATCTTTAAGTCCATCTCTTTTCTTCTCCTTTACTGCTAAGACTTTTATTAAGCACCCCAGTGTATGTCTCCTAGAGTACTGCATGTGTGGATTTGCACTAAGTCACTTCAGTAGTGTCCAACTTTTTGGGACCGTATGGACTGTAGCCCACCAGGCTTGTCTCTCCACGGGATTCTCCAGGCAAGAATACTGGGATGAGTTGCCGTGCCCTCTTCCAGGGGATCTTCCCGATCCAGGGATCGAACCTGTGTCTCCTGCAGCTCTTGCGTTGCAGGCAGATGCTTTACCACTGAGCCACCTGGGAAGTTCCTCCTAAACTACTGCGTCCCTCTTAATTGCTGTTACTGAAACCTTTCTTGCCTCCAGTAATTCTTTTCCACAGTTCTGCTACCATTGTTATCCTTCTGGAAAATTATGATCTTGTAACTCGCCAGTTTTTAAGCAAGACACCAGCATTATTTTTATGTGAACCGTGAACTCCCTGATGTTCAAGCTGGTTTTAGAAAAGGCAAAGGAACAAGAGATCAAATTGCCAACATCCACTGGATCATGGAAAAAAGCAAGAGAGTTCCAGAAAAACATCTATTTCTGCTTTATTGACTATGCCAAAGCCTTTGACTGTGTGGATCACAAGAAACTGTGGAAAATTCTGAAAGAGATGGGAATATCAGACCACCTAACCTACCTCTTGAGAAATCTGTATGCAGGTCAGGAAACAACAGTAAGAACTGGACATGGAACAACAGACTGGTTCCAAATAGGAAAAGGAGTATGTCAAAGCTGTATATTGTCACCCTGCTTATTTAACTTCTATGCAGAGTACATCATGAGAAACGCTGGACTGGAAGAAACACAGGCTGGAATCGAGATTGCCGGGAGAAATATCAATAACCTCAGATATGCAGATGACACCATCCTTATGGCAGAAAGTGAAGAGGAGCTAAAAAGCCTCTTGATGAAAGTGATAGAGGAGAGTGAAAAATTTGGCTTAAAGCTCAACATTCAGAAAATGAAGATCATGGCATCTGGTCCCATCACTTCATGGGAAATAGATGGGGAAACAGTGGAAAAAGTGTCAGACTTTATTTTTTTGGTCTCCAAAATCACTGCAGATAGTGATTGCAGCCATGAAATTAAAAGACACTTACTCCTTGGAATAAAAGTTATGACCAACCTGGAGAGTATATTCAAAAGCAGAGACATTACTTTGCCAACAAAGGTCCGTCTAGTCAAGGCTATGGTTTTTCCTGTGGTCACGTATGGATGTGAGAGTTGGACTGTGAAGAAGGCTTAGCACCGAAGAATTGATGCTTTTGAACTGTGGTGTTGGAGAAGACTCTTGAGAGTCCCTTGGACTGCAAGGAGATCCAACCAGTCCATTCTGAAGGAGGTCAACCCTGGGATTTCTTTGGAAGGAATGATGCTAAAGCTGAAACTCCAGTACTTTGGCCACCTCATGTGAAGAGTTGACTCATTGGAAAAGACTCTGATGCTGGGAGGGATTGGGGGCACGAGGAGAAGGGAACGACCGAGGATGAGATGGCTGGATGGCATCACGGACTCGATGGACGTGAGTCTGCGTGAACTCTGGGAGATGGTGATGGACAGGGAGGCCTGGCGTGCTGTGATTCATTGGGTTGCAAAGAGTCGGACACGACTGAGCGACTGATCTGAACTGAACTGAACTGAGCTGAACAAGAGACCCTTCTTCCTTTCACGGCATATGAGGCTTTCCACAGAAGTCGTGAGGTCCTTCTTCAGTAGATCTTCTGCCATTTCTCCCAGGTGCTCCCAGGTGTATTTCTCATTCATCTCAGTACACTGCTCTTTCATATCTCTGGATCCTTGCTCATAAGGTTTCCTGCCTAATTGCCCTTCTCCTGTAAAATTAATTCATCTTCTAGCCCTGCTGAAATTACATGCCTTCCTTCCCTGACATCTTCGAGAAGACTTGGTGCAATATCTTGACATTGAGTTTTCTTTTAATTAATTGATTTTTATTTTGAGAAATACGATGCAAACAAAAATATTTCTAACATATAGCAAATTGAGAAGCATAATAATAAATTGAACTTTTAAACCACTAAACTACAAACCAGATTGTGACAATTCCACTGAAGCTCCCTGAAGGCACTTTCCCACTGCCTCCATCCTGTCTGAAATTGAAGATAACCGTTGTGCTGGATTTGGGGCCTGTGTTTCTTTTCTGTTTTATAATAATGCAACCAAGTATGTGTGTATCTTTAAAAATGTAATGGGCTTATGTTTTTGGTCTTGAATTTTATTAAAGTGGTATCATACTCTATGTAGTCTTCTGCTGGTTTGTTTCAATGCTTTATTTCTAATATTCCTCCCTGACATTTCCTATGGGTTAAAGACAGTTTATTTTCACAGTTGTATTGTATCCCATTGTAAGATAATTTTACATTAGTTTGTATATTCTGCTGATGATAAATGTCTGGGTTTTCTCAAGTTTTGAATATTATGTTCCTTTGAACACTTTTGAGTATTCCATTGTAAACATGGGCTAGAATCAGTTTAGGGTATATACCTAGGGTTGGAATTATTAGGTGGTAGATGTATACCTGTTCAACTTTAGATGAAAAAGGCAATTTTTATCCCAGAATTTATGTGTCAATCTTCATTCCCATCAACAGTGGGCATTGCCAGCTGTTAGAATTTATCTACTGGTGTTCTTCAGTGAATAATCAAGATCAGAAACTATATCTCAAATACTTAGCTCAGAGCTTAGTACATGGTATGTGTGTGTGTATGTGTGTGTGTGTGTTAGTTGCTCAGTCGTGTTCAATTCTTTGCAACCCCACAGCTCCTCTATCCACGGCATTCTCCAGGCAAGAAAACGAGTGGGTTGCCATTTCCTTCTCCATTAGTACATGGTAGTGCGTAATAAAAGTTAAATGACTAAGTATACCATAGCTTAAGTACAAATTAAGACAAACATCAAGAAAATACAGATGGGTAGTAAGGGCAAAAGAAGAAATTATTTCTTATTTAATTTCAGGCATGGCTTCAATTTAGCTCTGGATGGCCTTTCTTTTCTTCTGTCAGTGAATTAGTGCCAAAACCATTCAACCAGAACTCAAATTTGGGTTTGTCTTTGCAGGAGGATTGTTAATAGTTACTCATGTATATGGAAAAAAAAACTCCTCAATATTGTGAATATTTTGTACCATTTGTTGATATACTGTTTTGATTTTACAAACTTTTCATATTCATATTGTCTATAGAGAAAATATTCTGTTATTTGTGGAAACTATTTATGTAGAGTGTGCTTTTTACATTTTCCTTTTATTCTTTTTCCTGACCATTTTATTAAAGGGTCAGTTCAGTTCAGTCACTCAGTTGTGTCTGACTCTTTGTGACCCTGTGGACGGCAGCACGCCAGGCTTCCCTGTCCATCTCCAATTTCCAGAGCTCACTCAAACTCATGCCCATTGAGTCAGTGATCCCATCCAACCATCTCATCCTCTGTCTTCCCCTTCTCCCCCAGCCTTCAGTCTTTCCCAGCATCAGGGTCTTTTCCAATGAGTTAGCTCTTCGCATTAAATGGCCAAGGTATTGGAGTTTTAGGTTCAGCATCAGTTCTTCCAATGAACACCCAGGAATGATTTCCTTTAGGATGAACTGGTTTTTTCTCCTTGCCATCCAAGGGACTCTTAAGAGTCTTCTCCAACACCACAGTTCAAAAGCATCAATTCTTCAGTGCTCACCTTTCTTTATAGTTAAACTCTCACATCCATACATGACCACTGGAAAAACCATAGCTTTGACTAGATGGAGCTTTGTTGGCAAAGTAATGTCTCTGCTTTTTAATATTCTGTCTAGGTTGGTCATAACTTTTCTTCCAAGGAGGAAGCGTCTTTTAATTTCATGGCTGCAGTCACCATCTGCAGTGATTTTGGAGCCCAAGTAAACAAAGTCTTTCACTGTTTCCATTGTTTCCCCATCTATTTGCCACAAAGTGATGGGACCGGATCCCATGATCTTAGTTTTCTGAATGTTGAGTTTTAGGCCATCTTTTTCACTCTCCTCTTTCACTTTCATCAAGAGGCCCTTTAGTTCTTTTTCGCTTTCTGCCATAAGGGTGGTGTCATCTGCATACCTAAAGTTATTAATATTTCTCCTGGCCAACTTGATTCCAGTTTGTGCTTCATCCAGCCCAACATTTCACATGATGTACTCTGCATGTAAGTTAAAAAGCAGAGTGATAAAAGGAACCTTGACCTATTTCTTTTCCAATTTGGAACCAATCTGTTGTTCCATTTCCAGTTCTAACTGTTGCTTCTTGACCTGTATGCAGATTTCTCAGGAAGCAGGTCAGGTGATCTGGTATTCCCATCTCTTGAAGAATTTTCCACAGTTTGTTGTGATCCACACAGCCAAAGGCTTTAGCATAGTCAATAAAGCAGAAGGAGATGTTTTTTCTGGAACTGTCTTGCTTTTTTGATGATCCAGTGAATGTTGGCAATTTGATCTCTGGTTCCTCTGCCCTTTCTAAATCCAATTTGAATCTGGAAGTTCACAGTTCACATACTGCTAAAGCCTGGCTTGGAGAATTTTGAGCATTACTTTGCTAGCGTGTGAGATGAGTTGTTAAAAGATATATATATTTAAAAGTATACAGCATCTACAGAGCTGTGCTTTCCATAAGTATACATATATACTAATATTAATATGATGCTTTTCCTAAATTCCCTGTGAGTTAAGAGGTCTCCATAAAGTGGGAATGCAGTTTATATCTAGGTTTTTGAAGAGACTAAACCATTTGTCCTTTTATGGAGAAAGAGCTCCTGAGAATTTCCAGTGTTCCCAAAATAGAGAAGAAAGCTCCTGTCATCTCCCTACGTCTTATTGTGTCTTGCAAGATTTTCTTTTCTTGAGACACTCAGTTCTTTTCATTTTCACTTGAAATTGTTTCTGATTAATATTTAAATAAGTGTAAACATCAGCTTTTACTAAAGGTAATTGTAGAATTGAACACTCTTCACGTAGGGAATTTTTAATGTTTGCAGAGGCATTTTGTCAGCAATTTTTGAGCTATTTAAAATATCAGTGTCTAATGGGATTAAGTTGGATAATCAAATAACAAGCTGAGATCTGGGTAGACAGTTTGATGCCTGTGGGGTATTTCCTTGATGAATATAAATGAAAGGTGTCTCGTGGTTAGGGGCAGAAGTCACCATGTCACTATGCAAGGCATTTCTGCTGAGTCAGCACCTTGGCATGAAATTGAGACTCTGATGAAGGGATGGACTGATAAGAAGAAACCTGACATGGTTTTATATGAGTGCAGTGGAATATGTCATGTGATATTCTGAGCATCAGTGGTTTGTAAATAGTGAAGAAAACCAACTGATGCAGACAGTCATGTCTAAAATCAGTTTTTAATTTCTTAATAGACTGTACTCTGGACCAACTCTTTGACTAATGATTTACATAAACTTTTGTTTCATTTTCCTTCTAGAACTTGTTTATTATTCCTTAGAATGGAGCAAGAATAAGTTCTGCTCATGTTTACAATTTCATGCTCTGTTTTACCCTGAGTTCATCCTTACTATTTATATTTTCTTAAAAATGATCATTTGGGTATTCACAATTTCTTTTAAATTTAGCTTTGAAACAAGTTTAATTATGGGAAGTAAAAAGTTCACCCATTATCACCTGTCATCATATAATAAAACTATGCATTTATATAATCATATTCATGTAGATTTGTGTGTATACATGTATTATATATTATAAACATATATACATAATATGTGTTGAATGAACGGTTGCAGAATGAATGATTTTTATGAATGCATTATGAATGTATTTTTTTTCACTGAACATTATTTCAAGCTTTTCATGCAATATTTTCAATGAAGTTTAAAATATTCCATCTAGTAAACTGTTTAATGATCATTTCTTTATTACTATCCATTTGGTTTTATCTTTCTCTGATATATCTTGTATTTTAGCCTAATAGTATATAAAGGCATAGTTTTTCATTTGTTGTGCCTTATAGATTTGTTTTAGGCAATATGATGAAAAAGACAAAGATTTTCTCACAAGTATTCCACATCCTTGTAAAATATTCTCGTTTCCCTTCTGGTCTCTTCTTCCTTCTCACTCACCTGTGAGGATCACTAAAGTCATGCTCTTCAGGATCCTTGTTTAAAAAAAGTCATATGGCAAATCATTTATGTTTTAGGAAGATTAATTTAATGCATAAACTGTATAGAAAAGTGTAATGAGTGCTTTTCTAGTGAATTCTGCATATTGTGCTATCATGTTGGTTAAATTATTTAAGATCAGATGACTTTCCAATGCCCAGAAAATAATCCTTATACAAGCAATCTCACTCTTATTCCTTAAGTCTGGTCAGAGCCTTAGTTCCTATATAGTCTTTTCATAAGATAAATAAAAATTGGCCTTAAAAATGAACTGAAACCAATCTGTGACTGTTCAGCCCTTCTTGTAAGTTCTCCATATCCTCATTGCACATTTTACATGTCACAACAGGATTCTTGTTCTTCTTTTTGTGACATGTAAGTTATATATGTGACATACGATATGAAAGATTATCTTTGTAGGATAAGAAAACTGTGTATAGTAAGTAAAACTCGATGTATTTATTTCATATTATGTACTAGGCACTCATAGTTGGTGCGGTTTTATTGAGAACCAGTATGTAATATTTCATAAAACATTTTAATGGCTTAGATGATTATTAATTCAATATAAAATTTGTTGCTGGAATATATATAGCCTTGACCAACCCACACATGTTTTTACTAACTACAGTGTTGATTAATGATAAATTTTCTACATTTTGAATCCCTCTTAAGTGAAAAAGAATTCAATTTCTTTTTAGTATAACATAGTGCTCAAATCCCTATCTAATTTCTCTGGTTAATGGCTGCTTTCAAGGAAATTAATTGCATGCAAACTATTAAAATGTTGCCAAATAATTTCCAAATATTTACAATTTTTCTAATTATTTTTATGGGCTCTATTTTTAAAAATATTTATTATGATTTTATTTTACATACATAGGCATTTCTAGTGACTTTCTTTGAAAAAGAAATTTTACAAAATAAGTATGTTTGATTTAATATATTTGAGTTTAAATGAACGTAGAGCTAAAGAGATTTTGCAGAATTATGTTTAATTGAGGGGTCCGTATCCTCTTTATCTCCCTCTCTATCTTTTTCTCTCTCTCCCAGCTCCCTACCTCTGTTTGTATATCATCTTTCCTCTCTCATTCTCTGGCTGATGATCTAGTGAGGCCAAGTATATTACAAACTGAGCTTTAGGGTGTGAAAGCTTAGAAACAAAGCAGAAAGAGCAAACATTTTGCTTCAGCCCTGTATTTTCTGGTAAATGTTTGTTAGTAAAATTAAGATTGATAATTTAACCTAAGGCACAATTTACAAGCCCTTTCATCTAAGATATGACCATTATATTCTTCAATATAAAATTGAAGAATTGTTATGGAGAACAGATGTAAATTGTGGTCCATTTTTCTTATATATGTTTACCCATGTAAAATTTATCATGATGCTGATAGGTGCTAAGAGAATGAAACAAAGAAAGAAGGAACATGATGGGTTTGAAGGATTAAATATTGTTGCAAATTCTTTGCTGCCACAAGCAAGTCCAAACATTGTTCATCTTGAATCTGGGCTGGGCCTGTGATTAATGTATGGTGGTGGTAATACTGTATTGGTTCTGATCCTAAAATTTAATAAGGCAGGCCACTTCAATTTTCTGCTTCCTGGAGCCTAGCTGCCTTGCTGTGAGGAAGCCCAATCAGCAGTAAGGAGGGGAACCATATGAAGTATAATTGAGGCCCCTTGCTCACAGCTCTAGCTGAGCTCCCAACTTACAGACAAGACAACTTTCCAGACGTGTGTGAGTCATATTGGAAGTGCATCCTCTGGCCCCAGTTGAGTGGCCCCAGCTGAGGCTACATGCGGTAGACATAGGATGTTCTTTTCAAGCCCTCAAGAATAAGAGTACCGATGGAGATCAGTTATGAGGCTAGTTTAGTTCTCTAGATGAGAGATTACATAAGTTTGAGTGCAGACAGTGGAGATGGTTGAAACAGAACAAAGTAGATCAGTTTGGCATTTGTATCTGTGATGCAACTGAAGAATTTGTTGATGATGCAATGGTACTTTGTACTCTTTGATTGGGTCTGAGTTGCCCAGCTGTTTCTCTGAAACTAGGCTGATGTTGATTCTTGGTTGATAGACTGGACGAATCAGAAGGGATTTTCATATCCTTTAACAAAATTCAAACCAGTATAGGGTCCTTGTGTATAGAGTCCTAGTCCGAGTCTGACTTTCTTGTGGAGAATAAGAGGAGAAGCAAGGAGGAGGAGACGTGGACTGTTCGGGCAGGGAGACGCCATTACCCTTTGTGGGCACATCTTGGGTGGTTTAGTGAATGATGCTTATAATAAAAACACATATGAATATATAGGATACACTGGCAATTAGATAAGTTTCACAGTAATCTAAATATGAATTTATCAATAAACCAGTAGTGAAAATGAAGCAAATTCTGAATAAACTCAGAAAGAGTACATAATTGTTAACTGTTATTCCAGGGGTTTATTGGAATGATTGGGTCATTTATTTGAGAAATCCGTGCACTTATTCAACAAATATTAATATTTATTGAGTTTGTTACTATGTGCTAGGAACTGTGCTTGTCAAGTGTGTGTGTGTTTCTTGGGACAGTGAGGTCCTGAATAAGATGACTCTTCATGATTTTCATGAGCTTAAAATCTGTTGAAGAAGATATAATATTTGATTTTAAAAATTTAAATGATAGTACTGTACAAGCAAGATGAGTAAGAAATTCAGTCCAAGTAAAATTCTAACACTTAACCTGGATGTATTTGTTTGAATTTTCTCTTCAGAAAAGTTTTAAACATTATTGTTAGTAAACATCTTACTTTTTACTTTGTTATTATTAACATTTATTTAATAATATTATATTAGTTTCAAGTATATAAGATAGTAATTTGGTATTTTGATACAATGAGAAATGATTATAGCACTAATAACAGTTATCACCCATCACCTTACAAAATCATTACATTATCGACTATATTCCACCCACTTGACTTATTTATTTTATGGCTGGAAGTTCTTAGCTCTTAATCCCCTTCACCTATTTTGTCCATCCTCCATTCTCCTTGACTCTGGCAAACACCGGTTTGTTCTCTGTATTTATGGGTCTGTTTCTGTTTTGTTTTGTTTGTTTTAAAATTTCTACTCAGTCAGCATCTTTGATATTTTGGAATAAGTCCTGAAAAATAGTATTTGCTCTCAACCTAGGTAATCTCTTACTTAATGGAAATAGTCATGAGTCAAAGCACCTGGATTCTACATAACTTGCCTCTGTCACTAACTGGTTTTTGAGACATTAGGCAAATTGTAGTCTCTCTGTTTCCCTCTTCGTGGTTTTTTTTTTTTTTTTTTACTCTTATAAACACTTAGTTTAGTTTCAGTCAAGATTATACAGTAGATTAAAGAAGATGACAGTAAATGTATGATTTCAAAGGTGGATGTTCTGAACAATTATTTAAAAACTAAATTGTTGTTGTTGTTGTTGTTTACTGTCTAGTTGCTAGGTCGTGTCCAACTCTTTGCGACCCCATGGACGGTAGCCCACCCCCATAGGAATACACAGGCAAGAATACTGGAGTGGATTGCCATTTCCTTTTCCAGGGGATCTTCCTGACCCAGGGATCAAACCTGCATCTCCTGCATTGGCAGGCAGATTCTTAACCCTGAGCTACCAGGGAAGCCCCCCAAACAAATAATAAGTAAATTACTCCTTTTTGAAAATGCACGTCATATATAAAGTACCTTTAACATATGTGTATGCATATGTATTTTCTCAGGTGACAGAAGGTTAAACCAGATACAAGTAATTTTTATTTACACAAATAATGAGACAATGATTTATTTAACAACTCCCCTTTGTTTACTGGGCTTAAAGTTTAGAACATAATAAAAGAATTATGCTTTGAGTACGTTGACTAGGTAAAGTTTAGGAAGACTAGAAGAACTTTGTGCCTCTGTGCCTTCTTATCAATGCTGTTGATGAAGACAAAACTAATCTTTTTGTCTCAATGTTTCATTGTCATATAAGAATACAAGAAGAATTTCTGGCTGTTCAATTAATTTGGTAGATTTGAAATACTAAAGAAATCAAGCATCTTGCTGTGTAACCCAAGACACTAGAAGCCAATAGCCATTTACCAAAGAATCTGTAATTTGGACATCGGTAAAGTAGAATTGTTGTTGTTATTGTTTAGTTGTTAAGTCGTGTCAGACTCTGACTCCATGGACTGTAGCCCACCAGGCTCTTCTCTCCATGGGATTTCCCAAGCAAGAATACTGGAGTGGGCTGCTATTTCCTTCTCCAGGGGAATCTTCCCTACCCAGGGATCAAACCGATGTCTCCTGCATTGGCAGGTGGATTCTTTACCACTGAGCCATGTAAGAAGTAAAATTAGCTGCTGCAGAAAACAGAATGTTCCTTTTCTCAAACTCCTCTGTGAAGTGTTCTGGCTGGATCACAACATGGATTAACTCAGGTAAATGCTTCTTTGCGCTTTTCTTTTAGCACACAAAGCAAGTGTTACAGTGTGGTGTTGTCAGCTATCTCCTTTGCAGTATTTGGGAATCTAGGTATCTTGTTGGAGTGTTTAACTTCATCTTCTGAATTATGATTAAACAGTGGGATAATATTTTTTTATTTGACTCTACTGCTATCAAGTCATGATGATCATTTCATTAGTAGTAACGAGTCTCTTGGGCTTTGTAGGTGGCGTTAGTGGTAGAGAAACCGATAGCCAATGCAGGAGATATGAGAGACTAGAGTTCAATCCCTGGGTTAGGAATATCCCTAAGAGGAAGACATGGCGACCCACTCCAGCATTCTTGTCTGAAGAAACTCATGGAAAATGGATCACGGCAGGCTATTACCCATAGGGTAGCAAAGAGTCAGACATGACTGAAGCTACTTTGCATGTATGCACGCAATGAGTCTCTTAGAATAGCAAATTTGAGTTCTTGTCATCCTTTTCCATATATATTTTACTCCAAGTCTTTCATAAAAACTTACAAAGACTGTCACCTAATCATAATATGATGGGGAAAGCAGAGTATATTACACCTTTTTTTTTTTCATCCAATACATTTTTGTATAAGCAACATGCATTTTCACTTTGCTCAAGGCCTAGCAGGCCCACCTGGCTTTCCCGTATCTGCTAAGAGCAACATGAATTGTTTCTTTATATCATACATATATAGTACCTAATATACCAGTAATGGATGGAAACCATTCCCCTTTCTTCCCCTGACATACTTTTTGAGTAAGAGTTTCATGGTTTGCTAAATTTCTTACTGAGAGAGGTTAGAAACTCTTTCTGCTTGGTCTGTCTAAAGTTTTCACGTGACATCTGAAAACTTTCACAGTTTGAAAAAAGGATGACAGAAGTTAAATAAGAGATATTTATCTTTCAAGACTGGGGACATGTAGTTGAGTTTTCCAGCAACAATTGATTACATCATTAGTATATAAGTGGAGTTGGTTGTGAAAGAGCAAGATATATTAATGTCTTAAAAATTTACTTTTCTTACTGCTGGTCAGGGCTAAAATACTCATGTTTTCAGCTCAAAAACTCTGTTAAAGTAGCTGGAGACTTTCCATCTGGTGATAGAG
This sequence comes from Ovis canadensis, assembly GCF_042477335.2. Classification (NCBI taxonomy): domain Eukaryota; kingdom Metazoa; phylum Chordata; class Mammalia; order Artiodactyla; family Bovidae; genus Ovis; species Ovis canadensis. The sequence goes on from NC_091260.1 coordinate 39,560,180, forward strand.
CAACTGTTAATTGGAAATAGTTGCAGGGCATTTAGATATTTTAATAACATTAAATCAAATATTTATTTCAGCTGCAAAGATGGAAATTATTATTTGGAAATGTCCTCTACTGAAATATTCTTTTTTTTTCAACTATAAAAACACACATATTGAGTTATCTTTCCAAAACACATTTTATTTGAAGAGTACTTGTCATTTTAGACCCCTGTATTATTGTATAATCTTTGTTATGAAGATATTGCTGTAGATGGACCATAGAAGGATGTATGTGTTTTCAGCCATCTCCATTATGATAAATAGTACGGATTTGAGAAATGGCTCCTCAAATTTGTAAATTTAGCCTGTGATTTCAAGGTTTTGGCTTTAAGTTGATTGATCATAGTCTTCCAATTACCTGATTGACGTAAACCACTATAGACAATACTAAATAGCAAGTTTTGGACGGGGGTGGTTTAAGTCAATATTTCAAATGTAAAATTGGGTCACAGACAGCAAAGTGAATTGCCTAACAGCATGGAACAAACCTTTAAATTCCTATCCCTGATCTAGACATTATAATAGAATCCCAGTTTGCTTTCAATGTCTTTTTACAAATTGGCTCGGATTTTCATTTTCTTTTTACTATTTACACTGAACAGGTTTGCAGCCTACCACTCCTCTTTAAATCTTTAAAGCCCTAAATTTTATGCTATTGTATATGTATTCCTTACTGAACAAATCAATTCAAACAACCTCTTATTAACAATGTATATTCTCAGGGTTTCTAGATCTGATGTGTTTTAGATTTAGAGTAGAAATTGTTCAGAATGTAAACAAGTATTGCCCAATTTTATTTTTTAAATATCTTATCATTCTTGTAACTTTGTCTCTAAATATTGATTTTTTTTTTTTCCCTGAGAAGACATTATCTAGTCAACTGACATGGGTCACTGGGAAATCAGGATATTAGAACATTTGGCTATTATTGACCTGAAAAAAAAATTTTTCAATAGCATTTAAGAGGTCATTGTCTTCATAGCCTATTCCCGATTCCAAATGTCCATTTTCTTTTACATACATGTCCTTGGGTTTCATTATAGAGAAGGACTTTTACTGATGATAATTCTTTTCCTTTCCTTATCTATTTAAAAAATCAATTCTGGTGCACTGTTTCATGCATGCATGCTTGTGTATACATAGATAAGTTATGGTATATACTTTGCAAACCACAGGGAATGGAAACATTGCCTTCATTAGTTATTATTGCCACCTGAAAAATCTGCTATCATGTAAGCTTTCTAGTTTGCTCAGGACTGAAGGGTGTCTTAGGATGTGGGCTTTCAGTTCTAAGACCAGGAAGGTCCTGAGCACAGTGTCAACTGGTCACTCTTCTTCCATTTCCCTAATTTAAATGTACTGATCCCAGATCCCTGTATAAATGAGTACCTAATAGATGGGCTTTCTCCAGTATTCATATAAATTTCAAAATCCTTAAAATGGCAAAATTAGTCTTCTAGCTGAAAAAAGAGCATTTTTAAGATTAAACATTTAGGAAATGTAGTAAGAGAAGATTGAGCTGAATGATATCTGGTCTTTCTCACAACTGAAATGTCTTGTTAGAGGGAAATGCTACCTTTTCATCACCTGAGACTTGAGAACACTATCTGGAATTTAACAACAATCTCACCTGACTGTCCTCCCCGGTAAAATTATTTAAATCAAGTCAATAAATGCTCTGCACTAGTGGGAATAGCGGAGAAGTCAATGGCACCCCACTCCAGCACTCTTGCCTGGAAAATCCCATGGACAGAGGAGCCTGGCAGGCTGCAGTCCATGGGGTTGCTAAGAGTTGGGCACGACTGAGCGACTTCACTTTCACTGTTCACTTTCATGCATTGGAGAAGGAAATGGCAACCCACTCCAGTGTTCTTGCCTGGAGAATCCCAGGGACAGGGGAGCCTGGTGGGCTGCCATCTATGGGGTCACACAGAGTCGCACACGACTGAAGTGACTTAGCAGCAGTGGGAATACAGAGGCCATTCATATGCAAGAATTCCTTTTTGCCCTCAAGGAATTAACAGTACAGTTGATAAAGACCATCCAAGATGGCAAGGAGATTAGAGGGCAAGGAGATTAAGGTTGACTAAGTCTGCTCTTTATGTGGGCACTTCCATTCTCCAAATAAATCTCATTTTTTGCCTTTTTCTGTGCTTGACTTTTAAGTTGTCTAGACAGGCTGCTTTGGCAACCATCAGATGGTTTTGCTGACAAGGACTTTGCTGTTCCCATAACAAGGAAACCTGGCCGGGTGACCGGTTGCTGTGCTTTGATGATATTTGTTCCTCTGTTATTTGATCTCTTCCAGTGTTTGACAGAAGCTGGTGCACAAAGAAAACTGGCTGGAGGCATATTTTGGCAAATAGCAAAGGAAGAAATGGGAAAGAGGTGCAGACTTTGTATTTTGAACTGTAAACTTCAGAGTTTTCAGACTATAGGAGTTTCAAACCAATGCTTCTCTTTACCAGGTCTAAGAAATGCTGTGTGGTATGAAACTCCTTAAACCTGTTTTTCATTTGTCAGATTGCAATGGTTATTCTAACTTTTACATGGGGTCATTGGGAAGATTAAGTGAGATAATGCATGGGAAAGATTTAGCCTGACTCCTGGCACATGGTTAATACTCAATAAATATGTTGATTTGTGTTTTTTATAGTTGTAATCTTTCCATGCCTTCCTTTAGAACTTCATAAAGAGTACCAAGTCTTTTGTATGCTTTAAAGGTTTAAAATAATTAGAGATAATTTGGGATTTTCTGTATCTCCACAGAATCTTTAGAAGTAGAAGGAAAACAACCACATTACTACAGTAATATTAAATAGAGCTGTGTGAAAATCACATTGGACTAAATTATACAAATCAGAAAACGTTTAAATCAGGAAAACCATGAGGCTATGACTAGTATCTGACTGTTTGTAATAAGGGAGCCCTTCCCCTACTTTTTGAAATAGTATCAACAAAGTAATTACAAAAATGCATTGTCTAAGCTCCTTTTATTTTATATGTATTTTATTTATATGTGGGTATATTTAAATACTTGAAATTTAAATTTCATTTTTAATACTATGATAATAAACTTTGCAGCCACACGTGTGTAGATACAGAAGAAGGTAATTCTGCTTTTTGTAAAGTCGGGAAAAGAGAGCATTCGTGAGGATGTATGAACTGGCTGCCATCAAAGAAGCAGGAATCAGGAGTGCTGACGGAGTTGATGACAGCAAGCTAGGCAGTGCTACTGTTCTGGGCCAGAGATGCTGTGGCTGCTCTTGCTGGAGCTGTAAGCTGCATAATCTATTTCTCTTCTGCTTTATCTATAGAACTTAATACTTGTAGCCCCATTTCTTAGATTAGCAGCTCAAAATTTGAGTTAAAAATGCTTCGGTTATCTTATTTTTCAGGTGCTTAAAAAAAAAGACCAATACAAACATTGCCTTTTAGATTTCTAGCTATCTGGTTTTAGCAGGGTGTTATTTTTGGTACCAAAGGGCCTCTGACATTGCTTTGGAATTGCCTCCTTTTGTTGCATCAGCCCCAGGTCACTGGAGAAGAATAGAGGCTTGGAGGTTTACAAAGATGAAGGGGTGATTTGTGGGTCAGTTCATCAAAAACTGGAACAGGTGGATGTGAGAGAAGCATCCTCTTGCCCCATACTCTGCACCGTCACTTCTTTCCTTCACGGAGCCCAGAATGTTCATCAAGCGTGAAAAGCTTTCAATCTGTTTCTGACGCAGGAAAAAAAAAAAATAGCTTGCTCTAAAACAAGTGTTTCCCCTAAATGCCCAGTTCTCTATCTAGAGTGAAGTGGATGGATAACTGGATTTAAATGAACATAGGTGTTGGAAAGGATGAAAAAGATTTTCACTGTGTTACTGAAAATTCTCAAATAGTTTGTGTGTGTGTGTGTGTGTGTGTGTGTGTGTTTTGCATAGGGATTTTTTTGGTTTGTTTTGTTTTTAAGGAATAGACATTGTGGTTGCTTTGCTCTTTAAAAACGTAGCCTGATCAGAATATTATCTACTGAGATCTGAATGAAATTGAAGTTTTGGAAAATCCTTAGCTTACTAAAACTCGAGTCTGTATACCAGTTTCTCTGTTATTAAATGAATATTTTCAGCCTCAGATAAAGGAAAAGAGCAGGTGGATTATCTCAGATAGAGATGGTTCCTTTTACTTTTATGAACTAATATTGATAAGTGCTTCAGCATAAGAACTGAATCTCTATTTACATGTTCTAGGGTCAGTTTCACTTTTGTACAATATGGCATTGTAATCATCAGCAAGATAAAATTTTCAAACTCAATGTGCCCTGTTAGGTTTTTACACAGCTGGATGGCTTGTGTTTACTTCTTTTTCTTTCTGTTTTTTTTTTTTTTCAAAATCTCTTGCTTAATTAATCATCATGGGGTTTTTCTTCATTTAATTTTATTCTCAATTTGACTGATTTGTTACTGGATATCTCAACAGAACCAATTGCCTCTTCCTTCTCCCTGTCTATCCTGAGGGCATGTTGGAAAGTTCTCATCCTGAGATGCCTAGGTAAAAACATGTTATTTTGGCATTTGGTTACATTTCACCTAAGTTCCATATGATACTGTAGTTTGCTGAGCATCTGTAAATTGCAACGTGTACCCTTAATATTGTACTCCCAGATTTCTGGATTCTAGGAGTTTCATCATGGACAAGAACAATTACATTAAATTACCCTTCAAGTCTTGATGAAGCATCTATAAACATTAATTTATTCAGCATCTAAAAGAAATCAGAGCAAATCAGAAGGAGGGGTGGGGAAGGACTATAAAAAGACTCACTACAGTATTATTTAGAAAGACTAAAGGACATCTAGAAAGCATCTGTTCAGTATCAACCTCTTTAAAGCCTATTTACAAGTCAAAGTTTATATTTCAACAAGATGTGTATTGGTAAGAGTTTCAAACAGCACAATAGTGTGGATCATTTTCTTTGAGCAAAAGCTATACCTCATTAAAATAATGAACTTTATGCCACCACAGTTTTCCACTTTTTTTTATCTCCCCTTCTTGGCTTTAAGTACAAAATCAGTCTTCAGTGATGTGCTCAGAATTATGCAGCTTTTCACAATGACATTATTTTTTTCCAAGGGGTCACCTCATTTTAAGGATAACTGCAGACATGACTTTGGTGTAATTTCCTTCCTCCTTCTTCTGCAAAGCTGCAGGTTAAACTCAACATGACAGTGTGAGTGATATGCTTGCTAAATTTGTGCTAACATATGCAAATATAGGGAGGAATTATTTATCAGGGAGTAATATGCTTAAGTTTTTTAATAAAGAAAAGCCTAATAAGCATAAAGGAGAGAGCTCTGTAGGAAATGGTGACAGATTGGAATCATTTGCTAAAGGAAATCGCCTCGTGTGGAAATTCCAGTCCCACAGAAAATATCACACAGGTAGAGCAGCCTTCTTGATTTTGATACTAGAGGCACAGATATGGCAAAGGCCTCACTGACCTTCAGATTTCTGTGTTGTGATTGAAGAGGAGGTGTCTTACCCCAGTGTGTAGAATTAGGACCTTTCTTCTCTGCCTTCCTGGTCCAAATTGAACATTTATATCATTGGCTAAAGTCAGAAAGACTTTCCTGTGGGGCTAGTGGGCTCTGGGTTTGAGCAAAGGTAGCCGTCCCCATCTGTAAGGTTTACCAAGCTTTACCAAGTTGATGTGTGTCTATTGCTCAACATCCTTCCCCTGCCGTCACATCCCTAACCCTCGGGGCTACTCTTCTACATCTTTCTTGGTTCTCGATTAGAAAAACCGTTTTTTTAAGATAAAGAAACTCCAGCAAAACTTTTATTTTGCTTAAAGTTGATCATTATAAACTCATGCTATTATTACACCTCATCACATGTAGAGTTTTCATGTATACTCTTTTGCATCAGAGTCAAAACTAACTAGCATATAGATTGTATGAATCATATATACAGACTATATTTATTCTACCTTTTAGACTATTATGTGGACTTGTTTCCATCATGAGCAGGCATTTCAGTGTTTTTCTTTCTTATGATGACACTTTGTCTATATTTGGTTTGGTTAAATGTTTTTATTCATTCCTCAGTTTATTTCATATGCCACCAGATAGGTCTTTAGTGTTAAATTCCAATAAAAGCAAGGATGGTATTGCCCTCAGGTCTGTCTATTACAATATATCTGAATATTGTTTTGTGCTGACTATTTGCTTGGAGCAGCAGCTGTCAGAGGACTATGTGTGTCTCTGATTCCTCCAGGTATTTCTCTGTGACCTGAGAACTGATCCAGGCAAAATGATACTGCTTTTTTTTTCTATGTTTCTTTTTCTTCTTTGATTTATTTATGAATCAGTGAAAATGCAAACTGTTGATTTTCTAATATGAACTTTCCATTATGGTTTTGAATTTATATTGAAGTGAAGTGAAGTGAAGTCACTCAGTCGTGTCCAACTCTGCGACCCCATGGATTGTAGCCTACTAGGATCCTCCACCCATGGAATTTTTCAGGCAAGAATACTGGAGTGGGTTGCCATTTCCTTCTCCAGGAGGTTTTCCCGACCCAGGGATTGAACCCGGGTCTCCCACATTGTAGGCAGACACTTTACTGAATTTATATTAAGAAGTCACAAAATGAGCATTTGAAAACAGGCTGCCAGTAATGGTTGGCAATTTCATAATGAAAGTTTTATCTTATTTCTATGTGTTTAGTTAATATTTGCTTGTAATAAATATTTTATAAATTGCTTTTTTATTATATAATCTATATATTTTTTATAAAATCCGTTACATACTTTTCATTTTTCAAAGATTAGCAAGTAAAGTTTTTTTGAAGTATAGTTGATTTGCAATGCTGTGTTAGTTCCAGTGTACAGCGAAGTGATTCAGTAATACATATACATATATCTGAAATAAAAGAAAATGTATATTCTTTTCCAGATTCTTTTCTCATATAGTTTCATTTTTGATAGCAAAACAGGGCTTATGAAGGGCCAGCATCTTCATTGCGCCACAGCACATTCTGTTTCTCTGATAGAATTCTTCACTTTGCAATATAATTGCTTTTTTATGCATCTGTGCCTTCTACTAGGATGGTCATATCTTGATGGCAGAGGCTCTGTGTTATTTATTTGTGATTCTTTAGAATCTTTTTATTAGTTGCAGTTGTGTTCTAGGAACAGCAAGGAATCTAAGGACCCACCAAAAAATAAGCTTAATTTTGAGAAAAAAAAAAAAAGTAAATTTTTCTTGTTGAAACCACTCTACTAAGATTATCTGGATGACTTTTTTTTTTGCATCTTATGTCTTTAATAAGAAGGTTTCTAGCAATTCATTTTCACTGTATTTTTCTTATTTATAATTATGTTTATTTATTTTTTGTTAACTTTTTTTTTTGCCATACATATGTTTATGATTTTTTCTTCCTCCTTTCTCCAGTAGTAAGATAATGGACTTGAGCATAGGTAAATAATATGATGGGATGTTATGAGTCTGACTTAAGAAGTCCTAGGTCCTGAGCATCTGAGAAGTTAATTATCTCACAGGAGATTATACTCTTCCTCACTTCTACTTCATAAACTGCACTGATGGAATTGAAACATTTTGTTATTACTACCAGGGCTCTTGCCTTTATAATTTCTTATTATACGAGGACTTATGACCCTGATTTTATATATAATCAAGGAAAGGAGGAAAGAATATGACAGGCATGTTCTTTATTCAGTCATATTTTAGAGTAAAGTGAAATGAATTCCAGATTTAGATTAATTTTTTAAAAGTACAAAATCAGATCAGTAAATACATGTTTATTAAGAAATGATGAGTCCTTTGCAAGATACACTTTGAGCTATATTCAACCCCATGTTGAATTTGGAATGAATGTTGGTATTGGTAAGCAGGTCCCTCAGTTAGAATGTACCATTTCAAGGGAAATTTAGAAGATATCCTAAGTTTAGTTGGCTAATATGGAATTGAACTACATTTGATCAAACCTCATATAACAAACAGTATATTCATTGTATGAATGCTGAAAAGAGAAGACAGCTAAGGTTTTCATGTCTAATTCCTGCTGATCTACATCACGTACGGTCAGACTGAGACACACAGGCCTACGTGGAAGCTTACATTTTTAAAAAATGCATCTGGGACACACTTACTGTCATCCTTCTGCCTAAATAAAATAATGCCTTTTTTATTATGAAGAAGGCAGAACATGATTTTAAGGAACAACTTTTGGTAATCTGCAATAGCATAAAATGCTTTCATCTTTCAGAGTGGTACTTATATAATGAGATTATATTTTTTTATTTTTGTATATATGAAAGATTCATAGAACTTTTGGCTTTTTTCACATACCTTGCTTTGGTCTATAAATGGCATCCTGAAGCACAGTGATGAATTTTCAAATTTTAGTTTTCTTTTCAGAAATGGCATCATGTGTATAGTATGTGCACCAGAGAGAGCAAACTACTTATTTTTGAAAAACTAATATTAAAAACTCTTGTGAAAGCTCTATAAAAGCAATGGATTTTATTTCATGAATCAAATCCACTTTAGCTTTTCTGGTTTAGCTGAACTAAGATTAACATTTCAGATAGAGGAAAAAATCTGCCTCGATGCCTTCATTTTATTAAACTAGAGTTGACAACATAGAATCCATCGTGCAATTATAAAAGGCTGCCTTTAGTTTTAGTGGTATGATATTGGATTTCAGTGTCATTATAGTCCCAGCTTTTATGTACTAGTTAAGCCAAGCAAAATCGCTACTGAAAATTAGGCTTTTTTTCTTTTTTTTAATGACGAGCTTACGCTAGTTTGAAACAAAGCCCATCTCTTTCAACCCTTGCCTCAACATGGAATCAGGCAAGCAATGAAGAGTTTTGTATTTCTTTTTACAATGCTATCATGAAAAATGTATAAAATTTCTATTTCATTTTACAATATTATCCAGTGGGGCTCATTACTTCGAAAATAACTCAGATTATATTTTTGGAAAAAGAAATTTTAAATCCATCCATGGTATTTTGACAAGAGTGGCTCCTGAAATCTGTATTCTTAACCTGGTCTCAGTAACTGTAACTCAGTGACCCTAGGGGTCCAGGTCATTACTTACCAATAATTTTAGTAAAGTTCAAGACAATCTAAAAGCAATACACTATGGTAGTGAATATCCTACCCAGCCAAATGTTATTATTGTGAGATGTCCTGACATTAGGTAGAGGAGAGAAGCTGTGTTGGGAATGCTTCGTGCTCCTAGAATATGTTGTAGCAAAGCGAGCCTGTGATATTTTTGTGGACCAGAATTAGTTAGGTCACACGGACCAGATGGGACATTTGGAGGAGTGGTGGAACCCAAACAGGGAACATACTTTCAAAACCAGAGTGGAGGAGAGGCTAAGTGCCTGCTGGAGGAAAGATCTGCTGTTGAGACATCTCCAACATGAGTGGGTTCCTGAAGAATGGATAGGACACCCTATGTGGGGAAGATTCCAGACCAACAATGGGTCAGCAATGCTAGTGCTGGCAACTGAATCTTACTCTCTCCTCCCCTAGTTACAACTCAGTACTAACACTAGGTAGTGGTCTGGTGGAAGCAAGAAAGGAGAGCAAGCTCAAGACAGGATGGAATAGACAAGAATCTAATCATACCCCCTTTCCCATGAACAGTCTCTGAATGACTCATAGAAAACTGGGCATTTAGAAATTAATGAAATGAGAAGCTTATTGACTAAGTGTTACTAGGGAAACTCATAGATCTTAGTAAAGTTTAAGACCTACCCCATATTTCAAACAAGGGGCAGAAAACAACTCATTGGACGGTGCAGGCTGGAACACGTGATTGAGGAAAAGGATAAGATTGGGGCTTCACTCCAGGGAGGGCCATTTTGCAGTGGGATGGTTATGCTTTTATGTATGGAGTGTTTTATAAAGTATAAAACTTTGCATGAGAATGTACAATGTGTTCCTTTTGTGTCTCTTATAGTTACTTATAAGATAAATAGGACAGACCTGGAAAGACTCAGTGTTTGCCCCGTGTCCACAGGCTTTCCATAGGGAATGGAAAAGGAGCTCAGATGTCTGACTCCTGGGCAGTCTCTCAGCTTCAGTTAGCTGCCTCTTCTGAGTACCTGTTTTCTTTTTCACCAAACTGTTATTCTTTCCAGATCTATTTACACTATTTAACACAATACTTAGTACAGTATGACACATAGTAGGCGCTCCATAAATGCATGTTGAATGAGTGATTGGATGAATAAATAACAGACTAATGAGTGTATGAGTCTGTGTCCAGCATACCCGGGTCTGAGTGGGTGGCCCCACATAGCACCTTCAAGTTGCACTAACACAACTGACAGAGCAAGTTTTCCTTTTGAAGACAGTAATCGAGACCTGGTTTTGCCTCTTTTGTTCTATGATTCTACAAAGACTCTTGCAGATGACAACTATTTTGCTTTTTTTGGAAGATGTTTGTATTCTTCATTTTAGAAGCCCAGTGTCTTATGAGGATCAATACATTGTAAATGCCAAAGTGGTTTGCAGTGTATTCTCATTTTAGCTGTGTTAAGAAATCTGCTACATATTAATAGCTAAATTAAAGAAGGCTTTTTATACTTTTAAAGTGTACATGAATCAGACCCCTCCATCTCTTGATATTTCTTTTATGCATTTTCTTTAGAATTAGTTTCTTGATCATCAGAAAAATTCTATGTTTTCTATAACAGTGGACTCACAGCAGTCTGGAAGGGAGCATTTATAAATCCTCTCTTGTCATTTTCAACTTCCCTGAGTGACATTTGCATGCTTTCCTAACTTTGTCTTATGGTCTACTCAGTTGCCCTAGTCAGTGTGTTGGTATAAACATTTGATTTAATTCTGATTATATTTTCACTTTGAGCTTGTCATTTTGCACTGAATTTGAATTTTCAACCTTATTGCTCTACATGAACATTTATGCCAATTGTCAGATTGGAGAATGAACAGGGAGGAACTGTCCAGGCACATGGTAACTGTTGCTAAGGAAACAACTCCCTAGCAAACATTTTAATGGTGGCTGAGTTTGAATCAAGGTGGTTTTCACAGATTAATGGTAGCATTAGAATAAGTGTATAGTAATTTTTATAAATACAGAATGAAGTCATGTGGACTATTCATTTGAACAATAACTTAGCAAAGTGTTCATATCAAGTCTGCAATTAAAAGAATTTATACATCCATCTTTGTACATTACCAAGAGTACCCTCAATCATTTTCCCTATCATAGCTAGATGACTCGTATACTCATTATTTAAACAGCTAATGAGTTTAGACACTTAACAAAAAGTTAAGAATATAGAATGGTATACAGAAAGAGAATTTAGATAGATTTAAATTATTATTTCTGACACTTATTGTCTATATTAATTTAGAACCAATTAATGATGCTTACTCTTAGTAAGCATCAGTCTCCTGATGCTAATAATAATATATAAGTAACTCAAATCCACTGTGTCCAAAATAGAACTGGTCATCTGGAATGGGTACTTGCCAAAATCAGAAGTGAATTTCTAAACAATAAGGCAGCAATTTTAGATCTATAGACCAGCCAAATGATTTATTCTAATTCCACTTAATTACTACTCAAAACAATGTTATACAACATTAAGGTGCTAACCTTCTTGTTTCACATTTCTTATTATGCATTATCATGCATGTTAATTATTTTAGAAGTCTGAGTAGACTGGATTTCCCACGTTTGAGGATGGGTATTAATCAGAGTTTTGCTCACAGTCAGAAGTTCACTTTGAAGAACCTGCAAAGGACTTTGTGCTTGGTGGTCACTCCCTGAGGCAGAAGTATCGCCCTTCAGGCTACCTTAATGGAATTGTTTTCCATTTACATTCTTGTTATATTAATAAACAAGCTGACAGCATTTTAAAAGAACTTTGTTACAGGGTTATTAATAGGTAATTTACAGATACTTTCCATTGGTAGCAAGAACTTCCATTGGTAGCATTGAATGTCCAAAAAGGAGCACAGAGATTTGGGTTAATGAAGAAGAATTTACAATCATAATTAGATATTTCTAGGTTTTTTAATTGCTCAAGAACAGGAAACATTATTAAAATATGATGAGGATTAATGGGGTTTCCAGACTATAGGTCTCCTAGGCTACCTCAATTCTAGAAATCTTTTTCTGGACAAAGTTTTTGATGTAACCATCTTTTTGTAGTGCTCTTCTAACTTTTTACTCTCCTAGACACCTCACCTACACTGATTTGCTTGTCAGATTTACTTTGCATGTGTGCAAAGTTGCTTCATTTGTGTCTGACTCTTTGACACCCTGTGGACTGGCTGTAGCCCATCAGGCTCCTCTGTCCATAGGGATTCTCCAGGCAAGAATACTGAAGTGGGTTGCCATGCTCTCCTCCAGGGGATTTTCCTGACCCAGGAATGGAACCCATGTCTCTTATGTCTCATATTGGCAAGCAGGTGCTTTACCACTAGTACCACCTGGGAAGCCCTGAGATTTACTTTAAATCCCTTAATACCACTTATTAGCTATATGAAAGATAATTGCTATGTCCAGGTCATGCATCTAATACATTAGTTAAGATTGGTATTGGTCGACAATCTTAAAAATGTTTGGAGATTTTAGAAATCTTACTTTAGCCATTGAACTCCCTGTTCTAAAAATATCTATATATCTGTTAGCTCATATTTCCCACAGAAACTGAGAGAAAACTCATAAGACAATGCTTTGTGGAGAGTAAAAGAAAGTGAGGCAGGAAAGGAAGGCGAGCAAGTACAAGATAGTGCTTACATAGCTCACCAGAATTCCACGAGTAGGAAGATCTGCTGCTAGAACATGAGCATTTCTTCAAAAAGTCCTCGTGGGGCCCCTGCGGGCTTCCCAGATGGCTCTAGTGGTAAAGAATCCACTTGCCAGTGCAGGAAACATAAAAGACCTGGGTTTGATCCCTAGGTTGGGAAGATCCCCTGAAGCAGGGCATGACAACCCACTCCAGTATTCTTGCCTGGGAAATCCCATCGATAGAGGAGCTAGTGGGCTACAGTTCACAAAGAGTTGGACATGACTGAAGCAACTTAGCACCTACACAGGCATGGAATCCCTACAACTCTGAATGGTCTCTCCTGATGTATCTGGTTTTCCTTTGATCAGAGTTAACCCTCTTGCACATAGGCTATGTTACCTAGCTCTCCTTCACTCCACTCCTACCCAAACCACACCCCAAGCCCCCAATTTCCCCATCTCCCTATTCCCATAGCAGCAATGGAATTCAGCTAAGATTGAACTTACCTGGCCCTGGAATTGCTGCAGCTCATATGATGTTGGCTGAGATGGGGCTTCTGCAAAGTGGGGCCCTTGCCCACAGGGAACCTGAAACAACTGATAGTATTAGGACATGAAGCAATATAGGCAAAGGCCAGGGCTCCTCAAGGCCAGGGGAATCCAGGAGAGGCTTGGATTGCGTCTAGCAGCACATCAAGAACGTATTATTTTTGATATGTTTGTGACGCAGTGATGAAGTCTACAGATGCAACAGTCTGTGTCCAGTGCCCATTACATACCGGAAGCAGACAGAGAAACAATTAGGCATGTTGATTTCTAAGTGTAATAATCCCCTTCATGGATCACAGGCATTTTGTGGTGAAAGGCCTTGCCTAACTCAATGAAGCTATACGAGTATACATTATAGTGTTGTTTTTCTTCTCATCTAATATTTAGTCAAAAATAGTAAGGAAGATAATAAGGATGCTGTCATTGTACTCAATGTATCATCAAATTTGGAAAAGTCAGCAGTGGCCACCGGACTGGAAAGGTCAGTTTTCACTCCAATCCCAAAGAAGGGCGATGTCAAAGAATGTTCAAACTACTGTACAGCTGGGATCATTTCACATGCTAGGAAGGTTATGCTCAAAATCCTTCAAGGTAGGCTTCAGCAGGATGTGAACTGAGAACTTCCAGATGTACAAGCTGGATTTTGAAGAGGCAGAGGAACCAGAGATCAAATTGCCTGTATCCATTGAATCTTAGAAAAAGCCCAGAAAAACATCTACTTCTGCTTCGTTGACTATACTAAACCTTTGCGTGAATCACAACAAACTAGTAAAATTCTTAATGAGATGAGAATACAAGACAACCTTACTGTCTCCTGTGAAACCTGTATGTGGGTCAAGAACAGTTAGAACCTTAACCTGGAACAACAGACTGGTTCCAAATTGGGAAAGGAGTAGGACAAAGCTGTATATGTTCACCCTGCTTATTAACTTAAATGCAGAGTACATAATGTGAAATGATGGGCTGGATGAATCCCAAGCTGGAATCAAGAGTCCCTGGAGAAATATCAACAACCTCAGAATGCAGATGATACTACTCTAATGCCAGAAAGGAACTAAGGAGCCTCTTGATGAGGGTGAAAGAGGGAAGTGAAAAAGCTGGCTTGAGACTCAACATTCAGGAAACTATCCCATCTAATAGTCAGAAAAAGCATCCCATCTAATAGGAGGGGAAAAGTAGAAGCAGTGACAGATTTTATTTTCTTGGGCCCAGTATTACTCTGGATGGTGACTGCAGCCATGAAATTAAAGGACACTTGCTCTTTGGAAGGAAAGCTATGGCAAACCCAGACAGTGTATTAAAAAGCAGAAACATCACTTTGCTGACAAGGTCCATATCACCAAATTTATGGTTTTTCTAGTAGCCTTGTGTAAATGTTAAGAGTAGGGCCATAAAGTAGGCTGAGCACCAAAGAATTAATATTTTCAAACTGTGATGATGGAGAAGCCTCTTGAAAATCCTTTGGACTGCAAGGAGATCCAACCAGTCAATCCTAAAAGAAATCAACCCTGAATATTCATTGGAAGTACTTTTTTTGAAGCTCCAATACTTTATCCACTTTATCAGTTATCTTCTGGTTGGAAGAACCAACTCATTGGAAAAGAACCTGATGTTGAGGAAGATAGAAGGCAAAAGGAGAAGAGGGTGGCAGAGGATGAGATGGTAAGATAACATCACCAAGTCAATGGACATGAATTTGAACACACTCCAAGAGATAGTGGAGGACAGAGGAGCCTGGTGTGCTGCAGTCCGTGGGTTCACAAAGAGTCGGACATGACTTCGTGACTGAACAACAACAAAGTATAATAAATGAAATAATAATGGACATTGGAAGATGAGACAGGATAGAGATTGTAGTTCATGATTTAATATACAGCATAGAAATGATTTCTGAATGCTAATTGCCATGGGGAATGGCAGTTAGAAGATAAAACTGAACATGATACTTTGCTACACTTAAAGATATTATTGGCCGGGGAATGAATATGCTAAAATATCAATAAAGTCACCTATAAACATTTTTTCAAAGATTTCTTAAGAAAGAAAATCTGGCAGCTCAAGAAACAGAACTTCAGTGATTTAATTCTATCCTCTGTTTTATCAATCCAGTGAAAATCAAGTCTTGTTTTATGTTTCTAATAGTCCTATATGCCATCCAGTAGCAGAGAAAGCTTAGTACCAGCTGCTGGAGGTTTGAAACTTTTTTCAGGACAGTTAATAAAACAATATCCATGGGAACTAAAGATGCACGTTATAAAATGAGAGCAAAAAAGAATTCCTTTTATGGTAAGGAATGGGATCGTGTTTTTCTGTGATTGACTAGTGTGTTGAATCATTGGAAATATGTTCATAAATATTAATTGATCTGTCACTTCATAAATATGTATATATACATATATACATCATCTCCTCATTTGCAAATGTAAGTGAGTTCATTCAAACTGTATTTCTAACAATGGTAACAGGAATGTACTTCTATTGCTAATGATGGGTTCAGTACTCCATCAGTATAATTTTCCATTGATTTTGTGGTGTAGGTCTTCTGTGAACTGCACTTGTTGAAGTATCATTAGATGGTGAAAACAGGCCTCACTAAGCCAGAAATGCATGAGACAAGGTATACATTGTATGTTTTGTTGAGATAGATTCACCTTCACGAATGGAGTAAAGAGTAAAATGATGGAGCCGATTATACAGAGTGAGGTAAGCCAGAAAGAAAAACACCAATACAGTATACTAATGCATATACATGGAATTTAGAAAGATGGTAATGATAACCCTGTATGTGAGACAGCAAAAGAGACACAGATGTATAGAACAGTCTTTTGGACTCTGTGGGAGAGGGAGAGGGTGGGATGATTTGGGAGAATGGCATTGAAACATGTATAATATCATATATGAAATGAATCGCCAGTCCAGGTTCGATGCAGGATACAGGATGCTTGGGGCTGGTGTACTGGGATGACCTGGAGGGATGGTACAGGGAGGGAGGTGGGAGGGGGGTTCAGGATGGGGAACACGTGTACACCTGTGGCAGATTCATGTTGATGTATGGCAAAACCAATACAATATTGTAAAGTAATTAGCCTCCAATTAAAATAAACAAATTTATATTTAAAAAAGAAAAAAAGAATAAAATGATGAAGATAAAATTGGAGAAAGTGCTTTCCAAGTCAACTTCTTTCACTATACAAATTTTCTCATATTTCTGTAAATTTCTTACCTTACTTTGTTACATATTCCAAAATTACAACTATGACTTTTGTTCATTCGAACTGTATTTATTGAGTTCCTAATATGTGTAAGACACTCTGTTAAGTGCTGCAAAGTATAATAAGATGACTATGACGTGTGCCTCTGATGCCAGAAATATAACTTTCAGTGGAAAGGTCATGTTCTTCTTGGAGATAGTTAAGACAGTCAGTCTTTTATATATTAGTATAGGCCTCCCTGGTGTGGCTCAGGCGGTAAAGAATCTGCCTGCAATGCAGGAGACCTGAGTTCAATCCCTGGATTGGAAAGTTCCCCTGGAGAAGGGAAAGGTTACCCACTCGGTATTCTGGCCTGGAGAATTCCATGGGCAGTGTTGCCTGATGGGCTGCAGCCAATGGATCCCAAAGAGTCAGACATAACTGAGCCACTAACACTTCCACTTCACTTTTTCATAGGTTAATTTCATAGTTGCTTCTCTTAAAATAGCTCAAAATGCTATTGTTTATGGTTATTTATATGATCTATCTAAAGATATTATATATATATATATATATCTTTATATCTATCTAAAGATATTATAAAGTGAAGTCGCTCAGTCATTCCCGACTCTTTGTGACTGCGAGGACTGTAGCCTACCAGGCTTCTCCCTTCATGGGATTTTCCAGGTTAGAGTACCGCAGTGGGTTGCCATTTCCTTCTCCAGGGGATCTTCCCGACTCAGGGATGGAACTCAGGTCTCCCGCATTGCAGGCAGACGCTTTACCCTCTGAACCACCAGGGAAGCCCCAAAAGATATTATAAAGCTCTAGATAATCTTTCCATTAAATTTAATTCTTCCAGTTAAGGGACTAAACCAGAGATGTCAGTCTGTGCCACCACTTCACCCCTGTCTAAACAAGGCTGTTTTACCTGGAATTCCAATCTCTAAGGTTAAACCTTTTATATGCTTCTACATACAAATGTGCACACTGCCTCCTGCAAAGATATTTTCTTCACCACTAATGGAAAAAGGAAATATACTCAGTTTTGTTGCTAGTATAAGTGCAAGAATTCTTTCTTATTTTTTTTCTATTTGGTAAACTACTATTCTTGTTTCATTAATACAGTCCAGAATGCCTCATTGTTCTTAGGACACTAATTCTGGATTCTTTGAAGGTTAAAATTAGGATTATTAGAGAACTGAATGTAAACAGATCAAAGTAAAATTTCTTTTCCTTTATCTCTAGTTTGGATATTATGTCAACTCCTTGAGGGAAAACTTATTTGAAACACTGAATATCTGCAGTTTATTTGTAGAGAATAAAAAATTCTGGTACTTCATTGGGAAACCCAGGTACTGACTGGAGCCTCATATTAATAAGTTACAGAGCTTGAGTTGGTATGCCTGGTATACTATTTGACTTGTCTTTGGTAATAGCTCAAACTGAGCAGCTAGTAACAGTAAGTAGACTCTGATGCTTGTATATATGATAGTTACTTTAAACATTTAAGAAACTTCCATTTTTATTTTAAATAGTTGAAGTGGATGGATTACTATTCTATAATGGGTCAAGATGGCATTAATTTCAACTAGTATTTTTGAGAGGTGACTCAGTTCCAGATATCCTGATGAGAGATTTATTGGTATTGTCTTTAATCTTCATGGTACTGCAAAAACAGTACTATATTAGTTTGCTTTACATGTTAGAAATATGAGGTTTGAATAATTTAAATAAATTGCCCAGTGTCACACTGTAAGTAACAAAACCAGCAAGTTGACTCAAAATATCTCTAACCAGGGCATAAATTTTAACTTTGGAATTTGGGGAAAAAATCATAAAACATACAGAAAAGTTATAAGGGAAATGCAAAAATATCTTTCACCTAGATTCTCAAGGTATTAAAATTTTGCCACATTTATACATATATATATATCAGTAGTAGTTTTTTACTATGTATTTATGCATATTATATATAATACTGGTGAACTATTTGAGAGCACTTTATATATTATGCTCCTTTACTCCCAAATATTTCAATAGGCGTCTCCTAAGAAGAACATTTTCTTTTATAATCACTGTATAATTATCAATTCAGGAACTTCAGATACATTACATCTAATGTGTAGTCCAAATTGCTACTTTTACCAGTCATCCATAAATGTTTTTTTTCTGTTCTAGATTAATCTTTTAATCTGCAAGATTTCAGGCTTTCTGTTTCTCTTAGGAAATTGTAATTTTGGAGAACACAGAACAATAGTTTGCATACTTTTGTTGTTGTTGTTTTTTAGTTGCTAAGTTGTGTCTGACTTTTTGAGAGCTTATGGATTGTAGCCTGCCAGGCTCCTCTATCTGGAATTTCCCAGGTAAGAATACTGGGGCAGGTTGACATTTCCTTCTCCAGAGGACCTTCGCCTAGCCAGGGATCGAACCTGAGTCTCCCACAGTGGTAGGCAGATTCTCTTATGACATTGTCATTTTGGAGAACACAAAATAGTATTTTGCATAGTATTCCTCAGTTTAGGTTTACCCGGGAGTTGGTGAGGGACAGGGCGGCCTGCCGTGCTGCGATTCATGGGGTCGCAAAGAGTCGGACACGGCTGAGCGACTGAACTGAACTGAACTTTTTCCTTATGACTCAATTCAAGTTACAGTATATGGTTTTAAGAGTACTGAATGCCTAACAACTGTATCCTTCTCAGTAAATCACAGCAGGAGGCACTGGGACTCAGTTTGTCTTATTATGGCTGATGTTAATATTGATCATTTGGTTGAAGTATCTGCCATGTTTCTCTAGTATAAAGTTATTTTTTTTCATGTGGAACTAATAAGTAATATGTAGGGTATACAATAATACCATTTAGACATGTCCACCGTTGGACTTTGACTCAGTGGGTTCACTGATAATTCTTGTCTGAATTATTATTGTTATATAATGGAAATTTGCTGTGGTCCACACAGTCAAAGGATTTGGCATAGTTCATAAAGCAGAAGTATATGTTTTTCTGGAATCTTTCTTTTTCTCCTTTGCTTTTTGCTTCTCTTATTTTCAAAGCTATTTGTAAGGCCTCCTCAGACAGCCATTTTGCTTTTTTGTGTTTCTTTTCCATGGGGATGGTCTTGATCTCTGTCTCCTGCACAATGTCATGAACCTCTGTCCATAATTCTTCAGGCACTCTGCCTATCAGATCTAATCCCTTGAATCTGTTTCTCACTTCCACTGTATAATCATAAAGGATTTGACTTAGGTCATACCCAAATGGTCTAGTGGTTTCCCTACTTTCTTCAATTTGAGTCTGAATTTGGCAATAAGGAGTTCATGGTCTGTGCTACAGTCAGCTCCCAGTCTTGTTTTTGCTGACTATATAGAACTTCTCCATCTTTGGCTGCAAAGAATATAATCAATCTGATTTCAGTATTGACCATCTGGTGATGTCCATGTGAAGAGTCTTCTCTTGTGTTGTTGGAAGAAGGTGTTTGCTATGTCAAGTGCATTCTCTTGGCAATGCTAACAACTTTTATGTTTTTATTATTATTTTATTTTTATTTATTGACTATGCCAAAGCCTTTGACTGTATGGACCACAACAAACTCAGGAAAATTCTGAAAGAGATGGGAATGCCAGACCAACTGACCTGCCTCTTGAGAAATTTATATGCAGGTCAGAAAGCAACAGTTAGAACTGGACATGGAACAACAGACTGGTTCCAAATAGGGAAAGGAGTATGTCAAGGCTGTATATTATCACCTGCTTATTTAACTTACATGTAGAGTACCTCATGAGAAATGCTGGGCTGGATGAAGCACAAGCTGGAATCAAGATTGCTGGGAGAAGTATCAATAACCTCAGATATGCAGATGACACCACCCTTATGGCAGAAAGCAAAGAAGAATTAAAGAGCCTCTTGATAAAAGTGAAAGAGAAGAGTGAAAAAGTTGACTTAAAACTCAACATACAGAAAACAAAGATCATCACATTCAGTCCCATTCAGTTCAGTTCAGTCGCTCAGTCGTGTCCAACTCTATGCGACCCCATGAATCACAGCACGCCAGACCTCCCTGTCCATCACCAACTCCAGGAGTTCACTCAGATTCACCTCCATTGAGTCAGTGATGCCATCCAGCCATCTCATCCTCTGTTGTCCCCTTCTTCTCCTGCCCCCAATCCCCCCCAGCATCAGAGTCTTTTCCAATGAGTCAACTCTTTGCATGAGGTAGCCAAAGTACTGGAGTTTCAGCTTTAGCATCATTCCTTCCAAAGAAATCCCAGGGCTGATCTCCTTCAGAATGGACTGGTTGGATCTCCTTGCAGTCCAAGGGACTCTCAAGAGTCTTCTCCAACACCACAGTTCGAAAGCAACAATTCTTCGGCTCTCAGCCTTCTTCACAGCCCAACTCTCACATCCATACATGACCACAGGAAAAACCATAGCCTTGACTAGACGGACCTTAGTCGGCAAAGTAATATCTCTGCTTTTGAATATACTATCTAGGTTGCTCATAACTTTTCTTCCAAGGAGTAAGCGTCTTCAAATTTCATGGCTGCAGTCACCATCTGCAGTGATTTTTGAGCCTCCCAAAATAAATTCTGACACTGTTTCCACTGTTTCCCCATCTATTTGCCATGAAGTAATGGGACTGGATGCCATGATCTTCGTTTTCTGAATGTTGAGCTTTAAGCCAACTTTTTCACTCTCCTCTTTGACTTTCATCAAGAGGGTTTTTAGTTCCTCTTCACTCTCTGCCATAAGGGTGGTGTCATCTGCATATCTGAGGTTATTGATATTTCTCCTGGCAATCTTGATTTCAGCTTGTGTTTCTTCCAGTCCAGCATTTCTCATGATGTACTCTACTTATAAGTTAAATAAGCAGGGTGACAATATACAGCCTTGATGTACTCCTTTCCTATTTGGAACCAGTCTGTTGTTCCATGTCCAGTTCTAACTGTTGCTTCCTGCCCTGCATACAGATTTCTCAAGAGGCAGGTCAGGTGGTCTGGTATTCCCATCTCTCTGAGAATTTTCCATAGTTGATTGTGATCCACACAGTCAAAGGCTTTGGCATAGTCAATAAGGCAGAAATAGATGTTTTTCTGGAACTCTCTTGCTTTTTCCATGATCCAGCGGATGCTGGCAATTTGATATCTGGTTCCTCTGCCTTTTCTAAAACCAGCTTGAACATCAGGAAGTTTACGGTTCACATATGGCTTCATAGCAAATAGATGGGGAAACAATGACTGACTTTATTTTGGGGGGCTCCAAAATCACTGCAGATGGTAACTGCCACCATTAAATTAGAAGATGTTTGCTCCTTGGAAGAAAAGTTATGACCAACCTAGACAGAATATTAAAAAGCAGAAACATTACTTTGCCAACAAAGGTCTGTCTAGTCAAAGCTACGGTTTTTCCAGTAGTCATGTATGGATGTGAGAGTCATGTATGGACTATAAAGAAAGCTGAGCACTGAAGAATTGATGCTTTTGAACTATGGTGTTGGAGAAGACTCTTGAGAGTCCCTTGGACAAGGAGATACAACCAGTCAATCATAAAGGAAATCCTAAAGGAAATCAGTCCTGAATATTCATTAGAAGGACTGATGCCGAAGCTGAAACACCAATACTTTGGCCACTTGATGCAAAGGACTGACTCATTTGAAAAGACCCTGATCCACTGGGAAAGATTGAAGGTAGGAGGAGAAGGGGATGACAGAGGATGAGATGGTTGGGTGGCATTACCGACTCAATGGACACATGAGTTTGAGTAATCTCTAGAAGTTGGCGATGGACAGAGAGGCCTGGCATGCTGCAGTCCATGGGGTCGCAAAGAGTCGGACACGACTGAGTGACTGAACTGAACTGAGTGACTGAACTGAACTGAATGGAAATTTAAAAAATCTATTGTATTTTTTTTCCCCTAGGACTGTGGTAACAAAATTCCACAGGCTTGGTATCTAAAACAACTAATCTATTTTCTCACAGTTCTGGAGGTAGGTTTGTTTTATCTGAGGTCTCAATCCTTGATTTGCAGATGGCCACCTTCCTACCATATCCATATCACCATATGGCCATCCCTCTTTCTGGGTTGTCTGTGTCCTAATCTCTTCTTATAAGGACACCAGTTATATTTGATTAAAGCCCACTATAAAGACCCATTGAAACTTAAATTGTCTCTTTAAAGACTCTATCTCAAAATAGAGTGATGTTCTGGGATGCTGGGTTTTGGGGATATAACATATGAATTTGGGAAGGACACAAATGAGCCCATAACACATATCATTTATTCCATATTTACTAGGTAGGAGTGTACCATAACAAAGAGCTTCTTCATTTAACTATTTATGTATATATATATTTGTGGTTATGCATATACATACATACATACATATATACACACAAATGTATTCTCCCAGTGTAAACTTGTGGATTTTTAAAATTAGTATATTGTAATTCATTTTGTCATTTTCATGTTCTAGTTGTTCCAGATTTGGCCTCTGGTAAAACTTTCAAGTGGACTCGACTGTCATTTTTACAAGACCCTCTAATTCCTTGAGCTCTTTTTTACCTTCTGGAACAAAATTATATTCTGGACATGTCTCAGACTTTCTTTTCCCTAGCCATAGAATCAGCCCCTTCTCCAAGGAATCCTGATTTCTTTTAGTGGGTAATGGCATTTAGAAATTCAGATCTGGGCCAGAACATATATTCTTAAGCATTATATAAAAACAATGTCAAAACATACAAAATAGGGTTAGTGCAAATATAATTAAAAATGATTAGATAAATACATACTATAATAAGGCCATAGTTTGAAACATGGGATCCAAGTGGGAAAAGGATAACAGAAGTCTATTGTGTTAAAAAAAAAAGGACTAAAAATAAATGTCGCTACAATAGCTTGGGGATTTGTACAATATAGTCTTTTAAATGCAAACCTCAAGAAGTACAAAGTAACTTAAAGTATTAACCCTATGTATTTGGAAAGGAAAGCTGAATAGTACACTTTCCCTAATTGCTCCCCTTTGCAGGCCTCTGAGTCTCCATATAGATTTCTAATCTGCTTTCTTGGTAAATCAAGTTATAAAAGACCTTTAGAGTAATGCTCAACAATCAGGACTAAAATGAGAGAATAAATTCAAATACCACTAGACGAATAGGGAATATTGCTGACATAAGTTGTTAATAATGAAAATACTGACCAGCAAAGAAACTCACTGATGTAGGATCTGTCTGAAAGCATATTGATTCTTGAGTACATTAATCCCTTATAGAGAAGAATTAATGTCAAGGAGTGAGTCATGGGCCAAAATATAAGATACTTTCAAATGTGTTTTCAGAGCCTGCAATGTGCTCATCTGTGGCAACCCCTGATTGTTAAACAATTCAGATGCTTTCTATAACCTGATCCTATGATGTGTCAGGGAAAAGAAAACACTTTCCAAAGAAACTTTGTTCCTCTTCACCATTTCGAGGCAGCAAAGTACCAATTAGTACTCTGGGAAGGACTAATTTATCATTTTCTCTCAGGATGCCTTAAAAGAGAAACACATGTGCCAAGATTATAATAGCTCTTATTTATTGTAGCAGGCACTGTCCATTTATATTGTTATCTTGAATGCATTGTTGCATTGAACAACCACCAAATTAAACAGCTATTATTATTTCTGTTTTGTAGTTGTGAAAAATTAGTTTCAGAGCATTAAATAATTTTATGAGTGCCATACATCTTTTAAGATACAGATCAACGATTCAAACGCAGAGATCCTTGCTCAAAAGCTTGAACTTCACTATTCTGAGTTACAATCCTTCATAACATCTGGTTATTTATCAATCATATAAAAAATAATCAAACACACTATTCTAGGAAGTTCAATTTGGTTAGTCACTTGGGTGGGCTTCCCTGGTGGCTCAGAATGTAAAGAATCTGTCTGCAATGCGGGAGACCTGGGTTGGATCTCTGGGTTGGGAGGACTCCCTGGAGAAGAAGAGGGCTACCCATTCCAGTATTCTTGCCTGGAGAATTCCATGGACAGAGAGGAGCCTGGCAGGCTACAGTCCCTGGGGTGGCAAAGAGTCAGACACGGCTGAGAGAGTAACGCTTTCACCTTAATTTGGTATGAAAGTTCTATAACAGAACTTAATAGAAGATTCTGAAAGGTGGAAAGAAGCAAGCAGATTGG
Source organism: Ovis canadensis (assembly GCF_042477335.2). Lineage (NCBI taxonomy): Eukaryota > Metazoa > Chordata > Mammalia > Artiodactyla > Bovidae > Ovis > Ovis canadensis. Next base: position 39,584,920 of record NC_091260.1, read on the forward strand.
CTAAGGATCTTGAAATGTGAGTGATAAAACAACAGTGACTTCTGTGGGCATCTTTTCACTATATTCCCCTAAATGTTGAGGTTTTATACTGGGTGCTGGAGAAACTGAAAACCCAGAAATGCCAACAAGAGTAGGGGATCTCCCTAGTAAAAGGGTTGGGAAAGGGGCAACCTGGCAAGATAGAAAACTTAGATAATAACCACTCTAATTTAGCTAAACACCATAGAAAACAAGGGAGTGCTGTTCCCACCTCCAACAACAAAGGCCACATGGTGAACCTAGACTTCCACTTTTGCCAGTCTGTAGTGAAATACCCTAAACTCCCCATGAGGTGCTGTTAGAAGAGACCAGGTAGGGAGCTGGGCTTGCACCTTAGCCAGATGGTAAGGAGGTCTATGGTGTCAATGAAGAGCAGGTGAGTAGCTTGAGCTTTTACCTCAACCAGTAATAATGAAGCATTATTCAGACTTCCTGGTGGGGTGGTATCAGAGGAGTCCTAGTGAAGAGTCAGGACTTTCACTACAATCCAGCAGTAAGGAGACCACGCTCCCCTGGGCCATTGAAGGCTATTTACAGAGTGGTAATGAGACATTCCTGCTCCTCTCAGACAAGGTAGTATCAGTGGAATAATAGTAGGAACTTCCCATCTCAACAGATATTAACAAAACAGTATACCATTCCCCCATCTCAGCAGATATTAACAAAGCAATGGCACCCCACTCCAGTACTCTTGCCTGGAAAATCCCATGGACAGAGGAGCCTGGTGAGCTGCAATCAATGGGGTCGCTAAGAGTCGGACACGACTGAGTGACTTCACTTTCACTTTTCACTTTCATGCATTGGAGAAGGCAATGGCAACCCACTCCAGTGTTCTTGCCTGGAAAATCCCAGGGGCGGCAGAGCCTGGTGGGCTGCTGTCTATGGGGTCGCACAGAGTCTGACATGACTGAAGCGACTTAACAGTAGCAGCAGCAGCAGCATACCATTCTCCCAACAGGAACATTGTCAAAGGCATCTGCTCTAACAGAGTACTGATATGAGATTCAGAGCTTCATATACCAAAATGCCCAGATTTCAATGGAAAATTACTTGTGCTGTGAACAACTAGAAAAATTTAAGCTAGAATGTGAAAAGACAATCAACAGATGCCAAAACTGAAATGAGGTAGATATTATAATTATCTGACAAGGAGAATGCTTTATAAACATATTTGAAACAAATGAAAAATTTTAAAGTCTCAGCTAAATATTAATAAATAAATCCAAAGAAGAAACAAATAAAAATTTTAGAACTGAAATATGAAATAACCAAAATAATCATAATAATTATTGGTGGGCTCAACAGCATAATTCTGAGGATACAGAAAAGAGTCAGTGAACTTCAAGATAGAACAATAGAACTTAGTGTGAACAACGGATGGGAAATAGACTGGAAAGGAATTAAATAGAGCCTCAGGATCCTGTGAAGTTCTAAGTAAAGATCACATTCATGTTTGGAGTCCTGGAAAGAGAAGAGAAAAAAAGAGGGAATAAAAAATTACTCAAAACAACAAAGACTGAAAACTTCCCCAAATTGCAAGCAATAGAAACTGAAAGATTCAAGAAGTGGTTGAACCTCTAGCAAAATAAACTGATATAAATCCATCCCAAGATGCAGCATAGTCAAACAAGAGAAAAAAGCTTGAAACCTTTTTTTTTTCCCCTATAGGGGAAAATCAATTTGAATAACTGGATTTCTTGTCAGAACAGATTCCCAGAAGGAAGTGGCACAAGATTCAATACTGTTATAAAAGAACAGTCAAACTGGAAATCAGTATTTAATGAAAATATACTTAAATGAAGGGGAAATCAAGACATTCTAAGATGAAGGAGAACTAATAAGAGAATTTATTGCTACCCTAAAACACTGACTAAAGGCAGGAATCTTGAAAAATTATAAAGTGAGAAAGAAAGATGGGAAGAAGAAAAACATGAGTAAATATAAGACTTTCTTTTATCCCTTTAATTTTCTAGATTATGTTGAAGCAAAAGTTATAGCACTGAGTGATATAGATCTTTATAAGAAGGAATATTTAAGACAAAAATTACATTATAAATAAGAGAGGATAATGGAAGTAAAGAGAGTTAAGGCTTCTTGAAATCATAAAATGTTGGAACAAGTAGACTGTTTTCAGTTCAGTTCAGTAGCTCAGTCGTGTCCGACTCTTTGTAACCCCATGAATCGCAGCACGCCAGGCCTCCCTGTCCATCACCAACTCCCGGAGTTCACCCAAACTCATGTGCAATGAGTCAATCCACTCATTGGATCTTTTCCACTCATTGGATCTTTTCCAATGAGTCAACTCTTCCCATGAGGTGGCCAAAGTATTGGAGTTTCAGCCTCAGCATCAGTCCTTCCGATGAACTGTGTTCAGTTCAGTTCAGTTCAGTCGCTCAGTCGTGTCCGACTCTTTGCGACCCCATGAATCGCAGCACGCCAGGCCTCCCTGTCCATCACCAGCTCCTGGAGTTCACTCAGACTCATGTCCACTGAGTCAGGGATGCCATCCAGCCATCTCATCCTCTGTCATCCCCTTCTCCTCCTGCCCCCAATCCCCACCAGCATCAGTCTTTTCCAATGAGTCAACTCTTCACATGAGGTGGCCAAAGTACTGGAGTTTCAGCTTTAGCATCATTCCTTCCAAAGAAATCCCAGGGCTGATCTCCTTCAGAATGTGTTATGTATGTATAATACCATACCTAGCACAACTGCTTTAAAAAGTATCTGAAAAAATACACTCGGTAGCACTATAGAAAATTGAGATGAAATACAAAGAAATGCTCAAATAGCCAACAGAAAGGCAATAAAAAGAAAATAAATGAAAAACAAAACAAAACAGCACACTTACACCATAACAAGTCAATAATTACATTAATTGCACATGTTCTAAATATACCAATTTAAAGTCAGACATTGGTAAAGTGAATTAAAAACAAGCCTAAACAGGATGCAACTATATGCTTTCTACAAGAAATTTCAAATATAGGTTGAAAATCCTTATGGACTTTTTAGAAATATATAATTACTATTATATTATCTTTTGGTAAGAAAAGAAATAAAATATGATAAACATAGTAAAAATGTTCCCATTGCAAAATATAATTAAGTAGTCTGTGTGAATATAGGGTGAAAAAATAAAAAAAAATTTAATACTGTATATTGACTGAAAATAAATAATTTGGACAGGGACATGAAATTTACTTAATATCAGTAAAGAAATTAAGGGATGCAGTGGTGGGGGAGGGGGGGTTCTTTTGTAAAATATACCTGCATCTAGTATACAAAGGAAATCCAGCAGAAAGAAGAGTTGAAATTGTGCTAGTCTTTGAATAAAGGGAGAAAAAGGATTTTTGCAAAGAAACAATTATCTGTTAATTATACAATACTCTCTCATACTGAAAGAAATGTTCAGTTTTGTTGGTCTAGTTTAGTTTCTAGAAATAAGTCCAATATGATAAAATATTGTTAGCATTTAGAGCTCACAAAGTTAGGTAGTAGGTCTATCAAAAAATAGTGATGTTTACAATATCAAAATGATTTTTTAAAAGTTTGGGGGTACCTAGAACACACTGTTGTTACTATTTTCCAATTCAGGGCATCTGAAATTGCTTTTCATAGTGACTTTGCCATCCTAATTTACATAGGTAGGTATAATCTCAGGGTAACAATCCCCAGCATTTATATGCATTCTAATACTGATGAAGAGAAAGTGTTATCCTTACATAAATCAGTTATATAACAATCTGTTCTATCCCTAGGATAGTTAAGAGATTTACATCAGCCTATTTCACTGTGGTCAGATGGAAAACGCAGTAAGTCCCTATGACAAAGAAATAATTGGATACTCAAAAACCTTCTTGAATCATTCTTTGGAAGCAGAGGTTTTAAGGATTTGGATACTTTTAAAAAGCCTTAGATATCAACATTTTAAGGAATAAAATACAAAAGTACACAAAATGATTGCATTTTCTTTTACCTAAATGTTTTTAAAGTGTGTATCACTGAGCTAAGAAAAAAGTACAATTTAATGATATAAATTCATATTCAATCTATATGTTAACAGTAGGGCTATTTTTTAAATAGGAATAACAAAGAAATAAGTACCTTTGAATGTGTTTAATGTGTTACTTGCTGGTCTTTTTCTACATTAAAAAATATAAATACAAGTTGCAAATGAAATAAGTACCTTTTAAAATAATGTATTGTGGGAGGATTTCATTTCCCATTTCTCTGGGATTTCTCTCCTTTGTTTTTGTTGTAAATTTTTTTCTTACCTTGTACAAATTGTGATCATTTTAATACTTTATTGTCCTTTGACAGTATGCTTCTCTATTTTATTCTTTATATACATTATATAATACTTTCATATATCCTCAGTTTAGATTTCTATTTTACTATTTTCATTATATTTCTTTATTCTTACTATTGTTTTTCCTTGCCAAGAGTTAGAACTCGGCTATTGTTCTAAATGTTAGGTCTTCATTTTTCTATAAATGTAAAATAATGAAGTTTACTACATGAAAGGCTAACTGGCTAACTCAGGAAGAAAGAAACATATTTATGGTCACACGTAGCTGCTAGATGAAACATTACTAATATCTAGTGTAATGTTTTTTGTTGGCCCAAACTTACTAAGTTGTCAGGGCTTGGTTTTGTGAAAGTGACAGTTACATACTGACTTATTTGTAAGATCTGTTGTGTGGCTCCTCTGAAACTTGGCAAAGACTGTCAAACGTCGCTGAATTTAAACCCTCATTAAACACATCACGACTTTTGTTCTTCTAGAGACAAAAAGACTTCTGAAAACTTACTTGCAGCCTTGTGAAATTGTAAGAATAAATACCTCTCAGATTAGAACAATTTTTTCAACTTTCAAAAATTTGACAATTGTCACATCTGGTTAAGAATTTTATAGAGTATTTGTTGGAGATAAGGTCCATATTTTGCAGTTGGTTAATATAGCTTTTACATGCATGCTAAGTCACTTAGTGTCTGACTCTTTGCGACCCTATGGACTCCTATGCAAGGCTCCTCTGTCCATGGGATTTTTCCAGGCAAGAATACTGGAGTGGGTTGCCATAACCTCCTCCAGGGGATCTTCCAGACCCAGGGATTGAAACGGCATCTTTTAGGTCTCCTGCATTGATAGGCAGGTTCTTTACCACTAGCACCAACTGGGAAAACCAATGTAGTTGTTAAGTTTCTCTTCTAATCAATTTGTTCCCTTTCATTCTTTCTCTTTCCTTCTGTCCTGCTTCCTTTTCCCTTTCCCCCAACTGCTATCTCTTCCATGCAATTTATTTGTTGAAGAAATTGGGTTGTTTGCCATACGGAGTTTCCTAGAGTCTGAATTTTGTTGACTCCACCCAGCTATATTGTTTAACATGTTCTGTTCAACATGCTCCATAACTGAAAATTGGTAGCTAGTGCTTGATCAGATTCAGGTTTGAGTTTTTAAGAGGTAAAAAACCTTCCTTGGTGATGGTGTGGATTTTATCAGGAGAACCACAATAACTAGATATTTCTCATTTTGTGATGCTAGCAGCCATTGGAGAAGGAAATGGCAACCCACTCCAGTGTTCTTGCCTGGAGAATCCCAGGGACGGTGGGGCCTGGTGGGCTGCCATCTGTGGGGTCACACAGAGTCGGACACGACTGAAGCACATTTTCATTAAAGGCTATATACTAACTCTATAATTTCTTTTCTATTTATTAGCTGGAATATTTTTGTTAAGAAGATCTTTCTTATTAACTATTTTATTACCCATTGGCATGATATGCCATGTTATAGAAAAGGAAGGATAAGTGCTAGCTTCTGTCTCACAGTTACAAAAATTAAACTATAACTGATTTAAAATCTAGTGGATTCTTCTTAAATTGAGCAAAAGGAAATATTGAGTATGACTCTCCTTTTCCCTCCAAAAGAATATAGTTTTTATTAAATCTCAAAAGCAGACCTCAAAAGGTGAAACCAAATGTATTTTAGAACCTCCTAAAAGAAAAAACTCATTTTCTTTCTCAATTATTCTGTCCAGGAAGCTTCTGCTTTTTGAGTGTGGGTATAAAGTCTTTGACTCAAAGTTTCTTTGAGTCTTGGTATAAAGCAGCCCTGTGGTGTCTACACCATCTGGTTATCAAACTTCACATGGAGGACAATAAGGAATAATATTCTCTTTGCTAAGATTGATCATGTTGCAATTTTTAAAATTTAGTTAAAATAATTTGTTTCGTTTAAAAGTAGTATGTTAATGTCCTCAGGGCTTTTTGTTAGATAGTAGTGTTGTTTAAGTCTTAGATAAATGATATCACTTCTCTACCTGGAATAAGCCATAAATCTTACATCTTTGAAGCTACGTGAATATAATCGATCATTTGTGATTGCAGTTATTGTGAGATGTGTGAAACAAGTGCAGTGGGCAGAAAACTTACAAGTGCTTACAAGTCAATCTCAGCTTGTGTCTGAGTTCTAGAGAAGCAATAAAATATTAAGAAATAAAAATATATCTGCCAAATGAGTTTTGCATTGCTCATGTGGAGACGTTTCAAATTGCCACCTCAGAATACTTTACATAATTTCAAATATAATTGTATTTTCTATTTTATGATTCATGAAAACTGCAACAAGTCCATTTTCAGAACCTCAGGAATTTGAAAATTTATCTTTTTTATTTATAGAAACTGGAGTTGAGTATGTCAAATTAGGATACAGTGTACAAAGTCTTATAATTGATTTTTTATTTAAGCTTTATAAAGAATTTGTGTTCTAGCAACTGTAACTTCAAAAAATGCACAGTGTTCAAAAGCGTGCACTGTTATTTGGATGTAAAAACTAGTTACTCACATTCAAGTGTGTGTACAAATACACAAAAGTCACCATGAAAAAAGAAGGAATACATATCCACTATTCCCTTTAGCAGCAAGTTAACAGAATTTTTAGCTTAGTCTCTAAGGATTTCTTTCTATTACAAATATGAAAGTGGAATGTTAAAAAAAAAAGCCTAAAATTTAATAATAATAAAAAAAGCTACCCAAGACTGCATTCTGCTTGATGGCTCCAGAGAGTAGAAAGAGATTATGTTAAAGCATAAATGGAGCTTTAACATTTTTAAATCCAGAAGGTCTAATCTAATCTAATCCTTTTCAATCCAATTTTTTAAAATGCATCCTAGACATCAGATTAAAGCATGTGCTTTGCTTTCTAGGCCGTTTTAAACAGACTCAGCATCTGTGCTTCTGACCCTCCATGTAGCAGTTTTTTAAAAAAGAGTGACTTAGAAGAAATAAAAATAGAATAAACCACACATGTGTTCCTGTGTCTAAATGCGTGTATACATGTGTATCTGTACTTTATATATATATATGATTTTGCTAAGACTGATTAAAGAATGGTGATTGTATATTTTTAAATGAACGGAAATGGAGAATCTGATTAGAAGGCTGTCAGTAAAGATGACGTTTATGGAGTGTGATTCTTCAGCTCTGCTTCACTGCCATGCCCAATGCCAGTTGCTGCTTTAGTTTGTCTTGTGTCTACTTTGCCCTAGCACTAACAGCCTACATGTAGCTTATCAAAGCTGGCTCCACTTCCAGCTATTTCCAGTTTGCTTGAATTATCCTTTATGTGAAAGCTGCTGCTGGGTTAATTACCTTTAATTAGTTTTCTTGCAACCCCCCAGCCAACACAGGCCGAAGACCTCAGAGGCCCTCTCACCAGGCCTCCTTCTACCCTGCAGCCGGCCTTTAAAAACACAGCATATCCCTCTTGCCTTGTTTCTTTCCATGTCTGTTGCAGGGGGAAAATGCATGAAATCTTGGCCACGTGGCAGTCTTTAGATTTGTCCTACAATCCTTTTGTCCTCAATTTGGAATTAAGGTCTATTCCTTGGATAGATAAACTTCCAAGAGTCTCTGCCATCCTTTCTTGGGTTGCCACTTATTTCTAAATTTAGCTCCATTGTTTTTAGTGATTTAGCATCAAAATAATTTAGTTAGTTGGGGTTTTCATTTCTTAACTGTTACTTCCTTTTGTAGCAGATTGTAAAACCACTACTTTTAAGGGTGTATTTACTAAAACTCCGATTCTTAAAGAGGAATCTTTTTTTTTTTTTTTGCTGTGCTGGGTCTTTGTTGCTGCATGCAGGCTTTCTCTAGCTGCAGAGTGAAGGGGTTACTCTCTAGGTTTGGTGTACGGGTTTCTCACTGAGGTGGCTTCTGTTGCAGAGCACAAGTTATAGGTGCATGGGCTTCGGTAGTTGCAGCTCCCAGGCTCTAGAGTACAAGCTTATTAGTTGTGGCACAGGGGCTTAGCTGCCCTACAGAATGTGGGGTCTTCTTGGACCAGGGATTGAACTGGTGTCCCCTGCATTGTAGGACAGATTCTTAACCACTGGACCATCAGGGAACCCTAAGAATAATCTTTAAGAACATTCCTCTTGCTGAAGATTTGAAATGTATTCAGAAGATTTGGGGACAGTGTCCATAGCCATTCACTGGTTTCTGCAAAGTGCAAATCTCCTATTTCAAACCATGAGTCTAGACCTGCGGGTCAGGGCTTTCACAGTGTGTTGTTCATTCTATTAATACTGACTTCAGATTATATTGTGCTCAGTTTGATATATGTTGATTTTTTTTTTTTCAAAAACTTTCTATTGAAGGAGCAACAGATCAACAGCTATGGCAATACCCAGGGTTGTGATAGTAAAGAGGATTCTCAGGCCCCACCTTAGATTACTGAATAAGGAAACATTTTAACAAACTGTCCAGGTGAATTATTTCACATTAAAGGTTAATTGCTGCTGCTGCTGCTAAGTCACTTCAGTCGTGTCTAACTCTGTGTGACCCCATAGACAGCAGCCCACCAGGCTCCTCTGTCCCTGGGATTCTCCAGGCAAGAACACTGGAGTGAGTTGCCATTTCCTTCTCCAATGCATGTGTGCATGCTAAGTTGCCTCAGTCGTGTCCGACTCTGTGCAACCCCAAGGACAGCAGCCCACCAGGCTCCTCTGTCCACAGGATCCTCTAAGCAAGAATACTGGAGTGGGTTGCCGTTTCCTTCTCCGAAAGGTTAATTGAGTGTTTTAAAATGCTGTCACCTCTTTGAAGACAGCCCACAAAATACTCTTGTTAAGTATCAACTGAGTTGCCTCTTAGTACCCAAGCCACACAGCTTCTGTAAAGTCATAAACTGGTTTCTGGACTTAATAAAGTATTTGCTGATATATGTGTATATGTATAAAACACACATATAAAACTGCAAATAGAATTTATAGAAAAATGTAGCAAAATGCTCAATTTAATATGTCAATAATAGCAAAGTATACTATTAATAAAAGAAATAAAATGTACTAATTAGAATTCTACAGAGTTACAACTAATTTCCTACTTTTCTTGTTTTTGCTCATCTATAGAATGTACTTCTGAGTCTATAGCCTAGAATAACATAGAAAGTAATCAGTGTGACAAAACTGTTAGGTTAACAAAGGAACTCCAAATAGAGGGTTGATTTGTCAAGTCACTGTCTTGATTCCTTTCCTACAGGTGTGTATAGATGCTACAGTCACTCTGTTGTGTCCCACTCTTTGCGATCGCATGGACTATAGTCCGCCAGGCTCCCCTGTCCATGGAATTTTCCAGGCAGGAATACTGGAGTGGATAGTCATTCCCTTCTCCAGGGGATCTTCCTGACCTAGGGATCAAACCCAGGTCTCCCGCATTACAGGCTGATTCTTTACCATCTGAGCCACCAGGGAAGCCCACAGGTATTGTCTCCCAGAATATGTAATCTTAAACCTTCAAAATGTTTTCTGCTCTTTTTGAGAAGATTTAAAATCCAAAAGTTTGTCATTTTCATTAAAATGGTTCCATCATTTCCTTTTTAAAACATTTATTCTTAATACACTATCAGCACATACATTATGTCAACATAGCCAAGTGAGCCCCATACCTACTTCCACCTAAAGAAGTGGCAAACTATTTCCAAATCACAGCTATTTGCTTCCCCTCCACATTTTTTTTTCTATTGTACTTCCTGTCTCTGAATGACACCACTACTTCCTAGCCCCCACCTCCAGTCCAAACATCTGATCAAGTTAGAGCCTTTATCCCTTGAGTATCCTTTTTTGACTGAATGATGGTTCCATGACTTAATATCTTCCCTGGTTCTTCATAGCTGGTGAGATGCAATTCAGTTTCCTGAGCGTGCTCTCTTGGAACTACCCCGGCCCTCTGTCCTCATTTCTCTATCTATTCCCTCATCTATCCAGGAGTCCACTCGTTCTAAGTTACTTGAAGTTCCCCCATACTCCATGCTTTTCCACTCCTTTGTGTTTTAATCATACCTATCCTTCAGGAGATTAAAGATAACAGTCAGCAAGACCTGGGTTACTCCTTCAGTGCTGCCACTGACCAGTTGTATGACTGAGCCCAGTTTATTAATTTTCGTTTATAAAGTGAGAAAAATAGTGTATCTCAGTACATTTATCTTTACATAAATGTGAAGATGATGAGAGTATGTAAGGATAGCATGAGAAAGTATAAATAAATCACTTTGTATAGTAAGCAGTCAGTGTATTTTGGTAGCATTGTTATTGTTATTGTTATTACAGTCTAAAATTCAGCTCTGGTATCATATCTTTCAGGAAGTTTCCTGTTCTTTCAATCTAGAGTTCTTGTAGCTTCTGGAGCACCTGTCTATCATAATACTCACTGCAGGATTTTTTAGTACTGTTTTCTGATTCCCCTTAAACAAACCAAACTACTTGAGATGACTATACCTTTCATTTCTCAAGGCCAAAGTTCAGTATAGTATACTACCTGAGTAGGTATACTTAATAAGTATTGCTTATTCCATAGTCATTTATGTGTATAAGCTATATATCCCATCCCAAAATATCGTAAATCCTCCAACATGTCAAACAATATGATTTAGTACAGAACTGATGGAATTCTGAAACATAATTTGATTTGGGGAAAATAAATTTTTCTCCCCTCAAACTGTGTTATTTAAATTTTGGGTTAGCTGCTACCTTGGTACATGGGATGATAACTATGAGTACTAATAATATTATTGTTGTTTAATTTAAATTATCTCTATCTTGACAAATTGACATATTTTAAAATATTGGTATAGTAAAATATACAGTAAGTTGGCAAAAGTTATGCATTTTGTGCTATTGTGTAAAATATTCAAAATGAATGACTATAAGATGGATTTGTTTTGTAGTGCTCCCAAGTTAGAAGCTTGAATAATTTAACCCATGGTTTATCAGGATATGTTATGTAACTGAAAGAGTTTCAAGATTATTTAAATAAACTGAGGATTTGTGACAATTCTAATCCTTGTAGAAGTAATGAAGAACATGGTCTTTTACTTTATACTAATAGCCTCTTTATTATCAGTGTAGACAAGTGTCAAAATCAACTATATGGATAAAATAACTTTTGAAATTGTCAAGATGGTCAGTTTCTTCGATAATGCTTCCATTTTTTCACAACAGATCATGAAACCTTGGTAACCTATGATTCTATTTATAAAGTATATCTAGATATATTCTCGGAGAAGGTGATGGCCCCCCACACCAGTACTCTTGCCTGGAAAATCCCATGGACAGAGGAGCCTGGAAGGCTGCAGTCCATGGGGTCGCTGAGGGTTGGACACGACTGAGCGACTTCACTTTCACTTTTCACTTTCACGCATTGGAGAAGGAAATGGCAACCCACGCCAGTGTTCTTGCCTGGAGAATAATCCCAGGGACAGAGGAGCCTGGTAGGAGGCTGTGTATGGGGTCGCACAGAGTCAGACACGACTAAAGTGACTTAGCAGCAGCAGCAGGTAGATTCTATCTATCTAACCACTCATCCATTTATAATCAACTTAGGAAATTTAAATAGAAATATATGAAAATTAATGTTTTTCTTTTCTTTTTTTTTCCTTTTAGCAATAATACTTAATGGGAAAATTGTATTGGAAAGCCTTACGAGAAGGAAAGACTTAAAAGAGAGAAGAAGTAATTCTGGACAAAATGCTAGATGAAATGAAAACTATTTCCTGGTTCAGAATTATAACCCAAAATAAGCCAGCCAAGAATGAAGGGCCCTTTCACTCTTAAAAGATTTGTTGAATAATATGAAAATCCTTGAAGCAGTATTTGAATTCTACTTCAGCAAGTGATCACACGTGAAAAAGTTAAGACAATGAGAAATTGTCTGGATGTTGTGAAAATGCCAGTTATCTATGATTAGAAAGAGCATCTACTGATTAATTTAATGTTCCCCTAAGGAAACGTATTGCCTACAAAAAGAAATTAAAAGTAATGTGAGACATATAAATATTTTGATCTTTGGTGAACATCTTTGCATAGTTTTATCCAAAGCACCTACCATCCCCAGGGGCAGCTTGACAATACTCAACAGTGCCATCTACTAATTGACTCCACTGTCAGGTTTTCCCTCTGACATCATTTGCCCCCTAGACTGCCTGCTGCCAGGCAGATGACAATAAAACATTCACTTACACTCCTAAAGGAGATTTTAAAATGTTACTGGAGAGAGGAAAGCGATATCATGTTGTCCAACTAGAGAATACTTCTAGGTGGGAGTAGCCTAAAAGTTAATGCAGGGCCACTTAGGGAAATTCCAGCACAAATGCTGTTTATTTTTATGTTTCCCTTTACTCCATGGGCTTCCCAGGTGGTGCTAGTGGTAAAAAACCCACCAGCCAATGCAGAGACGCAGGTTTGATACCTGGGTCGGGGAGAGTCCCGTGGAGGAAAGCATAGCAACCCACTCCAGTATTCTTGCCTGGAGAATCCCACGGACAGAGGAGCCTGGCAGGCTACAGTTCATAGGGTCACAAGGAGTAGGACAGGACTGAAGGGACGCAGAATGCATAGCATCATTCCAGGGTCTACTGCTTTCTCCATATGAAAAGAATCAGGGACTCATCTAACAGGGAAAGTTCAAAGTACAGTTTACTTAGGTATAGCTTAGATATGATACCCAAGGAAGAAAAACACACAAGCACCACGTGACTCTTGGTTGATGTTTTACTGGAATTAGCAAGAGAAAAATGAATAATTGTTGACTATTCAGGACAAGAAGAATTAAGTCTGCACTGTGCCTGAACTTCCCTTAAGAACTCTCCAAGTAAATTTATATTCTTTTATCTGCAAGCAGCCTTCATCAAACAACAGATCTCAAAATGAAAATAATTCAAAGTGACTCTTATTTCTTTGGCCATGAGTTAAAGATGTTTACTTTTCGCAGCGCAGGCACAAAGAAAGAAGATTTGGCCAAGCCTGAAAAATCACCTTTGCTTTACTAAACCAAAGACTTAGTCTGAGAAGAGAAGACTTGAGAAATCAAAGAGTAAACAGAGATTACTGCTGCACCACTTGGCCAGGAGCGTGTCTCCTCTACCAAAGAGTAAGGGAACCAACCGCACCTGCTGACTGTTGGCAGTAGAAAGAGGTTGCTCTGGAGTTGAGTGGAGAATGTTGTTTAAAAAGAGAAGCCATGGAAATTTGGGCCTCTCATGGGAAACTCACTGTTTCTCTTTTTAATAGTTTCTATATGGATTTTGGAATCGTGTGATCAGTGCTGTGAGTGAGAGGATGTGTACAGAGATAGTTGCATGTCGAAAGCAAGACTGAGGTGACAACCCAATTGTGGGCAAGGTCATGGAAGTCTTGGTACCCTCACTGCCTCAGCTGGACGCTCTGGGAAATTCAAGGAAAAAATCTGTTTGGAAGCACATTAAAGAACTGAATCATGGTGGTGGTTCAGGGGTTGGGGTTAGAGGGCACATCTGATTCCAGGTGGTATGAATATCATACTCATAATTCCTAGGAGGAGGAAAGAGTTAAAAGTGAAATGTAAACCAAATCTGAAAGTAGTATCCATTACTGTTGATATGCGAGATGAACAGAAGGGAAGTTATATATGTAGGAAATAAAATCATAACCAAAAATAGTTGAAATGGGGTTTATAAAGAGAAATAATCATGGCTAACATATATTAAGTTCTTGCTACCTGCCAAACACTGGCTTAAAAACTTGAGGTGTATCAGTTCATTTAATCTTCCTCACAGCTGCTGAGATAGGTATTGCTATTAATATCATCTTGCTTCAGAGATGAGAAAACTGAGGCTCAGTAAAGCTAGCTAAGTGAACCAATATCACATGTCATTTATTAAGGCAGAATCAGGACTTATATTCAAGAGTAATGATATTTTTCTTCTCTTACCAGAAAGTAGTGGGTGAAGTAAATAGCTGGATTAGAAAGACTTGGACATGCCAGCCCACGGGTTACGAGTCTGGGCTCTGGAATCCTTACTTCTATATATACTTAGGAATATCACTTTTCTAGTTGTAACCTTTTCCTTTTCACTTGGAGCTGCTCCTTTAACATTTCTTGTAAAGCTGGTTTGGTGGTCCTGAACTCTTAGCTTTTGCTTGTCTGGAAAGCTTTTGATTTCTCCATCAAGTCTGAATGAGAGTCTTGCTGGGTCGAATATTGTTGGTTATAGGTTTTTCCCTTTTATCACTTTAAATATATGGTGCCATTCCCTTCTGGCCTGAAGTGTTTCTGCTAAAAAGTCAGCTCATAGCCTTACAAGAGTTCGCTTGTATATGAGTTTCCTTGTAAGTTGCTTTTCCCTTGCTTCTTTTAATATTCTCTCTTTTTCTTTAATTTCTGCCATTTTAATTACAATGTGTTTCGGTGTGTTCCTCTTTGGGTTAATCCTGAATGGGACTCTCTGCACTTCTTGGATTTTGATGACTGTTTCCTTTCCCATGTTAGGGAAATTTTCAGCTATTGTCTCCAAATATGTTCTCAGCCCCCTTCCCATTCTCTTTCCTTCTGGGACCTCTGTAATGTGAATATTTGTGTGCTTGATGTTGTCCCAGAGGTCTCTTAAACTGTCCTTATTCCATTTTTTTCTTTTTTCTGTTCTGCTGCTTCTGCTAAGTTGCTTCGGTTGTTTCTGACTCTGTGCAACCCCATAGATGGCACCCCTCCAGGCTCCCCCCGTCCCTGGGGTTCTCCAGGCAAGAACACGAGTGGGTTGCCATTTCCTTCTCCAATGCATGAAAGTGAAAAGTGAAAGGGAAGTTGCTCAGTCTTATCTGACTCTTCGCGACCCCATGGACTGCAGCCTACCAGGCTCCTCTGTCCATGGGCTTCTCCAGGTAAGAGTACTGGCGTGGGTTGCCATTGCCTTCTCCAGATTTTTCTGTTCAGCTTCAGTGAGTTTCACTACCTCTGCCTTGTAGTTCACTGATCCACTCCTCTGTATCATGTAGTCTACTGTGAATGCCTCCTAGCGTATTTTTCACTTCAGTTATTGTATTCTTCATCTCCCTTTAGTTGTTCCTTGTACTTTCTGTTAAAAGCTTCTAACTTCTTGCTCTGTACATCCATTCATCTCCTGAATTCTTTGATCATCTTTATGATCACTACTTGAATTCTTTCTGGGGCAGATTGCCTAGCTCCACTTCATTTAGTTCTTCTGGGTTTTCATCTTGTTCCTTATCTGTTTCTGCCTAAGCTGTTGTTTGTAGTTCTATGTATCTGTAAGTTAGCTATGCTTCCTGATCTTGGAAAAGTGACCTTCGTAGCAGATATCCTACGTATCTCAGCAGTGTACTCCCCTCTCATCAACCAAGCTATATGCTCCGGGGTTCTCCTATGAGGCTGCATGGGTCCTTCTGTTGTGGTGGGGTCGACTATGTGGGTGATCTGGTAGGCGTGGTTGGCCTGGGGTCAAGTTGTTTTCCATGCCCTACCTTGTGCCGAGGCTGCCTGCTATGGGTTGTGTAGACTGCTGGCTGTGGTTGGTGGAGCTAGGTCACATGGCGGCTGACTGCAGAACCCTAAGGGGCCCTAGGGCTAGTACTGGCTCCTTGGTGGGTGGAGTCAGGGTCCAAAAGACTCCAGTACTGTTGCCTGCCCACTGGTGAGTGGAGCCAGTTTTGGTATTATGCTGGACTATTGGCAGGCAGAGCTGGAGTTCATTGCAGGACTCAGGAATCCCAGAACTGGTGTTGCATTGGTTGGGGATTGGGGTGGGGGATTGGTGCTGGTTCCTGACACACTTGGGTCCAGGATCTGGGGTGTCTCAAAGCTTATGTTGGCCTACTAGTGGGCAGGGCTGGGGCTTAGCTGGTCCCAGAATAGGGTCTGGCCTGCTGTGTGTGGTCTGGGCCTGCAGGGGGCAAGGCTGTGGTTTCTGCTTCTGGTGGGAGAGGCTGGTATGGACGCTAGCAGAGGCTTCCTGGGGGCAGGGCCGGGGGCAGGGCATTCTGGGAAGCGCCTGCGCACTGGCGCAGTGGCAAAAACAGCTGCATTCTCTGGAGGCCTTTGGGCAGCCCGTGTGCTGATGGCTCTGGCACAGTTAGTTGTTGGGCCATAGGTATTCTAACACTAGTTCCCACAGGCTGCTGGGTGGGGCCAGGTCTTTAGCTCTTACATGGCGCCCCAGCAGTGACTTCCGCAGACACCAGCGTCCACACGGTAGAACGAGCTAAGTCCGTAGGGTGAGCCACAGTCATTCCTCAGCCCTCCCGGAGACTCTCCTTGGCCAGCAGGTAGGCCTGGCCCAGGCTTCTTTCAAATCTGCGTTTGCCTTCGGTCCTGGTATATGTAAGGTTTTCTGCGAGCCCTTTAAAAGTAGAGTCTCTATTTCCCACAGCCATCTGGGCCTCCTGATATTAAGCTTTGCTGGCCTTCAAAGCCAGATACTCCAGAGGGTTATCTTCTAGATGCAGGACCCCTGGGCTGGGGGGCCAGACGTAGGGCTCAGAGCTCTCTCTCTGGGGCAGAACCTCTGCACTGTAATTCTCCAATGTGTACATCACACACTTGAGGTATGGGGTTTGATTATATCGGGAGTCTGACATCCGCCCCCCCCCCCCCCCCAACCTATCTTGTGGTTCTGTCTCTAGTTTAGATCTTTCTTGATAGGTTCTGGTCTTTTTCATACATGGTTGTTCAACAGATAGTTGTGATTTCCTGAGAGGAGGTGGGTGATCTGGTAGGTGTGGTTGGCCTGGGGTCAAGTTGATTGGAAATCATGCAAGGAGATTATGTCAAACATTACAGCTTCCTTCCTCTTCCTACCTCATTCCAGTTTCCTTTTAGACATGTTCCATAAAGATCAGATTTAGTTCTTTTGGATCTCTGCATTGCCTCACTTCACTTCTTTAATTCCGTTTTCTCATCTTTAAATGCCAGTGATGCAATCACTGCAGATGGTGATCGCAGCCATGAAATTAAAAGACTCTTACTCCTTGGAAGAATAGGCAGTATATTAAAAAGCAGAGACATTACTTTGCCAACCAAGGTTTGTTTAGTCAAGGCTATGGTTTTTCCAGTGGTCATGTATGGATGTGAGAATTGGACTACAAAGAAAGCTGAGTGCGGAAGAATTGATGCTTTTGAACTGTGGTGTTGGAGAAGACTCTTGAGAGTCCCTTGGACTGCAAGGAGATCCAACCAGTCCAGTCCATCCTAAAGGAGATCAGTCCTGGGTGTTCATTGGAAGGACTGATGCTGAAGCTGAAACTCCAATACTTTGGTCACCTGATGTGAAGAGCTGACTCATTTGAAAAGACCCTGATGCTGGAAAAGTTTGGGGGCAGGAGGAGAAGGGGATGACGGAGGATAAGATGATTGGATGGCATCACCCACTCAGTGGACATGGGTTTGGGTGGACTACAGGAGTTGGTGATGGACAGGGAGGCCCACCGTGCTACGGTTCATGGGTTTGCAAAGAGTCAGACACGACTGAGCGACTGAACTGAACTGAAGGTGTCTTAGATCTCACTGGATGGTTGTGTGGGTAACTATATGCATTTAAGTGAAGCACTTAGCCCAGTGTTTGTGAGCCATAATTACAAGGGATCAGTAAATGAGAGGTGTCTGGAGAGAGTAACATGGAAACTTTCATTACCATATGTAAAATAGATAGCAAAAGGGAATTTGCTGTATTTCTCAGGAAACTCAAACAGGGGCTCTGTATCAACCTAGAACGGTGGGGTGGGAGGGAGATGGGAAGGAGGTTCAAGAGGGAGAGGACATATGTACACCTATGGCCGATTCATGTTGATGTTTGACAGAAAACAACAAAATTCTCTAAAGCAACTATCCTTTAATTAAATATATAAATTTATTATTTTTTTTTAAGTTGTGAATGAACTCCAAATACATTGGCTACCAGAGCTCTGCAAAATGGCTAAGAGTATGAGAAAATTAGCTGAGGGCAGTGCTCTCAGACAATAATGAAAGCTTGAGTATTTAGTTAGCAGACAAAGATCAGGACATACATTTTGGAACACAAAGAGGCAGGCAGCCTGATTCTCAACATCTAAAATTGTTTATGTGGTGCAGGGGTTTCTAGAGACATTAAGGGTTCTGTCATGGAGTGACTCACCTGCTGAAGAGAACTTTATAGAACAATAAGAGAAGATGACAGTGACAAGGACTCTCCAGATTTGAGGTGTCTTGGATCAAATTCTTTAGAAGCAGACTGAGATTTTCGGTGCCTGATTATTGGAGAAGAGGGCTTCGCTGGTGGATCAGACGGTCAGGAATCCACCTGCAGTGCAGGAGATCTGGGTTCTATCCCTTGATCCCTGGGTTGGAAAGATCCCTTGGAGGAGGGCACGGCAACCAACTCCAGTATTCTTGCCTGGAGAATCCCCACGGACAGAAGAGCCTGGCAGGCTATAGTCCATGGGGTAGCAAAGAGTCTAAGAGTCAGACACGACTGAGCGACTAAGCACATATTGGAGAGGGAGTTCTTCAGAGAAAATAAGAGAAGCCTAATAGGAATAGAGAAGGATATTCCCACAAGAGAAGTGTCACTACTTTGACCTCAAATAAAGTCTAGCCTCTAGCTAATGCATAAATTGCATTAATTAGGACCTTTTGTAACCCCATATGCACATCAGTCCTTGACTACCAGAGAGTTTGTTGTTTTTTCAGTCTTTAAGTCATGTCTGATTCTTTGCAACCCTATGGACTAGCCTGCCAGGCTCCTCTGTCCAGGGAACTCTCTAGGCAAGGATACTGGAGTGAATTGCCATTTCCTTCTCCAGGGGATCTTCCTGACCCAGGGACTGAACCCACATCTCCTGCATTATCAGGCAGATTCTTTGCCACTGAGCCACCAGGGAAGCCCAGCTACTAGGGGTAGGGAAGATTTAACTTCTCGGGTGAGATGGTGCCCTCAACTGAGGGCAGTTCTCCTGAGGAAGTAAGTTGCAAGCACTCCACAGCTGGTGGATATGTGAAGCAGTAAGGAAAAGAGATACAGGAAGGGCAAACACAGTTCCTACCAGAGGAAACTATTGAATATTACTCAAGAAACTACAATGGTAACTAGGCTTATGGTGGTGATCATTTAGTAATGTATAGAAATATCCAATCTCTATGTTGAGTACTGGAAACTAACAGTGTTGTAAGTCAAATGTACTTCAAAAACAAACTAAGAGAAAAGAGACAGATTTGTGGTTGCCAGAGGTGGGGAGTAGGAGGAGGGAGAATTGGATGAAGGTGCTCAAAAGCTACAAACTTCTAGTTACAAAATAAATACTAGGGATGTAATGTACAATATGATAAATATAATGAATATGGCTGTATGTTATCTATGACAGTTACTCAGAGAGTAAGTCCTAAGAGCTCTCAATACAAGGAAAAAATATTTATTTTTCTTTTGTAGCTTTATGAGATAATGTATGTTTCCTAGACTTACTGTGGTAATTGTTTCATGATATATATAAGCTAAATCATTGTCGTTCAGTCGCCCAGTCATGTCCAACTCTTTGCGACCCCATAGACTGCAGCATGCCAGGCCTCCCTGTCCCTCACCATCTCCCGAAGTTTGCCCAATTTCATGTCCATTACATCAGTGATGCCATCCAGCCATCTCATCCTCTGATGTCCTTTTTTTCTGCCCTCAGTCATCCCCAGCTTCAGGGACTTTTCCAGAGACTCAGCTATTTGCATCAGATGACCCAAATACTAGAGTTTCAACTTTAGTATCAGTCATTCCAACAAGTACTCAGGGTTGATTTCCCTTAAGATTGATTGGTTTGATCTCCTTGCTGTCCAAGGGACTCTCAGGAGTAGAGCAAATCATTATGTTGTACATTTTAAATTAGACAGTGCTATGCTATATGCCAGTTATATCTCAATAAAATTGGAAGGAAAAATAAATCCATAATCCACGAAAAAAAGAATTTGCAGTAGTAAAAAGAGAAGTGACTCAGGAGGCTGAATCAGCACCTGTGGGCATAGCGAATGGTAGTGGTGTGATAATGGAGGTGATTACAATGTCAGGAAAGGACTCCCTGTAATCTGTGGGTATCATGTTAGAGGAGCTGGTGTGAAAGTGGTCTCACCCAGATATTAAATGACTCAGGCAGGTGAGCAGAGGCCAATGGCCGCTGAAAAAAGAGATGCAATATATGATAGTCTATGACATCATCTATGTATGGGAGTATAGGAGGCAAGGCAGAGTGGTGGTGGATGATCAAGTTTGGTAAAGGAAGTATAGCCAGAAAGAAAATAAGACTATAAATCACAGTCTGGGAGAATTGTTTCCAGTTACCTGAATTTTGTCAGATGAAATGATATTTTCCAGAACCAAGATGTATAATTTAGGGCCTTGCCACTATACTGTTGATCACAAGGTAAAGGTTTTGAAGAGAGGATGCCCCCAAATGCTGACTTTCTTATGTGATTTGGCATCAACGTAACCACCGTGAAGTGTTGTTGTTATTGTTGTTGTTGTTTTACCTCCATTCTGCAAGGCTGAGTTAGGAGGACTTAACTCTCTGAATTTACCTGCCTTCTCACTTGTTACACCATTTTATAACTGCCTCCTTACCTACCAGTTACTAAGATCCTTGAAACTGTATCTAACACCTCAGTTCCTAGATTCTGGCACATTGTTGGCATTGAACAAATGTTTGAATGAATGACTACATCATTACACTTGTGTTTTTTCTTAATTTGCATAAATCAAACACATTTCTTTGAATATATGGTGGACACCTTACAGTAAATGATTTTATTTTTATTCAAAGCTTCTTGCTGTGTGTGGATGGACAGTTGGAGAACTGTCTTCTTTGTTGATACCATCATTATATAAAAGTCCCTTTGGGAAAGTGCACGATGTATGGAAAGAACAACTACCCATGTATGGTTGCTTAGTTTTACTCCAACTTTCCTAATGTAGGAAAAATCAATTCATTAGAAACATTGAATAATGCAATTAACACCTACCTTAGAAATGATGAATTCCTTCTTTATTATTTAGTAAATAATTCTGATGATACATAGCCAATCTAAATAAAATATTCATATTTGTCCCCCTCAAAGAGAACTATGATTGTTCTTGAAATATTTTTGATGATTCAGTTGGCCCGTGTCTCATGTAAAGTCAAAGATACAGTAGACAAATGAACTTGGCTTGGAAGAACTTCCTCTCAGTTTATTTACTGCTACTATAAACTAGTAAACCCAAACCATCAAATACCAAAAATACATCAATATGCAGTGTAGACAGGAAGAAAGTGAAATATTTTGTGGGGGGAAGTATTGGAATGAAGTTATTCATGCGGTATTTATTTATAATACATATTATTCCCCAAAAAGCATTTAAAATGGATTAACAATAGAGCACAATAAATTGCACTGTAGGAAAAAATGATCACAGAGCAAAACGAATAGCACAGTGAAGCTAGGAGTGATATTATTATGTAAGAAGCACACCTAACGTCTCATAGCACAAGCAGTTTGTGCTCTTTTGCTTATACCAAGTATGAATGTGTTTTTGAGTAGAGGGTCATCTGAGAAAAAAGGATAGAGCTGCTTCATCTCCTTAGTTGTGATAACTGTTAACAGCTTAATAATGGGGAGCCTTCACTGCTCAGTACTCAAAAATACAGTTTGTTGAGTTGTAAGCCTGAAAAACCACCTTGGAGGACAGTGTTGTAGCTAAGTCAGATTGGTGAGGAAGGAACGCAAGGTTTAATGGCAGTGCTTTTACTGCCTGAATTCCACACGCTTAGAGGTCCACCTCAACTCTGCTTTTAGGCTCTGCTTGGCTACCATCCTTAGAACCACTATGGCTGTTTGCAGAAGGCCCAAAACTTGTTTGTCTCTTCAAAATCTCTCCTTTCTCCGTGTTTGCCTTTGATAATGTGTGGTAAATGTAGCATAACCTAAGTACACACTGCCTGTAAAATCTACTTCCTTCTTTCCTGCAGATTTATACTCAAGAAGGTTTAGACCTATCACCTTCTCACTAGAGCCATGTAAATAACTGGCAGTGATTTCTTTTCTTGCTAATAATCATTAAATGAAAAACCTTGCTCCCATAATACAAAATTTGTATCTACTATAGGTCAGTCCTTAACTACCTTACAAGAAGTGAAGGGAAAGTATCAATTGCTCAAATTAGTCATGATCCCCACACCTGGGAAATGGTGTTGTTGAAGCACTTGAGCCATAAAACCAGATGGCACACTCTGTTTATATAAGCTGTTTGCCTAGAAACTGAACCAGATTGGTAAACACTAAATCAATATTTGAGGGTTAGGTGCCAGCTGTTTTTCAGGATGCCATTAAGTGACTGGAGCTCATCAGCAGGTCTCAAATAAGAGGCATCTTTAAGCCTGGCCACTGTACCTAAATTCCTCTGTTTCACAGCAGCCATGTGAACATTTCAGCCTTTTCCATAGGACTTGACAAACCTAACACAGATTGTCGCCACACTGCCATAATTTTTTCTCAAGAGTTTTATTCATTTAGGGCTGGCAATAACTAACTAATGGACTGACTGTTTATTTGCTTGGCATCCCTTCTTAAATGCTCATTGACCAGTGACTCACTTGGACTTGCATGTGGTTTGGGTTTAATTTGCCATTTTACTGTTGCCAGGGACCCCAGCGGTTTACACTTGCCATGCACCAATAAACTTTTTTTATAATTGGAGAGATCTGTTGTGCTCCTCGATACCACATGGCAGAAGGACCTTAAATGTCAATTAATAATAAGAGCAGTTAAATGATATTTTATCAATGTGTTTGGGGACAGCTGAAATCAACAGGTTAAGTTTAATTCCAACTAGTAATAAAAAGATTGTTTCTATGATTCTTAACCTGTCAAGCCAAACATTTCTGCAAAAGCTGACATTGTTTTCAAGTTTTTATGTTTATTTCCATTAAACTTGAATGCAGTTCTACCCAGATCTTATGTATATATTTCCTGTCGTATTAAATGGAAACTCTATGGATAAAACAGGAAGTTAATGTTTATTGGAGTGTCTTTTTTGAAGGAGACAGACTTAGTAACTTTATATCTCTTTAGCAAACTATATTCAATGAAAATAAAGTGTAAAGTCGGAATTACTGGGTTTGCAATTTAATAAATTATTACTTATATCCACACAAGTCACTTCTCAGAGCTCATTTCATCACTAACGTAGGACAAAACACTCTGATGATTTTAAGAGGGCTGATAAAAGTAACATAGGCAGAACTGTAGCAAATTATAGTGATATAGGCAAAAATACATTATCATTATAATGATTCATATCACAGTTTAAACTCCTTAGATATCTAAGTTAAAATATATTAAGACTCTAACTTCAACAACATATATTAGAAATGTATACTAGATTTATATTTGGAAAGCTGACTATATTTAAGATGTCAGTTCCTTCTAAAATGGTTTACAAAGGAAGAGAGGTAAATGTATTAACTTTGAATGTCTTCAGATTTAGAGGTTTATATCATAAAACCAGTTGGGGGGATGGTCGAGGGAGAAGGTTAGGATGATTGATAATTTAATTGTAAATTTATATGGGTGACTAAATTAGTAATTATTTCAAATAAAACCCGCTTGTTTGTCAAATTTGTCATACAAAAATATGCTATAAAACCTAAAATATTTAAAATAGTTGACAGTTGATATTTAAATTATCAGATACATACACCCCTGGTGGCTCAAAAGGTAAAGAATCTTTTTGCAATGCAGGAAGATCCCTGGGTTGGGAAGATCCCCTGCAAAACAGAATGGCTACCTTTTCCAGTATTCTTGCCTGGAGAATTCCATGGACAGAGGGGCCCAGTGGGCCATAGCCCATGGAGTCACAAAGAGTCAGACGCAATTGAGCCACTAACACTTTCAGAAAAACAGAACAGCATTGAACTAGCATATGTTACCATGGAGTATGTAATTAGTGGAAATAATTGGTTATTTAATAAATGATGGTGAAATAAGCAGCTGTATGAAAGATCATAACAGCAGGTAGATTCCTACTTCATAGCACATGAATTTTAGGTGGATTATAGAAATATACGTAAAATGGTTACAAGCAAAATTGGAAGAAAATAGATGTTGTTAGTTAATGCTGGTAAAGAAAACTTCTAAATATAAAATCAATATGAATGAAGGAAAATTTATGTATCCATATTAAAAAATTAACATAATTCAGATTTAACAAAATTCATTAGAAGGACTGATGCTGAAGCTGAAGCTCCAATACTTTGGCCATCTGATGGAAAGAACCAACTCATTAGAAAATACCTTGATTCTGGGAAAGATTGAAGGCAGGAGGAGAAGGGGATGACAGAGGAAGAGATGGTTGGATAGCATTATCAATTCCATGGACATGAGTTTGAGCAAGCTCTGGGAGATGGTGAAGGACAGGGAAGCCTGGCTTATTGCAGTTCGTGGGGCTGCAAAGAGTCAGAAATGAGTGAGTGACTGGACAACAACAACAAAACAAAATTCAGAGAATAAAGAGTAAGCTGGGAAACACAATTAATAAGACAGTCTTGAATAGCTTTCGCTTATTAAAAACTCTGTAATAAAAAAATATCCCAACTGGGTCTAGGAGAAGAACAATTCACAGAAGAGGACACACACAAAACTTACAAATCTACCTGTCAATTAAAATACACACTTAAAAGGACTGTTAAATAACATGAGGAAATGGCACCCCACTCCAATGTTCTTGCCTGGAGAATCCCAGGGACGGGGGAGCCTGGTGGGCTGCTGTCTATGGGGTCGCTAAGAGTCGGATACGACTGAGCAACTTCCCTTTCACTTCTCACTTTCATGCATTGGAGAAGGAAATGGCAACCCACTCCAGTGTTCTTGCCTGGAGAATCCCAGGGACGGGGGAGCCTGGTGGGCTGCTGTCTATGGGGTCGCTAAGAGTCGGATACGACTGAGTGACTTCACTTTCACTTTTCACTTTTATGCATTGGAGAAGGAAATGGCAACCCACTCCAGTGTTCTTGCCTGGAGAATCCCAGGGACAGGGGAGCCTGGTGGGCTGCCGTCTATGGGGTCGCACAGAGTCGGACATGACTGAAGCGACTTAGCCGCAGCAGCGGCAGCTTCCCAAGTTACCGTATTTTAAATTTAATTTAAATTTAATTTTTAAGGTTAATATATTCATCTAATTTAAAGTTTAGGGAAGGTAAAAACAGTCCTTCTCTCACCTATTCCTAGCTCATTAATTCTGCCTGAGGAGATAACAAATGTTTGTAATTTCTTATAGAAGAGTTCCACCCGCCGCCCCCCCCCCCCCCAATTATTTTGAATCTTAATGTTGGTGAGGACTCAGTGAAAAATTTTTGAGGAAAATCTTCATGTGACCGTGTACCTGGGGAAAAAACTTGGGCTATTCAAGCATTAATATGTTTAATTGTTGACCCATTCATTCTCATTCCTCTGTCTAAGAAATTATCTCAAAAAATAAAAAACCAGACACATGGGTACAAATTTGTGAATTTATTGCTAATGGCATCTTGTTTATAATAGAGAAAACACAGAAACAAGTTTAAAGACTTCTCTGTAGCTCAACCTCCATTTAACATGGCTTTCCTACACTGCAACACAAATATACTATTCTCATTTCTGAAGAATGGACTATGGGGAGCTCTTATGCTCTGAAAAGATAGAAAAGAGAAATGGAGAAAAGGAGAGGGCGGGGAAGCATAAAGAGGGAAGCGGAGAGTGGAAGGACTTTAGATCTAGAGTCACCTACGTCTAATTTACTATCTTAAATATTGAACGCCTTTTAGTACTTAACCAAAGGTCTAACCGCTCATCATTTATGATAAATCATCAAAATCATCAGCTATTAGACCTTTGGTTACATTTTTTTTTTAAAAAGTAGCTAAACTCCTTCACTCTTTCTCTCATGGCTCAGAAGATAATCCTTACAGAACCATAGGATGGTAATTTGATTATTTACTTCTATAAATATTTTATGGTTTTTTAAGATATTTAAGCTCAATATGATTTTTAAAATCACACTAATCAGTTTCCAACAATAACACCCTCCTTCCCCCCAGTATAAAAACATAAACTCTTCTGGGATTCTAAGGTTGAATTGTATTTATTAATTTCAGAGAAGTTAATGTTTGTATAATATTTTCATATGTAGGAACAGGGTATTTTTCTATGTCCCTTCAGGTCAAGTTTTAAGTCCCTAATACTATTTTATCATTTTATTTATATATGTCCTTTTTCTACATCATTAAATACATTTCCATGAAGGTAATATAAAATTAAAATGTTAATAAAATAAAATGAGGAAACATTAGAAAATGTTGAATAATGTAAAAAGATATTCTTGAACAATAGAGAAACAATAAAGAGAAAAAGGAAAAACATAGGCCTATATTACAAAAGATAAAAGGAGTCATAAATTTAGAATAATGATAATACAACATAAGAGATATTTCTGGTATGTAGCTGATAAGGGTTAACACTCATCATTTAAATTCACTGACATAATTTGCTAAGAAAATAATAGATAACCCACAGGAAACACAAAAAATAATTCACACCAGAAAAATTCAAATGGCCAATAAAGAAGAAAAGATGCTTAACCACATTGCCAATACAAATTAAAATAAGACAATAATATTTTCCCAAAAGAGGGGCAAAAATGTAAAATAGAGATAACACCATATGCAGACAACAATAAAAATAAACTAGTGGTCATGTACATTGGTGGAAATATAAATGGCTGTGACCCCAGTGGAAATGGAAGTACCAATGAGTAATATTAATGTAAAATATGTAAAAAACTTAAGACTCATCAGTTAAATTTTGGGAATTTATCTTAAGGAAATAATATCAATTGATAAAAATACGTAAAGACTCTTTATTACAGTTTTACAGTGATAAAAATACTGTATTTTATCACCCATTAATAGGGGAATAAGACATTATATCACAATGCAGCCTGCTATGGAATTTTGGTGCTTTTAACAAAAATAATTAAAGCTTTATTTGTTAATCTGAAAGGATATTCATGATGTCCTTTAAAGGAAGAGATGTAAGTTGAAGAGGTAGTTTATCAAGTATTATTCATTTTTTTTTGTAAAGCAAACAAATGAAAGAATAATACAACTCTTTACCCCCACCAACTAAATGTGTGCGTTTAGTCAGATTCAGATAAAGTTTTAAAGTATGTATACCCAACTATTACTCAAGAAATTAGACATGGTTAGGGCTCCTGAGAAATCTGTATGCAGGTCAAGAAACAACAGTTAGAACTGGACATGGAACAACAGACTGGTTCCAAATCGGGAAAGGAGTACGTCAAGGCTCTTTATTGTCACCCTGCTTGTTTAACTAATATGCAGAGTACATCGGGTGAAATGCCAGGCTGGATGGAGCACAGGCTGGAATTAAGATTGCTGGGAGAAATATCAATAACCTCAGATATGCAGATAACCCCACCCTTATGGCAGAAAGCGAAGAAGAACTAAAGAGCCTCTTGATGAAAGTGAAAGAGGAGAGTGAAAAAGTTGGTTTAAAACTCAACATTCAGAAAACTAAGACCATGGCATCTTGTCCCATTACTCCATGGCAAATAGATGGGGAAACAATGGAAACAGTGACAGACTTTATTATTTTGGGCTCCAAAATCACTGTAGATGGTGACTGCAGCCATGAAATTAAAAGATGCTTGCTCCTTAGAAGAAAAGTTATGACCAAACTGGACAGCATATTAAAAAGCAGAGACATTACTTTGCTGACAAAGGTCTGTCTAGTCAAAGCAATGGTTTTTCCAGTAGTCATGTATGGATGTGAGAGTTGGACTATAAAGAAAGCAGAGTGCCAAATAACTGATGCTTTTGAACTGTGGTGTTGGAGAAGACTGTAGAGAGGCCCTTGGACAGCAAGGAGATCCAAACAGGCCATCCTAAAGGAGATCAGTCCTGAATATTTATTGGAAAAACTGATGCTGAAGCTGAAACTCCAATACTTGGCCACCTGATGCAAGGAGCTGACTCATTTGAAAAGACCCTGATGCTGGGAAAGATTGAAGACTGAAGGAGGAGACGGCAGAAGATGAGATGATTGGATGGCATGGCATCACTGACTGAATGGACATGAGTTTGAGTAAACTCTGAGTGTTATTGATGGACAGGGAGGCCTGGCGTGCTGCAGTCCATGGGGGTCGCAGAGTTGTACAGACTGAGCAGCTGAACTGAACTGAAGGCTACTGTGCTAAATTGCTTCAGCCATGTCTGACTCTGTGATCCTATGAAGTTAGCCTACCAGGCTCCTCTGTCCATGGGAATCTCCAGGCAAGAATACTGGAGTGGGTGCTGTGCCCTTCTCCAAGGGTTCTTCCTGACCCAGTGATTGAAGCCACATTTCCTGCGACTCCTGCATTGTAGGGGTATTCTTTACCGGGGAAACAGCGGGGAAGCAGTGGTTAGAGTGAGCGTGATTGTTTCTTTTTTTCATCTTTTGAGTGCTTTGACAAACTAGTATAACTTTATATTTGTTAATTTTGTTTTTAAATATAATGTTTGAAATTTTAGAAAGTTATTAGAGAACTAAAAGACGTGAAGTAAGTTATATCTTAAACTGCAACTACTCAGTTCAATTCAGTTCAGTAGTTCAGTCGTGTCTGACTCTTTGCGACCCCATGGACTGCAGCAGGCCAGGCCGCCCTGTCCATCACCAACTCCCAGAGCTTACTCAAACTCATGTTCATTGAGTTGGTGATGCTATCCAGCCATCTCATCCTCTGTCATCCCCTTCTCCTCCTGTCTTCAATCTTTCCCAATATCAGGGTCTTTTCAAATGAGTCAGTTATTCACATCAGGTGGCCAAAGTATTGGAGTTTCAGCTTCAGCATCAGTCCTTCCAATGAATATTCAGAACTAATATCCTTTAGGATGGCCTGGTTAGCCTGGTTAGATCTCCTTGCTGTCCAAGGGACTCTCTACAGTCTTCTCCAACACCACAGTTCAAAAGCATCAATTCTTTGATGCACAGCTTTCTTTATAGTCCGACTCTCACATCCATACATGACTACTGGAAAAACCATTGCTTTGAGTAGATGAACCTTGGTTGGCAAAGTAATGTCTCTGCTTTTGAATATGCTATCTAGGTTGGTCATAACTTTCCTTCGAAGGAGCAAGCATCTTTTAATTTCATGGCTGCAGTCACCATCTACAGTGATTTTGGAGCCCCCCAAAATAAAGTCTGTCACTGTTTTGTTTCCCCATCTATGTGCCATGAAGTGATGGGACCAGATGCCATGGTCTTAGTTTTCTGAATGTTGAGTTTTAAACCAACTTTTTAACTCTCCTCTTTCGCTTTCATCAAGAGGCTCTTTAGTTCTTCGCTTTCTGCCATAAGGGTGGGGTCATCTGCATATCTGAGGTTATTGATATTTCTCCCAGCAATCTTGATTCCAGCTTGTGCTTCATCCAGCCCAGCATTTCTCATGATGTACTCTGCATATAAGTTAAATAAGCAGGGTGACAATAAAGAGCCTTGACGTACTCCTTTTCCTATTTGGAACCAGTCTGTTGTTCCATGTCCAGTTCTAACTGTTGCTTCTTGACCTGCATACAGATTCCTCAGGAGGCAAGTCAGGTGGTCTGGTATCCCATCTCTTGAAGAATTTCCCGCAGTTTTGTAACATAACTTAATTTTCATAAAAAAAATAATTGTTTTCAAAACCAAATTTTTAAAGGTATCTAC
The DNA here is from genome assembly GCF_042477335.2 of Ovis canadensis. Taxonomy (NCBI): domain Eukaryota; kingdom Metazoa; phylum Chordata; class Mammalia; order Artiodactyla; family Bovidae; genus Ovis; species Ovis canadensis. The sequence goes on from NC_091260.1 coordinate 39,615,004, forward strand.
AAATCATATTGGAAGGGCATGTCTTAACTACTGTACTGTCAAGAAAGTCTCTACAAATCTCTTTAATATCTGACTTAAAGAAGATATGTATTTTATATGTGCTTCAGTTTTTTGGAAAAATTCTAGACAATCCACAATTAGAAAATATTTACAAATCATATATCTGAGAAGGCACATGTTTGATTTCATTTATGAGAAATGTTGAGAATAAGCAAATGTCTGGAAAAAAAAAGTACATTAGCAATTGCCAAATGGGAAAATATTCCATTCAATCAAAGCTTTGTCTTTTCCAGTAGTCATGTACAGATGTGAGAGTTGTACAGTAAAGATTGAGGGCCGAAGAAATGATTGTACGAAATTGTGATGCTGGAGGAGTCTCTTGCATCCCTTGGACTGCAAGGAGATCCAATCAGCCAATCCCAAAAGAAGCTAACCCTTAATATTCATTGGAAGGACTGATGCTGAATCTCTAATACTTTGGCCACCTGATGTGAAGAGCTGACCCACTGGAAAAGATCCTGATGCTGGGAAAGCTTGAAGGCAAAAGGGAAAGGTGGCAGCAGGCAATGAGATGGTTAGATAGTGTCGCTGATGCAGTAGATGTGAATTTGAGCAAACTCTGGGAGATAGTGGAGGACAGAGGGGCTTGGCATGCTACAGTTTACGGGGTTGCAAAGAGTTGGACATAACTTAAAAACTTAACAACAATGAAAGTAGGAAAGAGGAATTGGGAAGAAATTCAGGGGATTTCTAAAGGCTGTGGGGCCCCTTAAAATGTCATCAGTTGCTCAGTTGTGTCTAACTTTTTGCAACCCTTTGAACTATAGCTGGCCTGGCTCTTCTTGCCTGGAAAAACCTCATGCGAGTTTCCAGGCAAGAATACTGAAGTGTGTTGCCATTTCCTCCTTCAGGAGATGTTCCTGACCCAGGGATTGAACCCACATCTCCTGTGTCTCCTGCAGGCATACTCTTTACCACTGAGCCATCGGGGATGCTCTACGAGGTCATTAAATATAATAAAATTGAACATGGTGATGGTTGCATGCCTGTGTATATTCTGATAAAAGTTTAAGTGATGAACTTCAAAGTCACTATAACTTTAGAATTATTCAATAATTGTTTCAATTTGAAGTCTTGTTATCTTGCTATCCTTGCTTATTTGGTATATATCATGAAGGAATTTTATGGTATACTTCAGACTTCAGAATACATTCATATTCACATTTTTAAAACTCTAAATGGGTAAATTTTGTGTCATGTAAACTATATTTCAATAAAACTGTTGCAACAAAGAAAAGCTCTATTGTATCTTTGTGGGAAAATAAGAGCAAAAAATATTTCGGTATTATTATGAAGGCAATTTTGACACTGTAGCCCTCGTGAAAAGGCTTCAAAGACCCTCAAGAAGTTACAAGACCACACCTAGAGACTGTTGGCTTAGAATACTGTAACTATTGTGTAACAGATGTAACTATGCTGAAAGAAGTAGATTGCATGTATGCGATTAAATCATGTGATCCAGGTGGAAGAGTCATGAAATTTAGCCCTCTTGAATGCACTGATTCTAAAAGATGAACTGAGATGCTTTCATGTGGGTTAGAAAGAACTGGATAGAAATAATTGATATTGATGGAAGCCCTTCTCCCAGGATCAGTGTTGTAAATAATTCTGACAGTTTCTTCATCTCCCTTTATTTTTAGGATTCTGGAAGGGATCATCCAGTTAGCAAAGTTAAATCATTTGTGGCACCCTGCCTTTCTATGGGGCTTTCCTTGTGGCTCAGCTGGTAAATAGTCTGCCTGCAATGTGGGAAACCTGGGTTCGGAAGATCCCCTGGAGATGGGAAAGTCCACCACTCCAGTGTTCTTGCCTGGAGAATTCCATGGACTGTATAGTCTGTGGGGGTCACAAAGTGTCAGTCACAACTGAGTGAGAGTGAGGGAAGATAGGTTTTGGGCCCTTTTCTTTCTATTGCTAGAGGCAGAATATCCTCCAAAATGTAAAAAAAAAAAAAAAATTTGGATGCTGAAACAGCAAAACTAAGACAAATAAGCACTGCTCTTCCTAGCAGGGATTTATTTTTTGTCTTCTCCATTATTCTTAACTAAAGGTAGCAAAGTACTGGTTTCTGATAGTAATCAGCATGTTGAGCTTGAATCTATACCATACCGGGGATCGTCCGATACTAGGATTGTTCAAAACTATAATGCAGTGGGCACTTTAATGAATAAAGACAAAAACTTAAGACAATGAACAGATAATATAAAGGACTACCTTGTAAATTCTGTGATATTGTGCTGAATTTCAAGATATCGTTAAACAAGATCATGGGGAAATTAAAGTTAAATGTTTTGATCTTGACCTCCAAGTAAACCTCCATAATGCATCACTTTTCACCCTAAACATTTGTCAAATGTTTTGCTCTCTGTAGTCAACCATCTTCTGAAATAGATGTTATTTGATAGGAAGAAACCTGAAGTCAAATGTTCTTTGCCTGCATATCAGTATTCATATTTTAAAGTTTAGATATTTTCAACAAGTCCTTTGACTGGCATATTTCTTGGAATGTGGTAAGCCCCTACTTTTCAAACTGTTATTTTTATGGTGAGTCTCTGATGAGAAGCCATGCTTAATAGAAAAGAAAGTCACAACCCTTTTCACTTGCACTAGAAAGGTTGTTCTAACATCAGTAGTTTTGAAGAGAACCGAAGAGTAATTAAGCTGCCAATAATTATAGAAGACTCTTATGCAATAAATTGCCCTTGAGCTCTATTTATTTTGGTCAAGAAACTTCTTAAAGGATTTTATTTTTATCTATGGCTGGTACTGCAAGTTAATCTTTTATTTCATTCTATAATAAAGTCAGGGCAGAAAAATGATATGCTGAGAAAAGAACAATGACTGATATCTATAATGTGCATCTAGTTTAAAATTGCAAATCTACAATTAAAAAAATCTAGATATATCAGTGTTGGTTTGTTATATGAACACTACACTCTGAAACCAATTCAGAGCACCTCCAGTGGACACTGGACAATGCCAGCCATTCATAGACTTCTCTACTTGTGTCAGCTACAGTTTTAAAAGGCCTGTTTTTATCTCCGTTAGAGTTACTGGGAGCTCTTAGTCAAACTTAAATGTTTATTATTATTATTTTATTACAAAGCTGTTTAAAATACATATTTAGAATAGTAATTCTGAATTGCAAGTAGGTTTAGAGGTGAGTGCATGTCAGGGAAGAAGATAAGAATGAAAATTGAGAGGCATTTGGGAATGGGAGGTGTATATAGTTTAGAATAGCATAATTGACATAATAATTATTTTACTTGATTAAATTAAATTTATTTTAAAATGTCAAATAGCATTCTAGTTAGGTATTAAGGCAGATATAAGTTTGATTTTTCAAAGTGAACATGGTTGAAAAAGAGAATTATAATTCTTTGTCTTAAATGATGGGTCATAAAAGGCAATGCAATACTGCCTTATTATAATTATGATTATTTTAAGCTCAAAAGTCTAAGATGTATAGCCAAATGTAGCTCATCACTTCAGCTGGGTGATGGGTACAAAGGAGTTCATGCAAATCTCTCTTCTTTGACATGTTTGAAATTTTCCATAAGAAAAACTTTCTAATTATGGCCTACAATGGCCTAAATAGCTTGAAAAAGTCAATGATAAAAGAAGCTTTGTTCAGAGGTATAAAAATATTTTGGCAGAGTAAGAGGAGGAGAGTAAATTCATATGTGTGCTTCTTTAGAAAATTTTATTTTTTAATGTAATAGTAGAAAGTTCTGTCACCAATATGATTAAGGATGAAAGGCATATAGAGGGGCATGGCAAACTGCTCCAGTATTCTTCCCTGGATAATCCCTTGGCCAGAGGATCGTGGTAGGCTCCAGTCTATGGTATTGCAAAGAGTTGGACATGACTGAGTGACTAAGCGTGCACACACATATATGCTATTGATGCATATAGTAGGAGGCAAAACTAAACAGAGGGATGTGGAAACTGGGAATGTGTGGGAGAGCATATTAGGCCTGGAACGGGAGAGACCAGATTAAGACACGGAAAGAAATAAGCAGAGAGAAAGGCAGCACACAGTCATGGACTAGAACAGGGAGAAAATGAAGAGTTAATCTCAGAGGCAGGCAGAAGGTTGTAGAGGAGGCTAATAGATTTTAAACTATCTAGTTCATAAAGAAATCAACTGTCATAAGACATAACACTACTTATCTTTGTAATTTGTGTTCCAGTTCACTGGTAATCCTTTTCTCACTTTAGTTCCTTCTTTCATCTTCAGTATATATATATTTTTGTTTATATATCTTTTTTCCAATGCCATTTTCTAGAGACATTTGACAGTTTCTAGGTTATGAAAGAGCTAAAATTAAGTTATTGAAATAAAGCCCCTGGTTACAAATGTATATGTTTATATTTATGGAAGGTGTAGGAAAACCCTAATGCGGTAATAAAGTTACAGAAACTGAAACGTTTAGGAAATTTTCTTCAGATAGGATGAAGTTAAGCATAGAACCATTTTCTTTGAGTGTATTTTTGGTTGGTCATTGGAAGAGCTGGCAACCTAAAAATGATAAAAGCAACTGCCATAGACCTGGTCAGCGGCTTGTTCTTGGGTTTTACTGGAGTGTTTTCCTATACCAACAGTGAGTTCTCTGCTGACACCAACTTAATGTCCTACAAGACAATTCAGTTCTGACGCTAACTGCTTAGAGCTCCCACAGACCTCACAGGTTAAGGCTCAGTCCCAGGAGACTGCCTCCACTCCAGATGCTGGTCACAAGTTCCAGGTTGTCATCGGTACGTCTGACCAAATTGAGGGTGCCCAAGTGTCCCTCCTCAGGTTTAAGATCTTCCTAGAGCTCAGGGAAATGCTTTATTTAGATTTACTGGCTTACTTCCCCAGTGGCTCAGCAGTAAAGAATCTGCCTGCAATGCAGGAGCCACAGGAAACGCAACTTTGATTTTGGGTGGGAAAGATCCCTTGGAGAAGGGCAATCCAGTATTCTTGCCTGGAGAATCCCTATGGACAGAGGAGCCTGGTGGGCTACAGTCCATGGGGTCGCAATGAGTCAGACACGACTGAAGTAACAGCACACAGCACAATAAGTTATACAGTAGTTGATAATCAACATGTTATGTAAATGGACTTCTGCTCAGCAGGAAACATTTTCTATCATATACTCTGCATGGAGTTTCACTGGCTCTGGTGGTGTGAACCTAGTTAAATGTTCAAGTTCTAATCATGATACTCCTTTTGTAGAAGAAATTTGTGTCTTAATTTTCATTTACCTTCTCCCTTACCTTTGTTTTGTTTTGCTGTCTTCTTTTTTTTTTTTTTTTCTTAAATCACTCTGTAGTTAATACGGGCTTCCCTGGTGGCTTAGCAGTAAAGAATCCACCTGCAATGCAGGAGATATGGGTTCAGATCCTGGGTGGGAAAGATCCCCTGGAGAAGGACATGGCAACCCACTTCAGTATTCTTGCCTGGGAAATCTCATGGACAGAGGAGTCCAGGGGGTTACAAAAAGTAGGCTAAACAACAACAAGAGCATAGTTGATATACATCATTCAATAAAGATCTCCTCCAAATAAAGGAAATTCTTTTTCTTCCTTTTTCCCTATTCAATTAATTAATTAATCTATGTTTAAGTTGAACAGTCCTCTCTGAGAAAGGCAAGACTAAATCAGATAATAGAAACTCTCCATGCAGATGCTTTATGGTAAAGCATGACAGAAGCCTGGTTTAATAATACTTCAGGACAGGTCACTCCTGTTCCTTTATTCCTCCCTCCTTCCGCTTCCCTCCCTCTTTCCCCTCTTTTACTCCCTTTCTTCTTCTCTTCCTTTTTTCTTTCCTCTTTCACTCTGACTTTCTCCCTTCCTTCCTGCTTTCCATATTTCTTCCAGTCATTTTTTATTGCTGCATAATTCCCTCAGACTTAGTGGTATAAAACAACAAACATTTTATTATGTTCACTATGCTATAGGTTAGGAATTTAGATAGGACATAACGGAGATGACTTGCCCCAATACCAGTTTCTGGGACCTCGGCTGGAAAGATTCAAATGACTAGATGCTAGAATAATTTGGAGATTTCTTAACTCCCTTGTTTGGCATCTGTATTGAAATTACTCAATTTGACCACAGCTTGAACACATACAAGTTTCAAGTGATCCTATTCATGTGATCTGATCTTCCTCAAAGCAGAGAGAATTCAGAATAGTCAGGCTTCTTAGAAGGTGTCTAAGGACTTGCAAGAATGAGTATTTCAGCAATCACAGTTGAAGATGAATGCACTTTTGTGGCCTTGCTGCAGGTTCTGCCATGTTCAGCTGGAGGAGGTGATTATAATGAAACCCTGCTTCATAGAGTGTAGATAAAGACCCTGCTTCCATATGAGATACGTGTCAAAGAAATCATAACCATATTTTATAACTGTCATACTTACTTTGAAGGAGACTTAAAATTTCCTTTTAATATATTCTGTTCATTTAACAGGCTGTGAGAATATATTTAATGAAGTTTGAACCAGTATTCCTGCACTAAGGGAAGACCTTAACTCATTTATTTCTGTGAAGTGAAAAATATCATTTGAGTGAAAGGTTAATAAGTAAACCTATTGATTGGAGAAGCATGGTATGTTTTAACTGTATTCCTTTTAAGTACCCTGGAACATTAACAGTAAAATAGGATAGCATTAAAACGGGGTGTCATTAAGATAGGGAAACACTGCTCTGAACCTATGATATCTACATCCTACTTCTCTGAATTTGCCTTGTCAGTGGGCCTTATTTCCCACAGTCTGGGTTAAGAGGTCCCACTTCCTTCAAAGAAACTTCATGCCTGAAAATGGAGCTCATGTATTGAGCCTCTGTTCCTTTCACTTTACCTTCACTGGTAATCTAGAGATGACCTGTAAGTTCAAAAAGTATATTTCATATCTGAAAAACAACAACAAAATATATGAATTGAATCATAGAGAAAATTGCTAGAGAACTTTCTGTTCCTTGTTTCAACTGGGAATGGCATACCTGGCATGTTTCAGAAGCTAGCCACATATCACTAAACAGAGACATAACGGCAAAACTCCCAACATCATTTAGACACTGTAGATTTCTCACTTCAGTGGTTTTGATGTTGATGGAGAGCGACTTCCCTTGAAAGTGCAGTGATCTGCATGCCTTTTGATCAGTGTTGCAGTGAAGACATGTTATTTCACATGAAACTGGCAAGACTTAGTTTCTTTATTTTTTGTGGAATAACTTCACACACATGGACTTTCAAAAATTTAATATGGATATTGTTAATGAATGGCAATTGCTTATGGGTACACAGTCTGTCTGATTGAGGATCAAGGTGTATATAAATATATCCACAAGGGGAAAGTTTTTCTGTAGCATTTTGAACAACTCTACTAGGTACTTTGGTGACATGTCTGTCACTTCAAACATATTAGTATTGAAATTGTAGCACTTCGCAATTGAAGTGTATTACACACTTGAGATACAGTAAACTACTGTATTTGAATTGAATCATACAATCATAGATATTAGAGCCAGAAAAGACCTATTAGGTTATCATGTCCATCCACTGCCATTTGGCATTGTTGTTTACAAGACATTGTTGCATCTAGAGTTAAACGCCTCAAACAATGGGATTTCTACCACTGTACAAGAACATTTTCTTTTATTGTCTAAAGGACTTTCTCATTGAAATAGTTTTTTTTTTTCCCTTAAATTCAGCTTAAATTTATTTTTGCTCAATTTCACTCCAGTGTTTTCATACCTCAGTCCCCATCTTGTAACCTTACCTCTATTTTATCTCTTCTTATAGTGGCACTTCTTTAAAGACTGATCCATTTAAAGACCATACTTCAAACTTCAAAAATGTAATTCACTTTCTGCCCAAATTATGTGACACTTTAGGTTGGCTTTCCCCCAGAAGTGGACACTGAGACAAGGATACAAGTGTAAATAGTTTATTTGAAGATAACCCTAGCATATGTCTGGAGGTGACTGAGGAAGAGAGATAAAAAAGAGAAGAAACTCAATAAAGAATGTGTAATCAAACCAGTGCCATTATGGGTAACTGGATCTTAATCTTACTGCAGATGCTGATGATTTGTATAGAATATGTGGCTCAGAGTTATTCCTCTGGGAGTCAAGAAAGCTGGGGTGCTTATGTACCAACTCTTGTCAGCCATTAGCTGTAGGCTCTTCATAAGGGATATTAACTTCCTGGCACTTCTGGCCTGCCCTGCACATGACAGAATGGACTGTAGCCCACAGAGAAGGCTGTCAGACCACTGAAACTCTGAGTGTTTATGCATCAGAATGGTAAGAAGACCATAGCGTATCTAACACAGTGAATCTACCAAGTGGTGACTTCCAGCCATCTTTGGAACTGCATACATGTGTATTTTGTTTGCACAAGGTTTATAATTTATTGTTAAGTAATCATTTTCCTCTGGTTCAAAGTTATTTTATTAACAAAACTGGAAGCACTTCAAAAGTTTTCATTTTCTATAGAAGAGCAACATTTGATTCAGAAGGACGTATGATATTTTCAGCTATGCTTGATTACAAGTACAACATTCTAGCAGTATTATATTTAACTAAAAGGATAAAACAATACATTTTTAAACAGTAAAAATAAACTTTTGTACAAAAAGCATGTTAGTGATTAAACATATATATTGACATGCATTTGTTACTAAATATATTCTACAAGTTCATTAAACATTATATTTTGATATTTTATTCCTAAAGCCAATCACTTGCCAAATGACCAGATTCTGTTTTGTTAAATTAGTTTCAGAAGTCTGATATTTCATGTGATGAATATGCTGACTGTTATATCTGTGCAATAACATGGTTCTCAAAACATTGAGTCTAACCAACACAATCTGTTCTCTTTAATTCTGGTACCTTGAAACATAGTTCAAAGTTTACAGTTTCTATTTTGCTTGACAACATTGATCCCATGAGGATAACCTCTTCATTTTCAGATCCTTTATCTCATTTCTTTTAAATCAGAGAGGAATGCCATTCCTACAAAGTTCTTAGAAATCAAAAAGCAATTTAATTTAAAAATATACTACTAATTTCTATAATAGCAAATATTACATAAAGACATGTTGTTTGTTTCTATTCCCATGAGCTTGTATTTGGCTATAAACCATAAGTAGTCTTTTGGAAGCAACTAATGAGGGAAGGGAGGTAAGAGAAGAGAATAGGAAAGATGAGCAAGGGGATAACCTAGGAAGTAGAGGCAACAGGAACTCACTTTACTGCCTTGGTGTAATTTTTCTCTGTCTTAACCTTCAAACCACACCCTATGCTAAAAATATTCTTTACATTTAATTTGCTAAAATTTAAATTGGCTATTATCCAATAAAGCACTTTAGAATTTCATTTCTCCAAGATAATCCTATTCCAAAGGAAAAAGAAGAATTAATTTCCAATTGATCTTTGCCTAAATAGTCTGTTCTCTCTTCTTTGCAAATCATCTACTAAATGCATTCACATTTTGGCTTATTATAATTTTTTTCATTATTTTTATTTATTTACTCTTTATATTTGCTATCTGGCACATAGATTATTATAGTAGTCTTCCATTTGCTTTCATTGTTTTCATTATTACCTTCCCCAATTCACTGTGCAAATGTATGCTTAATTAATCTTCATGAAAGCCATTATTTTAGGGCTACTAGTACTCTCAGTGGCCCTAAAACTCACACTTGATAGCTCCTAACTCATGGTGTTTCTCCTGAAACTTAATTTCCTTTCCAGTGTTTTCAGTCTCAGGAGATAGAACTCAAATATAAGTGCTCAAGTCAGAAACCTGAGTCTTTTTTAAACATCTTCTTAAAACTAATCCATCTCTAAGTCCTCTTGGCTTTGTCTCCTAAGTGTCTCTTAAATCTATTTATTTCTCTCCAATTTTACTGCAACTATGCTAATACTATGTTAAGCTAGTGGAGGTGATGGAACTCCAGTTGAGCTATTTCAAATCCTAAAAGATGATGCTGTGAAAGTGTTGCACTAAATATGCCAGAAAATTTGGAAAACTTAGTGGCCACAGGACTGGAAAAGGTCAGTTTTCATTCCAATCCCAAAGAAAGACAATGCCAAGGAATGTTCAAACTACCAGACAATTGCACTCATCTCACACGCTAGCAAAGTAATGTTCAAAATTCTCCAAGCCAGGCTTCCATAGTACGTGAACTGTGAACGTCCAGATATTCAAGCTGAATTTAGAAAAGGCAGAGGAACAAGAGGTCAAATTGCCAATATCCATTGGATCATCAAAAAAGTAAGAGAGTTTCAGAAAAACATCTATTTCTGCTTTATTGACTATGCCAAAGCCTTTGACTGTGTGGATCACAACTAACTGTGGAAAAGTCTTCAAGAGATGAGAATACCAGACCACCTGACCTGCCTCCTGAGAAATCTGTATGCAGGTCAGGAAGCAACAGTTAGAACTGGAAATGGAACAACAGACTGGTTCCAAATTGGGAAAGGAGTATGTCGAGGCTGTATATTGTCACCTGGCTTATTTAACTTATATGCAGAGTACATCATGAGAAACACTGGGCTGGATGAAGCACAAGCTGGAATCAAGATTGCTGGGAGAAATATCAATAACCTCAGATATGCAGATGACCCCACACTTATGGCAGAAAATGAAGAAGAACTAAAGAGTCTCTTGATGAAAGTGAAAAAGGAGAGTGAAAAAGTTGACTTAAAACTCAACATTCAGAAAACTAAGATCATGGCGTCTCGTCCCATCAATTCATGGGAAATAGATGGGGAAACAATGGAAACAGTGACAGACTTTATTTTGGAGGGCTCCAAAATCACTGCTAATGGTGACTGCCACCATGAAATTAAAAGACGCTTACTCCTTGGAAGAAAACTTATGACCAACCTAGATAACATATTAAAAAGCAGAGACATTACTTTGCCAACCACGGTCTGTCTAGTCAAAGCAATGGTTTTTCCAGTGGTCATATACAGATGTGAGAGTTGGACTATAAAGAAAGCTGAGTGCTGAAGAACTGATGCTTTTGAACTGTAGTGTTGGAGAGGAATCTTGAGAGCCCCTTGGAGAGCAAGGAGACCCAACCAGTCCATCCTAAAGGAAATCAGCCCTGAATATTCATTGGAAGGACTGACACTGAAGCTGAAACTCCAATACTTTGGCCATCTGATGTGAAGAACTGACTAATTTGAAAAGACCCTGATGCTGGGAAAGATTGAAGGAAGGAGGAGAAGAGGATGACAGAGGATAAGATGGCTGGATAGCATCACTGACTCAATGGACATCAGTTTGAGTAAACTCCAGGATTTGGTGGTGGACAAAGAGGCCTGGCATGCTGCAATCCATGGGGTCACAAAGAGTTGGACAGGACTGAGCAACTCACCTGAACTGAATGCTAATGCATGGGCTTCCTAGGTGACACAATGGTAAAGAATCTCCCTGCTAGTGCAAAAGACACAAGCGATGTGGGTTCCATCTCTGGATCTGGAAGATCTCTTGGAGAAGGAGATGGTAACTCACTCAGTATTCTTCCCTGGAAAATTCCTTGGACAGAGGAGCCTGGTAGGCTATAGTCTATGAGGTCATAAAGAATTAGACATGACTGAGTGACTGAGAACACACGCATGTTAATAAATGAAGTACTACAATCATTCTTATTTGAGGTCAGGTAACTGGTCTACCTCACCTATTCTTGCCTTTCATCTCTTAAATCTGCTCTTTCCATATATCTAGAAGAATCTTTTCAAAAGTACAAATCTAATCAGATAGTTATCTTTTCCCTCCCCTCTAGTACTCTCTCCTCTTTCTTAAAGTTTTTCAGTTTTTTCTACAACTCTTGGGATAAACACCAAATTCTTGAATTTGACCTACAAGGCACTAGCTGTAAGGACTGTATCTTTTCCGCTCAAAAATCATATTGAATCATGTCTGTCTTAATCTGTCTTCTCTAGCCCCATTGGTCTGCTTACAGGCCAGCCATTATGAACATTCCTTAATCTCATTTATTTAGAGAAATATTGGTCATTTTTCACATATCAACTCAAATGTTAATTTTTTAGGTTGCTTTCAACCTTTGAATTTTTATTATTTGCTCTTATATACCCTTTGGACGTGAGTTTGAGTGAACTCTGGGAGATGGTGATGGACAGGGAGGCCTGGCGTACTTTGATTCATGGGGTCAAAAAGAGTCAGACATGACTGAGCGACTGAACTGAACTGAACTGAACTGAACCCTTCCTTATTTTTCATAATTACAACTTCATATTTATTTATGTGATTATTTTACCTTTCACTTGATTGAAGGCTATATGAAGGAAGGAATTATGTTTGCTACTGTGGTAGATACTTGAATATTTCTGAATAAATGAAGAGTAGTAGGTCTCTGTAGTTCCTGCTATTTAGTCACTAAGTCATGCCCAACTCTTTGCAATCCCATGGACTGTAGCCACCAGGTTCCTCTTTCCATGGGGTTTTCCAGGCAAGAATACTGGAGTGGGTTGCCATTTTTTTCTTCAGGGGATCTTCCCAAACCCAAGGGCTGAATCAAAGTCTCCTGCCTGGCAGGCAGATTCTTTATCACTGAGCCGGTTGGGAAGCCCCGGTTCTTTGTTCTAGTCAAAGATAAATTCTAATCACATTTGCCAACATTTTAAGGTCACCCACAATTTACTATGCTTATCTTGCTAATCTTTCACTTCGTGAAATATAAAGTATTGTTTGAGATAGAGGTCACCAGAAGACTTTTTGTTCACCGCTGGGTTTGAAAACATGATGCAAAGAACTGACTCCTTGGAAAAGACCCTGATGCTGGGAAAGATTGAAGGCAAGAGGAGAAGGGGATGACAGAGTATGAGATGGTTGAATGGCATCACCGACTCAATGGGCATGAGTTTGAGCACGCTGCAGTAGTTGGTGATGGATGGGGAAGCCTGGCGTGTTGTAGTCCATGGGACCGCAACATGTCAGACATGACTGAGCAACTGAACTGAGGCTGAAGAGAATGCATGAATATACTATACAAAAAGAAAAGGGTAGAAAAACTACAGTTTTGAAGTTGTCAGAGTTCTTCAGTTGTTCTATGTTCTTCAGAAGTTTACAGATTAATTTTGAAGAAAGGAATAGCCTCTCAGAACTTAACAACATTATGAATAAAGTAAAACTGTGTACATGCAAATTCCCTAAATGATTTTAAAATTAAGATGTTCTAATCAGTCTCAGTAGAATTTAGAAAAGAAGTTAGGACATGCTCACTATTAAACTATAATTTTCAGTTGGTAATATCAAGCCAATATTTCTGTAGCAAATTAAAGTACTTATGAATTCTAGCTCCTACATATGGTTAGACTGGTGATATTGAAATTGCTTTCATACTAAGTAATGGGTTGTTGGAGAGATATTCTTGTTATTCTACATGGCAGCATGCTATACAATTTGAGCAAAGACATCTAATGCTGAGAAAATAGCACACTGTCTGGGTTGAAAATTCTGAGTGTTTAGGGCATTTTGTATTGGGAAATTAGAGCTGAAAACTTTTCATGAAGGGTAAACATTAGGAGTAGAGATGTCTTACCCTATTGGATAAGATAAAACTTCAGACACGTAGATTCATAAGCGTTCTTGCTAACATCATAAGAAAGGAGTGGAATGTACTCACTTAAGAGATCAAGTGATAGATCTATAATTTTATTATTACAACTCTATCATAACTCAATGGGTCATACTCTCTTGTGTTAAGTTTGCTGATGTGACTTTCCATTGTTCTTACTGGGTTTAAGCCCTGGAATTTATTTTTACCCTCACCTGTTATCTGGTCTCCTTGGGATGGCTCTATCTCCCAAATCAGAAATAATGAAGGGATCACATTCCTCAAAGTCAAGCAGTTGTTTCCTTAAAAGTAGTCTCTGTCCTCCAGCAAAGTTGTGAGTCATAATGAGTTTTTTAAAGTATGGAATTCTTTATAAAAACCAAGTATGTCCAATTCAATAAAATAAGGAACAAGTTGGAAGTGCTAAGCCATTTGTACAAATATAGCTAGCTTACAGGTCTATATCTAAAACTGAAGCAATGTGCAAATAGACACTTCTTTCTCCTTACTCTTAAGCTCACATGCTCAAAACTGCTTTTTTTCTATATCCTAGTAATAAGATTGTGGGGCATTACTAAAAGGAAACAAGTGTGGAGGATTAGACCTTAAGAGAGTACTTGGAATATTGTGCCAATTGGTAAATAGGAACAATGTGGTAAGTGGCGGGAGGGGTGGAATGGGGAATGATACAACTTACTAGGGTCCTGAAGTCTAAACCATAGACAGTGAAAATTATATGTGAATTATTTTAGCCAGTTTATGCTAGAGAGACTGCTCACTTTTCCCCCATTGGTCTTTGGCAAACTAGAGGCAGATGGACCTGAATTGGGCTAATCAGCATGATCAAGGGTGAGAAGAAGGGGTGTTTTGGCGCTATAAGCTCTACCTGAGACAAATTTTGCTCTTGTTTTGTCTTAATGTTACAAACCTTCTTGGGAGAGAAAAACCAAAAGCTGAGGTCACAATAGGTAATTTTAGGTAGGTTAAATTCACAAGATGACTATCTGCATTGCATAGTAGTTTTAAAGATTTTAATAAGATCTTGAATTTTTTTATTTTTTAAAATTTTAATTTATTTTTTATTTTAGGCTACTCTAGGTCTTTTAAAAAATATTTATTTATTTGGCTGCATCAGGGTCTTAGTTGTGGTACACAGGATCTTCACTGAAGCATATGAGGTCTTATATTGCGGGGCACAGGCTCCTTGTTATGGTACGTGGGCTTTCCTAGTTGTGGCTTGCAGGCTAGTTGCCTCTTGGAATGGGGGGGTCTTAGTTCCCCTGCCAGGGATTGAACCCTTGTTCCCTGCTTTGGAAGGTGGATTCTCATCCACTGGAGCACCAGGGAAGTCCTTCTTGAATTTCTTTTGATTTAAATTTTAATGTATATTTCGTATATAATGGAGACGATGGGTGCTTTGACGTTAGGACTAAAGATAATATTTTCAAAGAGAAATAACATACATATGGAAGTAGATGTAAATTTCTATAAGGCAGGGATCCCCAACCCCTAGGCCACCCATTACCTCCTGTCTGTGGAAAAATTGTCTTCCATAAAACTGATGTGCCATGTTATGTTTAGTCACTCAGGCATGTCTGACTCTGCGACGCCATGGACTGTAGCCTGCCAGGCTCCTCTCTCCTTGGGCTTCTCCAGGCAAGAATACTGGAGTAGGTTGCCATGACCTCCTCCAGGGGATCTTGCCGATGCAGGGATCCAACCCAGGTCACCCACATTGCAGGCAGATTCTTCACCATCGGTACCACTAGGGAAACCCAAGAATATTAGAATGGGTAGTCTATCCCTTCTCCAGGGGATCTTCCTGACCCAGAAATCAAACCAGGGTCTTCTGCATTGCAGGAGGATTCTTTACCAGCTGAGCTGCCTGGGAAGCCCACAGAACTGATTCCCTGTATCAAAAAGGTTGGGGACCACTGCTGCTAAGGATCCATTCAGAAATAAGGTGAGACTGACAGGTTAAAGGAACTATTCTTTAACTTGAGTGAAAAAACTAGACAATAGGTTACAAAACATTATAAAATAGTAGAAATAAGGAATATACAATGTTCTTGCCTGGAAAAACATAAGACCTTTTGTAGTGAATGCATTGTACCTCACACAGCAAAACTCCAGAAAATTATGCACTTTCTGAGGAAATTGCACCATATTTTATGTAAAATTTTTTCATTTATATCAAATTTCTTATTCAACAACTACTTTATCATGTGCCTACTATGTATGCGGCCTTGTGCAATGTTTGAGGAATTATTCAAAGAATAGTGAAGAGAAGGTTCTGACAGTTTAGTGGGCAGGTGGCCCAGTAAATAAATAAACATATTGCAACTTGATAAGTGCTATAAGATGAGCCTTGAAAAAAGTTTGAAGGAAGTGCAAAGAAAAGGACCTCATGTGGCCTTGACAGAAAGACTTTACCCAGGAAATGACTGAAACTGGATCCTGAGTGGTAGTTTACTAAATAAAGATGCGATGGGACTATGCAGTGAGGGCAGACCTGATAATAATGTCTGCCGTCACATGTGTGATTTTATAGAAAATTGAATTTAGCATTTGAAGGTGGTGGTATTTAGTATTAGACGGGGAATTCTCTGTAAGCAATTCTCATAGAGAATATATAAGAGGGGTAAAGTTAAGGGGGAGCGAGTGCAGAGAAGAGCAGAAAGGATTGATCCCCATAAGCCATGCGTTTGTGGAACTCTTTAATGCAGAGGGTTTCCTTACAAATTCTTATTTCATCCTCACCCTAGCCTTATGAACTAAGAAAGGCAGGTGCAGGGTATTATTTCCCCCATTTCATGGTTGAGAAAACTGAGACATGAAGAGATTAGGTAACTTGCCTAAGGTCAAACAATTGCTTCTAGTCTCAATCAACTGAGACTAGCGCACAGATCTCTCAACCCCTCAGTGGAGCTCGGCTCCACTAGACCCCACTGCCTCCAGGCAAATACACACACTTGGCTTTCCTTTTGTATCAATGCAGATTTTCTGGAAAATCTGAAGGAAAGGTTATGTATTTGCTTTTCTCTAAATAAGACGTGTGTATACAACACACACACACACACACACACACACACACAATTTTGCATGTATTTTCAGGGAAGTCATAGAATCCATCCATATTTCATAAAAGGCTATCCTGGACAGCTAACCCTTACATCCTATAATTGTGAATGAGGATTTCAAGGAGAAAAACATCTCAACTTCCATAAGTGGATTCGATTACTGTGCAAAACCATTTCAGTGTCACCCCAGCCTCCTAGCTTGGTGGGAATCTCAGTGAGATAGTTCAGTTGCTGCAAGTAGAGTCCTTCTTCACTGACTATAGAGAGGTTCATCATCAAGATCTCAGACCTGTGCAGTACTCTTCATTAGGTAGTCTGATTTTCAAAAATAAGGAATCTAGATACTATAGAAATGGAGGACTCTGTTAGAAATAATATCTAGTAAAAAAAGAATATTTTGTTATAAAAATTGAAATTTATGTATTATTGCAATGGGTAAATAAACCTAAGATTCACTCCAATTCACACTCACATTATATTTTTAGACTAAAGTTAAAAGCATAATCAGTTTTTAGATTCTAATTTATTAGGAATCCTTTCTACTTTTAAAATTTGGTTAAAAGAAAAAAAAGTACTCCACAGAGTTTAACCAAGTAAATATTAGGGAGGCTTTCAGTATTTTAAAGGTACAAAAGTGAAGTTAACCAGCAAACTTCATTCCCTTGATTTTTAACTGTTTGACCAGTGCTAGCACAAGGGACTCCAAACAGCTGTGACTACTACCTAGAAGTGTTCAAAACTTAGTTTTGACTTGTGAAAACAAAAACACCATCAACATCATTTGGGAGAAAGCACGACTTTCTCTCAGGAGAGGAAACTTTCTTCAGCAAAGAAAACAGCTGAATACTGAGGTCCCTGAGGTTCGTGTGCTGGCCATGTCTTTGAAATTCACATTCAGAGGAAACTGGAGTCCCAGTATTTGTCCTTCTCCATGCCACTAAGAATTTCTCATCACCCCCCACCATTTCCATTCTCCTTTAATACAGAGTTCTTCCTGAATTTTCTGTTCATGTAATACCAGAAATATTAGTTAACATGTGAAAGGAAAAAATAATCTACATGTTTTAATTTCATGGTATTATTTTCATAGATAGACTGTGAACCTTTGAACTTCTTATTATGTCATCATATTGAACTTCTGAACTTTTCCTGAGAGCCTATAAACCTGAAAGTGAAAGCTGCATGAAATTGTTTTCCGAGGCCTCCCTGGGTGTCTGTAAGGTGGTAGTGTGCTCTCAATTAAAGAGCAACAGAGCAAGGCATGAAAATGTCCTATAAAAAGCACAGTTCTAAGTGTTTTCTGGGCCTTTCAGTCAGATATGTATCTTTTCTTTAGCCTCATTTTTTTTAATCTCTAAAATTTAAGATATAATCTATCCCTTTTTAATTCGGCAGAACACATTTGGGAATTATACAAATTGATTTCAAAGTGAAATCCATAAAAGGCTTTGCACTCCTCAGAGATCTCCATGTAAATGCAATTATCTCATGGTTTGCTACAGGCACCCACCATGTGTCCAGTGTCACCAGCCTGATTGCATGCTATGGAAGCTGTATGGCATTTATAATGGCCTGTTGAAGTGAGTGTGCATTTGACATCTTTCAAATTCTTGCTTAAGTCCTGGCTCACAGAAACTCGGAGGGTCATGAACAGTTTTATTCACACTTCTTTATATTTCCAGCTTCACAGTAAAGTGCTCCTCGCCCTGAGGTTGACCTTTAACTTCAAAGCTAAAATCATTATGTAACTCAAAACAGCTAAACTGATATTGCAATGAATAGAATAAAAGTCTTTAATTACCCTGGGAAGATTTAGAAGCAACCTTATTGAAGGAATACACACACACACACACACACACACACACACACACACCCATGTGTGGGTGTGTATTTGGTTCAGTTCAGTTCAGTTCAGTCGCTCAGTCGTGTCCGACTATTTGCGACCCCATGAATCGCAGCACACCAGGCCTCCCTGTCCATCACCAACTCCCAGAGTTCACTCAGACTCACGTCCATCGAGTCAGTGATGCCATCCAGCCATCTCATCCTCTGTCATCCCCTTCTCTTCCTGCCCTCAATCCCTCCCAGCATCAGAGTCTTTTCCAATGAGTCAACTCTTCGCATGAGGTAGCTAAAGTACTGGAGTTTCAGCTTTAGCATTATTCCTTCCAAAGAAATCCCAGGGCTGATCTTCAGAATGGACTGGTTGCATCTCCTTGCAGTCCAAGGGACTCTCAAGAGTCTTCTCCAACACCACAGTTCAAAAGCATCTATTCATATATATATATGTATATATATTTAATGAATATGAAATGATTTACATATATACCAGTGCTATACAGAAGATGGATTGTGGGGAAGCAACAGTCTACTGTGGAGGCCAGTTTACTAGCCTACTTTCTATATTGCAATTTAAAAATTATCATATGATGTTCTAAATAAAGGGATGGTAAAATAGGTCTATCAGTATGATTAGGCACACATGAGCAGATGTTAATACACTTCTTTGCACTTCTAAGGTACTTATGAGACAAAATGATTTTGGTGGATTTCTTGAATTGAACATAATATTGAACACTTATCTAGGCACAGAATAATTAATTGTTTTTCCAGAAGATTTGGCCCAGTCATACCAAATCAGATAAATATTGAATTGGAAAAGGCAAAAATAATATTTTGTTTAGAATTTACTAGTGACCACGTAAGTGCTTCATGATTGAAGAATCTGAAGATTCACTTTAAATTCAACCACTGTCTTCAGTAAACAACAAATGTTTATTGAGTGTTGACTATTTGTTAATGTGATTCTAAGACTAGAGGTATAGCAGAAAAAAGCCTACCATCACAGGTCTTATATTATTTTTTATTCATGCTGATCTGGGAATTAATGCATGGCAAAATACACTGAAAGTAGTAACTACTAGTGACATATCATTACAAGTACTGAAATGTCATTATTATTGATAATTTTATATCATAAAACTGAATTGACCAGGTTATTTATTTATCCTGGTATATCATAAAAATGTAAGAACAAGAATATAGCCCTTTATACTCAACTCCAGTAAGAGAACCTTATAACTTTTTACGTGTTCATTAAGAAATAGATCAGGATACTCAAGAGAAGTAGTAAGAGTAATTTAAAACTATAGTGTGGTGGTTTTTATTGAACAGCGCTTATCCAACTCAAAGTCAATGAATGATATTTCTCAGTGACTGTTTTCCCTTCTTCTTGAGAAAATATACCAATACTCATGTTACTATCATGAAATCTCACAAATGAATGGGAAATGAAATAAAGGATGTTATCTAGTGCTACTCTTCTCTGAGTTTAACAACTTTCAAATTCAAATGACCCACTTTCATGACTGATTTGAATTTCAAGACTATCAGGCCAATTAAGAGGACAGTATTACCATGGACACAGACAACTAATGCTGCCCTCAAATCTCACATTAACCTTCCACAGTGCAGCCTGTCCTACTGGCTAGAAATGATCTCGTTACAGTTGTTTCAAAGGGATAAATGGCATGGGTAATTACATTTTTTTTCTAGGAAGATAAAAAGATAAATTGCAAAATATTATATCATTTTAGATATCAGAAAGAATGACAAGATCTTGGTTAGGACTCACAAATTCAAAGGTCTACAAAGGTTAGGCAAGTTGTATCAGTGAGAGGTGTGTGTGTGTGTGTGTGTGTGTGTGTGTGTGTGTGTGCAGTCGCTTCTTTCATGTCCAACTATTTGCAACTCCGTAGACCTTACTCACCAGGCTCTTTTGTCCATGGGATTTTCCTGGCAAGAATACTAGAGTGGGTTGCCATGTCCTTCTCCATGGTATCTTTCTGACCTAGGGATTGAAAACAGTGTCTCCTGAGTCTACTGCATTGCAGGCAGATTCCTTACTTGCTTAACCACTGGGGAAGCCCCATGAGAGGAGCAGGATAGAAGTAATGAGATAAAGTGAGTGTTACTCAACTTGAGTGTCACTCAACTTGAGTGTCCAGGGTACTAGGGAGAAGGGTAGATGTGGTGAGCATACATCCCATCTGAGACACTTCATTTCAAGCAGCTTCATATGACTATTGCCATGTAGGGTATCTGGTCTAGGGATGAAAAATTTTGGAGTTTTCAAAAGTACTTGGCATTTCTGGCTTTTGTGTAAAGTATCTTGGATTTAATTGTTAGGCCAAACAGAGCACATCTTTGGCCACTATTTAGTAACTTCTGCTGTAAAGGATAATAACCCCTGAAGAATTTCCTCTGACCTTTCCCTTTATCAAGTTAATACCTAGGGAAGGTTTTTTTTTTTTTTTTGAAATCACCTTCCCTGGTGGCTCAGATGGTAAAGCGTCGGCCTGCAATGCGGGAGACCCGAGTTCGATTCCTGGGTCGGGAAGATCCCCTGGAGAAGGAAATGGCAATCTACTCCAGCACTTTTGCCTGGAAAACCCCATGGATGGAGGAGCCTGATAGGTTACAGTACATGGGGTCACAAAGAATCGGACATGACTGAGCAACTTCACTTTCACTAAGGTAATGGGCCTGGAACTAGTACACTTCAAAGAGTGACTATACATAGTCATAGTCTGGGAGAGGAAGATGGGGATAACAAAGATACCACTTAGAGGGAGCAGACAAGTATAGGCTACAAAGCAAGGATTTAGGGAGCAAAGAAGAAGCAAAGGCTACTATGTTAGGGAGGTCAGATCCTGGCTAAAGAATACTCTGAAAAGGATCCCGAGAGAGAAAGAAAGATGAGACTGTGGGAAATGCAAGAAAAAACAATTTTTCTTACTTCGCAGTTTTGCTTGGGGCTATCTGTGAGGCTGTTGGTGTGAAAGTAAGAACAGAACTTTGGTCTCCAAAGAGAATCTCTTGGCCCAGAAGTAAAAAAGATTACAGTAATGACATCTAATAATTCTAAACATGGAATGCCTTTAAAGATTGCAAAGGTTAGATTTTTGCCTTTTTAAAAAAAATTCTAGGTTTTTCATTTATAAATAATAATTTAATAGCACAGTTTGTAGGCCCAGGAATGACAAGGTTTTAGTCATCATTAGACAAAGTCAAGCTGCATATAAACACTGTCTATTCTCCTCCATGTTTTTTTATTTGTATGCAGTGTTTGTCAGCATGGCAGCCATGGGCAATGATAAAGTGCATTTTTCTGCTTGGGTGGTTAGCCCTTTCATTTTTACAAGTGACAAAATAAAAATCTGCTGAAGAGTGAACATGCTGCTTTCACTGTGTCATCTCAGCCCTGCAGGTCATTTTATTATAAAAATGTAAAAATCCAGTCAATTTTATTTAATCAGCTGAAAAGGAAAAGTGTTTCCAGGTCATTAATCAAGTGCTCCTTCTCTGTGGGACTTGTCTCTTCAGAAACTGCCATATGAATCATTAATAAAGCTGGAAAGATTTTTTTTTTACCAGCATGTTTTTGAGAAACCTAGATGTTATTAATATAACAGAAGTAAAGTAATTTTAGGTCAACAAATAAACCCTTCGTTGCCATTGCCTCTAGATCTGTACCTATATTGTTAAAATCAGCTAATTCTTTACTTTCTAAACATTTAATTGTTGGAAATGTTGGAAATGATCAGCTGTTAGATTGTATATGATTATATATTCCATAATTACATGTTTTCCTGAATGTTACCTAACCTTATATTTACAGTAAACTTTTATTATGTGAATTGATCAAAACATAATGAGACAGTAAGAAGAGATAATTACTACTGTATCTATAATAATAATAATGATAGTAATTAAACACAGCAAACTGCATTCACATAATGTCAAGCTTGTGCTTAAACCCATAAAAGTCGTGAAATAGAAGCTTGAAATACCCTCCTAGAGGAATTTTGCTGCTTGTGTTGACATTGTTCACAGGGCTTTATTTTTAAAAGGTGGTCTTCATATGCATGAAGAATTTTCTGGTGTTTGGTCAGCAATTATCATTCATATTAGAGATCTCTTCTCATTAAACATGTCCATTTTTGGGAATCATACTTAGAATGAAGCCAAATAGGAGTCAACAGACAAGAGAAAGGGGAAAGAGGGACCACATTTCTGAAAGAATATAAATCACAACTCAAGGAAGTCAAGAATAAGGAACATTAACAAATATGCAATTACGTTAAATAATCCCACAATCTTTCAATTTATCCATTACATTTTTGGATCAAACATATCCCAGGCACCATATTCTATTCTTTTTCTCATTGTCAATATCTTAGTCCCTTTGGCCTAGAGTACTCAACTAATAGTGAAAGTGAAGATAACTCAGTTGTGTCCCACTCTTCGCGGAACCCATGGACTGTAGCCCGCCAGACTCCTCTGTCTATGGAATTCTCCAGGCAAGAATACTGGAGTGGGTAGCCATTCCCTTTTCCAGGGGATCTTCCTGACCCAGGAATTGAACCCAGGTCTCTTGCATTGCAGGCAGATTCTTTGCAGTCTGAGCCACCTTACAGTCTGAGCCCCCTTAATCGTCTGAGACACAGAGAAACCTTTGTCTTATAAATAACAGCAATTTATTTCTCACAGTTCCAGGGTCTTGGAAGTCCAGGATCAAAGCACTGGCAGATTTGATGGGGTCTGGTGGAAACCCACTTCCTGGTTCATGGGGAGACGTCTTTTCACTGTTCCCTCACCTGGCAAAAGGAGCTCTCTGGATGCCTCTTCTCTATGGGCACTAATCCCATTCATGAAGATTCCACCTTCATGATCTAATCACCTCCCAAAGGTCCCAGTTCCAAATTCCATTTTATTGGGGATTAGATTTCAACATAAGAATTTTGTATGGACGCAAGCAATCAGTCCATAGCATCACTGTAACACAATCATTCTGAAATTTATAGAAAATCTTCTGATTTGTATGTCCTTATCATTAGGTGATTTGTACTTTATATCAACTTATGGTGTTAATATTTAAGATTCAAATTTATCTACTTATATTCAAACTCTCAAAGATTTCCTGCCCCCCAAAATCCGGTACAGTGACTCCTTCATCCCATGTCTATGATTCAATATTTAATAAATATGCTCTTTATCTATATATAATTGTGTGCCAAACATATGAAGCTCCTGTTTTCCATTGTAACATCAGGTCTCATGATTATTTATATCACATGAACTTGTTATTCAAGGAAATCACTAGACACACACATACTTAAAACATACACATACACACTTCCTTACTGTTAAGTATCTTTTGAGTTATTGTTAAGCAGTGCATAACTCAGATGCACTTTTGGGGAAATTTAAACAAAACAAATCTCTTAATGATTTTTGTAATAATGCAAACACATTAACAAAAAGAGCATAACTTTGCTTGGCACATATTGAAATAAATTATCTTTTCTGGTAAAATGACAATTTTTATCTAAAAGGTAAAAACATTTATATTTACTGAGTATTTTTATGTCATTGAAAAATTTGTTTGCAGGTACCAAAACCAAATCAGCAGTATACCTTAAATAAAATATAAATTAATATTCAAAATTATCTTATAAAATATGTAATGCTTAATTTATGTCATAGCAGCATATAGGAGGAACACCGAAACCAATCATGCAGAGAAGGGTTTCGGGTCAGTCAAGCAGTTGTGACTGACTGAGTTTAGGACTGAATTGAGTCTTAAAGGACCCTAGGAGTTAGGTAGGAAAAAATGGGTTGAGAAGCGGGAGAAGCAAACCCATTTCAGACATAGGAGATAACAGGTCCAAAGTTTGGAAAATATGTAGCAAAGGGTTCAAGTGATGATGAAATTAAATGGTATATGAGTGTCTGGTATTAGGTAACCGATATACAATTGGTTGAATGAATGAAGGAGATAAATATATAGAATAAGAGAGAGTAAGAGATAAGGCTAGATAAGACTAGGAGCCAGAGTACACATGTAATAAATACTATGATAATGGGTTTAGATTTCATTGTGAAAACTATGAGTTCATATTGAACACTTTCAAAAATATAAAAATAAGTTACTAGATTTTTATTTTAGAAAGCTCATCTTGATAACTGTATAGGAAATGGAATAGAGGAGGGTTTGGAAGCAAAGTACATTAGGATTATAAATATTACTTGCTGGAGAACTGGAATCTAGGTTTTCTTAAAAACAAGCAGCTGATTTGCATTTCTCTAATAATGAGTGATGTTGAGCATCTTTTCATGTGTTTGTTAGCCATCCGTATGTCTTCTTTGGATAAATGTCTATTTAGTTCTTTGGCCCATTTTTTGATTGGGTCGTTTATTTTTCTGGAATTGAGCTGCATAAGTTGCTTGTATATTTTTGAGATTAGTTGTTTGTCAGTTGCTTCATTTGCTATTATTTTCTCCCATTCAGAAGGCTGTCTTTTCACCTTGCTTATATTTTCCTTTGTTGTGCAGAAGCTTTTAATTTTAATTAGATCCCATTTGTTTATTTTTGCTTTTATTTCCAGAATTCTGGGAGGTGGATCATAGAGAGGTACCACTTCACACCAGTCAGAATGGCTGCGATCCAAAAATCTGCAAGCAATAAATGCTGGAGAGGGTGTGGAGAAAAGGGAACCCTCCTACACTGTTGGTGGGAATGCAAACTAGTACAGCCACTATGGAGAACAGTGTGGAGATTCCTTAAAAAATTGCAAATAGAACTACCTTATGACCCAGCAATCCCACTTCTGGGCATACACACCGAGGAAACCAGAATTGAAAGAGACACATGTACCCCAATGTTCATCGCAGCACTGTTTATAATAGCCAGGACATGGAAACAACCTAGATGTCCATCAGCAGATGAATGGATAAGAAAGCTGTGGTACATATACACAATGGAGTATTACTCAGCCATTAAAAAGAATTCATTTGAATCAGTTCTGATGAGATGGATGAAACTGGAGCCGATTATACAGAGTGAAGTAAGCCAGAAAGAAAAACACCAATACAGTATACTAACACATATATATGGAATTTAGGAAGATGGCAATGACGACCCTGTATGCAAGACAGGGAAAGAGACACAGATGTGTATAACGGACTTTTGGACTCAGAGGGAGAGGGAGAGGGTGGGATGATTTGGGAGAATGACATTCTAACATGTATACTATCATGTGAATTGAATCGCCAGTCTATGTCTGATGCAGGATGCAGCATGCTTGGGGCTGGTGCATGGGGATGACCCAGAAAGATGTTATGGGGAGGGAGGTGGGAGGGGGGGTTCATGTTTGGGAATGCATGTAAGAATTAAAGATTTTAAAATTTAAAAAAAAAAAAAAAACAAAAAAAAACCAAGCAGCTGTTATAACAAACTAGTGCATATGACATGAAATAAGTAGACTCACAGATATAAAGAACAAACTGGTGGTTACCAGTGGGGAAGGCTGGGGAGAGGCAATAGAGGAGTAGCGGAGTGGGAGGTACAAACCATTGGGCATAATATAGTATGATATGGGAAATGTAGTGAAAATTTTGTAATAATGGTAAATGGAAAGTAATTTTTTAAAATTACATAAAATTTTTTAAAATTTAAGAATACAATAGAAGGCATTATCAACTTTGGGGGGGAAAAGTGGCTACATCAACTGTTGAGTTAAAAGTAATAGAATGAGAAACTGGAATCTAGGCAGATATTGGAGAAGGATATGGCAACCCGTTTCAGCATTCTTGCCTGAAAAATCCCATGGATAGAGGAGCTTGGCAAGCTACCATCGATTGCGTTGCAGAGTTGGACATAACTGAGCAACTAAGCATTACTTTACTAGCGTGTGAGATGAGTGCAATTGTGTGGTAGTTTGAGCATTCTTTGGCATTGCCTTTCTTTCGGATTGGAATGAAAACTGACATTTTCCAGTCCTGTGGCCACTGCTGTGTTTTCCAAATTTGCTGGCACTTTCACAGCATCATCTTTCAGAATTTGAAATAGCTCAACTGGAATGCCATCACCTCTACTAGCTTTGTCTGCAGTGATGCTTTCTAAGGCCCACTTGACTTCACATTCCAGGATGTCTGGCTCTAGATGAGTGATCACACCATCATGATTATCCAGGTCATGAAGACCTTTTTTGTACAGTTCTTCTGTGTATTCTTACCATCTCTTCTTAATATCTTCTGCTTCTGTTAGGTCCAGACCATTTCTGTCCTTAATCGAGCCCATCTCTGCATGAAATGTTCCCTTGGTATCTCTAATTTTCTTGAAGAGATCTCTAGTGTTTCCCATTCTGTTCTTTTCCCCTATTTCTTTGCATTGATCGCTGAAGAAGGCTTTTCTTATCTCTTCTTGCTATTCTTTGGATCTCTGCATTCAGATGCTTATATCTTTCCTTTTCTCCTTTGGTTTTCACTTTTCTTCTTTTCACAGCTATTTGTAAGGCCTCCCCAGACAGCCATTTTGCCTTTATGCATTTCTTTTCCATGGGGATGGTCACGTTCATTGAGTCAGTGATGCCATCCAGCCATCTCATCCTGGGTCATCCCCTTCTTCTCCTGCCCCCAGTCCCTCCCAGCATGAGAGTCTTTTCCAATGAGTCAACTCTTCGCATGAGGTGGCCAAAGTATTGGAGTTTCACCTTTAGCATCAGTCCTTCCAAAGAAATCCCAGGGTCGATCTCCTTCAGAATGGACTGGTTGGATCTTCTTGCAGTCCAAGGGACTCTCAAGAGCCTTCTCCAACACCACAGTTCAAAAGCATCAATTCTTTGGTTCTCAGCCTTCTTCACAGTCCAACTCTCACATCCATACATGACTACTGGTAAAACCATAGCCTTGACTAGACAGACCTTAGTCGGCAAAGTAATGTCTCTGCTTTTGAATATGCTATCTAGGTTGGTCATAACTTTTCTTCCAAGGAGTAAGCGTCTTTGAATTTTATGGCTGCAGTCACCATCTGCAGTGATTTTGGAGCCCCCCAAAATAAAGTCTGACACTGTTTCCACTGTTTCCCCATCTATTTCCCATGAAGTGATGGGACTGGATGCCATGTTCTTTGTTTTCTGAATGTTGAGCTTTAAGCCAACTTTTTCACTCTCCTCTTTCACTTTCATCAAGAGGCTTTTTAGTTCCTCTTCACTTTCTGCCATAAGGGTGGTGTCATCTGCATATCTGAGGTTATTGATATTTCTCCTGGCAATCTTGATTCCTTCTTGTGTTTCTTCCAGTCCAGCGTTTCTCATGATGTACTCTGCATAGAAGTTAAAGAAGCAGGGTGACAATAAACAGCCTTGACGTACTCCTTTTCCTATTTGGAACCAGTCTGTTGTGCCATGTCCAGTTCTAACTGTTGCTTCCTGACCTGCATACAGGTTTCTCAAGAGGCAGGTCAGGTGGTCTGATATTCCCATCTCTTTCAGAATTTTCCACAGTTTATTGTGATCCACGCAGTCAAAGGCTTTGGCATAATCAATGAAGCAGAAATAGATGTTTTTCTGGAACTCTCTTGCTTTTTCCATGATCCAGCGGATGTTGGCAATTTGATCTCTGGTTCCTCTGCCTTTTCTAAAACCAGCTTGAACATCAAGAAGTTCACGGTTCACGTGTGAATCTGAGTGAACTCCGGGAGTTGGTGATGGACAGGGAGGCCTGGCGTGCTGCGATTCATGGGGTTGCAAAGAGTTGGACACGACTGAGTGACTGAACTGAACTGAACTGAGCAACTAAGCACACACACATGCAGGCAGATATTGCATTTATTTGCATGTACTCTTCTCTCTTTATTCTTGGTCTCACAATTTTTTTTAAGCCTCTAGGCTAATGGAATAGTGATTATGTTCATGATTATATTTCTTCTTGCCTATGAATTTTGCATTATCATAAATGAGAAATTGTTTAAGGGAGGCTTTATTTGCTAAACATTTTCATAGTTGCTTATTTACAAGGCAGTAATTATTGATTCCATAAACTAAACTGAACTAATTACCCATAACAAGGTTGCATGAACTATTAGTCATTTGCTCAGCTATTTTGTCTACTGTTTCCCAATTCATTTTGCATCATTTTTGTATCTTCCTATCTATTAACCTAATGGAGTTTTTAATTATATTTATTGTTTCTAATCTCATATAATATACATTATCATAGACAAAACAATCTCCCATATTTTATGTACTTCTTTCTAGAATCTACAAGCCTGAAATTTACTATGACATTTGAAACCATGTCGGTAGACAGACGTATATGTAATCTTTGCATTAATTTTGTACTAGTTTTTACATGCTGTTATTGTTCAGTTGCTGTCGTGTCTGACTCTTTGCGACTCCATGAACTGCAGCACACCAGGCTTCCCTGTCCTTCACTATCTCCCTGAGTTTGCTCAAACTCATGTCCATTGAGTAGATGATGCCATCCAACTGTCTCATCCTCTGTCACTCCCTTCTTCTCTTGCCTCAATTTTCCCCAGCATCAGAGTCTTTCCCAATGAGTCAGTTCTTTGCATCAGGTGGCCAAAGTATTGGAGCTTCATTGTAAACATCAGTCCTTCCAGTGAATATTCAGGATTGATTTCCTTTAGGATTGACTGGTTTGATCTTGTTGTTCAAGGGACTCTCAAGAGTCTTCTCCAACACCACAGTTTGAAAGCATAAATTCTTTGGTGCTCAGCCTTCTTTATGGTGCAACTCTCACATCCATGCATGACTACTGGAAAAACCATAGCTTTGACCAGACGGACCGTTGCTGGCAAAGTGATGTCTTTGCTTTTTAATACTCCGTCTAGGTTTGCCATAGCTTTTCTTTCAAGGAATAAGGATCTTTTATTTTTGTGGTTGCAGTCTCTGTCCACAGTGATTTTGGAGCCCAAGAAAATGAAATCTGTCACTGTTTCCACTTTTTCCCCATCTATTTGCCTTGAAGTGATGAGACAGAATGCCATGATCTTTGTTTTTTGAATGTTGAGTTTTAAGCCAGCTTTTTTACTCTCCTGTGCCATAAGGGTGGTGTCATCGGCATATCTGAGATTGTTGATATTTCTCCTAGCTATCTTGAGTCCAGCATGTGAGTCATACAGCCCAGCATCTTGCATGATGTATTCTGCATATAAATTAAATAAGTGGGGGTGACTATATACAGCCTTGACTTACTCCTTTCCCAAAATGAACCAATCTGTTGATCCATGTCCAGTTTTTACGTGATGTGAAGTGAAGTGAAAGTTTCTCAGTCTTGTCTGATTCTTTGCAACCCCATGGACTACACAGTCCATGGAATTCTCCAAGCCAGAATACTGGAGTGGGTGGCCTTTCCCTTCTTCAGGGGATGTTCCCAATCCAGGGACTGAACCCAGGTCTCCTGCATTGCAAGCTGATTCTTTACCAGTTGAGCCACAAGGGAAGCCCAAAAATACTTTGGTGGGTAGCCTATCCCTTCTCTAGTGGGTCTTCCTGACCCAGGAATCAACCTGGGGTCTCCTGGATTGGAGGTGGATTCTTTACCAACTGAGCTATCAGGGAAGCCCATGGAGGATTCTGACTGTTAATTAGGTGCTGGAGATGGGATAGAAATTTAAGAAGCATGGATTAAGAAGGAGTTTCTGTCTTTATGGAGTTAATATTACTGAACAAATTCTTTTATTTTGACAAGGAGGAAAACAGAGATAACTATGGAAGAAGAGAAAAGCACCATTTTTGAAATTTGTATCTTGACTATTAAAAATTAAAAAGAGAATAGTTTGAATCCTAGGATATGAATAATGTGAAGCTTTGATTAGCCAAAGAAAAAGTATCATTATAGTCAAAGTGTCTTATGGTGGTTGGAACAGGGAAATTACAGAAATATGTCATGATGAATATTAAATATTAAATATAGAAAGATGATGTGGGCTTGAGTCCAAACACTATTATTGAACTGAGGAGATCTCTATACGGAGCAATGGAGCATAATATCATATTGGACAGTGATTAAATTCTGAATATAGCTGTGCATAATTTTAAACTACATTAGACTTTTAACTGTCATGATAAATTTCTTATGACAAAACTCGTATGACTGTGTGCCTATACAACAATGATAAACCAGTGTTGTTAAGAAAAGCGTTCTAATATGAACCTGCAATAAGTTGTTGTCTAATTTCTTTGGAAGTAGAATTGATCATTTATGGCAGTTTTAGTTTCATGAGAAGAATGTCCTTTTAATTTCAATCATATGTTTAATCATGGAGTAGTATTTTCTTCTTTTAATTCATGGTTTGCTCCTACTCAGTTTATTTCATGATCAACCACATAATCATGTGTTACAAGCCCCAGGATACCCTGGTATCTTTCTCAACTACTGTGTTCTTCACTCAGCCCTAGATACTACTGCCACCTCATCTACTCTGTGGTGCTTCAGAACACTGAGAAATGTGGGAATTAGGATGATTTATTGAAGGACAAATTTATGGTTTTGGTTTCAACTAGGCTCTCTATTTGGGATGGATATTAAATTTACCTATAAATTATTTCCCAATCAAATGCTCCAAAGACTCTGCTCCAAACTCTTTACTACTTCTTTTGAATAATAATAAAAAAACAAACAATAACAAAACTCTTCATAATTGACTATTTTTTATTGAAAAGACATCTGTATGGACTTGTTTAATTTCCATTCCCTCCACTTGAAATTTTTTCTTTATTTGATTTGATCCCAGTGTCTTCCAGCTTCCTCCTCAGTGCTTAGGGTTCATGGCAGGCTGTAAAGTATCCTTTCAGGTGATTTTAGTTTCAAATATTATCTATGGACAAGAGATAATGTTGTTGTCCAGTCACTAACTCATATCTGATTCTTTGCGACCCCATGGACTGTATATAGCATGCCATGGTCCTCTGTACTCTACTGTCTTCTGGAGTTTGCTCAAATTCATGTCCATTGAGTCAGTAATGCTATCTAACCATCTCATCCTCTGCTGTCCCCTTCTTTTTGTGCCTTCAAGACTTCCAGCAGCAATCTTTCCAAAGACTGGAAAATACTTTCAGTCTTTTCAAATGATTCAGCTCTTGATTTGATCCCAAGGTCTTTCAGCCTCTTCCTCAGTGGTTAGGGTTCATTGCAGGTTAGAAAGTATTCTCTGAGGTTATTTTACATCCAAATATTAGCTATGGACAAGAGACAATAGCACTTTATTAAACTAACTTAATACATATTTCAGCTTAAAATTATGTAACATGTAATGTGAAATGATACTCTTTGTGGTTATTTTTAAAGTCACTCACTAGTGTCTGACTCTTTGCAACCCCATAGACAGGGGCCCACTGTCTCTGGGATTCTCCAGGCAAGAACACTGGAGTGGGTTGCCATTGCCTTCTCCAATGCAGGAAAGTGAAAAGTGAAAGTGAAAGTGAAGTCATGTCCGACCCTCAGCGACCCCATGGACTGCAGCCTTCCAGGCTACTCCATCCATGGGATTTTCCAGGCAAGGGTACTGGAGTGGGTTGCCATTGCCTTCTCCAGTTTAAGGCTTTATATTGTGATATTTTAGCAAAAGACTGAAAAAAAAAAATCAAATGACCACATGTAGGGCACTGGCTGTACATATTAAGGTAAATCCATAGCATAAAACATGTGCAGCTGTAAAAAGGACCAAGGAATATCTCCAAGGCCTAATATGAAATGATCTGAGGATAGACTTAGGTGAAAAAATAAAAGTGAAGACTTAAGATCTATAACTATGGAAGGAGAGAAATATTAATGTAGATAGGCATTCCTTTCCTTTCATTTTCAAAATAAAATGAAAGAATGCATTAGAATGTAATAAAAATTATTGCTTATAGAAAAGAGAGAGGGATGCAGGGCAGAAAAAGGCAAGATGAAATAAAGACCTTTGTATATACATCATGTTGTTTTCTGTTTTGGAATCTTTTGTGTTTTATGTGATTTAATATAATTAAAGACAAAAATACAAGCAATCTTTAAAAATTGAAATGCAACTTAAATGAACTTAATTGTATTTCAAGTTGTCAAAACCACAAATTAAAAGAATTACTTCAAAGTATTTTAAAGGCTCAATATGTGATCTTTACACTTTAGTGAGCTGTAAGTACAAACAGAGGCAAAAGCACAAATTAAAAATCCTTTCTTTCTTAGGTAATTCCTTAAGAAAGTGTTATCCAGTGGTTTGGGACTCTAGGCCTCCACTATCTGGACAGGGGTTGGATCCCTGTTGGAGAACTAAGATCCTATGAGACTTATAGTATGACCCCCCCCAAAAGAAAAAAAGGCAAAAATCCTTTCTTAAGCTTGTTAGTCTTATTGTTAGTATGTTGATTTAAAAGTATCAGAGGTAAAATATAGAAAAAAGGTAATGTAAATTATGTAAATGTGATTAGAAACCAATATTTTCAGTGTAAAATAATGGAAACATTATAAAGATTCATATTCTTTATTCTCTGTCACCACTGATTATTATTTATAATCCTTTGTTTGAATTAGTGTAGAGATAACGAATAATAAACTTTTAATTCTAATAAAATGGTTTGCATTTATTTAGAAATAGAAAACTCTGTATAGGCACAAAAATAGTTAAAATGTTAGTATAAGAATATAATATACATATTTTCTAATTTTTTTGTTACAAATGCAAATTTCTTACTTCTATCTTCCACAAGTGCTGAAGAAGGATATAAGCAGAGTAAGTTAAAAATCAAAATAAATTTTAAAAAGACTTTGGTGAAAACATATCTATACTGTTATTAATCTATAGAATTTTCCCCCTATTTAAAAACTTAGGCATATTATTTGGCCATAAAAATAATAAAAATCAAACCCATAGATGCAGAGAATAGATTGGTGGTTGCCAGAGTTGGGAAGTGGAAGATTTGTAAAATGGGTGAAGAGGGTCAAAGGGTACAGATTTCTAGTTATAAATATATAAGTCATGGAGATGTAACATACAGGGTGACAACTATAGTTGCTAATACTGTATTGCATATTTGAAAATTGTTAAGAGAGTAAATCTTGAAAGTTCTCATCATAAAAAATAAGTTTGTAAAACTATGTATAGTGACAGATGTTAACTAGACTTATGATCATTTCGCAATACATACAACTATCAAACCATTATGTTTTACACTGGTTCCCAGGTGGTGCTAGTGGTAAAGAATCTGCCTGCAGTGCAGGAGACCCAGGTTCAGTCCATGGATTGGAAAGATTCCCCGGAGAAGGAAATGGCAACCCACTCCAGTATTCTTGCCTGGAAAATTCTATGAACGGGGGATCCTGGTGAGCTACAGTCCATGGGGTCACAAAGAGTTGGACAAAACTTAGCGACTAAACAACAATAAAATGTTTTACACCTGCAAATAATATAATGTGGTATGTCAATTATACCTCAAAGAAAAAACACTCTTAATCATATACTCTTATAATCAAAATTAACTTTGGGTGAACTTATTTCTTGATTTGCTACATTTTGCAACTCTTGACTGTCATTGATTTCAGATTGCAGTTAGTGTAAATTGCTGAGTACTTTTTCCCCAGAAAATTTAAGCTGGTACAGTCCAGTACAGATATTATGCAAAGCAAGGTGCAAGTGACATATGTAATTCTAAGTTATATTGAAGCCACTTTTTTAAAAAAGGTAGAATCCAACAGGTAAAATTAATTTTAACAACACATTTTATTTAGCCTTCTACATCCAAAATATTATCATTTCTATGTGTATTCCTTATAAAATATGGAGATATTTTACAATCTTTTTTAAAAATACTAAGTCTTCACTATATGTGTATTTCACATTTCTGGTAATTCTCAATTCAGATTAGCTGCATTTCCAGTACTGAAAAACCATGTTCACCGTGGCTACTCTATTGGACAGCAAAGTCTAAAATATAAATCAGACGGTAGTAAAACATGGCAAAACTCTGATACAACCAATACAATAAAAGTTTACATTCAGTTCAGTTCAGTTGCTCAGTCGTGTCCGACTCTTTGCAACCCCATGAATTGCAGCACGCCAGACCTCCCTGTCCATCACCAACTCTCGGAGTTCACACAGACTCACCTCCATTGAGTCGGTGATGCCATCCAGCCATCTCATCCTCCATCATCCCCTACTCATTAGTATGGTGAAATATAAGCCCTAGTGAAAACATACAAGTATTCCTTATTTTTCAGATTAGTCAAATTGACTATTTGGGTAATTATAGCTGCACTAAGACGGGCTTCCCAGGTGGTGCAGAGGTAAAAGAACCTGCCTGCCAATGCAGGAGATGCAAGAGACATGGGTTCAATCCCTGGGTCAGGAAGATCCTATGGAATAGGAAATGGCAACCCACTATAGTATTCTTGCTTGGAAAATTCCAGGGATGGAAGAGCCTGTTGGGTTATAGTCCATGGGATCACAAAGAGTCAGACACAACTGAGAGCATGTGCATAGGTACAGAAACACTAAGAAATCAGATTTTCTTTCCTCTGTTTGTAACAACTGATTATTTATTACAATCATTGGCCTGAATAAATGTGAAATGAGTAACAATGAACTTCTTTTGATTCTTATAAAATTGCTTGCATTTATTTAAAGAAACCTGTAAAATATTTAAAGATGGTTCTATGAAATCTATGGAAAAGAGAGAGGAAAATTTGAGATGAATTGACTTGATGTGAGACTTCTAAATTTTAAGTGACTAGCATGAATTCACAGGGTGAGAAGAAGCCTAGCAGGAGTGGGTATAACAACAGCTAGCAGGTTCTGAGTGGTTGGCTAGCTGATGCCATTGAGTGCCTATGGCACTTGGTAACGTGGATGCAATTTACACCCTCATTTTACCAAGGAGGTTACTAAGAGTGATGAAGTAATTTGCACAATGCTATACAGGCAAAGTATTGCTTCTGGAGCTTTGGTCCTAATCATAATACTTGTTTAGTTGCTAAGTCATGTTCAACTCTTGGAAACCCAACTGACTGCAGCACCCCAGGCTTCTCTGTCCTTTATTATCTCCTGGAGTTTGCTCAAACTCATGTCCATTGAGTTGGTGATGCCACCAACCATCTCATCCTCTGTTGCCCCCTTCTCCTCCTGCCCTCAATCTTTCTAGCATCAGAGTCTTTTCCAATGGGTTGGCTCTTTGCATCAAGTGGCCAAATTATTGGAGCTTCAGCTTCAGCATCAGCATCAGTCCTTCCAATGAATATTCAGGGTTGATTTCCTTTAGGATTGACTGGTTTGATCTCCTTGTGGTCCAAGGGAATCTGAAGAGTCTACTCCAGCACCATAGTTTTAAAACATCAATTCTTTGGCACTGAGTCTTCTTTATGGTCTAACTTTATGCTCCAACTCTTGCATCCGTACATGAGTACCAGAAAAACCATAGCCTTGACTATGGTAATGATAATTTTGGTAATGGTACTATATTGTAATGATAAAATTAGGTTGTATGAAATAATGTAGCATCTAAATGTGAAGTTCTCATTCAAACCCATCACTCTATTCCAGTACACATCAATACAAACTAAAATTTCATTAGATAATAATGAGAACATCTTATCTCTAAATTGCTATTTGAAATATTAAAAAATCATTCCAATATTTTTGACTTTGCCATTGCAGTGCAGCAAGCAAATTGAATGTAATTTATTTGCCACAGGGCATTTCTTCATAATTAAATTGGGAATCCTGATTATTATCTTTTCGTTCCCTCAAGTGGAGGTGTTCTTTCCTCTGCCTACTCTCAGCCCAAATATTCTAATTGCTGTGTTAATTTCTGCCTGTTTTCGAGGTCAGGGTTAAGTGCTAAACTTTTAAAGTCTGGAAGCTTTGGCCTGTAGCTGCTGCCATGGAAATAAAATTCTAAGACAGCTAAAAGAGTATATGGAAGCACAGGAGAAAAGCAGACCCCTACTGGGGTATATTAGAACAGATATACACAAACAGCTAAGACTACCTCCGATAATAAAGTTTTCTTACATTTTTACTTTCCCTCATTTTCTGTGTTTCCAAAAAGCCTTTTTCATGGATACATATCCTAGAGAAAAAACTGAAAAAAATATCGAATATCTATTGCCAACTCTTGAGATCGACATTTCTGTTGTTTGGACTCCACTGAAGGTCCTCATTAGACCTCCTCCTCTTATGGTAATCTCGCCTCCGTGATTGTTAGAGAAGTCTTTGTCGCCAGCATCATAGAATTTGACTGCTTTTCTCTTAGCTTGTGAGCAGTTGACTTCTTTGAATGTTTTGGGTTCTTTCTCAGCATTTAACAGAACAAAGATCTGTAGACAGCAACAGGCCACCCCTCCCCTTGATACCATGAGGAATCAGTTGTTTTCAAACTCCCCTCACCTCACTGGAGCATGGAGGACCTGGCTGTCACCAAGGGGTCTCTTTCCCTTCTGCAGGAGCAAACAGCTGAGAACTGGCATTTTAAGAACTAATGCTTTTCTCTGATTCCCTGCCTGAGTTATGGGAGAATGTAACCTGACCTTCACATCCGAGGTCAGGGGTGGCAGCCAGGAGGAGCAACCCCATGTGCAAGGAGTGGTGGCTGCGCGGGTGCAGGAGGGCCTAGAGGAGCTATTCCACATTTAAGGTCAGGAGGGGCGGCAGTGAGGAGATACCCCTCGACCAAGGTAAGGAGCAGCGGCTGTGCTTTGCTGGACCAGCTGTGAGGAGATACCCCAAGTCCAAGGTAAGAGAAACCCAAGTAAGACAGTAGGTATTGCAAGAGGGCATCAGAGGGCAGACACACTGAAACCATAACCACAGAAAACTAGTCAGTCTAATCACACTAGGACCACAGCCTTGTTTAACTCAATGAAACTAAGCCATGCCCTGTGGGGCCACCCAAGACAGGAGGATCATGGTGGAGAGGTCTGACAGAATGTGGTCCGCTGGAGAAGGGAATGGCAAACCACTTCAGTATTCTTGCCTTGAGAACCCCATGAACAGTATGAAAAGGCAAAATGATAAAGATACTGAAAGAGGAACTCCCCAGGTCAGTAGGTGCCCAATATGCTACTGGAGATCAGTGGAGAAATAACTCCAGAAAGAATGAAGGGGTGGAGCCAAAGCAAAAACAATACCAAGTTGTGGGTGTGACTGGTGATAGAAGCAAGGTGCGATGCTGTAAAGAGCAATATTGCATAGGAACCTGGAATGTCAGGTCCATGAATCAAGGCAAATTGGAAGTGGTCAAACAGGAGATGGCAAGAATGAACATTGACATTCTAGGAATCAGCAAACTAAAATGGACTGGAATGGCTGAGTTTAACTCAGATGACCATTATATCTACTACTGCAGGCAGGAATCCCTCAGAAGAAATGGAGTGGCCATCATGGTCAACAAAAGAGTCTGAAATGCCGTACTTGGATGCAGTCTCAAAACTGACAGAATGATCTCTGTTCATTTCCAAGGCAAACCATTCAGTATTGGAGTAATCCAAGTCTATGCCCCAACCAGTAATGCTGAAGAAGCTGAAGTTGAACAGTTCTGTGAAGACCTACAAGAACTTTTAGAACTAACACCCAAAAAAGATGTCCTTTTCATTATAGGGGACTGGAATGCAAAAGTAGGAAGTCAAGAAACACCTGGAGTAACAGGCAAATTTGGCCTTGGAATACAGAATGAAGTGGGGCAAAGACTAATAGAGTTTTGTCAAGAGAACACACTGGTCATAGCAAACACCCTCTTCCAACAACACAAGAGAAGACTCTACACATGGACATCACCAGATGGTCAACACTGAAATCAGATTGATTATATTCTTTGCAGCCAAAGATGGAGAAGCTCTATACAGTCCACAAAAACAAGACCAGGAGCTGACTGTGGCTCAGATCATGAACTCCTTATTACCAAATTCAGACTTAAATTGAAGAAAGTAGGGAAAACCACTAAACCATTCAGGTATGACCTAAATCAAATCCCTTATGATTATACAGTGGAAGTGAGAAATAGATTTAAGGGACTAGATCTGATAGATAGAGTGCCTGATGAACTATGGAATGAGGTTCGTGACATTGTACAGAGGACAGGGATCAAGACCATCCCCATGGAAAAGAAATGCAAAAAAGCAAAATGGCTGTCTGAAGAGGCCTTACAGATAGCTGTGAAAAGCAAAGGAGAAAAGGAAAGGTAACAAGCATCTGAATGCAGAGTTCCAAAGAATAGCAAGAAGAGATGAGAAAGCCTTCCTCAGTGACCAATGCAAAGAAATAGAGGAAAAGAACAGAATGGGAAAGACTAGAGATCTCTTCAAGAAAATTAGAGATACCAAGGGAACATTTCATGCAAAGATGGGCTCGATAGAGGACAGAAATGGTCTGGACCTAACAGAAGCAGAAGATATTAAGAAGAGGTGGCAAGAATACACAGAAGAACTGTACAAAAAAATCTTCATGACCAAGATAATCATGACGGTGTGATCACTCACCTAGAGCCAGACATCCTGAAATGTGAAGTCAAGTAGGCCTTAGAAAGCATGACTATGAACAAAGCTAGTGGATGTGATGGCATTCCAGTTGAGCTATTTCAGATCCTGAAAGATGATGCTGTGAAAGTGCTGCACTCAATATGCCAGCAAATTTGGAAAACTCAGCAGTGGCCACAGGACTGGAAAAGGTCAGCTTTCATTCCAATCCCAAAGAAAGGCAATGTAAAGAATGCTCAAACTACTGCACAATTGCACTCATCTCACACGCTGGTAAAGTAATGCTCAAAATTCTCTAAGCCAGGCTTCAGCAGTACATGAACCGTGAACTTCCAGATGTTCAAGCTGTTTTTAGAAAAGGCAGAGGAACCATAAATCAAATTGCCAACATTCGCTGGATCATCAGAAAAGCAAGAGAGTTCCAGAAAGACATCTATTTCTGCTTTATTGACTATGCCAAAGCCTTTGACTATGTGGATCACAATAAACTGTGGAAAATTCTGAAAGAGATGGGAATATCAGACCACCTGACCTGCCTCTTGAGAAACCTGTATGCAGGTCAGGAAGCAACAGTTAGAACTGGACATGGCACAACAGACTGGTTCCAAATAGGAAAAGGAGTACGTCAAGGCTGTATATTGTCACCCTGCTTATTTAACTTATATGCAGAGTACATCATGAGAAACGCTGGACTGGACGAAGCACAAGCTAGAATCAAGATTGCCAGAAGAAATATCAATAACCTCAGATACGCAGATGACACCACCCTTATGGCAGAAAGTGAAGAGGAACTAAAAAGCCTCTTGATGAAAGTGAAAGAGGAGAGTGAAAAAGTTGGCTTAAAGCTCAATATTCAGAAAATGAAGATCATGGCATCTGGTCCCATCACTTCATGGGAAATAGATGGGGAAACAGTGTCAGACTTTATTTTTGGGGGGCTCCAAAATCACTGCAGATGGTGACTGCAGCCATGAAATTAAAAGACGCTTACTCATTGGAAGGAAAGTTATAACCAACCTAGACAGCATATTCAAAAGCAGAGACATTACCTTGCCAACAAAGGTCCATCTAGTCAAGGCTATGGTTTTTCCAGTAGTCATGTATGGATGTGAGAGTTGGACTGTGAAGAAGGCTGAGCACCGAAGAATTGATGCTTTTGAACTGTGGTGTTGGAGAAGACTCTTGAGAGTCCCTTGGACTGCAAGGAGATCCAACCAGTCCATTCTGAAGGAGATCAGCCCTGAGATTTTTTTGGAAGGAAGGATGCTAAAACTGAAGCTCCAGTACTTTGGCCACCTCATGCGAAGAGCTGACTCATTGGAAAAGACTTTGATGCTGGGAGGGATTGGAGGCAGGAAGAGAAGGGGACGACAGAGGATGAGACGGCTGATGGCATCACTGACTCGATGGACATGCGTCTGAGTGAACTCCGGGAGATGGTGATGGACAGGGAGGCCTGGCGTGCTGCGATTCATGGGGTCGCAAAGAGTTGGACACGACTGAGTGACTGAACTGAACTGAACCTGACCTTCATTTCCGTTCACAGCTCATGGAGCTTCCTACACTACAGATTAATGGTGCATGGGATCTTTGGGTTTTCTCAGCCTATACTCATCCAGGTTACCCCATTTCTAGCATTCGAATCATAAAAGAGCATATTCCCTTAGGCCTTAACTTCCAGTCATACCAAGCCTATGTAACATCCAACACAGAACGGCCACAGACACTGCAATGTGAACACATTTCTAACTTTTGTTATTATGAATGTGAATGAATCAAAGAGCAGTGATATAGTAATATGTAATCTGTTAACTTTTGAAATATGGTAGCTCAGTGGTAAAGAATCTGCTTGCCAATGCTGGAGACTTGGGTTCGATCCCTGATTTGGAAATATCCTCTGGAGAAGGAAATGGCATCCCATTCCAGTATTCTTGCCTGGAGAAATCCCATGAACAGAGGAGCCTGGTGGGCTACAGTCCATGGGGTCACAGGAGTCAGACACCAGTTTATAACCAAACCACCAGAAGGAATGTCACAGAAGAGAGATCACTTTGAGGTCAGAATAGTTGAGGAAGATATGCTGTCCATCTATGTGTGCCTTTTCTAACAGCCACAGCATCATGATACATCCCAGCAGACTGAAAACTTCTGGGTAGAGACTCCCAGTGACTAATTCCATGTCTCTGCTCTTTCCCAGCTATCAATAGAGTATTTTCAGTCAACCAGAGTACTTATTATTTAAGTGGTAAATGATACCTTTCCAGTTCTATGTTTTATAATTTATCCTACTTGTCATAATCTATATTTACAGATTATTTAAACAACAATCAACAATGAGTTCTTCAGAATATGAGCTTTTATTCTGCCTTTTAAAATAAATAGATGTGTATGTACTCATTTGCACAAATGCCACTTGTTCCCCTCTGCTGCCATTTCCATGACAGCAGCACGCAGGACTGTTCTTTCAGTGATTATATTCAGATGGGAAAACAGCCAACCAAAAACTGTCAGCTATTTCATATACTTTCTAAAGCTATTTTGAAATACAAATTAACATTTAATGTGAAGATCTATAAATATGGGTGAGTAATGTGTTATAAACGTGCATTTTCTTAGCTTTTCTAAGCTTCTGGCAAAATAGACTGAAATTTCTGCTGAATCTTTTTTTAAGGTGGGTTAGATGGCTTTATGGCATTGATACGTGGATTGAATCACAATAAATTGAAATGTCTAGTAATTAAAATAAACAAAGGAAAAGGGCATAGAAGAAGCATGATGACACCCCTCCCATTTATATTATCTGTTGGAAGAGTTGCATTTTAATTAAGTTCTTTCTTGACTTATGAACTTGGAGAAGATTTTCTATTGAAAAAAAAAAAAATAGCCAGCTCACCATTCAGGGTCTTAAAGTTCTCATAGCTCAGCTTTTGACAACACTAGCATCAACCGGAGAGTGCCTTATCTTTGTTCTTTTTGGATGCGGGAGAGGCAAGTTTCTGACAGATACAAGTTTCAATGTTCTATTTGTCATTTTAGCTTTTCAATGGGTGTAATTTATAAATAGAAAAATCATTAATATGCTGAGTAGTTTAAAGAGCTTTTAAAACCACTTGAGAATGGTATAAGGAGGCTGTTCTTGTTTTCTTGCTGTGAAAAAGAAATGAGGGAAAAATATTAGTCACTGGCATGTTGCAAGAGATATCATGAACTTTTTATGTTCTATTCAAATGGATAGGTTGTTCCATTGCAAAGGGTGTGGAATCTATCATTCCTAGGGCATATAATGAAACACTATTCTCTGGTTTCTGATAAATAATCCTTTTATGTTTTTCATAAAATTTAATGTTTTCAGATAAAGTGGCATAACTAACATTTAATGACCTATATAATTTATGAGTGCTTGCTCTTCCATTCCTAACATTGTAGTGGTATATTCATGTATATATTTCTATTGGAAAAATCATTTATGTTTTTTTGTTCAGTGCTAAATGATAATAATGTGACTGTGTTGATTGTGAAGAAGATGCTCTACTTTTCTACAGTGAAAATTATTATTCCAGGGACACTAGTAGAGGTGACTTTGACTTTCTCTAGAGAATAACTGTGGCTTCTTAGGCACTCAGATTTCTTTGGCTAGTATGATTCTTGATCTGTGTGATATCAACAGTTTCTGAGTTTCCTGGCTATCTGATTTTGAAATGGAAAGAAATCCGTGAAATATATGAGAACACTTCTGAGTTCAGGATGCTATATTCAGTTCAGTTCAGTTCAGTCGCTCAGTCATGTCCAACTCTTTGTGACCCCGTGGACTGCAGCACTCCAGGCCTCGCTGTCCATCACCAACTTCCGGAGTTTACTTAAACTCATGTCCATTGAGTCAGTGATGCCATCCAACCATCTCATCCTGTTTCATCCCCTTCTCCTCCTGTCTTGAATCTTTCCCAGCATCAGTGTCTTTTCAAATGTGTCAGTTTCTTCACATCAGGTGGCCAAAGTATTGGAGTTTCAACTTCATCATCAGTCCTTCCAATGAATATTCAGGGCTGATTTCCTTTAGCATGAACTGGTTGCATCTCCTTGCAGTCCAAGGGACTCTCAAGAGTCTTCTCCAAACCACAGTTCAAAAGCAACAATTCTTTGGCACTCAGCTTTCTTTATAGTCCAACTGTCACATCCATACATGACTACTGGGAAAACCATAGCTTTGACTAGACAGACCTTTGTTGGCAACGTAATATCTCTGCTTTTTAATATGCTGTCTAGGTTAAATTTTGTTAATTTTACCTCTTACTTCTTTCACCTTTTTGTCTCCATAGCACTACCTTAGCCTAATTTGCTAATGTTTCACTTCACTGGACTTCCAACACTCACTCTAACCCCATTCCAATCCATTCTCCAGTATGTGCTAGAGTGAGTTCACAATGCAAATCTGATCACATCACCCTCCATTTCCCCACCCCTTGATCAAAGATCTTCAGTGATTTTCTTATCACCCTTGGGAAAAAGGTCAAAATCTCATAGGTACCTACATGGGCTGACAGCTGGTTTGATCAGGTTTGCAGTCCTGAGTTTCACACACACACACATATCCTTTTACCTATGTCCAGTCACACTGGGCTTCTTTTAGTTCATCTTTTTAGGGAAACCAGTAAATCTCATTCTCTCTTCCTAGAACACTTTTCGTTTCACTCTTTGTCTAATTATCTCGTAATCATTCATCCTTTAGTTCTAACAGGACTTTTCTCTGGCAAGTC
Organism: Ovis canadensis; assembly: GCF_042477335.2. Taxonomy (NCBI): domain Eukaryota; kingdom Metazoa; phylum Chordata; class Mammalia; order Artiodactyla; family Bovidae; genus Ovis; species Ovis canadensis. The sequence goes on from NC_091260.1 coordinate 39,658,797, forward strand.
TTCCCTCATCCTTGGTTCCCTCTCGCTAACTATTCTCATTCTTCAAAGCACATATCTGAATAGATCATTATTCACTCAGCTATGCAGCTATCTGATTCATGTCCACCTACCCATCTGGCATTCTGTTACATATGTTACAAGGTGAAAAAGCCATGCCCAACACCATTTTCTTCCTTCATCCAACATACCATGCTTTTTACAATAGTAGGACCAGAGTGAATATTTGTTGAATCAGTGAATATATGACTGCGGATACATAAGTAAGTGTTTGAATCAGAGGATCTATCTCTCAGAAGAAGGTTGACAGACAAGAGATTTATTTTGGTGTGATTTTGGAGTAAGTTGTGCCGTAAGACTCATTCTGAGATTTCTGGGAAGCACTGAGCATTTAGGTAAAGAATTCAGCAGATGTTGTGGCAAGAGTTGTCCCCACCACTAATGAGGAAGGAAGTCTCTGAGTTCTCCAGAGACTAGGGATGAAAATTTGCTTAAAAGACAACCAAGAGAATTTTGAACATTGGTGTCTGGGAAAAACCTTGATCATTTGGGATAGATGGGTGAAAATCTAAAGTTGAACATTTGCACTGGAAGAGGGAAACTAGAAGAGAGGAGTTGTTGCTTGAGAGCATCTACCTGAACTGAAGAGTGGAAAACTTGAAACAGAAGAGCATAAATGTGTGTGTGTGTGTGTGTGTTAATGTGTTAACGTGTGTCTTCCAAGGAGATAGAAATGGGCACAATCTTGTTAAACTGGCAAGAGGATCTATTCATCTTTTTTTTTTTTTTTTAAGTTTCAAAGCCAAGAATAGGGTCAGAGAACTAGGAATAACAAAATGAAGAATCCAAATAGTAGAGTCTCCACTGTTTATTCATCTTAAAAGTCCTCCATATGATGGAATTTTCCGGATGATTTTCCCATGATATATGTGCTTGCATAAAATTTATATTATCTGCAGTCCTAAAATTAATGACAGTGTATCTGAGGCTATGGAGTCAGTGAAAAAACATAACATTGTGATCAGCATAGGGGTAAAAGCAAGTTACCAGTGGATGTTCTTCCTCTAAGGGAAAGTGATATATGATCATTTCTACTCATACCAATAGAAATCTCTGAATCCCCATGAAAAAAACGCGACCTACATTTTGGACACTGGAATATGTCTATTAGATATCATTATGACTGTTGGATGTGCTAGTAGGCCACTATTTTAGATTAGCATTCAGGGAGAGGGCTGGTGTAGATAAATGCATTTGGAAATCCCTAGAATGTACATAGGTGTTTAAAATAATGGTTCTAGATAGGCTCCTTAAGAAAAGTATCAGTATATACTTGGAATAGAAGAGCAAGGAATGAGCTCTTCTTTGAGTGTTCATAGTCACTCAGTTGTGTCTGACCCTTTGCAACCTCATGGACTGTAGCCCATCAATCTCCTCTGTCCATGGTTTTCCAGGCAAAAATACTGGAGTGGGTTGCCATCTCCTACGCCAGGGGATCTTCTTAACTCAGGGATCAAACCCACGTCTTTCATGTCTCCTGCATTGGCAGGTGGATTCTTCACCACTGTGCTATCTGGCAAGCTTACTCTCCCTCATTGTTATTCAGTTGTTCAATCATGTCCGGCTCTTTGAGATCCCGTGTATTGCAACACTCCAGGCCTCCCTGTCCTTCACCATCACCTGAAGTCTCAAACTCATGTCCATTGAGTTGATGATGCCATCCAATCATCTCACCCTTTATCACGCTCTTCTCTTCCTGCTTTCACTCTTTCCTAGCATGAGGGTCTTTTCCAATGAATTGGCCCTTCACATCAGGTGGCTGAAGGATTGGAGTTTCAGCTTCAGCATCAGTCCTTCCAGTGAATATGCAGGATTGATCTCCCTTAGAATTGACTGGTTTGATCCCCTTGCTGTACAACGGGCTCTCAAGAATATTCTCCAACACCACAGTTCAAAAGCATCAATTCTTTGGTGCTCAGCCTTCTTTATGGTGCAACTCTCACGTCCATACATGACCACTGGAGAAACCGTAGCCTTGACTATACAGACCTTTGTCAGCAAAGTGACGCCTTTCCTTTTAATATGCTGTCTAGGTTATTAATTTCATAGCTGCAGTCACTGTCTGCATTGATTTTGGAGCCCAAGAAAATAAAATCAGTCACTGTTTCCATTGTTTCCCAGTCTATTTTCCATGAAATGATGGCACTGAATGCCATGATCTTATTTTTTGAATATTGAGCTTAAAGCCAGATTTTTCACTCTTCTCTTTCACCTCATCAAGAGGCTCTTTAGTTCCTCTTCACTTTCTGCCATAGGGTAGTGTCATCTGCATATCTAAGGTTATTGATATTTCTCTCGGCAATCTTGATTCCAACTTGTGCTTCATCCAACCTGGCATTTTGCATGATATACTCTGCATATAAGTTAAATAAGCAGGGTGGCAATTAACAGCCTTGAGGTACTCCTTTCCCAGTTTTGCACCAGTCCATTGTTCCATGTCCGGTTCTAACTGTTGCTTCTTGACCTGCATACAAATTTCTCAGGAGACAGGCAAGGTAGTCTGGTATTACCATCTCTTTAGGAATTCTCCACAGTTAGGTGTGATCCAAACAATCAAAGGCTTTAGTGTATTCAGTTAAGTAGAAGTAGATGTTTTTCTGGAATTCCCTTGCTTTTTCTGTGATCCAATGAATGTTGACGATTTGATCTCTGGTTCTTCTGCCTTTTCTAAATCCAGCTTGTACATCTAGAAGTTCTCAGTTCATGTACTATTGAAGTCTAGCTTGAAGGATTTTGAGCATTACCTTGCTAGCATGTGAAATGAGTGCAACTGTGTAGTAGTTTGAACATTCTTTGTCATTACCATTCTTTGGGGTTGGAGGAGTTTAAAAGGAGGTCTGAGTTTTTGAAAAATGCCACTTGCAGCATCATGGATGGATCTGGAGATTATATACCAAGTGAAGTAAGTCAGAAACAGAAAGCTAAATATAATATGATATCATTTATTTTTGGAATTTAAAATGACACAAGTGAACTTATTTACAAAATGGGAGCAGACTCATAGACATAAAAAACAAATGTATGATTGCCAAATGGGAAATGGAGTGGGAGAGGGATAAATTCGGAGTTTGGGATTAGGAGATGCACACTACTATATATAAAATAGAAATAGCAAGATCCTATCCAAAGTATAGCACAGGGAATTATATTCAGTATCATATAATAAACCATAATGAAAATAATATGAAAAGGAATGTATATATACATGTATAACTGAATCACTTCTGTACACCAGAAACTAGCACAACATTGTAAATCAACTATACTTCAATTAAAAAGAGAGAAATTTGTGAATGTGTAAGAGGAGAAACAGGAAAAAGTAGTGCTGCAGATGTCAAAAGAGAAGTACCATCAGTACAGAGAAGGGTACCTGAGATGTGTCAACATGGATGCTAGCTATGGTCTGGAAAGAACTGTTTTGTTGTACTGATGAGGAGATGTACTAGAATTGAGTAAGTGCGGCGGTCTTAGTCTGCTTGGGATTCTATTGCATAATACCATAGAGTGGGTAGCTTACACACACACACACACACACACACACATGTATTTCTCATAGTTCTGGAATTTGGGATGGTGCCTATGATTCAGTACTTGATAAGGCCTCTATTCCTGGCTTAACAACAGGATGAACTGTCTTATCTCTGTGTCCTCACATGACCTCTCCCTCAATGAGAGAAAGAACAAATGAAAGGAAGAAAGAGATCTTTCTCTGTTCTACTTATAAAGCCACAAATTTCGTGATGAGGAACTTCCCTGGTGGCTCAGACGGTAAAGCGTCTGTCTACAATGCGGGAGACCTGGGTTCAAGCCCTGGGTTGGGAAGATCCCCTGGAGAAGGAAATGGCAATCCACTGCAGTACTATTGCCTGGAAAATCCCATGGACAGAGGAGCCTGGTAGGCTACAGTCTATGGGATCCCAAAGAGTCGGTCACGACTGAGCGACTTCTGGGATCGCAAAGAGTTGGTCACGACTGAGCGACTTCACTTCACTTTAATCTCATGATGAAGACTTAATCTAACCCTAGTCTCCCAAAAGCCCCATCTCCAAATTCTATCACACTGGATGTTAGGACTTCAGAATATGCACTTTTGGGGGACACAAACATTCCATTCTTAAAAATGGACAACTTATTTCAGATGTTTTACTAGAAAAGCAGGTAATTTGAATATTGGATAGAGAGGGTGTAGGAGTCAAGAGACCGTTTTTGATTTTACTTGTGTGTATGTTTTTAAGGTGGAGAACAAAAGAATGTTGACATGCCAGTGGACTTAACCCAGGAGAAAAGAAAGCATTAGATGATGTAGTAGAGATGGGGAGCCTTTGAGATAAAAGGAATTGTCTTAGGGAGTGGAAAGTCTAACATAAGTGTGGTACAGTTGCTTGCAGTCTTGAAGTTGCAGTTGAGGTTCAAATTGTCCCAGCTAAGATACTAATTTAAAGTGAAACTAATCCATGAACCCAGCTGCCTGGCTTTTACTTTCAGCTCTGATACATACGAGGCTAATACTTTGGAAAGTACCTAGTCTTGGTTTCCTCAAATGTAATATGTGCAGAATAATAATGAAAAATAGAGTCTGTCTCATATGGTTTTGCTTCCTAGAGTATCCTACTGGTGGCTAATCATAAAGACTGAAACTCATGTGACTTGGTGTCTGTTGTTTTGGTAGAGCCTCAGTGGGCATTGGCCAGTAACCTGATTTCTCTTTGTAGATCATTCCCTGAGTACCTGTCGAGTCCACCCTGTGGCCTGAACTAGCAATCTACTCAGAGCCCTTTGGTGGTGGTGGTAGTTGGGAGGGTCAACTTATTCTTCTTTGGTGGGCCAGTCAGGCTAGCTGGCTTTCAGGATTCTTATCAAATGGGAGCTAACAGAGATTGTGGAATATTCTTCATCAGAGTTCTCTTTAACTGTCCATGATGCTTCTCGCTCTGGTTGAGGCAAGGCCACTGGAAACTGAACCCTTCCCTGAGCCCCAAAGCTGTTAGTATGTACCCAGTTTTCTCTGTATTCAGCTCCACTCATCCAAGAGCAGTCTTGTCAGGCCAAATCCTTCCTTCATCTCCTCTTCACATAGTTCCTCTTAGGGAAGACTTTCTATCCATCCTAAGATCCCTTTGTTTTCGTTTCCCACCTCTTTGTCTTCTTTTCCTATCTCCTCTAAGCTTTAATTATGAACTGTACCCAAAAGGAGAACACAATGAGTATAGTATTAATGGATCACAGGAGAAGAGAACTGAAAGAACCAGGAAATCTGAACTCAGGACAGAAATCTAGATGGCAAAGTTATGATTGTGCTGTGTTATTCTGTTTGTTCAAATGACTGTCCCTGGGTATTTTCTCAGTTGTCTCCCCAATTTCTTCTGTAATGCAGCCTCATCTCAATCTTGGCAAATGGATGCTTAAAGTAAACTATAGATAGTAAGAGTTGGTGAGTATCTAGAAAAATGAGAAAGGGAAGCAAATTGTTTTTTAAAAACATTACTGCTGTTAATTCAACTAAAACTTACAGATCACTTAATTATGTATTGAGCAAAACAAAAGGTGATGGGGATACAAATACACATAAAATATTGTCTCTACCAGAATGCAGTACATATCCTAGAAGGGTCAGGGGAAAGTGCCAAGGGCACCACAGAATGTGGCAAAGGGATGCCTTGGGTGGTTGTGTAAGACAGATGTGTGCAGGGTCCACTGAAGTGTTATCCTAACAGAATATGGGATACAGGTTCAATCCTATTCTAACCTATCAGTTAAGCAATTTAGGTCTGTCTACTCTGATCCAGTTTAATACATCTCCCTAATAATTGAACATGTGCTTAAACCCACTAATACCTAGACACATAAAGTATATAACTAATGTAATATTTGGCAGAGTTATATACACTTCCTAAGACTGTCATCATAAAATAAATCAGCCCAATCAATGCTGGTGCATAATAAAAGTAAAGAAAGTTTTATTTATTTTTTCAGTAAGTACACTGTTCTTACCTGGAAGTATATGTGTTTTCCTGGTGTTTTGACTTTTGCTAACCATACAGTATTAGAAAACTGGACTTTACTTGGAAGATTTAAAACAGCCTATATTGACTATTAATTGTAACAAACACATAGGCACAGACACAGGCACACACAAAGGTAGTTTTGCAAAGTGGACATGGGCCAAGATAATTTTAAATTAGGCAGCATCACTTGCTGGCTGTGTTTTAAAAAATAATGTGATTTTCATGTGTGAGTGTAACTGTATCTGTGTGAGAGAGTATGTGTTTAACAAGCCAAGGATTTTTTTTTTTAACTTTTTGATTAACATTAGTCAGGATTTTAACATTAGCAGCTCTTAAGACTGATTATGCTTTGGACACCTTAGGATGTCAATCCTCTCCTCAGGCAGTCTGATGTATACCAGGGAGCCAAGAGGAAATACCTTGATTATAAAGTTATCCAGGTTATTTTCAAATAATTGCAAGTAAACAGGAAGCAATGAACTGACATTCTCAAATATTAAAAAAATGTAGTCCTATTGTTTCTGTGATTTGCAAAGTTACTATAGCAATTACAGCTTGTTTATTCAAGGGCTGCTTAATTTCTACAAGCAAACTTTCCTTTCTGCTTGATGAGTGTTTTCTTCTACCTTTGGCCATACCAAGTAATTTTGTAGTCAGCCCTTACGAAGTAAAGGGATGTCATAAAATAGAGTCTGTGCTTATCATGCAGGGCTAGACTATCCACCAAATCCTGTCTCTCTTGAAAGAGGATGCACCTGCTGTTAAGGTCAGATGGTTTAATTTATAATGGGGGAAAAAAGCCTGTGGAATTTAATCTAAGTGATGGCTCACCATCTCCCCTGTGTTTAATGCCTGTCTGGGAGATGATATTGACATTGCTGCTAGGTATGCAAGTTTATCTGTGACAGGAAGTCAGGACATATAAGACCACACTGAAACACTGTACTTAGTCTTGACTATTTCATCACAAGAATGAGGTATATGATCTTCAAAAAAAGTCTTGGAAGATCAACAAGCATTATTAAGAACCAAACTTCTAAGGATATAAACATTTAAAATCTTTAGTCACAGGAGATAGACTCTTGTTATTTAAAAAAAAAAAAAGACATGGTGTTCAGGTGAAAATAAAGTACTAGCATGCATCTCTGGTTGCTCAGGTTCCAGCACACTGATGAAACTATCAACCTTCAGGTTCATTCTGCCCAGTTCTTGGCTAAACTGAAGCATCCAAGACAAATATTGGGATCTCCAGTTATACCACTCAGTAGGCATTTGGAGCAATCAGGTCTGGTAAACATAGAGGAGCCCAGAACTTCTTCAGCCTGCTTCCTGCTTTTCATTTAATATTCCATTTCTACTAGGTTTAATCTGTTTGAATATGCCCTGGTCTCTAGCCCAGTATTGGTTTTCTCTACAGATCCTTGCGGCAAATTTGAGTTTTATCCTGAATCCCAATTAAGTAGTCTCTTGTTTGGTTGTTCAGTCATGTCTGACTCCTTGTGACTCCATGGACTGCAGCATGCCAGGCTTCCCCGACCTTCACCATCTCCCAGAGCTTGCTCAAACTCATGTTCATTGAGTCAGTGATGCCATCCAACCATCTCATCTCTGTTGTCCCCTTCTCCTCCTACCTTCAGTCTTTCCCAGCTTCAGGGTCTTTTCCATTGAGTTGGCTCTTCACATCAGGTGGCCAAATTATAGCAGCTTTGGCCTCAGCATCAGTCTCTCTAATGAATATTCAGGGTTTATTTCCTTTAGAATTGACTGGTTTGATCTCCTTGCAGTCCAAGTGACTTTCAAGAGTCTTCTCCAACACTGCAGTTCAAAAGCATCAATTCCTCAGCACTCAGCCTTCTTTATGATGCAAGTCTCACATCCGTACATAGCTACTAGAAAAGCCATAGCTTTGACTATATGGACATTTGTCAGCAAAGTAATGTCCCAGTGTTTTAATATACTGTCTAGGTTTGTCATAGCTTTTCTTCCAAGGAGCAAGCGTCTTTTAATTTCATGGATGCAGTCACTATCTGCAGTGATATGCAATCCCATGGAATTTAGCCTGCTGTCCATTGGGATTCTCCTGGCAAGAATACTGGAGTGGGTTGCCATGCTCTCCTCCAGGGGATCTTCCCAATCCAAGGATCAAATCCAGGTATCCTGCATTGCAGGCAGATTCTTTACTGTCTGAGCTACCAGGGAAGCCCAATTATCTCTACTTTAAATAGTATTAGACTTTTCTAAATTTCTTCTTCTCCATTGTAAATTGGAGGTGATCATAGTACTAATATTTCTACCTCATATGTTCTGAGAAATATATGAGATGAAGCATTTACTTCTGCTTCATTGACTACTCTAAAATCTTGGACTGTGTGGATCACAAAAATCTGTGGAAAATTCTTATAGAGAGGGGAATACAAGACTACCTTACCTGCCTTCTGAGAAACCTGTATGCAGATCATGAAGCAACATTTAGAACCAGACATGGAGTAACAGGCTGGTTCAAAATTGGGAAAGCAGTATGTCAAGGCTGTATATTGTCACCCTGCTTATTTAACTTATATGCAGACTACATCATGAGAAACGGTGGGCTGGAGGAAACACAAGTTGGAATCAAGATTGCCGGGAGAAATATCAATAACCTCAGATATGCCGATGACACCACCTTTATGGCAGAAAGTGAAGAATAACTAAAGAGCTTCTTGATGAAAGTGAAAGAGAGAGTGAAAAAGTTGGTTTAAAACTCAACATTCATAAAACGAAGATGATGGCATTTGGTTCCATCTCTTCATGGCAAATAGATGGGAAAACAATGAAAATAGTGAAATACTTTGTTTTCTTGGGCTCCAAAATCACTGCAGATGGTGACTGCAGCCTTGAAAGTAAAAGACACTTGCTCCTTGGAAGAAAAGCTATGACCAACCTAGATGGCATATTAAAAAGCAGAGATAGTACGTTGCCAATAAAGGTCTGTAGTCAAAGCTATGTTTTTTCCAGTAGTCATGTATGGATGTGAGAGTTGGATCATCAAGAAAGCTGAGTGCCAAAGAGCTGATGCTTTTGAACTGTGGTGTTGGAGAAGACACTCGAGAGTCTCTGGGACTGCAAGGAGATCCAACCAGTCAATCCTAAAGGAAATCAATCCTGAATATTCATTGGTACTGATGCTGAATCTCCAATTCTTTGGCCACCTGATGTAAAGAGATGATTCATTGTAAAAGACCCTGATCCTGAGAAAGATTGGTCAGGAAGATAAGGGGACAGCAGAAGAGGAGATGGTTGGATGGTATCACCCGCTCAATGGACATGAGTTTGAGCAAGCACTAGGAGATGGTGAAAGACAGGGAAGACTGGCGTGCTCCGGTCCATGGGGTCACAAAGAGTCAGACATGATTGAAAAACTGAACACAAATGTAGTATAAGCTACATAGTAATTGTCTAAGTTATTCTCTTCTGTAAAGGCTTCATGTGACTCTCACCGAAGTCTAATTCAGCTGCTTCACCAAACTGTTGCATAAGTAGGAGGTCTACTTTATACAAAGACATTTGAGTCATTTTGGATGGACAGGAGGTTTCAGTGGTATTGTACCACCATTCTTATAAAGTTTAAGTGAAGTACAAAAACATTTGTTCCCTTTGACGGTGGAATCACTCTTTTATGCTTTACATTCCTCTAACTCATACTGAATCTGGAATAGCAGGAAAAATAAATATGACACTATTGATATAATGTTGAGTAGAACAATAAGTTCAATTGGCTTTTTCCATAAGATATAATGGAAAAACCTGAAGGAATTTTTGGCCAACGCAATAAATTGTTTATAAATTATATATAAATAGTTATGCTGAGGATCTATATGATTCAAACTTAGGATAATATTGCAATCAAAGAACCCATTTCATCAGCCACCTCCTCCTTCTGCTATCTCCAAAAGAAAGTGGCAGTTTCATTCTTTAATTGCACAACTCAAGGATCAAGTTGGTAACTTCTAGTAATAACACTCTGCCTTCTATTCTCTCACCATTATTTTTTTTTTTTTTTCACTTCTTCCACATTCTCCCAAGATCAAGTTGCTACAGTTCCACAGGAATGCAATGCCTTTACTCTCTTTGCCTTCCCTTGTTTTATCCTCCCCCCCTTTACATAGATTGTCACTACTTATTTTTCAATAGCTATTTTCCCATTATTTTGCCTCCTGGGTTCTGTCTTTCCCTGTCCATTCTATCAGTCTTTATCATCAAAGTCTAGTATGTGGTTTGACAAAGATTCATGCTGAAGTCACAAGGCCAAGCAAGTGTGATTAGGGATAGCCAGGCTACTAACCTCAGTACTAAGAGTCTAATCTAGTAGACAACGAGGGGAGATGTTTGGAGGGTGGGGAAAATGGAGAGAAATGAAAATGGCTGTGAGAACTGACATCACCACGGCATCAATGATTTTTAGTCTGTATATTATTAATATAAGCTTTTAGTCTGTATATCATTAAAATTGATGGCTATAAGGTGGCATTAATATTTTATTTTTACAGGTGAATAAAGAGAAAATTTACATTATTAGCTGATGGAAACTCAACTAATATTTTTTCAAGTCTCGTTCAGTTCGGTGGCTTTTGCTTTTTCCCACTGTTTTGAAGTTTCAGGTTTGTAATAGTCAAGATTAGGTTAGAAGAGTTGTTATGTAAGCATTGCATGCTATCAACCTATCATATTATTCCACTATATAAGGATGTGTTCTAGACAATCTCAGAGCTAGATTTACTTTATTTTAATTGTGAGAAAACCACCAAATAAAATATTTGTGCCAAAGTAAAAATAATGGAAACAAATGAATAAAATTAACACAGTTAATCAGGAGCTCTTTTGTTCCTTGAGCAAAGGGAATTTCTTGTTAGAATGCAGGAAGATGTTATGAGAATCAAAGCAAGCAGCAGAGCCAGAGTGCCTGAAATCATAGGAGGCATTTTCTCTCTTTGTTTCTTCTCTCTTGGGCTTTCAGTTCAGTTGCTCAGTCGTGTCCAACTCTGCAATTCCATGGACTGCAGCATACCAGGCTTCTCCATCCATCACCAACTCCCCGAGCTTGCTCAAACTCATGTCCCTCGAGTCAGTGATGCCGACTTTTGGGCTTACATGTCTCTTTTCAAGCCTCATGTGTAAGCCTCATTTTCATCTGTCCCCAAACTGACTTCTTGCTGTTCTCTGGGCATATATCTTACCTTGTGCTAAGTTACTTCAGTTGTGTTTCAACTCTTTGCGACCCTGAGAACTGTAGCCCACCAGGCTCCTCTGTCGGGAATTCTCTAGGCATCAATAGTGGAGTGGGCTGCTCTGCCCTCTTCCAGAGGATCTTCCCAACCCAGGGACTGAACCAGCCATCTCTTCAGCCTCCTGTATTGGTACTTGACCATTAGTACCAGGATAGCCTTCAAATGCTGTTGTCAGTCTCCCAGTCAGCATGGCCTTTCAGCAAAAATTCACAACAATAAAAATCCCATTTCCTGGGTCTCATTTTCAGATTCCTTTGTTGGGTAGCAGGACTGGCTGAGTTCCCTTCAGTTATTTACCTCAGCCCAAATGACTATGGCCTGTAGGCCAGAGACGTTTGCTAGATAACTGCTCCTTCTAAGCTGTGTGAACATGTTTCATTAAATAGTGTGGACAGAAATAACATGATTGACAACACTTGTACAATAGTACAGGAGAAAGAATAAACATGTTTGTGAGAAACCAGGCAGCCCTGTGACCTAGCTGAAACCCTGAATGTCCATCTGGGCAATTTTAGATGCCTGGCTAAATGTGCCATGCTTTATTAGCTGGACACCAGTGAAAGTTCACTAAGAGAGCAACTTCTTGGTCATTGAGCACAGGAATGTCTTAGATTTAATGTTCTTTCCTGGTAATTCAGAATTATTAACCGATGGAATTCAGTGATAGAAAATATTGAGAAAGATAATTTATATTAGTCTTCTACCAGGCATTTTTATGGTCACTAATTCTGGCAAATCTAAAATGCTGCCACACGTGTACACTACCAGGTTAGCCTGCCACCATTTCATTGGTGGTGGTAGAAGGCAAGAGACTCCTGGACCAAAGAACTTTACTACTTTAGGAAGCAGCATAACCCAGAATGTCAGCACTTGCACTGGTTTTCTGAGCCCCAGTTCCCATACGACCTTGCCGGGAGGGAGAGATGACATCTGCGCAGGCAGTGTCAGGTGCTGTAGGGGAGGAGTTCTAAGCTTAGAGAGCCCAACTCTTTTATAATAAGCAGTAAACCTAGATAGCATATTTAAGCTGGCTTAACGCTTAACATTCAGAAAACTGAGATCATGGAATCTGGTCCCATCACTTCATGGCAAATAGATGGGGAAACAGTGGAAACAGTGTCAGACTTTAGTTTTTGGGGCTCCAAAATCGCTGCAGATGGTGACTGCAGCCATGAAATTAGAAGACGCTTACTCCTTGGAAGAAAAGTGATGACCAACCTAGACAGCATATTGAAAAGCAGAGACATTACTTTGCCAACAAAAGGTCCATCTAGTCAAGGCTAAGGTTTTTCCAGTACTCATGTATGGATGTGAGAGTTGGACTGTGAAGAAAGCTGAGCACCGAAGAATTGATGCTTTTGAACTGTGGTGTTGGAGAAGACTCTTGAGAGTCCCTTGGACTGCAAGAAGATCCAACCAGTCCATTCTAAAGGAGATCAGTCCTGGGTGTTCACTGGAAGGACTGATGCTGAGGCTGAAACTCCAGTACTTTGGCTGCCTCATGCGAAGAGTTGACTCATTGGAAAAGACTTTGATGCTGGGAGGGATTGAGGGCAGGAGTAGAAGGGGACGACAGAGGATGAGATGGCTGGATGGCATCACCAACTCGATGCACATGAGTTTGGGTGAACTCCAGGAGTTGGTGATGGACAGTGAGTCCTGGCTTGCTGCAATTCATGGGGTTGCAAAGAGTCAGACATGACTGAGTGACTGAACTGAACTGAACCGAAGCCTACATGATCTAGAGGGCGATATTATCTTTATTATACAGGCCTGAAGCAGACCTGCCTTTTTCCCTAGAAGGAAGTACTATCTTTATTTTCAAGACTGTTTTCTATACAAATATTCCTGGAATATTTTTTAGAACAAAGGCAATTAATATCTCTACTTGTAAGACATGTGACAAAATGAGAAGTCCATGAAGAATTGTCTTCTAACAGCTATGGGACTGTAATTTTGAAAGAATCAGAAAGGTTCAAAATCATGTGAAACAATGGACAGAATATTTCAAATACTATTAAATAAATTGATGGCAGTTTTCATTCAATTATTTTCTAAGATCTTCTTTCTAGTCTGTAAAGATTTTATAACAACATGTGGAAATTCAGATTTGAAGTTTCCATAAAGGCTCAGCATTAAAGAATCCACCTGCAACGAAGGAGACTCAGGAGACATGGGTTCAATCCTGGGGTGGGGAAGATCCCTGGAGTAGGAAATGGCAACCCACTCCAGTATTCTTGCTTGGGAAATCCAATGGACCGAGGAACCTGGTGGGCTACATTCCAAAGGGTCATAGAGTCAGACACAACTGAGCACATGTCTGTTATTTAGTGGTTAAATGAGATCAGATTAATCTTGAAACAAGTCTCTAGTTCATTAACAAAATCAGCTTTTTTTTTTCTCATTGATTTAATTTTATTCCCAAGACAAAATTTTATAGCATGGAAGATAGGAAGCATTACTGATTTTACTGTCAGGGATTTAAATTAGGGCTGTACTTAATCCTTTAAAATTGGAGTTCTTATCAGTTTTTGATGCATACATGTTTATGTTGTAAATTAGTCAGAATATATATATATATATATATATATATATATAAGTGAAAAAATTACAGTACTTTCTTTAATGACTATATTTCATGGAATTCATTGCATGTATCCACAAAGTTTGGAACCTCACAGCAACCTGAGGGATAGGGCAGGCATTTTTTTCTTTTTCGTTGAGGGTTGAGGAAGGAAGCAGAGTGTTAAGTGGTCTAAATGCCCAAGTCCACAGGACTGATTAGAGACCTAAATTGAAAGTTTCCTTACTTCTAGTCTGTTTCTCTTTCTACCACCTTGCAGTATCCTTCCATCAGAAGCGCGGTGAAAGTGGAAACTAAATTATACACAGGAACAAAGAGAACGCTCCCGTAATCAGGGTCTGAAACACATTTGTTCAACAGCATGTGGATAAGTTGGTTGAACTCATGGAAACTTCACTTGAAGAGACTCAAGAATATAGTCTCCCTCCCTCACAGAAAACCTACTGAAGAAATTATTCTTTATGCTCCATAGATCTAATGATGAAAAATACAGAAGAACTCACTGTGATTTCTATTCAGACTTAAAATAGGGGGCTAGCAAAAGGTTGCTAGAACAGCCATCCTGTAGTTTTAACATAAAGGTTTAGGGACTTTGAGCAGATGACCAGAGCTTTCTAAGAGGTTTTTGAAGTAGTACCATGTTTTTTTTACTAATCATTATTACCCATGAAACTTGTCAGGAAAAAGGTGCAAATAGTTTTGGTATCCCTGAAGCTTTAATATTATTAATTACAGTCCTGAATATTTATTGGAAGAACTAATGCTAAAGCTGAAACTCCAATACTATGGCCATGTGATGCAAACTGACTCATTTGAAAAGACCCTGATGCTGGGAAAGATTGAAGGAGGGAGGAGAAGGGGACAACAGAGGATGAGATGGTTGGATGGCATCACCGACTCAATGGACATAAGTTTGAGTAAATTCCGGGAGTTGGTAATGGACAGGGAGGCCTGGCATGTCGCAGTCCATTGGGTCGCAAACAGTTGAACATGACTGAGAGACTGAACTGAACTGAACCTACAAGATAGAAAATATACAACTATTTAATAGTTAAGCTGAAGTACTGAAAATTTTTTTATGATGAGTTGATATTTATGTTACTAAATTCAATAGCTAATCCAAAATAGTGAAATAGAGAAAGCTTTAATTAGAAAACAGAGTAATCAGAATACTTAATCTTTAAAATTAAATATGAGGCAACAGAAAATGGTTGGCTACATGTACTTGTGAAAGTGTGTTATAACCAAAATTGTTTTGGGTTTTATGTGAAAATGTTCCTCTGATATTTTTAAAAATAAATTTACCAGGTTATTTGTTTTATACCTCAAAAGGAAGAGAAAGCCAGACCTAAGCTTTAGGGGATAATTACATAACTAGATGGTAATCTTCTCTCTGGAAATAAAATGCTAGAAGCTTTATGGTGACTGGTCTCAGGACTTTAGAGCTATAGCCCAGAGCAACTCAGCTGAGAGACACAAAGGCAAAACCTGTTCTTTGGTGCTTGGGCAGTGGGTCTCTGGGAGGACAGAACATGCTGAAAGGAAGCAGTGGATATCATGCTAGCTTTCTAATCTTTCCTCAGGTTGAGCTTTGACAGCTTGTCAGAAAAACTAGATATGATTTTATATTTCTTTTCTCATCTAATTATCACAGTAGCCTAGTGAGATAGATAGTATTCTTACTCTTGAATATACTGAAACCTCAGAGAATGAAAAAGTATTTGATGTGCTCAGGATCTGAAATTTGAATCCAAATCCAGTTCTTTATTCAAAATCTTCTATTGATTTCACTTCACTAGTACCTCGATTGAGTCCTAACTCTGATCTTTCATGGGTCACATCTTTTCATTTTGGGAGTTATATCTTTTTATTTTTTAAATTTATGCTGAACATAAAGTCTTGACTCTGGAAAAACCAGTGACCAAAGGATTATTTTTTAAGTGGGTTGACATGATGTGTTTGAGTGTGTGTTTATAGTTTTGTGCATGCGAATGAGAGAAGGAGAGAGAATTTGCTTTTCTTTTCAATTCTTCATTATGTATTGTATTAATATCACTACTGATTTGATCTGGAATTACTATATGTCATGTGATTTAAAAATATCTGTTAAATGTTATATTAGTCAGCTCAGGTTGCTGTAGCAATATGCTACAGACTGGGTAATTTAAATAATAAATGTATTTTCTCACAGTTTTGAAGATCAAGGTGTCATCAGCCCTGGTTTCTGGTGAAGTTTCTCTTCCTGGCTTGTGAATGGCCACCTTATTATTATGTACTCACATGGCTTTTCCTGTGTGTATGTATTTATGTACGTTACAGCGTGTGTGAAAATAGGGAGCTCAGTATGTACTTTTCTTCTTCTAACGACACCAGTCCTATTGAATTAAGGCCCAACGCTTAGGACTTCATTTAACCTTAATTACCTTCTTAAAGACCTTATGTCAAAATGCAGTTATATTGGAGGTATTAATTCAACATATGAGTTTTGGTGAGATGTAATTCAGTCTGTGACAATTGTGGGCTCTCAAGTATTTACCAAGTGGATGGAAAAATACTATGGTGTGTGTGTATTCATGTATGTTGTTTTTATATAGAAGTTTATGTTTGAAAAATCTGAGTAGATTTTAACATAAAAATGGAAATATTTGAAATTATTCTGAGATTCAAAAACAGTTTCAAAACTCCACCATTGATATGTAAACAGATAAACTTGGGCTGCAAACAAATACTATTTCAAACTTCCAAGAAAAGCTGAAAAATAGGATAAGAAATGTGTATAAAATAACTTGATAAGTTTTCTGATCCTAAATCTAAGACTTCTTGTGAGCACTCAGAAACTGGAATGCCATGAAGATGTTATTTAAAGTGCATATAACTGTTAGCAAATGTTTACTAATTCTCTGTTGTCTTAATATTAAAAATAAATTTCAAATATTTCAAATACATATATTTTGAAAATATATTTATCCTTTAGTATTAGTGTACTGCGGTACTTGAAAACTAGGCTTAGACTTGAACTTTTGGTTCAGATCCTGAACTCTGGGTTCAGATCCTAATTTTAAAACTTGCTAACTATGTAACCCTGGGGAATTTAACTGTTCTGTGTTTTCCTTTTCTCACCTGTAAAGTTAGGATAATGTAAATGCCGGTCTCTATTTTGTGAGAACTCAATGGTATAGTCTCTGTTAAGCACTTAAGAACAGTACCAGGTTCAGTAACTGTTCCTATTACTCTCCTGTATTGAGTATATGTATTATTAGCTTTTCTGAACTGCTTAGAATTGGCTGGTGGAAGCAATTGAATTTGTAAAAGTTTCAGTTCTCTAAGCGTTATATGCAGACTTCTACTTGAGACCCTGTCACTGAATCCTGGAGGTCAAAACTCCTTTCCCAGTAACATTAGATATCCTTTGCCTTTTTTGCTGTGTTGACATTTGCCCTGATGAGACAAAAGTAATTTTGGGTGAAACTGCTGGTACCATAGTATGAAAGGCAGTGATGCCAAACTGTATGGCCAGTTTCACTTAAGAATATCCCTGAGTCAGTTCTAATGAGGTGGATGAACCTAAAACCTATTATACAGAGTGAAATGAGTCAGAAAGAGAAAGATAAATACTGTATTATAACACATATATACGGAATCTAGAAAAATGGTACTGAAGAATTTATTTGCAGGGCAACAATGGAGAAACAGACATAGAGAATAGACTTATAGACATGGGGAGAGGGGAAGAGAGGGTGAGATGTATGGAAAAAGTAACATGGAAACTTACATTTCCATATGTAAAATAGATAGCCAAGGGGAGTTTGTCCTATGGCTCAGGAAACTCAAACAGGGGCTCAGTATCAACCTAGAGGGGTGGGGTGGGGAGGGAGACGCGAGGGAGGTTCAAAAGGGAGCCAATATATGTATACCTGTGGCTGATTCATGTTGAGGTTTGACAGAAAACAACAAAATTCTGTAAAGTCATTATCCTTCAATAAAAAATAAATAAATTAAAAAAAATTTTAAAAAGAATACCCTGATGAAGGACTAAAAATTAATAATGTTAAATCCTTATCCTTAAAATTTTTGTGTATACCTATGGCTGATTTATTTGATGTATGGCAGAAACCAACACAATATTGTAAGCAATTATCCTCCAATTAAAAATAAGTTAAAAAATAGACAATCAATAGAGAAAAAAACAAAAAGAACTTTTTATATTCTATGTGATAAACTGAGAAATTCATGAAAAGTACTTCTGCTGCATATATTTTGAGAGTTCTTTTTGTGAAAATAATTTATGTGATAATAAGCTAAATTAGCCACTTTTCCTTTTTTTTTTTTTTTCTTCCCCCTGGGAGTACCATTTATAGTTGAGTGAGCAACTGACAAACTATGGTTATGCAGTCTTAGGTATTTCAGAGACATTCTTGAAAACTAACAAAGTGAGCCTGCCATTTCAAGGAAATTGACTGAGAGGATTTGTTGCGAATGATAAAATTTGAGCTTTCAAACAAAAGCCTGAATTTAAAGCTTGAATCCTGGCCTTGGATTTGATCCATCTCAACACTCACAGACTTTTCTAATGTGATCTGTGGTGATATTTATGAATGGGATTTTGGGGAGTATTATATAATTAAGTGTGTCAATATTTGTAACATCTGTACAAGTCAGTGGACTTGTTTGTTTTTTAGTCTCTAAGTCATGTCTGACTCTTTGGAGACCCCATGGTCTGTAGCCCACCAGGCTCTTCAGTCCATCAGATTTCCCATTCAGGAGCACTGGAGTAGGCTGTCATTTCCTTCTCCAAGATTTTCCTGGTTTGATCAGGGATCAAACCTGTGTCTCCTGCATTGGCAGGCAGATTCTTTACCAGTGAGCCCCCAGGGAAACCCAAATGAGTGGACTATTTTCCAAAGACCAGTTAATGGTGTTGCAATATCATGCTTGGTTAAAAGGTCTATTCAAAGTGAATAAAAATAGATGAATGACTTTTTCTTTAATTTTTATTTTTACTTTATTTTACTGTACAATACTGTATTGGTTTTGCCATACATTGACATGAATCCACCACGGGTGTACATGCGTTCCCTGTATGCAAGATGAATGACTTTAATAGACTAATGACTTTAATATAAAATAGTGTAAAAAGCTATTCTAGGTCCTCACTAAAATAAACCATTAAGAAATTACCACAATTTGAGTTTTGGAATAGTATCAGTGAAAAATATACAGAATTATCTGAAGTGACTATTAATATACTCCTCACTTTTCCAACTGTGTATCTGTGTGAGACTAGATTTCCTTCATACAATTCAAAAAACTCAACATATTGAATCAGATTAAGTGTTGAAACAGATGAGAGAATCTAGTTATCTTCTATTAGCCCAGACATTCAAATGATTCTTTAAACAATTCCACTCTTCTCACTAATTATTTTGTTTGGGAAAACATTTTTCAATAAATAACACGTCACTTATATTAACATAGAGGTGGTACTTCCCTGGTGGTACAGTGGATAAGAACCCACCTGGCAACGCAGGGGACATGGATTTGATCCTTGCTTTGGGGAGATTCCACGTGACATGATGCCGTGGAGCAGCTCAGCCTCTGGACCACAACTACTGAGCCCGAGTGCTAGAGCCTGTGTTCCACAGCAAGAGAAGCCACTGAAATGAGAAGCCCGGGCACCACAATAAAGAGTAGCCCCTACATCACTGCAACTAGAGAAAGCCTGCACACAGCAACAACGTCCCAGTACAAGAATAAATACATAATAAAAATATAAGTTTATTACTATCACTTTTAAAGTAAAAAACATTAAAGTATTTTTCTAGAATTTCTAATGTTTTTAATATAAATAGCTATAATCCACATTAACAAAGACTCTTTGGGGTATTAAACACTTTTTAAAAGTAAAAGGCATTCTGAGCCCGAAATCTGAACCCTTCCTGGAAGCTGGTCCCTTAGTGTGGACGATGGCTACTGGTTGATCTCACCATGTTGTTCTGCTGTGTTTTGTCATTTGCAGAGCCAATCACTGCATGCTAGTAATACATGCCAGATCTCAGTGGAAGATGTTCCATGGAAACTGGCATATAGGTGGACTTTCAGAACTTTCTCTTCTTAAAAGAGTAGACAGATTCTTTTTAATCTTTACATCCATCAAAGCAGTCAATATTTACCATACCTGTTATTGTTCAGTTGCACAGTTGTGTCCGACTCTTTGTGACCCCCATCAACTGTAGCACACTGGCCTTCTCTGTCCTCACCATCTCCTGGAGTTTGCTCAAGCTCATGTCCATTGAGTTGGTGATGCCATCCAACCATCTCATTCTCTGTTGTCCCCTTCTCCTGCCTTAAATCTTTCCCAGCATCAGGGTCTTTTCCAAGGAGTTAGCTCTTTGCATCAGGTGGCCAACGTATTGGAGCTTCAGCTTCAGCATCAGTCCTTCCAATGAATAATCAGGATTGACTTCCTTTAGGATTGACTGGTTTGATCTTCTCGTAGTCCAAAGAACTCTCAAGAGTCTTCTCCAACACCACAGTTCAAAAGCATCAATTCTTTGGCCATATCTCCCATACCTCTACATCTAACAAAATGTAAGCTCAAATAATGTAATGACTTTGTACTTTTTGTTGTTATCTTTATATAGCTGTCTGAACATTCTTGCACATCATGAAGATTCAATTTTAAAATTTTAAATTAAGAAATCTACAAAAGACATTAATTAAGGGAAGTCTTTGGGGGCTTCTCCAGCATCAGTGTATGATATTTCCCCTTTTAGAGAAAAAAATATTCAATCTATGTGATTTTTCCAAGTTGTATTGGAACATGTGCACTCTTTTTATACATTGTAACTGAAATAAGGAGGAGGAGGTATTGGATGTTCAAAAATTTCTTCTGTGTCCCCCTTGCCCAGAAATTATGCTTGTTTATTGTTGTCACCATTGTACCTATCATAAATGAAGTAAGAAAGCTGTGATTGGAAACCACCTCTGAGCCAAAGAAAGTGGTACTCCTCTCCCCACATTGAGGCAGTCATCCAGCTTTGTTTCCACTTAACAGGTAAATTCTTTACTACCTACCAATCCAAATGATCAGAGGGGTGCTAGACTGCTTCGTTGTTCAAAGAAATAAAAGAAAATTCAGGTGGAGAGTATTTCAGGTAACATCTGAATGTCTGGGATAGAAAATGAAGACATAGTAAACCC
The DNA here is from genome assembly GCF_042477335.2 of Ovis canadensis. Lineage (NCBI taxonomy): Eukaryota > Metazoa > Chordata > Mammalia > Artiodactyla > Bovidae > Ovis > Ovis canadensis. The sequence continues at coordinate 39,679,907 of NC_091260.1, forward strand.
TCACTTATATTTCATGTCTCAAAAAATCCATTTTGTTAGAAAGGAAAGAATCAAATTAAGGTATAAGATAGGGAGAGAAATCACTTCCAATTTTTCCAGGTCCTAAAACAGTATTGCTATCTACTAAAAATATATAATTAATTTAATTTTTTTCAATAATTGTTTTGCTATTTTCATATCTATAAAGTTTTATTTGTTTTATGAAGGACTAGTTCAATTTGTAAATATAGGTTGAAAAAATAAAATTTTTTTCAACTGTACTTATGACCTTATTTTAGTTTATTTATATTCAGTTGGATTCATTGATTTGTGGTGTTTTTTAAGTCAGATTTACATTTTAAGAAATGAATAATTTTTTATTTTCTTTTGCATAGTCAAGACGTTGTCAGCAGAGGGAAGAAGTTTGAAATATGTCATTTGAAAGTAGCCCCTTCCAAAGTTGTCACTAACATTGTGTTTCAGACGGAAGGATCTTGGTGACAGGGTCTTAGAGAGTAGGGGAATGCCCTGAGTCACAATGCTTGGGGGGTTCTCCCAAGAAGGTCAGAAGCACTCAGTGTGTAATAAGCAGGGGGCACTACAGCAGCCATTATCTTCCCTCCGACAGAGCGGCTCACTGACCTGGCATGCTGGCAAATGGAGAGGAAAACTCTGCTCTGAGATGTAAATGCCCCATCCAGGTCCCTCATGAATATCTTGTCTCCAGGATTCAAGCAAGTGACCTGGAAAACAAGGTTCCTCCCCAATCAAAATGACAGGCAGAGCTGGTTTCCTGTTAGGAAGACTATGAGGTGTGTAAAAAAATTATGATTTCTGAGGGGAAAAAAATGAGATGTCACACAGAGCAAAATATTACTTTCAAATGGTCCTCCACAGTTCTTTTGAATGGCAGCTGTTAAGAATTCAATTGTGTGTGTGACATGCTGGAATCCAGAATGGAAGTTCTGTTGGGGGGCAGGAATGAATAGAAATTTTTGATTTAAATACTCATTTGAGAATATTTGAATATCTGTCATTCTTTAGAGTCTAAAGATTAATTCTTGAAAAAATAATTTCCATTAACAACATAAATTCTAACCTTGTCAGATTGCTTATGTAATGCATTGGTGCTGAGAGGAATACTCTTGCAAAACTGTACCATTAAATATATAATCCTGGTTTACAGACAATGTTTTCCTCTAAAAGTTTTATTGCTTTATCAGTTATTTGGTTAGGGGGAAATCATTAAGATATATTTACTTTGATGCCCAACAAAATAATCATGAATCACCCATTTTTTTAAATTATGAAAAATGTTGAAATTATAAAAAATAGCATTATATATTTCAATGGAGGAGATGTCTAAAATTTATATGTGTGTGTGTTAGTCACTTAGTCGTGTCTGACTCTGTGACCCGATGGATTGTAGCCCACCAGGCTCCTCTGTCCATGGAATTCTCCAGGCAAGAATTCTGGAGTGGGTTGCCATTTCCTTCCCCAGGGAATTCATATAGAAAATATCATTTCAAAATATTTTATTATATAATGTTCAATATATAGTAAAACAATGCCTTAGATTTTGGTTAATTTTTAAAAAGTATATTTATTTAAAATATTCTGCTTATTTCAAGTAATATATTTTCTGATTTTTTAAAATAATTTATAAAACTGCAATTCAGTTAAGACAAATAGATGTTTCTACACCATGATCAACTTGAAATAATTAGTCATCTATCAGATATGGCAGGCAAAACACGTGTGTAAATCATAGCTAAGCCTTTTTTAAAGAACCTCTTGATGAAAGTGAAAGAGGAGAGTAAAAAAGTTGGCTTAAAGCTGAACATTCAGAAAACTAAGATCATGGCATCTGGTCTCATCACTTCATGGGAAATAGATGGGGAAACATTAGAAACAGTGGCTGACTTTATTTTGGGGGGCTGCAAAATCATGGCAGATGGTGATTGCAGCCATGAAATTAAAAGAGGCTTACTCTTTGGAAGGAACGTTATGACCAACCTAGAAAGCATATTAAAAAGTTGAGACATTACTTTGTCAACAAAGGTCCATCTAGTCAAGGCTATGGTTTTTCCAGTAGTCATGTATGGATGTGAGAGTTGGACTATAAAGAAAGCTGAGTGCCAAATAATTGATGCTTTTGAACTGTGGTGTTGGAGAAGACTCTTGAGAGTCCCTTGGACTGCAAGGAGATCCAGCCAGTCCATCCTAAAGGAGACTAGTCCTGGGTGTTCATTGGAAGGACTGATGCTGAGGGTGAAACTCCAGTACTTTGGCCACCTGATGTGAAGAGCTGACTCATTTGAAAAGATCCTGATTCTGGGAGGGACAGGGGGCAGAAGGAGAAGGGGACAACAGAGGATGAGACGGTTGGATGACATCACCGACTCAGTGGACATGGGTTTGGGTAGACTCTGCCAGTTGGTGATTGATAGGGAGGCCTGACGTGCTCCAGTTCATGCGGTTGCAGAGTCAGACACGACTGAGCAATTGAACTGAACTGAACTGAAGCCTCTTCTGCCTTACCAAGGACAACATTTACACTTATACCCACCCACTAAAATAAGATTTAAAAAGATATTTGGGGATTTCTAGTTCATACATGTATAGAAATTATTTCTTAGAAAAATAACATTTTAATGTTATTTTAAAATTTTTTGCTAATATGATGTATAAATCATTTAAAAATCCACTTTGGAGTTAAAATCAGGCTTTCCAGTTGACTCAGTGGTAAAGAATCTACCTGCCAAAGCAGGAGACACAGAAGAGCTGAGTTTTATCTCTGGGTCAGGAAGACCCCCTGGGGTAGGAAATGGCAACACACTCAAGTATTCTTGCCTGTAAAATTCCATGCACAGAGGAGTTGGACAAGACTGAGTGACTGAACATCCATGCACAAAGTTAAAATCACTATCTAAAGAGAAAATAGAAGCAAATATTTTGGGATTTGTCACTAAGAATTGTATATACACACACATACACTTTACCCCTTGGTATTTCAATGTGAAATTTCCATTGCTTTGTTGAAGTTTTCTTTTGATTTTTACTTTTGTATTCAACATAATCTGAATGTGAATTTATTCAGTATTGTTATGATCTTTTCCCCAGATTTTGGGATTATCTTCCAAAAGATTTGCTTATCATGTGGAAGTTTTCAGGCTCCACCATGGGATCTGAGACTGACTGGTTTTGATGTTTTGGAGTTGTTATGAGCCAGTTTTAGAAAACTACAATTTAAATTTGCACACAGAGCTTAGACAGAATGAATATGTTAATGAGTTCCAGCCATGGATTGCACACTCAAATTATCATCAATTGTGCATGAAATTTTTCCAGGCTATTTGTTCTGAAAATAAGTACTAAATTATGCATTCAACTTAGATTCAGGCATAAAATAGGTTTTCACAAATATTTTCAGATGGCAATTTTTGTGTGTGCAAATACTATACAATCTTATATGGCCTTTTCATTTTACAACATTAAAATCAACATACGAGTGAATTCATTGACACAAAAGCACAGACAGAATTTTTGCCACTCTTAAATTATACCTTGGAATAATAAAATTCACTATTGTCTCTTAAAACTACCATAAACTGTCTTCTATTCACTTCTATTTTGCTATTGAATGTACCTTCAATCTAAGGAAACAACAGTAAGCATTCATTTTTAGTAAGCATTATAGTAGCAAAATTGAGTTTCTCTGAATTTTTCATTCAGATTTTGAAAAGACTTTAACTTGTTAAAACTACATTTATCTTCTTGATTTCTACAACAAAATAACAGATTTAGGTTAAAAGATAATCCTTATTTATAATTATAGCAACATTTAATTGTTAGAAGAATAATAAGGCAAATGAGTGACTTACATTCTGTGGCCTAGCACTAAAATTTTCCTTATCCAAGACTGTTGATTTTACTAATGAACTTATTAATTCATCGTTACCAAATAATGAAAAGTCCAGCTAGATGTTTGCAAGGCATTCTTTATTGTGCCTCACAAGGATCAGGTTAGAGAAAATATTTTCATGTGGGGTTAAGGAAACTAAGCATGAGCTTGAAGGAGTCTTGTTTCTTCTCCATTCCTGCCTCAATTGTGCCTTTAAGAAAGGGGACAGAAGTTGAACAGTTGAAGTTGCAGCTGAGCAGATGAAGGGGAGCAAAGACTTGTTGTGGTGTGAGCCGAGAGGGGGATATCTGTAGTAAGAAAATGAAGAACTGTGTGTTTTCTTGGAACTATAGACCTCACATACTCACTTTTTTGGTATCTGAACTGGCCTCCATTATAGCTTAGGAGTTTTTCCAAGAGAATACACTTGTCATAGCAAACACTCTCTTCCAACAACACAAGAGATGCCTCTACACAGGACATCACCAGATGGTCCAATACTGAAATCAAATTGATTATATTCTTTGCAGCTGAAAATAGAGAAGCTCTATACAGTCAGCAAAAACAGTACTAGGACCTGATTGTGGCTCAGATCATGAACTCCTTATCGAAAAATTCAGACTTAAATTGAAGAGGGTAGAGAAGGCCACTAGGCCATTCAGCTCAGTTAAGTTCAGTTAAGTCGCTCAGTCATGTACGACTCTTTGCGACCCCAAGAATTGTAACACGCCAGGCCTCCCTGTCCATCAGTAAATCCCGGATTTCACTCAGACTCATGTCCATCGAGTTGGTGATGCCATCTAGCCATCTCATCCTCTGCCGTCCCCTTCTCCTCCTGCCCCCAATCCCTCCCAGCATCAGAGTCTTTTCCAATGAGTCAACTGTTTGCATGAGGTGGCCAAAGTATTGGAGTTTCAGCCTCAGCATCAGTCCTTCCAATGAACACCCAGGACTGGTCTCCTTTAGGATGGACTGGTTGGATCTCTTGCAGTCCAAGAGCCTCACAAGAGTCTTCTCCAGCACCACAGTTCAAAAGCATCAATTCTTCGGTGCTCAGCCTTCTTCACAGTCCAACTCTCACATCCATACATGACCATTGGAAAAACCATAGACTTGACTAGACGGACCAAAGGTATATCTCTGCTTTTGAATATGCTATCTAGGTTGGTCCTAACTTTCCTTCCAAGGAGTAAGTGTCTCTCCTCTTTCATTTTCATCAAGAGGCTTTTTAGTTCCTCTTCACTTTCTGCCATAAAGGTGGTGTTATCTGCATATCTGAGGTTATTGATATTTATCCTGGCAATCTCGATTCCAGCTTGTGCTTCTTCCAGCCTATTCAGGTATGACCTAAACCAAATCCCTTATGATTATACAATGGAAGTGACAAATAGATTCAAGGGATTAGATCTGATAGAGTGCCTGAGGAACTATGAACAGTAGTTCATAACATTTTATAGGATGCAGTGATCAAAACCATTCCCAAGATAAAGAAAGGCAAAAAGGCAAAATGGTTATCTGAAGAGGCCTTTGAAATAGCTGAAAAGAGAAGAGAAGTTAAAGGCAAAGGAGAAAAGGAAAGATATATGCATCTGAATGTAGAGTCCCAAAGAATAGCAATGAGAGATAATAAAGCCTTTTTAAGTGAACAGTGCAAAGAAATAGAGGAAAACAAAAGAATGGGAAAGACTAGAGATCTCTTCAAGAAAATTAGAGATACCAAGGGAACATTTCATGCAAAGATGGGCACAATAAAAGGCAGAAATGGTATGGACCTAAAAGAAGCAGAAGATATTAAGAAAAGGTGGCAAGAATACGCAGAAGAACATTACAAAAAGATCTTCACTACCCAGATAATCATGATGGTATGATTGCTCGCCTAGAGCCAGACATCCTGGAGTACAAAGTCAGGAAGCATCACTACTTACAAAGCTAGTGGAAGTGATGGAATTCCAGCTTAGCTATTTAAAGTCCTAAAAGATGATGCTATTAAAGTGCTCCACTCAGGATGTCAACAAATTTGAGGCTTGTCCAAATTTGTTGACAAAATCCCACACAGGGGGCTTGTCTCTTATGTGTAAAACATCCTATATGTGGCTTGACTCACTCATTCCTTGGTATAAAAGTTCACCTGTGTGATCTCGTTTTTCCTGAGTCTCTTCCCAGACCCAAGTCCCCTCAGCAATGGCCACAGGACTGGAAAAGTTCAGTTATCAGTCCAATCCCAAAGAAGGGCAATGCCAGTGAATATTCAAACTACTGCACATATGCACTCATTTTACATGCTAGCAAGGTAACACTCAAAATCCTTCAAGCTAAACTTCAACAGTATGTGAACTGAGAACTTCCAGATATACAGCCTGATTTACAAAAGGCAGAGGAACCAGAGATCAAATTACCAACATCTGTTGGGTCATAGAGAAAGCAAGAGAATTCCAGAAAAACATCTGCTTCATTGACTACACCAAAGCCCTTGACTGTGTGGATCACAACAAACTATGGAAAATTCTTAAAGAGAGGGGAATACCAGACCATCTTACCTGCCTCCTGCAAAACCTGTATGCAGGTCAAGAAGCAACAGTTAGAACTGGACATGGGACAACAGACTGCCTCAAAATTGGGAAAGGAGTTTATTAAGACTGTATATTGTCACCCTGCTTATTTAACTTATATGCAGACTACATCATGCAAAAACCCAGGCAGGATGAAGCACAAGCTGGAATCAAGATTGACTGAAGAAACACCACTAACCTCAGGTACACAGATGACACCAAGCTTATGGCAGAAAGCGAAGAAGAACTAAAGAGCCTCTTGATGAAGGTGAAAGAGGAAAGTGAAAAAGCTGGCTTAAATCTCAAAATTCAAAAAACTAAAATCATGGCATCCGGTCCCATCACTTCATGCCAGACAGATGGGGAAACAATGGAAACAGTGACTGATTTTATTCTCTTGGGCTCCAAAACCACTGTGGACAATGACTGCAGCCATGAAATTTAAAGATGCTTGCTCCTTGGAAGAAAAGCTATGTCAAACCTAGACAGCGTATTAAAAAGCTGAGGCATTACTTTCCTGACCAAGGTCCATATAGTCAAAGCTAAGGTTTTTCCAGTAGTTATGTACAGATGTGATAGCCAGAGAATAAAAAAGGCTGAGTGCCAAGGAATTGATGCCTTCAAACTGTGGTGCTGAAGAGGACTCTTGAGAGTCCCTTGGACAGCAAGGAGATCAAACCAGTCAATCCTAAAAGAAATCAACCCTGAATATTCATTGGAAGGACTGATACTGAAGCTGACTTCCCAATACTTTGGCCACCTGACGTGTAGAGCCAACTCACTAGAAAAGACCCTGCTGCTGGGAAATATTGAAGGCAGTAGGAGAAGGGGAGGGCAGAGGACAAGTTGGTTGGATGACATCACTGACTCACTAGACGTGAGTTTGAGTAAGCTCCAGGAAATAGCAAAGGACATGGAAGCCTGGTGTCCTGCAGTCCATGGGGCCACAAAGAGTTGTACACAACTGAGCAACTGAAGAACCACAACAGCTTGAGTTAAAAGAATGGCAAGTAATCCGGTCTCATCTTACATTGCTTCCTGAGAGCTTCCTGGGATCTAATGTGGTTACAGCATGGTTCAGTCACACATAGAACTTCAGTGGCTTCTGAATAAGCTTGTTTATACTTCAGATTGTACTTCAAAGTTCTCCATATCTGACTGCAGCCTGCCAGACTCCTCCATCACGGGATTTCCAGGCAAGAATATTGGAGCAGGTTGCCATTTCCTTCTCCAGGGCATCTTCCTGACTCAGGGATCAAACCTGGTTCTCCCGCATTGCAGGCAGAATCTTTACTGTCTGAGCCACCAGGGAATCCCTGAAATGTCAAACTATAAAAGTTTTTTTGATAGTGTTTGAGAAACAACTAAATAAATAAACACAGTCTTCTCAATGGTTTATTTAGTTAGAGAAACTGATAACTAGTGGATAGTAATACCCCAATCTTGCAACTTTTGGTGGCTTTGAAAAAATATTTTATACTTCTGGCAGAAATGAATGGTCCACATTTTTTAAATTCAAAAGGAAATGTGTTTCATAGGCTCAGGGATAGCATATGTTAAAACTGAAGTAGGTAAAATTTGTCATTGCTATCATTACTTGCATAACCTGCACCTTTCTTTTCCCAAATTTTCTTTCCATGAGAGTGAATCTTCCCTTTTGATTTTCCCAACTCACTTCTACCCCACCCAACACACAAATCCATTGCTTCCAAGTCCCCCCTTCTGACCTCACTCTTTAGGGATATGCACTCTCTGGGGTGAACTCCAAACTCAGCCTCTGCGCTATGCTAACCATCCTCTATGACTGAAGTTTATCCCTAGGTGGCTGTCTTTTCCAGCAATTGTTTGGTTGCAAGAAACTGAAATCCACTACAACTAATCTAAGCAAATGAGAATGACCATATGTCCAAAGCCAAGAACAGAAACTGTAGCCATGCCTTATGTGGAATTGGAAACAGAACCTGAGAAGTCATCTATAATAAAGGCAATTATCCTCTCCATCTGTCTTTCTCTGGGGCTGTGTGTGTATACATATCCTCTCTCCCTGCATGTTTTCCGCTTTATCTCTAGAGAATATTACTCTGCTTATTTGCAGAGACAGGCTCATCTTGACTTACCCCTCAAAGTGACCTCTATATTTAAGGTTACTCATTTTACAAGTCTAGTAACTGAATTTGATTGATCTGATTGTACCAATTGTAGTGTTCTCAGAGAGAGAATCCAATGGACCCAATGCAGCCTCTGGGGTAGGTGTTGTTATCCTTGTGCTCTGTCGCTCAGTCATGCCTGACTCTTTTGTGACCCCATGGGACTGTAGCCCGCCAGGCTTCTCTGTCCATGAAATTATCCAGGCAAGAATACTGGACTGGATTGCCATTTCCTACTCCAGGGGGTCTTCCTGACCCAGGGATAGAACCTGAGTCTTGTCTTTTGCATCTCCTGCATTGGCATGCAGCGTCTTTACCATTGTGTCACCTTCCCTAAATCAGTTAGCTATGCCTAGAGAGAAAGAAGCGTCTGAAACAAACAAGGTTGAAAGGTGGAGAGTGGAGAAAGGTGGCCTGGCTATGAAAGGAGAATCAAGGAATTGTTAGATAATTTGATTAAATAATCTGTGCTAATGTGTTCAAAAAGTGCTAGTCAATTATCATTTGGTAAAATTTTTTACCTTTTAATGGCTCTTTTGCACTTAGACGATAAGCTCAAATGCTTCCAAGAAGTTGGACCAATAATTATATAAGGGAAACATCTGGGCACAGAACAGCTGTATGTGGAGGATCTTTTAGACAATTGGAGAGGGAATGTGCAGCATAAAAGCATTAGAAATTATTTTTAAATTTATGTGTAGTATAAATGAAAAACTTGGCAGCCAGAGGTGCCCTCAGTGTGCTATTTTGTGATTCCTGATCTGAAGCTCTGATGTAACTCAAAAGGAAGATTTTAATGGTTGCTCTGACTGGCACCATGAAAAAGTCAGTGGAAAAGGTAATACTGCCTTGTGCCATTTCCTAAATCCAATAGGAAAAGTTCTGTTTGGGGGAGTAAGAAGATCTGGGTTCTAGTTCTAATGTTATCATTTGTTGACTTTAAGATTTTAAATGTAGGAGTTTTTCCTGTTTGACCTCACAGAAAACGGAGTGACTGCTCAGATTTTTATTAATTTAGTATCATTAGAACACCATGGTGATGGTGATGATGGGGGCAGTGTGTCAAAGCAAAGAAGAAAATTCCTAGGTCCTATCCCAAACCAACAATTGCAAAATGTCTGAGAGTGGTACCCAGGAGTGTGTATTTTCTAAAATTCCCCAGATGGTTTTAATGCAGTTGTGATGGTGACTGCCTTTTAGGAAGCTGACCTAGCTGCTCCCTTAGCTCTCACAGTCTAAGAGACTAATGTTCAAAGACTGACCTTTTCTCATGGGCTGCTCTGCCTGAAATGGAATCTGGGATTGTCATATTGAGTAAAACCAGACTTCCCTTGGGATAGATTAACACATCTGCCATTATTTTTTCCTCGGAGGCTAATATGAGGGATTTCTGTTTTCAGACATGTTAAAGCGTGCTTCTGCTTGGGATCAGTCATTCAACCATTAATTCGTGATTCCTTGTTTTGTAATGCTGTTTTCATTTTACTATTTTGTATGTCTGTATCTTTACACTGTCTACAGTTTCCTACTCCTCTTCAAAAAGTGAACTCTTTAGTTTTGAGTTTAGAAAGAGTTCATACCCCTTGACCTCCCCCAATCAGATTTCGCTAAATACTCAGTCTCATTCATGCAATTCTCTTGTGTGCTTCTGCCTCATCTTGCATGGAGTTATACTTATTTCCGGTACTGAACTGCAGAATTTAGTTTGTTCTGCCTTTTTCATTAAATTTTACTTTCACGAGGAGAAAACTCTACCTTATTTATTTCTCTATTACTATTATCTAGCACATTGACTGAAAAAAAAGTTTGTGTAATGAGTGAATTAGTGACATGAAAACTGCTGTTACTATTGCTCATCTCACCATCACCACCACCACCATCATCACTGCCATCAGTACTATATGTACGTAAGAGCTCTCTACGCATGTCTTATTTTTCACAGGAACATGGTGACAGGTAGTTGCTAATTTCTGTCTCCTCCCCCACCCCCACCCCAGATGAGAAATCTGGGTATAGCATTAAAATAAACGGGCCAAGGTCAATATGTTGGTAAGCAGCAGAGCCAGCTTCTAAATCTAGTCTGACTTTGGAGCCCAAGGTCTTAACCACAAAGATATACTCCACCATTTATTACAGTTGCTCTGAAGTCTGCAGTAAAGATTTGTTGGGCTGCCTTAGAGTCAGGGTCACCAGGTTATTCACAAGAAGAGAAGCATTTGTTGCTTCCTAGTAACTTCTCACACAACCCTAGATTTTGTCTTTTTCTCTTTTTTTCCCCCTGCATGTGCATGACTGCATCTCTGTGCAAGCTCTAGTCAAAGCATCACAGCAGTCTCAGTGATTCAAGTTTACAAGGTGAGAGCCAAGGAAGAGAATGTACTGTTCATCCAGTAATACATCAACTTGTTCAGGGAAGACAGGAAAAAGAGTAAAGAAACACAAAAACTCCAGTCCTCATAATCATCACAGTTTACATACTCAGTGGATAAATAAATGACCTCCACTAGTGATTTTTTTAAGAAAAAATATTTCTTAACTTCAAACTAACAGAAAAGTTTCAAAAAATAGGGTAATAAATTCAAGTCTGCTCTTCATTTGTATTCATCAAATATTCTTTGCTTGCTTGCTTCCCTTTTCTCTCTCTCTGTATATATATATATATATATATATACACACATATATTTCTCATATATCTTTCATATATATATGAAAGAATTATATATAATATGTATGAGAATTATATAATATATATATGAGAATTATATATATGTTTGTATAGAGTAGACTTAGATCTAGGTACCAACTCATATATATGGAATAAATTGAAAGAATAACTTGAAAATATCATGCCCTCATTCTTAAATATTCAGTGCATATTATCTGAAAATAACATTCTCTTATGTAACTACAATTGAAATCATCAAAATAAAGAAATTAACAATGATTTTTAAATGCTTTTGCATAGCAAAGGAAACCACAAACTAAATGAAGACAGCCCACAGAATGGGAGAAATTATTTGTAAATAGTGTGACTTGCAAGGGATTAGTCTCCAAAATTTATAAACAGCTTATACAGCTCAATATTAAAAGACAAAACAAACAACCCAATCAAAAAATGGACAAAAGTCCTAAATAGACATTCCTCCAAAGAAGACATAGAGATGGCCAAGAAGCACATGAAAATATGCTTAACACAGGCTCCCCCATCCCTGGGATTCTCCAGGCAAGAACACTGGAGTGGGTTGCCATTTCCTTCTCCAAACTAATTATTAGAGAAATGTAAATTAAAAGTACCATGAGATATCACCTTACACCAACCAGAATGGCTATCATCAAAATATCTGCAAACAATAAATTCTGGAGAAGGCGCAGAGAGAAGGAACCCTTCTACACTAACGATGGAAATATAAATTGGTATAACTCCTATGGAGAATGGTAAAAGATTCCTTAAAAACTAAAAATAGAGCTACCATGTGACCCAGCATTCCCAATCCTAGGCATATATCTGGGAAAAAACATGGTTCAAAAAGACCCGTTTACCCCAGTGTTCATTGTAGCACTGTTTACAATCGCTAAGACATGGAAGCAACCTAAACGTCCACGGACAGATGAATGGATGAAGAAGACGTGGTATATGCATACAATGGAATATTACTCAGCCATTAAGAGGAATGAAACAATGCCATCGCCGCTACATGGATGGACCTGGAGACGATCATACTAGTGAAATAAGTCAGAGAAAGACAAATATCATACGATATTGCTTATATGCAGAGTCAAAAAATTTATACAAATGAATTATTTACAAAACAAAAATATACCCAGAGAACAAACTTATGGTTACCAGGTGGAAGGGGGGGAAGTTGGAAGTAAGCCATGTACACATGGCTCTATTTGAAACAAAATGCCTTTCTGCCAAAAAGATGCATTAATTACCCAATTTATGTCAATTTTCAAATGTCACTAATTGTTCCAATAATGTCCTTTTAGCTCTTCATTTCCAGCGCAAGATCATTCATCATCTTCAGTCATCTCTCTTTTAGACTCATTTAATCTGAAGTAGTTCTTCACTCTTTTTTTCCCCCTCTCAGTTATTACTTTGACATACTCTAAAGTACATGCCAGTTATATTGAGGAATAACTGAAAGCTTTATCTGATGTTTTGTCTGATTTTTTTTTTCTCATGATTTGATTCAGTTTATGCATTTGTCAAGAATTTCGCAGAAGGCAGACTGTATTCTTCACAGTGCATCACATCTGGGGGCACATCTTGTTTTCATTGTTGTCTGCCTGTTTGTTTTGCTTTTATCCATGTTATTGGTGATGTTAACTTTTGATCATTCCTCTAGGATGGTATACTCTGTTCACTTTAAAAAGTGGGTCATGAATATGTTATAAGTGAGAAGATCTTTTGAGAGCATTTAAATAGTGCTTTCTTTCTGCAGATTTTTCATTCTGTCTCAATTGATGACCATCTTTATTGCATGGAGGTGATTTTCTAATTCCATCATTTTTGTGCATTTATCAGTAAGCACTTTACTGTAAATAAGATCTTCCCTTTCTCCCTCATTTATTTGTTTATTTTATTATGGGCTCATGGCTTTTTATTTTATTCAGTGGTTTATAACCCATGCAAAAATATTTTATAAAATCATAAAATGGTCTTACACTTGGCAGTGGGGGTCTCTTAAAGCTCTGTTTTTTATTGCATATTTTATTGATGCTATTTCATACAGATTTCTTTTTGTTGCTCATATAAAAATTTTCAGAATCAACCAGGTTATGATGTTCAGGGATAAGGAACTTTGGGATGAAGAATGAGTAGTTTCCTGCATCATTAGAGTTATAGTCAGAGGTGCTTGGTAGCAGGCTTGAGGGAGCCAGTTGCTTGCATCTTTGCTCAGCTCCCAGTGACATATGTTGGTAGCCTGGAATCAGCCATATCACAGAAATTGTCAGACTTCCCTCCACTCCCACACTCCTGAGAGGTGGTTGTTTAACATTTCATCCGCACACTGCTAGCTATATACAATGTCTAATTTTCCATTACTCTCTTTAGACTGGCTAAGCATCCTGAGCAGAAGTTGATATACTTCTTGAAATCCCAATGAATTTCCCCATTGGTTATCTCCCCGTACATGGAAAAGAGGCATCATAACCCTAGAGTCATCTGGTAAAAAGAGGTCATTCCAATTCCATGAGCTTGGCTCTTTGGGGTCTCAGAGGAGTGTGTGCCTGGAGCTGAGGTAGTCCCTTCTGAATGGGTAAATACAATTACCCAGCTTCAATGAATGTAGCTGCCATTTTAGGTTCACTGATTCCTCTTCCCCTCAGCCTGGCAGCCCCCACACCAGGTCTTTGTCTCACTGCAGCCCATCACAGAGAGCTGCCCCAGATAACTACAAGTTAAAAATGCTTGGGTGAGTTTGTTCTGGAAAGTAGGGTCTCTATCAAATTCTTATTTAAAATGTGTGTGCCCAGCTGGAACATTTATTTATCTCAGATTGATAAGCAAGCCTGGGCTTGTTTTCATCAGCTCCAAATTTGCTTTGGCATGGGAATGTTGACACTACCAACCTGGGCTCAAATTTGATCACATGCTTTTACCAAAAGGGTGGCCAGCAGGCTAGGATTCCTCTAATGTGACAGTACTCAAATGTACTATACAGCTTTAAATGCAGTAACATTTGAAAGGCTTGCCCTAACACTGAGAAGGGTTGTAGTATTCTTCAACACATGCAGTTTTAAGTGCTGCACTGCTATCAGAAAAGTAAACAGGAATATGGAAGCTTTACTTACTCTCCTCAGAAAAAAAAATTACTCTCAGTCTGCTGTTTCCAAAGGAAAGCAATATAAAGGATGTATCTAACATCTTTTATTTTTCCACTTTGTGTTGTGTCATGTAAGCTGTATTTTCTTTTTTTTTAACAGTAACTCATAAAATAAAGATAGAAAAATTAAAATTTTCTCCAATTTGCTTTAGTATTTGTAGGATTCTTTTCTGACAGATCCGATTGTGACAAGAAGACAAATATATTAAAGGTTGACACCTGCTATTAAGTTGGAATTTTTGATGAGGTTCAAAGATGGATCTCCATGACCTGGAAAAATAAATCAAGGTCATTGATTGACTCATACAAAGTCTTTTCAGCCATTTATATTACAATGTAATTATAGCAAACTGATGTACAATCCTAGAAGAGCTCTAACCTACTCACATTGATACATATGTATTATATGATGAATAAATGAAAAGAAAAAAACAATATGCAAAGGAAATTATCTACATTCTTCATTATAAGGAGGTTCTAAGTACTGTACAGCTACTGTGAGGATTAGTTTCTGGATCTCCATCTTTCACTGATGCTCAGATTGTCTCGATTTACCTTAGTTTTGCTCGTATTCACTTATTATTATTATTTGAATATAAAACATAGCCTTATTATTTTCCTTGATCTTTATTATTGCTGTTGTTTTTAGTTATTAAGTCATGTCCAACTCTTTGTGACGCTATGAACTGTAGCCAACCAGGCTCCTCCATCCATGAAGGATTTCCCAGGCAAGAATACTGGAGTGGATTGCCATTTCCTTCTCTCTTTTCAACCCGGGGGTCAAACCCAGGTCTCCTTCTTGGCAGGCAGATTCTTTACCACTGAGCCACCTGGGAAGTCCCTTGATCTTAAAAATTAACATTCAGAACTGGAACACTCTCTGACTGCAATATTGAAGAAAGTAGAAACTTCTATTATCCTGAATAAACATCAAATCAAAATTTTATATTGAGGTTTCCTATGCTGTAGTGATTTTGAGAAATTAGAGAAGAGAAATGCTCATGTTTTCAGAAACTTCTTCCTCAATTTATCTCAGGGTTGGACTCAATCCTACTAAGTCAGTTTTTAGCTCTCTTGCCAAGGAGTGGTAGGATAAACAACAGAAGAGAAATACTATTTGTGACTATGTGCTCTGATGCAACCTTTTCTTTCTTGGATGAAAATGAAAGAGTTGCTTAGCAGGTACACTTCTTAAAGTATGAAAGAGGGTAGTCAGAAATGTATTGCTTCAAGAAGTATAGCAAGGAGTTACTTAGCCTTTTCTTCAGTTTTAATCAGAAGCAATTCTTTTCCTTAGTTATTCTTTGGAGGAAATTTAAATACACACACACTCACACACACAGCAAAAGGTAGAAAAAATCAAAGAGGAAACCTGTGGTTATGAATTACTGTGACAAAATTCCTGTACCAGAGAAAAATAGGAAATAGAAACACAGGTATTTTTTCCCCTAATTTCAGGTGATCCCAGTACACTGTTGAAGTACTAGTAGATTAATGCAATGCTTAAACACAGTGTACATATTTAATTTTCAAATCAAATTCCTTTTTATAGGAACAGGTAAAATATACAATTTAAAGCAAAGTTTCACTATCGTTTAAAATGGATTCTTTTCAATGGATACAAATATCATGAATTTTCCCATTTCAGCACTTTTGATTGTGTTTATTTGGGCTGTGTTCCCTAGATGTTTTTACCTGTTATCCCCTTCATCCAAGATTGAATTTGCTTTTCTTCACCTAGCTGATATTATTGAAACTGTATGTCTCTATAGCTGGTCTGTCTATATAGCTTTCTATATATTTACTACATTTCAATGCTGGGAATACCCTAGCATGACCTCCTTCTAGAATTTATTCTTTGTCATTATGGGGATATTTTTCATGTTTCCTTTAAAACCTTAACTGAGAATCACTGAATTAATCTTCTTATGCTTCTTTTTGTAAAAGCATTTTTAAAATTAAATATTTACTGTTTAATTTACAAAGTAATCATCTAAATATTTTCAAAGAGAAGTTGGAATTTTTAAAGATCATTTCTGAAAATTATATCGAAGTCAAAGTTACCTTCTATGGAACATTACAACCAAACTCCAAAGTTATGAAAACAGAAAAATAATTTCTTTTATTTCTTGCTGATTAAAATTTTATAACATGTCAACCTTAATTAAGACTACAATCTAAAATCTGTGTTTTTATTTTTTTTTTTTTATTTTTTATTTTTTTAGTTTTAGTTTTTTATTTTTTAAATTTTAAAATCTTTAATTCTTACATGCATTCCCAAACATGAACCCCCCTCCCACCTCCCTCCCCATAACATCTTTCTGGGTCATCCCCATGCACCAGCCCCAAGCATGCTGCATCCTGCGTCAGACATAGACTGGCGATTCAATTCACATGATAGTATACATGTTAGAATGTCATTCTCCCAAATCATCCCACCCTCTCCCTCTCCCTCTGAGTCCAAAAGTCCGTTATACACTTCTGTGTCTCTTTCCCTGTCTTGCATCTCAAGAAGACTACTGGTGACTATGTATGTCAGAAACATAATCTAGCCTTATAAAGGATACAACATTTTCTCAAGAAAATTTGTAATTCAATGGATAAATATTGAAATAAAAGAAATGATAAGCCAGTGATATAAAATGAATTCTTGTGTCTCTAAATATTTACATTTGCAGAATGTGTGATGTAGAACATCCTAAAAATTGACTGAAAGGAGCATTTGTCTCCAGGTAAGTGGGAGGGGACATAGTAACACATTTAAAAGGCTGAGGAGATTGCAAAACTAAATCACATCAGATGCTGCAGGGTAGCATAAATAGGATTGTATCTTTGTGCATTTTCAGTAGTTAATATGCAGATAGAGCACTTCTGTGGAATTAGTTTGGCTCCTGTTCAGCTCCCAGCAATATCAATATTAAATCTCTAGTACAGTTGAATAAGTAGGAGATTACCATATTTCCAGATTCATTTTATTATGTACCTTGATGGTTGATTTCTTGTATTGAAAAAAATTACTTCTGAAGTTACTCCATAGACAGCTGGTTTTATTCTAAAGGCATGGAAAAATGTGGACATTTTAGTGTGTAACACATCTGTTTAGTAGCTTTAAGAAACAGAAAGGAAGGAAAAGGTTTCCCTTCTGCATCATTTTAATGTAACTAGTTGATATTTTTATACAAATGGCATTTTCTAGATTCAGTTGATTAATATTACCTTTGTTGCTAATTTATTAAAATATCACATTTAAAATGCTATTAATTACCCCCTTTCTTTTTCCCCCTCTCCTTTTTATGCAAGTCGGTATAACAAAAAAGTGCATAGCTGCTATCCATAATGTTCCCTATAGTGAGTTCTATTTTGCCTTGTGCTTTGTCTGCAATTTCCCTCCTGAAATTTGGCACAATATACATAAAAATTAGAATATCAGCCACTAGTATTGTAGATTCTGCCAGACAGAACCATCAATATGAAAAAGGGGGGAAAAACCCACTGCCTTTCATAGATCACCCTTCAACCATCACAGTGACAAAATAATTGTAGGACCAGTAAGATTAGTCAGACCACATGGGCACAGGACACCGAGTCTGCGACAGAAGCAAATGTGCTATTAAGAAAGCAGCCAAGTAAGGGCATGCTGTTCTGACACTTCGAGTGCTGCCTGTGAATATAGATGCCTTCTTTGAGAGAATGTCAGGGCACGGTGATTACCATAATTAAAACATACATATATGGCACATTTGTGACTGTTTAAAGTTCCAGCAGGTAAAGATTACTCACAACTGGAAATCTGCCACACTGACCATGGCTTTAAGACAACCACAGAGTTCAGGTTATAGGTAACACCATCTAAAGAAAGCACAGCTCTATGCTCAAGGGTTTGTTTGCCTCATGGACACATGCTGCCAGAGGGCATTTATGCCTGCTATGGTTTAAAAGAACAAACTCACTGGCTCCAACGAACTCTGTTTTTCTTACCAGGCAGCAGAAACTGAGACACTTTAGGTCTTATGTTTTATAGGGAAGCCAGAAAACAGTTCTCCCTTTGTGAAAGCCTAGCAATAAAACAGTCTGAAAAGTCACATTAATTATTATGCTTTGAAGGTTAAATTGATGAGTGTCTCATCAGTTAGTGCCTAGGTATATGCTAACTTTTAAAATGCGCTAATATCATAAATGGCCATGTGTGGTTGTATGTACCCAGTAGATTATAGGGGTTTATGTATTTACAGCAGTTGGTTAACTTGTTTTTAAAAATCCACTGGGTAACTCACTTCTTTGCTTCTAACATTAGCTTTTTGGCATAAAATAAAAGTTTTGTTTTAATAACAGACCAGCCTAGTAGG
Organism: Ovis canadensis; assembly: GCF_042477335.2. Lineage (NCBI taxonomy): Eukaryota > Metazoa > Chordata > Mammalia > Artiodactyla > Bovidae > Ovis > Ovis canadensis. The sequence goes on from NC_091260.1 coordinate 39,698,663, forward strand.
AGATGATGGTAGTGAAACACAGTAATTCATTTAATAACCCAGGTAAAGATATAGCTTTATTTTCTAAGAATGTGTATTGTCAAGGGATCTTCTAGCCTATTTTTTAAATAAATTAAACTTGGGGAAGAATTGTAGACACTAAGTTCAGGCAGCTACCTGCTTTTAAAAAAATCTTCTCTAAATTGTACTTTATATGAAATATAAAACATACATTTTATACTAGAATTTTAAAAGAAGATATTAGGGAGACAAAAAGAATTATTTGTTCATGCTAATTAAATGACTCATTCAGCTAATATTTTATATCATTAAATCGTTATACAACATCAAATATTTGTTATCCAAGAAGGTGCTAACTTATGCTAGGACAAGTTTCAAAAATTTGAGGGCACTTTTCTTGAGGTCACAATGAATTGGGGCTCCACCAGCATTTCATGTGTGGGACCGGCCCTAGTTATCTTGCAATTGCTTAGCTCCCTCTTTCCAGCTAAAGTCAGCATTTTCTGTCTCGAACATCTCCCTGTCTTTTCTCCTCTGGCTAACAGTTTAATCCAACTTCACAGGAACTTATTCAGCCACAAACAGGGGTAACACCAAGGTAGGGATTAGTTAGAGACCCTTGTGGGTCATAGGAATCCACAGAGAAATTTCCCAGGCTTACTGTCCTAGGATAAAATATACTTTTGAGGCACATTCCTCCTGGTTTCTCAGAGGCAATCCCATGGGCTGGACCCTACTTACCCACAGCAATACCCCACAGATTACCCTACCCTATATTCTCTTTTTTCCTTCCTTACACCCAACGTATTTTTCTCATTGTATGTTTTGGGGAGATGCCAGCCTAAGACATAATCCTTCACAAAGAAGGATTGTCTTGAATCTCTCACAACTATTGTATATCCTGCTAAGTATTCAGTTGATTTTATATGCACACTCACCATTCTTATACATTATATACACACACACATATGTATTTAATAAGTCTAGAATCTACCTACAAATAAGCAGATTTTGTATGTTTTCATATATATTAAAATTTTCAGGAATAAAATTATATATTTGAAAAAACTGGGAAGATTTTACTTAATTTGTTTTCATCTTCAATAAGAAGTTGTCAGCATCTTGGAAAATCTTGTTACCAGTGGCAGAAATTTATTTTTTGATCAGAACATTGTGACTATAACGTAGAGAACTTACTGAACAGGACAGGGTTGATCTATAGACCAAGTTAGGCAGAATTGACAGTTGTTACAAGGGAAATGGCTTCCCAGGTGGCACTAGTGAGAAAGAGCTCGTCTGCCAATGCAGGAGACATAAGAGACACAGGTTTGATCCCTTGTTTGGGAAGAGCCTCTGCAGGAGGGCATGGCAATCCACTCCAGTATTCCTGCCTGGAGAATCCCACGGACAGAGAAGTTTGGTGGACCACAGTCCATGGGGTCACAAAGAGTTGGACACAACTGAAGTGACTTAACATGCATGCATGCACAAGGGAAATAAAGATAGCTTGGACTAGAGATATAGTCATGGATCTGAAATAATTATACATGATATATATATAAAAATACATATGATATATATGATATCATATCATATATAAAATATATGATATATATATGATATCATATCATATATAATTGTTAAATATAACAATGTGGTTTGCACAAATGGAGTTTGAGCTGTCATTGAGATGCCCAAAAGAAGATGTTGGGTAGGCATCTGAATATGTAAGTCTAGAAATTGGAGAACAGGTCATATTAAAAGATATAAATGTCATATATCAACATCCTAGAGATGGTAATCAATTTTTACAGCATAGCTAAGATTGCCTAGGGAGAGACTGTTGGGTGAGACATGAAGCCTGTAAGGAGTTCCGAGGATCTCTGATACTTAATTTTTAGGTAGTGTTCAAAACAGACTCTGTTCAAAACAGAGAAGCAGATGCCAACAAGGCAGAGAAAACCAGAAAAGGTATAAACACAGCAGCCAAAGGATGCGAATGCCTCTAGAAAGATTAAATGTCAAATTCTGCTGAAGGGACACAGTAACAACTAAAGGCTCCACCATTGAATACTTCCTTTGTAAACTTGGGAAGTTACTTAAAATTGCCCCCTCCATATGGTCTAGATAGAATTACAAACATCACAGGGATATTGTCAGGATTAAATGAGATAGTGTTTGCCTAGGTCTTAGCAAAAACAGTCTTGATTTATAGAAACTTTAGCAAGGAAGAGGACAACCCTTGTTAGGTTTATAATGTCCCTATAACCTGCTTTGCACTCACTGTAACCATGAGAAACTGACTTGCTGTTTCCTAGCTTAAAAGGAGGGTGGCAAACCCAGACAATATAAAGTAATCCCTAAAACAATTCCAGTAGCTAAAAATTCAGAGATCCATAGTTCTTACAGAACCTAATTACAGCCAAACCACATTTATTCACCACCATCAGGAAATGATGGAATCTACATCGGCATTTTTCAGGTGCTATACGGTATCATGTTACTTAAGTTATTGTGTCTGCTTTTTAAAGTGTTTCTCCTCACCTTCTCTCTGTTGTAGTCCATGGTGATTTCAAGTTGTGATTAGGATGCCCGTGACTAACAGTCATTCCTTCTGTCCCACACAATCACTAATTTATTGCCTCTAATTATGAGGCTACCATCTTTTTACCATAGTATGACTTTAGTTTGGGGTAATGTGCAGGTTCTGTATGTAAATATCTAATGCAGCTATGTATTAAATTTTCACACCAGACAAATTTGCTGGTGGTCATCTCTAGTTAACATGAAGAATCGTCACTTCTGCCTTCAAAAGAACAACTTACTTTAGTTTATCTCTGTATCTTTTGTGTCCATATGAATCATCCAAGGAGCTTGTTAAAAATGCTAGTATCCAGCCTTTGCTGCCATAGAGTCTGATTTAGTGGGTCTTGTTTGGCACTCAGAAATCTTAATTATTTAAAGGCCACCAACATTATTCTGACATATATTGAGCACCTTGTGAAGGAGGTGTAGTGACTTAAAATTGTAGACTGTCTAACTAGATATACTGGATTTGAATTCTAGCTCTATCACTTACTAGCTGTGACCACTTAAATAATTAAACTTACTTCCTTATTTGTAAAATGAGGCTCATGACAGTAGCTATATTATAGGTTTATTGTGAGGATTAAATGAGTCAATCATGAGAGTACTTAGCACAGTGACTGGCACATACTAAGTGCTTGTCTTAGGTTGAGTTCCTTGGAAAGCAGAGGCTAAAATAAGAACCTGGGAGCAGTTGCTACTTTGAGAAGTAATCTTAGGAAACAAAACAAAGTGAGGGGTGAAGAAAATAGAAAAGGAAGGGGAAAAGTCCAGGAGAGGGTGAATTAATGGACTGGTTAATGACGTGGCCAGCTGGGATTCAACACCATGGGGGCCTCCTAAGGGGCACCATATAATTGCCCCACCAAGGAAGAAGGAGGCTGAGGAATTAATCCACCAACTCCTGTTCCCCACTGGTTGAAAGTTGCCACAGGAGGGAAACTTCCCTCAGTTCTGGGCTGTGCCTGTATGTGACTGATCTGTCTCCCTTGGCTTTAGAGAAAGCTTTCTGGCTTCCCTGGTGGCTCAGATGGTAAAGAATCTGCCTGCAATTCAGTCGGGAAGATCTCCTGGAGAAGGGAATGGCAACCCAATCCAGTATTCTTATCTGGATAATCCCATGGACAGAGGAGCCTGGCAGGCTATAGTCCATGGGGTTTCAAGGAGTCAGACACAACTGAGCAACTAACACTTTCACTCTGATGCTGAAAGCAGAAGCACCACTGGCGATTTGAATGGGTCCTGATGTTGTACATGGAGCGGAAATGGGGGTAGGAAATGCAATCATCACATGCATCTACTACAACTGGTAAACCCAAATGGCGTATCATGTGCTCAGTGTTAATCACTGTTATCTGATTTTAGACATTGTGCCAAGTTCTTTACATGCTATTCTATTTACTTTGTTGAAATATTTTGTGGAATTACCATGTCCATTTCACAGAAAGAAATAACACGAGAGATGAGCAAAAGTTGAAATGCACAATATCACACCAAGAAGAAGGAAACAGATTTAAAACTAAGTTGTCTTTCACCATAATTATGTCAGCCTCTCTTGTGATACTTCTAAACAGTAGTAAGAGAGAAGAAATAGATATATTCCCAGAATTTAAGTTGTCAAAAGACAGGAATGGCAACAACTTTGTATGCTTTGATTCCAAAAATTAAAAAAAAAACTTCATATATTTATTTACAAAATACTGGAGCATTGCCAATTCGGATTTGTGCTCTTTATAGTCAGCTCTGAGTTATTAAGGATTCGTTCAGTTTAGTTCAGTTGCTCAGTTGTGTCTGACTCTTTGCGACCCCATGAATTTCAGCATACCAGGCCTCCCTGTCATCACTAACTCCCGGAGTTTACTCAAACTCGTGTCCATCGAGTTGGTGATGCCATCCAGCCATCTCATCCTCTGTCGTCCCCTTCTCCTCCTGCCCCCAATACCTCCCAGCATCAAGGTCTTTTCCAATGAGTCAACTCTGCATGAGGTGGCCAAAGTATAGGAGTTTCAGCTTTAGCATCAGTCCTTCCAGTGAACACCCAGGACTGATCTCCTTTAGAATGGACTGGTTGGATCTCCTTGCAGTCCAAGGGACTCACAAGAGTCTTCTCCAACACCACAGTTCAAAAGCATCAATTCTTCGGCGCTCAGCCTTCTTCATAGTCCAACTCTCACATCCATACATGACCACTGGAAAAACCATAGCCTTGACTAAATGAACCTTTGTTGGCAATGTAATGTCTCTGCTTTTCAATATGCTATCTAGGTTGGTCCTAACTTTCCTTCCAAGGAGTAAGTGTCTTTTAATTTCATGGCTGCAATCACCATCTGCAGTGATTTTGGAGCCCCCCAAAATAAAGTCTGACACTGTTTCCACTGTTTCCCCATCTATTTCCCATGAAGTGATGGGGCTAGATGTCATCATCTTAGTTTTCTGAATGTTGAGCTTTAAGCCAAGTTTTTCACTCTCCTCTTTTACCTTCATCAAGAGGCTTTTTAATTCCTCTTTACTTTCTGCCGTAAGGGTGGTGTCATCTGCATATCTGAAGTTATTGATATTTCTCCCAGCAATCTTGATACCAGCTTCTGCTTCTTCCAGCCCAGCGTTTCTCATGATGTACTCTTCATATAAGTTAAAGAAGCAGGGTGACAATATACAGCCTTGATGTACTCCTTTTCCTATTTGGGACCAGTCTGTTTGTCCATGTCCAGTTCTAACTGTTGCTTTCTGACCTGCATATAGGTTTCTCAAGAGGCAGGTCGGGTGGTCTGGTATTCCCATCTCTTTCAGAATTTTCCACAGTTTATTGTGATCCACACAGTGAAAGGACTTGGCATAATCAATAAAGTAGAAATAGATATTTTTCTGGAACTCTCTTGCTTTCTCCATGATCCAGTGGATGTTGGTTTAAGGATTAGTTTGTATATAGCTGAACTAAATTTTTCTTATTTCCTCATTCCTCTTGGCATTTTGCCATTAAGTGGTTCCTCTATAGAAGTCTGGTTGTGAAATCCCAGCAGGTGAGTTTTATATTATAACTTATGGGTAGGCCCTATCTCAGTTTAATTGAAAGGAATTTGAAGATTATGGTATAAATGGATGAATTATTTTAGTTAAATGATCCTTGAGTTATAGAATTTCACAATTAGATATTGCCTTAAAGGTATCTAATTGGTTTAATTTTCTAATGGGAGAGTTGTTTTTTAATCAACATTTTTAAGAACACAGCCTAAAATGACAGATAAAATTATTTTTGGGGCTAACAAAACCCAGAAAACTATAGAAATAGCCTATCAGTCATTAACACAGCTAATGATTTTTAGCAGATATTTGTAAGAAAATAATTTTTATTATGTCCGTTTTGCACAAAAGACAATTCATGTAATGAAAGAAATTATGTGACAAGTTCTGCACTATGTGACTTAAAAATATCAGCTTGGTGTTTAATTAATATAATGAAGTGATATAATGTAACATATTCCATGTAAACCCTTGTATGTTCCAGCATAGAGTTGAAACAGTACCTCAAAAGCAACATTTTTTTTCCCCAAAGTCTATTTTGCTAAGATTGAAATGTGAAATCTCTGATATGCTGAGGAGTGATTTTGAAGTGGGACTGGGTGCTGTGCCTCCACTTGGGCTGAGCAAACCAGCTGTGATAGTTTTTCTGTTGAAGGGAATACCTGCTGGGAGACTAGCCTGCATGTGTTCCTTAATTTCCTGAATTATCATATCCTTATAATCAGTACCTGAGCCATGCCGCCATTATGAAGACTGAAACACTAGGTTTCAGGAGAGTTTCTTTCTAGGGGATGTAGTTTGAAGTGGAATATTTTGTTTGGCTTCTTATCACTCAATGTGTATGTATATGTGTGTGTGTATGTATGCATGTGTATGAATTTATACATATATGTGTATACACACAGATTTCTATGTTTGCCTTACCTAAGCCATGAGCCACTTATGCTAATGTATCATAATGAGGTTTCAGATCCCCAAATGGTCTTCAAGTAGTTAAGAAGAAATATTATCTCACTTAAGAAGGCTGAACCAGACAAAATATATTTGGATTATGCATACACTGAGAGAAGAAAAAATAGCATGTCTTATGGACATGCTGCAGGGTCCAAGATAATGAATGCATTTTAATTGAAAATGATATTCTTTTTAATTTAGTGATTAATTTTTCTTTGCATGAGAATGGATACGTGAAGTAAATTGATCCATAATAACCACAGTTTTGAGGCTCCAGTATTCCTTGTTTAATATTTAAATATTCTTTAGCTGCCATTTTATTGCATGAAGTCAAGCACTTCATACAGACATTATGAGCTTTTTGCAGTTAGTAAGAATTTAAAGTTTTAAGTTCAGAGAACAATGATTATTACTATTAGGAATACTAATTCATCTTATAGAACATTTTGGTAGGGTTAAAGAATCAAACGCAACTTCTTTTGTACATTTCAATTGCAGTTATTGATAAGACTAGGTTTATATTGTTTAAAATGCAAAGGTTTCAAGCGTGGGTGAGATGGAAGAGGGTGTAATAATATAGAAAACAAGATAGGGTGGCCAGAAGAGAAGCCCATGTTCAGAGAAAATTAAATGTTTAGATCAGAGCACGTTGGGTCTGAAGTGGCAAAGAGACATTCACGTGGAAGAATCAGCAGGTCACTTTTGCATGCTCTACTGAGCCAAACGCTCCAATTCCCGCAGGCAAATTAATCATGTTTACTTCATGTTTGAAGTGACCCTATGAATTCATAGAAAAAGAAAGTTCAAATTAATATGGTGATAAGAATCAAACATGAACAGTAAGTAGTTCAAAATAAAAAGTCTCCGAAGTGTGACCATCTAGCTTAGAATAGACACAGCCCCGATATAAGCATGACAGCAACAGCATTAAATTGTCTAGGCCCAAACTGTGCCCAGGGCTGATGACTCACACATCTGTGTTTCCAGACTAGATTTCTTTCTAAAGCTCACTGGATTAGTTCACTTAAATGACCATAGACACTTATTCTAAATATGCTGAAGGAAGAAGTCATACTTTCCCCAGCCAGCATCTGCTCGCCCTTCGTTCTTCATGTTATCTATAAAAATAACATCCTGGAATTTGTGCATTTTACAGTACTTATTTTTTTTAATTTTAAAAGGAGTATACATGGAATATTCCTTTATCTCTTTCAGTTCATTTGAAAATAGTCCTCAAATAAGACTGTAGTTTATAATGTCATTTTTTTAAACCATATATGGTTATTAGAGCTTGTGTCATTGGATTTAAAAACATAAATAAAATGTCTTATCAACCTCTTTTACTGTAACCACCCCCTGAACAAACACATCTCTCAGACCGAATTAAGTTACTCTCTACTTATGAGTAGCTAGGGGTGAGTGACTCTTGGTTCGTGATAGTGATATACTTCCCAGAGCATGTATCCACCATATTCAATGAACAAAAGCTTTCATTTCATACCTGATGATATTGGACACATGCTCTTCCGTGAAAAGTATTGGGGTGAGGTGGGGTTGAAGGAAACTTGTATCTGGCTTATTTGTTTGTTTATTTAATACATTTAATTCCATGTTCTACTCCCATAATTTCTTCTGAATGTGTTCGAGCATCTTATTACTTTAGGAGTTACAGAGTGCAAAAATTAAGTGCCAGGTTGCCGCAGTTCTAAGCCTACTTACACAGGTACCAGAGCAGCAGGTCCATTATTTCCCACTTTAAGCTTATTTTAATGGAAAAATTGGCTGCTACAACCAGACAAATTGTAAAAAGGAAAAAAGTCTTAAAATTAAACAATTGTATAATGAAGACAGTCCTTATCCAAATCTGCTGTGATCTTCGTTTTTGTTTTCGTGAGGTGTGATTATCATTATGGTGAAGTACAATAACTAAATTCAAAGACTGATGTCTGAGTTAACAGTGTTATAGTAAGTTTTAAATTAGTAAATATTTGTATTATAATGAAAATCTGCGAATCAATAAATGAAATTATTCCTGTTTAACACCTTGAGTTATCAATCTATCTTCCATTCACTTGAAAATGACAACCACTTTCATCAAGGCCTCTTGAGTTTAAAAATGGGGCTTGAAGGGTTTGACCAAGTATCGCATTCTTCCAAAGATTGCTTTTTAAAATTCCACATTATAGTGTTAAAACAAAAGCAAAAGTATTTGACATGTTACTATAATAGTCCCTATCTATACATAAGTTGGAGTCAATGAAAACATAATCTAACACAGTATCTCTAGGGTTGGAGCTATAATTTTACTGTCAATTTTTAAATCATTATTGGCAAGGGCATTTATAAGACATTAATGTTGAAAATTTCCCTAACCAGAGCATCAGTACCCTAACCAGCTTGTTGGAGTGACTGAGGGTTAAAGATGATACATGTACATACTATTCCTTCACCAGCATCTCCAGTCTAGGAGAGGGGGCAGTCCTTCTCCAGCGAAGCTAGTTTTTGTTTGGCTCCATTTTCCTAGCACATTACAAAGCCTTGGAGATATTTTCTGTATGTGCTTCATGTCTTTTTATTGTATTCCAAGAGCTTCAGTGTCCTAACACAAAATGATCCCTGGATCTCTTGCTCGTGTGACTGTTGCTATAGTAGCTCTTGTTTTCTTAGCTATACGTACCTTACTTCTTAATCTCTTTGCACAATACCATGCATGATATTGCTATACTGAATTCAAATTTGTTTTCTGTGTTCAACTATGTATAAATTTGAGCTGTCTTCTTTCTATTTTTTTTTAAAATTTAGCAACTTTAGCTAATTTTCAAGCTTGATTTTTGTTTTGTTTTATTAAGGACATGGTTCTTCCAAAAATCTAATAATGCAGAAAAATAAAAGAATACAATTGTCAACCTAATTCACTGACCACCCAGCAATAACCAGTTTTAATATTAGATCCCCTCACATATATGCACATTATTAATGTAATAGTATAATTATCATTTATAAATAATAAATAATAATAAATTACTCTTATCCTCACATATATACATATGTACAAAAAGGAAGATCAACAGGAAACAAAATTTAATATACAGACAGCAAAAAGAATGCTATAAAAATTAAATCATATTATAAAAGGTTTAAAAATAAAAAATTTAATATACCATAAAAAAAACAAAGAAAAGCTGAAGGAAATTCTATAACTCATAAGTGTTATATTTATCTTTTTGTATCAAAAATATATTGCTTCTGAAAAGATTCTAATATTAATATGTAATACTATTAAAAAGATGCATTCTTTTTTCTTTTTAAAAGCTACTTCTTTCCCAGTGGAATCCCTATAGATTTTTTGCATATTTTTCCACTGAGCGTTTAGCTCTTTGAAGCATCATTTTGCAATTGTCTCTTTTCCACCTTATCAAGGATGTAGGCCTTATCTCATTCTCCTAAAGGCATTTAAAACTCAAAGTCCTTGGTTCCCCAAATTTGTAACAGCTTCAGTTTGTCATTTTGTCCTTCACTCAGTTTATTTTGCTTTCAGTAATACATTAAAAAGTGTTTTAAAACAATTTAAAATACGCCTTTGTGTTTTAGAACATAGCTTTTTTGAATACTTCGCTTACTATATTGATAGAGATAAGATCCTCCATTGCATTTTCATATCAGTTTTGTTTCCCTCTAGATTTTGGGTCCTGTTTTTGTTTCGTTTCCTTGATTCATAAACTTGTTTGTGTTATCTTGTATTCTTTTTCTTCCTTTTGTTTTTGTATTAGAATAATCTTTACATTTTCAAGGTATTGACCCATTTCCTCAATTAAGATCATCTTTACTAAAGGTATCAGAGATACCTTAAATAATGTTTCTCTTTCCTGTTGACGAGCTGGTCTAGTCTTGTGATGGGAATTCTTGTCCAAGAGCCCTTTGTTTCTTTCAACTCACAACATCTAGTAAAAGACAGTGGATACTGCTCAAGCCACCACTTCCAGTTTTAAGCCATAGAATAGAACAAGGGACAAAGATTTTTTTTAAATACAAAAAGGCATTCACCAGTAATTTGATAAGAAATGTTCATGCTGCTGCTGTTGCTGCTAAGTCACTTCAGTCGTGTCCAACTCTGTGCGACTCCATAGACAGCAGCCCACCAGGCTCCACCATCCTTGGTATTCTCCAGGCAAGAATACTGGAATGGGTTGCCATTTCCTCCTCCAATGCATGAAAGTGAAAAGTGAAAGTGAAGTCACTTAGTTGTGTCTGACTCGTAGCGACTGCATGGACTGCTGCCCGCCAGGCTCCTCCGTCCATGGGATTTTCCAAGCAAGAGTACTGGAGTGGGGTGCCATTGCCTTCTCCCAAGAAATGTTCATAGAAGTGGCCAAATGACACCGTGGTGTACATATTATGGACCAAAACTTATTCATATCTTGATACAAGGAAGAAGACAAATGTGTTTTTATTTACTGTTTAGATAGAAATCAGAGTTCTGTTTCTAGAGAAAAACAGACTTTGGAAGTAATGACTTTTTCTATCACATCACTCTGATGAGAATGAATAGGTTCCAAGAGAAAGAGTCAAGTGCTCCCTACAACCTTCTATGATAGGTGCTGTTATCATCCTCATGTCAGAAGTGAAGGAACTAGATGTAGAGGAATTAACTTGTTGAAAATCACAATGCTAATAAATGGTTCAACTGGCACTCATTCCAGAAATTCTAGAGGCCAGGTTCTTAACACTGATATGATCCTCATCTTACAGAATGTGACTATTCCAAGGCCTACAAAATAATAATGAGAATTCTCCAGGTATTTTGAACATATTAAGTTACAGAACCATGAAGATTAACCTGTCATTATTTTCTAAATTTATATAATATGTGAGAAACCCAATGTTTACGCACCCAGATTTCTGCTTCCAAACACAAAAAAGAAAATAAAGAACAAAAACCAAACAAAAAGTCTTTCAGTTTTGATTAGTCAGCTAGAGTAAGCTTAAAAAGAACATATACTCAGGGGGGATTTTTTTAATGTACTGTCTTCAAATGATTTAATGTGTTTTCCATGATTATCTTTGATACTTTGAATAATTAACAAAGACATTTATAATTTTTGAAAAAGCTAGGATATTGTTCTTTCTAGATGATGAGAAAATTAAATAAATTTAAATGACCATCGACTGACTTGTGAGTGACTGTGAAGTCATCTACTTAGGCATCATTTGATAAAGGAAAAAAATCCACCAAAATATTTCTTCAGTTGGTTGATTGACAGTGACAATGCAAAACCTTAGTTTTACTTATAAGTTATAAAGATAATATCACTCTTTTTAATGGACATATAATAGTCTAATATGACCTTACTATGATTTGTTCAATCTACTCAGTATGGCCAGCTATTAGACCACTGGGTCATTTCTAGGTTTTTTGCAGTTGTAAAAAATGTTGAAGTAAATAACCTTGTATCTAAATTGTGCACTCAGTTGCTCAGTTGTATCTGACTCTTTGCAGCCCTCTGGACTGTAGTCTGCCAGGTTCCTCTACGTTACTTTTGTCTTTTTTGCTTGCGTTTGAGAATATCTTTGGATAAAATGCAAGAACTGGCATTCCTGGTTCAGATGTAGTCTATATGTACATACACATGTATCTTCAACTCAGGAGTAGAGAGATTTCAGCATTCTATGGGGTGAAACTTTGATCAATGGGAGAAGAAACCAGTAGGCAAAGTCTTCTCTCTCCTTTCCCCACATGGGCTGATCTGAGAAGCAGCTGTTTAAATGGGCTGCAAGATGGTCTCAAGAGATTAAGCAGTTTTGCTTGATCCTATTGCTGTTTGCTGGTCTGCTAATCCACCTAGTATTGGCTCTCTCTCACTTCTCTGTCCTATTTCCCTTTAACCTAACCCTTGTTCACTGGGGTTGCACCCTTTAAGAAAGTGGTTGGCTCACATTCTTCTTTTGGGGCAATCCTGTATAAGCAAGAAGACATAATAAACAAAACATATAAATAAAATACATCCTATGTTAGATGATATAAGTGCACTAGAGAGGAAAAAAAAAAACAACAACAAGGAATGAATAGATCTGATATTTGGCAGGTACACACTAGAGCAATGCAATAAACATTGTGCTTTGCTATTAAAGTTCCTCCTTCTGGACTGAGGATTCATCTGCACTGATGAGTATTATCAATAGGGTCTTACCTGAATCCTTTTCTGAGAATTGCCCTCAGTTGAAGAGAGCCTCCTTCCATGTGACATTCCTTTTCTAGATCAACCTGTATCCAATAAATGGTCATTGTGGGCTATGAAACTTGGCCCCTCTTGCCTCAGTTGTAGGCAGTTCCAAAGAGCCGTCTCAGCTTCAGAATGTGTGAGTTCTGCCAACACCTTTGCTGCAATTGCTTTACAGTTCATCTCATCCCTTTGTTCAATCCTGTTTTCTTCACTTTCTCATAGGTATTGCTCCTGTGGGCACTCGTTGATAAATTTTTTTTCATGCTAATCTCTGTTCCAAATTCTGTTTCGCAGGGAACTCTACATAAGATATTATGCCATATGAGTTGCTAGAATAATGAAATATAGATGACTCCTGTACAGTGGGATAACTTCCATCCCATGCTGTCAGCCATACTCTCTCCTCTGCTGCTCTAGTCTTGCCAAGTCCTCAATCAGGATCTCCAATCTCCCTTACTTTCTAGAAGTTCCACAATTCAGAAGGAACCTAAAATAGTAAAGTACAGAGTTGTGAGACAAAGTTTGAATGCAAATTTTGACTTCCAAATATTAAATTCTTGCAACATTATGTTTAGATTGTGGCATCTCCATTGCCACATCCATCCACATTTATGTGTAAATAACAATGTAAACCAACAAAAGTCACATTCTGTTGTATCTATGCAATTTACAGAATAAGATAAACCATTTTATAAAACCTATTGATGAAATTTTTTTAAGGAGTCAGTAAATATATGGATAAAATATATGGATGAATGGACAGATGGATAAATGGACTGATAATAGAGACATATTTGCAAATAATCATAATAGCTGTTCTTTTGGTTAAAAAGAGATCTTATGAACTAAGTCACTAAATAGCCAGCACTTTGATTATCTTTGTAAGAATATAATCTTAAAGGTACTCTGTTAAAAATTGACCACAAAATATCCCATGACATATTTAATAATAGCAAATTTTCAGTTTTCATGATTTAAATATGGTCAATATTACATAGCAAATATTTCTTGACTTGTGTAATGTTTATATATTAAGACAGTCAATGGGAAAATCCAGAAACACTAACAGAAAAGAGTGAGTGGCTGTGGATTTCAACTGCCTTTAAAATATATGAAGCCACTTCTAAGGTTCACTTTTATTAAGATTACTAATTTTAAAGGCCTATTCTTTAGAGCATGTCTACCCCAAATTTAGTGTTAAATTTAAATTAGAGGATTTTTTTAATTAAAATGATAGTAAGAGACACTTTAAACATATTAACACTTAATGTAATAAAAGTTGGCAATTCTGTGCCAGGCCTATTATTGTTAATATTTATCCTTTTTGAAATCCCAGAAATCTAAGTGTTTGTAGTGATAAGACTTTGCTTCTTTTGTAGATGCAAATTCATCATCGAAAGAGCATTAATAATCATAATAATAAGAATGGTCACTTACTGGATGATTCCTCATGCACAGCTATATAACTTAGCTTCTTTATTTAAAATACCTAAAGGGCAAGATGTATAAATTGATGCAAATATGAGATTTTTGAGACTTGAGGTAGTCTCTGGGTCACCCACAGGGCTAATTTGAAATTCATTCAGTTTTTAATGGCTGAGTAATACTCCATTGTGTATATGTACCACAGCTTTCTTATCCATTCGTCTGCTGATGGACATCTGGGTTGCTTCCATGTCCTGGCTATTATAAACAGTGCTCCGATGAACATTTGAATCAGTTCTAATGAGGTGGATGAAACTGGAGCCTATTATACAGAGTGAAGTAAGCCAGAAAGAAAAACACCAATACAGCATACTAGCACATATATATGGAATTTAGAAAGATGGTAACGATAACCCTGTATGCGAGACAGCAAAAGAGACACAGATGTACAGAACAGTCTTTTGGACTCTGTGGGAGAGGGAGAGGGTGGGATGATTTGGGAGAATGGCTTTGAAACATATATAATATCATATAAGAAATGAATTGCCAGTCCAGGTTTGATGCAGGATACAGGGTGATTGGGGCTGGTGCACTGGGACGACCCGGAGGGATGGTACAAGGAGGGAGGTGGGAGAGGGGTTCAGGATGGGGAACACGTGTACACCCGCGGTGGATTCATGTTAATGTATGGCAAAACCAATACAATATTGTAAAGTAATTAGCCTCCAATTAAAACAAACAAATTTAAATCAAAAAAAATTAAAAATTTATTCTTGGGGAAAAAAAAAGAAATTCATTTAGCTTGGAGTGTATGTTCTTAGCATTAATGTCACTGATTATTTTAGGTTAAGAGACAAGTTTATTTATGATATAATGACTTCCCTGGTGGCTAAGACGGTAAAGCGTCTGTCTACAATGTGGGAGACCCGGGTTCGAGCCCTGGGTTGGAAAGATCCCTTGGAGAAGGAAATAGCAATCCACTCAGTACTATTGCCTGGAAAATCCCATGGACAGAGAAGCCTGGTAGGCTACAGTCTGTGGGGTCGCAAAGAGTTGGACACGACTGAGCAACTACCCTTCTAAACACAAATGGGAAGATAAATTCATAACAGAAATGTAGCAAGGAAGTTATTGTGTCCTTGTAATCCTGATAGTGTCTTGCAGGATACTTCCTGGAATTAAACTTCTCTGGAATCAGCTTTCAACTGTAGGGCCTGAAGACAGAATGTAGCAAAGTCTGACAAGGCTCCCTGGAGACCACAGACGTCCTGATCACCATATGGCCTGAAAGGGCTTTTCACATGTTGCAATATTCTGAAGTAGGGTCTTCAGAATACATTGGCTAATCTTCAGAGTACA
The DNA here is from genome assembly GCF_042477335.2 of Ovis canadensis. Lineage (NCBI taxonomy): Eukaryota > Metazoa > Chordata > Mammalia > Artiodactyla > Bovidae > Ovis > Ovis canadensis. The sequence continues at coordinate 39,714,229 of NC_091260.1, forward strand.
TTCTTAATCTCATGAACCTAATTATCTGTAAAGAACAGTTTAAGGGGTGCTTCTTCAAATTATTTGTACTAGTCCATGTACTTTTATCTGGGGGCATATATAACTCTCATTATGCAGTGATTACATTTTAGCTTTGAAAATGTATTCTAAGAAGGATTAAAAGGATTATTCATCTCCATGGTGACCCATGCTCCCATTGTTAATCATAACACAAATGTATCTTCCTCATTCACGTTTTCAGTATACCTCAGCTTTCACATATATGTTAAATGCTCATGTTTCATGTAAGCAAAGAAGAAGCTGTATGGAAATACTAAATTTCCTGCTAGAGACCAATATAAAATTTATGTGAAATTACTTTTTAAAATTTTTACATGATGAAATAATTAGTATTTGCTCTCATATTTCAGGAACATATAATTGAGAAATGTGCTGTTGATCATACTTAACCTCACACTCTGCTCCAAATGCCCTTTCTTTGTAACAAGCATGGGCTCTGAGGTGCTTGTCCTTTGGGGATTTTCATGGCTGTTGTTGTGATTCTAGTTTAGTTGTCATAAACTGTGCTATGTGAATGAGGAGAGACTGGATAACAAATCATGAGCTCGTTTACTGAGAAGGGTGTTTTCTACATCGTCATGGATAGTCACAGACAATGACAAATGACCCTATCTCTTAATATGCAAATATTCAAATATAAAAAGAGAAAAAATCTTATGCATGTAATGCTTAGTTAAATTTAATACAATTAAAATGTCAAAAATCTATCACTTTAAGAGATATATACATGCAATAAATTATTTCTAGTAAACTTTGTTCACTAAAAATAAGTTCTCATTCTTGGGATTATATACTGAGCTTGGATGATAATAGAAGTAAAAATACACCCCCATAAGATAAAATTTGTAAAGACAAAGGTCAAATAACAGTATTATTTTTTTGCTTGTAATAACTTCTGAGAGAATAGCACTTGCAAAAAATGTTATATTAAAAATTAAATCTTCAGCTTTTTGGACTAAGAAATATGCTTGATAAATGCATGTTAAAAGTGAAAGTGAAAGTGAAAGTGAAGGCACTCAGTCGTGTCCGACTCCTTGCAACCCCGTGGATTGTAGCCCAGCAGGCTCCTCCATCCATGGCATTCTCCAGGCAAGAATACTGGAGTGGGTTGCCATTTCCTTCTCCAGGGGTTCTTCCCAACCCAGGGATCGAACCCAGGTCTCCTGCATTGCAGGCAGATGCTTTAATCTCTGAGCTACCAGGGAAGCTGGTAATTCAACATCTAAACTTTCTAAATACAGTTTAAATTTTTTTATTATGGTAAACATATATAATATAAACATACTATTCTGACCATATTTAAATGTACAGTAGCATTAAATACATTCACATTGTTATGCAACTCTTACCATCATCCATCTCCCAAATTTTTCACCTTCCTAAACTGAAACTCTGTCTCCATTAAACCCTAACTCCCTATTCCCCCTCCCCACACTCACACCTCTAGCCTGTTATCTACCAAAGTACTCTCTGACTGTGAATTTGACTATTTTAGGTACGTCCTATACATGGAATCTTTATAATAGTGGACAAGCCACAGGCAGAATACTTACATCAGAGAGCCCATCAAATGGAATATAGAATTTGAACAGGAGGACAGTTAGTAACAGTTCTGGAACTAAACTGCTGCAGACATCACTTAGACACAAGACACATTGTCCCGCCTCTACTCCTTTAAGTGAACCTTTAACAGGTTCATTTGGTAATAAGCTCAAAGGGGAGAAAAAACTTGTGCCCCAACTGCACTGTTCATTCACCTGTGCAAACAACTTGAATTCTCCTTCTTTTCCAGTGGTTTCCTTGTAATCTTCCCAACGTACAGCTGCTATATATAAAACATGAATTATAGTAGGGAAGATCCTGCTGTGTTGTGAATCACAGTGCACTCGACCACACTTCAGCAGGTTATGGGATGAAAAGAATAAAATGTCTGCAAAGGCCTTATTCCATCCCCTTTTCCAGCTGGTAAAGTCAATGCATGGCAGCTTCCTGGAATGCTTTATTCTGTATCCAGCTGTACTAGACATGACCCGTCCCATTCCCTTGCCATCCTTTCCTATACAAATAAATGGTGAGAGCATCTTTCCTTTCTTGAAGCACTGGGGGCCAAATCAATTGCCTAATCAAGTGAAAACAAAACATCTGTGATGTATGAACCGGAGGGTGGCTTTCTCTGGAGATTTTTATAAACTGATTAAGTCAGGGCACCACTAATCCTCTATGCTGCACTTCAGATGTTACATTGACAAGGAAGATTAGAGTGAAAAGATAATGGTTGTGTCACCAGTGTGCAATAAACAACCTGTGAAGAGCCATCAGAGGTTCAGAAATGTTCCCATTACAAATGTAAATGTGAACGTTAGCAACTGGGCTGGAGAGCACTGTGAGAGACGCCTGCCTGTGTGTCAAGGAGATACAAAGGAGAGAAGAGCAGAAAAGGGGTTTATTGTAATAACATAAGACATTAACCCCCATGTGCTCATCAAATTAAGTTTAGGATATATGAATTTCGTATGATAACATCTGTGCTACTTAAATATAGAGTTGTTTTGTACATTTTGAAAGTGCTTTTTAACTCAAAGGAATCCCCAATAGTGGTAGTTGTAAATTGGGAGAACAGTGCAAACACAAAGCCAAGTTCTGGAGAAAGTAATCTTTGGAGAAGAAAGCTTTGATTAGAGCTGCTCAGAGGATCCAAGTTATGCATTAGAAGGAATCATGAAATAAATCAAACATCAGGGTTGCAGTTCACACATGCATCTGTTTACGTATAAATCCAGCCTGAGCACATTTTGCTCTGTACACAAATTCCTCAGCCGACGAAGTTCATTGCCATGTTACTTCTGTATTTGAAGTTACTTTCCAATTTTGAAGTTACTTCTTCCTTTAATCTTACACACAACACATATATGAAAGGTGTTAATATTTTAGAAAAACTTTAAGCTTGTAGAAGACAAGAAAATATAAGGACAAAATGGCATTATTATAAAGAAGATTACCGGGTGAAACAGTTGCCTGCATAGTGGTAAAAGAATAATTCAGTGCAAATACAGTTTAAAAAATTCTGTGCTAATTTATAATTTTTTTCTGGCCATTAATATTGATGCAAACAGAAGGAAAAACTAGTATTGTTAGTATTAAGAACAAAACTAAAATATATATGATGGAAGATGATAAATGTTTTTGAAAACAACATATTTTCCTCGGGATAAAAGGTGATTATGGAATATTTGCTGTGAGGTAACAGACTTGAGGATTAAAAAGTTACTTTTTCCAGTGTCTGAAAACTTGACAACCAGGGGAAAAAAACCCATGGGTAAATGTATGATAACCATGGGCTTCCTGGGAGGCACAGTGGTAAAGAATCTGCTTGCCAATGCAGGAGACTCAAGAGATGTGGGTTCAATCCCTAAGTTGGGAAGATCCCCTGGAGGAGAATATGGCAAACCACTCCAGTATTCTTGCCTGGAAAATCCCACAGACAGAGGAGCCTGGCAAGCTACAGTCCACGGAGTCACAAAGTGTCAGACACGACTGAGCGACGGCACACACATGTTAACCACACAATGTGAAACGTGGTCGGAGAACTAGAATAACTAAGGTGGTGGGTTGTGGGGGGTGGAACTGGGAAAGAAAGAGATGAGTTTGATGTTAGTTTTTAACATAAAGCAAAATTATTGAAGAAAAGTTGGAAGGTGTTTCAGAGAGTAGTGTGTGCAAAACTGGATTCATGAGATGTCATGACTCCTTCAATAGTTCAGCGTAAGAGGCTCTCACAAAGAGATAAGGAATGAAGAAAAAATAAGGCTGCTTTGCAACCCTATGGACTGTAGCCCATCAGGCTCTTCTGTCCATGGAAATTTTCCAGGCAAGAATACTAGAGTGGGTAGTCATTCCCTCCTCTAGGAGATCTTCTTGACCCAGGAATCGAACCTGGGTCTCTTGCATTTCAGGGAGATTATTTACCTTCTGAGACACTAGGGAAATCCCACATATAAGCAAGAATCAGATCTGAAGAGTGGTGTTTTCTTGCTATGGAATTTGGACTTCTGATTGAGGATTTAGTATCTATAGCAAGTACTTTAAGATACTTGTTGAATGAACATGTGACTTTTTTTTGGTGGGATGGAGGGGCAGATTTTTGGTAACATTTGATTAGATTAGCAGTTTAGAAAGACCAGTCTGTTAGCAATGTGGACATTGAACTAGAGGGTTGATGCTTCAGGCTAGAGGAGCAGTTAGGAAGCTTGTATGATTTAGGCAAGCAGGGATGAGGCCTTGAACTGCAGAGGAGGGCATGGGGCTGAAGTGTAGGTCATTGACTGTATTGGAGATAGGATCAACAGAGTCTGTGCTACAGTACATTGACGAGCTCAGGGTTCAGTGCCATTTTACAAGTCAAAAAAATAAAATAAAATATGCTCATTCTAGACAGATGCAGTTCCTGTAGACATGTAGGCCAGAGAAAATTTTGTGAAAAAGGTGTCATTTCCCTCTGACATAGCACATGTGCCCAGGGCACAGGCCTTGAGGAGCGGATGGGGGTCTAGATTTCAAGCCCTACTGGTCATTGTAGCTGGACACCTCTGTGTGTTGCACAAACTGCAGAGTCTTACACAGCTATCTTTATGAGGAGGATGTTCTCAGGTTTCGGACTTGAATAACTTCATCACTGGGATGCAATTTGGTGAACTCAGAAAGTCATCCAGAAAAGTAGATGTTGGGGGAAGAAAAATGATTTAGATTTATTGAATTAAATGTGTCTGGGGACATTTGAATGAAGGTGTCTTGATTTCCATTCAAAATATGGCTCTGCAGTTTAGAAAACTGATTTGAAAATGAGTTTATAAATGGTAGAAAATACTGGGATGAGGTGGCTCCAATTATTTTCTTCAAGACTATCTTTGGGATGAGAATATAGCTAGAGGTGGAGTGGGTGAGCACTTAGAGATTATGGTAATTGGAATAATCAAAACAAAAAGTGATATAGTAAGTACTATAAACCTGGTATTAAGGGAAGGTCAGGGTCAAAAGGGTTTTAGGGGTTTGCACCTAAGAAGTAATTGTGACCTTTCTAGGCAAAAAGTACTTAGTATGATGATAGAAGCAGTAGGTATGCTGAAGTAAGTTTATTTTGTTTTTAGTTAGGAAAGTTCAGATTATCTGCTTAAAGTCCATTTTTCTTCATTCCTTTATATTAGTAACATATATTAAACATGTTTACTGAGCTTTGTTAATAGAATTTTCTCTTCAGTTTTGTCTTTACATATTTCAGTTCCAGCTGCATGATAGAACATAACCTTTATTTTGGAAAATAGAGCAATAAAAACATAAAATAATGTGGACATATTTGATATCAAGCATTTCTTCATAAATTCATGCATTTACTTATATATAGTACTCTACTTATTATTTATACATTTATATGACTTAAGAAGCAAACAAGTGTAAAAGAGCTGGTTATAGTCATCCTCCAAGGTGGCTTTCAATGAACCTCACTTCCTAATATTCACATCCTTTTTCAGTCCCCTCCCATATTGTACCAAGGTGGTTTGTATAACCAATACAATGCAGAAGAAATGGAATGTTACTTTTGGGACTAGGTTATGAAAGGCTCTGGTTTCCATTTTGGTGTTCTTTCTTGAATTGTATCACTCTTTGTGGGGAATGCTACCTACTATGTCATGAGCAGCCCCGTGATGAGGAACTGGGGACTGTCAACAACCATTATGATTGAACTTGGCGGAGGATCCTTCACCCTCAGTTGAGCTTTTCTATGACTGCAAACAAGCAGAGAGCTTCATTCTAACAATGTGGGTGCTCTTGACCTAGAACCACCCAACAACTCTGCTTCTGGACTCTTAAACTCCAAAAGTTATGTGAACTGTGATGTTTTGGAGTACTTTGTTTTACATCATGTTTAAAGAACTGATGCTTTCAAACTGTGGTGCTGCAGAAGACTCTTGAAAGGCCCTTGGAAAGCAAGGAGATCAAACCAGTCAATCTGAAAGGAAATCAACCCTGAGTACTCTCTGGAAGGACTGATTCTGGGACTGATGCTGAAACTGAAGCTCCAGTACTTTGGCTACTTGATGCAAACAGCTGACTCACTGGAAAATACCCTGATGCTGGGAAAGATTGAAGGCAGAAGAAGAGGGTTAGAGAGGATGAGATGATTGGATGGTGTCACTGATTCAATGGACATGAGCTTGGGCAAACTCTGGGAGATGGTGAGGGACACAGGAGCCTGGTGTGCTGAAGTCCACGGGGTCTCAAAGAGTTGGACACGACTTGGTGACTGAACAACGACAACTGTTTAATACATATTTGGATCATCTCTATTTGCTGTTTATCAATTTCCTTCTTAAAAAATAAAAGCACCATAGTTTGAAAGCATCAGTTCTTTAAACATGATGTGAAACAAAATACTCCAAAACATCACAGTTCACATAACTTTTGGAGTTTAAGAGTTCAGAAGCAGAGTATATTGTACATGGTTGTTTTTTTAACTCAATTTATTCTTTAAGATTGAAATAATGTATTTCATCCTCAGAATCCTAAGGTTTAGGAAATCCAGTTTAAGGATTCGGTTAGTCTACCTGCAAGGTCTTAATCTCTGTAAATTAGATTATTGATTTGTGCTTCAAGCACCATCTAGAGCTTAAGACTCTACAGAGCCCAAGACTCTATAGAGCCCTTCTGTGCACACTGGTTGTGCATGATTTTCTCCCTGTCCCTTCTCCTTCTGTCCAAGTTTGTCAATGTCACTGTCCCTGTGGGGTGGTTGTGGGGTTGAACAGGGTCGAGGCAGATTTCAGCTGATTCAAACACAGGAAAAGGGAATTTCCATATTGTTCTTTCCCCCTCCACTCACTCTTCTCTCTGGACTCTATTACCTTTTTATTCCTTTTCTCTTTTTCCTCCCTTCTGCCATTCCTGCCTGTTGTTTCTCCTCTCAAATTATATAATATTTTGGAGTGAGGTCAGTAGTCCTTCCTTGCTGGTTTTGCATTTTCAGGTGATCAATCAAAAAGATCATGAAAAAGCATTCAGCTATTGCCTTCTCTGGCTACTTTCAATGAAGACAGACACTTGTAAAGGTACAATCAGAGTCTTTCTAAGTTTTAAACCTCTGGGTCAAGGAAAAAACAGGCAGGCAAAAAATTTTTTATGTGGCTGTATGTATACAGTATAGATGTAGATATATACACAGATATGCACTCAGATACATATATATCTGTGTTATACATTTATATCTATGTAATTGATTTCAGAATATTTTTCATGAAAATATGCAAAACTTGTTATGGCTTGGTATCTTAAAATAACTGTACCATTCCATTTAATTTGAATTTATAGAACAATATGAGCTATCTAAAATTCTTATCAAGCTAACTGTATTTTACTAAAAAAAAAAAATCCTTTCTGAGTGGTGACTTGGGTTAAGTACAGTTTTTAAATGCTAGGTTCAAATCAATGCAAGTGTATCATGTGCAGAGTAATTCTCAATTGTTATAAAAATTATGTCCATTATGCTACTTGCTGGGATTCTAGTAATCATCTAAATTCCATAAAACTTAAAATTTTCAAATTATCCTCAGCAATTTAAATGTGTTATTAGGCCTTTCATGAAGCATTTTTCTTCTTTGAAGAAAACAAGCTAAGTTTCTCAAAAGCACTGCAGGATAAGTTATAAGTGACTTTCACTTGTAATTTGCAGATGCTGTAATAGGAATTTTCCTTTTACCACCATGTAAGTCCAACTATTTTGCATTCTAATTTGCAAGTAAAAAGTTGCTTTAAAAGTTGATATAGAAGTTTGTGAGGACTTTAAGAGATTTAAGGTATATCTTTCTAAGAGAGTCATAAATTAGGCATGAACATGAAGATGTGACTTCTGAAAAAGAAGGAAAAGAATAGAAAGGAATAAATGAGGGAACATACGTATCTTTTATTTGACATCTTACTTTGAAAAGCAGAAGATATCTTTAGGAGTTTGCCTATGTCATATTAAATAAGCATGTGTTAGGCTCTAACTTTACTTATTTTTTGTAAGAGAAATGAGGAAATATCAATAGACACCCTATGGAGGGAAAATATTCAGATTTTACCCTTGTAATTTGGCCATTTAGATATGACAATTGAGACAGTGAATGTCTCAGTTTTACCAAAAGGAACACTTTTGATCCTTTCATGGCCAGAGATATTACCATCTTAATAAGGCATACACCAAGGTCCATATCATTAGTGCTCAACATTAGGGAAAACCAATTTTCTTCACTAGGAGTCTTAGCGATTCATATAAGAAGACTAAATAAAAGAACATAGCTGCCACTTTGTTTTGAGTCTTTATTGCCAGTACAAAAAAACTGCTTATGGATTAATAATGTTTAACATTAGCAGCTCTTCAGTGATCACTAGGCTAAAAATCAGTTAAGTTGTTACCACCCTTCAAGAAGTAATTCGAAGTACTGCAATGACATAAATAAAAATCTTAAATTAAAAATGCCATAGCCATATTAAAATTAGGGAAGGCTTGAAAAAAGCTGACATTTTCTTTATTTAGTTGTATAGTTAGTTCACTGAATTTGGCAAAAAGTAAGTTTATTGTGTTGCAAGAGATGTGGTACAAACAGTGACTTAGGATTCAGGGTCCAGAGAGTGGAGCTTCAGGCCCATGATGACACAAAAAATACTTATACCTTGGGAGAAGGTATGGGAACCCCCCTCTCTCATTTTATTTTTTCTAAGATGGGGCAAGTAATGATATTTACCTCATAGGGGGAGTAAGAAGCAGATAGAGAAGCATAGTATGTATTGCTACATATGAATTAGTCTTATTAGCAAATAATTGATGTTTTCAAATTTTATTATTTAGTAGGATCCTTAGGATCACTAATGAAAAGATCATATTTAAGAGAGAGTAGATTTTTTTACTTTGCCTTATTGCTGTAGCTAATCAACATAATTAAAATAGTTTTCTATAGTTTGAAATAGGCATCATTTTAGAAAGAGGAATAATTGATCAGTCCTATTTATCAGAAATATAATTTTTGATTGCTATAAATTATGATTTATAATAGGAAAACAGTATATATATATATATAAGTAACAAATGAATATGTATATATGTATATACCTACATATATATACAAACATGCATATTTCTCATATAGTGGAGAAAGACATAGCTTTCCCTTGAAATGCTTTGCCTTTAAAGATAAACTGTAAAAATCTGTTGCAAGAAAACTTTCTAAAAGTATGGGCCATATTATATTAAAAAGAAAATACATGTGAATGTGGGCTGAAAATCCCCACAATGATAACCATGTTAATAATGACTGTATCTATGGCTATAACATGCAATATTTAGTAGCTGTGATTTGGTAGATTAACAAAAGAAAGCTCTAAATGAATCAATTAGGTTTTTAACAAAGGAAATATATTTCTGCGTTTTGTACTGTAGCAATTTCCATAGATGGTAGCAATTTACAACAAGGATTAATAATACAAATTTGAGCTTCCTGAAAGGGGTCCACATGCAGGCTGTTTCTTTGCCACACAGTTCTCACAAACAATAGGCAACTATTTATTACCTGACTGTGTATTATTATTACTTCAGCTTAAGATGGGGGCAGCAAGATCCTCCAAATTGGATATGGCTTAAGAGGCTTGAAAGAACAATGGTTCCAAATGATCCTTATTGTGTATCAGAAGTCATGGTATGTCCAAGGAGAATGTGTACAAGAAGGTGGGCTGGTAAGGGGCCCCAGGAGAATGCTCAGCATCACATCACCCACTGACATATAATTGCAAGGCTTTGAATCCAATCCATGACACAATCCATGGTGATTACTCTACTCAACGAAACCAAAAGACAGATAAAGAGTGCTTAATTTGCTTGTTCTTAAATGTGGCAATTTGCCTAACGAATGAAATTGACTTCATAAAATGCCAAGGATATCTTTTAGTTTCAAATCTGGAATACAAACATACCCCAGATCCCAGCGCTTGCAGCTATAATCGATTCAAAGTGAAGCACGTGAAGTAATACATGGCCACTATCCTACCAAAACAGGTCAAAATAAACAGAAGAAGTAGTCAGAACAAAGATGTGGCTAATAGGATAAGAGAATCGCAAATCCTAGTCAACCAAGATGATCTCTAAACACTTGCAGATAACGATACAGAGCTGTCGTTTATCGAGCTATTTTCTTTCATTTCAGCATCTCTCAATAACGTTTTATATTGTCTGAGTGACACTTGAATACAGTGAGGTAAGTACAAAAAGAAAGATTAACCTTTCTATTGTACATGACAGAAAAGTCCCAGAATGTAGAGGGGGAATGTATAAACCTGATGAGTAGTGCCGCTGCTGCTGCCGCTGCTGCTGCCGCTGCTGATAGTGTGCCTGAAGGCAGGAATTTTTCAGTTAAGCCCAGGGGATTATTCCTAGAGCACAGAGCTGAAGGTAGAGTAATAGCTGCCCAAGGTCATATTTTTACCAGTGGCAGAAACAAGAGTTTGAACCTGGACCTTAAGACTTCTAATGTTCTGTATGGAATATGCTCTCTTAAAGTTGACTCTGAATGTAGCTGCTCTTTGCAGTGTGTTCTCCACAGTTAACAGCCATGGGTAAGTCCAGCTGGACAACATCTTTTCTATAGAGATCCATCCCTGTGATTTTAAGGTCTCAGGAAGATGGGTGGGAAGTATTTATATTACAAGACTGAATGACACCAATCTATTATATTATTTTAGATTTCACTTTGCAGAGTTCAAAAGGGAATAAATGAGACAAAGTGCCTCTTAGAAAAATCAATCGTTGTAGGACAGAAATGAAAAGTGATGAAGATTTTAGAGAATGCAGCTTTATGTATTTCTTAAACAGAAAGAATAAGTTAAAAAGTGTAGAAGTGTAGAAAATAGGAGACGTTTAAGAGACTGATCATTCAAATAACTATCACCTGATTGAGTCTTAAAATTGGTGAAACTAAAGGGTCATTCTATCAATGGGTAGAATTTCATATAAACTGGAAAAGATGAAGCCCTCCAAACAAGGGCTGAGAACCAATGGTGGGAACAAATTCAAAATATTCAGGTGCCAGCTTTTAATTATAATCAGCTAGCAGGTGCTTTTTGCATAGGCATTAAGTGAATTTTTTAGATAAAGAAAAGGATGAGAAATTTGTGATTATTATTTTAAAACTGAGATCAGTAGTTGTTTGTTGTTCAGTCACCAAGTTGTGACTGGCTCTTTGCAACCCCATGAACTGCAGCAAGCCAGGCCTCTCTGTCCCTCATTGTTTCCCAGGGTTTTCCCAAGTTCACATCCATTGAATCAGTGATACTATGCAACCATCTCATCCTCTGCCGCCCACTTCTTTTGCCTTCAGTCTTTCCCAGCATCAGGGTCTTTTCCATTAAGTAGGCTGTTCACATCAGATGGTCAATAGATAAGCATCTAAATCAAGGACTGGTGACTTTTTTGCTGTAAATGTCCAGATGCCAAACGTTTTCAGTTTTGTGGGTCATATAGTTTCTGTTGTACCCACTCACATCTGCCATTGTAACTCCAAAACAGTCATTGACTCTGTGAAAATGAATGAATGTGGCTGTTTTCAGTAAAACTTTATTTACAAAATAGGAAGCAGACCCAGATTTCACCTGCCAACCCCTGAAAGTGAAAGTGTTAGTCCTCAGTCATGTCCGACTCTGCAACCTCATGGACTGTGGCCTCTGTCCATGGGATTCTCCAGGCAAGAATACTGGAGTGGATTGCCGTTCTCTTGGGATCCTCCCAATCCAGGGATAGAACCTGGATCTCCTGCATTTCAGGCAGTTTCTTTACCATCTGAGCCATCAGGGAAGCCCTTAACTCTGTATTAGTATTGCTTCTTATTAATACTAGGAAGCCAAAATTGAAGCCCTGGCAATAAGAGCATCTTTTTGTTTTTGTGCCAATTGTTTCCCTTTTAAATGTCCTATAAATATCAGCCTTATCTATTGATAAAGTAATAAGTATACTGAAAGGAAAATAATTAAATATTTAATATATCTCCTCTCCCTTAGTAGTAGATGAGGAATATAGTTGAATGAGGAATATACACTTAGAAGGTCACCAGCTCAAACCATTATTTCCATTCTAAATACATATCAGGATGACTAAAACCTCATATACTGTACTTTCTGAGTATTTAGTAGGAAATTAACTAGTAGTTCTACATCATACTTAGAAAATGAAATAATATCCATATGCAGTCATAAGGCAAAAGCTGAAAAGAAAGGAATAGTATTAATTTTCTCCTTTCCATGTGCTATCAGACCATGCTGGAGGCAGTATCCACCTTAGTTGCCAACAATACACCTAAGCTATGTGTGAATATATGCATATTTGTTTATTTATAATGTATAACTTTATAAAAAACGCTCCCACTCACATAATTGTAGAAATAACCAGTGAGATAAATGTGGTAATTCCATAAGCACTTTGTTTTCCTACCTAATTAGACTTTTGGAAAAAGTGGCTTTTGCAAAAATTTTATGAAGAAAACTTACATGCATTTTCTGAATTTAGAACTGAAAAAATTATCATCTTTAATCAAATGTGAAAGATATGATTCTAAAATGACAGTGTAGGAGTAGCAAGAAGTAAATACTAATGGCCTCTATTTCAAAGTATTGAAAGGCTTATTACTCTAGATCTGTTTTCTGTCAAATGCTTCCCTGTTCATTCTTATCCATTTTTCAATTTGGCATTCCCTTATGTTGCCAAAGCAGGTGCCTTGCACACAATAGCAGGAGTATGTGTTTCAAAGGGTCCCACAGGGAATCATTTATCATGCAAGATTACTTCATGACTAATGACGATCTCTGTAAACATTCAGGTGCTATTTGACTGCCTGGTTGGTGGTGGTCCAGCCTGGTGACAGTTGGCATGTGTTTTATCTCATCTCTCCTTCCACATTTTCAACATAGTCTAATGTATGTTGGAAAAAACCCTCTGGGATGTTATAAGGAATAAAATGATAAATAGAAGCTATTAAAGAAAATCACTACAAATAAAACATTGAATGTAGAACTTTATCATCTCTGGTTTTATCAGTGACATAGGAGGTCTTTTTGAGGCTGTATTCCAAACCTGAAATGCTGACTGCTGGACAGTGTAAGATAACGATAATCTCATTCCAGCCAAGTTTAGGATTGGGAATGTTGGCAGGGAGGAGAAAACTGGTTTAATTGATATGCTACCCTAGCCAAAGCTTTAAAGTTACAGATAGCAATACATGTGAAATGCTATGTAAAGTAATAACACTATATGAATATGAGATGTCTTCTGTATTACTGTAATATTTGAATCATATATTTTTATTAAATAAACATTTAAAATGATCTAAGTTTATCTTCTTTAATTATGATAATCAACTCTAGTTATTTTGAGCTCATTCAGCTGTATCAACAAAGGAGCAAACACAAAAGCCAAATGTGTTTCTAGACTAAACCAACACAAAATGTATTTTGATATTAGCAGGTGCAACATAAGAGCATACAGTTTATAAACATGCTTTAAAACTGATAATTTCACTTCTGAGCATAATTGAAGGTAAAAAATATTTTAGTAGTAAAAATTAGAAAGCTACACAATTTTGAGAAATATACCTAAATTTTTAAACATTTCAGGCTGCAGATAAATCACTATGGAAATATTGTAACCAAAACAGAAATGATCTCCATTACCATGTCCCTATTACATCCAGCATAGTTTGGTGACCTGAGCAAACCAATAGAATAACATTTTCAGTTTTTTACATTTTTGGTAGACAGGTTAGTGTTTTGCTACATGACTCTAATTTACAAGCTCTTTGTTTCTTCCCTTTTTTCATATAGACATTGGAATTACAAAGCTCTTTAAAATTTCCTAGTAAATAGGGGAACTATAGTTAAGAGCACTGATTTAGGAGTTAGACTGTGGACCCTTGCTCTCCTATATCAGCTATATCATCTTGGGCAAATGACTTGGTGTCTTGGTCCTTCAACTGCTTCAACTATAACCTAGGAGGAAGAATAGTGGCCACTTTTTGGGATTATTTTGAGCGTTAGAAATAATGCATGTAAAGAATTAGTAATGATTTTTGACACACAGGATATATTCAAAATTATTCTATGTTAATATTATTATCTCTTTTATTTATTTTTAAACATATATTCAAGTTATAGGGAAAAAATGGCATTAGAACTTGGCTACTTGATGAGCTGTTGTGTTGCAGGAATTGTTAAGCTCCCTCAGACCTGATTAGTGTTTGCTTCACTCACCACAGCAACTCTAGGACCCAGCAGAGTGTCTAACACTAGGGTGCATCAATACCTGTCAAATGCATGAACAAATGAAAGCCTTAATGAACTAGACCTCAAGGCCAGTGGAAAAGACTGAAATGTTTTCTCATTGGCCAAAAACAGCCAAGGAAGGGTCTATAACCTAAGGCCTGCTTAATCTCAGGTGCCATCTGTCACTGTTTCCTGTTTTGGCCTTGGAGCTTTGCCTTATCAGGGAGTAAATGTTCTAATTTGGTATGCATCACTTCAGAGTATTAGTTGTAAACTTCTGTGTTGATTTTTCCATCCAAGTTTGAGAACCTAGATTAAATAGGACATGACTTAAGATAGAAGATATGTGTAGATCTCCAGAATACTAATGCTAATTATAATAACACCTGTATGTATCTACTAGTATAAAGTGAAGTCGCTCAGTCGTGTCTGACTCTTTGTGACCCCATGGACTGTAGCCCACCATGCTCCTCTATCCATGGGATTCTCCAGGCAAGAATATTGGAGTGGCTTGCCATTTCCTTCTCCAGGGGGTCTTCCTGACCCAGGGATTGAACCCAGGTCTCCTGCATTGCAGGCATACGATTTAACCTCTGAGCCACCAGGGAAGCATATCCTCATGTAATCCTCATACAAATCCTGCAAGGATATTATCTCCATTGTAACATAGAATAAAAAATGAACACTACAAAAACTAAATATATTTGCTGAGATCCTACAGCTCAGTTAAATATTCACAGCACCACTAACTAATATTTATTGAATGCTGAGTGCCAGACATTCTTCTGTGACTTCTATATGTGTGTTTTCATTCACAATACTATGGCATGGGTACCATTATTATAGTTGGAGAAACCGAGGGTAAGAAAGATTATGTAATTGGACATAGGTTACACACTGAATAAATGGCACAGCCACAATTCAAATCTAGGCAATTTTACTCTCAAGCCCACATGCTTAACCACTGTAATGTGAGGATTGCCATTATGAGGTCAATATTTAAACTGATTTCTGTTTTATTTCAAAGCTTATTGTTTTCTTTTATGGTGCAACTCAACCTTGATGTCAGTTACAAATATGTTATGGACTTTAAAATATATTTATTTCCTTATTCATTCTGGGTATGGAATCTTTGCAAAGGTAATCTAGAGATTGACTATAAAGATGAGGTTACATTATTTAGTTTTCTTGTACACTATTACATTTATTATTTTTACATGTAAGCTGAAATTAAATCATAATGGTTAAAACTTTCAAGCATGATGGCATTTCTATATGGTCTTTCCAGCAATACCATAATCTAAAGTTAGAAATGGAGGTAGTGTTCTTTGACAAACTCCTTTAATAAAGAAACTAAATAAGATGAGTACATGACATAAAATTACATGCAACTTATGCCTTTTACATAACCATTGCACTTCATAGAAAACTGCCTCTGCTCCATCTCTACACATCACCTTGTTTGATGGACACACAATAGTCTTTTTATTTATAAATGTGGAGCTCTGGAAATTAAAATATTCTTTTTAGGTGAATGCTTAACTTCATTCACATGTCTTAGAGTTTAGGTTAAGCAGTAATTTAGCTCAGTTATAAATTAACATCTTTGTGAGACACCACAAGGAACTAAGGGAAATAAAGTAATATTGTGCTTATGAAAAGAATTGAAATCAAGTAGACAATCTGGGTTTGGATAAAGCATTTATATGTTGAGTTAAATTTTAAATTATTTAAATAAAATATAAGTTTCTCTCATGTTTTATAGTAAGATTAACTTTTTGAAATCCCAGTTCAACGATTTGAGAAGGGGGAGACACTTCTTAGCTAAAAAATTAAGGTTAAATGTGGTTTTTTTTAGGTCTTTTTTTTAAAAATGTGGAACATTTTGAAAGTCTATTGAATTTTTAATAATATTGCTTCTTGTTTGTTTACATTTTTGTTTTTTGGTCATGAGGCATGTGATATCTATACTCTCTGACCAGGGATTAAATCCACATGCCCTGCATTGGAAGGCAAAGTCTTAACCACTGGACTGCCAGGAAAGTCCCTAAATGTGTTTTACGTTAACACCTCAAAATATCTTTTAGTGTGAGATGGGATATAATGTAATTTTCCCCTCAAAACTGTCACTGGACATGTTTAAGTTTGATGAAATCAAGTTGGGAAAATCTTAAGATATCAACAATCAGTAAGAATTTCCCAATATAGAGCTTCACAGCCCAAAAAGGTACATAGAAATTTGACATAGGTTAGATACTTACATTAAATGCAACAACTTGATAAAGCAAGTTGTTATTAGCATTATTATTAGCATTCTGCAAATGAACAAATCATACGTTTTAGGTATTATAACTTCCAAATGGGTTTATAGCTAGCAAGTGGTGGAGCTGGCATCTAATTCTGGGCTCTCTTTACTCAATAACTTGAACTATTTATACCACATCTGTTGTGTTGGCACACCAAGCAACTGCATTCATTAATGATGTAAATAAAAGCCCTAATTGAGCATAAATTATGTGGTGTAAGTCAAGATATGTTTTTTTAGATGGGAAAATAAAATAAGACACTCTAGTTTCTGCTCTCAAGGAGTTCAAATTAAAGAAAAGAAAAGCTTCTTGAACAGTTACTTATAAAACAGTGATATCAGTGTAACCGCAGAGGTGATTACACTGTGGAGTGAGAACATAGGTGACGAATAAGCTGTTTTAAATGATGAGTTGAAAACTTTTCCAGATAGACCACAAGGGAAAAGATATTCCACCTAAGGAAAGTTACATGTAAATCATGAAGCATGGGATACCATGGTATATTGGGGAATAGCAAGTGACCTTTCTTGAGCTGGTATAGAGGCAGTAAAGTGAGGTGAATAAAATCAGGGGCTCTTTACAGTCACAACAACAATAGTTAAAAATTGTATATAATGAGTGTATTTCTCCCCATTTTCCAACAAACCCCAACAGAGTCTCTTTAGAGGAATATTAAAGGCCCTTCATCCTCTTCCCCTTCTTCCATACCCCAAGTAATCTCCTTTCACTGTTCTATTTGCAGATATTAGGCAGTATATACTATGACTCAATCATTCTTTTAAGCACTTAAGATATACCAACTCAATTATTCTATTTATTTTGAAACACTTTTAAACTTACAGAAGAGTTGCATGAGAAAAGTACAAAACAAAACGTCTTTACATGCTTCATCCAGAGGCCAGTAAGGATTTTGATAGCCAATGCTATGTGCTCTTTACAGGCAAATAAAATCCAGTTCAGGACCAAACATCACCTTTTGCCATGTATCTTTAATCTCCTTCAACATAAAATATTTCCTTTGTCATTCTATGACTTTCACAAAATGTGTATGTATGGATATTAAAGGATGCTATTTGCAAAATGTCCCATCATTTGGGTTTTTCTGCTGTTTCCTCATGATTAGCTAGCTTCATGTTGTTCATTTTTAGTCAGTATATTATAGTGGTACTATATTCTCATCACATGGTAAGATAATGCTTGAGAAACAAGATGCTAGCATAAAAATTTTCCACTAGATTTCATAATTCCGTCACTATTGGTGATTTGATTGTGTGCTTCACACGATTTACTAGCAGTCTGTCTCTATAACTGGAAGATGGTGAAAACACTTCAAGAATAATGGCATATAATTTACCTACTTGGAAACCTTATACAATTCCTGGTGTAGAGCAAGTACTAAATATGAAGCTATCAAATTCATCCAAAGAAATTGAGCTGAACTTAAGTCACTTAGGTAACTGTAAAAGAGCAATTCTAGAAAAAGACAGCAAAGAATAGAAATTGAGAGAGAAATGTCTGAAGAGTTTGGATTCAAAAGAGGAAAGTGAAAGGAGATAGGAATTTTAGGTCTTTTAGGGGAAGGTCTTGGTAAAGAAGGAATCACTTTGAGGCTGCCTAATTTACTTCTAGAGAAAAAACAAATACATGTTTTACTAGCATTCTGAAGCAATCAATGGTAGTCAGATATAAATGTTACTTTTTCATGTTCTAGACAAAGTGAAGGAGGAAACAGACAGAAGAGGCTCTATCTTGAAAGCAGTACTCCGTCTTGGGCCGGACTGTGGACTTTGAGCTATATGCCCAGTATCTATGGAAAAAAACATACCAACTGGAAAATCAGACCCCCTGGATGGAAGGACCCCAGGGCTCATACCTAGACTCTCCGTGCCTAAAAGAAAACCCTAATTATCTGTGTAACTGAATAGAATTATAAATTCTATTATGCTTCCTGGGGTATGACCACAGGCCTATTGACAATTGTCCACTGTTAACTCCCTAGGCTTAAGGCATACGAATCATGGGTTTGAGGCATATGAATCATGGGTTAACTTTGATGGTATTTTTCTTTTCCTTTATTCAGACTAGTTTCAGAGAATTTGAGGAGATGGGTTTGAGCACATACACTCAAGGTATATAAGGTTTTCACAAAACCTGGCTGGGGTCCTTGGCTAAGAGGAGACTCTGCCTTGGGCCCGCCGGTGTAATAAACTGCACTCCACTATCTGCATTGTCCTTCTGAGTGAGTTTGTTTCCTGGAATGTGTGGTTACAACAAAAGAAGTTGTGACAAATTTAGCATCTTGCCTGAAGTCACACAATGGAGTGACAGACGTAAGTTCCAAATCCTTTCATTCTAGTACCCTGATTCTTTGCAAGAGGGCTTTAAGTTGCATGATATTTAAGATCATTTACAGTTTAAAATTATATGATTAATGAACCTGAATGAGTTATACCTATGAGAACAGAGAAGAGAAATAGAGGGAAAAAACATAAGTCATAGAGATGGTGCAATTTATTATTCAAGGGGGCCTTTTAAGTTAAGATGAAAACCTTCCAGCAAAAATAGTAGTACTAGATAGAGGAAGAGGAGGAGGAGAGACAGTAAAGGCAGCTATAGTGTTTGTTATAGTTGTAGTAACTCTTGAGGGTGTCTGCTATGTACCATGCATTGCTTTATGTCATTATATAATGCACACTTACAAAATTTCTTTTCTGGAAGGAATTCCTATATTTTTAGATTTGGTACTACTTTTAACTACCAATTATTTTTATGTATGCCTCTGGCATTTGAGATGAGATGGACAAGAAGATTTTTCTTTATTTTAAAATCCTCTCCACGAAAATGACCTTTAGGGCTCTAGTTCAGTTTTAATGGCAGGCAGGATATAGCTGCTCTCATCCATGTCAAACACTCATGAATCGTTATTGTTTTCTCTCTCCATTATCATTTAGACAATCAATAAGTATTTAGCTTCTTTAGTAAATAAGTCAATGATTCCAAGCCTTCACCATTATTTGAACTCACTCTAGCTTATGTCTTTCTGGTAATGAGAGGATGACAAACAATCATATGGTTTTCCAGAAACAGATCATTAGTTTTGTAACAGAAGGATTATCACCTTTTTTATGGTACAATACTCTTTTGAACCGTACTCAAAATAGTTTGTGTTTATGTGTGTATACTATAATAAAATTGTGTTTAATGGTACCATATTGATATGTATTACAACCTTATCTCCTAATAGTCATTTCTTTAGTTATTCTTTTATGTGTATCTGCTTTCCCCTCCCCCATCCTCACACCAGTGATGGGGAGAAAGGTTCAGTTCAGTTCAGTTCAGTTACTGAGTCATATCCAATTCTTTGCAACCCCACGGACTGCAGCACTCCAGGCCTCCTTGCCATTGCCAACTCCCAGAGCCTGCTCAAACTCATGTCCATTGAGTTGGTGATGCCATCCAACCATCTCATCCTTTGTCATCCCCTTCTCCTCGTGCCTTCAATCGTTCCCAGCATCAGTGCCTTTTCCAGTGAGTCAGCTCTCCACATCAGATGGCCAAAGTATTAGAGCTTCAGTTTCAGCATCTGTCATTCCAATGAATATTCAGGGCTTATTTCCTTTAGGATTGACTGGTTTGATCTCTTTGCAGTCCAAGCGACTCAAGAATCTTCTCCAACACCATAGTTGAAAAGCATCAATTTTTCAGTGCTTAAAGGTAAGTGTTAGCAAATTCTAAATATAATAGAATTTCTAAAGTTTGCTTAGGGTAAAAACAAAGTGGATATTTAAACACAAAGTTGTTTTGATGAAGAAAAATTTAAACAATGTAAGTCATGTGTGGAATACAATTAGTTTTTGCTGCAATAAAACTTAAAGTTAATGGTATAAAATATAGTCATTTATTTCACAATTTTGTGGAATGGTGATTTTGGCTGGCTTCTGCTGGCTAGTTCTAGTCTGGGACTGGCTTGGTTGATCTCACCTGGACTAATTTATCTGTCTCTCAGTAGTTGGCTGTCTGACTGTGGGCTATCTGTTTTATAATGTCCTTGGTTGTGACAGCTGCCAAGATTGTGGTCTCTACAAGGTTTCTCACCTCTCAGCAGGCTAAGCAGGTATTCGCATAAAGGCAGAATTACAGAGACGTAGGAAGTTGCACACCAGTGGGCATGTGCTTTTCCCATTCATTATCATATCACATTTGTCAAACTGTGTCAGTTTTGCTATTATCCATTGGCTACAGCAAGTCTTTGTGTCAAGGTTTGTGGCCAAACCTAAAGTCACCATGGGAAAGCAACTGGCAAAGTGTGAGGATAAAGGGCAGATGTGAAAAAATTTACCATCTTAAATATGGTGAATGTGTGAAAGTTGCATACAAATGCCCAATAAGGACAGCATGTTTTCATTTCAATCCCAAAGAAAGGCAATGCCAAAGAATGTTCAAACTACCGCACAATTGCACTTATCTCACAGGCTAGTAAAGTAATGCTCAAAATTTTCCAAGCCAGGCTTCAACAGTATGTGAACCGTGAATTTCCAGATGTTAAAGCTGGATTTTGAAAGGCAGAGGAACCAGAGATGAAATTGCCAACATTCGTTGGATCCTTGAAAAACCAAGAGAGTTCCAGAAAAACATTTACTTCTGCTTTATTGAATATGCCAAAGTCTTTGGCTGTGGATCACAAGAAACAGGAAAATTCTTCAAGAGATGGGAATACCAGACCACCAGAGCTGCCTCTTGAGAAACCTGTATGCAGGTCAGGAAGCAACAGAACAGGACGTGGAACAACAGACTAGTTCCCAATAGGAAAAGGAGTACGTCAAGGCTGTTTATTTTCACCCTGCTTATTTAACTTATATGCAGAGGACATCATGAGAAATACTGGGCTAGATGAAGCACAAGCTGGAATCAAGATTGCCAGAATAAATATCAATAACCTCAGATATGCAGATGACACCACCTTTATGGCAGAAAGTGAAGAACTAAAAAGCCTCTTGATGAAAGTGAAAAAGTAGAATGAAAAAGTTGGCTTAAAACTCAACATTCAGAAAACTAAGATCATGGCATTTGGTCCCATCAGTTCAGTTCAGTTCAGTCGCTCAGTCGTATCTGACTCTTTGTGACCCCATGAATTGCAGCACGCCAGGCCTTCCTGTCCATCACCAACTCCTGGCGTTCACTCAAACGACGTCCATCGAGTCAGTGATGCTATCCAGCCATCTCATCCTCTGTCGTCCCCTTCTTCTCCTGCCCCCAATCACTCTCAGAATAAGAGTCTTTTCCAATGATTCAACACTTCGCATGAGGTGGCCAAAGTACTGGAGTTAAAGCTTTAGCATCATTCCTTCCAAAAAATTCCCAGGACTGATCTCCTTTAGAATGGACTGGTTGGATCTCCATGCAGCCCAAGGGACTCTCAAGAGTCTTTTCCAACCCCACAGTTCAAAAGCATCAATTCTTCGGTGCTCCGCTTTCTTCACAGTCCAAATGTCACATCCATACATGACTACTGGAAAAACCATAGCCTTGACTAGACGGACCTTTGTTGGCAAAGTAATGTCTCTACTTTTGAATATGCTATCTAGGTTGGTCATAACTTTCCTTCCAAGGAGTAAGCGTCTTTTAATTTCATGGCTGCAGTCACCATCTGCAGTGATTTTGGAGACCAAAAGAAAAAGTCTGACACTGTTCCTACTGTTTCCCCATCTATTTGCCATGAAGTGATGGGACCAGATGCCATGATCTTAGTTTTCTGAATGTTGAGTTTCAAGCCAACTTTTTCACTCTACTTTTTCACTTTCATCAAGAGGCTTTTTAGTTCCTCTTCACTTCCTGCCATAAGGGTGGTGCCATCTGTATATCTGAGGTTATTGATATTTCTCCCGGCAATCTTGATTCCAGCTTGTGCTTCATCTAGCCCAGTATTTCTCATGATGTCCTCTGCATATAAGTTAAATAAGCAGGGTGACAATAAACAGCCTTGACACACTCCTTTTCCTATTCTGTTGTTTCACATCCAGTTCTAACTGTTGCTTCCTGACCTGCATACAAATTTCTCAAGAGGCAGGTCAGGTGGTCTTGTGTTCCCATCTCTTTCAGAATTTTCCACAGTTGATTGTGATCCACACAGTCAAAGGCTTTGGCATATTCAATAAAGCAGAAGTAGATGTTTTTCTGGAAATCTCTTGGTTTTTCAAGGATCCAGTGGATGTTGGCAATTTGATCTCTGGTTCCTCTGCCTTTTCTAAAGCCAGCTTGAACATCTGGAAGTTCATGGTTCACATATTGCTGAAGCATGGCTTGGAGAATTTTGAGCATTACTTTACTAGTGTGTGAGATGAGTGCAATTGTGCAATAGTTTGGTCCCATCACTTCATGGCAAATAGATGAGGAAACATTGGGAATAGTGACAAACTTTATTTTGGGAGCTCCAAAATCACTGCAGATGGTGACTGTAGCCATGAAATTAAAAGATGCTTGCTGCTTGGAAGAAAAGTTATGACCAACATAGACAGAATATTAAAAAGCAGAGACTTTATTTTGCCAACAATGGTCCGTCTAGTCAAAGCTATGGTTTTTCTAGTAGTCATGTATGGTTGTGACAGTTGGACTATAAAGAACGCTGAGTGCCAAAGAACTGATGCTTTTGAACTGTGTTGTTGGAGAAGATTCTTGAGAGAATGGGGAATGGGAAGTTTTTGAGAGAATCTGCATGGGGATCCACCCAATCCATCCTAAAGGAAATTAGTCCTGAATATTCATTGGAAGGACTGATGCTGAACCTGAAACTCCAATACTGTGGCCACCTGATGCCAAGAACTGACTCTTTTGAAGAGACCCTGGTGCTGGGAAAGATTGAAGGCAGGATGAGAAGGGGACAGCAGAGGATGAGATGGTTGGATGGCATCACCAACATAATGGACATGAGTATGAGCAGCCTGTGAGAGTTGGCGATGGACAGGGAAGCCTGGGGTCTGCAGTCCATGGGTTTGCAAGGAGTCGGACACAACTGAGTGACTGAACTGAACTGAACTGTTGTATACAGCTAAAAGTTTCAGTATTTCAGAAATGATGGGTAAGGTACATTTTAATGTTTTGGTAAATTAAGAGGTGATTTTTTTTAATCTCCCTTTCATCATTTTTCTGGGAATCTGCAACTATTACAGACTAAAATGTTCTAAGAACTGCTTTGATGTATCAATATTTAGGCATTGTTGAGACAGATCCTAGAAGTGGTTGAGAGTCTGTATTTAAAGCTTACCAGAGGGAACAACTGAATGAGGGTAAAATTGGTTGAGTATACCCTTTGTACCAGGACAACAGTGAGTCACAGGAGACGAAGAGTTGTCTTGATCACCAGTGAAGAAGCTTTCATAAGGGGATGTCATTGTACTGAACCCAAACTTAAAGAGACACTCCCATGATACATATCAAAAACAGACTTGTAGCCAACAAACATACAGGCAACACTTAGACAAAGGATAGTTTTGTCCACACACACTAGTATCCAAGAGATTATAAACTCTCCTCTGTAATATGAGATTGAGTAATCTGTATCCATCCAATCTACATCCAGAAGTTATCTTGGAAAGGAAAAGAGGAATGGAAGACTTAAAAATTTGTTCCTATTGACATATTAGAGGGAGAATGACAAAAAAATTTAAGATGGCATTTAATTTTTTAGATGAGACTAAATTTCAAACTGAATAAAACATTAATTCTCATAACCCTTAACTATAATCTGGTGAAGAAGATGAGAGAACATATGAAAATAAAATTATACTGTGAAGAAGTCTGGGTGCTAAAGAACTGATGTTTTTGAATTCTGGTGCTAGAGAAGACTCTTTAGAATCCCTTGGACTTCAAGGAGATCCAACCCATCAGTTCTAAAGGAAATCAACCCTGAATAGTCACTGGAAGTACTGAATGCTGAAGCTGAAGCGCCAATACTTTGGCCACTTGTTGTGAAGAGGATCAGTTCAGTTCAGTTCAGTCGCTCAGTCGTGTCCGACTCTTTGAGACCCCATGAATCGCAGCACACCAGGCCTCCCTGTCCGTCACCAACTCCTGGAGTTCACTCAGACTCAAGAGTACACTCAGACTCACGAGTTCACTCAGACTCATGAGTTCACTCAGACTCCATCGAGTCAGTGATGCCATCCAGCCATCTCATCCTCTGTTGTCCCCTTCTCCTCCTGCCCCCAATCCCTCCCAGCATCAAAGTCTTTTCCAGTGAGTCAACTCTTCTCATGAGGTGGCCAAAGTACTGGAGTTTCAGCTTCAGCATCATTACTCATTGGGAAAAACCCTGATGCTGGGAAACACTGAAGGCAAAAGGATAAAGGAGCAGCAGAAGATGAGATGGCTGGATGGCATCATGGACTCAATGGACATGAGTGTGAGCAAACTCTGGGAGGTAGTGAAGGACAGGAGAGCCTGGTGAACTGCAGTTCATGGGCTCACAAGGAGTTGGACACAACTTAGCAACTGAACAACAGCAGCAGTAACAACTATATGTCAGAATTTTGGTACTGGTAAATACTGAGACTCAAATACATCACCATTTTATGATTTTTAATCAATATGTTATGTGCACCTATTCCTTTAACTATCATTTGCAATTACTTTACTTTTTTCCACAGATGAGATACTTGTGGTATAACATAAATAAAATATTTACACACTAATTTCACTCCTCAGAGACTATATATAAAGAGTAATAGCCAGTTTTCTGACTTAAATAAATTGGATAAATGATAGTACCACTTACTGAGAAGGTGGTGCTAGTGGTAAAGAACCCCCGTTTACAGGAGATGTAGGAGATGCAATTCAATTCCTGGGTCAGGAAGATCTCTGGAAAAGGAAATGACAACCTGTTCCAGTATTCTTGTCTGGAAAATCCCATGGACAAAAGAGACTGATGGACTACAGTCCATGGGATTGCAAAAAGTCGGGCATAACTGAGGTCTCACACACACACACACACACACACACACACACACACACACACAGAAAGTAAAGCAAAAGCATATGATATTTGGATGATCTGTGTTTACAAGTTCAATTTTAGATGTATTGAGTTTGAGGGGCTTGAGTCATCCAATAGGAAATGTCATATGGGCTACTGGATTTATACTTCAAAAATGTAAGGATGGGGTTCTATTCACAGGATTAAAAAATGATTTCTCTTCAAGATTTGCATTTATTTAGACTTAAGTGGTTTCATCAAGAACAGTGAAATGATAAATGCTTTTTTTAAAATTTTTTTTAATTTTTTATATATATATTTTTATTTTTTAAATTTTAAAATCTTTAATTCTTACATGCATTCCCAAACATGAAGCCCCCTCCCTCCTCCCTCCCCATAACATCTTTCTGGGTCATCCCCATAATTTCCAGGAGTACACTAGTGCAGAATTCAGTGCTTTTCCCAGAAATAAACCCATGCACCTATGGGTACCTTATTTTTGACAAAGGAGGCAAGAATATACAATGGGGGCAATGACAGCCTCTTCAATAAATGGTGCTGGAAAAACTGGACAGCTGCATGTTAGAGAATGAAAAATGAACACGTCCTTACACCATACACAAAGATAAACTCAAAATGGATTAAAAACCTAAGTGTAAGACCAGAAACTATAAAGCTCTTAGAGGAAAACATAGGCAGAACAATTGATGACATATATCAGAACAAGGTCCTCTGTAACCTATCTCCTAAAGTAACAGAATAAAACAAAAGTATACAAGTGGGACCTGATTAAACTTAAAAGCTTTTGCACAGCCAAGGAAACTAGAAGCAAGGTGAAAAGACAACCCTCGGAATGGGAGAAAATAATACCAAATGCAACAACTGACAAAGGATTAATTTCCAAAACATACAAGCAGCTCATACAACTCAAAACCAGAAAAACGAACAACCGAATCAAAAAGTGAGAAAAGATCTAAGCAGACGTTTCTCCAAAGAAGACGTACAGATGAGTAACAAATACATGCAAAGATACTCAACATCGCTCATTATTAGAAAAATGCAAATCAAAACTACAATGAGATATCACCTCACTCTGGGCAGAATGGCCATCATCAAAAAGTCTAGAAACAATAAATGCTGGAGAGGGTGTGGAGAAAAGGGAACACTCTTGCACTGTTGGTGGGAATATAAATTGATGCAGCCACTATGGAAGACGGTTTGGAGATTCCTTTAAAAACTTGGAATAAAAACACCATGTTACCCAGCAATCCCACTCCTAGGCATATACCCTGAGGAAACCAAAATTCAAAAAGACACATGCATCCCATTGTTCACTGCAGCACTATTTACAATAGCTAGAACATGGAAGCAACCCAGATGTCCATCAACAGATGAATCGATAAAGAAGCAGTGGTGCCTATACACAATGGAATATTACTCTGCCATAAAAAAGGAACTCATTTGAGTCCATTCTGATGAGGTGGATGAACTTAGAACCTATTATACAGAGTGAAATGAGTCAGAAAGAGAAAAATAAATATATTCTAACACATATGTACAGAATCTAGAAGAATGGTCCTGAAGAATTTATTTACAGGGCAGTGATGGAGAAACAGATATAGGGAACAGACTTGTGGACATGGGGAGAGGGGAGGAGAAGGTGAGATGTATGGAAAGAGTAACATGGAAACTTATATTACCATATGTAAAATAGATAGCCAACAGGAAATTGTGGTATGGTTCAGGAAACTCAAACAGGGGCTTTGTATCAACCTAGAGGGGTGGGATGGTGAGGGAAATGGGAGGGAGTTTCAAAAGGGAGGAGATATATGTATACCTATGGCTGATTCATGCTGAGGTTTGACAGAAAACAACACAATTCTGTAAAGCAATTATCCTTCATATAAAAAAAATAAGTTCAGTGCTTTTGTCTTTTTGTTAGATAATTGAATCATATATGCCTTTAAGGTATGTCTTTTTTTATTGATTTTTGTTGTTGTGGTTGTTCAGTTCATTGCTTACTAATATTTCTTCCTTGGATTCCATGCCCTCTAACCATAGGCCCTTGGACTAGCTACACCCACCCCATCCTTCCAAATCTTTCCTTCCATTCTCTATTATTAAACATAGCTTTTAGATTTCTCCCGGAATACTTACTACTTTCCTAATGGAGATGATGTTCCTTATTACTCAGAGCATGGTACTTTTCTTTAGGGGCATTTACCATCCTTGCAGTGTTATTCTCTTTGTGTTTATTTGGCTAATACCTTACAACCTCTTAAGAATGTTGAATTTGCATTGGTCTACTTCAATACCCAATTCAACTTCTGACACATAGTAGTGCTCAGTAAATATTTGGGAAAGAAAACCTAAGTGAATCAATTAGAGAATAGTTGTTAAAATGTAAAGTGTTTAAGTAAAGTACTTAAAAAATTCACTTGATTATTCATAATTTTTCCTATACATGAGAACTACTTATATTGTTAGATCTCTCTGTTAAGAATGCTGGCTTTAAAATATGATTTTTCAAGGGCTCTTTCTCAAATGTACTTAAGTCTTTGTCTTATTTCATGGGGAAAACTAAAATTATGTTCATCTTTTCTTGTTTACTTGGAGTCATGAGCATGCTTAACTATACTGTATATTATTAGAGTGGTATTTACCTTTGGTGTTTTTCTCAGGCATCCTTTAAATCTAATGTATCATTCTTTCATGTGTCACATTCCACCTCTGCTCATAGACTCTTTGACTCTAACCAGCTTTTCTTCCCATCCCTTAAATTGTTCTTCTCATCTACTGTTGTCAAGGAAACAAACCAATCAAGCTTTAAAAAAAATAGTTAAAATATGAGCCAACAAAGAACTGAATATAACTTTTAGGACTGCAGTAGAAAATATTAAAGCATGACAAACTTGTCACTTATATTTGAATTTCAAGATTTATTAAGGGCATTGCTTTTTCTCCAACCCAAACCCTCCAGAATTTCTTCTCAAAAGGAAAATGATGCAGATGTGGTTAGGTGGATATTACCTGTAATAAGTCTATCTGTTTGGACCATGAGAACATGATCCAGACATCCCTTCATGTATGGCATCATGAATTCAAATTGAAGATAGTAAACAACTTTGTGAGTATAAGCTGCTGAAACCCAAACCTATAGATATGTACCACATCTGATATAATGCATGTTCTGGAACTAAGAGCTTGAGCTCTCAATTCAGGACATGTATCCTAATTTTTATAAAGGTTTTAATAATTTTTCAAGTCTTATTTTCAGAGAAGTACAAAATTCAAGAGCTAGTATATCTGGAATGGATTCTCACATATCTTTGTATGTATGAATGCCCACAGGTGATCCTACTGTGTGGGTGGATCAGGAAAAAGCATTACCAACCAGACAACTGCTGAATTTCTAAATGTCTACAGTGTAATTTCACCCTACACTTTCATTCTTGGCTCTGAAATAATCAGCACTACTGCACTGTGGTGAAAATCTCTCTGGCACTCATAGATGTTGGGTTGAATATTTGCCAAGGGTAATGCAGAGGACTTTATTCCACACATTTATGAATTTATACTCAGTGTATTAGAGTCAGACTTCCCAGGTGGCTCAGTGGTAAAGAATCTGCCTGTCAGTGCCAGAGATGCAGGGGACATGAGTTTGACTCCTGGGTCAGGAAGATCCCTGGAGAAGGAAATAGCAACCCACTCTGGTATTCCTGGCCTGGGAAAAAAATCATGGACAGAGGAGCCTGGCAAGCTACAGTCCATAGGGTCACAAAGAGTTGTACATGGCTGAACAACTGAACATACACACACATGTTAGAGTCAGTTATGTCAGTCATAACATAACATTCTGTTATGTCAACTTTAGAACTTTGATCAGTTATAGGGCTACCATATAATCTGTCATTTATATTAACCTCTTAAATTGGGGAAACAGACAGTTTAAATCTCTCAAGTCCAGCTCTAGGAAGTAAATAGATTTATGTACGACAATAATGTTGAGAATATAAAGGAAAGTATAGCTAAATTAGGATGTTTTCTAAATGAACAGACAAGGTAGATTAGAGAAACCTTTTAAAGCACCATGGAAAGCATTGTCTATGATTGAGATGTTCAGTACTGATCAACATCTACATCTTTATCTGGAAAACTTCAGCTCAGTCTATGCTACTAATTAATTCAGGCGTGATGATATATGATTTGATTTATTGCGTATACTCATGATAACATGAATCAATTTGGGGAGAGAAGGACTAAGCTTTATATCTTTTTTAGCACCCTATTTATTTTACATTTTAATGTAACAGAATTATTTTTATTATTTAATTAAATTTTACATTAACACAATAAGCACAGAAATCAAAATGATATGTCCATGACATTTGCCAGGCAAGAATACTGGAGTAGGTTGCCATTCCCTTCTCCAGGGGATCTTCCCCACCCTGGGCTTGAACCACATCGTTATGTCCCCTGCCTTGGCAGGTGGGTTCTTTCCATTAGTGCTACCTGGGAAGCCAAAATTATTTTAATGTGTATTATTACAATATTCTATCAGTAAGGTGAATCATTGGCTTCCCAGGTACACAATGGTAAAGAATCTGCCTGCCAAGGCAGGAGACACAAGAGAGGTGGGTTAGATCGCTGGGTTGGAAAGATCCCCTGGAGGAAGAGATGGCAACCCACTCCAGTATTCTTGCTTGGAAAACACCATTGCCAGAGGAGCCTGGTGAGCTGCAGTCCATGGCGTCGCAAAGAGTTGGACATGACTGAGCATGCACGCAAGGTGAATCAGAGTCTAAACCTTCTGAATTCACATTCAGTCTCTACTTACATGCTCTGTGATTATGAGCTAGTTACTTAATTGTTCTATATTTTGATTTCTCATACATAAAATAAGTACAAATATAATGATAACTTACAGGTTACAATGAGTATTAAATAAGTGTCTATTTATAAAATACCTACCACCTAATTAAATAACTAACAAATATTAAGTAGTTGTTATAGTAGTACTAGTGCTAACACCACAGTTCTAATTGGAATTGAGATGAATTAGTTAACTAATAGAGGAGACAGATAACAAATAAGGAAATAAATGATAAACAGGCAAATTCCAGATTTTGGAGAGCGTCCAAGGAGCGGTGGCTGCGTGGGTGCAGGAGCGCCTAGAGGAGCTATTCCATGTTCAAGGTCAGGAGGGGTGGAGGTGAGGAGATACCCCTCATCCAAGGTAAGGAGCAGTGGCTGTGCTTTGCTGGAGCAGCCGTGAAGAGACACCCCACGTCCAAAGTAAGAGAAACCCAAGTAAGATGGTAGGTGTTACCAGAGGACATCAGAGGCCAGACATACTGAAACCATAATCACAGAAAACTAGTCAATCTAATCACACTAGGACCACAGCCTTGTCTAACCCAGTGAAACTAAGCCATGCCCTGTAGGGCCACCCAAGAAGGTGGGTCATGGTGAAGAGGTCTGAAGGAATGTGGTTCACTGGAGAAGGGAATGGCAAGCCACTTCCGTATTCTTGCCTTGAGAACCCCATGAACAGTATGAAAAGGCAAAATGATAGGATACTGAAAGAGGAACTCCCCAGGTCAGTAAGTGCCCAATATGTTACTGGAGATCAGTGGAGAAATAACTCCAGAAAGAATGAAGGGATGGCGCCAAAGCAAAAACAATACCCAGTTGTGGATGTGACTGGTGATAGAAGCAAGGTGCAATGCTGTAAAGAGCAATATTGCATAGGAACCTGGAATGTTAGGTCCATGAATCAAGGCAAATTGGAAGTGGTCAAACAGGAGATGGCAAGAGTGAATGTCGACATTCTAGGAATCAGTGAAATAAAATGGACTGGAATGGGGGAAATTAACTCAGATGACCATTACATCTACTACTGCAGGCAGGAATCCCTTAGAAGAAATGGAGTAGCTGCCATGGTCAACAAAAGACTCCAAAATGCAGTACTTGGATGCAATCTCAAAAACGACAGAATGATCTCTGTTTGTTTCCAAGGCAAACCATTTAATATCACAGTAATCCAAGTCTATGCCCCAAGGAGTAATGCTGAAGAAGCTGAAGTTGAATGGTTCTATGAAGACCTACAAGACCTTTTAGAACTAACACCCCCCAAACATGTCCTTTTTGTTATAGTGGACTGGAATGCAAAAGTAGGAAGTCTAGAAATACCTGGAGTAACAGGCAAATTTGGCCTTGGAACACAGCATGAAGTGGGGCAAAGGCTAATAGAGTTTTGCCGAGAGAATGCACTGGTCATAGCAAACACCCTCTTCCAACAACACAAGAGAAGACTCTACACATGGACATCACCAAATGGTCAACACTGAAATCAGATTGATTATGTTCTTTGCAGCCAAAGATGAAGAAGCTCTATACAGTCTACAAAATCAAGACCGGGAGCTGACTGTGGCTCCGATCATGAACTCCTTATTACCAAATTCAGACTTAAATTGAAGAAAGTAGGGAAAACCACTAGACCATTCAGGTATGACCTAAATCAAATCCCTTATGATTATACAGTGGAAGTGAGAAATAGATTTAAGGGCCTAGATCTGATAGATAGAGTGCCTGATGAACTATGGACTGAGGTTTGTGACATTGTACAGGAGACAGGGATCAAGACCATTCCCATGGAAAAGAAATGCAAAAAAGCAAAATGGCTGTCTGGGGAGGCCTTACAAATAGCTGTGAAAAGAAGAGAAGCAAAAAGCAAAGGGGAAAAGGAAAGATATAAGGATCCGAATGCAGAGTTCCTAAGAATAGCAAGAAGAGATAAGAAAGCCTTCTTCAGCGATCAATGCAAAGAAATAGAGGAAAAGAACAGAATGGGAAAGACTAGAGATCTCTTCAAGAAAATTAGAGATATCAAGGGAACATTTCATGCAAAGATGGGCTTGATAAAGAACAGAAATGGTCTGGACCTAACAGAAGCAGAAGATCTTAAGAAGAGGTGGCAAGAATACACAGAAGAAATGTACAAAAAAGATCTTCACAACCCAGAAAATCATGATGGTGTGATCACTCACCTAGAGCCAGACATCCTGGAATGTGAAGTCAAGTGGGCCTTAGAAAGCATCACTATGAACAAAGCTAGTGGAGGTGATGGAATTCCAGTTGAGCTGTTTCAAATCCTAAAAGATGATGCTGTGAAAGTGCTGCACTCAATATGCCAGCAAATTTGGAAAACTCAGCAGTGGCCACAGGACTGGAAAAGGTCAGTTTTCATTCTAATCCCAAAGAAAGGCAATGCCAAAGAATGCTCAGACTACCACACAGTTGCACTCATCTCACATGCTGGTAAAGTAATGCTCAAAATTCTCCAAGCCAGGCTTCAGCAATACGTGAACCATGCACTTCCAGATGTTCAAGCTGGTTTTAGGAAAGGCAGAGTAACCAGAGATCAAATTGCCACCATCCGCTGGATCATGGAAAAACCAAGAGAGTTCCAGAAAAACATCTATTTCTGCTTTATTGACTATGCCAAAGCCTTTGACTGTGTGCATCTCAATAAACTGTGGAAGATTCTGAAAGAGATGGGAATACCAGACCACCTGACCTGCCTCTTGAGAAACCTATCTGCAGATCAGGAAGCAACAGTTACAACTGGACATAGAACAAGAGACTGGTTCCCAATAGGAAAAGGAGTATGTCAAGGCTGTATATTGTCACTCTGCTTCTTTAACTTATATGAAGTGTACATCTTAAGAAATGCTGGGCTGGAAGAAGCACAAGCTGGAATCAAGATTGCCAGGAGAAATATCAATAACCTCAGATATGCAAATGACACCACCCATGGCAGAAAGTGAAGAGGAACAAGAAAGCCTCTTGATGAAAGTGAAAGAGGAGAGTGAAAAAGTTGGATTAAAGCTCAACATTCAGAAAACGAAGATCATGGCATCTGGTCCCATTACTTAATGGGAAATAGATGGGGAAACAGTGGAAACAGTGTCCGACTTTACTTTTTTGGGCTCCAAAATCACTGCAGATGGTGATTGCAGCCATGAAATTTGAAGACGCTTACTCCTTGGAAGGAAAGTTATGACCAACTTAGATAGCACATTGAAAAGCAGAGACATTACTTTGCCAACAAATGTCCATCTAGTCAAGGCTATGGTTTTTCGAGTACTCGTGTATGGATGTGAGAGTTGGACTGTGAAGAAAGCTGAGCACCGAAGAATTGATGCTTTTGAACTGTGGTGTTGGGAAGACTCTTGAGAGTCCCTTGGACTGCAAGGAGATCCAACCAGTCCATTCTGAAGGAGATCAGCCCTGGATGTTCTTTGGAGGGAATGATGCTAAAGCTGGAACTCCAGTACTTTTGCCACCTCATGCGAAGAGTTGACTCATTGGAAAAGATTGATGCCTGGAGGGATTGGGAGCAGGAGGAGAAGGGGACGACAGAGGATGAGATGGCTGCATGGTATCACCAACTCGATGGACATGAGTTTGAGTGAACTCTGGGAGTTGGTGATGGACAGGGAGGCCTGGTGTGCTGCGATTCATGGAGTCACAAAGAGTCGGACACAACTAAGTGACTGAACTGAACTGACTGACAAAGCAAACATACAGTGTTATGATATAAAATATTGGAGGATGGGGGATATTGATGGAGGGAAAGAGTTTAAGTGGCATGGGTCAGCAACAGAAAGGGTGTGTCCTTTATCAAGAGAAGAGAAAGAACCAGCAGTGTGATGAGTCTGGGGACAATACAGAGGGCAGAGGGCACAGCAAGTGTAACAGGAAGCCTCAAGAGAGTCTTTGATGACTTATTGAAGGAACTGAAACAAGATGAAGCTGAAGAGGTTAGAAGATGCTTTATTGTGGGGAGCTCTGCAGTAAATGATGCAGCGGAGCTCCCATTCTTTTTAAGGCAATGATACGCCATGACAAATTATCAACCATTTCCCTTGGACTTTCATGCAATAAAAGGCCTGCAGAGGCAAAATGCTGTACCTGGCTTAGAGCTGATCAAAGAACAGTGTAATTGTGGGAAGTTGTGGTGGGGGGGGGGGGGGAAGGCTATTAAGATGATCAATTCACATCTCTGATCATTGGTATCCTATTCTTCTGAATTTGGATCAAGTCAACCAGGTTACCTAATGTATACATAAAAGACATGGTCCTTGTAAATATAATGAACCTATTTGTGGAGGATTTTACAGTACATTTGATAATAATAATTGACTTAGTATTACATTACTTTATCTGTTTTTTATCCTTTACTTTTATGAGGAAGATAATTACATTTGTTAAAATATATGTAGTGCACTTGATATAAATGTACTTTTTACAAAGAAAGACTATGCCTCTTTTTAGCATCTTATTTAGGCGTTTAATTTGAGCAGTATTACAAAATAGCTTCCTATCCTTAAGATAAAGAAAATACAACAGAGCTTTGAAAATAAAGTTGAGCCATATTTTGCCAAATTATCAGGAACATATATCAAGGCTTATCTGTACAGGTGGTTCTTGTACAGGAAACAGCATTATACACAGTTTGACTAAAGGTCACAAAGGAATAAATGCAGTTCTTTTTGAACTTGACAATAATTTATTGGAATGTAGCTTGCTTTAAGTAACAAAGTGGCAGCCTAAGCCTCAAAATTCTCCATTGTATATACTCATTTCACTGACTTGACTAATTCTGGGGATGAACTGGTCCTAAGTGAAACAGAAGGAAGTTTGTGTTCAAAGATGCAATGTTAACCCTTTAGTTAATACTACACTAAGAGGCTTACAAGAATACTGGTCTTAATTTTCATTATCTTTGGCAGATTGAAATCCAACAGTCAGTGATTCAAGGGTCTATCTTCTATTAATTTAGTTATCTAATCTATCTACTAAGATTAAGTCTAATGTAGAATTTGGGCATAATCTCAGTATATCTAACTAAGATGTATTAACATATAAACCACAAATTATAGCTTAAATATAAAGTACTTTCTTTAGTTGCTTAAATTCAATGGAGCCCTCTGTCCAGTTATGGTTTCTTAGATTTTTCTGTTTCCTGAGTTTATATTTTCCCCTCTTACCCTTGATAAGGTAGACAGGATGGCAAAGATGTCAGAAAAAAATACTTTTTATAGAATTTTATTTTATGTGGGGTGAGAAAATATGTTCAAAAAATAACAAACATTCTACCTCTACTTTGGAAAAAATTGATTTTCTAATTTGTTAAAGTAAAAGTGTGAAAGTTGCTCAGTCATGTCCAACTCTTTGTAACCCCATGGATTTTAGCCTGCCAGGCTCCTCTGTCCATGGAATTCTCTAAGCAAGAATACTGGAGTGGGAGGCTGTTCCCTTCTCTGGGTATCTTCCCAACCCAGAGATCAAACTCAGGTCTCCCACATTGCGGGTGGATTCTTTACCTTCTGAACAACCAGGGAAGCCCAAGAAAACTGGAGTGGGTGGCCTTTCTCTTCTGCAGGGGATCTTACTGACCCAGGGATCAAACCAGCGTCTCCTGTATTGCAGGTAGATTCTTTACCAGCTGAGCTACCAAGTGTATATTAAACAAGTAATTCATACATTATTTTGCATTAGGAATTGCCCATGCACTCCACTCCTTGTGTGTTCCAGGATTTATCTAACCACTTTCCTCTGGCAAACCAGTCTATTTTAGTTGCTTCAGTGGATATTTTTGTACACATGCTTTTGTAAAAGTTCGTGCTCTTACACATTGCAATATATGCTCCAAAAGTGGAGGAATCATCTTTTACAAATAAGTATTTTATGTTTAGCAGAAAGTAAAATATGACTGAGCTTAAAAAATAAAGGTGACATATGGAGCAAGGCTGATGTTTGGAAGATTATTAGTAAGGAGCTAAGCATCTCATTAAACGCTACAGAAAATACCGATCCTGTTTCCGTGATGAGTTTCCCCAGGCCACATCTATATTGATCTTTGTGGAATTTATAAGTAGTCTGTAAGGTCTAGATTGGTATGTCTATCATTTTTTCTACCTATTTAACTGCTATCTTCCTATGGAGATTACTTTCTATATACTTCTTTTTTATATAACAGTTATTGTGGTAAGCCTAAATTTATAATGCTCCCAATTGAACTCTAAATATTCTCTCTTGTATAAAGGATAGATTATAAAACTGACACCAATTATTGCATTTTGGATTTCTATCTCCACTTCCTTTTTTTAAAAGTTTGTAATAATCTCTTTACAATTAATTTTTATTGAAGTATAATTGATTTATAATATTGTGTTAGTTTCTGCCATAGAGCAAACTAAATAGGTTATACATATATATACCTGTATATTTCCACTCTTTTTTAGATTGTTTTCCCATATAGATCATTATAAAGTATTGAGATCCCTGTGCTATACAGTTGGTCCTTATTAAATCTTATTAGTCATCTATTTTATATGTGTGTGTATTTCAATCCTAACCTCCCAACTTATTCCCCTCCCTTTCCCCCTTGGTAGCTGTAACTTTGTTTTCTGTATCTGTAACTCGATTTGTTTTGTAAATAAGTTCATTTATAACCACATTCCCTCAGAGCTTCAAAAATGACTAAGAAGTCAATTTTTAGATAAATAAAAAAGATTTTATTGCCCTTTTGATTGGTTAGAGCATAAATGGAAAGAAATTTATATTTAATTTTAAAGGTGATTCACTTAAAAATAAAGCAGTTCAGAGGATTTTTTTCTTTACTTTCAGCTAAATGTTTAATAGACTGGTGAAAAAAAGTGTGGTAATTTAGGAGCTGCAAGAGGACAAACCCTTTAACCTTCTGTAGGTGCTACTTAAAATGATTTTTTTTGTTAATTTTTACAATTTAATACAAATTCAAAAAGGTATAATTGCCTTAGTTATTTATCTTTAAGTTAAAAATATAAAAGCACTGTGGATAACTGTAAGTCCAGCCTCCTGAAACATGTAATAATAATGTCCAAGTAAGGATTAAAATGAGGATAAATGGCTTTTAAACATATAAGTCTGTATTAAACAAGTTCTCTCCTTTTATGAAAATGTATCAAATTTTATCAGCTAGACTGGAAGAGTTGATTATATTAGAAATGTATTATGTCTCCTGAATTTTAAATGAAAAGAAAAACTTTTTTTTTTTTTTTGGTTCTCTAGTGCATAATACACTAATGTATAAATGACAAACTCTGTTGAGAGAAAATCTGGTTTTATAAGTAGGCACTTTAATAAAGTGATCATGAATGGGAATATAATACTTTAAATGGAATAATACACTTATTTACAAATAAATATTCCTTCAAACTAAGAAGGGTAGGTAAAATGACATATTTTCTTTCTTAGGTTTATGGTTAAAATTATCTAAAATGTCAGCAATCAACTCAGAAAATGCCTCAACTGAATAAATTGAAATAAGATAGTTGGTTTAATGGATATGTGATTAAAACTTTAAGAAGACACTCCATTCCATCTAGCAACTACACAGAGTTCTCAAGGGTAGCCACATATTTTACAGGCTGAAACAGTTTCCCTATAATCAATTTATCAGAATTGAACAGTAGGGGACGATATTTCACCAGCTTGTGCAAAATCCATCAACATTAAAACAGGGGAAAAAAAAAAAGCCTTTAACAGGGTGACACAGCCAAAAGTAAGACAAACTACTTTTACTTTAAAATGTTTCTTTTTTTCTTGTTTATCAAAATCAGCTTTTGTTACTTGTGGAATATTTGGCTATACTCTCATCAGTATTTTTATTTATATTTGTTAATAGATTTTATTGGAAAGAAAAGCCATTATTGTTATTTCCACTACATCTTTTCAAATGGAATTATCTTTTGAGGAAGAATTTACATTAAAAAAGATTGTTTTAAATTGGAAATATTTTATTCTCTGGCATTGCCAAGAAAAAGAAAAAAAAAAAAAAACCAGGAGGGCCAATATCACTAGCTGTGTTTCAACAGACTTTATATTAGTGCTTTTAATTCTATTCTGTGTAATATTCTAGACAAAAAAGAGAACCTTATCAAAATTACAGTTCTTTAGTTGTGTTCCCAATAAGAGAGAGAATTCAGAAAGGAGATGTTCTAGAACTTTCATTGACTACGCTGAACTTCATAAGATAAATGGCAGAACATAAATCCATATTTATATGTAGATAAAAATGAAGTGTGTTATTGTAAAAGATTCCAGAGTAGTTTGTTTCATGCTTTTGAGTTTTGATGTGTATTTCTACCACAACATTGTCATGAAAACCAGAATCTGGTAATACATATTTTATTTTAAGGAGAATATATTTATTGGTAAAAATTATGTGGCTTTGGTATCAAGCATTTAACTATATATACATTAATGAATTATTAAGGTTAGTTTTAATTTCATACCTGTAATCACCATCTGCAGTGATTTTGGAGCCCCTCAAAATAAAGTCTGACACTGTTTCCACTGTTTCCCCATCTATTTCCCATGAAGTGATGGGACCAGATGCCGTGAGCCTAGTTTTCTGAATATTGAGCTTTAAGCCAACTTTTTCACTCTCCTCTTTCACTTTTATCAAGAGGCTTTTTAGTTCCTCTTCACTTTCTGCCATAAGGATGGTGTCATCTATATATCTGAGGTTATTGATATTTCTCCCAGCAATCTTGATTCCAGCTTGTGCTTCTTCCAGTCCAGCGTTTCTCATGATGTACTCTGCATAGAAGTTAAAGAAGCAGGGTGACAATACACAGCCTCGAAGTACTCCTTTTCCTATTGGGAACCAGTCTCTTGTTCTATGTCCAGTTCTAACTATTGCTTCCTGACTTGTATACAGGTTTCTCAAGAGGCAGGTCAGGTGGTCTGGTATTTCCATCTCTTTCAGAATCTTCCACAGTTTATTGAGATGCACACAGTCAAAGGCTTTGGCATAGTCAATAAAGCAGAAATAGATGTTTTTCTGGAACTCTCTTGGTTTTTCGATGATCCAGTGGATGTTGGCAATTTGATCTCTGGTTCCTCTGCCTTTCCTAAAACCAGCCTGAACATCTGGAAGTGCATGGTTCATGTACTGCTGAAGCCTGGCTTGGAGAATTTTGAGCGTTACTTTACTAGCATGTGAGACGAGTGCAATTGTGTGGTAGTCTGAGCATTCTTTGGCATTGCCTTTCTTTGGGATTAGAGTGAAAACTGAACTTTTCCAGTCCTATGGCCACTGCTGAGTTTTCCAAATTTGCTGGCATATTGAGTGCAGCACTTTCACAGCATCAGCTTTCAGGATTTGAAACAGCTCAACTGGAATTCCATCACCTCCACTGGCTTTGTTCATAGTGATGCTTTCTAAGGCCCACTTGACTACACATTCCAAGATGTCTGGCTCTAGGTGAGTGATCACACCATCATGATAATCTTGGTCGTGAAGATCTTTTTTGTACATTTCTTCTGTGTATTCTTGCCACCTCTTCTTAATATCTTCTGCTTCTGTTAGGTCTATACCATTTCTGTCCTTTATTGAGACCATCTTTGCATGAAATGTTCCCTTAGTATCTAATCTTGAAGAGATCTCTAGTCTTTCCCATTCTGTTGTTTTCCTCTATTTCTTTGCCTTATTTTGCCAACAAAGGTCCATCTAGTCAAGGGTATGGTTTTTCCAGTAGTCATGTATGGATGTGAGAGTTGGACTGTGAAGTAAGCTGAGTGCTGAAGAATTGATGCTTTTGAACTTTGGTGTTGGAGGAGACTCTTGAGATTCTGTTAGACTGCAAGGAGATCCATCCAGTCCATCCTAAAGGAGATCAGTCCTGGGTGTTCATTGGAAGAACTGATTTTAAAGCTGAAACTCCAATACTTTGGCCACCTCATGTAAAGAGCTGACTCATTTGAAAAGACCCTGATGCTCGGAAAGATTGAGGGCAGGAGGAGAAGGGGACGACAGAGGATGAGATGACTGGATGGCATCACCGACTCGATGGACATGAGTTTGAGTGAACTCTGGGAGTTGGTGATGGACAGGGAGGCCTGGCGTGCTGGAATTCATGGGGTCACAGAGTCAGACACGACTGAGTGACTGAACTGAACTGAAGATTAATTTATAACAGCATTTTGTAATTCATATTTCTATATTTCTTCTGGAAATATGATTCCTATTTACTATTCCAAGAAATTATGCTGAAGTAATTGGAGTATAAAGTCTAATATATATCTCAGTTTTTCATCAGTTTACTTACTGTGAATTAGAATTCTACTTTTAACAGTTACAAAGTGTAATGCATTGAGTGCCTTTATGAAGACAAAGTCAGCAAATAGTTGTTAAAACAATGTTCCTATGAGTTTAGTTAATCTTGCAATAATGAATAAATCACCTAATCTCCATAAATCTTCTGCTTCATGGATCATAGCCTTGTTGTGGTGAAGGGGCTTGCATAACTCAATGAAGCTTTGAGTCATACTGTGTAGGGCCACCCAAGACAGACATGTCATAGTGAAGGGCTCAAAAAAAAAAAAAAAGTGGTCTACTGAAGGAGGGAATGACAAACCACTCCAGTATTCTTACCCTGAGAACCCCATGAACAGTACACAAAGGCAAAAAGATATGACACCAGAAGATAGCCCTTCAGGTTAGAAGGAGTCCAATATGCTATTATGGAAGAGCAAAGGGCAATTACTAATAGCTCTTGAAAGAATGAAGCGACTGGGCCAAAGTGGAAACGACATTCAGTTTTGGAAGTGTCTGGTTGGTGACAGTTAAGAAAGTGAAGCTATAAAGAACCATATTGCATAGGAACCTGGAATGTTAGGTCTATGAATGAAGGTAAATTGGATGTGTTCAGGCAGGAGATAGCAAGAGTGAACATCGACATCTTAGAAATCAATGAACCAAAATGGATGAGAATGGGTGAATTTAATTCAGAAATGATCATTGTATCTACTACTGTGGGCAAGAATCCTTTAGAAGAAATGGAGTTATCCTCATAGTCAACAAAATAATCCAAAATATAGTACTTGGGTGCAACCTCGAAACAACAGAATGATCTCAGTTCATTTTCAGGCAAACAATTCAACATCACAGTAATCCAACTCTATTCTCCAACCACTGATGCTGAAGAACCTAAGGCTGACTGGTTCTGTGAAGACCTACAATACATTCTAGAACTAACACCAAAAATAAATAAATAAATAAATAAGACATCCTTTTCATTGTAGGGGATTGGAATGCAAAACTAGAAAGTCAAGAGATACCTGGAATAATAGTCAAATTTGGCCTTGGAGTACAAAATGGAACAGGGCAAACCAAAGGCTAACAGAGTTTTGTCAAGAGAAACCTCTCATCATAGAAAACACCCTTTTCCAAAAGCAAGAGACAATTCTATACAAGACATCACCAAATTGTCAATACCTGAATCAGATTGATTATGTTCTTTGCAGCCAAAGATGGAGAAGCTCTATACAGTCAGCAAAAACAAGACCTGGAGCTAACTGTGGCTCAGATCGTGAGCTCCTTGTTGCAAAATTCAGGCTTAAATGGAAAAAAGTAGGGAAGACCACTAGGCCATTCAGATAGGATCTAAATCAAATCCCTTATGATTATATAGTAGAGGTGATGAATAGATTTGAGGGATTAGATCTGGTAGACAGAATGTCTAAAGAACTGTGGAGGAGGGTTCACAACATTGTACAGCAGGCAGTGACCAAAATTATTCTAAAGAAAAATAAATTCAAGAATACAAAGTGGTTGTCCAAGGAGGCTTTATAAATAGGTGAGTAAAGAAAAGAAGCGAAAGCCAAGGGAGAAAGGAAAAGATATCCCAACTGAATGCAGAGTTGCAGAGAATAGCAAGGAGAGATAAGAAGGCCTTCTTAAATGAACAATACAAAAAAAAAAAAAAAAAGAGAGAGAGAGAGAGAGAGGATGGGGAAGACTAGAGATCTTTTCAAGAAAATTGGAGATACCAAGGGAATATTTCATATAAAGATGGGCACAATAAAGGCCAGAAATGACAAGGACCTAAGAGAAGCAGAAGATTAGGAAGGACCTCATAGAAGCAGGGATTAAGAAGAGGTGGCAAGAATACACACAAGAACTATACAAAAAAGGTCGTAATGACCCAGATAACCATGATGGTGTGGTCACTCACCTAGAGCAAGACACCCTGATGTGTGAAGTCAAGTGGGCCTTAGGAAGCATTTCTATTAACATGGCTAGTGGAGGTGATGGAATTCCAGCTGAGCTACTTAAAATCCTAAAAGATTATGCTGTTAAAGTGCTGACTTAGGATGTCAGAAAATTTGAAAGAATCAACAGTGATCAAATGAATGGAAAAGGTCAGTTTTCATTCCAATCCTAATGAAGGGTAATGACAAAGAATGTTCAAACTACTGTACAAATTAGCTCACCTTACATGGTAGTAAGGCTATGCTCAAAATCCCTTAAGTTAGGCTTTAGCTGTATATGAATTGAGAACTTCCAGATACACGAGTGGGTTTACAGAAGGCAGAGAAACCAGAGGTCAAATTGTGAATATTCATTGGTTCATAGAGGAAGCATGAGAATTCCAGGAAAATATCTATTTCTTCTTCATTGAGTACACTAAAGCCTTTAACTATGTGGATCACAAAAACTGTGGAAAATTCTTAGAGATGGGAATACTGGACAATTTTACCTGTCTCCTGAGAAACACTGTATGCAGGTCAAAAAGCAACAGTTAGAACTGAACATGGAAAAATGGACTGTTTCAAAATTGAGAAAGGAGTTAGTCAAGCTTATATATTGTCACCCTGATTATTTAACTTTTACGCAGAGTACATCATGAGACATGCCGGGCTGGATTAATCACAAGCTGGAATCAAGACAGCCAGGAGAAATATCAACAACCTCAGATATACAGATGATACCACTCTGATGGCAGAAAGTGAAGGAACTGAAGCATCTCTTGATGAGGGTGAAAAAAGAGAGTGAAAAAGCTGACTTAAAAGTCAACATTCAAAATACTATGATCGTGGCTTCCAGTTTGATCACCTCATGGCAAAGAGATGGGAAATAGTAGAAGCAGTTACAGACTATTTTCTTGGGCTCCAAAATCACTGTGGATGGTGACTGTAGCCTTGAAATTAAAAGGTGCTTACTTCTTAGAAAGAAATCTATGACAAACCTACATAGCATATTAAAGAGCAGAGACATCACTTTGCCTACAAAGGTGCATATAGTCAACACTGTTGTTTTACCAGTAGTCATGTACAGATGTGAGTGTTGGACCATAAAGAAGAGGGAGTGCAGAAGAATGGAGGCTTCTGCTGAATTCTGCTGAATTTTCACGCTGAAGAAGACTACTGAGAGTCCCTTGGACAGCAAGGAGATCAGATCAGTCAATCCTAATGGAATTCAACCCTGAATATTCATTGGAAATATGGAATGCTGAAGCTGAAGCTTCAATACTTTGGTCACCTGATGTAAAGAGCTGATACACTGGAAAAGACCCTGATGCTGGGAAAGACTGAGGGCAAAAGAAGAAGGCAGAAACAGAGAGTGAGATTGTTGGATAGCATCACCAACTCAATGGACTTGAGTTTGAGCAAACTCATGGAGATAGTGAAGGACAGGGAAGCCTGGCATGTTGCAGTCCATGGGGTTGCAAAGAGTGGGAGACGACTTAGCAACTGAACAACAAATATCTATAAATCTTAATTTCTGTGATTGCCAAAGGCCCAGAAAACCAAATATAAATTTTATCCACTTTATAAATTTGTCAGTGATTAGACTGAATTGTTGAGAGTACTTTCTAATTTGACTACAAGAGAATGTTGCTGAAACAAATCATACTACAATTCAGAAATTATTTACTATACAAATGCAGGACATGTTTTAAGAGGAATTTCTCATACTGACCTTAGCATAGTTGGAAAAGAAATGGAGTTTCACAATTAATGACACATAGGACTTGGAACATGAGAGGAATAAGAAAAGATCAACAATGGCAAAAGATTAAACAGGAAGAAAAAATATCTAGGCCAATGGACTGAGAGCATCCCTCAAGTGCATGCTGACCCTTACTTCTCTCACACCTGAGAATTTTTCAGAAGAAAGATCCTAGATTAATAGTATTACATATAGGATTTATTTTAGACTTGGTCATTGTAAAGATTTCATATACAACAGAGTAATAGATTATGTTTTATTTTTGAATATCTTTTCAACATACAAAACACAAAAGCACGTACACCTGAAATAATGAAGTTCATAGTCTCATTGAGCACCCATCAAATTCAAGTTGTTTGTCTAGTCCCCTAGAATCCATCTGGCTAATGACAACAATACAG
Source organism: Ovis canadensis (assembly GCF_042477335.2). NCBI lineage: Eukaryota > Metazoa > Chordata > Mammalia > Artiodactyla > Bovidae > Ovis > Ovis canadensis. Next base: position 39,759,139 of record NC_091260.1, read on the forward strand.
AATCCTCTTCACCTCCCTAGGAGCATATGAGCCGTTTTCTGAGCTATGTGTGGATACATGTGTAGCAGTTTAAAGGCTGCTGCTGCTGCTATGTCGCTTCAGTCGTGTCCGACTCTGTGTGATCCCATGGATGGCAGCCCACCGGGCTCCCCCATCCCTGGGATTCTCCAGGCAAGAACACTGGAGTGGCTTGCCATTTCCTTCTCCAACGCATGAAAGTGAAAAGTGAAAGTGAAGTCGCTCAGTCGTGTCTGACTCTTGGCAATCCCATGGGCTACAGCCTACCAGGCTCCTTCATCCATGGGATTTTCCAGGCAAGAATACTGGAGTGGGGTGCCTGCCATTGCACTAAAGTAGAATTTTTAATTAAGTAAAAATGGATAATAGATTTAGTATAATTTTTCTCCATGGGAGCAATTTTGTTCCTTCAGGGACATTTAATAATGTCCGTAACATGAGAGAGGTGCTGTTATTGGAAACTGGTGGGCAGAGTCCAGGGATAATGCTACATGACCTACAATGCACAAAATATCCCTGTATTTCTCAAAACAAAGTATTATCTGACTCTCATCTCAACTGTGGCAAGGCTGAGAAATCCTGATTTACGGGGAAGAGGAGAATGTTCAGAAAAAAAAGAATTTTCTCTGCTAATTTTGAGGCCAAATGGGACAAGGGAGTAAGGAAATAAAAAAGATTCTTTGGCTAGAAGAAGGCTGAAGAACCCTGAGAAAAGCCCTGTGGAGATTTTTCAAATAAATGCTGTGTGCTAAGAGATGTGATCCTTTCTTGTGACTTGGAAATCTTCAGTAAGGGTATGGTGTATCTGTTTTGACTGATATACCTCTACAGTCCTGTGAATGGACTGAGCTTTGCAATTAAGCCTGGTGGGTCCATGAGGATGCAAGAGAGCAAATGCCGTTTTAGTCATTATTTAGTTGGTACATGTTAACTCACTGATAGTTCAAGTGTTATATTTTCACAGTGGTTGATAAATAATAACTATCTTGAACTCCCTGAGTGTTCTTGATATCCTGACTACCCTTTTAAATTCTCACAATCCAGCAAATAAAAGAATGATGTCTGACACAGTTGGGGGCCAAAACTGGAGTGCAACACAAGGCCAGTGTCTTTTCACATGGGTTTGTGTCCCTACTATACTGTGGCTAAATATTTTGCACTTTACACATTATACATATTTTTTATTTTTTTTTTTATTGAAGGATAATTGCTTTATAGAATTTTGTTGTTTTCTGTCAAACCTCAGCATGAATCAGCCATAGGTATACATATATGCCTTCCCTTTTGAAACTCCCTCCCATCTTCCTCATCATCCCATCCCTCTTGGTTGATACAGAGCCCCTGTTTGAGTTTTCTGAGCCATACAGCAAATTCTCATTGGCTATCTATTTTACATATGGCAATGTAAGTTTCCATGTTACTCTTTCCATACTTCTCACCCTTTTCTCCCCTTTCCCCATGTCCAAAAGACTATTCTCTATGTCTGTTTCTCCATTGCTGCCCTGTAAATAAGTTCTTCAGTACCATTTTTCTAGATTCTGTATATATGTGTTAAAATATGATATTTATCTTTCTCTTTCTGACTCACTTCACTCTGTATCAGTTCAGTTCAGTTCAACCGCTCAGTCGTGTCTGACTCTTTGCGACCCCATGAATAGCAGCACGCCAGGCCTCCCTGTCCATCACCAACTCCCGGAGTTCACTCAGACTCACGTCCATCGAGACAGTGATGCCATCCAGCCATCTCATCCTCTGTCGTCCCCTTCTCTTCCTGCCCCCAATCCCTCCCAGCATCAGAGTCTTTTCCAATGAGTCAACTCTTCGCATGAGGTAGCTAAAGTACTGGAGTTTCAGCTTTAGCATCATTCCCTCCAAAGAAATCCCAGGGCTGATCTCCTTCAGAATGGACTGGCTCCACTACTTCTTTATCGATTCATCTGTTGATGGACATCTGGGTTGCTTCCATGTTCTAGCTATTGTAAATAGTGCTGCAATGAACAATGGGATACATGTGTCATTTTCAATTTTAGTTTCCTTAGGGTATATGCCTAGGAGTGGGATTGCTGGGTCATGTGGTGTTTTCATTCCAAGTGTTTTAAGGAATCTCCAAACCATCTTCCATAGTGGCTGTATCAATTTATATTCCCACCAACAGTGCAAGAGTGTTCCCTTTTCTCCACACCCTCTCCAGCATTTATTGTTTCTAGACTTTTTGATGATGGCCATTCTGCCCAGAGGGAGGTGATATCTCATTGTAGTTTTGATTTGCATTTCTCTAATAATGAGCGATGTTGAGTATCTTTTCATGTGTTTGTTACTCATCTGTAAGTCCTCTTTGGCAAAATGTCTGTTAAAGTCTTTTTTCCCACTCTTTGATTGGGTTGTTTGTTTTTCTGGTATTGAGTTGTATGAGCTGCTTGTATGTTTTGGAAATTAATCCTTTGTCAGTTGTTGCATTTGGTATTATTTTCTCCCATCCTGAGGGTTGTCTTTTCACCTTGAATCTAGCTTCCTTTGCTGTGCAAAAGTTTTAATCAGGTCCCACTTGTACACTTTTGTTTTTATTTCCATTACTCTAGGAGGTGGATCATAGAGGATCTCGTTCTGATATATATCATCAATTGTTCTGCCTGCGTTTTCTTCCAAGAGTTTTATAGTTTCTGGTCTTACATTTATGTCTCTAATCCATTTTGAGTTTATCTTTGTGTATGGTGTAAGGTCGTGTTCTAATTTCATTCTTTAACATGTAGCTGTCCAGTTTTTCCAGCAGCATTTATTGAAGGGGCTGTCTTTCTCCATTGTGTATTCTTGCCTCCTTTGTCAAAAATAAGGTACTCACACGTGCATGGGTTTGTTTCTGGGCTTTCTATTTTGTTCCATTGGCCTATATTTCTGTTTTTGTTCCAGTACCATACTGTCTTGATGGATATAGCTTTCTAGTATAATCTTAAGTCAGGAAGGTTGATTCCTCCAGCTCCATTCTTATTTCTCAAGACTTCTTTGGCTATTCTGGGTCTTTTGTGTTTCCATATGAATTGTGAAAATTTTTGTTCTAGTTTTCTGAAAAATGCCATTGGTAATTTGATAGGAATTGCATTGAATCTGTAGATTGCATTTGGTAGTATAGTCATTTTCACAATGTTGATTCTTCCTTCCCAAGAATGTGGAATTTCTCTCCATCTGTTTATGTTGTCTATGATTTCTTTCATTAGTGTCTTATAATTTTCTGTGTACTGTTCTTTTGTCTTCTTCGATAAGTTTATTCCTAGATATCTTATTCTTTTTGTTGCAATGGTGAATAGGATTACTTAATTTCTCTTTCTGAGTTTTCATTGTTAATATAGAGAAATGCAAGTGATTTCTGTGTATTGATTTTGTATATTGCAACTTGTCTAAATTCACTGATTAGCTCTAGTAATTTTCTGATGCTATTTTTTTTGGTTTTCTATGTACACTATCATGTAATCTGCAAAGTGAGAGCTTTACTTCTTCTCCGATCTGGATTCCTTTGATTTCTTTTTCTTCTCTGATTGCTTTAGCTAAGACTTCCAAAACTATGCTGAATAATAATGGTGAAAGTGGACACCCTTGTCTTGTTCCTGATCTTAGGGGGAATGTTTTTAGTTTTTCACCATTGAGAATAATGCTTGCTGTAGGTTTATCATATATGTGTATGTGTTAGTCACTCAGTCGTGTCTGACTCTTTGCGACCCCATGGACTGTAGCCCACCAGGCTCCTTTGTCCATGGGATTCTCCAGGCAAGAGTACTGGAGTGGGTTGTCATTTCCTTCTCCTCTACTATAGTGAGGTAGGTTCCTTCTATGCTCATTTTTTGAAGAGTTTTAATCATAAATGGGTGCTGAATTTTGTTAAAGGCTTTTCTTGCGTGTATTGAGATGATCATATGGTTTTTATTTTTCAGTTTGCTAATATGGTGTATCACATTGATTGATTTGCATATATTAAAGAATCCTTGCATTCCTGGAATAAACACAACTTGATCATGGTGTACAAGCTTTTTGATGGGTTGCTGAATTCTGTTTGCTAAAATTTTGTTGAGGATTTTTGCATCTATGTTCATCAGTGATATTGGCCTATAGTTTTCTTTTTTGTGTGTGTTGTCTTTGTCTGGTTTTGGTATCTGGGTGATGGTGGCCTCGCAGAATGAGTTTGGAAGTGTTCCTTTCTCTGCAAATTTTTGAAAGAGTTTTAGACTGATAGGCATTAGCTCTCCTCTAAATGTTTGATAGGATTCTCCTGTGAAGCCATCTGGTCCTGGGCTTTTGTGTTTTGGGAGATTTTTTATCACAGCTTCAATTTCAGTGTTTGTAATTGGGTTGTTCATAAATTCTATTCTTTCTTGGTTCAGTCTTGGAAGATTGAACTTTTCTAAGAATCTGTCCATTTCTTCCAGGTTGTCCATTTTATTGCCATATAGTTGTTCATAATAGTCTGTTATAACCTTTGAATTTCTGCATTGTCTGTTGTAACCTCTCCTTTTTGATTTTCTAATTTTGTTGATTTGATTCTTCTTTTTTTTTTCTTGATGGCTAAGGTTCATCACTTCATGGGAATTAGATGGGGAAACAGCAGAAACCGTGTTAGACTTTTTTTGGCGCGGTGGGGGGCGGAGGGGGGTGGCTCCAAAATCACTGCAGATGGTGATTGCAGCCATGAAATTAAAAGATGCTTACTCCTTGGAAGAAAAGTTATGACCAACCTAGATAGCATATTACAAAGCAGAGATATTACTTTGCCAACAAAGGTCCATCTAGTCAAGACTATGGTTTTTTCAGTGGTCATGTATGGATGTGAGAGTTGGACTATGAAGAAAGCTGAGTGCTGAAGAATTGATGCTTTTGAACTGTGGTTTTTGGAGAAGACTCTTGAGAGTCCCTTGGACTGCTAGGAGGTCCAACCAGTCCATCCTAAAGGAGATCAGTCCTGGGTGTTCATTGGAAGGACTGATGCTAAAGCTTAAACTTCAATACTTTGGCCACCTCATGCGAAGAGTTGACTCATTGGAAAAGACCCTGATGCCGGGAGGGATTGGGGGCAGGAGTAGAAGGGGACGACAGAGGATGAGATGGCTGGATGGCATCACCGACTCAATGAACATGAGTTTGAGTGAACTCTGGGAGTTGGTGATGGACAGGGAGGCCTGGTGTGCTGTGATTCATGGGGTCGTAAAGAGTTGGACACGACTCAGCGACTGAACTGAACTGAAGCTTTGTTGATTTTCTCTATCTTCTCAAAGAACCAGCTTTTAGTTTTATCAATCTTTACTATTGTTTCTTTCATTTCTTTTTCAATTATTTCTGCTCTGATCTTTATGATTTCTTTCCTTCCACTAATTTTGGGGGGTTTTGTTCTTCTTTTTTCAGTTGTTTTAGGTGTAAAGTTAGCTTGTCTATTTGATGTTTTTCTTGTATCTTGAGGTAGGATTGTATTGCTATTAATTTCCCTCTTAGAAATGCTTTTGCTACATCCCATAAGTTTTGAGTTGTGTTTTCATTGCCATTTTTTTTCTAGAAATTTTTAAATTTCCTTTTGATTTCTTCAGTAGCCTGTTGGTTATTTAGAAACTTGTTGTTTAATCTTCATGTGTTTGTCTTTTTCTTGTAATTCATCTCTAGTCTCATATCATTGTGGTCAGAGATGATGCTTGATATGATTTCAATTTTCTTAAATTTACTAAGGTTTGATTTGTGACTCATGATGTGGTCTATCCTGGAGAATGTTCCATGTTCACTTGAGAAGAAGGTGTATTCTTGCATGTGGATGGAATGTCTTGCAGATATCAATGAGATCCATCTCATCTAATGTATCATTTAAGACTTGTGTTTCCTTATTAATCTTCTGTTTTGATGATCTGTCTATTGGTGTGAGTGGGGTGTTAAAGTCTCCTACTATTATTGTGTTACCATCGATTTCTCCTTTCATGTTTGTTAGTGCTTGTCTTATGTATTGAGGTGCTTCTATGTTGGGTGCATAGATGTTTACAATTGTTATGTCTTCCTCTTGGGTTGATCCCTTGATAATTATGTAGAGTCTTTATCTCTTGTAATCTTTGTTTTAAGGTCTATTTTGTCTGATATGAGGATTGCTACTCCAGCTTTATTTTGCTTCCCATTTGTATGGAATATATTTTCCCATCCTCACTTTCAGTCTATATGTGTATTGAGGTCTTAGGTCGGTTTCTTGTAGACAGCGTATATACGAGTCTTGTTTTTGTATCCATTCATCCAGTCTGTGTCTTTTGCTTGGAGCATTTACTCCATTTACATTTAAGGTAATTATTGATATATATATATTCCTATTGTCTTTATCTTAACTGTTTCAGGTTGATTTTGTAGATCTTTTTTCTTCTCTTGTATTTCTTGACCAGATAAGTCCATTTAACATTTGTTGTAAAGCTGATTTGGTGGTACTGAATTCTCTTAACTTTTGCTTGTCTGAAAAGCTTTTTATTTCTCCATAATTTTGAATGAGATTCTTGTCAGGTACAGTAATCTTGGTTGTAGATTTTTCCCTTTCAGTACTTTAAATATATCCTGCCATTCCCTTCTGGCTTGCAGAGTTTCTGCTGAAGGATCAGCTGTTAAGCATATGGAGCTTCCCTTGTATGTTACTTGTTGCTTCTCCCTTGCTGCTTTTAATATTCTTTCTTTGTGTTTAGTCTTTCTTAGTTAGATTACTATGTGTCTTGGCATGTTTCTCCTTGGGTAAATCCTGTATGGAGCTCTTTGTACGTCTTGGACTTGTTCGACTATTTCCTTTTCCATGTTGGGGAAATTTTCAACTGTAATGTCTTCAAAAAAAATTCTCATACCCTTTCTTTTTCTCTTGTCCTTCTGGGACCCTTATAATTTGAATGTTGGTGTGTTTGATATTGTCCCAGAGTTGTCTGAGACTATCCTCAGTTCATTCTTTTTACTTTATTCTGCTCTTCAGAAGTTATTTCCACCATTTAATCTTCCAGCTCACTGATTCGTTCTTCTGCTTTAGATATTCTGCTACTGATTCCTTTTAGAGTATTTTTAATTTCAGTAATTGTGTTGTTTGTCTCTGTATGTTTATTCTTTAATTCTTCTAGGTCTTTGTTAATTGATTCTTGCATTTTCTCCATTTTGTTTTCAAGGTTTTTGATCATCTTTACTATCATTATTCTGAATTCTTTTTCAGGTAGTTTGCCTATTTCCTCTTCATTTATTTGTACTGTATGGAGGGCATACTGTATTTCTAGTTTGTTCCTTCATCTTTGTAGTAGTTCTCTGCCTTTTCAATATTATTTTTTAACTTATTGTGTTTGAGGTCTCTTTTTCCCAGGTTTCAAGGTTGAATTCTTTCTACCTTTTGGTTTCTTCCCTCCTAAGGTGGTCCAGAGGTTTGTGTAAGCTTTGTAGAGGGTGAGATTTGTGCTGAGTTTCTGTTTGTTTTTCCTCTGATAGGCAAGGCTGAGTGAGGTGGTAATCTTGTCTGCTGAATATTGGGTTTGTATTTTTGTTTTGTTTGTTGTTTAGATGAGGCATCCTGCACAGGGTGCTACTGGTGGTTGGGTGATGCCAGGTCTTGTACTCAAGTGATTTCCTTTGTGTGAGTTCTCACTATTTGAGAACTAGGGTTAGTTCTCTGGTAGTCTAGGGTCTTGGAGTCAGTGTTTCCACTCCAAAGTCTCAGGCCTTAATCTCTGGTCAGGAACAAAGATTCCACAAGTGGTTCTTTATGTCATTAAGTGAGATTAAAACAAATATCCAAAAAGGAGAAATCAGAGATGAACCCCAGACAAATGGCAGTTATAAAATCAGGCAAATAATAATTAAAATAATGGAATATACACATATACATATACACCCATGAGCAAAGTAAAAACAGTGCAACAAAAATAAAGTACAGTAGATTGACCCAGTGAACAAAGGAAATCAAAAATCATATTTACCAGTTAAGAACAAAACTTACTAAAGCACAAATTGGAGAAGAAAACTAAAGCAAGGTGCCAATTGGAGAATAAATCAATGAAAATAAAACTAACAAATATGTTGAGAGGAAAGAAAAGAAAGAATAGATATGCAAAGTTAAATAGAGGTAGATAAGGAAGATTTATATACATTAAAGACTAAAAATAGTAATAGGTTTAAAAAATTAAAAGTTAAAATTCAGAAAAATAAAGAGAAAAGAAAAAGAAAGAAAGAAAGAAAAAAGGAAAACCCCACAGAATTACAAAAGCCCAATATAGAGGCAGAGGTTTATAAAAACAATAAACAATGTGACTGAGGGGAAAAAAAAAAAGCTTAAAAGCTTGATTAGATTTCATAGTGCCTATAAAACTGACAACTAAAACAGAGTAAGGGATAAAAAAGAAAAAATACCTAAAAGAATCTACATAACAAGTCAAAACATAAGAATAATAACTGTTTTTCTTGATTCACTGCTGTCAGAGTCCTTTCCCTCACTGGGAGTTGCAGTCCACCTCAACTCCCTAGGATGCCCTCCAATATCGTGCTGATCTCTGGACCTGCTGTGGGGCTAGCTCAGATTCTAATCTGGTCCTACTCCTGTGTGTTCTTGCCTCCAATGTCCACAGCTTTCAGAATTAGTGTGTTTTCTTTTGTGGGAGCTCTCAATGTTCTTTTATATATTCCATAGACAGAGTCTGTCAAATTGATCGTGTGGATTTAATCTGCAGCTTGTACCACTGGTGGAAAGATTTTGGGTCTTCTTCCTTAGCCACACTGCCCCTGGGTTTCAATTGTGGTTTTATTTTCACCTCTGCCATGTGGGTCGTCCACTGGGGTTTGCCCCTGTGAGGGCCAGGTGTGGAGGTGATGCAGTTGCTTGGGCTGCAGGGGTTCTGGCAGCACCAGGTACTCAGGGGAGTTGGCAGCTAGAGCAGCAGGAAATATAGTATTCTAGAAGTGTATGGCAACCAGTATTGGCCAATATGCTCCAGTATTCTTGCCTGGAGAACCCCCTCTCTGACAGAGAAGCCTGGCAGGCCACAGTCTGCAGGGTCGCAAAGAGTCGGATACTTCCAAAAGGACCCTGCACGCATAGATGCAAGACATTTTGGCCTGTGGCAACTCTGCCCCAGTGAGAGTTGAACGTGAAGGTGGCACAGATGCTTGACTTGTGGGGACCCTGGCGGAGCCAAGTGTGCAGGGACATGGACTGCCTCTGCTGCAGGAGTTATGGCCCTATCAGAGTCTTTATTTGAGCCTCTTGTAGCTGGCAATCAGGAGGCTTCTTCAGGACGCTTCTTCGGCCAGTCTTTCTCCATAGCTCCGCCTGTTCAGGCACTTAGAGGGCTCCCTTGTCTGGGGTCCTTTCCTGTTGTTCATCACATCAGGCACATAGAGGGGCTCCCCTGCCTGGGATCCTCTGTAGATTGGCACGGCAAGCACTTAAAGGGGCACCCTGGGTAGGGTCCTACTCTGTAGTTGTGTGTTAGGCCTTTGATGACCAGCATCTTGACTGTTCAGCTGCCGATGCTGACGTGTGGGGAGAGAGAGGCTATAGTGATGTCTCCACCCACTATGCATGACTCAGCAGTCGGATTTCCTCCAAAGGCATTTCCCACCACAATCCACTCCTTCACATCACCTCAATCTGTCTCTCTGCAGTCCAAAGAAGCCCCCACCCTGGGATTGCTGCACAATCCTTAAATTCCAGCTCCCAGGCGCTGTGCCTTCCAGGAGACCTGCATCCCTGTCTGGGGTATGTATGGCTGCGGCAAGGACTGTCTGATCCTCATTCCATTTAGGCTGCCACAGATCAGCTGTTTCACTCTCAGCCTTAAATGTTTCTCCTCTGACTCAGACAATTTCCCTGATGTGGGGATTGGACACCTGCTTCAGTTCCCCCACCAGCCGAGGACAGGTCTGGTCCTACTAACACTCCTCTTTTTCCTCTGCTCCTTCATCCTACTGAATTTTGCATGGTTCTGCATATTCTTTTCCATTGGTCAGGTACTCCTGTCCACTCTCAGCTGGTATTCTGTATGCACTTCTGTGTCTGAAAGTATATTCCTGATGTATCCATGGAGAGAGATGTACTACATGTCCACCTACTCCTCCATCAGCTTGTTTTCCTCTACCCATTGTACTTTTAATAAAATGAAACCTTAGTCCTCCAAAATTGACATCTAAATGGCAACCTACTTAGGAGATCATGGGGAAGGAGATAAAAACCAGTTACTCTGTCATAAGTTGAGATTTTTCTTTCTATTGAAAGATGGGATGTAAAGTTTTAGATTTATCAATAAAAATAGCATATTTTTCATGAGAGATGTAGTGTGTGAATCTTATCAGTATGCTAATTTTCACAGTAAAACTAAGAATGTTTTAAGTAGCATAATATTTGTTACTTATTTTAGGATCCTTAGAGTGAATATACCCTTATAAAACTGGCTCAGTGTCAAAATAAGTAAGAGATATCTTTAAAATGAAGATGGGAATGGAAATGTCAAGTTTGGGCTGTGCAGATTCTCAAATCAATTATATCAAATGTATTTTCATTATCTGAATTTTTTGTATATTTATTTTGAATAAATTTTTATGGTTGCTTTAATACTCATGGTATAGCAGCTTGAATTGGTTTGAATTTTTTCTAAAGGGAGGTGTCTGAAATAATGTTGCAAATGGCAAAGTAAAACAGAAATCTTGAATATTGAAAGGTATGGGACACTATGATTTTGTGTAGGAACAGAAGATCAAAATATAGCCTGGGCCAGAAAGTTGTATATATCTTTGTTGTAAATATCTTTCTGTAGCATTTGAACAGCTATTTTAAAAATAATTTACAGTGAAACATATCTTATTTAAAATGTTCAAGTGTACAACAAAGTAATTCAGTTATATATAAAAATCTATACTTTTTCAGATTCTTTTCCCATATAGGTTATTACAGAATATTGAGTAGAGTTCCCTATGCTATTCAGTTTAGTTCAGTTTATTTCAGTCACTCAGTCATGTCCAACTCTTTGTGACCCCATGAATTGCAGCATGCCAGGCTTCCCTTTCCATCACCAACTCCCAGAGCTTGCTCAAACTCATGTCCATCAAGTTGGTAATATCATCAAACCATCTCATACTCTGTCATCCCCTGCTTTTCTTGCATTCAATCTTTCCTAGCATCAGGGTCTTTTCCAATGAGTCAGTTCTTCACAGCAGGTGGCCAAAGTATTGGAGCCTCAGCACCAGTCCTTCCAATGAATATTTAGCGTTGACTTCTTTTAGGATTGACAGGTTTGGTCTCTTTGCAGTCCAAGGGACTCTCAAGAGTCTTTTCGAACACCACAGCTCAAAGGCATCAATTCTTCAGTGCTCAACTTTCTTTACAGTTCAACTCTCACATCCATACATGACTACTGGAAAAACTATATCTTTGACTATAAGGACCTTTGCCCACAAAGTAATGTCTCTGCTTTTTAATATGCTGTCTAGGTTGGTCATAGCTATTCTTCCAAGGAGCAAGTGTTTTAATTTCATGGCTGCAATCACCATCTGCAGAGATTTTGGAGACCAAGAAAATGTAGTCTATCACTGTATCCATTGTTTCCCCATCTATTTGCCATGAAGTGATGGGACTGGAAGCCATGATTTTTTTTTTTTAATGTTGAGTTTTAAGCCAGTTTTTTTCACTCTTCTCTTTCACTTTCATCAAGAAGCTCTTCAGTTCTCTTTGCTTTCTGCCATGAGGGTGGTGTCATCTGCATATCTGAGGTTATTGATATTTTTCCCAGCAATCTTGATTCCAGCTTGTGTTTTATCCTGCCCAGTATTTCACACGATATACTCTGCATATAAGTTAAATAAGCAGGATGAAAAAAAATACAGTCTTGACATACCCTTTTTCTAATTTGAAACTAGTCTATTGTTCCATGTACAGTTCTAATTGTTGCCTCTTGATCTGCATACAGATTTCTCAGGAGGCAAGTCAGGTGCTCTGGTATTCCCATCTCTTTAAGAACGTTCCATAGTTTGTTGTGATCCACACAATCAAATGCTTTGGTGTGTCAATAAAGCAGAAGTAGATATTTTTCTGTAACTCTCTTTCTTTTTCTGGGATCCAACGGAGGTTGACAATATGATCTCTGGCAGACCCTTATTGTTTATCTATTTTATAGATAGTACTGTTTATCTGTTGGCTTCTCAGGTGGCACTAGTGGTAAAGAACACACCTGCCAATGCAGGAGACATGAGACTTGCTTCAGTTCCTGGATTGGGAAGATACCCTGGAGGAGGGCAAGGCAACTCACTCCAGTATTCTTGCTTGGAGAATCCCAGGGACAAAGGAGCCTGGCAGGCTATGGCCCATAGTGTGGCAAGAGTCGGCTATGACTGAAACGACTTAGCACATATACACTCACTGTGTATCTGTTAATCCCAAATTTCTAAAATTTATCCCTCCTCCCTTCCCTTTTGGTAATCATAAGTTTGTTTTCCATGTTAATATATTTTTTACTTTGTAAATAAGTTCATTTGTATATTTTTGTATTACCTATATATGTGATGTCATATAATATTTGTCTTTCTCTGTTTGACTTAATTCACATAGTATAATAGTCTCTAGGTCCATCTATGGGAAATCCTAAAGATGCAATCAGAAAATTACTGGATCTCATCAATAAATTAGGTAAAGTTGCAGGTTATAAAGTTAATACACAGAAATCTCTTGCATTTCTGTACACTAACAATGAAATATCAGAAAGAGAAATTAAGAAATAAATTCCAATTACCACTGCATCAAGAAGAATGAAATACATAGAGATAAACCTACCTAAGGAAGCAAAAAAGCTGTACTCTGAAAAATATGACACATAGGAAAAAAATCAAAGGTGATACCAACAGATTGGAAGATATACCATGTTCATGGATTGGAAGGATACATATTGTCAAGATGACTATGCTTCCCAAGACAATCTACAGTTTCAATGCAGTCCCTTTCAAATTACTAATGACATTTATTTTTTGCATGTCTAGAACAAAAATTCACAATTTGAATGGAAATACCAAAGATCCTGAAAAATCAAAGAAATTGAGAAATAAAAACAGCTGGAGGCATCAGGCTTCCTGAATTCAGGCTATACTACCAAGCTGCAGTCATCAAGACAGTATGGAGCTGGCACAAAACCAGAAATATATCCCAATGGAACAGGATAGAAAACCCAAAGATTATTAAATTAAATAATATAGACTTTAAGTAAAAAACACTCAAAAGAGACAAAGAAGACATTATATAATGATGAAAGGATCATTTTACCATGAAGATATAATTATACACACACATACACACACACATATATGTATATATATACACACATCAGAATACTCAAATATATGAAGCAAAGAAAGAGAGAACTAAAGGGAGCAACAAGCTCCCTGAGAAAGCAACACAAAAATAGTAGGAAATTTCAGTGCCCCACTTTTGATAATAGATAAGACATCCAGACATAAAATCAATAGAGAAACAGAGAACTCAAATGATATGATCAACCTAAAGTATCTAACAGACATAATGAGAACATTCTACCCAATTGCAGCAGAATATACAGTCTTCTCAAGTGCACAGGAAACATTTGCCAGTACAGACTGAGGGTTGGGTTACAAAATTAGCCTTGACAAATTTAGGAAGGTCAAAATCATACTAAGTATTTCACCTATGATGGAATAAAAAATAGAGATTAATGGCAGAAAGAGAACTTGAAGAGTTGTGAGCAGATGGAAATTGAATAACACACTGTTGAGCAACAAATGGGTCAATGAAGATGTCAAAAGAGAAATTAGAAAATATCCCTAGGCAAATGGAAATAAAAACAGAACACAGCAGAGCTTATGAGATGCAGAAAAAGTAGTGTTAAGAGGAAATTTTATGATGATTCACAACTACATTTTATAAGGTCTCAAACAATATAACTAAATCTCAAGAACTTAGAGAAATAGAATGAAGGAAATGATCATGATTAGACCAGACAAACGTGAAAAACATGAACTAGAGAATAGGAAAAAAAATATAGTAAAACTGAGAGTTGCCTTTTGAAGACATCACCAAAATTACAAAACTTTAGTTAGATTAAGCAGAAAGAGAAGACTGAAATCAACAACATTAGAAGTAAAAGAGGAGTCATTAAAACTGATACCACAAAATCAAAAAGAATATAAGAGGCTACAATTAACAACTAAGGCCAACGAATTGTATTCTCTACAAGAAATGGATAAATTACTAGAAGCATATAATCTATCAAGATGTAACCACGAAGAAATAGAAAATCTGAACAGACATATAACTAGTAAGGAGATTAAATTAATAACCCAAAATATGTTGACAAAGAAAACCTCAAGACAGATCACCTCGCTGGTAAAAGCTATCAAATGTTTGAAGATGAATTAATGCCAATCCTTCACAAATTCTTTCAAAAAATTGAAGAGGAGGCAGTACTTTCAAATTCCTTTAATTAGGTCTGTAATATCTGATACCAAATTCATAGAAAGACACTACAAAAAACAGAGTGACAGGCCAATATCCCTGATGGCTATAGATGCAAAAATTTTCAGCAGAAAATCAAGGAAACCAAATTTGATGGCATTTAAAAAAAATTATTTTTTAATTGAATGATAACAGACTGGTTCCAAATAGGAAAAGGAGTACATCAAGGCTGTATATTGTCACCCTGCTTATTTAACTTCTATGCAGAGTACATCATGAGAAATGCTGGCCTGGAATAAACGCAAGCTGGAATCAAGATTGCCGGGAGAAATAATAACCTCAGATATGCAGATGACACCACCCTTATGGCAGAAAGTGAAGAGGAACTAAAAAGCCTCTTGATGAAAGCGAAAGAGGAGAGTGAAAGAGTTGGCTTAAAGCTCAACATTCAGAAAATAAAGATCATGGCATCTGGTCCCATCACTTCATGGGAAATAGATGGGGAAACAGTGTCAGCCTTTATATTTGGGGGCTCCAAAATCACTGCAGATGGTGACCGCAGCCATGAAATTAAAAGATGCTTACTCCTTGGAAGAAAAGTTATGACCAACCTAGATAGCATATTCAAAAGCAGAGACATTACTTTGCCGACTAAGGTCTGTTTAGTCAAGGCTATGGTTTTTCCTGTGGTCATGTATGGATGTGAGAGTTGGACTGTGAAGAAAGCTGAGCACCAAAGAATTGATGCTTTTGAACTGTGGTGTTGGAGAAGACTCTTGAGAGTCCCTTTGACTGCAAGGAGATCCAACCAGTCCATTCTGAAAGAGATCAGCCCTGGGATTTCTTTGGAAGGAATGATGCTGAAGCTGAAACTCCAGTACTTTGGCCACCTCATGTGAACAGTTGACTCACTGGAAAAGACCCTGATGCTGGGAGGGATTGGGGGCAGGAGGAGGAGGGGATGACAGAGGATGAGATGGCTGGATGGCATCACTGACTCGATGGATGTGAGTCTGAGTGAACTCTGGGAGTTGGTGATGGACAGGGAGGCCTGGCGTGCTGCGATTCATGTGGTCTCAAAGAGTCGGACATGACTGAACGACTGAACTGAACTGAACTGAACTGAATTGCTTTATGGAGTGTTGTTGTTTTCTGAAGGCATATTAAAAGGATCATACACCATGACCAAATGGATGTACAATGTTTCAACATATGAAAATCAGTCAATGTGATATACAATATTAATGGAATAAGGGATTAAAAATCACACTGCCTTCTCAATAGATGCTGATCGAGCATTTGACAAAATTCAGCATCCTGTCATTATAAAAAACATTCAACTAAGAATAAAAGGAAATTACCTTAACATAATAAAATTCATAAATTAAAAAAAAACTCATATTCTATGTCATACTCAATGGAAGAAAAAACTGACAGCTTCTCCCTTAATATCAAGAATGATGCAATGACACCTACTCTCCTCACTTATATTGAAGGAATAACAAGAACAACTAAGTAAGAAATAGGAATTAAATGCATCAAAGTTAGAAAAGAAGAAGTAAAATTATCTCAGTTTACAGATGACATGATCTTACATGTCAAAATCCTAGAGTCCACAAGAAGTAATAAACTAGAATTAATAAATAATTTCAGCGAAGTTTCAGGACATGAAATCAAGATCTAAAAATAAATTACATTTCTAAATATTAACAGTGAAAAACTGAGAATGAAAAAAATAAGCAATCCTATTCACAATAGTATCAAAAAGAATAAAATAATCAGTAATAAATTTTACCACTAAAGTTTACCACAAGTATACCACTTGTACACTGAAAACTGCATCTCATTGATGAAGTAAATTTATAAAGATACAAATACAAGCAAAGGTAAAGATATTCATGCTATTGTTCTTGGTCTGGAGGATTTAACATTAAAATGTCTGTACTATCTGTGTGGCTGAACCACACGGACTGCTCTTTGTCCGCTCTGTCTTAGATCTGTAGTAATACCCGCTCACCTTTCTGTGTGACCGAACTTTCGCCTACTCATAGAGATTGCATCCAAGTCAGATAAATTCCTTGCCAACATTTACCTTTGCCTTTGTCTGATATGAACACCAGAAATGTATCTTTGGCTGAGATAGTGAATGGTGACAAGATCCCCTATGGTGAAGGAAAAAACCCCAGTTCCATATGCAGATATGCTTCTCACTTGATAGTCAGATTCTGTTTTTAGTTTTGTTCCCTTAAGTCTCCCCGTACCCATTTGGGTAGTATGGAGTGCAGTTGCAAATGTCTTTGGTTTGTCCATCCACCTTATATTTCCTGTCTATACATAAATTGCCATGACAGACTGCATACTTGTGCTTTATGGAGTTGCCCACTTCATATTTCAGTGTGCTTCTCAGTTCAGAGGATATTAAATATCTCCAACTCCCAAGACTATCCAAAGTAATGTGCGCTTTCAATGCAATCTTTACAAAGAGTCCAATAGCATTCTTTAAAGAAACAGAAAAGTTAATTGTAAAATTCAAATGCAACTTAAAAGGACCCTATATGGCCAAATTGGTCTTGAGAAAGAAGAGCAAAGTGGAGACTCAAACTTCCTGGTTTCAATACATATTATAAAGCTATAGTCATTGAAACAGTACGGTACCAGCCTAAAAATGGTCATATAAGTCAAAAGAATAGAGAGTGCAGAAATTAACTTACACATAATATGGTCAGACTTGATCATGGACAAGTGTTCCTAGACTATACAATGGGAAAAAGATAGTCTCTTCAAAAAGTAGAGGATGGAAACTAGACAACCACATGCAAAAGGAAGAAATTGGCTATTTTAACCACACTCAAAAAGAAAGTAAAAATAGAAAAAAGACATAAACATAATACCTGACACTATAAAACTTCTAGAATAAGTCATAGGGGAAAACTTTCCTGACATCGAGCTTGGCAATGATTTCTTGGATATAACACCAGATACGCAGGCAACAAAGCAAATAGACAAATGAACTGCTGCTGCTGCTGCTGCTAAGTCGCTTCAGTCGTGTCTGACTCTGTGCGACCCCATAGACAGCAGCCCACTAGGCTCCTCTGCCCCTGGGATTCTCCAGGCAAGAATACTGGAGTGGGTTGCCATTTCCTTCTCCAATGCATGAAAGTGAAAAGTGAAAGTGAAGTTGCCCGACTCTTAGTGACCCCATGGACTGGAGCCTACCAGGCTCCTCCGTCCATGGGATTTTCCAGGCAAGAGTACTGGAGTGGGGTGCCATTGCCTTCTCCAGACAAATGAACCACAGTAACTAAAATGTGTGGTGCAAGAAAGCAAACCAATCATAATCCACCTATAGAATGTTAGGTAATATTTTTAAACCATAGGCCTGATAAGGAATTAATATCCCAGATATATTAAGAACTCTTTTCTTCAATTGTAAAAAACAGATAAATAGCCCAATTTAAAAAATGGGTTAAAAACTTGAATAGACAGTCCTCTGTAAAGATGATCCGGATGCTCATGCTTACTCAGTCATGTCTGATTCTTTGGGCCCCATGGACTGTAGCCTGCCAGGCTCCTCTTTCCATGGGATTTTCCAGGCAAAAATATTGGAGTGGGTTGGCATTTCCTACTCCAGGGGATCTTCCCAACCCAAGGATCAAACCTGCATCTCTTGTGCCTCCCACATTGCAGGCTGACTCCTTACAACTGAGCCAGCTGAGAACACTTCTTCCTCTAACGAAGATGTAAAATTGGTCAAGAGACATATAAAAAGATGTCAACATCACTAATGTTAAGGAAATATAAATCTAAATCACACTGAGTTA
Organism: Ovis canadensis; assembly: GCF_042477335.2. NCBI lineage: Eukaryota > Metazoa > Chordata > Mammalia > Artiodactyla > Bovidae > Ovis > Ovis canadensis. Next base: position 39,777,403 of record NC_091260.1, read on the forward strand.
TCACCTCAGTCCTAAGATGCTTGGATTGGATACAATACTTATAGTGCCTGATGATTTGAGTGGTTGACAAAATAAAATTGATGATTAAGAAATCTGGATGAGAGGTATGTGGTTGGACCTCTCATAAATGGAATATGGTCTGAAGACAATAATATTCCACAAAATGCACTCCAGGTGCCATTCACTAAACAGAGACTCTCATTAAATAGGTAGACAAGATGACCTATCCTGAGGATGTCAGTTGGCCTATTTCCATAGACACCCTTGATCAAAATGCTTATGTATGAAAAGCCCATGGACACAGGTATTGAACCATGTTGGCTGAGCAACATGGACTTTATTTCATCAAGATTATTTTGGCTTTCTTCCCAGTTGACTTTTCAACCTGCCAACATCAGAGGACATTCCTGATGCCCCCACAGGACACCATCCACTGCTGGCAGGTAAGTTACATTGGGCCCTTTCCCATGAAGGGGAGCAGAGATTTATGCAAATTAGGTTTCTTCCCTTTGGGCAGTGCTTCTGCCATGCAACCATTAAAGGAAGTTAAAAATGCCTTACTTATCACCATGATAAAATTGCATACAGCCTCACTTCTGATTAGATACTTCAAGTTATGCAAAAGAAATTCAACAACAATCTTGCCTAGAAATTTATCTAGAAGTTCTATGAGGCTCAGTGAAACCTAGCTTTCATCCTCCAGTAGCAAGAGCTTTGATAGGATAAATAAATGGCCTGCTGAAGATTTAGTTTTGGTATTTTCTGGGAGACAGCACTGTGAGAGGATGGAGCATTTTCCTACTGGATAATCCATATACCATAAACTCATGGTTAATAAACTTTGGTACCATCTCATACCCAGAATTATTTGTTTGAGGGAAAAAAGGCTAAAGATAGAAGTGGTCCTTTCATTATTCCTAAATTACACACTGGAATACATTTTGCTTATCTTCTCTGCTACCTTGGACTCTGTGTATTTGGAAGTTCTATTTACTACTCAAGACTGGAGCAGTCTAAGAATGTTGTCCTATCTGAGAACATTGTCATAGGTCAGATGAGTTAGAAACTGAGGCCTTTCCTGGGTCATTTTGAGTATGTGTTTAAATGAATGTCTGAGAGAAGGGATCACATAAAGTCAGGAAGAATGATCCTAATTATCAATGAGTTTCAGCTACACATCTGAGGCAAGGATGAACAAGAGCCCAGGGGAATTACCCCTTAGCACTCTCTTGCCTAATATTCCTGTCAGTGAAAACCTTTAGCAACTGGATAAAGATGTTGAAGAAGATCACCGACAACTTAAATATTAGGAAAATGAAGGTTTCATTCACTCAAGCAGGGAAAGGACATTATATTCATGCCCAGCTCATTGCAACCCCTTGGACTATAGCCCACCAGGCTCCTCTGTCCATGGGGATTCTCTAGGAAATAATACTGGAGTGAGTTGCCATGCCCTCCTCCAGAGGATCTTCCCAACCCAGGGATCAAACTCAGGTCTTCCGCATTACAGGTAGATTCTTTACCATCTGAGCCACCAGAGAAGCTCATGAATACTGCTGTGGGTAGCAGTATTCCTTCTCCAAGGGATCTTCCCAACCCAGGAATCAAACTGGGGTCCACTCCATTATAGCTGGATTCTTTACCATCTGAGAGACTAGGGAAGCCCTGCAGTTTAGATCATGGATGACTAAAACTAAAGGAAATATGGATTATGTGGTAGAAGACAAAAACGGAAGTTTTCAATTTAGGCCTGATAATCAGGTATAGAAGCAGTATTATAGCAGTGATATCATTTTTTTTTTTTTGGTTCTCCTTTCCTTCCTTCCTTTGTTTTTTCCTCTTTTCTGATATTTATATATTTCTTTTCTTCTTATTTGCTTGTGACCTTCTGAAAATAATTCAATAAATTAAATGTGAACTGAAATTATAACTCTGACTTAAAAACAAACAAATACAAAAAAAGATTTTACTAGGCAAAAATGTGTGGATTATACTGGACATTTAAAATGTTCCCTTCCAGGTCGCTGTCATTTGACTCCTTGCTTATTTCTTGGAGAGACCTTGCTGTATGGACTACCTTATAGGACTCCTTTGTCTCTGGCTTCTGGCTGGGTTAGACAACCAGGAGACTGGGGCCAGGTGGTGCGTGAGGTCCTGTCTCCTTCCTTGTCTGCGGTGGCTAGTTCCATTCCTTTATACAATGCTGCATCTGCTGTGAGTTGACTTTCTCTGTTTTATAATTACTCTCCAAGTTTCAGTAACCACTTCCTCTACTTGTCCATTCAGATCTTGTTCTAGGAACTACATCAGTCCTTGTTAGTTTCCTTATCCCCAATCACACATTTATAAATGGTTCTTTTACTAAATTCTCAAATGTGCTGTTTGAATGTGTTATATCTTTCATACCAAGACCCCAGCCGATAAAAATAAATAAACTTAAGCTATAGTCTTTGTGACCATACCTTGAGGTCTGTTTAGAAAACAGTGTTGTGAGTAGACAGTCACACCCCAGAACCTCTCTTAACTACTCTGTATCATCTGCAGGAAGGTTGAAACTGCTTTTTTGTAGTCTTTATCAGACTGAAGTTTGGTTACATTGTCTCATCCTTTGTTTCTAGTTTGTATACAATTTCTTTGTTGTCTGCCTAGCTCAAATGATGCAATGAAACTGTTCCCCATCTCACAAGATCAACCTGCCAGTTCATTTATCTGTGTAGCGCTTAGAAACATAAAATGATTAACAACAATCTGTAGATGCTTATATTTAAATTTTATCTCTATAAATATTATTTAGGAACACACAGACTGATTATTGTATATCAGCTAAACCAACAGCCCGAAATAATTATCTCCTGGAGAATCATCAATAATCTCACTTCTCACCCATCTGCTAATGAACCAAGGTACTTTCCAGTTAGATTTCCAATTAGTATTCCATTCTACACAACAAAATATTTATCTTTTCTCTGATTTATTTCTTAATGGGAAAAAAAAATCCCTTTCATATTCTTTTTTATCCAAAATCTAGGTTTGGAACAAACTTTAAGCTCAAACAAATGGTACAATGGTTATTGGCAAGAAAAGAAAGAAAGGTACAGTGGCGTGCAGCAATAATGAAACACAAAATACTCAAAAGCATTTCAAGCAGGTGGTGCCACCTGTACCCATCTAATTCCTGTCCTGACAGTCTGCCACCCTCTTGTTAAGAGGATGGAGAACTTGATACTGGTCCAATATCAGTGGGGCAAGGAACCTGTGGCTCTAGCTCAAGTACTAAATCAGATATGGAGGAGGGGATTATTACTATTAGTGCCAGTGGATAATTTCCTTTCTGTGAAACAACTGTGGGGATCCCCTCAACAAATCTAGCTTTGATATTGGCAAGCTATCAAATGCGAGGCTGGACACCTGTGGGCCAGGAATTCCCAGCTGTACTTGTTGCCCTGCTGTTCCAGCTGGCTGGCATTTCCTTACAAAGAGTGTCCAAGAGGGTCTGGATGAGGGGGAGAGAATCCATTAGAGAAGCTCAGCCTGCTCTGAAATCAAGAAATATATTGAGATTATTTTAAGTGGTGTCATCCTTGTGGAACTCACAGAAGAATGAACTTGAATAAAGGAGTATCTTTTTAAGAAACTCCTGCTGCTGCTGCTGCTAAGTCGCTTCAGTCGTGTCTGACTGTGCAACCCCATAGACGGCAGCCCACCAGGCTCCCCCATACCTGGGATTCTCAATGCAAGAACCCTGGAGTGGGTTGCCATTTCTTTCTCCAATGCATGAAGGTGAAAAGTGAAGCGAAGTCGCTCAGTCATGTCCGACTCTTTGTGACCCCATGGACTGCAGCCTACCAGGCTCCTCCATCCATGGGATTTTCCAGGCAATAGTACTGGAGTGGGGTGCCATTGCCTTCTCCGAAGAAACTCCTAAGGTGTTCTTTATTTCAAGGTCATAGTGATAGGGATGTTATGTGATCAACTGTGGAAATAATGTGATGCATGTTGAATGAATAGACAAATGACAAATTGAACAAGTCAATAAGAGTAACAGCTTTCCCCTCTAAATATACACATCATGATCGGGCTATGTATGCATAGTTCACTTTGGCATCTTTTTATTGCAGATGTTGTTCTTAAAGATGTTATCATGTCTGCCTTGTGTTAGGATATAAAATTTATGACGACTATCAATATTTCTGGCACTGTGTTTGATCATAGGTGAATCACTTCACAATGAGCTTTAGATTCCCCACCATTTAATACTTCTACACATCTTTATAGAAGACTTGGATGAATACTGTAAGAAATCATAGTGGCAACTTTCCCAGTCATGGGAAAACCCAAGCTTCTCTGATAGATAATTCTCACCTGAGGGTTTCTTTTTTTAAAGAATTAAAACTGAGTAAATCTATCTATAAATATTCCTCATCAAATGATAATTTGCTTCAAGTTACTTCATGTTAAATTTCTTTAAGTTGTACTTCTTGAGTAAAATCACCAAAATAAGCCACCCCTTTGTGTAACCCTATGACCTCTGGTCATTGTTTTCTCTCCTGCCAGCTGAGGAAGAGGGTCATAATGGTGGTGATATGCTTAGGTTCAAACTCAGCCTTTAATTTATCCATTTCCCAAACATGAGTTTGTTTATGGACAAGAGTATTTATGTCATATTCTCCATTTATTTAGGTGTTGCATCTGATAACTGTAATGGTTTGTTTGGCCATAATTATCTAACAATAGTAGGTAATCTATGGAATTACCTCATCTCTTGTACTAGGGGGAAGGAACAGGCAAAAGATATCTCTTGGAGAAACTAGAGTAGCTAGCATTACTATAGTAATTATTGAGAGCTAACATGAGTTATCCAGGTTTGAAGTAGTTAAAATTGTCTTTTATAAGGTAATGTGTTCTTCTGCTATTAAGTCATTTTGTTATTACCTATATTCCAGTCTTAGAGGAGGAAGAGCCTGACAGCTCTGGTAGCGTGAGGTCCAAAGTAGTATCTTGTTACTAAATTCCTTTTAGAAGCCTAGAATTTCTTCAAGAAAATGAACGTCTTATGCTGCTGTATCTTAATGGATCAAAGGGGACTGTAATTTGTGTAAAACGTCTATGTATGTGGCAGCATATCAGAGTTCTATGTTAAAATAAAAATCTTTCTAGTAGCGATATAAAGGGACCAAAAACCTAAGACAAATAACAATGGAAACTTTATATTCATTTTCTAGGCAACATATTCAGATTGTTGTGTGAAACAGCATTCAGCACCTTACTTAAATGTCACACCAATCAGAGTAACTAATCTCAGCATAGTGTTGACAGGTGCAAGCCTTATGGCTTTTTACTATAGGGTCACTGGGAAATGGCACCTAATAATGCTGCCCTGGTTCATAGTGATTCAGAGAATCTGCTTTCTTAAAATTTTAAGTCACAGATTTTCTATTTTTTTTTTAAATTTCTATTAGTAATCTTTCAGCTTGGTAAAAATATTTCCACTTTTCTTTTTTTTCCACTTACCCTGTTGCAAAGAATGTTTGTCATTGTTCTGTCCTTTTACTGGTAAAGAAGTAAGATTGGTTTAGAGGAATGTGTGAGATGGTCATGTGCAAATCACTCTGAATTAGAATATATTTAACATTTCCCCGAAGAGCAATGCTACCTAAAGCAAATATTTATTTAACATTATGTCTAGAAAAGATCAGGTGTGCACTGTGACATATGAAAATAGGTCCAACTGAGTTCCTTAATTATTTGTGTTTATGTTTGCAAATGGCCGTGATGCCGTTCTTTCTTTCTCATATCATTCCTGCTATCCTGGTGCATTTGTATTTTCAAAGACATTAAAAGTATAGAATGAGCTCTTCTTTTGGCTAGGTGTAGATTTGGGCTCTTTTAAATTATAAGATACCTTTGTAATTGGGAGAAAAGGAAATATTATTTATAAATTCCTTTTACTTCACGATATAAGCAAAGGAATAGCGAAAGCTACCCCTGCTATCCCCCAACAACACACACACATACACAGAGACACATAGAATAAGATTATAGTTTAAGAGGAATTCACATTATTTCATAGTGAATATTTTAACGTTTACTTATTTGTGGAGTTACAAGGGTTAGGTGGAGGGGCTTAGGGAGGAAGAGAATGACTTGTTATGATTGCTGTCCCCTTGTCCAGCCTAAATTATTTTCCTTCTGGAATCTCACCCTTACTTTTACCCCTCAATAAAGATTCTAAATTACCTAAACTCACACATTGTTGATGGTTTGAAAAATGCTCTCCAAACCACTAACACAGACACAATAATAATGCTACCAATTAATGACTGAGGCATAAAGAGGTTCAGGAACTTCCTTTGACTTCCGTGGCTTCCTGGGCATGAGACCTGAGTTGTATAGGACATCACACTCAGAAGAGTCCTGTTCTTGAATTAGTGCTCAGTTGTTATCCACTTCCTAATTTTGAAACACAGTTTCTGCATTTTCATTTTGTACAGGGCCCCAAATACTGTGCAGCTGGTCTTGTATAGGATACATCACAAGTTAAGTTTTTTGGTCAATTTGTTAATTACTTTTTATTATCATAGAGTTGTTTTATGATGTTGCGTTACTTTCTAGTTAATTGGATTCACTACTCTTACAACAATGATTTGAATTCAGACTCTCAAGTTTTAATATCTGTTGTTCATTGTTGTCATTTTAGTTGTTAGTATGAATTGCATGGAATAGAAAACACAATTGGAACTGTGTATCAAGGCAGGATCACGGAGGGGCATGATCTAATCTGGATATACCTTTTGGAACTACTAATGGACCAACTTTTGCCAAGGCATGTGGACATATAGGAGGAAACTAAATTCCTGAACAAAACTAGAATGTGTGAAGAAAGGAGAAGAGTCATTCTAGATAGACACATGACAGTATTTACCTTAACTCTGGATTTTTTACCTTTTGAATAGTAAGTTATCATTTCCCTTCAGTCCCTCAGTGGTGTCTGACTCTTTGCGACCTCATAGACTGCAACATATCCAGCTTCTCTGTCCATCACCAAATCCTGGAGCTCGCTCAAACTCATGTCCATTAGTTGGTGATGCCATCCAACCATCTCATCCTCTGTTGTCCCCTTCTCCTCCTGCCTGCAACCTTTCCCAGCATCAGGGTCTTTTCCAATGAGTCAGTTCTTCACATCAGGTGGCCAAAGTATTAGAGCTTCAGATTCAGTCCTTCCAATGAATATTCAGGACTGATTTCCTTTAGGATTGACAGGTTTGATCTCCTTGCAGTCCAAGGGGCTCTCAAGAGTCTTCTCCAGTACCACAGTTGAAAAACATCAATTCTTCGTTGCTCAGATTTCTTTATGGTCCAACTCTCACATCCATACATGACTGCTGGAAAAGCCATAGCTTTGACTAGATGGGCCAGTGTTGGTAAAGTAATGTCTCTGCTTTCTAATATGCTGTCTAGGTTGGTCATAGCTTTTCTTCCAAGGAGTAAGTGTCTTTTAATTTCATGGCTGCAATCACCATCTGCAGAGATTTTGGAGACCAAGATAATAAAGTCTGTCACTATTTCCATTGTTTCCCCATCTATTTACCATGAAGTGACAGGACCGGATGCTATGATCTTGGTTTTTTGAATGTTGAGTTTTAAGCCAACTTCTTCACTCTCCTCTTTCACTTTCATCAAGAGGCTCTTTAGTTCCCCTTTGCTTTCTGCCATAGGGGTGGTGTTATCTGCATACCTGAGGTTAGTGATATTTTTCCTGCAATCTTGATTTCAGCTTGTGCTTCACCCAGCCCAGCATTTCACATGATGTACTCTGCATCATAAGTTAAATAGGGAGCATGACAATATATAGAGTTGACATATTCCTTTCCTGATTTGGAACCTGTCCATTGTTCCATGTCCAGTTCTAACTTTTGCTTCTTGACCTGCATACTGATTTCTCAGGAGGCAGATAAGGTGGTCTGGTATAACCATCTCTTGAAGAATTTTCCACAGTTTGTTGTGATCCACACAGTCAAAGGCTTTGGTGTAGTCAATAAAGGAGAAGTGGATGTTTTTCTGGAGCTCTCTTGCCTTTTCAATGACCCAACGGATTTTGGCAATTTGATCTCTGGTTCCTCTGCCTTTTCTACATCCAGCTTGAACATCTGGAAGTCCTCGGTTCACATACTGTTCAAGGGTCGGTTGGAGAATTTTGAGCATTACTTAGTTGTGTATGAGATGAATGCAGTTGTGCAGTAGTTTGAAAATGTTTGGCATTGCCTTTCTTTGGTATTGGAATGAAAACTGACCTTTTCTCATCCTGAGGCCACTGCTGAGTTTTCCAAATTTGCTGGCATATTGAGTGCAGCACTTTCACAGCATCATGTGTTAGGAGCTCAACTGGAATTCCATCACTTCCACCATTTTTTCTTGTAGTGATGCTTCCTAAGGCCCACCTGACTTCAGACTCCAGGATATTTTGCTCTAGTTGAGTGATCACACTATTATGGTTTTCTGGGTCATTAAGGTCTTTTTTGTATAGTTTTCATGTGTATTCTTGCCACCTCTTCTTAATAGCTTCTGCTTCTGTTAGGTACATACTATTTCTGTCCTTTATCGAGCCCATCTTTGCTTGAAATGTTCCCTTAGTATCTCTAATTTTCTTTAAGAGATCTCTAGTCTATCTCATTCTATTATTTCCTCTATTTCTTTGCAATGAGCACTGAGGAAGGCTTTCTTTTCTCTCCTTGTGATTCTTTGGAACTCTGCATTCAGATAGGTATATCTTTCCTTTTCTTCTTTGCCTTTAGCTTCTCTTCTTTTCTCAGCTATTTGTAAGGCCTCTTCAGACAACCATTTTTCCTTTTTGTGTTTCTTTTTTTTGGGTGGATGTTCTTGATCACTGCCTTCTGTACAATGTCACAAACCTCTGTCCATAGTTCTTCAGGCACTCTATCGGATCTAATCCCTTGAATCTATTTGCTGATTCTCATAATCCGTAAGGGATTTGATTTAGGTCATACCTGAATTGTCTAGAGGTTTTCTCTAGTTTCTTCAATTTAAATCTCAATTTGGCACTAAGGAGCTCTTGATCTTAGCCACTGTCAGATCCTGGTCTTGCTTTTGCTGACTGTATAGAGCTTCTCCATCTTTGGCTGCAAAGAATATAATTAATCTGATTTTGGTATTGACCATCTGGTGCTGTCATATGTAGAGTCATCTCTTGTATTGTTGGAAGAGTGTGCTTGTTATGTAGCAATAGTATGTTATTAGTGTTTTTATTGCCATAATTATTCCAATACACAATTGAGAGAAATGTTTTTCCAAGTCTGTAGATGAATTTTATAATTTTGCTATGGAATGAAATAATAACTTAGTCAAATTTTCATAACATTGTATTTATTTAACTTCAAGATCTTCTCTTTACTCAATATCCAAATTTTAAAGTCACAACATTTTTCCTTTATCAAAATAGCAATAATAGCAGATAAAAAATTTACTTGGCATGACTAAGTTTGGTAATAATATAGCAATTCTCTTATGATTATTATCATTGGAGTTTGCTTTTACTTTTACTATTTGTTGAAATCTTTAAAATTAGATAAATATAAAGTAATAAATATTTTTGAGACATGATTTGGGCCTTAAATGTGGTAATTAAGTGGATAATAATAATTATAGCTGAAACTTCTTGAATACTTCCTCTTCACCTGGCATTATTCTGTTTTTACATAACATGGAACTCTGGAGTCTTAATGATATATTTTTGATCAATTGCTTGTATAGATGATATAATAGAGATGTTACCTCTATTTAGAGGTAGTGAGCCCAATTCTAGCAGAGAGAAAGTAAGAGCATGGCAAAGAATATAATCTCTCTAGTTTTCTTTGCTTTGAAAAATCTTTGAGGTTTGATTAGGTTCCATTTGTTTATTTTTTCTTTTATTTTTTTAGCCTTGGGAGACTAATTTAAGACAATATTTCTATGGTTTATATCAGAGAGTGTTTTGACTATGTCGTTTGTGTCTTGTCTTATAGTTATGTGTTTAAACCATTTTGAGTTTATTTTTGCATATGATGTGAGGGAGTGTTCTAATGTCATTGACTTACATGAGGCTGTCCAGCTTTCCCATCACCACTTGTTGAGGATACTGTTTTTTCTCTGTTGTATATTCTTTCCACCTTTGCCAAAGATTAATTTATCATAGGGGTATGGGTTTATTTCTGGGCTCTTTATGCTGTTCCACTGATCTATATTTATGGTTTTGGGGACAATACCTTTGTTTCTATTACTGTAATTTTTTCATATTGTCTGAAGTCTGGGAGGGTTATTATGCCTCTACTTTTGTTTTTTGGTTTTTTCCCTTAGAATGTCTCTGGCAATTCTGAGTACATATAAATTTTAGGATTATTTGTTCTAGTTCTATGAAAAAATGTCATGGGTAATTTGATAAGGGTTACATTAAATATGTAGATTGCTTTGGAAAGTCTGGCCATTTAAACGCTATTAATTCTTCCAATCTAATAGCCTAGGTAATATAGTATTTTAATGGTAAACAAATAATAGGACAGAAAATGTAGCATTCTGATAAGATACCAGGTTAGCTACCTTCAATTTTTTCCATTAACATTTTGATCTTAGAAATTTAATAAAAGGACCCTAAGCCAAGATAATATTTTTAGGTATGCCAGAAGGTTAGGATTTAACTTTCATGACTTCTTGGTTTTATTTCAAGGTAGATAGTGATCTCTACAAATATGAAGATTTCTCTTTACAGTATGAATTTTTCTACTTAATCAGCCCCCACCTGTGAGAATCAAAGATCTTTAGGACTCATTCCAAGGACACCTTCTGATAAGTTCAGAATATTTAAGACACACTTAGGTTTCAGATTCTCAAAACATTATCTTAAATAATTATTCTTTCAGTTATCATAGTGTTGTACTGATTCTAAGTTTAATTCACAGTAAGAAAAATTTCCTTCTAGTTAGTATTACACATTTATAAGGGGTCCCATAGCAGGGATGCCTGGGCACAAAGTAGTACAAGTGTTTAATGCGTTGGCTTATGCACAGTATGTCACACGGTGTCACCTAGTAACTCATTCTTAGGATACGTAACATGTCCAGTGTGCCTGGGTCAAGAAGGCTTTAAATAACTGCCACTAAGCTATACTCTACTGACTTTCATGCTTTATTACTCACCCCCCCCCCCATATTAGGTTGTCTTGGTCTTTATTTATTTTAATATTAAATTTTCTTTCTCCCAGAGGCATAGGTTCCCTTATGGTAGATTCTATCATTACTTTTTTCTGCATCCTTTTAAACCAAATAACTTTAAGCCAGTGCAACAATCATGAACAGAATTAATTTACTTTGGAAAATCCATAATATCACATATACCAGGAGAAGTAAAATCTTACAAGAAGGTGAAAATAGTATTTGTAATGCAGTTAAATCAGTGCTAAGCACATTGTATGCACCAACAAGTGCTTTATTTTAAATGGTTGCATATATAAATTAATTAACATATTAATGAATAAATGAATTGAACTACATTCAAGATATATTTGAATCTTTATTCCTAGACTGGTAAGTAATCATAACTATATAAAAATCATTTGTATATTTTCTCTCAAAATGAAAATTATTTTTCTTAGGCAGTCAATCTGGTTTAAAATCGGTAAATCATTAAAATTGCCAGTCTTTCTCCCACTTATATACCCAGACTGGTTTTTGACATCTGTAACTCCTGAGATAGAACTTAATGCTGGTCCACCAGTGTTGAAGTTTCAACTTAGAAGCTAGTTATTTCCAAACAGATCTCACTATATTAAATAGTTAATACTATTATTCATAAATATGTCTTATTAGCCAACTATCATTTACTTTCTTTACAGGTAAAAAATGTTACTCATCTCTTCACTAAAAATTTGCATCATAATGATTTGCACATAGTTCATAGTCAATAAAATGATTTTCTAATTATACAAATAAAACAAGGAGTGATAGCTTTTTATGTTTAAAATTTAAATCTTAAAAAAAAACCCAATCATTGGTGGACTACTTGTATTTAACTTATTAACAATGAAATCATTATTTTATAGGTTATGAAATTGTCTCCTGAAGTTCTGTTTTCTACTTGTATATTTAAATTCTCAGATATGAAACTTGATAATGAGAAAATACTCAAATCTTTGAAGAAATTTTCATGGACAATTTCCACTAAATATAAATTACTTTTGTGAATCTTTAATTATTTATAAATTAAAACTTTTTATGAAAAATTGAGACTTGTCAAAGGCACATGATAAGAATTGCAAGTCAGAATAAACACTTTAATACAGTTTAGAATTTGATGGCAAAAGTGCTTTTCTATAACAATGCTAAATCTGTATGCACTTTTAAATAAATAGAAGGTATTTTCCAAGATTTTATGATACATTTTTTTTCAATTTCTGTTTGAAAAAAAAAAAAAGGAAATATCCTAAGTTTACAGGAGGTTAAAAAAAAAAGAAAGAAAACAGAATTTAGGCTCATAAAAACAGTTTTTGTGGTCCTGCTTAATGTTCATGTCATCAGTTAAATTAGATGTGACAGGGCCAGTAAGCCTGGACATTTTCACTACTACTGTGATTGCCTTGAAGTATTTTGTCTCCTTAGAATCTCTTTGGCTCCATTTTCCAAGGAAGTTGACTCCATGTTAATCCTGTTGACTCTTTCACAGCAGTTTTAAATAGTCTGTGTCCAGCCCTAGGGAAGAGAATGCTTCTCTAAAGACTGCTAGCTCATTTAGCCACCCGAACATCATCCTTCTCCTAGGAAAGAATGCTAATTACAACAAGAGATTGCTTATATCTTAACACAGTGGTGAGAGTTGAAAGAGTCAATTACTTATTTAGAGATTGCATATGGGGTTAAAGAGTATGACCTCTCAAAGGCCTTTAAACTGAGAATTGCCAATTCAAAGAAGAGATGGCTTAAAATTATGATGAAGCAAGGCAATGTATTTTCATCACTCATAATACAATCATACTTTATAAGCAAACTGGTGTTTGATTGACTTCTAGGATTCTGAAATTGTTATCATATTATACAAGACACTTGTTCAATAGGTTGACCTTTCATTCTTCATTTAATTATTATCACCTAAAAGTGCCATTTAAATAACTTACTACTGAGTTACATGTAGGTCAAGATTTTAAACTTTACTCTGTTTTTGCTTCTATAATGAAAATATTGGTGTTTGCTTTTATATAACTTTATATAACTTTTATATAACTTTTAAAGTAGATGTTTTATATAAATAGTAAGAAAAAGGAATCTTGAAAATGAATAAGTTTGAAAGAAATTACTACAAGAAAACATATTTCATTAATAACCTACATCAGAACTTTGGATGGTAAATGACAAAAGACTACAACTTAGTAGAAATGAATGGATTTTGAGGGGTAGAAAATGTTCCTTGAGAGATATTCAGCCAGCAGGAAAAATGTACACTTGAAAGCAATAATCTTGTATTTCCTAAGGTTTAAATACATTTAATTTTTGTATTTTACAATGATTATTGATTCAATTATCTGATTTCTCTAAATATGTTTCTAGTATAATGTGAAAAACTTCTTAAGATAAAATGACTACTCTGTAAAACATTAACCATATTTGTAGAGTTTTCATCAGTTTTACAGATCGTTGATATACCATTTCATTTCTAATAAATTTCTACTCTAGATGATTATATTTCTTATCTTTAATTGTTATCCTTTCTAATAAAACAAAGCAAAACTGAAAAAAATTCTCATGGGATATATACATAAGGCCTTTTGGTAAATAGTAATAATAGCAACTTAGACTAAACTATTTTGTAGGGAAAGGTAAAGGCTGACATTTCTCCCCTAGAGCTAGTTTTAAGCAGGGAGCAATTTGAGATACTGTTGGTACATTCCAGAACTCCCCTTGGTCTTAATTAGAACAATTGAGAGAAACTGTTAATTTTGATCAGCTGGTGAAAAGCCCTGCTGTTGCAGTCAGTCATTTCTATGGAGTTCAACTTTCAAGTTCATAAGCAAAAGGGTTAGATTAAAGGATTTTTCCTCCCGGTAAATCATTAGCACAAATGCATCATTTCAAAATTAATACTTAAAGATTGAGCTATATTTTAAGGTTATAGAGTTGCTAGTTTAAAATGTGACACACAATGTATGAGTAATTCATTTCACAGTGGGTAATATATTTTTAGTTTCCATATTTAGAGTGAAATAGAATATTCAAATTTATGGGAAATCCATCTTTGGGGAACATGTGCTAATAATCATGTTATATACATCTACATGATAATCAAAAATAGTTTTAGGGAAAAAAGTAATGTAGAAAGGCCACACATGTTGGAAGGGGCTACGATGAAGGGAAAATAAAGCAGGAATGTAGTGGGTGATAGGCCTTCAACAACTTTTATGTTTGTAACACAAAACTAAACAATGAGACAATGAGAAGAAAAAGCAGGACAAGACACCACACACAATTACCCAAAGGAAAAACAGCAACACAAGATTTCTCATTAACTGCCACAATAAGCAAAGATGATCTCAATACACTTACCTGAGAGATCTAGCATTGACGGTGGACGAAGGTTGGTGTTTTTTATTTGCTTTTCCTTTCTGTGTGGATGGCGATTACTTTTGCTGCCCTGGTGATTTTCAGATGCATGCACCTGATGGTACATGCCAGGTATTCTCTTAGATTGATGAGGACAACACTTGCTACTCTGAGTGTATATATATATATGTATTTTTTTTTAAATTTAATTTTTATTTTTTTAAATTTTTATTTTTACTTTATTTTACTTTACAATACTGTATTGGTTTTGCCATACATTGACATGAATCCACCACAGGTGTACATGCGTTCCCAAACATGAACCCCCCTTCCACCTCCCTCCCCATAACATCTCCCTGGGTCATTCCCGTGCACCAGCCCCAAGCATGCTGTATCCTGCATCAGACATAGACCGGCGATTCGTTTCATACATGATAGTATACATGTTTCAATGCCATTCTCCCAAATCATCCCACCCTCTCCCTCTCCCTCTAAGTCCAAAAGTCTGCTCTACACATCTGTGTCTCTTTTGCTGTCTTGCATACAGGGTCATCATTGCCATCTTTCTAAATTCCATATATATGTGTTAGTATACTGTACTGGTGTTTTTCTTTCTGGCTTACTTCACTCTGTATAATCAGCTCCAGTTTCATCCATCTCATTAGAACTGATTCAAATGTATTCTTTTTAATGGCTGAGTAATACTCCATTGTGTATATGTACCACAGCTTTCTTATCCATTCATCTGCTGATGGACATCTAGGTTGTTTCCATGTCCTGGCTACTATAAACAGTGCTATGATGAACACTGGGGTACATGTGTCTCTTTCAATTCTGGTTTCCTCGGTGTGTATGCCCAGCAGTGGGATTGCTTGGTCATAAGGCAGTTCTATTTACAATTTTTTAAGGAATCTCCACACTGTTCTGCATAGTGGCTGTACTAGTTCCACCAACAGTGTAAGAGGGTTCCCTTTTCTCCACAACCTCTCCAGCATTTATTGCTTGCAGATTTTTGGATCACAGACATTTTGACTGGTGTGAAGTGGTACCTCATTGTGGTTTTGATTTGCATTTCTCTAATAATGAGTGATGTTGAGCATCTTTTCATGTGTTTATTAGCCATCTGTATGTCTTCTTTGGAGAAATGTCTATTTAGTTCTTTGGCCCATTTTTTGATTGGGTCATTTATTTTTCTGGAATTGAGCTGCATAAGTTGCTTGTATATTTTTGAGATTAGTTGTTTGTCAGTTGCTTCATTTGCTATTATTTTCTCCCATTCTGAAGGCTGTCTTTTCACCTTGCTTATATTTTCCTTAAATGTAAGACCAGAAACTATAAAACTCCTAGAGGAGAACATAGGCAAAACACTCTCTGACATAAATCACAGCAGGATCCTCTATGATCCACCCCCCAGAATTCTGGAAATAAAAGCAAAAATAAACAAATGGGATCTAATTAAAATTAAAAGCTTCTGCACAATAAAGGAAAAAAAATATTTTTGTATTTTTCTGTATGATGTATTATGTGAATATTGTATTAATACAGTAGTTCATGTATATCTTCTTCACATTAAATTACACAAATACCATGGTGCACAATTGAAAAGGTTTAGAGGATACTGATCTACATAATGCTTAAGGTTTCAGTTATGAACAAGGTCACTTCATGCCTAACATGCAGATTCTAATCCTGTGATATTGTGAATGCATATATTGGTATACAGATGCAACATCTAGATTATTTTTATTTATATTTTATATTGCACAGAGGAAAGGTTTTCTTTTAGCTACTTAGTAACATTAATTAAGGGTTTCCCAGGTGGTGGTAGTGGTAAAGAACCCGCCTGCCAATGCAGGAGACATAACAGATGCAGGTTGGATCCCTGGGTCAGGAAGATCCCCCAGAGGACAGCATGGCAAACCACTCCAGTATCCTTTCCTGCAAAATCCCAGTAACAGAGAAACCTGGTGGGCTACAGTCCACAAGGTTGCAGAGTCAGACACTACTGAAGTGACTTAGCATGCATGCCCAGTTCAGTTCAGTTCAGTTCAGTCACTCAGTCGTGTCCGACTCTTTGCGACCCCATAAATCGCAGCACGCCAGGCCTCCCTGTCCATCACCAACTCCCAGAGTTCACTCAGACTCACGTCCATCGAGTTCGTGATGCCATCCAGCCATCTCATCCTCAGTCGTCCCCTTCTCCTTCTGCCCCCAATCCCTCCAAGCATCAAAGTCTTTTCCAATGAGTCAACTCTTCGCATGAGGTGGCCAAAGTACTGGAGCTTCAGCTTCAGCATCATTCCTTCCAAAGAAATCCCAGGGTTGATCTCCTTCAGAATGGACTGGTTGGATCTCCTTGCAGTCCAAGGGACTCTCAAGAGTCTTCTCCAACACCACAGTTCAAAAGCATCAATTCTTTGGCACTCAGCCTTCTTCACAGTCCAACTCTCACAACCATACATGACCACTGGAAAAACCATAGCCTTGACTAGATGGACCTTAGTCGGCAAAGTAATGTCTCTGCTTTTGAATATGCTATCTAGGTTGGTCATAACTTTTCTTCCAAGGAGTAAGCATCTTTTAATTTCATGGCTGCAGTCACCATCTGCAGTGATTTTGGAGCCCAAAAAAATAAAGTCTGACATTGTTTCTACTGTTTCCCCATCTATTTCCCATGAAGTGATGGGACCAGATGCCATGATCTTTGTTTTCTGAATGTTGAGCTTTAAGCCAACTTTTTCACTCTCCTCTTTCACTTCCATCAAGAGGCTTTTTAGCTCCTCTTCACTTTCTGCCATAAGGGTGGTGTCATCTGCATATCTGAGGTTATTGATATTTCTTCCGGCAATCTTGATTCCAGCTTGTGTTTCTTCCAGTCTAGCGTTTCTCATGATGTCCTCTGCATGTAAGTTAAATAAGCAGAGTGACAATATACAGCCTTGACGTACTCCTTTTCCTATTTGGAAACAGCCTGTTGTTCCATGTCCAGTTCTAACTGTTGCTTCCTGACCTGCATACAGATTTCTCAAGAGGCAGGTCAGGTGGTCTGGTATTCCCATCACTTTCAGAATTTTCCACAGTTTATTGTGATCCACGCAGTCAAAGGCTTTGGCACGGTCAATAAAGCAGAAATAGATGTTTTTCTGGAACCCTCTTGCTTTTTCCATGATCCAGCGGATGGTGGCAATTTGATCTCTGGTTCCTCTGCCGTTTCTAAAACCAGCTTGAACATCAGGGAGTTAGCGGTTCACGTATTGCTGAAGCCTGGCTTGGAGAATTTTGAGCATTACTTTACTAGCATGTGAGACGAGTGCAATTGTGCGGTAGTCTGAGCATTCTTTGGCATTGCCTTTCTTTGGGATTGGAATGAAAACTGACCTTTTCCAGTCCTGTGGCCACTGCTGAGTTTTCCAATTTTGCTGACATATTGAGTGCAGCACTTTCACAGCATCAGCTTTTAGGATTTGAAATAGCTCAACAGGAATTCCATCACCTCCACTAGCTTTGTTCATAGTGATGCTTTCTAAGGCCCACTTGACTTCACATTCCAGAGCCACATTCTGGCTCTAGATTAGTGATCACATCATCATGATTATCTTGGTCGTGAAGATCTTTTTTGTCCAGTTCTTCTGTGTATACTTGCCATCTCTTCTTAATATCTTCTGCTTCTGTTAGGTCCAGACCATTTCTGTCCTTTATTGAGCCCATCTTTGCATGAAATGTTCCCTTGGTATCTCTGATTTTCTTGAAGAGATCTCTAGTCTTTCCCATTCTGTTGTTTTCCTCTATTTCTTTGCATTGATCGCTGAAGAAGGCTTTCTTATCTCTTCTTGCTATTCTTTGGAACTCTGCATTCAGATGCTTATGTCTTTCCTTTTCTCCTTTACTTTTCACCTCTCTTCTTTTCACAACTATTTGGCATGTAATTTGTAATAACCACTTTGGATTGTGCAGCTTACCTTTCTTTCACTGGTACCCACACAGTTTTTCTGAGCCCTTTCAATGCACATCTGCTTCTGTAATGGGTTATTTCTTAAAATGCAAGATTTCTTAAAAATGCTTCTCTGAAAATAAAGAATGGGTAAAAAGTTTAATAAATAATAATGAAAAAGTAGGTAATATTAAACTTTGTGACAAGTTTGAGTGTTTATTGGAAAACAATAATTATTTTCTTATTTTAATTTTATTAGTCAAATTTTAATTTAATTTAATTTAATTAGACAAACTACTTGTTTGGCTTAGAACAACTTGTTCCCCTTAGAATTTTCTATTGAAATAGGAAATATTTATTTTTGGAGACCTGTTGTAAAATAAAATAATTTTTAAGTAGATAGATTACTCTCCAGTGATGAAAGCTACCTGATGGCTGTTTAGATTTTCTCTGTCATTGATTTCTGAAAAACAGAGCCTTACAGAAGAGTATTGTAACTAACAGTACTGTGACTAAGATAACTGGATGAATTTCAATGGGAATTTTAAGTGTTCTCAAATGAACTACATTTATTTTAACTAGAATAAATAGAATGCTACTTTTCTTGGACATTTGTGCTCACGGGACATTATTAGCAATGACCTGAATCCATAAAAAGACAATATAGCTCCTTAAAAATCTTCTCTAGAGCTAGACTAAAAACCTATCATCTTCTATGAATGCCAGTAGTAACTTAAATTTATTTCTCAAGCAGAATAATTTTATGTAAACCTAGCCAAATGGTTAAGGAAAATTAAGTAACAAAGAGAATATTCCTAATGAGCATTAGAGTGCAGGCTATGCAACATATATGATGAACCTCTACTCAGTAACAGGTAATATATGAGGTATTAGCAAAGATGAATTCCTTTGGGACTGAAAGGAAACTGAAGAAGCTATAAATATAGGTTTATTTTATATAAACGTTTCTGGAGAAGGAAATGGCAGCCCATTACAATATTCTTGCCTGGAGAATCCCATGGACAGAGGAGCCTGGTGGGCTTCAGGCCATGGGGTCACATATCAATGTTTATATTACAATATCTATATGCCAAAGGGTAGTGAAAGTAAAAGATGTCATTCACATGAAGAAGTTTAGGACAGAGAAATGACATTTACCTCTGATATTCACTTATTCTTTAATCAGAGACCTTTATATACCTATCATTAATGAGAAGGATAAGTATCTTATAACAAGATCTGTGGAAAAAATGTTATATGAATTAAGGATTTTTCAAACTGACTTTAAAATATAACATGAACTATTTGCATAGGAAAACTTATTTACTTTCACTTTCTCCAGCAATTATTTGTCAAACCTAATTTATACTTCCACAATCAAGTGAAGAAATTCAAAGACTACCTGTAAACTATGCAGCATATGCTTTTTACAAGGTTTAAATAAGAATATTATTGCAGTGGAAGTGGGTGAGGAAGCAGGGGGAGGGAAGGAAAGAGTGGACTCTCATATGTGGTCTAAAAAGCACTTTCATTTCCCACTTTGCCCCCTCGTAAATGAAGACAGGATGAACAGCTAAAATTACTAATTGGTTTACTGATCAGTTGTACTTTGTTCGATTGATTTGCAATTAATTCTGGTTTGTGGTGTACTGAAAGAGAAGTTTGGCGCCAACCTTTGAGGTGGCTGATACTTAATACCCTGCTGGAGACAGCAGGCCAGGGTATCAATATTCGGTCTGGAGACAGCTCCTACACCCCTGTGAGAATTGTTCTGCTCCCACTTTCTAGGAAGGCTGAACTCATGGTGTTTGTTTCAAGAAACAATAGAATGTAAGTTTTATAATTTTTTGTTTAATCTTGCATAATTACAGCAAGAATATCAGATACAAAAATAATTTGGGAGTATAAGTCCTTTTGCTTGTTGTCTTTCCTCTTATCTGGACCACAGTCTCCACATCAAATCATATAGTCACATGGGCACATGCACCACACACACACACACACACACACACACACACACACACACACACACACACTCCCAGCTGCCTAAAAAGAATCTGATGAACTTATTCCTATTAAATATAAAAGCGTTAATGAAAACTTAAGTATTAACGTACTTAGGTTAATTTTAAATGTCATTTCCATTTTAAATATTAGAGTCAGAGGGCAAAGAAATAAAACTCTAATATTGAAATTACCATTATTAGACAATCAATGAGCTAAAAGTGTCTGGAAGGCAAAAATACCTTATTGATCTTCATGACATTGTGCCTTTTCTGACTCTACTAATATTAGTCCCCATCTAACCACCCCCTACTAAGAAAATCACGAGTTTCATACTTTCTGCTCATTTTAGAAACTTACATAGAGATTTATTAAAATTGATTTTTAAAAATTGAAGTGCAGTTGATTTATAATATTGTGTTACTTTCAGGACTATAGCAAAGTGATTCACACACACACATATATACACACAAAAATATATACATTTATATGCATTTTTCAGATTCTTTTCCATTATAGTTTATTATAAGATATTGAATATAATTCCTGTGCTATACAGGAAATCTTTGTTGTTTATCTATTTTATGAATAGTATTTTATATCTGTCACTGTCAATCCCATACTCCTAATTTATCCTCCCCCCACATCTTCATTTCCCACCTTGCTTATTTTATATTTCTGTGAGTCCGTTTCTGTTTCATAAATAAATTCATCTGCATTACTTTTTACATTACACATATAAGTAATATACAATATTTGCCTTTCTCTGTCTGAATTACCTTTCTTAGTGTGATAATCTCTAGGTCCATCCATGTTGCAGCAAAGAGCAATATTTCATTGTTTTTTATGTCATGCCTTCTATTCTTAAGTGATACATTTTCCATCTCCAATCTTCTATAAGACTTTTAATTGTGTCATTGTTTACTGTACTTTTTATAATCAGGAATACATTAAAGTCAATATTATACAACTATAAGACCTCATTTAATTAGAATTGAAATCATAATTAATACATATTTTTCTGTCTCTAAAATCTAAAATCTTGCTATGTAGATACAAAATATAATGTTTAACAAAAAATTATAAACAATACTGGTATATTTTCATAACAGTAAAATGTCTCACATTAGCTTCTGATTCTCTGAAGCATGTGAGTATATTTTTCAGGTATATTATTTATACCTGAATAATAAGCATATCCTAAATGGGCCTTATTAAATGAGCAATACAATGAAATAGAGGAAAGAAATAGAAGGAGAAACACCAGCACTCTTCTCAAGAAAATTGGAGATATCAAGGGAACCTTTCAAGCAAGGATGGGCCCAATAAAGGACAGAAAAGATGTAACAGAGGAAGAATAGATTAAGAAGAGGTGGAAAGAATACACAGAATAACTATACAAAAAGATCTTAATGACCAGGATAACCACAATGGTGTGGTCACTCACCTAGAGCCAGACATCCTAGACTGTGACATCAAGTGGACATTAGGAGGTAGTACTACAAACAAAGCTAATGCAAGAGATGGAATTCCAGCTGAGTTACTTAAAATCCAAAAAGATGATGCTGTTTAAGTGCTGCACTCAGGATGTCAGCAAATTTGAAAAACTCACCAGAGGCCAAAGGACTGGAAAAAGTCAGTTTTCATTCCAATTCCAAACAGGGGCAATACCAAAGAATATAGAAAACACCACACAATTGTACTCATTTCACATGCTAGCAAGATTATACTCAAAATCCTTCAAGCTAGGCTTCAGCAGTATGTGAACCAAGAACTTCCAGATGTACAAACTTGATTTAAAAGAGATAGAGGAACCAAAGATCAAATTGCCAACATTTACTAGAACATAGAGAAAGCAACGGAATTCCAGAAAAATATCTACTTCCACTTCATTGATTACACTAAAGCGTTTGTGTGAATCACAATGAAGTAGAAAATTTTTTAAAAAAGATAGGATTACCAGACCACTTTCCTGTCTCCTGAGAAACCTGTATGCAGGTCAGCAAGTAACAGCTAGAAGTGGACATGGAGCAACCAACTGGTTCCAAATTGGGAAAGGAGTGCTTAAGTCTGTATATTGCTTATTTAACTTATATACAGAGTACATCATGCAAAATGTTAGGCTAGATGAATCAAGGTTGTCAGGGGAAATATCAACAAGCTTAGATACACAAATAATGCCACTCTAATGATGAAGAGGAACTAAAGAACTTCTTGATAAGAGAGAAAGAAGAGTGTGAAAAAACTGGCTTGAAACTCAATATTAAAGAAAAAAAAAAAAGAAAATCCAAAAACTAAGATCATGGCATCTGGTCCCATAACTTCATGGCAAATAGATGGGGAAAAAGTAGAAGCAGTGACAGATTTTATTTTTTTGGTCTCTAAAATCACTGCAGGTGGTGACCGCAGCCGTGAAATTAGAAGACACTTGCTCCTTGGAAGATAATGTATGATAAACCTAGAGAGCATATTAAAAAGGAGGGACATCACTCTGCAGACAGAAGTACATATAGTCAACAATATGGTTTTCCCACTAGTCATGAGAGGTGGACCATAAAGAAGATTGAGTGCTGAAGAATTGATGCTTTCTAATTGTGGTGCTGGAGAAGATGCTTGAGAGCCCCTTGGATAGTAAGGAGATCCAACCGGTCTATTCTAAAGGAAATCAACCTTGACTATTCATTGGAAGGACTGAAACTGAAACTGAAAGTGCTGCAGCTGAAACTTCAATACTTTGGCCACCTGGTGAAAAGAATCCACTCATGGGAAAAGACCCTGATGCTGGGAAAGACTGAGGGCAAGAAGAAAAGTGAGCGACAGAGGATGAGATGGTTGGATGGCATCACCAACTCAATGGACATGAATTTGAGCAAACTCTGGGAGATAGCAGATGACAGAGGAGCCTGGCATACTGCAGTCCGTGGGACTGCAGAGTTGGACAGGACTTAGCAACTGAACAACTACCACAATATCAATTATAATTCACTGGTGTACATTTAACAGGAACCCAACTAGGTGGCTTAATACATGGCTGCTTGTTAGTTTGTTTTTCCTATCTGACGTGGAACCTAGAGTCAGATAAGCCATGTATGGTACTTCTATTTGAGAACTAGGCTCTTCTTTTCCTGTTTTGCATTCTTGAAGTGAAGTGAAGTGAAGTGAAAGTTGCTCAGTCATGTCCGACTCTTTGTAACACCATGGACTATACAGTCCATCAAATTCTCCAGGCCAGAATACTGGAGTGGGTAGCCATTCCCGAATACTGGAATGGGTAGCCTTTCTCTTCTCCAGGGGATCTTACCAACCCAGGGATAGAACCCAGGTCTCTCGCATTGCAGGTGGATTCTTTACCAGCTGAGCCTCAAGCAAAGCCCTTGGTTGAAAACCATCTGTTCCACTTTCCAGGTGGGAGGATAGGTAAAGAAAAGGAGGCAGAAAGAAAAACAACCTCAGCTGGCTCATCCAGACAACTGAGCTCATGGTTAGGACTGCATCAAATGGACATACTTAATTACAAGGAATTCTAAAAAGTGGATAAATTGAAGGAGCACATTATCATCTTAAAACAAAAATGGAATTATCTTAAAAAATGAGAAGTGAAAGTTGCTCGGTTGTGTCCAACTCTTTGTGACCCCGTGGACTGTATAGTTCATGGAATTCTCCAGGTCTGAACACTGGAGTGGGTAGCCTATCCTTTCTCTAGGATCTTTCCAACCCAGGAATTGAACCGGTGTCTTCTTCATTGCAGGCGTATTCTTTACCAACTAAGCTATGGATATTAAATTTAATATGCACTTATTTAATATCTGTGTTTAAGACTCCAAGATTTTACTTTTTTGTTTATCTTACCCTATTTGAAATCTCATGTTTAATGGTTATTTCTATCTTTTCTTAGTAAACTAAAAGTTCCAAAAATGTGGAGACTTTGTTTTCCTTTGGCTCATTTTATTTTGGGGGCATAGACCAGTTCTTGGAATATGGTAGTCAATTAATATGTATTTGTTGAATGAATCAATAAATTTTTTCATTCCTAAATTCAGTACAAATGTATTAAATATCTATTTTGCATCCTTGTGCTTGCTGCTGCTGCTGCTGCTAAGTCGCTTCAGTTGTGTCCAACTCTGTGCGACCCCATAGACGGCAGGCCACCAGACTCCCCCTTCCCTGGGATTCTCCAGGCAAGAACACTGGAGTGGGTTGCCATTTCCTTCTGCAATGCATGAAAGTGAAAAGTGAAAGTGAATTTACTCAGTCATATTCGACTCTTAGCGACCCCATGGACTGCAGCCCACCAGGCCCCTCCGTCCACAGGACTCTCTAGGCAAGAGTACTGGAGTGGGGTGCCATGCTTACCAGGATGCTAATTGTTAAAAGACAAACTCAAGTAATGTCAATTTCTTAACATCAGTGTTCTTAAAGTTTATGAAGCCAGTCATGGAAACTGGTGAAATGATATGTGATAAAGGCCATGATTAAGGTTTGTACAGAGATGGTTTCCTGGAGATAGGGCATCTAAATCCAGGTTAGAAATGAATGGTTCTGTACGCTGGGGGAAGTACCATGAGGATTAGTACCATGAGGGTTAATCAATGTGAATCAATAGGACAGAAAAATAGTGCATGACATTAGGAGCTCCTGGCATAGTCAGGAAATTTTAAGGAGTCTAATATATCCAGAAAAGAGTTTTTGTGTGTTGGGCCTGGCAGAGAAATTATGGTAGCAGTGTGTTGATTGTGTGAGGATGGTTGAATTAGAAAACAAAGGCCAGGTTATAAAAGGCTTATTTGTCAATCTAAGAAGGTTGATCTGGAAGGCAAATAGAAAATTTGAAGCAGCATGACAATGATTTGATTTTTAGAAGTACATAGGTAATTTGGAGGTAAGGAAAAAGTCAAGAGCAGAAAAAGACAGTATAAACCTAGTTGATGAGGGAATAAGTGAGATGGATGCCTAAAGAAGAGAGAAATTACATGACAGGGCAGCAGTTTAGGTGACGGGTGAGTATGAGAACAAGAAGAAAGAGTCGTACGTGACTTAACGATTTCTGAACTGATTACACAGAAATACAGAAATACTGATTACACCTTCAGTTTTACAAGTGTTTAGTCATTTTTCCATTTCTCAATAATGTTTCTTTGCTTGGCTTCCCTGGTGATTCAGATGGTAAAGAATCCTCCTGCAGTGCAGGAAACCTGGGTTTGGTCCATGAGTTGGGAAAATCCCATGGAGAAGGGAATGACTTCCCACTCCAGTATTCTTGCCTGGAGGATTCCATGGACAGAAGAGCCTGGCGGGCTACAGCCTATGGAGTTGCAAAGAGTCAGACATGACAGCGACTTTGACCCTTTGTTTTTGTCTCTCCTGATAATTAATAAAAAAGAATTTTAATTCTTCCATTTGTAACACTCACTTAATACACTGTAGGAAATATAAGAATCTTTTCTTATCTTTCTAATTTAGACTTCATGGAGTTTTCTCTATTCTTAGTCCTTAGAGAAAAAAACAATGCCTAAATTAACTTGAAGCAACTTGTAGAATTAATTTTACATATGACATAACTCCCCCCGCCTCACATATTAACATTGCTTCAGAAAATTTATCCTGCCAGAGAACAAATTTCAATGAGTAAACAAAAAATGTGTTCAGATTACTCTGTTATAAGTTTCACTTGGCAATGAGAAAAGTCTCATCCTACCTGGAAGACATTTTATATGAGAGGGACCTACTTGCATTATCATAGTTTTAATTTTAGCACCAATGAGTTGTGATTGCCAACAATCCTAATCTTGAATCTTACTCTTGTGTAATTTATTAACACTTGATAATGGAGGGCCTCTTTATAAATAGAAAATTGTTGCTTTTCACTAAGAATGTGACAGCATGCTACAGATTTATAATCAAAAGAGAACAAAATAAGGCAAATATTAAGTTTTTCAGACTTGTAGACCTAATAAATTAGCTATGTGGTTTGAAGTATTGAAGAATAGCAATAAGAAAATGAATCTCAGACTCCATATTACTCTAGAATGCCCTTTTCACTCTATTGTGATCTTGTTTCTGCTGCTGAATGACTTTTCAGCTCCATTTATAATCAGCTACGTTAGGGACACCATAGTCATGAGCATCCCGCTGAGAATGGTGAGAGGGTTTCTTGACTCCACTGCATGAAAGCTATCTGTCACTTTATCCGATTGAGCTCTCTTAACTGATGCCAAGCCTGCTTATATAAGGGAATCTATACTTTGTCAGAAAAGCTTGTGCGGTTAGCAAGGCAGTGAGGCAAGATGGAGGGAGGAGGGAATGCCTTTGCTGAATGAATAATTTGATCCATGTGACTTTTATTCTAATCTTCATTGTGATGTTTAATGGTACAGCCTCTCAATTGAGAGAACATGAATTCTTATGGGGCAATTTCATCACTTATGTCATAATTTGGCATGTCACATTATTTATTTGTTATGAACCAAGAACCCTGATACTGAGTTTAAGAAATCTATAGATCTACTGCTTGATAAAGAGAAAACTACATGTTACAGTATTTGTACTATAAAATCAATCATTTACTATTAAATGAGTATCAGTTCAAGGACAGTAGATGGTAGAAAGGATATTAATGAGACATAAAATACAATTCTTAAATTCACAGATAAATAATAATCATATCATATGACACTGATGATAAATCTGTAGGGGTCAGAAAGCGGATAAAACCATCGTGAGGAGAGAGAGAAAAAAGCACAGAAATACAGGGGTCAAATTAAGTTGTGAAAGACAGTGTGAAAATAAATCACTTAATCTTTTTGGTTTGCTTTTAATATCACATTTTTAAAAAGACATTCTCAAAAACAGATGTGGTACTTTACGACAGCATCATCAATATGAACCACACTGCAGATCTGCGGTTCCCTATAAACATGAATAACAAATAAAATTTGTGCTTATTGTAAACCACTTGAAAAGAAGAGGAAAATTTTGAGTAGAAAAGAGTTTAAAAGACGCATTTTCAACAAAACAAGCTTATGAGAAATGTGCTGTTTGGGTCTAAAGTAATTGTCAAGGTGTATCCTGGAGTAGGAAATGGCAACCCTCTACAGTATTCATGCCTGGAAAATTCCATGAAAAGAAGAGCCTAACAGACTCCATGGGGGTGCAAAGAGTTGGACATGACTCAATCACTAAACAACAACAACAACAAAACCATACTCCAAGGGTCGAATCACATCATCACAGATTTAGAAGCAGGTGCAGAAGACATGGGAGAAAGTTATGGATAGGGAAAAGGAGTAAATTTTGGGTACAGTTGGGAAAAAAGGAGTAGGAAGAATATCACAAACAAGGCAGAAGATTGATGAGGCTGTTACTATACTGCATGTTATGTCAAGGCCAATGTTCAAATACTATATAACAGAAAGGGCATTATGATCGACAAATGCTGGATTACTACCATGCAGTGATTGTCCCAGACCCTCCAAATGTTTATGCAGTGCTAGTTCCTTCCTTAAAACTCTCAAGAGTTTTCCCGAATCCTCAATTAAGTGGTTAAACCTGGAGCAAGAGGGACTTTAGAACACAGTCCCAAACTAAGGTCACCTTTAATTCTGATGGCAGCGTTAGTGCTAGTGGCTTATTATCAATGTTATGCCAGCATTAATAATCTGGAATAATCAGATTAGATTATTAGAGCATCAAAAATATGCTTTAAAAAGATATTTTAATTCCTTATATATCAAAATAATACTTGGCTACCTGATGCCAAGAGCCAACTCTTTGGAAAAGATCCTGATGTTGGGAAAGGGCAAGAGGAGAAGGAAGCAACAGAAGATGAGATGTTTGGATGGCATCATTGACTCAATGGACATGAGTTTGAGCAAATTCTGGAAGATAGTAAAGGGCAGGGAAGCCTGGTGTCCTGCAGTCGATGGGGTCTCAAAGAGTCGGACATGACTGAGCAACTGAACAACAACAAAAAAGCTGCAAAACCTATTCCTAGCAAATGTTAGCATCAGCATCCTCCTCCTTATCACACTTAGTGAAAGCAGGCATCTCTGCACCATCTCATCTAATCTTCTCTCAGAGCTTACCTGACAAGATGGGAATTATTATTAGTCCCATTTCATAGATGAGAAAATTGAAGACTGCAGCAGTTAAGTAAATTACTGCAATCACACAGCTGAGTTGGTTGCTATAGAAGTAAAAAAAAAATTTTTTTTTAAATTTTTTTGGCATGCAGCATGTGGAGTCTTAGTTTCTTGACCAGGGATCAAACTGGGTCTTCCTGCAGTGAAAGCGTGGAGTCTTAACCAATGGACCACCAGAGGAATCTCTACAGAACTGAATTTAATCCTAGGTATATTGATTCCTGGATTTGGCATTTAACCTTTCTCTGTGTATAACTTTATTTTTCTGAGCTCCAAAATCACTGCAGATGGTGATTGCAGCCATGAAATTAAAAGATGCTTACTCCTTGGAAGGAAAGTTATGACCAACCTAGATAGCATGTTCAAAAGCAGAGACATTACTTTGCCAACAAAGATCCGTCTAGTCAAGGCTATGGTTTTTCCAGTGGTCATGTATGGATGTGAGAGTTAGACTGTAAAGAAAGCTGAGCACCAAAGAATTGATGCTTTTGAACTGTGGTGTTGAAGACTCTTGAGATTCCCCTGGACTGCAAGGAGATCCAACCAGTCCATCCTAAAGGAGATCAGTCCTGGGTATTCATTGGAAGGACTGATGTTAAAGCTGAAACTCCAGTACTTTGGCCACCTGATGTGAAGAGCTGACTCATCTGAAAAGACCCTGATGCTGGGAAAGATTGAGGGCAGGAGGAGAAGAGGAGGACAGAGGATGAGATGGTTAGATGGCATCACCAACTCAATGGACATGGGTTTGGGTGGACTCCAGGAGTTGGTGATGGACAGGGAGCCTGGTGTGCTGCGGTTCATGGGATAGCAAAGAGTTGGACATGACTGAGCAACTGGACTGAACTGAACTGAACTGTGTATAAAGCTGAAGGCAGAGGCCTTGGAACAGAAAACCTCAGAGCTTGCCTGGCTAAACGAAGAGGAGAACATCACTTTGTGGCTAAGATTAGAGGTTATGAAGACAGAATGCCCAAGTTCAATTTGCTATCAGCTGTGTGACCTTGGACTAGTTACTAAGCCTCTCTGAACCTCAGTTGCCCAGAGATGATAAGGGTGTACTTCCCCCATGTAATATTTTGCAAACAAAATAGGTGCAAAGCTCCAAGAAATGCCTGGCACTCAGTCGTTTCTCTGGAGGCATCACTTGTTATTGACATTGTGGCTCTTTCAGGGTCTTCTAAAGGAGTCTGATTGCCTTGTTGTTGTTCAGTTTGGATGTAGTGTCTGACTCTTTGCGACCTCATGAACTACAGCACACCAGTGTTTCCTGTCCTTCACTATCTCTCAGAGTTTGCTCAGACTCATGTCCATTGAGTTGATGATGCCATCCAACCATCTCATTCTCTGTTGTCTGCCTTTTCCTCCAGCATTCAATCTTTCCCAGCATCAGGGTCTTTCCAATGAGTCAGTTCTTCACATCGGATGGCCAAAGTATTGGAGCTTCAGCTTCAGCATCAGTCCTTCCAATGAATATTGAGGGTTGGTTTCTTATACATGATTACACATTTGTAATGTGTATGTTGTAATATACATATGTAATTATATGTGTCAAGATTGAATTCTTATTGAATTAGTTTTCTGTGTGCCACCTCTTAAATGCTGCTTTTTGTCAAAAATATGCTTTATATAGGACATTATTGGAAAATATTAATATTTGGAATTTAGGGAAAGCATTAGTGTTTAATTTCCAATAGAATAAATCTAGGTGTGATGCTAATTCAATTTTGTGTGCATGTTTCTTCATTTATAAATATGTAGTTATATAATAATTGGCTTAATGAGAAAAATATGCAGTTATTTGTATGTTCTATGCTCTAAAGATCTAAAATAGTTATTTTAACTTTGATTAATGTTATAATGAATTATTTATTGGGGCTTCCCAAGAGGCTCAGATGATAAAGAATCTGCCTGCAATGCAGGAGAGTCAAGTTTGATCCCTGGGTCAGGAAGATTCCCTGGAGAAGGAAATGGCAACCCTCTCCAGTATTCTTGGCTGGAGAACTCCACGGACAGTGGAGCCTGGCAGGCTACAGTCCACAGGGTCATAAAGAGTCAGAGGAGAGGAATCAAGTGTACTTTTTGTTTTAAACATTTAATAAAACTTGTTCAAGTGAAAGATTATTCACTTCAGTCCTGTCTGACTCTCTGTGACACTATGGACCATGGCCTGCCAAGTTCCTCTGTCCATGGGATTCTCCAGGCAAGAATACTAGAGTGGGTTGTCATTTATTATTATAAGTATCTTCTTTTAAAAAAATAAAATATTTCATCTTTTCATTTTATTAGGGAGAACTATTACTTCAATAGAATTTGTGAGTTTTAGAAATTAAACTTAGGTATTTAAAACATAGACAATTAATTTTGTATTTACATATATGTCCCTACTGCTGCTGTTGCTAAGTCACTTCAGTCCTGTCTGACTTTGTGTGACCCCATAGATGCCAGCCCGCCTGGCTCTTCTGTCCCTGGGATTCTCCAGGCAAGAACACTGGAGTGGGTTGCCATTTCCTTCTCCAATGCATGAAAGTGAAAAGTGAAAGTGAAGTCCCTCAGTCTTGGCCAAGTCTCAGAGACACCATGGACTGCAGCCTACCAGGCTCCTCCGTCCATGGGATTTTCCAGGCAAGAGTATTGGAGTGGGTTGCCATTGCCTTCTCCTATATGACCCTCAGTTCAGTTCAGTCGCTCAGTCGTATCTGACTCTTTGTGACCCCATGATTCACAGCACGCCAGGCCTCCCTGTCCATCACCAACTCCTGGAGTTCACTCAAACTCATGTCCATCGAGTCAGTGATGCCATCCAGCCATCTCATCCTCTGTTGTCCCCTTCTCCTCCTGCCCCCAATCCCTCTCAGCATCAGAGTCTTTTCCAATGAGTCAACTCTTCACATGAGGTGGCCAAAGTACTGGAGTTTCAGCTTTAGCTTCATGCCTTCCAAAGAAATCCCAGGGCTGATCTCCTTCAGAATGGACTGGTTGGATCTCTTTGCAGTCCAAGGGACCCTCAAGAGTCTTCTCCAGCACCACAGTTCTAAAGCATCAATTCTTTGGTGCTCAGCTTTCTTTACAGTCCAACTCTCATGGCCATACATGACCACTGGAAAAACTATAGCCTTGACTAGATGGACATTTGTTGGCAAAGTAATGTCTGCTTTTCAATGTGCTATTTAGATTGGTCATAGCTTTTCTTCCAAGGAGTAAGCATCTTTTAATTTCATGGCTGCAATCACCATATGCAGTGATCTTGGAGCCCCCAAAAATAAAGTCTGACACTGTTTCCACTGTTTCTCCATCTATTTGTCATGAAGTGACGGGACCAGATGTCATGATCTTCGTTTTCTGAATGTTGAGCTTTAAGCCAACTTTTTCACTCTCCTCTTTCGCTTTCATCAAGAGGCTTTTTAGTTTCTCTTCACTTTCTGTAATAAGAGTGGTGTCATCTGCATATCTGAGGTTATTGATATTTCTCCTGGCAATCTTGATTCCAGCTTGTGCTTCTTCCAGCCCGGTGTTTCTCATGATGTCCTCTGCATATAAGTTAAATAAGCAGGGTGACAATATACAGCCTTGAAGTACTCCTTTTCCTATTTGGAACCAGTCTGTTGTTCATGTCCTGTTCTAACTTTTGCTTCCTGATCTGCATATAGGTTTCTCAAGAGGCAGGTCAGGTCTGGTATTTCCATCTCTTGAAGAATTTTCCACAGTTTATTGTGATCCACACAGTGAAAGGCTTTGGCATAGTCAATAAAGCAGAAATAGATGTTTTTCTGGAACTCTCTTGCTTTTTCAATGATCCAGAGGATGTTGGCAATTTGATCTCTGGTTCCTCTGCCTTTTCTAAAACCAGCTTGAACATCTGGAAGTTCTTGGTTCACGTGTTGCTGAAGGCTGGCTTGGATAATTTTGAGCATTACTTTACTAGAATGTGAGATAAGTGCAATTATGCGGTAGCTTGAGCATTCGTTGGCATTGCCTTTCTTTGGGATTGGAATGAAAACTGACTTTTTCCAGTCCTGTGGACACTGCTGAGTTTTCCAAACTTGCTGGCATATTGAGTGCAGCACTTTCACAGCATCATCTTTCAGGATTTGAAACAGCTCAATTGGAATTCCATTACCTCCACTAGCTTTGTTCGTATATGTCCCTAGGACCCCCTAAAAAAAGGCATGCTTTTTGTCAACAGTAGTTTTACAAGGTCCTTATTTTTGCATGCAATTTAATAATGAATTGTTGAAACAAAGCACTTTAACTTTCCAACATTCCAAGTTACATTCTCATTCTTGTTTTTGTTACTAAGGCTTTTGCTTTCAAATAATTGGAATTTATTGTTTAAGGGCTTCTTGCGTTCCTTAAATCAGTCAACTGTCCTCTACTTACGGCTTCCATGTGATTGCTTTTTATTATTTTAGATAAAGAAATAGGAAAAGTTTAGAAAAAGATATTTTATATACTTTAGCTCCGAATCTGTCGCTTGCGCATGTTACTGCTTATTCAACTTTAGGTTCAAAATTCTTATATGCCTGTGTTCTATATGTGTCTGTGCTTGCGTTCTTTGTGTTGCATGCCAATTGCAAAATGTACGAAATTATTTTCTAAGCTTTCCTCCTTAGTAACAAATATATTATTTTAAATTTAAATTTGACTATAGTTGGGTTATTTTCTTATGAAATAATGATAATAAATTATAATAAAAGGAGAATCAGAGATCAGAAATTGTCCTTGCCTTCCATATTCAAAGATTTAATAAATGTTTGTTAAAGTGAAAGATCATTACAAGAAAATATGATTCTTTCTATTCAATTTCCTCTAAAGGTAGGGGGTGAGCAGTGGGACTAGTTACCTGGAATTTCTTGAATTTAATTGCCTCAGAGTCTTGACATGCTACTTAGTAACTTCTCTTACCTCAAACAAATACCTTCTCTGTTTCTCTGTATGTTGAGACATAGAGTTGAACTCACCAAGCTGTCTTTCATATTCCTCACTCATTCTTTTACATGTTTAACAAGTTGAGAACTCAAAAATGATTCATGAATCTCATTCTTTAAAGTTTTTTTTTTTTTTTTTTTTTACCCCAGCAAAACCATCATTCTTCTGAATCCATTAGCTCCTAGAGGAGAGGGATAGAAGCTTTGGATAAGAATGTTCTAAAATACAACAGATTTTCAAGAAGCATCTGAATATGTCCCTAATTTATCATATAACACAAGATGAGAGAGTTATTTGTTTTTGCTCTTTTGTTTGTTTTTGAACAAATTGAAGTTAAGAGGAAGGTCTGTATTTAAATACTGGATGAGAAAAAAGATAATTATGATTAAGAACTGAAAATATTATTTGTTTAATTTCCCACTATTAATAAAAAGTAAACTCTCTATTATGTGAATTATGGTGTTGACTTAAAAAAATATTCACAACATAAAAGTTGAGAGTTATGTTTTATTCAGTGAGAACTTTTAACGCTTCAAGTCTGAGAGACAGTATTTTAAGTGATCCTGTGAGACCTGCTCTGAGGAGGCAGGGAGAGGAGCCAAGTTATATTGAAGCTTTGCAACAAAGGGCAGGTAGTCTGAGCAGCAAAAGTATTTTTGCGAATTAAAACAAACAAACAAAACAGATATTCCAAGTTAAAGAATTTAGCACTTTTCTGTTTATGTTTACAAGAGAAGACTCTGGGCTCACTGAAATCATTCCTTTGATATACACTTCAGCAGTCTAGGGCCAGATTCCTGTGCTTTCATATCTTGAGCTTCCTTTTCTCAGGACTCACCTTAGGGAGTGGCTACAGTCTGATGGCTGTGAGATACCAGGTATTCTTCTTCCTGGGTTACTTCAGGGCCCAGTAGCTAGCATTGAAAGGATGCAATCACTGATGGCTGCCATCTCAATGGCATGTGGACATTTATATCCCAGTTGTTCATAGAGAATCAGTTGATAAATATAACAGAAGATCAACAATGTATCCATGAACTCAGAAAAATTGTGATAAAAATGAGAGGATGAGATTTAGGATAAAAGATCAAATTTCCATTCCTACCGATCGCTAACATCCTGTCATTTGATTTTCTCTTATGTTTTCAGAAAGGTTAAATGGAAAATGGCATATAAGAAGATCATATTCAGTCTCTAGCTGAGTATGTTTTAATTACCCCTGCTGTGATCTTCCCACCTTGGCCACATTCTTCCCCCTTTCTTTACCTGTTTCCACATATCTACTAATACACAGCTTTCACCCCATGGTCTTTCCTTTGTGCCTCTTTTCCCTTGTCTTTATTCTGAGGTGTGATCAACTCAAATGTCTTTGTCAGCTGCGCAGAGTACTCCCACATCTCCAGCTTTCACACTGAACTGCTCCAGATCTTACATCTTCTAACTTTTTCTCCACGAGTAATGTTTCTTCCACACTAGGAAGATCTGCTGCAGATCTTACATTTTCTTACTTTTTCTCCATTAGTAATGTTTCTTTACCTGTTCTGTTTTACATACAATTCTTGAGGTACAACCATTATTTACATCCATACTCTATAGATATTTCCTTTGTCTTTTAATCTTTTATTATTGAAAAACTGCTCGTTTTATTTTCCAGATACTAGTGCTCATTAGATTTTCTTTTTTTTCCCATTGTAATTAAACAAGTTAGTATCTTTTTTCATTAATTTACTTAGAACACAGGGAGTTCATGAGTTTAATTTGAATTTTTGTTATAAATAAACTATATTATTCAAAATTGTGTAACTAATTCATGCTGCATTTTAGAATTTCATTTTTAAAATTCAGGCTTGAATGTTTATGTATCAAGCTTCCTGACTTGAATTTGAAGATAAAATATGTAAAATAACACCCACTGACTAATTAAAAACTAATTTAGAAGAAACGGGGGCCATAAATTTTAACTTAGAAATTTTATAGGGTCTTGTTTCAGAAACAGTGCAATCCTTAATTTTGAAAAGTGTACAGTTCCATGAGGTTTGGCAAACACAGCCAAGATTAGATGGCTCCATCATTCCTCAAAATATCATCGAATCTTTTTGTAGTCAACTCCTCCTGCCAATCCTAGGCCTTGGCAGCCATGATCTGTTTGTTTTTTGTCTCTATTGTATTGCCTTTTATGAAACGTAATATAAATAAAACCATTCAGCTGTATTCTTTGGGCCTAGCTTCCTTCACTTAGCAAGATGGGTTTGCAATTCATCCATTTTGTCATGTATATCAATAGTTTTGTTACTTTTTATTGCGTATTAGTATTTCATTATAATGTTAATATTAGTATTCCATTTTATGAGGGTACTAGTTTGTTTAGCCATCACCAGTTAAGGGACATTTGAGTTGTTTCCAGTTTTTGACAATCCAGTTTTTGAGGAAAGCTGTTGTAAATATTTTCATATAGATTTTTGTGTGAAAACAAGTTTTCATTTCTTTTCAGTAAATACCTAAGATTATTTTTTATTTAAATTTATTTATTTTAATTGGAGGCTAATTATTTTACAATATTGTATTGGTTTTGCCATACATCAACATGATCTGCCACAAGTGTACACGTGTTCCCCATCCTAAACCCCCTTCCCTCCTCCCTTCCCGTACCATCCCTCTGGGACATCCCAGTGCACCAGCCCCAAGCATCCTGTATCCTGCATCAAACCTGGACTGGCAATTCATTTCTAATATGATATTGTACATGTTTCAATGCCATTCTCCCAAATCATCCCACCCTCTCCCTCTCCCTCAGAGTCCAAAAGACTGTTCTATACATCTGTGTCTCTTTTGCTATCTCGCATACAGGGTTATCATTACCATCTTTCTAAATTCCATATATATGCGTTAGTATACTGTATTGGTGTTTTTCTTTCTGGCTTACTTCACTCTGTATAACAGGATCCAGTTTTATCAACCTCATTAGAACTGATTCAAATGTATTCTTTTTAATGGCTGAGTAATACTCCATTGTGTATATGTACCACTGCTTTCTTATCCATTCATCTGCTGATGGACATCTAGGTTGCTTTCATGTCCTGGCTATTATAAACAGTGCTGTGATGAACATTGGGGTACACGTGTCTCTTTCAATTCTGGTTTCCTCGGTGTGTATGCCTAGCAGTGGGATTGCTGGGTCATAAGGCAGTTCTAGTTCCAGTTTTTTAAGGAATCTCCACACTGTTCTCCATAGTGGCTGTACTAGTTTGCATTCCCACCAATAGTGTAAGAGGGTTCCCTTTTCTCCACACCCTATCCAGCATTTATTGCTTGTAGACTTTTGGGTAGCAGCCATTCTGACTGGCGTGAAATAGTGCCTCATTGTGGTTTTGATTTGCATCTCTCTGATCAAATGAGTGATGTTGAGCATCTTTTCATGTGTTTGTTAGCCATCTGTATGTCTTCTTTGGAGAAATGTCTATTTAGTTATTTGGCCCATTTTTTGATTGGGTCATTTATTTTTCTGGAATTAGAATTGCTGGTCTTATGATAAATTGAGAACCCCATGAGCAGCATGAAAAGGCAAAATGATAAGATACTGAGAGAGGAACTCCCCAGGTTGGTAAGTGCCCAATATGCTACTGGAGATCAGCGGAGAAATAACTCCAGAAAGAATGAAGGGATGGAGCCAAAGCAAAAACAATACCCAGTTGTAGATGTGACTGGTGATAGAAGCAAGGTCCAATGCTGTAAAGAGCAATGTTGCATAGGAACCTGGAATGTTAGGTTCATGAATCAAGGTAAATTGGAAGCGGTCAAACAGGAGATGGCAAGAGTGAACGTTGACATTCTAGGAATCAGCAAACTAAAATGGACTGGAATGGGAGAATTTAACTCAGATGACCTTTATATCTACTACTGTGGGCAGGAATCTCTTAGGAGAAATGGAGTAGCCATCATGGTCAACAAAACAGTCTGAAAGGCAGTACTTGGATGCAATCTCACAAACGACAGAATGATTTCTGTTCATTTCCAAGGCAAACCACTCAGTATCACGGTAATCCAAGTGTATGCCCCAACCAGTAATGCTGAAGAAGCTGAAGTTGAACAGTTTTATGAAGACCTACAAGACCTTTTAGAACTAACACCCAAAAAAGATGTCCTTTTCATTATAGGGGACTGGAATGCAAAAGTAGGAAGTGAAGAAACACCTGGAATAACAGGCGAATTTGGCCCCAGAATACGGAATGAAGCAGGGCAAAGGCCAAGAGTTTTGCCAAAGGAACGCATTGGTCATGGTAAACACCCTCTTCCAACAACACAAGAGAAGACTCTACCGATGGACATCACCAGATGGTCATCACTGAAATCAGATGGACTACATTCTTTGTAGCCAAAGATGGAGAAGCTCTACACAGTCAGCAAAAACAAGACTGGGACCTGACTGTGGCTCAGATGATGAACTCCTTATTGCCAAATTCAGACTTAAATTGAAGAAAGTAGGGAAAATGACTAGTCCATTCCTATATGACCTAAATCAAATGCCTTATGATTATACAGTGGAAGTAAGAAATAGATATAAGGGACTAGATCTGATAGACAGGGTGCCTGATAAACTATGGACAGAGGTTCATGACATTGTACAGAGGCTGGGATCAAGACCATCCCCAAGGAAAAGAAATGCAAAAAAGCAAAATAGTTGTCTGAGGAGACCTTACAAATAGCTGTAAAAAGAAGACAAGTGAGAAGCAAGGGAGAAAAGGAAAGATGTACCCATATGAATGCAGAGTTCCAAAGAATAGCAAGTGGAGATAAGAAAGCCTTCCTCAGTGATCAGTGCAAAGATATAGAGGAAAACAATAGAATGGGAAATAATACATATCTCTTGAAGAAAATTAGAGATACCAAGGGAACATCTTGTGCAAAGATGGGCTCAATAAAGGACAGAAATGATATCAACCTAACAGAAGCAGAAGATATTAAGAAGATGCTCATTTCCAGGACATCTTGCCTGACCACAAATGCTCAGTACTGGGAGTCTCAGATGGGTTTCGACACCCTGTCTCTGTGATCATGCAATCTCACCTATATGAATATATTTTTGTGTTTTGCACATTATATTATAATCATCTATTCATGCGTTATCAAAAACCTGAGTCTGAGCTTCTTGACCAACCTGCAGTTCACTTAGCCCACAGTTGGAATGTATTTTAAAATGCCTCCTGGAGCCATGTGACTCTTACTGTGATGCTATAATATTGTCAAAAACCTAGGACAATAAAAACAAAAAAAGTAGACCAAGCAGTAAATCTAGTTCTCCCAAGATTTTTACCCAGTGTGACCCTTCTTTTCACAGAGATACAAAAGAGACCATTGTGTTTAATGTTTTATAAATGTTGATTAGGACAAGTATGTACAGAAAGGACAGAAAAAGAGGGACAGAAGCACTGAAAATAGAAGGTCAAGAACTAGGTCCAAAAACATAAGTTAGAATAACGCATTTGCTCTTGTACAATTGCATGTGTGGGTGTTTTTGTGTATGTATACATGCATATGTACAATCACCGATACAATGGACATGAACTTGGGCAAACTTTAGGAGACGGTGAGAGACAGGAAGGCCTGGTATGCTGCAGTCCATGTGGTTGTGAAGTCAGACACACCTGGGCGACTGAACAATACATGCAATTATATGTGAGCATATACACACATATGTACATATGCATGTACATATATAAATTTATAAATAGATTACTTATTAAAGATTGTGTTTGATAGAACCAATCTTGGTGCTCCCTTGAGAGACCAAATGAGAGAAAGGCAAAATAAAATCACTAGGCAGTTAGAGGCAGAGAAAAAGTGTAACTAAATCAGCAAGCCCTTGATGGAGCACTAAAGGAGAGCAGTGCTTCTTAATGTTGGGTCGTGGGTAAGAACCCACTGAACTGTATGACCAGAATGAGGAGAAATTTTTGAATACTAATTTCAGGGCCTTTCTCATGAGAATATAATTCATAGGGGAGGTGAAGGAAATACATACACATGGCCAACCCCAACGGCCGTGCCATATTATGAAATAAAGTACAAAAAAGGACTAGGTAATCCATACCATCTTCATTTGCACTGTTCCCAAAAGGACCTTTCAGTTTTCTCATTCTAGGAAGTCTGGCAATGTATTTTTTCCTCTTTCTCTTAATTCTCTATGCATCTTTAAAATACATTGTTTCACTTGCAGAAATATGTCTGATTTTTGCAACAGAATAAAGTCCAACTAGCTTAAAGACATCTCATGTTTCATTCACTCTTACAGAAGAATTACTTCTAAAACTACTTATATTGAATATGGTAATTATTCATTGAATAACGAAAGTAGACATTGAATTGTAAATTTATAATTCAGTTCAATTTTCAAGAAAGATATAACCTGGTTTTTAGGTGTGATAGTAAGGCAATGGCACCCCACTCCAGTACTCTTGCCTGGAAAATCCCATGGACAGAGGAGCCTGGTAGGCTGCAGTCCATGGGGTCGCTAAGAGTCGGACACGACTGAGCGACTTCACTTTCACTTTTTACTTTCATGCATTGGAGAAGGAAATGGCAACCCACTCCAGTGTTCTTGCCTGGAGAATCCCAGGGACAGAGGAACCTAGTGGGCTGCCGTCTATGGGGTCGCACAGAGTCGGACACGACTGAAGCGACTTAGCAGCAGCAGCAGCAGCAGCAGCAGCAGCAGTGCTTATACTTTAATATCAGGTTTTTTTAAAAAAGGTATATATTATTGTTTCATAACTAATATTTAAGAAGTTCTAATACATGCCCTATTGAAAATTCAGTCCCCAAATTATTAAACTATACAAAAAAATTCTGTATTACCTAAAAACTTAAATAATATTGAAATCCACATCATAAAGTATTATATTAAAATATATAAGAGAATATATGAAGGTAAAAAAAAAATCAATCAATGCATATGTTAAAGTTCTCCAGAGAAACAGTGCATATATGTATATGGAAGAGCCCGATAGGCTGCAGTCCATGGGGACACTGGGAGTCAGACACGACTGAGCGACTCCACTTTCACTTTTCACTTTCATGTATTGGAGAAGGAATGGCAACCCACTTCAGTGTTCTTGCCTGAAGAATCCCAGGGATGGGGGATCCTCGTGGGCTGCCGTCTCTGGGGTCACACAGAGTCAGACACGACTGAAGTGACTTAGCAGCAGCAGCAGGCTATAGCTATTGGGTACTTACTCTGTGCCTGATATTGTTTTCAGTTTTAAGTGTTATGCACAGGCTAATTCATTTAATTTTCAGAACTGTCATATGAACAAGTGCTACTACTGCCTCATTTTACAGCTGAGGAAACTGAAGCTTAGAGAGAGTGTTTAATGTCACACAACTAGTAAATGGCTAGATTGTGAAGCAGACAGGTTGACTCCAGAACATACACACTTGAAAAACATCTAAGGACAAAACCTAACAGCATGCCAAGTGAGCAGATTATTTTCCAAAAAAAGGTAATCTATAGTTTGATCATACCATTTATGCATAGGATTTTCATGATCAGTAAATAAATCCATAATGAATGGATCCTTTTGAATAGCCTTTCCCAAATTTACTACTAGAGCTTCAGTGACCATTTGCTGACCTGGAACTTAGG
Source organism: Ovis canadensis (assembly GCF_042477335.2). NCBI lineage: Eukaryota > Metazoa > Chordata > Mammalia > Artiodactyla > Bovidae > Ovis > Ovis canadensis. The sequence continues at coordinate 39,818,620 of NC_091260.1, forward strand.
TGTCAAAAATTCTTAGTGCTCTTTAACCATGCATACTTATAGATTTCCAGATAAGTAGAGTAGTTTTATTTTCTGCTTTGATGGATTTGTGGACTTATTTATTGTAAATTACTCACTAGATAGAGACATTTAATTGTAAAACACCCCTAGTATCGATTCATTAAAATGAGGGTGTCATCATTAAACAATCTTCCCAAATCTTCCCATGCTATTAAAACTAATTGACCACGTCTCTTCTTTAATGTTAGCTATGCATTTCATGTGCTTTCTAAGGAAGGCTTATCTGACATTTTTGCCCTATACATATAGCATCTCAAGATTATCACTCTTACTAATGTCGTCATGAAGGTTTTATGCATCTTTGGATAAAAGGAAATTCACTGAGAAATTTTAAAAACAACTATGAATTTTAAAATTATTTTCACTTAATATATCCACTATTTATACATCTAAACCACTAGAATCTGAATTTTAAGAAACACCAAAGCTTTATTTATAATGTTTCCTATGGAACATTTTAGAATTTTCTTCTCAGTGTTAACTGTTCTGTTACCCTGCATTATTTTATTTGACTAATTGCTTTAGAGGAGTGGTCATCATCCTTCTAGTTCCTGATGCTTCTTCAGATAATTATTCCCTAATTCACTTGCTTAAAATAAATTAAGAGTACCTTTACACTGAAGCTAGTGCTCTTTAGTAAATCCATTCACTCCTTCTTCATAACGTGTAAACTCTTGGCACATGATTCATGGTTTTCTCTGTCATCTGTGGACACGTCTGTATCCACATGACAGACTTGTCCATTTACCTGACTTCCAAGTTTCTTGATTTGTTTATCTCTGCATCATCCACACTACTGATGTCACATGCTAAACACTGTTTATGCCAGAAACTACTCTACAACTCCAGGTGATTGAAACAAACATGAAAGTCTCTGAAAAAATTTCCTATTCCTGCTTGAGAGGTCAACAATTCCTAAGGAGACTTTTTCTTGACTTCTTGGGGACTTTCTCCTTTCTACAGATATAGTCCTGTTCTTCTTTTATTTTTATTCATATCCATTTAAGATCCCTTGCCTTATCACTTCAGTAACAATTGCAAAACCTCAACACTGGGTAAACAAAGATATTCACTTACTCTCTATTACCTTGCAGTTGATTGTTTTGCAAGGCAATTATGCATTAGAATACATTTGAACCGCTGTTAATTTGTGATTAACTAATGCCAAGTGCCCTTTAATCAATGTGGATATTCAATCATATTTCAAACCTTCTTAATGCTCTTCAAACTTTGATTCTGTCAGTTCACTGCAATTATTCTCAACAAATGGTCATGTTTTTTCTATCATGAAGAAAATATAAAACACAAAACAAGAATTCAGACAAACGTTCTTCAACTTTTGGACACCTGTGCATATTTTTACTTGTTTCCTTCTTTGAGAGAATGTGTTTATCTTTTTCGCTGTAGTCAATTTTCCACCATTGCTCTGGATCCTGTGCATTCTAAATTTCTCAAAGATTAAGAACAGTAGTTTTGAAACCACCCTTCCCTCCTTCTGTGTGAGGAGGAATATAGATGGCTAAGAGCTGTTTGCATTAGTATAGTGAGACATATATTACCAAAGAAAATACAAATATTCATTTGCAATAATGCTCATGTAATTATTTCACAAAGGTCAAGGTTAAAATCATGTTCAAAGAAAGAACTCAAATGAGATTAAATTGTATTACTACTGAAATAACATTCACATTTTCTTTGTCAAAATGGGTTTTATTTTTATACAAAAAAAATGAAAAACTTAGTCTCTTATAAAAATAAAAGTAAGCTAAAATGGGAGTCCCTGCATTTACTGACAGTTCTCTGCCTACAGGACACAGCATTTCCTATTTAGGGTCACAGGAACTAAGAGAAATCCTCATGATCATATGGACTAGGTTGGAATAATTTACTTGGAAAATCACAAAAAGAGACAAGTGTTGAATCTCAGAATGGTAGGGAAGGGAGAAACACAAATATTTCGCCCCCGCCCCCCCCCCCATGAGTTGGTAAGTTGTGTAGATAAGAAAATTTTAAAATGGAAGTGAGAGAAAAAGGAGATAGTACACAGCAAAAGTCCAAGTCTGTGTATCAGGAGGTAATAGAAAAAGGCAAAACTACCTTCTTTGCACTTTCTGTACTATATTTTTTCCTGAGAAAACTTGCTTCTTCACTCAAGAACTTTCTTTTCTTTCTTTTTTTTTTTTTTGCCTGATAATTGAGACTGTGTTAGGTCCAGAGAAAAATAGCTTAATGAACAAAATTTAGGAATACGGTAGTGATTACCTCTTAATCATATTTAGGGCCTCCAGCAGAGACAGAGATAAGGCTTGCTTGGCTTACTTGAGAATTACTACACAGTTTTTTACTGATTATCACAGTTATAGGGTGACCCAAGTGCCATGAGTAAAAGAGAAATCCTTAAGCAATGGATAAACAGGAAGGGCAAATCTCCTGCCTCTTCACACCCTCAGTGCTCCCAAATATTACCATCAAAGAAAGCATGAAATTTCTTAGGGCAAGAAAGAAGGTCCTGTAATAATAATTACATTGCCCATACCTGGATGCTCTTCATTTACTTATATCACTCTTTTTGTGTACTAGAATCTTTTTTTCAACTCCCTTACTTTCTAAGACAATATTGTCAGCAACAAATTGAAGCCCTCCAGCTACCATCAAATTTGTCCTCTGTAATTGTGATGGACAGGGAGGCCTGGTGTGCTGCAATTCATGGGGTCACAAAGAGTCGGACACGACTGAGCGACTGAATTGAACTGAGCTGAAAGGAGTAGTTGCTACCATTCACTTTCCATGTTTCTTATTTATTTACTCAGCATATTCATATTTGGCTTCTACTCATCCTCCTCACTCTTGAAATAGTTATGGTGATCTTCCTACCACGTTTTTTGAATTCTGTTAGTAGTTGCTCTTTTGATGGCATCCCAAACGTCTTTACCATTTTTCAAAACTCCATCCCATTGGCATTGGCAATAGCACTTTAGCTTCATACTCTTTGGATAATACTTGTTAGTTTTCTTTCCACTTCAGCCTTTTCTACTTGACTCTTAAATGTTGAAATTCCTCAAAACTTGTTCCTTATTTTCACTTTTCTTTCATGTTCTATTCTCTTTAGATCTTATCCATGTCAGTGTTTGATTACTGTCTCTAGGACAATGTTGTCATTGTTCAGTTGCTCAGGCATGTCTGACTCTGTGACCCCATGGACTGCAGGATGCCAGGCTTTTCTGTCCTTCACCATCTCCCAGAGCTTGCTCAAACTCACATCCATTGAGTCAGTGATGCCATCCAACCATCTCATCCGCAGTCATCCCATTCTCATCCTGTCTTCAATCTTTCCCAGTATCATGGTCTTTTCCAGTGAGTTGGCTCTTAGCATCAGCTCAAAGTATTTTGGCCAGGAGCTTAAGTTTCAGCATCAGTCCTTCCAATGAATTTGCAGGGTTGGTTTCTTTTAGGATTGACTGGTTTGGTCTTGCTGTCCAAGGGACTCTAAAGAGTCTTTTCCAGTACCACAATCTGAAAGCATCAGTTCTTTGGCATTCAGCCTTCTTTATGGTCCAACTCTCACATCCATTCATGAATACTGGAAAAACCATAGCTTAGACTATCTGGACCTCTGTTGGCAAAGTAATGTCTCTGCTTTTTAATATACTGTCTAGGTCTGGCATAACTTTTATTCAAAGAAGCAAACATCCTTTAATTTCCTGGCAACAGTCACCATCCTCAGTGATTTTGGAGCCCAAGAAAATAGTCTTTCACTCTTTCCATTGTTTCACATCTATTTGCCATGAAGTGATGGGACTGGATGCCATAATCTTTGTTTTTTGAATGTTGAATTTTAAGCTGGATTTTTCACTCTCCTCTTTCACCTACATCAAGAGGCTCTTTAGTTCCTCTTAACTTTCTGCTATAATGGTAGTATCATCTGCATATCTGAGGTTATTGATATTTCTCCTGGCAATCTTGATTCCAGCCATGATTCATCCAGCCCAGCATCTCGGATGATGTACTCTGCATATAAGTTAAATAAGTAGTGTGACCATACACAGCCCTGATGTACGGCTCTCCCAATTTTGAACCAGTTCATTGTTTCATGTCTGGTTTTAACTGTTGCTTCTTGACCTGCATACAGGTTTCTCAAAGGCAGGTAAGGTGGTCTGGTATTCCCATCTTTTTAGGAGCTTTCCACAGTTTATCATGATCTACATAGTCAAAGGCTTTAGTGTGGTTAATGAAGTAGAAGTAGATGTTTTTCTGGAACTCTAATTTCTCCATGATCCAAAAAAATGCTGGCAATCTGATCTCTGGTTCCTCTGCCTTTTCTAAATCTGGCTTGTACATCTGGCAGTTCTTGGTTCACGTAATGTTGAAGCCTAGCTTGGAGAATTTTGAGCATTATTTTGCTAGCATGTGAAATTATCTCATTGTATGATAGTTTGGACATTCTTTGGCATTAGCTTTCTTTGGGAATGGAATGAAAACTGACCTTTTCCAGTCCTGTGGCCACTGCTGAGTTTCCCAAATTTTCTGTCATATTGAATGCAGCACTTTAATAGCATCATCTCTTAGGATCTGAAATGGCCCAGCTTGAATTCCATCATCTCCACTAGCCTTATTTGTAGTGATGCTTCCTAAGGCCTATTTGACTTCGCACTCCAGGATATCTGATTCTGGTGATTAATCACACCATCCTGGCTATCTGGGTCATTAAGATCTTTTTTTGTATAGTTCTTCTGTGTATTCTTGCCACCTCTTCTTATCTTCTGCTTCTGTTAGGTACATATCCTTTCTGTCATTTACTGTGCCCATCTTTGCATGAAATGTTCCCCTTTTATCTTTTATTTTCCTGAAGAGATTTCTAGTCTTTCCCATTCTATTGTTTCTTCTATTTTTTTGCATAGTTTACTTGGGAAGTCTTTCTTTCTCCCCTTTGGAACTCTGCATTCAGATGGATCTATCTTTCATTTTCACCTCCCTTTTGCTTCTCTTCTTTTCTGTTATTTGCCTTCTCAGACAACCATTGTGCCATTTTGCATTTCTTTTTCTTGGGGATGGTTTTGATCACTGCCTCCTGTACAGTGTTACAAACCTCCATATGCAGTTCTTTAGGCACTCTTTCTATCATATCTAATCCCTTGAATCTATTTGTCACTTTCACGTTATAATCATGAGGGATTTGATTTAGGTCATACCTGAATGGTCTAGTAGTTCCCCTACTTACTTCCCCTACTTTAAGTCTGAATTTTGCCATAAGGAGTTCATGATCTGAGCCTAGAAACTTGTTTCTAGTTCTGAGTTCTCTGAATTCCATACCTCTATCCACCTGACTACTACATCTTCACCTGGCTATCCCAAAGGCACCTAAACTCTACACACTAGAATCTAACCAGGGCTTTCTTTTTAAACTTTGCCATCTTTCAGGGTTTATTTTTTGGATAAATTGACATAATGATACTGAAAATTTATATTCAGAATTTTTGATGAGATAGATTTGAGTTACTTTTAAGGAACAATTCTGTGAAAGAGGATTTTAAATGGAAACAATTTCTAGAGTGGGTGAAAGTGTTAGTCACTCAGTCATGTCCAGTTCTTTGCCACTCCATGGACGATAGCTCACCAGGCTCCTCTGTCCATGGGATTCTCCATACAAGAACACTGAAGTGATCCCTACCCAGGGATTGAACCCATGTTCTCCTGCATTGAAGGCAAATTCTTCACTGTCTGAGCCACCAGGGCTTTAGAGTGAGGGTCTCATTTCAATAAGGTGGCTGCTCAACTGTTATTGCAGATTATTTGGGGCTGTAAATTTAAAGCAATTGTATTCGTTTATAATATATTGCTGCAATGTTATTCTTTTTTAAAAAAAACACCTTTGCTACCTGTTTCATCAGAAAATTTAATTTTTAAAGTCATACAGTGATGTAAATATAGGATATTTTTATTGTTACAATTGAAAACTGCAAGTCAAATTTCAACATCATGCCATTTTATTAAAAGCTAAGTTTTAGTACAATTGAAGGAAATGAAAAGTTGCCATCATTTTGGATATTACATTTTTTATTTCCCAAGCAGAATCATACTAATAATATCATCTCTACTAATAAGACTAAGGAAGATGGTCCATCAGATTTAATTAAGGAAATCTTTCTGTGGGTTGCCTTTTGAAAAAAAAAATACTTGAGAATTTTATATCTCTCTTCAAATCACTGACACAGACAGAGGTGTGAGGTCATTCCTCAGACTTTTTCATCACACCCAAAGTGAAAGGGAAATGGAAGCGTGATGAGAATTAGCCTCATTTGCCCATTTTGTGCTTAATAAGGCACTTTTACACAGATACCTAGGGCTCTCTTGTATCTGCACTAGTTCTAATTAATGCTTGCCACCTTTCATCCCTGGGCTTAAGAACAAATCCAAGAGAATCCCCTTAGAAAGAGGAAAATAAATTTTCTCTAAAAAAAAAAAAAAAGGTCTCTCTGAAAGATTTAATATAAATACTTTACAAATAAAGTGAATGATTTAGCATTCAGAAATAAATGAATGCTTCTTTCTATGTATGATGCAAACATTATGGGCAATTCACATTTTAATTTCATACTTGGTGCTTCAGCTTATGCTATGTTTTTAGTTAGTGCTGGCCTATTAAGCTGCTAATTTATCTACTGTTGTGAAGGCCTCTGGAAATGCTGCTCCATAAATAATAGAGCAGTGATCCATAACCACCTCCCATGTAACAGCATCAAGTCCACTGCAGCTAATAGAACGAACTGCTGGTTGCTAGGTGCCAAAATGCTGCTTGCCTGTTTAGGAAGTGATATAGTTTTGTCTCCCTGCTAAGATGACAAAACTGTAATTAGAGATTAATCAAGAGCTACATTAGTGCCACAGTTTCCTGCAGTCTGACTTTTGTTGCCCACCAGCAGTTAAGTGCATCTGCCTGTATTTACCAGTTCTCTGGAGATTTAGAAATTTATTGTCATATTTATAGGAACAGCTGCCGTGCAAGTTGTCAAATCATAAAGAACTAACTCAAGAGAATGCATATAATTAACTACTCTGTCTTTAGTCTATTTATTTTTAAAATGAGACTTCATTTAGAAAGATTAAATAACATTATATAACCAGCTTTTTTTGTTGTTGTTCTTGGATTTTGTTATTTTTCATTAAAACATTTCCACGGACTATACAGTGATTTATACTGAATAAATAAAGATCAACTCAAATATTGGAAGGGAGACAAGTCCATGCTGGTAGCAAAGGAAATGTGGAACTTGTGATTATTCTGAGAGCTGGCATGGTGATGTATGGTAACATCATTGCAAGATTTATACTACTGTAGCTTTCTTAAGAAAAACAATACTAAGACTTATTATGGAATTGTCTTATTTAAATTTCACTTGATAGTCCTTTAAGATTTCTGCTATCTCTTCTTTGGGGCAAATTATATTTTTTCTTTTATATTTACATATGTGGCACTTTGTTTTTTTTCAAATGCTGCACACTGGGAACATGTTAACCACAACCATCTTTCTTTGTAGAAAACCTGGTATTCCTAGATAATGATTTCTTTGTTTTAATTGATTACTATAGCAAAGATAGTGTCAAAATTAAGACTATTGGAATATTTTTAATCTAAATTGTACAGTTATGAGTACTACTAAATAATAAAGTATTTTCCTTGTTACAAAATTACCTCAAAGTTGAAATATAATAAAATATAAAATGTATTTCTAGTGTTCTAGTTGTATAAAAGATAAATAGTTGTAAATGAAGCCACTGGAAGCTGTATTCTTATGAGTATACTTTATAAAAATTATATACATATCACAGACACAAGCAACCATGTTTAAACACATTCATGGTATGTATATTATTTTGTATTTAGTATATGTCCTGCAAAAGCAAGCACTATTATTTTGTATCTAAAGGAAATAGGCATTGATTCCATTTTGATTCTTCTAGCTTACAGTAGAATTTTGGAGCAGTTGTAACTCATTCTAATACTGTGTTAATACAATATTATTAGTACCATTAGAACTTAAAAGTTTTTAATAACATTGCAAAACTAAATACTATTTCCAAATGAGTTAAGGCTTTGTGTTCAGATTTTTAAACAGAGTACCATATTTCAAGTATAAAATATTCTTGGAATCACTAATTTGGGACTCAATAGGAAAAGTATAATTTTTTCAGAGTACTCGATACTTTTTTTACTCTTCCTTCCTAAAAACAAGGAAGAAAAAATTGTTATTGCTTTGTGTCATTGTTTCTAAAAATTGTATAATGTACATATAAATATACATATGTGCAGTCAGATAGAAATTTGTCAGTGTTTAGAACTATAGTAAAAGAAATTGTAAGATCAATTACAGAACAATTTGTACTAAAGAATGTCAAATTTACTTTGGATTTGTGTTTTTGTTTTCTCATCAGTCTAATGTGACTAATTTCTGTGTATTTGAGAAATATCATTAATTTGGAAATAAAAGGTAATATAGAAGAAATAAAATATAGAAAGAAATTCAGCATCTGTTAACTGAAAGTGCCTCGAAGGGGCTGATTGGAAGACTGAAATAGATCCCGCCTGCCCTCCATACTTACTGTCTGCAGCTGAGTGGGATCTCCATGCACAAGAGCCAGCTTTAGCCCTGGATGTAGAAAAACACCTGGTTATTAACAAATTCTGAAGTCAGAGTTTTGCTGACAATTTATACATATTAGATTATAGTAATAGTATATATAATGTTTAAAGAATATGAAACTTTCAAGGAGATGAGTTTATTTTTGGAAATAGAGAATTCATTCACAATTTTGTGTAACAATTAATTTAGCCAAAATAGAAAGTATTGGTTTTGAATAAAAAAGACAATATCCCTCTTATGTGGATAGTTACTTATAGAAATTTTTAAACAATACTGATATATACACTTGAAATAACTTACATTTTTAATCACACCAATTCAGCCTGTTAATAAATAAATACATTAAAATAGAGAAAATCATAAAATGAAAACACTACTAAACACTAGAGTCTCATGGAAGTAAAGTATAACTAAGCTGGTAAAAATAATTAATAAGAATTTTCCTCCTTCCACATCAGTTCAATTCAGTCACCCAGTCATGTCCGACTCTTTGCAACCCCATGAATCGTAGCATGCCAGGCCTCTCTTCCACATATATTCCTTTAAATCAAAAATAGGACTCAGAGTTTTTAATAATTTCAGGCAGACCAGCTATAGTTGGTTCAGTTCAGTCGCTCAGTCGTGTTCGACTCTTTGTGACCCCATGAACCACAGCATGCCAGGCCTGCCTGTACATCACCAACTCCTGGAGTCCACCCAAACCCATGTCCATCGAGTCGGTGATGCCATCCAACTATCTCATCCTCTGTCATCCCCTTTTCCTCCTGCCCTCAATCTTTCCCATCATCAGGGTCTTTTCAAATGAGTCAGCTCTTCACATCAGGTGGCCAAAGTATTGGATGGAGTTTCAGCTTCAACATCAGTCCTTCCAATGAATATCCAGGACTTGTCTCCTAAGCTGAGGCCAAAAATTTATTTTACATAACATGTCATTATTGTAGAAAGCATGTCTGGGCAATAAAAGAAGTATGTTAGCAGCTGGTCACTAGTCTTGGTTTCATTATTATATTGTGTATCCTCCAGGGTGTTTAAGAAACATCAACAATAACAATACAACTACAAAACTAAGAACTGTCTGTGAACCTTGAATTATCAAATTCCAATGATTTGGAGTAAACTGAGGTTGAGTAGCCTACTTAACTTTGATGCATTGTTTTATTTTTAATTCATTTTTGTGTGGTGTTAAATAAATTATTACCCAAGAAATGGTTGCTATAATTAGTAAACTAGAGTAAATTCATCAGAGTGAAATATGTCTTGGAATTGAGTACCATGCTGCTAATTTTTGTTTTACAGGCACTGACAATGTGCCTCAATTTCTCCACATAAAAAAAATGGAGAAAATAAAATCTACTGTATAGAGTTGTTAGAGGTTTACATTATTTGCAACATGAAATGCTTAAGGTAGTATATATTACTGTTTCAAAGTCTATTTTAGGAAATCAGGTGAACATAAATACATTTAGAAAAGAAGCTGAGGTGTATTTTTACTGTTATCTCTAAACTATATTGCTGCTATTATTTTAATTGTATTTATTTTTTATAATACACTTACACAAATGTAAAATGTGTTTACTTACATGAAAATTTGAATTATGCTATTAGACAATTTGTTATCTGTTTTGTTCCTTTGTTCTATTTAATGTATTAAATGTTATTAAAGAACTTTAAATATAATTTTGACATATACATAATAATTCAATTAATGGATCTATTATTAAACACTTTCATCATCATCATAATTAATTACTTTCTATTATTATCACAAAAGCACTTCAGTGAAAATTATTCTACAAATATCCTTGTTATCCCTCTCTTTAGGATAGGGAAAGGCAACAACTATTATTCTAATAATACACTGAAAAAATGAAAGCTCTATTTTTCCAAATTACTTACTCAAAAAGCTATGCCAATTTCTATTTTTTCAGTACCTCATGAAAACCCTTTTGCCACCACACCAATTTCCCTATCAGAATTTTTTCATATTTTTTAACTTTGTGAAAGGTCATAGCATCTTTTAAATTTTTGCATTACTTTACTGGTGATGTGAAATCTTTATTTGTGTTTACTGGCCCTTTGTATTTCTTCCTCTTTAAAGTGTCTAAATGATTTGAGCCATTTTTTCCATGGCAGAGTTAGTGCCTTCTTAGATTTGGAAGTTTTTGTGTATTACTTTCTTGGAATTATCATGTTCATTTTGCCATTTGTCTTCTTGATATGTAACATTTAACATTTATTTACATCTAAACACCTTAACCTTTGGGATTTCTATAATGACTCTATGTTTCTAAAAATTCATCTCCCATTTCTATGTATGTTAATATTTTGTTATTTCTTTTCAATCTTGTGAATGATTTTAATATTTTCATCTAATGTTTAAGCACATTTGTACCTCATTTATACCTAAGGTATGTAATAAAATTTAGCTTTTCTGTCTTTAAGTTAACTTTGTCAACAAAGGTCCATCTAGTCAAAGCTATGATTTTTCCAGTAGTCATGTATGGATGTGAAAGTTGGACTATAAAGAAAGCTGAGTGCTGAAGAACTGATGCTTTTGAACTGTGGTGTTGGAGAAGACTCTTGAGAGTCCTTTGGACTGCAAAGAGATCCAACCAGTCAGTCCTAAAGGAGGTCAGTCCTGAATATTCATTGGAAGGACTGATGTTGAAGATGAAATTCCAATATTTGGCCACCTGATGTGAAGAAATGACTCATTTGAAAAGACCCTGATGCTGGGAAAGATTGAAGGCGGGAGGAGAAGGGGACGGCAGAGGGTGAAATGGTTGGATCACATCACGCACTCAGTGGAAATGAGTTTGAGTAAACTCGGAAGTTGGTGGTGGACAGGGAGGCCTGGCGTGCTGTGGTTCATGGGGTCACAAAAGGTTGGACACGACTGAGTGACTGAACTGAACTAATACTGCTAAAATCATTTAGAGAGTAACCGTTTATTTCTTTACTGGCTTACCATGTAATGTTTTTATCATTTTTTATCATAGCAAGGTATTATATACTGGAATCTCTTTCTGAAATATAAATTCTCTATTAATCTTCTTTGTAATATCTACTGCTTAAATTGTTGTTAGCAAATCTGAAAAACTTCCAAAATATTAATGCTCTTTCTAAAATTATTTTTAGTTATTAAATCCCATTTACCAAATCTTCCACTTGACCTTTGTCAGATCCCAAATAAATTCCACTAGTGTTTCGTTGGAATTGTGCTGAAACCAAATTGCAATTTGAAATCAAGCTTCTTCCTTAAAAAATCCATTTTTTCTGTCACACATCATGATGTGTCTCAAGTCTCGATATAGCCATTTTTGTCGCTCAATATTGCTTTTGAAAAAATATTTTCTACATAGTTGTAATTTTAATGAGTACTTTATATTTGCTTTTAAATCTTTATGGTAACCCTATTAGGTGAATATTATGATTATCATCATTATGTAGATGAGGAAATGGGAGTTAAAAGAGGTTAAGTAGCTTATTCATGCTACTAAGTGGCAGAAGCCAGTTTTATCTAACTCAAGCCCAGATGCTTACCCATCACACCTGTTGCTTCTCAATTATTGTTGGTTATAACTTGGGAAGGAATTTTGATCCTGAAAATATCATTCAATGCAATATAATGCTGGCTGCAGTAAACATAATAGTTTAACAGTCTGTTCTCACTTGCCTCTTTGTATAAAAAGTAAATAGCTTTCTGATAAAGTAATTGTCTTTTGACTATTTTAGTGGCTCATAATTTATATAAGGTTTTTTACTTAGACCTGGACCATTTAACTTGAATTTGATGTAAGGCCCACAGTGAAGGAATGAGGGAACAAACCTGCACTTTTAATTAAAAATCATGTCAAAGGCATTTGAACAAGGACTCTCTACATTCAGAGGACACAAGAGATAGTAAAAGGTTTAACAATTTCTCACAACAGGCTTGGAATATTCCACAATGGTTAGGTGACACCAGTAGCCTGTGAGAGTGACTCTTTTCCTGAATATATTGTTTATTCCTATATAGATGACTTTCAGCCCTATAATTATTTCCATCAGGGCTTTAATTGGGGTAATTTTACCCTTCAAATTTTTCTGGTCTTCAAATACACACTATTTATTAATATGTCCTTAAATTCATGGATAATCTCTGACGACCATTCTTCAGAATAAAATTTAATTACAGATCAAGATAAAAGAGCCACAAAGACATTTGATGTGAGGTCTGCTCGTTTATTAATATGTAAATTATACCAAGAAATTTAATTTGTCCTGGTGAGGTTTTGCAACTTGAATACAAAGTCAAAAGTACTTTCTTTTATTAATGAATGGATAAAAGTAATCTAGAAGTAATACACTGATTCAAATATATATCGCTCTTTTATGGGGCAGCTAACTTTTGTACCATTAATATTCCATTCTTCAACTTCTCCACCTGCCAATCAACTATTGATGTTCTAGAATTTTACCTTGTGTAACTGAAATCCAAGTGACTTGTTCCTGAGTCTTTGCATATATTTTTGAATCGGCTTCAATTCTTTAAATTTGAATCATGTCACTGAGCTGCATTTTCCACATTTGGTCACAAGAGGAAAAGTGGTATCTATGGCAACAGAAAAGATGAAGTGTGGTTCCTGACAGGGTTTTCATGTGACAGCAGTGACAGCCATCTTTGTTAAGTAATACTATGTTAAGATGGTCTCTTTTGTGTCAAATTTAATGTTACATCCAAAATTGAGGAATTACAACTTTAAAAAGACAGCTCGCCAATTAAAGTGTATATATGAGAGTCTTTAGGCAGAGTTCTTGTGACCTGCCTTTTTTGTTCAATGCTTGATTTATTAAGACAAGGACTAGTGTTCCAAAATAATGATTAGAAGGAGAATAATCAAGATGGTGGAATAGAAGTGTGTGAAATTCATCTCTCTTCACAGGTACATCAAGAATACATCTACAAATGGAACAATTTTCACAGAGCACTGCTGAAGACTGGCAGAAGACTTGGACTCCTAAAAGAGTAATAAAAATTCCCTCACAACTTGGTAGGATGAAAGACAGGAAAAAAGTGAAGAGGAATCAAAAATGGGGCCAGCAACCATGGTGGGAAGCTGAAGATGAGGAAAAGTTCCCTCTCTCAGAAACGCCTCCCCCTGCAACAATGGGGAAATGAGCTGGGACAGAAAAGGCCTTTTGAAGGATTGAAGGAGAATGCAGTGGATGGTCTGTGGACAGCAGGGCAAAGACAGAACTGCAGGCCTGGTCTGTGCCGCAGCCCTGCACAACCCAGCCTGAATCACTGATCCCCTGTTGTTGAGGAAGGCTAGGTGCTGGGAAGTGTAGTTTGGAACATGGACCAAAGGAAGGGACAGCTGTTGACTGTGGAAAGACACCCTGAAAGGACAGGAATAATGAGCTCCACAACTAGGAAGGTTAGCAGAAAAAGCCCAGGACACCATGGAAGCAAGTCATTGTTGTGTGGCATAAAAGAGGTAGGGCTGCCCCCTTCCCCACCCACTGACGTCAGCCTCTGCAGACACTGGGAAGGGCACCCATCTGAGCAGGCTCGCCCAACTCTCAAGTCAAGGCCTCCTCTCACCTAGGCTTCAGGGACCTGAGCACTGCCCATCCCAAAGCTTCCTCAGGAATCAGCCGTGGGTACCCCTGCTTGAGAGGAGAATTTGCCAATGCTGGTGGGTTCTGAGTGCTAAAGTATGCAGCTGAAAGAGCAGATCTGGGGAGAGGACCACTGTTGGCTGTGCAAATACAACAGAAGAGACAGGAGTGAGGGGTTCTGCAGCTGGGAATGTCCCTAGAGGAAGTGTGGTCTGCTTAGGAAACAAGGCACAATTCTTGAATGGATCATAAATGATGGGGCTGTCACTACCCCCACTTGCCAACCCCTGCCTCTGCAGGCAGTGGCAGGGGCTCCCACAAAAGTGAATGAATGTGCAACAGTCTGTTGCAACTGCTTGCAACTCTCTTGCCACTGCAGGCACTTCAGGCATATCCCAGTTGTGCTACTATACCCCCCTCCCATAAGTGTGCCCCAATCAGCTGCTGCTTTTGCTCCCTCTCGACTGTAAAGGGAGCAGATACATGAGAGTGGTGCAAATGCAGAGGTGTGGCCAAAACCAAAGCTGAGCCCCAAGTACAGTGCAGCTAAGGAAGAGGAATGGAAATCTCCCCATGCTGCCCACACAAGCTGTGGATGAAATCCTTGCAATTAGCTTGGTAAATCCTGCCTCTGGAAACATCTGAACAGAAAATGACTGTTCCCACTGCTGAGACCAGTATAGTTTTAGCAGCAGCAGCACTGGAGACAAGTATATAAGAGAATGCCACAGTGCCCATAGCAGGTCCAAAGACCTAGCTAGAGGTATTAAAGGTCCTCCTAAAGAGGTGAGTGTTAGCTGTGGTTCGTTGTGGAGAGGAAACTGACAGGAGAGGAAACTGACAGGAGAGGCCCCAAGAAAACGTTCTTATTACTATTATTCTTTGTATTTGTTTCACTTTGTTCAGTTGTATTTATTATTTTTGTTTTTATTTTTAACATGTATTTTTATTTTGCTTTTTTGTTGTTTTGTGCTTTTCCCTTATTTTTATACTTTTCGCTGATAATCTTTATGTGTTTTCTGTTTTTTTCTTTCCTCTTCTTTTTTGGTTGCTTTCTGGTTTGTTTGTTTTGGTTTTGTTTTATTGTATTTTTTTGTTAGTGTTTGTTTTTATTTTTAAGTTTATTTGTTTGTTCCCTTGGTTTTTGCGTTTTTGTTTGTCTTCTTTTCTGTCTGCTTTATTGTTTGTTTCTGATTGGTTTTGTTTTTATCATCTGTCTTGGGTTTGTTTGCTCGTTTGTATTACTTTATCTGTGTGTGTGTGTGTTGTTGTTGTTGTTGTTGTTGGTTTTTGTTTCTCCTAACTGTCTTAGGTTCTGTTTGTTTTCTTTTCCTTTTTTTTTTTCTTTTTTTCTCTGCCCATGCTGCATGGCTTCTGGGCTTTTGATTCCCTAGCCAAGAGTTGGACCTGGGTCTTTGGGGTGGGAACACCAAGTCCAGGACACTGGACTACCAGAGAATTCCTAGGTGCAGTGAATGTTAATCAGTATGTGCTCTCCCAGAGGTATCCATATTGATACTAAGACCCGGCTCAACCCAACTGCCCAAAGGTCCACTATGAACATCTTATGCCAAACACTGAGTAAGACAGAAACACAGCCCCATCCATCAGAAGACAGGCTGCCTAACGTCATACTAAACTCCCTTACACCTCAATGTGCACCACCTGATGTGACCCTGCACATCAGAGGAAAAGGACTAAGCTCCACTTCCTGTCAGGAAGCCTACACAAGCCCCTGGAACATCCTCACTAACTGGGACCAGACAACAGAGGCAAGGGGAAATACAACCCTGTAACCTGCAGAAAGGAGACCCTAAACAGAATAAATTATACAAAATGAGATGACAAAGAAATGTGTTGCAGATGAAGGAGCAAGGTAAAAACTCAGAAGACCAGATAAAGGAAGAGGAAATAGGCAATCTACCTGAAAATGAATTCAGAATAATGATAGTAAAGATCCAAGATCTTGGAAACAGAATGAAGGCATGGATCAAGATGACACAAGAAACATTTAACAACAACCTGGGAAAACTAAAGAACAAGCAATCATGAACAGCACAATAATTTAATGAAAAAAAAAAACACTCGAAGGAATCAGTAGCAGAATAACTGAAACAGAACCATTAATAAGTGAGCCAGAAGATATAATTGTGGCAATAACTATTGAGGAGCAGAAAAAGAAAAAGGAATGAAAAGAAATAAGAATTTCAGAGATCTCTGGGACAACATTAAACACACCAACATTTAAATTATAGAAGTCTCAGAAGAAGAAGAGAAAGAGAAAGGGCCTGAGAAAATATTTGAAGAGATTATAGTTGAAACTCCAGTTATAGCTGAAACTCCAATACTTTGGCCACCTGAGGTGAAGGACTGACTCGTTGGAAAAGGCCCTGAGCCTGGGAAAGATTGAAAGCAAGAGGAGAAGGGGACAGAAGAGGATGAGATGTTTGGGTGGCATCACTGATGCAATGGACATGAGTTTGAGTAGGCTCCAGGAGTTGGCAATGGATAGGGAAGCCTGGTGTGCTGTAGGCCATGGGGTCACAAAGAATCAGACATGACTGAGTGACTGAACTGAACTGATAGTTGAAAACTTTCCTAACATGGAAAATGAAACAGTCAACCAAGTCCAGGCAGCATAGAGGGTCCCATACAGGATAAAACCAAGGAGAAGCATGCTGAGACATGTATTAATCAAATTAACAAAAATTAAATATAAAGAAAAAACATTAAAAGAAACAAATAACATACAAGGGAATCCTCATAAGGTTATCAGCTAATTTTTCAGCAGAAATTCTACATGCCAAAAGAGGGTGGGAGGATATATTAATATTTAATGTGTTGACCTGAGCTCAATTCCTGAGTTGGGAAGATCCCCTGGAGAAGGGAAAGGCTACCCTCTGCAGTATTCTGGTCTGGAAAATTCCAAGGGGTTGCAAAGAGTCAGATTTGATTGAGTGACTTTCATTTCACTTTAATGTGATGAAAGAGAAATAACCAAGGTTACTCTACCCAGCAAGGATTTCATTAAGATTCAATGAAGAAATAAAAAAGCTTTACAGACAAGCAAATGCTGAGACAATTCAGCACCACCAAACCAGCTTTACAACAAATGCTAAAGAATTTTTCAAAGTGGAAAACACAAGAGAAGAAAAAGACCTACAAAGACAAACCCAAAACAAAACAATTAAGAAAAGTGCAATAAAAACATGTATATTGATAATTACCTTAAATGTAAATGGATCAAATGTTCCAATCAAAAGACACAGGCTGCCTGAGTGGATACAAAATCAAGCCCCATATATATGCTGTTTACAGGAGACCCAATGAAGTCCTAGGGACACATGAAGACTGAAATTGAGGGGATGGAAAAAGTTATTCCATGCAAATGGAAATCAAAAGAAAGCTGGAATAGCAATACTCATATTAGACAAACTGGACTTTAAAATAAAGACTGTTACAAGAGACAAGGAAAGATACTAAGTAATGATCAAGGGATCAATCCAAGAAGAAACTATAACAATTGTAAATATTTATGCACCCAATATAGGATCACCATATACATAAGACAAATGCTGACAGTCACAAAAGGGGAAATTGACAGTAACACAATAATAGTGAGGGACTTTACACTCCATTTACAACAATGGATAGACAATCCATACAGAAAATTAATAAAGAATTACAAACCTTAAGTGACACTTTAGATAGACTGTGATTAAAAATCGTCCAACAAAGAAAAGTCCAGGACCAAACAAGTTCACAGGAGAATCTTATCAAGCATTTAGAAAAGAGCTAACACCCATCCTTCTCAAACTCTTCCAAAATATTGCAAAGGGAGGAACAATCCCAAGCTCTTTCTTCAAGGCCACCATCACTCTGATACCAAACATTATATAAACAGAAAATTAGAGGCCAATATCACTGTTGAACATAGATGCGAAAATCCTCAACAAAATACTCGCTATCTGAATCCAGCAATACATTAAAAGGATCATATTTCGTGATCAAGAGGGATTTATCCCAGGGATACAAGGATTCTTCAATATACACAAATCAGTGTGATACATGTATTAACAAAATGAAGAATAAATAGATGCCAAAAAACCTTTTGACAAAATTCAAAATCCTTTTATGACCAAAAAAAACACAACACAACTCTTCACAAAATGGGCATAGAGGGAACTTACCTCAACAAAATAAAAGCCATATATAACAAACCCACAGCAAACATCATTCTCAATGGCGAAAAACTGAAAGCATTTTCTCTAAGAGCAGGAACAAGATAAGAGTATCCTCTCTTGCCACTATTATTCGACATATTTTTGAAAGTCCTAGTCATAGCATCAGAGAAGAAAGAGGAATAAAAGGAATCCAAATTCAAAAAGAAGTAAAACTGTCACTCTTTGCAGATAACATGATAGTATATGTAGAAAATCCTAGTGATGCCTCCAGAAAACAACTAGAGCTAATCAGCGAATTTAGTAAAGTTGTAGGACATAAAGTTAATACACAGAAATCTCTTGCCTTCCTATATAATAACAATGAAAGATCAGAAAGAGAAATCAGAGTCTTTTCCAGTCAGTCAGTTATTTGCATCAGGTGGCCAAAGAATTGGACTTTCAGCTCCAGCATCAGTCCTTCCAATGAATATTCAGGACTGACGTCCTTTGGGATGGACTGGTTGGATCTCCTTGCTGCCCAAGGGACTCTCAAGAGTCTTCTTCAACACCACAGTTCAAAAGCATCAATTCATTTCTTATATGATATTATACATGTTTCAATGCCATTCTCCCAAATCATCCCACCCTCTCCCTCTCCCACAGAGTCCAAAAGTCTGTGTCTCTTTTGCTGTATGGGGAGGGAAGAGGGAGGGGAGTTCAGGATTGGGACCTCATGTACACCCATGGTGGATTCATGTTGATGTATGGCAAAACCAATATGGTATTGTAAAGTAAATAAACTAAAATAATTTTTAAAAAAAGAGAAAAAAAAAGCACCAATTCTTTGGCCCTCGGTTTTCTTTATAGTCCAACTCTCACATCGATACATGACTACTGGAAAAACCATAGCCTTGACTAGACAGACTTTGTCAGCAAAGTAATGTCTCTGCTTTTTAATATGCTGTCTAAGTTGGTCATAACTTTTCTTCCAAAGAGCAACTGTCTTAATTTCATGGCTGCAAGTCACCATCTACAGTGATTTAGGAGCCAAAAAATATAAATTCTGTCACTGTTTCCATTGTTTCCCCATCTATTTGCCATGAAGTGATGGGACCAGATGCCATGATGTTAATTTTCTGAATGTTGAGTTTTAAGTCAACTTTTTCAGTCTCCTCTTTCACTTTTAAGAGGCTCTTTATTTCTTCATTTTTTGCCATAAGAGTGGTGTCATCTGCATATCTGAGGTTATTGATATTTCTCCTGGCAATCTTCATTTCAACTTGTGCTTCATCTAGTCCAGTATGTCTCATGATGAATTCTGCATAGGTTAAATAAGCAGGCTGACAATTACAGCCTTAAGGTACTCCTTTCCTGATTTGGAACGAGTCCATTGTTCCATGTCCAGTTCTAACTGTTGCTTCTTGACCTGCATGCAGATTTCTTAGGAGGACATTAAGGTGGTCTGCTATTCCCAACTCTTGAAGAATTTCCCACAGTTTGTTGTAATCCATACATTCAAAGACAATAGCGCATAAATAGATGTTTTTCTGGAATTCTCTTTTTCAATGATCCAACGGATGTTGGCAATATGATATCTGGTTCCTTTTGCCTTTTCTATATCTAGTTTGAACATTTGGAAGTTCATAGTTCACGTACTATTGAAGCCTGGCTTAGAGAATTTTGAGCATTATTTACTAGTGGGTGAGTTCAGTGCAATTGTGCGGTAGTTTGAGCATTCCTTGGCATTGCCTTTCTTTGGGACTGGAATGAAAACTGACCTTTTCCAGTCCTGTGGCCACTGCTGAGTTTTCCGAATTTGCTGGCATATTGAGTGAAGAACTTTCACAGCATCATTTTTTAGGATTTGAAACAGCTCAACTGGAATTCCATCACCTCCACTAGCTTTTTTCATAGTGATGCTTGCTAAGGCTCACTTGACTTCACATTCCAGGATGTCTGGCTCTAGGTGAGTGATCACACCATCCTGGTTATCTGGGTCGTGAAGATATTTTTTGTACAGTTTTTCTGTATGTTCTTGCCACCTCTTCTGCTTCTGTTAGGTCCATACCATTTCTGCCTTTCATTGTGCCCATCTTTGCGTGAAATGTTCCCTTGTTATCTCTAATTTTCTTGAAGAGATCTCTAGTCTTTCCCATTCTATTGTTTTTCTCTATTTATTTTCATTGATCACTGAGGAAGGCTTCCTTATCTCTCCTTGCTGTTCTTTGGAAGTCTGCATTGAAATGAGTATATCTTTCCTTTTCTCCTTTGCCTTTCAAACCTATTTGTAAGGCCTTCTCAGACAACCATTTTGCCATTTTGCATTTTTTTTTTTCTTGGCGATGGTCCTGATCACCACCTCCTGTACAATGTCATGAACCTCTGTCCATAATTCTTCAGGCACTCTATCAGATCTTATTCCTTGAATCTATTCATCACTTCCATTGTATAATCATAAGGGATTTGATTAAGGTCATACCTGAATGGTCGAGTGGTTTTCCCTACTTTCTTCCATTTAAATCTGAATTTTGCAATAGGGGTTCATGATCTGAGCCACAGCCAGCTGCCAGTCTTGTTTTTGCTGATTGTATAGAGCTTCTCCATCTTTCACTGCAAATAGTATGTGTGTTAGCTGCTTAGTCATGTCTGACTCTTTGCAACCCCATAGACTGCAGCCCCACCAGCCTCCTCTGTCCGTGGGATTCTCTAGCAAGAGCACTGGAGTGGGTTTCCATCTCCCTCTCCAAAAGGCACTATATAAAGAAAGAAAGTGATGTCACTCAGTCGTGTCCAACTCTTTGCCACCTCATGGACTGTAGTCTACTAGGATCCCCCAGCCATGGAATTTTCCAGGCAAGAATACTGGAGTGGGTTGCCATTTCCTTCTCCATGCAAAGAGTATAATCAATCTGATTTCAGTATTGACTATCTGGTGACCTCCATGTGTAGAGTCATCTCTTGTGTTGTTGAAAGAGGTTATTTGCTATGACCCATGTGTTCCCTTGGAAAAACTCTGTTATCCTTTGCCCTGCTTTATTTTGTACTCTAGCGCAAAATCTGAATAGAGAATTTAGGAAAGAATTGCTCCCCATAAGTTGATCCACATACTGAAACTGTGCCAACTTTGTAAATTTCTACCATTTAAATGCCTCTGCTGCTATAATAGCATTTCTCAAGGTTTATTTTGTTATTTACTGAAATACATATATATATATATATATATATATATATATATATATATATATATGATTGTCTATTATGTTTCAGTCAGGTAACACTTGATAGGTTCTAAAATTGGATGAACTTGGATAGAATACTGGAATACCAAGTCTAAAAATTCTTCGTTATCTTATCTTTGAAAAGTATACTCACTTCAATTTACTTCAGTCACTCAGTCGTGTCCGACTCTTTGCAACCCCATGAATCGCAGCACGCCAGGCCTCCCTGTCCATCACCAACTCCCAGAGTTCACTCAAACTCACGTCCATCGAGTTGGTGATGCCATCTAGCCATCTCATCCTCTGTCGTCCCCTTCTCTTCCTGCCCCCAATCCCTCCCAGCATCAGAGTCTTTTCCAATGAGTCAACTCTTCGCATGAGGTGGCCAAAGTATTGGAGTTTCAACTTTAGCATCAATCCTTCCAATGAACACCCAGGAATGATCTCCTTCAGAATGGACTGGTTCGATCTCCTTGCAGTCCAAGGGACTCTCAAGAGTCTTCGCCAACACCACGGTTCAAAAGCATCAATTCTTGATGCTCAGCTTTGTTCACAGTTCAACTCTCACATCCATACATGACCACTGGAAAAACCATAGCCTTGACTAGACAGATCTTTGTTGACAAAACAATGTCTCTGATTTTTAATGTGCTATCTAAGTTGGTTATAACTTTCCTTCCAAGGAGTAAGCGTCTTTTAATTTCATGGCTGCAATCACCATCTGTGGTGATTTTGGAGCCCCCCAAAATAAAGTCTGACACTGCTTCCACTGTTTCCCCATCTACTTCCCATGAAGTAATAGGACCAGATGCTATATCTTAGTTTTCTGAATGTTGAGCTTTAAGCCAACTTTTTCTCTCTCCTCTTTCACTTTCATCAAGAGACTCTTCAGCTCCTCTTCACTTTCTTCCATAAGGGTGGTGTCATCTGCATATCTGAGGTTATTGATATTTCTCCTGGGAATCTTGATTCCAGCTTCTGCTTCTTCCAGGCAAGCGTTTTTCATGATGTACTCTGCATAGAAGTTAAATAAACAGGCTGACAATATACAGCCTTGACATACTCCTTTTCCTATTTGGAACCAGTCTGTTTTGTTTCATGTCAAGTTCTAACTGTTGCTTCCTGACCTGCATATAGGTTTCTCAAGAGGCAGATAAGGTGGTCTGGTATTCCCATCTCTTTCAGAATTTTCCAGTTTATTGTGGTCCACACAGTCAAAGGCTTTGGCATAGTCAATAAAGCAGAAATAGATGTTTTTCTGGAACTCTCTTGCTTTTTCCATGATCCAGCAGATGTTGGCAATTTGATCTCTGGTTCCTCCGCCTTTTCAAAAACCAGCTCAAACATCAGCAAGTTCATAGCTCACATATTGCTGAAGCCCAGCTTGGAGAATTTTGAGCATTACTTTACTGGTGTGTGCGATGAGTGCATTTGTGTGGTAGTTTGAGCATTCTTTGGCATTGCCTTTCTTTGGGATTGGAATGAAAATTGACTTTTTCCAGTCCTGTGGCCACTGCTGAGTTTTCCAAATTTGCTGGCATATTGAGTGGAGTAAGTATACTAACCTTTGATTAATTACATGAAAAACTGAGAATAATTCCACCTGCAGAATTTTAAAGTTTTAAAAGGGTAACACAAAAGAGTCAGGACAATGCCTACCATACAGCACACTCAGAATGAAGGCTAGTCATTATAACTGTAATTATGAACGCCTTGTAATGATATATTCTGTAAATCTATACTTTTATATCTGTAGATTGGACTGCATTTGTATTTTAGGTACTCTGATTCTTTAAAATTGCAATAATAATTTTACTCAGGAAATAAACTCTTGTAGTTTTGCTTCCACATTTCTACTGCTATTATGCCTGTTATTATTTCTGATATTAATTTTACAACTACTGGTTGTTTTTTTCATGGGGAGGACAGCTAATTGTCCACACAAAGGCAAAGACAGCTTTTGGAAGACAAGCAAGTAAAAATCTAGCATGGGCATCACTGAGAGAAGGAGGAGATGACAGAAGCTGCAAACAAACCCATATTTACCTTGATCACTGTGGTTCAATACAAGTTTAAGGTCAGGCATAGCAGAGAACATAATTAGTGTAGTTCATGCAAGTCTCAATGTGTGAGAAGCAGAGTGTTTTATCCTCATGAAATAAACATTGACTTTGAAATGTTTAAAAATACAATTGCATGCTTTAGGGCTTCCCTGGTGGCTCAGAGGGTAAAGCATCCGCCTCCAATGTGGGAGACCCGGATTTGATCCCTGAGTTGGGAAGATCCCCTGGGAAAAGGAAATGGCAACCCACTCCAGTATTCGTGCCTGGAGAATCCCATGGACGGAGAAGCCTAGTAGGTTACAGTCCACGGGGTTGCAAAGAGTCGGACATGACTGAGTGATTTCACCTTCACCTTCCTTTACTTATTAATTTGAAAAATTATAAATAATAAAGAAATTGTTGTATGTGATAAACTAAATCAAGGCAACAACTATGAATTTAGAAAATATGTTATTATATCAATGATCATTTACTAGTAAAGACCTGTACTTCACCAGTTATGTGCAAAGGGTACTTTTTCCATTGGGGGAAAATATCCAAGTAAAGCAGAAAATCCCAATAAATTGCTTCTATTTAGTATCTACCTGTTACACTAAGGGACTTCCCTGGTGGCTCAGACGGTAAAGCATCTGTCTACAATGTGGGAGACCTGGGTTCAATCCCTGGGTCGGGAAGTTCCCTGGAGAAGGAAATGGCAACCCACTCCAGTACTCTTGCCTAGAAAATCCCATGGACGGAAGAGCCTGGTAGGCTGCAGTCCATGGAGCCACTAAGAGTTGGACATGACTGAGCGACTTCACTTTCACTTGTTGCACTAATTTGCAAATACTTCTAAAGGAGAAAAATTAAAAATGTCTTTAGTAATGGCAGTATTTTATATCCAAAAATATTTGGCGTAATGGATTAAGATACAAAATTTAACTTTAGTCAACTGAGCTCCATCAATACTTAATAGGTATTCTGATAGATTTTCCAAAATATTAAATATGTAACCTAAAGAAACAAATAATTTTTTACACATTTAGTCACACTAGCAAACATAAAACTCGTCACATTTGATAACTGATTTTATTATTTCTATGTCTTTAATGAAAAGTCCAATTCTAAGTCAAAATTTCATGATATGGTTTAACTAAATACATTTATAAAATATTTTCTTAATATACAAAGATTCTTAGCTAAGTGTTAAGAAGGCAGAACACTTACAACTGATTTGGAGGCACAAAATATTTTAAATATTTATCAAATATTAGTAAGAATGATTTTCAGCATCAAATTACCACGTACTGTATAAATGCTGTAAGGTTTATATGCTGTCTACTGAGTTTTGTGTTATTCATATAGAATTCTGCAAGGAAGGATGAAGAAGCCAAAAGAAGTTTTTAAAAAGTGATTTTTCAAGTAACAAAGTTCCACTGGATTAGAGAAGAATGCTTCATAGCTGTAACTTCAGTAGTCACTTGGGATCAAACACTAAATCCAAAAGGCATCTGCATGGCACAGATGAACAATTTTGTTCTCCACAATTACCTTGATAGTAGATAATCTGATTTGGACTGCTGTGCGTGTATGTGTGTGTCTGTGTATGTATGTATCTAATCTTACATAAGAGTTGATGCCTTTGGTGGCTGAATTAGGTCAAAATACGAAAGACAAAATAACTAATAAGTAAGAAACATTATCAAGATTTTAAATCTACAATTGTACTCTATTTCCCCAAACCCAGAGCTTTGATGAAAATTGTTTATTGCATGGCTAAGTTCTTATCTGGAAGACATCTGGGCTTTGAAGATTTTTACCATAGTCTTAGAAATAAAAAATTGAGCAAATTGCAGTGCTTTTCTGTAATTTTGTAAAACAGGGTGTTTCAAGATAAATTATACCAGTGGACTGTATCTGTCTTGTACCACAAAACACATGTAAAATACCTGTAATTTAGTCATTTCAAGGCATGCATGAAAAAGGTAATAAACACAAATACAGACATCCTAGTTTGCAGACATGCAGACTTCATAAGTTAGAAAGATCTCAGGCTTACTAAATATCAAAGATAAAATCTGTACTGCACACCAAACTACTGAAAATTGCCTTCAAATTTAAGGTGCAATTTATTTCAAATGGGGTAAAGTTGTAGCTGGAAGAATTGAAGCATACAAAGCTACACCTAAGTTTATTATTTTATATTTACAATACAAACCCACAAACACATACATGCAAACAATATATGCCCAAATTATATTCTTTACTGTTTCATTTTTAATGGCTTGACAGTTTTAATATTTAATTTACATCCAAAACTTCATTTTAGAGCATATTTTTCTCTTCAAAACTTTCTGACTTGAAGATTTTCTCAAGATTTTTGGGGATACTTGGAAAATTTTTCTTAGAATAAAATTTTGTTCATGACATTAAATTATAAAATCATATTTTGCCTTGTAAAAATTCATATCAATAATATGTGTTACTTTATTAATAATATTTTTCTCTATAAATTGACTGTCAGTGACCTTAGTCTCATATTTCCAAGAAACATATTCAACTCTAGGCAGAAAGGACACCTCAAAAATTTACAGAGTACAACAATATCTAACTTTTACCTTTCCATTATAAGATACTGATGTAAAAGAGATAAAAATAATGAAGTATTCTTTTTTTTCCTCCAAGTCCTCCCATACTCACCTGCATCACATTGTTGTGAGTAGATTAAAACTATTTTCCTCACTATTTCAGCAACAGATACAGGTAAATCGATGGAGAATTCACAACTGCAACATGGACATAGTTTCACTGGACAACTTGGCTTGCATAGAACACTGACATTGATCTCAGGATAACAAACCTTTTATCTGTTCAAAAGACAAAATGAACTTGATTTCTCAACTGACCTTTGTAAGTATGAGAATTCTAAGTCTTAGTGTCATAGTAGGACTTGTCTTATCTGTGCCAATATAGGGAAAGACACAAGATAATCAGTAAAACATCTTTTGGGGAAAAGTAAAAAGCTAAACAGTAATATTCATGCAAGAGTAGAAGAATTTTTATTTACGAAGAGACAATGATCATGGAGGATATGAGTCGGGTAGGTGTCAGAGGACTTCTGAGTAAAGTAAATTTTATAGAGTATTTTCTGGCGTTTTGGGTTCTTTTGCAACCTTGGTTACCTCAAAGGTTCTGCCTTTCCTTAATAGTCTTGCTTATTGCTGTGAGTCTTATGGTAGCCTCAGAAAATCTCTATACTTCAATAAGGCCAGCTTCATGGGCCTGTGACCTGTGATATGGGACAGGGCCTGTCATTCAGTAGTGGGGTTTAATGTCACTTGGTTTACATCATTGTGTTGAAATTCTTGATAATATAATCTTTGAACTTGTGTTTGTAAATGATATCCAGTGGGACAATGAGATGTGCAAATGAACAGAGAATATGCTCACAATACATGTCTGCCCCAGTTCTTGCTGTGTCATATGCATAGAGCATTTCTGATGCCCAGGAGCACAGGATTCCTATTGATCTATGATTGTGGGTATCCAGCCAGGCTCAGAGTACAAAGTAAAAGCATGTTACATTTCCATTCAGTTTGTGAGGTCACTGATGGGAAACCATCTTTTCAGTTATTTGAGCCAAATTTGATTTGAACATGGAAGGAAGGCAATGGTCTTCTAAAATACACAATGGCCAAGAAACCCTATTTTGTCTTTTCACCTGTGTTACTCCTTTATACCTGCTAACCATTTAGTTTGAAAATGATGATTTAGAAAGTAAGAAGAAGAGGGCAATCCATAGTTCCTTTTCCTTTCAGCTCTTCCTTAGTCATGATGGAATGTATGTGTATCAAGTGAAATAAAACCGACTAGCTTTGTACAACTTTCTCCATGTTCTGGTAAGAATGAAACATATGTGCAAGCATGAGCAAAGGAATACAAGGTGTGTAATTTTGGTGATTCTATGTATGAGTTAAAAACTCTTATCTTTATAGTTAAAACTGGCATTGCACAGTGTAAAGAAGAATAGCAGAATCCATGCTGCTGATTTTAACATATAATTTGTCTTTGCTTATAAGATTAAATACCAAAATACATTATACATTATGACAAGTTGAGAGGGAGTGTATGTAGAAGAAAAAAATTCTATATGTTTTATAACTTTAATAGTAGCATTTTCATGTTTTCTTCAACAAGAGACCCTGCATTTTTATTTTTCACTGGACCTCCAAAACTGTGTAGCTAGCCCTATCTTTCTTAATATTAGCAAATATATATTGTGTGTTTATTCTGTCTATAGTGGTGCCAGGCACCTGGAGTGAGGTGTGGGAGGGTAAAGCACTTTTCAAACTCTTCATTTAATTTTTCATAATTATGTAATTATGTGATAGTATTTCTGTTTACCAGATAAAGAAAATGAGATTCAATGTCACAAAACAGGTAAAAAGCAAAACCAGGATTAAATCTTAAATCTGTATGACTCTAGTCCCCATACTCTTCCTCTTCTCTCTGATGACTGTATAATTAACTTTCCAAACTGAGATACTTTTGACAATAAAATGAGATGATATTAGTAAATACTCCAGAACAATGACATAAACTGACTGTGTGAAGTGAAAGAGGTCGTGTCATCTCTCAAGCTATAAAAGTCTTCCTCATATGTAGATGGTCATTATATCTGTAGGAGGAAGGTCTTTTTCAGCATTCAGTACATACTTCACAATTATTTGTTGAATAAATAATTCTGTGCCGAGTAGATCCTAAATATCATATGGTTATAATTATTCCAGAGGAAAAATTTGCAAGTAACTGTAGAAGTTTAAAAAAAATAGAAAGGAATTAAATTGAATTATAAAATGTTTCATTTTTATTTCATTTAGTTTTAAGCTGCAGGTATTTTTTTTAATCTTTTTAAAAAAATTTTTATTTTTACTTTATTTTACTTAACAATACTGTATTGGTTTTGCCATACATTGACATGAATCCACCACGGGTGTACATGCGTTCCCAAACATGAACCCTCCTCCCACCTCCCTCCCCATAACATCTCTCTGGGTTATCCCCGTGCACCAGCCCCGTATTATATCAAACAGTATGATATTGGTTCTCCCCTGGTGCCTCAGCTGGTAAAGAATCTGTCTGCATGAGGAAGGCCTGCGTTTGATCCCCAGGTTGAGAAGATCCCCTGGAAGAGGGAATGGCAACCCAGTGTTCTTGCCTGGAGAATCCTCATGGACAGAGGAACCTGACAGGCTCCAGTCCTTGGGGTCACAAGAGTTGGATGCAACTTAGCGACTAAACCACCATGATACTTGGATTGTAGAAGACCAAATCACTTGCATCCATGTCCCATTAAGAGTTTTAGATTGTTTACTACTTTGAGACTGAAAGTTTCTTGTCTTAGTTAGCTGTGCATCCCACACAACAATCAGTGCATGTCTTAGGGCAAAGTTGGGACTTAATCAGTGTTTATGAGTAAGAGTAGCTATCAGAACATTTATGGATACAATTCTAAGAATAATTGTTAAGAGCTTCTTTATTAAAATGTAATAGTTTGGGAAAATAATTAAGATATTTCCCTGATAATAAACGATGTAATTCACATATTGAGAGGAAGGAGACAGAAATTACATACTGCTAGATGGAATTTATAACATATTTAAATCTGGGTTGCTTTTTTTTTTTTTTAAGAAATTTGGCTAGTCATAAAACCTTCTTGAGACTTACCACATTTAAGGCAGGATTCTCCTTTCTTATTCTATTTTTACCTTTTGTTCCAAAATTACTGAGTAAGAAAACTTCCTGTCCTTCACTCTACTTGTTACCATTTCTGGGAACACTGTTTCTGAATGCAGGACATACAGGAATGACATCTCAGTGCTGGATGTGCTGATTCACTGGCACTAATATGTCATTTTCAGAAGCGTTCCCTCTCACAGATATTTCAGCATAGCAGATTCATGGGTCGAAGGGTAAAAGCAGGTTACCGATGGGTAGAAGCAGATAATGGGCATTTTATTACCCAGACATCTCTCATTTTAAAGCTGCTATTCTCAAGGATTAGACAGATGACCTCCAGTCACGATTTTGATTCCATAAATTGAAATTGGTTGTAATACTATTCATTGCTCATGTGTGATTATGCATAAAGTTAATGTTATGGGATTTTCTGTCTAAGGTGATTTCTTAACCTTTTCTTTGCCTCACTCCCCTGAAGTTCACTGTATTCAAGTTCCCTCAGGAATATGCTACGTTCCATGAACTCTTGAATAAAAACAAAAAGCCTATTTAACAAAATAGCTTATATTGCTTTATTGTTAAGATTCAGAACTCTCAAATCTAATATCCTTTTTACAGTTAGGCACCTGGCTAGGTGGTATACATGGTCCCAACCTGGAAAGAGCTAATTATAACAGTGATGATGATACTTACTATTATAACAGCAAACCCTTCTATAGTTCATACTTTCTGCTCTTTATTGTTCTAAATGTTCAAATATATGAATTCATATAAGAAATTTCCACTGTTTGGGGTGAAATAAAACAAGTGCACAAGTAATTAAAACATAGTTTTACATTGCATATATAAAAAGAGGTATAGAAATGCCATATGAACTTGAGAGGACTTCTACCTAGCCACTATAATCAAGAAAGCTTGCAACAGGTTGCTCACTGGATGCCTTCTATAGGGTACCACTGTGCTAGGTACACTGGAAGCCTCCAAGAAGAACATGAGACTGACCTATGCCACCAAGAGTTCAGGAAACAAGACTCCCACAGAACAGATAGAGAACCAAAGAAAATAACTTTATTTTTAAATACCTTACATTTTTGTATTTTTGTACTTTTTTAAGGGACTTCCCTATATCTCAGAAGGTAAAGAATCTGCCTGCCATTCAGGAGACCCGCGTTGTGTCCCTGGGTTGGGAAGATCCCCTGGAGAAGGGAATGGCAACCCACTCCGGATTTCTTATCTGGAGAATCCCATGGACTGAGGAGCCTGGCGGGCTACAGTCCGTGGGGTCGCAGAGTCGAACACGACTGAGCGAAGTACGTGAGACTGATCTATGCCACCAAGAAGTTCAGGAAACAAGACTCACACAGAACAAATAGAGAACCACAGAAGATAACTTTATTTTTAAATATCTTATATTTTTATACATTTTTATTTTTAAAGGATTCTCATATGTCTTACTCTATTTATTCCTCTCCTCAAGCTTACAAAAATAGATATGTTATTATTTTTTATTTAACTGAAACTGAAGAAAGAATCCAGTTTTCATTCTAACTTAAATCAGATCCCTTTCTAAAAAGGAGGTGGGAGCGGGGTTCAGAATGGGGAATACATGTACACCCACGGCGGATTCATGTTAATGTATGGCAAAACCAATACAATATTGTAAAGTAAAAAAAAAAAAAATTAATTAATTAAAAAAATAGAAGACTCCAACAACTACTAAATGTAGCCAACGTTTATTGATTACTATTAATCAAGTGCTTAATTCCAAAACAGTACTGTGACATAGACATACTACTAGGAAACTAAATTTTAAAGAAGTTATGCAATTTGTCCCAAGTAGTATAGTTTTGGTAGCAGAACTGACATTGAATCAGGCTGAATTACTTGAGAAGCCTCCCTCATGATCAGTCTGCAATTCCCTATGTTGGTCCTGTCTAAATATAAGTGAAGATAGAGAATAGTGAACCTACATTCACCCAGTAAAAAGAATGACTTTGTGTTGGTGGAAAAAAAAATGTGAACATGGAGGAAAGCCTATTATTTCAAATAATGAAATGGTTCCTAAAACTGTGTCTTGTACCTTAATACTCATCTCTCAGTACAGTTCAGTTCAGTCACTCAGTTGTGTCCAATTTCTGCAACCCCATGGAACACAGCATGCCAGGCCTCGCTGTCCATCACCAACTCCTGGAGTTTACCAAAACTCATGTCCATCGAGTAGGTGATGCCATCCAACCATCTCATCCTCTATTGTTCCCTTCTCCTCCTGCCTTCAATCTTTCCCAGCATCAGGGTATTTTCAAATGAGTCAGTTCTTCACATCAGGTGGCCAAAGTATTGGAGTTTCAGCTTCAACATCAGTCTTTCCAATGAATACTCAGGACTGATCTCCTTTAGGATGGACTGGTTGGATCTCCTTGCAGCCCAGGGACTCTCAAGAGTCTTTGCCAACACCGCAGTTCTAAAGCATCAGTTCTTTGGTGCTTAGCTTTCTTTATAGTCCAACTCTCACATCCATACATGACTACTGGAAAAACATAGATTTGACTAGGTGGACCTTTGTTGGCAAAGTAATGTCTTTGTTTTGTAATATGCTGTCTAGTTTGGGCAAAACTTTCCTTCCAGGGAGTAAGCTAGTCTTTTAATTTCATGGCTGCAATCACCATCTACAGTGATTTTGGAGGCCCCCAAAATAAAGTCAGTCACTATTTCCCCATTTATTGCCATGAAGTAATGGGACCAGGTGCCATGATCTTATTTTTCTGAATGTTGAACTTTAAGCCAACTTTTTCACTCTCCTCTTTTACTTTCATCAAGAGCCTCTTAAGTTTTATTCACTTTCTGCCATAAGGGTGGTGTCATCTGCATATCTGAGGTTATTGATATTTCTCCCGGCAATCTTGATTCCAGCTTGTGCTTCATCCAGCCCAGCGTTTCTCATGATGTATTCTGCATAGAAGTTAAATAAGCAGGGTGACAATATACAGCTTTGAAATACTCCTCTTCCTATTCGGAACCAGTCTGTTGTTCCATGTCCAGTTCTAGCTGTTGCTTCCTGACCTACATACAGATTTCTCAAGAGGCAAGTCAGATGGTCTGGTATTCCCATCTCTTTCAGAATTTTCCATAGTTTATTGTGATCCACACATTCAAAGGCTTTGGCAGTCAGTAAAGCAGAAGTAGATCTTTTTCTGGAACTCTCTTGCTTTTTCAATGATCCAACAGATGTTGGCAATTTGATCTCTGGTTCCTCTACCTTCTCTAAAACCAACTTGAACTTCTGGGAGTTCATGGTTCACATATTGCTGAAGCCTGGCTAGGAGAATCTTGAGCATTACTTTACTAGCGTGCGAGATGAGTGCAATTGTGCAGTAGTTTGAGCTTTCTTTGGCATTGCCTGTCTTTGGGATTGGAATAAAAACTGACCTTTTCCAGGCCTGTGGCTACTGCTGAGTTTTCGAATTTGCTGGCATATCGAGTGCAGTACTTTCACAGCATCATCTTTTAGGATTTGTAATATCTCAACTGGAATTCCATTACCTCCACTAGCTTTGTTCATAGTGATGCTTCCTAGGACACTTGACTTCGCATTCCAGGATGTCTGGGTCTAGGTGAGTGGTCACACCATCATGATTTTCTGGATCCTGAAGATCTTTTTTGTTTACTTCTTCTGTGTATTCCTGCCACCTCTTCTTAATATCCTCTGCTTCTGTTAGGTCGATATCATTTCTGTCCTTTACTGAGCCCATTTTTGCATGAAATGTTTCCTTGGTAACCCTAATTTTCTTCAAGAGATCTGTAGTATTTTCCATTCTATTGTTTTCCTCTATATCTTTGCACTGATCGCTGAGGAAGGCTTTCTTATCGCTCTTTGCTATTCTTTGGAACTCTGCATTCACATGGGTACATCTTTCCTTTTCTCCCTTGCTTCTCACTTGTCTTCTTTTTACAGCTATTTATAAGGTCTCCTCAGACAACTATTTTGCTTTTTTGCATTTCTTTTCCTTGGGGATGGTCTTGATCGCAGTCTCTGTACAATGTCATGAACCTCTGTCCATAGTTCATCAAACACTCTGTCTGTTAGGTCTTGTCCCTTATATCTATTTCTCACTTCCACTGTCTAATCATAAGGGATTTGATTTAGGTCATACCTAAATGGTCTAGTGATTTCCCCCACTTTCTTCAATTTAAGTATGAATTTGGCAATAAGGAGTTCATGATCTGTGCCATAGTCAGCTCCCAGTCTTGTTTTTGCTGACTGTATAGAGCTTCTCCATCTTTGGCTGCAAAGAATATAATCAATCTGATTTTGGTGTTGGACATCATCAGATGTGTAGAATCCTCTTTTGTGTTGTTGGAAGAGGGTGTTTGCTATGACTAGTGCATTCTCTTGGCAAAACTCTATTAGCCATTGCCCTGCTTCATTCCGTATTCTGAGGCCAAATTTGCCTGTTATTCCAGGTGTTTCTTCACTTCCTACTTTTGCATTCCAGTCCCCTAAAATGAAAAGAACAAACTTTTTGTGTGTTAGTGCTAAAAATTCTTGTAGGTCTTCATAGGACCATTCAACTTCAGCTTCTTCAGCATTACTTGTTGGGGCATAGACTTGGATTACTGTGATATTGAATGATTTGCCTTGGAAATGAACAGAGATCATTCTGTCATTTTTGAGTTTGCATCCAAGTACTGCATTTTGGACTCTTTTGTTGGCTATGATGGCTACTCCATTTCTTCTAAGGGATTCTTGCCCACAGTAGTAGATATAATGGTCATCTGAGTTAAATTCCCCCATTCCAGTCCATTTTATTTCACTGATTCCTAGAATGTCGACATTCACTCTTGCCATCTCCTGTTTGACCACTTCCAATTTGTCTTGATTCATGGACCTAACATTCCAGGTTCCTATACAATATTGCTCTTTTACAGCATTGGACCTTGCTTCTATCACCAGTCCCATCCACAGCTGGGTAATGTTTTTGCTTTGGCTCCATCCCTTCATTCTTTCTGGAGTTATTTCTCCACTGATCTCCAGTAACATATTGGGCACCTACTGACCTGGGGAGTTCCTCTTTCAGTGTCCTATCATTTTGCCTTTTCATAGTGTTCATGGGGTTCTGAAGGCAAGAATACTGAAGCAGTTTGCCATTCCCTTCTCCAGTGAACCACATTTTGTCAGAACTTTCCACCATGACCCATCCATCTCAGGTGGCCCTACTTGGCATGGCTTAGTTTCATTGAGTTAGACAAGGTTGTGGTCCATGTGATTAGATGGGTTAGTTTTCTGTGATTGTGGTTTCAGTCTGTCTGCCCTCTGATTCCCTGTCTCAGCGCCTACCGTCTTACTTGGGTTTCTCTTACCTTGGACGTGGGGTATCTCTTCACGGCTGCTCCAGCGCTGTGCAGCCGCCGCTCGCCACTCATCATCTGACAAATCCTTTTAGCTTAAATATCCTTTTCTTTCAGAAACTTCCTTTGTGTAACTATGTCAGTTGTCACCATTATGAACAGAGAACCTCGGATATCAAGCATTTTATATGCTACATGACATTTTTTTTAATTGAAAGACTAGACTTCGTATCAAAAACAAATGAGAAGACTGGCCTCTAGATGATCAGCCAGTGGGTTTATTAGCATATTTTGATGATTCATCTGATTGGTTTTTTAGATTTTTCTTGCTTAAGGAAATAGGCAAATCATCACAATTTTGAAGGTCCATCAACAACATGTTTTAAATTTACACTTTAACTGTCCATCAGTATTATTTAAAACTGGATTCTGTGCAAGAAAATAAGATAATCTGTAGTGGTAACAGAAGTAGTATGTGAGCTATTATGTAGCATTGGGAAATTGAATAAAATTTAGAATATGTGTTATTGTGGAATATCTGAAAAAATTAATATAATTCTGAAGTATAATTTCTTCTGTATGAAATGGGTACAGTAATAATTTTTACCTTATAGATTCACAATTTATATTTTTAGTAAATGAAAAAGTTTAATTAAAGCAACTTGGAATTACTGCCTATAGTAAGCATATGAAACATGGTACTTTTATTATAATACTCCTTATAGAATAAAGTTTTATGCTTCTATATAATCTTATATGACAAATTTAGCAATTAATCTTGTAAAGAGATTATAAGGTCTCAATAATATCAAAATACATAAAAGGTCTCATGGAAATGGAGGCTGATTTACAATTTATTAACTTACAAACATGAAAAATCTAACTGTTGTGACAACTGCACTATTTATGTTACCATGGTCTGTAAATGATAGTTGAAAGCAACTTTGTTAATATATCTGTTCCAAATAGGGAAAGGAGTATGTTAAGTGTGCATATTATCACCCTACTTATTTAACCTATATGCAGAGTACATCATGTGAAATACTGGGCTGGATGAAGCACAAGCTGAAATCAAGATTGCTGGGAGAAATATCAATAACCTCAGATATGCAGATGACACCACCCTTATGGCAGAAAGTGAAGAACTGAAGAGCTTCTTGATAAAAGTGAAAGAGGAGAGTGAAAATGTGGTTTGAAACTCAACATCGAGAAAACTGAGATCAAAGCATCTGGTCCCATTTCTTGGCGAATAGATGGGGAAACAATGAAAACAGTGGGAGACTTTATTTTGGGGGGTTCCCAAATCACTGCAGATGGTGACTGAAGCCATAAAATTAAAAGATACTTAGTTCTTGGAAGGAAAGTTATGATCACCCTAGACAGCATATTACAAAGCAGAGACATTACTTTGCCAACAAAGTTCCATCTAGTCAAAGCTATGGTTTTTCCAGTAGTCATGTATAGATGTTATAGTTGGACTATAAAGAAAGCTGAGCACCGAAGAATTGATGCTTTTGAACACTGGTGTTGGAGAAGACTCTTGAGAATCCTTTGGACAGCAAGGAGATCCAACCAGTCAATCCTAAATGAAATCAGTCCTGAATATTCATTGGAAGGACTGATGTTGAAGCTGAAACTCCAATTCTTTGGCTACCTGATGCGAATAACTGACTTATTTGAAAAGACCCTGTTGCTGGGAAAGAGTGAAGGCAGGAGGAGAAGGGGACAACAGAGGATGAGATAGTTGTATGGCATCACCGACTTGATGGATATGTGTTTGAGTGAACTTGGAAATTGGTGATGGACAGGGAGGCTTAGCATGCTGCAGTCCATTGGGTTGCAAAGAGTCAGACATGACTGAGTGACTGAACTGAATTGAACTGAGATATCAAATCATGTTTTGATGGGCAGGAATTGACTGTCATCATATCCCCTGCAAGTAGTCCAATGATTAGCATCGATGTATATTTTTTGAAAAAATTAATATAATGGGTGTAATGTAATTCAGATAAAAGTAAACTGTCATATGGACTGTGTTAGATTAGTGTTGCATTCAAAATAACTGCTAGTTCAGTATACAGAAAAAACAATTTAAGTTTTACGGTGTACAGTTGTAAACATTATACAACAAATATCAAATTATTTCTTTTCATTTGACAGTTACTAAAAAAAATATCTCTTTATTACCACCTCATCATAAATTCTTCCTCAAACTGCTAACTTTAACTTTTTTTCATTATTCTCCTACTTTCTAACTCTCATCCCATTCTCTTACCTTCTTATTTTCTTTGAAGAGCTGCTCTTTAATATTTCTAATAGGAAAGAACTCTATAATGCTTATTTTCTGTCTCTGTTAAATAACTTGTGTGCTACAATCCACAGAGCCATTTGCATTTTTGCCATCCAAAAGTCCTGGAAGGCAGGATGCTCTCTCTCTTACTTCCCTACTCCCTCACCCCCATTTTATTCCTCCTCTTCCAGGACGGAGTTGAGTTCCTCCCAGATGTGGATGGAGAAATTGTACAATTTGTCTTGCTGGGTTTTATCATGGCATAATCCAACCAAAACATATATTGGGGAATTTGAATTCTTAGAGCAGGAAACATATCTGAAACCAGATATAATGCTTCCTAAATTCATTGGAACTGATTCTTCTGCAAGAGAAGATAAAAAGAATGGAATAGGATTTTTTTTTTATCATGAATGAAATTGGCTACTAATCATATTTCTTTTTATAGCTAATAAAACAGGGACTTCTATGTTCTAACCCACAAAATTTCTAGGAAGTCCCAGTTTGTAATTCAGTCATTCTTATATGATCTGGTGGTTTCTTAGAACATTATGAGATTAACATCCCATTAAATAAAATAATTCCTTTGTGATAAATTCTGTCCCCCAGTAAAAAACAAACAAATCAGGGATGCAGTTCCTAACTCAAAATGGTCCTGAGCTTGTTATTTGGTTGATTTTGAGCATCAACATTTATTCTTGTCTATTCTAACCTTGATTGTTGACATCTGGTATAAGGAGAGTGAGTTGGGTCTGCGTTCATTATGGGTCCCTGAAAAGTTAGACATTTCAAATGAATGATTCTCGTTGGTATTTCATTCTGTAAGTGTCTCTGTGAGAGCAAATTTCTTTGCACCCTCTCTAACTGACTTTAATAATATTTTATATTTAAGCGTTCCCTTGCTACTGGCCACTTCTAAGCTCCATTAAAATAATTGGCCATCCAACTCTCTTTCTTGCTTGAATTTTTTAGCTTTTTTTAAAAAATATTTTGCTCTTATTTTAGTTCTCAAACCAGTGCTCATTACTGTAGCTAACCTGCTACAAATCCTTAACATATAAATAACTTGCAACAGTAATTTCATTCTGAAATGCAGTTGTGAATATTATATAAGAGTCCCAGAAATTTTCCTTTATGAAGCATACTTTTCCTGGGTGGTCAAGCTGTCCAGCAGAGAAACAGAGGTCTTTGAAAATTTGAGTAAATAATGAATATTCTAGTGCTATCAGTGAAAACTTTCACTTGTCCACATATTTCAAAAGACCTGCTCCTTTAACCACTCTAGTAACATTTTTCAATCAAAGTTCTTTCTTTTATTTATAGAAGTGTGTCTTCATAAATTTTTTTAGATCTTGTAACAAGGTGACAGTGTGACCTATGGTTGTAGAGGCTACATAATCTTTTTTTTTTTCCCCCTCAGTGAAAGTCTATTTCCATAACTC
Source organism: Ovis canadensis (assembly GCF_042477335.2). Taxonomy (NCBI): domain Eukaryota; kingdom Metazoa; phylum Chordata; class Mammalia; order Artiodactyla; family Bovidae; genus Ovis; species Ovis canadensis. The sequence continues at coordinate 39,857,163 of NC_091260.1, forward strand.
TAGAATCATCTAGGAAAAATGAGTAAAATGTCTTGAATTACACTGACCATAACCTTCCTTAAGAAAAATGGGGCTCAGTGGACGATAGGTTGAAGATTTTCAATTTCTAATTGAGAATTATACAGAATATTCTCATGAATTTTCTCAGTTAGGTACCTTCATGTTTTGTTGATGTTTTTCAGTTGCTATCTTGTGTCTGACTCTTTTTGACTCCAGGGACTGCAGCATGCCAGGCTCCTGTGTCCTTCATTATCTCCTGGAGTTTGCTCAAATTCATGACTGTTGAATCAGAGATGCTATCTAACCATCTCATTCTCTGCCACCCCTTCTCCTTTTGTCTTCAGCCTTTCCCAGAATCAGAGTCTTTTCCAATAACTCAGCTCTTTGCATCAGGTGGTCAAAGTACTGGAGCCTCAGTTTCAACAACAGTCCTTTCAATATACATTCAGGGTTGATTTCTTTCAGAACTGATTGGTTTGATCTCCATGAAGCTCAGGGATAGAGGAAAACAATAGAATGGGAAAGCCTACAGGTCCCTTTAAGAAAATTGGAGATATCAAGGGAAAATTTTATGCAATGATGGGCATGATAAAAGACAGAAATGTAAGGACCTAACAGAAGCAGAAGACATTAAGAAAGGTGGCAAGAATATACAGAAGAACTATAGAAGAAAGGTCTTAATGGCCCAGATAACCACAATGATGTGTTGACTCACCTAGAGCCAGACATTCTGGAGTGTGAAGTCAAGTGGGCCTTAAGAAGCTTCAGTTCAGTTCAGTTCAGTGGCTCAGTCATGTCCAACTCTTTGCGACCCCATGAATCGCAGCACACCAGGCCTCCCTGTCCATCACCAACTCCCGGAGTTCACTCAGACTCACGTCCATCAAGTCAGCGATGCCATCCAGCCATCTCATCCTCGGTCATCCCCTTCTCCTCCTGCCCCCAATCCCTCCCAGCATCAGAGTCTTTTCCAATGAGTCAACTCTTCACATGAGGTGGCCAAAGTACTGGAGTTTCAGCTTTAGCATCATTTCTTCCAAAGAAATCCCAGGGCTGATCTCCTTCAGAACGGATTGGTTGAATCTCCTTGCAGTCCAAGGGACTCTCAAGAGTCTTCTCCAACACCACAGTTCAAAAGCATCAATTCTTCGGTGCTCAGCCTTCTTCACAGTCCAACTCTCACATCCATACATGACCACAGGAAAAACCATAGCCTTGGCTAGATGGACCTTATTTGGCAAAGTAATGTCTCTGCTTTTGAATATGCTATCTAGGTTGGTCATAACTTTTCTTCCAAGGAGTAAGCGTCTTTTAATTTCATGGCTGCAGTCACCATCTGCAGTGATTTTGGAGCCCCCAAAAATAAAGTCTGACACTGTTTCCACTGTTTCCCCATCTATTTCCCATGAAGTGATGGGACTGGATGCCATGATCTTCATTTTCTGAATGTTGAGCTTTAAGCCAACTTTTTCGCTCTCCTCTTTCACTTTCATGAAGCGGCTTTTTAGTTCCTCTTCACTTTCTGCCATAAGGGTGGTGTCATCTGCACATCTGAGGTACTATGACCAAAATTAGTGAAGGTGATGGAATTCCAGCTGAGCTATTTAAAAATCCTAAAAATGATGCTGTTAAAGCACTGCATTCAGTATGTCAGCAAATTTGAAAAACTCAACAGTGGCCTCAGGGCTGGAAAAGGTCAGTTTTCATTTCAATACCAAAGAAGAGCAATGCCAAAGAATGTTCAAAGTACAGTACAATTGTGCTCATTTCAGTGTTAGCAAAGTTTTTCTCAAAATCCTTCAGACTAGGCTTCAGCAGTACATGAACTGAGAACTTCCAGATGTACAAGATGGGCTTCAAAGAGGCAGAGAAACCAGAGATCAAATTCCTAACATTTGTTGGATCATGGAGAAAACAAGAGAATTCCATAAAAATATCTGCTTCACTGACTATGCTAAAACTTTTGACTATGTGGATCACAATAAACTGTGAGAATTTCTTAAAGAAATGGGAGTACCAGGTCTTACCTGTCTTGTTACAAGTACCAGTACCTTACCTGTCTCCTGAGAAATCTGTATGTGGGTCAAGAAAGCAACAGTTAGAACGAGATATAGAATAACTGACTGGTTCAAAATTGTAAAACAAGGCTATATATAAATATAAATATAAATATAAATATAAATATATATATATATATATATATATAGTCAACCTGCTTATTTAACTTCTATGTATAGTACATCATGTGAAATGCTGAACAGGATGAATCAACTAGCTGGAATCAAGATTGCCAGGAGAAATATCACCAACCTCAGATATGCAGGTTATACTACTCTAAAGGCAGAAAGTGAAGAGAAACTTAAAGAACCTCTTGAATGGGGGTGAAAGAGGAGAGTGCAAAAGCTGACTTAAAACTCAACATTAAAAATGCTAAGATCATGTCATCTGATCTCATCTGTTAATGATAAACAGAAGGGGAAAAAGTGGAAGCAGTGATAGATTTTCTTTTGGGGGGCTCCAAAATCACTGCAGATGGTTACAGCAGCCATGAAATTGAAAGTTTGCTCCTTGGAAGGAAAGCAATGACAAACCTAGACTATGTACTAAAAAGCAGAAACATGACATTACTGATAAAGGTCCACATATTCAAATCTATGGTTTTTCCAGTAGTCATGTAAGAATGTGAGAATTGAACCTTAAAGAAGACTGAGCACAGAACTTATGCTTTTGAATTATAGTGCTGGAGAAGACTCTTGTATTACTTAATGTAACTTTGCATAAATTTAATATTTCATGTGGTATATTCCATTCTGCACAGAACATTTTCCCAAAATCATATTTAAACACAGAAAAGTCTTCATTTTGACTCCAAGGTGCAATTCTAAGAACCATAATGCTTGTGCTTCTCCACTGCAACTCTGCTGTAACATAAATCCAGTCTGCATTTGATCATGATGATAGTAAGCTGTTGGCTTTTTGTTGTGGTAAGAAATTTATCTTGGACTAATTAATTATTGTATATTATTTGCAAAATTCAGAATAATCTGACAAGTACCCTACATAAAGGCTTCCCTTGTGGCTCAGCTGCTAAAGAATCCACCTGCAATGCAGGAGACCTGGGTTTGATCCCTGGGTTGGGAAGATACCCTGGAGAAGGAAATGGTTACCCACTCCAGTATTCTGGCCTGGAGAATGCCACGGACTGTTCAGAGCAACTTTCATTTCACTTTACCCTACATAAAAATGGACAAATTTTGTATACTATCCAAATATTGAATTGCATTAAAATGTATTTTAAAATATTTTAAATGATTTGGGAACTTTTCAATTTGGGGATAGTAAATTAGATTATATCAGACTAACTCTCTTGTGCTGTACTCAGCCACTCAACCTTGTCTGACTCTTTGCGACCCTGTGGACTATAGCTGGCTCTAGGTGAGTGATTCCAGTTGAGCTATTTCAAATCCTAAAAGATGATGCGGTTAAAGTGCTTCACTCTAAATGCTAGCAAATTTGGAAAACTCAGCAGTGGCCACAGGACTGGAAAAGGCCAATTTTCATTCCAATACCAAAGGCAACACCAAAGAATGTTCAAGCTAATGCACAATTGCACCCATCTCACACAGTAGCAGAGTAATGCTCAAAATTCTCCAAGTCAGGCTTCAACAATATGTGAACCATGAATTTCCAGAAGTTCAAGCTGGATTTAGAAAAGGCAGAGGTACCAGAGATCAAATTGCCAACATCCGTTGGATCACTGAAAAACCAAGAGACTTCCAGAAAAACATCTACTTCTGCTTAATTGACTATACCAAAGCCTTTGATTGTGTGGATCACAACAAACTGTGAAAAATTCTTCAAGAGATGGGAATACCAGACCACCTGACCTGCCTCCAGAGAAATCTGTATGCAGGTCAAGAAGCAACAGTTAGAACTGAACATGAGACAACAGACTGATTACAAATTGAGAAAGGAGTATGTCAAGGCTGTATATTGTCAGCCTGCTTATTTAACTTATTTGCAGAGTACTTCATGAGAAATGCTGGGCTGGATGAAGCAAAGCTGGAATCAAGATTTCCAGGAGAAATATCAATAACCTCAGATATGCAGATGACACCACCCTTATGGCAGAAAGTGAAGAGAAACTAAAAAGCCTCGTGATGAAAGTGAAAGAGGAGAGTGAAAAAGCTGGCTTAATGCTCAACATTCAGAAAACTAAGATCATGGTATCTGGTCCCATCACTTCATGGGAAATAGATGGGAAACAGTGGAAATAGTGTCAGACTTTATTTTGGGGGCTCCAAAATCACTGCAAATGGTGATTGCTGCCATGAAATTAAAAGACACTTACTCTTTGTAAGGAAAGTTATGACCAATCTAGATAGCATATTCAAAAGCAGAGACATTACTTTGCCAACAAAGTTCCGTCTAGTCAAGGCTATGGTTTTTCCTGTGGTAATGTATGGATGTGAGAGTTGGACTGTGAAGAAGGCTGAGTGCTGAAGAATTAATGCTTTTGAACTGTGATGTTGGAGAAGACTCTTGAGAGTCCCTTGGACTGCAAGGAGATCCAACCAATCCATTCTGAAGGAGATCAGCCCTGGGATTTCTTTGGAAGGAATGATGCTGAAGCTGAAACTCCAGTACTTTGGCCACCTCATGCGAAGAGTTGACTCACTGGAAAAGACTCTGATGCTGGGAGGGAATGGGGGCAGGAGGAGAAGGGGACAACAGAGGATGAGATGGCTGGATTGCATCACCAACTAGATGCATATGAGTTTGGGTGAACTCCAGGAGTTGGTGATGGACAGGGAGGCCTGGCATGCTGCGATTCATGGGATTGCAGAGTCCGACACGACTGAACAACTGAACTGACTGAGTGACAATTATAAAGTTTGAACAAGTATCTCTTAAGAAAAATACTCATTTTAGATACTAGAGAGTAACCCATGGAAGATAGAAACAGGAAGACATAAATCTTTGGAAGAAGATGAACATCCTGATTGAATTGCATGTTTGGTTAACTTCTCTAGTAAAGGCATTTTTCAATTCTTTTCTTACATGGAAAATTTACCTCCAGCATAATACAGAGCTTTGTGAGATAAGAGTCATAGTCTGGGATCCAAAGCCAATGTAAATTAAGGTTAAAATCTTGACCATTCTAGGATGAATGGATTTTTCTATATTTCAATTTTGCCAGAGGTTATATGGGAGTATACCTTTGTTGAAACTCATCAAACTGTACTCAGAATCTATACATTTTGTGAGTTGTACCTCAATAAAAAGATTTCTGCAAAAAAATTAAAAAATAAATATTACAATTCTATATCCAAGTGTTCCAAGGGAATTCAAATAATAACACAACAACATTAAGAAATCTTTTCCACTTATTCATATCCCAACTTCTCAGAACATCTGGTTAAAAAAAAAATCTCATTTTCCAAGATTTTTCTAGGTCAAAATTTAAAAACTCTTGTCCAGCATTCCTGCTTTTCTGATATTATTTTTTTTTTTCCAATGAGCAGCTCTGTAATCTTTCTCATAGTAATTAGTCTTCTGGAATCCTCCCATTTTGAAGCTCTTTTTTAGCACAGCAAAAGCCCTCACCTATAATTTTGTTCAAACAGCCAAGAAATCTTAATCCATGGAAAATTAGGTCAGAAGAATGATTTGAATGTTCCGTTCAAGTGCAGATAAAACAGACTGAAAATGGTACTTTGTGAAACATTTTGTCAGAATAAAAGATGTTTAATGAATATAATAGTTAATAGCATTAGGATCAGAACATCCATAGGAGGAGTTAAAATTGAAAAGATTCTAGGAGAGTACCCCAGCTTTCTCTGGCATCTTAGACAAGATGTGACTGAGCATCTCTGATATTTTTCTTCATGACTCTCATTTCATTCAGGGCCATGACCGAAACACCTCTTTGAAAATGGTCCTTATTTTATTTTATTATCATGTTCGGAGTGTTTTGTATCATTTCCCTCAGGTCTATCACCAGCCTATGCAATGATAACAAAGAAAGAAGAAAAATGTTTCCCTGGGAAGATGCAGCCCAGCAAGGGCATGGTTTGGTGAACAGTGAGTGATATTGCAAGAGTAAGTACACTCCTGTATCCAGGCACAAGGTACCATGGATTAAAAGCTAAATTTCACTCCCCGCCCCCCCACAACCATGTTCTTTCATCAAGGTCCTTCGTGCACAAACTACACATTCATAGTGACTCTGCCTTTTCTCTTTTAAGAGCATGTCTTTTTCCTTCTATCCTGACGCTAACATAGTTCGTTATACCTCTGCATTAATTTGAGAAATAACCTAGTGGATGTGGATTCTTTCTGTTTGCTCCACATTAATGGCTGTACTGTTGGTTGAAAACACACATGTATGTGTCCTCTTGGCATTATTTCCGTGAGGCTGGATGAAATTCATGTTCCTGTATCACATGGATCTTTCCTCTTACTACTTGGCCTTTCTTGACTAAGTTGTGGGTGCTTTGAGAATGGCGCTCCCTGGTGGTCTAGTGGTTAGGATTCGGTGCTCTCACCACCGGCCTGGGTTTGATTTCCGGTCAGGGAAGATTTTCTTCTCTACTTCACTTTCACTCACTTTATATTTAGGCTTCCCTGGTGGCTCAGATGGTAAAGTGTCTGCCTACAACGTGGGAGACCTGGGTTTGACCCCTGGGGCGGGAAGATCCTCTGGAGAAGGAAATGGCAACCTGCTCCAGTATTCTTGCCTGTAAAATCCCATCGATGGAGGATCCTGGTAGGCTATAGTTCATGGAGTCACAAAGAGTTGGACACCACTGAGCGACTTTACTTTTTCACTTTGAGAATGGGAGATCCAAGTTTCTCCCTTTCTTTGTCTCTGAGGACTCAGTAAGACTTTAAATGCTCTCATGCATCACCTTCTCCCAAAATAACATTGTCTTGATTCTAAGTGATATTGAAAACACTATGATTTTTAGATCTAATTTCATTGTTTTGCACTTCAAACAATTTTTCTATGTAAACATTTTCTTCTATCTTAAAGACTATGAACTCATTCTTAGAATTAAGTGTTGCCTACATGCTCAGTCACTTCAGTTGTATCTGACTCTTTCTGACCCCACAGACTGTAGCCCACCAGGCTCTTCTGTCCGTGGGATTCTCTGGGCAAGAATGCTGAAGTGGGTTGCTATTTCCTCTTCCTGGGGATCTTCCTGACCCAAAGATTGAACCCTTCATCTCTTGTGTCTCCTGCATTATAGGCAGATTCTTTCCCACTGAGCTACCAGGAAAGCTCAAATGTCACCTAATTATACACAACTTTATTTTGAAAAATTAAAATCTCAAGAAGTTTAATGCCATTAAGATCAAAGATAGAGGGCTGCCTATGTGAGCTCCTACATATTAAACCTGCTAATGCTTCAAATGTGGGGCAAGGATTTATCTTTGGGTGGTGCTGCTGGGGTGGATGAGGCAGCAATGCCCTGGATATGCAACAGGAGGTGAGTTCCTGTTCTGGTTCTGCTGCTGCACTGGACCAGGTCTGTCAACGGTCCAGGTTTGTGAGCAAGGGTTTGGTCTCTGCCCTTACTCTGCTGCTGTGGCCAGTGGGACCCTTTGCACCCTTGGTGAGGATCATGGAATGTTTCTTCTAGCTAGGTTTCTGATTGGCCTTCTCTTTCCTGGCCTTTTTACCAAAGAGAGCAAGGTTTTTGGTTTCTCTGTTTTTGTCTACACATTTTAGTGCCTCCAAGTTGTGGGCCTCTTTGTTGCCCAGCTGAGCATCTATGGTGATGGAAAGAAAACCCAGGAAACTCAGGGCTATGAGGTCACCTTTCTCTTCACAGAATTCTGAGTCCATTTATGATTATGGAATTATTTCAGGACACAGAAGTACTAAGAGGCGAGGATCCAGGAAAAGTTAGTCCATGACATCTCACCCCGTAGGGTTTTTAAATAAAGTTCAGTTTACAATACAGAGCCAAGTGATTCCAGGGACTCTGGGTGTCTCCCATCGTGGCCATTTCTTCATTGCCCATATTTTATCAGTGATTTATTTCTAAAAAGTTAGTTCTTCTGAATCTTTGTTTATTAAAATATTCCAAGCCTTTTAATCTAATTACAAAATATTTTGATAGCCTAATTTCATTCTTTTCTGCTACAGCTGTCCATATGTATAGTAATATTTATGCAAGATATATTTCATTATCCCATTTAAGCAAACATTGTGATAATTATGTGCTTCATAATTAAATGTCTTCTTAACTAAGCCTTGGCAGTTATAATAAATTCAGCTGAGTGATTGATTCTAGGATGGGTAAATATGTAGGAGAGGACCATTTGGCTTTGTTTATTAATATATTAGATAAGCTGCCTTTTGACATCCTAATAGAGACAGTATTTCTTTTTTGCTTTAAGAATGAGTCATTTAGCCTTCTACGGCATAAAAGATTACACTGACTTTGAGCTGACCTAGGTAGCAAAAGATGAACATATTTGCTTTGTAAATTTGATCAAGTTTGAGGTCAAATTTTACTTACAGCACAAATGACTTTAATAATATTGAAGCCAATGAGGTTTGCCTTCAAGCTTTGCCAAATCTTTAAAGTCAACTTTTAACAATGAAGTTTTCTAACTATAGAACACCTTTGGATACAAATGTCAGCTGCAGATAAACCACAGCTGCCAGAAGAGTTTGCCAAAAGAGTTTGACTCAGTCATTATATTTCCAGTGATTAATACATATTAGATTTATTTATGTGCACACATATGCAAATGTCTATATGTAGACATATGTGTGTTAATATTTTTGATTTTATTCTTGTACTTTAGATTTCAATTTTCTATTTTGAGTATATTTTTATTTTTATAAATAGAAAAAAGTATTATTTTAATGCATAAGACAGAGAATATTTGAGACTTGTGGAGATATATCAGTTGTGGAAACACAAAGTACAGAATCTTACTTGGTGGTATTTAAATATAATAATTTCTTTTTGGAAAGGGCAACTCTAATGTCATTCAGTTCAGTTCAGTCGCTCAGTCGTGTCCGATTCTTTGCGATCCCATGAATCGCAGCACACCAGGCCTCCCTGTCCATCACCAACTCCCGGAGTTCACTCAGACTCACGTCCATCGAGTCAGTGATGTCATCCAGCCATCTCATTCCCTGTCGTCCCCTTCTCCTCCTGCCCCCAATCCCTCCCAGCATCAGAGTCTTTTCCAATGAGTCAACTCTTCACATGAGGTGGCCAAAGTACTGGAGTTTCAGCTTTAGCATCAGTCCTTCCAAAGAAATCCCAGGGCTGATCTCCTTCAGAATGGACTGGTTGGATCTCCTTGCAGTCCAAGGGACCCTCAAGAGTCTTCTCCAACACCACAGTTCAAAAGCATCAGTTCTTCGGCACTCAGCCTTCTTCACAGTCCAACTCTCACATCCATACATAACCACAGGAAAAACCATAGCCTTGACTAGACAGACCTATGTTGGCAAAGTAATGTCTCTGCTTTTGAATATGCTGTCTAGGTTGGTCATAACTTTTTTTCCAAGGAGTAAGCATCTTTTAATTTCATGGCTGCAGTCATCATCTGCAGTGATTTTGGAGCCCCCCAAAATAAAGTCTGACACTGTTTCCACTGTTTCCCCATCTATTTCCCATGAAGTGATGGGACCAGATTGCCATGATCTTCGTTTTCTGAATGTTGAGCTTTAAGCCAACTTTTTCACTCTCCTCTTTCACTTTCATCAAGAGGCTTTTTAGTTCTTCTTTACTTTCTGCCATAAGGGTGGTGTCATCTGCATTAAGCACTTTAAAAAATCCCAGCAAAGCGAATTAAACACTATCTTCTCTTTAATCAGAATTCTTAGATAGTACCTTAGTAGATTTTTTTTTAATGTGTACTAGAAGATTTGTACAAGGATTTGTCTATAGTGGCACTCCTGCAAATACAAGTATCTGGACACTACCCAAATTACTGTAAATAGAAAAAGAAGTAGATCATCTCTAAGACAGATTATTGAGCAGCGGCAAAAATGAATTCACTTCAACTTAATTCAGCCAGAGAATGATGAAAAGCAAAAAGAGCAAGTCATGGATTTTGTATAAATCCATTTCTACAATGTTTAATATATACACCACAAAATATATCATTTAAAATACCAATCTGTGCAGTTAATAATATTCAGAAGTCAGAGAATGATAAGCAAAAGATTTAATATAATGGTTAATGAAGAGATAAAGAGAACCTAGATCAAGGATCAGGGGAGTTTATAGAAGAGAATTCACATGTAAAGTAATGTACTCCCTTAAATTGATGTAAGTTCCTGTATTGCTAGCCTTGCACTTTACACATAAGTTTTAAGCAGTTTTTGTCTGCTTAATATTTATAAAATATTTATGTAAAAATCTTAAATAATTAAAACAATAGTATCTGTGAGCATAAGCTAATTGGGTAAGATGCAGTAATGTTTATATATTTTTACAATCTTGACCCCAAAGCCTTAACTGTTGTTGTTATTTTCATTTTGATTTTCCACTGTTTAGAAGATAATTTTTGAGTAATTTAAAAAACTGTTTTGGTAGTGACTTTCGGATTCAAGTTCTATTATATGGTGACACAACAATGCAAACATATTTGCCCTTGAAAATTTATCAATATATTTCTTTTAGGTTAACACATGGTCAAATTTCATATATTTTCCCATGAGACTATTATTTTGGAGGTACAAAATATATTTTATATACTTGTTAAATCAAATTTTATTATATTTCCAGATAATCTGCATTTGTACTTAATTTTGAAATCAATATTCAGTGAAATATTCTAAGACCTCTACATTTATGATTTTTTAGATTCTTTTCATTTCTAGCACTTTTAGTTATTTATATATTTTATTAAAACCTGCATAAAATTCATGATTGTTACAGCATCCTCTTGTATGTTACCATTTGTCCTTTTTTTATGTTTAATAATTTGATCTTAATTCTAAGGCAGCTGTCAGTTATAGACACCATTTATGCTTTTCCTGCTTATTTCTGTTTGTTCCTATTTATTTTTGCTGCTGCTTTTGCTGCTGCTAAGTTGCTTCAGTCGTGTCCGACACTGTGACCCTATGGACAGCAGCCCACCAGGCTCTTCTGTCCACAGGATTCTCCAGGCAAGAATACTGGAGCAGGTTGCCATTTCCTTCTCCAATGCATGCATGCATGCTAAGTCGTTTCAGTCGTGTCCGACTCTGTGACCCCAGGGACAGCAGCCCACCAGGCTCCTTTGTCCACAGGATTCTCCAGGTAAGAATACTGCAGTGGGTTGCCATTTCCTTCTCCTATTTATTTTTACCATTTATAAATCAGTTTCAATTCAGTTCAGTCCCTCAGTCATGTCCGATTCATTGCGACCCCATGGACTGCAGCATACCAGGCCTTCCTGTCCATCGCCAACTCCTGGAGTTTCCTCAAACTCATGTCCATCGAGTCAATTATGCCATCCAACCATCTCATCGTCTGTCATCCCCTTCTTCTCCTGCCTTAAATACTTCCCAGCAGCAGGGTCTTTTCAAATGTGTCAGTTTTTTGAATCAAGTGGCCAAAGTATTGAACTTTCAGCTTCAGCATCAGTCCTTCCAAAGAACACTCAGGACTGATTTCCTTTAGGATGAACTGGTTGGATCTATTTGCAGTCCAAGGGGCTCTCAAGAGTGTTCTCCAACACCACAGTTCAAAAGCATCGGTTCTTTGGCATTAAGCTTTCTTTATACTCCAACTCCAATGACTATTGGAAAAACCATAGCTTTGACTAGACGGACCTTTATTGGCAAAGTACTGTCTCTGCTTTTGAATATGCTGTCTAGGTTGGTCATAACTTTTCTTCCAAGGAGCAACTGTCTTTTAATTTCATGGCTTCAGTCACCATCTGCAGTGATTTTGGAGCCCCCCAAAATAAAGTCTGTCACTGTTTCTACTGTTTCCCTATCTATTAGCCATGAAGTGACGGGATGAGATGCCATTATCTTAGTTTTCTGAATGTTGAGTTTTAAGTAAACTCTTTCACTCTCCTCTTTCACTTTTATCAAGAGGCTCTTTAGTTCTTCTTTACTTTCTGCCATAAGGGTGGTGTCATCTGCATATCTGAGGTTATTGATATTTCTCCTGGAAATCTTGATTCCAGCTTGTGCTTCATCCAGCTCAGCGTTTCTCATGATATAATCTGCATATAAGTAAAATAAGCATGGTGACAATATACAGCCTTGATGTACTCCTTTCCCAATTTGGAACCAGTCTGTTGTTTCATATTCAGTTCTAACTGTTGCTTCTTGACCTGCATACAGATTTTTCAGGAGGCAGGTCAGGTGGTCTGGTATTCCCATCTCTTGAAGAATTTTCCAAAGTTTGTTGTGATCCACACAGTCAAAGGCTTTGGCATAGTCAATAAAGCAGAAGTAGATGTTTTTCTTGAACTCTCTTGCTTTTTTGATGATCCAGCGGATATTGGCAATTTGATCTCTGGTTCCTCTGCCTTTGGTTCCTCTGGTTGATCTTCCTCTGTTCAAATCCAGCTTGAACATCTGGAAGTTCATGGATCACGTACTGTTGAAGTCTGACTTGGATAATTTCAAGCATTACTTTACTAGCGTGTGAGATGAGTGCAATTGTGCGGTAGTTTGAGCACTCTTTGGCAATGCCTTTCTTTGGAATTGGAATGAAAACTGACCTTTTCCAGTCCTGTGGCCACTGCTGAGTTTTCCAGATTTGCTAGTATATTGAGTGCAGCCCTTTCACAGCATCATCTTTTAGGATTTGAAATAGCTCAACCGGAATTCCATCACCTCCACTAGCTTTGTTGGCAGTGATACTTCGTAAGGCCTATTTGACTTTGCATTCCAGGATATCTGGCTCTAGGTTGTTGATCATACTATTGTCATTATCTGGTTCTTGAAGATCTTGTTTGTGTAGTCTTCTGTGTATTCTTGCCACCTCTTGTTAATATCTTCTGCTTCTGTTAGGTCTATACAATTTCTGTCCTTTATTGAGCCCATCTGTGCATGAAGTGTCCCCTTGGTATCTCTAATTTTCTTGAAGAGATCTCCAGACTTTCCCATTCTATTGTTTTCCTCTATTTCTTTGCATTGATCTCTGAGGAAAGCTTTGTTATCTCTCCTTGCTATTCTTTGGGACTCTGCATTCAAATAGGTATATCTTTCCTTTTCTCCTTTGCCTTTCACTTCTCTTCTATTCACAGCTGTTTGTAAGGCCTCCTCACACAACCATTTTTCCTTTTTGCCTTTCTTGGGGATGGTCTTGATCCCCAAAATAATAAATCAGTTTATTTTAGTTTAATCTTAAATTGATATTTTTATTTGAAGAGTGAATCATAAATTGGATTCTATGCTGTTTCAATTTGTTATGTTCATTAAATCTATCAAAATATTCTTAAGTTTATAGCATGTAAATTTCAACTTTTTATAATGTCCATTGTAAGTTTTCTATTTTACCTTTCCTCTCTACTCTTTTTGTCAAATCATTTGGGACTTGAATTGTACATATCCATAAATATTAAGTTGACTGAGGAAAATCCAGTACACTGCATGATTTGTATTTGAGTATCCACTTCATTTGCTGGACACTATGTGCATTCTGGAAAATTTAAAATATTAGTCTTGCCTCAATTACCTGGACATAAACATGTAAGTGTTATTTCAATTATGATGCCTTTGAAACAAAGTTTAATTATATACTACATATCAATACTGGATTCATGACTCAACCATTAGCGGCTATTTCTTTGACCACAATAGCTAGAGTTATTTATTTTTCAACTTAGTTTTCTTGAAGACAGCTCTTATACTTTGTAAGTCTTCAGAGGAGCATGCTTTTTCTCCAACAAATTTCCCTTTCTTCTTGAGTCTTTCTCAGTTTTCCTCTAACTGTATCTAGTTATTTTAATAAAGGCAACAAGCCTTTTAATTTTCTCTAATTGCTTACCCCATCCTGTTCATATGCCTATATTTATGCTTTAGGCTTCCTTTAAATTTGGTTGTTTGAATCCATAATCTACAAATATAAGGGCTACATCATTCCTTTCCTTGGTAGTTTACCAAGCTGTGTTTGGATTGATAGTGATTTAAATGCACTAAGTAAACCTAGTTTCTGGCAGTCAGATTTCTCTCTCTCTCATCTCTGTCCCTATGTCTACCTCTGTCTCTATCTTCTCTTTTCTCTCTTGCATTCTTTCCAGACTCAATTCCCATTCAGACCATGACCCATATGAATTAACATTAGATGCTAAAGGAAACATCAAATATGGCTTATTGACATTCATCCCAAAGTGAATCTAAACACTTCAGGAAAGCAAACCTTTGTCTCTGGTTGAGATTCTAGCTGTATAAATCATTGAGAAAGAGAAAGATCCAGAACTTTTATGGTGTAGCTCTCTTCACAGAAAGGAGAAATGGCTGCCAACTCAGCTGGAGAGTGTTGCATAAAGCAAATTGAACATTTTCCTCCTCTAATTTTATACTTCATTTCTATAATCTATAAAAAGGGACCTTCTGTAGCAAGTTAAGTGGAGCTACTATGGACACAGTGTGGCCTGGCACGCTGCAGTCCATCGGGTCACGAGGAGTCAGATGGGACTTGGTGGCTGAACAACATTGACAACTATTATGGTCACTTACATGTTTAGTGTCATTTTTTAATTGAAACTCTAAGGTAGAAAATAGTTGACTTTTTGTTAAAAGGTACACTATCTTAAAATGTAAGGAAATAAATATAGTTAAATATAGATAACTCCTTACATTACAAAATGATGAATTAATGTGTGCTTTCCCTCTTGACCTATGCAACCTCTGTAGTGACATTAAACTCTGGCAAAATTAATTGTCCCACTTGATGTTTACAACTTATATATTGAGTACAAAACATCCACAGCATATTGACAAGCTTGTCACTTGCATCTCTGCTGAACAGTGTATAAAGCCTTTAACTAATCCTTCTGAGCTCTGAAGAACAAACTGCAAAAAAACAGTCAATATTTTGTCATTTCAATATTACTACATTTGCCCACAAAATCCTACACAGATGGAGATAAAAGCTCTACTACATGTAAAGAGGGCACTTTTTTTTCCCTTTGCCACAAAATATTGATGAAGTGCTTTATTGAGGTGGAGATCTCATTAATTATTTGATTTACAGAAAAAGAAGGCAGAGGGAAATGAGTGCCCTGGCTAATACCGTGATGTACCATCTTGAGACTTAAGATCTTTTTAATGTATTCATCAGGGGTACATCTGAAAGAGGAAAGAGTGAGCTGAATGGGTCCATTAATTTAATTGAAGCAAGCTCAGACAAGAGATAAAACATCCCAGCCGGCTTCCTTTCATACAGCATGAGTGCTGTAGTAAACAGGCAGAGATCCAAACACACCAAAAAGAAATAAAGGTACGTGGAGACTCTAGAGACTTCAAGGCCACATAATATCAACAGATGCAGAGGTGAATACACCCGGAAGAGGCTCTCTTTTCATACACCACCATGTCAGTGTTCGGCAGGCCCTGTCTAGGCTTTATTGTGAAACTCTGAACGACTCTGAGGTTACATGTAAGTAATTTAGACTTCCTAAGGCAAAGTTGCATTTGTTCTTTTTTTTTCCCCAAAACTTCTGAGAAGTAGACTTCATCTTCTGCTCTTGAAAAGATGGAAGCGGGGAAATGGATTTCCACTGATCTCAGAAGCAGCTTTAAATGATGTTGCTCTCTTTCAGCTATATGTTTTGGAAATGTAGCAGTCAGAAAATTCTTTTAGTCCTGAAGAGGTTGGGGCCTCTCAGTGCACTCAGCATTTGTTTTTCAGTGGTCAGCATGATTGTGCACAGCACGTTAATTCAGTCCCTGGCTCACTCGAGAACACAAAACACTTGAGGAGAGTCTCCCAGTGAACACAAAGCCTGTCTATTGCAAATTATTTCATCTGATAAAAAACAGTTTAGTGTGTTTAATCAAAATTTTATTACATTCAGATATCCATACAAGTCTATAATATCATCACTTAGAGCAAACCATGATATGTGCATTGAAAATCATTATTGACTATCAGACTAAATATATAGTTTTCATAAAAGTGTTAGCAAAAGTGCTGCCAACTAGTTTTCAATGTGTGAAAATAAATGACCAATTTTTAAGAGAGAGAGTGTCTTTTAGTCAAATTAGATTCTACCTAATAGTATAATTTTAATGACAATAGTAAGCATGATGAATGAAAATGTTTTGGTGTGTTGCATGCAAATTTAAAATAGTGACAAAGCATTGGCATATTCATCAAACAACTAAGGGTTATTTTAAGACCTATAAATCATGATTAAATTTTGGATACCAATTTTATAACTCAGTAAAAACACTAGAAATCCTGAAAATACAAGTAGTTTTAGGAAAATGGAATGCACTATAGTGATTAAAGTTATTGATTTTTCATATTTTTTACAGTGTCTATGAGGCATTTCAGTTTTTGTTTTTTAATTTTCCTTATTTCTTTATTCTTCAAATGTGGATATTATATTTTCCCTAAACTTTCTTGTTTAGAAATTTTTTTAATTATAATTGATTTTTTCTCAAATAAATGTTTATGTGGATCATTAGCACATAAAATAGTTGAAAATAATATTTTTATGGGATTATATAAATGTATTTGTTAAGTTTGGTAATGTTACAAGGCAGTTCTAATGAGTTAAATATATATTTTATATTTGGGTATATAAGTAACTTCTCAAATGAGAACCAAAGTAAGAAGCAGCTAATACCATGTTATTTCAGACCTAGAAGGGGTTTAGCAGGATACTGTCCCAGATCATGGGAGGAACAATACCTGTGCAATGCTGCCCAGAGCAAGTGTACCCCACCCCTCACCTTCCAAATGACACTTCTCAGAACCAAGCAGCTTCCTTCTCAGAGACATAACCACTGAACAATTCTTGGCAGATTTTATGCTAACAGTTATTTTATTCAAATTGGCAGTTCCACTTAAATATTAGATTATCTTCTACCCAGACTTGAGTCACTAGAAATTGAAAAAGAGAGAACACCTGTGCATCCATATAAAAGTTAGCATATATTTAACACTCATTCAATATTGCATTTGAGAATGAAATAAGGAAATATGTTCTATAAATAGCATAGCTTTTGTTACTCATAAAACTAAGGTATTCAATTTGATTTTATGAAATGTAAGAATAAATTAGTAGCTTAGTATTGAGTCACTAGTACAGATTCTATACTAGATGAGGCAATAGATGAAATATCTTAGTAAATCTTTTCTCTGTTCATAATTCTTTAAAAAAGTATTTTTGTATATATCTACTTTCTAGAGAAAATTATATTTAAAAATAAATTTACATAGATTTCTTATTGATAGCTTATAAACATTATTGTGATAAATATGTATTAATAAAAATATGACTACTATAAGATTGAATCAAGACTATGAGTTATTTTCATTATTTGCACAGTTAATCCAGTCTGCTATAAAGCAATGTGACTAGAGCACAGCAATAAACATTGGTTGAATAAATGTCCAAAACATAATTTTCTTTGGACATACTCTCCAGCGGTTTGGCAAATTCCTCCTAAATCATCAATGTCATCATTATAATATATATTAATAGTATATATAGAAGAAAGTAGTCATTTATATATTGCCTAAATATTTTTTTACTGTTAGATATTTTGCCAAAAAAACAATACAATGGTTAAGAGAATAGGTCTTATAATCAGTCTGTCTGGGTGAAAACTTGACCAAATTATTTAATTTTTGTGTATCTTAGTTATCTCATTTATAAAATAGTAATTATATTATACCATATAGGATTCTTGTAAGGATTAAATGAGGTGAGGAATGCAAAATTCCATGGCTCTTTTTTATGGAACACACACATATACACACATACAATACACTCACACACACACTGGTTCCTTGGGTTTCCATGACACACTAAAATGCTGATTTTAAAATTGTTTTGTTCTGAAAACTCTATAGTGATATATTATTAACTATTTTTGTTTAGATATTTTTATTCCATACCAAGAAATGAGTGTATTTGCTTCCACAATATTTAATCTATACTTTGGAAGAAATAATTATACTTTTCCAAATTATACTTAATTTGGAAAAGACAAATCACAAAAGATATTTTGTCATTATACACATTTATCATTATTATTACTATTATTACTATTGAAACCTCTGGCCAAGTCTATCATTACTTTTATAAGACTGTGTGTACATAGAACTAAAAAAGCAGAGCAGTAGAGCAGTTAGGTGCATACACTTTGAAGAAAGCCACCACTTATTAACTATAGAATAGGTGAAATTTAAAGTGTCTGTTATAAAAATAATAATTCACGTAGTCAATTGGATTTATTCTTCTGGAGCTTAGGAGAAAACTCTGAGCAGGAGATACAAATTTGGGAGTGCTTTGCAAATGGATGACATTTAGAATGAAAAGCTTGGACAAAGTTACTAAGGGAGTAATTATAGAACTGAGTGCTGAGACTTTGGTTACTCCAACATTTAAAGGTTGGAAAGAATAAGAGGAATGAAGGGAAGAAGACTGAGAAATAAATTGTAGGAGAAGAAAACAAAGAGAAGAAGGTATATGAAAGAAAAGATATCAGCCCATCTAAATATAATTATTAATAGTAGGGACAGAAGAAGAATGGCTAGTGACCGTTAGATTTAACATAGGAACATTATCGGTCACTTTGACAAAAGATATTTTGGTAGAATTTTACTGGTGAAAAATTGATTTGATTGAGTTTAAGAGTGAGTGTGTGAGGGATAAATTAGGAGTTTGGGATTAACATATACATGCTACTATATGTAAAATAGAGCTCCCCAGGTGGTGCTAGTAGTAAAGAACCCTTCTACCATTGCAAGAGACTTAAGAGACATGGGTTCAACTCCTGGGTCAGGAAGATCCCTTGGAGGAGGAAATGGCAACTCACTCCAGTATTCTTACCTGGAGAATCCCATGGACAGTGAAGCCTGGTGGGCTACAGTCCATAGGGTCACAAAGAGTCAAAGATGACTGAAGTGACTTCACAAATATACAAAACAGATAAACAACAAGGACACACTGTATTTCACAGACACTATATTTACTATCTTGTGATAGCATGCAGTGAAAAAGAATCTGAAAAAGAATGCATATATTCTTTCAATATATATCAATTAAAGTTTTGAAATTTTGAAATACAAAATCTTACACTGGCAGCTGTGCCATATCCAATTAAATTACCATAAAAAATTAGAAATAAACAGTTTGCATGTACAAAAAAAGAGTGATAATGTGAATAGATAAATATTTTAAGGCAATAGAATTCTCTTTAACAAAGCAAAACAACAAAAACAAACACAATAAATAAAATACCCAAGAGTAAAACTTTTAATTATTGCAGTTGAAATAGGGCTATCCTCTCAGCACTGGTACCTGATATCATTTTTTAGTTTTAGCAAAGCAGTAAGAAAAGAAAGTGAAATAATTAACAAAACAGTGGTGAAGAAGATATAAATTTCTTTTTCTCATGATATGACTAAACCCTGAAGACCCAAGATGTTTCTATGCTCTAGCAATTAGCACTCAAAAATATAAATAGAAAATTTATTTAGAGTAATTTAAAGATTAATAAAGCAAATAGAAATAATTTTATTTAAAACAATGACAGCATCTCCAATAAAGAAAACATTTGAAAGACTAAAGTATAACTAAAAAATGGAAAGAGAGACCATAATCTTAGAAAGGAAACATCATAAAGATGACAATTCTCCAAAAGATTTTAGAATAACATTTTTAATCAAGTATATTTTTTTCAAGTTCCTAATAAGAATAATTTTTAATGATTTTCAGTGAAGAGAAACCACAGCTATTGGGTCTTTATTTTAGCAAGTAATACTATAAAGCTTCTATATAATGATTTTGTTTGATATTGCCATTGATTCTAGGAATAGAGAATATAGCAACAGATCCCATTGTAAGTAAGGATGTACGTGATAGTGAAATAAAACAAGAATATTTACTATTCTCCTTTAAAATCTGAGGATAAAGGAGATATTAAAAATGAAGTCTGGAAGCTATGTAGAATATGTAATGTATATAATTTTGTATGATAAATGACAGCATTAACAGATCTCATAGATAATAGATTTGGAGGGAACGTACCTGCAACATAATGAGAATTTCAGTGATAACCAAAAATCTTTCACAAATTAGAGACACTACAGAGGGAATAAAGAAGAATTTTACAAAAGAGGAAATACAAATAGTCAACAAACATTTGAAAAGCTATTCAAATGCAAAGCCAGTCAGGGAAACACAAATTAAGGAAAGAATGAGGTATTAACTTATAGACAGTTTAGGAGAAAGTGAAGTGTTATTGGCACAGATGTGAGGAAGTCAGTATTATCATAAATTGATACAAATGTGGGTTGTTAAGAGAATTCTTTAAAATCCCAATTTAAAAATATCTATTGCAGTTAACCATGTAATGATGTAAATAATTTTGACCTGTCAATCATACTTCTGGGAATCTATATCTCAGAAATAAAAAATTATTAGCACTCAATCACAAAAGGCATCTATGGTAACATTTTTTTGTGGGAGCACAAGTGGAACACATGAGCCCAAATATACACATCAAAAACAAAAATTAAAAAATTTAGGAAATATCCACAACATTCATACTATGGAATAAAAGGCTGCCATTAAAAAGAATGAATTGCAAATGTCAGTTAATTTGGAAATTTTTCACCGGATATTGTTGAGTGAGGAAAAAGTCACAAAATGTGTATGTGATAAGGCCCCATTTTGTAAAACAAACTGATAGAAATATTATTGGTATGTGTCATAAATAAATTTAGAGTACAATTATGAAGGTTATTAACACAGGATTACAGATAGAGCAGTGAAGCAAAGGAAGGCTGTGTTTTTATTGTTGTTTTAGCAGAAAAGAATGAAAAAGTCAGAACTGCAGCAATGTTTAATATGATCATATTAATTCAGCTTTGTAATAATTTTTAGTAAATATATAGGCAAGAATTTTTTAGTAAAATGAAATTAAAACTCTGTACCTGATTAACTGATGCAGTTTGAACTATATTTTACCTCTAATCTTTAAGAATTTTATGAGACAACTATTGTTTTCCTTATAAATCCGCTTGATCATGAAGATAAAAAAGTTATATTAACCTGGTTTTGTGGAATTATCTTGAATTGTCTGATTGAAAATATTATACTTTTTAACCATTTGTGTAATGCAACATTGGGATTCCTTTGGCTCTGATTTCTTTGGCAGTTTTTAGCACAATAATTCTCAGAAACCTGGATTATTCATAGGCTAAACATTTTTAGCCAAAATATAGATGCTATTATTAATAAATTAGTGCCCTGTTAGGCTGCTATTACAAACACATGGGAATGAATAATTAAATTATAATGTTATAAATATTTTTTCTTTTGCTCTCTTCAGAGTATCTCCAAAACTTGGGACAATTGACTAGTTTTCAGACTATATATGAGACGACCTGGTTTCTAATTTCCTTTCTACTACCAACCAGCTATGAACCTGGATTCTAGGTCTCCTTCTACCACTAACTAGTTAATTGTGTCAATTAATTTTTCACCTTTATTGGGCAGGATTACTAATATTTAAGCTACATAAGTTCACAGGGATTTTTTTGGAGTGTGGCATCTTCGAAAAGAAAAAGAAATCTGGTATAATTCTTATAAAAACTGTTATCATAATTAGTTATAAAAATAAAAGTAGAAAATGTATTTTCACAGCAAAAAACGTGTTCAAGTAGACAATATTATACTAGCAAAAGTGATTTTTATATATTTTATTTTTATAGAAAAATGTATGATCTACAGTATTTTATAATATACTTTATATAAAGCACAATTTCTCTGGGATATTAGTTAGATATTTATGGTAGAGAAAAAATGGCTTGTAACTAAATATATTTATACTAACTCCTGAGTATATTCATATTGAATAGATACCATTTTTGTAGGAAATCTCTGAATTATTATTATACTTTCTGTAATTTTCTCAGAGGAGGCTAGAGGATGTAATTCACAAACTTATTTCATTACTAAAATTTTATCCTCCAGATTTCCCAGGTTAAGCACTCTTTAAAATGACATATGAGGAAATGTTGAGCAAGATGTCACATTTTCAAAGTAAAATGTAAAGTAAATAGAAACAAGCAAACAACAAAAATACTTTTTAAACACTGAAATACAATCCCAAGCTGTTTCCTTATTTAAGAATAATTATTTCTGCAAAGTTACACATTTTAAATAATATCAGTTCCTCTACCAAAAACATCATTTAGTTTTTTAACTTCTATGTAAAGATAAAAGCTAAAAAATAAATAGGAGTAGTTTAGCATATTTTTATAAATCACTTCCGTGAAAGAAAATTTTTCACAAATCAACCTAGATATTTAAAACTCATTAGTAACTTTAAACGTTGTTTTTGTTATCCAGAAATATTTAATTTAACAGACCTCATAATTTATACCTCATATGTATTATAATCCAAGGTTCCACATAAAGTTTTAATAATGAAGAACCTGAATATTATAAAGATAATCTAACATTTTGACAATAGAATAAAATATTGTTAATTTTTAATTAAAAAGAATATTGCTGAGTGCTAAATTATTTACTTAAGGAAATAAAGATAACATAGTCATACTGTAAGTAGGTTAGGAGAAAATAGGAGCAGTACATGTGAGAAATCTAAATTTATTTTCTACACTTAGAAGTATTATATGTAATGGATATTATTTGGAATGGAATGGCTTAGGGGAAAAGATAAACCACCTGGGACCACAACTTTTCCTTACAATAACTGCTTTAAAATCATTTTAGGAAAAAATTATGGATTAATTCAAAGTATTTCTTCTTTATTTTGAAAAGTGTCTTTCAAAGATAGTGGGGTGAAACAAGGATCATAATATTGAAATATAAAAAGCAAGTGCATGCATGCTAGTAAATTTACCTCTTGGAGATGTGATCATCCTCTCATTTAGCATTTTTGTTTCTGTTCTTATGTCTTCAGTTGTTTCACTATATTTTTATATCATGTACTGTTTGTTCTAAAGGCACTAAAGGGTGCTCAGAAAGTCACGAATAGCTGTAATAAGAAAATTAATAATATAGAATATATTTTTATATAGGATAAGCCATGAGAAGGAATCAATGTATCAATCAATCAGATCAGAAATCAAAGGTATCAGAATCATGAAAGCTTCGTTTTGAAAAGAGAAGAAATAAACCAGTCTGTGGTACTTGAGTTATCTCATTTAGCATCAGTGTTGAGAGGTCCAAGGCTGGAGATAGCTGCTTGGAGGAGGATGTTGAAGCTTACCTTTCTAATATAATCTATATTTAAGGCCCTGATAGCTCATTTGGTAAGACTCTGCCTGCGATGCAATGAGGGAGACCTGGGTTCGATCCCTGGAGACCTGGGTTTGATGCCTGGGTCAGGAAGATCCCCTGGAGAAGGGAAAGGCTACCCACTCCAGTATTCTGGTGAGAATTCCATGGACTATACTGTCCATGGGGTCGCAAAGAGTCGGACACGACTGAGCAACTTTCACATACTTAAGGCATGGGGTTAGGCCCTTTTGTTAACCAGGTGCTGATGGAAAATCTTAACCTATCCTTGGTGCATTCTAAACAGAAAAAAATGTTACATTGTTAAACATAAACCCTAGCAGAACTGTATTCACAGTAGCATTATATGGAATATATGACAGTGAAAGTCACTCAGTCATGTCTGAATCTTTGCGACCCCATGGCCATGGAATTCTCCAGGCCAGAATACTGGAGTGTATAACCTTTCCCTTCTCCAGGGTTTCTTCACATCCCAGGGATCAAACCCAGATCTCCAGGGATCGAGCCCGGGTCTCCCTCATTGCAGACAGATTCTTTACCAGCTGAGCCACAAGAGAAGCTCAAGAATACTGGAGTGGGTAGCATATCCCTTCTCCAGTGAATCGTCCCAACTCAGGAACCAAATCAGGGTCTCCTGCATTGCAGGCAGATTCTTCACCAACTGAGCTATCAGGGAAGCCCTACAGTGGCATCACTAATGAACATTTTTATTTTCAGTATTGTAATATACCGAAAGTAGATGTCAAGGCATTGATATAAAGGCATGTTACTATTAAATGAGCATATCATGTAGTTCATTATAGTCTTTTAAAGGTGAAATTAAGCTAATTTTCCAGCCTTTTTATTTTCTAATGAACATTTTCATTTCCAGTGTTGTAAGTATATTGAAAGTGGATGCCAAGGCATTTATATAAAAGTGTGTTACTATTAAATGAACATATCATGTGGTTCATTATAGTCTTTTAAAGGTGAAATTAAACTAGTTTTCCAGCCTTATTATCTTCTAACAAACTACTGATTTGGAGGTAGCATAGCTGAAGATGGTAGAGACAGAATCTGATCATTAGAAGAGGGCCTTATAATGACACAAATGCTCAGAGACTGAGAATGGCCAGTTATGGGAGTTGACAAAGACATGGAAAGGGATATCATAGGACACATTAATGGGAGAATTTTTCATGAAATAGTATTTAGTTTTCTCTTTTTACTTTGTGTGTTAAGATGTAGTTAAAGTTTTTGTGTACTACTTTAGAATATATAGCCTGCAGTTATGGTCCTGAATTTACCTTTCTGATTTCATAAAAAAACAAACTCCATGTGTATGGCTCAGTGTTAGTAGCTTAGTAGTGTTCAACTCTTTGTGACCCCATGGATAGTAACCCACCAGGCTCCACTGTGCATGGAATTTTCAAAGCAAGAATACTGGAGTGGGTTGCCATTTTCTTCTCCAGGGGATCTTCCAAACCCAGGGATCAAACCTGGTTCTCTTTCATTGCAGGCAGATTCTTTACCATCTGAGCCACCAGCATGGTCTATCAAAATGTTGGATTGTAGAACATTTTTTTTATTTTGGGGTGATTTTGAGGCATTTTCTTTGCATTATAATATCTTATTGGGAGGGGTAATTTTTGATGGAAGTAGGGCAAGTTTTTGGTGTTTGTCTAAGATCCCCCTCTTATATAAGAAAGTAGTAGTAGTGTTAGTCACTTAGTCATGTTTGACTCTTTGCTACCCAAAGGACTGTAGCCTGCCAGATTCCTCTGTCCATTGGATTCTACAGGCAAGAATACTGGAGTGGGTTGCCATTTCCTACTCCAGAGGATCTTCCCAACCCAAAGTTTCTGTTAATTTTCAAAGAATAATTTTATGTGATATTTCATCAATGTATTGAAAAATTTTATGAAGTTTTATGTAAATTAGAATCTATAGACAAATGTCTTAATGTTTATGTTTCAATATTTCCTTGAACTGAATAAACACTCGCTCCTTAATCTTGGGAGCTTTCCATTTGCTTTTACTGATAATGACCCTTCTAATGAGAATCCATCACACTCTCACAGTGAATGCAACATGATGAATTAAACTACTGTTTTCTTGAAACACATTTTTTGGAAACTGTGTTTTATTTATTCAGTGCACCTGACTGTTCTGAGATCTGGAAGTTAGGTGGTTGTTAACAAACCTAGGATAGACTCTGCTTGAATTACCTGGAAGACTTGAGTGTGTCCCATGTGCATCTTTTCTTCCAACAGGTAACTTCGGCATGTCCTCATTTTTAAGACAAAAAGTAAGAGAAAGTAAGCTCAATTATACAAGAACTTCCCAAGAATCTACATTTCCTAACATTCTATTGGCCAAAACAAGTCACAGGACTGAATCTAGAATTAAAATATGAGTCAGGATGCTCCACTCCTTTCATACTGCCCAAGGTGCTACAAAGTCATTGAAAAATGGATTAGATATAGAAAGTAGTGAAGGGCTGGGGCCATTTGTGTAAGTTAATCCAACTCTTCTAGTTTTACTTTCTTCCTGGTAATTTATAAAAATCAGATATTAGGATAATGTTTAACCAATATGTGTTACATTCTTCCTGGAAGATCATGTTTTCCCTCAAAATATAAGTATTTCTAAAATACATGCTAAATATACACTTAAAAATAGTAGTTATTGAGGGAAAGAACTGCTGCCCTTAATATCCATATTGACCCTGCTGCTACTAAAATGAGCATATTGTTATAATTACATATTACTATCTTGTTAAATGGCTAAAATAATGATTTTCAAATTTTAAACATTAGTTCAATGCAAAAATATAATATGCAAGATGAAGCAAAGACAGACAAGTATGAAAGTATAAAATAATCAACAGGAAAGATTATTCTTTTGACATGCATGTGGTTAAGTCACTTCAGTAGTGTCAGACTCTTTGCGACCCCAGGTAGCAAAGTAACCCTGCCAGGCTACTCTGTCCATGGGATTCTCCAGGCAAGAATCCTGGAGCAGACTACTATTTCCTCCTCCAAGGGATCTTCCTAACCCAAGGATTAAATCCCAGTCTCATGTCTTCTTAATTTGGAGGTGGGATCTTTTACCACTAGTACCACCTGGGAAGGGTGAACATTAATACAACAATTTACAAAGTAATTTTCACTCTTTATATAGAATATTAATAAATTTGGTGTCATACAAATGGTATCTATTTTTATATATAAGGGCAGCAGTAAACCATGCTTGAAAGAAAGTGAAGGCACTCAGTCGTGTCTGACTCTATGTGACCCCATGGACTATAGCTACCAGGCTTCTTCATCCATTGGATTTTCCAGGCAAGAATACTAGTGTGGGTTGCCATTTCCTTCTCCAGGAGATCTTCCCGACCCAGGGATCAAACCCGGGTCTCCCACATTGTAGGCAGACACTTTTACCGTCTGAGCCACCAGGGAAGAAAGCATGCTTAACTGATACTAAATAACTAAAATTAAAACTATGTAAGCATAATCTATCATGAACTATTCTGCCCTTGGATAAAAATAACATGTTCTGTTGGAAGACTCTACACATGGACATCACCAGATGGTCAACACTGAAATCAGATAGATTATATTCTTTGCAGCCAAAGATGGAGAAGCTCTATACAGTCAGCAAAAACAAGAGCGGGAGCTGACTGTGGCTCAGATCATGAACTCCTTATTGACAAATTCAGACTTAAATTGAAGAGAGTAGGGAAACCACTAGACCATTCAAATATGACTTAAATCAAATCCCTTATGATTATACAGTGGAAGTGAGAAATAAATTTAAGGGACTAGATCTGATAGACAGAGTGCCTGATGAACTATAGATGGAGGTTTGTGACATTGTACAGGAGACAGGGATCAAGACCATGCCCATGGAAAAGAAATGCACAGGAGCAAAATGACTGTCTGAGGAGGCCTTACAAATAGCTGTGAAAAGAAGAGAAGTGAAAGCCAAGGAGAAAAGGAAAGATATAAGCATCTGAATGCAGAGTTCCAAAGAATAGCAAGGAGAGATAAGAAAGCCTTCCTCAGCGATCAATGCAAAGAAATACAGAAACAACAGAATGGGAAAGATTAGAGATCTCTTCAAGAAAATTAGAGATGCCAATGGACTATTTCATGCAAAGATGGGCTCAATAAAGGACAGAAATGGCATGGAGCTAACAGAAGCAGAAGATATTAAGAAGAGATGGCAAGCATACACAGAAGAACTATACAAAAAAGATGTTCACGATCAAGATAATCAAGATGGTGTGATCACTCACCTAGAGTCAGACATCCTGGGATGTGAAGTCAAGTGGGCCTTAGAAAGCATGACTATGAACAAAGCTAGTGGAGGTGATGGAATTCCAGTGGAGCTGTTTCAAATCCTGAAAGATGATGCTGTGAAAGTGCTGCACTCAATATGCCAGCAAATTAAAAAAACTCAGCAGTAGCCGCAGGACTGGAAAAGGTTCATTTTCATTCCAATCCCAAAGAAAGGCCATGCCAAAGAATGCTCAAACTATCACAAAATTGCACTCATCTCACACGCTAGTGAAATAATGCTCAAACTTCTCCAAGCGAAGCTTCAGCAATACATGAACCATGAAATTCCAGATGTTCAAGCTGGTTTTATAAAAGGCAGAGGAACCAGAGGTCAAGTTGCCAACATTCGCTGGATCATCGAAAAAGCAAGAGAGTTCCAGAAAAACATCTATTTTTACTTTATTGACTATGCTAAAGCCTTTGACTATGTGGATAACAATAAATTGTGGAAAATTCTGAAAGAGTTGGGAATACCTGACCTGCCTCTTGATAAATCTGTATGCAGGTCAGGAAGCAACACTTAGAACTAGACATGGAACAACAGACTGGTTCCAAATAGGAAAAGGAGTACGTCAAGGCTGTATATTGTCACCCTGCTTATTTAACTTATATGTAGAGTACATCATGAGAAATGTTGGGCTGGAAGAAGCACAAGCAGGAATCAAGATTCCCAGGAGAAATATCAATCACCTCAGATATGAAGATGACAGCACCCTTATGGCAGTAAGTGAAGAAGAACTAAAGGGCCTCTTGATGAAAGGGAAAGAGGAGAGTATAAAAGTTGGCTTAGTGCTCAACATTCAGAAAACGAAGATCATGGCATCTGGTCCCATCACTTCATGGGAAATAGATGGGGAAACAGTAGAAACAGTGTGAGACTTTGTTTTTTGGGGCTCCAAAATCACTGCTGATGGTGATTTCAGCCATGTAATTAAAAGACATTTACTCCTTGGAAGGAAAGCTATGACCAACTTAGACAGCAAATTTATTTATTTATTTATTTATTTTTTTTAAAAAAATATTTATTTATTTATTTATTTATTTTACTTTATTTTACTTTACAATACTGTATTGGTTTTGCCTTACATTGACATGAATCCACCACGGGTGTACATGCGTTCCCAAACATGAACCCCCCCTCCCACCTCACTCCCCATAACATCTCTCTGGGTCATCCCCATGCACCAGCCCCAAGCATGCTGTATTCTGCGTCGGACATAGACTGGCAATTCGATTCTTACATGATAGTATACATGTTACATGCCATTTTCCCAAATCATCCCACTCTCTCCCTCTCCCTCTGAGTCCAAAAGTCCGTTGTACACATCTGTGTCTTTTTTGCTGTCTTGCATACAGGATCATCATTGCCATCTTCCTAAATTCCATATATATGTGTTAGTATACTGTATTGGTGTTTTTCTTTCTGGCTTACTTCACTCTGTATAATCGGCCCCAGTTTCATCCATCTCATCAGAACTGATTCAAATGTATTCTTTTTAACAGCTGAGTAATACTCCATTGTGTATATGTACCACTGCTTTCTTATCCATTCATCTGCTGATGGACATCTAGGTTGTTTCCATGTCCTGGCTATTATAAACAGTGCTGCGATGAACATTGGGGTACATGTGTCTCTTTCAATTCTGGTTTCCTCGGTGTGTATGCCCAGAAGTGGGATTGCTGGGTCATAAGGTAGTTCTATTTGCAATTTTTTAAGGAATCTCCACACTGTTCTCCAAATGGCTGTACTAGTTTGCATTCCCACCAACAGTGTAGGAGGATTCCCTTTTCTCCACACCCTCTCCAGCATTTTTGGATGGCAGACATTCTGACTGGTGTGAAGTGGTACCTCATTGTGGTTTTGATTTGCATTTCTCTAATAATGAGTGATGTTGAGCATCTTTTCATGTGTTTGTTAGCCATCCGTATGTCTTCTTTGGAGAAATGTCTATTTAGTTCTTTGGTCCATTTTTTGATTAGGTCGTTTATTTTTCTGGAATTGAGCTGCATAAATTGCTTGTATATTTTTGAGATTAGTTGTTTGTCAGTTGCTTCATTTGCTATTATTTTCTCCCATTCAGAAGGATGTCTTTTCACTTTGCTTATATTTTCCTTTGTTGTGCAGAAGCTTTTAATTTTAATTAGATCCCATTTGTTTATTTTTGCTTTTATTTCCAGAATTCTGGGAGGTGGATCATAGAGGATCCTGCTGTGATTTATGTCTGAGAGTGTTTTGCCTATGTTCTCCTCTAGGAGTTTAATAGTTTCTGGTCTTACATTTAGATCTTTAATCCATTTTGAGTTTATTTTTGTGTGCAGTGTTAGAAAGTGATCTAGTTTCATTCTTTTACAAGTGGTTGACCAGTTTCCCAGCAACACTTGTTAAAGAGATTGTCTTTACTCCATTGTATATTCTTGCCTCCTTTGTCAAAGATAAGGTGTCCATAGGTGTGTGGATTTATCTCTGGGCTTTCTATTTTGTTCCATTGATCTATATTTCTGTCTTTGTGCCAGTACCATACTGTCTTGATGACTGTGGCTTTGTAGTAGAGCCTGAAGTCAGGCAAGTTGATTCCTCCAGTTCCATTCTTCTTTCTCAAGATTGCTTTGGTTATTCTAGGTTTTTTGTATTTCCATACAAATCTTGAAATTATTTGTTCTAGTTCTGTGAAAAATATGGCTGGCAGCTTAATAGGGATTGTGTTGAATTTGTAAATTGCTTTGGGTAGTGTACTCATTTTCACTATATTGATTCTTCCAATCCACAAACATGGTATATTTCTCCATCTATTAGTGTCCTCTTTGATTTCTTTCACCAGTGTTTTATAGTTTTCTATATATAGGTCTTTAGTTTCTTTAGGTAGATATATTCCTAAGTATTTTATTCTTTTCGTTGCAATGGTGAATGGAATTGTTTCCTTAATTTCTTTTTCTACTTTCTCATTATTAGTGTATAGGAATGCAAGGGATTTCTGTGTGTTGATTTTATATCCTGCAACTTTATTATATTCATTGATTAGCTCTAGTAATTTTCTGGTGGCGTCTTTAGGGTTTTGTATGTAGAGGATCATGTCATCTGCAAACAGTGAAAGTTTTACTTCTTCTTTTCCAATCTGGATGCCTTTTATTTCTTTTTCTGCTCTGATTGCTGTGGCCAAAACTTCCAGAACTATGTTGAATAGTAGCGGTGAAAGTGGGCACCCTTGTCTTGTTCCCGACTTCATGGGAAATGCTTTCAATTTTTCACCATTGAGGATAATGTTTGCTGTGGGTTTGTCATATATAGCTTTTATTATGTTGAGGTATGTTCCTTCTATTCCTGCTTTCTGGAGAGTTTTTATCATAAATGGATGTTGAATTTTGTCCAAGGGCTTCTCTGCATCTATTGAGATAATCATATGGTTTTTATTTTTCAATTTGTTAATGTGGTGAATTACATTGATTGATTTGTGGATATTGAAGAATCCTTGCATCCCTGGGATAAAGCCCACTTGGTCATAGTGTATGATCTTTTTAATGTGTTGTTGGATTCTGATTGCTAGAATTTTGTTGAGGATTTTTGCATCTATGTTCATCAGTGATATTGGCCTGTAGTTTTCTTTTTTTGTGACATCTTTGTCAGGTTTTGGTATTAGGTGATGGTGGCCTCATAGAATGAGTTTGGAAGTTTACCTTCCTCTGCAATTTTCTGGAAGAGTTTGAGTAGGATAGGTGTTAGCTCTTCTCGAAATTTTTGGTAGAATTCAGCTGTGAAGCTGTCTGGACCTGGGCTTTTGTTTGCTGGAAGATTTCTGATTACAGTTTCAATTTCTGTGCTTGTGATGGGTCTGTTAAGATTTTCTATTTCTTCCTGGTTCAGTTTTGGAAAATTGTACTTTTCTAAGAATTTGTCCATTTCTTCCACGTTGTCCATTTTATTGGCATATAACTGCTGATAGTAGTCTCTTATGATCCTTTGTATTTCTGTGTTGTCTGTTGTGATCTCTCCATTTTCATTTCTAATTTTATTGATTTGATTTTTCTCTCTTTGCTTCTTGATGAGTGTGGCTAATGGTTTGTCAATTTTATTTATCCTTTCAAAGAACCAGCTTTTGGCTTTGTTGATTTTTGCTATGGTCTCTTTTGTTTCTTTTGCATTTATTTCTGCCCTAGTTTTTAAGATTTCTTTCCTTCTACTAACTCTGGGGTTCTCCAATTCTTCCTTTTCTAGTTGCTTTAGGTGTAGAGTTAGGTTATTTATTTGACTTTTTTCTTGTTTCTTGAGGTATGCCTGTATTGCTATGAACTTTCCTCTTAGCAGTGCTTTTATAGTGTCCCACAGGTTTTGGGTTGTTGTGTTTTCATTTTCATTAGTTTCTATGCATATTTTGATTTCTTTTTTGATTTCTTCTGTGATTTGTTGGTTATTCAGAAGTGTGTTTTTCAACCTCCATATTAGACAGCATATTTAAAAGCAGAGATATTACTTTGTCAACAAAGGTCCGTCTAGTCAAGGCTATTGTTTTTCCAGTGGTCATGTATGGATGTGAGAGTTGGACTGTGAAGAAGGCTGAGTGCCAAAGAATTGATGCTTTTGAAATGTGGTGTTGGAGAAGACTCTTGCGAGTCCCTTGGACTGCAAGGAGATCCAACCAGTCCATCCTAAAGGAGACCAGTCCTGGGTGTTCGTTGGAAGGACTTATGCTGAGGCTGAAACTCCAGTACTTTGGCCACCTCATGTGAAGAGTTGACTCATTGGGAAAGACCCTGATGCTGGGAGGGATTAGGGGCAGGAGGAGAAGGGGACGACAGAGGATGAGATGGCTGGATGGCATCAGCGACTCGATGGACATGAGTTTGAGTGAACTCCAGGAGTTGGTGATGGACAGGGAGGCCTGGCGTGCTGCGATTCATTCAGTCACAAACTGTTGGACGTGACTGAGCGACTGAATGAACTGATGACATTTTTATCTTATGTAAAATATAAATTGTTAAAAATCTACAAAGACAGTTTGATAGTGCTTATTTGTTAAAAGCCTACCAAAGATAAGCAACAAATAGAACAAAAATTTGTGATAGTTAAGGATGAGTATTCAAATTATTATAGAGAGCCATCAGAAAAAAATTCAGATGATAAGGACAAATACAGGCCATACATATGGATTTTCTTACTTATAAAGTTACATTTAAAAATATATTAAAAATTTTTTCTTATAAGACATCTCTGGCTAAATTTAATTTATATCTAGGAAAATTTATATATTCTCTCTTTTAGTCATTTTTTGGCTCCACATATGCCCAAGAAGGGTTGAGTCTAATTATGTTGTCTGGTTTCAATGCACCTTAAACACAAGTACATTTATTATATTATCTTTCTATATCTACTTATACCTTGGACAAATACACATCATAAAAGAAACTTATCCAACATAAATAAACTTCTACTACTGTAGAATTTGTGCATATGTGCTTAGTCACTTCAGTTTTGTCCCACCCTCTGTGACCCTATGGACTGTGGCCTGCCAGGCTCTTCTGTCCATAGTATTCTCCAGGCAAGAATACTGAAGTGGATTGTCATTTCCTTCCCCAACAATAGAGCTTATTTACATATAACAGCACCAGAAATATTATGCATAACTTGTTAAATTAATTGCATCACATGCCTGGAGAATCCCAGGGACAGGGGAGCCTGGTGGGCTGCCGTCTATGGGGTCACACAGGGTCGGACACGACTGAAGCAACTTAGCAACAGCAGCAGCAGATTAAAGGTATTTATAGAGGAAGTTCAAAAGTATTTTAAAGTGTTTGTTACAGGTATTCACAATAAAATACTTTTTTAGAAGACAAAATAATGGAAAAGAAAACAGAATAGGAACTTAATAGAATAGAAGGAAAATTGTGATACAGAAAAGAAAATATATTGAAGAAAAGTAGCCAGTAAACATGTACAATCATGAGATCATAAAGTACTAATTGAGCTGCATTATTCTCTAATGAATAGCATATATATCATGTTGAGATTAACTATTAGGGAAAAATTACAAATGGTTGAATAATTTTAGAGTAATTCTTTCATATGTCCAAAATACTCTTGGCTACCAAAGAGAAACACACACACACAAACACACATTTGACTAAGACAATATTTTAAAAGCAGTTTATGTAAAGAAAATAACTTCTGTACATCTCATGTATGTCATCATGAGCATTTGTTTTATAAATGCTTTACAGAGGAAATGAAGATTCCAGTTATGCACTTAATTGTTCAATCAGCTTTTAAAATGTGTCCAGTTATTTATTATGGAAGCTAAATTAAATTACAAATAAAAATATTCTCCCTATTGATGACTTCCTTATATACAGTGATCAATCTGAAATTAGGAAAGATCATGGTTTTGAATGTATTACATATATTTATATATTTTGTCTTATGAAATCTAAATGTGCTGTACATAATTTAGACATCTTCAATCCTTTTTGATTTCTCAAAGTAATATTATCATGCTATGTACACTGTGAGATACCCAAGAAATCCATGATAAATTAGAAGAAGAAAGAAAGCAAGGGATAAATAGAAAAACAAAAAAAATATTTGCATCAATAAAATCTGAACAGTCCTTTGAAAATGTGCTTGTATTTGACAGAATTAGTAAGATAACTTTAAATATGAGATTTAAAATCAGTTTAACAGTGGGAACTAGCATGTAGGAATGAGTACTATCTTCATTTTTATATTAAATAATAAAATGGATTGTGTAGCAAATCTGTAGGAAGTGATATATACATTATAGCTTATTCTGGTAAAAAATTCATATTTGTCAAGGTCTACTTTTTTATATAAAACCTTTCTTTTTCTCTTTTTATTATTCAAATAGGTTGCTATGGAATCATTGATTTCTGACACTTTATTATCAAAACACATGCTTTGACGCTACAAAGAAGATAAATAAAATTTCAGTGAAAAAATAGTTTGGAGGTAAAATAAAAATATCTAGTAGAAGTTATAACATATACTATTTAAAATTTGATTTGTTTTTAGAATAGAAATGAAAATATTATGGTGTTTGACCTCAAATGCAAAACTCTTGATATTCAAATGTCTATAACATTAAAATAGATAGCATTATTCAGACAAACATACCCAGACATATGGTGGTGTTTTTTTCCCACAGTTAATTATAGGAAAGTTAAACAGGCTGCTTCAATTAAACATGTATTTAAAATAGTTACAAGTATATTGCATAGGTATTATATGAATGAAATGAATCATCTTTATAGAAAAACACAATAATTAATAAAAACTATCCCATGAAGTAAAAATATAACAAATCAAAGAACTAGATAAATGGAAATTATAAATGACTCTCAGTTAATTATATCCAGCCAGCTACTATTCATCATCAAAGCTTGGAACATTATGATTGCCTCAAAATATCTATTTTTAAACTAAATTTATTTTTTAAAATTATTTAATTGAAATCTCTTACTTGTTTTTTCCCTTGGTTTTATTGAGCTATAATTGGCAATGAAAAAGTGCACATTTTAAATGGTACATATTTAATATTTAATAATAATAACAAGCAGATGACCATATATAGGTAAATATTTACCATAGCTGAAATAAACAACATATCCATCATTTCACATGTTTACAATTTTCTGATTTTGTGGTAAGAACATCTAAGATGTGATCCCTTAACACAACACTTCATTTGTCCATATGTTATTGTTACTTTCAAAATAATACATTGTACTTTTACCTGTCTTCCTTAGGTTAATGCTTTTAACTCCTTTACTAATGGAACAACTGAGGAAAAAAATAATTTTACTGAAAATAAATTTATGAAATGGAACAATATTTTATTTTTGGAATTTTTCTAGTTTTAATTTTAGAGCTCGTTGTCACTGTAAGTAATATAAATGCTCCATTTTTCACATACTATCCACACTGTAAGATTTTTTCCTATAAAAGAAAAATAAGAATTTATCAAGGGTTTTGTAGACAAATCTGTAGTCTTTGAAACTTCTGCCTATAACTTCTCATTTTGGGGGGAGAAAATCAGCATACTTTTTTCCTTTCTGAGTCATTGAACTAGAAAAAATAAGATACATATGTAAATTTTTATAGTTTTAAGCAATGGAAACATTTCAATAGACGCATTTAAGTGTCAGAAGAATTTTTAAATGAAATATATATGAATACCAATTTTGACTAGGATGTAGAAAAATGAGTATGTCCTAAAACTGCATATAATTTAACTACTTTAACAATTATTTGAAACTATTTAGTGAAATTAAAAGTGTGCAAACTTTATAACTTTTCAATTTTACTTTTAAATATTTATCCTCCCATATATGCTCAAGGAAATTTGTACAGTGGTTAATTTGAGTGACAAAATAAGATAATCAGAGAACAATATAAGTATCTCTCAATAGGGAAATGGATAAATTAACTGTCAATTTTGTATGATGAAAAATCTTGAATACAGTGGGGAAAAGAAAAAAATGAGACTTCGCCTATATGGGAAAAACAATTCAAATGGCAGCATATTTCTCATAAGAAATGGTGGGACCCAAAAGGAAGTGGCACATTTTCCCAGTGCTGAAAGGAAAATTCTGTCAACCCAAGTATAGTTTTAGGAAACTCTCTGAATGGAAAGGAAGTGAAAAAAGAATTCTTGGAAAATCAGGAAAAAAGGGTAAAAAAAGAAATGAGTTTTCTAAATTATATCTGAGAGTTGAAGCAAAAGTTATAATACTCTCTTCAGTGGTAATAAATATATGTAGAAAAATATTTAACAAAACTATGTCATATGGAAGGGAGGTAAATGTAGATACAGTTTCTATATTCCCTATAACTGCCAAAATAACAAGAGTAGACAATGAGAAACTGAGTATATTATGTAATACTTAAAACAAACAAAAGCCGTACAAAAAGATATCCTCCAAAACACTAAGAAGAAATTAAGATGATATCCTAAAACCCACAATAATATAAACAGATGAATGAGTCACAGAAGCAAAAATTATTACTCACTAAATGATAAAATGAGAAACCTATGCTTTAATATATTATAGTCACATTAAATATAAATGGTCACATTAAATATAAATATAAATTAAATATAAATATACCAATTAAAAGGGATTCGCTGAGTGGATTAAAAATAGCTAAGTGATATACGTCTATAAAAGACTTGCTTCAAATATAATAATATATGAATTTGAGATTAAATGTGAAAAGATATATTACTACACAAATATTAATTTAAAAAGCAATAAGTGAAAGTGAAGTGAAGTCGCTCAGTTGTGTCTGACTCTTTGCGACCAGTGGACTGTAGCCCACCAAGCTCCTCCGTCCATGGGATTCTCCAGGCAAGAATACTGGAGTGGGTTGCTATTTCCTTCTCCAAAAAAGCAATAAAGATTATAATAATATCAAAAAATGTAGACTTTAGGGCAAAGAAAATTACTAGAGACCGAGTGGGGGTGTTGCATAATGATAAAAGGGTCACTCCGTTTTAGTGACTTCACAGCAGTTCTGAAGCGAAAGTGGCTCAGTTGTGTCCAACTCTTTGTGACCCCATGGACTGCAGTCCATGGAATTTTCTAGGCCACACTGGAGTGGGTAGCCTTTCCCTTCTCCAGGGGATCTTCCCAAACCAGGGATTGAACCCAGGTCTCCCACATTGCAGGCTGAGTCTTTACCAGCTGAGCCACAAGGGAAGCCCACATAACAATTCTAAATCTATATTAGTCACAACACAGAGCTGTAAAATATATGAAGCAAAACAGATAGAATAGAAAGGAAAACAGACAAACATATAATTACAGTTGATGACTTAAAAACTCATCTGTCAAGAAGCAATGGAACAACTAGATACAAATTTAGCAAGAACAGAGAATTGAAAAAACAAACAAACAAACATAATGATAGGATCTAGCTGGCACTTATGGAAATCTCCACCCCTAAAACATCAGAATAGTTTTTTAATGTCCACAGAACACATACCAAGGTAAAGTATATCATGGGACATAAAACAAAACTAAACACATTTTAAAAGTTTGATTCATACATACTACATTCTCTAAACACATGGAATTAAACTAGAAATCAATAGCTGAGAGATAATAAGATTATCTATGAGCAATTGGAATCTAAACAACACACGTATAAAGAGCCTTTCAGTAAAAATGAAAGTCTCAGGGAAACTAAAACACACACACACACACACACACACACACTGAACTGGAACAAAAATGAGAG
This sequence comes from Ovis canadensis, assembly GCF_042477335.2. NCBI lineage: Eukaryota > Metazoa > Chordata > Mammalia > Artiodactyla > Bovidae > Ovis > Ovis canadensis. Next base: position 39,895,170 of record NC_091260.1, read on the forward strand.
TTTATCAGAATTTGTGGGGCACAATTAAAGCACTGTTGACAGGGAAACTTACAGTACTGAAATGCTTACATTAACAAAAAAAAAGAAAAGGAAAGGAAAAGCCTCAAATTAGTACTATATTCCCACCTCAAGAAACTAGGAAGAGGAAAATAAAACCAAAGTAATCAAGAGAAAAGAAATAATAACAGATAAGAGCAGAAATCAATGACACTGAAAATAGAGAAAATAAATGAAGCAAAACCTTGTTCTCTGAGAGATCAATAAAACTGATAAAACAGACAAAGAAAAAGAGAGAAGACACAAATGTCCAAAATCAAGTGTGAACAGGGGTTACCACTGCAGATGCTACAGAGCGGGGGAAAAGATCAATAAGGAAACACTGTGAATAACTCTACATATATCAGTTCAGTCGATCGGTCATGTCTGACTCTTTGTGACCCCATGAATTGCAGCACGCCAGGCCTCCCTATCCATCACCAACTCCTGGAGTTTACCCAAACTCATGTCCACTGAGTCAGTGATGCCATCTAACCATCTCATCCTCTGTCGTTCCCTTCTCCTCCTGCCCTCAATTTTTCCCAGCATCAGAGTTTTTTCAAATGAGTCAGCTCTTTGCATCAGGTGGCCAAAGTATTGGAGTTTCAGCTTCAACATCAGTCCTTCCAATGAACACCCAGGACTGATCTCCTTTAGGATGGACAGGTTGGATCTCCTTGCAGTCCAAGGGACTCTCAAGAATCTTCTCCAACACCACAGTTCAAAAGCATCAATTCTTCGGCACTAGGCTTTCTTTATAGTCCAACTCTCACATCCACACGTGACCACTGGAAAAACCATAAACTTGGCTAGATGGACTTTTGTTGACAAAGTAATGCCTCTGCTTTTTATATGCTATCTAGGTTGGTCATAAATTTGACAAATTAGAAGAAATCTATCCATAGATGAAAAAGCAAAAGACAAGAAAAAATATTGGGAGATTACATATATAACATTGTTGTTCAATGGCTGAGTTGTGTCTGTCTCTGTGACCCCACAGACTGCAGCAATTCAGGCTTCTCTGTCCTTCACTTTGTCCTGGAGTTTGCTCAAACCCAAGTCCACTGAGTCAGTGATACCATCCAGTCATCTCATCCTCTGTCATCCCCTTCTCATGCTGTCCTCAATCTTTCCCAGCATCAGGGTCTTTTGCAATGAATCAGCTCTTTGCATCAAGTAGCCAAAATATTGGAACTTTAGCTTCAGCATTAGTCCTTCTAATGAATATACAGAGTTGATTCATTTAGGATAGATTGATTTGATCTCTTTGCTGTCCAAGAGACTCTCAAGAATCTTCTGCAGCACCACAATTCAAAAACATCAATTTTTCAGTGCTTAGCCTTTTATAGTCCAACTCTCACATCCATACATGACTACTGGACTACATAGCTTTGACTATATGAAACTTTTGTCAGCAAAGTGATGTCTCTGCTTTAAGTATGCTGTCAAGGTTTGTCATGGGCTTTTTTTCCAAGGAGCAAACGTCCTTTAATTTCATGGCTAGAGTCACCATCTGCAAGAATGCATAGAAGAAATACACACAAAAAATATATTAATGGCCCAGATAACCATGATGGTGTGATCAGTCACCTAGAACAGAGCCAGACATCATGGAGTGTAAAGTCAAATAGGCCTTAGGAAGCATCACTATGAACAAAGCCAGTGGAGGTGATGGACTTCCAGCTGAGCTATATCAAATCCTAAAAGATGATGCTGTTAAAGTGTTGCACTCAATATACCAGCTAATTTGGAAAACTCAGCAGTGGCCATAGGACTGGAAAAGGTCAGTTATTATTCCAGTCCCATAGAAGGGCAATGCCAAAGAATTTTCAAACTACTGCATAATTGCACTCATTTCGCATAATAGCAAAGTAATGCTCAAAATTCTCCAAGCAAGGCTTCAACAGTACATGAAATGAGAACTTCCAGACGTTCAAGCTGGATTTAGAAAAGGCAGAGGAACCAGAGATGAAATTGCCAACATCCGCTGGATCATCGAAAGAGCAAGAGAATTCCAAAAAACCCATCTACTTCTAATTTATTGACTACCCTAAAGCCTTTGATTGTGCAAATCATGACAAACTGTGGAAATTTTTAAACAGATGGCAATACCAGACCACCTTAACTGCCTCCTGTGAAACCTGTATGCAGATCAAGAAGCTACAGTTAGAATCAGACATGAAAAAATGGACTGGTTTCACATTGGGAGAGAAGCGTATTAAGGCTGTATATTGTCACCCTGCTTACTTAACTTATACTTAGACAAAACACCTTATGCAAAACACCAGGCCAGATGATGCGCAAACTGGAACCAAGATTGCCAGGAGAAATATCAATAACCTCAGATATGCAGATGACACCACCCTTATGGCAGAAAGTGAAGAGGAACTAAAGAGCCTCTTGATGAAAATGAAAGAGGAGAGTGAAAAAGCTGTTTTACAATTCAACAGCATTCAGAAAACTAAGACCATGGCATCTGACCCTATCACTTCATGGCAAATAGATGGGGAAACAATGGAAACAGTGAGAGAGTTTATTTTCTCAGGCTCCAACATCGCTGCACATGGTGACTGCAGCCACAAAATTTAAGAATGCTTTCTCCTTTGAAGAAGAGCTATGATGAATCTAGACGGTATATTAAAAAGCTGAGATATCACTTTGCCGAGAAATGTATGTATGGTCAAAGCTATGTTTTTTTCCAGTAGTCATGTATGGATGTGAAAGTTGGCCCACAAAGTTGGACCACGAAGTTGAACTGTGTGTTGAAGACTCTTGAGAGTCCCTTGGAGACTGCAAGGAAATCAATCCTAAAGGAAATCAATCCTGAATATTCATTAGAAGGACTGATGCAGAAAGCTGAAGCTCCAATACTTTGTCTAACTGATGTGAAGAGCCAACTCATTAGAAAAGACCCTGATGCTTGGAGAGACTGAAGGCAGGAGGAGAAGGGTATGACAGAGGATGAGATGGTTGGACGGCATCACTGACCTAATGAACATAAGTTTGAGCAAGCTCTGGGAGATGGCAAGGGACAAGGAAGCCTAGTGTGCTACAGTCTATGGGGTCTCAAAGAGTCGGACATGCTGAATGTCTGAACAACAAGAGCAGTCACCATTTGCAGTGATTTCAGAGCCAAAGAAAGTAAAATCTGCCACTGCTTCCAATTTTTCCCCTTCTATTTGCCATGAAGTGATGGGACCAGATGCCATGATCTTGTTTTTTTAATGTTGGGTTTCAAGTCAGTTTTTTCACTCTCCTCTTTTACCCTCATCAAGTAGGCTCTTTAGTTCTTCTTCACTTTCTGCCAATAGAGTGGCATCATCTGCATACCTGAGGATGTTGATATTTCTCCCAGCAATCTTGATTCCAGCTTGTGATTCATCCAGCCTGACATTTTGCATGAGAGGGCTTCCCAGGTGGTGCTAGTGGTAAAGGACTTGCCTGCTAATACAGAAGACATACAAGATGTGAGTTCAATCCCTGGCTTGGGAAGGTTCCCTGGAGGAGGGCATGGCAACCCACTCCAGTATTCTTGCCTAGAGAATTCCATGAACAGAGGAGTCTGGTGGGCTTTGGTCCATAGGCTCGCAAAGAGTCAAACACTCCTGAAGGAACTTAGCATGTACTCCCTCTGCATAGAAGTTAAAGAAGCAGAGTGACAATATACAACCTGTTGTACTATCCCAATTTTGAACCAGTCTTTTGTTCAATATGCAGTTCTACTTACTGCTTCTTGATTTGCATGCAGGTTTCTAAGGTGGCAAAAAATGTGATCTGATATTCCCATTTCTCTAAGAATTTTCCAGTTTGTTGTAATACACACAATCAAGATCACCTAGAGAAGTGAATGGCTACCCACTCCAGTATTCTTGCCTTGTGAGTTCCGTGGACAGAGGAGCCTGGCAGGCCACAGTCCATGGGGTCACAAAGAGTTGCACACTACTGAGTAGCCAACACTTTCACTTTTTTTTCCAAGGCCAAAGGCTTTAGCATAGTTAATGAAGGAGAAGTAGAAGTTTTTCTAGAACTCCTTTAGTTTCTCTATGATCCAACAAATGTTGGCAATTTGATATTTGGTTCCTCTGCCTTTTCACAGAGGCTGGAGAAGGCAATGGTAACTCAGTGTTCTTGCCTGGAGAATCCCAGGGACAAGGGAGCCTGGAGGGCTGCCATCTATGGGACGGCACACAGAGTCGGATACAACTGAAGTGACTTAGCAGTAGCAGCAGGCTTTTCTAAACCTACTTCTACATCTGGTAGTTCCTGGTTCATGTTCTGCTGAAGCCTAACTTGAAAGATTTTGAGCATAACCTTGCTAGCATGTGAAATGAGCACAATTGTATGAGCATTCTTTGGTATTACCCTTCTTTGGGATTGGAATGAAAAGTGACTTTTCCGCTTCTGTTGCCATTTCTTCTTTTTTTTTTTAAATTTTAAAATCTTTAATTCTTACATGCATTCCCAAACATGAACCCCCCTCCCACCTCCCTCCCCATAACATCTTTCTGGGTCATCCCCATGCACCAGCCCCAAGCATGCTGCATCCTGCGTCAGACATAGACTGGCGATTCAATTCACATGATAGTATACATGTTAGAATGGCATTCTCCCAAATCATCCCACCCTCTCCCTCTCCCTCTGAGTCCAAAAGTCCGTTATACACATCTGTGTCTCTTTCCCTGTCTTGCATACAGGGTCGTCATTGCCATCTTCCTAAATTCCATATATATGTGTTAGTATACTGTATTGGTGTTTTTCTTTCTGGCTTACTTCACTCTGTATAATTGGCTCCAGTTTCATCCATCTCAACAGAACTGATTCAAATGAATTCTTTTTAACGGCTGAGTAATACTCCATTGTGTATATGTACCACAGCTTTCTTATCCATTCATCTGCTGATGGACATAAAATTTGCTGACATTTTAGGTGCAACACTTTAACAGCATCACCTTTTAGGATTTCAAATAGCTCTGCTGGAACTCTATCACTGTAAACTAGCTTGGTTCATTGTAAGCCTTCTGAAGGCCCACTTGACTGCACACTCCAGGATGCCTGGCTCTAAGTGAGTGAATACACCATTGTGGTTACCCAGGTTTTTAGGGCCTTTCTTGTACAGTTCTTTGGTGTATTCATCCCACCTTTTCTTAATCTCTTCTGCTTCTGTTAGGTCCTTACCATTTCTGTTCTTTATTGTGCCTACCCTTGAAGGAAATATTCCCTTAGTATCTCTAATTTTCTTGAAAAGATCTCTAGTCTTTCCCATTCTGTTGTTTTCCTATATTTCTTTGTATTGCTCATTTAAGACCTTCTTATCTCTCCTTGTTATTCTCTGGAACTCTGCAATCTGTTGTGTGTATCTTTCCCTTTCTCCCTCGACTTTTGCTTCTCTTCTTTCCTCAGCTATTTGTAAAGCCTCCTCAGTTAACCATTTGGCTTTCTTGCAATTCTTTTTCTTTAGTATCTTTATGATCACTGCCTCCTGTACAGCATTATGAACCTTTGTCTATAGTGCTTCAGTCACTCTATCTACCAGATCTAATCCCTTGAATCTATTCATTACCTCCACTATATAGTCATAAGGAATTTGATTTAGCTAATACCTGAATACCTAGTGGTTTTCCCTACTTTCTTCAAATTAAGCCTGAACTTTGCAACAAGGAGCTCATGATCTGAGCCACAGTCAGCTCCCAGTCTTGTTTTTGCTGACTGTATAGAGCTTCTCCATCTTTGGCTGCAAAGAATATAATCAATCTGATTTCATGATTGGCCATCCAGTGATGTGCATGTATAGGGTGTCTCTTGTGTTGTTGGAAAAGTGTGTTTGCTATGACCAGTGCATTCTTTTGGCAAAGCTCTGTTAGCCTTTGCCTTGCTTCACTTAGTACACCAAAGCCAAACTTGCCTGTTATTCTGCATATCTCTCTACTTCCTACTATTGAATTCTAATCCCCTATGATGAAAAGGACATTTTTTTTTTGGTGTTAGTTCTAGAAGGCCTTGTAGGTCTTCATAGAACCTGTCAACTTCAGTTTCTTCAGCATTAGTGGTTGTGGCATAGGACTTGAATTATTGTGATGTTGAATGGTTTGCCATGGAAATGAACTGAGAACATTCTGTCATTTTTGAGATTGCACCCAAGTACCATGGTCTTCCCCTGGTGGCTCAATGGTAAGGAATCTGCCTGCAGTGCAGGAGCTGCAGGAGACATGGTTTCAGTCCCTGTGTTGGGAAGATACGAGGAGGGCATGACACCCCACTCCAGTATTTTTGCCTGGAGAATCCCATGGACAGAGGAGCCTGGTGAGCTATAGTCCATAGGTTTGCAAAGAGTTGGAAATGACTAAAGTGACTCAGTGCACACACACACACACACACACACACGCACACACACACACACACACACACTGTATTTGGACTCTTGTCGACTGTAAGGAATACTCCATTTCTTCTAAGGAATTCTTGCCCACAGTAGTAGATATAATGTTCATCTGAATTAAATTTGCTCTTTCCCATCCATTTTACTTCACTGATTCTTAAGATGTCAGTGTTCACTCTTCTCTTGCCATCATCTCTTGCCTGACCACGTCCAATTTACCTTGATTCATGGACTTAACATTCCGGCTTCCTATGAAATATTGTTATGTACAGCACTGGACTTTACTTTCACCACCAGACACATCCACAACTGATCATTGTTTATGCTTTGACTCAGGCTTCTCATTCTCCCTGGGTCTATTTCTCCATTCTTCCCCAGTAGCATTTTGGACACCTTCTGACCTGGGAGACTCATCTTCCGGTATTTCATCTTTTTGTCTTTCCATACTCTCCATGGGATTCTCGCAGCAAGAGTACAGAGTCTGTTGTCATTTCCTCCTCCAGTGAAGCACAGTTTATCAGAACTCTTCCCTATGACCCGTCCTTCATGAATGGCCCTGCTTGGCATGGCTCACTGCTTCATTGAGTTAGGCAAGCCCTTTCACCATGACAAAGCTGTGACCCATGAAAGCTTATGTTCATACAAAAACCTGTATAGACATGTATAGAAGCTTTATTCATAATGTTCACAAGCTGGAAACAACCCAGATGTATGTATATAAATGAATGGTTAAACACACTGGTCCATACATACCAATGTATAATACTTTACAGTTGAAAAGAAGGAGCAGTTGACACAGACCACAATCTGGATGAATCTCTAGAGAATCATTCTGACTGAAGAGAAGTCAATCCCAGAGGCTTACATACTATTAGATTCTATTTATATAACATTGCCTTAATGACAAAGTTATGGAGAAATAACATGTTTAGAACTTCACAGTGGTTACCAGGTGTTAGGACAGTGTGTGAGAGTAAAGTGGATGTGGTCTAGCAACATCTTTGCAGTGATAGAAATACTATTTTGACTGCATCAATGTCACCCTGGGTGTGATAGTGCAGTAAATTTTGTATGTTACCACTGGGGAAAATTGCATAAAGGGTACATGAGGTCTTCTTACATCATTTCCTCAATTATTTCTTACATTGAAGTCTGCAGTTATGTCAAAAACATTTAATTAAAAATTTCTCTTATGTACTCAAAGAAATATTTTCTCATATATACTCAAAGAAACATGGACAGTATTATTCATTGAAATGGCAAAAAAGTAAACCACCAGGAAACAATCCATATATCATACTATAGATGAATACATTAGTTGTATTGTATTTACATGATAGCATATTATCTAGTAGCTAAAATGAATTATATCTATGTGTATCCAAATGTATAATGTTGAAAAAATTAACAATGAAAAATAGTATGATACAGATAAAAAGACTTACATATAAACATGTTATCAAATTTCACAGAAATTAGTTTTGTTCCTCCTAGGAACATATATATCTTGCCTGGAAAATCCTAGGGACAGAGGAGCCTGGTGGGATGCTGTCTATTGGGTCACCCAGAGTCGGACACAACTGAAGTGACTTAGCAGCAGCAGCAGGAATATATACATGAAAATACATAAATGTAAAAAACATAAGGCATTGTGTGTAAGGCATATAAATATGCATGATTAATATGTATATAATTCCCATATGTCATGTAGTATGTAATAATCCATGTATAATAATAGTACAGAGAAATTAAAAAAAATTGGTCCCTAGGACGATGGGATGGTGGTTTTAAAAATGATAAGACTTCAAGTATTTCTATGATGTTTAATTCTATCCAGTGATTCTCAGTTGTCAGCATTACTCTCTTACTTAGGTGTTTTTAGAACTACTTGCATGTATATTTATTTGTTTTAATAACCAGAGATGCCATTGAAATTTAATGTCCTAGAGCAAGGGTTTCTATATGTACAAAGTGCCCAGTGAATAATTGTCCTTTTCTAAATGCTAATGATGTCTATTGATATGTACAATTTCAGTTGTACTCATAGATCAAATATATAAGTTTGTTCAACACCTGGGATTACAGTAGTTCATGCTGATGAATATGCAGAAATTTGGATTAACTAAGGCATTTGAAAGTAAAAGAGGAGAGTGAAAAAGTTGGCTTAAAGCTCAACATTCAGAAAACGAAGATCATGGCATCCAGTCCCATTACTTCATGGGAAATAGATGGGGAAACAGTGGAAACAGTGTCAGACTTTATGTTTGGGGGCTCCAAAATCACTGCAGATGATGACTGCAGCCATGAAATTAAAAGACGCTTACTCCTTGGAAGGAAAGTTATGACCAACCTAGATAGCATATTCAAAAGCAGAGACATTACTTTGCCAACTAAGGTCCGTCTCGTCAAGGATATGGTTTTTCCAATGGTCATGTATGGATGTGAGAGTTGGACTGTGAAGAAGGCTGAGCACTGATGAATTGATGCTTTTGAACTGTGGTGTTGGAGAAGACTCTTGAGAGTCCCTTGGACTGCAAGGAGATCAACCAGTCCATTCTGAAGGAGATCAGCCCTGAGATTTCTTTGGAAGGAATGATGCTAAAGCTGAAACTCCAGTACTTTGGCCACTTCATGCGAAGAGTTGAATCATTGAAAAGACTCTGATGCTTGGAGGGATTGGGGGCAGGAGGAGAAGGGGACGACAGAGGATGAGATGGCTGGATGGCATCACTGACTCGATGGACGTGAGTCTGAGTGAACTCCAGGAGTTGGTGATGAACAGAGAGGCCTGGCGTGCTGTGATTAATGGGTTCACAAAGAGTCGGACACAACTGAGCGACTGAACTGAACTGAACCAAAGGCATTTATAATATTTTTTAAATAGCCAAATAAAATATGATTACTCTTTGTCACTCAATTTGCAGTCTTAGGTGCATTAAGGAAAAAATTATAGTATTAATTAATTCAAGAATCATTCTAATTGCAAGGTAGACAAATTGGAAGGTAGAAAAGTAAAACCCAAGCAATTTCATGGGTCTAGGTGAGTAACAATGAAAGCATAAATGGAGACAGTGGCAGTAGAAAGTGTGGAGAATAGGCTAGATTTATGAGATTTGAGATAAATTCTTAATAGGCAGAATTTATTGACTTGGAGACCAAAGTGAACATTCCTAGTGTCATTAGCAACCTTTATTATCTTTGCTGGAAATGGTAAGCATTTCAGCCAGAGACAATCTCATATTATTCCTCCAACCAGTCTTTATCTAGCAGGACAAAATTAAAATGAGTGTTGATTCTGGGACATGATTTTGATCATTGATGCTGTTTTTCTTGTTGTTGTTTGGTTTGTTTTTCTTTCTTATGACAAATCCCCTACATGTTGTCACTGGGTGATTAGTGGGTTCAATTTCCCTGGGAAATTATTCTGGTTACTCCTCAGTCATGGGCAAATCTGCATGGTTGGCACCATAACAGAATATAATATCCAACAGTTAGAAATAATTCCCATATGGCTTAAAGGTTATTTTACATTCTTCCTGTATTGAGAAACATGCATAAATATGCCATATAAATTTTATAGCTACTATTTGCCCTAATTAAGTAAATTTACAAGGGAAAGCTCTAGTTTTAGGTGGTATAAACCCATTTGCTGAAGCAAGTTCACTCGTTCATTGACTTGAAGTATGCATCTTTCATTATCTCAACTGGATATCTACATAATAAATTTCCTTAGAGAAGATAGTAAGTATAACTTTTTAAAAAATTCTTCATGATATAAACATTTTAGAGACACGCTTATGACAAAGTACTTAAATATCAGCTTACAGTTTTATTTGTGTGAAGCGTGGGTATCAATCAACACTGTAAAGATGAAACATTTATGTATCTTGAGCGAGCTTTGGTGAAAGGCTGTGGTTATGAGTTACAGTTTGATATAAAATAATTGTCTTCAAATTCCTTTTTGAAAGGTTTTTTATTTTGTATTATGGAAAAAAAGGCTTTTTTAAAAAAATCAGTCTGACTGTTCTTGTTTTTCCTGACTTTACTAAAATGTGATTGTAAGCTCATTTCTGATGTAGGATTTTGTTTATGCCTCTTCGACTGGTCTGCTTCTTCCTTCTTCATTGGCCAACTCATGGGCTTTGTCACTTTCATGATCCCACTGACTAGAAAGCATTCAAAAGAGAGAAAATGCTCTCTTCAGGAATATGTGACTGGTAGAGCTCAGGAAATGAAGAATCAGATATATATACATATGTGTATATATACATATATATTTAGTATATTTAATATATAATATATAGTATTTTTTTAGTAATTTGAATGACTTTATGCCAAATTGGCTATTCATGATTATAAAGGCTTACATTGCTAATTTAATATTGTCAGTCCATATTTCATCTATAAGATTATTGACTTAGAAATACAACACATCTAAGTGCTGTGCTTCATTAAGGAAAATATGACTCAGTTCAGTTCAGCTTTTTTTATAGTCCAACTCTTACATCCATACACAACCACTGGAAAAACCATAGCCTAGATGGACCTTTATTGGCAAAGTAATATCTCTGCTTTTTAATATGCTGTCTAGGTTGGTCATAACTTTCCTTCCAAGAAGTAAGCGTCTTTTAATTTTATGGCTGGAATCATCATCTGCAGTGATTTTGGAGCCCAGAAAATAAAGTCAGCCACTTTTTCCCCATCTATTCACCATGAAGTGATGGGAGTGGATGTCATGGTCTTAGTTTTCTGAATACTGACCTTTAAGCCAACTTTTTCACTCTCCTCTTTCACTTTCATCAAGAGGCTTTTTAGTTCTTCTTCACTTTCTGCCATAAGGGTGGTGTCATCTGCATATCTGAGGTTATTGATATTTCTCCTGGCAATCTTGATTCCAGCTTGTGCTTCCTCCAGCCCAGGGTTTCTCATGATGTACTCTGCATATAAGTTAAATAAGCAGGGTGACAATATACAGCCTTGACGTATGCCTTTTCCTATTTGGAACCAGTCTGTTGTTCCATGTCCAGTTCTAACAGTTGCTTCCTGACCTGCATACAGATTTCTCAGGAGGAAGGTCAGGTGGTCTGCTATTCCCATCTCTTTCAGAATTTTCCACAGTTTATTGTGTTCCACACAGTCAAAGGTTTTGGCATAGTCAATAAAGCAGAAATAAATGTTTTTCTGGAACTCTCTTGCTTTTTTGATGATCCAGTGGATGTTGGCAATTTGATCTCTGATTCCTCTGCCTTTTCTAAAACCATCTGAAAGTTCATGGTTCACATACTGCTAAAGCCTGGCCTGGAGAATTTTGAGCATCACTTTACTGGCGTGTGAGATGACTCAGTTTGCTACAAATTTTATTTAGCAGTAACTGTATATACAATTGTCTAAGGTGTATTTTTAATATAATTTAAATATTTTGGATTGCTGGTTTCTTTGTAATATTAGCTTCAAAGAATTGCTTTGTTATCATTTTCACAATTCAGGAATTTTTAAAATCATGCAACTTTTAGAATCACCAGTTTCCTTTCATGTATATCTTGGTTATATTTCTATTTTGCAATCAAAAAGACAAAATTGGGATTGAGAAGTACAATTTATATACTCCAATAGTAAGTAAAATGGCTGAAACTTCACAAGACTACCTGATATTAGTTTAGATATAGGGCAGTTGCTAAATATTTATCTTAAATAGCTAAATTAAGTTAGTAAATAGCCCACATATAATGTAGATATTACAGAAAAAGGACTATACTCTTGGTAAGTTTCTCTCATTAATAGGTCAGCTGTTTATTCCTTTATTCAGCCAGTGTTTAATAAGGGTCTCCTATGTGTCGTCACAGGGATGAGTACTAGCCACATTATGAATATCCATAGTCACTATCTACATAGGTCTTAGAATTTAGCTGCTTTGTCATGGCAGCCCTAGAAAATTTACACAATATCTATATCAGTATCTGTATGTGTAATTTTACTTATATATTTACGTCTGCAGCTGTTGCTAAGTTGCTTCAGTCGTGTCCGACTCTGTGCGACCCTGTAGATGGCAGCCCACCAGGCTCCTCTGTCCTTGGGATTCCCAGGCCAGAATACTGGAGTGGGCGGACATTTCCTTCTCCAATGCATGCCAAGTCGCTTCATTGCGTCGAACTCTGTGCCAACCTATGGACAGCAGCCCTCCAGGCTCCTCTGTCCACAGGATTCTCCAGGCAAGAATACTGGAGTGGGTTGCCATTTCCTTCTCCCATATTTATATCTAATTTAACCTGTATCCTCTGATGGGAGGAAAAGCTTGTGAAGTTCTCTGAACAGTTCAATGTACAGTATTCAAATTAAGATGCCAATCACAACACAGGTAACTCAGTCTTTTTCTGTTTTGCTGTTTTGTTTTATACTTTCTATTTCTTTGAAAAACAATAATCTTTTGATTTAGACATGAGAAAATTGGATCCTCACATAAGGATGTGTTCTTTTTTTCTTTAAAGTAAAATACGGAGCTTGATAAAGCATTATTTTTCCATTGGAAATTCTTAGTTCTGTGACTTTCTTAATCACTATGCTTTCTATAGAAATATGAAATATCACAAATAAAAATATTTGAGTTTCTTTAGGGTTTTTTTTCATAATTACTGAAGTAAGAATGGGATTTGTTGAAAGAATGAAGGAATCAAAAAAATTATTCGTGAGATTAGAAAGAAATATAGCTCGACAAAGTGACCTCTCATCTTTCATAAAGACCACTGCACAATTTTCCCTCCTGAGTCTCCACTTTCATTATTGTCCCCTAACAACTGATCATTCTTATCAGTGATTATATACTTCTGTATATTCAATTATATCTTTACACATATTAAAAGAAAAGAAAGAAAATTAAAATATGTTCCATTACTATCTTGCCACAATAGTATCTGTTGGAAGAAAAATTTTTTAAAAGTGGCAGGTATGGCCAGAGAGATTCAGATGCAGCAATACTGACAAATCTTCGATGATATTTAACTTTAGTGATGGTTTGAAACAGTTCCATTAATTATTCTACTCAGAGTATGCCTGAATTTTTTTCAGGATAAATTTAAAATATATATAAAGTGAATAGTGAAGATTATAATAATTAAGTATTTTAAAGAGATGAAATATGAAAAGTCTCCCATTGGTCCAAACACTCCAGACATCAATTTCATGTAATTTCTAATGAAAAAATATATGTAGTTACACGTATGAGTTGACTCATTGGAAAAGACTCTGATGCTGGGAGGGATTGGGGGCAGGAGGAGAAGGGGACGACAGAGGATGAGATGGCTGGATGGCATCACGGACTCGATGGACGTGAGTCTGAGTGAACTCTAGGAGTTGGTGATGGACAGGGAGGCCTGGCATGCTGCGATTCATGGGTTGCAAAGAGTAGGACATGATTGAGCGACTGAACTGAACTGAACTGAACTGAGCCACTTGTATTTAGGTTCCATATTTTCCTGCATTTTGCCATAGCCACATGTTCTTCTGGTTTTTCTTGTTTGCTTATTCACATACATAGAGTTACCCCTATCAGTTAAATAAAACTGCAGCATGATTTTTTATGGATGTATCATGCTGAATTGAAACAGTTCCCAATTATTTATAGTTTGCTATTAAAGGCTATGATGTACTAAATTTTCTTCTGCCTATAAGTCAGTGAAATTCTGTGAGTATATACTTTAATTCATAGCAGTGAGGTTGCTAGACACATGCATTTTGAATTTTGATGGATGTTACTAATTTTTCTCCTTGTTGAGAGTATACTTGGGTAAGGGAAAATATCAGAAGGAGGGAACCTTTCATTGCAAAGCTCCTGTAAAGAGATGATGGTGTCTTGGACTAGAGTGGAGGTCATGGTAGTATTAAGGAGTGATTGGAATCTGTACATATTCTGAAGCTAGAGCCAAAAGATTTGTTGGTAGTTTTGTTACTGGAAGTGAAAGAAAGAGAGCAGTCAAGTAAGACTCAAAAATATTCAGCCAGAGCCTCTGGAAGTCTGATACTTTCTTTTAAGGAATCAGCAGAGACTGATAAAGGATTAGACTTGCCAGGAACAGGAATCAGGGATTTGGTTTGGGCATGTTTAGTTTGAGATATTTAGTAGATATCTAAGTCAAAATATAGAATGCTGAATGGAATAAGGAGAGAGAAAAACTGAGTCGTGTTCAGCCAGAAAATTAGATGATAGCACCTGGATGAGTATATTAAGAAAAAAACAGGTCAGCTGGTAAAGGTGAGTAGCTGGAGTGGGGGAGGGGAAGGTAAAAAACAACAAAATTAAATTAAAGCTTTCAAGAGACAAGGATTATGTTAGCCTTTGGACTGCAGATAGTAGAAATAGGCATTCTCTTCAGAAGGTCCTTAAAGAGTGCATTAAAACAAATCATTTATTTTCCTTGAATTATTGGGCTCAATTTTCAAATTTTGAGGGAAATTTTATGATTGCCAAGAGACATTAGGGAACTCATACCCTGTTCAATTAAATTTTCTCAAAAAGAATATTAAGGTTTTTTTTTTTTTTTTCCTGACAAAGATGACAAAAGGGATAGGTGGGGAAAAAAAAAGCTTGAGATGTAAATTACAGCTTTATATTTTATTAAGAGAAAATTTTAAACATCTTAAAATAATCTACAAGGTCCTAATAAGCTAAAGCATGACTTTCTTGATTTTTCCCATGTAATTCTGGGCCCTTGCACGAAGATCTAGTCATTCTGGCCGTGACTAGGTTGTAGTGCAAGGGTCCAGATTAAGTTTCTTCTTTTACGTTTCAAGAATCTTTATATCCACCTTCTTGAATTTCAGGGCTCAACTAAAATACCATCCTCTGCTGTGGATCCAATTTAAGCTAACTAGTTCCCTCTCCACGGGTTTTTTTTGTTTTGTTTTGTTTTGTTTTGTTTTAACACATTATGCGTCGATTTCCATGTTTGTGGATTGGAAAAGTTAATATTGTTAAACTGGTCATACTACCCAAATCAATCTACAAATTCCATGCAATCCTTATCAAAATGCCAAGGACATATTTTATACACCTAGAACAAAGAAGTCTAAAATTTGTATGAAACCACAAAAGACCCCAGATAGCCAAAACAATCTTGAGAAAAAAGAGCAAAGCTGGAGTCATGATGATACTAGCATAAAAATAGACACAGGTGAATGGAAGATAATTGAGAGCCCAAAGATATATTCACATGTATATGGGCAGTTAATCTATGAAAAAGGAGCAAAGAACTTACAGTGGAGAAAGTACAGTCTCTTTAATACATGGTGCCCAGAGGACTGGACAGCCAGCCACACACAAAAGAAGGAAACTGGATCAATCTCTTACCTTATATACAAAATTAATTTGAGATAGATTAAACACTTGAATTTAAGATCTGAAACCATACAACTCTGAGGAAAAAACATAGGCAGAATGCTCTTTTGAGATCAGTGTTAGTAACGTTTTTGTGGATCTGACTCCAAAGGCAAGGGAAACAATAGCAGAAACAAATGGGACTACAGCAAAAAACAGAAAGGAAGAGAGAAAAACTTGTGTATCATGAAGAAAGCCATCAACAAAACAAAAAGGCAACCTCCTGAATGGGAGAAAATATTTGAAAGTCATACAACTGATAAGGGGTTAATATCTGAAATATATTTAAAAACTCATGAAATTCAACAATGGAAAGCAAGCAACCTGGTTTAAAAAGGGCAGTTTCTTTTTTATTTTTTATTTTTTTATTTTTTAAAATTTTAAAATCTTTAATTCTTACATGCGTTCCCAAACATGAACCCCCCTCCCACCTCCCTCCCCATAACATCTTTCTGGGTCATCCCCATGCACCAGCCCCAAGCATGCTGCATCCTGCGTCAGACATAGACTGGCGATTCAATTCTTACATGATAGTATACATGTTAGAATGCCATTCTCCCAAATCATCCCACCCTCTCCCTCTCCCTCTGAGTCCAAAAGTCCTTTATACACATCTGTGTCTCTTTCCCTGTCTTGCATACAGGGTCATCATTGCCATCTTCCTAAATTCCATATATATGTGTTAGTATACTGTATAGACATTTTTTCCATAGAAGACACACAAATGGCCAACAGGCATATGAAAAGATGTTCAACATCACCAATTACCAGGGAAATGTAAATCAAAACCACGATACCTCTTACCTATTTGAATGGTTGTTATCAAGAAGACAAGAAATAACAAACACTAGGGAGTATGTGGAGAAAAGAGAAATCTTGTATACTTTGATGGGTTGGTAAATTGGTGCTGCCACTATGGAAAACAATATGGAAGTTCCTCAAATTATTAATAATAGAAGTATTGTCAGTTCAGTTCAGTTCAGTCGCTCAGTCGTGTCTGACTCTTTGTTACCCCATGAATGGCAGCATGCCAGGCCTCCCTGTCCATCACCAACTCCCGGAGTTCACTCAGACAGAAGTACTATATGACCCAGCTATTTCACTTCCGCTTATTTATTTGAGAAACACTTGAAGAACATTTGAAAAGGAACATGCACCCCTATGTTCATTGCAACACTCTTTATGATAGGATGGATGAATAGATAAAGAAGATATGATGTGCTACACACACACACACACACACACACACACACATAGGGATACTCCTCAGCCATAAGAAAGAATGAAGTTCTGCACTTTGTTACAACATGAATGGATCTTGAGGGTATTAAATGAAATATAAGTCAGAAAAAAAAGACAAATACTGTATTTTTTCACTCATGTTTGGAATCTAAACACACACACACACACACACACACACAAATAGAAGAAAACAAACTTCTAGATACAGAGATCAGATTAGAGGTTGCCAAAGGGGAAGAGGGTCATTTGTATGGTGATGGAATGTGACTAGACCTACAGTTGTAACCACTCGGTAGTGAGTACAGATGTTGAACCACAGTGCTGTGTACTCACAACTTATGTGATAAAAAAATATAATTTTTTTTGAAGAAGGAAATGGAAACCTACTCCAGTATTCTTGCCTGGGAAATCCCATGGACAGAGGAGCCTCTTGGGCTACAGTCCATGGTCTTCAAGAGTGAGACACAACTGAATGACTCTACCACATAATTTAAGTAAGATATATTTAAAATATTACCATTTCATTATATAATCATTACTAAACTATCATTACTGAGATATTTTAAAATTGTTTCTTTTATAATGAGTCTGTTGTACTGTGTGATTTTTCACACTTATAGCATATTTCTATTAGTCACATCTGTTGTGCTCAATAGCCAAACGTAACTTCTATATTGGACATAAGAAGGCTAGAACCTTACATTTAATTTTGAAAAATTCTGATGTTAGACTTTTTCTATTATATGTTATTTTGAGGTAGCACTTGTTTTGAAAAAAATCAGTAGGACTTAGGTTAAATGAAGCACAAACTTATGTGTATTTTTATTCAATACTATAATACCCATAGGTGGGTATTATGAGTTTTAATTCTCTCTGTCATAGGGGAAAATATGGAAATCCTTTTTATTTTCCATATATCATCTTACCCTGATCTTGTGGCAGCCTCTGTAATTGACGGTGACATCAAGAACATGCAGATATACACAACATGCAACCAAAATCTGATATTTGAAGACTAATTTGGCACTTTCTAACTCAAAATGATACTTTTTTTGTAATTCACTCAGAGTTAACTGGGCTTCTTCAGGATTTATTCTTGACATCCCTGTTCTTTTCCCTTCAGGTCATTCAAGTCGGCATGTAACTTACTTTCCTCATGGTGAAGAAAATGAGCTGCTCCTTTTGCGCTTTTGCCCTTTAGTCTCCACTTTATCCACTATCTTGAGTCCTTAGCTAAGTTACCGTCTGGTGTGATATCAGAGTATGACTGAGTCCCATTTGTTCCACTTGCCTTCTTGTTTCTTGCCTTGGCTTTTGCTGGCTATCCTTCACGTTGTTAGGCCCAGTGCAATTGCCATTTGATTCAACTAAGAAATCATGCCTCACCCATCCCCATGGGCTTTTTCCTGATGGACTTGGTGGAAATATCCTGTAACTTCCTCATCACTCTGGGGCATGCAAGAAACTTAGAATTCCACCCCTGACACCCTAAAGCAATGAAGGGCTGTAGCACTATTTCAGATTCTGCATAGGAACCTCCTTCAACCACTGAAGATACCATATTAAATGCAGAGTCCTACTAAACATGGGGCTTTTGCTCTAAATGAATAAATTGAATGGGAAATGAGGAGGGAGAATACCTAAGACATCATTTAAAAAATATTTTCCTAACACAGAATTTAACTGGCAGTTATAAGAGTTGATAGACATAAGATCCATGGGCAAAATGACTGTTTCCACAAAACAATTGTTTCATGTTAAATTTTCCCTCAAAGTAATATTATTTTTGGCTGATTAAATAAAGTTTTAAGAAAAAATAACACCAGAGAGACAGAGAAAAAGAGAGAGAGACAGAGGGGACTTTTTTTTTTTCTTTTTTTGATGCATGCTCTTAAAAGTCTTATTAACTTCAATCCATTTGGGGCTTTGGTAATACTCCTAACATTTTTCTTAAAATGAAGATATTTTTCCATCTAAAATTATCTTTAGTGCTGAGGGACAAGAATAAATCAATCTTTAGCTATAATGATTGAGAGTCTTTGAACTCTTCAAATTGAATCAAATGTCACATGAGTTATCTTTCATCTTATAGCTATTATTCTAACACAGTTCACTTTAATGACACTCTGTCCACAGATTCATCATCTATTTTTGATCCTTTTAACTTAGAACTTACTCATTTCTTACTAGAAAATTATCCCCCCTCTTCCAAATGATCATTTCTAGAACTAGTGTTTTCCTTTTTTATAGAAGCCTGTCTGAAAGTTGTTTCCCTCGAGCTCCCATGAGCTTTAACTTTGTTATTTCAACTCAGGGCAATATCAAGTCCAGAATGGTTTTATGACATTTTTATATACAGAAAATATTAGTACTTTAAAGATTTTTAGGATATGAATAAACATAATTGCAATTATCTTAGTGCATTTTGTTTTGATATTTTGATTTATATATTTTACATATTTTTATACTAGCCATTCTTTTTCATTCCCAGTTGCACTAAGGAATAATTGACAAATTTAATCCTCAGATTTAAAGAGCATAGTGTGATGATTTGCTATACATATATATTGATTCCCCTCGTTGAGCTAACACATCCATTACCTCACATATTTACCTTTAGTTTTGGACTAAAGATAATTTAATTTCCACTCTTTTAGACAATTTCATGTTTTTTTTAAAATGTATATGGTTTTATATACAGAAGAATATTAATCATCAACTCATAAAATAACATCACGGATTGTAGCCTACCAGGCTCCTCTGCCCATGGAATTCTCCAGGCAAGAATATGAGAGTCGGTAGCCATTCTATTCTCCAGAAGATCTTCCCAACCCACGGATTGAACCCAGGTCTCCCAGAATGCAGTCAGAATCTTTACCTTTTGAGCCACCTGGAAAAGCCTAAAAATAAAATATAGACGGTTCTAGTGCCTCTCATTTAGGCTCTTAAATGTATGGTATCACTGTAATGAAGACCATTGTCAAACACAGAGGTGTTACATAAAGTTCATATAGTTAAAAATGCATATGTTGTGTTTAACATTAGTTATCACTTTGAACCACAAGCAAAACCTCAACTTTAAAAAGAAAGTGATTAATGAATGTATATCCATACCACTTGCTTTCTAACTGTGATGCTGGAAAAGACTCTTGAGAGTCCCTGGGCATCTAGGGGATCAAACCAGTCAATCCTAAAGCAAATCAAACCTGAATACTCATTGGAATGACAGATGCTGAAGCTCCAATACTTTAGCCATCTGATGTAAACAGCCAATCCACTGGGAAAGACCTTGATGCTGGGAAAGATTGAAGGCAAAAGGAGAAGAGGGCGGCAGAGAACGAGATGGCAGAGGACTGGATGGCATCACTGATTCAATAGACATGAACTTGAGTGAACTCTGGGGGATGGTGAGGGACAGGGAGGCCTGGCATGCAGCAGTCCATGGGGTCAAAAAGAGTCAGGCTTGACTTAGTAACTGAACAACAATCACTGCTAGACCTCAATTCAGTTGAGTCACTCAGTCGTGTCCGACTCTTGCAACCCCATGAATCGCAGCACGCCAGGCCTCCCTGTCTATCACCAACTCCCAGACTTCACCCAGACTCACGTCCATTGAGTCGGTGATGCCATCCAGCCATCTCATCCTCTGTCATCCCCTTCTCCTCCTGCCCCCAATCCCTCCCATCATCAAAGTCTTTTCCAATGAGTCAACTCCTCACATGAGGTGGCCAAAATACTGGAGTTTCAGCTTTAGCATCATTCCTTTCAAAGAAATCCCAGGGCTGATCTCCTTCAGAATGAACTGGTTGGATCTCCTTGCAGTCCAAGGGACCCTCAAGAGTCTTCTTCAACACCACAGTTCAAAAGCATCAATTCTTTGGCACTCAGCCTTCTTCACAGTCCAACTCTCACATCCAAACATGACTACTGGAAAAACCATAGCCTTGACTAGACAGACCTTAGTAGGCAAAGTAATGTCTCTGCTTTTGAATATGCTATCTAGGTTGGTCATAACTTTTCTTGCAAGGAGTAAGCATCTTTTAATTTCATGCCTGCAGTCACCATCTGTGGTGATTTTGGAGCCCCCCAAAATAAAGTCTGACACTGTTTCCACTGTTTACCCATCTATTTCCCATGAAGTGTTGGGACTGGATGCCATGATCTTCATTTTCTGAATGTTGAGCTTTAAGCCAACTTTTTTACTCTCCTCTTTCACTTTCATCAAGAGGCTTTTTAGTTCCTCTTCACTTTCTGCCATAAGGGTGGTGTCATCTGCATATCTGAGGTTATTGATATTTCTCCCAGCAATCTTGATTCCAGCTTGTGTTTCTTCCAGTCCAGTGTTTCTCATGATGTACTCTGAATAGAAGTTAAATAAGCAGGGTGACAATATACAGCCTTGACGTACTCCTTTTCCTATTTGAAACTAGTCAGTTGTTCCATGTCCAGTTCCAACTGTTGCTTCCTGACCTGCATACAGATTTCTCAAGAGGCAGGTCAGGTGGTCTACTATTCCCATCTCTTGAAGAATTTTCCAGGGTTTATTGTGATCCACACAGTCAAAGGCTTTGGCATAGTCAATAAAGCAGAAGTAGATCTTTTTCTGGAACTTTCTTGCTTTTTCCATGATCCAGCAGATGTTGGCAATTTGATCTCTGGTTCCTCTGCCTTTTCTGAAACCTGCTTGAACATCTGGAAGTTCACGGTTCACGTATTGCTGAAGCCTGGCTTGGAGAATTTTGAGCATTACTTTACTAGCATGTGAGATGAGTGCAATTGTGCAGTAGTTTGAATGTTCTTTGGCATTGCCTTTCTTTGGGATTGGAATGAAAACTGACCTTTTCCAGTCCTGTGGCCGCTGCTGAGTTTTCCAAATTTGCTGGCATATTGAGTGCAGCACTTTCACAGCATCATCTTTTAGGATTTGAATAGCTCAACTGGAATTCCATCATCTGCTTTGTTCGTAGTGATGCTTTCTAAGGCCCACTTGACTGGACATTCCAGAATGTCTGGCTCTAGATGAGTGATCACATCATCGTGATTTTCTGGGTCGTGAAGATCTTTTTTGTACAGTTCTTCTGTGTATTCTTGCCACCTCTTCTTAATATCTTCTGCTTCTGTTAGGTCCAGACCATTTCTGTCCTTTATTGAGCCCATCTTTGCATGAAATATTCCCTTGGTATCTCTAATTTTCTTCAAGAAAGCTCTAGTCTTTCCCATTCTGTTCTTTTCCTCTATTTCTTTGCATTGATTGCTGAAGAAGGCATTCTTATCTCTTCTTGCTATTCTTTGGAACTCTGCATTCAGATGCTTTTATCTTTGCTTTTCTCCTTTGCTTTTTGCCTCTCTTCTTTTCACAGCTATTTGTAACGCCTCCCCAGACAGTCATTTTGCTTTTTTGCGTTTCTTTTCCATGGGGATGGTCTTGATCCCTGTCTCCTTTACAATGTCATGAACCTGATTCCATAGTTCATCAGGCACTCTGTCTATCAGATCTAGACCCTTAAGTTTATTTCTCACTTCCCCTGTATAATCATAAGGGATTTGATTTAGGTCATACCGGAATGGCCTAGCGGTTTTCCCTACTTTCTTCATTTTGAGTCTGAATTTGGCAATAAGGAGTTCATGATCTGAGCCACAGTCAGTTCCTGGTCTTGTTTTTGTTGACTGTATAGAGCTTCTCCATCTTTGGCTGCAAGGAATATAATCAACCTGATTTCAGTGTTGACCATCTGGTGATGTCCATGTGTAGAGTCTTCTCTTGTGTTGTTGGAAGATGGTGTTTTCTATGATCAGTGCATTTTCTTGGCAAAACTCTATTAGTCTTTGCACTGCTTCATTCCACATTCCAAGGCCAAATTTGCCTGTTACTTCAGGTGTTTCTTGACTTCCTACTTTTGCATTCCTATCCCCTATAATGAAAAGGATATCTTTTTGGGGTGTTAGTTCTAAAAGGTCTTGTAGGTCTTCATAAAACCGTTCAACTTCAGCTTCTTCAGCATTATTGGTTGGGGCATAGACTTGGATTACTATGATAATGAACGGTTTGTCTTGGAAATGAACAGAGATCATTCTGTCATTTTTGAGATTGCATCCAAGTATTGCATTTTGGACTCTTTTGTTGACCATGATGGCTACTCCATTTCTTCTGAGGGATTCCTGCCCACAGTTGTAGATATAATGGTCATCTGAGTTAAATTCCCCTATTCCAGTCCATTTTACTTCACTGATTCCTAGAATGTTGACGTTTACTCTTGCCATCTCTTGTTTGACCACTTTCAATTTACCTTGATTCATGGACCTGACATTCTAGGTTCCTATACAATATTGCTCTTTATAGCATCAGACCTTGCTTCTGTCACCAGTCACATCCACAGCTGGGTATTGTTTTTGCTTTGGTTCCATGCCTTCATTCTTTCTGGAGTTATTTCTCCACTGATCTCCAGTAGTGTGTTGGGCACCTGGGGAGTTCCTCTTTCTGTATCCTATCATTTTGCCTTTTCATACTGTTCATGGGGTTCTCAAGGAAAGAATACTGAAGTGGTTTGCCATTCCCTTCTCCAGTGGACCACATTCTGTCAGACCTCTCCACCATGACCCACCTGTCTTGGGTTGCCCTGTGGGCAGAGCTTAGTTTCATTGAGTTAGACAAGGCTGTGGTCCTAGTGTGATTAGATTGACTAGTTTTCTGTGAATATGGTTTCAGTGTGTCTGCCCTCTGATGCCCTCTTGCAACACCTACCATCTTACTTGGGTTTCTCTTACCTTGGGTGTGTGGTGTCTCTTCACAGCTGCTCCAGCAAAGCGCAACTGCTACTTCAGCAAAGCGCAACCGCTGCTCCTTACCTTGGAGGAAGGGTATCTCCTCACCACTGCCGTTCCTGACCTTCAAAGTGGGATAGCTCCTCTAGGCCCTCCTGTGCCCGCACAGCCACCACTCCTTGGACGTGGGGTTGCTCCTCCCAGCCGCCACCCTTGGCCTCGGACGTGGGGTAGCTCTTCTTGGCGGTTTCTGCACCATCGCAGCCTGGCACTCTCCACCACTGCCCCTGACCTCGGACTGGGGTAACTCCTCTTGGCCGCCACCCTTCAGGCATGGGGTCTTCCCGACTTTTGACCCTGACCTCGGACCTGGGGTAGCTCCTCTCACTGGTGCTTAGTGCGCCGGGCACAGCCTCATGTGCTTAGACCTAGCATAACATTTTGTAAACTGAGGTTTGTTACTAAACTAAGCTACATTCCACTGTCATCACAGAAATGCCAAATAATCTATTGATACAGATTTACTAATATGACACTAATATTGAAAATAGTAGCAGAGTTATTTTCACAATTACACAGAAAAAAGATGATGAGGAGTCTATAAGTAAAGGCAGATCATTTATACATATTAAACATGTAAAGAGCTATCTCATTACTTGGTAACATCTATTCAAGTTGGAGAAAAAAAGCATGATTTTGAGTAAAAGTATTCCACTTGTTTTATAAAACTTACACATGGAAAATATTAGAATTTACATAGTATGCTTTACAAATAATTCAGTTTTATGCAAATAGTTAATATATTTACTTACATCATTAAAATGTAGACTAATGCCTGTTTCTAGTCTTCTCCAGAAGGTAAGTATATGCAGTCATTATTACTTTGGAGATTTCATAGCTGCCTCATTGAACCTTTGACGTATCTTGGACTAAATAATTCACATTGCTTATAATAATCTGTCATTTAGTCTACTAGAGTATCTGTCCAAACTGTAAGATTCAGTACATAGTTACAATCAGTGTTGATACTATTATATGAAAGTGAAAGTTCAACTCTTTGTGACCCCATGGACTGTAGCCCACCAGGCTCCTCTGTCCATAGAACTCTCTAGGCAAGAATACTGGAGTAGATTGCCATTCCCTCCTCCAGGGGATCTTCCTGACCCAAGGACTGAACACTGGTCTCCTGCATTGCAGGCAGATTCTTTACTGTCTGAGCTATCAAGGAATTATTATATGACTGATTTCAAAATATCAGGAGAATACCGTTTTCACACCCTTGACACTTAAAGGTGAAAAGCTTTGACAACAAAGATACTCTCAATTTTAAGATTGCCTCAACTCATCCCATTCTAAGTGAGGTTAAGTATCTTTATTTGTTGTCTAGGATCACAACAAATCCTAGACTTCACAACAAATCCTAGACTTCATGACTTTCTTATCACTTGGAAGCATGTGAATTTTAATGGTAAAACTGTCATTAATTTTTAAAATAAAATTACTAATAAACTTTAATGACAATATGTACAATTTTGAAATTATCAGATATTTATAAGAACTTATTAATCCAGCATTCTTATTCCTGTCATCTTTAAGCTGTGATTCATCAGACTGTAGGCTATTCTTCTCTACAGTTGAACGTCATGCAAAAATTCTTTGACCATTTTCAATAGAGGCCAACCTAGTCAGCATAGAGCGCTTATGAACCCTGAGTCAATAACTGCTTTTATCTTTCTATATAATTCCTCTGGTAAGTGTTTTTGCCATTCTCTTTACACTCCTTAACCTTCATTCAGGCTTATACAATATTAAGGATTCAGTTTTCTTGGTGGCAATGTCTTGTCTCCTTAATTTTATGGTTTCTCATATACATTAATACATTTGTTCAGGATTAAGTATTTTTTAAAGGCTTCACTATCATACTATTATTATAAAATATTACATTCTTTCACTTATGTGTTTTCCAAATGAATATATTTTAAGTACTTTTTTAAAACTGTAGTGATTGCTTTGCCTCTTCTTAAACAGATGTGATCATTTTTTGAGAGGAATATCTGGGAATAGCTTTTCTATCATTTCCCTATTAAGTAGATTTCCCATATTCTGAAACAATAGACATGCACGATTTTTTTCATTCATTCCTTTTCACCAATGTGAAATTTGTACTTGATATCCTTCTCTAGAGAGAAGAAAATGGCAACCCACTCCAGTATTCTTGCCTGGAGAATCTCATGGACAGAGGAGCCTGTCAGGCTACAGTCCACGGGATTGCAAAGGTTGGACATGGCTTAGCAACTAAACCACCACCACCATCCTTCTATAGTCAGCCCAACTGATATTTTAACTAGTTCTTAGAGATCAAGTCAGTCAATCCTAAAGGAAAAAAAACCCTAAATGTTCACTGGAAGAACTAATGCTGAAGCTGAAGCTCCAATACTTTGGCCACCTGATGCTAAGAGCCAACTCATTGGAAAAGACCCTGATGCCGGGAAAGACTGAAGGCAAAAGGAAAAGGAGGCTGGAGAGGACGATGGTTAGATAACAGCACAGACTCAATGGACATGAATTTGAGCAAACTCTGGGACATTGTTGGGGACAGAGGAGCCTGGCAGGCTACAGTTCATAGAGTTTCAAAGGGTCAGATAGGACTTAGCAACCGAACAACAATAGTATTTTAATAATTTAAGATCCAACTGCACAAAGACCTCATTAAACATGTTCTTCAGAAAAGTATCATTACCCAAAGAAAATAATGTATGGATTTAGTCTAATCTTTGCTTTTAAACACTGGATTTAAGACTTTCCTGAATCCAGGTGGCACTGCTGTCTGGTTCCCCTTCATTGTGCTATGAGTGCAGTCAAAGGAGAGTTCAGCTGTCAGATTCCGTGTCAGTGGCAGAGACATGTTTTACTTAAAGTCACATCCTTTCCTGGGACAACCTGCATTTAATAACTCATGAAACAGGTGGAATAAAATTTCTGTTTTCTTGGCCCACCACAGTCTATTTCTGAAGGCCCTTTTTATTTCCAGGTCTCCTTCTGGGATTGACCAGGTTTCTCATTAGGTCTGAATTGCAGTTTGACTTCATTCTCAACCCAGTCATGTCAGTCCTCCCCTACTCCCTAACCTGCACATCTGCAACACTTGGTAAAGCCCAATATTGTGATTTTTATATGCAAATATAAGAGATGTTAGAGAGTTACCTCACTGGAATGTCACAGAAAGAAATCAAGATTGTATCAATATTATATTTTCTGTATGTTTCTCCTCTTGGAGCAAATTCAAGTTCAGGCATATAGAATGAGCCCTAACAGGTCTCAGCAGACACAGGTCTGGATTATAGGAGCAACGAAGGAGGTGGTATATTTGAATGGCATATTTAAATACTATAAGTCTGAGGTGATTAGACTCTAACAGATAATCTTTGCAAAGCCACCTTATAAATTACAAGAAGTCAGTTCTTTGAAAGTGACTTATTTCAACTTCAGTTACTTCCAGTCACCAATAGATCTATAGTATTTTACAGTCTTATAATAATAAATTAGCATTCAAGGGCTTTTCCTTTCCAGGTTTCTACGGCAACCTCTGTACCACGTACTCGTTAGAAAGAAGTTCTGTTTAATTGATCTACTAATGTATTGCTTAATAGTAACTGTTAAGCAGTCTTTTGTTTCCAGGTCATATTTAGGGTTCACATATTTGCATAAAAGCATTTCATTAGCTGAAACCAATCATTACTAGTAATTTTCTTCCTTTAGTTTAAAATAACTAAACCCTCATTGAGATTTTCTGAATAGCAAATATTTATATCTTGGAGAATAGGCTTTCTGTTTGAGCTTGGCTTGCTTTGTTTCTGTGAGCAGCAAGAAAATTACAGAGCTTGAAAATGTTAATCAGTGAAGACAAAAAGAAGGTGTCTTTTTCTCTAGTTGAAATGCAAATTTACAGTGACGCTAACTATAGGCCATATCCAATATTTGATGACAAAGTTGTAATGGATAAATATAATTTAGATACACTGTAGTTATCCACTGCATAACTTTCACTAATTAGGATTTTCATATGTTCCATTCAGTGCTATTCAGATATTCTTAGCTGAGTTGTTTTTTTGTATTTCAAGCCCATCCAAAGGACCACACTTGAGAATGCTCTGGTCATAAGCTTTAAATTAGAGTAGAAATAAACTCTAATACATATGCTAAGTCCCTAAGTTAATTGAGGGTTTTGGTCAGGGTAGGGAGCTAATATTTATTGGAATACAACATCGAGTATATTCTAAACAGTAGACTAGGAATTTGAAATATGTTAAGTCACTCAGTGATCGGAAACATTTCCACTTCAGAGACAAGGAAGATAAGTCTCTAAAATTTTTTAAATCAACTAATTAGTTTATTCAATAAATATTAAATTTTTATTGTTCATTAACTAAGTTATGTCCCATTTTTTGTGACCCAAAGGACTTCAGGATGCGAGGTTTTCCTGTCCTTCACTGTATTCTGGAGTTTACTCAAATTCATGTCCATTAGATAAATACAATATGCCAATTATATTAAAATTAAACTAATAAAGAAGATGAGCAAGCATTTATACTCAAGAAATTTATATGCTAGTTACATTACATTCAAAAAAAAAGGATGAAGCAAATATCTGAAAGCTATTGTATGCCAGACAGGTGCTGGGGAATGTGACATCATGTCATAGTGTTATATTCAGTGTGATTATGCTAATTAATTGTGGAACAAGGTCTTATACTCAAGTCTTTGATTCTAAACCTTATTTTCTGTCATAGAATGTTTATTTTATCTAAAAAGAAGTGACATGACCATCTCTGGTCCATCTCTACTATTAATACAACTCATGTTAGTAGTTGTTCTTCCAGAGACCTCACTTCCCAAAGTTCATAATCCTGCCTCTCACTGGGAAGATAATAGTTTCCCACTGCATTGTTTCCATTGTTCAGAGCTGTCTGAGATGCTAGTTACAATATAAAACAACTAATTGCCCAGAGGAAAGAAGATAAAGTGAAGGGAGAAGTAGTTTAGGGCATGGAATTGTGGTTCAGTATCTCTGAGAAAAAAATGTGTGTTCTTTAGCTGTGCAAACTAGAAAAATAATTGCTCAATTTCCTTTATCTATAAAATGGCAGTAATTAATATTGTTTATTATAGTGCCTAGAATATCATAAGTATTGCATAATATTTGCTGGGGACTTTTTTATTTCTTTATTTTTGTTACCATTATCTTTCCCTTAGACTTATGATATTGATGAACAAGGAGCAGAGTGTATATTTAGAAGGAAATTCTTGATCTGCGTTTTCCATGGGAAAAAAATTACAAAGAAATACCAAATCTTCATGAGTGCTAAGTCACTTCAGTTGTGTCTGGCTCTTCGCGATGTTATGGACTATAGCCTCCCAGGCTTCTCGGTCCATGGGATTTTCCAGGCAAGAATACTGGAATAGGTTGTCATGCTCTCACCCAGGGGATGTTCCTGACCCAGGGACTGAACACACATCTCCTGTGGCTTCTGCATTATATGTGGGCTCTTTATCGCTGAACCACCAGGAAAACCCATACATCTACAAGAATACTTAAAAATATTAAATAAGTTTTAAAAAGTCAGCAAAATATTTACATATCACTCCAAGTTTGAGTAACAAAGAAAGCAGCAAATGT
The DNA here is from genome assembly GCF_042477335.2 of Ovis canadensis. NCBI lineage: Eukaryota > Metazoa > Chordata > Mammalia > Artiodactyla > Bovidae > Ovis > Ovis canadensis. Next base: position 39,924,630 of record NC_091260.1, read on the forward strand.
GGATGAACTGAAGAGGACCTAGAGTACCTGAGGGACTCAGTCATTCAGTCAGTTCGGTCACTCAGTATGTCCCACTCTTTGTGACCCCATGGACTGCAGCATACCAGGCTTTCCTGCCCATCACCAACCCCCAGGGCTTACTCAAACTCATGTCCATTAGGTCCGTGATGCCATCCAACTATCTCATCCTCTGTCTTCACCTTCTCCTCCCACCCTCAATCCTTCCCAGCATCAGGGTCCTTATCAATGAATCAGTTCTTTGCATCAGGTGGCCAAAGTATTGGAGTTTCAGCTTCATCATCAGTCCTTCCAATGACTATGCAGGACTGATTTCCTTTAGGATGGACTGGTTGGATCTGCTTGCAGTCCAAGGGACTCTCAAGAGTCTTCTCCAACACCACAATTCAAAAGCATTAATTCATCAGCACTCAGCTTGCTTTATAGTCCAACTCTCACATCCATACACGACAACTGGAAAAATCATTGCTTTGACTAGACAGACCTTTGTTGGCAAAGTAATGTCTCTGCTTTTTAATTTGCTATCTAGGTTAGCCATTGTTTTTCTTCCAAGGAGCAAGCGTCTTTTAATTTCATAGCTGCAGTGACCATCTGCAGTGATTTTGGAGGCCAAATATATAGTCTCTCACTATTTGCATTGTTTCCCTATCTATTTGCTGTGAAGTGATGGAACTGGATGCCATAATCTTAGTTTTCTGAATGCTGAGTTTTAAGCCAGGTTTTTTCACTCTCCTCTTTCACTTTCATCAAGAGGCTCCTTATTTCTTCTTCACTTTCTGCCATAAGGGTGGTGTCATCTTCATATCTGAGGTTACTGATATTTCTCCTGGCAATCTTCCCTTGACTGACTCAAGGGAAGCTAAAAAGTGACTGTAGCTATTAACTTGCTTTTTCTGAATCTTGAATCTGGCAAGTGGAGTGAAATAATCTTTTATCAACTGAGGAGATGACAGGAGAAAATATAAAATATTTTATAGTAGTCACAGGATCTATTTTAACAGTGGACCATCTTACATGAAGCTATCATTGAGGAGGTACAGGTGGGAAATGCCTCCAGTAATAATTTTAGAATACGATATAGATAATGTTCTAAACAATCTTCTACCAACCACAAACCATGTCCAAAGTGTTGTAAGTTTCACCCCTCCAATATCTGGTGTTGGTGTGTAATTATTCACAAAGTTCAAATGCAAAAAGTATAGTTACTTCCCTATATCAGGTTCTTACTGCCAATATTCTGGTCTATGGAAATTGATTCTTTCTTGAAAGTTCTGACTGTAGTTTATCTCCATTTCAGTTCATTCTTCAGAGATTTCAAAATTCTGTATCTTTTTAGAAATTGCGATTCAGGAAAAATGTACATTTCACCAAAGTTCAATCCAATTACCAAGAGAATTTTTTTTTCCAAAATGAATTTTGTTTTCTGAATTTGAAAGTAATGCAGGTTCAGATTTGGAAGGTATAAAGAATCAAAAACAAAAATCATATCTAACTTTATCATCCAGACATATATAATTAATAAATTTAAATATATTTTTCAGGCTAGGATATGCTGCTGTACATTTTGAACACAATTATATGTTCAATATGATTATTTTTAAACAAAATGTGATACAGATGCATGATGTTTTACAATATCTTTTTTGCTCTTAACTATACATCAAAGACAGATTTTTCATGTCAATAAATATACATCTTTATTTAATAGTTGCATACTTATTCAATAGATATTCAATGATTATGACCTCTGTGATATGCTCCAGTGAACAAATAGTGAAAAAATTAAACGGAGTTCCTGCCCTTGGTAAATTTGTCATGCATATAAATTGGTATTCATATTTTCTAGAAGAAGCATACTATTGGATTTGTTCAAATTACTTCAATTTCTGATATTTATAGAGTCTGGGGGAGGCAGAGATAATTACACAAACATTAATTACAGTTCTCTTAGATTCTATAGAGGAAAGATATAGGGCACTCTACAGATATGCAACTAAGGGGTTTGAGCTCCTGTGGTGTGGGAGTTTGTTCTGAAAGCTGAAGGATGAATGGCAGTTTGGTACAGGGTTAACGAGACTGGTCTGCAGGTGGAGGACAAAAAGAATGTGAAAGAACAGCACAAGCACAGTCATCTCATGATTTTTCTGGATTTTACTTAAGATTTGTGAAATCATAGAGCAGAGAAGCACCACCACAGAACTCAAGACATTTTGTCACAGACTCATTGGCATTTAATTTCCTAACTCTTCTTTCCTCCAGATCCATTCTGCTCCAACTTTGCTTTTCTTCCAAAACTTCTTATTTTTATCATATAATTCTCTCAGGAAAGTGCTCATCATCCTGGAACTTCAGAATAGTCTCTAACTCTAACTGATTTTCTTATAGGGGGAATGGAAAATTCGATTCATTAAAGAGACTATATTTTGAACTTGGTAATTAGATTGATGCTATGAAAGCATTATTTTTGAAACTTTAAAGATTATTACTCATTTAAAACTATTTTTCAAAATACTGGAGAAAATAAAAATCAATAAAGAAGAGACAAAAAGCAAATTGGAAAAAAAAACATGCTAAACAAACAAAAGAATATAAAAAAACGTTTCTGTAAAAGTGAAAAAGAGAGTTAAGTTTTACTTGTTAGAGACAATGAGTCTTAGATTAGTTCTAAATATGTCAAAGTTTATGATATTTACAAACAAAATTGGTGCAAGATAACTGAAAACATTTTTTAAATAAATGATATGTGCAAAAAAGGAGGAATTGCAAACTTTGTATCAAAGTAAATGGAAACAAGTATACTAAAAATATATGTCAAAAAATCCGGTATACTAAATAACATTATATTGCAATATATAAATGAAAATTATTAGAAAAATAAAGTTGATCAAATCACAGTAGTTTCAGCAGAGTTAACAATTCCTCTGAGTTTGATATATGAAGAATATAAAGATGGTTTGAACATTACAAATATTGCCCCTAATGTTAAAGTTTCCTACCCACTCACATGTTATGCTCTACCATATATATAAATACACAAATGCACATATACATACATAGATCTTCATAACACATGATACATATTACATACCATACATGTTACATAATAATATATACAAATTTCTGATTTCATTTTCTAGTATATATATTTTATTACATTATTATATGTTATATACTACTACATTTTCTATTTCTTGTTTGGAGTCATGATTTAAAATGTGTCCTCTCTTAGTAAATCATATATTTATAATTATATAATACATGTGATTAACAGAAAACATTATATTGATGCATTTATGAATATGTGCTTATAATTACATGCATGTACATATAAAAGAGAAAGAGGTAGTCTTACAAATAATTATTTAAAAAGAGAAAACTGTAATAGAATAATATAGAATATCATTACATTATATGATCTCATGTATATGAAAATGAAACACAATTTTCCTTGGTAGTAAGTTTTGCTATATATTATTATATTATGCTTTTTATATAATTATATAGTATTATAAATTATAAATAGCCTGAGGAATATAATTAAAGTTTTTGTTGACTATATATAAATATTTAGTAGATATATACATATATAAATGTATTATATTGCATGTCTATTACTAAAGTATATCATCATAGTACTCACATCAATTTACTCACAATGAATAATTGCTACTATGAATGAATTGTATATTTATTCATTTATTTGCTTATTCATTTTTCAAGGGAAACAGTTTCTTAAACATGACTTTAAAAAGTAAGGAAGAAACCATAACCATAAACACTAAATTGAAAATTACATGTCACAAAAAGCATTAAAATTTGAAAACTTAGATAAAAATAAAAATGTTATATATATAATGGCACATATGTGAGGATTTGACATTAAATCCTTAATATAAAGTGTGATCTTTAAAATCAACATTTAAAAAACACTAGTCCAGTTGAAAATTGGATAATATTTACATATATGCTCCTAGTTGAAGCAGTTAATTTGAACACACCTATTTAATTTCTAGCCTTACTGAATACTTACACATGCTCATGTAGGTATCCTGCACTGTTACACTTCATAGTGTTTCTGATATTGAATTGAAATTTGTTTTTCTTCCTTCTCCATTAAACTACTGACTTCTCTAATGTGTGGTCTGTATTTGAATGTTCATTTTATCTGAATGGCCTTGCCTGGTATCTGATCTGCTAATGTTAGAAAGAGAGATGAAAAAGATATGAGGAAAAGAGATTGTGATGAGAAGTTATTGATCACTCTACTTTTTTTTATTTTAAATGGCTTTTTGAGAAAAATAAATGTGAGCTCAAAATTTAAACTATGTAAAAGTAATATTTCAGATATGTTCTTTGTTTTCTATTTTCTTCATATATATATATAAACATATGTGTTTATTGGTATATATATTTAGGTCCAATGCTTAAAATACTATGCATATAAATTAGCTTTAGTCACTGGTAGATACATACTATTGGTTTCAGTCAAATTACTTCAATTTCTGGAAGTAAATGTAGTTTTACATTTAAATTCAAATTGTTACTGACATAGTTATGCTGCATTCAAAAAAAAATTGAAATGTGTTTTTTAAATGTCTGTCTTTCAATCTGTCCCTAATAGAACAATCTTTATTCCTGGAGTTGAATCATCTAACTACTCACGACTCCCAGATATTTTCCCACCACATTTCTAAAAATTGTTTTTGCAGCTTCCTTATTCTAAAAAAAATATTCTTTAGATATGGTTCAGCATAATTTACAGTGAAATTGTACTAAAAAATGAAAGAAATGTGTAGCATAATTCAACCTGCTTGGATATTTAAAAGCTTTTCAAAAAATATATTTTAAAAAAGTGTTTTAGATAATTATTAGAACTTCACATAGTTACAGACTGTCTACCATTTCAGTATTTTTCTCTTCTTTTATCAAAGTGTTATTTCAAAACATTCTTTAAAAACTTGATTAGTTCCCTTGGACCTGGAACATGAATTATGTTATAGCATAATTCCACTTCAAATTACTAAAACAACTATATGTCTAATTATAGGTATTAATTATACATTATTATTTATCTAAATAAAGTATAGTAATTATATCCTTTGCATAAAAACAAAGATTAATCATTTATTTATTTAGCTGCACTGGGTCTTAGTTGCAACATGCAGGTTCTAGTGCCCTGACCAGGAATCAAACCCCCTGCATGGAGAGCATGGAGTCTTAGCCATTGGACTACTTAGGAAGTCCTTTTCCCTTAATTTTTAATTTAAAAGAACATCTTTTATATTACTTAGGATGTCAGTATAGTCATATAAATGTCTATTTCCTCTTCCAGCACAATAAATCATATTCCTTTGGCATCCTTAAAAATTTATTGTTTGTAATGAATATTTATTTGCTTGATTTATTGCAATATCATTCACAGTACATACAAGAAGAGTTCAAACAAGTAGTTTAATTTTAAAAGATGATTTTTTTTAAATTCAAAAAGTGAAATTCCTGTATTATAAAGAAAAATATAAGGCTATTTGGTAGAAGTAATCTTATTTAAATAAGCTGTTGAAAACTTTTTATAATATCTGATATTTCTACTACTTTATATTTGATGACATCACTATTCAGAGATGACCAGGTAAAAACTCAAGTTCTTAAGTAATTATTTAATATAATCTAACATTTCCTTATTGAAAAATTAATAAAAATGGGAAAGAGTACAACCAAAACATAAACCTCCTTTTCTCTGTGCCCCTCAGTCCCATTCTTCCATTATAACCACTGTAAATAGTTAATTCTGTATGTTTTTAAATCATAGCTAGTTGAAAAGTGACTCCTTTTGTTTTCCTTAAACCACAGATGAGGGTTCTTGGACTTCTTAATTTTATAGCCTGGTTAAAGACAGACATGGACAGAGGAGCCTGGCAGTCTAAGTCCATGGGGCTGCAAAGAGTCAGACACAACTGAGAGACTGAGCACACACACATGCACACACACACACACGCAACACACACAAAGCCTGGGTAATGGAAATTGACAGAATTTATAATTGCATGATGTCCTCTTTCTCTGGGTTCCTGTGCCTCTACCTATCTGTGCCTGCTTTTTCACATCATACTTTTTATTATTGACTCCATAGATACTATCAGAAGGTCTGAGCTAATGAGAAACACAATTTGACTAATGATTTATAAGAATTACGGACTGATAGTCTGACAAGAAGTTAACAGGACAAAGGCAGAAACAGGGAGAAGTTTTTGTTCAGTCGTTCAGTCATGTTTGACTCTTTGCGACCCCATGGACTGCAGCACGCCATGCCTCCCTGTCCTTCACCATCTCCCAGAGTTTGCTCAAACTCATGTCCATTGAGTCAGTAATACCATCCAACCATCTAATCCTCTGTGGTCCCCTTCTCTTCCTGCCTTCAACCATTCACAGCATCAGGGTATTTTCCAAAGAGTCAACTCTTCATATCAAGTGGCCTGGAGGAGGGCATGGTAACCCACTCCAGTATTCTTTCCTGGAGAGTCTCATGGACAGAGGAGCGTGACAGGCTACTTGTCCATAGGGTCGCAAAGTTCTGGATGCAACTGAAGCAACTTAAGATGCACGCATGCACTTCATCAGAACCATGATTATTCTTTCTCACACTTGAAATCTCTCAGACTTCTCTTTCTGCTATATATCTCTGTGCTCAAGCGGAAAAAAATGATCTCTGCTTTTAAGGGCTCAAGGGATTAGCTTGAGGCCACCAGGGTAATCGAGGACCTATCTTGCAATGTCATCTTAATTACATCTTTAGAATCCCTTTTGCCATGTAATGCAACATATTCACAGATTTGAAAGGAAGAAGTTGACATGAGGGGAAGAGGTCATTCTACCCACCACACCATCCAAATGGATATTTTTTATAAGCAGTTCGACATATCATAAATAGTATTTATGGGAAAAGTTCATAAAAAATGGAGAGGAGAATCATGAGCCTATACATGATATATCAAGCCACAACACTGCAGGTTATTGTGGTTTATTTGCTAAGTCATGTCTTTTGTGACCCCATGAACTGTAGCCCTCCAGGCTCCTCTGTGCATGGAATTTCCCAGGCAAGAATATTGACACGGGTTGCCATTTCTTACTCTAGGGGAACTTCCTGACCCAGGGATCAAACCTACATCCCCTGCATTGGCAGGCAGATTCTTTACCACTGAACCACCTAGGAAGCCAACAACACTGGAAAAGATCAGCACCCCGCCCCTGCCCCCCACAAAAAGTACAGGTAGATAGAAAAGAAAATATGTCTAAGGTTTGAACACCATATTATTTCAGTGCTGAGAACTGTGGGAACCAGGAAGAAACTGCAAATGAGGAAAGGAAGAACATGTGGGCAGAGAGGCAGGTTAAAAAAAGAGTAGATGAGAAATGTCTGTCTTCTGATTATTTCTATATTCTCGGTGAATTAGCAAAGTCATGGGTTAACCTGGAGAGTAGAAAAGGAAATGTTACAGATTAGAAAAGAGAGAAAAAGGAATAAAATAGACAACTTAGGTAGAGTAGAGTGGAAGTATAAATGGATTAAGAATATATAGTTTGTCTAAAATTATTAAATCAGCTAATGAAATTTTACTAGTGTTAATGTTTATATTCCTTACAATTTCCTTACATTCAACAGGGATTTTCCATAAATACCTTTCCTTTCTCCCTATTTTAGCTTATTTATATTTGCATTGTTCTCCAAGGATGCCTCTTAACTCTAATACAAAATTTGCCCTTTCCAACTTCTTCTGTGCTTCAAATTTGCCTAAATGTCAACTTCTCAAGGTGACCAATCACAAATTTCCATTTTATCTCTCCTGATTTTTATTACCTGGCTCTAGAGTTCCTTGTTTTCATAGCACTTAATTTCCTACATACTGATTTTACTATTTTTGTTCTTACTATTCATCGCTTGCCCACACAGCTCTATAGCATAAACCCTACAAAGGTAGAGATCTTTGGTCACTGAAATATTTAAAATCCTTGAATAAAGCTTAACACTCAACATGCCAGCAAATTTGGGAAACTTCCCAGAGGCCAGAGGTCTGGAAAAGGTAGATTTTCATTCCAAGCCCAAAGATAGGCAATGCCAAAGAGTGTTCAAGCTACTGATCAATTGCACTCATCTCACATGCTAGCAAAGTAATGCTAAAAATTCTCCAAACTAGGCTTCAACAGTACATGAACCGGAAATTCCAAATGTTCAAGCTGGATTTAGAAAAGGCAGAGGAATCAGAGATCAAATTGCCAACATCTGTTGGATCATAGAAAAAGCAAGAGAATTCCAGAAAAAATTCTGCTTCTGCTTCATTGACTATGTTAAAGCCTTTGACTGTGTGGATCACAACAAACTGTGGAAAATTCTTAAAGAGATGGGAATATCATACTACCTTACCTGCCTCCTGAGAAATCTGTATGCAAGTCAAGAAGCAACAGTTAGAAACAGACATTGAACCAGATGTGGAACAATGGATTGGTTACAAATTGGGAAAAGAGTATGTCAAGGCTGTATATTGTCACCCTACTTATTAATTTATATGCAGAGTACATCATGCAAAGTGCAAGGCTGGATGAAGCACAAACTGGAATCAAGATTGCCAAGAGAAATATCAATAACCTCACATATGCAGATGACACCACTCTTATGGCAGAAAGGGAAGAGGAATTAAAGAGTCTCTAGATGAAGGTAAAAGAGGAGAATGAAAAAGCTGGCTTAAAACTCAATATTCAAAAAATTAAGATAATGTCATCTGGTCCCATCATTTCATTTGAATGCAGAGTTCCAAACAATAGTGAGGAGAGATAAGGAACCTTCTTCAGTGATCAATAAAAAGAAATAGAGGAAAACAATAGAACGGAAATACTAGAGACCTCTTCAAGAAAATTAGAGATACCAAGGGAAAATTTGATGCAAAAGTGGGCACAATAAAGGACAGAAATGGTATGGACCTAACAGAGGCAGAAGATATTAAGAAGAGGTGGCAAGAATACACAGAAAAACTATACAAAAAAGATCTTCATGACCCACATAACCACAATAGCGTGATCTCACCTATAGCCAGACATCCTGGAATGTGAAGTCAGTGGGCCTTAGGAAGCCAAACTATGAACCAAGCTAGTGGAGGTGATGAAATTCCAGTTAGGCTATTCCAGATCCTCAGAGATGATGCTGTGAAAGTGCTGCACTCTATAGGCCAGCAAATTTGGAAAACTCAGCAGTGGCCACAGGACTGGAAAAGGTCAGTTTTCATTCCAATTCCAAAGAAAGGCAATGCCAAAGAATGCTCAAACTACAGCACAATTGAACCCATCTCACTTGCTAGCAAAGTAATGCTCAAAATTCTCCAAGCCAGGCTTCAACAACATGAACGATGAACTTCCAAATGCTCAAATTGGTTTCAGAAAAGACAGAAGAACCAGAGATCAAATTGCCAACATCCACTGGATCATCGAAAAAGCAAGAGAGTTCCAGAAAAACATCTACTTCTGCTTTATTGACTATATCAAACCCTTTGACTGTGTGGATCACAAAAGCTGTGGAAAATTCTTAGAGAGATGGGAATACCAGACCACCTGACCTGCCTCCTGAGAAACCCATATGCAGGTCAGAAAGCAAACAGGTAGAACTGGACATGGAACAACAGATTGGTTCTAAATCGGGAAAGGAGTACATGAAGGCTGTATATTGTCACTTTACTTATTTAACTTATATGCAGAGCACATCATGCAAAATGCCAGGCTGGATGAAGCACAAGCTGGAATCAAGGCTGCAGGGAGAAATATCAATAACCTCAGATACAAAGATGACACCATCCTTATGGCAGAAAGTGAAGAAGAACGAAAGAGCCTCTTAATGAAAGTGAAAGAGGAGAGTGAAAAAGCTGGCTTAAAACTCAACATTCAGGAAACTAATATCAAGGCATCCAGTCCCATCACTCCATGGCAAATAGTTCGGGAAATAATGGAAATAGTGAGAGATTTTATTTTGAGGGGGCTTCAAAATCACTGCAGATGGTGACTGCAGCCATGAAATTAAAAGATGCTTGCTCCTCGGAAGAAAAGCTATGACTAACCTAGATAGCATATTAAAAAACAGAGACATTACTTTGTTTGCAAATGTCTATTGCGTCAAGGTTATGGTTTTTCCAGTAGTCATGTATGGATGTGAGAGTTGGACTATGAAGAAATCTGAGTACCAAAGAATTGATGTGCCATACAATTTCAAACTGTGGTGTTGGAGAAGATTCTTGAGAGTCCCTTAGAATGCAAGCAGATCCAACCAGTCCATCCTAAAGTAAATCAGTCCTGGATATTCATTGGAAGGACTGATGCTGAAGCTGAAGCTCCAATACTTAGGCCACCTGATGTGAAGAACTGACTCATTGGAAAAGACCCTCATGCTGAGAAGGATTGAGGGTGGGAGGAGAAGGTGAGGACAGAGGATGAGATGGTCGGATGGCATCACGGACTTAATGGATATGAGTTTGAGCAAGCTCTAGGTGTTGGTAATAGACAGGGAAGCCAGGTGTGCTGCAGTCCATGGGGTCACAAAGAGTTGGACATGACTGAGTGACTGAACTGAACTGAATGAGACATGGAAACAATGGAAGCAGTGCGAGATTTTATTTTTTGGGCTCCAAAATCACTGCAGGTGGTGATTGTAGACATGAAATTAAAAGATGCTTGCTCCTTGGAAGAAAAGCTAAGAGAAACCTAGACAGCATATGAAAAAGAGGAACCGTTACTTTGCTGACAAGTTCCATATAGTCAATGCTATGGTTTATCCAGTAGTCATGTATGGATGTGAGAGTTGGACCATAAAGAAGGCTAAGGGCTGAAGAATTGATGTTTTTGAATTGTGGTGTTGGAGAAGACTCTTGAGAGTCCCTTTGACTGTAAGGAGACCAAACCAGACAATCCTAAAAGAAATTGGTCCTGAATATTCATTGGAAGGGCTGATGATGAAGATGAAGCTCCAACACTTTGGCTACCTGATGTGAAGAACTGACTCATTGAAAAAGATCCTGATTCTCCGAAGGAATGAAAGTAAGAGGAGAAGGGGACAACAGAGGATGAGAGTTCGATAGCATCACTGACTCAATTGACATGAGTTTGTGCAAGCTCTGGGTGTTGGTGATGGACAGGGAAGTCTGGCATTCTTCCATCCATGGGGTAACAAAGAGTTGGACACAACTTAGTGACTGAACTGAACTGAACACTTAACATACGAAAGAAAATTGACATATATCTTTTGAAAGAAGAGAAAAATTTTGAGATGCCCATGAAGTCTAAAATGAGCTTGGATTACAGAACTTAAGTACATATTTAGATATGCACCTCTAGTCTGCATAAGACTAGTTGACCTTTTCTGTACTTTTACAAGTCATCAATGTAAGCCATTTATATTGATACAAAACTATTAAATGTGGAAAATAAAATGAAATCTAAGCATAAATGCATGCATGCTTGCTAGTCTCCAACTCTTTGTGACTTTATGGATTGTATTCCACCAGGCTCCTCCATCCATGGGGATTCTCTAGGCAAGAATACTGGAGAAGGTTGCCATGCCCTTCCCCAGGGCATTTTCCTGACCCAATTATCGAATTCATGCCTCTTATGCATTGGCAGATGGGTTCTTAATCACTAGCACCACCTGGGAAGCTCCTAAACATAAATATAGAAAGCGAAATAAAATCTAGTATGCAATTTTAGAATTCTGGATAGTACTATCATTTATGGATGGGAAGTGGAATAAGATCCCAGTGACATGAGAGTTATTGTACCTCACCCTGCAGGTTATATTTCCAGAGGATCCTCTTGATTAGCAGACAAGTTCCATCAGAGAATGAGCAAGGCAATGAAAAGTCTAGAAACAAGTTCAACAAAGTGTGGAAATTGAATGAAATAAAATCCCCCAAGAAGATAACAAACTGGTTTAAAATTTCAGATAAAAGAAGAACTCTCATTAGGACGAATTGGTGATGATTCATGGGATTCAGATATGCAGTTAATAAAAGGAAGATTTTGATAGCAATTGGAGATGCCCCACTATAGAAGAAGAGATTCCCAAATACACTGTGCATTATCATTAGCTGTTTGAGTTAGTGACAACTTATTGGCCAGGTCAGAGGTATTGTTTGATAGGTTGAGGGTTTGCAATAAATAACAGCTAAGATCTTTTGTACATTATAGTTTGAGAATTATGTAACACAAAAGTTAGCTTTATGTAATGACTCAACCTATTCTAATTTTTATTTTCTTTTGTATGCTTCTTTAAGCATTTGCTTTTTTATATTTTAAAATACTTTTCATTGAGATATTTTCAGCATAATATAAAAACTGCATAATTTTACATTTACTAGAATTAGTTAAATAATTATAAAATGATTTTTTTTCCTTCCCTGCATGAATTCTTAAAATTTGAAATGTCAATTAAATTTTACTTTGGAAAATGTATTGAGGTGGGCAAATATTTTGCTCTTCTGTTATGCTTGTACTTTTCATAGAAATCGACCTCTTTAAAATAGCACCTATATGACACTGTTATTAACCATGTAGACTATGATGTTTACCAATCACTTGTATATTTCTCTGACAGTCTTGCAGTAGGACATATGTGATTCAAATTCTGAATCTTGAACTTCTATTTTGGTAAGAATTTCTTGTGGAATCACTAACAACTCTTAAAATCAAATCAAAATGAAATGTTATAAAACCCCTGCAGTTTGACTGTGGTAATTGTGTTTTGCTCTACATTCCTATATCCATTAGCCATGAAGTCAAACTAGATTTTAAATCTTCCTTTGAAATTAAGGTGGAATCTAGAATCAATAGAATCCTGCTCCTGGGAAAAAAAATATCAAAGGTGAGCATTTGATTCTAATTATTTTAAGATCTCATCTTTGCCCATAGTTAACTTCATTATTATTTAAAGTGATAGGGTCTCCTAAGTACTATAGGAGGAAAAACATTTTTAAAAGTTTTAAAAATTGGGGGTGACTTTTTCTTGAATAAAATCCATGTTTCTATCTCTTACAAATGCTATAGTAGGCATTTTTTTCCCATTTCTTTAAGAAAACTATCAGCCACAGAAAACTGAGTGATGAGGAATTTGGGCATTTTTTTCCTTCTTAATTCATTAATGAAAAGCTTTTGAATACTCATGTGTCAGACATTGTGGGGAATACTGGGGAATCAAACATGACTGCATGAGGAGTTAAACATAGGCAATGAACCCAGTTACTAAGAGCCACATCTTCATTCCACCTCATCCCATCTGCCTTTACCAATTGACAAACAGAAGAAAATAAATCTACCTATTTTGCTAACTTTATGTTCCAAATATATTAATTAAAATGCAAATTTTGATGAAAAAACATTAAAAAAAAATAAAGTAACATAGAAATTTATGAAGCCTCAATCCTTTGGCAGTAAGGGCAGAGTAGAAATGCTACCCTACCCTGCTTTCTCACTAAGCTTCAAACTTAAGACTGTTGACACCTTTATCTTTCTAGTGCAAGCTACCTTAAACCATTTTAGAAACAATGTAGTGGCATTTTAATGTTGATATTTTATGTATCTAGTTCTAAGTAGTAATATCTCTTCTTGAGTATTTCATTCAAAACATCAAATTCTGCCTGCTGCTCAATCAAGAAACATTGGTTTTATGTGGCTCCAGCTATCTGTGTCTACTGAGTTCATCTGCGCATTCCATTTTGCTTATTAAATTAATCCACCTTATTTCATTTGGGCTTTCTTGGTGGCACTAATGGTAAAGAAGTTGCCTGCCAGTGCAGGAGACTTAGGATTCAATCCCTGGGTCTGGAAGATCTCCTGGGTGAGGGCAACTTACTCCAGTATCTTGCAGGAGAATCCCCATGGACAAAGGAACTTGGAGGGCTGTAGTCCATGGGGTTGCAAAGAGTCGGATATGACTGAGCAATTAACATTTACTTACTTCATCTGAAAAAATTTTGTATTGACTTTTTAAAGTATGTGATTCAATAGCAAGAATTGAAGCCAAAAAATGTTCTTTCTATTGTCACATGAGATCTGTTCAGAATTATTAGGCATTTAGGTTATTATAACTTCTGTTATGCTGAAGGAGTATATTATGGTAGAATCATCAACTGTAACCTTGCTTTTTTCAATTAACTAAGGGAATATTGTTTAAAGCACAGAATAAGTTACATTAAACAGTGTCATTCCATTCATTACAGTTGGGTATAAATTGGGCATCAGTCATTTGAAATACTGCTGGTGATATATCTTTAACTCCTTTCTTTTTTCCCTTTTGATACTGTGCACGTCTGGAAAGCTGGCAGAAGCCAATTGTGTAGCCTGAGCGAGACTAATGATGCCCTAGTACTCTCTGTCTCAGCTTTTGCATAGTCTCAGCCCTCTTTTGAGGAACAATTCAATAAGCTCTATTGTTTTGAAACATTTCCACTTAATGAACTACTTAGAAGCCTTTTTCTATTGCTTGTTTTTGTCTCTGTTCCTTTCTTAGCCGTCACACTTCCATTGTGAGATAAGAGTGAAATATGTTCAATAGCTATAGCTGAAAGAAAGGCTCTGCCAAGTGGATATGTTCGCTGGTACTTTTAGAAGGTTTAGAGGGAGAGGCGGTAACCTGATCAGCAGTAAATGCCATCTAGGTCACAACATTGCCACTGCCGCTGGCACAAAGATATTGATTCTCTGCTTCCATGGCGCTTTGATGTTGCCTAAGAGCACTGATGTAGAAAAAAAAAATATATCGACCCATTTTGCCAGACGTGCAGTGCAAGGTGTTTCTCTTGGTGGGAAGCATATGAATGGAATTCTCTTTTTATTCGAGTATTGGAAAATAGGGATGCCCTGGGGGTTCAGAAATAACCTCTCCTATGATGCTATATGGTTGCTTTAGATTTAATTCTGTTCAAATTTTGTGGATGGGTATAGATTCTGTAACTCATATAGTATTAACCTTTTCCTAGTAAGAAGTTTAATTCCTTAAAAACCCTAGAACTCAAAGATTGGATTTTTTCAGTCTTTATTTAAAAATCTAGAAGAAATTTTACTGCCATGCATGTTTCCATGTCTTTTAAAATAAATCATAGTACGTTGCGCAGAAGCTCCTAAAAAGTTTGAATTCTACATGAGCTCTCATTCCAAACTTTAGCTTACATGGGAGTCCATTTCTTTTGAAAGGCATTAGGATTTGGGGGGCTTGTTTATCTTAATGAAATTCTTTTTACTGTTTCTCTTCTGCATTTCATGGCCAAGCACATATCTACAGATTTATAAGTCTCTGAAAATGCTCTGTCAGAGGAGCCTGAAAATTTATTTATGAACTACTTTCCACAAATGGGTTAAATCTTACTGATGTGCTCTACTTTCAGTATGCAATAATTCAGTGACGTGTCACTTCTGTTAATCAAAATTGCTTTAGCCCTCTTTTTGCAAAACAGAAGCAAATGTCATTCTTTTACTAGAACAAGCTACTTATGAGATTTACATTTTCTCTAGTCAACACTTAAAATCAGCTTGAAGACTGAGAAACCTATCTAAAAGACCATACAATAAAAACAGACTCAGATCTTTTTTTTAATTTTTACTTTATTTTACTTTACAATACCGTATTGGTTTTGCCATGACATGAATCCGCCACTGGTGTACATGAGTTCCCAAACCTGAACCCCCCTAAAACCAGTTGGCATCCGTTTTGTCCTGACTGGAGCTGCTAATGTACTAAACAGATGCTTAAACAGATCCCTCAGAAGCAGCATGGCTTTTCACTTCCTGCCTGTTATATGACAAATCAAATTCAGTTGAAACTGTGGCTTCTAGAAACCTAGTTGAAAAAGATACTGTGACTTTCGGCTTTTTATCACAACTGTCCACCATGATTTAATCACAGGCAAGTTTTCTAAATTATTATTTGACTATGTATTTTACATTTGTGGCATTTTGACACTAAAGTATTTTACTATTTGCCAATGTCTTCCTCTTTAAATTGACATACAAAGCTTGAATCACCTGAATTATATTTGAATTGCTTCAATTAAGGAAAAAATTAAATTATCTAGCAGAAAACAATTTGTGACCCAGAACTCTGATAGCATCTCTATGATGTGAGTTGTGAACAATGGAGAGAAACTAAAATCTCAAGAGTGGGCTATACCCCTGGGTTCCCTAACATGTGATCGTATGCATGCTTAGCTGCTAAGTCCTGTTGACTCTTTTCAACCCATGAACTCTGTCTATGGGATTCTCCAGGCAAGAATATTGGAGTTGGATTGCCATTTCCTCCTCTAGGGGATCCTCCCAACCCAGGGACTGAACCTGGGTCTCCTGCATTGGCAGGCGGATTCTTTATTACTGAGCCACCTGGCAAGCCCAACATGTGATTATATATATCATAATAATTTATGCCTAAAGTTTCATCTAAGGGCTCATATTAATGATAAGATTTCCTGGAGAGTAAAATTTTAGAGACATATATCAGGACGTTATGGACCTAGATACTATTAGATAAAGTGCTAAAATACTGTTTCTAAACTGTTCTTCTTAATTTATTTTTAATTATGATTATACTATCATTTGATTAGATTTTAAAAACTAATGAACTGAGAGAATTTTCTGACTTTGCAAACTTTTCACTTTTCTAGTCAAAAAAGGAAAATATGCTTATGAGCAATTTAACTAAAATTTATAATTCATAATTGGGCACTCCTTGAAAATAGTCATTTTGAGATTTTCAGCAACAGCATAAATAACGCACAGTAATTTTCCAAATGCAGAATTAACTACTGTATTTTTTGGTCAAAATTAGGTGTGATTTCCTAGAGGCAACTGCATGCTTGGGGCTGGTGCATGGGGATGACCCAGAAAGATGTTCTGGGGAGGGAGGTGGGAGGGGGGTTCATGTTTGGGAATGCATGTAAGAATTAAAGATTTTAAAATTTAAAAAATAAAAAACTAAAAAAAAAAAAGAAAAAAAACAAACAATGTTTTATATTCTTTATTGAAATGAAACATATATGTATATAGATATATAATGGTATAAATATACATGTGTATATATATATGATAGTAAAACAAGACCTGGAGCTGACAGTGGCTCCGATCATGAGCTCCTTCTTGCCAAGTTCAGGCTTAAATTGAAGAGAGTAGGGAAAACCACTAGGCCTTTCAAGTATGACCTAAATAAAATCTTTTGTGAATATGCAGTGGAGGTGAAAATAGATTCAAGGTATTAGATCTGGTAGACAGAATGCCTGAAGAAATATGGACAGAAGTTTGTAAGATTGTACAGGAGACAGTGACCAAATAAAAAGAAGCTAAAGCTCCAATACTTTGGGCACCGGATGCGAATAGTTAACTGATTGGAAAAGACCCTGATGCTGGGAAAGATTGAAGGCAGGAAGAAAAAGGGGCTACAAGGGATGAGATGGTTGGATGGCATCACTGACTCAATGGACATGAGTATGAGCAAATTCCAGGAGACAGGGAAGGACAGGGAAGCCTGGCGTGCTGCAGTCCATGGGGTCACATAGTCAGACATGACTTAGTGACTAAACCGCAACAACCATATGATGGTGTAAGGATGTGGTTCATTTGGTTTTAAAAAGCATAATTGTGTAATCATGAAGAAAAAACGTTTGAAATCATTAAAAACATAAACTCTGATTCATCCTTGGACAAAATAATTCTTCTCCAACATTTTTATTTTCAATAATGTGACGATTGCCCTGGTGTGAACCATATAGAATTGTCTAAGAAATGTGTTAATAGATGTTTCGTTTCATTTGTTCTCCTTCAAGAGGCCATTATTATATATGTGACTGTGAATTATTTTCATTTGGCAATATCCCCAACACAAAGCAGGGATCTATTTCCAATCATTTGGGTGACATCTTGATCCCTAGCTTGTACAGTGACTGGACACTTGACACTTATCACAGAATTAAATTAGGGTATTTTTAATTCTTTCCATTATTTTCTTATAAATAAAAATAAAAAACAAAGAATATCTCATGCTTAGACTTTATAAATAAAGTTTAAATTTATAATAGAAAAGTTTCATTTTGATCTGGATGAAAAGATATATCAGAAAATTACACTTTAAAAAACTCAAAACACTGCTTAAACAGTAAGTCAATGATGGAAGGGTGACTTTTCCCCTGATCTTTTAAACTTAATAGCCAATACCCAAATGTGTAATCAAAAAAAGTGGTTGATATTATATTAATCATGTTTTATTGATTCAAAACAATGTAATAGAGGATTTTTGAAGTCTCAAGGGTGACTAATTTTTAATGCTAATTCTCATTTAAACATTTTAAAAAATATTTATTTATTGACTGTGGTGGGTCTTTGCTTCTGAGTGAGGGCTTTCTCTAGTTATAGTGAGTGGGCCTAGTCTTTGATGTAGAGCGTGAGTTTCTCATTGTGGTGGCTTCTCTAGAGGAGCACAGGTTCTAGGTTCCTGGGCTTCAGTAGTTGTGGTAACAGGCTTAGTTGCTCTGTGGTGTGTGATTCTGAGGTGAGGGATTGAACCAATGTCCCTTGCATGCAAAGCAGATTCTAAACCACCAGACCACCTGGGAAGCCCTCATTTAAATATTTCACATCTTTAGTCTGTTAACATTTTTTTGGTTTGTGCTTGCTCAGTCATCTCTTGTTATTTGTGACCCCATGGACTGTAGCCCGCCCGGCTCCTCTGTCCCTGCGATTATCCCCGTAAGAATTCCTAATTTGGAATTCAAAACTTTAAACCTCCCCTCTTTGGTCTCTTTTATGATCTCCTTGTAGTAAACAAAAGCATGTTTCATACTTGCAATATTAAACATGCATTGTGAATTTTTTATAACTCTTTAATTGACTGTACTGAAGA
This sequence comes from Ovis canadensis, assembly GCF_042477335.2. NCBI lineage: Eukaryota > Metazoa > Chordata > Mammalia > Artiodactyla > Bovidae > Ovis > Ovis canadensis. The sequence goes on from NC_091260.1 coordinate 39,943,552, forward strand.
GTACTTGATATGATCTATCAAAGTATAATTCATAGATAATATAATTTACCCTGTTTAGATGCATAGTTCTATGAGTTTTTGCACATACATTTCTATCACCACTTAGCTCATGCTCCTATCCTTAGACTCTGGGTGCAACTAATCTATTTTCTGTCCTTTATAAGTTTGTGTTTTAAAAAATGTGATGTAAAAGGAAACATAACATATACAACCATTTGGGTATAAATTCATTCATTTAGCTCAATGTATTTGAGATGCCTCCATCTCGCTACACTTCAGTAGGTTGTGTTAGGTTTTATTTCTTAATAGTATTGTATCACATGAATGTGCAACATATGTGTTTTTAGATCAATACTTGTTTTCTGTGTTTCAATAGACTCTATATGTAAAATAGTGTTTTAAGTAAACAGCAGGATGCAGGAAGTTTATTTTTCTTTTCGTGTTGTATATTTTCCTCAGCATAGAAAGCTGCATATGTTAACACTCTAAAAACATGATCAGTTCTTTTGTGAAAAAGCTCTACAATAAATAGAAAGTGCATAGACTTTCTAATCAACATCAGAATTTGCTTTGAGTATGCTTAACTTTGAGTCCATCAGAACTGACTTTGGCTTGGCCACTGCCAGTGAAATATGCTATCTAATTAGAAAAAGGCTGATTCAGCATAGATAACTCCAGAAAATGCTGTCCAAGACCTTTCTGTACCCTTGCAGGCATCATAAGTAAGATTTCTTGGCTCTGGACTCTGTTTTTTTCCTCCAGGGCCAGCCAGTGCTCTTGATTCTTCCCTTTGGCTTTGTTCCTTTTTGTAAACTTGTTAAAATGTCTTACTCAAATATATATATATATATTTTTACCACTTCTTACTGTGTTTACACCTGAACTGCTAAACAAACCTACCCCTTAAATACTGTTAAAGAAACAGTGATCTATAATGACCATCTTATACCATGAAGGCCCTGAAAAACACTAGTGATCACTGCCAAGTTTGACCCTCCCTGTAGAGCCTATTGTGTGAATTACCATGCTGAAGACTGTAGACTCCAAATTAAATTCTCCGGCTACATTATCCAAAGCTAAAGTGACTCCATTTACCTAGTTCAGCTCTATGCCTATGTCCCTTATGCTTAAAAGCACAGTATAGGTGTAAGTCCTCCTCCCCATAACAATTTTACAATTTCAAAGAAGGATTTTCCTGCCTGCTTACAATGTTATTACTACCACTTATTAGAACTGTGTAAAGCATTGACCTTGATCTGCTTAGAGTGCTCTTTTTTGCACTGTATTGATTATTATAAATGCTTATTTATGTCATGAATGATAGAGGTTATCTATCATATAACTGGTATGCTATACCACCAATGATATGACAATGTACAGTTTCAGATTAATTTTGCAAGGCAAGCTACCTTTAGATGGTTATTTAAATTTTGGAATTAAAGACAAAATAGTTTTGGAATGAGAGAAAAATAAAACAAAGGAATTTCAGAATTTCTCAGTGAGTTGCAGCCTATTAACAATTAATAAATCCTTTTAAATACAAGACCAATATTCTTTCTTGGAACTTCTTTTTACAAATAATTCTGATTAAGTCACATTTTATCATAGTTAAATCAGTATTAACTTCTTAAGTTAACTCATTATTGCAAGATTGGTGGGCATAATGAATGATAAGAGTGACTCCAGAAGAGAACAGTTAGAAGACAGTTGATTGCATTCGTGGCAATCTACTCAGTATTCCAAAGCTCCCTGTAAAAGTGGGACAATGGAAATATTAAATCTGGTTTTAGTTCCTAGGTTAACTTTGGCTCACGCTCCCCTCGTGGCTCAGCTGGTAAAGAATCTGCCAGTAGTACGAGAGACCTGGGTTCGATCCCTGGGTTGAAACGATCCCCTGGAGAAGGGAAAGGCTACCCACTCCATTATTCTGGCCTGGAGAATTCCGTGGACTGTATAGTCCATGGGGCCGCAAAGAGTCGGCACCACTGAGCAACTTTCACTTACCTTTGGCTCAGTAATGTTCCAAAGCATTTCTGGGCATTGTTTAAATCTAGCAAAATACACAGTATACGTGTTATGTTAAATAATTGAATAGTTGAATGTAGGGAATTAAAATAATACTACATTTATAAGAAGTTCCTTAAAGGGAGAAGAGATACAGAGGGAGAAGTAATTTCAGGTGGGTGAGTGCTAGGTCACCTCAGTCATATCCGACTCTGCGACCCTATGGACTGCAGCCTGCCAGGCTCCTCTGACCATAGGATTCTCCAGGCAAGAATACTGGACAGAGTTGCCATGCCCTCCTCCAGGGGATCTTCCCGACCCAGGAGTTGAATCTGTCTCCTGTGTCTCCTCCCATTGGCAGGTGGGTTCTTTACCACTAATGCCACCTGGGAAGCCCGTAGTAATTTCAGGGAAGTATTTAATTTTGATTTTTTTCATAAAAAAAAAGACCTCAGTGAAATAACTTTATATTTACATATGCCACAGCACCTTTCTCCATGACTATAAAATTAAATAGAGTGCAAATCTTAGAAAATATTTTGCAAACTTAAAGGAAAACTCAAAGGTGAAGGAAAAATGACACATGAATATTTTTCTCTAAAATATTCAAATTGATAATTGATTTTGGTTGAGTTTCATTATGAAATTGCTCAGTCTTCATACTATCAAGAAGATTATATATTTTATTTATACCCTTACTATAAGGTTGCTTGTATGTGCATACATAAATAGAGAAATTTTCTAAGAGGAGATGAAGAAAGTCATCTTGTAAAGAAGCTGATTCAGCATATTTGCATCAAATGTTTGACAAATTACCAGCAGAATAAAGAGCTGAGGAATGTAAATTTAAATCTAAGGCGACCCTGTATGCAAGACAGGGAAAGGGACACAGATGTGTATAACGGACTTTTGGACTCAGAGGGAGAGGGAGAGGGTGGGATGATTTGGGAGAATGACATTCTAACATGTATACTATCATGTGAATTGAATCGCCAGTCTATGTCTGACGCAGGATGCAGCATGCTTGGGGCTGGTGCATGGGGATGACCCAGAAAGATGTTATGGGTAGGGAGGTGGGAGGGGGGTTCATGTTTGGGAATGCATGTAAGAATTAAAGATTTTAAAATTTAAAAAATAAAAAACTAAAAAAAAATAAATAAATAAATAAATCTAAGGCTTCCATAAATATAGCAAGAGAGAAATCAAATGAGAAAACATAGTCAATATGCACATAGATACTCTAATATTAGTAAAATTTCAGGGACTACTTGGGTAATATATAGAGTACATCAACAATAGCAATTTCATGCAGGATGCTTTAACTATAATAATCGTACTTTATATGTAAAAAATTGTACATGGGTATTTTGTCCATAGTAGCTTATTAATTATTTGTGTAAACATTTATTTTACTAATGTATAGAGTAAAACAAGATTATTACATTGTCTATTTTTTCTTGATCATGTTTATTAATTTAAATTTTATAATTTTTTCAATAAGAAAACTGCTTTAACAGTAGCTATTTTGCTCATTTTATACATTTAAAAATGCAATAATAAATGACAATTATTAGGTCAAATATCACTCTTCATTAGTAAAGTATCATTATTATTTTTTTACTTAAAATTAAGTATGTTAACTCAGAATAAGGCAATAACATGATCTAGTTGTTAGCTAAGCAATGTCCTATAAAATAATCCTGAATATTCATTGGAAGGACTGATGCATGCTGAAGCTGAATCTTTGGCCATCTGATGCTAACTCATTAGAAAAGACCCTGATGCTGGGAAAGATTGAATGCAGGAGGATAAGGGGACGGCAGAGGATGAGATGATTGGATGACATCATCGACTCGATGGATGTGAGTTTCATCCAGCTCTGGGAGTTGGTGATGGACTGGGAAGCCTGGCGTGCTGCTTTCCATGAGGTCACAAAGAGTTGAACACGACTGAGCGACTGAACTGAACTGAACTGATTTCTTTAAGATAATTATATTTTAGCATTTTTCTTCTATAACTTGTTTAAATCCATTTTTAATATTATGTTGCCCCCAGATCTTAGTTTCTGATAATATTCTCCAAATAAAAGAAGCCAGAGTTCCTTGGAGGAATGGCTGATCCTGGGACTAAGATAATTTCAAAGATGAGTCTGGAGCATCTTGCAGTGAAAAAAAATGCAGAAAACTGCTATAAACACATGCACACACATACACAAATAATATCAAAAGAGGAAGAAATACAGGATCGAACTGAAAGAGCTCCCAAGAGCCAAAGCTAGAAAAATTTGAGCAACAAATTAAATAATATTGGATTACACCCAAATTATGATACTAATGTAAGTAAATTATGTTATATACTGATATAAAGAAATTATTGAATAAATAGACTAAAAAATTTCAGTCCCTTCACATGGGTAAAAATATTGCATACACAATATAAAAGGAAATGACCTAAAATATAAATTATTTTATGCTTCTTTTGTGGTTTTGTGGTAAAAGTGGTTCTTTTACTCTTATTTTGTTTCCCTGGTAGCTCAGATGGTAAAGAATCAGTCTGAAATTTAGGATACCAGGGTTCGATTCCTCGGTTGGGAAGATCCCCTGGAGAAGAGAATGGCAACCCATGCAGTATTCTCGCCTGGAGAATTCCATGGACAGAGGAACCTGATGGGCTAAGTCTATGGGGTCACAAAGAATCAGACAAGACTTAATTATATAATAATATAAGGATGAGTAGCTAAATATTAGATATTCAATTATTATTTTTAATGATCCAATTTAGATGATCATAAGAAAGATATCAGCTTATGACATATTTCTCTTTCTGCTAAAGAAAAGTATGTACTGCTTTTGTTGATTAAATTCAGAAGCCAAAAATTGTTTCTTTAAAATAAATAATGGTACTGTGCTAATTTTATTTAATCACGATTTATTCACAAAATTTTCATTTTTATTGATACTCTAGTTTCTAAAAGTTTACTCAAAACCCTTTGAGAACATTTGTGGATTTTAATTAAAACAGCTCATACCAATAGCACAATTCTGTATCAATCTATATTAATGTTTATAAGAATCACACATCCAAACAAATAAAAATCTGCTTGCATATTAAAGTAATTTTGCCATTGTAAGCCTAGAAATTTGCTTGTCTTTCCTATCCTAAAAATACCTTGAAAAGTATGAGTTTTTTATACTAATGATCCTACTTTATTCTAGTGTACAAGCTTAAGTAAAGAGAGTTGAAATGAGTAGACCATCAAGTCCCCAGATACTCCCTTACTTCTCTGCATAGCTCACTGTTTATTTTGTCTTTAAGCATTATAAAGATCCAGAGAAACAACCTTACATTAAAGATTAAATATTAATGAATCAGAAGTAATTATATCTACCAAAATAGTGAACATTATTATAACACAGGTATAGAACTCTTCCAAATAGACTCTGGGGAAGAATAGAAGCATCTATCAGTTACTTATCTGCCATTAAATTCTGTGCCTTTCTATATTCAAGGGTCTTGCTAATGATTTTACATAAAATATAAATGTACATGTATAATATGGATTATCCATTATTACTGGAGTCTTGTCAATATATTGCAATGAATAAAGCAAACAATAAATATACATAGACTAAAAAGAGACGTAAGTTACACCTTTCATGCTTTATATTTTGATTTACTGAATACCTCTGAAGTATTGGCAGTGAACAAGAAAGAAAATACACACTAAATTAAAAGTATCTGTTCAAATTAAAAGCATAGTGGCAAAAGAATAATAATATTCATTCCTGTTAAGTCTCAGTGCTGACATCATATTTAGCTTGGTAATTTTAGCAAGGGACATCGAATCAATAAGTCAATGATCTCAGCTTTGTTGATGTACAATTTTATCTTACATCATCTATAAAACATTTATCAACAGCAATTCATAATATGAATGCTTGATTATGAAGCATTTGGGTACGATATCTATTGAAATGATAAACAGCTATTAGTTTATATATCTCTGTTTAAGCAATGGTAAAAGTAAACTCCTAAATGAATACTGCAGAATCATTCAACACCATATGCAGAGTACCTCACTTCAGTATATTTTTGGCAGCCACAACACCAGACTAATTCAACTTAATGAGAACTCAACCACACATCTATCCAAACCTGGATTTTTATTAAAATTAAGTGTTGAGTTATTATAAAAAAAAAAGAAGGAAAACAATAACCCGAAGCACTATATTCTTATAAAACTCAAACATATTATATTCTGATCTTAATTTGGACATAACTTATTTTAAAAGTGCATACACGCATTTGCGTGCATGCTCAATCACTAAGTTTTGTCCAACTCTTTGAGACCCCGTGGACTGTAGCTCACCAGGCTCTTTTTTCCATGGGATTTCCCAGGCAAGAATACTGGAATGAGTTGCTATTTTCTTCTCCAGGCATCTTGACTCCCCAGTTCCAAATACAATACCATTTTTCCACTGATTCATATCATCCTTCCAAAGATATATGTTTTCACTTTTGACTTTCTTCTATTAACAGTGCTTTTTAATGCTTTTTCTAGAAGAACTGTTTTCCCTAAAACCAATAATAAATGTTACAAATTTTATAAATTTTCCTAAATGTTTATTTTTTACTAATTTCCCTTCCAATATAGCATACCAATATTCATTTCTGTTTAATAGTAAAAGAACAGAATCAAACATTTTAAAATGTAAATATAAATTATAAATATATTTATATTGTGGGTTTACTTTAAATGTAAGTATGTTGTATAATTTGCTGAATGAAATTAATATTTGTACTTGATTAAAAATCAGGGCAAAATAGGCAAGACTTTATTTGCTATCTCTACAAAAATGTAAATTGCATGCCAATTAAAAAAAAAGTATAATGACAAGACGATTAAAAAATGGACTTCTAAGACAACCAGAGGAAGCAAGGTAATAGAGGGCTGGGTCTGTGATGTAAGTAAAGGCTCTTATATTTCATGATAAATTAGAGAACTGATCTAAAGCCTTATAAGAATGGGACACATTTCAAAGAGGTGGAATGAACTTGGGTATAGGATATTTAATATTTTCCAATCTTCTCTGTTCTGCCACGTTGGACAAATACAGCATGTAAAATGAACAATCAGAGGTACAAGATTCCAAGTTTATGATTAGAAAACAGATTAAGAAAAATTAAAATAAATAAAATAAGCCATATTACTTATGAAAATAGATGTAAACAATTTCAACAGTATGGTAGCAAAGTAATTCCAGCAATTTGCATGATGTGATTACTATATGATTGAACATTTTAGGGTATTGATCATTATAATTAAAAATGTAAGCTATTGAAGGATAAAATAATAGAAATATTTGACATTTGTAGAAAGAAGCATATGATGAAATTCAACATTTGTTTATATTAAAAAAAACTTTTGGTAAACTAAAAAAAGAATATCACAAATAGATAAAATGAAGCATTCTATTCGAGTTTCTGATCAAGACAATGAAACAAATAGCTGCAGTAGATTGTCAATAATTTCTAATTTTGTATATTCAGAAATTATAGAGCTTATTCCAAGAAAATATCATTTATCAAAGAGAAACTCATAATGCAAATAAAATTTATTGTGAATAAATGTTTGTATACACAATAATGAATATACCACATGGTTCTTGATGTCCTAATAAGCACAAGAAGACAAGAAAAAATAAGATGTGATTCTCAAAGAGTATTTGAAACTAATCATGGATATGAGACAATTGACTGCATCGGTTCAGTTGCTCAGTTGTGTCCTACTCTTTGCGACCCTAGACCTCCCTGTCCAACACCAACTCCCAGAGTCTACCCAAACCCATGTCCGTTGAATCAGTGATGCCATCCAACCATCTCATTCTCTGTAGTCCCCTTCTCTTCCTGCCTTCAATCTTTCCCAGCATCAGGGTCTTTTCAAATGAGTCATTTCTTTGCATCAAGCGGCCAAAGTATTGGAGTTTTAGCGTCAACATCAGTCCTTCCAATGAACACCCAGGAATGATCTGCTTTAGGATGGACTGGTTGGATCTCCTTGCAGTCCAAGGGACACTCAAGAGTCTTCTCCAACACCACAGTTCATAGAGAATAATAAAACTTTATGGAGATCTCTTTATACATATCAAGAAAATTTAGCAGGATGACTGGATTTAAGAAAGCTGATAAAAATCAATTACTCTTTTGTATATTAAGAAAATTTAAGAGAAACAGAAAGTAAAATATCAATTATTTAGACTTAGAATTTATAATCATAAAGAGAACTTTGTGTAAAAAATTAGAAAACTTTTTTAATAGACACCAAAGGAAATGCACACAAACAGGAAAATGTACCATAAACATAAACAGGAAGACTAGGTCATAAATACATTAAATTCTGTGAAAATTGATCAAAAACTAAGAGTAGTTGCAATAAGAATCTCAACAGATTTGGGATTTGGGTAAAAGTCAGCAAACTGATTCAAAAACTTACATGGAAATTCAAAGATCCAAGAACAGTCAAGACTTCCCAAAAGTAGAAATGGATAAGGTGAGAGAAATGCCTTAACAGGCAGCAACTTCTTATAAATTGATAGCTATCAAAGTAGAGATATAAATACCAGCAAAAGAAGAAACAAATTCAAGAGAAGACACTAACAAAAAACACAAAAACAAGGATAGAGGAAGCAGAAAATAATTTTCAGTAGGTTGACAACTAGTTATCATTTTGGAGAAGAAAAATAAGTGTCTAAATCATACCCCAGAACAATAAACTGATTTTAAATATATTATTTAAATGTTGAATTAAAAAGTAAAAAAAAAAAAGATTAGCAGAAATTGGAAAAATATCTAAAGAACTTCTTAAGACACAAATTGTATAACCTTTGGATAGAAAATACAGTTTTACAATAATAATGATTTTTTATCTTAGTTTGTTAGTTCAGTCACTCAGTTGTGTCCAACTCTTTGCGACCCGAAAATTGCAGCATGTCAGGCTTCCCTGTTCATCACCAACTCCCGGAGTTCACTCAGACTCACGTCCATCGAGTCAGTGATGCCATCCAGCCATCTCATCCTCTGTCGTCCCCTTCTCCTCCTGCCCCCAATCCCTCCCAGCATCAGAGTCTTTTCCAGTGAGTCAACTCTTCTCATGAGATGGCGAAAGTACTGGAGTTTCAGCTTTAGCATCACTCAATCCAAAGAAATCCCAGGGCTGATCTCCTTCAGAATGGACTGGTTGATCTCCTTGCAGTCCAAGGGACCCTCAAGAGTCTTCTCCAGCACCACAGTTCAAAAGCATCAATTCTTCAGTGCTCAGCCTTCTTCACAGTCCAACTCTCACATCCATACATAACCACAGGAAAAACCATAGCCTTGACTAGACGGACTTTAGTTGGCAAAGTAATGTCTCTGCTTTTGAATATGCTATCTAGGTTGGTCATAACTTTCCTTCCAAGGAGTAAGCATCTTTTAATTTCATGGCTGCAATCACCATCTGCAGTGATTTTGGAGCCCCCAAAAATAAAGTCTGACACTGTTTCCACTGTTTTCCCATCTATTTCCCATGAAGTGATGGGACCAGATGCCATGATCTTCGTTTTCTGAATGTTGAGCTTTAAGCCAACTTTTTCACTCTCCTCTTTCACTTTCATCAGGAGGCTTTTTAGTTCCTCTTCACTTTCTGCCATAAGAGTGGTGTCATCTGCACATCTGAGGTTATTGATATTTCTCCCGGCAATCTTGATTCCAGCTTGTGTTTCTTCCAGTCCAGTGTTTCTCATGATGTACTCTGCATATAAGTTAAATAAGCAGGGTGACAATATACAGCCTTGACGTACTCCTTTTTCTATTTGAAACCAGTCTGTTGTTCCCTGTCCAGTTCCAACTGTTGCTTCCTGACCTGCATACAGATTTCTCAAGAGGCAGGTCAGGTGATCTGGTATTCCCATCTCTTTCAGAATTTTCCACAGTTTATTGTTATCCACACAGTCAAAGGCTTTGGCATAGTCAATAAAGCAGAAAAAAATGTTTTTCTGGAACTCTCTTGCTTCTTCCATGATCCAGCGGATGTTAGCAATTTGATCTCTGGTTGCTCTGCCTTTTCTAAAACCAGCTTGAACATCAGGAAGTTCATGATTCACGTATTGCTGAAACCTGGCTTGGAGAATTTTGAGCATTACTTTACTAGCATGTGAGATGAGTGCAATTGTGTGGTAGTTTGAGCATTCTTTGGCATTGCCTTTCTTTAGGATTGGAATGAAAACTGACCTTTTCCAGTCCTGTGGCCACTGCTGAGTTTTCCAGATTTGCTGGCATACTGAGTGCAGCACTTTTACAGTATCATCTTTCAGGATTTGAAAGAGCTCAACTGGAATTCCATCACCTCCATTAGCTTTGTTCATAGTCATGCTTCTAAGGCCTACTTGACTTCACATTCCAGGATGTCTGGCCTAGATAAGCGCTCACAGCATCGTGATTATCTGGGTCATGAAGATCTTTTTTGTACAGTTCTTCCATATATTCTTGCCACCTCTTCTTAATATCTTCTGCTTCTGTTAGGTCCATACCTTTTCTATCCTTTATGGAGCCCATCTTTGCATGAAAGGTTCCCTTGGTATCTCTAATTTTCTTGAAGAGATCTCTAGTCTTTCCCATTCTGTTCTTTTCCTCTATTTCTTTCCATTGATCACTGAAGAAGGCTTTCTTATCTCTTCTTGCTGTTCTCTGGAACTCTGCATTCAGATGCTTGTATCTTTCCTTTTCTCCTTTGTTTTTCACCTCTCTTCTTTTCACAGCTATTTGTAAGGCCTCCCCAGACAGACATTTTGCTTTTTTGCATTTCTTTTCCTTGGGGATGGTCTTGATCCCTCTTTCCTGTACAGTGTCTCGAACCTCATTCCATAGTTCATCAGGTACTCTATCTATCAGATCTAGGCCCTTAAATCTATTTCTCACTTCCACTGTATAATCATAAGGGATTTGATTTAGGTCATACCTGAGTGGTCTAGCAGTTTTCCCTACTGTCTTCAATTTAAGTGTGAATTTGCTAATAAGGAAGTCATAACCTTAGCCACAGTCAACTCCTGGTCTTGTTTTTGTTGACTGTATAGAGCTTCTCCATCTTTGGCTGCAAAGAATATAATCAATCTGGTTTCGGTGTTGACCATCTGGTGATGTTCATGTGTAGAGTCTTCTCTTAAAGGCAGCATAAACATTTTAACCGTCTTCATATTATAAATACTTCCTTAACTCTCTGAATACCTTCTTTGCTTTATATTTCTTCAAAACAATTATCATCTTCTAATTACTACTGGTTCACCCATTTGTGTATTGTCTATAACCCTTCACTAAATGTACCATCTATGAAGGAGGCATTTTTGCATATTTTCTTTCATATTGTGTTTCAGTAATGAGAAGAGTGTCTGGCAAGTAGTATAGGATCAATAAATATCTGTTGACTGATTACATTAACAAATCAATGCAAAAAATATAAAGCCAAACATCTCAAAAGAAAAATGACTGAAAGTAATGTGTAGCATTTTATAGAAGATGAAAGGTATACAAGACATATAAATCAACAATGGAAATATGTTCAAATCTACTAATGATCAGAAATGTGAGTTGGAATTACAATGAAAACATTTTATACTCATTATATTTGGTCCCATCACTTCATGGGAAATAGATGGGGAAACAGTGGAAACAGTGTCAGACTTTATTTTTTGGGGCTCCAAAACCACTGCAGATGGTGACTGCAGCCATGAAATTAAAAGACACTTGCTCCTTGGAAGAAAGTTATGACAAACCTAGACAGCATGTTAAAAAAGCAGAGACATTCCTTTGCCAACAAAAGTTCATCTAGTCAAGGCTATGGTTTTTTCAGTGGTCATGTATGGATGTGAGAGTTGGACTGTGAAGAAAGCTGAGTGCCGAAGAATTGATGCTTTTGAACTGTGGTTTGGAGAAGACTCTTGAGAGTTCCTTGGACTGCAAGGAGATCCAACCAGTCCGTCTTCAAGGAGATCAGTCCTGGGTGTTCATTGGAAGGACTGAAGCTGAAGCTGAAACTCCAATACTTTGGCCACCTCATGCAAAGAGCTGACTCATTTGAAAAGATCCTGATGCTGGGAGGGATCGAGGGCTGGAAGAGAAGGGGATGACAGAGGATGAGCTGGCTGGATGGCATCACCGACTCGATGGACATGAGTTTGGGTAAACTCCGGGAGTTGGTGATGGACAGGGAGGCCTGGTGTGCTGTGATTCATGGGGTCGCAAAAAGTCAGACACAACTGAGCAACTGAATTTAACTGAACTGAACTGATATTTGTTAAATACAAATAGTATATTATTTCAAACATAGGTTAAAAGGTTTGCCAATGGGAATCCTATATACAGTTCATTGCCATATAAATAAGTGTTACCCTTGGAAAATAATTAGGAACTTTTCTGAAAAGCCAATCAGGCATAAACTTTACAAATGAGGAATTCAATATCAAGGTGTATACCATAGTCAGTGTCCTGCATAAATATGATACACAAAGTACTAAAACTATTAACAGCAAAACAATAAAGGGAGAAATTCAAATGTTCTGATAAAAGAATATGCATTTTAACTTAGATATATTCACAGAATGAAATAGTAGACAAATATTACAATAATTATTGAGTTGCAACCATATACCACAATAATCATAACATAGACAAAATACTGAGAGAAAAAAAAACAAATTGGCAGAAACTTGCTGCTTTAGGGTTGCTGCTGCTGCTGCTAAGTCACTTCAGTCATGTTCGACCCTGTGTAACCCCATAGATGGCCGCCCACCAGGCTCCCCCATCCCTGGGATTATCCAGCGGAAAAAAAAAAAAAAAAGAACCAATAGGATGGATTTTGTCAATGCTTTTTGAAGAGATATACCATTTTATAGATATATACACATAATTTAGTATATTTACTATTTATTGTAAGGATTTGGCTTATGTAACTATGGAAACTGGCAAGTCCATGACTTCATGGAGTCTGGAGACCTGAAGCTGCTAAAACACAGAAAAAGTGGCTCATTGGTAAAGAATCCACCTGTCAATGCAAGAGACGCAGAAGAAGTGGGTTGGATCTCTGGGTCAGGAAGATATCCTGGAGGAGGAAATAGAAGCCTACTTCAGTATTCTTGCCTAGAAAATTCCATGGACTGAGGAGCCTGACAGGCTGCAGTCTATGGGGAAGCAAAGAGTTGGACACAACTAAGCACATACACACACACAATCTGGTTTACTCTGTTAACCCAATTTAACTGTTACTCTCATCCAAAAACACTCTCAGAGAGACATCCAGAATAATGTTTGATCAAATTTCTGGATACCTTATGCCCTAGTCAAGTTGACACAAAAAATTGAACATCATACCTGTATATAATAAAACTCCTTTATATGAAACTTAAAGCAAAGTAATATTAACCATTCAGTCCAGTTTTCAGTTCAGCCTCTCAGTTGTGTCTGACCCTTTGTGACCCCATGGACTGCAGCAGGCCAGTCCTCCCTGTCCATCACCAACTCCCAGAGCTTAATCAAACTCATGTCTATTAAGTCAGTGACATCATCCAACCATCTGATCCTCTGTTGTCCCCTTTTCCTTCTGCCTTCAATCTTTCCCAGCATTAGTAAAAGAGAAGAGTGAAAAGTGCGCTTAAAACTCAGCATTAAGAAAACTAAGATCATGGCATCTGGTCCCATCACTTCATGGCAAATAGATGGGGAAGCAATGAAAACAGTGGCAGACTTTATTTTGGGGAGCTCCAAAATCACTGCAGATGGTGACTGCAGCCATGAAATTAAAAGATGCTTGCTCCTTGGAAGGAAAGTTGTGACCAACCTAGACAGCATGATGTATGGGGAGGGAGGAGGGAGGGGGGTTCAGGATGGGGAACACGTGTATACCTGTGGCGATTCATGTCGATGTATGACAAAACCAATAATGTAATGCAATTACTTTACAACAATATTGTAAAGTAATTAACCTCCAATTAAAATAAATAAATTTGTATTAAAAATTAAAAATAAATAAAAAGCAGAGACATTACTGTGCCAACAAAGGTCCATCTAGTCAAGGCTATGGTTTTTCCAATAGTCATGTATAGATATGAGAGTTGGACTATAAAGAAAGCTGAGCACTGAAAAATTGATGCTTTTGAACTGTGGTGCTGGAAAAGACTCTCGAGAGTCCCTTGGACAGCAAGGAGATCCAACCAGTCCATCCTAAAGGAAATCAGTCCTGAATATTTATTGGAAGGACTGATGTTAAAGCTGAAACTCCAATAATTTGACCACCTTATGTGAAGAGCTGACTCACTGGAAAAGATCCTGATGCTGGGAAAGATAGAAGGCAGGAGGAGAAGGGGACGACAGGATGAGATGGCTGGATGGCATCACTGACTCAATGGACTTGAGTTTGAGTAAATTCAAGGAGTTTGTGATGGACAGGGAGGCCTGGCATGCTGCAGTCCATGGGGTCACAAAGAGTTGGACATGACTGAATGACTGAACTGAACATATATATGGACATATATACATATAATTTCACATATTTTATATTTATTAAATATTCCTGTGGGAAAGGGAAGAAATTAGCTCACATCTATTCTTTCTATGAGGTTTATAATCTGTCAGAGCTTTTAACAAATAAACATTGTTTAATAGATATCTTGAGGGAAATAAATTGTTGCATGTAATCATATTCCAGAGTAATTAAATAATGGCATCATACAGCTTGATAGTGAAAGTTACTCAGTTGTGACACCATGGACTATACAGTCCCAGGAATTCTCCAGGCCAGAATAATGGAGTGGAAAGTCTTTCCCTTCTCCAGGAGATCATCCCAACCCAGGGACAGAACACATGGCAGGCAATTCTTTACCAGCTGAGCCACCACGGAAGCCCAGGAGTACTGGAGTTGGTTGCCTATCCCTTCTCCAGCAGATCTTGTCGACCCAAGAATCAAACTGTGGTCTGCTGCATTGCAGGTGGATTCTATATCAACTAAGCTACCAGGGAATTTATATAGCCTGGGAGACATTTATCAATAATGCTGAAAATTAAAAAAAAAAGGCTAGCTGTAGTCACTTAAGTAATCGAATAAAAGGAGCCCAAAAAAGATTTTTTTTCTGGAAAAAAATGTTTCACTCTTTTTTTTTCCCCCTCAAGATCAACGTCTTTGTCCATGGAATTCTCCAGGTAAGAATACTAGAGTGGATAGTCATTCACATCTCCAGGAGATCTTTCAGATCCAGGGATCAAATCCAGCTCTCCTACATTGCATATGGACTCTTTAGCATCTGAGCCTCTAGGGAAGCCCAAGATATATATCAGATATATATTTTTCATAATGAAGCCTCAAGTCCAATATTAATACTGGATTGTACAGTTTTGGTTCCCAGGAATCACAATTGTAACAACCATGTGAAAGCAAATATGTTTTATCATTAATTATCACTTTGATGCCAGATTTTATTACATACAAAAAAACTATAATCTCTATCAATTTGGTAACTGCAATCAAACTATGGCTCAGGTAAAACATGAGTTTAATATTTAAATTAAGAAAATATATTTCAGAAAATAATGAAACAATTATAGAAATAGCAAAAATATTCAAGGGAAAATGAAAAAAACTTATAGACAAAAAAGATATTTCCTTATTTATAAACCATTTGTTTAAACTAATACATGTATCTACAGATGCTTTACCATCTGAGCCACCAGGTAAGTCCAGAGACTCTAGGCCTTACTAACTTTAAGTATTGGAGTCATTCAGTAATTAATCAACATTTTAAAGAGTTTTAGTGAAATAGTTTTTGATTAGTTCATTCCTTATTTTCACTCAAAATGCTTATTATTAATAAAGATGTTCCATGATTTGTTTACCATTTGGAATATATAAGAATGGACTTAGCCTCAGAACACCTCATATAAAAATCCTCTACATTCTTATGTAGAATATAATGACATGTACACATCAAAGTACAGGCCTAAGTCAATGAGCACATGTATGTAAGGATACAGTATGGGCTTCCTTGGTGGCTCAAACAGTAAAGAATCTGCCTGCAATGTGGGAGACCTGGGTTTGATACCTGGGTTGGGAAGATCCCTTGGAGGAAGGCATGGCAACCCACACTAGTATTCTTGCCTGGAAAATCTCCATGGACAGAAGAGCTCAGCAGGCTAAGTCCATGGTGTCACAAAGAGTCGGATATGACTGAGCAACTAAGCACAGCACAGCACATGCAGTGATACAAGCACAAACATATATCTTCAGGTTTCAGTCAGAAAGCATTTGTTTAATGCTTGCATATGACAAAGTATGTTGTGGAGAGTTATTAGAGATTACAGTTATAGACAAAATGCAATGGATGTTTATGTGTCTATTTACTTTTAATTATTTCTAACACTTGTGTAGTGATTCACGTATTTCAGGTGCTGTTACCTCATATCACCTTGAAGTTGGTACTAGCATTATCCTCAATAGAAAGAGAAGAGGGTTTCCCGGGTGGTTCAGTGGTTAGATATATCTGCCTGCCGATGCAGGTCACATGAGATAGAGCCTTGGTTCAGAAAAATCCCACACGTCATGGCATCACTCAGTATGAGCACCTAGAACCTATGCTCCACTACAAGAGAAGTTGCCACAGTAAGAAGCCTGCGCACCACAACTGGAGAGAAGCCCCCACTTGCAACTAGAGAAAGCCTGTGCAAAGCAACAAAGACCCAGCATAGTAAAAAATAAGTAAAATTTGAAAGAAAGGAAAACAGGAAACTGAGGCACAGAGTGATCAAGAAACTTCCCAGTGTTGGGCAGTGTCAGTGGTAAAATCTGCAAGTCTCACTTAGAACTTTCACTGTGAGCAATGGTATGCATTGTTTCTGGTATCATAGTTATAATAATGGCTATTGGTACTTACAATAATGCATATTATCTCCTTTATTAAGACAATATTTGGAAAAACAGAAAAATGAGAAAAATGCTTGCACAAGTCTAGACTGCAGAATTAGAATATTGCTTTGTGACCAAAATTTTTATATTAGTAAAATCAAAGTTATAGTATTAACTTTAAAATTTGCCTTATAATCTATCTAGATTTTGTTACCATCTTTCTCAGTAAATATTAATCATTAAATCAAAACCAGACCTATATCATTCTTTTACTAACAGTCAAGTATTTAACTTAATGGATATATATTTCCTAACCCACATTGATAGACATTAGGTTGATTAATATATTTTTTACTATTATAAACAATGTTTTCAAAGCTTCAGCATGAAAAGCCTAGTTTGAAAAATCTATCTGTGCTTTTTTTTTTTTTTTGTCATAGTGCCTAGATGACTAACCTTGCAAATGGCCAGGCACAAAGAATGGATGTACTTCCTCTAACAGCCAATACCTAGACTGTAAAAGCATCTCCAGACTTCTTTACTTAGTTATTTTCACATTCTTATCATATCTAAACTGCAGTGATCAACATCTACTAAAAAAAAAGTTTCATTTTGGTGCTAAAGGCTTTAGGCAATGCTAATAAGAGTTAGATAAGTCCTTACACCAAGAGATTAAAAAAATATATCTACACAGAAACATAAAGATACAATGTGCTTAATTATAAGTCATAATTGGTAAAGACTCTATGTGTGTGTTAGTTGTTCAGTCATGTCTCTTTGTGACTCCATGAACTGTAGCCTGTCAGGCTCCTCTGTCCATGGGAGTCTTCAGGCAAGAATACTGGAGTGGGTTGTCATTCCCTTTTCCAGGGGATCTGCTTAACCCAGGAACTGAAACCCCTGCATTGCAAGGGTGTGCTTTACTGTCTGAACTACCAGGGAAGTCCAAAGACTACATATCTTTCAGGGAAACATAGTATAGTTCTTTGCATGTAGCAGTCATCCACTAAATACTGCTGAACTAGATCATAAAAGAAATATAAATTGCATACATAAAATAAGCAACATTAAGCATGACTGGTACTTACACAAAAAGAAAAATTATAATTTTTGCTAAATGTCTCAAGTGTTAAACCAAGAAACTCAGCCATCATGCTGCAGAAATGGAGAAAAACCAGTCATAATAGTCAGGTTAAATCCAGAGAATGATTGCCTAGATGCAGGGTTTACTATAACTATGGAGTATTTGATCATGCTGGATTCATCCAAATTTTAAAAATCAAGCAGGGAAAAAAACTGTATGGAAATGCATTAAGTGGGAATAATCACGAAGAAAGATATATGGAAGATGGCAGACTCAAGATGGCTGTCAAGAAGAGTGGTAGTCCTTGTGGGTGATTAAGAATGAAATAGTGAAAGTGAAAGTGAAGTTGCTCAGTCGTGTCCAACTCTTTGCAACCCCATGGACTGTAGCCTACCAGGCTCCTCTGTTCATGGAAATTTCCAGGCAAGAGTCCTGGAGAGGGTTGCCATTTCCTTCTCCAAGATAACCCCAAAGAGTAAGTTAAGGTTCTTCCTCTCTCTGAATCCCAGGGCACTTATCAGAATGTATACCAGTTGAATAGGTCATCCCAGTGGCTTCAAATACAAAGATTCTTCATTACCCAAGTCCTTGACATCTTGGTAAATAGAAGTAAACTATCTATTAATGAACTAATTCCTTTAGAAAATGAATCCCCATGCAAATGTCTCCTGGTTAAGAACTGAATTTATACATGCACATTATGTTAATTTTTGTTCATTCTTTTAATGATTATTAATATTATAAACACCAAATAATACAGTATGCAAAGCTGTGCCTTGTGTATGTTAACCACTCATAAATGTTTTTCGTAATCCTGTATCAGTCTTTTGAATTCCAGGATCTGGTATCCAATGCATCTTTTGTATCTTTGTTTAGATTTTGTCATAAAAATTTGAAACTCATAATACTTTTCTTTCCAAGTCAATGCCACTTATCAACTCTGGCTCATGTTGGAAATCTAAGACTTTTACTTGACACTATCCTCTTTCTTTCAGGCCTCACATCCTAACCATCATAAAGATTTGCTCTTGCTAAAATATTTCAAATTTATATACATATTTCCTTACCACTACTATGCTACTCTCTTCCCTGAACATCTGCAGTAGGCTTGAATCAAACATTTCAGAGCCACCTTAAATCCTTCTCCCAAAACTTTCTCATCACAGATGACACATTAAAAACACAAATCTGACTGTATAAATCTCAGCCTCTTACTACCAGACTGTCCAAAGTCATATTTGCACTAGGATGAATACACTCATTATGAATAGCCAAACTCTTAATCTTCTCTTTTCCTAATCTTACCTTTAAACTTTTTTTCCTCCCCTCTTCCTATTCTTCTTTATGCTCCAAGCGCACAGGCCTTATACTTGCTACTAATAAACAATCTCTTTACTGCTTCAGAGCATTCTCATAAGAAATCTCTCACCCTTTCCTCACAAAATGTCCACGTGATATACTCAACATATTTTTTGTTCTGCCCTAACATTTAGTGTACCTTTTTTAGAAAAGGATTTTCTGATTATTTAATGTTTGTATGTCTCTCCTGTTATGGGTAACCTCTTCTCTTCCTATTCATATTTTTATTGATGATACTTACCACATCTTATAGTCATATAATATTTGTATAATGTATTAGTTTAAAATATTTTATCTGCTTAAAGTAGAAAACCTTCTAAAAGTGAATTAAAATATGAGGGCACTTAGAATTTGGTTAATAAGAGTCTAGAAGTGGTTGGTCCTAAGTTTAATTTGGTAACAGTGATATAAAGGCTCTGGAGCAGCATTCCTGCAATTCCATTGACCATTCCTTCAATTTCCACAGGAAGAATCGCAACCACAATTACAAACACTACGGCCACATATCAGCTATCCATATGCTAAGAAAGAAAATTATATTCTTCTCCTTACCAGGAAAGAAATAACTCTTTCCTTTTATATAAGAATCCTTCCCTTTACATCTTCATAGTAGAAACTGATCACATAACCATGTCAAGAGTAATCAATGGCAAAAAGGAATGAGAACACCTCAATTGGCCTAGTTCCAAACATGAGAGCATTCTACATAGGGACTTGTAAAAATGTCTACCTAGCCTTAGATAAAGGACAATAAAGAGAAGCAGAAGATATTAAGAAGAGTTGGCAAGAATACACAGAAGAAATATACAGAAAAGATCTTCATGACCTAGATAACCACGATGGTGTGATCACTCACCTGGCATGCTGCAGTGAACACTGGGGTACATGTGTCTCTTTCATATCTGGTTTCCTCAATGCATATGCCCAGCAGTGAGATTGCTGGGTCATATGGCAGTTCTATTTTCAGTTTTTTAAAAGAATCTCCATACTGTTCCCCATAGTGGCTGTACCAGTTTGCATTCCCACCAACAGTGTAAGACGGTTCCCTTTTCTCCATACTCTCTCCAGCATTTATTGTTTGTAGACTTTTTGATGGTGGCCATTCTGACTGGCATGAGATGATACCTCATTGTGGTTTTGATTTGCATTTCTCTAATAATGAGTGATGTTGAGCATCTTTTCATGTGTTTATTTGCCATCTGCATGTCTTCTTTGGAGAAATGTCTGCTTAGGTCTTTGGCCCACATTTTGATTGGGTTGTTCATTTTTCTGGTATTGAGCTGAATGAGCTACTTGTATATTTTGGAGATCAATTCTTTGTCAGTTGTTTCATTTGCTATTATCTTATCCCATTCTGAAGGCTATCTTTTCACCTTGCTTATAGTTTCCTTTGTTGTGCAAAAGCTTTTAACTTTAATTAGGTCTCATTTGTTTATTTTTGTTTTTATTTCCATTACTCTGGGAGGAGGGCCATAGAGGATCTTGGCTGTGAATTATGTCTGAGAATGTTCTGCCTATGTTTTCCTCAAAGAGTTTTATAATTTCTGGTTTTACATTTAGATCTTTAATTCATTTTGAGTTTATTTTTGTGTATGGTGTTAGACAGTGTTCTAGTTTCATTCTTTTACATGTGATTGACCAGTTTTCCCAGCACCACTTGTTAAAGAGATTGTCTTTTCTCCATTGTATATTCTTGCCTCCTTTGTCAAAGATAACGTGTCCATAGGTGTGTGGCTTTATCTCTGGGCTTTCTATTTTGTTCAATTGATCTATCTTTCTGTCTTTGTGCCTGTATCATACTGTCTTGATGACTGCAGCTTTGCAGTATAGTGTGAAGTCAGGAAGGTTGACTCTTCCAGTTCTAATCTTCTTTCTCAAGATTGCCTTGGCTATTCAAGGTTTTTTGTGTTTCCATGAAAATTGTAAAATTAGTTGTTCTAGTTCTGTGAAAAATACTGTTGGTAGCTTGATATGGATTGCATCGACTCTATAGATTGCTTTGAGTAGTATACTCATTTTCACTATATTGATTATTTTAATCCACAAACATGGTATATTTCTCCGTCTATTTGTGTCATCTTTGATTTCTTTCATCAGTGTTTTATGGTTTTCTATATATAGATCTTTTGTTTGTTTTTCTTGTTTGTTTAGGTACATTTATTCCTAACTATTCTATCCTTTTCATTGCAATGGTGAATGTGGTTGTCTCCTTAATTTTTCTCTCTGTTTTTTCATTGCTAGTGTATAGGAATGCAAGGGATTTCTGTGTATTAATTTTATATCCTGCAACTTCACTATATTCATTGATTAGCTCTAGTAATTTTCTGGTGGTATCTTTAGGGTTTTCTGTGTAGAGGATCCTGTCATCTGCAAACAGTAAGATTTTTACTTCTTTTCCAATCTGGATTCCTTTTATTTCTTTTTCTAGGAGCACCCCAATAAGTAAGGCAAATGTTAACAAGTATGAAAGGGGAAATTAACAGTAACACAATAATACTTGGTTACTTTAATACCCCACTCACACCTATGGATAGATCAACCAAACAGAAAATTCTTGAGGAAACACAAGCCTTGAATGATACAAAGGACGAATTAGACCTAATTGATATCTACAGGGCATTTCACCCAAAACAATGGATTTCACCTTTTTCTCAAGTGCACATGGAACATTCTGCAGGATAGATCACATCTTGGGCCACAAATCTAGCCTTGGTAAATTTTTTAAAATTGAAATAATTTCAAGCATCTTTTCTGATCATACTATGGTAAGATTTGATATCAACTGCAGGGGAAAAAAAACTATAAAAAACACAAACACATGGAGGCTAAACAACATGTTTCTGAATATGGATTTTTAGATATAAAATCTATCATCAAATATGTTTATAACCTAGTTCTGAATGCAATCTGATAAGCAGTAACTTTTTAAACTCTGTGGAAATTGTTGATTAGATGTAGACAAGATAGGGCCAGTGTCTGTGGTAAGTCACTTGAGACTACTCTCCCAAGTGAGAGTGATCCATTAGTCAGTACCAAATGGGCATTGCTTTTCAATAAGCTTCGTATTTACAATCTATACTATTAATCATTTACATTTTCCCATTTTTCTATAATTAAAAGTGATACATGTGATCATTTGACTTGCTGAAATGAAAATATATGCATTTTAGACCATTCCTTAGATACGCAAGTTTAGTAAAGTGACTGTAAATAAAAAGAGAAGGATATTTGGTAGGACCTGGTATTAGTGAATTTCTCTATTAGAGTTATACTTTACTAATTCTTCCAGAGATTAGTGTTAGATAATCTTAGCAATATATAGAATTCACCTCTTTAATATTGAGAGAGAGACAGAGGATTGCCTTCCCTCATGACTCTGATGGCAGAGAATCTGTCTGCAGTGCAGGAGGCCTGGGTTTGATCCTTGGGTCAGGAAGATCCCTTGGAGAATTGAATGGCAACTCACTCCAGTATTCTTGCCTGAAGAATCCCATGAACAACTGAGCAACTAACACTCACTTTCACTTTTCTTTCTTCTGATATAATTCCAAAACACTACCATTCTTAAAAATTATCAATAATGGCTTCACTGTAACATCTGTAAATTCTTTCAGAGTTCTAGAGTTTGAGAGCCTAGGTCTGGCAGTTTTAATCCATCATGAATTTATTAAAAATGTTTGCTTCACCTCCTTGCAAAGGAAGCAAAAACATTTTTTTTAATTTTTAAAAATTTATTTATTTTTTAATTGAAGGATAATTGCTTTACAGAATTGTGTGGCTGCTGCTGCTGCTAAGTCACTTCATTCGTGTCTGGCTCTGTGCAACCCCATAGACGGCTAGACGGCAGCCCACCAGACTCCCCCATCCCTGGGATTCTCCAGGCAAGAACACTGCAGTGGGTTGCCATTGCCTTCTCTGACAGAATTGTGTTGGCTTCTGCCAAATGTCAACATGAATCAACCATAGATATGCGTATGTCCCCTCCCTCTTGAACCTCCATACCCCACCTCTCTACCCATCCCATCCCTCTAGGTTGTTACAGAGTCCTGGTTCGAGTTCCCTGAGTCACAGAGCAAATTCTGATTAGCTATCTATTTTACATATGGTAAGGCAGTGGGGTGCCATTGGCACCCCACTCCAGTGCTCTTGCCTGGAAAATCCCATGGACGGAGGAGCCTGGTGGGCTACAGTCCATGGGGTCGCCAAGGGTCAGACACGACTGAGCGACTTCACTTTCACTTTTCACTTTCATGCATTGGAGAAGGAAATGGCAACCCACTCCAGTGTTCTTGCCTGGAGAATCCCAGGGACAGGGGAGCCTGGTGGGCTGCCGTCTGTGGGGTCACACAGAGTTGGACATGACTGAAGCGACTTAGCAGCAGCAGCAGCAGCAGCAGCAATGTTGACTAATGTTGACTAAAAGTGCGAAAGTAAAAGTGTTACTCAGTCATGTCTGGCTCTTGGCAACACCACGGACTGTAGCCCACCAGGCCCTTCAGTCCATGGAATGCTCTAGGCAAGAATACTGAAGTGGGTTGTGATGCCCTTCTCCAGGAGATCTGCCCAATCCAGGGATCAAAAGCAGGTCTCCCACATTGCAGGTGATTCTTTACCATTTGAGCCACAGGAGAAGCCCCAATGTTGACAAAATCTCCCCCTTTTAAAGACTGGGAGTGTTTCTCTGCAAAAAAAAAAAAAATCAATAGTATCTAAAAATCATGTGTCCTATTCTTCCTCACTTCACACACCATAAATAAATGCAAATCTAAACTGTCAGACTTCCCTTAATAAATGGCATTATAACAACATTGCCCATCACATTAAAATGCAAAGGCATTGTTTGTCTATGACCCTATTAATATTTTCCTTTTTCCTGATCTAGGAAAATATAGAAAAAAAATATCTGAAGAGGTAGAAACATACAACAGATTAAAAAAAGAAACAGATAAATAAGAAATGCAGCTTACCTATGCTTTACCTGACTGTGACCAAATTCAACCACTGCCAAAACAGTATATATGACTGAAAGTATACCATGCTATTCTATGGATTATAAGTATTTCTAAGATATTAATAGAATATAAAAACGAATTGCAGTGAGTTAGATGGAAGGGACATGAGAGTTCTTCACAATCTATTGCTCTGTTCATAATTAGCAATAATGGAGTTTGGGATGATAATTAAGCTCTAAACAGACTGGGGAGATGGAAAAAACTGGAATCAAAAGATACATTCCTAGCTCTACCTTTACCACTCAAGTGAAGTGACTGCAAGTCTCTCAGTAGTGTCCAACTCTTTCAGACCCCATGGACTGTCCATGGAATTCTCTAGGCCAGAATGCTGGAGTGGGTAGCCTTTCCCTGCTCCAGGAGGTCTTCCCAACCCAGGGACTGAACCCAGATCTCCCACATTGCAAGCAGATTCTTTACTAGATGAGCCGCAAGGAAAGCCCAAGAACACTGGAGTGAGACCATATCCCTTCTCCAGAGGATCTTCCCAACACAGGTATCAAACCAGGTTCTCCCACATTGCAGGTGGATTCCACTCAAACTTAAAGCTGAATGTAGCACTTTAAAGACCCTAGTCACTTTGTTTTCAAAATGTGAGCTCTATAAAAATAATTCTGTTTCCTCCTGTCTCTAAAATCTGATAATTCTAAATTCTCAGCTCCTTTCACATTTAGTTTTCTGATCTATTTGTTGGATTATATTGACTCTCTGAATAATAAAAAATGTAGCAGGTTAAATATCATGTATAAAAACAAAAATACATCCTGTTCCTGATTTCTTTTTTTTCCGTATTTGACCACTACCTATCTGAACTGATGAACTGAATTAATCTATGGTACCTAACACATTCTTGCCATCTTTATCAATCACCAAAGTTTGTTGTGCTAACTTTGAAATAGCTGTTGATAGTGTAGTTATTTCATCCAATTCTAACAAAAAGAATTTAATGAGTGTTTAAAGTATGTGTGATTATGCTATTTGAAAATTATACATTTTCCAAGATAAGGATTAAATACAAATCAAAGGAAGTCAATATTTCATTATGAATGGAAGTGATTATATGTAGTCGGCAAACTTTGAAGCTTTCTGCACTAGCATACTGAATAATCAGCAGTGTTGTTTTGTCATTATCAGTAGGGTTGCACTTTTGTAGCTTTTGAAATACTTGCTGTTTGCATAGTTGAAGGTAAAGAGGAAAGTTTGTTTTCCCACTAACACTTCATTGATTGTTTGCTCTTCATTGATAGTTTGTGACACTTTATCTCCCTGGCAGCTGGACTTTTTACCTGGCTTATATGGAGTGTTTTCATTAGAACCTAATTGATTTTGAAATTGATGAACGCAGTGCTAGTATGCCTCTTATAAACTATTTCCTACACGGAGTTTCTTTCTCCTAGTTATCAGAATAATTGCTCAGTATTTAAATGACAACATACTGAGAAACTCAAAAGTTACTTTGAACCAGTTCCGATGTGGTATTTATTCTTTATCTAAAGCAAAGATTTCCTACATCACTCCTTGCCAAGTTTTACCTCACAAGAGTTGATTATTAAAAGAAGTGATGAATGTTTATGTAATTCACTTTAGATATCAATGTCTTTACAAAATGGGAGACAATTTTAAAGCATGCAATTTAAAAACAGTGTCATGAAAACTTTGATGAGTTTCAGTTCACTATTTTTTGTTAAGTAATCTATAAAGTTTCTAGGTCTCTAACTCCACTCTAAATATTTTGTGTGTGTGTGCGTATTTTTTAAGACTGAACTGTTCCTCAGTGACTTTTCAACATTTAGACAGTATTTTTGGTTCTTTTCTTTATGAAAATGGTTTTAAAATCAAATTACAACTTGATATTAGGTGGTCAAACTCAGTATACTTACTGCCTATTGTAAGAAAAATACGGCATGTTTGAGAAAGCTCCAAGACTTAATGAGCTAAAGAAAGTCCTAAGTGAAATCCACTGGCCTATTGTTTTGTTGTCCATAGGATTTAATAACCATGTGGAAAGCATTGTTCAGTGTACTAGAGGGTGGCCCCTTCAGGTGAAATCTTAAATGTACTAGGAAAGCACAATGGGGACCTCCTCTTTCCATTCAATCTTAATCTCTTTCTTTCTGGGGCACTAAATTCATAGCTTCAAGTTGATTAAATTAAAAATTCAATTAAATACATATTTTTAAGTGGACACACTAGCTTTGGATGGAGCAACATCTTTGAATTATAATCAGTTTTCAGAAGTAATATTCATCTGATATAGCCTTTGCTATTTTCTCTAAGAAGCTGTTTAGTATGTTTTGAATCAGAAAATTTAATACACACTCCAGAGATCAAAGGACCAGTAGTTAAAAGCTAAATATGAATATTTAGTGTATTTTACACTAAATTTAGTGTAATTTCTCTGACTCAGTGTAATTTTCATTTTTCTGTTATATCGAGGATAAAAGACTATACAGAGTGTTATGTCCAAAGAAGCATCCTTTTATCATTTCTATATTTTTAAACTTTTCCCCAAACCAATTATTCTGTAATGCTTTGCCCTTATTATTCATTTTAAATCAAAGTCCACAATATGTAATTATTTCACAAAATTCTTCATTATAGGAAAACATCCTGCACTTCTAACATCAAGAAAGAAAGAAAGTGAAGTTGCTCAGTCGTGTCCGACTCTTTGCGACTCCATGAACTATAGCCCACCAGGCTCCTCCATCCATGGAATTTTCTAGGCAAGAGTACTGTTCTCCAGGGGATCTTCCCAACCCAGGGATCGAAACTGGGTCTCCTGCATTGTGGGCAGAGGCTTTACTGTCTGAGCCACCAGGGAATCCCTCTAATATCAAGAATTATGTTAAAAATAGACGAACATTATTTCTATCTGGACATCTGAAGTAATATATCAATACCTCCAAGAGGAAAAAAATACTCATAAAAACCTACTTGTCTGAGGTTGATATTCCCAGAACTGATAACATAAATTAAACCAAGGTTTTCAGATACTTAGATGAATAAACAACACTCGGAAATATATCCCCTACCAATCACTTCCATCTGGGAGATGGAAAGTTTCAGCTTTCATCACATCCTGTTAAGTGGCCCAGTTATTGAAAAGTCTAAAGTAGATGTACTACAAAGCTCACACCTTGAAATACATAGAATTTAGTCACTAGATGATCAAAAACTACAACTGGACTTTGCAATTTTAAGGACAAGAATTACGTCCTCTATTTGAATTCTTAGCACTTAGGATATTACTTGGGATTTTCTATGTGATCAATGATCAGTATACATTTATTATGTATGTTTTTGTCGAACTGGTAGCTTATTCCCATAAAGCTATAATACTAAAGCAGAATAAGAAAAAAGAGCTGGAGTACATGGAATTTCTCTGTGCTTGTGGGTGATTTAATTAGGTACAATATGCTATACTTTAAGACTTGGTTAAGTGATTAGTGCATATTTCTGTATTTATTCAACATCCTGAGAATCACAAATGTTTATTATCTTTCTGAACAATAAAGAGGGGTACATCTGCTAACTTTTGAGTTACTGAGAGATCTATACCATCTTGTGGATTAGTTTTCAATGACATCAAATACTGTCATCAGTTGGTTTTATAAAAATGAACTGAAAGTCAGAGAGTGATATTCACTTATAAATTAGTTTTTTGGTTCTGAGTATTCAGTTCAGTTCAGTTCAGTCCCTCAGTCATGTCCGACTCTTTGCGACCTCATGAACCGCAGCATGCCAGGCCTCCCTGTCCATCACCAACTGCCGGAGTCTACCCAAACCCCTGTCCATTGAGTCAGTGATGTCATCCAGCCATCTTATCCTCTGTCATCCCCTTCTCCTCCTGCCCTCAATTTCCACATCATCAGGGTCTTTTCAAATGAGTCTGCTCTTTGCATCAGGTGGCCAAAGTATTGGAGTTTCAGCTTCAACATCAGTCCTTCCAATGAATATCCAGGACTGATCTGCTTTAGGATGGACTGATTGGATCTCCTTGCAGTCCAAGGGACGCAGAAGAGTCTTCTCCAACACCACAGTTCAAAAGCATCAATTCTTCGGTGCTCAGCTTTCCTTATAGTCCAACTCTCACATCCATACATGACCACTGGAAAAACCATAGCCTTGACTAGACAGACCTTTGTTGACAAAGTAATGTCTCTGCTTTTGAATATGCTATCTAGGTTGGTCATGACTTTCCTTCCAAGGAGTAAGCATCCTTTAATTTCATGGCTACAATCACTGTCTGTGGTGATCTTGGAGCCCAAAAAACTAAAGTCAGCAACTGTTTCCACTGTTTCCCCATCTATTTGCCATGAAGTAATAGGACCAGATGCCATGATCTTAATTTTTTAAATGTTGAGCTTTAAGCCAAATTTTTCACTCTCTTCTTTCACTTTCATCAAGATGCTCTTTAGTTCTTCCTCACTTTCTGCCATAAGAGTGGTGTCATCTGCATATCTGAGTATTCAGGCATCCTAAAAAGATATGATTTATGACACTTTACTTCATGTACAGGGAATAAAGATGTCCTTTTAGCTACAAAGAATGGAGTATTTAAAAGTTATCTAGGCAAGATTATTTAAAGGAGATTTAATTGAAATTTATTATTAGTATTTATAGTTTAAAATTCCTATGTTCATAATACTTAAAATAAATGATTATTAACAACAGCCCCACTCAGAAAAAAATGAAAATTCTATTTATTACAATAATTTTTAAACATCCTCTTTTATTGTTATTGCTACCCAAAAACTCTTCTCATAAAAATTCAACCGAGCTTTTATTTTCTATTCTCTTCTTATTTTCTCTCACATATTCTCAGAGCAGGTGAAATATTGCTATTCCTTCAAAACAAACATTGATAGAATCTTCTCTGTCTTAATTTTAAAAGAAGTTTTTACAGAAATTTCTTGATTATAAAGAGAACATGCACAATGTATTATTTTTAGCTTTCTTAAACATTGCTGGTGTTTAAGAATTTTGGTTGTTAACTTATACATCTTCAAAATATGATTTAGTTTAAAAATTACCTAAACTTTTATTTTCTAAGTAAATGCATTGTATCCTAAAATGAGTATACGTGTCCTATGCCTCTTGTTGTTGTTCAGTCTCTCTGTTATATCCGAAACTGCAAATCCATGGACTGCAACATGCCAGGCTTCCCTGTCCTTCACCATCTCCAAGAGCTTGCTCAAACTCATATCCATTGAGCTGGTGATGCCATCCAACCATCTCATCATCTGTTGTCCCCTTCTCCTCCTGCCTTCAATCTTTCCCAGCATCAGGGTCTTTTCTAATGAGTCGGCTCTTCACATCAGGTGACCAAAGTATTGGAACTTCAGCTTCAGCATCAATCCTTCCATTGAATATTCAGGACTGACTTTCTTTAGGTTTTACTGGTTTAATCTCCTTGCAGTCCAAGGTATGCTCAAGAGTCTTCTCCAACACCACAGTTCAAAAGCATCAATTCTTCAGCACTCAGCCTTCTTCATGATCGAACTCTCACATCCATACATGACTACTGAAAAAAACCTTAGCTTTGACTATATGGACCTTTGTCAGCAAAGTAATGTCTCTGCTTTTTATTATGTGAAGTTTGTCATAGCTTTTCTTCCAAAGAGCAAGCGTTTTTTCATTTCATGGCTGCTGTCAGCATCTGCACAGATTTTGAAACTCAAGAAAATAAAGTCTGTCACTGTTTCCATTGTTTCTCCATCTCTTTGCCATGAAGTTATGGGACCAGATGTCATAATCTGTTTTTGAATGGTTCCATGCCTGTTACAAAAGCAATTTAAAATTTTATATGTTTGCAAAAAGTATATCTGTCTCCTCTCTCTTTTTCTCCTTCTTTCTCTCCCTTAGATACACACACACCCCCCTACATATTAAGGCTAAATTTCATCATGGAAAGCAAATTAATAAATATCACACCCAAAAACACACAGGGTTGATTTCAATATCTTAGACATACTGAATGGTAAATCAAAATACTTGTTGATTAGAACTGTACAAAATATTTTAGTCTTTCATATATTTAAATCAATCTTAGTGAAAAATAATTTACAGATTATCATAAATATATATTTTTATATACTATGTATATTATAATACTATGATTATACATATGTAGTGAAAATATACCCACAATATGAACTTGTGCACATGTAAGCTAACCTGTACATCAAAGGATAGAGACAATCAAGAGATTTCATGTACAGAGAATATTTTTAATGAACATTGCTGGAATGCTTCCCATTCTCACTTCCTGTCAATCAGAGTTGAATGAAGATAAAATTTGAGTAGTGCTAGATAATATTTTGAAACTTCACAAACGCCATATCACTAAAATTCCACCTATGACCTTTGTTATATTGTATGAGAAATACTTAGAAAAAGAAATCTCTTTTTTCCCACTGTTTCAAAATGTTTTATTTTTGTAAACTTTTACTTTATATTAGAATATAGCCAATTAACAATGCTGTGATAGTTTCAGGTACACAGCAAAGCGACCCAACCTTATATATACATGTTTCCATTCATCCCCAAACTCCTCTCTCATCCAGGCTGCCACATGACATTGAGCAGAGTTCCTTTGCTGTACAGTAGGTCCTTGTTGATTATTGATTTTAAATATAGCAGTGTGTACATGTTGATCCTAAACTCTGTAGCTATCTTTTCCCTCACCCTTTCCCTGTGATAACCATAAGTTTGTTCTCCAAGTCTACGAGTCTGTTTGTGTTTTATAAGTAAGTTCATTTTTAAAGAAATCTATTTTTAATGAGAAATTTATTTTATAAATCTTCTCTCCAATATATAAATAAGATGTGGCTACTGTTACAGTATGCATATTATATCTCATCATAATATGCAGCAGGACATTACAGGGTCAAGAAGAGAAAATTCTTCAGTAAGACATGGGCGTGTGTGTTAAGTAACCAGTCGTGTCCAACTTTTTGCAGTCCTATTGACTAAGTCTGCTAGTCTCCTCTGTCCATGAGTTTCTCCAGGCAAGGGTACTGGGCCGGGTTGCCACGCCCTCCTCCAGGGGATCGTCCCCACCCAGGGATTGAAGCATAGTCTCCTGCATCTACCTGCACTGGCAGGAGGGTTCTTTACAGTTAGTGCCATTAGAGAAATGCAAATCAAAACCACAATGAGGTACCATTTCATGGCAGTCAGAATGGCTGAGATCCAAAAGTCTACAAGCAATAAATGCTGGAGAGGGTGTGGAGAAAAGGGAACTCTCTTACGCTGTTGGTGGGAATGTAAACTAGTACAGCCACTATAAAGCACAGTGTGGAAATGCCTTAAAAAACTGGAACTAGAACTGCCTTATGACCTAGCAATCCCACTGCTGGGCATACACACTGAGGAAATCAGAATTGAAAGAGACACGTGTACACCAATGTTCATCACAGCACTGTTTATAATAGCCAGGACATGGAAGCAACCTAGATGTCCATTGGCAGATGAATGGATAAGAAAGCTGTGGTACATATACGCAATGGAGTATTACTCAGCCATTAAAAAGAATACATTTGAATCAGTTCTAATGAGATGGATGAAACTGGAGCCAATTATACAGAGTGAAGTAAGCCAGAAAGAAAAACACCAATACAGTATACTAATGCATATACATGGAATTTAGAAAGATGGTAATGATAACCCTGTATGTGAGACAGCAAAAGAGACACAGATGTATAGAACAGTCTTTTGGACTCTGTGGGAGAGGGAGAGGGTGAGGGTGGGATGATTTGGGAGAATGGCATTGAAACATGTATAATATCATATATGACAAGACTCGCCAGTCCAGGTTCAATGCATGATACTGGATGCTTGGGGCTGGTGCACTGGGATGACCCAGAGGGATGGTACGGGGAGGGAGAGGGGTGGGGGGTTCAGCATGGGGAACACGTGTATACCTGTGGTGGATTCATGTTGATGTATGGCAAAACCAATACAATATTGTAAAGTAATTAGCCTCCAATTAAAACAAATACATTTATATTTAGAAAAAGACATATGTAAGTTCATTAAGCCCTCATTAAGACATAAGTTCAAATGTAGCTTATTTTAAATATTAATATTTCTGATACTTGAGCTCCATTTCTTTTATTATTGTTGCTCCAGAGCTGTGTGGATTATTAAAGAGGGTGAGTCAGTATTAGATTCCCCAACTCCCAACTTTTATTGTTCAAAATTTTTTTGTATTCTCTTAGAAATTTGCTCACAAGAGATACTTTACTTTTCTAATAGGATACATTCTCAGATCTGGGAAAGATTTTAGTGAACACACTATTCACTCCTTCAGGAAAAGAAAAAGGAAAATTAGTCCAGGAAGGTTGGAAAATATAAAGGATGATACAAGAAGGTAGTCAAATACCTTGAAACAGAGTAATTGTAATACTTCATCTTACTTTTAGATATTTTTTCCCACAATACCAAATGTGTTCTAAGCCTTATTAGATGTTCAAATGATTTCCTTTGTGAAAAGTTAAAATAAATAGTTAATTTAAATTAATAATCTTTTCTTTTCCTTCTTGCCTTTTCGATCCCTGGGTTGGGAAGATTTCCTGGAGAAGGCAACCCATCCAGTATTCTTGCCTGGAGAATCCCATGGACAGAGGAACCTGGCAGGCTACAGTCCATGGGATCACAAAGAGTCGGACATGACTGAGCGACTTCACTTTCTTGTTTCCCTGCCTATCAGACATTGTCACTGAGGCCTCAATGTTTAGGGTCTTTTTTCCTAAAATTAAAGCATTCTGACATCAGAATTTATATAAACTTCTACTGAACATTTCTTAAATGTATTTACTTTCATTCAAATTAAGGTGATATTTAAAAGTACTACTTAAATTTTTGAAAATTAAAACAACTTTTAATATTAGGATTGAAATTTTTTTTAATTAATGGACTTTATTTTATAGAGCAGTTTGAACCTTACAGAAAAATTGAGTAGGAAATACAAAAACTGTAAACTCACTCTCCATGCCCCTCACTACAGTTTCCTCTATTATGAACCTATTGAATCTGTGTAAGTCACTCAGTCATGTCCAGCTCTTTGTGATCCCATGAACTGTAGCCCACCAGGTTCCTTTGTCCATGGGATTCTCCAGGCAAGAATACTGGTTGCCATGCCCTCCTCCAGGGCATCTTCCTGACCCAGGGATCGAACCCGAGAATTCCTGCATCTTGTCTTCTGCACTGTCAGGCAGTTTCTTTACTGCTAGCGCCACCTGGGAAGCCCTTGAATCGGTACATTTGTTATAACGGATCAACTGATATTGATGTATTGTTATTAACTTAAAGTCTGATGTTTACATTAGAGCTCATTATTCATACTTCTAGTTTTATGGATTCCTCCAAATGCATCATATCACATATCCACCATTATCATACTATAGTCTCAACAACATATTTTTGCATCACTAAGACTTCCCTGTATTCCACAGCCTTCTCTCCATCCTCTGGCAATCACTGATTTCTTTTTTTTTCCATACTGTCTCTACAGCCTGCCTTTTCCAAAATGTTATGTAGTTGAAACCATTATGTCTAGTCTCTTGGGGTGAGGTTATTTCAAATAGCAATAAGAATAGCCTTAAAGTTCCTCTACGTCTTCTTGTGATTTGATAGCTTGTTTACTTCTGTTGCCCAGTACTTGCCATTTTATGGATGTACCCCAGTATTTTATTCATTCGCCCACTGAAGACTATTCTGCTTACTTCTGATTTTGTTGTGAATAAGGCTGTTACAAACAGTTGTGTGCAAGTTTTGGTGTGGACATAAGTTTTCAACTCCTTTGGGCAAATACTTATGAAGGCAATTGCAAGATGGTGTGGTAGACTGCTCAGCTTTGTTAAGAAACTGGCAGGATTCTTTTCATAGTCTGTACCATTTTTCATTCTCACTAGCAGTGAATGAGGCTCCTCCACATCTTCATCAGCATTTGATATTGTCAGTGTTTGGGATTTTAGTCCTTCTCAAAGGTATGCGGTGGTGCAGTGGTAAAGAATCTGCCTGCCAATACAAGAGATGTAAAAGACACGGGTTCAATCTCTCAGTTGGGAAGATCCCCTGGAGTAGGAAATGGCTTCAGTATCCTTACCTGGAAAATTCCATAAACAGAGGAGCTTGGCAGGCCACAGTCTATGGGGTCGCAAATACTGTGCTCACATGACTGAGAACTGCACACACATAGATATGCAGTGATATCTCTTACTGTTTTCTTTTGAAAATCCCTAATCACATATGATGTTAACCCTCTTTTTATATGTTTGTTGTCAATTGTATATCTTCTTATTGAGATGTTTGTTCAGAGACCAAAATAGTATGCTTCATGAAAAAAAATTGTTAAATCAAACTTTTTTAAAATTAAACACTCCTGCTTTGTGAAAGGCACTGTTAAAAGAATGCATATACAAGCTCCAGATTTGGAGAAAATTTGACAAAACACAAATCTGATAAAGGAATTCTATCCAAAATATACAACAGACTCTTTAAAACTCACAATAGGGAAACAACTTAATTAAAAGGTGGATAAAACATCTGAACAAACAATTTTTGAATAGAAATAGCCATTCTGTACTTGTAAATATAAAATTGATTATATAATTTCACACAAGTACAAACTTACTTAGTTTGACACATTTATCAGTCCTTAATTTTAAAAAGATTGTTTTCCAGCTAATAGCAAATGAAATGAACCTCTCAAAGTTATTTAACTAAAAAAAGTAACTCTAACACAGCATTAATAAAAGCTAGAAAAAAACGCCTTAGTATATATTATTATCAACATGGATTAAAAGCAAAAGGATATTGGTGATTTTAAAATTATTTTTAAATAGCAGCTTTATTGAGATATTCACCTATCATAAAATCCATTCTTTTAAAGTGTGTGATTCAGTGACTTTCAACATACTTACAGAATTATGCAACATCACTATTTAATTTTAGGACATTTAACTACCTCCAACCTGCCCCCAACCCCCACCCCGCCACACACACACAAAACATATCCATTAGCAGATACTCCCTGCCTACTTTCTCCTAGTCTCTATGGACCTAACAG
This sequence comes from Ovis canadensis, assembly GCF_042477335.2. Classification (NCBI taxonomy): domain Eukaryota; kingdom Metazoa; phylum Chordata; class Mammalia; order Artiodactyla; family Bovidae; genus Ovis; species Ovis canadensis. The sequence goes on from NC_091260.1 coordinate 39,979,002, forward strand.
AAACAGAAGATATTAAGAAGAGGTGGCAAAAATACACAGAAGAACTCTACAAAAAAGATCTTCAAGAACCAGATAACCAAGATGGTGTGATTATTCACCTAGAGCCAGACATCCTGGAATGTGAAATCAAGTGGGGCCTAAGGAAGCAACACTATCAACAAAGCTAGTGGAGGTGAAGGAATTCCAGTTGAGCTATTTCAAATCCTGGAAGATGATGCTGTGAAAGTGCTGCACTCAATATGCCAGCAAATTTGGAAAATTCAGCAGTGGCCACAGGACTGAAAAGGTCGGTTTTCATTCCAATCCCAAAGAAAGGGAATGCCAACAAATGTTCAAGCTACTACACAGTTGCACTCATCTCACACGCTAGCACAGTAAAACTCAAAATTCTCCAGGTGAGGTTTCAACAGTACGTGAACTGAGAACTACCAGATATTCAAGCTGTATTTAGAAAATGCAGAGGAACCAGAGATCAAATTGTCAACATCTGTTGGATCATAGAAAATGCAAGAGTTCCAGGAAAACATCTACTGCTTTGTTGACTACACCGAAGCCTTTGACTGTATGGATCACAACAAACTGTGGAAAATTCTTAGAGATGGGAATATCAGGCCATCTGACCTGCCTCCTGAGAAACCTGTATGCAAGTCAAGAAGCAAATGTAAGAATTAAAGATTTTAAAATTTAAAAAAAAAAAAATTTAAAAAAAAAAGGTAGAACTGGACATGGAACAACACACTGGTTCCAAATTTGGAGAGGACTATGTCAAGGTTGTATACTATCACCTTGTTTATTTAACTTATATTCAGAATACATCATGTAAAGTGCTGGGCTGGATGAAGCACAAGCTGGAATCAAGATTGCCGGGAGAAATATCAATGGCCTCGGATATGCAGATGATATCACTCTTATGTCTGAAAGCGAAGAGGATCTAAAGAGCCTCTCAATGAAAGTCAAAGAAGAGAGTGATTAAGTTAGCTTAAAACTCAACATTCAAAAAATTAAGATCATGGCATCCAGTTCCATCACTTCATGACAAATAGATGGGGGAAACAATGGAAACAGTGAGAGACTTAATTTTCTTGGGCTCCAAAATCACTGCAGATGGTGAATGCAGCTTTGAAGTTAAAAGACCCTTGCTCCTTGGAATAAAAGCTATGATAAACCTAGACAGCATATTAAAAAGCAGAGACTTTACTGACAAATGTCCCTCTAGTCAAAGCTATGGTTTTTCCAGTAGTCATGCATGGATGTGAGAGTTGGTCTATAAAGAAAATTGCATGCCGAAGAATTGATACTTTTGAATTGTGGCTTTGGAGAAGACTCTTGAGAGTCCCCTGGACTGCAAGAAGATCAAATCAGTCAAACCTAAAGAAAATCAGTCCTGAATATTAAATGGAAGGACTGAGGCTAAAGCTGAAACTCCAGTACTTTGGCTACCTGATGCGAAGAACTGACTTATTGGGAAAGACCTTGATGCTGGGAAAGATTGAAGGCAGGAGGAGGAGAAGGGGACGGTAAAGGATGAGATGGTTTGATTGCATCACTGACTTGATGGATGTGAGCTCGAGCAAGTTCCAGGAGTTGGTGATGGACAGGGAAGCCTGACATGCTGCAGTGCATAGGGTTGCAAAGAGTAGGACACAACTGAGTGACTGAATTAAACTAAACTGATTAGCAGCCACTCCCTATTTACTTTCTCCTGTTCTGTGACAACCACTAATGTTTTTTTCTGTCTCTATAAATTTGCTCATTCCAGAAAATTCATATAAATGGAATTTAGACCATGTGGTCTTTAATGACTGGCTTCTTTCACTTATAGTGTTTTGAAGTTCATTTATGTTGAAATATGTATAATTGCTTCTTTCTACTCCCAAATAATATTCCATTTTTTTTCATTTATCATTGACTTAGAAAATATTTCGTACTCTCATGCAAGATATCTATTTTTTACTTATTTACTGTGTATACAAATTTCGCTTCAGATAGTTGGCAATTTATTAAAAAGAAATATCAGTTAATTTTAAAATTGGAAGTATTGTTTTAAAGTCCAGTGACTCTTTCATGGGATAAAAAACAGTTTTATTAATATTTTTATATATATTAAAGATACAGCATGTACCATGCAAGGGCCCAACAAGCCTTCTTTTATACAATTTACAGAAAGATATCACATGAGAAATCACACGCAAAATGTGTCATATCTATGGTTATATACATGACTGGTGAAAATAAGGGTTTGCCTGATGACTCAGATGTTACAGAATCTTCTTTAGTCAGGAAGATCCCCTGGAGAAGGATATGGCAATTATCACAAAAATGTTGAAATTATTTTTAAATAATAAATGTGGTAAAAGCATAAGTTTATTAAAATTATTAAACATATTTTATAAAGTATTGAATTTTATGGAAATAAATATTAAATATATTTAAATATACTATGACTGTACACATATATATTTTAATATGTAGATACAGTTTTATGTTTTCTCTAATCTTTAGAGAGTTTGTTAGGAAATCTTATGCACTAACTTAATAACTTGTCTGGGTAATTTGAGTGCTATTCTGAAATACAAATGTGATTTTAAATGCTATACATGTAATCATTTTAGTAGATTAGAAACATTTACTTGACCAATCTAAGTAAAATAATTTTAATGCATTTAATATACTTAAACTGCCTATTTCCCTCAGTCTTTATCCATTAATGAAAAATATAAATTCCAAAGAGAATAAAGGTGATATGAGATTTATACTAAAGCTGATCTTGGCATTTATAAGAAAAGTCACATAGTTATACAGAAATGGGCTTTGTTGAGAACAAACTATAAACTATTAATTCTTCCCCAATGGACTTCTATCTTCGATCGTGTTGCCGTTATGTTGATTTGACACATTTACGTTTTTATAGGTTTTTATTGGGTTAATATTTGCTAATGATTCTAGATTATTTTAGGGAATTTAACATTGAGAAATCTTATTACTGCTGTGTTATGCAGCTCCCTTGATGTGACGATAACTCACCTACATTATGAAAATATGTTATCCTAAATCAATAGATAGCAGATTAACCTTTAGCATTTACATAATTATAACTAGTTAGCCACCACTTCTAGCGATCAGCTTCTAGTGATCAATCAATGTTCAACAAGGTTGAACATTCACCTTGTTTTATCTTTGTCTGTAATTTTAGCACTAGAAAAAAGAAACCACAGTATAATTTGTACACAGTACAACAAACCATTAGTGTTTTGTAGATAAAGTGAAAAAGGCTGATTATCAGAACTTTGAAATCTAAAATCTGAAAATCATGTGTTTTGTATGGTCTTTATAATACAGACTTTCTCCTCTCAGAGAAAAGTAATTTAATTTTGTTGGTTGTTGTTGGTTAGTCCCTAAGTCATGTTCTGACTCTTTGCAACCCCATGAACTGTAGCTCATCAGATTCCTCTTCCCATGGGATTTTCCAGGCAACAATAATGGAATAGGTTGCCATTTCTTCTCTAGGAGATTTTCCCCACTCAGGGATTGAACCCTGCTTGACAGCAGGATTCTTTACTGCTCAACCACCTATAGATCCTTTATTGTTTGACTAACAAAGTAATTTTATTGCAATAATTTAAATAGGAAAAATTTTCTGACATAGAAGACTAAATTCCTTATGAGTTCAGTTCAGTTTAGTTGCTCAGTCATGTCCAACTCTTTGCGAGTGCATGAACTGCAGCACGCCAGGTCTCCCTGTCCATCACCAATTCCCGGAGTCCACCCAAACCCATGTCCATTTAGTTGATGATGCCATCCAGCAATCTCAGCCTCTGTTGTCCCCTTCTCCTCCTGCCCTCAATCTTTCCCAGCATCAGGGTCTTTTCAAATTTTTGCATCAGGTGGCTAAAGTATTGGAGTTTCAGCTTCAACATCAGTCCTACCAATGAACACCCAGGACTTATCTCCTTTAGGATGGATTGGTTGGATCTCTGTGCAGTCCAAGGGACTCTCAAAAGTCTTCTCTAACACCACAGTTCAAAATCATCAATTCTTTGGCTCTCAGTTTTCTTTATAGTTCAACTCTCACATCCATACATGACCACTGGAAAAACCATAGCTTTGACTAGAGGACCTTTGTTGGCAAAGTAATGTCTCTGCTCTTCAATATGCTGTCTAGGCTGGCCATAACTTTCCTTCCAAGGAGTAAGCACCTTTTATTCCTTATGAAATTCCTTATGAAAAAAATTGTAAATAACTTACTGAAGATCAGTTATTATTATAAAGGTCTACATAAATCAAGATACTTCTAAAAACAATTGCATAAAATAATCATTGATATTGAAGTCCAAAAGACATTTGCCAGGAGTGGGAAGAGATCTACCTAATACTTTATATCAGAACAATCCTTGATAAATCCATGGACCTTCAGAAAAAGTTACCTTAGTCAGTAATGACTCCTAGACAATATATTGATGATGGATGTATTGAGTCCCCTTTCTGGGGACTTCCCTTGTGGCTCAGCTAGTAAAGAATCCACCTGCAATGCAAGAGACTTGGGTTTGATCCCTGGGTTGGGAAAATCCCCTGGAGAAGGGAAAGGCTACCCACTCCAGTATTCTGGCCTGCAGAATTCCATGGACTGTATAGTCAGTAATGACTCCTAGACAATGTACTGCTGTAAAACAAACATCTAAAAATATATTGAATATCAAAAATCTACAATAGATTCTAAATTCTGTGTCCCAACATTCCTTTACATGTCTATAGATTTTTGAATTACATTCATATTCTCCTAGTATCAAGTCTTAATTTGAAATCATTTTAGACATCCATATTTTCATTATAATTACATGAATGATATTTAATTGAATGTATATACAGGTTCAATTAGTCAATTAAATTTTGGTTATGATTGACTTCTGCAATCAAGATATGTGGGAAATCCCAACAGTGGTAAGCATAGAAACTAAAATTATTGACTAAAGATCAAGCATATGACTCAATGGGTAAATGGGGAGTCATTCACAATAGAAGAGAATAATAACATTCATATGAAGAAATAGCTCATTTTACCACAATCAAGAGTCAAAGGGAAAATCATCAGCTTCTTATTAGAAAAGAGAACAGGAAACTCCGACTGAAAGGACAGAATACATCAATGTATTACATGTTTCAGTCTCTTCTGGTAATAATGTTACTGAAGAAGGCTGAGTGCCAAAGAATTGATGCTTTTAAACTGTGGTGTTGGAGAAGACTCTTGAGAGTCCCTTGGACTGCAAGGAGATCCAACCAGTCCATTCTAAAGGAGATCAGTCCTGGGTGTTCTTTGGAAGGAATGATGCTAAGGCTGAAACTCCAGTACTTTGGCCACATCATGCGAAGAGTTGACGCACTGGGAAAGACTCTGATGCTGGGAGGGATTGGGGGCAGGAGGAGAAGGTGATGACAGAGGATGGGATGGCTGGATGGCATCACTGACTCGATGGACGTGAGTCTGAGTGAACTCCGGGAGTTGGTGATGGACAGGGAGGCCTGGCGTGCTGCAATTCACGGGGTCGGAAAGAGTTGGACGCGACTGAGCGACTGGACCGAACTGAACTGAACTGAAGCTTACTGAAACAGAGTAGAGAAAGAAGCTGGGTAATGGGTTTTTATTCAGCAAATCAATCAAGTATGTGTCAATATTTAGTTTCTATGCTTACCACAGTTGGGATTTCCCACATATCTTCCACTTTTGTGAAGATCACTTTTATCATATAGCAAAAAGTCAATGATTATATTTTTTAGCTATTAGATTTAATATGATTTTAGATTTTTATACTAATTTAAAATTTATATTCAAATAATATTTTAAATTAAAAAATCAGTTAAGTTACTATCCCAATAGAGATGAAAAAATACAACTATTTTAAAATGAAAATATGCATGTTTCATTTGTTAAGATAATTTAAATATATGAAAAAATTATACAAATGTGAATATTTTAGAGCATAACAACAAATTAAGAGATTGTCTAAAATTTATTCTATATGATTAATTTCCCATTTACCTAAATTATGTTTTCTTTGTGTAATGTTCTATAAAGTTATACAAATGGACTAATGTACATTTCTTGATTTTGTTAAGACATCATTTACAAATTAAAATTGTATTCCAAATACTTAGTTCCAATACACAGATATTTTTCTGACAACAAATAATGAAATAGGTTACAGATCAAAATTAAATTATACCCATTCCATTCAAGTCCACAATAACTTTATCAAAAGATTTACCAAATGTGAAACTGTTTTTCTTATGAGAGATAATCCAGTAAAAGTGCATTGATATATTTATAGTCAATTTTTTAAATAAAGAATTCTCAGATTCCTAAATCTCTTACTTAGTTTTCCTTTTTATAATTTGCCCTTTCAGAATTCCTAACAGTTTGTTATCTTTCGATTTTACATTAGCATGGAAATTGAATCAAGAGAAATAATTTAAAGTAGAAATTATATAACTAGAATGACAAGTAGCTTTTCTTTTCTACAATTAAAAAAAGGTTATAAGCATGACCTACCACATAATATTTGTCCTGATTAAATGTATCATTTCAGTTTATTCAACTTTTGCAAAATCAATTATGGTCATTTTCTATCAGCTGTTTTCCACCCTATTTTTATTTATAGTTTAAATATTTTATAGAATTTTGTTACTACACAAACATGAGTGTAATTAATTAAGTAAAGTTCTTTGAAAATAGATTTCTGGCAGGTACAAGCAGACCTTCAATTTGAAAAGCACACTTGAACAATAATTATAAATAATAGTTTAGTGTCCCAGAGGGTCTTGTCAGGGCAATCATTTATCTGTGTAAGAGTCTGTCATAAATTTTGAATGAAAACCGAGGCACCAAATGTCTGGCTTAAATACTGACTTCTCTGAAGCTGTAAAGAGATGTCTCCTGAATTCAGTTGCTTTTCTTCTATTTGGCTTTCATACTCTGCTTCCCCTTCATGTGACTGTCTCAAGCAGACAAAGGATAATAGGTGCTACACTTCGAGAGCACAAGTGACAGACATTAGGACCTCTCAACCGTGCGTCTTGTGGTCTGGGGCATCCAGGGTACTGCAGGTGGGGATACACAAGGCTGAGGAACATCTGCTTTGCCCTGATGAGAGCTGATGATAGCGCTCTGTGTTATCCTGTAACAAGCCTACCATTTTTTTTAAAAAGGTTGGAGACATTTCTATCACAAATAGAGCTAATATGCCAGCAGAAGAGAGCATAGCCCATCTGTGCGCGAAGAGCTACCCAGTCAAATAAAATCTTATTTTCCTTTCATGTGATCCACAAAGATGAAGGGCAAAAGTGTTATATTGGATAACACAAAAAAGATAGAAATAATACAAAACTGATATATGCTCGATAGCACTACACTGTCACTTCCTAGAATGTGTATTAAACACCTCATTTCAGCTAGGCATGGACTGAGCTTTCACTAAAGAGCCACTGCGACCTGGTCTGTTGTAAATATTATGCTTTATGAATTGATTAGCAGGAGAGATTTATCTCAGGAATTTAAATCAATATGTTGGCTTTCTGAATGTTGTCACATTTTGGCATATTAATCTTATAAATGTTAGGGTTTATTATTCGTAACCCATGCAAATTTCCCTTTCTCAATAGACTACAGCATTTTTGAGGCTGGAAAGGTGTTTTAGAAATCTCTGGTCACTAACATTTACGCTTGACAATAAATGTTTCCTAAATTAATCTAATAATCATAGAAGAAATTGCTCATATTTCTCAGTGACTATTTTGTTCATCAGAAAGTTAATGCAAATAACCTTGAATGTGAACCTGAAAAGATTTTATTTTACTGAAAAACTGAAGGCAAAATTTATTAAAGATTTAATTTTATTGAAATATGACACTTCTTTAGTGTTCTTGTTACAGCTAACTTGGGTTTCTGTAAGAGGCTTGATATTTGAGTCAGAATGTCCTGATCATCTACGGCAGCTTCCAAAAATATGAGAACTGCTCTTATCAAAACTGACATTGTAAAGAATTCTGTGAGTTCTTTGATATTCCAATGACCATTGGCAAGTGCTGTTTTAGCTATCTTGCACATTGATAGGAGAAGGAAATGGCAACTCATTCCAGTGTTCTTGCCTGGAGAATCCCAGGGATGGGGGAGCCTGGTGGGCTGCCATCTATGGGGTCACACAGAGTTGGACACGACTGAAGTGACTTAGCAGCAGCAGCAGCAGCACATTGATAAAGAACTGAAAATGAGGACTAAAGAATTTTTCTAAATTGATGAAAACAGAAACTCATTATAGATTTTCAAACTATATTCATATTTTAATACTCAAAAGAGGATATTTATAGATTTTAAGTTAAGGTAGCATAGCAGTATCTTTTTTTTTTCATTGTCCAACATATTTTTTCTCATACTAAAACTTCAAAGAGATTGTATTCTTTCAATATTAACATTGAGTAATTAGGTTCAGCTGATATTTTTATACAGGATAGATTTTTAGAATTGTTTTAAGTTACAATATCTTTTTGTTTTATTTTTAATCACTTTTAATATTTTAAATCAAAGTTCCAAAAAGCAGATCTTAATTTTTGGAGGGGGTTTCAAGGGAGGTACCAATTTTGAATATTTCTATGTCTTTGCACATATTCAAATGACACAATCTGAAATGTATTCTCCGAGCCTTTAAAGCCAATTATGAATCAGGGAAGCCTGCCTCTTCCTCCTGACCAAGAGGAAGTCACCCAAGCGCAATATTCTATCTCCTTAGAGAGTAATTTTTCCTTAATGGGTTTTACTTCAGTGACTCATACTGATTATGTAAGATGCAACACAATTAAATAGGCTTTGCACGCATGTACATGTGTATCTGGAACAATGCAACGACATTTGCAGTTGCTTCTTTAAATAGCTTTAAATAAAGGAACAAGCAACAGCATAGAGATTACAGAGAGCCACTTGAGTGGAGAAGAGCGGGAAAGGCTGGTTAGGACAAGAACTTCAGCAGAGGGAAACCGCCAGGCTCCCGAGAAGAGGCTGATTGTTTCTGTGAGGTTAGGAGTCAGAAGGCAGACAGGAGAGATGGGGGCTAGAAATGCGATTTGAAAAGAGTCAATTAAGTCCAGAGAGGCAGGGAAGTGGTTCCAGATGGCAGGTAAAACACAGGAGAAAGAGAAAGTGGTGAAGTGGATAGAGGTGAAGAAGGCGAGGGGTGCCTGGAGAAAGAGCCTAGGGAGGCTTTTATATCTGAATTTAATGATAGAAGAAAATAAGTACAAAGAAGTGAACGTTCTGAAACAACTTTCAATCACAATCTAATGTAATTGAAGATCAGAGATTTAAGTATATTTGCAGCTATTGATGGAGTCCAATAGCGTTAGTCTTTATAGGAACCTTCTCCTTTATGCCCTGGGATCACCTGTCACCACCAAATCTATGATCTCCTTAAAAAGAAACTTACATCTTAAAGGCTTATAGTCCATATTTTAAAATGTCCTGGTATACTTTTCAAAATTATTTAACTCTATAATCATGTTTACATGTATTAACAAGAAACAGAAAAGTAAGTTATAAATTTACATTTTCCAGAAATTCCCTTGCCAACCTAACAATTTTCTTTATGGAGGTTAAGATGTAAGAAAGTAAGAAACCTCCTATAAGAGGGCCCTTGATTTCTGTCTTCTGTTCAGAAAATGCTGATGGCAACTCTTAGAATGGCAGAGCTTTCCCAGTATAATACAGGATCTGTTACTTCAAATAGCAAATTAGAAGCAATGGGAATCAAATATCTTTTTATTCCTGTTCTCATGTGAGGAGCTCTTTCAGCAGCAGTGAAGAAAGTTGGTAAATGTTGAAGCTTATTTATTTATTAAATACTTACTTGGTTGCAATTTTTATTAAGCATGTATTATGGATTAGAAATAGTGCTGTGTACTAAGAATATAATGATTAATCAGGCAAAGTCACTACTCTTCAGAAGTATTTACAAAAGTGAACGCTTTGAATTCAAAAGAACTACAAAACCAAATTGAAAAAAAAAAAACTGTCAGAGAAATTCAAGGAAACATATAAAATCATGCCTAATTTGTTGCTGAGACATCAAAGATGGCTCCTGTGGCAAGTGGATCCCAGAGCTTAAGTAGCCATGTCATGCCCAAAGCATTGTCATAGTGTTCCCTCTAAGGGGAGAAACAAGAGTTACAGTGAGTTCCCCGTAGCTATTCAAGTTTTCTAATCTCACAGCAGTGTAATTAGTTCCTTAACAAAAATAAATTAAGCCCTTGGAAGTGTTATTGGAAGTCGGGTCTGGCTGCTCACTGGTCAAAAGCCAATATTCGAGAGGCAAGGTTGGTAGAAGGGAAAGTTTGCTTTATTTTGGATGCTAGCAAATGGAAAGAGGGCAGATTTGTATCCAAAGGCCAACTCCCCTACTGACAGTCAGTGGGCAAGAGCTTTTAAAGGGGAGTTTCAGGAGCATATAGATAGAGGGAGGGGTCTACATGCAGAAAGAGTACAGTCAGCTCTCAGAGTCATCTTGAAATTCATGCAGTGGTCTGATCAGTGTCGTCTTGATTATTTTAAGTACAGTTAGTTTTCAGTTCCAGGGTTGGTTTGTTCCCATTTCTTTGAGGCAAATTCTCTGAATTGTGGCAGCTTATGTCATGGCTACAATCTGGTCATAGTCTTTTTCCACCTGGTAAGGGTCTCAGCATCTATAAGACTGCTCAAAGAATATGGCTCAGAATATTATCTGTAGCCCTTGAGGAAGAACTAAAGGGCCTTTTCTTTGCTTAATGACAAAACTATTATCATGCTGTCTTGTTTAACTACTTACCTTTGATTCTGCTTTTTCTCACTTCTGTGATTAAATGTATTCTTTAGCTGAAGTTTTCTATAGACAGAAGGCAGGTGGAGGACATGGGGAATAAGAACCATACAGTCCTGCTGTTTCGGCAACTGGTCCATGTATCTTACTACTTCACTCAGAATCATTCAGTACTGCTACTAGAGGGCAGGGTACTAGAACTTGTCTGAGAAGCCCTTGAATAACAAAAATAGTACTGCAACCAAGGTAACAAAACTTTTCTTAAACAAATAATCTTGTGTAAGGCAGGGTAATATCAATATTTTAAAACATCTATCAGTTCCCTTTCTTGCATGGTCTAGATCGGTGGTTCCAAAACATGACTTAACCATGTAATTGTCTGGGGAGATTCCAGTAAGAAGATACACTTACACACACATCCCAACCATCTCTTGGAGACCTACCAGATAGCCATGGTCAGTGATGAAGCAATTTCTGTGCATATATATATATATATATGTATATATATTAGATTCCATATACATTAAGTTCCCCAGATGACTTTTTGTACAAAACCATTTGGAATTTTGAAATATTAGTTTAGAGGGAAATGATTGGCATTTGGAGCCAATGATAAGTCCTCCATCCATCAGTAAATAGCTCTGTTTCCTTCTCTGTGACTCATGACCTACCATTTAGCCCTGGCACAGAATACCTATGCCCAGAACCTTTTACTCTCCTAACCCACATGATTCAGGCTCCAGGGCACTGCCTCTCCAGATCTCTTGCCCAATACACTCAAAACAAACGGCAGTTACATCTAATGCCATCCATGAGGGTCTGTGAGTTTTGCTGCTGCCAACTTCGGAGATGGATCAGGTTTCAGAATGCGAGGAGAACTTGAGAGGCAGAAGAGCCTGAATATGAGAAAATATAAGTTAATTAACCTTTCAAATCATTCCTTTTAGAGAGCATAAATTCAATAGAAACTTGCATAATGAGATATTATTTTCTTGCATTTTTTGTGTTCTGATTTATTGTTCAAGAGGTATCTACAATTTAGTATGGTTTTTGCAAAAATTACATGTCTGAGGAATTTTGCAATATAAAATAATTTATATTCTTAAATGTATATTGCTGAGATATAGCATGAAATGTAATTCTGACCCTTTATACTCACTGCTAGATTGATATTGAACGCTAGAACTCACTAGAGGACATACATGAAAAATGTACAAAAAAGTTTACATTTACTAAATTACATTCTTAATAACAACATACAAAATTTGTATATTTTGAATGCAATTACATTTTCATTATTTCATCTGTTAGATTAGAAATTGGCAAACTATAGCCCATTGACTTTTTTTGTAAATAAAGTTTTATTAAAACACAACTTCCCCTTTTGGTTTACTTTTTGTTGATGCTGCTTTAGTGTTATGGCAAAAGTGAGTCACTATGAAAGACTAGATGCCTTTCAAAGATAAAATATATACTATATGGCTCTTCATGGAAAAGTGTGTTGACTTTGCTTATGTAATGCAAAATATGTGAAGATTTTAATAAAAGAATATAATATTTGCACTGGAATTGAGTAAATATAAGAAATTTATGGAAAATACAATCATTGATGAATTATCTGTGTTTTTTTTCCTTGGCTCGTGTCTGGGTAGGCTTTTGATTGGCAAAAGCCTACCTTTTAGGAGTATCTTTAATATTTTGGTGGTATATTAGCAATATGCAATAATTACATCCTAATTTCTCAAGCAGAGAGAGTCTATTGCAAGGAACTTTTTTTACTGCCAGTTATCATAGTTTTTTTTTTTTTAAGTTAGAAAACTGAATAGCAATGCTAAATACTATAGAATGCACTTTGGTCAGTAGTACTGAGTTGTTGCAATATTTGATTATCCATTTGGTTGTTACAGAAAAGTCCTTAACTGCAATTGATGGTTGTTGCTATAATAGTATAGTGCCTATATTTCTACCTCTAGTAATGGACTTTATGTGCTAGATTTTAATATCCTTGAGCCTGGGCAAGTGAACAAGTCTTTTTAAAGGAAACATCATTTACTTGCACAAAACTGGTCAGCTTTGAGAGATCATAAATGCTTTTGAAATAGTCTTCATGGGTGTGAAGTAGATAATGCAAATTTGAATTGGTCCCTCTTATCATAGTTTTGAAATTAAGTCTACCTATCAAGTCAAGTTCATGCCCTGATTTTATATACGTGTATCTATCAATAAATATTGTAATACTTGAAAAAAGACGTCTACCTAGACATGAAAAAGAATAATTAAATCAGAAACTCTTTTAAAATTTTATGAATTATACAAAAACATTGACACTTTTGGTTGCTTGTTATAAACTTAAATATTTAGAAATATGCTATAGGACCCCATTTACATTCCATCATGGGCTCCTCAAAGTTACCGCAGGGCCTCTGGGCTGTACTTCACCCCTCACTCATACAGAGAAGAGTGCCATTGTGTAGAATGAGCCAGTTGTCAACATCTGTCAAGTCCAGAGTGCAAGGTTTCCAGAGCATTATCAACCAAGAAGGATATGTCTTTCCCTTCTTGCTCCAATTCTATATGGAACTTGAATTCAGTTTCCCTGACCAGAGACACAGGTAGGGAGAGAAGACAGTGGTTGGCCATGCCCTCCTCCCAGCCCACTCACACACACAGCAGACAGCCAGTGGGCTGTAGGTCTGATGACATTGAAGGGAGGAATCCTCCACTTCAATCAAATTTTGAGTTCTGATTTTTGCCTGAGATTTGACATTTTAGTAACTGAATTGAGACTCTATTATGAAACTTAAAACAGATGAACACATTTTTTGTTACTCAAGAATGACAGAAAACATGTATAATATAATATATGAAATGAATCACCGGTCCAGGTTCTATGCATGATACTGGATGCTTGGGGCTGGTGCACTGGGATGAACCAGAGGGACGGTACGGGGAGGGAAGAGGATACCAATACAATATTGCAAAGTAATTAACCTCCAACTAAAATAAATAAATTTATATTTAAAAAAAAGAATGATGAGAGTGTTCTTCCTATGATTTCTTCTAAGAGTTTTATAGGTTTTGGTCTTACATTTAGGTCTTTAATCTGTAGTTTTTCATACAGAGTCAAGTAAGTCAGAAAGAGAAAAACAATATCATATATTAATGCATAGATATAGAACCTGGAAAGATAGTATGGATGATCCTACTTGCAGGGCAGCAGAGGACATACAGACATTTTGGATGCAGTGCGGTAAGGAGAGGGTGGGATGATATGAGGGAATAGCATTGAATATACATTACCATATGTAAAACAGCCAGTGGGAGTTTGCTGTGTGAGGCAGTGCTCTGTGACAACCTAGAGGGATGGGATGGGGACAGACGGTGGGGGGTTCAAGAGGGAGGGGACATATGTTTAGTCTGTCCTGCTTGGAATCTTCACAAAAATTAAATCTTGGAGCATTCACTCCTTGGAGTTTCGCTACTTTTGCCCATTGTCTTTTTCTTCTGTGAGATTTATCCTTTTTGTTGCAAGGAGAGTAGTCATTTCTCTCACTGTTTCATAGCCTTTTGCTGTATAAATTACCACTTTTTACAGTAGTTATAATGTTGATGGACCTCTGGGTTGTCTCTAGTTTTCAGCTGCAAACTTTCTGAATTGTCGAATACACATGAAATGGTTTTGTCAGAAGCATTCCATTTACCTGGATGGAGACAATTTCACTCCCACAAGCAACATATGAGGATTCCTGTGGTTCTGCTGTCTAATCAAAACTTGGTATTGATAGTCTCTTGAATTTTAGCCTTTCTGGTGGAAGTGTAGAGGCATCTCAAAAGAGTTTTAATAATGAAAGGCTTCAAAGTGAAGGCTTGAAGCTTAAAATGAAGCATGCTTGTTTTTTACTTGGATATCCCTTTTAGGGAAGAGCCTGATCAAGTTTTTATACCTTTCATTTGGAATATTTGTTCTTTTCTTTTTCATATGGAGAAGTTTGTATCTATTCTGGTTGTAAAGTCATTTTGAATATATCTATGTATGTATAGCACATAAATCCTCTCAGTCAATGGCTTGCCTTTACAGCCTCTTAAAAAAATGATCTTTTAAAATGAAGAACATTGTCCTGAATATTAACAAAGTCAAATTATTACTCTTTATTTTATGGTTAGTTTTTCTGTCTCCTGTAAGAAATATTTTCCTACTCCAAGGTCATGGAAAGACTCTCCTTTATTTTCTTATAGACAGTTTGTTGTTTGACCTTTCATATTTAAATCTGTGACACTTCTTAAATACTACATATGGTGAGATGAGTTCAAAGTTCATTATTTCAAGGTTTGTTTCTATATCACTTTATATAATTTTTTAATCCAAATGATTCAGCACCAATTGATTAACTAGACCACCCTTGCCTGCACTGTTCAATGTCTTCTTTGTCATCATTCAGGTGACGTATATATGTGGCTCTCTTTCTGGGCTCTCTATTCTGTATCATTTATTTGCTTTTCTTTTGTTGTGCTAATCTCAACATATCTTAATTAGAACAGTTTTATGGCAAACTTGATTACCGATCATTTAAGTCTTTTAGGTTTGTTCTTCTTCAAAATTGCCTTACTTTCCATAGAGACTTTAAAAAGAAATTTTCATTTCCATACATACATACACATACCTGTGCACAACTTGATTAATATTGAATTTATTCATATATCAATTTCAATTGATATGTCAAAAATATTGATTCTTCCAACATGATATATTTCCACTAATGAGACCTTTGTTAATTACACTCATCCATATTGCTTAATCTTCAGTATAATGCGTTGCAAGTATTCCCTCAGAACTAATGCAAGATGGTTACATTTTTTTACCTTCGTAAACCATATGGTTTTAATATGTTTTCTGTTGACCACTAACATACATAAACATGCACAATTGCAATCCTCTCACATGCCAATGAAGTAATATTCAAAATTCTACAAGCTAGAGTTCAATAGTACATGAACTGAGAACTTCCATATGTTCAACCTGGATTTAGACAAGACAGAGGAACCAGAGATTATATTGCCAACATCTGTTGGATCATAGAAAAAGCAAGAGAGTTCCAGAAAAACATCTACTTCTGTTTTATTGATTATGCCAAAGCCTTTCACTGTGTTGATCACAACAAATTGCGGAAAATCTTCAAGAGATAGGAATACCAGACCACCTTACCTGCCTCCTGAGAAATGTGTATGCAGGTCAAGAAGCAACAGTTAGAACTGGACATGGAACAATAGACTGGTTCCAAATTGGGAAAGGAGTACGTCAAAGCTGTATATTGACACTCTGCTTATTTAACTTATATGCAGAGTACATCAAGCGAAATGCTGGACTGGATGAAACACAAATTGAAACCAAGATTGCCAGGAGAAATATCATTAACCTCAGATATGCAGATGACACCAGCCATATGGCCTTATGTGAAGAAGAACTAAAGAGCCTCTTGATGAAAGTGAAAGAGGAGAGTGAAAAAACTGGCTTAAAACTCAGTATTCAAAAAACTAATATCATGGCATCCGGCCCCAACATTTCATGGAAAATAGATGGAGAAACAATGGAAACAGTGAGAGACTTTATTTTCTTGGGCTCCAAAATCACTGAAGATGGTGGATGCAGCCATGAAATCAAAAGATGCTTGGGCCTTGGAAGAAAAGCTATGACAAACCTAGAGAGCATATTAAAAAGCAGAGACATTACTTTACCGACAAATGTCCCTCTGGTCAAAGCTATGGTTTTTCCAGTAGCCATGTATGGATGTGAGAGTTGGACCATAAAGAAAGCTGAGCACCAAACAACTGATGCTTTTGAAAAGTGGTGTTGGAGAAGACTTTTGAGAGTCCACTGGACTGCGAAGAGATCCAACCAGTCAGTCTTAGAGGAAATCAGTCCTGACTATTCATTGGCAGGACTGATGCTGAAGCTCCAATAATTTGGCCACCTGATGCGAAGAACTGACTGATTGGAATAGACCCTGATGCTGGGAAAGATTGGAGGCAGAAAGAGAAGGTGGTGACAGTCGATGAGATGGTTGAATGGCATCATCTTCTTGTTGAACATGAGTTTGAACAAGCTCTGAAAGTTGGTGATGGAGAGGGAAGCCTGGCGCGCTGCAATCCACATGGTACAACTGAGTGACTGACCTGAACATACATAAATACTGTATGTCCAAATCCACAGCAATCTTGCTAAAGTGCCTTTTTAGCTAAAATAGACTGTAGGGGTTTTTTTCTTCAGATTTTCTTCATCATATAATTATATCTTCTGCAAATAATGACATTTTTACTTCTTGTTTAATATCTATGGCTTACGTTTTAAATGGTTTGGAATTTTCAGTACACTATTTAATAGGGGAGCTTATGGTAGAGTTATTTTTTTTCCAACTTGGATTAAAAAAATCAATACCTCTTCCTTCAGTATAAGTTTAGGTGTTTTCTAGCCACCTTTATCAGATTAAGGATGTTTATTTTAATTCTAGTTTTCAGAGATATTTCATCACTGATATATATTAAATGTTACTGATTTTTTAAATTAACCTCATGATAAGCATGTATATTTCTTCTTTATATCGTTAATGTAGTAAGTTACAGATGCACATATACCTGTATAATTGCTGTATAGTTGTATAATTGCTATGTAGTTATATATGCTATATAAATGCTATGTAATCTGTATAATTGCTATGAAAATGGAAAATTATGCTAGTTAGTACTTGCTCTTTTTATTTATTGCCTTTTACAAATTAGAAAATTGGCATTAAAATGTTTAACAATTTTGTTGAATTATTAGTTGAATTAGTTGCATTTTGTTGAATTATTATTTTGGACATTTAGTCAAAATCTGCTTTGACTCCAAAAACTCTTGCTTATAATTTTAATACTATTCTGTGTCTATGAATGTGTATGTGTGTGTATATCTCATGAATAATTTATTATTTTATGCTACAGTTGCACTTTACAGATTAAGTAGGAGATACTCAGAATAAAGAAGTCAGCCATATTTCAACACATACCAGGCTTCCTTTAAAAAAAAAAAAAAGCAGTGAATGTAATATAGGAAATGACAATCAGATTTAGAGTACTAAAAAGGCAAAAATGGAACTGTGATGTATCAGAGATAATAATTATAACAATAACTTACCAACTATAGGACTGAGGGGAAAGGGAAGAACTCAGGATTACCAGAACATAGGAACTCAGAAAAAGAATTTGCAGAGTTGAGCTCCAGAGAGCAAGCACAAAGCTAAATTGATGTTAGTACCTCAAGGAGGTCGGGTAGGAGCCCTGTGGAACTGAATCTTAGACAATAAAAAAAGGAGAATTATCCATTGTGCTAATATATCTGAGACTCAGACTATGAATGTAGACCTGTAATTGTTACCTTATATGTAAACAGTGTAATTGTAGATGAGATTAAGTTAAACATCTCAATAAGGAGGTGTCATTCTGCCTTACCTGGACTGGCCCTAAATTAAATCACAAATGTCCTTATAAGAGAGAGGGATGGAAAAGACAAGGAAACTGATTCTCCCGTAGAGTCTCTGAAGGGAGTACAACCCTGCCAACACCTTGTTTTCAGGCTAGTGACACTATTTCAGACTTCTGACCACTAGAATTACAAGAGAAAAAAATGTATTATTTTAAGTAAATAAATATATATTTGTTAACATAAATCTAATACACAATCTGTTTTTAAAAATCACAATGTATATAACAATCACAACAAAATAATTTTTTGTTTTGAATTAAATAGATTAGTGAATCAATCTTTCTGAAAATTACATAATGCAAAAGTGATACCATTAAAGCTAAAAACATGTTGGAAATGTAAATGGTGCATCCATTATGCAAAACAGTATAGAATTTCCTCAAAAATTTAAAAATAGAACTACTATATGATCCAGTAAATGATCCAGTAATCCCACTACTGGGTATATATCTAAAGGAAATGAAAACAGGCTATTGTAAAGATATCTGTACTCCCATATTCATTGGTTCATTGCTGCACTCTTCATAAAAAGCCAAGATATTTTGTTGTTCAGTCACTCAGTCATATGGGACTCTTTGTGAACCCATTGACTGCAGCATGTCAGGCATCCCTGTCTTTCACCATCTCCCAGAATTTGCTCAAATTCATGTCCATTGAGTCGGTGATGCCATTCAACCATCTCATCCTCTGCTGTCCCATGCTCCTCTTGCCTTCAATCTTTCCCAGCATCAGAGTCTTTTTGAATGAGTCAGTTCTTTCCCTCAGGTGGCCAAAATGTTGGAGCCAAGACATTGAGACAACCTAAAAGTCTATCAGGGGGTAAATGGATAAAGATATGATATATCGTTAGAGAGATAGATGGGTAGAGAGATAGACAGGCAGACTCAGGGGATCATGAAGTGAACGTCACAGCACAGTCCACATCTGTAAAGAGTCTACAGTTGTTCCTCATGTTCCAAATGACTATTGTGCTCTACATCCTTGAATCCGCAACCCTGGCCAAAACTGCCTGGATCAAAAATCGACAGCCATCCATGGAATGGACATAAAAGGAGCCAGTTGGCTGTGAAGAGGTCTGATTGGAAAACTCTGATCCCCAGGAATTCTCCTTGAACTTTCTTGTTGGAGAGACTGAACAGGAATCACATAGAGAAGCAGTCTACATTAAAGTGGAAAGTAGGTAGAAGATGCATGAAAACCCATAATCAGAAGCCCTCAGGAAGAAGCAGTAGTGAAAGCAATAGTAATAAAATGGTATGGTTGCATGGTTCTCAATAGGTGGCTAATGAGAATGACGGCATTTTATTACTGCTGTTTCCATTGACTTTACAGCAGAGGAAACTCTTCTCAGTGCTCGGTGGTGACCTAAATGGGAAGGAAATCCAAAAAAGATAAAATGTATGTATATGTACAGCTGATTCACTTTGCGTAGAGAGGAAATTAACACAACATTGCAAAGCAACTATACTCCAATTAAAAAATTCAGTGACTCTAGAGTAGATGGAGAAAAACTAGCTCAAAAAAGTTGGTGCATCACATGAGGTTGCCCAGTGAGACACAACTGTCGCTGAGGGCTTTATGTTTCCTTACAACCTCATGTAGTCCACTTCCAGCCCACAGTAAGATGAACATCTATTTTTTTCTTAAAATCTAAAAGAGTCCTCATAAATACTGTACATATAATTACAATGTTTAACTCTGAAAGCACTTGCAACGTTTTGAGCAATTTAAATAATTGAAGATAAGAATGCCTAACCTTGTCTCTGTCCATCAGCTCATCTTTTCAGAATTCTTTGTTGATCCCTAAGAGACAGATGGAAAACAATCTCAGTCTTATGAAGGGCCAAATTCAATTTTAGTATATTTTAAATTAGCACTGAAGAGGCATTAAACTTTCAGAATAAAGATGTTTCAAATGGATCTGATTAACTACATTTCATCGATCCCTTTAGATGTTGATGAAGGCACAGCGGGATAATTGCTAGTCCTGTAATAAATGGTGTGTTTTTATTATCTTCATTCTTTGGAATCATAGTGTCAAATGAAATCTTATAATAACAATTATAATGCTATTAGGAGTAGAGAAACACTCCTGAAAGAATCAGAATGCCACTAAATTGGTTAGTGTTCTAATGTATAGTAATTTTGTAGCTCTTAGCTTGGAATTTCTTTGTTATCATATATTGTGTCTTGACCCAAAGGACACAGATTTGGTCTGAACACCAAATGATGCAAAAAGATGTTAAAAGATTTTATTCTTAACATGGTAAAAAAGCACCATATTTCTTGAATTAAGGTCCTACTTTTCAGTCTCAGGGGATTTTCTTTGTGAAACATTTACTGGAAGGAAAAATGTTAATTGAATCTTCTCATTTACACCTTCCATCTGTTTTCATTCCAGCTGTGTCTCCATAGATACTTGACAAATCAGCCAGGTTTTCACTTACTGGTTTTAACTAATTAGAATTGTAATTTAATAAAACTGTTATGAATCAAAGAAAATGTGAATAAATATTATATGCTTTATATTAAATGTACACAGTAATGATTCTATATTTCTTGGTTTAGTTCTGCATGAAAAAAATAAATCCAGCACATCAATATTTTTCTTCTATATGTTACTTGAAGAGCCATTGAGCATGGAGCACTTATATTTAGTTTCTATAAGTTAAGGTCTTGCAACCTTGGCACTATTGATGCTTTGGACTCAATTTTTTTTTTGGTGATGTTGTTGTATGCAGTGCAGGATATTTAGCAGTATCCTTGCCCTCTACTCACTGGAAATCAGAAATACTCACCCAGTTCTCCAGTCATGATAATAAAAACAGGCTCCAAATTTTGTCCCCTGGGAGGCAAAGCCCTCCTAGTTGACAGTAACTGATCTAAGTGAAAAATGAAAAGTATCAAAGGAGATTGGGTTAGATGGACATGGAACAATGGACTTGTTCAAAATTTGGAAGGACTATGTCAAGGCTGTGTATTTGTCACCTTTCTTATTTAACTCAAATGTGGAGTACATCATGGGAAATGCCAGGCTGGATGAAGCACAAGCTGGAATCAAGATTACTGGGAGAAATACCAGTTAACTCAGATATGCAGATGACACCAATTATATGGCAGAGAGCAAAGAGGACCTAAAGAGCCTCTTGATGAAGGTGAAAGAGACTGAAAAGTTGGCTTAAAATTCAACATTCAAGAAACTAAATTCATGGCATCTGGTCCCATTACTTCATGGTAAATAGATGGGGAAACAATGTAAACAGTGATAGACTTTTATTTTCTTGGATTCCACAATCACTGCAGATGGTGACTGCAGCCATGAAATTAAAAGACAATTGCTATTTGGAATTAAAGCTATGACAAACCTAGATGGGATAATAAATAGGAGAGCCATTACTTTGCCAAAAAGGTCCTTCTAGTCAAAGATATGGTTTTTCCAGTAGTCATGTATAGATGTGAGAGTTTGACCATAAAGAAGGCTGAGCACTGAAGAGTTGATGCTTTTAAACTGTGGTGTTGGAGAAGACTTTTGAGAGTCCCTTGGACTGCAAGGGACTCAAACTAGTCAATCCTAAAGGAAATCAGTCCTGAATATTCACTGGAAGGATTGATGCTGAAGTTGAAACTCCAATACTTTGACCCCCTGATGCGCTCAGAATTCTTTATAGTCCAACTCTCACATCCATACATGACTACTGGAAAAACCATACCTTTGACTAGACGGACCTTTGTTGGCAAATTTATTAATGTCTCTGCTTTTAAATATGCTGTCTAGATTTGTCATAGCTTCCCTTCCAAGGAAGAAGTGTCTTTTGGTTTCATGGCTGCAGGCACCATCTGTAGTGATTTTGGAGCCCAAGAAAATAAAGTCTCTCACTGTTTTCATTGTTTATCCGTCTATTTGCCATGGAGTGATGGGACTGGATGCCATGATCTTCACTGTTTGAGTGTTGAGTTTTAAGCCAGCTTCTTCACTCTCCTCTTTCACTGTCATCAAGAGGCTCTTTAGTTCCTCTTCAGTTTCTGCCATAAGGGTGGTGTCATCTGCGTATCTGAGTTAACTGGTATTTCTCCCAGCAATCTTGATTCCAGATTGTGCTTCATTCAGCCTGGCATTTTGCATGATGTACTCTGCCTATAAGTTAAATAAGCAGGGTGACAATATACAGCCTTGATGCACTCCTTTTCAATTTGGAACAAGTCTGTTCTTCCATGTCCAATTCTAACTGCTGCTTCTTGACCTGCATACAGATTTCTCAGAGGGCAGGTAAGGTGGTCTGATAGTCTCATCTCTTGAAGATTTTCCACAATTTGTTGTGATCCACACAGTCAAAGTGTTTGGCATAATCAGTAAAGCAGAAGTAGATGTTTTCTGGAACTCTCTTGCTTTTTCTATGATCCAACAGATGTTGGCAATTTGATCTCTGGTTCCTCTGTCTTTTCTAAATCTAGCTTGGTCATCTGGAATTTCGTGGTTCATGTACTATTGAAGCCTGGTTTGGAGAATTTTGAGCATTACTTTGCTGGTATGTAGAATGAGTGCAATCATGCGGTAGTTTGAACGTTCTTCGGCATTGCCTTTTTTGGGATTGGAATGAAAACTGACCTTTTCCAGTCCTGCGGCCACTGCTGAGTTTTCCAGATTTGCTGGCATATTGAGTGCAGCACTTTAACAACATCATCTTTTAGGATTTGAAATAGCTCAACTGGAATTACATCACCTCCACTAGCTTGTTCGTAGTGAAGCTTACTAAAGCCTACTTGACTTCACATTCTAGGATGTCTGTCTCTAGGTGAGTGATCACACCATAATGGTTATCTAGGTCATGAAGATCTTTTTTATATAGTTCTTCTGTGTATTATTGCCATATCTTCTTAATAACTTCTGCTTCTGGAAACAGTGTCAGACTTTATTTTTTGGGGCTACAAAATCACTGCAGATGGTGATTGCAGCCACGAAATTAAAAGATGCTTACTCCTTGGAAGGAAAGTTATGACCAACCTAGATAACATATTGAAAAGCAGAGACATTTCTTTGCCAACAAAGGTCCATCTAGCCAAGGCTATGGTTTTTCCAGTGGTCATGTATGGATGTGAGAGTTGGACTGTGAAGAAAGCTGAGCACCGATGAATTGATGCTTTTGAACTGTGGTGTTGGAGAAGACTCTTGAGAGTCCCTTGGACTGCAAGGATATCAACCAGTCCGTTCTGAAGGAGATCAGCCCTGGGATTTCTTTGGAAGGAATGATGCTAAAGCTGAAGCTCCAGTACTTTGGCCACCTCATGCGAAGTGTTGACTCATTGGAAAAGACTCTGATGCTGGGAGGGATTGGGGGCAGGAGAAGGGGACGACCGAGGATAAGATGGCTGGATGGCATCACTGACTCGATGGACATGAATCTGAGTGAACTCCGGGAGTTGGTGATGGAGAGGGAAGCCTGGCGTGCTGTGATTGATTCATGGGGTTGCAAAGAGTTGGACACGACTGAGCGGCTGAGCTGAACTGCACTGTTAAGTCCACACCATATGTGTCTTTTATTGTGCCCATCTTTGCATGAAATGTTCCCTTGGTGTCTCTAATTTTCTTGAAGAGATCTCTAGTCTTTCCCATTCTATTGTTTCTCTCTGTTTCTTTGCAGTGGTCGCTGCAAAAAGCTTTCTTATCTCTCCTTCTTATTATTGGAAACTCTGCATTCAGATGGGTATATCTTCCCTTTTCTCCCTTGCCTTTAGCCTCTCTTCTTCTCTCAGCTCTTTGTAAGGACTCCACAAACAACCATTTTGCCTTTTTTCATCTCCTTTTCTTTCTTTTTTTTTTTGCCTTTTGCCCTTCTTTTTCATAATCACAAGGGTTTTTTTTAAAAAAATGAAAGAGTGAAGTTGAAGAGTAGGTTAGAGTGATTCTATTGACCCCTCATTGCTAGCTTCAAAGTGAGTGGAAGGCCACTGCAAACCAAGGAGTGCAGGCAGTCCAAAGTAGCTAGAAAGGCAAGGGAAGGTATTTTCCCATAGAGGAGCCGGAAAACAATATAGCCCTGCCAACACCTTGATATTAACTCAATGAGACTTGGGTTAGACTCCCACCTTGAGAACTGTAAGCTATAGTCATTGTAAGTCATTGTTAAGTAATTGTGGAAGTTTGTTACAGAAGCTGTAGAAAACTAATATAGTTATATTATATTCTTTTTATTTCCAACTAATAAATCACTATTTACTCTCGATTCTATGTATGGATTTAAAGCTATTTGTAAATTCATAACATATTTTGAGACAAATTCCTCTACCCTGTACCAGCAGGCAATATTTATGCATGAGTGCATGCTAAGTCACTTCAGTCATGTCCAACTCTTTGCAACCCTATAGACTTTAGGCTGCCAGCCTGCCAGTCTCCTCTGTCCATAGGATTCTCCAGACAAGAATACTGGAGTGGTTTGCCATGCCCTCCTCCAGGGCATCTTCCTAACCCAGGGACAGAATCTGAGTCTTCTGCATTTCAGGATTCTTTACCACTGAGTCACTGAGGAAGCTTCAATATTTGTGCAGGTAATTGCAAATAAATGTGGTTAATGTGTAAACAAAACCTCATTGTGAAAATTAGTATCTATAAATATACTCTAAGTCAGACTTCAGTAGAAATGGAATTTTCCACTGAAAATCCCTTTTTTCAGTGTAATGCCAAATGTTGTGAGAAGTAATAAATAGTTTATATTTAAAATTGTTCTGACTAAAAAGATGCAAATAAGTTTATTATAAAATATTGGAGAAATCTATACATAAATGCATGCATACACAAATAAATAAGTAAGCTTGGATTTCCAAGTCCACTAATAAACAAAGGTAACATTTTTTACATGTTTTCTATTCCTTCTGCTAACACACATATATGCAAGTTTGCTTCATTCTGTAGCAGTAATTAAAAGTGTATTCTAACATATTCCGTAATGCACCTTTTAATAGCCATTCTGAATGACATATTTAATCATTGTTCAATTGATGCAAATTTACTTTTTTAAATTGTTTGTTATTGCAAAACTTGCTTAAGTGACTATTTCATTACTTAACTTGGGATGTTGTGAAATAAATTCCAAGAGTTAAAAAAAAACTGGTTAAGAGAATTTACAATTCCAGTTCTGATATTCCCAAACTCCGAGACCTAAAAACTGTGTACAGTAGTGTCTGTTTTGTCACACTTTCCAACAATATCTGTATCCATTTTCTTGAATCTTTTAAGGCCAAATGATAACTAATTACACATATACACAGTGTCATATATCAGATTTCACATTAGAAACTAGAGATTTTATGGTGATAGAAAGCACACAAATTTCTCCCCATATGAAGCTTATGGTATTTTTCTTTTAAAAATTGGTTTCTTGTTATATTATAATTTTGGTGCATTTTCTGTGAATTTCATAGTCAATTCTTGAGGAGAGACATCGGATCTGAGAAATGAAAGATAACACTGCACAGTCTATGGGAAGATCTGGGAAAAGGTCATTCCGGCAGAAAAAAAAACAATAAAGGAGGTCTCTCTGCCTTCCTGTTTCTTTCATTGGAAGGATAGAGGCAAACAATAGAATGATTAATAAAGAAGCAAAGTAAGAAAAATAAAGGAGAGAGAGAGATTATATTTTAAAAGAATCAGGTAGTTTCTCTTGGAAAATTAGACAATGGTGAATAATTAATTGCATATCCTAAACAACAAAATATTGGGGAAGATCTTCTTTGACAAAATAGCATTTAAACTTGAACATAAAAAAACAAAAAGTTATCTCTCACAGGTATGGGTAAAAATGAAAAAAAAAAATAAATTAACTGGTCCAAGGGCTGGAGGTGATAAAGTGTGGGCTGGCAGGACTGTGCTGTGTTGTGAGAGAAGTACAGGAACACAGGATGGGGGGAATACCCATCCTGGAACCCAGAGTTGAAGGGCCTTTGGAATATTGTATAACATGTATTCACATGTTGTTCTTGAAGAAATGGAAGCTCCTGAATTTATTTAAGCATAATAGTTATTTGGTGGTATCTACTTTTTAAAGGGCTTCCCTGATAGTTCAGCTGGTAAAGAATCCACCTGCAATGTAGGAGACCCCAGTTCAATTCCTAGGTTGGTAAGATCCCTGGAGAAAGGGATAGGCTACTCACTGCAGTATTTTTGGGCTTCCCTGATGGCTCAGATAGTAAAGAAACCACCTGTAATGAACCTGGGTTTGATCCCTGGGTCGGGAAGATCCCCTGGAGAAGGACATGGCGATCCCCTCCAGTATTCTTGCCTGGAGAATCCCATGGGCAGAGGAGCCTGGTGGGCTACAGTCCATGGGGTCAAGAGAGTCAGACATGATTGAGTGACTAAGCACAGCACTTTTTAAAATGGCATCTCTGGGTACATATCCTGAAGCATACTTTTCTCTTCCCCTGGAGTGCTCTCCTCCAGCTATTTTCATAGGTCACCCTGGAACTTCCACTGAGGAAGCCCATGTCTGTCTATCCTATTAAAAACTGCACACCACAATTTCTCATTCATTTTCCATGCTTTTTTTCCCAGCATAGTTCCTTCAACCCTGTAAAGTATATGTATTCTACTAACACTTATTATTTCTTGAGAGTTTCACACTTTAAACTATAAGCATGAAGGCAAGGTTTTTTGCCTATTTTGTTTAATAATAGGTTTCCTATACTTAGAACCATGGCAGGAACATAATAAATGGCTCTGTCATGGACTGAATGTTGCATCCCTCCCCCACCAATGCCTATATTGTAACAGTACCCCTCAGTATGATGGTATCAGGAGGTGGATACTTTAAGAAGGTAATTAGGATTTGATTGAGTCATAGGAGTGAAATGAGACAACTGCCCAGGAGTCAGCAGAGAGCTTGCTTCATCCTCTGTTCTTTGCCAAGGGAGGATGCAACCAGAAGTCAAGAGTCTGCAACAACAAACAAGTCTTCATGAGAACTTAACCATCCTATCCTGCCATCTTGATCTTGGACTTCCAGCCACCAGAACTGTCAATTTTACAAGTCACTCCATTCATGATATTTTGATGTAGCAGCCCCAATCAATGAAAACAGCCCCAAATAACTACTTCTTGAATTAGAGAATGTGTGTGTGCTACACTGCCTCAGTCTTGTCTGACTCTGTGACCCCATGAACTGTAACCTGCCAGGTTCCTCTGTCCATGGGATTTTTCAGGCAACAATACTGGAGTGGGTTGCCATTTCCTTCTCCAGGGAATCTTCCCGACCCAGAGTTCAAACCTGCCTCTCTTATGTATCCTACATTGGTAGGTGGGTTCTTTACTACTAGCACCCCCTGGTAATGGTGTGCAAAATTCAAATCAGGACAATCAGATAGTATTTGCATCTGTCCATGAGAAGTATCTGGGGCTTCCATGGTGGCTCAGATGGTAAATAATCTTCCTGCAATGTGGGAGACCTGGCGTCCAATTCTGGGTCAGGAAGATCCCCTGGAGAAGGGAATGGTTACCCACTCTAGTATTCTGGCCTGGAGAATTCCATGAACAGAGTAGCCTGGTGGACTACAGTCCATTGGGTTGCAAAGATTTGGACACGACTGAGTAACACACACATACACTTCAGAAGAATTTAACTGAATTGGGTTATAAAATGTCTGTAGGAACTAAGGATATAGTAGTAGATTCGAGATGAGGGGAGAAGGAAAGGGTGGAATCAAGGATAATTGCCTGATTTTGCCTGGTGATGTATTTTATTAAAGAGGGAGAGAGTGGCTAAGGGAAGAGAGAAAGAGTAGCTAAAGGAAGAAAGACTGTTGTGTGGTCAGGCACTGTCTAGGCAAAGCATGATCACTACACTGCCACAGGTGCATTCTGTTAATGTTAATTTGTACCTTGAAAGCATCTCTCACTGTTTTGAAAAGCTGTAATCCAGGTATACATTTTACTTTATGTAGCCATTCATATATGAAAATCCTAGGTCCAGTATCTTAAATATCTGTTGTTCTTATTGCTCATGAGCAGAAATCTCAACATTGGGAAAGTAATTCCCTACCTCTCTATCTTTTAAATCCCAATAAAGAATGCTTATTTTCAAGATGTTGTGGCACTGAGCATTGCATATATCATGTCTCACAGTCAGACCTTGTGAAGGGATTTGTCACAAAGGAAAAGCAATTGCAAACAAAAGAACTATTTCCTTTCAAGTTAAAATTCATTGTGAAAATGGGGAATTTTGCCTCAGGAAAATATCTTGGCTTCTGTATTCAGTCCTGTTTTAGATGGAAAATGTTGTCTTTTTGGACTAATTACAGGCATTTACCATAATAAGTTTGCTTTCTTGTTTTATGCAGGTTCCAAGTCATCAATTTAAACAGTGCATGTTTTTGTAAAGTGAAGTAAGGGTGTGTGGCGACATACAAGAAATAACTAGTTATTATATTTACAAAGTAACCAGTCACTTACACTTTCTAGAGCCTTTCTTACTGGTTCTTCTCGTATTTCTATCGTTAAGTGCCACATTTGAATGAAGCTCATGAACACTGTCTTCCTTAGAAAACAACACTGAACTGGCGGATTGGTGATATTACTCTAGTTATGAATATTCTGACAAATATCGTAAATTTTCTCATACTACGGTACTGTATCCAAAAACCTCCAAGGGAATGGTCCCTTCCTGATCCTATCTCCCCTGTTTCTTTCAAGAATATTGGATGTCTGTGTGTGTGTTCAACTCTTGTGACTTCATCGACTGTGGTCCACCAGGCTCCTCTGTCCATAACATTTTCTAGGCAAGAATACTGGAGTGGGTTGACATTTCCTTCTCCTGGGGATTTTCCCTACCCAGGGATCTAACCTGTGTCTCTTTCATATCTTGAGTTGGCAGGAGGATTCTTCACCACTGTGCCACCTGGGAAGCCTTCAAGGATACTGACACATTTCTACATTTTGGCCCATATCTCAGACTAACTTCTCCTCTTACTTCCCAGGTTTTTTCTGTTTTTATTTAAATCCTATCAATATTTTAGAATGCCTTAACACTGAATATCACACTTTATTTTTTGACTTTAATATTTTTGTCTTTAATTTTTTGTAGTTTCACTGTGCTATGTTTCTAAGTGTGTTTTATTTTGCCATTTTGGACATAGTATGCTTCTTTGAAAATTCTCTGTAACCACTTTCAACATCAACTTTTCTCTGTCTTTTTCTCTTTGTTTTGAATTCATGCTCTTTATATGTCAGTTCAGTTCAGTTCAGTCGCTCAGTCGTGTCCGACTCTTGCTACCCCATGAATCGCAGCACGCCAGGCCTCCCTGTCCATCAACAACTCCCAGAGTTCACTCAGACTCACGTCCATCGAGTCGGTGATGCCATCCAGCCATCTCATCCTCTGTCGTCCCGTTCTCCTCCTGCCCCCAATCCCTCCCAGCATCAGAGTCTTTTCCAGTGAGTCAACTCTTCTCATGAGGTGGCCAAAGTACTGGAGTTTCAGCTTTAGCATCATTCCTTCCAAAGAAATCCCAGGGCTGATCTCCTTTAGGATGGACTGGTTGGATCTCCTTGCAGTCCAAGGGACTCTCAAGAGTCTTCTCCAACACCACAGTTCAAAAGCATCAATTCTTCAGCACTCAGCCTTCTTCACCGTCCAACTCTCACATCCATACATGACCACAGGAAAAACCATAGCCTTGACTAGACAGATGATGCTAAGAATATTTTGCAGTTCACTAATTCACTATTTTTGACTGGATCTTTGAGCTGTTGATTTTTTTTAGGATTGTTCACCTTTTTCTTTTCTGAACTTCTGTGTTTGTGTTTTCAAATTGATCTTTTTTTATATATATTTACTTACTTTCACCTGTGTTGAATCTTAATTGTGGCATGTGGGCTTCTCTCTTCCTAGAAGACATGGGCTCAGTAGTTGCATTGTGTGGGCTGAGTTGTCTGGCAGCCTGTGGGATTTTAATTCCCTGACCAGGGATCAAACCCATGCTCCCTGCATTGGAAGGCAGATTTTTAACCATTGGACAACCAGGGAAGTCCTCATTCTGTTTATTCTTTACAGTCTATTATTCTTTTTCACTGTTTGGATATTTTCTCATGCTTTAAAAAAAATTTTTTTTTCAAGTAGTTCTACTATCTCACTTTTTGAATATACCTTACCATGTTTGTTACTTTTATTATCTGTTTCACATTGCCATTCATATCTTCTGCACATTTTTTTTTAAACTTTTTTCATCCAGGCTATTTCCTTGAGGGACTCTGTTTACGGCTAATTGAATCCTATCACTCCAGTAAGTCCTTCATCTTTAATAGCACTCTCAGTTACTAATCAAAACGGAAGGTGTCTTGATTTGCTTTAAAACTTTGTTTCACTTTTTTTATCAACAATTTTCTGTCAAGAGATTTTTTTTTCTTCTTCTGGGGCTCCCTAGATGTTTCTAGTTCAGGAATATTTTTATGGCATGCTAACAATTAGGTCTTTTGCTCCACTATTAGTATGAATTTGAAGACTATACTACTGGAAAGATGCAAGATTTGACTTTTGATTTTCATCCACTGCTCCAAGCGGACACCAAAGAACTTCCTTAAACTGGTCAGTAGGGATAATCTAGCTCTTTGGTTTTGGTTGGACAATCTTTCTAGCTTGTAGCACTATGCACATAGCAAAGGTCCAGCTCCTTGTCTCTCAAAGACATTACTCTCATCTCAATTTTTACATGGCCTTCAAATTTCCAACTCTTTATGACTTTTAAACCTGATAAATAATTCTAGTGCTGAAACTCAATATTCAAAAAAACCAAGATCATGGCGTCTGGTCCCATCACGTCATGGCAAGTAGAAGGGGAAAAAGTAGAAGCAGTAACAGATTTTATATTCTTGGGCTCCAAAATCACTGTGGATGGTGACTGCAGCCATGAAATTAAAAGACACCTGTTCCTTGGAAAGAAAGCTATGACAAACCTAGACAACATATTAAAAAGCAAAGGCATCACTTTGCCTCCATATAGTCAAAATTGTCTTTTTTTTTTTTTTCCAGTAGTCATATATGGGTGTGAGAGTTGGACCATAAAGAAGGCTGAGTGCTGAAGAATTGATGCTTTTGAAATATGGTGTTGGAGAAGTCTCTTGAGAGTCTCTTAGATGGCAAGAAGAACAAATCAGTCAATCCTGAAGGAAATCAACCCTAAATATTCACTGGAAGGACTGATGCTGAAGCTGAAGCTCCAATACTTTGGACATCTGATGAGAAGAGCTGACTCTTTGGAAAAGATCCTGATTTTGGGAAAGATTAAAGGCAGAAGGAGAAGGGGGGCGACAGAGGATAAGATGGTTGGCTGGCATCATTTACTCAACGGACGTGAATTTCAGCAAAGTCTGGGGGATAGTATAGGAAAGGGGAGCTTGTTGTGCTGCAGTCCATGATGCTGCAGAGTCAGACATGAACAACAAGCTAAACAACAGTTTGTCTAGTGCACTATGAATTATTTGCCTTCAGTTTCAGTTCTTACATCAACCTGAATTTTGGCCTTTTACTTCTGATTCCTATTGTGTTCCATATTTTGCTCTTGAATTTAGCAATATATTCAATTTCATTGTTATATTCCATTTACTGTTTCTACATATTTAAAGTGTCATGAAACCTTAGGAGATCTGCACTCTCACTGATTTACCAGAAGTCCCCAGTTATTTTTCACTAGCTCCTTTTCTGCTCACTTGAATGTGTTGTCAGCATTATTACTAATATCGTGAAATCACATTTACCTGATTCATATCATCACTTATGAGTTGTCTCTGTTTAATACTCTCCTATCTTATTCTTCCAATTTAAGCATTTTCTGGATTTACAAACAACTTAAACTTTGTGGTTATATCACCATTTCAATATGGCAAAAACAGAACTCAAAATTAATTCCAAAATTTTTCTCTCCATTCTGTATAGGGATGTGGTGTTTCCACAGTGCTGTATCTATGCATAATTTTGATTGTTTTGTTTATGTGCTAACAATAAACATCAGCACAGTGTTCCTGCTGTTTAGGCTGCATCCTCTCTCACTCAGTCTTTTTTTACAATTATACTTCCCTCAACACTAATAATTAAAATCTTTATCTGCTGCATTCAGCTCTCTTTTTCATACATTTGAACCTACTCCTCACCCATTCTACTAAGTTCAACATTCTTGTCACACAGTTAATTTTCAGGTCCTGCTTTTTACTATCTAATTTCTCCTTCTCTACACCTTTAATGCCTGTATCTTTCCTGCATAGTTCATTACCTCTGCTCTCAGTATGTAAGAGATTAACAGTGATGGAGTTGGGCTTTTCTGATGCATACATGTGTCTATAGTACTTTGGGGAGAGTTTTTCTTGACTTTAGAAGAAACATTTAGTTATAGATTATGACTTATAATGAGAAATCCAAACACAAGTCAGAATATTGATTTAAAAATCCATTTCAGAGGAATTTGGAGAGGGCAGGAGTCCCAGCACATAAAAGCAGGAAACAAGAACATAACAAATCTGAAGACTCTGATTTACTTGTATAAAGTTGATCTTATTCCATGCCAGTTTGCATTTGATTAGTAAGCTTCCTAAAATTAGGTACTTCACACTAAGTGTCTATTATAAAAAGTTTCCTTATGTATAGCTATTATTTAAAACATACTGTTTGCCAGAGATAAAACTGCCAACATCCATTGGATCATAGAAAAAGCAAGAGAATTCCAGAAAAAAACATCTACTTCTGCTTTATTGATTACACCAAAACCTTTGACTGTGTAGATCACAACAATCTGTGGGAAATTCTTCAAGAGATAGAAACACCAGACCATCTTACCAGCCTCATGAGAAATCTGTGTTCAGATCAAGAAGCAACAGTTAGAACAGGACATGGAACAACAGACTTATTCCAAATTGGGAAAGGAGTACATCAAGGCTGTAGGCTGTATATTGTCACCCAGCTTATTTAACTTATATGCAGAGTACATCATATGAAATGCCAGGCTGGATGAATCACAAGCTGAAATCAAGATAGCCAGGAGAAATATCAATAACCTCAGATATGCAGATGACACCACCTTTATGGCAGAAACTCAAGAGGAACTAAAGAGCCTTTTGATGAAAGTGAAAGAGGAGAGTGAAAAAGTTGGGTTAAAACTCAGCATTCAAAAAGCAAAGATCATGACATCCAGTCCCATCACTTCATGGCAAATAGATGGGGAAACAATGGAAACAGTAGGAGACTTTATTTTATTGGGCTCCAAAATCACTGCAGATGGTGACTGCAGCCATGAAATTAAAAGACGCTTGCTCCTTGGAAGAAAAGCTATGACCAACATAGACAGCATATTAAAAAGCAGAAACATTACTTTGCCAACAAAGGCCCATCTAGTCAAAGCTATGGTTTTTCCAGTAGCCGTGTATGGATGTGAGAATTGGACCATAAAGAAAGCTGAGCACCACAGAATTGATGCTTTTGAACTGTTGTGTTGGAGAAGACTTTTGAGAGTCCCTTGGACTGCAAGGAGATAAAACCAGTCAATCCTAAAGGAAATCAGTCCTGAATATTCATCGCAAAGGCTGATGATGAAGCTGAAACTCCAATACTTTGGACACCTGATATGAAGAACTGACTCACTGGAAAAAACCCTGATGCTGGGAACGATTGAGGGCAGGAGGAGAAGCGGGTGACAGAGGATGAGATGATTGGATGGCACCACCGACTCAACAGACATGAGCTTGAGCAAGCTCTGAGAGTTGGTGCTGGATAGGGAAATTTGGCATGCTGTAGTCCATGGTGTCACAGAAAGTCTGACATGACTGAGCAACAGAACTGAACTGATTTTTGCCTCCATTAATGTCTGCAAAATTCTGAGTTCCTTGTTAAATCAGAAATAATTTCTCCACTCTGAGTTTTCAAGATATATATGTTCTATTTTCTGACAAAGTGTGAAAATTTCAAAGTTACATTTTTTGGAAAGATCATTCTTTGGTTTTCATAAAAATAAAAATAGATAACCCCCTGGCCAGAAACCTGATTTTCCCCAGAAGTATCATAGATCACAGCACCAACTAGCCTACTCCCAAAATCAGAAATGGAGTGCCAGGGTCCAGTCCCCGCAGGATCCAGGGAAACCCGAAGGAGAAACAGCATCAGCGATTGATTTAGAGAGAGATAAGGAAAGAATGTTGAAGATAAGAAAACAGAGGAGAGAAAGAGGCTGATATTCCTTGGTTTACATAGAAAGCCAATAAAACTCCGAGACAAGAAGTTTGCCCTGTTCACGGAGGCCACATGTGCCCTCCTGGTCTCCTGAGGGAGTTAAGCCGCAGAACTTCTTCCCTTTCAGGTCTTAGAAATCCGGGCAGATAAGTGAACGCAGGGAGCCTCTATGCTCCAAGGGATCAGCCTGAAAAAAAGAGGGAGGGGGAGAGAGGGAATGATTGACATGGGGAGACCAAGCTGCTTTGGTGAGTGAGGCCCAATAGCTTTATTTTTTAAAGGTACTTTTATACCCTGCTGTATACATAGAGGGAAATGAAAGATGCAAGGTCATACAGAGTCAGCCCAAACATTCCAGCAGTTTTGCCCTTATCAAAACCAGGATTTTTTCTGCATACCTTTCCCACAAATGATGTTGTGTACAGTATCATCTGGCCCTGGAGGCCTGTGAACATTTTATGACCCTCTTTTGATAAAGGCTGCTCAACCAGAAAACTTATTTTCCCTCAAACTGTCTTTTCTTTATATTTCTAATCTATGTCAGCCTCAGAAAATGCTAAACAGAGTTACATTTTTCACAAAGCAAAGGTGCAGTGAGTTACAAGAAAGAACCAATTAGCTCAAGGTCTGATGTGGTTAATTTCAAGGATATACTTGTTTTTCTTACATTCCAACTATGTTAACTAATGCATTCCCAGGTGCACAGTGGATAAGAGATATGGGAACTTAGCAATAAGCATTGGCCCAATAATGAAATCTTACACCAGCACTACTCTAATAACTTTTAACTCTTTGAAAGGCTCTATGTTTTAGGCTTCCCATGCCTCTCACAGTTGGGAGGCTGTAAATAATCATATGTGTAGCTGCAAAAGTCTGGATATACCTGCCAAGCAAGCTAGAATGCTAACAGATGGGGTTTGATTTGAAATATTCCTCTCATGTCCAGGAGACTTATTAGCTATAATCCTAAGTTGGTTTTCCCCAGAGAAAGGTGGTTGGGGATAGCCCCCTGTTAATGTCAGAGGAGTTGGTGAAAGTCATGAAATAGTAAAACAGACAGATTCTGGTTTGGGGGTAGATGGTCAAGAAAGCCTAGGGAGACCCTTGAGTCCTGAAGCCTTGCTTAACAGTTCTCTTCCACATGACTTTGTCATGGGTGGGATCTCCCGTGCTGGCTCCCAGCAATGGAGGATGTGTCTTTTAATCAAGTTACATTCGATATATTTCTTGGCATGTTTTGATGCAATTTGTTTCAGAATCCATTGCCAGTTTACTGGTATTGAAACAGAAACATTCAAATAATGGTCACTTAACAATAATAGCAATTTATTTCCCTTCATTCTAAGATTTATATAAATTATTAAGGTAGGTTGGTAATAGACTTACATGAATTTTTATCTTAAACAAGTATGTATACTTGATTTTTCTACTTCAGGAAGCATTTAATTGCAATTACTTTGCAACTAATTGCAAGCTGGGCTTCCTAGGTGGCAATGGTGGTAAAGAATATACCTGCCAATGCAGCAGTTGTAAGAGACGTGGGTTCCATCCCTGGGTCAGGAAGATCTCCTGGAGAAGGGCATGGCAACCCACTCCAGTATTCTTAACTAGAGAATCCCAGAGGAGCCTGGAGGGCTACAGTCCATAGGGTCACATAGAGACAATTGCAACTGAAGTGACTTAGCACATACATCTCCACATAAGCAAATCTCTCTGAGAGACTGGTAGGAAAAGATGTTGAAACAGTAAACAGTGAATAAATAAAAGTTTTCTTCTTTTCTGTTTATTTAGGGCTTCCCAGGTAGCTCAGAGGGTAAAGAATCTTCCTACAATAACAGGAGACCTGGTTTTGATCCACAGGTTCGGGAGATCCTCTGTGGAAAGAAATGGCTTTTTTTTTAATTCTTTTTTTTTTAATTTTAAAATCTTTAATTCTTACATGCATTCCCAAACATGAACCCCCCTCCCACCTCCCTCCCCAAAACATCTCTCTGGGTCATCCCCATGCACCAGCCCCAAGCATGGCTTTAAAAAAAAAATTGCTGTTGAGAGCGGTGTATATATTTTAAATAATAGCATTGAAATGACTCATGCTAGGAGGAAAATAACTTATGCTCTGTAGCAGAGAGTATTACCCATATGCTTAATATTGCATAACAACATTGCAATACATAGATGATTACTATTTGTGCAGAACTGTGCCAAATGTTTTCAAATGGTTGTATACTTGATTGCAATGCCTATTTTTGTGTATCTCCATGCCATACCCATGAAGAAACTGAGATAAGAAGTTAGGCTAGTAATTGGCAGAGTATTTTGTCACTCACTGGAGGAACTCCACCTCTAATATTGATTGAGTAAATTAATTATCACGTCTACAATGCCTGTCAGGTTTGTCGGCCAGCTCCAACACTTACTAAACATATAATTGGACAAGTTACTGAACTTCTATTGGCTTCAGTTTTTCCATCTATATAAAAAAAAGGAGATCACTGTCCTATCTCATAAGGTTCTGCAACAATTAAGTGAATTACATATATTAACATTTAATCATTTTAAGTTATATCATTAATTTTTTCTACTACCCTTTTTAATATTCACCCAGACAAATTTGAGGTACAATAGGTTTAGGAGAATAATGCTGTACATTGATAAGATTAGATGCTGCAAAAATTTTTCTATGCTTCTTATCACTAGACTTATCACCATATTTCTTACCATTAATTTTGTGTGAGACTTATTTTCTTGGGCAGGTGTTGGGAAAGTATGGAGAGATTCATTGATTCACTCTGAAAACAGTTCATGGGTTTCCTTATGTGCTAACTACTGAGATGAAAGCTGTAAGAAAAAAAATGACAAGTGAGACACAGACCCTGTATTGCAGAAGCTTACTATCAACCAGGGGAGGGCAAAAGAAAAGAGGCAATTAGATTATGATGGGGATGCACATCATGTTAAGGACATACTCATGAATTTATTCCAGATTATAAGAATTACAAGGGCAAAGGCATTGTCTTGTTCGCTGCCAAATCCACTGAGCCAAAGGGTGGGTTAGTGGAAGCTTTTTAACTGGGGTGACAAATAGGAGTTATATCAAGAAGAGGATAAAGTTATTCCAAAAAGTATCTGTCAATTGTAGAAATCCTAGAAAAACAGTTTTGAGAAAGTGTGAGTAGTTCACTGTGGCTAGAGTTTAGCTCTAGAGGGGAAGAGTAAAGAAGAGAACAGGAGATCTTGAGGAGCCTTGCACACCTTGATAAGGAGTCTAGGCTCAATGGGGAAATATGCAAGCTTGTCAACAGAAAAGTGATAGAGTTAGATTTACTTGTTAGAAAAAGCAATAGAGCCATAGTATGGACAGTAATTGAGGTAAGCAAAAGAGGAAATGAAAGGAAATGATAAATTAAACATAAATTTTTCTACCACCTTCATGTAGATCACTTGAGCACATTTATATATATCTAATTAAGAAGCCCATTATGGCCTGTTCAAGGCTTAATTTTGTTATGAGATTTCATAGTCTGAGAAGCATTAAATATTTAATTACAACAAATCAATAGACACATGCTATTCAAAAGCAACACTGTGAAATAAATCACACTTTTTAGAATTCACTAAAAAACTCTCCTGATTACTACTCATTACAGAAATTGACCTGATAGAATTTTCGATGGAAGTTTCTGAAAGAAAAATAGTTTCCATTATAGTAGCAAACAGTTGAATTTCACAGGGATTTTGCTTTTTGTTTTTTAAACAATTTCAGCTTTAATGACTGAGAATTGCTTACAGTTTCCAAAAAAATAAATCTTTACTTTGAACTCAACATTTGGAACCTATGTCCCTGTTTAGTCAATATTAAAATAGAAAGCTTTGTGCGAGGATTTCATGTATCACTCAGTACAAAGCATATAATCTTCCTTATACTTTGATTTAATCTTTGACATCTAAAGATTTCAGCTGATTGAAATGTTTCTGATCTGTTAAACGTGAAAAAGACATTTTGATGCTTCTATTTTTAATATCCTTGTTTCTAAAGTTCTATTTCCTAAATTGAGGGCTTTCCAAATATTACTGAAAAACAATTAAAAGCACTAAAATTTCAGTCTGACTGGAGTAGGTTCACAAAGCATCTTCCTCTGGAGACTAATGTTCTTGTTAATATAATTGTTCTATATCTATCTTGTTAACATATCTTGCTAAGAATTTTGTTATTAGTCCAAATCTGAAAGAAGAAGTCTGGGGCATGTGTATACTGCATGTTCTTTTCTAGTTTACTCTATCCTATTAGCAATATGCATGGTACATAAGAAATGTAACTGCTTCTTCTGGGGTAAAATATTTGTAAAAAGTACAAACCCAGGAACTTCCCTGATGGTCCAGTGGTTAAGACTTCACTTTCTAATGCAGCGGGTGCTCGTTTGATCTCCAGTCGGGGAGCTAAGATCCCATATGCTTCTTGGCCAAAAAACTAAGGCATAAGACAGAAGCAATATTGTAACAAGCTCAATAAAGACTTTTAAAAATGGTGTACATCCAAAAAATCGTTTGCTGTTGTTGTTCAATCGCTCAGTTGTGTCCAACTCTTTGCCACCCCATAGACTGCAGCATACCAGGTTTCCCTGTCCTTCACCATCCCCTGGAGTTTGCTCAGACTCAGGTCCATTGAGTCGGTGATGCCATCCAACCACCTCTGTTGTCTCATTCTCCTCCTGCCTTCAATATTTTCCAGCATCAGGGTCTTTTCTAATGAGTTGGCTCTTCACATCAGGTGGCCAAAGTACTGGAACTTCAGTTTTAGCATCAGTCCTCCAGTGAATATTCAGGTTAATACCAACTCAGTAATTTGCCCTTATCTCAATTATTTGTGTTATATAATGATCACAAAACATATAAGAAAGTGAAAATGTCCATTTTCAAATTGAGCACAGAGAATATCTTGCAGTCTAGGAATTATGCTAATTTCCTGGGATATTAAAGAAGAATTACATCCTGGAAAGCTTTATAGCATTGTACAGTCCAACCCTGTATTCACAATCGACATTCATGTGCTTGCAGAATTAACTGTATTTGTGTATCATTAAGGAGAAGAAAAGCTATTATCTGTTTCATACTTCTTCATATCTTTATTACTTCCCTCAAAGAGAAACACTAATTCTACTGGTTGAGATCCATTATACTAGTAAGTAATTATACTAGTAAGTAATTATACCTAGTAAGTAATTATGCTAGTTTACTGTCAAGAAGATAGAAAGTAGATTTTCCTGAATGATGACAGTAAAATGAGAGTGAAAAGAATAAATATAATAAGAAGGTGATAGAGTTAGCCAAAGTTAAATGATTTGTTTTCAAGGGAAATTTTAGTTGCTGGTCAATGTATATACATATATATACACATATATGTCTGTAAATATATATATATATATGTATGTAAAATTACAGTGGCTCTAGTTATCAAATATTCTTATTTTTTCATAATTTTGAACATTTATCCAGATATCCTGGGTGATGTAGATAGCTATAGTTTAGTAATCATCTTTTATTTCATGCTGCAGACACTGTCCTCAGTGATTTTGGAGCCCAAGAAAATAAAATCTGTCCCTGCTTCCACTCTTCCCCCATCTATTTGCCATGAATTTTGTGGACCAGATACCATGATCATGGTTTTATGAATGTTCAGTTTTAAGCCAACTTTTTCACTCACCTCTTTCACATTCATCAACAGGCTCTTTAGTTCCTCTTTGATTTCTGCCATTAGAGTGATATCACCTACATATCTGAGGTTGTTATTTCTCCCAGCAATCTTGATTCCAGTTTGTAATTCATCCAGCTTGGCAATTTGCATTATGTACTCTGAATATAAGTTAAATAAACAGGGTGTGATTATATATCGTTCTTATTTACTCTAATTTTGAACTAGTTTTGAATCAGTTCAAAATTTTAAACCAGTTCTTTGTTTCATGTTCGATCCTAATTGTTGCTTCTTGACGTGTATACAGGTTTTTCAGGAGGCAGATAAGGTGATCTGGTATTTCCATCTCTAAGAATTTTCCACAGCTTGTTGTGATTAACATAGTCAAAGGCTTTAGTGTAGCCAATGAAGTAGAAGTAAATGTTTTTCTGGAATTCTCTTGCTTTTTCTATGACCTAAAGGATGTTAGCAATTTGATCTCTTGCTCCTCTGCCTTTAATCCAGCTTGTACACCTGGAAGTTCTCAATTCATATACTGTTGAAATCTAACTTGAAGAATTTTGAACATTTTCTTGCTAGCATGTGAAATGAGCACAACTGGTAGTTTAAACATTCTTTGGCACTGCCTTTCTTTGGGATTGGAATGAAACCTGACCCTTCCTATTTCTGTGGCCACTGCTGAGTTTTCCAAATTTGCTGGCATATTGAGTGCAGCACTTTCACAGCATCATCTTTTAGGATTTGAAATAGCTCAGCTAGAATCCCATCATGCCCACTAGATTTGTTCATAGTAATGTTTCCTAAGGCCCACTTGACTTTACCCTTCAGGATGTCTGGCTCTAGGTGAGTGATCACCCCGTAGTGGTGAACTGGGTCATTAAGACTGTGTGTGTATAATCCTTCTGTGTATTCTTGCCACCTCTTCTTAATGTCTTCTGCTTCTGTCAGGTCCTTGGTATTTCTGTCCTTTATTGTACCCATCTTTGCATTAAATGTTCCCTTGGTATCTCCAATTTTCTTGAAGAGATTTCTAGTCTTTCCCATTCTATTATTTTGCTTTATTTATTTGCATTGTTCACTTAAGAATGCTTTCTTATCTCTTCTTGCTATTCTCGGGAACTCTGTATTCAGTTAGGTATACTTTTCCCTTTTTCCTTTGCCTTACAGATTTTAGTAAACGCACACATTAGAAGAAAACAGAGATTAAAGAAGAATTACCAAGTTATCACTAATGATATGAAATATGCTCTGTGTTGACATTTGGCAGTTAATGTGATTACATTTTTATTACACATTTGTTAAGTGGTTAGTAGCTTAATCATACCCATTGTTTATTAAGATACGGAGATACACTGCTGGTGATAGTATAAATTGGGGAGTAATATGGCAATAAAAAATATGGATAATTTGGGTACAGATATTTGATTTCAAGACACTTGAAATCACTTGAAAACACTTATTCTAAAAGTGACCCCAAGGAAAAGAAATGCAAAAAGGCAAAGTGGTTTTCTGAGGAGATCTTACTAATAGCTGAGAAAACAAGAGACGCTAAAGACAAAAGATAAAAGGAATGCAGAGTTCCAAATAATAGCAAGGAGAGATAAGAAAGTCTTCCTGAGTGATTAATGCAAAGAAACAGAGGAAAACAATAGAATGGGAAAGACTAGAGATCTCTTCAAGAAAATTAGAGACACCTAGGGAACATTTCATGCAAAGATGAGCATGATAAAGGACAGAAATGGTATGGACCTAACAGAAGCAAAAGATATTAAGAAAAGGTGGGCAGGAATACACAGAAGAACTATACAAAAAAGATCTGCATGACCCTGACAATCATGACCATATGATCACTCACGTAGAGCCAGACATACTGGAGTCCAAAGTCAGGTGAGCCTTAGGAAGCACCACTATCAACAAAGCTAGTGGAGGTCATGGAATTCCATGATGAACTATTTCAAGTTCTAAACGATGATGCTGTTAAAGTGCTCTATGCAATATGTCAGCAAATTTGGAAAACTCAGCAGTTTCCAGAGGACTGGAAAAGGTCAGTTTTCATTCCAATCTCAAAGAAACGCAATGCCAAAAAATGTTCAAACTACCACACAATTGCACTCATCTCATATGCTTGCAAAGTAATGCTCAAAATTCTCCAAGTGATGCTTAAACAGTACATGAACTGAGAACTTTCAGATATTCAAGCTGGATTTAGAAAAGACAGGAAATCAAATTGCCAACATTTGTTGGAGATTCAAAAAAAGTTCTAGAGAAAACATCTACTTCTGCTTTATTGACTACCCTTTATTGCCAAACCCTTTAACTGTGTGGATCACAACAAACTGGAAAATTCTTAAAGAGAGGGGAATACCAGACCACCTGACCTGCCTCCTGAAAAACCCATATGCAGGTCAAGGAGCAACAGTTAGAACTGGACATGGAACAACAGACTGGTTCCAAATTGGGAAAGGAGTACATCAAGGCTGTATATTGTCACCCTGCTTATTTAACTTATATGTAGAGTACATTAAGAGAAATGCCAGGCTGGATGAAGTACAAGCTTGAATCAAGACTGTCAGGAGAAATATCAGTAACCTCAGATACACAGAGGACAGGAAGTGGCAGGAAGTGAAGAGGAACTAAAGAGCCTCTTGGTGAAAGTGAAAGAGGAGACTGAAAAAGTGGGCTTGAAACTCAACATTTAAAAAGCGAAGATCATGGCATCCCATCCCATCACTTCATGGCAAATAAATGGGGACACAATGGAAACACTTCTTTTTGGGGGGAAGAGAGGCTTGAAAGCCCACCAATCACTGCATATGGTGACTGCAGCCATGAAATTAAAAGATGCTTGCTCCTTGGAAGAAAAGCTATGACAAACCTAGACAGCATATTAAAAAGCTGAGACATTACCGACAAAGGTCCTTCTGGTAAAAGCTATGGTTTTTCCAGCAGTCATGTATGGTTATGACAGTTGGACCATAAAGGAAGGTGAGTGCCACAGAATCGATGCTTTTGAACTGTGGTATTCGAGAAGACTCTTGAGCATCTCTTGGACTGCAAGGAGATAAAACTAGTTAATCCTAAAGGAAATCAATCCATAATATTCATTGAAAGGACAATGCTGAAGCTGAAACTCCAATCCTTGGGCCACCTGATGCAAAGAAATGACTCTTTGGAAAAGACCTTGATGCTGGGAAAGATTGAAGGCAGGAAGAGAAGGGGACAACACAGGATGAGATGGTTGGATGGTATCACTAACTTGATGCATGTAAGTTTGAGTAAGACTCGGGAGTTGGTGATGGACAAGGAAGTCTTGTGTGCTGCAGTCCATGGAGTCACAAAGAGTCAGACATGACTGAGCAACTGAACTGAAATGATTCTAAAAGTCTAATAATAAAATTATGCAAAAAAATCCCTCTTTGTATGTGTGTGCATATTTAGAAAGAGATATAAAGTATATGTATGGTATTATATACTGTGTGGATCACAATAAACTGTGGAAAATTCTGAAAGAGATGGGAATACCAGACCACCTGACCTGCCTCTTGAGAAACCTATATTCAGGTCAGGAAGCAACAGTTAGAACTGGACATGGAACAACAGACTGGTTCCAAATAGGAGAAGGAATATGTCAAGGCTGTGTATTGTCACCTTGCTTATTTAACTTATATGCAGAGTACATCATGAGAAACGCTGGGCTGGAAGAAGCACAAGCTGGAATCAAGATT
This sequence comes from Ovis canadensis, assembly GCF_042477335.2. Lineage (NCBI taxonomy): Eukaryota > Metazoa > Chordata > Mammalia > Artiodactyla > Bovidae > Ovis > Ovis canadensis. The sequence goes on from NC_091260.1 coordinate 40,022,960, forward strand.
ACTGGGAGAAATATCAATAACCTCAGATATGCAGATGACACCACCCTTATGGCAGAAAGTGAAGAGGAATTAAAAAGCCTCTTGATGAAAGTGAAAGAGGAGAGTGAAAAAGTTGGCTTAAAGCTCAACATTCAGTAAACGAAGATCATGGCATCTGGTCCCATCACTTCATGGCAAATAGATGGGGAAACAGGGGAAACAGTGTCAGACTTTATTTTTTGGGGCTCCAAAATCACTGCAGATGGTGATTGCAGCCATGAAATTAAAAGACACTTACTCCTTGGAAGAAAAGTTATGACCAACCTAGATAGTATATTGAAAAGCAGAGACATTACTTTGCCAACAAAGGTCCATCTAGTCAAGGCTATGGTTTTTCCAGTAGTCATGTATGGAGGTGAGAGTTGGACTGTGAAGAAAGCTGAGCACTGAAGAATTGATGCTTCTGAACTGTGGTGTTGGAGAAGACTCTTGAGAGTCCCTTGGACTGCAAGGAGATCCAACCAGTCCATTCTGAAGGAGATCAACCCTGGGATTTCTTTGGAAGGACTGATGCTAAAGCTGAAACTCCAGTACTTTGGCCACCTCATGCAAAGAGTTGACTCATTGGAAAAGACTCTGATGCTGGGAGGGATTGGGGGCAGGAGGAGAAGGGGACAACCAAGGATGAGATGGCTGGATGGCATCACCGACTCGATGGATGTGAGTCTGAGTGAACTCTGGGAGTTGGTGATGGATAGGGAGGCCTGGCTTGCTGTAATCCATGGGGTTGCAAAGAGTCGGACACGACTGAGCGACTGAACTGAACTGATATATATATATGGTACCAGGCAGCAATGTAAACACAAATTATACATACACATACATATATATATGTACATACACACTGTATAAAATTTTTCTCATCTGTTTTCTATGTATGTTTATCAGTATCTCTCTAAATGTATCTGGATATTGAGACATATATATATATACATATGATATAGAGGTCTGCTATAATGCACACACAAACACTAATAAGTATTAGGATTTAGAGCTGTTTTCCAGTTCTTTTCAGCTGTTCTGTTGTAAAATTTACATTGTAAAAGGCCAATATTTTATGTTCTAAAAGAGAAAAGCATCTGTGTTATTTTAAAGAGGAACACTGACAATCTCTGACTGTTCTATTAAGGGCAGGAATTGTCCCTGTGTATCATTACATTTCTGTCAGCAAGTAAAGTGGTTGGCACCTGGCAGATGGTTAATAATAATGTACAGGATAAATGAGTAAATAAATAAGTAGCAAGAAGATGCTTCAAATAAGCATGTACTGTCTGAGAAGAATTACCTAGAAACCCAGTCTATTACCAATGGTAAAAATTATTTTTTTAATCTAATTTTAGATAAAATTTAGTTAAATTTTTAGACAAAAATTTTTAGATAAATGTTTACTTTTATTTGACAGCTTTTTAATCTATTTTTTTTTAACCAGTGAATATAGTCCTCAGATTTTGATTCTCCACACATGGAGTAGCTTCTGATTAGTCTTGAAACTCCCTGTTGCTAGTTGAAATGTGGGAGAAACTAGAGCCAGCTGAAAAATAAGAGAAAAGCCACACACCTGGGGTCAATAACCCACTCTTTCATAAAGCCATTCTTATTTCCACATTGAATTGCTTTGGGTAGGTGAAAGTGGCAAGACTGATTAGTTCAGGTAACCAAGGACACAGGAGGGGTTCACTTTACAATTAGATCCACTTGGAGAACTCAGCAATGTATCCTGCTGAGAGACTTAAATCTCCAACTTGTTCATGATCTGAGTGAACTGATTGATAATCTGTGCTGTCGAATCCTGCATCTCTGCCTCCAGGAGAGCTCAACCTATCAGAATCAACTGTTCTTCTCAGATAGTTAAAATAAGTAAATAAATAAAGAGCACAAAATCAAATGTAACCAGAATCAATTACCCACTTTTTTATTATTAATTTGTAGTTCTGGATAATAGTCATTTCTAAAAGATAATTGTCTTGAATGTAAAAATAATATACTTTTTCAAAGTGATATACCCTTATACTTTAGACACTGAAACTTAGTTTTGACTAATTTAATTAATTATGATTAAAGATATGTGAAAAGGTTTTGTTCTATTACTAGCGGTTCACTCATTTGTACGCAGTTAACACTGATATTGAATAAAGGAGACACATACATACACAGACATCCACATGAACAAACACATATACAAAGAAAAGTCTACACATATCTAATTGGCTGAAAAGTAACGAATAGCTTGAAAATTTCAATAGACTTACCACAGTCTAGTCTGTTATGAGAAATCTGAGTTGAGACAAAAATCAAAATCTTATCAGTTTATTATCAATTCTGAGAAATGGGAGGAAACATTAATTTCTTAAACTTAGAGTTGCATCTATAACAGAGTTTGCAACCAAGAGCTCAGGCTTTTGGGGAGAAGTAAGGAATCTCCTTGAGAAGGAAACAGGTACTTAGGAACCAAAGAAGTAAGTGTTACATCAAAGAACAGTTTAGATGGAACTGCGTAATTACTTTTCCCTGGCTGGCACTTAGAAGCATATTTTGAGTAGTGCATATCCTGAATAACTGCTTTCAGATCCTGTCCCATACACATACACAGTCACCTTGCCTTGCAAGCCCCTATCCCTCTGTTTCAGAATGCCCATTTCCTTAGGTACAACTGCCTTGTTTTAGTATAATTCTGGGTTATCCCACTGCAGCTCTGCTTTCGGGCTTCATAGCCCTGGACTTTTAGTTAGTTTCCTTGTTTTGGTTCTTACATATATCTTTTCTCTTGCTATACATCCTTTTAGCCTTACAGGCCTCTTTTGTCGGGTGGGGAAGCCCTGGGATGCAGCAAAAGAGGTTGCCTTTCAGAAGGTAGTTATTTTTACAGAGTTCTCCCTGTTCCCTGTGAGCCTGGATGCTGGAAAGACTTGGTTCAGTCTTTGACACTAAGCTAATCACGATTTAGTCAACGATTTTGAAGCATTTTCTAATAGTGAAACTTCATTCCTTTAGATGATGGAGCACATTCCACACAGTTCAAATAGACTGTGAACTCTTTAAGTCCAGGCTTGCTGCCTTATCACTTATCACAGTCCTTAATACACCGTAGGAACTCAGTGAATGCCAAATGAAAGAATCAAAGAAGAAAAGCCAAACAAATCTTACTTCTTAAATAAGTTCATTCTTTCAAACTTTTTAGGTACCGTACGGATGAAATGTTGAGTCAATTTTTATGTGGCTTTTAAAAAATTCAACTGTTATCAAAGTCCTTTTTATTATTTATCTTTGGACTCACAGAGTAGCACTGGGAAATTGCATGTTGAAATTAATTTTAAAATTTAAATCCAAGTTTCCAATATTCCAGATTTTTCCAAGGCTAATAAAAACTTAGTTTATTTTTCTTTTGACAAAAATGTACCACACCCACATTTTTATCATTGGTTTTATTTTTCTTTAAAGAAGAAAAATTAGCTTTTCTTTCAAGAAGTAATAAATGCCAAAGTTTTCCAGATCTATTTCAAACCAGTTCTTCATTCCACCATAATATTATCCCATCCAGTTGACATTCTCAAATATTTTTATGTAGGTTTTTTTTTTCTATTTGACATTTCAGCAATAATCTTGAGAAAAATTCTGAAAACTTTTCTCCATTTTGAATATTATGGATAACTGCTCTTAATTGTGACAGTTTATTAACTGTGTATTCATTTCCTTAAAATGTTATCTTCTGGTTTGCCTTCCAGTTTGAGAGTTGACAGGTAACAAAACCTTTCAATCAGCATTTTTCTGAAAACTTACAAAAAAGTCAGAGACTCAGTGTCAAGCTCTCTGCTTATTTAATCACGATGAGTGGAAAGGAAGACATATTTTGATTAAGACTGGCTAACCTGATCAATAAAGACCTTGAACTTGTGTAAGTTACTACTGGCTATTCCCAATAATGGTGATAGCCTAAAAGTGAACCTTCAAACCATTAGCACAAAATGAACAACAGATAACCTGGAAAATGAGCTTTTCCCCCTACAAGTATTATTTCAAGTTTGTATACCTACATTGGTATTCGAGATATTCATATTATTCTATCCTTGCTGTTGTCCCTGTTGCTTTTTCCTTTTAAAAATATTTTCTCCAGCTTATCCTTTACATAACTTTATTTCCCAAGTTCCATTAAAAGCACAAATCAGGGAAATCATAGATGGAATAGCCGGCAAGGTATGCCGTTGCAGCTTACCATTTTTGCAGATCTCAATTTTGACAAAGTACTTGAACTTCAAAAGGCAGAGAAGGTCAAGGTGAAGGTGTACTACTTCAGAATCCTCAAGATCCACTGGATATAAAACTTAAACAAACAAGAAATTACTTTCATTGATTAAATGTAGATTAAATTAGGAGGAAAAAATGACAGGCGCTACTAAGGTTATGTCTCCCACTCATTGTTTAACTCAGCATGACTGATTCAATCTGCTGAGCCCCAAGGAAGGCCAAAGATGTCACTCATGGACTCCACACAATGCAGGAGCCTTAGAAGAGCAAAATCGAAAAGTTGCACTTTATCCACTCACAGCCTGGAGCCACTGTTCTCATTCGGTCTTACATTAGCAGAACAATGAGCTGCAGCAGGCATTGGGCTGCTCCGCATAATAATTATAGGTATCCCACAGGCAAATCTGTTGTTGCTTTTAAGACTTGACAGAATGTGTCTTGTAGGCATGACCTAGCAGATGGGGACTGTTTCCTTTCATCTTTCACCAAAAGCCACCTAGGTGAAATAGATAAAGCATGATAAGGGATATATTTTCTCCTATAGGGGTAGTTTGATTACTATAAGCTGCTCTTCTTGTTCATTCACCTTAAAAATAATTGCCACTCTTGTGGTAGAAGAAGTCAAGTGTAGCCACAGAGACTGGGATAGACCTTTTGCTCCATCCTGCTAATTTGTGTCACCTACTGCACTGCCTTATGTATTGATGGTAGAAAGAAAAAAAAAAAAATGAAGCAGAAAATTAAGTCTGAAAGGATTTTTTGTCCTGCTGTCACTTTGTACAACATTTAGTTCAGTTGACATGACACTGTGCCTTTTGTTACATAAAACTGTCACATTGTCCCCTTCTGGTTAGCTGCAGTTGCTGCCCAGATCAATAATAACTGTCAAAACTGTCAAATAATGAAAGGATCCTATGATATGTTGGCTGCAGTGAATGATATTTTTGGCTATCTTTTAAAATGTTACCCAATTAGTTTCAAACACATATTAGAAGTAAAGAAATAAGATGAGCTTTGTAAATGGTATCACAAACTTGAAAATGAGGACTCACTTATGTATATTAGTTGTATATTACTTGACACACTTTTAGTTTTTTAAATGTCACTTTTAGATAGATCATTTTTATATAATGAGAAGTTTAATTCCTAAGCAAAAAAGCAACTCAAAAACCCCAAGCTTCTATCATTTCCCTGTATGTGTAATGGTAGTATTTAGTTATTAGGGGGATAATTTACTCCAGATCTACATACCTATGGAGAAGCTCCTAAAGTATGGTTTGATTGTGGGAAGAAGTTGTCTCTTCGCTGTCATTGTTTTCTATCTGGGTTACTCAGTTATTGCCCTCTTATAGCATTTGTAAGCAGGAAATCAAGCCACAGACAGCTGTAGCAGAATCGATGATCTTAAATATTCCTGGTCAGTCCCTCTAATTGAAAACCACTGGGGAAAGCTCAAGAGTGGTTCCTTAGAAGCTTTGTGTGAACTAAAAAATGTATTTTGTATTTTAGTTAAACTCATCTACTATACTTTATTCTACTCAGAACTAACATCTTTATATCTTTGTATTTTTAGTCTCTAACCAAGATCCACCCTCCAGGGTTTCATCTCTAAACCCTGAACCACTTGTTCCAAGCTTTTCCATAACTTGTGTGTTAGCCTTTGTGTTCAGCATGCTCTCAGTGAACCTCTTTTCAGACCCTTCTAACCATACTGCACACCCTTAATTTTTCAAACTGTCAGAAATATTCAGAATTAATTTCTCTCTCTTACATGTGATGTGACTTAAGGTCCATGATACCTATGTAGGTTTACCTTGAATCTCTGCTTCTATGGTCTATAGAAATCTAACATGCCTTCTGTGTCTATACAGAGTGCTGTGAACTCCCATACAAGCTTATCATTGATGTGGCTCTAATGTAAAACTGAACACCTGAGTTCTCCAAAGAATATATTACTATATAGAAACATTAAGTATCTGGGTAGACTTTATTTGATATATTTTTGATTAAAGGTGATGATACTAAACATTTTCCAATGTACTTCACATATATTCTCTCATACTGAGTTAGCATTTTCAGGGGTGTTTGTAATTTCCTCAGTTCTGTCTCATCGCAACAAAAATTAGAAGTGGTAGATAGACCAGTGTTACAGCTCCGTGTTACAGCTCAGTTTTATTTAGAAAGTAAAGAAAAACACATCCTGGAGGCATGAGGGCAGGCCAACTCAAAAGACGGAGAGAAGAGAAGCCTCTGGCCCACTTTTGGCTCCTGTTTTTATGTCCCCACCCTCACACCCCCTCCCCAAGCCAGTTCAGTTCAGTTGCTCAGTTGTGTTCAACTCTTTGCGACCCCATGAGTTGCAGCACACCAGGCCTCCCTGTCCATCACCAACTCCCGGAGTTCAAACTCAGGTCCATAGAGTCAGTGATGCCATCCAGCCATCTCATCCTCTGTCATCCCCTTCTCCTCCTGCACTCAATCCCTCCCAGCATGAGTCTTTTCCAGTGAGTCAACTCTTCACATGAGGTGGCCAGAGTATTGGAGCTTCAGCTTTAGCATCAATCCTTCCAAACAACAGCCAGGACTGATCTCATTTAGATGGACTGGTTGGATCTCCTTGCAGTCCAAGGGACTCTCAAGAGTCTTCTCCAACACCACAGTTCAGAAGCATCAATTCTTCAGTGCTCAACTTTCTTCACAATCCAACTTTCACATCCATACATGACCACAGGAAAAACTATAGCCTTGACTAGACAGACCTTTGATGACAAAGTAATGTCTCTGCTTTTGAATATGCTGTCTAGGTTGGTTATAACTTTCCTTCCAAGGAGTAAGCATATTTTAATTTCATGGCTGCAGTCACCATCTGCAGTGATTTTGGAGCCCCCCAAAATAAAGTCTGACACTGTTTCCACTATTTCCCCATCTATTTGCCATGAAGTGATGGGACCAGATGCCATGATCTTCATTTTCTGAATGTTGAGCCTTAAGCCAACTTTTTCACCTTCCTCCTTCACTTTCATCAAGAGGCTTTTTAGTTCCTCTTCACTTTCTGCCATAAGGGTTGTGTCACCTGCATATCTGCTGCTAAGTCACTTCAGTCATGTCTGACTCTGTGCGCCATAGACGGCAGCCCGCCAGGCTCGCCCATCCCTGGGATTCTCCAGGCAAGAACACTGGAGTGGGTTGCCATTTCCTTCTCCAATGCAGGAAAGTGAAAAGTGAAAGTGGTCACTCAGTCATGCCCAACTCTTAGCGACCCCATGGACTACAGCCCACCAGGCTCCTCCATCCATGGGATTTTCCAGGCAAGAGTACTGGAGTGAGGTGCCATTGCCTTCTCTGCATATCTGAGGTTATTGATATTTCTCCCGGCAATCTTGATTCCAGCTTGTGTTTCTTCCAGTCCAGCGTTTCTCATGATGTACTCTGCATATAAGTTAAATAAGCAGGGTGACAATATACAGCCTTGATTTACTCCTTTTCCCACCCTATGTAAATTGGGCTAGCCAGGAGGGCTGTTTGTTTTACCTGAGGTTCTCACTCTGGTCCTTTGACCTTCTTTTGTTCTATTTTCCCTTCTTTCTCTTTTAGCCACCGCCATTCTGGACTCCTATTTCTTATTCTAACTAGCTAACAGTATCATAGACTCCTGCACAGAAAGGTAACAAGAATGCATTCCCACTATTTACTATTTAGCCCTAAGTATTCCAAAGCTGTGCCATTTTTGGTATTTTAATAAAAATTATTTAAATTAAAAAAATAGAAGTGGCTACTATCTTTCATATATGAATTTTAGTAATGGGCTTAGAGAAAATATTTCTCTCATTAATGCATTAAATCAATACCTATTCTATAAAATTCTGCAAGGCTTCATAAATACTTACCAGAAAACAAACAAAAATGATATCGGGTATAAGAATGAATAGATAGTCAAATTTACCAAAAACATTTAAAACAACCCTTTATATTTATCTGTATGCTTTTGAATATAGTCATATTAGTAAAAATTATAATACATAAAATTAAAAATTTGCTGTATTTTAAAATAATGCTCTGACAAAATTCCTCTGCATTATAAATCATAAACATGCCAATATCCAATTCCATCTAAAGTGAAAGTGAAAGTGAAGTCGCTCAGTCGTGCCCAACTCTTTGTGACCCCATGAATAGTAGCCTGCACCAAGCTCCTCTGTCCATGGGATTTTCAAGGCAAGAGTACTGGAGTGGGTTGCCATTTCCTTCTCCAGGGAATCTTCCCAACCCAGGGATCGAACCCAGGTCTCTCACATTGTAGACGCAGACACTTTAACATCTGAGCCACCAGGGAAGTCCATTCCATCTAAATTTGTTGTTATAGTAATCTGTATCAGTAGAAATCTTAGCTTGAATCTAGAACTCAGGCATTTGTAGGTTAGTCTGCAGTTTGCTGGGTTATGCTCACTAAAGTTCTGTTTTATGATTGATTGGGGATATTTATGAGTAATAATTTATCATGAAAGTGTAGCTAAAGTTGAACTCATGGACAATGCAACATTATTGAAGAGGTTACATAATTTGGAGATTAAAAGCATCTGTTTCTGATTTCTTTCTGGCTCAGCTTTATTGAAATTGTCTAAGTCTTAGGATCAGGAATCTACAAGAGAGTAGTAGCAAGGGAAAACTAAGAGTTAATTCAGTATTATAAACAAGCAGTGGCAGCATAGATGTCAGGGGCTGCAGCAGAATTTGAACAAAATTATACTAAAAGCAAAATATACCTGATTTTGTTGGAAACAGATAAAACTGTGTTTAGAAGGGAATCTACAGATTTTTGCCAGGGGAGAGAGCTAATAAAATTAGCAAATCTACAGCTCTACTGATCAAAGAAGTGAGTAAACAAAGGATAGCACACATTGCAATGTCACTTGTTTAGAGGGGCCATCACTATAGACTCCAAAGAAACTAAAATAAATTAAGAAAATATTACTACTTACTTCGTGTCAACATATTCAACAGTTAAGATGAAATGGACATATTCTTTACAAATGAACTATCAAAACTGACTCAAGAAAAAGTTGAAGACACGAATAGCCTTACATGCATTAAGCATGTTTGACTCTAGAACAATGGTGGTGTTAAGTGCCCATCAACACCGTGGGCAATGGAACATCTGCATATACCTTTGTAGTCTGCCCTCCATATCCAAGTTTCCACATCTGAGGATTCAACCAACAGCAGATCATGTAGTTCTGTCGCTCATATTTGTTGAAAAAACTCCAAGTATATATGGGCCCATGCTGTTACAGCACATTGTTCAAGAGCCAATTGTAAATTAAAATTGTAATTAAAACCTTTCAGAAAAGAAAACTAAAGTCTTCAGCAGCTTCACTGGGGAATTCTATCAAATATTTAACATAGAAATAATAGCAATCATGCACAGTTGCTTTTTCAAGGAAAAGGAAGGGTATTTCTCAAATATTTTATGAGCCTGAACTATTCCAACACACAGAAAAAAGCAAAAATATAATGAAAAAAGAAATTACAGGCCAATATTCTTGCATAAATGCAAGTAGTCAGAGAAATTTGACAAATAAATATGTACATATTTGTGTGTGTGTATATATATATATATATATATATATATATATATATATATATACCACTTCATTGCTAAGCGGAATGTATTCCAAGAATGTAAGATTGAGATTCAAAAATCAGTTAATGGAAATCAATGCATTAGCAGAATAAAGGGGGAAAGGGTATGATCATATTTTAGATAAAGCAAAAATATTTGAAATGAATCAACATCCACAATAAAACTCTCAAACCAGTAGAAAAAGAACTCCCTGTACCTGTAAAGAAATCCATGAAAATTTACATTAACATCATATTTGATGTCAAAATAAAGAATGCTTTTCTCTAAACACTTGGAACAAGGCAAAGGTTTTTATTCTTCTTCCTTCTATTCAAACTTATACCAAAGTTCCCCAGCCAGTTAAGTATGACAAGTAAAGAAAATAGGTATATAAATTTGAAAAAAAGGAGTAAAATTTTCTAAATTCACTGATAACATGATTGTGTATGTGGAAAATCCTAAGGCATCTAATAAAATGATCTCTTAGAACTTGTTACTGGATTTATTTTGATAATACATTGTACCTTCCTTTTGGAGGGAGAAAATGTTTTTCTTTATAATGCAGTTGATTTATGTTTTGTGGGAAAATATTTTATTTCTACTTTTTCTTTATATTAAAGAAAGAAAAAACATTTTATTGGTGTTGGTAATGAGAGCATAGACTTCAGTGAGAACCCATCATTTGTATCTGTTCTGACATTTTGGAACAGTCCTTCAACATTTGAAAAAATGTCTCTGTATTTAAAAGCCTTCATTATTCATGTAGAGTAAAAAGAACCACTGTATTTACAGACTTCATTGTCATGTGATATTTTCACCTGCCAGGTGAATCAGAGGAAGACTTTGATTTTAAATATATATGTATTGAGCCGTTAAGCAGAGAATGAGGTATCCATCTCTTGACACTGGTTACAGCAGATACTAAGTAAAGAAAGGCTGTGGAAGCTTCCAGACACTACCTAAGGCAGAATGGTTTTGGTGCTAGAGGCAGTAACAGATTCCTGGTTGACAGATGCTTCATGTGTGATTGGTGAGACTTTCACCAGAATTAACAGTTAAGCTCTGAAATATGATGGAAGTTTGGATTGGCTGAGTCACTGACTTTATTACTTACCTAAACCACGCACCTTGCAGTGCAGCCACAGCTCCAACCCATCTGCCACACCTCTCTGGGAGAGTCAGATCTCATTTCACTCTGCACGTTAGCATTAGATCCATGAAAACTCAAAAGCTGACCTTTGTTTCTTTCTTCCCTGCTTTTATGCTGTATACCCCTGCCAAGAGGTAGTAAGCATATATAACCTCTTGCAATGGCCCAATTGATGAGTGTAGGGTGAATATAAACAAATTGGAAAGAGCAATACAAATTCATTTAAGGACTGAAAATTAGCCTTGCCTGTTCACATACTTATATATTTGTTCCACATAAGCAAATTACACACCCTTTTCCCAGCATCCAAAAAATACAAATATTTATTTTAAAACAACTCCCCAAACCATAAGTGAGTATAAAGAAATAAATTGCTTAAACCATATTTTCTGCATATAGGAAAGATAATACAGAAAATTAATTTTTCTGTCTCAATTGCTTAGTAATTTAAAAACATCAAATAACTCTTGGATCTCAGCCCACAATAAACTGATTATAGACTCTTAAAAAATCACTAACAATGAGAATTCTAAGTTTCTAAGTTGTAGCCAAAATGATATCCTTTATAATAGAAAATTTTTCCATTTCGGGGAGCACTCCAAGTCTCAGTTGGACTTCAATATATTTTTTGGAAGCTTTTAATCATGTGGTTTCTTCTTTAAAGGAAATTAATCTCCATTTATATTTGTGGAAATCCTAATTCTAAAAGTTACCTCCTGTGTTCACAAAGGTCTAACGTTAGGATATAAATCGGCTTTTCCACGTTATTGTCTCAGAGCTGGCCATGAGTATGCTCTGTCACTCTGCTGCTCCCAGCTGTAATTAGATAATAGTGAAAGGCAAGTCCCCATAATCCTGAATTTCCCTGAAGTAATCAAATTCTGTATTTTTATCACATAATGAACAACCTCTCAGTAGCTTTTCCATGTACTCGGTTTTTCTCTGGGAAATGTTTTGCTCTGCCGAAACATTTGCTCTACCAAACTGTCGAAGCACAGATTACAGGAACACTGAAAAACCACTTCTCTTACGTCCAAAAGCAGTTCCTGATGGCTGAATGCTTTCTGTGAACAAATGACTTGTGATCAAATATGTACGTTTTCCAACACTTTTTTTTAACCCATTGAGTATTCCCTATGCATCATAAACTGAGTTTCTCTTCAGTAAAATGATCCAGAAACCGATCCAAGTTAATGGCAGACCTCACATGCCCTTTGTGTTGGTGCACAACCTGCATCAGAGGCCACCTTGAAGCTCTCCTGCTAGTCCTTGCTCGTCCTCCCTGATTCAAGAAAGACGTGTTCTTGGTCTTTTCAGCCAAATTCCTTGCGAAGGTGTAACTGGTTCTGGGATCCAGGCTTAGGCATCCTTCTAACTGTCACTGCAGAGTGTAGAGAAGACCAATCTGGTTTTTGAAAACAAGAAATGTGGTTTTCTTATACTATGTAATATAGAATAAGCAACATGAGATGTTGCACATACAATTTCAAGGAGTAAATTTTAGTTTTATGGGTTATTCTTTGGAAATTTTAATTCTTCTACTGGAATCTTAGAAACTAGTATTCTCTATAGAGGGCATTGTGACAGACACTAGAAAAGCAAAAATACAAATTTTTGAGTTAGGAGAGACTGACCTTTGAGATTTATTTTCAAAAATATCTTCTTCGGATGGATCTTTCAAATTTTGTGAAATACAAGAGAAGGGAACGACGGAGAACAACTTGGTTGGATGGCATTATTGACTCAATGGACATGAGTTTGAGCAAACTCCAGGAGATGATGAAGGACAGAGAACCCTGGTGTGCTGCAGTCCATGGGGTAGCAAAGAGTCAGACATGAGTGAGAGAATGAACAACAAAGGCCCCTTATTATGTGGGCTACAGGAGTAGCCCACGGAGCATTCATGCTGAGTGCAGGAATCTGGCACTCTGGCCTTTACAACTTTCACTCATGTTTCTGGTTCCATGACCTGGAATATGCACTGGAATCTTTTTCACTCAGTTCTAACATATATCAGTGACATAAGGGACAGAGTTCCTGGAGAAGGAAATGGCAACCCACTCCAGTATTCTTGTCTGGAGGATCCCATGGAGAGAGGAGCCTGGTGGGCTACAGTCCTTGGGGTCTCAAGAGTTGGACCCAACTGAGAGACTAACACACAAGGGACAGAGTTAACTGTATAACTCTTTCTAATTGTAATTTCTAGTTTCAAGATCACACTGCCCCTGAAATTTTCTCCTAACTGACTTTTGAAATTCATCATGTCATCACTTCAGTTCAGTTCAGTTCCGTCGCTCAGTCATGTCCGACTCTTTGCGACCCCATGAATGGCAGCACGCCAGGCATCCCTGTCCATCACCAACTCCCGGAGTTCACTCAGATTCACGTCCATTGAGTCAGTGATGCCATCCAGCCATCTCATCCTCTGTCATCCCCTTCTCCTCCTGCCCCCAATCCCTCCCAGCATCAAAGTCTTTTCCAATGAGTCAACTCTTCGCATATTCTTCACATATAGTTTTAGTTTTCCTTACAGTCTGATGGATTCATTCACTCCTCACATTGGCAGGCTCTACTAAGGAGAATGAGGCGGGTAGGGTAGGGGGATTGAGGGAGTGTGAAAGGGAAAGCTTGAAGGTGACAGATCCCTGGCATCTGTGTGTTGGTTGTTAGCTACACTTTGAGTTTGCTTCAGTTTGCTTAGTAATATTCATTGATCTAAAGTTTGCCATAAAATTTTCTAGTGGGGTAATGTTTTATAGGTATACTTATCAGAAAATTCAGACTTAATGCAAGAAAAAATTGCTTAATTCTACCAGGTAGAAAATTGCATAATTCTACCAGTATGCTTAGTTAAACAGAATGAAACAAAAAGTATAGGAAGGTTGAGAATCATTTCTGTCTTACATAAGCACAAACTTTCTATCTCAAATAAGTGATAAAAATAACCCTCCAAAAGACAATACCTATATATTTCTGTGTTTTAAATAAAAATCCTATTTTATGTCAGTTCTGCTATGAACTATGTCATTTATGACAAAATGTTTCCAAGACATTATTACATTGACAAGAAAAATGGGTCACAGACTAGGTCTTTTTCCTTGATACAGCAATTGTGTTTGAAATGTACTAAAGTTCTCTTGGTCTGGGTTTTTGTTTAGGATTGCTTTTCTTTCTGATTACCAAATGGAATTATGAATTTTCTAGAACAGACTATGTGTATCTGTCCTATACACAGCTGGATCTTCTGTGCTTGCTCTATAGGCTGCAGAACAATAAGAATCTTGACACACTATAAAATACATTTTTATATCCAGTCTCGTTTTCCTACTGAACCAACCAACTTCCCTTGGTCATTAATTTCTAAATGAGAACAGCTTGTATAGCACTGGGTTTAATAATCCTGGCCTGAAAACTACCCTATAACCTAATTCTCTACAACAAAAGTTTCTAAAACCCCAGTGCTTAAGCTACTAGAGCACTTCATGTGAGGAAATGCATCTGGTCAGTAGCAAGTTTCCAATGAACTCAATTTGATCTCAGCAGGTTTTTCTGGTGGTCTTTGCAGGGAATTAGATATTAATTATAATATGACATTGTGTGACTTTTTATACTATCTAAATTTATGTGAAAGATTTCCTTTTCCATACATATGGTTGTATCTTTTTAAGTTTTACTGCTGCACAGGATATTAATTAGCACAATTCATCAACCATTTCCCCTGCTGTGTTTATCTGTTCCCAGGCCCATACCACGATTTGATAGTCAATACTTGTAATATAGTTTGAAAACTTTTAACAGTTCTTATCAAACCAAAAAAAATTGTCTCATCAGTTTTTCCCTTTTATCCTTCCACAAGCAGCTTGTTAAATTTTTTTAACTGCTTATCATTTATTTATTTTTTTTTACTTCACAATATTGTATTGGTTTTGCCACACATCAACAAGAATCCACCACGAGTGTACACATGTTCCCCATCCTGAACCCCCCCTCCCACCTCCCTCCTTGTACCATCCCTCTGGGTCATCCCAGTGCACCAGCCCCAAGAGAGCAAAAGAAACACAGATGTATAGAACAGTCTTTTTGACTCTGTGGGAGAGAGAGAGGGTGAGATGATTTGGGAGAATGGCATTGAAACATGTATAATATCATATAAGAAATGAATCACCAGTCCAGGTTCGATGCAGGATACAGCTTGTTAAATTTTAAGCGAAGTTCTTTTCTGATTTTGATTCAGGTTGTACTAAATTTAGATAAATTTGGAGAAAATAGTTTGATAATAGTAAATCTTTCTATCTAGGAACCAATTTATATTTTTATAATTCTATTTATGTATTTAGGGATGGGCTTGGGAAGGAGAAAGCTTTCAATATCATCTCTTTCAAGATTGAGTAAAGGTGTAGAGAAGAGGAAATCAAGAAAAACATAAAGGTTGCACAATGTGTTTTTAAAATAAACTGTGTATTTATTTATTAAGGGTCCATTTGTATAAACCACATATTTTGGATAAATATATATAGAGATAGGTGAAT
This sequence comes from Ovis canadensis, assembly GCF_042477335.2. Lineage (NCBI taxonomy): Eukaryota > Metazoa > Chordata > Mammalia > Artiodactyla > Bovidae > Ovis > Ovis canadensis. Next base: position 40,038,537 of record NC_091260.1, read on the forward strand.
TTTACTAACATGCTAATTATAATTTGTTTAAGGGTAGTAAAAATAAATAAGGAAATTTTAGATTATTTACTTGTAGGTTTTAAATTTCAGAAATTTTTAAAATATCAGAGTATTTTATATAATAAAGAACTATAAACTATTTTATATCATAGCATATTATGATTTTAATAACTATTAATATTTTAAAACAAAATTTAATCATTTGGTTTATTCTATTTTTATTTTTTATATAAGTCTAAATTTAGATAGTTTTACTTTTTCCAATTACATATAGACATCTACTAACACAATAATGCATTTCACCTCATTCAATTTTTAATATTGAAAATCATTTAATGATTTTTTAATATTGAAGCATTTCTACATTCTTGACCTAAGATAAACTGCATTTGGTTATTATAGTTCATTATTTTGTGCAATGATAGATATTAGTTACTATATTTTACTTGTGAAATTTGTACTGATATTCATAATTTGCATTACTTTTAAAAATATCATACTTACCTCTACAGATTGCCAGCCAGTCAAAAAGTCAAAAGATAGTTCCATCTGTTTTACTGGATGAGCAATATTTCAATAATAATAGAATTATATCTTTTTTTTCAAAGTTTACTAAAATTCACCAGTAAAATATATCTGTCCTGGCACCCTTTTAAGATGTATACACTTGACTGTTCTTTCAATATCATCAAAAAGACAACCGCATTCATTTTCTCCCTATTTCTTCAAGAAATTTTGATCACTCAGTTTTTTGGAAAAGAGACAGTCTAGTTTGATGGTTGTTGAATTGGACACCTCTGGAGGATATTTGAAAATGTGTACAGGTGTTTTTAACTTTTATAATGACTAAGTGGACCCACTAGATATTAATGATGGATTGCAAGTATGATGAACACCATCCAATATATAGAAAAGTCTTAAACACACACATATACACAAAAGCCCCAAACAATGATCACACTCCAAATTGCACATTTTGAGAAATATAGTCCCATATTAATGCAAATTCACTGTTGTAGTGTTTCACACATTATTTTATACACTTAACTATACAGATTTTATTTTTAATTCTTTATATGTGTCATTTTTAATGTTTTTGTTTTGATTCTTCAAAAATCTTTCAAAACTTACAAAAGTTTTGTTACCGGCATTTGTACTTTTGAAATCAGTCCTGGGTGTTCATTGGAAGGACTGATGTTGAAGCTGAAACTCCAATATTTTGGCCACCTGATGTGAAGAGCTGACTCATTTGAAAAGACCCTGATGCTGGGAAAGATTGCGGGCAGGAGGAGAAGGGGACGACAGAGGGTGAGATGGTTGGATGGCATCACCGACTTAGTGGACATAGGTTTGAGTGAACTCCGGGAGTTGGTGATGGACAGGGAGGCCTGGCGTGCTGCGATTCACGGGGTCGCAAAGAGTCGGACATGACTAAGCGACTGAACTGAACTGAAACTGAAACAGATTTTGGTTAATATCCTAGTTCTTCCTCCACTCTACTAGCGATTTTTACTTTGGGATAACAAACACATGATATCAATATCAGAATCAGGACACTGACGTAGATATTACCTGGTAAGTTTAGCCCCATATCACCAGCTTTATATGTACTTATTTGAGTGTGTGTTGGTGTGTGTGTATGTGTATTTAGTTCTATGCACTGTTATCATATATGTACAATTGTGTGACTACCACTATAATCAAGATATAGAACAGTTCCATTATAAGTAGCTACAATCACCCCTATCCCTCCATTCATTTCAAACCAACTACTGGCAACCATTAAGCTATTCTCTATCTTTATTCTTTTGTCATTTCAAAATTGCCACATAAATGAAATTACGTGATTTACAGTTGATTTTTAACAACATTGATTTGAACTGCATGAACCCATGTAACACAGTTCTTTTCAGTAGTAAATACAACAGTATCATACCATCTGAAGCTAGTCGAATCCACAGATAAGGAGCCTTTATACAGAAGCTCAGATATGGAGAAACTGGTGTATAGGGAGGTCTGACTATAAGTTATATGTGGATTTTCCAATGTGTAGAAAAACAAGCCTGCTTTATTCAACAGTCAACTCTATTTGTATTGGTTTTTGGTATATCATTCATATGGTATTGGCCTTATTTTTCATTCAGCAAAATTCCCTTAAAATCTATGTGAGTTGTTCTATCAATAGTTCATTCCTTTACATTGCTAAGTAGTATATTTCATGAAAGGAATGTATATAATTTTGTTTAACCATTCACATATTGATGGAATTGATGGTTTAAAGTTTTTACTATATGAATAAAGCCACTCTGAATATTCACGTGCATATTTCTGTGTTGTCTTGTCTTTGAGATAAATGATTAAGTGTGCAATCGCTGGGTGGTATTATAAGGGAGTGTATATAAATAAGGAACTATAATATTGTTTCCAAAACTAGATATAACATTTTTCATTCCTATCAGTGATATTTAAGTGATTCATTTTTTTCCTGCCTTCTTGATAGCATTTGGTGCTGTCATTAGTGTTTGCCTTAGTAGTCTCTATCTTTTAGAGAGTTTTGGTCTACAGCAACATTGAGTGGGTTTTACAAAGATTTTTCATACACACTGTTCTGCACAGGCACAGCCTCCCCTATTATCAATATCCCTCACCAGAATGGTACATTTTTTCATGTGATGAAGGTACACAGATGTGTCATTGTCACCCTAAGTCCATAATTTACATTAGCATTCACTCTTGGTGGTGTTAATTCTATGGGCTTCAACAAACGTATACATGTGTAACCACCATTACATGTACCGTATAGAATAGTTTCTCTGCCCTAAATATCCTGTGTGCTTCACATATTCTTCTGCTCCCCTCTAATCTCTGGCAACCACTGTTTCTTTTTTCACTCTCTTCATGTGTATATGTTAGTGGCTCAATTGTGTCCAACTCTTTGCAACCCCATGGACTGTAGCCCATCAGGTTCCTCTGTCCATGGAATTCTCCAAGCAGAAATACTGGAGTGAGTTGCCATTTCTGTCTCCAGGGGATCTTCCCAAGCCAGGGATCGAACCTGGATTTCCTCCATTGCAGGCAGATTTTTTACCATCTAAGCCACCAGGGGTGTCCTTCTTTTTCCAGAATGTCATAGATTTTGAATCATAAACAGTGTGTAGCATTTTAAGATTGGCTTCCTTCCCTAAGTAATTTGCATCTAAGTTTACTCCATGTCAATTTATAACTTGATAGCTCATTTGCTGTGAGTAAAGAATGATATTCCATTGGCTGGCTGTACCACAGTTTGTTTATGCACTTACCTAGGGAAAGACTCTTATTTTCTTCCTAGTTTTGGCACTTATGAATAAAGGAGCTATAAATATCCATGTACAGATTTTTGTAGGGGTGAGTTTCAACTCCTTTGGGTAAACACCAAAAGGTGCCACTCCTGTTTCATATGTTCAGAGTGTGATTAGTTTTGTAAGAAACTACCAAACACTTTAACAAAAGTGTTCCATCATTTTACATTTCCACCAGGAGTGAGTGAGAATTCCTGTTGCTTCATATACTTCCTAACGTGTGGTGTTGTCAGAGTTCTAAATTTTGACCATTCTAATAGGAATGACAGCAGCAATAGGAATGTAGTCTTATCTCATTGTTATCTTAATTTGGAGATTCCTGATGATACACAATGTAGAGTATCTTTTCAGGTGCTTATTTGATATCACTCTATCTTCTTTGGTGAGGTACCTGTTCAGATATTTGGCCCACTTTTTACTTGAATTGTTTTTATTTTTACTTTTGAATTTTAAGGGTTCTTTGTTCATTTTGAAAAATAATTTGCTGTTATTCAGTCCCTAAGTTGTGTCCAACTCCCTGCAACCCCATGAACTGCAGCATACCAGGCTTCCGTGTCCTTCACTATCTCCTTGAGTTTCTCAAACTCATGTCTATTGAGTCGGTAAAATTATCTATCTCATCCTCTGCCTCCTCCTTTTCCTCTTGCCCTCAATCTTTCCCAGGATAAAGGTCTTTCACAATGAGTCAGTTCTTCCCAACAGGTGGCCAAAGTATTTGAACTTTAGCTTCAGCATCAGTCATGTACAGATGTGAGAGTTGGACTGTAAAGAAAGCTGAGCACTGAGGAATTGCTGCTTTTGAACTGTGGAGTTGGAGAAGACTCTTGAGAGTCCCTTGGAATGCAAGGAGATCCAACCAGTCCATCCTAAAGGAAATCAGTCCTGAATATTCATTGGAATGACTGATGCTGAAGCTGAATCTCCAATACTTTGGCCACCTGATGCAAAGAGCCAACTCATTAGAAAAGACCCTGATGCTGGGAAAGATTGAAGGCAGGAGGAGAGGGGGACAACAGAGGTGGTTGAATGGCATCACCGACTCAATGGACATGAGTTTGAGTAAGCTCCAGGAGTTCATGATGGACAAGTAAGCCTGGAGTACTGCAGTCCATGGGGTTGCAGAGTCAAACACGACTGAGCGACTGAACTGAACTGAACTGAACTGATGGGGCTGGATGCCATAATTTTAGTTTTTTGAATGTTGAGTTTTAAGCCAGCTTTTTCACTCTCCTCTTTCACCTTCATCAAGAGGCTCTTTAGTTCCTCTTCACTTTCAGTTTTATTAGATATGCTTTTGCAACAGTTTTCTCCCAGTACATGGCTAGCATTTTTGATCTCTTGACTATGTTTTGCAGAGGAGAAACTTTTAAATTAATGAAGTTCATTGTATCAGATCTTTTTTTTTAATGGATTGTGCTTTTGGTTTATTTAAGAAATCATTGCCAAACTCAAGATCATCTACATTTCTCCAATGTAATCTTCTAAAAGTTTGCTGTTTTGAATTTACATAGGTCTGTTGTCCATTTTGAGATTCTGTGTGTGTGTGCGCGTGTGTGTGTGTGTCTGTCTGTCTGTCTGTCTGTCTGCCTGTTTGTGAGAGGGGTTTCTCAGATGGCACTAGTGGTAAAGAACCTGCCTGCCAATGCAGGAGGCAGAAGAGATGCACATTTTGAATCCCTGGGTTGTGAAAATCCCTGGGAGGAGGGCACAACAACCCATTCCTGTACTTATTCTTTCCAGGAAAATTCCATGGACAGATAGCCTGGTGGGATACGGTCCATAGGTTCACAAAGAGTTGGACACAAATGAAGTAACTTAGCATGCATGCACTTGTATGAAGGGTGCAAGATCTCTGTCTCGGTTCATTTTTTAGGCACTTGAATGTATAGTTTTTCCAGCATCACTGCTTGAAAAGACTATCTTTTCTCCTCTAATGCCTTTGCTCCTTCATCAAAGATCAGTTGACTATATTTGTGTGTATGATCCATTTATCTATTTCCCTATTCTTCCACCAATGTAGCTATGTAGTAAGTCTTGAAGTTGAACAGTGTTAGTAATTCAACATTATTCTTCTTCAATATTGTATCGAATATTCTGGGGTTTTTTCTCTCCATATAAACTTTAGAATCAGTTTGTCACTGTCCACAGAATAAGTTACTGGGATTTTGATTGTAATTGTGTTGAGTCTACATTTCAAGTTGGAAAAACCTGATATTCTAATGATATTGAGTCAAAATTAACATGAAATAGCTCTCCATTTATTTAATTCTTCTTTGATTTCTTTCATCAGAGTTTTGCAGTTTTCCTCATATAGATTTGTTTGCAATATACATTTACAACTAATCCAAATCCACTTTCAATGCTATATGGCTTTATCAGTTCAGTTCAGTCGCTCAGTTGTGTCTGACTCTTTGCGACCGCATGAATTGCAGCACACCAAGCCTCCCTGTCCATCACCAACTCCCAGAGTTAACTCAGACTTGCGTTCATTGAGTCAGTGATGCCATCCAGCCATCTCATCCTCGGGCGTCCCCTTCTCCTCCTGTCCTCAATCCCTCCCAGCATCAAAGTCTTTTCCAATGAGTCAACTCCTCGCATGAGATGGCCAAAGTACTGGAGCTTCAGCTTTAGCATCATTCCTTCCAAAGAAATCCCAGGGCTGATCTCCTTCAGAATGGACTTGTTGGATCTCCTTGCAGTCCAAGGGACTCTCAAGAATCTTCTCCAACACCACAGTTCAAAAGCATCAATACTTCGGTGCTCAGCCTTCTTCACAGTCCAACTCTCACATCCATACATGACTACTGGAAAAACCATAGCCTTGACTAGATGGACCTTAGTCAGCAAAGTAATGTCTCTGCTTTTGAATATACTATCTAGGTTGGTCATAACTTTTCTTCCAAGGAGTAAGCGTCTTTTAATTTCATGGCTGCAGTCACCATCTGCAGTGATTTTGGAGCCCCCAAAAATAAAGTCTGACACTGTTTCCACTGTTTCTCCATCTATTTCCCATGGAGTGATGGGACCGGATGCCATGATCTTCGTTTTCTGAATGTTGAGCTTTAAGCCAACTTTTTCACTCTCCTCTTTTACTTTCATCAAGAGGCTTTTGATAATGAAATTTCCTATAGTGACAAAATGATCATAATTTTTCTATCATGCCCTTTTTATCACTGCTGTCGTTCACTTCACTTGTATGTAAATGTATATAAATATATTGCAACTAATATTATTTTGAAAGGCTGTTAAATGTTGGCTCAATTAAGAATAAAAAAATAAAAGTACTATTTTACCTTCACCTATTCCTTCTCTGATGTTGTTCATTTATGTAGATCCTAATATCTAACCTATACCATTATCCTTATTTCTAAGGAATTTGCTTTTGAGACTTTTTTACAATGTACATCTACTTGCAACAAATTGCCTCAGCTTTTCTTTGTCTGAGAAGCTCTTTATTTTTCCTTCACTTCTGAAAGATAATTTTCCAGGATAAAGAATACTAGGTTAATGGGTTTTTCTCTTAACATTTTAAATATTTCACTCCGCTTTTTTCTCACTTGCATGTTCTCTCAGAAGTCAGGATTCCCTGATAGCTCAGAGGGTAAAGAATCCACCCGCAATGCAGGAGACAAAGGAGATGAGGATAGAATCCCTGGGTTGGGAAGATCCCCTGGAGGAGGAGATGGCAACCCACTCCAGTATTCTTGACTGAAAAATCCCATGGAGAGAGAAGTCTGGTGGGCTGCAGTCCAAAGGGGTTCAAAGAGTCAGACATGACCGAGTAACTAAACAAGAATGTTTTAAGCAATCTGAGAAGTCAGACAGATATAGTTTACCTTGTTCCTTTACAGAGAAGGTGTGTTTTTCCTCTGACTTTTTTCAAAATTCTTTTCTTATCTTTGATTTTCTGAAGTTAGGATATAATATGGAGAAGGCTATGGCACCCCACTCCAGTACTCTTGCCTGGAAAATCCCATGGATGGAGGAGCCTGATAGGCTGCGGTCCATGGGGTCGGGAAGAGTTGGACATGAGTGAGCGACTTCACTTTCACTTTTCACTTTCATGCAATGGAGAAGGAAATGGCAATCCACTCTAGTGTTCTTGCCTGGAGAATCCCAGGGACAGAGGAGCCTGGTGAGCTGCCATCTATGGGGTCGCACAAAGTCCGACACCACTGAAGCGACTTAGCAGCAGCAGCAGCAGCAACAGTAGCAGCAGAAGGATATAATATGCCTAGGTTTTTGTTTTTTTTCCCCTGCATTTACCCTCCTTGATGTTCTCTGCATTTCCTGGATCTTTAGTTTGGTGTCTGACATTGTCAGGCAAATTCTGTCATTATTATTTCAAATATTTATTTTGTTCCTTTTTTTTCCTTTCTTCTACTTATGATATCCATATTAGCATATGTTACATTTTTTGTAGGTGGTGTACTACAAAAGAAATAGAGAATGGATAGTGGAAGAAGATAGTCACAAGTTATCAGCTACAACCAAATGGCTAGTTAGAGAAACAAGAATAGTAATTGTCATGAATATTTCTTCCTTGCTTTGTGTTGAGTGCATGTGTATAACAATTATCTATTTTTTCTCTCTTAACCTTTTATCATATAAGATGCACTAACTTTCCATTATAGCATTTATTTATCATTGGTTTTACTTCACAGTATTTAACTCACAGGATATTAAAGGAAAAATTTAACAACACCCAAGGACTCTTGCCTTCTCTTCTGGGGAGTTAGTGAATTTTCAGATGCATGAGGATAGTTTTTTCATGTTAGGTGGAAGTATGACCTTATTATTATCTTAATTTGGATATTAAGTAAGGTGTCAGGGGATGTATATGAATGTCGAATTGTTTACTGGGGGGCAGGTTGAAATGGTTACATTTATGTATTAACTTGGCCTGGCTATGGTGCCCAATTGTTTATCCAACATTAGTATAGCAATTGCTGTGATGGTACTTTAAAAAAACATGTGATTAACATTTAAATCAGTAGACTTGAGTAATCAGGCCCACAATTGCCTGGTCCCTTCTTACCTTGCTAGGTGAGGCCATTTTTTTATACCTCCTATCTTCAGAAATATCAAACAGAGGCTTGTGTTCACTTTTGCCCCTAAATTAGGAAGATCTTGTGATAGGTCCCCAAGGATTCTGTCAACACATTTTGCAAGAATAAAAACACTTGATGGAAGTGACTCACTTGAAAAGTCCCTGAGGCTGGGAAAGACTGAAGGCAGGAGGAGAAGGGAATGACAGAGGATGGGATGGTTGGATGGCATAACTGACTCAATGGATATGAGTTGAGCAAGCTCTGAGAGATGGTGAAGAACAAAGAAGCCTGGAGAGCTACAGTCCATGGGTTCACAAAGAGTCAGACAAAACTGAGTGACTGAAGTGAACTGAACTGATGGAATTATAGAGTCAGCAATTTAGAAAATACCCAGTTAGGAAACAAGATTTCAGTCTCTAACTGTTGTAGTCAGCAGCTTCTAGGCGTGATTTTATGCAGGTCTCTCTGACCTCTTTTCTTGGCTTAGAGACATTTCTCACAAGGCCTGTTACTCTCAGCTCACTCACTCCTGCTATGGTGCTTTTTTGCTTGTCTTAAATGTAGACTTGAGAGTAACTGGGTGGTAACTGATGACACTAAGTTTGACTTTCTTGCCTCATAGTAAACCTCAACTGAAACATTTTCTCTTGACTATAACTATATTTGTCATGCAGAAAAGTTAGTATTCCCTACTTCAGTTTTAAGGTTTATCCTAATTCAATGACAAAGAAAGTAATCTCATCCAACATCTTTGTACACTCTAGAGTATTTTGTAAATTATTGGTATGGGATTATTTTGACAGTCTTCAAAAGCTTTTCTAAACATGTATTTTACTTAGTTTAGTTTTCATTATAGACTTTTGAAGCTTACATTTCAGCTAAAGTTAACTAATTCTATTGTCAGAATCACCCCTATGGTTTCGCCCTTTTATATATAATTCCCCAAAATGAATGTTTCCAATCATCTTGTCTCCTTTTCATGCCATTACTGTGTCTCACACTACCCACACCTTGAAACTCTAAAACTTACCCATAGAAAGTATATGCTCTTCTAGTATAAGTGAAAAGTGAAAGTGAAATTGCTCAGTCATGTCTGACTCTTTGTGACCCCATGGACTGTAGCCTACAACGCTCCTCCATCCATGGGATTTTCCAGGCGATAGTACTGGAGTGGGGTGCCATTTCCTTCTCCAGAGGATCTTCCCAACCCAGGGATCAAACCTGGGTCTCCCGCATTGTAGGCAGATGCTTTATCACCTGAGCCACCAGGGAAGTTGTATAAGGTCTTCTAGTATAAGGTCTGCCAAATAGCTTCATTTGTGTCCAACTCTTTGTGATTCTATGGGCTATAGCCCACCAGGCTGTCTGTCCATGGGATTCTCTAGGCAAGAATACTGGAGTGGGTTGCTGTGACCTCTTCCAGGGGATCTTCCCAACCCAGGGATGGAAGCCCACCAGGCTCTCTGTCCATGGGATTCTCCTGGCAAGAATATAGGAGTGGGTTATGGTGCCGTCCTCCAATTAGTATAAGGCAGTGTCAACTCAGCATACAAAACTCCAAAGTAAACTAAGGAGATAAAAAGTAGCAAATATTTTCATTTTTTGTACGTGCTCTTAACAAAATTCAATTTCTTCTTTGTTTCCTAAATAAATTGTTTTGATAATTTGTCCATAAATTTCAGGTATTATTGGCAGTAAAATGGTTTTCTTCCCTGCAGAAAGGGAAAGCCATTGAGCATGATTTATTTTAAAATAATATTTTATTGTTTACATTTGTGCCTACACGTATGCATATAGATATCTGAGGAAAAGTTAGAAATAATAAACGAGCAAAGTAAAGTGAAATAAGCCATAACTGCATTACTTCACTAGTATGAATTATTAATGGAGATTACTGTTGATAGTGATATAACTATTTCCATATTTTATTTAAAAAAGAACTATACCAGTCATCTTTCTTTGCAAATATTTTTATTTACTTTTAATAACATATTTGGAATCCAATTTTAATATAATTAATTGACTTTAGAATACTATATTTTTAAATAACTTTAGTTATTCAGTGGCCTAGAAGTAACAGAGTATACATACTTCATCTTCTGCTTTGGAGCAATTTGTTTATTGTTTCTAGTATATTAAAATTTATATTAGAAATTCTCATTGTATTAACATTTTAAACTATCCTTATTCTAGTTACAGAATAATTTACAAAAATAGAATAATACAGTGAAATGCCACTTACCATTAATTTTGTTTTGAATTTATTGCCATTTGCAGGAGGTATGTAGATATGGGGACTTCCCAGGTGGCACTAGTGGTAAAGAACCCATCTGCCAATGCAGGAGGTGCAGGAGACCCAGCTGGGTCCAGAAGATCCTCCTGGAGGAGGGCATGGCAATCCATTTCAATGTTCTTGCCTAGAGAATCCCATGGACAGAGGAGCCTGGTGGGCTACAGTCCATACATAGGGCCACAAAGAGTCGGACACAACTGTAGTGATTTAGCACACACTCACCTACCATATGCATGCAAATAGATATGGCCAATGCTATTGCCTGATAATAGCAAGATAATGACTACATGAGACCAACATAACCTCACTGGGTTAGATCTTTGAGGAAGCCGAGGGAAGATGGGAAATACAGAGAAGATGGATAGGGAAAGAATGTTGGAGATCATATACATTTAAGAAATGGAAAAGAAATGGCAAGCAGATGAAAAAGAATCTCAAGAAGAATGAGATAGTGTACTTTTTGTAAAGTGAAAATAGTTTCAAGAAGGTTGTGAGCAATAGTTTGAATGATATATGAACAAATATCAAGAAATTGTAAGTACACCATAATTTATTCACTAAAGATTTTTTTTTTAATTTCAAGAAGTGTTTCTTAAAAGCCAATTTTGCTAGGCATTATAAGCATGAACACAGATCAGTTAAATATATCTTCTTCTCTCAAGAAGTTTAGGGTTTAGCCATTCCTATTAAAATAAGAATGCAATCAATTTTAATATAAATAGGAAGGCAAATGTAGCAAAACAGTGACACTATTACATAATCAAGGAGTTCTGAGAGCAAAGGAAAAATGAGATGGTTGGATGGCGTCACTGACTCAATGGACATGAGTCTGAGTAAACTCTGGGAGCTGGTGATGGACAGGGAAGCCTGGCGTGCTGCAGTCTATGGGGTTGCAAGGAGTTGGACATGACTGAGTGACTGAACTGAACTGAACTGATGATAAACATTATTAATTATTTTGAATAAATGTTTGGTATAGGGTTAAGTGGAAAATCATGGTTAGATGAGCTGATAAATGTTGCTTCAAAATTTTACATGTCCACAACCACAAGTTAATATCTAATTTTTTCAGTTATATGGATTCAGGCAAATAGACAAATATTGTAATTTTTATTAAGCTATATAGATTTTCAATATTATTCTACAATTCAAGCATTAAAAATGAAATTTTTGAGGATAATTTACAAACTTTGAATACCAAATTTTAAAAAATGAGTCCCACTAACTTTGTTATTCATCTTAAAATTTAATAATGAAGTGATAGACGAAGATCCTCTGTCTCCAATATTATAAATCAACTATACTTCAGTTGGAGCAGAAAATGGCAACCCACTCCAGTATTCTTGCCTGGAGTATCCCAGGGATGGAGAAGCCTAGTGGGCTGCCGTCGGACACGACTGAAGCGACTTAGCAGCAGCAGCATACTTCAATTAAAAAACAAAGCAGAACTAGGAAGAATATGAAGAAAGTAACCATATTGTCAAATTGAATAAAGGCAATACAATTAGAAAAGAAAAAGAGAAGATTTTGTATCTCTGTAAAAGGAGGTGACAACAAAATGGAGCACTGAAGCTGGATGCTGTAGAGTTTAGCTGTAAAATTTGAAGTCTCAACATTTCGCCTGTCAGCCTGTTGGTCCAACAGCACAATTCTTACCAAATTAATAACAGTGAAAGAACAGAATGTGTAAGATTCTTAGAATAAAGAAAATGAGATTCTTTCAAATGTGTTTTCTTTCCGTATCTGCAAAATGGTTCTGAATTCAGATATCCACACATAATTTTACAGCTCTTTGCTCTACAGGGCAGCCATTTGTTATGTAAAGGAAAACATAATGCTTAGGGCATGAGTATCAGTTTTGGAGATGATGGAAATTTCACGTAGACCAAGGTAATTATGGGCTTCTCTAGCAGTTCAGTTGGTAAAGAATCTGCCTGCAGTGCAGGAGACCTGGGTTTGAATCCTTGGTAGGGAAGGTTTCCCTGGAGAAGAAAATGGCAACCCACTCCAGTATTCCGGGAAATCCCATCGAGAGAGGACCCTGGCAGGCTACATTCCATGGGGTTTCAAGAGTTGGACATGACTTAGTGGCTAAACAAACTAGGTAAGCATGTTATAATGGAATTCTGTGTCTATAGCAAAACTCTTATAAAATAACTGTGGATAATGAGTTAACAAATTCACTTGTCAATGTCTTTTTTCATGCTCTTCAATTAATGTAGTAAGGAAAAAATTAACACAATAATTTCCTAAAAATTATACATCTGGATTCCCATATAGTACCTATGTAGGACTGAATAAAGAGTTCATCCCCAGAAGAAATTATGGCATTCTCAAGACAATGCTTGGCCCTCTATTGTACCAATGATAAAGGATTTAATACGTACAGAATTTCGAAGTGTTTCTCTTTGATCTTCAGCATATGCACATGTCCAATATGCATATGACGCATATGAAAATGAAAGCAAAATGATACACAAGACAATGAAAGCAAAGGTCATACTTCTAAACTAGGGTTTCTCAACAGCAGTGCTAAGGACACTTTGGGCTGAATAGCTCTTTGTTTTATGGTATTATCCTGTGCATTGCTAGATATGGTCTCTAACCACTAGATCTCAGGAGCCCTCTGTTCCCTAATCATGACAACCAAAGTGTTTCCAGAGATGTCCATTGATCAAAATCAGAGACCATTATTCTCTGTTGAGAACCTTTGATTTAACCTATTATCTCTTAAAATCAAAATAGCAAGGGCTAGTAAAAGTAACACTCCTAAAGAGAGGATTCATCGTTAAATTTCTTATGCTAACCATTTTAAGAGATTTATCTATTGATTTGGAATGCTATATCTTATCATTTTTGTGATGGAAACATATTTTCACATTAGCCAAGCAATTTGCATACAAAGAGGGAGATAAATGTTGACAGATTTGCCTCCATTTGCCCCAGTTCTCGGAAAAGGCAATGGCACCCCACTCCAGTACTCTTGCCTGGAAAATACCATGGATGGAGGAGCCTGGTAGGCTGCAGTCCATGGGATCGTAAAGAGCTGGACAAGACTGAGCAACTTCACTTTGACTTTTCACTTTCATGCATTGGAGAAGGAAATGGTAACCCACTCCAGTATTCTTGCCTGGAGAATCCCAGGGATGGGGGAGCCTGGTGGGCTGCCGTCTATGGGGTCACACAGAGTCGGACACGACTGGAGTGATTTAGCAGCAGCAACAGCAGCAAGGCTATCTACCACCTCTATCATAAAATACAGCCTTATAGCAGAGGACTTGGAGAAGGCAATGGCACCCCACTCCAGTACTCCTGCCTGGAAAATCCCATGGGTGGAGGAGCCTGGTAGGCTGCAGTCCATGGGGTCGCTAAGAGTGGGACATGACTGAGAGACTTCACTTTCACTTTTCACTTTCATGCATTGGAGAAGGAAATGGCAACCCACCCCAGTGTTCTTGCCTGGAGAATCCCAGGGACAGGGGAGCCTGGTGGGCTGCCGTCTATGGGGTCGCACAGAGTCGGACACGACTGAAGTGACTTAGCAGCAGCAGCCCCAGTTCTACAATAAAAGCAGAATTAAAATAGTCTAATCAATTCTAGCTCAAAAGTCTTCCACCAGGTGAAGTTTACAGTAGGTTTTTAAACATTTTTAATGTAATTAACTAATTTATTTTGGGCTGCGCTGGGTCTTCATTGCTGTGTGCGGGATTTCTCTAGTTGTGGTGAGCAGATGCTATTCCCTGAGAAAGTTGCAGTGCATCAGCTTCTCATTGTGGTGGCTTCTCTTGTTACAGAGCACAGCTCTACAGGCACAGACTTCAGTAGTTGCAGCAGGTGGGCTCAGAAGTTCAAAGCATACACACACACACTCTGGATAGAAGGGGAGGGTATTTACATATGTTTATTAAATTCTCACTTTAAAATATATATTACTCTATGCTATTGGAATAAAGACATTTTTAAAAACTTGCATTCATAAGTTAAATCCTTCAAAATCTTTAAGCAACTATACCATTAACTGCTGTTTAGTCACTGAGTCATGTCCACCTCTTTTGTGAACCCATGGGCTGTAGCCTGCCAGGCTCCTCTGTCAGGGATTTCCCAGGCAAGAATACTGGAGACAGTTGCCATGCCCTCCTCTAGGGGATCTTCCAGACCCAGAGATTGAACCAATGTCTCTTACCCATTGGCAGGCAGGTTGTTACCTGCCTAGTGCACCTGGGATGCCCAATGTCCTCTACCATCCCCATCAAAAATCTTTTTAATTCATTTACATTCCCTCATTCATAAAACACTTTTTGAGGTTTGGAAAATGGTACTTGACTTTGTTGCTACTCTCACCATGGGATTTAAAGTGAAGTTTTTATTTTTGCAGTCTTAGAAAATTGAGGGACGATATCTGAGTGAAGGGCTCTTCTATTGCCTGTTGGACAGCTAAATGCTTCTTCAGTATTTCTAATACAGGTGTAGCTGTCAAAAATCTCATTCCTTGATATTTAAATATGCACTTTCATTACCCTTCTTTTGATAGATTCTTACCCTTTTATAACTCAGATTTTATTTACATTCTATATATATATATATATATATATATATATATATACACATATATAAGTTCACTTATGCTTTATCTGACAGCAGGAGAGCTATCTTCAACCTTTAAGGTCAAAGTACAATTCAGAACACATCCATCCAAGATACCTAGGAGGTGTGACATTTTACTCCAAATACACAGGAAATTGATGAGAAAAAAGATATATTTTATAAACTCAATAGCAGCATACACTTTTGAGAATAAACGACCTATATCTATTGCTTTGCAACTGAAAACCAATGAGAGAATACATAACATTTTGGTATGATGTTCCAAAAGGCAGGAT
Organism: Ovis canadensis; assembly: GCF_042477335.2. Lineage (NCBI taxonomy): Eukaryota > Metazoa > Chordata > Mammalia > Artiodactyla > Bovidae > Ovis > Ovis canadensis. Next base: position 40,054,099 of record NC_091260.1, read on the forward strand.
AAATTATATTTTTAATTTTTAAATTAGATAAACAGTTTCATAAGCAGAAATTTTGATTATAAAAATATCATTACTGTGGTTTGTCTATAACATTGTATTTTAGATTTTCACAGATTGCAGTCTTCTTGCCAGTGAATAATGTGTTGACCTTTATTCCAATGTTATATTTTTACATGCAGAAGCCCAATGGTCTCTCTTGTGACCTGCTTCTAGTAGTGTTTATAATACAAATGCTATGTATGTAAAGTATGATTGTAACAAGACATATATTTTACACACATTTGATTGTGATCACATTGTGATTGTGTGTGTGATTGTGATTACATTCTGAAATTTAATTCTTTATCCAAATAAATAGTTTTTCTTTTTTACAAATGTATAATTCCTAAGGAAAATACACCCTTTCAAGAACATTTTAAACATCCACGTTAATGACTAGAAGCATACCTGCACACTGAATTCACATGGATTTAAACAAAAAGGAAATACTAATAAAATAGATTCCCTCCCACACAGATTTATGCTATCTAAATACACAAGAGGGAATTAGCACAATATATTCTGTTTATAAATAGAAATTTAAGTAATTAAGTAATGGCTTACAGAATAGGATGCTGTATTCAGGAAATATTTGGGGGAATGTCTTTGACATGCTAAGATATATAAACTATATCATGGCTCAGGAATATTTAGAATATTTCAGATACTAGAAATGACATAGCCTTTGTGTATGGTATGCCTACAGTACAATTTAGACCACCATTTGTCCTCAAGTAGGTCTATTTAAAGTATAATTGACTGCCCTAGCAATTATTGTGAATAGCAGCTGTCTGCTGGTAAAAAGGCATATATATAATGAGGGAGAAAGGATCAAATACATGCAATAGAAAAGAAAAGCATAAAGAAAATATCTATATGAGGTACTTTAGCCCAGATTTTATACTTGAAAGGGACAAGGCCTATTAGGCATTTCCAATTAGGGACTATAAAAAAGTGAATGAAAGTACTCATCTATTTATGAAAAGCAGCTGGGACTCCCTAAATCCAAAACTGGCAAAAGTTTATTTGTTCTAAAATTGTCACAGCTTACAGCATTTCATTTATTTTCATTAGCTATGTTAGGTTTTGTGAAAACCTTTCTTGTATCATGTACCTTCTGCAACACACAAAAACACCTTGCTTTGTTTTTCTCCTAAATAGCTACATAATTAGATGGATTATTTCATGTGTCTGTGCCTGTGTTTGCTGAAGAGAACAAGCCAGATAAATTAGCACTTAGCAGAACTCACAATAGCACATAATATGCCCTTGTGTTTCATATAAAGCTTTATTTGTCATTCACGGCTGGTTGGCAAAACTGACTTTGCTTTTGAAAATGACAGGTGGTACTCTGGTGAGCTCTGTGTGGAAAAAGAAACAACCTTCACCAAGACAGTTTCTGTCAATAGCTTCCATGATTTCCTATTCAATCTGGGCTTGTGTTTCTTCTAAAGTTCTGTTTCATTTGCATCTCTTAGGTCAGGCCTCACCAAGTCTCTTTCATAATTGGGATTCTCTACCACAAGGCAGGAAAGGCTGGCTTCCTTTCCTCTCTGCAGGCCTGATTAAAAGACAGGTGAAGTTCAGTATATTTCAATAAGCCTCAACATTCCATGTCAGGAATCAATAGCCCTCCTTCTTTTTTTAGGGGTTATTAAATTGCAGCTGTAACATTAGCCTTCTTTATCTAATTGATTGTCTTTTCACAGGGCTAAGAAAATCAATAGCAGTCAATGGTACTGCCCTGTTTTTACCTAATAGATGTTTTCTCCTAATTGGCTGCCTGGGTGGCTTCACAGAGCTCAGTATGTTTTCAGAAGTCCACAGTATGTTGCAACCCTTGTAAACTATTTTACCCTGTGCAACAGTTATTGATTTTATAATGAAATCTAGAAAAATCAATAGCAATCAGGTATATAGATCAGGATTCCTAGGTACCTTATGACAAAGGGCAAACTCACTTTGCTATCACTTCAAACTGTGATCCAATTAAACATGTCCTTAAAACATTACATTTTCCAAAGACTTTGATCAAAGTCACTTGATTTGCTAGCCAAGACCTGGTTCAAAAACCAAGAATGAAAATGTGTAATTAAAAAATAGCATAGCAGTTTTTTAATAGACTATTTCCCTACAAAATAAATTGAAATCATTAAAGGTAAAATCATGAATTTGCTGGGGGAATGTGACCTATCAAAAGTCACTGTACACACGATATGATCAGCTATACTCATTTCCTGAAACTATAGTGTATAATAACGTATATTTTCCTTATAATTCTCAAGAAATGAGTATAGCTGACTGTATCATATGTACAATTCTAAAATGTGCTTGGTAGACTTGCCTAATTCTTTACATTTAATCGTAAGCAGCATTTTACCAATATGGGAGAAGCACCATTATTTTCCTATTGGTCTTCCATCACTGAATCTGTTCAAATTCCATCTCTGAATGCTATTAGATTTTTGCCGTTGAATCTAATTTGAACCCGTACCTGTGTAAATAAGAAAATGCTGTAAATCAACGTAAGCTATAATCAGATAATGAAATTCTTAGAAACAACCATTCCCTCTTTAGAAAAAAAAACTCAATTTAAGAGATATGAATATTAATTATGGCTTTTAAAATTTTAATTTCTTTCCTGAGAGAAATAAATGGTTTTGCTTCTAAAAATCAAGAAGAGTAAGATTCCCTTACATCTGTGTTTTCCATTTGCTTTGCTATTGCTGACTTCTGTTGTTTATTGCTCACTTTTATGTTGCTTAATTTTGGAATCATCATGTTTCTTGATATCTCGAATTCTAGACTGGTTATGTTTCTCAGATATATTCTTGTTGCTCATTTTTATTCCACCTCTTTGTGAGATTTACATGTTGCATCCTTAAATCCCATTGTCTTGATTCCTACCTAATAATAAAACCAAGAGTAAAAAGTCAGAAATTTCCACCTAAAGCTTGCCATTTTGTAAACAAGTCTTTCCTCTTGTTATGACGACAAGCTGGACAATGTCATTTTTCAAACTAGAATCACAGGCTACAAGGCAGTTTTCTAACACTTTCCAGATTAGCATGCGTGCAGCTTAGTCTTTATCATTCTTCAGTGAATTGACATGCCCTGCTGAAGTGTCATGCCATTTAATATGCCTAAGCATGATGGAGATGACAGTTCTGTAGCCGTGACAGTCAACCCATGTGTGTGGAGCTGTCTCCAGCTCTGAAATCACGTATCTTCTGTATATGTCGATTTGACCTCAGCTCCACCAGTTCTTTCTCTATTATCTGGCAAATGAATAGATAAAGAAATCACATTATAAATTTAACGCCATTCACAACAATCGTACATTCACATGTACTATTCCTGAAGAAACTGGAGTCAAGAAAAGATCAAGTATAGATCTTTTTTTATTTCACTAAGCATTGTAGAATGGGGGCAGGGATGGAGGGTGGGAAAGAACATTGAAGATAATGATATGTTTTTCAAGCCTAACAAAGACAAATGTCAAAGAAAGGGACTAAAATGTCAACCAGACATTGTCAATAGTGTCCACGTGCCTCAGAACATAATGCCAGTTTGCCTAGTTTAAAGAGTAAATCAGTGTCCTTCCTTGCTTTACAGCACAGATTAAATAGCAGTGAAATAAACAAAGTTAGTTTCCTATTCTCTCCTCCTCCGTGGTGGCCTCCCCTCCAATCTCAGACACTTAGCTCCTTGGAACTATCCTCTCTCCTCTCTCCTATTTATAATTCTCAGGGCAGAGCATAATAAAAAACTAATTCATGTGAAGTATGAATGACTGATAAAGTTAACTATATTACCTCTCCTAAGCCCAGCAACTTGATTTTTTAGGATTTTTTTTGGTGTGGATCATTATTGCAGTCTTTATTGAATTTTTTAAAATTTTGCTTCAGTTTTATGTTTTGTTGTTTTGGCCAGGGTGCGTGTAGGATCTTAGCTCTCCAACCAGAGATTGAATCCACACTTCTACCCTGGCTTTGGAAGTCGAGGTCTTAACCACTGGACTGCCAGGGAAGTTCCTTCAGCAACTTTTAATATGGATCAAAACTAGATACTAAGAGTATCAATCATTAGTACTGAAACATTTGATCACTGATAAGGTTCCCTGTTGGCTCAGACACTAAGGAATCCTCCTGCAATGCAGGAGACATGAGTTCAATCCCTGGATTTTGAAGATCCCCTGCAAGAAGAAATGGTAACCCACTCTAGTATTCTTACCTGGAAAATTCCATGAACAGAAGAGCCTGGCGGGCTACAGTCTATTGGGTCAGACACAACTGAGCAATTGAGCATGCACATAGGGCCTGGAATATTTTTAGACTCATTTTATGCAAAGTATTAGGTTCTCATAGCATTTTTGAACCAAGTAAGAACATAATATGTCTGTATTCAGAAGGCTACAGTCACGGATAATAGGAGTGCATAAGTATAAACTAAAATATGTAAAGTTGAGTTATCTATTACCAAGGATGTTGTTTCATTGGTACAGATATCATAGCCACTTGCAAATGTGCAAAATGATTTTTGCTTGAAAAAATTTCTGATTTGGTTATTGAGCTAGTTAGAGCCTTACACATCATCAAATGCACTAAAGTTTATGAGCAAATAAATTAATTTAATTATCCTAGTTTTCCTCTTCATTGTGATAAGTAATCAACAATGTAATTTCTTGTAGCAAGAAAAAGAAAATTCCGTGTGCTCAGAGTATTTTACCATTAAAGGCTTTAGCTACCTACCCCTTTGGTATTTCTTTCATTTGGGCATGTTGTATTGAATGATTCAAATGTATTTACCTTTTATCCCAAAGTGGATCTTATTGACTTTTAAACAGAAGCACTACAAAATCTAAATGGATTAAATATAATAATATATGTACACTTACATTATACATATGTGTATGTATATATAGTATGTTTATATATATGTATAAATATTCTTATATTCACTATGAAGTGAAAAGGGAAATCATGAGTCTCTCAGTCATATCCAACTCTCTGTGACTCCATGGACTGTAGCCCACCAGGCTCCTCTGTCCATGGAATTCTCCAGGCAAGAATACTGAAGTGGGTTGCCATTTCCTTCTCTAGGGGATCTTTCCAACCAGGGATCGAACCCGGGTCTCCCACATTGCAGGCAGATTCTTTACCATCTGAGTCATATATATATGAGTCCCTGGTGGCTCAGAGGTATATATATTTATACAATAGTTGCTGGGACTATTCATGCCAGACAGATTTTTTAAAAAGTTTGTTCCCCAACATTTCCACTGAAGAGCTGATTTTTTAAAAAAATGGCATTATCAAGATATAAAATAATGGTCACAGTACAGCTGCTGCTTCTCCATCTCTTTCTCCTTCATTAACATCATCACTGTCATAGTTTTATAAGTTCAATGTGATAACAGTTTTAATGATAAAGATGGTGACTTTGTGGCTTATTTCATTTGAAGAGCCATGGTTTTCTTTTTATGCACTTTTTCACATCTCAGTTATCTCAACTCAAGACCTCTTTAGATATCCAAATATAAAATATTTGTATCAGAGAGCAGAAGTAAATGAAGGGAAACACTCATCCTTTTTCTTTCTTCGAGTACCTTTTTCAGATTGGCAACAAATATACTGAATTTTAATCCAAATAATCTCAACAGTTTTTTTATTCCTTTTTTTAAAAAAATTTTCTCTAAATAACAACCAATGAACCATTGCTCTTAAGCTTTTATGGCATTTTATTTTCAAGTTGGAGAAAAGAAATGTAGCTTTAAACAAAGCAGTTTCGTAAGTTTAAATGACAATCTTACATTTAAATTCTTGCATGACAGATCAAAAAATGTAATGATTCAGTCATTGCATTTGTATTTCCAAAACAGGATATATATTATGCTTTTATCAGAAACATGAATTACTGAGTATCAGGCAAACATTCCCTGGTTTCTGGCTGATCCTAATCTAGAAGAGGAACAGGCACCAGAGTCACTCTGTGTAAACAAGGTCACAAGAGATGACCAGAAAAGGACAAGGTGCGCAGCCAAGGAGATGAAGGAAGTATTTTAAGTGAAAGACCTCTTGCTCCCTCCATGAAAGCTAAGTTAAAAGCTGCATGTTCTGTTTGGATTGCCTTCTCCTCTGCCTTCATATACTGTGCTAGATGAAAGCCATAAGTAATCTGAAGAAGATAATCATTAGAAAATCATGTTTATTATACTGAGAACTGAGAGGAAGAACTTGTCAAGAATGAACATGAACAAGGGATTTATCTGTGATCTCTGCAAATAAGCCAGATGATTTAGGAACTGAGACAAAATGATGACAGTGTAGAGGCTAAATTCTAACCTCTGCAGGCTGGATTGTCACAGGTTATTGAAAAACCTATTGGCATCAGCACAGTCTGTCTTGAGTTGGAAATAGTTACTGAATACAGGTCTTTCTTTGACAACATAATGAGCCATAATTGTTACAACACCTGGACTTCACAGGAAAATTAGAGTAGCCTTATGCAGTATCAATCCTGAAGTGGGTGCTCATGATTTTTAAATATTGCTTAGATTTTTGCATCCAAAAGAATTATAGATCATCTGTTCAGTGGGTTTATCAAACGAAAACGTGTTTGATCATGGCCCTTATCATGAATATAGGGAGCACATTAAAATCATGAAAATTATTTCTTCCAACACATTTATTTATGTTCTGCTTATGTCACAAAGGGAACTAATTTCGTAAGAAATGAACAGCTCTATTGCAATGCCAGCTGTGATAGAGACAGTCTTTGACACTGTGTTGATGCTGTGCCTGTGTTGAAAATTGATCAAATGCTTCATGGGAAAACTGACATTGAGAGATGTCATCAAGTAAATGAAGATTTTAAAACTCTCCCACATTCTCTGAAGAATCATTTTAATTTTTTAGTGATTTAATTCAATGTATACCAAAAAGTCTGACATATAAAGACTATGTGGAATAAAATGGAATGTTCTATAGAAATGGAAAAGAAAAGCCAACTCTACTTCCAGTGGGAATGTGATTGCTATCTAGTCTTCAATCCCTACCAAATCTATTCTTCCTTGGTCCTCTAGGGATTAGGATAAAGGGGAAGAAGTAGACAGTGTAGGAATGGTGTGGGAGGTCAGAGCAGGATAATATTATGCCAGGGTAAAATGAAGTCCCCTCTAGGTTCTTACTTCTTGAGGGCAATCATTCTGCCTTAACAACCTCAGCAACTGATGTTTACCAGGGTATTTTTATAATGTACTGCTGCTGCTGCTGCTAAGTCGCTTTAGTCATGTCCGACTCTGTGCAACCCCGTAAACGGCAGCCCACCAGGCTCCCCCGTCCCTGGGATTCTCCAGGCAAGAACACTGGAGTGGGTTGCCATTTCCTTCTCCAATGCATAAGGGTGAAAAGAAAAAGTGAAGTCGCTCAGTTGTGTCTGACTCTTAGCAACCCCATGGACTGCAGCCTACCAGGCTCCTCCGTCCATGGGATTTTCCAGGCAAGAGTACTGGAGTGGGATGCCATTGCCTTCTTCGAATGTACTGCTACCTTAATGCAATTCAAATGTTCAATATGTGTGGTGTTTGGGTGAACTATTCGGGAAATTCACTGCTGCTGCTGCTGCTGCTAAGTCGCTTCAGTCATGTCCGACTCTGTGCAACCCCATAGAAGGCAGCCCACCAGGCTCCTCTGTCCCTGGGATTCTCCAGGCAAGAATACTGGAGTGGGTTGCCATTTCACTAGAGCTGATGTACTCACACATTTAACATACATATGCAGCATGCTTGAGTTCCAGGTGTTCTTCTAGTACTGGATGGGACAAAGTCCCTGCCCTCACAAATTTTACATGGTAGAAGGTTAATATGAAAAAGAATATTATCATTATTAACCCATTCTCACTGTTTAATGACCATGAGCACATCAGTAGTCTCTACCTCAGTTTTAGAATTTATGACATGAGAGATTTTTCTAGTCAATTTCAATGCATATTATTTAAATAAATGTTATTAATATATGTTGGTATAATTATACATGCTGATATATAATATATGTTCACATAGTACTAGACTGGTAGCTAATGATCATAAGCCAATCACCCTGCTATAAATTGAGATGACTTTTTCTATTGTCATTATAACTATTATAGTCAGACTTGCAAATATAAAATTATATTAAATTTCTCTCCATCTTCAATATCCAAAAGTCATCAAGAACTGCTATTTACTTCTGTGAATTTACATTTTTCAGTTTCAGTTCAGTTGCTCAGTCATGTCTGACTCTTGTGACCCCACTGATTACAGCACAGCAGGCTTCTCTGTCCATCACCAACTCCCAGATCTTGCTCAAATTCATGTCCAATGAATCAGTGATGCCATCCAGCCATCTTTTTGTATTCTTTTACCTGCCCAATTTTGAAGTAAATATCCATTTCAAACTTAATAAATTACTTCACTAAATTTCAAGCATTTCTTTACTTAGTGTCTTCAGAAATGCCAAATGATTTCCTAAACATATTTTTCTTCATACTTAATGTAAACTAAAGATTCTCTTGATGAAAGTGAAAGAAGAGAGTGAAAAAGTTGGCTTAGAGCTCAACGTTCAGAAAACTAAGATCATGGCATCTGGTCCCATCACTTCATGGGAAATAGATGGGGAAACAGTGGAAACACTGTCAGACTTTATTTTTTTCAACTCTAAAATCACTGCAGATGGGATTGCAGCCATGAAATTAAAAGATGCTTACTCCTTAAAAGGAAAGTTATGACCAACCTAGATAGCATATTCAAAAGCAGAGATATTACTTTGCCAACAAAGGTCTGTCTAGTCAAAGCTATGGTTTTTCCTGTGGTCATGTATGGATGTGAGAGTTGGACTGTGAAGAAGGCTGAGCACTGAAGAATTGATGCTTTTGAACTGTGTGTTGGAGAAGACTCTTGAGAGTCCCTCGGACTGCCAGGAGATCCAACCAGTCCATCCTAAAGGAGATGAGTCCTGGGTGTTCTTTGGAAGGACTGATGCTGAAGCTGAAACTCCAATACTTTGGCCACCTCATGCAAAGAGTTGACTCATTGGAAAAGACCCTGATGCTAGGAGGGATTGGAGGCAGGAGGAGAAGGGGATGACAGAGGATGAGATGGGTGGATGGCATCATCAATTCGATGGACATGAGTTTGAGTGAACTCCAGGAGTTGGTGATGGACAGGGAGGCTTGGTGTGCTGTGATCCCTGGGGTCGCAAAGAGTTGGATACAACTGAGCAACTGAACTGAACTGAACTGAACTGAATGACTGAGAATAATGGCTTGCAACATGCAACCACCAATTAGTATGAACTAGTGCCTGGTATAGGATAGGATATTCAAGTTAAAAAAAAAAATCTGTATAGCTTCAAGTTCAATATGGTGGAGTGTGCTCTTCTCCACTTACCAAAGGACCCAAATCACAACTAGCTGTTGAGCAACCACTGACAGGAGGATGCTGGAACCCACCAAAGATACCTCACATCCAAAGACAAAAAAGAAGCCACAGCAAGATGGTAGAAGGGGCACAATCATGATAAAATCAAATCCTATACCCTCCCAGTGGGCAAACCACAAACTGGAGAATGAGAATGCCAAAGAAGTTCTCCCACTGTTGTGAAGGTTCTGAGCTCCATGTCAGAAAGGAACTGGGAAATCCCCAGGGGATCTGACCTTGAAGGCCTGCGGGATTTGATTATAGGACTTCCATAGGACTGGGAGATATCGAGACTCCACCCTTAGAAGGCACAAACAAAATCTTGCATGCACCAAGACACAGGAGAAAGGAGCAGTGACCCCAGAGGAGACTGAATCAAAACTACCTACTAGTGTTGGAGGGTCTCCTATGGAGGAGATGTTAGCTGAAAACTTCTCTAACATGGGAAAAGAAGTACTCAACCAAGTCCAGAAAGCACAGAGACTCCCAGGCAGGATAAACCCAAGGAAGAACACACCAAGACACATAGTAATCAAACCGACAAAAATTAAAGACAAAGATAAAATATTAAAAGTAACAAGGGAAAAATGACAAACAACATACAAGGGAACATCCCATCAGGTTATCAGCAAGAAACGCTACAAGAAACTCTATCAATAGAAACTCTACAAGCAAGAAGGGAATGGCATGATATATTTGAAATTATAAAAGGGAAGAACCTATAGCCAAGAATACTCTACCCAGCAAGACTCTCCTTCAGATTTGATGGAGAAATCAAAACCTTTTCTGACAAACAAAAGTTAAGAGAATTCAGTACCACCAAACCAGCTTCACAATATATGCTAAAGGAACTTCTCTAGGTAGGAAGCAAAGAGAAGGAAAAGACCAAAGAAAATAAACCCCAGACAATTAAGAAAATGGTAATAGGATCATAAAAATCAATGATTACCTTAAATGTAAATGGATTAACTGTACCAACCAAAAGACAGACTGGCTGGGTGAATAAACACATACGCGTGAATGCATTTCCACTTACCATATCACTTTGCTTGACCCCAAATCATATGCAATTATTTTATATTGCTAGGTTAATCATCTTCCCATTAATACTCACAATTGTAATTATCTTTCATTTTTTGCCTGGCTATTAGTTTTGAAAACTGATAAACATCTTCTACTATTGCAAAAAAAAAAAAAAAACTATAACAATGAACTATGTTTTAGCCTAAATGACACTTCTGTATAAAAGAATTTTTTTTAACTTTTACAAGTAGATCAGGAACCCTTGTTACATGTTTCTGAATTACTCAGTACCAGTCAGTTCAGAAGAATTTTTTTTTAATTTTTACAAGTAGATCAGGAACCCTTGTTACATGTTTCTAAATTATTCAGTATCAATCCGTTCAGTTCTGTTCAGTCGCTCAGTGGTGTCTGACTCTTTGCAACCCCATGAATCGCAGCATGCCAGGCCTCCCTGTCCATCACCAACTCCAGGAGTTCACCCAAATTCATGTGCATCGAGTCAGTGATGCCATCCAGCCATCTTATCCTCTGTCATCCCCTTCTTCTCCTGCCCCCAATCCCTCCCAGCGTCAGGGTCTTTTCCAATGAGTCAACTCTTCGCATGAGGTGGCCAAAGTATTGGAGTTTCAGCCTCAGCATCAGTCCTTCCAATGAACACCCAGGACTGGTCTCCTTTAGGATGGACTGGTTGGATCTCCTTGCAGTCCAAGGGACTCGTATAGTACTGAGTAATTCAGTACTGAGTAGTATCAATTATTCATATTGATTCATATTGGAGCTTCCCAGGTAGCGCTAGTGGTAAAGAACCTTCCTGCCGATGCAGGAGACGTAAGAGACCCAGGTTCAATCCCTGGGTTGGGAAGATCCCCTAGAGGAGAGTATGGCAACCCATTCCAGTATTCTTGCCTGAAGAATCCCATGGACAGAGGAATCTGGTGGGCTACAGTCCATAGGGTCGCAAAGAGTCTGACACAACTGAAGCGAATTAGCATGCATGCATTTCTCACATTACTCAAGACTTCTACTTGGCTGTGAAGGCAAAGACATCTGCCTTGTTTACTGTTGTATCCTCAATATCTACCATAGTATGTTATATTGAATGCATTCATTTAAACTTTTTGTCTGACTAATAGACAGATTGAGTAAAAAGACAATATGTCTTCCCTGGCTCTATCACAAAGTATTTATATGAACTAAGAAAATTGAATTGATTTTCCAAGCCACTTTCCTAATCTGTAAAATTATGAGTATTTGAAAAAAAATTGAATATATTAAGTCTTAGTTTCATTTAATATGTAAATGTTTATATTTATTTATAAATTTTATATCTTATATGTAAAGGTTTCATATATAAATTAATATATGACTACTAAATTAGAAAATTTACTGAATCAAAAAGCCAGTGATATAAGTATACTGAGAACAGGTATTTTAGAACCAGATGCTATAATTTCCATTATTTTCTAAACACAAAGTTGATGTAAGTTTGTCATAAAAAATGTAAGAAATGGAAATATTCCTCATGTGAAAGTCTCTCAGTCATGTCTGACTCTTTGCAACCCCATGGACTATACAGTTCATGGAATTCTCCAGACCAGAATACTGGAGAGCGTTGCCATGCCCTTCTGTAGGGGATCTTCCCAGACCAGGGATCGAACCCAGGTCTCCCACATTGCAGAGGATTCTTAACCAGTGAGCCACCAGGGAAGCCCAAGAATACTGGAGTGGGTAGCCTATCCCTTCTTCAGGGGATCTTCCCAAATCAGGAACCGAACCAGGGTCTCCTGCATTGCAGACAGATTCTTTACCAGCTGAGCTATTAGGGAAGCTATTCCTAGTAGATACTAGAGAAGCATATTCCTCATGCCCCATCCTTAATTCCTAGAGAATAATATCATAAATGATTGTGTCTGTTACACCCTTTGTGAACCATCTCTTCAAATGAAATAGACCAAAAAGCATTTTGGTAATAGACTTTTAAAAAAAAAATAGTTCAATATATTTTAATAGCAAATGCAGCACAGAAGGCAGAAAACATTAAAAACTTATATGTACTTATACGTAGGACAACTCAGAAAACTATAGTGAGTGGATGGAATCCATTTATAATTAAAATCTGAGGCAATTTTCTTTCCTCTTCCTACTAGTTTTGAATTTTTTGAAAAACTGCAGTCCTCTAACTCAAAGATTTCTTGTGTTTTGTAAAACTTTATCATACATTTTTTTGCTAACACCTATGTACCCTTCCACCAAATTTCTTTACTCATCTATGTGCACAGGATAGAATATTAAATATGTTTAAAATGTCTTTAAGTTTTCAAAATTACTGTAAAGGCATATGCTAATAAGTTGTTCGCCTTTTGCTTAATTTAACTCATATTTTTAAAGCATATCAGCAATTCTTTTATGATCCTTTCACTTAAACTCTTCTTTTTGAGGGTTTTTTTTTTCCTGTTTTCAGTGTTTATCAACTTTTCCTATACTTGCCAGTGCCAGAGCTCTTACTTCACTGTGGGAGATTCAGCTCATGATCAGTAACTGACTATGTCAGGTCATGACTTTATTACCAGAAGAATTTATCTCAGAAAATAAAAAAAATATCTTTCAAAACACTAGTTTTATCTGCAATACCTATTATATGGCCACCACATGGGAACATTTCTCAGAGATACAATTTGAATGATATTACTTAATAAATATATGGAAAAGCAATCATGTAAAAGAAAAAAATTAGGAGCATTTCTAGGCAAGAAATCTCTTCCACTTATGATAAAGGATAATAATTTTGTAGGATAAATCTATGGTTATTTTATAATTATGGGAAAATATAGATATAGATTATGGAAAATAGTACGTAATAAACACTCAATAAATAATATTAAGTAAATAATATTACTATTATTAAGATTTTTATTGATATTCAGAGAATGGAAGATTTTGTCTTATATAACAAACTTTATAATTCTACACTAGTTTAAAAAAAATTTTGCTAATATATACAGTGATTTTCAATTATTTTTAGCTCTGCTCCTGGTTCATGTTGCGTTAGATAGGGGAGCAAAGGGAAAAATAAGCTTTTATTATTTCTAATATGTTGACTCATGAATAAATGAATTACATTTTCATTTGTATGAAGATTAAATAATCTAAAAAATGTCAAGGTACAAATGGCATTAAAAATAGAAAAAAGGATGTCGTTTCTAATGACAAATGAGTATGTGACTTTAACAAATACCCACAAGAAAGGTAGAGGACCCAAGTACCTAAAAATTGTGGGTGTCCCGCTATGCCAGTGTTCTCTGAGTACAGAGCCCAAGAAAGGATTAGCTGTGCAAGTGATACATTGAGGGAATGGCCCATGAAAGGTAAAACAAGAAGTAGGAATAGATGAGGAGAGCCTCAGAATACAGTGCCAGCCTGGTCCCTTTAAGGAGAGAAACTAAGGCAAGGTAGGATTGAGTAGGAAAAGCCTCAGTGCCAGCACAGTTCTGATTTGAAGAGTCTGGGCCTGGCAGATGAGAGGCCATTAAGCAAAGCTTGCTATTATGAATTTGTCAAATTAACCCTTATTAAGTGGAGTACAGGTGCTGGATGATGAGTCGTGGTTCAACGACAAAGTACAAATATGAGCTGAAGCAGTGAAGTTTATTATTCACAGGTCCTAGTGAAAGTACCTGGTCCACTCAAGGGGCCACACTGTAGTACAAGGCAGAGAGGCAAATAGAGAGAAGCAGGACCTGGGGCACATATCTTCATTAGGGCCTCGGGGTGGAGTGCTTGGAGTGCTTTAGGGTTCCCTACCTAAGGCTGGATTTGTTGTTCCATCACTCAGGCATGTCTGACTCTTTGCCAACCATGGACTGCAGCATGCCAGGCTTCCATGTCCTTCACCATCTCCCAGAGCTTGCTCAAACTCATGTCCATTGAGTCAGTGATGCCATCCAACCATCTTGTCTTGTCATCACCTTTTCCTCTTGCCTTCTATCTTTCTCAGCCTCAGGGTCTTTTCTAATGAGTCAGATGGTCAACTTAAAATACCTGAGGGAATTCCCTGGTGGTTCAATGGTTAGAACTCAGGACTTTCACTGCTATGCGGCCCAGGTCCAATCACTGGTCAAAGAACTTAAACTGAGGGTTGCAGGAAAAAAAGAAAAAAAAAGGTGCTGGGATTTTGGTGAGTTCCATGGGCTCTCAGAGGCACATAAGTGAAGGCTCTGGGAGACAGGAGAGATTTGATTACAAGAACTTTGGGTGAAGTGATATTTGGAACTTCATTGTTGTTCAGTTTCCCAGTCATATCCAACTCTTTGCCACCCCATGTACAGCAGCATATCAGGCCTCTCTGTGCCTCACCATCCCCAGAAGTTTGTCCAAGTTTATATCCATTGGAATTTACGTTTGCTTATGACTGTCAAGATCTCTTGAGGGCATGAACTTTTATGAGGGGAATAGTGTAAGTTTCGGAGAAAGCAATGGCAACCCACTCTAGTACTCTTGCCTGGAAAATCCCATGGATGAAGGAGCCTGGTAGGCTACAGTCCACGCGGTCGCTAGAGTCGGACACTACTAAACGACTTCACTTTCACTTTTCACTTTCATGCATTGGAGAAGGAAATGGCAACCCACTCCAGTGTTCTTGCCTGGAGAATCCCAGGGACAGAGGAGCCTAGTGGGCTGCCGTCTATGGGGTTACACAGAGTCAGACACGACTGAAGCCACTTAGCAGCAGCAGTGTAAGTTTAAAGTCACTGTAGGTTGTTTGGCCCAACAAAATGTTGGATGCCAAAGGAGCAATGCCATGGAATATCTTAGCTAAATTCTTGACACTTGCCTATAAGAGGGGAATAAGAAGTAAGTAAGTGTTAGTCGTTCGGTTATGTCTGACTCTTTGTGACCCCATGGACTGTAGCCCACCAGGCTCCTCTGTCCATGTAATTCATCAGGCAAGAATATTGGAATGGATTGACATTTCCTTCTCCAGGGGATCTTCCCAACTCAGTGATCAAACCCAGGTCTCCTGTATTGCAGGCATATTCTTTACCACCTACACCATCAGGGAAGCCATAAGATGGGGTCCAGGTCAAACAGGAATTTCTGGCTCTAGTACTTCTTGCTGTAATTCACTCATTGAATGGGTGAAGCACAGGGTAGCATCCCTGATTCAATGGACATGAACTTGGGCAAACTCTGGAAGAGAGTTAGGGACAGGGAGGCCTGGTGTGCCACCGTCCATGGGGTCTCAGTCACACACAACTTAATGACCGAACAACAGCAGCAACACAGGGTAACTGGCCTTAGTTGACCACCTTCATACCTCAGAAAAGGTGGCAGCTAAAGGTTGTCAGCCAACTGTGCTCCTTGCAGAGGGTTCTTTTGAAGGGAGCTCTGAGTGGGAGGCTTCATAGCTGCCTCATCCCAAGAGAATTTCTTCGGCAACATCTAAATTAAGAAAGCAAACATATTTATTTGTTAACACGTTAAGCTGTAAACAGTAGATTTTCAATTCAAAGTATTGGAGTAATTTGAAACCATAGGAAAGGCACGAAACAAACATTGCAAAGAATGTTTCAACTTTGCCAATATCTTTAATTTCATCTCTCCTTTCAAGACACTACTTTTTCTCTCTGACCAGCTTACCTAATTCTCTTTGGGGAGTGTAGTAAGTTCTATCCTTCCTCAAGTCTTCATTAGGCAACTCCATCTTCCCTGAAAACATGCTTTCACAGCCTTTCCATCACTGAAATGCCCCCCAACTTTGTTGTACTCCTACTTTGAATGAACTTTCGTCATACAAAAACAAGTTGCAAATTGAAAACAAAGTAAAAATTCTAATGAGATCGTACTGCAAAACATTAAGGCATCCATGGATGATGTTTTGCTGAAATCTGATCATTGTTTACAAGGGAGTATCATCCTTACTTTTTCCTTGCATTCTGGCATACTATTTTACAGGGTGTCACATACTGCTTTCACGCCCTTATCACTTTTTCCTATTTGATTTCTTGCAAAATTTTCTTTTGTACAATGTGTTGAATGAGTTGTTTGGCCTTCCTTCATGTAATCACTCCATCTCAGGTCTTTAAACAAATAATATGAATAAAATAATAGTAAATCCCAATTTGATTGAAAATAAAAACGTTAACACAAAAATTGACATCTGTTATATGATCATTAACTGAATAAAGTACAATGTTTATGTATTTTTATTATCAGCATTTCTATATTTCAGAAGTTTAATATCATCAATATTAGATGAATAAAATAATTTTAAATACATGGATAAAGATCTCTATATATCTGTTGATATAATCATAAATATACTGTCATATACCTCCTGCTGCTGCTGCTAAGTCGCTTCAGTTGTGTCCGACTCTGTGCGAGCGCATAGGCGGCAGCCCACCAGGCTCCCCCGTCCCTGGGATTCTCCAGGCAAGAAGACTGGAGTGGGTTGCCATTGCCTTCTCTGGTCATATACCTACTTGCCTCTAATTTTGCCTCATTAACTCAGCTGGAATAGCACTGCTTTCTTTTCGATTTTAGTATTTGTTGCCTGCATTAGGTAAGCAGCTTGTGTATAGTGCCTTCTTTTTGAAGTCTCACCAAGACTGATAAATCCAAATGTTTCTGTAGCTTAGAAGTCAGAACACCCTAAGCTGTATCCTGATTTTACAACTTATCTGTATTACATTAATATTTTATATTCAGCTATCTAGAGATTAAAAGTATTGGTAGCTAGAAGAGATTTTTAAAAGTATCTATTTCTGCCATTTCATTTTATAATAATATACCATTGATGGATCACATAGTTAATATTAACAAAGGAGAAATTTCTTTTATTATACACAGGAACCACAGGTGAAAGTAAATAGTTCAAGGAATTAACAACTTTTTATCTAACTTAAGCTTTTTTTTTTAATCTTTGTAGAGAAAGCTTGTTCCCAAAAATGTGATGTCATTTGAGTCAAGCTGTGCTTATTTTCCGAGTACTACTTCCACTGTAAAAGTTGGTGAGAAAGTGTCTGTAACTTAGATTAAAAACTCATTGTCTCTTATGGTAGGTGAAAGATCACAGTTATTGCATCCAAAATGATGTACTAAGTCACTTTAGTTTTGTCCAACTCTGTGACCCTATGGACCGTGGTCAACCAGGCTCTTTTGTCTATGGGATTCTCCAGGCAAGAATTCTGGAGTGGGTAGCCTTGCTCTCCCCTAGGGGATCTTCCTGACCCAGGTATCGAACCTGATTAGTAGGCCGGTTCTTTACCACTATTGCCACCTGGGAAGAAGATGGGCATGTATAAATTACATTTTTCTCTTGATTTCTGGTGTACTTTTCTTTGGTAGAGATGGGAGGAAAACCATATGATCAAATTGATTTGCTTGAAATCTAGAATATAAATACTTGAGTGACTGAAAAAGTAAATCAAAAATAAAGATAACAAAGAATGTTTTGTATGGCCGGCCAAATTCCAAATATCTGTTAATACTGAACAAGTAATTGTTTAACTGAAAATATTGGCAGGCTGTTTTTTAATATCACTGGGAAACAGACATTTGAAAGAATTGAACAGAAAATAATTGATGAAAAGTTGTGTGTTGTACACACTTAGCATGTTAATGTAGTCTCCAGAAAACTTCATGTTATTGTACAGATCATATCTGTTATGTAATAGGAAGAAAGAATATCTATTCTTCTCCTCTTTTGCTGTTTTTCCTATAACAAGGCCAACTGTAGAAGAATCGTGTGCTGCCAGTGTGCCTGCCAAGTTTTAATTGAAATGTTGTGATAAATTTCCCTGCCAGGTCAGATGTTATTTTCTGGTTAAGGAGGGTCAAGCTGGTCTCTTAAAGAACCACTTTTGATTTTTATAGTGTCCAGTGATTTGTTCCTGGAAGTTGATTTACCGCAGATCTGACCTCTGCCCTCTCAGTTGACCTCTGCCAACGTGTTCAAGTCTCCAGTTCACCTAGGGCCACTAGTAGAAAAAAGTATTTTATTAAACTGGGTTTCTCATTTTATTAGTGTGAAAATAGGCTTTTGCTAATCAATAAAACAGGAAGCATTCACTTTATTGCTTTAGACTAGAGACTAAAGGTCATTTAACATAAATAGAATGAGGCACAAAACAAAGCAGGCAGTAAATATTTGATGACTCAGCATAAACAACTTGGTTAACACAAATATCGTCTGCTCTCTTGAGTGCATGCATGAGGTTAATAAAAATATTGAAATTGTTGACATTTAGGACAATTAAATGTATGGCAAAACCAATACAGTATTGTAAAGTAAAAGAAAGTAAAAATAAAAATTAAAAAAAAATTCTGAATGATAATCCTTACAAATGATTAATTTTAAACTAGAGCTTTGGTTTGATGGTTGAAACCATATCTCCCAAGTTTCTGCATAAGGGTTGGCATAATACCAGTGTTCATACAGAAGATGGCTTCTTTTTCACAAATTCAGAGCACTTTATTATCATAAAAGTTATAAAACTGTCTTTAAAGAAAGAGTGGATTTTGGAGAAGGATAGTAAACTACATAGCAAGAAAGACAAAGAAAAATGGCAATAACTTTGCCATTCCGTTAATGAAAACCTTGTGGAAGGGACATGAGGAATCAAAGAAGGTGTATTCATTATCTTTGTCTTGCTGAAGCATTTCTAAAGTTGTCTGAAGGTTTAGAATTACACGCCTTGGAACTCTGTGAAGATCCTCTAGAGGGGTGGGATGGAGGGGTGGGAAGGATACTCAAGAGGGAGGGGATATATGTATGCTAACGGTTGATGCACCTTGTTGTATAGCAGAAAATAACACAACTTTGTAAAGCAGTTATCCTCCAATTTTAAATATATATTAATTATTTAATTTAAAATAATCAAATGCCTCAATCTTATCGCCTGGCTTTGCAAGCCTTGCAAGTTTCCACTGTTCTTTTCCAAACCTGTATCTTTTTTTTTTTTTAATTAGAGGCTAATTACAATATTGTGGTGGGTTTTGCCATACATTCACATGAATCAGCCATGGTATACATGTGTTCTCCATCCTGAACTTCCCTCCCACCTCCCTCCCCATCTCATCCCTCAGGGTCATCCCAGTGCACCAGCCCTAAGAACCCTGTCTCATGCATCAAACCTGGACTGGGGATCTATTTCACATATGATAATATACATGTTTCAATGCTATTCTCTCAAATCATCCTACCCTCGCCTTTTCCCACAGAGTCTAAAAGTCTGTTCTTTACATCTGTGTCTCTTTCAATGTCTGGCATATACAGTCATCATTACCATCTTTCTAAATTCCATATGTATGCATTAATATACTGTATTGGTGTTTTTCTTTCTGACTTACTTTGTTCTGTATAATAGGCTCCAGTTTCATCCACCTCATTAGAACTGATTCAAATGTATTCTTGTTAATGGCTGAGTAATAGTCCATTGTGTATAGGTACCACAGGTTTCTTATCCATTCGTCTGCTGATGGATATCTAGGTTGCTTCCATGTCCTGGCTATTGTAAACAGTGCTGTGATGAACACTGAGGAACACGTGTCTCTTTCAGTTCTGTTTTCTTCAGTGTGTACGGCCAGCAGTGGGATTGCTGGGTCGCATGGCAGTTCTATTTCCAGTTTTTAAGGAGTCTCCACAGTGTTCTCCATAGTCCAACCCTGAATCTTAAACATCTCTGAATCTTAGTAATATTTATAGTCTTTCATTAATACTCTAAAATTTACTTATATTATTTGAACAGCAGCTTTACTTTTACCATTTAAAGACAGTATATTTAGGTCATTTACATGACATACCACTGTATATAAATGTTAATATAATGACCATTTTTGTCTATATTTCCAATGTCTTATCAATATTATTTGGTATATTTCATTGAAATATCATGTCTTTCTATGACAAAGGTTTTAACCTATGTGACAAAAATAAAAGGACGATTGAACCTATATACAAAGGCTTTCTTTCAACAGTGGACAGGAGTTTCTGATAAAAATCTTAGGTATTTTAGACAAAATTATTAAATATTATGATTGCTCTTAAGCAAATGATTAAGATGATTTCAGAATACATATAATTTGGAATTCAAATTTGAAGAATTACTGCCTTTGAATTTTGGATTATATGAGCTAATGTATAAAAAAGTATAAAGTACTTTATATGTGTAATTTTTATTATTTCTTGGTGGATTTTATCGAGGATGCTTACTTACTAAGCTAAATGTAATGCTTGCTTTCATTACCTAAAACTGCAATATGTGCACTTCAATGCTCTAGGTATTTATGTAAATTATTGACGGCCATAAAAAACTCAGAAAAGTTCACTATACAAAACTATAATAGTGAATAAAGTACTGTGTCCGACTAATCTTTTTATCATAAAAGGCAGGTCAGAAATTTGTCTTTATAATGGAAGAGCAGCATTTTACAATCAGTGGTCCCTGGTCATTCAGAAAAGATCAGTCTTAGAGATGTCAGGCATGTAAATTCTATAAAATTAATAGCCATGAAATTAAAGAAATAGATTCTGTGGCTCTACATGAAGGGGCACGTAATTTGCATTAATTTTTGTTTTCAAGCAGCTATTTAAGTACAATGTCATTACAGCTCTGGCATGTATTAGAAGAGAGACCATAACAATGGAAAGGATGAGTTTCATTTTGATTTTCTTCAGACTGTGAGTTGGGGTTGGAGACCTAGGGAAACAGGAGTTAGGAGACAATTTGGGATCATGAGGAGTATTTTGTGCCCAGGTGACAAAGTATGAATGAGAATTGTAAAACTATCCTTTCTGTCCATGTCCGTAGGGAATCCACTAAAACTTTAGTGACATTGAATGCCACTTGGGATCTTAGAATAGCAGTAACAGTGGAGAGTCCCTTTCAGGTAGGTTTGCTAATTTATGTGAAATAGAGTAAACCTAAGAAGGAAGTAAAATACACGGAAAGTGTCATGTGGCAATTGCAGCGGTCATACTGGGGACTGATTGTCTTATAAGCAAGTGTGAAGGTACATTTAATGTCTCTCAGAAAATCATGAGGAGATGCAGAGCATTTGGAGCATAATCGTGGTATTGTGGATTGTTTGTTGTTCTTTAGCTGTTAAGTCTCGTCTAACTCTTTGCAACCCCATGGACTGCAGCCACCAGGCTCCTCTGTCCATGGGGTTTCCCAGGCAAGAATACTGGAATGGGTTGCTGTTTCCTTCTCTAGGGTAGCTTCCTGACCCAGGGATGAAACACGTGTCTTCTGCATTGCAAGCGAATTCTTTACTGTTTGAGCCACCAGGGAAGCACCGTATTGTGTGCAGGTAGTGATTATTAAAAGCAACATTTAAATCCACAGGCATGTAAAGCCTCAACTTGAGAGGATCTCAAAAGACCCTAAGTATCAGGTAATAAGAACAAATCATAACACAGTCACTATTATAAGGGCTGCTGCTGCTGCTGCTGCTGCTGCTGCTGTCGTTTCAGTCGTGTCCGACTCTGTGCGACCCCATAGATGGCAGCCCACAAGGCTCCCCCGTCCCTGGGATTCTCCAGGCAAGAACACTGGAATGGGTTGCCATTTCTTCTCCAATGCATGAAAATGAAAAGTGAAAGTGAAGTCGCTCAGTCGTATCCAACTCTTAGTGACCCCATGGACTGCAGCCTTCCAGGCTCCTCTGCCCATGGGATTTTCCAGGCAAGAGTACTGGAGTAGGGTGCCATTGCCTTCTCTGAATTATAAGGACTATACACTCATAAATAACTCATAAATCCACATAACAACCGTATTGAAGCATTAATAAGTAACTAAGTAAATGGTGGATTTGTGATTCAAACTTAGGTAGTTCACGTTCTGAAGTTGTCCTATACATCCCTACACACCTCATTTTTTAGATGAGGATATGAATAAAAAGTTCAAGTTACTTAACCAAGCACACAGAGTTAGCTAGCACAAAGCTTGGATATGAACCCAGATCATTCTGACTTCAAATTCAGTGCTTTTAATCATCCCATTATCTTAAAGTGTGTGAGGAATGTCTGGAGTAGTGAAGATTCTGAGATTCAGAGCTTTTCTCTATTCTTACCTTAGCTAACAGGGTTTCTACTAGAGGAGAGTGTTATGAGTTGTCTGCACATATTTACCAAGTCAGCTATGATTAAGCCCACTCTAAGATTCTTAATATCTTAAATACCTGGTTGCCTCAAAAGAAATTGGGCTTCCCTGGTGGTTGGGATAGTAAAGAATCCACCTGCAAAGCAGGAGACCCAGGTTCGATCCCTAGGTCAGGAAGATACCTGGAGAAGGAAGTGGCACCCACTCCAGCATTCTTGCTTGGAAAATGCCACGGACAGGGGAACCTAGTGGGCTACAGTCCATGGGGTAGCAAAGAAGCAGACAGGACTGAATGACTAACACGTTCGAAAGTAATTTAGTCCAAGTCAGCTACTGCAACCACTATTGCCTGAGAGCCTGCTATGTATCAAGTACCATGCTAAGCATATGTATATGCTTATGTGTATACATATATATATATACACACACACACTGTGGCTGTTAGTCCTTGCAATTATGCTGATAAAAATGTGTTGTTAACTTATTAAATTAATTTCCATATGAATAAAACAAATTTGAGAAGTCTAACTCACCTAAGCCTAGCCAACTGACAAGGAGCAAACTAGGTCTATCTAAGGATATCATTAATTCTACATCACCCTCTGTTTTATACTCAGATCCATTCAATCAGCTATATGTTCTTTGGTTTTATGGACATAGATAGGTCTTCTATAGTGGAGTCTTGTCTGAACTTTATTTTGTCTGCCCTCTTATTTACCTGTGTTCTTGGTTGAGTTTCATATATAATCAATGACAATGGGAATGAAAAAGATTAAAACAAAACAACAAATGCATAATAATACCTATATGTACATATCTGTGTATATATACACTATATATGTATAATATTCTTGTTAAAATGCTTCTTGTGTGCTTCTTACATCTCAAGGTAGATCACAAAGGCCAATGAAATAGATCTTATGTTTTAACTCTTATTTATTTATTAAGGAAGCTATAAACATCAATGTGCTTTCAAATTTTTGTATTTCTCACCTATCTTCATATTTCTCACCTGTCTTTATGTACATTGTCCCTTGGCTTATAAATTAATGAACTACCATTTAAAATCATTTCTTTTTTTTTTTTTTCCTATTTGATGTTTAGCAGATGCCACCTGTCTCCAGAGGACAGGTTGTTTGTTGTTTTTAGGGCACTATACAGGGTACAGCATGGATAAACACAGTGGTTGGAGTCTAATTACTTGAGCTCTTTATGGAGGTGGATCATCTCACAGCACAATGCTCAACAGGACAAAGTCAGGCCAACTGTCTTTTACAGCATCAGCTGCCGCCCTGAGTTTGGTGTTTTGCCACTGACACCAAGTCTTCTTTGTTTATCAGGTAATTAACAGTAATGATGTCTTGCTGCTTAGCTTTGTTCCTGAACCAAGGCTCCTTCTTTGCAGATTTGGGAGGACTCCTAGTCCTAGGTTGGTGGTTTGACTGTCATAAGCACCAGCAGGCAATTCTAGGCTTAATTACCTCCCTGTTTTGTTCTTTACATTGGGCAATAAACATCCAGTCTAAAGGCAATTTGTGGGAGAGAGGGGAGAGAGAAAGGAGGGGTGCCTTCTCTCATGACAATGCATTCATCAAATAAACTAACTTAAAAATGTTTTGACCTTGAGTTCTTAAACATTATTGTAATTCCACATCTTATAAGGAAAAGCATTTTAAAGAAAGTTATTCAAATAAAACAAACCCTACAGATAGGTAGTCTGTTTATGAAATATGAGGGAATTCAATTACCTATGAATGGATGAATGGCTTTTTTCCCCTCCCTTTGTCTGGTCATCATTGTTACTGTGGATTTCTTTAACAAAAGATAGCAAAATAAACAGAAATGTCTCCGATGAACTGTGAGCCTGCAGTTAAGTGGTATATCTATGGGAGTGTGCTCTGGGATGTATTTAGTATAGCTATGATTTTTTTTAACAGTACATTATTGAATTTTTAGCAAAGTCACACTAGAAAAAAGAAATTACTACATCAGAATGAACAAAGATCTAGAAAAGCACCACATGTAGCTTTTTTTCTTACAAAAAGCTGGATTGCTTATTTCCTTAGACATCTTAAATAAAATTTGTGATAATTTTGGTTAAATTCTGTTGATTACAAACAAATTCATGTGGAAATTATATATACTCATTTGAGTGATTTTTTAATCACAGTTACTATTAATTTTCAGCCTTTTTTAGTGTAGAAACATTATTTTAAAATAATCATTAGTATGTAATATTTGCTAGTAACTTTCAATACTCATTAGTGATATCTGAAACATTTCAAATTCCAATATCCTAAAACTCTACAGGTAATTTTATTAATTATAAGCTGTAATTTATTATCCATACTATTTTTGCTAGATAACTCTTGTGGATAAATGATTAACCATTTAAAATGAAGTTTTTTTACTTCCATGTTTATAAAGCACTTAATTATTCTACAAGGTGTTCCTTATTTTGGTCTATTTTCCATTTAATAGGATATCTGGATTAAATTATAGATTCTGCACATAGTAGACAATATTCAGTGTATATTTCAAATAGTGAAATAATTTTCCACCAAATTTAACAAACCTTGTATGGAAAGATTTATATGGAAAGGAAGAGCATGTGTATAGAAATGTGAATTTTGGGGGCGGTTTCTAAAGAAATTTTGCACCAAATATATTCAGTGTTGTGAAATTCTTCCATTACTAGCAACTAGAAATGTTCCTACTTTTTACTAATGTTGCTCAGATTTGTATGGATGGGATATGTTTCATAATGATGATACGTATCACCATCCTAATGATAATACATTGCCTTCTGCCTGATACAAAAAGCAAGAAAATCATGGTTTTCTTTGGCATACAAGTAGTCTTTTCCATTTTAACTTCAACTTGAAAAATAAGTTTTACTTGCTGTTTTTACATGTGTATAGAAAAGAGAATGTTTTAAACAATATCCAACTTACTACATACAAAATATCAGAAATATGTCAGACTTTCATTGCATCTATAATTTATCAAAAGGCTATAGTAAGGTTGCTGGGAATATTTACATTGAGAAAAGGGAAATATTTTTCCACTAAATTTACTATTATTGAGTTAACATCTTTAACATTTATCCTACTGAAAGTAAAATTGATTATATTGTTCAAGCGGAATAGTGGAATATGACATATTATCAGGTAATTTTGAAACCTGTAAATATGACATGACATTGATAATCCTCTAGAATATATCTGCAGAACTCTTGACATTTAAGGGTTCTCTTTCTTTTTTAATATAAATATTTTCTGTAACCTTGAGGTTCGTAGAGGAACCAACAAGCCCTTCACACCAGTGTTTCATATTTGCTTCACACAGGCAATAAGTGTAAAGGGTTTAGACTGAATTGGCTCTTAATAAATCATAGTCATTTTACTATGATTCATATCATAATGTTTATTATTTTATTTGTGCAAAGAGGAACATTATAATTGTTTTCGGGCATGTGTTGTCAACTGGGGAAAAATAGTTTCATGTCTAGGAAAATGCGACTATTTCTCTTGGAAAATAACATCAGTATCACTGTGATTCTGGATGACTGCAAAGGGAAAATGTACCTGCTTTACTCCTAGACCCCTCCCACTTTTCTTCCAGTGAGATGCTTTTTACTTTCCTTCCAAT
Source organism: Ovis canadensis (assembly GCF_042477335.2). Classification (NCBI taxonomy): domain Eukaryota; kingdom Metazoa; phylum Chordata; class Mammalia; order Artiodactyla; family Bovidae; genus Ovis; species Ovis canadensis. Next base: position 40,080,370 of record NC_091260.1, read on the forward strand.
GTTTACTTTCTACACTCTAAACCACAAACCAGTGCCAGGGATGGTAAAGGATGCCACAGTATATTAACTAAGAATACAATGCAAGAAAGAGTCCCTAAAAGCATTTCGACCTTAGGCGATCTTTCCTTTTCCCAAAAACAAACTATTCTGGCAGTCAAATATTTAATGAAACAATAACAATAGGCAAGTAAGCTGATGTTTCTTTTCTGTGGGATGGAACTATTTAGACAGACTTGGTGACTTCATCTGAACATCTGTAGACATGTGCTTTGTTGATTTGAACAGTAAGGGTATATTCACACACACACAAAACCCAACTAGAATATTCATAGTACTATTTTAATATTTTTTAAAAGTAGGATTAAAGTTTAAACTCAAATAAGTTCTTGATAACCAGCAAATGTTAAGCAAATGATTTGTACACTGATCTTTTTTTTTTTTTTTTTTTTGCAATTCAACACCAAATTGCTTTTACATTTTCTTTACAGACCATGGAAGAGAAAGGAAGTAATAATAACAATAATGATGATGATAATCCATTTTGACCATCTTATTATTTTCCCCTTATTCATTTGGGAGCTACAGTGAAGTCTTAACCACTGCATAAATACTTATTTAGTAAAAGGAAACAGAATATATTTTCCCTCAGACTCTCTGCATTGATATATTAAAATAGGAGGGAAGAGGAAAAATAAGGTCCATAATGCTTCATTAGTTAATTGTGCAGAGTACAGCTCTTTAGGGGTAAACAAGTGAAAGACATTTGCTGAATGGCCCATCCTCGTCACGCATATTATGGCCTAATGATGCTAGTAATGGTAGGAGGCTCCTGGAGAGTCATCTGTCAAATTAGCACATTGAATTATTTATTGCCTCAGAGTAAAATTGTTGAAAGGTAGCAGCTGAGACATAGTTTTTATAAATCTAAAATTCAGGGGGAAAAAACTAAAAAAAAAAAATTTGCCCATCTGCTTTGTAGGTGGATTTGTTTTTTAACACTTGCATTTATGAACACAATAGTCCTTATTGGATAAAGAGATCATTTCTACCTTAAAATCTCTTATGTAGTGGGTGTGTGTATGTGTGTGTGTGCATGAAATTCTGTGTATTCTGTGCCATTACTTATAATATAATAGCCTAAAATTCAAGACAGTTGTATTTTTTTAGCCTTCATAACTCATTTCCACTACATCACCTGTGTAAAGCATAAGACAAAATGCCAATCTTTACTAGGCTCTGTGTCTGAAGTCTAAAATGGAGGGCATGGTTCTTCACTTCCAGTTCTCAAAACTGTTCATATTTCTAATATTGCACAGTGTTAGATAAAAGTCTGTCTTCCTAGCATTTAGAGAAGATAAATCTGTGTTCAATTCTATGAAACAAGACAGTAAGTATGATAAGGGACATAAATATGGAGAAAGTAAGCATTTGAAGGCCTGAAAAAGCTAATAAGTTGAGGCCTTTCAAAAATATTTTATTATTTATTCAGTATTTATTTAGTGAATGTGGGCAATATCTTCTGTCAATAAATATTATAAATAAATTCACTTACCAAGGTCTTCCACTGACCAGTGAAGATTCACTGTTCTGGAAGGATAAACAAAATTTTACTGGTTCTTTATGGCTTCTATTATCTTTTTATTTCTTATTTTTAAAATTCTTTTTCTGAATTAGGAGCTCTCCAGGTGGCTCAGTGATAAAGTCTGCCTGGCAATGAGAGAGATGCAGAAGACACGGGTTCAGTCCCTGGGATGGGGAGATTCCCCTGAGGAGATCATGGGAATCCACCCCAGTATTCTTGCCTGGAGAATTGTATGGATAGAGGAGCCTGGCGGGCTACAGTCCACGGGGTTGCGAAGAGTCAGACATGACTGAGTGAGCAAGCATACACGCAATCTGAATTAGACAACTCCTGGCCAAAGGCTGAAATTTTTGATGATAAAATACACCACTAATGTCAGATAAGCAGAGCTACACTATAAGCATTTGGTGTCAAAGTAATAATTGAATGACCTCAAAGAGACTAAAATTTAAATCACTGTGTGCAATTGAAGATATATGTACAGGCATAGTCCACTCCAGTATTCTTGCCCGACAATCCCATGGACAGAGGAGCATGGCAGGCTACAGTCTATAGGGTAGCAAGAGTCAGACAAGATTTAGTGACTAAACCACTACCATCCTTTTTTGGTTAGAAATAGCTCCAGTTTATTCTAGTGATGTTCTGGTATCCTGAGAGACTGGGACCTGGCACCTTCTGGGTCAGCCAGTCTTTCATTTTGTGAGGAATCAATGAGAAGCTCTCATTGGTTCAGGGTCTTGAGATATACCTGGGCTATAAATGGGCAGAGGATAAGACATGTACAGAGTCATCCTGGAAGATAAACAGCCAGGAATATATATATTCCTATAATATATAAAAGAAGATTTCCCCTTGAACACTGTAGACTACTTCAGGCATGTTAGACACTGGTTCTTGAATCCAGGCAAGAAATGGGGAAGATATTTGCTAAGATAATAGTGGCAATAATTGAAATAAGGAGGTAGATTTAGCTGAAGAATCCTTAGGTAAAAATTAAGTAATATTATGTATATGTTGTTACTCAGTCATGTCTGACTCTTTGTGAGCCCACAGACTGTAGCCCACCAGGCTCCTCTGTCTATGGGATTCTCTAGGCAAGAATGCTGGAGAGGGTAGCCATTTCCTTCACCAGGGGATCTTCCTAACCCAAGGATCAAAGCCAGGTGTCTGGCATTGCAGACAGATTCTTTACTGTCTGAGCCACCAGGGAAGATGCACTATACAAATTCTTAAAAAAAAGAAAAGTATACATTCTTATTTTCATCGTAACACCACTATCCCACCCACAAACACCACGTGACAAACACACGTGGAGGGGTTGGTAAAAAACGAAGAAAAAAATTGAAGTACTGATCTAAGTACTATAACCTCTGTCCTAGGAGAACAGTGATGTTATTAATAAAGGAAAAAAGTCACTAGGGGAAGGTGAAGTTTTATAATGAAGATATTAAGATTCCATTATGGCAATTTTGACTTTTAGACGTGAATAAGATTTCAAACAGAAATGTCCAGAAAGTTATCAAAAAGTAGAAATGTAACTCAAAGCAGAGTGAAGGAAAAATTTGCAGATTAAAATTAGAAATGACATTGATACAGAAAAGAAATCATGGGGATAGCTAAATCTGTTATTCAATGTATTTTGGCCAGCACAAGCATAGTTTGCCAGTATATTTTGCTTTGTGTTCAGAATGCGGGTATCACATTGAGCCAGTACTGTTATTACAGCAACAATTTTCTGATCAAGGTCTTGTGTTTCCTGTTACTGTTGCAATTTCAATTCTTTTCTTTTCAGCTCCCAATTCTTAACTTTTCTTTTATTGCCTCTCCTCCTTTGTGTGTCTGTGTGTCTACCATGGCCAAAGGTCTTCATTAATTTTCTACTTATCTTTCAACCTCTCAAAGGAACAGTGAAATTTGAAATATTTATTGTGTGTTTTGGGATCCTAAGCATTTTATATGTATTACCTATTTTAATTTTAAAAATTAAGAGGAAATTGTTAGTTTGTGGGAAACTCGTCCTTAGCAAAGTTAAAGACCCTTCCCAAGTCACAGTGTTAATGAACCCAGGTCTGTGTATTTCCAAAGTCTTGATTGTGTTCTTTTGTTACTTCTTTATCACATTGTCTCCTGCCTAGACATTTCTCTACATAGACACAACTGTACTATTATTTCTGGCATCTCAGCTTTTTATTCTCATTCCTAATCATTATCCTTAATCTTTTACTTCCCATTTTTCTTTCTCTTTCATTGAGCTCTTTACTCTAGACCTTCTCCTCTTGTTGGCAGCCTTCCTTACTCTGTGGCTTGGTACCCTTAAATCTTCTCTTTGTCTTTTCTTATACTGATCTACTAAAATGCCATCAAGCTATATTAACTCACTAATAGTTAAAATATGTTTACCTTTAAAGCTGACAGCAGCATTGTAAGTAGGCTTAAAATCACCCTTCTTTCACCAACACTCGAAAGACAGAACTGAAGTCTCTTGCTTATGTTACAAAAGGCCATAGGGTAACAGTTGAATGAAGAATATAATTTCAGTTGCTTGCCATTTTTTCCAGAGAAATCACCAACAGTTCTGCTGCTCATATGAATACATATTAAATTTCATTCTTTTTCTTCTAAACCATGTACTTGTAATATGTAGTTCACAAAATAATTTAAAGATGAAAAGTTTATAAAGATTAGAACTGCTGCAAGAAGTCAGATACATATTTAAAAATAGTGGGTTTTTTTTCTCTTTTTAGAATCATCTTCTACTACAAATCCAATGTGAAAGTTGGATTGATCAAGATGGGAAACCCAGCTGGTACCCACTTGACATTTGAGAAAACTGAATCTCCTCTGTTGCACCCCAACCAGCTTGTGAGAGTTACCGCAGAATAAGAACCAGTGGCAGCCAAGGGTTGACTGCTCATGTTTAGCTCTCTTTGGAGGATGACTGAAATAATTTCATATCTAGGTACCTTTCTTGAAATGACTGTAGGAAGGTTTTATAGACAAACTGGGGTTTTAGTTTTAAGGTCTACAATTTTAAAGAAGCTGTTTTTACGTCTACTCTTAAGACCTAAGGAAGTGGTGTTGGCACTCCAGTAGGTGGCAATCTTTCCTCAGAATATATGTCAGACCTGGGTCCCAGTTCAGGCTTGGGATGTGCTGTTTGCCTAAATTAACACCATGGGTATTGTTTCTGAAAGTTCAAAACTCCAACAAAAGGGAATTCTTCTCCATATATATTAGAATGCATTCTATGCTGTTACAGAACTAAATTTTAATGACTCTGCTTCATCAAACTTAAACTAAGTTAGGAATTCTTTGGCCTTTATGTTATTTTTTCTTGTCATTAATAATATAAGGGTAGCTACATTCATATAACATCTCTTTCATCCTTCTCGAATAACTCAGTACTATGTAGCAGAAACTGTTCTTTGCCAAAGATCTATTTTTGCCACTTTCCACAGAGTAAATAAGAGCTATAACATGTCAATACGACTGCAGTATTTTTTAAGGTAAAATATTTAAATGATTTTGTGGACTACATCTGATTCTCCACCATCTCCATTCCACTTATTAAGGAATTTAGACTTTAAGGTTTTGAAAAGACTTGTACAAAATAGCAAATGTGTTTCTCAGTGGGATATTTAAAAAGATTTTATGAGGAAAGACAAAAGCACCTTATCCGAACGCCTTATCTTAGAGAGAAAATTTACAAGAATATTTTGCTATGCTATAACATTATATTTTTTTGTAAAATGTTCTGATGATGTGTAATACAATTATTACTGCTGTCATTCTAAGATTTGAACACCATTCTTCCTAGCTACCACAGAATAGACTAGCTGCAATCTTCAATCTTCTTTTCACCCTTTTATTTGTTTCTTTGTTTTACTTATTTTTAAATAAATCCCGTATTTTATTTTAGGTAATTCTTTTGAATTTGGCAGTTAGTTTCATAAATACTAATATGATAACACTACTACTATGCAGTCATATGTAGCTCTTTTTGACTTTTGTGTCAAGAAGGAATGTGTTTCCCAGTTTCCTTGATGTTTATGTGGGTGTGACTCACTTTCACACAGAAATGAGTGTGGAAGTGACATATGTCACTTCTGAGCAGAAACATAGTGAGAGTTTGCCAAAAGTGAGAATTTGTGACTTCCAGATTGTGACTTCTCTGTCAAGCTTCAGTCATTTAGTGAAGTCAAAGCAGAAGGCTGACCCTAATTCACCACAACAGATAGATAGTGTGATAGAGGAATAGATCTTTAACATCTTGGGCTGCTGAAATTTGAGATTTGTTTTTAGCTTTCCGTAACTTATCCTGACTTGTGCGCATGCTCAGTCTCTCAGTCATGTCCGACTCTTTGCGACCCAACGGATGGTAGCCCACCAGGCATTTCTGTCAGCAGATTTTTTTCAGGTAAGAATACTGGTGTGGGTAGCTGTTTCCTCCTCCAGGCTATCTTCCTGACCTAGTGATCAAACCGAGTCTCCTGCAGAAGCAGGCAGATTCTTTACTGCTGAGCCATCAAGGAAGTCCCTTATCCTAACACCATTAAAAGGAATTAAGGGCTTCCCAGGTGGCGCTAGCGGTAAAGAATCTGCCTGCCAATGCAGGAGACAGAAGAGACAAAATCACCTTGAGGAGAAAATGGCAATCGCTCCAGTGTTCTTGCCTGGAGAATCCCAGGGACGGGGGAGCCTGGTGGGCTATAGTCCATGGGGTTGCCAAGCGTCGACATGACTGAGCATGTGAGCACAAAAGGAATTAAATTGAGTAGTGTGCAATAGATTATAGATGACATTACAGTAAACCATGTATTCTGTGTAACTCTCCCCTTCTAAGACAAGAAAGAACGTAATGGCCACATAGACACCATCTACCTTGAGAGTATATACTTATGCACTAAAATTATCTCACATTGTCAACATGTTCTCCTAATTTGGGGGAGGTAATTGATTCCCCATTTTCCCTCCCATGTAGGCAAAATTTGGACCCCTGTATAATTAAGCAACATTCTTATTTTCTCAGTAGGTTTGAGAATCTTCTAGAAGATGGTATCCCAGATGAGTTTTAGAAAACCAGAGGTTTAATTGAAAATATAAAGTTAAACTTTAAGATTACATTTGATAAGAGATGATTATAATTAGAACATAGAAATATAATTAGAACATACAAATGCATGTTAGCTATTTACCAAGCCTTACCTCTACTTCAGGATTTTCAGATACTTTCAGGTGGTAGGTTTCCAAAAATAGAATGTAGCACAGCTGCCAAAGTTGAAGGCCTAATAATTTCTAGGAAATGTGATCTTAATATGACTTGTGTTCAAACAAAAATAATATTTCATATAAAAATAGTAATGTATTTAACCTTCACAGAGGAAAATTTCCTTCATAATCATTTCCTTTTGTAAGCATATCTCTAAAGGAATCACAGAAAAATTTGTAAATTATTTTCTTGATTTCATTTTAACACATCCATGATTGGCCCTAAATATCATACCCTCACTCATTCTCATTCTGATATGTTTCCTGATTGGGAGATGTGAGGAATTGAGCTTAATTCCTTGGAAATTATACAGCATCCTGTATTATAGCTTTGGTCTGCGTTGAGTACCTATATTCCATCCTCCATTTATCAGGACATCATTCAAAGCTTCCCTCATGATTTCTCTGTCTGGTTAATATTTAATGATATAACTTTCTCATCTATTCAACAATTGCTTATTGCATAGGCCAGACTCTATGTTAAGCACCAGAGTATAACTTTAAAGGATGTATGATTCTTATTGTGAAAAATGTCATATTTTAAATCAGAGAATACAGATGACTTCAATATACTATCAAAAATAAGATATCTTCAAATGCTTTAGATACCAAAACAATTAAGCTGTTAATGGAATTGTAGAGAATGATCAGAAGTGCAGAATTTGCAAGGTTTATCTGATATTTGGAGAACTACGTGTGATGTGCTGTGGTTCAAAATTACCCAGGGAGATTCAGGATATAGGACTTAACCTAAAAATATTTATTTGATATAAAACAAATACAAGTTTGCTTGAAAAGAAATACTTGATACCATTAAAGATAGAAAATAACTAAAGAATTTTGAATTTAACCTAGTAATATGTGCTGTGAATATTGACTACAAATGGTCCAAATAAGAATCAGATTGGAATAGTAAGGTGGAGAGAAGGTGCCATAGTGGAGGTAAGGTAGGGAAATAAACGTCTATTAATCATGTAGATTTTTTTAGACACTCTGGTTGTATTTTACACATATTATTTTATCATTTTTTTCTGCTCATGACAAGCCACTCAAGTAGACATCATAAATTCTCATTTCACAAACATGCTCAAAGGGCTCTTGGACCACACACACAAAAAAAGAAATTCTTAAAATTATGAACACAAACAATTTTCAGAAAATAAATTTTATAACAATGTTTTTATGATATAGTTATTATTTGCTTTTAGAAGTTTTGCTCTTCTTGTAAACTTGCTGTAACTAGGGTATTAAATTGTTTCAGTGAAAAGAAGTAAGCACTATGTATTTCTCTGAAAATAAAACATTTTTATAAAAGTGGTAACAAATAGTTAAGCATGTTTGAGGAAATACTTGTAGCTTTAAATTAACCTAAACAGACTTTGAAGGGCAGAAATAGAAGTTACTTTCTTAAATGTACCCCTTAATCTGAAAGTGAGTATTTATGAGAAAACAACTCACTGTCATTTTTTTCTCCATTCTATTTTTTTCCCTAGCTAACATATCTAGCTATCATAGTCAGTATGACAGGAAAAATTACTGTTAAATATCTGACATTATTTAGTGCAATGTAAAAATGGTTCTCTAATAAATTACTGTTGTTGTTTAGTTACTAAGTCCTGTCTGACTCTTTGAGACCCCATGGACTGCAGCATGTCAGGATTCCTTGTCCTTCACCATCTCCCAGAGTTTGCTCAAACTCATGTCCATTGAGTCAGTGATGCCATCCAACCATCTCATCCCCTGTTACTTGCTTCTCCTCCTGCCCTCAATGTTTCCTTAGAATCAGGGTCTTTTCCAGTGAGCTGGCTCTTTGCATCAGGTGGCCAAAGTACTGGAGCTTCAGCTTCAGCATCAGTCCTTCCAATGAATATTCAGGGTTGATTTCCTATAGGATTAACTGATTTGATTTCTTTGCTTTCCAAGGAACTCTTCAGAGTCTTCTCTAGCACCTAATAAATACTCACGTAAAAACTCTTCCTCTTGTTTTTTTTCAACAATATCACAGATGTATCAACAACTATCAGAAAGCCTCTTGATACTTTTAGACCTTAATATTGGGCAGTATGATGGCTCCTCCCATTTCCTTGGTTTCAGTTTTTACCATTCTCATTCACTGTCCCTAATTTTAGCCTGTGCACTGAAATCACATATAGTCAATACATTCCCCATATCCACCCAAACTTTGACCATGGGTTCAGTCCACCCTCTTGCATTGACATTTCTTCCTGACTTTTAGTTAATGAATCACTAAAGTTGTTCTACCATAATTTGTACACACTTATCAAAATTTCATGATATGCACAAATATAATATAAAATGGCTGACTGACAGAATAGCCTTCAAAAGGCATTATTAAGTGAAAGTTAAGGCTATCTACTGGAGAAGGCAATGGCACCCCACTCTAGTACTCTTGCCTGGAAAATACTATGGATGGAGGAGCCTGGTAGGCTGCAGTCCATGGCGTTGCTAAGAGTCAGACACGACTGAGAGACTCCACTTTCACTTTTCACTTTCATGCATTGGAGAAGGAAATGGCAACCCACTCCAGTGTTCTTGCCTGGAGAATCCCAGGGACGGGGGAGCCTGGTGGGCTGCCGTCTATGGGGTCACACAGAGTCGGACGTGACTGAAGCGACTTCGCAGCAGCAGCAGCAGCAGAGGGATAAACAGCAAGCAAGTGTGCAGTGGCAGTAGCACCCTTCCAGCTTAGTCGTCATGATCGATGATCACCAAACTGTCCCAGCTAAGGGGAAGCTGCTGCTGCTGCTGCTGCTGCTAAGTTGCTTCAGTCGTGTCTGACTCTGTGCGACCCCACAAACGGCAGCCCACCAGGCTCCCCCATCCCTGGGATTCTCCAGGCAAGAATACTGGAGTGGGTTGCCATTTCCTTCTCCAATGCATGAAATTGAAAAGTGAAAGTGAAGTCTCTCAGTCATGTCCGACTCTTAGCGACCCCATGGACTGCAGCCCACCAGGCTCCTCCATCCATGGATTTTCCAGGCAAGAGTACTGGAGTGAGGTCCCGTTGCCTTCTACTTCTCAAGTATTCTTTCTCTGGCAGTGAACGCCCTGAACAGTCAATAAACTCCAGAAGTCCAGATGCGGCCTCTGTCAACTTGAAAGAGGATGAAATAAGGTATTCCCCTTCAAGGACAGGCACTATACCCAGTGCTTAAAGGTCTATTTGACATTACTGGCAAGTCTTGCCTGTCAAGTGTCTGTTTTTACACAGTCATGCATGGGTGTTTCTGGTGCCTAATTAGTCATTGGAGAATGCTCTCAGGCCATTTCATGTCCAAGCATCTGAAAGAAGAGCCACACAAATCCAGATATTAAAATTGCTCATTAAAAATATTATGCAAATCAAAAACCTGACATTTAAACAATTCCCTCTGATTTATACTTCAACAACAAATTTTGTTGGTGATGTTCAGTCACTTAGTCACGTCCTACTTTTTGTGACCCCATGGACTGCAGCATGCAAGGCTTTCCTGTCCTTCACATTCTCCTGGAGCTTGCTAAAACTCATGTCCATCAAGTTGGTGATGCCATCCAACCATCTCATCCACTGTCATCCCCTTCTCCTGCCTTTACTCTTTCCCAGCAGCAGGGTTTTTCCAATGAGTCAGCTCTTCTCATCAGGTAGCCAAAATATTGTAGCTTCAGCTTCAGCATCAGTCCTTCCAATGAATATTCAGGGTTGATTTCCTTTATGATTGATTGGGGGCTTTCAAGAGTCCTAGGGACTCTCAAGAGTTCTTAGCACCACAGTTCGAAAGCATCAATACTTCGGCGCTCAGCCTATTGTCCAGCTCTCACATCCATACATTACTACTGGACAAACCAAAGCTTTGACTATATGGACCTTTGTAGGCAAAGTAATGTCTCTGTTTTTTAATACGCTGTCTAGGTTTGTCATTGCTTTTCTTCCAAGGAGCAAGTGTCTTTTAATTGCATGGCTGCAGTCACCATCCACAAGCAGTCATCGGCCACAACAAATTTAACACTGATAATTATTGCACAAACTCTCTCTCTTCAAAATATGAAACAAACAGCAACCAAAACACTATGTTATAATGAATTACCCTCATTACATTTAAACATTAAAATAGTTTATTGCTAATAAATGCAAATTTAAATGATTCCTTTGAATTAATTTAAAATCAACTCAAGAATACTATTGAACATAGACCTTGAAGAGTGCTAAAGGCCGTAAAGCAGATATTATAATATTGCTCCAAGACATCTTGACTATAGTAAGCTATACCATGAGTGCCTGTGCTTTATTCTGCTCAGCCAAAGGAAAGATTTGGCAACCTAATGCAAAAAAACTAACTCATTGGAAAAGACCCTGATGCTGGGAAGGATGGAGGCAGAAGTAGACAACAGAGAATGAGATGGTTGGATGGCATCACTGACTCAATGGACGTGGGTTTGAGCAAGCTCCGGCAGTTGGTGATGGAGAGGGAAGCCTGGCTTGCTGCAGTCTGTGGGGTCACAAAGAGTCAGACATGACTGAGTCACTGAACTGGACTGAAAGGAAAGAACCCCAGTTCCTGGTGGAAAATAAATGCACAAAACGTTTTTTTTTTTCAGTTTTTTATTGAATAAGGGATTCTTTAAATTTTATATTACTTTATAATTTTCATTTCACACACATGATTTTATGCAATCACAAAATAACCCTTTTCTTTCCCCTATGACTATATCGCCCCTCTCCTCCTTCCCTCTCCCCACTGGTAATCACTAGTTTGTTCTCTATATCTTGTGAGTCAATTTTTACCAACTGAAAATCACTGATTTTATTTATTAATAAGTTAATATTTAATTATCATAAAACATTTATTCATTTTTGAAATTTTTTGATAAAAATGTAAATTATCAATGCCATGAAGTTGAAAATTTCTAACCATCAACATATTGAAATAGCAAATTCAATTTCTGTTTATAGTTAAGAATCAGACTTAAGCTAGTTTTAATACAGTTTGTAGAATGGGTATGTCTATAATCCTACTCTAATAATTTGTTATAGTAGCTTGATGTACTAAAAGAGCAGATAAAGAACATCTGACATTATTTTAATAGGCTATTATCATCATTCATTCAGTAAATATGTATTGAGTGGTTATTAATTACAAGTCCTAATAGGAAAAGGAGTACGTCAAGGCTGTATATTGTCACCCTGCTTATTTAACTTCTATGCAGAGTACATCATGAGAAACACTGGACTGGAAGAAACACAAGCTGGAATCAAGATTGCTGGGAGAAATATCAATAACCTCAGATATGCAGATGACACCACCCTTATGGCAGAAAGTGAAGAGGAACTAAAAAGCTTCTTGATGAAAGTGAAAGTGGAGAGTGAAAAAGTTGGCTTAAAGCTCAATGTTCAGAAAATGAAGATCATGGCATCCGGTCCCATCACTTCATGGGAAATAGATGGGGAAACAGTGGAAACAGTGTCAGACTTTATTTTGGGGGGCTCCAAAATCACTGCAGATGGTGACTGCAGCCATGAAGTTAAAAGATGCTTGCTCCTTGGAAGGAAAGTTATGACCAACCTAGATAGCATATTCAAAAGCAGAGACATTACTTTGCCAACAAAGGTCCGTCTAGTCAAGGCTATGGTTTTTCCTGTGGTCATATATGGATGTGAGAGTTGGACTGTGAAGAAGGCTGAGCGCCGAAGAATTGATGCTTTTGAACTGTGGTGTTGGAGAAGACTCTTGAGAGTCCCTTGGACTGCAAGGAGATCCAACCAGTCCATTCTAAAGGAGATCAGCCCTAGGATTTCTTTGGAAGGAATGATGCTGAAGCTGAAACTCCAGTACTTTGGCCACCTCATGTGAAGAGTTGACTCATTGGAAAAGACTCTGATGCTGGGAGGGATTGGGGGCAGGAGGAGAAGGGGATGACAGAGGATGAGATGGCTGGACGGCATCACTGACTCGATGGACGTGAGTCTGAGTGAACTCCGGGAGTTGGTGATGGACTGGGAGGCCTGGCATGCTGTGATTCATGGGGTCACAAAGAGTCGGACATGACTGAGCGACAGAACTGAACTGAATGAGACCTAGACTAAACGTTTACCAAATCCTTAAGGAGGAAGATGTTTCTCTGAAAGAATTATGGTTTGGGTAGACATAAAATAAGTTTAATAAATATATTCCTGATTGTAATCTGTGGCCAACAGGCTACAATGAGAACTGAAGACATCTGAGGGCTTCCTGGGGTTTTTTGGTATTTGAATTGGAATTCATATTGATAAATCTCATATAAAAATCTGGTTTTCTGGCTTCTTTTGAAACATTAAAAATGGCCATAAACAGGAGCTGAAGAGCTGGCCATGTACTCTCAAAATTTCAATACTCGCTATACTTTCTAATACCTAGCTGATCATACACATTTATGTCATAGACTTGGCCCCCTGAGATGCCTGAGTTTTAGATCTTTTGTTTTAGATTCTTTCACAAAGATAGAATGAACTATGCCTGACTCTGGATGTGTGTCTCCTCTCAGTCAGTGACCTCATGGAATTTTTCTGTCTCTTCTCCCATCCCAGTGCTTGTTCAAATATCCCCAGGTCTGAAGAAATATGTCTGTTCACCACTTAATCATAAGTCTGATCACATTTTATTTTATAACTAGAACAAATTGAGGGTATTATCTATAAGTTCATTGTATATACCAACAAAATTTAAATTTAGGTAATTTTAAAGTTCTATGAATTAAAACTGACTATTAATCAACCATTTTTTGGTAATGATTTTATCTGCATATTTCTTTTGGTGTAAAGATATCGAATCAGTCTCTGGATCAGGTTAAATTGTTTGTCTATCATCTAAAAATTAATCACTGAAGTCTTTTCTTCCTTGTGAAAGGGCTGACCTCAGGAACATAGACTGTTACTTATATCCTAAAATGTCAAAAAAAGTGGGAAGGTACTGTTTCCCCTGAAATGCTCATTTGCAGCATTATTTTATACCTAAAACACAACAAATGAAACTTCATTTCATGAAGGAACAGCTTTTTGTTGTGCTAAAAATTAAGTGCATAATAGTTTGTTAGAATGATCAATAGTAGATATTCAGCCAAAAGACTCAAAAGGGGATGATGATCTAGGCACAGAGTTAGGAAAGAAACCATCTAGAAACACAGCAATCCATATGCAGATGAATCTGGGCAGATGAGTGTGTAGAGTCATATATCAACAAGGTAAATAAATATATAGATAGAGTTTTATATATTCAACAACAAAGGGGATAAAAGGAAACAACAATGACAAAAAAAAACAAACCAACAACAACAGGGTGTTAGAAAAAGCAAAGTAGATTGGTGTGCACCTGTGACAACAAAGAAAGGGGACTAGTAAGAATAGTAATTGAGGAGAGAGGGTTAAAGGCATGGAGTTCAGACTGACCATCATAGTTTGAATGACAGGGGATCAGCCAAATGGGATATCCAAAAGGTAGGATTTATCCCAGGCATTCAAGTCACAGACAATAAAGTTGGAGGTGACTCAAAGGAAACTGTGTAACCAAATAGATGGTTGGATCTGAACACTATTTGGTGTGTGTTTTTTCCAGAAAGTCACCACCATGTTCACTGAGGTTCCTCTTCTGGATTTTTGGGCTCACCCAATGGATTTACTTCCTTCAGGGCTCACATAAGCACTTCCATCTGATGTTCAGGTTGGTCTTCCAGAGCAGGGATAGCAAAGAGTCTTCATCTTATCAAAAGATCAGGTAGCAATGAACACTAGGGTAGCATCAAGCACTAGGCTGACAATTCTATGATGCATCGCTGATGCCTACTGGAAGCGTTAGACTGTGTTATGAGACACAAGCGCCTGGTGTCCCTGTCCCAACATTAAAAGGGATTTTCTTTCCATTTGGAAGTATTATCTCCAGTCTATAAAAAGCAAAATTTTAGTTTTTGTTTTTTTTTTTTTTAGGAGAAGTATAAATGACAGAAACAGTTTAGACCTCATTATTTAGTCTTGCAGGGTAGAGCTGTTTATCTGATCTTCTATAAGAGCCTAGGGGTGGTTTTCAGTGGCTGAAAATTTCTGAAAATCTAGAAAAAACCTGGGAATAAACCCTTTGGTTTATTTTGGAAACTAAAGCACAGACAAGGAGAGCCTGGGCTCGGAACTTCTTTCCCCCTGTTTCAAGCTTACCTGTTGCTGGAAGTATAAGAAGAAGCATTGAATCTATCTCTAGAGGTCTCTAGTTTTTTAAGATTTTACCAGTTGTGTGTAGTTCTCTTTTGATATAGTATAACCTTTTATCAGGAAAAATACTTAGAGGAAAAAACCTTTAAATTTAACATAAAATCTAATTCTTTTGCTCCTATTGAAGCTTGGAAGACTGGATCTTTATTAGAGTGCATTTCTACAAAGAGATAAACATTTTAAGAAATAAGCATGAATGGAATCCAGGATAAAATGTATCCATTTGTGCAAGAAAATAGCTTTTACTAAAGAAAATGGCACAAATTCATCATATGAAGAAAAATGTCATTTCAAAGCCTATTTCTGAGATCAAAATGTAGAACTTTTTCATACAATATATTAGCTTTTTAGCTACTCTAACTCTACAACTTTTTCAAGCCAAAGGGGTTTTACTTTTTTCTTTTTAGTCATTGAAAACATTGGCAATTAATTACTCCTATTAATAGAGAAATTGCCAGAACTAGACTAAAACTGCCTAGGTACAAACATTGCATAAAAAGGACCTTTGTCTTTTTATGCATACCAGAGATGCTATACCAAGGAACAATATTACCAAAGTATTTTAATTCATCTTCATATATAACTCAGTACTAAATGCAAATGACTAACTTTCTGAAATAACTCACGTCAGGATGGTTGTTCTGTCTCCCTCATGTGAAATGCAACTCAACATGCCGTGACATACAGCTAATAAAAGGGCATCTGCCACAAGGGACTAAGTACCAAAATCAACAATTTGCATAGTGAACAAGGTTTATATTGTGGCGACTCATGTTGCCTTGTAAGGAACAATGGGATGAACACTCCCTTATGGCCTCTACTAAGTACTAGACATGTGGCCTTAGAAAAAGAAATCCCCTCTCAGCCCACTTTTCCCCAGTGGTGCTTTGTTGGTTCACAGCAAGGGTTTGACTTCATGGCCTGGTCTCTGTCTGAGAGGAAGTCCAGTTCAATTCAATTTGCATCTCTCTGCCTTTTGGTAATGAAACAGTGTCCATCTGAGCAGGCCCCATGATAATGCAGAGCAGATGGGCAGAGTTTTGTCTAATTAGATTCTGGGCGGTCTGTTTGCTATAGTAAATGTGCATGTATTTGCTTATTTCACACTTATTTCGGTGACAACAGTTTAGTCAAAACAAGACAGAAATGAAAATGGTAGATAGCCTCACTAATAAGCTATTTAATACAAATCAATATTTTTAATTCAATTACTATTTACTCTTGTCTATGTTCCCCCCCCCCTTTTGAACTTTTTATTTTGTATTAGGGAATAGCTGATGAACAATGTTGCACTATCACCTATTTAATGAGTTGCTTGCAGGTTCTTTGATCTCAAAAGAATTAAAAAAATCCCCTTTATAAAAATTATATTTTTAGTTTTTTTTTCCTTCTTTCCTTCCATCCTTTTCCTCCCTCCTTCCCTTCATTTCTTTTCCTGGCCAAAGATTATTGGTAAGGTAGCAAGGTTTGTAATACAAATTGTTTTAAAAATCTAATTATATCATTGATTTTTAAAATTCAATACCAAGAGAGTCTTTATGCACTTGGACTCCTCAAAAGACACATGCAGATATTTTAAAACACACCACAGACTTGTACTTTACATATCTACCCAAGTGATATCCCCATCATTATTAATTGCTGTGGTTTCCTGTGTTCTCTAACTGTTCACTATACTTTCTACTTAGAGAAGCAGCAAAGAACAAGCATTCAGGCTGGAAGAGTCCCAGTGGTTAATTTCAGAAATGGGATTTTTCAGATTCCTAGTCTTGACCCTTTTCCCACTAACTCTGCACTTTTTATTTTTCCTAAACTCTTCATATTTAGATACAAGTACAAAGTCTGAGAGATATTATTTTCAGGGAGTCTGGACATCAGAGGTGTGTTATTATCCAATCTGCCTTACCCTTAATCTGTTCACATTTATTTACTACTCTTTTTATTGTAAGTTATGGGATGGGAAAATGAAGTATTTGCTCTTCATTTACTAAATGATTGTAAACTCATTTCTCATCAAAATAAAATTTCATTGTTAAGAAAAAAAAAAAGAGGATAAGAGATATTAGAAATGGTGAAATGGAAAAAAGCTTCCATTTGAGAGGTCATAGTTTGCTTCTTACTCCAGTGATTTCTCCTTGACTAATTGTCCCCTGTGTACCCGATGCCTGAGAACTTTCTCCACCTTCTCAATCAAGTAACTCATATTATACATTGAAATCAATGTCTTGCAGAGCTAAAACCACAGTTTTACTTTAAGTAAAAGTCAATCACTTAAAATTATTTCATATTTCAATAAAAGCTATATATTAAGATTTTAAAAGGGAGAGGAATAAAATCTTCTGAATGAAATCTCACCAAATAGATAGTGCACTACTTGATGTGCTTACAAAGAAATGGCCCATAAGACTAGGAAGTACTCACTGGAAAACCAAGATGTTTATTTTGGATTATGGCTATTGGATCATAAGAGAAGCTGTGTCTCCTGAATACATAGGGCCTGTAATATGAGTCCCATTCTATGGAGTTGCTTATCTGTAAATATTGCTAGGCCCAGTGAGCAGACATCATTAACCAGATGCTGAATGTCAAATGTTCAACTCACTTCTCCTCGTGATTTCAACAGAGAACAGTAAATAACAGGCTTGGTTCCTACCACAACAGCAAAAAAAAAAAAAAAAAAAGCACAGTCAGTGCAAAAATGTGTAAAGCTGGTTTGGGAATCCAAACAGTCCTTACCTAAATCAAAAAATTGAAAGGCTCTAAGACAATTAAATTGCACTGATAACCCTGGTGAGAAGAAAATGAATCATATTCTCACCACAGATGCAAGGAAATATATAGGCTAATCACCTTTTGCCCATCAAGGTGAAAAGGAAGAGAGGCCACGTCTCTGGATTTTTTTCCCAGGGTGTATTTCAACATCCACCAACATGAATTTATTGTCTGCCCCTCCTCCTCCTGAGACCTGCTTTCCTTCCAGTCTCCTGGATCTTAGTAAACGACACATCCGTTTTGTGTCACACAAACCAGAAACCTTGTAGTCTTCCTTGATAGCTTCACCTCCCTCCCACCTCCTGCCTCTATCACATCACTTATTTCTGTTAACATCCTTCTAAACAGTGCCTGAATCCATTGCTTTTTCTCCTTATTCTCCTCCAGCCCCAGAGGAAGTCTTCACTGTCTCTCATTCAGAAGAAAATAAAGTCCTAGCCAGCCTCCTCACCCCTTCACCCTCAAATCCAATATAATATTAATATTTCTAGAATTAAGTATAATCCTGGTTTTTTTTCTGCTTTACAAACTTCACTGGTTCCCCATGTTGATGGAATGAAAGATGAAGTCTATATCATTACCAACAACTTCTGGCACCTTCTCCCTGACTAGTATCTGAGTATCCAACCTTACCACATTTCTCAACCCTCAGAATACTGCATAGTCTTGGTTTCCTTTGGTTGCAAACACTGTTCTCTGAACTTCAAAATCTTTCGCTGAATTTCTGGCCTGGGGAGCTCCTGTTAATTTTTAATAGCCATCTAGCATAGATTCTGCTCTGCATAATTGGTCTGGATTGTGCCAAGCTTTGTGCTTCTCACATTTCATTATAATTGTTTTATGAGAACAGAGAACCTCCCAGAGGTTCTGAGCACCTGAACAGTGGAGACCATATTGTTTCTTTACTGCAGTCTTGGTGCTTAACTGCAAGGAATATGAAAGAAAAGAGAGAGGCACTCCTGGAATCAATGACTATATGATACCAGCATCTCCTCTCTAAAGGTTCCTTTCTTTACTAGAATTGCTATTATTTGGTCACCAGGCAAAGAACTATGCAGTTGCCTTGGCAAACATTTCCTCCAGCCCTTCCTCCAAAGATTTTCCTAGCCTCCAGTTCCTTTACAAATTTAAATTCTTAACTCTGATTAAAACTAAACTTTCTCACTTTTGATAAGTCACTCTATTTTCCTGTAAAGAATTAAAAGACTTTGTTCAAATTATTAATAACATCTCAGAAGAGATCACTGATGTTTAATAACCAATCTAAAGTAAAACATGAAATTCTTCTTTTACTTTTAAAGATATAGATTTCATTTCACTTGGTGCGTGATAGAGAAAAGGAGACATTTTCTTCTGGTCAGAGGGAAATTCTCCATTCAAGGAAACTGCCTCTCAGTTGTTCCTGATATTCAACCCATATCCCATGACTTTCTCTCCATATCACCTCAACCACCAGATACTGGTGGTTTTCTTATACAGATCTATAAGAAAAGATCTTTTCTTATCTTTCAGGGAACCAATATGCACTGTGGGTAGCTAATCTACCCCTTCTAGACTATTCTCCTCCCAAATTAAGTAAAATAATGCTACTACAAAATTAATTAAACTCCTTAATATCAACAAATAAACACTAAACTCTTTAGCCTACCCTGGGAACCCTTCCCTGATCTTTCATTCATCCAACATTTCAACTTCACCTCCCACTATTACATGTAAATATAAATATATTTGATACAGCTCCCTCCTAGAACTACTGTTGACAAGATCATTAATCCTCTTTCACATATTTCTCACCTTCACTCTTCTTTATTTATGCCATCCACTCATTTTAACCAGAGAGCCTCTTGGATCATTATTTTTAAATAACTGAGATGTAATTCATGTACCATAAAATTCACTCTTTTACATGTAACATTTAGCGTTTATTAGTATATTCACAAGGTTATGTAATCATCACTGCTATCTAATTCTAGAATATTTTTATCACTAAAAAAAAAAAAACCTGTACCCATTCCCAATCACTGCTCACCCTCTCTTCCCACAAATTTACTTTCTGTTTCTATGGTTTTGCCTAGGCATGGACATGGCCTTTGTGTCTGATTTCTTTTACTTAGAATGTTGTTAAAGTTTATCCATGTTGTGGCATATATTGGTACTTCGTTCCTGTGTATGGCTGAATATTCTGTTATATGGATATACTGCATTTTTTTTTATCAATTCATCACTTAATGGACATTTGGGTTGCTTACACTTTTAGTCTATTATGAATAATGCTAATATAAACATTATGTACAAGTTTTTTTTAAACAGAATATAATATATATAATATTTCCATCCTCTTGGTTGTATACTCAGGAGTAGAATGCTGAGTTATGTGTTAAGTCTCTTTTTCTTTTTTTGAGGAACTTACACGCTGTTTTCCAAAGTGGCTATCCTATTTTATAGTCCATTGGTAATTTCTATATATACTTGCTAACACTTTTTATTATTTATCTATTTTATTTAGACATTCTAGTAGGTAAGAGGTGATGTCTCACTACGGCTTTGATTTGCATTTCCCAAATGACTAAAATATTGAGCATCTTTTTGTGTGCTTGATGGTCATCTGTATATCTTCTTCAAAGTTCCTAGTTCAGAGACCCTAGATATGTGATTTGTAAATATCTTCTCCCATTCCATGGGTTATCATTTCATGTTCTTGGTGGTGTGCTTGAAGCTCAAAACCCCTTCTATATCTTATCAATTAAAATTCTGCTTATTCTTTAGGATTATTTTTAAATTCAATACATTTCTTGATAGTCTTGTTCAGTTCAGTTCAGTTCAGTTACTCAGTTGTGGTCGACTCTCTGTGATCCCATGAACTGCAGCATGCCAGGCCTCCCTGTCCCGTCACCAACTCCTAGAGTCCACCCCAAATCATGTCCATTGTGTCAGTGATGCCATCCAACCATGTCATCCTCTGTCGTCCCCTTCTCCCCCTGCCCTCACTCTTTCTCAGCATCAGGATCTTTTCAAATGAGTCAGCTCTCCGCATCAAAGTACTGGAGTTTCAGCTTCAACATCAGTACCTCCAGTGAACACCCAGGACTGATCTCCTTTAGGATGGACTGGTTGATCTCCTTGAAGTCCAAGGGACTCTCAAGAGTCTTCTCCAATACCACACTTCAAAAGCATCAATTCTTCTGCACTCAGCTTTCTTCACAGTCCAACTCTCACATCCATACATGACTACTGGAAAAACCATAGCCTTGGCTAGATGGACCTTTGTTGGCAAAGTAACGTCTCTGCTTTTGAATATGCTGTCTAGGTTAGCCATAACTTTCCTTCCAAGGAGCAAGCATCTTTTAACTTCATGGCTGCAGTCACCATCTACAGTGAATTTGGAGCCCAAAAAAATAAAGTCTGATACTGTTTCCACTGTTTCCCCATCTATTTGCCATGAAGTGATGGGACCAGATGCCATGATCTTCGTTTTCTGAATGTTGAGCTTTAAGCCAACTTTTTCACTCTCTTCTTTCACTTTCATCAAGAGGCTCTTTAGTTCTTCTTCACTTTCTGCCATAAGGGTGGTGTCATCTGCATATCTGAGGTTATTGATATTTCTCACAGCAATCTTGATTCTAGCTTGTGTTTCTTCCAGCCCAGCATTTCTCATGATGTACTCTGCATAGAAGTTAAATAAGCAGGGTGACAATATACAGCCTTGACGTACTCCTTTTCCTATTTGAAACCAGTCTGTTGTTGCATGTCCAGTTCTAACTGTTGCTTCCTGACGTGCATATAGGTTTCTCAAGAGGCAGATCAGGTGATCTGGTATTCCCATATCTTTCAGAATTTTCCACAGTTTATTGTGATCCACACAGTCAAAGGCTTTGGCATAGTCAGTAAAGCAAAAATAGATGTTTTTCTGAAACTCTTGTTTTTTGATGATCCATTGGATGTTGGCAATTTGATCTCTGGTTCCTCTGCCTTTTCTAAAACCAGCTTGAACATCAGGGAGTTCACGGTTCACGTATTGCTGAAGCCTGACTTGGAGAATTTTGAGCATTACTTTACTAGCATTGAGATGAGCGCTGTTGTGCGGTAGTTTGAGCATTCTTTGGCATTGCCTTTCTTTGGGATTGGAATGAAAACTGACAATTTCCAGTTCTGTGGCCACTGCTGAGTTTTCCAAATTTGCTGATATACTAAGTGCAGCACTTTCACAGCATCATCTTTTAGAATTTGAAATAGCTCAACTGGAATTCCATCGCCTCCACTAGCTTTGCTTGTAGTGATGCTTCCTAAGGCTCACCTGACCTCACATTCCAGGATCTCCAGCTCTACATGAGTGTGAGTGATCATGCCTTAATGATTATCTGGGTTGTGAAAATCTTTTTTGTATAGTTCTTCTGTGTATTCTTTCCACATCTTCTTAATATTTTCTGCTTCTGTTAGGTCCATACCATTTCTGTCCTTTATCGAGCCCATCCTTGCATGAAATGTTCCCTTGGTGTCTCTAATTTTCTTGAAGAGATCTCTAGTCTTTCCCATTCTATTGTTTTCCTCTATTTATTTGCATTGATCGCTGAGGAAACCTTTATTATCTCTCCTTGCTATTCTTTGGGGATTCCTTGGTGACTCAGAGGTTAAAGCGTCTGACTGCAATGTGGGAGACCTGGGTTCGATCCCTGGGTCGGGAAAATCCCCTGGAGAAGTAAATGGCAACCCACTCCAGTATTCTTGCCTGGAGAATCCCATGGACAGAGGAGCCTGGTAGGCTGCAGTCCGTGGGGTCGCAAAGAGTCGGACACGACTGAGCGACTTCACTTTGCTATTCTTTGGGTCTCTGCATTCAAGTAGGTATATCTTTCCTTTTCTCCTTTCCTTTTCGCTTCTTTTCTTTTCACAGCTATTTGTAAGGCCTCCTCAGACAACCATTTTGCTGTTTTGCATTTCTTTTTTCTTTTTCTTCGGGGTGGTCTTGATCCCTGTCTCCTGTATGGTGTCACAAACCTCCGTCCATAGTTCATCAGGCACTCTATTAGATCTAGTCCCTTAAATCAATTTCTTACTTCCACTGTATAGACATAAGGGATTTGATTTAGGTCTTTTTAGTACTCTCTGGAGAAGGCAATGGCACCCCACTCCAGTACTTTTGCCTGGAAAATCCCATGGACCAAGGAGCCTAGTAGGCTACAGTCCATGCAGTCGCTAGAGTCGGACACTACTGAACGACTTCACTTTCACTTTTCACTTTCATACATTGGAGAAGGAAATAGCAACCCGTTCCAGTGTTCTTACCTGAAGAATCCCAGGGACGGGGAAGCCTGGTGGGCTGCCGTTTATGGGGTGGCACAGAGTCGGACACAACTGAAGCGACTTAGCAGCAGCAGCGTCAGCAGTACTCTCAAATTATATTATCTCTTCATTTTTTTTTTTTTGGCATGGATATAGCAGTTGGATAATATCTTCTATTGTATTAATAAAGTATTATCTTTAGGAAGTGTCTGTTCTCTACATTTGGATTTTCAAGATCACTGACTGTGTTTTTTAGACTTTATATGCTCCATGGTATCTTTGCTTCTAGCAAGAGCCCCCAAACACATTTCGTGCATTTATTAAAGAAGCAAGGGTCAGTAGAACTGTGACAGGTAGTGTATGTACAGTATAAATGTAAATGAGTGTGAGGAGCATGTTTAAAATTACTTTCACATGAATACAATTTTAAGGAAACTGCTCTCTCCCAGGGTAGGAATGTCAACATGAGACATTTGTACCTGGATACTCTGAACAAGGGCTTCCCAGGTGGTGCTAATGGTAAAGAACCCGCCTGCCAATTCAGGAGACATAAGAGATGGAGGTTTGATCCCTGGATTGGGAAGATTCCCTGCAGGAGGGCGTGGCAACTCACCCCAGTATTCTTGCCTGGAGAATCCCATAGACAGAGGAGGCTGGTGGGCAACAGTCCATAATGTCACAGAGAGTCACACACAACTAAAGTGACTTAGCATTCACACACAGTAGACAAGAATGCCAACAGGAATTGTATTACCTGATATTTTTCAGTTTGTTTCTCAGCTAGATTTTTCTTTTAAAGTAAAAACACAGTTAAGAATGATATATTTATCAGCACACAACACAAACTGGTTTTGGCACGTTTCTAATCATATGTTCCTATAATTGCATTTTCTTCTACTGTTCACAACTAGAAATTTGCTTTCTTTAAACGTGTGTGTTTTAAACCATGAGTTTTTGATTGCTTACTTCTCAGGAAGAAATTAGTATTGGTCTTCTTACCCTTATGACTAGGTAATACTGTACTAATGAAAAACAGGGCTTCTTTATTTATAATGGCCTTGGGGTCAATTATCAATTTATCATCATGTCCTGCAGATTTAAAATAAAAAATGCTGTGCAGTATAACCATTGTACAAAATTGACATTAAGTAGATTCTCTGAGTTTGGACTTAATAAAAAATACAAAGAGTGCTGCCTAAAAGGTTTCTCCAACTATAAATTCTATTAGGTAGCTTTTAATACAAGACAGTAGGAAACTGAACAACTAGATTAGAGGGAATTTTTTTCACCACTGCTCTTTGTCTCATACATGTGAACAGTCATTGGAGGACAGTTTGCTAATTCACAGAAACAATATTTCCTATCTCTATAATAATAATTCAAAAGCTGCCTAAAATTGTCCTTATGTCAATCTCTGTATTGATCTTAAAATATTAACAACTAATGTCAACCTACTTGCATGAGATATTCTGTTAACTTTAAGGAATATATGTATATGATATAAGGAGCAATCATTTTTTGTGTGTTTTTTTGTCAAAAATAGCCTGTCTTTTACAATTACCAATTAATTCATTGGCTCAGATGGTAAAGAATCTGCCTGCAATGTGGGAGACCCAGGTTCAATCCCTGGGTGGGGAAGATCCCCTGGAGAAGGAAATGGCTACCCCTTCCAGCATTCTTGCCTGGAGAATCCCATGAACAGAGAAGCCTGGTGGGCTACAGTCCATGAGGTCACAAAGAGTCAGACATGACTGAGCAACTAACACTTCCACTCCACAAACTCAGATCATGTTGAGACTATGCTTCTGGAAGTCTGTGAGATAACATAAAGTTTATTTTCATTTTTCAAATAGGATGAAAATAACTCTAATTCCCACATATGTATGTTACTGTCCATACTGAGATTCAGGACCTGTTTATATGAGACTGAGGTCATATCCTGCCCATGCATGTGTTACAGATGCACAACTTAAAGCCACAGACTCAATTAGACAGACATAAAGAAATAGGCAGAAACAGACCTGGAGGTCAATTGTACATTTGTGAGTATGAGGTTGCTTGTAAATTTTCAGTGAAAATATGTCTGCTAAGTTCCATCCAGTGAAAAGTGAGAAAATTCTAGGTATTCGGCTATTAGGTCCCTAGCAGCAGTAAGCCCTATTGCAAGTGCTTCCTAGACACATGTGAAGATATTGGTTACTCTGTTGGACAACATGGTTATAGAATAATTCCATCTTCATAGAAAATCCTATTGGATGGTGTTGTTTTGGAAAGCGAGGGATCAATTTCACCTTAAGATCCATTACATTTTTACTGGTCTCACTTTTGGAGAGGGACTTGGTTTGGGACTGGCATTGTTATCCCACCTAGTTTACACCCTTGTCTGCACCTTATGGTTAGTGTTCTTTGGTGAAAAGAGTAGGAATGAGATGTTAAAAAAATAGAGAAATGTCAAGTGAAGGGAAAGGCATGAGGATGCAGAGTAGTGATGCCAAAGGACTTTGACCTTTAGTTCAGAAGCTGTGTTTCTTTTAGGAAGAAAAAATATTAAATTCACAGAGCCCAGAAGATCCAACATAAATGTAAAAACAATATTGAAAATTTTTGTTTGTTAGTTTCGAATGGCTACCAGAGCAGAAACGTTACATATTTTCTTAGTGACTAGTTTCTTACTTATAATTTTTCATCTTAAATTAAGCAATAACTTAATATGAAAGCATAGGAAATTGAGCTTAGTAGTAGCTCAGCTGGTAAAGAATACATCTGCAATGTGGAACACCTGGGTTCGATCCCTGGGTTGGGAAGATTCCCTAGAGAAGAGCATGGCAATCCACTCTGGTATTCTTGCCTGGAGAATCCCTATGGACAGAGGGGCCTGGTGGGCTACAGTTCACAGGGTCACAAAGAGTTTGACATGACTGAGCAACTAAACACACATAAGAAATTAAAGCGTAAGGAAATTAGTATACCTAGGTAGATGGAAATACATAGCCTTATCATGGGAATATAAATATCAGGTTTCCATACTAATATTTTATGTAATTGGAAGCACTGAAAATATTTGAACATAATTTGTTCTTAGATTCTTTCTAGAATTCAAACTTATTTCTTTTATAACTTTATTTATTTGTATGTCTATGTTTGGCTGCAGTGGCTTTTTGCTGCTGCGCATGGCTTTTCTCTAGTTACAGCAAGCCTGGGCTACTGTTGTGGTGCATGAGCTTCTCATTGCACTGGCCTCTCTTATTGTGGAGCCTGGGCTCAAGGCCTGCGGGCTCAATAGTTGTGCTAAATGGGCTCCATTGCTCCTTGGGATGTGGAATCTGCCTGTACCAGGGATTGAACTCATGTCCCCAGCTTTGGCAGGCAGAGTCTTAATGACTGCACCACCAGGGAAGTCCTAGAATTCAATTTCTAATAAGCCAGTTCATAAAGTATATTAATATCAGAGTTTTAAAAAAAGTCATTTCCTGAAAAAATTTCTTGTTTCAGAGAACTACTCCTGGAAATGAATGGATTACCATGAACATCTTTGATTATTCATGAATAGTCACCTGGGAAATTGGTTTAAAGTAAACTTTATTTTATTTGAACTACACAGGTAATGGTCTTTCCCTCATTTGCCAGGAGCAGCCTAGATGGGAAAAGGGTTTTTGGTTGTACATATCTATTTCTTTTAATGATTTTTTTTCACCATGTACTTTCAAACTGAGTCCTTTAAAAATAATTATAACAATGTCTGGCTGCCCTAGAGAGAAAGACATTATATATTCTTCAGGAAGGGGATAGCTCTCCTTGAAGCAGATACATTATGCTTTAACCACTTGCAGTCTGGGTCCACATGCAGGCACTGTTAGGCAAAACACACCAACAGGTTGCAGAGACAAGGCAGGTTTTCCAGCAGCACCTTCTACTAAGCCCTCCCAAAGCACAGCACACCCCAGGCCCTGTCTGTGCAGTTGATGAATGTACTTCAGGCAGGACTCGGACACGGCTCAGTACAGTTCTCTAAGCGGTGATAAATGACCACCTCTGTGTGAAATGGGTTAGGTGGGAGGGCCACCCTTTGACAAGGCAGAAAATGAAATGATTACTATTGGATTCTATTGACTTGTCTGGTTAGAACAGTTGTGCCTCTTCCTAGAGGTTAATTGGACTTGAACTCAAGAAATTAAGAGGTCAGCGAAGGTCACAGTGACAGCAGGCCTACTTTTAACTTGCTGCTAATAACATTTGGCAGAAGGAGGATGAATCTGGGAAGTTTAGTCTGGGTGCAGTTCAATTTCTTTAAGAGTGATGGTTTGTACAAACCTAACTTTGTATCACATATGAAAATTCAATGCGGTTTTAATTCCTACCAGGAACTCCTATATTGCTATGAATTTTCTTGAAACAATAAACATTAGAACACTATATATTTCCTTGATATGTGTGTGTATGTGTGTGTGTGTTATAGTATTCTTAGAGAAGTTTTATTTTATTGAAGACTCTCCATCAAGAAATTTGGATGTAAAAGAGAAGATTCAGAAATGCTTGAAAATGACATTCTAATGTAGCTACAGGGGTCTTTCTTTTTATCCAACACTAAATGCTACCCAATCTTTATCACGGAAAATGTAAGGAAAGCAGAGAGAAGCATTTTGCAATTCATATGTATTCATATGTAATATAAATGTGTTTATATATATGTGTATATATATGTAGTAAGGCATATCCTAATATATTGATACAAATTATTTCACAAGTATGTTTGCAAGCTTCAGACATGTTGATTGGAGACTATGGTAAAATATTTGAGTTGTTATCACTTCCTGAGAAGAGATCCCAGTTTAGCCTCACAAAACTTACTTCAACTTCTCTGTCCTTTTCTTTGTTACTTTACACTTCAGGGTCCCTTGCTTGAACTGACTCTGGCACTTTCCTGTGTGGTACCAGCCACACCACCGCACCCCAGCCGGAGTGCGGGGCTAAGTCCCAGGTGGTTTTTGAGAGGGACAATGAGCCACAAGGGAGACTAGAGATAGGACTGGGTAGTGCCGTCCAGATGGTAGCAACAAGGCGCATCGCCTAATTAATGGTGCCGCTCCAGCAGCTGTGTAACTGGGGCAACTCCGGGGAGGCAGGCAACAGCCCTGGAAGCAGGGGCCACTGAACCTGCTTTCCAGCCTCCAGCACTGTGATCAGTTTGCACCAGTCAGGAACTTGTACCGCATGCCTGAGACACCCGGGCATAAAGGAGAAAGGCTTCTTTGTCCTGAGGATAAAACACCAGCACAGCTTTGGAGATCATGTACACAGCTCTTTTTCCTCCAGTTTTATTGAGATATAACTGACATATAACCTTAAGTTTAAGGTGTACAACATGTTGATTTGATACACTGTTATATCACAAATGATTACCAACACAGCCTAAGTTAACACTCTCAACAGGTCACATAATTACTATTTCTTTTTTTGTGGTGAGAACATATAAGATTTACTTTCTCAATAACTTTCAAGTGTAGAACACATTATTGTTAACTCCAGTCTCCATGCTGTGCAGTGTCCCCAGAATATATTCATCTTCTGCCTGGAAGTCTGTGGCTCTTTGATCAACATCGACCCATTTTTACCACCACCAAAGTCCCTGGTAATCTCCAGTCTACTCTCCGTTCCTGTGCATTTGGCTTTTTAAAAGTGATACCCAATCCACGTATGAATGATATCATGCAACATTTATCTTTCTCTGACATTTTGCTTTGCGATATACTCTCCAGTTTCACCCATGTTGCGGCACATGGGAGAAAATACTTGCAGACCAAATATTTGATAAGGGATTGATATAAAGAAATTATAGAGAAATTAATATGTACAATAAATATATAAAGAATTCACACAACTCAATTTAAAAAATAATCCAATTAAATCAGCGGAGGAACTAAAAAGAAATCTTTCCAAAGAAGACACACAAATGGCCAACAAATAGAGCCCCTTTTTCTAATGAGAAGCTGTATTCCCTTAGATGTTATACCTTCCCAGGAAGAGGATTATCACAGCAAAGCTTTAGGAATACCATCCTATCAAAGGAGCATGGTAGTCTACTAACCAGAGACAGCCACCCACCATAGTCCAAAATCTCATTACCAGCTAACTTAATAAATTATCAAATCTCTAAAGCTACCAGAGAACATATGTCAGATTTTGATATATGCTAGAAAGGTGAAAATTGTTCTGGGCTAGAAATCAGGAAGTTTGCATTCTTTGCCACTTAACTAAAAATGATCCTAGACAATTCATTGAATTATATTGGTCCCTAATCCCATCTGTAAAAGGAGGGCATTGGTTTCGCTGATCACTAAAAGCCCTGATAGATTTAAAAAACTGGAGGGTCTATAGTAGTGCACAACCTTGGCACACATTAGATTCACCTGGGGAGCTTTAAAGCAAATTAACCTCCAGTGTAGACCTGGGTATTGGCATGTCTTAAAAATTCCCCAGGTGATTCTAAAGTGTAGGCAGGGTTGTGACCTATGGTTCTATGATATCACCAAATCTAGGTCATGCCTATAATTATAACACTACTCACATTTATAGGACACTCAATATAGGCACTGCACTTGGCATCAATTATCTAAATTATTCAATCATTTCAACTTGCCATGGATTAGGTATAATTAGATCCAATTTACAAATGAGGAAACTGAGGCTTATACAGATGAAATAAATCATCCAACGAAACCCAGCTAGAGAGCAGAAGAGCCAGTGGGATTTGAGCCTGAGTTGGATGCCAGAGCCTGTGCTCCTAACTGTGCTGACAGCCTAGGAACATCTTTAGCCCATGTGTGTGTTCAGTCATGTTTGACATTTTGCAACCCCATGGACTGTAGCCCACTAGGTTTCTCTGTCCATGGGATTTTTGAGGCAAGAATACTGGAGTTGGTTGTCACTTCCTACTCCAGGGGATCTTCACAACCCAGGCATCAAACCTGAATCTCTTGAGTCTCCTGCATTGGTAGATGAATTCTTTTACCACTGAACTACCTGGGAAGTCTCTAGCCTGCTTCTCTACTAAGTCAGACAGTATGAAAAGTGAAAGTGAAACTGTTAGTCCTTCAGTAGTGTCCAACTCTTTATGATCCCATGAACTGTAGCCCACCAGGCTCCTCTGTCCATGGAATTCTCCAGGCAAGAATACTGGAGTGGGTTGCCGTCTCCTTTTCCAAGGTCTTCCCTACCCAGGGATCAAACCCAGGTCTCCTACATTGCATTCTCTACCATCTGAGCCATCAGGGAAGCCCCAAGTAGTATCCCAGCTGCAATTTGCAGCTGGCAATATCAATGTCTATGACTATTTTCTCACACCTGTCTATGCTGATGCTTCCAGAGATAACCTCCATCCTCCATTTAAATCCCCAACCTTCAAGCATTCTATCTGGACAACAGCAAAATCTTTCTAGAAGCTGAACAACTAAATGACCAGATCAAAGCATTTTCCTATGAAGAAGGATGTTGTCCTGATAAAATCCTTAGAGTCTCTCATGACAAGGCCAAATGTATCTAGTGATGTGGTGGTCTGGATTCAAGCAGCTCATCAAAGACAGACTGGATCTTGAAGCTTTGACTTTGTTTCTCAGTCACAGGAGAAAAGTCAGGGTGAATCCTAACTAATCATAGAAACTCCGTACCTCAACTTCAAACCTATGAAGCCTCATACAATTAGATTATTTAATTAAAGTGAAAAGAAAGTGAAATGGCTCAGTCGTGTCTGACTCTTTGAGACCCCATGAACTGTAGCCTACCAGCCTCCTCAGTCCACAGGATTTTCCAGGCAAGAATACTAGAGTGGGTTGCCATTTCCTTCTCCATATTTAATTAAGTGAAAACATATATCAATATAGGCACATTTTGCATTTGAAGGTACAGTGAATGTATTAATTGCATTCCCATTCATTGAAATATGCTTTAAAGGAAAATGCTACAAAATTTTCAGAATAACTTATAATTAAATCATTGATTAAATCATAAATCACTTTTGAGTAAGAACATTTTGATGTTCCAATAGCTGTTTGATACTTTTAAAATATGTCTCTAAAGATTTTTGTTTTTGCACAACCAGAAAACTTAAATCATGTCAAGGGTAAAGAAACCTGGACTCACTGTTTTCTAGCTTCTTCCACCAGTATCTCCTGAAAGGAATGCTCAAATAGCCTCTTGCTGTTAAAGATCATCAATCCTCCTCAGCTGTGTTGCTGCTCCTGATGCCAGGAGGGTAACCCAACTGCTTTACTAAATCCCAGCTCACTTTAGAGAGAACTGAGAGTTTGCCATCTATTGAGCCTGGATGCAATTCAGAAAGAAAAGCAGCAACTCATATTTGAAGTTAGTCCCAGGTGGGCACGAAGGGATGTTGACACCCATGCCTCAGTGCAGAACTTCCACAAAGGAAAGTGAAAGGTAAATTCCTATTCTTTGAACCATAATGCCTCTAATTTATACTGCAGCCTGTCAACAAAGTATTAACAAGCACTTTACCAGGAGGCCTGATTGAAAGTAAGACAACAGGCTGCACCTGTCATGCATTTATATATATCTATGTTTTAACCTCAATTTTTAAAAATACAGTTTACCAAAATAAAACTAGTAACTTGAAGGCATGGAACATGCTTTAAGCGATAAAACTAGCGCATTCATTGCACAAAATTTTTAATTAATTTTTATTAGAGTATAGTTGTTTTCAAAGTTGTGTTAGTTTCTATGGGACAGCAAAGTGAATTAGCTATACATATATATATATATAGATATATCCCCTCATTTTTAGATTTCCTTTCCATATAGGTCACCACAGAGCATCAAGTTAGTGTTCCCGGTGTTATACAGAAGGTTCTCATTAATTATCTATTTTATATGTAGCTATCAATATATAGATTAAATACCTTCCATGTGCCTATCCATGTGCTGGACCCTGGGATAACTACAAAATCACGATGTCCTCCAAGTCTCAAAAGTTCTATTTGGTTAACTGAGACATGTGCACTAATAACTTCTGTCAAATTTTAAAACAGACTACTTGGTCACTGTTTCAGTGAAGCCTTGACTTCTATGCTTTGTTTGTTTAGAATACTGCCCTTTACTGAGAAATCACAAAACTTCACTCATCACCTTGTATCATTAAAACTTAATAAAATGAGAAGGTTTTGGAAATAATATTGGTAGGCTTAAGTTGGGAACTCAGTTATAGTGGTTTTTTGCACTTTGAAGAGACAGTGCAACACCTACCTATGGGTTACTATTGTTTATAGAAAGAAAGATAGAGTGATAGAAAAAATTTTCTCCTTCTATTTCCTCCCCTTTCTCTCCTTCCCCCACCCTCCAAATTGAGTTCTTGGAGTACAGATTTAGAATTAGGGCACGAAAGTTGTTTAAGAAGAGAAGAATTTGCTTATTTAAGAGCTTTAGCAGAGGGAGAGTGAGATAAAAGAAGTAGAGAGAAAGGCTGGGATGGTGGAATGTTCTGAATTGAGTTTTTGTTGTTGTATAGTTGTTCAGACATGTCCAACTCTCTGCCGCCTCATGGACTGCAGCATGGTCAGGCTTCCCTGTCCTTCACTATTTCTGGAGGTTACTCAAACTCATTGAGTTGGTGATGCCACCCACTCATCTTGTCCTCTGCCATCCCCTTCTCCTCCTGCCTTCAATCTTTCCCAACATCAGGGTCTTTTCCAATGAGTGAGCTCTTCATATCAGGTGGCCAAAGGGTTCAGTCACTCAGTCATGTCCAACTCTTTGTAACCTCACGGAATACAGCATACCAAGCTTCTCTGTCCATTATCAATGCCTGGAGCTTGCTCAAACTCATGTCCATTGAGTCGGTGATGCCATCCAACCATCTCATCCTCTACCATCCCCTTCTCCTCCTGCCTTCAATCTTTCCCAGCATCAGGGTCTTTTCCAAGGAGTCATTTCACATCAGGTGGTGAAAGTATTGGAGTTTCAGTTTCAGGATTAGTCCTTCCAATGAATATTCAGGACTGATTTCCTTTATGATTGACTGGTTTGATCTCCTTGTAGTCCAAGGGACTCTCAAGAGTCTTCTCCAACACCACAGTTCAAAAGCATCAATTCTTTGGTGCTCAGGTTTCTTCACAGTCCAACTCTCACATCCGTACATGACCACTGGAAAAACCATAGCCTTGACTAGACAGAACTTTGTTGGCAAAGTAATATTTCTGCTTTTCAATATGTTATCTAGGTTGGTCATAACTTTCCTTCCAAGGAGTAAGCATCTTTTAATTTCATGGCTGCAATCACCATCTGCAGTGAGAGTCTTAGGTAGACTTAATTCTATGAAGTGAAAGGGAGATTTTTTTAAAAAATCACATTCACACTATATTAAGACCAGGGTTCCTTTATGTAATTAAAAGAGCAGATAAGAGAGATAAATAAGGCTAGGGCAACAAATATATATTTATTTTGTCAAGTGGGTTTCCAGTCAGTCCTTAAAGCTGTTTACCTCAGTAAAGAACTGGCTTACAATTGATCTGATTTTCTGTCGGGGGATTGTGCTAATGTTAACACAGCTCCACTGGGTCTGGCACATTAAAGTGGCCCCAAAGGGTGAAGGCAGTTACTGAAAGAGAAAGAATAGAAGGGCTTTTAAACTCTCCAGTTTCTAATACAGGTGAGATCATATTGGATGCGGTACAGACATTGCTTTCCCCTGAACAGCGGGGCAATTCAAAGACCCTTATATTTTTGCATCACAAGTACCAAAGAAAATATTTACATTTTAATCCATTGTATTTTAAAGCTTTTTTGTAGACATTTAGAATACAGAAATTTTGTCTGAAGCTGAGTTAAAGAAAAAAAAATTTAAAGGTAAACATTTATCTCAAAAAATGTTTTCCATTTCATCAGAGATTTAAACAAGAATATCCACAGAGAGTGGAAAGGTAAACCAACGTTTAAAAAACTGAAAAAGTAAGAAAATAGAATAATGACAAAGGTATTTTGTTCCACATATTAATTGATGCTCAGGAGCAATTTCATTCTTGACTGGCTCTTAGATACTCAGAAATTCCTTTTCCTTATATTACTTAGAATTTGATAAAGATTCTGACATTTGGAATATGATTTTGGAGTACAGTAATGAGATTTTTAAGTACCTTGAATGTTTTATTTGAGTGAAAATATTAATTTTTGCCAGCATAGAAGTAAAACCAGAATAAATTCTAGGAGATAAAATATCTGTAGCAATCTAACTAAAAATAGATGTTATTATTATATATATTTTTTTCTCTTGGTATAAAAATGACTCCTAAAGTAACATTTTGGAAAATCACATTGTTATAATTCAAATTCATTGTACATAAAAAGCCACTGCAATAGAAACTAAAATGTGCTATTTAATATTAGAAAATATACAGCTTATTTCTTCGATATCACTCTAGTTATATTAGTCAAATTAATTCAGAACACTTTCAGTTCACTTCAGTCACTCAGTCATGTTTGACTCTTTGTGATCCCATGGACTACAGCATGCCAAGTTTCCCTGTCCGCCACCAACTTCCAGAGCTTGCTTAAACTCATGTCCATCGAGTCAGTGATGCCATTCAACCATCTTATCCTCTGTTGTCCTCTTCTCCTCCTGCCTTCAATTTTCCCAGCATCAAGATCTTTTCCAGAGAGTTCAGTTCATTGCATAAGGTGGCCAAAGTACTGAAGTTTGAGCTTCAGCATCAGCCCTTCCAGTGAGTATTCAGGACTGATTTCCTTTAGGATTGACTGGCTTGATCTCCTTGTAGTCCAAAGGATTCTCAAGAGTCTTCTCTAAGACCACAGTTCAAAAGCATCAATTCTTCAGTGCTCAGCTTTCTTTATAGTCCACCTCTCACATCCATACATGACTACTGGAAAAACCATAGCTTTGACTAGACAGACCTTTGTCTGTGAAGTAATGTCTCTGCTTTTTAATATGCTGCTTAGATTGGTCATAGATTTTCTTCCAAGGAACAAGTGTCTTTTTCTTTTTTTTTTTTGAAGCAAGGAATACAACTTTATTTGGAAAGCTAGGTGTCCTAGAAGATGGCAGGCTAGTGCCCCAGTGTATCATCTTATCTAGGTCTGAATGCCAGTTTCTTTTATAGACAAAAGAGTAGGAGGTGAGGAAAGTGAAAGCGAAAGTGACGTTGCTCAGTCATGTCCTACTCTTTGCGACCCCATGGACTGTAGCCTACCAGGCTCCTCTGTCCATGGGATTTTCCAGGCAAGGGTACTGGAGTGGGCTGCCATTTCCTTCTCCACCAAGGAACAAGTGTCTTTTTATTTCATGGCTGTAATCACTATCTGCAGTGATTTTGGAGGCCAAGAAAATAAAGTCTGTCACTGTTTCCATTGTTTCCCCATCTATTTGCCATGAAGTGATGGGACCAGCTACCATGATCTTCATTTTCTGAATGTTGAGTTTTAAGCCAACTTTTTCACTCTCCTCTTTCATCAAAAGGCTTTTTAGTTCTTCTTTGCTTTCTGCCATAAGAGTGCTGTTATCTGTTTATCTGAGGTTATTGATATTTCTCCTGTCAGTCTTGATTCTAGTTTGTGCTCCATCCAGCCTAGCATTTTGCATATGAGTTAAATAAGCAGGGTGACAATATACAGCCTTGATGTACTCCTTTCCCAATTTGGAACCAGTCTGCTGTTCCATGTCCAATTCTAACAGTTGCTTCTTGACCTGCATACAGATTTCTCAGGAGGAAGATAAGGTGATTTGGTATCCCCATCTCTTGAAGAATGTTCCACAGTTTGTTGTGATCCACACAGTCAAAGGCTTTGGCATAGTCAATAAAGCAGAAATAGATGTTTTTCTCAAACTCTCTTGCTTTTTTGATGATCTGATGGATGTTGGCGATTTGATCTCTGGTTCCTCTGCCTTTTCTAAATCCAACTTGAACATCTGGAAGTTCACGATTAACATACCATGAACTTGAAGTCTGGTTTGGAGAATTTTCAACATTACTTGCTAGCATGTGAAATGAGTACAGTTGTGCAGTAGTTTGAACATTCTTTGGCATTGAGTTTCTTTGCGATTGGAATAAAAACTCACATTTTCCATTCATCTGGCCACTGCTGAGTTTTCCAAATTTGCTGGCATATTGAGTAAAGCACTTTCACAGCATCATCTTTTAGGATTTGAAATCGCTCAACTGGAATTCCATCACCCCCACTAACTTCGTTCATAGTGATGTTACTTCCTAAGGCCCACTTGACTTTGCATTCCAGGATGTCTAGCTCTAGGTGAGGGGTCACACCATCATGGTTATCTGAGTCATAGAGGTGTTTTTCATACAGTTTTTCTGTGTATTCTTGCCACCTCTTCTTACTATCTTCTGCTTCAGTTAGGTCCATACCATTTCTGTCCTTTATTGTGCTCATCTTTGCATGAAATGTTCCCTTGGTATCTCTAATTTTCATGAAGAGATCTCTAGTCTTTCCCAGTCTATTGTTTTCCTCTTTTTCTCTGCATTGATCACTGAGGAAGGATTTTTATCTCTCCTTGCTAGTCTTTGGAACTCTGCATTTGGATGGGTATATCTTTCCTTTTCTCCTTTGACTTTAGCTCCTCTTTAGAACACTTTAGGAAAGAACACTTCTCTTCAGAACACTTAGGAAAGTGTTAAATGCACTACTGTTCTAAACACTTTTAAGAATTAACAAATTAAACATAGACCAATAAAGCAAAGTAAAGAATTATCTTGAGGTCAAATATATTCCAATAAATAAGACAGTGATAGGGACTTAGAATAATAAGGTAGGTTTCAATGTTAACCAGTCCCCAAGGTCCCTGAGAAGTCCTTTGTTACTCCAGTGAACACAATGTTTCCAACACCTAACTAACTAGCTAACAAAATAATGAAAGAAGAAAGGAAGGAAAGGGGTGAAGAAGAAAGGAAATGAAAAGAGAAAAATAAGAAAGGAAGAAAGGATGGACTAGCTCACATCCAGTGTATATCAAGCACTCAATAAATCACATCTAGTACTAAACCGTTGTCAATATCAGGGTTGCCACTTCCTTCTTCAGGGAAAATGGTTAATAGCATAAATTAATTTAAAAATGAGGTAAATAATAAAATCCATCAATAATATAAAAGAAGTGGAGGTGTTAAAATAATAAAAGAAATAGATGGATTTAATACACCCAGGCGGAGAAGGCAATGGCACCCCACTCCAGTTCTCTTGCCTGGAAAATCCCATGGATGGAGGAGCCTGATAGGCTGCAGTCCATGGGGTCGCTAAGAGTCGGGCACGGCTGAGCGACTTCACTTTCACTTTTCACTTTCATGCATTGGAGAAGGAAATGGCAACCCACTCCAGTGTTCTTGCCTGGAGAATCCCAGGGACGGCAGAGCCTGGTGGACTGCCATCTATGAGGTCTCACAGAGTCAGACACGACTGAAGTGATTTAGCAGTTAGCAATACACTCAGGTATTTGGCAGAGTAAAAGAAGCCAATAAAGAAAATATTATATTATGCATGGTTCATTAAGTGAACATTGCAAAGACAGAGGAAAACAATAGAATGGGAAAGACTAAAGATCTCTTCAGGAAGGCACCTTACCTGCCTCCTGAGAAATATGTATGCAGTTCAAAAAGCAACAGTTAGAACTGGACATGGAACAATGAGACAGGTTCTAAACTGGGAAAGGAGTACTTCAACACTGTATATTGTCACCCTGCTTATTTAACTTCTATGCAGAGTACTTCATCTGAAAGGCCAGGCTGGATGAATCACAAGAAAGAGTCAAGATTGCTGGGAGAAATGTCAATAACTTCAAATGACACCACCCTTATGGCAGAAGGTGAAGAGGAACTAAAGAGCCTCTTGTTGAAAGTGAAAGAGGAGAGTGAAAAAGTTGGTTTAAAATTCAACAATAAAAAACGAAGATCATGGTATGCTATCCCATCACTTCATAGAAAATAGATCGGGAAACAGTGGAAACAGTGATAGACTTTATTTTCTGGGGTTCCAAAATCACTGAAAGATTGTGACTGCAGCCATGAAATTAAAAGACACATGCTCCTTGGAAAAAGAGTTTTGAAAAACTTAGACAACATATTAAAAAGCAGAGACATTACTTCGTGGACAAAGGTCTGTCTAGTCAAAGCTATGGTTTTTCCAGTAGTCATGTATAGATATTCCAGTTGGGTCCTAAAGAAACTGAACACTGAAGGACTGATGCTTTTGAAATGTGGTGTTTGAGAAGACTCTTGAGGGTCCCTTGGACTGCAAGGAGAGCAAACCAGTCAATCCCAAAGGAAATCAGTCCTGAATATTCACTGGAAGGACTGATGCTAAAGTTGAAGCTCCGGCACTTTGGCCACTGATGCAAAGAACTGACTCTTTGGAAAAGACCCAGATGCTCAAAAAGATTGAAAACAGGAAGAGAAGGGAAAAACAGAGGGTGAGATGATTGGATGGCATCACCAACTCGATGGACATGATTTTGAGCGTGCCCTGGGAGTTGGTGATGGACAGGAAAACCTGGCATGCTGCAGTCCATGGGGTCGCAAAGAGTTGGCACAACTGAACAACTGAACTGAACATTTTATATAAAAATTATCTTAGTGACAAAATTATAGATGGATAACAGAGTAGTAGTTGCCAGAGACTAGGAATAGCGAGGTGGAGATTGGTGTAGTATACAAGAGTCTCTTTGTGGTGACCAAGTGGTTCTATGTCTCAAGCATGGTGGTAGTTCATGAATCTATACATGCAACAATATATCATAGAACTAGCTCATATGGAATTACACATATATGCACACACATTAGTGCCTAAAAACTCCTGAAATCTGAAAGTCCATAGTCTTGTTAGTAATGTTGTATTAATGTCAATTTTATGGTTTTGATATTGTATTCTAGTTATATAAGGTGTTACCATTGAAGGAAATTTGTTGAAAGGTTTATGAGGACCTCAGTACTATGCTTTCAACTTGCTCTGAGAATCTAATTATTTCAAATAAAGAGTTTAAAATTTTAAACACTAAAAGAAGACTGAGGCAATAATCGCAAAAGGCATAAAATAAAATGTGAAATTCTTAATAATTATATAGTTCAGTCGTTCAGGCATGTCTGACTCTTTGCAACCCCATGGACTGCCACATGCCAGGCTTCTCTGTCTATCACCAACTCCTGGAACATACTCAGACTCATGTCCATTGAGGCAGTGATGCCATCCAACCATCTCATCCTCTGTCATCCGCTTCTCCTACTGCCTTCAATCTTTCCCAGCTTCAGGGTGTTTTCCACTGAGTCAGTTCTTCACATCAGGTGGCCAAAGTTTTTAGCTTCAACGCTTCAACTTCAGCATCAGTCCTTCTAAAGAATATTTAGGACTGATTTATTTTAGGATCAACTGATTTGATCTCCTAGATGTCCAAGGAACCCTCAAGATTCTTCTCTAACACCGCAGTTGAAAGGCATCAATCCTTTGGTGCTCAGCTTTCTTTATTGTCCAACTCTCACATCCATACATAACTACTGGAAAAACCATAGCTTTGACTGTATGGGCTTTTGTCAGTAAAGTTAATGTCTCTGCTTTTTAATATGCTGTTTAGATTTGTCAATCAAGACTTAAAATGAGGCAGTAACAGACTAAGTGAAGAGACATACCTCTGCTTGATAGTTGAGGAAAAAACCAATTCTAGGTATAGAATACCAGGAATACCTAGTACCCTTCTCTGCCCCTGCTACACACATACACACAGACTACCTATTTTTTACAAATATTGAAAAATCATTCACTTAACTCATATTCACTAAATATGTTTTTTATTATCCATGTTCTCTGTCATGTCCAACTCTTTACAACCCCAAGGACTGTAACCTGCCAGTCTCGTTTTTCCATGGAATTTTCCAGGCAAGAATATTGGCGTGGGTAGCCATTTTCTACTGCAGGGGACCTTCCCGACCCAAGGATCAAACCCATATCTCTTGCGTCTCTTGGGTCTCCTGCGTCTCCTGCATTGGCAGATGGATTCTTTACCACTGTGCCACTTTGGAAGCCCTTATAATAGTCTACATACTGGTTTTTTTTGTATTAATAACTTCCCAGAAGTGATAAGAAAAATGAATAATAACTGAAACAAAACCAAACATATGTTTCCACAAGGTTTGAATTAATAAAATAAAATAAACATCACCATACGACTGATCCAGTGTGCTCTCTCTGGTGTTGGCTCTGAGGGGCATGATGTGGCTGCTGTTTTAAGCTTGAAGTTTGGCGAATGTCTCAGAAATCCACTAGATTTCTGTAATAAACTTCATGATTACGAGACCAGGTTCAACAAAGCTGGTCTATAAAATATTAATCTGACCCAGGAAAAGAATAGGGTCATTACGTTTTCTATGTAGGAGATATAAGAAAAGACCTATTAATTTAGAACCTAAAAGTATATATATCTGAGGAAAGAACATCAGAAAAAAACAGCTAACATACGTACAGTATCCCGAAATACTGTTTCCAGCTTTTAGCTCTAGATCCCAGATTGATTTGTGCCTGCTGGGCTACTTTGTTTCCTTTCTTTGTCATGGTAAATAAATCTTCCAACTATATTTGAAATACATCTATATTTTTAGTCTATAGCTTATCATCTTTTAGAGATGCATTTCATGATTTTATTCCTTACTAGAAACACAGAAATCATTATTAGATTTTAATAATTCCAATCATTCAGGGGTCAGTGTCACCAAAGTTAGCAGACTATAGCAGACGGAGAAGAAATTTAAGAAAACTTCCCCAATATATGCTCAATATAAAAAGAATTATTTTTCTCCTGTGTACAAAATTGTAAACCAAGTTTATTTAATTACAAAGACTTCTATTTTGTCTAGTATTAGAAGACATTGTCTTGTCTTTGGCAACCCAAGTCTCTAATGTAAGTTCTCTTTAATACGGATGTTTACCAAGGTTTTCATCAAAATGGACAGTTTCATATGCATGGAAACAGTAAAACAACTTGTATTTTGGTAGCTGATCTTCCAAGATGTCCTTACAGTTAATCATTTCTCCCAGTATTTGTGCCATTGAATAGTTTATTCTCCTTGAATCTGGCTGGTGCTGTGACATACTTACAGCTAGTATAGTCCAACAGAAATTATTCTGTATGATTATAAAGACTGCATATAAGGAGCCTTGCAACTTTTGCCTTGATTTCTCGGGATACTCACTCAGGAAGCCAACAGCCATGTAAGGTGTTGCTCTACCATGATACCACCAGCTTTTGAGGAAATAAAGGCGATCTTGTGGACACACAGATCCCCAGGCAATGCCTAACTTTTCCAGCCATCCTGGCCCAAGTACCAGATATGAAAAAAAGAAGATATCTGAGTCATCTAGCCACGTGACTGAACCAATACTTTAATTGTAATCTCCTGAGAATATCGCAGAATTGACCAGCTGCATCCTGTCAAGGCACAGAATTGTGAGAGAAAAGAGTAAATTGTTATTTTAAGCCACTGAATTTTGTGATGCTTTATGGTACAGCAATGGATAACTGGAATATTTATTCATTGGGAAAACGGGTTTGTTGTCTTTACTCAAACATTTGCCACCTGCTACTTCATGAAAAGTTTAAGTACAGAGGGGTGAATTTTGCTTGAATCAGTTTTAAGAGTGAAATATTTTATGCACGTGTATAAACAACTACTCCCCCATGTCTTTTTGACTCTCAAACAGTTTCATTTCTCATTTGATGAACATTTTAATTCTGGCAGAAATACAAAAGTGATTCCAAAAATTTCTTTCTCTTGTTTCTGAAAAAAAAAAAAAAAAATACGTGGGGTCATTCCCATAGAGGCAGGCCTTGGACGAAATTGACTTTCCACTCAAAATGTATCCAAACCTTCGATTTTTACTAAGAAGCCTATCTTTCTTGAAACATTTAGTTTCTCTTATTTTCCATGCTTGTGGTAGCAGTTGGCTTACTTATCAGGACCATTTACGTCATTTGATTACTGAATAAAAGAAGCAAACACAGATATTTGACTGGTAATGATATGCCAGGCACTACAGTAGGTACTGGGAATGGAACAGTAAACAGGGTGGACTTGGTCCCTAACTATCTGGAGCTGATAGATTAGTGGAAATGACCATCAGTTTCCAGATTTTCTCTCGTCATGGACCTCGACTTTTTTAAAGAAAGTTTTCTCATGGTGCACCTACACAAGAAGACATAACATTCCACTTGGTGAAAAGTGAAGTCCAAACAATGTAATGAGTATTTTTGTTCTAAAAACTTATTACATAGAAATAATACACATAAATTTAAAGAAAAGTGAACTAATATGTTAGTTAAGTGAACTAATATTTTAGTTCACTCTTGAATAACCACAAGTACTTAGTAATGCTGTTGGGCTTTGCACAGGTTCTCAAACATTGGAATCATATTGGACACCACCAATCTCATTTCCTGATTTACACTGATTTATACACAGTGCTTTCTTATTATTGTAGGAAATGCTGAAAACTCAGCTTGGTAAAGACATGATGACATCATATCTACTAGCACCATCTCATACAGAAACCGTGAACTTATCTTGGGCTTATAGTTCACAGAGTTCCAACAGGTATCAAGTATCACTGTGCTTCTTTCAAACTTTCAAAGTTTTTGAATTTTAAATATTCTGAGGCATTCCTGTGAGTTTACTGCAGTGCCCCAGCGAACCTGAGTGTGCAGTTCGGGAACTTAAGACAAAGAATACAGAATAATACACAGTTGATCCTTGAACAAACAAAGTTTGAACTACACAGGTCCACTTACACACAGATTTTAATACTAGAGTACTAATACTGGTCAGTGGGTCAGTGGTTGATTGTATCGCAGATGAGTAGGAAATGGATGGAGGGCTGACTATAAATTATATATAATTATTCCCTGCCCCAATTCCCTGGAGACTCGGTGGTCAAGAATCCACCTGCCAGTGCAAAAGGTTGGGTTAAATCCCTGGGTCAGGAATGTCCCTTGAAGAAGGAAATGAAAACCTACCAGTATCCCTGCCTGAAAAGTTCCATGAACAGAGGAGCCTGGTAGGCTACAGATCCATGGGATCACACAAGAATCAGACATGACTTAGTGACTAAACAACAACAGAAATCCTTGCTCCACTTGATTCAAGGCTCAACTGTAGCCTGAAATGGATCTGGAAGACTGCACCGATTCCCCTCACAAACTTGGCACAAGAGAGTTGCCATATTAAAGTTTGATGTGTATTTGCTTCATCAAAATAATAATATGGCAAAGTTTGTCAATACTCAAGCATTTGTGAATGGGCAAAATCTTATTTCATTTATGAAATGTAATGATTCACTATATATAAGTAGAGTCTGAAGTTAAATGATTAATTAGATATGATAGGAGTTATAAATGCAAACAAAGGTTATATAAAGTGCACAGAATACAAATTTCCCCACTGGATTTAGGATATTTTGTCTTTTGAACATGAAAAGTGAAAAACTTTTCCTTGATTTTTCAAAGAGTGATTGTTATTGTGGAAATTGAAGTCCTGACTGAGCAGATATAGTACACAAAAAAAAGAACTTTTGCAATCCATTTACTATATAATATATAGATTATAAAGTGCTTTATGCTTCCCTGGTGGCTCTGATGGTAAAGAATCTTCCTGCAAGGCAAAAGACCTGGGTTCGATCCCTGGGTGGGGAAGATACCCTGGAGAAGGTAATGGCAACTCACTCCAGTATTCTTGCCTGCAGAAATTCCATACACAGAGTTGAGAAGAGCTGGACATGACTTAGCAGCTAACATTATTCAAAATATCAGTTCAATTCAGTTGTTCAGTCATGTCTGACTCTTGCAACTCCATGAACTGCAGCACACCAGGCTTCCCTGTCCATTAGCAACTACCAGAGTTTGCTCAAATTCATGTCCATCAAATTGGTGATGCCATCCAACTATCTTATCTTCTGTTGCGCCCTTCTACTCCTGCCTTCAATCTTTCCCAGCATCGGGGTCTTTTCCAATGAGTCAATTCTTTATAACAGGTGGCCAAAATATTGGAGCTTCAGCTTTAGTATCAGTCCTTTCAAT
Source organism: Ovis canadensis (assembly GCF_042477335.2). NCBI lineage: Eukaryota > Metazoa > Chordata > Mammalia > Artiodactyla > Bovidae > Ovis > Ovis canadensis. The sequence goes on from NC_091260.1 coordinate 40,124,581, forward strand.
GAATATTCTGGACTGATTTCCTTTAGGACTGACTGGTTTGAGCTCTTTGCTCAGAAAGATAGCTCAGGTTTTATCTGCAATATGAAATATAAGGATTTTGTTATTATGCTAAAAGTAATTATATGTACAGAAATCTCAGGACAAAGTTCTTTAAGTATATTTATATTATATCATTTAATAAATGATATAAATCTTGAAGAATTTAGTCTATGAAATATCAAATTAAACCAGCTTATATTTCAAGAGCACTTATTTTGTATCAGGCTTTTAAAATGTACTCAGAGCCAACAACACATTTACTATTGTTAACCAACTGAATTGTCTAGAGCAGAAATTGACCATTGCCAACCTTTTGGCCACGTCCACTTTTCCTTCTTGTATGCTTGGCCTTGAATGAATCAGCTGGGGCTATGTCGGGAGTATGGCTTTAAAGGGATAGTAAGTTCACTATCCTGTTTGTCACTTTCTCACCCCACCCTGTTTTATTATACCTGAATTATTTAACTGATTCATAATTCATGCCTGGCCAGTAAACTTCTAAGTTTGTGGATCATGATACAGGACAGTTGATTTATTCAGTTCAGTTCAGTTCAGTCACTCAGTCGTGTCTGATTCTTTGTGACCCCATGGACCACAGCACACCAGGCCTCCCTGTCCATCACCAACTCCTGGAGTTCACCCAAATTCATGTCCATTGAGTCGGTGATGCCATCCGACCATTTCATCCTCTGTCGTCCCCTTCTCCTCCTGCCCTCAATCTTTCCCAGCTTATTCAGGTAATGTCTAAATCATAAGGATAATTGCAAAATGGCAATAAATGTTTTATATAAGGCAAATATATTCTTAGTTTACCAATACACTTATAAGTCAGAATTTTTTTTTTTTTTTTGCCTCTGGAAGAAATGCAAAAAAAAAAAAATTATTTAGCCTCTTTAATCACAGGTAAGCTCTATAACCTCAACTCACCATATAAAGTCTGGGGTGGGAGGTTTTTAGGTAAGTAATTAATAAGTAGAGATCATGTAGAAAGACTAGTGAAAAGCCTGAATTTACTATGGAAATCTAAAAACAGCTAGAGGCAAATATCATTTATCCAGTAATGTTTTAAAATTATTTAATTTGTGGGTTAAATAAAATAAATAAGGATAGAAAACTCAAATGACTAAGAGGAAATAAAAGCACCTCATCTTTTCCCTCGATGAAGCTTATCAGCCATTTTAAGTACAATGTAGAATGTGTTAATTCTTATATTTACTTATCTTTGTATTGTTATTTCTTTTAATTTCAAAAACAACTTGAGGTGATTTTTAAAATTAAGTACAATGTAGAGCTAGGTTATTAAAATGCAGAAAGAGAGCAGAAGGGATTAAGCATCCTAGTTGATTCAAAATTTATTTTTTACTATATTTAAAAGTAAATCTGTTGATATCAAAAATAAGAAATCATATATATCTATAGATACTTGGTAAACAATTATGTTTGTGATAGGATAGATACAAAATTTTCTAAACAATTCTACATGACTTCAAACATAAATATAACATGTGATGCATTATTTACAATGAGGTTTGGCCGTTTATTAAAAAACAAAATAATGATAGTTTAAACAAGCATGATAGGCAAAATTCTAAGATGTGCATAATATTCCCAATCCCTAATATATGTTCTCTGTAAAGAACACTTGAATGTGGGACTATGAGTGTAATGCATTTCAATTTCATGGTTAAGTAGTACTATATGACAAAGGTGAAAGGATTTTGCAGGTGTCATTAAGGTCCCAAATCAATTGACTTTGAGTTAATTAAGAGAGATTATTCTGGGTGGGCCTGACCTCAACAGATGAGCCAGCCCTTAAAAGGGACTGCACCCTTGCTAAAAGAAGAGATTTGAGTCACCACACCACGGAACCTCCTGCTGGAATTGAAGAAGTAGACTACCATGTTATGAGAGGGCCTCTGGAGGAAATCACGGTGGAGAAAAGACTCTGATGCGGGGAAAGATTGAAGGCAAGAGGAGAAGCGGGTGGCAGAGAATGGGATGGTTAGATAGCATCACTGACTCAATAGACATGAGTTTGGGCAAACTCAGGGAGATAGGGGAGGGCATGGAAGCCTGGCATGCTGCAGTCCATGGGGTCACAAAGAGTCCGACAAGACATCGATAACAACAATGGAGAAACCCCAGTGGCAAACACCTGCAGGCAGCCTCTAAGATCTGGAGCCACCCTCCCCTGATGACTACACGAAAATGTGAACTTCAGTCCTACAGTCCTACAGTCACCATTCTTGGAAGAGGCCTCAACACATATGAGATTGCAGTTCTAGTAGATTAATGCCATCTGTGAGGTAATAGGTGGGCATTGTTTAAAGTCACTAAGTTTGTGGTAAATTGTTATGTAGCAATAAAAGTTGAATTTTTATTGAACAAAATTCAATATTGAACAACAAGATAGACTTTTATTTCTCTTACATATGAAAGCAGCCCAGACATGTATAATGTAGGATTAATATGTTTTCTGAATGATCAAGATCCAAGCAGCCTATCACATTGTTGGCCTTTCATTTTATTTTACATCAAGGCTATGGTTTTTCCTGTGGTCAGGTATGGATGTGAGAGCTGGACTGTGAAGAAAGCTGAGCACTGAAGAATTGATTCTTTTGAACTGTGGTGTTGGAGAAGACTCTTGAGAGTCCCTTGGACTGCAAGGAGATCCAACCAGTTCATTCTGAAGGAGATCAGCCCTGGGATTTCTTTGGAAGGAATCATGCTGAAGCTGAAAGTCCAGTACTTTGGCCACCTCATGCAAAGAGTTGACTCATTGGAAAAGACTCTGATGCTGGGAGGGATTGGGGGCAGGAGCAGAAGGGGACCACAGAGGATGAGATGGCTGGATGGCATCACGGACGCGATGGACGTGAGTCTGAGTGAACTCCGGGAGTTGGTGATGGACAGGGAGGCCTGGTGTGCTGCGATTCATGGGGTCGCAAAGAGTCGGACACGATTGAGCGACTGAACTGAACTGAACTGAAGATGCAAAATTGTGGCTGAAAATCTAGCAACCATATCTACAAGCAAAGAAAAGGAAGAAAGAAATGGTCCATCCCCCTTTAATTCCAGGATCCCAGAACACCTGTGCTTTTATATTTTGGCCAACATTAACCTACACAACCATACCAGTTTCATGCATGGTTGAATAAAGGAAGGATTTTGACAATTGAGAAAAGCAAAAAAGCTAGCATGTCATTAGACTGTCCCTTCCTTTTAAATGAAAGTTATCTTAAGGGACTAGATTACAACAAAGTTGAGATTATTCTGTTTTATTTTTGGAAAAGAGATCCATGTGTTGAACAAATTAAATTATAAAGAAACTCAGACTTTGGAACAAATTATAGTTCCATAATTTATTATGTAGCTTGGGAGACTTGCATAGCTTCTCCATTTGCTTTTATAATCTGTAAAATTTAGGCAATTATTCCAATGCATAGGCATTGTTGGGAAGAAAACACAAACTGGTGTAGGAGATGAAGGTGCCAGTTGTGAGATATACTGCAGTATGGAATCTGCATTCACTTGCTAAGGAGGTTGGGTCATGAATTGCATTAGTGAGAAATACTATTTTTACCACGTAAAGAGTTTTACATCAGCTTTAGCATCTGGGCAAATATGTAATTGAAACCACAGATTACCACAATGCTTAACATGGATAGGTGTTTTTCATCTATCATCTTGTCCACAATTTAACTAAACATCACAGGAAAATGAAATGGAACTCCAGTAGACTTGTCAAAGATGAATTGGTTCCCAGAAGTATCTCCATATGACTGAACAAAATAATTTATTTCATAAAACCACCTAGCATAGCCAATTAAATATCAAAGAATATCTTTGAAGAATAGTGAATTACATTAAACTGATATGCACTTACATTGTTGATGATTAACCATGAATTTCTGCTGCTGCTTAAGGTTGCTCTTTTTTTGGATGTAGTCAACCTGCTCTGTTAACAAAGAGGTCCAAGTTTCCTATTTGCTAGATCTGGTATACATTCATCTATTTTCCAATTACATGGTGTACATTTTGTTTACTGAGAAGGTTAAAGTGAAGTCAGTGTCTGGGGTTGAAGGCACAGTCCTATTTTCTTCAGATAAGGTATTTAAATCACCAGTTTTATTTGTCAAAGAAATCTTTTCTTTGTACTCTGATTTTAGCTATGGTATCAGGAAGTAAGCTTGAAATGTATTAATAGACTGAAAATTATGATAGCTGTATGATCAGACTTGGGATAGTTCTTTAAGTGAAATCAAGATCTAGTGAGAGATTTTTTGAGTGCTACAAATGTATATACTCCCACATAACGATTTCATTATTATTCTCAATCACTTGCTGTACAAGATAACATACAGCACAGTGATCAGAATTGGAGTGACTATAAACAAAGCTTGATTCTCTCTCATACAAGATACATGATTAAATGATTTAGTCTTGCAGTGTTGTTGAGAAGAAAGGTGATGTTTTGAGGGGATATGCATGCACGCATGCTAAGTCACTTCAGTAGTGTCTGTTTGCAATCCCATGGGCTGTAGACTTCCAGGCTCCTCTCTGTCCACGGGATTCTCCAGGCAAGAATACTGGAGTGAGTTGCCCTGGTCTCCTCCAGGGGATCTTCCAACTAGGGATCAAACCCACGATTCTTACTTCACCTGCATTGGTAGGTGTATCCTTTACCACTAGTGCCACTTGGGAATCCCTTTGCAGGAATACAACAGCACTAATTGGTCCTATACATTTTGGTTAAAGTGTGTGCAAATTGGAAGTATTTTTGTTGGAGATATATATCTCCAACAAAAACATATATATGATATATATATAAGTGTGTGTATATGTCTCTATGTAAATACATAGATATAAAAAATATATATTTCCATATATACAAGCATATACCCTATACATCTATGTATCTCTGTGTGTAGTACATATATTTACATTTCAAGGATACTAGCAGTAGTAAATTTCCTTATAACAAAGGCAAATAGAAATTTTAAGAAATCTATATACATTCATGTTCCTAGAGAAAGGAATGGCAACCCACTCCAGTATTCTTCCTGGGAGATTCCATGGACAGAGGAGTCTGGTGGGCTACAGTCCTTGGGGTTGCAAAGAGTCAGACACTATTGAGCAACTAACATTAACTAATATTCTTATCAATTTTTAACTTTATTTATTTTTGGCTGCAGTGGATATTTATTGCTGTGTGAGGGCTTTCTCTAGTTGCTGTGAGTGGAGGCTACTCTTCATTGTGATGTGCAGGCTTCTCCTTGCTGTGGTTTCTCTTGTTATGAACAGGCTCTAGGCACACAGACCAGTGGTTGTGGTGCATAAGCTTAGTTGCTCACAGCATGTGGGATCTTCCCAGACCAGGGATCAAACTTGTGTCCCTTGCATTGGCAGGAGGATACTTAACCACTGGACCACCAGGAAAGTCCTATGTTCTTATTAATTATTTTCCCAATTTATGCTTGTGTAAGACATATAAACATTAGAGATATATACAAGAAAAAGCAAACATCATTGAAAAATAATTCAACAACAAAAAATGTTCACCTTGTAATATAAAGTAAATATGTGGAGAAATATCTTGGTTGAGATTGTTAAATCCATTAAGATCAGTTTTAAAAACCCACAGATTTGCCTAAAAACATCAGGTGATTGTGGAAAATTGAAAATGAAGTGTCACAATCTTTTTTTTTTTTCATTTATTTTTTATCATGCCTTATCTTTGTTAAGGTAACAGAACTATAATAATTTAAAATTTGTAAATTTTCTGATTATAATTTGTTAATAATTTGCTTCCTTAATGATTATAATTTTGAGCCATTCAAACACCAGCTTTATAGAAAATCCTTTTTTAAAAAGAAAAAATATTCCTGAATTATAAATAATTGAGCTCTATTATTGTCTGTGCGTGGGCCAGGGAGTAGGAGAAAGTGGAGTAGTTAGCCTTAATTATCTGGATAATTTATTTCTGTCAACTCAGCCTTGGTGCCCTTTCCTTTCAAAACTGAAAAGTTATATTAGAAATTATAGTCCGTCTTAAAGGAACTATAACATTAGAGATGACATTTCAGCACATTTGTGGATAAGTTATTTTCACTATGTCACCTCTCCCTGTGATAGTTGCACAGCACTCCTATCCTAGGATGGAGATTGAGAGAGTAGATGACAGGAGGGTCAGGGGACTCTTCTCTCTCACTCAAAGCCTCCTACCATTGCCATCTGCAATCAGATTGTTAGCATGTCAGCTCAGTCTGTCAGAATCCCTCGAGTGCTGCTCAGCCAGCAAAGAGAAAATACCTTCTGTATTGGCTGTGGACGTCCCTTAACAACACCCAGTCACTCAGTCATGCAGCCTAAATGGGGCAGCAGACAGCACCTTCACACCAGTGGACGATAACTGAGCTTCCCATCGATGTGTCTTGACCTTATAAGAAGGCATAGCAAAGGGCCAGGGTGAAGAGCCCAGAAAGGCTTGATTGCTACTAACCTTCTCTTGTCTCTTAAAAATGGCAGCTTCTTTCACTCCAGTCAGTCAGAAATAAATGTAATAAAACAATCTTTACTCAGAAAAATCAGTAAGCCATTTCTTTTATGCAGTGATGAAATACAACCACTAGATGACACCAAGAGATAGTTTCTATATGTCTGATTAATATCCCACACTCAGTTGCCTGCTCAAAGGTAACACCCTTGTTAAGATTTTCTTTGAGATCACAGATGTAGGCCAATTAAATGAGCTGAATTTTTAGAATTGCCTTGCCTTAAAATGATCAATCGGAGAAGGCAATGGCACCCCACTCCAGTACTCTTGCCTGGAAAATCCCATGGATGGAGGAGCCTGGTAGGCTGCAGTCCATGGGGTTGCTACAAGTCGGGCACAACTGAGCGACTTCACTTTCACTTTTCACTTTCATGCATTGGAGAAGGACATGGCAACCCATTCCAGTGTTCTTGCCTGGAGAATCCCAGGGACAGGGGAGCCTGGTGGGCTGCTGTCCATAGGGTTGCACAGAGTCGGGCACGACTGAAGCGACTTAGCAGCAGCAGCAGTAGCAGTAGCAGTAAAATGATCAATTGTCATCTAATCAACAAAACCAAACAAAAAATAATGACAACAAAAACATTGGATGTGGGGTCATTAGGACATCCAACCTTACAGATTTCAACTTTTGCTTCTTGCTGTACACATCATTAATGAAGTGTTTGAGAGGAGGCATTACTGTAACTGTGATTTTGGAAAGATTCTCCCAGCGTTTCTTCATAAAATCTTCTAAAGAACTTAAAATTCTGTTCTAATACTTCTCTCCAGTCTACATTTTATTATTCAAATCTCAGGAGTATGCATGTTTACATGTGTTAAGTCACTTCAGTCATGTTCAACTCTTTATGACCCTATGGACACTAGCCCTCCAGGCTCCTCTGTCCATGGGATTCTCTGGGCAAGAATACTGGAGTGGGTTGCCATACCCTTCTCCAGAGGTCTTCCTGACCCAGAGATTGAACCCAGGTCTCCACATTGCAAGCAGATTATTTACTGTCTGAACCACTAGGGAAGCCGTGGCTGCAAACAATTGACTTGCTTATACATTCATGTCAGAAGAGGAAAGAAACTGTAAATACTAATAAGTTTGTACTCTCAGATGATTATCTATATTTCTTTCAAAAAACAACTGATGTTCCACCATAGATTTGGTGTGGTCATAGTTCCTGGCCAAATTAGTGTGATGTGTATCCTGGGAACAGGTCTAAGCTTTAAGACAGTAGTTTCTCTATATTGTAGAATACTGTTTTAGTAGCAGGCTATCTACATAATAAAAGTTGCATATGAACTTCAAAATCTGATGTCTTTACCAGTAAAAATCTTTAGAAGCTCAAGCTTCTAAAGAAACAGTTAATATTACTTAATAATTTAACAAGTATTGCTTGAAACTTCTTGAGTAGTTTTGAACACACAATTGATTTTAGTATGTTGCATTGCCACATGGTAAATTAAATTGCATATTTTTCACAATAGATATTTATTATTAGAAACAGACTGTATATTGTTTATGTAATGAGATAACAATTGTTCTTAATCCCCAAAGTAACATTTGAAACATATAGCAATTAATAAGAAGTAAATGTGTCAAAATTAACAGAACACAAGGTCATACTCATGTACTGAATATTAGTTTGGTATAAAATATGCTCATCCATAAATTCACAAACCTAAAATGACAAGGAAAAGCAAATACAACCTCACTTTGAAATAACTCATTTTTTTAAACCAAGAAACTCTATTCTGATTATTCAGTACATCCTTTCTGTTTCCTTTGTGAATTTTGAACCACTACATTTCTGATTTTCATGGTATTTTGGGGGGGGCGGTGGTTCTGAAATTATGGCAAGGTTTTTAAAATTTAAATTGCACTTATATTTTGAAATTAATATACTGAGACATATTGTGCATCGAGTATTTCATTGAAAAATGTTGACTAATTTGCATAGGAAACATTGGTACCTATATAACTTTCCTATTTTTTTTTTCTTATTTTCATAAATGGAAAAACTTAGGAGAGACCCACTTAAAAGCTTGGTTTGTTGCCAACACTAAGAATGTTAAGTTTTATGTTAACATAAATTTTATGTGCATAATTTTCATTAGAATTTCTTTGAAATTCAAGAATATAGGATATGAGTCACTCAGAAATATTTGACTTTCAGAAGAAATTTTTATTCTATTTATATTCATTTTATTTCATTGGAATATATGGGTGAGAGAAAGCTCTTACACTTTTACACCAACTACTTATTCTCCTTATGGTTCTATTGACTTATATCTTCCCTGTCAAATTGACTATATAACTTTCCATTTTTGAGAAAAAATATGGATTTCAAGTTCATCCATAAAATAAAAAAGACACACACAGAGAAACACTTCATTCTAACATGTACTGAATGTACTATAAATTGCATATAGAGTAATATGATTTTGTAATGCCATGACGTGTTAACTCTTCTTTTGTGTGAGAATTCCTGGAGTAGTGGGTGTTATCTTCCAAATCCCTATAATAGCAGTTATACAGAGACATGGCAATGGAAAGAAAAAGTAGTTTGAGACTGTGTAATTCACAGATGAAATGGGTACATTAAATATAAAATATTAAGCTTAATTGAGAGTTTTTGTTTGTCATCATTTATTCTCATATGTCCTAACCTCTGCAGTCACTTAAGCAGAGATATTTGGTCATGTCATTCTATTTATGGAAAACTTTGAATTATTAAGTATCAGAGTTTTAGAGGGAGATCTCACAAAAGCAGCTTAAAAATAATTTGGCTGTCTAATTTATTTTTCTTTTTATTTATTTATTTTTCTGATAGAGATATTTTCTTTATTTTTTCTCTCCATTTACAGGTGCAGAATTAAAGAACACGTTCGCTCACTATATTATTGATGCACTTAAGTGGAGTGTTCCAAAGCATGTAATTACCGTGTAGGCTTATGGCCCTGAAGTAGCCGGGGATAGTGGTGCTGCATATCCATGATTTGAAGGACATACAGTGATGATTATAGAGGCAGTACTCTACATCCATTCTAGCCCTTTTGTGTTTAGCTGGTTGTCATGGCAAATAATTGGATAGAATTTAAGCCACTTTCTTCCAAGTGGGAAATTCATAATTTTACCCTTCACCTAATTTTGTAGATACTTTTAAAGAATCTTAAAGTTTCTTCAGGAATGACGTAGAGCAGTGTGGGAAAAATTTTCTCATATAGTGGGCATCTCAGAAATTAGGCTGCTTCTGTTTTAGAGGGGTAAAGATGCCAATTTCTGTTTGCATCAGTTTGTTTCCTTTTCTCTTAACTAAGCCACAGACTGATAAAATGAGACCAATGTAGTTTACTTTGACAGCTTCTGAGAGAAAAGGAAAAAGAGGGTAAAAATTTGAAATCGTATTAGATTGTAGCTAAAAAGACACTGTGACTACAGTTGTATCTGGGAAAGGCTGAGGCCTTTGCAAAACATGGCTGATGGAGAAAATTATAAATAGTAATGATTTAATTAATAGCATGATTGGGTTTCCATGAGACAGAGAGTCAGAATTCATTTACCCAAAGGGTATATAAGTTAAGTAATAATGATGTATTTTATTCATTACCTTCTATTTTATTTACATAGGGGCTTCCCTGGTAGCTCAGCAGGTAAAGAATCTGCCTGCAATGCAGGAGACCCCAGTTTGGTTCCTGGGTAAGGAAGATCCACTGGGGAAGGGATAGGCTACCCACTCCAGTATTCTTGGGCTTCCCTTGTGGCTCAGCTGGTAAAGAATCTGCCTGCAATGTGGATAAGATATTTTAATGTATATTTATTACATTATATCCTCCTTTTTAAATTGTAAAATAGTTATAATAGAAAATTTAGATTTGAAAGATGTTCATCATATTCAGTTCAATATTCTCTAAGTCATTTAACCTTTACTTAATGAGCACCTATATAATGCCAGCTACCTGTCAGTTATTGAGATTATGATAAACTTTTAAAAATGACCAAATAAATACACTTCTGCCATCAAGAAGTTTATAATGTAGAAGAAATGTGAAATATGGAAGACTATGCCTAAGAGAACTGTAGCCATCTTAGTTGGGCAACTATTTGTCTACCACACTAGACTCCAAGTCTAAGTTCCCAGCACTGTCATCCTTTGGACAAGAAGGGCCCTCTGTCAAAATTCTTTGTTGTTTAATTGCCATGTTACCTAAACTCTCTTACTTTTAAAGTATATAAATGCTAAACCCAGTGATGGAGAGTGCAAAAGTGTGTAATCCCAGAGGATTTGAAGTGTTCCTTTAAGGCTGGAATTCCTATCTGTGCACAGAATCATTTACTAAAGATAACACAGCAGATCATTGCCACAAAGAAAGTTTTATTTTACAGTGGCTATTCTTTTTCAGATTCTTTTCCATGACAAGATATTGAATGTAACTTCCTGTGCTATATAGTAAGTCCTGTTGTTTATCTATGTTATACATAGTGGTGTGTCTTGAACATTTTAAATATGCTGTTCTCCTGTTTTCTGGCTTCCATAGTTTCTGATAAGAAATTAGCTGTTAATCTTATTGAGGAGTTTTTATAAGTTATGAGTTCCTTCTCACTTGGAGCTTTCAAGATTCTCTCTTTGGCTTTCAACCATTTGATTATGAGTTGTCTAATTGTGAATCTTCTTGTGTATATATTATACATGGAATTCACTGAGATTCTTATATGTTGTAGATTAGTATTTTTCATCATATTTAGAAAGATTTCAGCACTATTTCTTCTTTTGTTTTGGTCCTTTTCTCCCTTTGGTGTCCTTTAGTTCTCAATTATATGTTTGCTGTGTCTTTGATGGTGTATCAATGTCTCTAAGACAGTGTTTACTTTTCTTTTGGGAATATACTGCATGGGGCTCCCATGTCCCAGAAATGTCTTTTTCCACCCTCTGACACTAGTCCCCTGTTGGGAGTCAGGTCAAGGGGCCTAGACCCTCTAATCTGTCTTTCTCTTGTGAGACCATGGTCCTAAGTAATTATAGGTCCTATTTTTCATTGCCATCTTTGTCTTACAGTATTTTAAATTCCTCCAAACTAAGATTAATTAGGCAGACTTGTTTGACTTGTTTCGGGCTTTTAATGTTGGCAGAACTTCAGGGGCTTCCATTGACCCATACAACTTCCAAGAGTGCTAGATTAAGACCTTTGTTTTGACCCCATCGATGTTTGCTTTATTCATCCCATTTCTTAATAACCATTTAAAGATTTTCATACCGTTGGGAAGAGTCCTCTGACTTACTCCTTTATCTAACCTCTTTATTTTGTTCATTATCTTATAAGTCATTCTAACCTTCTTTGCTATCTATTGTTTCGCACAACTTTCCCCTTTGGAAGTGGACTTGAGATCCAGTATTAAGATCTACTTCCATATTTTATTTGCTCTAGTTTTAACTTTACCCATTGATGAGGCCCTGAGATTAAAACTTGTAAGCTCAGCTGGTCAGGATCCAAGCTTGGCCCAGTCAGAATTTGCCATAATGGTTTTTAATTATTTTATTTTAACTTTACCCATTGATAATCTGAGGTTGAGGGCTATAACTTGGACCAGTCAGAATCCAAATTTGATCCAACATTCTCCCTTGCTTGAATCTTGGCAATTTACAGTTATCAATAACCAAGGAATTGCATATTTATTTTTTGTTTTAAATTTCTTTATGTAACCAGTGAACCAACACATCAGAAGCTTTATCATTTTAAAGTAAAAGTAGCTTTCATGTCCATTAACTGAGCAAAACACAGCTTTAGTTAACATGAGTGACACTGACCATTCAAAATTTCCTCAGCCCCAACTTTATTCTACCTTTTTTGTTTTTCTAAACCACATGTAGGATGAATCAGTTGAATCAGGATTATCCTAGAGAACTTCTAATCCTGGTACCAACTACCCAGAGTTAATCAAACTGCAGAATTTGAGGACATCATCCTCCAGACTGCCAAGTTTTCCCAAAACATTTGACACCAACTGCAGGTTGAAGCTCTTCTCCAAATCACCTAAGTTTTGTTAATTGCTAGAAGTCCTCACAGAACTTACTAAAAGCTGTAACACTCACAATTATGCTTTGCTGTTTCATATGTATTGCCACATATCGATGCCAGAAGGTTAATGTGTTTAGACAACAACAGAGCTTCATGTTTATCTTTCTTTTGGTTGAATAAGGCAGAGTATGGGAAGGTTCCAAACATGGAGCTCTGTTGTTGCCTAAACACATTAACCTTCTGGCATTGATATGTGGCAATACATATGAAACATTGTAACAGAGATTCATTGTTGGAAATTTTATTGGAACTTCATTATATATTCATGACATGATACTTGGTTGGACTCAAGTCTCCAGACCAGCTAATACTGCATGACCCAAGCTTTCCCTCCTTACCCACACAGTTGGGTTCTGGTGCAGCCAGTGCCACCCTAAGACCTGGTGTGACCAGCCTCTGCTTGAAACTGTGACCCTTCTAGCAGAGTTGACACAGGTTACCTCCCAGTCACTGAGGGCAAAGGACAGGCCTCTCTTTGGACAAGGTCAAATTCTTTACTATACACACTTGACAGGTCAGTAATGACAAATACTGGGGAATGAGACTTGAAGGAGCGCCAACCTTATTCTGCACTCTGATGGCTGCCTTGCTGCTGTTTTCCACTGTGATTATAAAGTGATAATTTTTAAGGCTGTCCCCTGGAGCTGAGGTGGAGATTGAGAAGAGGTCAAGTTAAAATATCAGAAAAGTCACTGTTTTTACTGAGATTTTCTGCTCTTTGTTTTTTCATTCATTTATTTTTGAATTGCTATAAGCCTTTGATTAATTTCCAGAGTGCTAAAAGAGTCAATTCTGATAATTTTGCCATTTTTCATTGGTTTTATGGAGGAGAAAATTTTCTGAGGCCCTTATTCTATCATTCACTGATGTCATTCCCTCAGCCTACTTTTCTGAATAAAGGTTTGTCAGAACATAGCCATTCTCATCTGTTCACACATCATCATCAGTGGCTGATTTCCCACTTCAGGGAGAAAGTGGGTAGCTGCAACAGAGACCTTCTGGCCCACAGAGCCTAAAACAGCCTGAAATTTATACTACCCTTTAAAGAAGATTTTGGCAGCACTGGTTCTTGTATGGATGTTATTCTGTGTGTTTGCATATATGTGCACATAGATATTCCATAGTCCATAGCCCTGTATCCCAAATATATCACTAGGTTCTCAGAATCCTGGGGAAAAATGTTAGTGATATATTACAAAAATTTATTGAAACAACATTGAGCTATACAGTTCTTTTCCCTGTTGCTATTTCTCATTGTTTTTGAACATAAAAAGGAAAGAAAGAGTTACAATAAAAGCTACATCAAATCTTATACTACAAAGCCTCTTTAAAAATCTAGGCTTTACCATCTTTTACTTTTTTATTGATTTTTTCCATGTACCATTTATCAGTTTCATAACAGAAAAGTGCCAGACTGTTATTCTCCTGTATATGGTAGAGTTAAAAATAAACATCTTAAATACTATTCTCTACCTAATAAAAGTTATATTTTTATGGAAATTGCATTGATCAGTTATATTATTTACTTTTAAAATATTATATTTGCTTATGTAAAATTTTGAGAAAAGTGATTCATTTATTCAACAAGGATTTCTTTACATGCTCATCACTGCTTGGTTATTTTAAACAGAAATTCTTTAGCTTGAGCAAGTCCCTTCTCTTCTCATTATGGCTGCCCTCTCAGCCGTGGTGAACACACATATCTGATGGAGCTTTAGATTCACTGAACTTCTGTTAAGCTCCCTAATGAAGAAATAAACCATGTTCTACAAGAGTAGTAAAGTAGAGATTTAAAAGGGTAAAAATAAAGTCAGGTAATACAGGTTTGAATTGCCAAACAAAATTTGGTGTGCAGAAAGAAGCTGCGTGTCTGATTCTAAAATTAACAAGATCTCCAACCTGCTTGCATGATTGAGTCTTTTAATTTATTGGATAGAGAGTAGGCATTGCCTTTGAAGTTCTGTTATGATGAATTATCCACCAGAATAATTCTGAACCAAGATTTGACATTTGTGTCAAAATATACAACATTATCTCTGCTTATATACCACTTTGGCAGCAACTAAAGGAAATTATTTAGTACTTTTTTGAACACTTTTACCAGAATAACAGCAAAATTTGAAACTTTAGAAAATTAGATTTTATTGGAAAAACACATAAACTCAGGATATAAATCCCTTGGGAAACAAGGATTGTAAGAGTATCTAGTCACCTAAAAAGCTGCTATTAGTGATTATTGATATCAGTATAAATTTCTATGTGTTTACTACTCTATGCTCCCAAAACTCTTGATCAGTTTTGTATTGGGCCTCTCAAATGTAGACCCAGAAAGGTTGCACAATATTTTGTATGTGATCCTCTGGGGACAACCAGATGTTCTTTTTGCCTTGGAGTAGCATGGAAATATTTGCAACAAAAATTTAATTCAGTGTTGCTTTCCCCTATACTTCTGTATTTATCAGAGACCGAAAATTATCACCCCTTACTATAATTTGTACATACACACACACACATACACCCACACACATGCTATCAAATTCTGGTTTCAGAGCAAAATAAAATGAAATTTGATTAGTCGGCATACCCCTCTTCTGAGTTACCCCCTCCTTCACTTGCCTCCAACAGCAGAGGTAATTATAAATAAGTTCACTATACTTTATCACTTGACTTTATCTGTCAAAATGTTGTTTTAAAAAGTATATGCCTGCTGTTTTTAAGTCTTTCTGTATCCCAGTCAAGGTCTTTGTGCACAAAATGCTACAGTTGTGCCTTTTTTCCCTTGCTACCTGGGACAGAAGGAGAAGGTAGGTAACCGTCTGTGAGCTAACAGAGAACTTCAATAGCTCCCACAGAAAGAACCTGTAGGGAGTTTGTATTTTTGGCCATGAATCCAGGGCTTTCATTTTAAGTTTCAGGGTGCGTCATGCAGTTGAGCACTGATTGAATGGGGGCACTGGAGGCTCTGGGGCTCAAGCTGTGACATTTTTCTGAGCCTGAAGGCTGCTCACAGTTATTACTGCGCAGGCCTTGCTGACTGCTACTTCAGGGGACGCAGGGAGAAGGAGGTTGTGCTTCCGAGTGTGGGTGGTCGAATAAACTCTTTTAACAGCAGCAGTTGGTCTATTTAGCCTGAAAAAGAGACCACCAGCAGCCCCCAAAGTGCTAAAAAAAATTACAATCAATTTTAAAAATATATATTATATTACATAAAAGACTGTAAGAGCAAGTGCTGAGCATTGCTCCACAGAATTACCAGCTGCTAAATGAGGCAGTCACATGCAGCCAAGCGGGATTTATCCTGTAACCCAGAGAACTGCCAGCTCTCCTACCATTCTACCCTTCTCTCAGGGGAAAGAGAAGAAAGAAAAAAAGAAACCTAAATAAAACAAAAAATTACAGCAGAAAGCAAAAACCCAAGCAAGTTTAGAGAATATGGGTTGAAGGGAACTACTGAAATGTAGCAGTCTTAGAACTTAGACTTTAGCTGTATTTATGATACGTTTTTAAAGGGATTGTTAAGGCTCATATGCTTGCCATACATTTATTAGTGTTGAAGGACCAGCTTACTTCTTCAAATTCATTTAGGGTGTTGGTTGTCAGTATTGTTCTTTAACATTGGTGTTAACTCAATTTTGGATTTTCTCAAAGTTTTAAAAGCCCTAAACTGTGTCCTTTACTTCTATATTTAATTTAAGACATTCCTAGAATTTTTTTTATTTGCTAATTGTTGTGTAATGCATAAAAGATACTTCAGCCATACTAAATTCAGCACTCAGCTTTTTTAATTCAAGCTATTCAAAAATTTAAAAATATGATATGTACTTTATAAATTTTAATCAGGATTCCTAAATGCATATTAAGCACCAACTGTATATATTTGTAATATAATGAAATGAGTAGGACTAATTTTCTGCCTTGAAGACTTCATAAGACTATAAACTCCAAGAGGGAGGAACCATGTCTGACTGATTCACTCTGACAGTCAGAATCAACAATGATGCCTGGCACACATCAAGTTCATGATGTCCTATGAATTAATGAGTAGATGTTGGAGAGGAAGCAAGAATTTAAACAATATATTACATTATGGCAAATGCCAATCTAATTTCTATTAAAAATTATGACCATGGACACAATTACCAAGTCTGTATAGATTTCTGCTAGAACTTTTCCTCTACATTTAATTTACTTCAATTGAACACTTCAAGCAAATTACATTTCATCCAGAAGACCCACCAGACAATCAAGCACCCTGATGAGCACAAGATACATTCTGCCCAAAGCAGTCTGCTCGAAACCAACTCTTGACGCCCAAGTTTAAAGTACCTTTTAACAATGAAAATTTAACTTTTTCAAACATCGCCTGAATATTCTCCTCTTATAACCTAGCCAGCAATGGTTTTGTAGGATCCAAATAGTGAAAAGACAGTTTCTTTAATCACAACTGTAACACTGAACTTGTGAATGAATGCAGAGCCCTGTTGAAAAGGAAACCAAAGAAAGAAATTAACTGAGCGAGAGACCAGAAGTAGGTTTGTTAATCTGATGTCCATGTGAGGGCTCTTCCCTACTTAAAGAACTTTATTAAGGCATGCTAGAAAATGTGTTACATACACTTTGGAAGTTGTGTTGGTTTCTAAATGATCACTCTTTTGAGTTTTAAACAAATTTTACTGGCAATTAATTGCAAGCCACTCTTTCTGATGTTTGCCAGTCAACCTACCTATCTGTTTGGTAAAATAGGGCAATAGTTGCTATCTAAAAGACTCTGATGCTGGGAGGGATTGGGGGCAGGAGGAGAAGGGGACGACAGAGGATGAAATGGCTGGCCGGCATCACTGACTCGATGGGCGTGAGTCTGAGTGAACTCCGGGAGTTGGTGACGAACAGGGAGGCCTGGTGTGCTGTGGTTCATGGGGTCGCAAAGAGTCGGACACGACTGAGCAACTGAACTGACCTGAACAGATTTTATTGTTAAATCTATTTGCAGGAATAAAGATGGTCTTTAGTATCTTTGGATCTATGATGCAAACGTTCTTATCCAAATTAATAATTAAACTAAATCTAAATAACTATGTGTTTTTAAAATAAAATTATCATCATATTTAATTCTGAGATTCCATGTACATTATTTTATAATCAGCCTAATTTTTAAACAGATATTTGAGCACTTTGTTTATAGTCACCTTGTGTCAAATCATCGTATAATTTAAGAAATTTATTTAGTATGTAAATAAATGTTGAAACAGTCTCAGAAATTATTTCCTTAGTTTGGTGGACTTCTAATCTCTTTTAAGTATCTGACCCTTTTATTTAGTGGAAATCTTATATATTTTCAACAACAACAATAACAATAATAAGATAGCATAATAAAATCTCTATGGTTGAAATAGGTTGGGATTTGGAACAGAAAATTCCCATCCATCCAATTGTGTGAAGTTTACATTCTCTCCATAGTTCGAAAACAAGATCCAACAAGACCCCTATAGAAGACTTTGGTTATATACAAAGCACTGGTCAAGGAAGAGCTGCTTCATTGTCTACTATCTCTAGGTTTGTTAACTAGTCTTTGTGTCTTCTTGATCATGAGGTTCCATAGGTCACTCAGGTGAAAGTCAACTTTTCACCAATCAGTGTCAGAACACCTAGACAGCATTTTGTTAGTATTCTCCAAAACCACTCAATGATTCAATGACAGTTATTTTATTGTGCTGACCCCTCACCACACAGAGAATAGACTCATTCAGATGTCAAGTGCATGCTGACAAAGGCCAGCTTAGTTGAGAGTGGTTGTGCTTTAAACCCCTTTAAACAGATTTATCCCTCTATCAGATGTGAATGTTTAAGTGTTTTTGAACAAGTATTATAAAAACAGCTATTGTAACAAACATTTAATTGGGTAAAGTTTAATTTTTTTCAAGGTTGATCTAAGTAGCTAGTGTTTTTTTATTAAATGTACAAAGCAATTTTTTTTCAAATCAGTAGCATTTCTCATTTTCAAGATGACTCTGCGATGATAGAGAATAAAATTAATTGAGCACTAACCATATCACACAATAGCTGTTCAGTTCCTTTCTGATTATTAAAAAAAAAAAAAGAAACATATACCATTTGTCTCCATTTAGTATATATTAAATAATTTTCTAGAAAAAAGTAGGTGTATTATTTTGGTTTTCTGTATCAAAGACCAAGAGAGGCTTCTCAGACAATGAATTATGAAGAAAGGCTCACAAATAAAAAATAATTGTGTCAGTTTAGAAGTGAGATAATTTTTCAGATTTGAACAGTTTAGGTAAATCTTGACAAAAGGAAGAAAAATTGATAAACTAGAGAATTCTCAAGATGTTTTACTGACGGATCTTACATAGGTTTTTCCAAGGTATTTTACTTATAATTAGAGTAATTAATGTGGCTTAGTTTGAAATTAGTCATTTTCCCAGTCTTTCCCTTTTCCAATTATTATTCTAATAATAATGCCTGAATAAGGTGCTTCCCTTTAGTTTTTTGGAATTTTTTTCCAATGATGTTTTATTTCTCTAGCTGGGCAAATTCATTCTTGCTGATGCTTATGTCTATCATCCAAATAAATTTGTGTCTATTATTTATTGTTATAGGCTCATTTGCTTCTCTGTGTTTCATTATTGTATTCAGTTCAGTTCAGTCACTCAGTCGTGTCCTACTCTTTGCAACCCTGTGAACCGCAGCATGCCAGGCCTCCCTGTCCATCACCAACTCCCAGGGTTTACCCAAACTCATGTCCATTGAGTGGGTGATGCCATCTAACCATCTCATCCTCCATTGTCCCCTTCTCCTCCTGCCTTCAATCTTTCCCAGCATCAGGGTCTTTTCAAAAGAGTCAGCTCTCTGCATCAGGTGGCCAAAATATTGGAGTTTCAGCTTTCAACATCAGTCCTTCCAATGAACACCCAGGACTGATTTCATTTACGATGGACTGGTTGGATGTCCTTGCAGTCCAAGGGACTCTCAAGAGTCTGCTCCAATACCACAGTTCAAAAGCATCAATTCTTCTGCACTCAGCTTTCTTTATAGTCCAACTCTTACATCCATACAGAACTACTGGAAAAACCATAGCCTTGACTAGACAGGCCTTTGTTGGCAAAGTAATGTCTCTACTTTTTAATACGCTGTCTAGGTTAGTCATAACTTTCCTCCCAAGGAGTAAGCATCTTTTAATTTCATGGCTGCAGTCACCATCTGCAGTGATTTTGGAGCCCCCCAAAATAAAATCAGCCACTGTTTCCACTGTTTCCCCATCTATTTGCCATGAAGTGATGGGACCAGATGCCATGATCTAAGTTTTCTGAATGTTGAGCTTTGAGTCAACTTTTTCACTCTCCTCTTTCACTTTCATCAAGAGGCTCTTTAGTTCTTCTTCACTTTCTGCCATAAGGGCGGTGTCATCTGGATATCTGAGGTTATTCATATTTCTCCTGGCAACCTTGATTCCAGCTTATGCTTCACCCAGCCCAGCGTTTCTCATGATGCATGCATCATTGTATGCGTCGTATGAAAAATACATGTAATAGTAAAATTATTTTATCTCTGGCATTTTCTAATAAGATTTGTGATGAAAGAACTAGAAACGCTCCATCTTTTTCTTATCAGGAAATTCTACACTATCTGGAAAATATTTAATCTCATTTTCAATCTCAATTCAATGTCACTTAAATGTCAAAGCATCACCGCTCTTCTACTCCTCCATCTCTACTGTTCATCACATTTTCAATGTTTTCTGAATATTACTAAGTGCTAGAAAGTTAAAGGCACAG
The DNA here is from genome assembly GCF_042477335.2 of Ovis canadensis. Classification (NCBI taxonomy): domain Eukaryota; kingdom Metazoa; phylum Chordata; class Mammalia; order Artiodactyla; family Bovidae; genus Ovis; species Ovis canadensis. The sequence goes on from NC_091260.1 coordinate 40,145,029, forward strand.
GACATATCTATGTGTTAGATGGAAACCATGAACTATTAATTTATCTCCTGGCTTACATTTGAGCTTTACAATAACATATGAGGACAACAGATAATAATCTTAGTAGGGAAATAATAATACTGATTAAAATATAAAATACATTCACTGGCTAACAGACAATACACTGAGGTTATAGAGCCTTGTGATTATCCAGCTAGTGATTATCTAACTGGGTTCCAATTCTATTTCTGCCTCATTTTAGCTATGTTATAATTTATTCAAAGTCTCTGTGCCTAGTTTCTTCATCCTTCAAAAGGGGATAATGATGATGCTTCTCTCCAAGGAGTGTGATGAGGCTGAATTAAGTTACTATAAGAAATAAATTCAGAACTATGATTGGAACTTAGTAAGTGCTATGTGCTTGCTTGCTATTAATAGTTTTAAATGTTATGTAAAGTAAATTGGCATTAGAATTTGCTGGTTATCTCTGAAACATTCAAACTGAAATGTTATTTTAGGACATATATATGCCTGAGCATATATACGTATTTTAAATATTTCTCAAGTGAAAACTTGAAGCCCATATTGTCAGTCAATAAATGAATGATGCATGCTTGCTAAGTCAGTTCAGTTGTGTCTGCCTTTTTCTGATCCTACAAACTGTAGCCCTTCAGGCTCCTCTGGCTGTGGAATTCTCCAGGCAAGAATACAGGAGTGGGGTTGCCATGCCCTCCTCCAGGGTATCTTCCCAACCCAGGGATGGAAACTGTGTCTCTTCTGTCTCCTGCATTGGCAGAGGGTTCTTTCATGCCACCTGGGAAGCCCCAAGTGAATGGTAAGAAGGGGTTAAGTGAAAGTGATATTTGCTTAATCGTGTCTGACTCTTTGTGACCACATGAACTGTAGCCCACCAGGCTCCTCTGTCCTTGGAATTCTCAAGGCAAGAATACTGGAGTGAGTTGCCATTCCCTTCTCCAGGGGATCTTCCCAACACAAGGATTGAACCTGGATCTCCCACATTGCAAGCAAATTCTTTACCATCTGAGTCACCAGGGAAGAGGGTAAGATCTGAGTATTTGCTAATGAGGAAAGAAAGAAGAAAAGAGATCAAGGAGTTGAGGTGTGGAGTGGAGTGAAGATTTAGGACAATTTAGCTACTTTGTTCGGAGAGGGCAATGGCACCCCACTCCAGTGCTCTTGCCTGGAGAATCCCATGGACGGAGGAGCCTGGTAGGCTGCAGTCCATGGAGTCACAAAGAGTGGGCCACAACTGAAGCGACTTAGCAGCAGCAGCAGCAGCTACTTTGTTACAATAAATCAGAGGTCAGGGAAGTTTTTTTTAATAAAACTTTATATATTTTTATAAAGCTAAATATATTTTAGAAAGCTGTATATATTTACTATCCTGATAGCAAATGTTTAAGGTTTTGTAGACCTGAAGGTCTCTGTCCCAAGTACACAATTCTGCCTCTATAACGAGAGAGCTGCCATTGACAATATGTAAATAAGTGAGCATGGTTATGTTTCCATAAAACTTTATTTGCAAAACCAGAGCAGTCTGACTGGACTTGCAGACTGTAGTATACTGGCCCTGTAGTAGATCACTGGGTGTTCACAACAGGGGTCAAGCCTTTTCCCTCTTCTCATTGCCCTTGACCAGGTGTTTTGAACACCTGCAGGGATTCTTGGGCATTTCCGGTTAGGAAGTTCAAGCAAATAGTCAAAAGTTATACAGAACCCTGAGAAGGAATTCAAACAGATACAAATATATCTGATAAAAATATGTCAGATCCTTGAAGGAAATATCAGATATCCACATAGATTATCTTCTATCACTTTTGAGTTTAGTAATGATAAATGGTAATCTAAGATTAAATTCCCTTACAAGACTGAGAAAGAATCAGATACAACTTCACTAAATGTCCAAGTAATATGATTCAATAATTATATATATAATTTACTAAAATCTTAAATATGCTATGATGATTATATATTTATTGTACAACCAGTTTGTATGTGTGTAATTTCCAAGTGTAGTTTGCAAAAGTCTAAACTTTATTACTCTGTGTTATTGCTTTCTTTGTTTACATATAATATATTTAGCTTCTTAGATGCCTCTTTGGCAACTATTAGACTACTTTTTCACAGACTATTCTGATATCTTAAATAGGATATATATTCTTTAAAATAATAGTCTTCATGTCATTTGTTCTATTCCATCTGTCTCTTGAAATCTGAAATTAGCTGCATAATTCAATATAGCAAATACTCCATCTAGCAAAGATTGTAGAGACAGTCAATGAAACTAAACTAGCTACATTAGACATGATGAGTAAAATGTTTTGAGAATCTGTAGCTCTCCTTTCCATGAACACAACTCAAGTGATTATGATTTGGCCTATTTTTTTTCTTCCTGAGTACAATGGAAGCATTCGTCAAAGTAGAGCTACCCTCACATTAACGGGAAAATGTTCACATAACATCAGGTGGAAAAGGGCCAGGGAAGACATTTTAGTCTTTGGGGAAGAGGCAAATATGTGAAGGCCAATTTTATTCCTTAAATGATGTTATCTGTGATATTATTACTATTAAGCATTTAGTGAGTGCCAACAACATAGATACTCAGAGGACCTCATCAGTGCTGATGGAAGTATTTTGTTATGAAAAATAACTCCTACTTAATGCATTGGTATATGACATTCTTCTTGACAAAAACAAAAAACAAGTGACTCGGGAAGTTCTCCCAAAGCTGATGCATTGCTAATGAGTTTCCTCCAGGATAAAACTGACCAAAAGTGTAATACCAGTAAAATACATTCAATGGCTGCATCTTTCATATTGCTTTCTTTCTTAGCGTTTCTCATTTCCCTTAGTCCATTTTTCTCATGTATGTGCAGGCACATATGCTCCATTTTTCTCTTTCTTTCATGTATTATTTCTCTTTCTCTTCACCTTCCATGTATTATCTGTGACCTGCTCCAAAGGAACTCTTAAACTTTATTCTCACCTACATTTACTCTTCTCATGTTCTTTTAGAATTCCTTAAATTTGGCAATACAGAAAGAAAAAAAATAATGTGATTAATATGGGGTTAGCTAGTTGAGAAGTGTTATCTCTGTTGACTCAATTCCAAATAAATATTCATCTTTTCTACTGAAATATGCAATACAAAGGGCCATTAAAAATCGTGTTGGGTTTATAATGTATACTTTTAGAAATTCATATTCTTTTAATATCGTTCTTCATATGTAGAATTATAGATATTTTTGACAAAGCACAATGAATATTTAGTTGTAATTTTTAGGTCAGAATACAAATGTATTACTCACAGTGATAATCAAACACATTAGAAACAAAGACCTATTTTTACTTACTGTATTCTGTCATAATCCAGTTGGGATCAAATTGTGTGCTGTTGTTTTTCTTCAAACACATGATGTAAGAATTATTTTTACATTACTTTCTTTTAACCTAAAAATCCTAGAAATATTCAAAATTTCCTCTCCCTTTTCCCTTTTGACCTTGGCACTCCATTTAAAAATCCTCATCTCTGTGACCCCTATCAACCCCTCAGTCAGTGACCGAGATGTCACAGAACTCACCAAAGCTGATCTCTTTTCTCTAAGGAGACAGCTGTTCATTTCTTACAATCTTTTGCCCCAAGCACTGACAACTAGAAAACTTGCTTCTAATGTGGTTACAAATGTGGATCCAGCTGGTGACTCCTTTTCAACAATGAAGGTTACTATGAGCCCCATGGTAGCAGTTAGAATGGAAACCACTCTCTTATGGTACTTTCAGCTCCATATGCTGGCCCTTCACCCCTTATTCTGGGCCCAGCCCTGGCCCTCAAGCCTATGCCTACCATCCAGGTTAGTACATGTCTGTATGAATGTTTATCTCTTTGTCTCACTCTCTCAGTCTGCTTCATATATACCAAGGTAGAAAATTGTTTAAAGTTACATTATTATTCAATTTTTTTCCCTAGGATTTCTGAGCTACTCAATTGCAGTTTATCTTAGGTTTCAGCTTACTTGTTTCACGCTGGAAAAAGCATTTGATGAGATCCCAATTCTCTAGTAAAATTTTAATAAATTCATTTACTATAATATTCAACATAAACGTACCTTCTAGCAAAATGAGTGAATAGCAATTGAAAGCAAGGTAATACAATTAAAGTTTTAACAAGTGTTTTACATTGCATAGTAAAAGATGTTTGCCTTTCATAAAATTTGAATAAAAATTAACGAGCTTAAACCAGCTTCAACTTAGCAATTAATGAGTCAATTTTTATTTTAGATCAGTTTACTTGTATCAAAAAATGCCATTATTTCATTTTCACATATATTTACCATCTTCTAATTTTTATTCTGTAATTCATCAAAATGGTAACTTTTGTAAATTCTTAGGGAAAAAAATTTTCTTCCTAGCTGAATTTTTTTATTATCAGAGAATCATGCAACTAGTCAAAACAGATTTAATTTTGTTTATTTAGAAACTATGATAATTATTACTTTTATTTGAAGAACCAGCAAAGGAAACTAAAAATGTGCCATATATTCTCCAGAATTGAAAAGGATGTTTTGAAAATGATGTTTTTTAAAATATAAATAATTGAAGCTGAAGTATTTAAAACTTTGCTTTACAGTTCAAATAACACAAATAAAAACAGTATAGACTATATAAATAAAGTTTTTTAATCATTAGACAAATAATTTTTGAAGTTCAAAATATCAAAGCTTAGTCACATTTATGCATTTTTCTTTTAGTTGGTTTCAAAGTGTTCAGTTCATTACATTATACATGAAAGAAATCTAGATATATATATATACATATACACATATAAAGTATATGGGCATACACATCAAAAGAGATACCACATTAATTTTATTTTCACTTTAAATATACATATTGAGAAAAAGAATGAAAGCAAATTCAGTTATCATTCTCAAAGCAATTTCAAAAGCTAACTAATTGAAATTTCTACCTATATGATTAGTGGAAATGAGAAAATGTAGTGGATGAAAACTTGAAATTGGTTTAATGTTATAATAGCAGACTATACTTCAGCAAAGGCAATTTAACCTCTATATTGTTAGAAATTTTTGATTTGTACTTTTCTTCCTTTTAAACTCCTAAACCAAAAGTTGTATGTGTTCTACTGTGGCTGAAAAAGGTAAGACAGTGTGTTCAAGACAGGTGCTGCTTGCAGCATTTATGTAAACACTTTAGCACATTTCTGACCCAGCATGACCTGGTCAAGTAGTTCATCCTACTACTAGTAAGGAAATAATAAGAAATGTGTCAGAGCCAAGTTCATTCAGATATAGCAAAATTCAGAACAGATTATGAAAATGTTAGCCACTGGTAATTGATCACAAAAATTGCTGAAGAAGTTGACCGACTGTGAAGGATATTGGCAGAATCATTTACTGCTGATAGACCTTGTTTAGACCCTTATTGAGATAAGACTTAATAGAATACTAGATGGCATAGAACTTTATCTTTTCTCTGCTAATGTTTGATGATATCACAAACTTCTGATTTTGCGACTTTAGTAACTGAGTCTTGCCATACATTGTCTCAATAGAAAAGTTAGGAACAAACTATGCTCCTGAAATAACATTTTTGTTTTCTTTTTTGACCTTTTGTGTCTTGGTTTGATTTGTTTGTTTTGTTTTGTTTACATTATATCTTGCTGGACTTTACAAATTCTTAACATGTTAGTGAATTTTGAAAGTATAGATCTCATTGAAAGAAATTCTGAAATACAAGTGATAGAACAGCCATTTTTAATTGTAAAGATGTTGAAGTCAAAATAATATTTTCACTTTTCCCTCCAAAATGAATACACAAACATTTATACATATATGTATGTATGCATATAGATGTATGCTAACACATATCTGTGTGTTATATACATATATGAAACTATATATATATATGGGTAACATATGTAACTATGCCTTAATCAGGCTGACAAATGTCATAAATAATTTGAAGCAAGGGTATTTTTCAATATTTACAGTAATAAGTAAAACCAAGTTAACACATATAGAAAGATATGAAGTTTCATATTTCTTTCATTTTTATTAATTAGAGAAGAAATATATGAAATGCCTAGAAAATTCAGAAAACTATCAATAGCAAATTTAGATCATAATACCAAATCCAATTTTATACTTTTTAGTATCTTGCCTTAGAGTCTATTTCAAAACTACATAAAGGGTTTTTTTTTTTTTTTTTTTTTTTTGCCAACAAAGGTCTGTCTAGTCAAACCTATGGTTTTTCCAGTAGTCATGTATGGATGGGAGAGTTGGACCATAAAGAAAACTGAGTGCTAAAGAACTGATGCTTTTGAACTGTGGTGTTGGAGAAGACTCTTGAGAGTCCTTGGAATGCAAAGATCAAACTAGTCAATCCTAAAGGAAATCAGTCCTGACTATTCATTTGAAGGACTATTGCTGAAGCTGAACCTCCAATACTTTGGTCAGTTCAGTTCAGTTCAGTCACTCAGACATGTCTGACTCTTTGCGACACCAAGAATTGCAGCACGCCAGGCCTCCTTGTCCATCACCAACTCCCGGAGTTCACCCAGACTCACATCCATCGAGTCGGTGATGCCATCAAGCCATCTCATCCTGTGTCATCCCCTTCTCCTCCTGTCCCCAATCCCTCCCAGCATCAAAGTCTTTTCCAGTGAGTCAACTCTTCGCATGAGGTGGCCAAAGTTTTGGAGGTTCAGCTTTAACATCATTCCTTCCAAAGAAATCCCAGGGTTGATCTCCTTCAGAATGGACTAATTGGATGTTCTTGCAGTCCAAGGGACTCTCAAGAGTCTTCTCCAACACCACAGTTCAAAAGCATCAATTCTTCGGCGCTCAGCCTTCTTCATAGTCCAACTCTCACATCCATACATGACTACTGGAAAAACCATAGCCTTGACTAGACAGACCTTAGTTGGCAAAGTAATATCTCTGCTTTAAATATGCTATCTAGGCTGATCATAACTTTTCTTCCAAGGAGTAAGCGTCTTTTAATTTCATGGCTGCAGTCACCACCTGCAGTGATTTTGGAGCCCAAAAAATAAAGTCTGACACTGTTTCCACTGTTTCCCCATCTATTTGCCATGAAGTGATGGGACCAGATGCCATGATCTTTGTTTTCTGAATGTTGAGCTTTAAGCCAACTTTTTCACTCTCCTCTTTCACTTTCATCAAGAGGCTCTTTAGTTCTTCTTCACTTTCTGCCATAAGGGTGGTGGTCATCTGCATATCTGAGGTTACTGATATTTCTCCTGGCAATCTTGATTCCAGCTTGTGTTTCTTCCAGTCCAGTGTTTCTCATGATGTACCCTGCATAGAAGTTAAATAAGCAGGGTGACAATATACAGCCTTGATGTACTCCTTTTCCTATTTGGAACCAGTCTTTTGTTCCATGTCCAGTTCTAACTGTTGCTTCCTAACCTGCATACAGATTTCTCAAGAGGCAGGTCAGGTGATCTGGTATTCCCATCTCTTTCAGAATTTTCCACAGTTTATTGTGATCTACACAGTTAAAGGCTTTGGCATCGTCAATAAAGCAGAATACTTTGGTCACCTGATATGAAAAACTGACCTATTGGAAAAGACACTGATGCTGGAAAAGACTGAACACAGGAGAAGGGGACGAAAGAGGATAAGATTGTTAGATGGCATCACCAACTCAATGGACATAAGTCTGAGCAAGTTCCGGGAGTTGGTGATGGACAGGGAAGCCTGGCGTGCTGCAGTCCATGAAGTTGCAGAGTCGGAGACGACTGAGTGACTGAACTGAACTGAAATGAAAATATTTTTGCAAATTTGAGTTACTATAGTACATAGTTTTGTCTCCTTTCACTTTCACTTTCTTTCACTTTGATGCACTATGTCCAAGCTTATTATTAACAGGTTTGAGTAGCTATTGCCAAAGACAAACCACAGGAAGGACTACATGCATTTCAGGCCAGACACCTGATTTATAGAAAATGGAACCAATATAAAATTAGTCTTGAACCTCACCAGACAGTTAATTCATTTCCCCAAGGAAAATTTCTGGGTATTGGTAACCACAAATGAAATGCTCTAGGAAAAATTCAAGGAATTGATAAACCCTAAACATACATATGATCTCTCATTTATTATTTTTGATCTCAAAAAATTCAAAGAAAATTTCAAGTTGTGACTAAAAGCATTAACCAAAACCTAAACTTTTTTGGACTTCCCTGATGGCTCAGACGGTAAAGCGTCCGTCTACAATGCGGGAGACCTGGGTTCGATCCCTGGGTTGGAAAGATCCCCTGGAGAAGGAAATGGCAATCCACTCCAGGACTATTGCCTGGAAAATCCCATGGACAAAGGAGCCAGGTAGGCTACAGTCCATGGAGTCGCAAAGAGTCGGACATGACTGAGCGACTTCACTAAACTTTTATCACTTGTGGTAAATACACATAACATACAATTTACCATCTTAACCATTTGAAAGTATATAGTTCAGTAGTCTTAAGTATATTTACATTGTTGTGCAGTCAATCTCCAGAACTTTTTCATTTTACAAAACTGTATTTCTATATCCTTTAAACAACAACTCCCCATTTCTTCTGTCCCAGCCCCTGCCAGTCACCATTCTGCTTTTTGTCTTTATGAGTTTGACTAGCTTTTATAAGTGGAGTCGAACAGCATTTGTCTTTTTTGTGACTGGCTTATTTCACTTAGCATAATGTCCTCATTTCATCCATGTTGTAATTGCATCAGATTTTTCTTTTTAAGGCTAAATAATATTCCAATGTATGTATAGACTGCATTTTATCTATTCATCTGTCAGTGGATGAACATAGGCAGTCAACTAGGACTGTCTCAAGCAAACCAGGCTATATCCTCACTGATAAGTGTCCTGGCATCCTCATTGCCTGATATAGTGCCTAATCCACAATAACTACTCATTTTTTGATAAATTGATAAGCAAATGATTCAGTCAAAGCTCTGTATCACTGAATATCCTATTTTATAAAATATACTTTTTCTTTTAGATGCTAGAAGTATCAAACTAATCCAGACCTAGCCCTCTTTCACTCCCATACATAATCCCCATGGGTACTCTTAAGCTCATCTTACCTCCTATACATCCCTCATCTTTGTTCTCCTTCCCTATCCACACCATGACTTAGTTTGGATCTTTATTATCTTTGAGATGTGCTAACTGAATAGAGACCTATAAAATTCATCATTCATTCACATTACTGCAGTATGATTTTCCCAAAAATAGTAATCTGATTACAGCATTCCTCTCTTAAATAGCCTTTAAATTTTTACACCTAAGAAATGAAGATCATGAAAATAAAACACCCATGTGGTCTCACATCAACCAAATTTTCCAGTATCCTCCACTTCCTACGACTCTCTCCATGTACACTGTTTAAGCCACCCCCAAATTATAATGTGCCACACTTTCTCACTTCCGTCCCTTTAAACTGCAGTTCTCTCTGCCTGAATGCCCTTCTCCCAACTACTCCAACTTCCCACCTCTCCACATCACTCATTCCATCCCCTTCTCCCAGACTCACCTTGGAACAAATCACCTCAATTTCCTTCTCACTCCCACGGTCCTAAAACAAATGAGTGAGAGACAAGGCTAGAAATGTGGCAATGATTTAGTGGACTATTAATACTTAACTCTGGATTTCAGTGAAATTTAAGGCTGTAAAGAACCCTACTAGGTCATCTAGGCCATTTCTCTTCTTCATCAAAGACTGCACCTTCACAGCTAACTAAAATAAATATGTAAATAAATTATACAACCTAAAGGAGCATGTTCATTTTGTAAACCATTCTCAGGAGCTCTTAATGATGTGTAATGAATCTGTTTGCTAAATTATTGTTAAAATTCCATAAATTTTTCATCCAGAGATTTAAACTTATCTCCTCCTTTTAATTCATGGAGAGGCTTGAAACGGGCACTGTATATTTTTAACTTGAGGATTTAAATAACTTCGAAGTTCTTGCCTCCAAGTTGAATAATTCCAGATCTTTTAACCTTTTCTTGTAGGTCTTACTTTACAACCAATTCATTATCTTTGTGGCTGTCCTCTGAACCCTCTCCAAGTTTTCACATTCCTTTTAAGATTGGGAGTCTTCTACAAGCTGCAGAATTCCAGGAAGGGTTTGACAAGTTGTCCATTCATTAAGAAGATTACCTCATAGTTCTTACATACTATTTTGTAACATAGCATTAATTTTGCCTTTCCAACTGTGATGTTTATACTGCTGATTGTGTCAGATTCTTCTTCATACCTTATTTTTTCCCATTGTTCCCAAATTTAAGCAGTTAAATCTTTTTGTTTGTTTTTATTGAAGTATAGCTGATTTACAGTTTATGTTAGTTTCAGGTATACAGCAAAATGCTTCATATATATATGCACATATATACATTTATGTATATTTGTTATATGTATATTCTTTTTCAGATTCTTTTCCCTTATAGGTTGTCACAAAATATTGACTATAGTTTCCTGTGCCAAACAGTAGTTACTTATTGATTATCTATCTACTTTATATATGGTAGTGGGTGTTAGTCACTCAGTCTAACTGTTTGTGACCCCATGGACTGTAGCCCACCATGCTCCTCTGTCCATGGAATTCTCCAGGCAAGAATACTGGAGTGGGTTCCCAGTTCCTTCTCAGGGGGATCTTCCCAACCCAGGGATTGAACCCAGCTCTCCTGCATTGCAGGCAGATTTTTTAGCAACTGAGCCACCAGGGTAGCCCATATAGTGATGTGCATATGTTAATCCCAAAGTTCTAATTCATCCCTCTTCCCACCCTTTCTTGTTCTTCTTTCACTTCCATCTTCTTCATCTGTTCTCAATAAAATTTGTTTCAATGAAGCTATAATCAATTTATATCTATTTTTATGTTTGATAAAGTAATATTGAATTTGAAATCTGTCTTCCAAACTTGCCATTTTTAAGTCATTGTTAGTCACTTATTAATTGGGATAATGGACTAATTTAAAATAACAAAAAAAAATTGTACCAGACATTTCATATAGATTACCTCACTTAAAAGTAATGTCAATAGTAGTATTTTTAAAATAAGGAGTTTTATAGTATTCATATTTAATTAGTTATCTTTGCAATGATCTCGTGAGTTACTAGTTTTCATCACCAGGTTACATAAAGGAAAATAAAGGTGCTGAGAGTTAGTTTTACCATTGTCTTGGACAAAAGGGCCAGAAGCATGCTAATGCTTGATTCAAGCATGATTCAACCATGATTTATAATTTACCCCAGACTCTACATTCCTACACAACCACCTAGGCATCCAGAAAACCAAAATCTACTTAGTATTGAAGTTTTGAGGATAAAAAGGTACTTCTTTTTCTTTAGGATCTTAAAGTTCCAGCATTAATGGAGAATGGATTTGGATCTCTGGTTGCCCTGGGGGTGGGGGGTAGGGAACTGTGGAGAGAGATAAGTGAGGGGAGAGACAACAGACTGAACACTTCTGTCTGCGAAAGGAATTATTGCACTGCTAGAGGAAAGCTCTGTTCCAGACCTTATTAGCAGAAGGAAGCAAAAGTGATGCCTTACTTTGATAAGATAAGCCAAAGCTTACAAGGATAAGCTGATAACCAGGACAGCTTTAAAATTCCCTGAAGCTTCTATGTTCTTTTGTGAGACTAGGAACTATATTAAGGTTGCATTAAAATAAGCATTTTCTAAAGTTTGCTAGTTAATTAGATAGGTAATTCATTTTTTAATGATATTTCCATTAAGGTTAACATATAAGATGGTGGCAATTATTGTTAGATTTAATTTTCTAAAAGGTATATTTTATATAAAAATTTAATAGAGTAGAACAATCATATAATCTCTGTAATACTAACGGGATACCCTAGGAGTTAATCTAAATGTTGGAAGTATGTACTGAACCAGCCCTGAATTTCCCTTGTTGCACAGCAGAAAATGCAAGCTTAGACTTTCAGAACAAAATATAATAAGCCTTTAAATTCACTTCAGATCAAGGAACATTTTCTGAACAGCAATTAAATGAAAGACAGTCTGTTAACAGCTAGCCTTACTCAGGAGCAGAAATTATCAAAAATTTTTCTTTAATTCCATCAGTTTAATGGGAACCATAAAGGAAGCAGAATGCTACTCTTGTTCTGCTGATAAATACAAATTAAGTGAACAGGTTCAGAAGGCTTATATATGTGAAAACACCTCTAACTCTATTGTAATTCTTTGATATATTCTTATTTGTTATTAATAAATGCCATGTTCAATGTTTTTAAGTTATCATAAGACCTTCAGACCTTTTCTTCAGATAATAGCTATAAGGATAGTAATTTTGTCAAGTAATTTTGTCAGTTTCTCTTAGCACTTAAGTTTTACTCTCTGGTTTAAAATATTATGATCAGTTTCTCAAAACCTCATTGACCAAGTACAGACAATCTTGTTGATTTCTAAAAACAATTTATAATACTGAAATTCTATTTTTTAATCAGCTCATGTATTCTGAACAGTTTGTAGATTCTGTTCTAATTCTAAAATTTACACATATAAATCTGAAAAATGTTAAGAATATTGCCTCCTATAATTAGTGGCAGTATTTTTATTTGTAGCACTATGACTTTGCTTCTAAACAAAAATATTTGTCAAAATACTAGCTACATTTTTATGACAGTGTATTCTCTCCTCTACCCTTTAAACTCCATATATCCAGACATATGCTCTGAATCCAATCAATCAATAGAAATATAATAAGCATGGAAGTATGCAGGACACTGTGCTCAGTACTGAGCCCAGCTATTAAGGTTGCTTTTCAGATGTATAAGGAATAATCCACTAGGTGACTATCTGTGGTCTCCATTATGAAACTTTGTCTTGACGCCTGATGGGATGAGTACTTGATTAAATAAACCACAATTCTTTCCACTTTTCCTTCTAAAGCTGGGTATTATCAACCTTAATTTTGAATCTGTCTTTAGTATAGCAAATGGTGCTTTTTTCTTATTACAAATTTCATTTATGATAGAAGTTATCCTCTAACAATCTTGTTAATTATATGAAAAGCAAAAAAATCTAAAATTTTTCTGTTGATTTCTTCATTTCTTCCTGCATCAATAAATGGTGACAAAAAAAAAAATGGTGACAAAACTTAGTCAATATATCTCATAGTTTTAATTCTTGATTTTAAAAAAGCTATATCTCTAATTTGAAATTACTTGATTTTTGTATAGGGAAGAACACTGTTGTATCTTATAGTTGTCTACTCATTTGGTAATGGTTTATTTGGATCCAGGTACAAATGGAAAGAATTATCCTATTTATTATTCTCAAATCTTGAAAAAAGTTCCTCTCTCTTCAAATTCTTAGGGAAATTATTTTTACCCCATTGGTAATCACAGAAATGAAAATTTAAATAATAATGATGTAATAATAATTTCTGCCTGCAATGCGGGAGACCTGGGTTCAAGCCCTGGGTTGGGAAGATCTTCTGGAGAAGGAAATGGCTATCCACTACAGTTTTCTTGCCTGGAGAATCCCATAGACAGAAGAGCCTGGTAGGCTACAGTCGATGGGGTCACAAGAGTCGGACACAACTTAGGAACTAAGCCGCCATTAAATTTTAAATTATTTAAAACAGTCTATGTTCGATACAGGATACAGGATGCTTGGGGCTGGTGCACAGGGATGATCCAGAGAGATGATATGGGGTGGGAGGTGGGAGGGAAGTTCAGGATTGAGAACTCATGTACACCTGTGGCAGATTCATGTCAATGTATGGCAAAACCAATACAGTATTGTAAAGCAAAATAAAGTAAAAATAAAAATTAAAAAAATAATAATAATACCTAACATAGGAAAAAAATAAGCAATGGAATTGGCATAATAGAATTACTTAAGAGGCAGTAAAGATACCTTTAAAGTTTGTGAAGTGAAGTAAAGCAAGAAAGAAAGGTATTTAATCTCAACTTGCTAATACAAATATTAAAAATCGTGATTCTTATTGCTACTCATAACACTGCTTCACAATTTGAAGAATAAAATAAGTCCAGTCCATATGTGGTTGCTGTAAGGAAAGGCTCAGTTCAGTTCAGTCTCTCAGTGGTGTCTGACTCCTTGAGACCCCATCAGTTCAGTTCAGTTCAGTCACTCAGTCGTGTCCAACTCTTTGCAACCCCATGAATTGCAGCACGCCAGGTCTTCCTGTCCATCACCAACTGCCGGAGTTCACTCAGACTCATGTCCATCGAGTCAGTGATGCCATCCAGCCATCTCATCCTCTGTTGTCCCCTTCTGCTCCTGCCCCCAATCCCTCCCAGCATCAGAGTCTTTTCCAATGAGTCAACTCTTCACATGAGGTGGCCAAAGTACTGGAGTTTCAGCTTTAGCATCATTCCTTCCAAAGAAATCTCGGGCTGATCTCCTTCAGAATGGACTGAACTGAACCGAACTGATGGGGTCTCGAGTCAGACACCACTGAGCGACTGAACTGAACTGAGCCTTTCCTTACAGCAACCACATATGAACCAAGAGACTTAAAATTATCTTTGTAAATTGATGCAGAATGTACTCTAAAGACTTTCTAAAGACATTACCAGAAATGCCTCCATATTGCATACCATATTATTGTGAATAATGTTAAAATATCAAAATGAATTTCAGCATTCAACAGTTAGGAACTGGTTAAATACTTTAGGTGCAGCAACCTAATTTTTTTTGTTTTTTAGCAGATCAGAACCAATATATATGGAAATACACCAAATTAGAAGCTGTTTATTTCTCTATGATTTGATTACTGAGGATTTCTTTTTTTTTTTCCTTTTACTTACTTTAATTAACACTCATATACAAAAAACCTTCTCACTCTTAGCTCTACCTAGCTGCTTATTGTTTTTCAGTCACACAGTCCTGTCCAGCTGTTTGTGGCCCCATGGACTGTAGCTCACCAGGCTCCTCTGTCCATGGGATTTCTCAGCAAGAATAATGGAGTCAGTTGCCATTTCCTTCTGGAGGGGATCTTTCTTTCTCAGAGACCAAACCCACCTCTCCTGCATTGCAGGCAGATTCTTTACTGCTAGGTCACCAGGAAACTCAATTAGTTCAGTTCAGTGCAGTCGCTCAGTCATGTCCGACTCTTTGTTACCCTATGGATTGCAGCATGCCAGGCTTTCCTGTCTATCACCAACTCCCAGAGCTTGCTCAAATTCATGCACATCAAGCCAGTGATGCCACCCAACATCTCATCCTCCATCATTCCCTTCTCTTCCTGTCTTCAATCTTTTGCAGCATCAGGGTCTTTTCAAATGAGTCAGTTCTTTGCATCAGGTGGCCAAAATGTTGGTTTCAGCTTCAGCATCAGTCCTTCCAATGAATATTCAGGACTGATTTCCTTTAGGATGGACTGGTTTGATCTCTTTTCAGTCCAAGGGACTCTCAAGAGTCTTCTCCAATACCACAGTTCAAAAGCATCAATTCTTCAGTGCTCAGCTTTCTTTATAGTCCAACTCTCACATCCATATGTGTTCAGTTCAGTTCAGTCGCTCAGTCGTGTCCAACTCTTTGCGACCCCATGAATCACAGCACGCCAGGCCTCCCTGTCCATCACCAACTCACGGAGTTCACTCAGACTCATGTCCATCGAGTCCGTGATGCCATCCAGCCATCTCATCCTCTGTCGTCCCCTTCTCTTCCTGCCCCCAATCCCTCCCAGCATCAGAGTCTTTTCCAATGAGTCAACACTTCGCATGAGGTGGCCAAAGTACTGGAGTTTCACCTTCAGCATGATTCCTTCCAAAGAAATCCCAGGGCTGATCTCCTTTAGAATGGACTGGTTGGATCTCCTTGCAGTCCAAGGGACTCTCAAGAGTCTTCTCCAGAACCACAGTTCAAACGCATCAATTCTTCTGTGCTCAGCCTTCTTCACAGTCCAACTTTCACATCCATACATGACTACTGGAAAAACCATAGCCTTGACTAGATGGACCTTAGTAGGCAAAGTAATATCTCTGCTTTTGAATATGCTATCTAGGTTAATCATAACTTTTCTTTCAAGGAGTAAGCGTCTTTTAATTTCATGGCTGCAGTCACCATCTGCAGTGATTTTGGAGCCCCCCAAAAATAAACTCTGACACTGTTTCCACTGTTTCACCATCTATTTCCCATGAAGTGATGGGACTGGATGCCACGATCTTTGTTTTCTGAATGTTGAGCTTTAAGCCAACTTTTTCACTCTCCACTTTCACTTTCATCAAGAGGCTTTTTAGCTCCTCTTCACTTTCTACCATAAGGGTGGTATCATCTGCATATCTGAGGTTATTGATATTTCTCCCAGCAATCTTGATTCCAGCTTGTGCTTCTTCCAGGCAAGCGTTTCTCATGATGTACTCTGCATAGAAGTTAAATAAGCAGGGTGACAATATACAGCCTTGACGTACTCCTTTTCCTATTTGGAACCAGTCTGTTGTTCCATGTCCAGTTCTGACTGTTGCTTCCTGACCTCCATACAGATTTCTCAAGAGGCAGGTCAGGTGATCTGGTATTCCCATCTCTTTCAGAGTTTTCCACAGTTATTGTGATCCACATAGTCAAAGGCTTTGGTATAGTCAATCAAGCAGAAATAGATGTTTTTCTGGAACTCTCTTGCTTTTTCCATGATCCAGCGGATGGTGGCAATTTGATCTCTGGTTCCTCTGCCTCTTCTAAATCCAGTTTGAACATCAGGAAGCTCACGGTTCACGTATTGCTGAAGTCTGGCTTTGAGAATTTTGAGCATTACTTTACTAGCATGTGAGATGAGTGCAATTGTGTGGTAGTTTGAGCATTCTTTGGCATTGCCTTTCTTTGGGGTTGGAATGAAAACTAACCTTTTCCAGTCCGGTGGCCACTGCTGAGTTTTCCATATTTGCTGGCATATTGAGTGCAGCA
Source organism: Ovis canadensis (assembly GCF_042477335.2). Taxonomy (NCBI): domain Eukaryota; kingdom Metazoa; phylum Chordata; class Mammalia; order Artiodactyla; family Bovidae; genus Ovis; species Ovis canadensis. The sequence goes on from NC_091260.1 coordinate 40,161,956, forward strand.
TTTTAGCAGCATCATTTTTAGGATTTGAAATAGCTCAACTGGAATTCAGTCACCCCCACTAGATTTGTTCGTAGTAATGCTTCCTAAAGCCAACTTGACTTTGCATTCCAGGGTGTCTAGCTCTAGGTGAGTGATCACACCATCATGATTATCTGGGTCATGAAGATCTTTGGACACTCAATACCTAGCTATATTCCCAGTTACCTTCTACTCTTCTTTTAATTTTATTCTCTTTATTACCTCCTCTATGAAGATCCAGCTTCCCAAATAGTGAATCCTGTACTTGATAGATATCCCTAATAGTTCCTGACTTCCAATATTTTCTATATTCTTATAATTATTTAAATGAATATTTATTCTTCAGATAGACCACTTTTCTTATAGTAAAGACTATTTTCACTTTTGTATCTCTATCACTTTATACATGTCTTACAGTGTCTTGAATATGAATACACTAGGCATAACATCATTTTCAATAAGGATAAACTATCAAGAGTAAAAATCTTGTCAAAATGGAGTTAAGAATGTAATTTTAAAGATACTTGCTTATAAAATGAGCTTACCTGGTAGCTCAGCTAATAAAGAACCTGCCTGCAATGTGGGAGACCCCGGTTCGATTCCTGAACCAGAAAGATCTGCTGGAGAAGGGATAGGGTACTAACTCCAGTATTCTTGGGCTTTCCTGGTGGCTCAGCTGGTAAAGAATCCACCTGCAATGTGGGAGACCTGGGTTAATAAATCTTTTAAACAACTCTATTAACTTACAGTTTTAAACATAATTATTCTACACTCATTCCTAGGGGTGGTAATAACACCAACTATGTTTCTACCCCATGACATTTGCTATTTTTTGAAAACCTACCATAGGCTAAAAGCTTTGCTAATTGCTTTATACACATTATCTCTAAATCTTAAAGGAATCTTCCAAAGTTATTGTTGTTCTTATTGTTATTTACATTTCACATTTGAGGAAAAAGCAATTAAATGTTTCATTCATTAAATATTAATGAATTTTTCCAGAGTCAAAAGCTATCGTAATAGAACTAAGATTCAGTCTCAACTCTGTTGCTCTTTCAAATACAACACAATTTTCTCTAGAATAGCATAAGAAAAGTTGCTGCCCTAAGCTTCCATAAACTAAGTGGGACTTATGATTCTAGCTTTGCTTTCAGGAAAATGATATAAATAACATCTTGATATTAAATTATTTGATCAATTTACATAATTAGGATAACTTGGAAATTACATCAGAGTGTTTTGAATTGAAAAAGAAACTCCAATAATAATATTTAATATATTATCATAAAGGTTTTATTACAAATTTGCTAGTCAATTTAAGGACTCAGGGATCGAACCCAGGTCTCCCGCATTGTAAGCAAGACACTTTACCGTCTGAGCCACCAGGGAAGTCCAAAGAACAAATGTGAGTTCCTAAATAGTTGGAAAATGTGTCTTTATAGTAAAACAGTGCAGAAATTATGAGCAAAACTTAGATGACTCGAGATCATAAGAAACTATAATTCTATATTTTTTTCCACTCAACCCATATGGTTGCCTAACCCTATGCTGTGTGTGCTTAGTCATTCAGTCATGTCTGACTTTTTGTGACCCTATAGGCTATAGCCCACCAGGCTTCTCTGTCCATGGGCTTCTCCAGGCAAGAATACTGGAGTGGGTTGCCATTTTCTTCTCCAAGGGATCTTCCCAGCCCAGGAATCAAACCCAGATCTCCTACATTGCAGGTAGATTCTTTACCCTTTGTGCTACCAGGGAAGCCACACCCAACCCTTTTCATCCTATTTATACTGTTTATATGTAATCATAAACTATATGATAATTCCACTTAGTTACAATTATTAACAGGGAAGAAAATTTATCTCAGTGTCAAACTTTAAAAGATGAATTTTGCTCTCCAATCAAAAAAATCTCTTCATAATTTTAAGACAATGCCGTACAACTTTTGTATCATATTTCACTTTAAGGAAATTAAAATGCTCAGACAATGAACAATACTATTCTTTAGTAGATGCCCATAATCATTTCATTTTTTCATAATTTCTAAATAGTTAAATATTTACAGTTTCACGGTTTTCACTAGTTTCAAGGCACTGGTCAAATGCTTTACTTTTGGAAGTCCAGATAATTTCAATCTTGAAACATCAAGTGCCTGTTCCAGTATAAACAAAGATACTGTTGTTATGAGGCTGCTCTTTCTCCCCTTCTGGGTTGGGGTTTCCTACAGAGAAGCTATATGTTAAAGATGTGTAATTGCCAAAGTTAAAAATGACATAGTATTTTTCCATTGCATAAAGTGAATTTCAATTCAGATTTACTTGTAAGTACTAACTTTTTCTATTACAACTGTATTTAATTTTGGGGGGAGTGATAGCATTTTCAAAACCTAGAAAAATACTCCACAGCTAAACATCCATAACGCTTCTATGATAGACAGAATTTTCAAACATTCACATGGATTATTACTTAAAATGATAATTATCTTCTCCCTCCACATCAAAGTTTATATAGACTGGATAAAACACAGTCAAGAGGATCTTTTTCCCTGTTAATAGAGATTACATGACATCTTAGTTTTACTGCTAGAAAATAAAAGCAGTTTGCAATGTATCCAGAATTGCGTTTCCTTTTACCCTCACAGAGCACTTAAGTGTCATGTTAAGCCTGAGGCAGATCTGTCTAGAATTGTGTTTACTGTATTCCTTTCAAAATGCAGCACAGAATCTTATCACTTATCAGTGCATAAAGTCTAACAGATTGCAGACTCAAATTTCCCCTTCCAGGCAATGTTGGGTTTCACTATTGTTTGCCATGACAAAGGTTTTCATGAATTCTACAGCTTGGATTTCTGCCTTGTTTTCCTTAGCATAACCCTCTAGGCAACCAATCAGCATTTTTCAACTTCTAGAAATGGTTCAAAATGTTACTACAAAAAAAAGCTGCACTTAAGAATTCTGTGCCTTGCTTTGGACTCCTTTTTTCAAAAAAGTTATACTGGGTAGTTTCAGTTGTATTGAAGAGAAGCAGCAATTAAACATTGTCTGCAGATGATGCTACTGTAAATGAGGTTGACTGAATTTGGTGAAAGCAAATATGGTCACAATTCACATTCCGGCTGCAATTCTGAAAGTATAGGTGGAGGAAATTATCTTGGCTAAGTACAAACTTAGCTATGTAGACTTTTTTTTTTTTTTTTTAAATATCAGAGACATCTAAGCATGACTACTTTCATATAATTTAGAGACACTTTAGAGATGATCAGCTGTGGATCTGAAGAGTTTCTTAGAGTCAGAACAAATAATTTTTATCCTACTCATTAGAGAATCAGTTCCAACTTTTAGATACAATTCAAATCAAATTAGTTTACATGAGCAGAGTACTTTCTGTTGACTAAATTGTATTTTCAGTTTATTCACATATTGCATGTAAGTTTTACCAAGCTCAGGGGATATGATTACTTAGTTATTTCTCTTATCTATTTCCTCCATGCTGCTCCTCTCCATTACCTTATGTGAGGGACTTGCAGTTTCTTGCCTGGCACTTAACATAGTCGCTTTCTCTTCTAAATCATCTCCACAGTGCTCTAAGAGCGTGCCTTATAAATCTCTAATCTGATCATATCATTTCCATCTTAAAATCCTTCAATGACACACAGTCTCCTACACTATAAAATCCAAACTTCCTAGGAAGACCTTATATGATTTTCATGGTCTGACTTTGCCAATGTTTATACATTTCCCTCCCACAATGCCTCGTTAACTGTTCTGCCACTCCAAAACAAGTAAGTACTCAGTTCTCCAATCACATTAACTCATTTTTCCTTATTCAATTCTTTTTGTGTTACATATGCTACTGTTCTATACAGACACCAAAAACAAGACCGGGAGCTGACTGTGGCTCAGATCATGAACTCCCTGTTGCCAAATTCAGACTTAAACTGAAGAAAGTGGGGTAAACCACTAGACCATTCAGGTATGAACTAAATAAAATCTCTTATGATTATAAGGTGGAAGTGAGAAATAGATTTTAGGAACTAGATCTGATAGACAGAGTGCCTGATGAACTATGGATGGAAATTCGTGACATCGTACAGGAGACAGGGATCAAGACCATCTCCATGGACAAGAAATGCAAAAAAGCAAAACGGCTGACTGAGGAGGCCTTACAAATAGCTATGAAAAGAAGAGAAGTGAAAAACAAAGGAGAAAAGGAGAGATATTCCCATTTAAATGCAGAGTTCCAAAGAATAGCAAGGAGAGATAAGAAAGGCTTCCTCAGCAATCAATGCAAAGAAATAGAGGAAAACAACAGAATGAGAAAACTAGAGATCTCTTCTGTGAAAGTGCTGCACTCAATATGCCAGCAAATTTGGAAAAGTCAGCAGTGGCCACAGGACTGGAAAACGTCAGTTTTCATTTCAGTCCCAAAGAAAGGCAATGTCAAGGAATGCTCAAACTACCGCACAATTGAACTCTTCTCATATGCTAGTAAAATAATGCTCAAAATTCTCCAAGCCAGGCTTCGGCAATACGTGAACTGTGAACTTCCAGATGTTCAAGCCGGTTTCAGAAAAGGCAGAGGAACAAGAGATTAAATTGCCAATCTGCTGGATCATGGAAAAAGCAAGAGAGTTCCAGAAAAACATCTATTTCTGCTTGATTGACTATGCCAAAGCCTTTGACTATGTGGATCACAATAAACTGTGGAAAATTCTGAAAGAGAAGAGCATACCAGACCACCTAATCTGCCCCTTGAGAACTCTGTATGCAGGTCAGGAAGCAACAGTTAGAACTGGACATGGAACAACAGACTGGTTTCCAATAGGAAAAGGAGTACGTCAAGGCTGTATATTGTCACCCTGCTTATTTAACTTCTATGCAGAGTACATCATGAGAAACGCTGGACTGGAAGAAACACAAGCTGGAATCAAGATTGCTGAAAGAAATATCAATAACCTCAGATATGCAGATGACACCACCCTTATGGCAGAAAGTAAAGAGGAGCTAAAAAGCTTCCTGATGAAAGTGAAAGTGGAGAGTGAAAAAGTTGGCTTAAAGCTCAACATTCAGAAAATGAAGATCATGGCATCTGGTCCCATCACTTCATCAGAAATAGATGGGGAAACAGTAGAAACAGTGTCAGATGTTATTTTTGGGGGGCTCCAAAATCACTGCAGATGGTGACTGCAGCCATGAAATTAAAAGACGCTTGCTCCTTGGAAGAAAAGTTATGACCAACCTAGATAATATATTGAAAAGCAGAGACATTACTTTGCCAACTAAGGTCCGTCTAGTCAAGGCTTTGGTTTTTCCTGTGGTCATGTATGGATGTGAGAGTTGGACTGTGAAGAAGGCTGAGTGCCAGAGAATTGATGCTTTTAAACTGTGGTGTTGGAGAAGACTCTTGAGAGTCCCTTGGACTGCAAGGAAATCCAAGCAGTCCATTCTGAAGGAGATCAACCCTGGGATTTCTTTGGAACTTCAGTTTAGTTCAGTCACTCAGTCGTGTCCCACTATTTGTGACCCCATGAATCGCAGCACGCCAGGCCTCCCTGTCCATCACCATCTCCCGGAGTTCACTCAGATTCACGTCCATCGAGTCGGTGATTCCATCCAGCCATCTTATCCTTGGTCGTCCCCTTCTCCTCCTGCCCCCAATCCCTCCCAGCAACAGAGTCTTTTCCAATGAGTCAACTCTTCGCATGAGGTGGCCAAAGTACTGGAGTTTCAGCTTTAGCATCATTCCTTCCAAAGAAATCCCAGCGGTGATCTCCTTTAGAATGGACTGGTTGGATCTCCTTGCAGTCCAATGGACTCTCAAGAGTCTTCTCCAACACCACAGTTCAAAAGCATCAATTTTTCAGTGTTCAGCCTTCTTCACAGTCCAACTCTCACATCCATACATGACTACTGGAAAAACCATAGCCTTGACTAGACGGACCTTAGTCGGCAAAGTAATGTCTCTGCTTTTGAATATACTATCTAGGTTGGTCATAACTTTTCTTCCAAGGAGTAAGCGTCTTTTAATTTCATGGCTGCAGTCACCATCTGCAGTGATTTTGGAGCCCCCCAAAATAAAGTAATGACACTGTTTCCACTGTTTCCCCATCTATTTCCCATGATGTAATGGGACCAGATGCCATGATCTTCGTTTTCTGAATGTTGAGCTTTAAGCCAAGTTTTTCGCTCTCCTCTTTCACTTTCATCAAGAGAATTTTTAGCTCCTCTTTACTTTCTGCCATAAGGGTGGTGTCATCCTCATATCTGAGGTTATTGATATTTCTCCCGGCAATTGGAAGGAATGATGCTAAAGCTGAGGCTCCATTACTTTGGCCACCTCATGCGAAGAGTTGACTCATTGGAAAAGACTGATGCTGGGAGGTATTGGGGGCAGGAGGAGAAGGGGATGACCAAGGATGAGATGGCTGGATGGCATCAGGGACTCGATGGACGTGAGTCTGAGTGAACTCTGGGAGATGGTGATGGACAGGGAGGCCTGGCATGCTGTGATTCATGTGGTCACAAAGAGTTGGACACAACTGAGTGACTGAACTGAACTGAGAGATCTCTTCAAGAAAATTAGAGATACCAAGGGAACATGCAAAGATACATGCAAAGATGGGCTCAATAAAGGACAGAAATGGTATGGACCTAACAGAAGCAGAAGATATTAAGAGGAGGTGGAAAGAATACACAGAAGAACTGTACAGAAAAGAGCTTCATGACCAAGATAATCACGATGGTGTGATCACTCACCTAAGCCAGACATCCTGCAACGTGAAGTCAAGTGGGCCTTAGAAAGCATTGCTATGAACAAAGCTAGTGGAGGCAATGGAATTCCAAAGGAGCTATTTCAAATCCTGTAAGATGATGCTGTGAAAGTGCTGCACTCACTATTCCAGCAAGTTTGGAAAACTCAGCAGTGGCCACAGGACTGGAAAACGTCAGTTTTCATTTCAATCCCAAAGAAAGGCAATGCCAAAGAATGCTCAAACTACCGCACAGTTGCACTCATCTCACATGCTAGTAAAGTAATGCTCAAAATTCTCCAAGCCAGGCTTCGGCAATACGTGAACTGTGAACTTCCAGATGTTCAAGCTGGTTTCAGAAAAGGCAGAGGAACCAGAGATCAAATTGCCAACATCCACTGGATCATGGAAAAAGCAAGAAAGTTCCAGAAAAACATCTATTTCTGCTTGATTGACTATGCCAAAGCCTTTGACTATGTGGATCACAATAAACTGTGGAAAATTCTGAAAGAGATGAACATACCAGACCACCTAATCTGCCTCTTGAGAAATCTGTATGCAGGTCAGGAAGCAACAGTTAGAACTGGACATGGAACAACAGACTGGTTTCCAATAGGAAAAGGAGTACGTCAAGGCTGTATATTGTCACCCTGCTTATTTAACTTGTATGCAGAGTACATCATGAGAAATGCTGGGCTGGAAGAAGCACAAGCTGGAATCAAGATTGCTGGGAGAAATATCAATAACCTCAGATATGCAAATGATACCACCCTTATGGCAGAAAGTGAAGAGGAGCTAAAAAGCCTCTTGATGAAAGTGAAAGAGGAAATTGAAAAAGTTAGCATAAAGCTCAACATTCAGAAAACTAAGATTATGCCATCTGGTGCTATCACTTCTTGGGAAATAGATGGGGAAACAGTGTCAGACTCTATTTGGGGGGGCTCCAAAATCACTGCAGATGGTGACTGCAGCCATGAAATTAAAAGACGCTTACTTCTCAGAAGAAAAGTTATGATCAACCTAGATAGCATATTCAAAAGCAGAGACATTACTTTGCCGGCTAAGGTCCGTCTAGTCAAGGCTATGGTTTTTCCAGTAGTCATGTATGGATGTGAGAGTTGGACTGTGAAGAAGGCTGAACACTGAAAAATTGATGCTTTTGAACTGTGGTGTTGGAGAAGACTCTTGAGAGTCCCTTGGACTGCAAGAACATCAAATCAGTCCATTTAAAGGAGATTAGTCCTGGGTGTTCATTGGAAGGATTGATGCTGAAGCTGAAACTCCAGTACTTTGGCCACCTCATGCGAAGTGTTGACTCATTGGAAAAGACTCTGATGCTAGGAGGGATTGAGGGCAAGAGGAAAAGGAGACTAGAGAGGATGAGACAGCTGGATGGCATCACCAACTCGATGGACATGAGTTTGATTGAACTCCGGGAGTTAGTGATATACAGGTTGGCCTGGTGTGCTGTGATTCATGTGATCACAAAGAATCAGACATGACTGAGTGACTGAACTGAACTGAACTGAACTGGTGTTATTTTTCTCTAGCCAAAAATGATTTTCCCCTATTGCCTGTCACCCTTGTGTCTCTGCCTCATTCCCTTCCATTCTCTTCAGTTTGTCCAAGTTATCTATTGTCTCAATTTCAATGCAGTTGCTCATGGTAAGCCTTCACTAATGTTCTCTGACAAGGCAGTGATAATTTTTACTCTGTGTTTCCATAATTATGGCTGCACCCCTGGGTTTTAACATGCATGCATTATATTCATTTAATTATTAGCCAACAAATATATACACGGACATTGGACTAAACTGTAAACTTTTGAAATTTTGCCAAGTAGAATTTAATACATTTGCTTGTTATAGAAGTAATTGGAAGTAATTGTTAGATAACTAATAGTAATAGTAAGTAATTAGGTAAGTAATTACTTACTAAAGATAAATAACAGTAAGAAATTAGGAAGTAATTTCTCACGATAAACAAAAATTGAGAAATTGTTGAAGACTACAATGCACATCATTATAGTATATCCTAGATATTCTTCATTCATACACTCAGTCATTAAAGAGCCATTTATTGAGTACTTACAGGCATAAGTCCTTCTAACTAAAAGAACACTATTTTTATATGTGTGTGGTAGGAGTGGGAAATAAAATGAAATATAAGATGCTATATCACTCCACTTACCTTCTAAGGTCATTCTCAAACTTTAATAAGTGTCTGAGATGGTTGACTTCATTATAGTGGAATAAGCTAAAACATATATGCTATCAAAGCCCCTTTCCCTATATACCCACACACTCACACAGAGAGAGACAGGCACATAGAAATGTTGGGTTGAATATAATAAAAAGTAATACCTTGCTAAGTTCTAATAATAAATGAAAAAGATACAAATCTTAAAAATGAAAGAGAAAAACCAAAGCCAGAGTGAAAAAGAGAAGGCTGAAAACTTCTGCAGCCCATTTAGCCTGGGCAAGATAAAGCCCCAATTTGGGGCTAAGTTCTCAAATTCTAATGACCATATAAAATGAGGAGATGGCCACAGCCGAGAATATTGTAGAAGTTACAGTTGAGCCCTTACCTAAACTCTAAGTCTTTGAAGCCTTCCTTATTCTCAGACACTGGAAGATTTCATTCATCGATGAAAAGAAGAATTGGGAAAGCCTGCAGTCTATAAAAGGATTTGGGGCATAACAATAAGTTGTGGGCATAAAATACTACCTCTTAAAGAAAGGAAACGAAGAGGTAGGGTTTGTATAGACATAATCAAGTTATATGGAGTCATGAGGAGCTGTGATCTAATACAACTGATGTCCTTATAAGAGGGCTTTCCAGGTGGCGCTAGTGATGAAGAAGCTGCCTGCAATGCAGGAGACTAAGAGAAGCAGTTCAATCCCTCGGTTGGGAAGATTCCCTGGAGGAGGGTTAGGCAACTCATTCCAGTATTCTTGCCTGGAGAATGCCATGGACTGAGGAACCTGGTGGGCTCCAGTCCATAGCGTTGCAAAGAGTTGGACAGGATTGAAGTAACTTAGCACTCACACACACACATCCTTATAAGAGGAAATTCAGACACAGATAGGGATGGAGGGAAGATAATGTGAGGACACATTCAAGACAAGGAAAAAGGTCTGGAGTAGATTTTTCTTCACAACCCTCAGAAGGAACAAACCCTGCCAACTTCCTTTCATTTTTCCAGGCTCCAGAAGTGAGACAATAAATTTATCTAATCCATTCTGATTGAGGTCCTTTGTTATTGCAGCCATAGCAAACTAATATAGCAAGTTACTAACCTTTCTGAACTGGCAATTTTCTTATCCATGAAAATAAAAGAATAACTTACTTCACTGCATTACTAAGAAAAATGAAACAAAAAATGTGTGTAAAATTACCAAGTTCAGTCTAATTCAGTCACTCAGTCATGTCCAACTCTTTGCGACCCCAGTGACTGCAGCATACCAGACTTCCCTGTCCATCACCAACTCCTGGAGCTTGCTCAAACTCATGTCCATTGAGTCAGCGATGCCGTCCAAAACTCTCATCCTCTGTTGTCTCCTCCTCCTGCCTTTAATCTTTCCCAGCATCAGGGTCTTTTCAAATGAGTCAGTTCTTCATATCAGGTGGCTCAAGTATTGGAGCTTCAACTTCAGCATCAGTCCTTCCAGTAAATATTCAGGGCTGATTTTCTTTAGCATCGACTGGTTTTATCTCCTTGCAGTCCAAGGGACTCTCAAGAGTCTTCTCCAATACCATTGTTCAAAAGCATCAATTCTTTGGTGCTTGCTTTCTTTATGGTCCAAATCTCGTATCCATACATGACTACTGGAAAAACCACAGCTTTGACTAGACGGGCCTTTGTCGGCAAAGTAATGTCTCTGCTTTTTAATATGCTTTCTAGGTTGGTCATAGCTTTTCTTCCAAGGAGCAAGTGTCTTTTAATTTCATGGCTGCAGTCACCATCTGCAGTGATTTTGGAGCCCAAGAAAATAAAGTCTCTCACTGTTTTCATTGTTTCCCCATCTATTTGCCATGAAGTAATGGGACCTGATGCCATGATCTTTGTTTTCTGAATGCTGAGGATTTTTAAGCCAACATTTTCACTCTCCTTTTTCACTTTCATCAAGGGACTCTTTAGTTCTACATCACTTTCTGCCGTAAAGGTGGTGTCATCTGCTTATCTGAGATTATTGATATTTCTCCCAGCAATCTTGATTCCAACTTGTGCTTCATCCATCCCAGCATTTCACATGATGTACTCTGCGTACAAGGTAAATAAGCAGGGTGACAATATACACCCTTGGCATACTCCTTTCCTATTTGGAACCAGTCTGTTGTTCCATGTCCAGTTGTAACTGTTGCTTTTTAATCTGCATACAGATTTCTCAGGAGGCAGGTCAGGTGTTCTGCCATTCCCATTTCTTTAAGAATTTTCCACAGTCTGTGCAAATGTGATATTACCAAGTGGTCAGTAAAAATGAGGGCTTTATCTTCTCTATTGCCCTTTCTATGTATAATACATTTGTTATATACATCTTTAAAAGTTCTGTAAAAGTTTAGAAGCTCTAAGTGCATCACTTGATTCCCTTAGGTTCCTGTATTTGGGAAATATAAAGGGTAGAAATCATCCAGAGAAAGTTTCCCATATAACAGATTAAGAACCATAGTTAAGTCCTTGGGTAATAACCTTACAATTCCTGAAATATTAATGCTAAATTTAAACTAATATTTTGTATGATGATATTAATACTTAATATAGTGACCTTATCCTGCTTTGTTGGAAATCGTTTAGTCGTTTTACAGTTTCGTGTGTGTCGTTTGGAGGAGATGCTCACTCCAGTGTGCTCCATCCCAAGAGAGAAAGGAAATGTGCCACTCATCTAAAAATGCCTTTAGAAAAGAAGATAAAGCCAACTCTAAGCAATGTAAACAAGTGGAAATATAATAGCTTTGACCTTCTATGTTCCCCTTTTCATCAATTGTTTTAATTCTTAGAAATTTAGATTTTTTTTTTAGAATACAATGAAAACAGCCTCTCCCAAGAATTCAACATCTTAAAGATGCCCATATTTGCTTTTATTCAAAGAAGTGTTGGACAGACTTCCCAGACTTTAAGAATTGCCACATAGCAAAAAAAATTCTCAAACAGAGACTATAGTTTAGAATGAAAACCAGACTATTTGATCTTCCTTTCCTTTTTACCACTCATTCTCTTTCATTTGTTGTTTGAAAGCCCAATGTAATCCTTTTTTTATAGTAGATTCTTGGTTTACAGAGGACTTTCAGATGCTGTTAAGAGTCAGAGGTTAAAAAGAAGTCTTAAATCATTAGACACACAAGGCTAGATTTCTGAGGTCGAACAAATGTACAAATGTTTACATGCTGTCCCAGGTCTGAATGATGACACAGTCTATAACTCTAGGCTCATGGCTTGAGAAAGATTATATTTTCCCCATATTTTCCTCAATAGGTTAAGAATATTACACTCATCTATCCTCTACTACATTTTAAAAATTTCAAGAAGAATTAATGAGTGAAAATCAAAATGAGTGTTTTCTCATCAAACTATTTGAAAATAAATATTTGAATCATTTTTGCCTTGTGTTTTAGAAATGGAGCTGTATTAGCTTAATCTTTAGTAAACATTTTTATGTACATGGCTATTAATACTGAACTGTAATTGATATAGAAAGTACAAATGTGGAATATTTATAAATGGTTTTCATTTCAATTTTATGAAAATGTATGGGTCCCTGTAAAGAAAGAAAAGTATGAGCTTTACTTTTTTGTGACCTTTGTGGTATCTACCATTAAATTTAAAATTGTTGAAACAGTTTGCTGCATTAGAACTGAACTCTGGCTTATGATTTGCTCTCTCACCTTCTGTCAAGTGTCACCTTCTTCAGAAGTTCTTCCCTGATCATCACATTTCAGCTCAGTCCTCTCCCCAGTCTGTCACTAGGCATGCTGCTACAAACTACCAGAAAGAAATATTGTTGTCCCCCTGGTGTAGATTATTTTAATAGATATTTTACCAGTAAATAGCTGAGACAGTGACTTTTAAGCTGTCTAATTTAAAAATCTCTATTTTTAAAACATTTCTTGGACTTCTCTGTTGGTTCAGTGGTTAAAACTGGGCACAAGCTTGATCCATGATTGAGGAAATAAGATCCCACCTGCTATATAGCATGGTCAAAAAGAGACAAAAAACAAACAAAAAAACCATAAAGCATTCCTTTAGGAAACTTAACCCTCATTCTGAGATATGTTTTGTGTGTCTAGCAGCAAACTACTGAAATCTATCTTTTCAAACTGAATATATCAAAGAGAGAATTTGTGTCCTCTAACATGGAGACCCAATATTTATTAAATTAAACCCTACTACTAAAGCCTAGGGTTAGTTGAGTCTTTATAGGAAAACTAGAATCAGAGTCCTATCCTTCAATCTAATGTTGAAAACTACGAAAAGAAAAATTGATGAACATGTAATTTTATAGAAATTTCATATTGACTTTGAAATGTAAAAATGCAGTTTACAAGTTCTGCTATGTTACTTATAGTTAGAACAATTTTGAAGAAACTCTACTAAAGGACAAATTAACAAATCTAAAGAAGACACTCATGCTACTATATAGCCGTCTCAGTTGTGAATGAAATACATTACTAAAGACTTGGATAAAGATCAGCCTCTGTTACTTGAATCTTGTATGCTTGCTGGATTTCTGGTTTGAATTAAAGATTGTAGCAATTGGCTTCCCTGGTTGCTCAAATAGTAAATAATCACCTGCAATGGAAGAGACATAGTTTCAATCCCTGGGTTGGGAAGATCCCCTGGAGAAGGGAATGGCAACCCACTTCAGTATTCTTGTATGGAGAATTCCTTGCAAAGAGGATTGTAGCATTAACACCACTCAAAATTTTATCTTTAGGAACTTGGGGACTGAATGTACCATAAATCATTTTTATGGATCAACTGCCTTATAAAAACTTTTTTATAGTAATGTTTGCTATTTTGATTAATAATTGTATAAGCTGATTCAACAAGATAACTGACATAAACTGGAATTGACATAAGGATAGTAAAAATTATTTTCAATTTTTTCTTGTTTCTTCAGACTGAGAGCTACAGTTGCTTAGCAAGAGGGAAGTTTTTCTATACTGAAAGATCAGAAATAATCTCTTATTTAAGATTTTAAAAGATGATAGTACTGGTCAACTGAAAAAAAAGATAATACATATTTTACTTTAATTTTTTTTAATGAAAGCTAAATGTGTGAGATACTTGAAATATAATTGAGGTTTCATTTTGTTTGAGACAATAGTATTAACACACACTAAACAATGTTTTTAAAAGATAGTAGTTTTGCTTAAACCTTTCCTTATTTTGCTTAAACCTAGAATTACTTGAACTGCCAAAATCTGTCAGCCTGGAAGTTGGCAAGTGTTACCCTCCGATTTAGTTTTAGTAAAATAGTAAGCATATTTGCTATAATAGATTTGCTCAGGAACTATTTCTCTGCTAAAATTTTTCAACCAATTTAACCGACACACAATTTGTTAACACAATTTGTCTTACATGTGCCCCAAAGACGTGCTAGTTTTCTACGGATCAGTGAGGGGCAGGGAGACACAGGGAACTGACAATACCCCTGCCACCATCACCAAATGAAACTTGCAAACCTCTGTCCTCAGATTTCTCTTGCTTGCTGGACTTGCTCTTTATCTACAGACTCCTCCTTGTCTATACGTTTTCTCAGTGCTACAGCGCCTTGGCCTTTTCCATTCTTCTTTTTGTTTCCTCATCTCTCTTCCACTTGTCCTCACTTCTTTCATGATTCTCGGTCTACTCACTCAACTCTCAGTACAGACTCCCATACTCCTGGCATGCCCCCTCTCCTGCACTCACACCCTCAACCTCTGCACCCACTCACTCCCTCACCCCCCAGGCGGACTTTTTTTTTTTTTCCTTTTAAGTATTTGGATCGTTCCCATTGTGGTTTTTTTTCCCCTGTACATTCAAGAACTGTTTCTATGCCACTTCTGTTTCCCTTTCTTTTCATGAAATCATTAAAAAGAGGAGAGAATAAATTTGGGATTTCTTACGGAGCAGAGATGAATTCTATAGCTTTCAGTATGTTTTGTTTATGCCCACCTCATTTACAGATTACTGTCATTGTATGAAAACAGCCAACTGGATCAGGAAATTTCCAGTTATTTCTTTCAAAATTATTTAAATTTTGAATGCATACTACTTTTTTCTCTTTCTACATTTTTTTTTTCCTTTCCTCCACTACCCCTAGATTTGAAAGTTGAAGTATCCCAAAACTGCAAGTCTTAAGTTCAGGTGTGAGGCCAAGATATATCACTATCACCTACTGGGCTTGTTAATAGCTATTATTCCAGTGAAATGCTGACTCTATGAGCCTGGTGGAGACCCACAAATTCGTATTCTTCATAAGCTTTCCAGCTGATTCCAGCTCACAGCAAGTTCTGAAATCACTTCCAAGGCCTCAGCATCTATCTTGTTTCTTAATGAGAGTAAGAAGTTAATAACATAATCATGGAGATAATGGAAACAGTACTCTCATTCTCTCAGATAAGTAACCTAAAGCTCAGAAGTAAAATTATTTGTTATTGACTAGACTAGAGTAACTTTAATATCTTACATGTAGGCAGGAGATGCCCCTTTATTTTTTGTTAAAGTTAACATTAATATGGTAAGTCAGAAAATATTTCATGAAGTTTTATAAGTTTAGCTTATGGTTTTTTTTTTAATTAAAATTGAAAAAATAAGGACTTCATTGGTGGCCCAGCAGTTTAGATTCTGAGCTTCCACTGTAGGGGGCACAGGCTTGACTCTTGGTTGGGGACCTAAAATACCCCACAAAAAACTGAAAAAAATCCCCTATTTTCTCACATGAAATGAATGTTCTATATTATGAACCAAAGAATTATTCAATAATTTATATATTTTATAAAATAGTATAGTCTTTAATATCCATTCATGTAACAAAAAATACTTCATATGCCAAAAAAAAAAAAAAAAGACTGAAAACACCCTAAAGGCAAAGGATGGATTTTTTTGGCCTTACCACTGAGACTTTTCATATGCACATAACATATTTGTAATTTTCATAGGTGTTTTGAGGTACAATTTACATATATTAGTTTCAGGTGTACAACATGACTTGCTATTTTGTGTATTGTAAAATGATCATCACAATAAATCTAGTTAACATTCATCAGCATACATAGCTAATGACATTATTTTCTTCTTGTGATGAGGATTTTAGTCAATTATTTATATCTTAATTTTTCAAACATATAATAAGGCAATATGTGCTTTATTCTTGTATTCCCAGATGGTGTGCATGTGAGGGTAGGCTTTAAAAAAAAAAGAAAAAAAAGGTGAAAATATTTTTTATAAGATTACAACAAAGTTCTTTTGCAACTTAAAAAGTGAGGTGTCCATATTATCACAGGGAGCTGTACAGTACTTAGACTCCCTTTGTTGCCTTTTTTCTTTATTGCTCTGTGTTACACATGTCAGCTTCTAGGATGATTAATTATCTAGCCTATTAGAGTCAGGATGGATTTGGACGTGTGAGATGGGATGAGTGATAAGAAGACAAACACATGGAGAGGAAAAACAATTTCCTGGCATAATAAAATTAAAAATAATCCACCCGCAAAGCCAGACAGGTGTCTCTGGGGTTCTGACTAATGGCACTTTTCTAATAAGACATTAGACATGAAACGACTTCTTATATTAATGGTGAAAGATTAATATTCACTAAAAATAAACACTAGATGGTATTGAGTGCTATATGTGTGTATGTAACGTATATACAAGAGGTTATATTATAGGATGCTCTCTCTCTCTCTCTCTACATATATATATATCTCCAACTATATGTTGGAGTTGGTGATGGATAGGGAAGCCTGGCATGCTGCAGTCCATGGTGTCACAAAGAGTCAGACATGACTGAGCAACTGAACTGACCGATATGTGTGTGTGTGTGTATCACATATATATATGATAGAATGCTCTATGTTATCATATATATTACTCTCTTAGATACTCTTGTCCTGACCTGATAATATGCTTTAATCACCACAGGAAAAAAAGCTTGAGGCTCTTTTCTAATATAGAAAATAAATGTGAAAATGCAACGAAATTGTAAAATAAATTTGTTTCAATGTGAAGTAGAACCATAGTGAGTAAACATAAGCAAATCATTGAGTGGGGACATAGATAATTAAAGCCCCTTAGTTAGATAATTAAGAATTTACATTATCCTCAGATGAGTATTATATTCAGAAATAACCCTCGATTATGATCCAGTGTTTGTGGGGCAGAATAATGCAAACTTAGTTCTGAAAGAGACTGGGGAAATGAGCATCTTGTGTGGGAGATGAATAAAAAGGAGAGACTCAGGTCTGGTTTAAAGTAGTCATAGAGAGAGGTCTGTGGGAGGTGGAAGTGAGTACTGAGTTTAAAGGTGTCCAGATTCATTTAAAGTAAATTAAAAAATAAATATCCGCTCCAAGTACAAACCAAAATATCTTACTGGACCGCTAGTTCATAATTTTGTCACATGCTTCCATTTACCCTCTAGTGTCATTGAGTTGCAATTTACATAAATAAAATTCCCCCACGTTAAGGATACAGTTTGATGAATATTGTCCAGCTTGTACCTTTGGGTGACTCCCACCACTATCAAAATTTAGAACATCTTCCTTCAAAAAGTTAATTCAACTTGCTTTCATTTTATAAGTGAGCAAACTGAGACATGGGAAGATTAACTGGTCCTAGGACTTGGCACAAGCTTGTTGCCATGATTGGTTTAAAATGTATTTAATTTAATTTACAAAGCTTTCGTTGAGGTCTGCTGTGCTTCAGGCACCAAGGAGAAAATAAGAGAAGGGGGAGAAAAGAGATGATGTCAGAACAGGGGAAGCAAAGGTCATGGAAAGAGAGGCACCTGACATCCTGAAGCAGAGGAAACTAGAGGAAGCTTCATCCAGGAAAGGACCATGGAGTTTAGATCTGATTCCCAAATTAGTGAGTAAATACCTCTGGGAGGATATGTTTATTCATTCATATATTTATTCATTCTTTTGAGTAATATTTCAGGCTCAGCGTGTGTCAAGCACTGTGATAGGATATGAGGTTTCAAGGGTGAATCACAGTGATTTATTATTAGCAGTTAGTGGAGGATCCAGACTGGTGGATTTAGGAATCAGTATCAAGCAAAGTGATTAATAAGGAACAGGACAAAACAAAAGCATAAAGCATGGTACACATCCTGTGTACTATGGATACTTTTTAGTGCTTCTCGACTTCAGCATCATTTCCAGTTCAGTAAGGCTGTGGTGGGGCCCTGGAATACACATTTCTAATAAGTCCCCAGGACATGTGGATACTGCCCTCTGCTTACAACACTTTTTACAGTAGCTCTGCTTTAAGCTGTCTTACACAATTGCAAATAAAAGCTATTAGAAGAATTTTAAACATGAATATATTTTTTGTTTTAAAAACATCACCCTGACTACATTATGAAAGTTTTCTCATAAACCAGAGAGAAATCAAGTGTTTAAAATATTATCTCTTTTATTGAATCCATTAAAGAAATTCAGTAAGCTTATATAAAAAGTATGCTCTATATAAATTACAGGGTTCAAATCCTTAAATCTTTCATAATGTACAGGAGAGTTTTCATTTTTACAAAAACAATCATGACAGCTGCATTTTTATAAAACTGATCAAGTAAATATTAGATTATTTCTAGAGAAAAAATTGAGAACAAGCAATGATATTAAGTGCAAATACACATACATGGACTGTTTGAAAATTAGTGGTTTCAAATTTATCTGTATTATAAAATATGGTTTGATGTGTTTGTTCAGTCGCTAAATCTTATCTGACTCTCTATGACTACATAGACTGCAGCATGCCAGGCTCGTCAGTCATCCATTGTCTCCCAGAGTGTGCTCAAATTCATGTCCATTGAGTTGGTGATGCTATCTAACCATTTCATCCTCTGCTGCCCCATTCTCCTTCTGCCTTCTATCTTTCCCAGCATCAGGATCTTATCCAATGATTCAGCTCTTGAATTAGATTGCCAAAGTATTGGAGCTTCAGCTTTAGCATCAGTCCTTCTAATGAATAGTCAGGGTTGATTTCTTATAGGATTGACTGGTTTGATCTCCTTGCAGTCCAAGGGACTTTCAAGAGTTTTCTCCAATACCACAGTTCAAAAGCATCAGTTCTTCAGAACTCAGCCTTCTTTAAGGTTCAACTCTCACAGCAGTACACAACTACAGGAAAAAACATAGCTTTCACTAGATGGACTTTTGTTGGCAAAGTGATGTCTCTGCTTTTTAATATGCTGTCTAGGCTTGTCATGGCTTCTCTTCCAAGGAGCAAGCATCTCTTAATTTCATCACTGAAGTCGCTGTCTGCAGTGATTTTGGAACCAAAGAAGAAAAAATCTATCACTGTCTGAATTTTTTTCCCATCTATTTGCCATGAAATGATGGGACTGGATGCCATGATCTTCGTTTTTTGAATGTTGTGTTTTAAGCCAGCTTTTTCACTCTCCTCTTTCACCTTCATCAAGAGACTCTTTAGTTCCTCTTCACTTTCTGCCATTAGAGTGGTGTTATCTGGATATTTGTGACTATTGATATTTCTCCCTGAAATCTTGATTCCAGCTTGTGCTTCATCCAGCCAGGCATTTTGCATAATGTATTCTGCATATAAGTTAAATAAGTATGGTGATTATATACAGCCTTGATGTACTCCTTTCCCAATTTGGAACTGGGCCATTATTCCATGCCCAGTTATAACTATTCATACAGGTTTCTCAGGAGACAGGTAAGATGGTCTGGTATTCCAATTTCTTTAAGAATTTTCCACATTTTGCTGTGGTCCACACCATCAAAGGCTTTAGCATAGTCAATGAAGCAGAAGTAGATGTTTTTCTGGAATTCTCTTGTTTTTTTCTATGATCCAACAGATGTTGGCAATTTGATCCCTGATTCCTCTGCCCTTTCTAAATAAAGCTTGCACATCTGGAAATTCTCAGTTCACATACTGTTGAAGCCTAGCTTGAAGGATTTTGAGCATTACGCTGCTAGTATGTGAAATAAGTGTAATCCTGTGGTATTTTGAACATTCTTTGGCATTGCCCTTCTTTGAAATTGGAATGAAAGCTGACATTTTCCATTCAGTGACCACTGCCGAGTTATCCAAATTTGCTGACGTATTGAGTGCAGCATTTTAACAGTATTATTTTTTAGAATTTTAAATAGTTCACTTGTAATTCCATCACCTCCACTAGCTTTGTATGTAGAAATATAGTTAAGGGACACAATGACTGAGAATATTGCCAAGATTGCTCTCATTTTTTGATATAAAGAATGGTTAATATTTTTAATATGTCAAGATCTTTCACAAATGAATAAGAACACTAAATGAAAACCTTGAGGGGAGGGCAAAGATTTGAATGAATAACAGAAAAAAATAAGGCAAATATCTAGTAAGTTCATGAACAGCTATTTTATAATTAATAATAAAATAAAGAGCTATTGGACTAATTATCCCTTATTCCATTTAATCAAATTTATGAAATTAAAATGATTAATAATAATGACTATCATGGATAGTATGAGAAAACAGCTATTCTTCTACACAGTTCATGACAATCTCTTTTTAAAAACTGAAGTATAGTTGACTTACAATATTGTGTTATCTTCAAGTGATTTAGCTTAATATGTGTGCATCGGTTCAGTTCAGTTCAGTCGCTCAGTCGTGTCCGATTCTTTGCGACCCCATCATGAATCACAGCACGCCAGGCCTCTCTGTCACCAACTCCCAGAGTTCACTCAGATTCACATCCATCAAGTCAGTGATGCCATCCAACCATCTCATCCTGTCATCCCCTTCTCCTCCTGCCCCCAGTCCCTCCTAGCATCAGAGTCTTTTCCAATGAGTCAACTCTTCACATGAGGTGGCCAAAGTACTGGAGTTTCACCTTCAGCATCATTCCTTCTAAAGAAATCCCAGGGCTGATCTCCTTCAGAATGGACTGGTTGGATCTCCTTGCAGTCCAAGGGACTCTCAAGAGTCTTCTCCAACACCACAGTTCAAAAGAATCAATTCTTCAGTGCTCAGCTTTCTTCGCAATCCAACTCTCACATCCATACATGACCACTGGAAAAACCATAGCCTTGACTAGACAGACCTTTGTTGGCAAAGTAATGTCTCTGCTTTTGAATATGCTATCTAGGTTGGTCATAACTTTTCTTCTAAGGAGTAAGCGTCTTTTAATTTCATGGCTGCAGTCACCATCTGCAGTGATTTTGGAGCCCCCCAAAATAAAGTCTGACACTGTTTCCACTGTTTCCCCATCTATTTCCCATGAAGTGATGGGACCAGATGCCATGATCTTTGTTTTCTGAGTGTTGAGCTTTCAGCCAACTTTTTAACTCTCCACTTTCACTTTCATCAAGAGACTTTTTAGGTCCTCTTCACTTTCTGCCATAAGCGTGGTGTCATCTGCATATATCTGAAGTTATTGATATTTCTCCTGGCAATCTTGATTCCAGCTTGTGATTCTTCCAGTCCAGCGTTTCTCATGATGTACTCTGCATATAAGTTAAATAAGCAGGGTGACAATATACAGCCTTGACGTACTCCTTTTCCTGTTTGGAACCAGTCTGTTGTTCCATGTCCAGTTCTAACTGTTGCTTCCTGATGTGCATATAGGTTTCTCAAGAGGCAGGTCAGGTGATCTGGTATTCCCATCTCTTTCAGAATTTTCCACAGTTTATTGTGATCCACACAGTCAAAGGCTTTGACATAGTCAATAAAGCAAAAATAGATGTTTTTCTGGAACACTCTTGCTTTTTCCATGATCTAGCAGATGTGTGCATATATATGTACATATACATATTCTTTAAAAATTATTTTCAATTACAGTTTATAATAATATACTGAACATAGTTCCCTATGCTATACAGTTAATTCTTGGTTTTTATCTATTTTATATATGGTGGTATACAACCTTAATTCCTCCATACTCCCAATTTATCCCTCCCTCTCTTTCCTTTTGTAACCATGAATTTATTTTCTATATTTGTGAGTCTGTTTCTGTTTTATAAATAAAAGTTCATTTGTATAAATAAAAGTTCATTGTGTATTTTTTAAGATTCCACACTTAATTCATGGCTTCCACATTTAAGTCATGTCTTTCCCCAATGGCTCAATGTTAGAGAATCACATGCAATGCAGGAGACACAGGAGATCCCTGGGTTGGGAAGATCCTCTGGAGAAGGAAATGGCAACCCATTCTAGTACTCTTGCCTGAAAAATCCCATGGACAGAGGAGCCTGGTGGGTTACAGTCCAAAGGGTTATAAAGAGTTGAACACAAGTGAGCAACTGAGCACAGCGCCTAAGTGATATCATATGATATTTGTCTTTCTCTGCCTGACTTACTTAGTATAACAGTCTATAGGTCCATCCTTTTTACTGCAAATGGCATTATTTCATTCTTTTTAATGGCTGGGTAATATCCATTGTATATATGTACTAAATCTTTATCCATTCATCTGCTGATAGACATTTAAGTTTCTTCATGTGTTTATTGTAAATAGTTACACTATGAACATTGGAGTGCATATATTTTTTCAAATTAGAGTTTTCATCTTTTCTGGATATATGCCCAGGAGTGGGATTGCTAGCTCATATGGTAACTATATTTTTAACTTTTTAAAGGAATCTTCATAGTGTTTTGCCTAGAGGCTGCACCAATTTACACTCCCACCAACAGTGTAGAATGGTTCTCTTTCCTCCACAACCTCTCCAACATTTATTACTTATGGACTTTTTGATGTGCAATGCCTTTTGGATAATGGCATAATATGCTTATTAAACAATATCTACCAAAACTGTAAATGTGTACATCGCTTGGTCTAGCAATTCTAATTCTTCAAAATTATTTTATAGACATATTTACTACCGTATACAAAGAATTAACCTCCTTAATTTATTAGCACTTAATTTGTAATAAATAAATGAAGATATAGAAGTTCATCAATAGGAAATAGGTCAAATAGATATAGTATTTCTTTTCTATACTATGTAGCTTAAAAGTGATAAAAAATAATAATTGCTAACATTACTAACCACATATAATAGGTTAGAAAATTTTAAACTATCTTAGAATAATTATCTGGAGAAGGCAATGACACCCCACTCCAATACTCTTGCCTGGAAAATGCCATGGGTGGAAGAGTCTGGTGAGCTGCAGTCCACGGAGTCGCGAAGAGTCAGACATGACTGAGCAACTTTACTTTCACTTTTCACTTTCATGCATTGGAGAAGGAAATGGCAACCCACTCCAGTGTTCTTGCCTGGAGAATCCCAGAGATGGGGGAGCCTGGTGGGCTGCCGTCTATGGGGTTGCAGAGAGTCAGAAACGACTGATGTGACTTAGCAGCAGCAGCAGAATAATTATCACAGTTGTATAAATTGAGACATAGTGAGGTAGAGGTAACTTACACAAAGTCACAAGGAGAACTTCAATTTCAATTCAAGCTCTTAATCTGTACCAAATTAACCAAAAATGCTCAAGCTCTATAACATGGTGTATAGAGTTTTATTTATAAACATATATGTGCATGTGTATATATTTATATATACACATACACAAAATGATAACAATACATACATAGACATATTCATTTGTATACATTCATATGTATGTATACATACATTCATAACATTTCAAATCCTAAAAGATGATACTGTGAAAGTGCTGCACTCAATATGCCAGCAAATTTGGAAAACTCAGCAGTGATCACAGGACTGGAAAAAGGCAGTTTTCATTCCAGTCCCAAAGAAGGGTAATGCCAAAGAATGTTCAAACTACCACAAAATTGCACTCATCCCACACGCTAGCAAGGTAATGCTCAAAATTCTCCAAGCTGAGCTTCAACAGTATGTGAACCATGAAATTCCAGATGTTCAAGCTGGATTTGGAAAAGGCAGAGGAACCAGAGATCAAATTGCCAACATCCATTGGATCATCAAAAAAGCAAGAGAGTTCCAGAAAACGTCTACTTCTGCTTTATTGACTACACCAAAGCCTTTGATGGTGTGGACCACAACAAACTGTGGAAAATTCATAAAGAACTGGGAATACCAGACCACCTGACCTGCCTCCTGAGAAATCTGCATGCAGGTCAAGAAGCAACAGTTAAAACTGGACATGGAAGAGACTGGTTCCAAATCAGGAAAGGAATAAGTCAAGGCTGCTTATTTAACTTACATGCAGAGTACATCATCATGCAAAATGTTGGATTGGAAGAAGTACAAGTTGGAATCAAGATTGCTGGGAGAAATATCAATAACCTCAGATATGCAGATGACACCACCCTTATGACAGAAAGTGAAGAACTAAAGAGCCTCTTGATGAAAGTGAAAGAGGAGAGTGAAGAAGTTAACTTAAAAGTCCTCAGCTTTCAGAAAAGTAAAATCATGGCATCCAGTCCCATCACTTCCTGGCAAATAGATGGGAAAACAATGGAAACAGTGAGAGACTTTATTTTGGGGGGTTCCAAAATCACTGCAGATGGTGACTGCAGCCATGAAATTGAAAGTTCCTGTTCCTTGGAAGAAAACTATGACCAACATAGACAGCATATTACAAAGCAGAGTCATTACTTTGCCAACAAAGGTCTGCCTAGTCAAGGCTATGGTTTTTCCAGTAGTCATGTATGGACGTGAGAGTTGGACCATAAAAAAAGCAGAGAACTAAAGAATTGATGCTTTTGAACAGTGGGGTTGGAGAAGACTCCTGAGAGTCCCTTGAACTGCAAGGAGATACAAACAGTCCATCCTAAAGGAGCTACAACCAGTCCATCCTAAAGGAGATCAGTCCTGAATATTCATTGGAAGGACTGGATGCTGAAGCTGAAACTTCAATATTTTGGCCACCTGATTCGAAGAACTGACTCATTTGAAAAGACTCTGATTCTGGGAAAGATTGAAGGTAGGAGGAGTAGGGGATGGCAGAGGATGAGATGGCTGGATGGCATCATTGGTTCAATGGGCATGAGTTTGAGCAAGCTCCAGGAGTTGGTGATGGACAGGGAAGTCTGGTGTGCTGCAGTCCATGGGGTCACAAAGAGTCAAACATGACTGAGATACTGAACTGAACTGACATGCATTCATAAAATGGATGCACACCAACACACACTGATATATATATATATATATATATATATATATATATATATATATATATAATCCTAATTTTGTTTAAAACACACAAAGATATATATTTTTATATGTACACAAAATCTCTTAAGGGGTAAACTGAATAGATACCATTCAATGTTTTTCCCAGGAGAGTAGGGTTAGAACTTATACAATTCTCACTTTTTTTCTGCACCTTGGCCATTTCTTTATTAAATTTTACTACAACTGTGCATTGCTTTAATGTTTAAAAATGCAAAGTTAGACAAAAAGCAAATGAAGTTTTTATATCAAATGAAATTACATATCAAGTGTAATTTGGTAAACCCTCATAGGGAATAACATTTTATTTTTCTTTCCTTTTTTTTTAATTTTAATTTTTACTTTATTTTACTTTACAATACTGTATTGGTTTTGCCATACATTGACATGAATCCACCACGGGTGTACATGAGTTCCCAATCATGAACCCCCCTCCCACCTCCCACCCCATATCATCTCTCTGGGTCATCCCTGTGCACCAGCCCCAAGCATCCTGTATCTTGTATCAAACATAGACTGGCAATTCGTTTCTTACGTGATAGTATACATGTTTCAATGCCATTCTCCCAAAATCATCCCACCCTCTTCCTCTCCCTCAGAGTCCAAAAGTCCGTTCTACACATCTGTGTCTCTTTTGCTGTCTCGCATACAGGGTCATCATTACCATCTTTCTAAATTCCATACATATGTGTTAGTATATTGTATTTGTGTTTTTCTTTCTGGCTTACTTCAGTCTGGATAATTGGCTCCAGTTTCATCCAGCTCATTAGAACTGATTCAAATGTATTCTTATTAACGGCTGAGTAATACTCCATTGTGTATATGTACCACTGCTTTCTTATCCATTCATCTGCTGATGGACATCTAGATTGTTTCCATGTCCTGGCTATTATAAACAGTGCTGCGATGAACATTGGGGTACATGTGTCTCTTTCAATTCTGGTTTCCTCTGTGTGTATGCCCAGAAGTGGGATTGCTGGGTCATAAGGCAGTTCTATTTGCAATTTTTAAAGGAATCTCCACACTGTTCTCCATAGTGGCTGTACTAGTTTGCATTCCCACCAACAGTCTAAGAGGGTTCCCTTTTCTCCACACCCTCTCCAGCATTTATTGCTTGTAGACTTTTGGATTGCAGCCATTCTGACTGGTGTGAAATGGTACCTCATTGTGGTCTTGATTTGCATTTCTCTGATAATGAGTGATGTTGAGCATCTTTTCACGTGTTTGTTAGCCATCCGTATGTCTTCTTCGGAGAAACGTCTATTTAGTTATTTGGCCCATTTTTTGATTGGGTCGTTTATTTTTCTGGAATTGAGCTGCATATGTTGCTGGTATATTTTTGAGATTAGTTGTTTGTCAGTTGCTTTGTTTGTTATTATTTTCTCCCATTCAGAAGGCTGTCTTTTCACCTTGCTTATATTTTCCTTTGTTGTGCAGAAGCTTTTAATTTTAATTAGATCCCATTTGTTTATTTTTGCTTTTATTTCCAGTATTCTGGGAGGTGGATCATAGAGGATCCTGCTGTGATTTATGTAGGAGAGTGTTTTGCCTATGTTCTCCTCTAGGAGTTGTATAGTTTCTGGTCTTACATTTAGATCTTTAATCCATTTTAAGTTTATTTTTTTGTGTTAGAAAGTGATCTAGTTTCATTCTTTTACAAGTGGTTGACCAGTTTTCCCAGCACCACTTGTTAAAGAGATTGTCTTTACTCCATGGTATATTCTTGCCTCCTTTGTCAAAGATAAGGTATCCATATGTGTGTGGATTTATCTCTGGGCTTTTTATTTTGTTCCATTGATCTATATTTCTGTCTTTGTGCCAGTACCATACTGTTTTGATGACTGTGGCTTTGTAGTAGAGCCTGAAGTCAGGCAGGTTGATTCCTCCAGTTCCATTCTTCTTTCTCAAGATTGGTTTGGCTATTTGAGGTTTTTTGCATTTCCATACAAATCTTGAAATTATTTGTTCTAGTTCTGAGAAAAATACCGCTGGTAGCTTGATAGGGATTGCATTGAATCTGTAGATTGCTTTGGGTAGTATACTCATTTTCACTATATTGATTCTTCCGATCCATGAACATGGTATATTTCTCCATTAGTGTCCTCTTTGATTTCTTTCATCAGTGTTTTATAGTTTTCTATATATAGGTCTTTAGTTTGTTTAGGTAGATATATTCCTAAGTATTTTATTCTTTTTGTTGCAATGGTTCTGTATCTTTGTAAGTAAGACAATCACGATGTGTTTTTTTTGTTATCCTAGTGTTATATATTAGCTGGCATTGCTGAAATGCATTTGCAGTACTCTGCATCAACTGTTAACTTGCTGAGATGAACTGTATGGACTGTCAGGGGATCATTCATACTATATACATGGGCAGCCCCACACTACCTCAGTTGTCACTAGAGGTAAAGAGCCTGCCTGCCAATGCAGGAGATAGGAGACCTAGGTTCAATCCCTAGGTTTGGAAGATCTCCTTCAGGAGGGCATGGAAACTCACTTCACTATTCTTGACTGGAGAAGCCTATGGACAGAGGAGCCTGGTGGGCTATGGTCCATAGGGTCGCAAAGAGTGGACATGGCTGAAGTGACTTAGCACACAAATAGGATCACACTTCCTCATAGCACAGCAACAGAAGGGAGTTTGTTTTACCTTCCACCCCACTAAATTATTAGAGCTAATTTTGTAATTAGTGAAAAATACAAATTTCAGATTATGTTTACTCAATTAGATTTTACCTAAAAAATATACTATTGCAAAACAAATGAGATTGTGAAACTTAGAAAACAGCCACTGAGTTTTGATTTATAGTCTTTGGCTTTTTTTTCTTTATGAGTGATTTAGACAACAAATAAAAATAAAAATAAAGAAAACCTAATATTTGTTAAGTACATTTTATCTATATTAAATAATTTGGTTTTTTACAACAAACCTATATTTTAGAAATTATTCCCTATGTATCCCCTAAATTAACACCTCATGGGAATGTTTAAAGATTGTATAACTTCTCCAAAGTTGTAGTCTAGTCAGTTCAGTTCAGTTTGGTCACTCAGTCGTCTGAGACCCCATGGACTGCAGCATGCCAGGCCTCCCTATCCATTGCCAACACCCGGAGTTGACTCACACTCATGTCCATCAGTGATGCCAACCAATCATCTCATCCTCTGACCTCCTCTTCTCCTCCTGCCTTTAATCTTTCCCAGCCTCAGGGTCTTTTCAAATGAGTCAGCCCTTCGAATCAGGTGGCCAAAGTATTGGAGTTTCAGCTTCAGCATCAGTCCTTCCAATGAATATTCAGGACTGATCTCCTTTAGGATGGACTGGTTGTATCTCCTTGCAGTCCAAGGGACCCTCAGGAATCTTCTCCAGCACCACAGTTCAAAAGCATCAATTCTTCAGTGCTCAGCTTTCTTTATGGTCCAACTCTCACAACCATATATGACTACTGGAAAAACCATAGCTTTGACTAGACTAGTGAAAAGCTTTGACTTTTGACTAGTTTAATAAGAGATATTAATGGTGTTTAAGCAAAGATCTATTCAACTGCCCACTAAAACTTTATTATGTAGGCTTTCCTATTAATTTATTATTGTCTTCATTTTCATCTAATTCAGTATAATTCATTTTACTTAAAATATGAGTTTGAGCTAAAAATTATACTAAGGCATTTATTCTTCATAAATTAATGAACTAATTAATATGAAATGAACTAATTAATATTCTAATTACTTGTATTCAAGGATCAAATCAACATTTCTGGATAATTTTTTCAAATAGTACCTTTTAGTGTCTAATTTTTAATATTTCCATTAAAATCAACATTTCTCTTGTCATAATTTTCCATTAAAATTATATAAAACAAATATAAATGTTCAGCACAACTGGGTAATCTTATTTTTTTGCAGTTTTAAAATCTGAAATCATCTACCCTGAGTAATATTTAGTTCTAATTTAAAATGTGACTTTTTTTAAAATGAAAATGTATACATAGGCTTTTTTTTTTTTTTTTGCATTTTAAACTATAAACATAACATTCCTTTTTGGGAGAATGGAACCTATTTATAAGTGTTTTAGAGTATCATATCACTGTACAAGTTTAAATTTGAGAGCCTGAAAATATTTTTTGTTGTTTATACTTTAAAGTATTTTTCTATTAAAAGTTATTTTTAAAATTGTATATTGTTTTAATATTTGAATATATCATTTTAATTGATGAATCTGTAATTTTTAAAGCATATAATAAGTTAATCATTTTAACATTTTATTTTTAGATTAAAATATAAACAAATCCTGGGTAATGAGATTTTTATTTGATCAAATGTGCTACTTGGGTTCAGTGTAGCCTTTTAGTGTTAGTGACAACTACATCTGTTTGCACAAACAGCATCTCTGAGGAGTGAAGTTCTTTGTTCTGGTGGAGAGTAAGCCTGCTTACCTTCCTGCCCTATTATTGACCTCGACTTTGACCTGGCTGGACCACCCTCACAGGAATGGAGGTAATAAAGTCCTCTGGCTGACTCAAGCCTGAGTTTAAGCTAAGCAGATATAATCAATCACCTAAAATTAACTGTTGTGGTTTTGTGATGTGGACATTTACTGGGGACAGAGCTGAGATCACCAAACACCATTCATTTAAGTTTTCAGGGCTGTCTCAGAGAAGGATCAAGGGTATTTTAACTAGTATTTCAGGAACTGTTTACCAGATTCAGAGTACAGAGATATGATCTTACAGGCAAAAAAAGAAAAAAGGATGGACTTACTGACTTATAAACAAGGAGTTAAAAAGAGCTAAAATGCCTTCAGGAAATATTAGTTTTCTTAATTTATCTCAAACTTTGATTGGGCTAAACTCATTAACAGCTCACATTTCTCTATTGATATGTCTTTAAGAAGCAAAATAGTTTGCTTCTTAAAATCAATTCTGGAATATTAGAAAAAGGATCATACTGTGTTTAGATCTACTTTTCAGGATGTTACTCCAAAAGTCTTGCTTCTTCTCCCCCTACTCATCTTTCCCAAAGTATTTTAGTGCTTCTAAAGATCAAGATTATCTTAACTGTTTGAAATGACCCTGTCTCCTAAATTCCAATTCCACTTTGACCTTTCCCCTTTTAACTTCACCCCCGGAATCCACACAATATTTAACAGAAAAAGGAAGAAGAAGAAGAGGAAGAGCCCCTTTAACCAGGTAAAGCAGAGCTATGTGTAGCACTCTAATCTGTCCAGCAAGAAGCAGGGTTGTTTCTTGTACAGAGGTTTGGAATATCCTGTCAACTGGTTGTCACTGATAAATGTGTCTTCTGTTTTGGAGAACAGAAGTGAAATACCATTAGCCTATTTCTCTCTTACTGAAGTTCTACATGCACTAGCAAATCATTTGGCTGGAGACCACGTGTTAATATATTTTAGTCTATTGTGTATACATCATTATTGGGATTGTTGTTCTTTCCCCTTGTCTAAACTAGATGGTAAGCCCTTAGAGATTGTGTCTTAGATGTTTTGTAGCACTTCCCACAAAACCTATCATAAAACTGTGTACTGTGTAGTCATTGGGCTTCCCTGGTGGGTCAGATAGTAAAGAATCTGCCTGCAATGTAGGAGACCTGGGTTTGATCCCTGGGTTGGGAAGATCCCCTGGAGGAGAGCATTGGCAACCCACTCCAGTATTCTTGCTTGGAGATCCCCATGGACAGAGGAGCCTGACAGGCTACATTTGATGTGTATGAATGAACTGATGAGATTTATTTATCTTGAAATATTACTCACAATAGTTTTATTCTTAAATAAAATCTCAGTTTTGGGGCTTCCCTGATGGTTCAGTGGTGAAAAATCTGCCTGTCAATGCAGGGAACATAAGTTCAATCCCTGGTACAGGAAGGTACCACATGGTGCAGGAAAACTGAGCCCATGAGCCAAAACTACTGAGCCTACATGCCACAACTCTGAAGCCTTCATGCCTAGAGTCTGTACTCCACAACAAGAGAAGCCGCTGCAATGAGAAGCCCATGCACTGTGAATAGAGAAAGCCTGCATGCAGCAATAAAGACCCAGCACAGCCATAAATCAATCAATAAATTTAAAAAAAAAAATCTGAGGTTTTACTTCCATGATTTGGAGGCACTTGAAAAACTTCCTGGCATGGCACACTTTTAAATCAAATACTATACCATGATAAAGAGAGTAAATAATCTCTCTATGCTGATAATAGAAAATCATGATAAATTTCTATAGATAACACGCTTGAAAGTCCTGTTAAAAGATAATAGAATTCTGATGCAGGAAAATCAGAAATTCAAACCAGTAATCTGCTCTTGGTTACAAGTTTATCAGAAGTTGTAAGAGAATCTTATCACATTGTTCCACAAAGAATGCATTGTTTCTCTGAGAGGGTGGAGGGCATGTCACCTCCCCAGCTTGATAGTCTTTATATAGAGCTTTCTTTAAGAGCCTGACCAAAATTTTCTCAGCCAACTGTTCATGGCATCTTTGAAGTAAATATAGTTATGAACAACCTCTCTAAAACTCTGAAACTTGCCTTTGCATGTCACTCGAAAGTAGAAAACTGGGGTGAGCCATCCTGTTATGCTCTCAGTTCAGTTCAGTTCAGTCGCTCAGTCGTGTCTGACTCTTCGCGACCTCATGAACTGCAGCACGCCAGGCCTTCCTGTTCAACACCAACTCCGGAGTTCACTCAAACTCACGTCCATTGAGTCGGTGATGCCATCCTGCCATCTCATCCTCTGTCGTCCTCTTCTCCTTCTGCCCCCCAATCCCTCCCAGCATCAGTCTTTTCCAATGAGTCAACTCTTCGCATGAGGTGGCCAAAGTACTGGAGTTTCAGCTTTAGCATCATTCCTTCCAAAGAAATCCCAGGGCTGATCTCCTTCAGAATGGACTGGTTGGATCTCCTTGCAGTCCAAGGGACTCTCAAGAGTCTTCTCCAACACCACAGTTCAAAAGCATCAATTCTTCAGTGCTCAGCTTTCTTCACAGTCCAACTCACACATCCATACATGACCACTGGAAAAACTATAGCCTTGACTAGACGGATCTTTGTTGGCAAAGTAATGTCTCTGCTTTTGAATATGCTATCTGGGTTGGTCATAACTTTTCTTCCAAGGAGTAAGCGTCTTTTAATTTCATGGCTGCAGTCACCATCTACAGTGATTTTGGAGTCCCCAAAAATAAAGTCTGACATTGTTTCCCCATCTATTTCCCACGAAGTGATGGGACCAGATGCCATGATCTTAGTTTTCTGAGTGTTGAGCTTTATGCCAACTTTTTCACTCTCTTCTTTTACTTTCATTAAGAGGCTTATTAGTTCCTCTTCACTTTCTGCCATAAGGATTTTGTCATCTGCATATCTGAGGTTATTGCTATTTCTCCCAGCAATCTTGATTCCAGCTTGTGCTTCTTCCAGCCCAGCGTTTCTCATGATGTACTCTGCATATAAGTTGAATAAGCAGGGTGACAATACACAGCCTTGGCATACTCCTTTTCCTATTTGGAACCCGTCTGTTGTTGCATGTCTAGTTCTAACTGTTGCTTCCTGACCTACATATAGGTTTCTCAAGAGGCAGGTCAGGTGTTCTGGTATTCCCATATCTTTCAGAATTTTCCACTGTTTATTGTTTGTTATGCTCTCACTGGAGGTATTATCTCTTGCCTTAAGTAATCCTGACTCACCACATGAATAAATCCATTTCCAAACCCAATGTCCAGGGGATTTAGATTGTAGGTGAATGAAAAAGAGAGACAAAGGATGAGTTTATTCCTATAGAGATTGCTAATTGGTTTGTACTTTCTAAGGTTGATATAATTAAAATGAGAAGTTTATCAATTTAACTAGAGAAAAAAAATTTCAAAGCATTTGATTCATACTTTACATTCATCAGTAAATCCACTTCATATGATATCTTTATCATGCATAATATTTATTGTTGTTGTTTAGTCACTAAGTGACTCTGAGGCTAACATTTAGCCTTGTCATTATTTATTTTTAAACAGAATATATTTCATGATATAATTTTTTAAACTTCATTTACTTTAAGCTTTGCTGGGTCTTCATTGTGGCATGCAGGCTTTCTCTACTTGCAGTGCAACGGCTTCTCTAGCTGGTGAGCACAGTCTCTAGAGGACATGGGCTCAGTAGTTGTGGCTTATAAGCTCTCTAGTTGCACCTTGCAGGCTTAGTTGCCCCTTGGCACATGGGGATCCATTCTTTGCATTGGAAAGTGGATTCTTAACCACTAGACCACCAGGGAAGCCCCCCTCATGATATAATTTGATAAAATGGAAGAGCTGATTAAAATCAGAAGATTCTAACTAGTTGCCTAGTTTGGGACATGTCACAAAAACTTTTGAGTATCATTAATTTCATTTTCAAAATATTTTAAGAGTAAAACCAAGTAACTTTAAGAGTCCTTTCAAAGATTCTCATTTCTAAAAAAACAAAAAGAAAAATTCTCATTTCTATGTCCCAGATAAAAATCATCAAATAGGAGTATGGTGATAAAACCCAAAATAGCCTTTAGTAATTTTAATTCTGTTTCAGGCTGCTTTTTTATGCCCTAATGTTAATTTCTCACTGATTCATATGAATTAGACCAAAAAAGAAACTGAAAAATATGTGATCCCCTCCTATAAATGCCAACCTTAATGCCGCTGCTGCTGCTAAGTCACATCAGTCATGTCCAACTCTGTGCGACCCCATAGACAGCAGCATACCAGGCTCCTCTGTCCCTGGGATTCTCCAGGCAAGAATACTTGAGTGGGTTGCCATTTCCTTCTCCTTGATAGTGATGAAATAAATACACCTACATATTAAATATGATTTTTTTCTTTCACATAGTATCTCTATTTAAAACCCATTTTTTCTTATTTAGTCTTTTTCTCTTTAGTGTTCAAACAGTGTATGTTGCTTTCAAGAGGACATTCAGTTAAATCAGGGTCATTTCTGTGAAACTGCATATTATAAACTGTCCTTGACCTGTTTAACTGAAAATAACTTTTATTAAAGTCACTCAGGAGTTTCATTCATACAAACACAAATAACACACATTTCTTCCATGATCTGGAAGTTACTCAAATGTAGTTAAGGAATAAACAATTCTTCCTTTTAAATATTAATACAGAAAATGGGCTAGGAGACATTAGATATCTTGATGACATATAGTATGGAAACCTGTTAGGCACTTCAGCCATTCAAGTGCAACCACAGAAAAATCATGTCTTCATGGTAAGATTTATGTTCTAAAGTAAGGGCCAAGACCTAAGATAAAGTGGGGAAAACAAAATAAAGCTAACAAAGAATAAACCAAGCCTGAACAAAAGAACATGCTTTCTAAAGGAAGATAAAATAATCAGACATATTAACCAGAGATCAAATTGTCAACATCTTTTGGATCATCAAAAAAGCAAGAGAATTTCAGAAAAACATCTACTTCTGCTTTACTGACTATGCCAAAGCCTGTGACTGTGTGAATCACAGCAAACTCTGGAAAATTCTTAAAGAGATGGCAATACCATACCACCTCACCTGCCTCCTGAAACATCTCTATGCAGGTCAAGAAACAACAGTTAGAAATGGACGTGGAACAGCAGACTGGTTCCAAATTGGGAAAGGAGTACATCAAGGCTGTATTTGTCACCCTGCTTATTTAACTTATATGTAGAGTACATCATGCAAAATACCAGGCTGGATGAGGCACAAGCTGGGATCAAGATTGCTGGGAGAAATATAAAAAACCTCAGATATGCAGATGATACCACCCTTATCACAGAAAGTTAAGAAGAACTAAAGAGCCTCTTGATGAAAGTGAAAGAGGAGAGTGAAAAAGTTGGCTTAAAGCTCAAGTTGGCAAAAAACTAAGATCATTGCATCTGGTCTCATCACTTCATGGCAAATAGATGGGAAAAAATGGAAACAGTGAGAGACTTTATTTTGGGGGGCTCCAAAATCAGTGCAGATGATGAGTGCAGCCATGAAATTATAAGATGCTTGCTCCTTGGAAGAAAATCTATGACCAACCTAGATAACATATTAAAAAGCAGAGATATTACTTTGCCAACAAGTTCCATCTAGTCAAAGTTATGGTTTTTCCAATAGTCATATGTGGATGTAAGAGTTGGACCATAAAGAAAGCTGAGCACCAGTGAATTGATGCTTTTGAAGTGTGGTGTTGGAGAACACTCTTGAGAGTCCCTTGGACTACAAGGATATCCAACCATTCAATCCTAAAGGAAATCAGTACTGAATATTCATTCAAAGGACTGATGCTGAAGCTGAAACTCCAATACGTTGGCCATCTGATACAAAGAACTGATTCATTGGAAAAGACTGTGATGCTGCTAAAGATTAAAGGCAGGAGGAGAAGGGGATGACAAACGATGAGATGGTTGGATGGCATCACTGACTCTATAGACATGAATTTGAGCAAGCTCCAGGCATTGGGATGGACAGGGAAGCCTGAGTCCTGCACTCCATGGGGCTGCAAAGAATCAGACACTACTGAGCAACCGAATTGAACTGAACATAGTCAATATAATTCTATACCATTGAGTCCACTTTCTCATCTGTATAACAAAAGATTTCTAGACATTATAAAACAAGAAAACTGGCCATATTAAAGGAAAAAATGAATAGCCAGTGTAAACAAAACTCCAGTAGGACCCATGTATTCAAGATTTAAAGGAAAACATAATGAGGATAAAACATTGAGGAATCTTGTCAGAGAAATAGCAAAATATTCTATAACTCAAAAATATAATAACTTACCTGAAAAGTTCACTGGGTAGGTTTAACCACAAATTAAATCTTGCAGAAGAGAGATTCAGTAATCTTGAAGACAGATTGAAGATATATTAATAAATGAAAGAATGATAAATGATTGAATAGTAATAACAGATTCTTAATATACAGGGACTAACATACAGTATTAACAGTTGTAACATACATAATTTGTATATAAACAGGATATATTTGGAGTCCAAGAAGGAAAAAAGAGAATGGTGCAGAAAACAGGATTTGAACAAATAATTGCTGAAATATCTCAAGATAAATGGACTGGAATGGGTGAATTTAACTCAGATGACCATTATATCTACTACTGCGGGCAGGAATCCCTCAGAGGAAATGGAGTAGCCATCATGGTCAACAAAAGAGTTTGAAATGCAGTACTTGGATGCAATCTCAAAAACGACAGAATGATCTCTGTCCATCTCCAAGGCAAACCATTCAATATCACAGTTATCCAAGGCTATGCCCCAACCAGTAACGCTGAAGAAACTGAAGTTGAACGGTTTTAGGAAGACCTACAAGATCTTTTAGAACTAACAAACACCCAAAAAAGATGTCCTTTTCATTATAGGGGACTGGAATGCAAAAGTAGGAAGTCAAGAAACACGTGGAGTAACAGGAAAATTTGGCTTGGAATGCGGAATGAAGCAGGGCAAAGACTAATAGAGTTTTGCCAAGAAAATGCACTGGTCATAGCAAACACCCTCTTCCAACAACGCAAGAGAAGACTCTACACATGGACATCACCAAATGGTCAACACCGAAATCAGATTGATTCTATTCTTTGCAGCCAAAGATGGAGAACCTCTATACAGTCAACAAAAACAAGACCAGGAGCTGACTGCGGCTCAGATCATGAACTCCTTATTGCCAAATTCAGACTCAAAGTGAAGAAAGTAGGGAAAACCGCTAGACCATTCAGGTATGAGCTAAATCAAATCCCTTATGATTATACAGTGGAAGTGAGAAATAGATTTAAGGGCCTAGATCTGATAGATAGAGTGCCTGATGAACTATGGGATGAGGTTTGTGACATTGTACAGGAGACAGGGATGAAGACCATCCCCATGGAAAAGAAATCCAAAAAAGTAAAATGGCTGTCTGGGGAGGCCTTACAAGTAGCTGTGAAAAGAAGAGAGACAAAAAGCAAAGGAGAAAAGGAAAGATATAAGCATGTGAATGCAGAGTTCCAAAGAATAGCAAGAAGAGATAAGAAACCCTTCTTCAGTGATCAACAAAGAAATAGAGGAAAAGAACAGAATGGGAAAGACTAGAGATCTCTTTAAGAAAATTAGAAATACCAAGGGAACATTTCATGCAAAGATGGGCTCGATAAAGGACAGAAATGGTATGGACCTAACAGAACCAGAAGATATTAAGAAGAGGTGGCAAGAATACACGGAAGAACTGTACAAAAAAGATCGTCATGACCCAGGTAATCATGATGGTGTGATCACTAATCTAGAGCCAGACATCTTGGAATGTGAAGTCAAGTGGGCCTTAGAGAGCATCACTACGAACAAAGCTAGTGGAGGTGATAAAATTCCAGCTGAGCTGTTTCAAATCCTGAAAGATGATGCTGTGAAAGTATTGTACTCAATATGCCAGCAAATTTGGAAAACTCAGCAATGGCCACAGGACTGGAAAAGGTCAGTTTTCCTTCCAATTCCAAAGAAAGGCAATGCCAAAGAATGCTCAAACTACCGCACAACTGCGCTCATCTCACATGCTAGTAAATTCATGCTCAAAATTCTCCAAGCCAGGCCTCAGCAATACGTGAACTGTGAACTCCCTGATGGTTTTAGAAAAGGCAGAGGAACCAGAGATCAAATTGCCAACATCCGCTGGATCATGGAAAAAGCAAGAGAGTTCCAGAAAAACATCTATTTTTGCTTTATTGACTATGCCAAAGCTTTTGACTATGTGGATCACAATAAACTGTGGAAAATTCTGAAAGAGATCGGAATAGCTCAACTGGATTTCCATCACCTCCACTAGCTTTGTTCGTAGTGATGCTTTCTAAGGCCCACTTGACTTCACATTCCAAGATGTCTGGCTTTAGATTAGTGATCACATCATCATGATTACCTGGGTCATGACGATCTTTTTTGTATAGTTCTTCTGTGTATTCTTGCCACCTCTTCTTAATATCTTCTGGTTCTGTTAGGTCCATACCATTTCTGTCCTTTATCAAGCCCATCTTTGCATGAAATGTGCCCTTGGTATTTCTAATTTTCTTAAAGAGATCTCTAGTCTTTCCCATTCTGTTCTTTTCCTCTATTTCTTTGTTGATCACTGAAGAAGGGTTTCTTATCTCTTCTTGCTATTCTTTGGAACTCTGCATTCACATGCTTATATCTTTCCTTATCAAGAATATAGGAACTTTAAAAACAGCATCAACCAACCTAACACAGCTACTGTTTTTAAATATTATACCCCTAAATACAGGATACACTTGCTTTTTAAGCACAAATGTAATTGCTAACAGCATATGGCAGATCATGAACAAAGATGCAATAAACTGTGAAAATCTGACATCTTTCACAATTCACCTATGTCTGATATACAAATATATATGTATATACGGAATGGAATGTGTTTGCTCGGTTGTATCTGACTCTGCAGCCTCGTGGACTGTAGCCTGCCAGGCTCCTCTGTCCATGGGATGTCCCAGGTAAGAATACTGGAGTGGATTGCCATGCCCTCCTCCAGAGGATCTTTCTGACCCAGGGATCAAACCCACGTCTGTTAGTTCTCCTGCATTGGCAGGCAGGTTTTCTACCATTAGTGCCACTTGGGAAGCCTATACATATAAAGACTAATATTTAGACTATGTAAAGAACTCAAATAATAAAAAGACAGCTCAATAAAAATGAAACCGAAGATTAGACCATGTGTCCAAAAACTTAGGCCCACAGATCAAATATGGTGTGAAAACTGTTTTTGCATGACTCACAAACTAAGAATTTTTTGAAGTTTTGAGAAGATAGTCAACATATTAGACTTCAGATAGGTGAAAAATTCAAACCACAGTGAGACAGCGTGCAACAACTAAATGACTAAAATTTAAACATTAAAAAAGACTGCCAACACTATAAGGTGTTAAGTATGTGGAACTGAAAATCTTGTGCACTGCTTGTGGTCATTTGAAATGGTAGTTTGAAAAATATTTTTTTTTCAGTTTCTTATAAAATTTAAAAACTTAATGGCCCAGCAATTCACTCTTATTTACTAAAGAAATATAAAAACACATCAAGAGAAAGATTTGTACAGCAATATTTATGGTTAT
The DNA here is from genome assembly GCF_042477335.2 of Ovis canadensis. Classification (NCBI taxonomy): domain Eukaryota; kingdom Metazoa; phylum Chordata; class Mammalia; order Artiodactyla; family Bovidae; genus Ovis; species Ovis canadensis. The sequence goes on from NC_091260.1 coordinate 40,201,116, forward strand.
TGAAAGGAGACAAACTCTAAACACTATTTGATTTCATTTATAAGAATTTCAAGAATAGGCAAAACTAACAATGGTGATAGAAATCATAACAGGGTGTATGGAAAGGGGCCCTAGAAGATTTTCGTGTCATGTGCATTTTTTACGTATAAATTCAGGTGTTGATTATCCAAATGTGTTTACTAGTGAAAGCCTGAATGGTGTATTAAGATCTGTGCATTTTACTTTTTCAACTTTTACTTCATTAAAAAAAAAAAAAGCTATTGGAATGAGATTATTGAAGTATATAGGAAAATCCAATATATCATAATGTATATGGCCAGATGATGATTTGACTTCAAGGCTAAATTAAGATATTTATTACATAGGTTTTTTAACAGGAAACCAGTATTATTGGTTTTAGGAAGATGAGTTGAGCTGCAATTGCTTAAAGGAAGGAGAAGATGATGTATCAAGGAGTGATGGAGAAGAGCAGAATGGCTGTACAATTCAGGGAATAGGTCTGTAGCACTTCAGATGAAGAATACAGATTGGCTCTTATCAGAATGAAATCTCTCGCCAGGAAATACTAGCACTTTACCCACAAATCAGGCAAATGATGAAAATATTGCCTTAGTATTTGTTAAAAATTTCCTTGACATTTGTTAATCTAACCTGTAGGCTGTTAATCCTAAATTCAAATCTTGATATTATATGGGTGGACAGACAAATGTATGGATGGATGATTGAATGGATGAATTTATATAATCATTGTTTCTCTGGTTTATCAGTGCTTCCTGTACAGATTATTGATCCCTCTGAAACCCATTAGTCCTTTTAAAAAATATTTATGTATTTATTTATTTATGTATGTATTTGGCTGCATCAGATTTTATTTGTAACATTCAGGATCTTTTGTTGCAAGGCCAGGGCTTCTCTCCAGTTGTGGCACTCAGATTCTCAAGTGTTGGCTGGCTCAGTAGTTGCTGCACTCAGACTTAGCTGTCCCAAGTCATGTGATATCTTAAGTTTCCAGACCAGGCATTGAACTCACATCCCCTGCATTGAAAGGTGAATTCTTAATCCCTAGACCACCAGGGAAGTCCCACATAATTCTTGATGTACCACTTTGCTAAAGATGGTGAAAAATTACCACTAAGTAATTTTGTAGAGAAAGAAAAAAAAAGTGCTGAATTTTGGGAAAATTCCACAATCTTATTCAGAGATAATTGTACTCTATCACCACCTTTGGATCAGAGATGAAATTTCTATCCTTTATAAGAATGCTTTTCAAATTACAAAAAAAAAAAAAAATTTGTAAGTACCTTAAAGTGTCCTTAAATTAAAATTACTATATTGCTCTAACTACCAAAATTATTATAAACTTTTAAATCTGCCACTTCCCTTAGTCTTTGTAAACTTGAAATTCCATTTCACCATCAAATCAATTTATTTTCATTGTTCATTATTTATTTCATTGTTGTGCTACCTATTATGCCACAACTATGCACTATGATTTTATAGTAACAGAAGATGGACTTCTTATGGGGTTTAAGATACAAAACATAATGCTTGCTTTAAAAAGCATGAAAAACCCAATTAGGTTTGTAACCTGTAAGTGCTTTGTCAAGTTTCAGAAGCACTGAAAGTGCTTTATGATTGATTAATAAAAGTAACTAGATTTAATGTTTCCATTATTGGCTATCCAACAGCAGCAGGTAGGAACAAGGTGTAATTTGTACAGAAAACAGTTGAAAAGATTTTCCGTAACACTTTGGACACCCAGAAAAGTCACTTTTCAGAGGTCTTGACTTGAGAGAGAAATTTTTTTGACTATTTTAAGTGTATGCATTTCCATGTGAGAATATATAAATGAGTAAATGGATAAAAGAAATTCTTAATTGTATTGAGTTTTGCTATATTAGTATAATTTTATTTATGCTTTCATAGAGCCAGACTCTTGCAGGATATTCTATAGTTGAGAGATCATGTCATACCACAGTTCCTTTACAGCATAACCTTTGTGTTGTGCTTAGTCATGTCTGACACTCTGTGGCCCTAAGGACTGTAGATGGCCAGGCATCTCTGTCTATGGAAATTTCCAGGCAAGTATACTAGAGTGACCTAACAGAAGCAGAAGATATTAAGAAGAGGTGGAAAGAATACACAGAAGAACTGTACAAAAAAAATCTTCATGACCCAGATAATCACGATGGTGTGATCGCTCACCTAGAGCCAGAATTTCTGGAATATGAAGTCAAGTGGGCCTTAGAAAGCATCACTACAAACAAAGCTAGTGGAGGTGATGGAATTCCAGCTGAGCTATTTCAAATCCTGAAAGATGATGCTGTGAAAGTGCTGCACTCAATATGCCAGCAAATTTGGAAGACTCAGCAGTGGCCACAGGACTGGAAAAGGTCAGTTTTCCTTCCAATTCCAAAGAAAGGCAATGCCAAACAATGCTCAAACTACTGCACAATTGCACTCATCTCACATGCTAGTAAAGTAATGCTCAAAATTATCCAAGCCAGGCTTCAGCAATATGTGAACTGTGAACTTCCAGATGTTCAAGTGAGTTTTAGAAAAGGCAGAAGAACCAGAGATCAAATTGCCAACATCCACTGGATCATGGAAAAAGCAAGAGAGTTCCAGAAAAACATCTATTTCTACTTTATTGACTATGCCAAAGCCTTTGGCTGTGTGGATCACAATAAACTGTGGAAAATTCTGAAAGAGATGGGAATACTAGACCACCTGACCTGCCTCTTGAGAAACCTTTATGCAGGTCAGGAAGCAACAGTCAGAACTGGACATGGAACAACAGACTGGTTCCAAATAGGAAAAGGAGTAAGTCAAGGCTGTATATTGTCATCCTGCTTATTTAACTTGTATGCAGAGTACATCATGAGAAATGCTGGGCTGGAAGAAGCACAAGCTGGAATCAAGATTGGTGGGAGAAATATCAATAACCTCAGATATGCAGATGACACCACCCTTATGGCAGAAAGTGAAGAGGAACTAAAAAGCCCTTGATGAAAGTGAAAGAGGAGAGTGAAAAAGTTGGCTTAAAGCTCAACACTCAGAAAACGAAGATCGTGGCATCTGGTCCCATCACTTCATGGGAAATAGATGGGAAAACAGTGTCAAAGTTTATTTTTTGGGCTCCAAAATCACTGCAGATGGTGATTGCGCCATGAAATTAAAAGACGCTTACTCCTTGGAAGAAAAGTGATAACCAACATAGATATCATATTCAAAAGCAGAGACATTACTTTGCCAACAAAGGTCCATCTAGTCAAGGCTATGGTTTTTCCAGTGGTCATGTATGGATGTGAGAGTTGGACTGTGAAGAAAACTGAGCGCTGAAGAATTGATGCTTTTGAACTGTGGTGTTGGAGAAGATTCCTGAGAGTCCCTCGAGCTGCAAGGAGATCCAACCAGTCCATTCTATAGGAGATCAGTCCTGGGTGTTCTTTGGAAGGACTGATGCTAAAGCTGAAACTCCAATACTTTGACCATGTGATGCAAAGAGTTGACTCATTGGAAAAGACTCTGATGCTGGGAGGGACTGAGGGCAGGAGGAGAAGGGGATGACCGAGGATGGGATGGCTGGATGGCATCACCGACTCGATGGACATGAGTCTGAGTGAACTCCGGGAGTTGGTGATGGACAGGGCGGCCTGGCATGCTGCGATTCATGGGGTTGCAAAGAGTCGGACACGACTGAGCGGCTGAACTAAACTGATAGAGCGGGTTGAGATTTCCTTCAGGGGCTCTTCCTGACCCAGGGATCGACCCGCATCTCTTGCATCTCCTACTCTGGCAGGCAGATTCGTTACCTCTAGTACCACCTAGGAAGCCCACAGCATATCTTAGGATATAGGTTTACTGGCTACAGAAAATTCTAAAGGTGAACTCGTTTAGTACCAATCTCACTTTTCTTTTTTTTTTTTCCTTCTGTTAGGTACAATTGCCTCTTGCCTCTGTGTAATTCATAGATATATATTGTGTCTTTATGAAACATTCATATTTTGTAAACGTTGTTATTCTCACCCTTTCAAAATTCATGTCTCTTCTTCCCCATTCTTTTAGTGTTCTACTGTCTACTAGGTGAGATAGTAGTTCTTAAATTGCCTAATAATATAAGCCAAAGATTATAGTGTACAATAGTTTTGCCATTGTTTCTAGCTCATGCATTTGTCCTATTGGGAATAGGAAACAATGCAGAATGTATCCCAAAGTTGAGGAATGACCCACCTATTGAGCATAAGCAACTAGGTGAAAGATTTTTAAAAATTTGAAAATCAACAACAAACACTGCAGTTGAAAACCAAAAGCCTTTTGATAATCCTGACAAGAAAGGGAGAAAAATATGTTTTCATACTGCAGATGGGCTGATTAAAATATTTCTTTCTAGCAGATGGATTGATTAAAATATGCTCTCCTGTTCTAAAGAGATAAATTCACAGGTAACAATATTGTCACTAGTGGGAAAGAAAGAAAATATTTAACTCAAATTGTTAGAAAAACAAGTAAATTCTAAAGAAAATAGACACATCTAAAAAAAAAAAGTGGAGCCAGATGAGAAGGAGGAAACCTAAATATTATACAATACACATATTATAATATATTTTGTATGTATATGTACATATGATATATTGTATGTATATGTACATATGTATATGCACACATATCTGCATGTTTTTGTGTCTCTATTTTAAATCATAATATAGGACAATAATAATTATTATACTAATAAATAGAATATGGACTTTTAAAAAAGTAATTTACTATGAGTCAGGAAATCCTAGATTTTCAAGGATGATTTGCTGCTGGGAAATAGAATTAAAAATATATAATAGGTGGGATCAGTATATAAGAACAATTGATAATACACTTAAATATCTCTAATTTTTATGATAGAAAGTATAACTTATTTTTAACATTACATTTAATAGTAAACATCTAGTATAGTTTTATTACCTGTGGCCCCTGGCTGAATGTTACGGCATCTGTGAACTGACTTTTGACAAATAAAAGGAGAAAAAGGACTTCTTTTCCTTTACATACACTTCTTGTTACTTAGAAAATTGTCTTTTAAAAATAATCCACATCACATTATACAGGTAAAGTATTACTGCTACCTTCCAAAGAAATATGAGATAACATAAAACTCCAAAGCATATAGCAAATACGTATTGCACAACCAGTGTACCTTGGCTTTGATATTTAAACACTTTCCTATTGTAAGAATGAAAGAAAACATACCTTGTAATAATTATTGACCTTGTGTATATCTTTATTAATAGAATAGGATAAATAGAGTTGGAAGATGTCAGAGAAAAGATGAGGCTAAATTTGTCCATCCTTAACTTGCATTACTTAACACAGTGTGTGAAGTCACTTCAGTCATATCTGACTCTTTGCTACACTATGGACTGTAGCCCACCAGGCTCCTCTGTCCATGGGATTCTTCAGGCAAGAATACTGAAGTGGGTTGCCATGCCCTCCTCCAGTTGTCTCCTGCATTGGCAGGCGAGTACTTTACCACTAAACCTAGAGGAAACCAAATTTCATTACTGTTTGTAAGACAAGTAAAAATTGGAAATCCAATAGAAAAATAAATTTAGCTCTATCCATGGGAAAATGTGGATTGCTTTTATGGAAAAGAAGACCTTATTAATAAAGGCTGAATCAGGGTTTATTCTATTAATCTTGTTCTGGAGTTTTGTGCCAGGTTACTTATTCACAAATTGAGTAAAAGAAGTAGCTTTGGACTGAAGAGTTATATCAGGTCCCCTTGAAATAATCTCCCTGGTTTGCTACTTAAAACAGAGTGAGTTCTATCACTTATCTCAGTATCAGTTCAGTTCAGTTCAGTTCAGTCGTTCAGTCGTATCTGACTCTGTGTCCCCATGAATCGCAGCATGCCAGGCCTCCCTGTCCATCACCAACTCCCGGAGTTCACTCAGACTCATGTCCATCAAGTCCATGATGCCATCCAGCCATCTCATCCTCAGTCGTCCCCTTCTCCTCCTGCCCCCAATCCCTCCCAAAGTCTTTTCCAATGAGTCAACTCTTCACATGAGGTGGCCAAAGTACTGGAGTTTCAGCTTTAGCATCATTCCTTCCAAAGAAATCCCAGAGCTGATCTCCTTCAGAATGGACTGGTTGGATCTCCTTGCAGTCCAAGGGACTCTCAAGAGTCTTCTCCAACACCACAGTTCAAATGCATCAATTCTTCGGTGCTCAGCCTTCTTCACAGTCCAACTCTCACATCCATACATGACCACAGGAAAAAAACATAGCCTTGACTAGACAGACCTTAGTCGGCAAAGTAATGTCTCTGCTTTTGAAAACACTATATAGGTTGGAACAGATAATTCAAAATGCCGGGGGTTGAAACCTCTGATATATAATCTCATGAATCCACTAGGACAACTAGGTGTTTCTGCTAAGACCCAGCTGGACTCAGTGGCATCTCAACTGGTCTTTCTCATGCTTCCAGTTGGCTGGCAACTTAGCCAGGGCTTGGTCAGCCCTGAGGTAGTCTAAGATACCTGGGTCTGGCAGCAGTCCAGCTACTGTCTGGGGTGACCCAAGTAGCTGGACCATGGATCTCTCATTATCCAGCAAGCTAGTCAGAGCTTACTCACTTAGCAGCAGAGTTTAAAGAGCAAAAGCAAAGGTCCCAATGGGTGAGTGCTTTTCAAATCTCTGTTTGCTTGAATAATCCCCTTGGCCCAAACAAGTTTCATGGCTTATCCAGATTCAGAGGGTGGGAAGGTAGATTTTGTTTCTTTGCAAGATGGGGAGAAATATAGATACTTTTACAATGGGTGGCAATACCAAGACAATACCTCTGTCAAATGATGCCTTCTACTTCAGCATTTCTGGCATTCTTTGATATTTTGAAGTTTTATGGGAGTCATTGATAGCAATTTCATTGCTTACAGTAACTGCTATTTGCTAGTTTGTTCAGCTCTTCATTTTCTTTGGTTGTATATACACTTGCCAGGCTCCTCTGTCCATGGAATTCTCTAGGCAGGAATACTGGAGTGGGTTGCCTTTTCCTTCCCCAGAGGATCTTCCCATAGCAGGGATCTAACCTGCATCTCCTCCACTGCAGACAGGTTCTTTACCCTCTGAGCCAGCAGGGAAGCCCATATACAAATGAGGTCAATCAAATTAAAAGTTCAATTCAGTATTATTTCATATTAGCATGTTATTTTCTTAACAAAAATAAATCTGAAACTACTTTAAATTTGAAGCTTTTTTTTTTTTTTTTTTGAGAACAAAGAAGTCATCCTTCAGTAGGGAAGAATTTACTTAGGTTGGTTTATTTGGCAGATGTTTTTGACTATACAAGTGAGACCCCTTTCAATTCTTTATACTTGACATTATAGACACCACTGATGCACTACAAGCTAAGTTGGCAAATCTTCTTTTCTTGAACTTTGAAAGCAGTGTACAGTATTGCTGATATAGTAAAGATGGAACAACAAAAGCATTATCAATTTAATGGACAACAGAAATGTCACAAAATTATTTTGAAGACTACATTTGCTCAAACAACCTTAAATTTGAAGTCGATTTCTTATTACATGCCAGTGTGGTAGAACTTGCCAATGATTTTGTTATCAGCCTGAGACAAAGAAGTAAACGTACAAATTTAACTCAGAGAAGTGCACTGATGCTTGACTTGTGTTGGGAGAAAGTAGACATCCTTTATTTTGTGGGTTCTATATACCTTCCTTCTCAGAACTGTCCCATCCTTTGGTTTTCCTTCTCTATCACAGGGGTAGGGACTTTACTCATGCTTGTCCTTGTAGTGTTTCTCTAGGACACGGTCATTAGTCTAGGGTGTTTTCATGGCCTGGGAATATAACAGGAGAAATTGAGAACTCAGAAGTCACAAAAGAGCTAGAGGGTAACCCTATTTAAATGCTAGATCCAGCTACAGACACAAGTTCATCCCTTTAAACTTTTTAGTGGTGAGCTATAATTTTTTAATTTTTAATTTTAAGGTACATTGATTTGTATACAAAAGTTTTGTACTAAAACCATTGTATTTTTGCAATAGAGTTATCAGTACTTATTGCCCTCTAATAACAAAATTCAAATAAAATGATTATTTTTTTAATCATAGAATTTTGAAAATTTTTAAATTTTAGTCAAGTCAAAAATGTGTTTAACAACCCACCTTTATTTTTAACAACATTAAAAAAATTAAGATAATAATTAAAAGGCCAAGCGATGAAACACAAGTGAAAATAGAAGTGAATATGTATCAAATATTTTTGGAAGATATAGTCTGTTTAAAAGAACAGTGAACATATTTAGTAATGCAAAAACAAATACATCTATATGAATTAATCTGAACAAAAAGGGAGATATATTCAACCAGTATTACAATATTGAGTTAATAGCTAAATTATATAAATAATTAAATATATAATTTTTAAAGACCTAAAAATAATAATAACTAACAGCCTTAGATCAGTAAATGAATGACATATATTTTACACATGAAAAAAATGTAACTAGCAAAAATGACCCCCCAATGAACTGACTCCTTCAGTTCATTAGTAACTGAGGGAAGACAGTAAAAGGAATCATGAGGTTTCATCCATCCAATCAACATAAAAAGAAAAAGGGAGACTACCAGCTGTTACTTTCTTACATAGTTGATGACATTTTTAATATTTATAACATTTTGCAAGGACATTTGACAATATGTTTCAAAGACTAATTTTATGTGCTTTATTTTTGTCATACCACCTCTGAGAAGATAGTGTATGAATCTAATATCAAATTAGGAAGAAGTACATTTAGAAAGTTGTTAACAAACATCTTTATAACACTAAAAAATGAAAAGCAATGTAAAAGTTCAAATGTGTAGGTCTGTTAAATTGTTGTACATTCTCTAACTTTATAAGGGGTACCCTATAAACATTAAAAATGATTTTGAAGAGCCTAACGCAATGAAAAATTTCTGGAATTTTCATTGGAAATGGAAAAGTGAAAGTGAAGTGGCCCAGTTGTGTCCGACTCTTTGCAACCCCATGGACTGTATAGCCTACCACGCTTCTCCGTCCATGGGATTTTCCAGGCAAAACTACTGGAGTGGGTTGCCATGAAAAGTGGCATACAAATGATATGTTGACTACAGTTATAGCAATGATATCAATATAATTAAGTTACTGTTAATATTCTTATTTAATAAATAGCACCAAGGAATTTATCAGCTCTTTCAATATCCAGAATAATTTGAATCCAAGCCTTACACAGTATAAAAAGGGAACTGAAATTGCATCAGATAACTTAATGAGGGAAAAATAGAGCATAAAAACTAGAAAAATACAGATAATATGCACTGCTTTGGGGATGGAAAAATACTTGCCAAGCTTGAATGTGTTGAAACAAAGGCAAATATATTGTTCATTAAAAATAATAGATATTTAAACTCCTAATTATCAGCTGAAAGCATGACTAAAATTAATAGCAAACATGACAATGGAAGACAAACTGGATAATGCAGTAAAACTTCTTGAGTACTAAAAATTGATAAGAAGACACTGAGATTCCAGCAAACACCAAAATAATTCACAAAATGAAGTAGAAATAGTTAATGAACCTATGAAATATATTAAGCTTGATAGTAAGGGGGAAAATCTTAAACTCGAAATGAAATACTTCCCTCTGTTTATCAAATCAGGAAAGATTTAACCAATTAAGTGTGCTACAGGGAAGGTAGAGTCAGATGGGATCTCACAAAAGACTGAAAATGTTAACTACTGACATCACTTTTCTGAAAAGCAATTTGGCAAAATATAGAAAAACGTTTTACTCCTCTGTCCCGTAACTTCATTTCTGAAAATCTAAAAAGCGAAAGTGAAAGTGGCTCAGTCACGTATGACTCTTTGTGACCCCATGGAATATAGAGTCCACGGAATTCTCTAGGTCAGAATACTGAAGTGGATAGCCTTTCCCTTCTCCAGGGGATTTTCCCAAACCAAGGATCAAACACAGGTCTCCTGCATTGCAGGCAGATTTTTTTTTTTTTTACCAGCTGAGCCACAACGGAAGCCCGAGTACTGGAGTGGTCACCTGTCCCTTCTCCAGGGGATCCTCTCGACCCAGGAATCACCTGCATTGCAGGCGGATTCTTTACCAACTGAGCTATCAGGGAAGCTCTCCGAAAATCTAAGCCAAGGTTAAAAACTTGGAGTGCTGTTAAAGATTCTGACACAACAATGCTTACTGTAGTAGCATTTAACATGAAAAATATGTGGTGGTCAACCCTGAGTGAATGCTAATAGAAATTATTAATATAGTGTCCATATGATAGGATATTGGAAAGTCTTTACAAACCTGTAAATTTAAAGAAGCAAACATTAAACCGGAAAAATAAGATAATTATTTATTATTCTTATCAATCTGATAATTTAATTTTAAAAATCTGTAGAAAATAGCATTAAATGTTCAACATTTAAACATTAAATGTCTAATGGTGATTTTCTCTGAATTTTGGAATTATGGTAAAAATTATTTCCTTTTCATCAATTTTCCAGTTATGCTGTATACCATACAAACAGTAACTGCTTTATGAAGATTTTTTTTTTGCTTGTTAATATTCCATTAAAAATTTTTGAGTACATTCATAGAGACATGAGATGTTATTCAAATATGTTTTTGGTGCTATTATTACAGTCTATCATGTCTTTAAGCTGCCACCATTTCTGCATCCCTGTTTTCTGAATTCTTAAATTCCAACTCAAAAAAAAAGTGTACTTTATGACCAACCTAGACAGCATATTAGAGTAGAGACATTACTTTACCAACAAAGGTCCATCTCGTCAAGGTTATGGTTTTTCCAGTAGTCATGTGAGGATGTGAGAGTTGGACTATAAAGAAAGCTGAGCACAGAACTGATGCTTTTGAACTGTGGTGTTGGAGAAAACTCTTGAGAGTCCCTTGGACTGCAAGGAGATCCAACCAGTCCATCCTAAAAGAGATCAGTCCTGAGTGTTCATTGGAAGGACTGATGCTGAAGCTGAAACTCCAATACTTTGGCACCTGATGTGAAGAACTGACTCATTGGAAAAGACCCTGATGCTGGGAAAGATTGAAGGCAGGAGGAAAAGACGATGACAGAGGATGAGATGGTTGGATGGCATCACAGACTCAATGGACATGAGTTTGAGTAAACTCTGGGAGTTGGTGATGGACAAGGAGGCCTGGCGTGCTGCAGTTCATGGGGTCACAAAGAGTTGGACACGACTGAGCAACTGAACTGAACTGAACTGAGTGCAAATGATAATCTATCAATATTAGTTGAGCTTCAGTTTTTGCATCATCTTCTTCCACTTTCGTGAAAAAAAAAAAAAAATCACTTGGAACAGCAGGAATACTGCCACAGGTGACAAATGCAAATAGTCAGATCATATTATTGGCTTTTTTATTCCATGAATATGGCTTTAAAAATCAAACATTACAAAGGCAACCCAGTATAAGAAAGAAAGAAAGTGAAGTAGCTCAGTTGTGTCCGACTCTTTGAGACCCCACGGACTGTAGCCTACCAGGCTCCTCCATCCATGGGATTTTCCAGGCAAGAATACTGGAGGGGAGTGGGTTGCCATTTCCTTCTCCATAAACTTCCTCTTTTTTGCTCTTGATACTATGCGGAAAGGAAAGAAACAAGGAGATGCAGACAGTGCTCAATCAGAATAAACAGTTTATTCAAAAAGGATGCTATGTTTTGCACCAAATATTACCGTCATTGCAGGTACCTGGGCAAGCAATATATTCTATGATGGTAGAAAATATATTACATTGCTTCCAAATGGGTGGTAACCATGCTCTCTAGTAAAATAAATATCTGTGGCAAATGACACATACCTATTTAATGACACTTTGAGTTCATGTGAAGTTTGGCAGTGTAATAAAAGTCTTATCTCTTGCTTTCACTGTTATTGCACAGATTTAAACTGCTGTCTCAGAGGCAGTTTTACTATCTTTTTCAATCTAGCCCATAAAAGTGAGACTTGATTTGCTTAGCATGAGAACAGATCAATAAAAGCTCAGTTATACAGCAGATTAGATCACTAACTTGGAGATCAAAGATGTTAAATACAACTTGTATAGAAAAACTAGATCAAAAGTTGAGCTCAGACACACGGTACATATTTGCAGAACTCAAAATAGCCTTTCCACTATTCCAACAATTTACCTTAAGTCTTGTCGTGGTCACTGTATGTTGAAGAAGCTTACACACGGCTAACAATATTTCAAATATACATAGTATATGCATATTTTAAAGTCCTTTTGTACTAATGTTTTCAATTCTTCCTCTAAAATAAATGCTGAAAGTGTTCACCAAGGCACTAAGTTCATTTTAAAAACTATTTATTATTATTATTAAAATGTTAGGATAGATTTTTTTCATATGGAAAACAAAATGCATTATTGAAATACAGGTCATTACTTCTAATATTATCTTCAAATTTTCATTTTGTAGTAGGTCTATACAAAATTTTTGCTGAAATAAAGAAACATCTGTAATCCCAGTTGTAAATTTGTTGAATTGATCTATCAAATATTTGCACAATTGCTTAAATAATTTAAGAAATTAAATACTGGCTCTCACCTTGCCCTTCTCTCTCTGCTGCTTTTGACTCCACTGAGAACGTGTATAGGTTCAAGTATGACATATTCCTTTATAGGCTTTTTATCACATATGGGGGAAAAGAAATAAAATCACTAAAACAAGGCAAAACAATCACCACCACCACCACAACAAAGTCCTCCAGCTATAGCCTCCCGATGTGAAAGTGTAATGTTATTAAACATTTCACTCTGGCATATTCATAGCCTTTTAGCTTAAACTCCGTGATACAAGCTCATTCAAGTGAACCCTTACAGTTTCGCTCATGGACCCCATTTCCCCACTCTGCTTTTACACTTTGAGCATTTCCTGATTTCATCTTTTCTTCAGCTTTGCACCACAACTTGAATCCTGCAATTCATGGCAAAAGAGGCCTGATAGCCCCCGAAAGGTCACTTGGTCTTAATCCATATGTTGCCATGCTCCACTATCTTTTTAAACATCCCTTTGGTATCTTGAAATGCTGTTCTTTCCAGTGTTTCTCTTGAAGATATGTCCCAAAAATGCAACAAACATTGAGGGTGGAGTACAAAGAAGCAAATAAAACAAATATTACCCATAATCATGTATGCCCAAATTAAGTTCTTATCATAACATTATATATCTTTTCATACTTTATTTTTGTATATAATTTCTTCTTAAAAATCACAGTGCACGTTTTTCTCATTTAAATAAATAGACAAGATATTTAACACATAATATATATTATGTATATATATGAAAGTTGTTTATAAATGTTAATAAACACACACAGGTATTTTAACATTGTCAAATGTATACTGTTCTTTTAAAAAAATTGTAAATAAGTAAAATAACTCATAAATTACTATGAATATTCACTACTCAACTGAAAGCCTTTTTGTTTTTCACAAAAACTTGCCAACAACCTATGTCCAAAAATATTTAAACCCTGATCATTCTAGCCAATTTGTTATTACTAACGAAAAAAAATTTCTTTTAAAATGTGAAAATTTCAATTATATTGTAGTTTTAGAAAACAAATGTCAAAATTTAAGAAATAAATTAAAAAGTGAAGTTTTAAATTGCAATAGGCTACTCTATGCTATGAAATTAAAAGATGCTTGCTCCTTGGAAGAAAAGCTATGACTAACCTAGACAGCGTATTAAAAAGCAGAGACATTACTTTGCCAACAAAGGTCTGTCTAGTCAAAGCTATGGTTTTTCCAGTAGTCATGTATGGATGTCAGAGTTGGACCATAAAGAAAGCTGAGCACTGAGGAATTGATGCTTTTGAACTGTGGTGTTGGAGAAGACTCTTGAGAGTCCCTTGGACTGCAAGGATATCCAACCAATCTATCCTAAAGGAAATCAGTCCTGAATATTCATTGGAAGGACTGATACTGAGCTTGAAACTCCAATACTTTGGCCACCTGATGCAAAGAACTGACTCATTTGAAAAGACCCTGATACTGGGAAAGATTGAAGGCTGGAGGAGAAGGGATTGACAGAGGATGGGATGATTGGATGTCATCACTGACTTGATGAGCATGAGTTTGAGCAAGCTCCAGGAGTTGGTGATGGACACGGAGGCCAAGTGTGCTGCAGTCCATGGGGTCTCAAAGGGTTGGACACAACTGAGAGACTGAACTGAACTGAACTCTATGCTATATTTGTAGCACTTTAATTCTATATGGCCTTTGGAGGTTGGAAGCATGTTGATAATATTCATCCAGTTGAGAACTTAACCAAACATCTGATACCAGTGTATTATGATTTAATTTTGTTCATCTTATGTATTAAGCTAACAATTGTTTACACTAGAATTAACTTTAAAAAAATACCTTAAGTATTTTGGTGTAAATTGTGTAGGTGTTTTTATGTAAATCACATAGCCTGGTGCTATTGCTTTTGCACATCGATTTTATAAATCTGGGAGATTTCTTGAGAAAATAATCATACAGAAACATGAAGAATTTATAACTGTGATAATTATTTTAAAAAATTCTAGGTCTTTGTTTAGTTCTCAAAGAAATTTGACTTTAAAATCATCATTAGATGATTTTAAATCTTTGTAATGTATATTTTGTGTAGGTAATATTTGCATTAAAATATGAGGTCTACTGAATACTCCTTATTTCAATAAAATCAGTTTTCTGACTGAAGAGATATATCCTTCAGAAAAAGAAACACAGTGCGAAGAAACACCCAAAATGAGTCTGTTTTTCTCTTATGTAAACCAAGTATTATTGGCTGATCTTTGGAACAGATTCTGACAAATGGTGGTCATACCAAATTGTGGTTGTTTCACACATAACTTTCAAAGTAAATGTTACCACAAAGATGATATATGAAATGTTAAGAATTGTTAGTCATATTTTCATTATCTCTTTTAAATCTTAAACTCTTCTCCTGAGGCAAATACTGTTAAGGATATAATCAAAATCTCTTTCCTTTAATCATATTTATATTATTTTCCTTTTTTTCTCTGGCTATGACTTGGTGGCAATGTTGTCCATGAAACAGTCAGTTTGATACTATAATTAATATCTCTACTTGTATGCTTATTAATAATCCTGATTTTTATTATTTAATATTTCAGGGGAGATTTATAACTGAATATCTAGATACATGCATTGATTTTATGATGTAAAATTTTTACATTTTACTTTTATGATTTTATGATGTTTATAAGTTAGAGAGGCTAGTCTTTTCTCTTTCACTAATGATTGACATGAGCATGATGAGTATATTTCCTGGCACAATCTATCTTTCTGGATCTAAAGGCATTTCAGAGGTAGTAGAGGGTGGTCACCTTGATGTGATTGCAAAAGGAAGACATTTTCACGGAAGGATTGATTGTTAAGAATAAAGTAGTCAGGAACAAACGCAATATGCAAAGATTGTGAAAGACTTTGTTTTATAAGAAAAATTGGAGTTGAATTCTGGTTTTGATGTTCTGCATCTTCTTTACAAACAGTGCATGCCAAGTAGTTTTGAAAATTCTCCTCAGTGTGAAATTAGACTGAGAAAAATAAATGACACAAATTTATATTATATTAGAACTATTTCAGCATTTACTTTAAAAGGCAAGGTAAAGTAAATAAGCAGTTAAACTCATTCAGGAGGAAAGACATCTTTGCTTTAATTATCTGAATATTTCACTACCTGATAAGGATTTATATTATATTTTCTTCCTCCTTTTTCTTAGTTTGGTGTAATTATAGTTACACATGGATTTTAGTTATTATGATATTCAAGAGTATGAAATAGAAGACTATATAAAATTTCTACCTCTGGAAACATCACTCCTAACCCTGAAAGAAAACATTACTATGCTCTTCTCTCAAACAAATTAGATAAGGATATTGTCCAATCTGAACTTGAAAGGCTCATTTACCATAATTAAATAAAATTTACTATTTAACTTATAAAATATTCATGACAACCCATGTTGCAAATATTGCCCATTCTCCATTATACCTCTATACCAATGTGAGATGAGCATACTTTTGTTTTTGTGGATAGATAAGTGACATATAATCAAAATGGAAAATTGAGTAATTATATCCTGCATTTCTTTTAATGTTAGAGTGAATAGGAATAGCATTTCCAAGACAGGTCAGATGATGGCCAGAAAGAATAGTCTCTTTGTTTTTTGTTTTTCTACATCAACTAGCTATTTCACAACTATGATGAATCCAATTATTTCAATTTTGTCTTTGTTCAAATTGGTCAAATAAAGTATTCTACCATATTTTATTCCTATAGCTTTGAATTTCAGGTGTAAATATAATGTTGAATCAAATTTTCCAGGTACAAATTTTCTGCTCCAATTTTAAAAGTATATCCGATTTTGTAGGTGAATCCTAACACAAAAGGCATGAGCAAAATATCAAACTAATTAGCATTTTATTAATTGTTCATAATTTTTATAAAAGTCTTCTTTAATGAATATGTGATTTGTCTTAAATTATTACAAACTATTTCTGTAATTTAAAAACATCCAAAAAATAATAAAAAGCATTCACACACTAGTCCAGCATGTCTTAATTTAGAATCAATACTGATTTGTTGTTCAGGCACTAAGTGGTGTCTGACTCTTTGCTACCCCATGGACGGCAGCACGTCAGGCTTCCTTGTCTTTTACCATCTCATGGAATTTACTCAAACTCACGTTCATTGAGTCGGTGATACCATCCAACCATCTCATCCTCTGTCGGCCCCTTATTCTCCTGCCCTCAGTCTTTCCCAGAGTCAGCATCTTTTCCAGTGACTCAGCTCTTTGCATCAAGTGGCCAGTCAACTGGAGCTTCAGCTTCAACATCAGTCCTTCCTATGAACATTCATGGTTGATTTCCTAGTCTCTGGTGGGCTGCCGTCTATGGGGTCGCACAGAGTCAGACATGACTGAAGTGACTTAGCAGCAGCAGCAGCATGATTATTTCCAATTTTGACATTTTGTATGCTAGTATATTGGAACTCATTCCCATGTGTGTTTCATTCTTCAATCAGTCTTAAGTTTTTCAGTTTAAAAATTATGAGGAATAAGAATCAGGAGCTTAAATCTAGAGGTAAAGAGAAACATTAGGCAAAGCAAATATCCTTGGAACACTTAATGGAAGATGGAGAAAAGAAAGTCTGGGCTTTCAATCTCTGTTTTAAGGTACTCTGTAAGAAGGAAGGGAAGCACACAGTTGTATAAACAAAGTTAGACCCGGGGCTTGATGGAATAGGGTTTAGTAATGAAAACTACCAACAATTGTGCCTGATTCTCTCACTCCATCTCAAACATTTAAGTCACTCTGTTCTGGGGCTCTAGTGGGAAATGGTAATCAAGACAAGCAGGTGGCAGGCAGGTGTCCAGAAATAAAAAAAAATATTTTTTAAAAAAAGCAGAACACCGAGTGAATACCCCCACTATCAATAGTAACATAAACAAGACAAACACATTCACAGGGTCTCTTTGGACTGTGGAGAGGAAGAACCTGAAGAGAAAGGGAAGTGAAAACAGTCACGCACTGATTAGTCCTAAACTCAGTTTTGTAAATATACTGGTGGCAATACTTAAAGTATGATCTTCTTTTATTTTTCTGATGTAAAACTATGGCTTAAAAATGTTTTTTCCTATATTTTTTACAGCTCTGTTTTTTCTTACAATGTCTTGTTTTAACCACAAACTTTTTTTTCTTTACTAAGTTTATCTGGGAAGTGGATGAAGGGAAGGAGAGGTGGCAGGTAGGTGAGTAGCAATAAAAACTATTTTTTACTGTAATCTAAACTTAAGTGTTCTCAGTTTTTGAAGCTCTGAAGTGTTTATATACAAAATTATTGGGAAAAGAAAAGAAAAATACACAGAATTTCTATACTCTCCTTCATATTATCTCCTTAAACATGCAATTTTTACAGTAAATTTTAGAGTATATTTATAATATAACTGACTTTAGCTTTTAGCATTAGCTCCATATTACTGTCTGCAAATGTTTTTCAAGAGACAGCATACACTGGTTACACTGGTAATGTCTTTGTATTTCCATAGTCTGTGGTATCAATTTTCATCTCTTGTTTTGTTTTGCTTTTTGCATTTCTATATAGTTGCTTCCTTTAATTTTAGCTGTTTTTTGACCATACTCACTTTTTATCGTCTGTTTGTTACTGACTGGTCTTTGAAATCCTCTTACTAGAATTTTGCTACTGTAAGCTAAATGCTACAATAAGTAACTTTCACAAACTTTAATAAAATTCTCACTTATAGCACAATCAATGCAGATCACTAGGAGTGGGGGTGGGTGGGGGTTGGGTGGGAGGGAATTCATTCTTTGCATTATACAGTTGGGCAGAAACAACTCTTTCCATGTGGTGCCTCTGCCATCTCTAAAAAATGTCATGGATATTCACTGAGCCTTGTGCTTCAGACCCTTAGATGAGGAGACAGAATAAGAATCTTAACCATATAACCTGAAATGATACCCATCACTACCCTAATCCCATTAACATGGAGTAGCCATTTGGCTTCTCTTAAACTCCAGGGCAACTGGGAAATGTAGTCTGGTCACATACCCAGAGGAAAAGTAGATGCTGGTGAGCATTTCCAGAATCTGCCAAAACTAGAGTCATGGTCATTTCTTTTGTCTATACCCTTTGAATATTACTCAACATATACTTCAGTATCATGAAGTTGCCCAGCCTATGCACCTCTGCTGCTGCTGCTGCTGCTAAGTCGCTTCAGTCGTGTCCGACTCTGTGCGACCTCACAGATGGCAGCCCATCAGGCTCTCCCGTCCCTGAGATTCTCTAGGCAAGAATACTGGAGTGGGTTGCCATTTCCTTCTCCAATGCATGAAAGTGAAAAGTGAAAGTGAAGTCGCTCAGTCGTGTCCGACTCTTCGCGACCCCATGGACTGCAGCGTACCAGGTTCCTCCATCCATGCACCTTAGGAAGCTATAAATAAATACAATTGTGCCAGTTTATTTAGATTTTAGTATTTTTATTCTATAGGGACCATTGTAACATTTTTTGGCAATTATAATTCTAATTAAGACTCTATGCCATTATGATATGTCCCACTCAAATCCACATTCTTTGCCACAAGTAATGTTATCCAAGAACTTTCTCTTTCAGTTATAATTTAATTACTCAGATTTCAAATATGTATTACATGATTCTAATTCTTTTTTGAGAAGGATGAATAGAATTATATTTGATTTTTGTTAAAGAGAATCCCTTTAGAACTTTCAATTATATCTTTAAAAAGTCAAAGTATTACCCTTAAGTTCTTATTTGTTTTTTCAAAAAGAACAAAATCACTTTAAAATTTGAAAAGTAATCTTTTTATTCCCTATACTGACAATGAAATTCAAAAAGAAAAAAAACAGGAGATAATAATTCTACATTTCTTAATATGGATTGCTTTTAACCTAATGTAGGTCTTGTACATTTTAGACCTAGAGTATAAGCTTATTGCTTCATTATACAGCAAAGCTAAACTGAACTAGAGAAAAGAATTAAGTTAGTGTAATAAAAGAGTCTATAGGCTTAGATTTGAATCTAGCTTACAAAAAAATGACAGAATGTGTGAGGTCATGTTGAATAGAAATCAGAGTAGGTAGACAGAAACTTGGGCTTAGCAAGGATGTTGTGAAAATCTCAGACAGTTTCCAGAAAAAAATATGAGATTTTTGTAAGATTTTGGACTGCAAGATAAATAGCAAACTGAATAAGAAAGAAGTAACATTATTTAGCTAAAAATTAAATATCAAAAGATCATATTGAATAAACTGTAAATTGACAGAAAAATGGTAATGTGGTACATATGGAAGTTAAAATGTGGGTGAAATTAATATTTACAGAGCCAAGTTTTCATAAGTGAATTCACAAATGTAGCCATGAGATATTAAACTAGTGACTGTGTTAAATTCATACCAAATGTTATATTTTATAAATGCAGGAAATTTAGTTATCAAATTAGGAGTGACAGATAGTGACTGAACTAATTAAGCAGGAACTCCATAAGCAATTTACCTCATTAAAGGTTTGGAGTTCTATATCTGCCACAAAATTTATTCGGTACCTATTTTAAATAATAAGGGATAAAAATCAAGTTTAATTGGCATTTTAATAGAAAGCATATCAATTAAAATTATCTATGAAAAAAGACTCCTCCTAAAACAATTATTGTTTGAAGTGTAGCAGATCTATTTGTTGTCAACTTAAAAGAGCAAAATGGAACTGAATTTGATAGCAACATGAGGTGTGGGAAATTCAGCAGAGGCCCTCAGTCTTCATCAGCTAATTATACAGAGCATTTGGATTCATTCACTAGTATTGTTATCAATGTTATGACTATTTTATTTCATTAATTTTATAAGCTAATGCTTTTGCCACGTACTGCTCTTATTCTCCAAACCTTTTCTATTGCCTATTTCATGGAATGAGAGAATGCATTATATCTGGAATTAAATAGTCTAGTTCAAATCATGGTTCTGCTTCTAATTAGTTATGTAACTCTGAGAAATTCTTATATAATCCTTAGTTATGCTCATACATAAAGTAAGATGATAACAAATTTAGGACAATGAAAAGAGATAATGCATTCAGAGGGGTTGGTGTAGCACTAGCCCCATAGTAAATTCTCTGTACAGGTATGCTATTACTGTTTTCTGTTTTTATTTTTTTTGTGATTGCCACTATTATTATTCCTCTGGCCTCATATTCCACTGGATATCTGAAAGAATAACAGTGTGAGAAATTGATATTCAATTTAGCATTCAACAAAAACAGATTGTGAATGCAAAATAAAGATAGTGAAAACATTATATAATTGATATTGGTTGTAAGCTAGAGCTGAAACATTATTTCTGATTATTGCATAAGAGAACACCAAAACTCAGTTCCCACACATGAACTATTACTTAGACATGTAGAAAAGATGTGTTGTGGAATCTTAACTGCCATCTTCGAGTAAAATTTTCTATTTCTCAAGCCTTGGATTTCCAAAATCTCTGAAAAGGTGAACATGCACCCTTTTCTGATGAGTCTTATTGAATTTTAATCACATTTTTATTAAAATTCAGTAGTCAGATAGTATATTTGCATCTTTGCTTTACCACCTAAAAATAAAAATAAAGCCAACCTTACACAATAAATCTGAATAAGATTATTAGTGATAATAGTTTGAAAAATAAGAAAGTGCTTCATGAATCTACAATGTATGAGCTGAGAGTTCAGAAAGTATTAGAAAGAATTGTGTTTAGCCTTAGATAGACACTAGTGGTAGAAAGTTCCACTCCAACAATGACAGTACATTCCCCTCCATTACCTCAGTGGAGAGCAAAAGTTATTCTTATCTACATCTAGCATCCTTATAATCTGGTATTGGAGACCAAATTAGTTTGGTAGGCTTAACATAACAAACACCAGAGACTGGGTAGCTTCAGTTCAGTTCAGTCGCTCAGTCGTGTCCAACTCTTTGCGACCCCATGAATCACGGCACGCCAGGCCTCCCTGTCCATCACCATCTCCTGGAGTTCACTCAGACTCACGTTCATCGAGTCCATGATGCCATCCAGCCATCTCATCCTTGGTTGTCCCCTTCTTCTCCTCCTGTGCCCAATCCCTCCCAGCATCAGAGTCTTTTCCAATGAGTCAACTCTTCTCATGAGGTGGCCAAGTACTGGATTTTCAGCTTTAGCATCATTCCTTCCAAAGAAATCCCAGGGCTGATCTCCTTCAGAATGGACTGAATGGATCTCCTTGTAGTCCAAGGGACTCTCAAGAGTCTTCTCCAACACCACAGTTCTAAAGCATCAATTCTTCGGCACTCAGCCTTCTTCACAGTCCAACTCTCACATCCACACAAGACCACAGGAAAAACCATAGCCTTGACTAGACGGACCTTAGTCAGCAAAGCAATGTCTCTGCTTTTGAACATACTACCTAGGTTGTTTATAACTTTTCTTCCAAGGAGTAAGCGTCTTTTAATTTCATGGCTGCAGTCACCATCTGCAGTGATTTAGGAGCCCCAAAAAATAAAGTCTGACAGTTTCTACTGTTTCCCCATCTATTTCCCATGAAATGATGGGACCAGATGCCATGATCTTCATTTTCTGAATGTTGAGCATTAAGCCAACTTTTTCACTCTCCTCTTTCACTTTCATCAAGAGGCTTTTTAGCTCCTCTTCACTTTCTGCCATAAGGGTGGTGTCATCTGCATATCTGAGGTTATTGATATTTCTCCCAGCAATCTTGATTCCAGCTTGTGTTTTTTCCAGTCCAGTGTTTCTCATGATGTCCTCTGCATATAAGTTAAATAAGCAGGGTGACAATATACAGCCTTGACGTACTCTTTTTCCTATTTGGAACCAGTCTGTTGTTGCATGTCTAGTTCTAACTGTTCCTTCCTGACCTGCATACAGATTTCTCAAGAGGCAGGTCAAGTGGTCTGGTATTCCCATCTCTTTCAGAATTTTCCACAGTTTATTGTGATCCACCCAGTCAAAGGCTTTGGCATAGTCAATAAAGCAGAAATAGATGTTTTTCTGGAATTCTCTTGCTTTTTCCATGATCCAGCAGATGTTGACAATTTGATCTCTGGTTCCTCTGCCTTTTCTAAAACCAGCTTGAACATCAGGGAGTTCATGGTTCACGTATTGCTGAAGTCTGGCTTGGAGAATTTTGAGCATTACTTTACTAGCATATGAGATGAGTGCAATTGTGTGGTAGTTTGAGCATTCTTTGGCATTGCCTTTCTTTGGAACTGGAATGAAAACTGACCTTTTCCAGTCCTGTGGCCATTGCTGAGTTTTCCAAATTTGCTGGCATATTGAGTGCAACACTTTCACAGCATCATCTTTCAGGATTTGAAACAGCTCAGCTGGAATTTTATCACCTCCACTAGCTTTGTTCGTAGTGATGCTCTCTAAGGCCCACTTGACTTCACATTCCAAGATGTCTGGCTCTAGATTAGTGATCACACCATCATGATTACCTGGGTCATGACGATCTTTTTTGTACAGTTCTTCCGTGTATTCTTGCCACCTCTTCTTAATATCTTCTGCTTCTGTTAGGTCCATACCATTTCTGTCCTTTATCGAGCCCATCTTTGCATGAAATGTGCCCTTGGTATCTCTAATTTTCTTAAAGAGATCTCTAGTCTTTCCCATTCTGTTGTTTTCCTCTATTTCTTTGCATTGATCACTGAAGAAGGGTTTCTTATCTCTTCTTGCTATTCTTTGGAACTCTGCATTCACATGCTTATATCTTTCCTTTTCTCCTTTGCTTTTTGCCTTTCTTCTTTTCACAGCTATATGTAAGGCCTCCCCAGGCGGCCATTTTGCTTTTTTGGATTTCTTTTCCATGGGGATGGTCTTCATCCCTGTCTCCTGTACAATGTCACAAACCTCATCCCATAGTTCATCAGGCACTCTATCTATCAGATCTAGACCCTTAAATCTTTCTTACTTCCACTGTATAATCAGAAGGGATTTGATTTAGGTAAGTGGTTTTCCCTGAATGGTAGGTGGTTTTCCCTACTTTCTTCACTTTGAGTCTGAATTTGGCAATAAGGAGTTCATGATCTGAGCCGCAGTCAGCTCCCAGTCTTGTTTTTGCTGACTGTATAGAGCTTCTCCATCTTTGGCTGCAAGGAATATAACCAATCTGATTTCGGTGATGACCATCTGGTGATGTCCATATGTAGAGTCTTCTCTTGTGTTGTTGGAAGAGGGTGTTTGCTATGACCAGTGCATTTTCTTGGCAAAACTCTATTAGTCTTTGCCCTGCTTCATTCCGCATTCCAAGGCCAAATTTTCCTGTTACTCCAGGTGTTTCTTGACTTCCTACTTTTGCATTCCAGTCCCCTATAATGAAAAGGACATCTTTTGGGGGTGTTAGTTCTAAAAGATTTTGTAGGTCTTCCTAAAACCATTCAACTTCAGTTTCTTCAGCGTTACTGGTTGGGGCATAGACTTGGATAACTGTGATATTGAATGGTTTGCCTTGGAGACAAACAGATATCATTCTGTCATTTTTGAGATTGCATCCACTTACAGCATTTTGAACTCTTTTGTTGACCATGATGGCTACTCCATTTCTTCTGAGGGATTCCTGCCCGCAGTAGTAGATGTAATGGTCATCTGAGCTAAATTCACCCATTCTAGTCCATTTTAGTTCGCTGATTCCTAAAATGTCGATGGTCACCCTTGCCATCTCTTGTTTGACCACTTCCAATTTGCCTTGATTCATGGACCTGACATTCCAGATTCCTATGCAATACTGCTCTTTACAGCATTGGATCTTGCTTCTATCACCAGTCACATCCACAACTGGGTATTGTTTTTGCTTTGGCTCCATCCCTTCATTCTTTCTGGAGTTATTTCTCCCCTGATCTCCAGTAGCATATTGGGCACCTGCTGACCTGGGGAGTTCCTCTTTCAGTATCCTATCATTTTGCCTTTTCATACTGTTCATGGGGTTCTCAAGGCAAGAATACTGAAGTGGTTTGCCATTCCCTTTTCCAGTGGACCACATTCTGTCAGGCCTCTCCACCATGACCCGCCCTTCTTGGGTTGCCCTGTAGGCATGGCTTGGTTTCATTGAGTCAGACAAGGCTGTGGTCCTAGTGTGATAAGATTGACTAGTTTTCTGTGAGTATGGTTTCAGTGTGTCTGCCCTCTGATGCCCTCTTGCAACACTTACCATCTTACTTGGGTTTTTCTTACCTTGGCGTGGGGTATCTCTTCACAGCTGCTCCAGCAAAGCACAGCCGCTGCTCCTTACCTTGGACGAGGGGTATCTCCTTACCGCCAGGGTTCCTGACCTTCAAAGTGGGATAGCTCCTCTAGGCCCTCCTGTGCTGTGCAGCCACCACTCCTCGGGTTGCTCCTCTGGCTGCGAGCCCTGGCCTTGGGCGTGGGTGGCTCCTCCCAGCTGCCGCCCCTGGCCTCGGACACGGGGTGTCTCCTCCTGGCTGCCACTCACCTCCGACGCGGGGTAGCTCGTCTCGGCTGCCGCCCCTGACCTCAGACTCGGGGTGTCTCCTCCCGGCCGCTGTCCCTGACCTCGGATGCGGGGTAGCCCCTCTCAGCCGTTCCTGCGCGGTCGCAGCCTGGCACTCTAGGCCACCGCCCCTGACCTCGGACGCGGGGTAGCTCCTCTCGGCCGCAGCCCCTGACCTTGGACACAGGGTAGCTCCTCTCGGCCCCTGCACTTAGTGAGTCGGCTCGCAGCCACCTGCGCTTAAACAGTAGAAATTAGTTGTCTCAAAATTCTGGTAGCTAGAAATCTGAGGACAAGATATTGGCAGAGTTGGTTTCTTCTGAGCTCAGATCTTCCTTCTGCTGCTGCTGCTGCTGCTGCTGCTAACTAGCTTCAGACATGTCTGATTCTGTGCAACCCCATAGACAGCAACCCACCAGGCTCCCCCGTCCCTGTGATTCTCCAGGCAAGAACACTGGAGTGGGTTGCCATTTCCTTCTCCAGCGCATGAAAGTGAAAAGTGAAAGTGAAGTCACAGTCGTGTCCGACTCTTCGCGACCGCATGGACTGCAGCCCACCAGGCTCCTCCGTCCATGGGATTTTCCAGGCAAGAGTACTGGAGTGGGGTGCCATTGCCTTCTCCTTATCTTCCTTCTATGCATGCCCTAATTTCTGCTTAAAAGAATACCTACCATTTTGGATTAGGACCCACCCATATGCTCTCACATAATTTTAATTACCTCTTTAAAGGCTTTATCTCCAAATACGGTCACATTCTAAAGTAGGTGTTAGAGCATCAACATATGTGTTTGGTGGGGTGAGGGGGAATATAGTTCAGCACATAACACAGAGAGAAACAGAGAAATCTTGAGATTCTTTTCTTATGTATTTTTCAGATGTCCTAAAGAAAGATTTCTCTTGCTACAAACCTCTCACCTTTGTCTGCAATATAAAATTAAAAAGCACTAAAAAAATGTTTTTTAAATGTATATGTCATGCCCCTCTTCCGCAGACGTTGAGGGTGACTATTAGATAATGTGGTAAGAGAAGTGACGTATTACCCTACAGTTAGGAAAAGATTTACTCCTGTCTTCATCCAGAGCAACTTAATTCTGTCAATGGAGCCATACAGATTGGCAAAATATGGACGTGCGCACCAATCAAATAAGAAAATCAATGCAGTTTTTTCTATCCTGAGTAAGGCTTCAACTATTAATGCTTCAGAAATATATTATTTGCCTTTTCATCAATTCACACTTGTCTTTGTCCCTGCATAATTTATACATATAAAAGGATAAGAGTGTAGCTATTTTACTAAAGCTGTGTTGTCCAAGTGTGTACCACAGGTACAAAATGTTTCCTTTTTTCTTCTCCTGTTGTTTCAGAGCTACTTAATGACTAAAAACTGAATACCAAGGACAATCATGAGCACTTAAGGCCCAATTCATAAAAAAATGATGCAAGCCATTTATGCACAAATGTTGCCACTTTCATATGGAAACAAGGTACATAAAGAATTCTCCTTTGTGATTCATAAACCCTCTTTAAGGTAATTTTGTTGCTCAGTTTTGTACCTCAGGAGAGCAAAACTCTAAAAGAGAGAAGTAGGAAAGAAAAGAAAACCTACAGATATACTTATAGTCCTATTTGCATAAAAAGCCACAGCAAGCCTTTTATGCAATATTAATTAAACATATATTAGACAGTGGTGTGTGGATTGTATAGTCATTACCCACTTTAGTCAAGAATATAAAATATCCTTGAATATAGCCAAGAATATAAAATAGAAAACATTTAAAAACACACACAGTGCTCACTCGTTCTCTTTCAGACAGACCCAGAATCTGTATCATTCTGAGTTGATTTGCCTACATATATTCCAAGAGAATAAAGCACTGGTATAAATACTCAGACTCCGTGTCCAGTCTTTATTGTCTACAAGAAAAAGTTAAAGGCAGAAAAATTTCCCCTATAATTTGCTTAGAATATGTCTAAGTATAAAGGTTATTGAGTCTGATGTTTGTTTTCTATGAATGCTAACACTTTAGATGCATTTGAGATCATTAGAAACTGAAGTGATATGACTGACAGAAAGAGTTTTCCATGTCAGACATGAATATATTATTATTGACCATGACTGGATTCAAAATTACTATTCGAGAGCCTAAAAAAACAAGGTCAAAAAAATTCCAGTCTCTTCAAATGTGAAATAAATGAGAACTTCGTATAAGTTCCACTCACTGTGGCCAGTGTCACCATTTACTGATATTTCAACTCAACAGTCTTCACAGTTGCAGAATAACAAAATGCTAACCATGCCCTGTGGTAGTTGTACAAATCAAAATTATGAGGAAAAATGGAAAACTGTAGAGAAACAGTATTTGCTAGGCATTGCATGTCTGTTATGCTTCTTTCCACACTGTGTTAAAACCCCACACATTCATACTCCCAAACCCATTCTTTGTCTGTTGCAGTCCTATTCTGTGCCCAGGGAGGCTAACCTTGAAGGCCGACCTCCATTTAAGTTCAGCCAATGGGAAGTACTGACAAACAGTGGGGGGCTGGAGAAGAAGGGAGTTCAGGTCTTCCTTCCTCACTGCTTGCCTGTCCCGGTGCTGTGGCTCTGCCCGTGCTCCATCAGTGACCACATCTCCTGTTTGATGGCACTCCTCTAGGGCTCACCTTTCACTGGGCTCTGAGGTCACCATTTTCCTTCCTTGTTCCCTCAATCCTAAGAGTGAGGGTGGCTTCTTTCCATTGCCAATCTGGGACTTCTTGACTCCCTAATTCTTTTCACATTCATAAGCTATCCTTTCTTAAAGATTTTTGTGGAAGTAATTCTGGAAAATTTCTGTGTTTTGTGGGATATTTAACTGACAGACATCCAAGATGTTATGTTTCTAATTGATTTCTATTTTATATGACTAGAGTGTGGCTAGTTTAAAATTGTTCTATTATTTTCACTTTGTATGGCTTACACTCAATTTCAAGTTGAACCCATCAGAGGCTCATTCCACAGCACATTAGGTGCAATTACACAAAACTAGGCTAGAGTCCATTAATCTCTGAGTAAGCAATGAACAGAATTTGATAATGATAATGTTTAATATATGTACTTGATGACTGGACTGAATACCAACTTATTCAATTAGCAAAACTTTACTGGTTGACTACATTTGTAAAGCATTTTATAAGGTCAGAAAATGAGTAGGATACATAGGTATCTAATATCAATGCTACTATTAATAATAGCAACCACTATTGTAAGAACAATAACTAACACTTAATAAACACTTTCTTTGTGCCAAGCACTGTGCCATTAGCTTATTTAAATATAGCACATCCAAATGAAGTAAGTAGTATTATTTTTGTCTTTTTACAATAAAGTAGTTGGAGCTTAAAAAGTGGAAGTGTTAGTTGCTCAGCCATGTCCAACAGTTTGTGATCCTTTGGACTATAGCTTGCCAGGCTCTTTTCATGGAATTCTCCAGAATCCTTGAGTGGGGTAGCCATTCCCTTTCCCACAAGTTGGAGCTTAAAGAAGTTATAAAAGTTGCCCAAGGTCACTCAGCAGATAAATGGCAGAATTGGAACTTGTTCCCACAGCTGTTTTGATTCTAAAACCAAGCTCTTAACCACCATACCATCATGGTGCTACTCGTAAAACAAACAGAAACCCAGACAAAACAGAAAGATACAGTCATCTTTGGAAAACTCTTTGAACTTTATGCATATAATTTTCCATTACAGCTTTTTTTCTTAATCACTTTAAAGAATCGTATTTATTAAGGCTATTAAGCTATTGCTGTATCTATGGTAAATATTAGTTTCAGTTTTTTTTAGGGAATTACACATAAATCTTTTCTATGTGGTAATTTTCACTGCTTTTGTGCTAGAAAAAAATCTTACTCATTTAAAAATGTCTTGAATATTAATCCAAATATTGGATTTTTCAGCCAACGATTTTATTTTTGTGGAGCTGACTTATCTGTATGGTACAAACAGATATTTAACCATTTTTTTAAAACCATCACAGTTTCTCAACTTTTAATTAAATAGCCACTCAGCCTCTTTTATTAAAGGCCTTTGACCATTTTTCTCTAAAAGCAATGTGTTAGCCCCCTGGAGACACTGTTTCTTCTGAAACTTATCAAGTGGTAAATGTTTATTTCTCAAACATCTCAGGTAACATGGGCATTCTTGATCCTTAAGGCTGTTTCAAATCATTCTCTTCCTCCCTCCATAAAAACATCCAACCTGAATCTTATGTCATCAATGTACTTCACCCATAGCCCTCTCTTTTGCAAATCCCTACAGAATTCTGAATCACATCCTTTTATCATGTGAAGATTTAACACTTGTTTCACTATCCTTCTCTCCAATTCTACTTCTGTCTCAATTCTTGCTAATTCTACCACCCGTACAGATGATTCTTCTAATACCATGGACTTTCAGTTTCTTGGTCTCTGGTGTGTCCAACTCTTTGGGACCCCATGGACTGCAGCATGTTAGGCTTCCCTGTTCTTCATCATCTCCCAGATGTTGCTCAAACTCACGTCCATTGAGTCGGTGATGCCATCCTACCATCTGATCCTCTGTTGTTCCCTTCTCCTCCTGCCTGCAATCTTTCCCAGCATCAAGGTCTTTTCCAATGAGTCAGCTCTTCAAATCAGGTGGCCAAAGTATTGGCGTTTTCACCTTCAGTACTAGTCCTTCCAATGAATATTCAGGATTGATTTCCTTTAGGAGGTACTGGTTTGATCTCCTTGCAGTCCAAGGGAATCTCAAGAGTCTTCTCCAACACCACAGTTCAAAAGCAGCAATTCTTTGGTGCTCAGCCTTCTTTATGGTCCAACTCTCACATCCATTGATGACTACTAAAAAAAACATAGCTTTGACTACATGGACGTTTGTCAGCAAAATAATGTCACTGCTTTTTAATATGCCATCTAGGTTGGCCATAGCTTTTCTTCCAAGGAGCAAGCGTCTATTAATATCATGGTTGCAGTCACCATCTGCAGTGATTTTAGAGCCCACTAAAAAAAAGTATGTCACTTGTCCATAATTTTTGTTCTCCATCCTACTTCACCCACTTAATCCCATAATGCATTTCTAGAATTAATTGCCAGTAACTGTAAATCCCATATAATCTCAATTTTAAATCTTCTACCCTGCCATTATCAGCATCTACCTTTACATCTCCTATCTTCAATTTTTCTGCCTTCTCCTTCTTTCTCATGCTCTTTCCTTGTTTCTCAATTCACTTGGGAAATTGAATCAATTAGAAGTTATTTTTCAGATGCTTTTAGTATTATCTACCTACTCACTTGCTTCTATCTTCTTTCCTATTATCAAGGATGAATTATCCATGAACCTAAGGAAAGCGAAACCTGCCATTAAATCTCATCCCTTCTTTCTTCTTAAGGACCTTGCTCTAGAAATTGTCTCTTCTCTTTCTTGCATAATCCAGTTTTTTCTTCCCTTTTTACAAAAAAATTTCCTACAAACCCACAAAGTTGCTGCTATAGACCTCATTCTAAAAACAAATACCAAAAGACACTGTCTTGTGACTTTCTCAACTTACTGCCTGTATTTGCCCTCTCTTTACAGCAGATCTTTTCTAAAAGCCTATATTCATTAGAGTATCTTAAGTTTCTCCACTCCTATTCTTCTTTAAAGTTACTCCAGTCTTGTTTGGTCTCCACCATGATATTTTTGCAGCTTTTAACTAGAACATTAATGATGAATGCATTGCTAAATCCAATGCATGTAATTTTTTTGTCCTTGCTTTACTTGATCATCAGGAGCATTTAATTCAGCTGATAGCTCAGGGCACTCTACACTCTTGGATGTTCTTTTGTGCTTGATTGTGCCACTTTCCCAATTCTGTCTCATCTTCCAGTCCTGTGAATATTAAGGTCTCTGTCTGTTGATGCATTTTTTTTTCCTTCTCTAAATTGTGATTTAAATTCCATCTCTATACTGATGCCTCACAAATTAAATTTCTAGTCTGGATATTTCTTTTATACTCCAAATCTGTATACTTTCACATCTAACTGTCTTGACATCTCTATGTATATACCTGCTTCTGCTAAGTCACTTCAGTCGTGTCCAACTCTGTGTGACCCCATAAACGGCAGCCCACCAGGCTCCCCCATCCCTAGGATTTTCCAGGCAAGAATACTGGAATGGGTTGCCATTTCCTTCTCCAATGCGTGAAAGTGAAAAGTGAAAGTGAAGTTGCTCAGTCGTGTCCGACTTTTTGCGACCCATGGACTGCAGCCTACCAGGCTCCTCTGTCCATGGGATATTCCAGGCAAGAGTACTGGAGTGGGGTGCCATAGTAACTCTAATTTAAAGAACCCAGAATTTACCTTTTAATCAACCCCCAAAATACTCCTTCCAGAGTCTTGCCCAAGTTGTTATTGTGGGTCAGACTCTGATGTAAGTCTTTTGAAACTAGAATCTGCTTAAGCCTCATAACAATTCTTTGAGATAAGTATGAATATGCCTCAATTTCACATATGAAGTAATTGAGAAGGTAAGAGATAAATAACCTATCCAAGGCCATAACAATGATTGAGCAAGAATTACAAATCCTGACAGTCTGCCCCCTGAGACTGTGAACTTAACGACAGCCCCATACCACCACTCATGCTTTCTGACCTCGAAACTAGGGATCCTCTTTTACTCATCCTAACCCTGTAGGTGACTGTGAGGTGAGGTGTTAGTCACTCAATCGTGTCTGATTCTTTATGAGCCCATGGATTGTAGCCCACCAGGCTCCTCTGTCCATGGAATTCTCCAAGCAAAAATACTGGAGTAGGTCCCATTCCCTTCTCCAGGGGATCTTCCTGACAGAGGGATTGAATCCAGGTCTCCTGCACTGCAGGCAGATTCTTTACCTTCTGAGCCACCAAGGAAGTCCCTAACCCTTTAGGTGAAGTCACTCAGCAGATCCTGCTAGCTCCACTTTGAAATTTGTATGTATACTCAGAATCTGATCACTTTCTCACACGTTCCCTGTTACTGGGGGCAAGTTGAGGTAATCACAGTGGTCTAAGGTAGCCATGCATAATCTCCATATACCTAACCCACTCACTCTCACTTCCTCTGACCTCAACAGCCACCTTCTCCCTTTGCTCATTCTATTGCAGATGTTGTTGCTGTTGTACTTAGTTGCTAAGTCATGTCCAACTCTCTGTGGCTCCTTGGACTCTAGCTCACCAGGCTCCTCTGCCCATGGAATTTTCAGGGCAAGAATACTGGAGAAGGTTGCCATTTCCTACCTGAGGGGATCTTCCTGACCCAGGGACTGAACCCGTGTCTTTTACATCTCCTGCATTGGCAGGTGGATTCTTTACTACCAACACCACCTGGGAAGCCGCATTCCAGATACACTGGTCTCATTTTCTCTAAACACTCCAGACATGGTTATATATTAGGAAGTACGGCTTTTTGCTTTTGTTTTCTTGATCATTTTCAAATAAACTGATGGCTCATTTCTCAGAATACTTTTAGTTTTTTCTCAAATTTCACCTTCCATTTATTTATTTTATTTTATTTTTTTAAATTTTATTATTTTTTTTAGTTTTTTATTTTTTAAATTTTAAAATCTTTAATTCTTACATGCCTTCCCAAACATGAACCCCCCTCCCACCTCCCTCCCCATAACATCTCTCTCATGTATACTATCATGTAAGAATTAAATCGCCAGTCTATGTCTGACGCAGGATACAGCGTGCTTGGGACTGGTGCATGGGGATCACCTTCCATTTAAAGGCTTTCTCTGGCCATTTTTCTTGAAAATCTGCCCTCCTCCAATTCTCCTCATATTTTTTTTTTTCTGCTTTATTTTTCTCCATATCATAACAAATGATATCGTTTACCTATGAATCTTTTTTATAAAGCTGTCTCCCTGAACTAGAGTATAGGCTACATGAGCGCATTGTGAGGTTGGCTTACTACTATATTCTCAACTCTTTTAAGGCTACCTAGTGCCACCTCATGTGAAGAGTTGACTCATTGGAAAAGACTCTGATGCTGGGGGGGACTGGGGACAGGAGAAGAAGGGGGCGACAGAGGATGGGATGGCTGGATGGCATCACTGACTCAATGGACACGAGTCTGGGTGAACTCCGGGAGCTGGTGATGGACAGGGAGGCCTGACGTGCTGCGATTCATGGGGTTGCAAAAAGTCGGACACGATTGAGCAACTGAACTGAACTGAACTGTGCACACTGCTGCTGCTGCTGCTAAGTCGCTTCAGTCGTTTCCGACTCTGTGCGACCCCATAGACAGCAGCCCACCAGGCTCCCCCGTCCCTGGGATTCTCCAGGCAAGAACACTGGAGTGGGTTGCCATTTCCTTCTCCAATGCATGAAAGTGAAAAGTGAAAGTGGAGTCGCTCAGTCGTGTCCGGCTCTTCGCGACCCCATGGACTGCAGCCCACCAGGCTCCTCCGTCCATGGGATTTTCCAGGTGAGAGTACTGGAGCAGGGTGCCATTGCCTTTTCCACCTAGCACACAGTAGGAGGTAAATCAATATTTCCTGAAGGTATGACATCTGCACTTTTTCATTGGTATGTATTGTTTCTTTTAGCATGTTTTAAATTATTTTATGTGGTAGGGTAATAGGATGTTTTTCAAGAAAAGATTTTTCAAGAAAATCTAACAGGAATCTTCCGTCTACATCACACAACTTTCACTATAATTTCATACTGTGTTTCTATATATTATAAATTCTTCTCATGATAGTCATCATAGCTAAGACTTTTTTGGGACTCTAGATGCTACTACTATTACAACAATTAACACTCCTTAACATCTTCTTTCAAAAATTTTGGTTCACTACATCTTTAAATTCTGCTATGTAAAAACGGTCCTTCTTTATTTTCTCAAGAGTTGTCTATTACTTCTACCTCAAACCAAATTTGTTTTTTTATTCCTAGGATTCCACCAAAGCTGTTCTTTTCAGTAACTATATCAATGATTTCCAGGTGACTATATGAAATGTAGTTTTATTTCATAATTTTATTGTACTTGATAATTCAGCAATATCCTTCATAATCGATCCCTCTCTTCTTTCTGAAATATTTTCAACTCTTAGCTTCTATGAGGCCAACAATGTGTTTTTGGTTTTCCTCCTTCCTTATTGGTTCTCTATTCTGGGACTCTCTTTCTGGCTTATTTTACTGTCTTTCAAATAGAGCAACTCCGGATAGGATAATTGGTATACTTTTCTTCATTATAATTATAAGTAAAATTCAAATATTGTCTGTTGCTATCAATTCTGGAATCTATATTTCAGGTCGGATTACCAAAATAAATATATTTAATTTCTGACTCAATTCTTCCCCTAACACTTCACAAATATTCCAAACATAGTGTATCTATAATTGAATTGAATTTTTTTTCTTCCTCAAATTTTCCATTTCAGTGTTTCTTGTTTCATCAGAGAGATATACTCCCAAATACTTAAGCCAGAATAATGGGAGGCAGTCCCATCAATTCCCTATTTCATACTAAATAACCACCAATTTCTATATGTCCTACTATCTAAGTACTTTCTAAATACTTTCTTTTCTCATTTTTCATGGCTGATATGTAGTCCAAATTCCTATCATTTTTCTCTTTAGCAATTGGAGGAGCATCCTAATTGATCACTCTGCCTCTCAATGAATTCTTTATTCAGCAGGCAGTGATCCTTTTAAAAATTAAAAATCTATCCATGTTGCTCCTACTTTAAATTCTCAATGAAATCTGCTGCTCATGGAAAAACTACAAAGTTTTCATTACAACCATTACCGGCCTCTCCAGTATTATTTCAGGTCATTCATCCTCAGAACTGAAGAGTAAGAAATTGTTTCTTTTTTCAGTTTTAGCTATTAAGTTGCTTCTGAATGTAGGAAATTTGTGTTTGCTTTCCATTTTATCAAGAATCCTTGTACAACCACTGCAAGATATCTCTCTTCTTGATTTATAGATTTATAAATAACATTTTGATTCTGTATATTTTACACATGGGCTCCACATATTTCTTTTTAGAATTTTTTTCTGGCATATTACAGAGAAGGCAATGGCACCCCACTCCATTGGTGGGGTGGTACTCTTGCCTGGAAAACCCCATGGATGGAAGAGCCTGGTAGGCTGCAGTCCATAGGGTCACTAACAGTCGGACATGACTGAATGACTTCACTTTCACTTTTCACTTTCATGCATTGGAGAAGGAAATGGTAGCCCACTCCAGTGTTCTTGCCTGGAGAATCCCTGGGACAGGGGAGCCTGGTGGGCTGCCGTCTATGGGGTCGCACAGAGTCAGACATGACTGAAGCGACTTAGCAGCAACAGCTGGTATATTATTGTTCTGTTGCTTTCAAAGTATAGTTTTCTTTTTCTCATGATTTTAAAAACTGATTATTACTGGCACATAGAAAATCCTATTAAACTTCATGCATCTAATATTCAATGTTCTTGCAAATTTTAAGGCATTTACTGATTTTTAAGAATTTCATAGGATATAATCATATTATTCATGGCAAACAGAAGTGGGAGAGTGGAAACAGTGACAAAGCTTATTTTCTCGAACTCTAAAATCATTGCGGACAACAATTGCAGTCATGAAATGAAAAGACACTTGCTCCTTGGAAGGCTATGACACACCTCAGTTCAGTTCAGTCGCTCAGTCATGTCTGACTCTTTGCGACCCCATGAATCGCAGCACACCAGGTCTCCCTGTCCATCACCAACTCTCAGAGTTCACTCAGACTCACATCCATTCAGTCGGTGACGCCATCCAGCCATCTCATCCTCTGTCGTCCCCTTCTCCTCCTGCCCCCAACCTCTCTCAGCATCAGAGTCTTTTCCAATGAGTCAACTCTTCACATGAGGTGGCCAAAGTACTGGAGTTTCAGCTTTAGCATCATTCCTTCTAAAGAAATCCCAGGGTTGATCTCCTTCACAATGGACTGGTTGGATCTCCTAGACAGCACATTAAAAAGCAGAGATGACATTTTGCTGACAAAAGCCCTTCCAATCAAAGCTATGATTTTTCCAGTAATCATGTACAAATGTGACATTTGGACCATAAAGGAGGCCTCACACTGAATAATTGATGGTTTTGAATTGTGGTGCTGGAGAAAACTTGAGAATCCATTGGACTGCAAGAAAGCCAAACCAGTTAATCCTAAAAGAAATCAACCCTGAATATTCATTAGAAGGACTGATGCTGAAGCTGAAGATCCAAAACATTGGCCACCTGATATGAAAGTTGACTCACTGGGAAAAACACTGATGCTGGAAAAGACTGATGGCAAAAGGAGAAGGGAGCAGCAGAGGATGAGATGGTTAGATAGCATTACCCATCCGATGAATATGAATTTGAGCTATCTAATCTGGGAGATACTGTTCATTGGGTTCTCAAGAGAAGAATACTGAAGTGGTTTGCCATTTCCTTCTCCAGTGGACCATGTTTTGTCAGAACTCTCCACCATGACCCATCCATTTTGGGTGGCCCTACATGACATGAAAGATGAACTCCCCAGGTTGGTATGTGCTCAATATGTTACTGGAGAAGAGTGGAGAAATAACTCCAGAAAGAATGAAGAGATGGAGCCAAAGCAAAAACAACACCCAGCTGTAGAAGTGACTGGTGATAGAAGTAAGCCCAATGCTGTAAGAACAATATTGCATAAGAACCTGGAATGTTAGGTCCAAGAATCAAGGTAAATTGGAAAGTGGTCTAACAGGAGATTGGGCTTTCCTAGTAGCTCAGATAGTAAAACATACACCTGCAATGCAGGAGACCCAGGTTCAATCCCTGGGTCAGGAAGATCTTCTGGAGAAGGAAATGGCAACCCACTCCCATATTCTCTCCTGGAAAATCCCATGGACAGAGGAATCTTGTGGCTACAGTTATTGGGATCACAAAGAGTTGGACACGACTGAGTGACTAAACAGGAGATGGCAAGAGAGAATGTTGACGTTTTAGGAATCAGTGAACTAAAATGGACTGGAATGGGTGAATTTAACTCAGATGACCACTATAGACCATTATAGACCATTATATGGTAGATGACCATTATATCTATTATTGAGGACAAGAATCCCTTAGAAGAAATGGAATAGCCCTCATAGTCAACAAAAGAGTCCAAAATGCAGTACTTGGATGCAGTCTCAAAAATGACAGAATGATCTCTGTTTCCAAGGCAAACCATTCAATATCACAGTAATACACGTCTGTGCTCCAACCAGTAATGCTGAAGAAGCTGAAGTTGAATGGTTCTATGAAGACCTACAAGACCTTCTAGAATTAACACCTTAAAAAGATGTCCTTTTCATTGTAGGGGACTGGAATGCAAAAGAACCAGGTCAAGAGATACCTGGAGTAACAGGCAAACTTGGCCTTGGAGTACAAAATGAAACAGGGCAAAGGCTAACAGTTTTGCCAAGAGAACGCGCTGGTCACAGCAAACACCATCTTCCAGAAACACAGGAGAAAACTCTACACATGGACATCACCAGATCGTCAATACTGAAATCAGGTTGATTATATTCTTTGCAGCCAGAGATGAAGAAGCTCTATACAGTCAGAAAAAATAAGACCAGGAGCTGACTATAGCTCAGATCATGAACTTCCTATTGCCAAATTCAGACTTAAATTGAAGAAAGTAGGGAAAACCACTAGACCATTCAGGTATGACCTAGGTCAAACCCCTTATGATTACAGTGGAAGTGACAAATAGATTCAAGGGGTTAGATCTGATAGACAGAGTGCCTAAAGAAGTACAGAAGGAGGTTCATGACATTGTACAGGAGGCAGTGACCAAGACCATCCCCAAGAAAAAGAAATGCAAAAAGGCAAAATGGTTGTCTGAAGAAGCCTTACAAATAGCTGAGAAAAGAAGAGAAGCAAAATGCAAAGGAGAAAAGGAAAGGTATACCCATTTGAATGTAGAGTTCCAAAGAATAGCAAGGAGAAATAAGAGAGCCTTCCTCAGTGATCAATGCAAAGAAATAGAGGAAAACAATAGAATGGGGAAGACTAGAGATCTCTTCAAGAAAATTAGAGATAGCAGGGGAACATTTCATGCAAAGATGGGCATAATAAAAGACAGAAATGGTTTGGACCAACAGAAGCAGAAGATATTAAGAAGAGGTGGGAAGATACAAAGAAGAACTATACAGAAAACATCTTCATGACCAAGATAACCACAACGGTGTGATCACTCACCTAGAGCCAGACATCCTGGAATGTGAAGTCAAGTGGGCCATAGGAAGCATCACTATGAACAAAGCTAGTACAGGTGATGGAATTCCAGTTGAGCTATTTCAAATCCTAAAAGATGATGATATGAAGGTGCTGCACTCAATATGCCAGCAAATTGGAAAACTCAGCAGTGGCCACAGGACTGGAAAAAATCAGTTTTGATTCCAGTCCCAAAGACAGGCAGTGCCAAAGAATGTTCCAACTACTGCAACTGCACTCATCCCACATGCTCTCAAAGTAATGCTCAAAATTCTCCAAGCCAGGACTCAACAGTACATAAACCATGAACTTCCAGAAGTTCAACCTGGATTTAGAAAAGGCAAAGGAACCAGAGATGAAATTGTCAACATCCATTGGATCACTGAAAAAGTGAGAGAGCTCCAGAAAAACGTCTACTTCTGCTTTATTGATTATGCCAAAGCCTCTGACTATTTGGATCACAATAAACTGGAAAATTCTTCAAGAGATGGAAATACCAGACCACCTGACCTGCCTCTTGAGAAATCTGCATGAAGGTCAACAAGTAACAGTTAAAACTGGACATGGAACAACAGCTTGGTTACAAATCAGGCAAGGAGTACATCACCCTGTATATTGTCACCCTGCCCATTTAACTTACATGCAGAGTACATCATGTGAAATGCTGGGCTGGATGAAGCGCAAGCTGGAGTCAAGATTGCTGGGATAAATATCAATAACCTCAGATACACAGATGACACCACTCTTATGGCAGAAAGTGAAGAAGAACTAAACAGCCTGATGATGAAAGTGAAAGAGGAAAGTGAAAAAGTGGCTTAAAACTCAACATTCAGAAAACAAAGACCACAGCATCTGGTCCCATCACTTCACGGCAAATAGATTGGGAAACAATGGGCACAGTGGGAGTCTTTATTTTCTTGGGCTCCAAAATCACTGCAGATGGTGAGTGCAGCCATGAAATTAAAAGTCACTTGCTCCTTGGAAGAAAAGCTATGACCAACCTAGACAGCATATTATAAAGCAGAGCGATTACTTTGCTGACAAAGGTCTGTCTAGTCAAAGCTATGGTTTTTCCAGTAATCATGTATGGATATGAGAACTGGACTATAAAGAAAGCTGATGGCCAAAGAATTGATGCTTTTGAACTGATGTGTTGGAGAAGACTCTTGAGAGTCCCTTAGACTGCAAGGAGATCCAACCAGTCCATCGTAAAGGAAATCAGTCCTGAATATTCATTGGAATGACTGGTGCTGAAGCTGAAACTCTAATACTTTGTCCACCAGATGTGAACAACTGACTCATTGGAAAAGACCCTGATGCTGGGAAAGCCTGAAGGCAGGAGGAGAAGGGGACCTCAGAGGATAAGATGGTTGGATGGCATCACTGACTTGATGGACATGAGTTTGAGCAAGCTGCAAGAGTTGGTAACGGACAGGGAACACTGGCATCCTGCAGTGCATGGGGTCTCAAAGTTCGGATACAACTGAATGACTCAACTGAACTGAACTGAATCTGGGCAATACTTACTGGAGGACCTAGGAGGTTGGTGTGCTACAGTCGATGTGGTTGCTCAGGGTCGTGTATCGCTTAGCAACTGAACAACAACAAACAACAAATCATATTATATTTGGGGGCTCAATTTTAGAAATTCATTTGTGAGACATTTTGAATGCTTTGGCCTTTGGTTGCCTTTCAGTGCAATACTCAGGTCAAAATCACTTTTACAAAGTAAAATTAGCAAAAGAGCATCAAGCAATTAACATCAAATTAACAAATGCTTAATCACAATTTAAAACATTAGAATGTAGAATAGGAGTATACACAGACCAAACAATTAAGTTTCAGTAATCTGAATTTTACAAGTAACATTATTATTTACTTTACATTTTCTCCACTGCTATATACAGGTATATTCACAGACTCTAGGAATTTGAAAGAGGTGAATAGCCAGCTGAGTAAATCTCAATTTTCCCCGAATTCCTTTCTTTTTCTAGTCTCCACTTTTTTTGTATCTTTTGTTTCAGATTCTAGCATTGACTTTACACTCAGAACAATATTAAGTAATAATAATGATCGATAGTATCATTGACTTGCTCTTTATTTTAATTTGACCAGCTAAAGTTAGTCAAAATAAAAATAATCTTGACAGTTTAGAAAGAAACGTTTAAATGTATATGATATATAAGAATTTTCTTTTGTGTTTTAGAATCAGAAAGGGTAATAAATGTATCAAAGGCTTTTCTAGCAGCTTGAAGTGATATAGCTTTTCTACACTTAAATTACTTGAAATACTATATGCTACTGACTTGTTTCTCAGTATCACACTAATTTTGAATTTCAGAGAGAATATTGCTTATCCTTGGTTTGTTGAGTACATGCTTTAGGTTTTGTGTCCCTTTTTGCAAATGAAAAGGATCTTTAGATTTCCTTTTTGATATTTTTTAGATTCTGAAACATGGCTTTTAGTAACTTTATAACATGGATCATTATTCACTTCCATATTTATTTCTTTTTTGAGATATAGCCATTTAGTTAATTAAGGCTGACAATTTATTGTGTTGTTGACATAGTCTAATATATAGGCACTGATGAATAGGTTGACTCAACAGAAATAAGGATTTCTTTGAAAATTTTTATGAATGCTAGATGTCTAGATGCAGAGACTGTTTAAAAGTTTAGTATATACTTTTTAATATCTTTCATAGTTTCAGAGACTACTTTATAAAGCTATCTACAATTTTGAATTCAGTTTTACAGATTTCAAGATTTTCTAGGTATTTTCATTTATTTTCCAGGTAATTAAAATTTGTTCTATTTAATATGTTTAATAAATTAAACACTTTCAAGTTTATTCTTATATTCTTTTCATGTTTCCTAGTAATTTATTTTTAAAATTTTTATTCAAATATAGTTTATTTACAATGTTGTGTTAGTTCCAGCATAAAGGAAAATGATTCAGTTTTATATATGTGTGTGTAAGACATGGCAACTCACTCCAGTATTCTTGCCTGGGAAATCCCATGGACAGAGTAATCTGGTGAGCTACAGTCCATGGGGTCGCTAAAGAGTCAAACATGTCTTGGCAACTAAACAATATATATATATTTTCTTCCATTATAGGTTACTAAAAGATGTTGAGACTAGTTCCTTGTGCTATACAGTAGCTCCTTGTTAATTATCTATTTTACTCTATAGTAGTATGTATATTTTAATACCCAACTCCTATTTTACCCTTCCTCTTTTGTAACCATAAGATTATTTTCTATGTCTGCAAGTCTATATTTGTTTTGTAAATAATTCATTTGTATTGTTTTCTTAGATTAGGTATAAGAAATATCATACAGTATTTGTCTTCCTCTGAGTTACTTCACTTGTTATGATAATCTCTAGGTCCATCCATACTGCTGCAAATGGTGTTATTTCATCTTTTTGTGTGTGCTTCCGTGTTTTGGCTATTGTAAACAGTGCTGCTGTGAACATGGGGATGCATTTATCCTTTCAAATTACATTTATCTCTGGATTTATGCCCAGGAGTAGGATTACTGGATCAAATGCTAACTCTATTATTAGTTTTTTAAGGAGCCTCTATACTGTTCTCCTTGATTCCCCAGTGGTGCTAGTGGTAAAGAACCCACCTGCCAATGTGGAGACACAGAGACACAGGTTCAATCCCTGAGTCAGGAAGATCCCCTGGAAGAGGGCATGGCAACTCACTCCAGTATTCTTGCCTGGAGAATCCCATGGATAGAGGAACCTGGTGGGCTACAGTCCATGGGGTCGCAAAGAATCAGACATAACTGAAGTGACTTAGCACACACACAAACTATTTTCCACAGTAGCTATATCTGTGTAGATTCTCCCCAACAGTATAAAAGGGTTCCCTTCTCTCCACATCCTCTCTAGTGTTTATTATTTCTAGACTTTTCTAATATTCTAAATACATATATTCCTTCTAACTTAATTGATCTAATTGACTCAAAATTCTATATAATTTTAAGTTTGCTGAAGTTTTCTGTATTTAACCTTCAAAGTAATTTTCAAGCAAGCTCTTGGAAAGCACGTGTCATGTGCATTGCTTTCTGCCTTGTAATCACTATTTAGTTTTCATCTTTACAAAATTTTTTATTTTATTTAACTTTGATTTGTTATTAGAGAGAGGCAGAAAGACAGAGACTATAATGAAGATATGAAGATTGATTGATTCTCCGAGTCATTTTTACTAGATTGACATCTGATAACTAAAACATGACTAAATCAAATAATTATTTTTTAAGTATTAATAGAAACATTTATAAGACTTAAACTCATTCTATTAACCACATCATAATATGGCTATATTATTATTTTGCCACTAAGCAAAGATTAACAAAAATCCTATGGACATAATGTAGAACGTTCTGGTTAGAAAGATACAAATTTCTCAATATATAAGTTTCAAGTAAGTCTAATTATATTGTAAGTCTAATTAATATACTGTGTTTGCATACTAAATTGCTTAAGTTGTGTCCAACCCTGTGACCCCATAGGTTGTGGCCCACCAGTCTCCTCTGTGTGTGGGATTCTCCAGGCAAGAATACTACAGTGAGTTGCATTTCCTCTTCTAATTAATATGCTATCTAATATAATTTCCAGGTCTGAAATTTTCT
The DNA here is from genome assembly GCF_042477335.2 of Ovis canadensis. Lineage (NCBI taxonomy): Eukaryota > Metazoa > Chordata > Mammalia > Artiodactyla > Bovidae > Ovis > Ovis canadensis. The sequence goes on from NC_091260.1 coordinate 40,244,084, forward strand.
ACCTACACATTAAAAACTATGAAAAATTAAATATCATTTGCTTAACTTTGTGGTACGAGGCATATCTGTATTCTCTACAACTGTCGCTGAAGACTTGAAAGTTAAGTTTTGTATCAATCACCAATGTTGTGATGGATATCCTGCATATTAGTTTTCCTAATTATGAAAACTGTGACACTGGAAGATGGTAATGAATACAGCAAGCATCTAATTGCTTCTCCACCAACTGCAGGAATGTTTTATTTAAAGCAATTAAGAAATTGTGCTTTGACAGGTTTCAAATTTCATCCATCTGCTTACATATGATTTTCTGGGTGGATATATGAATATTAATAGCAACTCTATAAACAGGTGCTACAATTCTTCCCTTTGTGAAACAATTTTGTCACATGTGCATAGCCCTGGTCAGTAATGACCTAATTTTGTCGCTGTTTACTACCTTAGTAGCTCAAATGGCAATGACATCATTTATCCTATGGGTGGCATCTGCTCCCCATGTCATTGATATGCACAATGATGTGTACGTATGTGTGAATATAAGAATATATATATATATATATATATATATATTCTTAGCAACCATTTTTGTAACAAACAGCAACTGGAGTTCAGGGTGGGGAAATCAGAATCTGAGAAATGGTAATTATCTTTCTATTTGTGACACAGATATGAGTATAATAAAAACACATTCATTTCTATAATCAAGTTACACATTGGCTTAATTATCTTTGTTTAATGAATTATTCTAAACAATCTTAGTGAATATTGAATGTACTTCTTTACAGATGAGATTTCAGAAATTTCTCCTATTATTCAAATGTATAAATTTGACATTCCTGATCCACATTCTTCTTTCCTATTTTTATGTTTCAATTCAGCACAAAATATATTTAAATGTTCATCTCAATCTTAATATCATTGTGAACTTGGTCTACATTATTAAATATATTGTTCAGAACTGTGTTCTAATTATTTGCATGTGGTTTCCTAGATCACTAGGTATTATTTTGTTGGGCATAAGAGAACATCTAAGAAAATAGTTTTATAACCATCTGATAATACATGGACAAAATTGTTCAGCTATAAATGATACAGGACAGTTAATTAGATGGGGGCTGAAATGTGAGTAAAAGTTGTACTTCATTCACACTGCCATAAGACTAGAGGAGTATTTGAAAGATTCTGTTGCCATATCAGAACTTGACATTTTCAATGTTTAATCTATTAGTTTTCTACAACCAGTGCCCTGACATCATTTGACTCTTAAGGAACTGACAGACACTACTAAACTGTGAGAAGGTAAATGCAAACATAATGAATAATAAACTCAGACATCTTCAGAAGTAAGTGGCCATAGACGAGATGTTTACTTAACATAGATATCTTATTCTTCCATTATGTAGTATGATGCCAAGATATTGGGAATATTTAAGATTATGATTGCAAAGTTTATAAAATTCATGTCCCTGCCTTTAAGAAGCTTTCAGTCTACTCATCTGAAAACCCTAATGAGTTTATAATGGAGAAGGAAATGGCAACCCACTCCAGTATTCTTGCCTGGAGAATCCCAGGAACAGAGGAGCCTAGTGGGCTGCTGCCTATGGGGTCGCACAGAGTCGGACACGACTGAAGTAACTTAGCGACTTAGCAACAATGAGTTTATAGTAGGAAAACATAAATCTCTAGTGAATAAATTCTTACAAAAATTATAGACATAATAGGTTTTAGTTTTGTATCATATATATAGACAAATACAATAGAAAAAATTGAACGTCAAGATATCTGTATAAATCATAAGACTTTTTGGTGTAGCATAGGTTTCAGTACTTTAAAAAGAAATAAATAAAATACATAAAGGTAAAATCAGTTTTCAATGGAAAGTGAATTACATTTTTCAAAGTATTAAATGCCAAGTAGAAAAAATACATATTTGAAACATTTTTAAAATTATATATACCAATAATTTGAAAAACCTACAATTTCCACTATTGGTTTCTAAAAATTGGAATAAGTATGACAATATCCATTGGAATCTATATATTCTGGGGGACGAGAAAGGAGGAAGTACAGATGTAGGATGATTGACAACTTTGGATCAATGTGATGATTGTATCAATTTCAGATTCTCTGCTAACAATAGGTGTCTGATTGGACACCACTGACTTTATTGGGAAGTGGATGGAGTATAATATACCTTGCAGTGCATTAGTTGTTTGCGTTGATTGGATGAAAGACAAATTTCACATGGAACAGAGTCTGAATCCCATCACTGTTGCAATTACATTGAACACTAGTGGAAAAATGCCCTGTTGCTTCTGCCGTCTGCTGTAAATTAGCACAAATTTCTCAAGTCATTGGCTTCCAGAATTCCTCATGATTTCTTTTCAATACAGTGAAACATGTTTAGATATGTATACTTATTAGTTAGTTCAGTAAATGAGTCTATAAAGCCCTGGCTCTCTTAATAGACCTCTCCACCTTTCTTTCCCACTGTGAGTATTCAACAGTGTTTATCAGCTGATGGGCCTACTGGCACTGGAATAGATGTAATTGCAATAAAATTCATTTTATACATATTTTTCTCCTATCTTAAGTAATGACATAAATTAAAAATATATCAGTAAAAACAGTCGTATTTCTATATGGGAATAAAATGAAAAGTTTGAATCCTTTAGTGTTGCAGCCCATATCATCTTTGTGACCAATTTATGACATCTTTGCTCTAGTGTTCCAAGTAAGTGCTCTTTCTAAGAGTAAATAAGTAAACCATTTATTAGATTAATTTACCATAGCATGCAGATAAACACCTTATAAACAAAGCAAGGCATGGATTTTTAAAGTTTTTATTTTATCAGTTTTGTCCCATCAATGTTTACTTCCTAGATGCTTGAGGACTACTGGGATTCTGAAAAAAAAAAAAAAAAAAACACACAAAACCAGAAAACAAATCTGATTGAAGCAGCTTTCAAAGCAACTTTTTTTTTTAACCATTTATCAAACCTCTTTGCTCTGTTAGGCTTCACAAAATGACAAGGCTATTTCAGAGCCATAAACCTCAATGCCCCGTGCAGTTATGGCACGCAACCAAAGACGACCGGAGAGAAAATGAAGCCGTAATTGACTACAGCTGCTCAAGCCTAACATTTCCCAACAGCATCCCAAGATTCTTATATTGGCTTTTCTTTCTTCCTACCAAACAGACCAATGGGAGCCTCTAATGATTTACCTAATGGGTAAACTGAGGGACCATACGGTGGTCCATGTGGGGGGTCTCTATATGGCCCAAGGCATGAGTGGTCCTATCCAAGAAAGCCAATGATTGGTATGTGTTTGACTGCTGTTTCACTTGTTACATTCAATGTTCAGGATGAAAATAAAATGATAGCAATTTTCTATGTTCAAGGATCATTTTTAGCTGGGTACAAGGCTTTGCCTTCAAACCTAAGGGAAGTGTTCTGTTTTTTGGAAGTTACTATTAAAATATAGACTGGAACCATTACATTTTATTGGCTTAGCCTTTCCCTGCACTGCCTATAAAAACAGACAGTGCTTTAAAACTTCTCACTAATGTCCACTTTCTTGAGGGTGGAGCTGACCTCAAGCAGTTTACTACTTGTCTGTTAGTTAAGGCTAATTAACTTTGACTTTGTTGTTAGGGCACCCTAATCTGGGGTTTCATCTTAAATAAATTGAAGAAATACTGGATTCAACCCAACACCAGACAGTGACTGTCTTGGACTTTATGTATTGAGACTTCTTTACTTCATGGATTTTAATTACAAAGATATTTGGTAAATGTGCAATCAGTTCATTCTTTGATATTTAAATGCACCTCACTACCAAACTTTTTTTTATAAAGAGACTATGATTGTGTTATTTCTTTTAAAACAAGAAATGTGTTCCAATTGAAGCCATCATGAAGCATAGGAAATAACATTGTATTGTTTTATAAATAAATTACTAGCATTGTCCTTCAATTCAGTTCAGTTCAGTTCATAGGCATAATAATTTGTTCACATTGATTTTAAATTGTAACATTAATAACTCATTTCATTTTTCAACTATATAAAGGGAATCTGAGTTTCATCTTATTTTTGCTTAACATAATAATTAATATAAATATGTAAAAAGTATCATATTTATATTAACAATTTTTAAAATTTATTTTTTATTGAAGGATAATTGCTTTATAAATTATTAGCTGATTTTTATTTGCATTTCAGATAAACAATTCAGAGATTATATAACTCTAAAATACAAAAACTTCAGAGCTTCAGAGTAAAACATTGTAATATAAATCCAGCCTTCTTTAAATTTGAATAGTGGCAATGAAAGTGGTATTTATGTAATGTATTACTTTAACATATCAAGTAGGTCAAATAACTCATTAGTACTTAAACTTAAGTAATGGTCAAGTTAATCTTAAATATTAAAAGTTGATACAAAGCCATGATTTTTTAAATCTTTATTTTTCATTATTTTTATTTAGATCCATTTGTATGAAAATATTTACCATAAGAAAAAATTATTTATAATCTCCCTTAGTATCACTGAAAAATAAAAGCATTCCAGAAATATATCTTTCATAAAAGAAACAGTTTCTTCAAACACAGTACATAAACACATCACGATACTTGAACCCTCATTGACCCATGGCCAAATCAAAGTGTGTTTTTGTCAAAATGAGGTCAGTGTTCTGAAAATAAAATAAGTTACATTTTTGAACAGAATATTTTGAGTCCAAGCAACACAGATGATGGCAGATGTTGTGAGACAGAATTATCTGCATTTGGCTGTATCCTCTGAAGTGTCTATTATTGCTGGTAATTAATGCTGTTACTGTTGAGAATGATTGAAATAAGCACTTGTAACAGTCAGGGTTCCCCAGAGAAACAGAAACAATAAAAAATATATACACATCATTTAACAATGTATCTTATATATATGTATGTGATTTAGTTTATAAACATATATTTTGTATGATTTATTTTAAGGAGTTAGCTTACACAACTGTGGGTGTTGGCAAGTTCAAAATATGGAGTTGAGGCTGCAGTCCTAAGACTAATTTCTTCTTATCCTGAGAGCCTCAATTTTTCCTCCTAAAGCCCTCAACTGATTCACTAAGTTGTGCTAACTTTATAGAAGGTAATCTCCTTCACTTAAAGTCAACTCTAAGTACGAACCGATGGCACATTTCTATAGTGTCCGTATATTTAGGGCCTCCCAGGTGGCCCAGTGGTCAAGAATTCACCTGACAATGCAGGAGAGTCAGATTCTATCCCTGGTTCAGGAAGATCCCCTGGAGAAGGAAATGGCAATCCATTCCAGTATTCTCACCTGGGAAATCCTATGGACAGGGGAGCCTGATGGCTACAGTCTATGGGGTCTCAAAAAGAGTCAGATGTAACTTAGCGACTAAACAACAACAACCTTTTAATTAAGATCTAGGATTGTAGAAGTTGACCTCGTTTATAAAATACCTTCACAGCAACACACTGAGTAGTGTTTGTTTAATAAATGGATACTATGGCCTAGTCAAGTTTATACATAAAATTAGCCGTAAAAACACTTCGCTTTGCTAAGTCACCTGCTGTAGAGCTTCTAAGTGCACGTACTTCTTTTCACTTATTTTTCTTCTTCACTTCCCTTTACATCTAAGAATTAGCACACTAAAGTATCCGTGTTAAGAATCTTTGCAAAATTTCTCCTTCTCTACTCTTTTTTGTTCTTTGAGTTCAGGGTATATCTTAAAATGAAACTTTTACAGTAGCACTTAAACAAAAACAGATCATCAGCGTGTGGACCAAAAGATTGCTTTCAACTTGAGTTCCACATAATTCTGTTGATCGTAAAGAACAGCAAGGTCTCAGTTGATATTACACCATATGCTTTAATTACTATCTGAACAGGGAAAGTGTAGTGGAATGTTGAGACCACTGCCTAGATAATTGGCACACTTACGGGTGTAAGAGCAAAGAATATTTACTAAACAGTTGCTCAGACCTATTTTCTTGTGTCTTCAGACCCAACCCAGAATCTTAATTTCACTTATAGTCTGTGGGCTCTAGACACTGTGTGCCTTGACTCTAATCACAGATCTACCACATTCTAGCCAAATGAGATTACGGCAAGGGTCGTAACCTCTCTTTGCCTTGGGTTCTTAAAAAATTTATTTCAAAATGTTAGGAATAATATTGAAGTATCGGGAGGATTAAATAAGACATTAGAGAATTATTTTTGCTGTCTCTGGCACATACACTTACACAATAAGTGCCAACGTATTGATTTATTTACAGTGAAAATAATTCCTTCCTATTATCACTGCAGGATTACCTTGACATTGGATTAATTTCAGTGTGACACAGTGGAATAAATACAGATTTGTAAACCAAACATCTTTACTCTCAGTACTGACTTTGCCGTTTACTAGCCGTATGGTCTTGGACAGTTTACTTAACCTGTCTGGGCTTCAGGTTCACCATGTGTAAATTGACAAAAATAAATCATTTAATGTGGTTGGAGGATTAAATAAAATAATGTAAACCCGCCAGGGTTTGCTGGCACACAGTTGCTGTGTAAAAACAGGGCATATGATCATCATTATTTCTGTTAAGAATTAAATGACTGAATAAACAAAAAAGACAATTTGAATCTCCTGTTGTATGTTTATTATATGTGCATTTATTACATTTGCATATGTTCACATTGTATATATATTACATTAAGAATGGTAGCTTACTTGAATCTTTGTCCCAGTATTCAAATGTAACTCAACTGCCTTGGAAAAGATTCCATCACATGTTCTTAAACAGTTGAGGCACTTGTAGTAACTTCACTCAGCTTCTAAGATGGATGGATAAGGAATGTTGTAGGTAGAGATATGAAAGCCCTTGGCACATCATTTTTCTCCTGCCATAAATGCCTTACCTGCTCATGACTTGCAGGAATGCCTGAAGGAAAACTTCTTCCTGAAACATGAGCTTTTACAACCAGGTGATTATTTTTAGACAAATTCCTGGAAGTTGGAAGAGTTATTCCTGAAGCCCCAATTTTTTTTTTTTTCTCATTTCATCGGAGAATATGGAACATAACTGCTAAAGAAAACATTTTTTGGAAAAAATGATCAAGTATTTTGTGCATTATTTAAAGCTGTTTGGTGGTAGTTTTCTGCAAGAAATATTTTATAAAAATGATGAAAGCATCCTATTTGAGTTTCTTTCTCTTTCTCTCTTCTCTTTTCCTCTTTCTATTTCACTCTCTTTATAGGAATAGGAGTTTAGACTCTTTATCAGCTTGGATGAAGGTGTAAAATTATAACCCAGAGCTTATATTGTTATCGATTAAAAGTTAAAACCCAAATAGCTTTTCTTCACTGAGTTTATGTGTCTTCCAGAATTAGGCAGTGCTCTTCAACAAAGAACTTGATTAACATTTTTAAATAGCTGACAAGTTTCTATTCTTATTGTACATTGTTCCCTGAGAATTGAAAATATTGTGCTGGAGTGCAGGGTCATATTCTCGCAAAACCATTTTTTGTCATATAAATGACTTTTTAAATGATTGAGATATAAGAAAATAAAAGCTTTTAATATCTGAGCTATATGTTTCTGTTTTTCATGGATAAGAAACATATAGTACAAGCATTTCTTGAAGATTATTGTGGGTTCCATTCCAGACCACAGCAGTAAAGTGAAATATCGAAATAAAGTGAATCATATTAATTTTTGAGCCCCAATACATATAAAAAATATGTTTGCATAATACGGTGATAACATGTTACTCTTTCTTTCACTTGAACATGTAGAGACCATTGTAAGTCTATTGACTGGCCTACTTTCAACACTATAATTTCTTAGGGAATAAAGAGATCTGAGGAGAAAGAGAGATGGGGGATCAGCACCCACTCAATGCAGCAGTCAGAACACACACAACATCCATTAAGTTTTCTGTTTTATAAGAGTGTGATTTATGGCATTCCAAAATGATTACAATAGTAACATCAAAATCACTAATCACCAATCACCAAAACAAATACAGTAACCACAGAAAACTTTGAAATGCTGGAAGAATTAGTAAAATTTGACACAGACACAAAGTGAGAAAATGCTATTCGTAAAATAGCACTGGCAGACTTGACAGATGTCATTTAGCTCAGTTCAGTCCAGTCACTCATTCGTGTCCAAGTCTTTGCAACCCCATGGACTGCACCAAGCCAGGCTTCCCTGTCCATCACCAACTCCTGCAGTTTTCTCAAACTCATGTACATCGAGTCAGTGATGTTATCCAACCATCTTATCCTCTGTCATCCCCATCTCCTCCTGCCTTCAATCTTTCCCAGCATCAGGGTCTTTTCCAATGAGTCAGTTCTTCACATCAGGTGGTCAAAGTGTTGGAGCTTCTGCTTCAGCATCTGTCATTCCAATGAACATTCAGGACTGATTTCCTTTAGGACTGACTGGTTGGATCTCCTTGCAGTCCAAGGGACTGTCAAGAGTTTTCTCCAACTCCACAGTTCAAAAGCATCGATTCTTTGGTGCTCAGCTTTCTTTATGGTCCAACTCTCACAACCATACATGACTACTGGAAAAACCATAGCTTTGACTAGATGGGCATTTGTTGGCAAAGTAATGTCTCTTCTTTTTAATACACTGTCTAGGTTGGTCATAACTTTTCTTCCAAGGAGCAAGCATCTTTTAATTTCATGGCTGCAGTCACCATCTGCAGTGACTTTTGAGTCCAAGAAAATAAATTCTGTCACTATTTCCATTGCTTCCCCATCTATTTACCGTGAAGTGATGGCACCAGATGCCACAATCTTAGTTTTCTAAATGTTTTAAGCCAACTTTTTCACTCTCCTCTTTCACTTTCATCAAGAGCCTATTTAGTTTTTCTTTGCTTTCTGCCATAAGGATTGTGTCATCTGCATATCTGAGGTTATTGATATTTCTCCCAGCATTTTGATTTCAGCTGCGCGTCATCCAGCCCAGCATTTCACATGATGTACTCTGCATATAAGTTAAAGAGCAGGGTGACAATATATAGCCTTGATGTACTGCTTTCTCAATTTGGAGCCAGTCTGTTGTTCCATGTCCGGTTCTGACAGTTGCTTCTTGCCCTGCATACAGGTTTCTCAGGAGGCAGGTAAGGTGGTCTAGTATTCCCATCTCTTGAAGAATTTTCCTGTTTGCTGTGATCCACACAGTCAACGGCTTTGGCATAGACAATAGAGCAGAAGTAGATATTTTTCTGAGATTCTTTGCTTTTTCTATCATCAAGTGGATATTGGCAATTTGATCTCTGGTTCCTATGCCTTTCCTAAATCCAGCTTGTACATCTAGAAGTTCTCGGTTCATGTACTGTTGAAGCCTAACTTGGAGAATTTTGAGCATTACTTTGCTAGCGTGTGGGATGCGTGCAATTGTTTGGTAGTTTGAACATCCTTTTGCATTGCCTTTCTTTGAGATTGGAATGAAAACTGAGCTTTTCCGGTCCTGTGACCACTGCTGAGTTTGCCAAACTTGCTGGCATATTGAGTGCAGCACTTTAATAGCATCATCTTTTATAGCATCATCATTTTTTTGAGCATTTGAAATATCTCAGCTGGAATTCCACACTGCAAATTTTTGATTTGTAACAACTGCAATATCAAGTGTAATGAAGCAGTAAAATGAGATCTGTCTGTGTCATACATTAAGCAGGCAAAAATATCCTAGTAATTGAGTTTGCATGTCTGTTTGAATAATATAAATATATAATAAATTATGTTTATAAATGTATCTCAAAATTAGCACTCTACTAATGATAAACAGTGAGTGAAATGACACACTTTGTATAATTTTAATTATTTCTATAAATGACAAGAAATGACAAACTTGCAACTTAAAATCCTCAGTTATGTTTGGGTCATCTAAGACACAAAGGAACAATGATTAATAAAGACTGATTTTACTATGCTGTTGTATATTAATGATATATACCAAGATGGTTCATATATAAGGGAACATTTTTATAAGCAAATTCTCAGGAAATCAGTCTTGTAGAAAGTTGATTTTTTTCCCATAAAAGCTGCATCATCTTTACATTTTCTTCTCGGAAGATGAAGTTTTGTCTAAAAAGCCAAAAACCTTTATTTTATAATTGCAAGTAATAATAATTAGCCCTTAATTATATATTCTCCTGTTAAGTTATTTTTAATATAGGTCTTGTCTTCTTGAAATTGTTTTATATATATCAGGAACAGAGACTTTTCAAGTCACCACACAATACTCATTTCCCACAACTAAAACAAAGTTTGCTTGGTCTTACCATAATTTGACAATATTTTACATGAGGGATTTAATTATACTTGTGAAAAGAGAAGCAAATATTTATAAAATAATCTAGCCTTTACATGAAACTTGAATAGATTAAAAGGGTACAATTATATCCTCAGAATATGAAAAGTTAGCCAGTGTTTTGTTGTAAACAATCTTGTTTACTGGATGCATTTAAAAAACTTGTATAAAAATTTTCTTGGTAATTACATTTCCTTGTTTATATTTTTCATATATTTCAAAGTGCAACAAATCCAAATTAGACTTTTGTTTATTTGTTAATAACAATTAACATTGTTATTATTGTTGCTTAGTCTCCCAGGCATGTCTGATTCTTCTGCAAGCTGCATTAGATTTTTCTGGAATTGATTACCAAAGTGAGGTGCCATTTACTCCTCCAGGGGTTCTTCCTGATCTAGGGACAGAACCTGTGTTTCTGCTTTTCCTGCACTAACAGGTGGATTATTTATTGCTGAGCCACTGGGGAAGCCCAGATTAGAACATAATGGAGTAAAAAGAATGCTGTATAACTTAACCTTAATTGTAAATAGAATTATCTTCCTAAATTGAGAACAATTTTAAAAGATAGAAATTTATCTGAAATTTTTCTTCTGTATAGACAGCAAAAGAAAGACAGATGTATAAAACAGTCTTTTGGACTCTGTGGGAGAGGGAGAGGGTGGGATGATTTGGGGGAATGGCAATGAAACATGTATAATACCATATAAGAAATGAATCACCAGTCCAGGTTCAATACAGGATGCTTGGGGCTGGTGCACTGGGATGACCCAAAGGGATGGTACAGGGAGGAAGGTGGGAGGGGGGTTCAGGATGGGGAACACGTGTATGTCCGTGGCAGATTCAAGTTGATGTGTAGCAGAACCAATACAATATTGTAAAGTAATTAGTCTCCAATTAAAATAAATAAATTTTAATGATGACCCTGTATGCAAGACAGCAAAAAAGACACAGATGTGTATAGCGGACTTTTGGACTCAGAGGGAGAGGGAGAGGGTGGGATGATTCGGGAGAATGGCATTGAAACATGTGTACTATCATGTAAGAATCGAATCACCAGTCTATGTCCAATGCAGGATACAGCATGCTTGGGGCTGGTGACCCAGAGAGATGTTGTGGGGAGGGAGGTGGGAGGGGGGTTCATGTTTGGGATCTCATGTACACCCATGGTGGATTCATGTCAATGTATGGCAAAACCAATACAGTATTGTAAAGTAAAATAAAGTAAAAATAAAAATTTAAAAAATAATAATAATAAATAAATAAATAAATTTAAACTTTTAGAAAGTACAGAAAATATAAAATATATATAATTATAATTAATAATAATATAAAATTATTATAATTAAGAACTTATAAATCTTAATTATAAAATTAGCATTTCTCAAAATTATTAAATATAGAAGTACATTAATTGTTTTATATAAAATCTTTTATGCAGAACAGAATATAATGCATACAATATAATTCTATTTTTGTAAAAATCTACAAATCAGTGGGTACAATATAATCCTATTTTGATTGCAAAAATGCCCCATATTTTTGTATATATGTTTCCTGTTTTTTTTTTATGAGTGTGAAGCAAAATGTGGAAAGAAACATACAAAAGTAATTATATGAGGCCTGAAAGTGGTGGAAAAGTTATGCATGAAGTAGGTTAAAGTATTCTAGGGTTACGCATAGTCCCCATATCTCAGGGTTTTAAAACAGTGAAGGCTTATTCTTCGCTCCTATTATTCTCCCATTCAAATTTGAACTCCCATGAGAATTCTGCTCATCACTCCAGGCTGGATGCTGGAACAGCCACCGTCTCAGATGCTGCCAGTAGCTGAGTCAGAGGGAAAGAGAAATTATACTCTTACCAATGAGTCAGTGCTCTGGCCAGGAAGTACACCTTCCTTCTCAACTGACAGACCAGATCTCTCATCATTCTCAACCATAAAATAGCCAACAAATGTGATTCCACTACATTCCTGGAAGGCACAGAGCCAGAAATAATGGTGACTAAGTCCATCTAGTCAAGGCTGTGGTTTTTCCCGTGGTCATGTATGGATGTGAGAGTTGGACTATAAAGAAAGCTGAGTGCTGAAGAATTGATGCTTTTGAAATGTGGTGTTGGAGAGGACTCTTGAGAGTCCCTTGGACTGCAAGGAGATCCAACCAGTCCATCCTAAAGGAGATCAGTCCTGGGTGTTCATTGGTAGGACTGATGTTGAAGCTGAAACTCCAATACTTTGATCACCTGATGCAAAGAGCTGACTCATTGGAAAAGACCCTGATTCTGGGAAAGATTGAAGGCAGGAGGAGAAGGGGACAACAAAGGATAAGATGGTTGGATGGCATCACCGACTCAACCACCGATGGGTTTGGGTGGAATCCAAGAGTTGGTGATGGACAGGGAGGCCTGGAGTGCTGTGGTTCATGGGGTCGCAAAGAGTTGGACATGACTGAGTAACTGAAATGAAGGCTGTAACTACCAGAAAGTGTTAAAGTGTTAGTCATATCTGACTCTTTGCGACTCCATGGACTTTAGCCCACCAGGCTTCTCTGTCCATGGGATTCTCCAGGCAAGAATACTGGAGTGAGTTGCCATTCTCTTCTCCAGGGAATCTTTCAGACCCAGGGATTGAACCCTAGTCTCCCACATTGCAGGCAGATTCTTTACCAACTGAGCCACCAGATGAGGGGAACAATTGCTAATGTTTATTCCTAACATTGCTTTTATTTTTCACTAAAAATATAGAAGCCTCTCTGAAACAATTTATAAACCAGAGGCAACTCTACAATCATGATCCCTTCTTTGTCACTGTTGCTTTAATTATAGAAAGAGAGGTAGACATGTATAAGAAAGCCAAGCTTCATTAAGCACCTTCTCTAGTTACAGGCTTTGTTAGGAAGATGTTATGATGCAAAATATATGCCACAGATCCCCTCCTCATGTGGCTTTGATTTCAACAGGGGAAACCAAGTGATGTAAGCACATAGTGTTGTAAACGCCACAAACATAAAGCAGACTGGAGAGGGATATTGAAGAAAGTGTCAGTTTTCATTAACACCTCAGATCTTGGTCCTTTTTAGTCCAAAGGATATTTTCAGCAAAAACTAGAAGTGATATACTTTGTTCTGATGGAAAGAGATGGTGTAAATATTCAATGCAAGTGAATCAGAGTACTCAGAAAATCTGTTAATGACAATAAATTTAGAAAGATTGGAGGCAGCCAAAATTTCAAAATTAAGCTTAAGAATGTGGGTTCATAGGTGTAGTGATTATAAAGGAAAGAAAAGAATAGGCATATGGAAAGAAAACTAAGATATATTGTTGATACAAGACTACATTTCCTAAATATGAAATGCGTAATAAGAACAGAGCACTGCCTCAATGGCTCTCCCTAAATTACAATTCCAGGCACTGCTTTCATAGTCTCAATGATTCAAGAGGCCAGAACTAAGATATCATAGGAGGAAAATGTACATTCTGCTTACATTTCAAGTCAACACGGTGCCTTGTATTGAAGTGAGTTGAATTCAATTCATGCTAGAGAGGCTCCATTTCCATATCACTACTCATTTTCTGCCATAATTTACAAATTCATTGTCCTCTCATTATTGTAGAATGAAATCGTGAGTTTTTGACCCATTGAAGCATAAGTTTGGGAAACTTTATGTCCTCTGCATTCTTTATTGGATCTAGACTTTTAAAAGACTTACAGTTATGAAGAATATACTTGAAATGCTATTTGAAATATCATAAGACTATTTTGAGGAAAGTAGTGATTAATTTCCCCCATATAAGATAAATTTTTGTCAGAGCTTGTTTGTTTTGTAAACAATTAACTGACTGAAAAAAACTCAAGCTGTAAATAATGAGAATATTATATTCAAATTAATAGCCAATGATTTGCATTTTTTATCAGGAAGTTTGAAAAATATCTTTAAAACCGGTTTATATGTGTTCTTGACTCTTTTGGAATCCTCATATTCAAACAAAACTTCTAATTTCCATTTTATGAAGGTTTTGGTTTATTTGTTTATGTGTGTTTACCAGATTTTGAAGGAATTATTTAACATGAAAAGAGCTTGTCTAGTTTATAAATCCTTTTTGATTGTCATCAATGCAGAAGATGTAATTTAAATTAAGACACTTTCAATATTTTAGTCCCACACTATGAGGGATTTGCATATACTCCAATTTCTACTATAAATAAATGTTATCAAATATATTTTATAAAATATACGCTCCTCCAAATTCACTTGATTTACAGTATCTAAATATAACTTGATATAGATACTTCTATTTGGTTAGTTTAAACTTCAGCTGCAAAATGTCATGATGGCAAGTATTATCATTAAAGGCAAGAACCCAGGATTCTTTGAAACCAGTAAGTTAGTCACACTGGAATCCCTGAGTTAAGACCCCCTTTATATAGCTCTGGACTCTCCCTAATAAATCTGATCATGTATAAAGCTTCTTGGGTGTACTTCTAATTTGAAACATTTAGGAAAGAAGAAATTCTTTATGGTGTGACTGTGGGAGAGTTTGGATTTTTACTTCATGTCTGATATTTGAAGAAGTTAGTGAAAAGTTAAGACACTACCAATTAAAACAACACAGTCAAGTATTAAACTGTTGTCTCCTTTTATGAAATTAACTCTCAACTGTTATTACCAACTTTTGTGCTTAGAATCTCACTCTAACTTTGTTCTGATTTGATTTTTTTATAACATGTTAGAGTCACATTATAAGACATTCATTGGCCTTTAGCCAAAAATAATAAAATTCTGACCTGACCTGCCTTTCTTTTGAAAAGTAGAAAAGATCCCAAGAGATTGCAATTTTAGATCTCACACATAATTTCCCATTCCCCTCCTATAAATCAGGCTTCTGTAAAATAGTGAGTTATACCATTCACATTTCTGCAGATACTAAAATTCCCCATTCATTTTCCAGCTTGCATTTTTCAAGAAAAGGGATGTTAGCAGAGATTGTTAAGAGTTGTGGTAGTCGAAAAGAATTGGCAGCATTCCAACTTAGAACTTGTTGACATTCTGCCAATTCCTTTATTAATGCATGTTGCTAAGCAGAGCTGATATTCAGCCAGTACATTCTATCATAGCCATACAGATTGTTAAGATTCTGAACTATTTCAATTCCAGTGGTTAAATAGCCACTACTTCATGCCTCCCAGTATCTCCTTCCCCACGCATTTACCGATTGGTTCCCTCCCCAGTTCCCCTTCAAGTCCAACTTACTACTCTGTGTCTACAAAACAGTGTTTAACAGTGTAAGAAGCTTTAAGACCTTGATCTTGCTAGTGTATGGATGGATGGGCCCTAGTTTGATTGGTCAGTGCTCACTCACTAGCAGTTGTTGAATACTTTGAATATAACTCTTCCTAAGCCTAAGTATGCTTCTAGGCATGTGTAACAGAAATAGAAATGGGGGAAAGATGGCCATAATGATTTTGTTAGCATTAACTATTCTCCTTACAATTATCAACTTCCCAGCTCTGTTACTCAGAGAATACTTCTTGATGGCTACTGTTTCTCAGATGCTGTGGGTACAAGAATTATACGAATCATTTGTTCATAGAGCTGAGTCAAGAAAAATAAAACTGACATTAAAAAACCTATGGTGGTATATTAAATGCCCAGGAAGGTGGGATGAAGGCAAGAGTGGGAATCAGTTGGGAAAA
Organism: Ovis canadensis; assembly: GCF_042477335.2. Lineage (NCBI taxonomy): Eukaryota > Metazoa > Chordata > Mammalia > Artiodactyla > Bovidae > Ovis > Ovis canadensis. The sequence continues at coordinate 40,260,108 of NC_091260.1, forward strand.
AAATCACAGGTGACCTGATTAATTTATTATATTTATTCATTCAACATATAATCATGGAACATGTGGTTATATAGGACTGGATATCTAGAAGTAAAAAGAGAGAGATTTCCTTCCCCTCATATTACTTAGAATACTTCCAGCAAGAAGTATTCTAAAGTCAACTATGTAATTATTAATATGCAATGTTTAATAATACTTTGAGAATTCACTTAAATTTTTAATGTTGTTGTTTAGTCACTAAGTCATGTCTGACTTTTTGTGACTCCAAGCTCCCCTGTTCTTCACTATCTCCTGGAGTTTACTTAAATTCTTGTCCATTGTGTTGGTGATGCTATCTAACTATCTCATCTTCTGTCATCCCCTTCTCCTTTTGTCTTCAATCTTTCCCAGCTTCAGGGTCTTTTCCAATGAGTTGGCTCTTTGCATCAGGTGGCCAAAGTATGTGTGCTTCAGCTTCAGCATCAGTTGTTTCAATGACTAAAAACACACTTTTGTCTTAGCTAATTTTGGAAGCCCCTTGGCTCATTATATCTTCATGATAAACTAAATGTCCTACCTCTTGTTTTCCATTAATTGCTTTTAAGCAAAGTCTCCCTAGTATTCTCCCTCGGAGAAAAGGGTGTCAGAGGATGAGACGGTTGAATGGCATCACTGATGCAATGGACATTAACTTGGGCAAACTTCAGGAGTTGGTGATGGACAGGGAGGCCTGGCATACGGCAGTCAATGAGGTCACAAAGAGTCGGACATGCCTGGGTGACTGAACAACAAAGTCTCCCTGGTCCTATATTTTTCTAGTTTGACAGTGAGTGTAAGAATTTAAACTTAATTAACTTCCTTTAAATTCCATCCTATTAGGCCTGGCTCGTGGTTTCTCATTCCGTGATTGAGTTATTTCTCAGATTTATGACATCTGAAAAACCAATAGAAATGTACTATATTTCTTCATCTGTATCTCAGAACAAGATTTTAAATTTGAGAGGTTATATGTTAAATTCTATCCTCTAGAGCAATAGAAGAACCTGAGGAGGAAAAAAAAATATCCTTGGCCATTTGATGAGAATGGTGTAAAACTGGGGAGATTGTGCGCCATTCTCTTAACAAAGATTTATTGAGAACTTACTATGTGCCAAGCAGTGTTTTAAGCAATGATGTGGCAGCAGTAAACTAAATGACAGAAATCACTCTCCTCCATGAGCTTATATCCTGTGGGAATATACAGACAATAAACAAACTCGAGAGGAAAGTATATGACATGATAATAATAATATTATGAAAAGAACTGAGTGGGGAAGATGGGGAGGGAGTGTCAGGTGTGTATGCAGAGGGAGGATGGTGAACTTGTTTCCTAAGTTCTTAGCATAAACCTCTATCAAAAAGATCATGCCGCACTGCAATTGAATGTCCTTTGCCTGACTCTTCCTTCAGACAAATCACTTCCCAAGGAAATGTTCTATGTCTTTTCATCTAGATGCTTCCAACATCAAGCCTATAATGCCTAACATGAGGGAAGTTTCACCAGAAGATTAATAAATTAGTAAAAATGCCTTAAAATCTGAATGATGTCAAAAATAATAGCAAACTATTGAGTGCTTACTCTGTGTTACACATTGTGCTATTGTCTCATTTGTTTCACATGCCTCTATGAAAACACTTTTAATTGTCTAAAGTGATTGTTATCATTCCCATCTTACCAATGCTAAAACTGAGCTACAGAGATGCTAAATAATTTGAATAAAATGATATAGCCAATAATCAATGAAAAAGAATTTCAGACAGACTATTTCCAAACCCAATGACTTTCAAGTTTCTTCATAAGGCAGAAATAGATACCTTGTCAATCTCCATAGCACTAGAATTTTTATAAGGTGCTATCAGAAATTATGATTTCTATTATATTTTTAAAAAGGAATTTAGGTAGAAGCTGAAACAAGGCAAGTCAAAGTCTATCAAGCCGACAAATTCAATTCATTCGCTCAAAATAGCATATTCCAAATAATTGTTTCTAAATACTAGTTTCAATTATGGGATTTGAGAACAAAGAAATGAGAAACAGGAGGGAAAGAATGACAGAGCATTTCCATTTCATACTAGGACTTGAAGTACCTGCTTTTCCTTTTCTAAGGAGGTTTAATGGTGAGGGATGAGGAACATCAGGCAGAGGCCACATTAACAATTGATAAAATGTATAAATCCAAACAGGGATCAAGGAATCATCAGGGTCTTATTCATTGGTCAAGCGGCAATGGGGCTGATTTTAGTGATAATTCTACTACCCTAACCAAGCTGCATGCACATTCCTAAGGGAAATAAAATGAAACGAGGGCAGTAATAAGCAAAAGCAGCAGGGGACAGATTACACTATAGAAATGAAGCGCGCCTTGTCCCATGGTTATCTTTGCTCACAGCTCAATTCTTTTCCCTTGAATGAAGCAAAATGGTGGATTATGAGGACCAGATCTCAACTGTGACACTGAGGAAATGGTTGAATGGTATCTCTCTCTTTGAGATTTAAAGCTGGAAACTTTGGGAAGTCTATTTGAGGATGTGGATAGTTGTAAAAATATTCCATAATTACATACACTCTGTATACAGTTTGCTTTTTAAGATTAATATTGCTTTTCATGAAGGACATTTAAACTATTTTATAGCAGCATTCTCAACCTGTCCCCTATGTTTCAAATTGAATGCTTAGTGAGTCTAGAATAAAGACATTCAAAATTGTGATGGGAACATCACAATTTATGTGACTGATAAAACTACAAATCAGAATTTCCATATAAATATTATAATCATCTGAACACTAAAAAAAAGCATCAGAATGCTAAAAATATGTAAACATTTTTTCTTTTAGAGGAAAAATGTAAAATCTATGAACCTTTAAGAATCATCTTCAGTTACATCTTATACATACTTCTCTAGGAGAATAGAATGTGATTCAAAACACAGGCCTGTAATCAAATTTGGGGTTATTTTGCATATTTAAAATAACACTGATATTGTTTAAAACATAGAGAAAAGTCACTTGGAGAATATTAGATGAAGATTCACTGCAATTACATATTGTATTAGTTTGCCTGGGCTACTATAACAATACCACAGATTTGGTGACATAAACGCAGAAATTTATTTTTCCACATTTCTGCAGGCTAGAAATAGGAAAACAAGGTATCTCCCAAGGTTTCCCTCCTTGGCTTGTGGATGACAATTTCCCCACTGGTCTTTACATGGTCTCACCTTTGTGTGCGTCAGTGTCCTAATCTCCTCTTTTTATAAGGATGCCATATTGGATTAGGACCTACCTTAATGACCTCATTTGACTACCTCTTTAAAGGCCTGATCTCCAAATATAATCACTTTTGTGGTACTGAGAGTAGGACCTCAACATATAAATTTGGGGGGACACAAGCCCATTATATTTACTAGTAAAGTGTTCCTAAAAAACACTTGTAAGGGATTGGGGGGAAAAGACAGAAAGGGGGAATGCAACATATTCCCCTCCATGTGTATCAGGCAAAGTCTCAGCCCCAGTCCAGTTGTACTCTGGAGTATCAACTGCACCTCAGTGTTTGTCCTGACTCAAGAGAGGGAGCTATGCTTTCGTACGCTGCACCATTGGCCATAGAAGAAGGGGTGGTAGGTAGCTCTCAAATTCTTCTGACTCTGTGTGTGCAGTCAAAACAGATCTGAGAACCCCATGCAGAGACCTTCAGGTATAAGCTCATAGAAGTAAACACACATGGGATTGGTAAATAGGACCTTGGGGACTCTGGGCAGGGCACCAACTTTGTCTCCTTTAACAGATCATGTATAAGGAAGGATGATTTATTCAGAAATATGTTTTAGCATTTATATATTCAACCTAAGATCAATTTAAAACACATATATCAAGAACATATTAATGTTTTTTTCTACTTTTTAGAAAGATGGCTTTTTTTAAAAAAATGTTACATACCATGCAATATAGAATCATAATACAAATTAAAAAATAAAAATATATCTTAATACAACCATTAAAATTTTTGTATATAAATGCATGGAGTGATGCATATGAATATGTAAAATTGAGATCATAATACATGCTCTAGAAAGATGTCCATTATCCTCAAAGTAATCTATAAATTTAGGACAATTTCAATCAAAAATCCCTGTTAGTTTATTCCTTCAGTTCAGTTCAGTCACTCAGTCATGTCTGACTCTTTGTGACTCCATGGACTGCAGAACAAGAGGCTTCCCTGTCCATTACCAACACCAGGAGCTTGCTCAAACTCATATCCATCAAGTTGGTGATGCCATCCAACCATCTCATCCTCTGTCATCTCCTTCTCTTTTTGCTTTCAATCTTTCCCAGCATCAGGATCTTTTCCAGTGAATCAGTTCTTCACATCATGTGGCCCAAGTATTGGAGCTTCAACTTCAGCATCATTTCTTCCAATGAACATTCAGAATTGATTTCCTTTAGGATTGACTGGTTTGATCTTGCAGTCCACGGGACTTTCAAGAGTCTTCTCCAATACCACAGTTCAAAAGCATCAATTCTTTAGCACTTAGCTTTCTTTATGGTCCAACTTTCACATCCATACATGACTACTGGAAAAACAATAGCTTTGACTAGATGGACCATTAGCAAAGTAATGTCTCTGCTTTTTAAGATGCTGTCTAGGTTGGTCATAGCTTTTCTTCCAAGAAGCAAACATATTTTAATTTCATGGCTGCAGTCACCATCTGCAGTGATTTTGGAGCCCAAAAAAGTAAAGTCTGTCACTTTTACCATTGTTTCCCCATCTAGTTTATTCCTGGAACTAGCCAAATTTATTCTAAAAGTCTATGGAAGAATATATGCATGACAATAACTCAGGTAATCCTGAATAAATGAGTAAGGAAATATACTTGTCATATTAGAAACTGAAGTATTTTACAAAATTATAATATTTAACACAGTGTTATATTTACAAATAAATTAAAACATAGCCTAGTGGAGTAGAATAAAAAACCAATATTCAAGAATACAGAACTTCAGTACATAAGGATGAACAGATTTTTTAAAAAATCAGTGTAGAAAAGTGGATTGTTTAATCTAAGATGAATTTAAAAATCTATACATGATGAATAAAATTTTATGGTTATCAGATTAAATACAAGTTTGCAAGGAGCTTCTTAACCAAATATTAAATTTACATCACAAGGATTAACAAACACATCTATATCAAAATTTTAAGTTTTGAGAAAAAAAGATGCTTAAACACAGGAAAATATATATATATAAATGTAACAGGCAAAGGGTTAGCATCAAACACAAACAAAAGATATTGCTTTACCACCATCAGATTGGTTTTTAAAAAAAACACATAAAAACATGTTCATCAATGTCAAGTGTTGGTGAAGATGTGGTGTTAGGAAAATTCTCATAAGCTTTGGAGAGTGACTTGGTGGTAACTTGCAATTACTCATACCCTTCAAATTAACAATTTTATTTAAAGATGAAGTTACTAAAAAATTCTCAAAACTATTTTGAATGCAGAGTCATGCTCAAATAGATTCATTGCAGCCTTTTTTGTAGTGACAAAATTTTGGCATAACTCAAATGCCCATGGTAAGGGATATTAATTATTTCACTTACTAAACAATTTTTCATTAAAATAAATAGTATTTGCCAAACTCTGTTATAGACATTTATATATGATTAAACAAGACACAAAAATGTATAACTTTGGCAAGTAAACTGTGGTACATTCATATAGTATTATAGCATTATTATACATAAAGTAGAGTTTCCCTTGTAGCTCAGCTGGTAAGAATCCACCTGCAGTGCTGGAGACCCTGGTTTGATTCCTGGGTCAGGAAGATCACTGGGAGAAGGGATAGGCTACCCACTCCAGTATCCTTAGGCTTCCCTGGTGGCTCAGCCAGCAAAGAATCCACCTCCAATGCAGGAGACCTGGGTTGGATCCCTGGGTTCGGAAGATCCCCTGGAGGAGGGCATGGCAACCCACTATAATATTCTTGCCTGGAGAATCCCCATGGACAGAGGAGCCTGTTGGGCTACCATCCATGTGGTTGCTAAGAGTGGGACATGACTGAGCAACTAAGCACAGTAAATCACATGCATAAAATAGATTAATACATAACAGGGTTAGAACTTTGAAAACATAATGTTGCATGAAAAAGAAAGTTACAGAATGTTATATATTTTATGAAACATTAAAGGAACATTTAAAAAATTAACTTGACATTTATATAGATTATGTATATATTAATATTTAATAAAGATATAAATTATATTCTTGCAAAAGACATGTTTTATAATAATGATAACTTCCTGAGAGAAGGAAGGGAATGTGATTGATGAGAAGTACATGGGGCAAATAAATTTTAGCTTTAAGACAAAGAAAAACAATATGTTGAAGCAGTTACAAAATAAGATAATATCTGCATAATATATTTATTGATGTATTAGTATATACATCTATCAGTTATCACAGGTGAAATGACAGTCATATCAAATTGGCAGAGTCTTAACATCTGAACTAATAGAGTAAATTTATTCTACAAAGAGTTTGTAGGTCCAAGATCTTCCTATATGATTTCTCTGCCATTCTTGGCTTCCATCTTGTGCTAAGATAAGTGCTTCAGCTTCTGCCATTAAATTGGGTTTCCAACCAGCAGAAAAAAGAAAGGAATAAAGAGGGTATGTTTCTTCTCATTAAGACCACAACCCAGAAACTGCACATACTACTTATCTTTCACATCGTTTGCTAGAACATAGCCGCATGACCACTCACTGTAAATGCCATCTTTACTTGGGTGATAACGTGTCCAAGCTAATAATTTTATTATAATGTAAGAGGTGGAGAACAGTTACTGGAGACAACTCTCAATTTCTACTGGAAGTGTTTATGCGAGTAACTGCTTTTTTTTTCTTTAATAATCCATGTGATTTCTCTACATATAAAATCATATTACCTGAATATAAGTACAGGTGGCATCTTCCCTTCCAGTCTTTATACATATGCTTTTAGTTTTATTGCCTTGGTGATGACTCAAGTGTACTGTTGAATAGGAGCATTGGTGGTGGACAATTTTGTCAATTCTCTTTCATGGGAACACAAAAAATTTTACTATTGTTTTTAGCGTTGTTTTTAAAGATAGCTCTGTCTCTGTGGAGAATAGATCTCAGAAAGATCAGGTAGGATTATAAGCAGGAGATCAGTAAAGAAGTTATTGAAGAGCACCAAGCAAGTAGAGAGTGGTTTTCAGTGAGAATGGAGAGAATTGGATTGTAAATAGATTTTGACTAGTGTGAAGAGAAGTGCTTGGTGAAGATAAATTTTAAAGATAGAACCAACAGTATTTGCTGCTAGGTTACACTAGAGTATACATATGAAAAGTACAAGAAGAAAATAAAAATAAAGAATGTTTGCTAGTTGTGGCTTGAACAATTGAGTAAATTGTGATAGTATTATTTGAGATGGGAAGCACATGACAAGAATCAGAAGGTAGGGAGGGAGGCATGAATTAAGAATTATGTTTTGGTCTAGTTAGGTTTGAGATGACTATTAGAAATGAAAATAGAGATGTCAAATCAGCATTTGGAAACTGGAGTCTGGCATTTAGGGTAAGGTCTTGGTTAGTTATGTACATTTTGAGTTTTCAGTGTATAGACAGTATTTAAATTTACAAACTTGGATATCAGAGTTATTGTGGTGAGTCCTATGGAGAAAGCAAGAGTCAGAGGACTGAAACAGCAAGGAACCCAGAATACAAAGATCCAGGTAAAAGAGAAAAATCCAGTGTGTTGAAACATAGGGCTCCAATGAGTGAAGTAAAGACCAGGAGAGGTGGGGTTCTGAAAACTTGATCAACCAAGGCCAATGTTGCTTACAGGTAGAATAAAATAAAAATGGAGAGTAGAACTTTGGGTTTGGCTGAATGGGGATTATTCACTTGTTTAGAAACTATGTCTTTTTAGTAAAATAAAGGAAATGGTAGCTTGATTAGATTCAAGAGAAGAGAAAATAGAAGGAAGTTGGAAAATGGAGACAGAATAAGGTACCTCTTCCAATAATAACTGTAACAGAGGGAAACAGAATTAAAAGTTATTGGATAAAGACAGGTATTGGACCAAGGGAATTTTCTTTCTTCTGTTTAATAGATGGAAAACTCACAGTATGTTTCTATAATGAGAGTGATTCAGCACAGAAAATTTATAGGTTAGGAGAGATAACAGAGAAGAACAAAAGCATAGATCTTAAGAGATAAGAAGGACTGAAATTGGATACTTAGGGAAAGGTTGGATTTATAGAGAAACAGTACATTTCTTTTTCTTGCAGCAAGGAAGACAGAATATATGGGCATCAATATGGAACAGTGGATTCAGAGGCCAGAAAATGAGAACATTCTCTTCTGCTTACCTTGGTTTTCTCAGGGAAATGAGAGCTAACAGTAAAGGAAGGAGAGAATGTAGAAGTGGAAGGAGAAAGGTGAAGGTATGGGAAATACTCATCTAAAAAGGAGGGGCAGTGTGGATTGAACGTGGAAATACGGAAGGCTACTGGGCAGCTCTGATAGATCACTTAGATTCATGATCATAAATACAAAAGGAGACAGTGCATGACAAGTGTTTTTCATCAGGTAGTTTCTGCTATTGTTGTATAGGTACAGAGCAAACGGAGAAAGTAACAATTGGGGAATGGATTTTTCTGACAATCAGAGGTGAAGAGGGTTTCAGAAGTAGAGAAAATATGCAGGAAATTGATTGGTGTGAGAAGTATGTATTCTGTGTGCTTCTTGATCACAGCTCTCTCTTACACCTTTGTAGGTGATCACTATCCTTTCATTTATATCAATTGCTTGCTTTTAAAAAATAGTTTTATCACCTGCCTATCCACCCCTAATAGTATAATTTAGTCTTTCTTGCTTTTGAAATTTTATAAATAAAAATACATTATACCATTTTACATTGTTGCCTTAACCTAACATTGTTTTTCTCTTGTAAGTATTATTCACATTTTGTATAGCTGTAGTTCAGTGGAGGAGCCTGGTAGGCTGCAGTCCGTGGGGTCGCTAAGAGTCAGACTTGACTGAGCAACAGCACTTTCAGTTTTCAGTTTCAAGTAGTGGAGAAGGAAATGGCAACCCACTTCAGTGTTCTTGCCTGGAGAATCCCAGGGACAGGGGAGCCTGGTGGGCTGCTGTCTATGCGATCGCACAGAGTCGGACACGACTGAAGCTACTTAGCAGCAGCAGCAGCAGTAGTTCATTCATCACTGTTGCTATATAAATTCCATTAAATGAAAATACCACAATTTGTTCTTACACTGATGGCTATTTCAAAAAATATATTTTAGTCTGAAAGAAGTTTACTGAAAATAATCAGTTCATTTTCAACAATAAAACCAAGTCACCTACAAAATTGCAAGCCTTCCAATAAAAGCAAAAAGAATATTACTAACCCCATAAAAGTGTAAATACAAGTAAGATATTATGTATATCAGAAGTGTAGAATGAATATTTATGTATGCATTATTCTTTCTTCCTCACTTATAGTAAGAAAAGTATCTTTTCCAATGTATTTTGAAATATCTTGGAAAGCATTTCTGAGTACAGTTAACAGTACAGCTGTTAAGTCTCACATCAAATACCTCTTATTATAAGAAATCAGATTAATATTTTCAATAATGTATGGTTGGAAACAAATGACCAAAAGTACCAACTTGTGTAATGAGATTGTGATGAAGGTAACTGAAGGCAGAACAACCCTCTGCATGACCCATGGCACTTTGTTTGATATTCAAATAAAGGATCGATTCTATTTCTTCCCCAAATAACTGCATTTAGCTATTATGTGACAGTAAAACTGATGCAACATGCTCATTGCTGGGAATCACTTGCCTGCTTAGCCATAACCTTTCTTCCTAAAGCTTCTTTGAGTGAAGAGAGATAATTTGCAAGTGAAAGACATGTTAGAAACCTAGAAAGCAAAATAGCATTCACTTTCTAGGAAATAAAGCATCCCTTTACCAAAACCCTGTTTCTTCTCTAAATCCTAGAAAAAATTACATCTGATGATAGTAGCTGTTCTGAAAATTCAGTGTTCTTTTTAGGTTGCTGTTTTTATTAGCTTATTTCCTATTAGTATAGTGGCTAAATTTTGAAGGGAGGAAGAAAACCGAAAGTCAAATATATCAAGTTCATGGTAAATTAGAAGAACCTTCATGCCTGAAATTCAGTCTACCTATTTAAACCTGTATAAAAACCATTTTTGGCTCACATAAAAAAGATGAAAAAAGATTAAACAGGCAACAGGGCCAGATTTGGCCTACGAGCTATATAATTTGCCAATCCTTGACATAAGTTCCTTAAATATATTGACAATTGATCACAGACATTGTTTTATAATGAAATTTAGAGGTATTCCATTAATTATTTCATTAATTCAGAAATAATTCATAATTATTTCATTAATTCAGTTGCTCAACCATGTCTTCCCTACCCAACTCCATGGACTATAGCCTGACAGGCTTCTCTGTCTATGGAATTATCCAGGCAAGAATACTGGAGTGGGTTGCCATTTCCTCCTCCAGGGGATCTTCCCAACTCAGGGATTGAACCCAGGTCTTCTGCATCTCCTACAGTGGCAGGTGGATTCTTTACCACCTGCCTATATATTCTACTCACCAATAGAATAACTATAATGTCTGTAAGAATAATTACCTAACATATAGTGAGATGCCAAGTACCTTACTAAATGCTTCATGTGCTTTATAAAATTGAAGCTTCAAAGTTGGGAATTTGCTTTCTCCTTCCATTAACATAGCTATGGAAATAAAAAAATTTATCTAATACAGCAAGAACCCAGTAACATTCCAGAATAGGCAAAAGGAACTCCATGCTGGTGCCCTTGGCCTCATTTTACACTACTGCTCTGCACTCCCAGATCTAGTCAGCTTAAACTATTCCTTGCCTCTGGGACACCTCAAGTCTCCTCACTCTCTCTGGACATACATCTATTCTGGAGCCACTTCTTTGCACATTCTCCAGACAGACTTCTTCTTGCCTATCCTTCAATATTCATTACGTCTCACTTCTTCCATCTTCTCCCTTGACTAACCTAGCATCTATTGGTCTCTTTCTCTCTTTACCTTTTCAACAATTAACCAGTAGCTTACCACACAGTTTAGCTCTCCAATTGTTCTATGTGTGCTAATTCTTTTCTACCAACTGGATAAAAATTCACTTGATAAGGATAGTCTTTATTGCTTGTCATCCTTTACAGTCCTAAAAATAGCACTGGCTATTTCAAACATATTCATCAAACATTCATTATGTTCCAATTTCCAGGCCCCACCTTTCCCTCTATGAACTTCTAAAAGTATAATATTTAATAAAACATGATTTCCATTCACAGTAGTTGAGAACCTACTGTAAGAGACTTATATAAAAACAAGTGCCAAGTAGGACATGATGTTAGGATTCCCAGGTGGCTCAATGGTAAAGAATCTGCCTGCCAAGGAGGAGACACAAGTTCAGTCCCTGGGCTGGGAAGATCCCCTGGAGAAATAAATGGAAACCCAATATTCTTGTCTAGGAAACCCCATGGACAGAGGAGCCTGGTGGGTTACAGCCCATGTTGTTGCAAAGAGTCAGGCACAACTTAGCAAATGAACAACAACAGAACACTGTATTACCAGGTCCCTTCAGATGTGTGCATCATGGCATTTGGTCTCCTGGTAACCCTGTAAGGAAGGTCTTTTTCAAAGGAGCAAGTTAAAGTGCAGAGCCCACACAAGCAGTAAATGGTACTGGGAGAGCTAAAGTCTAAGTCCTTAGTCTCCAGGTCACAGACATTCAACTAAAGTTATTCTGACTTATTCATGATTCAACCTGAACTTTATGCTGATCAGAACAGCCTGTTTTGTGGACTATGAAACAGGCACTGTATATCTGCTTTGGCCATTGGAGAAAGGAATGCATTTGAAAGTCAAAATGGAGTGGCTATATTCAGACATCCAAGGGAAATTGGGTGGCCATGGTGGACATGATTTTAGACACATTCTTGTCTTGCTGAGAACTTGAATTTTCTCAAATATGTCAGACTCAGGAATATCACTAACCATTCTCAAAACAGTGTCCATTGGCAGCTGCAACCTTATGATCTCAAGGTCTCCTCTTATAACTATTAAATATTTTCTTGCTTTGGGGACAATAACAGATAAGACAGCTCAAGTCATAGCATCTCAATAGAAAGTGATAGATTCTTTAACTAGAAAACTATTGGATAATGATTGCTTTAGATTAGACTTCAGCAGAAAAAGGGGTCGTATGTGCAGTGACTTGTAGCACCTGTTATGTATATGTTAATAGCACCATTAGAAGTTAAAAACCTACTTAAATAAAATTAGGTAACTGACTACCTGGCTACAAGCCTCTCAGTAGTGCCAGATTTGAGCTGTTTTCAGGCTTATTCTCCTGAATTCCTCAAGAAATAGGATATATTTTCCAAGGTTTATTAAAGTTTAGATTGTCACTATTCCCCCTACTTCTAATTGGGTCTGTTGGACAAAAAATGGTGGATCAATGGACTAGGATCTTAGTCATGCAAGACTCATAAAAGTCTCAGATCCAAGACTTAGAACTCAAAAATATTTCCAACTTGGTGTCTATTCCCCAAATTGAGGCAGGCCTACACTCTGTTTCAGGAGAAATTAGCCACGGTAGACATCACCTCAAAGATTCAGGGAAGGTTAAAACAGGAGTGGAGATTGAAACTGAATCCCCCTAAAACCAAGTTCCCATGCCAAGTTATTACTAGCCTGTTTATCCAAAACTATTCTGGTTTTTTTTGTCCCACCCTTGTTCCCTTCAGGATTAAGAAATGTCAAAGGAAAGAGAGGACTGAAACCCAGCAGGACCCTACAAGGCCATCCTGGGCACAAAAATTCCTCCATGTCCCCTATTACTTGTTTGTGTGAAAGATTTGTATTTACTAAATCTCTGAGTTCAAAGGAGCAGTCACAATCAGTTACTAATTAGGGAGGTGTGGGAATGTAGAAACAAAGGAAACATGGTTAAGCAAGAAAATAATACAAATAGTTTAGCAATAAAACAGAGCCCTAGTTCCTCCTCAAAGGATTATACATAGCAATATGAAACATATCTTTGAACTGTTCTGTAGGAACTAAGAACCCCTATCCAGGTGGAGAATGGTGACTTCACCTTGACCCAGAATGTTTGGTACAAGAAGCTTGAAGATTAGGATTCCTGAAACATGACCCTGTTACCTCACCACCAACCAATCAGAAGGAAGTCAGGAATCCTGTAACTCTCATCATAAATGTTGCCTTTAAAAACCCTTCTTTGAAAGTCACTGGTGAGTTTGGGTCCTTTGACACAAGCCACCCATTCTCCTTGCTGGACTTTGCAATAAAAGCTATACTTTCCTACACCACAAACTGGTGTCAATAAATCGGCTTTGCTATACAGTAAGCAAGTGGTCAGAAGTTGGATTCCGTATCAAGAGTTGTAGCAGTTTGTTCAGCTTATCTCTTTCTTTGTGCTTTAGCACATGGTGACTTGACTCCCAACTGTCAATTGACTAGTGGATGTGGGGTATAGCTCCAGTTATAAAGTTGAACAATTTTGAGACATGCTTTCTACTTGGCTTTCAGACTTTCTCCAGCTGATCAAGATAGCAGCTGACTTGATAACCCAACCTATATTGTCTGCTTTCCTTTCTCAGTTCCACAATTAACACCCAGATAAACCACTATCAGGATCTCTCTTAAAATATCTAAGAATTTTTTAAAAGGAAGTTATTTTCAATACTTATATGAATAGAGTCTACAAACAAGACCAGCATTTACTTTGATTTGGAAAAAAAAATTTCTTATATTTGACATACATGGTGTCACATTTTCTATGCATCTTTTTTTAACCTGTTATCTGGATATATATAATAAATAATAAGTCTTTTTCTCTCTGAAAAGCAATCATCTTACCATAGTAAAAATTTTGACCAAATTTCCTTCTGCATATTAAACAACTCTTGTTTATTATATATATATATATATATATATATATATATATATATATGTATATACATATGGAAGTGGGAGTGTTAGTCACCAGGCTCCTCTGCCCATGGGATTTTCCAAACAAGAATACTGGAATGGGTTGCCATTCCCTTCTCCAGGGGATTATATATATAATGTGTATATATATATACACATTACATATATATATATATGTATGTATATATCAGACTCTTTTTTGTGATTCTTTCATGAAATGTCATGTTGTAGATGTCTGAGCTTCTGGTCCACTTTGAAATCTTGAAAGAAATTCAGTCTATCTAACTTTATAGATCTGCCAAAACAAAACATAGATGTGAATGTTTGGAATTTTTAATCACTTTAACCAGTTGAATTGATACTAATATAATTGAATTCCTGGAAAGATTTCACAAGATATTAATGACTATATGAGATTTATCACACATTTCCAAAAATGTTCCTTGACATATTAGAAATACGAACATATCAAAAAGACTCTCACATGTACACAAAGACAGACACACAGAGTGACAAAGGGCCATATAATCCTGGAAATACAAATAGCACATGATCACTGATTAAGTCTAATTTTAGGTGTTTTGTCTGATCTTTGAATTCGAACTGCAGTACAACAATGTAGCCTGTAATATATTTAGGATTCAATTTTGTAATTCCTTGTCTTGATAATTAACAGCAAGATTTTGAATTCCTATTTAAAAATCAGGCTTTGTAAATGCCTAAGCCTCAATTGTATATGCAAATTCCACACATTTTCATACTGTGTGGAATAACTGCATATGCAAACAGGTAATTTGACAGTTAATGATTCATTTGCACGTGCAAACCCTCAATTTTAACATACAGATGCCAATTGGTACATGTAAATAATATTCCATGTGGACCCTATTTGCCCAGTCTTTTTTCTCTTTGTAAAGAAACTAATGCTTTAAATATTTTTTTTCCATTATAGACAATCTACTCATATTCTAGGAATATTATCTTCAAGAAAACAAAAGCTATATATCTTCAAGAAAACAAAATTTGGGTATTTTAGTCCCAAACTTATAAGATATGCTATATATATATTCATGTGATGGCTGTGTATATTCAATTAAAAATCTAAAATCATGACACAGCTGATTCTGTATTTATCATTTTAACACTTTTCAACCTGAAATAACATAAAAGCTTTTTTCTTCAAAAGACCAATATTTAAAGGGTGTTGATTTATGTAAATCAATAATTTATCAACTTGCTGTCTTTCCTTGCTGCCAGCCAGATGCTTCTCGCTTTGCTCGGCCAGACAATGTCAGCTGCAACACATAATGGCCTCTGCTTTATGTAGAAATAAGAGCATAAATATTTTAAAAATCCTGCCACAGGAAGTAAGGCGGCTCATGGTGGGGGGGGGGGCAGTGAGAGATTTTACTGGTTTATTGTGAGAGTAGAACAAGTCTACATATTTTATGGGTTGGTTTTATCAGAAGTGGAGGCAGGGACGTCTCTTAGCCTGATTTTTATCTCCTAACAAGGCTGACAGACCAAAATCTTTTCATAGCAATTTGTTGAAGACATCTGGTGAAGCTTTCTAGGGGATGAACACATTGCAGAGTGTTCCTCTGGTATCAGTTGGCATGGCAACCAGTAAAAGACTATTCAACATCAGTAGGTTTCAAAAAGGTTGAGGCCTAGTTGAAAATCCATTTGGGCTCCTACCTGCAAAATTCTTTTGAAAATGCACTAAATCTTTTCTCAGGGCTCTAGAGACTGAACCAATATGTACAACTGTGGCACCTTCAATCTTAAATAATTTTCAAAACATGGGATTAATGATTCCAGTCACCAAAGGTATTACAGAAGATCTGGAATTACTGGCACTGTGCTGGAGAGGATATTAGTAAGAATATGGATGTTGTTTCCCTTCGTGTCTTATGCAGGAAACAGAAATATTATTTTCATATTTCCATAAAATCTAAGTTAATAGGGCCAAATGAATGAAAGAAGACCTTTACAGGTTATTTTTTAAATCAAATATGTTTATCCTAAAGAATTAAATATGATATTTTAATGCTGAAACTAAATCATCTATTTTTATATGTGCCCTCAGGACATTTTTTAATATAGAGGTGTTTTTTTCCAAAAGAAGTTACTATGTTATCTGGGAAAATTCTAGTTCAAGAGACATTTTTTATAACATTATTATAAACCAGTTTAAGCAATTTGATTTGCTGTCAATTAAGTGATAACTCTGAAAATAAAATACATACTAACCTAACAAGTTTTTTGTTAGTACACACACGATTTTTGTAAACTTAAAGTAAAATTAGCTAAAATAAAAAGTTTGCATGTTCTTTTATCCAAAACACTTATCTTGCACTGTATATTTATAGCCAGGATTCTAAAATGAGATGAAAAATATAATAGAAATTTCTGAAAACATGACCTAAATATGTATCAACAAAAAAAATAAATCTTAATGCGTTCCATCATTGCCCTCAACAAGAGTTAGAATTCAAGTATTTCATTTAATTATCCATTCAGCAGAGGTTAGTCATCAGACTTAATTTTCAAATAAAAGGATGTTAATTGAAATTTAATTAATAATGTTGCTTTTGAATGATTGGATCTCCAATGGCCCATAAACCTCGTGCACTGGAGCCCAATAACAACCACCTCAAACACTGCCGCAGTTATTTAGAACAGATCTTTATCAACACCATATAGTATGAGTGGTGTTCTCCACCCCCAGTCCACCCTCAGAGACAGTGCGAGAATTAACAAGACAAGCTAGGAAGCTCTGTAAATTGTTTGATATCATGCCATGAGGAATATTCAAAGAGGAATTTATTTGCATAATATGCAAATAATTGTGGTTACACTTCATTGCATTCTATTGCTTCAGTAGCAGAGGAAAGCAGTGATTCCCTCTGCTACAGGGGACAGAAAACCAAAAGTTCTAACCCTGATCTTTTGAATGACAGGGGACTCCCTTTATTTTTCCATTGTCTTAAATGCTTTCTCAGGAGAATGGGAAAAAGTAGGCCACCCTTGTTTCTTTCACCAAATTGTGATAAAGAAGGTAATTTTGTATGAGAAGATTTTGAAAGTTATAAAGTTCCAAAGTAAAAATTGTCACTGTCACTAACAAAGTCAGACATGTATAAAATTGAAATATTTGGATTAAAATATTTAACATAATCAAATAATACCATTAGACTTCTAAGGCATTTACAAATTCAATAGTTTCACATCTTTAGCAGTGAGCATTGAACTTTTTCTCCAGGGTCCAAAAACACAAGATATTTCTTCAGCTTTCTCTCTTTCCCCCTCTTTTCTCTCTCTCTCTCTTTCATCTCTTACTCCTTAAACATTGCCCAGGTAACTGCTACAAGCTTTGTCATGACTACAAGACAGCTAGAAGCTAGAAACCGTTTGTTTACTATCCAAAATCCGTTTATATGACACCCCTTCCCTTAAAGTTGGCTGGTATACCCTTATGGCAGAAAGTGAAGAGGAACTAAAAAGCCTCTTGATGAAAGTGAAAGAGGAGAGTGAAAAAGCTGGCTTAAAGCTCAACATTCAGAAAACGAAGATCATGGCATCTGGTCACATCACTTCATGGGGAGAAGATGGGGTAACAGTGGAAACAGCGTCAGACTTTATTTTCTTTGGCTCCAAAATCACTACAGATGGTGACTGCAGCCATGAAATTAAAAGATGCTTACTCCTTGGAAGAAAAGTTATGACCAACCTGGATAGCATATTCAAAAGCAGAGACATTACTTTGCCAACTAAGGTCCGTCTAGTCAAGGCTATGGTTTTTCCTGTCGTCATGTAAGGGTGTGAGAGTTGGACTGTGAAGAAGGCTGAGCGCCGAAGAATTGATGCTTTTGAACTGTGGTGTTGGAGAAGACTCTTGAGAGTCCCTTGGACTGCAAGGAGATCCAACCAGTCCATCCTAAAGGAGATCAGCCCTGGGATTTCTTTGGAAGGAATGATGCTAAAGCTGAAACTCCAGTACTTTGGCCACCTCATGAGAAGAGTTGACTCATTGGAAAAGACTCTGATGCTGGGAGGGATTGGGGGCAGGAGGAAAGGGGGACAACAGAGGATGAGATGGCTAGATGGCATCACCGACTGGATGGACGTGAGTCTGAGTGAACTCTGGGAGTTGGTGATGGACAGGGAGGCCTGGCATGCTGCGATTCATGGGGTCGCAAAGAGTCGGACACGACTGAGTGACAACTGAACTGAAGTGATACACTGCTAAAACACTGGTAAATACAAGTGAGGCAATGACGTTGAATGAGGTTAAGTAGCCCAAAATTTTAACAGTCATGAAGGGATTTATACTTGCTTCCATCTGTCTCCAGTTGTATACATTGGGGCAAATCAGAAGTGCCAGAAAAGAGGCTTTTTCCTCCATATATATTCAAAGAAATAATGAATATTATATATGGATCAATGAATAATTTATTAGTAAAAGTCCAAGGAAGAATCTGCTCTGACTTTTGGCTCTTAGACCCCTAAACTGACAATACAAAGCAAGTCTTAACAACTCCCAGAATTCTAGACCACTCTTCAGGCATTTAAGAGATGATAGCTCATTGCTGTTAGAAAGGCTACAAAGTTCAATTTAATCTTATATGCCTGTGTGGAGGTTGATCTGAGCCTACACCTTCTGCTATGAATAATTAAATCAACAAAAACTGGCAATAAATGGCACACAGAGCCCCAGTTCTTCTGCTCAGCCCCGCTTGTCATTTGCAATCCCTTGATAAATGTGCTCCCCCTTCCCTTCAACAGATGCATTCTACTCCAACACTGTGACATAAGACCTTCAGATCCGTAGAATGAGGGACAAAAGATAGGAAGAAACAGACAATCAGTATGACATATGATCTTAATTTAAATGGACTAAAATAAAATTTTAATTAGAACATATGTTGAATACATGGCCCCAGGAAACTGACATTTGTGCTTCATGTCTTGCTAAACTCATTTCTGATATGACTGCAATAAATGAGTTTATCTCCAAGGTGGAGCAGTTCCAAAAGCCAAAGGGCTTCAATTAAACTTCCTTTGACTTATTTTTCAAGATGCCAGGAATATCTTTTTGCAAACCGCAATGAAGCTCAATTTTTCACTCAAAATTTGGGTGAAATAAAAATTGATAACCCATCCTGATATCTATTCTGTAACATGTTAAGCTTTCAGATGTGTTGTTTCATCATAGCTTCAACCACCATATGCACAGAACCACCTAAGTGTTCTAAACCTGGAACTTAAGGTTTATCCAACATCCAAATCTACCCACTCTTCTCCTCATGATTTTTAGTCTAGACAATAGCAACATGACATATGTAGTTTTTATCAACGTACAACCATAAAATACATATAACCATTTAGCTAAAAAATGGAAGGAGGACAGAAGTCAGTATATATTGAAAGCATAACTTTTATATTAATATATTGTAAAAAGAAATGATATTATAAGAATCTTAGAGTGAATCAGGTACCAGTACATAGAAAACTTATATGACCCTAATAAGGGTCATATAAGAATGCAGTGGTTATTGGAGTTCCCTGGTGGCCTAGTGGGTTTTCCTGATAGTTCAGTTGGTAAAGAATCCACCTGCAATGCAGAAGACCCTGGTTTGATTCCTGGATTGGGAAGATCCACTAAAGAAGGGATAGGCTACCCACTCCAGTGTTCTTGGGCTTCCTTTGTGGCTCAGCTGGTAAAGAATCTGCCTGCAATGTGGGAGATCTGGGTTCGATCCCTGGGTTGGTGGCCTAATGGTTAGGATTCTAGGTTTTCACTTCCATGGTCCAGGTTCAATCCTTGGTCAGGGAAGCTGTGTTGTGTGGCCAAAAAAAAAAACAAAAAAGTGGGAAAAAAGGAGAATATAGTGGTTTCCTAAGTAGCCATATCAATAGGAATTCAGCATCCAGTTTAAGAGACAATTAGGGAAACCTGAGGCTAGACATAAGCACAGGGGTGCCTACAAGACCTGGAAATGTGGAGAAAGCACATGTAATGCCTGTGATGGGCATAATGAGGAAATCACATATCCAAGCTTTCGGAGGTCTTGGACATCTTCCTGGAGAAGCTTTCATTGGACACAAATTTTCAAGAACGCGCAAGCTTTACCTAAGAAATAGGAAGGGCAATCCAAAGAGAAGGGCCAGTGTTTCACAAACACAAAAGATGGCATGAAAATAAGACTGTTCTTGCTGGAGAAAAATTACTATACTATGAATTAGATGAGATTTTATTATCACTCCTGAGATATGCAAAGGCATGCACTATAGTACATATTTAATTAATATTTTGGGGTAATTTTTCATATTTCACTTAAAACATGTCCCCCTGCCAACCACCTCCTGCCAACCACCTCCTGCCAACCACCTCCTGCCAACCACCACCACCAGTGGAACAAAAACAATGATCTCAAATGGTTGCAGGACAGAAGCAAAAAGAGGAGAAACTGTGGGATGGTGGAGAGAGAAACCACTCCCATTGACCTACAACCCTACTCTTTGAGAACTTGCTGAGAGCCTGGGCAAGTCAAGTCATGATCCTAAGGCTTACTTTCACTGTTTATAAAAGTAGCTTAAAGTTTCTGTCCATCTCTCAGAATTTCTATACCATTATGGCTTGGGGTGTGGGATTGAGTTCTTTTTAAAGAGTTGGAGCCATAACTATATTTCTCTTCAATTACAGTTAGCTATGAATTAAATTAAGATTCACTTATTCTCCAACTTCAGAATAACTTATTTTAATGAAGTCCTTAGCTTTAACTCATGTTGGTCTTTGCTTTACAGTTGCAATTTTCTCTAAATGTTCAAGAGACCCTGAGCACCATAAAATAAATTTTTCCTACCTCTTGTTTTTTAGATAAAAATTTTTGCTTATTTGATTTATTTGTTCTGAAAAACACATGGATTAATTTACCCAGCCAATCAAATCACACACACATTCCAAATTAATTAGAAGCTTGAATATTCTTACCACAAAAGTGAGGGAAGATCAGAGTGGCCAGATTTGAAGTTAAATCCTGAGTGGACCATAGAATCTAACAAAGAAGAATATGTTGCTTTTCAGTTCAGTTCAGTTCAGTCACTCAGTTGTGTCTGACTCTGCAACCCCATGAATCACAGCATGCCAGGCCTCCCTGTCCATCACCATCTCCCGGAGTTCACTCAGACTCACGTCCATCAAGTCCATGATGCCATCCAGCCATCTCATCCTCTGTCGTCCCCTTCTCCTCCTGCCCCCAATCCCTCCCAGCATCAGAGTCTTGTCCAATGAGTCAACTCTTCGCATGAGGTGGCCAAAGTACTGGAGTTTCAGCTTTAGCATCATTCCTTCCAAAGAACACCCAGGGCTGATCGATTTTACACTTTTATAAACCACTGTTATTCAGCTTAGAGATTCATTAGAACTGTACACTCGGAATTTACCACTATGCTGAATGCCTTAAATTCCAATGAACAATACCAAAGTGGTTTTCAAAGTATAGTTCTCTTATCTTACTTGTTGATAATTTTAGAATTTGAGTTAGATTCTTCATACAGCCATACTCTTTAAACCCAGAGACCACATTTAAAAATATACATATATAGTAGATTTTTACCTGACTTTGACCAACAGATATTTATTAGGTACAGGGTACATTACTATGAAATCAAGTGCTGGGAATAGAGCAAAAAATAAAACCATGAAGCTTTTCTTCTTGGAGGCATTACAGGGCACTGTGTGGAGGAGGGGCACCCACTGACTGCAGAGCAATGTCCCCAGTGCTAAGGGAGCATGAAATAGGAAGTGATCTGTTCTGTCTGAGAGGTCACAGAAAGGTTACCCAGAGGAAGTGATACTTGAGCTGCAGTTTAAAGGATGGATGGGCCGTGGTTGGATAGAAAGGGGCCAGGGGAAAGGGTATTCCAAGGAGAGAGAGAGAGAGACAACTGACCAAGAAGCTGAAGCTTTGTGGGGAAGGAACATGAAGTAATCTGAAGATGTATTCTATTAATAGAATGCAAATTTAAAAAGATTATCTGCGACCTTATTATTCAGGACATTGGATGTCACACATAGACTCTGAGATTTATTTCCTTAGAAAATGAAGAGAGTAGGTGAGAATAGCCAGTCAACAATTCCCCTAGTGCCTTAACGAAAAAGAGAAGAATTAAGGGTTTCTCACTGCCCTGCAAATTCGAAATCTCCACGTGGAGGATAGGAGCATTGGAGAAAGCAGTGCCAGTGCACTGATTCAGAGCTCCAAGGATGGGGCTGGCTTACATTCATGCCTTTCATGTAGTGAATGAACACTAAGAGCTAAATCTGAAATGATGAATAAGAATTAGCCACTTAAAATCTATGTGGCCCTGAACCACATTTAGTTTCTCTGGATCTCAATCTTCTCTTCTATAAAGAGAGGGTATATGACTATATCAGTGGTTCTCAACCTCAGCTGCCTATTAGAATCAGCTGGAGAAATTTTTTAAATGTGCATGCCTGGGACCCTGGTAAACCAATACTAAGTTAATGTCTTTTGGTGGTTGCAGGTAGGTGCAGGATAGGGGAGTTGACTGAATTGGTAGTTGTTTAATGCTCCCCGGGTGATTCTAACATGCAGCCAGGATTGAACATTACTGAATAAGGTGGTCTCTGAGGTCACTTTCATTTGTATAGTATATATCCAAGACTAGCTCAGATAGAAATTGCAAAAAGCAGATAACCTGCTCACGGATGTCTTCTACATTGTAACTCCCATTCCTGCACTTCAAACCCAGTGTCCTCATGCTACCCAGAAGTCCCACTAACATGCTGACTCATATCTTGGAAGTGTCTAATACTGAAATTTTTCTCCATTTGAAAAAATATATATATATACCTGGCTGACATGTAACTATATCAGAGAGTGGTATCTTCTGAGAAGCTACCTTTTTTATTAGATTTTAACAAAGGTCTTTCTCAGTATAATTCCCTTCACCCTTCTGAATTTCAAGTAAAACTCTCTTAACTGACCCCTGATTGTGCTTTCCTATCTTTGAGCTTTGTTCTATGTAAAATTTTGCATGCCCTCCATCTCCTTCTTATGTGCTACCTCCTATTCTAATTGTATTCAATTTTTCAAATCCAGTTCATCTGGTACTATTATGAAATCTGCCCAGACTTTGCTTTCCTGCATTTGTATCACTATTCTCAAGTAGTATTTGCATATCTCATCTATTTTATAATCAATTTTATACTTAATTACTCCTTTCTCTGTAAGATTTTTCACTCTTGTCTAAACTATTATTCAAATACTTATCAGTGTTTACCTTCTTTGGGTAGAACTAAATATAAAAAAATTAAACAATAAATTAAATGGAAAATTATATAGGAAATTAAATTTAATTAAATAAATTGATGTAGAGAATAAAGATTTTTTAAAATCTGCCAAGAGTTACAGAAATGCAATTTACTATCATTCATTTATTTATTTGATACATATTTTTCAAGGACCTACCATTTGCTGGTCTTATTTCAGGTACTAGAGATCCTGAAAAAAAATTCCAGTAGATGTGGATGTGTACCATATGGTAATAAACTCAGTGAAAATCAATAAAGCTTGGTAAGGCCACAGAGAAGAATGGATGGATCAGTGGATTGGTAGAGGATCTCTTGGCTGTGTGGATATCCTGGATGATTTATGTTAGATCTTTACATAGGCTTAGACTGGTTCATGTGAGCCCATTTTCCTATTCTTGGAAGTAGTAAGACTATATTATTCTTCTTCAGAGAAAAAATGAAATTTACTTATGATTACAGCAGAGTACCAGGAAAGCATGGTAACTCTATTATACTGGCTTTCAAATAGGTTATTCCTGCTCCTTATCCTATCTGTAACCTTCCTCAATTTGTGTCTAGGAGTTCTTTCACATTTGATTAATTTTTTGATATAGGTATAGGATTTATTTTTGTAAAATAAGTAGCTTTAATGGCTTAAAATTATACATATATATATACATATACACATATATTTTACTTGACTTTACTATGATTTTAAAATTTCCCTTGATGTCAATCTCCCAGGATATTTCACATGGAACATTCAATCGGCTAAACATCAATTTGAATAAAACATCAAAGAAAAATTGAAAACATCTCTTTGCAGGTATAATATGATAAAAAGTCAAAAGAGGATAATTAAATTATTTGTTCTATTTTGATAACCTCCGAGGGAAATGGCAGGCAATATAATGGCAGAGTTGAAAATGTATGCTAAAAAGTCCTGTCAAGTTCCTTCCACATACATGAGCATAGTAAGGTTTAAATTTGATGGAAAGCCACAGGCCAGTTCTCATAAAATCAAACCCAGTTCGCCATTTCTGCTGCTGACAGGAAATGTCATTGCTAGGAAATAAGGCAGCAAGCTGCAGTCTCCAAAGCATCAGCACCTCAGAGACAGATGAGGAGAAGGGGCCCATGTGTAAACAGAAATGACCTGTGCCCCAGAGGAATATGTGTGATTTCCTGGAGGCTGTTTGTGTCTCTTTTGGCTAGAAGGGACTTAGGAGAACATATTCTGCTCTTTAAGGCAAGGTGGCTTACTATCGGTAAAGGAATAATAATAAAGGGAAGAAAAAGAGTGATGATTTTTCAAACTCAGGAACAGGTCATAAGTAGCCACAGGACATTTTTGTACAGTGTGTGATATTGAAACTCACTTTAAAAAGTGTGTATGTGTCTATGATTTCCACACAAACATACCCGTAGTATATATAAAGCACCGTGAGTTTTCTAGTCACTAACAATTGGGTGTATATTGAGAAGAAATATTGTAATTTCCTGTCTGGGAGTGTGTGTATACAGGGTAAATATATATATACTATGTGAGTTGACATAATTCACATAGTTTGTGTAAACAGCTAGAAATTCAATAAAATATTAAAATATGCAGGCTGGAAATTTTTAAGTGTCTGTACAAATTCAATCTATATGAGAGCACATATCTGTGATCAATTTGTATTTCATATGTCTTACCTAGGGATTTGTACTTGGGCAAAAGGGTTACAGAGTCCATTAGCTGATCTGAATTTATGGCACTAAATCTGTTGATGTTCAGCAATGACAGGAATTACTCTCCTCTAATGAGTAATAAATGTGGGTAAGTCATGTGTCCCATTGGATTACTTGGCTAAAATAACATTTAAAAGATGGCTAATTGTCTAAAATTTATCCAAATCCAATACAAATTTTATTGCCACTAATTGCCTTTGCAATTTTTGGAGCATTAAGCATATTTAAATGTATTTGTCATAGCACTCCTGTGCACATGTAATGCATGAATAGAATAGTCATGACTATCCAATTTAAGCTTTTCAGCTATTTTGGTAATTTAACATTAAATCATTATGACTTGAAATATAACTTTCTGTTTTTAGAGCTGTGAAAATTGTATTTTTAAATTAAATGTTTTTATCATGGGTAGTCTATTCTTATTGTTTTGCAGTTTTGACATGACTTAATTGTAATATCAGTGTAATAAGAACATATTGTAGCACCTGTTAGTCCCACTGTAGACTTATTTGCATTGCCATTCTATTTCAGCTGAACTATTTTATCCAGTGCCACCACACTAACTAAATAGCTATTTGCAAAACTTTTACATTAATCTCTTATTTGAAATTGCATATATAAAATCGGTATTTGATGTTGAGTAAACAAATTTTGAAATCATAGAAAATATACATGAGAAATAACATGGCTAAATATGTAAGAAATACACATTTAGAAGACTTTTATAGGAATTTTAAAGTTTTTCCTTTATTAATCAAATTCATAATTAATAAATAACTATTCAAAAGATTTTGGATGAGATGTTTTTATATTGAAATGTCTTTCCTTATGAAAATGACCAAGGTAAAAAACATTAGACTGAGATGACATAAAAAAGAGATTAAAATATGTAAGATAAATATATATTTTATCCACTAAAAGTTCTGTGAGATAGCAATTTGAGGTCAAAGGGCTGTTTGATAATATATGTTCCTATTACAAGCATATAGAAATAATTGATAGATTACAAAAATATATAAATACACAATGGAGTTGTGAAAAGAGACATCTCTGTGGATCAGAAACAGAGAAAGAACCCATGGTAAAAAGACAACTTATTGGAAGTCAAATCTTGAAACAAGTCATTTTAGTATGGTTCCAAATTCCAGATGAATATGGAGGGGACTGGATGATCAAAATTGTAGATGCCCACATGAAGCCTTAGTCTGTTTGTTCATGAATAGGACCTAGAATGCCACCAACCAGGCTAGGGAAGAGACAGAATCACCCAGTGGGAATAAAAATCTATGCCAGGCTGTCCCCGTATTCTAAGATTGGCAGTGTGATCTGCTACATGGTAAACTTGGGCTCTAAATAACTTAAACTTCATACAGAGAAGAACACACTAGAGAAAAACCCCTGGGAAGATGACAAGAGTAAAATGAATTAAAACCATGTGAGGAAATCAGTAACATGAAGGAGAGAAGATGGACTCAATCATCTTAACAGATTTCTATCTAAGGAAACAATTTGGAAAAGACTTTAACACAGACATTTTAAAATTTCTATAGCCGTAATAGAGGGAATAGTCCTCCATGAAATAAGAGAAACACAATCCATCTAAAAGTAAGAAATTATTTTAAAAGTACGTCTGTGAAAAATAATTTATTAGAAGTCTTAGTAAGGAAACACATAGTCAAAATATGTTTTTAAAGACTAGATGAGCTTTAAAGTCACCCAGAAGCAACTAAAGAAACAGTAAACTAGGATATAGAACCTAGGATACCTAGAATATCTGCAGGATGCCTAGAATATCTGCAATACCTAGGATACCTGCAATAATGTACTAAAAGTAGAGAATCTGAAAGAAAAACTGATATGCTAATATTAATTAAGAAGTTCCACTTCAAGTTTATCATTTTAGAAAAAAAGAATAGAGATACATTTAAATAGAAAATATTTTAAAGATTTATAGTTAAGAATTATCCATACTGAAATGCCATTCACACTGAAACAGTCCAGAAACAGGGTAAATATGTTCAATTAAGATCTGAACTCATGATAACAAAATTGTAGGACATCAAAGATAAAAGAAAGCCTAAAACTCACAAGAAAGAAAAATTGAGTTGCTTAAAATGAATGTCAACAAAACCGACAGCAGATTTCTCACCAGCAACTAGAATATTTGAATATAGTAGAATGATAAGTTTAAAACCATTATAGAGAACTAAAACACATAAACTTAAGATTTTTACCCAACTAAATAATAATTTCAGAAGGATGGACATTAGTTATATTTTCTGACTTTCTCAGTTTTAAGAAGAAGAAAGAAGAAAAATGAAAATAGGACAAATATGAGGCAACAGGCAATGATGAGAAAAAATTAGTAGAGTCCAATAATAAATCAAAATGAAGGGAGATCAAAATAAATTAAGAAAATAAAATATACAAATGTGGATATATTTGAAAGTTTGTTATGTTTTAGTCTTTCCTACTCCTTTTGAAAATTCTCAAAACATCTATAATTGGATTTTAAATAATGCTAGAACCATTAATTACAGAAATAAAACTAAAGAAAATCAAATCAAGCATTAATATCAGAAAAAGTACAGAAAATTAAAAACTAAAGTCAAAAAGTAGAAATTATAAATAACAAGAAAAAACTTGATGATAAATAATGACAACTGTAAAAGAAAGATAGGAGATAGTCTAAACAAAAGATCAGAAAAAAAATAAAATAGAAGTAATAAAGTCATGAGAAAAGACTTTACTACCCAAGTCTTCAATTTATGCAAAGAGAATTAAAATACATGGATATCAGTTTCATTTTTTAAATTCAAGAATGAAGAAGTAAAATGTTGTTCTTAAAAGAAAAAAAAAAAAGAAGCTTGCTTGAGACTTATCTTTCATAACATTAATTGCCAGAAGACAATGGATTAAATAAAGGAGAAAATTTTATGACTCTAATTTCAATATTCTGTGAAGTTGTTATTAATTGAATAATGCAATCAAAAGATACTTTGATTTATATAAAGATTCAGAAGTTCAGTTCAGTTAAGTCGCTCAGTCATGTCCAACTCTCTGCGACCCTATGAATCGCAGCACTTCAGGCCTCCCCGTCCATCACCAACTCCCGGAGTTCACTCAGACTCACCTCCATCGAGTCAGTGATGCCATCCAGCCATCTCACCCTCTGTCGTCCCCTTCTCCTCCTGCCCCCAATCCCTCCCAGCCCCCAATCCTGCTGCCCCCAATGCCCCTAGTTTTTTCCAATAAGTCAGCTCTTCGCATGAGGTGGCCAAAGTACTGGAGTTTCAGCTTTAGCATCATTCCTTCCAAAAAAATCCCAGGGCTGATCTCCAGAATGGACTGGTTGGATCTCCTTGCAGTCTAAGGGACTCTCAAGAGTCTTCTCCAACACCACAGTTCAAAAGCATCAATTCTTCGGTGCTCTGCCTTCTTCACAGTCCAACTCTCACATCCATATACGACCACAGGAAAAACCATAGCCTTGACTAGATGGACCTTAGTTGGCAAAGTAATGTCTCTGCTTTTGAATATGCTATCTAGGTTGGTCATAACTTTTCGTCCCAGGAGTAAGCGTCTTTTAATTTCATGGCTGCAATCACCATCTGCAGTGATTTTGAAGTCCAAGAAAATGAAGTCTGACACTGTTTCCACTGTTTCCCCATCTATTTTCCATGAAGTGATGGGATCGGATGCCATGATCTTCATTTTCTGAATGTTGAGCTTTTTCACCCTGCTTATTTAACTTATATGCAGAGTACATTATGAGAAACGCTGGACTGGAAGAAACACAAGCTGGAATCAAGATTGCTGGGAGAAATATCAATAACCTCAGATATGCAGATGACACCACCCTTATGGCAGAAAGTGAAGAGGAACTAAAAAGCCTCTTGATGAAAGTGAAAGAGGAGAGTGAAAAAGTTGGCTTAAAGCACAACATTCAGAAGTTACTGCACCTAAATTATTTTTCTGAATAAAGCCTCAAAGATTCATTGTAACCAATTGAGAAAGAAATGAAAATTAAGTTGAACATGGGAACGTTGTCTTACAAAAGGATTGGTAAAAATCACTGAAAGCAATCATATAGAACTGAACTTTCTGTATATAACTTCAGAACAAATTTAGGTCCTAAAATAGAAAAAGATAAATAATACACAAATTTTAAAAATAACATATTTCTCTGGGTCTGGAATTGCTGAGTGAAATAAACAATACAAGGGAATGGGTGAGGAGAAAAGAGAACTCACATAAACGGAATCCAAAACTTCATATTTCAATCAAGACCTAATAATTAGAACGTGGTCTAGTAGTTAGGATTCAGTGCTCTCATCACTGCAGTCCTGGGTTCCTTCCCAGATCAGGGAAGCCTTTCTTGGACTTCTCTGGTGGCTCAGACAATAAAGAATCTGCCTGCAATGCGGGAGACCTGGATTCAATCCCTGGGCTGGAAAGACCCCCTGGAGAAGGGAACAGCTAACCCATTCTAGTATTCTGGCTTGTAGGATTCCGTGGACTGTATAGTCCATGGGGTCACAAAGAGTCGGACAGGACTGAATTACTTTCACAGTAAAGTTCTGATGAAAAGGTAATTATGAAAAGAATGATAATCAGGAACTATTTTAATGAAATCAATATAAATCATACTGAAATAAATATTTGATCCAAATTTATGATTTCTGAAAAAAACATAGAAATTATGCAAAATAAATGTATAAGTATGTGACATGCATATGTGACATACCAGTGGTGAAGAAAAATATTAAAGGGTTAACACTTCTATTATACATTCAAAATTTCAGTTCAGTTCTTAAAACCCAGCTTCCCAAGTGGCCCTAGTTGTAAAGAATCCGCTTGCCAATGATCTGTGGGTCAGGAAGATCCCCTGGAGGAGGGCATGGAAACCCACTCCAGTATTCTTGCCTGGAAAATTCCACGGACAGAGGAACCTAGCAGGCTACAGTTACAGTCCATAGGGTTGCAAAGAGTCGGACACTACTGAAGCAAATAAGCACACATACACAAAACCCAGAAATCCATCTGTAAGCTCTGTAAGAGGTAAATCTAAAACAAAATGTCCAAAAGTTAAAAGAAAGAATAGCAATGACATATCATAAATGCTATAAACAGGCCAGAGTTATTGGGGTCCTATTTTCATACACCCAAATCTCATTTTGCCTCTGCTATTTCTGGTGGGCTGGCAAAGCTGGGGGTTGGGGGTGAACTGCTATGAAGAATAATATAAACATCCAAAGGAAAAAATAGGCAATATGGGCAGATTGCCTATCCAGAAATCCCAAATAATTAGTTACAAAAAAGTAAAAAGACGAGTGAGTTTAGTAAACTGGGATTGGCCAAATGGCTCAGACAGTAAAGAAACTGCCTGCAATGTAGAAGACCAGGGTTCGATCCCTGGGTGGGGAAGATCCCCTGGTGAAAGAAATGGCAACCCACTCCAGTATTCTTGCCTGGGAAATCCCATGGATGGAGGAACCTGGTGGACTACAGTCCGGGGGTGGCAAAGAGTCATACACCATTGATGGACTAACAGTTTCACTTCTTTTAAAGTAAACTAGATCCCTGATGCTGAGAAAGATTGAGGGCAGGAGGAGAAGGGGACGATAGAGGATGAGATGGTTGGATGGCATCACCAACTCAATGGACATGAGTTTGGGTAAACTCTGGGAGTTGGTGATGGATAGGGAGGCCTGGCGTGCTGCAGTCAGTTCATGGGGTTGCAAAGAGTCAGACACTACTGAGTGACCGAACTGGACTGAACTGAACTGAGATCTTTCAGAAATCAAGGAAAGTTCTTAAATACTGGTAATAACACAAAGCAATGAGAAAAATAATAGCCTAGTAGCATCACAAGTCATTCTTCAGTTTTCAAGTATAGGTGGAGATGCCCCAAGTCTGTTTGGGAATTGTTGACAGTGGTACTCACAGGGCTAATATGTCTAGAAAAATTGAACAGGAATGTGCTGTTACCTGCCTGGCTGCTGCCACTGATGACTAGGTATTTGTAAGACCCAGCACAGCCAATATGGACAAAGTTGCACGGACCTATAGAGAAATTTTCCTAGATTTCTTGTCTACATTACAGCTTTCAAATTATAATTTTCATATATTTTGGTGACTAGGAATTTCAATTTATATATCCTAAAACTTTGACATATGTAAGGAAATTAAGAATATACAATGAGGTAACAGAGATTGAAGGCCAGTTGAAGTTGATCAGTTTAAAAAAGCATATTAAATTCATATGCATACACTAATGGTAACAGTAGGTGAAACCTATAAGAAGGAAAGAAAAGAGATTTAGACTGTGAGTCTACAAAGAATCAATGAAAAAATTTAGTCAGTAATTGAAGATACTGTATTTTCTGTTCATTTAAAATTTCTAGTATTATTATTTTGCTTTTCTAGTATTTCTTATTTTTTATTACTTATTAGTAGGATGGCAATTCACATACTATATGTGAATTATTTTTTATTTTCTTTCCCTTTCAAATAATATATGACATTAGAACATAACATTAAAAGGATCATTGGTGTTTCTAGTCTTTGGAGTCAGTTTTCTAGAGTCTTCAGCAAAAGGTTAGAAAAGAAAGAGGAAGACAACAAACAGAGAATTCTAAATTTGGGGACAACTCACTGTAATTTAACATATGATTTGGCATGACAATAAGTAACTGGGAATATCAAGGTTAGGGGAATAAGTGGAGGAAAGCAGTAGCTTAAAAAAGGAAGCTTTTTTTGGCAATCAATTGAAACAGGTTGAGTCACTTAAAGGAGTTGTGAGTGGTTATTGTAGAAGTGAAAGGTCAGGTACAATGTGATAAAAGCTTTTTGAAATACACACATGAATTCCCATATTGCAAACAAAAATGCCATGTATTGACCAACATAAATAATGTGAGTAGCTTAAAGAAATTTCAGTCAACAACCTGGTTATCAATTCCAAATGCTGGTCAAGCTTGAAAAGCACGTGTTTGAAGTATAAAATGAAGAAAAGGACTAATCAGAAGATGGAAAATGTGGAAGGTGGGCTTTTTTGAATAGGGAGAAATAGAACTTAGATATATGTAAAAGGTGATACAATGTTGAGTGACTAACACGAATACAAAGGAAAACTTTTCTTCTTTGGAGAAATGAAGAAATTCATTCACCCAGTTAGTAAAACTGACTTACACAATTCAAAGCAGAAGTTGGTTCACGAAGTTAAATCTAAAAAAAATAAAAACATAAATATTTTAAAAGTATATATACCTATTATATTTTCTAAGAGAATGAAAGATATTTTATCTTTATACTGTAAAGTATATAAGAAAACTATGAAAAAAGTAATCAATCAAAAAGAAAATATATTAAACAGTAAAAGACATAAAACACAATGGAATAATTTGCATTGTACAGATGAAAATTACCTTTCCTATATACAAAGCAGATACAAATCACTAAACACACAGTTACATACACATTGACATACAAGTGCAAGCACACATATAGAAAAATTATTTATTTTTCCAAAGAATATATTCAGAGACAATAAACATGGAAACTATAGTTAACATTACTTGAAAGTAAAGAAATAAAAGCAAAAATCAATCAAATGAGATATTGTCTTTAGTGTATCAATATTGAAATTTAATATAATCAGCTTTTAGTATTTATCAAAACATAGGGCAAAAAACATTATTCATACTTGTAGGGTTGCTTCTATTAAAGCAGTTTCCTGGAAGAAAATTTTGAAAATCTACATAAAATATAATTTTTAATAGGACTGTATCATAAGAAAACTGTAAGACCCATAAAAATATAATCTGCAATATTATTTGTGATAATCATACAAAAACAGAGATAATCTAAATACTATCAGCTAAGAACTGATTGACTTAACTATAATTTATAACCAAATCCATCCATAAAAATCATATTTGGAAAAAATATTTACATGAATGAATGTTTATGATATAGCCTCTGGTTTAAAATAAATTATACTAAAATATTTTGTAGAGTAAATTCTTTAAATATATTAAGAGTACATATATTATACATTACAGAGTAAATATAGTAAATGTATTTTATGTGTGTGTTTATAAAAAAAATTAGCATGTCAGTAATAGTCATCGCTGGGTGGTAAATTTCAAGAATTTGCTAAAGTTTGTAAAATAAATAAGCAATTACCAATAACCCAATGTGTTATATTGTTTTTTAAAAGTTAAAATAGCTTTGAAATGCATCCAAATAAAATAGGAAGACAGAGAGACAGATGGATGAATGTGTATATGACACAGGAAATACAGTGAGATGCTAGTGGTAGAATCTAAGTGATAGTCATACGGACCATCATTACAAGTCTTTTGACTTGGTGGTACACTCAAAAATTTTCATAATAAAATCTCACAAAAGTTTAAATTAAAAGATATAGAAATTAACTGTGATATGCCCAAACAATGTATTAAAATATATTTGCATATATTTATTTATTGAAATATTGAAATATTGATCTATTTAACCTGCCCAAATGACATCACCCATTCAATGGACATGAGCTTGGACAAACTCCAGGAGATGGGGAGGGACCTGGAAGCCTAGCATGCTGCAGTCCATGGGGTCACAAAGATTCGGACACAACTTAGAGACTGAACAGCAACAACAAAGTATTGTTATTTTATTAGTTGTAATACTCTACTGGAAATTCCCTGGTGGTCCAGTGGTTAACAATGCACCTTTTGATGCAGGAGGCGGGGATTCCATCCCTGGTCAGGGAACTGGGATCTGGCAACTAAACCCACACTCTGAAGCCTGAGCCCCACAGAAAAGATCCTGTATGCTACAACTAAGACACAAGGCAGCCAAATAAATTATGATAATAATAATACTCTGTTGGTTGGGAGTCAGAGAGGAAACAAAGAGATTTTCACAGCAGCAAATTCAGAGAGATTATATAACTATGATGTTAACCAGCTAGTAGTTAAACTGTAACTATTTTATTTTTTTTAATATAACTGTCCATTTTGAACAACTGAAACTATATTATAAATATTATTATATATTATAAAATTATATTTTACTAAGCACAGTTCTTTATAGAACACTAGGCATACTTTTTGCTTTATTTTCCTAGTTTTTCAAATCTGTTAATGCATATATGATCATTAATAGCTCTAAACTTTTACCCACTCAGACAAGCAGGAGAGTCCCCTACAATGATATTTTCCTCCCTGATTATTTGGAGCAGTCCTTTACATGGAACCATTAGTTAATCTGGGGGATTGCATGGTACTAAAGCTAACCACACAAGGACTCAGGCCCTGCACCTGGGAACATCAAAGTGCATTGAGGCTCGGTTGCCACCCCTGTCTCTTATGGTGCCACTGAGATGGTACTTCACTCTTCATGTCTATGTCACTCTTGGCAATAAGGATATTGTAAAGTGAAAACAAAACTTTCCTTTGTTGTATTAAATTCAGCTGGCATGCTCAGTGAAGATGCCTGTCTCCAACTTAAGCTCAGGAGAATGTTACCTCCACTGAATTGTTGGCATCATTCATTCTGTAGCTTCTCTTGTTCAGGTTGGAAGTCTATTCCCCTTTTACTTCACAATCTGGGAGCCCAGAGAGCTGGACTTCATTGCCACTGTCCCTGTCTTGACTTTAGCCTCAGTTTAGCTGTAAATATTGATGCATAACTACTGCAGTGCACATTTCTGCCAACTCACCCTGACCAGCCTTGAATTTGCATAGACAATGCTTCTTCCATTTCATATTATTTTTTAATTTATTTATTTTAATTGGAGGTTAATTACTTTACAATATTGTAGTGGGTTTTGCCATACATTGACATGCATTAGACATGGGTGTACACTTCTTCCCTGTCCTGAACCCCCCTCACACCTACCTCCCCATCCCATCCCTCAAGGTCATCTGAGTGCACCAGCCTTGAGCACCCTGTCTCATGCATCAAACCTGGACTGGTGATCTTTTCCACATATGATAATATACATGTTTCAATGCTATTCTCTCAAATCATCCCACCCACACCTTCCACAGAGTCCAAAAGTCTGTTTTTACATCTGTGTCTCTTGCTGTCTCTCATATGGGGTCATCATTACCATCTTTCTAAATTCCATATATATGCATTAATATACTGTATTGGTGTTTTTCTTTCTGACTTACTTCACTCTGTATAATAGGCTCCAGTTTCATCCACTTCATTAGAACTGAGTCAAAATGCATTCTTTTCAATAGCTGAGTAATATTCCACTGTGTATATGTACCACTGCTTTCTTATCCATTTATCTGCTGATGGACATCTAGGTTGCTTTCATGTCCTGACTATTGTAAACTGGCTATTATACTGTGATGAATATTGGGGTATACATGTCTATTTCAGCTCTGGTTTCCTCGGTGTATATGCCCAGCAGTGGGATTGCTGGGTCATAAGGCAGTTCTATTTCCGGTTTTTTAAGGAATCTCCACACTGTTCTCCATAGTAGCTGTACTAGTTTGCATTCCCACCAACAGTGTAAGAGGATTCCCTTTTCTCCATACCCTCACCAGCATTTATTGTTTGCAGACATTTTGATAGCAGCCATTCTGACTGGTGTGAGATGGTACCTCATTGTGGTTTTGATTTGCATTTCTCTGATAATGTGTGATGTTGAGCATGTTTTCATGTGTTTGTTAGCCATCTGTATGTCTTCTTTGGAGAAATGTCTGTTTAGTTCTTTGGCCCATTTTTTTTATTGGGTTGTTTATTTTTTTGGAATTGAGCTGCAGGGGCTGCTTACATATTTTTGAGATTATTTATTTGTCAGTTGCTTTGTTTGTTATTATTTTCTCTCATTCTGATGGCTGTCTTTTCACCTTGCTTATAGTTTCCTTCATTGTGCAAAAGCTTTTAAGTTTAATTAGGTCCCATTTGTTTATTTTTGCTTTTATTTCCATTACATAGAGGATCCTGTTGTGATTTATGTCAGAGTATTTTGCCTATGATTTCCTCTAGGAGTTTTGTATTTTCTGGTCTTACATTTAGATCTTTAATCCATTTTGAGTTTATTTTTGTGTATGGTGTTAGAAAGTGCTCTAGTTTCATTCTTTAACAAATGGTTGATCAGTTTTCCCAGTACCACTTGTTAAAGAGATTGTCTTTTCTCCATTGTATATTCTTGCCTCTTTTGTCAAAGATAAGGTGTCCATAGGTGTGTGGATATATCTTTAGGATTTCTATTTTGTTCCATTGATCTATATTTCTGTCTTTGTGCCAGTACCATATTGTCTCGATGACTACAGCTTTGTAGTATAGCCTGAAGTCAGGCAGGTTGATTCCTCCAGTTCCATTCTCCTTTCTCAAGATTGCTTTGGCTATTCAAGGTTTTTGTATTTCCATAAAAAATGTGAAATTATTTGTTCTAGTTCTCTGAAAAATACCGTTGGTAGCTTGATAGGGATTGCATTGAATCTATAGATTGCTTTGGGTAGTATACCCGTTTTCTCTATATTGATTCTTCTGATCCATGAACATGGTATATTTCTCCATCTATTTGTGTCATCTTTTATTTCTTTCATCAGTGTTTTATAGTTTTCTATATATAGGTCTTTTGTTTCTTTAGGTAGATTTATTCCTAAGTATTTTGTTCTTTTGCTGCAACGGTGAATGGAATTGTTTCCTTAATTTCACTTTCTGTTCTCTCATTGTTAGTGTATAGGAATGCAAGGGATTTCTGTGTGTTAATTTTCTATCTTGCAACTTTACAATATTCATTGATAAGCTCTAGTAATTTGCTGGTGGAGTCTTTAGGGTTTTCTATGTAGAGGATCCTGTCACCTGCAAACAGTGAGAGTTCTACTTCTTCTTTTCCAATCTGGATTCCTTTTATTTATTTTCCTTCTCTGATTGCTGTGGCTAAAACTTCCAAAACTATGTTGAATAGTAGTGGTGAGAGTGGGCATTTTTGTCTTGTTCCTGACTTTAGGGGAAATGCTTTCAATTTTTCACCATTGAAGACAATGTTTGCTGTGGGTTTATCATATATGGCTTTTATTATGTTAAGGTATGTTCCTTCTATGTCTGCCTTCTGGAGGGTTTTTTATCATAAATGGATATTAAATTTTGTCAAAGACGTTCTCTGTGTCTATTGAGATGATCACATGGTTTTTATCTTTCAGTTTGTTAATGTGGTGTATCACATTGATTGATTTGCAAATATTGAATAATCCTTGCGTCCTTGGGATAAATCCCACTTGGTCATGATGCACAATCTTTTTAGTAGGTTGGATTCTGTTTGCAAGAATTTTGTTAAGGATTTTTGCATCTAAGTTCATCAGTGATATTGGCCTGTAATTTTCTCTTTTTTTGTGGCATCTTTGTCTGGTTTTGGTGTTAGAGTGATGGTGGCCTCATAGAATGAGTTTTCCATTTCATATTTAAACAGAATCATTTTAGAGTCTTTAGGGAGAAAGTCCCTCTGTTTCACATTTACACAGTTCTTTTCCTCACTAGCAAGTTTCCACACTTGCTGAATCCCAAACCACCAGCCTCTTGTTGGGCCTTCCATATCTGATGATTGTCCGTACTTGAATCTGCTGAACTCTTGAGAATGGATGCGGTTGGATATGCATATGAAGGGCATGTGCTAAGTGAAAAAGAGCAGGACCTTGCCCCCTACCATTTCCTCTGCCTGCCTTTTGTGCGGTGGAAAACTTTAGTCAAAGAGTAAGTTTAATTAGAGAAATGAGAAATGCAGAAACAAAGGAAAAGAGTCAAAGGAGACAAACTAATAATAATGTAGTCATTCAGGACAGTCAAAGACTAGTTCTTTCTCAAGGGTTATAGATAATATTCTGAGCCATATCCTGTGAGCTGTCTTATAGATACCAAAACACCGGGGTGAAGTTAACTACATGAATCCCAGACTGTACCCATGTCATGAGCTGTCAAAATTCCAAGAACTGGCTTTAAAGAAATGGAAACAAATTGATCCCGGAACTGAAGATTCACTGTACCGGATCCAACCAGTCCATTCTGAAGGAGATCAGCCCTGGGATTTCTTTGGAGGGAATGATTCTGAAGCTGAAACTCCAGTATTTTGGCCATCTCATACGAAGAGTTGACTCATTGGAAAAGACTCTGATGCTGGGAGGGATTGGGGGCAGGAGGAAAAGGGGATGACAGAGGATGAGATGGCTGGATGGCATCACTGACTCGATGGACATGAGTCTAAGTGAACTCTGGGAGTTGGTGATGGACAGGGAGGCCTGGCATGCTGCTCTTCACAGAGTTGCAAAGAGTCAGACACGACTGAGCGACTGAACTGAACTGAACAGAAAACAATTAAGATGATGCTGATCAGACCACCCACAACCAATCTGAAGATGACTATCAGAGCTGACTGTGCTGTTTCTTCATGTAACTCCCTTCTTCTGTCTCTAAAAGCTCTTGCCTCACTGGTTACCAGTGAGGGGAGAGTCAGCCTTTGGCCAGACATCTGCCCTCCCCGCTCCCCAGATACTGGCATCTGAAATAAAGCAAACTTTCCTTTCCACCAGCCTTACCTGTTTATTGACTTTTGAATGACAAGCAACCAGGTATTACACTCTTTCAGTAACAATAAGAGTTTAGAGGACCAGGCCCACTTCGTTTTGGGACCCAACATAATGCTGTTGGTACATTCCTGAAATATAGCCCCAAGCTGGGTGTAGGCCCCAAAGACTTAAGGGTCTGCTTTCTACTACACCCAAGAGAAAACAATCTCTAATTAACCTGGTAGGAACATCCAGGAGGCTCAGTATCTGATACTTTTGAATTATTTACATTTTATACTAAGCATTGTTATATTCTAACATGATTGTTCCTATAATCTAAAAGTTTTACTAAAATCATTAACATTTTTGAAAAATGAAAATATCATTTTCAGGTGATTTTAAGCTGATAAATTATATTTTTAAGTGGTAGTTTAATCAAAATTTAACTTATACTTAAAATAACTTGAAATTACTGAGTTAATTTCTCTGTTCACTATTTTTAATATAGCTAGAGGACATTATGCCAAAACAAGTTTTCTCAATCAGATAAATATTTCCATAAACACTGAACACAGTTTTAAAATTTATAGCCAAATGCGCTTAGCCATGCTACTGTGTAATTTGTGACATTTGTGAAACTGCAAAGTAACACAATTTTTTACTCTTTCCATTAAAAGAAGCCTATCTGATACTGAAAATATTGACTTAAATGTTGTTTACCAAGTATGCACTATGCTTTAACAACAACAACAAAAAAATCAAATAAAATCTGAATTTGAAAACTGATTGAAACACACCAGAGTGAAAAACATTTCCAACCACAAAGAAATAACCAATTTTGATGATTTTCACTATTCTCAATCAAATTGATACTGCATTGTCTGATTTTGCTTCACATTAAAAGCCCATCTGACTCAAATTAACTTTTCCTTGCCCATGTGCATGAAATTAAAAGACACTTACTCCTTGGATGGAAAGTTATGACCAACCTAGATAGCATATTGAAAAGCAGAGACATCACTTTGCCAACAAAGGTCCATCTAGTCAAGGCTATGGTTTTTCCAGTGGTCATGTATGGATGTGAGAGTTGGACTGTGAAGAAAGCTGAGCGCCAAAGAATTGATGCTTTTGAACTGTGGTGTTGGAGAAGACTCCTGAGAGTCCCTTGGACTGCAAGGAGATCCAACCAATCCATTCTGAAGGAGATCAGCCCTGGGATTTCTTTGGAGGGAATGATGCTGAAGCTGAAACTCCAGTATTTTGTCCACCTCATGAGAAGAGTTGACTCATTGGAAAAGACTCTGATGCTGGGAGGGACTGGGGGCAGGAGGAGAAGGGAACGACAGAGGATGAGATGGCTGGATGGCATCACTGACTCAATGGACATGAGTCTGAGTGAACTCTGGGAGTTGGTGATGGACAGGGAGGCCTGGCGTGCTGCGATTCATGGGGTTGAAAGAGTCGGACATGAGAGAGCAACTGAACTGAACTGAACTGTGCATGTCTTCTAATTTGTTCAATGGCTCTTGCTAATTCACAGTGACAGTTTTGAATGATGCCATCACTTTTTTATTATGTCTGAGTTCATTGCATTAATGTTGAAAAATTTGATGAAATTATCATAATAATAATAATAATCCCAGGAAAGATATTAACAAATATCATTTTTAAGTTTTTTCTACTGAACTACTGTAAGAATGTTCCTCTATTATCTCTATATACTTGTAGTGCAATCAAACCAAATGGTGCTGCCAGACCAGGGCCACAGTTTATTATATGTCTTCCATTTACTAACAATTTGCTTCTCATTATACCCATTGTCAAGGAAGAAGGAAGGATGGAAAGAAGAAAGAGAAGGAGGAAAGAAAGGAGGTAGGGAGGAAAATAAGAAAAAGAAAACATCTCTACTTTGAATTTAAATTTTTATATAATATGACCCTGTGAGTGAAAGTCACTCAGTCATGTCCGACTCTTTGTGACCCCATGGACTGTAGCCTGCCAGGCTCCACTGTCCATGGAATTCTCCAGACCAGAATACTGGAATGGGTAGCCATTCCCTTCTCCAGAGGATCTTCCCAACCCAGGGACTGAACCCAGGTTTCTCATATTGCAGGCAGATTCTTTACTGTCTGAGCCACCAGGGAAGCCCAAGAATACTGGAGCAGGTAGCCTATTCCTTCTCCAGGGGATTTTCCCAACCCAGGATTCAAACCAGGATCTCCTGTATCGCAGCCAGATTCTTTACCATCTGAGCCAATATTCCTGTACAAATTCCTTGAGATTGGATTAAGTATATATAGGCAATTTTCTGATTATATTTTTTTAAGTATTGTTCCCAGATTCACGTACACATTTGGGTAAAGTAACTGCCCATATTCATTATGTTTATTTTAAACAGGAGGAATACCATTAAGGTTCATGGTTTAAATATACAGTCATTTTTTAAATTATTTATCTGGAAGCCTCAAGAGTATTTTGCTGTTGTTTCATCTGTCAGTTAAATTTGTTTTAGTGGTATAAGTAATTGTTATGTGATATTATTTTATAAAGTAGCCATAAAAAATATCTGCAATTTACTTCTAAGAATGATTAAGTAAATAAAAGCATAAAGGTGTATCCTATGTTGATCAATGCACATAATTCTGCAAGTGCTCATCATTTTTGCTTATTCTTCTAAGTGAAAATGCACACCTTAATTTAACATATGCTGTTTTATTCATTTTAAAAAATGAATTATATTTAGCATTTTAAAGTTTGCAGACAAATATGATCACATATGTTTTTAAATATTTTTATTTCTTTGACTGCACTGGGTCTTAGTTGCTGCAGGCAGGCTTTCTCTTGCACTACTGTCATTAGTTGTACAGGGGCTACTGCCTAGTTGTACAACTAATGATAGTAGTGCAAGAGAAAGCCTGAAGTGACTTAGCAGCAGCAACTGCCTGGTTGTGGTGCATGGGTCTCTCATTACAGTGGCCCCTCTTGTTGCTGAGTACCTGGGCTTCACTCCACATGGGCTCATTAGTTGTGGTTTCCAGGCTTTAGAGCACAGGCTTGGTAGTTGCGGCACATGGACCCACTTACCCCGAGGCATGTGGGAACTTCCCTGACCAGGGACTGAACCCCTGTCCTTTGCATTGCAAAGCAGATTCTTAACTACTATTAAAGACAGTCTCGATCTCATACATTTTTAACCAAGTTGGGTTTAAAGAATTTTGTTGATTCCTAAAACAAATTATTGTTTATTTTTATTGTTAAATTAATTTTTATTGGAGTATAGTGGCTTTACAATGTTGCATTAGTTTCCTCTAAACAGCAAATTGAATCAGCTGTTCATATACATATCATCTCCTCACTTTTGGACTTCCTTCTATTATTGAAACATCATGAAAAATAGTGAGGCAACCTGAAAACCATCATCTTTTTAAATTCACCAACCAACCAATGCTCAGAGATAATGCACTTATAGTAACGTGAATAAATTTAAGACTTATTGGTACCCTCTTTACTAACATAACTTCAAATTTGCAATTTTCTATTCAATTTTTTTTCTAAAAGATATAAAATTAGACAAAGTTAGGTAATAATTCAAGGCTGAAAGCTTGTATAAGACAATTTAAGTGTATAACCTAGGGCTTGAAAAAGCCTATAGAAAATTTGCCTTGGAGTCTCAATTCTTATAGTTGTCCTTTTCTTACCAAATTATGTGATTTTCAGGTTAGGAAGACAGAATAAGCATATCCAAAAACATCCAAGCATATAGAAATAATAAAATAATTTTAAGAATAAACTCCAGACATAGCCTGGAGAATCCCGGGGACGGCGGAGCCTGGCGGGCTGCCGTTTATGGGGTCACACAGAGTCGTACACAACTGAAGTGATTTAGCAGCAGCAGAAGCAGCAGCCAAACATATTATACAATAATGATACCAGTTAAGCAGTTTGCTATATGAATCTATGGTTCAGAGGAAGAAATGAGAGCTAGAGATATAAATTTGAGAACCATCAACAAATAAATGTTACTTTATCTATGGAACAGGATTAGGTTTACAGAGAAAATAAAAAGAGAGGATAACAGGAACCAGAATGGAGGACTTGATCAAGCTCATGCCTTGAATATTTAATGCTTGACAGAGGAAGAGGAGGAGGAGGTAACAACAAAAACTGAAAAAGAATAACCCTGGAATTGGAGAAAAGAAAAATGAATGAGGCATCAAAAAACAAACATGAAAAGTATTTCAGCAAAGAAGGTGCTTTGCTATGTCCGGCATTCCTAAGTGGCTGGGGAAGATTATAGGGTCAGAGAGCTGACCATTGGGTTTATCAAGATGGAAGTCATTGGTGAAACTGACAAGATCAGTTTCAATGGAGCAAAGCATGCAGAAAAGCAGCATAACTACTTGGCCAATGGTGAATACACAGAAGACATACATAATCAGGAATTCAAGTGAGACCAGTTGACATAAGTATGTAATATTTTTTATACATGAATATATAATTAATTTCCTATACAGATTTTTACCTGCTTGAGTGAAATTGCATGCATCATTTTGCTGGGACTGCCGTAACAAAATACCACAGGCCAGCTGATGAAACAACAGGAATTTATTTCTCATGATTCTGAAGGAAGAAAACTTTTGCTTTCTCCTGAGGCCTCTATTCTTGGCTTGCAGAGATCTGCCTTCTTACTGTGTCCTCGCATGACCTTTTTTCTACGCATGGATGTTTCTGGTGCCTTTATTCTTATATTGGTATTACTGGAATAGAACTCCACTTTTATGACCTTGTTTAACTTTAATTGCCTCCTTAAAGGCCCAATCTCCAAATACAGTCACATTACTATGGTTTCAACATATGACTGTTGAAAGGGCACAATTTTAGTCCATAACACCACATAAATTGTTTAACTTGGTTGGTGTTGGATGTACCTGAGTAGCAGAGAAAAGAAAACAGATGAAAAGTAAAGCTATTAATGATACTGACTACAAAATCTAAATTTAGGAATGGGCAAGAAAAGTTTTGTGGAGCATAAAAGAAGTTCGATGGATTGAAATTCTTAATGAAAATGAATTGTTACAAAGGTAGCATTGTTATGATAATAATAGATAACATTTATTGAAAATTTTCCTGTGTGCTAAATGGGAAGAGTTATTCCCATTTGCAGATGAGGACACTGAGGTACAATGTGATAGACTAACTTGCAAGGGCCACATATTTAGAAAGTTGATGAGTCAGAATTTGAAGAATGCCCATCTGCTTCCAGAGGCTGCTCTCTTCACCATGGTGCTCTAATTGAAGTGAAGGATGAGAAGGAAGTGATATCCACAGAGAAAAATGCCAAGCTTTGAGCATGGCAAACCCTGGAGCTGATCCTTAATCAGTTGAATTTGGAATGTAAAAGAAATGCTCGCTTCGACAGCACATATACTAAAAGTGGAATGAGAAAAAAGCAAAATTGAGGAGAAGAAGTGGCTGAAGGGCTAGGGTGATGGATTGGGATGGATCATGTACATGAATGAGCAACCTGCAAAATGATGGCAGAATGTTAGTGCTATAAGTCAATAAGCAAGACCATTCAGAAAAAGTGTGTGGAGGACATGGCAGATAATTTACCAAGAAGTTCATGTGACCATTAAACTAGGAAATGCCCTATTTCCATAGTCATCAGCAGGTCCTGATTAAAAACTGCATTTTAAAGTTGATGATTTTTGTAACTCATAAGAAAGACTTTCCTAAACATTGCTTATAGGAGGATGGCTTGGAATGCATACCTATTACCCCAGTGATTCCACTTCTAGGAGTGATGTAGAAAGAGACTTATGTATATGGATAATCACAACAATGTCATTTATAATATAAAAAAATGCTGAAAATAACCTAAACATCCCCAAACAGAAGAATGATTAAATAAAATACCACCTCATTTCAAATCATAATTTTGAAGAATTTTCATGTCACTGAAGAAGACACTTTAAAGAGTAGTGTCAAATTATATATATATGTATATATATATGTATACTTTTAGTACTGAATTTTAAAGGAAAATGAAATATGCCAAAATGATTATTAAGTCAGAGATGATAACTGATTTTCTTATATACTTTATACTTCTCTGTGTTTTTGGAATTTTGTACAATGAGCATATATTACTGAACCAGTTAGAACATGTGTAAGTTTTTAAATAATAATTTAAAATATTTACTATAATA
Organism: Ovis canadensis; assembly: GCF_042477335.2. Classification (NCBI taxonomy): domain Eukaryota; kingdom Metazoa; phylum Chordata; class Mammalia; order Artiodactyla; family Bovidae; genus Ovis; species Ovis canadensis. The sequence continues at coordinate 40,304,971 of NC_091260.1, forward strand.
CTAAAAGCATCATGAAAAACCACCAATTGATTCATTAACCCCTATTAAACCAAATGTGAGAATAATTAGACTTTAAGTCATAGAGATGAGGAGTAGGAGTAGAAAAAAGATTGGTAGAAGAGAAAGAAGAGCATTAAAAGCATAAAAAATGATAAATGCATAAGCAAGTATCTAATAGAGGCAACACCCTCTTAATCACAGCACATTTTTAAAGAGTATGTTTGTAGACGGCAAAAATTATAAACGACATCACATTTAGGTCTGTGGGACATAAAAGATCAAACAAAACATTCAGAAGTCCCAATCGAGTAGAACTATGTGTTGTCTGACAAATTGTGGTGTGTGCAGAGCTTTTACATCAATTATTCCAGAGATGACTAAGCCTTGTTACATTTTTCCCAGACTTTTTTTGCCTAAGAAAAATGTGTGTGTGTGTGTGTGTATGTGTGTGTGTGTGAACCAATCTTTCCAGCTCCTCTGGTCTTCCCAACTTCATAGACCTGCATAAGGAGGAATGGGAAATTGACTATGATTCACCTTCTAACATCCAGAATCAACAACACACCTTTCTCTTTTCTTTCCCATCTATTTTGTGTGTGGTGGTCTTGGAAGAGAGAGAAAACCTAGTTCTTCTGGTGCACATATTCTTCTCAATCATCTCCACCCCCCCAAAAAAAAACAACCTAGATGTTGTGTGAAATTTGAGTAGATGTTTTTGGTTGGCGGGCTGAAGTAAAGAAAAGTGGATGGGAAAAATGCATGAAAATTGTATGAAATCTCCTCTTACAGTGAGGCAGAGCCTCAATAAAATGGTATAAATAATAATTGTTAGAGAAGAACAAACACATATAATTGGTTTCTTTTGTAAAGTTTTATTAAACAGAAGAATTTATTTATACACTAAAGAGATTATCAACAAGGGATCTGGCTTTCAAATTTCACAGTTTTTTTGAGACTTTCCTTTTTTTAAATTCTATCTCATCTATGTAAGGACTCAAGATAATGTAAGGACTCTAGATTAAAAAGAAATATAGATCACAAAGCTTTTCCTTTCTGACCTGGCAGGCTGAGGTACTCACTGAAACCCAGGCATAAACTGACTTATTTGCCATCCCTATTGAAACTGTCCATGTTCTATCACAGAGAATGATCTATTTCCAGCTCAGATTTAAGTGTTCCTCATTATGATAGGCAACAGTCATGTTTGACATTTTACTTATTCTCTCACCACCAAAAAACCAGGACATACATAATGTATACTCAATAAATGTTTCTTGAGATCATTTGCATGGTATTCCTTTGTATTGAGTTGAGTTGACACTTCATGGTTGGTCTTTTTTGAGTCTAAGTTATTTTGCTGAAAGTGAATTGTCTGATCATCAGGTGTAATTGTCATAATATAAAAAATTTACTAAATACATGCCCCCAAAATGTATACATGTTTGTATTATCTGTGTCACTACTTCCATCCTTTAATATATAATCAAATTTATTTTAATTTTTTTCTGGGATAGAGGAATTCATATGAACTTAATTTTTAAAGGGAAATGACAATGTACTTTCAAAAACTTTCATGTGTTAACACATACTAATTACTCTCTCTCTTTGAAGACTACATAAAGAGGATTCCCTGGTAATAATTATATAGACATCCTCTATTGGCATGGTACCCACAAATAGGACAACAAGCAGTTTTTGAAATGAACAGGAAGTTTCTTGACAAAAGACTGATTTGGAATGTTCAAATGAAAAGTTTTCATATTGGATTCACATCTTGTCTGGAATGGTAGAGCTCTGTGAAGACCTCTAGTAAGATAAGACCTACTATGAAAAGGGCATCTTGCTCCTATTCCACATGGCACAATTAGCCTCAAACCAAAGCAGGCAGGTCCTTGACTTGGCTCTTTCTGTGCCTGAAAGAGAAGTGTGTTTCAAGGTTGAGCCAGCATGGTTTCCCATTAATTTTATCTCAAGAAACATTTCAAAATTTCAGTTCAAAACAGAGCTTGGCATCAGTACCAATGGATGGCTAACAAACACATGAAAAGATGCTCAACATCACTCATTATCAGAGAAATGCAAATCAAGACCACAATGAGGTACCATTTCACGCCAGTCAGAATGGCTGCGATCCAAAAGTCTGCAAGCAACAAATGCTGGAGAGGGTGTGGAGAAAAGGGAACCCTCTTACACTGTTGGTGGGAATGCAAACTAGTACAGCCACTATGGAGAACAGTGTGGAGATTCCTTAAAAAACTGGAAATAGAACTGCCTTATGACCCAGCAATCCCACTGCTGGGCATACACACCAAGGCAACCAGAATTGAAGGAGACACATGTACCCCAATGTTCACTGCAGCACTGTTTATAATAGCCAGGACATGGAAACAACCTACATGTCCATCAGCAGATGAATGGATAAGAAAGCAGTGGTACATATACACAATGGAGTATTACTCAGCCATTAAAAAGAATATATTTGAATCATTTCTAATGAGGTGGATGGAACTGGAGCCGATTATACAGAGTGAAGTAAGCCAGAAAGAAAAACACAAATACAATATACTAACACATATATATGGAATTTAGAAAGATGGTAATGATAACCCTGTATGCAAGACAGCAAAAGAGACACAGATGTATAGAACGGACCTTAGGACTCTGAGGGAGAGGGAGAGGGTGGGATGATGTGGGAGAATGGCATTGAAACATGTATACTATCATGTAAGAAACGAATCGCCAGTCTATGTTCAATACAGGATACAGGATGCTTGGGGCTGGTGCACGGGGATGATTCAGAGAGATAATATGGGGTAGGAGGTGGGAGGGGGGTTCAGGATTGGGAACTCATGTACACCCGTGGTGGATTCATGTCAATGTATGGCAAAACCAATACAGTATTGTAAAGTAAAATAAAGTTAAAAAAATAAAATAAAATAAAATTGGAGATTTAATTTCCTATCAAAATGACATGATAAAGGAATGCTTTGCTAAGTAATTAATAAATTATATTAATTTTCTACTAGCTACCTTTTCTCCTTGTAGTAGCTGCATGTTATGTACAAACAGATATACATTAATGTAAAAAAAATTAAACAATAAATATAATACAATTTAAGTTACTGCTATCACTTTTATCATCATTTAAATTGTCATTATAACTATTATGGCAAGTGAATAATGTTATCAAAACAATGCACTGCATTTCTGCCTACGTAGCCATTTTGTTTCCGGGTTTCAGCCACCTGGGACTCTACTAGGTAAACAGGGCAGCTCTTAGATCTTACATGCCACAGCCTTCTGAGCTTTGGCCCCTGTTGAGGGCCTCACTGGAACAAAATGTAAGGTTTCCTCACATGGGGCTCACTGACTTTTGCTCCATTTTTGTTTTGTTTTGTTTTTTAACTGTCCCCATTTTAGAGGCCAGTTTTCTGGTCCATAAGTGGGTTAGAGTGGCCTTATTCATGACGTTATCCAAGACTGTTAACTTTAAAATTTTAGAACTCAAAAGGCAGGAAGAAACTTCCTTTCTTCCACTTCTTTTATTTAAAATAATAAATATTCTTTTACCAAAGGATATGCAGTGCCTGCCTGTTGCTTGAAAGGAGCTGGAAGAAAATCAAGAGGAGAAAAGAGAGCCCTGAGGAAAACAATCCAAATTAGTATTTCAATAATAGTATCCTGTCACTGCTGTAATAAAAATGCCAAAATGCCATAAAATTGAGAGACTTTTATGTATTCTTCTGGGGTTAAATGAATCTTCAGGGTAATAAGGGATTGTGTAATATTCTCAGAAATGGATACTCTAAGCCTGCTAAGTCACTTCAGTCGTGTCCCTCCAAGACCCTATAGACTGTAGCCTACCAGGCTCCTTTGTCCACGGGATTCTTTAGGCAAGAGTACTGGAGTGGGTTGCCATGCCCTCCTCCAGGGGATTTTCCTGACCCAGGAGTTGAACCTGTGTCTCTTATGTCTCCTACTTTGGCAGGTGGGTTCTTTACCACTAGAGCCACTTTGGAAGCCCATCTTAATCTACGCGAATTTTTAATTTAAAGAAAGTCTTGATCTTTGTGTTTGTTACTGGCTCTCATCTGGAGGCACTCCCATTTCAGGGGGATTCTTAGAGAGTTTAGATTCAATTCAGGTTCTCTAGAGTTTCTCCAAGATATTATTAATAATAGCCCCTATTAACATAGAAGCCAACTGGATACTCCAGCATAACCAGAACGCTTGGCATATCTGTGGGAATCTCGTGGGAAAGACCATGAGCCAGAAAAAAAGTTAAAGTGAAATCAGTCATGTCTGACTCTTTGCAATCCCACAGAATATACAGTCCATGGAATTCTCCAGGCCAGGATATTGGGGCGGGTAGCCGTTTCCTTCTCCAGGGAATCATCCCAACCCAGGGATTGAACCCAGATCTCCCACACTGCAGGCGAATTCTTTACCAGCTAAGCCACAAGGGAAGCCCAAGAATACTGGAGTGGGTAGCCTATCCCTTCTCCAGGGGATCTTCCCAACCCAGGAATTGAACCAGAGTCTCGTGCATTACAGGCAGATTCTTTACCAACTGAGCTATCAGGGAAGCAACCCAGCAGAAGTGTCCTGTTAACACTGAAACTGCATATGGCTAATTCACCTCCCTCTCTAAGCACCAGACCTGCCTTTCATGTAAGGATGTCCTTAGTATCTTCAGCTGCCGTGCAACATACTACATTCTCAAGAGATGCATATTGGATTGTTTTGGAAATAAATTTAATTTTTCATGTCTTGTATAAATCAAATCTTTATCCTCTGCACAGCTGTACAGTAGTTTCTAGAGATCTTTCCACAGTAATTTAGCTTCGAAACCTTTGTGCTATCAGATTTTAGTGGCACAGTCGACCAGTATGAGTTTGCTGGTTCAGATGCTAGGATGTTTTCTGATTCCTATAGAGGAGCTAAGTGATTCCCTGAACATAGAATTGCTCTATTATTCCAACTCCCTTTACTTATTCTGAGAGCCACTCAAATCTAGACGTTAAAGGAAAGCCCAAATCTCAAACACAAGAGTGACAAGAACTTCCATTTTCTTGACATTCTCCTGGGGGATTAGTGGCTGTTATTAGGTTGGATTTGACAGCATTGATTGATTGTCAGTTTGGCTTAAGAGTACAATGCCCCCCCTCTTTTCATTTTATTCTTGCCAAGGACCCTTTATGATTTGACTATTTTTTTTATGCAGGCTTTATGTCACCCACCCCCACGTATCCCTCCCTCCTACTTACAGATTTGGAAAGGGGACAGTTTAATAATATGCCAGTTTGAGTGGAAGTCAATTTTTATTTTCTTTTTCCTAGGCTTTGCTGTTGGACAGCCTTTAAATACTTCTTTTTCTGTTTCTCTATCAAACAGAAGTCAAATGAAGATCCTGACTTAAATTATTCTTTCCAATCTCTTTGCTTCATCCCAGTCCCTACTGACATTCTGATCCTTAGTCCGTATTTGATTTGAGTCCTATAGTTTCCAATTAGGTGAAAGTTGCCTAAAACCCAGGTGAATCTCCAGAAGCCATTGAATCCAATCTAGAGCAGGCAGAAAAGCTCAATTCTAGATATACAGTATCTTTTCAATTCTTTAAAATTTCAGGAAGATCTTTCAGTGTCCTTCAGAGGTATGCAGTGTCTACACAGAATACAATGCTCTTCCTTATTTTTTACTGAGTTGGCCAAACAATTTGTTTGGGTTTTTCCATTACATCTTATCTGAACAAAGTTTGTGACCAATTCAATATTTGAAAAATTTTGAAACCTTCAGCGGAAAAGAAAGTGTATGATAAATACTATATACCCTTCAGCTGGATTCACCATTTATTAACATTATGCCATATTCTCTCTCATGTTCATTCTTTCCCATGATGTATAAATTCCCTCTCATCTATCTATCTATAATCTACCATCTGTTTATTCTGGTGAGCAATTTGAAAAATCATTGCAAACACCATAATATTTTACCTCAGGAAGATACCTATAAAACACTGTAGACATGCAAGTTGTTTCTCCAATGCCTGACAAAATTATTAAAAAACAAATAAGAAACCACATATCAGTAGGTTTATATAGAAAAAAAATAAAGATCTTTTCATTTAGTGACTCACTTGGATGTGTGTGTGTGTGTGTGTGTGTGTGTGTGTGTGTGTGCGTGTGTGGAGAGAAATAGTCTCTCTCTATTGATTTGGGAGCATATGGAAATAACACTTGCATGGGATACATACATGCATATAAAAAGAGTTATCTGACATGTAAATAAAGCATACATGAAAGTTAAAAAAGCAGAGGCATACAAGAAATGCATTCTTGAGTTTTAAAATGCATCCCTTGCCAATTGGTTCTGAACCCAAGAGAATAGAGTCAGAGTTGAGCTGGCACTTCGCCATGACATGAAGAAAACTAGGGCTCTGATGAATTTTGACATGGCGGCACTTGCTGTCCCCCGAGGGACTGCCATGCACTTCTTTTCTTTCCTGAGGTAATAGGCACAAAACCTGCATTGTCATATTCTCTGTCTCCATCTTCCATGCTAGAGAAATGGAGTAAAGTACATCACAGCCCAGAAGGCAGTAGATAGCAAAAGTGAGTCTGCTAAGAGATCATTGTGGAGGGTAAACAGAATCTGGGCATCTGAAAGACTGTCTTAGCCCTTTGTCAGTGAAAGAATATCTTTGCTTTCTGAGAATCTGCTGGTGGCACTGTTTTTTTTTCCCATAGCTAATGTGTAACTAGAATTGTTTAACCCCCATGGCAGGCTAAGTCTCTCGAGCTTTCAGGATCTGGAGCAATCACCCTAAGAATAACCAAGAAACCAGTGAAATGGAAAAAAGAAAAGAAAGCAAAGCACATGTAGGGCAGATCTGCACCAGGAACATGACTCAGAGAGGTCAAGTGTGTGTCTGACCTGATGAAGCTGACAAGTACCATCTCAGTGACAGTCTGAGCTTTCTCTAAACCAGTGGCACTTCCTAGTTACCTCCTCAGGGAAATCCCCTGGCTCACAAGGTAAACTTGGAAAAAAGATGGCTAGGAATGTATTTGGTGGAAATAGAGAAAGATACAGGAGTCTATCATACTAGATACCGTTTTCTTACAGATGCATCAAAGGAGTGCCTTGGTCTGCAGTCTGCATTCTGGAGTGTTTAGGTGTTATTATCTTTCTTCCTCTTGCTCTCCTCCAATCCTTGTGTTGCTCAGTTGAAGGTAAACTAAAAGGAAAGCCCAAATATAAATCTCATATAGTATTAGAATCTCAAAAGCAAAAGGACACACACACACGGACACTGTTTTTTTGCTATAGCTCAGTTAAACCAACTAGCACAGAACTTCATAAATGGTAAATATTCATTTTCTCAATTCATTCAAAACATGTTATTGTCATCATCATCCATAACAAATGTTACTATTAATATATATAGTTCCTACCTTGAGTGGACTTAAAATATATTTTGATACACATTTATATAGGCACAAATGTAGATATATATATATATATGAAAAAAGCACATTACATTTTAATGACTAGATTATTTGCCTGTTGTACTTTTACCTACATTCTAAAAAGTAATTTCCAAAAGGGTGGGTATAATGTCTTATTTACATTTATTCTTTATGCAGTGTCAATTATATTAGGCCCTTAATAAAGATTTGTTTTTTAAAAGAATGAAATCCAGGTCAGGTGTTGAATGAAGAGTATCAAACTACTCTATTGGAACTCAAAAATGGAAGACAATTTTTTAATCATAGGCATTATGAGAAAAAAGAGAAACTCTGAAAAATTTGTTATACAGGCTTTCTTATGGGCAAAGTTCTGATCAGATGGGAGTGGATATTTGGAAGATTCAAAAGACTGATCTTTGAGAGCACATGAACTGTTTTTATTTATTTATCTATTTTTGATATAGCCTATGAGGTGTTCTTAAGAGAGAGAAAAAAATAAATATTAGAATAATATTTTAAGAATTTAAATTGAGTGTCATTGGGCCTCCCTGGGTGGCTCAGATGGTAAAGAGTCTGCCTGCAATGTGGAAAGACCTGGGTTCTATCCCTGGGTTTGGAAGATCCCTTGGAGAAGGAAATGGCAACAGCAACCCACTCAGTGTTCTTGCCTGGAAAATCCCATGGATGGAGAAGCCTGGCAGGCTGCAGTCCATGAGGTCACAGGACTGAGAAACTAACAACTTTCAACTTTCACCTTTTCATATAGCACAAATTAAGTAGAGGGTATAACTGAGGCGAGAAGCTTACAGATAAAGACTAGGAAAAAAATAAAGTGCTATGGAGAGCAAAGGAAGGAACTAGAAGAAGGTTATAGCAACAGATAAAGTAATCACATTTACAGGACAATTAAGGAGCAAGACAGAAAAAGGAGTCAAAAATAACTTAGAGCCAGAAGACTGAAGTATAGTAATGACATTAAGCCCTACAGGAAAATATAGTTAGGACAAGATGGCCCTGGGCTAAAGAATATAAATTCGAGTTGCCTTTGTTGAACTGTTCAGTGAAAAGTAAAGGATTTAGGGCTTTTCGACTTGGCAGTCAAGGCTGGAATATCTTAGAATCATAAATAGGTGATCCAAGCATCTCACACTGAATCCCTTTATCATTGACCGCTCTCTCTCTTCTCTCCATGATGTTGTACCTGTAACGGTCTCTGTAAGTAGCTTATTGGCTCATAGACTGTACAAATGATGAAACAAAGTAGTTTCTTCCATACATTTACTGTCTGTTCTGAAACATGCACCTGAATCTTTAAATGGACATTCACAGCTTCTCCTGCAGGCCTTTCATTATTTTAATAAGCCAAACAAATGTCTCTACCCTTAAGAATATCTAGGTGTGTCGCTGGATATCTTCATTTATTCAAATTTAATAAATGTTGGCAAGTTGGCAAGTGTTGGCAAGTCTCGTTTTCCAGTTTTCCAGTTGGTGTTATGAATGTCTTGAAATATTATGTTTTATGTTATGAAAATGAAGGAAGTTCCCCCTGCCTCCCCAATATACCACTTGTCCCTTTTACTGTTTTAAGAGAGGGAAATGAATCAGAATGCTTGATGAACTGTTTGAGCAAAAGAGTTACTTCATTTTAAGCTACCTAGAGGATATTAAATGTTGGCATAAAACTGATGTGTGAGAGAAATTTCTAGACTTTACTTCATAGATTTCTGTATTAAGAAACTGGTCTTAAGAAATGCAAACTTTAAATGATACATTAGACCAGTTAGACCTAATTGATATCTATAGGACATTTCACCCCAAAACAATGAATTTCACCTTTTTCTCAAGTGCTCATGAAACATTCTCCAGGATAGATCACATCCCGGGCCATAAATCTAAACTTGATAAATTCAAAAAAAATCGAAATCATTCCAAGCATCTTTTCTGACCATAATGCATTAAGATTAGATCTCAATTACAGGAGAAAAACTATCAAAAATTCCAACATATGGAGGTTGAACAACACAATTCTGAATAACTAACAAATCACAGAAGAAATCAAAATATGCATAGAAACTAATGAAAATGAAAACACAACAACCCAAAACCTGTGGGACACTATAAAAGCAGTGCTAAGAGGAAAGTTCATAGCAGTACAGGCATACCTCAAGAAACAAGAAAAAAGTCAAATAAATAACCTAACTCTACAACTAAAGCAACTAGAAAAGGAAGAAATGGAGAACCCCAGAGTTAGTAGACGGAAAGAAATCTTAAAAATCAGGGCAGAAATAAATGCAAAAGAAACAAAAGAGACCATAGCAAAAATCAACAAAGCCAAAAGCTGGTTCTTTGAAAGGATAAATAAAATTGACAAACCATTAGCCAGACTCATCAAGAAGCAAAGAGAGAAAAATCAAATCAATAAAATTAGAAATGAAAATGGAGAGATCACAACAGACAACACAGAAATACAAAGGATCATAAGAGACTACTATCAGCAGTTATATGCCAATAAAATGGACAACGTGGAAGAAATGGACAAATTCTTAGAAAAGTACAAGTTTCCAGACTGAACCAGGAAGAAATAGAAAATCTTAACAGACCCATCACAAGCACGGAAATTGAAACTGTAATCAGAAATCTTCCAGCAAACAAAAGCCCAGGTCCAGACAGCTTCACAGCTGAATTCTACCAAAAATTTCGAGAAGAGCTAACACCTATCCTACTCAAACTCTTCCAGAAAATTGCAGAGGAAGGTAAACTTCCAAACTCATTCTATGAGGCCACCATCACCCTAATACCAAAACCTGACAAAAATACTACATAAAAAGAAAACTACAGGCCAATATCACTGATGAACATAGATGCAAAAAATCCTCAACAAAATTCTAGCAATCAGAATCCAACAACACATTAAAAAGATCATACACCATGACCAAGTGGGCTTTATCCCAGGGATGCAAGGATTCTTCAATATCCACAAATCAATCAGTGTAATTCACCACATTAACAAATTGAAAAATAAAAACCATATGATTATCTCAATAGATGCAGAGAAGGCCTTTGACAAAATTCAACATCCATTTATGATAAAAACTCTCCAGAAAGCAGGAATAGAAGGAACATACCTCAACATAATAAAAGCTATATATGACAAACCCACAGCAAACATTATCCTCAATGGTGAAAAATTGAAAGCATTTCCCCTAAAGTCAGGAACAAGACAAGGGTGCCCACTTTCACCGCTACTATTCAACATAGTTCTGGAAGTTTTGGCCACAGCAATCAGAGCAGAAAAAGAAATAAAAGGAATCCAAATTGGAAAAGAAGAAGTAAAACTCTCACTCTTTGCAGATGACTTGATCCTCTACATAGAAAACCCTAAAGACGCCACCAGAAAATTACTAGAGCTAATCAATGAATATAGTAAAGTTGCAGGATATAAAATCAACACACAGAAATCCCTTGCATTCCTATACACTAATAATGAGAAAGTAGAAAAAGAAATTAAGGAAACAATTCCATTCACCATTGCAACGAAAATAATAAAATACTTAGGAATATATCTACCTAAAGAAACTAAAGACCTATATATAGAAAACTACAAAACACTGATGAAAGAAATCAAAGAGGACACTAATAGATGGAGAAATATACCATGTTCGTGGATTGGAAGAATCAATATAGTGAAAATGAGTATACTACCCAAAGTAATTTACAAATTCAATGCAATCCCTATTAAGCTACCAGCCATATTTTTCACAGAACTAGAACAAATAATTTCAGGATTTGTATGGAAATACAAAAAACCTCAAATAGCCAAAGCAATCTTGAGAAAGAAGAATGGAACTGGAGGAATCAACTTGCCTGACTTCAGGCTCTACTACAAAGCCACAGTCATCAAGACAGTATGGTACTGGCACAAAGACAGAAATATAGATCAATGGAACAAAATAGAAAGCCCAGAGATAAATCCACACACATATGGACACCTTATCTTTGACAAAGGAGGCAAGAATATACAGTGGAGTAAAGACAATCTCTTTAACAAGTGGTGCTGGGAAAACTGGTCAACCACTTGTAAAAGAATGAAACTAGATCACTTTCTAACACTGCACACAAAAATAAACTCAAAATGGATTAAAGATCTAAATGTAAGATCAGAAACTATACAACTCCTAGAGGAGAACATAGGCAAAACGCTCTCCGACATAAATCACAGCAGGATCCTCTATGATCCACCTCCCAGAATTCTGGAAATAAAAGCAAAAATAAACAAATGGGATCTAATTAAACTTAAAAGCTTCTGCACAACAAAGGAAAATATAAGCAAGGTGAAAAGACAGCCTTCTGAATGGGAAAAAATAATAGCAAATGAAGCAACTGACAAACAACTAATCTCAAAAATATACAAGCAACTTATGCAGCTCAATTCCAGAAAAATAAACGACGCAATCAAAAAATGGGCCAAAGAACTAAATAGACATTTCTCCAAAGAAGACATACGGATGGCTAACAAACACATGAAAAGATGCCCAACATCACTCGTTATTAGAGAAATGCAAATCAAAACCACAATGAGGTACCACTTCACACCAGTCAGAATGTCTGCAATCCAAAAGTCTGCAAGCAATAAATGCTGGAGAGGGTATGGAGAAAAGGGAACCCTCCTACACTGTTGGTGGGGATGCAAACTAGTACAGCCACTATGGAGAACAGTGTGGAGATTCCTTAAAAAATTGCAAATAGAACTACCTTATGACCCAGCAATCCCACTGCTGGGCATACACACAGAGGAAACCAGAATTGAAAGAGACACATGTACCCCAATGTTCATCGCAGCACTGTTTATAATAGCCAGGACATGGAAACAACCTACATGTCCATCAGCAGATGAATGGATAAGAAAGCACTGGTACATATACACAATGGAGTATTACTCAGCCATTAAAAAGAATACATTTGAATCAGTTCTGATGAGATGGATGAAACTGGAGCCGATTATACAGAGTGAAGTAAGCCAGAAAGAAAAACACCAATACAGTATACTAACACATATATATGGAATTTAGAAAGATGGCAATGACGACCCTGTATGCAAGACAGCAAAAAAGACACAGATGTGTATAATGGACTTTTGGACTCAGAGGGAGAGGGAGAGGGTGGAATGATTTGGGAGAATGGCATTGTAACATGTATACTATCATGTAAGAATTGAATCGGCAGTCTATGTCTGACGCAGGATACAGCATGCTTGGGGCTGGTGCATGGTGATGACCCAGAGAGATGTTATGGGGAGGGAGGTGGGAGGGCGGTTCATGTTTGGGAACACATGTACACCCATGGTGGATTCATGTCAATGTATGGCAAAACCAATACAGTATTGTAAAGTAAAATAAAGTAAAAATAAAAATTAAAATAATAATAATAAATTATAGTGGAAAAGAATCTGAAAAAAAAAAGAGAGCCTATATATAGGCTGAATCACTTTGCTGTATACCAGAAAATAGCACACATTGAAAATCAACTACACTTCAATAAAAAAGTTTTCCATCAAAATTAAAAAAAAAAAAAAAAGAAACTGGTCTTGCTGGAGAGTTGAAAAAGAGGATCCAAAGCCCTTTTACACACGGAACTGTACGAAACAGTCTGAATATTCCTTGTTGATATCTAAAACAACAGATGGGTAACTGCAAAATGTTGCATTTCACTGGGACTTCTGCCATGTAGAAAACATTGGAATACTATCACAGCTATTTTTATGGTAGCAGGATTTCTCTTTTTTATCCTATTCTGCTGCTGCTGCTGCTGCTAAGTCACTTCATGTAGCTGGTCATATATGATTTTTCAGAAGGAGGACATATCTATTGACAAATTTTTATTTATTTATTTTTTTTAATATTTATAAATGTGTTTTTACATTTTTAATTTTTTTATTTTTTTATTTTTTAAATTTTAAAATCTTTAATTCTTACATGCGTTCCCAAACATGAACCCCCCCTCCCACCTCCCTCCCCCTAACATCTCTCTGGGTCATCCCCAAGCACCAGCCCCAAGCATGCTGCATCCTGCATCAGACATAGACTGGCGATTCAATTCTTACATGATAGTATACATGTTAGAATGCCATTCTCCCAAATCTATTGACAAATTTTAAAGAAATACTCTCTCTGTTCGATTATGCAAATGTTCACAGCATCATATCTGGGTTATTAAAGTGTCTCACTTCGGTATCTATTAGTGAAAGGCTATGAGGATTAAACTATTTTGGGTGAATTGTAAATCCTTTCAGGTATATTTTGAGTGGTTGAATAAAATTTATAATAATGAATATGTTCTTTGAAAATCTGAAACTATTATCCTTTACTTGGATCAAGTTGAAAATTAAGAATGCAAAAGAAGCAGAAAAATTTATGGTAAAATCTTGATAAATAAGAGAATGAGAGAATCAGCCATTAGAATAAAAAAACAGCTGGAACTTTAATTAAATCTTTTTTCATAAAGTGAGGTTATTTTCATTGAGGACTTGCCTTTTCCAATATTTCATCATACCTCCATGGTTTCTTATTCACGTTTAATGGAGAAACACTATAACTTATATTTTTCTTTGGCAAAAACTATTTATTCTTTAATAAGGACAGGTAATGGTTTCTTTGTGGAGCTAATTGGCTTTCTTGCTGTGTGTATAGACTCAGAGCTAAAGTAATGAGTTTTAGATAAATAATGGAAGTTTCTTAACTTTATATAAGTTTCTTTCAAAAGATACTGGTATTTCACCTGTTAGAGACCCAGTAAAGAAATTTACTTTTTAAAATACTGTAGAACAAGCATTTATTTCTAAGTCTGTTGCTTAAAACTCAAGTACACTTCCTGTAAGATATATAAGTGGTTCATAGGTGCTGTCCAGCACATGAGTGGACTCATGAACTAACAAATATTTTAATATTCATCTTAGTTTTGGATCCTGGAAAAAAGACCCATGTTCCAAGTACAGTGAGTGAAATGAGTCTTAGAAATGTTAACTTGTGCATGATCGTGCAACGTAAGTTTTGGTGTGTGTAAGGCAGAAGGGAAGTGGCAGTTGGGTTTGCCAAAGAAGATGAATTATAAAGAATAATGGATTTTATACAAAGCTAGAAGATAAATCATCTGGAAGCTGCTTTGAACAAGAGAAAGATGTTTATACAATATATTGAGACCAAGAATATCTTTTTCATCAACCTTAGAAATCAGGGTTAATAGCCAGTTAAATTAAAAATGTGTATTAAATGTAATAAATTCTCAAAAGAAATTGCTACTAGTGAGAATGTTTAACTCAAATGCTTTGAGAACAACATCTGCCCACCCCCAAAGAAAAGTAAATAAAATTTTACAAATATACAATTGGGACTAAATAACTATCCTTTTGAATGAATTTATTAGAAGAATATTTTGCTTACTTTCAACTTCACCAAAATATGTTGTTTAATTGCAACATCAATAAAGATAACTGTATAGGTATCCTAGGTAATTAGTCAAGGAAGACTTACTCAAATACATAGTCCTAATGTACTTACCACAAATTTACTATATTATGCAGAGAAGGCAATAGCAACCCACTCTAGTACTCTTGCCTGGAAAATCCCATGGGAGGATCTTGGTAGGCTGCAGTCCATGGGGTCGCTAAGAGTCGGACACTACTGAGCGACTTCACTTTCAATTTTCACTTTCATGAATTGGAGAAGGAAATGGCAGCCCACTCCAGTGTTCTTGCCTGGAGAATCCTAGAGATGGGGGAGCCGTTGAGCTGCCGTCTATGGGGTTGCACAGAGTCGGACACGACTGAAGCGACTTAGCAGCAGCAGTGGCAGCACTATATTATGCATGTTGACCTTATTCTTTTTAGGAACATTGTTTAATTTTAGTTCTGATTAATATTTTTTTCAGATTGCTGTTAAAATAATTTTGTATTTCCTGTTCACACTACAATTAATTGTAGAAGAAAAAGAGCCTCAAGAACTTTGAGGTGTCATAGTGTGTGTTATTCGTTCAGTCGTGCCTGACTCTTTGTGACCCCATGGACTGTAGCCCACCAGGTTCCTCTATCCACGGGTTTTCCAGGCAAGAGTACTGGAGTGGGTCGCCATCCCTTATCCAGCAGATCTTCCCAACCCAGGGAATGAATCTGCACTGCAGGCAGACTCTTTACCATCTGAGCCACTAGGGAAACCCTAGCCCCTACACAGAATGCATGACATATATGTAGAGAAATCATGATGGATAGTGCCTAAAATTTATATATAACTAATATTGGTTTAATTTTTATGTGCTATCAGGTATCATCCACAAAATCAAGGTATGATCAATTTCATAACTTTATATGCAAAAAAATTTTTTAAAGATCTATTTATTTCTATTCACTGACACTTTCATTAACTTTTGAAGCTGTTCCAGATGAAATCAGAGAATTTTACTTTAGCTTACAAAACATGCTTGGATCCCATTATTATATCTATTTTCTTATTTATAAACCCCAATTGTGTGGTTGGGAGTAATAGTCTACATATTACTTGATCTTCATAGTTCCATATACAAAGCTTTAAAAAGAGAATGCTTTTCATTGCAAACAACTAGCACATCAAATATCATTTACGGGGGTCCCACAAGCATCCCACAGCCATGAAATTAAAAGACGCTTACTCCTTGGAAGAAAAGTTATGACCAACCTAGATAGCATATTCAAAAGCAGAGATATTACCTTGCCAACAAAGGCCTGTCTAGTCAAGGCTATGGTTTTTCCAGTGGTCATGTATGGATGTGAGAGTTGGACTATAAAGAAAGCTGAGCACTGAAGAATTAATGCTTTGAACTATGGTGTTGGAGAAGACTCTTGAAAGTCCCTTGGACTGCAAGGAGATCCAACCAGTCCATTCTAAAAGAGATCAGTCCTGGGTGTTCTTTGAAAGGACTGATGCTAAAGCTGAAACTCCAATACTTTGGCCACCTCATGAGAAGAGTTGACTCAGTGGAAAAGACCCTGATGCTGGGAGGGATTGGGGGCAGGAGGAGAAGGGGACAATAGAGGATGAGATGGCTGGATGGCATCACCAACTCGATGGACATGAGTTTGAGTGAACTCCAGGAGTTGGTGATGGACAGTGAGGCCTGGAGTGCTATGATTCATGGGGTCGCAAAGAGTCGGACATGACTGAGTGACTGAATTGAATTGAACAAGCTCAGAGACTCTTACCTCTACTGTGGTTCTAGTTTTTAGGACAATATATAGCTTGTAGCTTTACAGTTTATGAGAAGTCTCTCTACCTCTTATTCCAAGCCCTGACTGTACAGGAGGAAGTATCCAAGTATTCTCAAGTATTACTTATCTCCCACTGAGAAAACACTATATTCCCCTACTTGGGATGAGAGTAGTTTATTGTGAAATAAAGTGAGGTTTCTCTATAAATAAAATGATAGTACAGTACAGAGAACAGAAGCAAATCAAGACACTAGTTCTTGCTGTTTCTCCAGAAAAGGACTACATTCACATTCACTTCAAAATAGTACTTATTATAATTATTTTGGGTCAAAAACATTACCTTCTTCATGGGCTTCTAAAATTCACTTTTCTTAAGTGCACCTGTGGTAGGAAAAATGTGACAGCCCCCCCAACAAGACACATACTACCTAATCCCCAGAACATGTTATCATAATGAGATGTGATTCTGTCCTATCACTTAGCACATTTGACTTACAATAGAGGAATTCTCTGTGTGGACTTGACCAAATCATGTGGGTCATTTAAAGCTGAAGAGAGAGGTAGCAAGGAAAGGAAGAAAGATTTGAATCATGAGCGAGACTCAAGATACTGTTGCTGGCTTTGAAGATGGAGAGAGTCAAATGGAAAGGAATATGGGCAGCCTCCCAGGGAAAAGAATGGCCTCTCCTGGTATTTGGAATGCAACCAAGGACTTTGACAGGAGATGATCTGTTCCAGAGGCGTTGAGACAATTACCTATCCATGTGATTTGCCACACAGCTAAATGAATTGCAGAAATATTGAAGCCCTAAGTAACAAAGTTTTCAAATCTTAGATGGATAAGTATGACATTTATTTTTTAATAGGTTGGATTTCTCAAAAGAAAGAAAATTATTTTATAAGTTTAGTATCATAAAAGATACTACAAAAAAGGGTTAAAACCAAGGGCCTTAAAATACATTTGACACATTTTCCGAAAGACTTAAATAACTCTTAAAAGTAGAAGTGTAAAAATACAGAAAACCTAATAAATACGAACATGGTCAAAGTGGGGTGACCTCACCAGCAATCACAAAAATGCAAACTAAAACAACCTGCAGATTTGCAAAAATTAAAAGCTGAATATAATAAAAATAACGAGTATGCATTATGCATGTGTTATGGAGGGAGAAAGGTAGAATTTGAGTTCTCATTCAGTTATGATGCAGTTAAAAGTTGGTACAGACTTTTTATCTAGAAAGGTTTCAATTACCAGAGTCCAACACTTTCACTTTTAATTGTTTTCCCCGGTTGACCTATAGAACAGATCACAAAGTGACATCTACTAATGCTGTTTTATGCAGAATTTTTACTTAAAGAAAAAACTAAAAACTATCTAAATGTTTGTTTATAGGCTAAAGAATAAATAAAATATAGTACGTCAAGTTCAGAAGTATTGTTAGAATGACTTCATTTGATTTCTATGATTAAATGTGAAAATATTTTAAAACAATAAAAGATAGTGTTATATCAATATCTAGTCACAAAATATTCCCTATGCTATTTATGAGTACTTTCATATAAAACTTTGACTTTGAATTAATAACAAATTCAAGATCATGGGTGCCTCTTGGGATGGAAGGAATGTTTAAGTCTCAAGAAGATAAAAATAATTTAATTACAATGTAATGCTTTAGTTATTTATTGTATAAAAAGAAAGACTTAAAGCAAATATGAAAAATCTCTTATTTTGGGTATTTGGTAAATGGCTATTTTAAAGAGAATGGGCTTCCCAGATGTCCCAGTGGTAAAGAATCCACCTCCCAATACAGGAGTTGGAAGAGATGCAGATTCGAGGCTTGGGTGGGGAGATCCCCTGGAGAAGGAAATGGCAGACCACTCCAGTATTTTTGCTGGGAAAATTCCATGTATGGAGGATTACCTCAGACCTTTGAGAGTTAATTCCCAATTCATAAAGCCTGGGATGATCAGGTAATATATGATGATTATAAAATAGCTCCAGTTTCCAATCAAGTGTTCAGAACCTGATTAAATATGGGGGCAGGAAGGAACTATGGACCCCTTGACAAGAACACGTGGTACATACAGTAGCTTTCCTATAGTCCAAGATAAAACTCTGGAAAACTATCATGATTTTCCATAAGAAAAGGAATATATCATTGGAACATTCATCTCTTGCCAATATTCTCTGAAGCAGCAAACGCATCAGCCGCCTTCATGCAATTGGCAGGAACTCAGCTATACTGCTGTAATTAGCTCAGGTTGAGAGAACACAATGGAGAGGGTGCAGGAAGGTTTTTTATTCTTCTCTAATCTGGGAGTAGCCAAGGCCCCCTGTACTGGGAGAATCACTGTCTGTCAAGAAACAAACCTTATGTCCTTGGGCAACGCCAAGCTCTTTTACCTTTTCTTTCCCTGACACTGGAATGTTGTCTTTGTCCCAATTCCTATTGCAATAATTATGAATGAAATTCAGTACAAAATGGCTGTGGAATTTCTGATTTATTTGATTCTAAAAGAATCCAATACTCTGTCATAATAGTGAATAGGGAAGAAATTAATTCTTTGCTGAATAGAATTGCTATTTAGCTGCTTTGTTTCTCTTTAAAGTATCACCCAAATTGGAGTAATTATCATTGGAAGTCAGGAACCTAAAGTGGCCCAAATTATTTTTCTTGTTCAATTCAGTAATTGTACTTGCATTAATAAGAGTATTTGTCTACAGAGCTCCAGACATTTCAGTTTGTTAGGAATTGTTTAAGCCAAATCAAATGTTATTAATGCATGCACCAAAACAAAGTGGTAAAAGAGGTTTCAAACAAGAGAATTAGAGAAAGGAAAAAATAAAGAAAAAGAAAGGCTTTTATAGATTGTATCTTTGAGTGAAATGTTACAGGCAGAATGACTTTAATATTTTTGTTTTTAACCCTATCTTGGGTTTCATCTTCACTTTGAAAAATAATCTATATAAATTTTTCACAAGTCCTTAATATTAGATGACTTCAGATACAATTTCTTTCAAATCCCAAAAGCAGACTATTTCCTTATATTAGCTAATGCATGTGAGTGTGACCCATAATCATGTTTGGCAGCCTCTTGGCTCATCTGCATAATGAAAAAATAAAGTAATGTAATACCTTGAATTCTGAATTGTGTCCTTCCTCTTGTGCTGGGAAATTCTTTGCATCACCCTTTTATTATTTAACTGATCATACAAATTTCAAGGTGTATGTTTACAAACATTTTGTTGTGTTTCTCATGCTATTAGCATTCTGGAGCTTTTTCTTTCCAGGTTTCTATGGCAACAAGGGTACCACAGTCATTAAAAAGAAGTTCTGTTTAATTGATCTACTAATGTATTGCTTAATAGTAACTGTTAAGCAGTCTTTTGTTTCCAGGTCATATTTAGGGTTCACCTATTTGCATAAAAACGTTTCATTAGCTGAAACCAATTATTAATAGTAATTTTCTTTCTTTAGTTTTAAATAACTAAACCCTCATTGAGGTTTTCTGAATAGCAAATATTTGTAGCTTTCAGAATACACTTGCTGTATGAGTTTGGCTTGCTTTGTTTCTGTGAGCAGCAAGCAAATTATAGAGCTTGCAAATTTTGATCCAAGAAGACGAAAAGAAGGTGTCTCCCTTTTACAATTGAAAGTTATATATTCAGGATGCTGACTCTAGGCCACATCGCCTATTTGATCACAATCATAGTTACTTGTTACTTCTCATGTTAAAATATTCAAGGCATGAATACAAAATTTATATTAGACCCTTTTATAGTACTCAAGGGGAATTCTGACACTGCATATCTATTTAAAGATCTATGGTCAGATTTTAGAATTAATGCTTATAGGTATAAAGATTTTTAAGTAAAAGAGAAGTGTTGTTTAGGTTGAGATAATAAACAAATTATCTTAATGCAACCCAAAGCATTTATTATTGATATTTATCATTGAGTAAAGTGAGGTTAAAATGTGTCTATACATAGTTTGTGTACCAGAGTTTGTAAATTATATGCATTTTTGAACATTAGAGAGTTATCTGGATATATAGCCATATGTAGATACATATTCAGAGAAGGCAATGGCAACCTACTCCAGTACTTTTGCCTGGAGAATCCCATGGACGAAGGAGCCTGGTAGGCTATAGTCCATGGGGTTGCTAAGAGTCAGACACAACTGAGTGACTTCACTTTCACTTTTCACTTTCATGCATTGGAGAAGGAAATGGCAACCCACTCCAGTATTCTTGCCTGGAGAATCCCAGGGACAGAGGAGCTTGTTGGGCTGCCATCTATGGGGCAGCACAGAGTCGGACACGACTGACGCGACTTAGCAGCAGCAGCAGCAGATACATATTATATGCCTACACCGAATGCTAATTCTAAAAACATTGATGAATAGACTCATTCTCAATTATATATATTAGTTGTAATACTAAAGTATCTGGTTCAAAAACTGAACTAGAAAACATAACTGGATGCCAAATATATACCTCATTACAAAATTGCCTTCTCAATATTATCAACTCAGTTTATTTATATGTACTTTACAGCTTCAAAAATTAATCTAAGTCTCTTGCATATTATACTTGGAGCTCTATTGTCCAGCCAGTCTCTTGAATTACTCATATTCAAAGGATTATCTTAAAATCAGATCATGTGGCTATAAATACACTATTAATACAGTTTACTAAATGCAGTCACATCATCTTTCCAAATTCTCAGAAAATATAGACATACACATCCTTCTTTCTCTGTTTCTCTCTTTCCCTGAATCCTTGACCTCTGCATGTCTTTACAGATACATGAATAATGTCGGGGGAGTGTGTAATTTCCTTGGTTTTGTCTCTCTGCAGCAAAGATTTGAAATGGTGGACCAGTGTTACAGCTCAGTTACAGCTCAGAGTTTTATTCGACAAACAAAGGAAAGTACACCCTTGAGGTGTGAAGGCAGGCCTACCACAAAGGAGAGGCCTCAATCTGTCTTGGCTTCCTCTTTTTATGTGTTCTGTCTCCTCCCCTATGCCTGCCCTATGCAAATTGGGCTAGGCAAAGCGGGTGTGTTTGTTTCACCAGAAGTTCTCACTTTGGTCTGCAGATTTTCTTTTGTTCCATTTTGATGGGCTTTTCCCTTCCTTTGTCTTGTAGCTACCACCATTTTGGACTCCTGTTTTCAGATTCTAACTTCCTAACAATGACATTAACATTATGCCATGATTAAAAAACTAGATAGTACAGCAATGCTGCTTGAGAATATATTTCATGATTCTGTTTGATGTCATTCAGTTAAGAACTGACATCCTCTGAACCCTTGTAAATTAAGAGGATATTCTCTATGGACGCCCTCAGATATCTGATAGATGTTTCTATTTTATAGACTGAAGCACTAGTTTCAACTCATACTCAACTCTACTCATCTTGCTCACTTACTCAATCTTGTTAAGCAATAATCATATATCACACACATTTAAAAACTAGATTCAATTTAAAACATTTCTGAAATGCATGAAGGTTACATTTCCAATTTTTTAGTATGTGAGGCCAGCAAATAAATTGGTAAAGAATGCAAAAGTCTTTCACTCTGCTTGATTAAAAAATATTTCTATACACAGCCATTAAAGCATATAACAGTGCAAATGACAAAAATCTCAGTTACTAAATATATTAGATAAGCATAAAATAGAGATTCTCTGTAAAGATATTCCTTGGGGAACATTTGTACGACTGAAAAGAATTTTAGCTTAAAATGACACCATGGGTGTACCTTAATGGAGGAAGGAAGAACTGTGTATCAGTATTATTTGGTATTTTCTTATTTATGGCAGATTAATAATACTCTTGTAAAACTCACAAAAAGCAAAGAACTGAAGAGACTCTTGATGAAAGTGAAAGAGGAGAGTGGAAAAAGTTGGCTTAAAACTCAACATTCAGAAAACTAAGATCATGGCATCTGGTCCCATCACTTCATGATAAATAGATGGGGAAACAGTGGAAACAGTGACAGACTTAATTTTGGGGGCTCCAAAATCACTTCTGATGGTGACTGCAGCCATGAAATGAAAAGATACTTACTCCTTGGAAGAAAAGTTATGACCAACCTAGACAGCATATTCAAAAGCAGAGACATTACTTTGCCAACCAAGGTCCATCTAGTCAAAGCTTTGGTTTTTCCAGTAGTCATGTATGGATGTGAGAGTTGGACTGTAAAGAAAGCTGAGCACCAAAGATTTGATGCTTTTGAACTGTGGTATTGGAGAAAATTCTTGAGAGTCCCTTGGACTGCAAGGAGATCCAACCAGTCCATCCTAAAAGAAATCAGTCCTCAATATTCATTGGAAGGATAGATGCTGAAGCTGAAACTCCTAAAAGAAATCAGTCCTGAATATTCATTGGAAGGACAGAAGCTGAAGCTGAAACTCCAATACTTTGGCCACCTGATGCAAAGAACTGACTCATTGAAAAGACCCTGGTGCTGGGAAAGATTGAAGGCAGGAGGAGAAGGGGATGACAGAAGACTAGATGGTTGGATGGCATCACCAACTCAATGAACTGAATTTGAGTAAACACCAGGAGTCAGCAATGGACAGAGAGACCTGGCATGCTGCAGTCCATGGGGGTCACAAAGAGACACGACTAAGTGACTGAACTGAACTAACTGAACATGTCCTTTGAAGGGTGACTGAAGCCTCTGCTCCATATTGTGTTGCTCTCACTCTGGGACGTGGTTTGATAGCCTAGAATAACTGTTGGTCACAATGCTAGCGTTTATTTAGTTTTACAAATAAAAGCAATATGCTGGGTCTTAAAGCATCTGTCTTTAAACAATATATATCACTCCTATTCTTATTATCAAATCATACAGCCACGTTGAGTTCAAGTGAGTTAAGTTCCCCAGCTAACATGTACATGTTGCTGTTGTTTAGTTTCTAAGTCATGTCCAACTCTTTTGCAACCCCATGGATTGTAGCCTGACAGGCTTCTTTGTCCATGGGATAACCTAGGCAAGAATACTGGAGTGGATTGCCATTTCCTTCTTCAGGGGATCTTCCTGACTCAGGGATTGAACCACGTCTCCTGCATTGGTAGGTAGATTTTACCACTGAGCCACCAGAGAAGCCCAGTAAGTGCACAGTGATGACCTTTTAGACACAACACCAAAGATATGGTTCGTGAAAGGAAGATTGATAAGTTTAACTTCATTTAAATTAGAATCTTCTGCTCTGCAAAAGACATTGTCAAGTAAATGAGAAGACACGCTGTGGACTCTGAAAAAGTAGTTATGAAAGAAACATTTGAAAAAGGATTCAGGGGATGACAGAGGATGAGATGCCTGCATGGCATCACCGACTTGATGGACATGAGTTTCAGTGAACTCCGGGAGTTGGTGATTGACAGGGAGGCCTGGCCTGCTGCAATTCATGGGGTCACAAAGAGTCGGACACGACTGAGCAACTGAACTGAACTGTTTTTAAAGATAGAGAACTTTCAAAATTTAATCATAAGAAAAATGTACAGCCTGATTTAAAAGCAAGCAAAAGGCCTGAACAGACATCTCACTAAAGAAGATAAACAGCAAAGAAGCATGTGAAAAGATGCTCAGTATTGCATGTCATTCAGTTCAGTTCAGTCACTCAGTCATGTCCGACTCTTTATGATCCCATGGATTGCAGCATGTCAGGTCTGCCTGTCCAACACCAACTCCTGGAGTTTACTCAAACTAATCTCCATTAAGTCGGTAATGCCATCCAACCATCTCATCCTCTGTCGTGTCCCCTTCTACTCCCACCTTCAATCTTTCCTAGCATCAGGGTCTTTTCAAATGACTCGGCTCTTCCCATCAGATGGGCAAAGTATTGGAATTTCAGCTTCAGTATCAATCCTTCCAATGAATACTCAGGATTGATTTCCTTTTACTCAGGACTGATTTCCTTTAGGATGGACTGGTTGGATCTCCTTGCAGTCCAAGGGACTTTCAAGAGTCTTCTCCAACAGCATAGTTCAAAAGCATCAATTCTTCAGTACTCAGTTTTCTTTACAGTCCAACTCTCACATGCATACATAACTCCTGGAAAAATCATAGCTTTGACTAGACAGACCTTTATTGGGAATGTAATGTCTCTGCTTTTAAATATGCTGTCTTGGTCATAACTTTTCTTCCAAGGAGCAAACATCTTTTAATTAAATGGCTGAAGTCACCATCAAAAGTGATTTTTGGAGCCCTAAAAAAGTCTCTCACTGTTTCCATTGCTTCCCCATCTATTTGCCATGAAGTGATGCGACAAGAGGCCATGATCTTAGTTTTCTGAATGTTGAGCTGTAAGCCAACATTTTCACTCTTTTCTTTCACTTTCATCAAGAGGCTCATTAGTTCTTTTTCACTCTCTGCTGTAAGGGTGGTATCATCTACATATCTGAGCTTACTGGTATTTCTCCTGGCAATCTTGATTCCAGCTTGTGCTTCCTCCAGCCCAGCATTTCTCATGATTCATATAAGTTAAATAAGCAGGGTGACAATATATAGCCTTGACTTACTGCTTTCCCAATTTGGAACCAGTCTGTTGTTCCATATCCAGTTCTAACTGTTGCTTCCTGACCTGTATGCAGATTTTTCACGAGGCAGGTCAGGTGGTCTGGCATTCCCATCTCTTTCAGAATTTTCCATAGTTTATTTGATCCACACTGTCAAATACTTTGGCATAGTCAATAAAGCAGAAGTAGATGTTTCTTTGGACCTCTCTTGCTCTTTCGATGATCCAACAGATGTTTACAACTTGATCTCTGCTTCCTCTGCCTTTTCTAAATCCAGCTTGAATATCCAGAAGTTCTTAGCTCATGAGCTATTGAAGCCTGGCTTGGAGAACTTTTAGCATTACTTTGCTATGTGAGATGAGTGCAATTGTGTGGTAACTTGAGCATTCTTTGGCATTGCCTTTCTTTGGGATTAGAATGAAAACTGACCTTTTCCAGTCCTGGCGTCACTGCTGAGTTTTCCAAATTTGCTGGCATATTGAGTGCAGCATTTTCACAGCATCATCTTTTAGGATTTGAAATAGCTCAACTGAAATTCCATCACCTCCACTAGCTTTGTTCGCAGTGATACTTCCTAAGGCCACTGGGCTTTGCATTCCAGAGTTTCTGGTTCTAGGTGAGTGATCACACCATCACGATTATCCGGGTTGTGAAGATCTTTTTTGTACAGTTCTTCTGAATATTCTTGCCACATCTTCTTAGTATTTTCTGCTTCTGTTAGGTCCATACCATTTCTGTCCTTTATCGAGCCCATCTTTGCATGAAATGTTCTCTGATTCTTTTGAAGAGATCTCTAGTCTTTCCCATTCTGTTGTTTTCCTCTATTTCTTTGCATTGATCACTGAGGAATGCTTTCTTATTTCCCCTTGGTTTCTTTGGAACTCTGCATTCAAAAGGGTATACATTTCTTTTTCTCCTTTGCCTTTCTATTTGTATGTCTCAAAAAATGCAAAGTAAAGAAAAAACAATGATATACTACTACAGGGCTATTAGACTGGCCAAAATCCAGGACACTGACACCACCAAAAAATGCAGGTTAGCATGTGGAGAAACAAGAAGTTTCATTCATTGCTGGTAAGAGTGCAAAATGGTACAGGCATTTTAGAAGACAGTTTGACAGTTTTTACAAAACTAAACATATTTTCACCTTATAATCCTGCCACAGAATTTGTTATATATATATATATATTCATATATTTTTCATTGTAAGATAATTGCTTTACAATATTGTATTGGTTTCTCCCATATTTCAATATGTATCACCCATAGGAATATGTATGTCCCCACACTCCTGAACCTCCTTTCTACCCCCCACCCCATCCCAGTTTTCTCCATTCTGATAATATAAGCACCACTTGCCTTTCTGCTAGAATTTTGACCCTATTCTCTCTGCCTTTGATACTGTTCATTTATATGTGGGTTTTTTTTTTGCCTATTTAAATAAGTACCTTATCAGTTTACTGGTGTTTTTGAGACAGTAAGTGTAATAGACAGAATCTTATGAAATGGATTCTTTTTTTTTACCATTTTTTATCTACACAGAGATTTTTTCCAACGATGCCCTTTCAAATTATGATCTCTGCAATCCCAGCTTTAAAAAAATTTCCAATTTTTAAATTCTAACTCTATGAATATCAGAAAAAATATAATTTTTACACTTTAGTTAACAAAAAGCTATCTAAATTACCCACGAAGATCAATAGAGGTTGTGTAATTAAAAACACAAATCATTCATCTTACTCTTTTCAGGCTCTACTTCATAAAGTACCTGATTGTTCCCAGATATATATTTGTTTGATTTGAGTAATATGCCTCCTGAATATTTAAGCATCGATACTGACAGGTTTTGTGTAGACCAATCACAACCAAAATCGAATGAGAGTGGACTAAACCCAAGCTTGCTTTGATTCTCCTTATCTTTTCTCAAATACCCAATAATGAGACAAGTTTGAGCATTCATAGTCTAATCCAGATATGGAGTAGTCAAGCAAAGTTTGAGAAGTGTTAAAAATGATCTATTCCTTCAGAATATAATTTTGTTAGTTTAATGATGTAAATTGGGTATTACAGGACAAGGTGTTAGGTGTAAAGGACATCACAGCAAACAAGAAAGATTGAGTCCCTATCTTCAGGGAGATAAATAACACCTAAATTCTGCCCATAATTTATAAAGGGAGAAAACACATTTCATGACATCAACTTTGTTTGACAAACAGAAGCAGAAAATCCTATGTGCTGTCCAAAAAATTACTTCCTTGGATATGAGTCTTATATCCATTTTATACAGAAGTGGGTGGTAATTCAAATACATGACTCTACTCCCCTATATCACAATGCCTCAGCTCCTGCAGTGGGTAAGCCTCAATTCTTGATTTTGCGAATGCTCCCGTAACCAGCACATGTTGCTGCCAGAAAAAATAAATTCTTCTCTGAGAGATCTCTCTATATTCCTTTGCTCCTTATCACTTATTTCTTAACTCCCACTTTTTCTTTCATGCTCAGCCTCTTATATGTTGTTGTTCAGTTGCTCAGTCATGTCTGACTCTTTGTAACCCCATGGACTGCAGCACACCAGATTTCCCTGCCTTTACCATCCCTCAGAGTTTGCTCAAACTCATGTCTATTGAGTCTGCGATGCCATCCAACCATCTTATCCTCTGTCATCCCCCTCCTCCTGCCTTCAATCATTCCCAGCATCAGGGTTTTTCCAATGAGTTAGTTCTTCACATCAGGTGGCCAAAGTATTGGAGTTTCAGTTTTAGCATCAGTCCTTCCAATGAATATTCAGGATTGACTTCCTTTAGGACTGGTTTGATCTCTTTGCAGTCCAAGGGACTCTCAAGAGTCTTCCCTAGCACCACAATTCAAAGGCATTAATTCTTGATGCTCAGCCTTTTTTATTGTCCAGTTCTCACATTTGTACATGACCACCAGAAAAATCACAGCTCTGACTAGACGGACCTTGTAGGCAAAGTAATGTCTCTGCTCTTTAATATGTTTTCTAGGTTTGTCATAGCTTTTCTTCCAAGGAGCAAGTGTCTTTTAGTTTCATGGCTACAGTCACCATCCACAGTGATTTTGGAGCAATAAAATAAAGCCACTTTTTCCATTGCTTCCTCGTCTATTTGCCATGAAGTGATGGGACCAGATACCATGATCTTTGTTTTTTGAATGTTGAGTTTTAAGACAGCTTTTTTGCTCTCTCTTTCACCTTCATCAGCCTCTTATATGAATTATCACTTATTTATCATTTCCACCAATAGATAGGCCCCAGGGTAGATGGTAGAAGAAAAAAAGAAGAGGATTTCTCTGCAATTTAGCCTCAGGATGAACTATTCACAGAGCCAAGATTAGCTTCCAATTGGCATATCTCTCCTGAAGTTTTGTGCTAAAGAAACGTATCTGTTTTGATTAGCTTGCCTTGCATTACCCAATCTTCTTGTCTTATGTCAAGATGCAGGACAGTGTACAATACTGTCAGAATAAAAACAAAATGTTTACAATTTACACTTATGAAAAACATTCTAGGGCAAGAGAGGGGATTTTGAGGGTCTTTTATAAAAGGAACTAATTTATTGTAATATAGGTGGTCAGAGAAGATCCCTGTGGAAGTGATTTTTGTTATCTTGAAGAAAGAGCACTAATTGATGGACCTGGTAGAAAAAAGTTAGGGAAGAGTTTTGCAAGCATAGCTAACAACATATGGTTACTGATGTGGGGAAGGGACAGCAGGGTGACAGGAATGTGATGATTTAGAAAGACAGCTAGTATAATAGGACAAAAACCAAAAAGAAACTGTAAGTAAGTCTCAAGATGACACAAAATGAACAGTGCAGACATATTCAGGATATACTAGTGGGTTTGATCTTTATTGTAAGAGTGACTGTAAGAGATCCATGGGGATTTTTATTCAGTTTGTTTTTTTAAATTTTGATTGAGATGCAACTTAAACACTGTAAATTTGCCAATTTTAAATGTACAACTTAACGAACTTTGTTAAATGTATAAAACAAGGAACAGTCTAGAATCATGAACATTTCCATCTTCCCCAAATTCCATTTTATAGCAATTTTATTTTTAGACTCTCATATAAGTGAAACCTTATAGTATATTGCTCTTTGTGTCTGGCTTTACTTACTTATCAAAATGTTTTTGAGATCCTTCAATGCAATTACATGTATTATGTGTGTATCATGACCTTTTTATTACAGTATTAATATTTGGATTAATAACAAGTTGCCATTAATTATTCTCTGTTAAAGTTTATTTAATTTTGAGTTCTTGGTCTGGAATTCAACCTGAAATTACAAAATTGTTTCTACAGAAAATGCAATCCACTTCATGCAAGCTACTTTATTCTGCTCTAATTTTATCACAAATAGTTCCTAGAACATATTAAAGGCAAAGTCAACTTCTCCAAATCAATTCTTTTGCTGAAATAGTAAATAAGAATCAATGCAGTTCTTCAACAAAGATGCAAGTTTTTGTTTTTCAACTAAATACAAACTTACTTTTTGTGTTTATATCCATTTTGTTACAGTTATATCATCTAAATATATTCTAAAAGATTGTTCAGAAGTTATTATTTAAAAGATTTTAAACAGCATGGTCTACTCGAGGGCAGATCCAAAATAAAAACAAAAAGCAAAAATGACTTTTCCTCGTATAGAGGATCTACAAAATATGTTTTTTAAGTACCATCCATATTAAATCTGTATTTTTTTATTTCAGATCCTTAAACCTGGGCTTTTTATAATTATACTTTTGTATAGATGTGAATGAAGAAAGAGACAGTTGTTGAACTGTGCTTTGAAAACATAATGATAATCATTAATGAAAAAGTGATACATATTTGCATTCATTGACTGTGATTCTACTGGTAAGGAAGACCTTCTGTGCATGAAGGAGAAATTAAAACCCAAAATATTTTATTACTTTTCTTAGCTGTAAATCAGTGTTAAATATAATACACAGGAAAATCCAGAAATTAAAAGTGCAACTTCATTTGGGTTATGAAAGTTTCTTAACAACATATTTATTTATTATTGGGCACTTACTTTAAGAAACTTTGCTGCTGCATTTCAATGATGAAACAGATTGTTTTGCATTATGATGCCTATTAAGTCCAATTATTTAACCCCTTTCCTCTCTTAAATCCTATTAAGATGACAGTATCAATATTAAAAATGAGAAGAAAAGCACATATTTCTGGAAAGTCAAAAACAGTGCCAAAGGCAAACCTGAATACTGAGGGATTTCTGGAAGATATAATGCAAATGGAATCTGTCTAGTGGAAAGACCCCACAGAGCTCAGGGACATACAATCTTGTACAAGGAACAAACAGCTCTTTCAAGTGAATGCATTTTTCATAGGAAACAAAGAAACAAAAAAATATCCCAAGAGTGAAGAGCAGGAGGTGAGACAGTGATCAGTGATAAGTGATAAATTTACAAGGAGTTAAAGGACATTGGAATAATTACACAAGCATCTATTTTGATAGCAGTTGCTATGGCTTTTAACCAAGACAAAGTACAGTCAGTAGATTTCTTTAAAAGAATTGGGGCATGTGCTGGGAAGGCCGCAGATAAGAGAGCAAAAAAGGAAAGCAGAAAAAACTTACACATTTAGAGGTCAAGCTACTCCTATACTTGACTCTATTTTTTTTTTTTCTGCACACTGCCCTTCCACAAACATATTGACTTGAGTTTGTCAATCACCATTCTGCATCCATTGATGGAATTTGAGCACAGATATCATTCTGGATGGCCAGAAAGCCCCCAGTCCTTTGCATGAAACTGTTAGTCCACAGGTAGGTATTTGACACAAGTGATTTTCCCTGAAGTTATTTCGGACAATAGTTGAGCGCTCTGGGAGAGAAAATACCTCTCTTCTTCTTTGATTGAAAGGTACAAAAAACTGGGAATTAAAATCATGATCAGCGTTCAGATGTGATGTATGTTGCTCTTATCTGATTTTACTGGATCCAATACGTTGATGTTCCAGATTTCCTTGGCCATTTTTTTCTGTGTGGTCCTTTTAGGCTCCTCCAGGAAGATCATCTGGTATGAACCACATTCTGGTAGCCACACTGGAATGGTTTTGTTCTTTTCTGAAGGGAGGCTTTGGGGACTCTTTTGTCACCACTGTTGGACAGAGGGGATGGAATGCCACTTGTTTAACAGCTCAGGACTAATATGGTAGCTGCTCCCATTCCCTCATGTCACTTAGACTGGGAAGCAACATGCCAGAGCCTTATCACCATCTTCTAGACTTCTTGCCTTGTGCCCTAGGGCTTCCCTTCATGCTGAAACTCAAATGCCTTTAACCCACTTAACACTCAGTCATGAATACAGGCTCACCCGTACTCAGGTTGTTCCCAGACACAGGCTGAAAGCCAGAAGGGGAAGACTACTCCTGGCCTACTAAGTCTCCTGTGTCCTGTCACCTGTTTTGCTCTTGCTACTGCTGTGGGGGGGTTTCCCGATCAGTTGTCCAAAGTGGGGTGGGAACAGATGGTGCAACCCAGATGGGTTGACACAACATGAAAGAAACATTGACCAAGGCAGTTGTCTCTTCCTCATGTAATATTCAGAGAAGCAGTTCATAAGGTTTCCCTCCAGAAAGAATGGTCACAAGAAAACAACTATGTTTTCGGTGACGCTTTCTGCAGCTCTTTAGTATATAACTCTTTTATTGCTATCTTTTCTTCCTCCCCTTATTTTCTTTTTTCCTTTAACCTTATTTTGTTGCTTCTGGACCTTTTATTCCCAAATAAAGCACTATCATTTAGGATCTTTTCTCAGACTCTGGATTCTAAAAACATTGGATTAAGATACTCTTGAAATTCAGTGATTCAGAATTAACAAAGAATGTAAAAACAAGAATGTAACATCAATAAAATAATAATAATAAAATAATAACTCTAATGGTAGAAAGAGAAAAGGAACAAAAGAGCCTCTTGATGAGGGTGAAAGAGGAGAGGGAAAAAGCAGGCTTAATACTCAACATTAAAAAACTAAGATGACAGCATCCACTTCCATCACTTCATGGCAAATAGAAGGGGAAAAGTGGAAGCAGTGACAGATTTTATTTTCTTGGGCTCCAAAATCAGAGGATGGTAACTACAGTCATGACATTAAAAGACACTTGCTTCTTGGAAGGAAGGTTATGACAACTTAGACAATGTATTAAAAAGCAGACATAATTTTGCTGACAAAAGTCCATATAGTCAAAGCTATGGTTTTTCCAGTTAGTTATGTATGAATGTGAGTGTTGGACCATAAAGACAGCTGAGCACCAAAGAATTGATGCTTTTCCAAACGTAAAAATACTCTTGAGTGTCTTTTCCAAGGGACTGCAAAGAGATCAAATCAGTCAATTCTAAATGAAAGCAACCCTGAATATTCGCTGGAAGGGTTGAAGCTGGAGCTGAAGCTCAAATATTTTCGCCACCTGATACAAAGAGCCGACTCTGTGGAAAAGACTCTGATGCTGGGAAAGATTGAAGGCAAAAGGTGAAGGGGGTAGCAGAGGGTAAGATAGATAATATCACAGACTCAATGGACATGAATTTGAGCAAACTCCAGGAGATAGTGGAGGACAGAAGAGTCAAGCATTCTGCAGTCTATAGGGTCACAAAGAGTCAGAGAGGACTTAGCAACCGAACAACAGAAACAACAAATTGAGTATTTCTTACATATCAGATATTGTTTTAAATTCTTCACATACATTAATTCATTATTTCTCACCTACGAGATAGGAACTATTACTACCCCTGCTTGGCAGATGAGGAAAATGAAAAAGAGAGGAAGCTGAGGCCAGGCACATCTACAGTGACAGGGTGTATGTTGGCAAATATTATAAATGATTTGCCCAAAAGCACTAGAGGAAAGTGACAGTTCTCAATATTCTCTGGTGGATGATGGCTAAACTAACTAGAGCTGCTTGGCAGCGTGCACACTTCCTGGAGAAAAAGGGGTCATGTAAGTGGATTGAAAGAACTGCTTCCCCGAAAAGAGAATAGCATTTAGACAGCCTTGCAGGGGGCATCCATTCACATTGCAATTGCACCCAAGTAAGTCCTTATGAAGCGGATCAGAGATCTTGAGTACAGTGGCAGGTTGCCAGTTCAACAGTCCAGCACCCCTGAAGTGCACCTCTAGCTCTCCACATGCTGGGGGAAGACCTTCTGCTCCAGGCTAGTCCCACTGCAGAACTGTAGTCCTGGAGGCTTTGGTCCAGACAGCAGGTGTGGAGTGTCAACGTGCTGCATGACTAACACCCCAGTAGCTGGTGATTTAGAAATTCTTCTGCAGGACTTCCCCACCCTCAACCAAGTGGAAATCCGAAGCGGCAGTTCTGTCTGCACAATTCCCCAACATGTAGATTCAGCTCTCCAGAACTGAAAACCAAAGGCAGCATTCTGATTTTGTGCCCTACTGACAGCCCCATAGACATTTCTGGAACCTGGCGTAACTATCAGCTCATCAGGTCATCACTGTTGTGATGGTGAGGGTGATGGGATGGAAAAGAAGCATATTTCCAACTCAGAACTTCACCTTTAAGGGAACAAGAGCTTCAGACCATGGATTCTGCCTTAGTTGTTGATGTGAGTAAGCAGTAATCAAGACTAATTCAGAGGCACACAGGTATCCTTCTTTGTAATTCCTTTAAGGAAAACCAAACAAATTTTGAAAAAAACTGACATTTCTGCATTTTGAAAGATAGAGGTTTAGGTGATCATGTAGCTAATGATGACTTGAAGATTTAAAAGTCCAGAAATTTTCTGCCTTTACACAAAGCTGGGCTGGTTGTTTAAATATTTTGCTGGGAATCTCAAAATCTCTCTCTCTCTCTCTCTGGCCCTCACTCTGTCACTCATTGGCCAGATTTTCTCATTTCTCAAGTTGGCTTTGCTCTATGTTAAATTCATATTTCAAAACTCAAAATTCAATCTCAGGGTTCTAAACAAAGTAAGTAATTTAATGCAGTTACTAAGTAATGTGTCTGT
This sequence comes from Ovis canadensis, assembly GCF_042477335.2. Lineage (NCBI taxonomy): Eukaryota > Metazoa > Chordata > Mammalia > Artiodactyla > Bovidae > Ovis > Ovis canadensis. The sequence continues at coordinate 40,339,216 of NC_091260.1, forward strand.
TAAGAATGAAGACCTGGGAAGCAGAAGAAAAAACTATTCAGGAAAAAAAAAATCTCTTTCTATATCCTTATCCATACACATTCCTTGAGAAAATGAGTTGACTTTAGAATTATTTGAATTTTAACTTAATTTTATTGTGTCTACTCGTGTTTGCAAACACTTGCAAAAATCTTTTGTAACTCTTGCTCTGTATCAACTTTACTGGTGAAATTACCATGAAAACTATGAATTATAGGTTCTGATTGAATCAGCGTGTAGCAAGCTAGCACTAATTGATTTGACTGCAGATTAGAGTGGGAACGTTTTTCAAAAATGTGTTACTATCCACGTAGACATAGCCTTAGTGTAAACTGACACTGTCTGTCAAGGTCCAGCACACTTATACAATACAGTCTGATCACAAAATAGCAAAGGAAGTTTTTGATAGATGAAACACCTAAATATATTCATTTTCTTTAAAAAATAAATCTCTAGATAGGTCATTAAAAACCATACTCTAAAATGGAAACTGACAAACCGAGAGAGGGTAAGTGTGGCTCCATTGTTAAAGCTTATTATAGCTCACACCATTAAAAATGAGAGTTTGATCTGCTGATGAAAATGATGTTTGATTTTACTGTCTCTTCTCACCATCCTTCTTACGTTGACAATTTGTAGTCAAAAAAGAACAAATCACGCAGATAATTTGAATATTGTCTTTTGTCTTCCCTTCTGTCTACCTTTTCTAAATAGATGAATTGACAAGTGATGCCTTGGTTTATATAATCTCAAGAAATCTCTTTTTGCTCTGTTCAATAATATCACTTGACACCTTTCACTAGCTCATTTATGTTAGCATGCAAATTGTTCCTCTACACAGTTTTATATTATATGAATAAGTTATTTAGTATGGAATTTAAACATATAAATAAAATAAAGCAATGAATTAACCTCCACTAGCCTTTAATAAACTATAATAAAACAGGTGTTGTTGCAATATAACCATTTAAATGACATTTTTTAACTGTTTTCTGTTTTTCCTTTCTATGATTTTTGCTACTTGGCATAAAAGTTTGAATACAATCCTATATAATACCTTCTTCTGGAATATAAAATCTAAATATTTCTCTGTGCACATATGTGAAAACATATATTTTATGAAACAAATTTCCTTTTATGGTGTTAGCAAACTAAATTTTAAAATCTAAGCCAGAAAGAAAAACACCAATACAGTATACTAACACATATATATGGAATTTAGAAAGATGGCAATAACGACCCTGTATGCAAGACAGCAAAAAAGACACAGATGTGTATAACGGGCTTTTGGACTCAGAGGGAGAGGGAGAGGGTGGGATGATTTGGGAGAAGGCATTCTAACATGTATACTATCATGTAAGAATTGAATCGCCAGTCTATGTCTGACGCAGGATACAGCATGCTTGGGGCTGGTGCATGGCGATGACCCACAGAGATGTTATGGGGAGGGAGGTGGGAGGGGGGTTCATGTTTGGGAACACATGTAAGAATTAAAGATTTTAAAATTAAAAAAATTAAAAAATAAAAAATAAAAAAATAAAATAAATAAAAGTCATACATCTATGTATTTAACATTTTAAGTTACAATAAATATATGCCACTTATAAAGACCCCACTCCCCCAAAAGGTCAACACAGTTAATATAAGTTACATATAAATTAGATATCAAAAAAATCTGCATTATTATATATTTGTCTTTTATTTTGCTTACTTATCATAATGTTCTGTACCCGGATATTTTCTACTTTAATAATGTTTCCTGATAACTACCTATAGTAACACTTGGATATCTAAATTATGCTATTCCAATAAATTAGTAGCTGAAATTCCAGTACTTTGGCCACCTCATGCGAAGAATTGACTCATTGGAAAAGACTCTGATGCTGGGAAGGATTGGGGGCAGGAAGAGAAGGGGATGACAGAGGATGAGATGGCTGGATGGCATCACTGACTCGATGGACGTGAGTCTGAGTGAACTCTGGGAGTTGGTGACGGACAGGGAGGCCTGGCGTGCTGCGATTCATGGGATCACAAAGAGTCGGACACGATTGAGCAACTGAACTGAACTGAATAAATTAGTGTAATCTAATTATTGATTCACTGTACACCCACAGTTAGACATTTAAATTGTTTCTATTTATCTTTTTCTATTTCATAATAACTCTACAAAACCCATTTCTGAATGATTGTGTGTGTGTGTGTGTGTGCATGTCTATGTATGTATTTAATGACTTTCAGTAACTAGTAAAAATATTATGTCACAGGCTGTTGACTCTTCTTCCCTAATTCAACCTAGAAGTCTCACAGAAGTAAATGTGTATTGATTTGAAGAGCTAAAATAAAGCTCTGAGAAATATATGAGGAAGTGGACAGGGGAGAGTGGTTGTTAAGTCCAAAGGAAGAGCAATGGCAGCTAGGGGCAGAGACAGGTCTGGTGTCAGAGTCAGCAGGAAATAGGATGGCGGAATTTTCAGTGCCCTTTTCTCTGCCATATTTCCTATGTGGATAACTTCCTGCTACACGTCTGAAGAGAATTATCAGGTCAACACAGCCTTTACCAAGTAGCTTACAGATGAGTGAAGAGCAGCTGGTTAACTGAATGTTCCTTCCTCTTCCCCTACTTCCAAACTGCAGCCTGGCAACCATAGTGAAAGAGAAAACTCTTTCAACATAGATCAATGTGTCAGGCAGGGTAACCAAGCTCCCTGAGGAAGAGTCACTTAGTGAGGAGAGAAAAAGAAGTTAGTCAAACCTGGTCTATGGCATTTGGGGAACATTTTCTGGGGGTATGCCTCACCTCCAAACCCATTAAATACTTCACAAGCTAGGGCTTGGCACTGCTACAATTTATCAGTTCAGTTCAATTCAGTTCAGTCGCTCAGTCACATCTGACTCTTTACAACCTCATGAACTGTAGCACACCAGGCTTCCCTGTCCATCACCAACTCCTGGAGCTTACTCAAACTCATGCCAATCCAGTCGAAGATGCCATCCAACCATCTCATTCTCTGTTGTCCCCTTCTCCTCCCACCTTCAATCTTTCATCAGGGTCTATTCCAATGAGTCAGTTCTTCACATTAAATGGCCAAAATATTGGAGTTTCAGCTACTCTTTATAATCCTAGTGAAAAAGACTGATGTTCTCGGGGGAAATAATCTTACAAAATAGTCAGACTTAGAAGAGTACAACCAAAATATAAAAGAAACAACAAAATACTATATACTATATTGGATAAACCAGAATTAATACAGTAGTCAAGGAGTGTTTGAAGATTGCACCTGTGGAGCTACTGATAAGCTGAAGAAGGAATAGTCATGAAGAGGGCACACAGGTATAAGTATTATGATAGTTGAAATAAAGAACCCTATATGAGCTAAGTGAAAACAAGATAAGAGCAGAGGAGTGAGTTTCAGAGCTGGAATATAAAGCTGTAGCAGGCAGTCAGGAAAGGCAAAATTGAAAATATAAATGAAATGTTAATAGATATGGGGATTAGGAGTAGAAGTGGCAAAGTTATAACATACCCAGAATAATAGAAAAAGATTTTTTAAAAAGGGATCAGAGAGAATGTTTGAAAAAAATAATGACGGAATTTCAAATAATTAAAAGATAAAGGATGAATGTCTATTATTGATGAGATACAATGTCAAGCAGAATAGATGGAATAGCCCACATCTAGACAGATTAGAGTATAATACAAGCACACAAAAAATCAGAGAAGACATAATTAGACTGATGGCAAACTTCTCAATAGAGATACTACAGACAAGAAGACTTGGGGGATTATTTGTAAAGTTTCTTAAAAAAAAGTCCTTTGGAGCCATAATATCACACATAGCCAAATTTTACTTTAAATGTAAGGGCTCAACAATGTGAAGCCATGAAAAATTTAAAAGTTTACTGTAAAAACTCTTCTTTTTAAATACCCTTGCAAAAAATCTGCCATAAGATGAGAAAGCATCTACAGGAATGTTATGAGAGACAATAGAAAATATATCAAGTACCACTTGCTCCAAATAAGGTGGCCCATCAAATATACTCAATCTATCCCATAAACAGAACTGCTCTAGCTCAGTATTCCTAAAGATGAAGCTAGAGAAGACAGTTCTCTTTCCTGTCAACCTGATGTAATCACCTTCACCTTGAATGACTCTTGAGTCAGATTAGGATCTCAGAAAACTGAACTATTGACTCCCCTAGGGAATATTGCTACATCCTGTACGTTGGCCGAGCTGACAACTTTCTGTGTTCTCGAGAAACCACAATTGCTTCATCAATAAATGTCTGTGTTTGGATTTCACTTTTTAAAATCCAATCTGATATTCTTTACAATAAGTGATTACTGAAATTTTGAGTTTATTTCTGTCATATTATTTTGCATTTTATTTTAACTATGCTTACTTCTTAAAATTTAAAAGAAAACATTTTCTGTGTGCTGGTTAATTGAGATGAAAGTATTTTATTCTCCCACAACTTTAAGTTAAATGTACTAGTTTTTTAGCAAATATGTAACTCTATGTTCATGACAAGACCCCACTGTTAATCACTATCTTCGTCTTCTTCCCTGCAAAACTCTTGGAAGCCAAGCTTTGATTTCATCCCTGTCTGAAAGTAAAAGTGTCACTCAGTGGTGTCTCACCCTTTGAGATCCCATTGACTGTAGCCCGGCATGCTCCTCGGCCCATGGAATTCTCCATGCAAGAATACTAGAGTGTGCAGTCATTCCCTTCACCAAGGGATTGTCCAGACTCAGGGATCAAACCTGGGTTGCCTGCATTGCAGGCATATTCTTTACCATCTGAACCACCTGTCTGAGGCACTACCTAATCTGTTCCCTTTCAGGTAAGAAGCTGTGGCTGTTCACTTTCTCAGTCTCATCCAACTCTTTGCAACCCCATGGACTGCAGCACACCAGGTTTCCCTGTCCTTCACCATCTCCCAGAGCTTGCTCAAACTCACGTCCATTGAATTGGTGACACCATCCAACCGTCTAGTCCTCTGGATACCTCTAGTCTCCAGCCTTCAATCTTTCCCAGCATCAGAGTTTTTTTCCAATGACTTGGTTCTTCACATCAGGAGACCAAAGTATTAGAGCTTTAGCTTCTGCATCAGTCATTCCAATGAATACTCAGGGTTGATTTCCTTTAGGGTTGACTGGTTTGATCCTCTTGCAGTCCAAGGGACTCTCACGAGTATTTTCCAACACCAGAGTTCAAAAGCATCAATTCTTCAGCAGTCAACCCTCTTTACAGTCTAACTCTCACATCCATATATGACTACTGGAAAAGCCAGAGCTTGGACTATAAAGTCCTTTGTCAGTAAAGCAAAGTTTCATGATATTATACATTCAGCTTACAAATCTTTCAATTGTGAACATTTTATTAAAGTTTTTTTTGCCAATAAAATATATCTAATAACTGGATTTGATTCTTAGGTCTAATATCCCCTAACTTCAAGACCTTAGCTATTCATCTTCTCCAAGACTCTTTCTTCAAATGTTAAAGATAATAATATCTAGCTAGCAGAGACAATATGAGCACCAACTATAACAGTCTACACCATATCTCTGAGGAACATATTGCATATTACTTGGCTCATATCATGTTCTCAATGTGTTATTAAGTAATTATAATTTTATTAGTCCATATTCAACAGCTTCATAGAAAAGTTACTTTATACTGTTCAATTTTTGGAAAATAATGCTAATGAATATATATGGCCTTTAGAATTACACAGCTGATGAGAGGTTATACATTAACTTAATTGTAGTGACTGCTGTTGCTGCTGCTGCTGCTGCTAAGTCACTTCAGTCATGTCTGACTCTGTGCGACCCCACAGATGGCAGCCCACCAGGCTCCTCTGCCTCTAGGGTTCTCCAGGCAAGAATACTGGAGTGGGTTGCCATTTCCTTCTTCGGTAGTGACTGCTGGCCATCTCCTAAGTTTGCATGGAGGATTATCAAGAATAGGAGTCCCATGGAACTAGAATGAACAGAGGTGATCACATATGTATTGGTGATTTACAAATAAGTTACTATCAAATAGGAATAACAAGGCTTCCCTGATGGCTCAATGGTAAAGAATCAGCCTGCAATGCAAGAGGCACAGGAGACACGGGTTTGATCCCTGGGTCAGGAAGATCCCCTGGAGATGGGAATGGCAACACACTCCAGTATTCATGCCTGGAGAATCCCATGGACAGAGAAATCTGGCAGGCAATAGTCCATGTGGTAGCAAAAGAGACACAACTGAAGCAACTAAGCATGCATGCATGGAATGACAATAAACAAAATATAAACCAATACATTCCACTCCAGCCTGCATTCTACACTAGAAAGCCACTTAAGGAAATAAGGCAAATTTTCTTTCTCAAAGGGATCCAGTGACACTTAGAAAAGTCTTCTCCAGTGGGAAAGTTGCTTATCAATATATTACTAATCTACTGAACTAGTTGATATTTAAAGGAATATATTGCTATAAATCTTTCTTAAACACACATGAATCCATACTTGTAAGTATAAAAAATTGAGAACAAATACTTTTAATATTAATACCAAAAGTAATCTACTAAGAATTTGCATTTAGAATATACCTCAGAATGACTTAGCTGAAAATGAACAGCTATATTTTTCTACAAATTGATAAATGTCCATAACTTGAAGAAATGTTAGTCTGATTTATTCACTAGTGATAAATTATTGCAAATATCACATTCTTGATAATCAGTTCAATTACCACTGACCACATCATTTATTGGTGAACCAATATGAAAAAAAATCAAGTAATACGGAAGAAAAGGAGAAAGCCAACAAAGGTATAATGCTGCTGCTGCTGCTGCTGCTGCTGCTTTTGCTTCAGTCGTGTCTGACCCTGTGCGACCCCCTAGACGGCAGCCCACCAGGCTCCCCGGGATTCTCCAGGCAAGAACACTGGAGTGGGTTGCCAGTTCCTTCTCCAATGCATGAAAGTGAAAAGTGAAAGTGAAGTCACTCAGTTGTGTCCAATGTAGTGACCTCATGGACTGCAGCCTTCTAGCCTCCTCCGTTCCATGGGATTTTCCAGGCAAGAGTACTGGATTGGATTGCCATTGCCTTCTCCAAAGGTATAATGACAAAAATATTTAACTATGATTATATCTGCATGAATTAATTTAAAATCAAAATTAGTTGCTTCAAAGAAAAAGCCTCTGTATAAATGTAATAAGATATATTTTTTAGCAGCATTTATTACAAAAACAAGAAATATTACCTTAAATTATGGGGAAAATAAGGAAAAAATTCCCTAAATTTTGCAAATATATTTAAGTATCACCTTGATCAAGTCATGGCAAAGTCTTTTTAAAACAAGGCTTGATGTGATTCAGGAGTTGAAAACCTTTTTTTGTTAAGGGTCAAATAATAAATATTTTTGGTCATAAGGTCACTGGAGTAACTACTCAGTCCTGTAGTAGGAAGAAGGCATGACAATTGTAAATGAATAGGGATGGCTGTGTTTCAATAAAGCTTTGCTTTAAAAAAAGGCAGGCTTAGTATAACTCAAGAGCTGTAGTTTGCTGACCTAGTATATATCTGATTCTTTCTGGAATAAAATGAATAAATAAAGGATAACTAAAGACTTCACTGTCCATTTACTATTCTCTTCTAATGTGGAAAAAGTAAGAACCATTAATTTTTCTGCAAATTTTGCACTTCACATTAGGTGATTATATTATTTAATGGTTGAGGTTATAAAATGAGAGCTATAATTAGGCTCTTTCTCAGTTTTTGAAAGACGTTCTTTTTAGTCATTCATTTCTTTTTCTGTCAGAGGAAGCCACAAATGGAATGGACAATGAGGAAAGAAGCAGTGAATCCTAAAGCTCTGGTAGAAATGGAAGAGAATCCTGAAAGTAAAGGAGTAAAATGTAAATTTATGGACAATAAGATACACAGAGTTGATGATGGACGGGGAAGACTGGCGTGCTGCAGTCCATGGGATCGCAAAGAGTCAGACATGACTGAGCACTAAACTGAACTTAGTGAATGAGAAAGTTACCAGAGAATGAGCTTATAATTTACTATTTCCTCCTTGGAAATAGATAATAGCTGAGATAATAATGTAAATCTAAAAGACTCTCAAGGAAATCATTTTCTGTAGGCCTTTGTCATCAGACAAATGGATGTTCAGATAATTAAAGACAGAGTTAAGAATTCCATAGGGCTTCCCTAGTAGCTCAGATGGTAAAGAATCTGCTTGCAGTGCGGGACACCTAGGTTCCATCTCTGGGTTGGGAAGATCCCCTGGAGAAGGAAATGGCTGCCCATTCCAATATTCTTGCCTGGAGAATCTCATGGACAGAAAAACCTGGTGGGCTATGGTCCATGGGGTCACAAAGAGGAGGACATGACAGAATTTTTATTAAGAATTCCAAAACTCTCTGGAAATTTAACAAGTTTTGAAAGAGAAATGCATTTATAAAATGCACTTAAATATAAACCACAGTGGTTTGAAAGAGTTAATGAGCATCATGTTACTAACACATTATAGGAAAGACAGCTATATTTGACAAGGGTACCAGGGAGAATTGGGCTCCCTAATTGTCAGCTCTCCTTATGCTTTTATTTTTTTTCCACATTTTTTTTTTCTTAAAAGAACATTCCATTGTCGACAGCCATACTTGCCCTCTGCAATGACCCACACTCTGTCTGTGGAGTGTGTTTCTCTCTGAATAACATCCACTTCTTACCCATCACTTTGTCTTTCACTGAATTCTTTCCAGGATGAGATACAAAGAAACTGAACCTCAGTAAGTCCAGACACTAGGGGCTTCTTTGGTGGTTCAGTGGCAAAGAATCTGCCTGCCAATGCAGGAGACTCAGGTTCAATCCTTGATCAGGGAAGATCTCAAATGATGTGGAGCAACTAAGCCCATAGGTCACAACTATTGAGCTTGTGAGCCTGGGAGCCACAACTACTGAGCCCATGTACTGCCACTACTGAAGTCCCCACGCCCTTGAGTTTGTGCTCTGCAAAAAGAGATACCATGCAATGAGAAGCCCGGGCACTGCAGCTAGAGAGTAGCCCCTGCTCACCATAACCAGAAAAAAGCCGGCACAACAATGAAGACCCAGCACAGCTGAAAATAAATGAATAAATAACTTGAAAAAAAAAAACAAACTACCAGCTGTCCTTCATTGTAATATGTTTAAATGTAATATACTTCCTTCAGCATAAGATAACTAGATTAAAATATTTGCTAAGAAATATACTTGTCATATTTTCTCTACTGACTTATACTAACAGACTTCAAGGGAAATTTTTGCTTGAAGTGTCTGAGATGGCTACTTTAAAACAGGAAAACTATCACTGTGGTCAGTGACTGCAGCCATGAAATTACAAGACACTGACTCCTTGGAAGAAAGTAATCACCAACCTAGACAGCATATTACAAAGCAGAGACATTACTTTGCCGATAAAGGTCCGTCTAGTAAAAGCTATAGTTTTCCAGTAGTCATGTATGGATGTGAGAGTTGGACCTTAAAGAAGGCTGAGCACCAAAGAATTAATGCTTTTAAATTGTGGTGCTAGAGAAGACTTTCGAGAATCCCTTGGACATCAAGGAGATTAAACCAGTCAATCCTAAAGGAAATCAACCCTGAGTATTCATTGGAAGGACTGATGCAGAAAGGAAGCTCCAGTACTTTAGTCACCTGATGCAGAAAGCCGATTAACTGGAAGAGGAGATCTAGTGCTGGGAAAGACTGAGGGTAAGAGAAGGGGGCAACAGAGGATAAGATAGTTGGATGGCCTCACTGACTTAATGGACATGAGTTTGAGCAAACTCAGGGAGATAGTGAATGATAGGGAAGCCTGGCATGCTACAGTCCACAGGGTCACAGAGAGTCGGATATGACCTAGCAACTGAACAACAACAACAATTAACACCTCAATACTTATTAAAACTAAGATATTAAAAAAGTAAATATAGAGTATAGGTGACTATGATTGTCTAACAAATGAAGCCATACCTGTTTAAATTTAGATGACTATATAAATGTTCAAATGTAGATGATAAACAGTGATATGATGACAACAGATTTAAAAAGTGCACATGGCCACTTCCCTTGAAGAGAAAAAAATGATGATGCCCTAACAGGTTGGTGAAAAACATGTACAACAGGAGAAAGATTATTCTTTAAAAGTAAGCAGTTGAAAATATAAAATTTTGTTTGCTTCTAAACGATATATACAGATATATGTATAATCATATCTTCTAAAATAAATATACATGGATATTCAATTAACTGCAGTTGCATAGAAAAAAACATTATCTATGCAAATAATCAATAACTTATGTGCATAATAAGAGACTTAGATTCATCTTATGCAAAGTGGTATACTAATATTCAACATACAGGATTAAAGATTTATTTATATTAGTTAATTTGAAGTACTCAATCAGATAAGAATGTCATAGGAGAAATTTTTTTATTGAAGAGAAGAATGGACTAGAAATCTTTTCAATGCTGATTTTGTGATAACCCATTGCATCTGTTGCTGTAAGAAGATTCACCAGTCTGGTCACAACACCAGAGACTCTATTCCCCATTGGTTACAAGACACATTTCTGTGAGCAGAATTCATGGTACTACTATGTCTCAGCCATATGTATGCCTTATGGCAGGACCACCTGTTGTGTGTTCTGGAGCAGAAACTTGAGTCTAACATTTTACTTGATGCTTTACATTTTTTCACATGCACTCAATTTTTCTAGAAAGACAGATTTTTAAAAGTGAAGAAGGAAGTAAAAAAAGTAAAGAAGTAAAAATGTACAGACTTTATGGGCTCTTCAGTAACCACCTGGATGTTTATTGTACTTAGTATATTGACTACAGATAAAGACCACATGTGAAGAATATAATATTGGCAAACAGTATCCCCCAACAAGAAACTGGACAGTTCACTGGTGCTTGAATTTTGCCAAAACATCTTGAACTGCTTTTTCAGACATTCTAAAAACTGGCAAATCTGGAAGACAGTTTGCCAAGTATTAGTCCACATACATATTTCAATGGGACTTTAATCCATAAGATTTTAATTAACATATTTAGAGAATAAAGATATTTCCTAAAAGCTAGTGAATATTCTTTAAAGACTAAAGATCTTTTTCATTAGCTCTTTTTTGTATGAATCAGAAAACTGTGTTTCACCATTTAAGTACAGTTTCTAAAAGGAGTTGCAGTTGAATTTTAGGTGAACTGAGATTTTAGAGAAGGTTCTTGTCTTACCAAACATTTCTAATATTAAAATATTATCAAATGAAAAAGTAAAGTACTTGAAATTTTTGCATTGTGTTGAGAATTATAGGGAATGCATGTGTAGTACTTATAAATGGATAGACAAGAACAAAGGTCATGAAACATATACTAAAAACTTGTAGTACTGGGATCTCATGGTGTAGTTTTTGAATTCTCTGTGTCAGTATTACTTGTGTTTATTTAAAATGCAAGTTCCTTGAGAATTTTCTCTGAGATTGGGATTCTCATGTATATTGATATTTGATAACACGTATGCCAATTAGTATAGTGCAGATAAAATATTCTAGAAAGTCAGAAGTAGGTTAAATGCTCAAAAATGAAAATAATTTGGAAGATTTTGTGGATGAGCCAGAACTGGGAATAACCAGCAAAAGATAGTTCTGGATATACAGAAAAAAAGAAAGATAACATTTTTAGATTTAACCAAAACCATGAGCTCTAATATGGAGTTAAGATTCACTAACTAGTGATAAATGTGAGATCAGCCTAAGCAGAGTAGAGAATTCATGTTAGAAATAGCAAGAAATCATACCAAAAAAAGCCAAGTTCTAAAGGGAGATCAGTGCCATGCAGAAGAGCTTAGATCATAAATTACATAACAGAGGCCAGAATGATAAAATGGTGTCAAGGAAAATTAGTCCCATAGCTCTATGTAGGATGGCTTGAGGACAGAAACCTCACTTTTAGGGACACAGTTGAGATGATGTTTCAGTAATTCAGGTAGAGGATGATAATGACCTTGAACGGGAACGATCAGCTACTTAATTTGTGGGTTTTACCTTGTTCAAAACATAAGTAATTTCAAGATGGTGAGCACTGAAATCTTTCTAAATGTGAATTTTTTCTAAGAGTGGGACCCTGAGCATCCACACAAGGCACACACTCAGGAAGCAGTCTCTGTAAATGAGTACAATATACTATTTCCACAAAATGGAGCCCCTGTGAGCCAAATCAGCTTTCCAATATGTTTTGTTTGTGAAAAACATTGACTTTTTAATGTGACTAAGCTATAGACTTTTCTTTTACATGGACAATATTACTCAATTTCTTTGGTTATGGGGGCACTTGGGTGTGCAGTCTGAGGATAGTGGCAATTAGTTGGAACTGTAAAGAAGAGGAAAATCAAGAGTTATTTTTGAAGGACATATTTTAAAAGACATAATACTAGATATAGGAGGTTGAGAAAAAGGAACTGGGAACATCAATGTACAGTTTTCTAGTCTGAGTGGTTTGACAAAAAGTTTATTTGGCAAGAAAAAGAGCAAATTGCTTCTATTCATTTTAGATTTGAAGCCAGAAACATTCATTGAAACAATTCTTGTAGTTTAAGTGGAGCCATGAGACCAAGGGCTGATAAGAGAGATTTTATATGTAGATATGATAATGATGTCTAAAAAGATGAGGTTGAGGTAAGAAAGATGAATAATTTTTTTCCTGTCAAAATTGAAAAACCAAATGCTTTAATTCAAAAGGTGAATTCATACACAATTCATACAGAGGAGAGAACTTGGAAGCAAGGCCATGATTGAGCTAGCATGTGGAGGATGTGAAAGTTGTCTTGGCATCCTCCTGTATCTTATGTCTGGATGCCTGTCCTCTCTCTGGTGCCAGGTAACACTGCTCTCTATTGTATCCCTCTACTTAAAATGTGCACACACATACACACACACATGCAAACATTCCTCACTCTGACTGCCACCTCATTTCTGTAGATCCTTGCTGAGGCATTAACTACCAAAACTAAACCCTGAAGTGTTAAGCTGGAAAAGGATTGGTGTATGCACTTTCTCATCTTACATTTTGACAAAGGTCTAAAAATCCAGCATCCATTATCTGAATCCAAGGAATGGAACTTTAATATTGCAAGTATTAATAGAGGGCATGAATCCTCCCCCAGATAACCTCACAGAAGGGTAATTTTTTTTTGTTCACAAGCCCGGTAAAGCCTGCAAGTGTTAATAGCCACATACCTACCACTGTGATGTTTATCATCTTAAACCCGTAACCTGAAAGCACAAGTTATGTACATTAGAGAAGAAATCATTTGTGTTCATTCAATAGCATTGCTCAAGTGATTCTATGTTCCAGATAATGCAATACTTCCCAGGCTCTCCAACAACAATTAAGAGACATGAACTTGTGTCCTATTAGAGAAGATAACGGAGAAGGCAATGGCCTCCCACTCCAGTACTCTTGCCTGGAAAATCCCACGGACGGAGGAGCCTGGTAGGCTACAGTCCATGGGGTCGCTAAGAGTCAGACATGACTGAGCGACTTCACTTTTTCTTTTCACCTTCATGCATTGGAGAAGGAAATGGCAACCCACTCCAGTGTTCTTGCCTGGAGAATCCCAGGGACGGGGGAGCCTGGTGGGCTCCCGTCTACGGGGTCACACAGAGTCGGACACGACTAAAGCAACTTAGCAGCAGCAGCAGCAGCAGAGGAGATAAAAGATCAACTTGATATGCTGACAGGATATTCAGTGGCCGCTGTGGGACATTAAGGAGGGACACCTCCAAGGAGGAGATGGAGATGAGGGGCAAGGACCAGTCAGAATGGGCTTCTAATAGAAGGCAAGGTTCAAATTCATGTAATGTCAAGATTTCTATTCTGGAATTACCAATGTATAGTTCCAAGACTACTCACTCAAATCATCAAGGCAAAATAAAAAAGCACTAAGGACAAACACTGCAGGTCTTCGATCTCCTGATTGCCTTTCTTTCTGCCCTTGACTCCCTCTTACCTAACGAAGACTATGCTATTCTTTCCTTGGTTCGTTTCTTTGGGAAATGGCTCCCTTAAATTATTTTACATGCTGGTGTCTTCCTTTCAGACAAATTCCCATTGTTTGCGCATTCTAACAAATCTACCACCTTATTTCTGATATCCCAGTGTACTGGGAATTTAAGACTTTTGTATTTCTTGAATTTAATGTAAGTAATATTACTATTAATATTAATTAACATTTCATGAACCTAAAGGTAAAGATTTATGTATGCATGTGTTCTCACTCATATCTGACTCTTTACAGAGGAGTAGCCCAGGCTGCCACCCACCAGGCTCCTCTGTCCATGGAATTTTCCAGGCAAGAATACTAGAGTGGATTGCCATTTCTTTCTCCACAGGATCTTCCTGACCCAGGGATTCAAAATGCATCTTTTGTGTCTCCTGCATTGGCAGGCAGATTTTGAACCACCAGAGAAGTCCAACATTCTTTCTAAGTAAGATATAGTCTTTAGTCTTAAAGTGAGACTGGTTCAGCTTTATTGATATTTCATCTAAGTTTTTAACTTAGGGCAAGTTATTCAATCAGTTTTGAATCATTGAAAGAGTTAACACTTCTTGTGGGGTCACTCTATGCAAGGAACTGTTCTAAGCACATGGTGGGTATTGTCTAACTTGATACTTGCAACAATCCTCTGAGGTTATCTCATTTATGTTCATTTTACAGAAGAAGAAATCGAGGCATAACTAAGCTAAATCACTTGCTATTTGTAAATATAGTAAATGTACAAGCTACCTTTGAGCTCTGACAATTGGATTCCAGAGAACATGCCCATAATCACTACATTACAGAGAGGGTAATGCCTCCATGACACAGAGGGTCCAAATCATTCACAGGACAGAGAAACTATTTCTTAAGAAAGGATATATGAATCAGCTAAAGACCTTGGGCTCTTTTTCGTTCAGAATGAATTAACTGCTAAAATATATTCAGTATAATATTTATAACATATTCTCAGTCACTTCTAAAATGTGAACATTACATATCAATCAAGTATGTAACTTTAAAATATAAATTTTTATAAAGACAAATTATCACAGATATTTTAGTGATATTTCTGAGGTAGAATATTATAAATTTAACCTTGATGACATTTTTTTTTGCCAGAACAAAAATAACGTAAAGCTACAGTCCTATGTGTCAAGTTATTAATGACAATTATTTCTTACTGGTAATTAAAACGTTAAATCACAGGAAAGATAAAAGGTGTTCATATGACATCAGTTTAAAAATCATGAATGTGGTACAAAAATAAAAACAGTCTCAGGAGCATTTGGAGGGGTTTATATAAATACTAAATTTTAAGGAAAATTACTGTATACCTTTGAAGAAAAAGAAATATCAGTAGACCCTCACATTCAGACCATAGGCAAAAAATAATTTTTAAAATTATTTTTAAACAATGATTAAATATTTACTCTAACACAGTATGGCATGAGAAATATATTTTTAGAAGAGTCTAGCCATAAAAAAATCTCCCATCATCCCAGACAATCAATTACACTAAAAATAAAGTTATGACTTTTATATATCTGCTTAGGCATCTCTCTTTCACATAATAACCTTTTTGGGCAATACTTAGTCGCTCAGTCCTGTCTGATTCTTTGCGACTCCATGGACTTTAGCCACAGAGCTCCTCTGTCCAAGGGGATTCTCCAGGCAAGAATACTGGAGTGGGTTGCCATGCTTTCTTCCAGGGGATCTTCCAACACAGGGATTCAACACAGGTCTCCTGCATTGCAGGTGGATTCTTTTCTGTCTGAGCCACGGGCAAAGCCCAACATCTTTTTACTCAAGGCTATTTTTTGAGATTAGGGCTTCCCAGGTGGCATTAGTGATTTAAAAAAAAAACACACCTGACAACGCAGGGGACCTATGAGATGTGGGTTCCATGCTTGGGTCAGGAAGATCCCCTGAAGGAGGGCATGGCAACCTACTCCAGTATTTTTGCCAGGAGAATCCCATGGACAGAAGAGCTGGTGAGCTACCGTCCATAGTGTTGCAGAGAGAAGGACTGAAGTGACTTAGCATGTACACAGCATTTTTAGATGTAGTTTTAAAATGACCGGACCGATATTCACTGAAGTAGCATTCAAATGCAGAAACTTTTATCACAAATATTGAGTCTAAAATTCATATGTTGAAACTCTAATATGCTGGCATTTGGAAGGGGGGGCTTTGAAGGTAATTAGGTTTAGTTGAGGTCATGAGAGTGGAGTTCCATGATAAGACTCAGTCCTTATAAGGAGGGACCCAGTCACCTCTTGACCTCTGTCCTCTATGTGAAGACAACCATCTGCAAGCCAGGAAGAGGGCCTTCTCATAACCCTACCATGCTGGCTCACTAATCTCAGATTTCCAGCCTCCAGAACTGTGAGAAAAAGGTTGGTTCAGCCAGACATCCAGTCTCTGGTATTTTGTTAGAGCAGCCTGATCAAACTACAACAATTTACATATTAGATTTACCTCAGTACTCCTTGAAAGAAGATAAGATACTGTTTAAAATTTTATTTCTATTGAAGTATGGTTGCTTTACACCATCATATTAGTTTCAGGTGTACAGCACAGTGATTCAGAAAAAAAAAATATATATATATATATCTTTTCAGATTATTTTCCCTTATAGGATAGATTATTATAAAATACTGAGTGTAGTTCAATATTTTGAACTATACTGCATATATTCATCATGCAATATTTCACCTACTGTGCTCTACTGTAGGTGAAAGAAGATAATATCATTTTCTTTCTTTATTTCTATTTTCCAAATCTTTAAGATGGAGACAATAAAAATCTCCCAATGAGGATTTGGTATGAGAATTTGAAAAATGAATGCATGTAAACTGTTAAGAACTATACCTAGAACAAAGTACGTAATAATTATACGACTAGGCTCTAATACAAGAAAGAAAGCATGAAATGGAGTAATTATACACGTTAGGGTTTCTGTTTTATTTTTAGTTCTGCTTTTGCCAAAAGCAACTAAAAAACAGGCACATTAAAACACTATTTTCCATGACCAAGGAATTCCCGGAAATAAAGTCCAAAATGATTTTGTTAAGCTATGTTGTATTGGTAGACTTTCAACTTTATGTTCACACCTTCATTTATAAGTAGTTTTGAATATTTATTATTTATCTTAGATTATGAACTCCCAGAGGTCAGAGCGTTTAACCTAAGTGGCTTTACACAGGACTATGAATATACTCATGAATATGTAGTGTTTAAATACTAGCTTGAGAGCAAACACGTCTCCATTTCCTACATATCACAAGGAAGAAAGATATAATCTATAAGACCTACTTTTACAGTATTGAATTATACTGACCTGTAAGACAAATAGCAGGAAGAGGGACTAAATGAGAGTGCCTATAAACCAGAAAGATTTCTTTTATTCAGAAGATGAACTTTCCATCAAAAGGCATTCTGGAATTTCAAGGTCGTTGCACATAGTTATGGCAAGTTTTATAAAGTATTAAAACATGTGAAGAGCACATCTTACATCCTAGAATCCCAGGGACGGGGGAGCCCGGTGGGCTGCCGTCTATGGGGTTGCACAGAGTTGGACATGACTGAAGTGACTTAGCAGCAGCAGCAGCATATAACCACTATTGATTTGGCCAGAGAAAAGAGCAGCAGAGAAAAGATCCACTGGTATGCTTTACAGTTGATTTTTCAAACTGTTTCTAAGAGTCATTTTAAACAAAACTTGACTGGAAATGTGACTAAATGAAGTCAAAGCTTGAAATGCTTTAAACCTTTTTTGTTTTGATTTTTTTTTACCCAATACTTAAAAAAAATATTAAGGTGCAATTTATATGCAGTAAAATGCACAGATTTTTAGCTTACAGTGTGATAAATTGTGAAATGCGTATACCCATGTAACCATCCCTCCAGTCACTATAAATTTCTATCAGTCCTCCTTTGATGCCAGTTACAATCCCCCTTCCACCTGTCCCAGATAGCTACTTTCTGATATCTATTACATACATACATTAGTTTTACATACTGTAGAATTTCCTAAAAATGAAAATCAACAAATTGCACAGTTTTATGTATGTATTCACAGATTATTTGAGGAACTCACCACTAGTATGGAGAATACGGTAGCTTATTCTTCTTTATTGTTAAGTAGTATTCCATTTTATAAATATATGATAATTTGTTGATTAATTTTTCTATGTATCTGAAGGTTTTTTTCAGTATTAGGTTCTTATGAATGAAGGGATAATAAGCATTTACAGTGTGGGCGAATGTCAATTTTTCTTGATTAAATATCAGTGGAATGTTATGTCACAAGATACCTATTTTTTTTCTTTTTCTTTTTACAATACAAAAATCAAGCCATTTTACAAAATCACTGAATGATAAACTTCTATTAGGAACATTGGAGAAGGAAATGGCAACCCATTCCATTGTTCTTGCCTAGAGAATGCCATGGACAGAGGAGCCGGGTGGGCTACCATACCTGAGGTTGCACAGGGTTGGACACGACTGAAGCGACTTAGCATGCATGCATTAGGAACAAGTGAGAGTTTTTGGTGTTTCACATCCTCCCAACACTTAGTATTTTCAGCTTTTTAATTATAGTTACTGTAGTTGGCAAACTTACACAGTGTATTAAAAAACAGAGACAACAGTTTCCCGAGAAAGGTCCATATAGCCAAAGCTATGGTTTTTCAAATAATTGTGCTGAGTGCTGAAGAATTTATGCTTTCGAATTGTGATGCTGAGAAGATTCTTGAGAATCCTTTGGACAGCAAGGAGATCAAACCAATCAATCCCAAAGGAAATCAAACCTGAATATTCATTGGAAGGACTGATGCTGGAGCTGAAGCTCCAATACTTTGGCCACCTGATGCAAAGAGGTGATTCATTGGAAAAGACCCCAGTGCTGGGAAAGATTGAAGGCAGAAGGAGAAGGGGACAATAGAAGACAAGATGGTTTGATGGCATCACCAACTCAATCAACATGAGTTTGAGCAAAACTCTGGGAGATGGTGAAGGACAGGTAAGCTGGCGTGCTGCATCTCATGGGGTCAAAAAGAGTCGAACACAACTTAGTGACTGAGCAATAACAAATATGTTTTTAGGGCTTCCCTGGTGGCTCAGACGGTAAGGAATCCACCTGTAATACAGGAGACCCAAGCTTGATCCCTGGGTCAGGAAGATCCTCTGGAGAAGGGAATGGCAACCCACTCCAGTATTCTTGCCTGGAGAATTCCACTGGACAGAGGAACCTGGTGGGCTACAGTCCATGAGGTCACAAAGAGTTGGAAACGACTGAGTGACTGAAAAATATGTTTTTATCTTCCCTGTATAAGCTTTAAAAGCAAGTTACTCCTAAGGACACATTAAGAATCAAATCATTGTTTATCTCATACTCTGTGAAAAAAAAAGTTAAAGCAATTTGAAGAAGATTTAATAAGATTTCAACATTAATTACCTTGAACATAGACTCTAAGACTGTGTGTATGTGTGTTCATAACTTAAAAGTTGTATCTTATACAATTTTCTGATAAATGGCATGGCTGTGCCTATGTTTTTATTTCACATGTATTAATAACTCACCTGTATCAATGCTCATCTAAAAATAAGAAAATGCTTCCCCAAACAGAATATAATTTACATCATAACCAAGAGAAAATATGATGAGGGGAAAGCTATTGTTCATACATCTCACAGATTTTAATGTTTTTTGTACAGAGTCGTGTAGATTAATCTCACTAGAATCTTGAGTCACATATATCCATCAAATTAGTCCATGTGATAGCACAAAGCATTTTCCCCCTTATTCCATGATTTCTCAAATCAAGAGGTGAACTGAATAAATCTATAATGTTTCCAGCTGGTTTGTCCATTATTCAACCTGAGAAAATGTACTGGATGAGAAACCAAGTATTCCACATACCATGTCAGTGAAGTCTTCTTTGATGTTGCTGTTAGGGTAAGCACACTGATTGAAACTACCCACCATAGTAACTATTTGTGTGAGTTATTTTATGACAGGAGGTCCTGGTAAGGAACACAAAACTAACAAGCCACCACCAACCAGAAGAATTTGGGAAAGATCAAAAGGAGACACCATGTGTCCCACCACCTCCCAGAATCCTTCTCGCTGGCATCTATCTTGGCTGAACAGCGCGTGCACCACCAGGAAGGACCCTGAGTCAGAAAGATTGGCCAGAGACAAGCCAGAAACTAATCCCATCACTATAAAACCCATAACTGTGAACCACGTGGCCGAGTAGTTCTAGTTTCCCTTACCCTCCTGCTCTCCACACAGGTGCCCCTTCCCAATAAAGTCTCTTGCTTTGTCAATACATATGCCTCCTAGGACAATTCATTTCTGAGCCATAGACAAGAGATCACTTTTAAGCCCTGGAAGGGGTCCGCTTCCTGCATCATTACCAGTTGTTTGACTTTCTCTGTTGTGCCTGAAAACATCTATCATGCTATCTAATTGCAATTAATTGTTTACACGTCTGTGGTCCCTCACTAAACTATGAGACTGCTTTTGTTTACCAAAGCTCAGCACTAACAGATATGTACTAAGCATGTATTAAGTAAAAATTCTGTTGAATGAAGAATACATGAACTAAAAATAATTATAGTATTAATTGTAACAGGTATAATTTACATTTATATAAATAGCTCTAACTATTTGCCAGGTGCATGGTAATATGGATTATTTTGCTTTTTTTTTTACAAAGATCTTATGATGTAGATATTATCATTACACATTTGACAGATAAAAGTAGCAAGACTTGAAATGTTTAGTAAATGGCAGTACAGGGATTTGAACAGAAGCCTTTCTATTTTCAGAGCCTGAGAGTTAGGATAGTGTGATGGCTAAGAGCCTAGTAGCTTTCTGGGCCACATAACCTAGGTTGGAGCCCCAGCCCTGCCACTTCTCACTGCCTAGCCTTGGGCAATTTATGGAATAGCAATAAGATTCTATATTTCAATATTTCTGTGCCTTAGTTTCCCACCTACAAATTGGAGACTGTAACAATTAGCCATTCATGAGAAGGTGCTGAATTATAATTGATTTATTATATCCAAAGCACTTAGAACCAAGCCTGAACCATGCTATTAATAAGCACCAAGTAAGAGTGAGCATTTTTATTACTATCAGTTCAGTTCAGTTCAGTCGCTCAGTCGTGTCCGACTTTTTGCTTTATTACTATAGATTACATTATATATTTAGCATTTAAATTTCTATTGCCTAATTTACCACCTTGTTTTCAGTTCTTGAATACACTGCAAACCTGCTCAATGTTCTTTACGGTCATACTGGTACAATGTTTACATGGGCCCTCATCACTGTTTCTTGAGAAGATCAAATCCCTCTAATACAAAGCTCAGGTTAAAATTGGTCAAGCCCCTGCAGGTGTAACGTGTACTACCCAAACAGAAAAGATGAATGGACAGACAAGGTGGCTGAGTATTTCTAGTTGGAAACAGAATCAAAGGAGTGAATGGGCTGGGGCATCATATGTCATGCTATTACAAGGCCAATTTGCTAGTCTACTATATTTGGTGGAATATTGGGTTTTGAGCAAAGAAAGGAAATGGTAAGTAACATTAGCTAATTCTCTGCAAGCATTCTCTGTATTAGGTTTAAAGCAGATTTAAATAATAATAGGATGTAAAAAAGGAAATAGAGCTACATTTCAATGACATTGAATAGCAGCTCTGTTTTTGGAAGGTCGTTTTATCTTTCAGTGGTGCCAGGTGTGAGATATAAGGAAGGCATACCTGAAGGCCATTGCAAGAAACAATAGAAATTCTTAAACAGAGGGACTTCACGAACACTAGAATTAAGCAGGATGATTTGTTGCCTTTCAGTATACAATATCCATTCGTTAACTATGAGCAAGAATTAGTTCCAAGAGTAATTAGTGCAAGAACTCCCACTAATCTTGATCTGCTATGCCCTGCAATTTGCTCTTAATATTAAATAAAATATTAAAACGTGTGACTGTTTTTATATCATCAGCCTTAAAAAACCTCACTAAGTTATTTTAATCAATATACTTGTTTTAAGTAAAAGCCATTTAATCTCCTGACTTATACATTAACCTTCCATTAAGTATTAGTGAAGAAGTTAAATGTACCTTAGTCAATAATGGTAATGGGGGGACTGTTGTATTACCTATGGAGAAATGCGTATTCATATTATGTTAAAGTGGCTGTCCTTAACGATTAGCCATTATGTGTCAGGAAAGTGATAATGAATTTGAAATATTCCATGAGAAAATGAATTATAATGTTGAAACTGAGTTCTCTGCACTGTAATAATTTTGAAATGAGGTCATCTGCTTCTTCTGGTCAGTGCCTTTTAAGGCAATGATATTGAAGTGATGAAGCCACCCTGGGTGACATTTTGACCTCACCTTGCAGTCTCACTTCTTGGTGGATAATAAATGAGGCTGCTAATTGAAGCTGAGATGTATGAATCTATTGTATGGTAGTGTTTTAACAAGTACTCATTTTGTGTAAATAATGTGCCAATATCTGTAACATGCTTACAGTAATGTAGAATTTGTTCAGCTTCCAAACCATATTACATACTTCTTTTATCTCTTTAAGGAAATGTGTACTCTAAATAGCGTTTTCCCAGATATCTTCTTCCAGTGTTGCGATTAAAATGAAGATGTTTATACATCATCATTTTCTATGTCCACAAAATTTTGTCCATGTTCATATTAATTGACATACCAATTATGATCCCATGACTTAAGAAAAACAACTAGACGTTTGGAGGTGTCACAAATCAGTTTAAATAAATGGTTTATTGTTCTTGTCTTTGCCACCTGTAGATGTCCTTGCAGTACCTTAGGAAAGAGGATAGTTAATATTTTGAGTATATATGTTCCATATAATTTTAGTTTTTTAAGGAAGATTTGTAAACTCTAAATAGCCATAAAAATATTTATACTTTCTGGAGGCAAGAATAGCCCTTTGATTTATTGCCATTAAGAAAAAAAAATAGATAGTAATGTCTAACCTGATCATTAATGAAATATTTTAAATCCTACGGTGCTATTTTTTGCCCAATAAGCAGTTTGTCTAAAGCTATCTGAAGGCTAATATTAACACAATACTGGCTCTATTTTTCATGCTAATTGTTTCAGAACTCTGTTCCTTCCCCTGGTAAAGTATCATATCCATGTTTTCATATCATCAGTTAAATAAAAGTCATTACATTTCGATTTATATAAATGTTTGAATCACTTATTTATTATATAACAAGCATAACTCCAAAATTATTTTAATTTATTAGTTTATTAATTATTTTACTTTATAAACATCTTGCTAACAAAGAGAGAATTTATTCTGGACACCCCTAGTTCATAACCATCACTATATAAGTTTTATTTTGTTTCAAGTTGAACTACATCATTTTTTATTTAAATATACTCATCTATAAAATATCCCAGAAAACTCTTGGAATTTCACACTTGGTTTTATCTATAAAAAGGAAATAATAAAGACAACAAGGACCTGAAATTTGTATACATACTATTCATAAAAGTGTTTATTTTATAGAATCACTCTGTATTACTTCACTGAACTGGTAAGAGCCACACTTATTGAGTGCTAATCACACTGCAGAAAAAATTTTAATCACTTTCCATGTTTCAGTTCATTGTAGCCTCATAGTGTTCCTATCCATGTCTACCTCCTCCTCTCCTGTGCTGTGTGCTGTGCTAAGTTGCTTCAGTTGTGTCTGACTCTTTGTGACCCTATGGATACTAGCCTGCCAGGCTCCTCTGGTCCGTGGGATTCTCCAAGCAAGAATACTGGAGTGGGTTGCCCTTTCCTCCTCCAGGGGATCTTCCCTGCCCATGGATCAAACCTGTATCACTTTCATCTCCTGCATTAGCAGGCAGGTTCTTTATCCCTAGCACCACCTGGAAAGCCCAGCTTCCTCTCTTACAAATGTGGAAATGGAGTCAAAGGGAAGTTAAGTAAGTTGCCCCTCAAAGATGCGTAGTGGTTTGACCAGAATTTGGAGCTGGACAATTGACTCAAGTCTACACTTTAACAATACTATGTACTCCCTTGATGTATTGTAGTACAATATTAAGAAGAAAGGACTTATGATATCAAAGATTCTTCTTTAACCTCTAGTTTTCTTGTTACTGAAGGACACATTTGATAGGAAACAAAATTATAGAAATAGAGAATCTTTGCACATAAATTCTTACAGAGTCATCTTGCCCCACAAAATGGGGTAAGAAAAGCAGATAGCTCATTGTGGAACATAAAGTTTTTAATCACAGAGTTTTATTCAACATAATTTACCATTTTAAATCTTGAGAAAAATCAAACTGATGAAAAGTTGTCTTTACTGCATTCATTCATAAGGATTCTCTGTGAATAACCAGATAGCAGAAAATAAGATCACGTGGGCAAAGTCAGGGTACATATTCAGAGACTAAAATTCAAACCTCATTCTGACTTGATAGGGAACAAGTAATCAGTTACTGCCTAAGAAACAATGGAGGTAGACTGCCCCAAAAGATGGCAGCCTGTTTGAGTGAAAAGGTCAGCTCTCTAACTCTTTGGCAGCACTTGGGGAAGGATGACAGAAACAAAAGACAAAACATTGTCCTCCCGTGATGCATCTGCACCTGGAATAAGTGGACACATCCCAGGGAAAAGTAAATAATATGACCGATGAATGGAGACCCATTCTTGAAAGGATAGGTTTATCACATGAGGACTCTAAAGTGTGGAAAAGGCAGAGACAGACAGATTATCACTAGAACCTATAACATTATGAAAGGCGGTCTAGTGTGACTTGCATAGCTTTTCCTGTGCAAAACGGAAAGTGAAAAGTAGTGACCTATAGGGATGGGATGGGGAGTGGGTGATAGAGAGGTTCAAGAGGGAGGGGATACATGTATACATAGCTGATTCACTTCATTATACAGCAGAAACTAACACAACACTGCAACGCAGCTAGATCCCAGTTTAAGAAAAAAGAGAGGCATATATCAGCTCAAAACAGTTGGAGAACAGTTTAAATTGAAGAGGCAGATAGATGCAACTCATCTTATGAAATAATGAGGAAAATTTACATGGATTTAATGACAGCTGTTAACAGAAATAAGGAGAATTTTGAAGGCAGGAAGAGAGGGGGATGACAGAGGATGAGATGGTTAGATGGCATCACCAATGGACAGGAGTTTGAGCAAACTCTGGGAGATGGTGAAGGACAGGGAAACCTGGCATGCTGCAGTCCATGGGATCACAAAGAGCTGGACCCGACTGAGTGACTGAACAACAAAGGAACATTTGTAGTAATATAATTTTAATTTTTTACATGATCATGAATATCCAGCTTTCTACAAATCAGCTGTTATTACTTTCAGAAACAGAATATCAGGTTAAATGGGCCATGTCCATCCACAGTTCTGTGAGTTCAACCCCAGGAATTCTATTAGTGTTTACTCAAATTAAGAGTCGCTTTGATAAGGTGAACTACATATATGTAAAACATGATAAAATTATTAAATGATGGTGATAGAAAGAGAAATAGATAATAATAGATAATTATAAATGACAAAAGTGACCTTTCAATTAAGGAATATGCATCTTTTCTATGAGTAATTAATTTGTATCTTTATTTCCAACATGAACAAATTTATATGTATTTATGTATAATTGATTATCATCAATTGTAAAGCTTTGGAAAATCATGTAGTTTTCCTTTTTTATTTCTCCTAATGAATATTTTGTTGATAACATATGCTAGCAAATTCTTCTAGCTACTTCCTGGTTGTAAGGTAAGTACTTTTGCAGGCTATATTGATTTTCTTTCAGGTCACTAGGGTACTATTTAACAAATGGAAATTCATTCCATAATATTCTAAATGGATTTAAGTATCATACATTTGATGATGATTTAAAAGTGTGAAAAGAATAGTATCAGGTGACATACATATATATATCCATTAACATTCATACCATAAGAAGTATATTTGTTAATCAAAGCAAGATTCTACATAAAAGTATATCAGGCATACTCTTTGTATTGTCTGTGTAGATCATTAATCTTGACACATAGTCTCCCTCTTAATAGCAGTTGGTGTGAAGTTTCATAGCACAATACTATTGAAATGATGATAAGGCTATTTGTGAAACCTGCTTTCATTCATATCCTTTATCATTTCTTTCACTGCTGTTCTCCCTTTTCAGTATGCTCTCTGAGCCCAAATTTTTTTTTTTGAAAAATATTAAATATACATGTTTATTTAAATATAAATATAATTTAAATATAATTGTTTGCTAATCTAATTAAGGCATGTCTTAAGTCATCAACATTATATACTACTTTTATTATGCCTAGGTTTATTTTTTATTTATTTATTTATTTATTTTCTGCATGACATGCTACCTTTATTTTTATTTTTTTTAATTTATTTTTATTTATTTATTTTTTTAATTTTAAAATCTTTAATTCTTCCAAATTTAATTTTAAAAATAATATTTCATTGATCATCATCATCTTCTCAGACTACCCCTACCCCTTCCTTGATTAGCTTGTCCTGAGGACCTTTCCCCGTCTTAGAGTTAGGGTCTTTCTCATTTCTCACCAGGGCAACTCATCGTTTACGCTTCTTCTTTTATATAAAAAGTCTTGGACTTCCCTGGCAGTTCAGTGGCTAAGAATTTGTGCTTCACTGCAGGGGGCACAAGTTTGATCCCTGGTCAGAGAAGATCCTGCACCATGCCGTGTGGTCAAAAAATCCTTCTCTTTTGTTTCACTATTAACTCCTCTGTGATACTCCCAGCTACTTACCTTCATTTATAGAGAGTAAACATGTACTCTAGTCTCTGCTTCATTGCAAAGCCTAGCAATGTGTGAGAACCGTTGCTAAAAAGGGTACTCCAGCTGTAAGAGGGAAGAGTTTGGGGCTGGCTTCATGAAATAGAAGCAGCTAAATCAGTAAACTCAAGGAACATTTTTTAGAAGGATATAGAACTTTCAAGTACCTGTTAGCATTCCTTCTGACATTATCTAATAGAAAGTTTTAGGGAATAAATCATATGGGCTTCCCTGGTGGCTCAGTGGTAAAGAATCTGTCTGCCAATGCTGTAGACATGGTTTTGCTCCCTAGGTCATGAGGATCCCCTGGAGAAGAAAATGGCAACCCACTCCAGCATTCTTGCCTGAGAAATCCCATGGACAGAGGATCCTGGTGGGCTCCAGTCCTTGCAGTCACAAAAGAGTTGGACATGACTTAGTTACTAAGCAACAACAACAATAAATCATATGATGTTTTATTCATTGATTTGGTATGTTTATTTTGGCATTACTGCTTGAAGACAAGCCATAGTACCTAGGAATGCAAGACCGAGATTGAGCAAGTGCCCTTCATCTGGTGCTGAATTGTCTGAACCAGCTATCAGGCTACTAACTCCGCTGCTCTCCCTGCTTGGCCATCACTGGACAGTGCTCCTCCCCACCTTCTACTGTCCTTCATCCTGGCTTGACTTCACCTTAAGTTTTGCAACTTTCCGGACACCAGGAGCCTTCCTTCCCCTAAATCCCACTTTCATCATAGCATTACTTATTGATTTCCTTCACTTTTGTTTCCCTTTGGAAATCTTCTGATCTAATACCAGTTTCTAACTGCTATGTCCCATCTTTCTTGGTCTCCAACACTCTTACTCCCAAAGTACCATTTTCTATGCCCATCTCTATCACTTTACCAGTTTTCCTTTCTTAGCAACCCTACCCCATAGTCCTTCAAAGACAAGCACCTCTATGCTCAGTATCCTGGTCTTCGTATTCTCCAGCTGTTTCATCATACAAAGCTTCAAATTTGGGTCAATTACTCCATTAACTTTTCTATTTTCATACTCCAGCTGCCTGCAGGTAGAGAAAATAGAATTTTAATTGAGGAAATGTTTTCCAATTGCTCACAATGTGCCTAATATAAAACAGGAAAAAAGATGTCCCCTACCCTAAAGACATTTGCAATTCCCTAGACATGTAATCTTAGCTGAACTTGAGCATTATTTTATACTCCCCTTTTAAATCAGTATTAATCTCTCTCTTCCATTCCTCACAGAAACATCACCTTTCTTTAAGCCATCAAGATCTTCCATCAAAAGACCTTTCACCTTTCTTCACTGAGAAAATTAAGGACAGCAGACATGAATATATTCAAGGTTTTCTGCATCTTTTGTTCAAGGTTAATTCTTTCCCGGTATGCTTCAAATGTCACCTTCTGTACTTCACCTATACCATCAGCCTTTACTCAGTCAGATATTTCTTACCTCTGTCTTCAACTTCTTTCTTGATACAGACTTTTTCTCATCAGAATATAATTATATTTGTAAATTTCACACAAAAAGAATCCATTTTGTGGCAAAGGTTAACTGAGTGTGTAATACACGCCAGGCTCTGGAATAAGTCCTTTACATACATTATTTCATTTCATCCTCACAATACCTCAGAGAGGTATAATATTATTGTCACTTTATAGATCCTAAAGAGGCTCACGAAGTAGTAAAACTTAAAACTGAGCACAGATATTTTGTTAAAAAGCCCAAGATTCTTACCATTTTGTATTTATTTACTCTTTTCTCTCTTTGATGATTTTATCCATTACTTACATAGGTGATAGTGTCAAATTGGTTAGGCTATAGTACTCAGTTTTTTAGCAAATACTAACCTAGATGTTGTTGGGGTGGTATTTTGTAGATGTGGTTAACATATATAATCAGTCAACAGTGATAAAGGAAATTACTCTAGAAAATATATGTGGGCTACATCAAATCAGTTGAAAGGCCACAAGAGCAAAAACTGAGGTTTCCTGGAGAAGAGGAAATTTGACCTCAAGAATACAGGACCAACTCTTATCTGAACTGTCAGCCTGCCAGCCTGCCCTACAGATTTTGACTTGCCAGTCCCCATAATTGTGTCTGCCACAATTCATAATCGTTATGAATTGTCATAACAATTCATAATTGTTAAAGTAAATCACACACCCACACACACCTACTATTAACTGTTGGTTCTATTTCTCTATGGAGAACTCTAACCGGTATAAATACATATAGCAGACTTTTCTATAGCTTCAGCCCTTACCTTTCTCCTGGTTTCATACCTAGATATCTAACTTTCTATCATGCTTCTCCATGCAGATGATCAAGTGAAAACTTGGGTTCATGTCAAAACTGTTTTCCTTTCCTCTCTTCCCTAGTCTGTTTCTCCTCCAGTTTACTGATATAGGTGAGTGGCTCTACCTTGTCAGTTCAAATTAGACATCTGCCTTTCCCTGAGTCACTCCTGCATTATCTGAACAAATATTTCTCCTTTGTCTCTTTTTAATCTGTTGTCAGCAGCTTAAATTTTCCAGCACCTTTACTTAGACCGCCACCATTTTGGTCCACATTTTGACATGACTTGCTTTTTCTTAGAATTGTTTTAGATTCTCTAATTAAATCTAAATTAACACACCTCTCAAATGATTCTAAGTTTAAGACATCTGTCCCCTCTATGTAATCTCATATCCTTCATGGCTTACATCTATCATAGGAATTATCACACTGGCTTACAATTGCACCATTAAGAGCTTTTTTCCCCCCTAATTACAGTAGTCCCTTCTTATCCATGGAGGATACATTCCAAGATCCCTAGTGGATGTTCGAAACTTCAGATAGTACTGAATCTCACATATACTACTCTTTTTTCTATTCATACATACGTATATGAAGTTTAAGTTACAAATTAGTCAAAGTAAGAGATTGACAACAATAATAAAATGTAATAATTATTTCTATACACCAAAGCTCTGTCTAGTCAAGGCTATGGTTTTTCCAGTGGTCATGTATGGATGGGAGAGTTGGACTGTGAAGAAGGCTGAGCACCGAAGAATTGATGCTTTTGAACTGTGGTATTAGAGAATACTCTTGAGAATCCCTTGGACTGCAAGGAGATCCAACCAGTCCATTCTGAAGGAGATCAGCCCTGGGATTTCTTTGGAAGGAATGATGCTAAAGCTGAAACACCAGTACTTTGGCCACCTCATGAGAAGAGTTGACTCATTGGAAAAGACTCTGATGCTGGGAGGGATTGGGGGCAGGAAGAGAAGGGGATGACAGAGGATGAGATGGCTGGATGGCATCACTGACTCGATGGACGTGAGTCTGAGTGAACTCCAGGAGGTGGTGATGGACAGGGAGGCCTGGTGTGCTGTGATTCATGGGGTCGCAAAGAGTAGGACATGACTGAGCGACTGAACTATAACTATACTATAATGAAAGTTGCCGGAGAAGACAATGGCACCCCACCCCAGCACTCTTGCCTGGAAAATCCCATGGACTAGGAGCCTGGTGGGCCGCAGTCCATGGGGTCACTAAGAGTCAGACATGACTGAGTGACTTCACTTTCACTTTGACTTTCATGCATTGGAGAAGGAAATGGCAACCCACTCCAGCGTTCTTGCATGGAGAATCCCAGGGATGGGGGAGCCTCATGGGCTGCAGTCTATGGGGTCGCACAGAGTCGGACATGACTGAAGCGACTTAGCAGCAGCAGCAGCAGCAATAAAAGTTGCATGAATATGGTCTCTCTCTCTCCCTTACAATACCTTATTGTACAAATTTGTCTTTTTCGTTCTAACTACATACTTATCACAAATCATGGTCATAACTTTTGCACTTGGGGGTGTGACAGCAAAACTAGCATGAATTTCTTAATCTTTCTGCACAATTTCACAAATAGAAGATTTATACTCACCATAGATCTTAGCAATCTCCCCATATGATTTTTTCTCCTTTCCCTATTATTAAAAAGTCTAAAACTTTTACCTTTTCATTTAAAGGAAGATTTACTTTACTTTGGGCTTCCCTGGTGGCTCAGATGGTAAAGAATCAGCCTGCAATATAGGAGACCCAGGTTTGACCCATGGGTCAGAAAGATTCCCTGGAGAAGGAAAGGGAAATCGACTCCAGTATTCTTGCCTGGAGAATTCCCTGGACAGAGGATCCTAGAGGCTACAGTCCATGGGGTCACAAAGAGTCAGACAGTTTATGAATTCTCTTCAGCCTATCCTAATTGCCAGCATCACTACTCTTGTGCTTTGGGCCAGTATTAAGTAAAACAAGATCAAGCCTTTCATACTTGGTCAACTCTTACCCATTTTTCAAAAAGTCTCAGTTCATTGGAAAAATTAGTAGCATTTCCACATCTATATGAAAGGGAAGGCTCAAAATACAATGTCTGGCCAGCCATGTACCAGCATGAGTAAATAACAGAGGGGA
Source organism: Ovis canadensis (assembly GCF_042477335.2). Lineage (NCBI taxonomy): Eukaryota > Metazoa > Chordata > Mammalia > Artiodactyla > Bovidae > Ovis > Ovis canadensis. Next base: position 40,370,607 of record NC_091260.1, read on the forward strand.
ATATTTGAAGGGCAATTAGCCATATTTGTTACATAAATTCACTGAAATGCATAATCTGTTCTGTAATTTTCATTTAAAGATTGAATATTATTTCATTGCATACTTTTTAAGTATCATACTTTTCAAGATCAAGCCCAAGCTTTCCAAGAGTAACCTGCCTTTACCACCTGATTATTAAGGTGGTAAAGAATTCACCTGAAATGTGGGAGACCTGGGTTCAATCCCTAAATTGGGAAGATTCTCTGGATGATGGCATGGCGACCACTCTAGTATTCTTGCCTGGAAAATCCCATGGACAGAGGAGCCTGGCAGGCTACAGTCCATGGGGTCACAAAGAGTTGGACATGACTGAGCAATTAAGCACACACACACACACACACACACTTGAACATAAGCACTGAGAAACTGTGACAATAGATCTAATAACCCAGATGGCTACTAAGTGACTAGCATGATTAGTAGGGGATTCCTGAGATAGCTGAATAAAGGGATGATTATGTCTTGGGTGGGATGGAGAAGGAAGGCACAAGATTTCCTCATGCTACTCAGAAAGGCACACAATTTAAAATATGAATTGTTCATTTCCGGAATTTTCCATCTAATATTTTCAGGTCAAGTTGACCACCAGTAACTGAAATCTTGGAAAACAAAAATATCTATAAGAAGGGACTACTACTACTACATACTGTAAGCTTTGTGTTTTGTGCATCTTTGTATCACCAATGCCTGGCAGAATGCCTGGCATACAGAAGGAAAAAAAATAATAAAAGTATGCAATGAAATAATATTCAATCTTTAAATGAAAATTACAGAACAGATTATATATTTCAGTGAATTTATGTAATAAATATAGCTAATGGCCCTTCAAATACTCATTCCCCTCTATTATTTACTCATTGCTGGTATGTGGCTGGCCAGACATTGTATTTTGAGCCTTCCCTTTCATATAGATGTGGAAATGCTACTAATTTTTCCAGTGAACTGAGACTTTTTGGAAAATGGGTAAGATTTGACCACACTATTTTCTTCCTTTTTTGTCATTAAATTCTGGCCTTGGGTCATGGCAGAGCTTTGTGTTGGAGGGAGCTTATGTCTCCAAGTCACCACATGAAGGAAAGCACCTGCTGACCTCATTGTATGATATATGAACAACAAGTAAACATAAGTGCTTGCTATTACACTGAAATTTTAAGGACTATTTGCCACAGCAGCTATATTTTATTTTCTGATACAGATAGTGTTCAACTTTGGACTTCCTTGGCAGTACAATGGTTAAGAATCCACCTTCCAATGCAGGGGTTTGATCCCTGGTTCAGGAAGATTCCACATGCTGCAGAGCAACAAAGCCCATGCGCCGCAACTACTGAGCCCATGTGTCTCAACTACTGAAGCCCAGGCACCTGTAGCCTGTGTCTGCAGCAAGAGATGCCGTGACAATGAGAAGCCTGTGTGCCGCAATGAGGACCCAGGGAAATCAAAAATTAACTAACCAATTAATTATGCTTTAAAGGTAATGTTCAACCTAAAATTTAAAAATCATACATTTAGAATAGGTTATTCAAGATATAGGATTGTCCCCAAGTTAATTGTTTTTATAATATGAATATTAGGACGTCAGTCAACTTTACCTAAATTCAAGCTTAGAAGGTTGAAAAGTCACTGATTTTGGTGAGAGCATTCGGATATATTCTTAGTTTTCCTCTACAACATGTGGTTGTTTTCGTTTTTGAGATCGAACACAGTGTTGAGCCAATTTCAGAAAACAGTTTAAAATTCAAATTTTGTTATTATCAGAAGTTAACTTATCTCTAATGCAATTATGGCTATCTTGACTGGCTATACCCAGAAACTTCATTTTTAAAGCTCTTTTTGGAAATTCATTCTTTAGGAATTTATTTAAATCTCTTCCTTTGTTCAACAGTGTGCGTGTTTGTGCTTAGTCCTCCCTGACTCTTTGAGATCACATCGCCTGTAGTCCACCAGGCAGGCTCCTATGTCCATGGGGTTTCCCAGGCAAAAATACTGGAGTAGGTTGCCATTTCCTCCTCCAGGGGATCTACCTGACCCAGGGTCAAACTAATGTCTCTTATATCTCCTACACTGATAGTCGGTTTCTTTACCACTGTGCCATGAAGCAAAGATGGTAATGCAGGAGATTGGAGTTAAATCCCTGGGTCAGGAAGATCTCCTGGAGAAGAAAATTGCTATCCACTCCAGCATTTTTGCCTGAAAAATTCCACGGACAGAGGAGCCTGGAGAGCTACAGTCCAGGGGGTCTCAGAGATTTTGACACGACTGAGCAAATAACACTTTCACTTCACTTATTGAGTTGTAATGAAAAGCAAAAAATGAATTTCATAACATTAAAGTAAAAATCATGAACTATTTAGAATGAGTAATTTATTGGAAAGATCATTTAACTTCCTTTACCTGTCAGATATTTTTCATATCTATGGAATATCAAAGGCAAAAGACCAAAAATAGCTATCAAGATAGTTTTATGAATAAAAGTTTATAAAAATCTATATTCATGTACCACCAATACTCATAAGTTATCTTAATGATACATTGTTCTTGTGAATATTCAAGCCAAATAAAAAGATGTAGGAAAAAAATGTTAATCATGATGTTCACTTTTTGTATGAAGAATTTGCACCACAGTCCAGTGGATACCTAGTGAATCATTCAATCTTATTTATAAACAAATTTTTAAAGAATGCCAAGAAAAACAAGAAACCTTATATATGTTTCTTTGACTGAGTCAAAGACCATTTTTCCCCAAATCAAATGGTTGGATTCTACAGCAGAGTTCAAGGTAGTTTTCAGTGGAGAGGCACCTGGAAAGATTGCATGTTTTCCTAAAACTACCCACAATCCATGTTCAGGAAAAGGTCTTGAGAATAGAGTGCCAGAAACTTCTCGTTCTACAAACATCTTACTTTTCTCCTAATCGCTTTGTGGTTGAAGCCAGAGTGGCAGTCCTTACGGACACAGGCAGCACACTAATGTATTGATGTTAGATAGACCAGTGATCCTGGGCTTTACCTCTCTTCTATTGAATTTAAAAGATATAATGCATGTAAATCCTTTAAAACTATTCTGGCAGAGTAAGCATTCAATACTGGAAGAGGCCATATATCATAAAGTTTAAGTGCATGTGCTCTGGAGCCAAACTGCCTGGGTGTGAGTCCCAGTACCACCACATCTTCCCATGTGACTTTGAGCAAGTACCTAACCTCTTTGTGCCTGATGGGTTTTTCTTTTCTTTTCTTTTTTATCTGTGAAGTGAGGATAATAATCAAGCGACTTAGTAGGGTAGTTGTGAGGATTAAAATGCTAAATGTATGCTAAGTGTTTAGAGCAATACCTGTCCCATTATAAGAGCTCAATAAATATTAGCCATTCCTACTTAGTATGTGCACAGTGCTTAATAAATGTTATGCTCTTCCTCCTATCCCAAACAGAAGTCATATTATTAATTATAAATGTAATGCCATCTTCCCTTGGATACTTCACACAGGTCATTTTATAATCACAATTTAAATCATTATTATTTTTAGAAATGATTTCCTAAACCTCCATACATTTAAAAGAAATGATTCCTATTTCAGATCTTAAAAAAGATTTAGTTAGATTTATTTTTGAAATTGCATTACATTTTTAAGGCAGATTATTTCTCCTTAAGGATAATGATATAGAGAATTCATTTTGAGCCTAAAGGGTATAAACAAAGACACTATTCAAGTTTCATAAATTCTTTTAACATGCCAGATGTAAAATCAATTAGCTATAGGAGAAATATGGCCTCGTATTTTCAGGACTGTAACATTCTAATTGCTTGGTCTGCAGGTTTTTTTTTTGTTTTAACAGTAATATAAGGGGATTTGGACTTAAACATTTTTCATTTCTAGAATGTTCCTGGTTGACTTTTGAAAATACTGTAACATAAATGGACCAAAAATATTCTTTGCAAATTTTAAAACAGAAAAACACATCTGTAAATTTCAAAGGACATCTCAGAAAGATCTCTCCCCTTGCAATAAATAAAAGGCCATCAGCAGGATTTATCTATGATACTAAATATTTGTTATGAGTGTTCACAATTGGATATGCCTATACTAGAGACACTCAAAAATGTATTATTTTTTAAAAATTAGCAGACTATGATTGTTCAGTTAGATTAAATATTGCTCAAGAAAAGAGAAAAATAATACTCCTAAAAATACAGTCATGGCAGTAATGATGATGAGTAGTGAATAACGATGAGATAACAGACAGTAGCTCACTGAGTGGCAAATTAATGTATTTTGACTGAAAAGGTCAACTGGTTATTCTGGACTTAGTTTCACATACCTAGTCTATGTAAACTTCAGTCACATTATCAGAAAAATAAAGTATAGACAAATTGCTTGACTCAGTGGGTAGCTTACAACCAATATCTATTTTCAAGGACTGTTCTGTTGGGAAGATATGTTAACACTAGCTGTTTGTCAGCTCCTCACTGCTTTTTTCAAATCAAGTGCTTCCTGATTTTTACACAAAACTAAAAGTGCTTTCTACCAAAGACACTCTTAACCATGTCTCTAATCTAGATCAAAAGCATTTCTTTTTCTTGCACAAATTTGATATTTTTGTCCATCACTTGCAAGAAGACTTTGAAGTTAGATTATGTTTTGAAATATGAGATTTTCTATATTGAAGACATGAAATGTGATTCATATCCAGTCCACTTCATAATATCCTCAGCAAAGTGTTAGATATTGCTATTAAAAGTGTTAGCATATTTTCTACATACATATATATATGCATACATATATGTTATGTATTTGCACTAACTAAAGTAAATAAATAACCCAAAATAACTAAGTTACCAAATAAGCTAACTAAAAATGTTTGTTTTACAGAACATTGGAGAGCTCACAATTTGTTTCATAATATGGTATGTGGATTAATGGCTTTGCAGTGGTGCAGTGGTAAAGAATCCACCTGCCAGGGCAGGAGATGCAAGAGACATGGGTTCAATCCTGGGTCGGGAAGATCCCCCCTAAAGTAGAAAATGGCAACCCATTCCAGTATTCTTGCCTGGGAATTTCCATGGACAGAGGAGCCTGGTGGGCTACAGTCCATGAAATCGCAAAGAGCTGGACATGATTGAGCTACTGAGAGCTCATGTAGATTAATAATTTAAAAAATGAACTAAAAGTTATTCTTGATAGTAAGTTACAGTTACTGAAACACAAATTTTATAAATTACTACCAGAATAATGTGAGTGTAGCTTGAAATATAATAACGAATCCACTGATAATAGCTATAAACTCTGGATAAGTTATGCTTTATAAAAATTCTTAAAAAACATTGGAAATCAACCAGCAGTAAATAGAAACTAGAGGCAATACAACTCTTGAAAGTAGTGGACCAACTAGGCGAGTTGCACCATTATACATTTTTTGGCCCCTACGGACTCTTGCTAATTCATATTTGAATATAGAAAGAGTTTAAACAATCAGAGGTGGAACTTGAAGTAGTCATGATGGCTAGAAGATAAAAAGGATGACCCCAGAAAAAAGCCACAAAGAGGAATGTGATCTGAAAAAAAAAAAAAACCATCTTCAAAGTTGATATTCCTGAATGATATATATATGAAGTGACACACGAAGCACCAGAAAAATAATAGCTGAAAGTGTGAAAGAGTTGAAAAGAGATTTCAAAAATCTTCTGAAGATACAGAGTTTTGATATAATGTTTCACTAAATTAGAGAAGCATGATAAACTCGACTTTACATTGAACTCGGAGGCACATGAGTAAGGAATAAAGTCCAAATTCTAAAAAAAGGAATCTGGCCTAAAAATAAGGCAAAATTGAAATTTGTTGTTGTTGTGCAGTCACTAAGTCATGTTGGACTGTTTGTGACCCCATGGACTATAGCATGCCAGGCTCCTCTATCCTTTACTATTTCACAGAGTTTGCTCACATTCATGCCCGTTAAGTCGGTGATACTAACCATCTCATCCTCTGCTGTCCCCTTCTCCTCTTACCTTCCAACTTTCCCAGAATCAGGGTCTTTTCCAATGAGCCATCTCTTCACATCAGGTGGCTAACCTATTGGAGCTTCAGTTTCAGCGACAGTCCTTCCAATGAATATACTGGATTGATTTCCTATAGGACTGAGTAGCTTGAACTCCTTGTGGTCCAAGGGACTCTCAAGAGTCTTCACCAGCACCACAATTGGAAAGCATCAATTCTTCAGCACTCAGCCTTCTTTATGGTCCAACTCCCACATTTATATACTACTACTGGAAAAACCATAGCTTTGACTATATGGACCTTTGTCATCAAAGTAATGTCACTGCTTTTTAATACACTCTCTAGGTTTGTCATAGCTTTCCTTCCAAGGAGCAAGCATCTTTTAATTTTATGACTGCAGTCACCATCTGCAGTGATTTTTGGAGCCCAAGAAAATAAAATCTGTCACTGCTTCTACTTCTCCCCCTTCTATTTGCCATGAGGTGATGGCACCAGATGCCATGTTCTTCATTTTTTGAATGTTGAGTTTCAAGACAACCTTCTCACTCTCCTCTTTCACCCTCATCAAAAGGCTCTTGAATTTCTCTTCACTTTCTGCAGTTAGAGGGGGTATCATCTATATGAAAGCAAAAGTGTTAGTTGCTCAGTTGTGTCTGACTCTTTTCAACCCATGGACTTCAGTCCACCAGGCTCCTCTGGCAAGCATACTGGAGTGGGTTGCTATTTCCTCCTCCATGGGATCTTCCCAACCCAGGGATCGAACACAGGTCTCCCACACTGCAGGCAGATTCTTTACCATCTGAGCCACCAGGGATGTCATCATCTATATATCTAAGGTTATTGATATTGAAATATTATTGTGATTGAAATAGGCTTCCTCTAGTAAAGCCTAAAGGAAGCTTTCATATTATTAAGGTAATCTGCCAGTAATTTAATGACCAATTAGAGTAAAGTTCACTATTTTCCAAACAAAGATAATAGAATTCATATTTTAACATATCATTCACAACGTTCAGTATATATTCAAAAACTAATTTAATATAAAAAAGAAATAAGAAAATTTAACCTATAGAATCAGTGTAGAACAGAGTAAGAGGTAGAGATTGGAGTAATCCTAGCAATAATAAAGGTATTAAAATTATCAGACAAGAGACTAAGATATTGAGATTAGGAGATAAGATTTTATAACTAAGATGAATATACTAAAGAATGAGTAGGAAAAGATGGATATAATGGATGAAGAAACTGAATTTCAGGGCAGATATGGAAGCTGTAAAACAAAATCAAATGAAAATCTTAAAACAGAAAAATATAATATCATAATTGAAAAATTCACTAGGTGGGATTTATAGCAGATTATATACACACACACAAAGAGTCAGTGACCCAGAAATACAGCTATATAGAGACAGTATGAATTAAAACACAAAGAGAATAGAAGATTGAAAAGGAAAGTAGAGCTTTAATGATCTGTGGGATTGAGTCAGGAGACCTAATATGTATGGAAATGGAGTCCAAACTATGACAATGTCACTTAGAATACACCTGAAAAAAAAAAGTGCTATTAAAACACCAGAATAGTCAATAAAAAGTCTTTCAGGCAATTTATTAAAATAAAATTTAAAAAAAAACTTTTATTGAGTATCTGTTGAGTACCATTAATCAAGACTTTGGAGGCACAGTGATGAACAGGAAGGACACAGTTTCTGACTTTGTGACACTTACATCTAGCTAGAGCAAACAAATGCTGAACTAATTAATGACCTTTATAAGAGCAGTTTCAGAATATGGTGTAAATGGAGTCAGCTGAGGAGAAATTTCAAAATGAGAAACTAGCGATAGTAACTATAGAAAAATCTTTTCAAGATTACCCTGGAAAGAGAACAAAAAACAGAGGCTATTGTTGAAGAAGGCTATGAAGCCAATATAACATTTTCTAAGATCGGAAGGTACTGAAAAAGTGGGTAGGCTGATGGGAATGACTCAGTGTAAGGAGAAAGAAGTTGATGGCGCAAAACAAGAAAAACTATGCAGGAACATAGCTGCTGGGAAGTTGAGAGGAGCTGGGATTTCAGAGTGACGTGAAGGTGACTGGTTTGGATCAGGGTCAACGCAAATCATCCACTAATAATTATAACAGGTTAGAAGACAGACATTGTGACAAATTTGGGTGAGTTGATGGGCATAGTATGGTTGGAGAAACTAGATGAACTTCATTTTATTATTTCTACTGCTCCTCTGGGTCAGGAATGTAAGTGCTTAGTTTAATTTCATGAGAAATTCATGGCATGCTCATTATGTATCAGCCATACTTCTCTTCTGGATCCAGACTCAGGAAGAATAGAAATAAGGAGTCAAATGGTAAAAGAAGTATCAACTTTATTCTTTCAAACACCAGAAAATATGGGAAATTATATAGTGTCTACAGTTTGATATTTGGATCTAGAGCTTAAAGAGAAGCCTGAGAGAGAGACAAAGATTTAACAGTTAGTGGTTAAAATTTTGGACTGAGTGCTATTATCTAGGGTTCATACAGTGTGAAAAAAAGGTAGAGAACTGAAAATGAAACCCCAAGGAAAGCTTAAAATGCAAGGAGAAAAGATGAACTTCCTAAGAAGTTAACAGAATATACCAAATCAGAATTCAACATACTCGGTATATGGTGTCAAATACCAAAGAAAAATTAACGGAGGTAAGAAAAAAGAAGCATATGGATATAAGAATTTTAGTGAGCTTCATCTAAAGCTGAATTCTGATAGACCGCAGACTGAAAGGGAGAGAGGAAAGATAGTGATGCTGAAGTTGGTCTACTATTTCACGAATTTTGGCTGTAGTAGGGAAGAAGAGGAAATAAGAATAGCCAGAGGGGGTGGACTTTTCATATATGTTTAATGGTAGAAATTTAATTCAGTTTATTTGCCAAGAGCAATAAAATGTACTGGGGGTGAGTTTGCAGACATAGGAAAGGAAAATCGATGAAACAAGTACCCCAAAGATACAGAGGAATTGTGCCCATAGGAAAAGATGGCAGAAAGAGTCTCAGATAGGTCAGTGTGTATAGTTTAGTGGGTACTGATAGAGGAGACAGAGATCTCATCTGAAATTCTCAGTTTTCTTAAGCAAAATTGGAAGCGGTGAGGAACAGAACTGATTAATAGAGGGAAAATAAAGTCAAATGAGATTGTTTTCTTCCAGTGGTCTATCTAAACCTATCAAAACCCAGGGTAAACAAAGGAATAAACATATGAATCCAGAAACAGGACACTAAACAAAAACATATCTATCAAAATAGAAGAGGTTTTCCAGAAGAAAATTGTCACTCCACAGCTGAAAATTACTCCCATATCCCCAGTCCCTCCATGAAGAGATCAATGCCTAAAATTCTGTGAGATGAATTTAGATTTTTTTTAAAAAACTTATGAAAACTTGTGGCTCAGATGGTAAAGAATTTGTCCACCACGCAAGAGACCTGGGTTCAATCCCTGGGTCAGGAAGATCCCCTGTAGAAGGGGATGGCAACCTACTCCAGTATTCCTGCCTGGAGAATTTCATGAACAAAGGAGCCTGGTGGGATACTGTCCATGGGGTCACAAAGAGTTGGACATGACTGAGCAACAAACACTTTCAAACAGTACAGATCATAAGATTAACCTAGAGCCTGTCTAGAGTATTAACCTAATGTCTCATGTCTATATAAGCTATGCTTTGAATAAGATTTTTATAATGAGAGAAAAAAGTGATGTTTTCCTTTTTGATCATTAAAACATATCACACCAAATTTGCCACAATTTTCTGTATTTTCCTAATAGGATAATGCCATGCACAAAATAGGGCTTCCCTGGAGTGTCTCAGTGGTAAAGAACCCACCTGCCAATGCAGGAGACATGGGTTCCATCGCAGGAAAATCCCCTGGAGAAGAACATGGCAACCCACTCCAGTATTCTTGCCTTGGAAATCCTATGGACAGAAGAACCTTGTGGGCTACAGTCCATCAGGTCGCAAAAGAGTTAGACACAACTTAGTGATGGAACAGCAACAACAATACACAAAATATATGAAGTACAGGCATTTGATAGAAACTTCACTGGGATTCTTGTTGATGAACTGAGGAAAAGTGAAACTGAAAGCTAGTCTTATCCAGGAGAATTTGTAACTAATGGAAAGAATTCTGATTAATAGATTGAGGCTCAGTCAGTTCAGTTCAGTCACTCAGTTGTGTATGACTCTTTGCAACCCGATGGACTGCAGCATGTGAGGCTTCCCTATTCATCACCAACTCCCAGAGCTTACTCAAGCTCATGTCCATTGAGTCGATGATGCCATCCAAGCATCTCATCCTCTGTCGTCCCCTTCTCCTCCCGCCTTCAATCTTTTCCAGCATCAGGGTCTTTTCAAATGAGACAGTTCTTCTCATCAGGTGGCCAAAGTATTGGAGTTTCAGCTTCAACATCAGTCCTCCCAATGAATATTCAGGACTGATTTCCTTTAGGATGGACTGATTGGATCTGCACTATATAATATTATATAAAATATGCAATAGAGTATTATTCAGCCATAAAAAGATGAAATCTTGTCATTTGTGATGTCATGGATAGATTTAGAGGGTATTATGCTAAGTGAAATAAGTCAGACAAAGAAAGACAATTGCTGTATGATTTCACATGTATGTAGAATTGGAAAAACGAAAACAAATGAACAAACATAAGAACACAGAAACAGACTCACAGATAGAGAACAAATAGGTGTTTGTCAGAAGGGAGAGGATGGGGAGAGGCAAAGTACAGATGAAGGAAATTAAGAGGTAGAAATTTCCACTTGCAAAATAAATGAGTCACATTGGTATGAAATATACACATGGAATATAATCAATAACTATGTAATACTTTTGTATGATGATATCATAACTAGACTTATCACACTAACTTTGAAATGCACAGAGATATTTAATCACTCTGTTGTATAATAGGAACTAACATAGTATTGTAGGTCAGTTATACTTCAAAACCAAACAAATAAGCTCATAGAAAAAGAGATCAGATTTGTGGCTACCAGAGGTGAGAGGTGAGGGGAGGGGAATTAAATAAGGTAATCAAAAGGCACAAACTTTCAGTTATAAGATAAATATGTACTAGGAATATAATGTACCATATGATAAAGTTGTATTATTAGGTGGGTGTTACTGCAAAAGAAATTTCTGTTTTACATTGGTGAAATCTGCCATTTTTATTGGAATACATTCTTAAATAAATGTAGCTATGTTATACGTCATTTTAATGCACATTTCATGCTTTATTTTTTTTCTTGCTAAAGACATTGTTTATTGCTCATTTTATATTTATTTTAGACAATAGAAGTGATGTTAGACAAAAAGCAAATTCGAAATATTTTTTCATTAGAATTCAAAATGGGTCGTAAAGCAGCAAAACAACTTGCAACATCAACAACGCATCTGGCCCAGGAATTGTTAATAAACGTACAATTCAGCGGTGGCTCAAAACTTTTGCAAAGGAGATAGCTTTTAAGATGAGAAATGCAGTTCTATTCCCAGATTTTAAAGGAATCTCCACATTGTTCTCTATAGTGGCTGTACAAGTTTGCATTCCCACCTACAGTGTAAGAGGATTCCCTTTTCTCCACACCCTCTCAGGCATTTGTTGTTTGTCGACTTTTGATGACGGCCATTCTGACCAGCCTGAGATGATACCTCATTCTGGGTTTGATTTGCATTTCTCTAATGATGAGTGCTATTGAGCAATGGCAGCCCAATCCAGTACTCTTGCCTGGCAAATCCCATGGACGGAGCAGCCTGGTAGGCTGCAGTCCATGGGGTCGCTAGGAGTCAGACACAACTGAGTGACTTCCCTTTCACTTTTCACTTTCATGCATTGGAGAAGGAAATGACAACCCACTCCAGTGTTCTTACCTGGAGAATCCCAGGGACGGGGTAGCCTCATGGGCTGCTGTCTATGGAGTCGCACAGAGTCGGACACAACTGAAGCAACTTAGCAGCAGCGGCAGAGCATGTTTTCATGTTTGTTAGCCATCTGTATGTCTTCTTTGGAGAAATGTCTGTTTAGTTCTTTTGTCCACTTTTTTGTTTGGGTTGTTTGTTTTTCTGGTATTGAGCTGCATGAGCTGCTTGTATATTTTGGAGATTAATTCTTTGTCAGTTGTTTTGTTTGCTATTATTTTCTCCCATTCTGACGTCTGCCTTTTCACCTTGCTTTTAGTTTCCTTCATTATGCAAAAGCTTTTAAGTTTAATTAGATCCCATTTGGAACTAGAACCGCCATATGACCCAGCAATCCCACTGCTGGGCATACACACTGAGGAAATCGGAATTGAAAGAGACATGTGTACCCCAGCGTTCATTGCAACACTGTTTACAATAGCCAGGACATTGAAGAAACCTAAATGTCCATCAGCAGATGAACTGATAAGAAAGTCATGGTACATACTAATGGAATATTACTCAGCTATGAAAAGGAATGCATTTGAGTCAGTTTTAATGAGGTGGATGAAGCTGGAGCCTATTATACAAAGTGGAGTCAGAAAGGGAGACACAAATACTGTATATTAGTATATGTACACAGAATTCAGAAAGATGGTGATGACGATCCTATATGCAAGGCAGCAAAAGAGACATAGATATAAAGAATAGGCTTTTAGAGTCTGTGGGAGAAGGCGAGGGTGGAACAATTTGAGAGGATAGCATTGAAACACGTATATCTTCGTATGTAAAATAGATGACCAGTGCAAGTTCACTGCATGGAGCAGGGCACTCAAAGCCGGTGCGGTGCTCTGGGAAAATCCAGAGGGATGAGGTGGTGAGGAAGGTGGGAAGGGTGTTCAGGATAGGGGGACACATTTGTACCGTTGCTGATTCACATCATTATATGGCAAAACCCATCACAATATTGTAATTATTCTCCAATTAAAATAAATCAATTAAAAATAATGAGCTCATTGTTAACTTCTGATGGCCAGCCACTGAAAGCTGACAATGACCAACTGAGAGGATCAACAAAGCTGACCCTGTTAGAAGCATACGGGAAGTTGCTGAAGAACTCAACGCTGACCATTCTACAGTCATTTGGCATTTGAAGCAAACTGGAAACGTGAAAAATCTTTATAAGCGGGCGCCCCATGAGCTGACCACAAATCAAAAAAATAATTATTTTGAAGTGTTGTCGTCTCTTATTCTAGGCAACAACCATTTCTTGATTAGATTGTGATGTGTGATGAAAAATGGATTTTATATGACAACCAGATATGACCAGCTCAGTGGTTGGACTGAGAAGTTCCCAAAGCCAAACTTGCACCAAAAAAGATTCACGGTCACTCTTTGGTAGTCTGCTCTAGTCAGATCCACTACAGTTTTTTGAATCCTAGTGAAACTATTATATCTGAGAAGTATGCTCAGCAAATTGATGAGATATACCAAAAACGGCAACACCTACTGCCAGCATTGGTCAACAGAATGGGCCCAGTTCTTCTCCATGGCAATGCCTGACTGCAACCAGTCACACAACTGAAGCTTCAACTTGAATGAATTGGGCTACAAAGTTTTGCCTCATCCACCATATTCATCTGAAAGTGAAGCTGAGAGTTTTAGCAAGAATACTGGAGTGAGAAGTCATTCCCTTCTCCGGGGGTTTTGCCCAATCCAGGGATGAAACCCAGGTCTCCCTCACTGCAAGAAGATTCTTTATGGTCTGAGCCACCAGAGAAGCCTGTCTCACCAACTGACTGCCACGTCTTCAAGCATCTCAACAACTTTATGCAGGTAAAAAGCTTCTACAAGCAGCAGGAGGCAGAAAATGCTTTCCAAGAATTCGTCAAATCCCAAAGCATGGATCTTTATACTACAGGAATGAACAAACTTATTTCTCATTGGCAAAAATTTGTTGATTGTAATGGCTCCTATTTTGATTAATAAAGATGTGTTTGAGCCTAGTTATAATGATTTAAAATTCACGGTCTGAAACCACAATTACTTTTGTACCAAGCAAATACATCCACTGGAGAAGGAAATGGCAACCCACTCCAGTATTCTTGCTTGGAAAATCCCATGGACAGAGGAGCCTGGCAGGCTACAGTCCACAGGGTTGCAGAGAGTCGGACATGACTAAGTGACTTCACTTCAATACATTTAAAAGTATTACATACTATGAATTACATATTATGTAAAAGTTAAGAGAGTGCATAAAAGAGAATAAATCCTAAGTGTTCGTTTCCCAAGAAAAGTGTGTTCTACATCTTTAATTTTTTTCCATATGAGATGATGGATCTCCACTAAACTTATTGTGATAATCATTTCAAGATATATGTCAGTCAAAACACTGTGTTGTACACCTTAAACTTATACAGTGCTAATGTCCATTATATTTCAGTAAAATGGGAGGAAAGAAATGCCTAGGTGATTTTTTGCAATGGATACATGAAAAACTGTTTTAGGAACCAACAGTGATTAGCTTCGAAAAGAGAAGGTGGAAAGGACAAAAGAACTGTCTTCATAAAAGCAACTGTCTTCATATTTGAATACTTACTGTTTTGAGTGTCATATATTTTTAAAGTTTAGTTTAGATAGAAACAATGGCCTACAAAACAATGGTTAATACACCATTAAATAAAGAATTGGGCTAAGGATTAGGAAAATATTTTCTGACTAAAATTGCCAAAGGGATGTATTTCAGAGCATGTAGTGAGATTCCACTTATTAAAGATGTTACAGCTGAAGATGGGAAAATAGCAAGGCTGCATGTATAGGATAGAAGACAGGGCAAAATGGCTATGAAATTTCTTCCCACCATTTGAATTTTTATTCTCCAATGTAATTTCCCTCTTATTCGGTATTGCTCATGTCAGCTTGAATGTTAATTTGCATTTTTATTTGAAAATAGCTGCAATATTCACCATGCACCTCAGAAAGAAGGTTCGATCACAAGTATGTCATACATTTGAATTAAGGAGTTTTGATGCCTTTAAATATTTTTTATCGCTTAATCACTAAACGCAAATATTCACACACACACATACATATTTCAAGCAATTATTTTAACCTATTTGACATCTGTCTCTGAAAAGACTATCATACTACTGATAAAATCATAAATAACTCTTTGGCTCTGCTTTGCTTTGGGAAAATCTTAAAATAGAGTATTATCTATATCACCTAGCTTCATTAGTCCGAACCCACCAGAAATGCAGAGACTCAGAGTTCTATTTTTAAAACTTGTAAATACATGTTGAGAAAAGAAAAGAAATGAAGAAATCACTAATTTCTTTTCCAACTTTTTTTTTTAATTACTGGTCTGAGGAAAAAAGAAAAAGTCACTGCTATGCTTGGCATTTCTGCTTACTAATCCATAAAAGGAAATGGTGTTGATTTTATTTCCAGCCTAAAGAATAGCAAATCTATAGCTGTTTTTCTTCTGCTGCTTACCTCTCTTTTATGACAAGAATGAAGATAATAACCAAAATATATGCAATGCTTAAATGTTGTCAGATATTCGTCATATTTATATTCCTTACCGACTCCACTGTCCATAGTGATTTAATACTACATTAAAGTCAAACCTGCGAGGCCATCATAAACAGCTCTTGTTTAAAGGGCATTGTGAAGGAGAGCCTTTAATCTGATTGATGAAATAAATGGAAAGTAATCTATCCTCTATTCAACAGCTTGTTGATGATATGAAAGAATTCCTACTCAAGCAAGCAAAGCTTTAAAGAGAAAGACCTCTTTCATCCTGTCAGCCTCTCATTTTTAGAAAAAAGTTAAGTTTTTCATCATGGTTCAGGGGAGTCCTTGTAAAACGTTCATTGAAAATTTAAGAGCAATTACAGTGTCAGACAGCTAGAAAAATTGCTTTTACTGAGTGAGAGTTCTCTGACAGATGCATTGTGGGAGAATTGATTCTTTCTAAGGGATAAGTGAATTGTCATTGTTAGGCTCTTCTCATGACATCTAGCTAGATGTCATCTGCTTTGTAACAGAAGATTTGAATCAGACAACTGTACTCAACACTAGACAGTGTCTAGATTAGTTCTGCAAAGAAATAAGGCTTTGCTCTGCATGGCATCAACTGAGCTTTTAAAGATTACAGATGAGCAAGGGTTTAAAAAAAAAGTTAGAAAAATCAAAAACAAAGCTTTATAGCCACTTCAGAAAGCCTGGATGTTTAACCTGTAAGGAAGTCTGTCAAATCCTTGTGGAAACCATATAGAGAAAAGATCAATAGGATACCTACTGGCTCCATTAGCTTGATGTAAAGGGGGAGAGGGAAGCTGCTCTTCCACAAGAGAAACTACATTATTCCAGGGATTATGCGGGATCAGTTCACTTTGCAGAGAAGAAGAAGAGAAAATGAATGAAGATTCTTGGTGGGCCAGGACTGGAGAGAAAGGGCTTGTCAGGTAATATAATGGGTGATAAGAAAGTGGCTTATTGACTGGGAAGTGTCTTTAATTAGATGTTCATTTGCATAGGAGAAGGTGCCAGTTCTAATCTGGAGTGAGGCTGGAGGAGAGAGACTCAGAAAAATGGCTGTCACTCAATCGGCTGCAAGCTAAATCTAACATAATTAGTGAATCGAGTACTCGCTCATTATTTACAGTGACTTTTGGAGTGAAGGGTTATACTTGCTTTGCAAAAAATATGCATTTAAATCAGTAAAATGACTCTCTACATGTCCTATATTTTCACTGTCTCCTATACATTAACCATTGAATTAGGATAAAAATATTCAGCTATCCATGTACTCATGGATAGAAATATTAAGTATGAATCAGTGTTAAAAAGGAAAAAAAGAAAAAAGTTTAAATGTTATAGAAAGATTATTTCCAAAGTGAATTAATTTTTTGTTATTTATGATTTACAGTCAATGCTACATTTAAATACATTTTAAAACTTATATTTAACAAATATGTTTCACAGAATTAGCTTTTGAATATTTTTAGTTAAATCAACATGGCCAGTACTATTGGGTAGGTAAACCATGGATAGCTTCAGTTTGGAGGAGATGATTGGCATTTGCCAAAATATACCTTATTATTCATAAAATGGTCTAAAAATACTGAAAAATTTTTGTGTACTTATATTTCTTGTTCCTAGTAACTGTTGTGCACTTAATGTCCAATGACTTTAAAATAATGTTTTTAGAAATTTGCCTCAGCTTTAGCAAAACAGTAAGAGATTAACTCTCTCCCACCCATTTTTTAAAAAACTGATTTAAATTTTTTTTACACTATTAAAACATTAACAGTCTTTAGAAACACAGACTGTCAGTGCAATCTTTGCAAGAGAAGCTTTGTCTTTCCAAAACAGTGGCCTGTGTCCTGTTCCAAGCTTCTTGCCATTTATGTTTCCCGGGAGTCCTTTATCAATGTTTATTTGAGTCCTCAAATGAATTGATAATGATTTCAATAGGGCAAACTCACATTCCGCTAGTAGAGTGCAGTTAAAATTAAACAACTCACAAATCTGACTGCTTTCATTTCTGGTATTTTGCTTTTAATATCTCTGCCCATTTGTTTCACTCAGGTTGGCAAAGTGCATTTAAGTAGTTTACTAACCATGGAACTATTTCATGTGTCTCTACCCTAAGCAGTGATATTAATACATTATTTAGTTTATAGCATACGTGGAGAGCAGTATTTATCCAGTCAATGGTGTTATGATTCAAATTGTGTGGCATGATCAATAACACAATATACACTAGGTTTAAAAGAACTTACTTGATTGTATAGAATTTTGTAAGTATAAATCTGACCATGAGATAACGCAATTAAGCTGGATGCCACAAACAAACAAAGGCTGCATCTATCAAATATTTAGAAACAAATGGCCCCCAAAATTTTTTTCAGCTTTCATAGAGAGCATTCCTAAAAGGTGCTTGTGTAACCAGGCAGCTTACAGTTAGCAAACAGCAGAAGTAAACTGTATTTAATATTTTACATTATGTTACAAAAGATAAGTCAATTCAAAAGTGTATAAATAGAAATATACAATTCTTATACATAAAATTTGATTTTAAGTTATTAGAAAACATTGCTAGATATTCCCATTTCCAAAGTAAACCACTCAAAAGGATAGAGCTATGTTTGGTCATGTAATCTAAGTGCTCCTGAATTCAACACTGTGAAATAAGAAACATAGCTAAGATGCATTTACTCATTAATGGTAATGCAATTTAAGGTATTCATGAGAAAGCAAATGAGTGACTCATGAAATCTATTTTATTGGTAGTCTTAGGAATCCAGGAGAAATATATTATGATTGTGCATTCTGTTAAATAATATCAAGATATTTTCCATTAAAAAATCGATTTCACTTCCATTTTACCTACTGGCTCAGTTTACTGAAAATTATTTCTGACACAAATTGTCAGTAATTAGGGAAAAATTATTTCTCCTTTAAGAAGCATTTAGACACACTTAGGTGGCCAGAACCCTTGAGCTTTAAACAATTAAAAAAAATTTACTGACAAAAAAATGAACAGAAAATAATTATTTTAATAGGCACATTTCAATTTTGGAAAAACATAAAATTATTTTAAGTCTATCACCCTTAATACATAGAAAAAAATCAGTAAGTATCAGTTGATGGTTTACTCCCTTAAAAGTCCAATGCCCTTTATTACAACAGTCACCATTGAGGTTAACTGTGTGAAGTCTCACCACTGGTATTGACAACCTACTGTATAATATTGGGAGAATTCTCTGCTATTTCTGAAATGTATGTCAGAAAAAAATCCCTAACAATTGCTGTGAGATTTTTATGGTGACTCCATATTTATAAAGAAACAAAATAAACTGTGTAATATTTATGGTGGGAATGAATGGCTTTCCTGTAGCATTCAGCTGCCTTAGCTGAATATGAAATAAGTCATCTGTATCTATGTTTGTGTAACTTCACCATCTGTAGCAAAGTATATTATCTAGTGTCACATTATGAAAGTCTCAGTGGAACAGGCTTTTTTCTTCCCAATAAGTATAGAAGAATTACTTTAATCTTTTTCTTCTATGAGAAAAGATAAATGTTATCTGCTGTATATACCTGATGAAACACTTATCTATTCTCATAATTAATGAATCCATTTTAAGCACATGTTATATTATCCATCTTTTGTGGTTCAAAAATGGATGACAGTGTGATTATGTCTTTGTGAGATAAGTAAATGTGTGTATTCTTAGATCATCTGGCTTTTAAAATACCAGCAAAGTAAAACTGTGGCAAATTAGTTGTTTTTCTTAATCTGCACTTCAAATATGTGGTTCTGTCTGTTATTGGATGAGGATATATTAGATCATAGTTGATAATTTCAGAAAGATCAAATTGCGCTGAAGTTGAATATATACTGATGATTTATATTTTTTTAATGTTTACATATTTTGTAAAATGTGTAACATAAAACATTTCTCTGGGCAAGGTTGATATAGATATGAGCAAAAGATATAGTTGGCTATTTACTCATTTGGGAGTAAAGTGTTCAGAACAGAAGACACATGGGCCTCCTCGGAGTGTCACTATGCTGGTGGTTTTAATGAGCAGTGAATTAGAACAATCAACATTTCTAACAACCTGACCTTCCACTCTAAGTGTGGCTAAAACTCTGCCTTTTGTCAGCACAGCCACAACCTCAGTTCTGAGGAGGCCTGAGGAACATTTACAATGCATTTAAAAGAGAAAAGTTTTTATTCTTCAACTTAGAAAAAAATTTGTTACCATTTTATGCCTTATCTCACTCAGAAGGGTCTAACAAACCTGTTATTTTTTTATATTTAAGATAATAAAGCCCTCAAAAGCATTTTTCTAGCCTACTATCTCCCCAATCCATTCACTGAAGCATTGTCCTGTCTAAAATCTTGAAAGCTCTTCCCTAAATCCATGGAGAAACTTGGCTTCCGCATCATGTTGCCCTGTGCTTGAAGTTGAACAAATACTAACTTCTGGAAAGTATCATAAAAATGTTCCAAAATATAATGAGTTGATAGTATAAGAGGTAAAAGCATGTCAAACTAAAAAGTGTACCAAGAACTTGAGGTCAAGGTTTGAATAGAATAGAATTAAATACATTATAAAAAAATAATTGTTCCCTTTCTCTCACACTACTTAGTGTGCAATCTGGAGATTTCTTGTTACCTAGTCATACCCAGGATATAATACATATATCCACATCAACTGACAGAGCCGTTTTCACACAAACCAGTGGAAAGCAAAGACAAAAGGCAAAATAGGCCCAGGTTGTCAATTTGTTTTTGATATATTGTGGAAGTTGTAGTGTCTTTCATCAGAATTTATTTTATGTGGAGGCAGGAGTAAAGAGGACTTAATATGCTTCAAGACTTACTAAATGCCTCAAGTTGCTTATGTTGAGCTCACTTACTTAAAAAAAAAAAAAAACCTAATGTAATGGATGTCTTTCCTTTGAATCAATCAATTAGTTGTTTAGCAATATATAGGCATAGAGTGAGAAATGATTAGAACAAAAGCATTTTAAACTTTGAGCCTGCTCTACTTGAACAGTTTTGTTATCATCCTCTGTTGTAATGGCATGCTACCATTGGGATTTGCTTTCCCAAAGCGATTAAAGAAATAGAGATATAGAAGGAAGGGAACTGGTTACAGGGGCGATAACAGACTATCTCTATGGGTTATATTTAAAGCTGTGATGGCATTAAATTCTTCCCTTAAAAATACATTTTTCTTTGTGATGTGTCTTCCAGACTTTAAGATTGAAAATAGTGTGTAATACGGAGAATTCCTTATATGATCGTGAATTAATTTTTTCAATGAAAATTAGTCTTTAATTATAATATAAAGAGTTTAGTCATAGTTTTAAATGATGCATGTTATAATATTAGAGGATGTCAAACATTTTTAAACTTTGGTCAAGAAAATCTCAGATTATGCAGCATTCCCAAAGTCATTTGACTTAAGACTTTATTCAAAGAATATTTACTTGGACAATATTTCAATGAAATGCTATCCTATATCTTGCTATTATAGCAGTAGAGGATAAGGTCTATGTATTTCAAGAGACACATTGTACATAGAGAAAGCAACTTGGAAAAACTTAAATCACAATATTGTTGTCATGTCTGACTCTTTGTGATCGTATAGAGTATAGCCCACCAGACTCCTCTGTCCATGGGATTTCACAGGCAAGAATACTGGAGGGGGTTGCCATTTCCTCTTGAAGGTATCTTCCTGACCCAGGCATCGAACCCATGTCTCTTTCATCTCCTACATTGGTAGGTGGGTTCTTCACCACTGAGCCACCTGGGAAACACAGATCATAGTATAGATGATTCTAAATTTCAGAGAAAATGAAGTTTTCCCAAGGACTTCACCTTGTTAAAGAGGTTAGCTCTGAAAAAAAATCTGACCAGCAGGGTTGAAATGCATGCATAAATATCAAGAATTCATAGAAATATTCATTTTCTCTCTTCTTGCATTAATCTTCATTATGTACTTGGCAACATAATTTTTAGAATAATCCCTTTGCTTCCAATCATCCCCTCATCAAAAGCTGTACCACCTTGCATTGTACTAAATTTTGAAGATACCACGTATTTCAAGACAACATATAAACAAGGACTAAAAGAAATAGTGAGGATCATAAGATCTCTAAAGAAAACAGAAATCACTTTGTCCTAGAATGCTTTGAAAAGGTCCTCAGGAAAAGTGAGACTTGAGTAAAGCCATTATACAAATGTTAAAGTAAAGGAATACCATGGTCAGAAAAATGCATGAGAAAATCTTTTCCAAAGACTCTTATATATACTGTATAAAATGTTATGATTGCAGATGGTGACTGCAGCCATGAAATTAAAAGATGCTTACTCCTTGGAAGGAAAGTTATGACCAACCTAGATACCATGTTAAAAAGCAGAGACATTACTTTACCAAACAATGTCTATGTAGTCAGGCTATTTTTTTTCCAGTAGGCCAGTATGGATGTGAGAGTTGGACTATAAAGAAAGCTGAGCACTGAATAATTGATGCTTTTGAACTATGGTGTTGGAGAAGACTCTTGAGAGTCCCTTGGACTTCAAGGACATCCAACCAGTCCATCCTAAAGGAGATCAGTCTTGAGTGTTCATTGAAGGGACTGATGTTGAAGCTGAAACTCCAATAATTTGAACACCTGATGCAAAGAGTTAACTCACTTGAAAAGACCCTGGTGCTGGGAAAGATTGAAGGCAGGAGGAGAAGGAGATGACAGAGCATGAGATGGTTGGATGGCATCACCAACTCAATGGACATGAGTTTGAGTAGACTCTGGGAGTTGGTGATGAACAGGGAGGCCTGATGTGCTGTGGTCCGTGGGGTCATGAACAGTCAGACACGACTGAGCAGCTGAACTGAACTGAATGTGATCACTGTGTGGTTTTTAGTGCTAATTTTCAATATTTGCTCACTGAAGCACCAATGAAAATCTGGATGAGATGACTATCTCTATGCTGCCCATTCCCTGTCCTCTTCTGCACTTAACACTGAGTCTCCTTCCTGTTCTTTTACAAAGAAGATCATAATAGGTTCTTATTACTTAGATCCTTGTGGTAGAAACACAACACATTATGCAAAATATTCTTGTCGCTAAGTCATGTCCAATTGTTTGCAAGCCCATTGACTATAGCCCACCAGGCTCCTCTGTCCATGAGGATCCTCCCAGCAAAAATACTAGTTTGGGTTGCCATGCCCTCCTCCAGGGCATCTTCCTGACCCAGGGATCAAACCCTGGTCTCCCACATTACAGGTGAATTCTTTACCATCTGAGCCTCCAGGGAAGCCCCTCTCTAAGTCTACAAATGCCTATGCTTGGACTTGAACTATGTGTCTAAGGCCTTGCCCATTTCTGTCCCCAGAATTACACAAAAAAAGTATGACAATTTATGCCTGACCCAATTTATTCAGCAATTTATAGAGTTGCTTGGCTCTTCAGAGCAGAGTACTATGTTGACAGAATCCAACTTTGAAGAATTTCCATTAGCCTGTTTATCTTATGTGTAATACTTTCAAATGTTACTCACTCTAAACTCTGCCCAGTCATTACACCTTGAGTTTCTGTTAATGAATGAATTCACTTTTGCCCATATGTTTTATAATCATAGCATAGCTTTGTAAACTATTGGTAATTCAATTGTCTTTAAATGAACCACATAAATTAAGGTGGCAAATATTTTCCTGGGATTTAATCAATCTATTAATTAAGACAATAATCTTGGTCTTAAATCTCCTCCCTCTTTTGCTATGCTTTTTATTTTCTGCGCGCACACACACACACACAAACACACACACACACAAAATGCTTGCTATCTAGCTTTCAGCTTTCAGAAACCCTCTGATTTCCAGAATTAGTCTGACATGAAAACAACCTAAGAGTCATAATGGGTGAAATGATCCTAATGTGTCTAAGAGTTACAAGCGTTGCTCCAAAATGGTGGGAAAATAGAGGCTGAACTCTGATCCTTATTTTAACGGTATAATGTGGGGCATTTCATCAGATGGTGAAACTCACAACTTGTGTACAAAAACTACATGGTGGACAGAAGTTTCAAGAAGGACAGAAAGTGATCATTTGCTATGGTAAGCTATGGAAGTGAGAAACAGTGGTGGCAGCTCTGACAACAAGGAAGATGATTTACAATAGGGCTAGTGTCCGTAAGAGCAGAAACTGTTTCTTATTCCAACCAGTGCCAGGCAGCAAATTGCAGACACTCTGAAAATTGAAAGTGTTAAAAAGATAAAAGATAGAGCAGCTTGGCACTCAGTAGATAACTGGATGCTGGTGGAGAAGCAGCCAATTGCAACCTGATACATTTCCCATGAAGAGCTTCAGTGTGTCATTTGCAGGCATGCCAATCACTGGAATTCAGAAGCCTTGGAGATACATGGCAGTGCAATGAGAGACAACATAGGCCTTAGCAATGCAGACCTGGATTTGGAAGTAGACTCACTTTCTTGGCTAACTTTGTGACTTTGGATCAAACTCTCAAGCATCTGTTTCCACACCTGTGAATTAGGAATAATATAACTTCCTTCTATGTTTGTTATAAATACTAAATGATACCGCCTATGTACAGTACAAAATGAGAAGCACATTGTAAGCACTTGGTAAATAGCATTGTTGTGTTATTTAGTTCTGGGTTCCTGCCATTTACCAGAACTATTGATTTTTATTATGAAAAATACTTTAGGAAATGCAACCATAAATTATTGTTAATGAATATGTTACTTAGAAATAACATTGAACATATACAATGGAAACTATTATTTAAGCAAAAACTGCAGAATTTCATTTATTCATTCAGCATCTAGTAGAAGGTATCCAATGTGAGTGACTTAGCAAATAACTAAAGGTTATCTTTTAATGCTTGAAATATATTTTGGTCAACTGGTGTGAAAAATCCTTACAAAAATGGACACTTCCACATTTTCTTAGGAAAAAAGTCAACATAATGGATTAGATGTCTGTTTGGGGCAAATAGGATGGTGCTGTAAAGGGCTACAGTTTACTACCATTTGAGAGATTTTTCTGTCTGACTTCAGGATTTTTTTTCTTTGTCTTTAATCCTAGCTTTTCTCCTATCATCAAGTACTGTTTAGTCTATGCCTCTGAAATGCAACTCAATAAAACTCCAAAGCACACATCCAGCCACCCCCCTGACACAAACACACCAATTCACAATCAGAAAATCATAAATACCAAACTTGTTTAGATTTTTGGTAAAACACACACACAAAATGGAGTTTGATGATGAGATGGGAAGACTTAGGAAGCTACACAGCATTGGTGTAGAGCCTTAGAATATTTGTTTGACTTTTCAAGAGACATTTTTCTTGTCTGTACGTTCTTGGCTGCTCCAGGTAGGCCAGATGAATGGCCCCTAGACAAGGGCATTATATCTAGCTACATTTTAGTTTAATAAAAAATTTGCCTTGTCTGAAAAAGATAGCATTATTTGTTTATTAAAGCAAACAGGTTTTTTCCTGTTATATTTGTATATAAGATAAGTAATTTTGCAAACACTTCTATGCAACAGCTTATAGATAGGTTTTTCAAAGTGTTTCTGGGGGAAAGCAGTTGGCAGAAATTCACAGTATGTGAAGATCACCCAGATGGGCTGGAAATTTATATGACTCTTCACAACAGGTCAGTTGACTGTGTCAACATCAACTAGAACAAAAGCTAAATATTAAAAAAAAATCTCTGTCTATAGAGCATACATAGACTACATAATATTCTGCTGAGCTTTTAGAGTTTACATGTACTGCTTACTAAGTCCCTTGACCTTGGAATTTAGCAGACACTGTGAATACTTTTTTATTACAAACACAGTGAGTCATACAAACTGAACCTGTGTGAGTGAAATAGGTAAGTGTCTCCAACTTTCTCAGACACATTCCTTACATCCTGAGTAATGTAGTGCAAATTCATTTCTAAAAATCCATCTGATCACATTATCTCTGCTCTTAAAATCTTACAATGATAAAACATGGTGGAGGAGTTCCTTCATTACTGGACCACAGATTGCCACCTAGATTCATCTCTCTCACCACAAACCCCCTGTCCCCAGTATTCACAGTATATATGTCAAAACAACATCCTACTCTCCAGCCATATCTAAGTGCTTAGAGTCCCCTAAACACAGGGATAGCATTATGTCTCAATTCTTTTCAGCATGTAGGTTTTTATTGCTAGGATTCTTTTCCTTCTTCAACTTCTTTCCTTCTCAAACTAGTTATGCTCTATTTCTGTGACCCAGACACTTTTACCTATGTTTGCTATTTTTTGTTGTTTGAGTCTTATCTGGAAAATTCTCTAAGTAGGCTTTCTAAACCATTTCCATACCCATCACTATCATGTTTGTCTTCTTAAGCCCATATATAACCTGAATCAATAGGTGATGGCCACAAAAAGTGTATGTGGTGAACTTGTACAATATGTGTACACACACATGGTGTACATATGTGTGCACACGTTTTTTACATATGTGTGCACACATGTATACACACACACAAACACAAAAAACTACTTTCTAGCAATCAGAACCCTCCAAAGATAAAATGGGTTTTCATGGGAATCAGTTTGGGCAGGTTTCAAGTATAACTTGACAAGTAAAGAGGACTATACTGGATAATCCTATATCAGGGATATCATACAAAAAATGTAAATATTTGATGGAAATGAAGCAACTGACAAACAACTAATCTCAAAAATATACAAGCAACTTATGCAGCTCAACTCCAGAAAAATAAACGACCCAATCAAAAAATGGGCCAAAGAACTAAATAGGCATTTTTCCAAAGAAGACATATGGATGGCTAACAAACACATGAAAAGATGCTCAACATCACTCATTATCGGAGAAATGCAAATCAAGACCACAATGAGATACCATTTCACACCAGTGAGAATGGCTGCGATCCAAAAGTCTGCAAGCAATAAATGCTGGAGAGGATGTGAAGAAAATGGAACCCTCTTACACTGTTGGTGGGAATGCAAACTAGTACAGCCACTATGGAGAACAGTGTGGAGATTCCTTAAAAAATTGCAAATAGAGCTGCCTTATGACCCAGCAATCCCACTGCTGGGCATACACACCGAGGAAACCAGAATTGAAAGAGACACATGTACCCCAATGTTCATCCCAGCACTGTTTATAATAGCCAGGACATGGAAACAACCTAGATGTCCATCAGCAGATGAATGGATAAGAAAGCTGTGGTACATATACACAATGGAGTATTACTCAGCCATTAAAAAGAATACATTTGAATCAGTTCGAACGAGATGGATGAAATTCGAGCCGATTATACAGAGTGAAGTAAGCCAGAAAGAAAAACACCAATACAGTATACTGACACATATATACGGAATTTAGAATGATGGTAATGATGACCTTGTATGCGAGACAGCAAAAGAGACACAGATGTATAGAACAGACTTTTGGACTCTGAGGGAGGAGAGGGTGGGATGATTTGGGAGAATGGCATTGAAACATGTATACTATCATGTAAGAAACGAAGTGCCAGTCTATGTTCGATACAGAATACAGGATGCTCGGGGCTGGTGCACGGGGATGACCCAGAGAGATGATATGGGGTGGAAAGTGGGAGGGGGATTCAGGATTGGGAGCTTGTATACACCCGTGGCGGATTCATGTCAATGTATGGCAAAACCAATACAGTATTGCAAAGTAAAATAAAGTAAAAATAAAATTTAAAAAAAAAACAAACAGAAGAGCTAAATTAGATGACCTCTAAGAGCTCTCCAACTTAGGAAGATCTTGTTTCTCCATAAAAAACTGTACTGGAATACAAGTCATAATAGTGATTGCAGTGGTAATAGTAGTCATAGTTTCCTGTCATTGAATATTTTTTGTTTTCCAGGCTCTGTACTTAACCTTTTGTAATCCTCACAACTAGCCCATAAGTCAGTTTCATTGTTATGTTTAATATATACAAGGAGAAACAGAAGTTAGGGAAATTTTCTAACTTGCCTTAGAACACACTGAAAGGAAGTCCAGATTTAAACACAGATATGCATGAAGACAGACCCCACTACTCAGTGAATTAGAGTTGAATTAGTAGTCAAAACTGCATCACACAATAATGCAAAGTCAATTCAAAGTCTATGCAAGAGGGAGAGTTCTCAGTTAGCTACAGCTAGAAATGTTTGCCCCTAGTCAAGTTTACACACTGGTCTCGACTCTGCTGCACTTACTAAGGAGAAGAGCAAATAAATGTCCTGTATGTGAATATCACCAACTCGATGCACATGAGTTTGAGTGAACTCCGGGAGTTGGTGATGGACAGGGAGGCCTGGCTGGCTGCAATTCATGGGGTCACAAAGAGTTGGACATGACTGAGCTACTGAACTGAATTGAACTGAGCTGATGTGGATATGAGCTAGTTATTTACTTGAGTAAGTTAAGCTCCTTAAAAAGTCCATTAATTAGTTTTGAGTCTTAAAAAAATAATGTTTGTATACTAGAGTATACAAACAAGGCCAAGTAGACTATAAAATTTAATTTTTCTCCCCAAAAGTTTAACCTCTATTTCAAAGTAATTCATACAATGGAAGAATCTGTGTAATTGCCCTCCTCAAGCCCCATATCTTCACATATACCCAAATAGGAAACATATTATTAGAATATTCATAGAATAATCATAAAACTATATCTGCAGGGTAACTTACAAATATTATTTTATGGACATAAAAACAGAAATATGGAGCAATTATTTAGTTCCCTACTTCACACAAAAAAACAACTAGCTTGTTTAGAGCTAATATACAGCTGATAAAAACAGAGAAATAGTGCTTTCCATAAGATTTTTAAAATTAATTTATTTTTGTAAATTGGAGGGTAATTGCTTTACAATATTGTGTTGGTTTCTGCCACACAACAGCACAAATTATGACACGTTTTCTGTGCTAAAAAATGTGTGAATATTGAAGATAGAATATACTCTCTGCTCTCAATGAACTGAGAGAAACACATACATATACATACATACTAGCAAAGCAAGAGAAGTGTATATGACAAATGCATTTGGAGTTATTAGCCTAAAGTAAAAGAATCTGGATAGGATTCTGATCTATATTTGAAGAAGGAAAAAATGTGTGTTGGAGTAGGCTAATAAAGTTTTCTAAACCAGGGAAATTAAATGACAGAGATTCTAAAATGAGGAAGAAACTTGGTACAGAATGAGATAAAATTACATGATGAAGATGGGTGAAAATTCCTGATCTTCATTCTATTTCCATTCTCATAAAACTCAGTTCTATCCGTCATATACACAATGAATATTCCACCCGATTATCCATATTCTTATTCTGTTTGTCACTCACAGTCCCAAAAGGCTTTTGGCAGTATTTCTGTATAGCTTAATGATGAATACTTACTCTAACAATGAAAATAGGAAAAAGGAAGGCAATGTCATATATTAATATTTTTGTATCCTGAGGCAAAATGGTTACAGGTAATTTTAAGGTCTAGAACACTGAAGGAAGTTGATTAATATACAGAAAAATTTTGAAAGAGTAAGCATAAGACATGCAAAAGTTAACACATCCATATTCTCTACTTTCCCTACCCGCAAATCAAACTTTTTTCTCAAAATTAAAAGCTTCATATTTTTGTATTCTGGAGCAATTCCACTCCATAGCCTCCTGGAAGAATGGAAAGTCCCTTTATAGCATAAATTTTGGTAACTCATTCCACCATGACAATAAACTACCTGTGAGATTTTTCTATGTTCAGACTGGTTTCAAGTGGCCACTTTCCAGAAATGCCCTGCCAGAACAAGATCGCCTCACACTCAAGTCAGGACACAGAACTATCAGACCCAAAGTTGCACAAGAGAAATAGTTATCTGGTATCAATCTCGGGTGATGAGACTGAGCAGTGGCTTTTAGGTTAGGAGAAGAAAATAGAAATGATGTCATGAGTCATTCCACATTTGAGCAAGTAGAAGAGTGGATTGTGAGGCACAGAAAAGAAGCCTCCCAAAAAAGGAAAACCTAGAATAAGATAAATTAATGCTAACCTTGAAGGGAAAAGGAAGTCACAGAATAGAAACCCCTAAAAGCAGAGAGAGGAAGTCCTTCCAGGTGGTGGTAGTGGGAAAGAACTCAACTCTCAATGCAGGAGACTTAAGAGACATAGGTTCTATCCCTGGTTCAGGAAGTTCCCCTAGAGGAGGGCTGGGCAAACCACTCCAATATTCTTGTCTGGAGAACCCCATGGACAGAGGAGCCTGGCGGGCTACCATCTGTGGGGTCACAAAGAGTCAGACACGACTGAAACAACTTAACACGACCCTGAAGAGAAAAGGAAGTCACAGAACAGAAGTCCCTGAAAGCAGAGAGGAAGTCCTTCCTCAGCTAAGGGCCTGAGCTTGCTTGCCTTTTGAATATAGCCAAGCAGCAGCTTACATTTTCAGATGCAAACCTTGCCAGTCTTACCGCTGTGCTTTTCCTTTCAGCAGTACTGAAGTCCCGGCTGTTCCTCACATGTGGCCCCCTTGTTTGTCTCTGGCCGTTTATTGTTTCCCAAGTCTGGAATCCTGGCACCCTCACGCTTGCCCTCTGACTAGTTGAGAGATTCACATGA
Source organism: Ovis canadensis (assembly GCF_042477335.2). NCBI lineage: Eukaryota > Metazoa > Chordata > Mammalia > Artiodactyla > Bovidae > Ovis > Ovis canadensis. The sequence continues at coordinate 40,400,762 of NC_091260.1, forward strand.
TTCAGTTTAACCATCAGTTTCATCACAGAGTTTTTTGACACCTGCTCCCACCTTTAAAATCTGGGTTTGATGTTTTACCATGGCACCCTGTCTCTCCTCCATAAAGGCCCCTTGTTAGGATCATGGAGCTAATTGTCTGTATCCTCTAATAGACTAAGACCCATGATAGTAGAGACCCTTTCCTTTTTGTTCACCTTTTTACCTTTACTGCTTAGCAGAGTACCCAGCATATGGTAACTGTTTAGTAAACATTAAGTCAATGGCTGAGTGAATGAAGACTTTCCCTTGGTCTGTGAAGGCTCTGTTATAAAAATTATAACAAAAGTCATAATGATAACCAATACTCCCTAAACTCTGTTGTGTACCAGGCTATTGTGTGTTAAGTATATTCATGTATTATCTGATTTATCCTCAAAACCATACATTAAAGACCATTATAAGCCCCACCTTTCAAATGAAAAATTGAGATTTAGAGAGTTACAGAAATTTCCAATGTAAAACAGCTGACAAACTTGGAAACTAATATTTTGCTTGAGTTCTGTATAATTTCAGATGCTGATTCCAACCTTAATTTAACACTGTTTCTAGAAATTTCTGTATATTTTTAGAATACATTGATAAAATCAAACAATTATTTATTGAGAATTTACTACATATCATTCCAGCTTGCTTTCCTTGGTTATTAGATTCACCATTATAAAATTAGGAACTGTTATCATAAACCCAGGGATCATCAGAGTGAAAATAAAAACAGCTCACCAGGCAGATAAAGTATAAACTCTTTTTTTAAAGTATAGTTGATTTACAATGTTGTATTAGTTTCAGTTGTACAGCAAAATGCCTCATTTACCCATGTAAACTTTTTCAGATACTTTTCACTATAGGTGATTACAAGATATTAAATATAGTTCCCTGTGTGATACAGTACATCCTTTTTGTTTTATCTATTTTATATATAGTAGTGTGTATTGTAGTATAGCTTGTATTCACTAAAATTTAATTCAAGATCAAATGTACAAATTGCCCTTTTTTTTTTTATTTACTAATGAAGGGAATACACTGTGAGTCCATTGTTTGCTAAGTCCTGAGCAGCACTCATGGGCTGTGTGTAAATAGGGTTATTAAAATACTGGAATTACAGCCAAATTTGGTCCAAAAGAGAACTCTATAATGCATACATAACCATTCTTCCTGGTATTTGAAAGGTGGCCTGACAACAGGTGGTGGATCTCAGCACAAGCGCCCCAGCTCGCTTAGGCCTGGTCTTTCAACCTTGCCATCTGAGGGGAAGTGCAGTTTAATGGCTCATCTACCACCTGTTGCCCTCACAATAAGTGATAGCAAGAGCCTTACAGACTCTGATTACTAAATCTCTTTAGGAGGAAGTATTGCAAACAGAACTTTTTTGTTGTCTCTATAAAGAGATCTGTCCTGTCGATTCTGATGGAAACATATAGAAGGGCTTGGGTACAACGATTTCGAAGAAACAGAATCTTCAAGGCTGAATGAAATAGGTAGGGGATGAAGAAGAGCAACAGGGGAAAGAAATCTCAGAAAGCAAATTTCCTTATATCAGTCTAGAGTTTTAGGCACCCAGGGTGTTAAATGGCTGTGCTGTCATAGCTTTCAGCCAGACGTAGCTCTTGAAAACTTGAATATGGTTTCTTTGAATTGAGATGCATTTTAAGTGTCAAACACACACTAGGTTCTGAAGACTTAATATGAAAAAGAGTGTAAAGTTTTCATGAATAATTTTAAGTTGGTTACATGTTGAAATATTTTCAGTATAGTGGATTAAATAAATATATTATTAAAATTAGCTTCACATGTTTCTTTTTAACTTTTTATGTGACTACTATAAATTTTAAATTTACATATATGGGCTTCATTAGTGGCTTACTTTATACGCCTCTTAGCACTGGTTTATAGGATGGTTACATGGATTGCTTCCATTTAATCTTACTTTATCAGGATCTTTAATCCTCTTTAAACTCTAAGTTTTTTATTTAAAGAGTCTTTACTCTTTAAATGAATTGAAAACACTGTTGTTACCAATCATCAAGAAAATTTTGTTTTTTATATTTCAAAATGTTACATAAAATGTTCTTCTTTAGAACAGTCTTTGGGACTCTGTGGGAGAGGGAGACGGTGGGATGATTTGGGAGAATGGCATTGAAACATGTATAATATCACGTAAGAAACGAATTGCCAGTCTAGGTTCAATGCAGGATACAGGATGCTTGGTGCTGGTGCACTGGGATAACCCAGAGAGATGATATAGGGAGGGAGGTGGGAGGGGGGGTTCAGGATTGGGAACTCATGTACACCCGTGGCAGATTCATGTTGATATATGGCAAAACCAATATAGTATTGTAAAGTAAAATAAAGTAAAATTTAAAAAAAGAACAGTAAAGAAATAATACACCATAAAAAATTAAAATTAAAAAAAATTACACCAAAAAAAAGAATGGAAGAAAATGTTCTTCTTATACTTCAATATTTTTTACTCAATTCAACTCTTTAAATGTTAATAGCTATCAAGAACTAAAAACTAAACATTTGATAACATCCAGTGTGAACAAGCTGAAGAAATAATGATGGCCCTTAATACCAGTCCTGTTCATGGGTCACAACCTATCATGGTGAAGGGGCTTGTGTAAGTAACTCAATAAAGTTGTAAGCCATGGTGTACAGGGCCACTTAATACAGACGGGTCATGGTGGAGAGTTTTGATAAAACATGGTCCACTGGAGGAGGAAATGGCAAACCACTCCAGTATTCTTACCTTGAGAACCCCATGAACAGTAAGAAAAGGCAAAAAGATATGACAACGGAATATAAGCCCCTCAGGTCAGAAGATGTACAATATGCTACTGGGGAGGAGCAGAGAAATAGCAGCAGAAAGAATGAAGAGACTGGGCCAACGTGGTAATGATGTTCAGTTGTGGACATGTCTGGTGGTAGAAGTAAATTCCAGTGCTGTTAAGAGCAATGTTTCATAGGAACCTAGAATAAGACATCATGAATTAAGGTAAATTGGACGTGGTCAACAAGAGATGGCAAGAGCAGATATCAACATCTTAGGAATCAGTGAACTAAAATGGACAGGAATGGGCAAATTTAAATCAGATGACCATTATATCTCTACTCTGAGCAAGAATCCCTTAGAAGAGATGGAATGGTCCTTATAGTCAACAAAAGAGTCTGAATTGAAGCACTTGGGTACAATCTCAAAAAAGAATCATCTTGGTTCGTTTCCAAGGCAAACCATTCAACATCACAGTAATTCAAGTCTATGCCTCAACCACTAATGCCAAAGAAGATGAAGTTGAATGGTTCTATGAAGATTTATAAGGTCTTCTAGAACCAACACTAAGAAAGATGTCCTTTCATCACATGGACTTAGAATGCAGAAGTAGGAACTCAAGCGATATCATGCATAAAAGGCAAGTTTGGTCTTGGAGTACAAAATGAAGCACAGTGAAGGCTGACAGATTTTTGCCAAGAGAAAGTACTAGACGTAGCAAAATCCTCTTCCAACAACATAAGAGATGACTTTACATGTGTACATCACCAGATGATCAGATCAACACAAGAGATGATTCTACACAAAGGCATCAGATTAATTATATTCTAAAATCAGATTGACTATATACTTTGTAGTCAAAGATGGAGAAGCCCTATACAGTCAGCAAAAACAGGACCTAGAGCTGACTGTAGTTTAGGTAATAAGCGCCTTATTGAAAACTTCGGGCTTAAATTGAAGAAAGTAGGGATCACCAGGCCATTCGGGTTGACCTAAATCAACTCCCTTATACAGTAAAGGGGACAAATAAATGCAAAGGATTAGATCCGGTAGACAGAGTGCCTGAAGAACTATGGACAGAGGTTCATAACATTACAGGAGGTGGTGACCAAAACCAAACCATAGAAAAAAATGCAAGAAGGCAATTGGTTGTCTGAGGAGGCTTTACAAATAGCTAAGAAAAGAAGAGAAGTAAAGGGCAAAGGAGAAAAGGCAAGATATACCTAACTGAAGGCAGAGTTCCAGAGAATAGCAAGGAAAGATAAGAAAGACTTAAGCAAACAATGCAAAAAACAAAACAAAACAAAAAAAACAGAAAAACAATAGAATAAGAAAGACTTGAGATCTCTTCAAGAAAATTGGAGATATCAAGGGAACATTTCATGAAAGAATGGGCACAGTTAAGGACAGAAATGGAAAGTACCTAACAGAAGCAGAAAAGGTTAAGAGATGGAAAGATTACACACAACTATATAAAACAGGTCTTAATGACCCAGATAACCACGATGGTATTGTCACTCACCTAAAACCAGACATACTGGAGTATGAAGTCAAAGTGGACCTTAGGAAACATTACTATGAACAAAGCTAGTGGAGGCAATGGAATTCCAGCTAATTTATTTCAAATCCTAAAAGATGATGCTGTTAAAGTGCTGCACTCAATATACCAACAAATTTGGAAAATTCAGCAGTGACCACAGGACTAAAAAAGATCAGTTTTCATTCCAATCCCAAAGAAGGGCAATGCCAAAGAAAGCTCAAACTACCCTATAATTGTGCTCATTTTACATGCTAGCAAGGTAATGTTCAAAACCCTTCAAGCTAGGCTTCAGCAGTACATGAACAGAGAAATTCCAGATGTACAAGTTGGATTTAGGAAAGGCAGAAGAACCAGAGATCAAACTACCAACATTCATTGGATCATAGAGAAAACAAGAGAATTCCAGAAAAACATATACTTCTGCTTTATTGACTATGCTAAAGCCTTTGACTGTGTGGATCACAACAAACTGTGGAAAATTCTTAAAGAGATGGAAATACCAAACCACCTTATCTATCCCCTAAAAAATCGTTATGCAGGTCAAGAAGCAAAACTTAGAATCAGACATGAAACAATGGACTAGTGCAAAACTGAGAAAGGAATACATCAAGGATAAATATTGTTACCCTGTTTATTTAAGTTACATGCAGAGAACATCCTGCAAAATGCCAGGCTGGATAAATCACAAGCTGGAATCAAGATTTCCAGGAGAAATATCAACAACCTCAGATATGCAGATGATACCACTCTAATGGCAGAAATCAAAGAGGACCTAAACAGCCTCTTGATGAAGGTGAAAGATGAGAGTGAAAAAGCTGGCTTGAAACTCAACTTTCAAAAAACAAAGATCATCACATCTGGTCCCATTACTCCATGGCAAATAAAAGGGGAAAATGTGGAAGCAGTGACAGATTTTATTTTCTAGGGCTCCAAAATCACTGCAGACCATGATTGCAGCTTTGAAATTAAAAGACATTTGTTCCTTGGAAGGAAAGTAATGACAAACCTAGACAAGGTATTAAAAAGTAGAAGTAACACTTTGTCGACAAAGGTCTGTATAATCAGAGCTTGGGGTTTTCCAGTAGTCATGTATGGATGCAGGAGGTGGACTACGAAGCAGGCTGTGTTGACGAAATGATGCTTTTGAATTGCGGTGCTGGATAAGCCTCCTGAAAGTCTCTTGGACAGCAAAGGTATCAAAGCAGCCAATTCTAACGGAAATCGGTCCTGAATATACATTGGAAGGACTGATGGTGAATCTGAAGCTACAATACTTTGGCCACTTGGTGTGAAGAACTGACTCGTTGGAAATGACCCTGATGCTAGGAAAGATTGAGGGAAGGGGGTGAAGGGGGCAACAGAAAATGAAATAGTTGGATGGCATCACTGACTCAATGGACATGAGTTTGATCAAACTCCAGGAAATAGTGAAGAACTGGAAAGCCTGGTACGCTGCAGTCCATGGGGCTGGGGTTGGAAAATAGCTGTACGTGACTTAGTGACTGAACAAGAACAACAATACCAGCAGCTATTTGTTTTCTGTGAAAAGAATGACCTGAAGTAGAACCAAAATGGAGGTGAAAACACAGAAATTTATGAAATCAAATACTGATCCCTTGTGATTGCTATTACTTTATCATAAGGCATATTTTATCTGAGAAGGTATATATTGTTAATGTAAGTCAATAGGATATAGAGGGATTTTTGAATATTTGCGTGTGATTTATGTTTAGCTTGAAAATATTTACATGGACCACATATTTTCAAGACTTTTAAAATTGAAATTATACTCATAGATTTTGTACTTTCCTGGTGGCTCACATGATAAAGAATCTGCCTGTAATGAAGGAGACCCGGATTCAAACCCTGCGTCAAGAAGATCTCCTAAAAAAGGGAACAGCTACCCACCCTAGTATTCTTGCCTGGAGAATTCCATTGAGAGAGGAACCTGGTGAGCTACTGTTCTTGGGGTCTCAAGGAGTCAGACACAACTGAGTGACTTTCATGCTCTTTCATGTACTTTTTCTGGCTTCCCTGGTGACTCAGATGGTAAAGAATCTGACTGCAGTGCAGGAGAGGCAGGTTCAATCCCTGGATTGGAAGATCCCCAGGAGGAGGAAATGGTCACCCACTCCAGTATTCTTGCCTGGAGAATCCCATGGACAAAGTAACCTGGCAGACTTCAGTCCATAGGGCTGCAAAGAGTCAGATATGAGTGAACAACTGACACTTTCACTTTCATAGCTTTTAAGGACATTGATTAAAAAAAAAAAACTTTTTACATCAGTCTGGGGCTCTTTGGAAATAGACTTTTCCCTGGATGGTTTAAATAAAAAGATTGAATAAATGGCAAGTTTAAGAACAAAATAAGGAACAAACACTCAAGGCAGCAAGACATGATTACCACTTCCAAAGCTGATGGAATATGATTGTCAAATAGTTTGCCAGAGATAAAAAAAAAAAAAAAAAATGCTTGAGCTAAGGAGGAGGCTGTCTTCAGAGCTACCTGTAGTTCAAAATGCAGGACCAAGTAGGAAAATAGATGAGAAATATCTTGAATTCTCTCTCTCCTTCCGCCTTCCAACCAACACTACTGGAAGAATCCAGGTGGAAGCCCACCACCATCCTGCACAAGCATTCAGAGAAGGGTGGAGAACAAAAAGCATACAGGAATAAAGTAGAGGATAAGCAGCACATTTATGAATCACTTCTTATTCAAATTATTTTGTCTAAGAACTAGAGCACTGTGAATACGCATAGTGGCCATCGGGAGAAATTAAGTGGGGTGATCAATCTTAACTGAAAGGTTATTAATTAAATAAGAGATTGTACATAATATTGAAGAACACGAATATGGAATAAGTTGTGCAGTGGTAATGGAAATCCAAGAGAGTCATAATGCTATAGAAAGATAAAGAAATAGATGTCGGATGTAGAAAGGTTGTAGCACTTAAGTTTCTCTTTTGATTAATTTATGAATATAAATGATAACACATTGTAATTAATAAGAATTAAATTAAGAGACAATGAATTCTCAATTAGACATTTTGAAAATGGGAAATGTATAATTTGGGAGAAACTGCCAAAAGATTAGAATTTAATAATTAAAGAATACTCTTTTCAAACATTTGACATCTATTTTGATCATATTAGTGATTTGGAGTTCATTAGAACTCTGGAGAAAATTTTAAGCCTCAAGTATAAATAGCATGAGGATTCCCTGGTGGTTCAGTTGGTAAAGAATCTGCCTGCAGTGAAGAAGACCCAGGTTTGATCCCTGGGTTAGGAAGATCCCCTGGAGAAGGACATGGCCACTCACTTCAGTATTCTTGCCTGGAGAATCCCATGGACAGATGGGGTCGCAAAGAGTCAGACACGACTGAGTGACTACCACCACTGCTACTATAAATAGCATAGATAATTCCATACTTCATCACATATCAGTACTCTGTGTAATCTGATTTTATAGACAAATGAATTTTAACAGCAGAAACATATCCATGATATTATGCTTAATACTGGTATGTTAGCACCGATCACGCTGTGAAGAAACTAACCCAAACTTGAGAATGGCCATTGCTCCTCATTCTTGGAAATAAATCAAAGTGCCCCACTCCAGAGAGCCTACCCTAACTGTGCTCTCCTCCCTAGCTCATCTGGAGTGAGAGCAGCATCTTAGGATACTGTGTGCCACAGACTGTTGAACTAAAATGAAGCCTTAGAAAAGTAGAAGAATAACAGATTGTTTCTGTCGGTGTTTGGCTGAGATTTTTATCAGTTGTAGTTGCTGACCCAGAAACGCAGTGCTATAATCTACATTATTGAAGAAAAGAACATACATATAATGCTTTTAAAAATTTTTATTGGAGCATAATTGCTTTATATTGTTGTGTTATTTCCTGCTGTACAGCAAAGTGAATCAGCCTCTTTTGGATTTCTTTCCCATTAAGTCACCACAGAGCATTGAATAGAGTTTCCTGTGCAATAGATTAGTTCTCATTAGTTATCTATTCTATGCATGGTAGTGTATATATGTCAATCTCCCAATTCCTCCCACTCTCCCCTTCCCCCTACTTGGTGTCCATACATTTATTTTCTACATCTGTGTTTATTTCTGCTTTGCAAATATATTCACCTGTACCATTTCCTAGGTTCCACATATATGCATTCATATGCAATATTTGTTTTATTCTTTCTATCATACTTTACTCTGTATGACAATCTCTAGGTCCACCCACATCTCTCTAAATGGCACAATTTTGTTCCTTTTTAATGCACACATATGCAATGGAATATTACCCAGCTATACACACTATTCAGAGAAGGCAATGACACCCCATTTCAGTACTCTTGCCTGGAAAATCCCTTGGATAGAGGAGCCTGGTAGGCTGCAGTCCATGAGGTCGCTAAGAGTCGGACACCACTGAGTGACTTCACTTTGACTTTTCACTTTCATGTATTGGAGGAGGAAATAACAACCCATTCCAGTATTCTTGCCTGGAGAATCCCAGGGACGGGGGAGCCTGGTGGGCTGCTGTCTATGGGGTCTCACAGAGTTGGACACGACTGAAGCGACTTAGCAGCAGTAGCAGCAACTTAGCAGCAGTAGCAGCAGCAGTCTAAATTAGACAACTCCTATGTATTGCACTGTCTTGCAGGGAAAACTACTGCAACAAATGAATTTACATGTAAAAACCAAATCATTAAGGAATTTTTCATCCATGCATATCTCTGGGCATTCATTTTTATATAACTTTAGTTTATATAAAAATATATGGCATAAGAATATGACAACTGAAAGCTTTTTTTTAAAAAAATTCAGTCGTCAGTAAAGAAGAGATGCTGATGGTATCACTGATTGTTAATGGCTATTAGAATACATACCATAGAGAAAAATATATGCTTAAATTGATTCCTAGGAGAATATCTTTCTAGAAAAAAATAAAAATATCCCCAGGGTTCATAACCAAATCAATGAATTTGCAATCATCTATTGAGATATTTAGAAATACAAGGAAGGAACCATACTGTTTAAATAGTGTCAGTTTTTAAAATTGCCATGCTTTTCAGATTTTGCTTCTGCTGGTTGTCTTACCATTCCCTCCTAAACAAAGTAAACAGAGTAATAGTCTTGATAAAATTTTAACTTGTCAGCAAAAATACTTCAAAATAGTAAGTAACAAGAATTCGTTTTTATATACGTGTATGTAAGTGTAGTTATTAGATTCTAAAATGGTCCTTGTAATTTTTTGAACAATTCTATTGTTGATTTTGAAGACCTGTATCAGCCATTAAGAAATATATTTTTTGCATCTAAGAGAAAATTCTGGATAATTATGCATATAGTACAAAAGAAATTCTATTTTTATTTTACTTGATAGTTTATTGTCATATGCTTTTCTGTAGTTTTTGGATTTGAATTTTAAAGAGGTTACAGCATTTGGAATGCAAAAATGACACTTCTTCAAAGTAAATTGTAACAATAGTGTATTTCTAGAATTTTAGTCCCTTTGTGTCTATGCAGCATAGTCACTAATAGTAAAAATGAATAACCAAAATAACTCAAAATGAGCTAAAAGTTTAAAATCATAGTCTTTTTTTGTGTCATTAATTTAATTAGTAACACAAATTAGATTAGGTACAAGGCATCTCAGACTCAAAAATAACATAATGAGTCCTACTGGATAAATTTCACTCCAGGGAAGAAAGTCTCATATCAGCTTTGTGAAAAATTATTATAAGATGTCACAAAAGAGATTCTATAGTATTGATTATTTTTATCATTATAATAGTAACTCTTAATGATTTATATACATGTATACCTACATTTAACCTACATTATAGCTGTAACCTCTGTTTTACTATTATTTAAGCAAATGGACAAAAATGGCCTCCATGTCCAATGATTTCCATTTTTTGCACTGAGGTGTTTTGTGTCAAACAGTGTTAATAAGTTTAGTGGTCCACGTTGTGGTCGTTCAGTCACTCAGTCATGTCCAACTCTTTGAGACCCCATGGACTACAGCACACCAAACTTCCCTAGCCACCATCTCCTAGAGCTTGCTAAAACTCATGTCCATTGAGTCAGTGGTGACATCCAACCATCTTGTCCTCTGTGGTCCCCTTTTCCTCCTGCCCTCAATCCTTCCCAGGATCAAGGTCTTTCATAATGAGTCAGCTCTTCATGGTCTATGAGGGAGCCTCATATGCCTCATTATATTCATGTTTGGGCAAGCCCCTCAAAGCAGCCTTGCTTTAAAGCTAGGTTATCCTCATATCAGTCTATATGAAAATCCAGAACAGTAGCTGCATCTCAATTCCCCTCCAGATAGAACATTTTATAAAACACTTGCTACATCGGAAAACAATGAGAACTTTTATGAAAAGATATTAGAAGAAAACAAAATATAAAACTGCATTGAAGCAAAAACAACAGTTAACTTAAAATTATGTTGAAGGAAATAAATGTTAAGCTTGATTAAAAAAATAATAATGTACTCATAAAGTGAAGGTGGGTTCATGGATTGACTACTTAGTAAAAAACTGAATACAAAATTGCCTTTGGGCATAATTGTATGTATAGTTCATAGAACTCAACTAGAGAGAAAGTCTACTTAAAAACATTCTCTGGAAAAAATATTTGCAAATATCTATCTGACAAATTGTATTCAGAACATATAAAGAATTTCTAAAAATTATCAAGGAAAATTTATACACCCATTAAAAAACTGAAAATAACCTGAAAAGAAAGTTCACAAAAGAAAATAATTGAAGGGCAATAAGCACTCACAAAGGTGGTCAAATTTCTTGACATAAGGGAAATGCAAAGATAAACAACAATGAAAGACCATTCAAATCCATAAAATGCTTGACATATTCCCTCTCCCAAAAGTCCTAATGTTAAATGGTGATGGTGTAGATCAACTGGAACTTTCACGTGCAGTTAGTGGGAGTATTAAATGGTAAAATATTCTAGATGCTTGGAATGATGATTTTCTATAAAGATAATTATACATCTATGTTAAAAGCAGTTTCACTCCTATGTGGAACTAAGAGAAATGGAAATATACATTTATAATAACAGCTTGTATAACATACATGCATAATCCAAATTGTACAAGAATCTTCCTAGAAAATTCAGTCATAACAGTAAAAAGCTACAAACCTCTACATGTCTATCAAGAGGAGGAAAGATGAGCAAGTTGCACTGTATCATATAATGGAACACAACTCAGAAATGAAATAAAATGACTTATTGATACACATCAACATGGATGAATCTACACATATTATGCTGAATGAAAGAAGCTAGTCCCCAAAAAATACATTCTGTATGATCCCATTTATATGAACCTTCTGGAATCAACAAAATAATCTATGATGATAGATGTAAGAAAACTGTGGGAAGTGGCTTAAGAGAATATTTTATATCTATTGTGAGTAGCATTTAAATTGAGTTAAATACTAATGAATTGTACATTTTAAAATATTGAAACAAATTTTAATAAAACATTTTCCTTACAGTAATAATAATATTTGGGCCTCCCTTGTGGCTCAGCTGGTAATGAATCCGCCTGCAATGCGGAAGACCTGGATTCGATCCCTGGGTTGGGAAGATGCCCTGGAGAAGGGAAAGGCTACCCTCTCCAGTATTCTGGCCTGGAGAATTCTGTGGACTACAGTCCATGGGGTCACAAAGAATCAGACATGATTGAGTGACTTTCACTTCACTTCAATAATAAGATTTTAAAATAAAAAAGAATACATACAAATTAAATCATGAAATAAAAATATAAATAAAATTCAAACATCTCCTCTTCAAAGAAAAGACTTGATACATAGATTAATAAACTGTCTCTTGTTTATATATTAAGAACAAAATTAAGGAAAGGAATCATCAATTTGAATTAACCTAATTAAACGTTTGAATTGTAAAGCTAAATATCTCTTCAACATTCAACAATAAAATGATTAGTCACAAGATACAGAAAATATCAGGTTGGCTTCCAATTTTTGATCCATATTAAATACAGTTTTAAATTGATCCAAATGAACTTATTTACAAATTAGAAATAGACCGACAGACATAGTAAACAAACTTGTGGTTAACAATGAGGAAGAGGGGCGTGATTAAGTTCTTATGTATCTTGGAGCATATATTTAAAAATGAGATTCTTCTAAGAACAATTGCTGCTAATATATTTAATAATCTCAAGAGAACAGACAAATTTTCTTTAAAAAAAAACCTTATAAATAACCAAAACTAATACAGTAAAAATTTAAAAAAATTTTTGATTTAAAAAAAAAAAGGAGGGAACTCACAAAAACTCAGCACAAATATAAAAGCATCTCCAGAGACAGATGCTGTTACACTAATGTTAAGTTTTCGAGACACAGATAATGTCTGTGCTAAAAAATTACTGAGAAACAGATTTTAAAAGAAGGAAAGTTATCAGTTTGCTTTTTTATAAAGCAAGAATTATTCTGAAAACAAAAACTGACAAAGATACACTGAATGGAAATCTGTGTATCCAATTCTTTATGACTGCAGACTTGGAAATTCTTAAACAGACAACAGCAAAATGGTCTTTAGTCCAAGAATCAAACTATTCATCATGAAATCTATTAATAAAATTTATCACATAGACAAGTTATATATGAAAAATAATACAATCTTTCCAATTGGATAACCCAGAAGGCTACAGCAAAATCCAAGAACCATTAGCTAGTATAAATTTTTAATATATAAAAATAAAAATGCTTCCTGAACATGATGGAGACTATCAAGTTTGGTCCAAAAGACACTGTGGGATTTAATCCAAAACTGCAAGAAGACACCATTACTATTGAACAGTGTCCTAAGTCTAGCTAGTACAACTTGGAAAGGAGAAAGCAAAATAATTATTTGCAGATGATATGTTGTTAAATCTGGAAAACCTAAACGTATAAAAGATGTGAAGCAGTTTAACACTTCAACCCCACTTAAAATGAAATGTGCATAAAAGAAGCCTAGAATACAAAGGATATCTTTGAATAGAATTTTTGTTTCTGTTCAGTCGCTCAGTCATGTCTGACTCTTTGCAGCCCCATGGACTACAGCATGCCAGGTCTCCCTGCCCTTCACTATCTCACGGAGTTTGCTCAAACTCATGCCCATTGAGTCAGTGATGCCATCCAACCATCTCATCCTCTGGCGCCCCTTCTCCTCCTGCCCTCAATCTTTCCCAGCATAAGGATCTTTTCCAATGAGTCGGCTCTCTGCATCAGGTGGCCAAAGTACTGGAGCTTCAGCTTTGGCATCTGTCCTTCCAAAGAATATTCAGTGTTGATTTCCTTTAAGAGTGACTGGTTTGACCTCCTTGCTGTCCAAGGGACTCTCAAGCATCTTCAAAATCACATCACAGTTCAAAAGCATCAGTTCTTCTGTGCTCAGCCTTCTCTGCGGTCCAGCTGTCACATCCATACATGACTATTGGAAAAACCATAGCTTTGACTATACAGACCATTGTCGGCAAAGTGATGTATCTGCTTTTTAAAATGCTGTCCAGGTTTGTCATGAACTTTCAATATCTACTTTTTTGCCACCTTTTGCTGATTTCTAAATTTTCTTAATGTATATGTACTCTTAAGCAATGGAAAAAAACAAACAAAAATAACAAAATATTCTGTAAACCCTAGCACTAAGAAAATTGGCAGAGGGTGGGAGAGATGAGGATTCATTCCCATAATGTTGACATCATTAACAGATTTGTACATACATGTTTATGACAAATATGCACATACTTATCTATCTAAACATTTCTCTGCATGTGAATTACAATCTATAATGATATTTTTCCACCTAGAATATTATTGACTTCATACACCATGGACATTATTTTACATAAATTCATGTATATATCCCAGTCATTATTTCAACAGTCATATATATGGTGGTTTCTTGTGTGAGTTTGCTACAAAATTCTTAACTAGTCCCTCATGAATGGAATTTAAAATGTTTCCAGGTCTTAATTTCTACAACTTAATTTCTACAGTCAATGATCATTTTTGTGCTTACGTGCTACAGTAATCTATTGGTGTATAACAGACTACCACAGAATTTAACAGCCTAAAATTATCATTTTTTTTTCTCTCAAGTGTTTGAATATCAGGAATCTTGAGTGATTCTTCTGTTTCACACAACATGAACAGAAATTACTCAGTGGTGTTTAGATGCCAGATATGCTGGTCTCGGGTGCAAGGTGAATTTCCTCTCATGACTGGTACCTTGACAAGGATGGCTGGAAAGCTGGGCTCAGCTGGGACAAGTGACAGGAGTGCCTACATGCAGACTCTTCAGCATGGCAGTCTCAGAGTAGTTAGCATGTTACACAGCAAACTCAAGAAAGCTCAAGAAAGAATGTTCCAAGAGAATCAGATGGAAACTGCAAGATATTTTAAGACCTAAACCTAGAAATTCTATAATATTGCCTCTTTCTACTGGACAAGGAACCTACTACAGCCAGCCTAAAGTTAAAAGGGAGGGGAATAGAGTCTACGTCTCAATAAAGTAATAGTGAATAACTGTAGTCATCTTTAATATTTAATAACACAGTGAGTATACCCAGGGTACCTTAAAGTGTAGCTGTAGGGTCAAAGTGCATTTAGATTTTAAATTACTTTCCAAAAAGTTTATAACAAACAGATTTTAAAGAAATTTTACAGTGTATTTTCAAAATAGATGTGCAAAGTACTTTCAAAATAGATTTGTACAGTAACAAATTAATTGTTCCTGAGTGGTCCTCAAAAACACTATGTTCTACTGGGCTCTTCAGTAAGAGTCAGCTGGTAATATGAAAAAGCAGCTAAGCAAATGAAATATAACTTCTGATATAAAGTATCAGAAACTTAAGAAATACTTTCAAGATAATCAATTAAGTTTTCTCCTTTACTTTTAAGCTCAGTTCAGCTCAGTTCAGCCACTCAGTCTTGTCCGACTCTTTGCGACCCCATGAGTCACAACACGCCAGGCCTCCCTGTCCATCACCAATTCCCGGAGTTCACTCAGACTCACGTTCATTGAGTCAGTGATGCCATCCAGCCATCTCATCCTCTGTTGTCCCCTTGTTCACTGAAACTCTAAAACACAGATTTTTAGATGTCTTGCATTATTGTTCAAGACTGTTTCTTAAAGGCAGATGATTCATTGTGCTGGTAGGTAAAGCTTCTAATGGTAGGATTAACCATATTATAATTAGACCTATACTGAGATAATAAATCTCTTTGCTCTCTGAATTACCTTTAAACCACTTCCATGAATTGCCTTGTAGATTTCCAATTTTTCTGTTCTCTAAGGCTGATAGGGTAAGAAAAATGTGGGATCTTACTCCACTCAGGTGAAGATGCCACTCACGTGCCTAATTCTCTCACTATCTAAAGGTGTCACTTCTAAATAATACTGGCTACAAGTAACAGAGAACTGAACTAATAATGACATATAACATTTATTGTTAATAAGACTGGGAATGTGTAGTCTCAAGACAGGTCAATAATTCCACAATATTTTCCATGAGTCAATTTCTTTCTATCTTTCTTCTCCACTATTCTGAACTATTGTCATCATTATTTTTGCCTTGTGGGGGAACATTGGCCGCTTTAGCTCCAAACACAATATCCATATACAAAATTTTTAAAAATGGAGAATGAACTCTCCTGTTATTTCCTTTTATAAGATAGCAAAAACCTTCTTTAAAGCTCCACAGTAGGCATCTCATTGGTTATCTCATTGGTCACCCTTACCCCAATGGGGCTGGGAAAAGAGACTACCTGAGACTACCTGAGAGAGTTAGCAACAGAGTTGGGAAGGACAAAGAAATTTGGTGGGCATGACTTTCTGTTGTTGAACAGTCCTGCCACACAAGACAAAACAGAAAGCAGATTGAACCTTGGGATAAGGTTAAAGAAATACACTCAAGCATGCTTCTAGAATAGGAACAAAAAGTCTTTGCAGACTGTATATGATCCAGCCTAACTTCCAGTACCTCAGGTGACACAATGGTAAATACACCTGTCAGTGCAGGAGACACAAGAGATGTGGGTTTGATCCTCTGGAGTAGGAAATGGCAACTCACTCCAGTATTCTTGCCTGGAAAACTCCACGGAGAGAGGAACCTGACAGGTTACAGTCCATGGAGTTGCCGAGAGTCAGACACAACTGAGCGACTGACCGCACATACAACTTGGAGTACAGACCTAGCCAGTAATGAGTACCAAGATATTCTTAGTCCTTATCCCAACTCACCTTTCTTGGAGACCAACAAGGGTAGATTTTAATGAGCTTGCAGCAGATTAGGGAGTTTAGAATTTTCTCTCTTCCCTTTTCTTCCTCTTCCCTTCTCCTCTCCTTCTCCTCTAAATATGGCCTTAGTATCTGCTTTCCATTAGTAAAATTTATGCTTTTTATTGTTGGGGAAAAGGACAAAGGAAGTTGTCAGTTAGAGAAACAATAAAATGTAGAGGGATAAACAAGGACTTGGGAGACCCTGCGTAAGGAATCAAAGGTTTATTCTTGGATCTGAACTAATTATGAGATCTGAGGCTCTTGCTTAACTTGTTTAAGTCTTAGTTTTTGCATCAGTAAATGAAGAAATGACAGAAGATTGCATCCACAGCTCTAGTCTATTATTTCATTATGACTTTGTCACATAGTGGCCAAAAGCAGAATAACCTAAGAAAAGCTGGTTTAATACTAGCTGGAGTCACACCATCAATTATCAACATCATCTTCATCATCAACTTCATTGAGTATGAAGAGCTACGCAATATCCAAAGTACTATATGTGATTTATAGCATATAATCCAATCTTTACAATAGCCCAACGCTATAACTTTTATTTTCTGTCCACCCTCTTTAGAGATAATACAGTTGAGATTAAAAGTGGTTATTTGCCCAGAATTGCTTGGGAATTTACAAGGCCAAGAACTAAACCAAGTTATAATTGATTACGGAGACTAACTGCTTATCTATTACAACATTGATAAGCCGAGGACAATCTCAATGAGCTATGAGACTGGCACAATTGTTTTGATTTTTCAGATAAAAATTGTTCATTAAAATAGAACCAAAATAATAATGTACAAGCTTTTGATATTTTGCCAACATGCTCCTGCCAGAATGATCTAAGTCTAGGGTCTGTGTCCACTTTGAATGCTTACAAGCAGTCCACACAGATTTGGAAGACACAAAGGTATTCAAGAATGGCCATTTACAAGGTGGTCCAAATATTGATGAGTAGTATGATAGACTGATTCTTTTGATAGTTTTCTAGCTTCAATACCTAACAGCTAAACTTTAAAACAGAAAAGAAGTGGTAGAACAGCCTGTGATAAGATAAAGTAATTGAAGGGTCTATCATATTCCCCTCAAGCAGGTAGATTAAAAAGTGGCCCTGCTTAGGACAGAATGATAGGCAACAAATCACACTGAACAGATACCACAGGAAGCTTGTAATAGCTTCAGGTGAGAAAGAAGCAGATCTTTTGCCAAAGCCAGCTCCTGCCAATGTTCCTCTACACAAACCGGGTTGGCAATAGGCCTGCAGTATGCTGTTTGGGATCAGACTCCCCTGAGGGGACAGTGTGGAACTGCTTCTTACAGGCTTAGAAAGTAATAAAAGCAAGACTCTTTCTTTTCTTTTGTTGCTGTGATTGAATGGCAAAATATTTTTATTTTCTGTTCAAGGCTTGGAAGGTTGCTTCAGACTGCTGTGTAGAGACATTTACACCTGAACAAAAAAGAAACCAAATCCGAAAGAGTGCTGAAGTGAATAAAAAGTCACCCTCTATTTAATGGCAATTTGGTGGAAATGTCTGTTTTCTAAGACAGAGCCTCTTAAAAAGCTTAGAAGCCAGCTGTGCCCAGAATTAAACACCAAAAGCCCAACAAACAAAGTGGGAAGTAGAATAATTCATGAATAAAGGTTTCTCTTTCCTGCTTAAACATAGATTTGCAAATATTTGTATTTTCCATTAAAATGCAGTCAAATGGTATTTTGAAACATACCAGATAGAACTGCAAGTATAAAAGCCATTTACACCCTTGCACATCAACAGAGAAGATCTTTTACAGCAGGAACCACACATGTTTAATGAGTTTGAATTTGAAGATGAGAAAGCAAGCAGAGAATAAAAATTACTATCTCCATGGGCATAACCATAGTGGAGAATTGCCAGTGCTAGCATTTCAGAGGCGTGTCTAAACAGTGACTTTGCTTGCCAAACTCTTACTGGAATTGGATGTGTGAGCTTTTGACTCAAGTCGCAACCAGATGGGCCATGAACAGTAGGGAGAGAAGATGGAAATGGGGAGAAAAACATCCAGGAAAGGTGAGAAGGAGCATTTTGTTTTTGCTTACCTGGAACCTCCTAGTTGGAAAAAGAAATTAGAAATGAATCGAAAGAACTCATTTTTTTTTTTTGGTCAATAATGATAATAGTAATTAATATCTTTAGACACTAAGCTACATGAGCTTACATTGCTTGTTGGAGGGATGTGAGACAAAGCAGTGTTCTCGAGGATGATGGCTAAGATCTTGAGGCAGAGTTAGATTACCTGAAAGATGATGCAGCGTCAGTGACCGAAGGTATAATAATCTTAATAGGTGTTTTTCCTGAAGTGGAAATCCGGCAAACTAGGATTCCATAGATAATTTCCAGTGCTACTTAATTTTTTGCAACCTGCATGGACATTTTCTAGTTACTGGTATTTTATAACCCTATTGGGAAATTGAGGTCATTTTTTTTCCCCAAAAAAAACAGAATCCATGCACTTAAAAATAACTGAGTTCATTCATTTTTTTCTCCAACAATTAAAATACATTTATTTGGTGGAAATGACTCTATGTCCTCTTTTTTATTAGAATGTATCAACTGAAGAAACCAAAGCAGGGCCAGTCTTCTGTATGTATTAGTCAGCTAATCACCTAATGGATATGGGTTGAAAGATACCAGAAGACTGTCCAAATAAAGATGCTGCCTTCTGCATTGCTGGTGCATCCACTATTTGGTGATTTCATGACACAGAATCCCACCTCCAAATGTCCTCTTTTGCAAAAAAAAAAAAAAAAAAAAATACTAGTCCTGAGTTAGTAAAGCCTGGCATAAAGTTACCCAGTAATTTTTCTCCCTACACGGTCACTACAGAAAAAAAAATTCCCTTCTCCGACAACTCCAGCAGGCAAGCCCATTTTTGTCTTTCAAAATCGAGCTCAATTACAGGACTTCAGCTATTCTACCTTAGTAGGGAGATCATTTGCTCCTTTTTCTTGGCCTCCATAGACTTTCTATTTATCATTCTCACAGCATGCATCACCATATTTTATAATTTGTTGTTTATAGATGTCTCTTATTCTTATCAGGTTATGACTTTCCACAGGCCAATGAGAAGGACTGGGTCTGATTTTTATTTTTATATTCCCAGGATCTACTGCAGCAACTTTAATATGTAGCAGATGTACAAGACTGTTTCTAAGAAGAATTAATGATGTAAGGAATGCCCAAACCAGGTAATTCCTTTATTATCTCATCTAGGGTATAAGTTTGTCCTGCATCTTACCCTGTGTAGGTTCAGGCAAAATGGTTCCCTGTTGATCCCACACATATTTACTGAGCAAAATTCAAGAAAATGCATGCCCCAAATATTGGATAATCAAAATATAATTGTGTATCAAAAGGGGAAGGACATAATTATTCATCTGTGATCTAACCATTAAGGGACTGTATTATCCACAGAGAATCTTAAAACAACAATAAACCATCTAAATATAAGTCTGTATTTTATTATTACCATGTGCTGGTAATTCTAAATGAGTTCAGTGATATCATATACCTTCCCACTAAGAGAGATTATATCCATGGCCACTCCTCCTTGGTACACCACTGCCAAAGCCCATTAGCCTCTTTTATATTTATTCTTATTTTCCAAAGCATGCTCTAATTTTTCAAGTTCATCACCAGTATAGAAATCACAGATTATGCTTTTAGGTATTTTATTGGCTTTTCTGTTCCATTGGCTATAAAATTGGGTTGGGAAATAATTTGAATCTCTATCTTTGGTCTTAAATTGGGTCTATTTTCTACTACAAATGGAGTGAATTATACAATTAATTAGAGAATGCAAGTTAAGTTAGTCCTCATTTGGTCCCATTAAATTCGTCATCAGCAAGAGAGGGGTTATGAGTTCAACATTTTTTCAATAATATTTTTAACGTAGAATCTATCTTAATTTTTAAAGTTTTCCAATAAAATTGTGTCTTATTTACATTGACAAGACAAATCTATCAATTGACACTATTAAGTATAGGAAATGTTTGTCATTAGTAGATGCCAAGTTGTACCAGCTTGTACACCCACACTGCTAATGGCAGACTCCAATGGAGAAAAACATGCAAAATATTTTCAAGAACCTACGTATCCCTGTAGCGGGTTCCCTTGCAGCTCAGTTGGTAAAGAATCTGCCTATAATGCGGGAGACCTAGGTTTGATTTCTGGGTCAGGAAGATCTGCTGGAGAAAGAAATGGCAACCCACTTCAGCATTCTCACCTGAAGAATCCCATGGACTGTAGCCTGCCAGACTCCTCTGTTCATGGGGTCACAAGAGTTGGACATGACTTAGTGACTAAACCACCACCATGTATACCTGTTGCTGAATTATGTGTTTAAAGAGTCAAAAGCAGTGTGTATTTACTTTTAAGAAATGTTACCACTTGACCATACAGAGAACATATATCAAACAACTTTGAGACACCATTTAAATAAAATGAAATATGTGTGTCTCATAAGAATTGCCAAACTGAAGACACAGACAATTGGTTGCCAGCTAAGGTTATGTCATGAGAAGATTTTGATATCTTTGTTGATAAGAACCTTACGGGTTAGAGACCTCTTTCTGTGCGAGTCCTTCATGTATCTTTTCTTCAAAAAGAAGTTCAAACACTGTGGCAGGTTAATATTTTGATATATTAGCCAACAGGATTTCTCCCTGTAATTATGTATACTTCATGACCTTTCCCAGAGCTCACCCAGCTAGGGTCTTCCAAATTCATTTCTTAGGAAAAGGATGTAGGAGAAATCCAGAGCCAACAGAAGAGTCAAATTACTGGCTTTTGAGAAAGCTTGGATTTACAGTTGGGAGTGAGAGGCATGAGTCCAGAAACCTCAGAGAAGAAAAAAATGGCAACTAGTTTGGTCCAGCTGGAACAGAAGACTCGTTCTGGGGTCTTTGAATATACTATCCATCAGTGTTCGAAGGCTGATGTAGGTAGATTTGGATCTAGTAGGAAATAAGAAATAGCATCTGTACAAAGGCAAGTGCACTTACTAAACAAATCATCTAGCTCTGAAAAAATCCAGGGGCAGCTGGAGTGCTCACTTTTGGCTAGCTCTCCTTCCCTAAACCTTCTGGAAGTATTTTATCACTGACATAACTGTAATCAAATGGTGGAGTGTGGAGGAAAGTTCAAGTTTATCTCAAAAGAGTCCTATGAGTGCCCATATTTTTACATGGGGACATCTAAGAATGGGCTTCTCGGAAAATGCCTTACAATAGTGATGGCAAGCTACCTCTGCTCATTAGAGTATCGTGGAGAAGAGCTTGAGATGGCTGAAGACTATATTTACCTGTTTAAACTGTGAACAGGTAGCCCTTCACCTAGATGATACCATTTACCTCCAGTCCACTGGTAAAAGAATCCCACTTCATTATAAACTAACTGCTAATCTGCTATTCTCTGAGGAACCTCAACAGCTTGAAAAGATCAGCTTTCAGGTCAAGAGGCACTAGACCAATGTTAACTTGGGGCTTCTGGAATCTGATTGCCAGACTTAGAATCCTTAACTTCTCTGTTTCTGCCTGAATGCCCACTAACAACACAATTACATGCAGTTGATCTAAGACTTGATACAGAACTTGAGAAAGCTCTCACCTGTATTCCTGTATGGTCATTTCACTAACATTTTTCCTGTGTAAAGATGCACCAAGTCACTTTAGAGGGTAAAGAGAAAAAAGTATGCTTTCTCAAGGAACCAAACAGGGAAATAGATTCTTCTAAGGGTCAGATGAAGCCATGAGGACCTGACAGTGACAGCTTTCTGCAAAACCGAAGAATTCCCCAAATCTTCTGAGGATTTAATAAAAGGGACAATTTGGGATGATGGGACATTTTTGTGCCAGCATCTGTTGTCATTCAGGAAGCACTGACATGTCATTACCAGCTTGATTCATACAGATGTCATGTCTCTTGATGATCCAGCAAGCAATGTGTGGAGATGACTGAACGTGATGTTCGGTTCGGTCCCTTCACCTATAGTAACATGTCTGAAAGCGTCATTTCGGATGGAAATAATCATCACTTAACCTGAAGCATTTAGTGGAAATAGAAATCAATGGTTAACATGTATCTGCTGAGACCACCCACAACTTTTTTCTCTGTTTTTTCAACAAAGCAATAGTGACCACCATAGACTACAAATCCACCAAGAGATAGTAAGCAAGTTAATAGAATTTTTAAAAAATGACATTAATTGGAAATACATGAATTTTTTCAAAGTCACACTTAAGAAAAACTATGGAAACTAAATCTTTTCCTGTAGTAAAATACACAGTGCTAAACAATGTGAACAAAAAAACAAAAAATTAAGTTAATTGAATAGAGAATAGAAAAATGGATTGATTCTGTCTTCATATAGCAGTGTGGAAACAACTATTAAATTCATAATGATAGGGACCTTTTTAAAAGAAAAGTTTTAGAAGTATATGTAACAATGCAAAGTGTAATACTACAGTTTAAAAGTGGGCAAATCATAATCATAAGTGTGGGCGGTTTGAGGAATGAAATGTAAACCATATTGTAATCAAAGTTATTTATGATTTGCACACTCTGGTTTCTGTGTGATGAGAAATAAAAAGCCAAATGAATATTTGGTTTAATGAACTCATTCATCCACTATGAAACTACAATCCTCTAAAAAACGTGAAAGCAAAACTGGAAAACATGCAAATCATATTTTTTAACTTTTCAAAAGATACACATGCAAAGATAATATAAACTTAGACTTTCTTTGGCCTGAAAAAGGCTAAGATTTTTTAAAAATACAAAAGAGGCTGAGTAGGTGCAGAGGTATTTTTCTTTCCTCCTAAAGCAGATTAACTAGTTGGGTTTTCCTTTGAATAGCTTAAAAGGTTCAAGTTATATCTGGCAGAGTGAATAGGTAATAATATATGCCTCATTCACCAAAGAAACAAATGTTTTGTTTCCCAACTCTAATTCTGTATTTTGTAGTAAGCTAGAGTGATATAATATACACTAGTATTATTGTAAAACAAGAGTTTATTACTTGGCTAAGTAAGTTGATCTTTGGAAAAGTGTACAAGTGCTTTGAAATAAAATAAAAACTACTTAATCCAATCTTCTCTCATACAATTTCTTTCAAGGAGAACAGACACAGCCTGTTAAAATAACAAAGAATGTAGAGTTTCCATTCATGGACAAAGTGTCCTCATTCAAACTTCCACTCTAAGCTACCTTGCCCCTCTTCTCAACTTTCTTTGCAGCAGGGAAATGTGATTCCATGAAACTGCCAGGATTTTGTTTTATGTTAACTGGCAGAGCTTTTCACGTCTCACAGAACTGGTGACACCTAAATGACACACACTTTGGATTGTCCTCTTGTGTGGAAAAGACAGATAAAGGGAGGAGGAGAAACCTAACACAGGTGGGCGAGGGCAACATGGCCATCATAAATGTTCCTGAGATCCGGGCCAAACTGAGGATTGTTGGGGAGATAAAACAAAGGCTTCAGTGAAATGATTGCACAAGAGGTGTTAAATTACAAACCTAGTCCTGAGAAGTCTCCAAAATCTGGCAGCCCTAGACTGAAGCTTTACAAAGGAAGTTGAATCTTCAGAATGTTTAGCCAGGCTATGAACAGAAACTATCATAATTTAAATATAATTATTAGACCATGTCTGACTTGCAAAGTGACTGCAGAACTGTGTCTGCATTTTACACAAGATGGGGATTGATGTAAAATGCCAACATTTCCAGCAGCTTTGGAGGATAAGAGGGGCTTCCCCAGTGGCTCAGTGGTAATGTCATCTGCAATTCATCTGCAATGTTGGAGACACAGAAGACTCAAGTTCTATACTTGGGTTGGATAGATTCCCTGGAGAAGAAAATGGCAACCCACTTAGGATTCTTGCCTGAAGAATCCTAATGGAAAGCGAGCCTGGTGGGCTATAGTCACAACGAGTCAGACACTGAGTGACTTAGCACACACACACGCAGGACACTTAGTTCAGTCGCTCAGTCATGTCCAACTCTGTGACTCGATGGACCGCAGCATGCCAGGCCTCCCTGTTCATCACCAACTCCCGGAGCTTACTCAAACTCATGTCCATCGAGTGGGTGATGTCATCCAACCATCTCATCCTCTGTCATCCCTTTCTCCTCCCGCCTTCAATCTTTCCCAGTATCAGGGTCTTTTCCAATGAGTCGATTCTTCACATCAGGTGGCCAAAGTATTGGAGTTTCAGCTTCAGCAGCAGTCCTTCCAATGAATATTCAGGACTGATTTCCTTTACAATTGACTGGTTGGATCTCCTTGCAGTCCAAGAGACTCTCAAGAGTTTTCTCCCAGACCACAGTTCAAAAGCATCAATTCTGCAGCTCTTAGCTTTCTTTATAGTCCAACTTTCACACAGGATAAGAGTGAATATTTTGGAATGAAATTCTATTTGGTCCCATATATATGTTTTCTAGAATTCAGCTATAGATGTTTATGTGGTGTTATTTATCTAGATTCTTTGTAAGAAATCATGAACTATGAAGGTTTTGTGATTTCAGTGATTTACAGCAATAGATTTCATTCTGATTTTATCAAAATATTCCTTGTATACCTTTGGACTTTCTAGTGATATGTCTTTAATATTCATTCCTCAGAGATTTTGTTAAAGTGTAGTCAAATAAAAAAAAAAGGTTGAGATGCGATTTCCACAAGATTACACAATGTAAAACAAATGTCAAAGTAAATTTTTACAATTGCTTTTGATTACAGCATTTTGAGATTCTAGAGCATTTTAGGAAATTCTTAAACCAGTATTTTTTCTTTTCTTTAGCTAAACATAACCTTTGTTGAACCTAACCACATTTCTTTCCCCTCCTGTCAGTGAGTTCCCTGTGCTAATTTTGAATCACTATTTGTAAGACAGGCCTCTAGGGCAGAAAGCATTTGTTGGGCTAGCTCGAGTTATAAAAAGACTTTTCAGAGGATTGGGATGCTCTTCAGCATTAAGAAAGCAAGGCTTCTTCTAGGAGGTCTGTTTTATCAGCCTCCTTGTTCCTACTGTCAGTGTGAGTAGCTCACAGCTTCTGAGAAAAAGAATGAATTCAAGTGTGAAGCAAGGAGACAAACCAGAGCTTTTGTAGTCAATGAGAAATTTCTTTTTTTTTTCCTCCTCTGAAAGTTCAGTGCTGGCTAGAGTTACTAATGGGACTGATCACTACCAAAACATATCTGTATCATTGGCTGGGTTTCTTTTTTCCAGTTCTGAACCCAATTATATTATACTACAACAATAAAATGCCTCCTTTAAGTTAATGAGTTCAAAACTGAATCTAATCTTAGTAGTTATATGAGTAAAGCAGCATGACTCACTTCCATTTAGGAGAGCGTTTTTGTATAGTATCACAAAAGGGCCAGGTGGGAATAAAATGCACAGCTACTGGATCCCTTTTCAGTATTTCACCTAGTAGAAACCCTGGTTCCATCCAGTTCCATTCAATTGGCTGCTGATTTGACATCATGATTATATACATAAAGTTATAACTTTCTGTTTATCAAACACCATAGATTCTGAGAGGATTGTAATTTTGAACTTAGTCTATTTGTGTCAAATTGCCTGAAAATAATAATTAGAGATAATTTACCATAATGAGTACAGTAGTTTCAGATAAATTACCCCTACAGAACATTAATTGTATTCATTAAACAGAAAGGGATAAAATTCCAAGGTCATATCTATTATGGTTTTATTTTTTGAAATCATCTTCAATTTCTTTC
This sequence comes from Ovis canadensis, assembly GCF_042477335.2. Lineage (NCBI taxonomy): Eukaryota > Metazoa > Chordata > Mammalia > Artiodactyla > Bovidae > Ovis > Ovis canadensis. The sequence continues at coordinate 40,427,204 of NC_091260.1, forward strand.
CTTTAATTCATAAGATAATAATTTAGACAGAATGAAGAAATATTTAGCTAGTAAAATGATTGCATTAGGAAGTTATTTTTAATTAAAATTCCACTAAAACTCAACAAAAATCACGTTCTGGTTGCATTCCTAAGATGTTTCTTTTTGCATTGCTGTGAGTTTAAAATCTCTTTAATATCTAAGCAATAAGAGTATTCATTTGATTTTTTTTCCTGTTTGCTTGTTTCACATTACCCTAAATAAATGAATGTAGAAATAAATATAGAGTGAAAAGCACATAGAATTCTCCACTGGGAGGTCTAGCTGAACTTTTTTTTTTTTTTTTTTGGTAATTAATGAGTACTCAAGGGCCTCCCTGGTGGCTCAGTAGTAAAGAATCTGCCTGCAATGCAGGAGACATAGGAGACATGGGTTTGGTCCCTGGGTCAGGAAGATCCCCTGGAATAGGGCATGACAACCCACTCCAGTATTCTAGCCTGAAGAATCCTATACACAGAAGCCTGGCATGTTGACTCTTTGGAAAAGACTCTGATACTGGGAAAGATTGATAGCAAAAGGACAAGGGGGTGACAGAGGAGATGGCTAGATAGCATCACCAACCCAATGGACATGAATCTGAGCAAAGTCTGGTAACAGTGAAGGACAGACAGTGGAGCACTGTGTGCTGAAGTCCATGGGCTTGCAAACAGTCAGACATGACTTAGCAATTGAACAATGACAACACAAATTCAATATGTTTAACACTAGGAAAGTTTAGAATATTTGGTGCTGAAGCTGGACTGGAAATTAATGCTTTTCCTAATGAAAAATGTCATAAAACTATGAGATTCCCCTTTCTTACATTCCAGGTTCAATATGTAGACTTTTAATTGCTAATTCAATTTTGTTGTTGTTCAGTCACTAAATCATGTCTGACTCTGCCTTTTAAATTCTTGATAAAGGTGAAAGTTCAATAATGCCAACAGGTCTATCTCCAACTCAAATTCTCCAACATTCCCACTGGGTCACCAAGTTCCAGGAACACTTGCCTCTTGCTCTTCTTCTAGTAAACCAGCCACGTATGTGCTTCAAGGCTTCTGTCATTGCCATTTTGCCAGTCAAGAATATTCTTCTTGCAGATAGCTGCATCTTCTCAGTCTCTTTGGATTTTTACTCAAATTTTCACCTCTTGCATGAGCCCTTCCATGATCACTTCAAGTAATACAGTAATTCCTCTTCCCTACTGTGATCTATTCCTTTACCTTTCTTTTCATCATCATATTGATCGTTGATCATAACATGGATCATTTATTTGCTTGTTTTTGACCTGTCTCCCACACTAAACTGTAAAACTGTAAGAGCAGGGACTTAGCCTGTTATGCTCAATCCTTCATCTCCAGCAGTCAGAACAGCATCAAGGATACAGTGTAGATAATATAAATATCTGTTTATTAAACAAAAGAAGGATTCCCTGGTGGCTCAGATGATAAAGAATCTGCCTGCAATGCCAGAGACCTGAGTTCCATCCCCGAGCCAGGAAGATCCTCTGGAGAAGGAAATAGCAACCCACTTCAGTATTCTTGCCTGGAAAATCCCACTGACAGAGAAGTATGGTGGGCTGTACAGTCCATGGGGTCGCAAAGAGCTGAATGCAACTGAGTGATCTCACTTTCATTTTCACACAATAAAATAAATTGTTCAAGTGGACCTGGTGAGTCTGGTCTGGGCATAAGAAATAAACAATGATGTGATCACTCACCTAGCCAGACATCCTGCAATGTGAAGTCAAGTGGGCCTTAGACAGCATTACTACAAACAAAGGTAGTGGAGGTGATAGAATTCCAGTTGAGCTATTTCAAATCCTGAAAGATGACGCTGTGAAAGTACTGCACTCAATATGCCAGCAAATTTGGAAAACTCAGCAGTAGCCACAGGACTGCAAAAGGTCAGTTTTCATTCCAATCCCAAAGAAGAAAGTGAAAGTGAAAGTGAAGTTACTTAGTCATGTCCGACTCTTTGCGACCCCATGGACTGTAGCCTACCAGACTCCTCAGTCCACGGGATTTTCCAGGCAAGAATACTGGAGTGGGTTGTCTTTTCCTTCTCCAGGGGATCTTTCCAACCCAGGGATTGAACCCGGGTCTCCCGCATTGTAGGCAGATGCTTTAGCTTCTGAGCTACCGGGAAAGCCCAATCCCAAAGAAAGGCATGCCAAAGAATGCTCAAACTACCACACAATTGCACTCATCTCACGTGCTAGTAAAGTAATGCTCAAAATTCTCCAAGCCAGGCTTCAGCAGTACGTGAACTGTGAACTTCCAGATGTTCAAGCTGGTTTTGCAAAAGGCAGAGGAACCAGAGATCAAATTGCCAACATCCGCTGGGTCATGGAAAAAGCAAGAGAGTTCCAGAGAAACATCAATTTCTGCTTTATTGTCTATGCCAAAGCCTTTGACTGTGTGGATCACAATAAACTGTGGAAAATTCTGAAAGAGATGGGAATACCAGACCACCTGACCTGCCTCTTGAGAACTCTGTATGCAGGTCAGGAAGCAACAGTTAGGACTGGACATGGAACAACAGACTGGTTCCAAATAGGAAAAGGAGTACATCAAGGCTGTATATTGTCACCCTGCTTATTTAACTTCTATGCAGAGTACATCATGAGAAACTCTGGACTGGAAGAAGCACAAGCTGGAATCAAGATTGCCGGGAGAAATATCAATAACCTTAGATATGCAGATGACAACACCCTTATGGCAGAAAGTGAAGAGGAGCTAAAAAGCCTCTTGATGAAAGTGAAAGAGAAGAGTGAAAAAGTTGGCTTAAATTCAACATTCAGAAAACGAAGATCATGGCATCCAGTCCCATTACTTCATGGGAAATAGATGAGGAAACAGTGGAAAGTGTCAGCTTTATTTTGGGGGGCTCCAAAATCACTGCAGATGGTGACTCTAGCCATGAAATTAAAAGACGCTTACTCCTTGGAAGAAAAGTTATGACCAACCTAGACAGTATATTCAAAAGCGGAGACATTACTTTGCCGACTAAGGTCCGTCTAGTCAAGGCTATGGTTTTTCCTGTGGTCATGTATGGATGTGAGAGTTGGACTGTGAAGAAGGCTGAGAGCTAAAGAATTGATGCTTTTGAACTGTGGTGTTGGAGAAGACTCTTGAGAGTCCCTTGGACTGCAAGGAGATACAACCAGTCCATTCTAAAGGAGATCAGTCCTGGGTGTTCATTGGAAGGACTGATGCTAAAGCTGAACTTCAGTACTTTGGCCACCTCATGTGAAGAGTTGACTCATTGGAAAAGACTTTGATGCTGGGAGGGATTGGGGGCAGAAGGAGAAGGGGATGACAGAGGATGAGATGGCTGAATGGCATCACTGACTCGGTGGACATGAGTTTGAGTGAGCTCCGGGAGTTGGTCATGGAAAGGGAGGCCTGGCATACTATGATTCATGGGGTCACAAAGAGTCAGACACGACTGAGCGACTGAACTGAACTGAACCTGATGATATCCATGAAGTTTTTGTTTTTGTTGTTTTTACTTTTCCATATTTTTCATAATAAAGTGTAACAATAGACCTTATTTAGGTCTAATGCTTTGGTCAAGCCAGGCTGAGTGATTCTGTGTCCCCCTCCTCTTATTGAGACTTCTGTCTTCTGTGAACCTTAGGAAGGACACCATCTGACTCCAGTGTCTTCCCAATTTGGGACATCCTGGCCAATATCTCCCAAGTTATCTTTTGAAACTTAACTCAACCAACATCAAGTAAATTTGATGACTCCCCTTTGTAGCCATATAGCCCCTGTAAATAGTTTTCCATACCACCTGAAGTATTTATTGCTCTTGTTTGTTTACTGGTACATCAATTTCTACTTGGTAAGTTCCTGGAGGCTAGAATCTATTTGTTAGTCATCTTTGTGTTCCACAGATGAAGTACTTCATTCATCCCAAACAGTCACTATGAACTATGGTCCAGGCATGAGTTCAATGTGTTTTAGTGATTGAAAAAAAGCCAGCATAAGTAGAGAGGAGACAACAAAGCCAAGGTGCCAGGAGATGGGACAGACCAGGAAACAATCATACTGGGTTGTTACAGGCAAAGATAAGAAGTTTGCATTTTATTATTCTAGGCATTGTCAGTTTCAAGAAGGGGGAGATAGGATCTGATTTTTTTTTTTTTTCCACGATCATACTGGCTGCTGCATGGAGAATAGGCTTTAAAGGGAACATGAAGTTAGGAAGTTTGTTAGGAAGTTCCTAAAAAAATGAAGCCAAGAGATACCAGTAAGTAGGACTAGGAGAGCAGCAGAGTATATGAAGGCAAGTTAATAAGTTTTTTTTGTTTGTTTGTTTGCTGTTGTTTTGGGTTTTTTTGGGGGGGATATTATTGCTTAATAGTGTTGTGTTAGTTTCTGCTAACACAGAAACTCTGTAGAGCTTCTGCTGTACAACATTGTGAATCACCCTTATGAATGCATATATCCCCTCCCTCTTGAGCCTGTCTCCCAACCTCCCTTTCCAGCCATCCAGGTCATCACACCCATCTAGGTCATCACAGAGCAAACAGTTGAGCTCCCTATGTTATAAGGCAGCTTGCCACTAGCTAGCTGTTTTATACACGGTAGTATATATATGTCAATGCTACTTGTCCAATTGACTGGTATGAGGTGATAACTCCTTGCAGTTTTGATTTTCATTTCTCTAATAATTAGAGAGCATTTTTAAAAATGTGTTTCATGGCCATCTGTAGGTTTTCTTAAGAAAGATGTCTAATTAGGTCGTCTGCCCATTTCTTGATTGGATTATTTGTTTGTTTGTTTTTTAATATTGAGCTCCATAAACTGTATATTTTGGAGATTAATCCTTTATTTGTTGCTTCATTTGTAAATATTTTCTTCCATCCTGAAAGCTGTCTTTTCATCTTGTTTATGGTTTCCTTTGCTGTGCAAAAGGTTTTAATTAGGTCCCAATTGTTTATTTTTGCTTTTATTTTCATTATTTTAGGAGGTGGGTCAAAAGATATCCTGCTTTGATTTATGTCAAAGCCCAGAGATAAAACCATGCACCTTCAACCGCAAAATCTATGACAAATGAGGCAAGAATATACAATGGAGAAAACACAGTCTTTTCAATAAAATAAGTGGTCCTGTTAAATCTCGATAGCAACACTCTCTAATACCATACACAAAAATAAACTCGAAGAGAGTTTATTGGTTTTGAAAGTAATGTACAAGGTATATTAGATAACAGAAAGAAAAGGATCTAAGATCACTGCTAGGATTTTTGACTTGAGTTACTAAGTGAATTGTGTTGTTGTTTACTGAGGAGATGATGAGGAGAGAAAGGCTGGGATCGAATCAAGGTCTTTTTGTTTTTTATGTTTTTGCTGCACTTAATTTTAACTGCCTTCTAAACTTCTAAGTGACATTGTCAAGTAGGCTGTTGAATATACAAATGTAGAGCTCAGTACTGATGAGTGAAAAATTAACAAAAGAACACCTTATGCAAGATTCTCAAACTATTCCTTGTCAGAACACCAAGATTTTATGATTGCACAAACTAAACAAACGTGATTTTTGTTCAATAAATGGAAAAATGTCATTGCAAGAATTATCTCAAATGTAAATTTTATCCTAACTTTTTTTTCTTAAGTTTCTTTTATCAATAGTAGAATCTGGAAATACATATACATGTATATATACACACATACATACATAATCATATATAAAACATGTATAAATATAAATGCATACATATATATTATGTAATGCTTTATCATATGGTTAATTGTTAGCTCTTTATGGCTTTCTACCAAGATGGCAATGTCTTTCAATTTGAGGACTAGTCTTCACGGGATTTTAAGAGGTGTCCCATGTATCCAGTTGTGATAATCTCCAAGGTTCTATTTTCTATTTATCCTCTTCAGAGACTTTGAAGCAAGCTGTACCAGAGTTAAAACTATAGAATAATTATTCAGCACCATTAAAGCCAACTGTGTCCTTTCTAATTATCATGAAAGGGAAATCATGGAGCCTTTGGGCCAATTTTCAGAATGTCTATAACTGAACTTGCTATGAGAAAGTCATTGCTTCAATCACCAGGATCTTACCAATCACATGCTACCATCAAGACAGAAGAATTACATACAGAATTAGAAACAAAGGATTTTCATAAAGAAAAAAAATGCTACCCTAAAGAAAGTGAAAGTGGCCAAGAGGAGATAATAGATTTTTTATTGGTTTATTAACAGTACATTGTCAATTTTAAATGAAGCTCTTTCTGACCTCATAATGTTCACACATGGTGTTACAAAAAATTCATAGAATTTTATGGGCTGTGGCTGTCAGTGCTTCAATAATTGTGTCTCACTTGTAGTTGATGTTATTTTTATATAACTTAGAGAACATTTATATCTAATTCAGCAAAATTTTATTTTCTACATGAGTTTTCTGATGATTTTAGACTGTATTTAGTTTCCTTGTTGGGAAATTTCTTAAAACTTTCCCTTAAAAAAAAGGCAATTTCATAATTTATAGACATTGACACTGATCTCTTTTGCTTCAATAAAAAAATACAAATTTTTGTACTTTTGACTTTGATACCTAGGAAAACAATTTAGAAGTTATAGTAACAAAACCAGAACAAAACGATAGATTACACATAAAGATCCTTCAAACTGACTTCTAGCTAATATGTCTGCATAGAAGAATGCCTGTTTCCTCATTTCCTGAACAGCAAAATCATGTACCTCATGCTTAGATATAGCTTAAGTTATAAAAACAATTTTATACTTGTTAAAAATTTTATATTTTATAAAATATATTTTATATTTATATCAATATATTATATATTTATAATTGTATATTAATAAATGATATATAAATATATTAATATATGTTTATATTAAAAACAATTTAAATACTAAGGAATTATGAAGATTAGTGGCACTATTATCATCAACCTGTACCCTATCTTGTTTCTCTCCTGAAAAGTAATCACCCAATATTTTTGTCTGCATTCTGTCTGATTAATTTTTAAATGTATGGTTTATACAAAGTAAAATACATATATATGTGTATATTATACATATATATGTGTATATTATATATATATACATGCATATTTGTATCATAATATATGTATATGTATTGTACATATTGGGCACCTTGCCTGTTTCCAGCTTAATAGAGTATCTTGTCAATCTTTTTTTTCCATATTTCACTTTTTGTATTATTTCACAGCTTGCATGCATGCTCAGTCACTTCAGTTGGCTCTTATTCTTTGTGACTGTGTGGACTGTAGCTCGCCAGGCTCCTCTGTTCATGGGATTTTCCTGGCAAGAGAGTAATGCAATTTATATAGGATATATAGTACATTTTGTAAACCATTTGTGATTCCAAACTTTGATGATGTGCAGTAGGCAATACTGCTACCATTTAAATCCCTTTACTTCCTGAGCTATGGAAACAGACTTATAAAGAAATACATGTTATTCTCTAACCAAAGACATTTGGGCAAGCAAACAGATAGGCAGATAGACAAATAGTTGGACAGACTTTGCAAAGGATTCTACAGCTGCCTTGGCTTTGTTGTAAAATATTTCTGGAAAAAATGAGATTATACAAAGGGTCCCAGATGGAGTTGAATTAATCACATTTTTGATATCCCATTAGATGTTTGCCAGCACAATCATGTTGTTTTTCTAGATAAACACAAGAAAAAGTTATTAATTAATACTTGGGCTAAACATTTACACTTGTCATGGTAAACCCAATTCTTAATCCTCTTTGTAAAGGAAGCATCTGCCTTGCTTAAATGTCATGGTCAATAAAGGTCTACACAGAAAAGCAGAATTTCTCTGTATCACTCTACAGTGTCAAACACAATGTATGCTGATTAAGATAATGTACTATCTGAAAGCTATGCATGGGTAGGAATAAGCCATGTAAGCTTATTCACCAAGGAAACTCTGTGATTCAATCTTATTCCCAGAGCAGGACTCTTTGTAAATAAAAATTTAATCCAGAAATTGTTAACAGCCCATTCCCTACAAATTGTGTAAACATTACTAACATGAGATAGCCAGGCAGGATACAGAAGCACCTCATTTATTTCCAGACACAAGCAATAGTGAACAAATCAGTTTTAAAAAATAGATGAGATATTCGTTTAAAAAATTAGGAGTAAAGCAAGCATTGTCATTAGGGATGCTTTCTCTATGCAGGTTATTTTTACACTTCCTTCATATTTTTAATTTAGAAGTAAGTAGGAAGACATTTAGGAATGTGTTAAGGGTAGAATAATATAGCATCTCTTTGGAATAGATGTCTTCAGCTTGAAAATAACTCCTATCATTGTGCCATACTGATGCACAAATTTTGGTTATGATTTCAACATTGATGTAAGATTTTTCAGGAGAAGAACTATGAAAACAATACAGATGAGAATGACTTATGTGTATTCTGGATGACAGGATCAAACTAGACCATCCACACCAAATGTAAGGTGACAGAAAACACAGCAGTTTCAATGACTTCTCAGTTAGGATGATGAAATTTTTTATAAGCTGCTATATGGATTACTGAGATCATTAAAGATACAATATCAATAAATGGACCTCAAATATCATAGAGGAGTTTATTTAAGATTGATGGTAAAAAAAATGTTAAATTCTGTTTCTGAAAAAACTCAGGCTTTCCTTCCTTAGAAGTATTTAAGTACATCGTGGATAGCTGTTTGTACTAAGTATTTTTACAATATCCTTCCCTGTGAATGCCACTTTTATTGTTATGTTATCCTCTGATTTCTCTCTTTGTTGCAAGTCCTCTCAACCTAGAAGCTAGTGCATTTTAAAAAATCTTTTATGTTTATTGCAATACAAATTTACAGAGTTTTTAAGCTATCCAATGACATAGATTACTCGAAATATCTGTGTGTGAGAAAGTGGAAACACTGACATTTCAGACACTGAGTTCTTGCTGGTTTTGCTCAATGGGTTAGAGGGAAGTGGGAAATGGACTGTTTTCTAGAAAATTTTCAAAGATAAAAGGCTCGGCTAATAGCGTCGGGTGAGTGTTCCTAGTATTAGAAACCACAGATTATATTTCCTAAAAATTCTGGCAATTAGTTATCTTTGGACTATTAACCAAATTTCTCAGCATTTCCTTAAGAACTGCCCATCAATATACTGCCTTAATCCAAGATCAGAAGGGATAACATTACAAGATGATATGGCTAAAGGCCAATTTATATTCTTTTTGTGTTCTTAAAACTACAGATGCACACCTGTTTAAGGAACTAAGAAGGTAGTTAAATTCTAAATACTCTACAGATGCATGGAGTATCTCTGGAAAAACGTCTTGTAAACATTGACTAGTATCATCTCACATCCTTCCCAGTCACACTGCATTTTCACAAGTTTATGCACATCTGCAGGCTGTTAATCATGAGCTTGGTTGTAATCTGGGAGGATTCAAGCCTCAGTCAGAATCAATGATCTTTTGTAAGTTTAATGTATTTATCGTGAAGTTTAAAGACAAGGACCATCTTGCTCTTATTATGCTCCCAATAGCAAATAGTATAAACACTGGATGTTTAATAAATCCATACTGAATTGAAATGACTTCAGCTGAGTTTAAGAATGTATGCAATAAACTTCTTTATTTATCATAAACACGAACGTTATTAGTTCCCAACTTTTTAACACATATTTTCTTCAGTGTTTCTCAGATGTCTACTCTATCTATTTGTCTTAAGTTCGGTTTCCTGGGAGGAGGGTCGTGTACAGGAAGTTTGTGAAAAGAGCCTTCAAGAGCAACAGCAGAGAGTGAAGTTAGAGTGGAGAGGCAACGCCATTACAATGAAGACCTCATTGGATACCACTGGGGATTCTGGAGCTGATCCCCAGCCTTGTCTCACCTCAAGGCAAGAGACTTGGCTTTTATACCAGTTCATTGACCCATCTTGGATGCAGTCTGCCTCCAGAAGAGGGGCCATGACCTTGGGTGAGTGAGCATTCTTCAGCCAAGGGCAATACTGGGACTCAGCTAAGAGGTGTCAGCCCCAGCATTACCAGTAGCTAGAGGAATGAGAATTTCAGTCCAGAATGGGGGTTAGTGTAGTATAATCCACCATCCACTACACTGCTTTTATTTTAATCCTTTGCAACCTGATTTCTTTACTCAGTACTCAGCTTTGTAAAAAAAAAAAAAAAATAATTCAATCTTCATTGATGATTTTCTTTTTCAACAGTCAGCATTTCTAAGTCTATAAAAGTGACCAACTAGATCTTTAAAAATTCTCCTCCCTTGCTTTCCACACTAAATGAATTTTGTTCCTACCCTGATTGTTAACTTGTTCTCTTGCTCTTTGTAATATTTCTGTCAGAAAATTCATCACCTTACTGTCTCAGTTCTTAAGAGTACATGTAGAGTACATCAAATCGGTATCTCCAACTTGTCCACATCTTCAAGTGATTCTTTTATCCCCAAACATATTTTACTTGAATGTTTTTCTCCATTATTTCAAAGTAAACACTAAGACAGTTTAAAACTAGCAAACCAATGTTATTTTAGAAGTAAAAATGAATGTTCTTTTCTTACTATTACTGTTATTGTTACTTGATGTTATAATTGTTACTTGATATTATAAATGCTTTTCTCTTTTCCCCATAAAGACAGTTCTTTCTCTTAATATCTTTATTTACTCCAATGGACCCTTGATCCCCTGTATAACTAATCTCACACTCAAATTTATTTTGATTCCTTTCCCTCTTATCCAGTAACCAGCCCTTGGATATTAATTCTTTGTTTGTAATTAGTCTCTTCTTTGCTGCATTCCATTTGTCCACAAGATGTTGTAAATTACTGTAATATACTCTGAAGTAGTCTTCTTTTCTTAAACCTTTGCAGCTTTTGAGAATTCTGTGTATTCAAACCCTAATTTGGGAAATTAATCTTCCTACAACACAACTTCAGTGTAATCTTTACTGTCAAAAAGCTTCCATACTGTTCCAAAGCCAAGCAAACACAATTCTAAGTCTTTGGCCTAATGCTCAGGGCTTTCAAAAAACATTTTAAAATGTGTTTTATGAATCAGTACTGAGCAGCAGCCACATGATGGGAGTTCTTCTAGGCACTAGAGCCCAGCAACATTTATGTAATGTGAATTACATCAATTGAAGAGATGTAAACCAAATAAATTAATAAAATTATACAGTATTTGTAGTGAGAAGTACTAAGGAAGAAAGATAAAGCAGCAAAAGGGGTATTAAGTATTGAGATGTAGGGATACGATTTTATAAAGCACAAAATTGGCTGAAATGGTAACTACTGAGTAGGGTCCTGACAAAGAGTATGCGTCATATAGATATCTTCAGGGGACAACAATTGCCAGGATCCTCATGAAGGACCTTATCTTCATGTTATTCAAAAAAAGAAAAGAAGGAAAAGAATGATATGGGAGAAAAATGAGTGAGGGGATAAGTACTAAGATATGAGGTCAGAGGGATGCTTGATCAGTAGGACTTTGTGGTTCATCGTAAAGAATTTAGATTTTACTCTAGTAAGAAGAAAGTCATTGAAAGATTTTGAGCAGAATTATAACATGATCTGACTTTCATTTTAAAAGCTACTTTGCTGAGAAAGCACTGAAAAGTGTAAGTGTGAGGTGGGAGGCTATGGGAACCCAGGAAAGAGATCATGGTAGCTGGAATAAGGATAGCAGTTGTAAAGGAGATGAGAAGTGGTAACATTCTGAGTTCATTTTAAAAGTAGACCCAACAAGATTTACTGATAGATTTCAGTCCATCAGTATGGCAATGAGGGGAAGTGAAAATCAAGAATGAATCCAATTCCCTGCACAACTATAAGAATAGAGCTATAATTTAATGAAATGAAGAATCCTGCAAAGGAAAAGGTGGTGGTAATGGGAGGTAAGTCTTCCCTGGTAGCTCAGCTGGTAAAGAATCCGCCTGCAATGCAGGAGACCTGGATTCATTCCTAGATCGGGAAGATCGTCTGGAGACGAGATAGGCTACCCACTCCAGTATTATTGGGCTTCCCTGGTGGCTCAGCTGGTAAAGAATCTTCCCGCAATGTGTGAGACCTGGATTTGATCCCTGGGTTGGGAAAATCCCTGGAGAAGGGAAAGTATTCTTCAGTATTCTGGCCTGGAGGATACAATGGACTGTATAGTCCATGGGCTCGCAAAGAGTCGGACATGACTTGGCAACTAAACAGCAATCAAATATGTCCCCAAATGCTTCTGCTATCTCTTTTACCTCCCATTGTTCACAGTTAAAGTGAAAGTCTCCCAGTCTTTTGTGACCCCATGGACTGTAACCTGCAAGGCTCCTCTGTTCATGGGACTTCCCAGGCAAGAATACTGGAGTGGGTTGCCATTTCCTACTACAAGGGATCTATCTTCCCCACCCAGGGATTAAACCCTTGTCTCCTGCACTGCAGGCAGATTTGCCCCTGGGCCACCAAGGAAGCCCATTCAATTTTATATGCTTTATTAAATATACAGGAAGTGATAGCAAGTAGACAGCTAATAACTGAATGTGAAATTCAGGGAAGTAGAAGATGGAAATTTATTTGGGAGATATCCATTTATAGCATAGAAAGCTATGTAATTGAAATTATAGTACTTCTGAAATATGTATAGGAAATCAGTTAAAAAATTTAAAAAGAGCATCCAAAAAAAGAAGAATAAGGATCGTACATGCATAGAGTCGTGGAAGCCAAGTGATGAATTTGTTTCAGAGGAAAGAGTGATCAGGCTGATGAGAGGTCAAGTAAAATGAAGACTATAAACTGATTATTTCATTTATACTGTGGATATCCCTGGAGGCCATTAATGACCAACTCAATCTTTTTTCCAAGCAACTGTTTTGTAAGCGTTTACAAATAGTTCCTTTTCAGTCCAATTTGCATACTCAATGTCCTATGAAAATGATGTATTTGCTTACAATTTTTTTTGTATACTCTTAGACGTACATTCTCCAATTAAAATAGTTGAATTTCTGCTTGTTCAAAAGCTGTCCATGTTTAAAATTCTAATTTTATCATCCATTAACCATTCTCTCCAGCATAATTTATATTCCATGTCTAGGACAACAGAAGGCTTGCTATCACTTTCAGAATCATATATTGATCAATTATCATATAAAATATTGCTTGATGGAGTATAGATTTACAAAGTTAGCAAACTTCAAGAATATAAATATAGGATTCCTGCATGCTTCTGATCTCGGATTTCTTTTTTTTTTGGCTAAGCTTGCATTTAAATCAGAAAACCTATTCCATTTCAAATTTGTAAATTTAAAGAAGTTGAAGTTCTCATTTTTATAACTCAAGCCTTGTCTTCTTTGAACTTTACCATTACTAGTGAGTCTTTTTGTATACAAAAAAAAATACTCCTCTTTATTTTGTTGGTCCTGTAAATGTTTAAAAATAGATGGTTATCATGTTCCTCCAACCAATCCACAGCCCCATCATTCTTTCCTTTTGCAGACTAAACATTCCAGTTTTTTCTAAACATTCCTTATGTGACACCATGTCTAGCCCTTTTACTATCTTGGTTGCCCTATGTATTAGGTCCAATTTGTCAATGTCTGTTTTCTAGGATGGCAAATAAAACTGAACCCAGCACTCTTGGGTGCTTCACATCTGTGTGCAATGCAGTGAGAATCTTCACCTCAGTATTCCAATCACTAAATTGGCTGAGTTAATCTTAGACTACTATAGATGGTTACTATATAGTAGTAATTATCACTAATAGTAAGATAAATCTTAGACTACCTGAACCAACTTACTATTGGATATTTCCACTGACATATAGTCAACTAGCATAAAGAATACATTCCAATACAGATAGAAGTAAATTTTTAATCATAATTGGATGAAGTTACACTTGTATGCATGATTAAATTTCCCTTTATTCCATCTTTACTCCATCTTTAATAACAGCTATTAGCTGTTTGCAAATTCACCAAAACAAGAACACTGAAAACATTATAAATTGAAGTAAGTTGAATGATATATGAAATTAATCATTTTAAGGTCATAAAACATAAGGTCATATAAAAACAATTTCTTAAAAAGGATAGTAAAAATATTTAGATATAAAGATATGATATCACTGTTTAGATTCAGATAAAAAATTAAGACGATACAGAGAGAAGAAGTGGACATTAAAATATGCAAAATTTTTAATTTGAATGAATGGAGAGTTACATATTAGTATCTATAAATATCTTTAAAATGAGCTTGATGTTCCTAAACTACAAACTAATAATAATCATCATTCAATTCTAGAAATTTACTAATACTCATTTAATGATTTAAATCATTAAATGAGTATTAGTAAATAATGTACACTTAGAATGAATAAATTATAGCATAATAAAGCTACCAAAAAATTCTGAACAAAGGACTTGTATGCAAAATAGATAAATAACTCTCAAATTTTATAATAAGAAAACATTCCAACTAAAAAACTAGCAAAAGATTTTAACAGACCTTTTGCCAAAGAATATATACCAATGACAAACACATCAACACATCAAATGGTGCTGATTCATTAGTTTGTCACAAAAATGAAAGTAAGAAACAAGATATCAAACATACCTATTAGAATGGCTAAGATAAAATATATAAAAGCTGAAAACCAAATACTGGGAAAAAAATGCAGAACTGGAACACCCATACAATGATGTGCATAATGCAAAACAGTATAAAAACTTTGAAAAATAAAATTGTAGAGCTTATGTCCACATAAAAACATACACAAAGATGAACATAGGTTTACCATGTTTTTCCTGCTGTTGTTCAGTTACTAAGTCATGTCTGACTCTTTGCAACCTCATGGACTGCAGTATGCCAGGCTCTCCTGTCCTCAGTATCTCCCAGAGTTTGTTCAAATTCATGTCCATGGCCTCAATTATGCCATCCAACCATCTCATCTATGCAATCCAGCGATTTTGGCCGCAGGTAATTATCTAACTGATTTGAAACTTATGTCCACTCAAAAGTCTGCACACACATGTTTACAGCAGCTTTATTCAAAAGCTGAAAGCAATGAAAATGTCCTTCAGCGCTGCTAAGTCACTTCAGTTGTGTCCGACTCTGTGCAACCATATGGACTATAGTCCCCTGGGATCCTCTGTCCATGGGATTCTTCAGACAAGGATACTGGAGTGAGTTGCCATGCCTTTCTCCAGGGGATCTCCCCAACCCAGGGCTTGAACCTGGGTCTCCTGCATTGCAGGTAGATTCTTTACTATCTGAGACACTAGGTAGCCCCAAGCCTTTCAGCAGATGAATCTATAAACACACCATGAAACATTCATACAATGGAATGATATTCAGTGATAAAAATGTATGGACTCGTGTCTCTTTCAATTTTGGTTTCCTCGATATATAGGTTGAGCAGTGGAATTTCTAGGTCATATGGCAGTTCTGTTCCTAGTTTTTTATGGAATCTCCACACTGTTCTCCACAGTGACTGTACCAGTTTGCATTCCCACCAACAGTATAAGACGGTTCCTTTTCTCCACACCCTCCCCAGCCTTTATTGTTTATAGGCTTTTTAATGATGGCCATTCTGATGAATATGTGATTAATATTTTATTATGGTTTTGATTTGTATTTCTCTTATAATGAGTGATGTTGAGCATCTCTTCATGTGTTTATTAGCCATCTACATGTCTTCATTGGAGAAATGTCTGTTTCAGTCTTTTGCCTACTTTTTGATTGGGTTGTTCATTTTTTTGGTATTGAGCTACATGAGTTGCTTGTATATTCTGGAGATTAATTCTTTGTCAGTTGTTTCATTTGTTATTATTTTCTCCCATTCTGAGGGTTGTCTTCTCACCTTACTTACAATTTCTTTTGTTGTGCAAAAGCATTTAAATTTAATTAGGTCCCATTTGTTTATTTTTGCTTTATTTCCATTACTCTGGGAGGTGGGTCATAGAGGATCTTGCTGTAATTTATGTCAAAGCATGTTCTGCCTATCTTTTCCTCTAAGAGTTTCATAGTTTTTGGCCTTACATTTAAATCTTTAATCCATTTTGAGTTTATTACTGTGTATGGTATTAGAAAGTGTTCTAGTTTCTAGCTGACCAGTTTTCCCAACACCACTTGTTGAATAGATTGTTTATTCTACATTGTATATTTTTTTCTCCTTTGTCCATAGGTGGATGGATTTATCTCTGGACTTTCTATTTTGTTCCATTGCTCTGTATTTCTGTCTTTGTGCAAGTATCATACTATCTTGATGACTGTAACTTTGTCATATATTCTTAAGAGGTTGATTCCTCCAGTTCCGTTCTTCTTTCTCAAGGTTGCTTTGACTATTCTGGGTCTTTTGTGAAGTTATTTGTTGTAGCTCTGTGAAAAATACCATTGGTAGTTTGATAAGGATTGTTGAATCTATAGATTGGTTTCGATGCTATACTCATTTTCACAATATTCTTTCTTCCCATCCAAGAGCATGGTATATTTCTCCAGCTATTTATGTCATCTTTGATTTCTTTCATCAGTGTTCTATAGTTTTCTTTTCTTTGTAGCACTGTTTACAATAGCTAGGACATGGAAGCAACCTAAATGTCCATTGGAAGGTGAATGGATAAGAAAATTGCGGTACATACAACACAATGGAATACTACTCAGCTATAAAAAGGAACACATTTGAGTCAGTTCTAATGAGGTAGATTAACCTAGAGCTTATTATACAGAATGAAGTAAGTCAGAAAGAAAAAGACACATACTGTATATTAACACATATATATGGAATCTAGAAGGATGGAACTGATGATTCCACATGCAGTAAAGGAGATGTAGACATAAAGAACAGGTTTCTGGACTCAATGGGAGAATAAGAGAGTGGGATGATTTGAGAGAATAGCCTGTACATTATATGTAGATTGGATGACCAGTGCAAGTTGAATACATGAAACAGGGCACCAGGACAACCTGGAGTGATGGGCTGGAAGAAAAGTGGGAAGTGGATTCAGGATGGGGGTGATACATGTATGCCTGTGGTCAATTCATGTTGATGTCTGGCAGAGGACATCACAATATTGTGAAGTAGTTATCCTCCAATTAAAATAAATGAATAAAATTTAGAAACAAAACAAATGTATGGACTCACAAACCAGGCAAAACATGGATGAATTTTAACCTGAAGTTGCTAAATGAAAAGAGTCAGTCCAAAGATGTTATCTGTTCTATTCTTCCATTTATTCAATTTTCTGGGGTGATAAAGCAAATCTATAGAGTCTGTAAACAGAAAAGTGTTTGACACAGATTTGAGAAATAGCAAATGGATGAAGCACAGATGATTTTGTAAGGTGGTGAAATTATTTTTCGCCAAATTATTTGTTTATTGCTGTAATGAGGTACACACGACACTGCACTTTTCAGTGCCCATAGAATTGTACAACACAAAACATCAAACTTAATGTATGCAAGCTTTTAAAAAATCAAATCATTTAGGACGTCAAAGGATATCAGTATCGACTACAGAATGGAATAAAAGACTCTAACAATACTGCTAACATATAACCTCATTGGAAGGTGTGGGGGAAAAGTAGCCGATCTTTGGAGAGGAGTGGAGATTGTTAGGCTAAAGGCAAAAGGAACTGTACAAAAATCTGTATCCCACTTGATAAAGTTGTTTCCCACAGGCATACAAATTAACAGTTTAGTAACCACCATGACTATATGGAACTTACCAAGTAAGAAAATAAACGGAGAGTGGTGGAAGCCATATTTTCTCACTATGGGAATGGGAAGGTACAGATAAACCAGGCTGGAATGATCCATATGACTATGTAGGATGATAGTAGGAGACATCATAATGAACTACGTTTAGTATAATAACAAAGATAATTAAATAGAGAAGGATTTATAGACTGTAAATACAGGAATTAGAATGTACACATACTTAGATCTCCTTGCTCTGTCAGCTGAGAGGACCTATGAGCAAGTAGTTCACCCAGCACCCACATTTCAGTTTCAAATACCATTTTCCAATTAAAGGAAGTAGGCTTCCTTGGAGAAACACCTGAAACTAAACTGGGGACAGGGAGTATACAAAAGGAACCAGAAACATTTTGTTGCAAAAAAGGCAAGAAATTACTGAGGGAAAAAAGGTACAAATCCAACAAGGGGAGTTATGTTAAAGGAATACACAAACCAACTGAGAGAGCTTGGCTGAAGTGAAAGTGAAAGTCACTCAGTCATGTCCGACTCATTGCGACCACATGGGCTACATGTAGTCCATGGAGTTCTCCAGGCCAGAACATGGGGGTGGGTTGCCATGACCTCCTCCAGGGGATCTTCCCAACCCAGGGATCGAACCCAGGTCTCCCACATTGTAGGCTGATTCTTTACCAGCTGAGCCACCAGGGAAGCCTATCCCTTCTCCTATAGATCTTCCCAACCCAGGAATCAAACCAGGGTCTCCTCCATTGCAAGTGGATGCTTTACCAGCTGAGTTATCAGGGAAGCCCCATAATGGCTAAAACTGGAACACTATAAAAATATTCATAAGTTCATATTGATATAAATAAATAAAAGAATGGGGGAAAATGGGCAAATTTGTAACAGAAAAAAAATGTCTAAATAATTTATGTAGATCTTCCCTTTTAAAGAGGCTAAGCATGACTCCCTAACCTCTTAATGTGAGTTATGCACAGTGACTTCTATCCAAAGAGTACAGCATGGCAAGTGAGAAAAAAGATAAATTTTACAGTAAAGAAGTTCAACAAACACTACCCAACCCAGATAGATGGTCAATGGTGATGTCATGCTAATAATCTGTATACTCTTGATATGATATGATGAAAAATGACACTTTATCTCTGTAGTCTTCCTCCCCCAAACCCCAAAATACTTCTCTAATCATGAGAAAGACAGTTGACAACCAGCACTGAAAGAGATTCTATAAAATATCTGACCAGTACTTAGCAAGACTGTCAAGGTTATCAAAAGCAAGGTTATCAAAAACCCTGTCACAGTGTAGAGGTGCCTAAGGAAACATGACAAGTAAAATTAATATGATATTCTAAATGAGACCATGGGTCAGCAAAGGATAGTATGTAAAGAGCAAAGGAAGAGCTGAGTACTAGAGAAAACAGTGGTGATGAGTTAATTATCCTTTAGAGCTTCTTTGGGCTTCCCTGGTGGCTCAGCTGGTAAAGAATCCACCTGCAGTGGGGAGGACCTGGGATCAGTCCCTGGGTTGGGAAGATCCCCTGGAGGAGGGCATGGCAACCCACTCCAGAATTCTGGCCTGGAGAATCCCATGGAATGTATAGGCCATGGGGTTGCAAAGAGTCATAAACTCAGAACTTCTACGCTTATGGTCATTATTGGTGACTTTGGAATTACTTTGCCATTGCAGGGAGTGGATGATGATATTAGGAACTGCAAGTCATTCCTCACTAGCAAATTTTTAATAGATGAGTTTCAGAAAATCAAACAACTATTCTTTAATGTAGTCTGAATATACCAAATATACCTCAGTTATAAGGAAAGAGGACAGATGAAAAGTTTTCCATTGTTCATCTCAACTCACTGTGCTAGCATGATTAAGTCAAATTATACCTTCAAGTTATTCTCAATTACTTGAATATTATAGAAGGCTATAACTTGAATGTGGAAGGCCACATTCTCAAGATTTCACAAGAGAAGCTGAATATTTTATGAGTTTATTGAAATGTAACAGAGATTAAGATTTTCTTTTTCTATCTATGTGAAAATCTGTCCTAATCAAAGTTCTAGTAATTTTGGTGGAAAGGGGAAAAAATTTCTATTTCACAACTGTAGAAAAATTTAAAGTCATTTCAAAAGTTCTAGATGATTTACATACTATTATATGGTACAATATTTGAAAAACATTAAACAGAAGCAAAGGATCCTGAAAAGGTAATTAGTTTTCTCCTAATTACTATTGAAATTTCTGGATTCCATAATCATCTCCATAGCCAAATAGTAGAAGCTCCTGATTCACTCTATGGTCCATCGCCAAGGCCTCATGACAAGAAAATACACCAGTCTATTTTGTTTAAAATATTGTATTCATGCATGCTAATCAATACTTCATTTACAGGACTCTTCCAAGTCAAAACTAATCTTGCATATGTTTTTCAAATCAAAAAGTGTATATCTTTGTCTAGGACATTTTAGTTTGGCTTTCACTGTGAATAACAGAAGTGGTATTCCAATAATGGCATGTGGTCCTAAAATGAGAACCATTGCCAGGAGCAAGCAGAGAGCTCAATAATGCAGTTGGAGAAAATGTGGCTTCTCTCCAACTAGCAAATTTCCTTTAAACATATTCTCTCAGAGCATATTAAACAGAACTAGAATGTCTGGTTAATGTTTCAGTCAGTTCAGTTCAGTCGCTCAGTCCTGTCCGGCTCTTTGCGACCCCATGAATCGCAGCACGCCAGGCCTCCCTGTCCATCACCAACTCCCAGAGTTCATGCAGACTCACGTCCATCAAGTCCGTGATGCCATCCAGCCATCTCATCCTCTGTCGTCCCTTTCTCCTCCTGCCCCCAATCCCTCCCAACATCAGAGTCTTTTCCAATGAGTCAACTCTTTGCATGAGGTGGCCAAAGTATTGGAGTTTCAACTTCAGCATCATTCCTTCCAAAGAAATCCCAGGGCTGATCTCCTTCAGAATGGACTGGTTGGATCTCCTTGCAGTCCAAGGGACTCTCAAGAGTCTTCTCCAACACCACAGTTCAAAAGCATCAATTCTTCGGTGCTCAGGTTTCTTCACAGTCCAACTCTCACATCCATACATGACTAGTGGAAAAACCATAGCCTTGACTAGAGGGACCTTTGTTGGCAAAGTAATGTCTCTGCTTTTCAATATGCTATCTAGGTTGATCACAACTTTTTCACCTTATAAGATCTCACATGTAGTCTTCAGATTGTGTACCATAGTACATCCATAGTAAATCCACTGGAGGTTTTGATCTTGAGATTCATACTTTTGACCACCACTCAAAAAGTCTCACTTGATTTCATTTATAAGATCAGTCTGAGACAGCTCCACTTCTAGATGGCTCAAAGAGGTGCTGGTAGTGTTTAGTCACTGAGTTGTGCCTGACTCTTTTGCAACCCCATGGACTGTAGCCCACCAGGCTCCTCTGTCAATGGGATTTCCCAGGGAAGAATACTGGAGTGGGTAGCCATTGCTTCTCCAGGAGATCTTCCCGATCCAGGGCTTAAACCCCTGTCTCCTTGCCCTGTAGGCAGATTCTTTACCACTGAGCCACCTAGGAAGCCCTCACAGCAGGTGAAGCTGTTTCAATTTAAAAACCAAGAAGCAGCAGTATGTGTGACAAGAATCTCCTGCTCAGAGCCTTGGGAAATATAATACTTCATGCTATGATTGTTAGTTGTCAGACAAATACCTGAAACCTTTTCAAATCTGATTCATCTCTGGTAATTTTAGTTAAATTTAGAAATATTTTGTGAAATATCTCCATCTTGTAGGCATGAGTCATAAAATACTATAATCAGTCAATGTATATTTTGGTTTAGCTGTGAATTGTCACCACAAGAAAATAGAAAATCCTTTAAATATTTGCAAATACACCCCCTTTTTTAACTTTTTGTTTTGTATTGGGGTACAGCCAAATAACAATGTTGTGATAGTTTCAGGTAAACAGTGAAGGAACTCAGCCATATACATACTATTCTCCTCCAAACTCTCCTCCCATTCAAGCTGTCACATAACACTGAGCAGAGTTCTATGTGCTATAGAGTAGGTCCTTGTTGATTATGCATTTTAAATATAGCAGTGTGTACATGTCTACCCCAAACTCCCTAACTATCATGTCCTCTCAACCTTCCCCACTGACAACCATAAGTTCATTCTCTTAAGTCTGTGAGTCTCTTTCTGTTTTGTAAGTTCATTTGTATAATTTCTTTTTATATTCTCCATACAAGGAATGTCATACTGGGTGAAGCAAGTCAGAGAAGAAGGAATATCATAAATATATCTATTTCAATGTAGTAGTAATAATATTCTGCCTAGCTTCCCAAGGTAAGGAAAAAAATCACATTTCTTCCCAAATCAATTGTTCATAACCTTTTTTCCCCTGATCTTTAAGTGAAATTAGATACAGAATCTTCATACAAGTTAGTATGAACTTTAGATAAGGGTCTGATCTCATTGGGGTTTTATCCAAACCTACAAATCTTTGGAAATTTATATATCACCACTTTAACTTGAATTGGGACTTACAGCCAGGAACAACAGAGAAGAGCCAAGTGAATTATAATACCTAATAGTTACTGCACTGGGAAGAACTGGTTGAAAAGCTGGGCCTAGAGCCAGACAACTTTTAGGTACTCACACTATACACACAAATCATGGTCCACATTTTCAGCACAGGTTGTAGTAGTATCCCACAGAGCTTACAGATAACTCCCCCAAAGTACTAAATCGTGGTTGGCTTATCTTTAATTAAAAGATAAGAAACTTGACAGAAATCACTCTGTTACATCTGTCAATTCTCATACTATTTTGGGAAAGCCTGTATTGGTGATTGTTAACTCTGCAAGGTCCAATGGTATGCCCAAGAAAGGCTCATATTAACACATCCTTTCTAGCTAAAACCATTTTACTAGCAATAAGCAGTTATTTATATTTGAAGCTTCTGGTTTTCAGTATAAATATTCTTTTGTGGACAGAGATATTAGGTAGGTATTACACAATTGCAATTTGGAATATTGTAGGCAAATAAACTTATAAATAAAGAAAATATTGCATAAATGATTTGCATAGAGACACAATGATACAGTTAGATGTGAAGTACATTTCCCCATTGAACTGACCTCACCATTACCTTTTGTTGCCGTTGTTTTTAGTCACTAAGTTGTGTCTGACTCTTTTGTGACCCCATAGGCTATAGTCCACCAGGCTTTTCTGTGTATGGCATTTCCCAAACAACTATACTGGAGTCTGTTTGTTTAAAGTGAAAAAAAAAAAAACATTGTTATATTTAATTTTTTAATAATCTTGGATGGCAAGGCTTTTACAAGAAGATACAACGGAAACAATTTAAAATAGACTACAATTTATTTTTTAATTCTGTACAATAAAAATGTCATAAACAAAGCAAGAATCCAAATTATGTTCAGGAAATAATATTTTCAACTCATGTTAGGCAAAGTTCTATTATCCTAATATTAAAAAAGTGAAAGTGGCTCAGTCATGTCCAACTCTGCGACTTCATGGACTATTTAGTCCATGTAATTCTCCAGCCCAGAATACTGGAGTGGGTAGGCTTTACCTTCCCCAGGGGATCTTCCCAACCCAGGAAACAAACCCAACTCTCCCACATTGCGAGCAGATTCTTTACCAGCTGAGCCACTAGGGAAGCTCAATATTTGGAAAAAAAAAAAAAAAAAGGATGTATAATTCAAAAGTACAGTTTTAGAACAGTAGACTTATGGAAAAGAAATAAAAGATACTGATGAGCTTTCATAATTAAAGAAATTCATATCAGAAATGCAATGCTCTTTTTATCTATCACATTGATTAAAATTCTGTAAAGGAATAGGAATATAATAGGCATTCATACTACCTTAGTCAATGGTAAAATCTCTGGTGGAAGATATTTTGTCAATACCCAAACTTGAAATATTTTAAATTTTTGACCCAGGTTCCTATTCTAAAATTAGTTCTGTGACTATGTTCCCCAATGCTACACAAAAAGATATATTTCAATAAAAATGAGAAGTTTAAGATAAGATTAATCATCTGTAGAAAACTGATTAAACCAAGGTACATCCATAAATGGGTTTCTAAGCCATAGTTTAAAATGTTATATGTATTAAAATGGAAAATAGCCAAAATATATTATAAAGTATTAAGAGGTAAGTTGAGAAGAGTATATATTGTAATTATATACCATAATCCAATCTGTAACATTTTAAAAGTATTGTGTGTAACTATACTGATAGAGAGTTATTAATAATAGTACCTTTGGGAAGTGGAAATGAGGACATGGAGAGCTTTTTTTTGTTTTCCTTGCTTTCTTCTGTGCAGTAGAATTATTTAAACATCTCTTGTCAGTTCAGTTCAGTTGCTCAGTCATGTCTGACTCTTTGCAAACCCATGGACTGCAGCACACCAGGCTTTCCTGTCCATCACAAACACCCAGAGCTTGCTCAAAATCATGTCCATGAAGTCACAGATGCCATCCAACCATCTCATCCTCTGTCATCCCCTTCTCCTCCTGCCTTCAGTCTTTCCCAGCATAAGAGTCTTTTCCAATGAGTCAGTTTTTTGCATCAGGTGGCCAAAGCATTGGAGCTTCAACTTCAGCATCAGTCCTTCTAATGAATATTCAGAACTGATTTCCTTTAGGATTGACTGGTTTGATCTCCTGGCAGTCCAAGGGACTCTCAAGAGTCTTCTCCAACACCACAATTCAAAAGCATCAATTCTTGGGCGCTCAGGTTTCTTTATGGTCCAACTCTCACATCCATACATGACTACTGGAAAAACCACAGCTTTGAATAGGTGAACCTTTGTTGATAAAGAAATGTCTCTGCTTTTTAATATGCTGTCTAGGATGGTCATAGATTTTCTTCCAAGGAGCAAGCATCTTTTAATTTCATGGCTGCAGTCACCATCTGTAGTGATTTTGGAGGCCAAGAAAATAAAGTCTGTTACTGTTTCCATTGTTTCCCTATCTTTGCCATGAAGTAATGGGACTGGGTGACATGATCTTAGTTTTTTGAATGTTGAGTTTTAAGCCATTTTTTTCACTCTCCTCTTTCATTTTCATCAAGAGCTCTTTAGTTCCTCTTTGATTTCTGCCATAAGGGTGGTGTCATCTGCATATCTGAGGTGACTGATATTTATCCCTGCAACTTGATTCCAGCTTGTGCATCATCTAGCCTGGCATTTCACATGACGTACTCTGCATATAAGTTAAACAAATAGGGTGAGAATATACAGCCTTGACATACTCCTTTCTCAATTTGGAACCAGTCTGTTGTTCCATGTCTAGCTCTAACTGTTGTTTCTTACACTGTATACAGATTTCTCAGGAGGCAGGTAAGGTGGTATGATATTCCCATCTCTTTAAGAATTTTCCACAGTTTGTTGTGATCCACACAGTCAAAAGCTTTGGTGTAGTCAATGAAGTAGAAACAGATGTTTTTCTGGGACTCTCTTGCTTTTTCGATGATCCAGTGGATGTTGGCAGTTTGATCTCTGGTCTCTGGTCTTTCCTCTGCCTTTTCTAAATCTAACTTGAACATCTATAAGTTCTAGGTTCATGTAGTGTTGAAGCCTAGCTTGGAGAATTTTGAGCTTTACTTTGCTAGCGTATGGGATGAGTGCAATTGTGTGGTAGTTTGAACATTTTTTGGCATTGCCTTTTTTTGGAACTGGAATGAAACCTGAACTTTTCCAGTCCTGTGGCCACTGCTGAGTTTTTTAAATTTGCTGGTATATTGAGTGCAGCACTTTCACAGCATCATCTTTTAGGATTTGAAATAGCTCAACTGGAATTCCATCACCTTCACTAGCTCTGTTCATAGTGATGCTTCCTATGGACCACTTGACTTCGCATTCCAGGATGTCAGGCTCTAGGTGAGTGGTCACACCATCATGGTTATCTGGGCCGTGGAGATCTTTTTTGTATAGGTCGTCTGTGTATTTTTGTCACCTCTTCATATCTTCTGAAATATTAGGTCTATAATATTTCTGTACTTTATTGTGCCCATCTTTGCATGAAATGTTCCCTTTGTATCTCTAATTTTCTTGAAGAGATCTCTAGTTTTTCCCATTTTATTGTTTTCCTCTATTTCTCTGCATTGATCACTTAGGAGGGTTTTCTTATCTCTCCTTGCTATTCTTTGGAACTCTGCATTCAGATGGATATATCTTTCCTTTTCTCCTTTACATTTTGTTTCTCTTCTTTTCTCAGCTATTTGTAAGCCCTCCTCAGAAAACCATTTTTCCTTTTTGCATTTCTTTTTTCTTGGGGATGGTTTTGATCACTGCCTCCTGTACGAAGTCATGAACATCCATCCATAGTTCTTCAGGCACTCTATCTATCAGATCTAATCCCTTGAATCTATCTGTCACTTCCATTGTATAATCATAATGCACTTGATTTAGGTCACACCTGAATGGTCTAATGGTTTTCCCTACTTTCTTCAATTTAAGTCTTAATTTTGCAATAAGGGGTTCATGATCTGAGCCAGAGTCAGCTCCTGGTCTTGTTTTTTGATGACTGTATGAGCTTCTCCATCTTTGGCTGCAAAAAATGTAATCAGTCTGATTTTGGTAGTGACCATCTGGTGATGAGCTTTCTTGGTGGCATAGACAGTAATGAATCCACCTGCAATGCAGGCGATCTGTGTTCGATCCCTGGGTTGGGAATATCCCCTGGAGGAGGACATGGCAACCCACTCCAGTATTCTTGCCTGGAGAATCCCCATGGACAGAGATGCCTACAGGTCATGCACAGCACAACCAAAATCATAAACTGTAATTGAAATAGATCCTTTTAAAAAACTGTAAAGTAATATCAAATGAATAAATGCTGAGTAGGTTTATACTTTAAAACATTCTCCCTAGTTTTATTTTGTCATTAAGGGCCATCTTGGTTCAAATGTCTTTCACATTAAAAATACAATCATTTTAATTGACCATAATAAAATGAATATTGATATGTGCATTTCTCTAACCATGTCTGTCATCATATAGACATGATTAAACTAGTTTTATTACAGGTTATATATTGCACTTTCAGATTACCTTAGGTAATGGTTCCTTAGTACCATTTTTGCATGGAATGGTCTTCTTGTTGATGGGGATCAATACCTAGTTTAGCCCTCAAATGACACTTTGTGATGTTTCTTTAAATAAGTGCTTATATATATTCTTAATGAACATTTCACAGTAAAAACTAAGGTACAGTAAAATGGAAAACAAATTTTGTTATATATATGTAACAACAGAGGACTAAATCTGTGTGATAAATAAATAAAATATGAGGCGAAAGTCTTTGTAAAATGTGAATGACTTGACTGCCTGCTGGGAAATTTATCTTATGAAAAGTGTGGCAACAGAAGTACTGTGCTTATTCAGCATATAATTTAACTTACTTTTACTGAATATTTCATAACAGTCACTGTTGTGTAGGAATTGTAAGACATGTATATCAATACAAGAGATCTATTACAATATTTCTGTTTAAAATAAGAACATAGAAATAATACCTTCTGAAGAAAACTGTTTCTTTTGATAAATATGATCTATTCACCTTTCAATAAAGATAAAAACATTAATTGAACTATATCTAGAACTCCTAATCAATATCTGTTTGGATTTCAGTTAAAGAAATGACTACAAGTAATGAGGACAATTATCCTGAATGATATAAAAGCATTTTAGATTTTTCTCAGCATTCACAATACAAATCAATTTGTTGAACTCAGTTCTATACAAAACAATTTGATACCTAAAGTGTCTTTTGATAACTTTCTAACATTTTCTCCACTTTGAAATACTTAAACTAGATGTTTATCAGCAAATTATTAGATATTTAAAATACCTAATACTTAAAATAGGTTTAAAACCTATTTCTAGTGCCCATAACTACAGACACTAGAAGGTATTATGCAATATACAAAGCATCATAGTATGTTAAATCTTTTTGAATTATAACTTTAGAATAGAGTTTTTCAATTTCATTTCTCTTTCTTAAATACATTAGAACTAAATGTACTTGGTAATAATAGGATGTGCTCTTAAAAGTTCTTTGAGTTTTCTGGACCATTCACTTACAGACACATAGGAGTTGACTTAAAATTTTAACACAGTGGCCAATCCATGTATCATCCAGTGTTCTGGCTCTGACAAACTGCTGGCACAGAAAACCATGAAGATTAAAGAATTTGGCCTTTCCAAGTCAGACATCAAGGGTTGGAAAGCCAGATCCTCCACCTATTAGACAGCAACATTTATTCATTGAATGCTACTATGCCCCCTGCATCTCATCCTTACACCTTCCATACAGACTTATTGCGGGGGTTAAGTGTCATACGTCAAAGCTGTATATTGTCACCCTGCTTATTTAACTTATATGCAAAGTACATCATGAGAAACGCTGGACTGGAAGAGGCACAAGCTGGAATCAAGATTGCCAGGAGAAATATCAATAACCTCAGATATGCAGATGACACCACCCTTATGGCAGAAAGTGAAGAGGATCTAAAAAGCCTCTTGATGAAAGTGAAAGAGGAGAGTGAAAAAGTTGGCTTAAAGCTCAACATTCAGAAAACTAAGATCACGGCATCTGGTTCCATCACTTCATGGCAAATAGATGGGGAAACAGTGGAAACAGTGGCTGACTTTATTTTGGGGGACTCCAAGATCACTGCAGATGGTGATTGCAGCCATGAAATTAAAAGACATTTACTCCTTGCAAGGAAAGTTATGACCAACCTAGACAGCATATTCAAAAGCAGAGACATTACTTTGCCAACAAAGGTCCATCTAGTCAAATCTTCCCTGGTGGCCCAGACAGTAAAGCTTCTGCCTGCAATGCTGGAGACCCGGGTTCAATCCCTGGGTCAGCAAGATCCCCTGGAGAAGGATATGGCAATCCACTCCAGCACTCTTGCCTGGAAAATCCCATGGATGGAGGAGCCTGATAGGCTACAGTCCATGGGGTCGCAAAGAGTCGGACACGACTGAGCAACTTCACTTCACAGTCAAGGCTTTTGTTTTTCCAGTGGTCATGTATGGATGTGAGAGTTGGACTGTGAAGAAAGCTGAGTGCTGAAGAATTGATGCTTTTGAACTGTGGTGTTGGAGAAGACTCTTGAGAGTCCCTTGGACTGCAAGGAGATCCAACCAGTCCATCCTAAAGGAGATCAGTCCTGGGTATTCATTGGTAGGACTGATGCTGAAGCTGAAACTTCAGTACTTTGGCCACCTGATGTGAAGAGAAGACCTTGATGCTGGGAAAGATTGAAGGCAGGAGGAGAAGGAACAACAGAGGATGAGATGGTTGGATGGCATCACCGACTTGATGGACATGAGTTTGGGTGGACTCCAGGTGTTGGTGATGGACAGGGAGGCCTGGCATGCTGCGGTTCATGGTGTCGCAAAGTCAGACACGACTGAACAACTGAACTGAACTAAGTGTCATAAAAGTCACTGATGAAACAATTCACACCGTGTCTGGCTTTCAGGCAGCATTCTAGACATGGTTGCCTACTGTAATTTTATTACAGAAAGGGATTTAATCTTTCTTGCAATCGATTTTAACTATTTTATATGGCTCCAAAATCCATCTTTATTTCTTTTCTTATATCTATCATAGGACTCTTGGGCATAAATATATTGAAATGTTTTCAAATTATTCTATGTTCAGCCTATAGTGTCTCCTTAGCAATGAGTCTAAGTTTCTTACTATATAGGGTTATTTTCTCTTAGTTCCCCATGATCCACCAGAGTGTCACTGCTTAGAATAACTGAATTCAAGTTCAAGAGACAGTTCTCATTGATTAATACTTATCAAATACAATATGCCTCTCTGAATGCTTACCTTTTTTATACACTGTGTTTTAAAGACTTGAAACTTTCTTTGTGTAAATGGGGCAAAACCTGAGACAATGGAGTGTCAGGTCAATAAAATGATGGGTTCTCTTATTATATCAGTCCCAAAATACACTTTGCTGCACTTCAAAAGTAATCATAAACCAGAGTCAAGGTC
Organism: Ovis canadensis; assembly: GCF_042477335.2. Lineage (NCBI taxonomy): Eukaryota > Metazoa > Chordata > Mammalia > Artiodactyla > Bovidae > Ovis > Ovis canadensis. The sequence goes on from NC_091260.1 coordinate 40,456,977, forward strand.
ATGATGGTAAAGATATCATCACAGAATTGTGAACATTTGTGTTACTAGGAATGAATTTGTATCAAAGTCCTAACTGGAGATCAGATCATCATATTAAAAATCATTTCAATGTTTATTTGAAAATGGATTGGATGTTAAGAAATCTGAGTTCTGGTACTCTAGTACTGACCAGCTGTGTGGTTTTCTACCTGATTGAGATGTTACATCTATGAAAAGTGAGGTTTGGACTAACTGAATTTGAAGATCTCATTCAAATAAAGATTTTCAGATCCTTTTGGTGAGCAGAACTGTTCTCTGAATGCTTTAGCAAGCATCTAAAATGATCTATAGATCTGGATGATTGAACCTCTACTTCAAAAATTTCTAAATAGATGAAGAATCACTATTTGACCCAAAGTTACCAATTATCCATAGGCCATAATGTCATGATTAAAAATGAATTATTCAGTAAACACAAAGGACTTACTAAGGGCCAGATACTCTTCTAAGTACTTTGCATGCATGCTCAGTCACTTCAGTTGTGTCCAACTCTGTGTAATCCTATGATTACACAGACTCCTCTGTCCATGGAATTCTATAGGCAAGAATACTGGAGTGGGTTACCATATCCTCCTCCAGGGGATCTTCCCAACCCAGGGATCGAACCCGCCTCTCTTATGTCTCCTGCATTGGCAAGCAGGTTCTTTACAACTGGCACCACCTAGGAAACCCTCTAATCACTTTATTATTCTTAACTTATTGAATCTCCATAACAACTCTATGAAATCAGTATTACTATAATCCTCATTTTATAGGTGAGAAGACTGAGGTAAGCAACTCTCCCAAAATCACACAACCAGTAAACCACAGAGTGGAGATTCAAATTAAGGCAGTGCCGTTCTGAATATGTTCTCTCAACCACTATGCAAAGTAGTCTTCTGAGGCTCATAAAGTAACAGTTCCCCTTCTTTTAGCTACTGTATTAAACTCAAATACACAACTATGGATTTTCCTCATTATGAAAATCTTGCATTTCCCAAAAATTTTGCAGTGATCTTCAGACCGCTAAGGTAGAAAATCAGAGAGAAAAGACTATACATACTATGGAAATGAAGACTTCACCAAGGGACAGATATTTTCAGGTCAAAGTTTTTGCAGGCAAAACTTATGAGAATTGTTAGTAAGTCATTTGGTATAGTGAAACTATTTTTTTTTTCCTAATATGACTAGGTATGGTAATATCACACTCTCAAAACTGTGGCCATATATTTGACCACATGCTAATCAGTTAGGAATGCCTGGCCTATTGAGATAATGACTCATTCAAGGAAGATCAATTTCAAATTAGTATAAGTATATAGCTGTTAAGGTGAAAAGCATGGGATAGAAGAGGAAAAAAATGTAATAAGTTAAATTGCATTGACTATTTTGCTGGTTTTTTTTCCTAATGTATTTATGAGAATGAAATGTAAGGAATTAATTTTCTCCCACACAAAACCATTTTCAGCTTCCTTCATATACACGAGCAGAGGGAAAATACAAGTGCTGACCTTCTGCTCATGCCTTTTCTATTTATAAAATTGCAAATAACCTTCAAACAAACTTGCCTTCATGTTTCCAAAAATACTAGTTTTTTTTTAATTGTCATCTTTATTTTAAAATTCACTTATATAGTGGTTTACAGCTTAAACTTAAAAGACTTCTTTAAAAATTTTAATTGGAGGCTAATTATTTTACAATATTGTGGTGGTTTTTGCCATACATTCACATGAATCAGCCATGGGTGTACATGTGTTTGGTATCCTGACCCTCCCTTTCACCTCCCTCCCCATCCCATCTCTCAGGGTCATCCCAGTGCACCAGCCCTAACTTTCTATAGGTATTTCCTTCATTTGAGAATAAGTAAGGATCATTGCAGAGTATTAATTTCCATATTTAGCTTGGAACACTAGTTTATGGTACAGTCCAGTAGGCATCCTGTTGTTTAAAAGTGACTCAGTCTCCCAATCATGGGAGAAATTATAAAAGAAAAATAACTTTTGAAAGGATAATCTTACATTAAGGTACCACGCTTAATCTTCTTTCAATGAATGGAGACTTTGAAAACTGTCCCAAAATAGCAGAAGGAAGGGAGCTAAAGGACGGGAAGTAAAGCCTGTGGTTATATATGAGTACAGAGTCCCATTGGTTTGATTCAAATCTTGGCCACTTATGAGCTGTGTGACCCTTATTAACCCACTTATTCTCAATAGCCCTCGGTCTCCTTATCTGTAAAATAGAGGTGAGTGCCATTAATGAACTAAAGAATATACGTTGCCCATTCAGTCCCAGGGCAATTGTCAGATGTAAGTCATCCCTTGAAAAGAAAGAAAGTGCAAGAATGAGTTAGTCTTTCAGTTGCGTCTGACTCTTTGCAACCCCATGGACTGTAGCCCACCAGGCTCCTCTGTTCATGGAATTTTCCAGGGAAGAATATTGGAGTGGGTTGCCATTTTCTCCTCCAGGAGATTTTACAGACCCAGGGATTGAACCCACATCTCCTTCACTGGCAGGTGAATTCTTCACCACTGCACCACCTGGGAAGCCCTACATAATTACATGTATGCTTAAATACACTGAATGTAAACAGGCTGTACACTAATATATCAGCAATTTTACCTTCAGGGATGGGAATAGGAATAAATTTAAGAGTATATTAGCAACAGAATATTACTCAGCCATAAAATTAAAAAAAAACACACACAAAATAATGTAATTTGCAGCAACATGTATGGACCTAGAAATTGTCATACTGAGTGAAGTAAGTTAAAGACAAATACAATGTTGCTCATATGTGGAATCTTTAACATATACACACTATTATGAATAAAGTAGGTAACTAATACAGGGCTGACTGTATAGCACATGGAACTCTGCTCAAAACATTCTAATGACCTATATGGGAAAAGAATCTAAAAGAAGGTGGATGTATGTATATATATATGTATATATATATATATATATATATAACTGATTCACTTTGCTGTACAACAGAAATTAACACCCTATTTTAAATCAATTATACTCTAATGGAAGTTTTTTAAAAGTAAATCCAAATATTTTAAAGAGTAAATTAGGACTGAATTATTTGTTTCTAATATGCACATGTGCTTATAAGATTCAAAAATTTCAATAATAATACTTTTATGTATTACTGTATTATGAAAAATCTATGTCAACAGAAATAATATGTAGTTTGGGGAACATGAACTTGTAAAGATATTTGTTGGATTTTACTTTGGAAGTCTTCTAGTCTTCAATAGGGAAGCCAAGGCTTTGCCTCCTTTTGACTTATCACAGGTTTTAAGGACTATCTGGAACTGAGGAATAGTATTGCTGTGAGGTCTAAAATGTAGCTTATTATCTTGCCACAGGCTGGAAAATAAAATATAGTCGTCTGAGAGGGCAATAAAGAGCACTATGGAATAAGCCGACTAGACTAGAGACCCAGCTCCACCCAATATATGTTAACTGTGTGTATCTAAACAAGCTAAAACACATCTCTGAAATTCAATTGTCTCATCTATAAAATAAGAATAATTACTGTTTCACAGTAATTGGGAAAGAAGTACATCAAGGCTGTATATTGTCACCCTGCTTATTTAACTTATTTGCAGAGCACATCATGTGAAATGCTGGGCTAGATGAAGTACAAGTCAGAATCAAGATTTCTGGGAGAAATATCAACAACCGCACATATGCAGATGACACCACCATTATGGCAGAAAGCAAAGAAGAACGAAAAGCTTTCTTCATGAAGATGAAAAAGAGTGAAAAAAACTGGCTTAAAACTCAACATTCAAAAAACTATGATCATAGCATCTGGTTCCGTCATTTCGTGGCAAATAGATGGGAAAACAATGGAAACAGAGACAGGCTTTATTTTTGCAGGCTCCAAAATCACTGTGGATGGTGACTGCAGCCATGAAATTAAAAGACGCTTGCTCGTTGGAAGAAAAGCATGACAAACCTGGACAGCATATTAAAAAACATAGACATTGCCAACAAAGGTCAGTATAATCAAAGCTATGTTTTTCCAGTAGTCCTGTATGGATATGAGAGTTGGATCATGTAGAAGGCTGAGCGCCAATGAATTGATGCTTTTGAACTGTGGTGTTGGAGAAGACTCTTGAGAGTCCCTTGGACTGCAAGGATATCCAACCAGTCCATCCTAAAGGAAATCAGTCCTGAATATTCATTGGAAGGACTGATGCTGAAGTTGAAACTCCAGTACATCAGCCACCTGATTCAAAGAGCCAACTCATTAGAAAAGACACTGAGGCTGCGAAAGATTGAAGGCAGGAGGAGAAGGGGATGACAGAAGATGAGATGATTGGATGGCATCTACAACCCAATGAACGTGAGTTTGAGCAAACTCCAGGTGATGGTGAAGGACAGGGAAGCCTGGCATGCTGCAGTCCATGGGGTCTCAGTCAGACACGACTGAGTAACAGAGCAACAACAACTCTATAAAGTAAGAATAGTGTGAAAATAAATAAAATATTGTTTAAAAAATGCTTACTGCAATACTCAGAAATCAGGGTGTAGTCAATGAATGCCAGTTAATACTTGTTATTGACATTGAGTCACTAAGTCATGTTCAATTCTTTTGCAATTGGGGCCCACCAGGCTCCTCTCTCCATGGGATTTCCCAGGCAAGAATACTGGAGTAGGCTGCCATTTCCCTCTTCAGAGAATCATCCCTACCCAGGGATCGGACTGATGGCTCCAGCTTGGCAGATGGATTCTTTACCACTGAGCCACTGGAGCTTGCTCAAACTCATGCCCATCCAGTTGGTGATGTCATCCAACCATCTCATTCTCTGTCATCCCTGTCTCCCCCTACCTTCCATTTTTCCCAGCATTAGAGTCTAATATTCTAATGAGTCAGTTGGCTAAAGTGACAGGCTTTATTTTGTAATATTTATTTCTTCCAATGAATATTCAGGGTTGATTCCCTTTAGGATTGATTGGTTTAATCTCCTTGCTGTCCAAGGACTCTCAAGAGTCTTCTCCAACACAACAATCTGAAAGCATCAGTTCTTTGGCACTCAGCCTTCTTTATCATCCAACTCTCATAGCCATACCTGACTACATCCGCACATGACTTCCTCATCTAGGAAAATGATAAATTTATGTATTCTGTTGTTCAGGCCAAGATCTTTGGAATCATTCCTCTCTCTTCTGTTTCTATAAAATCTTACAGCCCAGTGGTCATCAAGTTCAGTTGATGCTTTATCTTCTAAATATATATATCTTACACCTAACCTCTTCTCTCCCAAATGGTCTGCTCCACCAGCCTTTCCCTGTGAATTTTAAAATAGCCTCCTAAATGGACTCCCTGCTTTCACCATTCTCTTTTTAATCTCTTCTCTTTTTTATGACAGTCATTCTAATTGAAATATAATTGATGTAAAATATCATGCTGGTTATATAGCTAATAGAACATACTAAAAGTTAACTTGGTTTTCAAATTAGAAAAAAATATTTTTGAAATTCAGTTCAGTCACTCAATACTGTCCAATTCTTTGCGACCCCATGAATTGTGGCACGCCAGGCCTCCCTGTCCATCACCAAGTCCCAGAGTCTGCCCAAACCCATGTCCATCGAGTCAGTGATGCTATCCAGCCATCTCATCCTCTGTCATCCCCTTCTCCTCCTGCCCCCAATCCCTCCCAGCATCAGGGTCATTTCAAATGAGTCAGCTCTTTGCATCAGATGGCCAAAGTATTGGAGTTTCAGCTTCAACATCAGTCCTACCAATGAATACCCAGGACTAATCTCCTTTAGGATGGACTGGCTGGATCTCCTTGCAGTCCAAGGGACTCTCAAGAGTCCTATCCAACACCTCAGTTCAAAAGCATCAATTCTTCAGCACTCAGCTTTCTTCACAGTCCAACTCTCACATCCATACATGACCACTAGAAAAACCATAGCCTTGACTAGATGGACCTTTGTTGGCAAAGTAATGTCTCTGCTTTTGAATATGCTGTCTAGGTTGGTCATAACTTTCCTTCCAAGGAGTAAGCATCTTTTAATTTCATGGCTGCCATCACCATCTGCAGTGATTTTGGAGCCAAAAAAATAGTAAAGTCAGCCACTGTTTCCACTGTTTCCCCATCTATTTGCCATGAAGTGATGGAACTGGATGCCATGATCTTTGTTTTCTGAATGTTGAGCTTTAAGCCAACTCTTTTACTCTCCTCTTTCACTTTCATCAAGAAGCCCTTTAGTTCTTCACTTTCTACCATAAGGGTGGTGTCATTTGCATATCTGAGGTTATTGATGTTTCTCCCGCCAATCTTGATTCCAGCTTGTGCTTCCTCCAGCCCAGCATTTCTCATGATGTACTCTGAAGATAAGTTAAATAAGCAGGGTGACAATATATAGCCTTGACATACTCCTTTTCCTATTTGGAACCAGTCTGTTGTTCCATGTCCAGTTCTAACTATTGCCTCCTGACCTGTATACAGGTTTCTCAAGAGGCAAGTCAGGTGGTCTGGTATTCCCATCTCTTTCAGAATTTGCCACAGTTTATTGTGATCCACACAGTCAAAGGCTTTGGCATAGTCAATAAAGCAGAAATAGTTGTTTTTCTGGAACTCTCTTGCTTTTTCGATGATCCAGCAGATGTTGGCAATTTGATCTCCGGTTCCTCTGCCTTTTGTAAAACCAGCTTGAACATCTGGAAGTTCATAGTTCACATATTGCTAAAGCCTGGCTTGGAGAATTTTAAGTATTACTTCACTAGCATGTGAGATGATTAAATGCATTCTAATATGAAAAATATTTCTGTACTTTTTGAGATTTCTTTTACATCAATAACTTAGGAAAATATTCTTGGTCCTTTTAATGTATTGTGTTCTCTTTCATTCTATACTGAGCATTTGCATTGAGAAAACATGTTCTTTTTTTAACATTATAGAAATTAAAATAGACAGAAAAGCATATGGCTTCCCTGGTTGCTCAGACAGTAAAGAGTCTGACTGCAATGTGGAGACCTGGATTAGATCCCTGGGTTTGGAAGATCCCCTGGAGAAGGGAATGGTTACCCACTCCAGTATTCTTGATAAGTTATTAACTTGGACACAACAGGAAAAAATGTTAAATGTATAAAATTGTTTTTCATTTGTTAAAAAATAAAATGTCATGTTACTTTCACGTGTACAGTACAAGGATTCATTTCCTTTTCAGGTTCTTTCTCCTTACAAGTTATTGCAAAATATTGAGTATAGTCCTCTGTGCTGTATAGTAGGTCCTGGTTGGTTATCTATTTTATACACTAGTAGTGTGTATATGTTTATCCCTAACTTCTAATTTATTCCTCAGCTCCCTTCCCCCTTTGGTAACCGTAAATTTATTTTCTGTCTGTGAATCTCTTTCTGTTTTGTAAATAAATTCATTTTTATCTTTCTTTGTTTTCATTTCTAAAGTCATCATTTGGAAAACTTGTTTGAACATTGTACTAGTAGACTATGGCTGCTACAACAAAGTACTAAAGATTGGATGGCTTAAGAACAGAAAGTAATTTTTTCACAATTTCAGAGGCTGAAAGTCTGGGATCAAGGTGTTGCCAGGATTATTTATTCTGAATCCTCTCTCCTTGGCTTATAGATAGTTCTTTCTTCATGTATCTTCATATCAGCGTCTGTCTGCACATTTCTGGGTCCAAATTTCCTCCTCTCATAAGGACATTGGTCATATGCTTTTCAATCTATGTTTAACCCAGTAGCCAGAATTATCTCATTAAAATAAAACACAGATCCTGTCCCTCCACCACTCAAAGCCTTTCCATGGCTTTTTATTTCTCTCTGAACGAAAGCTAAGCCCTTATACTGTCTACAAAGATCAGAGGAATCAGCTGCCCCCGCCATTTACCCCCATCCTCCGATGAGCCCCTAAGACATTTGACAATGCTCATTCTCCTTTGTGACACCAGCACCATCTTGATGCCTGTTTGGAGGCCCTTGCTTTTGCTGTTTCTTCTTCCTGCATACACTTCATGCAGCCCCGTTGCTCTCTCTTTATCACATCTCCTCTCAGACTTTTACTCAAATGTCACATCCTCTGTGAGGACGTCTCTAATAACCCTGTCAAAAATTGCCAGCCCTGCCACTACAACCACCACACGCCTCCTATTTGCCTTCCTTGTTTTGTTTCCTCCCTTAGCACTGATTACCAACATTTTATATTTTATTTATTATTGTATCTATTTTCTAAAAATTTTCCGCCTCACAACACACATTCACACAAACTACTAGGATTGAAACTTTAGTCTTTTCCCCTGCTTCTGTACCTCTAGGTCCTAAAACAATATCAGACGTATAATGGGTACTTCATAACTATTTTTGAATAAATAAAGGTCTTGTTCAACACTATATAACTCGTACCTAGAAAGGAAACCACTATTTGAGAGGCAATAAATAAATTCCTGTTGAATAATTATTGTGATCCATTATTGAATGCATGCTGAAAACAAACATAGAAATGTAAAGCCTAATTCAAAGTGCAAAATCAAAATAGTCAGAAGTACTGATTTTCCACAAACCTGTTTCAAGTTTAATGACAGTATTAGAAAAATTTTTTATCATGTGTGAGTTCAGTTTTAATTTAGTATGGTCTCTTACCATTTGGAAACAAATTGTAAATGTTTTAAAGGTCCATATAGCTTTAAGTTTGTCTTTGCTTAGTTTGTTTGTTTGTTTGTTTGTTTTCAACTTTGTATTTTAGAATGGAGTATAGCCAATTAGCAATGTTGCAATCGTTTCAGGTGGACAGCAAAGGGACTCAGCCATATATATACATGTATCGGTTCTACCCAAAATTCCACTCTTATCCAGGCTGTCACTTTGCTTTAGGTTTTATTTCTATTTACAGGTAAATTTTATTTTACCATATCAATATTACATTTCTTATAATGATATTTTTAATGGAAAAAGAAAAATCTCTTTATAGCATATATATTTAAGGAATAGCTTGAAATGAATGCATTCTACCTAATGAAATAATTCTGGGAAATCTAATGAGTATGTCAATTTCAATTACTTCCAGTTTGAGCTGAATCCTAGAAATGAGTAGATAATACATAAGCCTATTTTTTCCCTAACGTCCTCTTCTACCACCATTTTAGTGCACTTTCCAACTTGAAGTAGACAGACATAGAAAAACACACTCTTTTATGATATAATTGCCAACTTTTAGTTTTTAGAGATGGGTAATGAAGAGACTACTCTTCAAAATGATTCCAATCTAACAGAGTATTTTAAGACCCTCTAAATATATTCATGACAACTGAATCCTCTTAGATATTAAGTACCCTCACACCACAGGGACAGAGAGGCACCTCCATTTTAAAGTATTTAACAGGGAGTCAAATATCACAAAACAAATGAGAGTATCACTTTCATGGATTAGATAGTTATAATGCATACTCAGGTAAACTTGATTTACTACCTCAAGGCTCATGCCTGAAAGCTTTTAAAGGAGACTCATATATTTATAAAAAATCAAAATACTCAGGACAAGGACATCTAAGTGATATTCTCCTGAACACAGAGCCAAGTTACACAATTAGAAATATATGACTCCATGACCACACAATTTTCCAGGCTGAAAAGATACTACTCATACTTAATCCACTTGTTCCCCTTCTTGCTATATAAAGAACAAATCTGATTTTGAGAGTCCACATAAATTACTCTTTGTTGTATTAAGTTATAATGCTTTTCTTACTTATAATGTTCATAGATTATAGACATTATTCTGTGATGCACATTTTAAGTCATGAAGGAAATTTTCTAGAATCAAGCAGAGTCTTGGAGAAAATTACAAATATCAGCAGATTTTCTTATAGCTATATACATCTATAAAATTAGAAGGTGTGCTTCAATGCTTTCAACTTTTATAACAAATAAAAATCTTAAATTTTTATGTATATTTATAATATGCATTGAAAAGTGAAAGTGTATGTTAATACCTCAGTCATGTCTGATCCTTTGTGATCCCATGGACTGTAGCCTGCCAGGCTCCTCTGTCCAAGAAATTCTTCAGGCAAGTATACTGGAGTGAGTGAAAGTAAAAGTGAAAACCACTCAGTCGTGTCCCACTCTTTGTGACCCCATTGATATACAGTTCATGGAATTCTCTAGGCAGGAATACTGGAGTGCGTAGTCTTTCCCTTCTCCAGTGGGTCTTCCCAACCCTGGGATCGAACCCAGGTCTCCCTCATTACCGGCAGAGTTTTTGCCATATGAGCCACCAGCAAAGTCAGAATATGCACTGACCACATCTAATTATTTTTTCACTTGTTGATTCAATCATTCTAAAAATATTTAGGGTTTATATCCTTCCCACCTCCACCATTGAATTTTAATTGTTTTGGAAGTGAGAAATTATTTATATACTAATTCAGTATATGTTTATCAGCAACCTCTACTAGCAAGATTTAAATATAGATGCATTTTCCATTTAATGGGACTGACAAAAAAGATATTGTTGCTTTAAATAACTCACCCAAGTGAAACACACTGAATTAGTTATTGTTATGGGACTATAACTTACTATTGATTCTATTGATTTTGTGATATTAGAAGCTTCCCATTCAAGGTGAGTTTATTTATTTCCATCAGAATTTTTGCCTATGGACATTGGCAAATATAAGACTGCACTAAGTTATTCATACTTACAGCAATAAATTTCTGGTGCTATAAGCAAATTTAAGCATGAAATAGTTATGTTGCTTTTACTTCTTTGTTCATCATTGCAGTTTCTACTAGTAAAAACAGTGCAAGGCTAGTATAATATAAATTCATGAATGTAAATTATATTACTTTCTGTCTTTAAAATTCCTCTCAGCATATGCAAATACTTTCATACAATGTATAAGTGTAACTAGATTTAAATTGGCCCTTTACACTAAAAACAACACACCCTTCACAAAGAATGTAAAGTCCATTTTTCCTGAATTACATTTTTTCTTCATTCTCGTAAAGGAAAAAAAAAAGGCTATTTCTATAATTATCAGCTCTGTAATATGTATTTCATGTACATTATACAATACCTTCTTGAAATAAGACAGAGAGCCTAGTAGAACTGTCAGATCACAGGGGTAAGTTAGAAAACCGGAAGAGTGGATCTAGTTCTGAAATTCGTGTCCATGCACCAACTGGAACCAGAAATTCACGGCCAGGGAAACACATCTGTTCTCATTCCTGTAGGTCAGAGTTTATTATAAAAGTATTCTACCCAAGGTAGACTAAAGTACCAAATCAATGAGGCTGAGGTACCAAAATAACAAATGGAGCAAATTATAAGAGAGTTTCAGATATACATAGTTCCTAGAGGATGGATGGTGAAGATACAGTATTTTAGGCTGCAAAAAGACATATCACATCTACAATGAAACTATGGTTTTTAAAAATGTAATATTTGAGGTTTTGACTTAAATTCAAAAAATAATGCCAATTAATTAATAGATTCTTAACAAAAGCCTGTGATGTGCATTACATTTCAGAGGTGTTAGACAGTTTCTGCTCATTGAAATCTTATAGTCTCTTTGTGTGTGTATTATGCATTGCCACCAAAAAAGTAACAAGTAATAACTGCTTGGGAGTCCTACTAACACTGATGTAAAACAACCAAAAATATAAATACACCTTTAGGAAGCAAACACGTGTATCTCATGGGGATTTTTTTTTTAATCAACAAAACAAAATGTTCCTTTCTCCGTACCCTGTATCATTCTAAATTTCTCTTTCTCCCTCTAAGAACACTTCGTCATATTTTGTTAATCTTAATTGCTATAATTTTTTTCCTGTATTTGTACCCTTTTCTTTTTCTCCACTATCAGTGCTGTCCTGATTTAGGCTTGTCTCCTTTATCAATAACCACTGAAAGGTTTGTTTATTTATTCAACAAAAATTTGTGGAGCACCTACCTCGTTTGCATGTGCTTGTGATGAATAGTGAGTGAGATGGATACCATTCTGTGGTCCTGGAACCTGGAAACTTCTCCCCATCACTCCCACAAAACAGCAGCACCTGCAGCTCTATACTAATTTGAAGTAGAAATATAATTGTGCTCTCTCCCTACTGAAAATGATTTAATGTCTTGTTACTTAGAACAGGGGTCCCCAATCCCTGGACCACAAAGTAGTTCTGGTCCATGGCTTATTAAGAACTGGTCCACACAACAGGAGGTAAGTCGGGGGTCAAACAGCAAAGCTTCATTGGTATTTACAGCTTCTCCTCATCACTTACATTACTGCTGATTCTGCATTATGGTTAGTTGTATAATTATTTCATTATATATCACCATGTAATAATAATAAAAATAAAATGTATAACAAATATAACAATAATGCACTTGAATTGTCCTGAAACCATCCCCACTCCACCGCCCAGTCTGTGCAAAAATTGTCTTCCACAAAACCTGTCTCTGCTGTCAAAAAGACTGGGGACCCTGACCTAGAGCACTAACTCCAAACCCGGTTAAATGGATAAGAAAACCCCTCTGTCCTCACTGGTCCCTGTCTAGCTCCATAGCTTCAAGTTTCTAGGCTCAGTCATCACTTCAGACTTGACACTCCAACAATTTCAAACTCTCTGTGTTCCTGCAAACACCACAGAAATTCCTGCCCTTTGCTTATTCAGTCTCATTCTGCTGAAGGATACTCACCACCTGTTCTTCTATACTGAGCTAAGCTCTCCCTCCTCCAAGATGTCTTGCTTAAATTCCTGGGAAGATACTTTGCTCCCAGGTATCCTACATGGGTGGTTACTTTCTTATAATTTACTTCTGTGTTTTGAAAATACATTTATTTCTCTTACTGCTTTGGGAGATCGTAAAATCCTCAAAGACAAGAAGGGCATCTCATCCATATGTGTAGCCCTGACCTCCAGCACTTGGAGGGCACTCAACCAGTATTTACTGAATCCATTAGAATTTGTTGTATGCTCTCCTTCAAAGACTGATTACATAGCTTTTGTCAACTTGAACTAATTGTTCTAGATGATTGCATATTTCTTTCATCAATACAGAATACAATGCAAGAAAGCAAGGCAACAAGCAAAGGATACAATGTTTTTACTTTCAAGTGTTTAAAGAAATCAACATAAATGTGCTGGATTTTCTTATCATTTGAGTATAAGTTGACACATTGGTGACTCAGGAGGTAAAGGGAACTATCTGCAGTTCAGGAAACCTGGATTTGATCCCTGGATCGGGAAGATCCCCTGGAGAAGGAAATGGCACCCCACTCCAAGATTCTTGCCTGGAGAGAATCCCATGGATAGAGGAATAGTCCATGGGGTTGCAAGCCATCAGACATGACTGAGTGACTAACATACACAAATGTACACATTTATCTTTTCTACCTGAAAGTTGCATCCTCAAGAATGGTTTTTTCACGTTTTGGTATAATTTTGAGGGACAAAGACAACTTTAATGAAGAACACAGGACTTAAGAACCTACCTACATCCTCTGAGGGCTTTCCTTGTATCTCAGTTGGTAAGGAATCTGCCTGCAGTGCCAGAGACCTGGGTTCGATCCCTGGGTCGGGGAAGATCCCCTGGAGAAAGAAATGGCCACCTGCTCCAGTATACTTGCTTGTAAAATCTTATGGACAGAGGAGCCTGGTGGGCTGCAGTCCAGGGGATCACAAAGAGTCAGGCACAACTGAGAGACTAACACTTACTTACTTACTTACTAGATCCTCTACCCATTTTTTAGAATGACTAAATTAATAAAAAATAAATAAATAAATAATGATCTAGCCTGCTCCTGATCCCTCTAATTACAGTTGACCCTTGAAAACACGGAGTTTGGGGGGACCTAATCCCTTGCATAGTCAAAAAATCCACATATAACTTATAGTCAGCTCTCCATATCTGCAGTTCTTCTGTATCCGCAGTTCTGCATCCACAGATTCAGCCAACCATAGATCATGAATCATTGAAATACTTACAACTGAAAAAATTCCATATATAAGTGGACCTGCCCAGTTCAAACTCAGGTTGTTTAGGGGCCCACTGTACAAAAGACTACTCTGGGCTCCCTGAATATGTCATCCTCACCTGCTTCTCTAGATCCTGATTTCCCTTGTTTGTGTGTCTCCCATACACAAGCATTTCCCCAACTTTCAACCTGGGGGGCTTCTGGCGAGCTTCTCAAGGCATAGTTAATTTATCATCTCCCCTCGCAAACATTCTTTGACGCACTATGCAACGTTGCACCATTTATTAAATTCTCATATCATGTTGTACATATTTCTGTTGCAGTCTCCCAGTCATGTCCGACTCTTTGCAACCCTATGGACTGCAGCATGCTTTTGCACAATTCCACTATATCCTTTATGATTTCATTGCATGTCTTTCTCATTGGATGTTAAACTCTTCATACAGGTTCTTAGCACACATCTGAGCACAAAGATCATTCTGTAAATGCTTGTGGAATCCAGGAATGGATAAAATTGAATCTTAATTTGTTAAAGCATCTACATTAAATCTTTTTGTATCTAAATGTATTTTATTTACCACAAGAAAGGGGGGATATTTTAAGTAAACACTATCAGTCAAGTAATAAATGTCTTTGGTGTGTATGGTTATTTTTCTACTCAAATCAATGCATCTGCATTAATAAGCCTAGTTTAATTTATCAAGATATTTGGATTAAATATGATTGTTTTTATTTTCATTTTATATGAGGACACATGTGAAAGTATTTGAACAAGCACTGTCAGAGATTCAAGTAAATATCTGAGTAGTCTATTTTTAAGTACAAATAGATTCTATTTCACTTTTCTTCACAGACTAGAGTGTTTCTCCATAATAGAAAAGTTATCTATTTCGTATGAGGTGACTTACAATTTGTTGAAGATTTGAGATAACTCTCTGTGGAAATGAACAGAAATATGTAAGCTACATATAACTATGAAGTTCCCTAATCTCAGCACATTATTGATTTTATTATCTTATAACCTCTTGTATGTAATTAGTTATAATGTGGAGAAAAATTTATTTTATGTAGCAGTTTTCTCCTCAAAAGAACGGAAAGAAAAAAAATACATTTATATATTGTGAATGATGGTTAATTATTTAGCAAATATATTTTAATTATTCAATTATTTTAGAAAGCTTACTTAGCAATAAAATAAATATTTCTCTTACAAATTAGAGTCTAATAAAATTGTGAGTTAAATAATTCTAAATATTAAAATTCAATAAATATAAATTAAAAAATAGCATACATCATAAGAAAATTGAGGTTTATTTCTTTTGTGTAAAAATTTCTAAATATCCTATTATATAGGCTAATATTGATAGAATTGTGTATGGGAATTAGAGGTTATTTGTTCTTCAAGGGAAAGTCACTCCAAAAAAGGGGAGGTATGGCTTCTTTCAAACAGATTAATCAATTTTTTAAAAACAATCACTAGATTCTAGAAGAGTAATCTAGGTATTCCACTGTCTGTTAGATTCGTGGGGCCACATTCATACTTTGTACACTAATTTTAGCCTTATTGAAGCCAAGTGGAGGACAGAGGTTGGTCTATGTCCTTTGACATTAACCTTAGATATCATTTAATAAAAGCAAAACATCCTGTTCTAGCTGAGTCTAGATGACTCCTCAAAGTGCACAAATCCAATCTTTTCTGATCCTAATAAAACTAATATTAAAATGAAATTTCTTTTATCAGGATCACTGGCAATGAAGGCAGTACCAAATAGAGAGTTTTATTTATGAGGAATTGCATTTTGCATTAGAATTTTAGTATATGAAAGATTGTAGTTACAGTGATCAAAATACCATTTTTTTTTCCTTTTTCTTGCCTTCTGTCTGTCATCTATCTATTTACCTATTTGGAAGATGGAATGCATACTAGACCAACAAAATTGAGGGAGATTTAGGGATCAATGTGACTGAAGAGAGGACTAAATCTAAATAAAACCCAGGTAATTATTTATCTGTTTTCAAAAAACTTCCCTGAAGGAGATTACAGAATGCCATTTGCTAACTCATAGAAACATGTTAGCAACATGTAAAAGGGCGAGGGTTTAGATCAGAGCTTGAAAATAAAGTGAAGAAAAATATGTCAAATTTAAGTTGGCAATAATAGCACAACTAAATTCCTCAAATCTAAATAATCAATCTCATTCTAATTTAAAAGTTTGATAAATATGGGCAAATCCTAAAAAGAAATTCTCAGAATTGATTCCTCAGGTTTGTAAACCTTAATATTTCATCACTACTCTTCCTGCTCATGTGGACCCTTTTAATCCCCCCCCATAGTTTATATTTATTCATTGCACTAATTCATTTAATACACCATATTTATCTCTTTATGTTCTATTTTCTGTCTCTACTTGCTCTATAGCAAATCCTATAGGCTAGGGATTTCTTGTTCAACGTATTTACTGTTTTAGCTAAAGTGCCTACCACTGTGCCTATTCTAAATAGGCACAGGACAAAAAGCTATTGAAAGAAATAATTAACTAATTGATTAGAAAATACATTATCAATTGTTTCATAAGAGTGATGTTATGAGACAGACATATACTCATAATATTAAAACTCAGACTATCTTTTGATTCCCTAGCAAGATATGGTGATAAGATTTAGGACACATGGGAAAAATACATGATATTTCATAAATTAACTAAACAAGGTGACTGAGGATATGTATGTACAGTCTTCTTACCAGTGTGTAATGCTATTCTTATTCCTTTAATAAGCAAGTGCCAGGACAGAATTGTTATAAAGACTGCAATTCAGAGGAAGCACACAGAGCCAGCAAAGGATGGGTTCTAACTTTTGGATATCTCTTGGTACTCTGTATATCTGTCTTAACAGTTACATGAGTGACCTGATATTTTTGGTAGTCGTTCTGACACCCAACCAGCATAATATTTAGTTTTATTTGACTAAAAAATAATAGTACAAAATTTATTCATTTTATTTTCCTGGAGTAAAATACTTCTATTGAAGCCAAATCAAAAAATCAATAGGAGAATAGCTTAAGACTTACCCATTTATTTCTTTTTTTAAGAAAAAAAAATTCAGCAAATGCATGGGATCATTAGTAAATAGTGGCATATTGAATGGCACCAACCAATCATAAAGGACAGGAATGGATTACCTTAGTGAAAACAGCACAAACCAGAGGGTTTAGTGGCCTTTTGACAGGAATGCCCAAGGAAGCTTCTGACCACTTACAACAGAATGTTAATAGCTCACGCCACTTCAACACTGACAGCTCTGAAGTGAGAGGCCACTAATCTCTGTTTGTAATATCCACAGTTGAAGGGAAAAAATAAGTATTTCTTCTTAAGCATGGGATAAGCATTAGCTGTCTAAAAATTTCGGGAATGTTCTACATGTCTGAAAATCAGAGAAAAAAGAAGACAGCAATGGACAAGGAATCAGTTTTTTTCACTCTTGAACCAAAATATATGATTAAAATGGAATGCAGTTTTCAAGACCAATCAATTCAC
This sequence comes from Ovis canadensis, assembly GCF_042477335.2. NCBI lineage: Eukaryota > Metazoa > Chordata > Mammalia > Artiodactyla > Bovidae > Ovis > Ovis canadensis. The sequence continues at coordinate 40,474,485 of NC_091260.1, forward strand.
CAGTCAGACCTTATTAGAATAGCTGTATACGTGCTGTAAAAAATTTCATTAAAATTTACAGGTAATTTTTAACGAAAATTTAGCAATATACGTAGACAAGGCTCTGCTAAAAACAGTCTCTATGTTTTAAATGTTTTAATAAAGTAAGCCAAATCATAAAAGAATCTTTGCTAAAGAATTGGTGTTTCAGATTTGAAATGGAATCTGTTCATTAGCTCTACATTATTCAGTACTATAAAAAGGAGACATTTTAACAATCCTGGGCTCAATTAGACATCAACAGTTATCCTGGCAGAAACCTGGCATGGGTCTTTTTCTTAGGAAGTTTGGATGGAGCTATTTACAATGGGTTCCTCAGGGAATGTCCTTAAAAAAAAAAGCCTGGTTGTCGTCATAACTCATGTACTAAACTCATAATTCTCTGACAGTTCAGTTGTGCATCTTTCATCTAATTAAGATGGCTACACACTACGGCTTACGTAGCAGCCACAAGCCACTCAACTTTCATGAAATAAGAAAAAGAGAGTACATTTAATTGCAATAACTAAACATCAGCTTTTTGAAAAATTAGTGTAGCCCAAAGGTGAGCATTGAAAGAGGCAAAATCAATAATATAATTACTATAAAAAACTGATTTAAATTTGAGCTTTTTCAAATATCTGTTCAAATATACACATGAATTCAATTGAAATTATTTCATTGTTCTATCTACTATTAAACCATTATTTTGTTTGAATGTTTGGAGTTTGCCTTGGAATCTGTCCTTTTGTTTGCTGATTCAAACCTAATGATCCAATTTGCCCTCGGGGCCATACAAAATTTCTGCTTTTAGGTATTGTATAATATTGCTGTCAAGAGGTTTTTAAATATCATATAAATGCAAAATAATAAAAGAAGAAGGCTGCCAGTTGTGCTTGACAAATGATAGTTTAGAAAACTGACTAGTAATGCATTTTTATTATTGGACTTTATATCACAGTAGACTACAGGGTTAAATTTTAGAGACTAGTTAAATTCTTTTTATTTGTTCAGATTTTACTTATTGTTCCTTTTCCTTTCCTTTTAGTCTTACTTTAGTTCATTAGATGCAGTAATATCTCCCTTGTCTGTGACAATTTCCATTAATATCTCAAAGGCAGCTATTAAGTCTCATTACCAGAAAAGATTATAGAAGGATACTGCACACAATAACCGTGAAGATAAAGACAATAGTCCCATTTTCATTTGTTTCTTTGTTCCTAAGATGTAAATCAAACTTGAAGCTCTTTTCAGCCTGCTTTTCTCAGTTCATACTTTCAAAGCTTTTGGAAAGGAAAAACCTCCACAGCCAAATAAATTCTAGTATTTGGATTATTCCTTTCTCAAAAGGCAACAAAGACATGTACCTGCTGTCAGAAATTTGCCACAAAAATCTCATTGTTATTAAATTCAGGAGAACTACTAGAGTTTAATCATTTACATAAGTTATTCTTGGGAATTAACTATGGGCTAAAATGAAGCTAATTAGTGGTTGCTGCAGAGACCCTTTATAAAGTATTCATTGTTCCCAAAATAGACCATCATTCGATCAAAATACTTAAAACATCAATTCTTCAACAATTATCTAAACATATCCATGAAAAATTATGTCTGATTAAAGCTCAGTCAAACCCCCAAGAAATAAAAGGTTTACAGGTTTTTAATATAAATAGATTTCTTTGAAATAAATGCGTTTGTGGCTCATAAAACAAGTTTGAAATCCAGGTCTTATGTTAATTTTTTTTCCATGTGAGATATACCAAAATATTGATAACAGTTATAAAATATCAACACTGAGTGAATTAACATCTCCTTACAGAACTAAAAAGTGGTAGAACCAGGACTATCATGTATATAATCTATATATACATATATATACTATATATATAATCTATATATATACTATATATAGATCATATATATAATCTATATTATATAGATTAGGAATTATTATCTGAAATATTCTAATTTATTTTAAACTTAATTCTAAATTACAATGGCATCAAGATTAAATGAGTCACTTTATGTATCTCTCAACCCTTAATAAATAAAAGTTGAATTCTATTACTCAAATTAACAAATGATGAAAAGAAAACTTTTAGTTAAATGTTATATTTCAATATTCATGAGAAGAGATTCTGCAGTAAGTGCTATTTTACTTGTGAGATAGCTCATGAATTTCTATGCTAAGAATCTACAAAAGGAAATCAGACTATCCCTAAAGCCCTTCAGCCTGTGCTTCTCACCTAATTTTAGTCTTAGAATATGCGGCTTTCCTCCTTTCTAGGTTTAATCTTCACTTCTGTCTCTTTTCTTCTCTTCCTTCACTTTGTGTTCATTCTCTTACACTTAAAGCGGCACTCACAACTTCCCGCTTCCTCTTTGTTCTCATATTCAGAATATTGGCTGCTTTTCTAACTACACTTTCACTCAACCACCATTTGCTGTCTGAATTTGTTTTCATCATTTGTCCAAAGGTGCTCTCTTGTAGATCAGCACTGGCATCTTCCTACCAAGTTCAAGAGCATCAGGGCTATATGTTCCTCCTTCACCCACCATGACATGTGACAGAGGTGATGAGCCTTTCCCTCTTCTTTCCTGGCACCAATACAACCTTCTTCAACGTCTTTGACTATTCCCCTTGCCTCTATGCATAAAGTTTGCTTACAGTTTTGTTTTCAAGCTTTCAGTTTCTATATTTCTTTATAATATAACTCAATCCACTATCCTCACTGGGCTTCCCTTGCAGCTCAGCTGGTAAAGAATCCACCTGCGCTGCAGGAGACTTGGGTTCGATCCCTGGGTCAGGAAGATCTCCTGGAGAAGGGAAACTCTATCCAGTCCAGTATTCTGGCCTGGAAAATTCCATGGACTCTATAGTCCATGGGATCACAAAGAGTCGGACATGACTGAGAGAATTTCACTTTCACTTTCATCCTCACTAACTTCAAAAATCTCCATGTATTCTTCCCAAGTGCCTGACAAATACATCTATCTGAACAATATAGCATTGTTCTTAGAATCTTTTCTTGTATAAGATGTGAATAAATATTTCAAGATTATAAATATGCACATAATACGTAGCTTGTTTTGGGTTGTTGTTGTTTAGTCACTAAGTTGTGTCTGACTCTTTTGCAACCCTATGGACTATAACCTGCCAGGCTTCTCTGTCCATAGGATTTCCCAGGCAATAATACTGGAGTGGGTTGCCATTTCCTTCTCCAGGTGATTTATATTATATCATATTATATGCAGTCAGAGAGAGAGATCACTTGTCCCTTGGTCAAAAAAAAATTCTGCTTACTCTAATATGGACAAGAAGAGGTATTACAAAAACAAAATCAATTCAACTTATTTTATATATTTTCTAAAATTTATTTTATCATAAAATGGCTCTCTTTTTTTAACACCTTATGAATCAATGTGTTCTATAGAACATAGTTTATTTACTTTAGTCTTTCAAAATCTATTCTCTGTTTGCTCTTAGCCCAGCAACTGCAGATCAGTCTCCTAGGAATATTTTCCAAAGAAATGGTTATAAAAGTCCTATTTTCAGTAATGGAGACATTCATTAAATCATTTTAAAACTACATTTGTAGGCATCTTACTCCATCCAAATCCTTCAAATTTCTGTTACTTGATTTCCCCCACCAAAACAAAACAAAACAAAACCAAACCTTATCTTTATTAGAAATATTCGATCCTTATTCTAAGAAAAGAATGAATCCCCTCAGCTACAAATATTTTCTCATGATGACAGAAAAGACCAAGTGTAGAATATACTTAATTTTGAAGTATGTAGCAATTGGTTGGATACAATACCAATGAATGAAATCAAGTTTAAGACATCTCTTATTCTGTTCTCTCTTATTCTTCCTTATTTGTTATTCTACTATCTCCACTCAATATCCTAAAAGTCACAAAAAGAACTCCTCTCTTACACATTGCCCTCTAGTAGAGGACACTGGATGAAAGAGAAGTAATGAATATAAACTCATAGTTAACATGTTCCAGTGAAAAATAATGAAACTCTTAATAAGCACCTGGAATCAAGACATCTTTTACATAAAACCAAGATCACTTTGCACAATAAGGGTGATCTCAGCATCCTCAAAAAAGGCAAATTCCCAAGGGAGCAGCCCAAGACCCAACATGGATTATTTCAGGAATAGGGAGTCAAATGAATGGCCTAAGGATTAGTGCTTTCTGTAACACGATAAGAGCGTGACAGTATCAGAACTCTGTTTAATATAGCATGATCTTCCCATAGAAGAAAGCAAAGAAAGATTGTATTCCATCAAGGGGAATTACAGGGCTGTAAATTATATGGTGTCATAACTAGTAGTATTAATACCAAGTTTTTAATTAGCTGTTTCAGTTTTATTTTGTTACTAAGACATACTTCTACAGTACTCAAAAGGTGTTTTTTGGTGAAAACAGATCTACTTAGACATAAAATCAAGGAGGAAAAATCCAGGTACTACAATTATGATATATGATTTGACAGTGAATAAAAACTAAATTATCAATGAGAGTGACATATTTATATTGTACCTGTTTCTAATGAATCATTTTTAATGTCTCATGCTAAAAGTGAAAGTTATAGTAATCTAAGATGTTTCTGACTCTGAGAAATCTTTCCAGAAATCTTAAAAGAAGACATTAAGAAAACACAACCCAGTGATTTTGTGTTATGAGACTGTGTGACCAGTTGTATTATACATTCCCAATCTCTTGACTGTTATTGAGATTTAAGTTTATTTAAATTAAGAGGAATGGTCTTGGAATCATCTTGGAATCAACTCTACTACTTGATTGATGAAATAATTTCATTTCTTTGAATTTACACTGCTGCAAAAGCTAATTCATACCAGTAACTTACCTCCTTGAGACTCTCCAACAGGACACCACAAAGAGACAGATAAGAAAACCATAGGACATGCTGAGGCAGTTTCCAGGACAGCAAAAAACATAGGCTTTGAACTGGAAAATCATGTATCCGATCCAGGTTTGGCCACTGACCAGTTTTGAAAGCCATGAGGCTAGATCTCATATTTCATTCTGATTACCAAAATACATTTCAGAAACGTCAAAGATTTAGACATAAAAATCTAACAGCATGAAATTACTAAGAGAAATATATTTCGCTTTTATTGTTTTTGTTGTATGATATCATACATATACAAGAGAACATAAAAATGTATGAGAGTTTAATGTCCAACTGGAGAGTGAATACATATCTAATCATCATCCAGTATAGGAACAGATACTGGTCATTATGCCAAAATCCCTTTTGACCCTGACTCAAGAGTATGCTGATAAATGTTTGACAACTTGGTCTTCAGAGAAAAAATGGCCTCCAAAGTTTTGATTTCTAGCATTTTCTGACTTTCCTATTGTAAATAATGGCAAATTCAAGTTACCAATTGTTCACAAACTTATGAAAACTTAACAATAAGCTCCTAAGTGTTGATAGGAATCACATCTGCTCTCAACTGCAGTGGTCACAGTGACCCTGAAAGAGATAATGTCACCTTGCTTGGTTTTACTCTATATGCAAATAGTATCATATAGCATATTCATTTGTATCTTTCCTCTTTCACACAATATATTTATGGAATGCATCTGCTGTTACACACAGCTCTAATTCCTTCATTTTCATGTTCAAAATTTGCCACATAACATTCCTTACTATGAACATACTGGGCTTCCCCAGTGGCACAATGGTAGAGAATCTGCCTGTAATGCAGGAGCTGCAGGTGATGAAGGTTTGATATCTGGGTCGGGAAGATCCCCTGGAGGAAGGTGTGGCAACCCAGTTCAGTATTCTTGACTGGAGAGTCCCATGGACAGAGGAGACTGGCGGGCAACAGTCCACAGGGTCAGAGTCAGACAAGACTGAAGCAACTTAGCACACATGAATGTACCTCGAATTCTGTACCTACTCTACCTTAGTTGACATTTCAATTTTTCTAGGTTCTGGCTACAATGAACAATGCTGCTGTGAATATTCTAGTGGTCCACACTAGCAAAATCTCTCTAGGATGTAGAGGAAGGAATAAAATTAGTAAATATTACCAAACTGTTATCCAAAGATATTTACTAATCTACACTCTTACCAATAGTAAAAGAATTGCTGTTGTGCCATGTCATCACTAATACTTGGTACTATTAGGTATTTATTTTTTAGCTAATAGGTAGAATTTGTAATGGTATCTCATTATGGTTTAAACTTTTGTTTCTGAGAAGATTATCATTGAGGTTGATCTCTTCAGATTTTCCTTTTTTTTTTTTTTGGTAAATGCTCATATAAGTGATTTTCCCTTTTTAAAAGTGGATTTATGGCTTTTCAAACATCATGCCATATGCTTAGATATTTATTATAAATACTAATGTTTTCTTCTATGTATGTTTTACAAAAAGTCACCTTCCATTTCAGAACTTATATTTTTAATTTTTTATGGAAAACTTTCATGAGTAGAATTTTTTAACTTATAAAGATTTTCCATCATGTTTTCAGAAATTCCTTACCATCTTAAGATGAAAGAACTATTCTCCCAAATTATTTCCTAAAGTATGATAACTTTGGCCTTCACATTTATGTTTATAATCCACTAATAATTGATTATTTAGTATATTATGTGACCAGGACACAATTTCATTATTTTCCATCTGAATACCTACTTGTTAGTTATTGGTATGCACATTAATATTATTTTAACCCTTCAGTAGATTATTATTTTAGATGTTCAGGTTTACTAGGGTATATATCACTTATTTTGCTCTTTAATTCTTCCATATCACACTTTTATCTAGATTCATATTTCTTATGCTTAAAGTATATTGTTGAGAATTTCCCTCAGGAAAACACATTGGTGGTCTACTTTTGATTTTACCCTTGTTCTTAAAACAACTTGTTTGTTGTTGAGACTGACATTTATTTTTCATCTGAGGTGGGGGAGAAGTCAGATGTCATCTTCTTCTTTGAAGTTAATTTGTCTTCTCTGACTGCTTTTAATATCTCTTTATCTTTTGTATTGTTCAGTGTCTTTGATGAATCCAAGTATAGATTGATCTTTTTAAAATTTCTTCCTTAAGACTTGTTAAGTTTTTTAGTTTATATAGTGTACAATATTCTGAGTTAATGTCTCTCTGGATATAACTCTGTCACATTCTCTTCTTTGGAATTCAGGTTAGGTAAGTGTTACAATGTCTCACTCTATCTTCCTCATCTATTAACCTCTTTATATTTGCCATCTCTACTTTTCTGTGCTGCATTCTGATTGGTTTCTACTAACCTGTAATTCAGGATGTTCTAGCTGTATCTAATCTGTTAAACACATACATCATCATTATATTCTTTAGTTTTATTGATCTCATTTCTGTTATTTCTAAGATTCTGTTGGATTGCTTTCAAATTTCTCAGTGATTATTTCAGTTTCCTGATCCTTAGATATATTTTCTGGTTTGTTTTTTTAATTTTTAATAAACATAGTTAATTTATAATTTGTGTCATCTGTCTCTAATAATGCCTATATCTGAGAGCTTTGCACCGTTGCTTAGGGTAGTCTCATTTCTACTGGGTCTGAGTTTAGAGTTTTTTCTTGTTGTTGTTGCTGTTTCACTTTATTTTGTTTTGTGTTTATTTTTTTACTTTGAGCTACTCAGTTACTTTACAAAATAATCTGGGCCAAGGATAAAGCCCAAGCTTTTGTTGTATTGTTTTCCTCTCCCACATGGCCTTGGGAACTGGATCCTTGTTTCCTTGGCTCCACAAACACCCCCAAGAACAGAAAAATATTCAGTTTTCCTCCTACACCTATGAATTCCCTCCTGCATGAAGATTTTGGCTTCATCATTTCAGACTGCTATGTTCATTATATTTTAAGAATACTTTCAAGAACAGTTTTACCATATTTAATCATTTTCATAAGGGGCATCTGTCCAAATACCTATGCAGTTAAAAATATAAACTTTAAAAAATAATCTTGGAGAAGAAACAGATTTTCTAAGTATGAACTGAAACCTTAATATCATAAAAGAAAAGCCTAATAAATTTGACCACATATAAATTTTATTTATAACTGTATAAAACAAACTCTTAAAAAGAGAAATCAATTAGTCTCTTGCTCTCTTTTTAATAGTTTGTTATACAGAAGGTTTTTTATTAATTTGTAAGTAGTCATATATATACTTGGGTTTTCCTGGTGGCTCAGTGGTAAAGAATCTGCCTGCAATGCAGGAGACCCGGGTTTGATCCCTGGGTAGGGAAGATCCCCTGGAGGAGGGCATGGCAACCCACTCCAGTATTCTTTGCCTGGAGAATCCTATGGACAGAGGAGACTGGTGGGCTTATAGTCCATAGGGTCACACAGAGTCAGACATGACTGAAGCGACTTAGTAAACATGGATATATTCCCTATTTTAATTTAGAAACTCACCAATGGTATGTTAATACCCAATACCAAATGGAATGGTAAATCCCAGCCCATCCACCAATCTTCCATATTTAATAAACTAAACTTGTCTGCATATGTGACAATAGATTGGCTATAACTGTGGAGCCTTAGTGCAGAAGGGCACGGCAACCCACGCTAGTGTTCTTACCTGGAGAATCCCATGCACAGAGGAGCCTGGTGGGCTACAGTCCATAGGGTCTCACAGAGTCGGACACGACAGCGACTAAGCAGCAGCAGCAGCATATGTGCTCTCACACACGTGAGAGAGCACTTACAAATTAATCAGGGCCTTAAGGATAAAAGATGTTACCTGGAGTTTCATGGAAGGAAGGAAGGAAAGGGGGAGAGAGGGAGATGGAGGGAAGAAGGAAGAAAGGAAAAAGGGAAAGAGAAGGGAAGAAAGGAAAAAGGAAAGAAAAGAAAGATAGCTAAATAAAACATAAAATAAATGCTTAGCTTTGCTGATTATTAAAGCAGTGCAAAATACAAATAACATGTATCAGATAGCAAAAATGGAAAAGTAGGAAACAAATACTCTCATTCTTCATTTTGGAGATGTAGTTTGGTAAAAATTTTAGAAACAAAATGTGAAAATAGCTTTCAAAATTAAACGTATTCATGCCTCCTTTGTCAAAGATAAGGTGTCCATTCGTGTGTGGATTTATCTCTGGGCTTTCTATTTTGTTCCATTGATCTATATTTCTGTCTTTGTGCCAGTACCATACTGTCTTGATGATATACACAATGGAGTAAAGACAATCTCTTTAACAAGTGGTGCTGGGAAAATTGGTCAACCACTTGTAAAAGAATGAAACTAGATCACTCTCTAACACCATACACAAAAATAAACTCAAAAGGATTAAAGATCTAAATGTAAGACCAGAAACTATAAAACTCCTAGAGGAGAACATAGACAAAATACTCTCTGACATAAATCACAGCAGGATCCTCTATGATCCACCTCCCAGAATTCTGGAAATAAAAGCAAAAATAAACAAATGGGATCTAATCAAAATTAAAAGCTTCTGCACAACAAAGGAATATATAAGCAAGGTGAAAAGACAGCCTTTGGAATGGGAGAAAATAATAGCAAATGAAACAACTGACAAACAACTAATCTCAAAAATATACAAGCAACTCCTGCAGCTCAATTCCAGAAAAATAAACGACCCAATCAAAAAATGGGCCAAAGAACTAAATAGACATTTCTCCAAAGAAGACATACAGATGGCTAACAAACACATGAAAAGATGCTCAACATCACTCATTATCAGAGAAATGCAAATCAAGACCACAATGAGGTACCATTTCACACCAGTCAGAATGGCTGCGATCCAAAAGTCTGCAAGCAATAAATGCTGGAGAGGGTGTGGAGAAAAGGGAACCCTCCCACTGTTGGTGGGAATGCAAACTAGTACAGCCACTATGGAGAACAGTGTGGAGATTCCTTAAAAAATGCAAATAGAACTGCCTTATGACCCAGCAATCCCAGTGCTGGGCATACACACGGAAGATACCAGAATTGAAAGAGACACATGTACCCCAATGTTCATCGCAGCACTGTTTATAATAGCCAGGACATGGAAACAACCTAGATGTCCATCAGCAGATGAATGGATAAGAAAGCAGTGGTACATATACACAATAGAGTATTACTCAGCCGTTAAAAAGAATACATTTGAATCAGTTCTGATGAGATGGATGAAACTGGAGCCGATTATACAGAGTGAAGTAAGCCAGAAAGAAAAACACCAATACAGTATACTAACACATATATATGGAATTTAGAAAGATGGTAATGATGACCCTGTATGCAAGACAGCAAAAAAGACACAGATGTGTATAGCGGACTTTTGGACTCAGAGGGAGAGGGAGAGGGTGGGATGATTCGGGAGAATGGCATTGAAACACGTATACTATCATGTAAGAATCGAATTGCCAGTCTATGTCCGATGCAGGATACAGCATGCTTGGGGCTGGTGCATGGGGATGACCCAGAGAGATTTTATGGGGAGAGAGGTGGGAGAGGGGTTCATGTTTGGGAACGCATGTACACCCATGGTGGATTCATGTCACTTTATGGCAAAACCAATACAGTATTGTAAAGTAAAAATAAAAATTAAAAAAAATTAAACGTATTCAAATGTTTTTAACCAAGTTCCTTATATTTCAAGAATTTCTCTTAAACATACTAGTAACCATGCTGAAAGATAGATGATTTAAAATATTTTTGTAGCATCATTTAATAGAAAAAAATGGAAAGAACTTAAATGAATATCTGAGGGAAATAAATTCATTATAGCACTGACGATGCACATGATACAATGAAAACATTACTAGAAATAAATTATCTCTTTATGCTCAGATGTGGAAAAACCACGAGATCCTTCGAGAAAGATAAAAAAAGATAAAATATGTATAAAAGGCCTCTTTTTTTAATTTTGGAAGGCTTCCTAAGGAACTGTTAATGACAGTAATGTCTGCAATTGAGATCAGGAATTTAGTGGGAAGAAAACATCTATTTACTTTAAACTTTGTGCTGTGTGTGTAATTTTTTTGTTGGTTTGTTTTCTAACCATTAGCATATATTATATCTTTAATAAAAATTATTTTGGAAGAAAATCCAGAAATGCATGTAATAATTCACTATAGTTGTAAAATGAAACACTGAAAAAAATCTAAGCAAATTATATTTCACAGATTGTAATATCATGCTATCATTTGTAATCATGCTTTCAAATAATATTTGATAACATGGAAAATGCTCATGATAAAATTCAAAAGAATCAGTGTATAATGCATACACACAGACATATATATACATATATATATATGATAGTCTAAATATTATAAAAATAAGACAGGAAATGCACACATATATACCCCTATGAAAAAAAAGTCTGCAAATGTTTGTTAACAATCTATCTGTGTGGAACCATTTGTTTATTTCGATTTCCTCCCTAAGATTTTTTCTATTTTCAGCCTTTGTATAATGAAATACTTACTATTTTGAAAATCTAAAAAAAATAAAACTATTACAAATCAGAATAATGTATATAAATATTTAGAGACATAATAGGAGGTTTAATTTTAAAAACTATTTTTCTCTCAGAAAACATCATTTTTCTGTTTTAATGTTTATAGAAGTATATAAATAACAAAGAAACAAAAAGTGAAGTTCTGTAACAGAACAGCTGAATATTTAGAGCTCCACTGTGCAAATTCAGTTGATCAGAAGGCAACTAAAGGCAGTTGATCAGTTGACCTAGAAATGGCAACATTTACCTGCTAGGAATTATGATTCACTTGTTGCTGCTGAAACAAAATCCTCAGAAAACTGGAGAATGTTCCAAATGAAGGTACTGAGAAAGATGTATGGGATACTAAGAGAATAGAAAATAGCAAAGTCAAAATGAAAGTCACTCAGTCGTGTCTGACTCAGAATTCTTCAGGCTAGAATACTGGAGTGGGTAGACTTTCCCTTCTCCAGGGGATCTTCCCAACCCAGGTCTCCCACATTGCAGGTGGATTCTTATGAGCTGAGCCACAAGGGAAGCTCACAGATACTGGAGTTCAGTAATGAGTAATTTCCAAGAAGAATGGTGTATGTCTCTTTAAAAGAATAATATGTTCAGATGTCTATGTGCTATTTCCATACTGTCAAAGAAAGGGAACGGTGGATTTGAAAACTACCAAGTTAGTACACGTGGGTTTTTTTCCCCAAATATGTGTTATAAGCATCTTTATTTCCTATCAGCTATTAAAAATGAAGAAGGAAAAGGCAAGAGAAAAATATACTAAAATAAAGTAGAAAGAAAGAATTGTTGTTGTGGCTGAAGCTTGCAAAACAATCACAATTAGGAAAGTGGCTAATAGATTCTATGATACTAGTAAGTTAAAGTTTCACATGATATATTCTCATTCTATTTGGAAATATCACAGTTCTGGTTTCCTGGTTTTTTAACTTTGTTGTGTGTTCTCTACAGAAGAAACAAGGCTATATACTAACTAAATATATTTCAATTCTTTCTTTTTCTCCCTCTCTCTTTCTTTCTCTTTAGAAAAACCATTCTAACATGTATACTATCATGTAAGAATTGAATCGCCAGTCTATGTCTGACGCAGGATACAGCATGCTTGGGGCTGGTGCATGGGGATGACCCAGAGAGATGTTATGGGGAGGGAGGTGGGAGGGGGGGGTTCATGTTTGGGAACGCATGTAAGAATTAAAGATATTAAAATTTAAAAAAAATTAAAAAAAAAAGAAAAGAAAACCCTCCTAAACCAAAATCAACTTCTTTATTCATTATTTTCATCACAAGTGTCCTCAGGCAAAATTAGATTTCTTAACTATTATTCAACAAGTTGTCCAAAATATTTCCTTTTAATCCATGATCATGTGTAATTAATCATGCTTAAGAAATAATACTCTCTTCTTTAGTATTCTTAAGTGCATCTAGTTATTTTCCATGAATTTTCATATAAAATATTGTTAACCATAGCTTTGTTGACAACTCAATTGCTTGCATGCAGAGAAATTATTTTAAGTTTAATGCTTATACATTTTCCCTGCTTCAGGGAAGTTTTAAGGGAATAATCATGTATCCGTCTGAGAAAAATGTCTGAGAAAAATGTTTATCTTCAGTACAAAAAGGGATCAAGGAGTATTTGAGAGAGAAAGGTCCCTGAGAAAAGCAAACCTGAAAACTTTCTGACCCAGTTTGTTAAGTCTTTCGGGACTGGTTTCAATCTCTCTTGGTTTTCTTCAAGAAGGGAATTTCCTTACTCTCAGCAATGTCTTCATCAAAAATTCACACTTCCCAGATAAAAAATAAAATGTTATATCATTTCCTTGATTGTATGAGTGAGGCTTATATTGCTTATGCATTCCCTGTTGAGTACAGTGTAATAGGTCCATAATTTTGAATAGATTACATACAGAGTTGAATTTCTTGATCTGCTTTTTTGTATTATCTATTTTTTGTTACTCTCAAATATTTGGAATAATCTAAACCTGTGTATATTCATTTTTCTTTCTACTTCATAATTGTATTCATTAACACAGCTTCCTGTTGCTTTTCCTCAAATACTCAATAAAACTTTGTGTAGTAAATGAATCCATGAATAAAGTTTGTGGAATAAATGAATGAAGAAATTAATGATGAATGAATGGGGACTTTGAAATAATAGAAGATAGAAAAAATACCCTCCATTCAATGACTTAAAAAATAATAAATACGGTAATTGCTCTATTATTCAGTTCAGTTCAGTTCAGTCAGTCAGTCACGTCCAACTCTTTGCAGCACCATGAATCACAGCATACCAGGCCTCCCTGTCCATTACCAACTCCCAGAGTTCACCCAAACTCATGTCCATTGAGTTGGTGATGCCATCCCGCCATCTCATCCTCTGTCGTCCCCTTCTCCTCCTGCCCCCAATCTTTCCCAGCATTAGGGTCTTTACAAATGAGTCAGCTTTTTGCATCAGGTGGCCAAATTATTGGAGTTTCAGCTTCGACATCAGTCCTTCCAATAAATGTTCAGGACTAATTTCCTTTAGGATGGACTGGTTGGATCCCCTTGCAGTCCAAGGGACTCTCAAGAGTCTTCTCCAACACCACAGTTCAAAATATTTCTAGATACTTATATTTGAAGGGAAGAAAAAAGTATTAGATTTATTAATCATTTTTTTCCTCTATAAGTGAACTTTTGCAAATAACACTAGTGTCTCCAGTGGAGGGAAAAGTAGTTTTTAGGAAAATTTTGAAACTGATATATTTAAAGGAATAACCTTTATTAATGTTTACACAGCACTCACCTGTTCAGCTAAATGACTGTTAATACCAACCTCAAACCCATTTTTCAATGAATATGTGTACACAAATCTCCCTCATAAAGATTATTTTTAGATGGGGAAATGTATGAAAGGCAAATATTTTAAAATGTAAAGTTTTTATCTTAAGATAATTTAAAACAATTTTGGTCATATATAGTTCCCCTTTGATTCTACTGTAGTTACACATTTGGTTATCAAAAGACTTTATCAAAAGCATTTATCTAAAAACTGATTTGCTGGAAATACATTAGGTAAAATATAGTAAGCTTAGATATCTAGATTTGTGTTTATTGGTCATACATCATAGTCAAAGACAAGAATATTATATAATTAGATATAAATAAAGACAGAAATTGTCCTTGGAGGAGAAAGAAATGTAACATGTTCAAATGATTTAAAGGAGTCTACAAAGAAAAGTTCTCTATAATTATGATTTTTCTTATACTTAAAAGTCTTCTCACCTTTATCTAGAAATTAAATGCAAGTAACATCAAAGTTTAGGATATTGTCTTAGACTTTGAACATCCTAGTATTTACAATAATTTTTGCCCGCTCAGTAGGAAAAAAGAAAAAAGGAATTTGGCTTCTGTATTCAATCAATGCCAAAGCAGCTTGATTACAACTTTTGAAAATAGCTTCTGAATAAAATAATTTTACATTTTCACAAGTTTGGGAAGATGGCCTTTCAAAATATCTGTGTTGTTTGCTAATGGGTTTTCTTTTTGGCAGTCAATACCATTTTTCTGCATAAACAAAGGAAGATCAGTAGCGTTCTGCAGAGAGATTCAATGTTTTTATGCCTTTGCAAAGAAACCATAGAGGAACCAAGATGGTCAAATGGTCATTCTGAACCTAGTATCTATTTTCTCGGGTATCTAAAATATACTCACAGCTTGTAATGTTAGACATCTAGGATCATGATAAACGAAGAAATGTTTCACATATGTGTAACCAATACTTTGGAGAATATTAGGAAATAGAAGAAGTCAGTATCTTATCAGGCATGGAGACAGTTCAAGACTTTTATAAGTGAAAAAGTGAGCAGTTATAGAAGGCTCATTGTGTATAAAATGTTATTTTCATAAATCCTCATCAGTGGTATACATATAAGGGAAAAAAACACAATTTGCTGTTTTATTGTGAATATTTTACCTTATAGAAGCCATTCTTATAGAGTTGCGTTAAGATAATTCTGTCCTTAACTACACCTTTAAGGAAAAAGCTGTTTTCTCAGGTAAGTGACAGATTCTGCTGATTAATTCGTGCCCTATATGATAGCAGTAAACCTAGCTGGATTTCGCTTTAGAATATCCGTACAGGTGAGCCTTTGTTAATGTGACTCACACCAACTATTTTTAACTCTTGGGAGAAACAAAGACAAAACAAGCCTTAAAGCAGAAAAAAAAAAAAAAAAATCCTCTAGGGAATTGATAAATTCTGCTAAAGCCCAAAGGTAATTGGAACTGTAGAAAGGAAAAAAATACTCTCAGATAAACAGACTGTATTATCTTCCACAATAATTTCCCCTGCATCAAGAAAAAGAAAGAAAACAATTACTATTGAAAAATGATTGCTTACTAATGGGAAGTGAAGGGAAAAAATAGCAAAACATTTCATTTGCAACAAAGATTGTACTACACTTATGGTTTTAATAGAAAGCTATAATTTAGCTTTTGTGCCCCAAAACCATTTTTATTCGTTTGATCATATCGTGAATTAATATTTAGTAATAATTGTGTTTTTGTGTGTTTTTGCAGTCACTAAGTCATGTCCAACTCTTTGTAACCCCATGGACTGAAGCACACCAGGCTCCTCTGTCCTTCATTATCTCCAGGAGTTTGTTCAAATTAGTATTCACTGAGTTGGTGATGCTATCTAACTATTTCATCCTCTGCCTTCACCTTCTCCTTTTGCTTTCAATCTTTCGCAATCAGTTGGCTCTTTGCATCAGGAGGCCAAAGCACTTTCAACGAGTAGTCAGGGTTGATTTTCTTTAGGACTGACTGGTTTGATCTCTGTGGACTTAATACTGGGCAGCCATAATGTTAAGTTGATTTAAACATTTCAAATGCCTTAGCTTTTCAGGGCAACATACTCAGCACCAAGCACAACTTAAAACGTGGTTACCATTACCAAGAAGATAATCAGTGGGGAAGAGACACTATTAGAGACTGAACTTGGACAATTCAGTTTAGTGGCTTTTGTTCTTATAAGTCACTCTCAAGTAATAAATGGGGTTAGGAGCTAAGGGAAGTAACTCTTATTACCCAGAATTAGAATATACTAAGTTTTACACAATGGTTGCAAATACTTTCAGAAAATGACTTACAGGAGATAAAAATCCTCTAAATTTGAAATATAAGGATCATGTGATAGCAAATGAGCCAAACTAAGACTGCCTTCTAAAACTACAATTGATTCAAATCAATGTTTTGATCTTTTAACAGTTGTTATTTTTTGTTATTATTCAGTTCAGTTCAATCACTCAGTTGTGTCTGGCTCTGTGACCCCATGGATTGCAGGATGCCAGGCCTCCCTGTCTATCACCAACTCCCAGAGTGTACTCAAACTCATGTCCATTGAGTCGGTGATGCCATTCAATCATCTTATCCTTTGTTGAGCTGGCATGAACTCATGTCCATAGAGTTGAAGATGCCATCCAGCCATCTCATCCTCCGTCGTCCCCTTCTCCTCCTGCCCTCAATCTTTCCCAGCATCAGGGTCTTTTCAAATTAGTCACCTATTGGCATCAGGTGGCCAAAGTATTGGAGTTTCAGCGTCAACATCAGTCCTTCCAATGAATATTCAGGACTAATTTCCTTTAGGATGGACTGGTTGGATCTCCTTGCAGTCCAAGGGACTCTCAAGAGTCTTCTCCGACACCACAGCTCAAAAGCATCAATTCTTTGGTGTGCGGCCTTCTTTATAGCCCAATGTTCACATCCATAAATAACTACTGGAAAAACCATAGCCTTGACTAGATGAACCTTTGTTGACAAAGTAATGTCTCTGCTTTTTATATTCTAAGTTGGTCATAGTTTTTCTTCAAAAGAGCAAGCGTCTCTTAATTTCATGGCTGCAGTCACTATCTGCGGAGATTTTGGAGCCCAAGAAAATAAAAAGTCTGCCACTTTTTCCACTATTTCTCCATCTATTTGCCATGAAGTGACAGGACCAGATGCCATGATCTTTGTTTTCTGAATGTTGAGCTTTAAGCCAACTTTTTCACTCTCCTCTTTTATTTTCATCAAGAGGCTCTTTAGTTCTTCTTCACTTTCTGCCATAAAGATGATGTCATCTGCATGTCTGAGGTTATTGATATTTCTCCCAGTGATCTTGATTCCAGCTTGTGCTTCATCCAGTCCAGCATTTCTCATGATGTACTTTGCATGTAAGTTAAATAAGCAGTGTGACAATATACAGCCTAGATGTACTCCTTTTCCTATTTGGAACCAGTCTGTTGTTCCATGTCCAGTTCTAACTGGTGCTTCCTGACCTGCATACAGATTTCTCAAAAGGCAGATCAGGTGGTCCAGTATTCCCATCTCTTAAAGAATTTTCCACAGTTTATTGTAATTCACACAATCAAAGGCTTTGGCATAGTCAATAAAGCAGAAATAGATGGTTTTCTGGAACTCTCTTGCTTTTTCGATGATCCAGCATATGTTGGCAATTTGATCTCTGGGTCCTCTGCCTTTTCTAAAACCAGCTTGAACATTTGGAAGTTCACGATTTATGTATTTTGAAGCCTGGCTTGGAAAATTTTCAGCATTACTTTGCTAATGTGTGAGATGAGTGCAATTGTGCGGTAGTTTGAGCATTCTTTGGCATTGCCTTTCTTAGGGATTGGAATGAAAACTGACCTTTTCCAGTCCTGTGGCCACTGCTGAGTTTTCCAAATTTGCTGGCATATTGAGTGCAGCACTTCCACAGCATCATCTTTTAGGATTTGATATAGCTCAGCTGGAATTCCATCACCTCCACTTGCTTTGTTCATAGTGATGGTTTTTAAGGCCCACTTGACTTCACATTCCAGGATGTCTGGCACCAGGGGAGTGAACACACTGTCATGATTATTCGAGTTGTGAAGATCTTTTTAGTACAGTTCTTCTGTTTATTCTTGCCATCTCTTCTTAATATCTTCTGCTTCTGTTAGGTCCATACCATTTCTGTCCTTTATTGAGCCCATCTTTGCATGAAATGTTCCATTTGGTATCTCTAATTTTCTTGAAGAGATCTCAAGTCTTTCCCATTCTATTGTTTTCCTCTCTTTCTTTGCACTGATCTTTGAGGAAGTTTTTCTTATCTCTCCTTGCTATTCTTTGGAACTCTGTATTCAAATGGGTATATCTTTCCTTTTCTCCTTTGCTTTTGTCTTCTTTTTTTTCCTCAGCTATTTGTAAGGCCTCCCCAGACAGCCTTTTTGCATTTCTTTTTCTTGGGATGGTCTTGCTTCCTGTCTTCTGTACAATGTCACGAACCTTCATCCATAGTTCATCAGGCACTCTTTCTATCAGATCTAGTCCCTTAAATCTATTTCTCACTTCTATTGTATAATCGTTAGGGATTTGATTTAGGTCATACCTGAATGGTCTCGTGATTTTCCCTACTTTATTCAATTTAAGTCTGAATTTTGCAATAAGGAGTTCATGACCTGAGCCACAGTCAGCTTCTTGTCTTGTTTTTGCTGACTATATAGTTTCTCCACCTTTGGCTGCAAAGAGTATAATCAATCTGATTTTAGTGTTGACCATCTGGTGATGTCCATGTGTAGAGTCTCCTCTTGTTTTGTTGAAAGAGGGTGTTTGCTATGACCAGTGAATTCTCTCAGCAGAACTCTTTTAGCCTTTGCCCTGCTTCATTCTGTACTCCAAGGCCAAATTTGCCTGTTACTCCAAGTGTTTCTTGACTTCCTACTTTTGCATTCTAGTCCCCTATAATGAAAAGGACATCTTTTGGGGGTGTTAGTTCTAAAACATCTTGTAGGTCTTCATAGAACCATTCAGCTTCAGCTTCTTCAGCATTACTGGTCATGGCATAGATCCCGATTACCCTGATGTTGAATGTTTTGCCTTGGAAACGAACAGAGATCATTCTGTCGTTTTTGAGATTGCATCTAATACTCCATTTCAGACTCTTGTTGACTATAATGGCTACTCCATTTCTTCTAAGGGATTCTTGCCCACAGTAGTAGATATAATGATCATCTAAGATAAATTCACCCATTCCAGTCCATTTTAGTTCACTGATTCCTAAAATGTTGATGTTCACTCTTACTCTCTCCTGTTTGACCAGTTCCAATTTGCCTTGATTCATGGGCCTAATTCCTATGCAATATTGCTCTTTACAACATCAGACCTTGCTTTCATCACCAGTTACACCCACAACTGGGTGTTGTTTTTGCTTTGGCTCTGTCTCTTCATTCTTTCTGGAGTTATTTCTCCACTGATCTCCAGTAGCATATTGGGCACCTACTGACCTGGGGAATTCATCTTTCAGTATCCTATCTTTTTGCCTTTTCTTATTGATCATGGGGTTCTTAATGGCAGGAATACTGAAGTGGTTTGCCATTCTCTTCTCCAGTGGACCACATTTCATCAGAACTCTCCACCAAGACCCATCCGTCTTGGGTGACCCTACAAGCATGGCTCATAGTTTCACTGAGTTAGATAAGGCTGTGGTCCATGTGATTAGATTGCTTAGTTTTCTTTGTTATTATTATACCTGCTTTTCTAGCCCTGATTAGCAATGCCAAATGGAAAAGCCACCACAGAAATTCACAGCTCAAGCATAGTTATTGCCTACTTAACAAAGAACTTCTGTGAATCACATGGCTTTTATTGTACAAAGTTCAGGTTTCTTTAAATTAAGTCAAAGGGTTAAAATAAAGTTCCCTAATACAGAAAACTATTTTAAGCCAAACAGCTAAAGGACCTGAGGACTAACTGTCTTTGTTTCTACGCTTTAGCTACCACTCACCTGCATACTGCCTAACCTACTCCACCATATGCAAAATAATTGTATAATTTTACACAAATATTGAGATAGAGATAGTCCCTTATCATACAATGAACTATGAATTCTTCTGCAAATAAATAATAAATAGCATCCTTTCTAACTTTATGTGATAAGAGGTGAAAATTTTCAAACCTCAAATATTTGAAGTTGAATTGTGTTACTTCTTCATGGTATTTTTCTGCCTCATCGGAGTACTTTTTAAAATTCATTAATGCAGATAAATTAATCCTAGATGTATTGTCTTTTTGTGACATTTAAATTTTGCCTTTACCTAGCACAATTATTTTTCCTTTTATTTACATGTTTAAATATCAGGGAATTTTTTTTTCTGGTTGTGAATAACCAGATAAGATAATGATTTTTTCCCCTGATATCTTCTCAACTTAATAAATATATTCATCTATTACTCTAGCTACATGGAAGCTTTTACATTTGTATTTTGTATCACAGGTAATATGAATAATACATGGTAACAAGAAACTATAGGTCATAGGTTGAACTTCTCCTTTGTGAACACAGAAAAACATCGAAACACAAATGTTCACTTTACATGAACAAAGTTCCCAGAGTGGGAGAGGAAGTGCTCCTTGGACCCTTCAGATGATATTGTTAACTCTTTGCTAGTCTCTCTTCATTATAACAGGAAATCTCCATATAACAGGTCATTTGTTTTCTTTGACAAAGTCAAGGCATTTGACTAAGACAAGTAGACACTAAGAAATGATTTGATCCAAAATACTGTCATTGTTTTAATTCTAAAATTTTGCATGGTCTGTCTCGCCTAAGTTTCAACTTAAATGAATAGGTTTTTCTTCTAGGTTATCAATATGAGTTTGTTATTGAAGGAATTATTATTTATTATATATCAATGATTGAATTAACACCATGCAGTTCATAGTATGGGGCTTCCCTGGTGGCTAGACAGCGAAGAATCTGCCTGCAATGAAGGAGACCTGGGTTTGATCCCTAGGTTGGGAAGATTCCCTGGAAAAGGGAATGGCTACCCACGCCAGTACTCTTGCCTAGAGAATCCTATAGACAGAGGAGTCTGGTAGGCCACAGTCCATGCGGTCACAAAGAGTCAGATATGAATGAGCAACTAACACTTTCACTTTTCAGTTCATAGTACGATGTATTCTAAAATGTAGTGAATTAGTAATAACAACCCGGTGTATCCTAGATTCATCTATTTTATCAATTAGTGCAAAATCTGAAGAAATATTTTCAAATTGAAATATTATTGGAATTTTTACATTAATCCAACTCTACCTCAAGAGAATTGATATGTCTATTGAAAAATTATTTAGTAGCTATCAAATATTTGAAGAAAAATACTCAGGAATATCAATAACATGTAGAAAAGCGTTCAGAAACTAATCTCTTTGCTACTCATAGATAAGATTGTGTCTTAAATAGCCTTCTTAAATTTAAACTCTTAAATGTTGATGAGGAAAAAATATATATCCTATCTGGAACCAGGATTTTTTTTTTTATTCACAGCATAGCAGTATTGGAAGAAAAGGAAGCCTTTAAATAGACTAAAGTTGATTTTAAACTCCATGACTTTAAGTCTCTATGCCCTGGTGTATTCCTCCCCAAAACATTCGTCTCATATGATGGAACCTTCACTTTTTTCTAATCCAATCCTGAACCTATCTTCTTTTCGTGTGTTTCTTCTACTATCTCCAACTTTACACAACTTTAAAGGATATATTGTTTCCAAAGCTTCTTGTCAACCTGAATTACCATAGTTGGTATGGAGTTGTGAAATATACGAACTTCATGTGTGCAAATCACAGTAGCTTCATAAACCTCAAATTATTCACAAACATCAACATTATTTTTCATCAACATCACATATAACATGTGTATATACAGACATAGATAAAATCGATAAAAAAATATGTGTTGAAAAACTACTCTTGGCTTACGGAAAGAACTTGATGTTATAATTCAGGCAGATTTCAGTTTAAATTCTGAGTTTATCAGTTGCTAGTTCTTTAATTTGAGATCCTTAAACTACTTTAGCCTCAATCTCATCATCTGTAAAATGGCAACAATGGTACTTATATATTATGTTTATTAGAAGAATTAAATAATGAAACATCTGTAAACATCAAACTGTGCCTTCATATGATCAGGGCTCAATAGAAGATAACAACTATTATTATACATGCATGTAATTTGTTCCAAGCATCACATTAAAAACTATAATCAAAAAGATGATCACCTCTTCTGCAATTCATATGCCAAAATCCATTAGACGGTCAAGTACAGTTAGCATTATACATTCACATTCAAAATTAAGCACATTCAATAGTAACACAACATATATTTGTGTCACTAACTTTACTATTTTATACCCATACTCTTTATAAAATATCACAGACTTCAACTCTTTTATTAGATCACATCTCACATTTTTTAAAATATCAGTCACCTTATCAAATTAAAAAATAAATATTATAAAGGGAAAGAGTAAAGAAAATCAGTCAAAATCTTGAATTAAAAAACTTCAAGGATTATTACAAAAATTGATCTGCCACTAAATTTTATGCTTTCTATCTTAATGTTTTGTAGAATCTACCTTCACATATGAAGATGGAGGCTTTATCAAAAATGACACCCTTATAATTTATAAATGTAATGTCAGCAACTTATGGTCAGATGATTGCTCTGGAGGACACAACTTTACTCCAGAACTTTATTCTATATTAGAAACATTGTCTACATAATCCATATCCTACAGGTAATCTATACTTCCTTTGGCGATAATTGTAAATCTAAAGAGTAAACATGGTAAGTGACGGTAAAATGGTAGTAACAATAAAGGTGTTACATAAAATAATAAGCTTGCTGCATCTTCACTGTGCAATGAACTTATATTTATGTTCTAAACTTAAATTAGAATATGGTAATTACAAAATTCATTTCCTGTCATTTGTGGTTTTCTAAAATGTTACTTTAGAACAGATTAAATATAGTATCTAGTTACTAACTCCTAAGCCTTATGTTTATAAAATATGATACCTATTTTTTCCACTTGAACAGGAAAAATGGTTATCTATGTGTAAAATCATGATGATTGAGTTAGAGCAGGCTTACTAATTCTGTAGAAAATCAATGAAAATCAAATAAAGTACTTGAAAATAATTGGGAATCTTTTATGAAATCTCCTGTGCTGTTTTCTTGAATATTGTTATAAACATGTACATTCTCTAGGGAAAGCAAATTTTCCTTTGAATGGAAAAAGACATTTTTTTTTTTTTACTTAAGTTCATTCTAAATTTTTTAATAAAATATTGACTTGGGCTGAAATTCTTCTTTCATTCTGTGGTTATACAATTTGCAAGCTTTTCCTAAAAATGAGTGTTTGAAGTATATTTCTTATGTAGTGACCGGGGAAAGATGGAGGGATGAACAAAGACTAATATAGTTTCCAAAAAAAAAAAAAGTTGTTCTGTGCTAGTACATTTTAACTGGGAATTAGTTAATAGTTTAAATTATGAGAATATCAGGAGGAGACAATTTTCTGCACTCTGTTGCAGCCTTGGCCTCAATCTGCCGTGTTTTGCCTGATGGGTCCATTCTGTGGTGATAAAACTTAGCATGTCACCATTATTTCATTTAATAGTTACCAAACAACCTCCTCTGGGAGGTAGAAATTTCACAAATGTCTCTTTTCTATATTGTGCACAATATTTTCTTTCTTCAGAACAAGTGACTGATTTGTAATAATCTGTTTTGACAGTAGTTATGTGGAAATACTGTGTTAAATATTTTCAGTCATGAGGGAGTATGGACATATGGATATAGTTGTGTGGGTGTTGTCTAATTATGAGCATTATATGATTTACTATTGTTGGGGACCATCTTCCATTCATTTAATAATGCTTTTGCAAATTGGCAGATAGCATTTGGACTAAAAGACACACAGGATATTTGCAATGAAAAAGGGGGGAAAAAAACCCTCCTCTGCCTTTTCTCCTGTGTAGAGCAATTTGTCAAGTAATTAGCCAACCTAATTAAATTTTTGTAGCACTAATCAAACGAATATGCTAAAATTTTCTTTGCACAGCCAGTTTGCTGTCTGCTTGCATTTAACTTGATGGTTTGAAAGGGGCCCTACTCAGTCTGCCACTCCACTTAATAACCTAATTTGCATTTTATATTGGTAAATCAAATTAAGCACCAGTGGCTTTTAGTATGATTGACTGTGGTCAGGCCTGTTCAGATGGGACTTTTTCACAGAAAATTAGGCACATTTTAATATGACTAAGGCTGTGCTTTCTGTGTTCAGCTAACTGCATTCACTCAACTAATTAAAAGTCCCCCCCAGCACCCCACCCTGCTGCAAATGATAGATTTACCCAGCTGGTGTGTCCATTTTCTTTTGTACAATTTCTTGATGGAAGTTTTTATTCCTAAATATAATAAGATTGTCTAAGCAACACTTCAAACCAATTTGTATGAAACATATAAACACTACTTTGTTAGAAAATCATTACTTTGAGAGGTGGGTGCATCTGTGTGCAAATACAGGTCCATGTGAGGGCTTGCAGGTATTAGCTTATCTATAGAGCAGCCTGAAACTTAGAAAATTTTCAGTGATTGATATATTAACAGTGACCAGTGCTGAAGACCACACCTAATGTTATATTAAGGCATATTCCCACTTTTTGTTGTTGTTGTAAGACAACTATTCACATTTAAGTAAGGAAAAATATAGGATAAATACAAGTCTTAAAACCTCCTTCTTACCCAGTGAAAGCAAGAGCCATTCAGTAGTGAGACTTAATAATATATTTTATCATAAATGGGTATTATTTCAAGTTTACGAATAGGGAAAATGAGACAAGGAGAGATTGACTTGTCCATTAATACAAGCAGATCTGAGATTTGATTCTGGTTTTCTTGACATTAAATTTGTGCTCTTTCCAATATCTCACAGTCTTTTGCTTATATTCTAAAAACCAATATAGCTTTGCTTCCTAAATAACATTTACACTACCAGAAAAATTAGAAATTCCCTTGGAATTTTTGACTCTGTAATACTGAGTAAGTCTTTCCACCTATTTCTCTATATATAGTTTTTATTTGCAGTAGTTGGATTTTCAAGAATCTAGTTTTAAGGTTTCTTCAGCAGTATACACTTGATCATGCTTTTAACAATAGCAACAACAAAACTTGTTCACATGCTAAGCTTATGTTTGTGGTAAAAGAACACTTTTAAAATTGATAAAATTAATGACTTAAATAGCAGTGGGCTTTCCTAATAGCCTAGTTGGTAAAGAATCTGCCTGCAAGGTAGAAGCCCCTGGTTCGATTCCTGGCTCCAGAAGATCCGCTGGAGAAGGGATAGGCTACCCACTTCAGTATTCTTGGGCTTCCCTGGTGGCCCAGCTGGTAAAGAATTAGTCTGTGATACAGGAGACCTGGGTTCGATCCCTGGGTTGGGAAGATGCCCTGAGGAAGGGAAAGGCTATCCACTCCAGTATTATGGCCTGGAGAATCCCATAGACTGTATAGCCCATGGGGTCACAAAAAGTCAGACATGACCGAGTGACTTTCACTTCACAAACACCAACTTAGCCTCAATCTTCAGCAAGTGAATAAAAAACTTCTTCCACACATTTGTGAAGCAATATTCTTTTACTTGGGACTTCTCTTTAATTAACTATGCGGCCATCAGTAGATTGGATAGGGACAGAACAATGTACATGTGTGTCCTGAGATCCAACAACAAAATTATACCTGGAAACCCGAAAGAAAAATGTACCACATTGTCTAACCTAACCTTGGACCCTGACTTTTCCTAACAAGTTCAAGTTAAGCACTCTAACACCAAGTTTCAACTATCTTAAAACTGATCATTAAGGTAATTCTTTAATTAAAAAGGTAATTAAGATTATGAAAGAGATGAAGTCAAACAGGGCAGTTCCTAGAGACACACAGGGATTTTCTGTTTTAATTAAAGTAATGGTGCATATTATGAAACCTCAGTTCAGTCCATTTTTTAAAAAGTCATAATTCTGAAAGAAAACTTAAGAAATGATCTGACAGCAGTGCTTAGCCTAAAGGAAGACCGAATTTCAGACTCCTTCTTTGCTCAAATCTCCAGAGGTGACGGTTTCAAATATTGCACCTATAGGCTCCATGCCCTTTGCTTCTCCAGTCAAGTAACTGTCACCGGTTTTCTCCATGAATGCAGGAGAGGACCTCCCCTTATCCTCCTCTTTATGAAGTACAGAGTACTACCTCCGTTTTTCATTCACAAGATGGTGTTTTTCTAATTTTAACATTTTTATGGATTTCCAGTTCAACATGTATTTAAAATGTTTGGACCAAAATTGCATTTGACACTTAAAATTTCTGAGCATGAAAGGATGGATGACATTATAATATTTTTTATGTCAGGAACACATTAAGATGTTATATCATCAGTTTGTTATTGCAACAGAATGTCAGTTTTTCTATAACTGTGACGGCATAATTGTGTGCTCTAGTCCTAAGAACTTGTGGGAGTATCGGAACAAACTGTAGATTAACCAGTTCCAGAGGCGCAGCCCTTCCTTGTTTAAGGACCTTTAGTGTTCAGTCGCTCAGTCGTGTCCTACTCTTTGCAACCCCATGGACTATAGCCCACCAGGCTCCTGTGACCATGGAATTCTCCAGGCAAGAATACTGGAGTGGGGTGCCATTTCCTCCTCCAGGCAATCTTCCCCACCCAGGGACCGAACCCACATCTCCTGCATTGGAGGCAGATTCTTTACCGCTAGAGCCTTGGGAAGCCCTATAAGGATGATTACACGTACTATTATTCCTTCTCTAGACTATAGACATAAAATCACACTTAGCCTGCCTGCAAAAAAAAAAAAAAAAACTCTCACTAGCCATATGTTTATTAGTTCTTTTCATTTCTTTACTAAAGATTTCCACACATATGTAATTATCATTCTTACATCTTGGAGCTGCTCTGAGCTTAAGCAAAATAAGAAAATAACATACTTTTAGGTAGATAATACCTACAGTACACAACAATTGATAAAAATTTTTATGTCCATCATTTTAAGAAGCAGTAGACAATGGGGAAGATTAGTTTGAGCAGTGTCCAGTGGTCAAAGCAAGGTGACAGTACAACCGGATAATATTTTGATAAGAGAATATATCACTCAAAGATTAACAAGAAAGTTAAGTCAGTCATATATATGCCAGGGAAACCTTGCCCATTACTTTTTATTTTGTAAATTCCCTGAGTTATTTTTGTTAGACTGCAACATGCCAGGCTTCCCTATCCATCACCAACTCCCAGAGCTTACTCAAACTCATGTTCATCAACCCGGTGATGCCATTCAACCATTTCACCCTCTGTCCTCCCTTTCTCCTACCACCTTCAATCTTTCCCAGCATCAGGGTCTTTTCAAATGAGTCAGTTCTTCACATCAGGTGGCCAAAGTATTGGAGTTTCAGCTTCATCATCAGTCTTTCCAGTGAATACTCAGGACTGATCTCCTTTAGGATTGACTGGTTTAATGTCCTTGCAGTCCAAGGGACTCTCAGGAGTCTTTTCCAACACCACAGTTCAAAAGCATCAATTCTTTGGTGCTCAGCTTCCTTTATAGTCTGACTCTCACATCCTTACATGACTACTGGAAAAAACAATAGCTTTGTCTAGATGGACCTTTCTGGCAAAGTAATGTCTCTGCTTAATATGCTTTCAAAGTTGGTCATAGTTTTTCTTCCAAGGAGCATGTGTTTTTTAAATTCATGGCTGCAGTCACTATCTGCAGTGATTTTGGAGGCCAAGAAAATAAAGCCTGTCACTGTTTCCCCAACTAGTTGCCATGAAGTGATGGGACTAGATGCCATGATCTTAGTTTTCCGAATGTTGAGTTTTCAGCCAACTTTTTCACTCTCCTCTTTCACTTTCATCAAGAGGCTCCTTAGTTGTTCTTCACTTTCTGCCATAAAGGTGGTATCCTCTGCATACCTAAGGTTACTGATATTTCTCCCAGCAATCTTGATTCCAGCTTGTGCTTCATCCAGTCCAGCATTCTGCATGATGTACTCTACATATAAGTTAAATGAGTAGGGGGACAACATACAGCCTTGACATACTCCTTTCCTGATTCAGAGTACAAAATGAAGCAGGAAAAATGCTAACAGAATTTTGCCAAGAGAACACTCTGGTCATAGCAAACATCCTCTTCCAACAACACAAAAGAAGACTCTACACATGGACATCACCAGATGG
The DNA here is from genome assembly GCF_042477335.2 of Ovis canadensis. Lineage (NCBI taxonomy): Eukaryota > Metazoa > Chordata > Mammalia > Artiodactyla > Bovidae > Ovis > Ovis canadensis. The sequence continues at coordinate 40,503,069 of NC_091260.1, forward strand.
TCAATACCAAAATCAGACTGATTATATTCTTTGCAGCCAAAGATGGGGAAGCTCTGCATAGTCAGCAAAAACAAGACAAGGAGCTGACTGTGGCTCAGATCATGAACTCTTTATTCCAAAATTCAGAGTTAAATTGAAGAAAGTAGGGAAAACCACTAGATTATTCAGGTATGAGCTAAATCAAATCCCTTATGATTACACCGTGGAAGTTACAAACAGATTCAAGAGATTAGATCTGATAGAGTGCCTGAAGAACTTTGGACAGAGGTTTGTGACATTGTGCAGGAGGCAGTGATCAAGACCATCCCCAATAAAATGAAATGCAAAAAGGCAAATGGTTTTCTGCAGAAGCCTTACAAATAGCTGAGAAAAGAAGACAACCTAACAGCAAAGGAAAAAAGGAAAGATAAAAGCATCTGAATGCAGAGTTCCAAAGAATAGCAAGGAGAGATAAGAAAGCCCTCCTAAGTAATCAATGCAAAGAAATAGAGGAAAACAATAGAATGGGAAAGACTTGAGATCTCTTCAAGAAAATGAGAGAGACCAAGGGAATATTTCATGTAAAAATGGGCATAATAAAGGACAGAAATGGTATGGACCCAACAGACACAGAAGATATTAAGAAGAGGTGGCAAGAATAAACAGAAGAACTAAACAAGAAAGAAATTCATGACCCAGATAACCACGATGGTGTGATCACTCATCTAGAGCCAGACATCCTGGAATGTGAAGTCAAGTGGGCCTCAGGAAGCATCACTACTAACAAAGCTAGGGGAGGTGATGGAATTCCAGATGAGCTATTTCAAATTCTAAAAGATGGTGCTGTGAAAGTGCTGCGCTAGTTAGTCAACAAATTTGGAAAACTCAGCAGTGGCCACAGGACTGGAAAAGGTCAGTTTTCATTCCAATCCCAAAGAAAGGCAATGCCAAAGAATGTTCAAACGACCACACAATTGCACTCATCTCACACACCAGCAAAGTAATGCTCAAAATTCTCCAAGCCAGACTTCAACAGTGAATCATGAACTTCCAGATGTTCAATCTGGATTTAGAAAAGGCAGAGGAACCAGAGATTAAATTGCCAACATCCACTGGATCATTGAAAAAGCAAGAGAGTTCCAGGAAAACATTACTTCTGCTTTATTGACTACTCCAAAGCTTTTGACTGTGTGGATCACAACAAACTGTGGGAAATTTTTCAAGACATGGGAATACCAGACCACCTGAAGTGCCTCCTGAGAAATCTGTATGCAGGTCAGGAAGCAACAGTTAAAACTAACTGGACATGGAACAACAGACTGGTTCTTATAAACTATTAAGATTGCTTAACATCTTGGTATGCACATACAATCAATCAGGCACCACGTTAAATGCTTTTGCAAGTTTTACTTTCATCCTGCTTCCTAGAGTTGTCATTATATTTCACAGGATTCAAAGACATGCAATCCTAGGTAATTCTAGTTTCCTAATCATATTACAAATGAGCCAAATTTTATTTTATATACTAATATTTTATTTTTTAAATAATTAATGTGTTTTAATTGGAGAATAATTACTTGGCAACATAGTGTTGTTTTTGCCAGCATGAATCATACAGGTATGCATGTGTCTCCCCTCATTCTGAACCCCATCCCACCTCTCTCCCCACCCCATCCCTCTCTGGGTTGTCACAGAGCTCCGGCTGTGGGTGCCCTGCTTTTTGTGTTCAACCAGCACTGGTCATCTATTTCACATATGATAGTGTACGTGGTTCAGTGCTATTCTCTCAAATCATCCCACCCTCGCCTTCTCCCACTGAATCCAAAAGTTTGTTCTTTACATCTGTGTTTCCTTTGCTGCCCTGCATGTAGGATCATTGGTACCATCTTTTCAAATTCTACTGATGTGCACTAATATACAGTATCTGTCTTTCTATTTCTGACTTACTTCACTCTCTATAAGAGGCCCCATGTTCATTCACCTCATTAGAACTGACTCAAATGTGCTCGTTTTTAGAGCTGAGTAATACTCCATTGTGGATATGTACCACAACTTCTATCCATTCATCTGCTGATGGATGTCTAGGTTACTTCCATGTCTTAGCTATTGCAAGTAGTGCTACAATGAACATTGGTTACATGTGTCTCTTTCATTTCTGGTTTCCTTGGGGTGTATGACCAGAAGTGGGATTGCTGGGTCATTTGGCAGCTCTATTTCCAGTTTTTAAAGAATCTCCACACTGTTCTCCACAGTAGCTTTACCAGTTTGCAATCCCACCAACAGTGTAAGAGGGCTCCCTTTCTCCAAACCCTCTTCAGCATCATTGTTTGTAGACATTTTGATGATGGCCATTCTGACCATTGAGAAATGATACCTCATTGTGGTTTTGATTTGCTTTTCTCTAATACTGAGTGATGCTGAGCTTCATGTGTCTATTAGACATCTGTATGTCTTCTCTAGAGAAATGTCTGTTTAGGTCCTTTGCTCACTTTTTAATTTGGTTGTTCATTTTTCTGGTATTGAGCTATCTGGGCTGTTTTTTTATTTTGGAGATTAATTTTTTCTGTCAGTTGTTCCATTTGTTATTATTTTCTCCCTTTTCAAGGGCTTTCTTTTCACCTTGCTTATATGAAATAGCTTATTAAGTTTTAGGATTTTCTTCTAATTTTTAGTTTGAAACAATAACTTTCACAGGAACCTGTAAAGATAGTGTAAAATATCCATTCATGCAGTTTCCCCTGTAGACTATATAACTTTTATGTAATATCAAAACAGGGAAACTAATATTTGAAAAATTTGTATGTATAGTTCTATGCTATTTTACAACATGTAAAGATTGCTGTAACCACAATCAAAGTCAAGATAAAGGACAATGCCATCACTATGGATAGCTCCTTCATGCTATCCTTTATAGCCACATGATCAGAGTAATACTGGCTTCATAATATGAATCTGGAAGTGTTCCCTCCTCTTCTATATTCTGGAAACAATGTGTAAGATTAATGTTAATTCTTCTTTAAGTTTTTGGTAGATTTGTCTCATGAAATCATCTTGGCCTGGAGATTTCTTTTTCATGAGTTTTAAAATTATGAATTCAATTAACTTGATAGTTTTAGAGTTATACAAATGATACTTATTCAATTCATATTGGGTCAGTTGTGATAGGTCTTACATTTCAAGGACCTAGCCTATTTTATCTATGTTACGAAATTTATGTGTGTCTTATTTATCAGTTCAGTTTAGTCGCTCAGTCGTGTCTGACTCTTTGAGACCCCATGAATCGCAGCACGCCAGGCCTCCCTGTCCATCACCAACTCCCAGAGTTTACTCAAACTCATGTCCATTGAGTCAGCAATGTATTCCAGCCATCTCATCCTCTGTCGTCCCCTTCTCCTCCTGCCCCCAATCCCTCCCAGCATCAGGGTCTTTTCCAATGAGTCAACTCTTCACATGAGGTGGCCAAAGTATTGAAGTTTTAGCTTTAGCATCAGTCCTTCCAATAAACACCCAGGACTGATCTCCTTTAGAATGGACTGGTTGGATCTCCTTGCAGTCCAAGGGACTCTCAAGAGTCTTCTCCAATGCCACAGCTCAAAAGCATCAATTCTCCGGTGCTCAGCCTTCTTCACAGTCCAACTCTCACATCCATACATGACCACAGGAAAAAACATAGCCTTGACTAGACGGACCTTTGTTGGCAAAGTAGTGTCTCTGCTTTTGAATATGCTATCTAGGTAAGTCATATCTTTCCTTCCAAGGAGTAAGCATATTTTAATTTCATGGCTGCAATCACCATCTGCAGTGATTTTGGAGCCCCCAAAAATAAAGCCTAACACTGTTTCCACTGTTTCCCCATCTATTTCCCATGAAGTGATGGGACCAGATGCCATGATCTTCGTTTTCTGAATGTTGAGCTTTAAGACAAGTTTTTCACTCTCCTCCTTCACTTTCAACAAGAGGCTTTTTAGTTCCTCTTCAGTTTCTGCCATAAAAGTAGTGTCATCTGCATAGCTGAGGTTATTGATATTTCTCCCGGCAATCTTGATTCCAGCTTGTGCTTCTTCCAGTCCAGTGTTTCTCATGATGTACTCTGCATATAACTTAAATAAGCAGAGTGACAATATACAGCCTTGATGTACTCCTTTTCCTATTGGGAACCAGTCTGTTGTTCCATGTCCAGTTCTAGCTGTTGCTTCCTGACCTGCATACAGAGTTCTTAAGAGGCAGGTTAGGTGGTCTGGTATTCACATCTCTTTCAGAATTTTCCACAGTTTATTGTGATCCACACAGTCAAAAGCTTTGGCATAGTCAATAAAGCAGAAGTAGATGTTTTCCTGGAACTCTCTTGCTTTTTCCATGATCCAGTGGATGTTGGCAATTTGATCTCTGGTTATTCTGCCTTTTCTAAAACCAGCTTGAACATGTGGAAGTTCATGGTTCAACGTATTGCTGAAGCCTGGCTTGGAGAATTTTGAGCATTACTTTACTAGCATGTGAGATGAGTGCAATTGTGCAGTAGTTTGAGCATTCTTTGGCATTGCCTTTCTTTGGGATTGGAATGAGAACTGACCTTTTCCAGTCCTGTGGCCACTGCTGAGTTTTCCAAATTTGTTGGCATATTGAGTGCAGCACTTTCACAGCATCATCTTTCAGGATTTGAAATAGCTCAACTGGAATTCCATCACCTCCACTAGCTTTGTTCGTAGTGATGCTTTCTAAGGCCCACTTGACTTCACATTCCAGGATGTCTGGCACCAGGTGAGTGATCACATCATCATGATTATCTGGGTCATGAAGATCTTTTTTGTACAGTTCTTCTGTTTATTCTTGCCACCTCTTCTTAATATCTTCTGCTTCTCTTGGGTCCATACCATTTCTGTCCTTTATCGAGCCCATCTTTCCATGAAATGTTCCCTTGGTATCTCTAATTTTCTTGAAGAGATTTCTAGTCTTTCCCATTCTGTTGTTTTCCTCTATTTCTTTGCATTGATCACTGTGGAAGGCTTTTTTATCTCTTCTTGCTATTCTTTGGAACTCTGCATTCAGATGCTTATATCTTCCCTTTTCTCTTTTGCTTTTCGCTTCTCTTCTTTTCACAGCTATTTGTAAGGCCCCTTCAGACAGCCAGTTTGCTTTTTTGCATTTCTTTTTCTTGGGGATGGTCTTGATCCCTGTCTCCTGTACAATGTAAGGAACCTCCATCCATAGTTCATCAGGCACTCTGTCTATCAGATCTAGTCCCTTAAATCTATTTCTCACTTCCACTGTATAATCATAAGGGATTTGATTTAGGTCACACCTGAATGGTCCAGTGGTTTTCCCTACTTTCTTCAATTTCAATCTGAATTTGGCAATAAGGAGCTCCGTGGCTGAGAGATGCAACCCCTTGCCCAAGGTCATGGGCAGCAACCGAGAGTACCAGGCTGAGTTGGGGCAGGAGCTGCGGAGAGGAGCAACCCCACTTCCAAGGAGCAGTGGCTGCACGGGCACAGGAGGTCCAAGAGGGACTACTCCACGTTCAAGGTCAGGAGGGGTGGCCGTGAGGAGACACCCCTCGTCTAAGATAAGGAGCAATGACTGCAACCCAGATAAGGAGGTAGGTGTTGCGAGAGAGCATCAGAGGGCAGACACACTGAAATCATAATCACAGAAAACTAGCCAATCTGATCACATGGACAATAGCCTATCTAACTCAATGAAATTAAGCCATGCTGTGTGGGGCCACCCAAGACAGGCCAGTCATGGTGGAGAGGTCTGACAGAATGTGGTCCACTGGAGAAGGGAATGGCAAACCACTTCAGTGTTCTTGCCTTGAGAACCCCATGAACAGTATGAAAAGGCAAATTGATAGGATACTGAAAGAGGAACTCCCCAGGTCGTTTAAGTGCCCAATATGCTACTGGAGATCAGTGGTAAAATAACTCCAGAAGAATGAAGGGATGGAGTCAAAGCAAAAATAATACCCAGTTGTAGATGTGACTTGTGATAGAAGCAAGGTCCGATGCTGTAAAGAGTGATATTGCATAGGAACCTGGAATGTCAGGTCCATGAATTAAGGCAAATTGGAAGTGGTCAAACAGGAGATGGCAAGAGTGAACGTCGACATTCTGGGAATCAGCGAACTAAAATGGACTGGAATGGGTGAATTTAACTCAGATGACCATTATATCTACTACTGTGTGCAGGATCCCTTAGGAGAAATGGAGTAGCCATCATGGTCAACAAAAGAGTCTGAAATGCAGTACTTAGATGCAATCTCAAAAACAACAGAGTGATCTCTGTTCGTTTCCAAGGCAAACCATTCAATATCACGGTAATCCAAGTCTATGCCCCAACCAGTAATGCTGAAGAAGCTGAAGTTGAATGGTTCTATGAAGACTTACAAGAACTTTTAGAACTAATACCCCCAAAAGATGTCCTTTTCATTGTAGGGACTGGAATGCAAAAGTAGGAAGTCAAGAAACATCTGGAGTTACAGGCAAATTTGGCCCTGGAGTACAGAAGCAGGGCAAGTCTAATACAGTTTTGCCAAGAGAATGCACTGGTCATAGCAAACACCCTCTTCCAACAACACAAGAGAAGACTCTACACATAGACATCACCAGATGGTCAACACTGAAATCAGATTGATTATATTCTTTGCAGCCAAAGATGGAGAAGCTCTATACAGTCAGCAAAAACAAGACCGCAGGCTGATTGTGGCTCAGATCATGAACTCCTTATTGTCTTATTTATAGTATTTCCTTATTATCCTTTGGATACCAGAAGTCTGTAGTGATAGCGTCTGTTTCTTTCCTAATATTGGAAAGTAATTAGCTCTTCTCCTTTCTCCTTTATCAGTAGTGTTAGATGTATTAGAGTTCTCCAGAGGAATGTGTCCAACAGAATGTATAAATATACAGGAAGGAGTTTTATTTAAGAAGTTTATTCACACAGTGTGGGACCTGGGAAGTCTGAAATCTGTAGGGGAGTTCAGCAAGCTGGAAACCCAGGTAAGTGTTGGTGTTTTAGTCTGAAGGCAGTCTGGAAGTGGAATTCCTTCTTCTTGGAGGACCTCAGTCTTTCCTCTTAAGGCCTTCAACTGATTGGATGAGGCCCAACCCCATTATGAAAATTAATGTTTTATTCAAAATCCTCTGATTTAAATGTGAATCACATCTAAAAAATACTTTCAGACAACATCTGGAGAGGTGTTTGGCTAGGTTTCAGGGCTTAGCAAAATTGATAGATGAATTTACTATCACGTTATAAATTTGTCAACATTAAATAACACAATGCTGTTTTGTAAGTGTGTGTGCTTTAATTTCACATGTTCCTTTTCTTTTTTTTCATCCCGCACTATATGATCTGTTCATTTTGCTGCATGTATGTCTAGTTCATTGATTGTAACTCTCTTATGACACCACTTTGTTTGTATTTACTTTCTTTTTACTTATCCAGTCCCATAGTGATAGACTTCAATTTTGCCTCTGTATTCTTTTTAAAACACAAAAACGTAGCAATTAGCTAAGCAGAAATTCTCCTCAGATAAATACCTAGTCGTGGACTCTTTGGACAGTAGATCGTTTGCATGCTGAAGTCCATAACAACCTGTAAAATGTATCTCATGAAGAGTTATACCTGCTTACAATTAGATATTTAAATCTTTGTCAGTTTTAGAACAATGCCTGATAGGTTTTTGGAACAATACTAGCCTGTTACTCAAATTCTCAATGCTGCCCTTTTTTGAATAAAATCCTTAATTTTGATGTGTTAAATTACTCACTCTTATTTTATGGAATGTCTTTTAAGTCCTAATTCCCTATAGTTTTACTTTTCATTTTTAAGTTTTTAAATTTTCCTAAAGCATGCCTTTTAATACGGTCAACAAATTTATTTTTCTTGCACAGTGAGTTTGCTGTCCCTAAATCGTCATATTCACTGCTTTAAATTAATGTTTTATAGCATAATGAAATAGAAAAATAGACAATTCATAAATGTTTAAAAGCAAAAGTGATGCTAACATGTGAGGATGATCGTAGCAATTACAAAAGGGAATGTAGTTTCTAAACTCAGTTATTAGTTGGATAATTATTTTCCTAAGGAGCAAATGCTAATCTCTTTTCTACTTTATATCATTCCACAAAAGATCATCACATCTTAGTTTTAAATGAAGAAAATTGGTTTAAAAAATTAGTTATTTTAATGATAAAAGTGATAAAATATAAATGACAAATGCAAGGTAAAGGGCAGACTTGAATTGCATCGCATATATTGCATTAAGTGAGTGAAGTCAGTCGCTCAGTCGTGTCCGACTCTTTGCGACCCCGTGGACTATAGCCCACCAGGCTCCTCTGTCCATGGGATTCTCCAGGCAAGAATACTGGAGTGGGTTGCCATTTCCTTCTCCAGGGGATCTTCCCAACCCAGGGATTGAACCTGGATCTCCTGTATTTCAGGCAGATGCTTTACCCTCTGAGCCACCAGGGAATCATATAAGAGATCAATTTAGGATTTTATTTACTGAGATAATTACTTTGGTTCTTCATTTTAATGTTTTTATGTGGATCCAGACTTCAGAGAGGAGAGTTTAATACATCTATTTGAGTAAACTTTCTAATGCCTTAAATTCCTTAACTGAAACGTAACATTTTACATGTAGCTCAATTCCCCAGACATATTTTAGCCTTGCTAATGGAGTTTTTTACCTACATAGACCAAGCTCAAAGTTGGAAAGTTTATAAGAATCAGAAACTTAAATAATACGATCTCACTACCTATATTATTGGCAGGAAACTGGAGTAATTCTATATAAAATCAGATATTTTAAAAAAGATTTTATCTGAAATACACAGTAATGAGGAAAAGGTATTTCACTTCAATTATCTGAATAATTGGCTCCATTTGCCTCCTTACTTTGCTAGTTTAGACTTGTACTAGCACAAGAGAATAAATTTATAATAGAATTTTGAGAGAAAAAAAAAACAGGATTTAAGAGATTTAAAGAGTGTCATTAATTGAAATACTGCAATCCCCAAAGAGCTAATCTTTTCAGAGACTGCATTTTTTTTCTTTCATAATATAAGTAAAACAAATTTATTTCACTGCTTAAGGTAGGAAAAATTGTCCCTAAAATTCAAAGTAAACTCATTGTAGTGCTTAGTAAAGCCATAGGGAGTATTTTCAATTAATAAACATGTCTCTATCATGGGACATCATGGAGAATCCATAATATAAAATTTACCCTGGGCTGAAATAATTCACTAGCCTGACTTTGGGGTTCACTAGGTGATTAATAATGAATGAGTTAACTGTACTGGGTGGTCCTGGCTTAAAACTGTCTTTTGTATTAACAGTTTTATAGTGAAGAAACTGAATTATTTCAACTTACAAACTAGTGTTGTGGAGCTCTCCTAGTAATATTTACTAATTGAACAGTAGATGAAATCATATTAACAAGGGAAGCAAGAGGAAGAAAAAGGCTTCATTGCCCTCAAAAGAATTTACAATCTAATGGTGGGCAAACATGGAAATAATAGAAGGGAGCGAGCAAAGATGATGGTAAAGATAATTGCTAAAATTGTGTGTGGAATTAGTCAAAGCGGGAGCTATACATTAAAACGTTTGAGCTGCACCGTGGCAAATAAATGCTCTCACAGCTGGGTTGTGGGCAATAGAGTCTATCCTTGGTTAGACCAGGAAAGCACAGAAGTCCACTAAAAAGGCCATCCTTAAATTTTGTTGTATCAGCAGAGTCCTTGGTTAAGTGTCCCATGCTTCTGAAAAAAATAATACTAAGGTATAAATTTGGGCTTCCCTGGCTACTCAGATGTTAAAGCATCTGCCTGCAGTGCAGAATTCAGTTCAACCAGTGGGTTGGGAAGATCCCCTGGAGAAGGGAATGGCTACCCCACTCCAGTATTCTTGCCTGGAGAATCCCCACAGACAGAGGAGCCTGGCAGGCTACAGTCCATGGGGTCTCAAAGAATCAGACATGACTTGAATGACTTTCACTTCACTTCAAGGTATAAATTATCTGTTCCAGTGGAAAATAGTAAGGTATAAATTATCTGTGTACAGCCCTGATATATCTAGGAAGGAAAAAACTCAATAGAGCTTAGAAATATAAGACTTCAAGAAATGTCTACTACACAAAAAGGAGTTATTTATAACTGACTTCAAGCAGAGACAGTTGGATTGGAGCTTGCTCATTTAGTTCCTGATGACACTGTGACTTCATGGCAAATAGATGGGGAAACAGTGGAAACAGGGGCTGACTTTATTTTTGGGGTCTCCAAAATCACTGCAGATGGTGACTGCAGCCATGAAACTAAAAGATGCTTGCTCCTTGGAAGAAAACTATGAACAACCTAGACAGCATATTAAAAAGCAGAGGCATTACTTTGCCAACAAAGGTCCATCTAGGCAAAGCTATGGTTTTTCCAGTGGTCATGTATGGATGTGAGAGTTGGACTATAAAGAAAGCTGAGCGCCAAAGAATTGAAGCTTTTGAATTGTGGTGTTGGAGAATACTCTCGAGAGTCCCTTGGACTGCAAGGAGATCTAACCAGTCCATCCTAAAGTAAAACAGTCCTGAATATTCATTGGAAGGACTGGTGCTGAAGCTGAAACTCCAATACTTTGGCCACCTGATGCAAAGAACTGACTCATTGGAAAAGACCCCAATGCTTGGAGAGATTGAAGGCAGGAGGAGAAGAATGAGATTGTTGGATGGCATCACCAACTCAATGGACATGAGTTTGAATAAACTCTGGGAGTTAGTAATGGACAGGGAAGCCTGCCATGCTGTAGTCGATGGGGTCACAAAGAGTTGGACATAACTGAGCGACTGAACTAAACTGAATTGACACTGTGAACCTCAGATATAAATTCTAATTTCACTGGCAATCTCTCTAGGCTTCAACTACTTTCACTGCCAACAGAAAACATATTCTCACAGTTGTGTAATTGTGTAATCTCTTTTATTTATAGGCAAGGAAGGTATTCATCAGGAGAGAAAATTTTCACAGTAAGAACTACTAAAATGCAGTTTTCAATAAGGGACACATTTTTGACACCATTCTAATAGTTCTAAGTCTAAACAGGTTGCAGTCCCATCCCATGCCTTTGAAGACTTCATTTAAACAAGATCATAATGAAGCCACCTTGTCAAGTTCATAAATGTGTGCAGAAAGGAGGAACTAGATCCAGTAACTATGGATTAAGGCACATGAAAGTGAAAACTTGCTAGGAAATCTTGATCATAGTGCTATACGTCTATGCTCGTTACATCTTTTATATGTTACTTTTTTTTTTAAGTTTTTTTTAGACTTTTTCTTTTTTATATATAAATTTATTTATTTTAATTAGAGGTTAATTACTTTACAATACTGTATTGCTTTTGCCATACATCAACATGAATCTGCCACAGGTATACACGTGGTCCCCATCCTGAGTCCCCCTCCCTTCTCCCTCCCCGTACCATCCCTATGGGTCATCCCAGTGCACCAGCCCCAAGCATTCAGTATCATGCATCAAACCTGGACTGGTGATTCATTTTATATATGATATTATACATGTTTCAATGCCATTCTCTCAAATCATCCCACCCTCTCCCTCTCCCACAGAGTCCAAAAGACTATTCTATACATCTGTGTCTCTTTTGCTGTCTCGAATACAGGGTTATCGTTACCATCTTTCTAAATTCCATATATATGCGTTAGTATACTGTATTAGTGTTTTTCTTTCTGGCTTACTTCACTGTATAATCGGCTCCAGTTTCATCCACCTCATTAGAACTGATTCAAATGTATTCTTTTTAATGGCTAAGTAATACTCCATTGTGTATATGTACCACAACTTTCTTATCCATTCATCTGCTGATGGACATCTAGGTTGCTTCCATGTCCTGGCTATTATAAACAGTGCTGGGATGAACATTGGGGTACACGTGTCTCTTTCAATTCTGGTTTCCTCGGTGTGTATGCCCAGAAGTGGGATTGCTGGGTCATAAGGCAGTTCTATTTCCAGTTTTTAAGGAATCTCCACACTGTTCTCCATAGTGGCTGTACTAGTTTGCATTCCCACCAACAGCGTAAGAGGGTTCCCTTTTTTTCACAACCTCTCCAGCATTTATTGCTTGTAGTCTTTTGGATCGCAGACATTCTGACTGGCAAGAAATGGTACCTCTTTGTGGTTTTGATTTGCATTTCTCTGATAATGAGTGATGTTGAGCATGTTTTCATGTGTTTGTCTGTATATCTTCTTTGGAGAAATGTCTATTTAGTTCTTTGGCCCATTTTTTGATTGGGTCGTTTATATATACAGAAAATATGTTACTCTGAGTGATGTCCTCAAATGTTTATGACAGAGCTCTTTGACATTCCAAGACCATATTATTTCTGCCATCTTGACATTCTTCAGAACTTTTCTTCTATTACACATCAGAAAGTATTTACTGTTTTCAAAGCCATGTAAAGAGCTTTCCAGGTCATGCTAGTGGTTAAAAAAAAAAAAGCCTGCTAAAATGCAGGAGGCGTCAGAGACATTGGTTTAATCCTTAGGTCAGGAAGATCCTCTGGAGGAGGGCATGGCAATCCACTCCAACATTCTTGCTTGGAGAATCCAATGGACAGAGGAACCTGGTGGGCCATAGTTCACAGGATCGCAGAGTCGGACATGACTAAAGTGACTTAACACACACGCACAAAGCCATGTAAAACTAGATGCTCTGTGCTCAGAAAGGATTGTGTCTATTATTTTTCAGTACCCAATCTGAAGGCAAATCCTTTTGTGAAAGCAAAATATGCAAACTGGCAGCCCAGAGTTCCTATGCGGTAACACTAGCCAACAAACCCAGATGCAACAATTTGCTGAGCTGAGTCAGAGCTAAACCCCTCTAGATATTACACCTGCCCACTGGCTTTTCACCTTCCCTCCTATTGTCTTGTGTCCTCCCAAAGATATGCTCAAGTACTAACCACCAGTACCTGTGAATGTGACCTTATTTGGAAATACGGTATTTGAAGGTGTAAGCAATTTGAGTTGTACAGGATTAACATGGGCCCTGAATTCAATGCCTTGGATTCAGTGAAGTGTCCTTGTAAGGACAGAGAGATTTGAAGGTGTAATGACATATGAAGTGAAGGCCACATGATGATGGACACAGAGACTGCAGAGACTCAGCTGCAAGTCAAGTACACCAAGCCTTTTTGGAAACCACTGGGAGAGTAACAAACATTTCCAAGCCAACCAGGAAGGAACCTGAATGGAGGCTAGACTATAATTTTTGCAAGGCTCCATTGACATGTGACTCTTCCTTGGACCCTGTATGTCTTTCAGATTCCAAACCTGCGGTAAGGCCTGATGGCCAATCCTTGTCTTCTGAGCACTGAAAGGCTGTTAAAAAAAAAAAAGAAAAACAACATCTACACTGCTTCTGCTCTTTATTTCAGAGATTTAGGGATTTTGTTTTTTTTCTCTCTTGCCCTATGAAATTTCAGAATTCAACTTTCTTGAGAAGTAAACCAGCCATATACTTCAGTTCAGTTCAGTCGCTCAGTCGTGTCCGACTCTGCGACCCCATGAATCGCAGCATGCCAGGCCTCCCTGTCCATCACCATCTCCCGGAGTTCACTCAGACTCACGTCCATCGAGTCCGAGATGCAATCCAGCCATCTCATCCTCTGTTGTCCCCTTCTCCTCCTGCCCCCAATCCCTCCCAGCATCAGAGTCTTTTCCAATGAGTCAACTCTTCTCATGAGGTGGCCAAAGTACTGGAGTTTCAGCTTTAGCATCATTCCTTCCAAAGAAATCCCAGGGCTGATCTCCTTCAGAATGGACTGGTTGGATCTCCTTGCAGTCCAAGGGACTCTCAAGAGTCTTCTCTAACACCACAGTTCAAAAGCATCAATTCTTCAGCGCTCAGCCTTCTTCACAGTCCAACTCTCACATCCATAAATGACCACAGGAAGAACCATAGCCTTGACTAGACAGACCTTAGTCGGCAAAGTAATGTCTCTGCTTTTGAATATACTATCTAGGTTGGTCATAAATTTTCTTCCAAGGAGTAAGCGTCTTTTAATTTCATGGCTGCAGTCACCATCTGCAGTGATATTGGAGTCTAAAAAAATAAAGTCTGACACTGTTTCCACTGTTTCCCCATCTATTTCCCATGAAGTGATGGGACCAGAGGCCATGATCTTCGTTTTCTGAATGTTGAGCTTTAGGCCAACGTTCTCGCTCTCCTCTTTCACTTTCATCAAGAGGCTTTTTAGCTCCTCTTCACTTTCTGCCATAAGGGTGGTGTCATCTGCATATCTGAGGTTATTGGTATTTCTCCCGGCAATCTTGATTCCAGCTTGTGTTTCTTCCAGTCCAGCGTTTCTCATGATGTACTCTGCACAGAAGTTAAATAAGCAGGGTGACAATACACAGCCTTGACGTATTCCTTTTCCTATTTGGAACCAGTCTGTTGTTCCATGTCCAGTTCTAACTGTTCCTTCCTGACCTGCATACAGATTTCTCAAGAGGCAGGTTAGGTGGTCTGGTATTCCCATCTCTTTCAGAATTTTCCACACTTTATTGTGATCCACACAATCAAAGGCTTTGGCATAGTCAATAAAGCAGAAACAGATGTTTTTCTGGAACTCTCTTGCTTTTTCCATGATCCAGCGGATGTTGGCAATTTGATCTCTGGTTCCTCTGCCTTTTCTAAAACCAGCTTGAACATCAGGGAGTTCATGGTTCACATATTGCTGAAGCCTGCCTTGGAGAATTTTGAGCATTACTTTACTAGCATGTGAGATGAGTGCAATTGTGCAGTAGTTTGAGCATTCTTTGGCATTGCCTTTCTTTGGGATTGGAATGAGAACTGACCTTTTCCAGTCCTGTGGCCACTGCTGAGTTTTCCAAATTTGCTCGCATATTGAGTGCAGCACTTTCATAGCATCATCTTTTAGGATTTGAAATAGCTCAACTGAAATTCCATCACCTCCACTAGCTTTGTTCACGCCCACTTGACTTCACATTCCAAGATGTCTGGCTCTAGATTAGTGATCACATTATCATGATTATCTGGGTCGTGAAGATCTTTTTTGTACAGTTCTTCGTGGTCCACTGGAGAAGGGAATGGCAAGCCACTTCAGTATTCTTGCCTTGAGAACCCCATGAACAGTATGAAAAGGCTTTTTGATAGGATACCAAAAGAGGAACTCCCCGGGTCACTAGGTGCCCAATATGCTACTGGAGATCAGTGGTGAAATAACTCCAGAAAGAATGAAGGGATGAAGCCAAAGCAAAAACAATACCCAGTTGTGGATGTGACTGGTGATAGAAGCAAGAGCCGATGCTGTAAAGAGCAATATTGCATAGGAACCTGGAATGTCAGGTCCATGAATTAAGGCAAATTGGAAATGGTCAAACAAGAGACGGCAAGGGTGAACGTCGACATTCTAGGAATCAGCGAACTAAAATGGACTGGAATGGGTGAATTTAGCTCACTTGACCATTATATCTACTACCACGGGCAGGAATCCCTCAGAAGAAATGGAGTAGCCATCATGGTCAACAAAACAGTCCGAAATGCAGTACTTGGATTCAATCTCAAAAATGACAGAATGATCTCCGTTCGTCTCCAAGGCAAATCATTCAATATCACAGTTATCCAAGTCTATGCCCCAACCAGTAATGCTGAAGAAACTGAAGTTGAACGATTTTATGAAGACCTACAAGACCTTTTAGAACTAACACCCAAAAGAGATGTCCTTTTCATTATAAGGGACTGGAATGCAAAAGTAGGAAGTCAAGAAATACCTGGAGTAACAGGCAAATTTGGCCTTGGAGTAAAAAAATGAAGCAAGGCAAAGACTAATAGAGTTTTGCCAAGAAAATGCACTGGTCATAGCAAACACCCTCTTCCAACAACACAAGAGAAGACTCTACGCATGGACATCACCAGATGGTCATCACCGAAATCAGATTGATTATATTCTTTGCAGCCAAAGATGGAGAAACTCTGTACAGCCAACAAAAACAAGACCAGGAGCTGACTGTGGCTCAGTTCATGAACTCTTTATTGCAAAATTCAGACTTAAATTGAAGAAAGTAGGGAAAACCGCTAGACCATTCAGGTATGACCTAAATCAAATCCTTTATGATTATACAGTGGAAGTGAGAAATAGATTTAAGGGCCTAGATTGATAGAGTGCCTGATGAACTATGGACAGAGGTTCATGACATTGTACAGGCGACAGGGATCAAGACCATCCCCATGGAAAAGAAATGAAAAAAAAAAAAAAAGCCATATACTTAAGACTTTTTAAATCTCCTCCCCCCCCCATCATTGTCAGCCTCCTCACAAGTGACTAGAGCATCTTCTCTATCCCCAGAAGACTTCTCTGTCCCTCAGAGTGTCTCTGTGTCTAAATAAAGCCTGAGTTTGTTAACCTCTTGTTTGCATAACAGAACCAAATACTCCAGGAGAAAAGCAATTGTAAATTATCAGCACATTTCTGATGTCTCCCCTGCCTGGAATATTATTCCCCCTAATTCCTGTTGCTTTCACACCTCTCTTAAAACTTTTAATATTTTATTTATATTTTTAATCCAGTGTTTCTAGTTGTTTTCAGTGGCATTTTTCATCCGAAACAAACTACTTCAGCCTATCCAGTGCTTTCTCGGTCCTATCATTTTTCTTATCAAAACAGATAGATAGATGATTCCAGATTTTTGTAGATATATTAATAACTTTACTTATAAAGTAATTTCTCAAACATGTTTTGAATTGTATACTATGTACCAAGGATTGTGTTAGAACTGAGAATGCATCTATATTTTCAGTTTTCAAACTAATCACTTTCAAAATGGTGCTGATCTTTTTGCCAATAAAAGCACCCAAATTCCCCATTTTTATCAGTATTTTCAGTGATTAATATACTTCTCTCCAGTATTTGAAAATTTAATTTAATTTATCTGGGCCAGTAATTATTTGTTCAGCTCATTCTATGAGCCTGGCACTTTGCTCCTCACTTGTGATTCATCACAAAATAGACTCTATTCTCTTAACAGAAACATTGATTATCTTGAGTTGTATTTTAATAACCTTTAAGTTTGACCTGGATTTTTAGATTCAAATTTTCTCAACACAGGACAGCTCAGCAATACCCTCAATATTTTGCTGATCCTCGTTTCTGCTAAAGCCTCAGTCAATTCTACCTTTTGTGAAGACATCTTGACTGCTAAATTTCTTATCCCACTAGCCTTAACCATGCCAGACATCATAAGCCTTTCCACTACCTGTCTAGAGCTATCCAAAATTAGGCTCCTTCATCTGTTCTGGTTTCTCATACTTCATTATTTTCTTTCATTCTCTAGATATCTTTTGTTAAATTCATTATTTCTTACCTGAAGTCGTTTCTGTGCCCACTTAGTTAACCCATTTGATGTTTCTTATGAGATATTTTCGGTCATTTATGAGTATTTCAGAATATGGATTTTATATATAAATGGATTGTCTATAGAAATGTTCTCTACTACAAAAAAGAGTTGCAAACATTAAAATAAACTTATGATTGGGCAAGGACTATATTCACAGATCTTATTTCTAACATAAATACCAGAGTTCAAAAAGAAATATCTGCAATTTATTGATCATTCAAAATGTACCACTTTAACTTGACTCATCAGAAATAATTTCTACTTATCTGCTAGGGAATCATCAGTATGCTTTTCTCTGCTTCTGTTTGTCCTTTGAATATAGATTTGATTTTTAGAAATATACCAAAAGAATTTAGAATATGCTAATCAAGGAAATCCAATCTCTTTATCTTTTCATATGCATTTATGAGTCTAGTGAAACCTGAGTCATTAGTAAATATCAGGGAATGCACTAGGCAAGATGAAAACAGTACCTTCCTGTCTTCTAGGTGCTTACTATATGTTTTAAGAAAGAAAAAAGAAAGTGTTAGTCACTCAGTTGTGTCCAACTATTTGAGATCCCATGGACTGCAGACTGCCAGGATCCTCTGTGCATGGGATTCTCCAGCAAGAATACTGGAGTGGGTTGCCATTTCTTCTCCAGGGGATCTCCCAAACCCAGGGACCGAACCCAGTATCCTGCATTGCAGGCAGATTCTTTATTGTCTGAGCCACTATGGGGGCTATATTGAAGAAAAACTCACTAAAATCATGTGTTTTCAAAGACACACATGGATGACTTGGCAAACATGTAGGACAAGCACTAAACAGCTTGTAGGGATGACCCAGGAAGTCCTCAGAATAGGGTCTTAGATGAAGCTAAGTCTGGGGTATTAGTCAGGGTTCTCTAGAGAAGCAGAACCAGTAGGACAGATAGCTATTGCTGTTGTTCAGTTGCCCAGCCATGTCTGACTCTTTGTGACCCCATGGACTGCAGCACACCAGCCCTCCCTATCTCTTACCATCTCCCAGAGTTTTCCCAAGTTCAGGTTCACTGCATCAGTGATGTCATCCAGTCATCTCATCCTCACTCTATCCAGTGTCTCTAGCACTGGGAGAAAGTGAAAGTACACCCAACTAAATGCAGAGTTCCAGAGAATAGCAAGGAGAGACAAGAAGGCCTTCTTCAGGAAACAATGCAAAGACTTAAAGGAAAACAACAGAAGGGAAGAGACTAAATATCTCTTTAGGGAAACTGGAAATATCAAGGGAATATTTCGCCAAAGGATGGGCACAATAAGGACAGAAACAGTAGAGTCCTAGTAGAAGCAGAAGAGATCAAGAAGAGATGGAAAGAAAACACAGAAGACCTGTACAAAAAAGATCTTAATGACCCGGATAACCACGATGGTGTGATCAGACACCCAGAGTCAGACATTCTAGAGTGTGAAGTCAAGTGGGTTCAGGAGCCACTGCTGTCAATAAAGCTAGTGGATATGATGGAATTCCAGTAGGGCTGTTTAAAATCTTAAAAAATGATGCTATCAAAGGGCTGCACTCAATAAGTCAGCAAATCTGGATAACTCAACACTGGCTACCGACTGGAAAAGGTCAATCCTCATTCCAGTTCCAAAGAAGGGCAGTACTAAAGAAGGTTCAAACCACCAGACAATCATACTCATCATCCATGCTAGTAAGGTCATGCTCAAAATCCTGCCTGCTAGGCTTCAGCATTATGTGAACCAAGAAATTTTAGACATCCAAGCTGGGTTTAGAAAAGGCAGAGGAACCAAAGATCAAATTGCTAACATTTGCTGAACCATAGAAAAAGCAAGGGAATTAGAGAAAAACATCTACCTCTGTTTCCTTGACTACACTAAAGCCTTTGACTATGTGGATCATAACAAACCGTGGAAAACTCTTAAAGAGATGGGAATACCAGGCGATCTTACCTGTTTCCTGAGAAACCTATATGCAGGTCAAGAAGCAACAGTTAGAACCTTGTATGGAACAACTGACTGGTTCAGGATTGAGAAAGGAGTACAACAAGGCTGTTTGTTATCACCCTGTTTACTTAACTTATATGCTGAGCACATTATGAGAAATGCCAGACTGGATGAGTTACAAGCTGGAATCAAGACAGGCAGGAAAAACATCAACAACCTCAGATATGTGGATTATACCACTCCAATGGCAGAAAGTGAAGATGAACTAAAGAACCTCTTGATGAGGGTGGAGGAGGAGAGTGAAAAAGCTGGCTTAAAATTAAACATTAGAAAGATTAAGATCAAGGCATCTGGCTCCATCCTTTTAGAAGCGGAAGGGGAGAAGGTGGAAGATTTCCTCTTCTTGGACTCTAAAATCACTGCAGATGGTGACTGCAGCCATGAAATTAGATGTCTGCTCTTGGCAGGAAAGCTATAATAAACTTAGATAGCATATTAAAAAGCAGAGGTATCACTTTGCCAACAAAGTTCCATATAGTCAAGGCTATGGTCATTCCAGTGGTCAGGTACAGTTGTGAGAGCTGGACCGTTAAAGAAGGCAGAGCACTGAAGAATTGATGCCTTCTAACTGTGATCCTCAAGAAGATGCTTGAGAGTCCCTTGGACAACAAGAAGACCAAATCAATCTTAAAGGGAATCAATACTAGATACTCATTGGAAGGACTGATGCTGAAGCTGAAGCTTCAATATTTTGTCACGTGATATGAACAGCTGACTCACTGGGACAGTCCCTGATGCTGGGAAAGACTGAGGGCAGAAGGAAAGAGAGCATCAGATAGCTATTACATTATTGAAACTTATTAAAAGGAATTGGTCATGTGATAATGGAAGCTGAGAAACCCTAAGATCTTCAGGCAGCAAACTGGAGATCCAAAAGGTCTGATGATAAAGTTCCAGCCTGAGGAGAAGATTCATGTCCCAGCTCAGATTATCCAAGTCACATCCTGTCTCTTATCTAGGTCTAGCTCTGCATAATGGATGAAAAGGGTGCTGTGTAATATTTGTTGGTTGCTATGCAGATAGTGTGGGGCATTTATAATTATAAAATAGCTGTTTCCCTTCATGAGTTTTATTCTAATTAGAAACATGTATTATAAACTTCAAAAAAACAGAACTTAAACAACAGGTATGGTTAATGAAAGATAAGATGTAAACAGAGAAGAAACGATAGATGACAAAAATGATTTAGACAAATAAGTATCATAGCTAGGCAGCTTTCTGCTAAGTTAGTCAGAGAAAGAGTAGTTTTTGAAAGTTTAAGAGGGGAAATGGTTCTTCAGGAAATAAGTACAGTGGCAATTTGCCAACAATAAAATGAGCTGTATAAATATGTTCTCTGAAGGCTCATGGTATCTTCCGGACTCTGGGGAACCAACAAGTTTAGTTATAGTTGTAGGTGTTTAGGGATGTTAGAAAGCAGAAATGAGTTTTCAAAAACCAGGCATCAAGATTTCTCAGCAATGGAGTGGTGTGATCTCTAGAAGATTCTGTCTCCTAGTGATTGGAATCCATCTACAGAGAATTTCTAAGTGTGTAGGGAGCAGGACTAGAGAAAGAATCTGCAACTATGGCCAGTGGCCATATCCAGCCCATGGCTGGTTTTTGTAAATAAAGTTTTATTGGAACCCTGCCACATTCATTCACTAATGTATTGCCTTGGCTGCTTTCATGCTACAGTGGCAGAGTTGAGTGCAACAGAGACCATATGGCTCACAAAGCCTAAAATATTTACCTTCTGGACCTCTGAAATAAAAGTTTTCCAAGGCCTGGACTAAAGAGAAGATATCCAGTTTGAATACAGATTGTTAAATATGTGAATGGATAAATATATGAGCATATAAAAGATAGACAGGAAATAGCATAAGTGCATAATTACTGAAAACATTCTGAATCTTAGTCCGGTTAAACTGAGGTTCTTTGATAAGAACTTACACTAGCAAAATTAGATCATGTATTTATTAGTAACTATTGCCCAGTACAGACCTGAGTCCTTATGAAAATATATACAATAAATGTAATACACAGTTCTTTCCTTGGAGGAGCTTCAGTTCAAATAAGAAACAGAAAGAGAGCAGTATGTAACTGCTCTCTAAAATATAATAAAGCGCTGAATATGGTTCAGTTAAGTTGAAGTTCTGCAAAATTATGCAACTCAGACTCTGATCATCGAAAGAAAACAAAAATAGGAAGTCAGGAAAACTAATTACTTGAAAATTGTTCAGCCTCTGTTCCAACGTGGATATCATGTGCAGTGTAACCTAAAATGCTTGCTTGGACCTAATAGTATAGTTTGAATTGCTTTTAAACAGAGTAGCAAAGTCTAAATAACTTGAGAAAACTGCTCCAGGTGGGATATTTTGTTTCTAAGTTCATATCATCAACATTTCTTAGTCTTTTATGTGTTTTCCTGGCAGATCCACAAGGGAACATGGCTTCTAGATACAGTAGTTTGCAAGCCCAGATTGTTTAGTGCTTTGTTTAATGCTTCTTTTTAATAAGTCCAATTTCTTCCTGTTCTGGCTTTTTGTGTAATCATTATGAGTAATGGATAAAATTATGAACTTCATTCAGAAATTGCCATAAATTTTCAACTCTTGTATTTTCCTTAAATGAATTTTGCTTTACTTCCTCTATCTTGTAGTTGGTCACTAAAGGGACTTTATGAATACATTTTTAAATTATAAATGGAGTTCATAGAACTCTATAAAAATTACCTCATAAATGTTTAGATAATTAACTCTGGCTTAAAGAGTGTGCTATAAATTGCCTTGCTTTACTATGCAGTACATTTATCCAATTCTTTTCTTAAAATGGATTTTTACTACATAGACTGTGTTGCTTGAGTCATTATGTTCATTTGCTTGAATGTTACATCAGCACTGGCAAAACCACTGACTATAAGGAGAGTGAGAACTAGATATAGGTATTGATTAATCAGCAATTATTATTATTATTCAGAAAGATATTATATGAGAGTTTCAATTTACATTATACACCACGGGTTTAAAAATCAAAGTTAAAAATATGCTGTGTTTTTCAATGATGTGTGTTTTATGAGTATAAAAGTAATGAATGCTTATTATAGAAAATTTGGAAAATTTTTAAATTTGTAAAGAAAAATACTAGACTATCATCATCCATAACACGAGCATTCATAATAACCACCATTGACATTAAAATGAATTGTTATTTTTCTTATTAAAACATAAAGTTAAAGCCATATCTAGAAATATATAGAGATATAAATATATTTTATTTTATAAAACTTGAAATATATTTTGCACCTAATTTTATCTTGATTTTTCACTTAGTTTTTGCCATCTTTGGTAATGTAATTTTTAATGATTGCATAAAACTTCCTAGTTTGAATAAAGCATGCTTTAAGGTATTCCAGTTTTCCCCAACTATCCTTAATGTTGAAAGCAACATTTACTATAAAAAAGTCTGAATGTCCCTTATCATCATCTAGTATGTTTATCCATGTTTTCTTTTTTATGGGTCTCTGTTAAACAACTTTATTGAGATAAATAGCATAAAATTTAGCATAAAATTCACCCTTTTAGAGTATAAAATTCATTTATTATTAGTACATTCACAAAGCTGTACAATCATCACCTCTAATTTCAGATCATTTTAATCACCTCTTCAAAATTCCTATACCCGTTAGTCATCACTCCTCAACTCCTCTCATGCCAGCATCGAGAAAGCGCTAATCTACATTCTGTTTCTATGAATCTGACTTCATCAGTGAAGCTCTAGTGTAGTAATGGCTTTACAGCTGAAAGAACTGCAGGTCTCCAATCCTAAAACAAGAGAGTCTCTAGAAAAATCAAAGTCAAGAAAAGAGACAAAAGCAATGATGCTAGAGAAAATTTTCAAATCCAAAACCAAAGTACAGCAAATAGTATATACAGTCTAATTCCTAGCCAGATAAACATAAAACCTCATACCAAAGGCTTATCTACATCAGTTTCTTTCACTCAACTCATTATGTCTGGCTTAGAACAAAATGTTCAATGCATGCTTAAAGGCAAAAAATAAATAAATAAATAAATAAAGTCATAAAATACAAAACAAGCATCAGATTCAGATACAGTAGGTATTTTGGAATTATCAGACCAGGAATTTTAGAATAACTATGCTTAACACACCAAGAAAGCTAACGGAAAAAGTGGACAACATGCAAAAAGAGATGTGTGATGTAAGCAGAAAGATGGAAACTAAAAGATTCAAAAGAAAATGATGCAAATAAAAAGCACTGCAACAAAAATGAATACCTTTGATGGACTCACTAGTAAACTGTACATGTTTAAGGTAAGAATCAGTGACCTTAAAGATATATTGATAGGTAATTCAACACCCTTAAAGTGTGGGACAACTATAAAAGTCCTAATATAAGCATAATGGGAACAGCAAATGGAGAAGAGAAAGGGGAACAGAAATATTTTAAATATTTTAAATAAAAAATGGCTGAGAATGCTTCAAAATTAATGACAGGCATGAAAGCACAGATCCGAGAAGTTCAGAAAACACCAAGCAGAAAAAATAACCAAATTTTTACATCTAGGTATATCATCATATGCTATGTAGGAAATTAAAGACAAAGAGAAATCTTGAAAAAAGTGAAAGGAGGGGAAAACATTACCAAGAATAAGAATCATATCTTTTTTTTAGAAACCATGCAAGCAAGAGGAGAGTAGATGGAAATATTTAAAATCTTAAAGGTGAAAATTTTCCAACCTAGAAATTATTATTCCAACCTAGAAATCCAAAGAAATTATTCTTCAGAAATGAAGGAGAAATAAATTATAATTTATCAGGCAAACAGTAATTGAGGAAATTTGTCATTAGTATAGCTGCCTTGAAAGAAAGGTTTTTTCCCAGAGAGAAGGAAAATGATATAGATAAGAAATTCAAAACTACATAAAGAAAGAGCATCACAGAAAGAATAAATGAAGATAAAATTAATCTTCGATAGCACTTACTCTTATTTGATCTAATTAATATGGTTTGATCAAAATAATAATAGCAACAATTTAGTGATTTATTATAACTATGGATAAATGAAAGGACAGTAATATAACAAAGAATGAAAGGAAGGAAATGGGAACAGCAGCACCGCTCATGAAGTGGCATACTGTTAGTTCAAAGTGGATTAGATTAGTTACAAATGTATATGGAAAACTCAAAAGCAACAATTCAAAGAAGTCTTAAAAGGAAGCACAACTTATTTGATAATAGAAGAGAGAAAATGGAATTATATAAAATAATTAAAACCAGAGATGATGGGGAAAAAAAGCGTGAAAGACAAAAGAAAAACAGGACAATGAATAGAAAACAATTTGAAATACGGTAGATATTAATTCAATTATATAAATTGTCTAAATATGCCAATTAAAAGATAGAGATTTTCAGAGTGGATAAAAACAGGACTAACTTATGTTGTCTACAAGAAACTTACTTTAAATATAAAGACAAAGAAAGATTATAAGTAGAGCAATAGAGAAAGATAGATCAACATTAATCAAAAGAAAGCTGGATCAATGCTAATCAAAAGAAAGCTGGAATCACTATAATATTTTTGACAATGTAGAATTTAGAAAAGGGAAAATTATCTCTGATAAAGAGGTCAGTTCTCCAAGAAGACATCATGATCCTTAATAAGTAAGCACCTAAGAAGAGAATATCAAAATACATGAGGCAAAAGCTTATAGAAGTGAGAAGAGAAATAGTCAGATTCACTTATATAGTTGGAGACTTTGACACTATTCAATCAGTAATTGACAAATCTAGCAGGCAGAAAATCAGTAAGGATTTAGTTGAATGGAACAGCATCACCAATCAGCTGGATCTAAATGACAGTTATAGAATTGTTGTTGTTCAGTTGCTGAGTCATGTCTGACTCTTTTCAACCCCATGGACTGAACTTCCCTGTTCTTCACCATCTCCCAGAGGTTGTTCAAACTAATGTCCATTGAGTCAATGATGCCATCCAACCATTTCATCCTTTGTCATCCCCTTCTCCTCCTGCCTTCAATCTTTCCCAGCATCAGGGTCTTTTCTAATGAGTCAGCACTTTCCATCAAGTGGCCAAAGTACTGGAGCTTCAGTTTCAGCATCAGTCTTTCCAATGAATACTCAGGATACTCCATCCAATAATAGTAGAATACACATTCTTCTCAAGTTCATAATGAGCATTTACTAAGATAGACTATATTCAAGGCCATAAAGCACATCTTGACAAATTTCAAAGACTAGAAATCATACAATATTTACTTTCAGACCAGAATGAAATTAAGGTAGAAATCAATAGCAAAAAGATAGCTGGAAGATCCCCAAATATTATGAGATTAAATATCACACTTCTGAGTGATACATGGAGAAACGAAGGCTGAAACGAAATATTTTTAGGCAAATAAATAGTAAAATATTTTTAGATAGCATATTTAAAAGCAGAGGCATTACTTTGCCAAAAAAGGTCCGTCTAGTCAAGGCTATGGTTTTTCCTGTGGTCATGTATGGATGTGAGAGTTGGACTGTGAAGAAAGCTGAGCGCCAAAGAATTGATGCTTTTGAACTGTGGTGTTGGAGAAGACTCTTGAGAGTCCCTTGGACTGCAAGGAGATCCAACCAGTCCATTCTGAAGTAGATAACCCTGGGATTTCTTTGGAAGGAATGATGCTAAAGCTGAAGCTCCAGTACTTTGGCCACCTCATGCGAAGAGTTGACTCCTTGGAAAAGACTCTGATGCTGGGAGGGATTGGGGGCAGGAGGAGAAGGGGACGGCCGAGGATGAGATGGCTGGATGGCATCACGGACTCGATGGACGTGAGTCTGAGTGAACTCTGGGAGTTGGTGATGGACAGGGAGGCCTGGCATGCTGCGATTCATTGGGTTGCAAGGAGTCAGACACGACTGAGCGACTGAAATGAACTGAACTGAACTGAGGTAATATTTTTAAATGTTAAAATATTTTTCAGGTAAATAAAAAACTCTATCAAATTTTGTGAAAGTGAGAATTATAGCATCTATCTTAATAAGCTAGGGTAAAAGAGTAAATTAAAACAAAGTAAACAGAAGAAAATAAATAGTTAAAATTGACAGGAATCAATGAAATTGAAGAAAGGAAATCAATTATAGAAAATTAATGAAACCAAAAGCTAGTTTTTCTTAAAGAAAACTGATAAAATCATAGCCAAGCTAACCAAGGAAAAGAGAAGACAAATTGCAAATATCAGAAACTATAAAGGTGTCATTATTACCGATCCCATGGATGTTAAAATTCTGTGTGTGTTAATCACTGAGTTATGTCCAATTCTTTGTGACCCCATGGACTGTAGCCCTCCAGGCTCCTCTGTCTGTGGAATTCTTCAGGCAAGAATACTGGATTGGTTAACCATACGCTTCTCTAGGGGATCCTCCCTGACCCAGGGAATCTTCCCTGACCCAGGGATTGAACTCAGGTCTCCTGCACTGCAGGAAGATTCTTTTACCATCTGAGCCACCAGGGAAGCCCTTTAAAAAGAATGTTACCAATAACTTCATGGCTATAAATTTGAAAACCTAAATGAAATATACCAATTCCCTGACAGACACAATTTATCAAAATTTGCACAAAGAAAAAATAGGTAATCTGAATAAGTCTATATCTTTTAATAGAAGTGAATCAATAGTTAGTAACCTTGACAAAGAAAGCATCATGCACAGATTAGTTCACTGGTGAATTTGACCAAATGTTAGTGGGATAATGACACCAATTCTGTACAATCTGTTCCAGAAAATAGAAGCAGAGGAAATATTTCCTAAATCATTCTGAGACCAATATCGTCCTAATACCAAAATCAAATGAAGACATTAAAAGAAAGGAAGACTACAGATGCATATGCCTTATGAATATGGACATAAAAAATCCTTAAGAAAATATTAGCAAATTGAATTCAACAGTGTGTAAAAGTAATTACACACCAGGACCAAATGGGGTATACGCTATGCATACAAAACTGATACAACAATCAAAATAACTTAATGTAATCCTCCACACCAACATTCTAAGGAACAAAAATCATGCCATCCTATTGGCAGAAGCATAAAAAGCATTTGACATAATTCAACACTCATTCAGGATTTTTTAAAAAAAAACTCAGCAAACTAAGAATACAGGAAATTTTTCTCAACTTGACAAAGATTATCTATGAGAAACCAACATACAGTTACCATCATACTTAATGATGAAAAATGAGATACCTCACCCTAAGATTGAGGCAAGGATTTCCCCTCTAACTACTTCTATTTAACATCACACTGAAAGTCCTAGCCAAGGTAACGTGACAAAAAAAGTATACAGACTGGGATGGAAGAAATAAAACCATGTTCCCAGATGCCATGACCATGTATGTAGAAAATCTCAAAGGACTGACAAAAAATAATCTCCTGTAACTAACAAGCAATTATAGAAAGTTTGCAAAACGCATGGTTATTTCCATAGTTAGAATACATATTCACTTAAAATATACTAAATGATTCTGTATTCCAGAATATGTCCTGGGGATAGGAAGGCAACTAGGACACAGTTGGTACCTTCAAGGAGTTTGACATAGTTATCAGACTCTAAGTGGCAAACAAATATCTTGAGAAACATTCTTAAAAAACAAGGTATCCAGACCCCATGACTAGCAACTCTGAGTTTATAGGGCCAATTCAGACAGTCCTCAGGTTTTATAAGTACACCTATATGGCACCCCAAGACCTTCTTCTAGAAACACTGGTCTCAGGCCTTCTAGAAAAACTGCATTCTCAGTTGTGTCTGACTCTTTGTGAAGGCATGGGCTGTAGCAGTTCAGGGTCCTTCTATTCATAGGCTTATCCCAGCAAGAATATTAGAGTGGGTTGCCATTTCCCCCTCCATAAAATCTTCCCAACCCAGGGACTGAACTTGTATTTCCTGCAGCTCCTGCACTGAAGGGTGGATTCTTTACCACTGAGCCACCTAGGAAGCCTGATCTCAGGATAGGTGGTATGGAAGCTAGAAACAAGATAGAAGGCATGCAGTAGGTGAGAACTATGACACAGACATGACCTCAGAGTTGTATAAAATTGACACTTTATTCTAGGTGGGTGGCTTCCCACAGTACAATTTGAATAGATTAAAATTTCATTCATAACCCTGAAGTTGGGTAACTGAGTCATACTGAGCATATTTTTTGCATAGGGTGCTGTGAGGATACAGAGGGCAACTAGTAGCAGGGAAGAGAAGGCTTCCCAAAAGACCTAAGAAATTATCTATCCAAAAAAAGAAAAGAGGAAGGCTATTCCAAAAGAAAGCACCACCTATAAAGGCTCAAAAGAAAAAATACAGGATCTTACAGGGAGCTAATAATTCATTATGGAGAAAAAATACTGAAATGAAACCCAAAGTTGGTCAGGAAATAATTATGAATTGTCTTGTATATGGTATATTAAGGAGTTTTGGCTTCATAGTGAGTTCAAGGTGGGTCAAAAAATGATTTTTAAGCAGAAGCATGAGTCTCAGATTTCTGCCTTAAAGGGGTTACCATTTGGAAAACAGATTAGCAAGACATAACTTGGGACTTCTGCAACTGTAGCATGATGGGTTTCTGAAGCCTGCCTAAATAATTGTAGGAAAAACAGTTTCTAATTTGAATGCCACTTAAAATTTCTTATCCAGCAATTTATAACTTTACTCCCCATGTCATTCCTTCAGTGATTCCTGAAAGGTAGAATCTATCATTATTTTTGTCACTTGAGACTTCCTGAGATTTTGATATTTACTAATTTCACTCCCTCTAATGATCATGTGTATTACTCATTAGGATAACATAATACTTGTTAATAGTCAGCAATAAATGAGGTGATGTATTTGTCTGCGTGTGTGCATGCTGCCTCTTCACTCGTGTCCAACTCTGCGATCCTATGGACTGTAGCCCGCCAGGCTCCTCTGTCTATGGAATTCTCCAGGCAAGAATACTGGAGTCGATCGCCATGCCTTCCTCCAAGAGATCTTCCCAACCCAGAGACTGAACTCATATCTCTTATGCCTCCTGCATTGGCACATGGGTCCTTTACCACTAGCACCACCTGGGAAACCCAATGCATTTGGCTCCATATAATAAAAAACTGTCATCACGATCACTTCCTAAGTGGTCCATATGCTTAGGGCACCTCGTGGAGAATGCAAAACTCCAGAAGAAAAGGCTACTTCCTTGCAGAATTAAGCATAATCAAAAACTTAGGACAAATACTAAATAAAGATAATTCTTGATATTATATATCAAATGGGTGAGTGATAATGGCAACAAGTTCTTTAGAAGCTTCCACATGTAGACTAAGGACTGGAGAAAAGGCTGCTGCTTGGGAGAGGTCATCTCCCCAAGACCTTGAAAGGAAGACAAATGAAGAAGAAAAAGGGTAATAGCAAGAAGAGGCAGTCTGACAGGGAAGACTAGCGACACCTTTAAAGTTGTTTCTATTCAAAACTGCTGAATATACTGCTTTACACTGTTTTCTTTCTCATTCCCCATTACCCTCTTACAGATGCTGTGTTTGAAAGAATCTGTGTGTGTGTGTGTGTGTGTGTGTGTGTGTGTGTGATGTGAGATCCATCAGTTGTTTTAACATGAGGCAGCTGAACTGGAGAGGAAACAAAGATGCAACAAAGATGCAACAAAAATTCAACAAGATTTGTTCTTTCTGAGCACTTTTCTTTTTAAAACTCATTTTTGTTTCCGAAAGCTTAGAACATAGAGCCTAGTGCATGGCAGATGTTTAACAGAACGCCCTTTGAATAAATGAATAAAGCCAAGAGTTATTTACAAGACGTTTCATAATGAAAATTACTATAAACTTAAAACCAAATTTCAAGTATATAAGGAAATATCTGTGAATAAGAACATATTGCCTTAAAAGCTTCTTTAAATACAAATAATATTCAAGAGAAAGTGAAAGTGTCAGTCGCCTAGCAGCGTCCAGCTCTTTGTGATCCTATGGACTGTAGTCTACCAGGTTCCTCTGTCCATGGAATTTTCCAGGCCAGAATACTGAAGTGGGTTGCCCCTTCCCTTCTCCAGGGGTTCTTCCCAACCCAGGAATTGAACCCAGGTCTGCTGCTTTGCAGACAGATTCTTCACCATCTGAGCCACTGTGCTTAGTTGCTCAGTCATGTCCAATTCTTTGTTACCCTCTGGACTGTAGCCCACCAGGCTCCTCTGTTCACGGGGATTCTCCAGGCAAGGATACTGGAGGAGGTTGCCATGCTCTCCTTCAGATCTGAGCCACTTCAGTTCACTTGAGTTCAGTCTCTCAGTTGTGTCCGACTCTTTGCGACCCCACGAATCGCAGCCCGCCAGGCCTCCCTGTTCATCACCAACTCCTGGAGTTCACTCAGACTCACGTCCATCGAGTCTGTGATGCCATCCAGCCATCTCATCCTCGGCCGTCCCCTTCTCCTCCTGCCCCCAATCCCTCCCAGCATCAGAGTCTTTTCCAAGGAGTCAACTCTTCTCATGAGGTGGCCAAAGTACTGGAGTTTCAGCTTTAGCTTCATTCCTTCCAAAGAAATCCCAGAGCTGATCTCCTTCAGAATGGACTGGTTGGATCTCCTTGCAGTCCATGGGACTCTCAAGAGTCTTCTCCAACACCACAGTTTAAAAGCATCAATTCTTCGGCGCTCAGCCTTCTTCACAGTCCAACTCTCACATCCATACATGACCACAGGAAAAACCATAGCCTTGACTAGACGGAAGTTAGTCGGCAAAGTAATGTCTCTGCTTTTGAATATGCTACCTAGGTTGGTCATAACTTTTCTTCCAAGGAGTAAGCGTCTTTTAATTTCATGGCTGCAGTCACCATCTGGAGTGATTTTGGAGCCCCCCAAAATAAAGTCTGACACTGTTTCCACTGTTTCCCCATCTATTTCCCATGAAGTGATGGGACAGGATGCCATGATCTTCGTTTTCTGAATGTTGAGCTTTAGGCCAACTTTTTCGCTCTCCTCTTTCACTTTCATCAAGAGGCTTTTTAGCTCCTCTTCACTTTCTGCCATAAGGGTGGTGTCATCTGCATATCTGAGGTTATTGGTATTTCTCCCGGCAATCTTGATTCCAGCTTGTGCTTCTTCCAGTGCAGCATTTCTCATGATGTACTCTGCACATAAGTTAAATAAGCAGGGTGATAATATACAGCCTTGACGTACTCCTTTTCCTATTTGGAACCAGTCTGTTGTTCCATGTCCAGTTCTAACTGTTGCTTCCTGACCTGCATACAGGTTTCTCAAGAGGCAGGTCAGGTGGTCTGGTATTCCCATCTCTTTCAGAATTTTCCACAGTTTACTGTGATCCACAGAGTCAAAGGCTTTGGCATAGTCAATAATGCAGAAATAGATGTTTTTCTGGAACTCTCTTACTTTTTCCATGATCCAGCAGATGTTGGCAATTTGATCTCTGGTTCCTCCGTCTTTTCTAAAACCAGCTTGAACGTCAGGGAGTTCACGGTTCACGTATTGCTGAAGCCTGGCTTGGAGAATTTTGAGCATTACTTTACTAGCATGTGAGATGAGTGCAATTGTGAGGTAGTTTGAGCATTCTTTTGCATTGCCTTTCTTTGGAATTGGAATGAAAACTGACCTTTTCCAGTCCTGTGGCCACTGCTGAGTTTTCCAGATTTGCTGGCATATTGAGTGCAGCACTTTCACAGCATCATCTTTCAGGATTTGAAACAGCTCAATTGGAATTCCATCACCTCCACTAGCTTTGTTTGTAGTGATGCTTTCTAAGGCCCACTTAGGGAAGCCCTAATGTTCAAGAGAGCATTGAAGAATTATTCCATTATTTTTAAGAGAGACTCCAAATTATTTTGCTATTCCCTTTAAGATTGGATATTTTTTAAACCCAGATAATCTTTTTTAAAAATTAAAAAGTTATAGCAAAACTAACCAAGAGAAAAATGATCAGAGATGTGTATCAACAAGCAAATAACCATGCAAACAAGAGTTACTAAAGCCTTATTTGAAAGCCGAACTCATTGTTCTTGAACAAGCCAAATTCCCTTACACAGACCCAGTTCTTTTCATGAACTCATCCTCCTTCCTCTCCGCTTCCTGCCCCCGAAATAACTTAACTAGAAGCTGGCGCTTCATTGTAACCAGAATCCCAATTTGCACACACTGGAATGTACTGAAGTATTACAGGTCTTTCATCTTATTTAAGTACTGAGCTTGGGTTTATATAAATTCATAATTGCGATTCCACACTTCAAGAAAAACATAAACAAAATTAGAACTTCTGGACAGCAATGATAATAAATGTTCAAATGGTGCCCTACAGATAAATCATATAGATACAAGATTTCAAACATCAGCCAGTGTGTGGTTCCAAGTCCTTTGAAAAGAAAGAGTTTCTCTGTGACAAGCTGATGTTAACATTTTAATTAATGGGAAGAAGTACAATAAAAAACAATTATTCTCTATTAAATTTTTCTAAATTAAGTCACATTACACTTATGTTTAAACTATATTTTCCATTAATAAATTTACGTTAAGTTATAGATGTAGCTTTCACGGTGTTGATATTTATATCACTCACTAAAGTATTTTCTGAAAATGGCACTTTCTCTAAAGTGCAGACTGCTGTAAACTTTATGTTAACTGAAATACTTAAATACCACTTCAAGGTCATGAAGTGGATTCTCATAATAGAAAGTTCTTTTGTTAATTTTTACTTACAAATTTAGGAGCGCAAATTCCATATAGCGTTCTGGTTCATGCCCTGAGTACCCCAGTGGCAAGAAGGAACTCTTGCTTGATGTATCTTTATTGTTTCTCTGCCACTGTTATGGCTACTAAAAGGTCAGCCAGAGCTTATGGCACCAAAAGGTCATTTTTGTTATTCTAAAGAGAGAAGTTTTGACATATGATCTATTATGAAGAGAACAGAGACACTAACCGATGTACTGTAACCCTAATCAGCCACATCTTTTATTTCTTTAAAAGAAAGGAACGGGGGAATTCTTTTGCTTTGAATCCAAAAAAAGAAAAAGAAACCTTTTAAAAATATTCAAATATAAAAGGAGTGAGTTACATTCCCTGTGGCCCACTTAACTAAATTTATAATTTTGGTGAGAAGAAATTAGTCATCTAAATTACAGCATTTCAGCTCATCATTGCATTATTTCTTTAGCTTTTATCAATGATACATGTTTCTATTTTTATGAAAATCAGTTCTTAGCTTGAGGAAAGCATATTTCAAAATGACAGGCTTATTATGAAAGAAAAGTCAGTCAGTTATTTTTTTTTACAGCTATCTTCTCCATTCTAAGGCCAGGGACCATGCAAAGCTCTGAACCTGGATCCATGAGAAGCCACTTTAGTGGCCATAATAATGTTCTTTACAAACCACAAAGTGACACATCAGTAAGGTGAATCCTGAACTCTACAGTTACGTAATTGTTTTATATATAGATAATACATCTATATGGAGAGCTATATAGATAGATACATAGATATATACCTGAGAGAAAATTTCATGGGTTTATTTTATTGATGAATTAATGGTGTTACTACAATCTCTAAGCATCCCTGAGAAAACAGCCTTAATCTGGACTCTGAATAGACTTTATCATATAGGAAATCTGTGATAACTGGAAAAGTACAAAATTTATATTAGTGGGAACAAGTGTAGAATCTCTGTCAGATTTTCAAAAGGAACTATCACAGAATCCAAGTTAAGAAATATTAGCAGCTAAGCTGTGATATGGAGGCCAGAAATTCCTGGACCATCTAGTGTGCTCTCAAGGAATTTTTTTCTTTCATTCACAAAGAGCATATCTCCTTGAGTAATAAAAATAGCAAAATTTATACCATGATTATTTCAGGATAGACACTGTGCTGAGTGCTTAAATTTTGCTTCATAAATTATCTGTAAACATTTCTCATATTATCTTACAACAACTCTGGCAGTTAAGTATTATGATCACCCATATTTTAACTGAGAAAATTAGTGGTGAATTCTTACAGCAATACTTGAATAGGACATTTAGAACCTACTTTTCAAACACTTTAAGCAGATGAACTTTTTCTTCCAGATGAAAATTAACATAGGACCATAAGCAACAAATACATGAGAACATAATTTATATGTAAGCATTTTTCTTAAGTTTTAATATGTATAGTCAATCAATGAGAATATTAAGGTTATCTTCAACACAAAAATTTGCAAGTAGAGATTGTGGTGCTAGTGGTAAAGAAGCTATCTGCCAATGTAGGAGACATAAGAGATGGGAGTTCAATCCCTAGGTGGGGAAGATCTCCTGGAGGAGGGCATGGCAACCCACTCCAGGATTCTTGACTTTAGAATTCCATGGACAGAGGAGCCTGGTGGGTTACAGTCCATCAGATCACAAAGAGTCAGACATGACTAAAGTGACTTAGCATGCATGCACGGACTGCAGAGATTGCACATGTAACTAGGAACTGCTTATAGCAGCTTTAACATCTAATTACTGTGTTTTATTTTGGATTGCATCACATAAAAACAATCTTGTGTCACACAAACAGTTGCAAATTGCAACAGTTTTTCAACAACTCATCCTGAAGCTTTGTGGTATTCTTCAATTTAATTCATGTGGAAGACTAAAAAAGATAGTAGAAAATTGTTTCAATATTAAATCATTAAAATTATCCAACATCTGCTCTCAATCTTTTTTTTTTTTTTTTGCTCTCAATGTTTAACTGCAAAATTTTCAAGTTGAAATTAGTTAATGAGCAGTTGCTTATTCGTTTTAAATTATCATTCTTGGGAAAATAATTTTCAAGTGTATCTGTTATCCATTTTGTGTTCAATGTCAGTTTCTAAAGCTAACCAAATGATTCTATCAAAGTTTCAATATGTATGTATATATAAATATATAATTTTAATTTCTAATAAAAACTTTAAAAGTCTGTTTTGATTGCTTATACTTTGTCTTCAATTTTCAGTATGTACAATGACATTGATATATGGCTAAATGGAGCTTCTTCGGCTTACCCTAAATATTAGAAAGATATACATGATCAGGAAGGCGTGCCATATTTGAGCTGATTTAGTTACTGAAGTTTCTTTGCTAGAAAACAGTATTATTTCTTGTCTCATTTGAAATATTTGCACTAACACCTTGCCATGGAATAGTCAATTTCCATTTTTATAAAAATGAAAGTTTTAAAATATTGCTGTATCACTAGAAATAGCTCTGGAAAATCTGCAATTGAAAGATCAAATCTTAAATATACTAATTTTTATGACATTTATGTTATGAAAAGTGATGCATCTTAAAAACTACTAGATTTATCTGTGTATTAAATGAAGATTTAAAAAAACAACCCTAAATATGGGAATTCCTTGGCAATCCAGTGGTTAGGAATCCATCTGCACTCTCACTGCCAACTGCAGTAAGATCCCACAAGCCATGTGACCTGACAAAATAAATAAATACATTTTCCTGCAACATCTCTTAGAAAACCCACTATTCCTAAATTCCTTATCTTCTGTCACTACAGCCATCATTAGATCTTTGTCAATGTATTTAATGCTGTGACAAAACTGTATTCTTTATATATTTATATACTTTTCCAATGTTGTATAAGTTAAATACTTTCTTTATATTATACTTTGCTATAAATTGTACAAAAGTTAATGGAAAATCTGCAATATTCCCTCCTCTTACCTTGTTATATTGTTAAGATTTCATGTGCTATTAGACTTCTGTTTACTAATATCTTGGATGTGCACTCTAGGATTGGCCCTAGATTATATCATGAGACAATAGTACCAACTATATTTTCATCATCGCCTGTCTACCCTCATGGGTATTGCAATATCTGTAGTGGAGGCTTGATGAACACTTTTCCTAATAGTGTGTGATTCTACTTTACATATAATGAATTAAGTTCTTTTGAAAAAAAATCCATGATACATTTCAATGGACATTGTTAAACTTTGTTGCATAAACTTTTTTAGTATTATGTTCAACATATTCTTAAATTGACACTATTATTTTATGCTTGTTTATACTTTAAAATGATTTAACTGGAAACATAAAGCAATTTTGTAAAATGTTATCCTCCATTAACAAATGACCCTATGGAGACTTTTGTGTCTTCAGTTTATTTTGCGTGAGTTTTTAGAACATTGCTTAGTTGGATGCTGGTGAGTATAGATTCTAATAGCTGTGTATTTAGTTGATATGTATAAATATGGTCTCACTAGTTACTTCATTTTTCAACCAAAACTATCTAATCAAATTGATTATTTTATTTCTTGTTTTAAACTTCTCCTTTAAAATATATAGTTTCAAATAATACAATTTCACTTTACTTTGAATCCATGTAAAATTTTAAAATTCAAATTGAATGCAAAAGCATAGCAACTTTAACTCAAACATAGAAAAAAGACAAGTAAAATCTAAAAGTAAGTTTTGTACTATCACTATCTGAGCTTATTAGGGATAAATGACATTGTGTATATATAGAATATTGGCCAACTTGTCATAGTCAGCACTGGTAAAAATAAATATATTTTTTGAGCACCTATCATGTGCTATGATTGTGCTTCCTAACAGAGATAAAACAGGCAACAAAAAAGAACAGCCTCGGCTCTCATCTTGAGGATTTTAATTTAAATAAAGTGCATGTGCAACCTGTGAACTATCTTCATAAATTATCAAAAAGGATTTTCCATATCTTTCTTTCAAAGCACAGCTTGCTCTTCAGAGAAAATTACCAAAGCCAATATGCAAATTAGATCTTCTAATGGATATCCCTCCTGCCTATACCTCTTTCCCATCTCAAACAACATTCTAAAAACCTCTAGGAATCTATGGAACAATTAGAAAATCACTGCTTTAAATCTATCATTTCACTTGCACCTCGCTTGAACTCTCTCATCTATTTTACATGGATATCAAGCAGACATCATACTTCATAGATAATTTTCATTGTATTAAGCAACTATCTATAAAGAAGGGTTTTTTCTCTCAGTTCACTTTTGTGCTAAGTAGTATCTGACTCTTTGTAAGTTGGACTCTTTGTAAGTCTGACTCTTTCCCCATGAACTGCAGCACATCAGGCTTGCTTTTCCACCACCAACCCCTGGAGCTTGCTCAAACTCATGTCCATTGAGTCAGGGATGCCATCCAACCATGTCACCTTCTGTCATCCCCTTCTCCTCCTGCCTTCAATCTTTCCCACCATCAGGGTCTTTCCCAGTGAGTCAGTTCTTCGCAAAAGTTCTTGGCCAAAGTATTGGAGCTTCAGCTTCAGCCTCAAACATTCCAATGAATATGCAGGACTGATTTCCTTTAGGATTGACTGGTTTAATGTCCTTGCAGTCCAAGGGACCCTCAAGAGTCTTCTCCAACAACACAGTTCAAAAGCATCAATTCTTTAATGCTCAGCCTTCTTTATGGTCCAATTCTCACATCCATGCATGACTACTGGAAAAATCATAGCTTTGACTAGATGGACCTTTGTCAACAAAGTAATCTCTCTGCTTTTGAATATGCTCTCTAGGTTGGTCATAGCTTTTCTTCTAGGTTCTTGTCATAGCAAGACAAGGAGCAAATGTCTTTTAATTTCATGGCTGCGATCACCATCTGCAGTGATTTTGGAGCCCAAGAAAATAAAGTCTGTCAATGTTTTCACTGTTTACCCATCTATTTGCCATGAAGTGATGGGACCGGATGCCATGATCTTCATTTTTTGAATGTTGAGTTTTAAGCCAACCTTTTCACTCTCCTCTTTTATTTGCATCAAGAGGCTCTTTAGTTCTTTGCTTTTTGCCATAAGGGTGGTGTCATCTACATTTCTGAGGTTATTGATATTTCTCCCAGCAATCTTGATTCCAGCTTGTGCTTCATCCACCCTGGCATTTCACATGATTTCCTCTGCATATAAGTTAAATAAGCAAGAAGACAATATACAGCCTTGACATACTCCTTTCCCAATTTGGAACCAGTCTGTTGTTCCACATCCAGGTCTAACTGTTGTTTCTTGACCTGCATACAGACTTCTCAGGAGGCAGGTCAGGTGGTCTGGTTTTCCCATCTCTTTCAGAATTTTCCAGTTTGTTGTGATCCACACAGTCAAAGATTTTTGCATAGTCAATGAAGCAGAAGTAGATGTTTTTCCGGAATTCTGTTGCTTTTGATCTTTGGTTCCTCTGCCTTTTCTAAATCCAATTTGAACATCTGGGAGTTCTTGGTTCATGTACTATTGAAGCCTAGCTTGGAGAATTTTCAGCATTATTTTGCTAGCATATAAGATGAGTGCAGTTGTGTGGTAGCTTGAACATTCTTTGGCATTGACTTTCTTTGGGATTGGAATGAAAGCTGACCTTATCCAGTCCTGTGACCACTGCTGAGTTTTCCAAATTTC
This sequence comes from Ovis canadensis, assembly GCF_042477335.2. Lineage (NCBI taxonomy): Eukaryota > Metazoa > Chordata > Mammalia > Artiodactyla > Bovidae > Ovis > Ovis canadensis. The sequence goes on from NC_091260.1 coordinate 40,541,865, forward strand.
CTGGCATATTGAGTGCAGCACTTTCACAGCATCTGCTTTTAGGATTTAAAATAGCTCAGCTGAAATTCCACTATCTTTGTTCATAGTGATGCTTCCTAAGGCTCACTTGACTTCACACTCCAGGATGTCTAGCTCTAGGTGAGTGATCACACCATTGTGGTTATCTGGATCATGAAGATCTTTTTTGTATAATTCTTAATGTGTATTCTTGCCACTTCTTAATACCTTCTGCTTCTGTTAGGTCCATACTGTTTCTGTCCTTTATTGTGCACATTTTTTTCATGAAAGTTTCCCTTGGTAACTCTAATTTTTTGGAGAGATCTCTAGTCTTTCCCATTCTATTGCTTTCCTCTATTTCTTTGAGTTGATCACTTTGGAAGGCTTTCTTGTCTCTCCTTGCTATTCTTTGGAACTTTGCATTCAAATGGATATATCATTTTATTTTCTTTAGGAAGCAACATTTGCAGTTCGAGCCACTAGGAAAATAGATGTATTCATTAATCTGTTACTTACAAACATTCATGTCAGAGAATAGTTATTTTAATTGGAAAGTTACATATAAGCACGTCACTTTTGTTTTCTGACCACATGAGAACTTCAGTTCTTTGCCTATTGGTCTTACACAGCAATTCTTCAATTTAACATTTGCTGAATATTTCCTCATCAAATCAAGTGACATTTTAAGCAATATCTATTTTAGATCATAATTAGTTGTAAATGACATTGAAATAATCAGCACTTCATATATTGCTCATATATCTTGATTGTTTATAGATAACTAGCATCTTGAAGGATATAAATGATGAAGCATTCTCTCAGAAATTGTACCACTAAAATAATTTTTGAAATATTGAACAGAAGATTAAAAAAACCTATGATTATTATTCTATAACACATAGTTAGCTAATTAGTTAACATTTGTAACAGACAGTTGCAGAATATGGTATCCCTGAAGAATATAATAGTCACATAATAGTCACATAATGCATGTTTCAAAAGATTAAAGGGAAATAAAGATATATGTCAGTGCTATTAATATATAAAAAACTGTGCAGTACTATTTTCCAAGAGTATAGGATGGAGCAGAGAAAAAGTTGTGTTTACTTCCATGTTAATATTTTCCTTTTTCTCAGTACAGGTAATTAGAAGTTTTTCTTAAACATGAAAGTGGTTTCCTCTTTCACATCAAAAAGATGTTGAGAGAAAAGAAGCCATATTAGTTTGAGTGATAAGGCAAGAAAGACAGGAGAGATGATTAAATGATGACACTTGTAGAGACCTGACTGCACCGTTATGCTGCCTGGCTTAATCTATACTTAACAGACTAATCAGGTAAGTACACAAATGTGAACTCATCCAAAAACAAAAGTGCTCTAACCAACATATTAAGTTTCGCTGATCCTAAAAGAACAACAGGTCTCATTCCAGTGTTGTTCATTATAGGTTTGTTTCTGAAGGAGAGAGGTGGCCAGACCTGTCAGGGGAGGACTTGTTTGGTCTCTTTGTGTGGTATTTATAGCCTGGTCTGGTTAATGTCAATCTTCACTTTATTGGTATTCTCTTAAATCCTGAAATTTTTCCCAGACTTTTCCTTATAAGCCAAATCTTCTCATAGAGAACTCTATGTATATTGTCAGCAATATAAAAAGTTTCCTGCTTCTTCCTCACAATTTTTTTTTTCCTATTTGCCCCTCTATTGTGATGCTCAGTGTAAATTTCACCCAAGATCCCAAGTTCAACTTGAGTCTTTGCTGTTTATAGACATGTATGCTTTTGCCCCAGTCTTTAGAAACCAAAACAAACAAAAATCTTTTTTTCAGAGTCACAAAGGCTGAGTCTTTTCTGATAGCCATTATTAGTAATAAATGTGGGAAAAAACAATCAATCAACTCCTAGGAAGACAAGAGCTTGTAAGCAACAGCTTCTATATTAACTAAGTTATTCCATTCCCATTGGAAAGTATAAAAATCAAATAATTCATAACATAAAAAGTCAGATATTTTGTTTAACTGAGCCTCTTAATTAAAAAAAAAAAACTAAATCTTTGACATCTCTCTTTGAAAATAAGTAGTTGGAGTACTCTTAATACCTAGTGGGTGCCTAAACTATCATCCCATAGCACTTTATCTTTCTCCTCTACAGTTTTAGTTTGGATAACAAAAGATGAAATATCAAGAAAGTTAAATAGAGATTATGTGAACCTTAATGTGTATATTGCTGCTGCTGCTGCTGCTAAGTCACTTCAGTCGTGTCCGACTCTGTGTGACCCCATAGATGGCAGCCCACCAGGCTCCCCCGTCCCTGGGATTCTCCAGGCAAGAACACTGGAGTGGGTAATGTGTGTATTTGTAGGAGAAAAAAACACAAAAAAACAATCTAGTATAGAAACATAGCATACTGTATTCTAGTTAGTGATTTATTTAATGTTAATAATATATTGATATCCTTTATCAAAAGACTTGAAGGCAAACGTATTTTTAGGAATACAATAAGTAGCAACTGAGGATGATTAAGACACATTTTATTTAATTCACTATTATAAGAAATCATAAGATGCTTACAGATATTTCTACAGCTCTTTTACATCCAAGAACTGTAATAGCATTTTAAAAATTAACACCAAGAAAGAAAGATTTCATACTCTGGATATAAATATTATAAAGGATTCATCTTTATACCATGTAATATTCAATATTCCTTTGTTTACCATTCCTCTAAGTTTTAAAGTCAATATTAGTTCTTAGCTTCTGTTTTGATGGTTACAGTTGATAGTTATATTTCTACTGATGTAACAAAATTTTGTTTTCTGATTTTTAAGGGTTAAATTTTTATATTTCATATCACTTAGTTTTTAAGTTGCAAAATATTTCACAATGTCAATGAGTCAACTAAACAAGTTTTCAGTAAGTAGGTTTATAGTCTTTGTAGATTTTTAGGAGGGCAGACAAATTTTTATACCAAGATTTGTCATTCTTATTCATGTATTCAATAATATGGAGAGTTTTGACTGTAAAGATCTCCATGACCCTAAAACTAGATATCATAATTGGATAATTTAAAACCAAACTCTCCCTACCTGTTATGTGACTCAGATATACAAATACAAACTTTGCCAATCCTTTCTCATCCACCTCTTTTAGTTGTTAATATATTTCATATCCTCTCCTCTGAAGGAGAACAAGTTCTGTGACCTAATCTTTACTTCTGATCCCCAATCTTTTTATCCTAAATGTTTGGATAATTTTTTTTCAAATATGGTACTTATAGGTATGGTAAAAATATCTAAACTGGCATTTAATCTTTGATCATTTCATCATATACCCTCCTAACCATACAATCAATTATTACCAATTTAAAGGTCTTTCTAAAAATTCTTACTGTTTAATGTCTCCATATACAGACCAACTTTTAAGTCATCTGTTACCAAATATACAATATGCCAACCATTGGAAATACAAAGTAAGTCTTCATTCTCCAAAGGTTTTACATGTAAAGTTGCTGGTATCAAACTCTCCCCTTGCAGTTGAACTTAACTTACTTTATTTTTAAAACCACTTTGCAGAAACTTGTAAATTGAATCATATCCCCAGTTGAAAATTCCAAGTAGAATTTTGGTAAAAGAGCCAAAAAGAAAATTCTAGAAAATAAAGAGTTATGTAGTTGTTCTCATACTATGGATCTCAGAGTCATTGCAAGAGGTCCAATGCACTAAGCAATGCTTGACCAAAACTATAATTTTATCATGTATGCATCAAAGGACTGTAAATACTCTCATGACTAATAAAACTGAAATTTACTGAAGATGTTATACATTCTTCATAGTTTTGTCTTTAATATATTTTCTCAATAGGTGCTATGAACTTCTCAGAATCAAATGAGATCTTTTAAATTACTATTTTAAGAAGAGCTCTTTTTATTTGGAAAGCTTGAATCACTTATTTAAAGTTCATACTGTCGATGCAGACAATATTCCTGAAAATAGATGTTTACTGATGAGCAAAGCTATTGCTAATGTTCAAGTTCAAAGACAGCATGGCAAGAGTTCATGCTCTGCTTTGAGGACCCAAGCAGTTCAGGAGTGTCCAGCAGTGTCTTTCACACTCTCTGTGACACAAGGTTTGGACTTACAGGCTCTGGTTACAGAACCTGGTGTGTTTTGTGAATGACTTCCATCTCCGGTCTGAGAGATTCTTGAGATTTTTTTTTTCAAGTCTCTCTCCCTGAATCGCAGCTTATGTGTCTAAACTGCCCTGGTGGCTGCGGATGCTGCCTGCCTGTCCTCAACTCAGCTGTAACATCTGAAGCGGTGTCTTGGTGTGTCAATGAGCAGGGCAGTCTGTAAAAAACATATTTGTTTGCAAAAGATGTTTTTTAAAATCTTTCAAACCACTTCAAAGACCGCTATGGTTTTCCTAAACCCTTTGAACTAACACCGATTCAGAAAAAGAGTGAATTTCACAGTATACAAATGCCTTCTTTTAAAATAAGATCAAATGTTTGTTGAAAGGGCATCAAATCTTGCATCTAGCAACATGTAAGTACTGACATATTTCTTGTGTGGAGCACTGAACCAACTCTATTGATAATCTAAGGCAAAGAAATAGTGTAAATTATTAATTTTGCATATCTTGACTTATAATGTATTGTTGATTTGAGACAAAAAGAATTTCAAAACATCAGGTGTGGCATTTTTTGATTAGGTTTAACCTTTAGAAAAACAGTGTGACAAAACCTGTCATAATTAATTGTATTTTATCATTGTCTCTAAGTCTGCCTTTCTTTAAAGTTAACCTCCCCACATATAATTGTCTACATAAAAGCCTTCTATAAAATATTCCTTTGTATAACTGGAAGTCTACCATCATTCTTTTGCCATAAGAACACTTGCCCTGCAATTCTTTGCCTGAGGTCTATTTTTTTCCCAAGGAACCAGCTGCTACCTTCAAATCTTTATTACATCTCTGTATCAGTGAAACTATGCACTTCACTGCACCCAGCTACATTCAGGTTCTGGAACATCTCTAAATTAAGGACAACTATGAGTGTTGGTTCTGCCAAGTCTCAGGGGAGAAATGGTTACAAGTCAGGGTTAAAAAAAATAAAAGAGGACAATTTAGCTTGGAATTTTATTTCAGCTCAAAAAAGTATTCTTGATATTTTTTGACCAGTCTGTCTACTGCAAACATTTCCTTTCTTCTAATTTCCACGAGCAATAACCCCCTTTCTTTCTAAAGAGTATGACCTGATAATTCTGCTCACAATTTATAATATTCCTGGAACTTTCTTGTTGTTCCTGGAAATCCATGTCATTCCTTCTGTCTCTCATAGGTCGCATGCAGTTTAATTGTTAAAAGGTCTTCAAAAATTGATTTATGTTTTTATTATGGAAATATTTCTTGTGGTTTGAGTGAAAAATATAATAATTATGATGTAAAAGCAAGAGACAAGGGAGTCTAGGAAGGGGAATAAAAATAGTTTAATGTAACATCTTTCTTTCTCTTCAGTCATTCTTTCTATAATGTATCTTATTTGTATCTATTTCCAGGAAATAAGGTTATCATCCCCTACTGCTTTTATTCGTTTCTTAATTGCTATGGCCACCTGAAGTAGGGGTGAGGGGTAGAGTTCCTAGTGGAATGAGGAGCAAATTGAAAATTGTTTTTAAAATATTATTTAGTTCCTGTCTACTTTTAGTTCCTAAAATCCAAATACTTATTGCCTAAATACTTGTTAATGTCTGAGATAGGAATAAAAACTTTAGGAATCTAAAAGTAAAAATCCTCATATAATATTTTTTTGCAATACTCAGAAGTGTTTGAGACTTCCTCTTTACGATGTTAAACCTCGTAACCAGTTGGATCATAAATAGACTTCTGGCCACTCCATATGACTGCTACTGCCTGGGGTTCTTACTGAGCCAAAGGTAATAACTGAAAGCTTTGACATCTTGTTCACAGAGACTAAGACCAAAAGTCTAGCTCAAAACCCACAGCAGCAAAAAGGCTAAAATTAACTGTTTTCCTCCGTTGTTTTCCAGTTGAAGATGAAGGGAAAGACTGAAAGTTGAATCATATTATCACCATGTCTTAGATATGGAAAATAGTTTCTAGATAATCCAAACTCTACATTTCATGTAGAGTAGATATTTCAGAACTTTTCAGATATTCTAACTCACCAGAACAGTGATTTGTCTACCCTATCACATAACTTTTATATTTTAGACACTGAGCTATTTACCTAGATTGCTAAAGTAGCTTCTCAAGTAGGTTGTCTTTCTGTGATCTCCTCCTTTTATATTTCACTCTACACATGACTTCTTGTTGAATAGTCCTGAACATTAATTTGATCATGACACTCTCTTATCCCATGTCTTTCAATGATACACTAGAGTCAAAGCAAAATATTTTCTTCCTCATGGGATGCTGCATTTCAGAGGTGTGTTTCCATTCTGCTTCCTCTGTGGTGCCTTGCTGGGCCTCACCAGCTCACAGTGACATGCATGCTCTCAGGATGTATTGCTTAACCCAATTCCAAATTGTAATTCAGTAATGGATGAATCTAATGAACTATAATATACTTTATATTATGTTATTGTGATTATCATTTTCCTTGCTATTCTTCATAATGCCTTGCATAGTAAGTAGTTGTTTAAATTTATGACACATTAATTAACATACATGAACTGTGATGCTATAGTAAATTGTCATGATAATATGTTGAGAAGGATGAGGATGATGTTGAAGGAAAGAGGGAGGAGAGAACACATAATGAACATGAATTAAATGATAAATATAAACAAGCCATAATTGGAAAGTTGTTCTTGGATATCACCCAAGTGCTTACTTTGGTGATCCGTCCTTTTTTTTTTTTTTTTTTTCAGTTACTCACTGGCCTCATTTTACTTTAGCAGGCCCACAAATTAGCTCTGCACTTAACTACACTGCCAGTAAAAAAAAAAAAAGTACAGCTTCATGTTCTCACTGTCTATGCTGCTGCTGCTGCTGCTGCTGCTGCTAAGTCGCTTCAGTTGTGTCCGACTCTGTGTGACCCCATAGATGGCAGCCCACCAGGCTCCCCTGTCCCTGGGATTCTCCAGGCAAGATCTTTATTAAAATCTACCTACCTAGTTCGAGTTCTTGGCCATGGAGTTAATTGTTGTCTGTGTTCTTCTCTGATTACCAATGTAAGATGTAATTTTAAAAAGTACTGGAAGAGCTTACCTAACCCAGTTGGCCAGCATTTGAGATATAATTACTGAAATAATTTCAGAGAAAGGATCCTTGAGTTCTTCAATCCTTTCACTTACTTGTTGAAGATAGTCTCACTGATTTTACCCACAAGCATCAGCTATAGTATAACAAAGCCAGAAAAGAAAAGGAAAAGTTGTCAAAGAATCACCTTCCAACAAGATTTTGACAAAGCAGACTTACAGAAGACATTTTCCCAAACTTTGGTAATCAGCAATGTTTTCAGTTCAGTTCAGTTCAGTTCAAAGTCTCTCAGTTGTGCCTGACTCTGTGACCCCGTCGACTGCAGTACACCAGGCTTCCCTGTCCATCATCAACTCCCGGAGCTTACTCAAACTCATGTCCATTGAGTGAGTGATGCCATCCAACAATCTCATCCTCTATCATCCCCTTCTCCTCCTGCCATCAATTATTCCCAGGGTCTTTTCAAATGAGTCAGTTCTTTGCATTAGGTGGCCAAAGTACTGAAGTTTCAGCTTCAGCATCAGTCCTTTCAATGGATATTCAGGACTGATTTCCTTTAGGATGAACTGGTTGGATCTCCTTGCAGTCCAAGGGACTCTCAAGAGTCTTCTCTAACACCACAGTTCAAAATCATCAATTCTTCAGCACTCAGCTTCCTTTTTTAAAAATTACTTAATTTATTTTAATTGGAGGCTAATAACTTTACAATATTGTAGTGGTTTTTGCCATACATTGACATGAATCAGCCATGGGTGTACATGTGTACCCCATTCTGAACCTCCCTCCCAACTCCCTACCCATCCCATCCCTCAGGGTCATCCCAGTGCACCAGCCCTGAGGACCCTGTCTCATGCATCGAACCTAGACTGGCAATCTCTTTCACATATGATAGTATACATTATTCAATGCTATTCTCTCAAATCATCCCATCCTCACCTTATCCCACAGAGTCCAGAAGTCTGTTCTTTATCTCTGTGTCTCTTTTGCTGTCTCGCATACAGGGTCATCATTATCATCTTTCTAAATCCCATATATATATGTGTCAATATATTGTATTTCTGTTTTTCTTTTTAACTTACTTCACTCTATATAATAGGCTCCAGTTTCATCCACTTCATTAGAACTGATTCAAATGCATTTTTTTAATGGCTGAGTAATACTCCATTGTGTATATGTACCACATTTTTTATCCATTAGTCTGCCAATGGACATCTAGGTTGCTTCCATGTCCTGGTTATTGTAAACAGTGCTGCGATGAATATTGTGGTACATGTCTCTCTTTCAATTCTGGTTTCCTCGGTGTGTATGCCCAGCAGTGGGATTGCTCGGTTGTGTGGCAGTTCTATTTCCAGTTTCTTAAGGAATCTCCACACTGTTCTCCATAGTGGCTGTACTAGTTTGCATTCCCACCAACAGTGTAAGAGGGTTCCCTTTTCTCCATACCCTCTCCAGCATTTATTGTTTGTAGACTTTGATAGCAGCCATTCTGACCAGCATGAAATGGTAACTCATTGTAGTTTTGATTTGCATTTCTCTAATGAAGGGCACTCAGCTTTCTTTATAGTCCAACTCTCACATCCTCACATGACTACTGGAAAAACCATAGCTTTGACTAGACAGACCTTTATTGGAAAAGTAATGTCTTTGCTTTTTAATATGCTGTGTAGGTTGGTTGTACCTTTTCTTCCAGGTAGCAACTGTCTTTTAATTTCATGGCTGCAGTCACCATCTGCAGTGATTTTGGAGCAAAAAAATAAATAAATAAAGTCTCTGACCATTTCCATTGTTTCCCCTTCTATTTGTCATGAAGTGATGGGACCCGATGTCATGATCTTAGTTTTCTGAATGTTGTTTTAAGCCAACTTTTTCACTCTCCTCTTTCACTTTCAAGAGGCTCTTTAGTCCTTCGCTTTCTGCCATAAAGGTGGTGTCATCTGCATATCTGAGGTTATTGATATTTCTCCCAGCAATCTTGATTCCAGGCTGTGCTTCATCCAGTCCAGCATTTCTCATGATGTACTCTGCATAGAAGTTAAATAAGTAGGGTGACAATATACACCTTGATGTACTCATTTCCTAATTTGGAACAAGTCTGTTGTTCCATGTTCAGTTCTAACTGTTGCTTCTTGACTTACATACAGACTTCTCAGGAGGCAGGTCAGGTGGTCTGGTATTCCCATCTCTTTCAGTATTTTCCACAGTTTATTGTGATCCACACAGTCAAAGGCTTTGGCATAGGCAATAAAACAGAAATAGATGTTTTTCTGGAATTCTCTCGCTTTTTTGATGATCCAACAGATGTTGGCAATTTGATCTCTGGCTCTGTCTTTTCTAAATCCAGCTTCAACATCTTGAAGTTCATGGTTCACATACTGTTGAAGGCTGGCTTAGAGAAGTTTGAGCATTACTTTGCTAGTGTGTGAGATGAGTACAATTGTGCAGTAGTTTAAACATTCTTTGGCATTTGAATATGTTTTATGCTATAATAAAAATAATTCTACAGCACACACATTTAAGAGCCTTCAAATTAACTGAATGGTAGTTATAAATCCAAAATATGACATACATGAACAGGTAAAGAATATTACAGATACTTTAACTTATTGCCTATATATACAGAAATTCCTAAAGAAAATATTGTGAGTAAATATTTTAATTCACTCAGAATAGCTAAATAGAACTTGCAACAAAACTGGAAGAAAATTTATTCATATAACCTGTCAATTATTCAAAGCAGAAAAATCAACAAACATTAAAAGAAAAAATATTTATTTACCTTAATTTCTTCCCAAGAACAACAACAACAACTAAAACTCTTAATAACCATTTGGCAAAATAGCTATTTCCTTTCCATAATCAAGAACACTTAGCCTAAGCTTATAGCTGGCCTCATGGTTCATGGCAAAACATAAAAGACTTTGAAAAAATAAATCTATGAAAGAGACTGGATATTCAAAATGTAGACATTTTAGTTAATATTATATATAAGTACAAAAAAGGAACATAACTACAGGAAAGAAGAAAGACATTTATTTGCTAATACAAAAATATCTATCTAGAAAAATGTAATACTACAAATTGAATTGAAAACTTAGAACTAGTAAGGTGGGTTAGTAAACTGACAAGACACAGCATAAAGAAAAAGTCTTTTATCTATTGTAACAATAAATAGTTAAATTTATATAAAATGCTCTAATCATAGTAATAAGCATATAAAAGGTAAAACTTCAGAAACCAGTATACAAAACTTAAAAAAAGAAAGTCATTAAAAATTTACTAAGAACTGTAAACAGAGATGTCAATATAAGAAAAACTTTACAAGTTTCTGGTTGAGAAGAACCAATGATGTCAATACTTTCAAGGTAATCTATATAATTTTAATTCAAATTTCAGCATTTTAGTATTTGTAGAATTTAGTAATTTTAAATTATATTTAGGGGAAAAAATGGCTCTGAATAGCTCAGAAAACTTTTTAAGGAAGTAAGATTGAGGAAGGCAACATATGCTGTATCAGAAATTTGAATGTACTATAAATGTACTATAAATATACTATTGCATACCTGCTTGCTCAGTCACTTCAGTAATGTCCAACTCTTGGTGACCTATGGACTGTAGCCCACCAAGCTCCTCTGTCCATGGGATTCTCCAGGCAAGAATACTGGGGTGGGTTGTCATGCCCTCCTCCAAGGGGTCTTCCTGACCCAAAGACCAAACCCGAGTCTTCTGAGTCTCCTTCATTGCAGGCAGATTCTTTGCCCAGAGTCACTTAGAAAGTCCATAAATATATCATGTTGTCGTTCAGTTGCCAAGTCATGTCTAATTCTTTGCAACCCCATAGACGGCAGCACGTCAGGTTTCCCTGTTCTCCACTATCTCCCTGCTGCTGCTGCTAAGTCGCTTCAGCCATGTCCAACTCTGTGCAACCCCAAAGACGGCAGCCCAACAGGCTCCTCCATCCCTGGGATTCTCCAGGCAAGGACACTGGAGTGGATTGCCATTTCCTTCTCCAATGCATGAAAGTGAAAATTGAAAGTGAAGTCGCTCAGTCGTGTCCGACTGTTAGCGACCCCATGGACTGCAGCCTACCAGGCTCCTCCATCCATGGGATTTCCCAGGCAAGAGTACTGGAGTGGGGTGCCATTGTCTGTCTCCCTAAGTTTGCTCAAATTCATGTCCATTGAGTTGGTGATACTACCTAACCATCTGATCTTCTGCCACTCTCTTCTCCTTTGCCTTTAATCTTTATCAGCATCAGGTTCTCTGCCAATGAGTTGGCTCTTCCCATTAGGTAGTCAAACTATTGACTTCAGCTTCAGCATAAGTCCTTCCAATAAATATTCAGTGTTGGTTTCCTCTAGGATTGACTAGTTTGATGTCCTTGGTGTCCAAGGGACTTTCAAGAGTCTTCTCCAGCACAATTCAAAAGCATCACTTCTTTGGCACTTAGCCTTCTTTATGGTCCAATTCTCACATCCATACATACCTACTGGAAAAACCATAGCTTTGACTACATGGACATTACTCTGCAAAGTGATGTCTCTGCTTTTAATACGCTATCTAGGTTTGTCATTCAAAAAACTAAGATCATGGCATCCAATCCAATCACTTCATGATGAATAAATGGGGAAACAATGGAAACAGTGAGAGACTTTATTTTCTTGGGTTCCAAAATCAATGGTGACTACAGCAATGAAATTAAAATACACTTGCTCCTTGGAACAAAAGCTATGACAAACATAGACGAAACAAGTGAGTCCCTTGGACAGCAAGGAGATTGAATCAGTCAATCCTAAAGGAAATCAATCCTGAATATTCATTAGAAGGACTGATGCTGAAGCTGGAGCTCCAATAATTTGGCCACCAGATGCAAAGAATTGACTCATTGGAAAAGACCCTGATGCTGGGAAAGATTGAAGGTGGGAGGAGAAGGGGATGACAGAGGATGAGATTGTTAGATGGCATCACCGACTCTATGGACATGAGTTTGAGTAAGCTCCGGGAGTTGGTGATGGACAGGGAAGCCTGGCATGCTTTAGACCATGGGGTTGCAAAGAGTCATACGTGACTGAGCAATTGAACAACTGGGTTTGTTATAGCTTCTCTTCCAAGGAGCAAGACTTTTCATTTCCTGGAAGCAGTCACCATCCACAGTGATTCTGGAGCCCAAGAAAATAAAATTTGCCACTACTTTCACTTTTTCCCGTTCTATTTGCCTTGAAGTGATAGGACTAGATTCCATGATCTTAGCTTTGTGAAAGCTGAGTTTTAAGCCACCTTTTCCATTCTCCTCTTTCACCCTCATCAAGATTTTCTTTAGTTCCTCTTCACTTTCTGCCATTAGAGTGGTATCATCTGCATATCTAAAGTTGTTGATATTTTCCCCAGCAACATGAATCCAGCTTGTGATTCATCCAGCTTGGCATTTTGCATGATGTACTCTGCATATAAATTAAATAACCAGAGTGACAATACACAGCCCTGTCATACTCCTTTCTCAATTTTGAACCAGTTCATTGCTCCATGTAAAGTTCTAACTGTTGCTTCTTGATGACCTGCATACAGGTTTCTCAGGAGACAGGTATCCTCAACTCCTTAAGAGTTTTCCACAGTTCATCTGTCCACACAGTCAAATGCTTTTGAGTAGTCAGTGAAGATGTTTTTCTGGAATTTCCTTACTTTCCTATGATCCAATGAATGTTAGCAGTTTGATCTCCATAATCAACTGTTGTCTAAGTTTGTCATAGCTTTCCTTCCAAGGAGCAAGCATCTTTCAATTTCATGTCTGCAGTCATAGCCCACCAGGCTCCTCTGTCCAGGGGATTCTCAGGCAAGAATACTGGAATGGGTTGCCATGCCCTCCTCCAAGGGATCATCATGATCCAGGGATGTCTTATGTCCCCTGCATTGGCAGGCAGTTTCTTTACCACTAGTGCCACTGGGAAGCCCAAATAGTCAGATAATGGAAGGAAAATGTTACCCAGAATTAGATCTTATTTCTTATAACAATTTAGAAATAATCATTGAAATGAATGCAGAAAGAAAGTTGGTAAAATTAATGCTGGAAATTTTAGTGAAGTCTGTGATTTAAAACTTAGATGTTACTAGAAAATAAATACTACCAAGGTTAAGATTTTTGTTGATTTTAGTCACAGCTCCATCCTCAGAACTTAAATTAATTCGTGACATTAATGAGTTATTGCATTAAAAAGGTTCCCCACGTAAGATAATTCTTCAGTTGCTAAGTCCTGTCTGACTCTTTGCGACCCCATGAACTGCAGCATGCCAGGCTTTCCTGTCCTTCACTATTCCCAGAGTTTGTGCAAATTCATGTCTATTGAGTTGGTGATGCTATCCAACCATCTCATCCTCTGTCACTTACTTCTCTTTCTGTCCTAAATCTTTCCCAGCATCAGGGTGTTTTCCAATCAATTGGCTCTTCCCATCAGGTGGCCAAAGTATTAGAGCTTTAGCATCAGTCCTTCTAATGAGTATTCAAGTTTGATTTCCTTTAGAAATGACTGGTTTGATCTCCTTGGTGTCAAAGGGACTCTCAAGAGTCTTCTCCAGCACCACAATTTGAAAACATCACTTCTTTAGCACTCAGCTTTCTTTATGGTCCAGCTCTCACATCCATAAATGACTATTGGAGAAACTATAGCTTTGACTATATGAACCTTTGTTGACAAGGTAATGTCTCTGCTTTTTAACATGCTGTCTAGATTTGTCATAGCTTTTCTTCTAAGGAGCAAGTGTCTTTTAATTTCCTAGATACGATCACCATCAATAGTGACTTTGAAGCCCAAGAAAATAAAATCTGCCACCGTTTCCACTTTTTCACCTTCTCTTTTGCCATGAAGTGATGAGACCAGATTCCATGATCTTAGTTTTTTGAATATTGAGTTTCAAGCCAGCTTTTTCACTCTCCTCTTTCACCCTCATCAAGAGGCTCTTGAGTTCCTCTTCACTTTTTGCCATTAGAGTGTATCATCTGCATATTTGAGGTTGTTGATATTTCTCCCTGCAATCTTAATTCCAGCTTGGGATTCTTCTAGCCCAGCATTTCACACGATGCACTCTGCATATGTTAAGTAAGCAGGGTGACACTATACAGCCTTGTCGCACCTCTTTCCCAATTTTGAACCAGTCTGTTATTCCATGTCCAATTCTAACTATTGCTTCTTGTCCTGCATACGGTGGCTCAGGTGGTAAGGAATCTGCCTGCAGTGCAGGAGACCTGGGTTCAAGGGACCTGGAAAGGTCCCTTGGAGAAGGGAATGGCTACCCACTTGATTATTCTTGCTTGGAGAAATAACTATGGTAAATACAATATAATATATGAAGATAAATTCCAAATGTATTAAATATCTAATATTTATAATGTAGCAGAATATAGCATTATAATAGAAATTTTAAAATCAGTAGTATATTACTTTAGGTTCTGATATAATGTACATTCTCTTTCTTAATCTTTTTTCTAAACATTTTCTGGTCAATTTGCAGCTATAATTTAAAAGTAGTTATTCTGTTTTACATTAGGGGATGAAATTTCTAAATATGAAGGAATAGAAGAAATTAAAAGTAAAAAATGTGTTTGTTCTGCATTTGAAAATTTGTGCATAAAAAAAACCCACCATTATTGACAAAATTAAAAGCACACTACAAACTTACTTTTAATATTGTTACATATATGGCAAAGTTCTAATATCCCAAAAATATAAAGATGCCTTTAAGTCCATTAAAATAACTAACAATTCTATAGAAAAATTAGCAGAAACACTAAGAAATTGAAAAATTCACAAAATAAATATTAAATGCATGGGAAAATGTTAAACTAATAATCTTTTATTAGCCTTTTTAAAAGGTAAAGACTAAATTGATGCTACTTGATTTTGGTGAAAGTGAAATGGAATAGACAGTTTCACATACTTTGGATATCTACTAGATGTAGCAAACTTTCTGGGCAACAATTTGGAAATATGGATCAAGACATTTGACATTGTCACACTGTTTTACCCAATAACCCCCTTTTTTCCCCCAAAATATTGCCAAAGATTTAGTCAAGAATTTATGTTTAAGAATATTCATTTTAGGTAGAGCTAGTTGTAATGGAGAGACCCCAACATTAATGTTCTTAAATGGAAGAATGAATAAAAATTCATCCAAAATATTAAAATATCATGGAACAATCAAAACTATGCTTAAACAAATATTTATGAGTCAATGTTTACAATAATGCTATTAATGCAGCATGACTTCAGTCTTAATAGTTTCAGGTGTACAGCAATGTGAATCAATTATACATATACATATATCTACTCTTTTTTCCCATATACATTCTTTCCCATATAGATCATTACAGAGTACTGAGTAGAGTTGCTTGTGCTTTACACTAGGTCCTTATTAGTTATCTATTTTATATACAGTAGTGAATATATGTCAGTCCCAATCACCTAGTTCATGCCTCCCCACCACTTCACTTTGATATACACGTGAAACTAATACAACATGGTAAATCAACTGTACTCTAATCAGTTCAGCTCAGTTCAGTGTCTCAGTTGTGTCCGACTCTCTGTGATCCCATGGACTGCAGGATACCAGCCTTCCCTGTCCTTCACCAACAACCAGAGCTTGCTCAAACTCATGTCCATCAAGTCAGTGATGCCATCCAACTATCTCATCCTCTGTCTCATCTCTTCCCCTCCTGCCTTCAATTTTTCCCCACATCAGAGTCTTTTCCAATGAGTAAGCTCTTTGTATCAGGTGGCCCAAGTATTGGAGCTTCAGCTTCAGCATGAGACCTTCCAATGAATATTCAGGACTGATTTCCTTTAGCATTGATTGGTTTGATCTCTTTGCTGTCCAAGATACTCTCAAGAGTCTTCTCCAACACCACAGTTCAAAAGCATCAATATTTCAGCATTCAGCCTTCTTTATGGCCCAACTAAAAACTTTTTAAATACTTTCTATTTACTAAACTTCTAAGAATATTTACAAGTTTCTGTAATGCATACATCATCATTTTAAAATTAAAGAAGATAAAAATAGAGTTTTTAAGAAAAGGGAAAAAAGTAGCATATGACATGTTTGTTTATATAAATATATTCTTTAAAATAGGCTTTGCTGGTGACTTAGTGGTAAAGAACTAGCCTGCCAATGGAGGTGACGCATGTTCAGTTCCTGGGTAGGAAAGAGCCCTGGAGAAGGAAATGAAAACCCACTCCAGTATTCTTGTTTGGGAAATCCCATGGACAGAGGAGCCTTGTGGGCTGCAGTCCATAGGGTTGCAAGGCAGCAACTGAGAATGAGCACAAGCAAGCTTCTTTAAAATAATGGAAAAGAACACACTAAAATACTAATAAAACATCTTTCTAGAGGTTGAAATTGCAAGTAATCTCAAATTCTGTCCATTTTTTTGTATTTTTTAATTCACTTACTATAATTTATAGATAATATTTTTTGTAAAGCCACAAATAAGAGACAAATTAAATCCCACTGTGCCATTATTTTAAGTGAGTCTTTTGACCATATTTACGTAAGCTATTTACTGAAGCTTATTATGCCTGGCCTTAATTCAAATACATTTTGGAAATAAGAATTCCACAAGAAAGCACTGCCTATTACAACTAAGACTATGCAATTCTGAACTGTTATTTATCAAATTTAAATATTCTTAAAAATACAATCAGAATTTGCTCTCTCTCAGTAAAGAATTTCCCCTGTACCACTTCACTAATATAATTAAATTTAGTTTTTAATAAACATCAATACATTTTCTCTTGTGTCATTATAGTCTAAACCAAAAATTTAATAAGAATTTAGTAATGATTCCAGCTATACAACTTGTATAGCTACAACTGTTTAAGTTTGGCTTCAACAAGCTTATTACTATCATTTTCATTTGGTGAAATCTTACTTATTTACCCAAATACCTATACTTTGGAACTCATTTTCCTTTGGCAACACAGTCTATGTCTTTTTACTCTTTCCTGGTGTCAGTAATGGCTCTGGAACTTCTTTACAGCAGGCACTGCAGGATATATCTTGAAGGCTTTTTTGTTTGCTTGTCTTAGATTGCATGTTTGTTTGACTAATTGACAGTATAAAGAAGGATTCTCCACCAAGCCCTGGTTCCTTGGCCTGAGGATGTAAGAAAGAAGGCAAAAGTCTGATGTATTTAATTTGTTTGTTCTATTTTCTCATTTTCTCAAGCTACAGGAAACAAAACATTTGCTTACCTCCCTTATATTCACTATACTTGGCAGCAGTAACAAAAGCTGATTCTTTTCACTTTAGTCCCATGAGGCATAATAAGCTGGTAAAATGTTTACATGAGCTAGTCAATATTCCTTATATTATTCCTGCATTAATAACAAAGTTCTTTGTTGTCAAGCATTATGCTTTCTAGTGGTTCTGGATAGTACCTCCTATAATGTGAGCATTTAATGACAATGATATTTTAATACACATGAAATTTAGAATGCTCATAAAGACAGATACCACTTTTGTATGGCAATACCCTCATCATTTCCTAACTAGCACAGAAAAATAAAATTACATAGGGTCTTTTCAAAGAAACTAAATTATTTACCTTCTACTCTCCCCTGATTTGAGTTGTAAAATCAAAACCAATGCACCATGTGCTACATGAACCACAAGGGTGTAATCCCATGTCATAAGAATTTTTAAACGTTCACTATTTGAACTGGCTTTCAGTATTAAGGCTGTATTCATTTAAAGAAAAAATACACTCTTTATGTTGATATTGTGCAGACTTATTCATAAAAAGTAAAACTGTATCCAAAATGAATTACTGTTGCCGGCTGTTTTTCTATTCAACCGTCTTTTTTTAATCATCTTTTCATTGCTCATTGAAGGACTTTGCCTATAAAGTTTTAAGAAGTTACATTTAAAATAGGTACATACACTAGAACTAGCCTCTTAAAATAGGATTTAATGTGAGTATTGATAGCATAACATGTAGTAATAAAAAATATAGTTCTTACTGTAGCACAAACATATTTGCATCATTTCATATCCTATGTATGTTTTATGTAAAATTTACTTCCATGAACCATGAGTCAACCCCCTTCCAGAGAATTTAAGAGTTAAAACAGTATTCCAGATTTTCATCAGTATTTTAAATACTTGTATTTAATGTAAATGTTTATCTGTTACTGAGAAATCTGCTCTTTTTTGAAAGATATGTTTATACAAATAAGAAAATGAATATTCAAAATTAGTGAGTATCATGCTTTGAGCCAAGAATATAAAATTAATAATTGAGTTCACTATTAATTAGTCCAAATGTCACATGAATTGAACAAAGAATAGTAGATGACATTATGGAATGTTAACAAATTTAAAACATGCAAGGTAGATACATTTTACCATATTGGTTTTTTTAAACAAGACTTTCTTCCATATCTGTATTGTTTTGTTTTTAAGGCATGCAACTAAATATGTTTTTAAAGACATTTTCTAAATGTGCAATTAGTTTGCTTAATTTGAAACCTAATCCTCAAAGGCAGATGTTTCTGCGCTAAATCTACTATTTTAAACTTTATTCACATTCACATCCATGAATTTAATTGACAGCACTCGTAAATATATTTCTCCTCTGTCAAATCATTTTGATGCCAAATTCTGCCACCTTGATGTGTATAATTAATGATGCATGCATGCATGCCAATTTCCTTCAGTCTTGTCCAACTCTTTGCAATCCTAGGGACTGTAGCCCACCAGGCTCCTCTGTCCATGGGATTCTCTAGGCAAGAATACTGGAGTCGGTTGCCTTGCCCTCCTCCAGGAGATCCTCCCAGCCCAGGGATCGAACCCAAGTCTCTTACATCTCCTGCATTGGCAAGCAGGTTCTTTACCACTAGCACTACCTGGGAATTCCATACTTAATGATAGATTTGACTTTTTAGGCTATTTATACTCTTTTTAAACTTTCTCTGGGTTATTGTTGACTCATACTATATATATATCATACTACTTATATTTTCCTTCTTCTAGATCCTTCCTACTTCACAATTGCCAGCTTTCACTCTTGGAACATGTAGGCCCACTACTCTTTTTATCTCATCATTCTTTAAAAAGTTATGTCAAAACACACAACTAGAAATTCAGCAACTTTTGATTGTAACCCCCTTTTTCCCTCTTCTGAACATACATACTGAGTTCAAACATTGGGGAATCAATTTGAGTAGGTGGAAGAAATTGATGGGACAAATAAATATGAGCAGAAGTTAAAAACTAAAATAGTTAAGAAAATGATTAACACAAATAACACAAATGAAGAGGCTCTACGTGGAACATTAGGGAGTGGTAGGGACTGTGGCTATTTGGAGAACGCAAATTCTATCCAGAGAACCACTGACACTCCATCCCAACCAATTAAATTTAGCAGTATCAATTCTAAATGCTTACACTGATGCTTCTTAAAAGCTTCAAATAACTTACATTTAAAGAAAGAAAAATCCTTACAGGCAAAATTACATTCCTGACACATCTGATTCAGAAGAATTCTATATTTTAAAGAAATGGATAGGCCAGCTAATGATGTTATGAGTCTAGAGATACTACTTGTAAAATTCAAATCGATTAATATTCCCTGATAGCATGGTAAGCACTAACTAATAGCCTTAATAAAGTTAAAAAATGGTTCTTGAAACCAGTAATTAAATTTGACAACTCAAATATAAATAGAACATTAACAATGGCTTTTTCTAATTAAATCATTTAAAATTGTATGAGCTCTTATAGGTCATCTAGCTAACTCTCATCCAACCCAAAATCTCTTTTCTTACATCCCTAAAGGGAGAATATCTTTCCATAACTTAAATATTGCCAGGAACAGAAAGCTAGTAGCCCTTTCAACAGTCCATGCCACTACAGAATGGCAACATGTGATAATTTTCCATACCCTGCTCTGGGATCCATCTCCCACTGGTCCCCAAATTCCTCCACATCAATGCAGAACAATAATAATCCCTTGAGAGCCATTTATTTGCTTAACATCATAGTTATCCCTGTACATATCATCTCATCTAATCTTCAAGGAAACTTCAAGTTAGATTTTATTATTCCCATTTTTGAGGTAATAAATTGAAATTGAGAGAAGTAAAGAAATCAACCCAGGGATAAACAGGTAAATTAAAACACAATTCCTTTTTATTCTTGAAACTTTAATAGTGTGGAGTCCAAACCACTAAACTTTTGTTTCTTACTCTCTACCCAATTATATGGCATATTACTGATTTGCCACTGAAACAAAATTTGTGCCAAGAAATCTGAAGTACAAAATTGATTTTTGCTACAATTATATATACACTATGTATACATATGAGGTTTGACAGTTGGAAAATTGATTTCAGCAAAGTCATAAAGTACAATAAACTGTGGCAAAACTCACTGAAATTATAATACAGCATTACATCCAGGTTGTAAGAAAGACTGTGTGTTTAGAAAAAGTAGAAAAAATGTTCCTTCTTAAATATAAAGAAGATTCAATTCAAAACCACCTGCTAACCCTACATATTAAGCAAAATTACTTAATTGAACATCTGGCTTCCAATTCTGTATATAAGGAAATCTTTGAAGTCATCACTTCTGTCCTTACAAGAGAAAAAGTTGAATAAATTCCAAACTTTTCTTAAATTCATCAGAGAATTGAAGTCACAAGGCAAACTGCTTGACGAAGAAGCCCAGGAATAGGAACTTCTCAGGGAGCCAGTTTCAGGGTAAAAATATAAACTGTAATTGAAAACTTATAAAAATGTAGACACTTTCTTGCTTGCAGATCTGCCTTGCAAGAAACATTAAAAGTTCTGCAGGCACAGAAAATTTCCATTTTCAAATTTCCAACCGGAAATTTGGATCTGCACAAACAAATATGTCAGGGATGGAATAAATAATAGTACTATAATATTCATTTATTTTCTACCATTTAATTGCTCTAAAATAAATGACCACCTAAATAACAATAGGAACAATATATTGTGTGTTTATAGCATGTGTAAAAGGAAAATTATGACAAAAATATCACAAAGATTGGGAAGGAAGAATTAACAGTATAATGCTATAAAGTCCATACATTATAATTAATACTCCTAAATTTTGTTACATTTAGTTAGATGAAATAAAAAATGCATATTCTAACTTTATAAATCAATCTTTTTTTTTAGAAAAGGAGCTATGAACATGTCAACAAAGGATATAGAGTAGAATTATAAAATATGCTCAAGTAATGCAAAGTGGACGCGAGTCTGAGTGAACTCCAGGAGCTGATGATGGACAGGGAGGCCTGATGTGCTGCGATTCATGGGGTCGCAAAGAGTCGGACACGACTGAGCGA
Organism: Ovis canadensis; assembly: GCF_042477335.2. NCBI lineage: Eukaryota > Metazoa > Chordata > Mammalia > Artiodactyla > Bovidae > Ovis > Ovis canadensis. Next base: position 40,563,432 of record NC_091260.1, read on the forward strand.
CTGAACTGAACTGAATGCAAAATGCAGAGAAATAAATGTAACAACAAAAAAAGCAATAAAAAAGACCGTAGTTTGATTCATTCATATCATGAATAACTTTAAATGCAAACGGTTCAGACACACCGGGTAAAAGATAAACATTGTCAGACAGTATATAAAAAATCAATTTCCAATTTTATGCTATATTCGGGAAACCTGATATAATGATATAGTAAAGTAAGAATGGCAGAAGATAAATGCAAACATTAAGTTAAAGCAAGATTAGCTATATGAATGTCAAATAATACAGATTTCAGAAGAAGGAATATTATTTGAAGTAAAAAGAGACATTACATATGGATATAACATAAAACTTCTAAATTTAAATTCACCTAAAACAAAACTTCAAAATACAAAACGTAATAATTGATAGGATTAAAAAGAGAAATAGGAAAATAGATATTTAAGGTCACAAATAGACACATAGGAATAAGTAATTCCAATTCTACACAATCTCTTTCCAAAAAATAGAATAGGAGATAACACTTTCCAAATGATTTTATGAGGACAACATTATTTTTACAACAAAATTACACAAAGCCATTATAAGAAAAGCAAGCTTCAGAACAATGTACTCCATGAAAATACACAGAAAAATCTGCAGCATACTATGCAACCAAATTTAGCAATTTATTAGGAGAAAAATATGCCATAAAATATTGAGGGGTGGCTTCTCAGAAGTGTAAGGTCAATCAACATAAAACAAATTAGTGAAAGTCATTTACAATAAACTGAAGGAAAAAATATCTCAATAGGAGGAGAAAGTGTGTTTTAAAAGTTTAACATTTATACATGATAAATGTCTCAGCAAATTTATAATGAAAGGAACTTTCTTAAACTACTAAAGAACATCTACACAAACTGCAATGAACATTATACTTAACGGTAGATAGATAGTGAAGTTGCGGTCGTGTCCAGTTCTTTGCGACCCCGTGGATTGTAGCCCGCCAGGCTCCTCCATCCACGGGATCTTCCAGGCAAGAGTACTGGAGTGGGCTGCCATTTCCTTCTCCAGTACTTAATGGCAGGAGACTGAATGCTTTCCTCCCAAGCTTGAACTTTAAAGCACTACTACTCAACATCATACTTGTATTTCTAAGCAGTTCTATAAGGCAAGAAGATAAAGGGAGAAAAGTCATACTGATTAGAAAGGAAGCAATATAACAATCTCAATTTGTTATAACATATAAAAACACAAAAAAAATCTACTAAAAGTCTCCTAGAATTAATAAGTGTCTTCAATAAGGTAGCAGAATTAAAGGCCAATAAGGATACAAAAATCTTATTATACTTTATACATTACCTGTATAATTGACTTACTTATACAAAAAATCAATTTTCCAAGGATGAGGATGGACCTAGAGATTGTCATACAGAGTGAAAATAGTAGGAAGGAGAAAAACAAATATCATACTTTAACCCATGTATGTGGAATCTAGAAAAATGGTATAGATGATCTTATTTGCAAAGCCGTAATAGAGACACAGACACAGAAAAGAAATATACAGATACCAAGGGGGAAGGGAAGGGGTGAGATGAATTGGGAGACTGAGATTGACATACATACATACATACATACATATATATATATATATATATATACATATACTCTATTGATACTATGTATAAAATAAAATAACCAATAGGAACATACTGTATGGCACAGGGAACTCTCCTCAGTGCTTTATACTGACCTAAATGGGAAGAAAATTCCAAAAAAGAAGGGAAATATGTTTGCTGTAGAGCAGAAAATAACAAAACATTGTAAAGCAACTATACTCCAATTTAAATAATTGCAAAAATTACTTTTATTCCTATAATGACAGCAATGAACATACGGTTTCAATTTTTTTAAATTACAATAGCCCTCCAAAAATACATCTAACAAAATCTGTGATCTTTAAAAACCAGTCAGTCCTAAAGGAAATCAATCTTAAATATTCATTGGAACAATTGATGCTAATAATAACTTCAGATATGCAGATGACACCCTTATGGCAGAAAGCAAAGAAGAACTAAAGAGCCTCTTGATGAAAGTGAAAGATGAGAGTGAAAAAGTTGGCTTAAAACTTAACATTCAGAAAACTAAGATCATGGTATCTGGTCCCATCAATTCATGGCTAATAGATGGGGAACAGTGGAAACAGTGGCTGACTTCATTTTTTTTTTTTTTTTTTGGCTCCAAAGTCACTGCAGATGGATTGCAGCCATGAAATCAAAAGACGCTTACTCCTTGGAAGAAAAGTTATGATCAACCTAGACAGCATATTAAAAAGCAGAGACATTACTTTGCCGACAAAGGTCTGTCAAAGCTATGGTTTTTCCAGTAGTCATGTATGGGTGAGAGTTGGACTATAAAGAAAGCTGAGTCCAGAAGAACTGATGCTTTTAAACTGCAGTGTTGGAGAAGACTCTTGAGAGTCCCTTGGACTGCAAGGAGATCCAACCAGTCCATCCTAAAGGAAATCAGTCCTGAATATTCACTGGAAGGACTGATGCCAAAGCTGAAATTACAAAACTTTGGCCACCTGATGTAAAGAACTGACTCATTTGAAAAAACCCTGGCGCTGGGAAAAATTGAAGGCAGGAGAAGGGGACAACAGAGGATGAGATGGTTGGATGGCATCACTGACTCAATGGACATGAGTTTGAGTAAGCTCTGGGAATTGGTGAAACAGGGAAGCCTGGTGTGCTGCAATCCATGGGGTCGCAAAGAGCTGGACACGACTGAGCAACTGAACTGAACTGACATACTAAAGCTGAAGCTCCAATATTTTGGCCACCTGATGCGAAGAGTCAACTCATTGGAAAAGACCCTGATGCTGGGAAAGATTGAAGACAAAAGGAGAAGAGGGAGGCAGAGGATGAGATGGTTACTTAGCTAGTATCACCAACTCAATGGACTTGAACTTGAACAAACTCCAGGAGATACTGGAGGACAGGGAAGCCCGACATGCTGCAGCTCATGGGGTCACAAAGAGTCAGACATGGCTGAGCAAATGAATAACAACAAATATTTAAAATAAAAAATGTTGGTCTTATTTAGAAGAGCTAAAACAGATGGTATTATTGAGATGAACTAAATAAGGAGAAATTAACTTTAATAGATTGGAAGAAGCAATATTATTAAACTATTAATTTTCCCCAACTTGATCTATAGAGCAAGCACACTCACAAACAAAATCCCAGCAGGTATTTTTTCAGATTTAGAAGAGCTAATTGCAAATTTTACATGAAATTGCAAAGGATCTATAAGAGCTAAAATAATTCTAAAATAAAATAATAAAATAATTCTAAAGGATGAACTTAATTAAAGAATTCACATTATATAATTTCAAAATGCACTATAAAACTTTAATAATCAAGATAGATGCAAATGTCAAATTGATATTATGGGGCATTTGGAAATTGACACATATGAATGTAGTTAACAGTTTTTTAGTAAGATTTTTAATTTTTAGATCAGCTTAAGTCTCCCATCAGGACTGAGGGAATTCTGAGGGGATGCTGAGAATACCCACAAATCCCCTGGCCCCACACACATATAGCATCCCCTGTTTTCAACACCCCCACCAGAGTAGTATTTGCTACAGTCAATGAATCTACACAGATACACCATAGCTATCAAAAGTCCACAGTTTCCCTTATGATTCATTCTTGGTGTTGAACACTGTTGGGTTTCCATAAGTGTACCAATATATTGACACGTGGAAAAACTGGAGAACTCCAAATAAAATCTGTAGTTTCTTGAATTATACCAATGATAATTTCTTAATTTTTATAAATGTTCCATGGTGTATAAAATGTTAATATTAGAAGTTGAGCAAAGTATATATAAGATAAAGGTATAAGGATATATTAAATAAACAAATAAACTCAGGATTGTGGGTTCTTTCTTATCTGTTCAAAAATATATAAAATCAGGTAGATATTCCCTTAAAATTCTTCTTGAAGGCAATAATAACACCTTATTGATTCAAATACAATAAATTAAATCAAATTGTAAATGCTAACACAGTTTTACATTTTCTGAGCAATTTTACACTTTTCTGGCATATAATATGAAACTATCCAAATGAACAAATTTATGGATACATAACTATAAGTCATTTTAAAAAATATGTGTTGGATTTTGATGAACCCAAAAAAGCACACCAAGAAACAATTATTTTTACAAATTACCTAAATTATCAGAAAGAGCTTTTCCTTTGCAAAGTCATCCAAAATATGAATTTCTTTAAAGTAATTTCAACCTACACCTCAAATGAGACTGTTTTAATAAATTTTGTTTTTCCAATTCTAGTAAATACAGTGTAATTAAGGACTGAAGCTGTAGACGCTCTTCAGATGTGAAAGAATCTTCAACAGGAAGAGGGGTTAAGAAGTTAAACCACAGTAACAATGATGCATCAGTGAAAGGCATGTTCCTTTTCTTCGGTATGGTTTAAATGAGAAAACCTGTCATTTGAAAGAATAGATGTTCTTTGAGTCATGGCTGGCAATGTTAAGTCACAAGCTTATCCTGACTTTTTAGCCTGAAGCTGAAATCCTTGATTCTCATTCTGACAATTCCCCTGCAGCCTTCTGGCATGCTCTGGTTATACATGCCATGGGGATTATCAGTCAGCAATTACATACTTTCTTCTGTGTAGGCTCCTGATTTTTAAGTTGAATGACTTGTAATTTTAACTTTTTCTTACTTATCACTGTCTTTTATCTCAGTTAAGATGGAATTCACAGTAGTCAAATTAAAACACAGCAAAACAGATTTAGAACTAAACTAAATTTGAAAAATATCTAGGCTGTTGTTGACACCAGTATCATGGAGACTGTGAGGATGAATAAACATGTACACACACACACACACAGATTCTTACCTTGTTCTTTGCTCTCCCATGACAGCAGTGTTGCAACTACTAGAGAAAAACCTAGCAGACTATTGGAAGACTTGCTCCAGGGGAATGGAGTTAAAGACTGGGTTCAAATATATTTGAAACCCTGCCCAAGAATCTGGAGACCCAGAGTGAGGGAGATGTAATTTGATGCACTGCACACATGGCCAGTTGAAAATCAGAGTTAGAAGACAAAGTCTGGCTCTTAGCTCACTGTTCATTTTCCCACCAGAGTCAGCCTCCCTCCTGGGATTCACTCCTGTCATCTCAGGAAGTGTTTGAGAGCCTCAGAGGAAAAATGCTTGCGGGGTGGCTGTGCCTCCTCAGTTCAGTTCAGCTCAGTTCAGTCGCTCAGTCGTGTCCGACTCTTTGCGACCCCATGAACCGCAGCACGCCAGGCCTCCCTGTTCATCACCAACTGCCGGAGTCCACCCAAACCCGTGTCCGTCGAGTCAGTGGTGCCATCCAACCGTCTGATCTCCTGTTGTCCCCTTCTCCTCCTGCCCTCAATCTTTCCCAGCATCAGGTTCTTTTCTAATGAGTCAGCTGTTCCCCTCCTCCTCAGCCCCCTACCAAGTTCAGTGCTCTCAGCATCTCTACCAAATCGGGTAGAGTTGCCAGTGCCTCCCAAGCGCCTGCCCAGCACCAGCTGTGACAGTGTTCCATCTCAGAGCAGCTTACCTAACTCTGCCTTGAAATCCAAACCCCCGGCATGCCATGAGGCTATATCTTCTGTGGCCTCTGCAGGATTCTCAGGCATTCTTTAGGTGCCCACCCCTAGCCTTCACCCACAGGTCTGGATGAAGTCAGGTCTGATTATTTGTCTGTCTCCACAACTCGTTGGCACATACCTTGTTGTGTTCCCTTCTCTAGCTGTATAAAGAAAAGTAAACAAACTTTGGTGACTGACTCGGCAGTGTCCACATCAAGCAGACAAACAAATAAAAAAATTAGATGGTGATGAAGGCCTGAAAATGAAAGCAATGATTACAACACATCATTGTCATAGACAGTAACTGAGTTTCTATTTAGGTGGTGTGGAGAAGCTATCTTTGAGGACTGACTTCTAAACTGACAGCTTAAGAAAGAGTCGGCCTGCAGGAGCTTTCCAGGCAGGGTGGGCACTAATACAAAGCCCTCTAGTCAAAACAAGGGGTTTGTTCCAAGAACAAGAGAAGGAAAGTGCATATGGAGGACAGTACAGGGCGCTAAGATTTGTAGCTGGACAGAGGGCCAGGAATATAGCACATCAGGCTTTACAGGTCAGAGTATGGAGTTCTACATGTGATGGAAAACCAATACGGCTTTAAAATGGGCACAATGGTCTTATTTTTATTTTAAAAGAATCACTCTGGATTTCAGAGGACTGGACATAGGAGCCTAGAAGAAAGCTCAGAAGACACTGCAGTGATGCAGGCAAGATGGGTAAGTTATGGACCTTCCAAGTCCATAACAAAAGCTGAGACTTTATGTTATGAGACAAAAGTTTGCCTCTGGGATCCTCCTTTTCCTAACCTTACACAGGTGACCAAGCCCCCTCCTGATGGATGCATTCCTTCCTTAGATATATTGATGCTTTTCACGAGGTTAAAGTCAGATCTTGATAGGCTCTTTTTCAGGTGTTTTTGAAAATACCATAATTTATTGATTTATGGTTTAACTAACAAAGAGCAAATTAATTTTCTAATTATAGAAGGCACCTCAGCAACAACTGCTCATACTATCAACTCCAACTATGAACAAACTTAGTTAAATTTAAAAAAAAGTATAATTCCTTTAAAATACTAGTGGGAGCAGAAGAGTTCAACTCAGTCACTCAGTCATGTCTGACTCTTAGCAACGCTTTGGACTGCAGCACATTAGGCCTCCCTGTCCATCACCAACTCCCAGAGCTTACTCAAACTCATGTCCATTGAGTCAATGATGCCATTTAACCATCTTATCCTCTGTCTTCACCTTCTCCTCTCACCTTCAATCTTTACCACCATCAGGGTCTTTTCAAATGAGTTAGCTCTTCTCATCAGGTGGCCAAAGTATTGGAGTTTCAGCTTCAACATCAGTCCTTCCAATGAACACCCAGGACTGATCTCCTGATCATGTCCATAGCATTTCTGTCCATTATTGAGCCCATCTTTGCATGAAATATTCCCTTTGTATCTCTAATTTTCTTGAAGAGATCTCTAGTCTTTCCCGTTCTGTTGTTTTTCTCTATTTCTTTGCACTGATCACTGAGGAAGGCTTTCTTATCTCTCCTTGCTATTCTTTGGAACTCTTCATTCAGATGCATATATCTTTCCTTTTCTCCGTTGCTTTCTACTTCTTTTCACAGCTATTTGTAAGGCCTCCTCAGACAGCCATTTTGCTTTTTTGAATTTCTTTTACTTGGGGGTTTTGGAAGAGTTCAGTTCAGTTCAGTTCAGTTCAGTCACTCAGTCGTGTCCAACTCTTTGCGACCCCATGAATCACAGCACGCCAGGCCTTCCTGTCCATCACCAACTCCTGGAGTTCACTCAGACTCACATCCATCGAGTTGGTGATGCCATCCAGCCATCTCATCTTCTGTTGTCCCCTTTTTCTCCTGCCCCCAATCCCTCCCAGCATCAGAGTCTTTTCCAATGAGTAAACTCTTCGCATGAAGTGGCCAAATTACTGGAGTTTCAGCTTTGGCATCATTTCTTCCAAAGAACACCCAGGACTGATTTCTTTTAGAACAGACTGGTTGGATCTCCTTGCAGTCCATGGGACTGTCAAGAGTGTTTTCTAATACCACAGTTCAAAAGCATCCATTTTTCAGTGCTCAGCTTTCTTCACAGTTCAACTCTCACATCCATACATGACCACAGGAAAAACCATAGCCTTGACTAGACGGACCTTTGTTGGCAAAGTAATGTCTCTGCTTTTCAATATGCTGTCTAGGTTGGTCATAACTTTCCTTCCAAGGAGTAAGCGTCTTTTCATTTCATGGCTGCAGTCACCATCTGCAGTGATTTTGGAGCCCAAAAAAATAAAGTCTGACACTGTTTCCCCATCTATTTTCCTTGAAGTGATGGAATCAGATGCCATGATCTTAGTTTTCTGAATGTTGAGTTTTAAGCCAACTTTTTCACTCTTCTCTTTCACTTTCATTAAGAGGCTCTTTAGCCCTTCTTCACTTTTTGCCACAAGGGTGGTGTCGTCTGCATATCTGAGGTTATTGATATTTCTCCCGGCAATCTTGATTCCAGCTTGTGTTTCTTCCAGCCCAGCGTTTCTCATGATGTACTCTGAATAGAAGTTAAATAAGCAGGGTGACAATATACAACCTTGACGTACTCCTTTCCCTATTTGGAACCAGTCTGTTGTTCCATGTCCAGTTCTAACTGCTGCTTCCTGACCTGCATATAGGTTTCTCAAGAGGCAGGTCAGGTGGTCTGGTATTCCCATCTCTTTCAGAATTTTCCACAGTTTATTGTGATCCACACAGTCAAAGGTTTTGGCATAGTCAATAAAGCAGAAATAGATGTTTTTCTGGAACTCTCTTGCTTTTTTGATGATCCCACGGATGTTGGCAATTTGATCTCTGGTTCTTCTGCCTTTTCTAAAACCAGCTTGAACATCTGGAAGTTCATGGTTCACGTATTGCTGAAGACTGGCTTGGAGAATTTTGAGCATTACTTTATAGCATGTGAGATGAGTGCAATTGTGCAGTAGTTTGAGCATTCTTTGGCATTGCCTTCCTTTGGGATTGGAATGAAAACTGACTTTTCCAATCCTGTGGCCACTGCTGAGTTTTCCAAATTTGCTGGCATATTGAGTGCAGCACTTTCACAGCGTCATCTTTTGGGATTTGAAATAGCTCAACTGGAATTCCATCCCCTCACTAGCTTTGTTCATAGTGATGCTTTCTAAGGCCCACTTGAGTTCACATTTCAGGATGTCTGGCTCTAGATGAGTGATCACATCATTGTGATTATCTTGGTTGTGAAGATCTTTTTTGTACAATCCTTCTGTGTATTCTTGCCACCTTTTCTTAATATCTTCTGCTTCTGTTAGGTCCATACCATTTCTGTCCTTTATCGAGCCCATCCTTGCATGAAATGTTCCCTTGGTATCTCTAATTCTCTTGAGGGAATCTCTAGTCTTTTCCCATTCTGTTGTTTTCCTCTATTTGTTTGCATTGATCACTGAAGAAGGCTTTCTTATCTTCTTAGAAGAGATAGGGGTATTTAAAAAAAAAATACTCATCCAGGTTCTTTCCACATAGTTCCACAAAATGCAATTATTAGCATTTAAGTTATAACATCCTAAGAGGTATCAGAGACATTAGAACTATTAGCATTAATAATAATAATACCATCTTAAATTTCATAAGACTTAGAATCTTAAGATGAGTCATAACTTCTACTTCACCATGTCCTCTCCCACCTAGATTCAGAAGTTCCATCTATAATACTGTATTAAGCTGTGTACCTCATGTTGCTTTAGATAGAAGAGAGACACAGTTACGTAAGAAACAGTCCCTGTCCTCAGGAAGCTACTATCTACGGAGGAAAGCAATGAGGTCTCAGTCGTGTCTGACTCTGTGACCCCATAGACTATTGCCCACCAAGCCAGGCTCCTCTGTCCATGGAATTCTCCAGGCATGAATTTGCAACGGGTTGCCATTTCCTCCTCCAGGGGATCTTCCTGACCCAAGGACCAAAGCCCCATCTCCTGCAGCTCCTGCATCGGCAGGCAGATTCTTCACCACTGAGCCACCTGGAAGGCCCAAGGAAGGCAGACCTGTATTCAATTAAATATTGAGCCACTGCTACTCCAAACAATGCTTTTGAGTTAATTAGAGAAAAAAAGGTACTCCTTTATCAAAATACTTTACTTCCATCTGCCAAAATATTGTTGTAATATGTGGATATCTTTAGGAGAAAAAACAAAAAACAGTTTACTGCCTGCCTGCATTTTGTCTAAATAAATATAGTATTCTGACTCTCCATTGCCTACCATCCCACAAGACTATGCTGTTTTCTAACTTTCCCATTCTTTCAGTCTCAACATTAAAGTTTTTAAAATATAAACATCAATTATTCCAAGATAGACCATCCTGAACACTTAAGATTGTGTCACTTTATCGGGAGCTAATTAGAAATACTGAGAGGTTTTTAAACCAAGGTCAGTACCATATCTGGCTCTCATAGAAGCCCAACACTCCTGACATTACTCAATTGTTCTTCCCTCACTAGCTAATGCCCTTGTGCCTGCAATTTATTTTCATCCTTGTACTGGTGCCTGTAGTATCCTTCATGGGGATGAAAAGAAAAGCTTTCAAATACATTTAAGTAAAGAGGTAAACATAAACATTTCTCAGAAGTGCTAACACTAACTTTCCAAAGTAACAACTGGAAAACAGCAGTAGAAGACAGTTCACAGAAGAAACCAACAACATCAACTGCTGTTTAATAATGAATTGAAATATACTAGCTCCCCCAATTTTCAGTATACTTGAAGCAGACAAAATTTTCACCTGGTGACAGAGCTTTCAGAATTTACTCACTCCCATGAAGGGAACTCTAGGTTTAAACGTGGTTAGAACCAAAAAGAGATATGGATCCCTGCAGATAAACAAAAACTACATTTGGTTGCTTGTTAATTTCCTGGTTTATTTTTTTTTTTACCCATAACTCTGAATAATCTCTATTTCAAAGACTGCTGATTACTTAAATAAAGTCAGTATTCCTCAATAAGCAAATTCCATTTCTATCTGTTCAAAAGTAAAATTCAGAAGTGAGGGACAATATTTTTCTTTCAGTGGGCTGGTATATCCCATTGTTCTAAGTATCTTGGATGAAAAAATTTTCTCCACTAGGTTCCTATGGGTATTACAAAGCCAGTCATTTTCTTTGCTTCTTCTGGTTCTAGTGTTTACTTTAAAAAACAAATGTCATTTGTTATTTTATACCCTTCTCAGCATTTTACTGTTTTTTATCTCTGTTTCTTTCTTGTGTTTCCCTCTCTCTGTCTCTCTGTATCCTCCCTCTCTCTCTCTTACACATACATACACTTAGCTGAGCATCTCAGTTCAAGGGAAGAAATTTTCCTATTTCAACAAATGAGTTGTGATCCAGTATGAGTACAGCGTCTCTGCTCATTTTCTGTAGTTTTCTAAAAATCACATGCCTTTTTCATTTTTCTTTTCTATCTTTCTATGCAGAACTTGCCTTTCAATTGCTTGACTTTTACTGGAAGTTTATTCCAAATATTGGGAGGTTGAGGCAAGTATCATGTCACTCAAAATAGCTATTCACTTGCTTTATTTGTTCATTTAAGATTATTAATTTTACACCTAATGATTAAAACTCACCATGAAGTATCAAATAAGCATAACTTGTGGTTCAATTTTTTTTAAAATGATTGCGTGCCTGATATTTTCAAGGACATTGTACTGCATGTGGCTTATCCCAACAGCTTTGATATCTTCTGCAGAGATAAGATTATTTTCTATGATGAGAGCAAAAGTGGTGGGGATGATGATTTGACTCTATTTTGTTCATTTGCTGCATTTACAGTTGATAAACATTGTGTTGTCAATTAAACTGTAAGAAATTACAAATAAAGCTGTTCTTCAAAATGCAAACAAGATAAGACTGATGTTTGCTGGTACATTTCCTTCCAGTGAGAGGCAGAAAGTTGGCTTTGTCACAGACTGCTGTCTTCTCTCAGGAATACATTTCTTTCTGAAGGGGTGTGTACAATTTTAAGTGTAATTAAACTGCATTATGTATGTCAACTATTTTGGCCATGGCAGGTTAGAAAGTGAAACAATTTCATAACTTGTTGGATAATTACTAAGCCTGAAGAGGTATCTTATTTGGACATTAAATCAAGAGTATTAACCTGTCATGATCAGATTATCTGAATGCAAAATATGTAGTAGAGATTGCATTTTTTTTTTTCAGGCAAAGCTTTACTGGGGCCCTTGCTGTTCCAGGGTTGGGGGGAGCTACAAACAGTTCCCTTTGCTTGCTTGCTGGGGTGAGGGCAAGATTGTTCCTTACATGGGCTGAGGGTAGGAGTGTGACCAGGGGTTGGACCAGAGGCCTGGCTTAAGCAGTTTGGGCACCATTCTGGTGGGTGTTGAGTGCAGGGGCTCGACCAGTACCATGTTTATGCTCCCAACAACCTATTTTGAAGAAAAACACAGACACACGAATACACATTCACATACACACACACAAAACCAGAATATTGAAGCTTTGACTAAGGTTAGATAAAGTGCAAAATGTCAAGCAGACTACATAAGAAGTTACTTAAAACATGATGAGAATGCTTAGATTATGATTGACTATGAACATAAAGACTACTCAAGTAAGGAGATTTGTTGATATACAATAGTACCTAATACCAGTACTTCACATTTGCTCAGTATTTTTAACGTTAAAAGCACTTTCACATCTATTATATCATTTTCGACATAATTTTATTCAACATAAAATTGCCATTGCAAATAATTTAAAGGAACAATCTGTATAGGTGCATTTCAAATAGTACTTTAAAAGTTCTTTCATATAGGCAACACTGAAATGTTTGCGTTAAAACCTATTTCTGAGAAATTAGTCTACTCCACACATAGACACATGTACAAACACATACTCCACACAGATATATACAGACACACACACACACACACAAAATATTATAATTTAGGGTATACTTAGGCAAACTTAAGAATTAAATAAATGATTAAGCTAAATAATAGAGAAAAAATCTTAAAACTTCTTATATTAGCCCCTAGATTTGCAAAAATTTAACCAGTAAATTGGAGTTATATAGATCAAGAAATGGTTGGCATTTTTTACTTTCTAAATAGTATAGCCAGACAATATCCTGGATCAATTAAATTACAACTTTGTGGAATGAGACCAATCACAATATAATTTGAAGCTAGCCAGTTGATTCTAGTAAAGCTGAGAACTATGATGTGACCACATCATTTATTTTAGTGTACAGCTATCACAATGCTTTCATCACAATTACAGAATAATATGCATATATAAAATTTTTATTCAAAATAAATACTATATATTGTAATATAATCTACTTTTTAAACATCTAAATTTTGCTTATGTGAAAATACAGCATATGCAATCACTGACTAGACTACATTTTGTCATATAGAATAGAATTGGGTTATTCTATAGGACAATGGAAATACAAAGGTTCCAACACACCAGCCCTAACTATAATAAGTTCACAACAGATCCTAACTTATGGAGGATTATCTAAGATAATAAATACCCCACAAAGCAAAAAGGAAATAGATGAATATCCCAATGATCCAAAATGCCTGTTTGAAAAATTAGAAAGCAAACTTAATTTGCACATATGTGCTTTAAATTTTGAATATATTTTTGACTCATTAAGCAGAAACTTTAGCCTCTATAGGGGGAAAATATATCTGTTTTCAATTATCTCAAGTTTGAGTTGGAAAATACAACTTTAAAAAGTAATGACTCTATACTTGTATTTAAAATGAGCATCTCATCTCTGATATTCTTTGTCCTAATTTTTGACCTGAGTCACATATTTCACTCTGTCCTTTACCCAGAGTCATAAATTCTAAAAGAACATTGCATTACTGTCAATCACTGGGTCAGCAGAAGCAGGAGACCAGTGAGTTCTGCCTGACCTCAGCATTGCAGTAAGCCAATGAAAACATTAACAGACTGACTTCCACAGTGTTCCAGGACCCAATGTCAGCACTGTGGAGTTCCATCACCTGCCAGTCTTTTAACAGGAGCACCAGAATATGGTCCAGAAAACTGTTGACTAGTACATCAATTTGTACAGCTATTGTGCCTTATATTGATGTATACTTTTTATTATGAACTATAATAACAATGACATTTAATCATGTCTTCATTTACTTTCTGTCTCAGCTTCTCGGAACAAGTTCCATCCCACTTTCATGGTATTTTGAACAAAATTGATTATTGACACCATTACTAGTATAAATTATGACCCAAACTCTATCAGATGCACTTAATAAGGTTAAATGCACTAAACATGGATATTCCAGATGGCTAGATCCTTGAACAGCTAATTAAGGTACACTCTTATTTCATTTTTCATAAGAATAATCTACTCTGGACTTTAGCCAAAAAGGAAAGTAGGAGAGTATTTTTCCTCATGGCTAAGAAAATATACTGTTTATTCACTGTGATTAGCCAAACAATTTATATGATTGCTCCCATAAATATAATCATTTCCAAAAATTATTGCAAATTTTACATCTAGAACAATGAAAGTAGGATCATCTTTATGTAGTGGTTCCTGTAATAGGAATAACAATAACATATTCATATAGCATATTACATAAATGCTCAACTGCAAAAGTTCTTTCATGCTTTTAATAAGCTATACTTTTATAAAGACAGTCTTGTGTATATTTCTGACAGAAATCTTTCATCTTAAATCCAAAACATAAATACAATAAAAGAAAATCAGCATTGAACTTTTCAAAGGTAATTGGTAAATTCTTACCAATTAAATCTGAAAACACTATAAAATAAACTTTTATTGCACAGAACATGAACAACAAACATTTCTACTTCATTCCCAGGTGGAGGGGGCATGTGGCAGGGAGAAATCTTAAGATCTAGTTACAAACTGATTATCTGAAACAGTTTGAAAAAAAAAAAAAGGACTAGTGACAAATACGGATGCATCCTAATTGAATTGTCCACTTCATTTTGCCCATTCTGTAGTGTGAGCAGTAGAGTAAATCCTGGGTTTAGCTATGCAGGATAAAAGTCTATTTGAAGTTGGAATCTATAGCTGGCTTTTCACAGTAAATTGACCTTGCTCAGTGCAGCCAATGTCATAATGCTCTGTTTTATCTAGGCTGAGAGAGAAAATCGCAAATTGCTTCTGCATGATTAGTTCTGCTACTTCAAACGTGTTTCTTCCGAGTTGGCTTCCACACTTATTGCTAAAGATATGTGCCACTGGGAATGCTGATCTGACTCTGAACTTCTCCAATTAAATAACCCTTTAATTGCCAGTTCAAGAAAAGGTATTGAGCAGAGCAAAAATGAATCTTTTCATCAATATAACTTTAAAGTATTTTTCATAGGCTATAAGCATAAAAGAGAAAAATTTTTAATGACTTATTGTAATTTTGAAATGTATCAAAATCAAATTGAATGGAAAATCAGATAAAGTTTTAAAAAGAATTGCAAGTTGAGCTTGAGATATTGGCAAGTATACGTAATCACTGGCATAAGATATACAGGGCTTTTTTCCCCCTGAAATATTAGACTTACTCTAAGAATTTTAATATTATAACACATGGAAAATATACTCCCTTTACCTATAGAAGTTTATACCCTGTTTTAGAAATGCATATTAGTATAATTTTGTTTCCCCAGTCAATGAAAACTCCATTGCATGACTAATTGTTATAAAAATATTAAGAGGCAGCAACTTCCAAACAGATAAGTTTCTCCAATTTATCTAATAACAACAATATTAATATTAATAGTAAAAAAAAGCTAATGACTTACATATCTACTTTAAGACTCTCCATTTTATCTAACAACTATAATAATATTAATAGTAAAAACTAACTAATGATTAACATGTCCACTTAGAATATGAGGGATGCAGTTCTCTAATAAACTGTTAGGCAAAAAAATATTATCCCCCAAATCTCTCCTTTCTAACTTCTTATATCACTCAGTATAGACTCTTTAAAACAGTGACATATTAATTTTACACCTCATCAAAATAGAAGCATAGTGACTTTGATAATGAACAGGAATTGCATTAACTGTTACAAATCCCAGAAAACATAGGACTGAATTCACTGACAACACTCCAGAAAAGAAGATATATCAATAAATTACTTTTAGCTAAGTTCACAGATTTATCTTCTACTAACAAAACTGCACTACCATAAAGACCTTCAAGACAATAAAAATAAAGCAAGTGAAAAGACTGGAATTAGTGAAAAAAATTTTCTTCCTTTGTTGGATTTGTTGCTTGTCAGATTTTTTAGTCTATGAAATGCTGAAGTTCTAAACTATCTTGGGGTCAGATACCTATTTTGAAAACTCTTAGTAACATGTCTTTGGTGAGTTAATTTTTTCAAATTTTTAATATTATATATTACTACATAATTAGTATTACAAATATTACACATTTAAATTGAAATAAGTAGATACCAAACTAAAAGAATCGTGAAAGTAATTGAGGTGAATTCCCCAAGTGTTCAAGTTGAATACTAGAACCTATCCTTTGTGCCATCTTCTACCCATTTTCCTGGGCTCTTGCAGATAAAAGTTTAACATGTATTTTAAAAATAAGATTAGTTGAGTGTTTTTTAAAAAGAGCAATAAAAGAGGAATGCAAAATTCATGGGGCTGATCTGTGCTTGAGCCCCACTATCAGATAGAGATAGAAATGACCAGAGTAGATAGATCCACTTAAAGGTGAAGAGAGAACTAGTAAGGTGTTAGCTGACAATTCTGCATATCAAAAGATCTTGCTAACCAGCCTGACACATAAATGACACATGTTGTCAACTTCTATTAATCTCTTTACAAATGATGACAGCACCAAGAAACAACCACTTTTTTCTGAAGGATTGAATGGATTTACAAAGTTCTAGGCATTTTCCTGGGTAAGAAATGCACATGCTTCTCAATAATGAAAAAAAAAACTGTCATTTCTTTATTTACAATCTAATTTGGGGAAATGTAAGTGTTAATTATTAGATAAAGATTGTTTTATTAAACAATAAAACATAATTGTGCCATTATGTGCCATCATTATTTTAACTTTTTATGGGAAACAGCTTAGATCAGTCATAGGCATTTTATAGACTTGAAGATGCTAAAACCCAAATATGTTGTATATATAGGAATCAGTTGTGTTACATAAAATTATAACTTTTAAAAGAGTATTTTAAAATAAATATGAATTCTGAAGTGAATTTGTTAAATCATCAAAAAAATACATACTAATGTGTGTGTTTGTGTGTTCAGTCACGAAGTTGTTCCCAACTCTTTGTATATTCTCAGGTATACATACTAATGTATATTGCTTACTAATGAATGAAATGGTTTAAAACTTTCCCCTAAACTAGAGAAGACATATAAATATAGGAGTGCTGCCAATATGATAAAACATAATAACACCAGACAATTCTTTGTTTTGTACAGGAGGCTTCACATGGAAAGTTGATAGATTACATTAGCATCTATGAATTTATATTCACAAAGCAATTTATAATGATATTAATGTAGTTCCTTCAATTTCTCCAGATATTTTATTTTAATTTATTACCATGACATAATCTCTATGATTTGCACTGAGCAAATACTAATTTTGTGTTTCCCAAATAAACTGTTAGCAAAAAACACTAAAATAAACAAGATTACAAATCCTGTTTGCTATGTGCTAGCCAGCACCCAAACTGTGATGTGGTTTCTATTCACTGCCTTAGCCCATTTTCTTTAAAACCGCAAAGTAAGGTATGTAAAGGTCACGGGTAGGATTAGATCTCTACATGCTTAAACATCTCAACTTAAGGGAAAAAATCACCTCAGAATTCTGGACTCAGGCCACCAAAGTAGCATTATGCCCTTGAGAAAGAGCTAATCGCAGCCTGGCTCTTATGGAATAACTTACCCACCACCAACTGGGCTATATTTAACCCAAGAGCATCTTCCAAGATAGCTATTCATTAAATTTGGTTCATGCTCAATTATCCCTTTTCATCTTCCTCTTCTACTCCACCTCTTTTCAATCTACCTGTGAACAGAGGACTCCCTTTCCTACTCTACTCCCACCAAATTAAAAGAAAGAAAAGAGAAAAAGAACAGAAAGGAAAAGAAGTTAAAATAAAAAGATTTTGGCTTTGTTACTCCTTGAATTAGTATCTTAAGTTTCTCCTTCCTTTTCCTACCAAATTTCTTAAAGGGTGATTTCTGTTCACTATCTCTGTCATTGGTTTCTCCTTAACTACCTGCTACTTCTCATTCTGTGGCTGATATCATTCATCCTACTATACTTTTGTTCTGCAAGGTCACTCAATCAAACAGGACAGTGTGTTGTTGTTGTTGTTGTTTTACTTCATTCAAATTAAAATTTAATTTTTTCAATATGGTTGATCACTTCCTTACAAAAGTATCTTTCCTTGGCTGTTGTCAAAGCATCATTTTCCTATCAATTTTGATTTTTGTGACCAGATAATATTTCAGTACGAGTTGTCTCGTTAGCTTTTCATAAGTTGTTAAAACATATCTTCAGAGACTTTCTCCCCCTAGGATATTCAACTTTGATCCAAAATACTGTATAAATATATAATCTCCCCGGAAGTCTCTATGTCTATAATGGTACCAAAATGATACAGTTGATCACTGTTAAAAGTTTTGAACCATTTCTCTTTTTCTATTTACCTGCATCAGAGTTCTAAAGATGTCATCCCCATCCTTTTCTTCAGTGAGTATGACCAAATTTCTGTCAAGTCCAGAGCTTATATATTATATGTGTCATATATTTTATATAGTTCCAAACACAGTAAGTCTCCTACGTATAAAACTTCAAGTTGCAAATTCAAAGATGCAAATATGTGTTCCATTGACATCAGGTGTGAGTGAAAGCGCAGCTTGCCCTCTGTTTCCCACTGCTGATGATCTTTAGCTCTACCATCTCCCACCTCTTCTCCCTCTCCGTCAGTAACTTGTCTTTCCTGTTCACTCAATGCCAGCCTATGTATGCTAGCTATCGTACTGTACTACTGTACTTTTCAAGGCACTGTACCGAAAGATTAAAAATGTTTCCTTTATTTTTCATGCTTGCTTTTTATGTATTATTTGTATGAAACGTATTATAATTCTATTACAGTACAGTACTATATAGTCAATTCTGTTGGGTACCTAGGGTGTTAGACTTACACAAACAAATTGGACTTCTGAATGCGCTCTTGGAATGCAACTCATTTATATGCATGGGACTTACTGTTTAACCTGAATCTTTCTACATGCAAGCTTCACCAGAACATCCAAATTTAAAATAGTAAAAGCAAAGCATGACTTTACTCCTTTCCTCCCTGAGTACTGATGACAAAACCTTTCTTCTCATTACCAAGTCTCAAACCTGAGCATCACCTATGATTCCCAAAATGTTGCTAATAATTTTAATCTGTTTTCTCCTCTTTATACTTTCATTTATAAATATCATTAAACCTTAAATTCCAGGTAGAGTTCATTCAAAAATGAAAGAAGCAAAGTGTCTGTCTTTAAGTAACTAATTACCTGAGTGAAGATTGAAATTCATAAACAATGTGATGGTATTCCAGATTAATATGAGGTCATTAACTTGGTGACCAAATAGAAAAGACTGTTAGCCAAGAAAGGCAACTTAGGATAAAAAAAAAATTTATAAGAAAGCAAAAGAGCATATTTTTTAACATTGAAGAGATTATAGGAGGTAAAAACTGGTCTTGAACTTGGCAGATAGAAGTGAGCTACTAATATTGATTTTGAACTTTAAGGTGAATTAAACTTTCTAGTTAAAACTGCCAACTCTGCCTAAGAGCCATAAAGGAGTTAGGGTAGCAGTTAGTGAAAGGATTATTTACATCCCAGTCATAAACCTGGAGAATCCTCCAGTAGGGCATTTATATATATATATATATTTTAAGGCAGCATTAAGTAAAGGCAATGCTGAGTTCATGGGATAAGGAGCATGGTGCGGCTCTAAATTGCAAGTAGAATTTGAGATGAGAGTCGGAAGATCTAGAAAAGTTGAGGAAGCATTTTGTGAGAGGAGCTAAGACAGACATGGTTCAGGACTTAGAGAACACCTTATGGCTCTCAGCAGAGTTGGCAACTTTAACTAGAAAAGTCTTCATAGAATCGAGACCAAGGGCAGATTTTTTTTTTTTCTTCTTTTTTAGGGAGATGTGGCTGAAGCCTTGAGTATGTTTTTAAGCAATAAGAGATTCACTTAAAAAGAGTGGGAGGACTTCCCTGGTGGTTCAGTGGTTAAGAATCCTCCTGCCAATTTGGATCCCTGGTTCGATCCCTGGTCTGGAGGATCCCACATGCTGCAGGGCAACAAAGCCGGTGCATCACAGCTACTGAGCCTGCGCTCTCTAGAGTCCATGAGCCACAACTCCTGCAGCCTGTGAGCCCTAGAGCCTGTGTTCCATGAGATAAGCCACGGCAATGAGAAGCCTGAACATCACAGCTAGAGAGTAGCCCCCACTCCCCACAATGAGAGAAGGCCCACATGCAGCAACAAAGATCTAGCACAGTCAAAAATAAATCAATAAAATTTTGTTTTACAAAGTGGTTTCTAAATAAGTAAATAAAATGAGTGGTAGATTTTTAATTCGAATGAGAAGACATAATTTAATGCTCAAAGTCCTAGAAGAGGATGAAATTTTGGGAGAAGGGTTATCTTAGAAGGAAAGGGGAAGTTGGGAGCTATCTTTTTTTCTGAGTAGAATGAAATATTTGGTTAAAAGAATAGCTAAGCAAATGTGGTCATAAAACTGACGGAACACAAAGTTTTATCACTGAGTTAAGGATTGAAATTGAAAAGAGTAGGAAAGGAATCAGCAGCTTAAGATCAGAAGAAGTCATTTAAAACAACTTCATGTATTTGGAAGCTTGAATAAAAATGAGTTAAATGACTTTTTAAAAGGTTGCTGTGTGGTATCAAGGGTTCAACTCAGATTGGAAATCATACATTTAAACTGAAGTCAAGCCATATGGTTCTGAAATTTTCTCCAGGTATGTCCAACTTGCCTAAGGACAAAATTAGAGAAAACTGATAGTTTGGTTGAACTAGGGTGAGAGTTAACTAGCAAAGTGAAACAAAAGTGTCAATGCCATTCAGAAACAGAAAATAAAAAGAAAGTAAAGGCAAATTAACTGTAGTATCCGTTATGATTTGAGTATGAAGGAAAACAAGAAAGAGTAAATAGATGAATAAAATAAAATGTGACTAGGGAATTGATGTCAGTTTAAAGCCAAGAGCAATGCTTAGTAGGCATGATAGAGATAGAAGGACAGCAAGCTGTAGTGTCAAGAAAGAATTTCAAAACATAAGACTGCAGATGTGGAACAAATTTGGTTGTTGACAAAGTCCATAAGTCAAGTAGAAAAGTGGAATAAAGAAAAGAATTTTAGAACAATCTCTTGAAATCATCAATGGGAAGACAAAAGGATTCCAATCTTACCTCCTCCTTCCATGTAAAGTACAGAGACTGCGTGTTAACATTTCTGTAGTCAGACACAACTAGGTTCAAATCTTACCCTTTCCTAAATAGTGGATAACCATTGGCAAGTTACTCTTCTGTGCTTCAGTTTTTTTTATCTTTAAAATGGGAATGTATCTATTTCCAAAGATTGTCTGGAAGATTATATAAGACATAAAGGTTTGGTGCTGTGTATAGTCAAAGCTAGGGTTTTTCCAAGTCATGTATGGATATGAGATTTGGACCATAATGAAGGATGATTGCCAAAGAATTCACACTTTTTAACTGTGGTATGGAGAAGACAGTCCCCTATAATGAAAAGGACATCGTTTTTGGGTATTAGTTCTAAAAGATCTTGTAGGTCTTCATAGAACCGATCAACTTCAGCTTCTTCAGCTTTACTGGTTGAGGCATAGGCTTGGATTACCATGATATTGAATGGTTTCTCTTGGAAATGAACATGGATCATCCTGTCATTTATGAGATTGCATCCAAGTAGTGCATTTCGGAATCTTCTGTTGACCATGATGGCTACTCCATTTCTTCTGAGGGATTCCTGCCCGCAGTAGTAGATACTATGGTCATCTGAGTTAAATTCACCCATTCCAGTCCATTTTAGTTCGCTGATTCCTAGAATGTCGACATTCATTTTTGCCATAACCTGTTTGACCACTTACAATTTGCCTTGATTCATGGACCTAACATTCCAGGTTCCTATACAATATTGCTCTTTATAGCATCGGACCTTGCTTCTATCACCAGCCACGTCCACAACTGGATATTTTTTTTGCTTTGGCTCTATCCTTTCATTCTTTCTGGAGTTATTTCTCTACTGATCTCCAGTAGCATATTGAGCACCTACTGACCTGGGGAGTTCCTCTTTCAGTATCCTATTATTTTGCCTTTTCATACTGTTCATGGGGTTCTCAAGGCAAGAATACTGATGCAGTTTGCCATTCCCTTCTCCAGTGGACGCAAAAAAGATGTCTTTTTCATTACAGGGGACGGGCATGCAGAAGTAGGAAGTGAAGAAACACCTGGAGTAACAAGCAAATTTGGCCTTGGAGTACAGAATGAAGCAGGGCAAAGGCTAATAGAGTTTTGCCAAGAAAACGCACTGGTCATAGCAAACACCATCTTCCAACAACACAAGAGAAGACTCTACATATGGACATCACCAGATGGTCAATACTGAAATCAGATTGATTATATTCTTTGCAGCCAAAGATGGAGAAGCTCTATATAGTCAGCAAAAACAAGACCGGAAGCTGACTGTGGCTGAGATCATGAACTCCTTACAGCCAAATTCAGACTTAAATTGAAGAAAGTAGGGAAAACCAGTAGACCATTCAGGTATGACCTAAATCAAACCATTTATGATTGTACAATGGAAGTGAAAAATAGATTGAAGGGACTAGATCTGATAGATAGAGTGCCTGATGAACTATGGAATGAGGTTCATGACATTGTACAGGAGACAGGGATCAAGACCATCCCCATGGAAAAGAAACGCAAAAAAGCAAAATGGCTGTCTGAGGAGGCATTACAAATAGCTGGGAGGAAAGGAGAGAAGCAAAATCAAAGGAGAAAAGGAAAGAGATAAGCATCTGAATCCAGAGTTTCAAAGAATAGCAAGGAGAGATAAGAAAGCCTTCCTCGGCGATCAATGCAAAGAAATAGAGCAAAACAACAAATGGGAAAGACTAGAGATCTCTTCAAGAAAATTAGAGATACAAAGGGAACATTTCATGCAAAGATGGGATCAATAAAGGACAGAAATGGTATGGACCTAACAGAAGCAGAAGATATTAAGAAGAGGTGGCAAGAATACACAGAAGAACTGTACAAAAAAGATCTTCACAACCAAGATAATCACGATTGTGTGATCACTCACCTAGAGCAAGACATCCTAGAATGTGAAGTCAAGTGGGCCTTAGAAGGCATCATATGAACAAGCTAGTGGAGGTGATGGAATTCCAGTTGAGCTATTTCAAATCCTGAAAGATGATGCTGTGAAAGTGCTGCACTCAATATGCCAGCAAATCTGGAAAACTCAGTAGTGGCCAACTGACTGGAAAAGGTCAGTTTTCATTCCAGTCCCAAAGAAAGGCAATGCCAAAGAATTTTTGAACTAGCGCACAATTGCACTCATCTCACATGTTAATAAAGTAATGCTCAAAATTCTCCAGGCCAGGCTTCAGCAATACGTGAACTGTGAAATTCCAGATGTTCAAGCTGGTTTTAGAAAAGGCAGAGGAACCAGAGATCAAATTGCCAACATCTGCTGCATCATGGAAAAAGCAAAAGAGTTCCAGAAAAACATCTATTTCTGCTTTATTGACTAAAGCCTTTGACTGTGTGGATCACAAGAAACTGTGGAAAATTCTGAAAGAGATGGGCATATCAGACCACCTGACCTGCCTCTTGAGAAACCTGTATGCAGGTCAGGAAGCAACAGTTAGAACTGGACATGGAACAACAGACTGGTTCCAAATAGGAAAAAGAGTTCTAAAAGGCTGTATATTGTCCCCCTGCTTATTTAACTTATATGCAGAGTACATCATGAGAAACGCTGGGCTGGAAGAAACACAAGCTGGAATCAAGACTTGCAGGAGAAATATCAATAACCTCAGATATGCAGATGACACCACCCTCATGGCAGAAAGTGAAGAAGAACTAAAGAGCCTCTTGATGAAAGTGAAAGAGGAGAGTGAAAAAGTTGTCTTAAAGCTCAACATTCAGAAAATGAAGATCATGGCATCTGGTCCCATCACTTCATGGCAAATAGATGGGGAAACAGTGGAAACAGTGTCAGACTTTATTTTTGGGGGCTCCAAAATCACTGCAGACATTGATTGGAGCCATGAAATTAAAAGATGCTTACTCTTTGAAAGTAAAGTTATAACCAACCTAGATACCATACTAAAAAGCAAAGACATTATTTTGCCATCAAAGGTCAGTCTAGTCAAGGCTATGTTTTTTCCAGTGGTCATGTATGGATGTAAGAATTGAACTGTGAAGAAGCTGAGTGCTGAAGAATTAATGCTTTTGAACTGTGGTGCTGGAGAAGACTCTTGAGAGTCCCTTGGACTCAAGGATATCTAACCAGTCCATCCTAAAGGAGATCAGTCCTGGGTGTTCATTGAAGGACTGATTTTGAAGCTGAATCTCCAATACTTTGGCCACCTCATGCGAAGAGCTGACTCATTGGAAAAGACCCTGATGCTGGAAGGGATTGGGTGTCAGGAGGAGAAGGGGACAACAGAGAGAATGAGTTGGCTGGATGGCATCAGCAACTCGATGGATATGAGTTAGGGTAAACTCCAGGAGTTAGTGATGGACAAGGAGGCCTGGCATGCTGCGATTCATGGGGTTGTAAAGAGTCAGACACGACTGAGTGACTGAACCGAACTGATGGAGAAGACTCAAGAGCCCTTTGGACCACAAGGAGAACAAACCCGTCAATCCTAAAGGAAATCATCCTGAGTATTCATTGGAAGGACTACTGCTGGAGATGAAGCTCCAATACTTTGGCCACCTGATGCAAAGAGCTGACTCATCTGAAAAGACCCTGATGCTGGGAAAGATTGAGGGCAGGAGGAGAAGGGGACGACAGAGGATGAGATGGTTGGATGGCATCACTGACACAATGGACATGAGTTTGAGCATGCTCCGGGAAATGTTGCAACGCTTCGCATGCTGCAGCCTATAGGGTTGCAAAGAGTCAAACACAACTGAATGACAACAACAACATAGCAGCAAACAGGTGGTTTAGAGCATGATCCCTGGGAAAACACCGCTTTTGTTCGCATTCTAGCTCTGCCACATACTGGTTTTACAACCAGGCAAACTGAGATTTGTATGCTGTGATTGCCTTGCACAAAATGAAAATAATAATAGTATCTAACTCATATGACTGCTGTGAGCATTAAGTGAACCATAAGCAGTCACAGCTCAATCACTTTTTTCTGTATGAATGGCAATTTTATATGCTTTAACATGTAATATGCATGTGGTAATACATATGGTAATATATGTAAATTGCTCCCAATGTGCATGGCACATGATAAGTCATCAACAAAATTTATTACCAAATGATACTTACTAGTACTACTTTTCCTAATACATATAATAAGATTTCTCAAACAGCCATCAAGATAATAAATGTTGAGGAGAGTTTGGAGAAATATAATGGAATATTACTCAGCCATAAAAGAAATGAAATAATGCCATTTGCAGAAACATGGATGGATAGAGATTATCATACTAAGAGAAGTAAATCAGACAAAGACAAATATCATATGATATCACTTATATGTGGAATCTAAAAAGAATGATACAAATAAACTTATTTACAAAACAGAAATAGACTCTCAGACATAGAAAAGAAACTTATGGTTACCAAAGGGGAAGAAAAGAAAGAGATAAATTGGAAATTTAGGTTTAACACATACACACTACTATATATAAGATAGATAAACAAGGACCTACTGTATAGCACAGGAAACTATTGATATATTGAATATCTCATAATAACATATAATGGAAAAGAATCTGAAATATATCTATA
Organism: Ovis canadensis; assembly: GCF_042477335.2. Lineage (NCBI taxonomy): Eukaryota > Metazoa > Chordata > Mammalia > Artiodactyla > Bovidae > Ovis > Ovis canadensis. The sequence continues at coordinate 40,589,176 of NC_091260.1, forward strand.
CATATATAACTAAATCACCTTGCTGTACACGTGAAACATTATAAATGAACTATACTTCAATTAAAAATAAATGTTAAAAATTAAATACTATATCTGAATAGACTATAGAAACAGGGAAAAGAAAAAAGAAAAAGTTTTCATTGTAAAAGAGCCATGAAAGATACAGGGTTAACATGAGAAGTCACAGATCAATTAAGGAACAGCAGTGGAAGGAGCATAAAAAGGCAACCAAAAAGAAAGATACATTACATTCAAGTTCATTGTCAATAGAACAAGGTTCTTAAAGTTGTGCGTTCTGCCATTTCCTTAGCTCACATCTATATCTCCTCCTACCTGTGTGCGTGCTCAGTCATGTTTGACAATTTGGAACCCCATGGACTGTAATCCACCAGGCTTCTCTGCCCACAGGATTTTCCAGGCAAGAATACTGGAGTACGTTGCCATTTTCTACTCCAAGGGATCTTCCCCACCCAGGGACTGAACTGTGTCTCCTGCATCTCCTGCACTGGCAGGCAGATTCTTTACCATTGTGCCACTTGGGAAGCCCCTCCTCCTGCCTGGGTAATCACAATTTCCCCCTAATTTAATTTCTGACTTCAGTTTTTTTTTTTTTTTTAATATAAAAGATTATGTGGGGACACATAAATTTCCCTCAGTATTTTTTTTTTAATGAAGGATAATTGCTTTACAGAATTTTGTGGTTTTCTGTCTTACCTCAATAAGAATCAGCCATAGGTACACTCATGTCCCCTCCCTCCTGGACCTCTCTCCTATCTCCCTCCCTATCCCACCCTTCAGCCTGTTGCAGAGCCCCTGTTTGAGTTCCATGAGTCATACAGCAAATTCCCACTGATTATCTGTTTTACATATAGTATTGTAAATTTCTATGTTACTATTTCCATACATCTCCCTTTCTCCCTCCTCTCCTCTCACCGTGTACCATAGGTCTGTTCTCTAAGTCTGTTTCTCCACTGCTGCCCTGAAAATAAATTCATCAGTGCCATCTCTTCAGATTCCATATATATTTGTCTGTATATTTATATTTCTCTTTCTGAGTTACTTCACTCTGTGTAATGGGTTCTAGTTTCATCCACCTCATTAAAACAGATTCAAATGCATTCTTTTTACAGCTGAGTAGTATTCCATTGTATATATGTACCACAGCTCCTTTATCCATTCATCTGTCAATGGACATCTTGGTTGCTTCCGTATTCTAGCTATTGTAAATAGTGCTACAGTGAACACTGGGGTACATGTGTCTTTTTCAGTTTTGATTTCATCAGGGTATATGCCTAGGAATGGGATTTGCTGGGTCATATGGTGGTTTTATTCCTAGCTTTTTAAGGTGTCTCCATACCATCTTCCATAATGGCTGTATCAGTTTACATTCCCACCAGCAATGCAAGAGTGTTCCCTTTTCTCCACACCCTCTCCAGCATTTGCTGTTTGTAGACTTTTTGATGATGGCCATTCTGACTGGTGTGAGGTGGTATCTCATTGTAGTTTTGATTTCCATTTCTCTAATAATGAGTGATGTTGAGTATCTTTTCGTGTACTTGTTAGCCATCTGTCTGTCTTCTTTGGAGAAATGTCTCTCCAGGTCCCTTTCCCACTTTTTGATTGGGTTGTTTGCTTTTCTAGTATTGAATTGTATAAGCTGCTTATATACTTTGGAAATTAATTCTTTATCAGTTGTTTCCTTTGCTATTATTTTCTCCCATTCTGAAGTCTGCCTTTTCACCTTGCTGTAGTTTCCTTTGCTGAGTGAAAGCTTTTAAGTTTAATTAGGTCCCACTTGTTTATTTTTGTTTTTATTTCCATTACTCTAGGAGGTGGGTCATAGAAGATCTTCCTTTATGTCATCAAGTGTTCTGCCTATGTTCTCCTCTAAGAGTTTAATAGTTTCTGGTCTTACATTTAGGTCTTTAAGGTATTTTGAGTTTATCTTTGTGTTTGGCATTAGGTAGTGATCTAATTTCATTCTTTTGGACATAGCTGTCCAGTTTTCCAAGCACCACTTATTGAAGAGGCTGTCTTTGCCCCATTGTATAGTCTTGCCTCCTTTGTCAAAATAAGGCACCCGTAAGTGCATGGGCTTATCTCTAGGTTCTCTATCTTATTCCATTGTTCTATATTTCTGCTTTTGTGCCAATACCATGCTGTTTTGATGGCTGTAGCCTTGTAGTATAGTCAGAAGTCAGGAAGGTTGATTCCTCCAAGTCCATTCTTCTTTCTCAAGACTGCTTTGGCTAGTCAGGGTCTTTAGTGTTTCCATATGAATTGTGAAATTTTTTGTTCTAGTTCTGTGAAAAATGACATTGGTAGTTTGATAGGGATCACATTGAATCTGTAGATTGCGTTTGGTAGAATGCACTTTCTTCTCAAGTGCACATGGAATATTCTTGAGGATAAACCACATCTTGGGCCACAAATAAAGCCTCAAGAAATCTAAGAAAATTGAAATTATATCAAGTATCTTCTCTGACCACAGTGCTCTGAGACTAGATATCAACTGCAGGAAAAAACAGCAAAAAACACAAACTCGTGGAGATTAAACAATAAGCTACTAAATAACAAAAAGGTTACTGAAGAAAAAAGAAAAGAAATCAAAAGATGCCTAGAAACAAATGACAATGAAAACTTGATAACCCAAAACCTATGGGATGCAGCAAAAGCAGTTCTAAGAGGGAGTTCAGTTCAGTTCAGTCGCTCAGTCATGTCTGACTCTTTGCGACCCCATGAATCACAGCACGCCAGGCCTCCCTGTCCATCACCAACTCCCAAAGTTCACTCAGACTCACATCCATTGAGTCGGTGATGCCATCCAGCCATCTCATCCTCTGTTGTCCCCTTCTCCTCCTGCCCCCAATCCCTCCCAGCATCAGAGTCTTTTCCAATGAGTCAACTCTTCGCATGAGGTGGCCAAAGTACTGGAGTTTCAGCTTTAGCATCATTCTTTCCAAAGAAATCCCAGGGTTGATCTCCTTCAGAATGGACTGGTTGGATCTCCTTGCAGTCCAAGGGACTCTCAAGAGTCTTCTCCAACACCGCAGTTCAAAAGCATCAATTCTTCGGTGCTCAGCCTTCTTCACAGTCCAACTCTCACATCCATACATGACCACAGGAAAAACCATAGCCTTGACTAGACAGACCTTAGTCAGCAAAGTAATGTCTCTGCTTTTAAATATACTATTTAGGTTGGTCATAACTTTTCTTCCAAGGAGTAAGTGTCTTTTAATTTCATGGCTACAGTCACCATCTGCAGTGATTTTGGAGCCCCAAAAAATAAAGTCTGACACTGTTTCCACTGTTTCCCCATCTATTTGCCATGAAGTGATGGGACCAGATGCCATGATCTTCGTTTTCTGAATGTTGAGCTTTAAGCCAACATTTTCACTCTCCTCTTTCACTTTCATCAAGAGGGAGGTTTACAGCAATACAATCATACCTCAAGAAACAAGAAAAGCATTCAGTAGACAGCCTAATGCTACATCTAAAGCAGCTGGAAAAAGAAGAATAAAAAATCCCCAAAGTCAGCAGAAGGAAGGAGATCATAAAAATCAGAGCAGAAATAACTGAAAAAGAAATGAAGGAAACAATAACAAAGATTAATAAAACTAAAAGCTGGTTCTTTGAGAAGATAAACAAAATTGACAAACCACTAGTCAGACCCATCAAGGAAAAAATGGAGAAAAATCAAATCAATAAAATTATGAAAAAGGAGAGGTTACAACACACAACACAGATATACAAAGGATCATAAGAAAATACTATGAGCACCTAATTGTTAATAAAGTGGACAACCTAGAGGAAATGGACGGATACTTAGGAAAGATTAGCCTTCCAATACTGAACCAGGAAGGAACAGAAATTATGAACACACCAATTACAAACACTGAAATTGAAACAGTGATCAAAAATCTCCCCCAAAACAAAAGCCCAGGGCCAAATGGCTTCATGGGGGAATTCTATCAAACATTTAGGGAAGAGCTAATGTTTATTTTTCTGAAACTCTTCCGAAAAATTGTAGAGGAAAGAAGACTTCCAAACTCATTCTACGAGGCCACCATCATCCTGATATCAAAACCAGACAAAGACAACACAAAAAAAGAAAACTACAGGCCAATATCACTGATGAGCATAGATGCAAAAATCCTCAACAAAATTTTAGCAAGCAGAATCCAACAGCACATTAAAAAGCTCATACACCATGATCAAGTCGGGTTTATTCCAGGAATGCAAGGATTCTTCACTATATGCAAATCAGTCAACAAATTGAAAGATAAAAACCATATGATCATCTCAATAGATGCAGAAAAAGCATCTGACAAAATTCAGCACCCATTTATGATGAAACGCTTCAAAAATGGGCATAGAAGGAACATACCTCAACATAGTAAAGACCAAATATGAAAAGCTCAGAGCAAACATTAATCTCAATAGTGAAAAACGAAAAGCTTTCCTTTTAAGATCAGGAACAAGACAAGGATGTTTACTCTCACCACTATTATTAAACATAGTTTTGGAAGACCTAGCTATAGCAATTATAGAAGAAAAAGAAATAAAAGGAATCCAGATCTGAAAAGAAGTAAACTCCGACTGTTTGCAGATGACATGATACTATACATAAAAAACTCAAAAGAAATTATCAGAAAATTACTAGAGCTAATCAGCGAATTCAGCAAAGTCAAAGGATACAAGGTTAATACACAGAAATCACTTGCACTCCTATATACTAACAATGAAAAATCAGAAAGAGAAATTAAGGAATCACTACCATTCACTATTGCAATAAAAAGAATAAAATATCTAGGAATAAACCTACCTAAGGAGATAAATACCTGTATATGGAAAACTATAAGACACTGATGCAAGAAATCAAACATGACATAAACATATGAAGAGATATTCCATGTTCCTGGGTAGGAAGAATAATATTGTGAAAATGACTATACTGCTGCTGCTGTTAAGTCGCTTCAGTCGTGTCCGACTCTGTGGGACCCCATAGACAGCAGCCTACCAGGCTCCCCCGTCCCTGGGATTCTCCAGGCAAGAACACTGGAGTGGATTGCCATTTCCTTCTCCAATGCATGAAAGTGAAAAGTGAAAGTGAATTCGCTCAGTCTTGTCCGACTCTTAGCAACCCCATGGACTGCAGTCTACCAGGCTCCTCCATCCATGGGATTTTCCAGGTAAGAGTACTGGAGTGGGGTGCCATTGCCTTCTCCAAATGACTATACTACTAAATGCTATCTACAGATTCAATGGCTTCAGTTTTTCTTCTCTAATCCCCTTAACATAATGCTCTGAAATTAATCTTTCTAAGGCACGGATGTTCACGTACCTTTTCTTCCCAAAAGAATGAATGAAATCCAAATTCCTCAAGTCCACCTTGAAGAACTGAGTTAACTAGCCCAGAACGATCCCCAAAGCCTATATTCCCCATCTAGCCTACCCAAATCAACTGCTTCATTTCAATCAAACTATTTCTAGCTTTGCGAATATGATGTAAACACTTCCACTTTATCTCCATCTGGCTCCACATTTCAGGGCTCTTGGTTAAGGCCCTCTTCATACCTCAAAGTCCATTTCAAATCTACAGTATGAAAAGATCAGCTTCTCCATTTCACTCCTATCTCTTTCATATCTGATCTCCTCAAGTAAAAATGATCTTTAACATTACCTTTCATTTTTGTGTGTGTACTCTACTTTCTCATGAGTCTATAGGCACCTTAAGGATAGGAATCATGTCTGAAATCTCTTTGTATTATTCACTGAATCACAATAATTGCCTCATAAAATTATTTTAATATTTATAGGATTTTTGGATTTTGGATGACAAATATTGGTAGAATTTTAAAAACAATACAAACCTTTGATGCACTTATTCTTGATTCAGATGTGAATTTTTTATATAGTAAACTTTAGAAGAAAACAATGAAAAGTTTAATTCCCATCTTTCTTAGGTCTATACTAGTGAATGGAGAAGGAAATGGCAACCCACTCCAGTCCTCTTGCCTGGAAAATCCCATGGACAGAGGAGCCTGGTAGGCTGCAGTCCTTGGGGTCGCTAGGAGTCGGACACGACTGAGCGACTTTACTTTTACTTTTCACTTTCATGCATTGGAGAAAAAAATGGCAACCCACTCCAGTGTTCTTGCCTGGGGAATCCCAGGGACAGGGGAGCCTGGTGGGCTGCCGTCTATGGAGTCGCACAGAGTCGGACACGACTGAAGTGACTTAGCAGCAGCAGCAGCATACTAGTGAAAATTCTCTTGGCTTGGTCATATAAATAGAAAAATTGGAATCCAAAGACAAAATCACAAAGGGAGAAGACTCAAGAAAACTACAGGGCACCTTGCTATTTATCCTTTTAAATAATGGAATATAAGGTTACATATCCATGATTGACTGTAGTGAGAATACTCTAAGTGAACATGTAGTTCTTTCTAATGAGCTCTGTGGCTACATTTGGAAATACTTTAGATATGTGCAAGATCATTGGGAATTTATCTCACTGGATTCTTAAAATTCATATTACTATAAAATAAGAAGAATCCATAGGATTTTAAAGATAAACATTTTAGTGCACAAAGCATAGATTTTTAAAATGAGGCTCAGAAAGATTGTCACAAGTTCAAAATCAACAAATTGACTTTCAACTCTTCTTGTACACCAATCTAATTCTCAGTCTTGAATATGGTGAATTACTATGTAAATATTATATGTTCACGTGTGAAGCAAATAATAGCAAAATACTCTTTTTTAGAAATGGGGCCATTTAGGTAGTTTTCTTCCTTTCCCTTTTAACTCAATTCATGGGTACGAGTTGGCATGTACATACTACATAGTTGTAAAGAATATAATAGTGTACAAGTTAAGCTACTATTAAAAAAACACTGCACAATAAAACAGTTTAAATGAAATAGATATTTACTTATCTCTCTTGTTTCAGTTTGGGTGGGCCAGACTGAAAGATAATTCTTCTTCAAGTTGTCATTCTGAGGCCCAGAGTCGTACTATCTTAGTGCTCTGTCATCTCTCAGAATTTTTGTCACCCTCTGCATGTTTGGAGTTGACTCACAATCAAGTTAGTGGCCCAGCTGATAAGAAGAGAAACGAGTAGAAACCCAAGTAGTTTGTCCTCAGTTTGGAAATATTAAAACATCTCTTTTGATCAGATAGGAGTGGTTCAAACTAGTCGTATGGTCAACATTAGCTGCAAGAAAAACTGAAAAATGGAAACCATCTGAGAAGACATGTACTCAGCCTAAACTTGGAGGACACCAGTAATAAAAGGGAAAAAAGAGAAAATGGAAATAGTTGATGTGTTTAACCATGGTAAGTACTTGTGTACATGCATGGATTTATTTGTTAACTTATTCATTTCATCACTCCATAAGTGTTCAGTTAGGAGATACTATGGGTGGTGCAGAAAAATTAAACTTGTCCCAGCTGTGAAGCAGTGTACACTGTAGTGGAGAAAATTGTGAAAAGGAAATTTCTATGATGAGAGTCAACATAATTAATAAGAGAGAACATCAGGTCCAAACTTTAAGCCATAAAGAGCTCATGATGACTGCAGTGCTTAATCTGTATTCATTCATCTTCTTTCTGTCTAAATAGAAATTAAGTAAAGTGATCTTACTCAGATAAGACTTCATTGTAAGAAAACATGGTAGATATGATTGGAACTAACATCTGGTTAGTTCTGAGGTTGAGCATCCAAGGAAATATTCGAGGAAAAAGTCTTACTTTATAAATATTTCAAGAAACAAAGTTAATTATATGAAATATTTAGTATTGCTGATGCAGGGTTTCAAATGTGTCAGTTCAAAATGATGGCTCCAGTGCCTTCCACTATGCAGTGTTTCAGGGAGAGCCAAACACAGTTCAGAAAGCAAAAGGCATTTCTTCCTTCATATTCTCCAGGCCTGTGTTCTAAAGTGTCAGATGCTCACCTGAGTTTCAATCTTAACTATCACTTTGAGCTGCAAAATAAGCAGATAAGCCTTCAGCCAGACACCTCCCTCTAAATACTTAATTTTCTCCAACTATTGTGACCATCACCCATCATCTTCTTCAAACATGATGACCATTACTCATCATCCTCTCTCAACCAGAGAAAATTCACCTATTCCCTTTCACTATCTTTTTTTGCTCTCTTTAGATTCCATAATGTAAATCACTTAAAATAAACGTCTTGTGAAAGCAACCAAATTGGCAAATTTGGCGTATTTACCTTCATAAATCAAGGTATAATCCTTCCTTCGGTGTGCTTCCCCAAATTATTCAAAACAGTTATGACCTATGCAATACAGAGCAGTATTTTTAGGTATAAGGGAGAAAGGTTCTCTCATACTCAGCCCACTCATACCACCACTCTCCTGAAAAAAACAGAGACTGAATGCTTCAGAGTTTTTTATTTTCCCACCAATCTCCCCAAATAAGCCTATAGTTATGTATCAGATTGTAGAAAACACAATACACTGAAAACTAAACAGAAAATACCTTGGTTCTAAAAGGAACTATCAGACTCTAACACATGCACATTTTAATGAGCTTGACTTCTCACTTCTGGGGTTGAACATCAAGCATCTGATACGGCCAAATAGCAAGAGAACTATGGTCGCGTTAAAGGATATTGTTGTTGTTGTTTAGGCGCTAACTTGTGTCCAACTCTTTTGCAACCCCATGGACTGTAGCCTCCTCTCCTCTGTCCATGTGATTTCCCAGGCAAGAACACTGGAGAGGGTTGCTGTTTTCTTCTCCAGGGATCTTCCCCACCCAGGGATTTTCCCCACCCAGGGACTGAACCCATATCTCCTGCATTGGAGTTTTTTTTTACCACTGTGCCACCTGGGAAATCCAAAGAACAGTATTTTCAAAGCAATTGTATAATATCCTTCCAGCGGTAGACTGAATAAATTAATGTTTCTCTTTGTTTTATACATTTCAAAAAATATTTTAAGACAACGCATAATGACATTTTATATGCTACTGATTGTAACTTCAGAGGTCAATTTTCCACAAATACTTATTGAGCACCTACTATGTGCAGTGAACCAAGAAAATTCATGGGAATACAATAGTGCAAAGAGGAGTTACACTCTTTTATATAATCATTGTAAAATGCATCATTATGGGCTAGATTTGCTTTTTTATTATAAAGGGTTAACTTTACTCAGACGTTGATTCCTTTAACAATAATAGAAATTAGCACACACACCTCTGATGACAGCAACTTTCTTATTTTATGTAACCATTCTTCACACTGAGATTCCTAAATATTTTTTTTTTTTAATCAACTCTATGGAGGTATAACTTACAAATTTCCCTGTTTTAAAGGTTAGATGAGTTGTGACAAATGTGCAAACCCATGCAACCAACGCTGTAATCACTTTCAGTTTATCTTAAAAGAACTCATATCTGGACCGCTTAATTGAAGGGTGCACAGTAATGACTGCGGAGCAGATCGGCTCTTAGACATCAGCGGCTCCCTCCTAACGTGCTAAGTAGAGTCATTATGCAAAGTGAATTACTCTAAGGGTGAGGATATCCTCAACAACCTCACTCCTACTTGTGGGTTGAAAATTAGGTATAAGAAGGCCAATTGCCAGATAATGCTGTTGCTCTGAGGCTTGTGTACAAACTGAAAGGTTGAAGTGCACGCTTTCAGCACCAGGATCCGTTCCCAGGGGCTTCCCTCTCCCCTCCAGGGCTTCCACCAGCCAAAGAAATACCGCTCCAACCTCGGCGCCCTCATCCTCACGCTCACCCCGCAGACAGGCGTATTGTCCTGTCTGGAGTGTCCTCTTCACCAACACATTCCAAGCTGCTTTGGCTCGGGAGAATCTAAACTCGGGGCCTGATGACAGATAACTAAAATCTTTTAAGAGAACTCTGAAAAGAAAAAAAAAAAGAAAGGAGGACCTGGAGCTACATGTCAACTCACACTGTGTTGTCAGCTACTTTAGCTGACTGAGAAATACAATTCTTTCAAATGGAAGACGTTTCAATGATAACCTTGTTGGGAAATGATATCAGAGGACAAAAGGTGTCACTTTAAAATGTGTAACTTAGTACTATCAGCACTGTTCATTTCTGGGCCCCTTTTAACTCTTAAAACTACTGCAACGTAGGTGTCACTTATACCCAAGACTAATATATCAAGGATCCAAGATTATGTGTATGCAGAATAAGCATATTGTCTAGGTAGAAAATGTGTAATATTGTTTATGCTTCAGCAAATTTAAGGTAAAAGTATTCATTAAACTAAAATTATGCTCTAGTTGAGTTACCTTAAATTAGATATTTATCTTTATTTCTCTTGGTTCTACCATTTTCATTATGAGGCCCCCAGTTTGTGCTCAGAGATTCCTTACCACTTATGTATTTACTAACAGTTTTAAACAGAAGAGGTTGTTTTTAGTTTAGTAATGGTTTGTGTCACAACTAGCAGCCTTAGTGGAAGGCTGAAACAGACTCTAGAAGTCAATGTTTATATTGAGAGAATAAAACAAACTATTAAAGCTTAAGTAACTAGATAATTGGGCTCAGTGGTAAAGAATCTGCCTGCCAATGCAAGAGATGTGGGTTTGATCCCAGGTTTGGGAAGATCCCTTGGAGAAGGAAATGCAACCCACTCCAGTATTCTTGCCTGGGAAATCCCATGGACAGAGGAACTGGTGGGCTACAGTCCATGTGGTCTCAAAAGAGTCAGACAGGACTTAGTGACTCAACAGCAACAACTAGATAATTAGTCAAAGGTATATATGTATAGATTTTTTTACCCATCCAGTTGTTAGAGTGTTTCTATTTTCATTTGTATACTCAAAATGCTTTTACACTTTGAAGCTATTCCTTTAATTTCTGAAAACTGAAGTTACATTCAAACCAAGTCATTTATCAAAGTATTTTTAATTCATGACTTAGATGAAAAGATTTGTATACTCAAACCTTCTATTATGAATAACAGACTTTTCCCCAAGCTACTGACCTCATAATTTTGAAATATAAAGGCCTTGAATTTTTAGAAAAATAAACCTGTTCTAAGTTTAATACATGAGGACTAAGATGATTTTATAGTATTTTAAAACAAAGTTTGCCATAATAATTTTATTGAAAAAAATGCTGCTAATAACTCCACAGACAAAACGTCAGTATTTCATCTTGTCTCATTAGTGAACTAAAATATTTTAAAACTCAGTTAAAATTATTAGGAAAGCAGGTATGCATCATTCAATTTTTTCTGTGGTAGTTTTTTTTTATATGCATATTCAGTAAAACAATGTTCATCTTTTTAAAAGAAGGTTATTTGACTCTATTCTCAATAGTTCTCAACTTGAACTTAGCTACCTCTCAGTTTAACATAGAAACTGCTTTGTTATCTGACATTAACTTTAACTCTAAGTGTCAAAATTCCCTGGCCCAATTTGTGAACAATTCACTACAGAAAAGGGGGGTGGTAATTTTTTAAATTAACCCTTTAACAGAGCAAAAATAATCCAGAGTCTTGACTGCTCTTTAAAATTATCTAATCTAATTCAGCATTTACTCAAGAGATATTTTTACATATCTTCTACATGAAAAGATCCCATTCTCCAGAGACTCTGCCCCAGTATGAACAGTGACCAATAAAAACATGGGAAAATAAGAAAAGGCAAGGAGTCTAAGTCTTTTTTCGATCCCCAGGCACTTTTTCATTTCTATATGTTCTCCTGAGTCAGAACTGGAAATAAATCCTCTTTGGGCTTGGCCAAGAGTGAAAAGAACAATCACCAATACTAATCCTCACAAGCACATTTGCTTTAACTCACATGGTCTTCCCAGTGAATTTTTGAAAGTCACATCTCTATCCTGAAGCTGATCAGCAAGGTGATGATTCCTTCTTCATTAAAAATATAGGCTACAAACCGGGGCCCTATGACAACCTGGAGGGATGGAATGGGGTAAGAGGTGTGAAGGAGGTTCACAAAGGAAAGGACTTGTGTATACCTATGGCTGATTCATGTTGATGAATGGCAGAAACCAACACAATTTTATAAAGCAATTTTCCTTCCATTAAGAATAAATTTTTAAAAATATGGGATGCAGTCTATCCACAGAATTCTTCTTTTCGGTCAGAGGATCTTCTTGAGTTGCTTCTCTCTAGGGACGATTACAGTAAGATGCAACTCTGTGGAATGGGATTACATCATAGGAAAGAATCAGCAAGATGTATCTTATTGCATTTTCTCAGAAAGAGCTGTGTACCAAAAAATGCAATTTCTCCACTGTTTACTTGAATCATTGACTCCATGACACCACCTCTAAAAAGCCCTGGAAGAGTCAATCTGGCAGCATTTTCTTTATTACGGGAAGAAAAGTCATTTCACTTTTAAGTCTATTGTTACCAAAATTTTTAAATGATTTTGAAATTTTCCCTGTGTCCAATGAACACTCTAACCAGCTTATGTTTCATATTTCTATTGTCTCTTTCTTTAAATTTTTTTCTATTATTTCTCAATTTTTTCCCCATTAAGGTTATTATAGAATATTTAGCAGTAGGTCCTTGTTGGCTATTTATTTTAAATATAGCAGTGTGTACATGTCAGTCCCAAACTCCCAGTCTATCCCTAGCTCCATTCTTCCCCATGGTAACCCTAAGTTCATTCTCTGTCTGTGAGTCTGTTTCTGTTTTATGGATGTGTTCATTCATATCATTATTTTTTAGATTCTGTGTATAACTGATATAATATGATATTTGTCTTTCTTGTCTTACTGCATTTAGTATGATAATCTCCAGGTCCATCCATGTTACTGCAAATGCCATTGTTTTGTTCTTTTTTAGTATTAGGGCTGCAACCAATAAATGCTGGAGAGGGTGTAGAGAAAAAAGAACTTTCCTACACTGTTGGTGAGAATGTAAATCAGTGCAGCCACTGTGGAGAACAGTATGGACCTTCCTTAGAAAACTAAAAAATAGAACTTCCATATGACCCAGCAACCCCACTCTTGGGCATATGTCTGGAGAAAAACTTGGTTCAAAAGTATATATGCACCCCAGTGTTCATTGTAGCACTATTTACAATAGCCAAGACATGAAAGCAACTTAAATATCCATCAACAGATGAATCTATTACTTCTTATTTTATTATCCAGTATGGACATACTGAATAAATATATAAAATGATTTCTCAAAGGACTGTTTTTCCATATGTTTTTTTAAAACTTCACCTACAATAACCAATATTACTGTGGGAATACTTAAGCATTACAATAAGCCCTCATAACGGAATTGCTTTTTCTAAAAAAAAAAAAAAACTATTTTGAAAATAGTACTGAATTCTTGTTTTTACCTCATAAAACCTACCCATAGAGCTTTAGTTAGCGTCCTCAAAAATAAAGATTCCAGATACTCAAGAGCAACTATGATCCCACAAGTGCTTCAATTTCACATGCATGAAGATGCATAAGTTGCACTACATTTCTAAAAGTGTAAGTACACTTGCTAATATAGGTCATTTTTTTTTACTCTTAGATAAAGATAGGGAGTATAAAATAGAATATTTTTAAAAGTGAAAAGTTTAAAAAAATAATGAAAATATTTAAGAAGGCTAGCACCATTATAACAACAGTACATATAAAACTAAAAATACCAAAATATATCAAATATACTAAAGCTAGCTTATGATTTTGTTCCTTTGTATTAAAAGTGTGTGTACCAAGTTGCTTTAGTCATGTGCAACTCTTTGCAACCCCACGGACTGTAGACTGCCAGGCTTCTCTCTCCGTGGGATTCTCCAGGCAAGAACACTGGAGTGGGTTGTCATTTCTTCCTCTAGGGGATCTTCCCAATGCAGGAATCAAACCTGCATCTTTGACGTATTCTTCATTGGCAAGCGGGTTCTTTACCACTAGCGCCACCTGGGAAATCCTTATTCTAAAATGCTTATAGACTAAAATTTTATTCTGTGTAGAAATTAGTATGATATAGAAGAAATTATTTCATCTTTAGAAAAATATGCAATTATTCCACATACTCTTTGTCTAGCTAACTATCTGATATTTTAGAACTTGATAATATAGCTAACACACGGATACAACCACCCTAAAATCACTCTTAGGGAATTAAAAACTAAATACTGCTGCTGTCTAGTAACCTCAGGTATTCTGAGGAGTATGAATTCATTCAGCCCACCATGATGATCATATAGTTAAAAAAAAAAGAATAACATTATCAAACGCTGGTTAAATAACTGCTGTGCTCAGATATTAATTAACTTCCTAAAAGCACCTAGCTGTAAGGTGTCAATCCTAATTATGGCCAACACTGAATCTCGTTAATGTGCAAAGTTCCAATTGCATTAACATCACTATCCTTGCTTTACAGAGGGGGACACTGGAGTTTGGAGAAGATAAAGCCCTTGTCCATTTCCCTATTAAGTAAGAGAGCCACGATTTCCACTATATTCTCTGTGACATTGAGTCTCTGTGTTTTGCCTCACCACATTGTGTCTTATGGAGGCATGAGACCTAAGCATATTTTTAGTTTTAAATATTAATAGATACCTAAGTATACTTAGTTAGATACCTAAGTATCACTGATGGGCTTCCCTAGTGGCTCAGCAGGGAAAGAATTCACCTGCCTTGCAGGAAACCTGGGTTTGATCCCTGGGTTGGAAAAAACTGCTGGAGAAGGGAAAGGCTACCCATTCCAGTATTCTGGCCTAGAGAATTCCATGGACTGTATAGTCAATGGAGTCCCAAAGGGTTGGACACAACTGAGCGACTTTTACTTTCACATATCACTAATAATATCAATAATATCCTATGTCACATTTTAATTAATACAAAGAGCTAAATTTTATAACTCACAATTGTATCAGCTATATATGAAGGCTTCATCTTTTTCAGAATTCTGTTGCAAATGGTATCTCATATGTCCTTCCAAGGGCTTCCCCACTGGCTCAGTGATAAAGAATCTGCCTGCAATGCAGAAGGTGCAGGAGAAGCAGGTTTGATCCCTGAGTCAAGAAGATCCCCTGGAGGAGGAAATGGCAAATCACTCCAGTATTCTTGCCTGGAAATACCCACGGACAGAGGAGCCTGGCAGGCTACAGTTCCTGGGGTCACAAAGAGTCAGACATGACTAAGCACTTGTGACTAAGGGAGTGGCTTTTATTAACATCTCTGGAGTAGTGAAGAAAAGAAATTAAGTGACCTGAGTGAAATCACACACAGACCTTTCTCCATAGGAAGGTCAAATCCAGGGTCCCTATTATTTCTACTAAATATGGTATCAGTATCTTTAATGACAATGTAGTAGTGGTAAATAATGTTGCATATCATAGAATCTTAAGATTAATCACAAGAGCAATGTTCATTAAAAACATTAAGTTTTCAAAAAACTTAGATGAACTGATTTTAAAAACAGAAACAGAGTTACAGATGTAGAAAACTACCTTATGATTACCCAGGAGGTAAGGGGGGGAGGAACAATTTGGGAGCCCTGGACTGTCATGTACACATGACTCTATATAAAACAGATAATCAACAAGAGCCTACTGCGGAGCACAGGGAACTCTACTCAGTACCCTGTAATGCTTTATATGGGAAAGGAATCTAAAAAGGAGTGGATATATGTAAATGCACAACTGATTCTCTTTGCTGTACACTGAAAACTAACACAACATTGTAAATCAACTATACACCAATAAAATTTTTTTAAAGTCACAGAGCTTGTCAGATAAACCAGTAAAAAACACATGAATATGAAATAAAACTGTAATGTTTTTCTTAAAAAAAAAAAAAAACCCACAAAGACTGAAAAAAAAATACTGATCCAGTGACATCATCCTAAACATTTTATTCCTATGAGTATACTATAATTCAGGATACGAGTAGTATTCAAGCAAATACTGTTTCAAATGTTGACATAGAGAAATTCCTTTTTTACTTGTACAATTTTTTACCATGGGGCTTATCAGCATGGATCTAGACAAAATATCCAAAGAATGAATCAATTATTAGACCTTTTAAGTAACATTAGTCTATATAACTGATGTCTAAGAAAAAAAAAGAAGAAGAAAAGTCACATATCAACTGTCTAAATTTAAACATTTCCTCGATTAAAACTTCATGAGGATTTCCTTCAATTCTTCAGTTGAAACTGAAATAGAGTCTGAATGGAAAAAATATTTTATTTCAGCAAAACTTGCTTTCATTTTTTTCTCAAAGAACAGCAAGCTGAGACATCTTGGCCTGTATAACTCATCACTGTCCATGTAAACGGTAGCTGCCCTGGGGCTTGAAAGATGTAGGCAATGTTTTTTCTTTTTAAATCTTTTTCTCTTCAAAAACTTTGAAGAGAACTTTGGTACCTAATTAGTAGATATCTCTGAACTTTTCAGTGTAGGTCAGGGTTAAACCTGTGGGAATATATGCTGTAGGTCTGTTGTAAAATAAAACCTCTGCTTTAAAAAGTATCGCCTTACATTACATGGAAGTGAGGTATTTCGTTCTCTTTCTTCAAGGTTTCCCTTGAAGGGAGTATATACTCCTCTACAATTTATTCCAAGCACCCTCTGAGAAAAGAGAGGAGGTGTAGGGAAGAGAGTCCATTTTTCTACCCTGGACTGAGAAAGGTTCTGTCTTAATAGCTGATATGTTTAAAAATTCTTTCATACTTATTTGTAAATGTGTATATGGATTTTTCATATGGAAAATATTTATATGGATTTTGCATTAGCAAAAATGTGATGGTGTTTTAGTTCCTGTCTTTTTCATTTCATTAATGATAAAACTGGAAATTATTGAAGGAAATTGCTCCTCTATGAAACCCCTCTACTGCTCTGCTGCTCAGATGCTTTAGTGTCCAACTCTTTCTGACCTATGGACTGTAGCCCACCAGGCTCCTCTGTCCATGGGATTTTCCAGGCAAGAATACTGGAGTGGTTTGTCATGCCCTCCCCCAGGGGATCTTCCTGACCCAGGGATCAAACCCAGGTCTCCGGCATTGTAGATGGATTCTTTACCATCGGAGCCACTGGGTAAGCCCTCTCTTGCTCAGAGACGCCCATTTTTCTTTCCCTGGCTTCTGTGCTATTATTTTATGATAAACTTCTAATGATTCAAGGATAGTCACCTGACACCTCTCCTGCACACTGAGAAAGCAATATCCCCAGTATTGATAGCATTAACAACTCTGAGCTCTGGCATTACTCCATAGGACTTAAGTATTCATGCCTGTTACTTGCCCTCTATTATTTCGCACTTTTAATATCATGATTTGTTTCTTGTTTTGCCAAAAGTCGGATAAAAATAGTGGTATTTGTGTCTGTTTTCTGACTAATTTGTCATGCCTAAGTCAAATTGGACAAACTCCCTAATATCTTTGGCTCAGTTTTATTACCTATAAAATGAAGATAATACTACTAGAATCACAGGTTGCTACGAAAATTAAATGTGTGACTGTTCTTTGGAAAAGAACACCATACGGTGTAGTCACATTTGTGATGAAAGTCCCTTCAAGAGGGAGTAAGTCTTTTTAAATTAAAGAGGTGGTCTTGTTCATTTTCTAATTAGTGTAAATTGTCTAATCATTGTTATAAAAAATTCATCTATTTTAGGATTTTCAAAATGGATAGAGACACTTTGGATACACTTGTCATGCACAAAAAATGCCTGGAAGTATCAAGTCTCTTTCATGCTGTCTGGACAATCCTGTTTCTTGCCTGTGTCCGTCCAACACACACTGCTCATACCCAGCTCCTATCCAAGCTGAATGCCGTGGGTTAAGATTCTGATCTGTCAACAGTGGGCAAAAAGTAGCACTTGGCAGCTCATTCATTTTGAAAGAATACATCTTTGGCAAAATCTACTAAGTTCTATACTATGTCTACGATAGAAATATTCCTGTGTTGGCTATTTTTTTCTCTTAGCATAGTATTTTGTATACATAAGAAATTAATAATAATTTTTAAAGAATCCAGTTCAAAATTATTATCTATCTTTATGTTTCATTCTCAGATCAAAATAAAGAGACTGAGGTCACAGTGTTCCAAATAAGTTGCAGTTTATATATATATATATATATATACATATATATATATATATATAAACTGTGCATCCCCCTGACATGCTAATGGATGATTTAGGGTTCCAAAACAAGTCACTCGACCACTTGACCTGAAGACTTGGAAAAATTACATCTCAAAGTATCAATTTACATATCAATATCTATTAAGGATCATTTGTAACCTGTAGGTTACTTCCGATTTAGAACTGCTTGTTCCTCCATATTTTTAAGAGCATATTATGAGGGCAATGTGAAACTTGGGTTATTATATTTTAAAGCAGACTGCATGAAGAGATGGGAGAATAAGGAAATGTAAATCTATTGGCTTGAATTCTAGTTTAATGGACATTTAGCTGCATGAAGGCAAGAACTATGTTTTTGCTGACTGTTCTTTTCCCAGCATCCAGAATAATGCCAGGTATATATTAGGCTTCAGCAACATCTGTGAGTTTTAATATATAAGTGAATCTATTAAGTATCTATAAGATATCATCCTAAGTGCTACAGAATACAAGAGTAAAAACGACGTAGTTGCTATGTGTATCTGGGTACAACACCAGGAGCCACACCTTACATCCTAGGAGCTCAGACCAACCAAGGGAGTGTAGTCTTTACCAGCAGTCCCTCTGGGAGTCAGTCGGATGGCCGGCCAAGTGGGAGGAGATGGAAGAGGGCTTCTCCCAAGGCTCCCTCCATTCAGGTTTTGCACTTGCCCCATCTTTCGGCTCCATGGACCTCCACAGTCTGCTGCTGTCGTGTCTCCCCGCTTATGCTTGCCAGACCCCCAACGAGGCACAGGCTGTGCGCTTCTGAGGCTAACCCATCCTTTCAGGGTGTTTTCTACAGCAGAGCCTTCAGGTCCCTAGGGGCACAAGGCATTCTATTTCACAGTAGCCTCTTTCCCAGGACAGAGCAGGGATGGCCGGACGAGGCCCACTCAGGCAGTCTCCTGATGCACAGGCAGCCGTGACTCCTTCTAACATTTCAGCTCCACTGGAGGCACGCTCTCTCCACTAACAGGTGACTTTCTCTCAGGGAGCTTCAGTCTGTTCCTCTAATTGAATCTCTCTGGAGAAACGCACAAGCCTTCAATCAGATTTGCATTTTCCTGAACCCCAAATACAGTCTGGGTTCATGTCTTCTAACACATACTCATAATTCCAGAACTTAACCAAGCAGCTGTTTCACGATCCCGGGCTTTCCATGACAAGTAAGGAGTTCTCAAAACAGTCTATGCCATCTAGAGGCTGCTCTGCCCAGAGCATTCAACTAGCCCTGCCGGAAAATGCCTCACTAGTGCCGCTTGCCAGCCTCGTGGAGTGTGATCTCTGACCCAGGCCGATGCCATTCTGCACAGAGTGTGATAAATTCCATAATGCAAGTCTTCCAAAAGTATGATAGGAATGCAGAGATGAAACTGGATTTGAGATGGAAAAAATCATCCATCAGTTGAGTCTTGTAGGATGAACACCATTTCCAGACAAGCAGCTAAAGTAAGAAACAGTTTTCCATTTGGAAGTGGCAGAACAGAATAAAAAACAAAAGTTTAGAGTCTGGAGGTTAAAGAGTCAGAAAATAATATATAAAATAAAGAGAAGAAAGAAGACAAGATACAAAGGAGAATTTTTACATGAACTGCACAGCCCACATAATGCAAATATTTAAAAGATAGAAACAGACTTACAAACATTAAACATTATCCTTCTAGTGAGTTTTAAACATATGTGATATACTGTTAACATGGTTTAAAACTGCTGTGTACACTATAATCTCACTTATAGAAAAATTTGAAAATATTCGGATAGAAAAAAGTTGAAAGCAGATGTTAAGAATTGCTATCTCTGATTGCTAGAAATATAATAAAATTTAATTCTATTTTTCTTAGTTTTTGTTCTTTTTTTAAATATGGACCTTCTGATGTTATTACAATGTATTAATTATGATTTTAAAATAATGCTAACAAGAATATACAGAAAGGGGGGAGAGTTCCCAAGCATAGATTTTTCTGAAATTGAGGTTCATCTCTAATTTTTACAAGGCTATATTAATAAAGAAGAAAACAATATTTTAATATATGTATGCATTTTATTACTTTATGATGAGTTTTTCAGTTCAGTTCAGTTCAGTCGCTCAGTTGTGTCCGACTCTTCGTGACCCCATGAATCGCCAGGCCTCCCTGTCCATTACCAACTCCCGGAGTTCACTCAGACTCATGTCCATTGAGTCAGTGATGCCATCCAGCCATCTCATCCTCTGTCGGCCCCTTCTCCTCCTGCCCCCAATCCCTCCCAGCATCAGAGTCTTTTCCAATGAGTCAACTCTTCGCATGAGGTAGCCAAAGTACTGGAGTTTCAGCTTTACTGGCATGTAAATGATAACTTGGCTTATTTTCCTATCACAAAGTAGATACTGAAAGTGACAATTATGAAAAAAGCTAAATTTATACAGTTGTAATGAATTTCCCAGAGTATGAATGCTGATGGACCAAGAAGATGAGGCCAACCTTAGTATAAGTACATTTAGGTCATGATTGAAAGATTCTGAGGAAGGGCTCTAATGTAAAAATATCTCTCCCATTCATCTGTGCTTTGTGGACAAAAATCCTTACTATTTACCTCACTTTGAAAGCAATAGTTAACACTGAGGTGCTGTCTACGATGAGCAAGACTTTTAAAGATGATCAGTTACTTTAGTTTGCATTCATTTCCAGGTTCCCAGTGGGTAAAAGAAACTGAAAAATGGGAAACTTGAGTTCTGATCAGGGGCAGGGCAGACTCACATCCTTCGAGTCGGTGATGCCATCCAGCCATCTCATCCTCTGTTGGCCCCTTCTCCTCCTGCCCCCAATCCCTCCCAGCATCAGAGTCTTTTCCAATGAGTCAAGTCTTCGCATGAGGTGGCCAAAGTATTGGACTTTCAGCTTCAGCATCATTCCTTTCAAAGAACACCCAGGACTGATCTCCTTTAGAATGGACTGGATGGATCTCCTTGCAGTCCAAGGGACTCTCAAGAGTCTTCTCCAACACCACACTTCAAAACCATCAATTTTTCGGTGCTCAGCCTTCTTCACAGTCCAACTCTCACATCCGTATGTGACCACAGGAGAAACCATAGCCTTGACTAGATGGACCTTTGTTGGCAAAGTAATGTCTCTGCTTTTGAATATGCTATCTAGGTTGGTCATAACTTTCCTTCCAAGGAGTCAGCACCTTTTAATTTCATGGCTGCAGTCACCACCTGCAGTGATTTTGGAGCCCCCCAAAATAAAGTCTGACACTATTTCCACTGTTTCCCCATCTATTTCCCATGAAGTGATGGGACCAGATGCCATGATCTTAGTTTTCTGATGAGGCTCTAGACGTGTACAGAGGCTGCTGAGCACCTGTGAAGAGGCTATCAGATGGAAAAACACCCTCACCATTTTCCTCAGTCCTAATTGGCTTCCTCGGAGAAGGCAATGGCACCCCACTCCAGGACTCTTACCTGGAAAATCCCATGGATGGAGGAGCCTGGTAGGCTGCAGTCCATGGGATTGCTAAGAGTCGGACAAGACTGAGCGAATTCACTTTCACTTTTCACTTTCATGCATTGGAGAAGGAAATGGCAACCCACTCCAGTGTTCTTGCCTGGAGAATCCCAGGGACGGCGGAGCCTGGTGGGCTGCCGTCGATGGGGTCACACAGAGTCGGACACGACTGAAGCAACTTACCAGCAGCAGCAGCAGTTGGCTTCCTGCCCCATCCACATGTTCTCAGGTAGTCAGAAGAGGATACAGAAGGGAGACAGAAGAGCACTGAAGATATCTGCTTACATTATTGGACAACTGAAACACACACACACACACACACACACATACACAAAACAAGGAGCAAAGAAGAAATAAAAGGAAAAGAAAGGACAAGAGATGGGTGGGGAGAAGAGACTAGAAAGGAGAGGAGGAGAGGGAAGGGAAAGGAAAAGGAAAAGGAAAATACATTTTTCCCACCCCCAAAATTTTAAACTCAATGTAGCTCTCTATTTTCAAGGATAACAACACATTTCAGGAATAGGTAATGGAATCTCATTAACTGAAATCTTGTAAAAATTCTTACTTGCGTTTTTTTCTTTTCTCAGAGGAAAATAACATACAAATTTATAATGGGTTGGGATGGATTCTAAAGGTACTTTCTCAGCTTGCTGATGATTTATGACGAGAGAAGGGCTACCCCAGCACATATTTGCAGCATGTTTGTCAGGGGATGGGTAGGCTCCAAACTCAAAATGTCACTAATTCCCGTAACTAGGTCAGTGTAGAGACTTGTCCTCTTGAATTAACTCAAAAATACCTACTACTAGGGGATCAGAAGTTCAGAGATTAGTAAGCCTCTCAAATTTAGTCGTGTAAGACTCTTTATCCAGTTTCAACATCTGACTTTTTTCAGCAGGCAGTCATGCACCCTAAAAAGAACATTCAACAAAACAAATGCATCCTAGAGCTGACAAATTAAGGAGATCTTATTCACATTATAAAAGGTTTACCTTTGATTTTTAAAGTTTCTTTAATGCAGTTTAAGTGATTTGTTTCACAAAAATTGCAAACTTACTACAATGTTATAAAAGCACTCATGTGGGCAAAGTGAGTTGCATCTGTATTAATTAAATATAATTTCATTGTCATCAATATAATTTTCCCTTTAAAATTTAAACTTAAATAATTAAACTTTAAATATTTTGTATTTATGAAAAAAGTAGTGATTGATGGATAGATAGATGGATAAATAGATTTAGAATTGGAACACAATGAAGATTACATTATTACCTGCATACTAGTATAAGAAGAGAGTTTTGTTATCAGAGCCAATGCAATACATTAAGGTAAAGAGATCTATTCAGTCAAAGGTGTTAACTAAAGAACAGAAGAAAAAGGAAAGCCCTCTGACACATTATAGGTGCTTTCACAGAATTAAAGTGTAAATTTTTATGAGTTAAAAAAATGCACATTGGGCACCTAGGTTCTAAGATGCATACACATTTATGCTTACTTCCATAGTTTGCAACACTACAAAATCCATGGAACATTTTAACTTAGATAGAAAAAGGACAGTTGCTGCTCAAAAAGAAAGCTAAATAAATTGATTTTATATTTTGTCTTAGCATATTTTTCTTCTCTCTCTTTTTTAAATTGATAATTCAGATTTAAATCCTTGAAACTATAAAACTGGGAACGTATAAAGTTTGCTGTGTCTGGTTTCAAAGATGGTCATTTTTTTCTCTTTTCTTTCTATTCTTTCCTTCTTTTTCTTTTCTTTTTTATGCACAAAATGTCTGCCAAGCCTGAAAATGATGCAGATCATGTTTCGATGTCTGTTAGGTGGCGCTTACCAAGCAGTCTGGCTCTGGTCAGGGATTTTTCAACTGCTCGCTGTGGTGGAATTACAGTAGGGGGTTAGGAGTGGGGTGAGTGGGAGGGAGACTTTGTCCCCATTGCATTTAAAATTACATCTAATCTTATCAGGGCGCTCGTCATTGTTTCTGGCGGCCAGGAGCAGGTACAGTACTGCTTTTGTTCAAGTCAGTAGCTTTGTTGAATAAAGTTGAGGGAAAAGCCAAGACTAAATAATATTCTCTCAGAAACTCATGTGCTGATTGAAAAAAATGCTTTGAAAGAGAACAAGAGAAAGGTGGGGGTGGGAAGAGAGACAGGTAAAGTCACAATAGAAAAAGTACCAATGTAGGAAGAAAAGAAGCAGAAACTTAAAGATTAGAAGAAACTTGTACAGAAAAAAAGTTTATTCAAAAATACTTTTATTCTTATCCGCTAAAATGTACTGGCTCGTTTTCTTTGGCCATATGTAATCGTAAAACTCAGGGACCATACACTGTCTATTTCTACTATTCGAGAAAATTGAAAGTTAAAGTAAGACTAGTTGTTGCTGTTGATATTTTTAAAGGCACAAAGCTACAAAGTATATTTTTTCTCTGCACAAATAAATATTCCTAAACTTTGTTCGTCCCTCATTGATGATTCTGACTTTTTAATATGCTAAAATATCAGTTGAAGAGTCTTTGTCACAAAACTTGAGGTTGTGCTAGACCTAAGATAAGTGGTAATAAATCCAAGTTCAAAAAACTTGCCCTAACGAGTTTTGAACAAAACAGAGACACTAGAATTCTAACAGCCAGAATAATATAATTATCAGCAAGAAAAGAAACCACCCAGTTTTCCATGTGTCAATAAAGAGTCCAAGTTAATTCAGACAGAAATAATTGGCACTAAGATTTACAAGAGATTCTAGTATTGTCCTTTGAAAATTAAGATAGAAAGTTGTTTGAACACATTCAGCTTTTAAATCTGGCAAATTAACCTAGTTATTCATAGACATACTCTAGAAAATAGTTTCTGCTCTAAATGACTGCATTGAATTTTTATCAATTATAATTAAATTATATTAAAATAGTTTAAACAAAATTTCTGAAGCTCGAAAAATACTTTTCACTGTGCACTTTAAGAAAATTAAAAATAAAAATGAATGAATCTCCTGATCAGTAACAGTCCTATGGAAATTTTACTGTCTCTTATTCTCATCTTTTTTAGCTTATAATACCTCATTTTCATATTATGATCAAGAAGGACCTTAAGCTATGTGTTATGGAGGGGTACAAATATAAATTCTAATCAAACACATTTTAGTGATGTGCTCTTTCTCCACATTATACTTACTGTTAGACAAGTATTTTGACACTTTCAAAACAGTCCGAGGAGAGAATACAGGTATGAAAACTACAGTTTAAGAGATTTTAAAATTGCAGGGTCACGTTTTGTTCTTTGATAGATCGCCATAAGTAATACATGACTAAAATTAACATTCACATTATTTTTGATAGATTAAAATCAAGTGTGCACTAGTCAAAGTATTTTTAAGTTATATTGTAAGTTCTTTAGCTGTCACAGTTTATTCGCATATCCATTTGTTGTGCACAGAATCATTTGATTAACAGCCACTGTATATCATTATAGTAAGTTGCTATAATGAATTATAATTTTATAAGCTTTCTTTACATCAAATATAATCAGATATTCTATACACATTTTGTCATTTATATCAATTTGTCATTTTTAAAAAATAGTGAAATGTCATCTATTTAAGTGGATTATTCTTCAGTATAAAATCATGGAGAAACTACTTTTAGACATTGTCATTCACTTTAATTTTTCAGTTAAAACCTTTATATCACATTTCAGGGTCACATTCAAAAATCACCTACTGCTATTGATATTATATTATCCTTTATAATTGGATTATAGAACTCAAGGAACAAGTATATAGGTCATATTTATAAAAGCCCAAATTTACTAAATGTTCCATTAACAGACTTAACAGTGAGGTTTTAAAAGTTATTTAGTGGCCCCTAAAATATCCTTTTCTTGGTTGACCTTTAGCCTAAATGTCTTTTTTTCCTGCTCCTAAAAATTCTTACATATCCTTTTAGCATTGGATATTGTTTCAATATTCAACAATACGGTTGCAATTCACAAGAGATATGAAATCACGATTCTCACTATTAGTCATAGTAAATAAAGACTTCCTCACTTTACATTTTTTGTAGAAATGAGAAAGGAATTGAATGTTAGATTTTTCTTTACTTATTGAATTCCAAATTATGCACTTACTTGTGATTACCTTCCTTAAATCATTTCTGTAATTTTCACTAAATATATTTTACTTTCACTGTTCCCAGACTGATCTTAATGACAAGCTAGGCTTGAGATGGGAGGCATAAATGAGGGAAGAAGAGTAGAAAACCTGCCTAAAAATAAGAGTTGAGGGATAGAGTAGGTTTTCCCCCAACTCTTATTTTTAGGAAACTTTTGAGACTAGATTTTCCCCCAACTCTTATTTTTAGGAAACTTTTCTACTCACTTACCATTCCGAAGCACTACTTACTTTATTCTTTTTTC
Organism: Ovis canadensis; assembly: GCF_042477335.2. NCBI lineage: Eukaryota > Metazoa > Chordata > Mammalia > Artiodactyla > Bovidae > Ovis > Ovis canadensis. The sequence goes on from NC_091260.1 coordinate 40,615,176, forward strand.
CTAAGCTGCCCTCTTTATTCCTCAATTAAATATCATAAAGTTATATTCAGTGTGGGGGAGGGGTACAGTGTGCTTGGGATTTATTACAAGGAAAATCCAGGGAAATAAGGTCATATATCTTCAACTATATGTAGTTATGCTATATATCATTTAGCAATGGTTAAATCTAATCATCATCGCTGATTCTGAAACTAAGAAAGCTGACATATAAGAAGATGAATTACTTTCATCATCATCATCAGTAATATCAATCTGAGTGCTAAATTAAAACTCAGGTTTTTAAGAGATATGCTAATTGTTTGACCCTCTTGCAGTTTGGAGTATAAACTCCCAATTTTTTAACAAAGCTTCTTTCCATTCAAAATTACTTAAGGATAACTAAATTTGTTATTTTCTTATTCATGTACTCTTGTGAAACTTTCATCTCCTAGAATAAGGGGCCAGAATAAGGGGCTACATGTTCCCTGACTACTGCCATGGTCTAATGTCATGAACAAATGCCTTAGATGGTGATGCTTAAGGCAGATCTATCCTGTACTTAGACACAACTCCCACATCAACTATAGTAAAAATCACATGCTCAAACAAGGCTCAAAATCAATGACTTCCTAAGGAGGTCCTCAAGAGTTGGACATGACTTGATAACTGAAAAACAACAACAATGACAAAAAGTTTTGATTTGAGTAAGGGAAAGCTCAGACCTGTATTAAAATTTAATTCATTCATAGTCAATGACAAAGTGTTCCCATGACAGGCTACAAGTGCATCTCATCTAGCTGCAAATTTCCTTATGACAAGTCTCCTGTCACGACCCTATCCCACGCCCTGTGCTCTTAATTACAAGCTGGGGGAGACCTTTGTGGTGGCATAGAAGTTTATCATGCCCATCTATGGGCTTCTCTACCATCCTCCATTCCACTGTGCCTCCCTCAAATTCAAGAAGCTCAACAAAAAAGAGGCAATACTGGGGGGACAGGACCCAAGGCCCAGGAGCTCTACCAATTTGACCTTTATGCTCAATTAATATTATTTCACTTACAATGTGATGAAATTACTGAACAGTCTTTAGAAGATAGAAAACCTCCACTCCCATAGAAAATTAGTCTGAGTTCCTGCCAAACAGTTTTGATTTTTTTGGCAACAACCCCACTCATAAACTGGAAATATTTTTTCCAAGGAAATAAAAAAATAATAAAAATTCCTAATTTAAAATGCAGTACTAATACTCAGCCACACTACTAACAGGGTACGTTACAAATCAAGCAGCCCACAACAAATCCAAAATAGCTAATAGCTATGCCTTTGTAAAGGCTCTTGTCAGACAAAAGCAAATTGCCATTTGATATCAGGAAATGAAAGAGAAAAGTCAAGAACCCAAGATTTGACAGTCTGTGGTTTTAGGTAGAGAGGGAAAAATTCTAAACATTCTTCATAAACGTTAGCTTTAGCTAAATAGGAAATTTCCTAGTGTGAAAAATACTAACAGAAATGCAAGATAAAGTATCACCAACTCAGCCAATGTTTAGTTGACAAAGCAACACTGTAATGCAAGGAGTTTATTTCACAGGTACCTAACTTGTAGATCTAATATTTGATTTATTGCAAAATTCTTCTTGCCATTATAAACTTTCTGGTCACAAATCTCTAATACAAGTTTATTTTCTATTTTTCACCCAGGTTCAGAAACAGACTTCTCTTTTCTGAGGAAACCAGCTTCCAAAATAATTGACCATATTTAACCATAAATTTAAGTACTGGTGAGTTGAAAATATAGCCTGTACATTTCTCATCTTTTCTACAAGCACAGTGCTTTATCAGACCTTGTTTATGCTAATTCTGTTCATTTTCACTCTATCAGCAAAATTAAAACAAATGTAAGTTATCTGCTTAAAAGTACGGAATGTTAACTTATTTTTCCATAATTACAACACTGCATTTTTACATGGCAGTGTTTACGAGACAGATGTGCCTCAGCAAGCTGGTTTGATTAGCAAAGCATGGTGAAGTATGCTGTGGTAGATGGTCTCCTCTGACGGGGTGAAAAGGAAGACAGTACAAATGTGTTTTGTACATGAATGGAAGACCCAACCGCTACAAAGCCTTAGCTTCATAGCACAAAAATCTGGGTATCATCAACTCTAAATTCTGTTTTCAACCTTAGAACAATTAAGAGAGAAAGTAGTGTTTTTCAGCTGGATGGAGGTAAAATGAGGGCTTTGGGAATCTTGAGTTTATTCTGGTACGTGTTTGGAAAATCTCTGAAGCAGCCTGATTGGAGGTTGAAAAATGGTAATAGAAACAAGAGAGATTTATCAGAGGGATTATTTGCCTATTCACTTCTCATACAGACACCAAATTGTGTTGTTGCACTTTTACTTTATTTTCTTCTGCATGACTTCCCACATCATTTTACAAAATCTTTCATCTCATGAATCTGAAGTTGCTGATCTATGTTGGGAAAAAAAATTTTTTTTTTTTTTTTCTGATAGATCCAGCCACATGTGTTTTGCTCTTGAGCCAGACTATAGGCTTCTGCTCACACTCCGAGTGAATTCAGGGGAGCTGTGATGAGTTGAAATAGCCTGTTTGATGCTTTGGTTTTTACACTTCAGTAAGCAGCCCAGTCTCTTTGGCTCCTCTCACAAAACAACCCTGATAGATAGAAGTCATGCTGGAGAACTTTCTGGTGAAGCCTCCCTAAGATTCACAATAGTTTGGTCGACTATTTACTGAATTCCCCAATTTTCCAATTTAGACTCTATCTGAAAAAACTAAATATCCCTTATATTAAAACTTAGCCCTCAAAATTTATAACAAAATCTTTTCTCTTCAGTCTGAAAGAAAATGTGTGCAAATTTCCAAGTTTATCTAAACCAAAATTATGCTCCACTAAATAACTTGTTGATGAGCTAGAAATCCAAAAATGTTTTTCTTCTTCTCTCTCCCACTTTCCTCTTGGCATTTAATACTCCACCTGTTTGAAGTTGTTGAAACATTCTGAAATTTAGTGTAAGTGCTTGAAGAATCTTGAGCAAAAAAATAATAATAGAAATACATTTCTATTGTGATTTGAGAGGAATATATCTTTCCTCCCCTGAGGGCTTAATAAATACTGCAACTTTCCCTCTGATTTTTAAAAATGCACTGACAGCTTTCCTAATGTTCCTTAATCAGTTTTAATTTCTTAGTGTTCTGAGTCGGTAGAATTACTGTATTTAGAAAAGATAAAAAGAATCACTTAGAAGGAATCTTTTTTCTTTTCTTTCATTCTATCTTAAAAATATAAGGCATGGAGAGTGATAATGCACCAAGTTCCAATAACTTTTGATAGTCACCCACCAAATTGTTCACTTGAGAGAAATCCCAAAAAGGAAAGAACAAAATGTCTGGTTTTCATCATATTAAAACTTTATGATTTACTCTGTTTTGTCATGTAGGTGGTAACCATGAACTTCCAGCATGCATGCTGGCAAGTTGGGGTCCTAGCAGATTTCCCCACAGCATCTGCTCTGGGAATGCTAAGATGTCCCAGTTTTGCTGTGCAAGTAGATGAAACATATGCAACTGCGGTTATTTCACCTGAGAAAATAGACTTCAAAGGAGGCGAAGTTTGCCCTGGTTTGAGAAGCAGTGAACCACAGGATCTGAAATGCAGTGTGTGGCCCATACGCACTCATTGCTTTCTCTACCCAGCTGATTCTGGTCATTCATGGACAATGTGTCATGGAAACATATGTACATAACAGACCTTAAGGGCAACCGAGAACTATACCATCTTCCTACTTAAAGAAGTTAATGGGATCCAGTAAATTATTTTACAATGTATTTCCTTCTAGATAGTAACTGAGATGTCATTACACAGTGAATCCATACATCTTTGGGAAACTTTTTTCAAATAACTAAATTTGGTCAACCTTTATCTGATTGCAGATGACCTCTGGGAGGAATTCCTGGTGGAAGAAAACCTCAAATAATTTCTGCTTAAGGACCAAAGTGCTGCTGCACACTGTCAAAGATCCATGTTTGAATTCTGGCTCTGCCATTAGTTTACTCAGCAATACTTAATGAAAGCCTATCTTGCAGGCAGTACAGTCATCACTGGATACATGGCAAGGAATAAGAAAGTCATTGCCTTTGTTTTGTGAACTTTGAGTCTAGTAAAAGAATCAGATGAACAAATAGGCGCTTAGCAACAGGATGATAAATGCTATCACAAAGAAGTACAGAGTATAGAAGTCCCTGAGAAGTGCACTTTATTAGTTTTTTAGAGCTGCTGTAACAAATTGTCAAAATTTGATGGCTTAAAACAACGCAAATTATTATAACATAAACTGAAAGACAGAAGTCTAAAATGCATTTCACTGGGCTAAAAGCAAGGTAAGCAGGACTATGTTCTTTGCGGAGATTCCAGGACAGAATCCATTTCTTTGCCTTTTCTAGCTTCTAGAATGCCTGCATTTCTTAGCTTGTGGCCCCCTTTCCATCTTGAAAACCATTTGTTGCCAGTAGAATTTTTTTCATGTCATGTCTCTTTGACATTGACCTTTCTGCCCTTCTATTCCATTTATAAGGACTCATGCTTTCATTGGGTCCATTCCAGATAATCCACAAGAGTGTCTCCATCTTAAGAATAGCTGATTAGCAAATGAGAGTCCATCTGCAACCTTAATTTCTCCTGGCCAGGAAATAACATAGTCACAGGTTCCAGAGACTAGCACTAGAATGCGGACATCTTTGACAACCATTACTTTGGCTGTCATAGGTAGACTGGCAGTGGGGAGGATAAAGAGTAAGCAAAAGCTAATTAGAGGATTGAAATGCAAGATCAGTCTTGAAGGATAAGTAGAATCTAGATAATTAAAGGAAGGTCTTAGCAGAGCAAAATGTAGGTTTCTCTGTTTTATTGTTGTTGTGTAAATGATATTTAAATAATTAAAAATTAATTAAGGTGTATGGCCTTCTCATTGCAATGGCTTCTCTTGTTGCACAGCATGGGCTGTAGAGAGGTCTCAGTAGCTGTGGTACATGGGCTTAATTGCTCTGTGGCATGTGGAATCTTCCTGGCTCAGTGATCGAACCCATTTGCCCTGTGTTGGTAGGCAGAATCTTAACCACTGGACCATGAGGGAAATCCATAGGCTTCTCTATTTTTTATTATGGAAACAGGATGTATGGTGACCCAGAAGGCAAAAAGATCATGACCCATGGGAAGATGTGAGGAAAAAATTGAGTATGGCCCGAGCAAAGATTGTGAGGGTGAGAGAATCTCTGACAAGAGATAAAGCCCAATCATTAAGCAGCTGTGCAAGACCTTGGAAAATATGATGAAAGCTTAGAAATACATTACTAGAATCCAGACAATTGATGTTGGGGACCTATATGAAGGTGAAGAGAGGAGCTGAGCACATTTGAGCACACGTTTGAGCAACATGTCCCTGGCTGGGTCAACAGAGGACAGTGATTGCTACCACAAGCTTAGAGGAACACTGAAGGGGGCTGGGATGTTAACAGAATAGAAAAGAAAAAGTTAGATGTAAAAGCCTTCAATAGAATGACACAGACAATCCTGGGCAGCTCTCCATGGAGGAAGCCATAGCCATCCTCCCTCTTTTCAAAATGAATTAATTACGGTTTGGATTAATGCTACAAAAGAGAAGTTCAGAGTGCTGAGAGTACAATCAGGAGCCCTTACACTTAGCCATGGAGCGGAGAAAACTTAGGAAGCAATACTCAAGTCGAGATGTGAATGATAATTAAGAAATAACTAGGTGAAAGGAAGGGACTTCTGGGCAGAGGGAACAATAAACACACAGGGCCAGTGGTGGAAAGGAGCATACCCCGTTTCAGAAGCCAAAAGGCCAGCACCTTCAGAGAGAGAAGATGAGGACAAAGGAGAATCAGACAAGCCAAAGCTGGTGGAGGCCAGGGCAGAGTGGGGTCAGAATCATAGAGCTCTCTAGGGTCTTTATGGATTGAAAACTTGGTCTTGTGAGCAGTGAGATGTCGCTTATATATATATACAAAAGGATGACATGGTCAGATCGCTCCTTTATAAAGATCAGCTAGCTGCAGTATGAAGCAAATATCCAAGAGGGTAAAAATAACCTACCTGTGAGAGTGCACAGTGGTTTGCATGGACAGAAACAGTGTGCACACCTGAGGGAGAAGCAATCGCTGCAAGAAGTGAAAGCGGACTACGGTTGAGTCTGCCTTGCAGAAAAGTGGCATAATTCATCCCCCAAGGTGACGGCTCTTCTTTTGAGAAAACATCTTCACAATATAAGCGGTTTCTTTCCCTTGAGAAAGTTCAGGTCCATGACCTGGATGGTCTGGGCTGGATGGATGGTGTGACATAAAAGACAAACCTGTACTGTTACTCTGAGTAGTAAAGAGACAAATGTTGGCTTTGCTGCAGGCAGCTTAGAGGGGCCTGGGACTGAGGAGAAAAAGGAGCTACCAGAAAGAACTAGGAACAAAAGTCAGAGGGCTCCTGGCACATATCTGGAGGCTGGAGCATATAGACAGATGGTCATGGAAAAACTGATGGAAGGGGATGGCTGACACATTACTGGGAACATTGATGCCTGTACTTGACATCTAAGTTGAAGTGTTTCTGGACCTGTGATTACTTTCTGCAACCTTCAAATCTGCAGTAAAAGGCTGCCACTCAGGTGAGCCTCAGTTTACCAGTACTTTGCTGGCCTGCAGGAAGAGGGACCAGATCTCCCACTAGGCCAGCACAGGCAGGGAGCACCCCCAGGAATGAATGGGCGTGGTCAGGAGAAAGCAAAAGTATATAAAAGTCATGAAAAAGCACCCCCAGAGAAGCATGCATACCCTAGGGGGGGGGAAAAAAAACAAATAGGGAAGATTCTGGGCTTCGCACAGTAGATTTCAAGACAGTTGGTTTAGATGAGAAAGTTGAGTGTGACCACAGGCAACTTACAGATAGGAAAGTGGGAAACATCTGGATTGTAGCTGTTTATTATATTTGGGGTTAAACCAAACTGATACTGCTTGATACTGCTTCATAGCTGTTACTATTTAATGTTCACTCTGAACCACGAAAGTCTTAACATTTTCTAGAAAGTCTCCCTTTGGGGCTATGTTTTCAGATATAACTAATAGCTTACCTAATAAAGAAACAGACTACAGTGTCAAATGTTACATAATACTCAAAAATGAACTCTAGTATTCTCTTGATCAGAAATACTCATCTAAATACATCAACATGCTGCAAAGAGGCATGCTGTGACATCGCTCCTGCTGTTTTTCTAACAAATCATGGCTAAAAGGACAAAAGTCTGACCTTTATATGGTAAACTCTCACAGAAATGGCAACCAGAGTTAAGTATCATAACCAAGAAATAAGCCTCATATCATGTGGTCTTTATTAAAATACCAAAACACAGGAAAACTTTTAACAAAGCATTTCTGTTCCAGAGACTTGCCCAAGCATTTTTTTCTTTTTTTAAAAATTTCTAGTTCACTTGAGTTTACAGGAGGATTTCATCTGCTTTTGTAGATTCACTGTCATGATGAGAACATTAAGAGGCCAACTATTACCCAAGAAATTTTGTGACTATTTGCAATAAAATAGGTGCATGTAAAAGCAAAATAAAAATTCCTGTTGCTTTGTGTGGAACATTTAGACAAACCTACACACAGAGTCATAGCTATCCAGATAAATAATAGAAAAATCTTAGTCTAAAAAAAAAAATTATTCAGATAATTTTGAGAAAGGCAGAACCTCCCTCTCTTCCCTCTACTGTGTTAGGTACGGCTTGCTATGAAGTCCATATTCACGAAAATGGCAGTTTGTAACTTCATTATGTTTTTGGTCACCTGCAATTATTTAGAAAATTTTACAGCCAGTACTAAGCTCAAAGTCAAGGAAACTGTAAATGGTCTTTTTCTGTAAGTACTGTCTTCTTTTATCTTCTTTTATTTATTTATGTTTCAAAACACACAGTTCATAATAATGGGGGCATCCCTGAAAAAGTAGGTTTCCATGACATTAGTTCTATACAAGACAAACATGAATTATTTTGTGAGATAATACTAATGTTGCCTTTGCCTTTCCACTACTCAAACCTATCTGAACCTGAGCCTATGATGGGTCAGTCAGCATAACTATCACAAACCAGGTGGAAATAGCCAGGGGTATTCCTTGTGCTCTCACATTTGTGGAGCATTGTGTGGTAGGTGTTTTGTCCTATTGAATATAAATTCATAATTTGCTTTTTTAGCAAGAATTTCTTCAGCTATAAGATTTGTCACACCACAAACTTTGTTTCTATCATTTTCTAATAACTAACAAGTCAAAAGAAGTACAACAGTAACAATAGAGGAATTCTGTTTTCCCAAGAAAATCATTGTCTATCACATTGTTAAGAGTTGAATTTCTTAATCCTCGTGTTTAATCAAAGTTTAATCAAAGAAGATTGGAATTGTCTGCTCTTATTTTCTTTCGCATTAGTTTGCTTTTGGAATTCTTGCACAGGTGACTGTACATAGTCACCTTTTTAAAAAGAAAGCATATAATCAAAATCAAAACCAACTTTCTTCAACCTTAATTACAATAGCAAACAGGTGTTTAACACTACTGATGGTCAGCACCCTGCTAAGCACTCTCAGTTGTATCTTACTAATTTGCACAAGAACTCAGAGCAGTTAAAAAGCATTATCAGTAGATCTGAGGTTCTCAAACTTAATCCTGCATGAGTCACCTAGCATGCTTGTTCTAACACTTGCTGCATCCACCCAAGACTTTCTGATTCAGGAGGTCTAGGGGAAAACCTGAGAATTTGCATTTTGAAGAAGATTCCAAAAAATGCTAGTACTGCTGGTATATGTGCCACACTTTGAAAACCACAGTCAAAGATCAGGTTTCAGAAAACGATGGCCCACAAGCTAAATCCAAGCACCTGGGCTTCCTCTTGTTTGCTCCACAAACTAAATTTGGTGTTAGTTTTGAATAGTGAAAAGAAATTCAAAAGAATATTTTGTCACACATAAAAATCATATGACAATCAAATTTCCATAGTCATAAATAAGGCTTTATTGGAACACATCATGCTCATTCATTTATATAATATCTATTCTATGGCTGCTTTCATAAAGCAGCAGAGTTGAGTATCTATGAAAGAGACAGCGTTGCCTGCAAAGCCTAAAGTATTCACTATCTGGCCCTTCAAAGAAGATTTTTGCCAATTTCATACAGCATGGTGAATATAGTTAATAATACTGTATTATATATTCAAAAGCTGTTAAAAGTAGATTTTAAAAGTTCTTATCACAGATAAAATAGATATGATTATGTGTGGTGATGGATGTTAACTAGACTTATGGTGATGCTTTCAGAATGTATACATATATTGAACAATTATGTTGGATACCTGAAGCTAGCATAACATCAATTATACCACAATAAAAAGAATTACATGAGAAGATGCTCAATAGCACCAATTATGAGAAAAATGCAAATCAAAACCATAACAAAATATCACCTCACATTGGTCAGAATGGCCATAATTTAAAAATCTACAAACAATAAATGCTAGAGAGGGTGTGGAGAAAAGGGAATCCAACTATACTCTTGGTGGGAATGTAAACTGGTACAGCCATTGTGGAGAACAATATGGAGGGTCTTCAAAAAATTAAAAATAGAGCTACCATATGACCTTGCAATTCCACTCCTGGGCACATATCCATAGAAAAATATGATCCTAAATGACACATGTTCACTGCAACACTATTTACAAAGCAGGACATGGAAGCAACCTAAATGTCCATCAACGGATAAATGAATAAAGATATAAAACAGTATTCATGTACCACATCTTTTTTACAGCAGTATAAAACAATGAAATAATGCTATTTGCAGTGACATGAATGGACTTAAAGACTGTCATACTAAGTGAAGTAAGTAACATGTGCGTGCTTAGTTGCTCCCTCATGTCAAATTCTTTGGGACCCCCATGGACTGTAGGCTTCCAGGCTCCCCTGTCCATGGAATTCTCCAGGTAAGAATACTGGAGTGGGTAGCCATTCCCTTCTCCAGGGGATCTTCCTGACCCAGAGATCAAACCCAGGTCTCGTGCATTGTAGGTGGATTCTTTACTATCTGAGCCACAAGGGAAGCCCCAGAGTAAATCAGACAGAGAAAGATTAACATCATATAATATTGCTTATATGTGGAATCTAAGAAAAATGGCACAAATGAACTTATTTATAAAACAGTCAAAATGTAGGAAAAAATTTATGGTTACTAAGGGAGAAAGGGGGAAAGCAGGAAGTTGGGAGATTGGGCTTGATGTATACACACTACTATCAATATATATAAAATAGATAACTAATAAGAACCTACCGTATAGCACAGAGAACTCTACTCAATCCTCTGTAATGACCTGTATGGGAAAAGAACCCCCCAAAAAAGTAGATGCACGTATATGTATAACTGATTCACTTTGCTGTACAACAAGAGCTAAAAGAGCATTGTAAATTAACTGTACTCTAATAAAAATTAATTAAAAATTTTTAAATTTTCAAAATTAGAATAAGAAAATAAAAAAGGAGATGACAACTGAGCAAAGAAAGTATGTGTCATTTGAGACAGGAACCCAGAACAAAGAGGAAAAGCTACAAAGAAAAAAAAAAAGAATTGCTAATCCCTGCCATGGATGGAAGCAAGGTATTATAAGATATTATAGCTCACAGGAGTTGGTGTTGGGATTTGTATCCAGATCCAAACTTCAGAGCCCATATTTCTAACCATTTTTAAAAGGTGTAGAAATTTGCTATTGTTTAAAATAATTTGTGTGCATTACTGACATTAACAATCTCTGGCACTTTTTCATTAGTTCAGGAATTGTTTTCTTTCAAACTTTTTTCATTCTCACCAAACCCCGTCTTTCTTTTCCCATCCTTGTTCCATTAGCATTATGTATCTGTCTCCTTTACCCAGAGGAGTATTTTTATGGAAAGACGCTATTTCATTCACCTGAGGCTGATTTAAATTTGGTGGCTTTTTTCCTCAGAAAATGAGTCTGTTGCTTCAACTGCATACTTAGAACGAATAGAAGCATATATGTTTCATAAAAGATCTCTCAGATTATTTCCATATTTCAGAGTAGTAACTTGTGATGGGAAAAGCAGAAAGGCTTCTGAAGTTCAGCCTGGATTATATAGGAATAAAAAATGAAGTAATAACGATGACCTCATAGGTTCAGGCAACAGGGGCTGACTGATGTGGTTACGTTCTCTGAAGACAGAGCAGGGTGGTGTATTTCACAGGGATCTCTGTTCATCCACCAAGCAAGGGTACTGTCTGCAGCCAACCCTCCTAAACCATCACCCACCTGTCAACACTGAGCCATTCAAAATGGCATCATTCAGCTTGAGCTCTTTTTCTAATTCACCGTTTCTTTGTTATGAAACGGGGGAGGAAACCCTCAAAGCATTATTTAACATGCATGGACAATGATTTGAGAAAAACTTAAAGTCGATTTGTAGAAAATATGATGTCAGTAAAGAAAAGGTCTGTATGCTTAGAGCTCTTTTTGAGAGCATAATTGAATGTATCCACTTTTTGTCAACCACATTTGACCAGCTCTGCTATGTTTCATCATCATAAATAAAATATTTTACCCATAAATAATTAAAATGAGATAGAATTAGACAAAAAAAAATCTATAAGTAAACAGACATCTGGGCCTGTTGATATTTTATTAACCAGTAAAGACTTAATAGAAATGGGAAATCACTCTTTGCCAAGTAATTCATTGAAGGTTTTAATCAATTTCAAATGAAAACCTCACAGTTTAGTCTAATTATATCACTTTCAGTTTCAAGCATAGTAATTATTAGCTCTTTTCTTAATTAATATTTTCAAGATTGCAGCACTAATTATCTACAGATTTTTAAGGTGTTATTTAAGAATATAAGTCCAAAAGAGACGATGCCTTCCCACTGGTATTTAGGCTAGTTGCCAGCTTGTCTCCTTTCTGACAATGCTGGCTTTGAACCAGGAATAAAGAAAGGAACAGCTGACATTTAGAAAACAAAACTTCATACTCTACCAATATTTTAAATAATAGCTCCAAAAGCAGAAATAGGAACTACTTTTTAAAATTCAGCTAACATAACATATCTGGGTTGGTGTTGTACAATTCATATTCTACTTTTAAAAATGAAATTCACACCAAATTACATTTTTTTATAAACTAAGGGATCGTACTAGCATTTAAAAAATTAGCACATGAAGATTCTTCTTATGGATATCTAGTAATTATGATTATTAAACACATACACAGAAACGGCAAAAGACTGATGGTTGTTTAAGCCAGGTGATACACAGGATTTATTGTACATTCTACTTTTGGTTGTGTTTGGAAATTTTCATAATAAAGTTTTTAAAAAGAAAAATACATAAATATAAGAGCTCACGTTTTTATACTTATGGAGCTATTAAAGAGATTTAATTAATTTTAAGTTCAATAAATCTTTAGGAAACCTAACTAATGATATAGCTCAAGCATTTACTTTTGATATTCTTATTCTAAAAAATGTTAATAAAAGAATTATTGACGTTCCAGCCCAGAGTACAGTTATTCAAGTTAAAATAGAGCTTTAGACAAGCATGTCATAATTTCTGAAAAACTGAAAGCTTGGATTCAATGCTAGTCTGTTTTGGATAAATCATAATGCTAAAGATTATTGAAACCCAATAAGAGAGAAAAAAATTTACCTGGCCAAGTTTTACTGCTGCATTAACAGCTTCCTTTTTAAAGTCTTCTAACTCTTGCTGCTGTTTTCCATTGTGAACATTCTCTCTTAAAGAGGTGAGCTGTAAAAGTAAATATGAAGGCTCCAACTGAGCTATACGGTAAGACTATGCCTAACCCATTAAAATAAGCCCTGGGAATTTTCAGAAGGGTTAGAGCTTTAATGTCTTTTACCTGTGCCAAATTTGTTGCAAGTCCCCAATGTCAAAATTACAGCTAGGCCCCCAAACCTATGTCAGCAAATGTTTTTAACTTCCTCCCCACACCAAACTAAATCATACAACTCTCAGAACTGATTAATTTGAGGAACAGCTAATAGAGCTGTCAGTGAGCAAATGATCAGGAGGTAAAGGTACCCCGAGAGGAGAAAGGAATCAAAGGCCAGCAATGATACCCAACTTATGTGGAATAGCAACTAAAGGTGAAAAGTCTTAAATGGCGATAACATGAAGGCTGTAATTTATCATCTACAGATAAATCAGCTATGCATCAGAGCCATATTTTGGCTTCCAACAGAGAAGTCATTTCTCTGATTTGAGGGAAATTTTTCAAGGGGCTCTATAAATTGGGAGCTCAAATTGGTCAATGCAGAGATATCTGAGAGAGAGAGAGAGGTTTCCACGTGTTATTGAGAAGAATCTTGGTGGTAGAATAAATTCAAATTTTGATTCATGATGCAGTTTGTAAAAGAGCTGACTTTTAACTGGCTTTTCCTCCTCCACCTAATCCTTCACCCAAGTATCCTCAGCATGTATTTGGTTTCTCTAAACTCTCCTGGATTTGTGGACCCACCAGCAGTATAAGGGACAAAGGATCAATGACCATAAAAACCCACAAGTGAGCAAATATAAAGTAGGTGTATGCATTTTCCAGTTTTCCCCACTTTATCAAGTGTGTAAAGGTTCATGCTGGTTCATTATGTGGTGAAAAGCAATAAGGGCAAAGACAAATCAAATATAATATATTCCAAAAAGCATTTTGCTGAGAGGATAGCTACCACTCAAGAGGAAAGGGGTAGATGAGTGAATATGATATACCCTTCACGTCACCCTTTCCTGGCAGACTCCTCCCTCTGTCAGGCTTGTAATTCCAAACACTTTCCTTCCTATAAGGAGGGAGGATCCATAGAAACAGGAATTCTTGCTCATTTTTTTTCTTAGGTAATATAGTCTTAAAACCTAGCACATAGTTCTTGTTTAGCACGTATTTGTTGAGTGAAAGAAGGAGTACTCTTATAGTTACTGAGACTACAGAGTGATGTTAGTGTGAGATTCCACCCCATTTTAAGCTTTCCTTATTTGGAATTCCATTCTGTATTACATCTTCCTTTAAAGATTAGGCTTCCTGTTTTAATTTGTTCTAGAAATCTGTGACTTAAATGATAATTTAAGGAAAGAAAATATTTTGAAAGACTTACTTTCCTTTTGCGACTATAAAATGTAGATAGAAAATAATTGAGGTAACTGTCCTAAATTATACTTCATTTGTGATAGTTCATTAGTACCTAATAATGAATGCTTTTTTCATATATACATTCCAACTTGATTTTCTCAAGCCAGACTCTTCCCCTCCAGTTGGCATTCTTTTTGGCAAGGCAAGACTGGGAAGGAGAGTTGAAGGAGTTAAATTTCTGGAAATATTTTTTTCCAAGAACTTCTACTTAGTAGCACAGTTATAATAGTTACATTCTTCCAGGATAACGTCCCCAGTGACTGATTTTCTTTTTTATGGATTATAAACTTGTCCTCAACATAATTTTGGTATTCCTTTGATGATCCGTATTTAGTTGAATCTGCTACCTAACAGATGCCTGAATATTTAGAATCCCAAAGGACTACAATATCCTGTGGTTTCAAATTCCTAAGCAGTTGATCCCGCCATTCTTGTTTTATTCTTGCTTTCCTACTATCCTAGGAGCCAGTAGTAAATGCACATCATAGTTTTTTTTTTTTTAATTAATTTTTATTGGAGTATAGTTGCTTTACAAAGTTGTGTTAGTTTCTAGTGTACCACAAAGTGAATCAACTATATGTGTGTATATAGACCCCTTTGTTCCTGGATTTCCTTCCCATTTAGGTCTCCAGAGAACACTGAGGAGAGGTTACTCGCTGTCCTCACAGTTAATCCAAGTGGATTTGAGAACAAGAAGAGGTTTTCTTTTTTCTCCCCTTGGTCTGATGTCCCTCAGTTTTTTTTCGATAGTCAAAATTTATTTTCACCTACCTTTGAATATTCTATTTTTAAAAAAAGAATAAAAGATACTACTAACAAAATGACACATACACAATAAATTTTAAGAGAGAAATAAAAATATGAATTCTTAGTTGATTATTTATATATGGATCCACTTAAAGGTAAAAAGCAGGATGGAGCATGAAGTCAGATTTTCAACCAACTATAGTATTTTCATGAGGTTTATCAATGCAGAGGATCTAGTGCATGGAATTAATCACCTGGAAGGAACCATCAAATCTTAAGAATTCAGATTTCCACTATACCTGAATTCTGTTTGGCAAAAAAGATGGCTTAAACTTTCACAGAAAATAATTCTAAAATATTTCTAAAATAAAACTGGGCTAACCACATAGTAACAATTCTAATCAAGATGTAATATCTTAAGACTAAAAAACAATAATAATTCCAAAATAAAAATCAGCTAACTTTTACTCAACATCCAACATGCCAATATCCGCTGGATAATGGAAAAAGCAAGAGAATTCCAGAAAACCATCTATTTCTGCTTTATTGCCTATGCCAAAGCCTTTGACTGTGTAGATCACAATAAACTGTGGAAAATTCTGAAAGAGATGAGAATACCAAACCACATGACCTGCCTCTTGAGAAACCTATATGTAGGTCAGGAAGCAACAGTTAGAATTGGACATGGAATAGCAACTGGTTCCAAATGGGAAAAGGAGTACGTCAAGGATGTATATTGTCACCCTCCTTATTTAACTTTATATGCAGAGTACATCATGAGAAACGCTGGGCTGGATGAAGCACAAGGTGGAATCAAGATTGCTGGGAGAAATATCAATAACTTCAGATATGCAGATGACACTACCCTTGTGGCAGAAAGTGAAGAGGAACTAAAAAGCCTCTTGATGAAAGTGAAAGAGGAGAGTGGAAATGTCAGCTTAAAGTTTAACATTCAGAAAATTAAGATTATGGCATCTGGTCCCATCACTTCATGGGAAATAGATGGAGAAACAGTGGAAATAGTGTCAGACTTTACCTTGGGGGGCTCCAAAATCACTGCAGATGGTGACTGCAGCCATGAAATTAAAAGACGCTTACTCCTTGGAAGGAAAGTTATAACCAACCTAGACAGCATATTCAAAAGCAGAGACATTACTTTGCCAGCAAAGGTCCATCTAGTCAAGGCTATGGTTTTTCCAGTGGTCATGTATGGATGTGAGAGTTGGACTGTGAAGAAAGCTGAGAGCTAAAGAATTGATGCTTTTGAACTGTGGTGTTGGAGAAGACTTTTGAGAGTCCCTTAGACTGCAAGGAGATCCAACCAGTCCATTCTGAAGGAGATCAGCCCTTTAGAGGTGTTCTTTGGAAGGAATGATGCTAAAGCTGAAACTCCAGTACTTTGGCCACCTCATGCGAAGAGTTGACTCACTGGAAAAGACCCTGATGCTGGGAGGGATTGGGGGCAGGAGGAGAAGGGGATAACAGAGGATGAGATGGCTGGATGGCATCACTAACTCGATGGACGTGAGTTTGAGTGAACTCCAGGAGTTGGTGATGGACAGGGAGGCCTGGTGTGCTGCGATTCATGGGGTAGCAAAGAGTCGGACACGACTGAGCGACTGAACTGAACTGTTTACTCAAGGTTTTTAAGCCATTAAAGGTTCATTTTAATAAATTTAGCATTGTAAAGAAATATGAAATCCATATTTGGACTATAATACTCTAAATGAAAGTGGATTCTGACACTATATAGAAGAGTATGTAAACAACTGAGTCAGTCTGTACATTTTCTAAGAACACTAACAGAATCAAAAATTCAAATGACTAAAATTAATCAACCATTTTACAAAAGTAAATAGAGGAAACTGGGGAGGATGGAACAGAGAATAGTGACTGACTGAAGAATAAATACTGGCTAATGCAGAAAATAGGAAAATTAATCAGTGGAATAATTAATTAGGGTGGTGGTTGTGGTTTAGTCACTATGTCATGTCTGACTCTTGCAAAGACTACGACATTGACTGGAGCCTGCCAGGCTCCTCTGAAAATGGGATTTCCCAGGCAAGAATGTTGGAGTGGGTTGCCATTTCCTTCTCTGATAATTAATTACACTTCTCAGTAATTAACAAAGCTATTTATTTTGGGGTAACATTCTACTTAGTCTATTGCCTTTAATCTGAGTTGGTTTAACTAGCTGATCTTGTAGACCTTGAGTTTCTGTGGCTCAGAGATTATGCATACTGATGGTAACTGCAGGTGTGTAACTAACACACAGCCCTGTAGTTACCAGTCTTCCCTTTACTAATGGAATCAGGGTAACCAAAATTTCTGCACAGTAATAACTGCAATCAATAGTTAACACCTTCTGAGACTAAAAAAGACTAAAAAAGGTAGAAATTATTACTAGACCATCTCCACTAATGCATCCATTAGTGAGTATTTGAACTTCAGCAATACAACACAACAATACAACAACAACTCCAGTTATCCCACTTATTCATCCCTTACAACATTCCAGGTATACTACTAGCCACTGTTTTTTACAGCAATATACAGGAAACTAAATTTTTTGACCACGAGGAGCTTATATTCTACTGGTGAGGACAGGGGATGCAGGTGATAAATAAAGACATAACTAAATAATTTCCAGTGTTAGTAAGTGCTATATCCCAAACAACAAAAACAAAGTAACCTTCTAGAGAGTAAGTTGGAGAGTTTTTTTCATTAGGGAACTTAGGGACAACTTCCCTAAGAAGGCAATATTTGAATCAACTCCTGAACAAATGAGAAGAAGACAGCCATAACAAATCTGGAAACAAGCATCCAAGAATGTGGTCAAAAGCTTCTGGATAGGAAAAAAAAAGTGACATACAGAACAAAGACCAGGATTCTGGAGCAAAATCAATGAAATACAGAAAGCAAATATATACAGTCTCTCAGGTAGGCAAGGACTAGATCATGAGAAGGTGTGTGGGGAATTTGGAAATGAATTTAATTATAATGGTAAACCAGTCAAAGGCTTTAAACAGATCATGTTAGTGCTTCGAAAAGATCTCTTTACCAATGTAGGTCATTATGAAGTATTGAGTAGAGTTTCCTCTGCTATACAGTAGGTCTTTATTAGTTACTTATTTTATATATAGTGGTGTGTATGTGTCAATCCCAATTCCCCCCCCCACTTAATCTTAAAAAAAAGTGAATATATGTATAATCATAAGAACTTGAGCAAACTCTGGGAGATAGGGCAGGACAGAGGAGTCTGGCATGCTATAATCCATGGGGGTCACAAAGAGTCAGGCATGACGTAATGACTGAGCAACGACAACAACTGATTCACTTCACTGTACATCTGAAACTTACATAACATTGTAAACTGGCTATATTCCAATATCTTTTAAATTTTTTTAAAATTTATTTTTAATTGGAGTATACTTGCCTTATAGCTTCCCTGGGCTCAGATGGTAAAGAGTCTGCTTGCAGTGCAGGAGGCCTGGGTTTCATCCCTGAGTTGGGAAGATTCCCTGGAGATAAAAATGGCTACCCACTCCAGTATTCTTGCCTGAAAAATCCCATGGACTTAATATCGAGTTAGTTACTGCTGTACAACAATATTGATTAGCTGTAAGTATACATATAGCTCCTCCCTCTTGAGCCTCCCTCCCATCCCCCATCCCCCATTCCACCCGCCTAGATCATCATAGAGCACCAAGCTGAGCTTCCTGTGATATACAGCAGCTTCCTACTAGTTGCTATTTTACACATGGTAATGTATACATGTCAATGCTACTCTCTCAATTTGTCCCACTCTTTCCTTCCCTTGGTGTATCCACAAATCCATTCTCTACATCTGTGTCTCTCTTCCAGCCCTACAAATAGGTTCATCAGTACCATTTTTCTAGATTTCATATATATGTGTTAATATACAATATTTTTTTCTCTGATTTATTTCACTCTATACGACAGACTCTAGGTTCATCCACATCACTACAAATGACCCAATTTCGTTCCTTTTTATGGTTGAGTAATATTCCATTATATCTACATACCACATCTTCTTTATACATTCACCTGTTGATGGACATCTAGGTTGTTTCCATGTCCTGGCTATTGTAAATAGTGTTGCAATGACATTGGGGTACATGTGTCTGTTTGAATTATGGTTTTCTCGGAGTATATGCCCAGTTGTGGGATTGCTGGGTCATATGGTAGTTTTATTCCTAGTTTCTTAAGGAACCTTCATACTATTCTCTACATTGGTTGTATTAATTTACATTCCTACCCACAGTGCAAGAGGGTTCCCTTTTCTCCACATTCTCTCCAGGATTTATTGTTTGTAGATATTTTGGTGATGGCCATTCTGATTAGTATGAGGTGATACCTCATTGTAGTTTTGATTTGCACTTCTCTAAAAATGAGCGATGCTGAATATCTTTTCATGTGTCTGTTGGCTATCTATATGCTTTCTTTGGAGAAATGTCTGTTTAGGTTTTCTGCTCATTTTTAAATTGAGTTGTTTCTTTTTTTGATATTAAGTTGCTTGTGTATTTTGAAGATTAATCCTTTGTCAGTTGCTTTATTTGAAAAATGTTCTTTTTTTTCCCCATTCTGAGGGTTTTAAATTAAAAAAAATTTTTTTTAAAAGATCGCTTTAGCTGTTAGGTGGAAAGTTTCTACAACAAGGCAAGTGCGGTTGTAGAGAAACCAGTTAGAGATGGTTGTGATTGACAGGCAAGCGAAAGAGTGACTTGAATTGGGATTGTAGCAGAAGAAATGATGATAACTGGATACATCTTAGAGGCAGAGTTAACTGAATTTACTGAAGTCTGGGGTGTGAGAAAAAAAAAGAATCAACAATGACTCCTAGGATTTTGGTCTTAAAAACTAGATGGAGGATGGTACCATTAACTGAGATGTAAAAGGCTTAGCGGGATTATTAGCAGTTTATTTGCATCATGTTAATCCTGCAGTGTTCATTAAGCATCCATATGTGAGGTACGGAGTTATACACATGATGCTGGAACTTAAGAGAAAGATCTGGCTGATAACAGAATTCTAGATCTTATCAGCATATGGCTAGCCTAGAGGTGGTCTATGAAGTTCTACCTGATAAGTCAAATTATACTTTCTTAGGATAAGAATCTGCTAGAGGAAGTAGCCAGCGAGAAAGCAGGAAAACCAAAATTGGGCCAACAGAAACTAAGGAGGAAACTAAGGAGGAAAAAATTATTCCAAGAAGCAAGGCGTGGTCAAGCCCACCAAACATGGCTAAGGCACTGAGACTAGAGGCTTAGAAGAGTTTTAGGTCACTGATGACCTTGATGAAAGTTCTAGTTCTTGCAAAACCTGATACAATATTAATCATTATTTATTATTTTACATATGAAAAACTTAGACTTGGGGAGGTTTAGTCATGAATAGCTTCCTATATACTTGCTGATCTTAAAGACTATGGTTTTTAACATGCTCTATTACTGCTGCCTCAAGTCACTTATAGAAGCAACTACAATTAAATGTTTTTATATATTGATGTATATGTTATAGACTTTAGCTTTACTTATTTAATATATGGACTGGGAAAGTACTGAATCCTGTAGTCGGTAACTACAGACATTAAACAAAGTAATTATCACAAGTCTCTATCCTCAGAAGCAAGACAGAGCTCTAAGTATCTGGAAAACAACAGTTGAGGGCTTCAAGTATCTAAAGAAAATCTTGGGATATTTGAAATTAAAAACTTTAGAAGGAGGTCTCCAAAAATGCAAAATCTATTGTATTTCATTGAGAAAGAAAAGAGTATTTTCTTTACCCTCGTTTGCATTCTACATAGAGTAATATCACTGAACTCTAAAGAATTCATATGGAAGAACACCTTAAAAGTATTCATTTTTATCCTACTGTTCACTGATGTGTACTGAGCAGTAGGAGGTTCATTGATGCCTATTGCATTCTTGGAGTAAAAAGGGGAATTTGTTCTACTTTTTGACATTTCCATGTTCATTTTTTTTCCCTAAAAATCTCAAAAGCTAGTACACAACAAATAGAATAGAGTTATGAAAGTTGGTTTTCTTTCTTTTTTTTTTTTTGCTTAAAACTTCCTTACTGAATTTAAATGGATGATATATTATTACTGATCTGAATATATGAGTCCTATTATGAATAACTTTGTGTACTTAAGAATTAGGAAGCAGAATGTTTCAGTATACTTTCAGGTTATTGCAAACACACCATAAAACAAAGAATCTAAAAGTAGAATTCCCTACTTTGTACTGATAAATTGGGAAAGGCTGATCCAAACTCTCACCCATTCAAAATTAGAGAATACTTGCACCCATACACACACACACACACACACACACACACACACACACACACATATTTAATGAAGTGTGTTTTTAATCATTAACCATTTATTCACTCTTGAGGGAGTTTGCTAAATCATCAGTAGCCTTATTTTCTAGGTCCTGAAATTGGTTTATCCCTTGTTAAAGAGGTTATTTTTAAGGTTTTGTTGGTTTTAGATGATAGTTGACTAGGAACAAAGAATGCCCAAATCCTGTCCCTTCCTCACTTCAGGAGCTTCCTGAAGAATACAGTATATGGGACACAAAGTCATTTGATTTTTAATCACAATCATACCCATTTATGCCCAATGCAGAGTTCTCCAGGTCCCTCGAACCTAACCTGCGAGCTTGAAGGGATCCCTTTCCTTTTGCTGAACCCAAAACCTCCCCATCAGTATATTGAGAGAGGGAGGCAAAGGAGATGAGTGAGCTTAGGAGATGACTTAGCTCCTTTGGAAAAAGCAGAGAGTGGGCAGGCACCAGAGAGGGCAGGCACCAGAGTGGACAGGCACTGGACAGCAGCCTTCTGTATCAGCTTCATGCAAGGAGGAGAATACCACAGACACAGGACTGGCTTCCATACCTCTTTGAGGGCAGTGGTCTGGTTCCCTACAAAACATGCCACAAAGAGGGACCTGAATCGGATGGAGTTACATGGGTAGCTGTTCCTTCCTGCACTGAGAGAAGAATCGATGGGACAGGGGTTTTCCCTTGGCACCTCCCCCATGACCACCCAGCAATAGCTATCCTGCCTCTATGCTCATTCTGTCCTCCACCCAGAATGCCCAGCCCAGTTCAATCTCTGGAAATTCCATCTATCCTTCAAAGTCTAACTTAATACCTTGAATGTCTAAGGTTAGCACTGGAAGAAGAATTCAGTTCCTCAAATTTCATTCACTTGGAGTTCTTAGTGCTTTCACCCAGCACCACACCCCTAACACTATGGTTGTGGCAATCTCCCTTTAGAGTTCCAGTCCAAGTATGTGTGAAACTCTTTTCTTTCTTTAAAGATACTTTTGACATGGACCATTTTAAAAGTCTTTATTGAATTTGTTATACATTTCTTCTGTTTCTATGATTTTTTTTTTTTGGTCCCAAGACAGGCAGGATCTTAGCTGCCTAGAAGGGATCCAACAGGCACCTCCTGCATTGAAAGGCAAAATCTTAACCATTGGACCACCAGGGAAGTCCTAAAACTCTTGACTACTACTAACACACTAGCTGACATTGTTACAAGCACTTTACTGAATATAAGAAAATAAAAAAGAAATAATTTTAAGCATTGAAATTGTCTGGCTTACAAAACCTAAAACATCTTAACTTGAGCACTAAAAAGCTGGCACCAAGTAGCAATTCCCTGGAAATGCATCCCATATTTCCCAGTTCTTTGTCTGCCTCTATATGACTGGTGCCATTTTAACCCTGGACCACCAGGAAACTGTCCTCTAACATACATTAGCTTACATTAGGCTTGAAACATTCATATTGGTTTTTGTCTAGAGCTCATCTAGAATTTGCTGTCAGTCATGATCCTTAGTTACATGTAATCTATTGGTAATTGAACATTGAAATGACTTGGTTGATCCATGAGACATTAATTACATATAGGAGTTGTCCCCAGTATAGGTCCAAAAGTATAAGAGAGTAGCTTAAGCTAGGTTGTGATAACAAGCCCCCAGATCTCTGTGGCTTAACACATAAGAATTTATTCTCTCAATCACCCAAAGTCTCCTATGGGCCTGGGACTTCTCCACAGAAGCTCCCATCCAGGAGCTGACCCAAGGGTACTTTCTCCTTGTGTGTGCGTGCTCAGTTACTCAGTCGTGTTCAACTCTTTGTGATTCCACGGACTGTAGCCCACCAGGCTCTTCTGTCCATGGAATTTTCCAGGAAAGAATATTGGACTGGGTTGCCATTTTCTCCTCCAGGAGATCTTTCTGGTGCAGGGATCAAACCTGCATCTCCTGCATCTCCTGTATTACCAGTGAGCCTTATGTCCCCATATTCTCCATACATGGCTTCCTAGAGATGGTGAAGACTGTACAGGGTTTTTCCCCTGTCTCATCAGAGACGCATCACGTGTGTATAGACGTTCGCAGTCTGCTAGCCAAAATCAGTCACACAGCCCAGCCATGGAGATTACATACCCTGAATGTGAGCCTCAGGTAACTCTGCTACAAATACATTAGGGGCCCCAATTCAATGCCTGTCAGGGGCCAGGAAGGTAACAAATTTGTGAGACTGCCCCCTATAATAAAGAGTACAAAATTTTACACCCTAATATGAGTCTAATCATTTTCAAAGAACACTGTAGTGTCTTCCTAAAATTCTAAATTTAATCAACTTCACCTAAAGACCAAGGAATACTGGGACAAGAATAACTTGTGACACAACCATTTCACCTCTCCTCTCCCAACTCCAATGCCAGCTTTGTCACCCGAATGAAGGGATTTCTGGGATGAGAAGGTAGGCAAAGCATGGAAGGAGGAGTCAGAGAACAAAGTGATGCTCTCTAGCCTCCAGGCCCAAGTGAGTGAAGGATCAACAAAAAGAAGTCCCCCGAAAAGATCCCAAAGGACCAGTGCCCAAGAAGACCCTGCCAATCTATTAGGTGTGGAGTAATAGTCTATTGCCATTTCATCTTAGTTTATTTATCTTTGTGTTTTTCTAAAGTATGTGTTCAAGACATTTGCTTATGGTACTTTCCCATGCCCATTTTTCTGCTGTCTTGATTTACTTTGTTTTATCCTATTGCCAAAATAAAAATTGAACAATAGGGAAATTTTTCAGAAAAGCATAATCCCAAGAATATTTTCCCAACATTGCTGGTGAAATGCACATTTTGCTGCCGTTTTGGAAAGTAATCTGAGAAAGCTTATTAATTTAAAAATATAGCTGCCTTCTATCAAGCAATCCTATTTCTAGGAATATATCTTAAAGCAGTCAAATAGTAGTATATAAAGATATATGGAAAGGGCTATTTACAGATAAATTGTTCAGGGTTGCAACAAAATGCAACTGAATGAAAACAAAATGAGTGTTTTATAGTTGGGTTTATTATAGCTGGACAAATCATAGTGTATCAACAGCAAAATAATATGCAGCCCCCCCAAAATAATATATTAGAGTTCCCCCAGTTGATATGGAATTTCTATAAGAAACTGATTAAAAGGAACAGTAAGAAAAACATATATTCCATGATCTCATTTTTGGAAAGCCATGGCCAAAATTCCTCCATTACTATATTTGTGCTCATGGACTGCAAGAATTAACATCATTAAGATGTTACCTAAAGCAATCTATAGATTCTATGCAATCCCTACCAAAATCCCAAGGACATTATTCACAGAGATAGAACAAAAATTGTAAAACTTTATACAGAATAGAAAATACTCTGAAGAGCCAAAGCAGTTATTTTGAAGAAAAGAACAAAGCTGAGAGCATCAAACTCCTGATTTCAAACTATGTTATGAAGCTATAGTAATCAAAACCAGACCACTATCTCAAATCAAACACAGAAATAAACTTAAAATGGGTTAAAGACTTGAATGTAAGACCCAAAACCATAAAAACTCCCATAACAAAACAGGCAGTATGCTCTTTGACACCAGCCTTAGTAGTATCTTAGTAGTATCTTTCTGGATGTGTCTCCTCAGGCAAAGGAAACAAAGCAAGCAGAAACAAGTGGCACTACAGCAAACCAAATATCTTCTGCTCACAAAAGGAACTATCACAAAAATGAAAATGCAGCCTTCAGAATGTGAGAAAATATTTGTAGATTATACATCTGATAAGGGGTTAATAT
This sequence comes from Ovis canadensis, assembly GCF_042477335.2. NCBI lineage: Eukaryota > Metazoa > Chordata > Mammalia > Artiodactyla > Bovidae > Ovis > Ovis canadensis. The sequence goes on from NC_091260.1 coordinate 40,640,306, forward strand.
CCCAACATATTTTTTAAAGAAACTCATACTATCCAAAAACAAAAAGACCAAACAAGCTGATTTTTAAAAAGGGCATAGGCTTGAATAGACGTCTTTCTAAAAAAGATATACAGGTGGCCAATAGGTACATGAAAGGATGCTCAATGTCACTAAGCATTAGGGAAATGCTGATCGAAATCACAATGAAATATTTCCTTGTGCCAGTTAGAATGGCTGTCAAAAAAGCAAGAAATAACAAGGGTTGGTGAGGATGAGGATGTGCAGAAAAGGAAACCCTATACACTGTTGGTGGGAATGTAAACTGTCGCAGCCACTGTAGAAAACTGTATGAGGATTCCTCAAAAAATTAAGAGGAGAACCTCCATATGATCCAGCTATTCCACTTCTAGGTATTTACCTGGGCTTGTTGCAGCATTATTTAAAATGGACAACATATGATCACAACTTAAGTGATCATTAGTGGATAACTGGATAAAGAAGATGTGGTGAATATATACAATGAATACTGCTCTGCCACTAACAAAAAGATGAAATCTTGCCATTTGGGACAACATGGGTGGACCTTGAGGGTTTCATGCTGTGGGAAAAGTCAGACAGAGAAAGTCAAATACTTTATGATTTCACTCATACATAGAATATGAAAAACAAAGAAACAAAAATAAGTGAACAAATCAAACCCAAAGAAAAACAAACATGTAGATACAGACGACAGATAAGTGGTTACCACAGAGGAAGGGGTCAAGGTAGTGCAAAATGGGTAAAAAAAAAAACTGATATATTATTATACAAAAATATTGTCTTGATTAAAAATTCTAATAATTAAAAAAGATAATTATTTAAAATGGAATATTATTCAGCCATGAGACGAGAAAATCCTGCCAACTGTTATAATATGGATGAAACTTAAGGACATGATACTTAGTGAGATAAGTCAGAGAAAGACAAATACTGTGAAGGGAATCAGGATGAGATGATTGGATAGCATCACTGACTAGTGGACATGAACTTGAGCAAACTCTCGGAGATAGTGAAGGACAAGGAAGCCTGGCGTGCTGCAGTCCATGGGGTTGCAGAGTCGGAGCATGACTTAGGAACTGAAAAACAACAGCATGTGGAATCTAAAAAGAGCTTAACTCAAAACACAAAGTGTAAAACACTTGTTACAAGGAACTGAGGGGGTGTGGGACTAAGAAATATGTTGTTTAAGGTACAAATTTGCAACTTGTAGATGAGCCCTAGAGATCTAACACACAAGATAGTGACTATAAGTAACAGTTTTGTATATAAATATCCAACTTGCCAAGAGACTAGATCTTAATTATTCCCATTATAAAAATGAAATGATAAGCATGGTGATTTACTAGAGGTGAGAGTTAAGGCTATAGTGGCAATCAGACAGCAATATAAAAATGTATCAAATCAAAATGTTATGTACCTTAAACACAAGCTATTTGATAAATATATTTCAATTTAAAAAAAAGCTTACTCCCTTCTATGTGTACTTTATAACTAATGATGCTGCTTCCCAGTATTTGTGAGCCAAATCATATTATTGGTAGATTGACAGTATTAAAGATTACCATTTGCATTCATGTGTCAGGTACTGTGATGGATGCTTTACTTAAACCTTCACAATAATCCTTCAAGGTAGAAATTATTATTCACATCTTACAGGAAAATCCAAGGTTTATAAAGGGTAAATAACTTGCCCAAAGCCAGGAGACAGAACTGAGAGTAAGAGAAACTGCATTCTTTGCTACTTAGATGCTTCCCATGTAAATAAATTTGAAGTTTAACATCAAGTAATTATTTAGCCTTAAGATATAACACTAAAATGTACATAGGCAAATATGCAAAAAAGATTATGCAAAAAGTGATTAAAATTTGGGGCTGGAGTCAGATAAATACAAGACTAAATCCTGGAACCATCCTTAGTAACAGTGTTGCTTTGACAAGGTTATTTAATTTTTGAAGCTTCGGTGTCTCATTTGTGAAATAATTCACTATCTTATAGGGTTGTAGAGAGTATTAAGTGGGAAATATGTATAAAATGTTCAGTATAGGATTTGGAATCTACACATTCAATAAATATTAGAAATTATAATCCTTATCATTAGTTTCTCCAAAATATAGATATATTAGGAGTGGTAAAATGTATTAAGCTTCTCATGGCCCTCCTGCACCGATGTAGCCACAGTTCCTCGGATGTGGAGCTACAAAAAAATAGAGGAAAACAACAGAATGGGAAAAACTAGAGATCTCCTCAAGAAAATTAGAGATACCAAGGGAACATTTCATGCAAAGATGGGCTCGATAAAGGACAGAAATGGTATAGATCTAACAGAAGCAGAAAATATTAAGAAGAGGTGGCAAGAATACACAGAAGAACTGTACAAAAAGAGCTTAACGACCCAGATAATCACGATGGTGTGATCACTCACCTAGAGCCAGACATCCTGGAATGTGAACTCAAGTGGGCCTTAGAAAGCGTGACTACAAACAAACCTAGTGGAGGTGATGGAATTTCAATTGAGCTGTTTCAAATCAAGATGATGCTGTGAAAATGCTGCACTCAATATGCCAGGAAATTTGGAAAAGTCAACAGTGACCACAGGACTGGAAAAGGCCAGTTCTCATTCCAATCCCAAAGAAAGGCAATGCCAAAGAATGCTCAAACGACCACACAATTGCACTCATCTCACATGCTAGTAAAGTAATGCTCAAAATTCTCCAAGCCAGGCTTCAGCAATATGTGAACCGTGAACTTCCTGATGTTCAAGCTGCTTTTAGAAAAGGCAGAGGAACCAGAGATCAAATTGGCAACATCTGCCAAATCATCAAAAAAGCAAGAGCATTCCAGAAAAACATCTATTTCTGCTTTATTGACTATGCCAAAGCATTTGACTGTGTGGATCACAAGAAACTGTGGAAAATTCTTCAAGAGATGGGAATACCAGACCACATGACCTACCTCTTGAGAAATCTGTATGCAGATCAGGAAGCAACAGTTGGAACCGGACATGGAACAACAGACTGGTTCCAAATAGGAAAAGGAGTATATCAAGGCTGTATATTGTCACCCTGCTTATTTAACTTATGTGCAGAGTACATCTTGAGAAACGCTGGGCTGGAAGAAACACAAGCTGGAATCAGGATTGCCGGGAAAAATATCAGTAACCTCAGATATGCAGATGACACCACCCTTATGGCAGAAAGTGAAGAGGAACTAAAAAGCCTCTTGATGAAAGTGAAAGAGGAGAGTGAAAAAGTTGGCCTAAAGCTCAACATTCAGAAAACGAAGATCATGGCATCTGGTCCCATCACTTCATGGGAAATAGATGGGGAAACAGTGGAAATAGTGTCAGACTTTATTTTGGGGAGCTCCAAAATCACTGCAGATGGTGACTGCAGCCATGAAATTAAGACGCTTACTCCTTGGAAGAAAAGTTATGGCCAACCTAGACAGCATATTCAAAAGCAGAGACATTACTTGGCCAACAAAGGTCCGTCTAGCCAAGGCTATGGTTTTTCCAGTAGTCATGTATGGATATGAGAGTTGGACTGTGAAGAAACCTGAGTGCCGAAGAATTGATGCTTTTGAACTGTGGTGTTGGAGAAGACTCTTGAGAGTCCCTTGGACTGCAAGGAGATCCAACCAGTCCATTCTGAAGGAGATCAGCCCTGGGATTTCTTTGGAAGGAATGATGCTAAAGCTGAAAGTCCAGTACTTTGGCCACCTCATGCGAAGAGTTGACTCATTGGAAAGGACTCTGATGCTGGGAAGGATTGGGGGCAGGAGGAGAAGGGGACGACAGAGAATGAGATGGCTGGATTTCATCACCAACTCAATGGATGTGAGTCTGAGTGACTCCAGGTGTTGATGATGGACAGGGAAGCCTGGCGTGCTACAGTTCATGGGGTTGCAAAGAGTCGGACACGAGTGAGCGACTGAACTAAACTGAACTGAAAATGTATTAAAATATTTTTATTATCAAAATACTAATGTTAAAGATCTTTCATTTCTTAAAAACTCATATATGAGATACTTAGAAAAAGTAACAGCCTTATCTTTAGTTTCTTCACCACCTTGGTGTTATTTCCAATTCTTTTTTAATCATTTTAAACATTTTAGAAATGTTATTCTTTAGAAAATATTCTGATTGCTTTGTCAATGTGACCTATTCTCAGATGAACAATTTAACTCTATCTGGATTGGTAAGAGTTTTTGTTTTTAATAATTTGGTTTTACTTTAAAAAATACTTCAGTTAACTTTTATTCCTTTTATCATTATTCTTTATGAGAATATTGCTAAAAATAATCACAGCCTTGTCTAACTCAATGAAATTAAGCCATGCCCACCGGGCAACCCAAGATGGGCAGGTCACGGTGGAGAGAGCTGACAGAATGTGGTCCACTGGAGAAGGGAATGGCAAACCACTTCAGTATTCTTGCCTTGGGAACCCCATGAACAGTATGAAAAGGAAAAATGATAGGATACTGAAAGAGGAACTGGAACTCCCCAGGTCAGTAGGTGCCCATTATGCTACTGGAGATCAGTGGAGAAATAACTCCAGAAAGAATGAAGGGATGAGGCGAAAGCAAAACAAAAAACAAAAAACCACAGCTGTGGATGTGACTGGTGATAGAAGCAAGGTCCGATGCTGTAAAGAGCAATATTGCATAGGAACCTGGAATGTCAGGTCCATGAATCAAGGCAAATTGGAAGTGGTCGAACAAGAGATGGCAAGAGTGAATGTCGAAATTCTAGGAATCAGCAAACTAAAATGGACTGAAATGGGTGAATTTAACTCAGATGACCATTATATCTACTACTGTGGGCAGGAATCCCTCAGAAGAAATGGAGTAGCCATCATGGTCAACAAAAGAGTCTGAAATGCAGTACTTAGATGCAATCTCAAAAATGAAAGAATGATCTCTGTTCATCTCCATGGCAAACCATTCAATATCACAGTTATCCAAGTCTATGCCCCAACCAGTAATGCTGAAGAAGCTGAAGTTGAACGGTCTTATGAGGACCTACAAGACCTTTTAGAACTAACACCCAAAAAAGATGTCCTTTTCATTATAGGGGACTGGAATGCAAAAGTAGGAAGTCAAGAAACACCTGGAGCGACAGGCAAATTTGGCCTTGGAATGCAGAATGAGCAGGGCAAAGACTAATAGAGTTTTGCCAAGAAAATGCACTGGTCATAGCAAACACCCTCTTCCAACAACACAAGAGAACACTCTACACATGGACATCACCAGATGGTCAACACCAAAATCAGATTGATTATATTCTTGGCAGCCAAAGATGGAGAAGCTCTATACAGTCAACAAAAACAAGACCAGGAGCTGACTGTGGCTCAGATCATGAACTCCTTATTACCAAATTCAGACTCAAATTGAAGAAAGCAGGGAAAACCGCTAGACCATTCAGGTATGACCTAAATCAAATCCCTTATGCTTATACAGTGGAAGTGAGAAATAGATTTAAGGGCCTAGATCTGAGAGATAGAGTGCCTGATGAACTATGGAATGAGGTTCGTGACACTGTACGGGAGACAGGGGTCAAGACCATTCCCATAGACAAGAAAAGCAAAAAAGCAAAATGGCTGTCTTGGGAGGCCTTACAAATAGCTGTGAAAAGAAGAGAAGCAAAAACCAAAGGAGAAAAGGAAAGATATAAGCATCTGAATGCAGAGTTCCAGAGAATAGCAAGAAGAGATAAGAAGCCTTCTTTAGCGATCAATGCAAAGAAATAGAGGAAAAGAACAGAATGGGAAAAACTAGAGATCTCTTCAAGAAAATTAGAGATACCAAGGGAACATTTCATGCAAAGATGGGCTTGATAAAGGACAGAAATGGTCTGGACCTAACAGAAGCAGAAGATATTAAGAAGAGGTGGCAAGAATACACAGAAGAACTGTACAAAAACGATCTTCACGACCCAGATAATCATGATGGTGTGATCACTAATCTAGAGCCAGACATCCTGGAATGTGAACTCAAGTGGGCCTTGGAAAGCATCACTATGAACAAAGCTAGTGGAGGTGATGGAATTCCAGTTGAGCTATTTCAAATCTTGAAAGATGATGCTGTGAAAGTGCTGCACTCAATATGCCAGCAAATTTGGAAAACTCAGCAGTGGCCACAGGACTGGAAAAGGTCAGTTTTCATTCCAATCCCAAAGAAAGGCAATCCCAAAGAATGCTCAAACTACCGCACAATTGCACTCATCTCACATGCTAGTAAAGTAATGCTCAAAATTCTCCAAGCCAGGCTTCAGCAATACGTGAACCGTGAACTCCCTGATGTTCAAGCTGGTTTTAGAAAAGGCAGAGGAACCAGAGATCCAATTGCCAACATTCGCTGGATCACCGAAAAAGCAAGAGAGTTCCAGAAAAACATCTATTTCTGCTTTATTAACTATGCCAAAGCCTTTGACTCTGTGGATCACAATAAACTGTGGAAAATTCTGAAAGAGATGGGAATACCAGACCACCTGACCTGCCTCTTGAGAAATCTGTATGCAGGTCAGGAAGCAGCAGTTAGAACTGGACATGGGACAACAGACTGGTTCCAAGTAGGAAAAGGAGGACGTCAAGGCTGTATATTGTCACCCTGCTTATTTAACTTCTATGCAGAGTACATCATGAGAAACGCTGGACTGGAAGAAACACAAGCTGGAATCAAGATTGCCACGAGAAATATCAATAACCTCAGATATGCAGATGACATCACCCTTATGGCAGAAAGAGAAGAGGAACTAAAAAGCCTCTTAATGAAAGTGAAAGTGGAGAGTGAAAAAGTTGGCCTAAAGCTCAACATTCAGAAAATGAAGATCATGGCATCTGGTCCCATCACTTCATGGGAAATAGATGGGGAAACAGTGGAAACAGTGTCAGACTTTATTTTTTGGGGCTCCAAAATCACTGCAGATTGTGATGCAGCCATGAAATTAAAAGACGCTTACTCCTTGGAAGAAAAGTTATGACCAACCTAGATAGCATATTCAAAAGCAGAGACATTACTTTGCCACCTAAGGTCCGTCTAGTCAAGGCTATGGTTCTTCCAGTGGTCATGTATGGATGTGAGAGTTGGACTGTGAAGAAGGCTGAGAGCTAAAGAATTGATGCTTTTGAGCTGTGGTGTTGGAGAAGACTCTTGAGAGTCCCTTGGACTGCAAGGAGATCCAACCAGTCCATTTGAAGGAGATCAACCCTGGGATTTCTTTGGAAGGAATGATGCTAAAGCTGAAGCTCTAGTACTTTGGCCACCTCATGCAAAGAGTTGACTCATTGGAAAAGACTCTGATGCTGGGAAGGATTGGGGGCAGGAGGAGAAGGGGACGACAGAGGATGAGATGGCTGGATGGCATTACTGACTCAATGGACGTGAGTCTGAGTGAACTCCGGGAGTTGGTGATGGACAGGGAGGCCTGGCGTGCTGCGATTCATGGGGTTGCAAAGAGTCGGACACAACTGAGCAACTGAACTGAACTATGAACTCTTAACACTCTTGAATATATTGCCATAATGCTTTCCAGAAAGAGTGAGGTTGATATTCCCGAGGCATTATGAATATGACTGTTTCTCTGTACCACTGCCAATACTATCTTAGAAGTAAAAACTATTTTTGATATTTGAAAAAATAGTATCTTGTTATTTTAAATTACATTTTTCTCAGTAAGACTCACTTCTTTTCAGAGATTTTTCTTGTCTTCGAACTTTCTTGTGAATTATTCAATTAAGTTCTTCTGAAATATTCTATTTGGATTTAGGGTCTTCCCAGGTGGCTCAGATGGCAAAGAATCCTCTTGCAATGCAGGAGACCCAGGTTCAGTCCCTCAATCAGGAAGATCCCCTGCAGAAGGAAATGGCAACCCACTCCAGTATTCTTGACTAGAGAATTCCATGGATAGAGAACTCTGGCAGGTTAGAGTCCACGGGGTCACAAAGAGTCCAACATTAGTGATTTTCATTAATTTTTGTTTTTTTGGTTTTCTTTTTCTTTTTTTTATTGTTTTATTTTTATTAATTTTTTATACAGTTTTTAATTTTTTTAATTTTAAAATCTTTAATTCTTACATGCGTTCCCAAACATGAACCCCCCTCCCACCTCCCTCCCCACATCTCTCTGGGTCATCCCCATGCACCAGCCCCAAGCATGCTGCACCCTTATTCATTTTATTTTTTCACTTTATTTATTTTTAAATGAAGCAAAGATGAATATTTTTAATGATAAAAGGTACAGTTCACAAAGAAGGACATCATAAACCATTGGACACCTAGCAACAAAGAAACAAAGATACATTTAAAAAATCAGAGGAAATATAAGAGGAAAGAAAAATATATGCAATTATAGTGAGACATATTAACATTTCTAGATTTAGTGTTTTTTATATCGAGATTTATCACAGTAATTTATGCTTGCTCATATATTCTTTAACAGTTAGTAGGTTTTTTTAAAAGTAGGCAAATATGTAACATGGTGGTAGCTATACAAAAAGCTTGAAAGAAAAAAAATTATAAGTATTTGCTCTGATGCACATAAATTCAACAAACATTCATTGTGCATCTACCAAGAGGAAGGTGCTGTAATACTACATGCAGTATAAAATGCATTCTCTGTTCTCAAGGGGCTAAAGAATCCACCTGCCAAAGCAGATGACATGGGTTTGATCCCTGGGTCAAGAAGGAGCCCTGGAGGAGGAAATGGCAACCCACTCCAGGATTCTTGCTTGGATAATCCCATGGACAGAGGAGGTTGGCAGGTTACAGTCTATGGGTCGCAAGAGCTGGACGTGACTGAGCGCACACATGCTCTGCTCTTAAGCAGCACCTAGTCTAGTCGAAGATTCAAACCCCAGAACAGAATAAAGAGCTATAAGAGCTGCAATATGAAAAATAATTAATGATAAGTAAGCAAGGCCTACTTTAGGACAGGGAATGATTATGGTGATTTGTGTGTCAGGTAGATTGTACCAACAGGTAAGGTGTGGCTTGGGTGGTTTTGAATGAAAGCAAGAAATAGGAACAAAGCAAATGAGTTGGTGTATCATTTTGAGGAAGTCATGAGAAAAAAGTAGATGTCAGAATTCATATGTTTTTCTCAGAAACTCTGAATAGATACCCCTATTAGGGAGGAAATGATCTTTAAACTCTAAAGAGTTTAGGTTTTAATGAGCTTGCATCATCATTGCAAATACGAGGTCTGGTTTTATCACTAACCCAGTATTGGCTATAATAAATATTTGTCTGAAGAATGACAATAAAGCTTACTTTATTATTTCACTGCTCTTTAGATCTATTCTCAGATGAAAGATTCCCTCTCATTCACTGGGACATTTGGGGTCCAAATGTAAAGCTGACTTCTATTATGGTACCCAATTGCAATCATATCAGTTTATTTGCAGCTGCAAAGATAAGAAACCCTGCCACAGAGTGGCTTGAGTAAGTAGAAGAATGTTTTTCTCACAGGACAAGAAATCTGGAGACAGGGCGTAGCTTTTGACAGTGGTTCACAGGCCTAGCTGGGCTTCCCTGGTGGTTCTGTGGTTAAACACTAGCCTGCCAATACAGGAGACATGAGTTCGATTCCTGGGTTGGGAAGATTTCATGAAAAAGGAAATGGCAACCCATTCCAGTATTCTTACCTGGGAAATCCCATGGACGGGGAGCCTGGTGAGCTACAGTCCACAAGGTCCCAAGGAGTTGGACATGACTGAGCAACTAAAGAACAACAACAAATCACACAACCTTTTCTTGATACGAGGGAAGCTAAGAAAACAAACAATGTAGAGAAAACAAAGTTGAGAACTGATTTTAAAATAGCCAGTCTCAGGCTCTGCCATAGTTATACTACAAGAAGAAAAGATCAAGCCAGTATTGCATGAAGCTTCCTGGTTAGCACTGTAATATCATGGAAGAGAAGAATATGGGTAAGAATACTCAGTAGCTCATATTAACAGCTTTCCAATTTGGGTTGAATAAATTTGCAGGACGAGAATCAAGACACAGACGTAGAGAAGAGATACGTGGACTCAGAGGTGGGGAGAAGGGAGTGAGATGAGTTGGGAGATTGGAATTGATGTCTGTGCAGTGTCATGTGGAAATCAGCTAGTGGGAACCTGCTGTATAGTGCAGGGAGCTCAGTTTGGTGCTCTGTGATGGCCTAGATTGCAGGGGGGTGGGGGGCAGTGAGGGGAAGGAAGTACACATACAGCTGATTCACTTCATTGAAGAGCAGAAATTAACACAACATTGTAAAGCAACTGCACCCCAATTTTTAAAAAGTGTAAGTATTCAGATCATTCTTATAATGGAGTTAAGCAGGAGAGTTCTGAATGACCAAATATTTAATGTCAAAGATAGCAAAGAGGTTCTTAAAAGGTTTTTATTCTTTATGTTTTAAAGTGAATTCAGGGTTGGCAGAACCCCCATCACTGCCTACATTATTGATGGGGATATCTGCAAAGAAGCAGATGTTTTGCCAAGAAAGGAAATATGAATCATTGTATCTAATAAGATGAGAATTTTAGGAAACAGTCTACATAGCTCATGAGTGAAACTAGCAATTAATCTTGACATGTTTTGTAAAAGGTTTGGTTGCTTAACATTTCTCCCAAGGAATTTTTTTTTTTTTAAGTTTACTGTAGGCAGGAAAGTAAAAAGACTGACATGTAGGAAACTGAATGTTTCTTCCCTCCAAAGGCCAACTGTACCAGTTTTATATTGAAATATGAGGTGCATCATGATTGGAGATTAGACAAAGGCGTTCACCAGTGTGCCCTCAGTCCCAACTTGCCGAGGGAAGCGATGAAGTGGCGCCATTGGAGACAGGGAGTCATGACCAATTTATTACTCCATTCTAGATGTTACATATGTATGCAAAGTTTTATTTATAAAGATAATTTATGTGGCAGTTGGGTTATGTGGTAATCACCAAGACATAGTGTCTAAAACTATACAATGTCACGCTAGCATGTAGACAGAAATTCTCTTGTGTGGATTTGCATATGAAAGCTTCCTGAGAGATATGCTGCAATCCACATGCATCTGTTGACTCTCCACAGGCTTCTTTGCAGAAGAGAAAATGAAAGCCTGATATTTCTAAGATTCATTGTTTCCATCTCTCTTTGGGTGGGTTTGCATTTTGCTAAAAATAAATGATGGAAATCTTTTGTCAATAACTCAATATGGTTCTATTATGTTCCTTTAATTTTAAGCTTTAATTGACCTTAAAATACTGATGTTATTGTTTAATATCTGTTCACATTTAACAGAAGATCAAGTAGAATACACTCAGTGTTGATCAGGAACTTGGGCTAATAAAGTCAGAGTCACAATATCTCTTTGCTCTCAGAGCCAATATACTTATTGACTACTTTTCTATTAAAATTTAAACGGAAATTTATATTTTGAAGAGAAGTAAGGAACAATTTTAGCTTTTTGAAACCCAGAAGTCTGTTCTTTCCTTTTTATGTCTAGTTTTTATATTCTTAAAATGAATAACCTCCACTGTTTAATTGCTTTCATCCTATTGAAATTCACACACACTATTTGCTTAGACTGATACATTTACTCATAATCTACAAAGCACAATCAGTAGAACAATCACTATATTTCCTAAGCCAACAACAGGGAAACAGAAGACAATGCAAGGCTTGGAATTTCATAAATATCTTCATTATTCATTGTTTTCTTTTCTCCACCCTTGCCCCACCTCCACTCTTCTCTGGGTTTCACTCTCATTCAACCCCTCATTATTGCCATCTGTTGCTTCTTAGCAATATATTTCACAGAAATACACAATAAGCATTACATAAAATTCAGAGAAGAACATTTTCCAACATCTTCAGTCATCCAATGCATGCAAATTTAAAACCATAATGAGATACCACTACATGCTCCCTAGAACCAATAAAATCACAATTAAAGAATAAAATAAAGAGAAGATGAAACCCTGATATTTGTAAAATTAATTAAGTTGTTGCCACCCACATTTAGGTCTACACTTTGCTAAAAATTAATTATGGAAATCTTTCAACAACTCAGTACAGCTCTATGTTCCTTTAATTTTAAGCTTTAACTGACCTTAAAATATTGATTTGTTATTTATCTGCTCAATTCATGTTTAACAGAAGTTCAAATAGAATAAGCTCAGTCTTGAAGGTCCATCTAGTCAAGGCTATGGTTTTTCCAGTAGTCATGTATGGATGTGAGAGTTGGACTGTGAAGAAATCTGAGTGCCACAGAATTGATGCTTTTGAACTGTGGTGTTGGAGAAGACTCTTGAGAGTCCCTTGGACTGCAAGGAGATCCAACCAGTCCGTTCTAAAAGAAATCAGTCCTGGGTGTTCTTTGGAAGGAATGATGCTAAAGCTGAAACCCCAGTACTTTGGCCACCTCATGTGAAGAGTTGACTCATTGGAAAAGACTCTGATGCCAGGAGGGATTGGGGGCAGGAGGAAAAGGGGACAACAGAGGATGAGATGGCTGGATGGCATCACCAATTCGATGGACATGAGTCTGAGTGAACTCTGGGAGTTGGTGATGGACACGGAGGCCTGGCATGCTGTGATTCATGGGGTCGCAAAGACTCAGACACAACTGAGTGATTGAACTGAACTGAACTAATTAATAACCTGGGCTAATGGGGACAGAATCACAATGTCTATATTTGTTTTCACTGCAAGGTTGGCAATACTCAGTGTTGGTGGATGTGGAACAATTGGGACTCTTGTGTGTTTCCACTGAGAATGTGTTAGTTAGTAAAATGCTACCATAACTTTAGAACTGAGTTTGACAGTTTATAGTGGATTTAAACATCCATTTATAACAGGCACTTGTTACTAGTTCAGGTTCTCTAAGAAGTAGATGTCACAACTGGGTTTAGAGATGCAAGGAATTTGTTTGGAGGAGCACTTCTAAACAATAAAGGGTAGGATCCAGAGCAAGTGGGGAAATATCCTTCAAACCATGATACAGGTCTGATACCTGTGAAACACAGAGGGAAGGAAGAAAGTATTGGTAGAAAGAGTATTGAATTCTTGTACAATTTCAAGAAAGATGAGATCAAGAAAACTGAAGTCAAACTCATCCATTGGAAGAGTCTCACATCTCAGTGGCATGGGCGTCTCTAATTTCCCTATTGTGCTGAATCATGGCTGGGAAGCATGGGAAGCCTGTGGGTAGGATGTGCAGATGGTGGTGGATACAGAGAGCTGACAGCTGGAGTTTTTTGTCACTGTGATCCACACAGTTTTAAGGCAATTTCACCTCAGCAATTTTAATCGATACTTACCTGAAGAAAGCATATATTCACACAAAGATTTTGTATAACTTAATACCTTCCTTGTCTATTCTTCTCCAAAACTTTATTGACACCTCTGTTACAGAACTTACCAGCTTATATTACTGACAATTATTATTAACCTAGTTTTTTTTTTCTTGAGTGTGAAGTTCTTTAAAATATCATTGTATATTGTACCTTTTACTAATTGCATCAGCCAGTATTTCTCAGTATGTACATTCAAAGACTTACATACATAAAGCAGAGAATCTTCATTCATATTAGTCAAAAACTGGAAATATGTCCAACAACAAATGAATGAATAAACAAACAGTGGTATATCCATTCAATGTAATTCTGTTATGAAATAAAACAAAATTAACTACTGATACACATAACATCGTGGATGAATCACAAAAACGTGTGAGCAAGGGAAATCAGACTTAAAACATTGTATATGATTCTATTTATTTAAAAATTTAGAAAAGGCAAACCAAGCTATAGTGACAGAAAGCAGATCAGTGGTTGCCACAAAGGGAATGGAGAAAACTGTTGGGATGATGGTGTTCTGTATCTTGATGTGGTAGTGGTTACATGGACAGATACAGCTTTCAAAACTCACTGAAACATACTTTAACATGGGTACATTTTAAATGTACCTGTTAAATATCTCAAGTAAGAATACTGCTGAAGTTACTGATATAAAACAAATAAGTAAAATTCACAACTGCATATTTTTCCAATCTTAACATATTAAAGAAATACACAAGTTGTTCTGTCTTATCCATGAATTAAGGAACTCACATTTTTATTTCAGCCATTGTAAAAGGAAGCACAAGAGGGTTCTCATTCCCAGATGAGACAGAGGGAAAGAGAGAGACTTCAGAGATACCTGGATTGAAAGAAATTCTTGCGGGCATGCGTGCATGCTCAGTGGCTTCAGTCATATCTGCCTCTTTGCAACACTGTGGATGGCAGTCCACCAGGCGCCTCTGTCCATGGGATTCTTCAGGCAAGAATACTGGAGTGGCTTGCCATGTCCTTCTACAGGGAATGTTCCCAACCCAAGAATCAAACCCATGTCTCCTGCATCTCCTGCACTGCTGGTAGATTCTTTATTTCTGAGCCACCGGAGAAGCCCGGGAGAAATTTTTAGGAATATTATTAACAGGCAGTGCTATTGTTGAAAATACAGATATCATCACAGACAGAGAAATGAAGCGGTAATAGCTTTTGGTGGTAACTTTTCCCCAATCAACATGTTATCAATATATACCAAGGGACAAATAAAGCTATAAAAGAATAAGGCTTAATTTATAACCCCTACCTGAAAAAAGCCATCCTGGAATGTGAAGTCAAGTGAACATTAGGAAGCATCACTATGAACAAAGCTAGTGGAGGTGATGGAATTCCAGTTGAGCTATTTCAAATCCTGAAAGATGAGGCTGTTAAAGTGCTGCATTCAATATGCCAGCAAATTTGGAAAACTCAGCAGTGGCCAGGACTGCTGGCAGGACTGGAAAAGGTAAGTTTTCATTCCAATCCCAAAGAAAGGCAATGCCAAAGAATGCTCAAACTACTGCACAATTGCACTCATCTCACACACTAGTAAAGTGATGCTTAAAATTCTCCAAGCCAGGCTTCTGCAATACATGAACCATGAACTTCCAGATGTTCAAGCTGGTTTTAGAAAAGGCAGAGGAACCAGAGATCCAATTGCCAACATCCGCTGGATCATCGAAAAAGAAAGAGTTCCAGAAAAAATCATCTATTTCTGCTTTATTGACTATGCCAAAGCATTTGACTGTGTGGATCACAAAAAACTGTGGAAAATTTTGAAAGAGATGGGAATACCAGACCACCTGACCTGCCTCTTGAGAAACCTATGTGCAGGTCAGGAAGCAGCAGTTAGAACTGGACATGGAACAACAGACTGGTTCCAAATAAGAAAAGGAGTACATCACAGCTGTATATCGTCACCCTGCTTATTTAACTTATATTCAGAGTACATCATGAGAAACGCTGGGCTGGAAGAAACAGAAGCTGGAATCAAGATTGCCGGGAGAAACATCAATAACCTCATATATGCAGATGACACCACCTTAATGGCAGAAAGTGAAGAAGAACTAAAGAGCCTCTTGATGAAAGTGAAAAAGGAGAGGGAATAAGTTGGCTTAAAGCTCAACATTCAGAAAACTAACATCATGGCATCTGGTCCCATCATTTCATGGGAAATAGATGGGGAAACAGTGGAAACAGTGGCTGACTTTATTTTGGGGGGCTCCAAAATCACTGCAGATGGTGACTACAGCCATGAAATTAAAAGACTCTTACTCCTTCGAAGGAAAGTTATGACCAACCTAGACAGCATATTAAAAAGCAGAGACATTACTTTGTCAACAGAGGTCCACCTAGTCAAGGCTATGGTTTTTCAGTGGTCATGTATAGATGTGACAGTTGGACTCTAAAGAAAGCTGAATGCCGAAGAATTGATGCTTTTGAACTGTGGTGTTGGAGAAGACTCTTGAGAGTCCCTTGGACAGCAGGGAGATCCAACCTGTCCACCCTAAAGGAGATCAGTCCTGGGTGTTGTTTGGAAGGACTGATGTTGAAGCTGAAACTCCAATTCTTTGGCCACATGATATGAAGAGCTGACTCATTTGTAAAGACCCTGATGCTGGCAAAGATTGATGGCAGGAGGAGAAGGGGATGACAGAGGATGAGATGGTTGGATGGCATCACTGATTCAATGGACATGGGTTTGAGTGAACTCCGGGAGTTGGTGATGGACAGGGAGACCTGGCGTGCTGTGGTTCATGAGGTCACAAAGAGTCGCACGTTACTGAGTGACTGAACTGAACCTGAAAAAAAAACAAATTAGAAATACATATCCCATTGGATGTGGGGTTTTAATCTAAATAAAACATGAAAATGACTGATTGAAGAGTGGTCTAATTTAAGTGAGGAAAAATTCGTTTATCCCCTGCCAAGCAGAGTGTCAACCACCAATATAAAAGGGGAGCTGAAGTCAATTCAGAGATTATCTATGAATGTTTTCATTGGGGGATATTTAAATAACTACCAACAAGAGCAAAAATTATCTTTTACACAACTGAGTTAGGTAATTGAATAAAATTAAAATATCTGTTGTAATAGATCACAGTTTATATTTATTTATACCTTCAAAATGCTTAAAATCATGGTTAAATATACAATATTGTTCATTACTTTTGTAGTAAAGATAAGGTTTTCCTTGGTGGTGCAGATGGTAAAGAATGAGTTCTATTCAGTTCAGTTGCTCAGTGGTCTGATTGTTTGAAACCCCATGGACTGCAACACACCAGACTTCCCTGTTCATCACCAACTCCCAGTGCTTGCTCAAACTCATGTCCATCAGGTCAGTGATACCCTCATGGAGTACTTCAAAATATCTCCCATAGCATCTTATCTCACTACCCCATAGCTGCCCCCCTTCCACAGTCTATCATTGAAAATGGAATATACTTTATGGACTCTGTCATCCATCATAATAATTAGAAAATATATAGTAACAATAATGATGTACTAATAAGAGGATGTGCACATGACCATATAAGATGCTGTAAAAAGCAAGAAAATATTAAAACACATATAGCCTTTTGAATCACAGTTTAGTCACACGCTAAGTAGAGATGATATCTTCACTGCCTATACAACCGCCCAAACTTCTCTTGTCTCTCTTATATGCAGTTTGGCTCAAGATGTTTATTCCACATTTGTTGGAGGTAAAATTAACAAGTGTATCTATGGGAATTGTAGGAGCAAAAGAGAAAAAACCCCTTGAGAACTTACTCCTTTTCTATTGGACATATAATCAGCAGCTCTGACTTTAACACAACAGAGCATCATCCTTGAAGGCTACAATTTATATAGTGAGGTTCCTTAGGGGAATTACATTTACTTCAGTAAATGATATACCATTAAAATTGGAAAAAATTAATATACAAGGATTATAATGACTTTCAGTAGACTGACATCAACAAATGCAAAATTCCTGAGAAAAAGAAGAAATTAAGAATTTCTGAACATCAGTTCAGTTCAGTCGCTCAGTCGTGTCCGACTCTTTGCGACCCCATGAACCGCAGCACGCCAGGCCTCCCTGTCCATTACCAACTCCCAGAGTTCACCCAAACCCATATCCATTGAGTCAGTGATGCCATCCAACCATCTCATCCTCTGTCGTCCCCTTCTCCTCCTGCCCCCAATCCCTCCCAGCATCAGGGTCTTTTCTGATGAGTCAACTCTTCACATCAGGTGGCCAAAGAACTGGAGTTTCAGCTTCAACATCAGTCCTTCCAAAGAACACCCAGGACTGATATCCTTTAGGATGGACAGGTTGGATCTCCTTGCTGTCCAAGGGAATCTCAAGAGTCTTCTCCAACACCACAGTTCAAAAGCATCAATTCTTCGGCATTCAGCTTTCTTTAGAATCCAACTCTCACATCATACATGACCACTGGAAAACCCATAGCCTTGACTAGACAGACCTTTGTTGGCAAAGTAATGTCTCTGCTTTTATAGTTCTAACGGGAATTCTTAGATTAAACACACCATTCCTTGGGAATTCTCTGGTGGCCAGGTGGTTAAGCACAGCTTTTGCTACTGTGGCCTGGGTTCAATCTCTGTTTGGAGAAACTGAGATTCTGCAAGTCATGAGGCTTGGCAAAAAAACCAACCAAACAAATGACAACAACAAAAAACACCACTGTTCCATTCCATTGACTTTAACACTGTTCCTGTTTACTTCATACCAGTGTGCACTAAACACCAGCTAGCCATTAAACTTAACACAATTATTATTCTGTAGTATAGATGTTGAGACATCAATCACAAATGGAAAAGCCAAAATTAACATTTAAAAAATAAGAATTTCCACAATTTTGTATTCCTTATGTATTCCTGCTGTCTTTCTCCATTCTAAAAACTCAAGGCATGTTAAAAAAATCAGTAGGTTTTTATTTTGTTTTCATATAAAGACCACTTAAACTTGAATTTTTCTTCTTGTCATAGGTTAAAGACATTTGACTAGTAATTCAAATAAAGAAAGATTTTGTGATATAATATTCACTAAATTTTTGTGTGGTCTTTTACAGAACCTCAAAGCAAAATGAAGTAAGTTTCTGCTAGTGTGCTAAAGTTACCAAAATTATGAAAAATTTTCTCATATATAATTCAATTAACAATTATGCAATCCCCTTAGTTTCACCATTTAATGAAGAAAAGAAATGGCTATTCCTAAAATCTGGAATTTTTACTAATTAGAAAACAGTGGAAAAATACAAATATAAAAGAATTTTAAAGGCTGCATTACTGAACCCAGAGATAATTTATCATATTAAAAAAATCATTATTAGCATCCATTATGAAGTGTTAAAAGTGAAACTGTTAAATATAGTTGGAGGCTTTGCTGATGGCTCAGATGGTAAAGAATCTGCCTGCAATGCAGGAGACCCAGGATCAATCCCTGTGTCGGGAAGATTCCCTGGAGAAGGAAATGGCAACCCACTCCAGTATTCTTGCTTGAAGAATCCCATGGACAGAGGAGCCTGGTGGGTTACAGTGCATGGGGTTGTAAAGAGTTGGACACAACGGAGCAATTTCAAAAAAGAGCAATTAATATTAATCCTTTGACAAACTAGAATACAACAAAAATAAATAAATAGTACATTTTGGGTTTTATAAAAAAGAATTTTTATTTGAAATGTTTGACATTAAGATATTTTTAGTTTTTTAAAGATCAATTAATCTCAGAAATATGATCCTAATTATTTTGAATTAATCTAAAATATTTTTGATATAGGGTGGGATCCATGTAGATTTTTCACTAATAATAATATTTAATCAATACACAGACAGACTGAAGAGTATCATATGTATGAACTCTTTCAATCCTCAGAGCAGTTCTAAATGTTAGATACTGTCATGACCCTTGTTTTATAGATGATAAAATTAAGAACCAAAGAGTTTAAGTGACTTTCATTAGCTCAAATAGTATGAGGTGGACCCAGGATTCGAACCCATCAGACTGGCTCCATATTTCAGTGCTATACTATCTCCTCGTTTTTACTAATCAGAACAGATGTGTAAAAATATAAAGGAAAAACTATGTTAGTAATAAACTGGCCTTTTTGGTTTGGTTTAGAGGGAAAAGAGGGATGACAATTGCAAATAATATTGTATCTACAGTGAAATATCAACTTAAACACAAGCTGGTGGTCAGATATATTTGGCTATGTTTGGCAAATTGGTGGAACAACAACAGGGGCCAACTAAATGAGAAAATGATGGAATTAGCTGAGACCCCAGCCTACACCACATGTACACACTGCTGCTGCTGCTGCTGCTAAGTCACTTCAGTCATATCTGACTCTGTGCGACCCCATAGACGGCAGCCCACCAGGCTCCCCCGTCCCTGGGATTCTCCAGGCAAGAACACTGGAGTGGGGTGCCATTGCCTTCTCCAATGCATGAAAGCAAAAAGTAAAAGTGAAGTCGCTCAGTCGCGCCCGACTCTTAGCGACCCCATGGACTGCAGTCCACCAGGCTCCTCCGTCCATGGGATTTTCCAGGCAAGAGTACTGGAGTGGGGTGCCATACTGTATTCAAAATGGATGACCAGGAAGGATCTGCTATACAGCAAAGGGAACTATGCTCAATATTATCTAACAACTTAAATGGGAAGAGAATTTGTATATGTATAATCAACTCACTTTTCTGTACACCTGAAACTAGCACAACAGTGCTAACAAACTATACTCCAATACAAAATAAAAGGTTAAAAAAGCAAGTCAGGTTTATTATTTGCCACTAAAAGACAATCAATACAATATTATTTCCTCCTTATCTGAGTTTTCTCTCATTCTGTCTCAAAAATCTCACTTCCATTTGCAACCCAAGGTACGTCTTTTTTTCACTTCCATTGGTTTCTTTCAGTTAGGAACACACTTAGGTATAACTCTAATATGGTGACAGTGAAGTCGCTCAGTCGTGTCTGACTCTTTGTGACCCCATGGACTGTAGCCCACCAGGCTTCTCCATCCATGGAATTTTCCAGACATGAGTACTGGAGTGGGTTGCCATTTCCTTCTCCAGAGGATCTTCTCGACCCAGGGATTGAACCTGGGTCTCCCGCATTGCAGGCAGATGCTTTACCATCTGAGCCACCAGGGAAATCTAATATGGTAGTACTTTGTAAATATAGAGGTACATGCTGATATTATTCTGTAATGCATAGTTACTAAATATGTTAGTACTTTTTCCAAACTATACCTATAAACAGTATAGGCAAGCATTCAACAAATACAGATTGAACTGAATCATCAATGTCAAATCTTATACTATTATAATCACTTGTAATCTATTCTATATAAACATACTCATCATAAGAGGAATCTTATTTTATAGCACACTGCAAACATGTTTAGCAGAAGACAAGATGTTTATCTCTTAGCAAAGAAAGAACACTCAATCTAGATGTCATGTTGCGGCATTAAATTCAACTTTATTTAAAAATGCACATTTTCTTTATGGCTTAAATCACATAAAAATTTTTTTTAAAACATTCTACCTTTCACACGCTTCAGTCAGACTCCTACAACTGAAGATTACTTATCTTGCAACCTAGCCTAAAGTCAGCAATAAGGAGTTTCATATGAACCAGTAATTCCACTTCTGGACATATATCTGGAAAAAAATGAAAAGACTAATTTGAAGATATATGCGCCCTAATCTTCATAGCAGCACTATTTACAAGAGCCAAGACATATATATGAATAACGCGTGCATGCGTGCGCAGTTGCTCAGTAGTGTCTGACTCTTCACAACACCATAGGCGGCAGCCCATCAGGCTCCTCTGTCCACAGAATTTTCCAGTCAAGAATACTGGAATGCATTGCCATTTTCTATTCCAAGGAATTTTCCCAAGCCAGGAATCGAATCCATGTCTCCTGCATCTCCTGCTTTGGCAGGCAGATTCTTTACCACTGATCTGCCTGGGAAACCCCATATATGAACATTACTCAGTCATTTAAAAAGGCTTAAATTCTGCCATTTCTAACAATGTGGATGGACCCTGAACATACTACACTTAGTGAAATAAGTCAGACAAAAACAAACACTTTATGATATCACATGTAGAATATAAAAAATAAAACAAATGAATGGACATATAAAACAGGAGCAGATTCACAGATTAGAAAGCAAATTAGCAGTTACAAAAGGGGAGAGGGGATGGGAGTGGGACAAAACAGATAAGCAACAAAGATATATGTATAGCATAGGGAATTAAAGCAATTTTCGTCTAATACCGTTAATGGAGTTTAACTTACAAAAGTACTGAATCACTATGCTGTATACATGAAACAAATATATTATTGTAAAGCAACTATACGTCAATAAAAGAAATACATTAAAAATTTTTTTCAGGTTCCAAACAGAAGCCCCAAAGTCTATGTAATAGAATTTCAGGCAAGTTGTTCCCTTAGCTATAATATATAATGAAAACAGATAATAATTCTAAACTGCAGCATCACATTAATAACTAAACAAGATAAAGTTACTAAGGTATTTACTTGCAGATCATGACACAGGCATGAATAAATTTGAGAATTACATTGAGGCAAAACATACTCAGGATCTACCAATAGAAAAGTCTCTCAGACGTCACTTGAGAAAAGAAGTTTTAGCCATCTTTTGTTTTTACAAATCCAACTATCTATATTCCACCCTATAGCAGATTAAGAGTAGCAAATCAAAACAATGGTCAGAGAAAGCTCCAAGCAATCACTGTAATGGTTATTCCCCACCCCCACTTTTCCTCTTTGGTAACTATACATAGTTTTTTCTTTTTTTTTTTTTTTGAAGTCTGTTAGTCTGTTTCTGTTTGGCAAATGAATTCATTTGTGTCAGTTTTTGATTCCACATTTAACAAATAAACACGAATTTGTTTTCCACATTATCTTTTCATTTTTAATGTCTAGCGCTAGTAATACATATGACATTCTCCGTGTTCTGAATCATATAAGACATTACTGATGTAGGTACCAACAGACAATTCATCTTGTAAACAGATGATGTAAACTTACGGTATCAATAAATACAGTACAGTACTGTAAATGCTTTTTCTCTTCCTTATGATTTTCTTAATAACATTTTTGTTTTTCTAAGTTACTCTATTGTAAGAGCACAGTATATACTATATATAAATATACAGAATGTGCTGTTAATCAACTGTATATGTTATAGGCAAAAGGTTCTGGTCAACAGTAGGCTATTAGTAGTTACGTTTGTGGAGTATCAAAAGTTATATGCAGATTTTCCACTATGTAGCGTGTTGGTGCCCCAAACTTCCAAGTTGTTCAAGGGTCGACTCTATTTATTATTGTTGCCAAATCAGAAGCAAGTACCATAAGAGCAAGATACATTTAGAGTTATCTTGCTAAAACTGAGAAAGTATATATAAAATCTATTTTTTAAAAAATAAGCATGAACCTCCAATGCAGGTGTCATGCAAATAAATCCCTGCACATTATATAGACTTGAGGGCCTCAGATTATTAACACACAATAGAAGTGTGTTGAGTATACTAGCAAAGGCAGTGGGTCCAGGCTCATAATCAAATTATAGGTCTACACTTTATAAGCTGGGTCTAGTATTTAACCCAAGTTGTCCCAGCTGTAAAAGGAGATAACAATAACTATTTTGTAAGATTATTTTAAAGACTAAAAAAAAAAAAGGCAAAAAACTGAAGTGCCCATAACACCGTGATATAACTGTATTCATTCAATACATTCTGTATAAGGGGGCAGAGAGGTATATAATACAATTTAGAATGTTTTTTTCATTTAAAAATTGTCCCAATTTAATGTTTTGCATTAAAAAGGGCTTCAATTATTTTGAAACTTTATTTATATGAACTCCTCATTCTTGTAACTGTAACTGTTTAGTCACTCAGTCATTCTGACTCTTTGTGAAGCCATGGACTGTAGCCCGCCAGGATCCTCTGTCCATGGAATTCTCCAGGCAAGAATACTGGAATGGGTTGCCATTCCTTTCTCCAGAGGATCTTTCCAACTCAAGGATCAAACCTGGCTTTCCTGCATTGCAGGCAGATTCACTGCTATCTGAGTCACCACGGAAGCCCTCATTCTTGGACAATGCCAAATGAAGCATTATTACCTGTGAGTTAGAAATGCATACATCATTTGTATGCAAAATGCATCCAATTATTGTAATAAGTAGGATGTGGGGAAACAGGCTCTTATGCATACTGCTGAGGTGAGAGGAAACTATCAGTCTACCTGAAAGACAAGTTGATAACTTATATCAAAAGTTTCAAAATGATGTTCACTCTTTC
Organism: Ovis canadensis; assembly: GCF_042477335.2. Taxonomy (NCBI): domain Eukaryota; kingdom Metazoa; phylum Chordata; class Mammalia; order Artiodactyla; family Bovidae; genus Ovis; species Ovis canadensis. Next base: position 40,663,996 of record NC_091260.1, read on the forward strand.
ATCCAGGAACTAGTAAACATATAATAAGATTAATAAAATATTATACTTATTACATATATTAATTATATATTAATAAAGATTATATTTATTATTTTATTAATAAAATGATTAATAGAAAGAATTCACCTATTTGAGATATTAGAAATATCCTATAGCTTTGTGAATAGGAAAATTGCAAGCAAACTGTAATTACAGTTCATTCAGATGAAAGAATATATATTAATGGATGCAATCCAAAAAGTGCGTGTAATTGTCATAAAAACATGATGATAGTTTAATGCTAAGGGGAAAGGAACAAACTGCGAAGTGCATACTACACACTGCAATGATAGGGTATATAGGGTATATGATGCTGTTAAAGTGAAGCACTCAACATGTCAGCAAATTTGAAACACTCAGCAGTGGCCACAGGACTGGAAAAGGTCAGTTTTCATTCCAACCCCAAAGAACGGCAATGCCAAAGAATGCTCAAACTGGCGGGCGGTCCTAAGATGGTGGAGGAATAGGACAGGGAGACCACTTTCTCCCCCTATAAATTCATCAAAAGAACATTTGAACGCTGATGAAATTCCACAAAACAACTTCAGAATGCCGGCAGAGGACATCAGGCACCCAGAAAAGCAGCCCATTTTCTTCGAAAGGAGGTAGGAAAAAATATAAAGTATAAAAAGAGAGACAAAAGAGTTAGGGACAGAGATCCATCTCAGAAGGGAGTCTTAAAAAAGAGAGAAGTTTCCAAATACCAGGAAACCCTCTCACTGGCGTGTCTGTGGCGAGCCTTGGAACCTCAGAGGGCAACACAGCTGGGAGGAAAACTAAATAAATAATTAAACCCCACAGATTATGTGCCGAACGGTAACTCCCAGTGGAGAAGCAGTACAGACGCCTCCATCTGCCGCTAGCAAGTGGGGACTGGGCAGAGAGTCGCGGGCTGCATTGGTTAGAGTAAGGACTGGGCCTGAATGCCCATAGGGCAATCTGAGGAAACTTGAGACAGCAAACCAGACCATGGTATAGCTACCCCGCAAAAAGCCCTAAACTAAACCACCACCAGGCCCGCTCACAGAACAAAGGACCCGATGAGAGCTAGCTGGCTGCGGACTGGCCCATCCCCCGCTGAAGACAGGCAAGCGAGGGCAGCCAGAGCAGCCGGAAGGGAGCAATCGCGGCCCCAGAGAGGCATCATCTACCAAACTGCAACCAGGCTTCACTGCTAACCAAGACTTCTTAGGATTCTGGATGGTCAACATCCGCCTGAGAAGGTGTACCGGTTGTACACCCAGAAAACCGAGTGGCAGGGACGGGGGAAGTGATGAGTCGCAGCTACTGTGCTCGCCAAACACCTGGTCACCTGAGCGGCTTGGACCTGGGAAGGGCACAAAACACAGGTCCAACCAAGTCTATGCCTTTGAGGACTACCCGAGTACCTGAACCTGAGTGGCTTAGACCTGGGAAATGCATGCAACGCAGGGCCTGCCTCAGACAGTTCCTGGCAGAGCAACCTAGAACCTGAGCAGTGTAGACTGGGAAAGCACACATGCTGTGAGTGGGGGCAAATCCAGTGTGGCCAAGACGCTGGGAGCACACGCCAGAGTTATTCGTTTGCAGTGCTCCTCCCTCCCCACAGCACGACTGAACAAGTGAGCCTAAAAAAGTGTCCACCACCACCCCCTTGGGTCAGGATGGAAATTAGACACTGAAGATACCAGCAAACAGAAGAAGTTAAACCAGAGGGAACCGCCTTGGAAGTGACAGGTGCAATAGATTAAAATCCTGTAGCTAGCACCGACTACATAGGAAGGGCCCTATAGATCTTGAGAAATATAAGTTGGATCAAGGAACTATCTGAAAATGAACTGACCCCACACAGCTCACAACAACATCAGAGAAAGTCCTAGATATTTTACTATTCAGTTCAGTTCAGTTCCGTCGCTCAGTCGTGTCTGACTCTTTGCGACCCCATGAATTGCAGCACGCCAGGCCTCCCTGTTCATCACCATCTCCCGGAGTTCACTCAGACTCATGTCCATCAAGTCCGTGATGCCATCCAGCCATCTCATCCTCGGTCGTCCCTTTCTCCTCCTGCCCCCAATCCCTCCCAGCATCAGAGTCTTTTCCAATGGGTCAACTCTTCGCATGAGGTGGCCAAAGTACTGGAGTTTCAGCTTCAGCATCATTCCTTCCAAAGAAATCCCAGGGTTGATCTCCTTCAGAATGGATTGGTTGGATCTCCTTGCAGTCCAAGGGACTCTCAAGAGTCTTCTCCAACACCACACTTCAAAAGCATCAATTCTTCGGCACTCAGCCTTCTTCACAGTTCAACTCTCACATCCATACATGACCACAGGAAAAACCATAGCCTTGACTAGATGGACCTTAGTCGGCAAAGTAATGTCCCTGCTTTTGAATATGCTATCTAGGTTGGTCCTAACTTTTCTTCCAAGGAGTAAGCGTCTGTTAATTTCATGGCTGCAATCACCATCTGCGGTGATTTTGGAGCCCCCAAAAATAAAGTCTGACACTGTCTCCACTGTTTCCCATCATTCTTTAAATTCTTTTTAATTTTTTTAAGTCCTCTATTACTCCTTTAATTTTCATTTTTATAACCTACTATTACTTTGCAAAAAAAAGACCCTATTTTTTAAAGCAAACTTCATACATATATTTTATAATTTTTGTGACATTGTTTTTTTTTTCCTTTAATATTGTATTTTTGAGAATCCAACCTCTACTCTAGATTTTTAATCTTTGCTTTTTGGTATTTGTTATCAATTTTGTACCTTTAGGAACCCAGTCTTCAGTACCCATTTTTACCTGGGAGTGAGATTACTGCCTTGACTGCTCTCACCCCCTTTGAACTCTCCTTTTTCTCCACCAGGTCACCTCTATCTCTTTCCTCCCACTTCTCTTCTCTACCCAACTCTGTGAATCTCTTTGTGTGTTCAGGACTTGTGGAGAACACTTAAGGAACTGATTACTGGCTGGATTTGTTTCTCTCCTTTTGATTCCCCCTTTTATCCTCCTGACCACCTCTCTCTTCTTCATCCCTCTTCTCTTCTCTGTGTAACTCCATGAAAATCTTTGAGTGGTCCAGACTGTGGAGTGCACATAAGGAAGTGATCACTGGTTAGCTTGCTCTCTCATCTTTTGATTCCCCCTCATCTCCTCCTGGTCACTGCTATCTCCCTCCTCCCTCTTCTCTTCTCCATGTAACTCTGTGTACCTCTCCAGGTGTCCCTCACTGTGGATAAACTTTTCATCATTAACCTAGATGTTTTATCATCGGTGCTGTATAGATGGAGAAGTCTTGAGGCTACTGTAAGAATGAGACTGAAAACCAGAGATAAGAGGCTTAAGTCCAAATCCTGAGAACAGGAGAGAACTCCTGACTTCAGGGAACATTAATGAATAGGAGCTCATCAAACGCCTCCATATCTACACTGAAACCAAGCACCACCCAAGGGCCAACAAGTTCCAGAGCAAGACATACCATGCAAATTCCCCAGCAACACAGGAACATAGCCCTGAGCTTCAATATACAGGCTGCCCAAAGTCACTCCAAACCCACTGACATCTCATAACTCATTACTGGACACTTCATTGCACTCCAGAGAGAAGAAATCCAGCTCTACCCACCAGATCACCGACACAAGCTTCCCTACCCAGGAAACCTTGACAAGCCACCCATCTAACCCCACCCACAGTGAGGAAACTCCACAATAAAGAGAACTCCACTAACTGCCAGAATACAGAAAGGCCACCCCAAACACAGCAATATAAATAAGATGAAGAGACAGAGGAATATCCAGCAGGTAAAGGAACAGGATAAATGCCCACCAAACCAAAGAGGAAGAGATAAGGAATCTACTGATAAAGAATTCAGAATAATGATAGTGAAAATGATCCAAAATCTTGAAAACAAAATGGAGTTACAGATAAACAGCCTGGAGACAAGGACTGAGAAGATGCAAGAAAGGTTTAACAAGGACCTAAGAGAAATAAAAGTCAATATATAATGAATAATGCAATAAATGAGATCAAAAACACTCTGGACGGAACCAACAGTAGAATAACAGAGGTAGAAGACAGGATAAATGAGGTAGAAGATAGAATGGTAGAAATAAGTGAAACAGAGAGGAAAAAAGAAAAACGAATTAAAAGAAATGAGGACAATCTCAGACACCTCTGGGACAATGTTAAATGCCCTAACATTCGAATCATAGGAGTCCCAGAAGAGGAAGACAAAAAGAAAGACCATGAGAAAAGACTTGAGATGATAGTTGAAAACTTCCCTAAAATGGGAAGGACATAATCACCCAAGTCCAAGAAACCCAGAGAGTCCCAAACAGGATAAACCCAAGGCGAAACACCCCAAGACACATATTAATAAAATTAACAAAGATCAAACACAAAGAATAAATATTAAAAGCAGCAAGGGAAAAACAACAAATAGCACACTAGGGGATTTCCATAAGGATAACAGCTGATCTTTCAATAAAAACTCTTCAGGCCAGGAGGGAATGGCAGGACATACTTAAAGTGATGAAAGACAATAACCTACAGCCCAGATTACTGCACCCAGCAAGGATCTCATTCAAATATGAAGGAAAAAAGCTTTTACAGACAAGCAAAAGCTGAGAGAATTCAGCACCACCAAACCAGCTCTCCAACAAATGTTAAAGGATCTTCTCTAGACAGGAAACAGAGAAAGGGTGTATAAACTCGAATCCAAAACAATAAAGTAAATGGCAACAGGATCATACTTAATAATTACCTTAAACATAAATGGGTTGAATGCCCCAACCAAAAGACAAAGACTGGCTGAATGGATACAAAAACAAGACCCCTATATATGTTGTCTACAAGAGACCCACCTCAAAACAGGGGACACATACAGACTGAAAGTGAAGGGCTGGAAAAAGATATCCCACGCAAATACAGACCAAAAGAAAGCAGGAGTAGCAATACTCATATCAGATAAAACAGACTTTAAAACAAAGGCTGTGAAAAGAGACAAAGAAAGCCACTACATAATGACCCAAGGATCAATACAAGAAGAAGATATAACAATTATAAATATATCTGCACCCAACATACGAGCACTGCAATATGTAAGACAAATGCTAACAAGTATGAAAAGGGAAAGTTAACAATAACACAGTAATAGTGGGAGACTTTAATACCCCACTCACACCTATGGATAGATCAACTAAACAGAAAATTAACAAGGAAACACAAACTTAAATGATACAATAGACCAGTTAGTAGATACAATGGTCATCCATTCCAGTCCATTTTAGTTCGCTGATTCCTAGAATGTTGACGATCACCCTTGCCATCTCTTGTTTGACCACTTCCAATGTGCCTTGATTCACAGTCCTGACATTCCAGGTTCCTAAGCAATATTGCTCATTACAGCATCGGATCTTGCTTCTATCACCAGTCACATCCACAATTGGGTATTGCTTTTGCTTTGGCGCCATCCTTTTGTTCTTCCCTAGTTATTTCTCCTCTGATCTTAAGTAGCATATTGGGAACCTAATAACCTGGGGAGTTCCTCTTTTGGTATCCTATCATTTTGCCTTTTCATACTGTTCATGGGGTTCTCAAGGCAAGAATACTGAAGTGGCTTGTCATTCCCTTCTCCAGTGGACCACTTCTGTCAGACCTCTACACCATGACCCGCCCGTCTTGGGTTGCCCCACAGGCATGGCTTGGTTTCATTGAGTTAGACAAGGCTGTGATCCTAGTGTGATTAGATTGACTAGATTTCTGTGAGTATGGTTTCAGTGTGTCTGCCCTCTGATGCCCTCTTACAACACCTACCATCTTACTTGGGTTTCTATTACCTTGGACGTGGGGGTATCTCTTCACGGCTGCTCCAGCAAAGCACAGCCCTGCTCCTTACCTTGGATGAGGGGTATCTCCTTACCGCCGCCATTCCTGACCTTCAACGTGGGATAGCTCCTCTAGGCCCTCCGCTCCTCCGGTTGCTCCTCCCGGCCGCCACACCTGGCCTCAGGCGTGGGTGGCTCCTCCGAGCTGCCGCCCCTGGCCTCGGCTCGGGCTCGGGGTGGCTTCTCAGGGTCACCGCCCCTGACCTTGGATGCGGGGTGTCTCCTCCCAGCCGCCCTGACCTCAGACATGGGGTGTCTCCTCTCGGCCGCCACTGACCTCGGAGGTGGGGTGTCTCCTCCCCGCTGCTGCCCCTGACCTCGGACACAGGGTAGCTTCTCTTGGCCGTTCCTGCGCCGTCGCAGCCTGGCACTCTAGGCTGCTGCCCTGACCTCGGACGTGGGGTAGCTCCTCTTGGCCGCGCGTGAGCGGGCTCTCGCAGGGTGAAATTAACTCAGATGACTATTATCTCTACAACTGCGGAGAGGAGTCCCTCAGAAGAAATGGAGTCGCCATCATGGTCAACAAAAGAGTCTGAAATGCAGTATTTGGATGCAATCTTTAAAAAAAACAGAATGATCTCTGGTCGTCTGCAAGGCAAATCATTCAATATCACAGTTATCCAAGTCTATGCCCCAACCAGTAATGCTGAAGAAGCTGACGTTGAAAGGTTTTATGAAGACCTACAAGACCTTTTAGAACTAACACCCAAAAAAGATGTCCTTTTCATTATAGGGGACTGGAATGCAAAAGTAGGAAGTTAAGAAACACCTGGAGTAACAGGCAAATTTGGCCTTAGAATGCAGAATGAAGCAGGGCAAAGACTAATAGAGTTCTGCCAAGAAAATGCACAGGTCATAGCAAACACCCACTTCCAACAACACAAGAGAAGACTCTACACATGGACATCACCAGATGGTCAACACCGAAATCACATTGATTATATTCTTTGCAGCCAAAGATGGAGAAGCTCTATACAGTCAACAAAAACAAGAACAGGAGCTGACTGTGGCTCAGATCATGAACTCTTTATTACCAAATTCAGACTCAAATTGAAGAAAGTAGGGAAAACCGCTAGACCATTCAGGTATGAGGTAAATCAAATCCCTTATGATTATACAGTGGAAGTGAGAAATAGATTTAAGGGCCTAGATCTGATAGAGTGCCTGATGAACTATGGAATGAAGTTCGTGACATTGTGCAGGAGACAGGGATCAAGACCATCCTCACGGAAAAGAAAAGCAAAAAAGCAAAATGGCTGTCTGGGGAGGCCTTACACATAGCTGTGAAGAGAAGAGAGGTGAAAAGCAAAGGAGAAAGGGAAAGATATAGGCATCTGAATGCATAGTTCCAAAGAATAGCAAGAAGAGATAAAGCCTTCTTCAGTGATCAATGCAAAGAAATAGAGGAAAAAAACATAATGGGAAAGACTAGAGATCTCTTCAAGAAAATTAGAGATACCAAGGGAACATTTCATGCAAAGATGGGCTTGATAAAGGACAGAAATGGTATGGACCTAACAGAAGCAGAAGATATTAAGAAGAGGCGGCAAGAATACACAGAAGAACTGTAAAAGAGATCTTCACAACCCAGATAGTCATGATGATGTGATCACTAATCTAGAACCAGACATCTTGGAATGTGAAGTCAAGTGGGCCTTAGAAAGCATCACTATGAACAAAGCTAGTAGAGGTGATGGAATTCCAGTTGAGCTGTTTCAAATCCTGAAAGATGATGCTGTGAAAGTGCTGCACTCAATATGCCAGCAAATTTGGAAAACTCAGCAGTGGCCACAGGACTGGAAAAGGTCAGTTTTCATTCCAATCCCAAAGAAAGGCAATGCCAAAGAATGTTCAAACTACCACACAATTGCACTCATCACACACGCTAGTAAAATAATGCTCAAAATTCTCCAAGCCAGGCTTCAGCAATACATGAACTGAGAACTCCCTAATGTTCAAGCTGGTTTTAGAAAAGGCAGAGGAACCAGAGATCAAATTGCCAACATCTGCTGGATCATGGAAAAAGCAAGAGAGTACCAGAAAAACATCTATTTCTGCTTTATTAACTACGCCAAAGCCTTTGACTGTGTGGATCACAATAAACTGTGGAAAATTCTGAAAGAGATGGGAATACCAGACCACCTGACCTGCCTCTTGAGAAATCTGTATGCAGGTCAGGAAGCAACAGTTACAACTGGACATGGAATAACAGACTGGTTCCAAATAGGAAAAGAAGTACGTCAAGGCTCTATATTGTCACCCTGCTTATTAACTTCTATGCAGAGTACATCATGAGAAAGGCTGGACTGGAAGAAACACAAGCTGGAATTAAGACTGCCGGGAGAAATATCAATAACCTCAGATATGCAGATGACACCACCCTTATGCCAGAAAGTGAAGAGGAGCTAAAAAGCCTCTTGATGAAAGTGAAAGAGGAGAGCGAAAAAGTTGGTCTAAAGCTCAACATTCAGAAAATGAAGATCATGGCATCCGGTCCCATCACTTCATGGGAAATAGATAGGGAAATAGTGGAAACAGTGTCAGACTTTTTTTGGGGGGGGCTCCAAAATCACTGCAGATGGTGATGCAGCCATGAAATTAAAAGATGCTTACTCCTTGGAAGAAAAGTTATGACCAACCTATATAACATATTCAAAAGCAGAGACATTACTTTGCTGACTAAGGTCCGTCTAGTCAAGGCTATGGTTTTTCCTGTGGTCATGTATGGGTGTGAGAGTTGGACTGTGAAGAAGGCTGAGCACCGAAGAATTGATGCTTTTGAAGTGTGGTGTTGGAGAAGACTCTTGAGAGTCCCTTGGACTGCAAGGAGATCCAACCAGTCCATTCTGAAGGAGATCAGCCCTGGGATTTCTTTTGAAGGAATGATGCTACAGCTGAAACTCCAGTACTTTGGCCACCTGATGCAAAGTGTTCACTCATTGGAAAAAACTCTGATGCTGGGAGGATTGGGGGCAGGAGGAGAAGGGGATGACTGAGGATGAGATGGCTGCATGACATCACAGACTCAATGGACGTGAGTCTGAGTGAACTCCAGGAGATGGTGATGAACAGGGAGGCCTGGCGTGCTGCGATTCATGGGGTCGCAAAGAGTCAAACACGACTGAGCGACTGAACTGAACTGAGACTAGTTAGACCTAATAGATATCTATAGGACATTTCACCCAAAAACTGTGAATTTCACCATTCTCAAGTGCACATGGAACCTTCTCAAGGACAGATCACATCCTGGGCCATAAATCCAGCCTTGGTAAATTCAAGAAAGTTGAAATCAATCCAAGCATCTTTTCTGACCACAGTGCAGTAAGATCAGATCTCAAGTACAGGTGAAAAATTATTTAAAAATTCCAACATATGGAGGCTGAACAACACACTGCTGAATAACCAAGAAATCACAGAAGAAATCAAAAAAGAAATCAAAATATACATAGAAACAAATGAAAACACAACAATGCAAAACCTGTGGGACATTGTAAAAGCACTGCTAAGGGGAAGGTTCATAGCAATACATGCATACCTCAAGAAACAAGAAGAAAGTCAAATAAATAACCTAACTGTACACTTAAAGCAACTAGAAAAGGAAGAAATGAAGAACCCCAGGGTTAAGAGAAGGAAAGAAATCTTAAAAATTAGGGCAGAAACAAATTCAAAACAAACAAACAAAAGGGACCATAGGAAAAATCAACAAAGACAACAGCTGGTTCTTTGAGAAGATAAATAAAATTGACAGATCATTAGCCAGACTCATCAAGAAACAAAGGGAGAAAAATCAAATCAACAAAATTAGAAATGAAAATGGCAAGATCACAATAGAAAACATGGACACACAAAGGATCATAAGAGACTAGTATCAGCAATTATATGCCAATAAAATGGACAATGTGGAAGAAATGGACAAATTCTTAGAAAAGTACAACTTTCCAAAACTGAACCAGGAAGAAATAGGAAATCTTAATAGACCCATCACAAGCATGGAAATTTAAACTGTAATCAGAAATCTTCCAGCAAACAAAAGGCCAGGTCCAGATGGCTTCACAGCTGAATTCTACCAAAAATTTTGAGAAGAGCTAACACCTATCCTACTCAAACTCTTCCAGAAAATTGCAGAGGAAGGTAAACTTCCAAACTCATTCTGTGAGGTCACCATCACCCTAATACCAAAACCTGACAAAGATGCTACAAAAAAAGAAAACTACAGGCCAATATCACTGATGAACATAGATGCAAAAATCATTAACAAAATACTAGCAATCAGAATCCAACAACACATTAAAAAGATCATACATCATGACCAAGTGGGCTTTATCCCAGGGATGACAATATCTGCAAATCAATCAATGTAATTCATCAGATTAACAAACTGAAAAATAAAAGCCATATGATTATCTCAATAGATGCAGAGAAAGCCTTTGACAAAATTCAACATCCATTTATGAAAAAAAAAAAAACCCAGAAAGCAGGAATAGAAGGAACATACATCAACATAAGAAAAGCCATATATGGCAAACCCACAGCAAACAGTATCCTCAATGGTGAAAAATTGAAAGCATTTCCTCTAAAGTTAGGAACAAGACAAGGGTGGCCACACTCACCACTACCATTCAACATAGTTTTGGAAGTTTTGGCCACAGCAATCAAAGCAGAAAAATAAAATAAAAGGAATCCAAATTGGAAAAGAAGAAAAAAAACTCTCACTGTTTGCAGATGACATGCTCCTCTACATAGAAAACCCTAAAGACACCATCAGAAAATTACTAGAGCTAATCAATGATTATAGTAAAGTTGCAGGATATAAAATCAACACACAGAAATCCCTTGCATTCCTATACAATAATAATGAGAAAATAGAAAGAGAAATTAAGGAAACAATTCCATTCACCATTGCAATGAAGAGAATAAAATATTTAGGAATATATCTACCTAAAGAAACAAAAGACCTATATATAGAAAACTATAAAACACTGGTGAAAAAAATCACAGCAGGATCCTCTATGACCCACCTCCCAGATTATTGGATATAAAAGCAAAAATAAACAAACAGGACCTAATTAAAATTAAAAGCTTCTGCACAACAAAGGAAACTACAAGCAAGGTGAAAAGACAGGCTTCAGAATGGGAGGAATAATAGCAAATGAAGCAACTAACAAAGAATTAATCTCAAAAATATACAAGCAACCCCTGTAGCTCAATTCCAGAAAAATAAATGACCCAAAACAAAAAATGGGCCAAAGAACTAAATAGACATTTCTCCAAAGAAGACATACAGATGGCTAACAAACACATGAAAAGATGCTCAACATTACTCATTATCAGAGAAATGCAAATCAAAACCACAGTGAAGTACCATTTCACGCCAGTCAGAATGGCTGCGATCCAAAAGTCTACAAGCAGTAAATGCTGGAGAGGGTGTGGAGAAAAGGGAACCCTCTTAAACTGTTGGTGGGAATGCAAACTAGTACAGCCACTATGGAGAACAGTGTGGAGATTCCTTTAATAATTGGAAATAGAACTGCCATACAACCCAACAATCTCACTGCTGGGCAGACACACCAAGGAAACCAGAACTGAAAGAGACATGTGTACCTCAATGTTCATCCCAGCACTCTTTATAATAGCCAGGACATGGAAGCAACCTAGATGTCCATCAGCCAACGAATGGATAAGAAAGCAGTGGTACATATACACAATGGAGTATTACTCAGCCATTAAAAAGAATACATTTGAATCAGTTCTAATGAGGTGGACCAAACTGGAGCCGATTATACAGAGTGAAGTAAGCTGAAAGAAAAACACCAATACACTATACTAATGCATATATATGGAATTTAGAAAGATGGTAACAATTGCCCTGTATGCAAGACAGTAAGAGACACAGATGTATAGAACAGTCTTCTGGACTCTGTGGGAGAGGGTGAGGGTGGGATGATTTGGGAAAATGGCATTGAAACATGTATATTATCATATGTGAAATAAATCGCAAGTCCAGGTTCGATACATGATACAGGATGCTCAGGGCTGGTGCACTGGGATGACCCAGAGGGATGGTATGGGGAGGGAAGTGGGTAGAGGATTCAGAATGGGGAACACGTGTATACCTGTGGTGGATTCATGTCAATGTATGGCAAAAACAATACAATATTGTAAAGAAATTCAGTTCAGTTCAGTTGCTCAGTCGTGTCTGACTCTTTGCGACCCCATGAATCCCAGCACGCCAGGCCTCCCTGTCCATCACCAACTCCCGGAGTTCACTCAGACTCACGTCCATTGAGTCAGTGATGCCATCCAGCCATCTCATCCTCTGTTGTCCCCTCCTCCTCCTGCCCCCAATCCCTCCCGGCATCAGTCTTTTCTAATGAATCAACTCTTCTCATGAGGTGGCCAAAGTACTGGAGTTTCAGCCTCAGCATCATTCCTTCCAAAAACACCCAGGGCTAATCTCCTTTAGAATGGACTGGCTGGATCTCCTTGCAGTCCAAGGGACTCTCAAGAGTCTTCTCCAACACCACAGCTCAAATGCATCAATTCTTTGCCGCTCACCTTTCTTCACAGTCCAACTCTCGCATCCATACATGACCACTGGAAAAAATCATAGCCTTGACTAGACGGACATTTGTTGCCAAAGTAATGTCCCTGCTTTTCAATATGCTATCTAGGTTGGTCGTAAATTTTCTTCCAAGGAGCAAGTGTCTTTTAATTTCATGGCTGCAATCACCATTTGCAGTGATTTTGGAGCCCCCAAAATTAAAGTCTGACTCTCTTTCCACTGTTTCCCCATCTATTTCCCGTGAAGTGATGGGAACAGATGCCATGATGTTAATTGTCTGAATGTTGAGCTTTAGGCCAACTTTTTAGCCTCCAATCAAAATAAATATATTTATGTTAAAAAAACAGGTACCAAGAAATAAATTGTATATATTTTTATACAGCCATTTGCAGTAGCAACAAAAATATAAGGGATATAGGAATAAAATTTTAAAACAATTGAAAGAAATTTAAAACCTGAATAAATCAAAAGATAAACCATGAAAATAAAAGAATGTTCAAACTACAGTACAGTTGTGCTCATTTCACATGCTAGTAAGGTTATACTCAAAATTCTTCAAGTTAGGCTTCAGCAGTAGGTGAAGGAAGAACTTCAGGATGTATAAGTTGGGTTTAGAAAAGGTGGAGGTGTCAGAGATCAAATTGCCAACATTCCATGGATCATAGAGAAAGCAAGGGAATTTTTTAAAAAAATCTGCTTTATTGACTATGCTAAAGCCTTTGACTGTATGGATAACAAAAAATTGTGGAAAATTCTTAAAGAGATGGGAATACCAGACCACTTTTCCTCCTAAGAATCTTATATGCATATCAAGAAGCAACACTTAGAACCAGACATGGAAAAATTGGTTCTAAATCAGAAAAGGAGTATGTCAAGCTATATATTGTCACCTTGCTTATTTAACTTATATGAAGTCAGTTCAGTTCAGTTCATTCAGTCATGTCTGACTCTTTGTGACCCCATGGACTGCAGTACACCAGGCTTCCCTGTCTACCACCAATTCCCAGAGTTTACTGAAACTAATGTCCATTGAGTTGGTTATGCCATCCAACCATCTCATCCTCTGTCGTCCTTTTCTCCTTCTGCCTTCAAACTTTCCCAGCACCAAGGTCTTTTCAAATGAGTCAGTTCTTCACATCAGGTGGCCAAAGTACTGGAGTTTTAGCTTCAGCATCAATCCTTCCAATGATTATTCAGGATTGATTTATTTTAGGATGGACTGATTGGATATCCTTGCAGTCCAAGGGACTCCCCAGAGTTTTCTCCAACACGACAGTTCAAAAGCATCAATTCTTCGGGACTCAGCTATCTTTATAGTCCAACTCTCACCCATACATGATATTGGAAAAACTATAGCTTTGACTAAACGGACCTTTGTTGCCAAAGTAATGTTTCTGCTTTTTTAATATGCTGTCTAGGTCGGTCATAACTTTCCTTCCAAGGAGTAAGCATCTTTTAATTTCTGGCTGCAGTCACCATCTGCAGTGATTTGGGAGCCCCCAAAAAATGAAGTCAGCCACTGTTTCCGCTGTTTCCCCATCTATTTCCCATGAAGTGATGGGACCATATGCCATGATCTTCATTTTCTGAATGTTGAGCTTTAAGACAACTTTTTCACTCTCCTCTTTCACTTTCATCAAGAGGCTCTTTAGTTCTTCTTTACTTTCTGCCATAAGGGTGGTGTCATCTGCATGTCAAAGGTTATTGATGTTTCTCCCAGCAATCTTGATTCCAGCTTGTGCTTCCTCCATCCCAGCATTTCTCATGATGTACTCTGCATATAAGTTAAATAAGCAGGGTGACAGTATACAGCCTTGATGTACTTCTTTTCCTACTTGGAACCAGTCTGTTGTTCCATGTCCAGTTCTAACTGTTGCTTCCTGACCTGCATATAGGTTTCTCAAGAGGCAGGTCAGGTGGTCTGGTGTTCACATCTCTTTCAGAATTTTCCGCAGTTTATTGTGATCCACACAGTCAAAGGCTTTGGCAAAGTCAATAAAGCAGAAGTAGATGTTTTTCTGGAACTCTTTCTTTTTTGATGATCCAGCAGATGTTGGCAATTTGATCTCTGATTCCTCTGCTTTTTCTAAAACCAGCTTGAACATCTGGAAGTTCATGGTTCATGTATTGTTGAAGCCTGACTTGGAGAATTTTGAGCATTACTTTACTAGCATGTGAGATGAGTACAATTGTGTGGCAGTTTGAGTATTCTTTGGCATTGCCTTTCTTTGGGACTGGAATGAAAACTGACTTTTCCAGTCCTGTGGCCACTGCTGTGTTTTCCAAATTGGCTGGCCATATTGAGTGCAGCACTTTCACAGCACCATCTTTTAGGATTTGAAATAGCTCAACTGGAATTCCATCACCCCCACTAGCTTTGTTTATGGTGATGCTTCCTAAGGACCACTGGACTTTGCATCCCAGGGTTTCTGGCTCTAGGTGAGTGATCACACCGTGATTATCTGGGTCATGAAGATCTTTTTTTGTACAGTTCTCTGTATAGTCTTGCCACTTCTTAATATCTTCTGCTTCTGTTAGGTCCTTACCATTTCTGTCCTTTATTGAGCCTATCTTTGCATGAAATATCCCCTTGGTATCTCTAATTTTCTTGAAGAGATCTCTAGTCTTTCCCATTCTATTGTTTTCCTCTATTTCTTTGCATTGATCACTGAGGAAGGCTTACTTATCTCTTCATGATATTCTTTGGAAATCTGCATTCAAATGGGTATATCTTTCCTTTTCTCCTTTGCTTTTGGCTTCTCTTCTTTTCACAGGTATTTGCAAGGCCTCCTCAGACAGCCGTTTTGCTTTTTTGCATTTCTTTTTTTTTTGGGGGGGGGGGGGTGGACGGTCTTGATCCCTGTCTCCTGTACAGTGTCACAAACCTCCATCCATAGTTCATGAGGCACTCTGTCTATCAGATCTAGTCCCTTAAATCCATTTCTCACTTCCACTGCATAATTGTAAGGGATTTGATTTAGCTCATATCTGAATAGTCTAGTGGTTTTCCCTATTTTTTTCAATTTAAGTCTGAATTTGGCAATAAGGAGTTCATGATCTGAGCCACAGTCAGCTCCCAGTCTTGTTTTTGCTGGCTGTATAGAGCCTCTCCATCTTTGGCTGCAAAGAATATAATCAATCTGATTCCAGTGTTGACCCTCTGATGATGTCCATGTGTAGAGTCTTCTCTTGTGTTGCTGAAGAGGGTGTTTACTATGACCAGTGCGTTCTCTTGGCAAAACTCTATGCAGAGTACATCATGCCAAATGATGGGCTAGATGAAACACAAGCTGGAATCAAGATTGCCAGAAGAAATAGCAATCAACAGCTTCAGATACTCAGATGATACCACTTTAATGGAATAAAGTGAAGGGGAACTAAAAAGCCTCTTGATAAGCGTGAAAGAGGAGAGTGAAAAAGCTGGCTTAAAACTCAACATTCAAAAAGCTAAAATCATAGCATCTGGCCCCATCACTTCATGGTAAATAGAAGGAGAAAAAGTGGAAGCAGTGACCGATTTTATTTTCTTGGGCTCCAAAATCACTGCAGATGGTGACTGCAGCCATGAAAAGACATGTGCTCCTTGGAAGAAAAGCTGTGACAAACCTAGACTTTGTATTAAAAAGCAGAGACATTACTTTGCCAACAAAGGTCCATTTAGGTAAAGCTATGGTGTTTCCAGTAGTCATGTACATGTGTGAGAGTTGGACCACAAAGAAGGCTGAGCACCAAAGGATGGGTGCTTTCAAACTCTTGAGTCCCTTCGACTTCAAAGAGATCAAACTAGTGAATCTAGATGAAATTAACCCCCAATATTCACTGGAAAGACTGATGCTGAAGTTGAAGCTTCAGTACTTTGGCCACCTGATGCAAAGAGTCGACCACTGGAAAGACTCTGATGCTGGGAAAGATTGGAGGCAAAAGGAGAAGAGGAGTGCAGAGAATGAGATGGTTGGATGGTATATCCAACTCAATGGATATGAATTTTAACAAAATCTGGGAGATAAGTGAAGGACAGGGAAGCCTGCCGTACTACAGTCCATGGGGTTGCATAAAGTCAGACACAGCTTAGCAACTGAACAACAACAGCAACAACAGTGTATACTTTTAAAACCTATATGCATAGGTAAAAATTCAGATTAAAATGATATAAACCTGTGATAATAATTGTTTAGAATGATGATAGATGATTCTGTTACTCCTTTATTGTTTATTTTCATTTTCTTTTTTCTGTTTTGCCTTCACCATGTATTGCTTTTGTAATAAGAATATAGAAACAAATATATTTTTAAAGTACCTGAATATAAACAAGACCATTTCTTAGAAAACATATAAAACTATATTTAATAATCTTACATTTCTATAAGAATTTGCATGTAATACTTGTCCATACAGTACTGTCTGAAGCCTTTGTGATATATCTATTATTCATCCCAATTAAGGATGAAGAAACTAAGTTACTTCAACAAAATCATCCCACTGATAAACGATAAGTGTTAGTTGCTTCAGTCGTCTCTGACTTTTTGCAGCCCCATGGATTATAGCCCACCAGGTTCCTCTGTCCATGGAATTCTCCAGACAAGGATACTGGAGTGAGTAGCTGTTCCTTTCTCCAGGGGATTTTCCCTACCCAGGGATCAAACCCAGGTCTCCTACATTGCAGGCAGATTCTTTACCATCTGAGCCACCAGGGGAGGTTCTGTCTTAAATGCAGTTCTTCTGAGTTTAAGGCCATGGCCTTTTCCAGCTGCACTGAGAGCTGCCTCCCACTTAATCCCTGCATGGCTGTAAAAGAAGCCAACCAAGTATTAAAATATAGTAACTTCAGCATTTCTGCTCCAGAGGCTTGTAGGAGCAACCCAGTATATCATTATTTTTCATTTAATCAAGTTTTTTTAATGACAAATTTTGACTGCAAACTCTTTCCATAGTGAAGAGTTCAAATTAAAATGTCACTTTTGATTCAGTGAAGATGCTTTACTTTCAAAATATTTAAGGAAAATATTTTCATTAAAACCAGGATGATTGGATGTTATGGGATATAAATATCATAACAAGTTCCACCATTTAGTAAAAAGATTTCAGGCCTCATTAGACAAATCCTGAAACTTTGCAACAAAGGAAAAAATTCATCTCATTAAAAATATACACATGCATGTATAATATATTTACCTAAATATTTAAAACATATGCAATAAGTTCAAGATCCAGATACTTTAGTTTGTCAGTGTCTATGACAAACAATCCAATCTGCTGACAAGCAGTCTCCAACAATTATTAAAAATGACAGCATCTATTAGACTTCTGTGCACTAGTAGCTGTCTCACTGATGAATTGCTACGCATACTGCTAAGTCTCATTTCTTTCCATATATACATATTAACTCCTCTGTAGTTCTTTTTTTAAATAGACAGATGTAGACTTTTGAGGTTCATTTTAGTCTAAATTGACACTCTTCAGACAAAACAAAAATCTCTCATTATTAAAAAAAAAAAACCACCACAATTTTTAATACCCTCAGCATCCTACACCAAAATGGTGGATCATATCACAAATAATTTCATTAGAGTCAGGCCTTATGGGCAGTTTTCATTTGAATTTAAAACTTCACCCATAACTGGGTAGAGATCTATTCAACCACGCTGCAAAGATCACCACTGTCTTAAGAGGAGAGGCTTTTGCATAAATTCCATTTCACCTCCTTTTCTTTCTCTCTTCCAGGATCTAGAATGATCCCACCCAATCTTTTTCTCTCTCAGCAGCATCACCATTTGCCTTCACATTTCTCTGCAATGTTCAATAAGGATAAGGAAAGGGCTTCTTCAGTTCTTCCTACTCTGAGGATTTCTAAGTACTCTTCTGCAACCCATGGAAATGAAATCAAAGCAGAAGCTGTAGTTCATTCTGCTGTCCTAGCATTGCACTACCTACCCTGTTCTCTCCCACTTGTCCTGTTAGCCTTCATCTTTATTTTTCTCTCTTACCACTAAGTCTCCTTGAGATTTCTCCAACATGATAAAGGATGTCTCCCAACAAGGTCTTTCTCATTGGAAGGGTGATAATCCACACTCTGGATTATCACAATCTCTGCTGCTTGCTTTGTTTTACTATGCAGACCACAGCAAGACCCTTCCTTAGAAATGCACATGGCTTATTAAGGGTTTTATAATACAAGGCTTAAAAGTGGTATCTTTGCATGTATAAAGTCATTCAAAAAGCACAATAAAACTATTTTAACTGATTTGATCCCATTGCCAAAATACTTAAAAACAAGTCATCTACTAAATTTAACCAGAATGCTTTGAAAGTGAAATTGAAAGTCTCTCAGCCGTGTCTCTTTGTGATCCCATGAACTGTACAGTCCATGGAATTCTCCAGGCCAGAATACTGGAGTGGGTAGCGTTTCCCTTCTCCAGGGGATCTTCCTAACCCAGGGATCGAACCCAGGTCTCCCCCATTGTGGGCGGATTCTTTACCAGCTGAGTCACAAGGGAAGCTTTAACCATTGTATTTAGACATGGCAAATCATGATTGGACAGATCCTCTAGAAACTGAAGCAAAGAGGGTTTGGTAAGGTTGAATTCCAGAAGGGTTCTCTTAGTCAATCCAAAATTCAAGTAATAATTATAGAGAACTTAGATTCCAGTACTATTTGAAATTCACCAAATATTCCACCAGAAATATAAGACAAGTTAAAGGAGAATTCAGGAGAAGCATACATAAAGAATTTAGAGAACAAAAACACAAAACAGTGTATAATTAAAAGGCAATCACCAAGGTAAAAGCAGAGATACTAAAGAAATTTTTATAAGTGAAATACTAGACAAGGATGGTTTGGAATATGAGGATATGGAACTCAAAATGAACCATGTGGATTAAAAAAAAAAAGTTTCAGGAAAGGGCATGAGAAAGGACACAAAGTTGAAACTAATAACCATGTAAGGGACTAGAACTAAACATTATAAAAAGTAGATGACTTTCTCGTGTATCTGTTTCAAACAGTCTCACATGGGAAACTCAAAGTAGTCATAAATCTTCCCTTCCAAGAGCTAAAGTCTAACTCTTCACCGCCTGGATCAGAGTTGTCACTATGGCTTCCTCTGGCCAGCAGAACCTTAGCAACCATGCCACAGCAGAGAAATGAGGGAGAAACACTTGCATCTTGGAGCTTGCCTTTTATTATACTGGTATCCTAAGACCATCATGGATGAAAAAGAACCCAAGCTAGCCTCCTGTAGGATGAAAGATGAAAAGACCCCAAGAAGTGAGGTGACACAGATAACAATCAGACATCTCCAGGCAAAAGCCTGCCAACTGCCAAGGATATAGTGAGGCCAAGCAGCCTGCCAGCTCACCACGGACACATGAGTAAGTAAGATCAGTGCGGCCAGCCCAGTGCACCTTGCCAATCCATGGAATTCACACACACACTCTCTTGCGTGTTTGTGTCTTCCTTCAAAATTACTATCTTCCAATTAATCACCTCTAAACTGCTGAACCAGCTTTCAGCTTTTCTGTCCAAGCTACCTTAATCACTGCTGTCAGATTAACTTTTCAAAAGAGCTCATTTTTGCTCCTCTCTTCTGATCCCAGGTTTCTAATAAGCATTCATTCGTTCAATACATTTATTGATCACCTGCTAGGTCCTGGCCACTAATCTAGATGTAGGAAATACAGTTTTTAAAACATTGTACAAAATCTCTGTTCCACAAGATTAACATTTCAGCTCATCAGTTTCTATAGTAAAGGATCTCCAGTTACTCTACATAAGATCACTGGGGGAGATTAATAATGATCTACTGAACATAAACAACAGAATGACAAACCACACATTGTTTAAATGGTTATCCATAAGGGGAAGAAGTATATAGGCTGGTGTAGTTTTGTTGTTGTTGTTTAGCTGCTAAGTCATGCCCGAATCTTTTGTGACCCCATGGGCTATAGCCTGCAAGGCTCCTATGTCCATGGGATTTTCCAGGCAAGAGTACTACAGTGGACTGGTGGGACAGGCTAAATTACTTTGACAGTAACTTGATTTGTAAATTTAACATGGGAAACATGTAAATATCCTACACAATTATAAAAGAAAATTAAACTTATAAATTAGCCTCTTTAAATGAAAATAAAATGAGCTTTAATAGAAAACCAATTGCTGGTGCAATCAAATAGATAAACTGACTGTGGGCTTCCCGGTAGCTCAGTGGTAAAAAATCTGCCTGCAATGCAAGAGACACAGGAGACACGGGTTCGATCCCTAGGTCAGGAAGATCCCCCGGAGGAGGAAATGGCAACCCACTCCAGTATTCTTGTCGGGAGAATCCCATGGACAGATGAACCTGGCGGGCTACAGTCCATGGGGTCACAAAGAGTTGGACAGGACTGAAGTGACTGAGCATGCATGCAAACTGACTGTAACCCCTAGTGGCATGAAAGTGAAAGTGAAGTCACTCAGTCGTGTCCGACTCTTCGATCCCATGAACTGTAACCTATCAGGCTCCTCTGTCCATGGGATTTTCCAGGCAATAGTACTGGAGTGGATTGCCATTTCCTTCTCCAGCAGATCTTCCCGACCCAGGGATCGAACCCAGGTCTCCCACATTGTAGACAGATGCTTTACTGTCTGAGCCACCAGAGAAGTAAAAAGATAACAAAGGTTCCACTAATAATATTATTAGAAAAGATGTGTTTGTTGTTAATCTGAAACTTTTGTGTGATCACTACAAGCCAAAGCAAATGGCTTATTATAAAATATTCTTCTAACATTCCTCATATCATTGAAAACTGGGATTCGGAAGAGACTTAGGGAAAAAACATACTGACATAAAACAAACCCTGTGGTACTGAGTTTGAACGGAATGTATCTATAGATCTTTGAGGTGAGAGTATCTTAGAAAATAAAATCTTCTCTGGCATTTTCCATTTAAAAGGCTTAGAAGTATAGCCTAATAGCAGTGCAAACCACTAGTATCCAGCATGTAATCTTAAAATATGGTTTCCCAATGAAAGATATCAAAGCTCGACCTCAGGTTTGGGACAGGAAGTGTCCTAGATGATCCTGATACATTCTGTCATACTAGAAAGTAAATAATGTTTTAAATACTGTTAAGGTCATGTCAGAAGAACTCTGGAGCCAAACTGAAGAAGTTTGTGAAGAAGTCCCCACCAGGCAAAGAAAGAATTGAGTATCAGTAACAGTAACATTGCAATGGACTGGAATATGCCAAGCATGTTTAAATTCACAGTAATACTAAATAAACTAACTAAATAATTGAATTTACTGTACAATGCTAATGAACAAATTCATTATTTTTCAAACTGGTAAATAAGGAAAAGAATCATGCATCCTGCTTTTCCTGTCTAGACTGTACCACTTTTTAAGCAACTAGCAGATGAAAGAAAATGTCTCTTTATAGAAGCATTTCAACAAGTTAATGAGAGATGATAGAATATCATCATTTTGAAATTTCTGTTAAATTAATGGATCAAGGCATTGCTCATCAGTGGTTGCTAACATATTAATAAGAGAAGCAAACAGATATTAAGCGGTCATAATGAAAGAACACATCATTACTTAGATATTGGTCTTGAAAAAAAAACTGGAACAGAAATCTTTTAAAACCTCTGGATCCAACTATAAATAACGAGAAAATATACTAAATATGTTTCATATGCTAGTATGCAGAAACGGTATGGACCTAACAGAAGCAGACGATATGAAGAAGAGGTGGCAAGAGTACACAGAAGAACTATACAAAAAAGATCTTCATGACCCAGATCCAGGGTGGTGTGATCACTCACCTAGAGCCAGATATCTTGGAATGTGAAGTCAAGTGGGCCTTAGGAAGCATCACTACGAACAAAGCTGGTGGAGGTGATGGAATTCCAGCTGAGCTATTTCAAATTCTAAACGATGATGCTGTGAAAGTGCTGCACTCAATATGCCAGCAAATTTGGGAAACTCAGCAGTGGCCACAGGACTGGAAAAGGTCAGTTTTCATTCCAAGCCCAAAGAAAGGCAATGCCAAAGAATGTAATTTGAATTACTGCACGACTGCACTCATCTCACACATTAGCAAAGTGATGCTCAAAAATCTCCAAGTCAGGCTTCAATAGTATGTGAACCAAGAACTCCCAGATGGTCAAGCTGGATTTAGAAAAGGCAGAGCAACCAGAGATCAAATTGCTGACATCTGCTGAATCATAGAGAAAGTAAGAAAATTCCTGAAAAACATCTACTTCTGCTTCATTGACTATGCCAAAACATTTGACTGTGTGGATCACAAAAAACTATGGGAAATTCTTAAAGAGATGTGAATATCAGATCACCTGACCTGCCTCCTGAGAAATCTGTATGTAGGTCAATAAGCAACAGTTAGAACCAGACATGGAACAATGGATTGGTTCCAAATTGGGAAAGGAGTAAGTCAAGGCTATATATTGTCACCCTGTTTATTTAACTTACATGCAAAGGACATCATGCATAATGCCAGAATGGATGAAGCAGAAGCTGGAATCAAGACGGCTGGGAGAAATATCAATAACCTCAGATGTGCAGATGACACTACCCTTATAGCAGAAAGTGAAGAAGAACTAAAAGAGCCTCTTGATGAAGGTGAAAGAGGAGAGTGAAAAAGCTAGCTTAAAACTCAACATTCAAAAAACAAAGTTCATGGCATCCAGTCCCATGACTTCATGGAAAATAGATAGAGAAACAATGGAAACAGTGAGAGACTTTATCTTCTTGGGCTCCAAAATCACTGCAGATGGTGACTGCAGCCATAAAATTAAAAGACGCTTGCTCCTTGGAAGAAAAGCTATGACAAACCTAGACAGCATATTAAAATCAGAGACATTAATTTGCAAACAAAGGTCCTTATAGTCCAAGCTCTGGTTTTTCCAGTAGTCATATATGGATGCGAGAGTTGGACCATAAAGAAAGTTGGGTGCCAAAGAACTGATGCTTTTGAATTGTGGTGATGGAGAAGACTCTTGAGAGTAACTTGGACTGCAAGAGGATCAAACCAGTCGATCCTAAAGGAAATATGTCCTAAATGGTCAATGGAAGGACTAATGCTGAAGCTACAGCTCCAATACTTTGGCCACTTGATGTGAAAAACTGACTCATTAGAAAAGACATTTATGCTGGGAAAGAAAAGATTGAAGGCAGGAGGAGATGGGGACGACAGAGGATGAGATGGTTGGATGGCATCACTGACTCCATCACCGACTCTATGGATATGAATTTGAGCAAACTCTGGGAGTTGGTGATGGACAGGGAAGCCTGGCATGTTGTAGTCCATGGGGTTGCAGAGTCAGACATGACTAAGTGACTGAACTGATGCTAAATGATACCATAGGAAAGAAACCGGCAAAATGCAGAGTAAAGAAAATTTTGAAGAACAATCTAGTTTTTTGAACAGAGAGAGAGAAATAAAGAGGGGATATTATATATTTAAAGAGATATCCCAGCCCACATTATTGTGTTGTTGTTGTTCAGTCACTAAGTCATTTCTGACTCTTGGAGACCCAGAGCAGCATACCATGCTTCCCTGTCCTTCACAATCTCCCAGCATTTGCTCAGAGTCATGTCCATTGAGTCAGTGATGCTATCTAATCATCAAAATTCTAATTCAAACAATCTGTAGAAAACTGTACACAAACATTCACACTGATGAAACAGTAACCAATTGAAACACAACTGGCTATTTCATGATATTATGAAAGTATGGTATCATTGTATGTCCTTATTTAGCAATACAAACTGAAATGTTGCAGCTTCCCTGGAAGCTCAGCAGTAAAGAATCTGCCTGCTAATGCAGGAAACACAGGAGATGTGGGTTTGATCTCGGGAAGATCTGCTGGAGGAGGGCATGGGAGCCCACTCCAATATTCTTGCCTGGAGAATCCCATGGACAGAGGAACATAGGGTCACAAAGAGTCAGACATGACTGAAGTGACTGAGCACACACGCACTGAAATGTTATGGATGAAATTTTATAATGTCCAAGATCTGCCTCAAAACAATAGAGAAGATGGGGATCAGTAGGGGTACAAGTGAAATGAGACTGGGTGGAGGAGAGTTTACAACTGTAGAAGTTGGGTGATGGGGTGGGTGCAGAGGTGTTCACTGTCCTGCACTGCCTACTTTTATACATATGTAAATCTTCCTATAACAAAAAGCAAAATGCATATATGCATTGATACAAAGGCCCCAATCTCAGAAATTCAGATGTAATTGGCCCGAGGCTCAGGTAGGAGAGGGAGAGAGAGAAGGAAAAGAGGAAGCAGAAATAAAGAGGGAGGAGAAGAAGAAGCAGGAGGAAGAATAGAAGAGGAGGAAGAAAGAAAATTATAGAAAGAAGAAAGGAATGAAGACAGGGAGGAAGGGAAAGAGGAAGGAGGAGGGAACTCTCCCCGTGACCCTATTGCAGGAGCATCCTGGGCAAAGAGCTACTTGTCTACCCTTCAGTCATCCCTTTACTTTCAGTCACCCAGCCATGCCTGTTTCTCAGTGGTTCCATCAGAAATTACCAGCAAAGAACCTGCCTGCCAATGCAGGAGATAAGCAACATGGGTTCTATCCCTGCTGGCTCAGGAATATCCCCTTGAGGAAGGCATAGCAACCCACTCCAGTATCTGTACCTGGAGAATCCCATGGACAGAGGAGCCTGGCAGGTTACAGTCCATAATGTCACAAAGAGTTGGACATGACTGTAATGACTTAGCACACATGGATTAAATATGCTGATTCCTGAACCTCGTCTCAGGTTGGGGAGAGGCCTGGGAGCGAGGACATTTCATAAGCTCCACAGGTCACTGGCTGTCAACTTAGGGTGAACTCCATCTCTGTGCTCATCAGAGCAAGCCTTCTGCTGTTCCCTGCACACGTGGCTCTCAGGCTACTGGTTCTAAACCTTTGTTTGTTCTGCGCAGCCCAGCTTGAACATCTAGAAGTTCATGGATCACGTATTGTTGAAGTCTTGGTTTGGAGAATTTTGAGCATTACTTTACTAGCATGTGAAATGAGTGCAATTGTGTGGTAGTTTGAGAATTCTTTGGCATTACCTTTCTTTGGAATTGGAATGAAAACTGACCTTTTCCAGTCCTGTGGCCACTGCTGAGTTTTCTAAATTTGCTGGCATATTGAGTGCAGCACTTTCACAGCATCATCTTTCAGGACTTGAAATAGCTCAGCTGGAATTCTATCACCTCCACTAGCTTTGTATGTAGTAATGCTTCATAAGGCCCACTTGACTTCACATTCCAGGATGTCTGGCTCTAGGTGGTGAGCACACCATCATGATTATCTGGGTCATGAAGATCTTTTTTATACAGTTCTGTGTATTCTTACCACCTCTTCTTAATACCTTCTTAATACCTTCTGCTTCTGTTAGGTCCATACAATTTCTGTCCTTTATTGAGCCCATCTGTGCATGAAATGTTTCCTTGGTATTTCTAATTTTCTTGAAGAGGTCTCTAGTCTTTCCCATTCTATTGTTTTATTGCCTTCTCCTTATCTTCATCCAAGTCCTTCCTACTCTGAGAAGTGAAGTTGCTCACTTCACTTTGAGCACTCTTGTGACTCTTTGCAATCTCATTGACTACACCCTACCAGGCTCCTCCGTCTGTGGCATTTTCCAGGCAAGAGTATTTGAGTGGGTTGCCATTTTTTTCTCCAGGGCATCTTTCTGACCCAGAGATCAAACCCAGGTCTCCCATATTGCAGGCAGACACTTTACTCTCTGAGCCACCAGGGAAGACCCTACTCTATAACCCGTTTCAACCTAACCCTAACCCTATAAATCAGTTCAAAAATCACCCATCCATGAAGGCTAGTCCTTTCAGCTGAAGTGATTCCTTCCTCTTTTGAAGTCAATTCTTCCCCACTACACAGGTTTGCGTCAGTTTATATACCCCTACTCAATAATAAGCTGCTTTGCTTCAAAGGGCCTTTTTTAAAACATAGTCTTGTAATCTCATTGAACTTAGACATTGTTTTTGAGTTCAATAAATGTATATGAAATCAATGAAAGCACAATGGCTGATGGTCCCAGAATACTTATCTATACACTCTATTCTCTTAAGGACTAGTTACCATCCCCATTCTACCCTCAATATACAAAGAAGCACCTCTCGAGGCAAGGTGCTACTAGCAGGAAGGCAGTTCAAGATAAATGACTATCAGCATCTCTCTAGAATCAGCTATAAAAGCTTGATGGTGGTTTAGTCGCTAAGTCATGTCCAACTCATAAGACCCCTCAGACTATAGCCTGCCAGTCTCTGTCCATGGCATTTTTCAGGCAAGAATACTAGAGTACGTTGCCGTTTTCTCCTTCAGGGGATCTTCCTGACCCAGGGATCAAACTTGGGTCTCCTGCACTGCAGGCAGTTTCCCGCATTGCAGGTGCATTCTTTACCTACTGGACCACCAAGGAAGCTCATAAAATCTTGACTACTTCCTAAATCAAAATTCCATGCTTATCATTTTTACCAACTAAAGAAACTGGTTTAAAGAAAAATATTTCAAAGACTATTTCGCATATGGTAACTGTGCCCAAATATCCTGATGCCTTGTTTTATAAAAACGTAAGTAAATATGACTTTCTGTTAAATGTGCTTCCATTTTAGAAGACTTCTAAAGAAAAGGGATATGGATTTGTAAAGACCTCTACTTCAGATTCTCAAAGGAAAGAAAAGAAAAAGTCTCAAACTCTGACTGGGAGAGTTATCATTATAAATTAATGCCTGGCACTCACTGAGTGCCTGCCATGCTCAGCAGTTTATCTGATTTTTTCTCACTAAGTCTTCTCTGAGTTAGGATTACCCATGGTTTGTCAAGAAGAACAGTGAGATCTGGAGAGTTTGAGTAACTGCCTGTGGTCACCCAACCAGCAGAAGTGGAATTCAAGGCCCCATACACCTGATTCTTTCTTCCTACAGATCTTGGCTTTCTTAGAACTCTGCTGACAATTGAGAGTAAAATGACAAATGCTGGGGAAAGGGATGAGGAAGAGGAGGAAGAGTGGACTAGGGAATGAGAGAGGAGATGAATGAACAGAGGGCATTAGTGTTAGTGTTCAGTTACGCAGTCGTGTCCGACTCTTTGCGATCCCATGGAACTGCAGCACGCCAGGCTCCTCTGTTCATGGAATTTTCCAGGCAAGAATACTGGAGCAGGTTGCGATTCCTTTCTCCAGGGGATCTTTCTGACCCAGGGATTGAATTTGCATCTCCTGCACTGGCAGGTGGATTCTTTACCACGGAGCCACCTGGGAAGCCCACTGAGGGTTTTGCTGTGAGACAAATCTTGGTTTATATCTGTACTGAACTCCTCCGATCTTCAGCTTCCTTCTCAGTAACAATATGGACCATCTGGAGCTGCTGTGAGGAGTGTTTAAGATGGTGCATATGAGGATCCTGACTCAATAAATGGAAAGTGTTGGTTAAAACAGCCAGTATGGTCAACTTTGGTCTTGTCATGAATAGAGTGTCCTTAGAGATCTCTCCTCACTAGACGATCAACTAATTCAGTAAAATGAACTGAGTGGTATTTCATCCTTCACAGATTCTACTGAAATCACATTATATCACCTAATTAGTTTTTTGTCAAAAATATCTTAAAGCATTATATATATATAAAGTATTATATTATACACTTTATATATATTATATATATTTATATTATATAAATATATTATTACAGTATATAAGTATATTACACGCTCTTGCACGCTCTTTATATATAAATATATATAAAGCATCACCCTCGTTTAACCCCAAACTCATAGGCTGAACTGCTCTTAGCAACCTCGTTCCCCATGATCTGTCATTTAGGCAGAAGGCTCCACTCCGTGCCCAAGTCTTGCCCAAGAGGATGAGGCCCGGAAGGGTCAGTTCAGTACACACACAGTACACACGGTACACAGCACACCTGTCACGGTCAGCCTCTCTAGCAAACATTCTGCAGCCTCCTTTGCTTCACCCAGGGATAATGATGATCATTGTTTCCCTCGAGCAATCCTTTCTAGTGGCTCAGACCTGGCAGAAGGGAATGGTTCCTGGAGGGACACTCCGCTTGCCATTCCTCTTTCATCTGTTTTTTCCTCCCTAATTTGAATGGTTTTACCCTAAACTAAGGAGTAAGTGCCTACCTCTTAGGAGTCCAAGAAAAAAAATTCTTTGCTAAATCCTCGTGTACCATCTGTGTGTGTGTATGTGTGTGTGTGTGTATGCATGTCCTCAGTTGCATCTGACACACAGGCGCCTTGGTTCATGGAATTTCCCAGGCAGGTATACTGGGGTGGGTTGCCATTTCCAAGCCAGGGGATCTTCCCAATCCAGGGATTGAACCCAGATCTGCGTCGCCTGCACTGGCAGGCAAATTCTTTACCACTGCGCCACCTGGGAAGTCCCACCACTTGTTTAGGAGGTACTTATTAGGTTTAACAGAGTGGTCTGAGTCCATGGTTAAATTCTGAGATGATTTGATCCTTAGAGATGCAAACTCTTCTGCCTTTAAATCAGTGTGGACTTTGAGCAATTGAGTCAACAGAGATGCTGAGAGAGTCCACAATTGCTGATGATTTATCATTTTGTTTACCAATTATAGCCACAGACATTATTTATAGAAAATTATTTACAATTTCTACATTGTTTGTGAGAAACATAAATTACTAACAAAAATAAATTTGTAATTTTTGTGCACAATCTTCAGTCTTCGAAATAAAATGTTCCACTAGCACCTTCCTGTACCTGAATTGAAGAAAAAACTAATAAAACTGAGTGTTTATTTATAACTTAGAAATAACTTTGCAGGTATGTTGACAATGATTCAGATACCAATACAAGCATACCAATTTTTTCTGGCAAATAGTGTAGTTCTCCAACTCCAGGATGGCTGAAAATCTCTTGCTCTCTGGGAGAATCTTTCACAAACTAATGTATGAAGATATTTTATTCTCCCTTTATTCACAGAGAGCTAGGTTTGGAGAGTTGACCCTTTAAATGTATACAACATTTTTTAAAAACTTGAGCCCATTTATGTTTTTCTAAAAGATATGCTCTGATGTTCACACTTTTAATAATATGGCTATTTTATACATATATACAGAAAATATGAGACATAAATACGATATTAAAAGTAGAGTCTTCTTGTTACGGAACCAGCACTAAAACAGGATTTTTATTGTTAAAATGTTCCTGAAAGCACTCTGCATTTATGAGATTACGCTGCTGTGAGGTCTGCTTTATCTATTCCTGAAATTATTTTGTCAGTCTCTTTAACTATCTAAGTATCTTTTACAGTTAGAATTAGAAACCCAAATCTATCGTTAGGATTCTTATAAATCCTCTGTAGAAAATCTGTTTACCAACGAAAAGAAACAATAATTCTTAAGCAGAGGATGTCCTACAACCGGAAATGATGTAGAAATAATGTGAATTACACATATTTCCAAAATGTATATTTTCTCTCTTAGAAGGATAGAGAGGAAAACAATTCTAACTCAATATGCAGGGAAAACTTGGTCATGCGCCCAATACGCTGGCTTAAGCTTTCTTCAGTGCTCCTGTACTGTTCTTCACTGGCTGCTGAGTAACATTAGCATAATCCTGAATTATTAAGAAAATTAGAGGTCAGATTTGCTTTAGGAGAATTCAACCTAGCTGAATCAGGCCTGAGAGGGTGGTAGCATTCCAGATGTGAGGCCAGTGGTAGGTGTAAAGTGCACCCCATGTAGAGAATGTGCACAGTAAGGAAAAAGACAAATTACCCAGAGCTATTACTGTCATTAGTTCCATCAGCCTGGGAAGCCCTCCCACGGCATTTTCAGCGGAGTGTGTGGAGCAGGCCTGGGGCTTATCACATCTCGCAGGGGGTCGTCTTCTGCCGGGCATCGTCACATAGCTTGACATTTCAGTTAAAAAAAAAAAAAAAAGAAAAGTCTGGGCCTTCATTCTCCATGCAGGCTTCTATTTCTCAGCTCCACAACCAGTAGCTCAAATAAAGGGAGCCAGCCCAGTGAAGGTACAATCATTTATCTGATAGCAGAATTGCTAGCCTACACCGAGGTGCACACTATTCTTTCACACAATCAGATTTCAGCCAAGGAAATAAGCCTGTGCCATTGCATTGTACCAGAAGCTCCTCTGGGGCTTGTTTCATTAACCTCTTGAATATTTTGCCATAATTAAAAGGTTAGGAGTGTATGCCAAAAGAAAGGTGATGAAATAATTAAGCACACACAATAAATGTTAAATGGACTACTGCATTAAGACTATGTAATGGTCACCAATGAAAATGGCTTAAAGAACCACTGATGTAATAGAGCCATTTTCCCAGGGTATTTTTGATTCTGGAAGCACACATAACACTTACTATGGGATATTGAGCAGAAAGGGTAGAAAGCAATGCATATATATATATATATATATATATATATGATATTGATATAATCTGATATTCACTCATACTTTAATATATATGCAGTAAATATAGGTATACATATACATTAAAATCATAACTATATGAGAATCTGTTCTTATGGGAAGTTACATGTAAAAAGGGAATGGGTTGTGCTAGGTAGGGTGGTGTAATTTTTCAAAATTGTCTTTTAGTCATTTGTTAAAACCCTTTTAATGTTGCATATTCTCCTCTGTTAAAGGAAGCCATAGAAGTTTCTGCATATAAGGATTCTCATGAAGGAAAATGTAACTACAGAAAGGAAAACAAGTGTAAAAAATAAAAATAAGAAAAAAATACAAGCGCTCAGCATCTATTTCAATAGGGAACAAAGAAAAAATGCAAAGAACCAAGTACATTCATTCAAGAGAATAATACTTTTCTCACACCCTTCAGAATACAATAATCATCCTACATAGCAGGCACACATCAAACTAATCTAACAAGCCATTCCTAGACATGTGGAAACAAGTTCTGAGAAGCTAAGTGACATGTCCAAGGTCAAACACCAAGACTGCTGCCTGATTCTGTCTTTGCTCTACATCGCGCATCTGTCTCTCCTCACCATCATCATCATCATTTTATTAAGGTCCAGTCATGACTTTGAAATAGCCCTCCTTTTCTATTCCTCTCTATCCCTTAATAAAACAGTACAATTCTCATCTGACTTTAGCAGGTCTGATATTCACTCGTACTTTAATGTATATACAATAAATATTTGAGTACCTTCTCTGCAGTGGGCTGGTTCTGGGGATACAAGGCTGAAGAAAACAGACGCTCTGGACGCTTACACTCAAGTAGGAGATACAAGCATGCAAGGAGGCAAGTGTAGTCTGTGATGGGAGCACAAAGCTGGGGCACATGACACCCTTCTCTTGAGGAAATGACATCTGAACCCAGAAACTGAGGGGTAAATAGGGATTAGACTGATGAATGGTGCATTATCTAATCTACCCTCATAGCTCAGTCAGTACAGAATCTGCCTCCAGTGCAGGAGACCTGGGTTCGATTCCTGGAGAAGAAAATGGCAACCCACTCCACTATTCTTGCCTGGAGAATCCCACAGACAGAGGAGCTTGGCGGGCTGCAGTCCATGGGGTCGCAAAGAGTCAGACATGACTTAGTGACTAAACCACCACCATGGTGCGTTATAGGAAATAATTCCTGTAGAGGGCCAAATTGGGGGACAATAAAAAGAAGACAAAACCAAACAAATGTGATATATTCTAGAAGCTGAAATTGACCCAGATAGCTGTATCTGGCATCAGTAATATCCAAAAAATACTTTTTTGTGCCTCAACGGTATTCTTTTCGACGATCTGAAGGGTTTGTTTTTCAAGGAAAAAAATTATTCATGATGTCAAACAGCAACATTTAAAGCTTTTTCGATTTTTCCTCATTGCATGTCAACAATACAAACTTCTTGTGAATGAGTACATCTAAATTGAGTTTTGTTGAGAAAATTACATATGCAACTTAACTTAAATATCATTGTGCCTATTTCGGAAATTCTGAGACCTTGGGCAAGTTTTCTTGACTGGTCATTACCTTCCTCTTCTGCAGAAAACAAACTTATCTTAACTGTGTGCGGATGAGAAAGGGGAACAATACAAGACTAGCACCTAATCCAGTGCCTGGTACATAGAAGACACTGCTAAATAACAACTATAGTAGAAGAGTGTGGGACTTCCCAGCTGGCTCAAGTGGTAGAGCATCCACCTGCGAATGCAGGAGCTGCAGGAGACTCCGGTTTGATCTCTGGGTTGTGAAGATCCTCTGGAGGCGGAAATGGCAACCCACTCCAGTATTCTTGCCTCTGGAGAATCCCAGGGACAGAGGAACCTAGTGACCTCCGTCCATGGGATGGAAACAGGCAGACACGATTGAAGCAAATGAGCACACACACATAGTAGAATAGTTTAGAAAGACAAATACCCAAAAAGTATCATTTTAGTGACAAGGAGGAAAGGGGGCAAAAAAAAGAAGGAAGAACCATTTGCTTATCTGCCTCACACTTTGTTCCCAATACCAACTGACTATTTAAATACATGATTATTTTACTAACAGCGAACGTCAACCTTGTTAATGACTCAAAAGCTCTCCTGTCTTTCTCTTACTCCATATGCATTCATGTAGCCTATAAGAATATGTGCTACAGATCAATAGCTACAGATCGGAATGGAAGCCTTGATTCATTGAGGATAAGGCTTCTAGGCAATGGCACCCCCCTCCAGTACTCTTGCCTGGAAAATCCCATGGACAGAGAAGCCTGGTAGGCTGCAGTCCATGGGGTCGCTGACGGTCAGACACGACTGAGCGACTTCACCTTCCCTTTTCACTTTCAGAAAGAAAGTGAAGAAAATGGCAACCCACTCCAGTGTTCTTTCCTGGAGAATCCCAGGGATGGGGGAGCTTGGTGGGCTGCCGTCTCTGGGGTCACACAGAGTCGGACATGACTGAAGTGACTTAGCAGCAAGGCTTCTAGGCACAGTTTGATCATGCCTAAACTGCACAGGATGGGTCACAAAATTTCTCCTTCACTGCCTGTGTCACCTAGCCACCCATCTGGCTTATGCACGGCTTGCTATAGAGCTAAATGAATGCCAAAAGGTTTGGGGACTCATGTAGAGAGTCTAACTGTCATGAATTTATTGGCATGTTTCCTTCTGAGAGTTTATTGCATCATGTCAAGACCAAGACATTTATTTAACTCTATAACTTTCTAGACTATGATGCTCATACAGTCTTGCTAAGCAATAGTGAGCAATTCAGAGCTGCCATTCTGAGACAGTGGGTAGTGGGGAAGAAAACAATTCTCATCAACTCTCAAGCATAAAAATAGATTTATCATCATTCATTTTGAAGAAAAATTATTTTCTCTCTAATCAATTGGTTTCAGAAAGCCACTTTTCTGAAAACGAATGTAGTTTGGATTGCTGTGGCCTATTTTTTTCCACAAATAGAAACAATTAAAACTTTGTCTTTGGAAAAAAAGACAACTAATATCAGGTGATATCAAATTAATTTAGTTATAGCAGGTAAATTACATTTACATTATTAATAGACTTTTTACATGATGCACATTTTAGAAAGTTCATCAGATGAACACAAATGATATTTCATTCAGAAGAAAACAGAACATTATATTGGAAAGTATTTTATATGCCAATTCTGGATTCCACAAACTTCATTTCATTGTTTGATGCATTTTAACACAATCTCAAAATTAGAGATCGGGGTTGGGGAAGAGATGGGATCTCTC
The DNA here is from genome assembly GCF_042477335.2 of Ovis canadensis. NCBI lineage: Eukaryota > Metazoa > Chordata > Mammalia > Artiodactyla > Bovidae > Ovis > Ovis canadensis. The sequence continues at coordinate 40,698,177 of NC_091260.1, forward strand.
TCATTTTAGGGGAAAACAACAAGAACTCACCAAGATTTAACATTTTTGAAACTAATTCAACTATCCCTACTAAAGTCCCTTGCTCTGTCTTTACACACTTTTCCGTGCTATACCTTGTGCATTTACACATCAGATGAGGTTTCCTATTTCCTCTACGTTGGCCCTTATAATCACATCAGCCTTTCTCGTCTTCCTCCATCCGTTCCTTCCTTTAACAAAGATTTTGTTTTACCTTCTTGTGTATACTCGAAGTACTGGATTAAAAGTATTTAATCTTTTAAAATTATCTAACTATTAATACATAGTATGTTTTTATGTTAATAGATTTAGACTTTACTTTTCCCTCCAAAGTGTCTACATTTTATGCACATCTGTAGTGGTACATATACACCCTACCATTTCTCAGAGAGTAAAATAAAACTAACAGAAATATATATTCTTGGTAGGCAATCATTCCATGAGAGCCAAATTATGGCAGATATTACCACTGGCTTTCTCTTCCCACGGACACCTCTGTGATGCAAACCAACATACCATCTGATTCTGTGGTGTTTTCAGACTGGCAAAACATCAGCTGGATGATGAGTTATAAGACAAAAGATATGAAGGCTTTGCTTCTTGCCACTTGAGTTTCTACGGCCCAAGTATTTTTTTCCTTACTTCAGGTGATTTTCAAACCTGTTGCTTTTTCTCAAAGTCCTTTCAGCTGAGTTTTCAATAGCATGATAATATACAGTCCAAGGAATCCCGCTTTCTGATGAAACATCATCTATTCTAGCCTACTTGTCAACAAAACTAAGCAAATTGCTAACCTCTCAAAGAGTTTTACAACATGCCAATATGCCTTTTTTTCTTTTAGGTTTTTGCCTAGGTTCTTATAATTACTGCATAATGACCTCTCCACGCTCACTCTCTTTTGACAGCTTAGTTCTAGCCTCTGGGATTTTAACATCTAATTGGTTTGTCTGCTTAGATTGTGGATACTTGAGTCTTCCTTAACTCAGCAAAGCCAGACAGCCAAAGGAATTAAAAACATTTTAGGTAATTCTGTCCTCCAGAGCCCTTCTAAAATAGAAGTACCAGGCTCTGGTACTTCTGTCACTCTTCACAGAACTGGTAACTGGACTCAGTGAATACTTTGGTTATCAGAATCACTATAGAATCACTGCACTCAATAAATGTCCAATAACAATGGTGAAGAGTTAGATGAACTATATTTAAAATATTTTCCCCTTAATTCCCCTCCTAAATCTGGCTTCCATCTTTGCCTCTTTATGGTATCCAATGATCTCAATTCACCCAAGTTCAAAGGCATTTTCTCTGTCCTTATCTTCCTTGATCTTTCTGATGTATGGGGCACAGCTTTTCATACCTGCCCCTTTGAAGGCTTCTGGCTTCAGTTCCTGAGACACTTCTATTGTCACTTATTTTTCTTCATCACCATCCTGATCTCTTCACTTATTTCTCACGTTGGTTTGTCTTCTTTTTTCCTTATACCTTTCCAGTCACTTTTCTTCCAAACATAGCTCTGATGAATTACTGTTTTCCTTGTGTCTTCCTGCTTTTTAAAAAATTCTACAGAGATTCTTTTGTTTTCACTAAGTTATGTAAGCTAATAATTTACAGCTACCTCTCTAACATTGATCCATTTCTTTCTGTACATCAAGGGCACATTTAAACTCAAATATACAGTTTCAGTATATAGAATTGATACAGTACATATATTATCTCATTTTCATTTTTTCCAATGCTCACTATCTCTTCAAATGTCACCTCTTCCGAGAAGTTGTACTTGATCACTCTACTGCAAATTCTGTCTCCCTTTCTAAAATATGCTTGATTTTTCTTCAGAGCATTTATTATTGCCTTCACTGTGGTGTGCATTTCTTTGTATGTCATTTGAATGCATCACAAAAATATAAATTTCATGAAAGCTTCATGTTTATCACTATACAGCCAACATGTAAAACAGTACCTAGGATTAAGTAACTACAAGATCAAAATTATAATGGGTTAATGAATGAGTGAATGACTCAGTAAATAAATACATGATTCATTCAGAATCTGTCATTCAGACTCAGAACTTTAGAACCATCCTTCAATTTCTCACTACCTCAATGCTCTAGTCTATATCCTATTGTATTCAGTTCAGTTCAGTTTAGTCACTCAGTCGTGTCCGATTCTTTTCGACCCCATGAATTGCAGCACGCCAGGCCTCCCTGTCCATCACCAGCTCCCGGAGTTCACTCAGACTCATGTCCATTGAGTCAGTAATGCCACCCAGCCATCTCATCCTCTGTCGTCCCCTTCTCCTCCTGCCCCCAATCCCTCCCAGCATCAGAGTCTTTTTCAATGAGTCAACTCTTCACGTGAGGTGGCCAAAGTATTGGAGTTTCAGTATCACATTAGGGTAAGGCTAGGGTAAGTCTAGGCTTAAGTAATAAATAGACCTAAAAATAACTTAATGGCTTAAAGAAGATAAAAAATTACTTCTCACTTATAGTTTGAGCTATTTCAAGCTCCACTGGGAAGCTGGGCATGCCAGCCCCTGAAATTATTTAGAACATAAGTTATTTCTATCATGTTGAGCCACCATACCCATAGGGCACGTTCATCATCTGTCCTTTCAAAACTAGACTTTCTTGGGCTCCAGCTAATTGACGGAAAAAGAAAACATGAATGAAGCACATCGCCAAGCCTAAAATAACCTACATTATTTCTGCTTAGATTCTACTGGTAAGGATGTAATCATGTGTCCCCTCTCCCAACACACACCTGTAAGGGAACCTGGGATATGAGCCTATTATTCAAGAGCTTATGAAAAGTGAAAAACACATTCTGATGAGACAATTGCCAGCCTGCTCCACATCAGTTAGTTTTTCAGAATATTTTTCAGAATATTTTTCTGTTCTCTTCCTGCCAAATCAAAAAAGTCCATCCCCTGCCTGAACCACTGTGATCCTTGACTTGTTATTTTTCTAGACTTTAGTCTTTCATCTCACAAGCTTATCTCATTCCTAAATCCAAATGACCTTTTCAAATTATAACCGTCATTTTTAATTTGTTGCCTCAAAATGCTGTGGCTAGCAATTCTCACATACATCAAGTCAGAATTATTTGCTATGGATTTCTGTGCTCATCATCTTCCAACTTCACTATAGTGAAGGAGAAATGAGTCCAGTACATATGACATTTGCTAGTCCACACTCATGGGTCTATTTCTCCTAAAGGTTCTAAGAAAGAAGTCTTAAATTTTCAGTTACATAACATCACAATATTTGTTTTCTTCAAGGGCTTGGATCTAAGCGACTTTCAGATCAGTGTTTGATAACGGAATTGAAAAGTCACAAAGTAAAACTGCAATCAAGATCTGCCTTGAAAGCAAACTTGGATCACTAGAACTTAGCTAGCCTAGGCAATTAAATTCCCTCAAGCAGTAGTTTCTCTATAATCCTTTTGTAAAAGCACATTTTTAAGGCAAAGGTTCTCACTATGTGATCTGGGGACCTCTTAGGAGGTATCTCTGAAACTTTTTCAGGGGGTCTACGAGGTCAAAAGTCTTCTCATAATAATAACGCTAAGACTTTTTTTTTTACCTTGTAACTTTCATTCTCTTATGAGGACATGAACTTTTCCAGAGGCTACAGGATGTATGATATGACCACAGCTGGAATGAGGAAGCAGATATGAGAATTAAATTGTCTTCTTTAAGCCAGATATCTAAAAGGTTTGCAAAAACAGAAAACTATATACCACTCACTAGATTTTTTGCTTTGCAATCTATACTTATTTTTCATTAAAAAGTAATTTATGTGATCCTATGGCATATTATTTCAAGTAATAAGTATTTCAAAATTATCACTTAAAATTTATACAGTAAACAATGACAAATATAACTCACATAAACCAAAACTTTTTGAGATTCTCAATAATTTTAAAGAGTTTAAAGGAGTCCTGAAATCAAAAAGTTTAAGAGTCCCTTATTCAAGGAGATTAGGGACAGTGTTGCTAGTAGTCAATAGAACTCACCAATTTCACCGTTCAGCATCTCCCCTCACTTCCTGGAAGTAAGGAGAGTGGACCTCACTAAAAATATCTATAAAACAGTTTCCATTCTCTGATCTAACTTAGTCCTCACTAAACCCATCGAGGACAAAGTATTGCTTCTTTGATGTTCTGCTCTTACACATATGAGGGAAAGACAAGGGAATTGAGAATTGTGCTGAGAAACAGAGAGGTCATTACGGAAAACAGGCTCAGCGGCTCTCATGCATAACTAATGACTGTAAAGTGCTTTAAAGATAGAAAAGTGTCTTGTCAAAGCAGAAACAACCACTATGCGTCTCTTGCTCTAGGAGAAACAGCCTCCTTCCCTGATACTCCCTGTAAAGAAGACTTAAAATATTGTTTGTCAGTACAATGATTCTAGAAGAGTTTAACTTGAATATAACCAAAATAACATTCAAAATGAACAACAGTCATCATTTGTACTCTTTGACCATCATTCAATTCTGTAATGTTACAGATTCTATTCTAACACAGCTACTTGGCTTGGCCCTAGAGAAAACTCTATGCTACGGCCAAAGGCTGCCATAACACACATTACAAATGCATACATTTATCCACAAGAATGATTTCACAGAGCCCATCACCACTACAAAATGAAAACAAATAAACAAAGCATCACTCAAATTCCAGTAAATAATTCATTAAAAACAAGTTCCTATATGGTGAGTAAGCAGCATTTCTAGGATCAGCTTTGGTCCTAGATCTCAGTGGTAGAGAAGTTATATGACTTCCCTGGCAGGAAAATTTCTAAACTATCAGGTAACTAATTCTAAAAGATGAGGGAAATATTTTCAGGCCTTAAAAAAAAAAATGTGTTTGTTTTTAAAGTCAGTTCTAATCTTACCACTTCATATGCTCATTTTCACCTGTGAGATTAATATATTATGTAGGCCCAGATGTGATTGAAATTACTTCTTAGGTCGTTTTGGCCTTGACATACTTGCTATAAAGACATTGCTGGGTGAAATATCTCCAAGCCCTGTTTTGCAAATGACACAAAAGGACATTTTCCATTAACATTAATGAGACCTATGAATCCATTGATGGGATAATAGAGCTAAAAGGTGAATTTTTATTGGTGATATACAATTCTTCATCCAGTTCTTCATACCAGAAGTTCAACTTCTGGTAAATAGGTAGATATTTGGTCATGCATAAAATGCCAGTGACAAGTATCTCTGAAGTTGCAAAATCTTCAAACATACAGCATAGTCTTAAAATAGGAAATGTGCTTTGATACAAAAATAAAAGTCTAAGCAATAAGTCTCTAAAGTATTTCCATACATTACTGAAGAAAGTAAATGAATGATTTCAGAATTTACTCTGCATTTTTACTCTCCAAAAAATGATAATCAGTTTCATTCTCCAGAAACTGACAAAAAGTATTCTCTACGTTTAATCATTTTAGACATCTGCATTCATCGTTAATGGAAGAAAATTATTGTATTTTACAAATAAAGTCACTCATTTTGTTTGATGAATTAAATCTTAAATGTTATTTAGGTTGCCAGTTTATTTTTATTTCAAGTATTTCTTCTTGAGAACTTATATCCCCACAACAAATATTTTTGGACAAGTGTTACACAATTTCAAATAACAATCAATTATAGTCTGTGAATTTAACATGAGATTTCAACTATTTGGCCAACAGGCACTTTCTCTTTTATTGCTTAAAATATATTGTTTCAAAGTAATATATGCTCTCTTCCAAATATAACTCTTTTTTTTTTCTGTTTTCTGATCATTTTCTCCCAAAGTCAGATATTCCTTTTACTATGCTAAACCTTTTTTTAAAAGAAACCTCCTGCATATAATAAAAACAAATCAATATTTGATCTAATAAGTAATTGTTGACATTTCTAAGACAAAATGTATTTTTAACTAAGTGTGGGCATTTTTTTTTAACCAAAGGTAAAAAAACTCTAATTGAGACTATATGCAATCTAAAATATCAAAACAACTGCAGACCAGTACCTGCACAAGTAGCATTTTGCTAGTCATGTCTTTAATGCACCTTGAAAACTGTTTACTGTATGATATTACAGAAATGTTGTGAAAAAATATTTGAAACGTTTTGACGAGATTAATTGAAAAGCTATTGGGAAAAAGTAAATTCCTTTATAGCCCCTAAAAGTTCATTCCCACCATATTTTACCTTATCATATTCAGTGGCCTGTCCAGTATTATCTCCATATACCTGCTAAGTTTAACAAGTTTCAAACAACACATTGTATTTGTGACAGTTCAAAATAAACAGCAATTCTTACCCATGAGAAAAAGGAAAGTCAGTGCCTGAGTTACAGTTAAGGATTATTTTCTGGAGAAAGAAAAAAAAAAAAATTCTTTAAAGCTCCCTGTGGAAATTCTTTCATTTCAGGAAAACTTGAGTTTTGTCTTTTTTCATTTGACACTTTGGTGAGACTGGGACCAGGCAGGGAAGAATATGATGTGAACTCATCTACCTCAAAGCTGGAGATGGGGTTGTCTGTATTACCATCACATGAAGCACATAACCAATTTTCCTGACCTCCACTGATGGTTAGTTTTTAAACAGAGGCAGTATTATCTGTTCCATGCCAAGGACACATATACACGTACAATGTTTGCAAACTAGAATAGTGAGTACCAGATGTAACTAGAAACTCTCCCTTCTTTTTGAAACAAGAGAAAAACCCCACAGGGAAGGACCAAAATTATAATTAACTTAATCGTACTCAATTAATTTGAAATGCAAGCCACGAAATCCTGGATTATAAATCCCCAAACTGGGTTATTCGTCATTCCGAAAAGGGCAAGCGCTTTCCCAATGGTCCCCCGGCTTCCAAGTGGACTGCAGTGTTAGCCGCTCTGTGGTGGAAGCCAGTTGGACGATCAAGGCAGGATTCCACGGTGTGCCCAGTGAAGTGGTCACGAAAACACAAGAAAGTCACACCACTTTCGGTGCTTGCTGGGAAAAGAAAGGGCGCTCGCCCCTCAGGGACACCCTGTCCAAGATGGTGACGCATCTTTCTTGGTACATGGTGGGGGGGCGGGGAAGCTTATTACTGAACTAAATGTTTTTATCGATCGCCCTTGAGTCAGAGCCCACTGACCCCGAAGACCATAAGCGGTGAGAGCGCAAAACTGTCATTTCCAGGCAGCAGGAGGAGATGCCAGAGCAGTCCAGGACCCCTCACGCCGAGCCTTCTCCCACAGCCCCTCCACCCCCTCGCTCCCCGGGTTCAGATCCAGCTGCGGGCAGCTCTGGGCTCTCGCTGGCCTCGGCCCGGGGCGATGCGGGCCCGGGTCGCCACCACGCGCGCGGGGCCCCGAGGACACCGAGCGGACGGCGGGGCTGGCGAGCACCCCACCCGGCGTCCGAGGCCCGCCGCCACGCAGAACTGCCTGGCTCGGGGGCCAAGAAAACAAATGACTACTTCGCGGCCCTCCCCATTAAACAATAAAGCGAGCTGTAAAGCCTCAGGTGCTGTGTTTGTTGTGCCGTCTGCGCCGCGCGGTGGCTCCGGCCGGGGCGAGCCGGGCGCAGTGGCCCGGGGAGCGCCTCTTCGGCTGATTCCAGGGAAAGATAAGGAGCCGCCGAGCCACCAGCTCTGTCTAGACTCGCGACCTCACAAGTCAAGCGCCTTGTTTGGATTAGCCCTCCAGATCTGCCAACCTGATCAACCCCTGAAAGAGAAGGGGCCAGCAACACCCTTTTTTCCTCTCCGGTGCCACGACTGTCCCTACGTTAAGGGATCAAGGGCTGGCTTGCCCGCGGGAGTCACAGGGCTGGTTAGACCGGTGTCGGTGCAGGGTCCTCCCCCCTCCCCCTCCCCCCCCCCCCCCCCCCCCCCGCCCACCACACACAGACACACACTCCCGTTCCTAACATCCAAACCCAGCCCGAGTGCAGCCCGGCTCTGCCCTGCTCTCTGGAGGTGAGAAACACACCAGTGGGGAGAACCCCCTAGAAAAACCGGAAAAATAAGTTAAAATTCAATCAAATCCACAAATAACATCGCCTTAAAATGAGCACCAATTTTTGCTCAGCGTAAGGGAAAGAGGGTCCTAGGCGTGCAGGGGGGCTGAGCAGAAGCTCTGCTTGGGGCTGTCCTAAAGTTCAGGTCAAGGTGCCTTTCTTCCCACCTCGTGAAAAGCAGTCTTACCCCACAATCTCCCTATCCCCATGCCCCACCCCGCCAAAATCATAGGCGTCCTCTTTTGGGGGGAAAAATGGTTTTCTTTTTAGAACGCTTTGCTTATCATTGCTGAGCGCTTTTGCAGAGGCATAATTATGCAGAAGACTTGCAAAATAAATTGTAAAAAATTTAAAGGAATCAAGTAGCCTTTAAGTGCGGTTCCTGGGAGAGCCTGGCTTCTCCAATGCAAGAGACTGCGTTCTCTGAGCCAACAGCTTAAGCGCCATAAAAATTAAAGGATGTGATAGCAACAATGCTCCCAGCAAACACTCAGCAGCCTCCCCTCCCGCCCCTCCCCCTCCTTCACTCCCCGTGAACCAACTTCTCTGTCTACACTTCAGAAGTCTCCGGGAGGTGTGGAGAGATCCTCCATCACGACTTGGGACATTGTAAGCTGTGAAGTTTATGTTTGTGGCGCCTGGGCTCAAACAGCCATTCAGTGGCTTGCTCGGTTATCAAGAAAACAACAATCAGAAAAGATCAGTAAACAGAATCGGCTGCCAGCGCCCTGAATTAACTACTTGCATTTTACTTTAAAAACACCAACTCACACTGTACAAGTTAATTGTTTTTATTTTAAATAATGAGAATTCAGGATTTGGAGTCATTTTTGAAAGTAACACTTTAAAGACAAAAAAAAAAAAAATCCTCTCTCCCTTTCTCCCAGTGCCCACAAAGAAAATTTGACTTGCCATGTTGTGACATAATCTTTAATTGTTGATTAGCAATGAGGAAGTAAATAGTGTTTAATGAATAGAACCCAAGCATAATTTGGATTATAAATCTCCTTTACAAAAGTGGACTAAACTGAACTTTACAGATAAGAAAATAAGTACTTTCTGCTCAGATAGTTTACTTGTATTAGGGGTGAGGTTAGACCCAAACTGGCTGTGTTTCATCCAAACTTAGCTCTTCTGGTGGTTTGGACCTAGTTTTACTATTTTCCCCTCTTTTCTGAGAAAAAGGAAAAGGGAAATATCCACATGGGACTTTTAAAAGAGATTTCAGTAAGACTGGTTTTAAGGATTAAAAATTCAAGGTGCTAGAAAAATATCAAGTAGTTTGAGGTACCTTAAAAAGCACATTGTGTCTTTTAGTCAAAAGGTAAGACAGACCAGAAAGGAAGTCAATAGATGAGTTTAACAACTTGATCAGAGTGAAGAGCAGCAGGCCATCACAAAATCTTGACTTCCAAAAAGGTTGTGAATTGGGAAATGGGTACACACACCCACACAGAATCTCAAATAACCGAAAGTGTTATTTCAACCTAGACAAAAACATCTCTTCAAGTATGGTTCTAACTTGAGAGGACCTTCTTTCTAAATGGTAAGAAAACCCAGGTCCATTTGATGCAAGGAAGAGACAGATATAGTAAACTGTAATACAGGATGTTACTGCTCTGAAACAATAGGGAGAAATAAAATCCAGTCGTTTTGAGTATAGATGTTGATATGGATTCCCTGATTTAAGGAGAGTGTCCTGGATGTTTATTGGTTGCATTCAATTTTAGCTTGCAGAAGCTGGAGGAAATGAGTCATAATGTCCAGAAGGAAGAATTCAGAGTAATAAGGGGAGGGAGGATCAAAGATAATGGCAAACAGGAGGAATTTCATTAGAAGAGCACCACTCAAAACTCAAGTCTCCAGAGGTGTGCAGGGAAAAGGAGAGTATGTGCTGAAGATGGTTTGCAAACAAGAAGACATCTCAGCTACACATTTTAGAGAACATGCTGAGGAGTCTAGAAGGGAACACACCTTTCATATGAATAATACACGAACTGGAACACTATCGACCAGTCAATCCACTCTCAGCCAACAGGCAGCAAATATCTTGAATCTAGCAAGTGAAACAAAATCATTCAACACTTCCCTCACAAATTACTGTACTTAAATTCGAGCTGTGGACTTCAGAATAGACAGATATCTATACAGGAGATACAATAGTATCTCCCCTTATCCCCCACCCAACACACCTAATCTTAGAAATAAATGTCAGTATGAAAATCTATCACAAAGATGTGTGCCTCACTTAAGTACCTCCACTGCATTCAAATCCTAATTCCCCCGTCTCTAAGCCCTAAGGTTTTCAAGTGTCTATTAAAGGCTAGGCCTGGGGAAGAGGATTTAACAGTTTTCAAACCAGGGCCTGGGCAATGGATAACTTTGGGCTTCTGCCGCCAGATTTATGTTGTACCTGCCATCCTTGCACATATCCCAGGTATGCCGGTGAGGAAAAATTAAAATCGAAAAGACAGGTGAATAGAAACAGTGAATGGGAAGCTGAAAAAGTCCGGTTTGGTGCAAGAAACGAGAGGAGTGAGACAGGAAAGAAAAGAAAAAAAAATGGGGGGGGGGGAGCCTTTCTCGATCCCTGTGAGATAAGACATAACTCCTGTTTTTCTCAACAGATGACTACAAGCCATTATTACTGCCGGCCAAATTATTACCCCTCTGTCAAGAATTAGACACAACAATCAAAGTAATCAACGGGCATGTCTAATGCACTGTAGCATTTTCAATGCAAAGTTTGTTTTCTCTCTGCCCCCACGTTAGAGCCTGTAATTAACCCGTTATGTAGAACGAGGCCAAACAAAAGCCTAATTGAAGCTCGTTTCCCGACTTGCGGCAGGTTTGGAGCGGGTGAAAGCGACTTGAGAGGTGGGGAGCCGCGGGGCTCTTCCGTCTCCAGCCCGGCCTCTGCCCCAATCGCCAAGGGTCCGTAGGGGCACACGCCACGAGACACACGATGAGAGTACGTTAGCTTTCGTGTTTATTACGAGTTGTCAGATGTTTAAAAAGGCATTACACTCGCGCGTACAAATGCATCCCGTTTCTAAAGAGCCAGGGTATCATGCTGGGGCGGAGGGAGCAGAGGGGACAGGGTGGACCCCCAAATCCTGGCTCTATACCCGCAAACGAACCGAGAAGCCTGCTGATTTCCATCAAGGCCATTTCTCTGTCCCTGGGTTCTGCCTCTAGCACAGGAGCTGCGGCTCAATGCCAGCGGGAAAGGTGTGAGCGCGCACGTCCACGAAACTCAGACCGCCGACAGGGCGGTGGAGCACGCGACGCGGACCCCTGCCCATAAAAGGCAGTTCCCGACCGAGCCCCCGCAGCGCTTCTCCACCCTAACCCACCACCCTCCTAAGGTTTGGGGGACAGGAGTTGGGGGAGAGAGAAGGGGAGGGGGCGGGTAGAAAACCAGTTGGAAGCGGCGGTGGGAGGGAGAGGCAAGGAAAGACCCACGCTGGCTCGTCTGGGAATTGGTGAGAAAACTCCCCTCTTTTGGCCTGGTCTTCTGCGCAAATAAAGCAGCATTTCTCTATCGGCTGACAGCCTCCACTGGTAAATAATGGTCATACTTCACTGGCTAGGCAGAAAGCCTCTCTTTTAGCGAGAGCTTATACTTGAAATATGGGTCATTTCAATAATCCCAAGCAGGCGACTTTGGTAGAAAGCACTCTAAGATAAAAATACTGACTCGATCAAAATCCTTTTTAAGCAGGACCTTCTTCCGATTTTCGGTGGGGTGGCATGGGATAGGATGGAGGGTAGGGCAGGAAGAGGAGGAAAGAATGGTGGGGAAAGGACTGAGGATATTTTTAAAAAGCCAATAACATTATCACAGCTGAGAGTTAATAAGCTTCCGACCAGTTTTCCCCAACTATTGAAATGCAAATTTGCAAGCTCCACCTTAACTATTTGCAATAAAATATCACACCTATTGTATGTCAGTTCACCCCCATTCACATGCAGTCCTTAATTTCAGACATTTTAATGACTTAACTTGTAAACATATAAAAGAGGGACCCTGGATCATTGCATTTATTTATTTATCTATGCCAAACATTTATTGGTGAAATAGTCCTGAAGATATAATTCTACATATGGCGCTTTCATTTCACATAATATTAAAAAAAAAAGACAAAACAAATAGAATTAGACATATAATTCAAAGACCACGGTACAACCTTTATCTTTTTCTTTTTTACTTCAGCAAACAAAAAATAATGTCAAATGACATGAAAAGTGGCAAGTCTTCCGACAATAAATAATAAATTACTTTATAATTTTTGCAATGCAAGAGCAAACAAAAAAAAAGTTTCCTTTTTTCCTCTTTATTTCCAGAGAGAGAGAAAACAGTCATTTTAACCAATAACTATACACATCTTTGGGGGAAAAGTTCTTGGACGGACACAAGTCAAACACAATCCCGAGACGCTTGTGGCAAAATAGAGGTAACCTTGTTGCAATGCTTTATAAGTTGGTTTTTGAATCTGAATTCAAAAACCTTTAAAGTCGCTTCAGACTTCTTGATAGAGGATGGATCTCAAAAAAAAAAGAGGGGGGAGGGGCAAAAGGCAAAAAGAAATCAGCTACAGGACATGCTAGAGACCCAGGATTTCAATTAACCCCTTGTTAAAGTCAACTAAAAACATCGCAAACCAAGCAGCTCCACCTTCTTGAAAGAACTCTTTCAGCCAAAGAGGCCAGTTTCTCTTCCTGCTCATTTGCTGGAGCTCCTGTTTGGCAAGGCAATGACCAATATAGAAACAGCACCATTCAGAATAAGATGGACTAGAAAATCTCTATTTCTGCTTTTCTCTAGATGTGCAGTGAAATGAAAATGCTTTTTTTGAGATCCTTGAATATAAATCCTCTACGTTTCAAAAACGTCTTTTTTTTTTTTTTCTTTCAGTATTCCTAAGGTCATTGGATAGCGTTATGTTGGGTTTGGGTTTTGTTTGCTGTTTTAATTCTAGTAAAATCCCATGATTGTCTTCACAGTGTTGCTACCATATCACCTTGTCATTAAAACAGACTTCGTGCATTTCATGGAGCATTCATTTCTCGATTCAGTTTTCACTGACTGGGTCGTTAAATACTTTTGTTTCGGAGTTCAACATTATAATTTCCCACTTTCTCCAACAGGGAAAAAAAAATACGTCTGAATGAATGTTCCTCATGCCTCAATTGGACTGGCTACCATGCTGTTAGGTGTATCTGGGAGCTGAGAGGACATCGACGCCACTTCACTGCCAGTGGAATTAGAGCCCGGTCCTCCTTCTGAAAAATTAACCTGCACAGAAGGTTGAGATATGAATAAAGGAGGCTATGATCATATTCACAAAAGGATTATAAACTCGTCTTGTGTGTGTGTGTAGACAGATAGATATAGAGATATCCGCATACATAACTGAATTTTAACAGGCTTAAAGAAAACCTATAAGAAAAAAAAAATGAAAAGAAATCCTCTCACTTTCCCATCTTCCAAGAGATCTGTTTTAAATGAAACTGAATTCCCAACATTATGTTGCATTAAATTATTTAAGAACAAATGTGTTTCCCACTGTAAAATGGCATTGCAACTCTACCATGCACGCTGAAAATAAAATTATCCTGCCGGCTACATGTTGCCCTGGGAGCAGGCGAGTTCTCAGTCTCCAGGCATCAAAGCCTCTCTTCTCGAGTTGAAAAATCCATAACATAACGCTTAGATCCTGTGACGGGAGATTCAGAGAAGGCTCCAGAGAACAATGATTAACTCCTCAGAGAGTTCACAGCAGGGGCTTTCTTCCTTCTTGTTGGTCCTGCTGCCTTTTGGCCTCTTTTTCTCTTTCAATCAGGCTCTTCCTTCCGAGAGGAGACCCATATATTATAACGTCACCCACATTATAAATATCTGGCTCCTTCTCTTAAGTCCAAAGTATTGTGTTTCTGTTGTAAACCTTCTTCTCCACTCTGCTCTCAACACTCCCCACCCCCCGCCCCCCAACTCTTTGGCTGCTCTCAGCTGACACTAAAGATTCAGAAGGTGCAAACACTTGGCTGCCCTGAAACCTCCCCTTACCTGCCTTCTATGATCCAAATAACTGGCAAGATTAGCGTGACATTAAAAATCAGCTCTTTTTCCCAATTCCAGGGTCTACTTTTCTTCCTACCTTATTGAACTTTCCCACTGTGATGGTCAAGGGACTTTTCAAATTTGCCTCCTTAAGACTGGCCCATTTGCAAACAGATACCTGGGCCAAACCCTTTTTAATGCACTGCCTGTGGTCCATCACCCAACTGTGGCCACAAAGAAAGAAAATGCCCTCCAGGTAAATGTGAGGGTAAAATACTAACCTCAATTCAAGCTTTATTTTCAAAGAAGGGAACAAGTTTTTATGATGGATCATGTTTTATAGAACAAGATTCTATAGGGCTGTTTATTATTTAAGAAAAAAAAAAGCCTTATGAACATGTCATATCACAAGGACATAACTTAATAATCTTAGTTATCTTTACCCTTAAGCCTTTTGTAGGTGAAAGGTGAGTTGATTTTCTCTTCTCTGGATGTGTAAAACATTAATGCTAAGAGAGGCTTTTCTATCTGATTGATAGAACTCTGGTTACTTTTGCTATACATGCCCCACAGAATATGACTGTGTATGCTATTTGAATTTATACCCTAAAAAAATGTTTAAGCAGTCCAACATTTTAGATTAAGATACAGTCCCAGAAAGGGATATAGTTACAAAAAGCATCAGTCATATCTCTGAATAACTAAACTCTTTATTGATACGTTTGAAAATTCCAACTATGGGTGCCCCCTAACCATTGATAATAAAATTGATTATGTATCACAACACTGATTATTATTATAATCACCTTGATTTAGGGCCTTAACAAGATCATTCTCTAGGAGCTGAGGAAGGAGTCTATTTACTAGCTGCTGATCAAAATGCCAAGGTGATCTCTAATGTCCCTTTTGACTCTGTAAGTTGGAGATGTATGATGCTGCAACCCAGTACACCCCTTCCCACATGTGTCGAGTAAGTTAGGTATCTTGAAGCTAATCCCTAAGAGCAGGCCTGATTGATAAAAAATTCAACATAAATGGTCAAATTACAAAGTCTCATAGAATAGACTCACAAGAGGCCTGTTTTCCTTGTATTCCTTCCTTCCATCAGGCCTCCCTTGGCTCTCCCCAACCCTAGGGCTAGAGTGGCCCCCTCCATACTCCCAGAATCTTTAATTGTGTGACAGTTTGATCAGAATCTCCTTTCTTTGGAGATTCAGCCTCCCCACTCTGGGAGCTGACACTTACCAGTTGCTGAAAAGCCGGCTGATCGATGTCACTCTGCAAGGCGAAGTCACTGAGTACTTTCCAAGGCGGCTGGTAACTTTGCACCTCCACTGGGTTTGCCTGTAAGCCACCGTCATGTCTCTCCGGACTGGCAGCCACCATGGGAGTTCCTGTCATCCCTTGGATATTCTGTGAATAGGCACCCCCCAAACCCAACATGTTAATGAGCAAACTCCCTCCCTCCATTGTCTATGCAGGCTAAACAAATATACCCTGGTATTATCTTATCTATATAGTTGCCTTTATTGACTCAGTTAATCTGCTGCACCTATGGATATTAGCCAGGGTTCAGTTTAGTTTTATTATGTTTTGTTTTTCTGCTTCTGTGGGCTGAGCTATTAGCTATGCTTGAACCTTAGGAAGTGAAATGCTGTCTGAACTTTCTTCTTTCCCCTCACATTCAGTGGTCATCTCAGTTTCCCCTGTCTGCCTTCCCAAGCCACAGCATCTTAGCAGAAAGCTGGAGCAGCATGGGCCTCCCTTCAGCCTCTAGACATGGTGGTTTTCTGGGCAGTTTCAGTGAATCAGACTTTTGGTTAGATTTTCTCCAGGTAATTCTCTGGGAGCCAACCCCCACTTCTAAGCATTTGGGTCTGGCGGCTATTGTGCTGTTATGCACTAACCAACTTCGAAAGTGCCCTGGCCCAGGCTTGGCTGGTCTGCCACATTTAATGACAGCAGGTTTTATGGCATTTAAAAATAGGGCCTAAGCAGTAAAAAGGAAAAGCTTAAAAAAAAACAAAAAACAACAACTCTTTAACTTAACCAGGAGGCCTGCCTGGTGGGTGCTGTCCTGGTCCAGGGATGCCAGGGGCCTGACATCTCTGGAGACCTGGGCTTGACCTGGAGCAGAGGGTGTCCTATTTTCACGGGTCACCTTGGAGACTTTCCTGGCCTGGGGGCTCTGCAGCAGGCCTCCCACCAAGGGGCGCCCAGAGTGACCCTGGATTAAATAGGAAAGCAAGGATTCCTCCCTTCCTCCCCTCGGGTGTCTGAGTAACTGATAACCAGAACTTTGGCAAACCAGCTCAAGGCCTCTCTGCCCACAGTGGGGACGACTGCCCTTCCAATTTGGGATGGGGCAGGGGTGCGAAACTGTAGGGCTCGAGAGCCCACCCATGTGGGCTGGGGGCGGGTGGGCCTCCAACCCGCAGGAGGGGCCTCCTGGAGCAGCTGGGGCCCTGGCGGGAGGGCCGGGGGGCGGTGGCCTCTCCCCGGGGTGCGGCTGGGAGTGAGGGGCCGCCAGGGCCAGCTCCTGCTCGGGAGCCGGAGGGAGAGAGCCGGCCCATCTGGGCAGACAGCACGCACGCCTCCTCCGCTTCCCCCTTGAGCCCCCTGCCCGGCCCAGGGCCACTCACAGTTTTATCATTGGGCTGCTGTTGCTGGAGCTGCTTCATCATGATGCTCCGCTTCTTATCCTTGCACCGTTTGTTCTGAAACCAGACCCGGATCACACGGGGACTGAGGCCGGTCATCTCCACCAGCTGCTCCTTCATGAGCGCATCGGGCCGGGGGTTGGCGGCGTAGCAGGTCCGCAAGGTGTGCAGCTGCTTCTCATTCAGCACAGTCCGCACGCGGGTGGTCTTCTCCGGCTGCTTGTGGACGTGCGGCCGCAGGGCCGGCTGCCGGGCGGAGATGGGCTCGGCTGCGGGGCAAGGGGCGCGGTGAGCGCGGGCCGGGCCGCCCGCCTGCCCGCGCCGGTCCGGGAAAACGGGACAATGGCCAGCGCTTTGCGACCTCGACAGACAAAGCAGAGGCGGCAGAGGTGGGGGTGCGGGACGCAAAAGGGAGAATGAAATCTCGCTCTCTAATCTTAAGAGGTCAATGCTAAGTAGTCTGGACCCAAGAAAGCGGCCTCCGCCCCCGCTCGAGTCAACACGGCGGAGTTAGCAAAGGGGCGCATCTCTCAGGTTCTGTCCCCCAGCTCACAGCAAGGGTGGCATCGTTCTTCCTAGTTTCTCCTCCCTTCTCGCCTTTCCTAGAACGCAGATGGGGCCCAGGTTCCCCTCCCCCAACTCACAGGCCCTACAAGGGAAGGAAAGGCAGAACACCCAGTGACGAGACACACTACCCCCGTGGGATGTCTGCAACTAAGGCAGAGAAGAATTCTGCCGGAGAGCGTTGAACTTCAGTCCCCAGAGGGCAGTTATGTCAAGAGGATAAAGAAATTCGGTATTTCGGCCGTCTCTCCAGCTTCTGATCCTTCGTACTCTACCTGGATCTACTAAATCTACCTAGACGGTTCCCGATGCTATCTGCTCCCCAGAAAAGGAAAACAGAAACTCTTTACAGCTGCCCGACCTCTAGAGAAAAGACAGTTGGGGCATGCTCCTGACCCCCTCCCAATACTCTACGTGTTCCACAACAGAGTCCAGGTTGCACTAACAGAAGTTGCCACCACTGGCTCTGCTCCCCTGCAAGCTAAGTCATAACCCCTCCCATCCCCCCGACAGAATTCTGCCAGAAAAGCAGAGCGGGAAGAGCTGTAGAGTTTTCACCACCAGGGTTCCCGGCGGATTGATACTTTTAAAAATACACCGGGATAGTTCCATTCAAGACCAGAAGGCAGATTTGGAAACATTGTCGGCCTTCTTACCTGTGGCCCCCACTCTGGGCCAACCAACCCTGTTCTATTTCTACTCTCCTTCCTGGGCCACGGGGCCCTCAGATCTGTATGTTACAAATCTTGCATTTTTCCGGGACCCCCGGGGTCAGGTCAACACCTATGAGGTCAACTCGGTGTCACGGCAACAGGCCCGAAGATGAAATTCTCACCAAATCAAGTAGAATGAACGGTTTAAAGAGGCAGGCTCCCTTTAAAAGTCAATTACTGCAGATTAGCTTGTTGACAGTTTTAAATGACGGCTCTGTGCGAAGGCTTGCAATTATTAAAACTGTATCTTTTTAGGTCCCCTGTCTCACAAAGGGATGAAGATACAGTTTAAAAATATTTTGGAGTGTGGGGCAGTTGGCAAGGAAAAGGAATTGAGGGGCTAACTTGACTCAAGCTTCCTTCATTGGGTTAAAGGAGGAAGCTCCAGGGACCCAGAGCTCCACCCCTTTAATTAGGCAGCCGCAGAGAATACCTGGAGGGAAGCAGAAGCCCGTTGTCAGAAAGCCACGGTTTGGAGGCCAAGGTGAACTAGAAGTACTGTTTGGGCGTGTGTATACATGCATGCACTAGCGGTGTAGATTCGCGGGCACCCACACAGACACACAGACGTGTAGTGTAGGTGTGCCAGGAGAGTCAAGGGAGACACTGAGTGCATGGGACCTGGCCGCAAAAAGAGGGAAGCACTGTGCAAACCGCACCCAGAACGCTCCGTCTAACTGGCAGCTGCAGCGGCCGCCGCGTGGGTCCCAAGATCGCGGCGCGGCGCGGGCCTTGCCTGGCGCCGGCCTCCCCGAGGAGGGCCTCCCTCTGCTCCCAGGAGTACCTGCCATTTGTAGCGGCCGCGCCGGGTGCAAGGGGCTGAGCGGGTCGCCGGCGCCCAGGCTGGCCCTCTCCACCACGTCGTGGTCGGCGCGGCAGAAGAGCCCGTCCTCCCGCAGCGCGAACTCATCCCCGGGGATAAGCTGGCGGCTGCAGGCCACGCAGCGGAAACACTCGATGTGGTACACCTTGGAGCGCGCGCGCATCACGAAGTCGTTTTTGCTGAAGCCGATGCTGCACTTGGCGCATTTGATCCCGTACAACCTGCTCGGGAGTGGGATGGGGAGCGGGCCGGGAAGGGAGGAAAGCAAAGAGAGAGAGGGAGTCACTTCAGGCGGGCGCTGCCCCGGGTCTAGGGTCGCTGGCGACCTCGGCCACAACGCCCTGAGACACTGAAATCAGCATTAGCAGGCAACCTGGGAACGGGAGGATGGAAACGATTAGATTTCTCTTTTCCCGCTCCGTTTCCCTTGCCTATGAACCTCTGTGTGTCGGTCTGTACCTCTTAGTTGAGAATGCCCAGTCCAAACTAGAGAGAAATGTTTGATGTGTTGGAAGCCTGGGCGGCTGCTCCAGCGACCAGTACCCGGGTGGCTCTTGCTGCTCTTGGCAGGAAGGAATCCCGGGGTGAATTCCGGGAGCCACTGGTCCCACATTTTCACCTTCCTATCCCCCAATTCCTGCTGTTAGAAACGTCTCTAAAACTGCAACCTGCATCCTCCTTTCAAAAAAAAAATGAGGTTGGGCAATGAGATTGTCACCCCACAGAACATACACAAATGCACAGGCATTAGAACAAAATGAAACCTCTGAGGGTTTCCAGAGTCCTTTCTGCATCAGGAGCCCACTGCTGTTTCCCCAGCTAAAGACTGTTTCCTCAGGCAACAATGTTACCAAAAAGTTTCCTCTCCATTCTTCCTCTTATTATTATTTTAATCTGCTTGGGTTCCTTCCATCAGTCGCTTAAGTATCTACCTCTATTTCTGTCTGTCTGAGAACCGTGACCTGCCAGAAAAATGAAAAGACCCACTTCTAAAGTCTTCCTTGCGGCTCACCTTTCCTTACCAACAGACAATCCTTGTAGGTTTCATCTAGAGGCCCTGCCCTGGCCCCCTCTCCGTATGCCACTAATAACCAGCGCGGGGGGCATTCCTACAAACAGAGAGAATGGAGGAGAGGCAAAGACCCACACAAAGAGGGGCAGTGAGGGGAACCTCGCTCCCCCAAGGGGAGAAAGGTTTTGGGAAATCTCAACAGTCTGTTCTCTTACAACTACAGGATTTCAAAGGGACACACACAGTTGCACGCAGGCAAGCGTGTGCACGCACACACACACACAGTTGAAAGAGTGGAGAAGAAAAGGTAAAAGCAATTGGTTCCTTCCACAAGCATGTATGCAGAATTAGGCACATGCACGTCTGAATACAGCTGAGCAAAACACGACCCCCACAGGAGCAGTGGCCCCCTCTCCAGAATCTGGAGCTCATACACCAATCAAGTAAACAATTGAAAACGGCTCATTTGTCAGAGGTTAGAAGGTAGATTCAAAAGTTTTCCTTCCCTCCGCCTACTCCATGTGAGATCTGCCATTTCATAGGATGAGGACTTTACCTTGCCTGTGACCAAACAATTGGGAAAATCCCTCCCCCTTCCTCCAGCTCCCCACTTCCCCTCTTTGCTCTCATTCTCCTCTCCCATCACCGAAGTATTAATAAACTTTTTCCCCCTGCACTGTTCACCTTTATCTACTAAAATTATGCTCTCCACTTCATGGTTTGAAAATAAAAAATACTGAACACCAAGTGAGCACGGGGAAAAAAAAATCGTTAACTGCATACTTAAAGCCTAACTAAACTTTAAGTTCTCAGCTCCATAAACTCTGTAACTTTCAAAGCTAATTACTTGTTAATAGCCACTAGACAACTTATTTTTAAAGATAATATTTTTATTATTCAATGTAATAATGAAGGTGTTATCTCTTCTGTTTTGTTCTTAAAACAATAATATTTTCTTTGGAAATTCTACTTCCTTCCTTAGGCAGAAAATAAAATTTCTGACATATGTATACACAAGTCTGAGAAAATTTGAGATTGGCAATGCATGAAATTTAGATGCAGAATAAATTGAAAGAAAAAAACTCAGGACGTTCCTTATGTGATTTTATTCTTGTCAGTATGGGCAATTCGCTCATTTTATCAGTTAACCAGATTTTAATGTGAGAAAGGAAGCTGTTCAATTATCTAAATATAGCGATTGTTCATAGACAGATGATGGGCAATTTGATCTGCTCTGTCTAGTTCATCAGCTCAGATAAGATAAGAAGACAGTCAGATGTCACCAAAGGGTTAATATTTAAAAAGATTAAATCTCCGGGTGGTTTTAACAGAGAATATTTGGGTTGGTTTTTAAATTTTCCAAGCAAGGATCCCTTACCCAAAAATAAAGGGCAACACCTCTATTTGCTCTTGCAAAGTACACTTTTAAACATGTCTAGGTCAAACTTTTATTTTACCTATTGCATTGATGTCTTCAGAGAATCTGGAAGTTACTAATAAAATACTGAATTAAAATAAAAAGGAAAAACACTGTATGATAGAATAAAATCCAACCTTTTAAAAAAAGTTTAGAAACCCCAACTTATCCATCCTGAATTTTTAAACTTTGTTTTGGAAAGGGGAGGGTAACAGGAAAATAATTTCAGCATCACAAATTCGAAGAGCAATTGAAGCTTCAAACCACATTATTTATGAAAACCACTATATTGAGTCTCATTTTTTTCCTCTGAAAAGTAAAATGAACAGCACAGTTTAATTTACGTATTACATTTTACAGGGGTAACTTCTTTCTGCACGCTAGTACCCATTAAGGCATACTCTGGCAAAAGACAAAGCCACACAAAATAATAAATAACGAATGGGGAGAGGAAGGGGACTCTCACAAAATGAAGTAAACGGTATAAATGGCGTACCTGATATAATCTCTTTTACAGTAGGTTTTCCCATCTCTAACAAAGCACGTACAGCTCTCGTCCAAATACTGATTACACTCCGCACATTTCAAACATGCCGCATGCCATTCCAAATCCGGAGAAACCCTCAGAATATACTGATCGTGAATTTGATTGCCGCAACCAACACACAGGGAAATCAGACGTTTTTCTGAAATGAAAATAAATACATGATTGACTAACCGTTTACTTCCTACAGAGATAAATACACTTTTAGTGTCGTTCTCTTATAGGGCGTACTCTGGGAGTTTTGTTTTTTTTTTTTTTTTAAGAGTATTGCACTTTGGGATGGTAATTGAAGTGTGCCATCAAAACCTTGACTCATTTTTAAAAGGAGGTGGAATATATATAAAATGCCGATTTGAATAGTCTGCATTTGCAAGCCTAGCACGCAATCAAACCCGTTCATTTTGTTATTTCTTTTCCCTCCCTCCTCCCTCTTTGCCATAATCATTGGGAAAGATTATGGATAAGTCAAGTCAAAGAAAAGGTTTTGACTAGAAGCGTTAAGTGAACGCAGGGATGTCTATATTTTCCATGAAGCACGCTCTTAAATAGCACATAGGACTGGATATTGTTAGCAAGAGCAGACATCAATACAGTTGTCACTCGTTCTCTTTTGCAAGTCTAATGCTAATTCACATCTCCGGGTATTGTACGTGCTGGCAGATCTTTGCAACAGAATAACCTTCTCGGAGAGCTCCGGAGTCCCAGGGAGAAAACCGCCGCTTAGCACCGG
Source organism: Ovis canadensis (assembly GCF_042477335.2). NCBI lineage: Eukaryota > Metazoa > Chordata > Mammalia > Artiodactyla > Bovidae > Ovis > Ovis canadensis. Next base: position 40,720,730 of record NC_091260.1, read on the forward strand.
AAGGCTAAGGTTTTGGAGGACAGGCAGGCGAATTCAAACACAAGGTACGATCAGTTTCCCGAAGATCGGAACCGACAGCAAGCATGCAGGCGTGGCGGCAACAAGAAAAAGCCACCTTCTCTCTCTCTCTCTCTCCAAGCAATGACTCCAACTCCAAAGAGCCCTTGGCACCCGTGCCTGAGAGAGACCCCCGCACAAGAACAGCACACCGAGCCCCACAAGGTAAAATCGCCTCTTACTTTTTGGTGGATCTCCCATGTCTCCCATATCTGTAACAGGGAGTAATGTCCACAGTGAAATGGTGGTTGTACAGTTGGTGAACAGCCCACAGAGAGGATGCTGGAGCTGTGGCTAAGTGGGAAACAGTGGCCCCTGGGGTTGCCAAGGCTGAGAGAGCCCGCTGCCCGGCTGCGCCGCGCCCTCGCTGATCCGGGAGTCCAATTTAAGCCGGCGGAGTTGGCGGAGCGGAGGCGCTGCGGAGGCGCGGACTCGGCGCGGCTCGGGCACCTCTCTTCCTTATCTCTTACTCAAACTTCTCTGCTCCAACTCAGCTCCATCGCCATTGGTCTGACGCAGCGCGCGGGGACGTCAGGCGAGCGCCGCGCCCATTGGCTGCGGGGCGCGCGGCGCAGCTGTTCTGATTATCATATTTCAGCCTCGCTGCCGCGGTGCGCCACTGACCGCTCGGCAAGCCCGCGGGAGAGGATTAGGGCTCCCGAGGCGACTCGCCCGGGGCTCAGACCGCTCTCCCCCGGTGCTCCGGCGGCCCTGGCTTTTGGTCTCCCGTCTCCTCCTTCCGCCCCGCCTTTCCCCTCGCTCCTAGCCGGCCGCGCCGCCAGCGCCCTCGCCTCCTGTCGCGCTGCTCCTCCGCCCTGCGCTCCTGGGGTCCCCGCAGTCCGGCTGGCCGCGTTGCGCGCGGGGCTCACTTTTCCGCCTCCGGTGGCGAGTGGCTGGTGGGTAGGTGTTCTAGATGACGAGGACCCTTCCGGACTTTAGGAGAAGGGCGACTTGGAGCAGGCCGCTTGGCTCGGTTTGGTCTCGCGCTTTGGCACACAGTTCCGGGCCCGGCCGGGCTTGGTTGCCAGGGCGGGTGAGTTCCCGAGTTGTCTGCGCGTGGAGCGCTGGGAGCTGCCTAGGGGAAGACGCCGGTCCTGGGATGAATGGACCCGGAGGAATTGTTCGCTGCTGCTTCCCCAGTACCCCGTAAACCCCTTAACTCAGATCTCCAGAAACGCGGGGTGGGGGTAAAGGGGCGCTTCTTACCTAAGCGGAGAATCAGGTTGGAAGTGCACAGGTATAACCAAGTTGACTCCGCGGATTTCTCTCTCTCTTTCGGACCCGCGGGGTCTGCTTTGCAGTTTAACTCTAGAACTAATCCGAAGCCTAAGTGCAAAGTGGTCTTCCAGTAGTTTAAAGTTTGCAAAGCTATTACGCCTATCCGATTTTTCTCTCTGCCGGTCTCCTGCCTTTTGTTTTTAAGCAACTGTGTGCAGTTAGCTGGTGGTGTGTAGATCATTGTAAGGACAAGTCTCCACGTCTCTAGAGATTTTAAAAATGCGTCAGTCTAAGGGCCCGAGTAGGGAGGGGTCTAACACAGAAGAACAGTGAAATACCTATTTCATTTCATCGGCTGTGTTTACCTTATCATTTTCTCTCGAGAAACAACCTGGAGAGAGAAGAATGGTTACTTCAACTCGCCGGTAACCCTCTTGAATAATTTCTTACATGTTCCATGATATCTCACTGTCTCCGCAAAACAAAGTCACAGGGAGGCCACGAAGAATCCCCCACCCCCCGTCCGCATCTCCAAAAGCTTCTAAACATTGATTCCTTATCTAGTGTGACTGCCAGTTTTATCTGAAAAGGTTCGCAAATGCACGCAGTAGTAGGTTTAATTTCGGTGTCTCATTGCCTTGAGAAAACCCGGTGTGTTAGGAAACTCCTTTCTTTGTATCATTGGTCAGATCTAGCCCTCGATAAGAGCTGTGAGCCCTCCGCCGGCCTGAGGGGCTCGGTTTACAGCAGTGTGCTCCAGAGCGCAGAGAGAAGCAAAGACGCTGAATTTCCTCTTGATATGGCTGGGGCTTTATCAAGAACATGCTTTTGTTTTCTCTCAAGGGAAATTTCTAACTGGATTTCATCCCTTCTATTTCTATTATAAGTTGTATCAGTGTGGGTGTGTGAAATCGAAAGTTAGATGTTGATTCATTTACCAGGTTGGGGGTGGGGGGCAGGATGTTTCTGTTTTTGGTTTTTGCTCATAGTTTTCTAGTGTCTCCAGTATTATATGCGTGGAGTCTTTTGTCAGGCTGCTTTGGTAAAACTGATGCTGATAATGACAACATGAAGCAAATCGTCCCAGTATATGGGCATGTTTCCTGTACAGATAACCAAGTTGACACTAGTTTAGTTTAGTTTAGTTTTTAAAAGGCACTATATCCCCAGAAAGCAAATAGAGAATTTTAACCAATCATATTCCATCATGTCACCTTTATAACATGGATTTAAACAACGGAAGCTGCCAGAAGCCTGATGACTTACATTTGAGATCCAGAAAGCACCCTCACTATCCATCCTTCTTCAACCATACACACACACACACCCACACACACACACACTAAAAAATTAGTGCTGCTGATGATAGCAAGTCCAAAAAGAAAACCTTGGAGGAAAAGCTTTAGGAACTGGCAATTTCATCATAATGAAGACGAGTGTTTCTCTTTCTTCAGCCCATACTGTTACTGTAAATGAGTAGTATTTTCTTAAGAAGTTCTTAAGCTGTTAGAGGTAAGAAGATCATAGAGAAGATACCCTCTGGCAAAGGGAGCAATCTGAGGAAACCCAGTAGTTATATTGCTCCACGATGGATGTACTCAGGAGGTCTGTGTGTTGCTAATACATTTTGCATTAAAATAAAAGAGGATAGCAGGCATTATTGTTTCCCTTCACCTTGAGATTCAAATTTGGTCACAGATTATTCCCCTGTTTCTTTAAGTGATTTCTATACACATTAATGCATCAAACATTTCTGTAAAAAAAAATTGTAATGTTTTTATAGAATACATCAAACTGCAATATTTTCCCCCGGTATTTGATCACAGGAGCGACCTCTTGTGTTCAAAGGGGGGATTAGACCCTCTTGTCAAAAATGGACTCAATTTTGACCTTTGATATTCTGTTAGGTCAAAAAATCTACCCTTAAAAATAGTTTTGTGAATCCCCTCTGTAAGCTCCTCTACTGATGAGAAAGAAAAGAAAAGTATGAGTACTTAGTTACCATTACCTCCAGGCCACCCCAAATATACTTTAGTGTCCTTGAATATAAAAATGATGCTGATTTATTAAGTTCTATGTAAGCCTGTGGCATCCACCCACATGGGTTTATAGTGCTTTTCCACTTAAAATTCCTAGTGGGCTTTATGCCTGTGTTTTGTGTGTTGTTGCTTTCTCTGCTTTGATTAAAATTTAAACATTCTGCATCAAAAATGCCAAATACAGATTCCTATACAAATATCATGTTCTCAAGATACATTTCAAATATTTAAATAGGTTTTAACTGCCATTGGCAAGTAGCATTACATATTTAGGATTTATTTCCCAACAACTTCTGGCAGATATAAGTGGATTTTTTATTGTGTTGTTAAAAAGTTTTTTTTTGGCAGGGGGAGGGAATTATGTACAGTAAGGAAGAAAGCTTTTCCTCACCAACTAACCAAAATTAGGAAGGAAAGGCAACTTTGATCAGCTTTCCCTGAACATATTCCCAGGGAGGTGATGCTGTGCTTAGCTCACACCAAGATCAAGTTTGTGAATAACAACTGGAATGCCAGTTTTCCACAAATAAGGTGTTCTGACAGAAATAATAAAACTGAAGGACTTGTATTTTCTGATATCCACAAATATGTAATTTGGGGGGTCAAAATGAAACATGGATGTATTTTATTCACCTCAGAAAATGTGGAATGGAATACATATATATTTATCCCAGTCACACTTTTTGTTTTTACTTTTCCTGTGTAGTCTAATCATGTAGAATAAAGCTATACAAACCATCAGTATCTTAAATCACATCCAAGTGTCAGATAAGATATTTGTATTAAGAGAGTCATGATTAACTGTTTATTTTCCAACCAGAAGGCAGTGGGTATGGATATTTAGAGCTACTTTGCCTCTCCCAATTTCTGGTGGTGGCTTAATGATGAATCAAGAGGATCTGCACTCTAATTTCACAGAAAAATGAAAGCAATGTTCTGTTTGTACCATTGGATAGGAAACGATTGTCTCTTCTTTGCTCTCTCCTTTTACTCCCCACCCCCATAATGCTAAGCAATAATAATAATAAAGCTAGTTGTTAACAACAACGACAACAAAACTTTAATCTTGATTCTGACTATATTGCCAGACTCCTGCTGTGATTGTGGTCTTGTTGAGTGTCAGTTGCTTTATTAACCAGTTAAAACAGTCTGGGTGGATTAGCACGAATCTTCTTCCGCACGCAGAGCTTCTTAGCCTGAGTTCAGGTAGATGTGCCTGTCACCAGCGGTCCTGCTCTTCTTTCCTGGCAGACGGCAGCCCGGGAGGCCGCGTTCCTGTGCGGTCTGCTGCTCGGTTCCCAGCCAAGATAGAATTCCACGCTGCCGGCAGCGGCGAAGCCACAAACCTCAGATCAGTCTTGAGAATGCGAGGTTCCGCATCTCATTACCGATAGGACTTCGACCAAGCGAGGACAGAAATTTGCCCCCTCCTTTTAAAATTGTGCTTTTGGAAGTATTTACTATAATTTCACAAAAGCGCCGGCCATGTCAGGTGAAACCCTTTCCTTTAAAAAGTTTTTTGTTTTGTTCTTCTTTGAAACCCTATGTGACTAGGAACTGGCAGTTTTTAACAGGACCAGAGTTCTCCCTGGAGCCCAGGTTGGAGCCAATGAGTGCAAAGGGCTAAGAGGTTCCGACCCCAGGATGAGTTGAACCCTACCTCTGGCAAAAACTTTGTTAAATGTACCGGATTATCATGGGGGGGAGGCGGGGGGGAATTGGAGTCCTGAGGGGGAAAAGCTTTATCCCCCAAGGTCCTGGGCGGTTCAGCTGAAAGCTACCAGAAATGCACAGAATCCAGCAAAGCACCCAAGGACCCACCCGAGCTCTCGGGAAACCCGGAGCGAATTAACTCAAGTGTAGCTGATCAAATGACATTCTTTCTGAAAGAAGTGACACCGTTTCCCCCACTGCAATCCTGTCGAACCGGCAGGTCTGAATTTAGCGCCAAAGGATTGATTTTCCAACTCGTACTGGAGGTTTACTGGGAAGGAGAGGGGGAGGGGAGGCGAAGGTACCTTGCTGGAGGTCAAGAGGAGGAGGAGGAGCAGCAGAAAATTACCAGCTCAGCGCGGGAGGGAGTTGGAGGCCAGGAAATCTACCCAGGAAGCCTCAAATAACCTTCTCTCACGTCTCAGAATTCAGCGCTCAAAAAATCAGCCTCAAAATAAGGTGTCCTGGGCTGGAGTCCTCGGGTGGGCTGCGGAGGCGATGTCAAGAGTTATTGCTACTTTCTATGAATTAAACTGGTGGCTAAAGCGTGTCAGGGCCGTTTAATGTAGCTTGAGAGGAGCGTGGGTGGGGGCTGTTTTTAAGTGGAGAGGCAATCACGTAGATCGTGAGAGAGAAGGTGGTTTCGGGGCTGAAGAAAATTCTGCAAACGCCAGTGATGGCTAGTCGGTTCAGAAGATATGATTTTAGGGAAAATCTTAAAAGGTAGTTGTCTGATTCGATTCCGTAGAGGTGAATGGGAGGCATTATATGATTTTAGGGAAAATCTTAAAGGTGGTTGTCTGATTCGACTCCGTAGAGGTGAATGGGAGGCATTATATGATTTTAGGGAAAATCTTAAGGGTGGTTGTCTGATTCGACTCCGTAGAGGTGAATGGGAGGCATTGCCCGCGGCGCGTGTGCCTTTAGAATTTTGTACGCCTCCCGATCCGTGCTGTTAAGGAAACTCATTAGTTCTCCCCGACTTTAGGTTGAAAGAATTTGCTTCGCTCCTCTACCTGCTAAATTCCAACTGAGAAAGGGGCTCAGGAGACGACCCCTTTTAGGAAGAACGTCATTTGATCAACTCAACCGAGTTAAAAACTGGTCTCCCGGAAGGGGTCAAGAACGCCTTCCCTTCCCACCGGCGCAGCGCGCGGCGCCGGGTCGACAACTCCTACCCCAGGTAGCCTCTCACCGAGGCCCAGGAAATCCTGCCTGACTCTCCTTTGAAGTCTCAAAGCTTTGCTATCAAGTTTCTGGTATTTCCTAGAACCCCACTCGCCCGCGTTCAAGCGCATAGGTCGTACAAATTTAGCTACCCGAAGTCCTAGGATAAGAGCAACGAGAAACAAAGAGACCACCCCCCTCCCCCAGCAGCAACCTCTGTCCTTGGCCTCCTCCCTTACGAATTTCCGATTTGCAAACGTCTGCTGGGAACCGCCAACCTCCGCCACCCTCAATGTTCTGCGCTTAAGGGCATTTTTCAATGTGTCTTGCCATTGTAAGGCGCGGAAAAATCAATCTGCAGCGACACCCCGGCCCTAATTCCTATTCGACTTAAGGAAAAAACAAAAAATAACGTCCTGCAGACCTCTTTCGGTCCGATTGGCGAGCCTAGCCCCCAGAGGCCTCTTCCTTACTGTGAATTTGTTTGCCACCCACCTTTGGGAGCAGAGCTCCTCTGATGGCCTGTCTCTGTCGCGCACTGGTGGGCCCAGGTGGGGACTCGAAAGGAAAGATGAATCAGGTCTCCAGCTCGCGGTGCCAGAGCTCTAAAAGGGCAGGAGTGTCTGTCAGCCACCTGGGGGTGGGGGTAGGGGGGCGTCCCTGCTGGAAGACCCTCTAACCCTCTAGACCAGGAGTGGAGAAGAAAGCGCAACTCCTGGCTGCATACAGACGCAAAGACTAAACCCTTTCGGAACGTAAAACTTTGTGTTAGGTTTTACCCCTTCTCTGTCCATACCCCAATCCCCAGGGTTTCCCCCCAAATGAATACTTGCAGATGAAAGAATCAAGGTACCACGATAACTGCTTCAAACTCTTTGTCAGGTCACCTTTATATGCCATCTGCCAGAGGCTCAACTTGCTCTGGGCGCCTACATTCCGGAAAATTGTGAGGGTGACGTTCCCTCTGCTTTTGCCCTGTTGGCAGTGTACTGAAGTGATGGTATAGTTACTGATACAGAACGTCGGAGTGACTAGTTTAATTCTTACTATCACCTCTAAAATATAGGTAGCCCCAAGTATTAGTTGGCATTTTTCCCCTAGGTTTATTTTACTCACTTCGTGTGGCAAATGTTTGAATTGGAAAACAAGAGAGAACACCACAGCATAGATTCACTTCTCTGTTCTCCTATCAGGAGGGTGACCCTCACAGGCTGATTAGTCATAGAGGCAGGCTTCTTTGTTGATTTAAGAGTTCATCAGGCCAGACGCAACAATTACCTTGTTGCCTTTTCTTGATTCTCTATTGTTGACTTATATCTGGAATGCCTCCATTGTACAAAATTCGATCCAAAAATGAAAAAAAAATTAAGGCAAAAAGGTAATGATGGCAATAGAGGTCTCTGTTAACTGACTTTTGTGTGTAGATTGTACATACCTCACAGATGTATGAAAAACATTACAACTTATAATGTTTTATATATAATTGTATATGTTATAATTATGTGCTAATGATGGCATTATTTAATATCATAATTCCAGAAAGAAATGTTTGAAATGTCACTTCGTACTACACTGTAATACTCTCCTTCTGAGAAAATAATTAGCAAGCTTCAAAATGATTTTCAGGGTGCTTTGAAATAAGAACAAAATCTGAAACTTCATGGACCCAAATCCCATCAATCATGGGATTCATAACTAGGTTGCTACAGGTCAATTCTATAAGGAGATAACCTTCTGTTTTGCACAACTGCATTTTATTTCAGTTGTGCATTTAAAATATGTATTCTACATTTGCTATTCTGAAATTTCTAATCATGTCATATCAGCAAGAAATAAGTCCTAGATAATGCCTAAGGATGACTGTGATTAACTTTTGTGGTTTGACAGTATTTTGCTCTTCTTTATTTAAATGTGAATATTAATATATTAATATTACTAGATAGTTTCATCACCCCATGATTTACAAGATATTCATATAAAGTGAAAGAGTGAATATTACGTTCTATAATGCTACTTAGAGTCTATTATCAAAAGATAGTAACAATAAGAAGATTCACTTGTGTATATGTAGCTATCCACTCTGCCCTCAGAGTGTTCAGTTTAGTTACAAAAACATTGAACTGTTATATCATGTGTGCTCTCACTTGAGTGTAGTTAATGTTTTGCCAGTGTTAAGAGTCCTCACCTCACTCTCCAGATTTATGTAATAGCCTAGGAAGATCGCTGCATCAAATGTAATGCACAATGGGATATTGTAATATTACCTATCACTAGCATCCTGCTGACTTTCACTTGTATATCAGGACTCGAAGTATGCTATGTCTCGCTGTAGAGTGTGGTACAATGTGCTATTTTGTCTTCTTTGCTCAGTGTGAAAATTTATTATTCACTCTCCTTTTTATGAGCTGCATGAACAACTGGTGATAGTGATGAGAAGCACTGGGTATAGTTTCACTGGCTTTGGAATCTCCTATGCTATATGGAAGAATAGAAATCTTGTCTTTTTAGGTCTTAATGGTGTGTTTCTTCCAATCCTGAGATAGTAATTTAGCTGAGCCAAATGTCACGTGATATGCCTCTCTGTGATCCTGTACGCAAGTCATTGCAGCTCTGCTGATGTGACTTTGGATATGCTGTGCCAGGGCAATATAGTTTTTTGAATGATGCCAGTAGTGAGGAAGAAACATGAATGCAGCTCTCAAACTGGAAGAAAAGGTAAGTGGATGGAAAATCACTCCTTTGAAGAAGGTGGTGGAGAAAGAATTGAGTGTACATAACTTTGTCAGCCATCAAAAGAGAGGATGAAAATAGATATTAGACTAAGATGAGTAAAGTATTCAGTTTTGAGAGGGGTAAGAGAAAGCTTAGTGAGGAAAAGAAAAAAGTAGAGTAAATGTCAAGAGGAACAAAAGAAAGGAACAGGCCTTGGTGACCCAATTCATCTAGCACCCAGATCTTTACTAGCAGTAGATGGAGGTTGAGAAAGCAGTTGGAAAAAATATACTTTATAGTTACTTTAATCTGGCATTTAAACTTTAAAACTCTTTTTTTAGGGGAGAGGTTTTTGTAGACTATTTGGCAATAATTTAAAAAAGTTGTACTGCATCTTTAAGTATCTTATATGGGTTGGCCAAAAACTTTGTTAGGGTTTTTGGAACAGAAAACCTGAATGAATTTTTCTGCCAAACCAATACTAGAATGCTTACCAAAAATAAACCCATTGTTGGTAAACTGAATCAGCGTAGAAAAGACAAACTAAAGTTACTAAAATACCATAGAAGGGATTCCTACAATTTTTTATGTAACTGGTTTCATTAACAACAAGATTCAGGACTCAAAAAAGAGAAAGAACTAGAACTGAGAAGGAATTTTCAAAAATGTCTTCGGGGTTTTCCAGCGTTTTGGTCAGTTGTTGCCCTTTCTACAGGTTGGATTATACCAGAAAATGTAATTCACATATTTGGAGCTGCTCACTTAAACCATAATAAAAACTGAAAGATGCGAAAAAACTGTTCTCTGCTCAAATTCATGCCAGGGAACTTGAAGGGCTGCCAGAAAATCGCTGCTCTGTTAGCATTTCTGATCTGGCTTCACAGTCTCCCAGACTTCATTCTTTTGATGTGAGAAGAATGTAAGCCAAAACCACAAGGAAGCATTCTTTGCACCCATGCCCTTGGGAAGAGTTGGGGTGTCCAAAATGTTGGAAAGGTTAGATGCAGTTGTCCTCACAGAATCTATTTTGGAGGTCATGAGGTCAGAATGTCTGCCCATGTGCACACACCAGCAAGCCCATAAAAGCCGGATAGGAGGCAGCAGTGCCCCATAAAAGGTTATACCCAGCCAGAACCCAACAACATTTGAAAAGCTTCTGCTACGGAGAAGAAATATGAGACTGACAGCATCAACTTTGGCCACTGCAGAAGCAGTGAAGAGAGATGGATGGGGATTAATCATGGTAAAATACTGAGCAGAAGAGACAGCAAATTCTGCCAAGTATGAATACTTCTCCACTCACGTGTTTCACTAAGTACACTCTTCAAAGTACAAGCTGATTGGCCAAGGTCAGGTTGATCTTTGCTAGGCCTAAAGTAGCTACTGAGAGTATCCTCATGGCAGAAGACACTTAAAGATCTTTAATGTTAAAAAAAAGAGGAGAATTATTTGTGGTTCAACAATAGAAACACTCCTGATAACAGTTGGTTACCAAAACTGCATTCTGTCTCAGCGCCAATACCATTCATTTTGGGGCAACACTGATTTATAAAGGTTACCGGTTGTTATTGGCCCATGGATCTTCAGGACTTTTCATGTATATTTCTTATGTTACTAGATTTAGCATTTTGCCTCATTTCATAATCTTTCCTCATCAAGGCATTCTTTGTATAAGTAAAACCTTTAGATAACAGCCTTTGAAAGACTCAATAGGTAACTGAATAGTGACTCTCAGCAAGACTACCAAGAATGACCACTCTCCCAGTATATATCAAGGGACATAATATAAATTTTGTAAGGATTTATCTCTTTGACATTCTTAAAAAGCTTTTTAGAAGTTTTTTGTTTAGTTTTGTTTCTTGTTTCTTAATTCAAATACCAAAGCTTTCTGTTCAGTTCAGTTCAGTTCAGTTGCTCAGTACAGTCCGACTCCTTGCAACCCCATGGACTGCAGCACTCCAGGGCTCCCTGTCCATTGCCAACTCCCGGAGTTTACTCAAACTCATGCCCATGAGTCAGTGATGCCATCCAACCATCTCATCCTCAGTCGTCCCCTTCTCCTCCTGCCTTCAATCTTTCCCAGCATCAGGGTCTTTTCAAATGAGACAGCTCTTCATATCAGGTGGCCAAAGTATTGGAGTTTCAGCTTCAACATCAGTCCTTCCAATGAATATTCAGGACTGATTTCCTTTAGGATGGACTGGTTGGATCTCCTTGCAGTCCAAGGGACTCTCAAGAGTCTTCTCCAACACCACAGTTCAAAAGCATTAATTCTTCAGTGCTCAGTTTTCTTTATAGTTCAATTCTCAAATCCATACATGACCACTGGAAAAACCATAGCTTTGACTAGACAGACCTTTGTTGATAAAGTAATGTCTCTGCTTTTTAATAATCTGTCTAGGTTGGTCATAACTTCCCTTCCAATGAGTAATCGTCTTTTAATTTCATGGCTGCAGTCACCATCTGCAGTGATTTTGGAGCCCCCAAAATAAAGTCTGCCACATTTCCACTGTTTCTCCATATATTTGCCATGAAGTGATGGGACTGGATGCCATGATCTTAGTTTTCTGAATGTTGACTTTTAAGCCAACTTTTTCACTCTCCTCTTTCAATTTCATCAAGAGGCTCTTCAGTTCTTCTTCACTGTCTGCCATAGGGTGGTGTCATCTGTATACCTGAGGTTATTGATATTTCTCCTGGTAATCTTAATTCCAGTTTGTGCTTCATCCAGCCCAGCATTTTTCATGATGTACTCTGTATATAAGTTAAATAAGCAGGGTGACAATATACAGCCTTGACGTACTCCTTTTCCTATTTGGAACCAGTCTGTAGTTCCATGTCCACTTATACCTGTTGCTTTCTAACCTGCATACAGGTTTCTCAAGAGGCAGGCCAGGTGGTCTGGTATTCCCATCTCTTTCAGAATTTTCCACAGTTTATTGTGATCGACACAGTCAAAGGCTTTGGTGTAGTCAATAAGCAGAAATAGGTTGTTTTCTGGAACTCGGTTGCTTTTTTGATGACCCAACCAGTGTTGGCAATTTGACCTCTGCTTCCTCTGCCTTTTCTAAAACAAGCTTGAACATCTGGAAGTTCATGGTTCCTGTATTGCTGAAGCTTGGTTTGGAGAATTTTGAGCATTACTTTGCTAGCGTATGAGATGAGTGTGATTGTGCGGTAGTTTGAGCATTCTTTGGCATTGCTTTTCTTTGGGATTGGAATGAAATTGACCTTTTCCAGTTCTGTGGCCCCTGCTGAGTTTTCGAAATTGACTGGCATATTGAGTGCAGCACTTTCACAGCACCATCTTTTAGGATTTGAAATAGATCAACTGGAATTCCATCACCTCCACTAGCTTTGTTCATAGTGATGCTCCTAATGCCCCCTTGACTTCACATTCCAGGATGTCTGGCTCTAGGTGAGTGATCACACAATCGTGATTATCTGGGTTGTGAAGATCTTTTTTGTACAGTTCTTCTGTGTATACTTGCCCCCTCTTCTTAATATCTTCTGCTTCTGTTAGGTCCATACCATTTCTGTCCTTTATTGAGCCCATCTTTGTGTGAAATGTTCCCTTGGTATTTCTAATTTTCTAGAAGATATCTCTAGTCTTTCCCATTCTATTGTTTTCCTCTATTTCTTTGCATTGATCACTGAAGAAGGCTTTCTTATCTCCTTGCTATTCTTTGGAACTCTGCATTCAAATGGGTATATCCTTCCTTTTCTCCTTTGCTTTTGGATTCTCTTCTTTTCACAGCTATTTGTAAGGCCTCCTCAGACAGCCATTTTGCCTTTTTGCATTTCTTTTTCTTGGAGATGGTCTTGATCCCAGTCTCCTATACAATATCATGAATCTCTGTCCATAGTTCATCAGGTACTCCATCAGATCTAGTCCCTTAAATCTGTTTCTCATTTCTACTGTGTAATCGTTAAGGGATTTGATTTAGGTCATACCTGAATGATCTAGTGGTTTTCTCTACTTTCTTTAATTTACGTCTAAATTTGACAATAAGGATTTCATGCTCTGAGCCACAGTCAGCTCCCGGTCTTGTTTTTGCTGACTGTATAGAGCTTCTCCATCTTTGGCTGCCAAGAATATAATCAATCTGATTTCGGTGTTGACCATCTGGTGATGTCCATGTGTAGAGTCTTCTCTTGTGTTGTTGGAAGAGGGTGTTTGCTATGACCAGTGCATTCTCTTGGCAGAGCGCTATTAGCCGTTGCCCTGCTTCATTCTGTACTCCAAGGCCAAATTTGCCTGTTACTCCAGGTGTTTCTTGACTTCCTACTTTTGCATTCCAGTCCCCTATAGTGAAAAGACATCTCTTTTGGGTGTTAATTCTAGAAAGTCTTGTAGGTCTTCATAGAACTGTTCAACTTCATCTTTAGCATTACTGGTCAGGGTATAGACTTGGATTAGTGTTATACTGAATGGTTTGCCTTAGAAACGCACAGAGATCATTCTGTCGTTTTTGAGATTGCATCCAAGTACTGCATTTTGGATTCTTTGTTGACTGTGATGGTTACCCCATTTCTTCTGAGGGATTCTTGCCCACAGTAATAGATATAATGGTCACCTGAGTTAAATTCACCCATTCCAGTCCATTTTAGTTCACTGATTCCTAAAATGTTGACGTTGACTCTTGCCATCTCCTATTTGACCACTTCCAATTTGCCTTGATTCATGGACCTAACATTCCAGGTTCCTATGCAATATTGCTGTTTACAGCATCGGACCTTACTTTCATCACCAGTCACATCCACAAATGAGTGTTGTGTTTGCTTTGGCTTTGTCCCTTCTTTCTTTCTGGAGTTATTTCTCCACTGATCTCCAGTAGCATAGTGGGCACCTACCAACTTGTGGAGTTCATCTTTCAGTGTCCTATCTTTTTGCCTTTTGATACTGTTCATGGGGTTCTAAAGGCAGGAATACTGAAATGTGGTCCTTCTCCAGTGGACCACATTTTGTCAGAACTCTCCACCATGACCCATCCCTCTTGGGTGGCCCTACATGGCATGTTTAAATATGTGCAGTTTATTGTCCATCAATTATACTTCAATAAAGCCATTAAAAAATCAGCCTCAGGAAAGAAACTGATTGTTGTGTTGCCCCATTCTTAATTATTATCATTCCTATATACTTTATACTTTCATATACTTATAGGGAAAAGGGCAAATGCACAGTATTGTACATGATGAAATAAGATGCTTGGAGAGAAGTAACTTACCTCAACCTCCTCCCTGATTGGAGTTTTGTCAGAAGTTGTCAGGAACATCAATTTGAATTTTCTCATATCTAATATTATAATTGTAAGCACTTTCCCTTCCTCTTATATTGCCACTATTAGGGATCCAAACCTTCTGTTTTCCAGAAGGTTTCCAAATATCTTGCTTTCCCCAAAGTCAAGTTAATTCTATAACTTCTAGCATTTTGTGCATAATTTTTTTAAGTGAAAAATCACTTTCTACTTTGTTTAGGCATAATATTTCCACCATCAAAAAGGCCTAAGAGAGCATTCATATCTAGTCCATTATTATAAACTATTGGTTTTCTACAAATCTTTCCTGTATTCTTCAATGGTTTCTAATCCAGGCTACTGGAGTCCTGCCCTCAGCTGTACTCTTCCATATGTTAATGCCTGAGTCACTGAACAGAATTCCTGGGCACTTTGTTCTATTGCCCAGTGGGTCCTAGAGTCAGCCTGATTTATGCCTGAACTCTTCTTTCCCTTCAGGCACTGCCTCTGACACCTGACTGCAGCCCAAACTTTCTAGCCAGGCAAACCACCTTCCTCTTTCTGTCCCTGAGGATGGATCTCGAGCACGTTCCCAGTTCCCTTCTTCCTTGTAAACTTAAGTTGTTCTGGGCTAACCTCAATAGCTGATCTGCAAGTGATCACTTTGGTTCTATCCTTAGTCACTCACAAACACATAGGCTTTTCTGTGAGATGGAAATGAAGGGAAAAATAAATGATTTAATGTGATGGTGCTTAAATATAAGATTTATGTCTCTTCATGTTTTGGCTTTGGGGTTTAAACATCACTGATAAGGGAAGGGATCAGCTATTTTCTTTGTCTCTGACTTTAATTTGTGGGTCATCTACCACAGGGTAGGACTTGTACCACATGAATGAACAAATACCTGTCTTAAAGTCAGAGAAGGGCAAAAGGCATTTGGGGGAAGAGGAGATGAAATAAGACCAAGATCACTCAGTTCAGTTCAGACATTGAGTTATGTCCGACTCTGGGACTCCATGGACTGCAGCATGCCAGGCTTCCCTGTCCATCACCAACTCCTGGGGCTTGCTCAAAATCATGTGCATTGAGTCAGTGATGTCATCCAACCATCTCATCCTTTGTCATCCCCTATCCTCCAGCCTTCAGTCTTTCCCAACATCAGGGTCTTTTCCAGTGAGTCAGTTCTTTGAATCAGGTAGCCAAAGTATTGGAGTTTCAGCTTCAGCATCAGTCCTTCCAATGAATATTCAGGACTGATTTCCTTTAGGATTGACTGAGTTTGATCTCCTTGCAGTCGAAGGGACTCTCAAGTGTCTTCTCCAGCACCACAGTTCAAAGGCATCAGTTCTTTGGCACTCTGCTTTCTTTATGGTCCAACTCTCACACCCATACATGACTACTGGAAAAACCAGAGCTTTGACTAGTCTGATCTTGTCACAGAAATGTCACTGCTTTTTAATATGCTGTCTAGGTCAGTCATAGGTTTTCTTCCAGTGAGCAAGGGGCTTTTAATTTCATGGCTTCAGGCTCCATCTGCAGTAATTTTGGAGTCCCCCAAAATAAAGTCTGACACTGTTTCCACTGTTTCCCCATCTATTTCCCGTGAAATGATGGGACCAGATGCCATGATCTTCGTTTTCTGAATGTTGAGCTTTCAGCCAACTTTTTCTACTTTCCTCTTTCACTTTCATCAAGAGGCTTTTTAGTTCCTCTTCTCTTTCTGCCATAAGGGTGTTATCATCTGCATATCTGAGGTTATTGATATTTCTCCCAGCAATCTTGATTCCAGCTTGTGCTTCTTTCAGCCCAGCATTTCTCATGATGTACTCTGCATATAAGTTAAATAAGCAGGGTGACAATATACAGCCTTGATGTACTCCTTTTCCTATTTGGAACCAGTCTGTTGTTCCATGTCTAGTTCTAACTGTTGCTTCCTGACCTGCATACAGATTTCTCAAGAGGCAGGTCAGGTGGTCTGGTATGTCCATCTCTTGAAGAATTTTCCACAGTTTCTTGTGATCCACACAGTCAAAGGCTTTGGCATAGTCAATAAAGCAGAAGTAGATGTTTTTCTGGAACTCTCTTGCTTTTCCCATAATCCAGCAGATGTTGGCCATTTGATTTCAGGTTCCTCTGCCTTTTCTAAAAGCAGCTTGAACATCTGGAAGTTCACGGTTCACGTATTGCTGAAGCCTGGCTTGGAGAATTTTGAGCATTACTTACTAGCATGTGAGGGGAGTGCAATTGTGTGGTAGTTTGAGCATTCTTTGGCATTCCCTTTCTTTGGAATTGGAATGAAAACTGACCTTTTCCAGTCCTGTGGCCACTGCTGAGTTTTCCAAATTTGCTGGCATATTGAGTGCAGCACTTTCACAGCATCATCTTTTAGGATTTGAAATAACTCAACTGGGATTCCATCACCTCCACTAGCTTTGTATGTAGTGATGCTTCCTAAGGCCCACTTGACTTCACATTCCAGGATGTCTGGCTCTAGGTGAGTGATCACACCATCGTGATGATGATACTGTGAAGGTGCTGCACTCAATATGCTAGCAAATATGTAAAACTCAGCAGTGGCCACAGGACTGGAAAAGGTCAGTTTTCATTCCAATTCCAAAGAAAGGCAATGCCAAAGAATGCTCAAACTCACTGCAATTGCACTCATCTCACACGCTAGTAAATAATGCTCAAAATTCTGTAAGCCAGGCTTCAGCAATACGTGAACTGTGAAATTCCAGATGTTCAAGCTGCTTTTCGAAAAGGCAGAGGAACCAGAGATCAAATTGCCAACATTCACTGGTTAGTTGAAAAAGCAAGAGTGTTCCAGGAAAACATATATTTCTACCTTATTGATTATGCCAAAGGCTTTGACTGTGTAGATCACAAGAAACTGTGGAAAATTCTTCAAGAGATGGGCATACCAGACCACCTGACCTGCCTCTTGAGAAACCTGTATGCAGGTCAGGAAGCAACAGTTAGAACTGGACATAGAATAATAGACTGGTTCCAAATAGGAAAAGGAGTGCATCAGGCTGTATATTGTTACCTTGCTTATTTAACTTACATGCAGAGTACATCAAACACGAGCTGCATCAAGATTGCTGGGAGAAATATCAATAACCTCAGATATGCAGATGATACAACCCTTATGGCAGAAAGTGAAGAGGAACTAAAAAGCCTCTTGATGAAAGTGAAAGAGGAGAGTGAAAAAGTTGGCTGAAAGCTCAACATTCAGAAAACGAAGATCATGGTATCCGGTCCCATCACTTCATGGGAAATAGATGGGGAAACAGTGGAAACAGTGTCAGACTTTATTTTTCTGGGCTCCAAAATCACTGCAGATGGTGACTGTAGCCATGAAATTAAAAGGTGCTTACTCCTTGGAAGAAAAGTTATGACCAACCTAGATAGCATATTCAAAAGCAGAGACATTACTGTGATGACTAAGGACCGTCTAGTCAAGGCTATGGTTTTTCCTGTGGTCATGTATGGATGTGAGAGTTGGACTGTGAAAAAGGCTGAGTGCTGAAGAATTGATGATTTTGAACTGTGGTGTTGGAGAAGACTCTTAAGAGTCCCTTGGACTGCAAGGAGATCCATCCAGTCCATTCTGAAGGAGATCAGCCCTGGGATTTCTTTGGAGGGAATGATGCTGAAGCTGAGAGTCCAGTACTTTGGCCACCTCATGCAAAGAGTTGACTCATTGGAAAAGACCCTGATGCTGGGAGGGATTGGGGACAGGAGGAGAAGGGGATGACAGAGGATGAGATGGCTGGATGGCATCACTGACTCAATGGATGTGAGTCTGAGTGAACTCCAGGAGTTAGTGATGGACAGGGAGGCCTGGTGTGCTGCGATTCATGGTGTCGCAAAGAGTCGGACACGACCAAGCGACGGAACTGAACTGAACTGAACTGAGAGTACATCATGAGAAACACTGGGCTGGATGAAGCACAAGCTGGAATCAAGATTGCCAGGAGAAATATCAATAACCTCAGATATGCAGATGGCACCACCCTTTGGCATAAAGTGAAGAGGAACTAAAAAGCCTCTTGATGAAAGTGAAAGAGGAGAGGGAAAAAGTTGGGTTAAAGCTCAGCATTCACAAAGGAAAAATCATGGCATCCAGTCCCATCATTTCATGGCAAATAGATGGGGCAACAGTAGAAACAGTGGCTGACTTAATTTTTTTGGAGGGGGGGTGGTTTCCAAAATCACTGCAAACGGTGACTGCAGCCTTGAAATTAAAAGACGCTTACTTCTTGGAAGGAAATTTAGGACCAGCCTAGACAGCATATTCAAAAGCAGAGATATTGAAAGTGAAAGTGAAGTCGCTCAGTCCTGTCCGACTCTTTGTGACCCATGGACGGTAGCCTACCAGGCTTCTCTGTCCATGGGATTTTCCAGGCAACAGTACTGGAGTGGATTGCCATTTCCTTCTCCAGGGGATCTTCCCAACCCAGGGCTCGAACCCAGGTCTCCTGCATTGTAGACAGACGTTTTACTGTCTCAGCCAACCGGGAAGTTATATTAAAGAACAGCATACTAAAAAGCAGAGACATTACTTTGCCAACAAATGTTCTGCTAGTTAAGGGTATGGTTGTTCCTGTAGTCATGTATGGATGTGAGAGTTTGACTATAAAGAAAGCTGAGCACAGAATTGATGCTTTTGAACTGTGATGTTGGAGAAGACTCTTGGGAGTCCCTTGGACAGCAAGAAGATCCAGCCAATCCATCCTAAAGGGAATGAGTCCTGGGTGTTCATTGGAAAGACCGATGTTGAAGCTGAAACTCCAGTACTTTGGACACCTGATGCAAAGAGCTGAAAAGACCCTTATGCTGGGAACGATTGAGGGCAGGAGGAGAAGGGGACGACAGAGGATCAGATGGTTGGATGGCATCACTGACTCAATGGATATGAGTTTAGGGAAACTCCGGGAGTTGGCAACGGACAGGGAGCCCTGGCATGCTGCAGTTCATGGGATCGCAAAGAGTTGGACACGACTGAGTGACTGAGAGTTGAACTGAACTCTGCATATAAGTTAAATAATCAGGGTGACAATATATAGCCTTGACGTACTCCTTTCTCGATTTGGAACCAATCTGTTGTTCCATGTCCAGTTCTAACTGTTGTTTCTTGACCTGCATACAGATTTCTCAGGAGGCAGGTCAGGTGGTGTGGCATTCCCATGTCTTTAGGAATTTTCCAATTTGTTGTGATCCACACAGTCAAAGCCTTTGGCATAGTCAATAAAGCAGAAATAGATATTTTTCTTGAACTCTCTTGCTTTTTGTATCATCCAAGGGATGTTGGTGACTTGATCTCTGGTTCCTCTGCCTTTTCTAAATCCAGCTTGAACATCTGGAAGTTCTCACTTCATGTACTGTTGAAGCCTGACTTGGAGAATTTTGAGCATTTTGCTTGCATATGTGCAACTGTGCGGTAGTTTGAGCATTCTTTGGCATTGCCTTTGTTTGGGATTGGACCTTTTTGCAGTCCTGTGGCCACTGCTGAGTTTTCCAAATTTGCTGGCTTATTGAGTGCAGCACTCCCATAGTATCATCTTTTAGAATTTGAAATAGCTTACCTGGAATTCCATCACCTCCACCAGCTTGGTTCGTAGTGATGCTTCCTAAGGCCCGGTTGAGTTCACATTCTAAGATATCTGGCTCTAGGTGAGTGATCACACCACCCTGGTTATCTGGGTCATGAAGATCTTTTTTGTATAGTTCTTCTGTGTATTCTTGCCACCTCTTCTTAATATCTTCTGCTTCTGTTAGGGTCCATACTGTTTCGGTCCTTTGTTGTGCTCATCTTTGCCTGAATTATTCCCTTGGTATGCCTAATTTTCTTGAAGA
Source organism: Ovis canadensis (assembly GCF_042477335.2). Taxonomy (NCBI): domain Eukaryota; kingdom Metazoa; phylum Chordata; class Mammalia; order Artiodactyla; family Bovidae; genus Ovis; species Ovis canadensis. Next base: position 40,740,733 of record NC_091260.1, read on the forward strand.
GATCTCTAATCTTTCCCATTCTATTGTTGTCCTCTATCTCTTTGCTTTGATCACTGAGGAAGGCTTTCTTATCTCTTTGTGCTATTCTTTGGATCTCTGCATTCAAATGGGTATATCTCTTCTTTTCTCCTTTGCCTTTAGCTTCTCTTCTCAGCTATTTCTAAGGCCTCCTCAGACAACCCTTTGGCCTTTTTGCATTTCTTTTTCTTGGGGATGGTCTTGATTACTGCTTCCTTTGCAATGTCATGAAGAATTGTCCATAGTTCTTCAGGCAGTCTGTCTATGATATCTAATCCCTTGAATCTATTTGTCACTTCTGCTGTATTATCATGGGAATTTGATTTTAGGTCATACCTGAATGGTCTAGTGGTTTTCCTTACTTTCTTCAGTTTAAGTTGGAATTGGCAATAAGGAGTTCTAGATCATAAAGGTTGACTAGAAATCTTTCTTCATACCAGTTTACCCCATCACTATTCAAAGTTACAAAATATGCAACACAGTATTATTGACAATAGTTGCCATGCTGTACATTATATACCCAAAACATTTATGACTGGAGGTTTGCAGCTTGTGACCCCCTTCATCTGTTTTGCTTAATGCTTTTAAAGCAGAAGAAAGGAACATTTGGAAGGCTGTTGCCAGGAAACTGTTCCTTTTTTTCCCTCTCTGTGGAAGAAACTGCTATTTGCTTACCAATATTCCTCTCCTTCTCCTCTTCTTTGCTAATGGAATCCTATCGGCTATGTTCTCAGCTAAAATACACTGTTTCCTAGCCTCTCTTGTAGATAGGAGTAGCCAGTAAGATTTAAGTGGGGGTATATATGTGGGTCTCCTGGGAAAACTACTTAAAGGGTAACTGACACTGGTATGCATCTTTATTGCTCTTATTTCCCCTGTCTCCTTGAGAGAACTTGGGCATTGTGCCTGGAGTTCCAGCAGCCATTTTGTGTCTTTGGAATGACCATTAGGAAGGGTTTTCTGGATCTCTTTTATTTTCTAGAGTCACCATACCATCTGTGAACTGTTGTGCTAGTTATCTATTGCTGCGGAACAAATTACCACCAATCTATTAACTTAAAACAACACTTGTCTATTATCTCACAATTTCCCTGCATCATGAGTCTGGGCATGGCTTAGGTGGGTCCTTTGCTCAAGGTCTTACAAGGTTACAGTCAAAGTGTCAGCCAGGCTGCAATCTCATCAGGAGGCTTGACTGGGAGAAGAATCTGCTCCCAAACTCACTCAGGTTGTTGGCAGAATTCATTTCCTAGCAGTTGTAGGACCGAGGTTCCCATCTTCTTACCAGCTTTTAGCCAGGAACTGCTTGCAACATCTAGTCCAGGAGTTTGCCATGTAGCCTTCTCCATAGTTCACAACGTGTCTGTTGGCTTCTTCAAGACCAGCGGAGGACCTTCTCTCTTCAGGAAGGATGCAGTCCTTTTAACGGCTTCAGCTGATGAAGTCAGGTGATTCCGAACAATCTCCCTTTAACTCAAAAATCAGCTGATTTGGGACCTTAATTACATCTTCAGAGTCCTTTCACTTTTGCTACATACTGTCTCCTAATCACTGGAGTGACATGCTGTCATATTTAGAGGTCCTGTCCACAATGAAAAGGCATATATAACAGAGGTTGAGAACCTTGGAGGCTGTCTTAGAATTCTGGCATGGGCTTCCTTTAAGTTCAGTTCAGTTCATTTCAGTCACTCAGTCATATCCAACTCTTTGCAACCCCACGGACTGCAGCACGCCAGGCCTCCCTGTCCATTGCCAACTCCTGGAATTTACTCAAACTCATGTCCATAGAGTCGGTGATGCCATCCAACCATCTATCTCATCCTCTGTCATCCCCTTCTCCTCTTGCCTTCAATCTTTCCCAGCATTGGGGTCTTTTCAGATAAGTCAGTTCTTTGCATCAGGTGGCCAAAGTATTGGAGTTTCAGCTTCAGCATCAGTCCTTCCATTGAATATTCAAGACTGATTTACTTTAGGATTGGCTGGTTGGATCTCCTTGTAGTCCAAGGGACACTCAAGAGTCTTCTCCAACATCATACTTCAAAAGCATTAATTCTTTGGCTCTCAGCTTTCTTTGTAGTCCAACTCTCACATACATATACATAACTATTGGAAAAACCATAGATTTGACTAGATGGACCTTTGTTGGCTTCTTTTACTTTCAGACAAGAAACCCTGTACTTCTTTTTCTGTAGACAGACACATCTCTGATATCTGCAATCAAATACAATTCCTAACTATTACAATATCTGGGAATGTAATGGAAAATATATAAAGAAATAAATGAGTAAAAAAAAAAACAACCCTGCTGCTGCTGCTGCTAAGTCGTTTCAGTCATGTCCAACTCTGTGCAACCCTATAGGTGGCAGCCCAACAGGCTCCCCCATCCCTGGGATTCTCCAGGCAAGAACACTGGAGTGGGTTTCCATTTCCTTCTCCAATGCATGAAAGTGAAAAGTGAAAGTGAAGTCACTCAGTCATGTCTGACTCTTCGCAATCCCATGGACTGCAGCCTACCAGGCTCCTCCATCTATGGGATTTTCCAGGTAAGAGTAAAAAAATCCCTAGTTTCAAAATTAATACAAAAGCATATACTTATAAATTTGAAAAAAGGAGTCAAAAGCAAACGCCCTCTTTCAAACACCCCAATACCTCTTCATTCCCTTAGATCAGAGACAGTTATTTTCCTATGTGATTACAGACACACTCATATGCATGTATTATATATATTAAAACATTTAGGTTTGTAAAATATAATATAGCACAACTAATTCACTGAAAATTAATCACTTGGTACACAATATTTGTAGAATTTTTACGTACATTAATGCCTTCCTTCTGAAGTCCACTAAAGTTGGGTTTACTGTTCACTGCCGCAGCAGAGACCACACATCATGGAGAACTGGGGAGGATCTTGATAAAGGGTATTAGAAAGAATTGAAAGTTTGTGCTTGGTTGGGTGGGAGGGTTCTAAGAAATGGGAGTTTTCTTAGTCTGGATTGGCTGCTATCAGAAAGTGGGGATAATTTTGTGATCAGGTAGCTTAACAGATCTTTTCTAGCAGGAGGGAAGACTAGAATGAAAATAAAGCTGTCATTGCTAGAGAAGAAGAGATCACTTAAATGAACCAGCCATTGTTTGCTATTTTTGTGCTTTGTACAGTGACTTGGCTTTTGTCTTGTGAGTAGACCAGATTACAAGACGGCCTTGGTCTTTACAGTCATAGAGAAACCTGTCCTCATGTTGATACCTGTGAGACTGTGTTGCTGGGTCAGATGGGAAAACAACGAGCCTTAGCGGTGAGTGTCAGGCCAGCTCCTAGCAACACTGAGGCCCAGCTGAGTCAGACTATGTTCCAAGATGTCAAGAGCTGCTTTCCAGAGACTATCTACTGAGAGAAAAAGAAATATAGAAAATGAGGTAACAGACTGCGTTGATTTGGAGATAGAACTCATAAGCCATTCATCATATGCATAATTATATATGTAGGATCATAATGTAGCTGATAATTCTAGACTTTGGGACATTTCAGTATTGTTTTAGAATATCCTATGTTACTGTGATACAAACCCCTGAATGTTTGTATACATATAAACATATATGAAGTACATGTTTTTTATATGTCTTATATATATAAAAGTATATACATATACTTTTTAAGAGAAAGCATTACTCTAAAGATATCTATAGACACATAATATATAACTTGTATATACTTTGTTAAAGAAAGTATCATTAACGATCACATCCTGAATCAGTATACTAGTTAAAACTTGTAGGATTTATCTTGTAGGATTGGTCTTTGTTTCAAAGTTGTGTAAAATAAACAACCAACTGCTGCTGCTAATATCAACAACATTTTCTAAAAATATGCCGAGTATGTTGTGTCCTTCTAAATATTTATCTTTTTTAATAATCTCAATAAGCTATATTTTGGGAAACATTTTGGGTGGGCAAATAAATACTTCCAACTGAAACCAAATGAAGAACAGTTCAATTCTCCCCTAGCAATCACAGCATTCATCTCTAGTAATTGAAATATCCTTGGTCCAAAATAGATATGGGCTCTTATGATTTTATCTCTAAAGTTAGAGTAGGTGAGCCAAGCAGCCTGTTTTCTCATTTTTCTGTTAGAGAACCCTTCGAAGTTCATTCTGAAGTTCCAACTGGAGTCATGTGCTTTTTTTTTTTTTTTTTTTTACATTTTTAGTCTTTTAAGTATTGTAAGTCTTGTCTACAAAGTAATTACAGAGTTATCTGAAAAGGACTGTGGATTGCTTGTCTAGTTAATATGACTTGTAGTTTCATGGGGAAATAGAGAATGAAAGTTATCTTTTAAGTGTTTAGATTGAATTTCAGTATTTAGAGGATGAACTCTTCCACAAATCTTTCTATTTAAAGTTGTGGGAAAAGGTGTAATATAAGCACAATGCTGTACATTCTTTCCTCTCCAAAACTTCTGGAAAGGTGCCATAGAACATATGTTTGCATCAAGTTTCTGCTTGAGGTGAGTAGGCAATTATCATCGATGAACTTAGTGGCCAGAAGGCACCCAATTCATTATTCATCTTCCTGGTCCTTGTTGGCACCAGATATTCTATCTGCTTTATATGCTGCTTCATAGCCAGGTTACCTGGTGAATCAAAGGAAAAGAGAATAAGCTTTGTGGTCTCTTGAGGCAGAATGATGAAGCAAGTTGAGTTTTAGCACACCTTCCACATTTTAAATTTAATTTAATTTTATATTGAAGTAGTATTGTTTAATTGCTAAGTCGTGTCTGACTCTTTTGCAGCCCCATGGATTGTAGACTGCCAGATTCTATTCTCACCCCATGAACTGTAGATTGCCAAGCTCTTTGGTCCATGTGATTTCCCAGGCAAGAATACTGGAGTGGGCTGCCTTCTCTGGGGTATCTTCCTAACCTAGGGATTGAACCCATGTCTCCTGCACTGGCAGGCAGATTCTTTGCCACTGAACCACCAGGGAACCCCATACTGAAATTTATAGTTGATTTGCAATATTATGTTAGTTTCAAGTATACAGGAAGATGATTCAGTCATACATATATACATATCCATTCTTCTTCATATTCCCTTCCCATATAGGTCATTATAGAATATTAAGTAGAGTTCCCTGTGCTATTCAGTAGGTCTTCATTGACAATGTATTTTATACATACTATTGTATACATATTAAGTGCCAATTCCTAATTTACCTTCCTGGTGGCTCAGACGGTAAAGTGTCTGCCTGCAATGTGGGAAACCTGGGTTCGATTCCTGGGTGGGGAAGATCCCCTGGAGAAGGAAATGGCAATCCACTCCAGCACTCATGCCTGGAAAATCCCATGGACGGAGGAGCCTGGTAGGCTACAGTCCATGGGGTCACAAAGAGTCGGACACGACTGAGCAACTTCACTTCCCCTTTGGTAACCTTAAGTTTGGGCTTCCCTGGTGGTGCAGTTGGTAAAGAATCCACCTGCAATGCGGGAGACCTGAGTTTGATCCCTGGGTTGGGAAGATCCCCTGGAGAAGGAAATAGCAACCCACTCTAGTATTCTTGCTTGGGAAATCCCACGGACAGAGGAGCTTGCTGTGCTACAGTCCGTGGGGTCGCAAGAGTCAGACATGACTTAGCAACTAAAGTACCACCAACTGTAAGTTTATTTTTGAAGTCTTAAGTCTGTTTCTGTTTTTTAAATATCATTTGTATAATTTTCTTTTAGATTCCACATATAAGCAAAATCATATGGTATTTGTCTTTTTCTCTGACTTATTTCACTTAGTATGATAAGCTCTAGGTCCATCCATGTTGCTGCAAATGGCATTATTTTATTCTTTTTTATGGTTCAGTAATATACCATTGTCCAGTCCCATCACTTCATGGGAAATAGACGGGGAAACAGTGGAAACAGTGTCAGACTTTATTTTTGGGGGCTCCAAAATCACTGCAGATGGTGACTGCAGCCATGAAATTAAAAGACTCCTTGGAAGAAAACTTATGACCAACCTAGATAGCATATTCAAAAGCAGAGACATTACTTTGCCAACTAATGTCTGTCTAGTCAAGGCTATGGTTTTTCCAGTAGTCATGTATGGATGTGAGAGTTGGACTGTGAAGAAGGCTGAGCACAGAAGAATTGATGCTTTTGAACTGTGGTGTTGGAGAAGACTCTTGAGAGTTCCTTGAACTGCAAGGAGATCCAACCAGTCCATTCTGAAGGAGATCAGCCCTGGGATTTCTTTGGAAGGAATGATGCAAAAGCTGAAAGTCCAGTACTTTGGCCACCTCATGAGAAGAGTTGACTCATTGGAAAAGACTCTGATGCTGGGAGGGACTGGGGGCAGGAGGAGAAGGGGATGACAGAGGATGAGATGGCTGGATGGCATCACTGACTCGGTGGACGTGAGTCTGAGTGAACTTTGGGAGTTGGTGATGGACAGGGAGGCCTGGCGTGCTGCGATTCACGGGGTCGCAAAGAGTTGGACACGACTGAGTGACTGAACTGAATATACCATTGTATCATATCTTTTTTATCCATTCCTCTGTTGATGGACATTTAGGCTGCTTCCATGTCTTGACTATTGTATGTATGGAAACACAAAAGACCTCAAGTACCCAAAGCCATCTTGAGATAGAAAAACACAGCTGGAAGAATCAGGCTCCCTGACCCTCCATTTCCTGTGGTACTGTGGTCCACATGCCTCAGGAGCCATCCTGGCAAGTTCTGAACTCTGTGGCGGTCATTTGGATGCCCACACTGTTCCTGACTGAGCTCTAGCGCCCAACATTGTGGTCTGGATTATCATGCAGATCCTGTTATTTCAGCCCTGGCTTGTCCATTCAAGATTTGTTCCTGTCTGGCTGGTCATGTACCTGCATGCTCCCAACTCATGACCCTGATGAGTTGAGGCAGCCCCATACCAGATGATGTTTTATTGGTTTTCAAGCACCAACCCAGTAAAAGCATTCTGAAGGTATTTGCTTAGGATTTCATTAAGCCATGCATGCATAAAAGTCTATTCACAGGGAAGGTAAAATGTAAGCCTTAGTTGCAAGAAATAAATGAGTCATAAATAAATCTAATTTTTCTTTCCTACTCACTGCAATGCATACCCCTGTCATTAAAGATTATATTTGAGTATCACAGATTGATGTGAACAAAATGAGATAATGGATCTGAAAGTAATTCTAATTTAATAGAAAGCAGTTTGGCTCTTTAGGTGCTATAGTTAAGGCGGTGTAAATATCATTATTATTACTATAATTATTACTGGTGGTATATAGTAATACTATTAGGAATGATATTATAAGTATGAATCTTCTCTGTTCTTAATAATAATTGCTGTTATTCAGTCACTAAGTCATGTCCAACTCTTTGAGACCCCGTGGACTGCAGTACAGCAGGCTTCCCTGCCCTTCACTATCTCCTGGAGTTTGCTCAAACTCGTATCCATTGATATGAGAAGGTAGCCAACCTTCTTTATGATCCAACTCTCATATCCATATGTGACTACTGGAAATACCATAACTTTGACTATATGGACCTTTGTTGGCAAAGTGATGTCTCTACTTTTTAATATGCTGTCTAGGTTTGTTATGGCTTTTATTCCAAGGAGCAAGCATTTGGAGCCCAGGAAAATAAAACCTGTCACTCTTTCCTGTGTATTTGTCATGAAGTGATGGGACCTAATGCCATGATCTTAGCTTTTTGAAGGTTGAGTTTTGTTCAAGTGGCAAAAGACTTAAGAATGGGAAATACACTAAGGACATAATTGCTAGTTAATAGATTGCTAATGATTATATTTTTTCTAGCTATTATATGTAGAAATAGCCCTGTTATTTTCTTAGAGATGCCAGAGAAATATTATATGTTTATACAACATACAAAAATACTAATATAAGCACATATTTATTAATATTGTACATAGATTTTATATCTACAATCCTTGATGTAATGTGTAATATATCATACCACTATAATGTAGATTCAACATATAATAGAGTACACATCAAGTTAAAGAAGCACTGATATCTCATACCAAAGACAGACTAATTATCATATATGTTACAGCCCCATCTTTAGTTCTCTTGTAAAGTACAAATTATTACAATATTATGTAAAAATGTTAAATTGAACTTAGAAATGCAAGCATTCATCCATATTTGTATACTTTAAGCACATTACATTTTACTAACAAAAACCAGTGAATCTAATGAAGGCAGCTTAGAGTAGTTCAAACAAGTAATTAGTTCAGATGATTTAAGTATGAATCTTTTCGGCTTTTCCTACGCCTGTAGAGATAGGAACCTATTTTGTAGTTAAATGCAAGTGCTAAAATGATAATCTCAGTGCGCATATTTAATTAGCTTTGTATTTTCACAATCCTTCCATTTGAGGCTTTTTTTTTTTTTTTTTGGTAGTATGCATTATCTAGAGAGTGAAATCTGTTCTTGTATCTTTGGAGACTTTTAGAACTGACACTGTTGTCTCTATATGTAAGACTGTGGCATTTCCAGGAGCAGTAAGGTGTCTTGAGTCATCCACAGTCCTTTCTTCTCCTTTATAATATTCATCCATGGACAAGGTGGAAAGATTGTGTTCAGTTGAGGTAGACTTTGTAGCAAAATGGTAACTGAGAACAACTTTCATTGATATGAGAAAGTTCAAGCCCACCTGGTGGGGAACTTTGGCTTTATTTCCCAGAATCTTTCATTGTCTGTCTATACAACACAAATTAATCTTTTAGGGCTTGATATTTGCCAAATGGAGAGAGAGTCATGATTTCTATGAAATATGGTTATTTGACCAGTTTGAGGGGACTGGTAGAGGGTTCTTTAAACTTTAATTTGTCTAATTTAATAAAGTGTGAATGTTTGTGATTCAAGCATGTACAGACAAAATTTTCTCCTTCTGGGAATTTTGACCAGCTCTCACTTAAGCATAATTATGTGTATTAAGCATATTTGTGTGTATATCATATATATAATCTATGTATATAATGCAGTGTATACGTGTGCTGTGCTGAGTTGTGTCTGACTCTTTGTGGCCCCACAGACTATAGCCCGCTGGTCTCCTTGTTCATGGAGTTTTCCAGGCAAGAATGCTGGAGTGGGTTACCATTTCCTACTCCAGGGGATCTTCGCAGGGATTAAGCCTGTGTCTGTCTCCTGCACTGACAGCAGATTCTTTACCACTGTGCCACCTGGGAAGCCCAAATGTATATGTGTATACACAATAATCTAGATATAAAGTGATATCTAAAGTGGCATTTTAGGTATCAATAATTTTGTATATTTTCCATATTATAACAAATCTTAAAAAGTTTTAGAAAATAGTTTTGATCAATCCAGATATTTGACATTTCATTAATTTAGTTTCCAAAAGCAGCCATGATAATACTTTTGATAGACTATAAACAAAATAAATGGGCTCCTGATGGGCACATACATTTAAAAAATTTAATTCTTAGATTCTATTTGCCATTTATTTATTCCTATAATGATCTGTAATATCTGATTGACCTTCAATATTGCAGTGAATTGTATTACTTCATGAAAAGCATCTCTCTCTATTCTTTGTGCCTTTGTTCTATTGTTAAAAAGTGCCTACAACACTTGAAAGTATTTACTCTCTGAAGATATGTTTTGTAATGGTTTTTGTAAATATTATTTTTTTGTATAAATATGAATCTCCATCATAACTGTGGGATTTTTAGTGAAGGAGGATTCAGTTTTTCTAAAGAGGGGACAGACATGTTATAACTCAATTCAAAAGATGAGCAAAATAAATTTTAATTATGGTAGATGATTATACCGTCTTAAACTTTCTTATACTTGGTATTCTTTCTGAACACCTCAGACTCTGCTAACTGAGTCTAAATGAATAGTGTGAAAAAGATATTCTGTATTGAACCAGACAGTTTACTGGCAGCAAAGAAATGGCACACTCAAAGAGCTTAACTGGATAGTTATTAATGATTTAGGAAAGTATGGGCAGGACTAAGGGAAGCAACAAGGGTCGGAAAGCATTTGGGTCTAGCAGCAGTGGGGAGTGACCAGCCCTCGGTCTAGGATCCTTAAGCTGAGGGCTATAGGGAGACTCTTCAAGGGCCAAAGCTGCAGTGAGTCGGCAGGGGAGGGGTAAGGACTCTAGCCTGTCTCTTCCAGCCTCCCAGCCCAACCCTGCCAGGCCAGTGCCTCCTCCCATTCACTGATCTTAAGCAGAAGCCAAAGGTTAGCTTTCTATGGCACAGACCCAAACAGGAAGGGGTGGAAAATGGATCTGGGGCATCAGAAAGAAACAACAGAAACTCTGTATTGGTTTCTTATTTCTGCTGTAGCAAATGGCCACAAACAGTGCCTTCAAATCACACAGATGTATTATCTTATAGTTCTTCAGCTAATGTTCTAAATGCAAGGGGTCTGCAGCGCTGTATTCCTTCTGAAGGCTCCAGAGGAGAATCCGTTACCTTGCCTTTTCCAGCTTCTAGAGACTACACACATTCTTTGATTCATCACCCCTTCCTCAAATCACTCAAGCCTCTACTTCTGTCTTTTTATTTCCTTCTGGCACTCTGACCCTATTGCCTCTCTCTCCTCAGGAACTTTGTGGTTACTTTGGGAGCATTTAGATAATCCAGGACAATCTCTTCATTTTAAAATCCTTAACTTAATCCCAGTTGTGAAGTTCCTTTGCAGTATAAGGTAACATATTCACAGGGTTTAAGAATTCAGACTTGGGCATCTTTGGTTAGATATTATCACTGATTCAGTGGACATGAGTTTGAGCAGACTCCAGGAGACAGGGAAGGACAGGGAGGCCTGACGTGCTGCAGCCCATGGGGTCACAAAGAGTCAGACACAACTGAGTGACTGAACACAGCAACATCTTTGGGGAACCATTTTCTGTGTTCAGATCACAGACCCCCAACTAGCTATGAATGTGAAAGAAGCTGATATTTCTGCTGTTAAGAGATTAAACCTAGAGACTGTGTTATACATTGGACAACCAAGAATTATTTTTCATAATTTGAAAAGAAAGTTTTGGAAGAATGCAAAAAAAGTGTTAAACTGATGCTCCATTTAGTGTTAACACTGTTGTATATATTTAGGTCTTTATGCTTTGAATCTCTTCCAAGTTTTTAACTTCCCAAGATGATGAAACAGAAACATAAGCAATATGTCTCAGGTAATATAATTAACATATTGATATGTTCGCTATCATTTTATATTTTGCTTTCTTAGATCAATTTTCTGCTTTCCTCTACCCTGCTTTGTAAGGTTGAGCTATTAAATCGCATCAGGCTCTCTCTCTTTTTCTTTAAATTCTTTTTTGACTTCTGGTAGGCTTCAACTTAAGGGAGATCTCAGCAGGGTTTTTAAGGGTAAAATAAGAAGAGAGTGTTGGTATTTTCCCCTACCCTATAGCCACCCTGCTCCCTTCCTGCCTGGCTACAGCAGTCTGTTTCCCATACAGTTATAGTTCCTGATGGGTGATCATCAAATTCTGGTAATTCTTTTCTTGAGTTCTTGAGGTTAGCAATGGATTTCCATTTTTTGCATGTCCCTGAGTTCTTCAGTATAACTTTATACCTTGTTGTTCCTTTCAACTTTCGCACACCTCTGCAAATAATCCTTTCAGTAATTATTATTTAAACCTCTCTGAAAGTACCATCTTTTTTTTTGTTCCTTTGGTAGTTAGCTGCAATTTCATTACAAGGCTATTTGACTTAGAAGCTGAAGTCTTAATCATTTCAATGTATTGGCTTTAACAAAAACATGTTTCCTCAAGCAGGTGATTTTGTAACTTGAAATAAATTAGTTACATTTGGTCAACTGCTTATATACTTGTTTATAGTAACGAATTTAAAGATAATGACTAAGTTATTAAATTCAACCAGTTTGTTAATTTTCAAATGTAGATAGCATATCTTATGTTGGGTGTAATGACTGTATTATGTAGAAAAATCTGTAAATATAAAGCCAGTTCACCTTTATTAATTTTCTGCCTTCTGCAAGCATTTCATAACATCTTTTCTATCATGCTCAGATTTCATGTTTTGCAGTGAGTTTGGGTTCTGTTCATTAACATTGGAAACCTATCAAGGTCCCTTCAGAGAAGGGAGCTCTTACTCCTGCAACACATGATATATTTCTCTTCTTTTACGGATTTCTTTTCACTACTTCCTAAGTGAGCCTGCTGTCTGTTTCCTTGACAACAAGGTAGAGTAAGTCCTGCAATGATAGTGAGTACATGTCAGATGTATTCATAAAATGAATTGTAGTTGTTCAAAGGAAATGTATCAGACCAACCCTGTCTTCTTTCTTGAGCAAAGATTCTAATGCAGGAGCTTCATGTTGCCAATTATTTCCATGGAGCCGACAGGATAGGTACATGTGTTTCTTAACACTGGTCTATCATATTTTTGCATTTGCTTACTACTACTGTTCACTTTTTCTCCCCATTTATTCTTAAGTCACACATCATGAACAACTAGTTTATAACTTGAAAGCTAAATGTATGCATCATCTATTCCTTTTCAACTCTGGGATACAGTTAAGGGATAGCATGATGGTCTCTGGTGCTCTTTGCAACTATAACATGTAGTTTAAACTGTAACAGTATAATAATTATTCTGGGATTCAACAACAGAAGTCTCCATTTGTAGTCATTCATGCAAGTCTAAATGACAATGTTGATATTGATAAACCAGTGATGTAACAAGACTAAAATGACTTTTACATTGTTAAAAAAAAGTTAGGTTATTTTTAGTCAATTGGATCTTAAATGTATATCGTGTGTTGAATTATTTGAACATTGGTAATTCAAACATAATGCATATGGAATCTCTATTAAAAAAGATTGTAATTAATTGACACATTCCTTTTCTTGATCATGATGAATAACAGAGAGTTTATTCTCCTTGAGTAATGATCCTCCTAAAGCTGAAACCGGAGATATTTTGACTGAAAATTAATTTATATATATGATGTAATTTTGGCTATGCTTACGGGATATGAACATTATGGGTGTATAACTTTAGTTCTCTTCAGTATTAAGATATCTTTGCAACATTTAAAAATGTTTTGAAATATGTATATCTACATTCCTTCTGGACAAAAGTGAGGACATCTCTAGAGAATTTATACCTTTCCATCAATCGAGCACATTGATATGGTTGAGCAAATATAATATAAGGGGTATTTCCTTCACAAACCATGAAGGTGATATTTTTTTAACCATTAGCAAAATTTATATTGTTTTCAGAGATATCTAATTCACTTACTGTTGTAGATATCAGATTGAACCTCCTGGAAAGCAGACTTTGAAATGGAAATTTAGTATGCAGGAAGTTGAATAGGGTGTTTTTTGAAAAAAAGGAAGGAAACAGAATTAAGTAGGAAGAGAATTTGGATTGTGATACAAGTGCAACAAAGGTCTTAGCCAACATCATGGTTGAAGCTGGGATGGTCCTTCAAGATTGTCTCATATTCACTAGTCACTAGGTATGGGCTGCTCTGAGAGCCACAACAGCTCTCTGGCTCTCTTAAGCTTATGATAATTCTGCAAAGGGCTGAGAACAGATTTAAAAGCTTTCAACAGACTTCCCAGCAGCTGGAGAATCATCTCTTCAGGCCCCCAAAGGGGATTTGAATAGGACAGCACGGCATCTCTCACAGTCCTACCCTTGAGCTACTTGCCTCCACTTGCTTTACAGGACAAATTGAGAGCAGCTCCTTCAGGGTTCTGATGGGCCTCTTTTCTTCAGCAGAATAAATAAGAAGAAGTTTAGTTGATCTCCAGCCTTTAAAGGGTGCACCCAATGCTCAGCCTCTCTTCCTCTATTATCTAGATTTGCTTCATCCTTGGAAATGCTGCTGGTCTAGATGGCTTATCTGGTGGAGTGGCAAGACCCTCATCTGAGGGGTGCAAGGTCCTGTTACCCTGCTGTTTTGAGGCTGCTTCTCTTGTCGTGCACATCCAAGTTGACAACCTAAATGCCAAATATATTCATTTCCTTCTTCTCTCCATTGTGTAACAGCATCCACACCTCCTCTTTATGGTCTGGGTTAATTATTCCTGCCAGGATGGCAAGTTATTCACACTTCTGGGAAAAGGAAATGAAGCATGATTGAACTGAATAAGAAGTTGGGTTATGGTATAGTCCCAACAAGCTTTCAGGTGACCCCATGATGGACTTGAAGCTTTAATGGCCCTTCAGAGTTATGCAGAATTGGGAAAAGAGAGTTTTGGTTTTTATAACACTGTATGAACTAGGGCTTTAGACTGCCCTGGGACATGGGGTCAAGGGAGGTATAATCTTGGGCAAAGTGATGTTTTTCAGCCCATTTCTCCAGGATAATTATATGGTGGAGAAAAAAACTTTGACTAAGAAGATCATGCAATTTTAGGAGAATCTCTTTCCACCAAAATTAATTCTGTAGCCTGAACTCCCAGTTGACCTGTACTGCATGTAACTCAATAATTTTTAGGTATATGAGTGTGGAGCCTCATCAATTGAGGATTGGGATCTGACTTAACAAGCCTGAGACCTATGTTGTCACATAGACTACCACTGGGAATCAAGTCCATCTGGAAAGTTTCTAGCTGCCAGCAGTAAAAGAGCAGACCATTAGTTTCCTTCAAACAGAGGCTAACATATGCAGGGAGCTCTCCCTGGTGCTGCTTAAAAAAAACTTGACCAAAGTGTGTCTCCTCTGTTTAATAATCTTTTGAATACCACTCATCTCATTCGTTCTCTAGTATATCTTACTTAAAAGGTGATCTATCTTGCTTCCTCCCAATCCTACCAGATTTCTTGAAAAACTATTACAATTCCGATCTGATCTGATTTTAAAGATATACCCAGTTCTAGTTATTACTCCATGTTCCCACCCTATGGTCAGTTCCTCTATCATCAACTCATCCTAAACTATATTGCCAAGTACAAGAAAGTTATCCACTGAAAGCTAAAGTTATACACATTATTCTCTTGAAAAAGCATAAAATTCATTTGATTAAAATGCAGGGTTCGTCAGTAAGGCAATTTGGGCTAGCGAATAAAACAGGAAGACCAAAATGCCTTCTAAACTCTAAGTTAAATACTTGTTCAGGATTTAATACAAAAGGAAAAAAAGCCACATAGCAAGTTAAGTAGATAAAGATTAAAATAGAGGATACATTCTCTTCTGTCATATATCAGCTTTTTTAATGCCACTGATTACCAATCTGGATTTAGCTACCTAACTTATCAAGTCAATAGTCATTACTCCATGTGTATCTCTTTAAAATCTGGTTGGAATATTTTTCAGAGTGGGTAAAGGAATTTTTCTGTCAAGAATCTTTAAGTTTGCTAAACTTCACTGTGAGAATATGCAAACACACAAAAATTCTGACTTCTGGATGTGGTAGAAGGGCATGCCTGAGAGAGTGTAAGCATAGAAGTTGAGGGAGGAAAGTACTAGGGCACATTGGGGACATAGTAGAGATTATGGTTGGAGCATCAGTATTCAGCACAATGGTGTGAAAGAAGTCAGGGAATGTCTAGACATCGATAAGTGTATTGGAGGCCACAGAATCTAAGTAGACCAAGTAAAGCTTCACAGGAGAGAGATACAGGATTTATAGTGGCCATTGGGGAAGAAGAGATGCTGAAAGCACTGCCGTTGTTCAGTCATTAAGTCATGTCAGACTCTTTGCAACCGCATGAGCTGCAGTGTGCCAGGCTTTCCTGTCCCTGTCCCTCACTATCTTCTGGAGTTGGTTCAGATTCAAATCCATCGAGTTGGTGATGCCCTCCAACCATCTCATCCTCTGTCACCTTCTTCTCCTTCTGCCCTCAACCTTTGCCAGCAACAGGGTCTTTTCCAGAGAGTTGGCTCTTCACATCAGGTGGCCAATGTATTGGAGCTTCAGCTTCAGCATCAGTCCTTCAATGAATATTCAGGGAGGATTTCCTTTAGGATTGACTGATGTGATCTTGCTATCCAAAGGACTCTCAAGAGTCTTCTCTGGCACCACAGTCTGAAGCCATCCGTTCTTCAGTGCTCTGATTTCTTTATGGTCCAGCTCTCATATCTGTATATGACTACTGGAAAAACCATAGCTTTAATTAAAAGAGATGTGTATACCCCAATGTTCATCGCAGCACTGTTTATAATAGCCAAGACATGGAAACAACCTAGATGTCCATCAGCAGATGAATGGATAAGAAAGCTGTGGTACATATACACAATGAACTATTACTCAGCCATTAAAAAGAATACATTTGAATCAGTTCTAATGAGGTGGATGAAACTGGAGCCTATTATCCAGAGTGAAGTAAGCCAGAAAGAAAAACACCAATACAGTATACTAACACATATATATGGAATTTAGAAAGATGATAATGAGAACCCTGTATGTGAGACAGCAAAAGAGACACAGATGTATAGAATGGACTTTTGGACTCTGTGGGAGAGGGAGAGGGTGGGATGATTTGGGAGAATGGCATCGAAATATGTATACTATCATGTAAGAAACAAATCGCCAGTCCAGGTTCCATGCATGATACAGGATGCTTGGGGCTGGTGCACGGGGATGATCCAGAGAGATGATATGGGGTGGGAGGTGGGAGGGGGGTTCAGGATTGGGAACTCATGTACACCTGTGGCTAATTCATGTCAATGTATGGCAAAACCAATACAGTATTGTAAAGCAAAATAAAGTAAAAATATATAATAAATAAATAAATAAATAAAAACATATATTAAAAAAAAGAAAAAACATAGCTTTGACTATATGGACCTTTGTTGGCAAAGTGATGTCTTTGCTTTTTAATACGCTGTCTATGTTTGTCATAGCTTTTCTTCCAAGAAGCAAATGTCTTTTAATTTTGTGGCTGCAGTCACTGTACACAGTGATTTTGGAGCCCCCCAAAATAAAATCTGCCACTGTTTCCACTTTTTCCCTTTCTATTTGCCATGAAGTAATGGGACCAGATGCCATGACCTTAGGTCCCATCATTAGCAGCATATATACTGGTTATAAGACTGTTGATCGTTCCAAGTTTAGCTGGCCTTCTCAGGTGGCACTAACGGTAAAGAACCCACCTGCCAATACAGGAGACGTAAGAGACTTGGGGTCAGTCCCTGGGTCGGGAAGATTCCTTGGAGAAGGAAATACAACCCACTCCAGTATTCTTGCCTAGAAAATTCCATGGACAAGGAGCCTGGTGGGCTATAGTCCATAATGTTGCAGACGTGGACATGACTGAAGTGACTTAGCATGTATAATGGTTTAGGTATGCAAGTTTGAAGGCATAATCTGGGATTTTTGTCAATAGAGATAAAAAGAAGAGAACAAATTGGGAAAAACATTTAGGGTTAGAACAAACAGAACTTGATGGTTAACTTTAAGGTGAAGTGGATTTTCAGGGAAGAATAAGTCAAAGAAGGCCAACGTTTTTAACCTGGATGACTGAACACTACTCTATGAGTGTCCATGCATTTAAGTAGAACTATTTTGAAGAATTTTGTTTGGAAGTTATGGTATTTTAAGTGGCAGCAAAGCTATCAATTGGGAAACTGAACCAAACAATTGGAAAGATAGTACTGGAGCTGAAGAGAGAGGCTAGATTGAGACTAAGATTTCGTTGTAAGCTACATAAAAACAGTGCTATGCTGTGCTGTGCTCAGCTGCTTAGTCGTGTCCACCTCATTTTGACCCTATCAACTGTGGCCTGGCAGGCTCCTCTGTCTGATGAAGTTTCCAGGCAAAAATACCGGAGAGGGTTGTCCTTTTCTACTCCAGGGGATCTTCTCAACCCAGGATATGAACCCGAGTCTCTTGCATCTCCTCCATTGCCAGGTGGATTCCTTATCACTTCATCACTGAGAAGCCCTTGTAGAACCAATAGTCAAACTAAATGAAATGAAAATGAAATAGGTTGATCTGATAATCTGTTCCTTGAATCCATCTGGATCTTGGGATCCTGTGTTTGTAGTTGAAAGGAATTTCCACAAGGTGGTAGTGCATTCTTATTAGGTAGCATAGACTCGGGAACAAAATAAATATTAACAGGGATCCAAAGACCACCAATTTCTGCCCCCCGCCCCCCACCCCATCTTAGGCATTCTTCTAGAGCTACTGTTTGATGTATTATATGAAAATGTTCTTTACTAACAAAATGTAACCATTGATATATACTTTATCTTACTGTTTTCTATACATCAAAAAGTTATCTGAGTGATAAGTAAATCAGTCATAAAAATCAAGGAAGATTTAAGGTCATCCCTTCCCCACTTTCCATGTTAAAATAAAACGATATTTTCTCAAACTTTTGGCATAATTCATTATATAATCTCTCTTGTGTTTACTTTTATGACAGAACACTCATTTAATCATATTTTTCAGATCAATCTTTCTTTTTCCCTGTGGTCTCGTATTTTTAGATGTACATAGTATTTTCTTTCTGGGTTTGAAAGCATTGTTCTACCTACACCCTCAAGAAATTCAAATTCTCTTGACAGCCATATCCTACTCATACTTCCTTTTAGGTCCAAATAAAAACATGTTCTCTTCTCATGGATGAGTCATCAGTGAGTCACCTAATACTGCAAATAGTCTGTATCTCTAGTTATCTGAACTCTTAACCATACATTGAATATAAATACAAAAATTTCCTCACACTCATCATTGAAAACATAGACTGGTATACTATTAAGAACATCTAAATTGCTTTAAGAATTTGAATGAGAGGATGTGTGTAGATTGTGTTTCATTCTTAGCTCTGCTCCTAATATGATCTTCGTCTAAAAGTATCGTGTGTTATCTATTGTCTTCCTTACATTAAGTAAAAATGTCTTTAAGAAGTTAGATGAGCCTGAAGTCCAGAAAAATCCATTCTTTGGAAGAAAAATTGTAAGCATTAAATTGAATTTAGAGAGGAGAGCTTATAAAAGATGTAAGCTGGTAATGCATTTGTCTTCATTTACCAGGCATGCAATGATTTTCCACATGTGAGAAAGTAAAACAAGAAAAAAAAATTGTGAAAATTGGGATTGGTACTAAAAAACTGGAGAAAAAACTATATCAGCCAAGGAGACTGGGGAATAGCCAGAGAAAATCTCTGGTGTGTAGCACCATCAGAGCCAATGAAATAAAACCTTCCTTTTTAAGAAGGAAGGTCCTCTTGGTAGAAGTCCTTGTGAGGTATGAGGGACCTACTACCCAAAGATTCATAGAAAAGTGGCCCTGTGCATTGAATGGAGTAGATGGTGGAGAGAAGCTTCACTGTGGGGCAGAGCTAAGTGACAACCTCCAGTTACCATACCATTGAATCTGCTACGGTGTTCCTGCCGTGGCCATCTTCTCCCAGGGCACCCCTTAGCCAGTGACTGAGCATGGCAAAAGCATGACCACATTTTTGCCTAATATTGGACTCCTTTATGGACAGCTTTTTTCTAGGAAGTCCCCATCAGCCTAGTCAAGATTTTTTAGAAATTCAGTGTAGTCTGAAATTCTTTTTAACCAACTCTCATTTCTTCCTTCTTTCTTATCAAAAGTGTTATACTTGCATCCTAATCTGAAGACTCTTTTCGCCTTCTACCCCCCCTGCCCCACCCAGCTTTGTCCTTCACAAGCATTTTACAGAGCAAATTTCTAGAACATCTGATCTCTGCTTGGCACTTAATTCTCAGAACTCCCAAAGTAACATAGGTCTGCAATTTAATGGGGATGACTCATCTCATTCCATTTGGCCTCAGCCGGAGCTACTTAGAAACTGGAATTATCTGAAAACTGACTATATTTTTGACCTTTTAAGATGGCATTTAGCTAAGACTTGGGCTGGGTCTGTTCACTCAGTTCAGTTCAGTTCAGTCGCTCAGTCGTGTCCAACTCTTTGCGACCCCATGAATCGCAGCACACCAGGCCTCCCTGTCCATCACCAACTCCTGGAGTTCACTCAGACTCACGTCCATCGAGTCCGTGATGCCACCCAGCCATCTCATGCTCTGTCATCACCTTCTCCTCCTGCCCCCAATCCCTCCCAGCATCAGAGTCTTTTCCAAGAGTCAACTCTTCTCATGAGGTGGCCAAAGTACTGGAGTTTCAGCTTTAGCATCATTCCTTCCAAAGAAATCCCAGGGCTGATCTCCTTCAGAATTCACTGGTTGGATCTCCTTGCAGTCCAAGGGACTCTCAAGAGTCTTCTCCAACACCACAGTTCAAAAGCATCAATTCTTTGACTCTCTGCCTTCTTCACAGTCCAACTCTCACATCCATATATGACCACTGGAAAAACCATAGGCTTGACTAGACGGACCTTAGTTGGCAACTAATGTCTCTGCTTTTGAATATGCTATCTATGTTGGTCATAACTTTTCTTCCAAGGAGTAAGCGTCTTTTAATTTCATGGCTGCAATCACCATCTGCAGTGATTTTGGAGCCCCCGCCCCCCCCCCCCCCCAAATAAAACCTCTGACACCGTTTCCACTGTTTCCCCATCTATCTCCCATAAAGTGATGGGACTGGATACCATGATCTTCGTTTTCTGAATGTTGAGCTTTCAGCCAACTTTTTCACTGTCCTCTTTCACTTTCATCAAGAGGCTTTTTAGTACCATAAAAGTGGTACCATACCACTTTCTGCCATAGGGTGGTGTCATCTGCATATCTGAGGTTATTGATATTTCTCCTGGCAATCTTGATTCCATCTTGTGTTTCTTCCAGTCCAGCGTTTCTCATGATGTACTCTGCATATAAGTTAAATAAGCAGGGTGACAATATACAACCTTGATGCACTGCTTTTCCTATTTGGAACCAGTCTGTTGTTCTGTGTCGAGTTCTAATTGTTGCTTCCTGACCTGCATACAGATTTCTCAAGAGGCAGGTCAGGTGGTCTGGTATTCCCATCTCTTTCAGAATTTTCCACAGTTTATTGTGATCCACACAGTCAAAGGCTTTGGCAGAGTCAATAAAGCAGAAATAGATGTTTTTCTGGGACTCTCTTACTTTTTCGATGATCCAGCAGATGTTGGCAATTTGATCTCTGGTTCCTCTGCCTTTTCTAAAACCAATTTGAACATCAGGAAGTTCACAGTTCACGTATTGCTGAAGCCTGGCTTGGAGAATTTTGAGCATTACTTTACTAGCATGTGAGATGAGTGCAATTATGCGGTAGTTTGAGCATTCTTTGACATTGCCTTTCTTTGGAATTGGAATGAAAACTGACCTTTTCCAGTCCTGTGGCCACTGCTGAGTTTTCCAAATTTGCTGGCATATTGAGTGCAGCATTTTCACAGCATCATCTTTCAGGATTTGAAACAGCTCAACTGGAATTCCATCACCTCCACTAGCTTTGTTCGTAGTGATGCTTTCTAAGGCCCACTTGACTTCACGTTCCTGGATGTCTGGCTCTAGATTAGTGATCACATCATTGTGATTATCTGGGTCGTGAAGATCTTTTTTTGTACAGTTCTTCTGTGTATTCTTGCCAACTCTTCTTAATATCTTCTGCTTATGTTAGGTCCAGACAATTTCTGTCTTTTATCAAGCCCATCTTTGCATGAAATATTCCCTTGGTATCTCTAATTTTCTTCAAGAGATCTCTAGTCTTTCCCATTCTATTGTTTTCCTCTATTTCTATGCATTGATCACTGAAGAAGGCTTTCTTATCTCTTCTTGCTATTCTCTGGAACTCTGCATTCAGATGCTTATATCTTTCCTTTTCTCCTTTGCTTTTCACCTCTCTTCTTTTCACAGCTATTTGTAAGACCTCCCCATGCATTTCTTTTCCATGGGGATGGTCTTGATCCCTGTCTCCTGCACAATGTCACAAACCTCATTCCATAGTTCATCAGGCACTCTATCTATCAGATCTAGGCCCTTAAATCTAGTTCTCATTTCCACTGTATAATCATAAAGGATTTGATTTAGCTCATACCTGAATGGTCTAGCGGTTTTCCCTACTTTCTTCAATTTGAGTCTGAATTCGGTAATAAGGAGTTCATGATCTGAGCCACAGTCAGTTCCTGGTCTTGTTTTTGTTGACTGTATAGAGCTTCTCCATCTTTGGCTGCAAAGAATATAATCAATCTGATTTCAGTGTTGACCATCTGGTGATGTCCATGTGTAGAGTCTTCTCTTGTGTTGTTGGAAGAGGGTGTTTGCTATGACCAGTGCATTTTCTTGGCAAAACTCTATTAGTCTTTGCCCTGCTTCATTCTGCATTCCAAGGCCAAATTTGCCTGTTAGTCCAGGTGTTTCTTGACTTCCTACTTTTGCATTCCAGTCCCCTATAATGAAAAGGACATCTTTTTTGGGTGTTAGTTCTAAAAGGTCTTGTAGGTCTTCATAAAACCATTCAGCTTCAGTTTCTTCAGCTTTACTGGTTGGGGCATAGACTTGGATAACTGTGATATTGAATGATTTGCCTTGGAGACGAACAGAGATCATTCTGTCGTTTTTGAGATTGAATCCAAGTACTGCATTTCGGACTCTTTTGTTGACCATGATGGCTACTCCATTTCTTCTGAGAGATTCCTGCCCATGGTAGTAGATATAATGGTCATCTGAGTTAAATTCACACATTCCAGTCCATTTTAGTTCGCTGATACCTGGAATGTCGACGTTCACCCTTGCCATCTCTTGTTTGACCACTTCCAATGTGCCTTGATTCATGGACTTGACATTCCAGGTTCCTATGCAATATTGCTCTTTATAGCATCGGACCTTGCTTCTATTACCAGTCACATCCACAGCTGGGCATTGTTTTCCTTTAGCTCCATCCCTTCATTCTCTCTGGAGTTATTTCTCCACTGATCTCTAGTAGCATATTGGGCACCTACTGACCTGGGGAGTTCCTCTTTCAGTATCCTATCATTTTGCCTTTTCATACTGTTCATGGGGTTCTCAAGGCAAGGATACTGAAGTGGTTTGCCATTCCCTTCTCCAGTGGACCACATTCTGTCAGACCTCTCCACCATGACCCGCCCATCTTGGCTTGCCCCGCGGGCATGGCTTGACTTCATTGAGTTAGGGAGGAGCAACCCAAGGAGCGGTGGCTACACGGGCGCAGGAGGGCCTAGAGGAGCTATCCCACATTGAAATTCAGGAGAGGCGGCAGTAAGGAGATACCCTTCATCCAAGGTAAGGAGCAATGGCTGTGCTTTGCTGGAGCAGCCGTGAAGAGATACCCCATGCCCAAGGTGAGAGAAACTCAAGTAAGATGGTAGGTGTTGCAAGAGGGCATCAGAGGGCAGACACACTGAAACCATACTCACAGAAAACTAATCAATCTAATGGGTCTGTTCACTAGATTGTCTATATGTGACCTCTCCCTTTGACCTGGGTTTCCTTTTCTATGTGTTTCCTGGGAACGGATCCTAAGAGGGAAAGAATCAGGCTGAAGCCATATTGCTTTTCATGACCTAGCCACAGAAGTCACACGGCCTCTTATCTACTTCATCCCATTGGTCACGCACACAGCCAGCTCTGATTCACAATGGGAGGTAATCAAACATGAACGTTCTTATCAAGAAATGTGAATCTTTGGGGGCCATCTAGGGAGCTGGCTACCTCAGTGGAAATGTAACAGGAAATTTATAGACCCTGAAAGTATGTTATATTAAAACGAAGTACGAAGCAGAAGGAATTATGGAGAAAATACATTTATAAATTTAAAATATGTGAGTGCAAACCCACAATATACATCTTCTAAGAATGCATTTAAATAAACGGTTATGTCTCAAGCATTTTAAAATGACTGGTTATAGGAAAAAAGCAGAATGAACATGAGGAATGGTAATACAGTTTAAAAACAAAATATATTTTGTTATTCTTAAATGTTTAATTTGAATATATTTTACACTTACATGTAAAATTCATATTTTGAAATTGTACACACATAGCAATACGCAAATACCATTGGAAGATGGAGGGAGATTACAACTTCTTTACTATTTTAAGAATTTCAGGCAGCATGAAATTCTCCCAATGGAAGCTTTATTTCAGTTCCTATTCAAACAGTTAATGGTGTTTGGTCCAGAGCTTTTGATTAAAGTTTCTCATTTGTTGAAGACTGGCCAATGTCTGGGCTCATAATCCACATCAAACTCTTAGACATGATGATTTCCTGTATTTTAAGTTCAATTACTTGTATTATGTACATGTACAATTTGAAGATAATAAATATTAATGACATATTTGCATATAAGAAATTCCTAGAAATTCATTTAGGTACCATTATTCACCATTTGGATATTTAATTTGCAGATTCATCATTTATTTGAAAGAATAAGCATTCATAAATAAATGATAAAAGATTTGTGGATTGTAAGGACATATATCTCAACTTGAATTTTTTAATTGAAGTTATTTTTCTTAAAAAAGTGACAATTTATGTAAGATGATAATATATCTTCTTATCTTTAAAATATTTAAATGAAAACTTTCTCATTTGCACTATGCTTCTCTCATTTTAAATGTATAGTTTCACAGAGAATTATAACAAGAGCTCTACCGATTATTTATACATGTATATATTATCTTAATTCCTCTACCTTTTTAAACCTCTGCATTCAATTCTCTTTAAAAATTCCTTAGTTTGACAGTTGGCAACTAGTCAATGCTGAACCAACTTCCTGCAAAAGGACATTATTTTGCATGTCCTTGGAGACTGGATAATTAATGTGTAGTGTTCTACTTAAAACTCTAATTAAGTTTAAATTAAATTTCTTTGGGGTTTTAATAGAGAAGGAAACATTTTGGTGCCTTTTTCACTTAAATGTTATATTTGCCAGCCTGTCTGAGCCAAACTACCTTCATTTATATGTACTTAATGTTGTTTTAATGTTGGCATTTGGTCTGGAAATGAAGAAAACTTTGTTGTTTTTTTTTTCCTACCCTCCATTATAGTTGTTTCACTTTAGCTTGTGCTAAAGATATTATAAAATAAGTAAAACACTCGTCATTTACTATTTATCCTTTTCTAGAAACTAGAAAAGTACTATTTACTCTTTCCTCATAACTTTAATCATTATATATTAAGCCTTATTTTCAAGAGCTTTTCTTTCTGTTCATCAAGCAGTCTAGTTCCTACGTATATAAATATTTTTGTTTTCTTTATCACCCTGACTTTTTCCTTTCTGTTCCCTAGACACCGATTCTGCTCTGAGGACCAATCCTGTGGATATGCAAGTCCATCAGTGGTAGGACTGAAGTTCCCCACCTGTCTGTCTCACACTTAAATATACACCCCATGCCTATTTTGTGAGGTACCACAGTATTATGAACTTGAAGTGTTTTCAAATTAATCTCTATAAATTGTTGTCTATTCTCTAAGTCATGTCTGACTCTTATGCGATCCCATGGACTGTAACCCTCCAGACTGCTGTCCAATATTCCCAGGCAAGAATACTGGAGTGGGTTGCTATTTCTCAGGGGATCTTCCCGACCACGGGATCAAACCCAAGTCTCCTGTGTCTCCTCCATTGGCAGGCGGATTTTTTGCCACTGAACCACCAGGGAGGTCCCTACATTCAAATAAGCTGTATTAATTTTAGCCGCTCTATACTTTGCCTCCTTTTCTGCCCACAATTCTCAGAATTGGGAAAGAGTTTAGTTTACAATTTGTCATTTACATTTATTCCATAGGGTTTCTCAAGTGGTGCAGTGGTAAACCCAAGAAAAAATTTTACTTAAAAAATATCTGTAGTTGATAATTTGTAGTATTCAAAGAGTCTACATAAAGCAACACACATGAACATTTACTGATCATAAACCGGTGCGTTCAATAAATCTTCAAGGTGTTGATCTGTCATGGCTATGTGACTGAAGGATGACTATTTCTGGAATAAACAGTTCAGCTAGTTTATAGGAAAATCCAGTCATTTTCAGTTTTGGCTTCAGCATCTATACTTTGATCAAGTGGAGTTTCAAAAAAAATTGGGTTTTGCTATTTTTTTTTAAATTGTATTGTACCCAAATCTTTGATAGGAAATAAATGAGAAGTTCTAAATTAATTGTGGTCTCTGCCAGGACTGAAGGATTTAAGAAAGTGATGTTAATGATGGTGTATTTCATGTATATCACTATTGTTCTTTATGACCTGTGTTTAAAAAAAGAGTTCAGTTTGTTTTTTTTTTAAAGCATATAGGGCTCAGAACACTGATCTAATATACATGTTTATTACTGCTGTAACATAAATAATTAAAACAGAAATTAAAAAACCACTCTTTTTTTCATGAATCTGCACCATTATTGGGAGATAAATTATGCCATCCATAATGGTTATTTTGTAGCAAAGTAAATATAGGGGCAGATCAATTTTAAATAGTAGCTAGTAATATATAATACTTTTAAAAATAATTGCAGTATTACAATTTTTGGAAGTAAAAATAATGTTGTAATTTTTAGTTTCATAAGAATTTATCTTGACTTTTTACTAATACCTTTTTTTGGTTAATAATTTATCTAATAAATATTTGCCAACTAGCAAGCTAAAAAAGGGATGTTTTTGCTTAGCATTATGTGTTGATCTTAAATAGTTTTAGGGCTTCCCTGGGCTCAGACGGTAAAGCGTCTGCCTGCAACGCGGGAGACCCGGGTTTGAATCGTGGGTCGGGAAGGTCCCCTGGAGAAGGAAATGGCAACCCACTTCAGCACTCTTGCCTGTAAAATCCCATGGACGGAGGAGCCTGATAGGCTACAGTCCATGGGGTCGCAAAGAGTCAGACACGACTGAGCGACTTCACTTCACTTAAATAGTTTTAACATTAAGATCCTAATGCAACTTTAATATGTTTTCTGAATGTCAAAATGCCTAAAATAATACAGTTTTAAACATATACAAGATATATGATGATACTATCATTTGAATTTAAACTGGTGGCTCAGACGATAAAGAATCCATCGCAGTGTGGGAGACCTGTGGGTTCGATCCCTGGGTTGGGAATATCTCCTGAAGAAGGACATGGCAACTCATTCCACTTTTCTTGCCTGGAGAACCCCCATGGACAGAGGAGCCTGGCAGACTACAATCACTGGGGTCGCAAAGAGTCAGACATGACTGAATGGCTAAGAGCAGCACATATCTTTATAATAAGAATATTTTGCTAAATTTTCATGAATTTTTGTACAATTTATATTATACAATATATGTACTTCAGGAACATTACTATCTAGATGAGACTTTTTAGATTGAATATGCATAAGCAAGTCCATTTAAGATGCAAATTTGGTTAAAGTATTAGTAAACAGTCTTTAAGACATTTATGAAGTGAAAGTGAAATTTTTAGCTGCTCAGTCACATCAGACTCTCTGCAATCCCATGGACTATAGCTCTCCAGGCTCTTCTGTCCATGGGATTCCCCAGGCAAGAATACTGGAGTGGGTTGTCATTCTGTTCTCCAGGGGATTTTACAACGCAGGGATTGAACCCTCCCCCATTGCAGGCAGATTCTTTACCATCTGAGCCATCAGGGAAGCCCTTAAGACACGCATACTATACTTCTTAAAAATAACCACGTGATTAAATTTATCTATATAGAAGAGAGAGAAAGGGAGAGACAGAGGGAGAGGGAGAAGAAGAAAGAATATGAATGTGTGTATACTTGCAAAGGGTTTAAGGTAGTGAATAGATTTAAAATTTTAATCTAAAAAATTAATTTGAATATTTAAAAGAAGGGATTTCCTTAGTTTAAATAGTTTTGAATCTATCTGATGAAATTGTAATGGTTTGCTGAAACAAATCATCCCTTGGTAGCTGCAGGAAGGCTTGGTTCCAGGAGCCCCATGATTATCAGAATTCATCAATGCGTGCTTGGTTCAGTTCAGCCACTCTCTCGTGTTCGACTTTTGCGACCCCATGGATTGCAGGATGCTAGGCTTCCCTGTCCATCGTGAACTCCTGGAGCTTACTCAAACTCATGTCCATAGAGTCAGTGATACCATCCAATCATCTCTTCCTTTGTCATCCCCTTTTCCTCCTGCCTTCAGTCTTTCTAAACATCAGCGTCTTTTTGAATGAATCAGTTCTTTGTATCAAGTGGCCAAAATATTGGCGTTTCAGCTTCAACATCAGTCCTTCCAATGAATATTTAGAACTGATTTCCTTTAGGATTGACTGGTTGGATCTCCTTGCAGTCCAAAACTCTCAAGAGTGTTCTCCAACACCACAGTTCAAAAGCATCAATTTCCCAGCTCACATCCTTTATAT
Organism: Ovis canadensis; assembly: GCF_042477335.2. Taxonomy (NCBI): domain Eukaryota; kingdom Metazoa; phylum Chordata; class Mammalia; order Artiodactyla; family Bovidae; genus Ovis; species Ovis canadensis. The sequence goes on from NC_091260.1 coordinate 40,768,946, forward strand.
AAAATGCTCATGTCCTTTATGTAAAATGGCATAGTGTTTTCATCTAATTAACGCCCTTCTCCTGAATACTCATCTCTAGTTTACTTATAATATCTAATACAGTATAAATGCAAATAGTTGTAAAGACAGTGTAATTGCTATGTTAATAGTTGTCAAAGATGTGACAAATTCAAGCTTTTCTTTGGGAATTCTCTGAAATTTTCCCCCAAATCTTCTTGATTCACTGTTGATTGATTCTCAGGATATGAAAACCTTTCGACATAGTATGGAGAGGCATCTGTACTCATATTGCATCTTTGATTTTGTGGGTTTTTTTTTTTGCTCACACTTTATTATTTACTTTGTATTTTCCTTTATTTTATTTAATTTCTAAAAAAAAAAAGTTTGTACTCTTGTCTTTTCAATTAAATATAAATCCCTACTGGGTGTGTCCTCCACAGAGTATGCTCAGCACGCAATGGCTTAATATTAATATATATGGATTGACTAATTGAGGACTAGTCATATTTAACAATCATTTCTTTCTTTCATATAAAAGTATAATGTGTATAGTGTTGAATGATTTAAAATTTAATTATAATTTTTTAAAATAATATTTTCTGTATCATATACTTAAATTCTCAATTTTAAAATTGCTTTAGGACTGAATAACAAAATGAATACACGAGTGCATAGAATTTATATTGATACACACATTTTGAATATGAAATTGATTAAATTTAATCATTACTACCCTGCTTTCATTCAAATAGATTTCAAAATATCTAGGAATTAAAAAAAATTAATTTGGTCTCAAAGTTTCTTATAAATATAATGTATGATGTAAGATATATTAAAATTAAAATATTAAATTAAAATTATTAAATATGTTAAATATTAAATTAAAAAATGCACAGTTTCTATTAATTTACATGACATTAATTTTACAAAAAGTTGACTTTATAAGAAAAGGAATTTTTTTTGGTTGTGAAATTTCTATTTTGTAGTTGTCTGTTTACTCTGGATTCATTGTGTTTCTTAGGTTCATGGTTTAATATTATTTATAAAAGATGAATTTTCTTTAACCATTATTTTATTCAAAATAGCAATCACTTTTAACAATGGAAAATACAATATTTTCTTGTTAATGATGACTAGTTCTGTGAACTGACTTTAATCTTTTTTAAAGTTGTAAGTTAGCAGATTATCAAAGGATTTTAAATTTTAGAACACCTTGTATTTGCAGGATGGCTACATTAAATAAACATATTTTTTTTGCTTATCTGTGCTATTTTTTGGGTTACTTTTTAATGTTTCTTCCACTTCACTGATTGTTGTCAACTATGTGTAATCTGCTGACTAACCTATCTCTTATATATATTTTCAATTTAAATTACTGTATTCTTTCATACTAGTAGTCCTATTTATGTATTTTTCCTTTCATTCTATTCTAATCTACCCTGATATTTTTTGTTACAATCTCTTGTTCTTTAATCAGACTTTTGATTCTCTCATTTTTAATTTCTTTAAAGATATCAAGTATTTCTTTCACACTCTGTTTCTGATCATTGTATTTACAGTTTTTGTGGGAATGTTTCTGCAGTTGCTATATCTGTTGATGTTTTCTCATTTGTTCTGCAGCTTTTCTTTCTAAATTGATATTCCTTGGAATTTTATCTGTGAGAATTCCTCATGACCAGGATTGATATCATTTCTTCCCAGAAAGTAGTTGCGTGTGTTTCCTCCATGCACTTAATGGACACCGTCGACCCAGGACTACTATCATCCTAATTCAGTTTTCAGATTCTGAGGATGAAAGAATTCTGGAGTCAGGCCTAAATAAGGGCTTTGTTAGTGGCCATTTTCTGGGAAGAATTTTCATTATTTTTCTTCCACTTAGAGCCAAGATCAGCCAAACAGGACTTCCCTCCAGTTCCTTCTGTGAGGAATGTTTTTTCCTAGCTTTCCCAAAGAAAGTATTACCTTTGGGGATCCTAACTTTTTGCAGAAGTCTCTGTTTTAATCTCTCCATTCATGAGTCCTGGGTTCGTCTTCTTCTTTTTTTTAAATATAAATTTATTTATTTTAATTGAAGGTTAATTACCTTAAAATATTGTATTGGTTTTGCCATACATCAACATGCATCCATCACAGGTATACATGTGCTCTCCATCCTGAATTCCCCTTCCTTTTCCCTCCCTGTACCATCCCTCTGGGTGGTCCCAGTGCGCCAGCCCCAAGCATACAGTATCATGCATCGAACCTGAACTAGTGATTCATTTCATATATGATATTATACATGTTTCAATGCCATTCTCCCAAATCATCCCACCCTCTCCCTCTCCCACAGAGTCCAAAAGACTGTTCTATACATCTGTGTCTCTTTTGCTGTCTCACATACAGGTCATTACCATCTTTCTAAATTCCATATATATGCATTAATATACTGTATTGGTGTTTTTCTTTCTGGCTTACTTCACTCTGGATAATAGGCTCCAGTTTCATCCACCTCATTAGAACTGATTCAAATGTGTTCTTTTCAATGGCTGAGTAATACTCCATTGTGTAAGGTACCACAGCTTTCTTATCCATTCATCTGCTGATGGACATCTAGGTTGTTTCCATGTCCTGGCTATTATAAACAGTGCTGCAACGAACATTCGGGTACACGTGTCTCTTTCAATTCTGGTTTCCTCAGTGTGTATGCCCAGCAGTGGGATTGCTGGGTCATAAGGCAGTTCTATTTCCAGTTTTTTAAGGAATCTCCACACTGTTCTCCATAGTGGCTGTACTAGTTTGCATTCCCACCAACAGTGGAAGAGGGTTCCCTTTTCCCCACACCCTCTCCAGCATTTATTGCTTGTAGACTTTTGGATTGCTGCCATTCTGACTGGTGTGAAATGGTACCTCATTGTGGTTTTGATTTGCATTTCTCGGATAATGAGTGATGTTGAGCATCTTTTCATGTGTTTGTTAGCCATCTGTATGTCTTCTTTGGAGAAATGTCTATTTAGTTCTTTGGCCCATTTTTTGATTGGGTGGTTTATTTATCTAGAATTGAGCTGCAGGAGTTGCTTGTATATTTTTGAGATTCGTTGTTTGTCAGTTGCTTCATTTGCTATTATTTTCTCCCATTCTGAAAGCTGTCTTTTCACCTTGCTTAGAGTTTCCTTTGTTGTACAGAAGCTTTTAATTTTAATTAGATCCCATTTGTTTATTTTTGCTTTTATTTCCAGTATTCTGGGAGGTGGATCATAGAGGATCCTGCTGTGATGTATGTTGGAGAGTGTTTCACCTATTTTTTCCTCTAGGAGTTGTATAGTTTCTGGTCCTACATTTAGATCTTTAATCGAGTTTATTGTTGTGTGCAGTGTTAGAAAGTGATCTAGTTTCATTCTTTTACACGTGGTTGACCAGTTTTCCCAGCACCACTTGTTAAAGAGATTGTCTTTACTCCATTGTATATTCTTGCCTCCTTTGTCAAAGATAAGGTGTCCATATGTGTGTGGATTTATTTCTGGACTTTCTATTTTGTTCCATTGATCTATATTTCTTTCTTTGTGCCAGTACCATACTGTCTTGATGACTGTGGCTTTGTAGTAGAGCCTGAAGTCAGGAAAGTTGATTCCTCCAGTTCCATTCTTCTTTCTCAAGATTGCTTTGGCTATTTGAGGTTTTTTGTATTTCCATACAAATTGCGAAATTATTTGTTCTAGCGCTGTGAAAAATACCATTGGTAGCTTGATAGGGATTGCATTGAATCTATAGATTGCTTTGGGTAGTGTACTCATTTTCACTATGTTGATTCTTCTGATCCATGAACATGGTATATTTCTCCATCTATTAGTGTCCTCTAACCACTATGGTCGGAGAAGGCAATGGCAACCCACTCCAGTACTCTTGCCTGGAAAATCCCACGGATGGAGGAGCCTGGTAGGCTGCAGTCCGTGGGGTCGCTGAGGGTCGGACACGACCGGGCAACTTCACTTTTAACTTTCATGCGTTGGAGGAGGCAATGGCAACCCACTCCAGCACTCTTGCCTGGAGAATCCCAGGAATGGCAGAGCCTGGTCGGCTGCCATCTATGGGTTCACACAGAGTTAGACATGACTGAAGTGACTTAGCAGCTTAGCAACCACTATGGTGCCTGTTAAAAAAGTTCAGAGACACTAGGGCTTATCACATGCCCCTAGAAGATGTGCCCAAATGACTTATCCCTTTGAATTTCAGCTTTTTCATTGCTTCTGCTCTGGGAGGACATTCCTGGTTTTCCTACCATCTCTAGCAATGTTGTTCAGTCACGAAGCTGTGTCCAACTCTTTGTTACCCCTACGGACTGCTGCAAACCAGCCTTTCCTATCCTTCACTATGTCCACTGAGTAGGTGATGCCATCCAACCATCTCATCTTCTGTCCCCTACTTCCGCTCCTGCCTTCAGTCTTTCCCAGCATTAGGGTCTTCTCCAATGAGTTGGTTCTTCACATCAAGTGGTCAAAGTCATGGAGCTTCAGCTTTAACATCAGTTCTTCCAATGAATAGTAATTCTTTCCAGCAACTATTTGAAACTATTTTAAAAATAGTTCAGCTTCATTCAAAATTTTAGGCAATCTGTATTGACCCACGTTTTGCTGAAAATGGAAAGATCTGAGACAAATGCATTTAACTGGTTTAGTTAAGGGACTTCCCTGGTGGCTTAGATGCTTAGTTAAATGCATAGGAAAGAAATAATAAAAAATAATTCTAACCTAGAAAAATTAATTCTGTTATAATAAGGAAGTCTGTGCTATTAGTAACTTTGAGATAATTATTATTAATGCTAAAAAAGATTTGCATTTCAATTAGTAAAAACACTCAATGAATTATTGCAATATATTTGTCTCAGGTCTTTCTATTTTCTAAGCCAGTTAAATGCATTACAACTAAACTGTGGTCCTAAATGAAAAAAGTTGTGTTTTTTTGTTTTTTTTTTTTTTTGTTTTTGACTATCAATCTAAATATTTTATTTTCTAATCTTTTTTAAAAATATTGCTTGAGCATAATTTGACTTTGTTTTGTAAGATAAAGGAAGAAAATTATGCATTTAAGAAGATTATTGTAAGAGTCCTACAAATTCAAGTCTATTGCTTCACATTCTCTTTTAATCAATATTCTTTAAAACTTTCCTGTCATACTGCAAATTTCCAGATTCTATGGGGTAAAACAAATCCACCTCCATTCACTATGTGGTGAAAAGAAGCAAAAGTGAACTTTATTGTAACCATGAAACTGTGGCATTCCATAAATTGCAAATTATAATATGTGTTACAACACTAATGTCTAATAATCTCTTGTCAGCTCTTTGAACAGAAAATATCTTTGCTAATTTATATTAGATTGAGGTCTTTGTTTTAGGGAGGGGATAAGAAGAGTTTTGAAGACATTTTTCAGGACTCTAGATTTATAACTTCTTCTGTTTACCAGATTTACCATGCAATCTCTAATCTCTAGAAAACTTCAATTTAACATGTCATCTAAAAGATATTAGACGCTGGCATTTTCTGATTTCATTGCTGCAGCCAGAATGCCATGCATCTTCTGTTGCCTAGAAGACTACAAATATCTACATGTATTTTGATGAGAGGTTCCTTTCATATCTGTTTGTCTCTCTTTTTTAAAACTCTATGTGTTGTGCTGTGTTTAGTCACTCAGTCGTGTCTGACTCTTTGCAACTTCATAGACTGTAGCCTGCCAGGCTTTTCTGTCCATAGAGATTCTTAGGGCAAGAATACTGGTGTGGGTTGCGATGCCCTCCTCCAGAGGATCTTTCCAACCCAGGTACTGAACCCACGTCTCCTGTGTTGCAGGCAGATTCTTTAACATTTGAGCCATCAGGGAAGCCCTTTAAACTCTATGCATAAAAACAATAGAAAATGTAATAACATATTTTTAGCAGTTTGATATTGTATTGATTTATATATGAATACCAAACATAGGAATGTCTGTTTTACTTTTTATAATTATGTATCTATCCTTTGAAGTTTATTTTTTACTATTAAATATGTCTTCTTCAAGGGTTCTGATTAAGATTCAGAGATGATTGCCTTTTGAGTTTTTCCCCAGTGCCTTGAATTTAATAGTCTTTGCTTTATATATGCTACTTCAGAGAGTTTGCATGCTATTCATGTTGGGTAATAACATTATAATCAACTTCACAATATTTGCTAATTTTCTTCTAAGAATTGGGCTTGAAATTCCATACTTTCAAGATGTGAAACTGCCTATGGTATGAAATAAAATCTCCAGGGTAAAGGCATTTTAAAGTGTTATAAGATTATATTTCATTTTACAATGTCAAAAGATCCATAGAAAAATTATTCATAACAGCTAAGAAGTATGACCTTCAAATTAGTCACATGAAATTCTAGGCATGAACATTAAAATTACCTCATGACCAACCTTTCCCTGCAATAAATAAATGCCATAGTCAAATTTCAAAAGCTGCTAAATTGCGAAGATCTTTAACGAACTGTTCTGATTTTACGTGGAAAGTGATTCTAGAAAAGAAATGAATTGTAAAGTTTGGATTAAGTGTTGAGAATGGAATAGTCTGGCTCTTAATTCTTGAATGTGGACACTCTTATGATGTTCTTTAAGATGTTTTTCTAGTAGTGGTCATGGCTGTGAACCATAGTCATCTATCGTCTCTTGCTTAGTTTTCCTTGTTACCAAAATGAATTTTAAGGTTGGTAGGTAAAGATACAAAGTACATTATTTGGCTAAAGCAAACTTAATAGATATGTGAATGATTAACCTTGGCAGAAATCATGGATCTCACTGTTCTACTCACTTGCTTAAGAAACCCTTCTGAATTTCCCCATTTCCTCCTACCTACAGTTTGCCAGGTTGTGAGCTCAAAAGGATCTCTAAGAACTTGTTTCCACCCACCCACTGATCTGGGCTCCGTGCTTCTATCTCTTTCTGTTCTTCACCTCACTTTTAATACTTTATTAATGCCAAATGTTATGCAACTCCACATATAAATCATACTGTTTCATGCCACTCCACCTTGCTCACCTTCTTCTGTTTGCTTGCAGTGTCCTTTCCAAAGAGTAGTATTGTAATGTAGTAGTCGAGAATGTATATCGTGGAGTCAGGCACACAGGTTCATTTTTAAGTCTTAACTCTGGATCTTATGAAAAGTTACTGACTCTCTCTAAACTTCAGTTACCTTATGTGTAAAAGGAATTCAAAAGTAACTCCTGTGTTTACATGATTTTATGAATGTGAAGGGATTAGTAAGGGTTGATCATATAGTAAGGACTCAATAATTAATAGCTTTACAGCCAGTTTATTGAGGAGTCATTGAATGAGTTTATGTTTCAATAACTGATGCAAATTGTGTTCTAATAGAGCCTCCTTTTTCTGGGAATGTAATGGGTTCCCTTAATGGGCCGTCTTAGTCCAGTTCTACAGTTTTTCATTGATCTCTGTTTATTCAAACAGTTTCACTTAAATTCTTAAGACTCAGCACTGTTTGCTTTAAGACTTTAACTTCATAATTGATTCAACCCCCTCACCCCTCACCCTGTACAAGTTTACTTCAAGTGAAGAGGTGAGACTGCTAGTTTGCTTGTATTCATTCTCTCATGCACACATACATGCACTCACTCACCACTTTTCCTTGAATTACCTCCTTAACTCTTAGAGGCAAAGGAAGGCAAGACTGTAGTCTTGTAATCACCTATTTGGTTGGCTATTCTGCTGTTTTAGCCTGTTGTTTAATGAGCTTGCTGTGGACAGATGTTGTTTCCAAGAGGACCCAATGAAGAGGTTCTTCGTAAAAACTCCCCAACATTTTGTGACTGCACCCACCCTCCACCCCACCCAACCAGCCAGTTGGCTCAGATTCCTCTGCTTCTCATGAATGTGTCTCTCTGCACCATGATCTGGTTGTCCCATCTAGTATAACACACAATCTGATCTAACTTCCAGGGCCTTTCACTATTCCTTCCCCTCTTTCCAGGGCCTTTCACTATTCCTTCCCCTCTTCCACAAAAGTTTTGGGTTTACTTTTCCCTTTAGGATCCACTGTCCTATGTTCTGGGTGACTTAGAACTCAAGAGTGAAGGGGGTGGTATTGAATTCACTTCTAGAAGTGCCCCAGTGTGTTATCTCTTTCTGTCCTCTTCAGATCCTGGGCCTAAATACATATACTGATACAACCAGGTGATAAGTGATTCCTTTGGGCCCTTTCTCTCTTTGCTTGGAAGGCAAAGGCACTGCTCTTCTACAGGAAGTTTAGAGGAGAGAACTACTACCTTCGTGGGAGAAGGCTTTTACCTTACTTACAAGGTTTGGAGTGAAGTAGATGTGAAATGGCTCTCATCCAGTGCGTCCCGTGGAGAGGTGGCTGATCTCAACAGATCGTGATTCTTCTGAATCTGTAGCTTAGGGTACTTAAAGCTTGGTATTCTTAATCATGATCCTTAGGATCTGATTCCATTGGGAGTATCAGCATCATCTTCTTACATTTTTATTTTCCTCTATCTGACCATAATATTATCTCAGAAGTCTTCCCTAAAGCCCAAGTTGGATTAATACAGTTCCTTTTCTTTGCTTCTAAGTCACTCTTGATCTTAGCATTTACCATGTTAATTGAGCATTTCAGTATTCTCTAAGCTCTATGTTGCATTTCAGCCTGTGTTCCAGCAGGAATGATGTAACCCAAGTAATCCTTGGCTGTGTTGGTACAGGTACAACTGGGCAGGACATTTACTGCCCCAGGCTTCTCTTTGTCTTAGCATGGGATGACTGTGGGAATGTGCCAACTCTTATGCACAGAAAACCTGAATTTTCCTGAAATTAATGTAGTGGAAGCACCCTTGATGTGTGACTGGAGCTGATAGATAAATGTTTCACCTTTTCAACCCTTGGGGCTGACAGTTCTGAAATATATTTCATAAGGCTCCTTAGATGATCCCAGAATCATCACTGTCTCCATCCTGTACCTTTCCTACCTTGGATCATGCGTGAATGGTAGTTGCTCAGTCATGTCCAACTCTTTATGACGCCATGGACTGTAGACCACCAGGCTTCTCTGTCCTTGGGATTCCCCAGGCAAGAATACTGGTGTGGGTTGCCATTTCCTTCTCCAACCTGGAATCATGTGTCCATATAAATTGCTAATACTCAAGCCTTCATCCAAAGCTATGACTTTTGGAGAGAACTCAGCTGAGTCACCATATTATATTGAAATAATTTGATTTTTGTAGGATGTGCTCACCATTACACTGTAAACTACTTTCATATCTCAACACTGTCCCTGACACATAGCCTGCTGCTGCTGCGAAGTCACTTCAGTCATGTCCGACTCTGTGCGACCCCATAGACGGCAGCCCACCAGGCTCTGCCGTCCCTGGGATTCTTCAGGCAAGAACACTGGAGTGGGTTGCCATTTCCTTCTCCAATTCATGAAAGTGGAAAGTGAAAGTGAAGTCGCTTATTCATGTCCGACTCTTAGTAACCCCGTGGACTGCAGCCTACCAGGCTCCTCCATCCATAGGACTTTCCAGGCAAGAGTACTGGAGTGGGCTGCCAATGCCTTCTCTGACACATAGCCCACACTCCATCAATTTTTGTTGAATTAGCATCATTTACAACTTACTCTTTCAAAGAAGTTAAGTGACTATTGTCATTCTTCTAACCTATGTAAAGACCAAGTTCAGATGATCATATCCATCCACAGTCTTGAAAGCCTAATTCTCAGCTTTCCACAAATATATTGAATGAATAAGTTTTCTTGAAAATCCTTGAATTCTGCCTAAATTCAGAATATCTTAGCAATGTCATTTCAGTTCAGTTCAGTCACTCAGTCGTGTCCGACTCTTTGCAACCCCATGAATCGCAGCACGCCAGGCTTCCCTGTCCATCACCAACTCCTGGAGTTCACCCAAACTCATGCCCATCAAGTCGGTGATGCCATCCAGCCATCTCATGCTCTGTCGTCTCCTTCTCCTCCTGCCTCCAATCCCTCCCAGCATTAGAGTCTTTTCCAATAAGTCAGCTCTTCGCATGAGGTGGCCAAAATATTGGAGTTTCAGCTTTACCATCAGTCCTTCCAAAGAGCACCCAGGACTGATCTCCTTTAGAATGGACTGGTTGGATCTCCTTGCAATCTGAGGGACTCTCAAGAATCTTCTCCAACACAATGTCTATAATAAATGTACCTTACTTAGCTAGAATTTATTCTCTACTGTGGTTAGAGCATGAAATTAGATACTTGGAGGTGAAAAAAAATGGATTCCTTGGTTTGGAGGGCTTCGGGTCCACGAGAAATGCAAGACCTGCTCATTCTGGAGAGCAATGTGAGTATATCCAATATTATGAGCAATCAGAAAGTACAAAATAATGTGGTATTGATTGAAAGTTGTGCACACATTTTTCTAAGAGGATCTCAAATCCTGTTAGTCTGAGGTCATCTACTTTATATTCTACATAGTAGCTTGATCAGTTGATCTAACTGTTTATCTCTATCAATTCTCCTGTTAATATCACTTTGTAAACTGGGCAAAGCCTCCTCTGATAATTTCAAAGCTAAAGATTATGTTTTCCTAAAATAAAAGTCTCTTCTCTTTAGCACCAAATGATATAATTTTCTAGATGGAAAATCAATACATTAAAAGTGTGTCTCTGAAATGAGGCCATCCTGTATTCTTAGAAAAGTTGAATACTGGACAAATTGATGAGATTTAATAATTCATCAGATCCAAATGAATGTCATATTTACCATGTTGCTTTCCTAGCTCAATAAATCTATTGTGATGTGCAAATAAAATGATCTACTCCTAAGATATACATATTAAGCACATGCTGAGCATTTAGGAACATACACTATAAAGCTATTCTAAAAGAATCTGCTCTTAAAGTATGGCTTTTAATAGCATGCTTCATTCTCTCGGGGCTTCCCTTGCGGCTCTGTGGTAAAGAATCCTCCTGCCAATGCAGGAGATGCAGGAGGTATGGGTTCAATACCTGGGTTGGAAAGATACCCTGGAAAAGGAAATGGCAACCCACTCCAGTATTTTTGCCTGGAGAATCCCATGAATGGAAGAGCCTGGTGGGCTACAAAGAGTTGGACACAACTGAGTGTGCACCCATGCACACATTCCCTTTATTTGTAAACTGGAAGATGTAGATTTAGTTGAGCAACAGGGCACATGCAATTCTGGAGCTTGTGTTAACTCTTAAATAAGAATTCTGAAAATGGGAAAACTGTTCTGCATTACTGTAGAGAGGGAGTAGCATTTTCATGTAAACAAAGGGAAACTTGAGAGTAATTTAAATTGAGTTACGTACTTGACAGCTTATACCTTTAGCAGATTTTAGTATTCTTTCAATATTAAAATAAATAGTGGATTTTGCTTAATTTGCTTTTCCAAGTAAGATCTCGATTTAACATGATCTCATGATTACAAATGCATATATTTTTCTACACACAACAATTTTAAATGTGATATTTTGTAGCTAATTTAGAAGAAGTGAGTTCTATAATAAAGCAATTAGATTATGATAATATGGTTTTAGGTTATATTTTGATTAGTGTGCAAATATGTTACCCGGCCTATATTTACAGGTTTTGTTATTAAAATGAACAATCTGTATATAAGTAACATGTTTTTTGTGCCCGTAGAATCCATTTCATTCTTTTAAATCAAGTCTTACATATTTTCTTATACGTTCAATGTTTTTTAGAAAAACTATAATGAGATCTTTTAATAATCACTTCTGAAATTGACAAAATTCTTTTAGTAGAGAGCAAGAAGAAAATTAAACTGCAAATATCAATAATGATAGTGAAGTATGAGTAAGGAAGAAGTTATGTGTTAAAAAGGTGGTGTTTGGTGAAAGTATCTTTATCAAACTAGATAATTCAAAGACTTCATCTCCTCCTGCTTATTTCCTCTGGCTATCTAAAGCTCTATTTTAGGAAATGTAAGGAAATTTCTCTTGGATAAGGATCCTAATCTAGTAGAAATGCTTAATAATATTTAATTTATGACTACTTCATAGAAATAAGGTATGTTTTTTAAAAAAGAATGTTTTAAATCATTTATGGAGAAGGCAATGGCACCCCACTCCAGTATCTAGTAGAAATGCTTAATAATATCTAATTTATGACTACTTCATAGACATAAGGTATGTTTTTAAATAAGAATTTTTTAAAATCATTTATACACATTTATCTGTTATAATGTAAATAGAATATGTCGTGGCTCTATAGGACAATAGAATCACCTGAAATAGTCTACAGTGCTGTTAAAAATCTTAAAGGACAGTATTATTCAAATTTTAGCACCTGTTTTATTTATCTCTCGCATTATTTAAATGTCACTGTGTTCTAGGGCTATATAACAGAAAACAGAAAACAATAACCGTATCTCACTTTGGAAGGTTGCCCGAAGTACACACAATAGCATGTCTAACTCATTATGCTTTGCTAGTTAATTAATAAAAGGAAATTTCACAGGTAGGAACTGTGCGTACTCAGTCGCTTCAGTCATGTTTGATTCTTTGTGACCCTGTGGACTAAAGCCTGCTAAGCTCCTCTGTCCAAAGGATTCTCAGACAAGAACACTGGCGTGGGTTACCATGCCCTCCTTCAGGGCATCTTCTTGATGCAGGAATTGAACCCTGAGTCTTCTGTGTCTCTGGCATTGCAGGAGGATTCTTTACCCACTGAGCCAACCAGGAAGCCCCTGATACTAACTTTATATTATATTATATAAAATAATATAATAAAAGCAAGAGTAGATAGCAAAAGATCTAGTTTGAACTCTTTATTAATTTAAAATTTATTTAGAAAAAATTAAACGCTAAGAATTTTGACTACTCAAAAATGCCTATTTGTGACGAATATACTATTATCATACAATTTTAAAAATACATGTAACATTTGCTCCTTATTTTTATTAATATGGTTAAAACCTATAGCTTTAAGATGTTTTAAACCAAGCACTCTAAAACAGACAGTGTAAACCAAGTTCCAAGGGGAAGAAATCTACTACTTCATAAGATCCACATATTCTAAAGGTGGAGGATGAATTCAGAACCGGCTCAGACCTTGTTTTTTAAGTGTTAGAATTTCAATAACAGCATCTACTGCCAAAATTCTCTATCAGCCATTAAATAATTGTATGGCCTTTGGCAAGTTGCTCTGACTCTGTGCCTTAGTTTCCTAATCTATAGCCATAGAGATGCAGGTGTGGGAATCTTGTACGAGATAGTACATGCTTTTTTCCTCCTTGCCAAGGAATCCCAGAACAGAGAATTGCATGACCCCCGTTATTAGCTTTGAATCAGTCCAGATATATCAGTTGATCTTGAGTTCCTAGCTAGGAATAGATTGAGGGGAAACCCCATGACCTCTACAAAGGATTACATTCCGCTCCAGTTATGGGGATGTATTTTCCATTTTTTTTACGTAACCATTTAACTATTTCACTTCTTACCTACAACTCTATCATGTCTATCACCATGATAAATACAACTGTGAAGATAAAGTCAATAGAAGATATTATCCCTATGTTGAGGAGTTTAAGGTATAGTTGATAATACCCTTAAGTAGCAAAAAACTGGAAACCACAATAAGAGTGCATGATCATGTGACAATTTGTGTAGAAATGTACCATGTGGGAAGCTGAAGTGTAAAGAAAAGATTTCTGAACCTTGGTTTCTCTTCTTTAGAAGGTGTAATTAATCCTCATTTCACAAGGTTGTTCTGAAGATTTAAAGTTATAATTATTGATATAGCTAAGTGTCAGGCATAATATATACCTTAATAAATACTAGCTGAAATATCATCCAAAGTTGGAATCATTTGAAAGATGTTTTCTATGCATTCATATGGAGATCCTATTATGCCAGATATTGAGGACATGCTGGTGAACAAAACCAAAATAAGTTCTACTTTTACAGAGCTTAAATTCTAGTTGGGAAAGACAGAAAATAATTACCCTAAATGTACAAGAAAATATCAAACAATGTTATGTTAGTGGACAATAAAAAAATCAGAGTAATGTGTTAGAGAAAGGGAGTTACCTTAGACTGGGCAGTCAAGGAAGGCCTCCCAAAGTAGGGATATTAAAGTCAAAAGCTCAGAACTTCCCTAGTGGTCCGGTGGTTAAGACTCCCCCTTCCAATGTAGGGGTTGTGGGTTTGAACCCTGGTCAGGGAGCTGAGATCCCACGTGCCTTACAGTCAAAACACCAAAACATAAAACATAAGAAATATTGTAACAAATTCAATAAAGACTTTAAAAATGGTCCACATTAAAAAAAAAACTAAAGAAAAACTAAAGTCCAAAAGTCAATGAACTTTTGTTATATTTCTGTAATGTTATCATCAAAGGACAAATTTTAAAACTTCTGAAAGTTCCTAATGAGCATTTATTAGCTACCCAAATGATACTGATATTGTCCATTGTTATCATCTCCCATAAAATATTACACACACACACACACACAAACACATGCACACACACACACACACACACACACATATCCCATGGTCTCAATAAACCCAAACATGAATCTAATGCTTCCTTGGGGAATATAATTTTTCCTGTGTGTGAGGATATACTGTATGTGTGTTTTACAAAATGCAGTTTATTGCTAATCCTTTTGATTTCCTGCTTGAAATGATTATTCCACGTCATTGACCTGTCACCATGATGACACTTCTCAGAATGTTAAGTTCTACTGACAAATGTTATGTTTCTATACTCAACAGTTGATAGCAGTTTATCCACAGGTGGCCTGGCCATATAATACAGGAATGGACACACTTCCCCATAACTCTCCCCAGTGTCACTCTTCCGCTCTTTGTGCTTTCCTGCAGCATATCAGTAAATTATTTGCATGGAATATTGCCTTTAAATAGTTTTGTCCATGACCTTGAATTGATTTAGGAGGAGTCATGGTTAAGGGAGGGCTTCCTTCATAGCTCCGTCAGCAAAGAATGTGCCTTCAATGCAGGAGACCCAGGTTTGATTCCTGGGTCAGGAAGATCCCCTGGAAAAGGGAATGGCAACCCACTCCAGTATTCTTGCCTAGAGACTCCCCATGGACAGAGGAGCCTGGCAGGCTACAGTCCATGGGGTCGCAAGTGTCGGACACGACTTAGTGACTAAACCACCACCACCATGGTTAAGGGACTGAAAAGAAAGTGAGTGTGCTAAGATACACATTATAACCAGAAAATGCAGCTTCATTTCCATGGGAGGTGATCGAGAGGCTTTTTATGAATCCAGGTTGACCTTAAAGACCCCCACCTAGGTTTTGACAGTTCAAGAGTTTCTAGGTTCTTCACTAATCTTTTCTGCAGTAATGAAATATATGGAATATATAAATATGCAGTCAATTGAGTTTCAGAAATTTGTGAAGATATCCCTTTTATAAACTTAACGTAAATGGTCAGATTAAAAGAATTATACAGATATCTAAGAGTGTCCTGAGTGAGCTGTTGGTAGGCAATTGGCCAACAAACTTGAATAGGTTTATCTTCACTCAGAACTTACTCCATTGTCTACAGAGCACGATCCTTCTGAATTAGGTAATATTATAAGATATGCCTTGGTGGCTCCTTCTAGACATAGCTGAGGATATTGTAATGCAAATAAGAATGTAATATGAATACTTCCCTATACATTCTTTAGTCAGGCAGCTCTATCACTGGGCCAAAGTCAGTTTCAGTTTCCAAAACGCATATTTTCTATGTTCTATTTTCATCACTGACCTGCTGCAAAGTTTCTTTCTCACTGAATTCTGGACTGAACAGCAGAGAAAATAAAACAAAACATTTTGCAAATAGCCTGTACTTTCTTCAGTAGCACAAAAACTTCCAAGTGAAAAAAGTAATGAATCTCTGAAGAAACAAACTGTTAAGCAGAGGATAAAGGACTTCTATACCTACTAACAAGATACGAGTTTACAAAAGAATATGCCAGCATCTGTTAATAAATTACGCCAAGAGGAGTAGAGGGAACTTGTAGTTGCCTTGAAGGCTTAGTTTTAGACCATTTATTACTCTTAAAGTTCCATGTGAAATAATGGCTTAGGGTTAGACTACTTAAAAAATACTAATATTTTGGCATCAATAAGTGATCATGGATGGAAGATTTGAAATTTCTTGCCCCACATTACTTAATAAAGGAGGAAACTCTTAATATTGAAACTTTAACATTTTAGATGTGTAGAAGTATAGTAATGAGAGGTAACAATTAGTTCAGATAGGCCTGTGTTAAAATTTCAATTCTGGTGTTTTTTAGCTGGGTGATATTGGAAAGCTCTCTGACCTTTCTAAATTCTGATCTTTTAAAATAGATTTTTTATTTGCAAACCAGAAAGCAAAATTCTCTCTTACAGGAGTAGGTGATTTAATGAAATATACCTAAAATTACTTGGTATAATATTGATAGATTTAGGTGTTCAATAAACCGTATTTGTGAAATGATCTTTGACATGTAGGAAAAGTTTTGGAAGGACTGCTACTCAATTTAATTCACATATAGCAAACCTCTTATAATACAATTCTTTCTGCTATTTCTTCTTCCAAATTCTTTTTGAAATTGTGCCCCATCTCTCTCCCTCTCTCCACACACACGCACAGTTTTTTATTTTACACTCTGGCTTCCATTATGGTGGGATAGGTGTAACAGCTTCCTAGTGTCACTCTCTGCCTATCCAACTTCACTGAGCGCTTTCCAATCCGTCTTCCATGCTGACTCCTTTCAGTTCAGTTCAGTTCAGTCACTCAATCATGTCAGACTCTTTGCGACCCCATGAATTGCAGCACACCAGGCCTCCCTGTCCATCACCAACTCCCAGAGTTCACTCAAACTCACGTCCATCCAGTCAGTGATGCCATCCAGCCATCTCATCCTCTGTTGTCCCCTTTTCCTCCTGCCCCCAATCCTTCCCAGCATCAATCTTTTCCAATGAGTCAACTCTTCACATGAGGTGGCCAAAGTACTGGACTTTCAGCTTTAGCATCATTTCTTCCAAAGAACACCCAGGGCTGATCTCCTTCAGAATGGACTGGTTGGATCTCCTTGCAGTCCAAGGGAATCTCAAGAGTCTTCTCCAACACCACAGTTCAAAAGCATCAATTCTTCGGCACTCAGCTTTCTTCATAGTCCAACTCTCACATCCATACATGACCACTGGAAAAACCATAGCCTTGACTAGATGGACCTTTGTTGGCAAAGTAATGCCTCTGCTTTTGAATATGCTATCTAGGTTGCTCATAACTTTACTTCCAAGGAGTAAGCGTCTTTTAATTTCATGGCTGCAATCACCATCTGCAGTGATTTTGGAGCCCCCCCAAAATAAAGTCTGACACTGTTTCCCCATCTATTTCCCATGCAATGATGGGACCAGATGCCATGATCTTAGTTTTCTGAGTCCTTTAAAGTTTCCTAAAACAAAATTCTCATCTCCTATTTTAAAAACTCACTAACTTCTCATTGTTTAGCAAATGAAACCCACCTTTCTGTTATTCCTTTTCAATGTTCCCACTGTGATATGGTCATGTCTTCCTACAGCCAAGATCAGCTGTAGTCAGCCATAGTCTTTGCCATCTGTTTCTTCAGCTTAATTTTATGATACTCTCTCTTTCTTTTTTTTTAAAGCTATATAGTTTTATTTTGAATTCTTTTTTGGCTACATATTATCTCAGCTATTAAAAATTTTAAATTTACAGCAACAATTGAGGAAAAATTCTTTTTGGGGGAGTATTCTAATTTTTAAGTTAGTCATTATATGATTTTTGTTTTGTTATCTTTAAGTTTTCATGTATTTGTTATTATATTTTATTTTTTTAATTTTTATTTTTACTTTATTTTACTTTAAAATACTGTATCGGTTTTGCCATACATTGACATGAATCCACCATGGGTGTACATGCGTTCCCAAACATGAACCCCCCTCCCACCTCCCTCCCCATACATCTCTTTCTGGGATACTCTTTCTTTTATGAAGCTTACTTTTCCTGGCTTCATCCATGCCATGCTCTGTCTACTGATGGCATTCCTATAAACTAGTCATACTGCCTAGAATGCTCTCTAATATTCTGTTATTATTATTTTCTTTGAGTCTTTGCTTGGGTTATTAATCGATTAATAAAAGTCAACTTCCAAGTTTGTCTGTTTCACCCTGTTGTAGATTGCAAAGCCAACTTTGCCATGATATTTAGTGTGCAAGATATATATTAAAGAGTGACATATAGAACAAAGGAAAAAGGATTAGACAGAGGGAGAGGTTGAGGTGCAGAGCAGACCCAACATCAACTTCAGCTGATCCTACTGGGATCTCTGGAGCTAAAATGACCCATCCTAGGTGTCCTGAGTTAGGGGGAAATGGTCTGGTCTTTATAATCTTGCTTCAGTCTATCAGTTAATATGCCCCCCTCTCTGAAAGGTATGAACTTGGCCAAGGTGGCTTTCTGTAGCCGAAGCAATGAATGAAGGGGCAGACAGGTGAAAGCTATTTGCTGACAGCACTCTCAGTAGCTGAGACTACAAATTCTTATTGGAAGAGGATATGAGCAGAGTGTCACTGTGTGTATCAGTTAAGGTAACATATTGAGCTAAACTGCATGACCTAAGTGTTTTGTGTCTTCTGTGGCCAGAATCACTTTACAGTGTCGAAAGACAGGAGTCTGTGTCCTATACCAGAGAGTGGAGAGCCCTAATCGTTAGTAATCTGTGTGATGAAGCATGAACAAAGAGTGACTTTTTTCCAGAAAATAACCCTCTTTATATCTTGTGGGCTAACTGAGGAAGCAGCAAGGTTATCACTGAATAACAAAGACCTTCTATCCATAGATGTATATTTTAATATGTATTCAAATGCTAGCACCAACTGTACAAAGTTTACCAACATACATTAGAGGTGCGCTTTTCCTGGGAACACTTCCTTCGGCCTCACAGATTCCAGATAAGACAACTTATCACCTTAGAATATCGAACAGTCACATTTCTCCCTCCAGAATACGATTGCTTATAACAATTTTAAATAGCTTTTTGAGAGTCTTAACCTTTCTGTGGATACTCATCACATTGATTTCTCAATAGTTTGAATCTCTGTCTTCTCTCCGAGTTCTAATATCTTATGGCAACATTTTCTGTCAGACAGTTAAGCATATTTATTTGGAGCTGAATTCACACCTCATTTCTCTACCCTAAAACTCCAACTGGCTGTTCATTCATTTTAATACCTCTTTCAAAGTGTATTTTCAAATGCTTTTAAAAAACCTCTCCCACCTCATATGTTAGGTTTCTCATTCTATAATCAAATAAGACCAAATGGTTGTAGTTGGTGCCAATGATTTATCATGTTTTGTCATCATGACCTTCTCAATTCAACAAATTCAGTAAATATTTATTACAAGGCACTGTGCTAGACATACAAGTGCATACAAATATAAACCTAATACAGACCCTGAACATTCGTTGTTGAATCTGTGGAAGCAATTTTTGAGTTTGTAAGAAAAATAAAATCTTATCACATGGCTCTAATTCAAACAGGAATGCTATTATTGTTGACCTAGGAGTTGCTAAAGGCTTCATGAAGGATATGGTATTAATATTTGGCCTTCAAGATTGGGTAGTGATTAATCAATCAATTAAATTATTTATTTAAACTTCACAGGTAAGTGGTGTTCATTATAAGAAAATTAGGAAATATAGGGAAGCTAAAATATCAATAAAATAAAAATCATGCAGTCTCACTACTCATACTTTTGTTTTCTTGTATTTGGTCTAGGTTTGTCAGTCAAGACTATGTCAAAACATTTACTCAGGTGACCTTCATCAACTTTATTGATAATTTTGTGCGAAAACAGGGTTCAATGTTAACAATCATTTTTACTTTTCCTTATTACAGTCTTAGCTGGTTCCACGTGTTTGAATTCTATACACAAAGCTGCATTTTCATTTCTAGATGGCAACAGATGTTAAGCCTCAAACCAGGAGAAAGTGCTGTATTGAGTTTATTACCCCTCAGCCCAGAAGGTTGGCTATGTGACTTTCTATGACCTTGAACTCAACATCATATAGTTCTCTCCCGCAAAGTATTATGGGAGAAAAGATTTATCAGAAAAAATGTAAGGTGATAATAATATGAAATTTTCATACTATATTCTTTGTGTGTTGAAGGTCCACACACAAAGAGAACATAAACAGATAATTTCCCGAAGTGCAGACACAGAGTGGTGAATAACCGTTAATCAGCAATGATGCTCTTTTGTCATTTTCTTGATTTATAGATTTTAGCTTTTTTTAAATTCTAAGTTGGAATATTAACATCTGAAATATGCTCAGCGCCTTACAGTCTGAGTGATTCTGCTTGTGATTTCTCTTTATCCTCATAATCAGTAGGTAAAAGATTGTTTTCTCTTAATTTTGCATGTGAGAAAATGGAGATGCGGAGGTCATGTGAGAAACTTGGACTAGGAATCAGGTCTCTGGCTTTGTTTTCAATGTGTTCAGTTTTTAGATGCAAAATCAACCAATTTTCTTCTCACTTTTGAATAATGAGATCTGGTGAATCATCTCAGAAGAGGAGCATTTTCATAACTCTCACCTGAATGAACTATTGTTTAAATGCTATTAGTTTTTGGCAATAGGCCTGCTCTGCAGTGCTGACATATGGGAATAGAAAGCTTTTTTGCTCCTTGCAGAAAACACTTATTTTTTCTGGCAGTATGTCTTCCAGGTAGTTGCTGGATGGTGTTAATAAGCTCAGGAGGAAGGATCCAGACGGGAGGCAAACATAGGTGTGAAGTTCAGTTGTTCCTGATGTAAAATAAGACCCATAGGTAGCAGAGAGCCCTGAACTGAGAGAGAGTGCTGTGACTTACAGAATTTAATAAAACACAACTGAAAAGTTATCTTTGGAGGTTAGGTGAAACATGTCAGGTCAACTTCAGCAATTTTCAATATGACTTTTTCTCATTTTAAAGTATAAAAAAATCATCAACTTTACAGATGAATTTTCTAGTCATATTTTTGA
Organism: Ovis canadensis; assembly: GCF_042477335.2. Classification (NCBI taxonomy): domain Eukaryota; kingdom Metazoa; phylum Chordata; class Mammalia; order Artiodactyla; family Bovidae; genus Ovis; species Ovis canadensis. The sequence continues at coordinate 40,789,972 of NC_091260.1, forward strand.
TAATTTCTCATTAAAAATGATTAAATTCAAACCCAAAAGTTCTTATAAAGCATTTAGCATCTCCATGTTAACTACATAGACAAAATGTTACAAAGAAAAGGAAACGGGGGTTCAGGAAAAATAATATTGCATAGTAAATCTTTGGAGTGTCTGAAATAGCCCAAAATATATTTATGATTGGATAAATTATAAGTTCATGTTGGAATACAGAGTGTGGTAACAAAGATGATTGAAGAGCTAGAAACTAGGATTTATAGGAAAAAGTATTTGAATAGTTTAATTGGAGAAATACATGGCTAAGGGTGACAATACAACTTTCAAGTATGTCAAATATTTTCATATGATAGTAATCATTTATTTCTCAGTTTTCCTGAATCAATAGTGAATTAGATAATTTTAAATGACAATGTGAGGATTTCAGTAGGATATAAGAAAGAACATTTTATTTAGCCAATGTGTACCAGGTGCCAAGAATTTAGTAGGTTGATTGATAGATACTGACATTGTAAATTTGATTGTTATGGGTTGAATTGTGTCCCCTCAAAAGATATGTTGAAATATTAATCTTGGGTAACTGTGAATGTGAACTTATTTGGAAATAGAGTCTTTGCAGCAGTCATCACGTTAAGATGATGTCATTAGGGTGGGCCCTAATCCAATATAAATGATGTCCTTATAAGAATAGGGAAATCATGGCATAGACACACAGAAAGAATTGAACACCATGTGAAGGCACACAGACATACAGGGAAGGAAGATAATGTAGAGACACCGCATAGTCTACAGGGAGAGGATGGCCACATGAAGACAGAGCAGAGATTGAAGTTATGTTGCCCTAAGCCAAGGAATGCATGTGGTACCCCAAGCTGGAAGAGGCAAGACAAGATCCTCCTGTAGATGCTCCATAGAAAACATGACCTGGACAAAAACTCCAGTTTGGACTCCTAGTCTCCAGAACTGTGAGACAATGCATTTCTTTGGTTTGTATCTAGTTTGTAGTACCTTGTTACAGTAGCCCTAGCAAGCTAACACAGTGAGTAAGATGCTATCTCTGGCTCTGAGAAACTCAAAAGCTAATGGGTGAAATGAGATGGTATAATTGCATTGCCATATGCCTGCGATGCCTCCGCACCCTCCTTGAAGCCTCTAACTGCAAAATCTTACCTTTTATGCCAGCTCATCTGAAATGCTACTTTCTCTGTGAGGTTTCTCTATTTTCAGACAATAAATATTTCTTTATTAAAACAATATATATCTTTTTGAGTTGTAAAGATGTGTTTTTATGTTTATTCCTCAAGTACCTCCCGTGAGCCATAACTAGTGCCCAGAATAATGTTTGGCATAATTCACTGAATAGTGAATAAATGATAGAAGTGATATGAGAATGTGGATCACATTTAAGACGTAGAATTCCCTTTTACATAGTCTGTAGCACTACCCAACATGGAAAACAACATGCTTAAATTTTATGTGGTTAAGTTCAATGTGATTAGTGCTATAATGAACATATATATGAGACACCACAGGAACACTGAAGTATGAATAATTAACTTTGACTAGCAGAGTCAAGGGAGGGAGGTTTAAGATATTTCTGAAGTTCTGTTCTGAGAGGTATTATAAAATGATGCCCATATAGCTGAAATATGTAATATAATCCCATAATTTCCTTTCTGGTTCAATGAATATAAATTTTATTAATGTTTTGACTATGACTTTTGAGGTGAATAACAAAAATCTGAAGCTTAAAGGATACTTCAGGTATCACTTTTCTTTGCCAATCTGCACTGATGCATTCACATTCTGAAATTGTCATTTGGAATTAAATAACTGTGTGACCCTCCTTATACCTAGATGAAGAATATGCTGATATATAGGGTTGATCACTTTTGTACACAGTTTTACACTCATAATGAGCTCTGAGCCTCAGTATTTCACCGTATCTAAAGAAGACTGACACAGTACTTTCACGTATCAGCTTTGGATATCAATTTTCAATTATCTTTGTAATTCATAGAGAAACTTTTTAGGTTACTCATGGAAGAAGAATCTCTTACATTTATTTATTTTACTGAACTATATTTGATTTACAATATTGTGTTACTTTCAGGTGAACAGCAAAGTGATTTAGTGACACACACACACACAATATATATATACACACACACACATGTAAATTCTTTTTAATATTTTTCCCATTATGTTTTTGTTCAGTCGCTAAGTTGGTGTGACACTTTGCCACCCCATGTACTGCAGCATGTCAGGCTCCTCTGTCCTCCACTATCTCCTGAAGTTTGCTCAAATTCATGGCCATTGAGTTGGTGATAATATCTAACCATCTCATCCTCTGTTGCCCCTTCTCCTTTTACCTCCCATCTTTCAGAGCATGTGGGTCTTGCCAATGAGTCAGGTCTTTGCATCAGGTGGCCAGAGTATTGGAGTTTCAGCTTCAGCAACAGTCCTTCCAATGAATATTTACGGTTGATTTCCTTTAGGATTGACTAGTTTGATCTCTTTGCAGTCCAAGGGACTCTCAAGAGCCTTTTTCAGCACCACAGTTTGAAAACGTCAATTCTTCCTTGCTCAGCCTTCCTTATGGTCCAACTCTCACATCCGTATATGACTACTGGAAACACCATAGCTTTGACTATTCAGACCTTTGTTGGGAAACTGATGTCTCTGCTTTTTAATATTTTGTTTAGGTTTGTCATAGCTTTCCTTCCAAGGAGCAAATGTCTTTTAATTTCGTGGCTGTAGTCACTATCTGCAGTGATTTTGGAGCCCAAGTAAATAAAATCTGTCACTGCTTCCACTTTTTCCCTTCTATTTGCCTAAAGTGATGGGACCAGATGCCACGATCTTAGTTTTTTGAATGTTGACTTTTAAGCCAGCTTTTTCACTCTCTTTCATCCTCACCAAGAGGCTCTTTAGTTCTTTTTCACTTCCTGCCATTAGAATAGTATCATCTGCATATCTGAGGTTTCCATTATAGGCTATTACAAGATATTGAATATAGTTCCCTGTCTACACAGTAAACCCTTGCCATTTATCTTATTTCTAATGGACTAATTATGAGCATGTTAGTATATGTACCAGTATAACTATATGTATGTGCAGCTAAAGGAATCACTTTGCTCAAAAATATGTAATGGTATTATGGAATCTCTGAATTGGTAGAAACTTTGAATATTATGGAAGAATATAGATTAGAGATATTGCTTTCCCCAAAGATATACCATGTTGAAAGTTTTATTATTAGAAATAACTTTCCTAGACTTAATTGAAAATCTTTCTCTGTATAACCCGAATATTCCAGTTTGGTCCTAGAGGATTATATATTCTTTTGATAGTTCTTCAACGACTTGATGATTTGTCATCATTCATTGTCTCTCATAAGCCTTGTGTTCTTCAAAATATTCATAGTTCTTTCAGTCATTCCAGATATGAAGTGAGTACCCACCGCGCCCGCCCCAGCCCAGACGGCCCCCAGGTTCAGCCTGTGGCTTCTAATGAGGGGGTTTCTCTCTCTTTTTTTAAAAAAACTTTCTCTTCTAAATGTTTCATCTTGGAAAACATTCTAACATACAGGAAAGTAGACGGAGGAGCAGGACGAGCCCCGGGCACCCCCTTTGGCCCCATCATCTGGCCGGGTTCCCCCGATGCTGGGTGTTCTGACATGGCTTTCCCGAATAGGCTTTCCAAGGGCTGGGTTCCATGTTGGGAGGAGGAAACGTGTTTGACGATGTTCAGGAGAGATTTTGGAGAAGGCAATGGCACCCCACTCCAGCACTCTTGCCTGGAAAATCCCATGGGCGGAGGACCCTGGTAGGCTGCAGTCCATGGGGTCGCTAAGAGTTGGACACGACTGAGCAACTTCACTTTTATTTTCACTTTGATGCATTGGAGAAGGAAATGGCAACCCACTCCAGTGTTCTTGTCTGGAGAATCCCAGGGCTGGAGGAGCCTGGTGGGCTGCCATCTCTGGGTTCGCACAGAGTCGGACACGACTGAAGCGACTTAGCAGTAGCAGCAGATATGAAGTAAATGTTTTTTCATATATATGCTCAGTGTTATTGAAGCCCTCTCAAAATTTGGTATTTATCTTAATAACAATGGTATAGATGTGTCCAATTCGATGCAGAATTCAGTAGAATCATTATTTGCCATTTAAGAAATGTTTTTAGCTCTTGGGCAGCTGTGCCTCAGTACTAATGTTTATTGGATTATGCTTAAGGAAACTCCTATCTTTAGGACATGAATTGCTAAATCATTCTGTATTTGTAGAGTTGTTTTGAGCTTAAAGCCACTTTCCATTCAATATTTATTAATTCCCATCTTCTTAATTTCAGCCTGCCAGGATTTTATGGAATTTGGATTTTGTCATTTTGTGAACTGATTTTCCCACCACATTTATGTCATCTTCAAAGCTGATGAGAACACATTCTCTGTCTTTGTTTTTTGTGATACATGGGTTCATGCTCACGTGGAGCTTTTCTTGACTCACCTCAAGAAATAACCTTATCAGATTGCAATCATAGTAGGAATCAAAACTCTCTGAGTAATATAGTTGAACTAACATCAAATCTATCTAATGGTACTGTGTCTTCTGGACCAAATTTCGCATTCATTTTACAAAAACATTGCTGTAGTGTTTATTTTTATCTAAAACTAACCAGTCTCTTTTTTCTTTGGTAATGTAATGGTCACATTCTTTAAAGCATGGTAATTTGTATAAGAATATGTTTTCTTCACTAGGGAATATGTTTCCTAGCCTCCTTTGCAGTTTGTGAGTTCCTGTGACTCTGGGTTGATCAATGGAATGGGAGTAAAAACAATATGTATTTTTTCCTTCTCTTCCCACTCCCTGGGAGATGGCAACACATAGAGCTGCTGACTGGGGTCTGATGAAAGCTGCATGTCAATGATGGCAGTTTTTCCATATCAGTCTTTCCTTATCTATATATTTTAGGTCATTTTAATAGCTATTTGACTCAGTTGGTAAAGAACCTGCCTGCCAACTAAGGAGATGGAAAAAGATATGTGTTCCATCCTTGGGTCAGGAAGATCCTCTGGAGAAGGAAATGGCAACCAGCTCCAGTATTCTTGCCTGGAAAATGCCATGGACAGAGGAGCCTGGTGGGCTACAGTACATAGGGATATAAAAAGTCAGACAGGACTGAGTATGCATAAGCTGTACTATACTATACTGATTCATACATATCAAAAGAGGAGAAAAATTATCAAAAGTCTTATAGATGTACTCTTTCCTCATTTTCCAATCTAGCATGTTATTATTCAAGAATAATTTGTTCTAATAGGTACTCATTTTACATGTGGATACTTCAGAAAGAGTAGCCTGTCAGCCATTCATAAAGATGTCTATGATTATACATTTGGTGTTTAGTCATTAAGTCATGTCCGATTCTTTTGAGACCCCTTGGATTGTAGCCTGCTAGGCTCCTCTGTCTATGGGATTTCCCAGGCAAGAATTCCAGAGTGGTTTGCCAATTCCTTCTCCAGGGGATCTTCCTGACCGAGGAATTATACCTGTGTCTTCTGCATTGGCAGACGGATTCTTTACCACTGAGCCACCAGGGAAGCCCTATGAATATAATCATAGGTCCAAATAAATATGGTCTTGACATTAGCAGAGCTCAGAGAATAATAATAATATAGATCATAAGTGAACTGTTTCAACATTAGAGGTTAATTTTGGAGTATATCCCTTGGTTAAGAGCAGCCTTTGGTAGATTTGGATAGCTATAGACAGGCCACTCTTGGGGATCTGTGTAATTGACAGGCAGGAAAGCAAGAGTTCAAAAAAGAAAAATGAGCAGGATCAAAAGGTAACTCTGACTCCCTTGAAATTTTGCTCAGTTATCTAGTTGCGTACATTGTGTTTTTCAGAGCAAATCTCAAATGTAGGGTAATATAAGTCACTGGGCTGACCTGGTGGCTCAGATAGTAAAGAACTCACCTGCAATGCGAGTGACCTGGGTTAGATCCCTGGGTTGGGAAGATCCCCTGCAGGAGGGCATAGCAACCCACTTCAGTATTCTTGCCTGAAGAATCCCCATGGACAGAGGAACCTGGCGGGCTACATCCTGTCAATGGGGTCACAAAGAGTTGGACATGACTGGGCAACTAAGCACACACATAGGTTTCTAGAGTTTGATGAAAGCCGTCAAGAAAAGTTGCAGGCTAGAAAGCTTAGTCCACCCCAGCTCAGCCCAACCCCTTTAACCAGTAGATACACATCATGTCTATTGCATACCAGCACGCATAGTCTGAATGTGAGGTGAGATAAGCGAAGAGAAAGAAAGAAAAAGTAACAACAGAAACAATGAACAGAGGGATGAGATAATCACCAGACACTTGCTACTGTGGGGAAATTCATATTCTCTTATGACTCTTCACCTTAATTCTACTCCTCTATATCCTCTTCTCTATTTTAAGAAAGATGGGCATTGCTAATTTCCCTTTTTAGTGACCTAAAAAAGTATCCTGATGACTATTTTAAAAACGTTATTGCCTGAAGTAGTTGAAATTATTACAGTGCACTTCTGACAATGCTATAGAGATAGAATTCACAACTGTGTACCTGGAATAAGAAAGCGGGCAATACTTTTCCATCCTCATAGTGATGTGTAATGTATGATCACCCTCAGGACTCCAATATCAACCCATTGTTTTGAAAGAATGAGGGTGCATGGTTGAATGATAAGCAAAATAAATTTTATGTGAAATATACTCAGATTCCACTTCCCCCACCCAAACCTTATCCGCTCATCCTGGCTTGCTCTCCCTCTTCTGAAAGCATCTGTTATTGAAAGAGCTTGCCAAAAATGTCACTGCCAGATTTTGCTGGACATGGGCTCTGATCATTTCCAAATGACAGCAAATCAGCTGTGGGATTTATGCTCTAAGTAATCATTAACCATGGGCCCTGCATTGACTGGGTGGAAAATAGAATGTTCTTAATCTGCCTGATCTGAGAGGTCAAGCTGTGCCACATGCTGCCTGCTCCCAAGGATTCAATACCAACCACAGTGACTGCAACAAAAAGACAGTTTGCCATGAAAGATAACACATTCCTTTCCCAGTGATTAGAAGTGCAAGCACCCATGTGAATATTTTCCACATTAGAATTAAGGTGTCAATATTACTTTTCCATGTACATGAAAGTCATGAGAAAAGGCTCAGATATTAATTTCATGAAATAAAAGAAATAAGAGTTAGTCATTAGTCAGCATTAATCAATACAGAATTCATAATTTACCTTATGTTATTTCTCTTCTAATTGAATGTCTACTTCTGTGATATACTCATATTCTCACAAAGAAAATATTTTCCAAACTCCCCTCAATATGTTCTTCAAACATTTATTAAACTAATGTAATTTAAGATCAGAATTTATCTAAAATTTCTATTTTCACAGCTATCGTCAGCAAAATATCTATGTCTAATTATTTTCTTGAAATTCAGATATTAACCACTGAAGTGGTAATGAATTGAGACTTGTGGTTTCCCATCAGTGTGTAAGGAGTTTGGAAGTTGCCACTCCATCCTAACAAAAAGAAAAAGACCTGAACTGAAAAATCAGCAGTTCTTTTTAGATTCATTTGAAAAGGAGATCACAGAGCAAACTGCTGTTGCTGCTGCTGCTGCTAAGTCACTTCGTCATGTCCGACTGTGTGACCCCATAGATGGCAGCCCACCAGGCTCCCCCGTCCCTGGGATTCTCCAGGCAAGAACACTAGAGTGGGTTGCCATTTCCTTCTCCAATGCATGAAAGTGAAAAGTGAAAGTGAGGTCGTTTAATCGTGTCCAACTCTTCGTGACCCCATGGGCTGCAGCCTACCTGGCTCCTCTGTCCATAGGATTTTCCAGGCAAGAGTACTGGAGTGGGGTGCCATCGCCTTCTCCAAACTACTGCCCCCCAAATTGGAGAGAGGTCAGTGGGAGAGTATATTGAATATAACTTACCTAAGCAGAAATCTCTATAGGATTGGAGACACAGGGTGGACAAATCTGACAGTTAGGAACTCCAGTGGGACCCAGTCATAGGAGGTCTACCATGTCCTCACACTGAATAACAGAGAAAACTCCCCTCATGTTCCAGCAGAGGGAGGGAAAAGAGAACCACTCTGAAGTATACCAGAGCATTTTGTTTTTCTTAGTAAGAGCTGCCCTTAGGAGAAAGGTTTTACCAAAGCCTGACCTGATGAGGTTTTATTAGAGCCTACTGCAGTCCACTCTAGCCATATTGTCCCACCTAAAGTAGGGAAAAACCTGAGAAGCACTGGTGAAGTTCACAGTCCAGGGTCAGGCTTGTCAAAAGACAAACCTATCATAAGACTGGAACATGCTTCCCCTCCCACAAACCTTACCACACATTGCTAAGGGCCTAGTTACCATAGTCTCATCCAGTTTATTGTGTCCATCTTTCATCAAAAAATTACAAGCCACAATAAAAAGCAACAACACTGCTTGAAGAGACTAAACGAGCATCAGAATCAGGATCAAGTATGCCAGGAATGTTTGAATTATTATACTAAAATGGTTTTAAGCTATGGTGAATAAGCTAAGGGCTCTTATGGAAAAAAAAATAGACAACATACAAGAATAGATAGATAATGTAAGTGAAGAGATGGACATTCTAAGAAAGAATCAAAGAGAAGTGCTAAAAACTGGAAACACTTTGTAACAGGAAATGAGCAATACCTTTGATGAATTCTTCAGTAGACTGGACAAGGCTGAGGAAAGAGTCTCTGAGCTTGGGGATCTGACATGGTAACTCCCCATACTGGAAATCAAAGAGGAGAAAGACTGAAAAAGGCAACAGGATATCCAAGAACTGTGAGACTCTTGCAAAAGGCTTAATATATGTGTATTGGAGTAACAAGAAAAGAAAGAAAGGAACAGAATAATATTTGAAGGCATAATAACTGAGAATTTCCTCAAATTAATTCCAGATACCAAATCATAGATCCAGGAAGCTCAGAGAATACCAAGAAGAATTAAGGGCGTAAAAAATAACAATAAAACCCTACACCAAGACATTTCACTTTCAGATTTCAGAAAATCAAAAATGAGAAAATCTTGAAAGAAGCCAGAGGGGGAAAAATATCTATAGAGGAGCAAAGATCAGAATTACATCTGAAGAAACAATGCAAGCAAGAAGAGAATAGCATGAAGCATTCAAAGTGTTGGGAAAAAAAGAACACCAACACAAAATTTTGTACCCCATGAAGTTAACCTTCAAAGTGAGTGAAGTCGCTCAGTCGTGTCTGACTCTTTGCAACCCTATGGACTGTAGCCTACCAGGCTCCTCTGTCCATGGCATTTTCCAGGCAAGAGTACAGAATGGGTTGCCATTTCCTTCTCCAGGGGATCTTCCCGACCCAGGGATCAAACCCAGGTCTCCTATATTCTAGGCAGATGCTTTACCATCTGAGCCACCAGGGAAGTCTTCTTAACCTCAACCTTCAAAAGTGAAGGGGAAAGAAGAACTTTCTCCAACAATAAAAAATTGAGACAATTGACAGACGGGCCTGGCAGGCTATGGACTGTGGGTTGCAGAGTCACACATGACTGAGTATGCAGCTCATATTGCGATAGATCTGGCTTGCAATAAAATCTTAGAGAAGTCTTCAAGAGAAGGAAGAAATGGAGTAGCCCTCATAGTCAATGAAAGAGTCCAAAATACTGTACTTGGGTGCAATCCCAAAAGTGACAGAATTGATCTTTGTTTGTTTCCAAGGCAAGGAATTCAATATCAGAGTCCCTTGGACTGCAAGGAGATCCAACCAGTCCATTCTGAAGGAGATCAGCCCTGGGATTTCTTTGGAAGGAATGATGCTAAAGCTGAAAGTCCAGTACTTTGGCTACCTCATGCAAAGAGTTGACTCATTGGAAAAGACTCTGATGCTGGGAGGGATTGGGGGCAGGAGGAGAAGGGGACGACCGAGGATGAGATGGCTGGATGGCATCACTGACTCGATGGAGGTGAGTCTGAGTGAACTCTGGGAGTTGGTGATGGACAGGAGGCCTGGCGTGCTGTGCAATTCATGGGGTCGCAAAGAGTCGAACACGACTGAGCGACTGAACTGAACTGAACTGAATCCCACTCTATGCCCCAACCACTAATGCTGAATAATATGAAGTTGAATGACTCTATTAAGACCAACAAGACCTTCTAGAACTAACACCCCCAAAAAGATGTCCTTTTCATCATAGAGGACTAGAATGCAAAAGTATGAAATCAAGAGATACCTGGAGTAACAGGCAAGTTTGGCCTTGGAGTGCAAAACGAAGCAGGGCAAAAGCTAACATAGTTTGCCAAGAGAACACACTGGTCATAGAAAACACCCTCTTCAAACAATACAAGAGAAGACTCTATACATGGACGTCACCAGATGGTCAACACCGAAGCCAGATTGATTATATTCTTTGCAGCTGAAGATGGAGAAACTATATGATCAGCAAAAACTTACTAGGAAGCTAACTATGGCTCAGATCATGAAGTTCTCATTACCAAATTCAGACTTAAATCGAAGAAAGTAGGGAAAACCACTAGACCATTCAGGTATGACCTAAATCAAATCCCTTATTATATAGTGGAAGTGAAAAATAGATTCAAGGGATTAGATCTGATAGAGTGCCTGAAGAACTACAGACAGAGGTTTGTAACATTGTGCAGAATTTGTTGTTCGATTGCTCAGGCGTGTCTGACTCTTTGAGACCCATGGACTGCAGCACTCCAGGCTTTCCTGTCCTTCACCATCTCCCGGAGCTTGCTCAAACTTGTGTCTGTTGAGTCAGTGATGCCATCCAACCATTTCATCCTCTGTCATCCCCTTCTCCTGCCTTCAGTCTTTCCAAGCATCAGGGTTTTTTTCCAATGAGTTGGCTCTTTGCATCAGGTTGCTAAAGTATTGGAGCTTCAGGTTCAGCATCAGTCCTTCCAATGAATATTCAGGATTGACTTCCTTTAGGATTGACAGGTTTGATCTCCTGATTTCCAAGGGACTCTCAAGAGTCTTCTCCAAAACCACAGTTCAAAAGCATCTTTTCTTCACTGTTCAACCTTCCTTATGATCCAATTCTCACAACCATATATGACTACTAGCAAAACCTAGCATTGATTATACTATCATCAAAGTAATGTCTCTGCTTTTTAATACACTGTGTAGGTTTGTCATAGCTTTTCTTCCAAGGAGCAGGCATCTTTTAATTCCATTACTTTAGGTCCTTTCAAAACCATGTTAAATACTGAGCATTTGATGATTTGCTATTTCACCCATTAGCAAGCTTTTCATGGGGAAAACCAATAAATAATACAAAGATGAAGCAACAGAGAGCATCATTTTAGCACCAAACTATAGCACCTAAAGATGATCTTTTCCTTGGTCTTATCCTACTGTGATTCACTAATATTTTTATGAATCCAACAGTAGCTCTTTAGACAAAACATTCCAGATACCAGCTTTCAAGAGAAGCGACTGTGCAAAGTCATATAAAATCCAAATTATAAAGGATTTATAAACTTCTCTTCAGTTCAAATAAATGTATTTAATTAAGTCAGTTGCTGTTTTATGGCTAGCATCATTTCTATTAAATAGCTAAATGTTGGCGATTTGTACCCCCTCCATTAAGAAGAAAAGCATCAAGCGTTTTTTATTAGATTCTTTCCTCTGTTATCACTGCCACTTCTTCAATGAGTTGAAATTGAACATTTGGGAAATTGGATCTGATTTGGTGATCCAGAGAAGGAGAAGTCACATCTTATCTAAGCCGCTCCAAAATAATAATAGTGGACAATACTGACAAATCACTTGAAGCCAGGAGTTCTTTCAGATGTTTTACATGATTAACTCAACAAACTATGCAGATAGTTTTTATTATCATCTCCATTTTGTAGATGAGGAAATCGAGGCAAAGAGATACTAACAAAATTGCTCACTGTTGCATAGATATGAATTATGGGGCATGGTTCAGGAAATGATCAGTTTAGCTTCACATTCTATACTCTTAACCTCTACTCTTAGAACCCTACTGAAAGATGAGCATATGTGTATGAAGCTCCTGGTAGTTTGTGTGTGTGTGTGTGCTAGTATCTGAGAGAGAGAGAGAGACTGAAGGAAACAGTGAAGAATCAGAAGTTTTATGCAGTTATTTAAAAAGGAAAGGAAGGGTAAATCTAATGTACTTCAGATGGTGGGCCAAACACCTAGAACTGTGATCTCAAATATTTTATGGATATGATCAGTCAGTTCAGTTCAGTCGCTCAGTCGTTTCCGACTCTGTGACCCCATGAATCGCAGCGTGCCAGGCCTCCCTGTTCATCACCATCTCCTGGAGTTCACTCAGACTCATGTCCATCGAGGCTGTGATGCCATCCAGCCTTCTCATCCTTCGTCATCCCCTTCTCCTCCTGCCCCCAATCCCTCCCAGCATCAGAGTCTTTTCCAATGAGTCAACTCTTCACATGAGGTAGCCAAAGTACTGGAGTTTCAGCTTTAGCATCATTCCTTCCAAAGAAATCCCAGGGCTGATCTCCTTCAGAATGGACTGGTTGGATCTCCTTGCAGTCCAAGGGACTCTCAAGAGTCTTCTCCAACACCACAGTTCAAAAGCAACAATTCTTCTGCACTCAGCTTTTTCACAGTCCAACTTTCACATCCATACATGACTACTGGAAAAACCATAGCCTTGACTAGACGGACCTTAGTTGGCAAAGTAATGTCTCTGCTTTTCAATATACTGTCTTGGTTGGTCATAACTTTTCTTCCAAGGAGTAAGTTGTCTTTTAATTTCATGGCAGCAGTCACCATCTGCAGTGATTTTGGAGCCCAGAAAAAACATTATCCTCAATGGTGAAAAATTGAAAGCATTTCCCCTAAAGTCAGGAACAAGACAAGGGTGTCCACTTTCACCGCTACTATTCAACATAGTTCTGGAAGTTTTGGCCACAGCAATCAGAGCAGAAAAAGAAATAAAAGGAATCCAAATTGGAAAAGAAGAAGTAAAACTCTCACTGTTTGCAGATGACATGATCCTCTACATGGAAAACCCTAAAGACTCCACCAGAAAATTACTAGAGCTCATCAATGAATATAGTAAAGTTGCAGGATATAAAATCAACACACAGAAATCCCTTGCATTCCTATACACGAATAATGAGAAAGTAGAAAAAGAAATTAAGGAAACAATTCCATTCACCATTGCAACGAAAAGAATAAAATACTTAGGAATATATCTACCTAAAGAAACTAAAGACCTATATATAGAAAACTATAAAACACTGATGAAAGAAATCAAAGAGGACACTAATAGATGGAGAAATATACCATGTTCATGGATTGGAAGAATCAATATAGTGAAAATGAGTATACTACCCAAAGCAATTTACAAATTCAATGCAATCCCTATCAAGCTACCAGCCACATTTTTCACAGAACTAGAACAAATAATTTCAAGCTTTGTATGGAAATACAAAAAACCTCGAATAGCCAAAGCAATCTTGAGAAAGAAGAATGGAACTGGAGGAATCAACTTGCCTGACTTCAGGCTCTACTACAAAGCCACAGTCATCAAGACAGTATGGTACTGGCACAAAGACAGACATATAGATCAATGGAACAAAATAGAAAGCCCAGAGATAAATCCACACACATATGGACACCTTATCTTTGACAAAGGAGGCAAGAATATACAATGGAGTAAAGACAATCTCTTTAACAAGTGGTGCTGGGAAAACTGGTCAACCACTTGTAAAAGAATGAAACTAGATCACTTTCTAACACCGCACACAAAAATAAACTCAAAATGGATTAAAGATCTAAATGTAAGATCAGAAACTATAAAACTCCTAGAGGAGAACATAGGCAAAACACTCTCAGACATAAATCACAGCAGGATCCTCTATGATCCACCTCCCAGAATGCTGGAAATAAAAGCAAAAATAAACAAATGGGATCTAATTAAAATTAAAAGCTTCTGCACAACAAAGGAAAATATAAGCAAGGTGAAAAGACAGCCATCTGAATGGGAGAAAATAATAGCAAATGAAGCAACTGACAAACAACTAATCTCAAAAATATACAAGCAACTTATGCAGCTCAACTCCAGAAAAATAAATGACCCAATCAAAAAATGGGCCAAAGAACTAAATAGACATTTCTCCAAAGAAGACATACGGATGGCTAACAAACACATGAAAAGATGCTCAACATCACTCATTATTAGAGAAATGCAAATCAAAACCACAATGAGGTACCACTTCACACCAGTCAGAATGGCTGCGATCCAAAAATCTGCAAGTAATAAATGCTGGAGGGGGTGTGGAGAAAAGGGAACCCTCCTACACTGTTGGTGGGAATGCAAACTAGTACAGCCACTATGGAGAACAGTGTGGAGATTCCTTAAAAAATTGCAAATAGAACTACCTTATGACCCAGCAATCCCACTTCTGGGCATACACACCGAGGAAACCAGAATTGAAAGAGACACATGTACCCCAATGTTCATTGCAGCACTGTTTATAATAGCCAGGACATGGAAACAACCTACATGTCCATCAGCAGATGAATGGATAAGAAAGCTGTGGTACATATACACAATGGAGTATTACTCAGCCGTTAAAAAGAATTCATTTGAATCAGTTCTGATGAGATGGATGAAACTGGAGCCGATTATACAGAGTGAAGTAAGCCAGAAAGAAAAACACCAATACAGTATACTAACACATATATATGGAATTTAGGAAGATGGCAATGACGACCCTGTATGCAAGACAGGGAAAGAGACACAGATGTGTATAACGGACTTTTGGACTCAGAGGGAGAGGGAGAGGGTGGGATGATTTGGGAGAATGACATTCTAACATGTATACTATCATGTGAATTGAATCGCCAGTCTATGTCTGACGCAGGATGCAGCATGCTTGGGGCTGGTGCATGGGGATGACCCAGAAAGATGTTCTGGGGAGGGAGGTGGGAGGGAGGTTCATGTTTGGGAATGCATGTAAGAATTAAAGATTTTAAAATTTAAAAAAAAAAAAAAAAGAAAAGAAAAATAAAGTCTGACACTGTTTCCACTGTTTCCCCATCTATTTCCCATGAAGTGATGGGACCGGATGCCATGATCTTCGTTTTCTGAATGTTGAGCTTTAAGCCAACTTTTTCACTCTCCACTTTCACTTTCATCAAGAGGCTTTTTAGTTCCTCTTCACTTTCTCCAATAAGGGTGGTGTCGTCTGCATATCTGAGGTTATTGATATTTCTCCTGGCAATCTTGATTCCAGCTTGTGCTTCTTCCAGCCCAGCATTTCTCATGATGTACTCTGCATGTAAGTTAAATAAGCAGGGTGACAATATACAGCCTTGACGTACTCCTTTTCCTATTTGGAACCAGTCTGTTGTTCCATGTCCAGTCCTAACTGTTGCTTCCTGACCTGCATATAGGCTTCTCAAGAGGCAGGTCAGGTGGTCTTGTATTCCCATCTCTTTCAGAATTTTCCACAGTTTATTGTGATCCACACAGTCAAAGGCTTTGGCACAGTCAATAAAGCAGAAGTAGATGTTTTTCTGGAACTCTTTTGCTTTTTCGATGATCCAGCGGATGTTGGCAATTTGATCTCTGGTTCCTCTGCCTTTTCTAAAACCAGCTTGAACATCTGGAATTTCACGGTTCACTTATTGCTGAAGCCTGGCTTGGAGAATTTTGGGCATTACTTTACTAGCGTATGAGATGAGTGCTATTGTGTAGTAGTTTGAGCATTCTTTGGCATTGCCTTTCTTTGGGACTGGAATGAAAACTGACCCTTTCCAGTTCTGTGGCCACTGCTGAGTTTTCCAAATTTGCTGGCATATTGAGTGCAGCACTTTCACAGCATCATCTTTCAGGATTTGAAATATCTGGATATGATAGAATCTTATAATTTAAAAATGATATGTTTTGCTTCCTGAGAAGACAGGAAAACACTAGTATCAAAATAAGATTTTGATACCATATATATACAATAATATTTTTCAAGGACTTACTCCATACAAGGTGCTATCGGTAAAAAGAAGTTTGCAAGGGCCTACTCAAAAATGGCTATGGTTTTTCCAATGGTCATGTGTGAATGTGAGAGTTGGACTGTGAAGAAAGCTGATCACCGAAGAATTGATGCTTTTGAACTGTGATGTTGGAGGAGAATCTTGAGAGTCTCTTGGACTGCAAGGAGATCCAACCAGTCCATTCTAAACGAGATCAGCCCTGGGTGTTCTTTGGAAGAAATGATGCTAAAGTTGAAAGTCCAGTACTTTGGCCACCTCATGCAAAGAGTTGACTCATTGGGAAAGACTCTGATGCTGGGAGGGTTTGGGGGCAGGAGGAGAAGGGGACGACTGAGGATGAGATGGCTGGATGGCATTACTGACTGGATGGATATGAGTTTGAGTGAACTCTGGGAGATGGTGATGGACAGGGAGGCCTGGCATGCTGCAATTCATGGGGTCGCAAAGAGTCGGACACGACTGAGCGACTGAACTGAAGTGAACTCAAAAATGGATAACAAACCCAGTAGAAACCAAACCACACACAATTTGAATTATGAAGCCACACAAAATGTGCTGAGTGCCAAAGGAAAGACAGGATTTAGATACTGCAAGGCTGCAGCAATTTCGGAAAGCTTTGTATTGAGGTGGATCAGGTCAAGGTAACAAAGCCAAGAAATAATTTGGGAAAGTTAATCCATTAAGGACCATGCAGAGTGGCCTTTTTCCAGCATGACTTACTAAAACAAAGCCTGGAGAAACAAGTGCCTTGGAAAGAGCCAGCACCAAGGAGAGAGCCAGACAGGCCATTCATCCAAATGAAAGTTCCCCAACCCCATGGCGTCTTGGCATGGTCCCATAAACAACAGTTGACTATTGCCAGGAAAAAGCTCAGGAAACCCCACTAGACCCCTGGGGAAGATAAGTGGCTTCTTTCCAAGAAACCTCAGGATGTAGTTCTTATTTCACCCCTACATGAAAGACATGAATTCTCTCAGACAGTAATGGTCTTCCCGCCTTTTCTCATCCGCTTGTTTGCAACTTAAAATTAACAATGAAAAAGACATTGTCTTGAACCATCTATAAATGTAGAGAAATGGAAACAGTTTTATTTAACATTTATGTTGATTATAGGATATCTATTATTAGGAAGATTGTGGCTTGCTCAGTCTTCATGCTTTTTGGCACAGCTAGCTTTTAAAAAAAATTCCTTTCCCATATCATTAGTGAAAAGCACAGGATAAAAGTGTAAAAGTTACATCTTGCTTATCACAGACCCAAGAAAAACCATATAAATTATATTAAAATGTTGTGCTAGATTTGTGGATTTTCTGTGTATACAGTGCATAAAGTGAGAAAAAAATCATAAGAAGTGTTTAATGAGTTTGGTCAGAATTCAGTGATCATCTCAAAAGCTTAGTAATGAATGTAGGAATCTTGAAAGCAGTTAAGGGAATGAGCTGACTGTTTAATCAGCTAATATTCTCTCAGTCTCGATCACTGGGACTCCCTCATGTCTCCTGGCAGCTTTGTTAACCCAGGTTTACAAACCCTGCATATAAAGACCGTGATTTGATTCTCACCAATGGAATAGGATAGTCTGTGCAGAAGTGGTACACTATTTCCCCCACAAGGAAATAAATTGGCAATCTTTACAAAGATTCATGTGCTGTCAATTCCTTCATTTGTAGAGAATGAAACATAGTTTATAGAAATACACTGTTACTGTTGTCAGCAACAAAACTTTAGTCCATATTTTAACCTGGACACTCAGCTACTGAATTTTCCAGGGCCGAGGAGATAAAGTCAACTTAGACTGGAAAATGTACTCAGTTCAGTTCAGTTGCTCAGTTGTGTCCGACTCTTTGTGACCCCATGAATCACAGCACGCCAGGTCTCCCTGTCCATCACCAACTCCCAGAGTTCACTCAAACTCACATCCATCGAGTCAGTGATGCCATCCAGCCATCTCATCCTCTGCCATCCCCTTCTCCTCCTGCCCCCAATCCCTCCCAGCATCAGAGTCTTTTCCGATGAGTCAACTCTTCACATGAGGTGGCCAAAGTACTGGAGTTTCAGCTTCAGCATCATTCCCTCCAAAGAAATCCCAGGGCTGATCTTGTTTAGAATGGACTGGTTGGATCTCCTTGCAGTCCAAGGGACTCTCAAGAGTCTTCCCCAATACCACAGTTCAAAAGCATCAATTCTTCGGTGATCAGCTTTCTTCACAGTCCAACTCTCACATCCATACATGACCACTGGAAAAACCATAGCCTTGACTAGACAGACCTTTGTTGGCAAAGTAATGTCTCTGCTTTTGAATATGCTATCTAGGTTGGTCATAACTTTACTTCCAAGGAATAAACATCTTTTAATTTCATGGCTGCAATCACCATCAAGAAAAAAAGTAGATTTGGGTATGTGAAGCACTCTTCAAACTTAATGTATTCTTGAACATTTCCCCTTATGCTGATCTATATATTTAGAAAGCAGGCAGGGTAGGAAAATATGGTACCTATTAAGCACTTACCTGCTTACATGTGCCACATTTGTATAAGAACATTAGTTATTTTTTCCAGTTGACAAGCTATACCTGAGTTATTGAAAGGGTAGAAAATCTCGGCTAGGAGTACAAGGTTCTTCCCTCTCTGTCTGATATATATTATTCTATATGTGCTCTAGGAAACTCTTGAACAAGTGCTAGAAAGTTTTGAATTAAAGATTTTTTTCAAAAATTAATTCATCAAATTACATTTTTAGCACTATTTATCCTACATCATGGATCAAATGAATTGTGTTCTGATATGTTAAGCAGGTTTTATAAGTCTTCACCTAGGAATTGTCCAAACCTTTTGTTCTCTCCAGACTTATTGGAGAGAGTATGAGAACTTTTTTGTGTACATCTTATTTCTCCAAGTCTTACATTTAGATAGACTGAGAATCAAATAATATAAAGCCATAAAGGGCTTCCTCTGTAGCTCAGCTGGTAAAGAATTCACCTGCAATTCAAGAGACTTCAATTTGATTCCAGGGTCTGGAAGATCCCCTGGAGAAGGAAATGGCAACCCAGTCCAGTATTCTTGCCTGGAAAATCCCATGGACAGAGAAGCCTGGCGGGCTACAAACCATGGGGTCTCAAGAGTCGGACACAACTTAACAATTAAACCACCACCATAAATGGTATAACATGTCAAAGCAGCAGACCATTACCTACATTGTGCATTCTGGAAAATTCTTATGGCAATTCTGGGAAGTTAATTGCTCCCTAAGTAAACATGGGGCTAAAATAAATGAAAAGAATAGAAGACACTTTTGACATGCCAAAAGGTAAAAATAGAATCAGAAAGTTGGGGTTTATCTCAGTGTGTATAATAAACTCTGAGGACTCAACTTGACTAGACTATGGATAAATAATATATGATGTTAAGAAATGAAGTTCAAAGTAGTACATAGAGTCAGGAATATAGAGGGCCTTGAATGCTGGGCTAAGGACTTAGTAAATAATAATAATGGTAATTGTGGGGCTTCCTATGTTGTGCTAGTGGTAAAGAGCCCACCTGCCAAGGCAGGAAATGTAAGATATGTGGGTTCCAACCCTGGGTTGGAAAATGGCAAACCGCTCAAGTATTCTTGCTTGGAGCCTGGTGGGCTGCAGTCCATAGGGTCACAAGGAGTTGGACACGACTGAAGTGACTTAGCACAGCACAGCACAGCAATGAGAATTGCAGGCTTTCTAAATAGGTATATCATGGATAATTCAGTCATTTACAAAGACCCTGTTTCCAAATAAGGTTACAATTACAAGTACAGGTTAGGACCTCAGCATCTTTTGGGGGGACATAATTCAACCCATGATGACATCCAATTACTTTTCCATGTTTACAGAGACAATCAGGAATGAATGAATTTTGATTCTGAAGTAATCATCTGCTACAGAAATAAAATTCTACTTTCCAGCCTTTAATAATTCTTGCTTTCACTCGACTTTATTAGTATTCATTCTTAAATTGAGTCTCTTCACCCAAGTAATTTTTGAGTTGTAACAGAAAACCCTTAGGATGGTACACCAGGTGTAGAACTATGGATGAAAGGCATCTGCTTCCATAGGGTTAAAAGAAGAGTTTCCAGGATGCGAAGATGGGATTTTTATTTTGTAAGGCCAGACACATACAATGCCATCCAGCTGAGTTATGCTGCTTTCAAAGACTGGTATGAATTATATATTGTTGTGTCTAACCACAAAGAGCAAAATGGCTCCAGCTCCTTGTGCCACACTTTGGGTGGACAATCTTGATTTTTCTCACAGTTACAGATAAAAGATACAACATTATAACTAAACATGCTTTGTGACTGCATGTTTTAATAGGAATCTAATAAATTGATCAGCTTTCAGAAGTCAGAAATGACCACCACAGAAAAAAGGTTTGCCAGAGTTATCTCTAAACCATCTAAATAATTATTTTTAAATGTAACTATGAGGTTATTGAGCATAATAGCCCTGTCTGGACTCAGCACTTGCATCGTGGTTTATTTCTATCTTTCTTATACTAGCTGGTCAAGCAAGTGGTTGATGTCCTCTTAAAGGGCACTTTTATGACATAACCAGAGCCAGACAAAATTTGACATTCCTAAAAGATTTGCGAAATCTTGCTCCTTAAACCCAAGGGCACTTCCATGACATAACCAGAACCAGACAAAATTTGACTTTCATAAAAGATTTGAGAAATCTTGCTCCTTAAACCTTCAATGTAAGTTCTTTGATGAAGAATAAGTTCCTGGATAAATACTACCTCATCGCTTCCTGTCTATTTCAGAGGAAAATCAATAGTACGTCAACACACAATGATATTGCAGGATGTTCTTACAGAATAAATATTCAATGAGACAAAGGATTAAAAGATTATGAAATTTAGTGTCAGATTAGATCTGGGTTTGAATCCTGGTTCAGGTATTTGATAAGCTGTGTGATCTTAGAGCCACACTCTTACCATATGAAAAGTAAAACACCCCCATCATAGAAATTGTTATGAGGATTAAATGGTGTAAGATATGTACAGGTGCTAAAACAATGGTCATAGGTAAGGATTCAGTAAATGGCAACTATTAGTTAAGAAAAGGATGAATCATGTTGAATGTTTTCTCCTTTTAAGTTTGACATGGTAATATTTCTGGAAAAGCACATTAAGAAGCTTTTACTGAATCTATGGTTTTTCAAATACTTCTGTGGCCACCCTTATGGCAGAAAGTGAAGAGGAACTGAAAAGCCTCTTGATGAAAGTGAGAGAGAAGAGTGAAAAAGTTGCTTAAAGCTCAACATTCAGAAAACAAAGATCATGGCATCTGGTCCCATCACTTCATGGGAAATAGATGGGGAAACAGTGGAAACAGTGTCAGACTTTATTTTTTAGGGTTCCCAAATCACTGCAGATGGTGACTGCAGCCATGAAATTAAAAGACACTTACTCCTTGGAAGGAAAGTTATGACCAACTTAGATAGCATATTCAAAAGCAGAGACATTACTTTGTCAACAAAGATCCATCTAGTCAAGGCTATGGTTTTTCCAGTAGTCATGTATGGATGTGAGAGTTGGACTGTGAAGAAAGCTGAGTGCTGAAGAATTGATGCTTTTGAACTGTGGTGTTGGAGAAGATTCTTGAGAGTCCCTTGGACTGCAAAGAGATCCAATCAGTTCATCCTAAAGGAGATCAGTCCTGGGTGTTCATTGGAAGGACTGATGCTGAAGCTGAAACTCCAGTACTTTGGCCACCTCATGCGAAGAGTTGACTCATTGGAAAAGACCCTGATGCTGGGAGGGATTGGGGGCAGGAGGAGAAGGGGATGACAGAGGATGAGATGGCTGGATGGCATCACCAACTCAATGGACACGAGTTTGGGTAAACTCCAAGAGTTGGTGATGGACAGGGAGGTCTGGTGTGCTGGGATTCATGGGGTCGCAAACAGTCGGACACGACTGAGTGACTGAACTGAACTGAACTGAACTGTTGTTGTCTTGTTGCTTTTATCCTGTCCATGGCCTGGTTTTCTAGAAGAAAATGACAAGTGTGTTTTCAGTAAGCTTTATGCTAGTTCACTTGTGTTCTTTAGGTTATAGCATTTTGGTTGGGTTTCCCGGAACTAGACTCTGAGAAGTGGATTCAGGTTGTTGCTAACTCACTCAGTTGTATCTGACTCTTTACAATCCCATGGATGGCAGCATGCCAGGCTTCTCTGTCCTTCACTGTCTCCCAGAGTTTGCTCAAACTCATGTCTACTGAGTCAATGATGGCATCTAACCATCTCATCCTCTGTCACCTCCTTCCCCTCTGGTCCTCACTCTTTCCTAGCTTCAAGGTCTTTTCCAATGAGTTGGCTCTTTGCATCAGGTGGTCAAAGTATTGACGCTTCAGCATCTGTCCTTCCAATGAATATTCAGGGTTGGTTTCCTTTAGGATTGACTAGTTTGATCTCCTTGCTGTCCAAAGGACTCTCAAGAGTCTTCTCCAACACCACAGTTTGAAAGCATCAATTCTTCAGTGCTCAGCCTTCCTTATGGTCCAGCTCTGACATCAGTACATGATTATTGGAAAACCCATAGCTTTGACTAGACAGACCTTTGTCGGCAAAGTGATGTCTCTGCTAAGAGAGTATTAAGAGCTCCTGGGAGAAGGTGGTAAGGAGCTATGGGATGCAAGGCAGGAACGAAGAAAGAAGCTAAGAGTGCCATGGGCAAAATCCCATGAAGGTTCACTTTAGACAGAGCTCTGAAAAGTAATTTGTGCCTTGGAGCTGTCCCCAACCTTAGACAAAGAAGCTGGGCTTTCCCCTCCGTCGTTGATCAGTCATTGGCTAAGGCAACAGAAGGCAGTGATATAAGGAATGCAAAGGCATCTGGAAGAATTCCTGCAGTGTTCACTGTGAATATACCCGGCAAAATTTAGTGGATAAATTTTTCCACTTATGTTTATACTAAGTATACATTTCAGGAATGCCTAGACTGTATATATAAACACACATACAGATGGGGACTTCAATTTTTCAATTTCTATGACTTCTTCAACTTCTACAATTTCAAGTTCAATTTCTACATCAGAAATTAGAAAAATGAAGTATGAGGTCATACATTTCCTAGGTCAGATCTGGGAAAAGGAGCCAGAGTTCCTACAACATAACTTTTCTAACTTTAAATGTTTCTTTCATCTTCAGCAGGAATTACAACACCATTTAGCACAAGTCATGAAAAAAAAATAACAGACAATATTTAAAAATGCAAAGAAAATCAAGGCAGTCATGCAGGGATGGTACTAAACTTCTGTCATCATAACACCATTTGCCCCTTCAATTTAAATATAAATAACTTGCTGAATTGTCTATTATTTCTAAGTCACATAATTTTTAGAAATATTATTTGAATTATTATTAATGAAACAAAATGAAAAAAGATTCACTTTTGATAAATCCTTATTACCCATTTATTTCAGGCAAAAATTATATTTATCAGGGCCTTTGTCCACATTTTTGTGAAAACTTGATCTTGTTGTAGCCTCTTAGTTTGTGAAGATAACTCATTCCTATTTGCCTTGTGTACTCTGTTCCAAAAATGGAACAATTTAATAATTAAGTTATCACCTCTTACAGGATTGTCAGAATTGATGTTGTACAATCTCAAAACATTATATCTCTTTCAAAACCAGAAAAATAGAATGAAAAATAATAAAAATTATTATCACACACAGAGATATTGTAACTTTAAGAAAGATGTGCAGGATTTTATTATCTCTCTGTTTTGTCCCTCTTCTGTTTGTTATTTTTTCTTTAGTTTAGGGTTATGTGCATGACTTTCCCCCAGATTACCGTAGTAAACTGTTAAGTGCTTTTGACTCCCATCATTCCCTTCTTCAGTTTTGCTGCATGCTGCCACTGGGATAATCTTTCTAAGCCGAGCTTCAAACATATCCTTCTTTTGCACCAAAACCTTCAGCAGCACCCTACTGCTCACCCTCACTCTCATATTTAGTCTTCTATGATTAAATCCTCTACTGTTTCAGATTTACCTGCCACTTGTTTCTGTTCCAGTTATTTAAATAACACATGAATATAACCCTGTCTTTCCCACTTTTCTACTTTTGTTCTCCCCGAATTTTCTCCACTCTGATCACTGCCTGTTAAAACTGTATCCAGCTGGTAGCATCCCCAAATGTGATTATTTCTGCATGTGGTGATTTTTATTGTTGTTTTTATGATTTTCTGTTCTTTCTAAGATTCTACAATGAGTTTGTGTGCTTTTATATTCAGCATTGAACAATAAACTTATACATAATATCAATCTTTCAAGAATTATGTCCTATATTGCCACCTTCCTACAGCCTTCATTCCTGTCAAGCAAATCCTCTCCATTTGTTTTCTTAACACTGTCCCAGCTCCCTTAATCCTATGCACCACCCCCCCACCCCCCACTCCAGTGTCAGGCTCTGTCTGTCTTTTACTCTGGTCCTCCACATTGCATTGTAGCACATATACATTTCATCTTCATTGCTGAAAAGTTTGTTTCTTCAGGATTTCTCCTCTGCTGTAGGGCTTGATTTATTCTAAATGTGCAGCATTTAACTCTCATGCTGGTTTTTAGCTAAATGTGAAAAAAAAGAGAGAAGATTCTCTGAAGGCTTTTCATTTATATAATTTCCAGAAAATGGCTTTACAAATGTAACTTTTTTTCCCCCTACTGAAAGCATAAATCAAGCAAGGGATCTTAGGTCTTCTAAAAAAAAAAAAAAAAAGTGCTAGTGCTGGGCTCAGATCAGGCTTCTTACTGGATTCTACTACTTACTAGTTCTGCAATACTGGGCCAATTACTTAAACTTTTGATACCTCAGATAATTCATGTGTAAAAGAAGGATAACAGTAGCACCTATGATTCCGTGTTATAATGAGGTTAGAGTTGATGCAGTTAAAGCATTTAGACTAGTACCCAGCATGTGGTAAATTTCCATTAGTATTAGTTATTGTTACTAGGAAATAATTTCACCCTATTGCATTGGAGCATGTATTACACATGAGTGAATGAAGGCAAAATATTAGCACTGAATCAGAGTTCTTGAGTTTATATTGTCAGGATATTCTTACTGTGATTGCATACTGTCAACAATAAATTGCAAAATTTAATGCTAACATTATATAGAATAAAAGGAGGGAAAGAATTTTCTCAGTGTTTATGGAACTTGACTAAATGACTATCCATAACCCAATTTAAAAAATGAACGATTATGTGCATATTCTTTTATTCTACCAAAATTAGAATATCTTTATTATCTTTTATCTTTGCTGATTATAAATATAATAGAAGCTCATTGTAAAATCTAAGAACACAAAAGTGCTTAAAGTAGTACATAATAGTATTCCATGTCAAACTAAGCATATATCTGTACACACACACAGCATTCTAAACATATTTTTAGTAGCCTATTTCTTATTTTTCTTTCTTTTTAATTAATTATATATCATTAACATCTTTCTATGTCTGTGCAAATGGGTCTCCCTCATTCTTTTTAATGGCTGTATATTCATTAAATAAATGACTAATATTGTATTGACAGACATTTAGGACATTATCCAGCTGTTTGTTGTTATAAGTGATGCCATAAACATCATTTTACTTAAATTTTTTGGTGCACTTTTCAATTAATTCCTTGGGATAGATTCTAATATTGGACTCAATGGATCAAAGGGCACACACATTTAAAATGTTAATAGACGAACCAAATTGCCTGCTAGAAAATTGGACCAATTTGTACCTCTAGCAACAATCTATGGAAGACTCCATTTTCCCAGTTTTGATCACACTGGATATTTTTTTTTAATTTAATTTTTTCATTATTTTAATTTTAATTTTAACTTTATAAAATTGTATTGGTTTTGCCATACATTGACATGAATCCACCACGGGTGTACATGCGATCCCAAACATGAACCCCCCTCCCATCTCTCTCCCCACAACATCCCTCTGGGTCATCCCCGTGCACCAGCCCCAAGCATGCTGTATCCTGCATCGGACATAGACTGGTGATTCGATTCTTACATGATAGTATACATGTTTCAATGCCATTCTCCCAAATCATCCCACCCTCTCCCTCTCCCTCTGAGTCCCAAAGTCTGCTATACACATCTGTGTCTTTTTTGCTGTCTTGCATACAGGGTCATCATTGCCATCTTTCTAAATTCCATATATATCACATTGGATATTATCATTACTATCTATTTTGCAAATCTGATTATTAGCTAATCTTCTATTTTAATGGATCATCTGCATTTTTTCTTTTGTGAAATACCTAATAAATCCTCTGTTCCTTCACCAAATCTTAACCCCAGAGAACACAGATTCAATTTATTAATTTCACTGGATGTGTTTATTTTAGTAATTAATTCTAATTCCTGTCTTGCATAAACACAGATGCATTTTAGGGAGTTTTTGCATTTATTGTCTACTTAGTATTTTTTAAAATTTACTCAAATATTGTGTTGTCTTTTTCCCTTCTTCAGCGCCATCCCTCAAGTTTCTCACTCTGTCAGGATAATGATACCCTTAAAATGGCAAAGAAAGCTGAAGAGCAGAGCGTTTGCATCTCGTTTGCATCTGCCGCATCAGCATTTGCAGCAGATATAATATTGCTAATATAAAAGAACTCTTACCTCCTTTCATTAACAGTCTTGGGCATGAGAGGATGGGATATTGCTAAGGAAATTCTCACTGAGTCTAATATTTAGAGAATATTCCCATTTTTATTTGTAATGAAGTACACAAACACAAGTTATGTTAGGATACAAGTTTAAAGGTTAGCAATGTTTTAAAAACAGCTGTCAGACTCATGTGAAACATCTGGTGAAATGTGGATTTTTTTTTTCTTTTGCTTGATTACTTCTAACATTATACTGCATAAATACTAGAAAGTATTATATTTTATAGAAAATGTGCTCTCTGGAAGCAAAATAATAATAGATAATCTGTCATTAAGTTTAAGATATATGTTTTTAGTTAAACTTTGTATTTGATTCTTGAGTTTGGCTATAAGTTATTCACTAAAGATGGAAAATTTAAGTTGTATTAGTGGCTTTATTAGTTTTTGACTTTGGGCTTAGGCTAGTGGATAGTTACTAGTTACACAAACTGTCCATCTCCAAACTCTTAATCTCCATAACGAGAGAATTAAACTATATATTATCGGGGATCTATCCAGTTTTATCGTGTCACCATATCATGGCTCCATATTAATATGATGGTTTTAGAGGATGTATAGTGTCCAGGAATACAATTGAATGTAATGTAGACTGAAAACAAAAAACTTGAACTAGAACAGAACAGGGGCTTCTCAGGCTAGTGCAGTGGTAAAGAATCTGCCTGCTAAGGCAGGAAATGCAAGAAATGAAGGTTTGATCCCTGAGTTGGGAAGATACCCTGAAGGACGAAATGGCAACCCACTCCAGTATTCTTGTCTGGAAAATTTCGTGCACAGAGGAGCCTGGTGGCCTACAGTCCATGGGGTCACAAAGAATTGGACATGACTGAGCATGCATGCAAGAACAAAAAAATTGTAAGAACAACTATTTTATACCTAGAGTAAGCTTTTTAAAACATTTGATATCTTTAAAATCATACTCAAAAATCTTTTTGTTAAAGGAATTGGAGTGGAGAGAGCAAGTTTTCACATTTTTTTGTACTTCCCTGAACAACTTTATTTTTTTCTAAATACGCATGTATATTATTTATCTTTAAATGTCGGCTGAGATATCTAGATGGTAAAATTATAGGGGTTTTTGGGTTGTTCTTTATACATTTCTATATTTAAAAACTAATAAAACATTTAAGTATCTTTACAGAGTGATTTATATACATAAAAAGAGTAGGAATGTTCACTGGAGTGGTGTGGTGCCAAGACTTCTAGAATGAAATCCAAGAGCCTGGGGTTCTCATGTCTCCTCAACTCACCCTCTGACCTCAGGAGGATCCATAGCTGCCTTTTTCTTTAACTCAGCAGCATCTTTGTTAAGCACATCTACTATGATGAAGCGTTACAGCTTTATATTCTTGTCAGGAATTTCAGAGACCAAACTGTTGCGATAGTATGATAAACCACCAGTTTGCATTTTAGAAACAATTTTTTAAATTAAATCCTTAATCACATGTAGCATTATTTTATCCATTTTTTACAGTCTGATAGAAAAATATTTCTTACTTTATTGAGTGTTTGAGTCTTAATAATGCTGAATTTGAGCACCTTTTTCCTAAGTTTATTATCCATCTCTCCTTTTGTGTGTGTGTGTGATTCTCTTGATTACATCCCTTGCCCTTGATAATCTAAACACACAAGAACAAGAGAAGGAAGCAGTAATAAGAGCCCTACCTCTGAGGTCAGGGAAGACTGTCCTCCTCAAGACCTGAAGGATGAGTAGAGATGACAGCTGTGTACAAGATGAGAAGAGCTATTATCTCCCAGATCAAAGTCCACCTTCATGTACTCTGCTTTGTGAGATGGGGACTACAACTCTGACAACAATGTTTTCATTTTGCCAGCTGCTTTCCTGCTAGGTTTTGCCAGTGAGAAAACTGGAAGGAAACTGGTAGACAGGAGTTGGGGAGATAGGAACTGAGGCTTCCTATGTACTTGTTATTAACGTCTGGGTCTCCCCAGTGAAATCACTGCAGTCTGGCAGTAGCAGTTAGTTTCAATCTCCAGCTGTTTTTTTTTTTTTTCTTTTTTAATTCTAAGAACTAGCTTCATCTTGACTCCTCAGAGACGCGAAGCACAGCCTGATGTTCCCCTATCTCTGCTGCTGCTTAGTCGCTTCAATCATGTTCGACTCTTGTGACCCTATGAACTGCAGGCCATCAGGCTCCTGTGTCCATGGATTCTCCAGGCAAGAGTACTATAGTGGGTTGCCATTTCCTCCTCCAGGGGATCTTCCCCACCCAGGGATCAAACCCGGGTCTCCTGCATTGCAGTCAGATTCTTTCCTGCTGAGCCACCAGGGAAGCCCTTTCTGTACTTACCCCTTTCTCTTTCCTTTCTTTGCCCACCCCAAACCTACTCCTGGGATACCAGTACTAGTAGGGTACCCTCCTCACAGGTCTGAGTCCACAGGCTTCCCCTATACATTGCTAAGTTCTGTGAACTCGACTGAAGCCTCATCCTTTGGTTTTTCACAAGAAGCTGCTTACATTCTCTGTTTTGCCATCTATTTAGCCCATTATGTTAAATTATTTCTGAGGAAATACCTAGTGTGATTTTTATTTTTCCTTGCTGGACCCCGAGTAACTTCTATGGCTCATCTTTCACCTATTGAGGTTGGGGGCTGCAGGAAAACTGGATTTTGAGACCAGCAGGCAGTTGGATACACTGAACTGTAATTCAAAAAAATGTTAAGACTAGAAATATCAGAATGATCTGCTTCTGCTTCCTTTTCCACATAAACCTGGGCTTCAGTATAAACAATCACTTCTAGCTTTGACTTTACTGACGTGTAGAAATGTGTTGATGCTTTTGTTATAAAGATGGTTTTTGCTATGAGAGTGCCTGAACAGCTAACTTTGGAATATCTTAAGTTATGGAGCAACAGGACAGAATAAAAACTCAGTAAAAAATCTCCAAGCTTCATGCTATCAATTAAACCAAAATTTTTACATGGTACTGTGCCCTCTAAAGTTTTAGAGGGGTGATAGAAATGAAAATGTCCCATTATTTTGAGTGGTTTAAATAAAATTGGAGTGAAGATGCTAAATGCTGTAATCTCCCACAACAGAAGGACTTGGAGTGGATGAGCCCATTATCATGCTTTAAGAGGCTCTCTTCTTTCTTCCACCAGATTTCACAAAAGGAAATCTAAATACTACTGGAGAGTTTTAGATATTAGGCTAAAGCTTTTTTAGATCCTTGAGAATGGAAGACAAACAGAAAGGTTGAGAAAACAAAACACTACAAAAAACTATATCATACTATTATTAAGCCGTCGAAAACTTTTCAGTATACTTGAGACTTCTATTCCCCTTATGTTGCCAACCAACTGAAGTAGCCATCTTAGTTCATAAGCTGATGTGAGATGATACTTTTGAAAAAGATACTGCTTTGGGGAAAGACCTCTATATGTGCCTTTGTAAGATAATCGGTTCAGGGGAAACCTAGCTGAGATACTCCAATGGTTTCAAGGCAGTTTAAATGTAATAAAATAGGCGTGAAATACTCTAATAAGTGCTCTTAAGTTAGGCTTCCTCAGTCTGATATTTAGAGGTTTAAAGTAGAAAAGCCTTCTTCAAATACAACAAAACATGAGGCAGGATCAAGAATGGCTTATATAAAACCGGCCTGAGTACTGCTTTAAAGTTTATAATGTGCTACAATAATGAAGGAGCACAGTCTACAGTTGTAACAGGTTCGTTTTCTTCTTTTTTCCTCCCCATTTCTTATTTGTTGGACTTTTACTTTTTTTGTCCTTTCAATTGCCTCCATTGTTTCATGCTTATTTGTTCAACAGGGAATATTTCAAGTATTTTGTTGTGAGGAAAAGTGTGTCAGTTTTTCTTTGAGACTTTGTATTCATATATTATTTTCTACTGGTTCTGTTTCTTAAAATGTGATTAGTTCTATTACACATGAGAATAAATATGTTCAGCTATCGGTAAGGTCTATAAATCAGATTTGAAGTCCTTTGACCTTAAGTTCTTAGAAGTTTGACTTTAAGTTCTACGTTTTCACTTTACATATTTTTGATCTTTTTAGTCTGAATTTTTAAATTTAATATTACTAGTGTCTTCCATTTCCTAATTTTTATTTAAATTTTAGAGATAAAGTGAAAGAAGAAACATTAGGAATAACATCCTTGTTTTAAGTATGAAGTGAGTCCATATCTGGTAAAATGCAGGCTGATGGACTCCTTAACTATTTTTTCATATCTAATCTTCAGTATGGAGGCTTCCCTGGTTGCTCAGACAGTAAAGAATCTGCCTGTAATGCAGGAGACCCAGGTTCGATCCCTGGGTCAGGAAGATCCTTGGAGAAGGAAATGGCAACCTACTCCAGTGTTCTTGCCTAGAAAACTCTATGGACAGAGGATCCTGGCGAGATAGTTCATGGCGTTGCAAAGAGTCAGACACAACTGAGGATCCACACATACACAATCATCAGTATTTAATAACTATTTCACATTTTAATTCTTGGGCCAGAAGGAATGTTTTTAAAAGGACATCCTTACTCATTTAAAAATGTGTAGTTACCCTGAATTTTTTTTTTAGTCCAATTTTTGTCATTGGACTGGACAAAATTAGGATGGCAGTGTCCAGTTTGGCAGAGGCAGACATCCCAAAGCCACAGAAACCAGAATATGTTCTTGTATTTCCAGGTTAGATCAGTATATAAGTGAGTGTTGCCAAAAGGTATGTGGGTAACACTGCTTGTTGCCCCAAAGCCACTAAACAGACCAGGTCGGTAGGAAGGAAAGTTTGCTTTATTTCAGATGCTGGCAGCTGAGCAGGGGGAGGGCAGACATCTGTCCAAAGGCTGACTTCCCCCCAACCCCTGGCAACAGGTGGGTAAGACCTTTTATAAACAGAAGTTGGGGGCTGGCTACATGCAGAAATAGCACAATCAGTTCTGACAGTCACCTTCAAATTGGTCATGGGTGGTCTGACCAGTGTCATCTTGATTGTTTTAAGTATAGTTAATCTTCAGTTCCAGGGTTGCTTTGTTCCCATTTCTCTGAGGCCAGTTCTCAGAACTGTGGCAGCTGATGCCATGGGTACAGTCTGGTCATCATGGAGTTAACTTCTCCACCTGGGCTTTCAGTATCTATAAGACAGCTCACAGAATATGGCTCAGAATATTATCCATATAGCCTGTGAGAAAGAACTATATTATCTATATTGTTCTTGACTCTGCTTAATGAGTACCTTTTGATTATTTGATCTTCTTTGACTGTTTTCGTTGGTTTTTGCATGTTCTCACTTCTCTGATTAAACTTACTTTTTGACTAAAGTTTTCTACAGACAAAAGACTGGCAGAGAACATGGGGTTGGGGGATGGCAAGGACCATAGGGTCCTTCTCCATTTCATGAAGGCCTGGCCAGAAGAAAATTAAAGAATGAGCACAGTTCTCCAAAGAAAAAATTACAGTGAGGAACAGGAACAAGTGGTTCAGAGTCTAGTTTGGTTATGTGATCAGACACAGTCATTCCATGTGTTTACGTCTAAGCTAACCTCTACAATGGAAGGAACAGACTCACTCTGATAGATCTTCCTGGCAAGTGACATTTTTTTTTTTTTACATTGATCCTAAAGTGAAGAAATTTGTCTAGACATAATTTCAAAGGGATGTTTAATAAAAGTAAAACTGGGCTGAGGATTTGGAGAACTGATGTAATTTATGCTCAGTTGGTGGTAATGGTGGCAGTTCAGCCACTAAGTCATGTCTAACTCTTGGGACCCCATGGCCTGTAGCTCACCCAGCTCCTCTGTCCGTGGGATTTTCCAGGCAAGAATACTGGAGTGGGTTGCCATTTCTTTCTCCAGGGGATCTTCCCGACCCAGGGATTGAAACTGAGTCTCCTGTATTGCACTGGATTCCTGCATTGCAGGTGGATTCTTTACCACTGAGTCATGAGGGAAGATACTTGTTCTCAGCTGCTAACCATCTATTTGTGGTCTGACCTGAGGAAATTCACTCAAATTTATGACTCGATTTTTTCCTCTACTCCATGGGAAATAGATGAAGAAACAATGGAAACAGTGTCAGACTTTATTTTTTTGGGCTCCAAAATCACTGCAGATGGTGATTGCAGCCATGAAATTAAAAGACGCTTACTCCTTGGAAGGAAAGTTATGAGCAACCTAGATAGCATATTCAAAAGCAGAGACATTACTTTGCCAACTAAGGTCCGTCTAGTCAAGGCTATGGTTTTTCCTGTGGTAATGCATGGATGTAAGAGTTGGACTGTGAAGAAGGCTGAGCGCCAAAGAATTGATGCGTTTGAACTGTGGTGTTGGAGAAGACTCTTGAGAGTCCCTTGGACTGCAAGGAGTTCCAACCAGTCCATTCTGAAGGAGATCAGCCCTGGGATTTCTTTGGAAGGAATGATGCTAAAGCTGAAAGTCCAGTACTTTGGCCACCTCATGCGAAGAGTTGACTCATTGGAAAAGACTTTGATGCTAGGAGGGATTGGGGGCAGGAGAAGAAGGGGATGACAGAGGATGAGATGGCTGGATGGC
Organism: Ovis canadensis; assembly: GCF_042477335.2. Lineage (NCBI taxonomy): Eukaryota > Metazoa > Chordata > Mammalia > Artiodactyla > Bovidae > Ovis > Ovis canadensis. The sequence goes on from NC_091260.1 coordinate 40,823,256, forward strand.
ATCACTGACTTGATGGACGTGAGTCTGAGTGAACTCTGGGAGTTGGTGATGGACAGGGAGGCCTGGCGTGCTGCGATTCATGGGGTCACAAAGAGTCGGACATGACTGAGCGACTGAACTGAACTGAACTGAGGTCGAAATTTAATTTTTTAATTTATCAATTAGTAAAATTTTTTATGAAAAAACGTTTATAAAAGTTCTGAAAAGTGTAAAAGTTCTCAATTGACCAGAAGCACAATTAATAAGCAACAAACATTATCATCTGGATTACTATTAGCATTGGATACTATGATAGCTAGTAAGAAAAGTAAGTAATAATACCTGTCTTCATAATATAAACATAGAAACCTTCAAAGTCAACATGGTTATGGAAAAACCATGGGGTAAAATGGGGTAAAAGAAACGATAAAAATAAAAACAATTTCTGAGAGATAAAAAAGACTGTGGCAGTAATTTATGATTTTGTTTATGATTACAAACTTGTTAAGTAGTTATGCATTCTTTACCCTTGTGTTAGAAGATGATCTCCTAGGACTTCTTTCTGTATGGAAATCACAGAGTTAACATGGATAACCAACAAGGACCTCCTGACTAGCACAGGGAACTCTGCTCAAAATTATGTAATGTCGTAAATGGGAAAAGAATTTGAAAAAAGAATAGATACATGTATATGTATAAATGAAGTTTGCTGTATACCTGAAAGTATCACAACATTGTTAATCAACCATACTCCAATATAAAATAAAAAGTTAAAAAAATAAAAAATGAATTATAAACAAACAGGCATAAACAAACTCTATGGGTCTTTTCGAAGACTGGTTCTTGATACGCTAAAGAGAAAATAAAGGAATGTATAAAATACTCTCCTTCCCGTTCATAATGTGTGACTTTCAAGCCTAATGTCTTCTTAAAAATCCTGTTTTGAATATCGGATACTGAATAATAAATCTTTTGTTTTTCCTGGTATTACTTTATACATTCTAATTTCACCACCTCTATCACAGATGTCTTTGTCTGACTATGTACACAGGAAGATAAGAAAGACAAACACATTCTTTTTTCAACCTATTAGCTGGATTTTTATCTGTTATTTATTATCCCTCTAAATATTAATCTATATTACCTATTCATCTATCAGTCTATGTGGTTGTATACACAGCAATACCCTCTGTTTTTATACATGCAAAAAGACATGTCTGGAATATTTTTCAGCAACCATTAATAACATTTTTTCTCATGTGAAATTTTTGGAGATATTTTGCTTTTTTCTTTGCACTATTATGAAACACCTGATTTTCTTTTAATATAAGAAGAGTGTATAATTTTTATAGAAAAATATTTAAAAAAAATAAAAATGAAGTATAAATTTAAAAATGTATACTTATGGTGTTGTGATGAGGATTAAATGAGATTATAGATATTAGGTGCTTCCCAGGGTCTACTGTGGGACATTGGTGGCACTCAAATATATCATTATTTCAGTGATTTTTTCATAAACATTTAATAATTATGAACATTGTGCCTTTTTTGCTGTGTACATTGAAAATCTCAATGTATTTTCTGAAATTGCTGTAAAATATTCTCTTTCATAAAGAAACTTACTGTTTGAAAAATTGTATCAGATTAAGTAAAGGTAACTTTAGCAACCAAAATTAGGCCAGAAAAAGCAGTTGGATAGAGGATAAGGTCATGTTTGCACAGAATAAGAATAATTCATAGATTGAGGCAGTTCAAAGAAATTTAAAATCTAATCGTGAAAGGGAAAAAAATCTAACATAAATACAAATATCTTCTTCCTGCTCTTCTATGTGCATGCATGCTAAGTTGCTTCAGTCATGTCCAACTCTCTGCAGCCCCATGGACTGTAGCCCACCAGGCTCCTCTGTCCATGGGATTCTCCAAGCAAGAATACTGGAGTGGGTTTCCATGCCCTCTTCCAGGGGCTTTTCCCAACCTCGGGATCGAACCCACATCTCTTATGGCTCCTGTGTTGGCAGGTGGGTTCTTTACCACTAGCCTCAGCTGGGACAGCTGAACTGCACTCAGTCACTCTGTCATGTTCAACTCTGCAACCCCAGGCTCCTCTGTCCATGGAAGAGCTGAACTAAACCATACATTATGGGGAATTTTGAACTCATTTTGGCAGACATCTTTTCTGGTAAAATCTAAAAGTAATTTAACCACTTTAGTGCAAATGTGCTAATAAACCAGACAAAACAGAACTATGAGGGCTCAAGACTGGAAGCACAGTAGTGTGATGGACTTTGCCTGAAAAATTTCCCCTAAAGACTTTTCTTAGAAGCAGCAAAGACTTTTGTTTAGTTATAATACTGATATCCGACGGGAAGCAACAGAAATATGTGTAAACCAATTCTTTAGTCTGAAGATTTTTTCAAAGATTTGTTTTTAATGTGGACCATTTTTAAAGTCTTGATTGAATTTGTTACAATATTGTTTGTTTGTTTGACTTTTTGGCAGCGAGACATGTGGGATCTTAGCTCTCCAACCGGGGATCAAACCTATACCTCTTGTACTGAAAGGTAAAATCTCAACCACTGGACCACCAGGAAAGTCCCAACCATAAGATTTTTGACTCATAGAATTCCAGACAAAATTTTTTTAATTCTCATTTTTAAACTTGCTGTAACTGTTATATTTTTATTCAAGTAATCTGATTTCCAATTTCCATACATTTTTGTAATGGTTGATTAATTTTGTCTACTTGAAAATTCTTCTATAGGTATTTATTATTTTATTAATAAAATTCTTTTTTTTTTTTAAGAATTATACTTATTTATGTATTGTCTGTACTGGGTCCTCATTCTGCTCAGGCTTTTCTCCAACTGTGGCCAGTGGAGGCTCCTCTCCAGTTGCAGAGTGCGGGCTTCTCATTGCAGTGGTTTCTCTTATTGCAGAGCACCAGCTCTAGGGTTCAGGAGCTTCAGCAGTTGCAGTTCCCAGGCTCTGGAAGCTGTGTGCTCTGTCAGTCATGTCTGACTCTTTGCAACCCCATGGGCTGTCTCCTGCCAGGCTCCTCTGTCCATGAGATTTCCCAGGCAAGAATACTGCGGCAGTTCGCCATCTTCTCTTCCAGGAGATCTTCCCAGCCCAGAGAGCATTCCTGTGAGCTGCCTGGGAAGCCCACTCAGTTCTTAAAATGGAGCTTCCTTAACATAAAGTGTTGGCAAAAGGGGTTTGCAAACTCAAGGCAAGTATTTAAGAGACTTTCTAGCTCAGGCTCCTTCATTTGCCTTTGGATTTCAGAAATGCAAGCATAAAATAAAGTAGTTACTGGGAGGAAAAGAAGGATTTCAGTTAAATCCAAATTTACAGATCTACTGGTACTGGTCTAGTCCTAGGAGGAGGTCTGCTAAGTCACTGCTAAGTCACTTCAGTCGTGTCCGACTCTGTGTGACCCCAGAGACGGCAGCCCACCAGGCTCCCCTGTCCCTGGGATTCTTCAGGCAAGAACACTAGAGTGGGTTGCCATTTCCTTCCCCAATGCATGAAAGTGAAAAGTGAAAGTGAAGTCACTCAGTCGTGTCTGACTCCTAGCGACCCCATGGACTGCAGCCTACCAGGCTCCTCCGTCCATGGGATTTTCCAGGCAAGAGTACTGGAGTGGGGTGCCATTGCCTTCTCCGAGGAAAAGGTCTAGAGGTCCCTCATCCTGTGTGGACTTCTTTTCAGTTTCTTGGGTCTCTAATCCATTCTGAAGTTTCATGTGAGGAACACAGTCATTACTTGCCACTGATTGTATTACTTGAACTAGAATTTTTTTATTGTGATTTTACTCTTTTATTTTTAGAGAGAGTCTATTATTTTCCATCTTTGAGTAGAGATTACAATTTAGTTGTTTTATGACATGACTAGATGAAAGCACCTTGAAAAGTACCTGGGACATTGGAGACACTCAGCAGTTGTTAGTTTTCTTACCTTTTTTTCTAGACTGCGAAATTAATATATACTGTTCACTTTGTTAATGTAAATCTAATGAATTTTTTGAGTCGCATATTGAAAAGAATCAAATATATACTCAGTCATTCAGAGGAAAAAGGAAGCCTTCTAGTTCCTGAGTCATGAATTTCCCATTAACATTTTAATTCTTTAATCCATAGAGGAAGCCATGGCTGGGTAATAACATAATAGAAAGTTTACCTATAAATCTCTTGAAAAATACATTGCATATATAATAAAAGTATAGTCATATTTTAAAAGTAAAATGAGAACTTGTTTTATGTATAACATCCTGTAGCAACATGAGACTTTAAAAATGAACAATTGTTTTTATTACTCCCTTATTAATTTTAGGGTGGACTTCTTGGTTAAAATCATCAGATATGGTCAGTAGGACCATCTTAGGAAAACAAAAGAGTGGAGTTTATGTTTTCATTTTCAGGAACCATCAGGATTTCAAAGGCTTATTACTTAAATACCCTTGCTTTTGTTTCCACAAAGTAACAAAGATGTATATGAAAACCACTGTTTCTCTTTTGCCACTGTGTCCTGAATATAAATGATTGTAAGCATACTTTATCTTATTTCTTAGTCGTTGGTTATGCTTTTAGAATCAAGCATATGCCTTAATTAAGAATTAAGATATATGAAAATGAAGAGAATACTCTTGAAAACTTCTTTAGAAAATGAAGTTTATTGAATTAACAAAATATGTTAAACAAAAAAGACTGGTAAAAACTGGTGTGTTTGGTCTTGTATACATTGCTATTAAGAGGAAATCTTATTCATACTTCTCAGCTCACAGCATGGGAAAATGATATACCCCAGAAAATGATATCAAAACTCATCCTTATGTTATGTGAGCTTAATACAAAATCTATAGACAATATTTTAAAACTAACTTAATTTTAATTCATCAGGTTTTAATGTTTAAATTCAATAAAACTACCTATTACTATTGCTAAAATAATGCTGGATCATATAGCCAGTTGGACTGAATCATTCAATTTTAATTAAAAAATTTTTTCAATTCAAGATATCCAAATTCCTGTTTTCCGTTAGATACGAGCCACTGAAGTCAGAAAATATGCACTACTGAACTCTCATTTATGTTACTCACGCCACCATGCTGGGGCTGGAAAATTCGGCTTTTTTCCATCTTATCCCACTGATAAACAATGACTAAATATTTTTATTGTTATAGTATAATTTATTTACAGTGCAGTTTAGTTTCTGCTGTACAACAAAGTGAACCAGCTATGTGTGTGTGTGCACACATATCCCCTCCTTGAATCTCCCTCCCCCCTCCTACCCCCATCCTACCCGTCTAGGTCATGACAGCATCAACTTGAGCTCCCTGTGCTACGTAGCAGCTTCCTCGCTAGCTGTCTGTTTATACATGGTGGTGTACATATATCAGTGTTGCTCTCTCAATTTGTCCCACCCTCTCCTTCTCCCACTGTGTCCAGAAGTCCACGCTCTGTATCTGCATCTCTATTCCTGCCCTACAAATAGGCTCATCTGTAGCATTTTTTGGACTTCCCAGGTGGCGCTAGTGGTAAAGAACCTGCCTGCCAATGCAGGAGACATAGGAGACTTGGGTTCAATCCGTCTGTTGGGAAGATCCCCTGGAGTAGGAAATGGCACCCCACCCCAGCATTCTTGTCTGGATAAGCCCATGAACAGAGGAGCCTGGAGGGCTACAGTCCACAGGGCTACAGAGAGTCAGGCATGACTGACCCACATGCATGTAAAATTTTTCTAGATTCTATATATATGTCTTAATAGTGCTGCAATGAACACTGAGTACATGTGTCTTTTTGAATTATGGTTTACTCAGGGTATATACCCAGTAGGGGGATTGCTAGGTCATGTGGTTGTTCAATTTTTAGTTTTTAAAGACGCTTCCATACTGCACCTTTGGTGGGAATGTAAATTGATACAGCCACTATGGAGAACAATCACTTTTTTAGATGATCTCCAATTCTCACTTTCCTTTACATTTCTCTAGTCACCAGGCCAGTCCTTTCTTTACCAAAGCTCTTGGCCTGCATCCAGTCTCTGTCCTTCTCACTGAGCTTCCTAAAATGGGATTTCCTAAAATGGGATTTTATGTTTACGGGTAAACCAATTCTACACTACATAAATAAAAATCACTTCCCCACAGTGTTCCAGGGGCAAATGTGCTTAGGAAATGCTTGATAAAGCACAAGAGACTTCCTTAACAGCAGGGAAGCCACACTTTGAAGAGCTTATACATTAAAATCAGTGTAGAGACTTCCTAAGTGGTCCAGTGGTTAAGAATCTGCCTTGCAGTGCAGGGGATGCAAGTTAGGTTCTTGATAACCCACATGCCACAACTAAGCCCATGCACCTCAACTACAGAGTTGGTGCCACATCTGAAGGTTCCCTAGGAAAGAGATCCTGCATGCAACTAAGACCTAATGCAGCCAAATAAATAGATATTTTTAAAAATGATAACAAATTCAGTATTGTCCTCAATCTGGAAAAGATTAGAAAAAAATTTTTAACAGTCCAAAATAATCCTTGACCCCAGCTTTCATAGGCTTATGGTCCTTTGGTAATCACCAATAGACTAGATGTATAAAATATTTTCAAACTTTTTTTTTGACCAGAGCACTCTTTCTTCCCATTGCAATGGCATCTACAGAAATGATGGTTCTGTGCCTATGTTTTTAAAAATGCAAGTAGAAAAGCCTGCTTTCCGCATGTTCTTCTCCTAGTTAGGACCTCAAAATAGCTTCCAAGTCTCTATCACATTAAATTCAAACTTCTGTTGTTTTTCCTTCAGAAAGTACCTTATCTGATTTTTCTCTATTGTCTTACTTTTCCCAAATCATGCTTCTGGCTTACAAAACTCATAGTTAGCTGTCAGGGTGACTCCCTCACTCCCCTCCCAGTGATATCTACATAAACAGTACAAAACCTCACTTCCCTGTGCCTTTGCTCAAGACATTCTCTCTCTCTCAGAGGCAGCTTTCAACAGGCCTCTCAAATATGGAGCATAATACCGAAGGCTAAGTTTCAGACTTCTCTGGCTAAGACTGATTTTCTCAAAGGTAAACCCAGAAAAGAGGATTTGTGTGAAAGCAATTTAGTTAGCAAGGTTCAGGAAAAGCCAGGTAGAGGAAGACGAAGTGGGGCCAGGATGAGAAGGGGCCAAACAAGGGTGCCAGATAAGAGAAATCCCATGGGGGTCACTTGGACTTAACCTATGGGGGAGCTCTGGGGACAGTGTCATGACACCTTAAACTGTCTCATCCAGGACATCCAGGAGCTAGGACATCTAGGAGCCAGGGCCCCCTAAAGCAAAGGCTGTGATTAAGGGCTGCGCCTGAGCAGGAGGGTGAGATCAGAATGCATAGGTATTTTTAGCCTCTTTCTGACAAAGAATGGAAGCATGTGGAGCCCTAAGTACACGATTGGTAATGCGAGAGAGACCCCATGTTGCCCTGCACCCTTCTCTAGCAATGTAGCTCGTTGTTGATTGAACCTTACCAAACTTGTCCTTAGCCTTACTCGGTTTCATGTTTACTTGCTCTTATTTTCATGTATATCTTTTTTCTGAGTTCAGCAAAATCGTCAAGCATTTGACATGTCAAGCAACATTTCCCAAGCAATGTTCATGTATGATAACTTTTTTTAAATTTTTTTTTAATATTTTTTTTATTTTTTAAATTTTAAAATCTTTAATTCTTACATGCGTTCCCAAACATGACCCCCCCTCCCACCTCCCTCCCCACAACATCTCTCTGGGTCATCCCCATGCACCAGCCCCAAGCATGCTGCACCCTACGTCAGACATGGACTGGCGATTCAATTCTTACATGATAGTATACATGTTAGAATTCCCATTCTCCCAAATCATCCCACCCTCTCCCTCTCCCTCTGAGTCCAAAAGTCCGTTATACACATCTGTGTCTTTTTTCCTGTCTTGCATACAGGGTCGTCATTGCCATCTTCCTAAATTTCATATATATGTGTTAGTATACTGTATTGGTGTTTTTCTTTCTGGCTTACTTCACTCTGTATAATCGGCTCCAGTTTCATCCATCTCATCAGAACTGATTCAAATGAATTCTTTTTAACGGCTGAGTAATACTCCATTGTGTATATGTACCACAGCTTTCTTATCCATTCATCTGCTGATGGACATGTAGGTTGTTTCCATGTCCTGGCTATTATAAACAGTGCTGTGATGAACATTGGGGTACATGTGTCTCTTTCAGTTCTGGTTTCCTTGGTGTGTATGCCCAGCTGTGGGATTGCTGGGTCATAAGGTAGTTCTATTTGCAATTTTTTAAGGAATCTCCACACTGTTCTTCATAGTGGCTGTACTAGTTTGCATTCCCACCAACAGTGTAGGAGGGTTCCCTTTTCTCCACACCCCCTCCAGCATTTATTACTTGCAGATTTTTGGATCGCAGCCATTCTGACTGGTGTGAAGTGGTACCGCATTGTGGTTTTGATTTGCATTTCTCGGATAATGAGTGATGTTGAGCATCTTTTCATGTGTTTGTTAGCCATCTGTATGTCTTCTTTGGAGAAATGTCTATTTAGTTCTTTGGCCCATTTTTTGATTGGGTCGTTTATTTTTCTGGAATTGAGCTGCATAAGTTGCTTGTATATTTTTGAGATTAGTTGTTTGTCAGTTGCTTCATTTGCTATTATTTTCTCCCATTCAGAAGGCTGTCTTTTCACCTTGCTTATATTTTCCTTTGTTGTGCAGAAGCTTTTAATTTCGCAGCAATATAACCAAGATGAAGAGACAGAGGAATACACAGCAGGTAAAGGAACAGGAGAGTTGCCCACCAAACCAAACAAAAGAGGAAGAAGTAGGGAATCTACCGGAGAAGGAATTCCGAATATTGATAGTGAAAATGATCCAAAATCTTGAAATCAAAATGGAATCACAGATAAATAGGCTAGAGACAAAGATTGAGAAGATGCAAGAAAGGTTTAACAAGGACCTAGAAGAAATAAAAAAGAGTCAAAATATAATGAATAACGCAATAAATGAGATCAGAAACACTCTGGAGGCAACAATTAGTAGAATAACGGAGGCAGAAGATAGGATTAGTGAAATAGAAGATAGAATGGTAGAAATAAATGAATCAGAGGGGAAACAAGAAAAACGAATTAAAAGAAATGAGGACAATCTCAGAGACCTCCAGGACAATATGAAACGCTCCAACATTCGAATTATAGGAGTCCCAGAAGAAGAAGACAGAAAGAAAGATCATGAGAAAATCCTTGAGGAGATAATAGTTGAAAACTTACCTAAAATGGGGAAGGAAATAATCACCCAAGTCCAAGAAACACAGAGAGTTCCAAATAGGATAAACCCAAGGCGAAACACCCCAAGACACATATTAATCAAATTAACAAAGATCAAACACAAAGAACAAATATTAAAAGCAGCAAGGGAAAAACAACAAATAACACACAAGGGGATTCCCATAAGGATAACAGCTGATCTTTCAATAGAAACTCTTCAGGCCAGGAGGGAATGGCAAGACATACTTAAAGTGATGAAAGACAATAACCTACAGCCCAGATTACTGTACCCAGCAAGGATCTCATTCAAATACGAAGGAGAAATCAAAAGCTTTACAGACGAGCAAAAGCTGAGAGAATTCAGCACCACCAAACCAGCTCTCCAACAAATTCTAAAGGATATTCTCTAGACAGGAAACAGGAAAAGGGTGTATAAACCCGAACCCAAAACAATAAAGTAAATGGTAACGGGATCATACTTATCAATAATTACCTTAAACGTAAATGGTTTGAATGCCCCAACCAAAAGACAAAGACTGGCCGAATGGATACAAAAACAAGACCCCTCTATATGCTGCTTACAAGAGACCCACCTCAAAACAAGGGACACATACAGACTGAAAGTGAAGGGCTGGAAAAAGATATACCACGCAAATAGAGACCAAAAGAAAGCAGGAGTGGCAATACTCATATCCGATAAAATAGACTTTAAAACAAAGGCTGTGAAAAGAGACAAAGAAGGCCACTACATAATGATCAAAGGAACAATCCAAGAAGAAGATATAACAATTATAAATATATATGCACCCAATATAGGAGCACCGCAATATGTAAGACAAATGCTAACAAGTATGAAAGGGGAAATCAACAATAACACAATAATAGTGGGAGACTTTAATACCCCACTCACACCTATGGATAGATCAACTAAACAGAAAATTAACAAAGAAACGCAAACTTTAAATGATACATTAGATCAGTTAGACCTAATTGATATCTATAGGACATTTTTCCTGACCCAAGGATTGAACCCAGGTCTCTCACATTGTAGGCAAAGGCTTATACTCTTAAGCAAACTCATTCATTTATTTAAGAAACATATTACCAAATCAAAATGAAGCTTTGCTTATTGAGAATGTGACTAAGGTGCTGACATGACTCATCTCCTTAATGTCTGATAGAAGTAAGGTGAAAGTTGGAATTCCACTTGGGTTGAGGCTAAAGGAAAGATGGTTATTCTTTACCACTGAGTAGGAATTGAACTGGACTGAAATTGCAAAATGAGTTTATTTCTCCTGATATTTTGCTCATGATAAAATAGAATGTCTTGTTTGGGGTTAGATAAATCAACAAAATGATTAGAAAGGTTGATGTGAGGTGAGCAGACTATGCAATCTGGAATGAGAAGATCTGAGATAATGGGTCCACATCACCACTTCTTTTATAATCCTTGATGGATTTAAAACATTTAGGACCTTAATTCCTTTTTCTTTAGCATTGGGTTGATGGTAGCAGTAATTCTTCTCTACCAGTGTTTCGGGGGTCAAATGAGATAATAATGTATAATGCTGTTGGTGGTGGTATTCAGTCGTGTCTGACTGTGACCTCATGGACTGCCACGCTCCAGGCCTCCCTGTCCCTCACCATCTCCTGAAGTATGTCCACGTTCATATCCATTGCATTGATGATGCCATCCAGCCATCTCACCCTCTGATGGGACTTGATAAATCATAAAACACTGTGTCCATTTTAACAGCCATGGTAGTTATGCAAATAAATAAGACAGTTGTAACTTTTACTCAAGAGCAAACAATGTTGGCGTCCAGCTAATTTTTTTTTCAGAAGCCAAAAAGCACTTATTATACATATAATTCTAAGTTGATTTCCATTTATATAAGATCTTTATAACTAGAGAATATTTAACATGTAACTGCTGAGTGAAAGATAGGTTATGCTTAAAAGCTCAGATTTGATAATCTAGCAGTTGTTTCAGGCTGCCTGTTTCAAACTGTATTGCCTTCCCATATCATTTCTTGTTTTATCATTAAGGTAGCTTTTAGCATGAGAGGCTTAAAATTGCCAATTAATTAAAATCGTTGCTCAGTTGCCTTCAGCTGCGTGTATAAGCCTGACCAAGCTCTGCAGCTGGATGAGTGCAACTCTTGAATATCAATCTCATCTCATAATTGGTTGCATGATGTTATGCCTCTCAAATAGGCAGTCCAATGAGCAAAAAAAAGACCAGAAAGCCTCTGTTTTTCTCTAGTTTGGGGGCATGTAGGTTTATACCACATTTAATTTTTAGGAGAGCTCTTGGAAATGAATATTTGGGGCAAGTATTGTAGATTTTGACCTGGTCTGTTTCATATTGGGAACATGCTCTCCTCTAGCTGCTTCAGAGGGGACAGCAAAACATTACTGCTGATAATCCAGGCTTTTTGGCTTGCTGCCGTGCAGCAAAGTCTCTGAGTGGTTCCTGGGTGCCATGTACAAGTGCTGCAGCCTCTTGGCAGTGGGCTCTAATTCCAAGGCAGCATCAGTGTTGTCCCCTCCCAAGGAAAGCTAGCATTCTTAGGCTTTATTAGTGGAATTACGATTTCCCCAGTATTCTGAACTTTCTACCTTTTAAACGATTGCCCTCAATTTTGGGCCCAGAGAATCCGATAAATAATAGTTACCCTTTACTGAGCATTTACATCGTGCCAGAAACTGTGTCATGCTATTTGCTGTTTCTCATTTGAGCCCTACATTAATTCTAGAAGTAGGTGCAATTTTGATCTCACTTACAGTTATGGAAAATGAGGTGTAGTGATTACTGTAATTTCTCATCTTCAGCCTATTCTCCCTGGAGCATAACCAGAGATAAGGATTCTGGGGCAAATGGTTTATTAAGAAGGTGGGGGACACAGGGTGGGAAAGAGAAAGGAGTAAGGAAGAAACTTGGCCAAGTCTCAGAGTGTCTAACTTGTTAGCACTGGGGAGCTCTGGAGTATGAATTAGCCTGGAGGTCACCCAGCTCTTTGGCTGGGGAACTCAGGTCTTCATACTCCCTCACTGAGCAATTCTTTGTGGAGGCTCCCTCGGGGGGATGTAAATTCTCAGGTACTTCTAACTCTGGACTAGCAGACAAAGCCAGCTTCTGAACTCCTAGGATTGCGAACGGATGGTTTGCTGCTGCTGCTGCTAAGTCACTTCAGTCATGTCTGACTGTGTGACCCCATAGACGGCAACCCACCAGGCTCCCCGTCCCTGGGATTCTCCAGGCAAGAACACTGGAGTGGGTTGCCATTGCCTTCTCCGATGGATGGTTTAGATACTGGTAATTGGAAAAGGAAGTTCAATAAAGGAGGACTAGAGTAGTCATGGAGAAGGCAATGGCAACCCACTCCAGTACTCTTGCCTGGAGAATCCCATGAACAGAGGAGCCTGGTAGGCTACAGTCCATGGGGTCGCTAAGAGTTGGACAAGACTGAGCGACTTCACTTTCACTTTTCACTTTCATGCATTGGAGAAGGAAATGGCAACCTACTCCAGTATTCTTGCCTGGAGAATCCCAGGGACAGAGGAGCCTGTTGGGCTGCTGTCTATGGGGTCTCAGAGTCAGACACAACTGACGGGACTTAGCAGCAGCAACAGCAGCAGCAGCATCAGAGTAGCCAAGGTCATCCTATTCAGTGACATAGCAAAAATGCATTGAAGCTGAGATTTTTAGATCTCTCCGATGCTAAAGTTTAGGAATTTTCACTGCTCTCCTGAAAGTTAGACAGAAGTTCTGTAGTCTGATGTGTGGGCAGTCAGGGTAATGGAGGTTCTGTGTATTGTTTCCCAGGAGATATTGTTGACAAAAGTTAACCATAGATACCCTAAAGTAGGGAAGATTAGAGAAAGAAAAGGAAATTGTCATGACTTGTTTTGAGGGCCACCAAGCCCTTGGAAGTAGGAGTTTTGAACTAGGTTGTTTCCAAGTGCAGAGAGAGTATCAAGGGTGTGAATTACAGGGAAACAGATTGGGGCTTGATGTAAGGAAGACTTTTAGGGCAATAAGACTTTTCTAGTAAAAGAATCGGATGTTTCTACAAAGGAAAAACTAGCCATACCATACTTCACATGTTCAAACAGCCCAGAATATCATCTATCTAAGAAGTCTCATTCTGTGGGAGTTGGACTAAGATTGACTTCTAAAGTCCTCTCATTTTCTAAAATGAGGATTTCCTTCTGGAGAAAAACATTTGTCTTGTTACCTTGTCTTTTCCAGGCATAAATGTCACGGTGATGTTACAAGTATGTGCCTTTGTTTTAATGCAGAAATTATGTGTGCTAACATCCATTTGAAATATGAAATTTAAAAAGAGTCAATTGCCCTGCCTCCCTATCACCTTTCCCATCACATCTGTTCCTTTATAATAAGCAAATGAGCCAGGAGACAGGATGACTGCTGCATTAGGGAATGAACTGAGTATGCGCAAATGTCCTCTAAATTGCTTAGGGTAAATCTGAACTTCATGAAAGGAAAGATAGATTATTATAAAGTGAAAGAAAGTGAAGCCGCTCAGTCGTGTCCGACTCTTTGCCATCTCATGGACTGTAGTCTACCAGGCTTCTCTGTCCATGAGATTTTCCAGGCAAGAATACTGGAGTGGGTTGCCATAAAGTAGAGTCTAAAAAGAACTGAACATCACCACAGAGAACATGGCTACAAAACTGAGTCAAAACAACTCAAAATAACTAGTCTGGTACAGACCAGTTTAATAATTAATAATCCCACTTAAGAGGAAACTATATGCAAGCTAACCACAATTATTTTTACCTCTGCTTTTAAGCTTTTTGAAGACTGACACCAAAGTTCTTAAATTATTCAAATTCTATGTATTTATTTTAAAACTCTGAAAATCTTGAGAAACAATCCTTTGTTGCAAAAAGAGATTTTCTTTCCCTTTTCAAATACAGTGTCACATCTAAATAGTGGATTAACAGGGACATTAAAGGTAGTTAACCAACTCATCAGAGTTAGTTCATATCTTTTAGTACTTCTTCAGAATAGGCAGAGGAAAGAGCAGGGTGGAAGAATTAACTGTGATGTTAGTTAACAGCATCTGCAGGTTCAAAGCATCTGTGTTTTTCTTAATGAAAATGATTGTTAACATTTTCTCAGTGATGGGCTTGATTCTGGTTGAAGACATTTATTTTCTTAATCCCTCTCTGAACCTTTTGCTGCTTTTTTCTCACTCTCTCTGTCCTTTCTCTCTGTTATATTTTGCTTTCTAGGTTACTTAAGGAAGAGAAATTCTCCAACAAAATATCTAGCCTCCCCCCACCTCCACCCAGGCCAACAACAAGGTCACTTGGGTCACAGGAGGCAGTTAGTGTGAATAGCAATACCTGAGAGGTTTTTCGTGTGTGTGTGTGTGTTTTTGTTTTTTTTTTAGATATTTGTAGGATTATGTACCTTTGAGCAAGTCCCCATTTGGTGAAGAAGCCTGTTATATCTTTTTTTAAATTTTTCATTCAGAATTATGTTTTTGCAATTTATCCATGTGAACAGATAAACCTATAATTAATTTTTGACTGATGTGAAATATTCATTTGTGTGAATATATCATAATGTATCTGTCCATTTTCAAGTCAGTGAAACTTGAGCCTATTTTTAGTTTTTTGCTTTTATTGATGAAGCTACAAAGAGTTTTCTCCTGTGTGCCTTCTCATGCACAGCTTGGTTTCCCCAGAAGACTTAGGACAGGATTGTCTCCATCTATACTAGATGGCGCCACGTTGATCTCTAGTGTGGCTGCCCTGATTTATACTCATACACGTGATGTGCAGTAGGAAACAGTGTGTGAGCATATTGTCCTTTGTGAGTTTCTCCTATGATGTGTATTAGTCAAGGAGATAACACAGAAGGATCGACTTCAAAAGGCAAAGCAGATTGCTAAAACTCTATTATCAGTAATTATGTGAGCAGTGGAATTATGTTCCTTAGGATCCTTTGGAGGTTAGTTCCAGGACCCTATCAGATACCAAAATCAAGAGATGCTCAAGTCCTTTATTAAAGTAATGTAGTATTTGCATATAACCTATGCCCATCTTCTCGTGTACTTTAAATCATCTTTTGTAATACTTAATACAATGTACATGCTATGGAAATAGTTGCTCACATGTGGCAAACTCAAGTTTTGCTTTACAGAAGTTTCTGGATTTTTTCTTTCTTTTTTTAAAAAATATTTTTGATCTGTAGTTCTTTGAATCCAAAGATGTGAAACCTGTGGAGGGCTAACTATATAACCTAATTGTAAAGATAATTTTGAACAACCTTATCTTCCTCTGCCTCACTGACCATGCTAAAGCCTTTGACTGTATGGATACAACAAACTGTGGAAAATTCTTAAAAAGATGGGAATACCAAGCCATCTTACCTGCCTCCTGCAAAACCTATATGCAGATCAATAAGTGACAGTTAGAAACAGACATGGGACAATAGACTGGTTCCATATTGCGAAAGGAGTACCTCAAGGGTGCATATTGTCACCCGGCTTATTTAACTTATATGTAGAGTACATCATGCAAAATGCTGGGCTGGGTGAAGCACAAGCTGGAATTAAGATTGCCGGGAGAAATATCAATAACCTCAGATATGCAGATGACACCACCCTTATGGCAGAAAGTGAAGAATAACTTAAGAGCCTCTTAATGAAAGTGACAGAGGAGAGTGAAAAACCTGGCTTAAAACTCATCATTCAAAAAACTAAGATCATGGCATGCATCTGGTCCTATCACTTCATGGCAAATAGATGAGGAAACAATGGAAATAGTGACAGAATTTATTTTCGGAGGGGGCTCCAAAATCACTGCAGATATGAAATTAAAAGAAGCTTGCTCCTCAGAAGGAAAACTATGGCCAACCTAGACAGGATATTAAAAAGCAGAAACATTATTTTGCCAACAAGGGCCTGTCTAGTCAAAACTATGGTTTTTCCAGTAGTCATGTATGGATATGAGAGTTGAACCATAAAGAAGGCTGAGTGCCAAAGAATTGATGCTTTTGAGATGTGTTATTGGAGAAGACTCTTGAGAATCCCTTGGACTGCAAGGAGGTCAAATCAGTCAATCCTAAAGGAAACCAATCCTGAATATTCACTGGAAGGAGTGATGCTGAAACTGAAGCTCCAGTACTTTGGCTACCTGATGCGAAGAGTGGACTCATTAGAAAAGATCCTGATGCTGGAAAAGACTGAAGGCGGGAGGAGAAGGGGACGACAGAGGATGAGATGATTGGATGGCATCACTGACTCAGTGGACATGAGTTTGAGCAAACTCCGGGAGATTGTGAAGGACAGGGAAGCCTGGCCTTCTGCAGTCCATGCGGTTGCAAAGAGTCAGACACGACTCAGTGACTAATCAACAACAATGCTGGTAGGCATAAAACACCTGAAAAGTGAAAGTGAAAGTGAAAGTGTTAGTTGCTCAGTAGTGTCCAACTATTTGGGACCCCATGGACTGTAGCATGCCAGGTTCCTCTGTCTACGGAATTTTCCAGGCAAGAATACTGGAGTGTGTTGCCATTTCCTTCTCCACAGAAGCCATGAAACTGAGGACAATTCTATACAGACTGGGTAAATAGCTGAAATCTTCATGTTGATATTTAAGAAGTTGTATTATCCTCTTCTGAAAAGTATTCCCAGGTTTGTATACAAGTTTATGGCTTACTTATTTTTAAATAAGTAAAAGGAGAAGGCAATGGCACCCCACTCCAGTACTCTTGCCTGGAAAATCCCATGGATGGAGGAGCCTGGTAGGCTGCAGTCCATGGGGTTGTTAAGAGTTGGACATGACTGAGTGACTTCACTTTCACTTTTGACTTTCATGCATTGGAGAAGGAAATGGCAACTCACTCCAGTATTCTTGCCTGGAGAATCCGAGGGACAGGGGAGCCTGGTGGGCTGCCGTCTCTGGGGTCACACAGACTGAAGCGATTTAGCCGTAGCAGTATTTTTAAATCTTTTAGTATATTTCTGTGTCAATCAGGCACTTACCTTATTTGTTCTACCAAGGTTTTAATTTCACAAGCTCTGCTAAGACTATGGTATTATAGAACTTTATATTATGTAGTCAGAATCAACAATACTTATTTCAATTTAATAGACATTTATTGAAGACCTACAAGAATACACAGAAGAACTCTACAAAAAAGATCTTCACAACCCAGATAATCACGATGGTATGATCAATCACTTAGAGCCAGGCATCCTGGAATGTGAAGTCATGTGGGCCTTAGGAAGCATCACTACAAACAAAACTAGTGGAGGTGATGGAATTCCAGCTCAGCTATTTCAAATTCGAAAAGATGATGCTGTGAAAGTGTTGAAATCAATATGCCATCAAATTTGGAAAACTCAGCAGTGGCCACAGGACTGGAAAAGGTCACTTTTCATTCCAATTCCTAAGAAAGGCAAAGCCAAAGAATGCTCAAACTACCACACAATTGCACTTGTCTCACACGCTAGTAAAGTAATGCTCAAAATTCTCCAATTCAGGCTTCCACAATACATGAACCATGAACTTCCATATGTTCAAGCTGGTTATAGAAAAGGCTGAGGAACCAGAGGTCAAATTGCCAATGTCTGTTGGATCATCAAAAAAGCAAGAGAGTTCCAGAAAAACATCTGCTTTATTGACTATGCCAAAGCCTTTGACGGTGTGGATCACAATACACTGTGGACAATTCTGAAAGAGATGGGAATACCAGACCACCTGACCTGCCTCTTGTGAAATCTGTATGCAGGTCAGGAAGCAACAGTTAGAACTGGACATGGAACAACAAACTGGTTCCAAATAGGAAAAGGAGTACGTCAAAGCTGTATATTGTCACCATATATACAGGCTTATTTAACTTCTATGCAGAGTACATCATGACAAATGCTGGGCTGGATGAAGCAAAAGCTGGAATCAAGATTGCCAGGAGAAATATCAATAACCTCAGATATGCAGCTGACACCACCCTTATGGCCGAAAGTGAAAAAGAACTGAAGAGCCTCTTGATGAAAGTGAAAGAAGAGAGTGAAAAAGTTGGCTTAAAGCTCAACATTCAGAAAATAAAGATCATGGCATCCATTCCCATCACTTCATGGGACAGTGCAGACTTTATTTTCAGTTCAGTTCAGTTCAGTCGCTCAGTTTTGTCCGACTCTTTGCAACCCCATGAATCGCAGCACGCCAGGCCTCCCTGTCCATCACCATCTCCCAGAGTTCACTCAGACTCAAGTCCATCGAGTCCGTGATGCCATCCAGCCATCTCATCCTCTGTCGTCCCCTTCTCCTCCTGCCCCCAATCCCTCCCAGCATCAGAGTCTTTTCCAATGAGTCAATTCTTCGCATGAGGTGGCCAAAATACTGAAGTTTCAGCTTTAGCATCATTCCTTCCAAAGAAATCCCAGGGCTGATCTCCTTCAGAATGGACGGTTGGATCTCCTTGCAGTCCAAGGGACTCTCAAGAGTCTTCTCCAACACCGCAGTTCAAAAGCATCAATTCTTCAGCACTTAGCTTTCTTCACAGTCCAACTCTCATATCCATACATAACCACTGGAAAAACCATAGCCTTGACTAGACGGACCTTAGTCAGCAAAGTAATGTCTCTGCTTTTGAATATGCTATCTAGGTTGGTCATAACTTTTCTTCCAAGGGGTAAGTGTCTTTTAATTTCATGGCTGCAGTCACCATCTGGAGTGATTTTGGAGCCCAGAAAAATAAAGTCTGACACTGTTTCCACTGTTTCCCCATCTATTTCCCATGAAGTTATGGGACCAGATGCCATGATCTTCATTTTCTGAATGTTGAGCTTTAAGCTAACTTTTTCACTCTCCTCTTTCACTTTCATCAAGAGGCTTTTTAGTTCCTCTTCACGTTCTGCCATAAAGGTGGTGTCATCTGCATATCTGAGGTTATTGATATTTCTCCCGGCAATCTTGATTCCAGCTTGTGTTTCTTCCAGTCCAGCATTTCTCATGATGTCCTCTGCATATAAGTTAAATAAGCAAGGTGACAATATACAGCCTTGACGTACTCCTTTTCCTGTTTGGAACCAGTCTGTTGTTCCATGTCCAGTTCTAACTGTTGCTTCCTGAACTACATACGGATTTCTCAAGAAGCAGGTCAGGTGGTCTGGTATTCCCATATCTCTCAGACTTTATTTTGGGGGACTCCAAAATCACTGCAGATGGTGACTGCAGCCATGAAATTAAAACATACTTACTCCTTGGAAGAAAAGTTACGATCAACCTAGAGAGCACTTTGGCTCAGACGGTAAAGCGTCTGCCTACACTGTGGGAGACCTGGGTTCAATCCCTGGGTTGGGAAGATCTGGGGAAGGAAATGGCAACTCACTCCAGTATTCTTGTCTGGAAAATCCCGTGGACAGAGGAACCTGGTAGGATATAGTCCATGGGGTCGCAGAGTCGGACACAACTGAGTGACTTCACTTTCAGGCAGCATATTAAAAAGCAGAGACATTACTTTGCCAACAAAGGTCCATCTAGTCAAGGCTATGGTTTTTCCAGTAGTCATGTATGGATGTGAGAATTGGACTATAAAGAAAGCTGATTGCGGAAGAATTGATGCTTTTGAACTGTGGTGTTGGAGAAGACTCTTGAGAGTCCCTTGGACTGAAGGGAGATCCAACCAGTCCATCCTAAAGGAGATCAGTCCTGGGTGTTCATTGGAAGGACTGACACTGAAGATGAAACTCCAATACTTTGGCCACCTGATGCAAAGAGCTGACTCATTACAAAAGAACCTGATGCTGGGAAAGATTGAAGATGAGAGGAGAAGGGAAGAAAGAGGATGAGATGGTTGGATGGCATCACTGACTCAATAGACATGAGTTTGAGTAAACTCTGGGAGTTGGTAATGGACAGGGAGGCCCTGTGTCCTGCAGTCTATGGTGTTGCAAGGAGTCAGACCCAACTGAGTGACTGAACTGAACTGACCTGAACTAAGTGCTACTTTTCTGGGTCTTGAAGATTTGGCAGTGAGGAAGACAGAGATGCTCTTTGCACATACAGAGCTTACAGTTTCGTGGGAGGGAAAAGACAGTCAAAAGAGAGCACAGTAATTTCAGATAGTATTAAGAGTGTGAAGGAATTAAAATAGCGATATGAGAATGTCTGGGGCTGGTCGACAACGTATTTATTATGAACACCTTCCATGTACCAATGACGTGTTACTTCTTATCAGTTTTGTAGAGTGTGCAAGGTACCAGAGAATGGAGGCTTTATCTTTTGAACTTGATTTGAGATGGTCTAACCGTATTAGTCATATGAATGTTTTGGAATCATTATATGGTCATATCATGATAACTGTTATCACAGTAATTTTATATTTATTATATGAGATGATCAGTGAAGACATTTCAAAAAAGCAATTTATAACTCTGCAGAATAGAGGAACATCATATTCATATCACAGTTTAATTTTGAATCCTTTAAGTGTCAGAGCATACCTTCTTAGATTTCACAAAAAAGTCTCTTATACTTGCCTCACCTACATTTTAATGTGACTGAAATGCGTAGGTGATGTGTCTATAGGGCAAACATTGGACAGTTAAGAATATATTGTGGTGTTTATTAATATTTCAGAACATTGCAGACATAAGTCATGTCTGTCATTCTTTCCTAAATACTTTTGCATATTTCAGTTAGAACTGGGATAGTATAGACAAAACCATGTGGATCAGTTTGTTAAAGAAGAGAAGTAGGGAAGGTTAGTGGTGATAGCTGGATGCTGTTTCATTCCTAATACTGAGAGAAAAACACAGGTTTGAGATAAGCAACCTCAACACAAAGTATAGTAATTGGTGGCTAAGTGACAGGAGTTGCATTTCCTGAAAATTAGAAGAGTTCAGAGGGAAAAAACACATTACCATCACTTTGGGGTTGTCAAGAGAGAATGCCACAAGGAGGTATGATTTAGGCTCATAGAGTGATTGCTGTTTGATACTGAGATGGGAAATTTGTATCTGTGTGCATTATAATTTTCCATAATATTAATTTATTTACTCTAACAGTTTTTGTCTTCTTGCCCCAGATTCCATTCTGAATTAACTGGACTTCAATACGGCATTTACTTATTAGACCTAATTTCTTGCCTGGAATGGCCCTCAATTGCTCTTTCCTTGTCTCTCCCTGGTTATTTCTGTGGCGGTGGGCTGGTCTGGAATTCCTCTATGCCCTAAATCATGCTTCCAGGCATGCCCTAAAATGTTTTCTCCCTTCCTTTCCATTACTTGGTGCAGTGACAGCCGATGTATACAAAAGGAGTGACAAAAAGAAAACCAAATCATAGTGATTTTCTCTGGCTCAGAAAAAAAAGACCTGTTGGCTGCAATCTTCTTTCAGAGTTCCATTCTCAGCTGCTACCTTGATAAGGTTTCTTCAGTTTCATTTTCTTTTGTTTTAAAATGAAGTAGGAACAAAGTGAAGGGACTGGTAAGTTTTACCGCATTGGCAACTAAGAAGCACAGTTTAAGAATAAGAAGGTGAGTTTGGAAATCAATCATAGAAAAAATGGAAAGAAGAGATGTATTAGGGTTTCATCGGAAAGAAATGGAAGAATGAAATTGTGAGAATAGACTATATAGAATTATAAACAATAGCAACTGAAAAATATACGGTCGGATGTAGCATGTAAGATTTTTCTAAAAGAACTTTGAATACATTTCAGTAGTCTTCAGGAATATTTTCAAAAAAAAAAAAGAAAAGAAAAAACCCCCAGATTCTCATTCATTTACTCAATATATCTATGAAGTCTGGGTGATAATAGCCATCACTGCACAACCAACATAAAGAGCTGGATTTCTGCCTTTGGACAATTTGTGGTCTAGAATGGAAACAGGCATTCAGAGGAACTGTGACTAGAATATAATCGTTAACTGAGTCAGCTGTGAGGTGGGGAGAGCCTACTGGAAGCTGGCTCTACTTAAGTATTCTGTGGGTGATAAAATCCTATCCCTTAGGGTGGCTTTAGAAACTGGGCATTTTTTTCAGTTTTACATTATAATTTAAATTTCAGAGCTATGTTCACTGATCTTCTTTAAATATCTTTTCTGCAAGAAAAGAAAAAAAGATCCAGTTACTCTTCCTTTTCTTCACCCTTGTTAATTCCTCTGCTCCTTTTCAAGCTGCCTTACACCCAATTTTGATTTCTCTTCTTAGACTCAAATGTTTCACTCCTTCCTCCTGGTTGTATGTTCTAGGCATGGAGACAGAGTGTCCACCTCCTTTTCTATTTCACTTCTTTACCCAGATCTAGAGCCTAGTGTGGAGTCTGCTCAGACAAGACTTGTCGGCAAAGTGCTGGAAGTTTCTAAAGGCACCCCAGAGACAGTGTTATTACAACACTATCTTCTTATAGATTTCAGAAAGAAATCAAGGGAACTGATTAAGCAGCAACTCTATTTTTCCTGCAGAATCACCTCTCTGAGAATCAGTGGGAAGTAAATGAGAGGAAAGAAACCTGCAGGGAAAGTTTTTCTTGATGAGAGACATCACTCCCACTGACCGCTCGAAGGGCAGCCCAGGGCTCGGGGGGTGGTATATTTTGACACCGAACACAGGAACCAATTGTGTGAACTGGCAAGTTAATGGAACTGCATTGCAATTCTGTGTTAGGCAGGACCGAGAGTCTTATGATTCCTTCACAGATCAGTAGTTTGGAAGGGGAATAGAAGCTCATCATGTGAGAGAATGCTGCTTTTCAAGCAAGAGACCCCGGTACACTTACAATATATATATATATTGAACCCAATTGAATAAGTAGTTATTAAGTATCTATACTGTATCAAATGCCACAATTAACCATCCCTTCTTCATATTTTAAATAATTTTAAATACCAAACACCAAATGAATTACCCATTTGAGACCCAACTGCGTTTTGAAAACAGGTTGAGCAAAATGAGAATTTAGCCTTTAGACTACACAGCTCTGCTTTGAATTTGAATTTCCTGAATTCATATATATATATATATATATATAATATGCTGTCAGTAAACTTACAGGGGTTCCCTCCTTGAGCCCCCTGTAAGTGTACTGGGGGTTCAAATTATTATATATGATAATTTAAATTATTTACTTATAATTGTTCTCAGTAAAAATTCCTGTTTATATGTGTATTTCTGTAAGATATAAACAGTGCATAAATTTACAAAGTACAATGTTAAATTTCCATTTTATTCTTCCCCTCAAAGATAACCATCTATTGACTGATATATATACACATATATAGCTTCCTCTGGTGGCACAGTGGTAAAGAATCTGCCTGCCAGTGCAGGAGACACAAGTTCAGTCCCTGGGTCAGGAAGATCCCCTGCAGGAGGAAATGGCAACCCACTCCAGTATTGTTGCCTGGGAAATCCCATGGATAGAGGAGCCTGGAGGTCTATAGTCCACAATGTCACAAAAGAATTGAACACAATTTAGCAACTGAACAGCAACAACAAATACATGTATATATAAAAAATAAAATTGGTATATATTATATATGTATATATATACATATATATAACAGGTATGTTTTCATTACTCCATATATGTCATACATGTACAATAGATTTTTAAAATATTCAGAAATGAGATAATATACATTTGTATTGCTAGATTTATTTTGCTATGCAATTTTATTTTAATGTTTCACTTATTCTTTGCTTTGCAATCCACTCCAGTATTCTTGCCTGGAGAATTCCATGGACAGAGAAGCCTGGCTGGCTACAGTCCATGGGGTTGCAAAGAGTCAGACACAATTGAGCGACTAACACACACACCCATACATTCTTTGCTTAGACCACTGAGTTAGAATTAGACATTGAGTGTTGTTAGTACAGTGTATGATAATTCATACTGAATAAATTCAAAGCAGAGTTTTATAAGCTAAATTCTCATTTTGTTGGGCCTGTTTTCAAAATGCAATTGAATCGCAAATGGGTAATTCATTTGGTTTTTTATATTTAAAAAGACTTAAAATATGAAGAAAGAATGGTTAATCATGGCATTTGATACAGTGTAGGTACTTAATAAATATTTATTCAATTGTATTCAATTAATTTTTCTTAGTTTATCATTACAAATGAAAAGTAGAGCTATCTCGGTTAATCTATCTCTATTTTGCAAGATATCTTTCAAGGAACTGAATCTGTCTCAGTTTATCCCTCAGTCTACAAATACTCATGGACTGTTTATTGTGGTCAGTTGACAAAACTCACCCACTATGATGAATCTTTTCTATGTTAGGAGTTTTGGAGATAGGGAGTCAATCTCAAATCAATAAAAGACCAATAATAATAAACTGTTACCTTTACAGAGTGCTTTGCTGTTTTCAAGACACTTTCACATGCCTCCTCACATGTAACACCCATAACAACTTTGGGAGATGGGTATCATCCTCATTTTATAGAGAAAGAAAGTGAACCTCTGATAGTGATTGATTGTCCCAAGTCACTGAGGACAGAAAAGTGAAAAAACTGAGACTCAAACTACCGCACTTCAAATTCAGGCTTCCTTTGATAAATATATATACATATATATATATGGAGAAGGCAATGGCACCCCACTCCAGTACTCTTGCCTGCAAAATCCCATGGACGGAGGAGCCTGGTGGGCTGCAGTCAATGGGGTCGCTAAGAGTCGGACACGACTGAGTGGCTTCACTTTCACTTTTCACTTTAATGCACTGGAGAAGGAAATGGCAACCCACTCCAGTGTTCTTGCCTGGAGAATCCCAGGGACGGGGGAGCCTGGTGGGCTGCCATCTATGGGGTCGCACAGAGTCAGACATGACTGAAGCGACTTAGCAGTAGCAGTAGCATATATATATATATATATATATATATATATATACACATATATATATATATATATATATTCTTATACAAGAGTTACTGTCCTTATAGGACAAATCCTTAAAAAAAAATTAATTCACACTTAAAGAGTGACCTATATAGAATGGGAAAGAGGAATTTTGTTGGTATACCAATAACAAATTAGTACCCTGTGAGGTTATATGTATGTTAAATCTAAAGTACATTCTACCCATGGTTCTCAATATATGGTCCTTCACCAGCATCAGCATCCCCTGGAAACTTGCTAGAAAGCAAAGCCCCATCCTGGACCTACTGAATCAAGATCTGCTAGGGGGTCAGCAATCTGGTTTTAATAAATCCTCCACATTATTCTAATGCACATTAAAACTTGAGAACCATAGTCCTATCTTGTAAACTGGCAGAAGATAAATAACTTGCTATTCAAATCTGAACACCTACCTGTCTGAACCTTCCTGCTGAAACATATCCTATTGAGGTCAAAAGATATACCTTCTACAGAGATCAAAAGACAGCTTTCTCATTTGAAATATAAGCAGCTGCTCTCTGTGGATCCAGGTCAGGGCTTATTGCTTCCAGGTATAGTGGTAGGATTTCACTTCCTTTAATATATTCTTCATTTCTTGTTATGGTGAAAACTAATTTCAGAATCCTCCTCAATCTATTTCTCTATTAATTCCCAGTTCCCACATAGGAATATGAGATAATTTATGCTTTTCACTGATTCATTAAATTCTGCATGCAAAAAAAAAAAATAGACAACAAACAGAATAGAAATAAAATTTCCCATATCTTAAATATACAGTAGGACAATAACTATAACAAACAAGATAGTGATGTTTTGGTGATTGTTATGAACTGTTTATGTCCCCCAAATCCATATGTTGAAACTGTACCCCATGATAAAATGATACTAGAAGGTAGGACTTTTGAAGGTAATTAGGATTAGATGAGTTGTTCTCATGTGAGAGATGTGTCTCTAAAAAGACACTAGAGAGCTTGTTTCCTTCCTTTAGGCTCTGCTACAAGATGGCAACAGTCTGCAACCTGAAAGAGGGTCCTCCTGAGAACCTGACTGTGCTGACCCTCTGATCATGGCCTCCCAGCATTCAGAACTGTGAGAAGTAAGTTTCTCCTATTTACAAGTCACCTGTATGAGTACTTAGTTGCTCAGTCATGTCTGACTCCTTGCGACCCTTTGGACTGTAGCCCACCAGGCTCCTCTGTCCATGGGATTTTCCAAGTAAGAATACTGGAGTGGGTTGCCATGCCCTCCTCCAGGGGATCTTCCCAACTCAGAAACTGAACCCATGTCTCAGACGTCTCCTGCTTTGCAGGTCGATTCTTGACCCACTGAGCCATTGGGAATTCCCTCAAAGATAGTAGAGGAGGCCATGAAAAACAAAAGGATCAGGACCATAGGTTACTGTTCAGAAACTTGTCTTGCTTCATATGAGGATTTGAGTGAGCCTTAAACATTTTTGCCACTACAGCAGAGACCTGAGATTTTACATCTGTCATCCTTGTTTGGCTTAGCATCTATTTCACAGGCTAAGGATTCTCCTTGGATTTTATATCATCAACCTACATTAAGAAACAATGTGAGTGGAAGCATTCAGTGATAGTTGTTGCTATTAAGTTAGAGGAGTTTCATTTATTGTGTGTAAAGATTGTCATCCAAAGTAAGCAGTAATTGTTGAGTAAATTAATACACATATGTATAAGAAGCAAATTTTGAGCACCTTGCATATTTCTTTTATGAAAATGAACCAGTGAGGTATGTATGCTTTATAGAAACTTTGATGTGTTTTAAAAAATATTTAATAAACTTTATTTTTTAAAGAAGTTTTAAGTTTATGACAAAATTTAGTGGAAATTACAGAGTTACCATATATTTCCTGTTCCCGTATATACATAAACTGCCCCATTATTGATCTAAACCACAGCAATACATTGTCACAATCAGTGAGCCTATAGGATCCAAAGTTTACAGTAAAGTTCACTCTTTTTTTCTCTTGTGTAAAATGCTGCTAAAGTTTTATTTTATTTTATTTTTTATTATTTATTATTTATTTTTAAAATTTTTATTTTTACTTTATTTTGTTTTACAATACTGTATTGGTTTTGCCATACATTGACATGAATCAGCCATGGGTGTACATGAGTTCCCAGTCCTGAACCTCCCTCCCACCTCCCACCCCATATCATCTCTCTGGATCATCCCCGTGCACCAGCCCCAAGCATCCTGTATCCTGTATCAAACATAGACTGGCAATTCGTTTCTTACATGTTAGTATACATGTTTCAATGCCATTCTCCCAAATCATCCCACCCTCTCCATCTCCCACAGAGTCCTAAAGTCCATTCTATACATCTGTGTCTCTTTTGCTGTCTCACATACAGGGTTATTGTTACCATCTTTCTAAATTCCATATATATGTGTTAGTATACTGTATTGGTGTTTTTCTTTCTGGCTTACTTCACTCTGGATAATAGGCTCCAGTGTCATCCACCTCATTAGAACTAATTCAAATGTATTCTTTTTAATGGCTGAGTAATACTCCATTGTGTATATGTACCACAGCTTTCTTATCCATTCATCTGCTGATGGACATCTAGGTTGTTTCCATGTCTTGGCTATTATAAACAGTGCCATGATGAACATTGGGGTACACGTGTCTCTTTCAATTCTGGTTGCCTCAGTGTGTATGCCCACAGGTGGGATTGCTGGGTCATAAGGCAGTTCTATTTGCAATTTTTTAAGGAATCTCCACACTGTTCTCCATAGTGGCTGTACTAGTTTGAATTCCCACCAGCAGTGTAAGAGGGTTCCCTTTTCTCCACACCCTCTCCAGCATTTATTGCTTGTAGACTTTTGGATTGCTGCCATTCTGACTGGTGTGGAGTGGTACCTCATTGTGGTTTTGATTTGCATTTCTCGGATAATGAGTGATGTTGAGCATCTTTTCATGTGTTTGTTAGCCATCTGTATGTCTTCTTTGGAGAAATGTCTATTTAGTTCTTTGGCCCATATTTTGATTGGGTCGTTTATTTTTCTGGAATTGAGCTACAGGTGTTGCTTGTATATTTTTGAGATTCGTTTTTTGTCAGTTGCTTCATTTGCTATTATTTTCTCCCATTCTGAAAGCTGTCTTTTCACCTTGCTTAGAGTTTCCTTTGTTGTACAGAAGCTTTTAATTTTAATTAGATCCCATTTGTTTATTTTTGCTTTTATTTCCAGTATTCTGGGAGGTGGATCATAGAGGATTCTGCTGTGATTTATGTTGGAGAGTGTTTTTGCCTATGTTCTCCTCTGGGAGTTTTATAGTTTCTGGTCTTACATTTAGATCTTTAATCCATTTTGAGTTTATTTTTGTGTGCAGTGTTAGAAAGTGATCTAGTTTCATTCTTTTACAAGTGGTTGACCAGTTTTCCCGGCACCACTTGTTAAAGAGATTGTCTTTACTCCATTGTATATTCTTGCCTCCTTTGTCAAAGATAAGGTGTCCATAGGTGTGTGGATTTACCTCTGGGCTTTCTATTTTGTTCCATTGATCTATATTTCTTTTTTTGTGCCAGTACCATACTGTCTTGATGACTGTGGCTGTCTGGTAGAGCCTGAAGTCAGGCAGGTTGATTCCTCCAGTTCCATTCTTCTTTCTCAGGGTTGCTTTGGCTATTTGAGGTTTTTTGTATTTTCATACAAATCTTGAAATTATTTGTTCTAGTTCTGTGAAAAATACCGCTGGTAGCTTGATAGGGATTGCATTGAATCTATAGATTGCTTTGGGTAGTATATTCATTTTCACTATGTTGATTCTTCTGATCCATGAACATGGTATATTTCTCCATCTATTAGTGTCCTCTTTGATTTCTTTCACCAGTGTTTTATAATTTTCCATATATAGGTCTTTAGTTTCTCTAGGTAGATATATTCCTAAGTATTTTATTCTTTTCGTTGCAATGGTGAATGGAATTGTTTCCTTAATTACTTTTTCTACTTTCTCATTATTAGTGTATAGGAATGCAAGGGATTTCTGCGTGTTGATTTTATATCCTGCAACTTTACTATATTCATTGATTAGCTCTAGTAATTTTCTGGTGGAGTCTTTAGGGTTTTCTATGTAGAGGATCATGTCATCTGCAAACAGTGAGAGTTTTACTTCTTCTTTTCCAGTTTGGATTCCATTTATTTCTTTTTCTGCTCTGATTGCTGTGGTCAAAACTTCCAGAACTATGCTGAATAGTAGTGGTGAAAGTGGGCACCCTTGTCTTGTTCCTGACTTTAGGGGAAATGCTTTCAATTTTTCACCATTGAGGATAATGTTTGCTGTGGGTTTGTCATATATAGCTTTTATTATGTTGAGGTATGTTCCTTCTATTCCTGCTTTCTGGAGAGTTTTTATCATAAATGGATGTTGAATTTTGTCAAAGGCCTTCTCTGCATCTATTGAGATAATCATATGGCTTTTATTTTTCAGTTTGTTAATGTGCTGAATTACATTGATTGATTTGCACATATTGAAGAATCCTTGCATCCCTGGGATAAAGCCCACTTGGTCATGGTGTATGATCTTTTTAATGTGTTGTCGGATTCTGATTGCTAGGATTTTGTTAAGGATTTTTGCATCTATGTTCATCAGTGATATTGGCCTGTAGTTTTCTTTTTTTGTGGCATCTTTGTCAGGTTTTGGTATTAGGGTGATGGTGGCCTCATAAAATGAGTTTGGAAGTTACCTTCTTCTGCAATTTTCTGGAAGAGTTTGAGTAGGATAGGTATTAGCTCTTCTCTAAATTTTTGGTAGAATTCAGCTGTGAAGCTGTCTGGACCTGGGCTTTTGTTTGCTGGAAGATTTCTGATTACAGTTTAAATTTCCATGCTTGTGATGGGTCTGTTAAGATTTTCTATTTTTTCCTGGTTCAGTTTTGGAAAATTGTACTTTTTAAGAATTTGCCCATTCCTTCCAAGTTGTCTATTTTATTGGCATGTAATTGCTGATAGTAGTCTCTTATGATCCTTTGTATTTCTGTGTTGTCTGTTGTGATCTCTCCATTTTCATTTCTAATTTTATTGATTTGATTTTTCTCCCTTTATTTCTTGATGAGTGTGGCTAATGGTTTGTCAATTTTATTTATCCTTTCAAAGAACCAGCTTTTGGCTTTGTTGATTTTTGCTATGGTCTCTTTTGTTTCTTTTGTATTTATTTCTGCCCTAATTTTTAAGATTTCTTTCCTTCTTCTAACTCTGGGGTTCTCCATTTCTTCCTTTTCTAGTTGCTTTAGGTGTAGAGTTAGGTTATTTATTTGACTTTTTTCTTGTTTCTTGAGGTATGCCTGTATTGCTATGAACTTCCTCTCAGCACTGCTTCTATAGTGTCTCACAGGTTTTGGGTTGTTGTGTTTTCATTTTCATTCATTTCTATGCATATTTTGATTTCTTTTTTGATTTCTTCTGTGATTTGTTGGTTATTCAGAAGAGTGTGTTTCAGCCTCCATGTGTTGGAATTTTTAATAGTTTTTTCCTGTAATTGAGATCTAATCTTAATGCGTTATGGTCAGAAAAGATGCTTGGAATGATTTCAATTTTTTTGAATTTATCAAGGGTAGATTTATGGCTCAGGATGTGATCTATCCTGGAGAAGGTTCCTTTAGCACTTGAGAAAAAGGTGAAATTTATTGTTTTGGGTGAAATGGCCTATCGATATCAATTAGGTCTAACTGGCCTATTGTATCTTTTAAAGTTTGCGTTTCTTTGTTAATTTTCTGTTTAGTTGATCTGTCCATATGTGTGAGTGGGGTATTAAAGTCTCCCACTATTATTGTGTTATTGTTAATTTCCCCTTTCATACTTGTTAGCATTTGTCTTACATATTGCGGTGCTCCTATGTTGGGTGCATATATATTTATAATTGTTATATCTTCTTCTTGGATTGATCCTTTAATCATTATGTAGTGGCCTTCTTTGTCTCTTTTCACAGCCTTTGTTTTAAAGTCTATTTTATCGGAGATGAGTATTGCTACTCCTGCTTTCTTTTGGTCTCTATTTGCGTGGAATATCTTTTTCCAGCCCTTCACTTTCAGTCTGTATGTGGGTGGGTCTCTTGTAGGCAGGATATATAGGGATCTTGCTTTTGTATCCATTCAACCAGTCTTTGCCTATTGGTTGGGGCATTCAACCCATTTACGTTTAAGATAATTATTGATAAGTATGATCCCGTTGCCATTTACTTTATTGTTTTGGGTTTGGGTTTATACACCCTTTTTGTGTTTCCTGTCTAGAGAATATCCTTTAGAATTTGTTGGAGAGCGGGTTTGGTGGTGCTGAATTCTTTCAGCTTTTGCTTGTCTGTAAAGCTTTTGATTTCTGCTTCATATTTGAATGAGATCCTTGGTAGGTACAGTAATCTGGGCTGTAGGTTGTTTTCTTTCATCACTTTAAGTATGTCTTGCCATTCCCTCCTGGCCTGAAGCGTTTCTATTGAAAGGTCAGCTGTTATCCTTATGGGAATCCCCTTGTGTGTTGTTTGTTGTTTTTCCCTTGCTGCTTTTAATATTTGTTCTTTGTGTTTGATCTTTGTTAATTTGATTAATTTGTGTCTTGGGGTGTTTCGCCTTGGGTTGATATATCCTGTTTGGAACTCTCTGGGTTTCTTGGACTTGGGTGATTATTTCCTTCCCCATTTTAGGGAAGTTTTCAACTATTATCTCCTCAAGGATTTTCTCATGGTCTTTCTTTTTGTCTTCTTCTTCTGGGACTCCTATAATTTGAATGTTGGAGTGTTTCATATTGTCCTGGAGGTCTCTGAGATTGTCCTCATTTCTTTTAATTCATTTTTCTTTTTACCTCTCTGATTCATTTATTTCTACCATTCTATCTTCTATTTCACTAATCCTATCTTCTGCCTCCGATATTCTACTATTTGTTGCCTCCAGAGTGTTTCTGATCTCATCTATTGCATTATTCTTTATATATTGACTCTTTTTTATTTCTTCTAGGTCCTTGTTAAACCTTTCTTGCATCTTCTCAATCCTTGTCTCCAGGCTATTTATCTGTGATTCCATTTTGATTTCAAGATTTTGGATCATTTTCACTATCAATATTCAGAATTCTTTATCAGGCAGATTCCCTATCTCTTCCTCTTTTGTTTGGGTTGGTGGGCATTTCTCCTGTTCCTTTACCTGCTGGGTATTCCTCTGTCTCTTCATCTTGGTTATATTGCTGCGTTTGGGGTGGCCTTTCTGTATTCTGGGAATTTGTGGAATTCTCTTTATTATTGAGTTTCCTCGCTGTGGGTGGGGTTGTATCAGTGGCTTGTCAAGATTTCTTGGTTAGGGAAGCTTGTGTTGGAGTTCTGGTGGGTGGAGCTGGATTTCTTCTCTCTGGAGTGCAATGAAGTGTCCAGTAATGAGTTATGAGATGTCTATGGTTTTGGAGTAACTTTGAGCTGCCTGTTTATTGAAGCTCAGGGTTGTGTTCCTGTGTTGCTGGAGAATTTGCATGGTATGTCTTGCTCTGGAACTTGTTGGCCCTTGGGTGGTGCTTGGTTTCAGTGTAGGTATGGATGTGTTTGATGGAGCTCCTATCGATTAATGTTCCCTGGATTCAGGAGTTCTCTGATGTTCTCAGGATTTGGACTTAAGCCTCCTGCTTCTGGTTTTCAGTTTTATTTTTACAGTAGCCTCTAGACTTCTCCATCTATACAGCACCGATGATAAAACATCTAGGTTAAAGATGAAAAGTTTCTCCACATTGAGGGACACCCAAAGAGGTTCACTGAGTTACATGGAGAAGAGAAGAGGGAGGGGGTAGTTAGAAGTGACTGGAATGAGGTGAGGTGGGGTCAAAAGAGGAGAGAGCAAGCTAGCCGGTAATCACTTTCTTATGTGCACTCCTCAGTCTGGACCGCTCAGAGATGTTCACAGAGTTATACAGAGAAGAGGAGAGGGAGGAAGTAGACAGAGGTGGCCAGGAGGATAAAATAGGGAAATGAAAAGGAGAGAGATAGATCCAGCCAGTAACCAGTTCCCTAAGTGTTCTCCATCGTCTGGAACACACAGAGATTCAGAGTTGGGTAGAGAAGAGAAGGGGGAGGGAGGAGGCAGAGACAACCTGGTGGAGAAAAAGGAGAGTCCAAAGGAGGAGAGAGTGGTCAAGCCAGTAATCTCGCTCTCAGGTAAAATTGGGTACTGAAGATTGGGTTTTTTAATGTACAAAATTGACAACAAATACTAAAAAGCAAAGATTAAAAATCTAGAGTAGAGGTTGGATTTTCAAAAATACAATATTGAAGAAAAGAAGAAGAAAAAAAGAAAAAGAAACAAATTATTAAAAAACAACAACAACAACCACAAAAAATATATATACGGCGTTTGCTTTAAAAATAGGGTCTTTTTTTTTGAAAAGTAATAGTAGGTTATAAAAATTAAAATTAAAGGAGAAACAGAGGACTTAAAAATTTTTTAAAGTTAAAAAAAAAGAAGAAAAAGAAAAGAAAAAAACAATCAAACAACTACATCAACCAAAAAAAAAAAGAAAGAGAATGGTCATAAAAATAGTAAAGATATTTCTGGGACTTTCTCTGGTGTTGTGGGCAGTGTGGGGTCACCTCCAAGGCGGTTCCCTCTGTTTAGCTTCTTCTGTTTGCTGGTCTCTTCAGTGTCTGATTTCCGCCCTGACACAAGGGGGGTGGTGGTGGACACTTTTTTTTTTTTTTTAGGCTCACTTGTTCAGTCACGCTGTGGGGAGGGAGAGATGCTGCAAACAAATAACACTGGCGTGTGCTCGCAGTGTCTCAGCCACGCTGGGCATGCCCCTGCACACGGCGCACACCGCTCAGGCTCTATGTTGCTCCGCCGGGAACCATCTGAGGCCGGCCCTAGGTGCATGCCCTAGGTGCATGCATGCACCTCCCTGGTCTAAGCTGCTCAGGCTCGGCGTTCAGGTAGCCCTCAGCGGCGCAGATTCGGTTGGGCCTGCATTTTGTGCCCTTCCCAAGACCGAGTAGCTCAGGCGTTTGGTGAGCGCAGTCGCTGCAACTTATTGCCTTTCCCATACCTGCCCCTCTGTTTTCTGGGTGTAACATTGGTGCCCCTTGTGAGGCGGATGGTGACTGTCCAGGACCCCAAGAAGTCTTAGCAAAGAAGCCTGCTTGCAGTTTGGTAGGTAAAGTCTCTCCGGGGCTGTGATTGCCCCCTTCCACCCCTTATGACTCTGGCTGCCTGTCATCAGAGGGATGATCTGCAGCCAGCTACTTCTGTTCCGTCCTTTGTTCTGTGCATGGTCCTGGCGGTGTCTTATGTTAGAGCTTTTCTTGTGGTAGCTATCCCACAGTCTGGTTTGCTAGTGTAAGTTAGTTCGCTCTGGTTACACTCGCGGCATCTTGGCCCGATTCTTAAAAAGCACTGCAGTTCGTGCCTCCCTGCCCAGCCCCCACTTGCTAGTGGCAGATGCAGGCGTTTGCGCTGTTTCTCCACTGGGGGAGTTACCCCTGGGCTCATAATCTGTGGGTTTTAATTATTTATTTATTTTTCCTCCCTGTTATGTTGCCCTCTGTGCTTCCAAGGCTCGCCCCAGACTCGGCAGCAAGAGTGTTTCCTGGTGTTTGAAAACTTCTTTTTAAGACTCCCTTCCCGGGCCAGGACTCCCTTCCTGGGACGGAGCTCCCTCCCTACCTCCTTTGTCTTTTTTTTCATCTTTTATATTTTTCCTACCTGTTTTTGAAGACAATGATCTGCTTTTCTGGGTGTCTGATGTCCTCTGCCAGCATTCAGAAGTTGTTTTGTAGAATTTACTCAGCGTTGGAATGTTCTTTTGATGAATTTGTGGGAGAGAAAGTGGTCTCCCCATCCTATTCCTCTGCCATCTTAGGACCACCCTCCTGAAGTTCACTCTTGGTGTACATTCTAGTCTAGACATATGTGTAATGCTATGAATTCATCATGGCAATAATATCATATATAATAGTTTACTGCCCTAAAACTCTTCTAGGCTCTGCCTATTCACCCCTCCCTACAGGGCCCCCACCAACCCCTGGCAACCACTGATTTTTTAATGTCTTCACAGTTTTACTTGGTCAAGAATGTCACATAGTTGGAATCATACATTATGTACCTGTCCCTTCATAATTTGCATTTTACTATCCTCTATCCTTTTCATTGTTTGATTGCTCATTTCTATTTGGTGTTAAATAACATTCCATTGCCCAGATTCATCATAGTCTATTTATTCATTCACCTACTGAAAGACATCTTGGTTGCTTCCAGGTTTTGGCAACTATGAATAAACATCATTGTGCAGCTTTTTGTGTGGACATAAATTTTTTATTCACTAGGATAAATACCAAAGAACACCACTGCTGGATATTATGGTAAGAGTATATTTAATTTCACAAGAAACTGCCAAACCATTTTCTAAAGCGTCTGTACCATTTTGAATTACCATTCAACAGATCTATTTGCCTGTTCTTTGCCACTGCAGCACTGAACTGATTACTGTTTTGAGTACTTGACCTACTGCTTTATAGTCCATCTTTAAGACGGTTATTCTTCTTGAAGATGGGTAGTGTCAGTCTTCTGATTTTGTTCTTCTTCTCCCATACTGAATTGCCTATTCTGGGTCTTTTGCCTCTTCCCAGTAACTTTATAATAACCCTGTTCTTATCCAGAAAATAACTTTTTGGGATTTTGATTAACCTTGCACTGAACATTTTAGATCAAGATGGGGAGAACTGAC
This sequence comes from Ovis canadensis, assembly GCF_042477335.2. Lineage (NCBI taxonomy): Eukaryota > Metazoa > Chordata > Mammalia > Artiodactyla > Bovidae > Ovis > Ovis canadensis. The sequence continues at coordinate 40,859,101 of NC_091260.1, forward strand.
AGCTTGGCAATATTGAGTTTTCTTATTCATGAATGCTGTTGAACCAGCCTTGTATAATTAGGATAAGTCCACTCTGGACTTTTTTGTGGTGTATACTTCTTTTTATATGTTGTTTAATTCAATTTGCTAAAGTGTTTTTGAGGATTTTTGCAACTTTGTTCTTGAGAGATGTTGTTCTGTAGTCTTCTTGTAATGTCTTTTTCTGGTTATGATATTAGAGTAACTCTGGCCTCATGGAATAAGTTAGGAAGTATTCTCTCTGCTTCTATCTTCTGGAAAAGATTGTAGAGAAATGATATAATTTCTTCTTTAAATGTTTGGTAAAATTCACCAGTGAACCTATTTGGGCTTGGTTTTCACAGTTTTGGAAGGTTATTTGCTATTGATTCAATTTCTTTAATAAATATAGGCCTATGCTGATTATATGTTTATTCTTGAAGGAGTTTTGGCAGATTTTATCTTTCAAGGATTTGGACCATTTCATCTAGGCTATCAGATTTACAGGTATAGAGTTAGTTGTCCACTGTATTCCTTTATTATTTTTTAATATGTATGAGATCTATAGTGATGTCCCCTCTTTCATTTTTGATGCTAGTAATTTTTGTCTTCTTTCTTCTTAGTTAGCTTGGAGAAAAGCTTATCAATTTAATTGATCTTTTCAAAGAATGAGCTTTTGGTTTTATTGATTTTCTCTATTTGTTTCCTGTTTTCAATTTCATTGATTTCTATTCTGACTTTTGTGATTTATTTTCTCTACACACTTTAGATTTAATTTGCCTTTTTCTAGGTTCCTAAAGTAGAACTTAGATTATTGATTTTAGGTTTCTCTCTCTTCATTATCAAGGGCTTCCTTTGTGGCTTCCCTTATCAAGTGCTTCCTATATCAAAGTTTTCCCTTGTGGCTCAGCTGCTGCAGGAAACCTGGGTTAGATCCCTGGGTTGGAAAGATCCCCTGGAGAAGGGAAAGGCTACCCACTCCGGTTTTCTTGCCTGGAGAATTTAATGGACAGAGGAGCCTGGCGGGCTCCAGTTCATAGTGTCACAAAGAGTCACACACAGCTGAGCATACCCATAGACAGGCATCCCTTGTATCATGGCGTCGTTTATTCTACCTGTATGGAAGGACACATAAGCCTACAGAATATATATTGGCTTCTCAGATTTTGCCAGTGGTAAAGAACCTGCTTGCCAGTGCGGGAGACTCAAGAGATGCAGGTTTGATCCCTGGGTTGGGAAGATCCCCTAGAGAAGGGCAAGTCAAGCCACTCCAGTATTCTTGCCTGGAGAATCGCAGGGACAGAGGAGCCTGGTGGGCTACAGTCCATAGTGTCACAAAGAGTCAGACACGAGTGAATTAACTTAGCATGCTAGCATGCATACAAGCACAGAGTATGTATATATATATATATATATATATATATATATATATATATACTCTTACTCATGCTATTATTTGAACCAGTTGCTCTAGATCAATAAGAAGCAAAATGAAACTTTTTGTTTTACTTTTTCTTTTTCCTTCCCTGATGCCTTCCTTTTGGTTGACCTGAGTTTGTGATTTATATTATTTTCCTTCTATCTTCGGAACTTCTCTTAAGATTTCTTACAAGACAGATCTACGGGAAGCAAATCTTTATTTCTCTTTCATTTATGAACAATAATTTCAGAGTTTAGCATCCTAGTTTGGTGAATTTTCACTCTCAACACTTTAAATATTTCGCTCCACTGTCTTCTTGCCTGCATGGTTTCTGAGGTTTTTGTTTCTCTGTCTTCTTTAAAGATCTTTTCATTTATTATTTATTTTGTGAAGCTTGACTATGATATGCTTAGATATAGGTTCTTAAGGGACTTGTTTCCTACTTGGTGTTCTGTGAACTTCCTAAATCTATGATTTGGTGTCTGACATTAATTTGAGGAAATTCTCAGTCATCATTGCTTCAAATGGCACTTCTGTTCCTTTTCTTTCCGGTATTCCTATTGCATTTTCATGTGGTTGTCCCTCAATTCCTGGATATTATGTCATTTGTTTCAGACTTTTTTTTTCCTCTTTGATTTTCACTTGTTTCTATTGTCATATATTGAAGCTCAGAGATTCTTCCCTCAGCTATATCTAGTCTTCTAATGAACCCATCAAAGGCATTCTTCATTTCTGATACTGCATTTTTGATTTCTAGCATTTCTTGTTGATTCTTTATTAGAATTTCCATGTTTACTTTCATTATCCATCTGTTCTTGCCTGTTGTCTACTTTTCCCATTAATGCCCTTCACTTATTAATCTAGCTTAAAAAATTCTTAGTATGATAATTGTAGCATTCCTGTCAAATCTGATTCTGATGTTTGCTTACTCTCTTCAAATTGTGTTACTGCATTTTGTTGGGTTTTGTAATTTTTTGTTGAAAGGTGGACATGTGCTGGGTAAAAGGCACTGCAGTAAATATGTCATTAGTAATGTGATGGTGAGGTGTAGGGAGAGAGAAGTATTCTATAGTCACAGGACTGGGTCTTTGTCGTTTAGTGAGCCTGTGCCCCTGGACTGTGAACTTCACCAGTGCCTTGCAGCCCCTCCACACTGCCCTGCCTTAGATGGGAGAGAACTGCTAGAGAGGGCTGGAGTAGGGCAAGTCCCTTGTCCCACATGAAAAGCTTGAAAGATCTGGAATTGGGTATTTCCCTTCCTCCAGTTAGGTTAGGCACTGAAACCCCAATAGTTAACAGTTTGCTAAAACAGTTTCTCCTGAGGGCAGGCCTCCTTAAGATGAACAGAATGCTATCTTGTCGTTCAGAATGCTATCTTGTCTTTTCCCCTCCACTAGCTGGAAGCACAATATTTTTCTCAGATGTTCAGTGACTGAGTTTAGCTTTTGCATTTCTGCCCAGTGACCGTTAATCTCAGTGTCCTCCTGTCTGTTTCTCCAGTTTTGGGGCAGGGAGCAGCAGTTTGTCCTATGACTTCAGTTCTCAGACAGGTCTGAAACTCTTTTTAAATATTTTCAGTTTGTTAAGCTGCTTTCTTATTGTTAGAATGTAGTGACTTCTAACCCATTACATGCCAGACCAGAAAGTCTGTGCATTCTTTTCAAAGGAATAAAATACAAGCTAACATTGAATTGTTTGTTTTTCCTTTACATTGAACAGTATTTTTCTAAGAGAGCAGGTGACATAAAGCTGTATATCTGAATAAAATTATAACAATGAAAAATCTGGGCCATAAAACATAGCATAATATAATCATGTTGCTACTTGGAAAGATTAATCACTAATCACAGTGTAATTTTTAATTAAAAAGAAGGTGGGAACTAGATGAAAAAAATTAAGGATGTTCAGTAAGCTAGTGATCAAAGCTCAGCATTAAATTAAAATGTTTTCTATGAAAATTTGAATCTCCTTATGCAGATTATCCCACTGAATTATTTCACCATCTGCAGAATTCATGCCTTTTTGTTTGACTCATTTATTACAAGTAGCTTATCCGCAATAGCACCCACTATTAACATAAATAAGAGAGTCTTAGATGATGACGAGAAGAGACAATTAGAAAGTCATAATCTGTTAGAAAAATTAAAGAAACCAGCAATATATTTTCATCCATGTATTAAAGTATCAATGAGACTCTGCCCTTAAAAAAATCCAGTTGTATTCCAAAAAGAAAAGCAATTATATCATAGAGACTGTTCAAAATTAAAGATGCTCTTTGTTGATTTAGTTATAATTTTAATGTAGCATGTGCATAAAGATAGAAGCCTGTTTAATGAATTTTCTGTACTGTGGTCAAATATACTGTTACTGACAAAATTTTGAAAATCACATTTTTGTTTAAAACATATTACAATTATGCATTTAAAGATTTCATATCCACAACTATGATGCCTGTATTATGCATCAGCAGACACAGTAGTCTTCAGCTTTTATTAAATGATAGTGAGTTATTCAGAGAAGATATCAAGCTTTCATAAATGGAATATCCACTGTTGATCTCTGTGATCTATGTTTCTTTAGTTTGAGTAGGTAATATGTGTACTTAGAGGCATTAGGAAATTTTTATCTATGTATCTCTTAATCTTAGCCACCTTTTATTTACCCAGATGGCTATCTAACATCTATATTTGCACGTGTATTTGAGATATTAGAAGTGAAAGTTTCTCTTGAGAGTCCAAGTTTTCTTCAACCAAGAGTGAATCTGGAAGTTCACATTTTAATTAAATTACTTTGAGTCATGTCCCACTCTTTGCGACCCTATGGACTATGGACAGCCAGACTCCTCTGTCCATGGGATTCTCCAGGTAAGAATACTGGAGTTGGCAGCCATGCCTTCCTCTAGACATCTTCCCAATCCAGGGTTCAAACCTGCATCTGTTATATCTACCTGCATTGACAGATGGATTCTTTACCACTAGCACCACCTGGGAAGTCCCGAAAGCCTCAGTTCAGTTCAGTTCAGTCAGTCAGTCGTTTCTGACTCTTTGCAACCCAATGGATTGTAGCATGCCAGGTCTCTCTGTCCATCACCAACTCCCAGAGTTTACTGAAACTCATCTTCATTGAGTTGGTGATGCAATCCAACCATTTCATTCTCTGTCGTCCCCTTCTCCTCCTATCTTTACTCTTTCCCAGCATCAGGGTCTTTTCAAATTAGTCAGTTCTTCACATCCAGTGGCCAAAGTATTGGAGTTTCAGCTTCAGCATCAGTCTTTCCAATGAATATTCAGGACCGATTTCCTTTAGGATGGACTGGTTGGACCTCCTTGAAGTCCAAGGGACACTCAAGAGTCTTCTCCAACCCCACAGTTCAAAAGCATCAGTTCTTTGGTGCTCAGCTTTCTTTATGGTCCAACTTTCACATCCATACATGACCACTGGAAAAACTATAGCCTTGACTAGACGGACCTTTACTGTCAAAGTAATGTCTCTGCTTTTTAATATGCTGTCTAGGTTGGTGATAACTTTCCCTCCAAGGAACAAGCATCTTTCTTTTCATGGCTGCAGTCACCATCTGCAGTGATTTTGGAGCCCCCCAAAATAGAGTCTGACACTGTTTCCACTGTTTCCCCATCTCTTTGCTATAAAGTGATGGAGCCAGATGCCATGAACTTAGTTTTCTGAAGGTTAAGTTTTAAGCCAACTTTTCATTCTCCTCCTTCACTTTCATCAAGAAGTTTTTAGTTCTTCTTTGCTTTTGCCATAAGGGTGGTGTCATCTGCATATCTGAGGTGATTGATATTTCTCCCAGTAATCTTGACTGCAGTTTGTGCTTCATCCAGCCCAGCGTTTTTCATGATGTAATCTGCATATAAGTTAAATAAGCAGGGTGATAATATACAGCCTTGATGTACTGCTTTCCTTATTTGGAACCAGTCTGTTGTTCCATGTCCAGTTCTAACTGTTGCTTCCTGACCTGCATACAGATTTCTCAACAGGTAGGTCAGATGGTCAGATATTTCCATCTCTTTAAGAATTTTCCATAGTTTGTTGTGCTCCACACAGTCAAAGGCTTTGGCATAGTCAATAAAGCAGTAGTTATTTTTCTGGAACTCTCTTGCTTTTTCAATGATCCAACTAATGTTGGCAATTTGATCTCTGGTTCCTCTGCCTTTTCTAAATTCAGCTTCTACATCTGGAAGTTCATGGTTCATGAACTGTTGAAGCCAGGCTTGGAGAGTTTTGAGCATTTCTTTACTAGTGTGTAAGATGAGTTCAATTGTACGGTAGTTTGAGCTTTCTTTGGCATTGCCTTTCTTAGGAATTGGAATGAAAACTGACCTTTTCCAGTCCTGTGGCCACCCCAAAGCCTACAGCACTGATATTCCCATGTGGTCTCCCATCCAAGTACTAGACAGGCCAGACCCTGCTTAGCTTCCAACATTAGACGAAATCAGGTGTATTCAGAATGGTAACTACCTTTAGTGAAGTGAAAATTTGGATATATCCTGGGAAAAAGCCCAAAGGAACAACCAAAATTCCACATAAAGCCATAGAAAACTAGAGAGCAGGAAAAAAGACTAACACATGTAGAAATTTTGAAGAAAAAAATTGGAGTGCGTTAATAATAGTCCTCCAGGATCCTCTGTCCATGAGATTATTCCAAGCAAGAATACTGGAGTGAGTTGCCATTTTCTACTCCAGGAGATCTTCCTGACCCAGGGATCAAACCCACATCCTCTGTGTCTTCTGCTTTTCTTTCATATGCTGCCTTTGGTTTGATCCCTATTTATGGCTGCTATCTCTTCTAGATTAACAGGAAAGATAATGGACTATGGTTTCCAAAAGGAAAAAAAAAAAAAAAAGAATTTTAAAATAGCTACTGTTGCAGATATTGCAAGAAAGGAAGCTAAATTATTAGAAAATGTAAAAGTCACTTTTTAATGGAAGGCCCAGAGACCACCTTAGAGAGATCAAGTTATGTGCTTTGGGAAGCTTTTCTATGACCCTCTGCTACATGAATGAATACAAGACTTCTGGGGGAAATCTAAATTTGCAGTAGCTCTGTTAGACCCCCATCATCAAAAGTGGGGAGAATAGGAAGCTTCTGTGAGGCTTATGTCTGCTGTTACATATTTTGTCCATAATGTATTTCATGATAGTAACAAACAGAAATGACTGCACATAAGGAAGGCTTATAGAACAGTCACTAAAGGCAGACATAAAATCTTGTGCTGCTCACTTCAATGCAGAAGAGCTCATCATATCAGAAGAATGGGAAACATTGCATTATGAGACAGGGGAAACCATGGGTGGGGAAACTATGCAGTACAAGTTCTTGGAGCCTCTTAACATTTCCAAAGTTCAAATTAAATAGGTATCAAATTTTTTAAATTGAATTTTTAAAAAAATAGAATTTAAAATGAAGCCGTTATCCCCTCTGCCTGTGAACATTGCCAAGTAGGCATTTTAAAGTTTCCCTCCCAACAGCCCTCCTGTTTAAGTCAGAGTCTCCCAAAGAGCAAGAAAAGCTGCCGAACTCTTCATTCAAGGCTTGAGTTTTGAAACAACTGAGGAGAGTCTGAGGAGCCATTCTGACCTCCTGGACTGCTGGTAATGAGAGATGTAAATGCCAAGCACTCTAAATCTTTTGGGTTTGTCATATAAACCTTTGTGGAGGAGGTGCGTGCAGCCACGAATTCAGGGCCACACATGGTGGGTGGAAAAGTTATGAAACCAACGGGCACTGTGCCAAGAGAAGATTCTCAAAGATATGGAGCCCACTTAACTGTGATTAGATTTTAACTGTGAAAAAGTTTTGTTGATACAGTAAAAATGCTAAAGAACGTCACCTGAGAGAGCATTATATTTTAACTGAAGTATAGTTGATTTACAATGTTGTGTTAGTTTTAGGTATGCAGCAGTTATTCAGTTGTATACATATATATGTAATATAATATGTATATATATAACTGAATCTGAATATATATTATATAATATATATATTATTGTTTTCCAGATTCTTTGTCCTTATAGGTTATTACAAAATATTGAGTATAAATCCCTGTGCCATATAGTTTTTGGTTATTTATTTCATAATCGGGGGTAAAGAATCCTCCTGCAGTGCTGGAGACCTGGGTTTGATTCCTGGATTGGGAAGATCCCCTGGAGAAGGAAAAGGCTACCCACTCCAGTATTCTGGCCTGGAGAATTCCATGGACTATATAATCCATGGGGTCGCAGGAAACTGGACACGACTGAGCGACTTTCATATTTCATGTATAGTAGTGTATATATGTTTAACCCAAACTCCTAATTTATCCCCCTTCTTCCCCTCTGGTAACCATAAGGTTGTTTTCTATTTGTCTGTTTCTGTTTTGAAAATAAATTCACATTGTCTTTGTCTTTTAGATTCCACATATAAACAATATATGATATTTGTCTTTCTCTATCTGACTTACTTCACTTAGTATAATAACCACTTGATCCGTCCATGTTGTAAATGGCAGTATTTCATTCTTTTTTATGGCTGATTAATATTCCATTGTGTATATACGCCACATCTTCTTTATTTATCTGTCAATGGACATTTAGTTTGCTTCCATGTCTTGCCTGTTGTAAATAGTGCCACAATAAATGTTAGGGTGCATGTACTTTTTCGAATTAGAGTTCTCTCCAGATGTATCCCTAGTAATGGGATTGCAAGGTCATATGATAGTTCTGGGGGTTCCCCAGTGGCTCAGCAGTAAAGAATCTGTCTGCAATGCAGGAGACACAGGAGATGAGGGTTCAGTTCCTGGGTCTGGAAGATCCCCTAGAGGAAGGCATAGCAACCCACTCCAGTATTCTTGCCTGGAGAATCCCATGGACAAAGGAGCCTGGTAGGATACAGTCCATAGGGTCGCAGAGTCGGACACAACAGAAGCAACTGAGCATGCATGTGGTAGTTCTAGCTTTAGTCTTTTAAGGAACTTTCATGCTGTTCTCCATGGTGGCTACACTGATTTACATTCTCACCAATGGTGCAGAAAGATTCGTTTTTCTCCATACCCTCTCCAGTACTTATTATTTGTAAACTTTTTTTGATGATGACCTTTCTGATTTATGTGAACTGATACTTCCTTGGAGTTTTGATTTGCATGTCTCCAGTAATTAGCTATGGCACCCCACTCCAGTACTCTTGCCTGGAATATCCCATGGACGGAGGAGCATGGTAGGCTGCAGTCCATGGGGTCGCTAAGAGTCAGACACAACTGAGCGACTTCACTTTCACTTTTCACTTTCATGCATTGGAGAAGGAAATGGCAACCCACTCCAGTGTTCTTGCCTGGAGAATCCCAGGGATGGGGGAGCCTGGTGGGCTGCCATCTATAGGGTCACACAGAGTTGGACACGACTGAAGTGACTTAGCAGCAGCAATAATTAGCTATGTTGAGTGTTGTTTTCATGTGCCTGTTGGCCATCTGTATGCTTTGGAGAAATGTCTATTTAGATGTTGTGCCCATTTTTCTTTTTTTTTTTTTTTAATGTTAAGCTGTTTGTGTATTTTGGAAGTTAATTTCTTGTTATTCCCACCATTTGCAAATATTTTCTTCTAGTTCATAGATTATCTTATTTTGGTTTTGGTTTCTTTGCTATGCAAAAGATTTTAGTAGTGGGAAAAAAAAATCAACAGATGAGATTCTTTTGAACAGTATGAGAAAATTGAAGTGATCAAAATTTTGGTTGAGACAGTGGCAAGAAGAGAGGCTAGATTTTTTACCCTCTGAGCCACCCGGGAAGCCCACTGCCATACCATGAATGGCCATAGCTGAAGTAAGAAAAGACCTAAGCAAGAGACAACTAGTGCTTCATCCAGGCAAAGAGGTTGAAATGTTTCTGGAAACTTTGGTGGTGATCACAGAGGTGATTTTGGTGAGAATGACAACTTTAGTCATGGAGGACACTTTGCAGAGGTGGCTTTGGTGACAGATATGGTGGCAGACCTATTTAAAATTCTAAAAGGTGGTGCTATCAAAATACTGCACTCAATATGTCAGCAAATTTGGAAAACCCGTCAGTGGCCACAGGACTGAAAAAGGTCAATCTTCATCCCAGTTCCCAAGAAGGGCAATACTAAAGAATGTTCAAACCACTGTATGATTGCACTCATCTCCTGTGCCAGTAAGGTTATGCTCAAAATCCCACACGCTAAGCTTCAACATTATGTGAACTGAGAACTTCTAAATGTCTAAGCTAGGTTTAGAAAAGGCAGAGGAACCAGAGATGAAATTGCCAACATTCGCTGGATCATAGAGAAAGCAAGGGAATTCCAGAAAAATATTTACCTCTGTTTTATTGACTACAATTGAGCCTTTGACTATGTTCACTTCAGTTCAGTTCATTTGCTGAACTTGAGCTACTAGGAGTAGTTTGAACATTCTTTGGCATTGACTTTATTTGGGATGGAATGAAAATGAACAGTTTTCCAGTCCTATGTCCACTGCTGAGTTTTCCAAATTTGCTGGCATATTGAGTGCAGCACTTTAACAGTGTCATCTTTTAGGGCTTGAAATAGCTCAACTGGAATTCCATCACCTCCACTAGATGTTGGTGGATCATAACAAACTGCGGAAACCTCTTAAAAGAAATGGGAATACCAGACCATCTTACCTGTCTTCTGAGAAACCTATATGCCGGTCAAGAAGCAACGGTTAGAACCCTATATGAAACAATTGACTGGTTCAGGATTGAGGAAGGAGTACGACAAGACTGTTTATTGTCACCATGTTTATATAACTTATACACAGAGCATATCATGAAAAATGTTGGGCTGGATGAGTTATAAGCTGGAATCAAGATTGCCAGGAGAAACATCAATAACCTCAGATGTGGGGATGCTGCTGCTGCTGCTGCTAAGTCGCTTCAGTCGTGTCTGACTTCTGTGTAACCCCATAGATGGCAGCCCACCAGTCTCCTCTGTCCTTGGGATTCTCCAGGCAAGAATACTGGAGTGGGTTGCCATTTCCTTCTCCAATGCATGGAAGCATGCTAAGTTGCTTCAGTCGTGTCTAACTCTGTGTGACCCCATGGACAGCAGCCCACCAGGCTACTCTGTCCACAGGATTCTCCAGGCAAGAATACTGGAGTGGATTGCCATTTCCTTCTCCAGTGCATGGAAGCATGTTAAGTTGCTTCAGTCATGTCTAACTCTGTGTGACCCCATGGACAGCAGCCCACCAGGCTGCTCTGTCCACAGGATTCTCCAGGCAAGAATACTGGAGTGGGTTTGCATTTCCTTCTTCAGTATGGGAATGATACTACTCTAATGGCAGAAAGGAAAGAGGGACTAAAGAACCTCTTGATTAGGAGGAGAGTGAAAAAGCTTTCTAAAAACTAAATAATAATAATAAAAACTAAGATCATGGCATCTGGCCCCATCACTTCATGGCAATAGAAGGGGGAAAGATGGAAACGGTGACAGATTTCCTTTTCTTGGGCTCAAAAATCACTGCAGATGGTGACTGCAGCCTTGGAATTAGAAGATGATTGCTTCTTAGGAGGAAAGCTTTGACAAACCTAGACAGTGTATCTTTGTTTAGACATCACTTTGCTGACACAGGTCTGTATTGTCAAGACTGTGGTCTTTCCAGTAGTCATGTATGGTTGTGAGAACTGGGCCATAAAGAAGGCAGAGCACTGAAGAATTGATGCTTTTGAACTGTGGTGCTGGGGAAGACTCTTGAGAGTCCCTTGGACTGAAAGGAGATCAAAGCAGCCAATCTTTAAGGAAATCAAGCCTGAATACTCTTGGACTGATGCTGAAGCTGAATCTTCACTACTTTGGCCACGTGATGCAAAGAGCCAACTCATTGGAAAAGACCCTGATACTGAGAGAGATTGAAGGCAGAAGTAGAAGAGGGCAACAGAGTGTGTGATTGTTGGATGGCATCACTGATGCAATGAACATGAACTTGGATAAACTCCGGGAGATGGTAAGGCACAGAGAAGCCTGGTGTGCTGCAGTCCATGGGGTCAGGAAGAGTTGGACACGACTTGATGGCCAAACAGCAACAGCATGATGGCAGAAGGGATGGCTGTAATGAACTTAGTAATGGTGGAAGCAGTTTTGGAGATAGTAGAAGCTACAAAGCTTTTGGCCAGCACAATAATCAGTCTTAATTTTGGACCCATGAAAGGAGGAAACTTTGGAGGCAAAAGTTCTGGCCTTTGTGGTGATAGAGGCCAGTACTTTGCCAGACCATGAAACCAAGACGGCTGTGGCAGTTTCAGCAGCAGCAGTAGCTATCCCAATTAAATCCTTGGCAGAAGGATTTAATTACTGCCAAGGAACAAAACTTAGTAGGGAGAGAAGAGTCAGAGAAGTGGCAGAGGGGTTATAGGTGTCAACAGATTTGTGAACTCAGCCAAGTACAATGGAGGCAAGGCCAAGCTGCTATGAGAAGACGTGTTCTATATGACACTCATGTGGGTGAAAAAACTCGAGGATTTTATCTGTGACTGATAACGCAACAGGTTATTTTGGTTTCTGTTCTGTGGAGAGAATAAAGCATTCCAACAAAAGTTTTTAATGTAGCTTTTTTTTTTTTTTTTTGCACTCGCCCTGTTGATTGCCAAATGTGGTAATCTGATCATGACACTGAATAAATGTGTCTTAATATTATACAATTAGTTTTTAATTCCAAATGCTTAATGGTTAATCCCAAATTCATGTTCCTTTGATTCCTGAACTCTCCAGGAGAATGTTGAATAAGGGCATGTGTCTGCTGACCAGAGGCTAGAAAATTTAGATCATCAGGATGGTCTGGTCCGCAGTTGATATATGGCCGTATCAGACAGCACCACACACAGAAAACGGTGTGTAAGCAGACTGTGTCAGCGTTCCTAGTCTTGGATTGCAAAGGATTATAAGCCTAACACAGAGTAAATAGTTTTGTTTACATTTAGGGAAGGCTGGACAATGGCTGCAGACAATATGGTCAAAGAGCTAAAGTAACCACTCAGTGCAAAACCAGAGGGTTCTAAATGTTGAATAAAATGGGGATTTGGGATCTGTATATCTGAACTCATCCAGAAATCAAGAACCACATTGTGTTTGTCCGCACACTGCTAATGCATGCATTCATACTTGCTAACATAAACAGAATTAACTCACACAAAAATTCACTTTCATTTTTAAAAATATTTATTTATTTGGCTGTGCCAAGTCTTAATTGCTGGCATGTGAACTGTTAGTTGCAGCATGTGGGATCTAGTTCCTTGACTGGGGGTTGAACCTAGGCTCCCTGCTTGGGAGCGTGAAATCTTTTCCACTGGACCAGCAGGGGAGTCCCCTGCACCTTTGATTTTAAAGTAAACTCTACAAAAGTATGTTGTTGTTGTTATCTAGCCTCTAAGTTGTATCTGACTCTTTTGGACCCCAATGACTATAGCCCACCAGGCTCCTCTGGCCATGGGATTTTCCAGGCAGGAATATTGGAGTAGCTTGCCATTCCCTTCTCCAAGGGATCTTTCCAACCCAGGGATCAAATCTGGGTCTCCTGCTCTGAGGATGGATTCTTTACCATCTGAGTCACGTGGGAAGCCCCAATATGTGTATGATTAGATAGTGTTATTTGCTCATGTCCCACTCTTTTCCTCAACCATAGAATTCTCCAGGCAAGAATACTGGATTGGGTAGCCATTCCCTTCTCCTCTCCAGGGCATCTTCCCAACCCAGGAATCGAACCTGTGCTGTCTCCTGCATTTCAGATGCATTTGTTACCTTCTGAGTCAACAGGGAAACCCTAACAAATGTATAAACACATGCTATTTTCAAGAATAGTGCATAGGAAAACTGACTTTTTCCCTTCTCTGCTGTAGACTGTAAAACATTAATATTTAAATAGTGGCTATTTCAACTATAATAATGAGATGGTATTGTTTTGTTCTCTAATTTTCCAGACCTATCAAATGGCAATTTTATTGATATTTTTTGAACATCCTAAATTCCTTAAGAACCAATTGGAAGGACAATACTTGAGTTTGGGTGAGGCAGTCTCTAATTTTCAGAATTCAGTGATCCAAACAGTTTTTGGGAATGTTGATTTATTAGCTTAAAACCTCAGAGATACATGTCTATGCGAACATGATTTTGAAGAGTATTAAATTTAACAAAACTTTCCAGTGAATTTCACCATATGAGAAATTACATGTTAACCTGTATGTTAAACATAATACTTGAGAATAATAATCTTTCTGTAAACAGTACATTAAATCTCTCACATCAGAAATTGCTGTTATGAACTCTAAGGTGTATTTGCTCCTTTTGGCAACTGATGCACTGGAATAAATTACATAGTTATTTTATAATGTAAATTTACTATGCAAATTACTGTGTAATTTTCTATGTAACTAAAAGAGTTAATAGTCTTCCTAGTAAGCTGATTATAAGCACTTCAAATATGTTTATTCTTCTGTATACATTGATTAAAAGTGTGTGCCAGTTTTCTAAAAACATAGATTCTTATAATGATGATTTTTTTTAATTTGTAAGAAAATAAGTTTCTTGAGCAGATCATTCATTGGACAAGCAAATGCTGGAAGAAAACAAAAAATTTACATGGGAAAACAAAAAAATTATAAATGAATTCCTGGAAATGCCTTAATAATCTGACTGAAGCAACATAGGAAATACATTTTAGTTTCCCAATTGGAACTGGATTTTATGTTCCTTATCAAAGTAAACTTTAAAAGATTAAACCAAATAAATATTTTTAGTGCTTCTATTTACTGAAAGGTTTTTGCTGTACAGAATGACAACATTGGATATTAAAGTGGACACAGACACTTCCTACCCCTAGTTATATTCCAAAATCCCATTATCTTCTAGTGCTGTTACTAATACATAGACTGACCAGTTTTCCTACAGATACTAAGGATAGTTTTGAAAGGTAACTTGAGGGAGAAAGGACTGTGAGCTCCTTGAGTTTTGTGATCCTTTTCTTATTTTTCTCTTCATGTCTAAAATGCTTAGCTATTAGCAATTATAGGATCTTCCCTGTAGCTCAGACAGTAAAGAATCTGCTTGCAATGCAGGAGACCTGGGTTCAGTTCCAGCGTCAGAAAGATCCTCTGGAGAAGGGAATGGCAATCCACTCCAGTATTCTTGTCTGGAGAATCCCATGGGCAGAGAAGCCTGGCGGACTACAGTCCTTGCGATCGCAAAGAGTTGGACACGACTGAGCGAGTAACACTACTACTATTAGCAATTACATTTTATTCACTTCTCAACAAATATTTGTTGTGTGTGTATGAAGAACCACAGAAACTCTTTTAGGTACTGGGAACCAGCCAATGAAGAAAGCAAACAAAAATCCCTACATGCATCACAGATTTTTATATTCTAATATTAAGTATTATATTGTTCACTATCTTTTGAATAAAAGTTTATGGAATGAATGACGAAGGAGCAGCCATGGGAAAACTAGAGAAAAGCATTTTGAAATTTTATAATTATGACCATTTTTCCATTGTCCCGATAAGGAAATTATGGAGTGACAATAGAGCATACAAGTTACTTTCACTGAATAACATTTTGAAGAATGTAACTTCCTAAGCATCTACCTTTAGGTTAAAAGCCATGCTTCAAAAGCTGTCTCACATATGAAAAATCACTTAATCATATTTTAATGTCGTATTTCTTTCTTTGGAAAATATTTAAGTGAAATCAGAATGTGTATCTGTTGCTCCTGGATTAGGAGCTGATATTGTCTAAAAGAAAATTCCTATTTTTTTGGGGGGGGAACATCTTAGAATAGTGCAAGGGCAGGTAAAGGAGCATACAGCTTGTCTGCTGGCGCCAGGTCGTGGTCTCAAGATTAAAGGTCTTAAATCTTTCATTCATGGTGTTACAAACTGACTGTTATGATCCATTCACTATTCTGCTCTGCTGCCGCTGCTTAGTTGCTTCAGTCATGTCCAGCTCTGTGTGACCCTATGGACCACAGCCTGCCAGACTCATCTGTCCATGGGATTCTCTAGGCAAGGGTACCAGAGTGGGTTGCCATGCCCCCCTCCAGGGTATCTTCCTGACCCAGGGATTGAACTCACATCTCATGTTATCTCCTGCATTGCAGGCAGATTCTTTACCGCTGAGCCACCAGGAAAGCCCTATATCTACTCTAAGGAATTGCTACAGAGTAAAGGAATGAAGGCACTCTCAAAATTTCTCAAGATGAGAATTTTAAAAGACAGACAAGGTAATTTTGAGAAAATTAAAGATGGTTTGGATATAAAAATATGTTTTGTTCTGATTTTTTTTTCTAATGGGAGCATATTACAAATAATGCTCAGCACTATATTCCATCCTTCTCTTGACCTAGAAGCAAACACACACCAAAGGAAGGATTAGTCTGTGAATTTTAAAGAGATTTAAAGTCATTCTGTAATGGGAAAATTTGGCTCGTTATCCTAGCACATCAGCTATTTCCTTTGAAACTGGCTTTTATATTGCAAAAATACTTTTTAGCTTTCTTTAGTATAAATAAAATCTTTTTCTTTCTAAGAAATATCTTAATCACCAATCACTGTAAAATTTTGAATTATTATACACTTCCAGCTTTTTAGTTTGAGAAATACATGTATATACACATATATTATAAACATAATTTTTTAAAGAATCCTTTTTTCTATCAATCTCTTATATGAATCAATTGTATATTTTATATGTGCATGCATGCCAAGTTGCTTCAATCATGTCCAGCTCTTTGCTACCCCATGGACTGTAGCCCATCAGGCTCCTCTGTCCATGGTATTTTCCAGGCAAGAATACTGGAGTGGGTTGCCATGCCTTCCTCAGGGGAATCTTCCCAACCCAGGGATTGAGCCCATGTCTCAAGGGACTCTCAAGATTCTTCTCTAGCACCACAGTTTGATGCTTTCATTGTTAATACCAATAGAAGAATACAGATTCAAGAGAAGATATAAGGATAAACTTTAATAGAAAGGAAATGATATATGTAAATTCCAAATTGTTATGGAAAAGGAAAAATTATTTATAAGAAATTGAATTCTGTACCTGATGACATAGAATTAAGAATAAAAGGAAACAGCTAAACCACATAAAATATACACAGCAGAACTAATATAAAACTAATATAAAAAATGGCCCAAATGTCAGTTTTTACAATAAGTATTAATGGAGTAAACTCTAACATGAATTGCCAACATAAGATTGTATTAAGGAGTATTAATAGCTACGGGTCTTAAAAGACACCAAAAATTAGATGGCAGAGAAAAACTGAAATATAAAGATGAGCAAAAAGATATAAGGAGCAAAGAAATCTCTTTTTTTTTTTTATCATGGATGGCTATTGACAAATAAAGAAAATATTTAATTGAAAAGCAGTGCTCCATCTCTCTCATTCCTTGTCCTGGCAGATTGCACTCTCTATATCCAATTGGTCATGCCTTAAACATTGGAGTTGTCCTTGATTCTTCTTCCGTACTATTCACATGAAACTGATCATAAAGTTCCAAGGATTCTGCTTTCTAAACACCTCTAGAATTAGCCTACTTCTTTCCACCTCTGTTATCCCCATGTAATCCAGACCATTGCCATCTTTCATTCTGGATTATTAAATGGTTTGTAATTTATATCATTATGTATATTCTTGGTTAGTTTCCATCCACTTTCTTTTCTGTAACCTGGGAACTCTTTATGAAACTTAGATATTATATAATTGTGTTACTTCCAATCTTAATGCTTGTCAGGTATTTCACATTGTCATTTGGATAGAGTCTAATATCAAGCTCCTTTTCAAAATTTATAAGACTCAGACCTGACTCCTGTGTACATTTTGTAGTAGGGATTATAATCTCTTGTGATACACTGAGTTCTATGAGCTCAAATCTCTAGTATCTGAAATATCCTTAGAATTATATTCAATGTTAGAGGTCAATACTAGAAAGCTGTAGTGGGATGTCATCCAAGAGCGTGTAAAACATGAGCGTGTAAAAACTTCATCATGTTTACAGATGTGTCAAAACCCATTTTTCTTTACTCTGGTACTGTCATTCATCCCTAGGGATAGCAGAGTGCTTGGTAAATGTAGTGGACCATGAATAAATGTATAATGAATGAGTAAATGAATATAAGTGTTAAGGTTGAGAGCAGGAGGAGAAGGGGCCAACAGAGGATGAGATGGTTGAATGCCATCACCAACTCAGTGGATATGCATTTGAGCAAACTCCGGGAGATAGTTTAGGACAGGGAAACCTGGTGTGCTGCATTTCATGGGGTCACAAAGAGTTGGACAGGATTTAGCGACTAAACAGCAAACAACAGCAAGTGTTAAAGGCTTCATGGAAACCAGCACCTTTATGGAACTCATTACACTGAGCTTGAATACAGACAGACACCCTCCACAAAAATCACAGAATCAAAGTGCAGTATATAAATCAACGCTAGAAAAATATTAAATTGCTTCTATCCATTTTCTTAATTGTATATAATAGAATATAGTAGTAGGTTAGCATATCTATGAAATTGTGAAATCTAGTAATTATATAGGGGCTTCCCTGGTGGCCCAGTGGTAAAGAATCTGCCTGCTAATGCAGGAGACGTGAGTTTGATCCCTGGGCCAGGAAGATCACCCATTCCTGTATTCTTGCCTGGGAAATCCCATGGACAGAGCTGCTTGGCAGGCTACAGTCCATGGGGTCAAAAAGTCAGACATGACTTAGTGACTAAAACAACAACAAATTGACTATTGTATTAAAGAGTAATTCACTGAAGAAAATGCTCAGGTAAATTTTTGTGATCCTATCTGGCAAAATTCTACATCCTAACTTTGAGCCAGACATCCTGGAATGTGAAGTCAAGTGGGCCTTAGAAAGCATCACTATGAACAAAGCTAGTGGAGGTGATCGAATTCCAGTTGAGTTATTTCAAATCCTGAAAGATGATGCTGTGAAAGTGCTGCACTCAATATGGCCAGCCAATTTGGAAAACACAGCAGTGGCCACAGGACTGGAAAAGGTCAGTTTTCATTCCAATCCCAAAGAAAGGCAATGCCAAAAGAATGCTCAAACTACTGCACAATTGCACTCATCTCACATGCTAGTAAAGTAATGCTCAAAATTCTCCAAGCCAGGCTTTAGCAATACGTGAGCCATGAACTTCCAGATGTTCAAGCTGGTTTTAGAAAAGGCAGAGGAACCAGAGATCAAATTGCCAACATCTGCTGGATCATCAAAAAAGAAAGAGAGTTCCAGAAAAAATCTACTTCTGCTTTATTGACTCTGCCAAAGCCTTTGACTGTGGATCACAATAAATTGGAAAATTCTGAAAGAGATGGGAATACCAGACCACCTAACCTGCCTCTTGAGAAATCTGTGTGTAGGTCAGGAAGCAGCAGTTAGAACTGGACATGGAACAACAGACTGGTTCCAAATAGGAAAAGGAGTATATCAAGGCTGTATATTGTCACCCTGCTTATTTAACTTCTATGCAGAGTACATCATGAGAAACGCTGAGCTGGAAGAAGCACAAGCTGGAATCAAGATTGCCGGGAGAAATATCAGTAACCTCAGATATGCAGATGACACCACCCTTATGGCAGAAAGTGAAGAGGAACTAAAAAGCCTCTTGATGAAGTGAAAGAGGAGAGTGAAAAAGTTGGCTTAAAGCTCAACTTTCAGAAAATGAAGATCATGGCATCTGGTCCTATCACTTCATGGGAAATAGAAGGGGAAACAGTGGAAACAGTGTCAGACTTTATTTTGGGGGCTCCAAAATCACTGCAGATGGTAATTGCAGCCATGAAATTAAAAGACGCTTACTCCTTGGAAGAAAAGTTATGACCAACCTAGATAACATATTCAAAAGCAGAGACATTACTTTGTCAACAAAGGTCCGTCTAGTCAAGGCTATGGTTTTTCCAGTAGTCATGTATGGATGTGAGTGTTGGACTGTGAAGAAAGCTGAGTGCCAAAGAATTGATGCTTTTGAACTGTGGTGTTGGAGAAGACTCTTGAGAGTCCCTTGGACTGCAAGGACATCCAACCAGTCCATTCTGAAGGAGATCAGCCCTGGGATTTCTTTGGAAGGAATGATGCTAAAGCTGAAACTCCAGTACTTTGGCCACCTCATGCGAAGAGTTGACTCATTGGAAAAGACTGTGATGCTGGGAGGGATTGGGGGCAGGAGAAGAAGGGGATAACAGAGGATGAGATGGCTGGATGGCATCACTGACTCAATGGACGTGAGTTTGAGTCACTCCAGGAGTTGGTGATGGACAGGGAGGCCTGGCATGCTGTGATTCATGGGGTCGCAAAGAGTCGGACACGACTGAGCGACTGAGCTGAACTGAACTTTGGGAAGTCTGCTTTTGAGTGAGAAGCTTTACAAAAAAGAGTTAGTGTAAAGAGGTACATAGGGTATGAATGTTCATATGTCAGAAAAGGCTGTAGATAGTATTGATAGATTTTCCCTTTATGATCATTTTTCAACTTGAAGTGGTTAATCAAATGTGATATAACAACTGTGGTGAATGGTTCCCATATGGCATGACCTTTGGGGATGTGCTGAATATTTTCTCTTTATCATTCCAAAACTATTCTCCACTGTATTCTATGCCCCAAAGGGTGAACTCTATAACCTTTATCAGTTTGGGTCCTTCTGACCCAAGATGAGGGCTAGAAAAAGAGAAATGTCAGGGAAACGTCATCTAGTTCCTTCCTTGCTTGTCCTCAATTTGTCAGTGACCTTATTCTTCTAGGGCTCCCCTGCTGGCTCAGCTGGTAAAGAATCCACCTGCCGTGTGGGAGACCTGAGTTTGATCCCTGGGTTGGGAAGATCTTCTGGAGAAGGGAAAGGCTACTCACTCCAATATTCTGGCCTGGAGAATTCCATATACTGTGTAGTCTCTGGTGTCACAAACAGTCAGACATGACTGAGTGACTTTCACTTTCATTTTATATTTCTATAGGGCACAGTTTCTGTTAGGCATCCCCTCCTATAGTATAACTACAGCTATAGCTTTTGCTCCCTCCACTTGCCCTTACAGACCTAAAGATGAGTAAGTCTCTCTGACTGCTACCTGTGAGTGCTCATTTCTTCTGGTTGGTTTTCCTGTAGAACTCAGACCTTTGCAAATAACTTCTTTACTAAAATTTCTGTGATAACCTCTTTTGAGTTTGTATTAAGGGTTCTTAACTTGAGAGAAATACCTCAAAATATCATAAAATAATTTGTATCTCTCTATTTATTGTCTCAGTGAATTCACTCTATAAGCGTTCGTAACCCAAAACCATTTTTGGTTCTAAGGACCAAGCTTAACATTTTCCACTGAGATTTGCTAGAGTAAAATTTTGCTGTTCATGTAAGTTGCTTATAAAAGGATTTAGCTTTAAGCCCTTTTGAATGTCTTTAGAGATTCCTTAGAGTTCTGAAAAAGATCCTTGGAGTATTTTCTTGGCTTTCCATTTGTTTGTATCAAAATAAGAATCAGAGAAATGACCCTTAATTACTCAGCCGTGAGGCAGTCAGGGCACATTTCAACATGTCTGTGATCAGGTGTAGAATCAGAAAAAATATCTTTGACATGCCCTCTCTGCCTCAACTGCCATAAAAACTTGATTTTCCCTTCTGTTTATCCAAGACTCAGGGGCGGCATTACTGAGAGAGAGTTCAAGAGCAATAATACCTTTAAACTTTTTCTAGGACAGTTAGAGATTCGGATTATCATTGGCGCATAGCAATGTATTGGCATTAGATGCTTAAAAGGAGTTAGAGGAAGAAAAGGCTATTGCCAGTTGTGTTGAGTATAGAATTCTTCATAAAATAGGAAATATTTGTGTTAAATCATTAAAGATGTAATTATATTATTATTAATAATATTGTTTTATTTATAAGATGAGAGGAATTATTGAAAGTGCAACTGTATGCAAGAGCATTGGAGTGAATAAATATAAATAAGTATAAGAAGCATGCAGGGGACAGACACTGACTAAAACAGTTGAAGTAGAAGCTCGTTTTTAAAGGATTAGTCAAAGATATTTGATAATATTGACTGAAATCAAATAGGTACAGGAATTGAATATTTTTGAATTAGAGTATGACAAGAATATTGGTCATTCTGCAGGACTTTACTCTGAAAGTATCGTGCAAAATGGAGTAAGGCAGCGGACTAGGGCTCTTGCCATCGTCTGTGTATGAGGTAATACAGGTCTGAATTGGTCTAGGTACAGTAAGAGCTTGAATGGGAAGAAAGCCTCAAATAAGAAACAGGTTATAAAAGAATTAATAAAATTCAGGCAGATACAGATGGTTTTAATTTCAACCCTCTTAATACTTTAGTTAAGCCATGTAGACTGTTCATTATTATGTTAATTTATTTTCAGTGTAGATGAGTTTTCTCTTTCTTAACTATGTTTTGTGAATGTAATATTCTGGAACCATTCCCAAATTCCATAAGCTATTAGCAAAACTCAACAAAAATGATTACATAATTTATTTTGCCTGAAATTTTTGTCTTCTTTAAGGAATGCTGTAAGCTAATTACATTGACAATGCAAATATTGATTGTTTAATTGTGTGAATAAAAGCTTCAGTTGCTATAGGGCTTGCAAAGGCATAAAAATTACATCACTAAACTCAAAAGGGTGATAATGACTTCACCTTCTTTTACCTCTATGATGTACATATACTACATTAGGCCTTACTGTTAAGAGCATAGCAAAAAAATAAATAAACAAACAAGCTTATATAATGGTCTTATATAAAGAAACCAAAATTCTTTCTCAAAGAAGTAGAAGGGATGCATATGTTTTGAGGGCAAGAAACCTATAGCTTTGACTTTATAAGTTCCCCAATTACACTGCAGTAATTATTTATAAATTTTTATAAAATAATAATTCACTTATAAACTAGATAAACTAACTCCTAGTAAAACCACATTATATTTGTCTATTTTAAATTTTAATTAGAGATACCTCTCCAAAGTCAGTGAAGAGCTGGTTGAAACTAGACTGAAACACAAAACCTCAATTTCAGACTTCTTATGATGCCCAATATTCTGGCTACAATGTTGAAAGTAAATAAAAAATTTAAAATAAATCAACCTATATGCTAGATTTCTTAAGGTCAGATCTTGTACCTGTGAATGCCCTCATTTTCCTAAGAACGCTTCATTTTATACTTGACAGAAGATCAGTTAGCCCCCAGAGAAAAACCGTTCATAGACATTAGGCTAAGGTCATTAACTCAAATTTCAAATTTCTCATCACCCATCATTACTCAAACCTCGGACAGTTCTGGCAAAGCTTGCTGAAACAACACAACAAACCACCAGGACCGTATTTAGTGCTTCCATATCCTGGCAAGTGCTTCCTCTTATGGATTTGGAAGACTTCCCAGATTGTGCTTTTTTTTTTTTTTGCACTCTAAAACATGAAGTCTGTATCGGACTGGATGACAGAGTGTATGCATAGCAGGCTGAATATGTATTCTCCTGTCTTTCCCTCACCTCTCTCCTCTCAATGCTTATGCATCATTTTGTTATATGATTACTACTGAGCATCTCATTTTTAAGTAAATGTGGAATTTTACGCAGTGGTTGATTCACTAATGCAAGGCTGCATAGTGGACCAGTGAGAAGCCATATTTTATTTTAAAAATGAATAGCTTTCTTTATCTTTTTTTCTGGGAAACATTTGCAGATAGTATCCTTGAAATGTAGTTTCTCTGTGATAATGAATCTACTCAATGGAAAGACCCTCTAATGACACCATGTGTCTGGAGAAGTAAGATATTTTTCAAATAATATGTTCCTGGATTATTTAAAGCAACTGTTTAAAGATTATTTTTATCTTTTAAAATTTCTGTTCCTAAGTTGTTTTATACCTTTTCTGTGTCCTGATGGGAATGTTAGTTTCTCAGTCATGTCTGAGAGACCCCATGGATTGTATCCCACCAGGCTTCTCTGTCCAGGGAGTTTTCCAGGCAAGAATACTGGGTTGCCATTCTCCAGGCAAGAGTGGGTTGCCATTCCTTTCTTCGGGCAATCTTCCTGATCCAGGTATTGAACCCAAGTCTCCTGCATTGCAGCAAATTTTTTATCATCTGAGTTACCAGGGGAGCCTGTCCTGACAGGAATAGTTCACCATTTCCCTTGTATCATTAAAAGAACAGCACCATGAAACAAACCTAAATAATTGTAGATACATTGTTAGGTTTATTTGTTTATTGAGCAGTGAGTCTATTTCAGTTGCTGTATATTCTAGGAGGGCTCAGGGATGTGCGTGTGTAAGGCATGGTATGAAGAATCTAACCTAGCACTCTAATTTGGGGGGAAAGTTAGAGTTTATTCAGCAGAAGATCTGCCCAGGTTATTGTAGGGTCCCCTTCACAAGACGGCTTCTCTGGTGGCTCAGTCTGTGAAAAATCCACCTGCAAAGTGGGAAACTGCCTGCAATGCAAGAGACCCAGTAATGGAATACATCATGGGGGAGTTCGGCAGGACCTGGTGGTATTCAAGAATCCCCAGGGGCAGTAAAGGCAAGGCTTTGGTCCCGAAGAGATTGTAGAAATTCAGGTAGTGAATCAATGGAGAATATGAGCTGGGTTGCCCAATCCGAATACCCTCCTAAAGTCTGGTTGGGAGTACAGTCAATTTAGGGGAGATGGGGAACCTAGATCCTATGGTTGGGGTAACAGGCTAACAGGCAAGCCCCTATAACCCATAGTTGGTGTGAGTTTACTGCTGTACCTTGTGTACATCAGATCTGGCTTAGCTATTGAGGTCTGTTAAACAAGAAATAGTTACAGGAAGCTAAAGAAAGTAAAGGCAGAAAAAAAAAAGTTGGAACAACAAAATTACCTACTGTATGATTTAATGGCTACTATACTAGGCTGGCATCAAAATAATAAAGATCTAATTTCCTTCATTTACAAATATTGTCGGGAAATCCAACTTCTAAACAAATCAACTGATCTGAAAGAGGTGAAACATACCAAATGGTAATCCAGTTTTACACATTGAAATATATATATGTATGTATATATATATATGTATATATATATTCACACGACAAATTTTGCAAACTGTTTAGAGCTTTTGCAGTATCTTTGTTCTTACCATTGCCACTTTCAACTTCAAAACCATATGGCTTTGTTAAAAGTCACATGGACTCTGTTCAGTGGACCTGGAAACATATCCTAGCTTTAACCTTCTACAAGTGTCTGGTTCGGTGAGAATTTCGAAAAAATTCCTGGGAAAGAATTTTGAGGTAGATTTGAAAGACTACCTTGAAAGGGATAGTGAATACATGAGATGAATGATCTAGTCAAAGGGAATATTATTTGTAAAGTTCAAGATAACGTGATCCTTTTGTGAGTAAGAAGAATATGACATTGGTTATATTGCATGAAGGGAGTCTTTAACTGTATCAGACTATAATAATTGTCAGTGAGTTTTAAATCAGTGATTATTTTCCAGATTCATTGGGAATATGGTCAAAAATGCAAGTTAAACATATGGTTTATATTTGGTTACATTTAGTAGTCATCAAGGTCAGATGCCATACTCTGTTCTTAGAAGAATATGTTCATAGAGCATTCTATAAGAGCATCTTAATAAAATTATCAATTCATATTTTAAATTCTGTGATGTATCTACACACAAAAATTAACTTGTTAGATTCAAATGACAATTCTAATTAGACCATACTGACAGCAATACAATAATTAAGATTTGATCAAAATGGCCAAAATTTGATTTTTTAAAATTGGCTTCATCATTCTGTCATTGAATCTTGATGCATTGAGTTATAATTTTACAGCTAGAAGGAAAAAATATTAATCTAGCCCTTGTATGTTAAGTAAGAGAAAGAAGACCCAGGGACATGAGCTTGCACAGTTTCTGTATATAGAAAACAACAGAATCAAGACTAGAATGAAGATTTTTAGCCTGGAGCTCTTTCTTCTCCATCAACCACTCCATTTCTCTTCTTTCTATCAAAAAACTCAATGCCCAGAAAATGCTATACCTGTTTGCTTAAATCGACTGCTGACATGGGTTGAAGGTCTTTTTCTTGTTGTCTTCTATCTCACTTTCCATCAGTGCTTGTATTTGATCATTATTTCTTTTGATCTTTCCCAAACATGGGCTACTAATCAAAGCAAGTTACCCTCAATGCCACTATCTGTAGAGTTGGGGGCTCTTATAAATGTTTTATAATCCCTGAGATTATCAGAGTGAGATAATTACATTGTAACAATCCTTATATGAAAATCAAAACAAGAGAAAAAAGTACTTTAAAACATTTTTTTAAATTTTAAAATACACATAACATAAAATTTCCATTTTAACTATTTAAGTGTATGATTCAGTGGCATTAATGACATTCGCAGTGTTGTACACCTTTCACTGCTGCTGCTGCTGCTGCTGCTAAGTTACTTCAGTCATGTCCGATTCTGTGTGACCCCACAGATGGCAGCCAACCAGGTTCCACCGTCCCTGGGATTCTCCAGGCAAGAACACTGGAGTGGGTTACCATACACCTATCATTACTATTTCTAAAATCCTTTCATCACACAAACAGAAATTCAGTACTTATTAATCAGTAATTTCCCATTTTCCCTTTTCCTCAGCCTTTCAGTTCAGTTCAGTTCAGTCGCTCAGTCGTGTCCGACTCTATGTGACCCCATGAATCGCAGCACGCCAGGCCTCCCTGTCCATCACCAACTCCTGAAGTTCCCTCAAACTCAGATCCATTGAGTCAGTGATGCCATCCAGCCATCTCATCCTCTGTCGTCCCCTTCTCCTTCTGCCCCTAATCCCTCCCAGCATCACAGTCTTTTCCAATGAGTTAACTCTTCACATGGGGTGGCCAAAGTACTAGAGTTTCAGCTTTAGCATCATTCCTTCCAAAGAAATCCCAGGGCTGATCTCCTTCAGAATGGACTGGTTGGATGTCCTTGCAGTCCAAGGGACTCTCCAGAGCCTTCTCCAACACTACAGTTCAAAAGCAACAATTCTTTGGCGCTCAGCCTTCTTCACAGTCCAACTCTCACATCCATACATGACCACAGGAAAAACCATAGCCTTGAGTAGATGGACCTTAGTCGGCAAAGTAATGTCTCTGCTTTTGAATATGCTATCTACGTTGGTCATAATTTTTCTTCCAAGGAGTAAGCGTCTTTTAATTTCATGGCTGCAATCACCATCTGCAGTGATTTTGGAGCCCAGAAAAATAAAGTCTGACACTGTTTCCACTGTTTCCCCATCTATTTCCCATGAAGTGATGGGACCAGATGCCATGATCTTTGTTTTCTGAATGTTGAGTTTAAGCCAACTTTTTCACTCTCCTCTTTCACTTTCATCAAGAGGCTTTTTAGTTCCTCTTCACTTTCTGCCATAAGGGTGGTGTCATCTGCATATCTGAAGTTATTGATATTTCTCCCAGCAATCTTGATTCCAGCTTGTGTTTCTTCCAGTCCAGTGTTTCTCATGATGTACTCTGCATATAAGTTAAATAAGCAGGGTGATAATATACAGCCTTGACATACTCCTTTTCCTATTTGGAACCAGTCTGTTGATCCATGTCCAGTTCTAACTGTTGCTTCCTGACCTGCATACAGATTTCTCAAGAGACAGGTCAGGTGGTCTGGTATTCCCATCTCCTCAGCCCTTAGTAACCTCTAATCTACTTGTTGTTTCTATTAATTTGTATATTCTATTCATTTCATATAAGCAGAATTATTTAATATGTGTGTGTCCTTTTGTGTTTGGTTTGTTTCATTTAGTATGTTTTTAAGATTCTTCCATGTTGTAGCATGTATCAGAACTTCATTCCTTTTTATGGATGAATAGTATATTCAAAAGCAGAGACATTACTTTGCCAACTAAGGTCCATCTACTCAAGGCTATGGTTTTTCCTGTGGTCAAGTATGGATGTGAGAGTTGGACTGTGAAGAAGGCTGAATGCTGAAGAATTAATGAGTTTGAACTGTGGTGTTGGAGAAGACTCTTGAGAGTCCCTTGGACTGCAAGGACATCCAACCAGTCCATTCTGAAGGAGATCAGCCCTGGGATTTCTTTGGAAGGAATGATGCTAAAGCTGAAACTCCAGTACTTTGGACACCTCATGCGAAGAGTTGACTCATTGAAAAAGACTTTGATGCTGAGAGGGATTGGGGGCAGGAGGAGAAGGGGACGACAGAGGATGAGATGGCTGGATGGCATTACTGACTCGATGGACGTGAGTCTGAGTGAACTCTGGGAGATGGTGATGGACAGGGAGGCCTGGTGTGCTGCAATTCATGGGGTCGCAAAGAGTCAGACACTACTGAGCGACTGAACTGAACTGAACTGAATGTTTCATTTTATCTATGCACTACAGTTTATCTGTTGACTTGTTGATGGACTCTTTTTTTAATCTTGTTATTTTATTTATTTTTTTAATAGGAGGCTATTACTTTACAGTATTGTGGTGGTTTTTGCCATACATTCACATGAATCAGCCATGGGTGATGGACTCTTAATAATTTTTTAAAGTAATAATGCCATTCTCTAATATTACATTTATCTAAAACCTATAAAAAGTTAAGAGTTATTTGGTGTAGTTTTGTATCTGAACTTTAGAAAAATTATTGTTAAAAATGAAGCCATTACCACTATCAAACAACATTAAAAACTGATCAATAATATACTATGGGAAATAACTTCACATTTTCCATTAGATGAGTCACAAGATCGGGCTACCACTAATTCAATAATATTATCTACATGTACATGTTAAAACATATGCTATTTAAATGAATTTTATGCTAGTTTAGAATTATAACCATATAAAGACCATATGTGGGCTTCCATTGTGGCTCAGACAGTAAAGAATCTGCCTGTAATGCAGGAGACCTGTGTTTGATCCCTGGGTCAGAAAGATCCCCGGAGAAGGGAATGGCTACCCACTCCAATATTTTTGCCTGGAGAACTCCATGGACAGAAGAACCTGGTGGGCTATAGTTCATAGGGTAACAGAATCAGACACAACTGAGCAACTAACACTTTCACTTTCAAAGACAATATGTACTCTAAACATATTAGAGTCACAGATACTTTATGAATACATCATAAAAGTCTTTAATGCAAAGGCACATGCACACAATTTCTCAGATGATACTATAGTTCATGGAACTCCAAGCTCAACCCTTGCAAGTATTCAATTCCAGAGTAAAGAATTCAAATCCTGATGGGATATTTGACCCAACATTCTAGGAGGTACAGATAGTTGCACACGATCCCTCAATTCACTCTTCTTCTTAATGCATATTCCCACCCTTATAATGCTGACAAAATTCTCATAGGCTTAATTCATTATCCTTTGGTGGTTGTTTTGTATTTCCTCTTAC
Organism: Ovis canadensis; assembly: GCF_042477335.2. Classification (NCBI taxonomy): domain Eukaryota; kingdom Metazoa; phylum Chordata; class Mammalia; order Artiodactyla; family Bovidae; genus Ovis; species Ovis canadensis. The sequence goes on from NC_091260.1 coordinate 40,887,912, forward strand.
ATTGCAATCATTTATAGTAAACCACCAGGGCTTATATCCCCTAAATTTTCACACTCTTTAGTGTGCATAATATTTTCAATAAAAGTTATTTGTTTTACATCTACTAGATAGTTTTAAATGGGGATGTAATACTTCTTTTGCATTTCCAATAAATGCCTTTGCTTTTTTAACAATGATACTTTAGCATCATACTTTATGCTTAAAAGATTGTTGTTTTTGTTTAGTTGCTAAGTTGTGTCTGACTGCAACCCCATGAACTGCAACACACCAGGCTTCCCTGTCCTAAAATATAGTTCACAATTAGTTGTTAGTTTAATTTGATCTTTGTTTTAGATTCTTTCTAAAAATTCTTTATTTTTCTTGGTGTTGTGAAAGGATAGCTTTCTATAATTTGAAAGGCAATGAAGAAGTCATGTGCCTATATTGTCTTTAGGAAGAATTATACTTGAACCATTAAGTATTACTTAGCTGATATTTTTCGATATGAGTTCAGTAAATATTTCTAATATTGTTAAGCATTTTAAAGTACTACCAAAGAGAGCAAGAAAGTGGTTTCAATACTTTCAGAGAAAAGTTAATTCACAAAGGAAGCTTGTGTTTTATGAGGCTTTCCTGAATTACAGAAATTAAAGATGGAAGGACCCATTAGGTCATTCAGTTCATTCCCTTAAGAGTGCAGAATTGCTCCCTGAAGAATATGCACTAGGGCTTTTCTGGAAAGGAAACATTAAAACTCAACTGCAATTGAGATAGTAAATTTGTAATTTATGCACAAGAAAGGTTTTTCTCCACAGATATTAATACTACCACATATTTTAAAATCTGGCTAAAGCATTAATAAAGTGATTAGCAAAAGTCAAGGAGGCCATTTGTTAGTGTACTTCCTGATGAAATAAAAATCTCCTTAGGCAATTAGTGTGGAAGGAAATGAAAATGAACCCCCTAATTCCTCTTTCTTATGCCACCCATCTAAGGCTTTTCCTCTTTGTTCCCCAAAATACACTTTCACTGTTCTGTAATTAAGGGGTAATGGTTCCTGCTTGGGAAGCATCATGGATTGAAATTTTCTCTTCATTTTTCTCGTTCAAGCATAGTTTTCCCAAAAGCCCTTTAGAAAGATAGTGTGCAAAATATTAATTTGACCAACCTCTAAATTCAACTTGTACAAGGATCAGGGTTGTTATAGTTCCTAGCCTCAAAAATACTTTCTCATGTAACTACTATGGCACTTGAAAATGTAACCTTTGCATTTATTTCTTAGGTTAACTCTTCCCAGCATATTTTTCACAGAACAATAGTCTTGAGGTAATAGCTCTATGAAGAAATCTGGGAAATGCTGAGTATTTTATTTCCTCTCTTAGAGATGTATGATGTCTGACAATGACTTGAAGACTGAAAAACCCACAATAAAGAGAGCTGCTTTAACTTTGAGAAGTCAAATATTTAACTCAGAGGTTGTTTTTTTTTTTTTTTTTTAAGTTTGTGACCATCTATTAATGATCATGGAATATATTTTTGGAAAGCTGGCTTAGAATTCTCTAGATTCTTTGTTCAAATTGTAAGTATCTTGTGTGGGGTAATGCTAGTGTTTGACTCTCGGAGGTTTAATCTGTGGTATAAATCAGTGTATCTTTGAGTTTTCTAGTAGGTGGTATTCTAGAGGAATTGAAGGAATAACAGGGCAATAAAAGGACTAGTTTGGCCTTCCCAGGTGGCTCAGTGGGTAAAGAATCTGCCTACAGTGCAGGAGACATGGGCTTGATACCTGGCCCAGGAAGATCCCCTGGAGAAGGAAATGGCAACCCATTCCAGTATTCTTGCCTGGAGAATCCCCATGGACAGAAGAGCCTGGCAGACTACAGTCCATGAGTTGCAAAGAGCTGGACATGACTCAAGTGACTTAGCATGCACACACGCAGACTGACTATATTAGTACGGGACAGCAGATTTTAGACCAAAGAATATTTCCAGTGTTAAGATAGTCATTACATAATGAAAAGGGAATTGATTTGTAACAAGCCCAAATAATTACTCAATAAGAGAGCTTCAGAACACATGTAGCAAAAACTGATAGAACTGCAAGAAGAAATAAATCCATAATTATAATAATAGATTTCAACACCCCTTTCTGAATAACTGACAAAACAAGTGGACAGAAAGTCAGCAAGAGTATGGTAAATTCGAATAATACTACCAACCAAATTAATCTAATTAATAAAATAGTATACCCAATAACAATAAAATACACATTTTTCAAGTGCACGCAGATTATTTATCAAGAAATTGAATTTTAAGAAATTTAGATTGGATCCCATTTATTATTAAGATATTTTGTGCTTCACTTTTAAATCTTTGTAGTATTTCCATAAAAATTAATTTACAAGCTTTTATTCTACTTTATTTTAGAAATAAACTTTTCTAAACCACAATTTTCTTTGGGAATTTTAAATGTAACATCCATAAAATATAGATATATACCTAATTAAAGAGATACATTTGGTATTTCAAACATGTGTCTGGCCTAAAGAAAAATGTTTCATATCATATTAATACCAAAGTCAAAACAGCAATTAATATAGAGTACTATCACCCAATAAAATCACCCAGTAGGTTGCAGCATGTTTATCTTTACCAAATACTAAAGACACTAATAATTTAGGAATTAAGAGCACCTTCAAAAAGATGCTATTTTAGAAATGTCCTCATTTATTCATTTTAATGTTTTTTGCTTTTGCTTTAAAACAACTGCTTAGAGTATCTCTCTACATTCTTTTGTCAAATACTGACTGCTGCTTTCAAGAGGCCTACTCAGTAGTCCAATATTTAATAGCCTGTGCTTATCTACCACAAAGGTTAAACAAGGATAAAATTGGCAATAGCTTGAAAGAAACAGGCAGAGTAGGGGAATGAACAAATTTAGGACTAGGTTGGCCTTAATGTCACAAATTAACTTAAAAACAAACTTGCAGTATTATTCGGAGGCAAACTCCTTCAGTAAATTCTGCCTGAGCAGGGCAGTTCAGCCAGGAGTTGGAGGCTGCCTGTTTTGTTTTGTTTTTATAGTTGATTTACAATGTTGTTAATTTCTGTTTATAGCAAAGTGATTCAGTTGTACATATATATACACACATTATTTTTAAATGTTCTTTTCCATAATGATTTATCATAGGATATTTTTCAATTGGAAGATAATTGCTTTACAATGTTGTGTTAGTTTCTGCTGTACAGCAATGTGAATCAGCCATAAGTGGAATATATCCCTTCCCTCTAGGGCCTTCCCGCTCACACCGCATCCCACCCCTCTGGGTCATCACAGAGCACAGATCTGAGCTCCCTGTTACACAGCAGCTTCGAACTGTGTATCTGCCTTACCCATGCCAGTGTATGTATGTCCGTGCTACTCTCAATTTGTCCAGCCTTCCCCTTCCCTCACTGGGCCTGTTGGTCTGTTCTCTACATCTGTGTCTCTCTTTCAGCCCTGTTTTTTATCCCTCCCCTCCAATCCAGGTTCAAAATATAGACTCACTTTTATGATGCAGTGTATGTGTATAGGAGCTGTGCATGGTTCAAGACATTCACTCTTATGGACATCAGTGTTGTCTCAAAATTCACCAAAGCATGATGATATAATTTTATATCTCTAAAGGCAACGAAATTGAGGTGCACAGAAGCTCTTCAATTTATGTCAGTTCAGAAATTAGCAAGGAGCAAAGCCAGTTTTTAATCCAGATCTCCAGGGAACAAATCTAATGTTCTTTTCACGCTTAGACTTTGTCCTCTTTTGGGGAGTGTTATTTTTGTGGATTGCTCCTTTTAGTTCCACTCTAAACAGGCTTTGAGTCAACCAGTCCTGGGTCAAGTTCTGCACCAGTTACTCACTGGTTACTTGATCTGAGCTTCATTTTTTTTTTTTTTTCATCTGAAAACTAAGAATCCTAAAAATATATAAAAAAATTAACTTACCTAAAGTTCTTACTAGAATACATGCATCACAGAAAATACTTTAATAAACATTAATTCTCATAAGAGTATCCAGACTTTTAGTTCCCTGATTTTGGTATCTCTGTGTTAATAAATAAAACTCTACGTTAGATGTTACAGATTTAGTCACAGCATCTAAATATTGTAATGGACATCATTGCCTGTCGGGAAGTTATCAACATGTAAGAAATACATGAAGGTAATTTGGAGTCATTCCTCATAGAATATTTCTGAAGTTAAATGTTATTTAGTGAATCAGTCTTAAGAATAATATGTAATGTGGAGATTTGGATTATGGTTGGAGTCATGATAAGTAAGAACTATTGTCTTATATTTTATCTTTGTGTAATTATGAGATGGTTGAAAGACTGATCATTTTTAATTGATCAAGCTTGTTTAGAGAATTCTTACATCACATATTAAGTCCAGAAATAATGCTGTCATTTATTTCACCCACTTTCCAAAGAAGCTTGTTAGCTGAGAATCAAGAAAAGTATATGACATACGTCATGAATATTTGACATTTTAGTAACTAATCTTCTTTCTTATTTGTGTTGGCAATTCTGATTTTCTTCCTTTAATAAGTGTGTTATCAATTTATGATAATTAATGAAGATGTCCCAGGGAAAAAAATGCTTCCCTGAAGTAGATGCTTTTTAAATACTAATAAATAACTTGGCTGTTTAAAATTTTCATAACAAATTTATCACATGCAAAAATGCACCATAAATTATAGATACCCATCATTAGTAATGTATAGACCATCTGATGTCAGACGTATTAAATAGAGAGTACCTTAAAAGAGCCCTAGTTGCCGTGGTTGTATTGTTCACTGTTTGTAGCCATATTAAACATCTCTGTTTCACCCTAGTATGTCTTACTCCAAGTAATTTTTATACAATTAGCAAGCAACTTGAAATCATTATCACCCTAAAATAGCATTACAAGGATAAGAGGCTATTAGTTTTGGTCAAGTGAAACTGGGTTGCAATGGGTTAACTGGGATCATTGCCTCAGAGACTGTTCATATCCTCAGACTTCACAGCCCTAGCAGAGGCTGGCTCTGTAATAAGTCTCATGTTACATACGGATTAGATTTGTAGAAATCCTGTAACTCAATAGGTACCTGCCTATTCTCTCCTGGCGTCAGCCTGCCTGCACTGCTTTGCTCTGTAGACATACCTGGCATTCCACCCATGCCTCTCACTTACTAAGTGAACTGGAGTCTGCCTACCAAAACATTGGGATATTGTTGTGAAGAAGAACATTCCCTGACAGACAAGTAAAGTGTGAAGTTGGGCTTCCAGTGATGCCTTGTTACCTTTCGCTAAAGCATACATGCCTCTTTCTAACCTCCTCATACCCCTAAGCTTAGTTGATTTGCAGCTATTTCCAGGTATTTTTAAGTAAAATGCAGTCACTCTCCAACAGTAAGATGGCATTCTGGCTGTCTTTTCCTCCTCTCTTTTCTCTCCCTCCCTGACTGTGGCCCCCTTGACCATAAGGCTTCCCCTCCCAACAGTGGTACCTTGACAAACATGTTTACACTGAAAGGTGAGAAAACAAAACCCAGCACAGAGCACAGCAAAAAACAAGCTTGGCACCAAATCCTAGAACAGTCAGTGCACTGATTTCTGGGAGCCGTGCCAAACGCGATCAGCACTGCTATTTTAACACATATCTCTAGTTCTCAGCGCAAATCATTCATTAAATAATTAGCATGTTACCTTGTTAAGAATCTTTCGACCTAAGGTAAGGTTTTCCTTCAGGAAGCACATCAGATTGTTTAGCATCTTTTTCTAATTAAGCATTAATCCCTCCCAGGAAGAATGAGTCACTCAAGCAAGTGAACTTGCAAAGATAAGGGATTTCTCTTTTGTAAACTGCAATTAACAGCTTTTAACAGCCAGCACTGCTTTGGTTCTCCCAGCAGTTGAAGTGATTCTGATGAGGTGTTTTTTGTGTGTGTTTTTTTTTTTTCTTTCTTTCTTGCTCCTTATGCAGCTAAACAAACTCAGGAAATGGAGACGTAAATGACAAATGAGAGATGAGTAGTAAGAAACCCAAACCACACCAAACCAAGCAGAAACTTGACTTACATTGCAATCCCATATAGCATCCTTCTTAAAGGAGATTTTTCCAATGTGTCAAGTAACGGCACCTTCCTTGGGGACATGTATGGCATTCTTTGTGACAGCTTGGTGTAGGTGCTTCCTTTCACAGGTGCAAAACTTACCCTGGCAGTTAAACTGTGTCACTTGCCCTAAGAATAAGTACACTTTTTAAATACAAAAATTTACTTTACATTTATATTTGAAAGAAGCGTTGAAGAAGTCTTTAAGTCCTGCAATCATTCAAACACTTATTTCCCATTTTTGATAACAAAGGCAAAGATAGAATCTTCACCCTTGCTTGTAAATAGCTGAATGGAGGACTTATGCTCTCTCTGATGTACCTGGTAATTCTAGAGTAGCAGTCAGACTGTTCCAAGTGGGCTCTTACACTATTATCAATTTATTGTTTGCATATTCTTATAGGGGTAAGCCATAAGCTATTTCCTTCCTTAAAGTTTTCATGCTTCACCATTTTCAAAGAGGATGTATGAAAAACAAAGGGTAAGTGTGCAGGACTTGTGCAATTCAAAAAGGAACAGCACCGCTGGTCTTTCATGCATGTTAAACATTTTGTTATTAGCTCTGTCTGGATTGCTTCAAGGGGCATTTTTACCTGTGAAATTCATACGGTTGTATATCTGTAAGGGACCTTGAAAACAATCCAGTCCAGTTTTCTCAACTTTTAGAAAATTAAATTGAAGCTAGGGAGGCAAAGTGACTTATCCAAGGTTACACACAACTTCATTGCAAAGCCAGAACTAGAACTAGGTCTGTTGTTCAGACATTTCAGTTGTGTCTGACTCTTTGTGACCCCATGGACCACAGCATGCCAGGCTTCCCTGTCCTCCACTAGCTCCCAGAGTTTGCTCAAGTTTATGTCCATGAACTAGAACTAGATCTCTTAACATCCAGTTCAGGAAGCTCTGTCCTTTGACACATGATGTCTGGGAAGGAGTCTCAACTGTAGGAAGACATCACTTCCTCAGTTAGCGATGGAGAATAATTCTCAGTGGTTTTCTTCTTGCTGATATTTCCATTAAAGAACTTCAGATGTTGTTCAAGGAGAGAGGGGAACACTGAGCTTCAGTAGGTCCTTTTGAAAATGACCGATGCATAAAGTGAAAACAGACAAATGGATAAACTGGCAAACTCTATCTTAAAAAAGCAGACCATTGTCGGATTCAAGTTTGATTTTGTCGCTGATGGAGGGAGCAGAAATTCTAATTTAAGCTTCATGCTCACAGAAGTCAAATACTTTCAACACACTTTGAAGGGACAAACATTTCTTGCATATTTTGAAAAACTATCTGTAGAATAAAGACCAACTTTTGTTCTCAATGACTTTTTACCTTATTACAGGGATAAGATAAACATAAAAAAGCACAAAACCCCAACTTATACCGGAAGTGCAAAGGAATACAGTGATAATATAATTAGAGATCTTTAGTATTGCATATGTAAAGCTGATGGTTTATAAGTTGTTACACATACTATATTAGTCAAGCGTTTGTATTTGTTTTCTGCATTTAAATTGTTGATTAAAAACCACAGTGGGAAAATATGTATTTCAACACACACACGCACACACAGGCACACTACTACATTGAAATAGATGTACCAAAGTCCTTGGTATGGTCAGAAAACAGCCATGTTATCTATTCTTATTTATTCAGACAGTTTTACTGAGATCTAATTTTTGTGCTAGCAGCCACGTAGGAAACCCGAAATGTATATAAATATGGTTGGCTTTGTCTAGAAGTTTATAATCTATCTTGGGGAAGTGAAAAATATAGGAAAAGAGCTAGTAACATTGTAAAGATGATGCCTATTAAAATGCCAAAAAAAGAACATCAACCAATAAATTGCATTAGGCATTTAGAGGAAGGAAAGACAATTAGAGTTGTTTTAGATGGGAAAAATCTTATTAAGAATTTAGAATTAAGTCAGGCCTTGAAGATTGTTCCAGATTAGATATTAGTTTTACTTTTAGTTCAGAAGTCTGAGGATAGCATTTATGGAAGAAATGAAAGACAGATCTCTATAAATTCACACACTTTTATATACATGATACTGTAGATAGATTGCAGTTCTATTATGTGTTAACTCTTTTATCAGTAATTCATAAATTTCTTAGTCCTTCAAATCCTCCCAGTACCATTTAAGTCCCAAGACCTTCATAAATTCATTCAAAACAACTTCAGTTAATGTTTTTTCCTTTCCTTATCACCGCTGGTATTCAGTGTGTAAATTAGTTTTTAGACGGAGATTTATCAGAAATATTTTGAAAAGACATTGCATCAGGATCTCAGGTAAGTTTTTTCTTAAGTATCTCATAAAATCTTTGGAGATAAGCTGGAGAAATGTGAAAAGGACAGTAGTACAGAGAAATGGATCCATAGTGGAATGAATCATGGGATGAAATTAACAGGACCATTACTGAAATGCATGTTTAGTTTAAATATGAATCGACCATTTAATTTATTCCATAAAGGATATCACACAAAAACTAATCTCAATATATATTCCATCAAAGGGAATCTTACTATCTATGTATTGAAAAGAAATTCTATCACCTGAAATTTCTACAACTGTTACACTGGCATTGATGCCAACCATTTGCCACTCAACAAATCAAACACAAAGTTCCAAGCAAGTATGTTGCCATCTAATTTTCCACCTTTGAAGACTGTACATCAACTTTAGTACTGTTGATGTTATTCAAAACATTTAGCATCATCTTTTGGCTCAGATATCAGTAGATTTTTGCTCATGGAAGTGAGATCTTCTTAGATAGCCTAGATTTTTGGAAATAGCCAAAGGTTCGAGAAAAATTGGGGAAGTAGAGAAGTGAGTCTGTAATGTAGCAGGATTTAACTTGGTGTGTTTCTCCTAAGGGTTTATGAAGGCAACTCAAGTAAGAGCAACGTTTTGGGTGATGGCAATGCATTTTCATCACCTTCACCATGTGACTGCTTTAGAGGCAGTGTGAGTTGCAGTTAAAAACAGCCATCGAAGCTGGAGATACCTGGGTTGCTTGACCTTAATGAGCACAAATTTCCTCATTTTTAAATGAGGATGATAATTTCTGGTCTTCCTTGATGGCTCAGGTAAGGAACCCACCTGCTGACACAAGAGATGTGGATTCAATCTCTTGTTCAGAAGATCCCCTGGAGAAGAAAATGCAACCCACTCCTATATTCTTGCCTGAGAAATCCCATGGACAGTGGAGCCTGGTAGGCTACCGTCGATGGGATCACAAAAAAGTTGGATACAACCAAGCGACTAAAAAACAAGTATTCCTACCTTAAAGGATTAGTTATTGTTAGTTATATTATTGAAAGATGATCTTGACTGGTAGAGATTTAAAATATCTATTACTCCACAATCTCACCTTATACTGTTACCGAAAGGTGGGGGTATGGCTGCTCACCACCCAAAAGTCAATAAACAGGCCAATAAACAGGAAAAGAAAGTTTGCTTTATTTCAGATGCCAGCAACTGGGGGCAGGGGCAGGTCTGTCCAAAGGCCAACTTCCCCCCTGATAATCAGTAGGCAAGAAGTTTTTATAGACAGACGGAGGGGCTTACATGCGGAAACAGTATAGTCAGCTCTGACAGTCATTTTCAAACTGGTCATGGGTGGTCTGACCAGGGTCATCTTGGTTGTGTTAGGTGCAGTTAATCTTCAGTTCCGGGGATCAGTTTGTTTCCATTTCTTTGAGGCCAATTGTTGGAATTGTGGCAGCTTATCCTATGGGCTTCCCAGATGGTGCTAGTGGTAAAGAACATGCTTGTCAGTGCAGGAGACTTAAGAGACATGGGTTCAGTCCCTGGGTCAGGAAGATCCCCTGGAGGAGGGATGGCAACCCACTCCAGTATTCCTGCCTGGGAAATTCCATGGACAGAGGAGCAGTCCATGGGGTCGCAAAGAGTCGGATGCTACTGAAGTGACTTAGCATGCATGCACATGTTATGGTTACTGTCTGGTCATCATATAGTTAAGTTCTTCCACCTGGTGAGGTTTCAGCATCTATAAGACAGCTCATAGGAGATGGCTCCAAATATTATCTATGGCCCTTGAGAAAGAAATAAAGGTCTTTTGACTATGCTTAATGATTACATTATTTTTATTTGGTTTCCTTTGACTGTTTTCCTTTGTTTCTACATGTTTTCATTTCTCTGACTAAGCTTATTCTTTGACTAAAGTTTTTCATAAACAAAAGGCAAGCAGAGGACACAGTGTTAAGGGGGTGGGCAAGGACAATAGAGTCCAACTCTGTTTCAATACTTTGTCTATCCTATCTGCATTTGTGCATCATAATCATAATTTGGCTATTAACATATTTAACAAATCTACTTAAAATTCAGAGCATTTCACCAGGGTTTTATCTTTATGGCAAATCTGTTATTAGAGAATGATATTAACCTAGTCAGTCATAGTTAACAAAAGGCCAGGTGATTCTTTCTGTGAAATACTAATTAAACCAAATTGCAGATATTAACGAAGAGCTTCCAGGGTAGGAGAGTCTGTAAGAAAAGATGAAATATGAAACACACATGATTGAATAAAATGTCTTCAGTGAGCAAATGATAATCTCACACAGATACATTGGTTCAGGCTGTTACCAAGGTTATAAGAAAATTTTTCAGAAAAAAATGGTAAATGTGTCATATTATTAGTCAGTCATTAATATTTACAGAAGGTCCACACCTTCATGCCTGAATGGATCACACTCTAGTATTCATCCCTGGTAGGACTGAAAGAGGATAATAATAATTTGTTTTTTAAATCTGTGGATTGAAACACCAAAATACTTTTATAGCTCACTTAACATTTAAAATAGAATTCATTTTGGATACTAAGTTCTCTATTATAGGTTTAATTTCTAATAGGACTCTGCTTGTAATAATAATCACACTATGCTGCACATATGTTCCTAATGTTGGGTTTTCTCCCAACACTGTTCTCTCATTTCTCTCTTTAAAATTTTGCAAATTTACTGAATTTTCATCATTAGACTAACATTATCACACTGTAGACAGTTAAGAAAAAGGATTCATAACTTTACCCCTCTAAGGTAAAAGTCTCACAATGTTGGTACTTTACATTTTTAGTTTTGATTCATGTAGTTATGTTATTTAACATGACTTTAATCATAGTGTAGATATACTTTGTATCCTCTTTCTTACTCATCTTGGTAAAAACTATACTGTATCCTCAGTCAATCGTTGTGATGCCTTTGAGAGTTTCCATTCAATAGACACAGCATTTACAATTATCCCCATCAAACTTGTAGTGTCGGCATATCCTCACCTGGTCTGTAATGCGCTTCATTACATGTGAAGAGATTCATTCACAGAGAGAGAATACTAGTGGATTTTGTGGCTTGAGATTGAATCCTGGCTTGGCCACTGTGTCAGTTTGATCAAGTTGTTTCAACTGTGTAAATCTTCAGTGTCCTCCTCTGTAATTGGGGAAGTATCTTCTGACAGAGCTGTTGTGGGAATTAAATGTAAAACTTCATTTAAAGAGCTCTTAGTATAATGTTGTAAGCTTTCAACCAATATGAATAGACTAGCAGTCAGGTCTCCCATTGCACTGCCCAATCCAGCTTTCTTCTCCCTCTATCATGCTGAGAACCTGGGAGTCAACACAATGATAAATGTATGCCTTAATCTCCATAGCTCCTATACATCATTTCCTGGGCTGTGGATTATCACAGTCTATATTTCATGACTACAACTCACATTCTTTCAGAATACTTCAGCAGTTTTCACTGTGCAGGGTTGCATTCTTTTTTCCCAATGCTAAACATGACTGACAAAGAAATTTAAGAGAACTACTCAATGAAATCTCAACACAAACTGTTCCTGTTTGCAATGCTAAGATCCCCAAAACGCTGAGCTCCATCATTTAGAGACTTCCAGGGAAATTCAAAGTACCTAACTTCCATCTTATCCTTTAAGAAGACCAAGCTCCCAGTCCCCACACCCCATCCTATATCACACACATACAGTTGTAAATGTTGGTTTAAAAAAAATACCACCATTGGCTTAGCATTTCTAAGGTGAGTTGGGCTTTCTGAGAGTCTTCATTATTTCAGTTTGTTTGTAGGTGAAATAGGGGATTGGATTTGTAAAATGGAATGAGATTATGATGCAGTAATCTTATTTCAAATGTTAATTTATGGGTTTCATAAGATCTACTGTGCTTTAGTGCTTAGAATATTTATTTTCCAGTAGCTCAATGGCTCAATTTCCATGGCAGTGCCACTCCAAGAAAATTGAGTAGTTATCAGAATGAGAATTTTTGTTCCATGGTATGTGAGTATCTAGTGATATTCACATAAATTTCATAAATCAGATAAATTTCACTCTACCCCAGTCAGAGCACTGTAATTTAACACACACACACACATACACACACACACACACACACACACACACACAGTGCAATTGTGAAATAAAACCAAGAATGTCTTTATTAGCATCCCAAATCTTTCTCTAATAAAAGAATACATATTTGTTAGCAACCTAGAACTTTGTACATAAATATATTACAATTGTAAATGTGAAATAAATTCCAACACATTTATTAAATTAATGTTTTTTTAAGGAAAAGACTTAAAAATCATAATAAAAACAAACTATAGTGAAAGATACACTGGATTGAAAGTCTAGTGTTCAGAGCTTAAGTTAGCCCCATTACTGCTCCGCGGTGAAATTAGATTGTTGTAAGATTATTTGGACCACAGTTATGGTTAGCAACAGATCTTGGTTTGACTGGACTGTCCTTATTTTAAAACTGAAAGTCTTGCATCTGAGGAAACCTTGCTGGCAGTCTGCTACAGCTGGCCACCCTATAAAGGGAGAGAACTTTGAGAGCTTTAGCTTGGAGAGTGGAAGGGGAATGACTTAAGCAGTGATGGACTGCAATACTAGAAACATTCAGGTGATTGTGGATTTCTGGAAGACTTAAGGTATCTCAAAGAGGCGGTCCTGCCTAAGAGTATTGCTGGACAAAAGGCTGTACAACATCTATAAATTTGGAACTGGGCTCTCCTGAATCCTAGCTCATTTAAAACCATAGCAGAAATATTATTGTTCAGTCGTTCAGTCCTGTCTGACTCTTTACTACCCAGGGACTGCAGCATGCCAGGCTTCCCTGTCCTTTACTATGTCACAGAGTCCACCCAAGCCCATGTCCATTGAGTTGGGGATGCCATCCAAACATCTCATCCTCTGTTGTCCTCTTCTTCTCCCACCTTCAATCTTTCCCAGCATCAGGGTCTTTTTCAGTGAGTCACCTCTTTTCATCAGGTGGCCAAAGTATTGGAGCTTCAGCTTCAACATCTGTTCTTGCAATGAATATTCAGGGTTGATTTCCTTTCAGAGTGACTGGTTTGATCTCCTTGCAGTCTGAGGGACTCTCAAGAATCTTCTCCAGCACCACAGTTCAAAAGCATCAATTCTCGGTGCCTGTCTTCTTTATGGTCCAATTCTGACATCTGTACATGAGTACTGGAAAAACCATAGATTCAACTATACAGAACTTTGTCGGCAAAGTGATGTTAGCTTGTAAAAACATACATATCTGCTAGCTCAGACCTTTCTGCCTTTAGGGCTACATGATTACTCATCCCTTTCTATGCCTCATAAGCTGCCTTTGCCTCTTCTGTTTCAACCAAACCTGATCTTGGTTGAAAGGACAGGGAAGCCTGGTGTGCTGCAGTCCATGGGGTCACAAAGTGTTGGAAACGACTGAACGACTGAACAACAACAAACCTGATTTTGAACTATTTCTATCTTTGATCCTCTCCCTTCTGCTTTTCAGTCAGCCAATGTTAACTTCCCCTACTTGCATAACAGCTGACCTGATCACAGTTTAACTTAGTTTTCCACACTTGTCTTAGTCCCTCAGTCGTGTCCAACTCTTAGTGACCACATGGACTGTAGCCTGCCAGGCTTCTCTGTCCATGGAATTCTCCAGGCAAAAATACTAGAGTGGGTAGCCATTCTCTTCTCCAGGGGATCTTCCTGACCCAGGGACCGAACTTATGTCTCCTGCATTGCAGGTGGATTCTTTACCACCTGAATTACCAGGGAAATCCACACTGAGACATTGTTTCCACAACTGCCTTGGGGATTAATCCTCAATCATGGCTTCCAATTACTGTATCTGACATTTTCTTTGAGAATTTTCTCTGAACTTCCCCTGGTGGCTCAGTGGTAAAGAATCCTGCTGTCAATGCTGGAGACACGAGTTTGATCCCTGGACTGGGAAGATCCCCTGGAGAAAGGAAATGGCAACCCACTCCAGTAATCTTGCCTGGAAAATCCCACGGACAGAGGAGACTTGCAGGTGATAGTCGATGGGGTCTCAAAAGAGTTGAATAGGACTGGGCAACTAAACAACAACAACAAATGTGGAAGATGGAACTTGCCTCACATATATTTTTAAGCAACAATCACACTTATTGAAAAGGAAGTCAAGGAATCATTTTCCTTTTTGCATCATTGTTTTCTTTGGAGGCTAAATTGTATTTTTTTAATTGAATATAATTTGTTTATAATGTTGTGTTAGTTTTTTTCTGTACAGCAAAGTGGATCAGTTATGCGTATACTTTATCCACCCACTCCAGTATTCTTGTCTGAAGAATTGCATGGACAGAGGAGCCTGGTGGGCTACAGTCCATGGAGTCACAAAGAGTTGGCCACAACTGAAGCAATTTAATACGTTCCTTCCTCCTTAGTTCACCACAAATCATTGAGTAGAATTCCTTGTGCTATATAGTAAGTTTTCATTAGTAATCTGTTTTATACAGAAAAGGGCATATATGTCAATTACTTTAAATGGCTTTGTCCTCATTAAGTTTTGTTTCCTAACTATGAAAAAATCCTTCCCTATGTCGTACACAATGTCACATATCAATTCAATTCACAATATCTTGATTATTTTAATTATTATGGTGGCCTTGATGAGCCTTTGTATTTATATGTTAGGAAGGCTGCAAGAGTCATCCTTTTCTTGTAATTTATTTCTCAGACTACTTTTATTCCACAAAGATCTCTCAGTGCCTTCAGAAGGACCTCTGAAAAGGCTAGAGGAAACAAGGTGAGTCTGAGCCATTCCAAGGCCATAGCATAGAACTGCTGCCTAGTAGTACTAAAAATACACAACCAAGGGCATGTAAGATTGTCACATCATGAAAAACATTGTTTTCATGATTTTTGTCATATTTGTAAGCTTTTCATACTTTTAAACTTGTGATTTCTTTCATACTCTTATTACATATTAGATCTTATACATAATGTTGAACTGGCAAATTATTTTTCTATCTTTTAAACAGTGCCCTCCATATTATACAAACTTCAGGCACCATAATTCTTAGATCTGTTTGCGCTCATTAAGAAAAAATCAGCAAGTACTACCTACTTCTGAGCTCAAGCCTTTCTGTCTTAAAAAAAAATGTATTTGGAATATCCTTTCATTTCTACCACAGACACTGCTAGTTACACAAAAATTCTGATTTGTCAGAAATTAACACAAGCAATTAGAAGGATTCATCATACTTTCATGACATACAAAATAGATATTTGTGTGGACTGAAAAGAGAATCCTTGTTAGCCTCTCAAGTATTTCTGAAGTATTTATTCTCAAGTAAACTGTTGGTGTGGCTTTACCTGGGAGAGAGCTTTCTTGTGGTCATGAAAATTTTTTGTAGTTTCACCCATTCTTCTAGTGGCAGTTTAAAGAGATTGGTAAAACCAAATGGAAAAGAAGATAAAAGAGAGAGGTTTTAGCTTGTTTCCAACACTGCCAGTTTATTGAGTTATAAACCATGTGCTCTGTGAATATTTCCTATAATCTCTTACTTAATGTTTTGTGACAGATTTAATACAGCAAAATTAGACATGCTGCCACAGTCTTTCTGACAGCTACCTGATTTCCATGCACTAATCCCACTGGCTTCTTGCCCAGTACAAATACACTTGAAAGGAAGGTCAAGGAACACAACAAAAGCAACCAGGGAGCATAAAAATAAGAAGTATGTTTCAGCATGCAAACACTAAATGCTTCTGAAGAAACTTTAGACACTTCTCAGCACTGACTGTTTTGGAAGGAAGGAAAAATAACTGTGTACCTGTTTCAGGCATTTAAAGACTGCATGACATAAGGTAAATCATCCAAAATAATTTTAAATTTAAAATAATATTGCATAACTTTTAAAACTTCATATCCAGTTAGAGTCATTATGATAAATTCAGATGAAATGGTTTTGGAATAAGTCCATTGATTTCCACATAAAGTTGGAAAGGTGCATAAAGAAGAAATGTTATTGTTGTGCTCATGCTCAGTCACGTCTGACTCTTTGCAACCCTATGGACTATAGCCCACCAGGCTTCTCTGTCCATGGATTTCCCAGGCAAGAATACTGGAATGGGTTGCCATTTCCTTCTCCAGGGCATCTTCCCAACCCAGGGATCAAATCCAAGGCTTTTGCATCTCCTGCAAATTGGCAGTCAAATTGTTTACAACTGCATCACTTCATGGGAAATAGACAGGGAAACGGTGGAAACAGTGTCAGACTTTATTTTTCTGAGCTCCAAAATCACTGCAGATGGTTCCTGCAGCCATGAAATTAAAAGACCCTTTTTGAAGAAAAGTTATGACCAACCTAGATAGCATATTGAAAAGCAGAGACATTACTTCGCTGACTAAGGTCCATCTAGTCAAGGCTATGGTTTTTCCAGTAGTCATGTATGGATGTGAGAATTGGACTGTGAAGAAGACTGAGTGCAGAAGAATTGATGCTTTTGAAGTGTGGTGTTGGAGAAGACTCTTGAGAGTCCCTTGGACTGCAAGGAGATCCAACCAGTTCATTCTGAAGGAAATCAGCCCTGGGATTTCTTTGGAAGGAATGATGCTAAAGCTGAAACTCTAGTACTTTGGCCACCTCATGCAAAGAGTTGACTCACTGGAAAAGACTCTGATGCTGGGAGGGATTGGGGGCAGGAGGAGAAGGGGACGACAGAGGATGAGATGGCAGGATGGCATCACTGACTCGATGGACGTGAGTCTGAGTGAACTCCGGGAGTTGTTGATGGACAGGGAGGCCTGGCATGCTGCGATTCATGGGGTCGCAAAGAGTTGGACACAACTGAGCGATTGAACTGAACTGAACTGCACCGCCTGGGAAGACCAAAGAAGTATATGAAGCAATATTCTTTTTACTTGCGTCAAAATAGTTTAATCATTTCGTAGGTTATACTAGATAATTCTTAGGCCATAATTACTCAAGATTATAAACAGTAGATTTTAAAACATTGCTTTCTTTTTGGTTCACAATCTTAGTGATAATTGTGTCTATAAAATAGAGTAAATGCCAAGTGCAAATACGGCATCACCACCTTAGGCTCTAGTAGGGAAAAGTACGCATAGAATAAAGATTATGAAAAAAGTCGAATTCTTGACAATTTATCCATTTGTGCCATTGTCAAAAAATCCCAGTGCCATATTTTCAGACAAAAAATTGGAGGAAAGAGGAAATTGAAATGATCCTATAAAAATCTATCATTCAGAAAGTGAAAGTGAAAGTCACTCAGTCGTGTCCATCTCTTTGCAACCTCATGGACTATACAGTCCATGGAATTCTCCAGGCCAGAATACTGGAGTGAGTAGCCTTTCCCTTCTCCAGGGGATCTTCCCAACCCAGGGATCAAACCCTGGTCTCCTGCATTGTGGGCAGATTCTTTACCAGCTGAGCCACAAGGGAACCCCTATCCTTCAGAGGGTTATGACTACTATTAGTACTTCTCCTTTATGTCCACTCAGGTAAATCCTTACATTTTGGATTTGCCTATACTCTCATTACTGAGTCATATTCTATATTAATACCATGTATCTGTTCACTATTTGTATGTTCGGTGTTGGCTTTGAATAAAATTTTTGTTCTGATTTTTTGCATCACTTTGCCTTTCAACAAACTATTTTTGAAACATTGTTTCATTTTAGTGAATTAGGAAAATAATGTATCATAATGATAAATTAAAAGAAACAATTTTAATAAAATTTGTATAACCACAATGACAGGAAATATCAGCATATTTTAAATATTTTAATATATTATTACTCACTTAATTACATGTTAGCCAAGATGAACTTAACTGCATTTTGAAACAGAAACACAGTCTTTAGGAACATAACAACTGTTTTAATATAACATGATTGGAAGGGAAAATCATAATAAATTAAAACATCACACATGTCAGATTAGAAAAATTAAAAGTTAGCAGTAACATTTATCACTGAAATTATGAAAAACGGGAAATTTTATATATTTGGTGGAAATATAAATTGATACTGCCCCTTTAGAAAATAATTTGTCAGTTTCTAGGAAAGCTGTGCTGTGCATGATCTATTTACCTAGAAATTCTACTGTATTTGTACTCTTTCTAAATTATTACACAAAAGTACAAGAAGACATATATTGAGATGTTTCCTGTGTTGCTGATTGTCATTGTGAAAAAAAATAACGAACAACCCATTTATTGAGAGATGATGAAGTAACCCTAAATCTTGTCAGTAAAAATGTAGAATGACTTCTAATTCAGATACTTGGAATTATCAGATATGAAGTTAAAATAACTATATTAGTATCCATAAAGAAATAGATGCCAAAGAGGAAAATATTACCAGAGATCTGGAGTCTATACAAGAAAAGTGTAAGAGGGAAATTCTAGATATTTGAATAAAAACCAATATCTAAAACTAGGAACTCAGTAGGTGGTGTAACAGCAAACTAGATAGACCAGAATGGAGGCTTAGTAAACAGAGAGATAGGTCAGCTGAAATTATATAGGATCAAGCTACAGAGGAAAAAAAAATGATGAAAATATACAAAAAGGGCACAAAGTATATGTAAAGTCAGGAGGAAAATTATAGTAATGTATGTATAACTGACGTCTCAGAAAGAGAAAAAAGAGAGAGAGAGAAGGGGCAGAAAATTCCAGGAATGATACGAGGTGACATTTGCAAGTAGTTCTGTAGCCACAAGGTAGGAAACATAAAAAGAACATTATACTGAGGCACATTTTGCAAACTGCTGACCATCAAATTATAAGAGAAAATTTAAAGGTAGACAAAGGGGGAAAAAAAAAGACATTAACTTCAAGTGGTTACAAGACTGACAATTGGTTTCAAAACAGAAATCACAGGAACCAGAATACAGTAGGGCTTCCCTGGTGGCTCAGACAGTTAAGAATCTGCCTCTAATGTGACAGACCCATGTTTGATCCCTAGGTCACGAAGATCCCCTGAAAAAGGTAGTGGCTACGCACTCCAATATTCTTCCTGGAGAGCTCAATAGGCAGAGGAGCCTGGCAGGCTACAGTCCATGGGGTCACAAAGAGTTGGACACAACTGAGGGACTAACACACACACACGGAATTCAGTGGAATGGTATTCTAAGGTGCTGAAAGACAGAAAGAAGAAAGAGAAACAGGAAGAGAGAAAAAGGAAGGAAGAAAGAAAAAAAGGGGAGGGGGAAGCTGCCTATCCACAGTTTTAAATCCAGTGAAAATACACCTCAGAAAGTAAAGTGAAGTAAAGATGTCTGAGGGGAAAAAAATGATATATTATCAAGGGAATCACAATTAAAAATCTAGTAAAGGAAGTTCTTCAGATAGAAGGAAAGTGATCAAAGATGTGGGCATGGATATTCAGAAAATACAATAAAGAACATTTTAAAAGTAGTAAATACATATTCTTTCTAAAGTTATATGGAACAGTAAACAAAATTGATATCTTAGATAATAAAACACATCTCAACCAATATAAAATGATTAAAAATTCTGTGATGTATCTTCTCTGATGATAGAGAGGTTAAGCAAGAAATAAAAATCCAGCTCTGTGAAAAATACCATTGGTAACTTGGTAGGGATTGCATTGAATCTATAGATTGCTTTGGGTAGTATACTCATTTTCACTATATTGATTCTTCTGATACATGAACACGGTATATTTCTCCATCTATTAGTGTCCTCTTTGATTTCTTTCACCAGTGTGTTTTATAGTTTTCTATATATAGGTCTTCTGTTTCCAGAAAAATAAACGACCCAATCAAAAAATGGGCCAAAGCACTAAACAGACATTCTCCAAAGAAGACATACAGATGGCTAACAAACACATGAAAAGATGCTCAACATCACTCATTATCAGAAAAATGCAAATCAGAACCACAGTGAGGTACCATTTCATGCCAATAAGAATGGCTGCTATCCAAAAGTCTACAAGCAATAAGTGCTGGAGAGGCTGTGGAGAAAAGGGAACCCTCTTACACTATTGGTGGGAATGCAAACTAGTACAGCCACTGTGGAGAACTGTGTGGAGATTCCTTAAAAAATTGCAAATAGACCTGCCTTAGGACCCAGCAATCCCACTGCTGGGCATACACACCTAGGAAACCAGAATTGAAAGAGACATGTGTACCCCAATGTTCATCGCAGTACTGTTTACAATAGCCAGGGTATGGAAGCAACCTAGATGTCCATCAGCAGACGAATAGATAAGAAAGCTGTGGTACATATACACAATGGAGTATTACTCGGCCATGAAAAAGAATACATTTGAATCAGTTCTAATGAAGTGGACAAAACTGGAGCCTATTATACAGAGTGAAGTAAGCCAGAAAGAAAAACACCAATACAGTACACTAATGCATATATATGGAATTTAGAAAGATGGTAACAATAACCCTGTATGTGAGACAGCAAAAGAGACACAGATGTATAGAACAGTCTTTTGGACTCTGTGGGAGAGGGAAAGGGTGTGATGATTTGGGAGAATGGCATTTAAACATGTATAATATCATATATGAAACGAATCGCCAGTCCAGGCTTGATGATGATACTGGATGCTTGGGGCTGGTGCACTGGGATGGCCCAGAGGGATGGTATGGGGAGGGAGGAGAGAGGGGGGTTCAGGACGGGGAATATGTGTATACCTGTGGCAGATTCATGTTGATATATGGCAAAACCAATACAATATTTTAAAGTAATTCACCTCCAATTGAAACAAATAAATTTATATTTTAAAAATCTAAAAAAAGCAAACAAACAACTAATATGCATATTGATACAATAGAATATAGCAACAGAAATGTATGAAATATCATTACACAAAGCAATATGGATTAATTTCACAAACACAATTTAAAACAATAGAAACAAGCAGCAAAAGGCATATGCTACATAACTGCAATTATATAAAGTTCAAAATAAAACTAATCTGAAGTGATTAGAAGTCATTACACAAGTTATCCCTGGGGAGACAATATTGTTAATGTTTGTGTCCTTTGTGGGTGGTTTCTCTGGTGACTTTATTTTTTACAAATTCATCAAACTGTTTATGTATTTTTCTCTCTGTATTTTCTCTATAATATATGTATTTTTCTCTATAATATGCATAAATATCTTACCTCAAACTGCATAGAAAACAGAGCAGAAAGATGCGGTGTCTGGAAATAAAACTGCAACTTTAAGACTAAATTTTGAAGAAGGAGAATTAGCTCATACTCAGAGAATTGAAAAAACAAAAGATGTAGCAGATAGAAAGAATGTTGAAGTCAAAGGGCAAGAAACATGGTGGCTGAATCATTAAAGAACGGATCTATGGAAGAATCCCTGAAAAAAGGAAAAAATTAGAAGATTCAGTTCTGAATCAAGCTGGTAAATATACAATAGCATCTTCAAATTCTTAGGTAGGATGATTATTTTTTAATGTACTCCCAATAACCCAGTGGCGTGCACTATGTGCTGTGACTGTGCAATTTTTGTTTAATTACCAGTAGGGCAGTTTTGTTTAAAAGACTTGTATGGAGTGACCTGGGGGAGGAAGGCAACTCCTAACCACATCTCCCACATTCCTGGACCTTGACCTCCAACTTTAACATTTAAGCTACTTCTATTCTAGACAGATATATGTATTACTGTGGGCAAGAATCCCACAGAAGAAATGGAGTAGCCCTCATAGTCAACAGAGTCTGAAATGCAGTACTTGGGTGCAATCTCAAAAATGACAGAATAATTTCTGCTTGTTTCTGAAGCAAACCATTCAGTATCACAGTAGTCCAAGTCTATGCCCCAACCACTAATGCCAAATAAACTGAATGGTTCTATTAGGACCTACAAGACCTTCTAGAACTAATATCCAAAAAAGTTGTCCTTTTCATCATCGGGGACTAGAATGAAAAAGTAAGATGTCAAGAAATACCTAGAGTAAAAGGCAAGTTTGGCTTCAGAGTATAAAATGAAGCAGGGCAAAGGCTCAGAGTTTTGCCAAGAGAATGCACTGGTCATGCCAAACACCCTGTTCCAACAACACAAGACACAACTCTACACATGGACAACACCAGATGGTAAATACCAAAATTAGATTGATTATATTCTTTGCAGCCAAAGATGGAGAAGCTCTATCCAGTCAGCAAAACAAGACTGGGAGCTGACTGTGGCTCAGATCGTGAACTCATGATTGCAAAATTCAGACTTAAATTTAGGAATGTAGGGAAAACCACTAGGCCATTCAGGTATGACCTAAATCAAATCCCCTATGAGTATACAGTGGAAGTGACAAATAGATTCAAGGAATTAGATCTGATAGAGTGCTTGAAGAACTATAGACAGAGATTCATAACATTGTACAGGAGACGTTGATCAAAACCATCCCCCAAGAAGAAATGCAAAAAGGCAAAATGGTTGTCTGAGGAGGCCTTACAATAGCTAAGAAAAGAAGAGGCGTGGAAGGCAAAGGAGAAAAGGAAAGATATATCTGTCTGAATGCAGAGTTCCAGGGGGTAGTAAGGAGAGATAAGAAAGCCTTCCTCAGTGATCAATGCAAAGAAATAGAGGAAAACAATAGAATGGGAAAGACTAGAGATCTCTTCAAGAAAATTAGAGATACCAAGGGAACATTTCATGCAAAGATGGGCACAATAAAGGACAGAAATGGTATGGACCTATCAGAAGCAGGAGATATTAAGAAGAGGTGACAAGAATACACAGAAGAACTGTACAAGAAAGATCTTAATGACCCAGATAACCATGACAGTGTGATCACTCACCTAGAGCCACACATCCTGGAGTGCAAAGTCAAGTGGCCTTAGGGAAGCATCAGCATGACCAAAGCTAATGGAGGTGATGGAATTCCAGCTGAGTAATTTCAAATCCTAAAAGATGATGCTGTGAAAGTGCTGCACTCAATATGCCATCAAGGTTGGAAAACTCAGCAGTGGCCACAGGACTAGAAAGGGTCAGTTTTCATTCCAATCCCAAAGAAAGGCAATGCCAAAGAATGTTCAAACTACTGCACGATTGCACTCATCCACAATGCTAACAAAGTAATGCTCAAAACTCTCTAAATTAGGCTAAGCTGGATTTAGAAAAGACAGAGGAACCAGAGATCAAATTGCCAACGTCTGCTGAATCATGGTAAAAGTGAGAGAATTCCAGAATACCATGTATTTCTGCTTCATTGACTAGGCTAAAGCCTTTGATTGTGTGGATCACAACAAACTGTAGACAATTCTTAAAGAAATGGGGATACCAGATCACTTTAACTGCCTCCTGAAAAATCTGTATGCAAGTCAAGAAGCAACTGTTAGAGCCAGGTATGCATGAACAGACTGGTTCCAAATTGGGTAAGGAATATATGAAAGCTGTATATTGTCACCTTGCTTATTTAACATATATGCAGAGTATGTCATATGAAATGCCAGGCTGGATGAAGCACAAGCCACAATCAAGATTGCAGGGAGAAATATCCAGAACCTCCGATATGCAGATGACACCCTCCTTATGGCAGAAAACAAAGAGGAACTAAAGAGCCTCTTGATGAAAGTGAAAGAGGAGAGTGAAAAAGCTGTCTTAAAAGTCAACATTCAAAAAACGATCATTCCATCCAGTCCCATCACTTCATGGCAAATAGCTGGGGAAGCAATGGAAACAGTGACAGACTTTCTTTCTTGGGCTGCAAAATCACTGCAGATCGTGGCTGCAGCTATGAAATTCAATGACGACCCTGTATGCAAGACAGCAAAAAAAGACACAGATGTGTATAATGGACTTTTGGACTCAGAGGGAGAGGGAGAGGGAGAGGGTGGGATGATTTGGGAGAATGGCATTGTAACATGTATACTATCATGTAAGAATCGAATCGCTAGTCTATGTCCGACGCAGGATACAGCATGCTTGGGGCTGGTGCACAGGGATGACCCAGAGAGATGTTATGGGGAGGGAGGAGGGAGGGGGGTTCATGTTTGGGAACGCATGTACACCTGTGGTGGATTCATGTCAATGTACGGCAAAACCAATACAGTATTGTAAAATGAAGTAAAAATTAAAATTAAAAAAAAAAAAGGATGTTTGCTACTTGGAAGAAAAGCTATGACAAACCTAGACAGTGTATTGAAAAGCAAAGACATTACCAACAAAAATCCATCTAGTCAAAGTTATGCACAGTTAACCTCATATATCCTCTTTTCCCATAATCCCTTAAGCAGTTAAATATGGACTTATTAACTATGCATGTATATTCAACCATTGAGTTTAGTCAACTGCTTGATTATTCTGGTGGGAGTTTTATTAATTGGTTGTATAGAGGTCACTCAACCATTTCTTCCTCACCATCTATTGTTTGACTGTAAGTTCATTTCTCCATATTTGCCAAGGCACCACAGCCATTATCCTTTCAGATGGGAGGAATTTGTTTCGGTGTTTTAGGTTGATTCAATTTTTTTGAGTGTAATTTTAAACCAGTAAATGTTTACTCCCTTTTGTGTTATGTTCACCTTCTAATTTGCTCTCAATCACTAAAGTTTATATAGTCATTATAAAAATACAGAAGTAGGTAGAATAAGAAATGAGGTTTCCCTTATCTTTATTCCCTGAAATCCTTCAGAAATAATAATAACCGCCAGCCTAGACTTTTTTTTTTTTTTGGTTAGGAAAGTTTCTGAGAAAAGCTAACCTCAATATGAAAATAAGTGCAAAATTTAAAGCCAACTTAAAACAATCTTAGGTCATCTGTTTTATTATTACATGTGTTAAGAAGTGGGAATCTGACATTCAGATCTGATGCTTTTCTTTGTAGATGAGTAACCAAGAACGAGAACTGGGAATATGGATTGTTTGAGAAAAAATAAAAAATTGCAACCAAAAATGTTAGTATTCATAGATATTTGTTGAAATGCTTCACAGGCCCAGAATTTTCATATTTCCTTCAAACAATGCCTCTCTGTCTGTATCTTCTAAACTTCAACAAAACATCTATCTTGATTGATGACTTCTTCAGATAGCTCCTCTATAAATCTTAAAACTTTGCATTTCTTTTTCACTTGCCCGTAAGCTCCTTTAGGCAAAAACTGCATTATTATTCATTTTTATCTGTGCAGTTTAGCATTATGTCTGGCACTTGGTAGGGGTTGGATTAATAAATCCAGTCCTTGTTTAAGAAAATGTAGGAGAGATATCTTTAGATTCAATTGAAAATTATCTTGAGCTGTATATAGGAGTAAGATAATTAAATCACTGCTGTTGAGATGCTAAGTGGCTGTTTATGCTCTCACTTGTTCCTTCAACAAATATCCTCAGAACTTATATGTATAAAAGACTTGCCAAGCAGCAAATCAGACCCTAGAAAAGAGAATTGAGTTAACTTAATCTAAGTAACTATTATTAAAAGTGATCAAACTATATTGCACATTCAGTGTTCTTTGAACATGCCAGAATTCCTGTGTTTGAATCTAGTATTTTTAGATTAATTTTCAGTTTAAACTCAGTTTTCAGTTTGTACTCTCTATGGATAAAACATGTCAGAGCACATTAGAGCAGCTACTCAGATGTGACCTTTATACCAGACTTCTTGCCTTCTCAATCACATTCTGGATATTAAAAATATGTATACTATTTTCTTATTCATTTACTTTATTCATTTTGACATCCAAATTTGGAAAAAAGGCATGTATTTGCAAGTAGCTTTAATAAAATTATTGGTTTGCTCAGAAGATGTGTGAATATTGTTGTTTACCTCCAGTGTTCCAAATCCTAATGAAAATGCCCTACACACTTGTCATATTTTAAATTTATTAATGCAGTAAATGGGCCCCAAAGCAATTCTACAAAAGTGTGAAGTGACACATTAGTAACTAGGCATGTCTTTTTGACATAGCCTTAATTGTTTGAAAAGTTAAATATTCAGTCAATCACCCCAAAAGCTCTGTACCATTTTTTACACTAAAGTGATTTCATTTTAACTCAGATTCAATCGATTATAAAGCTTTAGAAAATAAAACAGATCATTCTATAAACTTAAAGAACAAATTATAATTAGTTATTAATTTTCATTCAATTCATTGAATAGTTATTGAGAAAATCCTTCAGTACAATTTAAACAAGCCATATGGCAGAGAGGAAGAAATATGAGTAAAGGCAGGAAAACTGAGAATATTTGAGGGCAGCGTGTGATCTGTGTTGGATGCTATAGACAGGAGGTAGAAGGTAGTTTGGGTTATATTATACAGAGCCTTTAACTAATAAGAATTTGTCTTCATTTCTTTAGCAATTTAAAACCATGGAAAAATTCTTCTATTGAAGAGTGACACCCTTGGAGACGTTAAGACAATTAATCTGCAAACAGTGTTGAATCCAGGCCACTGGTGTTGGAGAAACTGGGGTAAAGAAGATGTCAAAGAGGTAATTATAACACAATTCAATACATTTTATTCAATTTCTATTGGATTTGTGCCTAATTGTATTTCTGGTGAACCATAGTAATATGCTTCCCCTAAAAACACAAGTATTTCAGATTTGTGTTAAAGCAAATCTACTTAGCTTCTATTATATTCACATATAATATCTCATTAAATCCCTAAAAGAGATTTTGCTGATGAGGAAACTGAGAATTAGAAAAGATAACTTTTTCAAGATCAGACAGATAATAAGCCCTGAATGCTTAGAGCAGAAGAGAGAGTGAAATTAAATCAGTTTCAGGAAAAATAATCCAAGGAAAATATATTGCATAGGTCAGAGGTAAGACCACAAATAAACAGGCCACTGCAATCATTTCTGTTTGTTAATGACAGAAATGAATTAATATGTATATGCTGGTCTTAGAGTGTTGAGCTAAACCTTCTAGTCTCTAGGTAGTAAAGAAATATAATAATAAATTCCATACATTTCAGCCACTTTATTTTCTATGTGTTTGTTGCTATTCTGTGTTTATTTGCCTGTTTAATTTTTGGCAAAGGGAGAAAGATGCCTATAAAGAATCTATTATCTAAGTTGCTGACTGGCCTATAGCTTATTTCAAGTTCCCTTAGTCAGGAATAACATTGTGTTGTTCTCTCTGCCCTTTTACAACATGCAGGAATACACACATATTATTTCTCTCTAACATATAAATGCACTCTGTTAGAGTCATACCTTTAAAATGGTTTCCATGAATTTAAAAATTGAATCCAAGTGAAATATTAGGAAGTTAGATATTCCAGCCATGCTGACTTTTGTGTTATACCACTGAAAGTCAGTATTTATCAATTAAAGTTTAAGGTTTAAAAACAGAAGAATGGATTCTGAATTAATGACCCTTCTAAATCAAACAGGTAAAACTTAAACACTTTGCCATTTATTGTGTAGGTGAATTTTTTTCACCAGGTCGACTACATGTTTTGATCAACTAAACCTACACATTTTTCTTACCTTGGGTTAAATCACAGTTCTGCTTTGCTTTCAACAAGCTTGCTTATTTATAAATCAGAACTAATCCAGGGAAAATGATGACATAAATAAATGTCAGTGGGAAGGAGCTAATTGGGTATGCCACAAGTGTAGGACTAGTACTCTGGAAGTAATAACACTTTGGAATATGAAAGATGAAATCAATGCAGAATTTATACTTTAGTCCCCTTATCTGCCCCCCTCCCCCAAATCACATTTCTTGTGCAAGGGTGCCTTATTGGCCAAAGGAAAGTTTAGTGAATCAGGCCTTAAATTACTGCACCTAGTAATTGTTGACATATGTGTACTTTACAGTGCTAATTTATCTCACCATGAACCCAGTGTTTACGAACACACAAAAGCAGATTTATAGTATGTGAGATTAAGAACATTTAAATTCTTTATTTTTAATTTTTTACATTAGATATATTTAAACATGCAAAATACATTCAAAAATGACCGAATCTGCCCACATGAAGTACAGTGAACTGTAAAGTTCTTGAGGAACTGAGAAAGAAAATAATTTCATTTAAAGGACATTATACCATATGTTTGAAATACTAAGATGATTTGAAGATCTTAGATCTAAGGTCATGTTAACAGATAAGATCTTGAGGGATCACAGGATTAAGTTATGTTTTGAATAATGAGGCCATCTCACATTTACTGAGCCCTCATGCTTCGCCTGGCACTGTGCTAAGCCTTTCACATAGATTATCTCATTTAGTCATCATAACAACCGTGTGAACTGGGCACTGTTAATATTCTAATAGAACAGATGAAGCACTCCAAGTCAAAGAAGCTAACTGACTTCCCCAATGTCATATAGTTAACAGTGGGTAATCCAGGAATCAGCCCCACATCGTCTGTATCCAGAGGCCAACTGTAGCCGCCACCTTCCATTGTAAGAATCAGGTCTGCTCCTTGCAGTGAGTGTACAATGGCTTTTCCTCAGTTGGTGTTTCTTAGAAAACAGCAACTTATTTCAACATTTGTAAATACACTTTGAGACAGGATAAAATGGAAGTTAACTAGATTAAATTATAAAACAGATGAAACTCACATGAGCAAAGATCACTGAAAAAACTGTATTAACTAGTCACAAGGCCTATTCTTTCAGTTTTATGCTTTTCCTCCTTTGGGCTTTAAAAGTGGTGCAATGGTAAAGAATATGCCTGCCAAGGCAGGAGATGCAGGAGACCAGGGTTCAATCCCTGGGTCAGGTAGACCCCCTGGAGGAAGAAATGGCAACCAGCTCCTGTATTCTTACTTGGAAAATCCCATGGACAGAGGCGACTCAGTTCAGTTTTCTTGCTCAGTAATGTCCAACTCTTTGTGACCCCATGGACTGCAGCACTCCAGGCTTCCTTGTCCATCACCAACTCCAGGAGCTTGCTCAAACTCATGTCCATCGAGTCAGTGATGCCATCCAACTATCGCATCCTCTGTTGTCCCCTTCTCCTCCTGCCTTCTATCTTTTCCAGCATCAGGGTCTTTTCCAGTGAGTCAGTTCTTCACATCAGGTAGCCAAAGTATTGGAACTTTAGCTTCAGCATCAGTCCTTCCAATGATTATTCAGGATTTCCTTTAGGATTGACTATTTAGATCCCCTTCCAGTCCAAGGGACTTTTAAGAGTCCCTTGTCCAACACCAGAAATCAAAAGCATCAGTTCTTCAACACTCAGCTTTCTTTATGGTCCAACTCTCACATCCATAAATGACTACTGGAAAAAACGTAGCTTTGACTAGATGGATCTTTGTCAGCAAAGTAATGTTTCTGCTTTTTAATATGCTGTCTAGGTTTGTCATAGCTTTTCTTCCAAGGAGCAAATGTCTTTTAATTTCATGGCTGTAGTCACTATCAGCAGTGATTTTGGAGCTCAAGAAAATAAACTCTATCACTGTTTCCATTGCTTCCCCAGCTATTTGCCATGAAGCGATGGGACCAGATGCAATGATTTTTGTTTTTTGAATGCTGAGTTTTAGGACAACTTTTCCACTCTCCTCTATCACTTTCATTGAGAGGTTCTTTAGTTCCTCTTCACTTTCTTCCATAAGGGTGGTGTCATCTGCATATCTGAGGTTAATAATATGTTTCCCTGCAATCTTGATTCTGGCTGTGCTTCATCCAGTCTGGCATTTCACATGATGTACTCTGCATATAAGTTAAGTAAACAAGGTGACAATATACAGCTTTGACATATTCTTTTCCCAATTTTGAACCAGTCCATCATTCCATGTCTGGTTCTAACTGTTGCTTCTTAACCTGTGTACAGATTTCTCAGGAGGCAGTTAAGGTGATCTAATTTTCCCATTTCTTTAAGAATTGTCCACAGTTTGTTGTGATCCACAGTCAAAGATTGTAGCATAGTCGGTGAAACAGAAGTAGATGTTTTTCTGGAATTCTCTTGCTTTTTCTAGGATCCAGCAGACATTAGAAATTTGATCTCTGGTTCCTCTGTCCTTTCTAAATCCAACTTGAACATCTGGAAGTTCTTGGTTCACGTACTGTTGAAGCCTAATTTAGAGAATTTGGAACATTACTTTGCTAGCATGCTAGATCAGTGCAGTTGTACAGTAGTTTGAACATTCCTTGGCATTGGCTCTCTTTGGGACTGGAATGAAAACTGACCTTTTCCAGTCCTGTGGCCACTGCTGAGTTTTCCAACCTTGATGGCATATTGAGTGCAGCACTTTCACAGCATCATCTTTTAGGATTTGAAATTGCTCAGCTGGAATTCCATCACCTCCATTAGCTTTGGTCATGCTGATGCTTCCCTAAGGCCACTTGACTTTGCACTCCAGGATGTGTGGCTCTAGGTGAGTGATCACACTGTCATGGTTATCTGGGTCATTAAGATCTTTCTTGTACAGTTCTTCTGTGTATTCTTGTCACCTCTTCTTAATATCTCCTGCTTCTGATAGGTCCATACCATTTCTGTCCTTTATTGTGCCCATCTTTGCATGAAATGTTCCCTTGGTATCTCTAATTTTCTTGAAGAGATCTCTAGTCTTTCCCATTCTATTGTTTTCCTCTATTTCTTTGCATTGATCACTGAGGAAGGCTTTCTTATCTCTCCTTGCTACTCTTTGGAACTCTGCATTCAGACAGATAAATCTTCCCTTTTCTCCTTTGCCTTCCACTTCTCTTCTTTTCTTAGCTCTTTGTAGGGCCTCCTCAGACAACGATTTTTCCTTTTTGCCTTGCTTCTTCTTGGAGATCGTTTTGATCAGTGTCTCCTGTACAAAGTTACAAAATTTCATCATAATTCTTCAGGCACTCTGTCTATCAGATCTAATCCCTTGAATCTATTTGTCCCTTTCACTGGGATTTGATTTAGGTCATGCCTGAATGTTCTAGTGGAAACTAGTGGGCTGCAATCCATGGGGTTGCCAAGAGTTGGATACAACTGAGTGATTGAGCAGACAAACACACAGAACTGTATTAAATTATAGGATAGATGCAACTCACATGAGCAAAGATCACTGAAACATTTATTAACTTATTGCAAGTCCTGTTCTCATGGTTTTCTCCTTTTCTTCCTTATCTTTCTCCACTTTTGATTTTCCTGTCCCTCTAAAGGAAATAATGAGAATCTAATGAATGTTTATTGTATATGCTAATCTGTATATTGTATATATTGGTGTGAAATACCAAGAGAATCATACAGTTTATGAATGATGTATGATCTTTACTTCAAGAGCGTACATAGTTTACATGAAAAGCAAGACATAAAACAACAAAGGGCAAGGATTAAATGATAAATTATGTTGTGGACATAATAAATGTACAAAAGTTGAGTTTTTACTCTTTTTAAAAAAAGTGTTTTTACCTATCAGAGAGTATAAAATAATTAAATAGATAGAAAAGAAAAGTATAGAAGAAAATAAACTGTTGAAAGTTAAAAGAACAACAGAAATAATGGTGTGGAATTATTTATAATCCCTGGTGAGACACTAAGGAGTTTCACATGACTAGAGAAAAATGTCTATTTTGAGGAAGTTTTGAGAACTAATTCAAATAGTAGGATTAGATTGAAGAGGGTTTGGAAAATTTTTTTTAATTTAATTTCATCTAAAATGTAGATGTCCCTCTTGCACTGATAGTGGTAATGTAAATTGATACAACCACTATGGAAGACAGTATGCTCCTGCTGCTAAATCGTTTCAGTTGTGTACGACTCTGTACGACTCCATAGACAGCAGCCCATGAGGCTCCCCCATCCCTGGGATTCTCCAGGCAAGAACCCTGGAGTGGGTTGCGTTTCCTTCTCCAATGCATGAAAGTGAAAAGTGAAAGTGAAGACGCTCAGTCATGTCTGACTTTTAGTGACCCCATGGACTGCAGCCTACTGGGCTCCTCTGTCCATGGGATTTACCAGGTAAGAGTACTGGTGTGGATTGCCATTGCCTTCTTTGGGAAAACTGTATGAGACTCCTTAAAACACTATGAATAAAACCACTGTATGACCCCGCAATACTCCTACGCATATACCTGAGGAAACAAAAGTTGAAAAAGACACATGTACCCCAGTGTTCATTGCAGGACTATTTACAATAGCTAGAACATGGAAGCAACCTAGATATCCACTGACAGATGAATGGATAAAGAAGTTGTGGTACATATACACAATGGAATATTACTTATCCATAAAAAGGAACACATTTGAGTCAGTTCTAATGAGGTGGATGAATCTAGAGCCTATTATACAAAGTGAAGTAAGTCAGAAAGAGAAAGATAAATATCAGAGATTAACGCCTATATGTGGAATCCAGAAAGATGGTACTGAAGAATTTACTTACAGGGCAGTAATGGAGGTCAGTGGAGAAGGCAATGGCACCCCACTCCAGTACTCTTGCCTGGAAAATGGGGTCACAAAGAGTCAAATATGACTGAATGCACACACACAGACACATGTGAGCATAAATCAGGGTTTCTCAGTCTCAGCACCACCAGTATTTGAGGCTGGGTGACTCCTGCTAGTGACTGTTTTCTGCATTGTAGGATGTTTAGCACTTCCCTGGCCTCCCTCCACTCAATGCCAGTAGGAGCCCTCTCCCTAGCAGTGACAAGCAAAAATGTCTCCAGACACCTTGGTCATCAAATGTCCCCTGAAGGATCAGCATCACCCACATGCAGAACCACTGGGATCAATCTTACCTCTTTAGACTCAAATGCTGATACATTCCTATTTCTGTCAGGGATTTGTGAGGTATATAAATGGCATTGTTTATATTGGCTATGTGGAATCACTTTGAAATATTCTCACTTGGATTTCAAAATACAGATAAAAATTGATGCTGTGTAGTTTGATATCATAACTCCCGAACTTAAGAAAAAAACTAGCTGTTATAGTTTCTTCTGTTGTTGGAAATCCATCATTAATCACAAACAAGTCAGCTACTTCAGCTGCCCCCACTCTTTCCTGGTCATTTAAAACAAACTTAATTTTCTTCAACATTAATTTTCCCTTATTCTGCTTCTTCATAACAAGCTTTTGGTTGAGTTCTCTTTATATGTTCTCTCTCTTCAATCTAACTGCAAACCCCTTGAAAGCATTTTTGCTTCAACATACATTTCCTAAAAGTATACTTCAAAAAGGGTCAATACATGCTGTTTGATTACAATAAAATCATGCTAAACTTTATATGATGGCATTTCTATTCAAATCCATATGAAAACATGTGCTCAGTGCTTTGCTCACTTGCACAGTCATATCTGACTTTTTGCCATTCCCTGAAATGTAGCCCCCCAGGGTCTCTTGCCACGGGATTTCCCAGGCAAGAATACTAGAGTCGGTTGCCACTTCCTTCTCCAGAGGATCTTCCCAACCCACTGGTTGAAATTGCATCTCCTGCATTGGCAGGTGGGTTCTTTACCACTGCGCCACCTGAGAAGCGTACCTAACATGCACACACTTAAAATATAAATAATACTAGTGATTTAAACCATTTTTAAATGTATAGAGGAGTATTATTTTGTATAGTGGTACTTTTAGTAATAGATGATGACAATCCATTTATTGAGAATTATTAGTAATTAGGAAATAGTTTCTTTCTGAATATCTAATTATTTCTACTTGTATTTCAAACTCTTTTTCAAATAACTATAGAAAATTTAAGTACAAAATGAGATTTTGCTTCTTTGATCTTGGAAATTTTGTTTGAATTCTCTTAGATATTCAAGCTAAAACATGTCATTCAGAAACTTGGATAGTCTATACAAGCAATATGGAAAATTATAGCTTCTAAAAGTTTGTGAATAAAAATAGAATCATGTAGTTAAGTGAATGCATCAGAGTTAAGTGATATATATGATGTTGAGAATTAATTTTATGTATCTAATAAGACAGACTTTGATCTCTATTATTTATGGGAATAAATAGAACACATAAACTTCATCTTTTTCATTTGTCAGCTGGTGCTGCCATCTGCTTACCCAGGTATGTGGAAAATGTGGGTAAAGGCCCAGGAGCATCTTCTCAGAAACCCACCTGCCTGTTTGGCCGTCTGCTCTGGAAATTGCAGTCAGAACTCAGTTGGTCTGCAACAGTCCCCAGCCCTGGCCCATCAGAACCACCTCTGGGGCACTATCTGGACAAGTGTTGATTTTAGTACTCTTACAGAATGCTTCCTCCTTCTGTCCTACATTTCTACTTAGATTTCTTTTTTCCCTCTTCTCTCATTTATGAGACCTTCTCATCATGGGGTGTCTAATGGCCAGAATTACATCTAAGACAAAGGTTTTTTTCTTTTATTTCTGTTGCTTTCTTTAATTAAAAAAATAGTCAATTTCTGGTCTAATGGTATCAAAGCAGTTGGAGATTTTCTTACCCTTTCTTGGATTCTTTTTGTAGATGAAAAAATGCAGTATCTCTCAGATGGATAGAAAATCCTAACAAAAGTATCCTTCATATGGAAATTATTTGCCTCATCTTTTACTGGGAAAATAGTGTCTAGGGCTGAGGAAGGGTGTTTCATCGTCAAAGCACTTTATAATTGAGCATTTAGAGGACTTGAGTTGCTTTTCATCCTCTTCCGGGAGGTCAAACTGCAAAAGCCATTTAATCCAGTTATTTGACTTTTTCTTTCTCATCAATACTGGAAGCAAATTGTTGGCATAAATGACTTTTCTTAACAGACACATTACTGACCTTTTGCCAAGAAAAAAAGTTCATCGTGTAGACACTTTAATGCATTTTGCTATAATTCACCAAGTTGTTGGAGAAACTGTCCCTACATTTGCACACTTTTGGAACTCTGAAACCTGTTCTGTTTATCATTGTTATTGGTACTATTGTCATACCGACTTACTGCTATTCAGTCATTATACTTTTACACGTCTGGAACGATCGACTTTCAGGCAAGCCATGCAGAAAGCACTCCTACTCCCTTAAATATAAAAGAACTACAACATCTTCAGCTGCCAGCAATTTTAAGCTTGCCATTTGACTGAATCTGAGGGGAAGTGCTTTAAGCGAATTAAATGACTCATTATTATTCCCTGAGTCATGACTGTATTTATCAGCAACTATAAGGCAGAGGAAGACGTGGTTCTTCCCCTAAATTCCCACTTACTCACGCACTTATAATGCAGTTCTCTAAATATATCATTGTACCAAAGCAACTGTTGTATACCAAGTTGCATGAAAAGGAAGGAAGAAAAAATCCACCCAAGCATGTGGGGTTCCCTCACCTCTGTTTCGTGAAAGCAGGAAACAACTATAACACATAGAGAAATCTGAATGACCATTAATGGGGAAATGGGGAAGTAAATTGTGATGCATTCATATAATAGTATTAAACAGTCATTTGAAATTAAGTGTAGCACAAGGATAATGGCGTAATGGCATAGGGCAATACCTTATGGTATAAAATTATTTTAAAATTCAGGATATAATCTACTTGCCCTGATTGATATTAACTGTTTAAGTGTACATGCATAGAAAATAAATGGGAAGTAAATTCAACAAAATGTTTGCAAAGGCCATCTCCAGATATAAGGGTTCTGTGTATGATACCACTTTTATTCTGTGTCTTTCAAATTTTCTACTTAATGTCTTAATTCAGTTTTGGGAAAGGAAAAGAAAAACCTTTATTAGATGATATTTTGATACAGGGACACTGTGAATAATAAAATGTTCTGCAATTCTAAATACAGAACATATTAGAGATTAAGGTGTTTCACCTCAAGCCAGACATCCTGGAATGTGAAGTCAAGTGGGCCTTAGGAAGCATCACTACAGACAAAGTTAGTAGAGGTGATGGAGTTCCAGTTGAGTTATTTCAAATCCTGAAAGATGATGCTGTGAAAGTGCTGCACTCAATATGTCAGCAAATTTGGAAAACTCAGCAGTGGCCACAGGACTGGAAAAGGTCAGTTTTCATTCCAATCCCAAAGGAAGGCAATGCCAAAGAATGCTCAAACTACTGCACAATTGCACTCATCTCACATGCTAGTAAAGTAATGCTCAAAATTTTCCAAGCCAGGCTTCAGCAATACATGAACTGTGAACTTCCAGATGTTCAAGCTGGTTTTAGAAAAGGCAGAGGAACCAGAGATCAAACTGCCAACATCTGCTGGATCATTAAAGAGGCAAGAAAGTTCTAGAAAAACATCTCTTTCTGCTTTATTGACTATGCCAAAGACTTTGACTGTGTGGATCACAATAAACTGTGGAAAATTCTGAAAGAGATGGAAATACCAGACCACCTGACCTGCCTGTTGAAAATCTTGTATGCAGGGCAGGAAGCAACAGTTAGAACTAGACATGGAACAACAGACTGGTTCCAAGTAGGAAAAGAAGTACATCAAGGTACATACGCCACCCTACTTCTTTAACTTATATGCAGACTACATCATGAGAAACGCTGGGCTGCAGGAAGCACAAGCTGGAATCAAGATTGCCGGGAGAAATATCAATAACCTCAGATATGCAGATGACACCACCCTTATGGCAGAAAGTGAAGAGGAACTAAAAAGCCTCTTGATGAAAGTGAAAGAGGAGAGTGAAAAAGTTGGCTTAAAGCTCAACATTCAGAAAATGAAGATCATAGCATCTGGTCCCATCACTTCATGGCAAATAGATGGGAAAACAGTGGAAACAGTGGCTGACTTCATTTTTTTGGCCTCCAAAATCACTGCAGATAGTGATTGCAGCCATGAAATTAAAAGACGCTTACTCCTTGGAAGGAAAGGTATAACCAACCTAGATAGCATATTCAAAAGCAGAGACATTGCTTCGTCAACAAAGGTCCCTCTAGTCAAGGCTATGGTTTACCAGTGGTCATGTATGGATGTGAGAGTTGGACTATAAAGAAAGCTGAGCGCCCAAGAATTGATGCTTTTGAATTATGGTGTTGGAGAAGACTCCTCAGAGTCCCTTGGACTGCAAGGGGATCCAACCAATCCATCATAAAGGAGATAAAATCCTGGGTGTTCATTGGAAGGACTGATGTTGAAGCTGAAACTCCAATACTTTGGCCACCTGATGGGAAGAGCTGACTCATTTAAAAAGACCCTGATGCTGGGAATGATTGAGGGCAGAAGGAGAAGGGGACGACAGAGGATAAGCTAGTTGGATGGTTGCCGGGGGCCAGCGTGAGGAATTCCGCCCATGGCAAAGGTCATGAGGAACGAGGCTTGGCATACGCAAAGGCATGATCAAGCCTCAGGAAACCCCCTGTTCCAGAGCATCTAACCCCAAAACCAGAGTCTGTTTTATGCTCTCACCTACACCTCTGACTTTACGGGGGGCTCTCCCCCATAACCGTTTCTCTCTGAGAAGGAGTAAACGTGCAGCTCCAAGGCAATAAAAATTCTTAGGCATGACAAGAGTTTCAGCTTACGGACTCCTCTGAAGGTTATCTAGCCCACCTGTATAGGTTTGTCCGGCCACATGTGATTGCTTACAGCTTCCAAATCTGAGAGGCACGAGATGTTTTAGACTTATTAAAGGCGAATTCTTTTGGGGAGTTAGAAATTATTAGTATAGTGGGTTGGTTAGGAATTATATTGGTGAAGGGTTTTTCATTTGTTGTGTCAATAATTGCTACTAATTCCCTGCTCTGGGTGGGACAAGGATGTCTCAGGTCAAACCTCTCTGCTGACAGACTAGCTTGTGTGACAGGATTATCCTTACTGCCGCCACTAGGCACATGATTGTTTACTACCTCTCAACCATAAACAGCACAGAGAGTTTTGGAGTATTTTGAGAGTCTTAATTAGCGTAGGACTTTTTCTTCTTGTTGAGTCAATGATCGCCGCCAGGCCTCTATATCCTTAGGTACCTGGGAATATATTAATCAATGTATTTGGAATATAGCAAAGGAAATATGGTAGTTTTTGATGTTAGCAATACTAGACTTTTTGAGTTAATGGATTTTCTCTTTTGTAATAGATCACTGTACTTATATATCACTGTGTCCTTGCTATGTAAGAATGTAACTTTATCATATCTTAAGACTAATTAGATCTTAAGGGGAGCATTGGTGAAAGGATTTTCATTTGTTGGGTTGATGTTTGCTGCTAAATCTCCATGTTCCCTACCCTTATAATGAATATAACTAGCATATAGGAAGAAATAAGTATTAACCTTTAAGCATATAGGAGAAATAAGTATTAACCTTTAAGACTAATCATGTTAACCTTGGGTTGAATAAATTCCTTTCTTGATTGTAACTCACTACACCCTCACCCTACAGGAATGTAACTTTATTTGGAGGGTGGTGCCTGGTTTAAGAAAAAACACCCTTGGAAGAAATAAGTTTTTCTGGTTATCAGAAAGAAAGGATCATAAAATGTAAGCAGGTCTCACTCATGGCCAAAAGATGATGTAATATCCCTAAGACCTTTTTTTATACATTTATGTGAACACCTGATTTTGACAAAGGTCAGGACTGCTGACCCCCACGTGACTCTGTATTCATCCCTATGTGTAACAAAAGGTATATAAGCAAACCCAAAAATAAAGAAATCGGATCAGTTTCCGGAAAGACTGATTCCCCCATGTCGCTTCTCTCTTGCTCCCAGTTTTTCTGGCTGAATTCCCATCTGGAGCATGGATGCTATTCCACGTAATCCAAGTTATTCAGCCTCCTTTTCTCCACTAACCTTTCTACTACACTATCCATTTCTAATCTCTCTATATCTGTGATTAAATATGTATTTTTCCAAAGACGCCGACTCCGTCCCCCCACCTTCGAATCACCCTGGATCCACCGGGGCTGGACCCCAGCAGATGGTATCACCAACTTGATGAACATGAGTTTAGATAAACTCTGGGAGTTGGTGTTGGACAGGAAGGCCTGGTGTGTTACAGTTTTGGGGTTGCAAAGAGTTGGATATGACTGAGCGACTGAACTGAACTAAGGGGAATAGAGGAGAGTATTATTTAAGAGAAGAAAATCTTCTTAAGATTGAAAAAAGGTCAATCATGAAATATCAGATGTGTATTGACTGTATGGATGTGAGATTTGGACTGTGAAGAAAGCTGAGCGCCAAAGAATTGATGCTTTGGAACTGATGTTGGAGAAGACTCTTGAGAGTCCCTTGGACTGCAAGGAGATCCAACCTGTCCATCCTAAAGGAGATCAGTCCTAGGTATTCATTGGAAGGACTGATGCTGAAGCTGAAACTCCAATACTTTGGCCACATCATGGAAAGAATTGACTTATTGGAAAAGACCCTGATGCTGGAAGGGATTAGGGGCAGGAGGAGAAGGGGACAACCGAGGATTAGATGGCTGGATGGCATCACCGATTCAATGGACATGAGTTTGGGTAAACTCCAGGAGTTGGTGATGGACAGGGAGGCCTGGTGTTCTGTGATTCATGGGGTCACAAAAAGTCGGACACAACTGAGTAACTGAACTGAACTGATTAAGGGCTTCCCTGGTGGCATTAGTGGTGAAGAACCCACATGCTAATGCAAGAGACACAAGAGATGTGGGTTTGATCCCTGGGTTGGGAAGATGCCCTGGAGAAAGAAATGGCAACCCATGCTAATATTCTTGCCTGGAGAAGTCCGACAGAGGAACCTGGCAGGCTATCGTCCACAGGGTCGAAAAGATTCAGATGCAACTGAGTGACTTAGCATACGCATAACCACTGAGAAGCCACAGGTATTTTTGATATCTGTCTTGAGCTGACTCTTGTAGGTAAAAAGATTGAGGTGAAACAGAAAATTAATTCCTTCACAGGAGAAAGGTGTTGAGAACCTATGGAGATCTGAGCACAGCTATTTACCAATCTTTTAAAATGAAAGAAATCACCAAATTTCGTTTTGATCAAAATAAAAAATTTTGAGTATCTCCAAATGTAAATTTAACTTAAATGCATTTAATCTGATCCAATTGAGTTCATTTTAGTTCAATTTAACAAATATTTATTGAAAATTATATCTGCCTGCCTCTGTACTAGGAACAAGGAATACCAGGAGAGTAAGTGAGGAAATCGTCTTCCCTGGTGGCTCAGTGGTAAAGAACCTGTCTGCCAGTGTAGGAGATGCCAGTTCGATCTCTGGGTTGAGAAGATTCCCTGGTGAAGGAAATGACAACTCACTCCAGTATTTTTGCCTGGAGAGTCCCCTGGACATAGGAGACTGGCAGGCTACAATCTATGGGGTAGCAAAGAGTCAGACACGACAGTGCCAAAAAAGCAACAAAGAGAGGAAAAAATGTCTTCACAGAGCTTACATACTGGTCATTCATGCAGTCTCATTCTGCTGTGGTTAGGTCAGGAGAGA
Organism: Ovis canadensis; assembly: GCF_042477335.2. Classification (NCBI taxonomy): domain Eukaryota; kingdom Metazoa; phylum Chordata; class Mammalia; order Artiodactyla; family Bovidae; genus Ovis; species Ovis canadensis. Next base: position 40,928,523 of record NC_091260.1, read on the forward strand.
AGGAGTGAAGGACAGAGTGCAGAATTCTCAGAGGAACTCGGAGACCTGACCCCTCACCTGGAAGCAACTGGCCCTGAAATATATGCAAGAAGCAAGTAGGACGTAGATAATGATTGTATGTGTGTATATGTGTACACACTTATACATGTGTTGGGGACCAAGAGGCTTGGGAACTCGGTTGAGAATAAGGACTACTTGCAAAGTGCAGATAGAAAGAGATGGAGCTTTAGAAAAGGGGAAGCAAGTTTGGTTTGTTCAAACTCAGAGTCTGAATTAGCAACTAAAAGAGAAGAGATTAAAGAAGTAGAAAGAGAAACCAGAGCCTACTATACAGAGTGAAGTAAGCCAGAAAGAAAAACACCAATACAGTATACTAACGCATATATATGGAATTTAGAAAGACGGTAATGATAACCCTGTATGCGAGACAGCAAAAGAGACACAGATGTATAGAACAGTCTTTTGGACTCTGGGAGAGGGAGGGGGTTGGATGATTTGGGAGAATGACATTGAAACATGTATAATATCATATATGAAATGAATCGCCAGTCCAGGTTCGATGCATGGTACTGGATGCTTGGGGCTGGTGCACTGGGACGACCCAGAGGGATGGTACGGGGAGGGAGGGGGGTTCAGGATGGGGAACACGTGTATACTTGTGGCGGATTCATGTTGATGTATGGCAAAACCAATACAATATTGTAAAGTAATTAACCTCCAATTAAATAAATTTATATTTTTAAAAAAATAAAGAAGTAGAAAGGATGTCTATACAATTTAAGAATTAGAGTTCATCTTCCAGGAAATGAGAAGATATTTAAGGGTTTCAATAGGAAAATAATTTGCTTAGATCTGTTTTAAGAAGACTATCCCGAGCTTTCTGTATATTATTTTATTCATATAAACGTTTTTTTCTAAATATGTAATCATGCTAAGTATATTGTGCTTTTCAAGTTAATCCTGTCTCATATTCTAATACTCTTCTTTAAAAGCTGGATTTATTCTCTTAACATAGAGTTTAGGATTGCTAATCTCAAATGAGAAAAACTAGAGAAACCTCAAATATTACGTCTAGGCATAGGATCAGGGTCTGTGTTGCTGAACTGAAATTGGTGCATATCAGTATCTCGAAGGCAGCTGAAAATGCTTTCATTTTAAAGAGTTAGATAAATCTCTTATTCTTGAATAACACAAGAGTGATATAAAGGACTTTTCTCCACCTCCACGTTCTTCTGCATCTGCCTCCCTTTTTCCCTCTCTCTTTTCCTTTTTTCTTTTTCCTTTCTCGTTTCCCTCCTACTTATCTTCTTCCTTTTGTTCTTTTAATATTTTCTAAATGTATCATTAGAAGAGGCCTTTATGATATAGAATTTATAAGCTGAGTATTTAACTGAAAAGATAAAAAATAAATGGAAAATTTAACTTAAGAAAAAAGTGAGGCAATATAGCATTAAGTGCCAAAATGAGTGATATAAATGTTAAGTTCTCTAATTTTCTAACAGAAAAGATGTTTGCTAGTGAATTGGAATTTCTGGGAAAGTTAGATTTGACTTAACTAGATTTGACTAGATGGAGACTATATCTGAACTTATAAAATTTTTAATAGATTTGTAAAATGGAAAAGTCTTCCCGAGGGAGAAGCAACCATTTGCAAAGGCTGTTATTATTGTTAATAATTAGATCTTAACTTTCAAATTAAAAAGTTTGGAGACAACTTTACAAAATGATCATTTGTAATGATTAGGAGAAGCTATTCTCTTTGGAGTCTATTTTTGCTAAATAGAGACTTTGAATGCTATTAGATGAACAGTTTGGCTTGAAAATACCTTAGTTATTTGGAAAATAAAATTGAAACGTTTTTGTCTCATGCTCAGTTTTAACTTCAATTGTGTATTCAACGGAGATATTTCATTAACGTGATATTCTATAATATTTTGCATGAGAAGAGTTACTAATTTTTCTTTAAATACTCTTCATAATCTTAGCATCATTAAATAGCATAAAAAATTTTCTTCTGGTACTTAATAATGTTTTTAAATACTATATGGCAGAGGATGAGATGCTTAGATAGCATCACCAACTCAATGGACATGCATTTGAGCAAACTGTGGGAGATAGTGAAGGACAGGGGAACCTTGCATGCTATAGTCCATGGGGTTGCAAAGACTCGGACTTGACGTAGCAACTGAACAACAACAATAATGGTCTTAGATGTCCAAATATTCAAGTTCAAATGTTCTGCATGTGGAGTGTTACTACTGAAATTATTGACTAGTCTGTGTTCTATTTTCAGGGCCTCGTAACATTTTGACACTGTTTTAATGATGATACCCTTTAAGAGGAATAACAGCTTTATGCTCATTTTTCCGGTTTTCAGAGTACTTTGTATTCTTCAGTGGATACTATCATTTTTTGCAATAACTGATCACTGAGCCATGACATTTATTCATAGATACAATCCTCAACATTGATAAGTTCACTTAAAAACTTCAGATAAAATGATTTAAATGTATTCTACCTAGGGCAGAGTTTCTCAACTGCAGCATTATTGACTTTGGAGGCTTAATAATTCCTCTATTGTGAGGAGCTATCTTGTGCACTGTAGGATATTTATCAGCTGAGAGTGACCCACTAGTAGTCAGGAGCACGCCCCTGCTTTGAACAATCAGTAATGCCTCTGGACATTGGAAAATGTGCTCTGGGGAGCAAAGTCATCCCCAGTTAAGAACCAGATTTAGGGCTATCCTTGCAGAACCACTGGAAACTCCAACTTGGCAATTTAAGACAGCAGCTTTGATCTAGCCTATTGGTTTCAAGAGGCATGGCATACCTATCGACATTAAAGCCTGATATTAAGTTTCTATTGTTTAATGGCTTGAGCAGTAAAAATTCATGAAGTTAGATTTAGTCAATTTTGCATTTCCTTACTTTTGTGCCATGCCTAGAATTAAGAAAACCCACAACAAGCAATCTAATCCTTCTAAGTGTGAACCTTGAATGACCAGAGAGGTAAGACATTTTTATCCAGAGACTTTTAAACTAAGTCTAACAAAAATTTGGGTTTTCATATGTTTAACATATTTAGAAAATAAAACTGGGATGGATCTAATGCCACAAAAATAATTAAAGCTAAACTTACTGATGTCTCATAATTGTTCTAGATACCTTAGGGAAGGTTTAATTTCAGTGTTACAAAGCTTTAAATACTGTGCAGAAATAGAACTATGAAGCTTTTTAATTTTTAGATTCAGATAATATATGGTACTTCATTTATATATCCAAAAAGCAATTTATGGGCTAATATGCTCACTTCTGATTAGATATACTTCAGAATATGTTAATTCAAGTGACATCTTTTTTCTCCTCTAAGCAGAATTTCTCTTTATTCCAGAATTCACTACCACCAGGCAACCTACACACTGCTATTTCTTCATGCAATGGGAATATTTTTGGCTTGAAAAATATTTTTATGTTCTGTTCGTTCCATTAGAAATTTGTACATCTCTGAGCATATAGTTAAGAAGAAAGAGATATGCTTGCATAGTTTTCTTCCCATAATGGATATACAGTTTATTCTAATTCTGTCCCTCTTAAATGTTTATGTGCAATTTCTTTCTAATGCAAGGAATTTCAGTATATCCAAATATTCAACACCATATGCACATCTATATTTATATGTCAAACATAAACCAAGCTATCAAAAGATAATTAGGTGAGACATGCATGTTTTGTCATAATTAATATTCTGTCAATAGGCTAGATAAGAAAACTCCAAGGGTTAATGTTTTGCTGGGCTGCCAGATACTGTTGCCAGTGAATTTTTCTAGCTCACTCCATTAATCCAGTCAGCACAATGGATCAGGCTAGAGATGTGTCTCCATAAATCACTCTGAAGTGCTGGGGGTAGGAGTATCTAATTAATCAGCACTGTCATTATGTTTGACTTGTAGCTGCCTTGCTGTGTTTGGGATGGAGATTCAGTGTGTTTAACCCACATGCTCTTAAACAGATCTCCAGTGGTGTGTAAATTTTAACCCATTTTCAGAAAAAGTCAAGCAGCATGATTCAACCATATTTTTTAACAGCAATATATCTTTTCAACATATGACCCCTTGTTACGTTCAGTTAATTTTTCATTGACTACAGTAGATCTCCATTTGTAGTGTTAAAAACAAGACATATTCAAATATTATTTTGTATATTAATACTATGGTCAGGGCAAAACTATATCTTAAAATATTCTCTTAACCAATACGATAGCGCACTTAAAATGGAAAGAATTTTTGTATTTTAATGTCACCATCAGTGAAAATGTCTTCTGTATCTTTGATTTTTGCTCTTGAATTTCAGTATTTTTGGACCATATATTTTCATAAAGTACTTTTCCTATTTAAGTGATTTTTATTCACTGCTGCTGCTACTAAGTCACTTCAGTCGTGTCCAACTCTGTGCGACCCCATAGACGTCAGTCCACCAGGCTCCCCCGTCCCTGGGATTCTCCAGAAAAGAACACTGGAGTGGGTTGCCATGTCTTTCTCCAATGCATGAAAGTGAAAAGTGAAAGTGAAGTCGCTCAGTCGTGTCCAAGTCTTAGCGACCACATGGACCGCATCCTACGAGGCTAGTCCATCCATGAGATTTTCCAGGCAAGAGTACTGGAGTGGGATGCCATTGCCTTCTCTGTTTTATTCACTAGTGAAGTGATTACTTTATGGTTTAAAAATTATTTAACTAGATATTAACTATTTTTCAAATGTGTTAACTACTTCAAAGACTTGTTCTTGAGTATATAGCTCATACAAGGCTGACTCAGTCTAGGTCATGTTTCATATCCCTTAGGTTACCAAGAAAATAAATATGAGGGATAGATTGTAAAATAGATTTTTGGACATAGCTTGAGGAATCCACCATTATTTTATAATAACACTCCTTATATTTTATGACAACTAATTACTAGGTAGGGCTACAAAATGAGAACTTTTTCCCACAAAACCCAAAATGTAAGTAGCACTGTTAATCCTATAAAGTGTAAATTAGTGTTGGATTTCTTCAGTGAATCTCTGTCTACACACACACGCGCGTGCATGCACGCCCTTGCCTACACGAATATGGCAGATGGTTTTCCAATAAATACATTCATCTTGACAAGAATGTGGGAGCATTGATCTTTGGAGGAGGAACACTTATTTCAATAATGATGCTATCAGTTGTCAAATATCTCTGGAACTCATCTTTTGATTACTCTAAGTAATGGTGAAATTTGATTCTCCAAGAATGAATTTTATTGTCAATAAGAGCCAAATGTCCTTCAACAATAAATTCAGTGATTAAGAATATGAACTAATTAGATAATATTAAATGGAATAAAATTGACAAGAACTTCAGAACAATAAAATTTTACTCACAAGAAGTTTAGCACATATGCCACAAAAGTAAGGTTTAGGTCTGTTAACAAAAGTGCTTTAATCTGACTAAATAAAAAAATAACTCAGATGTGTTATAGTTTGATACTGGAAAATTATTGTACAGATAGATAAGGAAATGGAGATATATATATATCATATATTCACATTTGCATAGCATATATCTGTACAAAACATGCATGCATAGGTTATATGCTTTACATCGTATTATACATAGTACAAAAATATTTCTGTAAAATATTAAACATAATAGTAACTAGTTTCATTTAAAGCATATTTAGCAAAGTTCATAGTATAAATATGGGATTTCTTTATTACTACTTTTCATATATTTTTCCACTCTGTTCCTTATATTTAAAGTTAGTGCTGCTACTCCTCATCATTAAATGATTAATTTACTTTTTCTTTTTCAGTGGTCAGAAAAGACCTACTAATAATCCTCCATCCTACTGTGATTAGAAGTGCTGGTTTGCAAGTTAAATGGGATGCCAACTTTATTTGTCATTAACTGACAGAGGAAGTCTAGCTGATGAATTGAGGGATCAAGCTTCTTATTTTTGTCCTATACTAACTGCTCTAAATCTCTGGTCTTGCAGAAAGACTTTAGAAACGAAGTAACTAAAAAGATACTCACCTAATAGTGTCCCAGTGACCAGAATAACAAAATCCATAAAATACTTTGCTCAAATCATGGAAAGAAATCCTCTATCCCGAGATGTCCCTGTTTCTGCAGATGTAAATCTTTTAGGGACTTTCTACTAAATGATTTGTAATTCTCATCCCAATTCTTCAAAATGAGAAAGTTTACTTTGAACTTTTAAGAATTACCAAAAATTTCATGGAAAACAACCCCGAGTATATGCACTTTATTATGGCTACTAAGCTTTGGGTAAAAAGAAATTTTGGAGATAAAAATTCCTGCAGAGCATCCACACAGAAACAAGTGATATTCAAATTTTAAAATGTGATACAATATTATGTTAGTGATGACTTTTAAAATACTATTATGTGAGAGGAACCTGAATAACTCATGTGTTGTGAACTTGGAGAGGCTTCTGATATAGTTCATCAGATCTTAGTCTTTTATATTTCACTTTGTTTGCAGATATGTGTTATTTTGAACCTAAAAATATGCAGGGTACTCTCCTAGTGCCTGAGTAAATATGTAAATAAGACTCACCTGAGTTGCATTTTAAATATTTTTAATATATACATATGAAATATGTATATATTAACAATAACCTGATTATTTATGAGAGACATGTGGGTATTTCTCAAAGAAAAAGATAAAAATTGATTAAATTTTGACTTCAGTTTTCCTAATTTTACTGAGATTTCACATCCTCAGCATCAAAAGAAATACATTTTGAACGCATGTACACCCGTGGTGGATTCATGTCAATGTATGGCAAAACCAATACAGTATTGTAAAGTAAAATAAAGTAAAAATAAAAATTAAAAAAAAAGAAATACATTTTATACAAAATGTCTGCTTGATATGGTCATTTTGATGTACTACGATCTAATAGGCTGGAAAATATTTGGTTCTATCAAGTAAATTTTTTCTACAGTTAAAATAATTTAATATTTTTATTATTTTTTATTTTATTTATTTTTTGATTGGTGAAAAATTGCTTTACAATTTTTTGTTTATTTCTGCCAAACAATGCATATTAGTCATAATCATATATATATATCATCTCCCCATCCCACCCTTCTGGTCATCACAGATGGCCAGACCGGGCTCCTTGTGATGTTTAGCAACTTTCCACTAACAATCTATTTTACACCTAATAGTGTTTACATGTCAATGCTACTTTCTCAATTCGTCCCACCCTTACCTTCCCCTTCTGTGTCCACTAGGTTCGTAACATTTTTCTAGATTCCATATATAATAGCTTAACTTTGTGTGGAGTTTCTTATTTTATCAGTAAGTAGTTTGGAGACACTACCTGTGTGATGCACACTGTGGGGAAAAATGAAACAGAGATTGTTGTTAGAGCTATGAGATTGGCTGATAGGTAAAACATATATAATCATGAACATGATAATACAACATAATGTAGCAGAAGGGCTAAGTGATTATGAAAAAGCAGGACATCAGGGCTGAGGCAGGTTCCTAGGTGGTTAGAAGTCAGAAGGTCATTTCAAGTATGAAAAATAGTGATAGTGTCAGCAGAAATAATAAAGTAGAAATATTCAGAGCACTACAAGTAGAACTGTCCAGCTTGAATGATGAGTGGGAGATAATGACGAAAAGTGAGATTGAAGTGAAATTATCAAGAGCTCTGAATTCTACAAAGCAGTTCAGAATTACCTTATTAGCCATGGGCAGCCATTGAATACTTCTGATGAGATTAATAATAAAATGAATCAGTTCAGTTCAGTCGCTCAGTCATGTTCGACTCTTTGCGACTCCATGAATCGCAGCACGCCAGGCCTCCCTGTCCATCACCAACAACCAGAGTTCACTCAGACTCATGTCCATCGAGTCAGTGATGCCATCCAGCCATCTCATCCTCTGTTGGCCCCTTCTCCTCCTGCCCCCAATCCCTCCCAGCATCAGAGTTTTTCCCAATGAGTCAGCTCTTCGCATGAGGTGGCCAAAGTACTGGAGTTTCAGCTTTAGCATCATTCCTTCCAAAGAAATCCCAGGGCTGATCTCCTTCAGAATGGACTGGTTGATCTCCTTGCAGTCCAAGGGACTCTCAAGAGTCTTCTCCAACACCACAGTTCAAAAGCATCAATTCTTCTGCACTCAGCCTTCTTCACAGTCCAACTCTCACATCCATACATGACCACAGGAAAAACCATAGCCTTGACTAGACGGACCTTAGTTGTCAAAGTAATATCTCTGCTTTTGAATATGCTATCTAGGTCGGTCATTACTTTTCTTCCAAGAAGTAAGCGTCTTTTAATTTCATGGCTGCAGTCACCATCTGCAGTGATTCTGGAGCCCAAAAAAATAAAGTCTGACACTGTTTCCACTGAAGTGATGGGACCGGATGCCATGATCTTCGTTTTCTGAATGTTGAGCTTTATGATTTTTTTAAAAGAATGATCTAGTGTTTGTGCATAAAGATAGAAGTATGGGAGCTGTGAACTCAAGGAGATCATTTTGGAGGCTGCTGAAAGGGGAGTTTAGAGGGGAAGTAATAAGGACCTGGAATAGAGCAGTGACAGTTGGAACTGGCAAGCATGGAAGGGCTTGAGAGCACTAATGTAGGATATATATACAGTGCTTCTGCCCAAGGACTATTACCAAGTCCTGTAGCAGATACAAAGGAGGGAGGGTCAAAAATTAACTATAAGCTGTTAGGTGGTTAAAAATCTGACAGTTACATTACTGTATAAAATATAGTCATAAGAAGAAATTTATAAAAACTCAGGTTTTATTTTAGGCATGGTTATTTTAAAATGATATTGGGGAAAACAAGAATTTTTCTTTACCATAGTCATATTGATACATATACACGATGAATGAAGTGAATTTGGGATAATTACTTCATTATTTTAACCAATATGGAAATATAATATGGATTTCCATTTTTAATTAAATTTTCAGAATTAAATGACTTAATTTGCTGTCAATAGCAGAAGCCATATTTCTCAGTTATTTATCTACTACACTTTTCTGTACAGAATCGGTCTGTGTGAATGTATAATTTTTGCATTGAAAATAAAAGTTTAATAGTCATAAGCATATTTTCATTTTTAAATATGTATTATGATTGAAAGTACATATAGCATAATAGTAAATATAATAAAACACTACTTCTGATATATTATATTGTTTTTAACTTTACAGACCATTTATTGGCTCAAGGATTTAAAAATTATAGATACATGTTTATAACAAAGGATTAGTATATAAGATGTATTATTCGAATATCAAATTTAGATTTATGACTCTAGAAAAATTTCTTTTTCCACGCAGAATAAGGCAAACCTGCATTAACCAGTTGTGTTATTTTTTGTAGGAAGATGGCTGTGGTGGACCCTGATTGCACAAGTAGGAGTATTCTAAAGACTTTTAAAAACACACACATACACACTCACACAGGGACACACTGACACATATGTCTCATTAGGATCAAACATTGCTGATTATCTGTCAGAAATATTATACTGAACTGACTTATTCAAAAAGCTTTTGAAATCATTTTCAAATGATTTATTTCATAACTATATTAACTGTAGGACAGAGGTCCCTTCTATTTTATAGGTACTGTATGCTTTAGGCAAACAATTCTCTAAAGTCACAGGCTGTTACTATTTGTGGCAGGGAAAGCACTTGGGTGGTCCTCGGGGGAAACCTTGGGCAAACAGTATTGCTGTAATCTAATCTGCACAGCAAATCACCATAGAACCAGGAAAAGAGAGAGATGGCGGAAGTCTCCACCTAAACCAAAATGTGGGAAAGAAATCAAGTGCATTACTAGTAATATTCCACTTAAAGGAACTGCTGTATGACTCTGTTTCACTGTATTCACTTTATTAACAATTCCCTGTTCTCTTCCATAGTTTGAGAGGATAAATGGATTGTGTTGTGCTGTGCTTCGTCGCTCAGTTGTGTCCTTCTCTTTGTGACGCCATGGACTGGGTAGCCAGCCAGGCTCTGTCCATGGGGATTCTCCAGGCAAGAATGCTGGAGTGGGTAGCCATTCCCTTCTCTAGAGGATCTTCCCAACCCAGGGGTCAAACCCTGGTCTCCTACACTGAAGGCAGATTCTTTACCGACTGAGCTACCAGGGAAGCCCCATAAATGCATTTCACAAGCGCTTAAAAAGATAGTCCAGCTCAAGTGGGATTCCCTAGGGACAATGAAAGAGGGAGTTATCAGAATCCCTTCTGAAGAGTAAGTTATCCTGAAATTTTCCCATTTTGTTCTCCAATTTCAACAGCTCACCTAAAGTGAATTTCCTCTGGCTTGGATCTGCTTAATGGTTTAAGAGGAGATAGGAGGCAATGTCTCTGCACTGTGAGCCCCCAAATAACATTTAGAATTAATTGCATTCATGTTAGGCCACCTGTTCAATGTTTATTTGAAGTTCTAAAAATTTCCTAGTCATTCCAGTAATTTTATATATTCATTCATCCACTCATTTATTCATTCACTCATGTTCATTCAAGCAATCTTGACAATCTTCTTACGATGACTCAGATTTTTTTAAATTAGGTGTTGTGGATAAAATACCTATTCATAAAAAGGGGGACAGGAACTCTTCTTTCATGTAGTTTACAATCATATAAAAGAAGACAGTAATTATTAAAATAATTTCAATAAGAATGCACAATTGTTTCCTGAAATTATGGAAATTCAGATATATAAAATGGAAATTCAGATATAGAAAATGTAAATACATCATGACCTGTTTCATAAACACAGTAGTCTTAATTGCTAATGTATTATATATATACCCCATGAGAAGTGAGTATTAATATATATTAATATACAGTATCTAATCATTTACTGAGACAGTTATATTGATAATTATATTGTTTTATAATATAACAATTATAGAGACAGTATAATTTCCCTCAAGTTTTGTTTTTGGATATATGTTTATGGATGAACTTTAATACAAATTTGACCCTTAGGCAGAAATATTCAGCATGAATTTATGAGAGAAGAAAATTTTTTCTTATTGAGAGAACATTACTATTAGTTAATATTGTTATTATTTTTAAAAAACCATTTGAGAGTAGTTTATTCCCAATGATAACCTGTTAATTTGAATATTTTTTCCTTAATTTTTATAAATTGCAAGAACAGGGCAGAATATTTAAATATCAAGGAAATCAGCAAGATGAGAGAGGCAGTTTCATCTATTTTCTGAAGCATCGCATGATACAGGCATATAAATATGCTTAGTAAAATATCTGCCTTAGGTTTAGTAAGGTATGTACAAAGCCATCAAGAATAAAAGAGATACTATTTCTTTTACACTCAGGTTTTCTCATGTGCTGTTGAGTTCATTCCCACCAACCTGAAGATCTTTCATGAAAATGGCAGCAGAAGCGATCTCTATTCCCTGACATCTGGACACACACATTAGTGGCAGGCGCACCAACCGTAAGGGCATAAAACTAGGCTAGAGATCTGGACGCATCATCTGGTACCTGTTATAAGTCAACATAGATTCTGTGCTAAGTGGTTCCACAGATTGCACCAAGCAAGGAGCAAGCCCCAGGAGAAAAAGCCAAAAGCAATAATGTTCTGAAGGGCCGCAGAATTGTGGCAGTGGTCTCAGTTAGTGACATTGATGATACTGATGACAATTAGGAGAGAGGGTTTAGAATGTGAATGGGGAGCAATTCAGCTGCTACAATATCCATCAGCAGACTGTTGCCTGAGGCAGAAGGACCCTGCTGTCCTTTATTTTTCTGTTGTTACTGGAACATTGAGGAGAGGTGGGGGTGGGAAATGGGAATTTATAAAATTTTTAATAAAAGTTTCACACAAAAATTATTGTTGAAGAATTTTAAATGAGCCCTTTTTAAGAAAGAGTTAGTTGCTGCTTCTATTAAGTAAATGTGAGCTATCCCACTCGTACACAGGGATAGTTCTCAATTATAAAAAATATTGAAAGAGAAAAAGTTTCTATCTGCTCAGAGGAAGTCATCGGATTAACACTATTAAATGTTCAACTATTTCCTCCTTGCCCTAACATGCCTTGGTAATAATTTCCAGCAATGTGATAGTACCTAGCCATTGTTAGACCATTGTTACAATTTTATCTGTCACTGGAACCACACTGAGCAAACTTTCATTTTAGGTTCGACAGACAGCTTGCTGTAGTTTAAGATAAATTAATGAGCATTTCACAGGTCACTAATTTTTTTAAATTAGATGTTTATTTTGTTTATACTAAGGAAGCTGATATCTTTTATTTTCATGGAGAATTATTTCTATATGTAAGGAATCTTATTAATATGCCATATAAACAGAGATACATACTGAGATGTATCAAAAACCTGAAAATTTTTAAACTCCAGAATATATAAAACCCAGAAAATATTGAAGGCAAGGTTTTACTCAAATGTTATCTCTAAAATGGAAAATATAGAATACAGGTACCTGTATTTTCTATCCTAGAAAAAAGAAATATGTTTTATCTTTAGGTCCTAGAAAGAAAAAATACTATTCAAGTCTAGTAGTGATTTTTCATCATATGCCACAAATTTCTTCTAATTGTGTTCTATAGAAGTGCTACAAGAAATATAATTTCTAATCTTAATTGAGTAATTCTGCTTGGGGTCTCAGAAAAAAAGCAAGAATTCTAAAATACATGGAATGTATTCCATGTTTTCCATAATGATCAGTTCTAAATTTTAAAAGTTAAAGTTAAAATCACTTTCCTCAGATTTCAACAGATATATGATTTTTAAAAGCAAAAATTTTTTGACAAATTCTCTTTAATATATCACGCAGATGTGTTTTATTAGACTAGTAAAATGAAGCTTAAGCAATTTATTTTAAAATGTTTTCCTAGCTTTCATGACTGATGGCTGGATCTAAATTAGAGAATGACAGGCTTTTTGATTTGGCAGAGAATACATTTTATTTCACACTATTAACTTTATTTTGTTTTAGTTCTTTATTCTCTGAGCTGATAACCTCATATATAAAGAGCTTTAAATGCAGTAGAAATAAGATAACCAGACCAGATTAAAAATTCAGTCAGATTTGTAATGAATTTTTTTATTGTTACTCTGTACTTATAGCTAATTTGTTTACAAGGGAAATACCAAAAACAACTTATCACTAAGAATTCTAAAAATCATACCAACTTGCACCTGAGAAGAATTTTCAGCGTGGAAACAAAATCAGGCCAACCTCAATCATGGCTTATTAAATTACAGCTGGTCCAAAACTGTTTGATATTCAAGCAGCTAATTAGCAATGGAGATGGCTAATTCAAGCGCTGGGCTTTGATCTCTGGGTTCGCCCAATATTTATTAGTTTTATTTAAAAAAAGAATGGAGAGGGAAAGCATCCTGAAAGCTGGAGGAGACAGTCTGAACAGTAGTTTACTTATAATTTACAGACTTGTGGTACTTAATATATAATGCAATAATCTTCCCAGTGCCATTTGTCATTTGGACGTGGCCACAGATTATAGCTTAGGGCACTGCATCTGTGCACAGATCTGGCAGGAAATGGTCTAAAATCTTGAACAGCTGAGCATGATGTTTCGGTATAGTTGGAAAATTCAACCTCTGCTCCAGAGGTCACTGCATGCTTCTGTCCTGACAGCCCAAATTGTTAAGCATGTGACTAATATGCATACAGAACACAGGCTGCCTGTCGTCTGCTACAAGCTTGATGGCTGGTTAGCGGCTAGTCTTAATTTTATGTGACAATCCTATGTAGGAAGTGCTGTGTGGGTGACTAAATGGAGCATATTGATGTCCCACTGGGTGTAGCCCCTGTTGTTTTGACAAATTCTCCTTAGCATTTATCAATCAGGCCTTCAATGGGGAATGTGCTGAATATCTAATTCAGACATGCTAGTCAGGGCTAATAGAGCAAGATAGCATGTTATTCAATTTGTACTTGTTAGTGATGTCCCACTGTCACTGGGCAATTTACCTTCACACTTCACAAATGAAAAGAGAAATTTGCTGGGCTTCAAACACTTACATGAGTTACAAGCAAAATTTTAATTAGCATGTCATTACAGCAATAATTTATTGCTTCTTTGTAGTTTTCCTCGCATACAGATTGTGCTTTTCCTATTTTCGAAGGGATGTCCTCAAGGCTTAGGAAACAGGTAATAATAAGGACAACTAATAAGCTTCATTCAAAGATGCATACTGATGTTTTCTCTTTGTGACATTTTCAGTAATTATTATACATGGAGGTTAAATAGATCTTTATGATTTATGTGTGCGATTCAATGTTTTTTAACACTTTTGTTGTAATACTGTGTTTCTTTATGTGAATAGGTTCTACTGTGCTTTGGTTCATTCCTAAATATCTCACATGTGGGCAAACTAAAGAAAGCACACTAACTGTGATGAAAAGCACTTGATATAAGTGAGGGGAACTTCTGGAATTCTTCCAGTAGGAGCACTTGTGAATACACAAGGGTTTTTCTAGGTTGGGAACAAAGCAGAATCCATTGTTTTCTACCAGCTCTTTATGGAGAGTTGTCTAGACGCCCAATCTTTAATCAGCTGTCAGATAAAACATGTTTAAAAAGGAGGGCAAAGAGGAGGAGCTGCCGTGGTTCTTCATGTGTGGCCTTAATCTGGTATCCTCAGAATATAGAAATGGAAGAGTGACCTAGATTATCCAAGGCAGACAGAAACAAAGGAGATAGTTTGAATATACAGAAATGGCGCTTTTGAATGGATTAAAATAAAAGTGGAATCAAGACTTTGATCACAGCATTGGAAAATTTTAAGGGGTTATCTTGGTCAAAACCTCCTTGCTTGAAAGGCCTAGTCTGATCACTCTGAAAGACAACTAGTAGTTCCTCAGAGCAGGTAGGTAAGTCAAGAAAAATAAACACACCAGAGTGGTATTCTGCGTATATGATCTGACCTAAAAGAGCATGGTTTGAGGAGTAAATTTCCCCATCTCTTTCCAAATCTATAGAAATATGACTTTCTGACCATTAAATTCTGTGTTAACTAATTTTACGGAATATGGCTGTAGGACCGTCTTCCTCAAGGGCTTTCCTTGTGGCTCAGCTGGTAAAGCATCTGCCTGCAATGCAGGAGGCCTGGGTTTGATCCTCTGGAAAAGGGAAAGGCTACTCACTGCAGTATTCTGGCCTGGAGAATTACATGGGCGGTATAGTCCATGGGGTCACAAAGAGTCAGACACAACTGAATGACTTTCACTTTTCCACCGAAGCTTACTGTCAAAGGAATGGGATCTTGGGTTGCAATTCTGTTTCAGATGACAGGGATGTGTCTCACTCATCTTGATAGGCCATTGACTAGCATGAGCAGAGCTTCCAGCAAGAGCGTAACATACAGCTATTGAAAGAATGAACAGAAGAGCGATCCGACAAATGAGCCAAAGGAAAGAATACAAGAATAAATTTGTGCTCCAACTTTTTCCTTTATCCAGAGGACTAGTTAAAAGTATATTTGAAAAATACAGGAAATCAGAACACCTTATGTAAATCTAATACTTAGGGAGGTTGAAAATGTATCTAGGACAAAGAAGTTTGCTAGCATTGTGAGCAGTGTTCACTTATTCATCTTTAATTAATCTTTCCTAGTTGTATATATTTCAGACATAATCAACTTTTTAAAAAAAGTCTTTTGGGGGCCAAGTATGCACAAAATATGTATAAAAAGCTTCGTCATAATAATTAGACTAATCACGTGATCACTCTAATATTTTTAAAGTATGCATTGTGTATATTCAAGTGTGGGGGTGGGGTGGTTCAAGAATATTGTTAGCAATGCCTTCCGAGTTCAGGTTGTTGTATGAGTGTGTGTGTCTTCCACTGGAAAAATCTTGCCCTGATTAAAGAAGCTACTTTTGAATAATAAAAGCAACATAGTCTTTCTTAATACAATTCTTCACAGAGAGAATTTTGAAGGATTAGAATGAAATCCTGATATCTAATGTGGATAATTAAATATCACTAGTTAAGCAGCTTTAGTATGTATTCCAGTTTTACTGAGAGAGACTAAATTTACAAATACTTCCTACACTAAGCAAATTTCATGCAAGGTGATATGCTAAGAATAAAACACAGTTTAAAACCAATTGATCACAGTACATTTCTAGTATTTTTTAGATTAATAAGTAGGTAGATAGATTCATACATACATAAAACACTCAAAAGCGTGTGTGCCCATACTGGAGTGATATTAAGGACTATTACATCTTCTCTCGATGTACTTTTCTACTCCAAATATCTTTGAAAAGACAAAATTAATATTTTTAAAAACTTTGTTTTGGAGTTATTTTTCACTTCACTTTCCCTACTCAGTCTTAAGAAGACAAAAAAAAATGTAATAGTGTGTTTGTAGAATTTGGGATGAGCAGTAGGGACTTCAGAGGTTCTAGGTTTTAATTGGAATTCAATATATATTTTTAGAGTGCTACAATGATCGTAATACTGTTGGATGCTATGGTGATCAGGGACAAAAATGAATATAGGGTCAGACCTGTAAATATTTATCCTATAAAATCCAAATATTTATCCAATAAAAGTGTCCTGATAGCTCAACGGGTAAAGAATCTGCCTGCAATGCCAGAGACACAGGAGGTGTGCATTCGATCCCTGGGTCAGCAAGATCCCGTGGAGGAGGAAATGGCAATGCATTCTCACCTGAAAAATCCCATGGACAGAGGAGCCCAGTGGGCTACAATCCATAGGGTTGCAAAGAGTCAGACATGACTGAATGACTAACACACACACGCACACACAGTAAGAAACTAAGCATGCATTAAGAGGAGAGGAGTTCCACACCTATTTGAGAATATCAGACACAAATACATGGAGAGAATGATGTTTGAAACAGGCCTTGACGAAAAGGTAGAATTTCAAGAGATAGCGATGTGGGTATCAGAGAATGCATCAAGCAAAAGGATCAACAATAAAAGCACACACACACAAAGCAACCAGGAAACAAAAATTCAGTATTTTTGTATTTGTGTTTTTATTTTTTGTATTGCACCAAAAGAGAATAATGGTACAAAGTTGTAGCATAGTTTAACTGAGTGTAGAGTATATGAAGAGAGTAAGCACAATCTGTATAAGGTAGCAAAGATTCTGGGGCCAGATTATGAAGGACCTAGTTCCTGCTTCTCATGAATGCTTCTAATTTAATATGTAGCAGAGAAACTTTAAAGAATTTTGAACAGAAGAGTGAAGTGACTGGTTGGAACCCAAAAGCAAGTTGTAGGATGGATTGAGAAAGGAATTGCTAGAGACCTCAGAGCAGTTAGGACTCTTGAAATATTCAGTTGAGAATTTTGTTAAGAACCCAGTGTCAGGAAAGAGATAAGATAAAACTTTATTTGCATAATGAATTCATGAATTTCAGCTACTTAATTGTACTTCAATTCAAATTCAACAATTGGTGCAAATACAGTGTTGCATCAGAAATAAGCATGCAGCATATTTGAAAGAAATGATCAGGGTTTCTCAGTTGGCATTTCTTTTTGCATTCTATTTAAATAAACACGTAAGCAATTAAAAGTCTGGAAAGTACTCTTAATTAAAGCATATATTCAGATTTCTGAATATATATACTTAGAGATAAAGATAGAGGAGGAGGAGAGAGAGGCAGAGAGAGAGAAAACACTGTATGGAGATCAAATTTAATGAAAATATTGCCAGAGCATATAGTTCAATTCCCTTTTCGGGAAACTGATTTCATCAGCATGTGCTCTTTGTTGTTATTGGCCAAAAATTCAGAAATTAGATTTTTAAATTATACTTATTTTTTGTTTATTTGAATCCGCTGTAGTCCAGGGGAAATTTCTGTCAAACAGGAAGAAGTTATCTGTGTCTCTAAAATTTGTATGAAAATTGAGACAACATCCTCCAAGTTCTTGGCTACTGATCCATCACCTTTAAGTTCTTTTGAATAATAACCAGATAGCATGTAAATACAAAGCAAAAGGCTAACCTTTTTGATTTTGCAGATGTTAAAATGAAACTCCACTAGTCATTTTTGCAGTTAAACAGTATTTTTATCTTCTACTCTTCAGATGCAAACTGACTCTCCAGTTTTCAGCGTTTCAATATATTTTTGTCCACACTAGCCTAGATGTAGTATATGTAAATATTCTTTTGTTTAAAAGACTGAACTAAGATCTGAATCAGTCTCATGAAGAATTATTTTGTTTCTGTTTTAAATATTTAACATTTCATTCTTTTTTAAGGAACCAAATGTAAATATTGTAATTAGTGCATTCTAATGGAAATTCAGGCATACAACAATGAAACTGTTTTCTGAAAGTCTTAAAATACTAAAAACTGAAATGAGTCCAATCCTATACAAGCTCTTGCTTCAAACTAATTATGGTTTTAATTTGCCCTTTCAATTTATAGTAGACAGATCCTGCTTAACCCAAATTTCAGTCAAACTGACAAGTCTTCCTTCCTCATAAATTGCTAGGTGGGAAGTTGTAGCCATGGTTCTAAACCTGCTATTGTCTTTGTTGTTGTGTTGTGCTCAGTTCTTACGTTGTTTCCACCTGTTTGTGACCTTCCAGGCTCACGTCTCATGGACTATACCCTCCAGGCTCCTCTATCCATGGGATTCTCCAGGCAAGAATACTGGAGTTGAATACACACTCCAAGAATATATTTCCTTCTCCAGTGGAACTTTCTGACCCAGAGAGCGAACCCACATCTCCTGCACTGGCAGGTGGATTCTTCATCACTGAGCCACCTGGGAAGACCTTTGCTGATTTTAAAATGACCCATTTATTTTTGTGTATCAGTCAAACTGAGATCTTCTAAGCTGTTTGAAGCACCTTCTTTCACATTCTTTAAAAATTCCATTTCTCTTTTTCCTAATTAGTTAAGGATTTTTTACTCTCTCTTCACGTATAGAGAAACTGAGGTAGGTATTCACTAACATACTACAAACATTTTTTTAATAGGAAGATTATCAAAAATAAATAAGAAAAACATGATAGCCATATTTCCAAGCAAAAAACGTAACAATACCAAATTTATTTCGTATAGAATCATTGCAATGTGGTAAATAATTTCTTTATGGTGAAATAAATGTTTATTTTATTTTTGAACATCTAGTTTGATCATGTTGCATTAACATTCTTTACTCATATTTATATATACACAATACTTTGAACTTACATAATTTTCAATAAGTAAGAAGAAAATAAGTATGAAAAATCATATGATAAGGAAACTGAATGGAGATGTAGATCAATTACCTTCGTCTTTCTAACCTTCATATCTAATCCATTGAGTCCTATGGAGTTTAACTTTTAAATATCTCTTGGTATGTCCAAATTGCTCTGTGGCCGTCTCTTCCACCCAGACCCGAGATGCTAAACTCTTGTGAGTTACCACAGAAGATATCCTTTCAAACTTCGAATCTGTTTTCTGCAATGTAGCCAGAGTAATCTTTATAAAGTGCATATCTGGTTATGTCACAGTTCAACTTAGAACTGTTTAATTTCCTATTGCTTTAGGATACTGATACACTCCTTAATATGATTCCATCTTATTGTTCTGACCCATCCCTATCTCTGCCCTCCGGGCCCAATGGTTCTTTTTCAGTCTTTAACATTCATTGTGGTTACCCCAGGACCTGCACGTAAGAAATTTTTATTCATTTGGAATGCCTTTTCTTTTCCCATGGTTTAACCAATTCTTACTTACTCTTCTACAATTCTTTATTCTTTCTGGGCTCTCAGAATGGTCAAGTTCTTTCAACACACTCAGAGTACCTCATGTGTAATTTGATGTTTATTGATGAGGTTATTTGATAAATTAGTCTCTGCTCTTTTTTTGATCAAGTTATAATTTCTACAAGGACAGAATTCTTGTCTGTTTATTTTTGTGTACCTGGTATATTGTAAGCAGTCAGTAAATATTTCCTGAATAAATAAATGAGAATAAACATAAATCCAGCACCGACCCATTTAAAGAACTAACTATAAAAAAAGTATGAAGTCCTTTAGACCTCTCCTCCCTGTGCCTCTCTGGTCTTGGTCGTTCCTGCCCTCACCCTGTATACTTTATCCCCTAGGAGACATCTGCACTTTCAAATGCTCTGCCCTCTCCTACGTCTAGGCTTTTATACTTGCTGTCCATGTTTTCTTGAACATTTCCTTGTACTCAGGCTCCACTCTTATTTTTAATTTAATCTCTGCTGAGATTCCCTGCCCCCAGTGAGTGGATCTGGTGCCACATTATATTCTCCCAGTCTACCTCCATATAAGACCACATACACCACAGAATGTACCTGTCTGTCTAGAGTACAGTATGAGGGGTGAAAGGCAAGGGCTTTTAAGCAATTCATAGGCTCTATCAACTCCTCCTCCAAATCATGCTTAATAATTTAAATAAAAGCTAGATTCTAGTTATGACATGATTTCAAGACTGGTTCACTAAAGCCTGTTCTTTCTCAGACTTCCTCCCACAGGTCCACCTTCACCAATGGAGAAATGAAGAGCAGGGAGAACTAGGAGAAACAGTATATATACTGTAATTAGCATTATCTTAAAGTTGGATGTGACCATAATCATCAAACGGGCTTTTATAGTTCTCCAAGATGTTTTATCACACGGATATAAACACGATTAAGTTATGAAGTGTATCTAGGTCTGCAGCTGAGTATATATGATTGCCAACAAAGTATGAGCTATATATTACCTATATATATATATATATATATATATATATATATATATATATAATTTTGAAAAAGAGGCATGTTTAAGTCAAGAAGCAAGTATACTTATAAAAACAAAAATAAAGCAAGATGATTTTTTTTTAAATTTAGATGGCTCAAATGTATATCCAATATTAAAATCTGTAGCTAGGAAAAAATGACTATTAGAAAACTATAGAAAAGAAAATGTTCTGGTTGGTGTTCTTATTTAACCGCTAGGTTGTGTCAGATTCTTTTGCGACCCCATGGACTGCAGCATGCGAGGCTCCTCTGTCCTCCACTGCCTCCTGAGTTTGCTCAGATTCATGTCCATCAAGTCAGTGATGCTTTCTAACCATTTCTTCCTCTGCTGCCAGCTTCTCTTTTGCCTTCAGTTTTTCCCAGCTTCAGGGTCTTTTGCAATAGGTCAGCTTTTCACATCAGGTGACCAAAGTATTGGAGTGTCAATTTCAGCATCAGTCCTTCTGATGAATAGTCTCCTTCCATTGAATATTCAGGGTTGATTTCATTTAGTATTGACTTGTTTCATCTCCTTGCAGTCCAGGAGACTCTGAAGAGTCTTCTCCAGTACCACAATTTGAGAGCATCAGTTCTTCAGTGATCAGCCTTCTTTATGATCCAACTTTCACATCCATACACGACTACTGGAAAAACTTATCACTTTGACTATACAGACCAAAGTGATGTCTCTGCTTTTGAATATTCTGTCTAGGTTTCTCACGGTTTTTCTTCCAAGGAGCAAGCATCTTTTAATTTCATGGCTGTACTTATCATCTGCAGTGATTTTAGAGCCCAAGGAAATAAAATCTGTCACTGCTTCCATTTTCCTCCATTTGCCATGAAGTGATGGGATCAGATGCAATGATCTTCATTTTTTAAATGTTGAGTTTCAAGCTAGCTTTTTCCCTCACCTCTTTCACTTTTATCAAGAGGCTCTTTAGTTCCATTTTGATTTCTGCCATAGAGTGGCATCATCTGCATAACTGAGGTTGTTGATATTTCTGTCCTGGCAGTCTTGACTCCAGCTTGTGGTTTATCCAGTCCAGCATTTCACATAGTGTACTCTGCATAGAAGTTAAATAAGCAGGATGACAACATAGCCTTGTCATACTCCTTTCCCCAATTTGGAACCAGTTAGTTGTCCCATGTCCAGTTCTAACTGTTGCTTCTTGACCTGCATACAGTTTTCTCAGGAGACAGGTAAGGTGCTCTGGTACTCCCATCGCTTTAAGAATTTTCCACAGTTGGTTGTGATACACAGTCAAAGGCTTTAGCATAGTCAATCAAGCAGAAGTCAGTGTTTTTCTGGAACTACTTTGCTTTCTCCATGATTCAGCTGATGTTGGCAATTTGATCTCTGGCTCCTCTGCCTCTTCAAAACTGAGCTTGAACATCTGGAAATTCTTGGTTCACGTATTGTTGAAGCCTAGCTTGAAGGATTTTGAGCATAGCCTTACTAGAACATGAAGTGAGTGCAATTGTATGTTAGCTTGAACATTCTTTGACATTGCCCTTCTTTGGGATTGGAATGAAAACTGACCTTTTCCAGTCCTGTGGCCACTGCTGAGCTTTCTAAATTTGCTGACATACTGAGTGCAGCACTTTAACAGCATCTTCTCTTAAGATTTTAAATAGCTCTGCTGAAATTCCCTCACCTCTACTAGCTTTGTTCATAGCAATGCTTCCTAAGGCCCATTTGACTTCACACTCCAGGATATCCAGCTCTAGTGAGTGACCACACCATCTTGATTACCTGGGTCATTAAGGACTTTTTAGTATAGTTCTTTTGTGTATTATGGCCACCTCTTTTTAATCTCTTCTGCTTCTGTTAGGTCCATGCCATTTCTGTCTTTTATTGTGCCCATCCTGCATGAAATGTTCCTTTGTATATCCAGTTTTGTTGAAGAGATCCCTAGTCTTCCCCATTCTATTATTTTCTCTTTATTTTCATTGTTCATTTAAGAAGGCCTTCAGTCTCGCCTTGCTATTCTCTATAACTCTGCATTCAGTTGGGTATACCTTTCCCTTTCTTCCTTGCCTTTCATTTCTCATCTTTCCTCAGCTATCTATAATCCCTCCTCAGACAACCACTTTGCCTTCTTGCATTTCTTTTTCTTGGGGATGGTTTTGGTCACTGTCTCCTGTATGTTACAAACCTCCATCCATCATTATTCAGACACTCTGTCTACAAGATCTAATCCCTTGAATCTATCCATTACCTCCACCTGTGTAATCATAAGGGATCTGATTTAAGTCCTACCTGAATGGCCTTCAATTTAATCCTGAATTTTGCAATAAGGAGCTCATGATCTGAGCCACAGTCACCTCCAGGTCTTGTTTTTGCAGACTGTATTGAGCTTCTCTCTCTTCAGCTGCAAAGAACAGGATCAATCTGATTCCAGTAATGACCATCCAGTGATGTCCAGGTTTAAAGTTGTCTCAGGTTGTTGGAAAAGAGTGTTTGCTATGACCAGTGTGTTCTCTTTACAAAGCTCTGTTACCATTTCCCCTGGTCTGTTTTATATTCCAAGGCCAAACTTGACTGTTATTCCAGGTATCTCTTAACTTCCTACTTTTGCATTCTTATTCCCTATGATGAAAAGGATATCTTTTTTAGTATTAGTTCTAGAATGTCTCATAGGTCTTTCATAGAACGGTTCAGCTTCAGCTTCTTTGGCATCAGTGGTTGAGGCATAGTCTTAGATTACTGTACTATTGAATGGTTTACCTTGGAAATGAACTGAGATCATTCTGTCATTTTTGAGGCTGCACCCACGTACTACATTTTGGACTCTTTTGTTGTTTATGAGGACTGCTCCACTTCTTCTAAGGGTTTCTTGCCCACAGTAGTAGGTCTAATGGTCATCTGAATTAAATTCCCCCATTCCTATCCATTTTAGTTCACTGATTCCTAAGATGTCAATATTTAATCTTGCCATCTCCTGCTTAACCTCTTCCAGTTTACCTTGTATCATGGACCTAACATTCCAGCTTCCCATGTAGTCTTGTTCATTACAGCATCAGACTTTACTTTCACCAGCAGACACATCCACAACTGAGCATTGTTTCACTTTGGTCCAGGTACTTCATTCTTTCTGGAGCTATTACTAATTGCCCTCTGCTCCTCCCAGTAGCATATTTGATACCTTCCAAACTGGGGGTCTCGTCCTCCGGTGTCATATCTTTTTGCATTTTCATACTGTTCATGGGGTTCTTCAGGCAAGAAAACTTGAATGAGCTGTCGTTTACTCCTCCAGTGGACCACAGTTTGTCAGAACTCTTCACTATGACCCCTCTTGGGTGGCCCTGCATGGCTTGGCTCATAACTTCACTGAGTTATGCAAGCCCATTTGCCATGACAAGGTTGTGATCCATGAATGCTTATGGTGTGTTAAGTTTAAATAGGATAGAATATATTCAACTCTATAAAATGTGAAAAAAAAACTATGTAAAACAAAAAGAACAGTGACATTATAAGTAATATTTTTTATTTTTAATTTTCCAAATTGTTTTTCACATGGTTGTTGCTGGGAGAAATATCAATAACCTCAGATATGCAGGTGATACCACCCTTATGGCAGAAAGTGAAGAGCAGTTGAGGAGCCTCTTGATGAAAGTGAAAGAGGAGAGTGAAAAAGTTGGCTTAAAGTTCAACATTCAGAAAACTAAGATCATGGCATCTGGTCCCATCACTTCATGGCAAATAGATAGGGAAGCAATGGAAACAATGATAGACTTTATTTTTTAGGGCTCTAAAATCACTACAGATGGTGACTGCATCCATGAAATTAAAAGACACCTGCTTCTTGAAAGAAAAGCTGTGACCAACCTAGACCACATATTGAAAAGCAGAGACATTACTTTGCCAACAAAGGTCCATCTAGTCAAAGCTATGGTTTTTCCAGTGGCCACGTATGGATGTGAGAGTTGGACTATAGAGAAAGCTGACTGCTGAAGAATTGATGCTTTTGAACTGTGGAGTTGGAGAAGACTCTTGAGAGTCCCTTGGACTGCAAGGAGATCCAATCAGTCCATCCTAAAGGAGATCAATCCTGGGTGTTTATTGGAAGGACTGATGTTGAAGCTGAAACTCCAATACTTTGGCCACCTGATATGAAGAACTAACTCATTTGAAAGGACCCTGATTGAAAGGAAAAGATTGAAGGCAAGAGGAGAAGGGGATGACAGAGGATGAGGTGGTTGGATAGCATCACCGACTCAGTGGACATGAGTTGGATAAACTCCGGAAGTTGGTGATGGACAGGGAGGCCTGTCATGCTTCAGTTCATGGGGTCGCAAAGAGTCAGACACGACATAGCAACTGGACTGACTGACTGATATTATTTATCATTTAAAATGAATATAAATGATTTTAAAGGATAAATAAACAAGTGATAAATAGTTTAACACAAAATGTCTGCATTATTGAAATGTGTTCGTAACACTACACAGAAAGAGGAGGGTTCTCAAAAAACAATGGTCATTCTATAGTAATTTTTAGACAAGTTTCATATTAAATGAGTGTGATACAAAATATAGAATGGCATAAAAATAGAATCTGTCAGATTCTTAATCAGTAATAATAGTAAAAATGAATGTGCCTTTAACTTTTTATTTATGGTAAAATGGCATCATTTTAAAGCCCCAAATGAATAGTCTTACACTTTTCCTGTTCCCTTAATTGTTTTTTCTTTAATTGGCAAGAGTTGTTTACTTTTTAGTTATAGATCAAGTTATATACTCCTGTAAACTTCTTATTAAAAGTTTAATTTCTTTTTCCTTCTCATAATGAACTAGCAATCTCAAAGAGCACTTTCAGTATATAAGTGACTGAACTGAGTATCATCATGGGCCATATCATCCATTCTGTTGGTTTCTAAGTCCCTGATAATAATACATTTTAATATCTCAGTTCTTCATATGAGGAAACTGAGCCTCAGAGAGCCTTGGTTATTCACACAAGGCCACCCAGGTAAGAATCAATGAGATAGGAATTGGAACACAGCTCCCCTGAGCTGACTCTAGCTTTCCTTTCCTTGCACCAGCTGTCTCTCTGATAAGTTAAATATTTTGTGGTGGTCACTTTTATCATCCTGAAATCAATTGTGATGCTGTCAGTTCTGATGTTTATTGCTAAGAAAAGGCATGATAAAGCTCTAAAGAAAGAGGTCTATAGTAGTATTCATGTAGTTGGTCTCCCAGTTACCAAAATGCGTATTTTTACATATGGAGCACTACTCTTGGTGTTCTAGATGACGCAGTGATTAATAATATATGATTATTGTCCTCCAGGGTCTAATAAACACTTTGGAAGAAAAGACCTACAGTATGTGAGAGAAGCAATCATTAAGGTTTTCTGGCAGCAAGCAACACAAACTGACTCAATACAACACCGCCAACTTAAGCTAAAAAATTCTCTTTGGAAGGAAATTGGAGAAACCTAAAAATCTGAAGGGAAAAAAATCCTACAGCCAGGTCTCATAATGGACAAAAATAGAGCAACTTCAAAATTCTAACAACTATGCTATAATAGGTACCACTTATTTAGCACTTTTTCAGTGTCTGGTCTTCTTCTAAGTGTTCTACACCTATTAACACCTTGAATCCACACTGCAGCACAATAAGGTATTACTATTGTTGTTATTTTAGTAGATGAAGCAATTAAGGCACAGAGAGGTTAAGCAACTTGCCCAGTCTCACCACTGTCTTCAACGTGCCACCAAAATAATGACTGAGTTCTGAAATGTTTTCATTTTTGTGACATTTCCCTCAAGATTCAGGTACAGAGGACCTAATTGGGGTCATGTTCTGGACTGCAGATGAGGGATGGATAGTTCCTTAAGAAGGGACTGTTACTGGAGGAAATAAGGCAAATTTCACAGATGTCCACTGTATTGTAGAAATAATAAAACCAGGCTATGGGGACGGGAGATATTTTTATGTACCTGTTGAGTTACAAGCCTTGAAGTTTAAAGATACTGCCTCCTTCTGCAGGGCACACAGACCAGGGAGAACTGGACCAGTTGTTTGCTCCCCTAGTCAAATAGATACTTCCTCAACAATAGGAGAGGCTAGAACTGAAATCCTCGAGGATTTCAGTCTGGAAATGCTGATGGATATGTAAAGATATCTGGGAAGTCACTCGTTTGTTAGGGTCCTGGCTGGTCTTCTTAAATGTCATGAAATTTAAGTGTGAAAATGGTCATAAATGGGACACATGAATCCACATCTATCAGTGAGGTACAATGCCTTAGTCCAATAGTATCCTTGATCGGATCATACCCCATCTCCACCCTGTCACCGTGCTTCTCACACTCACACCGGGCCTCCCTCCTGGAATAAGAGAGCAGTCAACTTCAACAGCCACTTGTTGTTTTGTTCATTCAACAGATAATCACTAAACCCACTTTACATAAACATGACACACTGATTCTATCTCCACGGAGGGGAGAGTGTGGTGGAGGGTATAGAATTGTAAAATGGCCATTATGAAACAGTGTGTCCCCTGTCATTGTGGGGGACATAGTGGTTGCACATAAGAGGAAGCCTCTAACAGAACCCTGGAGAATTAGAGAGAGTTCACTGAAGGAAGGGAGTTTTGAAAGCAGAGTGTGAGGAATGAAAAGGAGCTGGGGTGGAAGTGTACCAGGCAGAGGGAATATTTGGGGAGAAGATCTAGCAAGGAATTTGTGACCTATAGTGAGAAGAAGGGAGATGAGAAAGATAGTATGTATGACTTCAGTTGGCTTAGGAAGGAAAATAAAACAGGTCCAAAAATAATCAGAGTATCATCTGGATTAAGACAAGGGCCAGAGAGAATTCAAGGAAGGTGAGACTCACAGAAGCTTAACACAACATTGTAAAGCAACTATAAGACAAGATAAAGTGAAGTCGCTCAGTCATGTCTGATTCTTTGTGACCCCACAGACTGTAGCCTACCAGGCTCTTCTGTCCATGAGATTTTCCAAGCAAGAGTACTGGAATAAAAATTAACTTAGAAAGCAAAGGTGAGACTCCATCTTGGCAGAGAGAATCTCAGACTTTGGGAGGGGGTGATTTTAGATGAGTCTTGGAGAATGAAGTTTCAATCAGCAAAAGTGGAGGAAAGGGCACATGTTCCAGAGAAATGCTCGAGTCAGGCCAGGGCAAATACTCGTTGCCCTGTTTGCTTTAAGCGGTATTTTCCTGCCTAGACCATGTCTCCCAGGCTCACATTCTTTTCGCTTTCCTCTTATTCTTTCTTCAGAATTCATGTGGTTACATTCTCCATGATGTCCAGGCCAGCAAAAGGTTGCTGTGCTGCTGCAGCTATTGTTCCATTCATTTTTGTACCCTCCAGGGCTTAGCATAGTTCCAAGAACCTTTAGTGGCTTTGATGAGTCAATTAGTTTTTTACTGAGCAAACCTATGGCAAGAGTCTGGTACAGTGGTTAGGAGTGTGGTTCCAGAGTCAGACTGTTTGCATTCAAATTCCAGTTGTGTTATGTTCTATATGTGTCTTGGGTCAATGATTTCAAACTCAGCTTCTTTATTTGTCAGGTGGGTATAGTAATAAAATCTTCTCTAGAGTCCTTGGAAGAAAAAATTGTGGAGTATTCGGCAGAGTGTCTGCACCTAGTGATTAAGCAACACATGTTCGTTGCTGAGAGGGTTGATATTATACTACCATCTCTCTCATGCTGTGCATATGGATGACAAAAATATAGGGAAAATATTCAAACACTGGACACTGGATGAAAAAGCCTTCAGACAAAGAGCAGAATGTTTCTTGACTTAGTCAAAATGAAAATGAAGGTAGAGCATTACAGTCGTGCTTATGTGGCAGTCTGCTCTGTTTGATGACAGCATGGTTAGACAAGTCTGTTCTTAGTACCAGAAGCTAATGTACATCCTGGATGCAGATCACCACAGTTCAGAAGAGAATGAGTCAACATCAAAGACAGTGTATATATACAAAATATTTTGCAAATGTTCTCTAGCATTGACTGAGCCAGAGAAGCTTTGCAAAAACAAAATATATATATGTATATAAAGTCATTGTCAGTCCCCCATGTTCTTCTAAGCTGAGGTCTTCTGAAGATTTTTGCCCTGCCCCCATTGTGTGTTCACATGTTCTTTCAGGTCATCCTGAATTCTCTACTCTGGCATCCCACATGGACCACCTTTCCCCAGGTTTTTAACATCTTCTCCCTGCCTTGCCTCCTTCTCCAAAAAATCTAATCAAAATTCCATTGCCATAGGTGGGTTCATTCACATCTAAATAGTAAAGAACAATATCAGTTCAGTTCAGTCACTCAGCCGTGTCTGACTCTTTGCAACCCCATGGACTGCAGCACACCAGGCTTCCCTGTCCATCATCAACACTCCAAGCTTGCTCAAACTCATGTCCATCGAGTCAGTGATGCCATCCAACCATCTCATCTTCTGTTGTCCCCTTCTCCTCCTGCCTTCAGTCTTTCCCAGAATCAGGGTCTTTTCAAATGAGTCAGTTCTTCTCATCAGGTGGCAAAAGCTTTGGATCTTCAGCTTCAGCATCAGTCCTTCCAATGAATATTCAGGACTGATTTCCTTTAAGATTGACGGGTTTGATCTCCTTGCAGTCCAAGAGACTCTCAGGAGTCTTCTCCAACATCACAGTTCAAAAATATCATTTTTTGTTGCCCAGCTTTCTTTATAGTCCAACTCTCACATCCATACATGGCTATGAAAAAACCACAGTTTTGACTATATAGACCTTTGTTGGCAAAGTAACGTCTCTGCTTTTCAATATGCGGTCTAGGTTGTTCATAGCTTTTCTTCCAAGAAGCAAGCGTCTTTTGATTTCATGGCTACAGTTACCATCTGTAGTGAATTTGGAGACCAATAATAATAATAATAATAATAATGAAGTCTATCACTGTTTCCACTGTTTCCCGCAAAAGGCACAGGAACCAGAGATCAAATTGTCAACATCCACTGGATCATCAAAAAAGCAAGAGAGTTCCAGAAAAACATCTATTTCTGCTTTATTGACTATGCCAAAGCCTTTGACTCTGTGGATCACAATAAACTGTGGAAAATTCTCAAAGGGATGGGAATACCAGACCACCTGACCTGCCTCTTGAGAAACCTATATGCAGGTCAGGAAGCAACAGTCAGAACTGGACATGTAACAACAGACTGGCTCCAAATAGGAAAAGGAGGACGTCAAGGCTGTATATTGTCACCCTGCTTATTTAACTGATATGCAGAGGACATCATGAGAAATGCTGGGCTGGAAGAAGCATGAGCTGGAATCAAGATTGTTGGGAGAAATATCAATAACCTCAGATTCGCAGATGACACCACCCTATGGCAGAAAGTGAAGAGGAACTAAAAAGCCTCTTGATGAAAGTGAAAGAGGAGAGTGAAAAAGTTGGCTTAAAGCTCAACATTCAGAAAACGAAGATCATGGCATCTGGTCCCATCACTTCATGGGAAATAGATAGGGAAACAGTGGAAACAGTGTCAGACTTTATTTTTGGAGGCTCCAAAATCACTGCAGATGGTGACGGCAGCCATGAAATTAAAAGACGCTTACTCCTTGGAAGAAAAGTTATGACCAACCTAGATAGCATATTGAGAAGCAGAGACATTGCTTTGCCAACAAAGGTCTGTCTAGTCAAACTATGGTTTTTCCTGTGGTCATGTATGGATGTAAGAGTTGGACTGTGAAGAAAGCTGAGCGCCCCAAAATTGATGCTTTTGAACTGTGGTATTGGAGAAGACTCTTGAGAGTCCCTTGGACTGCAAGGAGATCCAACCAATCCATTCTGAAGGAAATCAGCCCTGGGATTTCTTTGGAGGGAATGATGCTAAAGCTGAAACTCCAGTACTTTGGCCACCTCATGTGAAGAGTTGACTGATTGGAAAAGACTTTGATGCTGGGAGGGATTGGGGTAGGAGGAGAAGGGGCCAACAGAGGATGAAATGGCTGGATGACATCACTGACTTAATGGACGTGAGTCTGAGTGAACTCCGGGAGTTCGTGATGGACAGGGAGGCCTGGCACGCTACCATTCATGGGGTCACAAAGAGTCGGACACGACTGAGCGACTGAACTGAACTGATGGGACCAGATGCCATGATCTTAGTTTTCTGAGTGTTGAGATTTAAGCCGACTTTTTCACTCTTTCACTTTCATCAAGAGGCTCTTTTGTTCTTCTTCCATTTCTGCCATAAGGGTGGTGTCATCTGCATATCTAAGGTTATTAATATTTTTCCCAGCAGTTTGATTCCAGCTTGTGAATCATCCAGTCAGGCATTTCACATGATGTATTCTGCTTATAAGTTATATAAGCAAGGTGACAATATACAGCCTTGATGTACTCCCTTCACAGTTTGGAACCAGTCTGTTCCATGTCCAGTTCTAACTGTTGCTTCTTGACCTACATACAGATTTCTCAAGAGGCAGGTAAGGTGGTCTGGAATTCCCATCTCTTTAAGAATTTTCCACACTGATGATAGCAAATACTCTCTTCCAACAATATAAGAGAAGATTGCATGTGGACATCACCAGATGGTCAATACCAAATCAGACTGATATATTCTTTGCAGCCAAGGATGGAGAAGCTCTATATACTCAGCAAAATCAAGACCAGGAGCTGACTGTGGCTCAGATCATGAACTCCTTATTGCAAAATTCAGACTTAAATTGAAGAAAGTAGGGAAAACCAGTAGACCATACAGCTATGACCTAAATCATATCCCTTACAGTGGGATTATACAGTGGAAGTGACAAATGGATTCAAGGGATTAGATCTGATAGACAGAATGCCTGAATAACTATGGATGGAAGTTCATGACATTATACAGGAGGTAGTGATCAAGACAATTCCCAAGAAAAAGAAAGACAAAAAGGCAAAATGGTTGTTTGAGGAGGCCTTACAAATGGCTGAGAAAAGAAGAGAAGCTAAAGGCAAAAGAGAAAAGGAAAGATATACCCATTTGAATGCAGAGTTCCAAAGAATAGCAAGGAGAGAAAGTGTTCCTCCTTGCAGTGATCAATGCAAAGAAACAGAGGAAAACAATAGAATGGGAAAGACTAGAGATCTCTTCAAGATACCAGGGGAACATTTCATGCAAAGATGGCACAATAAAGGACAGAAGTGGTATGGACCTAACAGAAGCAGAAGATATTAAGAGGTGACAAGAATATGCAGAAGAATTATACAACAAAAGATCTTCATGACCCAGATAACCACAATGGTGTGATCATTCAGCTAGAGCCAGACATCCTGGAATGTGAAGTCAAGTGGGCCTTAGGAAGCATCACTACAAATAAAGCTAGTGGAAGTGATGGAATTCCAGTTGAGCTGTTTCAAATCCTGAAAGATGATGCTGTGAAAGTGCTGCACTCAATATGCCATCAGGTTTGGAAAACTCAGCAGTGGCCACAGGACTGGAAAATGTCAGTTTTCATTCTAATCCCTAAGAAAGGCAATGCCAAAGAATGCTCAAACTACTGCACAATTGCACTCATCTCACACACCAGTAAAGTAATGCTCAAAATTGTTCAAGCCAGAACTGTGAACTTGCAAATGTTCAAGTTGGATTTAGAAAAAGCAGAGGAACCAGAGATCAAATTGCCAACATCCGTTGGATCATCGAAAAAGCAAGAGAGTTCCAGAAAAAACATCTGCCCCTGCTTTATTGACTACACCAAAGCCTTTGTTGTGTAGATCACAACAAACTGTGGAAAATTCTTAAAGAACAATATAATTAAATAAAATACCTCATGAATCCATTCAAACATTTATGCAAATAGGTAGGGGGACTCTATTTTTGTTCCAGGCATAGGGAAATTGAGAACCTTACTCCAAGAAACATTTTTTGTTTCAAAAGAAGTAGCTGATTAATCAATTTATGTTAAGGAGCATTTCAGAGAGTATGGGAGAGATACTGGGAAGCCTCTGTAATATGGATGATCAACTACCCTAATGCAACTCCAGTAATAATTTCCAGGTTTTATGACTACTTCTAAGGATGGTCAGAATAACAGGAAGGGAAAGAGAGCTTGCAAATATATTAGTACTGTAGACATATCATATAGCTACTACCTATGTTTAATTCTTGATATACAGTGGTTAATAGCAAAGATTCATGACTCAGATATCTTTCGGTTCAAACCCCAGCTTTCATTTTTATTAGCAATATAAACCTGGTAAATTACACTGTTTTCTAGGTTCTGTTCCCTTATTTGTATAGTGAAGGTATGGGATTGTTAAAGATTAAATGATTTGGTTTGAATAGTTCTCAATATGTTTGTTTGGGTAAAATAAGTAAAAAGTATGTCATTGAAATCTGCAATTACCCAATTGATGCTAATTTCTCCTGTATCTTGTGGATAAATGTGTTTCTGACATTCAGGCATACACTCAACACCCATAAACACTCTTCTTAGTACCAAAACCAATAAATGCATTATCTCATAAAACCCTATTCCCTACTCTCACAGTCATCTGTATTTTAGCATCTTACTCAGATAATACATCTACATTTTATTCTTTCCCCTCTTTCTCAATGGGAAAAAAAAAGTAACAGCCCATTCAGTACTGGCTGCCTTCTGATGTAATCTCAGAATCAAATATGACTTGAGAAATTGTTATAGGCTGAAGTTGAAGTAACAGATATCTATAATCCATTTTAGGAATGAATAGAGGATACCCAGGAGATTTTTTCCCTGAAGATGAAAATTTGCCATTGACCTAGCATATTTCTCTCTCAGATAGCTAGAATGGTAGAAAAATAAGAATAAAAGGTAATTATGAGATTATTTCATCCATCTTCTAGCTTTCATTCTAGTATTTTCATCTGCCTTTGGATTAATGAGAATTTGCTTGTCATCATTCTTCAGTTTAGCCTGAAGCCATATATTATTTCCTGTTTCTAGCTACCATACCAAACTAAGAAGTGTTGGCTGTAGCAACAAAAATGTTCATATAACTTTGCCAAACAATGTTTAAATGGGAAGTTCAAGGAGAAAGTCATACCACTGACTGATCTGGCGTTCTGCACATAGGGGAAAAAAAACAGTTGACTTGATTTTTTCACTTTTCCTCTAGACATATGATGTCCTGTGAGCATCCCTTGATATTAGAATTTATGATGACAAAATGACACACACAAGTCTGCTCATGAATTTTTTAGACAAATTTTGGAAATTCAAGATAGGTGAATAGTTTCAGGCATGTTTATGAAGCAGAAAATCTGGTAAAGTATATGTTTATTAAACTTAAACTGCATGATTGACTTCAGTTCAGTTCATTTCAGTCACTCGGTCGTGTCCGACTCTTTGCAACCCCATGAATTGCAGCACGCCAGGCCTCCCCTGTTCATCACCATCTCCCAGAGTCCACTCAGACTCACATCCATCGAGTCCGTGATACCATCCAGCCATCTCATCCTCTGTCGCCCCCTTCTCCTCCTGCCCCCAATCCCTCCCAGCATCAGAGTCTTTTCCAGTGAGTCAACTCTTCGCATGAGGTGGCCAAAGTACTGGAGTTTCAGCTTTAGCATCATTCCTTCCAAAGAAATCCCAGGGCTGATCTTCTTTAGAATGGACTGTTTGGATCTCCTTGCAGTCCAAGGGACTCTCAAGAGTCTTCTCCAGCACCACAGTTCAAAATCATCAATTCTTCTGCACTCAGCCTTCTTCACAGTCCAACTCTCACATCCATACATGACCACAGGGAAAACCATAGCCTTGACTAGACGGACGTTAGTTGGCAAAGTGATGTCTCTGCTTTTGAATATGCTATCTAGGTTGGTCATAACTTTTCTTCCAAGGAGTAAGCGTCTTTTGATTTCATGGCTGCAGTCACCATCTGCAGTGATTCTGGAGCCCAAAAAAATTAAGTCTGACATCGTCTCCACTGTTTCCCCATCTATTTCCCAAGAGACATCAAATATGCTTCATTCTGTGTTCATTAAATGTGTTTGAAAATCCCATTGTAAGGGAAAGGAGGTCCATAGGAGCAGGTCCTCGATGTGAAGTAATAGCTTTTTTCAAAGCACATTTGACTCTCAGGAGGCACCACTGTTGGACAGAATTTGTGTGGAAAGCTAAAACTGCATTCCACTACTGTGTGAAGGTCATCAGTTTCCTTTTATCTGAGTTTTTTTTTTCCCCTTACAACTATTCTTACATAGGTCTTCCCCAGTGGCTCAGAAAGTACAGAGTCTGCAGGGAATGCAGGAGACTTGGGTTTGACTCCTGGGAGAGAGTTTGTAAACAATGAATAACATTCCTACAGTATTCTAAATTTGATATTATAATCTGTTTTCAAATTTCAGCTTTGAACTTTTTTGAGAATATTAGCTGCTGAATAACAAGATTATTCTTTAGTCCTTCCACTGATTTAGTGAGCTGTACTGTTTGAATTCTCAAATACTGTATATGTATTTAATATGTATATAAATTACATAAACCATATATTTTTATGTATGTAGATATTATAGAGATACACACACCACATACACATATATATAGGATTGCCATCATGGCTACTAGTAATTGTTTTGGCTTTTCTACCTGGTTTTATTATTCTTCAACATTTCCTTAAATAAGGTATTTTCTGAAAGAGTTATATTTATGATTTTTATTGGAAACTAAGAATACAAATGAATTTTATAAAATTGCATACTTTTGTGTAAAGTGAGCTAGTAACAAAAGTATAATGGACAGTTAAATTTTAATAGCTATTCCTTTGGTATATATAATGATTTTATTAATGGGGTTATTAGAGATTCCATTACTTCAAAGGCAATATGATATATTTGAAATTTGGAACAAATAATGTAGATAGTAAAATGCTGATAAAAAGATAAGTTTCTACAATTAAACCAACATTCTATATTTTTTTCTTCTAAAATGTTCTTAAAGCATATATGGATGGGATCTAACATTCCGGACCAAGGATGCCTTTAGATATTCTAGAATTTTATGATGCCAATGTCCTTAAAAAATAAAGTTTTAAATATTTTTAGTATTAAAATATAGAGGTACAAAATGCAAGCAGTTTAAGTGAGTCACACAGAAAATCGTGAAGCTGTACACATTTCATTGCCAACTGTTTTCTTCCAAATCCTATGAAAGAATTTAAAAGTTGCTAAAGATATATTCTTATACCTTTGTTGTTATTTAGTCCCTAAGTCATGTTCAACTCTTGCAACCCTATGAACTATATAGCCCATCTGTCTCCTCTGTCCATGGAATTATCCAGGCAAGAACTGGATTGCGTTGCTATTTCCTTCTTCAGGGGATTTTCCCAACCCAGGGATCAAACCCACCACGTCGCTTGCATTGGCAGAAGGATTCTTTACAACTGAGCCACCTGGAAAGCCCCATTCTTATAAGTTAATAGGGCTTAAAAAAAATGAAACAAAGCTGGGACATTTTTCATTGTTTGGGTGTAATTCTAGACTTTTGCCATTGTTGTTGTAGTTGTTTGACAATATTTTGTTGGTTTCAGGGGTACAGCAAAGTGATTCAGTAATATATATACACATAACGTCTGTGGGATTTTCTAGGCAACAGTACTGGAGTGGGTTGCCATTTCCTTCTCCAGGGATTCTTCCCAACCCAGGGATCGAACCCAGGTCTCTACCGTCTGAGCCACCAGGGAAGTCCATATATATATACACATATATCAGATTCTTTTCCATTATAGGTTATTATAAGATATCGAATATAGTTCCCTGTGCTATATGGAAGGTCCTTGTTGTTTATCTATTTTATATAATAGTGTGTATCTGTTAATCCCAAGTGCCTACTGTATCCCCCAACTTCCCCCTTTCTCCTTTGGTAACCATAAGTTTGTTTCATATATCTGTGAATCTCTGTCTATTTTGTAACTAAGTTTATTTGTATCACTTTTTTAGATTCTGCATATGAGTAATATCATGGTATTTCTCTTTCTCTGTCTTACTTACTTCACTCAGTATGACAGTCTCTAAGTCTATCCACGTTGTTGCAAACAGCAATATTTCATTATTTTCATGACTATGTAATATTCCATTGTATATCTCTATCTATATATACCACATCTTCTTTATTCATGTACCTGTCAATGAACATTTAGTTTTCATGTCTTGGCTATTGTAAATAGTGCTGCTGTGAATATTGGTGTGTATATATCTTTTAAAATTAGAGTTTTCATCTCTTTCTGGATATATGACCAGAAGTGGGATTTCTGGGTAATATAGTAATATTTAAGAAACCTCCATATTCTTTTCCATAGTGGCTGCATGAATTTACATTCCTACCAACAGTGTAGGTGGAGTTCTTTTTCTTCACATCTTCTCCAGCATTTATTATTTGTAGATTTTTTCATGATGGTTCTGACTGGCGATACCTCACTGATTAGTGCTGTATTTGTTTCTCTTTTATTTGTCTTTCTCGATTTATTATCAACATTGAGCACCTTTTCATATGCCTCTTGGCCATCTGTATGTCTTCTTTGAAGAAATGTCTAGTTAGGTCTCCTGTCCACATTTTGATTGGATGATTTTTTTGATATTGAGCTATCTGAGCTATTTGAATATTTTGGAGATTAATCCCTTGCTGGTTGCATCATTTGCAAATATTTTCCCCCGGTCCATAGATTGTCTTTTTCTTTTGTTTATGATTTCCTTTACTGTGAAAAAAGCTTATAAGTTTAATTAGGTCTCATTTATTTTCTGCTTTTGTCTAGATTTTTGCAATTTCAGTTGTTATTCCTACTTCACAGAATATTAATAAGCTACTCTAATACATATACCTACAGGGAGTTGTGCATGGGTCCAAATCATGTTTATGAAATAATTATATGAAGATTTTATGATGTAATAGAAGAAGACTTCAATAAGAAATCAGAAGAATTTGACCCCTCGGTGAGTCACTTAGTTTCTCTGTTAACCCTTAGTTTTCTTGTTTATAAAATGGGAACCTATAGGAAAACACAGAGTAAAGAGCAAATAATTGTTGGGAGAAACACACAGGTTAAATATACAGAAATCAGTTTTTGAAATTTTATTTATTTTGAAGATTATGTGCAAATATCTTTATTCTTTTTCTTGCCAGCTAGCATATTTTAGTCCATTTTGCGTGTTTCATATTTGTGGTTTTGATTCAGTAGTTTAAGTTAGAGATAAGACTTCCATACAAAAGACATACATAGGTTGCTACAGTAAAAATTGGGGCTTTCCAAGTGGCTCAGTCGCAAAGAATTCACTTGTCAGTGCAGGAGTCACAAGAGATGCAGGTTTGATCCCTGAGTTGGGAAGATCCCCTAGAGGAGGAAGTGACAACCCACTCCTGTATTCTTGGCTGGAGAATTCCATGGACAGAGGAGTCTGGTGGGCTACAGTCCACCGGGTAGCAAAGAGCTGGATACAACTGAGTCACAGTGAGAACTGATGCACGCAATTCAGTGTACTTGTGAGTAACACTGGTTAGTAACTTAGTAGTATTATTCTTTCCTTGACTTGGGTGAGGAATAGATATGAATTAGCAAAGAAGATTCTTTCCTTCCTTTGAAGTCCCTTCAATCTCCCATGACAAGTCCCTTACTGATTTGAGGGAATATTGATTAGAAATGATCTATACCCTCATATGCACACTGAAACCAGGGAGTAGGATTTAGATGATTATAAGAATGTTAGGTAGAGTGTGCTTTAAAGAAACAAATTTTCCATTTAAGAAAAATTTGATATGGAAATAAACCTGAATCCCTGATTTGAGAAATCTTTTTTATGCTTTCATTGCCAATCAATTATTATGATAATGCCAAGCATTTGAAAATGATATGCACTACTTTAAAGCTAAGGAAATCTGGAAGCCCCAGAATACAAACAAAATGAGCAGTTTTCAATAACAGAGCTTCACTGAGCCTCATTCATAGAAACTGGTATACGGGGTGTCAGAAACTTAAGGGAAACCAAAAATTCTAAATTTGATATTTTTTCATTGTACAAAAAGCATTTCTTGAAAATAAATGGTAAACAAGGCTAATTGTCATTTTCATCTATCGTTTATGTTTTTCTGATTGAATTTTCAGTCCTCAAGTTCAGAGACTGCCGATCTGGTGGAGAGTTTGAAAAAGCACCTAATTAAAAAAAAATAGAACTCGGTAACACCAGAAAAGCATTGTCACCAAACAATAAATAACGCTTCCATCTACAGTATCACTCAAAGATGAATCCATTTTGGGAACTGAAAGGTGGGCGCGCACCTGCGGCACAAACCTTAAATGAGAAATAAAGACAAGTGGGTTGTAGGGTGCCTTCCCCTCTTTAAAGTAAAATTCTTTACAACATGCAAGACAAATGGCACAAAAGTGAAAGGGCAGTGATGCAGATTGGATAGGCTTACAGCATAATTGAATTAAGGCTTGTGCACCACATATGACCACAAAGCAGGCCTATGGCTCGGGCCAGCTGAATGGAGGTGGCTGGTCTGACAATAAAGACCCTTTAAACTGGTTAAATGCCTCATAAGCGTGTGTGCAGAGAGCTTTCTAGCTAACAGGTGGCTGAGTAAACCTCAGCTGGTGCCACACAGGGCTGTCGCATTGACCTTCTTTAGGATAATTTCAGCCCTCTTTTTTTAAAAAAATTGTTACTGTACTTGCTGTGGTGGAAACAATTTAGGGATGAATAATTTCTTTCGGTCCCTAGAGGCTCTCTCTCTCCCTCCCTCTCTCTCTCCCTCTCCCCATCTCTCTTTTTTTCTTGAACTCTCTCTCTCTCCTCCTCTTTTTCTCGGTCTTGAAACTGAATTAACATAAAGGAACAGTGACAACAGCAAGCTGAAAAGCATAGCTGGTGGGAGGATTAAGTATATCATTGAAAGGAATTATGTTGTAAATGGCTGGGAGGGGTCGGGGCTTCTGTTCCTTAGTCCCATCTGGTCCTTAAAGAATACCTTGTTGTAATTACCCCCAGATGGTTTGTGCTCACTGGGGTCTGGACAGCCAGGTGCCACTGTGCCCTGCTGGGTGTGATATTCATTGCTACATGCAGTGACAAAAATGGGCTTTATTGAAACCCAATTTCTTCCAGGGTATTACACAAATATGAAATGAACCTAGCTCATCGAGAGGAAGCTTTGTTTGTTTCCAAGCCGAAGGAGTCTCACCTAAGATAAGGCTGCCTGGTTATTTTATTTGTAACAATTCTAAAAAGAAGAAGCAAAAACAATTCACAAAGTGTGTTGGATTTAATTCAGTTTTTTAAAATAATGAATGTAGTCCACATCAATGGCAGGTTTTTATTTCTTGCTGCTAGGTAGTTTTAAAAGTGATAGCTAGGATTTCGAAGACCATGTTGTGATCATTTTACTTTGAAATTAATAGGAAATAAAGTGACTCATGGTATATCCATGTGTAAACACATTTTGTTATTAGTGAGCAGATATTTGTATAACTCAAAACTTAATCATATATTATTCACTATAAAGTACCACACCACTTAAAAAACAAGTTTGAACATTCTTGTGTTGTACTTTAACACTTATATTATCATAGAAAAACAAGGAGAAAACTAAATATTAACAAAGCTTAGCTGTCTCGATATACAAAAAGACAGGACTTTTAAAAATTATGCTTACTTTAACTTTCAGGAAATTTCACTTTTAATTTTTAAATATATTTTTAAAGCAGAAATAACATGAAAATGAAAGTTAAAGTCATAATTGTAAAATTCAGTTATGTTTATTTTATTCTAATTATATTTGCAGTAAGTCTAATAATCTTATTTGATAAATTATATGAGAATATCTTATAGACCTGATTAATATTAAAAATAAAATATTTATCCATCCCATGTCTTATTATAATTTCACGTGTATAAACATTGTAGCAAAGTAGCTCAAATTCATTGCCTTAAATCATGAATTTTTAAATGAAGAATTTGGAAATTTTTTTTTTTTTAAGAATTTGGAAATTTTTAACTTGAAAATCAAATGGGAA
Organism: Ovis canadensis; assembly: GCF_042477335.2. NCBI lineage: Eukaryota > Metazoa > Chordata > Mammalia > Artiodactyla > Bovidae > Ovis > Ovis canadensis. Next base: position 40,969,270 of record NC_091260.1, read on the forward strand.
TTAGAGTGAAGTGTAGAAAATGAATACACATGATATTCCTGTTTTCTTTATAACTGTAAATTTTACACAGTGTTAAGAAAGTCTCTTGCCTGGAAAACCCCATGTACAGAGGAGCCTGGTAGGCTGCAGTCCATGGGGTCGCTAAAAGTTGGACACGACTGAGCGACTTCACTTTCACTTTTCACTTTCCTGCATTGGAGAAGGAAATGGCAACCCACTCCAGTGTTCTTGCCTGGGGAATCCCAGGGACGGCGGAGCCTGGTGGGCTGCCGTCTATGGGGTCGCACAGAGTCGGACACGACTGAAGTGACTTAGCACTTAGCAAGAAAGTATAAACAGTTAATATAATCATAATGAAAGTATTTACTTTAATATATAGGAGTTATATATGTTTACTATGAAAGTGTTAACAAAAGGAAAACAAAATACAATGTTTCTTGCTGCATATTTAAGAGAGAGTTAAATACACAGACTATCAAATAGAGGGAAATGATTTTTTAAATTGGCAACTTACAAAAACCTGGCAACTTACACGTAAGGAGCAATTGCTCTGCCAAACTGAAATTTGTCAACTGACAAGAACAGGTTTTATGTACTTCGTAAATAAGATTTTAAGGTAAAAGTCTTAAAGGTAAAAATGGAATCCTAGTATTCTGTTCAAACTTTACTGTATTGGGGGCAGCATAATTTTGCTAGTATCTGAGATATACATGCAGTATGGAGGACAACTCTGACATGTAGTGAAAGGTCTCTAGAGGAGAATCCGAGAGACCTGAACTCTAGTCAGCCTGATCCTCAGAGCTCTAGGATCCTGAACATTCATTCAAGCTCCATAAACTATAGCTTCCTTCCCAAGAAAATGATTGTAAAAGAGCTTGATTAAAAGACCAGATCTGTGTTTTAAAAAATATGTGTGTTTGATGGTATGATTTCAGGGATACAAGGAAAAACATGGAGACCACCATGGTCCAAGCGTTCATGATTAGGTCTTGAATCACAGGTTAGATGAGATGAAGAAGAGAGGACAGAAAGACATTTAAGACTAAGGAGAAAAAGGAGTGTGAATTGGGAGTTTTAATTGTTAAATAAGTGGAATCTTCACTTTTTTTCACTTTTGATATATTTTTATTTTATTTTATTAATTTTTATTGGAGTATAGTTGTTTATAATGTTGTGTTAGTTTCTGCTGTATAGCAAAGTGAATCACCTATACATGTATCCACTATTTGTTCGATTTTCTTCCTGTTAGTTCACCACAGAGCACTGGGTAGAGTTCCCCTGTGCTATACAGTAGGTTCTTGTTCAATTGCTAAGTCGTGTCCTTATCTTTGCAACCTCATGAGCCACAGTATCAGGGTCTTTTCTCATTCTCTCTCTCTTCCTTTCTTCTCTTTCTGAGACTTCAGTTATACATCAGTTCAGTTCAGTCGCTCAGCCGTGTCTGACTCTTTGCGACCCCATGGACTGCAGTACACCAGGCTTCCCTGTCCATCACCAACCCCCAGAGCTTGCTCAAACTCATGTCCATCCAGTCGAAGATGCCATCCAACCATCTCATTCTCTGTTGTCCTGTTCTCCTCCTGCCTTCAATCTTTCCCAGCATCAGGGTCTTTTCCAACGAGTCAGTTCTTTGTATCAGGTGGCCAAAGTATTGGATTGCTAAAAAAAAACCACAGCTTTGACGTTACAGACCTTTGTTGGCAAAGTGATGTCTGTGCTTTTTAACATGCTAAGTTTGTTATAGCTTTCCTTCCAAGGAGAAAGTGTCTTTTAATTTCATGGCTGCAGTCACCATCTGCAATGATTTTGGAGCCCAAGAAAATTAAATCTGTCACCTTTTCCACTTTTTCCCCTCCTATTTGCCATGAAATGATGAAACTGGATGCCATGATCTTAATTTGTTTTTTTGTTTGTTTGTTAGTTTGTTTTCTTTTATGTTGAGTTTTAAGCCAGCTTTCTCACTCTCCTCTTTCAACCTCATTAAGAGACTCTTTACTTACTCTTTACTTTCTTCCATTAGAGTGTATAATCGGCATATGTGAAGTTGATATTTCTCCTGGCAATCTTGATTTCAGCTTATGATTCATCCAGCCCAGCATTTTGCATGATGTACTCTACATAGACGGAGAAGGCAATGGCAACCCACTCCAGTACTCTTGCCTGGAAAACCCCATGGGCAGAGGAGCCTGGTAGGCTGCAGCTCATGGGGTCACTACAAGTCGGACACAACTGAGCGACTTCACTTTCACTTTTCACTTTCACGCATTGGAGAAGGAAATGGCAACCTACTCCAGTACTCTAAGCAGGGTGACAATATACAACCTTGATGTACTCCCTTCCCAATTTGGAACCAGTCAGTTTTTTCCATGTACAGTTCTAACTGTTGCTTCTTGACATGCATACAGGTTTCTCAAGAGACAGATAAGGTGGTCTGGTACTCCCATCTTTTAAAAAGAGTTTTAATTTTCTGCACTTTGCTGTGATCCACACAATTAAAGACTTTAGCATAGTCAATGAGGCAGAGGTAGATATTTTTCTGGAACTCCCTTGCTTTCTCCATGATCCATCAAATTTTGGCAATTTGATCTCTGGTTCCTCTGCAACTCAACTTCTACATCTGGAAGTTCTTGATTAATGTACTGCTGAATCCTTTCTAGAAGGATTTAGAGAATAACTTTGCTAGCACATGAATTGAGTGCAACCGTACAGTAGTTTGAACATTCTTTGTCATTGCCCTTCTTTGGGATTGAAATGAAAACTGATGTTTTCCAGCCCTGTGACTGCAACTGAGTTTTCCAAATTTGCTGGCGTATTGAGTGCAGCACTTTAACAGCATCATCATTTAGAATTATAAATAGCTCAACTGGAATTCCATCATCTCTGCTAGCTTTGTTCATAGTAATGCTTCACTTCCTAAGGCCCACTGAACTTCACACTCCAGGATATCCAGCTTTAGGTGACTGACCAAACCATCATGGTTATCTGGGTCATTAAGATCTTTTTTGTATAGTTCTTCTCTGTATTCTTACCACCTCTTCTTGATCATTTTTGCTTCTGTAAGGTCTTACTGTTTCTGTCCTTTATCGTGCCCATCCTTGCATGAAGTGTCCCTTGATATCTCCAGTTTTCTTGAGGAGATCTCCAGTCTTTCCATTCTGTTATGTTCCTCTACTTCTTTGCATTGTTCATTTAAGAAAGGCTTCTTGTCTCTCCTTGCCATTCTCTGGAACTCTGCATTCAGTTGGGTTTTTCTTTCCCTTTCTCCCTTGCTTTTCACTTCTCTTCTTTCTTCAGCTCCTCAGGAAGGAGGAGTAAAGCCTCCTCAGACAACCACTTTGTCTTCTTACATTCTTTTTCTTGGGGATGATTTTGGTCACTGCCTCCTGTTCAGTGTTAAGACCCTCCATCCATAGTTCTTTAGGCGCTCTGTCTACCAGGTCTAATTCCTTGAATCTATTTGTTACCTCCACTGTATAATTATAAGGAGTTTGATTTAGGTCATACTTGAATGGTCTAGTGGTTTCCCTACTGTCTTAAAATAAAGTCTGAATTTTGCTTAAGGAGTTCATAATCTGAGCCACAGTCAACTCCCAGTCTTGTTTTTGCTGACTGCGTAAAATTTCTCTGACTACAAAGAACATATTCAATCAGATTTTGATTTTGACCATCTGGTGATGTCCATGTATAGAGCTGTCTCTTGGGTTGTTGGAAAGGATGTTTCTATGACCAATGTCTTCTCTTGACAATGCTCTCTTAAGTTTTGCCCTATTATTAACTTGCCTGTTACTCTGGGTTTCTCTTAACTCCCTACTTCTGCATTCCAAGCCCCTATGATGAAAAGGACATCTTTTTTTGGTGTTAATTCTAGAAGATGTTGTAGGTCTTCACGGAAAGAGTCAATTTTTTGGCATCAGTGATTGTGGCATAGACTTGGATTACTGTAATGTCGAATGGTTTGCCTTGGACAGGAACTGAGATTATTGTGTTGTTTTTAGATAATCATGGTCCCTTTCTTTATGTTTACAAAGCAACACATTTCTATGTAGATAATCTCTAATAAATTATCCTTGTTTTGAGTTTAATTATGCCTTCTTATAGTTCAGTTTCTTGCTATTGTAAGAACAATTCTGTATTACAATAGGAAGAAACACCCCTGCTACCCAAGCCAAAATTAGACATCTAGAATGCAATTTTTTATTCCAAACCTTTCCACTTATGTTAGCACTTCTGTCTGCCAGTCTCAATACACCCTCTACTAATCTTTCCCTCTGAATGTACTCTTCCTCGAAAACACGTGAAGAGGAAAAGGAGAGAGAGGAGAGATCAGTGAGGGAAAAAGTTTTTCATGGATTAAAATGTGAATTTAGATTTTGAGTTGTCTGGATGCTTTGCTAAAGTAGAAAATTTTCTAAAATGTGAAGAGTTTTATTCTAAGCTGGGAGAGGAAGATTGTGTGGACGCTAGATCCAGAGTGTAGACATCTATTTCCTCATGATCTACAATTCTGAATACTCTCTGTAAGACTCCAAAAATCTGCAAAAAATAATAAAAAGAAAACCCTTACCTACATAGTTGTCACTACCTTCTAACTAGTCTATGTCAGATTTTATCTTCTTCCAGGCCTCCTTTTTTCCGGAATTAATTTTTTAAAATATGAATTTTATTTCTCTATTCCCATCTCATTATATGTAAGTCCAAGCTCTTGTGAAAGCGTTAGTTGCTGTGCCGTGTTCGACTCTTTGTGTCTCCACGGGCTGTAGCCTGTCAGACTTCTCTGTTCATGGAATTCTCCAGGCAAGAATACTGGAGTGGGTTGCCATGCCCTCCTCCAGGGGATCTTCCCAACCCAGGGGTCTAACTCATGTCTCCTGCATTGCAGGAAAACTTGTTATCATCTGAGCCACCAAGGAAGCTGTCAAAAGCGGCTTATAAAAATCAAGCTCTTAAAAGGGGCTTAGAATGCCCTTTGGCTTCTTGTTCCTTCCTATCTCTTTTTCCTTATCTTTTTCAGCCTCCCTCCTTACCTCAGTGTTCAACAACACAGAAAACAATTTTAGGTACTCCGCTTTCATATATGAGTTGTTACCCCCCTGTTAAGTCTGATGAGTTCCTGTTCTTCCTTCAAACACCAGCTAAAGTGCTCACTTCAGCAGCACAAAGAGTAATATTAGAACCACACAGAGGAGATGAGCAAGGCCCCCAGACAAAGATGGCATGCAAATATGTGTTTTCATACTGTGTGATTCCACTCATAGGAGGTACATGCAATAGTCAAAATCATGAAGACAGAGAGTAGAAAAGTGGTTAGGTTGGAGGAGGAGAGGGTAGTTATTGTTTAATAGGTGGAATACCAGTTTTGCAAAATGAAACATTCTGTGGAGGGATGATGGTGATGGTAGCAGTGTAAATATACCTACTGCCACTAAACTGTATACTTAAAATTAGTTAAGGAGGTAAATTTCATCTTATGTGTATTTTGCCAAAATTCAAAAAAAAAAACAAAAACCTGAAATTCCAGTCTCCTTTTCTCTGTACCCTTGCCATTCCCAGAGTGAGTTATGCATTTCCATTATTTAATCAGTGTATTAAAATAGCTGCACCTAAGTGAATGTCAAGAAGGCTAATCTTGAACTCACTGCAGTTTAATATTCAAATACATGGTCAGACAATATAAATTTGTGAAAGATTGCCTGAGTGAAATACAATCCATGTGTTTCTATAGATCCAAAACAATTCATCTTTGGAATGAGCCACATAAGCAGATCTTCGTACATCTGGACCATATGGTTTATTCTCTTGTAAAACTGCTTTTATTAAATGTAATTTGCCATTATATCATCATTGACCCATGCTTAAAGCCACTGTAAGAAAGTCAGCCATGAAATCAATCCATTTAGTATGCAAGTTTGTTAAGAGTGGTGTATTGTTGTCTCAGTATCTATGAGGAAAAACGCTTTAGTTTTGGCACCAAGAGTAGCTTTGTTTTAATTTTCTATGGAGGTAATATGAATAATCTTATTAATTTTCTCATTTTTCTATCCTCTTCAGAAAGCAGAAAGGCCAACTGGTGGCTTGTTCTAGAGTTTTCTAGATCTTAGCTATACTATTCTGTATAGCCATTTGTTGTTGACTTCAAGTTATCCATTAAAACTTTTTTTTCCCCCTCCAAATCCACTTCATTATTTGTGTTGCCTTTTATTTCATCTTGTTTCAGACCACTTTAAATCCATTTTTAAATAAATGAGGAATAAATGAACTAGTAAAATTAACTAATAAATTCACCTTCCCTCTAAGTTCTTACTCAATATTGCATATATTTCTAGTATTGTTTTTATCACTGTTTATTTGCATTTCATGTGTGCTATTCACAGTGAACAATATACTCTTTAAATGCGTGATCTGTATCTTACTATAGTGTTGTTTATCTCAGCAAAATTAGAATGTCTATGGAATAGTATGCCTGTAAGTAAGTCTATTAGATTAAATTGATGTCTAAAAAGAAATGAAAAAGATAGTAACTCTTGAAATCAGAATGTAATTTATTCATCTTTTTAACAACATGCCATTTTTTTGCTAATGGTGAAAGCTGAAGACTCAGATAATCTGCTGAAAGAATTCCCAGTCTTAAACAAATTCTCATTTATTCTATTTCTTGTGGCTATTAGCATTCATCCAAGAATTCACTCAATTCTTGCTCTTTGTTGTGTGTGTGTGTGTGTGTGTGTGGTGTAGCAGACTACAGTTATAATAAGATGCATGGTTTTTCCAATAGTCACGTGTGAATGTAAGACTTGGACCAGAAAGAAGGCTGAGTGCCAAAGAATTAATGTTTTTGTACTACAGTGTTAGAGAACACTCTTAAGAGTCCCTTGGACTGCAAGGAGATCAAACCAGTTAATCCTAAAGGAAATCAATCCTGAATATTCATTGGAAGGACTGATGCTAAAGCTGAAGCTCCAATACTTTGGCCATCTAATGGGAAGAGCCAACTCATTGGAAAAGACCCTGATACTAGGAAAGATTGAAGGCAGGAGGAGAAGGACAGAAGATGAGATGGTTTGATGGCATCTCCAACTCAATGGACATGAGTTTGAGCAAGCTCCAGGATACGGTGAAGGACAGGGAAGGCTGGTGTGCTGCAGTCCATGGGGTCACAAAGAGTTGGACACAACTGAGCAACTGAACAACATCAGCAGCAGCATAGTTGGGTAAACATATCTCCTCTGTCTCTCTTGATAAATAGATTGTTGTTTAGTCACTAAGTTGTGTCTATCTCTTTTGCAACCCCATGGACTGTAGCCTGCCAGGCTCCTCTGTCCATGGGATTTTCCAGGTAAGAATACTGGAGTAGGTTGCCATTTCCTTCTTCAGGGGATCTTCAAGACCCAAGGATCAAACTCACCCCTCCTGTCTTGGCAGGCGGATTCTTTACCACCGAGCCACCTGGGAAGTTCCTACTCCACAGCTTGCCTCTGTTCAATTGTATCCCTATTGATGGCTTTATCTAGAAAACACCAGCCCACTTTCCCTAAACACCATATCCAGCTCGCCCTTGGACAGGGAGCATGATTTCCCCAACTGAACTTGTTGCTGTCCACCCTTGGTTCCTTCTCCTATTAAACCCCTGCTCTTCATGACTGGCATCTCCAGCTTCCTGTCCCCCAAACCTAACCCTTGAAAGTGGCGAGTAGCTCATCCTCCTCTTTTACTGTTTTTCCCCACAACTAGCCTACCACCAGCTCCTTCTCATCTCACCTTCTAAATGCTTCTGAAATTCTCTCTTCAAAGTCATTCTACCAACCTCATATCCTGCAGAATTTTAGATGAGAACCAAGATTATTTCAATAATCTCCTAAAATTCATCCTTTTTATTTTGACTGCTGTTATTTGAAAGGCAAATATTACAGTGTATCCTATCTACTTAAAACTCATTCTTGGCTGTCTACCACTCATGAATTCATGGTTTCTTCATTAGCATGGCAAGTGAGGTTTGTGTCCCAGGAGTAAACCTGTAGCTACATGTTAGCCACTTGGATTTCTCTGCACACACTACAGTGGTTCAAGTCTTCAGGAGTTTGCTAGCACCATTCTCTTTACCTAAGGGATTCTTTCTTCCCTTCTTCACCCTTCCAGGTAATAGAGTATAGATTTTAAGATCAAACAAATGCAGGTTTAGGTTTCAACTCCACTACTGATGTTCCTGGAATTTAAATGACAGAACAAGTCAAAACATTACTGATGCTTCTTTGCATAAGAATCATTACCAAACTAACTTGTGTAATTAATTCATAAAAATTTTTTTTTTGCTTTAGCAGACATTTTAAACTCTACTTGTGGGCTTCCCTTCTGGCTCAGCTGGTAAAGAACCCGCCTGCAATGCGGGAGACCTGGGTTTGATCCATGGGTTAGGAAGATCCCCTGGAGAAGGGAAAGGCTACTCACTCCAGTATTCTATCCTCAAGAATTCCATGGACTGTCTAGTCCATGGGGTCGCAAAGAGTCAGACACGACTGAGCTACTTTCACTTTCACTTAAACTCCACTAAGTACCTGCTTATGGCTTTGAACCATCCTTAACTAATCTATAGACAGTAACAGGTTTATATTCTGAATGAATTGAAGAACTTCCTTAGATCATTAACATCAGTTATTATAAAAGATTCCACACAAATTGTTAAGAATTCATTTTTTTCTTTCATATTCTTAATAAATGTGATCATAATAATTAAACATTCTATCTCAGGTGTTAAGCAGGTTTTTTTTTTAGGTAAGAAGTGGATTCATTTAGACAGAAACACACTCCACAGAGTGTGGCCATCTCAGAGCACCAGGGCATGCAGTTGTCAGTTTTTGTAAGCAAATATTTTTATCCTGTGTCACACAAGTTAGTGTTGGCTCCATATGTGTGAGTGTGTGTGTATTTACTTCAGTCAAATGGCAGATTTCCAAATTTATATCTTGCTTGTAAATGTTTTCATTAGGGAATAGAAAAAATAGTTTTATTCTTATTGGCAGGTGTAGGCCACATATGTGTTTATTCTAGAATTTGCAAACTGTGACCCAGTCATTTCAGTCTGAAAATTGCAACCATATGTTTTGAAGGAATTCTGGCACTAGATGGATCACTTCTAGTAAAATTTAGTAGGTAGAAAAATGGCATAGATATCACTGTGGCAGTAAAGGAATTGTGAGCAGAGAAAGGCTGCACAGATGAGGACCAGAAGCCTAGCACAGTCCAAGAGATGCTCATTACCCACCTGCTGCAAGAGCCCAGACTCTGAGAATTTGTCCATTTCATTTGGAAAACTTGAACTTCATGAAGAATAACAGTTCTCTTGAAATCTCCTCTTGAAATTCTAAGCTCTTTTCAGAACCAAGAAGATTATGAGGCAAACCCAGAGAGTCTTCATGGGTCAAAAGCAACCTTGAACAACACAAAGGTCATTGTCGACTAAAGTCTGGTGTTAACTCAAAGGGTTTGAACTGCATGAGTTTACTTACGTGCTAATTCTTTTTTCACTAAACACCTACTGCAGTACTACACAATCCGTGGTTGGTTCCCAGGGATGTGGAACCACATTTAAGGAGGGTCAACTGTAAAACTGTACTCAGATTTCTGACTGTGCAAGAGGGTGGGCAATCCTAACCCTCTTGTTCAGTGGTCAACTATATAGCAAAAGTTTCTACAAAAAGCAAAAATACTTTCTGTCACTTTTGACCATATATTGCTAGTGATTTTTACTTACTTATTTTTACTTATTTATTTTTAAATGTTTATTTATTTAGAAGGTTAGATTTTATTTGTTGCTTATCATTGAAGTATAACTGACTTACTGGGGCTAAGTCACTTCAGTCATGTCTGATTCATTGCAACCATTTGGACTGTAGCCAAGCTCCTCTGTTCATGGAGTTCTCCAGGCAAGAGTACTGGAGGGGATTGACATTTCCTTCTCCAGGGGATCTTACCGACTCAGGGATCAAACCCCTGTCTTCTATGTCTCATTCATTGCAGGCGGATTCTTTACCGCTAAGCCATCAGGGAAGCCCATAACTGACTTAACAACCCTATGTTAATTCCAGATGCACATCAAAGTGATTCAGTATTTCTATGCCTTACAAAATAATCATCACAATAAGTTTAGCTCCCATCTGTCTCTATATAAAGTTATTATATTACTGATGATATTTCCCACACTGTATGCTACATTTCCATGACTCCTTTATGTGTAACTGGAAGGCTGTACCTCTTAATCTCCCTCACCTTTTTCTGTCATCCTACCAGTTACCCCCCCCATCACTGTGAGTCTGTTTCTGTTTTGTTTTTCTTTTTTTGTTTTTTACATTCCACATGTGAGTGAAACTATACAGTATTTGTCTTTTTCTGTCTGACTTATTCCGCTTAGCAAAATACCAGCTAGGTCCATCCATGCTGTCACAAATGCAAGATTTCATTTTCTGCGGCTGAGTGATATTTCATTGTATGTGTATACCACATTTTCTTTATATATTCATCTATCAGTGAACACTTGAGCTGCTTCCATATTTTGGTTGTTGTAAATAGTGCTCCAATGAACATAGGGCTTTATATATCTTTCCAATAATTGTTTTCATTTTTTTCAGAATAGCTGGATCATATAGTAGTTCTATTTTGAATTTTTTGAGAATCTCTGTACTGTTTTCCATAGTGACTGCACCAATTAACACTCTCACCAACAGTGCAGCAGGGTGTTCTTTTTTCCATATCCTCACTTCACTTCTTATTTGTTATTTTTTTGATAACAGACATTCTGACAAGTGTGAGGTGTTGTCTCATGGTGATTACTGGTGTTGAGGCTAGTGATTTTTAAAGGAACTTTCCAACAACTTAGGGATGTATTCAGAAAAAAAAATGTACATTCCATTTTACACTTTGAAGAGGAACATGCTGTTCTTAGTACTGTATATTATATCTAAAGTTGGGACAACTACTTTTACTTGGAAACAGTTTTGTTCAGGGTCACATAAATATTTTACATAGATATAAAATTGTTACTGGAAAGTCCCTGGCAGTCCAGTGGCTAAGACTCCACACTTCCACTGCAGGGGCATAGGTTCTATTCCCAGTCAGGAAGAAACTAAGACCCTTCATGCTGCATGGTCAAAAAAAAGTAAATAAATAAATGCTATCTTCCAAGCCACAAAACCCAGTTTGCTTTGACTTCAAGTTACAAAGATTTAGAAGTACTCAGTAATTTTTGCTTTGGGGAAAGAAAGAATAGCAATAGCAAGTGGAGTATTTTGGGGAAGTACAAAAATCAAAACATGAAATATAAATTGCTTGAGTGACCTTCTCTCACACTTTAGCTTCCACATTGTTTTGGCTTCTTTTTGTATATATACAACTATACTTTCTATTCAAGAGATTGGAAATAATCAGAAGATCATCTATTCTTGAACACAGGTGACATAATCCCTCACCCCAACATACACACAAGTATCATTTCTCATCTGTGGTGAATGATTTTTCTACAAGCAACCGTAGGTATAAATTTTATACCTAAGGTATACAGAAGCACTAGAAATGAAAACTTGACAGCCAAAGACAATCTTCCAAAATCCTTTGATCTGGTCATGAAGAGCGACAAGAAGCCTTCAATTCAATGTCCTATGAACAATAACATTTGACTGCTATGTAGACCCAGAACACAAAATCTAAGGAAAAGGAGGAAGGAGTAACTGAGGAGAGAGAGAGAAAGAAGGGGTGGGAAGAAGAAGAGGAGGCTGAGGAAGGAGAGGGAGAAATAGTATGAAAGAAGGGAGGAGGAGAGAGCAAAGAGATGGGGCTAAAGAGAGAACTGTAGTGACCTAGGGAAACATCCAAAAAGAAAATATTTCTTCTGTAGTCAACCTTTCGGGATTTCATACAGTTGTTTTGTTTTGCTTTGCTGACCTCCCCTGGCCATGTGAAAATACATTTTTGAATTCCACTTTCTGTGGTCTCATTTCCCCAGAACTTCCAATACTTTAGCACCCTGATGAGAAGTGCTGACTCATCAGAAAAGACACTGATGCTGGGAAAGATTGAGGGCAGGAGGAGAAGGGGACAACAGAGGATGAGATGGTTTTCCCCAGGCCAGAATACTGGAGTGGGTAGCTGTTCCCATCTCCAGGGGATCTTCCCAACCCAGGAACTGAACCCACGTCTCCCACTTTGCAGGAGGATTCTTTACTAGTTAAGCCACCAGGAAAGCCTTTAGATAGTATAACCGACTCAACAGGCATGAATTGAGGTAGTGAAGGACAGCAGAGTCTGGCATGCTGCAGTCCACGGGGTTGCAAAGAGTTGGACATGACTTAGCAACTGAACAACAGTGACAACTGCCTCTATGTCCTCAAGGATTTCCTCCAATAAAACACTCAGAGCCTGACTCTTAAAGCCTGATGTTAACATGTTAGCACAGCTGGAACCTGTCACTGCAATTTGACTTTCCCTGAAGGGGGCAGCTAAATTACCATTTTTGATGCTTAGTGTTTTGCAGTTATTGTCTTAAGATTCTAATGCCTCTGGTAATCCTTTGACCCCAGATTATCGTAATTAAGTATTAGATTTGCAGTTAGGTTTTTCTTTTTTAACATTAAAAAGTAGGAAAATGCAAAATTTGATGTAAAAGCACTGTCATTCAATATTGCAAATGTTAATTTTTATCATTTTAAACTCAGATTATAGAGACAAGTACACACACGTGGATACATGCACATGGACACTTACACACTGAATGGCCTATATTTTATATAAAATAATATAGCATAAATAAGGGTTCCCCTTTGCTGCTTTCCTTAAATCCATTACCCACTCTTCTCTCCCCAAACCAGTGCCAAGATATTGCTTAGATTTCTTGAGTCAATCTATGTTTTAATGTTTTTATATCTATGTGCTAGTGAAAGTGAAAGTTGCTCTGTTGTGTTCCACTCTTTGCAACCCCATGGACTATACAGTCAATGGAATTCTCTAGGCCAGAATACTGGAGTGGATAGCTGTTCCCTTCTCCAGGGGATCTTTCCAACCCAGGGATCGAACCCAGATTCCCTGTATTGCAGGCAGATTATTTACCAGCTGAGCTATTTGGGAAGCCCAAGAATACTGGAGTGGGTAGCCTATCCCTTCTCCAGCATCTATGTTCTAATTAGAATCCATGTTTTTTACCTGTGTATATCTCCACCAACAATATATTGTATTGTTTTCTGTGTTTTAAATGTTTTTACCATTAAAGTCTTTGTATAATTCAGCAAATTACCTGGCAGTATATATTTTTGTAACTCCTCTGATAGATTAAGTTACCATTGCTGGTCATGATACGAATATATCACAACTTATTTACCCACTTTATTACTGACACTCATTTATGTTGTCATTGTTTCTCTGTTATAACAGTGCTGCAAAGAATGTTCTGGTACACAAGCCATAGGATGTGTACATACTCAGCTTCAGTAAATAGTGTCAAGATATTTTCTAAAGTAGTTGTACCAATGTATGTCCTGTAGGCAGAATATGCCTGTTTCCATAGTACCATGCCCTTATCAGTGCTTGACTTTGTCAGGCTTCACTTTTCTTTTTGCCAGTATGATGGCTATAGAATGATCTTACAGCGATTCCCTGGTGGCTCAGACGGTAAAGAGTCTGCCTGCGATGCAAGAAACCTGGGTTTGATCCCTGGGTCCAAAAGATCCCCTGCAGAAGGACATGATAACCCAATGCAGTATTCTTGCCTGGAAAATCCCATAGACGGAGAATGGTGGGCTATAGTCCATAGGGTTGCAAACAGTTGGAAATGACTGAGCGACTTCACTTTCACTTTCTTTTCAGAATGATTTTGCAGTATAGTTTTATTTCTTAATTGTATCAAAATACAGTTGATTTTCAATATGGTGGTAATTTATTCTGTGTAGCAAAATAGCTGAACATATATATTATTTTTCATAGTCAGTTTGGTTTCAATTTATAGTTCTCTGATTGTCTTTAGTTAAATCCTGTGTCTTTCATTTCCTTGTTGCTCATTCACTTTTTTCTCTCTTCAGAGGGTACTGTTCTTGACCCTTGCTCATTTTTCTTTTCGGCTGCTTTCTTTCCTTCTTCCTCTCTCTCCATCCTCCCTCCCTTCTTCCTTTCTCTTTCTCTTTTTCTTGCTTTCCTCCTTCCATTCCTTCCTCCCATATCCTCCTCTTTCTTTCTTTGTAATTGTCAGAGATTTGTTGTAATAGCCTCTATAAATTCTTCTCTCAGTATGTGCCTTGTTTTAAATTTTGTCTATAGTTTCCTTTGTTGCAGTTCAAATTTCAATATAAGCAAGTATAATAACCTACTTACTTAGAAGTCAGACCTCTTGTATAGTTCTTAAGACATCCTTTCTTATCCCAAGTTTCAAAACATGTTCTTCTGAATGTTTATCAGTTTTTTGAGATTCTTTTTGACATTTTGAAATTGAGTCCATCTGGAATTTATTTTATTTTACAATTTTATATAAGAATCAAACTTATCTCTTCCCATGTAGAAAGTCAGTTGTTCCAGCATTATTTGTTTAGTCCATCTTTTGCCCTATTTCTATGGTATATAAATTCTTATATATGTTAGAGTCTATTCAGCTCTTTTTGTAGATCTTCTTATCTATTGCAGCATCAAACTTACATGGTTTTATTTAAGTATTTACTCATAAGAAGCCTTAATATCTATATGACAGATCACTTATCTTTATTCTTCCTTTTTTATTCTTGTCTTGGTTATCTTGGCTATTTATCCTTTAAGATGAATTTTAGAATCTGTTTGTTCAATTTCAGCAAAAACGACATTGAAGTCTTGATTAAAACTGTACTGAACATTTATAAAAATGTTGGGAATTTCTTCATCTATGAATATAGTTTTTCTCCATTTATTCAGATCTATTTTATTTCCTTCAATAACATTTGCCATTTTTTAATACAAGCCTTAGACCTCTTTTGTTGTATTTATTCCAAGGAAGTGTACAGGTTTTGTTGCTATTCTGAGTAGGAAGTCATTTTTCATTGCATTTTTCTATTGGTTATTGATGTTATATAAGAATATAACATTTCCTATGTAATATAAGAATATTTTGGGTTCTGTTACCTATGGTGACCTTGTCTTATTAGGTTATATACTATTTTAGGTGTTCTATGATAGAAAATTCAGTGCCAGCAAGTAATAATAGCATTGTTTCTTCCTTTTCAAATTTTACATATGTTATTTCTTTATTTTCTCTTCACCTTAAGAGTTGCAATTTTGCAGCCATTCTCTTTTTGTTTCTGATTTTAATTTGGAAGTATTTCCAATATTTTGTCAAAACTGGGAAGTCAGGTGAAGTTTTTTTGTTAAATACAGTTTACATAGTTAGAGTTTACCTAGTTACCTATTAGTAACTTCTGTTACTAATTTGATAGTAGTTTAGTAATATTTAAAAAAATCAATCAAGTTTCATTAATTGCTTTGTTTGTGTCTATCAGGAAGGTTATATGATTTTTTCCAATTTCTTCTTATGAAAACTTTCAAAAAAATAGAAAATGAAAGCATCTGTAACATATGCTACAACCTGTTTTGTCACTTTTCTAGGTTGGAGCAACTCTCCTCAACTTTGGCAATACTCATAGATCAAGTCCTCACCTAAAAACCAGGGACAATTCCTATGCTACTCAGGAGACTGATATTAACTCCTCGGTATGAATGAACACTGAGTAAAACAGTAGTGAGTTTCTATTTTTTCTTATGAAATGGATCTAATACACACTCACTAGGGTTTTTAGAGGATTATTTAAGATAATATACATAAAATTGGTACCAAGCCCTTAGGATGAAGTAAAAGTTCAACCAGTGGCAGCCATTTTTACTATTAATGTCTTAATGTCCTTCAGGAGCTGTTGCCTATCCTTAAGTTTACCTCCCATTAGCTGGTTTAGTTATTAACTGGTGTCCAACTCTTTTGTGACCCCATGGATTGTCACCCACCAGGCTCCTCTGTCCTTGAAGTTTCCCAAGCAAGAAAACTGGGGTGAATTGCCATTTCCTTCTCCAGGGGACCTTCCTAACCCAGGGGTTGAACCCTCATCTCTTGCTTGGCAGGAGAATTCTTTACTACTGAGTCACGTGGGAAGCCCATTGGTTTGGATAGCAAGTGAAACTTAAACTTTAGACTGTACAAAACAAGATTTCTGACTCACAAGCAAGAAAATTATAAGAAGCATTTGGGCTTCCTAGGTGACACAGTGGTAAAGAATCTGCCTGTCAATGCAGAAAACACAAGAGATGTGGATTCAGTCCCTGAGTGGGGAAGAGCCCCTGGAGGAGGAAATCATAATCAACTTAAGTATTCATGCCCGGAAAATTCTACAGACAGAGGAGCCTGGCAGGCTACAGTTCATGGGGTCACAAAGAGTTGGACATGACTGAACCCACATGCACACACACACACACACACACACACACACACACACACAGTCAAGTACAGTTCAACTAGAAATGTTTCCCAAAATGATAAAAGACAAACATTATTAACAACCCTTTATACCTCATCAGGCAGATGGAATGTTTAATATAAATGAATTTTCCATATGTCAAATCCTACTGCTTAAATAACCATTTTGATGGACATATTGCTAAAATATATTGCAGTTTCCCTCCTTCCCAACCCGAACCCGTGTCTCCTGCATCTCCTTCATTGCAAACGGACTCTTTACCACTTGAACCATCAGGGAAGCCCCTCCTTCCGAACGAGTATACACCATATCCAAATCCCTTTATATGAATGATACCAGATTGTTAGTAATTTGATTAGTCATTGTCCTAGACTTGCAGATTTGCCCATAGGACTATATAGGGTTTAGGGGCTATTTTCATTCACAAGATGATTTTTTTTTAAGACAATCTGTTAAAACTGTATTGAGAGGTGGGGTGAGAAAAGAAATGAAATGAAGTGGATTTTTCTCATTCATTGGAAGAATGTCTGGTAGAGAGAACAGAATCACATTGCTTTAATCTGACCAGTGTTCCATCTTGAAAACTGAACAGCTCCCAGACTTATCCAGTTTTTCTTTCTCCTGGGAACAATAACTAGGTCTCATTCACAGACATTCAGCCTCAGTAGCTGCATATGTAACAAGTAACCTAGGTGGCTGATGTCAATAGTGTGTAACTCTAGGCAGCACTCTCCAGGCTTTCTGGAAGAGTCACTGAAATGACCCAAAGCTGGTGTCCTCTGTAGTGCCACATCTAAGCAGTGAGCACCTTGTGTGTATGAAGTGTGGTAGAACTAAGAGAAAGTCAGTCACTGTGGAAAGAGCACTAGGTAGGGAATCCTGTTCTAATCCTGGTTCAACTAGCTACTGATTGGATGACCCTGGGTCCATTATTTCACAGTTAGGACTTAAGATCTTCATCTGTAAAATGAAGAAATTAAAGAAACTGCTAGAGAGTTCTTAAAACCCTTTTCACCAAAATCTTGTGAGATTGTTTTCTGAACAGGTTACCAATGAATTGAGATTTACTCCTACTGTAACCAGTAGTAGTAAGTAGTAATATAATCAAGTTGCATTCTTTATTCTTCACACAGTATCCTGAGGGTTTTTACAACATAGAAGTCAGATCCTATTTCTGGTTAACCCTGCAATGACTAACAATCAGTCTAAACTCCAGTCTAAACTCCTTGCAGACATGGTCTGCAGGTCACCTGCCTAAGTCCAAGACTCACCTTGTTGCTCTCTCCTTGGCCTTCACTTAGTATCCTGACCTTCCATCTGCAACTGACCTTCATTTCATGTTTGACTTTTCCACTTTAAGATGGTGGACTTTGCTGAACTCAGAATACCTTATTCTCAGACCTTCCCATGGCTCTGCTTCATGCCAGTCAGGTCTCATCTCAAACGTCATGTTGTCAGGCAGGGCCTTCCTGACCCAGCTGACTATAGTAATGCAACTCACCCTTCAGCCTCTACTGCATTTGCCAGCATTGCTTTCCTCAGGGCACTTATCACAATCTGAGGCAGCAGTTTCTTATTTACTTCTGTCTCATCAGGCTCCCTTGTTCAGAAGTAAACTCCATGACAAATCACTTTGCTGAACACCTAAAACAAACACAGCATTGTAAATCAACTATCAGTTCAGTTCAGTCGCTCAGTCGTGTCTGACTCTTTGTGACCCCATGAATCGCAGCACTCCAGGCCTCCCTGTCCATCACCAATTCCTAGACTTTACTCAGACTCACGTCCATCCAGTCAGTGATGCCATCCAGCCATCTCATCCTCTGTTATCCCCTTCTCCTCCTGTCCCCAATCCCTCCCAGCATCAGAGTCTTTTCCAAAAGTGCAATCTTCTCATGAGGTGGCCAAAGTACTGGAGTTTCAGCTTCAGCATCAGTCCTTCCAAAGAAATCCCAGGGCTGATCTCCTTCAGAATGGACTGGTTGGATCTCCTTGCAGTCCAAGGGACTCTCAAGTCTTCTCCAACACCACAGTTCAAAAGCATCAATTCTTTGGCACTCAGCCTTCTTCACAGTCTAACTCTCACATCCATACATGACCACAGGAAAAACCATAGCCTTGACTAGACGCACCTTAGTCAGCAAAGTAATGTCTCTGCTTTTGAATATGCTATCTAGGTTGGTCATAACTTTTCTTCCAAGGAGTAAGCGTCTTTTAATTTCATGACTACAGTCACCATCTACAGTGATTTTGGAGCCCAAAAAATAAAGTCTGACACTGTTTCACTGTTTCTCCATCTATTTCCCATGAAATGATGGGACCAGATGCCATGATCTTCGTTTTCTGAATGTTGAGCTTTAAGTCAACTTTTTCACTCTCCTCTTTCACTTTCATCAAGAGGCTTTTTAGTTCCTCTTCACTTTCTGCCATAAGGGTGGTGTCATCTGCGTATCTGAGGTTATTGATATTTCTCCTGGCAATCTTGATTCCAGCTTGTGTTTCTTCCAGTCCAGCGTTTCTCTTGATGTACTCTGCATAGAAGTTAAATAAGCAGGGTGACAATATACAGCCTTGATGTACTCCTTTTCCTATTTGAAACCAGTCTGTTGTTCCATGTCCAGTTCTAACTGTTGCTTCCTAACCTGCATACAGATTTCTCAACAGGCAGGTTAGATGGTCTGGTATTCCCATCTCTTTGAGAATTTTCCAGTTTATTGTGATCCACACAGTCAAAGGCTTTGGCATAGTCAATAAAGTAGAAATAGATGTTTTTCTGGAACTCTCTTGCTTTTTCCATGATCCAGCGGATATTGGCAATTTGATCTCTGATTCCTCTGCCTTTTCTAAAACCAGCTTGAACATCAGGAAGTTCACGGTTCACATATTGCTGAAGCCTGGCTTGGAGAATTTTGAGCATTACTTTACCAGCATGTGAGATGAGTGCAATTGTGCGGTAGTTTGAGCATTCTTTGGCATTGCCTTTCTTTGGAATTGGAATGAAAACTGATCTTTTCCAGTCCTGCGGCCACTGCTGAGTTTTCCAAATTTGTTGGCATATTGAGTGCAGCACTTTCACAGCATCATCTTTCAGGATTTGAAATAGCTCTACTGGAATTCCATCATCTCCACTAGCTTTGTTCATAGTGATGCTTTCTAAGGCCCACTTGACTTCACATTCCAGGATGTCTGGCTGTAGGTGAGTGATCACACCATTGTGATTATCTGGGTTGTGAAGATCTTTTTTGTACAATCCTTCTGTGTATTCTTGCCACCTCTTCTTAATATCTTCTGCTTCTGTTAGGTCCATACCATTTCTGTCCTTTATTGAGCCCAGCTTTGCATGAAATGTTCCCGTGGTATCTCTAATTTTCTTGAAGAGATCTCTAGTCTTTCCCATTATGTTCTTTTCCTCTATTTCTTTGCATTGATCGCTAAAGAAGGCTTTCTTATCTCTTCTTGCTATTCTTTGGAACTCTGCATTCATATGCTTATATCTTTCCTTTTCTCCTTTGCTTTTTGCCTCTCTTCATTTCACAGCTATTTGTAAGGCCTCCCCAGACAGCCATTTTGCTTTTTTGCATTTCTTTTCCATGGGGATGGTCTTGATCCCTGTCTCCTGTACAATGTCATGAACCTCATTCCATAGTTCATCAGGCACTCTATCTATCAGATCTAGGCCCTTAAATCTATTTCTCACTTCCACTGTATAATCATAAGGGATTTGATTTAGCTCATACCTGAATGGTCTAGTGGTTTTCCCTATTCGATTTGAGTCTGAATTTTGTAATAAGGAGTTCATGATCTGAGCCACAGTCAGCTCCTGGTCTTGTTTTTTTTTTGACTGTATAGAGCTTCTCCATCTTTGGCTGCAAAGAATATAATCAATCTGATTTCAGTGTTGACCATCTGGTGATGTCCATGTGTAGAGTCTTCTCTTGTGTTGTTGGAAGAGGGTGTTTGCTATGACCAGTGCATTTTCTTGGCAAAACTCTATTAGTCTTTGCCCTGCTTCATTCCGCATTCCAAGGCCAAATTTGCCTGTAACTCCAGATGTTTCTTGACTTCCTACTTTTGCATTCCAGTCCCCTATAATGAAAAAGACATCTTTTTTGGGCAGTGGCTGTGCGGGCACAGGAGGGCCTAGAAGAGCTATCCCACGTTGAGGGTCAGGAAGGGTGGCGGTGAGGAGATACCCTTCATCCAAGGTAAGGAGCAGCAGCTGCACTTTCCTGGAGCAGCCGTGAAGAGTTACCCCACACCCAAGGTAAGAGAAACCCAAGTAAGATGGTAGGTATTGCAAGAGGGCATCAGAGGGCAGACATACTGAAACCATACTCACAGAAAACTAGTCAATTCTGTCATACTAGGACCACAGCCTTGTCTAACTCAATGAAACTAAACCATGCCCGCAGGGCAACCCAAGATGGGCAGGTCATGGTGGAGAGGTCTGACAGAATGTGGTCCACTGGAGAAGGGAATGGCAAACCACTTCAGTATTCTTGCCTTGAGAACCCCATGAACAGTATGAAACGGCAAAATGATAGGCTACTGAAAGAGGAACTCCCCAGGTCAGTAGGTGCCCAATATGCTACTGGAGATCAGTGGAGAAATAACTCCAGAAAGAATGAAGGGATGGAGCCAAAGCAAAAACAATACCCAGTTGTGGATGTGACTGGTGATAGAAGCAAGGTCTGATGCTGTAAAGAGCAATATTGCATAGGAACCTGGAATGTCAGGTCCATGAATCAAGGCAAATCGGAAGTGGTCAAACAAGAGATGACAATAGTGAATGTCGACATTCTAGGAATCAGTGAACTAAAATGGACTAGAATGGGTGAATTTAACTCAGATGACCATTATATCTACTACTGTGGGCAGAAATCCCTCAGAAGAAATGGAGTAGCCATCATCGTCAACAAAAGAGTCCGAAATGCCGTACTTGGATGCAATCTGAAAAATGACAGAATGATCTCTGTTTGTTTCCAAGCCAAACCATTTAGTATCACAGTAATCCAAGTCTATGCCCCAATCGGTAACGCTGAAGAAGCTGAAGTTGAACGGTTCTATGAAGACTTACAAGATCTTTTAGAACTCACAACCAAAAAAAATCAACTATACGCCAACATAAAATCAAAAAGTTAAAAAATGAAAACAAATAAACAAATAAATTCCATGAGAGCAGAAACCTTGTCCACTTGCCATGAAAAGCAAGCTGAGTGAAGGTAAATAAAAAGTCACCAAAACACTTAGGTTTGAAGTGTGATGCTTTCCAGGTCTCCCTTATGTCAAATCTTTTAATATAAATTACTGTTTGATTTCTCAAACTTATTTTGAGCAAAAACAGTAACAATGATTTTGAGGATATGAAATCTGGCTGCCAAGTGTTTGTGTGCTTAAACTTGACCAATGATCAATAACTGCGGAGATGATATAGCAGCTAATTGCCAGTAACTGGAAACATTAGCATCTATGCCATCAAATGTTTTTAAATAATCAACATTGCTTTGTGGTACATTTTAATATAAGTATTTCTTTTTCTGAGACGAAACGCAGGTTTTAAAAATAATATCAATTGTACTGATTTTAATCTGAATTTCCTCAAGTCTAAAGGAAAGTTATCCTTCCCATGATGAAGTTTGGGTACCAAGCCTAACACTGGCTCCCATACTGGGACCTTTCCAACCTCCTGCTTGAGGTGAGTTTCTCCTTCCTCGCATTCTTCCCTGCCACTGATTTCTTTGCTGTCATATAACTTGAAAATCTTTCACTTGACTCTGCTGCCCCCTCTAGATATCACATATTTTTCTCTCTCTTTCTTTGTCAAAGTGCTCTAAAGAGTGGTCCACCGTGATGGCCTGTATTTACTTTATTAGCCCTCACAACATGACATCCAGTTCCATCACTTCATGGCAAATAGATGGGGGAACAATGGAAACAGTGGCAGACTTTATTTTGTCGGGCTCCAAAATCACTGCAGATGGTGACTGCAGACATGAAATTAGAAGACGCTTGTTCCTTGGAGGAAAAACCATGACAAACCTAGACAGTGCATTAAAAAGCAGAGACATTGCTTTACTGACAAAGGTCCGTCTTTTCAGAGCTATGGTTTTTCCAGTAGTCATGTATGGATGTGACAGTTGGACCATAAAGAAAGCTGAGCATCGAAGAATTGATGCTTTTTAACTGTGGTGTTCAAGAAGACTCTTGAGAGTCCCTTGGACAGCAAGGAGATCCAATCCTAAAGGAAATCAGTCCTGAATATTCGTTGGAAGGACTGATGCTGAAGCTGAAGCTCCAATACTTTGGCCACCTGATGGGAAGAACTGACTCATTTGAAAAGACCCTGATGCTGGGAAAGATTGAAGGCAGGAGGTGAAGGGGATGACAGAGGATGAAATGGTTGGATGGCATCACTGACTGGACGGACATGAGGTTTGAGCAAGCTCCGGGAGTTGGTGATGGACAGGGAAGCCTGGTGTGCTGCAGTCCATGGGGTCTCAAAGAGTAGGACATGACTGAGCAACTGAACTGAACTAACAACCTGGCTTTGACCTCCACCCCCTCATGGAACCACACTCTAGAAGGACTGCAGTGACTGATCCTCTTCTGGTACACTCATTTTTTCTCAATCCTGATTCTCCCCAAACTTTTGTAGCATTCAACATTATCAAACCATAAAACTATATCTTGTACAGTTGTCATTTCTTATAAGTCTCACAATAAACTTTAAAAGTTTGTGTTATTAACCCCATTTATTCACTTCTGAAAAGTGACTTTCAGAGGAATTAAATGACAGCACAGAAGAAGTGGGAGCACATTTGAATTCAACTTTTTCTACTAGGTCACATTAATTTTCAAAAGCAAAGAATCATAGCTTCCTTCCCTACAAAAGCAAAGAATAGGGGAGATTTAGTGTATGTATTCCATTCTGATTATTTTATTTCTATAAAGTTAGAAGTTAACCTAAACACACTGGATGTAAGTATTGATGATAATCTTTGTTAAGATATATTAGAGATAATATGATCCCTGGGTTGGGAAGATCCTTTGGAGGAAGGGATGGCAACCCTTTCAGTATTCTTACCTGGAGAATCCCATGGACAGAGGAGTCTGGTGGCCTACAGTCCAAAGTGTCAGTCCAAAGTGTCACAGAGTCAGATATGACTGAAGTGACTTAGCATGCACGCACATTAGAGATAAATATTGATAAATTATCAATGGCAAGAAAAAAGATTGAAGAAATATATACTAATATATCTTTGAGTGGATAGATTTATAGAAGGTAGGTCTACAGGTAACCTTCTTTCAGACTTTCTACATATTCTAATTTTTATGTCATATTATTTTTAATAAATACACTAATAGGTAAATGAGAAAATAAGATTTAATTATTTCACTCAAAATCTATTATTGAAATTTCACTTAAGTATGAGGTTCTTCTCTGAGGATACAGTGATAAATAAAACACACCTGATCATGGCCTTCATGGAACTAGCAAAGGGTCTGAAGTACTGTGGTGCAACGAGAGAACCAAATCCAGCCTCGATTGGCACCCTGAAAGAAGTGTTATTGAAATTTATGCTCGACAACTTAGGGAAAGTCAACCAGGTGGAAGGAGGGGATACTTTAGGCATAGAAAACAAAAATATGGCAAGATCATATGGTGTTAAAAGTTTTATTAAGAATCTATTATTTTGAAGGCAATTAATTGATTTAAGTGGGCATCAGCTTCCAAGGTGACTCAGTGGCAAAGAATCTGCCTGCCAATGCAGGAGACCTAGGTTCGACCCCTGGGTTGGGAAGATCCCCTGAGGAGGAAATGGCACCCACTCCAGTATTCTTGCCTGGGAAATCCCATGTACAGAGGAGCCTGGTGGGCTGTAGTTCATGGAGTCTCAAAGAGTCTGATGTGACTGAATATGTATGCACACAGTGGTGGAATGATTAAAGGTCATCATCATATTTGATTTTAGGAATACTACTTAGGTGCACAGAATTGACACACAGTTGCACACTCAAAGACTTGTGGAAGTTTTATGTATATCAGTATTTATATATTTTGGCTCCACACTGATTGGGAGTCAAACTGATTCAACTCTGGAACAAGATCTGTGTGTTTGTTTGTGTGTTTACATACACATATACTATATTTGTAAACGCGTATGCTGAGACGCTTCGGTCATATCCGACATTTTGCAACCCCATGGACTGTAGCCCACCAGGCTCTGTCCATGGGATTCTCCAGGCAAGAATGCTAGAGTAGGTTGCCATGCCCCTCATCCAAGGGACCTTCCTGACCCGGGGATTTTGCATTTACAGGCAGATTCTTTATCACCAGTGCCACCTGGGAAGTAAATACTGAATTATTTTTATGCAGCCAAGATGGAGAAACACTTGATGAGAAAGAGTTGTGTGCTCTATGGAGAACAGTGTGGAGATTCCTTAAAAAACTGGGATTAGAATTGCCATATGACCCAGCAATTCCACTGCTGGGCATACACATTGACGAAACCAGAATTGAAAGAGGAACATGTACCTCAGTGTTCATTGCAACACTGTTTACAATAGCTAGGACATGGAAGCAACCTTAATGTCCATCAGCAGATGAATGGATAAGGAAGTTTATGGGACATACACACTATAGAATATTACTCAGCTATAAAAAGCAATACATTTGAGTCAGCTCTAATGAGGTGGATGAAACTGATAAAGTCAGAAAGGGAAATACCAATAGTGTATATTAACACATATATATGGAATTTAAAGACAGTAACAAGAATCTTATTTGCAAGGTAGAAAAAGAGACACAGATGTAAATAACATCTGTGGACTCTGTGGGAGAAGGCAAGGTGTGATGATTTGAAAGATTAGCGTTGAAACTTGTATATTACCATTTGTAAAACAGATGACCAGTGCAAGTTTAATTCATGAAGCAGGGCACTCAAAGCTGGTGCTCTTGGACAACCTAGAGGGATAGGGTGGGGAGGGTGGGGGGTTCAGGATGGGGGGATGCATGTGCACCTGTGGCTGATTCATGTCAATGTATGTCAAAAACATCACAGTAATGTAAAGCAATTATCCTAAAATTAAAATAATTAATTAAAACAAAACAAAAGAAAGTGTTGTGTGCTAAAACTAACTCATAATCTCAAGAGAGTCAAAGATTAGTTTAACTTAACTCAGTATTCACTGACATCACATTAGCGGTTTAGAACTACTTGTGCTGTGACTATCTACCAGATGGAAACTGGCCTACAAATAAAGGCTTTTATTCTTTCTTCAGAAGTGATTGTAAGACATTAACTTGCACAGCACTGATAGAAAAAGGAGAAAGGACTAATGTAGAGAAGCCAGTTAGATCTGACTTTAGTCAGACTAAAGATGAAGAGACGTGTGAAATATTTAGGTTACAGAGACACAGAATTCGGTGATTGAAAGGATATTGGATTAAGGGAATGAAAGAAGTTAAAACTACCCTCAAACTTTTGACTTGGATAACCCAGTGCACAGTGTTATTATAACAGCAAACACATGAAAACAGAAGCTCATTTAGCTGGAAGTAAAGGTTTTTCCAGTAGTCATGTATGGATGTGAGAGTTGGACTATAAAGAAAGCTGAGCACCGAAGAATTGATGCTTTTGAACTGTGGTGTTGGAGAAGACTCTTCAGAGGCCCTTGGACTGCAAGGAGATCCAACCAGTCCATCCTAAAGAAAATCAGTCCTGGGTGTTCATTGGAAGAACTGATATTGAAGCTGAAACTCCAATACTTTGGCCACCTGATGCATAGAGCTGACTCATTTGAAAAGACCCTGATGCTGGGAAAGATTGAGGGCAGGAGGAGAAGGGGACAACAGTGGATGAGATGGTTGGATGGCATTACCAACTCGATGGACATCGGTTTGGGTGAACTCTGGGAGTTGGTGATGGACAGGGAGGCCTGGAGTGCTGCAGTTCGTGGGGTTGCAAAGAGTCTGACATGACTGAGCCCTGAGCTGAACAGAGAGGAAGTAGGAAGAGAAGTTGTAATATATTGAGTCTGAGGTGCCTGTGGAATATCTATTTGGAAATGTCTGCTAACTACTTAGATATCATCTTAACAGGGGAAAGAGATTAGGGCTGGAGCTAGTACCTGAGTCTCATCTTCTTACAAATTATGTTTGAAGTGAATGCAATAGAAAAGATCACCTAGGCAGAGTACGGAGAGTAAGAGAAGAAAGTGTCCCAGAAAGCCCCAGAGAAACACTTTATTGTTGTTCAGTGGCCGACTCTTTGCGACCCAATGGACTGCAGCACACCAGGCTTCCTTATCCTTCACTATGTCCAGGAGTTTACTCAAACTTATGTCCTCTGGATCGATGATGCCATCCAACCATCTCATCTCACCTTCTGTCGCCCCCTTCTCTTGCTCTCAGTCTTTCCCACCATCAGGATCCTTTCCAATGAGTTGACTCTTCACATCAGGTGACCAGAGTATTGGAGTTTCACCTTCAGCATCAGTCCTTTCAATGAATATTCAGGGTTGATTTCCTTCAGGATTGACTGGTTTGATCTCCTTACAGTCCAAGGGACTCTCAAGAATCTTCACCAGCACAATTCAAAAGCATGAATTCTTTGGCATTCAGCCTTCTTTATGGTCCAGTTCTCACATCCATACACAGCTACTGGAAAAACCATACCTTTGATTATACAGACCTCTGTGGGCAAAATGATGTCTCTGCTTTTGTTAAGGGCCAATCATAGGAAGAGGAGGCAACAGAGACAATTAACAGAGGTGGTTAGAATGAGAGGAGGGAAGGTAGAATTGAGCAGTATCACAGAAACCAGGGAAAGAGCAACCCAAGAGGGAGGTGGGAGCTCTTAGTGCTACTGAGATGCAAAAAGAAAGACTGGATGCCAGGTTGCAGCAGGTTGGGAGTTGAAGGAATGTTCAATTCTTTCAAGTCTGACTATAAAGAAATTTTAAGAATCTTTAAAGTTTTTTTGTTACCATTTTTAAAATTGGAGAGATGAGCATTTTTAAAACTGATAGCATTGTGTTATTGGGAAAAACAATTGGAGGAAGGAGGATGAGAAGAAGAGAAGTGAGGATGCTAAACAGAAAGGAAGTGGCGAAATTCAGAGTTGGGAAAGGACTAACTTTAGGCTGGACAATGGGATTCTTTTCTAGACTAACTTGAAATAAGAAGGAAAGGATCCAGTACAGCCGCTGAAAGATTGTGGATGCTTTCGGAAAACAAGTTGAAGAAATCTGACTGCTTCCATTTGCTTCGTGAAACAGAAAGCAAGCAAATTGTGTGGGAAGGTTCTGAGAGGCTGTAGGTCAGAATTGTCAAGACATTTAAGAATGTCTATACAGTCACTGAGGGTAACATGAGAGAGAAATACTGCCAGGCATTCGAGAAAACCCAGAACAGGTGGGAGATGGCGTGTTTACATGGTTTGTAATGTGTCCACTTGTGTGATAATCTGTAGCAATCGAGGATTATGGTTAAATAGGCTTCTAATTGTTGTTATTTTAAGCATAGTTTTAGACTATGTAATTTCTGATTCAGTTCAGTTCAGTCGCTCAGTCATGTCTGACTCTTTGTGACCCCATGGGCTGCAGCATGCCAGGCTTCCCTGTCCTTCACCAACCCCCAGAGCTTGCTCAACCTCATGTCTAGCAAGTCGGTGATGATATCCAACCATCTCATCCTCTGTCATTCCCTTCTCCTCCTGCCTTCAATCTTTCCTAGCACCAGGGTCTTTTCCACTGAGTCAGTTCTTCACATTAAGTGGCCAAAGTATTGGAGTTTCAGCTTCAGCATCAATCCTTTCAATGAATATTCAGGACTGATTTCCTTTAGGATAGATTGGTTGGATCTCCTTGCAGTCCAAGGGACTCTCAAGAGTCTTCTCCAACACCACAGTTCAAAAGCATCGATTCTTTGGCACTCAGCTTTCTTTATACTCCTTTATACTTCTTTATACTTTCACATCCATACATAACTACTGGAAAAACCATAGCTTTGACTAGATGGACCTTGTTGACAAAGTAATGTCTCTGCTTTTTAATATGCTGTCTAGGTTTGTCATAGCTTTTCTCCCAAGGTGCCATGTCTTTTAATTTCGTGGCTGCAGTCACCATCTGCAGTGATTTTGGGGACCAAAAAAATGAAGTCAGCCACTGTTTCCACTGTTTCTCCATCTATTTGCCATGAAGTGATGGGAGCAGATGCCATGATCTTAGTTTTCTGAATGTTGAGCTTTAAGCCAACTTATTCACTCTCTTCTTTCACTTTCATCAAGAGGCACTTTAGTTCTTTGCTTTCTGTCATCAGGGTGGTGTCATCTGCATATCTGAGGTTATTGATATTTCTCCCAGCAATCTTGATTCCAGCTTGTGCATCATCCAGCCTGGCATTTTGCATGCTGTACTCTGCATGTAAGTTAAATAAGCAGGGTGACAATGTACAGCCTTGATGTACTCGTTTCCCAATTTGCAACCAGTCTTTTGTTCCATGTCTAGTTATAACTGTTGCTTCTTGACCTGCATACAGATTTCTCAGGAGGCAGGTAAGGTGGTCTGGAATTCCCATCTATTTAAGAATTTTCTGTTTATTGTGATACACATGGTCAAAGGCTTTGGCATAGTCAGTAAAGCAAAAGTAGATGTTTTCTGGAACTTTCTTGCTTTTGCAATGATCCAACGGATGTTGGCAATCTGATCTCTGGCTCCTCTGTCTTTTCTAAATCCAGCTTGAACATCTGGAAGTTCACAGTTCACATACTGTTGAAGCCTGGCTTGGAGAATTTTGAGCATTACTTTGCTAGCATGTGAGATGAGTGTAATTGTGCGGTAGTTTGAACATTCTTTGTCATTGCCTGTCTTTGTGATTGGAATGAAAACTGACCTTTTCCAGTTCTGTGGTCACTGCTGAGTTTTCCAAATTTGCTGGGATTTTGAGTACAGCCCTTTCACAGCATCATTGTTTAGGATTTGAAATAGTTCAACTGGAATTCCATCACTTCCACTAGCTTTGTTCATATTGATGCTTCCCAAGGTCTCTTGACTTCACATTCCAGTATGTCTGACTTTAGGGGGGTGATCACACAATCATGGTAATCTGGATCTTGAAGATCTTTTTTGTATTTATCATTATACTGATACAATCTTTTAAAATTCACTTTTGTTGGAAACTTAAATATTTCCCAGTAAATAACAAAGTTATGAATAACTTTATTAATAACTTATCAAAAAATTTAAGTGTTCTTTTAGGTTTGACCAAAGAATATGAACTCTTCATAGATATTAATATCTGTTTTAAGTATAATCCCCAGTGATTTTTTTTCTAATAAATATTTCTCTGCCCTTCTACCAACATTGGAAAATCTCCTTTAATAAACAACTGGTGACTTCCCTGGTGGGTCACTGGTTAAGTATCCCCCTGCAAATGCAGAGGACAGGGGTTTGAACCCTACTTTGGGAAAAGCTAAGTGTTTCGGAGGAACAAAACCCAAGTGCCACAACTACTGAGCCCACACACCTATGAAGCAACTACCATGATGAGCCCACACACCTCAACAAAGAGCAGCACCTGCTCCCCACAACTAGAGAAAACCCGTGCACAGAGACAAAGACCCAGCACAGCCAAAAATAAAATAAGTAAAAATAAAGTGAAAAAATAACTGAGTATGTCAGTATAGTATATATATAGATATTTAATTTTTTCTTGAATTACCACTGTGGTTGAAAATTTCCACTATGTTTGCTGCACTACTGGAATAAATTTTGCTGAAATATTTTTCTTCCTTAGCTAGAACATGATAAGCTCATTTTCTTCTTTTCCTAGCAAATTCATTCAAGATCGTTTTAGAGGAAATTTAAATGGCCCATAAATGTAGGAATTACTTAAACCTCCATACTTAACTTATAGGCTCATATTTATTTCTCATCTTAGGAAATTATCATGACTTAGTGCTTCAATCATTACCTTCATAGTTGCTGTATCATAGCTCTGTATAGTCAGCCTCACCTCTTATTTAAGTTTTAGCCTTACATTTTGATTCGGGGTGCCAGGCCCTCAGGTGTTTCCTTGGTGGCTCAGCTGGTAAAGAACCTGCTTGCCAATGTAGGAAATGTAAGTGATGCAGGTTCTATCCCAGGGTCAGCAAGATACCCTGAAGAAAGAAATGGCAACCCACTCCAGTATTCTTGCCTGGAAGACTCCATGGACAGAGAACCTGGTGGGCTACAGTTGGACATGAATGAGCATGCACACAAACTCACTCATTTGCAATGCCATATCCTCAGCTTGAATACATTTTGGTGAGAGATGAAAACCATGTTAAAGGAGATACAGACTCATCCTTGGAAACAGATAAGACTAAAAGTCTCACAGACTTAAGTAAGGAAAGGGAACATGAGGTGGTAGAACTGAGGGGCTGGGAAGTATGAAGGCATCATGGAGGTACTGTCAGAAGAAAGACAACACCAAAAATGGGAGGAAAAGATGAAATAGGTGTTAATTTAATAGTGGATTGAAAGTAAACATCCCTTGGAGGATGGCCTGGCAACCCAGTCCAGTATTTTTGCCTGGAGAATCCCATAGACAGAGGAGCCTAGCATGCTATGGTCCATAGGGTCACAAAGAATTGGACATGACTGAAACAGCTTAGCAAGCACACATGGGAATAAACGTATTAACTAACAGCATAAAATTCTATCATTTAAACTTGTCTAATTTTTAAAATATTGTGACATTTTTTGTCTTTTGATATCTATCCCTTTCTTCTGTTACTGAAACATCTTAGAGATTATACACTGAGCCTCTAAGATCACCTTTGCAGCTAGATGTCACTCTAGATATGAAGCTTTAAGTTATCTTTTCAGAAAGAAATTAAAGGGGATGCTTGCAGTATGGGCTTCCCTGATGGCTCAGATGGTAAAGAATCCACCCATAATATAGGAGACTCAGGTTTGATCACTGACAATAAGAAGGGAATGGCTACCCTTTCCAGTATACTTGCCTGGAGAATTCCATGGACAGAGGAGCCTGGTGGGCTACAGCCCATGGGGTCGCAAAGAGTTGGACATGACTGAGTGACTATCACATATATTGCAGGATGTCTGAGAATTAACTATAATTTTTAAATAATAAGTTTAATATAATAGACTTACTACCTCATTACCTAGCTTTGATTTTACTCCATTTATTCCAAAATAGCTATTCTATATTCACATCAACATATCTTGAACAGAATTGGCTGTTGCACCCTACCTATTTTGCGACTTGAATAAATGTTCAATACATTTGAAGACATCAATAAACAATGTCTATAAAATATAATAAAATAAAATACTTTGTAATCTGGGGGATTATTTTGTGCCATGAAGAAAAAACGCAGGCAAAGTAATGCTTCCAAGGGAGAGGAATCCAGAAATGCAAGTGTTGAAGAACACAAAAAGTGCTTGTGAAAATGATCTCAGATCTTAGACTGAGTCATTTAAACAGCAAAATCGCCATAGTAAAAAACGACAACAGACCACTGAGGCTTTGTAAACATTGACATTGGGATGACACAAATTTCTTAGCCCTAATTCCAAATTCACAAGCATGGCTGGAAACTATGAGGTGGATTATGGCATACAAATGAGAGGTGCTCATTTTCTGCAGATAACTTTGGCCCCACTGGTAAATTAATATGTTGGCTCTGTGGTTTAGTACATTAACCTTCTATTATATTGGATAATACATCTTCACATATATTGTTGGTAAGAGCTGGAGTTTTAAAAAAAGGAAGCAAAATCCAATCTTCTTTCCCCTCTAACAGATTTATTTTCTGGACATTATTCTGGATTAAAAAAAAACATTTTGATTATATAATTTACCCTAAAATTTTATCTTCAAAAAGTTTGAATTTATGGATTTGGCACATTAATTTATCAATCAACATACAATATAATGCATTAGCAATAAAGCATTCTATTAAAAATATTCTTACTTTAGAACAGCTAAAAATTATTGCTTCAAAATTACTGTTGCAAACGAGTAATAGCCACATTTATGGAAACTATTCCTTTAATAAATAATGTTGTACTTTGTAATTTAAGACATAATTCCAAACATAAAAAAATAAAAACTTTCACTAGTATTGCACAGTATTTTAAAATACTATGCAATCTGTAATATGCAGGTCATAAAAGTGAAAAAGATTAATTTTTAATCTGGGAAAAGAGAATATTGAATCTGTTACTGAGCATAAAGTGATGAATCTTTCCTTGCTAAATATAGTTGCTATTCTCCTTTGTATAGTAGAATCCATTTTTAAGGAGGTCAGAAAAAGATAAATAATATTTTCTAAAATTATTATATACTTAATGTGTCTTTTTCAACTTTAGTTATCTTTTAATATAAAGATATTTTATGGAAAAATGACTTTGAACAAAAGATTCTAAATAAATAGGGATACTTCTGCCCTTTTATGAATGTGACTAAACAAACACCAAAGAAATGATGACAGATACATTACTCATGTCTTTTCCTTAGACATAGATTGTAGAAAATCTGTTTTGGACCTCAGCTATCAAATATGTAACTGAATTGTCAATTAAATATATTTGTAGTTTATACTAAAGTTTAAATAAATGTTTTTCCAAGTGGAATTTAGCTAATTTGTTGTATCAAATTCATCTCCAATTTCTTTGCCTCCTGTTTTACTTTAACCTCCACCCTACCCAAAATTGGTGGAAAGTTTTTTAAAATATAAATCTTTTGTCTATTAGAGCACCAAATCATATTTGGTATTTCTATACTTTTTATTAATAAGGGGAATACTGCAGGTCATGACTCACCTCCAACTTCTTGCCACTGTGATTCCATCATTGTCATTATTGCTGAAGTGCCAGCCAGTGCTCCAAACCCTTGGGCACTGGGCATTGCAGTCAGCCACAGTTATCCTAATATCCAGCCATTTTTCTTAAATGTAAGAGAAAAAGGGGTCTTGCCCTGTGGTCTTGCCTGGTGTCACTCTTAGGAACTGTGCCGGAAACATCTGCTCTGTTTCTAGAAATTTGAATTCCAAAGTTCTTAATTTTCATTTGGGCTTTTTAATCCTAAAGCTAAGAGTATTTTTGTTAAGAAGCCTCAAAAGTTGTGGTTGTCTTCATTTTGCAACTGTCATTGCCGGTAGCATTTTCAAGAAATATTGCTACAGCCTTGTGCAGGCATGCGTTCTAAGTGACTTCAGTCTGTGTCTGACTTTGTGACTCCATGGACCATAACCCATCAGGCTCCTCTATCCATGGGATTCTCCAGGAAAAATATTGGGGTGAGTTGCCATGCCCTCTTCCAGGGATCTTCCTGACCAGGGGATGGAAACTGTGTCTCCTACATCTCCTGCATTGCAGGCAGATTCTTTACCACTGAGCCACTGGGGAAACCCCAGTCTCCCTTGGAGGAGAAATATGGGCTGAGGATGAATCTAGAGTGTCATAAGCATGAAGATACATTTAAACTCATGAAAATGGGTAAAATCTCCAAGAAAAACATGTAGGGAAAAAAAAATACTCAATAATGAGCAGTAAGGAATTTAAACATTTTGAAGCAAAAAGAAAAAGAAGAGAAACAGAGAAAAAGGGAGTAGGCACTGAATTGAGGAAAACCAGGAAGGCATTGTTGGGAAAGTTCAAAGAGGGCAATATTTTAAGAAGGAGGGAGTGGTTGACTCTGGTGAAGATTGCTGAAAGGCTAAGAAATATAAATCAGAAAGTGGTCTATTATAATAGGTCACACAATGTCATTGTGATCTTGATAAAGCAGTTTCAGTGAAATTATTAGGTAAAAAATCACTCTGTAGTGGGAGGTGAAGATATGTAAACAACTATTGTATACAGCTTTTAAGCTTAACTTTGAAGGGGTCCAGAGAAATGGAATGATAGGTAAGGAAAAAGGATGCATTTTTATTTATGATGGAAGATTCTAGACTGTGTTTATATGCTGATGGGAATGATCTAGTAGAAAGGAAGAGAAAACTAAATAAGCTAGAGTCACAAATACTGTGAGAAGAGGGACTGAGGTCCAGAGGAAGAGTTTTCATTTGATGCTGAGGGGACAGGGAGCAATCACCCTCAACTGAAATAAGAGGGAAACGAAAGAAGGTAGATTTCAGCATAGTTGGGATTTTAGAGATGGTGGGGAAAACATGAAGCATTTCCTATCAAATGCCTTTTGTTTTCTCAATAAAATATGAAATGAATTCATCAGGCTATAACGAGTAGAATAGGGGTGAGGTATGTTTGAAGAGAGGAGAGAATGTGTAGTCTTTTCAGGGTATAGGAAGAGTATGCCTTCTGTAGAAACATGATAAGATGACTGGATGTTATTGCATGGCACTTTGATCTTTGAGTTTTAAAGTGAAACCAGCCAGCTTTGACAGGGTGGTTTCTTCTAGCAATGTATCAGTTCAGTTCAGTCGCTCAGTCATGTCTGACTCTTTGTGAGCCCATGGACTGCAGCATGCCAGGCCTCCCTGTCCATCACAAACTCCTGGAG
Organism: Ovis canadensis; assembly: GCF_042477335.2. Lineage (NCBI taxonomy): Eukaryota > Metazoa > Chordata > Mammalia > Artiodactyla > Bovidae > Ovis > Ovis canadensis. The sequence continues at coordinate 41,004,262 of NC_091260.1, forward strand.
CTTGCTCAAACTCATGTCCATCGAGTCAGTGATGCCATCAAACCATCTCATCCTCTGTCATCCCCTTCTCCTCCTGCCTTCAATCTTTCCCAGCATCAAGGCCTTTCCAGTGAGTCAGTTCTTTGTATCAAGGGGCCAAAGTATTGGAATTTCAGCTTCAGCATCAGCCCTTCCAAAGAATATTCAGGACTGATTTCCTTTAGGATTGACTGGTTTGATCTCCTTGCAATGTATAGCAATGTATAGCTGCTCCAATGAAGATATAGAGAAGGTTGATGGTAGTTTTTTTTCAAAATTGAGGCTTTGCAAGACAAGAACAATCAAGGGAGAGAAAACAGGAAGTAGAGGGTATTTTCAAGGTTACGTTAGAATGATAAGTCTTAGAATTTAGGCTAAATAGGGGTGAATATGGAATGGGAAAAAGCAGAGACTAGTGAGAAAGCACTGGGAGGGTCATGATGTAAAGGGACAGTTATAGTGAAAGTGCTTGAGCAAATGGGCTAGAAATTGAATTTTTGAAACACAGATTTTGGAAGTTAAGTATCTATGGCAAAGTGCAAGATACAAATGTGGGAACTACTTAGGCAAAATGAAGCAAAAGGTAGAGAAGATGAGGCTGAGGAACTTGACCTCTAAACTGTTGGTGTACTCATCTCTGTGGATTTTCAAGTCACCAAGAACAATAGCAGACTTTTGGGAATAGTATTAGACAATGAATGTATTAGGTGCTCAGTTGTGTCTGACTCTTTGCAATCCATGGACAGTTGCCTGCCAGGCTCTTGTGTCCGTGGAATTCTCCAGGCAAGAATATGGGACTAAGTTGCCATTCCCTTCTCCAATTAGACAGTGAGGTTAAAGATAAAATATGTAATGGATAATTAAGTGTGCTCAAGATTACAGTAGGGAAGAAGGGGGTATGGACATAGATAGGGTAGTTGTCACAAGAACTCAAGCAGAAATAGTAATGATAGTAACAGTCTGGAAGTCACTAGAACAATAAAGAGACCATCAACTCCAACTTTTTTGTCCTTGACCTACATATGAAATAAGAGCAAAAACAATCCTGCCTTAAGAGAACAGTAGGGAAAGACGTGCCTCCTCAGAAAGCCAAATTTCAGTGAAGGTAGAATGTTTTCCAACATTCAGATTATTTGTTCTTCCTAAAAATAAGAAAGAAACAGGCTCATAATGTAATTGTAATAAAAGTCTTTAAAGTGTATTTTAATGCATTTTAATATGTTTTTATATGTATTAAAATATGTGTTCAAAGCCAGCACTCATTATGATGAAAAGGAGGCTGATTGAGTTAGGTGTATTAGTCATCTGCCGCTGAGTAACAAATTATTACAAATTCAGTGCCTTAAACTAACATCTATGTATTGGCTCACAATTTTATAGATCAGTGGCATGGGACCACTGGGTTTTCCACAGGGGTTGAGTTTTCATCTGGAGGTCCTGATAAAGAATGTACATACAAGCCAATCCTGGTTATTGGCCAAATTCAGTTCCTTATTGTTGTGGGACTAAAGTTTCTGTTCCTTTACTGTCTGTCAACTAGAGATTGCTCTACAATTCTAGAATCCGACTGCATTCTTTGGCACACAGCCCCATACATTTTCAAGCCAGAAATGAGATGTCAAATCCTTCTTAAGCTTCTTCCTCTTCTGTTCCCAACAAGGGAAAATTCAGCTTTTAAAGTGCTCATGTAATCAGGTTAGGCCCATTTAAATAATCTATCTTGATGTTAACTGTGCCATATAACATAACCTAATCACCAGAGACAGTTCTCAAGGATTAAGGCAGGAAATCTGGGGGATCATCTTAGAACTCTTGGTAAGCAGTAAGAAAGAACATTATGAAGGGCATCTATCCCAGAATACTTCCACTTCCCCAATTATTTCATATGCTCAGAGTGGTTAGCAAAATAACACATTTGAAAAGACACCTTTGAATTCCTTAGGAAAAAATGCATAATAATTTTTATTAAGACATACAAATATATTCTGAAAGAACTCATTTTCTTTTCCATTAAATGGTTACAATTTTAGTTGGGCTTTGTGGATTGGCTTAAAAAGGCTGATGGCTTCAAATGCTGAATGCTATGGTCTTACATGACTTGGTACTTCCAGAAAGGAGCTTGCTAGTAAAATGGATGTTTTGATATCTTAGATAAGAAGTATAATGAAATAAAGTAGTTACTCCGAGTTATGGAACCAGACAAATTGACTTTGCATCCCAGATTTCCATTAAGTTTATGATCATGGTCAAGGAAACTCTGCTTCAGTTTCCTTATCTGGAAGTAGTGGTAAATGACCACAACACTGATGGTTGTGGAACTGAGGATAATATCTTTAAAATATCCAGAACAGTATAGGTGCTTAATAATGTAAATAATGAGTAAGTGTGTGAATGATAAAATAATGCTATTAATCCAGATTTCTGATGTATACACCTCAGCTTCTTTTTATGTAAAATGAAGAGACTGAGCTGAAGCATCTATATACTGTGCTTAGTCACTCAGTCGTGTCCAACTCTTTGCAACCCCACGGACTGTAGCCCGCCAGGCTCCTCTGTCCATGGGATTCTCCAGGCAAGAATACTGGCTGGAGAGGGTTGTCATCTCCTTCTCCAGGGGATCTTCCCAACCAAGGGATTGAACTCAGGTCTCCTTCATTGCAAGTGGATTCTTTACTATCTGAGCCACCAGGGAAGCCTTGAAGCATCTATAATGCTTCTTTAATCTTTATTATCTAAATGCAATAGCATTTAGCACTGTGCTCATCAATTAGAATGCACAGAACTTTAGAAGACACATGACTTCCTATAGAACTCTAAAATTTAAAGAGTATGATAAGGCTCAATTTCATAAAAATGAATTATAAGATATTATGTTGGTCAGCAAATGCACGGTAATAATAGAGTAAGAGTAACCAGAATAAATGAATAACAATCTTAGTGTAATTATATAGATGCTAGAACAAAGTCTAAAGTTCTACATAAATATACAGAAGGAGTTTGTAAAGAAGCCAACATATAAATTTAATTTTGGAAGCAGGAATAAACAGAGAAATAGTAAACATATCAACAAAGATGAAATAATCAGCTTTGGTCCAGAAAACAATTTGAGCAAAGTGAATGCTCATCTTAGCTTGGCGGTAGAAATGAGAAAAGTGCACATAAAAGATAGTGATTTCTTCATTTCTTTCAAATGTATAAGGAGATTCTCCAAAAGTGAAGCTGGAAGAGAATGTCAGAAAGTTGATTTTTTCCAGTCAAAGCTGAGAATTTGGCAAGATGGTAGGTTTGTGTCAGACCATAAACAGAATATGTCACTTGAGAGAGATAGCAAGATCGACTTGGTAAAATTGAGTACCATCTGCAAGGAAATGGAATCTAAAACTAGAAAATGATTTCAGTCCCAAAGAAGTTGAAGCTGTGATTATTCATTATTCAATATGGACAAGACATTCAGGAAGACAAGAGTCAGTTATATTGAAGTTGGAAAGTGTATTGGCTTTTTTCATTCATCTTATTGAATGTTTTAATATATTAATGTACAGGTAGTTGGGGAGTCTGCATTCTGGCTGGATGAGTGGGCTCTGGAGACTCTAAGCCTTAGTGTAAAACACTTAAATTCTTGGAATCTCAGTTTCCATATCTGTAAGATAAAAATAGAAATAATGTGTATTTCATAGGGCCATGAGAAAAGTTAAGGAGATGAAACAGGAAGTACTTAGAAGAATACTTCAGCTCCAAGATCACTGCTACCTTTCTGTTCGTATTATTAGCCATGCAGTCATGATGTAGTTTGCAAGCTGAATGAATCTGAGGGGCATTCTGAGAGTTTTCACATTTGTTTCAGAAACTCTCCTTTACCTGAGACTCTTAGAAATGAGTGAAATGAGTTTTAGAGTAACCAAGTCCCATACCTACCATCACAGACGATTTAGAGGTGAGCCAGGGCTCCTGTGAGTACAGTTGGTGGCCAAGAGTGGGGAGAACTAAAGAGTAAGAGAAAGATGATTAGGGATTCCTAGGGCAGAAACATAACAGAATAATAAGTAGGAAAAAATTAGCTGAACAGATCAAGGACTAAACAGAAGACGAGAATGTCAATCAGCATTATTCCTCAAAAATGTGTTGTATCTGAAAACAGAAATGAGATACTCATTGAAAGAAAAAGCAGAAGTAGATAAACAAAAAGTCAAAACTTGCTTCCTTCTTCAACTTTTATTTTTATCTTTGAACTCAATCTCAACAAATGTATTATGTAGGTTTGCAAATATGACTCTTCTCTCAAAAGATTTCTTTAATGCAAAATTTCAGCAATATTTCATGTAGGTTCCTCCTGCAAACACAGACTGTTGTTCTTTAGTCACTCTGTCATGTTCAACTCTTTGTGACTCCGTGGACTGCAGCATGCTAGGCTTCCCTGGAGCTGTCCTGGAGCTTGCTTAAACTCATGTCCATTGAGTTGGTGATGCCATCCAACCATCTCATCCTCTGTTCTCCCCTTCTCCTCCTGCCTTCAATCTTTCCCAGCATCAGGGTCTTTCATAATGCATCAGCTCTTCACATCATGGGGCCAAATTATTGGAGCTTCAGCTTCAGCATCAGTCCTTTCAAAGAATATTCAGGGTTGATTTCCTTTCAGGTTGACTGGTTTGATCTCCTTGCAGTCCAAGGAACTCTTAAGATCTTCTCCAACACCATAGTTCAAAAGCATCAATTCTTTAGTTCTCAGATTTCTTTAAGGTTCAACTATTACATTCATATGCGACTATTGGAAAAATCATAGCTTTGACTAGATGGACCTTTGTCAGCAGAGCAATGTCTCTGCTTTTTAATATGCTATCTAAGTTTGTCACAGCTTTTCTTCCAAGAAGCAAGTATCATTTAACTTCATGACTGCAGTCACCATCTGCAGTGATTTTGGAGCCCCCCCAAATAAAGTCTCTTACTGTTTCCATTGTTTCCCCATTTATTTGCCATGAAGTGATGGGACCAGATGTCATGATCTTCATTATCTGAATGCTGAGTTTTAAACCAGCTTTTTCACTCTCCTGTTTCACCTTAATCAAGAGGCTTTTAGTTCCTCTTGCTTTCAGCCATAAGGATGGTGTCATCTGCATATCTGAGGTTATTGATGTTTCTCCCGGCAGTGTTGATTCCAGCTTGTGCTTCTGCCAGCCCAGTGTTGGGTATGACGTACTCTGCATATAAGTAAAACAAGCAGGGTGACAATATATAGCCTGATGTTCTCTTCCAATTTGGAACCGGTCCATTTTTCCATGTCTGGTTCTAACTGTTGCTTCTTGACCTGCATACAGATTTCCCAGGAGGCAGGTACAGTGGTTTGGTATTCCCATCTATTTAAGAATTTTCTGTGGTTTGTTGTGATCCACACAGTCAAAGGCTTTGGCATAGTTGGTGAAACAGAAGTAGATGTTTTTCTGGAATTCTCTTGCTTTTACTATGATCCAGTGGATGTTGGCAGTTTAATCTCTGGTTCCTCTGCCTTTTCTAGTCCAGCTTGAACATCTGGAATTTTGTGGTTCACATACTGTTGAAGCCTATCTTGGAGAATTTTGAGCGTTACTTTGTTAGCATGTGAGATGAATGCAATTGTGCGACAGTTTGAACATTCTTTGACATTGCCTTTCTTTGGGGTTAGAATGAAAACTGACCTTTTCCAGTCCTGTGGCCACTGCTGAGTTTACCAAATTTGCTGGCATACTGAGTGCAGCACTTTCACAGCATTATCTTTTAAGATTTGAAATAGCTCAGGTGGAATTCCATCACCTCCACTAGCTTTATTTGTATTGATGCTTCCTAAGGCCCACTTGACTTTGCATTCCAGGATGTCTGGCTCTAGGTGAGTGATCACACCATCATAGTTATCTAGGTCATTAAGATCTTTTTTTGTGTGTAGTTCTTCTGTGTATTCTTGCCATCTCTTCTTAATATCTTCTGCTTCTGTTAGAGCCATACCATTTCTTTCCCTTATTGTGCCCATCTTTGAATGAAATATTCCCTTGGTATCTTTAATTTTCTTGAAGATAAATAGTAAAGAAAATAAGATACAAAGCACCACACAGAATTTAGACGCACTACTGTATTAACTTAGATCACATTCCAAGTTTTTTTTTAACCCAGTTGAATTTTTGGTTATATGGAAAATATACATTTCTCATTTGTAGACATCCTCAGTTTTAATGACTTATCCTAAATTTCCTGTTGAAATTCAATCAGATTGGCTGTTATTTTTCTTGGAAATAATAATAGTCCATGCAAGATATATGAGTTATTGCTACAAGCGCTAATCAAATGTTTCCCTGGACCTAATTAATAACAAGCCAGGCAAGGAGTATCCATATATACTTGGCTTGGTGTTGGCATAACTTAGTGAGAGATCACATAAAGAACTGACTCTTCTAAACATTCGCTGAAATAACATATTGATTTTTTTAAAGTAACTTGGTAAAGAAAAGGAAATTGTTCGTGATTATTCAGTCTCTAGTTGAAAATAACATAAAATAGCCTCAATAGGTCAAAACAAATTTTAATTTACACTATTTGATAAATAACCTTGTAATAATTTTGAATGATACAATTGACTTTGCAGACCTAAGAAGCCAATTCCTTTGAAGAGCAGTTTAAATTATTGAAGACATTTTTATCCTTTCTCTACTTGGATATCGATTCATTTCTATATAACAGGGGGAGAAAGAAAATTGTAATTATAGTAGCACTGTTTGTTCTATTATAAGTAGAGGACTACCAACATTTCTATTATTAACCCCTATTGTCACTGGTTTATGATCTCAGCAGTAAACTTGGCATGGATGATACCTCCTTAGGAGTATGTTTTTTTCATCGCATTTCATAAGCCATTTGTCTATTTATGAATTATACAATTGCCAGAAATGATGTGCACTCGAATAGGCTTTTGATTTCCAATCATTCTGAATAAAGGTTTCTGTTTTAAAATGAAAGCACTGGCTTCAAAATATTCTAGATTCCTTGTGGCATTTTCGGTTTGCCCTTTTAATTCCCCAATCTGTCTAAGGCTAAATTTTAATATAAATTAATAAAACCTGGTCTCAAGCAATTGGCTCACTTCACTCGTGTTAACAATTGGCACAGATTGCTAGGTGGAAAAGTCAGCTGCGATGATTGGTATCAATTGCCAGGCTGACTGAAATAACGCTGTTAGCTTTGTGACAGTTCACTTAGCCCATCAGATGCAGGCAGAGTCATGGAGAATTCACACGCATTTTGAAACTTCTGATTCACATGTGGACCAACTGACACAGGACTTTCCATAGATAAAAGTGTTTCATCATTAAGAAAAATTATGAACCTTATCACACATATATAAAGATATGTACATAATGTAAAGATATATTAATTATATATTATATATACATCATATATAATATGTGTGTATATAGATAAAGATAAAATAAATGCCATGATTCCACCACCAGTTAAACATAAATGTAACCAAAATCTTTATATTCCATAGAAACCTCTCCATATGGAGTCTCCCCTCTTCCTCCAGGAGGCACGTGCTCAATCACATTAGACTCTTTGCGACCCCCTGGACTGGTCTCCTGCATCTCAGAATCTTTACCACTGAGCCACCTGGGAAGACCTACAAGAGGTAAACAGTAGCTGATTAAACAAAAATAATTGCCTTACTTTTCCTCATATATTCATCTGTAAATAACATTTGCTATTTTCTTATATCAGATGTTTAAATAACTGGAATGATGCTGAGTTTATTCTTTAATCATTCTTATAAATTTCATTCAATTACATATTTGAGGGATTCATTCAGTTTTTTACAAGTAATATTAGCTCGTTTTCAAAGCTTATGGTATCCCATTTCTTAGCCCATCACAAGTTATTTATCCATTCTACTGTCCGTGGACTTTTGAGTTGGCTCCAGTTTTTTTCTACACATGTTTATTTCACTAGTATATTCCCAGAGCCCTATTAGGAGCTAAACATTATTTTAAGATAATTGTATGAATATGAAAATTCACACCAGTTTGGCAATAGATACTTGAAAATAATCTTTGTCTGAATTACATTACCCTAATAATATTAGTTGGGGTAGTAGTGACATCCTAGGCAGTGGGCTTCTGAATTACAAAACCTAACAGATTTTCAATACAAATTAAGGCATTAATATTCTTGTTATAAAGATTTTTTTAAAATCAAGACAGATATCTCTAGCATATGTCATGTGTGCATGTAGCTTCTCTCTAATTTTTGTGCTGGCTAGGGGATCATGCCAACATTGCCTGATAGATTTCCTTGAGAAACTCAGTTATAGCCTCCATGCCCACAGATTGTTCCTAGGGGCAGGGCTACTGTGGAAATGCTTATTTGCAGCCAGGTTCCATTAAGGATTCAGTTTTGGTTTTTAATCTTCCTCTTCCACTGCTGCTGCTTGCTCCTTCATTTAAGCCCTCACTAATGTTGTCTGTCTTGTCTGAATAATCCCTCTGTCTCAGCATCTCTCTAGTCTGGTTACCACTGAATCCTGTTTAAACAACAACTCCCATTCCAGTCCTGATCTGTATTTCCCTCCTGCACGAATACCTTTTGCATTTTGTCATAAGTATTGCCTTATGTACAATGCTATCCTCTAAATGTTTCTACTTAATAATCACCTGATATTTATTGTCTTATTTGTAAAGTGCTTTCTCTTGGGTATGTTTTTATTCATCAGTAAAATGAGAGCTAGTGATGGCTTGGTGCCATTGCTGTTGTTTCTCTTATATTTACGGCATGGCTTTGTGAGTACTATTACTGTTTTCGGCTTCTCAGGATTCCTGAATATTTTTCTTCTCCTTCGTCTTACCCCCACTCTATATTTCAGAACTTCTTTGATGCCTAGATTTTGGATCTTTAAAATGTCACTGACTCATTCATTCATTCATTCAACAAGCAAGCCCTGCATTCCTAATAAGGGCCGAGGACTATGCTAGACAGTGAGTAGACAGAACAAAGGAAAACATGGCCCTTGCTCTCAAGTAGTTCCTAATAAGAGTAAAGGGGTCACAAAAAGATTATTACAATCCAACATGCAATTACAGTGGCAAAGAAGCACTGGGCATTATAGGAGCTTATGAAATTGATATGCATTTAATAGGGCAGGGGAAATACATCTCAGAAGGTTTATGGATAAGAGTATTACCGAATGAAGGGATATCAGGCAGGTGAAGGAGTAGGGGTGACCTCCTAGGTGGTAGGCACAGCAATACATGGTAAACACTGGAAGAGATGAGCTACTAGTATGAATGCGACAAGAGCAAAGACATGCACACAGAACATCTCTGGCGTCTATGGCAGGAGCTATAAGAAACTGCTAGACAATACAGGACAGAGAGGCTGGAACAATGAGGCTAGAAACAAAGACAGTGGCAGGATCTCAGAAGGTCAGTGTGTTCTGGAAAGGAGCTGAGGCTTTTTCTTAAAGGTGACAAAACACTGGAAAATTTAAGGAAGAAATTGAATCTTACTACTGTTCTAGACAGACTACGCATCCAACAGGGCTTCCCTGGTGGCTCAGCTGGTAAAGAATCCACCTGCAGTGGGAGAGACGTGGGTTCGATCCCTGGGTTGGAAAGATCCCCTGGAGGAGGGCATGGCAACCCACTCCAGTATTCTTGCCTGGAGAATCTCATTGACAGAGGAGCCTGGTGGGCTACCATCTATGGGGTCTCAAAGAGTCAGACACAACTGAGCAACTAAGCACAGCACAGGGCAGATATGATGAAGTAAGAAGACTATTTCTGCTCCCCTGGGAGAGAATAGGGAACTCTGAATCAAGGGAGGATGAGAATGAAAGACGTTCTACAGCTTTCCGTCTCTTTCCTTGCCTATTTTTCCTTCACAGTACTTCTCTCCACTGAACAGCTGGCACACCTATTTGTCTATTTCATCTTCTCCTACTAGAATGCAAGCTCTCTGAAAATAGAGGCAACGTCTATTTTGATCACTGCTCCGAACCCATCACCTGGGACAGTGCCTGGTGGGTCCAATGAATGAATCATGTAAGAGGTGAAACTGGATGTGATGGGGATGATTTCCAGGTTTCTACCTTGAAAGGCTCTGACAGGGCTGACTCTAGCTGAGAGACTGTAAAAGATAAAGCACATTTAGGAAAGAATATGGTAAGTCAAGTCACAAAATCAGTATTTTGTGAGCCTGATTGGGTGAATAATTTTCTAATCGCATGAGGTAATTGAAATGTTACTGTCATAAGATGATATTTGAGTGAGACTAAAATGTCAAAGAAACTAGTGATTATTTTTCTGTTTTTATTTTTAAACAACTAGGAAGCACCACAAAGAAACAGTTATTTTGAGACCTCTTTAATCATTCCTAATGACAGTGTAGCTCCTCCTCCACAAATAGGTTACACATTTGTTTCATTCATTCATTTATTAATTTTTTATGCTTGCTATGAACATGACTCTCATGTAGTGTAAAAAGGAGAGCATTCTGACTCATCTTCACTCGGGAATTACATGACCCTGAATGCCAAGATCAGCTGCCAAGGTGAATGTGCTTAAGGCAGCCTTCTGATCTTAAAGAGTCTAAGACTGTCTGGTTGCTGGAAATCAACTTACTGACTCCATGCATAAAGAAAATTACCTAAAGGAAAATTATTAATAAAATATACAACAAACATTAAAAATCATTTCAATTATCATTTTAAATCTTTATCTCCAATATGGCATCTTGCAATCTAACTTGATTACTGTGAGGCATGATGAATACTCTAATCCACTTTCATATGATTCTCACAAGACAAGACCAAAAGTTTGCTTTTTCAGTTTCTCTTTTTCAGGATTTAAGTAAAATTGATATGTTTAAGAGTAGTACTGGGGGAAAATTGTGTTAGCTTATTACTAACAGGTATGGCTCAGTGGATAAAGAATCTGCCTTCAATGAAGAAGACGCAGGAGATACAGGTTCAATTCCTAGGTTGGGAAGATCCCTTGGAAGAGAGCACTGCAACCCATTCTAATATTCTTTCCTAAAGAATCCCACAGACAGAGGAGCCTGGGGGGTTACAGTCCATAGGTAGCAAAAAGTCGTTCATGACTGAAGCAACTGAGCACACACACATACCAAACTTTACCTAAAGATAGTCAATTTGATTTAATAGGACCTAAAGATGTTCTGGTAGTCATGTATGGATGTGAGAGTTGAATCATAAGGAAAGCTGAGTGCTGAAGAATTGATGCTTTTGAACTGTGGCGTTGGAGAAGACCCTTAAGAGTCCTTTGGACTGCAAGGAGAGCAAACCAGTCCATCCTAAAGGAAATCAGTCCTGAATATTTGTTGGAAGGACTGATACTGAAGCTGAAACTCTGATACTTTGGCCAGCTTATGCGAAGAACTGACTCATTGGAAAAGACCCTGATGCTGGGAAAAATTGAAGGCAGGAGAAAGAAGGGGATGACAGAGGATGAGATAGTTGGATGGCATTACCGACTCAACGGACGTGAGTTTGAGTAAGCTCCGGGAGTTGGTGATGGACAGGGAAGCCTGGCACCCTGCAGTCCATGGGGTTGCAAAGAGTCAGACATGACTGAGTGACTGAACTGAACTGACTGAAAGAAGAGGGCATGGCAACCCACCCCAGTGTTCTTGCTTGGAGAATCCCCATGGACAGAGAAGCCTGGAGGCCTACAGTCCTTGGGGTTGCAAAGATGACTGACTAAGCACAAAGATGTTACACACTATAGAGTCTTTAATAACTTGATAAAATATAAAGGTGTATCTGAAAATTTCAACAGTTGCTTCATTTCTGTTAGAAAAAAAAATGGACTGTATAGTGTAAACCACAGATAGCAGGAGGAAAAAGTTATAGTAACTTTAGTTTCTTTTCAACATACTTTTTGACAGCTTTGCTTCAGTTGAGGTTCTGAATATATCTTTTGTGCCTCTTGCCTTTTGTTTGGTATTTTAAAGTGCACCTGGGAATTTGCATAAATATTTGCAAAAAATGGTAAGGTTCAGAAGAATAAACATTTATGTTACACATAGAAATTTACTTAGAAAGGCATTGCTCCCACTCCTACATAACACATAGTGGAGAAAAAAAATAATGTTAGTATACATTCCCTTGAAGTGTTGTTATATGTTATTAAGAGCAATTCTATCTAAGTTCATATGTCAGCGCTTCAGCCACTTAATTCAGGGATCTAAAATAAGCTTCCACTACCATACTACTCTGGTTCCCTTACTTAAAATCTTAGTAGAAGCCCAAATTGTTTAAACCAAAATTAAGCATTTTTTTTTCACTGATTTTCAAGTGTTACCTATTGTCATCTTAAACTTACTTTAGTTCAGAAAGATAAAGATGAGTTCAGGGTTTAGCTTCCTCCATTTTCTAATGCTTCATCAAAATGATAGCAAGAACTTCAAAGAGGAATATACCCAGAAAAAAAGAAAAATGGGATAGGAGTCTTTGTTAGGAGAAGTGCCGGCAAGTTTACTCTAGAAAAATCCAGTGTATGAGAACAACTTATTAAATAGAAGAAGCTGGAGGAATCTGAAGTCTAGAATATACAAAAGATTTGTCTTGTCCCATCACCTGGAAACACATCTTTCCATCAGGACCACAGAAGATCCACAGTATTCCTCAGCAAATAATGGAAATCATGAATGGGTAGTGGGCAGAAGGCAGTGATTCATTGAAAGACTAGTTTCAGAGCATCTGCTCTGGTCAGCTCCCTATCCTTTCTTCCACCTCCTTTGACCCAAACCAACTGGCTGTCCTGTGTGTACCCCCAGGCAGGAACTGGACAACTGTTTTCTAAAGAAATTCAACCATCTGTCTGGGAAAAGCTGGTACTTATGATGAGGGTGTTAGAATCCAGAGAAGAAACTCATTCTAGCATTAAAAGGACTTTCTCTGTGTCAGCACTGCCTAAACATAAGCTTACGAAGTGACATTGTTTGTTCACACACAGAGCTCCCAGGTGGCCACTCCCCTTTAGAGAACTGCCTGGTGAAAACAGAGCTTCGTATATGGTAGAAAAGAGAGCTTGAACCATTTACCTTTATGAATTAGCCTATGTCTCCATTCTGTATAGAACAGATAACTAATAGTCACTGAACTAAAGTCCCTAACAAAAAAGAGAGCTAAGATGAACAAAATTTGAGGAAAATCAACATCATGAAAATTTAAGTTCAAAATAAATAGAGTGATTCATTCCAACGATAACAGATAATTTAGGAATGATATTTTCAAGCTCTAATTAATATGTGCAGAGAGATTCAAGATACTATAGCCATAAAACAAGAGGAGAATATTATTTAAAAAAAACAACATCAGAAACAATATAAGATCTTGGGAAATGAAAACATGTTTGACCATATAATAAGCTCAATAAAGAGTCTGAAGACAAAGTTGAAGGAATTTACCAGAATTTAGAGCTAAATAGTTGAGGGTAAATATAACACAAAAATTGAATCAGTGCATAAAGTAAAATATTAAGATAACTGGAATTTTAGGGAAAAATTCAGACAATGAGAGGCAAAAATGTTATAAAAGTAATGATAGAAGAGTTGGCCTCAAGAAAATCTCATAGTCTCTCTGAATGTTAGTTTCTTCCTCTATAAAATGTAAATAGTGGCACATTTCACACAGTTCTGAGTTTTAAATGAAATCTGTATAACTATATCTACTACAATGACTGCTTAATAAATGCTAGTTCATTTATATTAATAAATGAATATAATCTAAGTCTCATTTGTCTCATTGGTGAAAATGAAGACAGTAATTCCTCTTAAGGTTGCTATTAGAATTAAGTGATATCTGTATCATTTGTCTAAAACACACTTGACATAAACCAGATTCTTAGGAGAAAGTATTCTTCTTCCCTCTATCCCTACATCCATCTCCAAATCTTTAGCGTTTTTTTTTTTTTTTTTTTTTGCTTCTCCATGGTAGAACATTTGAATCTCAGTATGTGCTGTAAAAGCAAACATGTCCATTTAATGGTAGAACGAGTCTTAGTTGTTTCATTAAACAAGGTAAAAACCCAAATGAACTTCTTGGCAATATATAACCTAAAGGAAGGGGCTTCCCAAGTGAAGCTACTGGTAAAGAAGGTAAAGAACCCATCTGCCAATGCAAGAGATATAAGTGATGTGAGTTTGATCCGTGGGTCCAGAAGATCCCCTAGAAGAGGGCATGGCCAGCCACTCCAGTATTCTTGCCTGGAGAATCTCATGGACAGAGGAGCCTGGTGGTCTCCTGTCCACAGGGCTGCAAAGAATCAGACACAACTGAAGCAACTCAGCACAGCACAACCTAAAGGAAGTGACTCCCTTTGAATCTCAAGTATCTTTGCTGTTAAATGGGGATAACAACACCTGGCTTTATTTATATAACAGAGTTCTGCATGTCAAGTCAGCTTCCTTTATAAGCAATGACACCTGCTGGGGAGAGAGCAGCTTAACCCTTGGATGTGGAGAGTTGCTGCTGACAGTGCAGAAGTTAAAGCAGGGTGATCTCAAGGTGGATGGCAAGGGGGAGGAGTGGGAGAACAAGTGCATCAAGAAATGGCATAGGCTCTCTCCATCCGCCAGTCAGTGAATGAGAAAACAAATCATTCAGCAGCACACATCAATGCTCAAGAAAGGAAATGGGCCATTTGAAGCAGCTAAAAATGGAACGTGTTCCTCCATCTGATCCCTCAAAAATGTCTATTACCAGTGTTTTGGGCACACTCTTTCTGTTACATAGGTCCCTCTCTGATCCCACAAGACTTCTCCATTGAAGGGCATTGCTGCCTGGGAGCTCTGTGTGGTTGTCTAACTCTCCCAGTAATTGATTTGGAAAGACTTATGGTACTGATAACTCTAACTTGTTTTACTTCTATGTTTGGAAGATTTTTCTCAAATATTTGTACTTAAAGATGCTTATCAGATCAAAATCTCTAAAAGACAAAGTCCATACCTGATTTATCTTTGCATTCCTTTTAGTCCTTAGCACCATGTCTTTAAGTAGTATGTGGTTGAAGGTAGTTGATTAAAATTATGAGTGAAAGGACAAATACAATGAAACATGTAGTGTTAATAAAGATATATATTTTTAAAGGAGAGAAGGATGAATAAAACCTAGAATTGCTAGTATAAAACTTTAATTTACAAAATTCTGAACAGGTCTTATTGGAAGAGTCAAAAGATATCAACAGCTTTAAACCAAAATGCTAACATGCAGAAAAAGGAGTATAAAACAAGCACTTCATGATAGACTGAAAAGAAATCTTGAGATATTAACACATCTCATCAAAGGTGAGGGTATTCATTATATGTTCATACAGAAAAGGCTTTTGATTGGCCAACTGCAATTTTTATTTTAGGTATGATCAACAGACACACCAATTTTAATATAATTTAAATAAAAATAATCTGAAATCACAGGGTCATTGTAAAAGCAGAAGCAGAGTGGGATCCATGTCTTCAGACATACATCTGCAAAGAGCCTTTCCCCAAATAAGGTCACATTCCCAAGTCCCAAGAAGTAGAATGCAGATGTATATTCTGAGGCACGGACATGGTTAGACTCACTGCACATTCTAGGTGCCACTTACCAGCATACTGTACTGTTCCCTAGCTTTTGTTGTTACTGCTATTATTATTTTTTCAACATTATTTTTAAGTTTAAGTTTTTGTATATTTCACACCTGAGGAGTGAATGGGACCTACTGGTAATCATCTCTTTTCTCACTTTTTCTGCAAAAATGAGATCTTTTGCCTTTTCCTTTCTTCCTCTACTCTTTCCCCACTTTATGTCCCATTCAGCCCCTTTACATAGGGAATAATTTGAAAAGTAAGATATTTGTAGGCAGCGATCATGTTAAATGTTTTTTCTGGATCTCAAGTGGCAGGGGTTAGGACAATGTTAAGGACCCTGCAGAGGCTTAAGAAAATACTTGGCTGACATGTTGATTGACTGATAAGCTCATTTCAATCCTTTAAGTCTGATAGACCAGCTTTCTCAGGGTCAAAAGACCACCGTCTACTTCTAGCTTTTCACTAACTGGTTTGGGTGACTTGAACCTAATCACTTAACCTAGAAAATGAACCTTTAAAAAAAAAAAAAAAGAAAACAAGAACTCAATGACTTCTGGATTTGGACTTACAAATCACCATCTCACAGACTTGTTTTAAGGATCAAGTAAGATGATTTAAAATGCTTAGAAAAGAATAATCATAGTGTAAATATTAGGCTGTACCATAATGAATGTAGCACATGAAGAAGTCATCAATGTAAACACTGCAGTGAGGTATGACATGTGTTCTTTTAACAAATGATTTCTAAATCTCTTGTCTTAATACACAAATTCAGTGATATCAAAAGTAGTCTTGCTACAGGGAAAGATCACTCTTGTCATCTAACTTGGAAAGGTTAAGAATAAGGAAGATGCCATGCTTTCCTCTCTAACATCTAATTAGAGAGTGCTGATTATAGCTGGCTTGGCAGTTATTTCACCATTCCCCCCATTTTTTAAGATAGAGGGGAATCACAGACATAAGATAAGCTAGGTTTAAAATAGATTTATGGATATACCAATTCCAACAAATTCTCCCTTTTATTCCAAACATCCCATAGAGTTTTCCATTAGTGACAGGTAACTGGCATAGTGCTACTCCTTGTGGTTATAAAAGTCATCATAGGTAGAGTAATATTTAACAACTTCCTTCTTCACTAAGAACAGAACAGGAAAACAATAGCTTAAGTAAATGTACAGGCCAATATTCATAGTAAAAAGTAATAGCAATGATCTCTGGCTGATTTAAGCAGTTAAGAAATTTCTTGGGGGAAAAAAATGGAAGTTTTCTATCAATGGAAAGGCTGAAGAACCAGAAGTCAGAGACGAGAAAGGGAGGAACAGTCAGTGGTAGAGCCAAACCATACCACAAAACTGGTACCGCGAGGACACAGCTGCTCCAGTTGCTGCCCAGGAACAGAGTATGCTCTGCCGGCATCACTGGCTACCACCCTAACCAACCGCCCACCAGGGGATATTTCCACTGCTGCTTCCAAGAAATGGATATTACTGCTGCCACTACTACCAACCCCTATCTCTAGATCAAATTCTCATCTATTCTTTGCTTCTTTACGTCCCTAATTCTTGACTCAAAATCTGCAGCAGAGGCATCGTACTGGTTGCATTTGTGTTGCAAACCTGAGCCCTCACTACAGAGGAGGCCTGAAAAAGGAGGATGGACACTGGCAGCTTGTGTAGTAGAAGGTGAGCAAGTAATCCTGGTGCAAAACAGGAAGCATGAAAGTCATTAGAAAAGCACAAAGGAGGAGGGGACTCTGGAGGGGAAAATTTCATGTCAAAGTGAGGACTGGGGTAGATATATTAGAAGACCTGCTGTTTGAGCTTCATGGGATCTATTTCAATAGATGGAAGGAGGAAGAGAGCATCCCACAGTGGTGGAGACTGGAACACAGGTGTAGGGCAACATAGAAGAGGACTGATATCTGATTTTGTGCTTCCATCCTGTGCAGTTAGCTTCTGTTATTTATCTCTGTCACTTTTAAGAATTATGGGAAATACATCCTTAGAAAACGAATCCTGAGATGTCCAGGGTCTTCTGGTGCCAATCTATTTCAAACATTATTTATCAAATTTCTTAGGCGTTGCTTATTCTGACATTGAAGAAGGGAGTCACTTTAGTTAATGTGTCTGGATGCCTCCTCTTGGGCCCATTCATTCAAAGATGAAGTATGGGCACCTTCCCCATGTGGACATAGTACTGTAAATCACTTTGTAAGATAATGCATTTAGCTGAATAACACATCACTTGGTATTGTTATTAACTCTGTTGTGTTTAAATATTCTGTCTCTCTGATTAGACTGAGAGTTGTTAAGGGCAAGTCTCCATGTTATACAGATTTTTAAATTTGCCAGGTTCACATAGTCCTCCTTATCCTTGTCAATCCTTGTCAATTCCTAAGAAATAGCACAGCAATAAACCTCTCCCTTAGGGTATGGAACTGAGGTTATTTATCAAATTTGTCTGTCTCATATTCCTTAAGGTCAAGAAAGAGGCTATATGACCCTGGGAAAATTATATAGTTTCACTGTTCCTCAGTTTTATCATCTATAATATGGGTAAAAGAATACTATTTTTCAGAGGGAGCAGTTATGATAGTCAAGTGACACAGAACCAAATTAGTTCAGTGTCTGGATACAGTAAGTGCTCAATAACTGTTTGTGATTAATATCAATATTATTATTATTGATTTCATTGCATATGACCATCTGAATTTTTCCCATCCTTGCCTGTGCCTGCATTCATGCTAAGTCACTTCAGTCATATCCAACTGTTTGCAACCCTATGAACTATAGCCCATCAGGCTCCTCCGATCATGGGATTATCCAGGGAAGAATAATGGAATGGCTTGCCATGCCCTCCTCCAAGGTATCTTCCCAACCCTGGAATCGATCCCATGTCTCTTAAGTCTTGTGCACTGGCAAATGGGTTCTTTAGCGCTACCTGGGAAACCCACTTACTGCTGCTGCTGCTGCTGCTACTGCTGCTGCTGCTGCTGCTGCTGCTGCTGCTAAGTCGCTTCAGTTGTGTCCAACTCTGTGCAACCCCATAGATGGCAGCCCACCAGACTCCTCTGTCCCTGGGATTTTCCAGGCAAGAATACTGGAGTGGATTGCCATTTCCCTCTCCAAACCCACCTATGATTATAGCTATTTTCAGTGAATAGAAACAATATTGGGGCCTGGGTTTGTGAGGCATATTCCAGAAAGTTCTAAAGAGCTTTCTTACTAGCACTGCCTTAGACATCAGCAGGTAGATAAATCCAGTCTGGCCTTTGGCCATTGCCGAGGCTACAGGCATGGCATGTATCAGAGAAGCCCAGAGAAGTAAGTTCTCTAAAGAGACTACAGTGCATTTCTCCAGGGATTAGCAGCTTCATGACACAAATCATGTGAGACTGGGTCAAGTCACACTGAAACTGGGTTAAAAATCATTGAACTGCAGATTTGTCCATGGTAGTAGCATCCACAAAGGTCAGCATCAGAATGACTTAATAAAGAGCATCCGAGGCCTCATGAGCACCCTTTGGTTACCACAGTGTAGGAATACTGTGCCTCTCCTGAACCTAGCAGCTTATGGGGGAAATGATGGTAGGACATTGTTACCCAGTGGTCCCCAACCTCCATGATCTAATGCCTGATCCTCTGAGGTGGAGCTGATGTAATAATAATAGAAATAAAATGTATAATAAGTGTAATGCACTTGAATAATCCCCAAACCACTCCCCATCCCAGCCCCAATTCATGGAAGAACTGTCTTCCACAAAACCAGCCCCTGGTGCCAAAAATGTTGGGGCCAACTAATGTAGAGCATCTCTAGGATCCTCCCATATTCTTTGCAGGGCCTGCCTTCCTTTCACCCCTGCACTATAAACTCAGTGCTTGCAGAAGTATGTCCGACAAATCTCTCTCCAGGGCTATAATATCTTGTGCCTTCAGCAAAGATTTGTTGAATAAATGTGTTAACAAACAAACAAAAAAGATAGTGTTTGTTCACTGGGATATAAAATGCTCATTTATGGTCTTGCATGATGAAGCATGTAAGCATATGGTAGCTGCCAAGTTTGCCTGCAGGTAAAACAGAAGCAGGTAATTCTGGTCTTGCCATTTTGCCCTTCTCTCCATCTGCTCTTTTATATCTCAGAGGTGAAAAGCTTTGTTCTCTACACTAGTTTTCCCTGTTAAAATGTTAGTTGTTGTTAGATGAATTATATTTCCATATGGCTTGCAATTGCAATTATCTTTTTTTTTTAATCTGGCTATTGATTGTGAAAACTGATAAACATCTTTTACTATTGAGAAAGAAAAGGTACAGTTGACATACCCTTAAAATCCACGATTTTTAAAGTAAAAAAAAGAAGTTATTTTTAAAGTAAAAAAAGAAGTTAACTGTTAATAGTGCCAGTTTATCAAATATTGGGGGTAAGCAGGCCAGATTTTCATACTGAAGAAAAAAGATTTAAACCTTAATATTTTCAGGAGATTTTTCTCTCTTTGCAGACACGAGGCATTGAAATAAGCACTGGAATTAGGAGAAATAAGTGAGATTACCATGGGTTTTTTTTTTAAAAAAACTTATTTATAATTTATTTTTGTCTGTTCTGGGTCTTCACTGCTGTGTGCAGGCTCCCCCCAGTTGTTGTAAGTGGGGCTATTTTCTAGTTGGGGTGCACAGGCCTCTCGTTGTGGTGGCCTCTCTTGTTGGGGACCATGGGCTCCAGGGCTCAAAGCATTCAGCAGCTGTGGCTCATGGGTTCCAGAGCAGGGGCCCAGCAGCCACGGTGCATGCCCTCAGTTGCCGCTCAACAGGTGGAATTTTCCCCAGGGACTGAATCCATGTCCCCCACACTGGCAGGTGGATTCCTAACCAATGGACCACTGAGAAGGCCTTACCATAGAGTCTTCATGTATTTCTTTAGGGCTTGAATTTTGGGCACTTTTGTACCAGTTAGGGTATTTTTATCTTCAAGGCATAAACTGACTAAAATAGCTTGAACAAGAAAATGCATTATCTCATATGTACTAAGTCTCTTCAATTGTGTCCAACTCTTTGGAATCCCATGGACTGTAGCCTACCAGGCTCCTCTGTCCAGGGGATTCTCCAGGTAAGAATACAGGAGTGGGTTGCGATGCCCTCCTCCAGGGGATCTTTCTGACCCTGGATTGAACCCACATTTCTTATGTCTCCTGCACTGGCAGGCAGGTTCTTTACCACTACACCACCTGGGAAACCCATGCATTATTTCATATGAAGAGTACATCCAGAGTCGGGCTGATGGTTGAACCAGTAGCTTGAGGATGTCATCCAAGAGCAGGTATTTTCCATCTCTGCTCCCTGCTGTCTTTGGTTTTGTTTTTATTGTTAGGCAGAGGAACGATACAGGGATAAGATATACTTATGAATATGTCCCATGGAAGAAGAGAGACATCCTCTGGCCTTCTTTTCCTGAAGTGAATCTTCTCATATATTCCTTTGTGGAGTCTCCCTCCATCTCACCAGAATGTGCTCACATTCTCATTTCTCAGCCAAGGTGAGCATAATGCATGTGAAGTGAAGTGAAGTTGCTCAGTCGCGTCCAACTCTTTGCGACCCCATGGACTGTAGCCTACTAGGCTCCTCCATCCGTGGATTTTCCAGGCAAGAGTACTGGAGTGGGTTGCCATTTCCTTCTCCAGAGGATCTTCCTGACCCAGGGATGGAACCCAGCTCTCCCGCACTGTAGGCAAACGCTTTACCGTCTGAGCCCATATGTGTGTGCTAAATCGCTTCAGTCATGTTCAACTCTTTGCAGCCCCATGAACTGTGGCCTGCCAGGCTCTTCTGTCCATGGAATTCTCCAGGCATGAGTACTGGGAGTGGGTTGCCATGCCCTCCTCCCAAGGATCTTCCCAGACTAGGGATCAAACCTCCATCTCTTATGTCTCCTGCATTGGAAGGCAGGTTCTTTACCACTAGTGCCACCTGGGAAACCCATTAGTAGAAAAGCTAACCCTAAAACCTGTGAGACCTGCCTCTGCTCTGAGAGCTGGAGACACTGGATTTTGGAAGAGAGGAGTAAGAACTTGAAAAAAATACCAGATTATTATTATTATTTTAATTTAAATTTTTATTTTTACTTTATTTTACTTTACAATACTGTATTGGTTTTGCCATACATTGACATGAATCCACCATGAGTGTACATGCGTTCCCAAACATGAATCCCCCTCCCCATAACATCTCTCTGGGTCATCCCCGTGCACCAGCCCCAAGCATCCTGTATCCTGCATCGGACATAGACTGGCGATTCGTTTCTTACATGATAGTATACATGTTTCAATGCCATTCTCCCAAATCATCTCACCCTCCCCCTCTCCCTCAGAGTCCAGATTATTTTTTAGGAAGGAGGAAGAATGAAAGGTAATCTGGAGACAACTGAGGGAGTTTTCTATATACTTTACACGATCTTCTTATTCAGAAGAAAGCAACAATGATATTTTAAAATAAATACCGGGAGAAAAAAATTCTGGGAGAGAGATTTGATTCCCAAAAATGAGAGACAAATTTTCTAAAATAGCATAGGCGGAGAAATGGTTAGGAGGTAGAATGAATATTTATCTAGACCAGGAAGGTGGCCCAAGGAAAAGAAGAAAAACAAAAAAATCATATATTCATTCATCCTCCTGAGTCAGGCTTAACATGTAACCATGGTGATCATTCCATTTGAACCTACTGTCTGCTGTACAACATTCTGCGAAAGGCTGTGGAGTTTGATTGAGCTAAGATCCATGGTAGAAGATGGAGTAGCACATTGCCATAAGCTTTGGGTACTATAAAGTGACTGGAGAGTAAGGTGCTGCACTTCTGCAATCAGGTGCTTCATTATGTTTAGTTTCTGGAAACGGTCTTTCATTGAGAAAGTCTAACCCTTAAAAAAAAAAAAAAACTACACCAGACATAAACTAAGTAATTTTTTTTTTCCTACAGCAAGTCATATGTTTTTCACCTAGACAAAATAAGCACCATAGGGCACATGTATCAAAGAAAAAGGAAATCCAAATGAATTACATTTTTAAACAGCCTTAATCCCTATTTGGTCAGGAGCAAAGTTTCCTAAAAACGAAAGTGCTCACTTCTGGTGCCTATCATCAAATTACTACAGAATACTCTACCATGCCTTGACTTCTCCTGTAAGTAGAATCCAAGGATGATGAAGTCTTAGTGGAGATGATATCTAGGAACTTTAAAAACAACACCACCAACAAAAGAGTTGCCAAGTTGCTAAGAGAGTAAATCACCTCACCAAAAAAAAAAAAAAAAGTTTTTAACTATGCATGGTGATGGGTGTTCACTAGATTTATTGTGGTGATCATTTTTCAATGTATATAAATGCTGAAGTATTATATTTATACCTAGAATGTATATAATGTTATATTTCAATTAAAAAATTACAAAGCAAAACAAAACACACAAAAACCTAGTGTGGGTGTATTTTCTTTCAGCAAATGTTTTCTTAGAAACCAAAGAAAAGCAAGAAACCAGAGAATATTGGTGAGAAGGAAGCAATAGATTCTAGAGAAATATAGCCTGCACATTTAGGTGAAATTTAGTGTGACTGATAAGAAAAGAAAAAGGAGGACATAACAACTGATTGTATCGTGAGTGTACCCCTCCTACCATCTTGTTGTATTTTCTTATTTATGTCTTCAGTGTAGATTGTCTTTCTTGATAGGTTCTGGTCTTTTTTAATCCATGGTTGTTCAGCAGTTAAGTTGTGATTTTGCTGTGCTTATGAGAGAAGCTTAAAGTCCTTCTACTCTGCCATCTTGTCCAAATTCCGGACATAGCAACTGAAAGAGTAAAATTAGATTCAGCAGGAAGAGGTGGAGAGGCTGTATCATGGAAATAACTTAGGGAGAGAAGGAGAGAAAGAATTATGACAACTAGAGTATTCAGCTTGTTTCCTGACATGTTTTGCTCACATTTTTCATCTTTCTCAGACTTCATGCTTACAAAAGAACAAGACAAGTGAGCAAATATTTTGGACGACTACACTATGTAATACAAAATAAGGAATGACTTGAGAAAGATACATTTATTATTAATTAGAACTATAGTCCATAGGGTCACAAATAGTTGGACATGACTGAAGTGACTTAGCATGCACAACATAAGTTAGAATGTTCTATAAGAAAGGGAAAGAATAATGCTATCTGTGGTGTCTTTAAAGGCTTCAGAAAGGAGTTAATAGATGAACTGAATTTTGAAAATGAGTAGGACATTGACAGTTGATTATGTGGATACAGAGCATTGCAAGCAAGAGGAAGGGGTATTTCAGAAACAGGAAGCATTCTATAGGGGCTACGCCTTAGAGTATTAGATCTACAGCAGGACATTCACATAAGAAGGATGGGTAACAAAGTAGGGTGGGATTAAATGACAAGGAGCTATGAAAAATTCATTTTTGTCACAAGATTAGTCACTGAAGGTTTTTAAGTAGGAAAATAATAAGATTAGTTAAGATCAGTAAAGTAGTCCTATTGTCAGTGTGGAAGACAGAAAAACAACCATTAGGAGACTGTTGAAATACTCATAATTGCTGGTAAGGAGAACATGAACAAAAATAGAGATGCAGAAAAAGAATAAAGGATATGGAAGACGTGTGAATAGGATTTGCTCACTTGATAGGAAAGAAAGGAAGAGACAAGAATTGATGATGACTCAAATATTTGGAGTCTGAGCAATGAAAATATATTGTTTCTGGTTTCAGATGATGGCTTTGGTTAGAGATGTATTGGATTGTGCAGCATGTGCTTAAAAACTTGAGTCTGAATTTTTAGAAACGTGAACATGCAAGGCACTTGCATCAAAGTTACATTTAGAATTGAAAGAGTTTGTAGTCCAGAGAAGAACAGGAACAATAGACAATAAAAGCGAAAGGAGCTAAATCATAAGGATAAAGGGAAGCAAACAGAGGCAGGTGATAGTGAAGCCACCTCTTCAGATATGTATTTTTTGATAATATTTTCCATACCCTTCTCAGCAAAACTTCAGTTTGGAGATTTTTTAAAATGTCAGTCAATTAAATTTTGTACTTTGAAGTTCTTCCAGGGCACTGTAAATGTTAGTTGACCTCACAGATATTCATCAATGAATCTCAAGAAGTGCTTTGTACACTGCAGTGGTGCTCTATTATTTGATATTGTGTTCAAGAAAACTGCAAACTCTATGTAGACTTGTCAGTCTGAAGGATGTAGCTGTAAGGAATAAGGCTGTTGATCTAAGGAGAAAAACATTTTTCTCTAGGTGATGAATACCAGATTCTAAAACAGAGATCAGCCCTAATATACTCACATACTTAGTGATGTGCTGCTTGAGGATGGGAACTATTTGTTGAAAAAATTTACCAAGTATTTTCTGACACAGTCATAATAAATATCAATTTCATGGTAATTAACAAGGAGGTGGAACATGAATAACCCCACCGAAATAGTTCAGGCCTCTATTTTCAGCCAATACTTCCTTTTTCCTCCTTTCCAAGCTCTCTGTCTCTCAAATGCAGTGAAGCAAGGTGAAGGCATGAGCCATGCAGGTACTGAGTCTGGGAGTCAAGAGCTAAGGCCTGTCCTATAGGCTAGAGTTGGAGACCCAGGACAATGCACTTCGTGTGCATCTGTCTGTGTGAAATGAAGAGATTGATATCAGTATGCATCTGATTTTGCCCCTCCTCTTCACAATAAAAACACAGGGAGGGAGGAGGGAGGGGGGTTCAGGATGGGGAACATGTGTATACCAGTGGTGGATTCATGTTGATGTATGGCAAAACCAATACAATATTGTAAAGTAATTAACCTCCAATTAAAATAAACACATTTGTATTAAAAAAAAAAAAAACACGTTAGTCACAATTGCCTGCCATCTTCCTAAGGAGAAATTTCAGTAGAGTGTATTATGTTTTGCTTTATCCAGAAATATTCTCTAACATCTTCTTAGTCTCTGAAGAACTCCCTCCCAGAAGAATGAAAAGCCAGCAGGAGAAAGAACTCACTTTCTCTTAGGACATCTTCTCAGTAGAATCCTCTCCGGCCCTTTGTTTCCGACGCTTTGGCTCTTCCTTATGTCTCCACGGTGTATGGCAAGACACAATGCTGTCACACTTAACTACCATGCGATACTCCCAGCCAACGCCACCAACCATGCTCGCTTATCTGCCTGCCCCACAGAGCCTAATCAGACCTAATCGTATCCCTGGCTAGGCTAACCCACCCTATGCCTCCACCACTGTTCATCATGGCATCGGAGACTTATGTCCTTTGCTAGCTTTCACTCATCTGGCTCATGGAAATAGTGCCTTTTTTGCTTAATCAGTGGGGTTTTACTCCAGTGAATTGTTACTTCAGCCAAACCAGACTTGTCTAGTTTAAAGACTAAAAGAGTTCCAGGAGCATTTACATGGTTTTGCCTTTCTTATTTCTGAAGAACTCACAGAAGCTATAGATATAATAGTAATGAATTTGGGCATAACATTAAACATTGAACTTATTCTTTTACTACATTATCCCAGTTCTCAAAATCATGAAGTTAGCACTCTTTCTAGAGGCATCTCTCCCCATTTCTAATTAACTTGCTAAAGATATTTCGAAGGGAAAAGATCCAAAATACTGGGTCAAGTAGAGTAAATATGAAGTCATCATGCAGAAATCGTTAGCAAATAGTCTATAAGCCTTGTACACAGGCATTTTGTGTCACTTTTTCTTATATTGTTCTTTTGCTGGGCTTTCTTTCCCCATCAGTGGTAATTTGTTCTTACAGAATGTTTTTCATTCTTAGAAACTGTGTTATTTCATAGTAATTGCTTGAACACAAGCTTGAAAATCTCTGAAGGTCTTATTTGTATCATATCAGTGTCATTCAGTCTTTCTGTGAATGATGTAGTCATCTACCATAATATTTCAGTGTTTTAATTGTGATGAGAAATATAGAATAAAAAGAGATCATTTGCAAAGAGCTACACCGATGACTGCCTTGAGTGATATTTTTCTCTGCTTTTACTTGTTTGTCACTGTTGAGAATCTTGGAGAACTGAAGCCTTCAGGAGGCAGATGATATTGCCAAAAGCAAAAGGAGGTTTTATCTAGATAAACATTGGATAAATTGTTACTAAGTAATCAGGGATTAGCTATGCAAAAACTTTGGTATTCACATTAATGCTGTGAATAAAGAAATAGTTCCCATATTTAACACATATATTCTTTAAAATCTCTTTTCAGATTATAATGATTTCTTTTTAAGAAAATGATGTTCATATAATACTCAAGTTTTATACAAATACTTTCTTGCATAGAGTATATCTGACTCAAGACTTCAAACTTTTATCTAAATAAGAGGAAATACCTCAAAAACCATATGCAAATAAAGATTTGTACAGATAGAAGAAAAGTGACAAGTGTAACTTAAAAACCTGTTTTAGAAAACAGAAAGATGATCTTCTCCAGTGTAAATCAGTCCATTTCACAGAAGTCATTGGGTTTCTGTGCATCATGGTGAGTTTTGTCCAACAAGTTGTAGAGAACAAATTTGGATATCCAGACACACGATACTCTCCTGCTTGGGTAAATGACTCCTTTCCTATGAATTCAACTTCGATCTATACTCAGTTACCTGAAGTCCTCATGGGTGAAATGTGAATTTGCAGGATGAAAGCTGTAGGAACAAAAAAGAGAAAGATTTGCAAAGGATTATTTTTTAAAGAAAAGCGTTCTTGAACAAAGCTTAAGCTAGGCTGGACTACAGGTTTTCCTATCCCTGAAGACCTAAGACTATAAGAGTGTGACGTGTGTGTGTGCGTGTGTGCTGTCATGCCCGACTCTTTGAGACCCTGTGGACTATAGCCCACCAGGCTCTTCTATCCACATGACTTTTCAGGCAAGAACACTGGAGAGAGTTCCCATTTCCTCCTCCAGGGGATCTTCCCAACCCAGGGATCGAACCCACGTCTCCTGCATTGCAGGTGGTTTCTTCACCTGCTGAGCCTTCAGTAAAGATCAAGATCATGACAGTGTATAAGAAAAAAAAATCTAATCCAAAAACAAGTAATAATTTGCACTGGAGAGAGCCATTAAAAAAAAATCCCTCAAGTGTAAAGTATTGGGGAGTGAGGCAGACTGGGAAGGGGGACAAACAAACCAGAAACAAAACTACAGAGATCTTTGTTCATTGGGTGGAGAATTTCTCACTGGGCTTCTCTGGTGCCTCTCCAACGGTAAAGAATCCACTTGCAATGCAGGAGACTGGGGTTTGACTAAACGACTAACACTAACACTTTTCTCTCACAGATATTTTATTTTATTTTATTTTTTTAATTTTTATTTTCACTTTATTTTACTTTACAATACTGTATTGGTTTTGCCATACATTGACATGAATCCACCACGGGTGTACATGCGATCCCAAACATGAACCCCTCTCCCACCTCTCTCCCCATAAAATCTCTCTGGGTCATCCCCATGCACCAGCTCCAAGCATGCTGTATCCTGCATCGGACATAGACTGGTGATTTGATTCTTACATGATAGTATACATGTTTCAATGCCATTCTCCCAAATCATCGCACCCTCTCCCTCTCCTTCTGAGTCCAAAAGTCTGCTATACACATCTGTGTCTTTTTTGCTGTCTTGCATACAGGGTCATCATTGCACAGATATTTTAAAATTTTCTTTATATTCTTTGTGTGTTGTCCAACTGTTCTCCTTCAGGTAATTTGGACTCCAACATCTAAAGTTTTACTTCATCTGAAAGAGAATCTCATCATCTTAATTAATTGGTAGAGCAGTTACAGTCTCAATATGCATATGTGTGTGTGTGTGTGTGTGTGTGTGTGTGTGTGTACATTGAACTGGTGAAGTCAAATTCTAAAAAGACTACTAGATTTGTGTGATTTGTTTGACTAGGAAGCCACAGACATCCAACCCCTCCCCCAGTTTTTCCTAATTAGTCCATTTGTAAGAACTGTATATATTCCTGAAACAAAAAATGCAGGAGATTTTAAAGCTTATATCTTGCAGATAGAGCTTTTTATGAAAACCATTTTTCTTATCTTCATCCATCTCTTAACTAATTATCTAAATGGAAATAACAATGAAGATATCATTTGTATCTATATTTCTATCCTCCCCAATGTCTGTACAGCTTAAATACT
Source organism: Ovis canadensis (assembly GCF_042477335.2). Classification (NCBI taxonomy): domain Eukaryota; kingdom Metazoa; phylum Chordata; class Mammalia; order Artiodactyla; family Bovidae; genus Ovis; species Ovis canadensis. Next base: position 41,033,054 of record NC_091260.1, read on the forward strand.
ATAAAAGAAATTATATTAAACAAGTTCTTTGAAATGTAAATACCATATATACCAGAATTGTACTGCCCTGCTATTGTAGGCTTCACAAAGGAATTTATACAATTAATGCCATTACAACTGTGATTTATTTCATATCATCCAACTCTGTGCCCTATACACATATAGAGGCCCATGAATCAGTATGCCCTGATATTAACACTGATAAATCAAAAGAACACAAACTGCTCTTAAGCTGGGGTGATTTTGGAGACTATTTGACTTTCTAGTAATGTTTCATTGAAAAAAAAAAAAAGATGACCGAGGATTTGGAATTATACTGGATAATTTTGCCAACATGTTTCTAGAAAGGATTAACCAAAGTAGTATAATGTCTGAATTGAGTCTATAGAGTTGTTTCATTCGAGAGAACAAGGCTTCTGTGCTGGAAGGTGATGAAGTGCCACATAGGTGGCATACATACTCCCTGGAAAACACTAGAAGTCAACTGAACACCTGTTTTAAGGGGGAGATTTTCTTGCCATTAAATTGTTTTCTATGCCTGGGAACCCCTCTTTTTGGACCTAACTTTTATTTAGTCTGATGTTTTCACATGCTAAGCTCCAAGAAACATTTTCAAGTATTTTTTTGTGTGTTGTGTGGCTGCAAAAAATTGTGAGGCAGCTGATACAATTTCACCAAAGTTCATTTTAGAGCATGAGTTTCTTATTTGCTGGATAGAGTAAATGAAGACATATCATTTAGGTGAACTGGTATTTATAACATACGTAATTGTGCTTTCAAGATAAAATAAAATGATATTTTAGCAGATGCATGTCAAATACACTTAGATTAAACTTCACAGAGGACCAATACTTACACTAAACATTTAAGTATTTTTGTTCAAAAAACAAACAATTAGAGAGGTCATATTATGCATTTTGCAAATTAAATATAATATTGGGATTCTTCATACCATGAGTAAGTGTGGAATATTAGAGTATTTGTACCAAAAATGCATGATATTAAAAAGCTAAGATTTTGTTATGATAGAGATTGGTAAAGGGAAATTGTATTTTATTAATAATTTTATTTTGCTCCCTGTAACTACTTGAAGTTTACTTCCTAATAGTATTAACCTCAGAAATTTAACAAAATGGTCAATATCCTCTACTTAGGAGCCCTGGTTAAAATAGCTAATAAGCAGTGTGAAATATACAACACCCTGGAATTAGATGTTTTATTCTAAGAAGCTGCAGAATTTGAAAGCTGGCAATATCCAGGTGTGAACCACTATGAAAACTGGTCTGATATAATTAACCTATATTGACTAATATATACAGGTTTTGAGATGTCTCATTATTTTCCACTTTTATTTTTCTTTTTCAGCAAAAAGAAGGATCATTTTTTCGAGAAGCATTTGAATTTCCTCACCAGCTGCATTTCTGTGTTATGCTTTTATTAGGCATTCCAGCATGCTCTCGGCGGTCTTTGTGTGTGTACGTGTGTATGTGCACACGCACTCATGCACATGTGTGTGCAAGGGTGACTTTTCCAACATTATGTTTTTAAATCTGACAAGGTCATATAAGCTGGTAAAAAAAAAAAAAAGCAAAGGGTCATCAAAAGGGGAAAAATAACAGAACTACAGTGAAATGGCTCTCTGTCGGCCTTGGTATTGATTCAGAGTGTGTCAAAAGGGTCTTTTGTCATGCCCCTACCACAGCATACTAATTTGCTAGATCAAGTCTGTCAGAATATCGACTGGAAGTAAAGAACTACAGTGGCAGCTTTTGTGTTTCCTACAGCAGGGAGCCTGTGTGTGAAACAGGATTATCAGGGGGTCATGAAGAGAGTCAAAGGATGTCCATCACTTCCCTTCTGGTAATGTAATGGGGCGGGCGCCTGGGTGTGATTAAGATGTAGGAGACGGGAGGCATAGCGGTGAACAAATCAGAAACACACACATGCAAATCAGGTTGGCTGCTGTTAACCACATATTTTTAATGAAAAATTCAATAGCAGACCCAACACATATCTAAACAGCTGCATTCAGCTAACCTATCAAATGGCCTATTCAACATCTTTTCTTGAAAAGCAAATATACAAAACATGGAAATGCTTATCAGGTCTGCATTTTTCTTTAAATATCACTTTGCAATCTACAAGTGTTTCTTCAGCATTCTGTGTGCTCCTGGCACAACTATCAGACTATTAAATATCAATTTGGATTTTTTTTTGTAAAATAATATATAGTATTTACCATGTCACAGCTCAGCCTTACCATCACCGTTGGTATCATAGAGTTTTGGCTTGTTTCTTTTCACTGGCTTTGTTGCATTAGCAAAATAGCTTCCTTGAGTGGAAAAAGATGTATGATGGAAAATTCATAGTTTTGTACAAATATTGATGCTCAGGAAGATGCTTTGGAATTATAATAGTATTATAAATGTATCAATATTTTGCAAAGGACATAGATGAAACATCATTTTATCTATGTAAAGAATTTTCATATTAGAAGCTAAGGTTTTCTTCTGTCATCTTTATTTCTACTTCCTTAGCACTCAACATTGGCTGTTTATTTTTTTTTCACTCATTCAAGAAATTTTGTTTTAAGTTTCCACTCTCTGCCAGATGCAGGCTACATAGCTAGAGCTACAGAAATGAGTAAAGCAAGTACTCTGCTTTGAAAGCGAAGCAATAGTATGGAGGCATACAGTATTTATCTTTGTAATATTGCTGATGTCTGTATCACAGTGTAGACTAACATCATTAAAAGAGCTAGTATGACACTGAATAGTTTTTGGAAGTTTGTTGATTGGCCCTACCTTAAATAAGCTTTTAGAGATGTAACGTGGAGTTGAAAGGTTTCTAGACTGTGTTTCCAGCTAGTCCAGCTCACGTTATGATAGGGGAATAAGGCCTGTTGGTTACAAAGACTTGTCTTCCACCCAAAACATCTGAATTGAAGGGCCACATACCTGAAGATCTCTGGTTCCTATCTTAACGTTACCATTGCGGTTGCCACTTAACAGAGTCCTCCGTTATCTGAAACAACCTGTTATGTGCCTTGCTAATGCCTGCTGAGAAAAGCTGCTGTCTCAGCTCACCTTAACGAACCCTGTGGATATGACTATGGAGAAGAGATGTTTATCTAGTCAGTACTGGCTAATGCAGGAGGAGAGATGTGACCTAATGTGCCCTTCAGACAGTAGTTTTTTTTGTTTATTTGTTTGTTTTGCTTTGTTTTTCCCCTCTTAATCCATCTCATCTTGGTTTTCCACCAAGTCATTTATTCTGAGCTTTCTCTGCTAGAAGTCCTGAATTTCTCTCCTTGTCTTTGTCTAAACCCTATCTCCTATGATCTTCTTCATGGCCTTGAGTTGAAGCCCTTTATAAATGCAGTACATCCAATTGTACATCTCTGGTCCAGGGCCATCGCTTCACACCTCATTGGGACCTTGACCTCTTGGATTCAAAACTCATTTCTCTCCCATCCTTCCTCATCTCAATAAATGTATCACCAAATATTCTGTTGTGAAAACAAATAAAATTTTAAAGAGGGAAAGGAGATGCCTGCTTAATTCTTAATTCTTTGAATTTCCTCACCCTTACCAGGCAGAGGCAATCCATCAACAAATGCTGAAGGGCCTACTTACCTCTAAGGTGGATCTTCAATGTGTCTATTTTCCTCTAACTCCATTACCACTACTCTAGTTGAAATACCAACTCTCATCTGTGTTATTACAACAGCCTCCTAACTGGTTTCCCAGTATTCACTCTTGCCCCTCTACAATTCATTTTTCAATTATCTTTTCAAAATATAAATCTAAAAACCTTTTGGATATCATTTTGCTACCACCAATCTATTTGGCTCCCTCAGTGAGATTTTTACCTCTAGGTTTTCCACCATTATAAAGCCAGATTTGACCTACCCAATATGGTACTTTGTAGCAATCAAATTTCTTCTATAGTTTTCTGATTATTTTATAGGCTAAAGTCACAATTGTAGATCCTAATAATAGTAATAATAAGGCATTGAACTCTTACTATGTGTCAGGGATAGTTGTAAGTGCTTTTCATGCATGAACTCACTTTATCAAAGAGTTGTATTATTTTTTCTGCTTTGAGAAAACTAGGTCATAGAGAAGATAAATAATAAGCTTTGAGGTCAGAAAACTGGTAAATGATTTGTGATGAATATGTATGATAATTTCATACCACACAAAATAGATTATTAATTAATACAGAATAAAATTGCAATAGAAGTGGGGGTAATTCAAATATTTATTTGAATTTATTTTATTATTATTATATAAAAATAAAATATTTTATATATTATATATAACATATTATTATCATATATGTTATTATTGAATTTATTTATTTTATTATTCAAAGAACTTTCTGTTCATAGTCATTCTTCAGGTGTTCCCCAAAGAAAAACTATTAAAAAGAAAAAAAATTAGTCAGATGAAAGATGTTGCACCAACATCTTTCTATTTAGTTCACAAAACATTTTTACTTTCTTATCTAAGAATTCTTAAAATACCTCAAGATTATTATTCAGTTTAGTTTTGAAGTCTTCCACCAGAACTTGCAAGTCTTCCACCTGAACTTACTATTTTTTTAAAAAAAAATTATATTTTATCATACTTAGTGAAAGTGAAGTTGCTCAGTCGTGTCCGACTCTTCACGACCGCATGGACTTCAGCCTACCAGGCTCCTCTGTCCATGGGATTTTCCAGGCAATAGTACTGGAGTGGGTTGCTGTCTTAACTATAGAAATAATGAAAAATGAATTAAAAATGGAAATAATCATTTGAAGCCAGGATAGATGTGTATAAAAGTAGGCAGAATAGCTTTGAAATTTCCCCTGGCAAAATTGAAATTGGGGACCTCTGAGGCAAACAACCTCTAGGTTCAGCTAGGATATAAAGGGAAATAGATGAATATTATAAGACCAAGAGAAGAGAGTAATTTTCATGATTCTTTGACACTCTAGAGGAAGAAATGCAACTCAGTCTTGTGGCATGAGTCAGGCTCTGCCAGCTCAGACACCTGTGACTCCTGACTTCCATGGAGTAGCCATTCCCAGCAAATTAGAAGAGTCATAGTGATGATACCTGTGGAGAAAAAATTTATACCCACAAATGTAAGAGAAAGTTAAAATTGTTGGGAAAATAAGATAATATACGATGCTCTATTAAATAAAGCTCACTCAGTGTCTGTAAAATATGATCAATTTAGACCAAATAGCATTAGTCAGCATTAGGCTGGTTTTGTGTCATTTATGGCTTACTCCTTGGAAGGAAAGTTATGAGCAACCTAAATAGTATATTGAAAAGCGGAGATATTACTTTGCCAACAAAGGTCCATCTAGTCAGGGCTATGGTTTTTCCAGTGGCCATGTATGGATGTGAGAGTTGGACGATAAAAAAGCTAAGCGCCGAAGAATTGATGCTTTTAAACTGTGGTGTTGGAGAAGACTCTTGAGAGTCCCATGGACTGCAGGGAGATCCAACTAGTCCATCCTAAAGGAGACCAGTCCTGGGTGTTCATTGGAAGGATTGATGCTGAGGCTGAAACTCCAATACTTTGGCTACCTCATGCGAGGTGTTGACTCATTGGAAAAGACCCTGATGCTGGGAGGGATTGGGGGCAGGAGGAGAAGAGGACGACAGAGGATGAGATAGCTGGATGGCATCACCAACTTGATGGACATGAGTTTGAGTGAATTCCAGGAGTTGGTGATAGACAGGAAGGCCTGGCATGCTGCAATTCATGGGGTTGCAAAGAGTCAGACATGACTGAGCGACTGAACCGAACTGAACTGATGGCTTCCCTGGTGGTTCAGATGGTAAAGAGTCTGCCTGCAATTCAGGAGACCTGGGTTCACTCTCTGGATTGGAAAGATCCCCTGGAGAAAAGAATGGCTACCCACTCTAGTATTCTTGCCTGCAGAATCCCATGGATGGAGGAGCCTGGCAGGCTACAGTCCATGGCATCACAAAGAGTCAGACATAACTGACTGACTAAGATACACACATGTCATTTATAACCAGTATTTCAAGGTGAGCTAAAGTCCAAAGAGGTATTTTCTTTGAAGTTCTTTTTTTATCCTTTTTTTTTCAATTGCATTGAATAAGATTTGAAGGATTTTTCTTATACACATCTATGCTTCATGACTTCCTATGATCATGAATCCTAACTATATTGGAATGTTCACAAAAATATGATCCATGATTTCTCAATGAGAATAGTTTCTAAAAGTTAACCACCAATTTAAAAGGCCCGCTGAGCAGATTTGTGATGATCATTAACATTTTTACTTATTAATTTTTAAATATGAAGTTCCTTTGGTCATGCCACATTCCTAAACTGGGTTTCCAAATGTTCATCCATATTCCCAGGAGTTAATGGAAAATATTAGTGGAGAGAAGGAAAATTCAGGCACACACTGAACTTCCATTTGTGAGAGCAAGTTAGGTCCCCAGAATCCAATCCCTTTTGAAAGGAGATCAAAGCCACACAACTCAACACGTGTTTGCGATATCTAATTTATATCAGGACTGGATGAATCCAGATGCTCATTGGGTCCAACATCTTGAACTATTTCCCAAATGTTAGAGACTTAATAAAATCTAAACTCCACCTGGCACCTTTAGGTTAATTTTAAAGCAATCATTATTCCCCAGGAAACTGAAAACATGTGTTTCTGATTTGTTCACACTTAAGTCATCAAAATATTATTTTGCAAAGTGATTTGATATCCAAGAAACCTGTTGGATGCTTTTTTCCTGGAAAGTAAGAAATTTGGTTTTGCCTAAGGAATTTGGCAAATTCTTCTCTTCCAATAGGCTTCTGGGGTCATCATGAGGCAGATAGATGCTTTAAATGACACCTAACCAGTAGCCTGGCTCGTGGCAGGCTGTGTAGCCTTCTGCGTCAAACTACCACCACCACTGCTACCACACACACACACACACACACACACACTCACTCATACTCACACTCACACCACAGACTCCTCAAACCAAGAAACCCAAATACTCCATCTTCCTCAGTATGCAGTGTCATCCATAAGGGAAGATCTCCAAGTGCTGGTGGAGAAACATGAGCTTAGCTACAGTCTGCATTTATACACTTAGTAGCTCTGAGCTTTTTGAGAAGACTCTTAACCTCTTGGGCCTTGTCTACCTCATCTGCAAAATTCTGGTGAGAAATACTATCACTTAATGCAGGAATTAGGCTAAAGACTTTCCCAGCAACTTTTTTTCCTAGAAAACATTTATTAAAAAACTCAGAGTGCTCTAAAGCAGAATTCCAGATGTGGTAGGATGCAACAGAAGTGACAGTGGATATGCCTGTTTTTAATTAAAATAAGACTATCAAAACAGAGAAAAACTTATTTTTAAGAACTTCCAGTAAATCAACCAGAAAACTGACAGAGCATTTACAATACAGATTCCAAGGGATTCTGAGTCCTAAAATATTATTGGATAATAGTCTCCCTAACCTTGGGTCCATCCTTTCCCTGATCCTTCTAAAGTCTATTTTCCAGACAGCAACCTATAAAAAAAAAATCACATTATGTTACTCCCATATGTAAACATCTCAATGGCTTCTTATTATACCCAGAAAAAGTGGATGTTTTTAACGACCTCCTAGAGGAAGATCCTACTAGACCTGGGTCCTGGCCACTTGCCCAACCTCTTCTCATGCCACTGTGGCCTCTGCACTTGATACATGAGCTTCCTGGTCCCAAACACACTTAGGGTCTTTGTTTTTGCTTCTCCTTTTGCCTGCAGTACGCTCCTTTAGCTAGCCATGATCCCATTGCTAACTCCTTCCCTTCATTCAATTCTATGCTCGAATTATACCTACCCCAGCGGGGAACTCCCTAACTTCCCTATGTTAGAGAGCATCTCAAGGTACTACCTATTTGCTTATTCTATTTTTACTTTTCTTCAAACATTTCTGACCCTTTCCATGATTTTCCATCTCTTTGATAGTTTATAGTATGTTTGTCTTTTATCCCAAATACCACAATGAATGCCAGACGGTTACGAAATATTTGTTGAATAAATAAATAAGAAGGTTCACTTTAAAAATCCATGTTAACAAATTACTTCTAGTAAATTCTATCAGTTTATACATCCTTCCCCTTCTATTTGTCATGAAGTGATGAAACCAGATGCCATGATCTTAATTTTCTGAATGTTGAGTTTTACGCCAGTTTTTTTACTCTCCTGTTTCACTTTTTCATAGAAGGGGAAAAAAGCGGAAGCATTGACTGGAAATAGTGACAGATTTTCTTTTCTTGGGCTCCAATATCACTGCAGATGGTGACTGCAGCCATGAAATTTAAAAAATGCTTGCTTCTTGGAAGGAAAATTACAACAAACCTAGACAGCATATTAAAAAGCAGAGACATCACTTTGGGGACAAATGTCCATATAGTCAAAGCTATGGTTTTCCCAGTAGTCAGTACAGATCTGAGAGTTGGACCAAAAAGAAGGTGAGCATTGAAGAACTGTTCCTTTTGAATTGTGGTGGTAGGCAAGACTCTTGAAAGTTCCTTGGACTGCTAGGAGATCAAAGCAGTCAATACTAATGGAAATCAACCCTGAATATTTATTGGAAGGACTGCTGCTGAAGCTGAAGCTCCAGTACATTGACCACCTGAAGGGAAGTGCTGACTCAGAGGAAAAGACCTCTGTGTTGGGAAAGATTGAGAGCAGGAGAAGAAGAGGAAGACAGAGGATGAAATTGTTGGATAGCATCACCAACTCAATGGACATGGGTTTGAGCAAAATCTGGGAGATATTGAACCACAGGGAAGTCTGGCATACTGCATCCATAGGGTCGCAAAGAGTTGGACATGGCTTAGCAACTGAACAACAACAACATACATATTAATGTATGTATAATATGACAAGAAGATTTATATATAATTTTTGATAGAAAGCAAATGTTCATATTTGTCTAAATGAGTATCTTTTGGACATGACTCATTCTTTTATTAGACCTATTCTCATGTTATCAGCCCTTTTTTACATAGGGGTGTACATCTAAGAATTAATTTGTAGTAACTTTTTTACAAAAGAAATTGTGGTTACATATTTGATTATTTAGCTGTCATATATATTGCATTATTTTTCTTTTTTTGGTGGATACACAAATATGCTATTTTAAAATTTATTTGTTGACTTTTAGCAATTTCATTCTTGTGACTCTTCCTTTTTAGTAGATGAATGTTCTTCTTGTTCTTTATAGCTTCATTCAAAGGCAAATATTTTAAAGCAACATATTTTTTCTAGTTTGATTTTGCAGCAGGATAATAATAGATACTTCTGAGTACCAGAAATGACAATGGTAGATAGTTATGAAGTGACTTAAGAGTAAATTTTTCTAATGTAATGGGTTTTTCTCAAAGGCTATTTTAACAAAGAAAAGTGTATTTTTCGAGCCTTGCAATATATTCTACTCTGGAGATTCTGAAAATGTTTCTACCTTTCTAGCTCAATCATCTTTAGATTACAGGAGGGTATTTTGACATTCTTCAACTTATGCTTAATGTTTATATTCATTCACCTTCTTTTACAAAGGATTAACAACTCAGTGTAGGATCTATTTAGTTTATATTTTATACAAGTATTACAACTTCGGATAGCACATTTATGTTAATATTAATTCTTCTTATTTTTCTTAAATTTAGTGTGGTAGTTTTCTACTATCTTTTACATTCTAAGGTTTCCTTTTTCTATGTGTTTAGTCATTTATGCAGTGAACATTTATGGAAAAATCTGCCACATGCAAAGCACTGTGCCAGGCCCTCTGTATGTGTGTTTAGTCGCTCAGTCACGTCCGACTCTTCTGTGACCCCATGGACTGTGGCCCGCCAGGTTCCTCTGTCTATGGGATTTTTTGCGCAAGAATACTGGAGTGGGATGCCATTTCCTTCCTAGGGGATCCTGACCCAGGGATCAAAGTTGTATCTCCTGTGTTGCAAGCAGAGTCTTTACCCACTAAGCCATCAGGGAAGCCCTGCTGGGCACACTAGAGGATTCAAAAAGGAACTGGATGTTGCTTTTATCCACACAAAGTTTATACTAGGTATTATTTCTTTTCATCCTGACAAGATTATGAGATAGGTACCATTATTATCTCCATTCCACAGATGAGAAAATGAAAGCACAGAAAGATTAAGCAATTTTCCCAAGTTTCCTCAGCTACTAAGTGGTGGAGCTAGAATTCACATCCAGGGAAGCTGGCTTCAAAGACCACATCTTTTATAATTATACTAAAACTGCCTCAATGGCGGTGGATAATGAGTGAAGAAAGCATAAAAAAAACTGGGAGAATAAGAAATTCATTCAAAAGTACTGTTTAGGAAAGTTTAAAGGGGAGAAAGAGATTAAAGCATAGATATCAGTTCAAAGGCTTTTCAATAGTAGGGAGAAAAGGTCATAAAGACCTCAACTTAGATCATGGCCAAAGAAAGAACTGAGAGCAGCTTAGAAACTGTTTAAAGAGTGAAATTGATGTTAGCAAACTGTTGGATGTGGGAGCATGGGAAAGGATAGAGTCAATAATGACAATAAGTTTTTTTAAGTGATAGAAAAGGATGGATTTTCTTTACCAAAAAGAAGAATGCAGATGGAAATGAAGGAAGAAGAATTATGCTTTGTGGAAGCTTGATGTCCATCTCAACTGAAAATGTCACAAGTCATTTGAAAATGTAGGATGAGGACTATGGAAATCACAAGATGGGATATAATGGTTTGGGATTACTCCTCAAAGCCTTGAAAGCTCAAGCCTTGAGTTGAATGCTCTTGCCAATGGATAAAATATAAAAGGAAAAACAAAATCATCAAAGAAGCACGTGGACTTGTGCATTTAGAGGAAGGTTAAATGAGTTAAAGAGGCTCATTCGAAAGGTACTGAGAAAACTGTCAAGAAAACCAAGGGAAGAGATGAAAGATCAGCAGGAATGCTTGAAATGCAGTAAAAAGCTCGCACAGTGCTAAGGAATTGTCATTTTATTTAATGACTACATTGAGCTTTTAGCAAGTGTTTATGGAACAGTTCTAGCAGAATAATGCAGATAAAAGGTATATGGTGAAGGATAGAGGGCAGTGTGGTAGTTAAAGGAAGTAGCAACGCAGAAGGCAACCTAGACTCAAGGAGGGACCATGAGAGAATAATAAATGAAGAGTGTGTCAAGCTCATGATGTGGCTTTAATAATGGAGAGCTTGAAAAACTATAGGATGGGGAGAGGAAAAATAGAAAAGAATGGTCTGAATATGGGGATAATAATCACCTCTAATGAGCACTTGGCTTTCATAGGTGGCACAGTGATAAAGAATCTGTCTGCCAAAGCACAAGACACAAGAGATGCAAGTTCAGTCGCTGGGTTGGGAAGGTCCCCTGGATTAGGAAATGGCAACCTGCTCCAGTATTCTTGCCTGAAAAACCCCATGGTCAGAGGAGCCTGGCAGGCTACAGTTGATAGAGTCACAAAGAGTTGGACATAACTTATTGACTGAGAACACACAATGAGCACTTACTATGTCCCAGATATTACTGTGATATGCCTGGATTTTCCCTTTTCCATGACAACATTAATAGGTTCCATTAAGGATAAGAGAAAACAGAGGCACCATGAATTTTTAGGTAAGTTGGCCAGAGTCACATGGACAGTAAGGCACAGGGTTACAGTGACTCCATAGCCAGAGCTCCTGCCTGCCATGAATCCCTCTCCTTAGTACCAGTGGGAAGTCCAGGCAAGAACCAGGAGAGGTGCCCTGGAAGAAAGGCCACCAAAATGTTAACATTGAGTGCTCCTAGGTAATAGCGTATAGACACATAGGGGAGAAAGAAGGCAGCCTTTCAATACTGATGTTATTTTTATTTTACACAATGAACAGAGTTATAAACAACATCAAGAGTAAAAGTGATAACCTGAATTTAAATAATGGGATTTTTCTTTTCGTTCAAACTCTATCCCATCAACTATATGAATAAATTAATTATGAAAGTAACACAGCAAAAAATTTAAACAATAATACTAAGACATAGACTGAAAAATGCAAAATATTTTGGCACCTCCTATTTGGCTTCTAAAAAGTAATTTCTGGAAATAATTTTTATGTGTTCTATAGAAATGCATTATAAGTGATATATGTGTATACTTGTGCATATCTCCACACACTGATTTTAAAAAGTAAACCAAACTGCAAATATTTTGGACAGTGATATTTTCAACATCACTACTTACTTTTCTGAGCAGCTTCATCCTAGTTTCTGTATGACAATAATATATTTAATGAATGACTTACTACTGTACATTTACTTTTTGATAATTTTTTACATATTACCTTTGCAAACCATGACAATGAACTCTTCACAAACTTTTCTTGTTATTATAAACCATGACAGTAAAATCAATGCTATGTATTTTTGTGTGAAAATCCTAGACTAATAATTACATTTTAAATTTGTATGAAAGTGAAAATCGCTCAGTCATGTTCGACTCTTTGTGATCCCATGGACTATAGAGTCCATGGAATTCTCCAGGCCAGAATACTGAATGAAGTGGGTAGCCTTTCCCTTCTCCAGGGGATCTTCCCAACCCAGGGATTGAACCCAGGTCTCCAGCATTGCAGGCGGATTCTTTACCAGCTAAGCCACAAGGGAAGCCCAAAAATACTGGATTGGGTAACCTATCACTTCTTCAGTGAATCTCCTTACCCAGGAATCAAACTGGGGTATCCTGCATTGAAGGCACATTCTTTACTAACTGATCTATCAGGGAAATTTGTATAGAGAGTACCAAATTCCTATTCGCAGAGGTTGTTCCATTTTCACCATGAAACAGCCTGTTGAACCATCCCTTATTGAATTTGTGTTGCCAAATTTTTTTAAGTTTTGATGATCTGCTTTGCATAAACTTGCATCATTTTACTTTATGCTTATATTTGTTGTTGTTCTTCAGTCTCTCAGTCATGTCCCACTCTTTGTGACCACATGGATTGCAGCATCTCATCCTCTGTCTTCCCTTTCTCCTCGTGCCTTCAACTTTCCCAGCATCAGGGATTTTTCCAATGAGTCGACTCTTCACATCAGATGCCCAAAGTATTGGAGTTTCAACTTCAGCATCAGTCCTTCCAATGAATATTCAGGATTGATTTCCTTTAGAATTGACTGGTTTGATCTCCTTGCAGTCCAAGGGACTCTCAAGAGTCTTCTCCAATACCACAATTCAAAAGTATCAGTTCTTTAGTGCACAGTATTTTTTATGGTCCAACTCTCACATTCATACATGACTACTGGAAAAACCATAACTTTGACTAGATGGTCCTTTGTTGGCAAAGTAATGTCTGCTTTTTAATACACCCTCTAGGTTGGTCATAGCTATTCTTCCAAGGAGCAAGCACCTTTTAATTTCATGGCTGCAGTGACCATCTGATTTTGGATCCCAAGAAAATAAAATCTATCACTGTTTCCATTGTTTCCCCATCTATTTGTCATGAAGGGATGGGACCGGATGCCATGATCTTTGTTTTCTGAATGTTGAGCTTTAAGCCAACTTTTTCACTCTCCTCTTTCACTTTCATCAAAAGGCTCTTCAGTTCCTGTTTGCTTTCTGCCATAAAGGTGATGCCATCTGCCTGTTTGAGGTTATTGATATTTCTCCCAGCAATCTTGTTTCCAGCTTGTCCTTCATCCAGCCCAGCATTTCACATGATGTGCTCTGCATATAAGTTAAATAAGCAAGGTGACAATATACAGCCTTGACATATTCCTTTCTCAATATGGAACCAGTCTGTTGTTCCATGTCCGGTTCTAACTGTTGCTGCTTGACCTGCAAACAGATTTCTCAGGAGGCAGGTCAGGTGGTCTGGTATTCCCATCTCTTGAAGACTTTTCCACTTTGTTGTGATCCACATGGTCAAAGGCTTTAGTGTCGTCAATGAAGCAGAAGTAGATGTTTTTCTGGATTCCCTTGCTTTTACTATGATAGTAATTCGATCTCTGGTTCCTCTGCCTTTTCTAAATCCAGCTTGTACATCAGGAAGTTCTCGGTTCACATACTCTTGAAGCCCAGCTTGGAGAATTTTGAGCATGACCTCACCATCATGTGAGATGAGTGCAATTATGTGGTAGTTTCAACATTCATTGGCATTGCCCTTGTTTGGCATTGGAATGAATTTTTACCTTTTCCAGTCCTGTCACCACTGCTGAGTTTACCAAATTTGCTAGCACACTGAGAGTGCAGCACTTTAATCTTTTAGGATCTGAAATAGTTCAGCTAGAATTCTATCACCTCCACCAGCTTTGTTTGTAGTGATGCTTTCTAAAGCCCACTTGACTTCACACTCCAGTATGTCTGGCTCTAGGTGAGTGATCACACCATCATGTACTTATATGGAATTTAAGGAAGAAACGATACAAATGAATTTATATAATAAAAAAGAAACTGATCCATAGCTATAGAAAACAAACTTGTGGTTACCAAAGGGAAAGGATGGAAGGGATAATTTAGGAGTTTGAGATTAACAGGTATACAATACTATGTATAAAATAGATAACCAACAGGGACCTACAGTATAGCATAGAGAACTCTACTCAATTTTTTGTAAGAACCTTAAGAGCTTGTTTGGTGGCTCAGACAGTGAAGAATCTACCTGCAATGCAGGAGACCTGGATTCTATCCCCAGTTTGGGAAGATCCCCTGGAGGAAGGCCTGGTGACCCACTCCAGTATGTTTGCCTGGAGAATCCCCATGGAAAGAAGAGCCTGATGGGCTACAGTTCATGGGGTTGCAAACAGTCAAACCTAGTTGAGTGGCTGAGAAAAGCACATAAGGGAAAAGAATCTGAAAAAAAATTGTATATATAACTGAGTCATTTTGCTGTACACCTGAAACTAACACAACATTGTAAATCAGCTACACTTCAATACAAATAAATAAATCTTTAAAAATACAACTATATGAATAGTTGAACATTTTTCATTCCTTTCCAGGAGCTATTGGGCTTCTCAGGTGGCGCTAGAGGTAAAAAACCCACCTGCCAATGCAGGAGACATAAGAAACACAGGTTCAATCCCTGGGCTGGGAGAATCCCATGGAGGAGGAAATAGCAAACCACTCCAGTATTCTTGCCTGGAGAATTCTCATGGACAGGGAAGCCTGGGAAGCTACAGTCCATAGGGTTGCAAAGAGTCAGACATGACTGAAGCGACTTTGCATACAGAGGAGCTATTGAATTTTATTTTTAATTTTAGCACCAAAGATATAAGCATACTGGACAAAAAAAGAGAGAAGAATTTTTATGAGTTAAAAGAAATTTTATATAAAAGAGTGGCAGAAGAAACGACAGAAGATGTCAATGAACACAAACATATTGAGGTAGAAATAGAGGGACAATCTTCAGCAAAGAAAAGCATTTATTTTTCTGAAATGAGAGGAAGGCATGAGAAAGCTGGACAAAATAAAAATATGGTTGTGAAGTGACAAAGTACAAAAATTGAGTTAAGCTTAGAAAGGCGATTTTCTTTTTTCCTGACCCTTAACTTTCATGGCAAACATTCTCATGTGACTTTAAAACTATTTTATAGAGTCAAATTCTTCTTATCCATTTCCTTTTCATTCCCTTAAAGACTGGGCCTTATATCTGAGTTCAATCTTTGTGTATCTGAAAAATAAAGATAGCTCTTCTCTGTTAATGAATTTTTAGACACTAAAGGATATGAATGCCTATGTGAACATGTATTTGGAATGGAATGGAATGGAAATTTCTGCTTAAACATTAGCCCTTTTAATTAATTTTATTTTTTCCCAGATATAGCAAAAGCCTGTGGGGCATGTAGTCAATGGACTGTTCTGAGAATGATTGCACTGTCATGTCTGTTTTGTAATTTGATAATCTTTATTCCCACATGAGGAGTAATAATGTTTCTATCAATGTATCATATCCTTAACTCAAGAAATATGGGTACAATACAGTTTACCTCTATTTTTGTACTGCAGACTCCAGACTCACCATGCTCCATCCACTCTGCAGATCACTGGGAATTCAGCAGGGAATGATTCAGTCGACTCTATTGTGCTGTGTCCTCTGCTTAGTTGCAGTCATGTCTGACTCTTTGCGACCACAGACTGTAGCCCATGGACTGTAGCCCACCAGGCTCCTCTGTCCATGGGGATTCTCCAGGCAAGAATGCTGGAGTAGGTTGCCATGCCTTCCTCCAGGGGATCTTTCCTACCCAGGGATTGAATCGAGGTCTCCCATATTGCAGGAGGATTCTTTATATATTTATTTATTTATTTATTTGGAGGTTAATTACTTTACAATATTGTATTGGTTTTGCCATACATCAACATGAATCCGCCACAGGTATACACGTGTTCCCCATCCTAAACCCCCCTCTCTCCTCCCTCCCTGTACCATCCCTCTGGGTCATCCCAGTGCACCAGCCCCAAGCATCCAGTATCATGCATCGAACCTGGACTGGTGATTCGTTTCATGCATGATATTATACATGTTTCAATGCCATTCTCCCAAATCATCCCACCCTCTCCCTCTCCCACAGAGTCCTAAAGTCCGTTCTATACATCTGTGTCTCTTTTGCTGTCTCGCATACAGGGTTATCGTTACCATCTTTCTAAATTCCATATATATGCATTAGTATAAAGTATTGGTATTTTACTTTCTGGCTTACTTCATTCTGTATAATAGGCTCCAGTTTTATTGACCTCATTAGAATGGATTCAAATGTATTCTTTTTAATGGCCAAGTAATACTCCATTGTGTATATGTACCACAGCTTTCTTATCCATTCATCTGCTGATGCACATCTAGGTGGCTTCCATGTCCTGGCTATTATAAACAGTGCTGTGATGAACATTGGGGAACACGTGTCTCTTTCAATTCTGGTTTCCTCCATGTGTATGCCCAGCGGTGGGATTGCTGGGTCATAAGGCAGTCCTATTTCCAGTTTTTTAAGGAATCTGCACACTGTTCTCCATAGTGGCTCTACTAGTTTGCATTCCCACCAATAGTGTAAGAGGGTTCCCTTTTCTCCACACCCTCTCCAGCACTTATTGCTTGTAGACTTTTGGATCACAGTCATTCTGACTGGTGTGAAGTGGTACCTCATTGTGGTTTTGATTTGCATTTCTCTGATAATGAGTGATGTTGAGCATCTTTTCATGTGTTTGTTAGCCATCCATATGTGTTCTTTGGAGAAATGTCTATTTAGTTCTTTGGCCGATTTTTTGATTGGGTCGTTTATTTTTCTGGAATTGAGCTGCATAAGTTGCTTGTATATTTTTGAGATTAGTTGTTTGTCAGTTGCTTCATTTGCTATTATTTTCTCCCATTCAGAAGGCTGTCTTTTCACCTTGCTTATATTTTCCTTTGTTGTGCAGAAGCTTTTAAGTTTGATTAGGTCCCATTTGTTTATTTTTGCTTTTATTTCCAATATTCTGGGAAGTGGGTCATAGAGGATCCTGCTGTGATTTATGTCAGACAGTGTTTTGCCTATGTTCTCCTCTAGGAGTTTTATAGTTTCTGGTCTTACATTTAGATCTTTAATCCATTTTGAGTTTATTTTTGTGTGCGGTGTTAGAAAGTGTTCTAGTTTTAGTCTTTTACAAGTGGTTGACCAGTTTTCTCAGCACCACTTGTTAAAGAGATTGTCTTTACTCCATTGTATATTCTTGCCTCCTTTGTCAAAGATAAGGTGTCCATAGGTGTGTGGATTTATCTCTGAGCTTCCTATTTTGTTCCACTGATCTATATTTCTGTCTTTGTGCCAGTACCATACTGTCTTGATGACTGTGGCTTTGTAGTAGAGCCTGAAGTCAGGCAAGTTGATTCCTCCAGTTCCATTCTTCTTTCTCAAGATTGCTTTGGCTATTCGAGGTTTTTTGTATTTCCATACAAATCTTGAAATTATTAGTTCTAGTTCTGTGAAAAATATGGCTGGTAGCTTGATAGGGATTGCATTGAATCTGTAGATTGCTTTGGGTAGTGTAATCATTTTCACTATATTGATTCTTCTGATCCATGAACATGGTATATTTCTCCATCTATTAGTGTCCTCTTTGATTTCCTTCACCAATGTTTTATAGTTTTCTATATATAGGTCTTTAGTTTCTTTAGGTAGCTATATTCCTAAGTATTTTATTCTTTTCGTTGCAATGGTGAATGGAATTGTTTCATTAATTTGTCTTTTTATTTTCTCATTATTAGTGTATAGGAATGCAAGGGATTTCTGTGTGTTGATTTTATATCCTGCAACTTTACTATATTCATTGATTAGCTCTAGTAATTTTCTGGTGGAGTCTTTAGGGTTTTCTATGTCGAGGATCATGTCATCTGCAAACAGTGAGAGTTTTACTTCTTCTTTTCCAATTTGGATTCCTTTTATTTCTTTTTCTGCTCTGATTGCTGTGGCCAAAACTTCCAGAACTATGCTGAATAGTAGTGGTGAAAGTGGGCACCCTTGTCTTGTTCCTGACTTTAGGGGAAATGCTTTCAATTTTTCACCATTGAGGATAATGTTTGCTGTGGGTTTGTCATAGATAGCTTTTATTATGTTGAGGTATGTTCCTTCTATTCCTGCTTTCTGGAGAGTTTTTATCATAAATGGATGTTGAATTTTGTCAAAGGCCTTCTCTGCATCTGTTGAGATAACCATATGGCTTTTATTTTTCAATTTGTTAATGTGGTGAATTACATTGATTGATTTGCGGATATTGAAGAATCCTTGCATCCCTGGGATAAAGCCCACTTGGTCATGGTGTATGATCTTTTTAATGTGTTGTTGGATTCTGATTGCTAGAATTTTGTTAAGGATTTTTGCATCTATGTTCATCAGTGATATTGGCCTGTAGTTTTCTTTTTTTTGTGGCATCTTTGTCAGGTTTTGGTATTAGAGTGATGGTGGCCTCATAGAATGAGTTTGGACGTTTACCTTCCTCTGCAATTTTCTGGAAGAGTTTGAGTAGGATAGGTGTTAGCTCTTCTCTAAATTTTTGGTAGAATTCAGCTGTGAAGCCGTCTGGACCCAGGCTTTTGTTTGCTGGAAGATTTCTGATTACAGTTTCAATTTCCATGCTTGTGATGGGTCTGTTAATATTTTCTATTCCTAGTTCAGTTTTGGAAAGTTGTACTTTTCTAAGAATTTGTCCATTTCTTTTACATTGTCTATTTTATAGGCATATACTTGCTGATAGTAGTCTCTTATGATCCTTTGTATTTCTGTGTTGTCTGTTGTGATCTCTCCATTTTCATTTCTAATTTTATTGATTTGATTTTTCTCCCTTTGTTTCTTGATGTATCTGGCTAATGGTTTGTCAATTTTATTTATCCTTTCAAATAACCAGCTTTTGGCTTTGATTTTTGCTATGGTCTCTTTTGTTTCTTTTGCATTTATTTCTACCCTAATTGCCCTAATTGTTTACCATTTGAGCCCCCAGGGAAGCCCATGGACAAGTGAATGCTTACTTAATACTGTGAATTGTAAGATGAGAGAAGAACACATAGAATGGGTGATTCTCCCAGTATGGAGAAAAGGGAAAGTTTCCGATAGAATTTGTTGTTGAACTACAGCTAAAGGATAATAAACCATTTGCTTTTTAAGCACTAAAAACCCCATTCTCTTCTAATGTAAATCACAGAGTGTGATAGCCACAACAAACTTAGTCTTGTACCAGGTACAAGATCTGAAGTTCATTACTGGTCACAAGATCTTTAAATTTTCTCTGAGATTCTTCAAAATACTGAAACTGAAAAAGGGGAGATATAGAAAATCTGTCCAATGTAAATATTATATTCTTCCTATTTACATTGTGTTTCATCAGTAATTTGTGTTAATCTCATCAGCTTCATTTTTCAAAATCTAAATTCAAGTGTCATGTAATATTACTGATGAATACAAATTGTTATTGTTTTTGTTTTTATTGTATAAGCTCATTTATCTTGTCACATAGTAGGTAACATTAGAAGATATAATCTATTTTCATGTTACCTCCCCCAGCCATTCTTAAGATTTACTTTGAATCACAGACATCTCCCTGATAAAGGAATACATATTATCACTCCATGTTTGTGATAATTTGCAGAGTGTGCATTTGATCAAAGCCATTTTTAAATACCAGGCCTCAAAGTCAAGTTTGAAAGGGAAAATTTTAGTGATAATATAACCATTACAAAAATGCACAGAAAACAGTAAATCTGGTTAATGAAGATGCAATTTAAGATAATGACCTTTATTTTTAGTGATCTCAGAAATAGCTGATGGATGCATCCTTGTGGAAAATACCAGAACAAGGGAGGGGTGTCTACAGGCACCACACATTTTGTTTATGGTTTCTTTTGCTCTGCAAAAACTTAACAGTTTGATTAGGTCCCATTTGTTTATTTTTGCTTTTATTTCTATTGTCTCGAGTGATTGATCTAAGAAAACATTGCTGTGATTTACACCACACAGAATTATCAGGATCCATGTAGGGTGGTGAATTACTATTATGGCACAGTTCTTAGTCTACCCTGTGCTCTGTTGATTTGCGCACTTGTCTTTTAATCACCTCGAGGACAGTGTTTATGTCTCATGCATTATTGCAGTCTTTCTAGTGCCTATCTTAGTGGCTTGCATGAATTAGATATGGAATAAAAAGTCACTGATTTGAAATGAAGTGACTAAAATATTTACATGGGACCCACAGTGTCCCTATCTTTCTACCAAATGTTTCAATGTAACCAATATTCCTGTGGTAAAACTCTGTTGTTATATCTAGATGAAGGAATCACTAGAAATCAAAAATAAAGAGAAGAATCTTTTAGTAATTCAATAACTGAAATAACTCAGAATGAAACCTTTAGAAAAAATAGAGTTCTAAATTTTTCTGAACTGAAAAGAAGAAAAATGCTGACTTCCTAAGCACTCTCTATCTGGCAAATCCTTGTTCTTCGAAGACTTCATTAAGTTTGCAGAATGGGAATTGGGCAGAAGAGGTTTTGCCACAGAACCACAGCCTGCAAGGGTTTCTTCACCATTAACAAGGGATCTGCTGGTGCTGCTTTGCTCTAGTGTCCAAATCTCCAATGACTTGACTCCTGTTTGTGTAATTCTTTTTCCTCTGAGTCACTGAACTTTGTCCAGTTGCCATAAGTAGGAAGTTTGTACACTGATACTTCTGATCTATGGAGGAAAAAAAAGGGGGGGGTTCTCACTTTGAGATAATCCAAACATGTCATACGGCTAGCACAGATCAAAGAGTGGGTTGAGTGCCCATGTTAATGCAAACTTTGGCTCCCAGCACATTGCACTGATAATAGTTTGGAAGCAGCTGTTCTCACTTTTCAGACTGGAGAATCTCTCAACTCACAGAAAAGGGTTTCCACCTATTTTACTCAGGCCAATGACACTGGCATTCCCTTAATTTCTAAACCCTACTTATAAGAGGGAATGAAATAGCATGCACAGATTTTAAACCTTACTTTCTGATGCATCCATAACCTACATCATTAAATGGGAACAGTGAGGTTAGCCTATGCTTCCTAGAGTCAATGGATTCACATACTATTAGAATTCATAGAGCTACAAGATGATCTAGTTATCTTAGTCCAGTCTCACAAACTTCCATTTAAAGACTATAGTATTAAGAAGCTCTCAAAGATCATACAAATAATATGTCCTGAATCCCAGTACAGTATTCTTTGTAGTATAATATACTATCTCCTTATTTCAAGAATTCAGAAATAGTTTGATTAAATTACATTCTCAAAATATAATTCCATATAGTAAAAGTTATTAATAAAATAGTCCTCAATATTACAGGCAAACATAATGATAAATATATGATTTTTACTCAATGAACTTAATTTTACTATAACATTTTATCTCAGATTAAACCTGTTTCTGATATACTAATACCATATTTCATTGAAACTGATGCTATAAATGTAAAGATACACTGTTTCTTTACTTATCACTAAGGAAAATCTGCTTATTAAACTATGCCTCTCAATTTCAGAGAGGTTTTTTTTTAATAATTTATTTTTTATTGAAGGATAAATGCTTTACAGAATTTTGCTGTTTTCTGTCAGAGGTTTTAATGTTAAAAAAAGTTTATCTTAAAATCAATTTATTGTATTTTATATGTATTATATATGTTTATATAAATTCACAAACTATTCTATCTTTGAAATAGAACCATTGGTAAATGAATAGTCAATGAAAATTTTAAAAAGAGGTAGAGTTCTGAGCATATTTGTAATTTGTACATATTAATTTTATTGTTTACTATTCAGGACTGAAAGAATTTAATTCTTAAGTTCATAAAATTAGTTTTAAAGTTCTGCATTTGAATATGTGCTTAACTAGTCACTCATATCACAAAATGCACAAGGCAGAGATTTAAAAAGCAGAGATTTAGAACCATCTCATAATAGAAAAAACAAAATAAAAGCCATCCTTGTCAACATTTTGGTCAAAGCATTTATAGAATAATAACATAGAAGAAAAAGCACAAATTAGAACCTATGGGCTATATAGCCAACGCTGTCCTTAGAGGAAATTCATGATCTTAAAACTGTAAGAGAGAGGGGAACTGTAAAGATGGCGGAGGAATAGGATGGGAAGACCACTTTCTCCCTCACAAATTCCTCAAAAGAACATTTCAACGCTGAGCAAACTCCACAAAACAACTTCTGTAGGCTGGGAGAGGACATCAGGCAACCAGAAAAGCAGACCATTGTCTTCAAAAACAGGTAGGAAAAAATATAAAAGACGAAAAAGGAGACAAAGGAGGTGGGGAGGGAGCTCCATCCCAGGAAGGGAAGCCCGTCCCGGGAAGGGAATTTTAAGAAGAGAGGTTTCCAAACACCAGGAAACACTCTCCCTGCCGAGTCTGTAGCGAGCCTTGGAAACACAGAGGGCAACATAACAGGAAGGGAAAAATAAATAAATAATTAAAACCAACAGATTACAAGCCCAACAGTAACTCCCGCAGTAGAAAAGCAGCACAGCCACCTGCATCTGCCACAAGCAAGTGGGGGCAGGGCAGGCAAGCGCAGGAGGCGTGGGCTGCAGTGCTTTCTAAGAATCAGGCAGGAACGCCCCACACGCAACTAGAATGATCTAACTTGGGCTAGCAAACCAGACTGAGGGATAGCTACCACGCAAAAAGCTCGAACATAAGACACCGCCAGGACCGAGCACAGAACAAAGGACTGAACGGAATAAGCCGGCTGCAAACCATCCCCCACTGGGGACAGGCAGCGAGAGCCATAAGGACTGGAAAGGGGCAATTGCAGACCCGGAGAGACTTTACTTACCTAACTGCAAGCAGGCTCCTTTGCTAAGTATTCTGGGGGTGCTGGACAGTCACCATCTGCCTCACGGGGGGCGCCAGCGGTGCACCCAGAAAGCTGAGCAGCAGCAGCAGAAAAGGCGACAAGTCGTGGCGATCGCGCTCGCCAAACTCCTGAGCTACTAGGATGTGGGAAGGGCACAAAGCACAGTCCCAGCCAAATCTGTGCCTCTGAGGGCTGCCTGAGCGCCGAACCTGAGCGGCTTGGACCGGGGAAGTGCACGCAGCCTAGGGCCCGCCCCAGACAGTTCCCAGCTGAACATCGTAGAGCCGGAGCAGTTTGTGTGCCGTGAGAAGGGACAGGTCAAGCGGGGCTGAGACACTGTGTGCACACGACAGTGCTATTTGTTTGCAGCATCCCCCCTCCCCACAGCGCGACTGAACTAGTGAGCCTAAAAAACCAGCAAACAGAAGAAGTTAAACAGAGGGAACCACCTTGGAAGTGATCCCACACGGCCCACAACATCAGAGAAGGGCCAGAATATTTTTACTATTTTTAAAATCATTCCTTTTTTTTTTCTAACTTTTTTTTAATTGTTAAGTCTTCTATTTCTCCTCTAATTTTTATTTCTATAACCTACTATTACTATTTTTAAAAAAAAGACTTTTTTTGAATGGTTGATGGTGTTTTTTTTTTAATAATTCTTTTTTCTTTCTTTTTTTCTCTCTCTTTTTTTTCTTCTTTCTTCCTTTTTCCTTCTGCTTCTTTTCTTCAATATTGTATTTCTGAAAATCCAACCTCTACTCTAGATTTTTAATCTTTGCTCTTAGGTTTTTGTTGTCAATTTTGTACATTTAAAAACCCAAACTTCACTACCCAAGTTTACCTGAGAGCGAGATTACTGGCTTGACCACTGTCTCCTCCTTTGGACTCTCCTTTTTCTCCACCAGGTGGCCTCTGTCTCTTTTCTCCCCCATCTCTTCTCTATCCAACTCTGTGAATCTCTGTGTGTTCCAGATGGTGGAGAACACCTAAGGAACTGGTTACTGGCAGGATTTGTCTCTCTCCTCATTCCTCTCTCTTATCCTCCTGGCCACCTCTGTCTACTTCCTCCCTCTCCTCTTCCCCGTATAACTCTGTAAATACCTCTGAGCGGTCTAGACTATAGAGCGCACATAAGGAAGTGACTACTGGCTAGCTTGCTCTCTCCTCTTTTGATCTCACCGCATCTCATTCCAGTTACCTCTAACTACCCCCTCCATCTTCTCTTCTCCTTGTAACTCAGTGAACCTCTCTGAGTGTCCCTCAATGTGGAGAAACTTTTCATCTTTAACCTAGATGTTTTATCATCGGTGATGTATTGATGGAGAAGTCTAGAGGCTACTGTAAAAATAAAACTGAAAACCAGAAGCAGGAGGCTTAAATCCAAAGCTTGAAAACATTAGAGAACTCTTGAATTCAGGGAACATTAAGCAATAGGAGCTCATCAAATGCCTTCATACCTACACCAAAACTAAGCTCCACCCAAGGGCCAACAAGTTCCAAAACAAGACATACCACGCAAATTCTCCAGCAACACAGGAACACTCCCCTGAGCTTCAATATACAGGCAGCTCAAAATTATCCCAAAACCTTTGATGTCTCATAACCCATTACTGGTCACTCCATTGCACTCCAGAGAGAAGAAACCCAGCTCCACCCACCAGAACTCCAACACAAGCCTCCCTAACCAGGAAACCTTGACAAGCCACTGATAGAACCCCACCCACAGTGAGGAAGCTCCATAATAAAGAGAACCCCACAAATTACCAGAATATAAAAAGGCCACCCCAAACGCAGCAATATAACCAAGATGAAGAGACAGAGGAATACTCAGCAGGTAAAGGAACAGGAGAGTTGCCCACCAAACCAAACAAAAGAAGAAGAAGTAGGGAATCTACCTGAGAAGGAATTCCAAATATTGATAGTGAAAATGATCCAAAATCTTGAAATCAAAATGGAATCACAGATAAAGAGCCTAGAGACAAGGATTGAGAAGATGTAAGAAAGGTTTAACAAGGACCTAGGAGAAATAAAAAAGAGTCAAAATGTAAATGAATAACGCAATAAATGAGATCAGAAACACTCTGGAGGCAACAAGTAGTAGAATAACGGAGGCGGAAGATAGGATTAGTGAAATAGAAGATAGAATGGTAGAAATAAATGAATCAGAGAGGAAACAAGAAAAACGAATTAAAAGAAATGAGGACAATCACAGAGACCTCCAGGACAATATGAAACACTCCAACATTCGAATTATAGGAGTCCCAGAAGAAGACAGGAAGAAAGATCATGAGAAAATCCTTGAGGAGATAATAGTTGAAAACTTCCCTAAAATGGGGAAGGAAATAATCACCCAAGTCCAAGAAACACAGAGAGTTCCAAATAGGATAAACCCAAGGCGAAACACCCCAAGACACATATTAATCAAATTAACAAAGATCAAACACAAAGAACAAATATTAAAAGCAGCAAGGGAAAAACAACAAATAACACACAAGGGGATTCCCATAAGGATAACAGCTGATCTTTCAATAGAAACTCTTCAGGCCAGGAGGGAATGGCAAGACATACTTAAAGTGATGAAAGACAATAACCTACAGCCCAGATTACTGTACCCAGCAAGGATCTCATTCAAATATGAAGGAGAAATCAAAAGCTTTACAGACCAGCAAAAGCTGAGAGAATTCAGCACCACCAAACCAGCTCTCCAACAAATTCTAAAGGATATTCTCTAGACAGGAAACACAAAAAGGGTGTATAAACCCGAACCCAAAACAATAAAGAAAATGGTAACGGGATCATACTTATCAATAATTACCTTAAATGTAAATGGGTTGAACGCCCCAACCAAAAGGCAAAGACTGGCTGAATGGATACAAAAACAAGACCCCTCTATATGCTGCTTACAAGAGACCCACCTCAAAACAAGGGACACATACAGACTGAAAGTGAAGGGCTGGAAAAAGATATACCACGCAAATAGAGACCAAAAGAAAGCAGGAGTGGCAATACTCATATCTGATAAAATAGACTTTAAAACAAAGGCTGTGAAAAGAGACAAAGAAGGCCACTACATAATGATCAAAGGATCAATCCAAGAAGAATATATAACAATTATAAATATATATGCACCCAATATAGGAGCACCGCAATATGTAAAACAAATGCTAACAAGTATGAAAGGGGAAATCAACAATAACACAATAATAGTGGGAGACTTTAATACCCCACTCACACACATGGACAGATCAACTAAACAGAAAATTAACAAAGAAACGCAAACTTTAAATGATACATTAGATCAGTTAGACCTAATTGATATCTACAGGACATTTCACCCCAAAACAATGAATTTCACCTTTTTTTCAAGTGCTCATGGAAATTTCTCCAGGATAGATCACATCCTGGGCCATAAATCTAAACTTGATAAATTCAAAAAAAATCGAAATCATTCCAAGCATCTTTTCTGACCATAATGCATTAAGATTAGATCTCAATTACAGGAGAAAAACTATTAAAAATTCCAACATATGGAGGTTGAACAACACACTTCTGAATAACCAACAAATCACAGAAGAAATCAAAAAAGAAATCAAAATATGCATAGAAACTAATGAAAATGAAAACACAACAACCCAAAACCTGTGGGACACTATAAAAGCAGTGCTAAGAGGAAAGTTCATAGCAATACAGGCATACCTCAAGAAACAAGAAAAAAGCCAAATAAATAACCTAACTCTACAACTAAAGCAACTACAAAAGGAAGAATTGGAGAACCCCAGAGTTAGTAGAAGGAAAGAAATCTTAAAAATTAGGGCAGAAATAAATGCAAAAGAAACAAAAGAGACCATAGCAAAAATCAACAAAGCCAAAAGCTGGTTCTTTGAAAGGATAAATAAAATTGACAAACCATTAGCCACACTCATCAAGAAGCAAAGAGAGAAAAATCAAATCAATAAAATTAGAAATGAAAATGGAGAGATCACAACAGACAACACAGAAATACAAAGGATCATAAGAGACTACTATCAGCAGTTGTATGCCAATAAAATGGACAACGTGGAAGAAATGGACAAATTCTTAGAAAAGTACAATTTTCCAAAACTGAACCAGGAAGAAATAGAAAATCTTAACAGACCCATCACAAGCACAGAAATTGAAACGGTAATCAGAAATCTTCCAGCAAACAAAAGCCCAGGTCCAGACGGCTTCACAGCTGAATTCTACCAAAAATTTCGAGAAGAGCTAACACCTATCCTCCTCAAACTCTTCCAGAAAATTGCAGAGGAAGGTAAACTTCCCAACTCATTCTATGAGGCCACCATCACCCTAATACCAAAACCTGACAAAGATGTCACAAAAAAAGAAAACTACAGGCCAATATCACTGATGAATATAGATGCAAAAATCCTCAACAAAATTCTAGCAATCAGAATCCAACAACACATTAAAAAGATCATACACCATGACCAAGTGGGCTTTATCCCAGGGATGCAAGGATTCTTCAATATCCACAAATCAAAAAATGGGCCAAAGAACTAAATAGACATTTCTCCAAAGAAGACATACGGATGGCTAACACATGAAAAGATGCTCAACATCACTCATTATCAGAGAAATGCAAATCAAAACCACAATGAGGTACCACTTCACACCAGTCAGAATGGCTGCGATCCAAAAATCTGCAAGCAATAAATGCTGGAGAGGGTGTGGAGAAAAAGGAACCCTCCTACACTGTTGGTGGGAATGCAAACTAGTAGAGCCACTATGGAGAACAGTGTGGAGATTCCTTAAAAAACTGGAAATAGAACTGCCTTATGACCCAGCAATCCCACCGCTGGGCATACACACCGAGGAAACCAGAATAGAAAGAGACACATGTACCCCAATGTTCATCGCAGCACTGTTTATAATCGCCAGGACATGGAAACAACCTAGATGTGCATCAGCAGATGAATGGATAAGAAAGCTGTGGTACATATACACAATGGAGTATTACTCAGCCGTTAGAAAGAATTCATTGGAATCAGTTCTGATGAGATGGATGAAACTGGAGCTGATTATACAGAGTGAAGTAAGCCAGAAAGAAAAACACCAATACAGTATACTAACACATATATATGGAATTTAGAAAGATGGCAATGACGACCCTGTATGCAAGACAGCAAAAAAGACACAGATGTGTATAATGGACTTTTGGACTCAGAGGGAGAGGGAGAGGGTGGGATGATTTGGGAGAATGGCATTCTAACATGTATACTATCATGTAAGAATTGAACTGCCAGTCTATGTCTGACGCAGGATACAGCATGTTTGGGGCTGGTGCATGGGGATGACCCAGAGAGATGTTATGGGGAGGGAGGTGGGAGGGGGGTTCATGTTTGGGAACACATGTAAGAATTAAAGATTTTAAAATTAAAAAAAATAATAAAATAAAATAAAAAGAAAAAATCTGCAAATCAATCAATGTAATTCACCACATTAACAAATTGAAAAATAAAAACCATATGATTATCTCAATAGATGCAGAGAAGGCCTTTGACAAAATTCAACATCCATTTATGATAAAAACTCTCCAGAAAGCAGGAATAGAAGGAACATACCTCAACATAATAAAAGCTATCTATGACAAACCCACAGCAAACATTATCCTCAATGGTGAAAAATTGAAAGCATTTCCCCTAAAGTCAGGAACAAGACAAGGGTGCCCACTTTCACCGCTACTATTCAACATAGTTCTGGATTGGCCACAGCAATCAGAACAGAAAAAGAAATAAAAGGAATCCAAATTGGAAAAGAAGAAGTAAAACTCTCACTGTTTGCAGATGACATGATCCTCTACATAGAAAACCCTAAAGACTCCACCAGAAAATTACTAGAGCTAATCAATGAATATAGTAAAGTTGCAGGATATAAAATCAACACGCAGAAATCCCTTGCATTCCTATACACTAATAATGAGAAAGTAGAAAAAGAAATTAAGGAAACAATTCCATTCACCATTGCAATGAAAAGAATAAAATACTTAGGAATATAGCTACCTAAAGAAACTAAAGACCTATATACAGAAAACTATAAAACACTGATGAAAGAAATCAAAGAGGACACTAATAGATGGAGAAATAGACCATGTTCACGGATCGGAAGAATCAATATAGTGAAAATGAGTATACTACCCAAAGCAATCTACAGATTCAATGCAATCCCTATCAAGCTACCAGCCATATTTTTCACAGAACTAGAACTAATAATTTCAAGATTTGTATGGAAATACAAAAAACCTCGAACAGCCAAAGCAATCTTGAGAAAGAAGTATGGAACTGGAGGAATCAACTTGCCTGACTTCAGGCTCTACTACAAAGCCACAGTCATCAAGACAGTATGGTACTGGCACAAAGACAGACATATAGATCAGTGGAACAAAATAGGAAGCTCAGAGATAAATCCACACACATATGGACACCTTATCTTTGACAAAGGAGGCAAGAATATACAATGGAGTAAAGACAATCTCTTTAACAAGTGGTGCTGGGAAAACTGGTCAACCACTTGTAAAAGACTAAAACTAGAACACTTTCTAACACCACACACAAAAATAAACTCAAAATGGATTAAAGATCTAAATGTAAGACCAGAAACTATACAACTCCTAGAGGAGAACATAGGCAAAACACTGTCCGACATAAATCACAGCAGGATCCTCTATGACCCACCTCCCAGAATTCTGGAAATAAAAGCAAAAATAAACAAATGGGATCTAATTAAAATTAAAAGCTTCTGCACAACAAAGGAAAATATAAGCAAGATGAAAAGACAGCCTTCTGAATGGGAGAAAATAATAGCAAATGAAGCAACTGACAAACAACTAATCTCAAAAATATACAAGCAACTCATGCAGCTCAATTCCAGAAAAATAAACGACCCAATCAAAAAATGGGCCAAAGAACTAAATAGACATTTCTCCAAAGAAGACATATGGATGGCTAACAAACACATGAAAAGATGCTCAACATCACTCATTATTAGAGAAATGCAAATCAAAACCACAATGAGGTACCACTTCACACCAGTCAGAATGGCTGCGATCCAAAAATCTGCAAGCAATAAATGCTGGAGAGGGTGTAGAGAAAAGGGAACCCTCCTACACTGTTGGTGGGAATGCAAACTAGTAGAGCCACTATGGAGAACAGTGTGGAGATTCCTTAAAAAACTGGAAATAGAACTGCCTTATGACCCAGCAATCCCACCGCTGGGCATACACACCGAGGAAACCAGAATTGAAAGAGACACATGTACCCCAATGTTCATCGCAGCACTGTTAATAATCGCCAGGACATGGAAACAACCTAGATGTCAGCAGATGAATGGATAAGAAAGCTGTGGTACATATACACAATGGAGTTACTCAGCCGTTAAAAAGAATTCATTGGAATCAGTTCTGATGAGATGGATGAAACTGGAGCCGATTATCCAGAGTGAAGTAAGCCAGAAAGAAAAACACCAATACAGTATACTAACACATATATATGGAATTTAGAAAGATGGCAATGACGACCCTGTATGCAAGACAGCAAAAAAGACACAGATGTGTATAATGGACTTTTGGACTCAGAGGGAGAGGGAGAGGGTGGATGATTTGGGAGAATGGCATTATAACATGTATACTATCATGTAAGAATCGAATCGACAGTCTATGTCTGACGCAGGATACAGCATGCTTGGGGCTGGTGCATGGGGATGACCCAGAGAGATGTTATGGGGAGGGAGGTGGGAGGGGGGTTCATGTTTGGGAACGCATGTAAGAATTAAAGATTTTTAAATTAAAAAAAATAAAAACAAAGCATTCATAGTAAATAAATAAATAAAACTGTAAGAGAAAAAAATGAAAATAACAATTAAGTATTCAATAAATAGCAAGAATAGCAAAAGAAAAAAACTACTGAGAGAATTAACAGAAATAAAATGAAGATCAATTAATATGTAAAAAAGGAACCCAAGAGCCAGTTGTTGGCATGAAAATAGAATGTAATAGATAAACTAATAGCTACCATATACAAGAAACATATGAGGAAACCATAAAGCTAAAAGTGTTGACTGGGAAGATAGCAAGTTAAAAACTAGATGTATAAAAATCAAACTAAAATTGAAAGCAAACAAACTAATTGACAGAAATAAAATAAGAATATACTGAAAATATAAATTTTATTCTATGCAAGAGGAATGATTTTCTATGAAAATATAAATGAAAAAGTAACAACAAATTAAATAAATTAATTAATACAGAAGAAAACCACAGTCATGCTCACATCGCCAAAAACATGTGCCTCGATTTCACATATCAATTCTTTCAAACTTACAAACAACATGTCAGTGACCTGAACAGTTTTAGATCACACATAGAAAGGGAAAATTTCAAGTCTTCCAAAGTCTTCAAGTCTGCTAAAACCTGAGTACAGCAAAGAAAAACTACAGAACATTGGTAAATTCTATACATGGATACTGTTGCTAAAATCTTAAATATAATATTGGATGTATAAAAATAGTGAAAGATAATAAAGGTGTGCCCATCCCAGGAGCACAAAGGCAGTTTGACCATAGAAATTCTGTTAATAAGTCAAAGGCGAAAAAGAAAATGATCATCCTAGCAATAGATGATATTTGCTTGTTGCTCTTCCATATCTAGTTAGGTTCAGGGGTTGGAGAATCCGGGAAGAGAATAGGAGGAAATAGAGGAGAGTAGGGTAGTCGTTGAACTTTCTCAAACATTGCAACTTCTCCCAAAGCATCCCTCTCTACCTTATAGTTCCTTTGTTATTGTTATTCATTTGCTGTCATATCCGACTCTTTGGGACCCCATGGAGTGCTGCATGCCAGGCTTCCCTGTCCTTCACTATCCCTGAGTCAAACTCACATCCATTGAGTCAGTGATGCCATCCAACCATCTCATTCTATGTCATCCCCTTCTCTTCTTGCCTTCAATCTTTCCCAACATTAAGGTCTTTTCCAATGAGTCAGTTCTTTGCATCAGGGAGCCAAAGTATTGACGTTTCAGCTTCAGCACCGATCCTTCCAATGAATAGTCAGGATTGATTTCCTTTAGGATTGACTGGTTTGATCTCCTTGTAGTCCAAGGGACTCTCAAGAGTCTTCTCCAACACCACCATTCAAAAGCATGAATTCTTCGGTGCTCAAACGTCTTTATAGTCCAACGCTCTCATCTGTATGTGACATCTGGAAAACCACAGCTTTGGCTATATGAACCTTTGTCAGCAAAGTGATGCCTCTGCTTTTTAATATACTGTCTACCTTGTAGCTCAGTCAGTAAAGAATCTGCCTGCAGTGCGGGAGACCCGGGTTCAATCCCTGGGTTGGGAAGATCCCCTGGAGAAGGAAATGGGAACCCAGTCTGATATCTTTGCCTGGAAATTCTCATAGACAGAGGAGTCTGGTGGTCTGTAGTCCACAGGGTCACAAAGAGTCAGGCACGACTGAGCAACTAACACTTACTTCACTTACTTAGGTTTGTCATAGCTTTTCTTCCAAGGAGCAAGCATCTTAATTTCATGACTGCAGTCACCATTCACAGTGATTTTGAAGCCCCCCAAAATGAAATATGACACTCTTTCTACTTTATCCACATCTATTTGCCATGAAGTGATGAGACCGGATGCCATGATCTTAGTTTTTTGAATGTTGAGCTTTAAGCCAGCTTTTTCATGCCCCTCTTTCACCTTCATAAAGAGGCCCTTCAGTCCTTGTTTACTTTATGACATTAGAGTGGTATCATCATTACCAATAATTGATGTCTGTATATAAATTATTGATAATATCATTACCAATAATTGATGCTATATGTAAAAAAGACAAACCTAGATCCACATATAAAGATTAATGCAAAATGAATTGTAAGCCTAAATTTAAAAACTAAAACTTATACAATAAAACAGGAAAAATAATCTTTGTGACCTTGAGTTAAGCAAATATTTCTTACCTAGAACTGATCCATAAACAAATGGACACACTGGACTTCATCAAAATTAAGAAAAACAGACTGAGCTTATTTGATAAAGATTTATATCTATATACATAGCGAGCTCACAAAACTCAATAAGAAAATATCCTAATAAAAATATGCCAAAAATTTGGGTTGACATTTTATCAAAGTTAAGCAGAATACAAACAAGCACATGCAAACTGTTCAATGTCATTGGTCATTAGGGAAATGCACACTGCAACCACAATGAGACACTTCTACACACCTATTCTAATGGCAATTTTTTTTTAAACAAATGGCACCAAGAAAGGGTGAGGGTGTAGACAACTGGAACTGTCATCCTTTGCTGGTATGACAGCTAGGACAACCTCACCAGATAATTTTCTGGCAGTAACCTGCCAAAATTAAACATCCACTGATCACGCCAACTATTTGTCTCATTCTTAGGAGTGTAATCATGATAAATGAAAGCATATGTCCATGTAAAAATGTTTACACCAATTATCTGTGTAACTTTGTTATAGCTAGTAAGTTGAAAAACTCAAATGCCCATCAGTAGGTGAAAGGATAAACTAATTGTTCTATATCCACACAATGGAATACTGTTCAACAATAAAAGAAAGAGTAAGTTCTTGATACACACTACCACATGAATGGATTGCAATATAATTGAGAGAAAGAAGCCAGCCAAAAAGTATATACTGATAATTATGTTTCTACAAAATTCTAGAAAATACAAACCTATCTAAAGTGATAGAAATTGGGTTAGCGATTGTCTGGGGTGGTGTGGGTGGAACTGGGCATGGGGAGTAATCAAAAGAGACAACGAGAAACTGTTCAGTGATGAATAGGTCCACCATATTGATTAGGGTGATGATTTTAAAAGTATATACATATCTCAACTTACTGAGTTGAGCACTTTAAATATGTACAGTTTATATATGCCCATCATTCATTAATAAATATTAAAATGATTTCATATGAGTCAACTATCTAAATGAAAAATCATAAAATCACTAAATGCAATTATGCAGAAATTTATGTATATTTTTGGACTGTGAAAACAAACCCAGAATTCATAAAGCAAAAAAAAATAAACTTAATCACATAGATGATTTTAATTTCCTTTATAGCAAAACATCAAACGAAATAAAAAAATAAGTTGCAAATAAAAATAACATTTCCAATACATATGGCAAAGACAAAATCTATTAATACCATCTGACTCATTTTGAATCAATGAGAAAAAGAAAAACAGTCCAAAGAAATGAGGCCAATCACAGGGAAATAGCAAGATTCATTGACATTACATTATACATATCATTTACTCCACTCAGCTGCTCTGTGCATCAACACTATCATCCCCATTTACAGATGGGATATAGGCTTGGAGAAGTATCCACTCAAGACCACACTGTATATAAGGAACAGCGTGGGATTTGAACTAGATCTCTAGTTCAAAAGGCTTGACTTTCCCTCCTGCCCCCAGAGCTTTCTGCCTTGTGGAGCCATTTTGCATCATCCCTCATCTTTGATCACTCAGTGCTTCTGACAATGAAGTAAACTTTTATTGGCAAAGGGTAGGACAGAAACTGGGAGGAAGAGGCCCCAGATAAGGGAGAGAATGGTAGGGGTGGCCCAGTCACTTGAGAAGAGCTGGTTGTCCAGGGCCACAAGAGAGTGCCACCCCAGTACTCTGTGTCTTTGCAAAGTGATGGGAATAGGGTGGCCATATGTCTGCTTCATCTGGACAGTTCCAGTCCACACCTGTGGTCCTGGGGTAACTATTAACAGCTGACTTTTTCACTCTCAAAGTGTCTCTGTTTGGATGATAAATTATACGGTCATTTCGAGGCTGGGAGCAGTGCAAAAGAGTGTGAGGGGTGGACAGAGTCCAAAACTGGAAATGTTGGGGGAGAGAAGAGCTTTCTGCTTATGAGCTTTGTGTCTGTGGATTTTGAGAGAACTGAGTGGGATACTCAGGCAGGACTGGGAGCATGAAGGGAGAGACGGGTTGTCACCAGAAGGCCATGTGGGTCCCCTCAGAGCTGGGAGATTGCACTGCTTCTCTGAAGGGACAACCAGCATGGAGTCCAAGGACAAATGGGAATCAATAGCCTGGGTTCAAGTCACAGCCTCTGCGACCTTGGGCTACTTCCTAACTGCATAGAGGCTGAGTTTCCTCCTGTGGGAGTGTGGCTAATGAGGGTACCTTCTTCACTGGGTTGTTACAAAGACCAGAATGAGTCAATATTTGTAAAGGGCTCAAAGCAGTGCCTGGCACAGTGTTGGTATTCTCTGAGCATTTGCCAAATAAAATAAAATGTAGTCACTGTTTTGGTTGTAGGTGGGAGCAAATCACACATACAGAGTAAGACATCCAGGAATTGGAATGACCAGCAGGTGCGAGGGTGACTGCAGTGGAAAGGCCGCTTCCTCCTCTGGGGTCCCTTCACCATGCTCATGATTTGGAGAGACGAAAGCTATGAAGGGTGTGTCAAGTTCGTGGGAAGAGAATACACTATTATATATAAAATATATAACTAATAAGAGTCTACTGTATAGCACAGGGAACTCTACTTAATGCTCTGTGCATGCATGGCAAGTTGCTTCAGTAGTGTCTGACTCTTTGTGACCCCATGGACTGTCTCCCGCCAGGCTCCTCTGTCCATGGGGATTCTCCAGGCAAGAATACTGGAGTGGATTGCTGTGCCCCCTCCAAGGCTCTATGGTGACCTAGATGGGAAGGGAACCTAAAAAACAAGTGGATATATGTATAATTGATTCACTTTGCTGTACAGCAGAAACTAACAACTAGTAAATCAATTATACACCAGTAAAAAAATAATTTAAAAAACATAAGGAAAAATGTACATTCTTTCTTATATTTAAAGGAATGCACTCTAAACAAGATAGGGTTTATCTCATCCTTTTGACAAAATAGTGAAGCTTTCTAATATCCAGTGTTGGCAAGAGGGTACTGTAGTGATGAAGGAACGTGAATATATACACATAATGCATATTTGGCACCACCAGTTTATACTGGAAGTGTATATGACTTTGATCCAGAATTTCTATTTCAGGAACTTATTCAAAAGAAAAACCAGAGCAAGAGAAAGATATAACTACAAGGATATTATAGCATTGCTAGCAACAATATTAAAATGTTTAAAGCTACATATTCATTCACATGTGCTTAGTTTCTTAGTTGTGTCCAACTCTTTATGACTCCACGGACTGTAGCCCACCAGGGTCCTCGGTCCATGGAATTCTCTAGACAAGAATACTGGAATGGGTAGCCATTCCCTTCTCCAGGGCATTTTTCTGACGCAAGGATCAAACCCTCATCTCCCGCAGCTCCTGCATTGGCAGGTGGGTTCTTTACCACTGAACCACCTAGTAAGCCATATATATTCATTTATATTATTGCAAAAATTATGCCATAGCTGTGTGATGGAAAACCAAGTAGCTGAAAGAAAGTTACATCATTTCTGGTGCCAACCTGCGAAAGTTTCAAATGAATATTGTTGAACAAAACAAAAGCCAAATTGCAGAACAATATGAGTCCCTGTTTGGGCTACCCAGGTGGCACAGTAGTAAAGAATACACCTGCAATGCAAGAGATGTGGGTTCGATCCCTGGGTTGGGAAGATCCCCTGGAGAAGGAAATGGTAACCCACTCCAGTATTCTTGCCTGGGATAGAAAGAGGAGCCTGGTGGACTATAGTCCATGAGCTGGCAAAGAGCTGGACATGACCAAGCACACATCAGCATGCACATAGTGCATTTTTACATGTACTGTGCACAATATTTAATATAAAATAAAGTATTTTATATAAATATAGACATTATTAATAATTATTACCGCTAAGACATTTAAGCTTAGTACTTAAATGCTAACAAGAATCATATGTATGTATATATGTGTATCTTTTTTACTGTTAAATATTTATATATTTTATACTTTACTGTTTTTTACATTTTACTAGTAAATATTTTTAACCATATACAGGCATTCTTTTTAATTAAAACATTGGTTAAATAAATTAGTAGAATAGGGCTGTGAAGCCATTCGTTTTTTTGTGGGCCTTCTGTGCACTTATTGTGCGAATCACAGCTCTCAGTCTGGGGCTTTAATATGTGCTTTTGTATTGGAGTTATGCAGCTAACATTATCTTGGTCTTGCACCTAGAGGTACTCACTAATTGATTGTATATTGCATGTGTAAAGAAAATAAAGAGATGAAGCCAAAATAGCCTGTTAAAACATTCCTACCCTTTTCTTTAGGGTTCTAATTCCTGCACTAATATTAGAGGACCAAGGAAATGTAGTTGTTTTTCTTTTTCTCTCTCCCTTTTCAATGAGTCATTTTCAAAACGAAGTGAAACATTATCCCTAATTATAACAGCAATCTGCTCCTCTGAGGTTTTTAAGCCCCGTTTGAACGTTAAATTGGATTCTTCCAATGACTGTATTCCTTTATCCAGCCCTCTGATTTTTATTTCAAGGCCATCAAATCACTAGGTAATTGAGTCCATTTTTAAATCCATCATCTCCCGTCACTCTTTTTCAATGCTTGCCTCTGAGACTTATAACATCTGTGGAAGTCTTTCCATTACTTTATATATTCAGTTTTGAACTATTTGTCCACTGAAACAAACCTCACCCACCGTGTTTAAATTTTCCTTTTACATCTTGAAGCTCAGCCTTAACTCCTACCTTACCCTTTAACAATTGAATAGATATACATAAGTGATACAGGTATAGGTATTGATATAGATATAGGTATACTTACATGTGGATGTTGGTCTAAAGAGTGATTTGCCTTATGGACTCCCTATACTAATGCATCCAATTCCTTGAAAAGTAGTAAACGGCCACACCAAATATGCATTTCTTTATGGCAGTGGGGACCCCGTAGGCAGTGTACCCTTGTTGCTGATGGGAAAAACCATGAGGCTCAGAGATAAGGCTACTCGGATTACTCCACTATCACAAAAGCCCCCAAATAAAACATCTTGATGGTGAGAATGTGTTTCAGTCAATGCTTATTCATTTTGCTTCACATTTATCCCATTACAATATTTTCTCCTTCACTTCAGTAACTACAGCCATGTCTGATTCTTTGTGACCTCATGGACTGCCAGGCTCCTCTGTCCACAGGATTCTCCAGGCAAGAATACTGGAGTGGGTTGCCATGCCCTTCTCCAGGGGATTTTCCCAACGTAGGGATCTAACCTGTCTCTTATGTCTCCTGCATTGGCAGGCAGATTCTTAACCACTAGCACCACCTGGGAAGCCTGTAATCAACTTGAGTTCTTATGACATGGTTGGTCCTCATTCCTTGAGAGTTTGGATCGCTGCTCTCAGTTTAGAAGTAGAGTTTCATAGATGTGCACTCCAGAGGCTGTGAACTTTTACATTATCTCAGCGATATACACAGACAAGATTTAGCAATTACCAGTAATAAGTTTTACCTCCTATTGATCTATACATTTTACATTAATATAGTGTTATTTAGTGCTCAAAATCATTTATGCTCATATGTTCATTACATAATTTCATTTATACCTGCTTGATCATCACAACAATTCTGATATTAAGGTAAAGTGAAGTCGCTCAGTCATGTCCAACTCTTTGCAACCCCATGGACTGTAGCCCGCCAGGCTTCTCCATCCATGGAATTTTCCAGGCATGAATACTGGAGTGGGTTGCCATATCCTTCTCCAGAAGATCTTCCCTACCCAGGGATTGAACCCCAGTCTCCCGCATTGCAGGGAGACGCTTTACCATTTGAGCCACAAGGTAAGTCAGGTCTAACTGTTCCCTTTTTGGAGCAATAGAAGTCATCAACTAGCCAAGTGACTAGTTAAAGGTCTTGTGGCTTTAAAGGGCACAACACATACTAAAATTCAGATGATCTGACTTTACATAA
Source organism: Ovis canadensis (assembly GCF_042477335.2). Taxonomy (NCBI): domain Eukaryota; kingdom Metazoa; phylum Chordata; class Mammalia; order Artiodactyla; family Bovidae; genus Ovis; species Ovis canadensis. The sequence goes on from NC_091260.1 coordinate 41,072,335, forward strand.
TACATGAGTTCATTCATATTAATAATCCAAATGATTAAAAAATTTCCTACAAATGTAAGATATACTTTTATAGAATGTAGACTTTTAGAGAGTTAGAAGTATTGTTTGCTCTGAACATGCTTTTGTAATATCAGCTAGCTCATACGTGATCATAAACAGGAAATGGGAAATGATGTCAGTGTGATGTAGACATTGTTAGTTCATACAGAGTATTGCATTTATCTCTGTAAATCAGGTACTTTAAGCTTTATTTACATTTCCATGTAAGCTACATTCCTCCTTTTAAGGTAAAATAAATCTTATATTTACTCTAATCCTTTTTTAATAGGAAATTTAACATGTCTGTTTAACCATGCTAGTATTTTTATTAGAACTGTTACTGGTGTATTAAGCAAAAGCCTCTTGATGAAAGTGAAAGAGGAGAGTGAAAAAGTTGGCTTAAAGCTCAACATTCAGGAAACGAAGATCATGGCATCTGGTCCCATCACTTCATGGGAAATAGATGGGGAAACAGTGGAAACAGTGCCAGACTTTATTTTTTTGGCCTCCAAAATCACTGCAGATGGTGATTGCAGCCATGAAATTAAAAGACGCTTACTCCTTGGAAGAAAAGTTATGACCAACCTAGATAGTATATTCAAAAGCAGAGACATTACTTTGCCAACTAAGGTCCATCTAGTCAAGGCTTTGGTTTTTCCTGTGGTCATGTATGGATGTGAGAGTTAGACTGTGAAGAAGGCTGAGCACCAAAGAATTGATGCTTTTGAACTGTGGTGCTGGAGAAGAGTCTTGAGAGTCCCTTGGACTGCAAGGAGATCCAACCAGTCCATTCTGAAGGAGATCAGCCCTGGGATTTCTTTGGAAGGAATGATGCTAAAGCTGAAACTCCAGTACTTTCGCCACCTCATGCGAAGAGTTGACTCATTGGAAAAGACTCTGATGCTGGGAGGGATTGGGGGCAGGAGGAGAAGGGGATGACCGAGGATGAGATGGCTGGATGGCATCACAGACTCGATGGACATGAGTTTGAGTGAACTCTGGGCAATGGTGATGAACAGGGAGGCCTGGCGTGCTGCAATTCATGGGGTCGCAAAGAGTCGGACGTGACTGAGCTACTGAACTGAACTGAACTGAACTGACAAGCTTAATAGTATCCAAGCGATTGATGATGGTTTAGTCTAAGGTGATGCAAGGAGAGGAAAGGATGAATGAGTGCAGATATATTGTTAACACCACTCAATGGGACTTAATGATGGCTTAAATAGATAACGCAAAGACTGAAGTGTGGAGGTCATCAAAGATGATGTCCACTTTTCAAAGAAGCCGTCCAAAACGCAGATTAAAGTTGTGTGGAAGTTTTGATGGTGGTGTATAATTTAGGGCAAGGGAGTAGGCAGCTAAGAGGATGAGGACATGGAGAGGAACAATTCAAGCAAGTGGAGGTACTAAAGTCAAGGAGCATGAAGATAGGGTAGAGAGAGACAGGAAGGCTGAGTCAGGAGCTTTAAGTCTGTAGCTGTCTCGTCTGTTGGAAAAGGAGCCAAAATCTCCTAACCTGATTGAAGGTCTCTAGGAGTCAGCCAGCTGGGACTATTTAAGGGACACATAGATCTTGTTTTTCCATTTTCTTGGCATGGAGTTATATTACCAAAGCTTTAAAACTGTAAATGTACTATCAACATGTGAGTGCTTGGAACTGTTGCTATGATTGGAAAGGTTTGTTCCAGATTCTCTCTAATTTGGAGGACAGTGGCACTCCAACTTGGAATCAGGTGTCTGACCTCAATAACACTAACTCAGCAAAGGTTTCCTTGGAGAGGTTTCACATTTATTTTTCCATTGGTCCATAGGCCAGTTGTGACATGATTTTTTCTAATAGCTACTGATACTATATAGTATATTCTTAGTTCCATAATGGAAATAGGCTTCTAATCTCTGCCTTCCTGAAATATCTATTCCATCACTTGAGTATACACAGCCTTGTGTTGTTCTCCAGATGTTTTATGTAGAAGAAACTAGTCTGATCTGGGCAGAGAGAAGTGTTCTACCCCTGGGTCTCCCACAGCACTTGTTCTTGCTTTGTTATGTCACTTGTCACATTGTATCATATGCATCTCATCTTTCTACATGTAAATCTCTCTCTGGGCTGTTAGCTTGTCAGTGCAATGGTCTAGTTCTTGTTTGCTTGCTTCCCCAGTCTGCAGAGTGCCTATCATATAATAACTTCTCAATAAATGTTTGAGGAAGAGAGATAGGGAGGGAGGGACTAATGTCCTGCTTTTCAGTATATCTCAACAGCAAACACAGTGTTATTCATTGACTTAAAGCTAGACACTGGGAGACAATGGTAAGCAAAGACTGGCCCAACCTCTACTTCCGTAAAACTTATTACCTTGTGTCAGTTTTATTATGTGTTTAATAAATAGGTTTAATTCACTCAAGTGTTTAGTAAATACAAATTAATTGATTTAGATACCATCACTTAAAGCTGTCTGAAAAAGTCCCATCCTTTCTTTATCACATAATTCCATTTGACCTTGTTTGCATATGAGGATCTTTAGAACCTCCCCTTCATTTGTTGTAGGTAAAGCCACTAGGCCTTCACCTCTGCCCACATGTGTGTTCCTGTGGACCCTAGTTCAGTACCACCTCTTGACAGTGACAGAGGTAATAGTAAACATGTATATAATTTGTTGCCATTTACATGGGGCTCACAGAAATACCACTGCATTTCATACTCATAGAAAGTGTGTAAAGTAAGGAGGACAGGGACTACTGTTTCTCTAATATCACAGATGAGGAAGCTGAAGCAGAGAGGATGAATAAATGATGTGCCATTTTTAAAAATGTGCATTTTTTCTTTGTTCTATGAAACTATAAGGCATTGCCTGGATTCACTTAGAGCCTGAACCCAAGACTTCTTTCTGTGTAATCGGTACTTTTCATCTCAATATGTGGCTTATATATAATATACAGTAATAATTAGTGCTTATTTCTAGAAACTGTTTAGAGAGCACATAAGTGCCAAGCACTACGCTAGTCACTTAATATATATCATCAATCATTTATATCTACCCTATAAGAAAGAAGATCTTTTCTGTAGGAAAGAAGATCTTCTTTAAAAAATGAAAATTGAACTATAAAGGATTAATTTACCTGTGGTCTCACCAAAGCACAATGATGTGCTTGGCTTCTAGACCTTACACCTTCAGTTGCTGATGTGCTGCAAATATAAGCTGTAATGTTATAATTCTCTTCATTCCTGATATTCATTGTTCTTCAATGTATGTATCACACCATAGTGGTTCTGCTGAGTGTGCCCTGCGACAGAAATCAGCATTATTCACAAATGCATATGGTTGTGTATTGAACTTGACTCCTCAACCCTCTGGCAGAGAGCACCTTTTAACCCTGTGTAGTCTTTTGCTGCCAGCAGAGCTTAGCCAGGACCACACTGGGTACCCAAACACATTGTCCTAACTTTGAATCTTGGGATGGTCAATGTCTTATTTCAATTCCTTCTTTCCCATAAGCCTCAACTAATCCCACTCCCACACTACAGTTCTGAAAATTAAAGTGATAAGCAGTATTACTAAACTGCAGAAACTATAAAAATAAAATATGTCTTCTCACTCTTTTGGAAGGACAAGGGCAACTTACATTAAACCTACATTTACATAACTGATGGAGGTGAATTAAGTGGCTCTTAACAGAACAGAAACTAGCCCTAGTTAACTTCATGGATCTTGGTGGACTCTTCAAATCATGTTATGATTTTAAAACATATTATATTAGATAATTATCACTCCATTGTATATTAAAATCACCCAAGACCTTGCCTCTTATTCCACTTATCCAGGAGTTACTATCTGTTCACACCCTTCACATCTTCCAGAGTAAGGGTATGGCCTCAGTCAAAACCCTGGAGGCTCAGACAGTAAGGAAATGCCTGCAATGCCAGAGACCCACGTTCAATCCCTAGGTCAGGAAGATCCCTTGGAGTGGGGAATGGCAACCTACTCCAGTATTGATGCCTGGAGAATTCCATAGACAGAGTAGCCTGGTGGGCTATAGTCCATGGAGTCTCAGAGTCTGACATGATTGAGTGACTAATACTTTCAGTCAAACCTGATATGGGAATATTGAGTTTGGCCAGACTAATGTAACTGAAATAACATGCTGAAACCTAATTTTTTTCATAACTATTTCTCCATTTTTGCTAAAGCAAGCCATATATATGTCTTTGATTTGCACACACCCTTGACATTTTGCAATATGTGTGTGTGTATAGTTTTTTTTTTTTAATCCATCAGAAGGGTTTTCATTTTGAAAGTCTAAGTGAACAGCTGCTGTCAGCTGAGACATATTTAACTTTCTGACAGGTACAAGGATTCTGATCCCCAGAGACTAGCACTTTTCTTTTCAAAGCCATCTCCTATCTTTGTGACTCTCTGGGAGAAACAGGCAATATTCATGCATTCGTTATGGATAAAGTAACCTAGAAGCATCTACTCATTTGCTTCTTAATAGAGTAGAGATAGGCTGGTAATGAATGAAATCTGCTTCTCTGCCTTCAGAACTAAAGAATCTCAGTAAGGGATCTGAGAGATATCCCAGCTATCCCTTACAAAGGAGAGATAAAGGACTTAATAAGTAATCATAAGAGAAACATACATATCTTCACTTTCTTTATTTGCCATATAAGGGATATTTTCTTTTAAAACTATTAAAAATAATTTTAAAGTATGCACCCATTCCTAATCCCTAAAAGAAAACAAAGTAATAGAAAATTACATTAATTATAAATACATTTAAAACTGTAACTGTTCAATTTATGGGCTTTACAGGTGGCTCAGTGGTAAAGAATCCACCTGTCAATGCAAAAGATGTGGGTTCAATCCCTGGGTCAGAAAGTAACCTGGAGAAGGAAATGGCAACCCACTCCTGTATTTTTGCCTGGGAAATCACATGAACAGAGGAGCCTGGTGGGCTACGTAGTGTCCATGGCGTCACAAAAGAGTCAGACATGCCAGCAACTAACCAACAATTCAGTTTATGGAAGATATTACAGCATAGCTTCATGAACTCAACCCATAGCTTTTCAATATTATTTAAAACAGCAGTATGACATGTTTCAGTATTTGAGTTAGTAAGTCTTTTGTTAATTATGGTGCTTTTGCAGATAGAAGAATTCTGCTTAAAATTAAACTTCTTGGTATTGCACTTCTTCTGTGATCTTAACACCCCTAATAATAAAAATAGCTTGGTTGCTTCTATAAGTTTTGGAGGACAAAAATAAATTTTTATTTTTAGTAACTACACTATATTGTGATATTTAATTTCTTTTTTTAATTTTTATTTTTACTTTATTTTACTTTACAATATTGTAATGGTTTTGCCATACATTGACATGAATCCACCATGGGTGTACATGCGATCCCAAACATGAATCCCCCTCCCACCTCCTTCCCCACAACATCCCTCTGGGTCATCCCCATGCACCAACCCCAAGCATGCTGTATCCTGCATCAGACATAGACTGGCGATCTGATTCTTACATGATATTATACATGTTTCAATGCCATTCTCCCAAATCATCCCACCCTCTCCCTCTCCCTCTGAGTCCAAAAGTCCACTATACACATCTGTGTCTTTTTTGCTGTCTTGTATACAGGGTCATCATTGCCATCTTTCTAAATTCCATATATATGTGTTAGTATACTGTATTGGTGTTTTTCTTTCTGGCTTACTTCACTCTGTATAATCGGCTCCAGTTTCATCCATCTCATCAGAACTGATTCAAATGTATTCTTTTTAATGGCTGAGTAATACTCCATTGTGTATATGTACCACAGCTTTCTTATCCATTCATCTGCTGATGCACATCTAGGTTGTTTCCATGTCCTGGCTATTATAAACAGTGCTGCGATGAACATTGGGGTACATGTGTCTCTTTCAATTCTGGTTTCCTTGGTGTGTATGCCCAGCAGTGGGATTGCTGGGTCATATGGCAGTTCTATTTGCAATTTTTTAAGGAATCTCCCCACTGTTCTCCATAGTGGTTGTACTAGTTTGCATTCCCACCAACAGTGTAGGAGGGTTCCCTTTTCTCCACACCCTCGCCAGCATTTATTGCTTGCAGATTTGCATTTCCCCTAAAGTCAGGAACAAGACAAGGGTGCCCACTTTCACTGCTACTATTCAACATAGTTCTGGAAGTTTTGGCCACAGCAATCAGAACAGAAAAAGAAATAAAAGGAATCCAAATTGGAAAAGAAGAAGTAAAACTCTCACTGTTTGCACATGACATGATCCTCGACATAGAAAACCCTAAAGACTCCACCAGAAAATTACTAGAGCTAATCGATGAATATAGTAAAGTTGCAGGATATAAAATCAACACACAGAAATCCCTTGCATTCCTATACACGAATAATGAGAAAGTAGAAAAAGAAATTAAGGAAACAATTCCATTCACCATTGCAACGAAAAGAATAAAATACTTAGGAATATATCTACCTAAAGAAACTAAAGACCTATATATAGAAAACTATAAAACACTGATGAAAGAAATCAAAGAGGACACTAATAGATGGAGAAATAGACCATGTTCATGGATCAGAAGAATCAATATAGTGAAAATGAGTATACTACCCAAAGCTATTTACAAATTCAATGCAATCCCTATCAAGCTACCAGCCATATTTTTCACAGAACTAGAACAAATAATTTCAAGATTTGTATGGAAATACAAAAAACCTCGAATTGCCAAAGCAATCTTGAGAAAGAAGAATGGAACTGGAGGAATCAACTTGCCTGACTTCAGGCTCTACTACACACAGTCATCAAGACAGTATGGTACTGGCACAAAGACAGACATATAGATCAATGGAACAAAATAGAAAGCCCAGAGATAAATCCACACACCTATGGACACCTTATCTTTGACAAAGGAGGCAAGAATATACAATGGAGTAAAGACAATCTCTTTAACAAATGGTGCTGGGAAAACTGGTCAACCACTTGTAAAAGAATGAAAATAGATCACTTTCTAACACCACACACGAAAATAAACTCAAAATGGATTAAAGATCTAAATGTAAGACCAGAAACTATACAACTCCTAGAGGAGAACATAGGCAAAACACTGTCCGACATAAATCACAGCAGAATCCTCTATGATCTACCTCCCAGAATTCTGGAAATAAAAGAAAAAATAAACAAATGGGATCTAATTAAAATTAAAAGCTTCTGCACAACAAAGGAAACTATAAGCAAGGTGAAAAGACAGCCTTCAGAATGGGAGAAAATAATAGCAAATGAAACAACTGACAAACAGCTAATCTCAAAAATATACAAGCAACTTATGCAGCTCAATTCCAGAAAAATAAATGACCCAATCAAAAAATGGGCCAAAGAACTAAATAGACATTTCTCCAAAGAAGACATACGGATGGCTAATAAACACATGAAAAGATGCTCAACATCACTCATTATTAGAGAAATGCAAATCAAAACCACAATGAGGTACCACTTCACACCAGTCAGAATGTCTGCAATCCAAAAATCTGCAAGTAATTTCATTTTTTAAGTTCAAAGTTCAACTAGTAATTTGGTAGCCTTGTAATTACCTAGATAAATTGATTTTGATAATATTCTTCCTAATACATGAAGATGAGGTGAAGTCGCTCAGTTGTGTCCGACTCTTTGTGACCCCATAGATTGTAGCCTACCAGGCTCCTCCGTCCATGGGATTTTCCAGGCAAGAGTACTGGAGTGGGTTGCCATTTCCTTCTCCAGAGGATCTTCCCAACCCAGGGATTGAACCTGGGTCTCCCACATTGTAGGCAGACGCTTTACCATCTGAGCCACCAGGGAAGTCTCTAGGAAATGTTTAAATAAAATATTAGTATATTTCGCAGCTTAAATAATATTCCTGACCCTCTTTCCTTAGAGCATGAGTTTTGGAGTTTTCCTCTTGGTCCTCAAGGGAAGTTCATGGCATGAGGTTCCACTCATATCAACTTGCTCCTGCCTTCAAGGCCTAAATCAATTAGATTAATTTAACTATAGACACAAAAAATTCATTAAAAATTTTAATATCAGCATGCCCCACAAAGAAATAATGTATTAAATAGTCTTATTTAAAAGTGACAGTTTAGTTGAATTTCACAATTTAATTTGTGGGACACTTTTACATTAATTTTCAGTTAATAAATTAAAGTAGAATTTTTTAAATTGGTAATATTTAATTTAATTAGGATATAAGCAAAATCAATTCACAAAAAAGAATTATTACTGATATAATTTTTATGGTTTTTCTCTAAAATAAATACTGTGATATGCCATACCATTACTGAAAAGTGAAAAGTGTTAGTCACTCAGTCATGTCCAACTCTTTGCCACCCCATGGACTATTGCCTTTTAAGATCTTCTGTCCATGGAATTCTCCAGGCAAGAGTGCTGGAGTGGGTAGCCATTCAGTTCTCCAGGGGATCTTTCCAACCGAGGAATCAAACTTGCGTCTCCGTCATTGCAGGCAGATTCTTTACCATCTGAGCCACCATAGATACATGTAAAACTGCATTGCTCTCTATATAGATACAGATTGTTTATAATTGCTTCCAGGTCATTTGTAATTGCTTTTATGTTTATTCTGTCTATTCTAACACTCTGGTAACTAGGATACAATTTGTGTTATTCTATTCTTTTGTTATACTCTATGTTTTCTATACTTTTTTTCTTAAGGTTTACAAAATTAATTTAAACAGTTAAAACTAGAAGCAAAATTAATCAATTTTATCTAGTACAAGCTTGATAAAAATGGAATTTTTAAAATAATGAGTGCTTACATCTTTCTTCCTTCTTCAATATCTATCATCTCTCCATTTCTTGGTTGATGTATAATCATAATACTAGACTCTTAATTTACTAGGCTAGTAATTTTAATAGATGTTACATTGTTAATTAATCAGTCACAATATTATATCTGCTACACAAGCAAAGATACAGTAATGCTTTTGAAAATGTGACTAATGCAACTAAGCACACAGAAGTATATGAATTATCAACCACACAATCATTTTTAATAATAATCATAATCTATGAGCATATAAAAAGGCAGCAGAATTGTTAAATTTACAGTTAATCCTCTGTGCTTGAGAGAGAAATTAAAAATAGAGAAGGAAAGAGAGAGGGGGGGAAATAGAGTGAGAGGGACAGATGGGATAACATTTATGCACCCATAAATGCATATAAATTGTTTAAAATAATACATATCAGAAAAACGGTATAAAATTTCTCTGTAAGTTATTATATACTAAAATTTCATTATTTTGATGAAATGCACTATGTTAATTCTAATAATATAATCCTAAGTAACACTTGAGTATATGAACCACACTTGTCAAAGTAAATGAACAAAATATTATACTGATGTAGGGCCCTTGAACTCCTTTATGGCATTGGTTTTGTTTACATTGTAATTTTAAAAATTAAGTAATTTACGTAGTTCCCTAGCGTGAATTAACAAGTAGCTCTCAATCAATGTTTCACATTTTCTACAGCAAGACCATGGAGGAAAGAAAGTGCCTGTTTTCCTTCTTGGGGTGTAAAATTATTGTATAGTGTAACTCCATGCTTCACTATGAAGAACGTACTTTTATAATGTATACTATACTGCCACTGTGGAAGTTTTTAAAGTGTATTTAACAAGAAAAAGCAAAACTACAAGCAGAATAATTTCATAACCATGAGCCACAGATTAATATTTTCTAATATGTAAATCCTAAAGTCTTTCCATGGAGGCTATTTCATACTCTCCTCAATTAGTTACTGATGTAGTCAAGTGAACAAACTGAAGTCATTTCAATGGACTGCCTGAAGTTCCCTTTTCCTTCTCACCAGAAAACTATGCTCATTTCCCAGAAGTTTTCATCCTCACATTTGACAGATCTAAAATCTGTTCTTTTCCTTTGAAGGTTCATTCTTTCACAATATAAGTAAGACTTGCTTAATGATTTCAGTAAATAAAAACAAGAGCATGAAGAACAGAATCCATAAAGAGTCAAGAATCCATAAAGGCAGTCTCTCTACATACAAAGGAAAGCATACAAATTTTAAAAAGAAGCAGTCATTTCAAAGACAAGAGGGTCATGGGTGTCATTATTTACTGGAAGAGCCAAATGTGTGTCAATGTAGCATTTCATTGGTTCCTAGGACTTGAGAGAATTTGAGGATACACTGAGAGAGTAATCAGTAAAATATGTGAGAGTAGGAGGGGGGACACCTGTTGCCATAGATTTAAAAAGTCATGTCTTCAAAGATGCCCTACAAAGAACAAACATAAAAATACTTATCTATTGCTCTATTCACAAAGCCATGGGAGAGAAGCTAGAACTAACAGGAATGATGATCCTGAACTAATTGGATTTTAAATCAAGATCAAAATGCAGTATGCATTATCCAGAAATGGAACAGTCTAATTTAGTAATTACGGGATTCACTGCAGTTGACTCCATCACAGCATTCACTGTCTCAGGCATCAGGTCCACCCCCGCTTCCCCTGGGATAGCACAGCCTTCTCATTTTTTGCTGTTAGGAAACTTCCATCAATGCTCTGTTTCAATTTCTCATTCTCTCTTATCTCCTTTGTATGATTCCCTTTGCTGAGTACAGTTTCCAATCAATAGAATAAAATGGTATCCGTAAATACAATTTAGAAATTATTACACATATCCTTGTTTCTGGTAAATTCTACTTTGAGCCTGGGAACTTTAACCCTTTTACTCTTTCCCACAAATCAAATCACAGGAAAAAATAAAGTAAAAGGAAAATAATTCATAATTCATCACAATATGTGTAGAGAAATAGAACAGAGGTAGAGCACCACTGAACTTCCAATATTGAATGGTGCTCTTGATCTCACTATAATGTATGGAAGTGGAATTTATTGTTGCTACATTTTGAATAACACAGCATAAGAGATACTGTTTTTTACCATTTGCAAACCTAGTGGTATTAGGCAAATGTAGTATCATGTGTACCAATGGCAAAAAAAATTAAGATTAGAAAGAAAAAAAATTAATATATTAGCTATAAGTTTAGATTTAAATTCTATACTATCTGTAGTCTTAGAGAATGTTACTTTAGAAGATGGTGTAGCAAAGTGTTAGAGAACATACCCAGGCTTTGGAGGTAACCAGAGTTCAGGTCTACCGACTAGCTCTGTGACCTCAGGTCACTCTGCCTCATTTTTCTCTTCTGCACAAATGAGACTGATAATAAGACCTACATCATAGGGCTTCAGTAAGATAAAGAATGGGAAGATTTTAGGATAGTGTTTGGCTTATGACGAATGTTCCATCAATGTTAATCGTATGGTTCTATTTCTGAATAGCCATGCAAATCTTCAAAACTGTATGACTTCACAGACAGAAAATGAAATAATAATCATTTTCTCTTTGGCCACAACTGTAGGGAGGACAGAAGTAAATGAATAATTTGCAGTTTAAGCCAGTACAGATCTTCATCAACTTACAAGGGGGTTACATGCTGATAAACTTGTGTCAGTTGAGAACATCATAAGTTGAAAATGCATTTAATACACCTAATCTAGCAAACAACATGGGCTTCCCAGGTGGTTCAGTGGTAAATAATCTGCCTGCAATACAGGAGACATGAATACAGTCTCTGAGTTGGGAAGATCCTCTGGAGAAGGAAATGGCAATCTACTCAGTATTCTTGCCTGGGAAATCCCATGGACAGAGAAGGCCGGCAGGCTACAGTGCACAGGGTCACAAAAGAGTCAGACATGTCTGAGAAAATAAATAACAGCAGCCAAACAACATAACTTTGCCCGGTCTACCTTCAATAGGCTCAGATTTACACTGGCTACAGTTGGGCAAAATCATTCAATACAAAGCCTGTTTATAATAGAGTGTTCAGTACTGTGTAATTTATTGAACATGAATGCTCCCTGACTTACAATTTTTTGATTTTGTGATGGTGCAACACCAATACACATTCTGTAGAAAGCATAGTGTGAATTTTGAATTTTTCCCAAGCTAGGGTTATATAATACAATACTGTCCCATGATGCTGGCCAGAGGCGGCTTCCAGTCAGCCACATGATCACTAGGGTAAACAACTGATACATTTACAACCGTTCTGTACCCAGACAGCCATTTCTCTTTTTTCTTTTCCTTTTAGTACAGTATTCGATAAGTTACACGAGATATTCAGCGCTTTATGATCAGATAGGCTTTTTGTTAGATGGTTTTGCCCAACTGTAAGTTAAAAGAAATGCAAAAAAAGCAAAATGGCTGTCTGGGGAGGCCTTACAAATAGCTGTGAAAAGAAGAGAAGCGAAAAACAAAGGAGAAAAGGAAAGATATAAGCATCTGAATGCAGAGTTCCAAAGAATAGCAAGAAGAGATAAGAAAGCCTTCTTCAGCTATCAATGCAAAGAAATAAAGGAAAAGAACAGAATGGGAAAGACTAGAGATCCCTTCAAGAAAATTAGAGACATCAAGGGAACATTTCGTGCAAAGATGGGCTTGATAAAGGACAGAAATGGTATGGACCTAATAGAAGCAGAAGATATTAAGAGGGGGCAAGTATACACAGAAGAACTGTACAAAAAAATCTTCATGACCCAGATAATCACAATGGTGTGATCACTCACCTAGAGCCAGACATCCCAGAATGTGAAGTCAAGTGGGCCTTAGAAAGCATCACTATGAACAAAGCTAGTGGAGGTGATGGAATTTCAGTTGAGCTATTTCAAATCCTGAAAGATGATGCTGTGAAAGTGCTGCACTCAATATGCCAACAAATTTGGAAAACTCAGCAGTGGCCACAGGACTGGAAAAGGTCAGTTTTCATTCCAATTCCAAAGAAAGGCAATGCCAAAGAATGCTCAAACTACCGCACAATTGCACTCATCTCACATGCTAGTAAAGTAATGCTCAAAATTCTCCAAGCCAGGCTTCAGCAATACATGAACCGTGAACTTCCAGATGTTCAAGCTGGTTTTAGAAAAGGCAGAGGAACCAGAGATCAAATTGCCCGCCAACATCCGCTGGATCATGGAAAAAGCAAGAGAGTTCCAGAAAAACATCTATTTCTGCTTTATTGACTATGCCAAAACCTTTGACTGTGTGGATCACAATAAACTGTGGAAAATTCTGAAAGAGATGGGAATACCAGACGACCTGACCTGCCTCTTGAGAAATCTGTATGCAGGTCAGGAAGCAACAGTTAGAACTGGACATGGAACAACAGACTGGTTCCAAATAGGAAAGGAGTACATCAAGGCTGTATATTGTCACTGTGCTTATTTAACTTATATGCAGAGTACATCACGAGAAACGCTGGACTGGAAGAAACACAAGCTGGAATCAAGATTGTCAGGAGAAATATCAATAACCTCAGATATGCAGATGACACCACCCTTATGGCAGAAAGTGAAGAGGAACTAAAAAGCCTCTTGATGAAAGTGAAAGACGAGAGTGAAAAAGTTGGCTTAAAGCTCAACATTCAGAAGACGAAGATCATGGCATCTGGTCCCATCACTTCATGGGAAATAGATGGGGAAACAGTGGAAACAGTGCCAGACTTTATTTTTTGGGCTCCAAAATCACTGCAGATGGTGACTGCAGCCATGAAATTAAAAGACGCTTACTCCTTGGAAGAAAAGTTATGACCAACCTAGACAGCATATTCAAAAGCAGAGACATTACTTTGCCGACTAAGGTCTGTCTAGTCAAGGCTTTGGTTTTTCCTGTGGTCATGTATGGCTGTGAGAGTTGCACTGTAAAGAAGACTGAGCACCGAAGAATTGATGCTTTAGAACTGTGGTGTTGGAGAAGAGTCTTGAGAGTCCCTTGGACTGCAAGGAGATCCAACCAGTCCATTCTGAAGGAGATCAGCCCTGGGATTTCTTTGGAAGGAATGATGCTGAAGCTGAAACTCCAGTACTTTCGCCACCTCATGCGAAGAGTTGACTCATTGGAAAAGACTTTGATGCTGGGAGGGACTGGGGGCAGGAGGAGAAGGGGACGACTGAGGGTGAGATGGCTGGATGTCGTCACTGACTCGATGGATGTGAGTCTGAGTGAACTCCGGGAGTTGGTGATGGACAGGGAGGCACGGCGTGCCGTGATTCATGGGGTCGCAAAGAGTTGCACACGACTGAACAAATGAACTGAACTAAAGTTAATGTAAATGTTCTGAGCACGTTTAAGGTAGGTGAGGCTAACTAGGTTAAGTGCATTAAATACATTTTCAACGCAGTGTATTTTCAAACTTAAAATGGGTTTGTATAGTTTATAGGGAGATAACTCCCTTGTAAATCGAGGAAGATATGAATATCACTCCTGGAGGGAGAGTCAGTTTTTCAAGGCAGAATTTCTACGTTGCTAAGATGAACTGGAAATTCCATTGTCAATTTATTAGAGTTCATTGTTTTGGATAGTAAAGTTTAAAAGTGACTAAGTTTTTTAGATTTTATCTAAAGCAGGAAATAAAAATTTAATGTCTATTGAGATACTGCTTATAACCCCATTCAGTATCTTCATTCCACAGTAGCAAACTACATGAAAGAAAAATTTTAATGAGAAAGTTGCTTAATGTGCATGACTAGGACATACAGGATTTCATTTTTAATGTTTTAAACAGAGAAAGTCTGATGTATACACCTCCACAATAGAAAGTGACACCTACCACTGAAAGCAGCAGCTTGAATTTTGGTAAGAACTTCTCTTACAGAATTTAGTTTTTACTGCTTTCATTCATTACCAGCATCTTCCCATTCAGATATTTCTTCTTTCTTAAAGGATATGTTAACTCATCCAATCTGCCAGACAAGTATTGCTGGCTTGCAATCTTTTGCAGATGATTTTCATACTTTTTCAATGACCAGTTTGTTGTTAATTTTATAAATTAACTCTAAAAGGGATTTTCCTTACTTTCAGTGTCTATAGGCTCCTCTATGCTTGGTCCAATGTACACAGAGCTAATACAGGCCAGTGGTAGAATTTGTGGGCCCCAGAGCCAGGCTCTACATTCACAACCTGATTCTCACACAGCCACTAACTAGCTGGGTTGCCATGTTCGTGGTTAGGTATACTTACCTATGGGACTTCCCTGGTGGCTCAGTGGTGAAGAATCTGCCTGCCAAGGCAGGAGCTGCAGATTTGATTCCTGGGTGGGAAAGATCCCCTGAAGGAGGAAATGGTAATCCATTCCAGTATTCTTGCCTGGAAAATCCCATGGACAGAGAAACTTGGAGGGGTACAGTCCATGGGGTCAAAAGAGTCAGACATGCCTTAGCAACTAAACAACAACATACTTACCTGTATTATTACATGTTGTACATCCATATGATCTAGTTATGTCACAATGCTCAAGCTACTTATCAGCTGTTTACCTTATTTATACTTACCATCTGTGTTTCCACAACTATAAAATGGGATAACAATATCCACCTCATGGTGTTATAGTAAAGGATTAATGAGGTACATGTAAGAAGTGCAATATAATTAACGAATGGTACATAATAAGTGTACCATGAATAATATACTATTCATCAATTTTATTATAATATCATCATTATACTATTTTATTATTGTTATTATTATTATCTCTAGAATTCTTATGAGAAGCTTATCAGTCCATCTGTATGTTGTTAAAAATCAGCTTTGCACTGTGGACATTTTCAGAACTGAGTACCTCTGGGAAGCAAAGAGTAACACCTGCCTTCTAAGAAAAGATCTTTACCATATCGCAATAAGCGCATCCTTTCATATCTACTAAGCAGCCTACAATGTGCCTAGACTCTTATAAGCACCAGGATGCGGCAGCTCCAAGAACTACCATATAGATTTCAGCCCTTCAGTGACAATTTCTTAGGTCGTTACTGTCATAATTAAGTACAAGGAAATGCCTAATCTTTCAAAGTAAAAAGAAACCACTGAGTTACCATGAAATATCATATGTAGTAAAAGTAGTACTATTTTTCTAGATTAGCTTCACACTACTTCCTTGACAATGTAGTTTAATTTCTACATGATTTCAGTATAATATTTATAGGATCTGGAATATTTTCACCATGTCTTAATGCTCCAGAGACAAATAAGTTACTTGCCTTAGAAATCATTCTCTTTGTGTATATAGCTTGACAATTACCTCAGTCAGTATATGCTTTTCCTACTTGTTCCAAGAGTTAAATTTCAGGAAACTGGAAGTATCGTATTGGAGTTTATCATGTTTATAGCTTTCTGTTCTCCCAGGAAAAAAACAAGAAATCCATTTTGTTGACCTTCAAGACATGGTGCTCTGCCATGCTGAAAAACACAGTGTTTATAAAACAAGAGCTAAATTTAGATTTAGGAGACATGAGTTTCTACCCATAAGGGAGTACAGGCTTTTGAATTAACCTTCTGCCATAAACAACGAGAAAACTGGACAAAATATTGGCAATAAATACTCTCATACTTTCAACAACAGACAGCACAACACTGATCTCTAAGAGAAAGGAAACAAAAAAGTGAGATCTACAGTTATCCAAGCTTTTCGACTAGAAAAAATTTCGAAAGTGAAGCATGATGAGGGGGTCTCAGAGTCTAGAGGCCTCCCTGAGTGAAGAAGCAGCTAGAATTGGCAGGAGGGAATTAGGTGGCAAAAGTTTCAGCAAAAATATGCAGAGGCATCTTCTTGAATCCTGAAGACCAACCTGTGTATTGAAAGAATGAAATCCCAAGAAGGCAACAAGAGCTTCTAAGGAAAAAAAAATATCTGGAGAACTAGACCAGTGATTAATTTTCAGAGTCCACACAGGGCCAGGAATTGTGAAACTCCTACTAGCCAGAGTAGACTTCTCTACTCTGAATTTCTCTTCTCTACTCTGAAAATACTCAGAACATTCAATAGAGGCCACTTAAGGGTCATACCTTAGAAGTGGGGATAAATTGGCACTAGAAAAAAGAAAAAGCAACTCTAAAGCTATCTTAAAAGAACTTGAAAATAAGCCTCAAAAGGATAAAATTCATTCGTGAGTAATCATGGTTGTTGCTTGGTTGCTAAGTCATGTCTGACTCTTTGTGACCTCATTAACTGCAGTATGCCAAGCTTCCCTGTCCTTCCCTATCTCCTGGAGTTAGCTCAAACTCATGTCCATTGTCAGTGATGCCATCCAGCCAGCTCATTCTCTGTCACCCCCTTCTCATCTTGTGCCCAATCTTTCCAAGCATCAGGATCTGTTCCAATGAGTCAGCTCTTCATACTGCCTGCCAGAATAAAATATAATGCTCTTTATTGGAATACAACAAAACCTAGCACAAAACAACATAAAAGCCACCATCCACTAAAGTTACTTTAAGCATAAAATTGCTTCAAGAGGTAAATGTGGAGTCATTAATGCTTTTGCCAAATACCTGTACTCTTCTCGAGCACCTGTTAAATACATACTTCCCATTGTACCTTAAAATTTGGTCATGCTGAGCTCTCTTTCCTAATATAGTGACTATGATGTTCTAGGTTGTGAAAATTTAGCCCAGTTTGAACTTCAGTAAAAACATGGAGTAGAGTTTAGAGCCAGTTTTCACGGGACATGCCCTTTGAGTAAAGAAATAAACTTTTTTAACTCTCTTAAGACTTAACAGTGGTTGTTAACCTCAGTATAATTCAGCCTATCTTTATTGATAGAAATGAAATAACTTCATAAAAAAGAACAATTATACAATTTCTAAACTGCATATATGTCAAAACAATTCATCCCACCTTCCCCATCCCCCTGTGTGTCCACACATTTGTTCTCTATGACTGTGTCTCTATTCTCGCATTGACACTAGGTTCATCTGTATTAGATTTTTAGATTCCATGTATGTGCATAAATATATATTTGCTTTTTTCTTTCTGACTTACTTTACTCCTTATGAAAGACTCTAGGTCCATCCACATCTTTACAATTGACCCAACTCCATTCCTCTTTATGGCTGAGTAGATACTGTATACTCATTGTATACAGGCACCACATCTTCTTTATCCATTCACCTGTTAATGGACACTTAGGTTATTTCCATGACCTGGCTATTGTAAATAACGTTGCACATAAATAAACTACCACTTGTAAAATCAAGGGCTAGTGGGAATCTGCTGTATGGTGCAGGAAGCTCAGCTTCATGCTCTGTGATGACCTAGATGAGTGAGAGAGAGGCTGGAGAAAGAAGTTCCAGAGGGAGGGGATATATGCATACATACAGCAGATTCACTTCATTGTATAGCAGAAACTAACACATCGTAAAGCAATTATACTCCAATACAAAAATTCTCAACTGTAGGAAAATTATCATTTATGATTTATATCAGCTTCTTCCAGGTCTGTTCCAGAATGTTTAGGAAACTTGGAGTTAAATGAAGTTTACCATTGAGTGGGTTCCTGATAGTCAATACTTCTCCAGATTCTTTGTTTACTTTTAAACTCCCCAATTAAAGCCCATGTGATAAATAGTGTTTCCAAATGTAATTTTCCCCAAAGTCTCCTTTTTCCCAAAAGTGTCTCCAGCACTAGTGCTCTGAGGAACATCACTTTGGAAATGCTGAAGTAGTCCAATGCGCTCATTCTCTAAGTAAAGTGAAACCTCTAGATTCAGGTTCATACTGCTGCTGCTGCTAAGTCGCTTCAGTCGTGACCGACTCTGTGCAACCCCATAGACGGCAGCCCACCAGGCTCCCCTGTCCCTGGGATTCTCCAGGCAAGAACACTGGAGTGGGTTGCCATTTCCTTCTCCAATGCATGAAAGTCAAAAGTGAAAGTGAAGTCGCACAGTCATGCCCAACTCTTAGCGACCCCATGGACTGCGGCCTACCAGGCTCCTCCATCCATGGGATTTTCCAGGCAAGAGTACTAGAGTGGGGTGCCATTGCCTTCTCCGATTCAGGTTCATAGATGATGTATAAACTGCACAAATAGAACCCAAATTTCTTACTTCTCCACTTTGTGCTGTCTGCTACACATTGCATTTTTCCTCATGAGGTAACTTTTCATAAAGAGATGACAACCGTAAATATTTAAGAATGTTAAATCACTCTCGAGCTTAGATTTGCCGTCTTTCTTAGAAAAGATGTAGAAAAATAGAAAATAACTATATTTTGTAACATGTACTTCATGAGAGTTAATCTACATTGGTAGAGGTAAAGAATCAAATGAAATTCAGATAAGTTGCATTGACAGTTGAGTTCATATAAGATCATTTAAAAGCTAAAGGCTTCTTTTAAATTCTGTATATAAATTTACCCTAAACTCCTTCAAGTATGGCATAAATGACACATTCTCAGAAAGCCTTCTTTGAATTTCCCAGATGAAATGGCACATCTCCACCCACTCTACCTGCTCGGGAAACTCTCGACCCTTTCTTCCTGTTTTATCTTCCTTCATAAACTTATGATCTT
Organism: Ovis canadensis; assembly: GCF_042477335.2. Classification (NCBI taxonomy): domain Eukaryota; kingdom Metazoa; phylum Chordata; class Mammalia; order Artiodactyla; family Bovidae; genus Ovis; species Ovis canadensis. Next base: position 41,091,787 of record NC_091260.1, read on the forward strand.
CTGACACACTACATATTTTTCCACGCTTGTTTTCTTATTGACTATTACCTTCCCCAGTGGAACATGAGCTCCTTGAGGTCGGGGTAGATATACTGTTCGCTAAGGTATTCCCCAGCACCTGCAGGTGTGCTCACATATTGTCAGCACTCAGTAAATATTGGTTGAATTTCTGGATACATTTTTATTTCTCTCATATAGTTCATATAAAATTGGGTATAATTGTGTTTTTTCATCTCCATTAGCTTCTTTGTATTTTAATTTTTTAAAGTTGATCTTTTTGGAGTAGAGTTGCTTTACAAGGTTGTGTTGGTTTCCACTGTACAGTAAACTGAATCAGCTATATGTATATATGTATTCCCTCCCTTTTGGACTTCCTTCCTGTCAGGTCACCAAAGCGTATTAAGTAGAGTTTCCCGTGCTATACAATATGTTCTCATTGGTCCTCACAAGAATACATATACAAATAGGGAAATTCTTGGGTATAAGCATTCAAAGGGGCACAGCTCTTCAATATTACTAGTGAAGCATTTCATAAGGTGATAGGTGAGTTCAGATTTCTAAATTTAACCAAATTCAAAGTATTCAGAGAAGATGCAATAAAAATTGATTGTTAAAGTTTTCCAGAGCATAAGCTTGGAAAAGATACAAAGTAAGTAAAAATGACCTCTAAACTCTCTCTTTGGTAAAATATTTCCAGTGTCCTCCTCCGTCCTCCTGGTTGCCCAAATATCCTTATTTCTGAATACCACGTTTCTTTGGAAACACTCCAGTTTGTAGCACATTCCGATACTCCAATCTTCTCTGTATTTTATTTGGCTGGTCTTGGTCCTGGCCTTTTTTATACTTCTTTCCTTGAAAATAGAACTAGGAAGTCTCATCATCCTGATCCCGTAGGCTATGGGATCATGACCTCACTTCCCTCTAGTAAACTAGTGAGGACGTATTTATGGAGAAGGAGTGATATCATTACCCTTAAAACCACTTCAGTGGGAGAACATATGCCAAAGCAAGGCTTTTCTCCAACTCTAATTCAATTCAATGCTTAGGAAAGGTTGGAAAAGAAGAAAGGAATAGAGGAAGGTGACTTCATTAGAAGATTGGGAAAAGTACCTCTGCCTAAGATCATTTTATATCCCTAAGTCTGCTTTCTATTCAAATGGAAAACTAATGATCCAAAAGCAGCTCGTCAGGAAACATTCCCTGTTTGAAGGCAACTCAAAGAGTCATTGCTTAACTGTTTATAATAGCCAGGACATGGAAACAACCTAGATGTCCATCAGCAGATGAATGGATAGGAAAGCTGTGGTACATATACACAATGGAGTATTACTCAGCCGTTAAAAATAATTCATTTGAATCAGTTCTGATGAGATGGATGAAGCTGGAGCCGATTATACAGAGTGAAGTAAGCCAGAAAGAAAAACACCAATACAGTATACTAACACATATATATGGAATTTAGAAAGATGGCAATGACGACCCTGTATGCAAGACAGGAGAAAAGACACAAATGTGTATAACGGACTTTTGGACTCAGAGGGAGAGGGAGAGGGTGGGATGATTTGGGAGAATGGCATTCTAACATGTATACTATCATGTAAGAATTGAATCGCCAGTCTATATCTGACGCAGGATACAGCATGCATCTGTACAGGATGCATGATACAGCATGATACAGGATATACCATGCTGGGGCTGGTGCATGGGGATGATCCACAGAGATGTTATGGGGAGGGAGGTGGGAGGGGGGTTCATGTTTGGGAACACATGTAAGAATTAAAGATTTTAAAATTAAAAAAATAAAATAAAAATAAAATTAAATTATATTAAAAAAAAAAAAAGTCATTGCTTACCCTCACTAGTTGTAATCCATTTTCAGTGACAGTCCCTCTAGGTCCAGGGAGTTATTGCTCAGTCACTCAGTTGTGTCTGACTCTTTGACCCTCTGTCCCCGTGGACTGCAGCACGCCAGGCTTCCCTGTCCTTCACCATCTCCTAGAGCTTGCTCAAACTCATGTCCATCAAGTTGGTGATGCCATCCAACCATTTTGTCCTCTGTCATCCCCTTCTCCTGCATTCAATCTTTCCCAGCATCAGGAGCTTTTCTAATGAGTCAGCTCTTTGCATCGGGTGGCCAAAATATTGGCGCTTCAGCTTCAACATTAGTCCAGCCAATGAATATTCAGGATTGATTTCCTTTAGGATGGACTGGTTTGATCTCCTTGCAGTCCAAGAGACTCTCAAGAATCTTCTCCAACACCACAGTTTGAAAGCAAAAATTCTTCAGCAGTCAGCCTCTTTTATGGTCCAGCTCTCACATCCATACATAACTTCTGGAAAAACCATCGCTTTGACTACACAGGGAGCAGTACACATACTAAATATAGATCTTGGGAATTTGAAAATGAAAGAAAAACAGGAGACAAGGTATAGCACCTTCAGAATCTGCATTTCTCCAGTGGATGCCATTACTATGTGAGCTAACTATTGGAAACGTGGCTGTGGTGAGATGTCAAAAAGTCATGATTTCCCTTCTCAATGCCTTTTTAAGATTTTCCCTTCTCTAGAGAACCTCTTGTCTTGACTTAGAGAAATTCTTTATTTGATATAAAAGTGTTTCTACTATCAAACTTGATGAGGTTTAATTAATTCATTTGGCTGACTGCACTCTTCTCAAGAAGATCATTTCCTTTTTGAATGCAAGCAGCAACCAAAAAGGTGACACATTTTGTCTTATTTCTACACCCAAATGTAAATAATTATGATAACCTCTTACTATGTGGGAGGTGGCTGTCTAATGTGATCATTAAATTACAGCCCCTGTATTGTGTTCTCTTTGGTTAATGTTCACCCTGATTCGATAGACTAAATTGTATGTGAGGTGGAAAATTCCTATTTGTACTTATAAAATATAGTTTAGCAAATTGCTCTATGACACCATTCATTTTATTTCATGAACATTTCTAGTGGAAAATGAATACAGTTCTTTTTATTAGTTGTGTTGAGTTTGTCTCTATAAAGAAACCAAAACCTTTAAATAGGTTTATAAAACCTATTAAAACTCCAACCAAGGGAAATAGTAAGAATTACTTCACCCACTTCATTATGAAGAAATGGATACATAAATGTTGATCACTTCCTTCAACATCACACATTATATTAAAGACAGAATCAGAGATTAAAATGTCTGTGTACTCAATTCGTGTCTGACTCTTTGCAACCCCTTGGACTGTAACCTGCCAGGCTCCTCTGTCCATGGGATTCTCCACGCAAGAACACTGGAGTGGGCTGCCGTTTCCTTCTCCAAGAGACAGAAATGGCCGCCTGCAACTCCTTGACCTCCATTTTGTCTGCCAGATCACACCAGATACAGCTACAACTCTTCCAAATGATAGTTTTTTTCAACCAGACAGACTTTGAGACATAGATAGTTTTTCAATGCCCTTTCCCCCATTCATGCCTTTCCCAGCCCCTCAGTGAACAGGACAGCTGTTAGCATCCCACACGGTGATGAACACATTCTAACAATGCTCTAATCCTGGGAACCAGGATTCGCACTTTATTGCCTCCTTACTGGTTTGCTATTATGGCTGCTTTTATTGCGCCAGTCTATTTATTCAGAAGGTGTCATTTTGAAAATATAAACCTAAAGATGAGAAAACCATTGAGAAAAAATAGAATGTATTCTGCCTTGGAATAAATTTAACAAACTGTTTATTTCAGAATATTACCACTCTTCCAAGTGTATATCTCTGGATGCCCCTCCAGGAAACAAAGATGTTGTGTAAACAGAAGCAGAGACCATCAGAGCTAGAAGGAACCTTAGAATTAACCTGTCAAAGACACTCACTGTACAAGGTGAGAAACCGAGGCGGGTGCAAAAGTGGTTTTCCCGAAGTCAGATGGCCAGTTCAGTGTAAACAAAAGCCAGCATTCATGTTGGAGAAGGTGTGGAAAAAATGGCACCCTTCTATACTGTTGGTGGGAATGTAAACTGGTACAACAACTATGGAGAGCACTATAGAGGTTCCGAAAAAACTAATAATAGAGGTACCATATGACCTGGTAATCCCACTCATGGGCAAATACCAGGGGAAAAAACACACATAATTCAAAAAGACACATGTACCCCAATGTTTGTTACAGCACTATTTACTATAGCCAAGACATGGAAGCAAATTAAATGTCCATCCATATAGTAACAAAGAAGATGTGGTATATATGCAGAATAGAATATTATTCAGTCATTAAAAAAGAACAGAATATCGCCATTTGCAGCAACATGGATGGGCCTACAGATTGTCATACTGAGTAAAGTAAGTTGGACAGAGAAAGACAGTTATCATGATATCACTTATATGTGGAATCTAAAAAACTGGTGCAAATGAACTTACTTACAAAACAGAAATAGAGTCACAGATGTAGAAAACAATCTTATGGTTACCAGGGGGTAAGGAGGGATAATTTGGGAGACAGGGATTGATATATACACACTACCCACTCCAGTATTCATGGCCTTCCCTGGTGGCTCAGATGGTAAAAAATCCATCAGCAATGCAGGAGACCTGGGTTTGATACCTGGGCTGGGAAGATCCCCTGGAGGAAGGCATGGCAACCAACTGCAGTATTCTTGCCTGGAGAATCCCCATGGACAGAGGAGCCTGGTGGGCTACAGTCCACGGGGTCTCAAAGAGTCAGACATGACTGAGCGACTAAGTGCAGCGCATATATAAAATAAATAACTATTATAGCACAGGGAACCCTACTCAATATGCTGTAATGGCCTATATGGGAAACGAATCTAAAAAGAGTGGGTATCTATACATACATATAACTGATTCACTGTTGTACACCTGAAACTAACACAACACTGTAAATCAACTACACTCCAACACATGTTTTTTTTTTTTTTAAAAAAAGAGAAAAGCCAGTTTTTCCTCTTCTCACCCTCTCCATCCATCCCTACTTTGCACATAATTCTATGTCTTTCAGAGCAGGTTCTCAGTAAATCCTTAGTGGCTGATAACGAACCCATTTACCCTTCGTACTACATTGATCAGGGTGGTGTGGGGACAACGCAGGGGACTTCTGAGGAAAGAAAAGTTATTTGTACTTGAAAAGAGGTTTGTTAGGCTTAACTCCTGGAAAGCTGGAAAAAGCCACAAGAGCTCATGAAAATTAGGAGGTGTTTGTTCTGTTTTCTTAGATGCTATTGTAAGTATCTCACAGGAGATAAGAATCTTGGTTAAAAGTAATCATTCTATCTATACATCATGAAGTATTTATTAAATATATGATTTCAGCACTATATTCCAGAAAAATGAGATGTGCCAAGTAAATCAGTGCTTGAAATGAATGGTTTTGTTTCAGTATTTTCATTCACCATCATGGATCCAGGCTTCTTGTCTGGAACGTGGGGAAACCTCACAGCATGGTTGGAAGAACCAAAGAAAAATGAAGATTATGTAAATTAAGTAGTTATCAAGCTGTAATTGATATATAATATTTTTTTAATCTTTTAACTTAAAAATAAATATATATTTATAAAGGTGCAAATTGTAGAATATATAAGGCAAAAATATATATATATTTGAATATTATTTTATGTGCTCCTCGTTGAGACTCCTTACTTGAGTCTGGACTACCTTAGGAATTTGTCCATGACACTTTTAAGAGAGACCTCACAATATTGTAAACAACTCATCTTCCTGTCAGAATTTTACTTCTGAAATTGTCATTTCACCCCTATCTCTCATGTCCTATTAAACTTACTGAAAATGAATTCTACATTTTTTCTTTAGTTAAATATGGCCATTTTTGTTCATTGACCTTGGCTTTTTTTACTTCATGATGCTTACTGCAGGAATTATTGACATGCAGTTTTCAGTCTGGAGAAGGCAATGGCACCCCACTCCAGTACTCTTGCTTGGAAAATCCCATGGATGGAGGAGCCTGGTAGGCTATAGTCCATGCGGTCATGAAGAATCGGACACAACTGAACGACTTCACTTTCACTTTTCACTTTCATGCATCGGAGAAGGAAATGGCAGCCAACTCCAGTGTTCTTGCCTGGAGAATCCCAGGGACGGGGGAGCCTGGTGGGCTGCCGTCTCTGGGGTCGCACAGAGTCGGACATGACTGAAGCGACTTAGCAGCAGCAGTTTTCAGTCTATCGTGTATTTCCACCTAAGTCAGCCAGTTACCCAATCTAATAACTAGAACATAAGCTTCAAAAAGAACATTGTGGAATTTTTAATAATATACATATTTTTAAATCACTGAGTTAAAAATTAGTGACAATAAAAGACAGATTCTTTCATTTTTCTACTAGAAAACTGCTTTTACAATTACTTGATATTGAATTTTAAGTCAATATTGTAAGAGTGAATTTATGTCCATTTTAATCAATTTAAGTATTTCAGTGGAAAGGTAATGGCAACCCACTCCAGTATTCCTGCCTGGAAAATTCCATGGACAGAGGAGCCTGGGGCCTGGCAGGCTAGTCCATGGGTCACAAAGAGTCGGACACGACTGAACAACTAACACACACACACAAAAGTATTTCAAACTTGATGAAAATTAAATATTTTGGTTTTTCAGTTCAGTTCAGTCTCTCAGTCATGTCTGACTCTTCACAACCCCATGAACCACAGCGTGCCAGGCCTCCCTGTCCATCACTAACTCCCGGAGATCACTCAAACTCATGTCCATTGAGTCGGTGATGCCATCCAGCCATCTCATCCTCTGTCATCCCCTTCTCCCGCCTCATCCTCTGTCATCCCCTTCTCCTCCTGCCTTCAATCTTTCCCAGCATCAGGGTCTTTTCAAATGAGTCAGCTCTTCACATCAGGTGACCAAACTACTGGAGTTTCAGCTTCAACATCAATCCTTCCAATAAACACCCAGGACTAACCTCCTTTAGGATGGACTGGTTGGATCTCCTTGCAGTCCAAGGGACTCTCAAAAATCTTCTCCAACACCACAGTTCAAAGTATCAATTCTTCAGTGCTCAGTTTCTTTATAGTCCAACTCTCACATCCATACATGACCACTGGAAAAACCATAGCCTTAACAAGATAGACCTTTGTTGGCAAAGTAATGTCTCTGCTTTTTAATATGTTATCTAGGTTGGTCATAACTTTCCTTCCAGGGAATAAGCATCTTATCATTTCATGGTTGCAGTCACCACCTGCAGTGATTTTGGAGCCCAGAAAAATAAAGTCTGACACTCTTTCCACTGTTTCCCCACCTATTTGCCATCAAGTGATGGGACCGGATGCCATGATCTGAGTTTTCTGAATGTTGAGCTTTAAGCCAACTTTCACACTCTCCTCTTTCACGTTCATCAAGAGGCTCTTTAGTTCTTCTTCACTTTCTGCTATAAGGGTGGTGTCATCTGCTTATCTGAGGTTACTGATATGTCTCCTGGCAATCTTGATTCCAGCTTGTGCTTCTTCCAGCCCAGCGTTTCTCATGATGTACTCTGCATATAAGTTAAATAAGCAAGGTGACAATATACAGCCTTGATGTACTCATTTTCCTATTTGGAACCAGTCTATTGTTCTAACTGTTGCTTTCTGACTTGCATACAGGTTTCTCAAGAGGCAGATCAGGTGGTCTGGTAGTCCCATCTCTTTCAGAATTTTCCACAGTTTATTTTGATCCACACAAAGGCTTTGGCATAGTCAATAAGGCAGAAATAGATGTTTTTCTGGAACTCTCTTGCCTTTTTAATGATCCAGCAGATGTTGGCAGTTTGATCTCTGGTTCCTCTGCCTTTTCTAAAACCAGCTTGAACATCAGGAAGTTCACGGCTCACATATTGCTGAAGCCTGGCTTGGAGAATTTTGACCATTACTTTACTAGCATGTGAGATGAGTGCAATTGTGATTTTTAGTTTTTTAAAATAAATAGTTTTAACTTTAAATTTAATATAAAATGTCTTATATTCAAAAATTATCTGCTGATTTTTTTTTTAATTTTAAAATCTTTAATTCTTACATGCATTCCCAAACATGAACCCCCCTCCCACCTCCCTCCCCATAACATCTCTCTGGGTCAAGTTCTCCAATAAGTCCCACTTACCAGATTATAGATGGCACATAAAAAGTATGTATATGATGTATATATATTTAATGTTTTATGCTGAATTTAAAAAATAGTTTCATATATTGCATATATATGTAATATATAGCACATTTATATTAGCATATATATAAACTTAATACACATTTATAAACACACTTGTAGAGAACCCTCACGGGACAATCTCTGAAGCTACAGAATGGATTACAGAACGGAGCATGCAAGGTTCTCAGATAAAATGTTAGTGAAGTCAGTGTTCAACCTATAATTGTTATTCAATCAGATTTTATTACAAAAATGCATTAAAAAGTAATGTATATGAAATACCTAATATTTTTAGCTCTTGTTTGTTCAGTATTTGGGATTCTTAAGGACTCTGCTTATTCCATTTGATTCAACAATAGGTATCTGGTTCCTGTTACCTAGAGCAAATCCCAATATAGCTCACGACTAACAAACTCATGGAAATTTTTTTGAGTGTTTTTATTATGTCTGTTTTACATGCATGCGCACACACGTACACACACTGGCTTTTTACTCTTTAATTTTGCAGCTTTGTCTCTTTAGACCTGCTCGAGCTCTGCTTGGTTTGGATATTTGCTCTCTTCCAACCTTTCTCTGGTGTTCCTGCCTCTCACACCCCGGATGTCATGCTCTGCTTTCAGAACAGTTCTCTGAACTGTAACTGTGTGGAAATTGATTGGGAATACATCTGTAGCTTGACACGCAGTGGGAAGCACTGCCAACCAAGTCATCAATATATGCTCCCACACAGCACGCCCTTCATAAGACCACTCTAAGATTCTCTATTAGAAACATCCATAAGAATGCACACTTAGAAGCTGGGACTCTTCCTCCCCGTATTTTATGTATTTTATTTATTTATTTTTCTTTACCTCTCCTGGTCCTGAGAACAAGCCTTACAGAAAATACATCTGAGATATAAGCAAAAGATTAGAAAAATTAAACCAAGTTCTATCATCACTAGTTGATGTGCCTATAAAAATTTCAAGCAATTGCTCTGTTAATGAGTTCACTGAGGGTAAGCTTCCCAGACACTCTGGTCGGAGGATCACAATGGCTGCAGCTGCGTGAGGCTGGGTGGTTTCAACTTTCAGGCAACTCTTCGAACATTTTTATTTCAGTTTATATCTCCTGAGTTTTCATATGAATAAATTCTAAGATTCAAAGCAAACTCAGGACACTATGAGTTAGGAATGATTCATCTGAACCAGAAATCTCCCAGAATGAGAGCAGAAGGTGACCCAGGTTCATGGTGAGACATTTAGACCTCTCAAAGCCATTTAATGAAACTGAGCTTCATACTGAATGATGTTTTTGTTAGAAAAAGTGGTGAGTTTTGTCTCGTTTAGGGTTTCACTGGTATGGTTGTGCACAGTTGTAACTATGACTATGGATTCTATTCAGGGAATATGTTTACTCTTCACCAATTTTCATCATATCCACCTTAAGATTGAACTTAAGGGAATGAAAAGCCATCATGTTAAAAATCTTGGGAGCAAAACTATACGTGTTAAGAAGAAAAAGCAGTCTGGTGGCCTTTGCCACAAATAAATTCTCGGGAAATCATGCTCAAAAACTGAAAACAAGTCATGTAGTCTGGGTTTGTATTTCTGCCCATGAAATATTAGAAATCACAAATAGAAACTGAGCTCTAAATTTCCTCACAATTTTAGTTCCTATTTATTTAAATACATAAAGAAACAAGATGAAAGGTCAAATTATAAGTGTATTACTAGCAGTCTGCTAATAGCATTATAAAAATTAAATTTGAAGGAAAAAAAGAGAAAGTTTTACTATTTAAACATAGTGACCTGGGCTTTGTATTGTGGTTGTTGCTTTATTGGTGTTGGTGTCACTGGTTTCCAAAGTCCATATTTGAAGCCTGGACGTGTAACCTAAGTCTTTCAAAAGTCAGCATTTATCCAAGGGCTTCATAAGAGAAGATTTTATGAATCTTATTTTGTTCTAAGTCTCTGAATATTTTAAGTTTTTCATGTTCTATCAAATAAGAAGTAGGTTAGCAAATAATCACTATGATCAATTAGTTTAGCTCTATGCAATAAGAACAATTATTAAAATATGAAATGGAAATTTATCTCATTTAAAATTTGAAATGACTTTAAGAAAAAGATTATTGAATCCCACACAAGTCTTTCCAAAATACATTTGTACTTGAATTTTGAAATGCATGATTTAGTTTCAAATACAGTACTGAGGCATTAAATAAAAAATATGGAATCACTAAATTAAAAATGATCGCTGATGCTTAAGCACTCTACAAAGTCATGACTAAGGGGAAAAATGTGAGTATTTTAGAGGATATTTATAGTCAATCTTACAAAACCCTATATCAACTGAGAGAATTTGATAAAACTAAACATTTTGCCTTTGGACATAAACACATTTTGAAAAATTTAAGTAGCTTCTATGGAGGACAAACAGATTGATTTGGATTTGTGTAAGGATTGTGTTTGCAGTAAGACTAAACAGTACACTGAAGGATGAAGGTAATTCATAAGGAAACACTTTAGAATATAAATACTATATGCAGTTTTAAAACATGCATAATGCACTGTACTTGTGATTCCGTGATAATCACATTCCCTTGCAGCTCTGATTCTTTCTTCACCTTCCATTCTCCTAATCACGGTACCATAGAATGAGAAGAACACAGCCTAACCCCTTCACTTCACAGACGAGAAAATAGAGCTAAAATAAAATTTAAAATACAATAGGGCAATCCAGTGGGAAAATTCACTAAGGAGTTCAGAATAATATGCTTAACATGGAGACCCTGATTTCTGTCATTCTCCTTTGTGATAAAAGTAACAATGCCACGCTGGAGATAAATCTGAAAGGACACCCTGAAAAGTACAAAGACAAGGAAATAAATAAGGAATTGTACATAGAAAGGCAATGCAAAACATGTACAAGTGATGTTTTTGCTTGCATTAATTCAGATTAGTACAAAATTAAAGAGCAACAAGTTTGGTGTGAGGAAACGGACATTCCAGCCCTGGTTCTATCCATCATATATCTTAATGATTGACTAGTTTGTGCTCTCTTGGTCTCTGTTTCCTTACCTCTGAAGTGGGACATGTTAAGACCTAGCTGCCCATGTTACAGGGCCTTTGCAGAGATCCAATGAGACAATGGTTTTGAAAGGCTTTGTAAATTCCAAAGCACTACAAAATGATTGTGCTATTAGTGTTGGTGCCACTTATAAATCTGTATTACTTTAGGTCAGACTTCTTGCCAAATGACACCAAATTGAGATTCTGGAGGACAGCCAGTTGATAAACATTGAAACTAAGGTATGCTTTCAATAAGTCACACCTGTAGCCATTTTTCACTGTTCAGCTGACAACTGGGGCCTGCTGCACATTACTTGGCAAGGCTCACTTCTTCAAAACCCTTTCTGGAACAATGTAAGGCTCTCAATGCCACTGTGAGTCCTCAGCATGAATACCCATCCTCTACCTACCTCTCTGTTTTCTGAAGCTCTTTGCTTTCTTATTTATATATTATTTTTTTAATTGCATCTTAGCCTTGCAACCTGGCACCGCTCCGCTCTCTGCTTTTCAAACAAAACAATCACAATATAAAAGAGTAAGGGCAACAAATTCTACACCGAAAGAGCTACCAAGGTTGGTGTAAAGACCAAAGTCTGCAAAAAAAAAAAAAAAAGGCAGATAACCAATGCCTGTCAGAATGACAGGGAGGAGACACTAATATAACCGGACTCTTGGCTAACAAAGGAGTTAAAAATGAAACAGCGCCAGCTTAAAATCAATATGAAATTCTATAGGCAGGCTTTACAAAGAAATCAAGGCAAGCATAATATGATCTTGGTAGCTCACTCTCAGGAAAAAACGATCAGTCCATCGTGCAGCTCTCACTAAATGCAAAAGCCAAGTTCTTCTGAAAGCCCCCCTAAAATGGAATTACTGCAATCAGGCACTGTGGTCAGGAGGGCATGGGTGAGATTGATGAGGTTATCAAGAGACAAATAAGGAGTGAGCCTATACAAATTGCTGGGCAGAAAAGAAAAACATGTTCACGTAGCATATCATTCACAGTTTTCTTTCGAAGGATAGAATTGGATTTCTATCAATGGGCTTCCAAATATGGAGGTTCAATTAAACAAGAGCAGGAAGGGTCACACCATCCCACTGAGAATGTCTCCCGTCAGCCTGAGTCTGTTTTCTGAGTGATGGTCGCAAGCTGCTCCTCCTTTCTGACTTTAGGGCACTCCTATGGCCTCTCACAGCTCTGCTGGGGTGTTCTGAATATAAAAAAGCAAAGAAAGAAAATATCCTCTTCACTTGGCTGCATGCAGGTGTATTTTTTTTTAAGCCTTGAGGTAAATCAGAGACATCAAGAAGCAAAAGAATTGACATTTTGGAAAGTTTTTATCAGTTTCCTTGTTGTAGACCCTTTTTGAATAGTTGCAACTGATCCTTTGGACAAAGCCTTTCAAGCATAGACTTTTACTGCTAGGAAAACCCTCCCAAAGTACTCCAACTTCGATTCCTCTTTTTATAGCTGAGGGAATTGAAGCCCTCTGAAGCTGTGTACCTGATTTCAAAAAGTTAACACTAGAATCCAGCCAGGAACCCATCTCTCCTAATTTGCTTAACTCTCAGCCCAAACTTTTCCTCTCTTGCCTCTTGCAGAGAGTTAGCATATTTCTAGGCTCACCAAGACAAGAAACAATGACCACAAAGGTTTCAGGTAATTAAAAGATCTCTAGATGATATTTATAGACATGGTTGACCAGAATCATATTTCTTTACCAGTAAAACTTGTGAAATGACAGCAAAAAATTTTTAAGGGAGAGAGGAGTAGAAAGTTTCCCATGTTACAGTTCAGCTCCAGTTAGTAATGATTTTAAATTTATTTCAGAGGAGGCCCAAGTTTTATTTTATTATTGAAAACATAAGCTCTTTTCAAACTTTGACATGTTATAGAATATTCTTAGAAAATGAACTTGGGATTCCAAGACTAGACTGCCAATTATATCCCCTTCATTTATGTTTATCAACCCTGACATCAAGAGGACCTAGAGAAGTAACTTTAGTTGAAGCCTGAGTTAAGAATGAAGGGAGGTAGGAGAGATGTATATGTACAGCTGATTCACTTCACTATACAACAGAAACTAACACAGCATTGTAAAGCAATTATACTCCAATAATAAAAAGGTTAAAAAAGAAAGAGAGAGAGTGTATTTCTTCATTTTGGATACTTACCAGAGAGGAATGGCATCACAAGAGAAATGCTGAGAGTCAAACGTCATGATACATTGCCTTGATAAGCCAGTCAGGATCAGTATTCCTGGAAACCCTTGAATTCTGGGAAATGGGAGAAAAAAGTAGTCAATCCAATTTTTTTGTCTCTGTTCTTACTGTAGAAGAGCATTTTTCTTCCAAGTCCCTTTCTATGGCAGTTGAGGCCTCCTGGAAAAACAGGATGGGGAAATCTGTTGTGAAGAGGAGAGAATGTGTATATGGTGAAAACACATTAGCTCACAGTGAAAATGAAAACCTGGAGAAAGTAATCAGCAACCTACTGAATAAGATATTCCCCAAATTGGATATTGCGGATTCATTTATAGAGGGCTTGCTATGCCCTTTCTTACTTTATTTCATTTCCACTGCTTTAAAACCTCGTTTTCACCCATTCCACAATTTTCGGGTATGACATTTCTACTCCTTTGGAAGTGACATATATTATAATACATTAACGGAGTAAAACCAAAAATCAAATTAACTTAAACTGGAAAGCAAACAATAACCATTTTTGCACATTTTCTAGAACCAAAGAACACATTTATCTTAAGTCTTTATTCTAAAAGCTGTTTATATCATAGTTAATATTTGTGATATATGACTTGAGAGAGACAAGTGTGTTTTTTTTTTAATTGCAGCTTCATTTTTTCCTGTAAAGATAATTTTGATAAGTGATCTTCTTTGAAAGTTGGGAACATAGGGGAAGATTAATCTAGCCCAGTAGAAGAACTAAAGTGGCAAAAATTGATTAAGGCATTAAAATATCTACAGTATGTCTAGAAAATATGAGCTGTCTCTAAATGGTCCCAGTAAATCACAGAACAAACTTGAAGGAAGCAGTTAAGAAGAGCTTCCCTGAGTAATAGAAAAGTTTTCAGGGTAAAGTATTTTGAAAGTATCATTTTATTTTTATATGCTGTGTAATCAGAAAGAAATCTTTATGTAGCTACAGCCTAATCTTTTCTCTCTAGGTTTTCAGGAAAAAAATACCAAATTCACAAGTAATATTTATTATATAGATAATCATTTAGATATTATATATGTATACACATATATATGACAAATATATTTTGTATTACTTGTGGTCAATTATTTGATGTTATGTGATATAAGGAATCCAAAATCCACTGCCCACCTAGGGTGCTTGTCAGAACCGCCAACCTGCTTGAGACTTCCTGAATTTTTTATTTCTCCTCTAGAATTTAGAAATATATTCTGAACTATCCTACTGATAAATAATGTTACTTAGGGAAGAATGACAGTTGAAAAAGCTTGTAGGGATGGGCAAAGCAACTAGCATGCCTTTTTGTATTTGCACATTTACCAAATTCATTTGATACAAATGAAACGTTTTTAGAGGTGGGAAAGGCTTGAAACACAATTTTTCCCCCCATGAGGCAAAGGGGCAATGTATGACCTCACAATGGCAGTCCAGAGAGAAAGCAAAAAAGTTGTGAGCATTTGGGAAATTTCAAAGTAGGTCAAAGCAGCCTAAAAATAGCATTGAAATCAGAGTTTTCTCACTCAAACTGGGTTCACAGTGGCTTTCTCAAATCTTTTGATTTAACTCTTCCTTGGGCTCGTATAGATCGTCTCACTTATTGCTCACAAAAACAATTCTGAATGTCTTAGCTCTCCTCAATCTTCAATACACCCATCCTCTCTTTCACTCTAAACAGATAAGTTAATTATTTATTTTCCTTAGAAAAACAAAACCATCACAGTGGATTCTCCCTTTATACTCAGGACTCAGCCCCACTTCCAGAGCCTTGTTTTTTTTATAATGATGGGAGACACGACCTGTTAGTTATCACCTAGCTCTTCCTCATGGTGAAACTCTCCCCTCTTTTTCCACCGCCTGCAATACCATACTCGGGAAAAATTTTTTCTATTACTCAATCTTGATGTTCTTTTCTTTCCACCATTTTTCCCTCTCCTTTCTTTGCTAGACTATTTTTTTTGAATATAAATTTATTTATTTTAATTGGAGGTTAATTACTTTACAATATTGTATTAGTTTTGCCATACATCAACATGAATCCACCACAGGTATACACGTGTTCTCCATCCTGAACACCTCTCCCTCCTCCCTCCCTATACCATCCATCTTTTAAAATAGTTGTCTCTACTGTCTCTACCTTCTGTCCAACTTGTTCATTCTGGTTCTGAAATCTCCTATACCAACTTGTTAGTCCAAGAAAACAAAATATCTTTGATTCACTGGCCAGTTTTATTGAATATTAATAACTACCTTTTGTATACACGAACTTCTTCATAAAATGAATATGCTAGAATTTCCCTATTAAGTTTGATCTGTAACACTGATATTCCCAAGTCTAAACATTTAGCTGGAATAAGAAGCTCAGAGATTTTATTAGGCTGAAACAAAATGAAGTTTTTCCTTAATACCATGAGTAATCTTGCATTATGGTGCTAAGAATTCAGAGCACTCTCCTCCGACTGTCTTCTGAAAGAAGTTTGCTGCCTAACCACTGATCCAGGCAAGTCCAAACATGCCTCTGAATATTCCATTTTTTTCATAGCTTAGACAGAAAGTTGGTCTTCTCAACCCATGACATCAGCTGCCAAGAAGCCAGAAACACCATGATAAAAGTAGGCCAAATCCAGTGCTCTGTGATAACCTAGATGGATGGGATAGGGTAGGAGGAGAGAGAGAGAGGATTGAGAGAAAGGAGATATATGTATGAAGACTGTGAATGTGTTAGTTGCTCAGTCGTGTCTGACTCTTTGCAACCCCATGACTGTAGCCCACCAGGCTCCTCTGTCCATGGAATTCTCCAGGCAAGAATACTAGAGTGGGGCCATTCCCTTCTCCAGGTTATCTTCCTGACCTGGAGATCTAACTCTGGGTCTCCTACACTGCAGGTGGATTCCTTACCATCTGAAGCACCAAGGAACCCCCATATATATATGTATACCTATGACTGATTCATGTTGATATATGGCAGAAATAACACAATATTGTAAAGCAATTATTCTCCAATTAAAAATATTTATTTAAGTAGCCAGAGTATACTCTCAAACAGACTCAGCAAAAGATGCATCACATTTTCTACATAATTTATTTTTTTAATGAATCAAAAAAAAATGAGTGGGAAGTCCTGGGGTTCAAAAATTATTTACACAATAATGAAATTTGTGGGCCTTAACTGCCAAAGAATAATTTTAGTAAGAGGGCAAATTTTACTGAATGACTGAATGACTTATTTCTCCTGAATCCATAGCCATTTGACAATCTCTGTATGCTCTCAAGATGAAAGAATGATCCCTGACTAGAATTAGGGAGGCGCATGATGGCCTATATATACATGGCTTCCCTCGTGGCTCATCTGATTAAGAGTCCAACTGCAATGCGGGAGATCCGGGTTCAATCCCAGGGTTGGGAAGATCCCCTGGAGAAAGGAATGGCTACCCACTCCAGTATTCTGGCCTGGAGAATTCCATGGACAGTGTAGTCCATGGGATGAACGACTTTCATGTCACTTCATATGTGTGTGTATATATATATATATACATACATACATACATACATACATATATATATATATATATATATAAGATGCCCCCCCCGCAAAAGAACTTTTGCTTCTTGAACTATCTAAATTCTCTTCTGAGTAATGGATTGTTAGGTTAACAAAAAGGAAATTTGTATTCCCAGCTGCATACATAAGGGCTCACTGGATTCAGTGTCAAACTCTTTATCAACTTTCTTCTCATTAGCTAGCTGTTCTGAGCTCTCAGTCTCATCTCCTATGTGAAACACAGGCAAGCATCAGGGACAGCTAACCTACTGATCAGAATCCTTTAAAAAATAATTATAATATTTATTTGACTGCATCAGAGGCACACGATGCACAGGCTTAATTGCTCTGTAGTATGTGGGACCAGGGATTGAATCCAAGTGTCTTACATTGTAAGGCAAACTCCTAACCACTAGACCACAGAGAAGTCCCCAGTCTTCTCTTATAGCTCACTGAGAAAATGTGTGTGTGTGTGTGTGTGTGTGTGTAGGTGTGTGTATGTGTGTGTGTGTGTGCCTTCATTTCAATCATATTCAACTCTTTGTGACCCTATGGACTGTGCCAGCCAGGCCCCTCTGTCCATGGGATTCTCTGGGCAAGAATGCTAGAGTGGGTTTCCATGCCCTCCTCAAGAGAATCTTCTCAGCCTAGGGATTGAATCTGCTTCTCTCCAGCATTGGAAGGTGGGTTCTTTTACTACTAGCACCACCTGGGAAGCTTCACTGAGAAAATAACTCAGATCATTTGCAATACTTATTTCTCTGTCAATCTTTGCTTCTTTTTCTAAATCTACAGATGAGCCAAAATATTGATAAAATTCCCATTCTATTAATTTTCTTGAAAAATTTGTATCATAATACCAGATTTGTAATTAAAATAGAAGTTGGTTATCAATCATAGGTCAAGTTCTCTCAAGTTATCTAATCCGAATGTTCGTTATTATCCTTATACTTGAAATTTTCTGTGAATAATATCATATCTCTTAATAATTAGGTACAAACATTCCTATCATAACAAAAGTAAAGATAAATATTCTCTCTGCCCTGATAATAGTATAGAGGTATATATTTCATGGTCTAATTCCATTACTTCAGAATCTTATTAAGAAGTTAGTTCACTTGGTTATTTATAGTTAAAAATAAATTTTCAGTATCAATGATGCCATAATTGAGCTAACTTTATCTTCTTCCAATTTACATCTTTTATGAGAGCCACCATCATCATCATCCCCTTACTTTTGTTTTTCATGACAGTCCGTCCAGAACACACTTATTTTGGTATTTTGGCTATGTCTACATTTCCGGTTTGAGTTATTTTTACCAAACTGATTCATGACTAGCTCAGTAAAAATAGCCAAAGCAGATGTGTTTTCAAAACCAATTAAGAGCACACATCTTATTTTAGATATTGCATATTTTAAAATCTGTTGTGTGATCAATTATTTTGTTATATTTCTTAATTATCCTAGAGAGGCTAAACTTCTAATAGCATATTGTATAAAAATAAAATATTTTATAAAATCGTCAGTTCTAAACTCTCAACTGGCCCTCAGTTTTTATAAGAGAACACCTAATGAACCTCCATTGTCATATAATTCCAGTAAGGATGTAAGAGGAAGTAGCCAAGGCCACTTTATTGGTTGCACTCTGAATCAATCACCTTTACAAAAATCACTTAATTATTTTATTACATGTACTGTTTCATCTATTGTTTTATGATATGAGCTCTAACTTAAATATCTTGACTTTTTAAATAGTATTTTCTATATCTTTTCAAAGACCTTTTAGACCAAAGGATATACCTAAATCACATATAAATTATAATCCTATAGATATATTGAAAAATATATCCCAAGCCAGTTCTAGAAGTTTACAGTTCTTTGAAAATAACTGAATACCTGATTTAGGAGTAGATATTTCTATAACAAATGTGAAGGAAATATATTTGCTTTCATTGATAATGCACATATCTGCAGAACATATACATGCTGTTCATTAGTGAACAGTAAAATTTGCCATGGCAAGTTCTAATTTGCTTGATTATAATACAAATTCTTTATTTCCATGAGCTAATTTGATGTTGTCAAAAGTGCATTTTAATATTGCCACACTATCAGGAAAAAATTAAGTTTTGTTGAAGGTAAAATTGAAGGAATGTACATTGTGAGAAACCTTTAAAACACATTGGAAAAGCCTACCAATGTCCCATGGGAATATTTTTCTTTCTCTTTCTGGCATATTTTGTTTATTTTCCAAGCAGGTATTCTATTACCCTGGGAGGGGGATGGGTCTTGGATGGAACCCCATCAGAGACCAAAAGAATCAGCTGCATCACAATCAATTCCTGGAAAAAGATGTTGGGTTTTTTTTTTCCCCCCTCTTCTTCTAAAAGACCATCTGGGAGCCTAAGAGAAAATATTTAACTGGAGCTTTATATTTCCTATTAAATGTGTATCCCATGTGGAGGCAGGCAGAGGGTGTTGCCTCATAGAAAGTGCTACTGTTACAGTTGGTCATTTCTCCACCCTTTTTCTGAGATGGCTCTAGAAGTGAATGGTCATATGTCACCATATGTAGAGTATATCATATGTCATCAAAACAACTGTAAGTCCTGGTTGATGAAAGAAAGATAATTTGGGTGCTGAGTCTTTTTCATCTTTTTTTTTTTTTTTTTTTTTTGAGTTTGGGCTGGCCTGCACTGAACTCTACCCCTTGTGGCATAAGACTTTTGACTATACTTCTGTAAGAAGTATTTTGGGTTTGGCCTTTCTCATAGCCAAGGTCTCTCCCTTTCTGGGAATCTCTGCAAACAACTAATTTTATTGAAAAACACATTAAGACAAAATGTGTGGAAAAAAGTTAAAGTCACTGATTTGTAGTTTTTTTGATGTTCAGTTGATAAGTCAAACACCAATTTTTACTTATCAGGTTTGATGATAAAAATGAAAGATGTATCTGAATCTCCTATTTTCTTCCTATTCCCTATCACTCTCCCAAAGTGAATGTAAGAGATCATCTGTTTTAGAACGTGCAGTTCATTACTTAGCTGAATAATGAGGAAGCCTTATATTAAGAGGATTTTTGGTTTATTTGGTTTTTGGTTGGTTGTTTTCTTTGGGGTTTTTTGTTTTGTTTTGTTTTCTGCTTCTGCCACTGAACTGCCTACACTGTAAACAATTTTAGCACAGAGGTTGAAAAAATACACTAAAGCTTGAAGAGTGAAAATTGCTCACATGCCTTATGAAACGTTTAGTCTGGTAATGACAAGAAGACACAAACCAATTGTTTACTTTTTCCTGCCTCCAGCAATATTTTTAGCTTACCACATATCTTTTTTCATATGGATGTGATTTTTCCCCAATGAAAAATATATGCTAAGAAGAAGAATGTCTGCAATTAACTAAAATAAAAGAGCAAACTCCAGCATGTGCTTCATGGTGCCATAAAGGCAAAAGAGCTCTTTGTGAAGAGACATTGCTCCAGGAAAATTCCTTTCTCTAACTGTGATGCATTTGCTTCTATTCTGCATCATGAACCTCCTGAAAATAGAAACTTTATGTTTAATTGATTTATTTGTAATGAATCTGGCTCGGGGTAAAGACTCTTTGAAGCTGATTGATTACTGCAACAAGCTTAAGATTTCATACCACAACAAACCTTTTTGTACTAATAAACAGTGGGACAATAAAGCTCTGGGGCATGGTGTTTCCCTTCACATTAAAGTGAGGATTTGCAACTTAAGTATGTGAGGGACATAGTTTATGTGCTCCCAAGAAGCAGACATAATGAACTATTTCTTTTAATGGCAGATTATCCCTGTTTCTATTTCCTGGAGTGAAGACCTCGCAAATTGATGTATCTGTCCTCTGAGGTTTTCAGAGAGGCATTATGGCATTTTAAAATATTAATATGAGAGTACATTTAGCTGAAAGTAGCTAGTCTAGGAGTCTCATGTGGCTGCAATGCAGGTCACCAGAGACCTCCTGTCTCTCAAGGCAAATGATTTACTCTAAGTGTGTCATTAAGATACACTTTTTGGGAATTTATGATGGTGCTTTTTCACCAAGTTATACCTTTTCCATAAAAATTTAAGTATTTCATGCTATTTTCCCTCACTCTTATTCCTTAAAACCTGGTCAGTGTCACGGGCAAATTGTAAGTGCCACCTCCTTCACTGCCACTGTGGGTTTGGGCTGAACACTGATTAACCGGGACTGGATGTCACATCTTGTTACAACTTTGCAGAGCAGAAGACTATCCTAGGAGATCTGAAAAGAACAGCAATTATTCCTTCAATAAGGGAAGTGGGAAGGGGGTGGAAAGAAATCCAGATTCGATGCTTGAGTTGAATGATGGAAAAATAAGAATCCAATGTATAGATGCCAAAGAACATCTTCAGGAAACTTCCTGTGACTATTAATTGTTAAAATAATCTCCGTATACTTTTAAGGTTCCCTTTATAATAACAGGTCACTTGGATCAGCCCCAGGCTTTTCAGATTTTAAGAAATCTGCAGTAAACTAAGCAGCGTATGTGGGGTAGAAAGAAAGACACTCAGTTCCAGGTTCTCCTACATTGTTTATGAGTCCCAGTGACCATTAGATATTAAGGCTTTCCAACCTGGTTGATATCAGAAAGCAAACTTTTCTCCATCGTGGTCAGACAGGCTGGGGCTATGTAATTTTTAATTAAGATTGTAATTATATAATTTCTAATTATGTCTCTATAATTTAGTCACTCCTTAAGTGATCTTTTTCGTTTTCAAAATGATTCAAGCAAATATGATACTCTTTATTGTGTGTGTCTGTGAGAGGCTATCCGCAAGCATACCTCATTTTCTGCCCTCAATTCTAAAGTTGCTTCAGCATAAAGACACTCCCATCCCCTCATTTTGTTCTCCTAGGCATTGTGCTATTGTCATGACAGGCTAGAACAGAAGTGTCTGTGGTACATCCGTCTTTGTCTGATCATAGAGTTTAATTTTAAGATTTCTACCTGTAAAGATATGATTTGATTTAAAGACTACCCCCAGAAGGAGAAATCTTCTTAAAATAGTAATGAAGACTTCAACTTACAAAGTCTTTTTTTTTTTTTCTGACAAGGGACAAACCATTTCATCAATTTATTTCAATGAGAAATCCACTGTCAATTGGAATGAAGCTCATATAACATCGCAGCAGTACATATGAAACTCCTTAAGTGTGACTCTGCAGGGCTCCCTGTGAAGAGATGATCATTCTACTAATAATAACTATCAACAGCGAAGGAACTAGTAAAAGCAGCCAAACATTACTCTTCAGGAGACAGTTCTTTAAAGTAGTCTGTCTTGGTCCTATCAGCAGTGTCTCTGAATGCTATTTTCAAAAGAGTATTGCAAAATTCCTTGCGAAGGAAGATTATGACTACTGTATATGCATTCTGAAAATGTATTTCAGCTTATCTGCAAATTGATGCAAGATCATGAAAATGATGAATGAAAAAGAAAATAATCTTGCTAAATAACTAAACAAGCTGCAGTTGACTCTTTCTATTGGATATATACAAGTGTCAAGAAAAAAAATACAAAAAAAATGGTGAGGGATGCTATCGTATTAAGTGCAATAATCATGAATTTTTACAGGAATTGGCTTTTTCTTTTAACATAAAGTTTTTATTTTTTAAAATAGGATTGTTACATATAAGCTCACTCTGGATAGAATATTCAAAGGATTCCTATTTAAAATTTTACTTAAGACTAGTACAATCTTAGAAAAACAAAGATTTATATTCCACAGCTAAACCAGTGAGACCCAATCACCAGCTTTGCTTGCGAAGAGCTGTTCACATCTACTTTGCTAACCAAATTTTATTACTTTCTGTCTAGACCAGATTCACCTAATACTTTATTGATAAAAACATTTTGTATTTAGATATTAATTCCCTTTTAGAGAACTTATAAAGCTTCGCAGACATTACCTCATTCAAACGTTCACAGTAACTTTATGAGGCAGAGAGGTGACAAGATTATAAATGTTAATGATGATAATAATACCAATATTTATAAAGCAACCTTTTCTTTATGAAGTTTGGAGAATTTCTGTTGTATATATGACTTTATTCCTGACAAAACCAGAATGAATATTGTATATACTAAAAGCAAGAATTATTGAGTCTAAAGAAGATGTGATTTTCTTCATATGTGTTACTTTCTAAATATGACAGGGTGTTAGGAAACACACTGAGCCTATGGAATTGACAATATTAATATTTGGTTCGATTTATTTTGATAATACTTGTAGACATCTCTAGGAATAGATCCTTATTTTTTACACTCCTGGCAATAATTATGTCCTTAATGATACCTCTTTGCCTGAGTGAGCCTGCTTCCCTGGGTGTCTATGATTCTCCTGACCCAGAACTTTATGCTGTTGGAGTCAGAGGACTTGGGAGTGAGGTCCTGCTAGGTGTCATCTGAGTTTTTACCTTAGTGAAATCACTGAACTTTCCTTACCCTGTTTGTTCACATTAAAATGGGAACTATATATTTGCCTTAGTTCCTAGTAAGGTTGTTTTGGGCATCAACCAGACAATACATGAGAAAGCAAGTTGTGCATTTTAAAACACTTTTCTAATGAAAGTTACATATATACACATGTAATATTATCCAATACAAAAAAAAGTCTTGCTTCTGCAGGTAATAAACCTGTAATTAATTCCACTTCTATCATTTCTATCATCACTGTTGCTATGTTGAATTGGACTAGTTGGAAATAAATAATAAACCTTTAACAATATTTTTATATTAAGATATAGCAATAGTAACCTATTGAAAGACCTCAATAGATTATTCCAAGAAGCAGCTGGTACAAAACACACAAAAAATCTGTATTTGTAATTCCAGTTGTTATTTGAGTAGTAATTACATTAATTTGCTTGACTTAAATCTTTCTTAAAACACAATAAATGTTTTTCCCCAGTGAAGAAAATCGTATCAAAACTTGTCTGGTTTTGTATTTCATAACCAAAGTTAACTTAGTCAAAGTTCACTAATGAGAAAGGCAAAGTTCAGGAAATTTGGGAATATTGGTTGCGTATTGCTCAATACTCATCATTATGATAGAAAATTAAGATAGCAAAAAAAATGATGTTAAAATTAGTTTTCCCTTATTTCCTTAGGAAACTCTATGAGAAACTAATGTAAATCAAATGCAACTGAAAAAAAAAGTCTAAGTAAAAGTACCTTTCATAATTTATTTTGTCCAAAGTTTTGAAACATGCAACTAAGTGCAATATTTTGAAGTCGCTAAAAATGTCCTTTCCATTATATTTTCCCATGTTTTTCTAATAGGATATAGGAAATAGTTTGAAATCTCTGATTGCGGTGCAGTGTTTTAAATCAGAAGTAGACACTGTGGTGTTATTATTGGGTTGGGAAGATCCCTTGGAAGAAGGCATAGCAACCCACTCCAGTATTCTTTCCTGGAGAATCCCATGAATAGAGGAGCCTGGCAGGCTACAGTCCATACAGTCCATAGGGACACGACTGAGCGACTAAGCACAGCACATAGTTAACTCTCCTGTTTTTCTTATTCTGTTGTAAATGCAACAAACCTTAAACTTATGGTTTTTAATAAACTACATCTGATCACTGGGTGGATGAGTCATCTAATCTTTCCCTACAGTTTCCTTTTGCAAAATAAAAAATAATAATCTCTTCAAGGGTAGTTTCACTTATGTCTATGTCATTTAGTTATGAATAGAATTACACTTTATAAAATCTAATAGACTATCCAAATATAAACAGTATAGGCATACAAAGAACTATGAAATAATTTTAAATGATATGTTTTTAGAACTAATGAAAATCATTGTTTCCTAATTTACTTTCAATCACCTAGATACAAAATGTTTGCTTAATTACATTTTTTTGGTATTTCAAAAAACAGTTGCTTAATCACTGTAAAAATAATTAAATTGCCTAGTTTCTCCCAATGTTAGTAGAGGTAATCTATATATTATTAATTAGTATATTTTATCAGGGTTTTAAAAGCAGTGAATTAGGAGAGTCTCAATATTGAATCAAAAAGATAAAGTTTTACAATTGCAGAAAGGGTGAACATTTCTATCTTGACTTTCACTTTAGTATATTAATTCTTCAGTGATACGGTTTGTGGAAAATTAGTCCTTAAATAGAATTGTAGTATTCTTTATAATGAGTCTGTACCTATTAAGCTAAACTTTGTCTCCGCAGTCCCTACTGGGGGATTTAGAGATTGTACTGTTTACATTTGAAATCTAAATCTATTACCTGTTCTCTTGACCAAGAATCTACATGATTCATATCCCTTTTAGAGAGCCACCTAAAAGTAAAACAACAAAAAAGCAATTATAATCATTATTGGTAAATGGGTCCTGATGAATTATACCTGAACTTCCTGGTATTAAATTGTTAAACAAGAATGATTTAAGATAATTCCCAATCAAATGAGAAAAATGGCGGGTTCAACTGATGAATTTCTTACAGACTGCCACACCTAATAGCTTCTCTGGATGCAAATCACATTTGAGTCATTTTTTTTCATACTGGACAGAGTTTCAGGTAAAAAAGGGTTAGTAGTCTCTGTTTAGTTCTGTGCCAGTTAAATCAATGTTACCCAAAAGGGAATACTGACTATGCCAATCTGTCATCTTTGCTTTAAAAAGAACACCAAAGACAAATGTGCAAGTGGACAAAAATACCTTCTTCATTCATAAGAAAGGGATGGGGGTGGGGCAAAGCAGACAGAGACCAAAGTGGAGTTGACATCTAGAGCTTATTAATAAATCTTATAACTTTGCAAAGAGAAATATTTCTTCACAAGAACTCCAGACACTAATTCAAGAATCATTGCATGATAGATAAAGACCCTTGGAAGTACCAAGTGGCCAGAGAATAAATATAGAAGGAAGGGTGACAATACCTAAGCCATGTATTCACGAGAAATTCTAAAACACCATTGGAAAAAGAGATCTTATGTTACTAATTCTCCAGTATCTACCCTTGGGCAAGTTGACTTGAGAGCACTGTAACTAGGTCACATTTTACTATTTATTTTAACAAATGGATAGGATTGCATTAGCATGGGACAAGTATAAATATTGATTTGAGAACCTAGAGCATACAATAAAACAGCAACCTTTCTAACCCTTTTAAAGAACTCAGTCATAAATAAAGTTCTTCTCCACTGTATTTTTTTTCCAGAAAAACAACTGATACATAATTCATCCATAAAGTATCTTCATCATTATCTTTACTGATCACTACCCAAATGTTCTAGTCATTATAGCATATAGATTGCATTTGTCTCCCCTTCTGAAAGGGTATGTTTTACCATATACGGCAGCCTTGTTTTATTTATGGCACAATCTATAAGGGCAACTTTTAATAGTTCCACATGAGCTGAGTGCTAAAAGACAGAGATGACAAATGTTAGTATTATTCTAACCATGATAAAAATAAAATCAATAATTGTGCTTTTGGAATCAGGAAAAATAACATTGAACTATTCCAGGTCATGTCTTGTTCATTTATCTCCTGCATTTCTGTACCAAAAAATGATCAAGCTGAGAATATTAATGTTCTACAACTATAAATAATTATGAAAATTTTTGATTAAGTAATCTTTATATAAGTGAATAAAATTCATCACAGTATTTGCAGTGGCCACACTGCAAACACATATGAGTATTGAGCTATCTTAGGCACTTGCTTTGAGGGCCTACTATGTACCAGACATTCAGCAAGGTCCAGAAGACTTCAGAGAAATAAGATATGATCTCTACTCTCTAGGAACGTACAGTCTCATTCTTGGACATGATGCTTAAACAAATATTTACACTACTACTCTGATAGGTAACCTGTGATCCTCCCTGACTTGTTTCTCTCTTACAAGCCACATCCAATTAATCAACAAACTCTGTTATCTCTACCTTCAAAATGTATTCATCCATTCGCCATCAAAGTGGTAACTTTAAATTCTACCATCTTGATTCAAACTACTGTCAAGTCTTACCTGTATTACTGTAATAGTCTGTGTAGTAAGGCATATCTAATATCAGGTTGCATGCGTGCGTGCTAAGTTGCTTCAGTCGTGTCTGACTCTTTGCAACCCTATGGATGGTAGCCAACCAGGCTCCTCCATGGGAGTTCTCCAAGCAAGTATATTGAACTGGGTTACCATGCCCTTCTGCAGCGGATTTTCCCAATCCAAGGATCAAACTCACATCTCCTGCATTGGCAGGCAGATTCTTTACCACTGAGCCATCTGGGAAGCCCTTAATCCTTAAAAGTGTCACTAATCTCTACCATTCTCCCTGGGATGTGATATTATTTTTGATTTACTATATTGGCTAGAGGAGAGGTATGTTTGTATGTAAGTGAAAGAAATAGAGCAATGGCAAGAAGCAAAGGAAAAATAATTTTTTATTATTTTGTTACTATTATAAGGTACTCACACTATCCATGAAATAGCGTAATGTAAGTTGAAAGTAGACTGGGATTAGTTTTAAATGTATATTGGAAACCCAATGCAAACACTTTAAAAAGTTTTAAAATATATATAACTATATTCAAAAAAAGAGAGATAATGAAGTTATTTGAACTGCTCAGTTAAAACCACAAAAGGTATTTTTAAAAAGTGGAAGACACAATGGAAACAACGAACACCAAATAGAAAGCAGTAATGAATATGGTAGATATTAATTCGACTATGTCAATAATCACTTTGAATGTCAGTAGCCTAGATTCACTAATTAAGAGATAGAGATGGTGAAAGTGGATCTAAAAAAACATGACCCATCTATATATTGTCTACAAATATAAAGACACAGATAAATTAAAATCAGTGAATGGAGAAAAATATACCATACAAACATTAACTGAAAGAAAGCAGAAGTAGCTATATTGATTTCAGAAGGAGCAGATTTCAAAGTAAGGAGAATTATCAGGAACAAAGAGCATTACATAATCAAGAAGATAAACAATTCTTATTGTGCGTGTGTGTGCCAAACAATAGAGCATCAAACTACATGAGATAAAAACTGATAGAACTGCAAGGAGGAATAGATGAATCTTCTGTCGTAGTTGGGAGACTTCAATACCCTTCTGTCAGAAATGGACCAATCCAATGGGCAGAAAATCTGTACAGACAGAGCTGAACTCAACAAAACCATCCATCAACTGGATATAATGATATCATGATAGACTGCTTCATCCAATAGCAGCAGGATATGCGTTCTTCATGAGCTCCCATGGAATATTCAACAAGACAGACTACATTCTGGTTCACAAAACACACCCTAACATATTAAAAGAAGAAAGAAATCATACAGAGTCTTCCTCCCCCATTTGCAAAGAATGTTTGCAACAGTTCTAACACCTTATGTAGGCGTCCCTCTTCAGTAACTGCCCTACGCTCTTACACCCAAAAGTGTGCGCCTCCCTGAGGACAGCTCTCATTCAATGACTGGTTGATGTGAGGATGCAAGCAGGGGCTCCTTAGCTCCCTTTGTGGTTGTATGAGACTTTGGTGGCTACTCCACTGCAGTTCAGCCCTTCCCCATGACCAATGATTCTTCCTTCTCTTTCTTGTAGGGGTCCACAAGACTGCTCCTTTGTAGTCTTCTTACAGGACAAACCTCCATCTCAGATTGTTTACTCAGGAACCCAACCTAAGACATTCATTCAGTCAATAAAATACTATAGAGTCAAGGAAAGTGATGCTGTACTTCATATTAACTGACAAAGATAGTCATGACCTACTGATTCCTAAAAAGAGAAAGCAGCGGACAGTGAGTCATTAATTTACCTCTTTACATAAAATGTAAATGTGTGTGTTCATGTGTTTAAAATATGAGGACACACTCACATATAGTTGTATTCACAGAGAGATATCTAGAGAGATGTTAGCCTGAATGTTATATAGTGTCGTTCTCATAATAGCAACTACTGGGCTAATTTTGTTCATTGCTCTAGTGAAGCGCCAACTCAGTAGAACCGACCATAATACCTTGGGTATAATCAGTGCACAATAGATATTTATTGAATCAAAAGTACAATTAATTAATTAACATTAAGAAAACAGAATTTCAGATCAAGACTACAGAATTTCAGGGTTACTTTGTCTTCATATTTCCCAGAATAGTTTCAAGTTGTTGCAGTGATTCTGTAACAAAAAATCCATAAACATTAAAATATATATATATATATAGGAGGGGGAAACCTACTGGAGGGCAACCAACTCCAGTATTGCCTGGAAACTTCCATGAACAGAGGATCCTGGAGCGCTAGAGTCCATAGGGTCACAGAGTCAGACATGACTGTGTGAATAAGCATACATGTATATACATGCTAAGTTGCTTCAGTCGTGTCTGACTCTTTGGGATCCCATGGACTATAGCCTACAAGTCTCCTCTGTCCATGGGATTCTCCAAGCAAGAATACTAGAGTGTGTTGCCATGCCCTCCTCCAGGGGATCTTCCCAACTCAGGGATTGAACCCACATCTCTTGCATCTCCCATAATGGCAGGCAGGTTCTTTACCACCAGCATTACCTCAGAAACATATATATATTTGTGTGTGTGTGTGTGTATGCATACACATATCTCAGTTCAAACAGTTTAGTCCTCCTAATCAAAAAGAAATTGCCTTGAGGAAGAATGGAATGACTAAGGATCATTTACTGACAAAGTTTTTTATTATTAAATGCTCAGTAGAAGCCACATACTGTCATATTCAACATTCGTCCAATGATGAAAGGAGATAGTCAAAGTATATGTGAAGAATAAGATATTACGGAGAATATGTTACATTTTATAATGGAAATGACATCAGTTATTTTCCTCTAATTCAGGAATTTATCTATTCTGCAATAGACCTTCATAATCCTCTACCTCCCCAACTCTACCTCCTGCTGGAACAGGTAGTGGTCGATGCTTAAAGGACAGCAATCTGCTGTCAGTAACTTGGGGTCAAATTTTATTATCAGAGGCATTTTAATCATTTTATGGCTGCATATTGTTGTATTCACAATGGGCCTTAGTGTTCCCTATAAAGCAATGCATTTTAATAAGATTGTGTTTCTTGGGAATGCTTACCCTTCACATCTCAATGGGAGCTTGCATTGAGAATTTTATGATCCAGTTATTTACATAATAAAAAATAATGAAATGAGGAGGAATAGTCAAGGCAATATGAAAAGGGTGTCGACAATTTACCATTTTGAAGGAGTTCTTTTGTAATGATATAAAAATAGCTGGGAAAAAAAAAGCACTTACAAGATTATAAATAATCTTAGTACTCTGAACAGAAATAGAAACTGAATCATCATGAAATAACTTCAAAACCACTAAAAAAAGATTCCCAACCTTCCAGTCTCCCTATAAAGAGATCATTGCGAAATTATCTAATAAGAAAATGATTTGAATTTCAGCTCAAGCCACATTCTGCATTATTTAGGCAAGTTTATTTTTCACTAGGCATGTCCTTCACTGGCTTTCATTGCACTGACCTGATCCCTGGGCTGGTGCTTCTCTGAGGACCAGGTCATCTGGCAAGTAGCCATTATGCTCAACACAATAAAGGACATTTATGGAAAACCTCTGTGTCTCGGTTGTCCTATTTTCCAGTAAAGATAAGAAACATCTATAATTTACCCTTAATAATGACCTTGAATCTATTATCCATTGCTTTAGTCAAAGTCTCTAGACTTTGATTCATCCAAATTAACCCAATCAAAATTCAGCAGGATAATACTTATGAAATGCCGACTCTGATCTGTCACTTTGCAAATCGAGAAAGGCAACTTGTTCAACCTCAGAAATCTTTTAAATTCAATATCTCACATGTATCCTTTTTTCTTTCTCTCTCTTCTAAAAACAGAGGTGTCGCTCTTCTTTCAAATGTTAATTCTTTTTCCCAGATCTAGATCTTCTGGGTCCCTTTTACAACTCCATCTGTCAATTACCCCTCTGTCTCCTGTATCTTCTAATTCCCCTTCTCTGTAGTTCCTTGCCTAGTCATGCTTAAATCTCTTCCATCTTTGGCAGAAAAAAATCCACTGAACTGTTTCATCTCTAATACTTAACCTGTTTCCCTTCCCAGGACACCAATTATACTCACTCTTTCCAGTCTCTCAATTCCCATTCACTTCTCAGGCCACCAGGGTTGTTATTTCATCTCCTTGTGACATTAAATCTGTTAGTAAAAAAAAAAATTGCATTCCTTAGCATATAGCTTGAGCTTCCCAGGTGGTACTTGTGGTAAAGAACCTACCTGCCAATACAGGAGACATAAGGGATGCAGGTTCAATCCCTGGGTCAGGAAGATCCCCTGGGGGAGGGCATGGCAACCTGCTTCTTCCCTGGAGGATACCATGAACAGAGGAGGCTGGTGGACTACAGTCTAGTCTCACAAAGAGTCGGACACAGCTAAAGAGACTGAGCATATAGTTTGCCTAACTTTTTTACTATTATTCATGGCTATTCTATACAGCTATTTCAATGGATCCACCTTTTCTTAGGTTATCTCACAGTCTAGAGAAAGAGAACTGGATTCTTCAACTTTCTTATGGGAACCAATATGAGGTTGATTGTAAAAGATTCATGAACTGAGATGCTAGAACAATTCTGCTGCTGGTGTAGAAGCAGGTAAGAGTTTCTCCTCTTGGGTTCACTTTCCTGCACCTCTTGTCAACATTAGATCTTTCAGAGCCAGAGAATTAATATCAGGATTTGGGCATGTGGGTCAGAGGCACCCACCTTGCTAGGATCTAGCCTAGAATTTATTTCTTTAAGAATATTTTATTTTAAGTTGTGGTAAAAATCACATAATATAAAATATACCATCTCAAACCATTCTCAAATGTATAGTTCAGTAGTGTTACCGGTATTCACATTGTTATACAATGGATCAGGCTTCCCTGGTGGCTCAGCTGGTAAAGAATCAGCCTACAATGCAGGAGACCTGGATTTGATCCCTGGGTTGGGAAGATCCCCTGGAGAAGGGAACAGCTACCCACTGCAGTATTCTGGACTGGAGAATTCCAAGGACCGTACAGTCCATGGGGTGGCAGACTCACACACGACTGAGTGACTTTCACTTTCATACAATGATCTCCAGAACTTTTTCACCTCACAAACTAAATTCTATACCTACTGACCAGCAACTCTCATTTGTGCCTTCCTTCAGCCCCCAGCAAACCACCATTCTAGTTTCTGTTTCTCTGATCTTTTACTCTTTAGATGTCTCATACAAGTGGAATCGCATAGCATCTGTCTTTTTGCAACAGGCTTATTCACTTAGCACAAAGTCCTCAAGGTTCATCCATATTGTAGGATGGGATAGGATTTCCTTCTTCATTCGACACTGAGCAATATTGCATTGCACATATACACCTCATTGTCTTTATCCGAACATTCATCCATTTATGTTTGTGTTGTTTTCACCTCCTGCTCATTGTAAATAATGCTGAAATGAGCTTAGGTGTTCTATCTAGCCTAATTCTTAATCCCTAATGGGTAGTTTCTGTCTTACAAGTGGTCCAATTAATTCCCCCAAATGGAACTGGGCTTGAGGATTTAATCATAAAAATATTCATTCATCTGGAATTGTTTTTCTGTCTCCCTAGCACCACCATCACTACCCCCACTTTGTGGGGGAGGGAGTGAGATTTACAGGATAATGAAGGAAATCAGTCTACTTGCTTATTGAGATATGTTAATATGCAACATCCAACTTTATCTTGCCTTACTTGTTTCCTAATCAAAATAAATACACAGTTTTATTAATTATTGTTTATTAAAGTTGTGAAGGACCCAAGCTCATTGACCACATGGTAAAAATAAGTCCTGAATTTTGCTATTTTTTGGTACATTATTTCACTCAACATGCATGATCTGATTGTCTAGTCTATGCTTAACACTAGAAATGCAAAGAATAAAACACTGTTCTACCCTCAAGAAACTCAAAATTCAGTAGAAAAGCTGAGATATTAACAAGTAAACATAATTCAACATGCCAGTACATGAACGGATAACACCCTGAATACTGCAGAAGAACCTAGAATAGGTACTTTACCTGTCAGAGGAGGGTAGGGGGAAGGTAAAGCACAGTGGTTGCCTGCAGAAGATGGTACCTGAGCCAAGGATTACAGGAATAATGAGGAAGGGTGATGTGTAGGGGGACACCAGTGAAACAAATACATTAGAAACTCCTAGGAATTTAAAGACTGAAAAACAGATCCTGAAAGAGTGGTCATCTTAGGAAGCACTAACTCTTAAGCATGAAAGTGAGACAGAAATAGGACTTTGAGAATTAAACTGGAGGAAAGTTAAGTGGAGACAAGTAGCCGAAATTATCTGAAAGCCAGATTTAAAATTTTTTTTTAGTATACACAAGCTGGGTCAAAACTGTATCAGTGAGATAACCAAAGAGTCTAATATTGATGGAGAATAATCCTTTCAATGACAAGAAACTGCTACTCACGATAAATTAGCAAATAGCATATTCACATCAACAGCGCCCCCCCCCAATTACTCACTATTGCAGTGTCACCTTCAAAATATTTTTATATATTACTCATACTAACATGTCTTTACTGAGGCACTGCCATTTAAAATGTGGAGGGGGGGGAGGGGGGAGGGAAGTAGGGGGGCGGGGGGCGGGGGGCAGGCTCTTCCTGATTGGAGTGAGACAGAGTAAAATTGACGAGACTGTTTTAAGTGCTTCCTCAGAGACTGTGAGAGAACAAGGAGAAAGTGAGACAGAGTAAAGAACTGGAGCCATGTGACTCAAGGTATTTAGAAGCCTGGTGGATAAAACACGGAGGAATATGTAAATGAAACTAATCTTGTACTGACTGGGGACAGTTTGATAACCTAGTAGGTCTTTCTGTTCACAGAGCAGCAGTTCTCACCGTGAAGCTGAGGTTTGTGATCATTCCCTGGATGGGAAAGCGGATGACGTCATCCAACACCCCGCCCACTAAGTGATCATCTCCAGTCGTTTCGAGTGTTGCAAAATTGTAACCGATGATTCTTTCCGTGTCATCTCAGGAAGTCATCTCCGGAAGACAACTGAAAGAGAAGACAGAACTATTCATGAAATGTGCTTGTCATGTGGCTGCAAACCCTGCTTTAAACATGGAGTATTACTGCTATTTTCAGAATTTTAAAAATAATATCCAGGGTCAATAAATAAAACTTAATGAATAATAAGTCAGTAATAGAGCTGAGAAGTTAGGCACGTGAATATGACGAGAAACCTTTCTGCAGACATCAAAACAGAACCTTCTTTACATGTTTCTTTAATATATGTAAATTCAGAAAAAGATGCAATGACTATTTTTAGAGGCATTAAATAAAAGTGTTCTTGTGGCTTTTTAAAAAATTTTAAATGTTTTTATGCCAATGAAGTAAAATTAAACTATTTGTTTCTTTTTTTTTTTCACCCTCCATATTTGCACATGGTTGACACACATTCAGGTTGATAATTTTAATGCCAGGCCTTTTTAATCTCTCACAACCATGTTCATTTTCTCACCTTTGAGGAATTTCACACTTGCCTCACAGATTTCTTCTCCAGCTCACCCATAGCTAATTTCTACTTTTTACCTGATAACTTTTTCAACATCCAAGACCTTCATTTCCTCTACTTTTTCTAGTTTGCTTTATTCTGCTCTGGAAACCCACATGTTAGAAGCCAAGCATTACATCCTATCATCACCTGAACCTTTTTCTTTTTTGACCAGCAGGCTCACAGATGCTGAAGCTGGCCATTCCACTCTAAAAGTAATGCCCAGATCCTCTGCCATTTCTGTGCCTTCTTACACTGACTAACCCGGTTCCTTGTCCTTTAGACCCTTGGTGTGTCTAAAGTCTTCCCTCCCCTCTGTCCTCCCCTGGTCCTCAGTCAGCATCTGGCTTTAGTTGGTTCAGTTTTTTGTCTGCTTCTTCTGAATACCATGTTCACACATTTCTCTTTCTCCTCCCTCGCTGGTAACCAGGAATCCTTTAACCCAACTCAAGCTTCCTCTGCAGCTGTCCTGCCAATCCTCAGGGTTGGACAAATCCAGCCATTTGTTTTCTCTGCTCTTATTATCCCACTGCCAAGTAATACTGGAAAAAGTCAAGAAATGCCGGTTGGCTCCCCTACAAATTTATGATATCTAATCTCAGTTGGCCCCTTCAGATTGTTAAGAAATCCTTTTATTCACAGTGAACTCTCCAAATTCTTCTAAACGTCCTCCATTCTCCTCAAGCCTTTAAGTCCATTCCTTTCACCCATGGTTGGCAAATGATCTCAGCTCTTACTTCCCTTAGGACATTGAGGTCATTCAACATACACTTTCTAAACTCTCTTCACAGATTATTTCTATTTGGTCACTTTCTCTTAAGGCCGAGTAGAAGATTAGATCAAGCTACTATGACCCACCAGGGAAGGGGAAGGGGAGGAGA
This sequence comes from Ovis canadensis, assembly GCF_042477335.2. Classification (NCBI taxonomy): domain Eukaryota; kingdom Metazoa; phylum Chordata; class Mammalia; order Artiodactyla; family Bovidae; genus Ovis; species Ovis canadensis. The sequence goes on from NC_091260.1 coordinate 41,127,196, forward strand.
GTAGTTCTTTCACCAGGTTAGGGAGCATAGACACCAATACTGGAGGGCAAACCCACGCTGAGTCTCATTATGAGGGAATCAGTGGGCCAAGAACACTGAGAAAGATGATGAGTTTCACCAATGGAAGGTGGTCTGGGTGAATCCCATTAATAAGGTAGCAAAGACCTGAGACAGATTTTTAATATTACAGTGCACTTATCTGACTACTGTGAAATTAGAATTCATTTCAAAGGATTAGACACTATCCTGCAACTTCTCAATCCCTGATATTTCATAGGAAGCTGTGTTCATCCTTCTTTTAAAAACCAGTACTTTTCATCTGTACATAAGAGCCAATTTTTTCTGTTGTCCGCTCATCTAGTTCATTGTTCGCTGCTCCTTGTTGGCTTACTATACTATTTGTCTTCAATACACTAAAAAGAAAAACAAAAGTAACCTCCTGCCTTACCTCCTGACCCTCCTCAGCTACTTATCTATCATTACTTCTTTCTTTTCAATGGGTATAAAATTGTATTTGTTCAAGAAGAAAAAATTCTAAGGAATTGCTTGGCAGTCCAGTGATTAGGACTCAGCTCTTTCCCTGGTTGGGGAACTAAGATCCCACAAGCCACACAACACAGCCAGAAAAAAATAAAAAAGATGAAAAAATTCTAAAGATCTGCTGAACAACTTTGTGCCTATAGTTAAAAACACTGTACTATACACTGAAACATTAATAGAATGCATCTCATTTTCTACTATAATTTTTATGTTTTCTATTACAATATTTTGAAAATGCAAAGACTGTTTACCACCCCTCCCCCAAACAAAGTGTCTAACCCAGCCTATGGGCTACTAGCTTTTCTCTGTAACACTCATGGAAAACTGCCTTCTCAAAAGATGTGAATTCATTCTCAAAGGGCACATCTCCTGGGCTTTTATCAGTCCTTGCCCATCTTATCTTGGTCTCAGTGCTGGTGAACACATCTTCCTTATTGGCAGGATCTGCTCCCTTGAGTTCTGTGGCACATACTCACCTTCCTCTCCACCACAACTCTGATCACACCTGAGTCTTGCCTTGCTTCACATACCACTTCCAAACACTATGAAATGATGAGGAACATTTTGTAGGTTGCTCCAACAAGGACAACAGAAAGACAGTGTGAAAAACAGAATAAATTTTTTAGGGGGTGGATGAGAGGAGATTGGCTCTTATGTACAGATGAAAAGTACTGGTTTTTAAAAGAAGGATGAACACAGCTCCCTATGAAATATCAGGGATTGAGAAGTTGTAGGATAGTGTCTAATCCTTTGAAATGAATTCTAATTTCACAGTAGTCAGACAAGTGCACTATAATATTAAATGATGAGGAACATTTTATAAGTTTCAATCTTCAGTCCTCTTCCTTTGCCATTGAACTTTCTCTCCACCCATTACTCACGTTACTGATTCTCATTTCCTCTTCTTTACCTAGGACCTCTCTCCCACCCTATTGAATTCTAGCTCTACCAATACAGAAAATTCCATGTCCCAAGTCACATGCAAGGGTAGGCAATATAAAGTTAAGAATGCATTTTGTTTAATACATTCTCTGAGTTCAACTTCCAATTCTGCTTCTTAGTAGCTGTGCAACCTCAGGCGAGTTGCTTAAGTTCTCTCTGTCTTAATGTCTTCATCTGTAAAGTGGAGATAACGAGTGCCCTTACTCTATTGTGAGGGTTAAAGAGTTAATTCACACAAAGTGCTAGAACAAGCCTGGTATAAATGCTCATTAAATATTAGCTGTCATTATTATCACTTACCCTTTCTAGCATAAATCCTGTTCTTCGGGGGCTGGGTTTTCCTTCTCAGTTGGTGGCAGCACCTCAATTATCCATACTGAAATTCTCAGTCACTTTCTAACCTCTTTCTACACTCAACTTGCTTTATATCCAGTCTCTACCAACTACATAAATGTTTAATCTTTTATTTTCTTTCCCTCTGCTGATGCCCAAGTCCAGAGCTTCATCCTCTGTCACTTGAATTATTGCAGCAGCTCCCTTCTGAACTGTCTGCCTTCCATCTTTACCCCTAGTTCATCTTCAGCTCAATGCTACTTTTCTAAATATGGACATCCAGTTAGACCATTTCTGTTTTGTTATCACCTTCAGAAGAAATTGCAATGTTGAGCACAATGTAGGTAATTTTCTTTTTTACCTCTGACCAGGTACCTCTGCTGGCTTCTCTAGCTGCTTGGGAACCCACAAAACACACTATGCACTATAACTCATCCATGGGCTCACAAAAGCTCTTCTCTGGGCCTCAATATCTCATCTACCCCATTTTATTTATCAAATTTCTATCTTTTAAGCATCAGCTTAATAGTGTGGTAGTAAGGCATCACTTTTGTATCTCCATTTCCTAAAAAAGATTGATCAAGATGTAAATATAGATAATTAAGTTTCATAGTATTTATTCATTTATATTTATATTCTTGATTAGATTGTGAACTTTTTTAGTTTGGGACTATGATATCTATTTTTCTATTTCCAGCCCTCAAAAGATCTCTGATACATATTGTGTCCTATGAAATGCTATTGAATAAATCTATTTCTCCCAAATTCCCAGCACCTATCTCTGTCTTTTTCTAAGCTGTTAGAATCTATTGCAAAAATGCTTTTCTTGTTAGCCTTCCCTTTCTAATCTTACTACTTTTTCTAGTTCATGATTTCATCACCATTGGCATAGATTATTACAAGAGCCCTCCTTTGATCATCAGCTTGAGTTTTTCCTGCTTTTAAAGCCATTCGTGATATATTGCTTCCAGAGATATCTTCATTAACAACAGATTATATGGTGTTATTTTTCCATGGTTCAGACTCTTTCAAAGTCTCCTCTTGAGTGGAGAGCAAAATGCAAAATCTTTAACCCTGCTGCTCCATCTCTCCAGCCTCTTTTCCAGTGTTTTCTCCTCTATACCAACCACATACACAAGCTACACTCCAACATCCTGAAACATTAGCTATTCCTTTAACCCTTAATACCCATACTCCAATATGCTGGTATTTATCCATTGTTCAAAATTCAACTGGAATGGCATCTCTTCCATAAAGCCTTTTACAAACACCCAATCAGACAAAAACAATTTTTTTCTCATTTTGTCTTCTGAAAGCTTATGTAAAGGCATTAATTTTAGCATGTCAGTCTCCCTTCTATACCAGGATGTGTACTTTATAGAATTATAGATACTCTTTCAATAAATTGCAAGTCACAAGCCTTTTTGTAGGCAGAAATTTTACATATTATAATTGAATTTCACACAATGCCTCATAAAGAATGGATATTAAAAAAAATAGTTGCTAGTTGAATCAAGAGGATATATTAAAGATAGCTGAGTTAGAACATACAAATGCCAGAAAGGAAAAGGCATCTAAGAGATGAGGCCATGTGAATGTGTCTGGGCCTGAGGACTACTGTCAAGAAGCAGTAAGAAGTAGAGGGAGATAAATCTGCAAAGTTGTTTGTGGAGACCTTGAATGTTAAGCTAAGAAGTTCAGAAATTATCTTATTGTTACTTTGGATACATTACAGATTTTCGAGCAGGAGCATTATGTGTTAAATGCACTGTTGTAAGGTTTATCTGATAGTTATTTCATATTAAATTGAAAGGAAAAGAACCTGAGGACAGAGATGCCAGTCAGAAATTTTTTGCATTGATCCAGGCTGAAGTGCCCTCAACTAGGGCAATGAAGTAAGAAGAAAAAGACTCTTAAAGACATAGCAAAGACAGAAACTATAAGACTTGGTAAATAAATAAATTCAAGAAATAAAGAGAAAGGGATTAAGTCATTCATACCTTTTTTAGACATCTCCCTCAACTAGAAGACTATCTGTGTTAGTTGCTCAGTCCTGTCTGACTCTGCAACCCCATGGACTGTAGCCCATCAGGCTCCTCTATCAGTGAGATTCTACAGGCAAGAATATTGGAGTGGGTTGCCATTCCCTTCTCCAGGGGATCTTCCTGACCCAGGGATCCAACTCAGATCTTCTGCATTGCAGGCAGGTTCTTTACCATCTGAGCCACCAGGAAGCCCAAGAAGACTAGCTAGTTCTCAATGTTTCTTGGTGACAATTTAATATCTCAAAGTGTAGAAGAGGTAGTAGAAGATGCTTCCACCCCTCTGAATTCAGGATGCAGTGGCTTGTCTAAAAACAGAAGATAACAGTGAGATCACTGAAGAGACAAAGTCTTGAAGCCAGAGTCAAGGAATGAGGTTGGTGGCACAGCACAGGAGAAACAAGCAGGAGAAAATAAATATCTTCCAATGAGATTGAAAATAAAGATGAGAAAATAGAAAAAGATAATAATTCTTAGCCCCCAGGAAGTACCAGGCAACTGCATTGGCCTAATTAAACCTATATCACAAATAAGGACATTGAGTTACATTAGGGTAGACAACCATTATCGTTTTTAATATACATCTCAGAGTCCACATTAAAATGAAAAAAAAAAAAGCAGAGGAATCTCATGATGGGGAGATGGAATGAAATGATGAGAAAAAAATTTTCAGGAAGCCTAATACTTATGATTGGGAAGGTAACTATATTCAATTTGTAAACCATTCAATCTGTTTGTGATTCCCTGGAGAAGGAAATGGCAACCCACTCCAGTACTCTTGCCTGGAGAATTCCATGGACAGAGGAGCCTGGCAGGCTACAGTCCATGGGGTCACAAGGAGTTGGACACAACTGGGTGACTAACTTTCACTTTCAATTTTTCACAATCTGTTTGTGTATTAGAATTACCTAGAAATGCTTATTGAAGATAGAGATTCTTGATCTCCCCACCTGGAAATTCTGATTCAATGTATCTGAAATCTATATTTTTATCAAAGCCTTAAGGCAGTTTAATACTGACCAGTTTTGTGGCTTTAATAATCATAAATCACTGCTTTACTTTCAGCGTATCATTCCTTACTTACTAAACTAGCGATGCTTCACTCTTCACCCTCCATTATGTATATGTATAAAATTCTCCACTTACCCTAAAGACTTTTCATAGTATTTGATCACGTGACCTAGCTAAATTCATTACACAGAACTTACCAACACACACAGAACTGCTTGTAGTCAGGAGGTCTCTTCAGCATCCAAATTGAGTTAGTTACCAAGAGCTAAGGGGAATAGTCACCAGGAAAGAAATATATATATATATATATGTCTCCAGATTTGAGCTACAGTGTTGACATAGGAAATGCAAACTTGGAAGCTTATAAAGAAGTAACTCGTTCTATTTGCAATTTTTTAAGGAATCGCCTCACTGTTCTCCATAGTGGCTGTACTAGTTTGCATTCCCACCAACAGTGTAAGAGGGTTCCCTTTTCTCCACACCCTCTCCAGCATTTATTGCTTGCAGACTTTTGGATCGCAGCCATTCTGACTGGTGTGAAATGGTACCTCATTGTGGTCTTGATTTGCATTTCTCTGATAATGAGTGATGTTGAGCATCTTTTCATGTGTTTGTTAGCCATCCGTATGTCTTCTTTGGAGAAATGGATGAAACTGGAGCTGATTATACAGAGTGAAGTAAGCCAAAAAGAAAAACACCAATACAGTATACTAACACATATATATGGAATTTAGAAAGATAGTAAGGATAACCCTGTATATGAGACAGCAAAAGAGACAGAGATGTATAGAACGGGCTTTTGGACTCTGAGGGAGAGGGAAAGGGTGGGATGATTAGGGAAAATGGCATTGAAACATGTATACTATCATGTAAGAAATGAATCGCCAGTCTATGTTCGATGCAGGATACGGGATGCTTGGGGCTGGTGCATGGGGATGATCCAGACAGATGGTATGGGGTGGGAGGTGGGAGGGGGGTTTAGGATTGGCAATTCATGTACACCCGTGGTGGATTCATGTCAATGTATGGCAAAACCAATACAGTATTGTAAAGTAAAATATAGTAAAAATAAAAATTAAAAAAAGAAGAAAAAAAATTTTTAATAAAAATATATTTTAAAAAAAGTAAATGTGATGTACAGAATGATACATTACAAAACCAAGGATAAGTCTATTTCTGGAAATTGAGCATAATTTTTGAATAAAAATACTTTAAGACAAAAAAAAGAAGTAATTCGTTCAAAAGAGAGTGGATAAGAATCAAAAAAAAAGAGAGAGAGAAATGTACGATTGTACAGTTTTAGAAAATTTAATTAGAAACCACAAGTACTTGATGAATAGTGTGCTAAAGAAACAGTTCTTAAACATATGCCTCAGGTTATATGCAGTAAAGGGGGCATCTATTTAAGGCAAATTTAGGAGGATGAATATGAAGAAGCTACCTAAATTGGCTAGAATTGCTTGAATCTCACTCCAGAAAAAAAAAAAAAATTATCCTACCTTGTTCCAGAGAGATAGCTAGAGTCTCCACTGGCCACACAGGGACATTATGGGCAGCAGGACTTGGGTATAAAGAGCCTGATGCATACATTCAATGGGATTTACAACATAAAATATGGCTTAACCAGGCAAATTGAACTTTTCAGCTGAAATGATTTGGTAACAAAATCTCTATAATGTATAAACTTTTTTGAAACATATACTATCATTGGCCTCCCCCGTGGCTCAGGGGTAAAGAATTCACTTCCAATGAAGGAGACACAGGAGACTTAGGTTCCATCACTGGGTTGGGAAGATCCCTTGGAGAAGGGAATGGCACCCAACTCCAGTATTCTTGCCTGGAGAATTCCATGAGCAAAGGAGCCAGGTGGGCCATAGTCCATAGGGCAGCAAAGAGTCGGACACGACTGAAGTGACTTAGCATGCATGCACGCTATCTAAAAACAAAGCCATATCACCTTATATAAATCAGTTCAGTTCAGTTCAGTCGCTCAGTCGTGTCCGACTCTTTGCGACCACATGAATCACAGCACGCCATGCCTCCCTGTCCATCACCATCTCCCGGAGTTCACTCAGACTCACGTCCCTTGAGTCAGTGATGCTATCCAGCCATCTCATCCTCTGTGGTCCCCTTCTCCTGCCCCTAATCCCTGCCAGCATCAGAGTCTTTTCCAATGAGGCAACTCTTCACATGAGGTGGCCAAAGTTTTGGAGTTTCAGCTTCAGCATCAATCCTTCCAATGAACACCCAGGACCGGTCTCTTTTAGGATGGACTGGTTGGATCTCCTTGCAGTCCAAGGGACTATCAAGACTCTTCTCCAATACCACAGTTCAAAAGCATCAATTCTTCAGCGCTCAGCTCTCTTCAGAGTCCAACTCTCACATCCATACATGACCACAGGAAAAACCATAGCCTTGACTAGACAGACCTTTGTTGGCAAAGCAATATCTCTGCTTTTCAATATACTATCTAGGTTGGTCATAACTTTTTTTCCAAGGCGTAAGTGTCTTTTAATTTCATGGCTGCAGTCACCATCTGCAGTGATTTTGGAGCCAAAAAAAAATAAAGTCTGACACTGTTTCCACTGTTTCCCCATCTATTTCCCATGAAGTGATGGGACCAGATGCCATGATCTTCATCTTCTGAATGTTGAGCTTTAAGCCAACTTTTTCACTCTCCTCTTTCACGTTCATCAAGAGGCTTTTTAGTTCCTCTTCACTTTCTGCCATAAGGGTGGTGTCATCTGCATATCTGAGATTATTGGTATGTCTCCTGGCAATCTTGATTCCAGCTTGTGCTTCTTCCAGCCCAGCGTTTCTCATGATGTACTTGGCATATAAGTTAGATAAGCTTGGTGACAATATACAGCCTTGACCTACTCTTTTTCCTATTTGGAACCAGTCTATTGTTCCATGTCCAGTTCTAACTGTTGCTTCCTGACCTGCATATAGGTTTCTCAAGAGGCGGGTCAGGTGGTCTGGTATTCCCATCTCTTTCAGAATTTTCCACAGTTTATTGTGATCCACACAGTCAAAGGCTTTGGCATAGTCAATAAAGCAGAAGTAGATGTTTTTCTCGAACTCTCTTACTTTTTCCATGATCCAGCAGATGTTGGCAATTTGATCTCTGGTTCCTTTGCCTTTTCTAAAACAAGCTTGAACATCAGGAAGTTCACAGTTCACGTATTGCTGAAGCCTGGCTTGGAGAATTTTGAGCGTTACTAGCGTGTGAGATGAGTGCAATTGTGTGGTAGTTTGAGCATTCTTTGGCATTACCTTTCTTTGGGATTGGAAACTGACCTTTTCCAGTCCTGTGGCCACTGCTGAGTTTTCCAAATTTGTTGGCATATTGAGTGCAGCACTTTCACAGCATCATCTTTCGGGATTTGAAATAACTCAACTAGAATTCCATCACCTCCACTAGCTTTGTTCATAGTGATGCTTTCTAAGGCCCACTTGACTTCACATTCCAGGATGTCTGGCTCTAGATGAGTGATCACACCATCATGATTATCTGGGTCATTAAGCTCTTTTTTTGTACAGTTCTTCTGTGTATTCTTGCCACCTCTTCTTAATATCTTCTGCTTCTGTTAGGTCCATACCATTTCTGTCCTTTATCGAGCCCATCTTTGCATGAAATGTTCCCTTGGTATCTCTAATTTTCTTGAAGAGATCTCTAGTCTTTCCCATTCTGTTGTTTTCCTCTATTTCTTTGCATTGATCACTGAGGAAGGCTTTCTTATCTCTTCTTGCTATTCTTTGGAACTCTGCATTCAGATGCTTATATCTTTCCTGTTCTCCTCTGCTTTTCACTTATCTTCCTTTTGGCAGCTATTTTTAAGACCTCCTCAGACAGCCATTTTTCTTTTTTTTGCATTTCTTTTCCATGGGGATGGTCTTGATCCCTGTCTCCTGTACAATGTCACGAACCTCCTTCCATTGTTCATCAGGCCCTCTGTCTATCAGATCTAGTCCCTTAAATCTATTTCTCACTTCCACTGTATAAGCATAAGGGATTTGATTTAGGTCATACCTAAATGGTCTAGTGGTTTTCCCCACTTTCTTCAATTTAAGTCTGAATTTGGCAATAAGGAGATCATGATTTGAGCCACAGTCAGTTCCTGGTCTTGTTTTTGCTGACTGTATAGAGCTTCTCCATCTTTGGCTGCAAATAATATAATCAATCTGATTTTGGTGTTGACCATCTGGTGATGTCCATGTGTAGAGTCTTCTCTTGTTTTGTGAAGAGGGTGCTTGCTATGACCAGTGCATTCTCTTGGCAAAACTCTATTAGCCTTTGCCCTGCTTCATTCTGTACTCCAAGACCAAATTTGCCTGTTACTCCAGGTGTTTCTTGACTTCCTACTTTTGCATTCCAGTCCCCTATAATGAAAAGAACATCTTTTTTGGGTGTTAGTTCTAAAAGGTCTTGTAGGTCTTCATAGAACCATTCAACTTCAGCTTCTTCAGTGTTACTGGTTGGGGCATAGGCTTGGATTACTGTGATATTGAATGGTTTTCCTTGAAAATTAACAGAGATCATTCTGTCATTTTTGAGATTGCATCCAAGTACTGCATTTTGGACTCTTTTGTTGACTATAATGGCTACTCCATTTCTTCTAAGGGATTCCTGTCCACAGTAGTAAATATAATGGTCATCTGAGTTAAATTCTCCCATTCCAGTCCATTTTAGTTCTCTGATTCCTAGAATGTCAACGTTCACTCTTGTCATCTCCTGTTTGACCACTTCAAATTTGCCTTGATTCATGGATGTAACATTCCAGGTTCCTATGCAATATTGCCGTTTACAGCACCAGACCTTGCTTCTACCACCAGTCACATCCACAACGGGTATTGTTTTTGCTTTGGCTCCATCCCTTCATTCTTTCTGGAATTATTTATCCACTGATCTCCAGTAGCATATTGGGCACCTATCAACCTGGAGAGTTCCCCTTTCAGTATCCTATCATTTTGCCTTTTCATAGTGTTCATGGGGTTCTCAAGGCAAGAATACTGAAGTGGTTTCCCATTCCCTTCTCCAGTGGACTATAATCATGTCCAAATCCTGAAAAGGCAAAGCCATAGAAGCCTACATGTGTATCACATCTTGACTTGGAGCAGTCAGCTTTATACACTGGAAACTGCCTTTAAGTGAAGGTACAGTTGGGTTCATTATACAAAGGCTTTATGAAGCTCATTGATGGTTGCAGAGCCACACCTGATGAAATTTTTACATTTCCTCCTTTAGCTCGGTTGTAGCAAAGAGAAGGTCCATTAATTTTGTTTTTATTTATATTTGTGTGCAATGAAAAGACTTACTGTAAGATCTACCCTCCTAGCAAAATGTTAAGTATATAATAGAGTGTTGTTAACTATAGGCACCCTGCCATATGGTAAATCTTTAGGACTTCTTCATTTTGCATACCTGAAACTTTGCGCCTTTTGACTAAAACTTCTTGGTTTCCTCCTCCCACTAGGCTTTGGCAACCACCATCTACTCTCTGCTTCTATGAGTTTCACTACTTCAGATTCCTCATACACTTGGGATCATGTAGTATTTGTTCTTCTGTGTTGGGCTTATTTCACTTGACAAATGTTCTCTAGGTCCACCCATATTGTTGAAAATAGCAGGATTTCCTTCCTTTTTAAGGCTAAATAATATTCAGTTACATATAAATACCACATTCTTTATCCATGCATCTATCAATGAACATTTAGGTTGTTTTTCATGTGTACAGTATCTTGGCTATTATAAATGCTTAATCCTAGATGCTTTCATTGTTTCTCCATTCCATTCTACGTTGGCTTTTATTCATTGTTTCATATTCAGAATCTTCTGATCCAGTGGAATTGAAGAGATCACACTTAAAGCAATAGAGAAAAGTGCTTTGCAGTTTTGTTTAAGGAGGAGAAGGCAGTATGTCCTCAGAGCATCTGCCCCACAACACAGCCAGGTACCTATGTCATATGAGTGGGAAATCCTTCTATGTCTCTTTTGGGGCAGCATGGACTTTCCTGGGGGTAATGCAATCTGACTACGAAAGAAAGTGGACAGGTACAGAAGAGAAGCTAAGAAAGCTAGGAACAAACCCCTCCAGATTCTTCCTGGTAGGCAGCTGTGATGCTGAAAGCATGCATTTCTAAGAAAACCCCTGTCTCTCAATATGACACTTACAGTCTTAAAATCGTTGTATGTCATAGATTTTCTGAGATGATCTTCTTTTCAAATATTACATTATGTTTCTGAATCTGAAATTTAGATACACACATACATGTCATCTTATGTGCAAATAAGAGGAGTAAAAGAAAGACAAAAAAGGGTTTTTTTTTTCTTTTTTCTACAGTTTCAGTGGACATCTGGAGGTAAGTTCTGGAGCCAGAGAGGAGAAAACAGGACAGATATATTATGTCCAGTTCCTCTTATAGATCATAGTATGAAAATTGGAACTTCTCAGTGAACCTTGAAGAGTCAGGGGCAGGGGAAATCTCTTATTTATACATATATGAGCTCAAATGGCTTGGCAGTATATACGTAGTTTCACTTTGATAGCAGAATAACCTTTCAAGAATTCTGAAATATAAATAAGAAATCAAATAAAAATGATATAGCTCCCATTAAATAAAAGCAAAGTGTGCAGCCATGTAACACAAAGCTTTGCTTCTAAGGATCTGGGTAACAAATCACTTCAGCCTTGCTCTGAAGAATTATCTCAGATCTGGCGCTCCAAACTGGAATTATACACTAAATTGCACATTTATTTATCAGTTAGGATAATGCGGGGTTGATCTCTCTGAAACAGCTGTCCATTTTGTGCCCTCCTATTTTCAGGCATCTTCAGGCCACAGCCAACCAACCAGCTTAAATCTTCTATGGGCAAGCCAGCATCATAACTTACTTTAACATTTCCTCTAGTGATTTTTTTCTCTACATTTGATGTGCATGTCAAATAAAGTCTGTCAAAGCTCTTTCTCATAACATAAATTCCAGATGTTTTTGGCTTTCCCAAAAGGAAGATGTAATAGGTTTGCTTTTACTAATACACTGAGATAATGAAAATAGAAGTATGGCTATAAAGTCCTTTTATTTGCTTTTCATGTTGAAGTATGTAAGCCATAATATGTGTTCCTGTTCTTCCTAAATGAGGTCTATATGCAGGGGGAAAAAAAGAAGATTTAAAGTGGGAAGAAAATGGAGTTGGTATTAAGCCAAGCTAAAACATAGCTACTTGTGATAAAGAGAAATCAAAAGGATAAAATATACTGTAACCTTACGCTTTACATGGTCTTCATTCATTCTATATTCAGGACTCATTTATTAGGAATCTATTGTGTATTCAGCACTGTGTGTTAAGTGAAAGGCAGGGCAACTATTCTATAGAAGGAGCCAGGGCTACAGGGAGGCCTGGCATGCCGCGATTCATGCGGTCGCAAAGAGTAGGACACGACTGAGCGACTGAACTGAACTGAACTGAAAAGAGAGTGAAATAGTCAAAGGCAACATATGAGCAAGTATAAGATAGGCATCACTAACTAAACACCTAAGCAATTATATATATATATAAAAAAAATATATATATATTATATATATATATATATATATATATATATATAAGCTGGAAGGAATAATCCTTGTTTGGGGCTCATCTAGGAAAACATCAGGGCAGATACAGTGCAACATGTGGGCCTCGGACCAGCCAGCAGCAGCAGCATCACATGGGAACTTGTCAGAAATGAATATTGTCAGAGCCACCCAGATCTACAGAGTCAACCTCTAGGGCTGGAGCCAAGAAATGTGTATTTTAGCAAGTCCTCCAGGTGACTCTGAAGCCCACTCTTCAGCTGGAGAACCATGGCAGGGTAGAGCTCCATGGGAGGAGCTCTCACTCGACCCTCGGTCGCCATGAGCCACATTTTTGTGTGTAGTGTGAGGAAAACGCAGGGTCTTCACCCAAATTATCCCCAGAATAGCCCCAGTACCAAAGTCTCTTTACTTAAATATCTTTACCTTGAGTACAGCTATGAGGAAACCCCGATGTCAGGCAAGGTCTGGACAGAATTGTTTTTTCCTCTCCCCAGAAAGTCATGAAACTGATGCCATGTTGCTCCTGCTGCTCTTGGACTCTAATCAGTGAGTGATGTGAGTGCAAACTGACCCAATTGTAGCTTTCAGGCTCTGTGGGACAATTTTCAAGACAGCTCATGATGTGTTTACTAAATTGATATGAAAGTGAAAGTGTTAGTCTCTCAGTCGTGTCTGACTCTTTGGGGACCCCATGGACTGTAGCCCACCAGGCTCCTCTGTCCATGGGATTCTCCAGGCAAGGATACTGGAGTGGGTTGCCATTTCCTTCTCCAGGGGATCTTCCCAACCCAAGGATTGAACCTGAGTCTCCTGCATTGCAGGCAGATTCTTTACTGTCTGAGCCACCAGGGAAGCCAAATTTATATAGGTGCTTTCAAAATGTGTCACATTTAAATCATGTGGTCTTTGGCTTAAAGGGGGAATCTTTCTCTCTGTCTGTTGGTCCCTCTCTCTCTTTCTTTCAAACCCATTTGCACCATACTTGCATTTCTTCTTTCAGTCTCAAAATATTTAAAACTCAAATTTACTTTCTCCCTAAAATTCTGAAGTTTTACTTACTCTAACAGTCTGTTTTATTTATAACAGAGTCTGGCTATCACAAACTTAACTTTTGGTCTGGAGATTTTTTTCAGTTTACCTGAACACTTGAAGATATGTGCTATTAAATATAAAAAAGTTTCTCATTTACTTTTATCTCTGTTCTTTGGATGTCCTCACTATATGCTCTATCTTTGGTTTAAGCCACTGGTTCTCAAAGAGGTACAATTTTTTATCCTCAGGGACATTCAGTAATGTCTGGAAACGTTTTAAGTTATTCACAGTTCACAGGTGGTACCACATCTAGTAGGTAGAGACCAGGATGCTGCTAAACCTTATAATACTCATGGCATACAAGCAGTTTTCTGCCCAAAATGTCAGTTGTGTGGAGGTAGAGAAATTGGTTATTTGAATTCCACTCTGTATAAAAGAGAAAACTGAACAATTGGAAAAAAAAAAAAAAAAAGGCAAATGGTAGGATTTAGTCATGTGAATGCCCCTGAATTTTTAGGGGTTCCTTTGAGACCAAAGTTGATTTTGTTAGTAACTTCCCTTTTAAAGTGGAAATCTCTCTTATTTAAAAATAAATAGGGTGAAGAAGGAGAGAATTATTGCTGGACACTCGTAGAAGAACTTCTTGGTCATAAGGCCACTGGATCACAAATCATAAACTCCTCAGAGCTTTTGTAATCCATCCCCACCACCACTATCGTTCTATGGACTGAGAACAGGGTGAGACATCCAGTTAAACTCGCCTGTCCGCTCCGGTGGTGGGGTCCTTCGGGTCTTTCCATTGTCACTGTCTTCCTCTCCATTTGCCATGATATTTGTCCCTTAGTATCCTTTGGGGATTGAGGATACCAACTCCTTCACCATGTCTGGTGGATACCAAAATTCTAGGATGCTCAAGTCCCTTATTTAGCCCTCCATATCCGCTATGTGGAATCACGGATGCAGAGTGTCATCAGTATATTCTTATTATTTCCTCTCTATCTTGCTTGAGTGGCCTCCTTTCCCATTTCTTTCCTCTCTTCTGTCTCTTGCCTATGCCCATGTTCCAACATACTCTCAACCTTTATCTTTTCTTCTGATCTTCTTACTCTTAAAACCATGCACCTCTGTACATGGGCAGATATCTGGACTTGCAGAATGAAAAAAAGAGTTCCTCCTTTATGTAGAGTTGCATCTAACTTGTAATCACTCAGAAATTACAATTACTTTAATGCAGTTTTGGCTTTGAAAATTCTCTGTTTGCTTTCTTGCTCCAAGTCGACTACAATCCTGGACTTTGTACATGGGAAAAAACAAATCTGAGCCTAGCATGAAAATAACCTTGTATACCCTTTTTATGAAGAAACTCACAAGGTAGATGAGTGCCTCTCAGTGTGCTCCCCTCATCCTAACCCCCATGGCAAGAAAAAAAAAAACTTAAATCAAAAGGAAATTAGCTGTTCATTTGTTATTTGTCAGAAGCAGAGAGGAGGAAGTTTGCATGTGCTAGGCATCTAATGATAGCAATTAGCTGAATGTTTAATGAAATAACTGACTTCCATTTTTTTGTCTATCTATTTTCTTCTTTGGGGCTTCCCTGGTGGTTCAGAAAGTAAAGAATCTGCCTGCAGTGCAGGAAGCCTGTGTTCAATCCTTGGGTTGACAAGATCTTCTGGAGGAGGGAATGGCTACCTAATCTAGTAATCTGGCCTGGAGAATTCCATAGACAGAGGATCCTGGTGGGCCACAGTCTATGTGATCACAAACAGTCAGACATGACTGACCAAAAATTTCATCCAGGTGATTTTCTTTTTTCTCTTTTTTTTTTTTTGGTCCACTGTGCTAAGTGTGTACTTAAGATTATGCAGAGCCCAACACTGATTAAGATCAGTAATTATTTAATTATAATTATAACAAACTACATGGTATATATCATGTTTACATTGAGTTCTATATCTTGACACACTGTATTTTTTATATTTTCCATTGCTATATAGCATGCTGCTCACAGTGACCAGGAATAATCTGCCATCTTCTTAATATTAATATTGATGATACTGGCTTGTATTTGCCTGGGTCATGAAGATTTAATAATTTAACAATAGGTCATTGGAGTTCTGTTGTGTCATCAAATAATTATAGAATTTATGTTTTATCAGTAGCAAACCCACTGTAGTACCCTAAATTCTACTTATTATCCTTTAGCTTAATGCTTATTGTTACCCCATTCTCGACATGTTTTCCCATCATGAAAATTAACCCACTCTATATCTTTCTGGAAAGAAAATAAACTGCTCTCTTGCCAAGCCGTTCATTATGCTGCTTCTCTCCTTCATGAATTGTGATCTAACGGTAACCCAGCAAAAAGCCCAAGCCTTTGAAGTGTTGTGCTAATTTGATTAATACATAGTTACATCCTGTTATGATGCACTTTGCCTTATGCATTTTAAATGGAAAATGCAGAGTGGATTACATTTGTGTTAAAACACAGCATACTAAATGAACAGTACTGAAAGCAGTCTATAATAACAAGCTCTGTAACCACTTTAAACATGCAGAAGGTTATTGTTTGTAGGTTAATGATAATTATATGAAAATACATGTTTTTACAACAATTAAGATGTCAATAAAAACACTGGTGAGGTTAATACAGCTGCACTGAAAAAATACTTATTCTACCAGTAATTTAAAAATAATTCTATAAATATCCTAATATAATTATCTAAATTATGTGTGTTTATACCTATACATGTATATAAGCCATCCATAAATACTTTGGAAGAAAAATTGCCAAGTCAGTCCTAAAATACTATAAAATCAAAGGGTAAAAGACTACTTTCCTAGAAAGGATTTCATGTTTTCATTATTATTACTGAAAAGAAACTAACAAATTGCCAGTGTTGCTAGAAATGATAGAATTACTTTGTGTGGATCTTACTAAGATGCAGTGATTCAGGGTGGGTTGATTCAAGGAAGAAGCATGAATCCAGATTTGTCCACAGTTCTTCATTTTGTCTCAGCCTGGTTTTCATCTCTACAGGGATTTTAAAGCATCAAGTCCCTGCATTCTTAATATACACTTAAAGTGGATGCTAATGATTTTAAGGATGCATACAAATGTGTCTTTATAATATGGTAAAAAGTTGATGACTATCTTACATTCCCATTTTCAAAGAAACATGTTGAACCATTTTTCCATTTGGAACATATATTTTTATGGTTACAGAACATTTTTTTTCTCTTCCATTTAACTAGTTACAATGACTAATAGTGGTTTACATTAGTTTACAATGGCTTAAAATGACTTACTCTCAAGTACTTCCATTCAGACTTTTTTCAGCTTCCATATCAACCTTACTGAATCCTGCTCCCAAATCACAGGAACAAACCCTTTGGCAGTTGGTTAAAATTCATGATTGTGCTCTCCACTGGATCCAATAATCCTAAAGAGCTGAGAAAAGCAGCAAATGCTTTCATGGTATCTCATCAAATTTGCTGTCTGGTAATCCCTGTCTTTCTACTTGTTTTTATCACTAAGAATCAGCTCAGAAGAGAGAAGATCAGCAGCCACCCTTCTTTTCAGTATGAAAATAGTTGCTGTTACTTAAACCTAATATATTACTAGAGGAAATTTTTCTATCAATATTCTGTGCAGGCCACTCATTGGTGTTCGACTCTTTGAGACCCCATGGATTGTAGCTCACCAGGCTCCTCTGTCTACGAGATTTCCCAGGCAAGAATATTGGAGTGAGTTGCCATTTCCTTCTGTCAGTGTACTTCTCTCTTACTTGTTTCATCTGTAAAGTCACGTGCAAGAGAATCTGTGAGGGCCTAAGCTCTTTAATGATTTTTGAATGTGTGTGTGTGTCTGTGTGTGTTCACTGGCCTAATGATGTCTAATGCACAGTCCATCTCCACTCTCCTGCCAACGGACTCTGTGAATGTGCTGTATCTGATGGATTCTGTATTTGCTTGCTTTTGCTATGAATGGCATTACACTGTATCAACTCTCTTTGGGCCTAGGATGGGTTTCCTATTTTCCTATTTAGAATTTATCTGTCTTAGCATTTTTTTTAAATGTATTTAGTTTTGGTTGCACTGGGCCTTTGCTGCTGCTTACAGGCTTTCTCTAGTTGCGGTGAGTGGGGACTACTCTTTGTTGTGGTGTGAGGGCTTCCCATTGCAGGGGCTTCTCTTGTTATGGACTACGGGCTCTAGGGCACACAGGCTTCAGTAGTTGTGAGTCCAGGCTCTAGAGCACAGGCTCCGTAGTTGTGGCACAGAGGCTTAGTTGCTCCATGGACTGTGGAATCTTCCCAGACCAGGCATCAAACCGGTGTCCCCTGTGTTGGTAGGTGGATTCTTACTCACTATGCCACCAGGGAAGTCCTGCCTTAGCATTTTAACTAGCTTATCAAGGCTGACAATTATTGATCTCTGTTCACAGTATATGATTTCTTTATATAGTATTGGTAGATTATATTGTGTCTTTTAAATACTCCTTTCAAAATGTCAAAAGAAAAGTTGCTATAGATATTGAAAGCTGTTTATGTCATGGAAAAATTGTTTCACTTAATAGTCTAAAGAGAAATAAGTGACCTACCTATGATATCTTAAGAATTTAGTATTTGGCAACCACAGATCAATATGAGTCTAATTTCATCATTACATTATTCCCCCCAAAAAGCAAGTATACAGTATATTTGTTTCAACTATTGACAATTCATTTATTCTAAGCAGTAAGATTTGACACAAGGTTAGCCCGATACTTGGCCCACCTAAGCCTAAGAAGGAAAATAGCTAAAACTCTCAGTAATATATCAATAGATGGAGAATAGAAAAGAAATAATTCTGAGAATTGATTTGAAAATGTCAACATGGTAAGAGCAAACTGGGTGCAGATGTGGAACATTTAGTGCGCCTGATTCATAAAGCCACAACTTCTGTGTGTGACATGTTCTTGACATTGCCCCACCTGTTTTGTTTGGACATACTGGGTCTAATAGACTCAATATCTTCACTGTCTCCTATTTGCCATCTCCCCTCTAAGATATGATAGGGCTTCCCTGGTAGCTCAGCTGGTAAATAATCTGCCTGCAATGCAGGAGACCCTGGTTTGATTCCTCGGTTGGGAAGATCCCCAGGAGAAGGGATCAGCTACCCACTCCAGTATTCTTAGGCTTCTCTTGTGGCTCCACTGGTAAAGAATCTGTCTGCAATGCCGGAGACCTGAGTTCAATCCCTGGGTTGGGAAGATCCCCTGGAGAATGGAATGGCTACCCACCACAGAATTCTGGCCTGGAGAATTCCATGAGCTCTATCATCCATGTGCTCACAAAGAGTTGGACATGACTGAATGAGTGATTTTCACTTTCTCTAAGATAGGTACTCTTTTCAGCATGGAGCATCACCATGCCTTGCACATAATCAGTGTTCAATTACTTATTATTTAAACATAATTTATCTCTTGAATGCATCCTCAAACAATAAATGCTGTTATTTTAGCACAAGCAAAACCATTTCCAAAAAAATTTTTTGAACTAGTGAAAGTCACCCTAAGACTATGAAAGCTTATACATTTTCTGGATAGTCTTGTATAAAGAGGAAAAAATGTATTCAAACCAAATTACCTATAATTTAATATTTCTGCTATTTTCTGTCCCAGCTTGCACCACCCAAATGATAGCTGCCTCCTAAATTGTAGCTTAGGTCTATGAGTTTCCTACTTAATTGTAAATTAGCTTTGTAATTAAGTTAGGGCCAGAGTAAATTCTGACCTTAGACTTTTACTACCTGAAAGGGCTGCTTAGTTCTTTTAGATTAGTGCTCTCCAATAGGAATATAACATAAGCCTCATGTATATTTTTAATTTTCTAGTAGTTCCATTTTTTAAAACCAAAAAGTTATGGCTGAAATTAATTTAATATTG
The DNA here is from genome assembly GCF_042477335.2 of Ovis canadensis. Lineage (NCBI taxonomy): Eukaryota > Metazoa > Chordata > Mammalia > Artiodactyla > Bovidae > Ovis > Ovis canadensis. Next base: position 41,146,604 of record NC_091260.1, read on the forward strand.
TTTCTACCCAATACATCCAAAATATTATGGTTTCAACATACGTAATATAAAATTATTAGTCAGTTGTTTTACATTCAAAATGCAGTGTGCACAGCTCAAATTGGATTAGCCACATTCAGAACACTCAGTCGTCCTGAATCAGTAGTGAATAGCTATCTTTTAGACAGTGAAGTACTGGACCATTCTACTTGATGACTTTGGGGGTGAACCAGGGTTGATCTCCTTGGATAGAAATAATATTTAAAATTTTCAAAGTTTAAAAACAAACTTTGGGTTAGTTATTGCAAGACAGAGAGCCCTTGTCAATATTAAGAGATTATGTCTTCTCACTGCCACACTCACATCCTTTTCAAATTTCACATTGATTACTTCCCCAGAATGAAAGAGGCAGGAAGCAGGAATATCCTTTCATGGATGTGGTTCCCTTCTTGACTGGTGTGGTTAGTACTAAATCCATTAGCATTAATATGCCTCATAAGAAGCTTTGGATAAATAGCTTTAAAACTCTGGATATTCAACAAATAGATTTTCTTGGGGGAGAGTGAAACTGTTAGAAGAGAAGACAGGAAGGAGGAAGAGGTGCTGAGTCACAGCACACAAAATTGATCCTGAAAAAATAGAGAGATGCAAGGATGATTGCAGTAATTTCCAGCCCTGTCTGCGTATTGGCCCCATTTTCTTTCTTCTACCTTCCCTGCCTCTCAGATCCATTCAGCATGTGAACAACCCTGGGAGGATTGGTGAGCTGAGCCGGAGCCAGGCCCAGTAAATGTGTCCAAAGTAAGTTAATGTGCCCAAAGTCTAAGTCAGAGTCTTCCTTTTTTTTAAAAACTAGAGTTTTATCTTGTGAAGGTGGTCCCCTATGTTGAAATCATCATGGATCCTTACAGTAGTACATCTCAACCTTCAGTGTACAGAGGAGTCATCTGGAAACTCTTGTTAAGATGCAGATTCTGATTCTGGAAGTTTCGGGTTCGGCTGGAAATTCAGCCTCCCAGATGATGCCTGTGATATTGACCCTGAGCCCAAACTCTGAGTAGTGAAGTCCTGTATCAGTGATTCTTAAGCCTCTCTGCACCTTAACATTACCTACAAAACTCTTTAAAAACAAGTACTCTTTCCCAGATCAAATAAATCAGAATGAGGGAGAGGGATATAGTGAGTGAAGCAAGTTTGTTAAACCTCCCTACTGATTAAAATGTGTATCTATGTTACAGACCCACTAATCTATATCCTAATGCTAGGGAAATCAAATTGCCCTCATTTATCTGCCCCATTCCACCAGCTGCCAAGTCTTCATAACAAGCTACTAAGTCCCTCTTCCCCCTCTTTGGTGCCTGGTCAACTCAACACCCAGGTTCTTACTCTCTATTACATCACTCCTCTCTGTCTACTCATTTTCAATTCAATTCAGCCACCTAAGTATTGATTAGTTGCCTAACACACACCATGGAGGAAATAAGAGAACCAAAAGCCCTACATGCTAGGAGAGTTGGATCTTATTGCAAGAATTTTAAAAGAAAATATTGTAAAGTGCTGCAACTTTCCATACTCAAATCCTACCCAGAATAGTGTTGTTGATTCTACTTTGTTAGGAAAGCTTTTTTGATCTGATGGTACTTGAGGTCAAAATGTATCTTTAAGTCTCGCTAAAAAAATAAATAAATAAATAAGTCTCGCTAGTGCATGCACAACCAAACTGACTTGGAAAGCTCAACAATTGCAGGGCTTTTAAGATCAAGTCTGGTAGCTTGAAGCTCCTGGAGAGCTTGGAACACTGTTAGTAGTAGGGGAAAGAAAAACGGATTCTTAAAAGATGTCAACTACAAACTGGTGCTTGCCAGGACGTTTGCCATCTGCCTCTGTGAAGACTGATCACGTGCTGCTGCAGCTGTTGGTCCCTGACATGCCCTTAAGGCAGTTCAGGGTAGAGAGTGAGGTACTTTGTGCTCCAGGGAAACTAGTGGAACAGGTCCTTAGATAGCTAGATATTTTCAGGAATTGATTTCATGATCCCAATCCTCATATCTCCTCATATCTAGAAAAGCATTAAATCCCTTCTTGGTGACATCAGCTCTTCTTCATGACTAGTTGAAAACCTTTTGTATAATAAGCATCTGATTGCATTGAACTCCCCATTCACCAAAATCATATATATTAACTTTTCCCCACTACCACTTTGGAGCAGTCTCTCAGACCTATCTGTGGTGATGTCTCCCCGGCTGCAGTCCTCATTTTGCCCCAAATTAAACTTAACTCACAACTCTCATGTTGTGCATCTTTTTAGTCGACAGAGGATATGAAGAGGAATTTTAGAAAATGTAATCACAGTTCTGGATACTTCTGATGGCTTCAGGTGGGGACAATGATTGTCAAAGTGCATACAAACACATCAAAGAGAACTGTACTTGAGGACCTCCAAGGTAAGTCTGAGAGGCTTGAAGGGACTTAAAAGAGTAGACAGGTTTTGGAATAGGGCAAGAAAGCATATGGGTTATTTCTGGATGTGAAATCTGAATTCTGATCCGCAATTGGAATAATGTGGTCAGGGCTCAGGAGAGAGAGTGACATGGTTGCAACCAAAGAAGACTAGTGTAAGACCCAAGGAGCCAAACTGGAAAGAGCTTTGAAAACTAGACTATATCAAAACCAGAGCTAATCACAAGAATATCATTTCAACTATTGAACATGAAAATATTTTCTTTACATTAATTGTATGTCTGTTTTTTCTTCTTTTTTTTCAGATTTATTTATTTTTTTACTTTATTTTACTTTACAATACTGTATTGGTTTAAAAGCACAGTAGTGACTGAATTACCTGAAAAATGTGGCCAGTGACAAAAGCAAATTTGAATATTTAAATCCACGTAAGATAGAAATAACAGGAGGATGCCGGGGTGAAAGCAGATTGAAAAGATGGAGGGGAGAAGTAAATGTTGATGTGAGTTATTGGAAACTTCTCCGTGACCTAAACAACTAGTGACAATCCACAAAGGGAAAGGAAGGTTGACTTGGGGTAGAAACAAAGTTGAGTTCTGATTTGAATCTGCTAGCTTTGAAATGACTTCCAAGAAGAAATAATCTGAAGATTTTGGAATAAATGAGATGGGATGAAAGATATCTGGGCGAAGATAAAGGATGCTCTGACCCAAATAACTCCAAGTGGGCAATGTGTTTTAGAAACATAGGGACAATGGAAACTATTCCAAAGCACGAGGCAGAATCCTTGAATCCTTTGTCTTTCTCCTTTACCAAGATAAATTGATAAATGAATTCAGTTCATTGACTCCTCTACCATTCTCAAAACTAAAGCTAAAAGGACCCTATGCTAATTTCTTCTTGGTCTCTCTTAGATCCCAGTACTGGTACATCTGGTCAGTGTAGACTAGCAGCATTCACTCTTCAAGACTTTGCAGTCATGCAAAGGGTGTTTGGTGGCCTCAATTTTTTCAGTTAAGTAAATTCAGCCTTGTAATTCCCATTTTTCAGCTCATGGGTCTACACTCCATTATCTTAAACTAAATGACCATGATCCAGCATGGCATTTTACTCTGGATAAATGTAGCCAGCAGGGTTTTTCAATGCCCACATTTGTATAATTATTAATATATTCATTCTCCCTTTCACTTGACAGATTTAAATGTTTTGGACCAACATTCATCAATTTCCCTTTTTCTTTTCTTTCCCTTGTGAATAGGAAGATTAATAAGCAAGAAATATCTTGAGTAGAGAGAAGCAGTATTTGGTAGATCCCAACATATAATCAAATTGTTTCTCCTCCTCAATCTCTAGCTGAGTTATCTCTTTATTTTTCTTAGGGTCTACTGTAGCACTTATCTATTACTGTTTCTAGGAATAACCTAGCTCAAAACCAGAAATTGTTTGTTGGAGAAGGGAAATAAGATATTTCTTTCTAGACAATCTGGTTTTGTAGCCACATTAATATAGCTACATAGTAATAGTAGTGTTTAACAGGGTCAGATAATAGCTAAAATTTCAAATAATCCCAATTTTCAGTCACTATTGATTCTCACAGCTTTTGAAGCTATATCCAGCAGCACACTGTGTTAAAGAAATCAATGCATCCCAAGTATTTCAATTTTTATGTTCCATAGTAGAATTGTTTGCTCTTCAAATAAGATAAACATAATTTAGAAAAGAAAATTGTTAAACACTGAAAAATACAGAAAATTAATATAAGTAAAACATCTTTAAGTCTATGATAACAGCTGATACTGAATTTTTGCCAATGACATAAAATGGCAGAAACTACACCAAGCACTGTGGTAGAAGCACACCATTAATCAAATTTGTCAATGGATCTTCGTGGCTGATAGCTAACAAGTAAGTACTGACCTAAATTTTACTGGAGAGCATTTTAAAAGCATTAAGCATATGCTGTTTACTTAGTAGATGCAATAAATATAAACATGCTTCACGTTCACAGTAAATCCAAAGTACAGACCTTAAATAATTCTAACATGTTAAATCAAATTGATTAATCACTAAAATACATTAGAAGAAACCGTTTCAGCAAATTTTTTGTGAAAAAGCTCTTTTAGTCAAATTCAGTTCCTCCATTTCTATCCACTGCATGTGTAATTCATGAACCTTTAAACAGTATGAGATTATAGATAGCTAAACTGACATTTGTACTTTCACTTAGCAGCCTGAATAATCGGCACACTCTAAGCTTTTTAAATGTTAAAGCAATCATTGCTTTGAATTCATCTTGTGATGTCATTGCCACTAACAACTGATATAATAAATCTGAAGTATATGAAAGCTTGGAAAGAATATTAGAAATATGTCTCATTTTAAATACATAACAATTAAATGATATACAACAAGAAGTGTGTTTTGATCCATCTATTAATGAAATGCCCTTTCAAAGTGTGATGTATCACTGTTATTTTTGTATCTGACCTTGCAGAGATTTTCATTTAAATGTATTGTGTTTTTTGTTCAGTCAGAAAGAGTAATGTTATTTACTCTATGCATGATAAGAATGTGTATACAAGTGTAAATGAATTTGTGTTAATGGATGTGTATACAAATGATAACTATATTTGCAACCCATAGAAGGAACACCAAAGGCATACACAATGTTTGTATTATGCTAGGCCCAAAAATATAGATCTCATATTCACAAATTAAAAGGGGTAATAGTCATTAACTATTCCATGATGACTAATTCACCATGGACTTTTTGCTCTTAAAAGTTGTGTGAGTGTGTATGCACGTGCACTTAATTTAGAAGGTGAGCATATTCATGGATAGGACTCTTTGCACCAGTTATATGGGGCCACCCATGTAGTCAGTCAGGGTTCTCCAAGTGAATCCATTTGTCTCTGCTATGAAGATGGGCAATAACCAGCCATTTAGAAGAGAAATATAATAGTCCCATTTCCATTATCATCAGAGGTGTTTGGCAGACACAGCATGGTTTACTTACTTCTTCCCCACCCACATGGGCCCAAGTAGGGCATGTTTGCACAGTATTTACTCTATGCTGGTCCAAGTTCCCATTAATACATAAGACCACCAGACATCTTATCTATGTTTTTGTCTATCATAGTAACTAGGATATTGAGGGAGTCAGGAATAACATTCTAAAGAAAAATTTAAAGATATTCTTGTATGATGAGAAAATTAATCTCTGGCAAGTTTTCTTATCTCACATTCCAAGTATCATAAGCCAGTTGGTAAAAAGCATATAAACAACTGAGCCAAGATAGCCACACAGGATTATAGAATTTTCTATAAGAAAAACTGAACAGTTTTTCAGAGTTAAGTTTGTGGAAACATAGTCCTTTATTGTCTGAATTCTTACTCCAGAGATGATATTTCAGATCTTATACCAACTCTAAATTGAAAAGATATTTTTTGATAACCCAGTGATTTTCTCCACTCTCCCACCCCAATCATCACGCAGTTTGATTTTCCAAATTTTTTACATAAAATTTGAAAGGAAGTGGAATTGGAGTCTTTTTTATTGAAGTATAAATTGATTTACTATATTAGTCTCAGGGGTACAACATAGTGATTCAATAGCTTATAGATTATATTCCATTTAAAGTTATTACAAAATATTGTCTATATTCCCTGTACTGTACAATATATCTTTGTAGCTTATTTACTTTATTCATAGTGCCTGTTAATCTCCTACTTCTTTCATGCCCCTTTCCGTTCCTTCTCCTCACTGGTAACCACTAGTTTGTTGTCTGTTATCTGTGAGTCTGTTTGTTTTGTTGTATGGATTTATTTGTTTTAGTTTTTAGACTCTACATGTAAGTGGTAACATGCAGTATTTGTCTTTCTCTGTCTGACTTATTTCACTAAGTATAACACCCTTCAGGTTCATTCGTGTTGTTACAAATGGCAGAATTTCATTCTTTTTTGAGGCTGAGTAATTTTCCATTGTATATTTATAACACTTTCTTATACATTAACCTGTTGATGGACACTTAAGTTGCTTTTATATATCAGCTATTGCAAATAATGTTGCTATGAACATTGAGATGCATATATTTTTTTGAGTTAGTGTTTTCTTTTCCTTATATACCCAGGAGTATGTACCTGGAAGTATATACATATATACCCAACAGTGTATACTTATATACCCAGATATATATCCAAGAGTAGAATTGCTGGTAGTTCTACTTTTAGTTTTTTGAATAACCACCACATTTTTTTTTTCATTACGGCTCTACCAATTTGCATTTCCATTAAAAGTGTACTAAGGGCTTCCCAGGTGGCTCAGTGATAAAGAATCCAGTTGCCAATGCAGGAGACCCAGGAGGCGTGATTTTGGCCCCTGGTTCAGGAAAATTCCCCTGGAGTAAGAAATGGCAACCCACTCCAGTATTCTTACCTAGAAAATTCCATGGACAGAAGGGGCTGGAGGACTACAGTCCATGGGGTTGCAAAGAGTCAGATATGGCTAAGTGACTGAACACACAGAATAATGTACCAGAGTTCCCAAATCTCCATATCTTCTCCAACACTTGTTATTTATGGTCTTAGTGGTTATAACCATTCTGACAGGTCTGAGGTGATATCTCATTGTGATTTTGATTTGCATTTCTCTGATAATTAGTAATTTTGATCATCTTTTCATGTCTCTGTTGGCATTCTGTATATCTTCTTTGAAAACATGTTCAGGCAAGTCATATGTCCATCTTTTAATCAGATTGTTTGGCTTTTTGACACTGAACTATATAAACTGTTTATATCTTTTGAATGTTATTCCCTTATTGGTCATATTATTTAGAAATGATTTCTCTCATTCTGTAGGTTTTCTTTTTGTTGTGTTGATTGGAGGGTTTCCTCAGCTGTGCAAAAGCTTTTAAATTTAATTAGGTTCCTTCTGTTTATTTTTGCTTTTGCTTTCTTTGCCTTATGAAGCAGATACAAAAAATATTGCTGTGATTTATGTCAAAAAGTATTCTACCTATGTTTCTTTGTAAAAGTTCTGTGGTTTCCAGTCTTACATTTTGGTCTTTTATTTTTGTGTATCGGCTTCCCTGGTGGCTCAGATGGCAAAGAATCTGCCTGCAATGCAGGAGACCTGGCTTCAATCCCTGGGTTGGGAAGATCTCGGAGGAGGGCATGGAAACCCACTGCAGTATTTTTGCCTGGAGAATCCCCAAGGACAGAGGAGGCTGGCAGGCTACAGTCCATGGGGTCACAAAGAGTTGGACACAACTGAGAGACTAAGCACAGCACATTTTTGTATATGGTGTGAGAAAATGTTCTAATTTCATTCTTTTGCATGTAGCTGTCCAGTTCTCCCCGCACCACTTATGGAAGAGACTGTCTTTTCCCCATTGTGTATTCTTACTTCCTTTGTCATAGATTAATTGACCATAACTTCATGGGTTTATTTCTGGGCTTTTTATTTTATTTCATTGATCTAAAGTCTGTTTTTGTGCCACTATCATACTGTTTTGATTACTGCAGCTTTGTAGTATAATCTGAAGTCAAGGAGTATGATATCTCTAGCTTTATTTTTTTTGTCAAGATTGCATGGCTATTTGGGCTTGGAAACTATTCTTAATGAACTGAGAAGGTAAATGTCCATCAAACTAAAACTCATCTTAGAATGCTGATTACTTAAAAATCAAACTTAAGCTAATTAGGAAGTATCTTTCAAAATCAGACAATTCTCTATTTTGGACAGAATTCTATTGATTCTAATTCACTAGAATCCTGTTCAAATTTTTTAGTCCTTCCCTCTGAAATCATGTTCAAATCCACCTATGTCAGTTTCAATCCTACCATTCTTATTCCCACCATTGTCCCACACAGCCACCCACGTGTGCACAGAGGCTTCACACTTAACTGACAATTCCCTCATTATTCTTGGTCATTCTCCCAGAGCCTCTCCCATTCCAACTTTACTTACCACGATTCTACTTCATTCAAATTCCAGTTCAATTTACTCACCTCTGCCTGCTCTCTTGCCTTCAGGAACCATACTGCATCAGTTTGTTCTTGCTATTCATAGATCTGTCCATCCATCTTATATTATTATTATATCAAGGTTATGATAAATCAATGTTTGTTGCTATTGATGATAATGATGATGATAATCAAAGAAACATAGGAATATAGGTTGACTGGAGGAATTTTTCCTCTCAGTATGAATGGTTAAGATGAAAACACAAGAAAACCTACTGACTATCTGATTCCATTTAAGTGAATCAAAAAGTTCACATAAAAACCTGGGAAATACTACACTTTCTTATATAACACAGGAAGTTTGGGGAAATTAAAATCAAGTTAAGAATATACTCAATTTACCAAAAGGGAAAATAAAGTAGCTCATACTTAAAATGATCTACCAGTTAGAACTTATTATTATATCTCTTTTCTATATACGTCTTTTAAGGTATCTGTTGTTCACTGCTTTATATTTTTAAAATTTCATCTTTCATTTATGAGTTAACATTTATTAAACAATACCTATACGATAGAGTCTGTGCTGTCAATTCTATATTTACTGTCTCATTTGTTCTTCAAAATAATTAAATAGAGATAAATAGAATTGTAATCAAACTCTGGTAAATATGCTCTGGCACAGAGAATTAAGACTTCCCTCATGGCTCAGTTGGTAAAGAATCTGCCTGCAATGCAGGAAACTACCTGCAGTGCAGGAGACTTGGGTTCAATCCCTGGATTGGGAGGATCCCCTGGAGAAGGAAATGGCAACCCACTCCAGTAATCTTGCCTGGAAAATCCCATGGACAGAGGATCCTGGCAGGCTATAGCCCATGGGGTCGCAAGAGTTGGACATGACTTAGTGACTAAACCTCCACCACCACAGAGAAGTAAATAATTGTCCAGGATCACACAGCTGGATTAGATTAAAAGATTTATAGATGTATTTCAAATCAAAGGGCATTCTTTTAATGGCAATTCTAACCTCCAGAGGAACAGTAACAAGAGACTTTAAAATCATCACATTTTTGAAGGATGTCTCTTACCACTTCTGTGCCAGTGACAAGTTATTTAACCACTCTGAGTCTTAATTTCTTCATCTATAAGATGAGAGGTGGTGATATGTAAAGATCATTATAGTTTCTCAACCATAGAAAATCTTTGTGCTTAGTCATTCAGTCACGTTCAACTCTTTGCAACCTTGTGGACTGTAGCCCACCAGGTTCCTCTGTCCACGGGATTCTCAGGTAAGAATACTGGAGAGGCTTGCCATTCCCTTCTCCAGTGGATCTTCCTCATCCAGGGATCAAATTTGGGTCGCCTGCATTGCAGGTGGATTCTTTATCATCTGAGCCACCATGAAGGTGATGATATGTAAAGTTTATTATAGTTCCTCAACCATAGCAAATCTTTAGATGCCTGATAAATTCATTTTTTATTCTCCTGCTATAAAAAATCCTGAAATCAATTCTCAAAGACCGACATTTTTACTATGTCATTGCTTTCCACTGAACCTCAATTCTCACTTGTTGGGTTGATACTTAAACAAGCAGAATAATTTCAGAAGATATAAGTTTTGGTCAGATCAATCAGCATACTGATATATCAGTAAGACAAGAGAATATTGACCAATATTGACCAATATGAAAACATGCAACCAAGATATTGACTATCCTGATAAGTTGATTTAGAATGATTCTATGAAACATTCTCAGCACAGGCATAGGCAAGTATCTCCCTTAAGTATTTTTAGTCTCATGAAAGTATGAGTGTATATGGGAAAGAATATTTCTTTGTTTATACCATGACTTATTCCATGAAGATTTAAGAAAAATTACAACAGACTGTATGTAATAAAATTAGAATAAAATAGAAATATGAAAGCAGTACTAAAGCTTATATAAGCTGAGGCAAAAATTCAAGACCATGTAAACTTAGAAGACAAAAAATCAAAATATAAGAGCCAATGTAAACACAATAATAGAATTTTAGAGTTAGCTCTGATCACTATTGGCATTAAAGAATCAGTGTATATAGGGAACAAGATGCTGGAGGAGAAGGTGAGTGTGGAGTACATCTCTCTCCACAGATACATCAGGAATACACCTTCAGACACAGAAGTGCATGCAGAACACCAGCTGAGAGCAGACAGGAGTACCTGACCAGAGGAAAAGAATATATAGACCCACGCAAAACGTGGTAGGATGAAGGAATTAGGGGGAAGAACAGGAGTGTTAGTAGGACTGGACCTGCCCTCAGTGGGTAGGGGGCCTGAAGCAGGGGTCCGATCCCCATATCAGGGCAATTGTCTGAGTCAGAGGAGAAACATTTAAGGCTGAGAGTGAAACAGCTGATCTATGGCAGCCTAAATGGAATGAGGTTAAGACAGTCCTTGCTGCAGCCATACATACCCTCAACAAAGACTCAGGTCCCCTGGAAGGCACAGAGGCTGGGAGCTGGAGTTTAGGGATTGTGGAGGAATCCCAGAGCAAGGGCTGCTGTTGACTGCAGAGAGACAGATCGAGGGGATGTGCGGGAGGAGATTGTGGTGGGAAATGTCTGTAGAGGAAAGCCAGGCAGTCATGGAATCAAGGTGACACTGGAGAGTCACAAGACTGGGGTGGAGCCATCACCATAGCCTCTCTCCCCACACGCCAGCAACAGTAACTGAACAGTAGAGAGGCTGGCCTGTCAAACACCTGCCACACTGAACTGCAGAGTAGGACCCCACCCAGGGTGCCCCTTTAAGTGCCTGACGCACTGATCTAGAGTAGAACCCCAACCAGGGGGACACCATCTATGTGCCTGATGCACTGAACAACAGAGAAGGACACCAGGCAAGGGAGCCTTCTAAGTGTCTGAATGGGTGGAGCTATGAAGAGACTGGCCAAAGAGGCCTTCTGATGGCCAGCTACAAGAGGTTTGAAAAAAGACTCTGATAGGGCCATAGCACTGTGGCAGAGGCAGTCCCTGTCCCTGAACACTTTGTGTTGCCAGGGTACCCACAAGCCAAGCAACTGCACCATCTTCACTCTCAACTCTCACTGGGGCAGAGCTGTCACACACACAAAAAAATCTTGTGTCTATGCATGCAGGGTCACTTCGGTTGTGTCCAGCTCTTTGCGATCCTGTAGACTGTGGCCTGCCAGGCTTCTCTGTCAGAGAGGGGTTCCTCCAGGCAAGAATACTGGAGCATATTGGCCAATACTGATGCCATACCCTTCTAGAGCACTGTGTTTCCTGCTGCCCTAGCTGCCAACTCCCTGAAGTACCTGGTGCTCCCCGAACCCCTGTGACCCATGAACCTGAACTACCTCCACACCTGGCCCTCACAGGGGCAAACCCAAGTCCTCCAGGGAAGCCTCAGGAGCAAACCCCATGACCCACAGACAGAGGTGGAAATAAAAACACAATTGAAACCCCGGGGCAGTGTGGCTAAGAAGAAGACCCAAAACCTTCCCAGCAGCTGTACAAGCTGCAGATTAAATCCACACAATCAACAAGGCAGACTCTGTGTCTATGGAATATATAAAAGGACATTGAGAGCTCCTACAAAAGAAAACACACTAGTTCTGATGGCAGTGGACTTTGGAGGCAAGGGCACACAGGAGTAGAACCAGATTAGAATCTAAGCTGACCCACAACAGGTCCAGAGATCAGCACAGTGATGGAAGACATCCTACGGGGGTGAAGTGGACTATGACTCCCAGCAAGGGAAAGGACCCTGACAGCAGTGACACAGGAAAAACATTTATTATTCTTATGTTTTGACTTGTTATGTAGATTCTTTAGGGTTTTTTTTCTTTTTTTTCTTCCCACCTCCCTCTGTTGTAATTGTCAATTTTATTGGCACTATGAAATCTAATTAAGCTTTTGAGCTTTATATTTTTTCTCAGTCACATTTTGTATTGTTGTCATAAACCTCTGCCTCTGTGTTGGGCTTTCATAGTTCTGTGGAGTTTTCCTTTTTTTCTCTCTCTCTTTTTTTTTTAATTTTAATTTTTTAAACCTATTATATGTTTTCTACACTTATTGCTTTGTTTGCTTTTCCTACTGTCCTTTTCCCCTTGCAGCTAACCTTTAATGTATAGAAATCTTCTTTATCTACCTCTGTTTAACGTTGCATATCTATTCTTTCTCTCCTTTCCTCTCAACATATTTCTTAGTTTTATTTTCATTGCTTTATTCCCCAATTGGCTCCTTGCTTTAGTTTTGTTTTCCAGTTTGTAACTTCCCTGGTGGCTCAGATGGTAAAGCATCTGCCTATAATGTGGGAGACCCAGGTTTGATCCCTGGGTTTCGAAGATCCTCTGGAGAAGGAAATGGCAACCCACTCCAATACTCTTGCCTGGAAAATCCCATGGATGGAGGATCATAGTAGGCTACAGTCCATGGGGTCGCAAAGAGTCGGACACAGCTGAGTGACTTCACTTCACTTTGTGCTTTAGTTAGTTTTGATCTTAACTGGTAGATACAATTGTTGGTTTCCTTTGTTTGCCAGGCCAATCTATTGTACTTTATTTTTGTTGGACTGTTTTGATTTTGCTTATGTGTGTATATGTATATGTGTATATTCAGTCACACTTTTTATTGTTGTCATAAACCTCTGCCTCTCTGTTGGGCTTTTGCAGTTCTGTGGAATTTTCCTTTTTTTTTTCTTCTTCCTTTTTCTCTTTTCTCTTTTTTAAAATTTTCAATATTTTACACCCATTATATTTTTTCTACATTCATTCCTTTGTTTTCCTTTCCTACTGTTCTTTTCCCCTTGCAGTTAGTCTTTAATGTATATAAATCTTCTTCATCTACCACTATTTAACTTGGCATATCTATTCTTTCTTTCTTTCCTTTCCTCTCAACATATTTGTTAGTTTTGTTTTCATTGCTTTACTCCCCACCTAACACCTTGCTTTAGTTTTGTTTTCTGGTTTGTGCTTTAGTTAGTTTTGTTCTTAACTGGTAAATATAATTTTTTATTTCCTTTGTTTACCAGGTCAATCTACTGTACTTTATTTTAGCTGAACTGTTTTGACTTTCCTTATTGGCGTGTAAGTATATGTGTATATTTCATAATTTTAATTGTTATTTGCCTGATTTTATAACTGCGCTTTGTCTGGGGTTCATCTTTGGTTTCTCATTTGCATTACAGTGAGAGGATGGAAAAATATATTCCATGCAAATGGGAAGCAAAAGAAAGCTGGAGTAACAATCCTCATATCAGACAAAATAGACCTTAAAATAAAGAGGATTACAAAAGATAAGAAAGGACACTATATAATGATCAAGGGATCTATCCAAGAGGAAGACATGACAATTGTAAATATCTATGCACCCAACATAGGAGCATCTCAATACATAACACAAACACTAACAGACATAAAAGGAGAAATTGACAGTAACACAATAATAGTAGGAGACTTTAACACCCCATTCACACCAATGGGCAGATCATCAAAACAGAAAATTAATAAGGAAACACAGGTCTTAAATGATACATTAGATGAGGTGGATCTCATTGATATCTTAAGGACATTCCATCCAAATGCAGAAGAATGCATCTTCTGCTCAAGGGCATGTGGAACATTCTCCAGGATAGACCACATCTTGGGTCACAAATCAAACCTCAGTAAATGTAAGAAAATTGAAATCATATCAAGCATTATCTCCGACCACAATGCTGTGAGATTAGATATCAGTTATAAGGGGAAAAAAACTGTAAGAAACACATGGAGATTAAACAATATGTTTCTAAATAACCAACAGTTTACTGAAGAAATCAGAAGGGGAAATAAAAAAAAATTCTAGAAACAAATGACAATGAAAACATGACAACCCAAACCTATGGGATGCAGCAAAAGCAGTTCTAAGAGGAAAGTTTATAGCAGTACAATCCTACCTCAAGAAACAAGAAAAACATCAAATATACAAACTAACTTTACACCTAAAATAACTGGAAAAAGAAGAACAGGAAAACCCGAAAATTAGAAGGAAAGAAATCCTAAAGATCTGAACAGAAATAAATGAAAAAGAAATGAAAGAAACAATAGTAAAGATTAATAAAACTAAAAACTGATTCTTTGAGAAGATAAACAAAATTGATCAATCTTTGACCAGACTCATCAAGAAAAAAAGAGAAAAAAATCAAATCAACAAAATTAGAAATGAAGAAGAAGAGGTTACAATAGACAATGCAGAAACACAAAGGATTATAAGAGACTATTATGAACAACAAAATGGCAATAAAATGGGTAACCTGGAAGAAATGGACAGATCCTTAGAAAAGTTCAACCTTCCAACACTGAACCAGGAATAAATGGAAATTATGAACAATCCAATTACAAGCACTGAAATTGAAGCTGTGATCAAAAATCTCACAAGAAAAGAAAATCCCAGGACCAGATGGCTTCACAGGAGAATTCTATCAAACATTCAGAGAAGAGCTAATGCCCATCCTTCTTAAAACTCTTTCAAAAAATTGCAGAGGAAGGAACACTTACAAACTGATTCTACAAGGCCACCATCACCCTGATACCAATACCAGACAAAGACAACACATGAAAAGAAAACTACAGGCCAGTATCACTGATGAACATAGACACAAAAATCCTCAACAAAATTTTAGCAAACAGAATTCAACAACACATCAAAAGACTCTTACACCATGATCAAGTTGGGTTTATTCCAGGAATGCAAGGATTCTTCAACATATGCAAATCAGTCAATGTGATACAGCATATTAACAACCTGAAAAATAAAAACCACATGATAATCTCAGTAGATGCAGAGCCTGTGACAAAATTCAGCACCCATTTATGATTAAAACTCTTCAAAATACGGGCATAGAAGGAACCTACCTCAACATAGTAAAGACTGCATATGATAAGCCTACAGCAAACATTACTCTTAATGGTGAAAAAGTGAAAGCATTCCCCCAAAGATCAGGAACAAAATAAGGGTGTCCTCTTTCACCACTATTATTCAACGTAGTTTTGGAAGTCCTAGCTATAGCAATCAGAGAACAAAAATAAATAAAAGGAATCCAGAGCGGAAAAGAAGTAAATCTCTCACTGTCTGCAGATGACATGATACTGTACATAGAAAACTCTAAAGATAGTATCAGAAAGTTACTAGAACTAATCAATGAATTTAGCAAAATTGCAGGATACAAAATCAATATACAGAAATCACTTGCGTTTCTATATACTAACAGTGAAAATCAGAAAGAAAAATCAAGAAATCAATCCCATTCACCATTGGAACAAAATGAATTAAATATCTAGGAATAAACTTACCTAAGGAGACAAAAGAATTGTACACAGAAAATTATAAGACACTAATGAAAGAAATCAAAATGAGATAAACAGATGGAGAGATATTCCATGTCCCTGGGTAGGAAGTCAATACAGTGAAAATGACTATACTACCAAATGCAATCTACAGCTTCAATGTAATCCTTATCAAATTACCAATGACATTTTTCACCCAACTAGAACAAAAAAATTCACAACTCATATGAAAACACAAAAGACCCCGAATAGTCAAAGCAGTCTTGAGAAAGAAGAATGGAACTGGAGGAATCGACTTTCCTGACTTCAAAGCTTTCCTGACTTCAAAGCTTTCCTGACTACAAAGCTACAGTCATCAAGACAATATGGTACTGGCACAGAAACAGAAATATAGACCAATGGAACAAGATAGAAAGCCCAGAAATAAAACCATGCACCTATGGGTATCTTATTTTTGACAAAGGAGGCAGGAATATACAATGGGGCAAATACAGGCTCTTCAATAAATAGTGCTGGGAAATCCAGACATCTACATGTAAAAGAATGAAATTAGAACATTTCCTAACCCCATACACAAAGATAAACTCAAAATGGATTAAGACCTAAATATAAGACCAGAAACTATAAAACTCTCAGAGGAAAACATAGGCAGAATACTGGATGACATAAATTCAAGCAAGATCCTCTATGACCCACCTCCTAGAGTAACCAAAATAAAAACAAATGTAAACAAGTGGGACCTGATTAAACTTAAAAACTTTTGCACAGCAAAGGAAACTGTAAGCAAGGTGAAAAGACAACCTTTAGAATGGGAGACAATAATAGCAAATGAAAAAACTGACAAGTGATTAATTTCCAAAATATACAAGCAGCTCATACAACTCAATACCAGAAAAACAGACAACCCAATCAAAAAGTGGGGAAAAGACATAAACAGATATTTCTCCGAAGAAGACACACAGATGGCTAAAAAACACATGAAAAGTTGTTCAACATCGTTCATTATTAGAGAAATGCAAATCAAAACCACAATGAGATATATCACCTCACACTGATCAGAATGGCCATCATCAAAAAGTCTAGAAACAATAAAGGCTGGAGAGGGTGTAGAGAAAAGGGAATGCTCTTGCACTGTTGGTGGGAATATGAATTGATACAGCCACTATGGAAGACAATATGGAGATTAAAAAAAAAAACAACTAGGAATAAAACCACCATATGACCCAGCAATCCTACTCCTAGGCATATACCCTAAGGAAACCAAAATTGAACAAGTCGCATTGTTCATTGCAGCACTATTCACAATAGCTAGAACATGGAAGCAACCTAGATGACCATTGACAGATGAATGGATAAAGAAGTCATGGTACATATACACAATGGAATATTACTCAGCCATAAAAAGGAATGCCTTTGAGTCAGTTCTACTGAGGTGATGAAACTAGAACCTATTATACAGAGTGAAGTAAGTCAGAAAAAGAAAGATAAATATCATATTCTAACACATATATATGAAATCTAGAAAAATGGTACTGAAGAATTTACTTACAGGGCAGCAATGGAGAAACAGACACAGAGAATAGACTTATGGACATGGGGAGAGGGAGGCGAGGGTGAAATGTATGGAAAGAGTAACATGGAAACTTATATTACCATGTGTAAAATAGATAGCCAAAGGAAATTTGCTGTATGGCCCAGGAAACTCAAAGAGGAGCTCTGTATTAATCTAGAGGAGTGGGATGTGGTGGGAGATAGGAGGAGGTTGAAAAGGGAGGGGATTTATGCATACCTATGGCTGATTCATGTTGAGGTTTGACAGAAAACAACAAAATTCTGTAAAATGATTATCCTTCAATAATAAATTAATTTTAAAAAAGAGAATCAGTATATAATGCACACTGTCTTTAAAGAAGAGGAAGAAGAAAAATCAGAAAGCATGAGGGAAGCTTCTCAACTTGTTATTGTTGTTGTTCAGTTGCTCAGTTCTGTCCTACTCATTGTGACCCCATGGACTGCAGCATACCAGGCTTCCCTATCCTTCACCATCTCCTGGAGGAAAATGAAAATTTGTCAGTATTGACTGATATAGAGAACAATGTCTTATAATAAGATTTCTACAGTTTCTTGGCGAATGACTGATCTTGTGTGAGTTTTGTACTTTTGAAAGTTAGTATATTTATTTTACCTGAACATGAGTTTATCTGTATGAGTGTCATCTGTGGGTTTATATGTAATATGGAAACCATTGTTGTTGCTGTTCGTCAGTTGCCCAGTAGAGTCTGATCTCAAGTGGTGATCTCAAGGACTGCAGCACACCAGGCCTCCCTGTCCCTCACCATTTCCCGGAGTTGGCACAAATTCATGTCCATTGCATCGGTGACATCATCCAGCCATCGTATCCTCTGACTCCCTCTTCTCCTTCTGCCCTCAACCTTTACCAGCATCAAGGACTTCTCCAACGAGTGATCTGTTTGCATCAGATGACCAAAATACCGGAGCTTCAGCTTTCACTGTGGAAAACAGTGGTTTAATATCATAGTCTTTATACTATACCCTCTCTGAACCAAATCTTTGTGTTTGGTTCATATTTTGTCCCTATTAACAATTGAAATGCTTTATAATTCCATCAAAAGCAATGATTATTTGACAACCTAAGCTGCATTAAAGTATTCCAAAACTTATTAATCTTAATAACCAGCTTGTGCCTATTTAATCTGATTATATTAAGATTACTTGAAAGATTTTTCACAGTAAGAAATCAGGAACATGAATGTGCTACTAAACAAGAATGAAAGTTAAAAGTTGATTAAAAGTGACAACACTTTCAACTAGAATCAAAATTATTCATTGATGATCCTTTTTCTCCAGAAAAGTCCCAAGCAGTTCTTATAGGCTTCCCTAGCAGTAAAATAGAAGTCAAATGCAAATTGTAGTTAGTTTAAACACTTACAGGCATTATTATATATTTGATTTATATAATTCACTGACTCAAAACTGAACTTTGATTCTACTTTACTTATTTGTTCAATCAACAAATATGTATTGAGTGCATGCTATGTGCCAGGATGGATATACAACCATAAATAGAGCATAATGCTTTTTATGTAGTCTCATGGGAAGCAGATGAGTAAACAGAAAGTTGCAAGAGAGTGCAATTGTGCCTCTATGGATAAGAGAGACATAGGAGGGTTTCTGACCCAGGTTCAGGTGTCAAGGAAGGCTTCCTGTCATTTAATTAGAACCCCACGAATAAATATGATTTATGTAGATGAAAATGCAGGAAACAATGTTCTCCACAAAGGAAGTCATATAGGCAAATATGCAAATAATACTGGGATCACTTCAAATGCATTAAAGCATCAGATGATGGCAGAAGAATGTGATGAGACAAGGAAGGAGTACAAAACAAAGGCCGGATCAGGAGTGGATTTACATGCCATAATAAATAATTTTGATTTTTATCAATAATGAGTAATATTATCAAAGTGATTGAAGGATTTTTTTCCCCCTCGGAATTTTAAGAAGATTCTCATTTTGAGTCCAATTACTGTGACTTGTTTATGAAACACCAGTTACAAAGAGATTGAGGCAGATGCTAGTAATTTCCTACCTAAAAGTTTTTCTCCTCCTTTTGTTTTAATGTAAACAAACCAAACTAAAACAGCTTCCAAGACTCTCTTGCAGCTAGAAATAGTGATGGGATGCAATTTTGTGTGTGGCTAAACTACACTGATGCCATTTTGTCAGCTCTATCTTAGACCTGAAATCCAACCCTCTTGCCTTTCTATGTAACTGAGCTCTATTCTACACAAAAGGAATTCTCCCAAGCCAGATACGTTCCATATCAACCTTAACCCTTGCCTGGTTAGTTTGCACAGCAGAAACTAACACAGCCCTGCGAAGGGATATGAAAACTGGAGGGATACCTTCTTCTGACACAAACGGTTAATAATGATCTGCAAAGAATAATGGGCACGGCACCCCCAAGGGAAGGAGAAAACCCTGGTTCCCATCAGTTTGGATGTGCTTATTCCTTAGTAGTCAGATTCTATCTCTAGTTTCAGCCCCTTTAAATCTTCCTGTAACCCACCCTCTTAACGGAGTAGGCAGCCCTCTTAAATCTCTTGTCAGTTCCTTAAATCCCCATGTAGCCTTTGTAGCCTTAAGAAGTGCAGCTTCAAATGCTTCTGGATGGTCATCCCCTTCCTGCCTCATCACCCTATAAGTAAGTTATCCACAATAAACTTAACATTTGACTTAATGGTTCCTTCTCAACTCAGAAGATATTATTCAATATTTCCACTTTCCAACATGTTAACTAATCAGATGTATACAGAGTTCCCTTGGAGAGAGCTTCACTTGCTAATTAAAATAGCAAAGTTTCAAAAGCAGGGGGTTTTTGCCTTTCCTCTTTCTCCTTTCCTTCTTCTTCTTTTCTTAGGTATAGGTGATTCTGAACATACTGGAACCATCTTGAATTTATGCCAGTAAAAACCACAATTAAAGATTACAGAAAGATAAAAGTTGAGGATATAATTTTTTGTAGACTATCAATATTTTAAGAATGAATGGAGAAACTTCAGCCTACTATGCACATGGTGAAGGAGCTGTCACAAAGGTAAGAGGTAGACAGTGAAAACTCAGTGCTACTGAGGTCAAAGGAAGAGAATCTTCAGCAAAAAGGTAGTGGTGAATATCATGAAAAGCAACAAGACGCCAAAAATTCATGAATAGGGACACACAGGTGTACAAAAAAAAGAGGGGAAGGGAGAAGTTTCTCTTCTCTATTTTTTCACCAGTGATCTAAACTTCTCCATGAGCTCTCATCCTGCTGAGAAAAGGGGAAACTTATACTTTCCAATTAATAATATCACCAACTCTTCTAGTTCAAGTAGTAATAGTAGTCGTGTTAGTCGCTCAGTTGTGTCCGACTCTGCAATCCCACAGACTGTAGCCTGCCAGGCTCCTCTGTCCTTGGGATTCTCCAGGCAAGAGTACTGGAGTGTGTTGCCATTCCTTTCCTCAGAGGATCTTCCTGACCCAGGGACTGAACCCGGATCTCATGAGTTGCAGGCAGATTCTTTACCATTTGAGCTACAGGGAAGACCTTCTAGTTCAAAATTTCTCAATTTTACAAAAGTGCCTTTCAATTAAGTTTTGTCTTTCAAATAACTTCCTTTCCCATCTTTATCCTTCAGAAGGTAAGAGTGCACAAAAGTTTACTGGGTCCCTATAGTGGAGTATAAAAAGGGATTTTGGACCTATACTCTGTGCTTGTATCTCTGTACTTAGGGTCTATTTTATTCTACACTGGGGCTAATCATTGCCAAGTTACAACTGATTGCATAGGGACTTCTGGCCAAGCACCAACATCTATCACGGCTTGATACAAGATTGCTTCCAGTTACCAAGGTCTATGCCTTCAGTTGCCTGCTCTTCTTGTCCTGAAGATTCACCTGGTCTAGAATTCCAGTTATGCTCTCAGGTCACCAAGGTTGGTTGAGATGTATCCATTGGCTGCAATGAATTTGAGGCTATGGCCTCTTCAGGATCACAGTTTGCTATGATGTGTGAATATCCCCAGGTTTTGCCTGGAGAAGCACCTGGCTCATCACTCACCTTCCCCTAGACATACACACAATTTTTTCTGGCAGTTTCTGCTACACCCATTGGCTCTTGATATTTCTCATTCCCATCCCATCAACAGGAATAGAACAAATCAAAGATTTTAGAACCTACAAACTTTATTCCCCTCTATTTCTTTTCTATTTTCCAATTTTTCTTCCTTCCTCGGTGGTTATCAAATTTTAGCACACATCTGAATAGGCTGGTGGGTTCATTAAAATCTGAAACCTTCTATGATGGCTCTTGTAATGAGCACTAAGGGAAGCTGGAATTTAGCGATTACAAAAGACAAAAATAAATTTTTGTACTACTCCTAAGATTTCTCTTCATTACAGCAAGACAGAAGGTCATTTGTGGCTTTGGAGAGTGCCATTTCAATAGAAAGAGAGAGAGCAAGAGGCAGATCCCAATGAGGTGACAAGTAAATGGAAAATGAGGAGGTGAGTAGACAGTGAGTATAAACAATGGTTTCAGAATCTTGACTGTGAATGAGAGGATAGAGAGGTGGGCTTTTCCTCTGTCTGTCTTTTGTGTGTGGGGGGTTGGGTGCGGTAGGGAATAGGGGAAACTGTTGAAATGTCACTGGCAATGACTAGCAGAATGTTTTGAAGACACAGAAGAGCTTTAAAGTTGATGATCTAAATTCCCTGATGCGAGGAAGGAAGATTGAGTTCAAAGCCCAGGGAGAATAACTAAGTTAGGAGGACAGAGATGGTGCATCCATGATGATCACAAGGACGGGTGAGTTTGTAATGAAAATGAAGAGTTTCAAGTTGAGTGTGTGAGGGGCCACATGGTAGGGTAGGGAGATTTGGCAAGAGCCAATTATTTGAACATCTGGAGAATATTTGCGAGAGCCTTTCTCCAGAAGGGCTGGAGGCTGACAAAGAAGATGGGAGGGTTGAAGTTCCAATGGCCATTACTAAAGATTTAATGGTTTCTGTGTATATCCAGACTCCGTTCAGTCTCAGCTCTATTCCTAGACATTATCTTGTTCTGACAACAGCCCTTCTGCCTTTGTGCCTCTAGCCTAGGGACAAAATGGCTTCATGCTTTTGCTTATTTCTGAGTTTACCTGCAGTCTCTGGTGGGTTTTCAGTTCTTGGTAACCAATTCCCATATTAAATTCTTTGTTTTAAATTCTCAAATTGGCTTCTAACTTCTGGCAGGCCCCTGACTCTTCCAGCGCTAAGCCCTTTGGTTGTGAGATCCTCCAGTAGATGTAGGTGATTGAAATAGCCCCTGAGCTATTGCCAAGAAGGAGTGATGGTAGAGCAAAGGGACAAAGGAAGTGATTAATGGTGAGACACTGATTACAGCAATAGATCTTGCGTTTCCGGTCCAATTCAGTAGCACCATGCCAACACCATGTAAAACAAGAAAAGAGAATTGGCAGCCTGAAACCACACAAAATAAATTCTCCTCTATGTCTTAATGATTTAGAAATCAGCTCTAAGTGTTTTTTAAAACACCTTGCATATGTTGTAATTGCTTAAGACAATAGTCACATGACTTAGACAATTACTTTTACATTGACCAGGCTCTGGAACGTAGGACAAAAATGGCTTATCTCAGAAATACATTCCTTAATATTTTTGGTTTCATGAGTGGCGGGGGGAAAAAGCTCATTTTTCCCCTTATTCTTTCAGTGAAACTGTAAGGTTTGGTGATTTATTTTTATCTAACTGAACCCCTAGAGCAGAAATCAGATGGAGGACTTCCATTTTCTCAAAGCATTAAGACCATCTGGGGTAATATATGCAGAAGTTAACATGACTGCTCTGAACTTCATCCCCATTTCTCTTGGCTCTTGTGCAGCCATGTGTTAGCTTTAGTGTGTGTGTGTGTGTGTGTGCGTGTGTGTGTGTGTGTGTAAGAAAGAGAGAGAGATTACAGTTTCTTGGGCCAAGATGTTGCATAATAAGTGAGATAAAGCTGTATGTGTGATATGATGAGACCAGCACAATGTGAGGGAGGGGGTTGCATAGTATGCAATCAGTTCAAACTGATAATATATGGATGTATGTGCATGAATTATAACCTACATTTTGAGGGAGAAAGAAAATCTCAAGAGGAGCCAAGAACAATTCTTTACAAGCTTTTTTCCAATAACAACAATTGGAGAATAACAATACGAATACTCCATTTTTAAACTTTTCTAACCTAATAAATAATTATTCTACCTTAGCTGTGTTAAGGAACTGACATTTGCTTAAATATTTTCTATGTTTTTGTGATGCAATTTTGTTCAGTCACTCAGTCGTGTCTGACTCTTTGAGATCCCATGGACTGCAGCACTCCAGGCTTCCCTGTCCTTCACCATCTCCCAGAGATTGCTCAGACTCAATGTCCATTGAATCAGTGATGCTCTCTATCTAACCATCTCATCTTCTGTCATCCCCTTCTACTCCCGCAGTCAGTCTTTCCCAGCATTAGTGCGATGCAATTACAAGATTCAAAACCTGTCCATACACAAAATAATCTTCCAGGGAAAAGGTAAAAAATTACATAGAGAATCCTAAGTCTTTTTTTTTAAATTGTAACATTTGCAATTATAGGTTCAATGGACCAAAATCATCTATCAAATATATATGTTTTAAAAATGCTTTAAAGAGAATGGACACAATAAACACAGTTCTGTGTTTCTTAAACCAGAGACCTTTTGAGAGTTGAAGAGTCACTTGTGGTTTTTGTATCTATTTTCTACCATAATGCATTTCTCTTTTTCCTATGATATTTATTTTTCCCACAAAAGCACTTTGGTGAAAGTATATCATACAGAAATTTGTTCTTTCTTTGTTAAGCTCTTTTCTCCCTAATTTAACAGATAATTCAGATTAGTATATTGTTCATAATGCCACATACATTGTTTTTACTGGCTTGGAGCATGTGAAGCTTGGAACAGGGAGCATGACTGATACACATCTAAATATAAATGATTGTGTTCTATTATACCAAAAGCAGCCCATCTCGATAATTTGTTCATTGTTCTTTCTTGCTGTGGCCATTAACCAAAATCAAGTATGAATGTGACACTAAGTTTTTCATTTAGTATAAGTTTTTCTATTGCTATGTAAGAAGTTACCACAAATTTAGCAGCTAAAGGCAGCACCAATTTATGGCTCAGTTTTGTATGTGGAGAGTTCTGATACCGTCAGCCTGGAATCTCTGCTCAGGGTATCACAGGATGAAAAGCAAGGTGTTAGCCATGTTGTTCTCATCTGAAGTCTTTTCTTCTTTTTTTTTTGAACAACAACTGTTTTATTTTTTTCTCATGATTTGGTAGGTCAAGAATTTAGATGGGTCTTGGCTACATGAGTCTTCTGCTCCACATGGCATTAATTGGATCACTTAGTGGCTTCCCTGGTGGCTCAGACAGTAAAGAATCTGACTGCAAAGCAGGAGACCCAGTTTTGATCCTGGGTTGGGAAGAGCCCTTGGAGAAGGGAATGGCAACCCATTCCAGTATTCTTGCCTGGAGAATTCCATGGACAGAAGAGCCTGGTAGACTACAGCACATGGGGTCTCAAAGAGTCAGACAGGATTGAGCAACTAACACTTTCACTGCTGCTGCTGCTGCTAAGTCGCTTCAGTCGTGTCCAACTCTGTGCGACTCCATGGACTGCAGCCTACCAGGCTCCTCTGTCCATGGGATTTTCCAAGCAAGAGTACTAGAGTAGTAGTATTTAACTGATGGCTGGGCTGGGCTGGAGGTTACAAGATTGCTTCACACTCTTTTTAATTCATTCACTTGTTTATGCTGTGCTGGATCACATTGCTGAGTCATGCTCGAACTTTCTCTGGTTGAGGCCAGTGGGGTTACTCTCTAGTGGTGGTGTGCAGGCTTTTCATTGTGGTGGCTTCTCTTGCTGAGATTCACGGGCTCTAGGGCACACAGGCTTCAGTAGTTGTGGCACTTGGGCTTAGTTGTTCTGTGGCACATGAAATATTCTTGGACCAGGGATGGAACCCATGACCCCTGCATTGGCAGGTGGATTCTTAACCACTGAACCACTAGGGAAGCCCCCATCTGAAGCCTTTGAGGAAAATAATCTACTTCCACACTTAGTTTTGTTATTGGCAGAATTGAGTTCCTTGCAGTTTTTGGTCAGAAGTTCAACAACTTTCACGGAAGCAAAGACAGTTCTAAGCTCCCACAAGCTACCCACATTCCATTCCATGTGACCCTTTCCATCTGTAAGTCAGTGATGCTTTAGTCTCATGCTTCAAATCTCCAGCTCCTGGCTTTGAACTTTAAATCCATATTTAAAGAGCTCATGAGATTAGGTCAGGTCATCTTGATAATCTTCTTATCTTAAAGCAACTGATTTGGGAAGTAAATTACACCTGTAAAATCTCTTTGGTTAGTGTTTAAATAACCAAAAGTGCATATACCCCAGAGGCCAGAAATCTTAGGAGATATCTTACAATTCTGCCTTCTGCATCCTGATTCTTCTTTCAGCTCATTTCCCTACAAATAATATCATCTTACTAAAAATCATGTATAACTGAATTCATAGTTAATTCATACTTAAGACAGACAGTGATCTTGAAAACTAACATTGGACTAAATTCAAAATTTCCACTATCTCCATCATTCATTTATTCAGTTATTTTTATTGGTCATCTGTTTTAATCATATATAATTAGAAAAGAATACTGGTGCTATTTGTCCCCAAAATATCTTCTCAAAATTCTTCTTTTTCCACAGAGTCTAAATTTTAGCTAAACTAAGGCATAGTTTTGCTTCCTTAGCATCCATTTCATTTGGCCAAGGGGCCAGCAGGGACATCAGACTGACATTCAAGCAGCCTGTGAAGAGGTCCATCTTGCAAAACTGAAGTCTCCTCAACAACAAGTACAATTATCAC
Organism: Ovis canadensis; assembly: GCF_042477335.2. Classification (NCBI taxonomy): domain Eukaryota; kingdom Metazoa; phylum Chordata; class Mammalia; order Artiodactyla; family Bovidae; genus Ovis; species Ovis canadensis. The sequence continues at coordinate 41,172,825 of NC_091260.1, forward strand.
CTGCCTGAAATCCACGCTCCTCCATTCCATTGCCTACCTTTGCATTTCTCCCCAGATGGGAGGGTCCAAGCGAGAGCAAGGCAGAAGCGCAGCATCTTCTAGGGTTAGTCCTGGATCACACCCAGTCACTTCTACCATGCTCAGTTTGTCAAAAGTAAGTCACTGAACCTAATAAACAGCCAACATTTAAGGAAAGAGTCATTAATTGCCAGGTTTTTAAGAGGAGCAACAATTAATTTGTGGATATATTTCAACTACCATTGGAGATTATGTAAGAATTCCAAACCAGTTGTACCTCATGAGGACAATGCTGAATCTCAGATAAAGAGCATCTAAGAAGTTAATTTACTTCTATGAGCAAACACGAATGTGCCTTTAAAGCCCAGAAATTCCTTTTAAAACAGAACTACTGATTCTTATATATGCACATAATTCTTTAAGAATGGAAAGTCTTTCTTTCAAAATAACAGGAAGCTCATTGAGCCACCTGTGTAGTCCCTTTTGTTCAAGATATGTCAAAACCAACTGTCAGAAAAAAAAGGGGCCTATTTTTCAACTTTAGATACATTACTGACCTTTGCCTCTCAATTTTTTACATATACTAAACATACTTTTCACAGCTGTGGAGTTTTGATGAGCATAAGTCCATAAAAGATTAGAGTTAACTATTGTTATCAAAGGCAGTGGCAGTATCTCCTGGCTTATAATCACATATTATTATCTCTACCTTTCCCAGTACTTCATGAAGTTAATGTTTGTTGGTTTAAATTACTTGCAAGTGAAAGTGTTAGGGGCTCAATCGTGTCCAACTCTTTGTGACCTTTTGGAATGCAGCCTGCCAAGCTCCTCTATTCATGGACTTCTCCAGGCAAGAATATTGTAGTGGGTTGCCATTTCCTTCTCCAGATGATCTTCCCAACCCAAGGATCAAACCTGCATTTCCTGCTTTGGCAGGCAGATTCTTTATTACCAGGCCACCTGGGAAGTCCATCATAGGTCATACCTACCTAGTAAAGTTCTCTAGCCCCTCTGAAAGTAACTCTGCATAATCTAAAGCCAGTTATTTTCCTACCAAACATGATATGGAAACATCATAGTATTTGAGGTTGAATTTACAATGGTTTAGATACAGAAAATTTCTGTGTGTTTTTTTTTTCCCCTTCTTTTTGTCCTCATTTTAATCCATATCCACTAAGGGCAGGGGACTGGGTGGGAAATTGGGGTTTATGTGCCAGAACTGGGCATACTTTTTGGCTCAAAAATGCTTTGTCATCTGTTATCTCTGTATAAATTCTTGTGCCAGGTGCCTGCGAGTGCCAAATTAATAGCAAGTGCCAAATAATCTTTTGCAATGATAATAATTAAGAAAGTATGTGCTTATACACATATATACAAGGAGATAAGGCAGAAAAGATTTCAGTCTTTAATATTATTTTTATCTAAATCTGTCATTACATACTTCTTAACTGATGCAACATATTAAACTAACTTTATTCTGACAGATCCCCTGGAGAAGGGAAAGGCTACCCACTCTAGTATTCTTCTTGCCCAGAGAAATCCATGGACAGAGGAGCCTGGCAGGCTGCAATCCAAAGGGTCACAAAGAATTGGACACGATTGAGCCACTTCACTTGCAAGTAATTTAAACAAATGAACACTAACTTCATGTGAAGTACTGGGAAAGGTAGAGATAATAAAATGTGATTATAAGCCAGGAGATTCTGCCACTGCCTTTGTAGCAATAGTTAACTCTAATCTTTTATGGACTTATGTTCTAATCTTTTATGGACTTTTGTTCTAATCTTTTATGGACTTATGCTCATCAAACTCCACAGCTATGAATAGTATGTTTAGTATATGTAAAAAATTGAGGGGCAAAGGTCAGTAATGTATCTAAAGTTGATTAGCAAAGTTAAAAATAGGCCCCCTTTTTCTGACACTTGGTTTTGACATATCTTAAACAGAAGGGACTGCAGAGGTGGCTCAGTGATAAAGAATCTGCTTGCCAAGCCGGAGACCCAGGTTCAGTCTCTGGGTTGGGATGATCTTCTGGAAAAGGAAAGAGCAACCCACTCCAGTGTTCTTGACAGGAAAACCTCATGGACAGAAAGGCCTGGCAGGCTACAGTCCATGGGGTTGCAAAGAGTCAGACACAACTTAGCGACTAAATCACCACCACCATCCCAAACAGACCTTTCCTCCTAGGCTCCAACAATCACATTACAATTAACTTCAGACACCAAATACCAAATTTTTACCAACACCAGGAGGAACTGATGCAGAGAATTAAGCATACAACAGTGCGTGTTTCACTATATCCCGTGCTTAGATTTCAAGTGAAAATGGTGCTGTCTACGTAACGGATCTGTACAAAACCACATCCAGATTTGGAAAAACAAAGAGCAGAGCAGTTGCCTTAATATAGACACACACCTTCTTGTCCTTGCAGAGAACACTTCTCAGTAAAATGCAGTCATGTCTGCGGAGAGAGATTAGGTCACTGGCAACAGTTTGGGCAATCTGTCACCAATAAAAAATATTGCCCTCTGGAGTGGCTTAAGAGTAATAAACAGGGTTAAAGTTAAAGTCTCAAAGGAAAGTAATTAAAGGCTTTTGAGCATTTAATTGGGGGTCTCTTTTTTTGGCAGCTACAAAGGTACAAATATGTATACCCTAAACCAAGTTCTTTGCTTGGTTTAAATTCTGTTGGAGGTAGGAGAAGTACCTCAGGCTAAGTGCTCACTTAATTTAAATAGACAAAAACAAGCAGAATGCGTCCCTTTTAAATCATTATTGAAGGTGTTGTAGAATAATCTTAAAATGGCTGAAAGCTCTAGCAATATTGCCTCTAGCACAGCCTGGAAACTTTGAAGGAGGACCCAAGTAATTCAGGGAAGCAATTCCTTTTTTTCCTCCAAGACCGCAAGCTGCAGGGAGGATGGGAACCTGTCTCTCTCACTGATGGATGTATTCCCAGTGACTGTGCTGAAGCTGGCACAGAGTGATACTCACTAGATATTTGCTAAGGTTCTACCAGAACGGCTTCTCACCAACCTTGCAGAGGAAATAACAAGTTCTAGACAAAGAGGTGAAAAAATATTAGTCACACAAAAGGCAAAATCATAGGTTACTAAATTCCAGCTATTTAAGGGAACAAAAAGAGTTCTGAAATCATGTAACTCAGATTGGGACTTGAACCTATTGTCTTTTAGCTGACATTACACCTGGTCTCAGGACTTAACGAGGCTCAGGTTCTGAGCAGGAAGAACTGAGTGAGACACAAAGTGATAGGTAAGAATTGGATGTATTTAGAGAGAAATACACTCCACAAAGAGATTGTGGGCCATCTCAGAAGGTGAGAGCACCGCCAAGGTATGGGGTTGTCAGTTTTTATAGGGCTGGGTTGTTTCATAGTCTAATGAGTCAGAGCAGTATTCCAGTTATTTTGGTGAAGGAGCGGGAATTTCTAGGAATTAGGCCCCATCTATTTTTTGACCTTTATGGTCAGCTGAAACTGTCTAGTTGCTGTGAGTGTGTTACCAAGAGTATACTGAGTTTCAAGGTCTAGCAGAAGTCAACTCATCCGCCATCTTGGACCTATTTGGTTCTAATCAGTTTACATCCTGTTCTTGGGCTATGTCGCCTTTTTAAAGGTTGTCCTGCCCATATTCCTCCTGTTTCAGTTCTACTTCTCAAGAAACCATATCTCTTATGACCAACAAAAAGACCAAAATTTTATAATTATGGGTTCATATCCATTAAAGTCCTGTATCTGGGAGAAATATGACAATAGGCCTGATAACCATTTATATTTCCTTGTAAATAGTCCTTAATAGGCCTATCTATTGCAGTTTAGAGACAGAAACACACAGATAGGGTTCACTTGTATTTAAAGCAGCTTCTCGAAAAAAGAAGTCACTCCTACCCTAGGTCTTCCATACTATCCAAGCACCATCTCACTGAATTGTAGTGATCTATTTATGTGTATGTACAGGGCTTCCCAGGTGGCTCAGATGGTAAAGAATCTGCCAACAGTGCCGGAGACACAGGTTCAATCCTTGGGTCAGGAAGATCCCCTGGAGAAGGGAATGGCAGCCCACTCCAGTATTCTTGCCTGGAGAATCCCATGGTCAGAGGAGCCTGGCAGGCCACAGTCCATGGGGTCTCAAAGAGTTGGACATGACTGAGTGACTAACACACACACAGGATTCTGCCCTACTAAGGAGTAAGGCTTTGAAAGCACAGGCCATCTTGTTTACTGCTACATTCCTTATTTAAAACCATATTTTTGATACCATTTGAGGGTTCTCAGAAATAATTAATAGTAGATATAGATATACACATGAGATAGAGAGGAAAGAGATTTATTGTAGTACTTTCACCTGTGAGCTGGAGAACCAGGAAAGCTAGTGGTATAACTAAGTCTAAGTCTGAAGGTCTGATAACTAAGAGCAATGATGATCAAGGACCGAAGAAGGATGCCCCAGCTCAATGAGAAAGCAAAGGTGCTTTTCCTCTACTTTTTTTTTTTAAAGTTAAGCCCTCAGCAGATTGAGTAGTGCCCACTTGCACTGATGAGGGTGGATCTTCTCTCTCAGTCTGTTGATTGAAATGCTAGTCTCCTCTAGAAACACCCTCACTAACATACCCAGTAATAGTGATTCATCAGCTATCTGGGCATCCCTTAGTCCAGACAAGTTGATACATAATTAACTATCAGAGATGCTAATTTTAATTTAAAAAATATTGAATATCGAGGGTACAATGGTCAATAAAGGGTAATAGCCATGGCAAATGATGAGAGAATGAAAGAAAAAGAGAGAAAACACTGGAAAATTGACAAGAATGTCTTGGCCCACCCAGAACAGATAACACTGAAGTGAAGACTCCAGGATTCAGTAGTACAGTGAGGCCTTGATTCCTACAAAGGCTTTAGGACAGGGGGGCCCCAAACTCTGGGATCTAATGCTTGATTATCTGAGGTGGAGCTGATATAATAATAATAGGAAGAAAGTGCACAAAAAAATATAATGCATTTGAATCAACCTTAAACCATCCCTCAGCCCCAACCCAGTCTATGGAAAAACTGTCTTCCACAGAACTCATCCCTGGTCCAAAAAAGTTGGGGACTTCTGCTCTAGGGAAAAAAATCTTTTTTGCCTCTTCTAGCTTCTAGCAGTTGCCAGCAATTCTTGGTGCTCCTTGTCTTGCAGCTGTGTCCCTCCAGTCTCTGCCTCTGTCTACACATGGCCCTCTCCCCTGTGTGTCAGGGTCTCTGTGTCCAAAATTTCCTCTTCTTATAAAAACACCACTCTTATTGGATATAAAGCCCGTCCTTATCTTAATTTGATTACCTGTACGAAGACCCTATTTCCAAATAAAGTCATGTTCACAAATTGCAAGTGGACATAAATATGAGAGGGACATGAGTCAACCAAACATAGTAGCTAAACAAACACAGAACATGCTTATTTATTGGCTTTCACAAGATTTCCTGTTATGTTCTACGATGCCTTTATCACCAAAGAAGGTAAAAATAAGTTACATTTAAGAAATTTGCAGATTCCAAAGCAGGCAAATCTTGGAGAAGTTGCCTTTTAATATCTTCAGAATACACTGCCAGAGGTTGATGGATAACTAAATGCAATTCAAGATTTTATCATTCAAAATACTTAATATTTTCCTTGTCACCAAAACAGTTGCTACCAATGTTCACATAGGTTTTTGCTGTAGAAAAGTTATGTGGTTTACCTAGGAAATATGACAGTCCACAGAGCCCAGAGTCAAGTCCAAACTCCACCGCTTACATTGGGTCGGGGGCAGGGAGGGGAGGGCAGGAACTGACTCTCTGTACCTGTTTCCCCACCTATGAAATAGGGATGACAAAATCTCCTAATATTGGTATAGATTTAATGAGTTGATATGTATGAAGTGTTCAGAAAAATTCCTAACAAACAAGCAATGATCTCTAAAAGTTAACAAAGGTTATTAGAAAACTTCAGAGGAAAACATTCATACTGAGCTCGCCATCACAGCCATTTATATCTGGGTTTCTTCTTCTAAGTTATTCAATATCAGACCTTGTTTTAATGGCACTTTTGTTCCTAGTGATTAATTTGAAGTAAAGAAAGTTTCACTATTTTTATATCCATCATTTGAGCCCAGAAGTGCAATTTTACATTGAGATGGTTAACTTTTTTGGTTTCTATGGAGATTATCTACTGAATAGTTTACTTACTGCCCCTGAGCTGTCAACGCATACTGTTTAATTTATAAAGCTGATCTAAACCTCTATGGGGGAAAAAGCCACCAATATTTCTCCAAACTTACTTGGATTTATTTTCAGTGTCAGACAAGACATAACATTTATTATGATTCACCTTAGCATGATGACATTTCATTTTTCTTGTTGAAGAAGATGTTCCAGAAAAAGGAAAAAAAGTTCAAAATCTCTTTAGTCTTCTGAATGTCTCATAATGAATGAGGGGCTCTGTTTTTCCTCAGTGCTTCAATAGCAAGAAATGTTTATATTTCAAGACTAAGTCCCCACCGAATATTTACAAAATTTGTTGCAAGGTGTTGAACTATAAATCTAAAGTTTGAAATCTACATCAAATATAGGAGAAAAGCCCATTTAAAAAAAAGTGCAAAGCAGAAAGTCAGAAGTAAAGATGTAAATATTTTAAAGGCTTATTTAAATCTTTAAGTGTCTTTCTCATAAATAACACATAAAACTTATTTTATCAAATGTTCTTCAGTCTTGTCACTCTGAACACAAGACACTGAGTTATCTTAGAAGGGTGAGGGACACAAAATTTAGATTATTAGAATGTTGGAGATATTAGAGGATTTAATACATATATAATATTATGAAATTTGTATGATCAAGGTTTTACAGTTCTGAAAATGAATCAGATCTTATATTTGGGGTTTTTAGGATGAACTCATATCTGAAATAGTCTTTTATAAAGAGCAGTGTGAAAAATTGTATTCCTCATCATAATATCTAAATGAAGGTTGGAGCCAGGCTTAGTAGAACATATCCACTTGATGTTCAAAAGAAGTAATACAGAGTCAAATTTTCCATGTTAAATATGTTGTACTGTGATGGTATAATATATGCATCTTCCATCCTGCTCTTGTTCTGAACTTATTTCAGAACTCATTTCGAATGAAACTGTCCCCTCCCACATCCACACAGAGCAATTTAAATAATAGAATATTATTTGCTAAGTATTTTGAGTTTTTAAATATTATGGCATTCAGGAATATTCCAGGACTTCTAATTCTTTTGAACCCAGGAAAATTGGTAACTGTATAACAAATGTTTGTAGACAAAATAAACTGAATAGCAGTATAGAATCTCTTAACTGCCAAATAAATAATGAATGTATTGGAATGAGTTGACATAAATGGAAGCATCATAAAAATTTCACATTCTACGTCATCTCTCACATTTACTAAAAACAAAAAAAAAAAGATGAGATAAAGATTGAAAAAAAAAAAAAGTGAACCAGTTCCAGAGAGGATGTTTAAAGCACATTCGAATGGAGTTGATTCAGTAGTTGATTCAGTATTTTTTTTTTTTACTTTTGTTTGTTTCTATAGAACAAAACAACAAAGATAGTTCATCTGTACCACTGTCATTCCAAAGTGTTCTGATAAAATGTTCTGCCAAAAACTCAGTCTACATTAAAATAGTAAATTCCATGATTGCATACTGGCATAGGCTTTGTGTCTTAGAACATTCTCCCAGAATTCATTGAAAGTATGTTAATAAATTACTATGCTATTTTAAGAACTTTATACATAATTCATTTTCTAAACAATAGAGCATGAAAAATTACATTTATGCTTTATCTTGCTTTGGAAGTAGTAAGTGAGGTTCCTATATAGGTATTCATACTTCTTCTCTAATTAAACATATTTATCTCTAAAATGCATTCATCACTTTCTGTACACTGTTTGCTCATGAATCAACTCAATCTAACTTGCCCTTCCAGGGTCAAATTATATCAAAAGTTGGAAGTGAAACTTCAGCAATAGCTAGGCATTTTGAAATGATATCAGAAAGAACAGGGCTTTGAAGAGATCAGGGAGAATTTGATTAGGAACCAGAGGAACTGGGTTATTGTTCCTGTTGTGTTTCCAACCAAGCAATTGTGTGTAACTGTGAGTACTTCACTTTCTTTCTCTGAGTCCCAGCTTCCTCATCTCTGAAACAACAGTTGCCGCTGTAATGCGCTATTGTGTATTAACTAAATAAAAGTATCCATAGTAATGGGGATGAATTTCCATTTGAAGAGACCACAAAGCAGTCATGTGACAGAAAATAAATGTGCTAAACAATGACCAGAAAGACCCATCAAAATATTTTTCTATAATGCTATTTTTTATAATATAATATTTTTCTATAGCATATTTTCTCAAATATAATGCTATTTCTCTATAATGCTGCAATGATAGGGACATGGTTTCTGTTGGCTAAACAGTGAATCACAAGATCAAACACAGTAATGCCTTCACTCTAGCGTACCTCAACCACTGACAATTCAAACATACCCAAAATAGGATTTCTTTAAAAAGAAGTCTGTCTTTGTTCTAGTAACTACATTTTGAGTGAGTGTTTTCTCTCCCCCAGGTTATAGTGGCCCTGTTCTAAGCAATCCTCTAAGAAATCAAATATTTAAATAAGAAATGGGACATAAGGAGCTTCACCTGCCAAGCTGAACTTATGATCAAGATTATTATCTTAGTTTGGGAACATTTCAGCTAGTGTTACCTGGATATTTTTGAACTTATTCACTAGTTTATATTTCTAGCTTACACAGGCATGGCCAATCATACAAACAAAATTAGGAAACTTAAGTTTGATTTAAGTATCCCTTAGATAAACATATTCAAGTTTTCTGTCTCTAAAGTAGTTGTGGACAAAACTCTGCTAAGAAATTGAGAATTCTTATCAGTCAAGATGCACCACTAATTTTGTAACAATAGGCTAGCAATCTGCCTTCCAGAAAAGAGTGGAAATAGTGAAATTTTAATTAAGCAATTTTTAGAGTCTATTTGACTTAGCATATAAACTTTAATTAGACCAACAAAATGAAGAATAAAGAAGTAAAAGTTATTCCCAAGCAATTTTTTTTAGGTTTTCCACATTTTTCTCATTGAAGCCTTGTGTTAGTTGCTTAGACATGTCTGACTCTTTGCAACTTCTTGGACAGTAGCCTGCCACGCTTCTTTGTCCATGGAATTCTCCAAGCAAGATTACTAGACTGGGTAGCCATTCCTTTCTCCAGGGGATCTTAATAACCCAGGGATCAAACCTGAGTCTCCTGCATTGCCGGCAGATTCTTTACCATTTGAGTCACCAGGAAAACTCCAATTGAAAGAAAACTTTCATGTTTTTTTAATGTTAAGGAAGTTAGTAAAGTTGTCATGGACCGTGCTAAGCGTGGAGTTCCCAGGGCGTAAGATGAGCACCCAGTCATCACGGAAGTAGGTTTGTGAAAAAGGAAATGAAGTACAAACCTTAATTATGTTAAGATTTTGCCTTCTTTTAGTCCTGTGTGTCTCTCTGAGTTTTTTTCTCCCCTACATTCCTTAGATAACCCTCCAAAACTTAATAGGCTAATAGAATATGAGCCTTAGCCAGGGCCCTATGCCCCAAAGTCCCATGAGATGAAAGATCTCTTAGTTATTTCTCAGAACTTTTAGCAAAATTACCTCAAATCCTTTATATAAACAGTCTCATCAATTTTCAGGAGTTTTGCAAAGGAAATAATATATAGTAAAACCCCATTATAGAAACTGGAACCACTACTTCGGAATTTGTATTAATTCAAACAGGAGCTTCTTTGAGTGGACCCATTACTAGCAAAAGATACATATTAGAATGATAGTCCGAGTAAGTGACTGAAAGTCACTCAGTCATGTCCAACTCTTTGTGACCCCATGGACTGTAGCCTGCCAAGTTCCTCTGTCCATGGAATTATCCAGGCCAGAATTCTGGAGTGGGTAGCCATTTCCTTCTCCAGGGTCTATTGAAGAAATCTGTTATTTGGAGAAACAAACTCAAAGAGACATACAGGACTGATACAAGGCAAAATCTCAACATAGCTAAGGTTTGTATCTCACTTCCTATATCAAAAGCCCACTTCTAGGACGGCTGGGTGCTCATCTTACACCCTGGGAATTCCAGGCTTAGCATGGGCCATGACAACTTTACTTACTACCTTCCTGACACTGAAAAAGCCGTGAAAGTTTTCCACCCTCTTGCCCATTCACTAAAATCAACCTATTCTGTGTCTCTTTGCTTCAGGGCTTTCTCTGCTACAGCTCATTCGGTAGACTAAACTAATGGATTCCTGATACTCCTGGATCAACAGTACAGTTAGACAAGTTAGCACTAGGCACTGAAGTATCCCGATGAGAAATGAGACTGCAGTCAGGGATAGGAGCAAAGATGTGTCTTGAGTTTTTTACAGTCCACTGAAATTTTCCAGGTGGTACATGCTAAGGCAACTTTGATACATGCTGTTGTCTCTTAACTGCAGGTGGCCCAGGTTGTGTTTTGGTGTGCACATCTGCCTGACAGTGCTGTGTGTGTGTGTGTGTGTGTGTATGTGTGTGTGGACTAATAGCCAACGTGACTGAAGTTTTTAATCAGTTATTTTATGTCATGTAAATATAATCTCATTTGACTTTCTCGCAAATGCTGAATCTGCAGATGCAGATAAGCATGGCTAAAGAGTTCTTTTGCTTTTTCTATGCTTACTGCTGGCCAACTGAGGAAATCTATAAACAATGGTGGAAGGAGTCCTCCCAAGTACAGATGTTAAAATCTTAACACATCATGTGGTGATATTTTTAGATGGGGCCTTTGGGAGGTAATTGGGTTCTGAGGGTGGAGCTCTCATAATGAGATTAGTGTCCTTTAAAGGAGAGACAGAAGTGCTTGCTTCCTTTCTCTGCATCATGTGAGGAGGTAAGAAGAAAGCAGTTGTCTGTAATCCAGGAAGAACCCCCTCATCAGATACCAGATACCAGATCTACTGGTACCCAAATCTTAGATTTCCCAGCCTCTAGAACTGGGAGAAATAAGTGTTTGCTGTTTAAGCCACCCAGACTGTAGCATTCTGCTATAGTAGCTCAAAATGACTAAAATAGAGGGATGACTTTTTCTCTTACTAAGAGAAATCTTTAGTGCTGTCCCAAGTATGAAAAGGAGAGCTATTTTATTTAAAAAGTTCAATTCAGAAAAGAGCAATTCATGAGAATTTCAGATTTCTAAACTGGATCATTAATCATCTGTCAGTGTTTATGACTGCATATCTGTAGTAAAGATACACCAGAAAAGAAAACATTCCATTTTCTAATGAAATGTGACCAAAAATTAGTATGAGATATATTCATAAGTAAATCAAGATGTCAACATGGCTGTGAGAGTGATTTCAACATCCAAGATGGAGATCAAAGGCCAAATAATTATTCATGAAATTAATTTCAGCAAAGGACCTAAAATAAAATGCCAACTATAAACATAAATTGGTATACACTTGTAAAATAAAAAGTAAAATTTCAAGGAAATAAAATGACATTAACTGGCAAAGAAAAATTATTTCTTCTATACAAAATGATGTATTTAGTAAAGTACCAAAAACACAAGGCATTATATCCTCCCTGCCCCACCCCACCATCCTACTCCATTCTACTCTGAAAATCCTTAATATCACTGCAAAACAAAGGATTGACGTTAGTGGGTCAGAAATGTTTAGGGATTTCTGAAAGACAGAACGCAGGTGGGAAATAAAATAGAGGGAACCACAGCTTAAAACTGTTGCAAATGTTGAGAGCAGTCTCAGGTCTGCTTCAGTTTCAGCACTGAGAGACCTAACTCGGGGAAAAAGTTCTAGAACAGTTGATCCAGAAACCACAGTGAAAGACCAGATGCTCCCCAAAATTACCTGTTCACACTCTTGTTCCTGTCTCAGTAGTTTTTTCATCCTATCCTGCAGTCAAAAGAAATAATAAATATAGTTCTATTTATCAAGTAGTTGGGCTTCCCAGGTGTCCCGGTGGTAAAAGAATCTGCCTGTAAGGCAGGAGACTCAGGGTTTGATCCCTGGGTCAAGAAGATCCCCTGAGGAAGGAAATGGCAACACGCTCCAGTATTCTTGCCTGGAGAATCCCATGGACAGAAGAGCCTGGTGGGCTACAGTCCATGGGGTTGCAAAAGAGGTGGACACAACTTAACAACTAAACAGCAACAGCAAATAGTTAGATACAAACCACTTAAGTATTTATGTCTTAACAACTTAATGGTTGCTTGAACACAAGTGATTGAAAGAAAAAATTTGTATTCTATTCTTGCTGCTGCTGCTGCTAAGTTGCTTCAGTCATGTCTGACTCTGTGCGATCCCATGGACTGCAGCCTACCAGGCTCCTCCAAACATGGGATTTTCCAAGCAAGAGTACTGGAGTAGGGTGTCATTGCCTTCTCCAATTCTATTCCTAAATAACCACAAATATTTGCAAATAAGATGTGTATCCATATTGGGCACCATGCAACTTTATAATTCTGGAAATGTATTGGACACTGTCACCTATATTTCCTGTTCCACATTGATTTTGATGTGGTACTTGCTTTTTGTCACAGCAAACTTCAAAATACCAGTTTCATAAAAATACGGTATTATCTAAAGGAATGTAGCATGATCTTATATTGAAAATGAGATCTGATAGTTTCAGATTTTTTTTTGAGGTATCAGTATTTTATTTATTTATTTAACTGTGCCTAGTCTGAGTTGCAGCATGTGGGATCTTTGATATTCATTGTGGCATGTGGGATCTTTAGTTGAGGTATGTAGGATGTTTTAGTTGTCACATGTGGGATCTAGTTCCTTGACCAGGGATCAAACCTAGACCCCCTGCATTGGGAGCACGGAGCCTCAGTCACTGGACCACCTGGGAAGTCCTGATATAGTAGTTTTGCAGTGTCTATCAGATGGTTGAATATCACTGTTTCTTTCAAAATATCCCATGATGCTCCTGTGAGTTTGTTATGTTGCCCAGGATATTTGAGTACCAGATAGCTAGGCTGTCAGAAATCTCCTCTACCCTTTGTGCCAAGAAAGAAAGTGAAGTTGCTCAGTCGTGTCTTACTCTTTGCGACCCCATGGACTGCAGCCTACCATGCTCCTCCGTCCATGGGATTTTCCAAGCAAGAATACTGCAGTGGGTTGCCGTTTCCTTCTCCAGGAGATCTTCCCAACCCAGGGATTGAACCCAGGTCTCCCACATTGTAGGCAGACGCTTTACCATCTGAGCCACCAGGGAAGTCCAAGAGGACTTCCAAAAGGATTTTGTGGCAAGAAGGAGTGGCAGAAACATTTGTCACTGGTGCTTGTGGACTCTTGACTTGAAGAAACAGTACTGCATCCTGTTGGCAGATGAACCCAAACACAACAAAAATGTTCTGAGCTCAGATGATGGACTACTTACACACCCCACCCTACAACGTTCTTTGCAACCACTGAAGGGAAGATATGGCCACACACTAATAGGGAAACTCAAGTACAAAGACCAAGTTATAGCATAGCCAAAATTCATAAATTAAATAATAATAAAATAATAACAATAATTTTAAAAGAGCTGTAAAATTTTTTTAAATTATTTTTTCCTTTTCAAGTTCTAAAAAAAAAAACAAAACAACAACAACAAAAAAAAACAAAATTCAACAAGAATTTGGGCAAAGCCTAAACCTTAACAGCAAGGTTCCCAGTTCTAAAGTCTGAAGCATCTGTCAGGGGAGAAAAGTTTCTAAAACAAATAGAGCTTTCAGCATATCTGTGTGATTATTTTCCTATGGGATTAATAGAGGCCACCACATCTGTAAAACAAACACGGGCTAGTAATGGAAAAAAAAAATCAAGATTTTGTACCCTGATTGGCAACATGGAACCAGATAGAGAAGAGACTAGCAAGTTGAAAATTTAAGCTGAATAATTTCCCTCGAAATATACTTCATGAGGGGCTTCCCAGGTGGAGCTAGTGGTGAAGAACCTGCCTGCAGTGTAGGAGACAGAAGAGATGGGGTTCAATCCCTGGTCAGGAAGATCCCTGGGAGAAGACCATGGCAACCCACTCCACTATTCTTGTCTGGAGACCTGCATGGACAGAGGAGACTGGTGGGCTATAATCCATGGGGTTGAAAAGAGTCGGACATGACTGAAGCAACTTAGCATACATCCATGTACTTCATGAATATGACTGATGATACTATTGAATGGAAAATATATGTAGCATGCGTAACTCAAGGTATGGCCCACTGGAGGTGTCCTTCCTTGGGTCTTTATATTAAGTGGTCTAACTTGATTCTCTTTCTAACATGCACATTCATACACATCACATAACCTTTATAATAAGGAGGAAATAATTGTTATCTCCATTTAACATGTGAAGAAATTGACAAAGAACAAATTACGGGATTCATTACAGTCAAACAGCAAATTATAATGACATAGCCTGACCCAAATCCTCAAATTTTTGGCCTTTTCTCATCTTTTCATATATGTTAAGTAATCCATAAAAACCACATTTAAAAGGGGAAAAAATGATATTAAAACTGAAGAATTTCTTTGCTTCAAAATTTAACTGAAAATTTTGGAGAGTGAGTCATCATAGTTATAGTAGGACAGAATAGTTAAGTAAAAGGTAGGTCATAAATCTGGATGGAATGATATTCATTCAAATACTATTTTAAAAAAGAAACTTAAATGTGAAATTGAAAAATTTGGAGTGACAATATACAATTTTTCATGCAAGTCTTATGCACTGAAGTTCTGATGAGTTGCTAGCAAAATACCATCTATAAAAAATTAACTGGAGATAACCAGGGAGTTTTGCTTCAATTCCTAGCAATTAGAGAAAATATATTTAAACACAAAAGGTCATTAAAAAAATTAGCTATTAGAGGAAAGGTAGCATGGAATATACAAGAAACAAACATGACCCTCTAATATAAAAGTGTTTTTAAGAGGGCTGGAAGAGTCTGTTTGAAAAAGAGGAAATTAGGAGATATAATTTAGGTAGATGTTTAAAGGAACATTTAAGAGGATTAAGAAAAATAGTTTAGTTACCATGAATGAATAAAGAATTGGCTTGTATTCTAGAAACCAGATATCTCTAAATTCATATCTAGTTGAAAACTCAATGATTCCATAATTTTTTGATCTTCAAGTTTTCTTCCAACTCCACAATTCAGAGAAACGGGAAAGGAGCAGAGATGTGTGAAAAATGAGGTCAACAAGAGCTCAGTGATGGATTGTACCTTATTTTAACTTTGTTTAAAATAATTTGTAAAAAGAGTTGCACAGGGCAAGCACCAATCTCTACGTTTATATTAAATCCTTGAGCATAAACAGCTTTAATGAAATGTATTTAGGGAAAAATAACTTCAAATATATTTACAAGAGGAAGAATTCTAAGCTCTTAGCTACAAGCAAGGAAAAAGGAACAGGTGTCAATATACCTCCATTCCCTAAAAGTATTAGTCAGAGGGTGTCTGTGCTAAAAATGGTGGCAACTAATGCATTTTTTTGGCACAAAGTGCCAGAAATATCTTTGGCTTGTTTTATCTGATTAAATCATCCAATAGCCCCAGAGGTAGGATCTAAACTTTTACAAAATTTAGATGCCTTCATTTCTGATGCAGTGAATGTAATATTGTCCACCATACCAGAAAAACCTAACATAAAATTTTCAGTGATGGGCAACTGTTAGAATCAAGAGATAAAAATTTTCTGTGGGGACAGCTAAATAAATTTTGTAGTTCCTTTCACTAGGGAAAAATGAGAGTCAATAGAATTAGAAACAAAGAGTATAAAATAATAAAATATCAATACACATTCTGATTAAATAGGAGAATTCAGCATCTAAAGCATATTCAGTTAAACTGCGATGAAGCACAAAAAGACACAATAAATTATAGGGGTAGGTTGATATCATACTTAATAATTCCAAGATTTGGTGTAGAACCAAACTATCATTAACATCAAGAATAGCTTAGATGAATTAATTTTTGATAAAAGATAGGAACGTTTGTGATAATTTCATTTGTTTACTTAGAAAATAATACTTAGTCACTTTTAGAGTCTCGACATTGGATATACAGTGGCAAAATTCTGTCTGTTGAAATGTTAGAGCAGATAGCCAATGAGTGGCTGTTGTTCCCGAGAAGATATAACTGATCATTGCCCAAAGACATGGTTAGGTGCCTTTCCCAGAAACTGCTTTGGCATCAAGGGTTAATCTTCAGCCTTGGAAGCTTGGAAACTTATTTCTTAGCAAACCAAGAGTCACTGTGTCACTCAGAGTAGAATCACTTTGACCAATGTCATTGAGACCAATGTTAAAACCAGAATAACCTTTGAGATAGATAATCTCAGAGATCTCAATACTCGTATTGTCATAACTCGGCAGATCTATGTGCTCTGTCGCTTCGGTCATGTCTGACTCTTTGCTACCCCATGGACTGCGGCCAGCCAAGAATTGTCCATGCAATTCTCCAGGCAAGAACACTGGATTGGTAGCCATTTCCTCCTCCAAGGGATCTTCCAGACCCAGGAATCAAACCTGGGTCTCCCACATTGCAGGCAGATTCTTTACTGTCTGAGCCACCAGGGACGCCGATATATATAGCAAGCTAAATTATACTTAGAGAATTGCCTAGTGAACATAGGATTATATAATAAAGGGAACTGGGCTGGAATTTCTTTGGCCCAATGCTGTTCTGGCCTAGCTGTTGTTTGGATGAGGACATTTGTGTCTGTTGCTGTTTTTTTGCCAACCCTTCAATCAGGTTACAATGTAACTTTTATCAGCTGGGAAGACCTTCTACCTCTTCTCTCAGATTCCTTATATGATGATCTGTAGCTTAATATTTAGAGGGCAAACATTTGTAGTCTCTTCCAAATCCCATTGTTAACACTTCTGCTCACAGGATACAAAGACAAAATCATGGAAAACCAAAAGGGTTTCTATCAGTTGTTCTTTCATTCCAAAGAAATAGACTATATCCTCGTCCAGACGCAGCCTTGATGTGCCAGGGTTTTTACTATAATCTTAGATAAGGGCAACTTATGTTCAATGGTAAAAACAAGAGTAAAAGAAGCCACCTTGAGCTCAGTGAGATAGCTGTGCCCCAAAGTAAGGCTGTTGCCTCAGGGCTTCCTTTTGTTTACCCACAAGCTGTTGCCCTTAGCATCTCAGACAGCACTGCCACCTCCCCTGTGTTTCTAGTTACCCCTGAAAGCTTGGTATAAAGAGATACTACACCCAAAGATAACTTTCATAAATGATAGACCAAATGGTCCAAGCAAAAATTAGTCTCCAAAATATATCTCATAACTAGTTATTTTTTTCTTGCAAATTTCAAATGCCATAGACTCTTGTACCTGCTGAAACAGACAAAACTCTTGATCCATCAAAGAGATGCCTGTTGTTCAACTGGTACAGGAATGGTGATGAAGGTTTTTTTTTTCTTTACAAGATTTGCTTAAGTGTGGCTGTGAATACTTCAAGTTGGCATGCAAATGTTTAAAGAGGAATTTTGAGAGCCTTAAAACTTAAAGGTCATTTTGTGGAATAAAGCAATAAATATTGAACAAATGAAATAAACTAAAGGAAGCTTTCGGAGGATGCCACCATTGCCAAATTACCTTCAAATTTTTTGTGTGTGAATTTTAATTAGGGTAGTAAGAAGATCATCCACAAACTCCCTATCACTCAGCCCTACAAAGTCATGATCTAGTCTAGTGAAGAAGCCAATTAATAAACCAGTGAGACCCGAGGAAGAAGCTGAGGCTATTCAATACCAGTATGTAGGTAAGCAGCATTCGGCCAGAAGAACTGAAGTGGCTGCATATTATCTGCAGTCAGGGGAATGAAACCACACAGTACCTCTGGGCTGGGCAAGAAGTATCTTGTTATGCCTGGAGATAGAAGCTGGGGAACGTTCGGCACCCCGCCCACTCTTCAAACTATGGTGTTTTTTTCTAAAAAGTCCTAGGAAAGCAGAGGGCTCTGTGAGTGAATTCAGAGCCTCCACAGGGCCGAGATCTGCCACAACAGTCTCTTTGCAGCGCCCTAATGTGGGCTGACCCTTTCTGCATCAGGTGGCTGCTGTGCAAGTCCTCTCCTTCAAGTATTGGGCAATTAATTAATACAGGAACGCAAATCCTGAATCCTGGGCTGAGAACACACCAACTGATTTGGTAAACAAATGATATGTAAAATCTATACACAGAGAGTGGCAAGTGACAAAGGAAACTGCAAATGCCCCTAAACACTCTTTCCCATCGATTGGCAGGACGTAGCACATGCGGAGGAGATGGAGCATAACATTAGGCGGACTGGTTCAGAGGTTTGTTTTGATTTTTTAAATCATTTATTAAAAATAAAAATGTGTGCGCGTACGTGTGGGGAGGGGGAACAAGATTCCCTAACGCGAAGAGGCTGTCGGCAGACGATGTACATACAAATGAAAGCGCGCTCTCTAAATCTCCTAAGAACTAAATGTACAGAAATGTGCAGTTATCGTGGAACTCGCCCGGAGAAGGCAGCCTCGGGAGTTGAAGACGATCCCGACCCTGCAAGAGGAAAGCAAACGACTGGACAGGAACTTCCTGCGACTGCCAGAGGTGAGCTTCAGGAGGGGACCGGCCGCGCCAAGTCGGAAGCTGCTTTCAACAGGAAAACACGCTTGTGTCCCTGCTGGGGCCGGGGGTGGGGGATCGGCGTCCCTGCAAAGACACCCTACTGGAGATCGGAGCGGGGGGTGGGAGGGAAGGAGCCCCCAGGGGCTCTCCGACAGCAACAGGCTGAACAATGAATTCAGACACTGGGAAGAAAAAGAAAATGGTCTGCAGAGCAGGCTGAACCGAAGTTCGCTCTTTAACTCTGGGGTGCCAGGCGTTCTCAGAGAAGCGATCCCCTACCCGCGGCGATGTCTCTGCTGAAGGCGCAGCCTCCAGACCGAGGGGGAAACAGAGGCAGAGACACGGCACGAAGAAGCTGAGAATACAGGGCATCTCCTTCGCTGCTCAAGCGCCACCTCTTTTCCCCAGGAGCTCCCTCGGCCGCGGGTCCAGAAACGCTTGGCCAGTGCCCGCCCGCGGGGGTCCCGGCGAGTCGCCGCGCTCGCTCCTCCGCGGCGGGAAGGCTCCCGCGAGCTCTCCGTGGCCCGGGGGCTCGGTCCCCGTCTCCCGCAGGCCCAGGGATTGGCTGCCTGTCGCAGCTGAGGTTCAGCTCTCGAGCAGCCGCGCTCAACCTCATTCCCTCTGATCCTCTCCCTGATTCTAAATCTTCCCCCCCCCCTTACCAACTAGGCTTTGTTATTTTTTTTACGTAGTTATCTATTGGGGGTCCGTTGATACTCAGATAAACTCACTCCAACCTTTGTATTCCTGCCTCTTTAAACCTCACAAATATTGGTTGCTCCCCTCAGGGATAAGGCATTCCTCAGCCTACCCGCAGTCTGTCCCGTCGAGGCAGTCTCGGAGCCAGATGGAGGTCTCTTGTGACCCAGCAACAGTTAATCAGAGACAGCTAGGTTTGGGGTGACTGGCTGCTTTCGTTGGACGGATTTGTGTATGTTTTATGACTTTCTTTTATCGTGCAGCAAAGGAAAACACTCAGTGTTTTAAGAAAACTTATTATTCTCTTCCTCGGGGACACGAGTTCCAGTCCTGGACACTTTACTTTCTCCTTCTGTTCTTTCCCTACCCGTGTCCAATTTCTTAACTATCGTTTGTCCTTGATCTTTTCCCAAACTGCCCGGCCCCAGGTTGCCCTGGCCCCTCCTACGATTTGCTCCTCTCTTTAATTTGTCTTGTATGTTAGCCCTGGGTCAACGAGCCTTTTGTGCATGGTCCTGGGCCAGTGTGCATGTGTGTAGTGTGTTTCTTTTGTTATTTTTCTCCTCCTAACACTGTAGAAATGAAACACACATGCAGCTCTGTCGCCTCATATTTTCAGATGTTTTTCACACTATTGTCTGCTCCAGCCCGTTGAAAGTGCAAAGTGAAAACAGATGCACCGCCCCCCTCCTAATTTTTTTTTTTGAAAGGGGACAATCCTAGGATGGGGACTAACCTCTCAAATAAAGATAAGCAATAAATATAATATCAGATTTATAACGTGCATTGAGCACTCTTGATTAGCACCAAGGTGAGCTTTGGTGAGATTTTGATCATTTCCATGTGTCTGGACTACAAGAAGAAATCAGTGGGGGAAGAGCTTTATAAATCAGCATTCATGTCAAGACAAATCAAAATAATGCCTCTATTATTTCAATCAATAAACCATTCTTATTCCCAACATCTGATATACACAGTGTGTGTCCATTTGTTTGTATTTGGAATTGGCAGCTTTGCCTTATACGAAAACAAATCTTTCAAAGATGTGTCAATAAAATTAAAAATTTAAAAAGGATCTAAGAAGGATCTCTCCTCTTTCAAGCCACTCTATTCTCCCCCTTTTAAACCTGGCACCCTAAGTCAGAAGGAGAGCTTTGCAAACTCTGTGTTAGAACTGCTCATTGAGAGGACAGAGGAAAGAGGTGGCAGGCACCGGTGGATGGAAGAAACTGAAAGTGGCTGTGAGCAATGACGCAGGCGGAAGAAAGCCTGCCTGGCTTCTGGCTCCCAGATACGCCTGAAGAGGATCCTTGGGCGGGTGGTGGGGTGAGAGGAAGTAGGCAGGTTTGACAAGGTGCCTCCACTACTCTGCTGAAAACCAACCCACCTCTTCCCTCCACCCCTACCAAGATCCCGCCAGCAGGTGTAAGACTGACTTGCTCTTGGGGGCTGATTGAGGTGAGGCTAACTGGAGAAAGACAGGAGAAGGGAGGGTGAGAAGGAGAGAGGGGGGAGAGAGAAGAGGGAAGAAAAAGAGGTGATCTGGCAGACTAAAGGATTGCTTTGTTAGTTTCAGGCAGGTTTGAAGCCTTGTTTCTCAAAATGTCCTGCAGTTTTGGCTTCCATAGCAGCTCTCTAGATGGGGTCACAATTCTTGATCCATGAGAAGAAGGTAGAGAAGGAGAGAGATGATTCGTTTATGAGTCAACGTTGTAGATATCTCCCCAGTGTTGGTATCTCTATGCTTCCTTGGTTATTTTGTTCGTTCCAAATTTGTACACC
Organism: Ovis canadensis; assembly: GCF_042477335.2. Classification (NCBI taxonomy): domain Eukaryota; kingdom Metazoa; phylum Chordata; class Mammalia; order Artiodactyla; family Bovidae; genus Ovis; species Ovis canadensis. The sequence continues at coordinate 41,194,025 of NC_091260.1, forward strand.
TAGAAACCAAATCTCGATCATCCTTTTGTTGCTTAAGGTTCATTCTGTCCTGTCCCATCTGTCTGCCATAAACGCACAATTTTGCCCAGCTCATTCCCAGTCCATTTCTTTGCACTGGAATGGGAAGGAGAGGGACAATCTCCCAGACCAAACCCCAACAGCGTCGGATTCAGTATAGTCTTTGTTTGCATTCAACAGCTGTCTGCCCACCACGCCTTCAGTCCCCAAGACTGAAGTGCATTCTCCGGGGTTCCTTTGGGAAAGACGGAAAAAAGAAACAGTTTTTACAAGCAGGATTCCACAATCTTTGGGAACTTTGAGACTTTAATAATCTCTCAGGCTAAATTATCACTGCAACAACGGTTTCCAAAGAACTCGACTCAAAATGGGGAAAAACAAACAAACAAAAACAAAAACAAAAAACCATGTTGGTAATCTGGATGCCCAGATTTTTTTTTTTATCCGGAAAAGCTTGTTGGTTTTCTCTCACTGACTCCTTCCTTCTCTCCCTGCTCAGTCACTGGCTTTGTGCGGAGAAGGGGAGGGGGAGGGAAAGAGAGGGGGCAAGCTTAGGCGACGGGAACCTCGAGGCCGAGGGATTTCAAGGAAAGCGAAATAAACCAGGCGGGGAGATTCTCTGTTCATTTCTCTCTCTAATGCGTCTCTCCTCCGGGTCAGAGCGCTAATGACGACCTCGTTCCTACGATTTAGGATGCGAGTGCTTTCAAACAAAGGACACAAGTCCTCTTGCTTTTCCTCATTCGCTCCCGTAGCTTCTTTCTACCTTCTCGTTTCCTCCCTCCTCCCTTCTTCCCCTAGGCACTTCCCCAGCCCACCCCCCTTTCAGTCACACACACACACACACACACACACACACACACACACACTCGCGCCTCGCTCCGAAGTCCTTCCTTCCCCCCTCTCTACGGTCCAGTCCTGTGCTGTCTCCCACTCCTTGGCCGGCTACTTTCCAGACGGGATTTCGACACCCATTATATTGCTGCCTGAAGGGCACGCTCCGATTTCCGGAGATCGTTTTCTGTTCCGGTTCTGGTCTTGGATTCAGGAGTCCACGAACAAATCCACAGCTTCCCTCCAAACCATTCGGCTTGGGCGCCTTTCAAGCCCCTCCTCAGTCCCACCCTTGCTTGTCTGCCCACGTCGGCTTGGAAACATTTCCCGGGTCTTGTTCTTTCTGTGTTTTCTATTTCTGAACAATCCAAAGCGCAAAGGGACTCTAGATGCAGCGCAGGAACGGTTTTTCCCCGGAGAAAAGGGATGGAAATGAGGGGATGTTCTCATCTCTGTAGGTTCTGAAGGGGGACAAAGAGGGCCAGACAAACCCTCTTTGACGAGCCCTCAAAGACGAGACGAGCCAGGTGGTCTGAGCCGACCTGTGGAGATCCAAGGTCCAAGCTCAGGCTTGGCCCACTCTTCCCCTTTCCAAAGCAACGCCAAGGCTTTCCGCAACCAGGCCAGCTCCTGAGGTGAACCGCTCAAGCCCCCTAAGAAGGAAGCTCCGAACACCCCAAGTATACCCGATCTATCTGGTTTTTTCCCAAGAAAGAGCGAAGAAATTGCAACTCTCTCGAGAAATGAGTTTTAAGGGTCACTTGAAATTGAGCCTCTGAAAGCCCGTCGCGTTGGCGGAGTGAAAACAAAAATTCTCAACCTAGGTCCCGCCCCTGGGCTAAGAGGCGCCTTAGGAGCCCAAGAGAGAAGGGGTTTTGAAGCACCCGATTTTGAGATGCAAGCCTGGTGCCCTAGCCCTGAACGCCTACCTTGAAAACCTATAAAGAGAAGAGTGTTTTCAAACTCCCCATCAACGATGTTCAAAAACTCAACTATAAACCCCTCCCCCTCTTCGCCCACCAAAATTGAGAACTTTCGTAGATTTTAATTGAGAGGAAAATACAAAGGATTGATTCCTTTTTCGTTTAAATATCAACATTCTCAAGTTCCTGGAGGAAAGGGCGAAATATAGTTAGGATTGTTTGGAGGGGTGGTTTGATTTGGTCTTAATTATTTTGTTTTGTTTTGGCTTTAAATATTTTTCTTTTGGGTTTCTTTGTTATTTTGAGGTTCATTTGAAAGACTCAGGACTGCACTCTGAAGAAAGCTTTTTTTTTGTTGTTGTCTCAAAATTTCAAACTGACATAAGTGTTGGATCATCAGTTTTCCCTTTGTCTGCCCTGGTTGTAAATAATGGCTTTGAGATTAGCTAATTAAGGGGCATTAATCACTGATAGAAAGGGAATAAATCAAAGCCTTGTTCTAAATTTCAAACTTGCCTGTATAGATGTGCATAGCTACTCTATCTGGAGCAGATAGGTGCTGTTTGAATTACTGTTCTTCAGAGTAAACCAAATCCACTTCACTTAAAAAAAAAATGAGTATTGTATTTATACAGCCTGGTTGTGCCATTAAATGAAGTCCCCCTCCCATTCTTATTCCATTTCATAAACAAAGTGTAGAGACGGCAGTTATTACGGGTTAAAAGAGCCAAACCTTAGCTTTTGCCTAGCATTGTGCTTACCTTTAGGTACGGGATGGGGGGAGGGGGAGTCGGAAAAGGGAGGAATAAACTAAGCGGATACAGATGGAAGAAGGATAAATAGATTTGTATTGAGGTTTGTTTTTAATCAGAATACAGTTTTTGTGGAAATTCTTCAATGCCTGCAGTATTTCAGGTATAATTCTCTAGACTGCATTCCCTTAGCCCTCTGCATAAGACATTAAAAAAACATTAGGTTCTGGTTTGTGAAAAAGAAAAGCAAGCATTCAGTGTGTGTGTGTGTGTGTGTGTGTGTAAGAAAAGAATAAGGCTCGCCTCTCCACCGCGTTTGGCTACCCCAGAGATGCTCATTGCATTCCGGCTTGTTCCATGCTCACAGCCCTGCACAGTATTTGGGAGCTTGGACCATTTCAACACCGACAAAAGAGGCTTTAAATAAGTACATGTCATAAAACAACAAGCCAGTCCCTGGGAGCAAGTAAAAATTTATTCGCTTCACGTAAAGCCCTCCGAAACAGTAAACACAGAGCAGATAATCCACAGCCAGGCAGGGGATCTGCACGCCCTTGGCTCGGTGTCGGTGCGGGATGTGCGCGCATCTCGGCCTCTGTGCGCACTGCTTCCCCCACACTCCCCGCAATTGCAAGTAAAGACTTGTGTGTTGAAATTCCCCACACTCTTCTCCTTTAGGGCTGTATCTCCTTTTAGCAAAGATTCTCAGCCGAGGGCTCAGTTCCTGACTAATGCCTGGGAAATATGTTCGTCTGGAGGGTGGTGTGGGGTCCTTGGGGGTGAACTTGGATAGCCGCCCCTTCCTGTCGAAGGAGCGCCCACTCTAGGTGTGGCCCCCAAAAGCGGCTGGTTGGATAAAATGCCTCCTCCCATCCCCTAATTCTCTCCACACAGTAGGTTCTATCCTTAAGTGGACAATACCGGCTGCCAAAGGCAGGTGCCAGTTTCCAATAGGCTAAATCGTTCTAATAGCCTCGGCAGGCTCAAGCCCCTCCCTTCCTTAGGTTGCTCTTGCTTCTTTTTTAATTTTTAAGGTCAGGAACTTTATCATTAACTTTAAGGTAGCCGATGGAGCCTGTCATTAAAAAGAGGCTCGCAAACTGCGCCAGAGCCCAAATGGAGGGGTAGAAAGAGCTGGGGGAGAGGGACCCTGCTAGGCGAAGGGGCGGCTGGCGAGGGAAGGGATATTTGCATAAAGCTTTGTCTTTAGTGCTTCTTAGGCTGCTGAGGGTTATAACGCTAATTACACAAGATTAATGTGGAGATTGTTCTCCATTGCTCACCAAGATTTATTTAAACAGTGAACTGCTCAAGATCCAAAGCCATAAACCATCCCACCCCGCCTCCGGGCTGGGACTCTATCCCTGCGGGAAGTTAAGTTTTTCCAAGTCCAAAGGGTGAAAAGAAAGGGGGCTGCCTTTGGGTCAGCTGTTCCCTAAGCCAAATTTGGGGTACTGTTTAAAGGACTACTTGCCGGCTCTCGGATATATAAATCATTAGGGGCAGTTCCCTGTCTTTTCCCTCTCTGTTGGCTTCCAAATGAATGCCTTTTTTTTTTTTTTTTTTTTTTGCGGTGCCTTCTTGCGTTTTAGGGGAATGGGGGGGATGAGGTGGCCAAGGAGGAAATTCGGTGCCCGAGCGCCCCCTACTGTGACAATATGGTAAGAGATGCCTTGGCGGAACGCCTGAGTTTCAGCGGTCGGATGCTGTCCCTTAGCGGGCTAAAGTGGGATACGGCTGAGGATGAGATTCATACTAGAAACACCTAGGGAGTTTTAATAAATTGTAGCCTAAACTGTACACCGGCTTCCTTAGTGGATTCTAGAGTAAAAAAGCCGCCGCCAATGCAGGAGAACGCGGGTTTGGTCCCTAGAGGGAGAAGATCTCCTGGAGAAGGGAATGGCAATCTACACCAGGATTCTTGCCCAGAGAGTTCCATGGACAGAGGAGCCTTGGTGGGCTACAGTCCATGGGGTCGCAAAGAGTCGGACACGACGTAGCGTCTAAACAACAGCGACAAAACTGTACACACACACACACACATACACGTAAGCACGCACACACATATTCCTTGGGCAGTGTGAATTCTTCAGGGATTCTGACACATTGAGTTTAGGTGGAATTCAGGCACTTTCCCCACCCCCACCCCAGATAATTTAATATGCAGTCAGGATCGAGAACCAATATTTGAAAAATTCTGGTTCTTTCCAAAATAATTACTGGTTAGAGTGCACGTGAAAAAGTTGATTGGTTTAACACAACTTTGATATACATCCTTTGATAGCTAGCTTCTGATTCTGCTTAGAAAACCATGGCTCATCATTACCCCAGGCTACTTGGAAGATGTTATTCAAAGGATTTTTTTTTTTCAATTTATTGGAGAACCTTGCTCAGAATTTTAATGGCAGGTTGTATCTTGAAATAATTTAAGATTTTTGAGACTATGTTCTTGCTTTCTTGCTTTCTTCCTTTCTTGGGATAAACAGGTAGTTAGAGCTTCAATAATGCTGAAAATAATAATGTTAGTATCAAACTATAATTGTGAGAAAGGCTAGAAATAGCTATTGGCTCACAGCTAGAGTCTGGATTCCAGTGTCTGCACTGCAGTAAGTTGCTATCTCAATTTGGACAAATCTGTTAATCATTCTGTATCTCAATTTTCTCTTCAATAAATAGAGTAATCTCACTAGGTAATTTTAAGGCACTTTCTAGATTTAGTTAATTTAAAACTCGCTTAACAAAACAGTGTTATTTCAATGAAAAAGTTGATATATGTATCATTATTCTATTCATTCTCTGAAATAACAACTATTAGTGAAAATGCTGAGTCCTGAGATGTGGCCTTTTCTGTAGTCACAACATAGCTAGAAATGCTTTCACGGTACCCACCCCCCAAAAATGACACATATATCTTAGGGAAAATATACTGTTAACTTAACATACCAAGATAAAATTAGATAACTTATTACCACCCCCATTCACGCAATGTAATCTCTGTCTTGCAATCCAAAAATACTATTTTTGACAGTTTTGTAATGATCTTCACAAATGAATTGATATAAAAGAGGGAATAAATAGCTGACTTTGGAGCCTCTGACCAAGTGGTGAGCCAAGATTTGTGATTGTCCTTTCTGTATAAAATGTCTCTGTGTAAAATGTTTGAAACTTTTCTAAGTTTTCCTTCTCAAGAGTCAGAGCAATATCACTGATGGAAATTTTAGCAGAGAAGTCTGACATTATTAACAACAACAGAAGGATGCGTTGGGAGGAAGCAACTAGAGATAAAATGTCTAAAAAGAAACAGAAAAATTATAAACAGCAACAGAATGTGGGGTTCCCACTTCATCTATTCTCGCCAAGAATCATAACATAGTATTACATTTAGGTGATAGTTACATGAACATTCACATTGATTTTTTAAGTAGTAAAATAAATCATTCACCATGTAAAATAGAGATGTTCTTCATCATAAGAGGTGAATTTTCTAAGGTTACCATAAGAAGGAACATTTCAAAGACACAACTCTGAAATTGTTCACAGCCCCTACCTCATTCATGATAGGAACTTCAGGACTGGTTTATCTGTATGATGCTTCCCAGCCTGGTGAATTTTTTCCTAGTAGATAAGTACCAGTTTGATCAAGAGACTTGCTTTGAAGTCTTGTTGATATTTAAGACTTTCACAGTATTCTTGGCAACTTCGTTCAAAAAACTTATTTTTCATGGTTGCTTTAAAAAGAAAACCTCTCATCTGTAGAGGATTCCCTGGTGGCTCAGAGGGTAAAGCGTCTGCTGCAATGCAGGAGACCTGGGTTCAATCCCGGGGTCGGGAAGATCCCCTGGAGAGGAAAATGGCAACCCACTCCAGCACTCTTGCCTGAAAAATCCCATGGACAGAGAAACCTGGTAGACTACAGTCCATGGGATCGCAAAGAGTCGGACACAACTGAGCGACTTCACTTTTCTCATCTGTAATGTTTAAGCAAAATAACAGGCATCCGTAATTTGCTGTCATTTTATAATAATTTTTCTGATAACATAAGAGAAATAAAGAAGAGAATGCGAGTGTGTATTAATGTGTGTGTAGCGATAGTAATGTTTGGGGCAGGGAAATGACACCCACTCCACCTCCAGCCAGACGTGAAATTGGGCAGCCATGTTTTCACTCCAGGAGCCTAAACTACGCCTACCCCCCACCTCCCCACAACTGACCAGAAAGGAGTAAATCTCTTTTTCAAGGATGCAGGGAGAATTCAGTCTCTCTGTCAAGGTTATGACCTTGAATCCAGATAAAGTTAACTAGATAGTCTTTGTGTCTAAAACTGAGAGCTAGTCACCTGGGAGCCACAGCTTGACCACGTCCACTTCATCTGCTGTGCTCCACTGATAGCATCTGCCCACCTTTGTACCTTGTTACTTCTCTAAGGGGTTTTGCTCCATCTGAAAGCTGAAACTCCAGTATTTTGGCCACTTCATGGGAAGAGTTGACTCATTGGAAATGCCTCTGATGCTGGGAGGGATTGGAGGCAGGAGGAGAAGGGGACAACAGAGGATGAGATGGCTGGATGGCATCACTGACTCGATGGACGTGAGTCTGAGTGAACTCTGGGAGTTGGTGATGGACAGGGAGGCCTGGCGTGCTGCGATTCATGGGGTTGCAAAGAGTCAGACACGACTGAGCAACTGAACTGAACTGAACTGAAGGCAGAATATTATAACTAGGAATTTTTGACAGAGAGGCTTTTGTAAAAAGAGATGTTTTGGAGACATTCCTTGAAGTCCCTCAACATAGTTGGGAATATTCCTGAAGAGAGAAAATAAATATGTAGACTTTATTAAGTAACTAACATGAGGCAAGCATTTTGATACATTGTCGTATTTAATCCTCACAAGGCCTGGTGAGAGCAGATACTGTTACATGCCCACTTGACATTCAAGAAATTGTGACTCAGGAAATTTCATAGCTTGGACAACATCATACAGTTATTCCGGGACCAAGACGTCATTGGGAGCCCAGTAAAGATGATGCCATAACCTAAAATCATTCTGGTATGAGCCTTTCCTTCTCTCAGTTGTTTTAAATATCTTGGGAAACACTCAACTCCATCCATTACTCATCAGGTAATTGTACCCCAGCTGGAACATCAGATATAACAGCTGAAATGTAAAGAAATAAATTCTTTTGCAAAAATTGATCTACCAGGACCACTGCTTTGGTTTTCTTGGGAACCTAGATGCTAGTTCTTAATATTGGGGTCCCCCTGGGTTTTGCTTGTAAATAGATCTCCTGTGTTATAAATATTCACAGACTGTCACATTTCGCACACTCCCCCACTAACTGCAACAAATCAATGCACATTTTTGTAGTGTTATCATCTTTCTTATTTTTAGATACTTTAAGAAGATCCCCACTCCATTATTCTTGCCTGGAGAGTTCCATGGACAGAGGATCCTGGTGGCTAAAATCCATGGGGTCGCAAAGAGTTGGACACGACTGAGCGACTAACACACACACCTAAGATCCAGAGGCTCCATGCTTTTTTTTTTTTCCTCATGGCATTGTCACATTTTCAAGTCCACCTATACCTAATAATGCATTAATGTTTTCTTTACTTATATCCTTTCCTTGAACAATATTAATATGCTTCCATTAATATTTCTTCTGAGCCAAGAAACAAATCACCTTCCAACTGGCATATTTCCACGTGAGTCTGAATGATAATTTTTGTAATAAATATTGCATGTCATGTCTTATTACAAAAATCTCTCCAGCATAAATGTCCATTTTGTAAGAGGATTAGTTGGGCTTTGCTGCGGAATACTTGTATTTTCAGTAAGCTTTTTTAATCCTCTCATTTAGTCAAAAGGTGATTAAAATGACAGAAAAGCATCTAAACTTAGTTATCATGATCAACCTTCCCACACGCTTCCTTTTTATATCAGACACTTCACTCACAGGTAAGAAAGTGATCACGGTGAGTGCCCTTTCTACCTGCAGCCTGTCAAAATAAGTTTTCTAGAATTCTCCCAAATGTTCTTGTTGAAATCACTTTCTCGTTCAACGTCCTTTGCTGCCACCTGCTGTTCATTCTGTGTTTATGAGGGCTTTACATTCTGTCTGTGGTTGATGGTGTATTTGCTAGCCTCAGGGAATGGGTGAAAAAAAAAAGAGCTGATTCCCTAAACTCTTTTACATGATCACAGTTTAACATGATCTCTGAACCTCTAACTGCATTTAATATTTTCATTCATTGATTTCGTCAACCCTCTTTTCCAAATTAATAGCAAGATAACACAAGAAAACCTATTTCTTTTTCTTTTCAAGCACACCAGAATATTCATTCAATTAGTCTTTAAAAATTACTTGAGGATCTATAATGTGCAAGGCCACAGCTGTAAGCTCAGACCACCACTGTAACAGTAACATGCTAATTAATTAGCAACATTTCCTTTGTATCTCCTGCATCCAACTACCCTGCCTTGACTTGGTCCTCAGTGGCTGCTTATAGTCCTCACTGTCATCTCTTTGACAGGGAAGGTTGGGCTAAAGCAAATATAGCTTCCTTGTTGTCTCTTCTGCTCTTTTTGTGCTGCTTTTCTACTTAGTAAGCTCAGTTCTGTAACTCTGGAATTATAAATTAGATTGAAAATAGAGACTTTGTGTGGAAACTATGTGGTTAATAATATATAATACTTTTTTTGTTTATAACTATGTTTATTTAACTTATATGCAGAGTACATCATGAGAAACGCTGGAGTGGAAGAAACACAAGCTGGAATCAAGATTGCCAGGAGAAATATCAATAACCTCAGATATGCAGATGATACCACCCTTATGGCAAAAAGTGAAGAGGAGCTAAAAAGCCTCTTGATGAATGTGAAAGAGGAGAGTGAAAAAATTGGCTTAAAGCTCAACATTCAGAAAACAAAGATCATGGCATCTAGTCTCATCACTTCATGGGAAATAGATGGGGAAACAGTGGAGACAGTGTCAGACTTTATTTTTTTTGGGCTCCAGAATCACTGCAGATGGTGATTGCAGCCATGAAATTAAAAGACACTTACTCCTTGGAAGAAAAGTTATGACCAACCTAGATAGTATATTCAAAAGCAGAGACATTACTTTGCCGACTAAGTTCCGTCTAGTCAAGGCTATGTTTTTTCCTGTGGTAATGTATGGATGTAAGAGTTGGACTGTGAAGAAGACTGAGCACCAAAGAACTGATGCTTTTGAACTGTGGTGTTGGAAAAGACTCTTGAGAGTCCCTTGGACTGCAAGGAGATCCAACCAGTCCATTCTGAAGGAGATCAGCCCTGGGATTTCTTTGGAAGGAATGATGCTAAAGCTGAAACTCCAGTCCTTTGGCCACCTCATGCGAAGAGTTGACTCATCGGAAAAGACTCTGATGCTGGGAGGGATTGGGGGCAGGAGGAGAAGGTGACAACAGAGGATGAGATGGCTGGATGGCATCACAGACTCGATGGATGTGAGTCTGAGTGAACTCCAGGAGTTGGTGATGGATGGGGAGGCCTGGCGTGCTGAGATTGATGGGGTTGCAGAGAGTCGGACATGACTGAGCAACTGAACTGAATTGAACTGATGCTCATTTTAGGTAATTCATTTAACATATAGTCTCATCCTAACATTGCTAGACCACCTAAGAACAGTTTTAGTGCATTTTCAAGAGATAAAGTGTTTGGGACAGAAGTTGCTTGGGCTGATTTTGACTGTGACACTCTACATGTTTAACTGGAAACAACTTCAACCTGGTACTGGGTTAAAAAATATGTATGTATAGGGAATGACCTCTTGCTTTCCTCTTAGGCTTACCATCTGTCTTAGTCATTCAGAATTCTGTAAAAAGTACCATAGCCTAGGTGACTTATAAACAACAGACATTTATTTCTCATAGACCTGCAAGCAAGAAAGTGCAAGAGGATATGCTCCCAAATTCAGTATCTGGGGAGGACTGCCTCTCTGGTCCATGGATGACAGTCTTGCTGTAACCTCATGATGTAAAAGTTCAAGGGAGCTCACTTTTATCAGTGTGCTAATCCTGGGCATGAGGGTGGAACCTTCCAAATGCCTCACCTGCTAATGCCATCAGCTTGAGATTTCAAATTTCAACATATGAATTTTAGAGGGACACAAGCATCCAGTCTAAGCACCATCCTTTTCCATCAAACTCAGCAGCAGCACAAGTACATTGTAGTTACTCCTGAAAACCCTGTGATTAATCAGTCTTCTAAAAATGTTCACTTTTTTCATGGAAGAATTGCTTTTTTCAAATGTTACATTCAAGTCTAGATAAGTCACCCAGCTCAACCAAGCATTTCAAAGCCACCTGGTATCCTTAAATATTCTTGTGACCAGGCTTCCAAAATCCTGTAGGGCAAAAATCTAACAAAGAGAAGTCATCGACAAAGGTCATCGCTCCCAAACTCATCTTTGCAAGAGGCTGCTATGTCCTGACATTGAAAAAAATTTCTAAAGTACAAGATACAGTTCTCTCTCATGCAAAGTTTCCAAATCTGATTTGCCTTTCAAATTTATTGCAACCTTTCAAGGAGTGGTTTTGGCAATGTCTGGGGGGTGATAACAGTCAAAAAGCTGTGGAAATGATTTAATGGTCCAGGACTTTGAAGTGCCTATTAAAGACATTTAACTAACTTCATATTTCTCCCTACATTTTCCCTGAACTGTGTATGTGTGGAAGTTTTCCAAATTGCTTCCCTTTAAAACACAGGGGCCATCATTTTTATGTTGGAGGAAGGAAATTTATTACTTTCCAGTTTCCTTGCTTCCATGTGTTTTTCTTCAAAACTCACCAAAGTTACTCTTTTTTCATCATTTGCTAACAAATTAAAAAACTTTGTTTTCTTAATTTATTTTTTTTGATACATTGTGAAGGTGACCCCTCTTTCCCCTATAAATCTTGCAGTTACTTCAAGTTCGCAGCAGGCTATGGGAGTCTAACATAAGGAGTTAAAGAGTAGCAGAGGGAGGGAGAACTAACATTTTATATACTTATATGATGCTAAGCTCTGAATGAATGTTTTATTTCATCTAGATTTACTCACTGCAGGCATGCATTCATGCATTCATTCGATAAACAATTATTGAGAATGTACTAAAAGCTGGGCATGATTCATGGGGCTGAACTCTAACCATCCATTTATTCATGGTCTAGTAGGAGAAACATCAAAGTGAAAAGTAAATATCAATGCAATATCAAATGCCTTTGGAGAGACAGCTAATAACAGAGTAGTGAGAATATGGGCTTTTGAAAGCAGATTGTCTAGGTTTGAATCCAAGTTCTGCCATTTCCTAGATCTGTAATCTCGTGCAAGTTACTTCACCCTTCTACCTTGGTCTCCTCATCTGTAAAGTGGGAGTAAGAAGAATACTTTCTTCAAGAAGTTGTTGTGAAAATAAAGAGTATTAGTACACAGAGAGTTATACCATGTTTTCTGGGTCCCTATAGCCTTCTTCACAAGCTGGAATTATTTTTATTCTTATTTTGCTTCCTTGTTTATTGCCTCTTTTGCTTCACTAGAGTGGCAAAACATCAGAGCAGAGATTGTTCAGATTATATTCATTGCTGCATTTCCAGACCCTAGTACAGTCCCTGGCACATAATTGTTTTTCAGTTAGAATTTGTGAAGTGCATAGTTGAATGTTAAGAACTCTGAGAGGGGTAAGCCCAAAGCTCATTTTGGGAGTACATAGACAAGACAGTTGATCCAGTCTCTTAGCATCTTGGATATTTTCCAAGCGAAGCTGACACCCTTCAGGGACCTGCAGACTGTCCATCACCAGGAACAGACACGGGGAGGTGGGGAAACTCCTCAGGGAGTCCAGGGTATCCTAGCAAGAATTTGCATTTAATCCTCACAGTAACTAAGATGGGCATTTTTATCCCCACCTCCTGAGATGAGAAAAAGAAGTGGAGAGAGAGAGCTAGAAAAACATGTCCAGAGTCCTGGAGTTAGTGTCAGAGTCAGGATTAAATCATTCCACAGCACTTAGCTGCAAAGGATATTACTATAAGGGCCTTGAAACCAGAAATGGTATCTAATGCCTGAAATTGTTCTTCATGGACCTGATTCACTCAGAAATGTTGCTGTGATATTTTTCCTGTGCTGTAAAGAATATGACAACATGCCACTCCTCACTTCAAATAAAGAGGAGCCTTCTCCGGTTCCACTTCACTGTCTGTTCAGTGATCTAACTTTATAGCTGGCTGCTTTCGTGTAGACACAGGTCATACATTCCACACTCTGTGGAAAATAGAACAGCGATTTTCTACACTCAGAGAATTCACACATCGAAAAATTTCTGACAGTGCTTAAGAGGAGAGCCACTTCGTGAGGATGAGACTGCTTAATTACGTGTCTGCAGCCCTGTCCCAGCCATGCTTCCCCATAATCAGACTCAGCCAATGGGGACCAGCCTCACTTCTGGGTGCTTTGTCCTGCCTGGTGGGTTAAACAGCTTCCCACCCTTCAGAAATACAGGAAAGAGTTTTTTCCCAATAGATTTAAAACTGCCTTTCCTCAATGTGTGGTAGGAATGGTGAAGATGGTAAAGAAAATTGAAGAAAAGAGAGAATCATGTTTAGTCCCATCCTTGTTACTAAGGCAGTATTTTCAACTCTTTATTTTTTTCGGCCGCGCAGCCTGGTGGATCTTAGCTTCCTAATCACAGCCTGGTGGATCTTAGTTCCCTAATCACAGATCCAGCTGGCACCCCCTACAGAGAAAGCATGGAGTCTTAACCACTTGACCTCCAGGGAAGTGCCTGTAAAAGTTTTTTGGTTTTTTTTGTTTTTTTTTTCTTCATGCTTAGTCATGTCTCTTTGTGACCCAATGGACTGCAGCACACCAGCCTTCCCTGTCCTTCACTATCTCCCAGAATTTTGCTCAAACTCATGTCCATTGAGTTGATGATGCCATCCCACCACCTCATTCTCTGTCACCCCTCCTCTTGCCCTCTATCTTTCCCAGCATCAGGGTCTTTTCCAAAGTCAGCTCTTCACATCAGGTGTCCAAAGTATTGGAGCTAAAAGGTTGCAAAAACTTTTGAGTCTCCTCCCATTGAGAGAAAAGTGTCTTTGTCGGTTCCCCATGAATCTGGGTGCACTTGTGACTGCTTCTATAAGTCACTCTGAAATTCCAAAGGCTACAGCAAAAAAGACCATGTTGTTTCAACCTGAGTTACTTGTCACACTTGCTCTTGGGATATTCTCTCTGTGACTCTCGCCCCCCGGGCTGAGAGAAGTCCAGGCAGCAAGAGAGGGCCATGTGTAGGCATTCCAGCTGATCCTTCAGCTGAATACAGCCTTCAAGTCATCCCAGTCCGGATGCCTGGCATGTAAGTGAAGTAGCCTCTGAATGATTCCAGGCCTCCCATAATGAGAATCACCCTCCACCCTTGGCATCAGCGTATTAGCTTAGGGCCCAGACTCTCTGGCGCATAGACAAGCTATCTCCACTGTGTCCTATCTGAATTTCTGACCAACACCATACGTGAGCACAAAAAAAAAAGTTAACTGTTTTTACCACCAAATTGGGCTAGTTTGTTACACAGCTTGAGTAACCAAAGCAGTTGTCCTCCAGCTGCATTGACTAAGTATCTGTGTTACAAGGATCTTTTGAAGGGACAGTAGAACTTCTTAGGCAGAGCTTCTTAAGTAAACATTTTAGATGTTTAAGAACTTCTTAGGATGGCTCAATCAACATCCATTCCAACCCCTCTTCCCTTTTGTCAGCCTCTTCATGCTGAATCTATCAAGGATTCTTTCACTAATGAGTTACATAACATACTGGATGTGTTACTTGGAAATGTGGCAGCCATATTGAGCCCATGAGGATGAAAGCCACATCCTATAGTAGAGCACTATAGTAAAGAAGAAAGAAGCAACCTGTTTCTCTGATGACTTCCTGAAGTAGCTACATTCACCCTGTGTTTCCTTCCTCCAGAATTATTTTTGCATAAGAAACTTAACTTTTTTAAAGTCATTGTTTGTCAGATACTATATAACTCATTGTGAATGTATCCTTGAATGATTCAGCTATGTATGCTATTATATATTACATTACATATGCCTAATATGTCATATTTTAGACATTTGAATGAAAAATAAGAGGCAGGACATTTATTTGCTCTTAAACAAAAAAGAAGAAGAGAGTATTCTCTAATTGTATACCTAAAACCCAGACATAAGATATACATGGAGGGAGAACATTTGACTGAACTCCTTTTCCTGAACCAGCAATATCTGTGCTACCATCAAGCCCATTCATAGCAAAATTTTTTCTATTAATAGTATGATAAAATAGAGATAACCAAAAATTTTATGGACTTAAATTCCCCAATATGATTATCTTCCTTATGCATATTTTCATTTCCTATTATAATCATGGAGGGGCTTCCCTGGTAGCTCAGCTGGTAAAGAATCTGCCTGCAGTGCAGGAGACCAGGTTCAATTACTGGGTCAGGAAGTTCGCCTGGAGAAGGAATAGGCTACCCACTCCAGTATTCATGGGCTTCCCTGGTAAAGAATCCACCTACAATGCGGTAGACCTGGGTTTGATCCCTAGGTTGGGAAGATCCCCTGGAGGAGAGCATGGCAACCCACTCCAGTATTCTTGCCTGGAGAGTCCCCATGGACAGAGGAGCCTGGTGGGCTGTAGTTCATGGGACCGCAAAGACTTAGACACAACTGAGCAACTAATCATAGAACACAATCATGGATGACATTCCAGACAGGTTTTTATTTTTCTTTGTATTAAGACTTCATTTTTTAGAGTAGTTTTAGATTCACAGCAAAATTGAGAAAATACAGAAATTTTCCATGTATTCCTTGCTCCCACACATGCATAGCTTCCCCATTATCGATGTTTACCACCAGAATAATGCATTTTTTATATTTTATTTTAAACAAGAGAAAACATCAATTCTCTTGATTCACTTTGTACTAAAATGCTTAGCTTTGTTTGAATCAGTTGTATTTTTCTTAAGCCTTCACTAAGGACAATTTTTACAACGCTGTTATATTTGTATACACGCATATGCACTTCTGAATTATCATTTCTTTCATCCAACATAATTATACTACTACAACTGAGTACTGCAGTTGACTTACATATAGCAATTAATATTAGGAAAAATACATCTAAAAATAAAATTTCCAGTGTTCTAAAACCTGCTAATTGTCATCTCTTTTGCTTCATAAGCAAATACCTATAATTACTGGTTATTTTTGTGTCAGTTATTAATCTTGTCATATAATAAACAGGCTGAAATGTGAAGCATAAAACAATAATTCCAAAGACAAAAGAGAAGAATAATTACATACGAATGAGGGGAAAAAAATCAAAGAGCAAAGAGCATTTTGAATCTTTCCACTCTCCCTAGAGTACCATTTCAGACTGTAATTTATTTTAAAAGTACTGTGCTTCAAATGCATTTACTCTCTCAAAGGCATTTGTCTCATAACTCTTTTAAAATCTGCAAGTAGATCTTGTAGTGTATCCATTCAGGCTTATATTAGGTAGGTGGAATTATATATTGTGGGACAAAGTGATCTTCACAAGTTAGGAACACTATAAATCCTCTTCACATTGAAAATTCTTCATTATAAAACTTTTCTGGAAAAGCTGTCCCTAAAAATCTTAACAGCTTTATGGGTCCCTGCTCTTCAGGTTATATGCTATATTCTTCCAGACTAACACTAAGTCTTGTTCATCTTTATTCCCCAAGCTTCTGCTCTGCTTGGCTTGTTCATTCATACATGTTAGGAATCAAGTACTTAGGATGTGTTAGAAACTGCATACACTCTGGAACCTGCATTTTGATCAAAGTGATAAACATAAAAATATAATTATACAATTATTTGCTTTCAGGTCTGATAAAAGTAACAAAAGAACAAAGTAAAATAGAGAATTAACCAGATCTGGATTGAAAGGGAGCTGAGGAAGTAAAATTTAATTTGAAGTCTAAGGAAAAATATTTCAAATTAGAGAGAAATGCATGTGTATAGACTCTGAGCTGGATAGACATTAGTGAATATTTGTCTGTCTCAGTGATGATGGAGAGCAAAAGTGGTACCTAGCTATGTATCCTTGAGCATTCAATTTCAACTCATTTTTAAAGTACCACTTCAAGCTTCAACACATTCTACATCATTCTTGTAGCATATTTAAAATAATATTAAATGCAAAATACAGTCATTACATCATTGTTTTCAACCATTTGTAATCATCTCCATCAGTCTTCAAATTATATGTTTTTTGAGCACAAGAGCTATGGTTCAAAATCATCTGTGTCCCAGTCTAAGGTCTAACACTTTGTTGAACAATGATGGTGGTGGTGGTTTAGTCACTAGTCGGGTCCGACTCTTGTGACCCCAGGGACAGTAGCCCCCCAGACTCCTCTGTCCATGGGATTTTCCAGGCAAGAATACTGGAGTGGATTGCCATTTCCTTCTCCATATACACTTGCAAATTTAGAGGGGGGCAAAAGGAGATGGTTTGCTGCATTGTAGCTTCCAACTATACTAGCTTGGAACTTTCACTGGAAGTTAAGTAGCAAAGTTTAATGTGCAAAATTATATGTAATTTCCAAATACGAACTGTAAAACTGTCTTGTATCTATAAGAAAACTGAAAATATCATGGAATACAAAGTCAACTTGGAAACTGGGACAAAAAGGGTTAAATAATTTCCAAGTGAGCTCAGTAAACAATGGAGCGTGGGGTTGTTTCAGAGTTCCCCAAGTGAGTTTTTAGCAATCTCCGTGGTAGTAAAGCATACATAAGGAACTATAATCATGTGCATGAAAATTAAGTTAATACTTCTATTTCATTTACTATGAAACCAGTTTGAATAGTGCAGTAAAAGCAAAGATGTATGTTGTCTCTGGCTAAAATAAAACCATGGCAATCTGTACCAAGATGATTTGAACTGTGTTTGATTTAAACTGAATTCTTTTCCTTTATAGAAATCTATCATTATGAAATCTCTCCCCAATCTGAATATTGTTCACATCCTTAAGATGAGGAATAGAAAAAGGTGGTAGTGAAAGAGTAATTAATGCTTAATGTTCAGGGACCAGACAACTTAAACTGTGCATATACTTAATTATTTCCTCAAGGGAGATAAATTCACTACAATCATCACTGTCATAAGAATATGTTTTCATTAACTGAGCATTAGGTACAGCATCTTCTGCTAAACTCAAGAGATAACTTCAAGAAGCACCATACGTGGTTTTTCCCTTAAAGAGCATACAATCTTCTTTGTTTAAATAATAAAGCCTCTGAATAGCACAACTCCAAGAGAAGTCATTTATAACATATCTCAAGTTTTGCAACTTAGCAGCCTTAGATGGGACATGGTCCTGAGAATGACAAATAATTATGTAATGCTGAGAATCAAGAACTACCATTTCTGTGGCACACAGTTGCTGTTTAGTTGCTCAGTTGTGTCTGACTCTTTGCTACCCCATGGACTGCAGCATGGACTGCAACATGGACTGCAGCATGCCAGGCTTCCCTGTCCTTCACTATCTCCTGGAGCTTGCTCACATTCATGTCATTGAGTCAGTGATGACATCCAACCATCTCATCATCTGTTGTCCCCTTCTTCTCCTGCCCTCGATCTTTCCTAGCATCAGAGTATTTTCCAGTGAGTCAGCTCTTCACATCAGGAGCTCAGTAACCATCTGCTGAATAAACTGAGAAATAGGAATTGTCAAAGAGACAGGTCAGCATGAGTTGGTGAGGTGGGGAGTCTTCAGAGAAAAATGAACTTCTGTGTTCTTCAGCCAGGAACTCTTAAGACCAGCAATTAATAATGCAGTGAGAGATATTTGATGAAGACTTGGGTATGGGACCCTCTGGTCAGAAGATTGAGTATCTCTTTGTACTCTCATCTAGAAAAACTTTCTGCTCTGAAGTCACTTTCTTCCTATTCTTTCTTGGAATGAAGCACTTTTACACACTGTATTAATTTTGAGGAATCATTGATCCTAACCCAGAGGTTGATGAATAGACTTTAAAATTTAGATATCTTACGATTGACAAATGCTAAAAACAAAACAGCGGTCTCTGGAGACTATTTGTTTCTAACACCATACTTCAGTACTCAAGCTCTGAGATAGTTTGTGTATATGTGCATTTTTCCCCCAGTAAAAGGACTGGGACTTTTGTGAAATTAGGGCACCCCAGCAGTGGCTTCAACTCTGAAGGCGCCACATAAGCAAAACCTTGACCTTTTTTCTCTCGCTCACCCAGGAGTCTCCGCGGCCGCCATCAGACCTCACCTTGTGCAGCTGCTTTATTTTTCTTCCTTTAATTTTCTCTCTCAGCAGGCTTGCCCTGGCTGCCCGCCAGCCTGCACTGCGAGGTCGGCATGCTGACTTGGTGCCGCTGCACATTTGTTTTTGAACAGAATCGTCCACAGAAGATGGGTTTCAGTTTGCTTACCTAAAGGCATTCTCCTCCACAGCTGAGCTGTAGGTGTATTTAAACCAGTGTGGACAGGCCTTAGTTACTCCTGTGTGAAATATGTCCCAAATTATATTGGCTTGGAGTCACATGATCTTCACATGGATTCCTTTGCACTCCTAACCAACTGAACTAAATAAATGTGCTTCCAATAAAATCTTCATTTTGATCTAGGTGACATGGGCATGAAAAAAATCAAAGTCTCTGCTCACAGATATATCATTTTCTGATTCAACATGGATACATCAACATCTAACATATTTGGAGTAAGAAGATGGAGGAAACTGGTATTCTTTGCATCAGTTTAAATATCACACAACTTGGATCTTTAAAATGTCAAAATAACTACCTTTTGTAATAGCAAATGATTATAATAACCACCACAACAACTAACCTTCATGGTTATCTGTTTAGTTTCTTGGCCATATTTCCATTATCATTTAGTTATGTTTCAGTGATTTAAAAACAAATATTTATACAGATAAACCTATTCAAAGCAGAAATACACAGATATAGAGAACAAACATATGGATACCAAAGGGGATGGGATAAATTAAGACAGTGGGATTGATATACATACACTATTGATACTATGTATAAGTTGTGTCCGACTCTGTGCGACCCCATAGATGGCAGCCTACCAGGTTCCTCTGTCCATGGGATTTTCCAGGCAAGAGTACTGGAGTGGGGTGCCATTGCCTTCTCCTATAAATTAGATAGGTACTTCCCTGGTGGCTCAGACGGTAAAGAGTCTGCCTACAAAGATAACTAATGAGAACCTGCTGTACAGCATAGGGAACTCTACTCAGTGCTCTCAGTTCAGTTCAGTTCAGTCACTCAGTCGTGTCAGATTCTTTGCGACCCCATGGACTGCAGCACGCCAGGCCTCCCTGTCCATCACCAACTCCCCGAGTTCACTCAGACTCACGTCCATAGAGTCCATGATACCATCCAGCCATCTCATCCTCGGTCGTCCCCTTCTCCTCCTGCCCCCAATCCCTCCTAGCATCAGAGTCTTTTCCAATGAGTCAACTCTTCACATGAGGTGGCCAAAGTACTGGAGTTTCAGCTGTAGCATCATTCCTTCCAAAGGAATCCCAGGGCTGATCTCCTTCAGAATGGACTGGTTGGATCTCCTTGCAGTCCACGGGACTCTAAGGTGACCTAAATGGGAAGAAAATCAAAAAAAGAGGGGATATATGAATTTGTATAACTGATTCACTTTGCTGTACAGCAGAAACTAACACAACAGTGTAAAGTAATTGTACTCCAATAAAAATTTTTTTAAGATGATTATTTAAGAATTTATCATTGAATTAGTTTGGATTCTTCTGAAGCATGTATTGATGCATCATCTAAGGTAACTAGCTTTGCTTGTCTGTAATATTAATGTCAATAAAGTCAATAATCCTTGACATAAAGGAAGTTGGTTTCCTCTGTCAGTCAGATGCTGCAGGATATAACAGCCCATTCGTTATTAAGGCTATTCATGTTCACCTCAGGCGACATACAGGCAGAAGTAGATGGGAGGTTGCTAGCCCAGGAATGAGAACAGCGAAGGAGATTCCTTTTCCCAGATGACCTGGAATTTTGCTCCAATAGAAATGAAAAAGCCCTAGCTGGGTTTAGAAAAGGCAGAGGAAACAGAGATCAAATTGCCAACATTTGTGAGATCATAGAGAAAGCAAGGGAATTTCAGAAAACATCTACTTCTGCTTTTTTGACCACGTGAAAGCCTTTGACTGTGTGGATCACAACAAATTGTGGAACATTCTTAAAGAGATGGGAATGCCAGACCACCTTAGCTGTCTGCTGAAAAACCTGTATGTGTGTTAAGGAGCAATAATTAGAACCTTACATGGAACAACTGCCTGGCTCAAAATTGGGAAAGGAGTACAATAAGGCTATATATTATCACCCTGCTTGTTTAACTTACATGCGAAGTACATCATGCAAAATGCCAGGATGGATGAAACACAAGCTGAAATCAAGATTGTCAGGAGAAATATCAACAACCTCAGATATACAAATATTATCACTCTAATGGTAGAAAGTGAAAAGCAACTAAAGGGCTTCTTGATGAGGGTGTAAGAGGAGAGTGCAAAACCTGGCTTAAAGCTCAACATTCAAAAAACTAAGATCATGGCATCCGGTCCCATCATTTCATGGCAAACAGAAGGGGGGAAAGTGGAAGTAGTGGTAGATTTTATTTTCTTGGGCTCCAAAATCACAGCTAACAGTAACTGCAGCCATGAAATTTAAAAATGTTTACTCCTCGGAAGGAAAGCTATGATGAACCTACACAGCATATTAAAAAACAGAGACATCACTTTGCTGACTAAGGTCCGTATAGTCAAAGCTATTTTTTTTTTTTCAGTAGTCATGTATGGATGTGAGAGTTGAACCATAAAGAAAGTTGAGCACTGAAGAACTGATGCTTGAGAGTCCCTTGGACAGCAAGGCTACCAAACCAGTCAATCCTACAGGAAATCAACCCTGAATATTCATTGGAAGGACTAATGCTGAAACTAAAGGTCCAATACTTTGGCCACCTGAGGCGAAAAGCTGACTCATTGGAAAAGACACGGTTGATGCTGGAAAAGATTAAAGGCAAAAGGAGAAGGTGGTGGCAGAGGATGAGATGGTTAGATAATATCACCAACTCAATGGTCAAGAATTTGAGCAAACTCCTGGAGATACTGAAAGACAGGTCGGACGCAACTTAGCCATTGAACAACAACAATTTATGAGGAAAGAAGGAAGCTTGACTTAGATTATATCCTGCATTTTGATTCTTTTACTTCAAGTTTACATTTTCATTTATACTTGTCTGTGGGTCGCTGTGGATAGCTCTGGCTCGGTAATAGATATGGAAAGCACATAGATCGTGTCATAGTATAATAACTGCCACCCCAATCATGAACTTTATATTCATGAAAGGTACTTTCATCCACATGCTTCATTTCACCATCCTTCAGCCCTTGAGATGGAGATGAGGACTGGAGAAGAAATCAGAATTCTGTCCAGAATTTATACCTGTAAATGTGGCTCCACATATTACGGCATATTTGGCTGTGAAAACCGTACTGTACCAGGTATTCAAATGTGCACAAAGTGAGGTAATGGATACCAAGTGACCTGTTCACTAATTTGATCTAAGGGCCACTACTTGGCCCAAGGTTAACTGCACAATGAGGAAGTTCCTTTATATCTCATCTCCTTAACCCAACCAAAGTGGGATCTCTGGTGTTCCTGAATAAACATCAAGCAAGAAGGAGAAAAACCAGAGCATCATTTCTTTTGGTATTTTTAGGTGTATGCTAGGAATGCTACAAGTTGACTTCTCTGTCATATGTTCTAATTAAAATTCCTCAT
Source organism: Ovis canadensis (assembly GCF_042477335.2). NCBI lineage: Eukaryota > Metazoa > Chordata > Mammalia > Artiodactyla > Bovidae > Ovis > Ovis canadensis. The sequence goes on from NC_091260.1 coordinate 41,216,437, forward strand.
TTTTTTAAAAGCTCTGTTAAACTTCTCAGTCAGTGATCTCCTTGGACTTTTGCAAACAAGCTGAAGGGGGTATTCCTGCAGCAGGTGGCTAACAAAATTCCAACCCCAAGCTAAGCGAATTTTCACTAGGAAACCAAATGAGGTGCTCATTCTTCCACACACTGAGCAACAGTGTTTTACTTCAAACTCCATTTAAATATAAGGGAAAAAACCCAATGAGGATGAGTAGGGAAGGAAAAACTTAGTGCCTAGGGAGAGGGCTGGGGGTGACAGACTGGGTAAACATGTCAGGATTGTTCTTTTAGAAAGATTTGTGCTTAGTAAAAATCTGTACTTTGGACTAATTTCAAATCTATACTTAGTCATCTTGAAGTCAGGACAGTAACTTTGCTTTCAAAAAAAAAATCCAGTGCTCAGGTAGATACCAATAGTCAACTGAAAGAAGAAACGGTGAAGCCCCCTTTTGGACTCAAGAGAGAGAAGCCAAGTTCTACCAGTGAAAAAGCTGGGAAATTGAGACCAGTGAAAAAAATTTAAAGAGACATCTCAGCTAAGCTGAAAAGAAAACCCACAGCTTTGTGAAACCAAGGCCCATCGCGCCTGTCTTGAGGAGCCAGCTCAGTTCAATGGCTCTTCTCTCAACCCAGAAACTGAGAGGGAAAGAGGGGCCCAGCAGGAGCTCAGAGACACGCAGTTCCTGCTGACTTCAGGCAGAGACACCACTTCACTCCTCTACTGGCGATTCCCAACCCACAGGAGATTTGGTCCAGACTCTACTGATGTTTCGTGTGGAAGAGGAATGGCCCCAGTGCTGGAAGAGAACCAAGATCCAGGCATGCAGGGACAGTCAGAATTATTTGGTCAATTTTGGAGAACCTCAGGGAGCACTAGTGGCAAAAAGCTGCCTGCCAGGACAGCAGACTCAAGAGCACTGTGTTAGATCCCTGGGTCGGAAGGATCCCCTGTAGAATGAAATGGCAACCCACTCCAGTATTCATGCCTGGGAAAATCCCAAGGACAGAGGAGCCTCGCGGGCTATAGTCCGTGGGGTCACAAAGACTCAGACATGACCGAGCATTTGTCTGCAGCCTCAGGTACCTAATGTCTATCTTAGAAACTTAGTGTCAGAAATGGGAAGAGGGTACAAGGTTTAACAGGAAGAGAGTAAAACAGGTATAGTATTTTAAAGTATCTCTAAATTGGATTCTCTTATCAGAAAGTAAATCTCACTTTCATATCCACATCCAATCCAACATTAAACTTTAGTCATAAAGCTGAAGCTGTGAACAAGGAAGACAGGATCTAGAGAGATGAGAAAGAATCCTGGTCTTCCTGTCTTGGGACAAAACAAGAGAACAAAGACATGCAGCTGCTAATATCCCTTTTCTAGGTTTAAACCCAGAAGTAATTTTGGGGGGAGGGGAAGGTGTCCAGAGTGCCAGTAGGCTGTCATTGGGATGCTTCACAGGGAAATAATGAAACTGTAAAAAAGACTGGTCAATGCCTGGACTTGAGCTGGGATACCAGCAGGCCAAGCAGGGTACAGAAAGTCATCAACATGGAGACTAGAGAAAAGTACAAGGATTTCACACGGATCTCTGGATGCTTTATTCCCAGATGTGGTGAAGACACACTTAATTTCACCCATCCTTCATGTATGAGATGTCATCTTGGAGGGCTGCAGGCAAAGCAGGATGGAAGACTGATTATTTTTATCTAAGGAGCCTTTTACCTAAAAGGACCAAGTTGCAATAAACTAGTTAGTTACCAGGCTAGTTCTTTGGGTTCCTGTTTTGGCTCATGAGGAAGACCGAAATGACTTTTTAGAAAGTTGAAAATAATCTATTTGCTTTGTACATCTGAGAGGAGTGTGGAAAAACTCACAACATAAAATTTTATGGACTGCTGACTGCATCAGGCATCCATAGCATCCATACAAATGAGGATGATAGATGTAATTATCATCCTCATGTAGCACACAAGGATTCTAGGAGCTGGGAAAATAAAGTCACTTGCTCAGAGTCACATAATTAATAAGCAAAAGAGGCAGGATTTTACTACAGGCTATTGTAATGTCAGATCTCATACTCACAGCTACCATGCTGTGTTATCTTCCTTGCAGTACACTATGGGCGGGGGGGCGGGGGGGTACCCAAGTGATTCCTAAGCCATGACATGTATTACCGCTGAGTGGTCTAGAGGCACATGAAGAGACAGTACCAAAGTGTCCTTCATGTTGAGTTAGGTCATTGCCTGTAAATTGTGTGAGAATATTAATAATGAAGAATACTGGCCTTTTGAGAGAATATTAATGATTAGGAATACTTGCCCTCAGTAAATTAAGTGTAGGGCATAGGTAAACAGGAAGAAAAATCAAGTGAGTGACTGTGGAGCAAGTACTGAAGACTTTCCTCCCCTCCTCCAACTCTAGGCTGATTTAAAATAACTTGGAAAGGCTATTTTTGAGAGAATGTAGCCATCAAAGCCATTTCAAGAGCTCCAGAGGACCTTTCTGCAATCACCTTCAGATATGACTGAGGGTGATTCTGGCTTACCTAACTGGTTAAGGATTTAGCTAAGAACTGCCAAGAAAAGAAAAGGGAGCCTGGAGACTCGGCACAGGCTGGCGGTTAGGAGCGGGTACTGGTCATGAGCCAAGAACAGTAAACATTATAGGTTTAAACAGTTCCCACTCCAAAGAGCTGCAAGAAGATGCCAGAAGTCAGGGTCATTGACTCTCACCGCTGAGAGAAGCTGACTCTGAGAGTAGACTACTAATTTGAGAGATCACTAAAAGCAGGGCAGCCACTGCCACAGAGTCAAGGAGAGGCTCCTCTGGAAACTGTGGAAGGAAAAACTGCTGAGAATACACAAGGAGGATGTCACTTCTGGGAGGAATCGAGGGGGCAGCCCGTAGAGAGCAGAGACTCCAGAAGTGGGCCTCTCTGTCCTTTCAGCTGAAGCTTTTTGGAGGGAGACAAGCGAATGGGACAGAGAGAGGGGTGGAAAGCAACTCCATTATTTGCTTGCTCTTCTTCAAGTCAGCACAAGCTGTGATGTTAAAGTATTGCTCAGTCGGAAGACACAGTACTCATTGACTTATAAAGCTACCTGATTGAGCTGGAGAGCCAGAGTAGCTTGAACCATCCATAGAAAGAACAGCTAAAATCCAATCATCTGACACTCTGAGAGAAATGCAGCCTGGAAAAGAGGATTCTAGATAATTGTATTTTAAGAAAGACTGCACTGTTGCAACAGTTTGTATCTGACCATCAATATACCCACAGAACTCTTCAAGGAGATCAGTGTGAGCAAAGCATTTTATAGGCAGGAAATGACAGCACAGAGCATGGTGGGAGCCATATTGTGACTCAGGCCCTGAATAAGTTACAGAGATGAGAATAGAGCCCAGTGTCATTTAGCAACTGAAAATACTCTCTGACAACAGCCTAAAGGCTATTGGTATTTTTTCCCTATCTTCAGATAAATTTATCTCCAAGAAAGTATTTTGCACCTCTGAGGAATTGTAATTTAGTACAGTGACTAGAATTTGATATGTTCTACTAGTTTCCCAGATTAAGGAAAGAATGAAGATGTTTAGAATAAGTCTTGAGATAACAATTCCAGCATTGTGTGAATTGCTCTGGAGAGGAAGATCAGGAAGCAGCCTAGTTAAAGAGATTTTTATTGAAACAAAAAGATGTATTTTCATTTTGACCTTTGAAAACATATACAAATTATACAAATTTGCACAATATTTTTTCCAGTAGACAATGTCCCAAATTTAGGAAACATTTTTAAGGGGCCTAGTGAAGTGCAAATCTCATTATAAAATACTTTAGAAATGTATTTTTCCATGACAAAAATTTGAAGAATCTTACAGCTGAAAGGCACCTTAGAATTTTCCTCATTCAACAACTTATGTATGAATCCTTCTGCCCCTCTCCAGTGTCATGCATGAGCTACATGTCTCTAAACCCAGTGAACATTATGGAGTCTTGACTTCTCGTAAGCATTTGACATTGTTGACTTCATGCATGCATGCTAAATCACTTGGTCATGTCTGACTCCTTGTGACCCTGTGGACTGTAGACTGTCAGGCTCCTCTATCCATGGGATTCTCCAGGTAAGAATACTGGAGTGGGTTGTGGTGCCCTCTACCAGGGGATCTTCCCGACCCAGGGATTGAACCCATGTCCCTTATGCCTACTTGCATTAGCAGGTAAGTTCTTTACCACTAGCAGCACCACCACTTCTTAAAATACTTTTTTTTCTTGGTTTCTGTTAAGTAATAGGTTCCTCCTTTGTCTCTGTCTCTTCAGATTTCTGAGCAAATCCATTTTCTTTTGCCCAGCCACAAAACAGTGAATCTTATCAAGTCTTGGCTCTCTCCTCTTTTCACTGCATAGACTGTACCATTCGTTCCCATCACTAAGATTACAATCTGCGTGATTTGATTCACAGATGTTATCTTTGATCTGGATTATTTCTGAGTTACAGATGAGTATAAACAAATCCATGCTTTATTTATATCTTTTCTTGTCTTCTTTAAAGACATCTCAAAGCCAAGGTGTCTGCATCCGAATTCATGATCTTCTTTCCTCCCCTTCACATCATCTCACAGCCCTTGTATCTGAATTGCAAGCACCTCAGCCACCCTGAAGTCCTCCTACACTGACACCAGAGCCTCTTGATTGACTTCCCAAGTACTTTTCAAACCTGCCCCTTCCCTCCATCTCCACTTCCACCAACCTAATTTAAGTAGGCAACACCTCCCTTCTTGATTATTTTGTTATTCAAAGGACTATATCCACTCCCCACATCCACTCTTGCTTCCATCCAGTAAATTCTCTACCTCATCATCCACAGATCTTTTCAAAACCCAAATGTGATCAAAGACTGCTTTAAAAAAAAGCAAACATTTTTAAAGTGTCCCAGTATTCTAGAGATTAAAACAAAAACAAAAACAAACACTAAAGAACGCCTCACATTGCCTGTAGGATCACACCCAGTCTCACCGCTGGCTGCTCACCTCACGTTACCTTTCCCCCGACTCTCCTTCCTCCAATTTTGGCTTCTTTCAGTTTCTTGAACAGGCCATGCTTGCTTCTATCTCTGTTGCTTTGCCTCCATTTCCTTTTTACCCAGTTAGCTCCCTCTTAGTCTTGCATCTCAACTCACTGGCACCTCCTTCCCTTGCCTTTCCAGACTAAGATGGCCCTTGTATCGCATGCTTTTCTGGCTCCATCTCTTTTACTCCTGCAAAGTAGTAATTAGAACATCTATTCATTTGTGTCTGTCTCCTCCATTAGCTTGGACATTCCATGTGGGCAGATATTTCATCTGGATTTATGCACATTTTACTCCAGTGCCCACACAGCATCAGATACGCAAGTTAAAGGCAGGCACTAAATATTTGTTGAGTACATAGAGAAATTCCATTCTGCTCTTGAATATTCCCAGTAAGAGAGAAATCACAGATGCCTGTGTCAGCTCATCTTTTTTTTTTTTTTTTCTTTTTCCCTTTGGGATAATTTTAATGGAAAATTCTTTCCTATATTTAGGCTCAATATATCAATTTATTCTTACCTCTGTAAACGTATAAAATAATTCCATCTCTTTCTCTATAGTTTTCAAATATATGCTTTCAAAATCAGGAAACTATACTCTTCTTTTCTCACTAGTATTTTTTCCTCACATTTGCCATCCTTTTTATGCTCTTTAACATATGATGAACTTTGAGAACTTTCAGTTCAGTTCAGTTCAGTCGCTCAGTCGTGTCCGACTCTTTGCGACCCCATGAATCGCAGCACGCCAGGCCTCCCTGTCCACCACCATCTCCCGGAGTTCACTCAGACTCACGTCCATTGAGTCCGTGATGCCATCCAGCCATCTCATCCTCAGTCGTCCCCTTCTCTCCTGCCCCCAATCTCTCCCAGCATCAGAGTCTTTTCCAATGAGTCAACTCTTCGCATGAGGTGGCCAAAGGACTGGAGCTTCAGCTTTAGCATCATTCCTTTCAAAGAAATCCCAGGGTTGATCTCCTTTAGGATGGACTAGTTGGATCTCCTTGCAATCCAAGGGACTCTCAAGACTCTTCTCCAACACCACAGTTCTAAAGCATCAATTCTTCGGTGCTCAGCTTACTTCATAGTCCAACTCTCACATCCATACATGACCACAGGAAAAAACATAGCCTTGACTAGATGGACATTAGTCGGCAAAGTAATGTCTCTGCTTTTGAATATGCTATCTAGGTTTGTCATAACTTTTCTTCCAAGGAGTAAGTGTCTTTCAGTTTCATGGCTGCAGTCACCATCTGCAGTGATTTTGGAGCCCCCCCAAAAAAGTCTGACACTGTCTCTACTGTTTCCGTATCTATTTCCCATGAAGTGATGGGACCAGATGCCATGATCTTCGTTTTCTGAATGTTGAGCTTTAAGCCAACTTTTTCACTCTCCTCTTTCATTTTCATCAAGAGGCTTTTTAGCTCCTCTTCACTTTCTGCCATAAGGGTGTTGTCATCTGCATATCTGAGGTTATTGATATTTCTCCCAACAATCTTGATTCCATCTTGTGTTTCTTCCAGTCCAGCATTTCTCATGATGTACTCTGCATATAAGTTAAATAAGCAGGGTGACAATATACAGCCTTGACGTCCTCCTTTTCCTATTTGGAACAAGTCTGTTGTTCCATGTCCAGTTCTAACTGCTGCTTCCTGACCTGCATGCAGATTTCTCAAGAGGCAGATTAGGTGGTCTGGTATTCCCATCTCTTTCAGAATTTTCCACGGTTTCTTGTGATCCACACAGTCAAAGGCTTTGGCATAGTCAATAAAGCAGAAATAGATGTTTTTCTGGAACTCTCTTGCTTTTTCGATGATCCAGCAGATGTTGGCAATTTGATCTCTGGTTCCTCTGCCTTTTCTAAAACCAGCTTGAACATCAGGGGGTTCACGGTTCACGTATTGCTGAAGCCTGGCTTGGAGAATTTTGAGCATTACTTTACTAGCATGTGAGATGAGTGCAATTGTGCGGTAGTTTGAGCATTCTTTGGCATTGCCTTTCTTTGGGATTGGAATGAAAACTGACCTTTTCCAGTCCTGTGGCCACTGCTGAGTTTTCCAAACTTGCTGGCATATTGAGTGCAGCACTTTCACAGCATCATCTTTCAGGATTTGAAACAGCTCCACTGGAATTCCATCACCTCCACTAGCTTTGTTCATAGTGATGCTTTCTAAGGCCCACTTGACTTCACATTCCAGGATGTCTGGCTCTAGATGAGTGATCACGTCATCATGATTATCTGGGTCATGAAGATCTTTTTTGTTCAGTTCTTCCATGTATTCTTGCCACCTCTTCTTAATATCTTCTGCTTCTATTAGGTCCATACAATTTCTGCCCTTTATAGAGCCCATCTTTGCATGAAATGTTCCCTTGGTATCTCTAATTTTCTTGAAGAGATCTCTAGTCTTCCCATTCTGTTCTTTTCCTCTATTTCTTTGCGTTGATCGCTGAAGAAGGCTTTCTCATCTCTTCTTGCTATTCTTTGGAACTCTGCATTCAGATGCTTATATCTATCCTTTTCTCCTTTACTTTTCGCCTCTCTTCTTTTCACGGCTATTTGTAAGGCCTCCCCAGACAGCCATTTTGCTTTTCTGCATTTCTTTTCCATGGGGATGGTCTTGATCCCTGTCTCCTGTACAATGTCACAAACCTCATTCCATAGTTCATCAGGCACTCTATTTATCAGATCTAGACCCTTAAATCTATTTCTCACTTCCACTGTATAATCATAAGGGATTTGATTTAGCTCATACCTGAATGGCCTAGCGGTTTTCCCTACTTTCTTCAATTTAAGTCTGAATTTGGCAATAAGGAGTTCATGATCTGAGCCACAGTCAGCTCCTGGTCTTATTTTTGTTGACTGTATAGAGCTTCTCCATCTTTGGCTGCAAAGAATATAATCAATCTGATTTCGGTGTTGACTATCTGGTGATGTCCATGTGTAAAGTCTTCTCTTGTGTTGTTGGAAGAGGGTGTTTGCTATGACCAGTGCATTTTCTTGGCAAAACTCTGTTAGTTTTTGCCCTGCTTCATTCCACATTCCAAATTTGCCTGTTACTCCAGGTGTTTCTTGACTTCCTACTTTTGCATTCCAGTCCCCTAGAATGAAAAGGACATCTTTTTTGGGTGTTAGTTCTAAAAGATCTTGTAGGTCTTAGTCTTCTATTAAGATAAATATATAATTTTATTAAATACCTAATAAATGACTTATTTTTATATGCACAAACTGTCTTACCTCAATACTCAGAGGCAAAATTGCTGGCTGGATTTCTAAACATTGTCAGTATCAAGAGTGTCCTAAAAATTTAAAGATGACTTTGATGTTAATTGACATATTTCTATGAATATTTTCTATTTGAATATTATTTATAATAACTTAGATGTATAGATTAAAATACAGCTTTTGAAAAAAAGCCGATTCAATTGACCGTGTCAATATTTGTTTAAACTAAAACTGTTCCACTTTTTATACTCTGGCAATAAAATGAGAGCCTTATTGAAAAGTCAAGTGTCTTGGCAAAATTCAGTTGATTTTGGTGCTTAGTGCAAGATGAGCACGTCAATCTTCAATGAATGTTTTTTGGAAGGAGGAATGGCTTCCAAAGATAAGATGGCTTCTGACCACTGGAAAAGTTGATATATCTGAGGAGTTGATCTGAGAAGCTAAGGACCACCTTTCACTTGTGATTTTCATTTGTAAATGACATTTAGAAAATTATTGGTAAATAGTCGTGACTTAATTCATATGCAAACTGATTCTATTATAAATTCCTTAGAATTTCATTTCTCAAGTTTAAAAAAATGGCACCAGAGACATAGTCAAATTCTACCTTTAAGCCTTCTTTGCACCAAAAATTATCCTAAGCTCTATGGGTTTACTCCCGTATATTATGAATTTTTTGTTCAACATGGATTAAAATTTGACAAGATACAGAAATTATATATTTAAGATTAAAACATTCAACTGTGCTTTTATGGGATCAGTCCTTTGCATTTCTAAAACAACACAAAAATCATATACTTTGAAAAAAGTTAAAGACCCCCAAATTTAGCTTTGCTGACTCCACTCTCTTCCTCAACTGATTCTCAAATCTAAGCCCCCTCCTTACCCCTACTTCCCAGATATAAAATCTCATGTGAGAAATGAATTATTAGAAAGAAATATTAGTAAATAGGTAAATAATATATTTGTGTGTTTATTGGTTTGACTTAAATTCAAGTAAGAGTATCCTCCACTTTTGAAATGTATGTTATTCATGAATAGAGAAAGTTTTGTGATTGGGAGTGAGTCTGCAAGAAAGATTTCCAAGGAGGCGATGACCTGAAATAATATAATTTATCCTGATTGTGTGCTGAACACTGACTTCTTAACAAAAAAAATTAACTTCATTTATTTTACCTTTACACTATTTTTTAAAGCATAATTGCCATATTATCTTTTATTGTTTCCATAACCTTTAGAAAACTCAGACATTAATATTCTCACGTGCTATATTTTTTTTCCTAAATTTTCTTCAACACATTTAAATTGCTAAGAATATAAGGCTACTAGATTTAGACTGAACAAGGATTACTGCTGAGGACGGTCAAAGCTGCATCTGCCATGTTCACTGATGTCTGTTAAAAAAAAACCCAAAGCCTTTTATGCTTCAGCTTGAACTGTGGTTATCATGGTCCTAATCATAGTACTTATCATCAAGCCTTTTTTTCTGTCTCTAATTTTCTCTTTCCTTTAGGAAAGCACCCTCACTTCAAGTCGAGTTCGTGCCACAATCTCAGATTTCAGATGCCTTGGTTGAAGGATGCATCATGTTGTGTTGGAGAGGAGAGGAGGCGGTGCTCGCCAATCAGCAGTTTCCATGTGCTAATCCTCACCCCAGTTAGCTGATTTGGTCCTCTGAATTGTGACCACTGCGATGGTCAATCACACAGCTGCTCTATTCAGTCTCATCATCTCCCTATTCTTAGAGATTATTCCATCATGGCCACCAAGACAAAAAGAGAGAGAAAGGGCATCAAAAATCATCAAAATCATGTGTCCTGAAAGAAATACTCAACGTGACCAGAATTTTTTTTATCTAATTGACTTGGTGTAGAAGAGGACTTCTACCAAATACTTAGCAATCAAATGCAGATGGTTATAAGAAATCAGAAATTGAATGTTGCTGCTGTGGGGATGGTGGTGGTGGTGGTTTGCTGTTTACTTTGGTTTCCGTTCATGATAAATTCCAACCTCGCCTTTGTATTTCGAGGCCATTTCTCTAACCTTCAATAAATCCATTATTTATTTAAACCTCATGCTAAGAAAACAGTGGCTTCAGAAACAATCAGTGTTGCTCTACTCATAATATGCCCAACATGCTTTTTCACTCTAAGGCTGACATTGATTTAATCATCTTGTGAAAAATTATTTATCACCTGCCAATTGATTTCTGCAGTAACGGGAATCATCTGGTATTTTGCTATGCTTATCAAATTGCAAAGGAATGGAATGAGAAATCACTTATTATAATCATTTTCATTATATTTATGAGATATTTGTTAAACACTGTAATGTTCGTGATAATGTCAGGAGTAATTACTGCAAACATCTTACTGTACTGAGCTCATGATGATCAATTCTTATTACCTAATATATAAAACAGTATTTTTGTCAAAGAATGGTAAAATCTTTTGAAATGTTTCTATAAAGAATCTACTTTTTATCTCATCTTGATGAAAAATGTTAGAGCTAGGTAGAAGTGTTTGCTGAATCTTTCTTCTTACTAATAAAATGATCCCTGCAAAGATGGTTTTCAAATAAAAACAAAATTTCTTTTTCTACCTCCTTAGAGGTGCATTTTATCATAAATGCAAATGATGATAAAACTTGAAAATCTTTCTGCTATAAAGAATATTTAAATGAAATGAATGTCAATCAAGGTTGTAATTTATCCACAATGAGTCTTATTTGGTCTTTTCTTTACATCAATTTCTCCTGGAAGTCCAGCTCCACATTCCAAAGGATTTGGTATGAGTATTGAGATTTATAGGCATACTAAATCTGCAAATCAAGTGTTTCTTTTCTTTTAATGATTTTAAAATAAGGAACATTCTCTTAAGTGCATTTTACTTGAGGGGATGAGGGGCACATAATCCCAGCTATGAACTTCTTAGGGATATCAAGAAGGTGGAGAACTAAACGTGATCACATTGCAGATGACATCCCTCTGCCTTGGTGAAAAGAACACATCAGACCTTCCTGGAGGATAAGGTTTGAGAGTCAATAAAATGGAGCAATCGAAAGGTCAGTTAGTACTCGTGGGGATGACATAGTTCATGCTGTGAGAGTATGTGTGTGGAATGAGGTGACTTGTAGTTTCTAAGTGTTTCATTATATACAAGTGGGACCATCCTAGGTATTTCCTAAAATTGGCTACATTCACAGTTGAAATTTGCCCACTTCTTTCAGTGTTTCCTCACTACTAATGATAACTCTGCTGTGAAACAGTTAGGGCTGCATGTGTCCATTTACATCATTTCCTTTCTCTGGGCAGACAATGATATATTTCCTTCTGCTCTTTGTAGTCAGGTGGACAGCCAGGCTGAGTTCCGATCAACCAGATGTGTGTGGAGGTAGGGCCCACTGTGTCTTTGGCAGAGATCATGGATGTCACTTCTGAGAAGGCAAAACAAGCTGGAAACAACCTGATTCCTTCTGTTATCACATGAACAAAAAGTGTCTCAAGAGTCATCTGATCTACAGTGGCAATCTTCTGAGTGAGAAATAAACCTTGTGTAAAATATTGAGTTTTCAGGATTTATGCATTACCACAACATCACCTATCCTAGCCTAAACAGCATACTTCCTTTTTTTTTTATTGACTAAATCTGACAAGTAACATTGGGTAAATTCATGTGTATGTAGTGTTATTTTGATACATTTATATATTGTTATATGGTTGCCTACTTGCCTTATTTTCAACTTTCTTATCTAGGAACTCATGTTTGTATTGATACGGCCTAATTTACCTCTTCCAAGAGGTATTTGCATTTCAATAAGACATTTGTGAGAAGCAAATACCAGCAAGCCATAAAAAATATTAATCTCTAATAGAAAAATCTGAGGTCTATGACAAAGAGCAAGAGAAGCTCATTTATAGAAAAGTAACTTTTGAGAGCTTCTCTGGCTATATTATTTACTCCAGAATTATTCAGACTGTCCTTTTAAAAGTCATATTTGTTCTCCATGTTTCTATAGTTGTTTTCTTCTAGTCAGTAAAGTGCTATTTTAGCAGGGAACAATAGAAGAAGAAAGAATACCTTTTTGTCCAAACACTTTGAACAGTTGTAATTCTATCAAAAGAAAAGATTATAAAGTGATTTATTCTAACAGGTGCATGCTCCAAATAACAGCTTCTTAAAATAGTTCACATTGAAATCATTCAGATAATAGGCATTGTGTGAGTTCACTATTGTGCTGAGAATCATTTTGTGTGTCTCTTTATGACACATAAGCTTTTACACACAAAATTTCAGATAGCAGGTCACAATTTTTGAGTTGTTTTCTCCATAACTCCACCCACTTCAACTGCATCCTCAAATTTCCAAGCTTGTTTATTTTATCCTCAGGGACTGTAGGAAATATTGACTCTGAAAGTATGGCAGTGTGGGAAGAGCATGGATTTTAGCCATGGATCTTGGCTTAAATATCATTCTGTCATTTATTAGCCCTGTAAGTTTCATGGAGCAAATCTAAAGAGTTTCAATTTCTTTGTATGCTAAAATAAAGGGGAAAAAACTATCCCATAAGGATTGTTAGATTTGTTTATAGATATGACTTTAAAAAGGTACTAGCACATTGCCTGAAGATAATAGAAATTCAACATATAAGAATCCATTTGAGAATAATTTTCTGTAGGCATATAACTAATGTCAAAAATGCACATATTTTAAGATTGTGAAAATCTATACAATCATTAATCCATCACCCAAAACAAGATTTAGAGCATTTCTATCACACCAGAATATCTCTACAAGCCCCTTTCCAGTAAATCACATCCTCTTACCTCTTTCCCCTATCCCTACCCCCATTTAGGCAACCACTTTCTGATTTCTATCATCATATACTTTCCTAATTTTGGACTTCATATAAATTGAATCACAGAGTATGTATTCTGCGCCTAGAATTGTTTGTTTAATTTGATGTTTTGGGAGATTAGTTACACTATTGCATGCAGTGGTTAGTGTTTTTCATTGCTGCATAGTATTCCATTTAATGAATATACCATAATTTTTTTGTTCCATCACATGTTAATGGACATTTGAGCTTCTGTGAACTTGTGTTTTCATTTCTCTTTAGCAAATACATAGAAGTAAAACTGCTGTATCTTAAGGTAGATGCATGTTTAACTTTAAAATAAATTACCAATGAACTCGCTAAAGTGGTTGGACCATTTTATACTACTACCAGCAGTGTACAAGTTACCTTAAAGCCTTGCCAATATTTGTATTTAGTATTATAAATCTTTTTGATTGTAGCCATTCCAAAGGATGTGAAACGATACATTGTAATTTTATTTTGCATTTGTTTGATAACTGATAATGGTAAACACCTACTCATGTATTTATTAGCCTTTTGTTTATTTTAGTTTGTGAAGTATCTAAGTCACTATCTCTTCACTGGGTCTTTCATACTTTTATTTTAAAATCCAGACACAAGTCCTTTGTCATGTGAATATACTTCAAATATTTTCCCCAGTCTGTGGTTTTTATGTTTTCTTCACAGTGACTTTTGATGAGCACATTTAGTTTTGATGAAATCCAACTTATCTTTTTTTTTTTAATTTTGTAGTTATTGATTTTAGTGTTCTGCTTAAGAAATCTCTACCTACCTTAATTTTTTCCTCTATGTATTATGGTTCTGAGATTTACATTTAAATTTGTGATCTATCTTCAATTAATTTTTAGGTATGGAGTAGGAGATCAAGTTTTATTTTTTCCATGCAAAATAAGGATGATAATCATTTAATGCTGGGTTTACAAGTTCAGATTTATTTTCGAGTTTCAACCCTAGATACAGCAAAGCGTATTACATTGTCTTCAGGATCCCTATGGTAATGTTAAAAGATTTCAACATTTTTTGAAATAAGTTTAATTGCATTAGTAAAATCTGTCAGAAATGTTATAAAATAACCATATTTAAATAAATGGTCAAGTTAGTGATAATTTCCATAGAATTTGCATTCAGTTCAGTTCAGTCGCTCAGTCGTGTCCAGCTCTTTGCGACCCCATGAATTGCAGCACGCCAGGCCTCCCTGTCCAACACCAACTCCTGGAGTTCACTTAGACTCATGTCCATAGAGTCAGTGATGCCATCTAGCCATCTCATCCTCTGTCATCCCCTTCTCCTCTTGCCCCCAATCCCTCCCAGCACCAGAGTCTTTTCCAATGAGTCAACTCTTTGCATTAGGTGGCCAAAGTACTGGAGTTTCAGCTTCAGCATGATTCCCTCCAAAAAACACCCAGGGCTGATCTCCTTTAGGATGGACTGGTTGGATCTCCTTGCAGTCCAAGGGACTCTCAAGAGTCTTCTCCAACACCACAGTTCAAAAGCATCAATTCTTCGGTGCTCAGCCTTCGTCACAGTCCAACTCTCACATCCATACATGACTACTGGAAAAACCATAGCCTTGACTAGACGGACCTTTGTTGGCAAAGTAATGTCTCTGCTTTTCAATATGCTATCTAGGTTGGTCATAACTTTCCTTCCAAGGAGTAAGCGTCTTTTAATTTCGTGGCTGCAGTCACCATCAGCAGTGATTTTGGAGCTCAAAAAAATAAAGTCTGACACTGTTTCCACTGTTTCCCCATCTATTTCCCATGAAGTGATGGGACCAGATGCCATGATCTTCGTTTTCTGAATGTTGAGCTTTAAGCCAACTTTTTCACTCTCCACTTTCACTTTCATCAAGAGGCTTTTCACACACATTCCTTTTCAATTTCTGCCATAAGGGTTAACTCCCTCTTTATCCTCCAATTTGGTTTCCTATCCTCAACCTTTACAGTCTTCCTCCCAAACTCTTGCCCTGTGTGTCATCTGTGTGGATTGGGTCTCTGTAAGCAGACCCTTCAGAGAAGGCAATGGCACCCCACTCCAGTACTCTTGCCTGGAAAGTCCCATGGATGGAGGAGCCTGGTAGGCTGCAGTCCATGGGGTCACTAAGAGTTGGACATGACTGAACGACTTCACTTTCACTTTTCATTTTCATGCACTGGAGAAGGCAATGGCACCCCGCTCCAGTATTCTTGCCTGGAGAATCCCAGAGACAGAGGAGCCTAGTGGGCTGCCGTCTATGAGGTCGCACAGAGTGGGACACAACTGAAGCGACTTAGCAGTAGCAGTAGCAGTCAGCAGGTCCTTATTCCAGACATTTCTTACAGTATGTCCCCTTCTCTCCTGGCTCTTCTCTATATTAGATGACAGCAAACTGATCTGATAAATAATAGAAACAAATGTGTTGATGTTTATTACCCCATTTAGCTAACTCATCTCTACCTAAACAAACCATATCTTCTGGACATGATGTCAACTCAAAATAGGAATTTAATGGTAGAATTTTCAGATACTCTGTAAGTTGATGGGAAGATAAATTAAGGGTCAGTCAACTCTGTGATAATCTTAAAACCTCTCTTTCTGGGGGATACCCATTATTTGATTTTGCCTCAGCCTGGTCCTGATGTTCTAATATAGAATGACCTCTCCTTTCATCTGTACATTCACCACAAAGGGTACTAATTCTTGATTTGGTCAGAATGATACTAGTTTGATTACATATTACATCACTCACAGTCATTTTTTGAAAGGTCACAGCCTTGCAAAATGAAATAGCTGTTACTTTGGCTGAGTTTTTAAAGTTAAAAGTGAATTCAAGGACTGTTAATTACCTCTTGATTGCTTATTATGTGGCAAATGTGAACACATAGAAAGTCAATCTGGATCATTTTGTACCTGTGCCAAAAAAGGAATTTCCAAGGTCAGTGAACTTCAGAAAGTCTGTGTGATGGGAGTAATTTCTCTAAAATGTTCACATTCACCGTCTGTATGATGTTGATTCACCATATTATTCATGACCCTACGTAAATTTGGTGCTGCTAAAAGTCACTAAAATCAACAATTTTACACAAATGTTGGTATTTTAATACTTAATACATCCCTTGCTAAATTTTCAATTTCATCTTTCATTTTCATTCACAAAAGATTTTATAATTTTTGCTGAGAACAGTTTCTTTAAAAAACCTAAGCTTTTCAAAGTGTTTCTTTCACACACATTTTCTATTGAACTTTTATTACTCAAAGACTAATCAGGCAGCCATTTCTTATCAACAGCCTCCTTTCCCACCATGAAAGATTTGAATGACTACATTCATTCATTTCACACTTTCTGAGAGAATACACGCTCCCTTGGGCTTTGCTTCCTGCAGCATTCCAAGGACATATTTTATAAATCAAATTCTGCCAATAATTCCCTGTCCAAACCTTTCTGGAACTGTGTTTGCACCCAGGGTCAAGAGAAGCAACTTCAATATCTTCAGTTATTTGGATAAAACCCACTCTAAAGTAACTGTGTTGCTTTTTGGCAGTTCTCACCTGTTCTTTCTTTGTCTTGTATTTTGGTTTTTATTACTCCTTCAGATCTACTCTACTACCATTTTGGGAATCCAACAGTTCTGAATTTTACCGTGTTCTTTCCACTAAGAAGGAAAGTGACGTGATAAACTGTTCTATATTCATATTATAATTGGTTTGGGGTATTATGGCTCTTCAAATAAAGATGTTTACATATTTTAAACTCCTTCCCAATTTAAAAGTGATCCATTGGAGAGGAGACTTCTAAATTCAGAGTGTCATGGTGAGTTTTTAGTGATGGAGAACTCTGTGGGAAAGATATGTATGGATGATATGGAGTGTTTTGGTTTTTTTCAAGTAAACCTAAAATCACACAGACTACTCCACCTACACAAAGCTGGTCACACTTAATGTAAAGCAACTGTAAATGAACCTAGGGGGAATCTTACTTCACTTCTATCCCATTAATGAATAATGATGCTGATCATGCTAATACTGTTGTTGATGATGATGATGATGATGATAGAAGCTTATATTTATTAACCGCTTACTTTGTGTCAAACGCTATTCTGAGTGCTCTTGAAATATTCTCTTTTGCATCTCCAGAACAGCTCTTTGAATCAGATAATATAATTATCCCCCTTTTTACAAACAAAGAAACTAAAGCAGAGTAGTTAAGTAAGCTGTCTAAACTCGCACAAATAATGATGAAAATGTTTAGCTCTTCTTGTCCACTGTCTACAGACACTAATATTAATGCTTTCTAAGCATCATGTCCTTTGTTCTCACACACCCTATCAGAAAGCACTGGAGGCTTGGAGAAATTAAATCATTTGTGCAGCATCAACTTGTAAGCAGAAAAGACTGAAAGAAGACACCAGCTCTGTTTGGTACCTAGGTTTATCTTCCTAATTACTATGCTGTTTCACAATAACATACAAAATTATTGCAGATGATTTTGCTGATATAGTAACAGGAAATGGAAGTTTCATCTTGAGCTCACTGAGGAATATGTTATGTGGCTGATGTATGAAGCATAGCCTTCCCATTTTGCAACACAAATAAGCTTTATGGGTTCCACTGCAATATGTTCTCGAAAATGTCAGTTGCCCCAGTGAGCAGTTTGAGCAGTAGTACAAAGAAGGAAGAGCTAGAGATGATGAGGACTGGAGTCCGGGAAAATGGCGCCTCCATGGGCCACAGTTCTCTCCAGCTGCCTGACCTTTGAACTTTTTTCAGCTTTACCAAAAGACAAAGATGCTTTTGGACAAGACAGAATGAAATTCAGCTAAGGTTATGGTCAATAACTCAGCCACATGAGGCCAATGTAAACAGACTATCTTGAAGAATTGGACAGTAGGGAAATTTATCCATCAAACCTGGAGCCTGTTATCTGATCCAGTGTTATTTTTCAAAAATACTTTTCTTTCACTAAGCATTGATCCATGTAAGATGCATAAGAGAAGGCAAAAAGTCAAAAATTTTAACACCAAAACATATATATACGTATATGGGACTGGTAGAATTCACAAATACTTTCTCTGATTTTTCCACTTATCATTTAACAGAACATTTTCTCTTGTATTTATTTTTTCTCCATTTTCTTCAAAACACAATCCTCTGACTTTGTAACAAAAGTCACAGTATATATTATCTTTCCTCCATGTTTTGGGTACCATTATTTTCAGATATTCTACTTAATAAGTCTGTTTAAAAATCATGCTTAGCTTACTCGTTTTTCATTGTTTATGTTCATTTATTCTGATTTTGACATATTTTGCATTTTCCTATCCAAGATGATAC
Source organism: Ovis canadensis (assembly GCF_042477335.2). NCBI lineage: Eukaryota > Metazoa > Chordata > Mammalia > Artiodactyla > Bovidae > Ovis > Ovis canadensis. The sequence goes on from NC_091260.1 coordinate 41,234,914, forward strand.
ATTACAGTAAAGAACTCTGTCAAGTCTTTGTTTTCTTTCTTTGCTTATTTGAGGTAGGAGCAAATTACTTTTACTCCCTTGAGCAACCTTTTCAGAAATTATGGCATCTCTTTTTTAAATTCTTATTTGGAGAGTTACACAGTGATTTCTTTTTATGTTGGCATCTGTTCACACAAGCCATGCACCATGGAGTATTCACTTGATGCCTCTATTGGTTGAATCTCTTTATCTTGAAATACATACACCATGAAGCAAAAGTTTTCATGTGTCAAAAAATGAAGTGTTAGGAAATTATAAACACAGAAGCAACATATATTTTTTTCATCTTCATAATTTTCCCATGTGTTATTTTCATTGTAGCTTAATGGAAGGGAGGCATATAACAGGGAAGAATGGCTCAGATCTAACAGAATTTTGCCTCACTCACTATTTCCTAAATTTATATATTTTTCAATTGGAGGATCATTGCTTTACACTGTTGTGTCAGTCTCTGCTGTACAGCAATGTAAATCAGCTATACATATGCATATATCCCCGCCCTCTTGAGCCCCCTTCCTACTCTCCCCCAGTCTCATCCTTCTAGATCATCGCAGAGCACTGAGCTGAGCTCCCTCTGCTATACAGCAGCTAGCTAGCAAATCTACACATAGCAGTGAATATACGTCAGTGTTACCCTCTCAGTTTCCCTCCTCCTCATCCCCTCTGTGTCCATAAATCCATCTCTATGGCTGCATCTTTATTCCTACCCTTTAAATAAGTTCATCAGTAGCATTTTTTCCTAGATTCCACATACATGTGTTAATTTATGATAGTTGTTTTCCTCTGTCTCAGCTACTTTACTCTGTATGATAGACTCTAGATTCATACACTGTAAATGACCCAATTTTGTTTCTTTTTATGATTGACTAATATTCCATTGTATACATTTACCATTTGCACTGTATAATCATAAGGGATATGATTCAGGTCATACCTGAATGGCCTAGTGGTTTTCCCTACTTTCTTCCATTTAAGTCTGAACTTTGCAATAAGGAGTTCATGATCTGAGTTTAGAATTCAAACTACTACACAAGTACACTCATTTCACATGCTAGCAAGGTAATGCTCAAAATCCTTGAGGGCTTCAATAGTATGTGAACTGAGAACTTCCAGATGTACAAGCTGGATTTAGAAAAGGCAGAAGAACCAGAGATCAATTTGCCGACATCTGCTGGATCATAGAAAAAGCAAAAGAATTCCAGACAAACATATATTTCTGCTTCATTGACTATGCTAAAGCCTTTGACTATGTGGATCACAACAAACTGTGGAAAATTCTAAAAGAAATGGGAATACCAGACCACCTTACCTGCTTCCTGAGAAACATGTATGGAGGTCAAAAAACAACAGTTAGAACTGGGCATGAAACAACAGACTGGTTCCAAATTGGGAAAGGAGTATGTCATGGCTATATATTGTCACCCTGCTTATTTAATTTATATGCAGAGTACATCATGTAAAATGTTCAGGCTGCATGAAGCGCAAGTTGGAATCAATATTCTGGGAGAAATATCAATAGCTTCAGATATGCAGATGACACCACCCTTATGGCAGAAAGAGAAGAGGAACTAAAGAACCTCTTGATGAAGGTGAAACAGTAAAGTGAAAAAGCTGGCTTAAAACTCAACATTCAAAAAACTAAGATCATGGCATCCAGTCCCATCACCTGTTGGCAAATAGATGGGGAAACAATGGAAACAGTGAGAGACTTATTTTCTTGGGCTCCAAAATCATTGCAAACAGTGACTGTAGCCATAAAATTAAAGGACACTTGCTCCTTGGCAGAAAAGTTATGACCAGCCTAAGTAAGTGAAGTGAAGTCACTCAGTCGTTTCTGACTCTTTGCGACCCCATAGACTGTAGCCTACCAAACTCCTCCATCCATGGGATTTTCCAGGCAAGAATACTGGAGTGGGTTGCCATTTCCTTCTCCAGGAGATCTTCCCAACCCAGGTACTGAACCCGGATCTCCGACATTGTAGGCAGATGCTTTACCATCTGAGCCAACCTAAACAGCATATTAAAAAGCAGAGATATTACTTTGCCAACAAAGGTCTGTCTACTAAAAGGCTTGGTTTTTCCAGTAATCATTTATGGATATGAGAGTTGGACTGTAAAGAAGGCTGAGCACTGGAGAATTGATGGTTTTGAACTGTGGTGTTATAAAAGAGTCTTGAGAATCCCTCGGATTGCAAGGAGATCTTAAAGGCAATCAACCTGAATATTCATTGGAAGGACTGATGCTGAAGCTGAAGCTCCAATACTTTGGCCACCTAATACAAAAAACTGACTCAACTGGAAAAGACTCTGATGCAGAGAAAGAAAAGATTGAAGCCAGGAAGAGAAGGGGACAACAGAGGACGAGATGGTTGGATGGTATCATTGACTCAATGGACATGTGTTTGAACAAACTCCTGGACATGATGGATTACTGCAGTCCATGGCTTTGCAAAGAGTCAGACACGACTAAGAGACTGAACAACAACAAATACATGTGCTACATTTTCTTTATCCATTTATCTGTTGATGGACACCTAGTTTGTTTCCATGTCCTGGTTATTACAAATAGTGCTGCAGTGAACACTGGGGTACATGTGTGTTTTTAAATTATGGTTTTCTCAGGGTACATGCCCAGGAGTGGAACTGAGTCATATGGTAATTTTATTTTTAGTTTTTCAAGGAACCTCCATACTGTTCTCCATAGTGGTTATATCAATTTACATTCCCAGCAGCAGTGCAAGAGGGTTCCCTTTTCTCTACTACCTCTCCAGCATTTATTGTTTGTAATTTTTTTTTTTTTGCAGAAAGCCTACTTTAGAGATTTAAGATAAGGTAGATAAAGTATCACATAGTCAATGCTTAATAGGTATATATTTGATAATGTAGTGATACTATGGATTCTTCATTTTGTATACTCATCCATGGCTGCCCTGTTGCTGTATTTTTGTTTAAATTTTTTTTTTCATCGTGGAATCCAAATTCTTAGCAAGAATTTTAAAGTTATATTTTCTTACAGTCATTTCCCTTTACCTTGTAGAGGTACTTTCCAATACCCCCAGTGAATGCCTGAAACCACAGATAGTGTTGAATTCTATGTACACTATGTTTTCTCCTATATGTGCATATCTATGATATAGCTCAGCAGTAAAGTATCTGCCTGCAATGCAGATGTGGGTTTGATCAATGGGTAGGGAAGATCCCCTAGATGATGAGATGGCAACCCACTCCAGTATTCTTGCCTGGGAAATCCCATGGACAGAGGAACCTGGTGGGCTACAGTCCATGGGGTTGCAAAGAATTGGATGTGTCTTATAGGCTAAACAGCAACAACATGATAATTTGATTTATAAATTAGCACAGTCACAGCATATCTGAATTGCCCACATCACTACTTGTATGCTTTGGGGCCATTATTAAGTAAAATACGGGTTACTTGAAAACAAACACTATAGTACTGCTATAGTCAGTCTGTTAACTGAGATGCCTGCTAAGTGACTAACATCACTAATGGGGGACTATGCTGGACAAAGAGATGGTTCTCACATCCCAGGGAGGACAGAGCAGGATGGCTTGAGATTTCATCACCCTATTGAGAATAACATGCAATATAACAGTTATGAACTGTTTATTTCTTGGATTTTCCATTTAATATTTTCAGACCATGGTTGACCATGGGCAACTGAACCCCTAGAAAGAAAAACCATGGTGAAGGGAGGGTAACAGACAGTGTATTCATTTCCTAAGGTTACCTTAGCAAAACACCACAAACTGGGTGGCTTAAAAAAACAGAAACGTATTGCCTCACAATTCTGGAAGCCAGAAGTCTGAAATCAAGGTGTCAGCAGAGCCGTGATTCCTCTGAAACCTGTAGGAGAGAATTCTTCCTTGCCTCTTCCCATCTCTGGTGGGTGTCACCAATCCTTGGTGCCCCTCGGCTTGTAACTGCAATGCTGCAGTCTCTGCCTCTGGTGTCACATGACTTTCTTCTTTAGGTGTCTGCATCTCTCTGTTTCTACTCCTCTCATAAGGACACCAATTACACTGGGTTCAGGGCCCATTCTACCCCACTATTGGAGTAGAAATGGCAACCCACGCCAGTGGGAGAATCCCATGGACAGAAGAAACTGGAGGGCTACAAACAGTCCATAGGTTCACAAAAAGCCAAACATGACTGAGCGACTGAGGACTACTCCACAATGACCTCATCTTAAACAATCACATATGCAACAGACTTATTTGGAACTTAGATAATTGCACATGTCATAACCTTATTTCCAAATAAGGTCATATTTTGAGATACTGGAAGCTAAAGGTCTGTCTAGTCAAGGCTATGGTTTTTCCAGTAGTCAGGTATGAATGTGAGAGTTGGACTGTGAAGAAAGCTGAGAATGCCAAAGAATTGATGCTTTTGAACTGTGATGTTGGAGAAGACTCTTGAGAGTCCCTTGGACTGCAAGGAGATCCAACCAGTCCATCCTAAAGGAGATCGGTCCCGGGTGAAGGACTGATGCTAAAGCTGAAACTCCAATACTTTGGCCACCTCATGGGAAGAGTTGACTCATTGGAAAAGACTCTGATGCTGGGAGGGATTGGGGGCAGGAGGAGAAGGGGACGACAGAGGATGAGATGGCTGGATGGCATCACTGACTCGATGGATGTGAGTCTGAGTGAACTCCGGGAGTTGGTGATGGACAGGGAGGCCTGGCGTGCTGTGATTCATGGGGTTGCAAAGAGTCGGACACGACTGAGTGACTGAACTAACTAACTAACTAACTAGGGGAAAGAAAACTACAAAACTTAATAGATGGTAATAAACTTTATATAAAATATTTAAGGTTTATGATACCCATCTCTTGCTTTAAGAATAATATACAGTTCAGTTCAGCTCAGTTCACTTTAGTCGCTTAGCCGCATCCAACTCTTTGCGACCCTATGAATCGCAGCACACCAGGCCTCTCTGTCCATCACCAACTCCCGGAGTTCACTCAGACTCACGTCCATCGAGTCGGTGATGCCGTCCAGCCATCTCATTCTTGGTCGTCCCCTTCTCCTCCTGCCCCCAATCTCTCCCAGCATCAGAGTCTTTTCCAATGAGTCAGCTCTTCAAATTAGGTGGCCAAAGTACTGGAGTTTCAGCTTTAGCATCATTTCTTCCAAAGAACACCCAGGGCTGATCTCCTTTAGGATGGACTAGTTGGATCTCCTTGCAGTCCAAGGGACTCTCAAGAGTCTTCTCCAACACCACAGTTCAAACACATCAATTCTCTGGTGCTCAGCCTTCTTCACAGTCCAACTCTCACATCCATACATGACCACTGGAAAAACCATAGCCTTGACTAGATGGACCTTAGTTGGCAAAGTAATGTCTCTGCTTTTGAGTATACTATCTAGGTTTGTCATAACGTTTCTTCCAAGGAGTAAGCGTCTTGTAATTTCATGGCTGCAGTCACCATCTGCAGTGATTTTGGAGGCCCCAAAAATAAAGTCTGACACTGTTTCCACTCTTTCCCCATCTATTTCCCATGAAGTGATGGGACCAGATGCCATGATCTTCGTTTTCTGAATGTTGAGCTTTAAGCCAACTTTTTCAGTCTCCTCTTTCACTTTCATCAAGAGGCTTTTTAGTTCCTCTTCACTTTCTGCCATAAGGGTGGTGTCATCTGCATTTCTGAGGTTATTGATATTTCTCCCGACAATCTTGATTCCAGCTTGTGCTTCTTCCAGTCCAGCGTTTCTCATGATGTACTCTGCATATAAGTTAAATAAGCAGGGTGACAATATACAGCCTTGACGTCCTCCTTTTCCTATTTGGAACCAGTCTGTTGTTCCATGTCCAGTTCTAACTGTTGCTTCCTGACCTGCATATAGGTTTCTCAAGAGGCAGGTCAGGTGGTCTGGTATTCCCATCTCTTTCAGAATTTTCCACAGTTGATTGTGATCCACACAGTCAAAGGCTTTGGTATAGTCAATAAAGCAGAAATAGATGTTTTTCTGGAACTCTCTTGCTTTTTCCATGATCCAGCGGATGTTGGCAATTTGATCTCTGGTTCCTCTGCCTTTTCTAAAACCAGCTTAAACATCTGGAAGTTCACGGTTCACGTACCGCTGAAGCCTGGCTTGGAGAATTTTGAGTATTACTTTACTAGCGTGTGAGATGAGTGCAATTGTGCGGTAGTTTGAGCATTCTTTGGCATTGCCTTTCTTTGGAATTGGAATGAAAACTGACCTTTTCCAGTCCTGTGGCCACTGCTGAGTTTTCCAAACTTGCTGGCATATTGAGTGCAGCACTTTCACAGCATCATCTTTCAGGATTTGAAATAGCTCAACTGGAATTCCATCACCTCCACTAGCTTTGTTTGTAGTGATGCTTTCTGAGGCCCACTTGAATTCACATTCCAGGATGTCTGGCTCTAGGTGAGTGATCACACCATCGTGATTATCTGGGTCGTGAAGATGTTTTTTGTATAGTTCTTCTGAGTATTCTTGCCACCTCTTCTTAATATCTTCTGCTTCTGTTAGGTCTGTACCATTCCTGTCCTTTATCAAGTCCATCTTTGCATGAAACATTCCCTTGGTGCCTCTAATTTTACCTTTGTCCAATTCCTTCTGGAAAAAAATTTCCTCCCATAGGGGCATTATTTCCCCTAAAGTTCTAATTGCAGTTTTAATCAAAATCACATTATGAGTTTGCACTCTGTTGCCACTTCTCTTCTAATACAAAAGCCTCTTGCTACTTGATTTTCTTATAAATTGTATAGAATCAGTTGACTCTTTCTGAGCACTATGAATTCTTCACAATCAGTGCTGTTTCTCTGAGCTCGTAACACGACTGCAAAATCATGCTCACTGGCCTGGTGAGCCTGTTAGGTACGAAGTCTCTTCTGTTATTGTCTTCCTTTTGTATATCCTAATCAAACTGTGACCTCTTTGTGGTGCTACTTTTTTAAGTGACAGTTATGAATTGTATGAGATGTTGTAATCAAAATGATATAATAAGTTTAAAAAAACATACTTTTCAAATATTATTTATGCCATTTTTATAGTTATGTTTTATATCTTCTTTTCCATCTCCAGCTACCATCCTTGTTCTCCTTCCTTACAGCAAAACTCCTTGGGGAGTTATCTCTACTCAATATCTTCTCACACCCTCCATTCTTTCAAATCCACCCAAGGTTTATCCCCATCAAATGACTTTAAATATCATCTATGTGCTAGTGATGCCTAACTATGTCATGAGCCTGAATCTTTCACCATACAGTCTAACATCCTCACCCAACTGTCCAAAGACATCTCAGATTTAACACATTCAAAATTGAGTTATTTAATTTACCACCACTCCCAGGCATAGGACTGTGCTGGGGAAAATTTCCCTGGTGTAGTTTTCCCTATGTTCGTTACATGAAAACTTTTACTCTAACACAATTAGCCCCAAACCTTGGGGTCATCCTTGATGTCTATATTTCTTACACATTCCATCTAAAGATGGTCACACTATTAATGCTGATTTCAACTGCAAAACATACTTTCATGTTTACCACTTCACCAGCATCATATCTGTATTCAGTCACTGGGACAGCCTCTCAACTAGTCTCCCTATGTTTTCCCTTGCCACATTGCAGTATATTTTAGAGACAACAAAGTGATTCTGTTGAGACATAAGTCAAGATGTGTCATCTGCTGCTCAAAAAATTCCAGTGACTTTCCATTTATTTTAGTGTGAAAGCCCCAATACTTACACTGACCTATCAGGCCATATAAAGTCAATTGCAAAGGTAGTTGATTCCTCATTGCCCCTCTAATCTTTTATTCATCCCATCCTGCTCTCTCCACAGCATCATATTGACCTCCTTGCTATTCCTGGAACATTTCGGACACAATTCCACCTCAGGGCCATTGCATTTTCTATTGCTTTTGCTTTGGATTGTACTTGTCAGTTCAGTTCAGTTGCTCAGTCGTGTCGGACACTTTGCGACCCCATGGACTGCTGATATCTACTTGTCAAGATATCAGCTATTACCCAGGTATAGCTCTGTCTGCTTTCTTCAGTGTGAAAAGTGAAAGTGTTAGTCACTTCTGACTCTTTGGAGCCAATGGACTGTAGCCCACCAGGCTCCTCTCTCCAGGGAATACTCTATGCAAGAACACTGAAGGGCAGCCATTGCTTTCTTCAGGGGATTTTCCTGACCCAGGGATCAAACCTGGGTTTCCTGCATTGCAGGCAGATTCTTTCCTGTCTGAAACACCAAGGAAGCCTTCAGTTGCTTACTAAAATGTCGTGATATCAGTTAATTTTACTCTGATACCTATCTAAGAGTTCACACGTACTCCCCAACTCCCCAATTCTGCTTTATTTACACTTTCTCTTAGCAATTTTCACTGGGTGACAAACTATATTTTATTTATTTATCTTACATATTTCTGTATTCATCAGCTAAAATATAAGCACCATGAGGGCAAGGAACATTTTCTTTTTAGTTCACTACTGCAACCCAGTTCCAAAAGTAATGTCTGGACATAATAGTGTAAAAATTTGCTTAGTATGGCCTGCTTTATTTACCAACATATCGCCAGAATTTAGAATACAGCCTGACACATAGTAGATGCCCAGTAAATAGTTTTGAATACATAAATGAATATCTCAAGATACTTCCTACCTTATACTTGGTAATATTATGATCACTATTTTTTGAATTATTAAAGGTTTTCAAAAATAATTTTAATTTTGTTTAATTAAATGACAATTATTTCCTTAAAAATTGTCTGAATGTTTAAAGAAAAATTATTCTAGGTGGTTTTCCTCTCTATTAATTTTTGTCTCCAAAATTAGAATGATGGTATCTCTTTTTTCTCGTCAGTCATTATCTTCAGAATTTAACTATCAAGAAAATTACTATAAAAACTGGAAGCTGTATTAAAGTAACTTTAGAGACAACAATGCCATTGTATGATATGAAAAGAAAACAAGGCTACTTCAGTTGAAAAAAAAAATTCAGTAGTTCTAGGACCATCATCTAAAATAAAATAAATGAGATTTCTACCAGAAGAATGTCCTGAAATAAATAATACCTCAATTTTTTCAGCAACACTCACTTCAACATTTTTAGACTTTTATTCAGTGTGATGGTATTTCAGACACACATTTATAGGAGCTGATTTAAAGACATAAAATGACAAAAACTAAGACTACATTAATAAAATAAGTAGTCATGTGGTTTTTTCCTTAAAGAAAACTTCTATTTACACATAGAAGGGGGTGTTTCAAGGCTTTCATGTTCCATTTTACTCTAATTCTTATCATAGGCATCATAAAAAGTGAAATAAGCATTGATTGGGTTTGTCACACCATATACGAAGCATGAATGCACAGTTTATCCTGTTGCTGAAATGCCTATTCTAGAAACACATTGCTCTAAACAATTACCAAAACAAATCTATTCAGACTAAAATAAGTTTATATGTAGATGATATATAAATAAGATACACATAATCTTTGATTAATAGATGTTACTGAATGTTCACCTTGAGAATTTAGTGCCCTGACTGATTTTTATTTAACCCCAGTGTCCTATTGATCTCTTTTTCACAAATCTTTTCCATAGGAAAGAAGGAAAAAAACAAAAGCATTCTCTAGTCTAGTCAGAGAGTTATCTCTTTTAGCGCGTCTTTTAGCGCGTTTTATATGCAAAACTGCAAACAGGGATGACCTAGAAAAAGGGAAAATTCATTCTAAAGCCCCAAATGAAGAATGTGCAAAAGAAACCAGATGAGTTTCTCAAGGCACAGACATTGTTTCAATTACAAAGTTTATACCAGGTCATTGTTTAAAAACAGAAAAGAATAATATAGAATTACATATAGAAAAAAATTGAAATTTTCCTTCTTAGCCACCCCCATCTCAGCCACTCAGTGTCTTTCTCCAGAGCTGACTACTGCACACAAATTTTGTACACCCTTTGAGAACTTTTCTGTTTCTATATATGTTTATATATACCATCTTAGAACCCTCCTAGAACTTTTATATATATTTATAAAATCTATATTTTTAATAGATGATCTTATGCTATTTTACATGAAAGTTACTACCAAAGTTTAAGCCAAATAAAGAAAATGTTTTGGCAGACCTTAGAAACCAAGTCAGTCAAATAATTAAGCAACTTATATATTATATCCATGACTTTTCAAAAGAAGGCAGCCTTAAATTATGAGCAATGCTACCTGAAAAGATTAAATTATCAAGAATAACTTTTCTTCCTATTGAATAAAATTTATCAAAATTTACATGCTGAAGAATTATGTAGAATAAATTAATGTCACAAGTTTCATTTTAAGTGCTCATTACTTCAACAACCAGAGAAGATACAGCTTGGCAGTGCACCTTAGAATACATCAGGAGCTCCCATTGCCCTGACAGCTTGGAGACATCATGAGGTAAAAAAGACCTGGTTTTGTCACTTGTCAAGTGAAATATCCACATAGTGTTCTTAGATACATGTACAATTGAATAAACAAAAGAATTTTAAAGTAATTGATACAGATTTTCAAAATTGGATTGGTTTTATAGGTTGATGTCAATTATGCCTCACTATGTGCCTTGGGCTCAGTTATGTCTGACTGTTTGCGACCCTATGGACAATAACCTGCCTGGTTTCTCTGTCCATGAGATTTTCTAGGCAAAAGTACTGGAGTGGGTTGCTTCCAGGGGATCTTACCCACCCAGGGATCAAATCTGCATCTCCTGTGTCTCCTGCATTGCAGGCAGATTCCTTACCCACTGAGCCACTGGGGATGCCTTACAGGTTAATAATTTGACTTAATAAGTAAAAGAATATAGTTGAACATCCACAATTGTTAATTTTATCCAGCAAGTTTAGCCCCATTCCTCTATCTTCCCTAATATGCTGTCTGCCTATGCATGATGTTCTATTTTAGCTTTAAAAAATGGTACACTCTGGTATGGGTGAGTCCTCCCATTTCAAAGTCACATGCACTAATTATGTTCTAACATCAGAAACCATGTACAAATGAATTCTACTTCCTTTGGACAATATCTCAATCAACTTTCTTGGAGACTACTTTTCAGGGTAGCCATGAGAAAGTTTTTCTAGCATAACTAACATTTGGTGCAGCCTTGAATGGTCACTGAACCACATCTACAAGCCAATGTGACTCCCACCAGCCTTCCTAGCATTGGCAAAGGTGGTGCTTGATGTGGTAGCAAGTAGGCGTCCTCCCAGAGCTGACTGGGAACATTTGGTTCTCTTCATCTATTCTTCCTCTATGATGTAAAGTTCAAACTTTTGGCATTCCAAATATCCAGGTTCATTTATTTCAAAGCTATAGGTTCTGTTGTCCTTGTCACAAGTTTATTCTGAGACTCACAGTGAGCAATTACTCAGCAGTTTTGCAATGTCAACCATGCCCTGAGGGCAGGGTATATAGAAAAGTCTTGGCCGTTTCCTGAATGGTCATAGGAAGTTCAGGAGAAAAACAGAAGCTTGGGAAAGTGAAGACTGAAACTAAAAAATGTAAGTTGGCTAAGGCTGACTTCATAAAATTTGCTAATCCATAATGTGGGTGGCATAGATAACAGCCTTATTTTAAGGATGGTGATGATGGGATTTTGGCTCACTCTGATATGTATCAGATAAAAACAAAAGAAGAAAAAAAAACATTGTACAGACTTCTTAGGACAAGAATTTAATTTTAAAAGAAAGATTTAATAATACTACAGGCAATAGAAATTCTCCTCCAGTCTTTCCTCCCATTAGTATTCCACAAACCTTCCAGTGCTCTTATTCGTCTGTTCTTCCATTAAATTTTGAGCTCCTGGTGAGTAGCAATCCTCTTTTAGAGCCTGAATAATTGTCACAGATGCTTAGACAGTATTCAGAAGACAGAGGTGGCTATAAAGTTACTGCCTCGTTAATTGATTAACCCAGGTCATAGAACAACTGTAACGACAAACACTAAGCTCTGAAAGAGCTCCTGTATTTGCTTATTTATTGCACAAACTTCCTTTGGAGTTTTTGGTAATTCAAATTTAAACCAGGATCCTAAAGAAAAGAGCCAAAAAAAAAAAAAAAAAGAACAGCTCTGAAATCTTAGAAGACTATATAGTGTTAAATAAAAACTTTCTTGTTTTCCATAAGACAGATAATCACACTAAGTAATAAAAGCACAGCATTAATAAAAAAACAAGATCTCACTCTTTCACTGGATCTTTCCCTTGGTGTTTAAATCTTTCCTACTTTTAAATAAAAAAGCAAAAGAAATTTTTAAAATCTCATTGACCTCCTTTCTCCTCAAGCTAGTCCTCTCTCCATCCTGTTTTTCACAAACTTTCCAAAATGCTGTCTGTATTACAATATTTCTATTTCCTCAGCACCCTCATTATCTCACCCAAACAGTTCTTTGTAAGAGCTTCTGAACGCAGCTGACATCTTCAGAGCTCATATTATTTGGATTCTTAGTATTTAAACTGTGAATAATTCCCCTCCTTTTCAAAATTCTCTTTTCTTGGCCTCCTTGCCACTTTTTTCTTCCCGAGTCTCTGGTTACTAAAAGTCTTCCTTGCAATATTATCCTGCAGAAACTAAAGTACCAAAAATCTGATAGCTGAGACTGTTTCATACACACCCATGGCTTCAATTACCTTCTATAGGTCAATGAGTTTGTCTCCATGTGAACCTACATTTTTAGCTTCGGATCAGTACACGCAAATTTTTACCTCATATCTCTATGTGGTTGACTAGGCTTTTCTTAAATATTTCTCAAATTTGCTCACCTTTGGCCTCCACAGCTAATAATTGTTTACTTTAGGCAATGGCACCCCACTCCAGTACTCTTGCCTGGAAAATCCCATGGATGGAGGAGCCTGGTCGGCTGCAGTCCATGGGGTCGCTAAGAGTTGGACATGACTGAGCGACTTCACTTTCACTTTTCACTTTCCTGCATTGGAGAAGGAAATGGCAACCCACTCCAGTGTTCTTGCCTGGAGAACCCCAGGGATGGGGGAGCCTGGTCGGCTGCCGTCTATGGGATCACACAGAGTCGGACACGACTGAAGTGACTTAGCAGCAGCAGACCTTTCTCTCTCCAAGGCTACAACATTGCCTCCCTAACTAGTATCCATATTTACTGTCACTCTCTCCAAGTCCAGGCTCCAAATTGCAGACTGAACAATCTTTCCAGAGAAACAAATGTGATAACATCAGTCATCCCACCTTCTTCTCCATCCTATGTGTTAGTCACTCCGTGTGTCTGACTCTTTGTGACCCCATGGACTGTAGCCTGCCAGGCTCCTCTGTCCATGGGACTCTCCAGACAAGAATACTGGAGTGGGTTGCCATTCCTGTCTCCACGGCATCTTCCTGACACAGGGATCAAACCTGGGACTCCTTGATTGCAGGTAGTTTCTTTACCATCTGAGCCACCAGGGAAGCCCCACCCTATAACATGCTTTAAAAACCCTCCCTGAGGTCTCAGTGCTCTTAACCAGAAGAACAAACATTTACAGGTCCTGGTTACCTCTCCAGGCTCAACTCAATACATTCCCTTTCTGAATAGCTACACTCCTTCCAATCGCATTCTTTCAGCACTTTGATGTTTCCCCACTCTGCCCACCATCAGGCATTTAGGCAGACTGCAACTTCTGTCAGCAATCTTCTCTTTTCTTGTTACCCCCTTGGCAGACTCTGATGTCTTTGTGTGCTACTGCTCTATAGAAATACTTCTTGACTTCTGCTGTGTAACAGATTATGATAAACACACAGGTATAAATAACCCAAACTGGGCTTCCCTCATAGCTTAGTTGGTAAAGAATCTGCCTGCAAAGCAGGACACCTGGGTTTGATCCCTGGGTCCAGAAGATCCTCTGGAGAAGGAAATGGCAACCCACTCCAGTGTTCTTGCCTGGAGAATCCCATGGGCAGAGGAGCCTGTTGGGCTACAGTCTGTGGGGGGTCACAAGAGTTTGACACAACAGTGTCTAGACCACCAAATCATTGTATCACAGTTCCCAAGGGTCAGGAGTCTGGGTTCAGGTTAGCTAAGTCTTTCGCCTAAGGTTTTCTAGACTAAAGTCAAAGTATTGGTATGTATAGCCTCTTTTAAGCCTCAAGATCCTATTTCAAGATAATTTATGTTATTCAGTTCAGTCTCTCAGTTGTGTCCAATTCTTTGTGACCCCATGGGCTATCGCACACCAGTCTTCCCTGTCCATCACCAACTCCTGGAGTTTACTCAAACTCATGTCCATTGAGTCAGTGAGGCCATCCAACCATATCATCCTCTGTCAGCCCCTTCTCCTCCTGCCTTCAATCTTTCCTAGCATCAGGGACTTTTACAACGAGTCAGTTCTTCACATTAGGTGGCCAAAGTATTGAAGTTTCAGCTTCAACATCAGTCCTTCCAATGAATATTCGGGACTGATTTCCTTTGGGGTAGACTAGTTGGATCTCCTTGCTGTTCAAGGGACTCTCAAGAGTCTCCTCCAACACCACAGTTCAAAAGCATCAGTTCTTTGGCACTCAGCTTTCTTTATAGTCCAACTCTCACAGTCATACGTGACTAGTGGAAAAACCATAGCCTTGACTAGACGGACCTTTGTTGGCAAAGTAATGTCTCTGCTTTTCAATATGCTGTCTAGGTTGGTCATAGCTTTTCTTCCAAAGAGTAACAACCATCTTTTTATTTCATGGCTGCAGTCACCATCTGCAGTGATTTTGGAGCCCCAAAATATAAAGTCTGTCACTGTTTCCACTGTTTCCCCATCTATTTGCCATGAAGTGATGGGACCAGATGCCATGATCTTAGTTTTCTGAATGTTGAGTTTTAAGCCAACTTTGTCATTCTGCCATAAAGGTGGTGTCATCTGTATATCTGAGGTTATTGATATTTCTCCCGGCAATCTTGATTCCAGCTTGTGCTTCATCCAGCCCAGCGTTTCTCATGATGTACTTTGCATATAAGTTAAATAAGCAGGGTGACAATACTAATGTCATTATGTAACACAATAGGCCTTTCCTGGTATTCAGTTCAGTTGCTCAGGAGTGTCTGACTCACATGACCCCATGAACTGCAGCATTCCAGACTTCCCTATCCATCACCAGCTCCTGGAGCTTGCTCAAACTCATGTCCATTGAGTCGGTCATGCCATCCAACCATCTCATCCTCTGTTGTCCCCTTCTCCTTCTGCCTTCAGTCATTACTAGCATCAGGGTGTTTTTCAATGAGTGACACCTTCACATCAGGTGGCTAAAGTATTGGAGCTTCAGCTTCAGCATCAGTCCTTCCAATGAATATTCAGGACTGATTTTCTTTAGGATTGACTGGTTTGTTCTCCTTGCACTCAAAGGGACTCTCAAGAATCTTCTCCAACACCACAGTTCAAAAGCATCAGTTCTTCAATGCTCAGCTTTCTTTATAGTCCAGCTCTCACATCCATACATGACTACTGGAAAAACCATAGCTTTGACTAGGTGGACCTTTGTTGGCAAAGTAATGTCTCTACGTTTCAATATGTTGTCTAGGTTGGTCATAGCTTTTCTGCCAAGAAGCAAGTGTCTTTTAATTTCATGGCTGCAGTCACTGTCTGCAATGATTTTGGAGCCCCCAAATTAAAGTCTGTCACTGTTTCCATTGTTTCCCCATTTATTTGCTATAAAGTGATGGGACTGGATGCCATGATCGTGTTATTGGCAGAACAAATTTCTTTGTCGTTATAAGGCTGACATATTCATTTTCTTTTTGGCTATCCTCAATAAGTGAATGGATAAACACATCATGGCTTATCTACAGTATACAGCTGAATACAAATCAGCAATAAAAGCAGTAAGCCATTATTAATAGTACAGACAATACTACGAGTAAAACTCTTCTGAGAGAAAAAAGCCAGACAAAGCTTATATATTATATGATTTTACCTCTGTAAACATCTAGAAAATGTAAGTCTATCATGGCAGAAAGCAGATTGGTGGTTGTTTAGGGACAGATTGGTGGTAGAAATGGGAAGGAGAACTACAGATGGACAAGAGGAAACATTTTGGAGTAATGATGAGTTCATGATGAAATTGTAAGCTTTAAACATGCTGTTTATTATATGCTGATTATTCCTGAATAATGCTATAAAGGGACTTCCCTGCTGGTCCAGTGGTTAAGACTCTGTGCTCCCAATGCATGGGAACAAGTTTGGATCTCTGATTGGGAAACTAGATCCCACATGCCACAACTAAAGAGTTCTCATGCCACAACTTAAAAAAAAAAAGAAAGAAAAAAAGAATCTTACATGTCATAATGAAAATCAAAGATTCCGTGTTTTGCAACTAAGACCCAGTGCAGCCAAATAAACAATAAAAACAAAAATAAGGCTATCAAAAAGAATCACCATCATCGTCATTACCACCATCATTGAATGTGCCTTAAATCAAATCACTTTGCTTCCTCTCATTTCTTAGTCAAGAACTTAAGTCTTCTTTGAGTATCTTTTGAGACATGGTCTTGGGGTACTCAAGTCTACCAGATGACCAACCTTTCTATGAAATCCCAATTGGAGCCTCAGGATAATTTGAAGAATGGATAAACATGTTTTGAATATGTCTGGCCAAACTTTCATCCTTACCAAAGAGGCTTTTAATTGATTTGTAAGTCAAATGGCACCTTGAATAAAAATGCAGTATGCTACAAATCTTTGCTAAAGGTAGTAATGAAATCAAACTCAATTTCTAAAATTTATTTCATAGTTGTCAATAAATCAATTCAAACTAAACTAAGGGCTAAGTATAGGACCAAGAAATTAATTTTAATTGATAACAAAGTTATATGTTTTCTGAAACCACTCAGAAAAGCACAAATAGAAATGTTAAAATGTTACCACAATACTGAAGTTGAACTTAAGTTTATTTGACTCAAGCAGTTCAAGTTCCTGCCCCTGACCTTGCTCCCCTTATTACAGGTTAAACAAAGCCCACAGGTTTTGAACATCTCAGTGGAGCTATCACTGGATGATATCTTGGTAGAAAAAATATAACTCTCCAAGATGCATGGAATAATTCTCTGATAACTACAACTGATTAAATTTTATTTAGAGACATATTGGGCTTCCTATAGCCACAACTAGTAGAGTGCAATTTCAACTCCCAAATCTGAAGAAAAATACCTGTATTGAAGGAAACTCTAGTTACTGTCAGCTACATAAAGTAATACTTGAATACCGCAGCATGTACATAATTAGCTAATAAACTTCAACTCAATAATTATCTGAAATTAGAAAAGCATTAAAGAAAGCAAAGTGCTGCATACCAACCTTACGTTTTCCCTTAAAATCATTGCTCTCCAGTGGTGACAGTCACAACATGTTTGGGAAAATGTTATTGGACCTTGTGGAGTTAACGATGTAGTGTGGTTTTCAGCTAGGAGGAGAGCTTTAAAGCAGAGTCATAAGAATATTGTGGTAATTGTACTCAACACCAGGGAAAAGAAGCAAAACAGCAAGATGTTGAAAATAATACATTTTAATGGAAAGAAACATAAAACAAACTTCACAATGGTGCCCTTTTAATATGCTCATGATAGCTGTTAATTTTGAAAAGGTAAGTGAACTGTTTATAGCATATTCAGAAGTCGAAGGTAAATGTTAGAAGGGCTATTTGGGGATAATAGAAAGTATGGTACTAAATCTTAAAGGAGTAACTCCTTAAAATCTTGCCATTTTCCAAATTTAGCCTGTGACCTAGAAAACTTTAACTGCTCAAAGACTATTAGCAATCTTAAGCAGATCGAAAAATCAGCTACACATTTGGACTTTATAATCAGGATAATGGATTCTGCACAAGTTAACAACATTAAAAGGTGGAATTATTAAAATATGAAATGAATGGAATCATAAAAGTCATAGAAGTTTAGAACTGAGATCTTTACAGGGAATACGATTCAATATGATACAACTTCTTTTTCATACAAATAGAGAAAACATGGCTCAAGAGATTACATGCTATGCTCAAAAGCACATAGCCAAAACTCTCTATAATCATGGCTTTCCATAATGATTAATAAATATTTGCTGAATGAATGTATACATAAGTGTTTTAGCCTTCTATTAGACATTTGATTATGTATAGCCAGATTGTTGGCAAATAATGCCAGTCTGCGTATTAAGATCTTTGCAATTCATAGTACTATTTAATTATTAACTTCATAAGTTGGTATTTGTAACCATTAAGGCCAAGATTGGGGTCTCTGAGTCTGAGAGAAGTGACATACTAGCTCTAAGATCACCAAGGGTTATGCACCTTGAGGATAAGATGTCTTTGGAGTCAGACTACACTGTAGTCTCCTCCTGAAGTGTGCTGGACCATGCCCAAGTCCTCAGCATCCCTCTGCCTTTCGCGTCCTGTCCTGTGGCCTCTATTCTTGATCTTCATCTTGCTTTGCACCAGTGAAATGTGAGGAGCCAAGAGCAGAATTCATAAAACAGGGACTACAAGGAGAGCAAGTCAGCCAGACAGTGAAAATATAAGGAGAAAAAAGTGGAAAAACTTCGGGGCACATCGGACTGATAACTGTTTATGAGTAAATTTCCAAGTCTGGTTTTTCTAAAAAGGGGTAGAGACAGAAAAATGTTGTTGCTATCTCTAAAAGTTGTTAACACATTGTTCATGTGGCCTAGAACACATGATATGTTAGTTTGCTAGGATACTGTAGCAAAGTACCATTAACTGGGTGACTTGAACAACAGAAATTTATTGTCTCACAGTTTGAGAGGCTGGAAGTCTAAACTCAGGGTGTTAGTTTCTTCTGAGGTTTGTGAGGGTAAGCTTTAGCTGGCCATCTTCTCCTTTTGTCTTTTCACATCATTTTTTTTCTACATGTATCTGTCTCTGTGACCAAATTTCCTCTTCTTATTTAAGAATACCACTCATTTGCCTTAGAGGCCATGCTAATGACCCTGTTTCAATTTGATTACATCTGTAAAGACCCTACCTCAAAATAAGGTCAAATCTGAGGTTACTGGGGGTTTGGATACCAGCATATCATTTTGGGGCATGTGATTCAACCCATAGTACATGGATTATGTAGAAAGTTATACTTAACTTTTACTTTTTTCACTGGAAAGATACAATGAATAGTCAGATGGCTATAAGAGAACATCTTTACTTGTGGAACTAGGTATTACATTAAGTTAACGGTTTAAAGACAGAGGTTGTGCCTTCTGAAAACTTGCTTATTTATAACTTGCCATTGACTTTGTGTCTGCCATATACATTGGCAAGAAAGTATTTTTAATTTTCTGCTTGTTTCACAAGATCTTGGATTTACATAAAGGCCAAGAAGGTTAATGTTTTCACTTTTGTGTAATTTACACTTTTTTTGTAATGGTGAGAATCTTCCTTAGCAAAAAGGAAAATGATTTCCAAGATTTTAAAGAATGACTAGAAATTGGAGAAGGTTAAAAAATATGGCATGTTTATTTGCTAAAATATTTATGAAGAATGATAAACAAAGTATTGCAATGACTAAGGGATGCCTTTGGAATCTGATGGATCCTGGTTAAAAAATCTGTCCTTTGCTAATCATATGACCTTGAACAATTATTCTACTTTATTAGGCCTCAGTTGGCCGCTCAATAAATTTGTGTTGTTATATATTATTATAATAATACTAAACTTATGTGCATACTGTGAGAATTAAATTAGAGAATGTATATAGCACGCTCATAATAAAAAACCTAACTCATAATAAGCTCTCTATATATGATAGATCTTATTAAATAGAGGATAAGATTTGGAAAATTAAATTACTATGCAAATATGAGCCCAATATTATGATATTAATAAAGAACAATAAGATTTAAAAATTGTGATGACACACAGTCTGGAGCTTTCTTTTCACTTTTCTTTCTAGGTTTCAATAAGTTGCTTAAGCAACACATATATCCTTTTTATATATAGTATCAATTAGAAACCAGTCACGTCTATTCAGTTTTGAAAGAAAATTTCTTAACTTGCATTCTCCTATTTTTATTGATAATTTTCTCAGTATAGTAATTATAAAATCATATATTGCTAGAAATTAATCTCAGAGATAATTTTGTCCAACCTTTTTAACTTGCTGATGAGAACACTGATACTCAAAACGGTTAAATGATTTTCTTAATGTTACCTATTCAGTTCCTAATCAACCAAGTCTTTTTGATTCCCAGTTCAACAGTCACTGAGGGTTGTAACTCTTCAAATTAATACTAATATGCATTATACTGAACCATTGAGTGTTGAACTTCTGAATGTTTTCCACCCAAAATGCAGGAGATATGGGTTTGATTCCTGGGTCGGGAAGGTCCCCTGGAGGAGAGCATGGCAACTCACTCCAGTATTCTTGCCTGGAGAATCCCATGGACAGAGGAACCTGGCAGGCTACAGTCCATGGGGTCACAAAGAATCAGACATGGCTGAAGTGACTAAGCACGCTTGCACACACAAACGCACACATGCACACACCAAGACAGAATATTTCCTGAAACTGCCAATTGAAAGTTAAATACAGCACTATCACCTGATATCATTTAATGGATGCCCATATAGCAAGAGTTTATAAATCCCTATCGTTTGGGTACATAAACAGTTATTAAAAATCTTACCTAATTGAAATCTAAAATTAAACCATACCAACTTTGATTTATTGAAAAGCAAAGACACCTCTAAACTGACAGTATAACAAAATGAAAATGGGTTGATGGTGCAGCTTTTGGTTAAATTTACCTAATCAAGCAACATGACAAACCCACTAAAAGATAAGAGACAAGACTGGTTTTTAGGATGATTAGCTGTGTCCACATTAACTCCTGTTAGAGACAGAAAACCCACAGTGCTTTGCATCATTTGTTTGTTTCTTCACTGATCAAGAGATTAATGGAACTGATGTAATTTCTACTGAGAAGATTTCTAATCACTCTCACAACTCTGCTTTCCCAAGAGTTTTGAGAATAATAATTAGGAAAACTAGATGAAATTTTAAGTAGTAGTGCTAATTTGGGGAAGAATTTGTCTGTCTTCTTTAGGGAAAAGGGAGCAGGGGAAAATAGTCTGGTTCTTGTCAAAGACATGCTCCCAAGAATGGGTAAATTGTTGGCATTCCAGATACCTTTCCCAAGGCTAGCGGAATTGCAGAGGGCAGATATTAACAGAGGGAGAAGTCAGTGGAAACACTAATAGTGGAGCAAGAGAGAGTCAGAGACAGAATTTTGATGGAGAGACCATCTAAGTACGTGCCAAAGACCCACTGGGATCATGTCACAGCATTAGCTATGGGCCTACAATTGTGGACGGGGTACACAGCCATGAAATTAAGACACTTGCTCCTTGGAAGGAAAGCTATGACAAAACTAGACAGTGTATTAAAAACCAGAGATATCACTTTGCCAACAACAGTCTGTATAGTCAGAGACACGGTTTTTCCAGGAGTCATATGAACATTGCACCATAAAGCAGGTTGAGTGCCAAAAAATTGATGCTTTTCAATTGTGGTTCTGGAGAAGACTCTTGCAAGTCCCTCAGACAGAAAGAAGATCAAACCAGTCAATCCTACAGGAAATCAAACTAAAATTTTCATTGGAAGGACTGATGCTGAAGCTGAAGCTTCAATATTTTGGCCATCTGATGTGAAGAACTGACTCATTGGAAAAGACCCTGATGCTGGGGAAGATTGCTGGCAGGAATAGAAGAGGGCAACAGAGGATGAGATGGTTGGATGGCATTACTGACACAATGGACATGAGTTTGAGTAAACTCAGGGAGAGAGTGAAGAACAGAGAAAACTGGCGTGCTACAGTTCATGGAGTTGCAAAGAGTTGAACATGATTTAGCAACTGAACAACAACAACATAATCATCATTATTAAATTTTCCTTTTTCCCTATTATTTTTGGAACTTCTATTATTTGAGTGTTGAATATCTCATATTGATCCAGCTTGTATGGATCAAATTTTCGTTTATTTGAACTCTTTATTGACAATCTGGTTTAAGTTTTAGTTTCCTTCTAGAGAAGGAAATGGCAACCCACTCCAGTATTCTAGCCCAGAAAATTCCATAAACAGAGAAGCCTGGTAGTCTATAGTCCATGGAGTTGCAAATAGTTGGGCATGACTTAGCTATCGAACACCAACAATTTACAACCTGATTTTAGTTTTACTTTTTGAAATATATCTTAAATATTATATTCTAAAATTATATTCAGTTTGTTTACATGAAGAATCACATGTTCATTTTTCAAAAGTTCTTTTTGTTTTTGCTAATTTTTAATAGCCCTCTATCATCCAATAGATATAATACTTTCTTTTGTCTCCCAGGAAACTGATCAGAGTTCTGATGTTTCCTTATATTCTCAGCATTATCTGCTTTCTTCAAATTTGTTTTCCTCTTTGTGCTTGTTTTCATCTCTGTCTTTCAAGGAGGGACTCTCTTTAAAATTAATAATGCAGAATCTCTTGTGCTTTGGCAAAACTTTGCAACTGATAGAGTTCAGCACAGGGGGACTAGGTAGAGACCAGACCATTTCATCAGAGAATTTTTCCAAATACTAGTAGCATTCGATTTATTTTTCCTTGGAAACTATTTGTTTTCTCAAAGAAAAATCTTCCAGTCTTCTGGCTGGACTATATGCCTGGTTCACAGGATTCTTGAGATGGAGGAGTACAAGGTTGCTGAAGAGTTTCATTTCAGTTTGAAGGATTTTCAATTAATTCTCCTCTTTCCAGGATAGTGTGACTTCCTTCCCTTCAATGTCCCAGGTGTCCTCTGGTCCTGAATCCCAAGTACCCTTCTGGGATGGGGGACGAATCACCTGGCTCCATCGGACCCTCATAGAGCTCCAGGCAAACTGCCCTACAAGGTCTCCATGTTAAACAATCTGCCTGGCTCTACCTGTAGCCAAGTGTAGCCACACATCTTGAGCCTTCTCCTCAGTCTGTGATGCGGTGATGGGGACTGGCTGGCTTCTCTCTTTTATCTCCTTGCACAGTATGTTTTCCTTGATACAGTTTTATGTAATAGGATGTGGGCTTTTAGCAAGACAGGAGCCAAAGTTCAAGATTTGAAATGACAAAATGAAGAGAAAGAGAGCATTGCTTGGAGGAAAATATAACTAGAGCTGTGCAGCTGAAATGAACAGGAGATATATGTGTGCATTGGGAGTGGAGGGGGCAGGTACAGTGGGAAAACAAACATGATGAAAAGCAAGAGTTCCTTTGAAGAATAAGGATTCAATGGGAGCCAGTTAATGGGGGCCTTGAAAACTGAGCTACAGTATTTGAAATCAGTATAAAGGCAGGAGGGAGCCATTAACCACTGATTTGGAGTGAACATTTTATTTGACTGGATAGGGAGGCAGGATGAAAGGGCCTCTCCCATAAACCATTTGAGGGGTTGTGAGAGCCATAGTACAACTGGGAAATCCTCAAGGAACTGGATACGAAAGGTTCAGTTCAGTTGCTCAGTCATGTCCAACTCTTTGCAACCCCATGGACTGCAGCACACCAGGCTTCCCTGGCCATCACCAACTCCTGCAGCTTGGTCAAACTCACGTCCGTCGAGTTGAAGATGCCATCCAACCATCTCATCCTCTGTCGTCCCCTTCTCCTCCTGCCTTCAATCTTTCCCAGCATTAGGGTCTTTTTCAATGAGTCAGTTCTTCGCATCAGGTAGTCAGAGTATTGGAGTTTCAGCTTTAGCATCAGTCCTTCCAATGAATATTCAGGATTGATTTCCTTTAGAATTAACTGGTTTGATCTCCTTGCAGTCCAAGGAACTCTCGAGTCTTCTCCAACACCACAGATCAAAAGCATCAGTTCTTCAGCTCTCAGCTTTCTTTACAGCCCAACTCTCACATCCATACATGACTACTGGAAAAACCATAGCTTTGACTATATGGACCTTTGTCAGAAAATAATGTCTCTACTTTTTAACACGCTGTCTAGGTCATAGTTTTTCTTCCAAGGAGCGAGTGTCTTTTAATTTCTTGGGTGCAGTCACCATCTGCAGTGATTTTGAAGCCCAAGAAAATAAAGTCTGTCACTGTTTCCATTGAATGCTATCGAGGGATGCTTTCAGGAAACCCCAGATTCTAATTGTACTGTAGGCTAGGCATCACCCTGTTATAGTAAGGTCCTTTTAAAATACAGGGTAATATTGAAGGCACTCTGTCTTTCAGATCTAGTCCCTTAAATCTATTTCTCACTTCCACTATATAATCATAAGGAATTTGATTTAGGTCATACCTGAATCATCTAGTGGTTTTTCCTATTTTCTTCAATTTAAGTCTGAATTTGGCAATAAGGAGTTCATGATCTGAGCCATAGTCAGCTCCCAGTCTTGTTTTTGCTGACTGTATAGAGCTTCTCCATTTTTGGCTGCAAAGAATATAATCAAGCTGATTTCAGTGTTGACCACCTGGTAATGTCCATGTGTAGAGTCTTCACTTGTGTTGTTGGAAGAGGGTGTTTGCTATGACCAGTGCATTCTCTTGGCAAAACTTTTTTAGCTTTTGCCCTGTTTCATTCTGTACTCCAAGGCCAAATTTGCCTGTTACTCAAGGTGTTTCTTCCAGATGTTCAAGTTGGTTTTAGGAAAGGCAGATGAACCAGAGGTCAAATTGCCAACATCCACTGGATCATCGAAAAAGCAAGAGAGTTCCAGAAAAACACCTATTTCTGCTTTATTGACTATGCCAAAGCCTTTGACTATGTGGATCACAATAAACTGTGGAAAATTCTGAAAGAGATGGAATATCAGACCACCTGACCTGCCTCTTGAGAAACCTATATCCAGGTCAGGAAGCAACAGTCAGAACTGGACATGGAACAACAGACTGGTTCCAAATAGGAAAAGGAGTACGTCAAGGCTGTATATTGTCACCGGGCTTATTTAACTGATATTCAGAGTACATCATGAGAAATGTTGGGCTGGAAGAAGCACAAGCTGAAATCAAGATTGCCGGGAGAAATATCAATAACTTCAGATACGCAGATGACACCACCCTTACGGCAGAAAGTGAAGAGGAACTAAAAAGCCTCTTGATGAAAGTGAAAGAAGAGAGTGAAAAAGTTGGCTTAAAGCTCAACATTCAGAAAACGAAGATCATGGCATCTGGTCCCATCACTGCATGAGAAATAGATGGGGAAACAGTGGAAATAGTGTCAGACTTTATTTTTCTGGGCTCCAAAATCACTGCAGATGGTGATTGCAGCCATGAAATTAAAAGACACTTACTCCTTGGAAAGAAAGTTATGACCAACCTAGATAGCATATTTAAAAGCAGAGACATTACTTTGCCAACAAAGGTCTGTCTAGTAAAGGCTATGGTTTTTCCAGTGGTCATGTGTGGATGTGAGAGTTGGGCTGTGAAGAAAGCTGGGTGCCGAAGAATTGATGCTTTTGAACTGAGGTGCTGGAGAAGACCCTTAGAGTCTCTTGGACTGCAAGGAGATCCAACCAGTCCATCCTAAAGAAGATCAGTCTTGGATGTTCATTGAAAAAAGTGATGCTGAAGCTGAAACTCCAATACTTTGACCACCTCATGTGAAGAGTTGACTCACTGGAAAATACCCTGATGCTGGGGGGGATTGAGGACAGGAGGAGAAGGGGATGACAGAGGATGAGATGGCTGGATGGCATCACTGACTCTATGGACATGAGTTTGGGTAAACTCTGGGTGTTGGTGATGGACAGGGAGGCCTGGCATGCTGGAACTCATGGGGTCAAAAAGAGTAGGACATGACTGAGTGACTGAACTGAACTGAACTGAACTGAATATTGAAGGATCCAAGATTTGTCTTTATGATCCTGGAATATCTGCATGAAAATTAGTGTTATTCAAATACATAAGTGAACAAGCATCTAGAGGAGATCTGAAAGATGAACAAAAAATTACACACTTGGCTAATAGCATATTATAAATACTTAAGTGAAAAAAACAGTAGAAGAGACAGTATTTCATAACTCTAGAAGAGAAACTTTTATAACCTAGAGGTCCTCTTTCCATGCACAAAAAGAGTTCCTAAGTGCATCCCCTGTGCCAGGCATAGACGTAATGCTAAAATACTTTTATTATAAAAGTAGGTTTGGATGGCAAGTTCAGTTCAGTTCAATTGCTCAGTCATGTCCAACTCTTTGTGACCCTATGGACTGCAGCATGCCAGGCTTCCCTGTCCATCACCAGCTCCTGGAGCTTGCTCAAACTCATGTCCATTGAGTCAGTGATCCAGTCCAACCATCTCATCCTCTGTCGTCCCCTTCTCCTCTTGCCTTCAACTTTCCCAGCATCAGATCTTTTTCCTGACTTCAGATGGCAAAGTCAATTCTTAAAATGCAACCAGGTATAAGAGGATTGATGGCTAGTAGAGTTTTAGACATGTAGTTATTATTCAGTAATGCCTATTTGATTATGAATAAAATAAAATTAATAACTATAGACCTACACTTATCCGACAACAACAAAACAGATTTGAGTTTAGGTATGTTTAAGTATGAAAACAAAGTAAGCAATTATAGAGAAGATTTTGTCTTGGGTTTTGTGCCTTTGGAGACATTCAGCCCAAAGTCCTCATTCAGGTATAAATGTGTGCTTCTTAAAATACATCTTTGCTCTGGCCAAACAGAAGCTTTTCTTCTGAAATTATGATGGCCATTTAGACAGACGCAGTGTAATCACTAAGTTAGCATTCAGTGGGAACATTCTGACCAACAACCCCAGCCCCAAGGCAAATAACCAACAGTTATTTATGGACCTAAGTACAGGTGCTCAATTTTTTTCTCATCTAAAGGCAGGCGCCTCAGCAATTCAGTGTCTCTTGCCACACAGCAGGACCTTGATTAGTTTGATACTGAAAAAGAAAATGCCACCTACGGAATAATCAGTTCTGTTTCTTTATTGGTGGCAAGAGGGTATCTACTCCTTGCCCGGCTTCATATGGAGAAGAAAGCCATCTCACGGTCTGTTCCTCCTGCCAGACCCATCAAGCTCTTTTCCCCAGCCCCAGAAAAGAAACCAGTGAACTGCAGCATCTGCTGCCTCCAGGAGAGTCTTCACTGACCTCAGCTGCAGAGGAACTCAGAGTTTTATGGATGGGAGGAGCCTGAAACTCAGTTACCGTGAAGGCCAGTTCTGAGCAGACGTGTTGCGTAGAGGAGTCAGGTACCAAGATTACTCCAACCCCCTCTATCACCAAGTCCTCCCTTGTTAAATTAAAGATGTATCCAATTCACTTCTTATATTACCCTCAAAACCTTTCTTCCTGGGATTTATCTTTTTAAAAAATCAGTATAATCATTTCACTTTTAAAAGTTTGACATGGATGTCACTTTTTAGATTAAACTTCACAATGATTATTATGGGCTAAATGGCCCACACAATCCAGCCACTAACTCCCTGGGCAGCCTCATACCCCAAAACTCTCCAAGTTGGTCAGTCTGCTTTGGTCAGATAGCTTCTATCATTATTCCAGGCCCTGTGCTCCTTCCCACCCAGTTTCAACCTGGCTAATCCTGACTCTTGGACAGCAAGATCAAACCAGTCAACCTGAAGGAAATCAACCCTGAGTATTCACTGGAAGGACTGATGCTGGAGCTGAAGCTCCAATACTTTGGACACCTGATACGAAGAGCCAACTAGCTGGAAAAGACCCTGATGTTGGGAAATATGGAGGGAAGGAGGAGAAGAGGGGCACAGAGAAAGAGATGGTTGGATGGCATCACTGACTCAATGGACATGAGTTTGAACAAACTCTGGAAAACAATGGAGGACAGGGAAGCCTGGTGTGCTGCAGTCCATGGGTCACAAAGAGTTGGACTGAGAGACTCTCTCGTGACTGAGAGACTGAACGACAGCAATCCTGACTCACCTTTACGTGTCAGTCTATGCCAATTCCCGGAAGGAAATTTTCACTGCCAAGGTTGATTCAATTCTGCTAATATGCCCTCTGATACACTCTGTATTTTTCCTCCACGGCACTTAACAAAATTGTGATACAGTAATTTGATATATAATTCTTTGTTTACTGTTTCTCTCTCCTTCCTAATGTGAGCCCCATAAGAGCAGGAACAATAGCTTCTCTGTACACTGTACCCCCTAAATTCAGCATGGTGCTTCATACGTAACCAAAGCTCACTAAGGATTTGGTGAATGTAGGATGGCACCAAATCCTTACCTTGCCTAGCAGGTCCCCCCAGATAGAAATACTGTTAATACCCACACATCATCTCCAATGTGCGAACTGAGCTCCCTAAACCTAATTTCTAGTGGCTGTTATTTTCTTTCACTACAGGAGAATGGGAAATTTAGACTGGCATTTGTGTTCTTCTTCCAACTTGCAGAATATATGTGAGAAATTAAAGTAATATTATTTTGTAATCATTTCATTGAGATGCTTTTAATCATTTCAACTGATGCGTTTTGTGGTGCTTAATTGTTCTTTTGGCCAAAAATATTTGGATGTGAGAACATCCACAGTGTTACTAGATTTTTCTGTCCAATGTATAATTAGGAAGTTTGTCAGGTCAACTCAACTTGTTTTCAACCAGAATTCTAACTATATTCTGATTGTTTATAACCACCTAACAAATCACCCAAAACTTAGTGGCTTAAAACAAATATTCATTTTGGTAAGGAAAAAAAAAAATGTCTGTAGACCACTCATCTCTGATACTTGCAGCATTGGCGGGAGAATGACTAGGGCTGGAGAATCTCTGTGATGGCTCATTCCATGGAGCCAGTTATGCTGGTGGTCAGTGGAGAACTCCTCTAGGGCTCCAAGCCAGAGATCTTCATTCCTCTCCTGTGGGTCTCTCATGGGGCTGCTTGGACTTCTTCACATAAGGTGGCTCAATCTCAGATGTGAATGCAGGAAGCAGTGGAAGCTGCCAGTTTCCTACAGCATCAGCATGGAAAGTGGCACCGTGTTACTTCTGCTGAATTCTACTGGTCAGTGCTTAAGACTGAATGTATCTCTGAAAATTCATCATACTGATCCACAGTGCTATGGTATTTGAAAGTGGGGCTTAATGGGTAGATTAGGTCATAAGGGCACCTTGTAAGTGAAATGAATTCCTTGGTAAAAGAGACTTCCTTCCCTTCCCACCATGTGGGAACACAGAGAAAAGATGGCAGTCTATGAATATGACATGGCCTTTGCCAAACACGCAATCTGCTGTCACCTTGGCCTTGGACTCCATAGCCTCCAGAACTGTGGGAAATAAATCTCTGCTGTTTAAGATCCCAGCCTATAAAGCATTTGCTATAACAACCCAAATGAACTAAGACATCAAGGTGGTTAGAGCATCACCTAGATACAAGGGGAGGGATGTGTTGAATAATTCGATACATTCTTGGCCTTGTCCTCGAAAGGAGATAGTTGAGTCATCTATATTTGTGTTGGTCTCCTAGGCATTTATGGAAGAATCAGAAGCCCAGCCATTACTCACTGCTATTATTGCTTTTGCCTTATTCCCCACTCTTTCTGCTTAGGGTTTTGAAGAATCTTGTGAAGTACCTGGAAAAAGAGTAATTTCAAAAAGTTGGAAATAGATTGTGAGTACATCACTTCATCACTTCAGTCTAATTTTTAAAATTATCAATTAAGATAAAATTATTCTATATGTTCACTCTGCCTAACCTTTTGTCCCAAGTAATACATATTTCAGTTGAGTTTTCAGAAAAAGAGTCCAAAATACTTATGTAAATGGTAGGATTTATGAAGCTTGTAGCAGGACTGAAGTCTTGCTTTTAAAATCAGATATGACAGCGTTGCACTGCCAGAAGCAGAGTGCAAAGGATAAGTTATTGCTGTTGAGAGAAAACAAGACTCATCCCTTCATGAGGTCATAAGGGAGGCTTCTCGGAACAGGTGAGGTTTTGATTAAAACTGTCAAGACGACAAAGATTGAGACTTGTGAAAATGTAGGGAGGGCAGAGGTTATTCTAAGCATGGAGGTTGTTTTGGGTTAAAAAATAAATTTTAGCCTGAGCAAAATTTCCCATGAGGAGAGATAGGCAAACAAGCCTGGAGTAGATTGGGGTCAGACTCTTGACCATGCATGGCAGCCTAGGACTTCAGTATTGTGACTGGGGCTCCAACAGGAAGAAGTGAGTGCCTGGCAGTCAGATGAGCAGCAAAAGCAGAAGCAATGAGTGTGGAGGCTGGAGAAGAGACCTAATGACTGTTGAAGGCAGAGGCTGCACCAGCGTGAAGTGATGTGCTCTCAGTGGAAGCCGGAAGTAGGCAAGCAATAGGAAGAGGTCAGAAGCCTAGGGTGATTTGTTAGATCATCAGAGAGCCCCAAGGAAGTGCCTAAAGACAGAGTGGAGGAACAAAGAATGCAAAAGACTTTTGTGAATACAGCTGAGGACCACTGAGATGGCAGATGTTGAGTCTAAACATTATCTATGACCGTGACCTTCAGATTACCTTTGTCAAGCAGTGAGAGCTACAGAAGATTTTTGAGCAAGGACACGGCAAGTTAAGCATGGTCCTTTAAGATTCTTCTCGTGAGTAAGCCAGTGAGGGATATACATATCTGCACCAATGAGTTCTGTCATCACAAACTCCACTGTGACCACCACCCGCCAAAGATGCTGAAAGTATTACACTTTTCTGTCTAGGTATGATGCAGGAGGTATGGGGGTGTCTTCACAACAATCTGATGAAATGGTTAGAATCAATATTATTTCTTCCCTTTTGGCCAAGAGGGAAAATGTGAAATTGACAGTGTAAGTAGCCTGTCTAGAATAATAATTCAAATTAGTGTCAGAGCAGGGAGTAAAACTCTTTAGTTCTCAATTTCTTTTCATTAAGCTGTGATTATGATTAAGTGTAGTCTAGGGCCTGTCAGTTTAAGGGGCATCTCACAGGCTACTGGTGGAGCCAGATCACCCTTGGTCAGAGGGACCTACCTTTCAGTCCTTCCATGCTGTGGACCCCACAGTTACCCCTTTACTTACGGAGATGTGAAACTTCAAGTAAAGACTAGAGGTCACAACAACAGCCAAGTCCCTACTGATAATTAAAATTTTTATTTTGGAAAATCTTTTGTGGAGAGTGCCCCTAACAGCTCATAATTGTAGCTGAAAAAAAGGTCTTATAGGCTCATACTTTTTCACATATGGTCACTTCTTCATTTTCTAAAAAAGAATTCTTAGATCCAGAGAGGTCAAGTGACTTGTCTAAGATTATCCAGCTACTCACTGATGAATCCAAAACTAGAATCTAGGCTTCTGTTTTAAGTTATGGTTTTGAATAATGGGTCTTTAAAAATTCAGTTTTTTTCTCTTTGAGAAGGTTTGAAAAGCCAGAAATTAATCCAGAATCATTCTTTTTTAAAATGTATTTTTATCAGAGGATAATTGCTTTACAGTATTGTGTTGGCTTCTGCTATACAACAACATAAATCAGCCATAAGTATACATATGTCCCTTCCCTCTGAAACCTCCCTCCCATTCCCCCCATCCCACCTCTCTACATTGTCACAGAGAACTGGGTTGAATTCTTGTTTTATACAGCAACTTCCCATTAGCGATTTGTTTTACATATGGTAATGTGTATGTTTCAATGCTACTCTTTCAGTTCATCCCACCCTCTCCTCCTCCCACTGTGTCCAGTCTGCTCTTTTTGTCCTCATTTCTATTCCTTCCCTGCAAATAGGTTCATCAATACCATTTTTCTAAATGGAATCTAGAAAAAATGGTACAGAATCGTTCTTTATTGATATCTTTAATATCCCTCATTCTAATATCATTGCATGTGGCTGTAAGATCTAATACAAACAAAAAACATTGTCATTTTCAGACTGATTGGTTTGAATCAGTCCTGTAGAAGAGGAGTTATTTAAATAGAGCAGCAAACAGTAATAGATGGTTGGAAACAATCAACTTGCCTCTGACCTGCCCTGACCTTTCTGAGGGTACTCTCAAAAGTCTGGGAGGTCAAATCATGGCATTTTATGTCTCAGTATGACCTTAATGCTGAGATACTTTATCGGAGATACTCAATAAACACAAACTGATTGATGGAGGAGGAGAAAACCACTCTGAATAACCCAGTGCTGGAAAACATTTGAATAGAGGAATCCAGCCTGCTCCAAAAGCCAGCTTCCCACAGCTACCGGCTGCAAGCTGACAACAGCGGCAGCAAATACAAGACTGGTTAACTATCTCTCCCGATGACCGTGTGGTTTGGTGAAGAAACTTGTGAGTAGAGCATGAGGATTCATTATAAGGATGCAAAGCTGGGGAGTTTTCCAAGTTTATTTTGATTCTCTGTAATAGCCTGAGATGAAGAGGGGTGGTAGCCCTCTGATCATATCATAGGATAGTGTCCAGACATAAAGTTGTTCTCCAAGTTTGCTTGAGAGACAGCATTCATGCACAGGCAAGTTTGAATGGAGCTGGAAGAAGAGGAAGGGTCACTTAAGGGCCACTTCCAAGAGGACAGTTCTGATATACTTCCCACCCCATGAGAATAGTCAGACCTTAGAAGGGATGGTGACGAGAGGAGGAGCAGCGTAGCAGTGTGCCGTCTTCATTCTGTCTCCTTGTGCTCTGGCTTCATTAGTCAAATCCTAGGTAAGTCAAAGTGCTTTAGACTTTGGGTCATAAAACCTGGGTTTGAAGCCACTGGCCCAGCTTTGACTTTTGGGAAAGGACTTAACCTTTCTGCCCACTGGGTGCTTCATTGATAAAAGGGGTATAATATACATCTCAGATGCTAGTTGTAAGGATTACTGAGATAATGGGTAAAGAATGCTTTCGCAGGGCACAGCATAGGAAAACTTAAACATTTATTATCACTAGTTATCACTGTAACCCTTTGAGGATGGGCTCACCTTGGAGATAAGAAAACTAATGCTCAGAATAACTAGCAATGCAGTATCTCAGATTCAAACACACATCTTTCAGACTTCTACATCTATGTCTTTAACTAATATATATTATTACCTCCTTGACACTTACTATATTGTTTAATAATCTCCATTCTTCTCCCAAAGGAAGGACATTTATTTCTCATGACTCTCGGCATTCAATATAATCTCTTTCATGGTAAAAGGTAATCACATTTATGAATATTCCAGAGTGTTTGATACATTTCGGAATTCAAAATTTTGCTTCCTACCCCTTCTCTTTTCTTCTCTGTCTCTCTTTCTTTTCTCATCTACTACTTTAATGCACCTGGCTCTTCAGCTCAGTTCAGTTAAGTCGCTTAGTTGTGTCCGACTCTTTGCAACCCCATGAATTGTGCAGGCCTCCCTATCCATCACCAACTCCCAGAGTTCACTCAGACTCACGTCCACCGAGTCCGTGATGCCATCCAGCCATCTCATCCTCTGTCGTCCCCTTCTCCTCCTGCCCCCAATCCCTCCCGGCATCAGAGTCTTTTCCAATGAGTCAACCTGGCTCTTAAATTGTGTCAATATATTTCCACAGAACACAGGGTCATCGTGGCTCCAGCAGAGAGTAGTTCAAAAATATGGAAGCGTTCTCATCCCACGGTAGAGGTAGTGACTTTGCAATTCAAGTCCCATCCGCACACCCAGGTTGGTGCTTTAACTCACACATGCACACACACACAAAATTGTATCTTGGAAAAGAAGTTTTCTAGTTTTTAAAACAATGAAGATATTTCCTAAACTCTCTGTCTCCTTCAAGATTCTCCTAAGGTTAGTCCTAAGCCATCCTATTAATTCCATGTAAGATAACTTTTTATACTATTTCTGATTCACTTTGTTTCTCCAGTGGAAATCTTTTCTTCTGCAGCCTGTGTCTCTGCTTTTATTTTTAACTTCCTCTAGCAAGCTAGGATTTATGATCAGCATAAACTTGCATAGCCTATCAAAGATGTAGGTGTATTTGTGTATTTATCATTCTCTCTCTTCTAATGCATCTGCCCACCTTTTATTTCTCAGGCCTCAGTGGGGGGACTTCCACCACTGGTAAGAACTTCAGGAAGGTCTCCATTGAAGGGGCTCCTGGAACACTTCAGCAAACACAAATCAGATTTTCAACAACAGCTAAATTACGTCTTTCCGATGTTCAGTCACTGACATATACCAGAGGCAAGTTTATAATAGCTTTTTGGTCCCATACCGCATAGAGGAAAGATTCATTTCAGCACACTATGTCTTTTTTTTTTTTTTTAATCCATAGTAAAAAACCTACTGTTTTGAAATCCTGTCTTAAGAGAACTACCCATTTGTACTTCAGCTTATGAAAGAGATCATTAATAAATGTTGACTTATAATAAAATACATACTGGCAATAAATTTTATGCACAGGAGAAAAACAAAATAAATGAATTAGCTACCACAAAATAATTTTTGTGAATATTTTTCAAGACAGAAGAGGACGAACAGTAAAATATTTATGGTTTCACAGAAATATAAGTTTCTGACTTGGAAACACTGCATCTCATCAAGATGCTTCATTTTAAAAGTGAGTAAATGAGGTCCTGAGAAGGTAACAGATATGACCAAAGCCACCAAGCCATTGAGTGACACTTCTTATTCAAGTGGGCAAGCCCACCCTGGGATGAAAAAGAACCACTGCACTTTATTCTTTGGCTATTATTTTCAAAATGATTGCTCTGGAAATACAGCCCTTGCTCATATTGTTGCAAATTCCCTTACACCTAACCAATGCTAGGTACTAAAGTGGTCATTTCAATGCTATTTACCCAAACTTCATTGAGTCACTACTCATCTCATGGATGCAAATATTACACTATTATAGTTTGAGATCTCCAGGTGTTGCCTTTAAGTTTGTCTATGCCTGTATCATTTTCCTTTTGGTAACTACTGATCTGACCCTCAAAGTCAATTCCAAGTGTCTTTGCACTGCCATTGCTCACTGTCGCCTCCACCAGTGTCTGTGCCAAGGATGGCTCCACTTTAAGTATGCAAATGACTTTCTCCTCTCTGAGTTGCCCTTTGTCGTCGAGAACCACTGGAACACAACTTGTTATCTCCAGTTTCTGGTGTATCTACTTCACTCTTCAGTTTTTCTGCTTTCTTTTCACAAGGTAGATGATCCTGTGATTACAGTAGTTTATATGGTTCAGTCCTGTGGACAGACTTCCTGGTCATCCTGGAATTTCAATTCCAGATTCTCAAGAAAGGAAATCAGAATGAGCAATCTTGAGTAGAATGTCCAATCAGCCATGGCTGGGATTATACAATACAAGTACAGCTGCAGGGCATCAGTCTCTAGGGAATGGGAGTAAATCTGAAAGAAGGGGAAATGCAAGTGGAGTGAACAGATAGCCAATGGGTCCATTATGGGACCCCCTATCTGAGTCATATACCATGATGCCCATCCCTATTCCTCTCCTCTTTTTCTACACAAATAACTTCCCCATCTGAATCAAAGAATGTGAGTGAATATATGTGTGCTGCCTATTATGCCAAGTTAGCTGACATGCATCAACATTTATGAATCCCAGGAGTGAGATGAACCTGGGCTCAAGATTACATAAATTAGCATCCTAATATTTAAAATAATAGCTGAATAATTCACCGAGGTATTCTCATCCAGTATAGTAACTTAGGTATAGGACTAACTTGAACTGTTTAACTTTCTTGCTTATCAGAAAATATCCAAAGCCACTACAGATTGTATGTTAGGTAATAAAATTATCATCTAGCCATAGCTTCCACACTCTACAAAATCTACCCTTAGTCTTTGAACCATCCATTTGAGTCACAGCCTCTCCTCATATCCAAATATTTCAAAGATTCAAGTATAATTTTAAACATCAGAGTGTGATTATCTCCAAATTAATTATCCTGTTTGTTTATTGGGAGAACATAATAACTTGTTTTCATAGAGCCAGAGAAGAGGAAATCTTTTATCTCAAAATTGAGATGTCCATAATTTTTCACTTTTTTTTTTTATTTGAGGCAGATCTTTTCCAGTCTATCCAACTCAGAGAATGTGTATGGAGCTCTGTAACTCTGGAACAACAATGTTTTTGCTAGGCATGCTGGATTCTGGCTTTCAGTGTGGACTATGCAGGCCAAATCGCCTCTCCAAGAGAAGAACAATTTGGAGAGAAATTCATCTCATTTATTGTAAAACATGAAAATGCAATTATGTAATTTGCAATTAAAATGAGGCTTTCAGTCTTTAAATTGCTGAATCACTTAGCTTGGTGCTTACATATTGCCTTATATATTTTGTATTTCCTGTGATTATGTCTCTTCTTCCCAGAGATGGCAGAAACCCCACATTAAACTTTTCAAATCTTCCACAGCTATTTCTGTGGTACCTTATGCAGAGTAACGGCTCTTGCCTATTGACTTAAACTGGGCACAAAGCACTTATATTTTAATTGCATTTTTTAGATTAAATTGAATCTTCCAACCGAACACTGAAGACATAAACACAATGCTATTTATCATTCTTTATTTTGCAGGAGTCTATTTTGAGCGATCTTTATAAAATGCTACACTTCCAGCTTCCTACTACATTTAAAATATTTTAAGTAAAAAGGAAGACAAAATTATGCCATGCCTCCAAGTAAAAGTTGCAGTCAGCAATCTCAGGTTCTGTCACCAGCTTCATCTGAACTTATCCTCTCCTCTGAGACCATTTTTCTTAATCGGAACAATCTTCTAAGAGGATAAGTGGAATCTCCTGCTGAGAGATACTGATCAGGATTCTTCTGGTAAACGTTATTAAGGTAAACACTTGGTAGAGACTATGTCACTGAAACTCTCATTATCCGCTCAGGGACATTCTTGTCTTGGATTTTTAATCACCACAGAGCAAACTGGACCAGGCCACAGTCCAAGGTAAGAGTCAGTAGGAAGAATGAGTCTTCCATCTACGGCATTGTTTACATTCTTGGAAAATATTAAGCATGCACATACCTACTCAACTTCTTCCCATTTTTTCCTGAGCAGTAGAATGAGAGTCAAACAGCCCAGTGTTCTTTTGCTAAGCAGAGGTGGAAAAGATGAGAGGGCCACGGCTACAGGGTATAGTTTGCACTGAATTCACCCCTGATTCTTAAGTGAATGTCAGCACAAGTAACTGCTCATTATTAGGTCATCCTCCAGCTGAGGTCACTTGACAGAGACCTCTGAAATTTGCTGCCTCTCTTTATCTATTACTAAATTTTTTTTCCCATGACAGCTATTTCTTTGTCCATTCCTTCTTTATGGAATATTTTTAAAAATATGTTCATAAAGAAATCTCCCCTTCATGCACCAGTAAACATTCATCTTTTCCACAGCACTTTTGTTAGCTATAAGATTTGAAAGAAATATGGAAATAAACTAAATGGCAGTTGACAAGTAGATGAATGGATTTTCTTAAACGTGATATTTGTGTACAACGGAATATTATTTAGTAAAGAAAGAAAAGAAGGAAATCCTACATTTGCAACCACATGAATGAACCTGGAGGAAATTTAGTTCAGTTCAGTGGCTCAGTTGTCTCCGACTCTTTGCTACCCCATGAACGGCAGCACTCCAGGCCTCCCTGTCCATCGCTAACTCCCAGAGTCTACCCAAACCCATGTCCATCGAGTTGGTGATGCCATCCAGCCATCTCATCCTCTGTTGTCCCCTTGTCCTTCTGCCCTCAATCTTTCCCAGCATCAGGCTCTTTTCAAATGAGTCAGCTCTTCGCATGAGGTGGCCAAAGTATTGGAGTTTCAGCTTCAACATCAGTCCTTCCAGTGAACACACAGGACTGATCTCCTTTAAGATGGACTGGTTGGATCTCCTTGCAGTCCACGGGACTCTCAAGAGTCTTCTCCAACACCACAGCTCAAAAGCAACAATTCTTTGGCACTCAGCTTTCTTTATAGCCCAACTCTCACATCCAAACATGACCACTGGAAAAACTATAGCCTTGACTAGATGGACCTTTGTTGGCAAAGTAATGTCTCTGCTTTTTAATATGCTGTTTAGGTTCGTCATAACTTTCCTTCCAAGGAGTAAGCATCTTTTAATTTCATGACTGCAATCACCATCTGCAGTGATTTTGGAGCCCAGAAAAATAAAGTCAGTGATTGTTTCCACTGTTTCCCCATCTATTTCCCATGAAGTGATGGGACCAGATGCCATGATCTTAGTTTTCTGAATGTTGAGCTTTAAGCCAACTTTTTCACTCTCCTCTTTCACTGTCATCAAGAGGCTCTTTAGTTCTTCACTTTCTGCCACAAGGGTGGTGTCATCTGCATATCTGAGGTTATTGATATTTCCAGCTTGTGCTTCCCCCAGCCCAGCGTTTCTTATGATGTACTCTGCATATCAGTTAAATAAGCAGGATGACAATATACAGCCTTGACCTACTCCTTTTCCTATTTGGAACCAGTCTGTTGTTCCATGTCCAGTTCTAACTGTTGCTTCCTGACAATTATGCCACATGAAATAAGCCAGACACAGAAAGACAAAGGCTGTATGATCTCACTTACACATAGTATCTAAAAAAGATGAACTCAAGGAAACAGAGAGAATGGTGGTTTCCAGGGGTTGGTGAGGGTAGGAGTGAGGGAAATGGGAAGATATTGGTCAAATGGTACAAACTTTCAGATGTAATGTGAATAAGTTTCAGGGATCTACTGTACAGTAGGTGACTATAGTTAGTAATCCTTGCAATTTGCCAAGAGAGTAGATCTTAGGTGTTCTCATCACACACACACACACACAGAGGTAACTATGTGAGGGGGTGAGTGTGTTAGCTTGATTGTGTTAATTACTTCACAATATATATTCATATCAAAATATCATTTTGCACACCTTAAATATACATTTTTTATTTGTCAATTAGGGTTTACTCTAGAGCTTTCCTGGTAGTTCACCCATAATGCAGAAAACCGGGGTTTGATCCCTGGGTAAGGAAGATCTTCTGGAGACAGAAATGGCAACCCAGTCCAGTATTCTTGCCTGGAGAATCCCATAGTCAGAGAAGCCTGGTGGGCTACAGTCCATGGGGTCACAAAGAGTTGGATACAACTGAACAACTAATGTTGACTAATTAACTAGAGCATTCCCCCTATAATTAGGGAATAAATATTTACATACTCATAAAATTTTGAATTAATAAAGATACACACACATGCGCTTTACTAAGACTAAAAAAATGAAATTAATAAAACACATTAATACGTAAAATGCAAATGCATGTTCTCTCAAAATCCCTTTTTTATGAAAACATTGCATCTTTGCACATATTTCCATCATTTTCAGGAAACAAATACAAATTTTTCCCCCTATGATTTCAAAACATTTTAAGTAGAGTAGAAAGTCAGAGATAAGATTTATTTTCAGAAAGCAGAAATATTGCTTTGCAACAAGCAGATATCCCAAGAAATCTTGCTCCTGTGTTGTTCATATGAGCAATATTACTGTGCCTTCTATAAAAAGAAAAGTCAGTATAGAACTTTTAGCACAAAAAAATAGTTGCTCAAGAAATCTCTTACATATGGTAATTACTCAAATATTTTCAGAAGTGTTAAAATAGCCATGTTCTTAGCAGGAAAAAGAGTGATTCAGGAAAAACAAGTTGAAATCTTTATTTGTACTTGCTAAGTCAGGAAATTTAGAATCATTCATGGGAAAGGGGTGGGAGGACTCTGCTTCCTTGTTTGTGCCTGTAAATTTGTCTTCAGCTTGCATACTGTTGAATCACTGTAAATTCCATCTACAGATGAGGCAAGGGCCAAGGGCAAGGAAACCAGCCTTGATGAAACGGCCAGCATAGTAGGACAGATCAGGCAGATTACTTTCATACCCCAACCCACACATCTGGCAGAGTGGAAGACAGACATCCTGCATTCCTTCATGCAGTCACTCATTCTCTGATTTCCAGTTATCACTGAAGACCCACCCAGAGACACTGCTAGGTACTAGGTTTACACTGTAACTACAAACACCACCCACTACCCTAGCAGAGCTTCTGATTTAGTGAGGTCAGTCAGGCAAAAAAAAAAAAAAAATCAATGGACAGCTACACATAATAACCATAATCAGTTCAGGCCATGAGAAGGATTCTACTTATAAGATTATGGAAAGGGGTTTAACTTAGGATAGTGTGGTCAGAGAACATTTTGTTGAGAAAGTCACAGTTATTACCGAAAATAAAAGGAGTTAGTTGTACTGATGGTGATGGTTGGGAGTGTTCCAGGCAAAAAGAGGCATGAAAGCCTTGGAGAAGAGGTTAGTGTCCAGGAAACTGAAATAAGGCAATGTTCTAGGGCATGAGGTCTAAGGCCCTGCTGCAGGGATGAGGGCAGAGAGGCAGAGGAGAGATAAATGATACAAGGCTTATTTAAGTCATATAAGGAGCTTTGATATATTCTTTTCACAAAGTGAAATGAGAAGTTACTAAAG
Source organism: Ovis canadensis (assembly GCF_042477335.2). Taxonomy (NCBI): domain Eukaryota; kingdom Metazoa; phylum Chordata; class Mammalia; order Artiodactyla; family Bovidae; genus Ovis; species Ovis canadensis. Next base: position 41,275,323 of record NC_091260.1, read on the forward strand.
GTTTTAAGTAAAGGAGAATCATGATCCAATTTTTATTTTCAAAAGAATATTGAGGCTGTTTTGCTGAGAACTGAGAGAAGAGTGGATGCAGGAAGACGTTGAGAGCTGTTGCCATAATCAAGGTCTATAGGGAAAGTGGGGAGGTCTACGCTAAGGAGTGGCAGTGAGGCCAGAGAGAAATGCACGCACAGGAGCTCTATGTCTAAGGTAGAAACAAGACTCACAGTGATAGAGCCGCTGTAGAGGGTAAAAGAGAGGGAAGAATGAAGGATGCTGCTTAGGTTTCCGATTTGATGGGGACCCCATTCTCACCAAGGTGGGGAGAACTAGGTGAGGAATGGGCCGGAGCTTTTGAGATGAGATTAAACATCACTATACTTTTAAAAAATTATTTTATATTGAAGAATACTTGATTTACCTTGCTGTGTTAGTTTTAGGTGACATCATTCAGTTATACATGTACACATATTCATTTTTCTTCAGATTCTTTTCCCGTGTAGGTTCTTGGAGAATATTGAGTACAGTGCCCTGTGCTATATAGTAGGTCTTTGTTGATTATCTATTTTATACATAGTCTTTTTTAAAACAGAAAAGCCTAATACAACCAAAATTCAAGTAAAAGCCTCTCTCTCCCACACACTTTCTTTGACACACAATCACCTGGGAAAAACTATAGATTTAGAACATTTTGAAATCCACGCTTCAATTGGTAGCAGTACCAAATACAGCCATAATTCCCAGCACAAAGGCTTGTAAACTTTCTCAGTTCCTGGAGCCCTTGGTGTAATTTTTTTTCATGGCAGCTGCAAGACCAAAAGAATCCCTTAATAGTTTTTAAAGGAGTTTAGTCCAAACAAATTAATTAATAAGTATTTTTGTTCCAGCAACTTAGTAGGCATTTAAATGCACACACACATGTGTACACACAAACATATACACATAAACTGGAAGAAAGATTGTATTTCATCCTTAAATGATCACAATTATATACTAATGTGTTGGATGTATGTGCCTGTTTGACACTGTACTGCTTCTCAAACCTTAGAATCAGATTGGACACTGGCACCTTTATTTTCTCTTTTATATTGATTTCTGCATGCTACTTGCTTTTAATCACAGCAGCTTCAGAAAACTCAGCTTCTCGGATATGACGTCATTAAAAGGAATGTAGTATGATTTAATGTGGAAACTGTGAATGTCCCTAAGTTAATAATTTGCCTGTGTCTGACAGATATTAAGCATTGCTGTGTTTTCCTTGAAAATTTAAAATATCCTGCTGTGACCCTGTGAGTTCCCTGAGGTACGCCAGGGCTCTCTAGCAAATAGTGTGGAAAATGTGGCTTTCACGGGTTGCAAGAAATTTTATGTAAACCTTAACCCATGTTCTCAGATCAGGGCAGGCATTAGCACAGTCCAGATCTTTTTACAGATAAAAGTCATGTAAATAAATGCATTATTTATTTACTAATCAATTTGATTATTTACATAATCAATATTCTCAGATTATGTAAATGAAGGTTTTTCAAAACTGACCTACCATGTGTACACTGAAACTTATCAAATAAAAGAAAGTAAACCAGTCTATTCAGAAGCTTTCTAAAATATTCCTCTAAAGTGTTTCTGAAATACTTTCTAAATACTTCTCTAAAACACTCCTCTGCTCTCTTAAAGAGGGGCTACCAGATATGAATGAAATCAGTTTAACTCAGTGTTAGCAACAGACACCCTTTCCACCTCTGTCTTGTCTGTCACGGTTTCTGCCTTGAACTCTCTCCCCTTTAGTCACAGGGATAATCCTTATAAACTGCCTGGTATATGACTTCTCCTTGCAAGAAAGAGTCTATCTACAAACATTATATATGATGGCCTGAGGAGGCACAGAGATGGGCTTAATGAAGAGCAGAATAATAAGGTAGCACAAAGGAGGCCATATTCAATGCTGAAATAATAAAGCACTAGTTATAGGTCCAGGGATTTGATTTGGAATAGCTGTCTCAAGTTATCCGAGAGAATCTTAGCTTTTCTCATACTTAGGAGTGTATTCTGAAGATAGATTACCCACGTGCGAACTAAGGAGAAACAAGGATTTTCCTTACATTTACAAAAGAATGTTAAATCAGCACAGATAGGGGCCAGTTGTGAAGAACCCACTTGTACCCATACACTGTTGTTGTTCCATTTCATTGTTTATTTGTTTATGCTTCCAAATTTCATTTGCAGAAAGGGGTTCAAGAAGCTCCCACCTCCAAAATGTGAATCACTTCCATAAGATGACATTGGGATGGAATCTTGTCTTCAGTGATATATAATGGATTCAAAAAGCCAAACTAGTGTCAAGAGGCCATGTGGTATGGCTCTGTGCCTGCAAGAAGGCAACGATTCACAATACACAGCCCATCTCTGGGGAGCCTTCTTGCATGTGTTATGTAGCTGGTGCACATGGAAGAGGTCTTTATAACTCTGACCATTCCCACATTAACAGGGCCTTCTGGCAGGTTAGCCGACATCATACCTTCATTGGATGCCTAAGAGTGGTTAACTTATAGCAAGAGCATAAGCCATGTTCTTGGACATAGCGGCACAATGAGTTGTCAACATTGTGTTGTAAAATTCACCTGTGATGGTTAATTTTATAGGTCAACTTGGTTAGGTTATGGTACACAGCTATTTGGTCAAACACAGTTTAGGTGTGGCTGCAAACGTATTTTTGATGGGATTAACATTTAAATCAGTAGGCTTTGAGTAAGGCAGATTACCCTCCATAACATGAATGGTGGTGGTGGTTTAGTCTCTAAGTCATGACTGACTCTTTTGACCCATGGACTATAGTCTGCCAGGCTTCTCTGTCCATGGACTTTCCCAGGTAAGAATACTGGAGTGGGTTGTCATTTCCTTCTCCAGGGGATCTTCCCCACCCATGATGCAAACCTGAGTCTCCTACTTTGCAGGCAGATTTTTTTTTTACCACTGAACCACTAGGGATTCCTGTAACATGGACACTGTTGTTGTTCAATCTTGTCCAACTCTTTGAAACCCCATGGACTGCAGCATGCCAGGATTCCTTGTCCTTCACTGTCTCCTAGAGTTTGCTCAGACTCATGCTCACTGAGTGATCCACCCAACCATCTTATCCCCTGTCATCCCCTTCTCCTCCTGCCCTCAACCTTTCCCAGCAAGGTCTTTTCCAAAGAGACAGCTGTTTGCATCAGATGGCCAAAATACTGGAGCTTCAGCTTTAGCATCTGTTCTTGTGATGAATATTTAGGGTTGATTTCCTTTAGGACTTGATATCCTTGCTGTCCAAGGGACTCTCAAGGGTCTTCAGCACCACAATTTGAAAGAATCAATTCTTTGGCACTCAGCTTTCCTTATGATCTAACATCCATGTATGACTACAGGAAAAACCATAGCTTTGACTAGATGGACCTTTGTCAGCAAAGTGATGTCTCTGTCGGAAAACAACAGAATGGGAAAGACTAGAGATCTCTTCAAGAAAATTAGAGATACCAAGGGAACATTTCATGCAAAGTTGGGCTCAATAAAGGACAGAAATTGTATGGACCTAACAGAAGCAGAAGATATTAAGAAGAGGTGGCAAGAATACACGGAAGAATTGTACAAAAAAGATCTTTACGACCCAGATAATCATGATGATGTGATCCCTAATCTAGAGCCAGACATCCTGGAATGTGAAGTCAAGTGGGCCTTAGAAAGCATCACTACGAACAAAGCTAGTGGAGGTGATGGAATTCCAGTGGAGCTGTTTCAAATCCTGAAAAATGATGCTGTGAAAGTGCTGCACTCAATATATCAGCAAGTTTGGAAAACTCAGCAGTGGCCACAGGACTGGAAAAGGTCAGTTTTCATTCCAATTCCAAAGAAAGGCAATGCCAAAGAATGCTCAAACTACTGCACAATTGCACTCATCTCACATGCTGGTAAAGTAATGCTCAAAATTCTCCAAGCCAGGCTTCAGCAATACGTGAACCATGAACTTCCTGATGTTCAAGCTGGTTTTAGAAAAGGCAGAGGAACCAAAGATCAAATTGCCAACATCTACTGGATCATGGAAAAAGCAACAGAGTTCCAGAAAAACATCTATTTCTGCTTTATTGACTATGCCAAAACCTTTGACTGTGTGGATCACAAGAAACCATGGAAAATTCTGAAAGAGATGGAATATCAGACCACCTAACCTGCCTCTTGATAAATCTGTATGCAGGTCAGGAAGCAACAGTTAGAACTGGACATGGAACAACAGACTGGTTCCAACTAGGAAAAAGAGTACTTCAAGGTTGTATACTGTCACCCTGCTTATTTAACTTATATGCAGAGGACATCATGAGAAACGCTGGACTGGAAGAAACACAAGCTGGAATCAAGATTGCCAGGAGAAATATCAATCACCTCAGATATGCAGACGACACCACCCTTATGGCAGAAAGTGAAGAGGAACTGAAAAGTCTCTTGATGAAAGTGAAAGAGGAGAGTGAAAAAGTTGGCTTAAAGCTCAACATTCAGAAGATGAAGATCATGGCATCTGGTCCCATCACTTCATGGGAAATAGATGGGGAAACAGTGGAAATAGTGTCAGACTTTATTTTTCTGGGCTCCAAAATCACTGCAGATGGTGATTGCAGCCATGAAATTAAAAGACGCTTACTCCTTGGAAGAAAAGTTATGACCAACCTAGATAGCATATTCAAAAGCAGAGACATTACTTTGCCGACTAAGATCTGTCTAGTCAAGGCTATGGTTTTTCCTGTGGTCATGAATGGACGTGAGAGTTGGACTGTGAAGAAGGCTGAGCACCGAAGAATTGATGCGTTTGAACTGTGGTGTTGGAGAAGAGTCTTGAGAGTCCCTTGGACTGCAAGGAGATCCAACTAGTCCGTTCTGAAGGAGATCAACCCTGGGATTTCTTTGGAAGGAATGATGTTAAAGCTGAAGCTCCAGTACTCTGGCCACCTCATGTGAAGAGTTGACTCATTGGAAAAGACTCTGATGCTGGGAGAAATTGGGGGCGGGAGGAGAAGGGGACAACCCGGGATGAGATGGCTGCTTGGCATCACGGACTCAATGGACGTGAGTCTGAGTGAACTCCGGGAGTTGGTGATGGACAGGGAGGCCTGGCGTGCTGCGATTCATGGGGTCGCAAAGAGTCGCACACGACTGAGCGACTGAACTGAACTGATATAGATTTTCCATATCTTTTCTTCCAAGGAGGAAGTATCTTTTAATTTCATGGCTGCAATCACCATCTGCAGTAATTTTGGAGCCCAAGAAAATAAAATTTGTCACTGTTTCCACTGTTTCCCCATTCATTTGCCATGAAATGATGGGGCTGGATGCCATGACCTTCATTTTTTGAATGTTGAGTTTTAAGCCAGCTTTTTCACTCTCCTCTTTCACCCTCATTAAGGGGCTCTTTAGTTCCTCTTTGCTTTCTGCCATTAGAGTGGTATCATCTGCATATCTGAGGTTGTTGGTATTTCTCCCAGAATCTTGATTCCAGCTTGTGATTCAGCCAGCCTGGTATTTTGCATGATATACTCACATAGAATTTAAATAAGCAGGCTGACAATATACAGCTTTGATGGACTCCCTTCCCAATTTTGAACTAGTCCATTATTTCATGTCTGGTTCTAACTGTAAGATGGATGGGCCTCATCCAATGAGTTGAAGGTCTTAAGTGCAAACACTGAAGTCTTTGGAAGAGAAAGTAGTTCTGTCTCAGACTGCCTTGGAATGTAATATTGCAACATCACCTCTTTTCTGGGTCACCAGCTGCTAGCCTACCATGAAGACTTTGGACTTGCTAACCTTTTCACATCCCAGTCACATAAGCTAATACTTTAAAATGGATAGATAATGGATAGATGGCCAGCAGACAGATAGATAGAGATAAAAGTACATTTCCTCTTGGTTCTATTTCTCTGGAGGGCCCTAACTAATATACCACCCACCTACTGATAACTACTTCTAATCTAGAGATCCTCTGGTTAAGTGTGGCTCTCCCTTTTCAAATATAGAACAACCACTAGTTTTCCTACATAGCTAGACAACAAGTCTTTAAAATGTGACCTTTAACAGTCCTCCCTTCTGGGTTAATGTCCTTCCAAATTAACATAGAATTTATTTAAACAAACAAACAAAAAAAATCAGACAGTAACACTGCACCTGCAGTAGCCAGAGGTGCTCATGTTAAGAATTCACCTGCCAAAGCAGAAGACGTAGCGACGTGGGTTCAATCCCTGGGTAGGGAAATGGCAACCCACTCCAGTATTCTTGCCTGGAGAATCCCATGGACAGAGAAGCCTGGTGGGCTATAATCCATGGGGTTACAATAAGCTGGACACAACTGAAGCAATTTAGCATGCAAACAGGATACATAATGATATTAACCCATCCTATGACAAAAAGAAAAGCTTTTCCAATTTCCAATAATAATGCCTCTCATCACATCTCAGGTATAATGAGAAGGCTAAAAGGCATTTTCATGTTTATATGAGCAGAAAACCAGACTATGCTAGAACAGATCTATTCTGTTCTGTGGCTACCTGAGGAGGATTCTATCAAAAAAACAGGTGTTGGGGACAGAACTGTGTTCCCTGAAAATTTATGTATTGAAGTCATAACCCCCATTATTTATGGGTGTGACTGTACTTGGAAATAGGACCTTTAAAGAAATGATTAATTTAAAAGAAGGCCATTAGAATGGTCCCTAATCCCAAATGACTGGTATCATTATAAGAAGAGGAAATTTGGACACACAGAGAAACATTAAGGGTGCACACACCCAGAGGTGAGCCTATGCATGAACACCATGATAAGGAGCCATCTGCAAACCAAGGAGAGAGGCTTCAAAGCAAAAAAACTGCCAACACCTTGAGCTCAGACTTCTAGACTCTAGAACAGTAAGAAAACAAATTTCTATTTTTAGGCTACCTGGTCTGTGGTGTTTTGTTATACAGCCCAAGTAAACTAATACAACAGAAAACCAGAAGTCCCATTCAAAACTCTACTTCTATAGAACAAGAACTTTTTATCTTGCTTTTTTATTTTTCCACAGAGTTATGATGCTTTTCTGACAGAGTCCTGACAGTCTTTCCAGATGGTAGGCTACAGAGTCAGGTAAGCCTGGCCTTTTCATTTTTTGATTACGTTTCTTCAGAATAATGAGAAAGAAGAGCAACATGGAAAGAAGGCAATAATGCCCAGTTCCAAAAAGTTCTGAGGTCACCACAGAAATTTAGTACATGACATGTAGCAGCAGATTGACCAAAGAGAGATGAGGATTATGTGAGTGAGGAGGATTATGTGAGTGAATAGAGAAAATAAAAGTAAGAAATTAAGATAAGCATGGAACAGAGAAGCAAAAACTCATCACTATTCTAAATCTAGATGTCTAAAAGCATTCAAAAACCTTGAAGTAATTTTGTTTAGTTTTGTGTCAGACCAGCAGTGGAGGCCATACTTTTTTCTTCCCAAAATATAACCATCAGTTTTGTTATGATCTTCAAACCATGAGAGTAAATGGTTGGGTGAATTTCACTTAATCATGTAAGAATTTGGGCTGAAATTGACTTCAGGCCGAAAAGCTAGAAGCACAAGGAACATGTCAAATTCTCCAGTGACTTATGATAAATTCTTAGAGTGTGAAACTACTCCTCTCTGTTTGTAGATAAGGGCTGTTCAAAGGCATCTGTGCATTTGAGAAACAAAGTGAATGGAAAATTTCTCTAAGTAGGGCATATTTCTGATGACTAAGATTAGTACATTATGTCTACTCCAAACTAATTCAATAATGGATTGTCCCCAGATAAGCACACCAAAATGGGTCATACGTAACTTAGAGCTGAAATAGCAGGCATAAATTTACTAATTTAGCTCCCTATAGAACTGGTCCAAAGAAACCAAAAAAACTCCCCAAAGACCCCCCACAAATAACTGACTAGGATAGCAGGACTTTGGTTACGTGATTACACTAAGGTCATTAATAATTGCAGGAAATGACTAACCCATTCATGCTTTTTGTGAAACATGAAACATTGTAGTATGTCGTTTATTGCAGCATGTCGTTTATCTTTCAATTTCTTTTTTTTCATGATCCAAGTGAAAAGTTGAGTACTCATTACATGAGAGGAAAATCAAGTTAGAGAATGCCATAAATTTATAGAGAGCTGCTTTGGAAAACACATCTTGAAAGTGACATAGCTATGATTGATGAGAAAAATCTCTTACATTTATAGCAGTTTTTCACTGAAGATTTTAAACCTTGTGATTTTGTTTAAACAAAAGTACTACTGTTTTTTAAAAGGTGTTAGAGAAGTTTGAACAGCAATTTCCAAATTCCAGAGAAACTGAATTCAAGCATAGTTTATCTGGAATTGAAATGAGCATATTTTGTCTCCTTCCAAGAAAAACCTAAGACAGTAGGGACATGCATTTCTGTATGTTTTAAAATATAAATATTTGAAAATACTAGAGCTTTACAAAGTATAGGGAAAACTGTAAGACAGAAATTAAAAATCACAGCCTTCCCTCATGTGAAAATGATAATTATACTTTACTCGAAACTCTTTCCCTCAGAATGTATAAAATCCTTATACAACAGAAGGGTGGGGTGGGCTAGACTCTTTGAGTGGAAAGTAGACTAGAAATGAAAACAGAAGTACTCTCTCCTTCCAAGACAACTGTTCCTTCGGGGAAGATTTTGTGCTGCAAATATTCCTAAGGCACTTCCTAGTATCATTATAGTTAGTTATGAAAAAGAAGCCCATTTTCTGAAATGTGAAACCAAGAATTCAGGTGATGAATCAAAATCCTTGACTTGAAACTTAGTCTCTTCTTTCTTACTCTTTTGTTAGTAAACTCACACAGGTTTTTTCACACATCTGTGCTTCAATATTGCCCTTGTCAATGTAGAAAGTCTCTTGCCTAAATATTTATTAAGCTGAGGAAAATGGAATAGGGCATATAAGACAGATCTCTTAGAGTAAAAAAACAAAAAAGCTGCTACTTTGTTGAAATAGTGTATTGCTCTACTTCAGCTATAAAATGTCCTCCACTTTGATAATTTTATTTGGATCTCTCAGTTCTTCTTTTTTTTCCCCTTCTAACCTCAATAACAAGTCAAATGTTCCATAAACTCCAATAGAGTAAAGAAACTTCTCTGACAGGTTCCTGGATTTTTCTACTCAATCATGTTATATCAGATCAAAGTAAAATAGCTTCTGTGAAGCTAGCAGTCTCATGAAAGACTGTATAACCAAGTGCTGGTTGAAGGGTTGTGTTCGTAAGTCAAAGCCACAAGCATCACCAGGAGAACACAGAAAATTCTCTCCACAACCTCTTCACTTGGGATCGTGCACAGTTTCCATCTCAAATTCATTTGAGATAATCTCTTCAACTCATAAAGTTTAGAATAAAAATCAAAGTTACATTTTTTTAGTCAAAGTAGACATATTTTCCCATCTGGATCCCCTGCTCATCTGTCAAGTTAGGCCTGGAAAGGGCTTCACAAATTATCTAGTCCAGCGGTTTCTAGACTTCTTCATGCAAAAGCTCTTTTATCAAATGAAGTCTTATCCTAAGCTCTGATCTCTAAGATGATTTGGAAGTGACTCTGTCTTGGTTGAGAGAGGGAACGAGGAAGTTTCCCCCTCTCGCCCCCCCGCCCCCACCTACCGTCTCTCATTCCCACCTGGAACCATCATCCCATCTTCAGAACCATAAAGCTGTGTAGAATGTATTTTGAAAACAACTGATCTCCTGTTTTATTTTACAGACAAGGAACATTAATTTGCTACCCTGGTGAGAAAGAACCCATATCTATTGAACACATCTATTAAACACCTGTGCTATTTTTATTACACAATCCCTTATAATTTTCTCCCCATTATTTTCTGGTTTCTTATTTCCAACAGTGTAATTGAGTTGATTGCCTCTGTGGGTCTGGGGATCACAGAGGTCCCTATACTGGGGAAACTGGGCAAGGGGAAGGGCTACGATTTATGGACAAAGTAGTAGAGAGAAATGTGAAGTGTAGCTCATATATATGATTTAGCCACCCAAAGGTAAATTATAGACAGAGGAGACTAAATTAGGGTAAAAGAAACTCAGAACAGCAATTCTCAAACTTTTGGTTTCACTTCAATGTGTTGAAAGTCATTAAGGACTTCAAAAACCTTTAGTTCATGTGATTAAACATCAAAAAGATGTTTATAATAAATAAAACTGGGAAATGAGATAAATATCATTTCAAGTAAATAAACACAAACTAGACAAAGAGATAGGACTTACTGCCACCACCCTACCTGCAAAATACAGAAGAAGGTCATTATTACATGAAAGAAAACCAGTAGAAAGATTTCACAGTCTTTGCACAGCTTATTTCCCCAGAACAAGTGAAGTCTCCATGATTCCAATGTATAATTGCTGTGAATAAATACAACATAGTAAGAAATTTATTTTACTTAGAGAGAAACTAAGCTCTTTAAAGGCTTTTGCAACTTGTTGTAGACTGTTATTATTTGGGAGTTTGAGGTAGTTTCACCATAAACATCTTTGCCATAGATGCCTTTGCTGGGATCATTTTCACTGCATAACTACTTGCCATAAGGTAATTTTACTGTAAAAGATAAAATAACTCTTTGATAATTTGGTTTCCTTTCTCCACTGACACAGTACTCCCATTCTTTTATTTCATATACCTGAGTCCTCATAATGATCTCTTCATGTGTGCTTGCTCAGCTGCTCAGTCAAGTCTGACTCTGCAACCCTGTGGACTTCAGCCCACCAGGCTCCTTTGTCCATGGGATTTCTCCAAGCAAGAATTCTAGAGTGGGTTGACATTTCTTCCTCCAGGGGATCTTCCAGACCCAAAGATTAACCGGTGTCTCCAGCATTGCAGTCAGATTCTTTATGTCTGAGCCATCAAGGAAGCCCTTAATGATCTCTTTGATGACAAGTAAACATGGCAGTCTTAAAATAGTAGATAACAGCCACATATATCAACTTGATAGGAAACAAGGTAATGAAACTTACAGGAAGTATGAAATAAGACAGTGTAAAACCAATTTAGGACTTCCCTGGTAGCTCAGCCTCCTAATGCAAAGGTGGTACTTTGGCCACCTGTGGTGAAGAGCTGACTCATTGGAAAAGACCCTGATGCTGGGAAAGATTGAAGGCAGGAGGAGAAGGGGACAACAGAGGATGAGATGGTTGGATGGCATCACCGACTCAATGGAGATGAATTTGAGCAAACTCTGGGAGATGGTGAAGGACAGGAAAGCCTGGTGTGCTACAGTCCATGGGATTGCAAAGAGCTGGACACAACCAAGTGACTGAACAACAACAACAAAGCCAGACTGCATACCTTACAAGACAATGATAACATGCTACTGCTGCTGCTGCTAAGTCACTTCAGTCGTGTCCAACTCTGTGCGACCCCATAGACAGCAGCCCACCAGGCTCCCCCGTCCCTGGGATTCTCTAGGCAAGAATACTGGAGTGGGTTGCCATTTCCTTCTCCAATGCATGAAAGTGAAAAGTGAAAGTGAAGTCGCTCAGTCGTGTCCGACTCTTAGCCACCCAATGGACTGCAGCCTACCAGGCTCCTCCATCCATGGGATTTTCCAGGCAAGAGTACTGGAGTGGGGTGCCATTGCCTTCTCCAAATGATAACATATCAGTTTGCAAATACTTCAGTTGGATTAAAGGTGCAGAGCTGAACCCACGTTTCCTGTATGACTTTGGAACATCCATCAGTGGACACATGACAACATACCAAGAACAAACAGTAGTCTAGGGGCTCTCAAAATACAACTCAGTTACAAATGTGCATCCTGGTTTTTGGAAACTGATACCTCTCGTAATGAAGGAAGAACTTTTAGCAACAACAACAAAAAAACTGTGATGCTGAACAAGGAGATGAATTGACAAGCATAGAAAAAGTATAGAATATTATGAATGAACAAAAAGACTTGGAAGACAAGTGGTGCTCAGGAACCAAAAACAAAATAAAATCAATTATTTGCATAGTATTATCATGAATCAAATGTATTCAAATATTTTGTATTTCACAAAGTATTTTTAACTTTGTTATTCATTTTTCATGTTGCAGTATGTCCTTTTTAATGATGTTCTTTTATTTATTTTTTTTGTTTTATCTTTTACAGCAAAAATGTCTACATATTTCAAAAATGTCAGATTGAATCATTCTTATGTGCTCCATGCTAGGCATGTTAAATTCCATAGTCATCTTCAGAGTAACTTAAAAATCTATCCAGTGTAGTCTCTCAATGCCAACACTTCTACCACTCTCTTTCCTTTCAAAAATAAGTTGCATGCTGAGCTGATTCACTTGTCACCATTCTCTTAATGCTTCCATTGTGTGGTCTCCACAGCCTACTCTCAAAGTTGTACAAAGATGTGCCTACACAACAACTCAGGGACGTCTCTACTGGGGCAAAGGGATGAACAACTCAGCCCAGGAATCCTGGACCCATCCCTACACACCCTCCTACCTCCAAACTTTCCTCCCCATACACATACTCACACACACACATCTTAGCCTCAGGAAGTTTTTGTTCATGAAAAAGATGCTTTGCAAAGTCTCTGTTCAGGAGAACAATTGTAATGCATTTAAAAATATGAACTGTAGCCATATTTTTTTTCTGAACTAATGGGTAAGAAAATGATAAATATAAGGAATGACACTGTATTAGAAATTCGACTCATGCAACCGTAAGTAAGAAAAAAATCAATCTCCCGAAACCATACACATTTTTCAACTTTTCCTTTTCAATGCACTGCAAAGAATACATTTTCAATATATTACAAATAATACCTTGTTAGAGGAAATTTAACAAAAAGAGAGAGAAGAAAGAAATAAAAGTAGGAGTGGGAGAAACTGTATAGATAAAAACTTAAAAAAAAAATACAATCATTTCTCTTGTGTCTACCCTCTCTGTAAAACTCAATCAGCCAATAAAAAAGTGAATGCTTTTAAGGCTGAAAGAAGGTTATAAGAGAGGTATTGTTAGGGGAAACACACTGATTGAAACCGCCCACCCTAGCCAGGCACCATAGTAACCATTTGTGTAAGTTGTTTTATGACAGGAGATCCTGATAAGGAATAGGAACTAATAAGCTACCACCAACCAGAAGAGTTCGGGAAAGGTCGAAAGGAGACACCGTGTGTCCGTCCACTTCCCAGAATCCCTCCTGCTAGCATCCATCTTGGCTGAGCCATGCGTGCGCCACCAGGAAAGACTCTGAATTAGAATGATTGGCCAAAGACCACCTGGAAACTAATCCCAACACCATAAAACCTGAGACTGTGAGCCACACGGCAGAGCAGTTCTCCCCGGTTCCCTTACCCTACTGCTCTCCACTCAGTTGCCCTTTCCCAATAAAATCTCTTGCTTTGTCAACACATGTGTCTCTTCAGACAATTCATTTCTGAGTGTTAGACAAGAGCCCAGTTTCGGGCCCTGGAAGGGGTCCGCCTTCCTGCAACAGTATCTCTATGATTATAATACTTTTGAAGTTTCCAACCACCAATACTTCTGCGATTTGAATGTTATGTGAAAGAGACAACATTAACATTTGCAGAATCTGATAGAAATACCAACAGGGAAATAACACAAGTACATCGGAATAGAACGTCCCCACCAAAGGAAAGTGTCAGGTGAATAGTGACATATACCAGAATACTGCTGGCATTTAGGACTTAGTGTAATATGGAAAAATAGTGAGGCAAACAGGGAAAAAAAAATAAGTAAATGTGTCCTAGAGAAATGCTAGTCTGGAAAATTTACATTCTCCTTTTCATTTTTCTCAACTAAAAATACATGGTGGGTTTTGACTGGAAAAATGTGCATATTTTTAATAGGAGGCTCTGTAAATTATCCATCAGGGAACATGGAAGAAAAGACAAGCTATGGCATTAAAATGACCTCAGTGGAGGCTGACACAGCAAAGAGGTGAGAATTCCCTATTTTCTGGCATTGGTGCTACTGAGCTCTATCAGAGCCCACTCCCCTTCCTGGTTCACGCCTGCAACAATGGGCCCTGAATGGTCTTCCTGGGGAAGTATTTAAGCAACTGAGAAAACGTAAGTATAAATACAATTAAACCTGACTGGAGGGCAAAGAATTTATGTGCTAATTTCAGGCTGAGTCATTTTAGCCCTGTGGTTTTGGGCAAGTTTGTAAACCTCATTTTATCTGAGATTGGAAAAGACTCTGATGCCAGGAGGGATTGGGGGCAGGAGGAGAAGGGGACGACAGAGGATGAGATGGCTGGATGGTATCACGGACTCGATGGACGTGAGTCTGAGTGAACTCCGGGAGTTGGTGATGGACAGGGAGGCCTGGCGTGTTGCAATTCATGGGGTCGCAAAGAGTTGGACACGACTGAGTGACTGAATTGAACTGAACTGATAGTCATATACCTAGGAACTCTGAGATAAGGCACAGGAGGTCAGGTCTTTCTTTCTGAGATGCCACTCTCCTAATTTCCTTTTCTTCTCTAAGGGCTATCTAGTGTTCTCAAGGCATTAATTCAGTTTCACGTTTGTTTGTACACCAGTATTCACACAGTTCTGTAGAATTTTATTAGGATCCTTAACCAAAACTTAAGGATACTTGAAAGAAAACTATGACAAACCTACACAGTGTATTAAAAATCAGAGACATCACTTTGCTGACCAAGGTCTGCATAGTCAGAGCTACGGTTTTTCAGTAGCCATGTACAGATGAGAGATTTGGACCTTAAAGAAGGCTGAGCACCAAAGAATTGATGCTTTAGAACTGTGGTGCTGAAGACTTGAGAGTCTCTTGGTCTGCAAGAAGATCAAACCAGTGAGTCCCAAAGAAAATCAATCCTGTATATTCACTGGATGCTGAAGCTGAAGCTCCAATACTTTTCCCACCTGATGCAAAGAGCTGACTCATTGGAAAAAACCTTGATGTTGAGAAAGATTGGCAAGAGGAGAAGGGGGAGACAGATGATGAAATAGATGGATGGTGTCACTGACTCAGTGGACATGAGTTTGAGCAAAGATAGTGGAGGATAAGGAAGGCTGGCATGCTGCAGTTCATGGGGTCACATAGAGTCAGACACAACTGAACAACAACAACAATCATAACTTATAGCAAATAAAAAGATCTGCTTGATAAATATAACACTAATATAGAGCCTTCATATTTAAGATTCTCTCCCACATTTTCAATGGCTACTAGGAAAGTTTAAGTAGTCTAGTTGTTTTCAGAGAAGATTGATCAATGTTCTCTGTGCAGAGTCATAGTGACATGACTGGGACCTACCATGAACCTAATTTCTCTTTATTTCCTATTCCGTTTTCTTTTTAGATAGCTTTCCCCTCTTTGGCTCCAGAGGACTTTTCTCTTCTTTCAGTTCAGTTCAGTTCAGTTGCTCAGTCGTGTCCGACTCTTTGCGACCCCATGAATCGCAGCATGCCAGGCCTCCCTGTCCATCACCATCTCCTGGAGTTCACTCAGACTCACGGCCATCGAGTCCGTGAAACACTTTTAACAGCATTCAGCCCTTGAGGGCTGTGTTTGTGTGTATTTGGCCCAGCTTCTCTATTAAAAAAAAATTTTTTTTTTGCAGTATTGCTTGTGAAATTTCAATTTATGATTTTGTAACTATGTTCGTGAATTTCTGTTCTCAGCTTGCAAATAATTACTGGATTTGGTTTGCCTTTTCTAGTGTGAGGCATGAAACTCACTTGCCCTGGAGTTACATACACAGTCATAGATCTGCCTCAATCTGCACCAAAACCCATCCTCTGGAGAATGGAATGCTTCTGAGTTTTCCTTCAAGTAATTCTTGGCAGGGCTGAAGGCTTTAGTAGCCCCTAAAGAAATTTTGTTGTCTGGGCTTCCTGACAAAGGGCCTTCATGAAATCACAACCTTAAGGAAACAGACCTGCTCTGCTGGAACTTTTTGGTTTCATAGGTTTCAAACTTGCCTCTCACAGCTTAGAGACAGGAGCAACAGGGCTGCTTGGGAAGGAACAGCTGCTCTTTTTATCGCATACTCTCATCTATCTGGACATCATTTATAAAATAACGCTGACAAGCATAAAATGCTGTAACATTTGAGTTCTTTTAAATCTACCATTGGATTGTGTAACAATAAAAATACAGGCAGTCATGAAGCAATGTTCAATAAAACAGCATTTTATTGCTATAGAACTAGCTTATGGGAGCCTTGCTCTAGGAAAGTCTGTAACTCTAGGAAATCAACAACAAATTACAGCAAGGAAACTCCTGTTGTTACATCATTTATCTTCCTTAATTAATTAAAATTATATTTTTTAACCTAGCTCATAAATATGCAAATTACCTAAGATTGAGTGGGTGGGGGAAAGAACTCTTGGAAGCTACTACTACCATAATTTGTGAAAAGTGAAAGTCAGTCGTGTCGAACCCTTTGTGACCCCATGGATTTTAGTGCGCCAGGCTCCTCTGTCCATGGGATTCTCCAGGCAAGAATACTGGAGTGAGTAGCCATTCCCTTCTCCAGAGGGTCTTCTTGATCCAGGGATTGAATGTGGAGAAATAGTGTACTATTTCTCATCTTACTTTTCTTTTCACTTAATTTACTCCCATGTGTCTATGAAGTCTTTATAATTGCCATTTTTAATAGTAACACAACTGGTTTTTCTCACTTCTGCTTTGTGATTCTGAGTCACCCCAGTTAATATAGAATTATGAGTTCTCTCTGATATATCAAGCAGAGAATTATTCTTTTATTCAATCTATGGTGTTGCTGATGACTTAGAAGCACAGACCAAAAAACAAACAAATAACTATGGAACAATGCAGAAAGCTCTAAAGGATTTAACTTAGCAGTATGCCCATCACCACAGAATCCCTTCCTGGTGTTCAAAGATGGCAACATCATCATTTGAGAGATGATTGCAGCATCCCCTGGCTTCCAAAACAGTAGCCAAAAAATGACCCCAGTAGAGCTCTAAAGTGCCTAACAAAGACTAACACTTGTGGGGGAAACAAGGAGTCATAGTGTATACTTGCTTGTCTTTTAAAATTTAACCTAAATTTGAATCAAGTTGCTTGAAGTATTAACTTCAGTAATAATATGGTAAAGTTAATTTCTGTTGCTAAGCTTGCCCTGTTGTATTAAATGATAGCAAACCTGGTAAGATGGTTCAACCAATACCTCTGACAGCCCAGGCAAGGAATTCTTCATGCCCCACATAGTTTTTAAAGCATGGCCATTTTGCTGGGCATGACAGTACAGGTGAAGTCCCCTTCCCACCATCCTCAAAATGAACTAAAGTAAAGGCAGACAACTTGTTAGGAAGGTCTGATACCACTAATCCATGAAGCAAGATTTTGTACTAGAATTGAGAATATCTGGAAGCATTTTCAAGCTTTCAACACAATTAAGAATTCCTTTTCTAAAAACACAGTTCAAAGAATTTCTTCTCTAAATCTATAGAAAAATATTAAATTTAAATATTAATATCTAAAATATGACACCAATAAACTAATCAATGAAATAGAAGCAGACTCACAAACATAAAAAACAGACTTGTGATTGCCACTGGGAAGGGGTGAGGATTAAGGATGGAGTGAATGGGAGTTTGAGGTTAGCAGACACAAACTAGTATGTATAGAATGAATAAACAAGGTCCTACTGTATAGCTTCCCTGGTGGCTCAGAGGGTAAATTGTCTGCCTGCAATGTGGGAGGCCTGAGTTTGATCCCTGGGTTGGGAAGATCCCCTGGAGAAGGAAATGGCAACCCACTCCAGTATTCTTGCCTGGAAAGTCCCATGGACAGAGGAGCCTGGTGGGCTACAGTCCATAGAGTTACAAAGAGTCCAACATAAGTGAGCGAGTTTGCTTTCACTTTCACTGTCTAGCACAGGTAACTAGATTCAATGTCCTTGATAAAATAGTATGGAAAATAATATAAAAAAGAATATATGTATAACTGAATATATATATAACTGTATATATATGTACTGTATAACTGAATCAACTTTGCTGTATAGCAGGAATTAACACAACATTGTAAATCAACTATATGTCAGTTAAATATTAATTGGGGTGGATAAAAGAGTCAAAAGTAAAATTATAGTCATTTAAAAAATCTAAAAGGAATTATGTACAAATGTTTACTTGATATTTTGATACAGATAGATTATGTTTTATGTGAGGGGAAAATCATATGGAAAACAATCAATGTGTTTAATTCTATAAATATTAAACTTTCATATCTCAAGATTATAGACAACATTAAAAGTCCATCAAAAAGCTGGTAAAATATTTGCAACCAAATAACATTTTAAATAATCTTTATAAGTAGGTAATTAAATAAAGATAGCAAGGATAATTCAATAACTGAATATGTAAAAACCAGAAACAGAAAATTTATGAAAAATTAGAACCAAAAATCTTACCAAAAAATGAGGATCAAGTCAACTTTTATTTTCCAGAAGATGGAGTCAATATATTTTCCCCATTCCCTGACCGAGAACAACTGAAAACCCTTAACATTTTATATAAAGCGAATATAAGACATCTATGGAAGGTGAACAGTAGAAAGCAGACTCAACAAAGACCTGAGGGATAAAAGGGACAAGACAGTGGTGAGTTCTCTGTGGGTCTCCAGGGTGTTTTGGGTTTTTTTCCCTTGTATAATCCAGACTTAGAGCTGAAGAAGCTAGCCACTCAGAAATGTCAACAGATACAGACAAATAGGGCCTCAACAAAAGCTTTCTCTCTCTAGCCAAAGGATCAAAAAAGAGACAGCCTAGCAAAAAAGAGAAGTATTAGACAATAAAGCTATGACAAACCTAGACAGTGTAATAAAAATCAGAGACATCAGTTCGCCAACAGAGGTCTGTATAGTCAAAGCTATGGTTTTTCCAGTCATCATATGCAATTGTGAGATTTGAACCATAAACTAGGCTGAGTACCAAAGAATTTATTCCTTTGAATTGTGGTGCTGAAGACTATTGAGAGTCCCTTGGACAGCAAGGATATCAAACCAGTCAATCCTAAAAGAAATCAACTCTGAATATTCATTGGAAGGACTGACACTGAGGCTGGAGCTCTAACACTTTGGCCACCTGATGCAAAGAGCCAACTCACTGGAAAAGACCCCGATGATGGGAAAGATTGAAGGCAGGAGGAGAAGGGGACAGCAGAGGATGAGATGGCTGGATGGCATCACTGACTCCACGGACATGAGTTTGAGCAAGCTCTGGCAGATGGTGAAAGACAAGAAAGCCTGGTGTGCTGCAGTCCATGGGATTTCAAAGAGTCAGACATAGCTTTGCAACTGAACAACAACAATAAGACAATAATCATTCTATTCTAAGCATCACAGACAACACACACACACACACAAAACAACAACAAAAAAAAAATTCTGGCTCACCCCTGCCCACGTCAGCAAAGGCCTAGTTTAGACTTCCATTCCCACCTGACAGTCATGAAGTGTCCCTTCCATTCCCTAGGTATAGGGTGATGTCAGTGGACACCTAGTCGTGAGGACTTTCATCATTGCCAGAGGAGTGAGGACAACCTCTCGATGTTGTTTTAGTAGCAGCCTTGTAAGGTGCAGTTACAAGGTACTCTTTTGTCAGCCAGAGAGGCATCCACGGATACCCAGTGTGGAGCCAGAATGCTCAATCTGCAAGAAGAGGTCCACTTACTCAGGTGTCTATGAGGCTGAGTAGGGAACCTGGACTTCCTGCCCACACCTGGCTGTAATGAAATGACACTCCACATTTTCATCCCATTCTCAAGAAGCTAGGGCCTGAGGATGTTTAAGCCATGGCAATATCCTGAGTGATAATATTGCTTATATTAACCCCTTTTGCTGGCTTAACCTCTTCATGAAGTTTCTTCCTTGTTGGAGTTAAGATGAGACTTGTTGGATAAGCTAAAATAAAGAAGTAATCATTTCAAAAGATGAATATTTTATTATTTAAATTCCCTGTTGGGTATCCTGGTGAGGGAACTGATATATGGTGGCTGGGTAACTAGTGGAGAGCCCGTGAGAAAACCCAATGACAGAGAGGCTGGAAGGATGGAAGAACTCGCTAATGTTGACATGGGGATCGTTTGCATTGCAGTGTAGTATCTGCCTCAGTGCAAGTGGGGAAAATGAGAAAGCGGCTGTTTCATGTCTGAGTATAACCATGTAGGACACAGAAACAGCACATGTTGGGATCCAGGAGGTGAAGGTGACCTGTTTACCTGAACAATCCACAGGTATCTTGAGTCCAGCTTTGGATTTCCACAGGGTGTTTGCCTCGGCATTTAAGCCAGTCATATCTAAAGTTCAAAGGATGAGGGTGGGGCCACAGAATCTTTGTGCTTCACAGATCCAATTGTTAGGGGAAGAACGCTGAATGAAATCACCCACCCTGGCCAGACACCATAGTAATCATTTGCATGAGTTGTTTTACAGACAGGAGGTCCTGGTGAGGAACACGGAACTGATAAGCCACCATCAACCAGAAGGGTTCAGGAAAGGTCAAAAGGAGACACCACATGTCCAACCACCTCCCAGAATCCTTTTCTGGCATCCATCTTGGCTGAACAAGGCATGCACCACCAGGAAGGACTCTGAGTCAGAATGATTGGCTAAAGACAACCTGGAAACTAATTCCATCACCATAAAACCCGAGAGTGGGAGTTATGTAGCAGAGCAGTTCTCCTGGGTTCCCTTATCCTACTGCTCTCTGCCTGGGTGCCCTTTCCCAATAAAATTTCTTGCTTTGTCAGCACATATGTCTCCTTGGACAATTCATTTCTGAGTGTTAGACAAAAGCCCCATTTTGAGCCCTGGAAGAGGTCCCCCTTCCTGAGACACAATCATCATAATTTGCTTTTATTCTTTGAGATGCACAACTGAAAAGGCACAGATGTTTATTCCAGCAATTGGGGCTACAAGGATCAGTATAGTTAAGCAAAGGTTCCAGATTAATACAATGGTAAAACCACTGCTTCCTGATAATCTGAAGTTTCTTTTCCAATCTCTACATAATTCTAGTCTTTACATGACATTTTGTGTGTGTGGAGTTTTAGGCAATTGGCACATTGCAGCCATCTGGCAGGCGGTGGAGAAGCACACCTCTGACATTATAAGATGATGCTTCAGTGGTTAAAAACAAAACAAAAGGTGGTGATGTTTATTGTGATGGAGCTGCACAGACCCTGAGGGGCTCAACTGATCAGTATTCACAAAGGTGTTTTTAGACTGGAGCATTTACTGTCACTGAAAATCATTTTTAAACTAGATAAAATATTTTAGCAACAGTTGCTTTTTGCAACAAAAACAAACAACAGACAAAGAAGGTAGAAACTAAGCAATCATTAAATGTTCCCTTTGGTTTTAGAAAGGGTATATCACGGGTAACAAATTTGTGTGTCTGTTTATGTGATTTTCTTTTTTTTTTTAATTTTTCAATGATTCTTCATGATAAAGGCAAATTCCTTAGTTTGCATGTGAGGCTATTTGTAATTTAGATCTGATCATCTTTTAATTAAATTTCCACAATTCTCAGACAGCAATTTTATGTCCAACCCTTGAAGAACATACAAAGTAGGTCCCCGAATACTCATATCTTTCTCTATCTTCTTGTCTTTATTCACGTGGTTTCTGATTCTTGGAAAGCACATTCCTTACTATTGAGCTGAAAATTTCTCCTTCAAAATTCAATTTCCCTAAACTCTCAAACACACCAAGAACTTTTTTCTTTTGTATTCCTGTAGTGCATATCCATTTTATCATCTTTAATGTGTATACTATAACATATAATATAAAGTATATTATATATAATACAATGTGTATTCCCTATGGACTGTAGCTCGCCAGTCTCCTCTGTCTATGGGATTCTCAAGGCAAGAATATTGGAGTGTGTTGCCATGCCCTCCTCCAGGGGATCTTCCCAGCCAGAGATAGACCTTGTGTCTCTTAATGTCTCCTGCAATGGCAGGCAGGTTCTTTACCACTAGCACCACCTGAGAAGCCCATACATAATATATATATAATATAACATAATGCATCTATAATATAAGTAATATAATGTATAATATATACATTGTTAATATATATTATAATCATCCATACATTTATTTATCTTCCCTCATTAATTCATTTATTCTTTTAACAAATATTGAGCAATAAATATGTGTGAGGCTCATTCTACTCACAGCAAATACAGCATTTGTATTAGTCAGGGTCTGGAATAGAAAACACTTTGAGTATTTACAACAGAGAGTATTTAATGCAGGGTATTAGTTACTCAGGTGATGAAGGAGATTAGAATCCAAACAGGGCCTGAGGAAGCAGTCCAGAGGTTAATAATAACAGCCTGCACTGCAGGAGCCAGTTGGAGCCCTGAAGGAGAAAATTCTGCTGGAGAGGCCACCAGAGAACAAATGCAGGGAGACAGACCCTGTCTTCTCCCTTCTTCTACTCCCCAATCTCTTGTTTTGATTTCCTTTGTCCAAGTCCATCTGGAAGGTGGCTAATGCAGGAGCATGAGAATGCAGTCGATTCAGCTCCTCTTGCAACGCAGAGCAGTGGAAGAGTGCAGAGTGGATCTCAAGGCTAAGATGCCCAGGACTGGCCCAGAGGTAAAAAAAAAAAAAAAAACAAAAAAATGGCATTTCACTGTCCTCATGAATATATGAGACTTTCATTGTATTGAGTTTTAAAAAAAAATTTGTTTGGGTTTTTCTGTAACATCTATGGAAAAGTTCATATGAGCTTTTTGGCCAACCCAATGTTACACCACCATATTTGTAACTCCTCATGTAGTAACTGCACATATTAGGTGGCCAGTTTACATTTTGAATGCCTTAATTGATGAAGGAAAAAATAATTCGGAATAAGTCATCTTTATGAGCCCATGGTTTCCGCCATAACTGACCAACAACTTCATGAGAAAATACTTTGGGTGGCAGCTTTATCTCTTGATACCAGATTTACTTCCCACATGGGAATCTATGATTCCTATTATAGACTGTGTTTTTTCTGGTATTTGCTGTGGACCTCATAAATCTGATACCATTTGAAGGTTTTAGAGTCCTGAGGATTATCAAGATTACTCTATTCCAGGAGATATGAATTGTTGTGAAAATTTCTGGGTTTTATTCCGTTAAAAAATATTTCTTGGAGTTGATTAACAATGTTGTGTTAGTTTCCGGTGTATAGCAAAGTGATTCAGTTATACATATACATATATCTATTCTTTTTCAAATTCTTTCCCCATTTAGATGATTACAGAATATTGAGCAGAGTTCCCAAGGCTACACCTTGTTCTATTGTATCTGCCAGACACAGCCTATCCCGACAGCTCTTCTGGCAGATGCCACACTCAACATTCTATAAGCAGAGCCGTTATATTTGCTGTTGGCAGCCTGAGCAGGGGAGAGGGCACTGGAGCTGACCTCAAGCACTTCTGGAACAGAAATTGCCAGGATTCTGCTGAATTTGTTGGCAAAACTCTCAAAGTGTTGTGCAAAGCATTTATATCAGCACCTGTTCTTCACTTCTATAAGGATCCTCTCAATGGTGAAGATCTTTTCCTGGGTCATTTTTAAATGTCGACTACATTACTTCAAAGTGCATAGATTTTGTAAACATAGTTTAGCAAACATTTTGGCATATTGATCCTGTGCTTGGAACTGTGCTGATCAACGGGTAAGAGAGACAAAACCACAGAGCAGCGAGCTAGAGTTGGATGGCCTTGGTTCCGTCAATTCACTGAAATGTGACCGTGGCCAAATTCCTGTGCCTTTCTGCTTCCGTGTTCCAATCGTAAAATGGGCATAATAATGGGATCAACCTCAAATGTTATTGTGAGTACTAAATGAAATAAGTGAGAACAATGTCTTGTATGTAGTATAGGTAAGCACCATTATCATTATCACTCATTAATACATTCCTGCAGGGCAAGGATTGAGGCATCTTCCCCTTTTTATCCACCAAGTGCCCAGTGAAGAACCTGCAGCATAGTAGCTACTTAGGTTTTTTTAGAGATATTAAAATACAGTGGAATGCCTCAAGTTGCTTACACTGTTCTCTCAGTAAATGCCCTAATTTCAGCCCAGATTCATTCAATCATGGAAAATTTGTGCTGCATACAGCATCTCAGCCTCTAGAATGTCTCCTGTCTCTCTCACTACCTGTCCATCCTCAGTCTGCATTTTAGGAAAACTGGGTATTCAAAAGGGAGAGTGGAGAAGGTAAGAGAATACAGAGATGAGAAGGAGAAATTTAAAGTGGATGGAGAGTGGCCAAAGTAGGACACAAATGAAGACCTCCAAAGAGAACAAAATTAACAAGAAACTCTACTCTTCTCATGCTTACACACTGTTTCCACTCTCATGGGAGACCTCATGTGAGTTCCCTTGGTTAGTAGAACTCTGTCTCTTCCTTCCTCCAGGCACTCAAATCTAACTATCCTTGCTGGTCCAAGGATGTGTTCCTCTTATGCCCACAGGATAATTTTTAACACAAAACATAATTCCCTGAGACGCTCGAGTAGGTACTGCTTAGAAGCCCTTGCTGTTTTTACTCATTAATTCATTCTGCACCAAGTAACTTGCTCATTGACTAACGTATATTGAACATCTACTCTGTAGCAGACACTAGACTCAGGTACACAAGACAGATGAATAATTCTAGGGCCTTTGCCTCAGAAGATACAGAGACATCAGTGTAAATTAATAACTACATTAATGAGATAACTTTAAACAAAAGTATATATGGATGCCTTCCTCAAACCCTAACCTTTTCATTCTCTTCTCTTCATGCTCAGTTAAACCTAGACAGCATATTCAAAAGCAGAGACATTACTTTGCCGACTAAGGTCTGTCTAGTCAAGGCTATGGTTTTCCCTGTGGTCATGCATGGATGTGAGAGTTGGACTGTGAAGAAGGCTGAGCACCGAAGAATTGATGCTTTTGAACTGTGGTGTTGGAGAAGACTCTTGAGAGTCCCTTGGACTGCAAGGAGATCCAACCAGTCCGTTCTGAAGAAGATCAACCCTGGGATTTCTTTGGAAGGACTGATGCTAAAGCTGAAACTCCAAAACTTTGGCCACCTCATGCGAAAAGTTGACTCACTGGAAAAGACTCTGATGCTGAGAGGAACTGGGGGCAGGAGGAGAAGGGGATGGCAGAGGATGCGATGGCTGGATGGTATCACCGACTTGATGGACAAGAGTTTGGATGAACTCCGGGAGTTGGTGATGGACAGGGAGGCCTGGTGTGCTGTGATTCATGGGGTTGCAAAGAGTCGGACACAACTGAGCGACTGAACTGAACTGATATGCTAAACATTTTAGAAATTTGAAGAATAAATAATATTTTTTTCCTCCCTGGATCTTTACAAAGTATTAGAAAGACAAAAAATAACTCAAGAAGCACCTCTTAACACACTCTGGAAAGAGTTTATGGAGAAGGTGGAGCTTAGCTTGGGCCTGCAGAGAGTGGGTTAGAGTTGGTTGGTACCTAGGAGTCAGAGGAAGAGAAACTTCTAAGCAAAGGAAGAAATTTGTGGTCCTCAGGAGAGTGGACAGGCTTGTGGTGGGCTGGAGGGACATGAGAAAAAAAATAATGGCTAAATTTGGGGTGTTGGAAAGTAGGAATAGGGGAGATAAGGCTGAATTGATAGAAGAAGTCAAATTATGCAGGACCTAGAAATTCCAGGAAAGAAACAGTGTAATTCACAAGAGTATCCAGTGCATACTTTCCCCAAGACCTCATTTCGCACTTTCTGAGAAAACAGAGTGCTAATAAATGAATTACAGGTTTTCTTTGGCAAAGTGAACACACAAGATAGTTCTGTTGTGAAGAGAAGTTGATATCTTATAGATTGGACTTAATATTTAACTTCTTGCCTTGGCCATCTTAACTTCTTGCCTTGGCCATCTTTGTCAAATGTCAGTGCCTGCCACTGCCTTTAAACCTTTCCACTTTGATCTCTCTGTTGTGAGGTCTGTTGGTGGTTACACAGAACATCATGGTTACATAGAACATCATGGTTACCTGGATTTCTACACCATGCTCACGTTGCTCCCTTTTGTCTGCAGGTCCTAAGAGGATGACAGCTTGTCAACCATATCACACCCCGGGGGCCAACCTTTCACCTCTCACCTTCCAGACTGAGGTTTTTGAAAATATGTCAACAGGTATGATTTGAAGTGTGGTTGTGGAGATGAAATGTGGGTAAAAGTGCAGTTTCAGTCACACTGAGGAAAATGTTTATTTCCGTGGATAAATAATATGAAAAACAGCAGATACATATATTGTTTGACTTGAGTAGCTAGACAACCTGAAAGAAAGAATAGCTGCACAGTTATAGAAAAAAAAAAAACAAAAAAAACAACCCAAGTAAGTTACCAAACATTTAAACATTTAAAGTTGAATCTTGTTTATAAATCATAGCATAAGAAATGCGTGGGACAGAGTCAGGATTGATATGAATCCTTTAGCTAGAGGGCTGAGAAACAATTTTCTCTTCTTATTCTTCTTGGTCCATGGGGTCTATGGGGTCACAAAGAGTCAGACACGACTATGCAACTGAACTGAACTGATTCTTCTTGGTTTCAGAACCAAGATTAGCCCAAGACCTCCTTGCTTTCTTACTTTCCCTGTCTTTTTTGACCTGGGCTCCTTTCCCCTGTTGGCTGTGCAACGAATGAAAGGTGTTATGCTCACCTTCACACCACAGGTCAATTGAAAACAAAACAAAACACAACACATGGCTAATCTTTCCAGGCTTTCTGAGGGTTTTCCAAACTGTGTAAAAGGACTTTAGCTTATTAAGAACCCCTCCTCAGCCCTCTTTTTTTTCTTCCCCCCTCCTACAGAAAAAAAAAAAAAGTAGTTCCATGAATAGAGTGAAGTAACTTCATCTAATGTGTCAAAGGAGACATCTTGTGTGCTCGGGAGTATCCTGGAAATTTCATACCGAGGTTAAAACAGGAAGTTTATGGCTAAGGAGGAGGGGCGCTAACATGGAAACTGGAGTCTACACAGCTCTAAGGGAAAGAGTCTTCATGGTTTACTCTGCTTTTCATTTTCAAACTTTGCATTTCTGTAGCCAGCAGCCACACTCATCCTGCCAAGCCTGGCCAGGCTGTGATGTGAGCCCAGGAAATGCCTTTGGTAGTTTTGGGACCTCTCCTGCTGGTGCCTTCCCCCACCCTCACTCTTTCCCTGGCCACCCCACTGGCTGCCAGTCCCTCAAGCCCCCTCCTATCCTCTGGATGGTGCTGCTGAAATTCTCACTCTACTATTGTGTGTGTGCTTAGCTGCTCAGTCGTGTCCGACTGTGACCCCAAGGACTGTAGCCCGGCAGGTTCCTCTGTCCATGGGGATTCTCTAGGCAAGAATACTGGAGCGGGTTGCCATGCCCTCCTCCAGGGGATCTTCCCAACTCTGGAATCGAACCCAGGTCTCCTGCATTGCAGGCAGATTCTTTACCATCTGAGCCACCAGGGAAGCCCCTCTATTAGATATGAGAACTAGATTTTAAGACAAACATATCATGGCAACTGCATTTTCAAAAAAAAAAATTAGGAGACAGCAAACAATCAAGATCCCAAGTTGAGGTTCAATTATTTTCCTTTTTCCCAGAAGGAATTTCCAGTTGCTATTTGCCAACTATCACCATCTTATTACAGTAAATTTGCAAAATGAGGTTTAGATATATTATTTTCCCTTAGTTTATAGTTTGGTACCCATGGAGTGGGTTCTGAATTGCTCAGTTGTGTCCAGCTCTTTGTGACTCTGTGGGCTGCAGCCCACCAGGCTCCTCTCTGCCCATGGGATTTTCCAATCAAGGATACTGAAGTGGGTTGTCATTTCCTCCTTCAGGGGATCTTCCTGACCCAGGGATCAAACCTGTGACTCAGTGTCCTGTGTTGGCAGGTAGATTCTTTACCACTGAGCTACCTGGGAAGCCCTATGAGTAGAATGGCATAAATCACTAAAGGAAGTATCTGCTTTGCCTGCAATATTTGTGCATTATATTTCTTGTTTATTCAAAAATATTTGCTGCTCACTTGCTCAGGGTGGTGGAGGATACCAAAAATAAATCTAAACAGTTTTTTATTTGGAGATGGTTCCATTCTAGTGGAAGAAATGAGGTAAGTCTGGTGCTGTTACTTGTAGCAGGATGTGATGGAAACCACAAGAAATGTTCAAGTTAATGGCTATGAAATTGTACACAAGAAAGAGACTGTATCTGAAGAGAGAGGATTTCCTCTGAGAATTTTAAGAAAGGAGAATTAAGGCCAATTGATCTGACAGTAGGAATGGGTAGAATGATTTGGATCAAAGAAAAAAAAGTGTAATCAAAGACGTAAGTTTTGTGATATATAAATAAAGATGGGAACTGTTTGGTTTCTTCATAGAGGGCTGATGCTGTGTGAGGAAGTGTGACCTGCAAAGTATTGAGAAACCACAGGATCTCTGAGCAGGGGAGTACCCTGACAAAGGTGTTTTCAAGGCCCAGTGAGAGGTTTCCTTCCATGTAACCACATCATGCAGCATATGGGTTGTAAGTACTTCTACATGCACTCTCTTAAAGACTGTAGATTGTAGACAGCAACCACTTCTTGAAGATGAAAGATGAGCATCTAGAGACCTGTCACAGAGTATGGTACATATCATGGACTAAAAAAAAAAGTGTTTTGAAGAGATAAATGAAAGTATTAGGGTTGATAAGTACTGTAGCAGTACTGCTGCTGCTGCTGCTAAGTCACTTCAGTCGTGTCCAACTCTGTGTGACCCCATAGATGGCAGCCCACCAGGCTCCCCCGTCCCTGGGATTCTCCAGGCAAGAACACTGGAGTGGGTTGCCATTTCCTTCTCCAATGCATGAAAGTGAAAAGTGAAAGTGAAGTCGCTCAGTCGTGTCTGACTTAACGACCCCATGAACTGCAGCCTACCAGGCTCCTCTGTCCATGGGATTTTCCATCAACAGTACTGGAGTGGGTTGGCATTGCCTTCTCCGACTGTAGCAGTACAGAGGAGTATTTTGGAAGGAAATTTGACAGTTTTTGGAGATTGATTTAATGTAATGGGGAAGAAAGGTGGTTTTCAACTGAGTGAGTCTGAGGCTGAAGGAAGTCTAGAACAGAAACAAGGTGGTCAGTGAGCCCTCAGCACTGCTATTCTGATGGGAAATACGCTGGTGCGTGCTTCCAAACCCTCATCGGTAGAATTATCCAAGCTAAAATAGCATTCCCAATCCTTGTAAACAGATGTCAATCAGACAACATCATGAAACAAAATCAGTATGTTTAAGAAAATTCATGTTTGATTACACATACTTTTTAGAACTTTTATATATTAAAAAGTGAATCATGCACTTGTGTGATGTTTTTTGAATGTCTTTATGCAGCTTAATATTTTGCCTTCTGTTTAATGCATGAACAATCCTTTTCACTTTCAATAAATTAAGGAAACTGCCATAAAAAGGATGGAAAAAAGTGGTGGCTCTCTTATTCATTAAATTATTAGATTACATATGACAATAATTATTACTCTATTTATGGTAATAAATGATGACTCTGCCCTGTTACTTCCCTCCAAACATCATGGTTGGGTAGCAGAAGTGGATAAGGTATGAAAGAAATGGAGAGACTGTGGTCACCTTCAGTCCAAACTGGTTAAATTCACTCTTTCACTTTTTTTCAATAATATTAATGAAAATTTAAATAGTATTTAATTATAATGTTTTAAAAAATTAAACACTGAAAGTTTAACAGGTAAAGCTTATGAAATTAAGCACATTAGCAAAGAAAGATTATTGATGATAGTAGGTACAGTATCATGTTTAGGAATGCAATTTTTATACAAAAAGACCCAGAAGTAGTGGTCACTGTAAGTCAGTTCTCCAAAACTACAAAGTACTGCAGGTCTTTGGAGCAGGGAGACATGATTTATGGCAGGGTGATCCAGAAAATATTCATGTATTTCAGGGTATACGAGCTTAGCCTTGAATTATGGGTAGATTTGAAATAGGCAGAAATGCAAGAAAAAAGATTCCAAATAATAAATAGCAGAAAGCTATACTAATATGGCTGCTGCATATTAGAACTAGAATATTGACTATGCTGTAAGCCTACAACTATTAAGAATATGTATCCCAGAAGTTAACCAGGAAAGACATAAAGAATAGAAATGTTCCCGATTACACAGCTGCAAAAATTAAGTTAGATGTCACAGCGTAGTAAGAATGTGTAATAAAATTCAAGTTTGCTGCAATTTATACCATGTAGGAAAAATGCAATTCCTCTGGAAAGAACTTTACTTCCTCATTGACTTATAATTATAGATGTACTTAATTCTATCGATAATTTATTTTTATTGGTAATGAATATTAGTACTTTAGCCTAAAGCATCTCTATTCCTTGTATGCCAAGTAGCTAATGACCTGTAAATGAACTCTTAAATATGCTAAGGAAGCTCATTATTTAAGGTAATTATTTAGCAAAGCAATGATCCTTTGGTTATGCAAATTACTGACATTAAATTATAACTTCGTAGGTATCCAGTTTTATGTTTCATTCTGGCCCTGAAAATGACCTTTCAATCCAAGTATTGCTTGCTCCAAAGTTAAGATGAATAATGGGAAGATGAAAATTCATAACTCAAGAGTGACAGAGAAAATGTTACCCACATCTCAAATGTGTTAATCGCTCAGCTGTGTCCAACTCTTTGTGACCCCATGGACTGTAGCTCACTAGGCTCCTCTGTCCATGGAATTCTCCAGGCAGGGATGCTGGAATGGGTAGCCGTTCCCTTCTCCAGCAGATCTTCCCAACCCAGGAATCAAACTTGGGTCTTCTGCATTGCAGGCAGATTCTTAACCATCTGAGCCAGCAGGGAAGCCCACATCTAGGGATTCCTCCATTTTCTGCAGGTGACAGAGCTGGAACCCAGGGTGATGATGATGATGTTAGCTTTGGTTTGTTATAGTCCCTCTGCTGGGTAGTTGTATAAACTTATGAATATTATGTGCCAATTATAAGACATTTTTGGCTTTAGTGTCACTGTATTGGAAGACCACCTTCATCAGGTGTGTGTGTGTGTGTGTGTGTGTGTGTGTGTGTGTGCGCGCGCGCCAAGTTGCTTCAGTTGTGTCTGACTCTTTGCAACTCTATGGACTGTAGTCCGGCAGGTTCCTCTGTCCATGGGATTCTCCAGGCAAGAATACTGGAGTGGGTTGCCATGCCCTTCTCCAGGGCATCTTCCTGACCTAGGGATTGAACCTGCATCTCATGTCTCCTGCATTGGCGGGCAGGCTCTTTACTGCTAGCACCACCGGGGAAGCCCCACCTTCATCAGACAGACATTTACAATTTACTTTTTTTGTGTGCTTATTCAGTGACAAACACTTAACCCGGTACTGGAAACAATTTGTGTATATATTGTTTTGACTTTAACATCAGTTTGTTTGAAGGCCATTTTCATCAGATAGACATTTATGATTTACTTTTTGTGTGCCTACTAAGTGCCAAACACTTACTAGGTAGTGGAAATAACCTGTGCCTGGTAACATAGAGGAGGGGTGACCAGGAGAAAGAAGCAAACCAATCAGTATACCTTTTCACTGTATACTGAGTGAGACAACTGAGTGATGGTCAGACACTCTGAGATATTTAGAAGAAACATCTGGTCCAGACTGGGAGAACACCAGGAGGTTTTGAAAGAAGTGAAAACAGATTGAGGGTCAAGGAGTAAGAATTGGAGACAGGGAGTCAGGCTGTCTTAAGCAGAGAGAAAAAGCCTGTGACAGGAGGTGAGTAGCTTTGGGCTATCCTCTGGACTGCAAATCACTCAGGGTGGCTGAGTGTAAGTATCCCTGGGATGGTGGTGAACAATGAGGCTGGAGAGGGAAGAGGGAAATGGGGGCCAGAAGTTTTTATTTCTTTAAATAATAAGGGTTTTTAAACTCAGATTTGCATTTTAGGAAGATCACATTTGCTTTAGCATTATGTAAGGGTGTCAAGACCATTGTGTGCATGTACACCCGTGGTGGATTCATGTCAATGTATGGCAAAACCAATACAGTATTGTAAAGTAAAATAAAGTAAAAAAAAAAAAAATTAAAAAAAAAGACCATTGTGATATTAATAGACAAGGTTCTACTGCATAGCACAGGGAACTATATTAATGGTATGGTATGTAGTAAACACGTGTGTCTGTGTGCTGTCGTGTCTGACTCTTTGCAGCCTCATGGACTATAGCCCACCAGGCTCCTCTGTCCATAGAATTCTCCAGGCAAGAAAACTGGCGTGGTAGCCATTCCCTTCTCCAGAGGATCTTCTCTCCCCAGAGATCAAATCTGCATATCCTGTGTCTCCTGAACTGGCAGGTGGGTTCTTTACCACTGTGCCACCTGGGAAGCCTACTATACTCAATATCCTGTAATAAACTGTAATGGAAAAAATATGAAAAATAATATATATATGTGTAATTGGATGACTTTGATGTATAGCAGAATTAACACATTATATGTCAACTATACTTCAATAAAATTTAAACATATGTATCTAGTAGCGTATTTAGTAGGGACCAAATACAGGAGAGTCTGTTGTGCACCAAGTTAACCCTTAGTTAATTCTTGCATCTGGGTGCGTGAGACTTGAGGCAGTGTCTCTTTACTAACATACATGTCTAACATTCAGAATATTAACAGTCATAGGCTGTGCTCATATTTGCTAGCTCAATGTCTGTTCCAGGGAGAGGGTCTCAGATTCAGTCAAGGAGAATCACAGGAAGATATTGACATAACTCACATAAAAGTTAACAAAAGAAGCCACAGAAGAGACCAAGAAAATTGAACGCACTCAAGACAGTCACAAAGGGGAACTAAAATGATCTGGATATTGATTGGTGGGGACTGAGTGACAGGGGGGAATAGTGGACACCTTGCCTCCTGGTTTGAGTCAACAGGTGGATGGTGCTGACTGGTTTTTGGAGAGGAGTACAAGAGGAGAGAATGGTGGGGTGTGGGGATACTGGTTAGAGTTTATCTGAGGTATCCCAGGAGCACCGTGGAAGAGGTGTTTGTCTGGCAGTATTTGATCATAGGAATTTGAACTCAGGGAAGAGGCAGGAACAACAGCTGTTTAGAAGTCATCAGACAAGTGGGAGCTGAGCCATTCAGGGTGGACAGTGTCTCCCAAGCAGAGTGTGAAGAGTAAGAGGCCACCATCCTGAGTGACGAGTCTTCAGCGTTGCCCATGTTACAATGCATTGAACACACACACACACACACAACTTGACAATTTGATGGACTTGTGCTCATTCGCTGAGTTGTGTACAACTCTTTGCGACCCCATGAACTGTAGCCTGCCAGGCTCCTCTGTCCATGAGGCAAGAATACTGGAGTGGGTTGCCATTTCCTGGGAAATGATAAGTCACATCATAACAGACAAAACTTAACCAAATTCCTGCCACCATTCTCTTACAGATCTTAGTGTTTAGCAAGCCTGCTTTGACAGGAGGAGGTGAAGTGTATTTGCAAACATGTCCCTTTATGGTCCAGAACATCCCTCCCCTACAGTTCCCCTTCACTTGGCTAAATGTGTGTTTTTAGGCTTCTTTGTGTAGAGAACATTCAGAGACCACTGTCTTCAGGTAGGCCTCTCTTTCCTGAATAATAAAAAGACTAGCAGAATTTTAATTGATCTCCAATACAAAGTTGAGGGGAAAACTGTCCTCAATTTATATCAAGTTATCTCTAACATACACATTTAGTTGCTTATTTCTTAATTTATTGCTTTTTCCTAAATCCTCTCCATTTCTTCTGTCCATTCTTTTTCTCAGTTCCTTATATACAAGCTTTTGTACCTGTCAGTATTACTAAAACCGACTTTCAATGTTTCTTGCTTTCTGCCTCCTCTGAAATCCTTCTGAATACAGCTGCCAGCATGCTTCCAAATCCCCACTTTCATGAGGTCACCCACCCAAGGGTTGACAATGATTTTTCCATGGCAGTCAAGTGCAGGTTTCTTTCCTTCCAGATTCTCCAGAATAAAACCACACCACCCAGCCTGTGTTATTGTACTGAACAATTCCTTGACAGAACTCTTCAAAGCAACCAGACTTAACTCTTTACTAACTCTTCCTGGGAGTCTGCTATCTTACACTTGCTATCCATTTTGCCAAGTGAGGATCTCAACAGTAATAAACATGATTTATTAGAGCACAAAGATGAGATTAAGAAACCCTTACCCTAGGTTTGGAGCCTAAGGATCCCTTTGGCAAGGTGTTTAAGTTCTCATCTACATAAGCTAAACATATCTGCTAACACATTCTACAGTTATGTTGATGATAAAATAAGTGCTTTCTAAACTATCAAGAGCTACATAAAGCAAATCTTATCTAACTAAAAATTACTCTTATCCAAAACTCCAGAATACATGATTTTAAAACGTATATATATTCAGTATCTTTGAAATTTTCAGCCTTTTTTTAGATACAAGTTACAAATGACTACTATTTGAAATACTTTTAAAAAGGGACCTGGAAGTTGGGAACAGAGATAGAGGCCAACTATTCACTGAATTCTCAACACTGGCTTTCAAAAAAAGTGGCCTGTATAACTTTTACTTAGTTAACCTGGAATGCAGAACAACACTCTTGCCAGCAACATTCCTATGAGGAGAAATGTCATTCCCTGTCAGAGGGAATGACAGCTTCAGCAGTCAGTAAGACTGAGGCATGAGGTCAAAAAGATAATCATTAAAAATCTGGTTGAGCAATCCAAAACTAAACATTCAAAAGCAGCTAAGTGCTTTTTAATATACACATTATCATTATCTACAACAAAGCAAAAGCAGATATAAAAGCAAATCATTGTAACTTTGTTGCAGA
Source organism: Ovis canadensis (assembly GCF_042477335.2). Lineage (NCBI taxonomy): Eukaryota > Metazoa > Chordata > Mammalia > Artiodactyla > Bovidae > Ovis > Ovis canadensis. The sequence goes on from NC_091260.1 coordinate 41,310,253, forward strand.
AAGATTATGAAAAAGTGGTGAGTAAGTAAATGGAAATTAGTAGTACACTACTCATCAACACCAATTTAAGGATTAAGTGTCCTATTAACAAAGGATTAAAGGATCAAAATGCCATTTGGATTGCAGTTTTTATTTCAACAAATATAAAAGTATTTAGGAGCTTGTGTAGCTTCACTCAAGTCCTCCATCTGCAAACCTACTTTCTGTCTCTTATCAGCTTTGTTCTATCTTTGTTTTAAAGACTTTGTCCTCAGATAGGGGACAGTCTATTATTTGTCCTCATGCCCACAGATCTCCCAAGCCATCTCTTCCATCGTTGCCTGTATTGTTGGTTGTTCCCATTCAGCATCACTGACTTTGGGCTATACATGAATTATTTCCAAAAGTGTATGTTTTCATTTTCCAAATAGATTGAAAGCTCCATGAGATCAACACAAAATCTAATACTCTCTATTCCTTAAACCGACCATCAAGATACATACTAAAACTCTTAACAAATATTTCTAGAGTGACTGAAATCAAACCTAAAAAACAGAAATCTGTTATCTATGGTTTCATAGCTATAAAGGTAACATAAATAAAATATTTATATGAAAATATAAACTTAGCTCTTCACAAATATTTACTACTAAAGTGTTTAGAGAACAGTATTTATTTATGGACTAATATCTTATTCAGTTAATGAAGTGCATTTTATAAAAAGTGGTGCTCTAACAATCAATTTTCAATTACTAATCAAGTCATAATGCTTAGAGAAGTTGGGACAGTTCATTTGAGATGCTCCAGTTGATACCATCCAGTGGGTTTATAAATAGAGCATACATATATATATATAAAATGTACAAAAATATTTTGTTTGAATTCTGTATTTCTTGATGGAACTTGAAATTAAAATGGTATTCACATGACCAAATAAATCTATCACAACTATTAATAGTTGGGGGAATATTGGCAAGAAGAGTGTTTCTTTTATTTGCTCTTATTTTAAAAGTATTTTTAAGTAAAAAGGGCAGCATCATTTTTAGAGTTTGTTGAGAACTTCAAATATCTAGTCCCCAGAAGCAAGATTCATCATGAGGAATATCTAAGGCCTAACCGAGTTTTCAAAATAGTGCCCACATATACCATACTTGTTGAACAAATTCAGATTTATTGAAAGTAAACATTTACATTGGCTACAATGTTAAAACTATTACAAAGCTGGATAAAAGAGGCTTAAGTAGCAATAGAAAGCAAGTGCAGTAAAAAGTGAATAGAGAAAATATTTGGCCTTAGTGATCTTTTGGCAGTATTTACATTATGTACATATTGTTAAATATTTATAGTAACTCTAAGGCACCAAAGGCTAAATAGCAGGTTGCAATACTATTTTGTGCACAGAAGTCAATAAATTTATTGTAAAGAAGGCTGTAGAGTTAAAGAAACATAGGCATGTCTTAATGTTTACATAAAGGAGTGGCTGCATTTTTTAAAATCTCAAATGATACATTAAATATTGGGCAATTGAAGAAATTATTTTCAGGACATTAAATTATGTTGACTATGTAAATAAGCACTATTTTTTACTGACTTGCTGGTAAATGTGTAATGCAATCTATTCTTCAACACAGCTTTTTCACACTCATGGATATGTTTTGTCTAAAAACTATCTGAAATTCCTTTGAACTACAAAAACTTATCCTAATATATCAGAGTGTATACAAAATTCCCAGGAAAAATTTACTGGGTAATAATATACATCAAATTTATAATCTGACAAAAATTTAGCAGGCATTCAACGCGAGAATATTTGAATATTCAATCTGCCATTCTGGTATAGCAGTTGGGTATTTTAATCCTTTAATTGTTAAGAGTGGGCAATTTTTTGCAGCTTCAGGTAAATGGACATAAAATTGACCCATGTAGAAAACCAGTCTTAAAGGGAACTAATTATCTTTAAATTTTGCAGATTGAAACCCCTTCACATAACTCACTGAGTGATAACTATGTTATTCATCATTGGTGACTGAAATATCCATATTACCGTACTGTCAAGAGGTAATTGATAACAAAGATCCAGCATGGTCTTGACTGTTTAATTACTTGATCACTTCTATTTGTAAAATTTTATTTGATCCTTATACTGGAAACCCAGTTTATCTTAACAGACATTCTATCATTCGTCCTGAGGTAGTATTATAATGAAGAATTCAGCAGGACCATAGAATAACATATTTTTAAAATGTGCTTCAAGTGCCACCATGAAATCCATATATTTAGATGGCAGACAGTCCAAGGTTGAATGTCCCTTCATGACATACTAAATCACTGTCTGATGAAGTCATTCAAACTTTAACAAGGATGATGAAGTCTTCCTTAGAATTTTCTAAAACCCCATGCCCTAAGGCAAATTATGGTATTACAGTATAAAGTACTGTTAAAATTCTTTCAGTGATAGTAAAGATTCATAGACTTACATATTAAAAGTTTCCTTTCTTTTAGCTAAGGGGAGAATAATCGAGAGATTTCTTTTCTAAACTCTTAAATTTTTGAATGAGAAATATCATAGCATTAAAATAGCTTGCCTAAGTTTCTTGTATCACATAGTATTTGAGAATGAATTTAAGGAGGTGACACTCTTACATTTAAATTTTAAATTTAAAAACCACCTTCAAATCCAATATTTGACTGAGATTTGTTGAGCAACAAAATAAAAATAATTGTAACAGAATACAATTTAAGGCATCAAAGACCTCATCATAATGTATTTTATAGCACAAGGCTATAAGTATATTATTACTGTTTTTCTCTTCTTGAATGTTTGATCATTTTCTTCTCTTCTTAAATACACTGGACAATGACAGAGGAGGAATTATTCATAGTGAAATGTTTACAAAATCAGTAATGCAGGAAAAAAAAAAGTAGAACTAATAAATTAAGGCTCTTCTTCCCCTACTTTAAGAATTAAAATAAATGATTGCTTTTGCTCAGTGAGTTAATATTAAGCAGTAATGGCTACATCAATAATGTAACTATTACAAAGCATCAGTGAACAGACTTCAAATGATTATAGAAGAACAACACAATATCACATATTTGGAATCATCAAATAAGTCAAAAGATAATTTCTTAAAAGAAGTGACTGAATCAAGGCGTGATAATTTTTAAACTTCTAAATTTAAAGGACCTGCTTGGATTTTGAAAGCACGATATTCATCTACTAATAGGTATTGAAATTAGATTCTGTAGAAATAAAGATAAGCATCAGTATACTATAGTATTCCCAACATCAAAAGTCCAATTAAAAGACTGGATTTTGGACTGTTGATTTAAATATTTACTTTTAGAATATTGGCTTAAAAAGGCTCTGACAATTTTTCAAAAAAAATTAAAATCTGTCAGTCTGCCTTGCAAAAGCATTCAATTGATTATCATTAGAAGACATTATCATAAAAGATGTCTATTATCTGTAATAATTTAGTAGGCATTAAAGCTATCAATTACTTCCCTTGCTCTGTTAGCTGAATCTACTTTCATACTTCAGTTGATAGTAGAAGTTTGTATTATGACGTTTTATCTCCTCTAAATAGTCTCCCTTGAGTCCTCCAAGCTCCCTTTCCAGTTCAGCTTCTAACACTACACTCCTAACTCATCACTCAACTGTTAAATAAACCCTTACTGGATTGGTGATTTTTAAATTATGCTTGGAGGTACTACAGATAGTTTTTGGAGGTGCCTCAGTGGTCCTAGTGGCCAAACATATGCAGTTTCAGGATTTCAATTTCCAAATTCTGCTATTACAGCCTTGTATTTATGTCATATATATGAATGTCCCACAAAATTATTTTGAAAAAGTAATTTTTTTTACTTTTGTTACTTTTTAAAACACAGTAAAGGGACTTGGGAGACTATGGGAGTCATGGCAGAAAGAAGCAAGTAGTCCTCTTGTCCCATGTAAAGACTTCAAATATCCCGTCACAGAAGACTGAATAAGATACTGTATCTTGGCCCTACCATACCAATATTATCCTTCAGTCTGGCCTTGAGTTCAGAGGCACAAGTCAAAACAGATCAATATTTTAAGTGGATCCTATCACAATGATGAATATCCCAACCACTTCAAGTCTATCTTGGCAGAAATAAGTGGCATATCAATTATTTACAATATAAGAAAACAAATGATTAAGAAATGCTTCCTAGATGGCAACCCTTAACAATGTGGATGACCTTTGTTCTCACCTTTTATACCAAAGGAAGCACAGAATTTATAATATTATACTTGCAAATGAGTGTACATTTAAAATTTTTTCTTTTTGAACAGAGTCAGATATGAGCCTTGATTCAGGGTTTGAATAGAGTGGCAGACTTGCTAATTAAACTGCTCTCATGAATGGCCTTATTCCAAAAACATCATGCAGGAAAATCAACACTGTCAATTAAAACTTGTAATGAATAAGAACTTAGGATCCAAAGAAACAGAAATGGTTTTGATGAGCACATGACTTGAAAGAGAATGCTGAGAGCTGGTGTTATTGTTCTCTGTAAACGTATTCATATTCTTTTAATATAAAAGAAATTTCGAAGTTTGTCTTCTTTCTCAACATGAAAAACAAACTAAGCACAGGTCTTAAATGAAAAAATATAAAAAGGCTGGTGTGGTATAAATAAATGTAAAAAACATTCCATTGTAGGAAATAAAAATATATATACTGTTTGGTTAAATTCAAGGTCTTTCTTTTAAACATATGATCATTCAAATACAGATTTAGTCCACCAGGGGTGTCTACATACCCCAGATTACAACATTAAAATGTTATAAAGAGTTTAACTGAAAGAAAAATTCTTTAAACAAATAGAAAATTTGTTTGCAAATATTTTCAGTGAATGAATGGTGATGAATTTGGCTCATATCTTGCTTTATGTCCGGAGAGAATATTATTTTCTTTCCATTGAATGAGAACAGAACTGTGGAGCTATGCCATCTTTGTTGTTAAAATACATATATGTGTAGATACACACATATATGCACAATCAGACATTTGATGCATGAATCTATAGATACATATATTACATACTTTTAGGCAAAGCGCTACATCTAAAGACCTAATTGTTTTTATATAAGGAAAAATAACAGATTAGGAAACATCCCTCCCCAAAACATTTGAACTTTCATACTGCTAATTATATAGCACATCAGAATGGGCAAACATTATACTTATTGCAAAGTCTCTTATAGATTTAGACGCCATTATAAAATGCTTTCAATTCTCTTTTGGTACCCTAAGATGTCGGTATATAATATTAAATTTCCAATTAGAGAGTTTAATATAAAAATATCAGCACAAAACTGTTTTTTCAATCTGTTTATTGTGTGAGGAACCCAAACTTCAGTTTAAGTGCTGTTGTAATTTTATTACTAGATTCCATAACCCTACAATTGATAAATTATATACCATTTTAGGTATTTAATGATATACTTAGAAATACTAAGAAAAAAATCAGTATTCAAAGGGTTAATTTTGTTTATAATAACAATAAATTATTTTATCATCTTCTTCAGTTCAAAATCCAGCTTTGAACCCGAGGAAGGCTTTCAAATCATGTTAATTAAATGGTGGTCCTTTAACCAGTAGCAGTTTGATTACCAATTACTCGAAGGATCTCTTTGTGAATGCCTCCTTCTTGTGTGTTAATATTTGCGTCTCCCACTTGGCCATCTTCATAGCTAAAACACAAAAACATAAAACATTCAAAAAGATGAAACATTCAAGAACATTTTCAGAGCACTTAAGACAGCTTAGAAATGCTATCTGTACCTAAAGTACAGTCCAAAGGAATCAAGAGAAAGACGATTCTCAGTTATATTTAATAACAGGATCACATTACTAAATGCAGAAAAGGTCACATGACTAAACACATGATTATTCCACATCATGCCCTGATTTACCCCTTCATTTTAAATTTTAACCCCCCATAAAGCATTGCTTGAATGGAGGAAGCATCCCAGTGTCTTTGGCCCTGCAAACATTTCCCACAGCAGTTGTTATCTGAAGCCTGCTGAGAAAGAGCATACTGACTTCAGTTTTATGTTCTTTGGTTTCTTGACTTCTTTGCTCCACTCCTACTTCAATTATTTCTTTATTTTCTGATCAGTAACACTCTCAGAAAAATCACCTTACCTTCTACCATTGCTCCTGCGGGATTCTTGCCTTTTAATTACTATTCGGTTGTAATCAGTGCTGGTTTTTTTTTTTTTTTTCTTACCACTGGTTGCTGTATTTAGTCCAACTAAAACGCTATTCTTATTTATGCTGGTACTACACATAAGAAAGCAAGTCTGCCAAGTTTAGCTAAGCAATAGAAGTGAAAATTCAACATTAAAAGACAGTGATAACTAAGTCCTTTAGAAAGACATAATTACATTTTAGATGATAATTCATTTCCTCAAATAAACTAACTTGGGCAATAAGAATTTCCCAAGAATGAATTTTTAAACTTCCATGATAACATTCAGAGTAGAATAAGTAATGAATTAATTTTACTTCATAAAAATGACTTCAAGACAGAAGCTTTAGAGGAGTGGTAATTACTTCAAAATAGATAACCAGGGGTGTAAGCACAAAGTCTCAGAGATTAATGTGTGCCACTGTCTTTTTCTCACCAAACTTAAAATTCTCCTGAAATGGTACAATACAGAAAAATGAAATAAATGACATATAACAATGAGAAGTTAGGTCTTTATATAATCAACTGCTTAAAAACCTAGTGATAACTGCATCTGTATCAAGGTTAAACTCCTACGGGGGCTTCCTTGGTAATGTAGATGGTAAAGAATGTGCCTTTAATGCAGGAGACCCGGGTTTAACCCCTGGGTTGGGAAGATCCCCTGAAGGAAACGGCTACCCACTCCAGTATTCCTGCCTGGAGAATCCCGTGGACAGAGGAGCCTGGCAGGCTACAGTCCATGGGGTCGCAAAGAGTCAGACACAACTGAGAGATTAACACTTTCTTTTTTAAACTCCTACGAAATGGCCCAAGGTTGCCTACTTGGTTAATTCTTACTGTGCAAATACACACATACACGTAAGTATACATAAGCATTCAGTGGTGAAACATTATTGTGAAAAAAGAATAGGATATATGATACAAAGCCCAGTGGTAAATATTTTCTCAGGAGATCAAACAATATTCAGTCATGTCCGACTTTTTATGACCTTATGGACTAGGTTCCTCTGTCCATGGGATTCTCCAGGCAAGAATACTGGAGTGGGTTGCCATGTCCTCCTCCAGGGGATCTTCCTGACTCAGTGGTTGAACCTTCAACTCTTTATGTCTCCTGCATTGGCAGGTGGGTTCTCCACCAGTAGTGCCACCTGAGAAGCCCCTGTTACAAAGTAGAGAATGTGTAAAGCAAAACACTTTAGAATTATCCAGATCTAATCAGGTGTTTCTCAAGAGGCAGGTCAGGTGGTCTGGTATTCCCATCTCTTTCAGAATTTTCCACAGTTGATTGTGATCCACACAGTCAAAGGCTTTGGCATAGTCAATAAAGCAGAAGTAGATGTTTTTCTGGTACTCTCTTGCTTTTTCCATGATCCAGCGGATGTTGGCAATTTGATCTCTGGTTCCTCTGCCTTTTCTAAAACCAGCTTGAACATCAGGGAGTTCACGGTTCACGTACTGTTGAAGCCTGGCTTGGAGAATTTTGAGCATTACTTTACTAGCATGTGACATGAGTGCAATTGTGCGGTAGTTTGAGCATTCTTTGGCATTGCCTCTCTTTGGGATCGGAATGAAAACTGACCTTTTCCAGTCCTGTGGCCACTGCTGAGTTTTCCAAACTTGCTGACATATTGAGTGCAGCACTTTCACAGCATCACCTTTCAGGATTTGAAATAGCTCAATTGGAATTCCATCACCCCCACTAGCTTTGTTCGTAGTGATGCTTTCTAAGGTCCACTTGACTTCACATTCCAAGATGTCTGGCTCTAGATGAGTGATCACACCATCATGATTATCTGGGTCATGAAGATCTTTTTTGTACAGTTCTTCTGTTTATTCTTGCCACCTCTTTTTAATATCTTCTGCTTCTGTTAGGTCCATACCATTTCTGTCCTTTATTGAGCCCATCTTTGCATGAAATGTTCCCTTGGTATCTCTAATTTTCTTGAAGAGATTTCTAGTCTTTCCCATTCTATTGTTTTCCTCTATTTCTTTGCATTGATCGCTGAAGAAGGCTTTCTTATCTCTTCTTGCTATTCTTGAGAAATCTGTATGCAGGTCAGGAAGCAACAGTTAGAACTGGACATGGAACAACAGACTGGTTCCAAATAGGAAAAGGAGTATGTCAAGGCTGTATGTTGTCACCCTGCTTATTTAACTTATATGCAGAGTACATCATGAGAAATGCTGGACTGGAAGAAACACAAGCTGGAATCAAGATTGCCAGGAGAAACATCAATCACCTCAGATATGCAGATGACACCACCCCTATGGCAGAAAGTGAAGAGGAACTAAAAAGCCTCTTGATGAAAGTGAAAGAGGAGAGTAAAAAGTTGGCTTAAAGCTCAACATTCAGAAGATGAAGATCATGGCATCTGGTCCCATCACTTCATGGGAAATAGATGGGGAAACAGTGGAAACAGTGTCAGACTTTATTTTTCTGGGCTCCAAAATCACTGCAGATGGTGACTGCAGCCATGAAATTAAAAGACGCTTACTCCTTGGAAGAAACGTTATGACCAACCTAGATAGCACATTCAAAAGCAGAGACATTACTTTGCCGACTAAGGTCCGCCTAGTCAAGGCTATGGTTTTTCCAGTAGTCATGTATGGATGTGAGAGTTGGACTGTGAAGAAGGCTGAGCACCAAAGAATTGATGGTTTTGAACTGTGGTGTTGGAGAAGACTCTTGAGAGTCCCTTGGACTGCAAGGAGATCCAACCAGTCCATTCTGAAGGAGATCAGCCCTGGGATTTCTTTGGAAGAAATGATGCTAAAGCTGAAACTCCAGTACTTTGGCCACCTCATGTGAAGAGTTGACTCACTGGAAAAGACTCTGATGCTGAGAGGGATTGGGGGCAGGAGGAGAAAGGGACAACAGAGGATGAGATGGCTGGATGGCATCACGGACTCGATGGACGTGAGTCTGGGTGAACTCTGGGAGTTCGTGATGGACAGGGAGGCCTGGCGTGCTGCGATTCATGGGGTCGCAAAGAGTCAGACACGACTGAGCGACTGAACTGAACTGAACTGAACTGAATCAGGTGTTTTGAAGCAAACCGTGTAGAAATATATTTTATTGGCCAAGTAGAATATGTTAGTCTTGTTTTTGTATAAATTCTGGCTACTCACTGGATCAAGAGTAGGTTGAGCCATCCATAATTCTGAGTAAGGCTGGGGAAGCAACCTGGTTTACAGGCTCAGCCCAAAGGAGATAATGGTGCTTTACCAAACCAACTGAGCTAGCTCCTCTAGGATACAGATATGGAAAACTTTTTAAAGAGACTGACAAAAAGAGTATAAAGCAGACACAAAGAAAACCATATTGCTTTGAGAGAAGTGGGAAGAATGGCAGGTCCTAGAATTGTTTTGTTCTTGATGACTTTCCAATTTCAGGTACCAGTCCACTGTGTAATTCCAGCCTAAATTTCCTCATAGGAGATTATGTCTGTCTTATCTCTATGGTACTTTGGGTATAGTCAACACACCTACTGTGTCCTCTGTGCTTTGGATACAGTGTTGAGTAAAATATGCTCATCTTAATAGATATCCCAGCCTACATCTCTCTTCTTTTCAATTTAAAGTGGATGTTGATTAAAATTTTTCTATAATACATCATAATTTCCATTTTCTCCTTAACCTACCACAATTATTCTTCAGGTCCTATTACTATCCTGAAAAATACTGACAATGGTTGCCCACGGCAATCAGAAGACTATATCCACTATGTCCGCAGCATGGGATACAGTTGATGGCTCTTTTTCGTGAAGCTGTATCATCTCTTTCCTCCTTAGTCGGCCCTTTGATTATTAATTCTCAGTCTCCTTCATTGCATTTTCTTCCCTAACCTCCCATTTTAATGCTGGTTTTATTCACAATTCACTCCTCAGTGTTCTTTCTTTTCATGATATGCAAATTCACTTTAGTTTCTCCCACTGTTGTTACTATCAGCCACTTGCTGACTCCTAAAACTGTATCTCCAATCCTTACATCTTGCCCTAACTATACAGTTCCTACAGAAATCACAGAGGTGGTGTATTTAAAACCGAATTTAATTTCTTAATTCAAAACTGACTGCTCTTTTCTATTCTGTCAATCTTTAAACTTGAAGTACTACCATCTATCAGGAATAACAGGAAAACCAGTTATTCTTGGTCATTCCATGTGCCCAAATCCAATAAGTCATCCAGCTATCTCACTTACAGTTTCCTACTTATTCTCACTTGCAACTTCTCTCAATCTGACGCCATCAACTTCATTTAGGCCTTCATTGGTAAACAAATCTAGTGGTAAAGAATTCGATTGCCAATGCAGGAGATGCAAGAGACTTGAGTTTGACACCTGGGTTGGGAAGATCCCCTGTGGTAGGAAATGGCAACCCACTCCAATATTCTGGGCCTGGTAAGTGTCATGGACAGAGGAGCCAGTGGGCTACAGTCCATGGGGTCACAGAGTAGGACACAACCAAGCGCACTATACACACTATTCATCTAAATGAGTGATTTTCAAGTTGCAGGTTGTATATAGTTAGCAGGCTCTGAAATTGATTTAGGTTGTGCAGCCTAGAATTTTTCAATGAAATTAGAATAGAGAAGGGCAGTAAGTACCAATCAAAGTAAGATTGTTCTTTCCCTGGTCACAATGTCAAATACATTTCTTTTTGTAGTGAGAAACGCTGATCTAGGCTATTGTATAAACATTGTAACAAGTCTTTCTAGCTGTACACTTATCCCCACCATCCCTCCTACAAGACTATTCTCTGCCCTGCTAGCGTGATGCAGATGGCCTTCGCTTCACATGTAAAACAAAATCCACCATCAATGCCATTCACACTAGGGTCCTTCATAATCCAAACATAAACTTCCTCTCCAGTCATGCCCCATTACTCTCCCCTCACTCTATTTTCCATTCAGATGGAAGGGTTTTCTGTACCCAAATAAACATTCACTGACACTCGAACAGCCTTTGACGTTATGGAGAGGAGGTGAGACTCACATTCTTTAAATAAACTATAATGATTTAGAGGAAGAACATAGGGGAGAAGAGAACAGAGAGTAAGAATGAGAAATTGAGCTGAAAGTATCAAGAAAAATGCTTATTTTTCCATTATCTGTGAAGCCCACAGGAAGTACAACAGTTGAGGGCTGAAGGATAAAATTGATCAAAGGCATTTGGGTGTCTGAAACTATGAAGCTTATATAATAATAAAGGAAAACCCAACTACCATTTGAATTAGTCAACCAGCAGGGCTTAGATACATGAATTACTAGTGGCATTAGAGCATTTACTATAATATAGCATATAAACTATTTTGCAGTTATTATTACTGTAGACAAACACTAAGTTGTTAACATAAAACTGAAGTTTACTTACGTCTAGAAAGCAACAGAATTTTAAAAAGAAATAGAGCAAGAATGATATCAACAGGGAAGTGATACACTTGAGTGGGGGTTTCTGAAGAAGGAAATATGAAATTATCTGCAAGAAGACAAAAATTACTTATGTTATTAGTGATATAAAAAGTGTGAAAGTGTTGGTTGCTCAAGTGTGGGCAACTCTTGGCGACTCCATGGACTATGGCCAGCCAGGCTCCTCCGTCTACGGGATTCTCCATGCAAGGATACCGGGATGGGTTGCCATTTCCTTCTCCAGGTGATCTTCCTGACCCAGAGATCAAATCTGGGTCTCTCGCTGCATTGGCAGGATTCTTTACCACTGGCACCACCTGGGAAGCCCATAGCAGCTTTGGGACAGTTTTAAGATTGGTACACATACATGTGTTTTCTGATTTCCTAAATCTGGAATTCAGAAATGGTAGTACTGCTTTTCATTAGCTGCAGAGAGGAGAGATTCACTGTGAACTGAATGACATTCAGCACGTCTCCAAAGTTCCTGTAAGAAATCTGATGCTGTAAGTGCACTGTCTACTTCACAGCCCATGTTGAAATTTCTTGATTAAGTTAAAACATTCAGTCTTTTGTCATTGCTTTCATTCAATATGTATTAAGTGTTTCTGCACAAGACACGAGATTCCCAAACACAGACAGAATTTGCATTTTACTAGGGGAGATAATAGAGTTATGCAATTAACTGGAGGACAAGGCAGCCTGGGTGAACAAAGAAAGGGCAAGCAGAACTCACAGTAAAGACAGATATCCTCTCTGACTGAGACACCGGGAAAGGCCCCATGGGAAAGACCATATCGTTAAGCCTGGAAAGGCTGACTAAAGGCTGAACTGGTGAGAAGGCCAAGCACTGGTACTGACTGAGCAAAGGCACAGTGAATGGGAAAAACAATTCCAAGTTTTTTCAAGGAATGGCTTGGAAAGTAATTTTATTCAATGAGTGGTTTATATGGATAATTGAAGTCAAGTCAGATGGGCACCATGTTGCAGAATGCCTTTTGTTGTTGTTGTTAATAACTATTAGCCTTCATGAGCAAGGAATAATCAAACTCTCCTTTTGGAAAAATAATGTGGTATAAATTGTATGATCTTATTAACCATTGTTAACTCTAAGGGGGGAATATGGTGGGTGACTGTCTCTCTTTTAACTTGCTTTTGATTTCAGTTTCTGTACATTGAACAGGTACCACTAGTATAATAATGGCAATGTTTTTTTATAATCTGGCAGTATAAAAAATAAGTTAGGAGCAATGAAGAAAGCAGAAGCATGGAAAATAACTAGCAATCTCCTGGTGTACTGCAGGGAGTTTACGATACACATGGAAACAAATGTGTTCACAGAAGAAAATCATGAAAAGATGTTCTTGGGAACTGATGACTAGCAAGCAACGAAAAAGAAACTGAAAGCACAGCTCAGGTTCCAAGTCTCCTTGATGTATGAAGTGACTGCAGAGATGGAGGAAGTTGTGAAAGCACCTAGGGGATTTAGCAATAACAGGGTTCCCTTTGTACATAAAGATTTGAAAATTAGTCGACTTTGGAGGGGAGGGAAATATACAGCAAGCAGTTATAAAATTGGCATTTCATTCATTCCTACTGATCTGCCAAGCACTATGCTAGTGAGCTATGCAGTCCCCAATCTCAAGAGGCATACAGAGGAGTAATGGAGGAGACAATAAATAAAAAGAACAATCCAATCATAGAAACACATCCAAGGTGTTATATAGTAACAAAAAGGAGAAAGCACAAAGGCATCAAGAGAAGTTTCTGGGAGGAGGGAATATATACATTAAGATTTAAAAGAGCAGTGGGAATTAGACAGACAATATTGAAGAGATAGGCAATAGGGAAAAGAATGAAAGAGAGGATCCAAACTTAATGAAGAAAGGAAAGAAGAACAGCATGGAGTGCGGAAATCCCAGCATACAGGTCAGGTTGCACAGCGTAACATCCCAGGTGTGAAACAGGGGCCAGTGGAAAATGATGGGCCATGCAGCTGGGCATCTCTTCCTCCTTCAACCCAGTGGTGTTGAAAAAAAGAACAAAGCATCAAGGAGTCAGTTGGTTCCCTTTGTAAAGGAGACTGGACTTCATCTTATAAGCAGTAAGCAGCTATCAAAGACTTTTAAGTAGGGGAGTGATGTGGCAGTTTCAATCTTGGAAAGAGATCTGAGTTAGAGACAGAGAAATTGGATTTATTACAGACTGGGGATGAAGCAAAGCTCTCAGATCGTATCAGTTTGATGTCACACAGCTTATGTCACTGAGCCATGACTGAAACTTCATAAATAAGCTGTCTCCTTGCTATGTTCCCATTTAAACACTGTGTATTTTTTTGCAAAATCATGGTGCAATGTATCTCTTATTTCTCAAAATAGCCATTCTACAGTTCTTATTTCATAAACTTTTCTTATAGCTACCTTTTAAAGATATATTTCAAACTCTGACCTAAAATAAAAACCATACATATTCCAAAATATTTTCCTTTTTGTGCTCCCCCCGCTTTTTGTTCATTAAAAATTTACTGAAAAGCAGCTGTGTATCATATACCATGCAAGCTGATTCAGGGCATGCAGGGCAGTAAAAAACAAAAACCAAAAAACAACAACAATAGGAGTTTTGCCCTTTAAGAGTTAACATATAGCCTCATGAAAGAGTCAGACACAACGAATAAACTGAATTTAAATGTAAGTTCTGCACTCAGCTGTAGGAATACCAGGAAGAGAGGTTAATTTTTATTAGGAGCTTCATGGAAGAGGTGGTATTTGAGCTAGACCTTAAAAAGTAGATTTAGATAGGAATTTCTGAAATTTAGCACAGATACCTGCTTCACTCCAGAAACTGAAAATACCCCACATCTCTTTTCTGCAGATGGTCTGTTTTATTTTGTCCTTCCAGCTCTTAAATTTCCGAACATCTTGAAATATTTTGAAAATATATACCTTATATTGATATGACAAAGAAAATACAATAACAGATCATTTGCAAATCTTTCTGCTCTAAATCAAAGAACCATAGAAGCATTAAACATTTAGGTTGTAACATCAGATAGAAAGATACAAAAACCTGGCAGTTCTTAAAGTGTCCTTGGTCCCGAGTAGCTGAGGGAGAAGATACACTCCCATCTCTACAAGTTTTCACTATGGCAGCAATGGGGGTAGTGTACATGGGGTGCCCATGGCTCTAGATGCACCCAATCAATTGCCTTCTCTTGGATTTTATAATTTAGTCCCATTTACAGAAAATATCAATACTAAGTTTTCCTCTCCAGCTTTAAAATCCCCATTTACTGTGAAATAAACATTTTTGTTGTATATGACCAGAGCACAATGTAGTTTTCACATGCCCTGTTTAAGCCCAAATTCTGGCCCTTTAAAAACAGCTGCCTGCTTTCTACATATTGACATTAATGTCTTTGTGCACATGAGTCTCAAGATCAGTAACAAAATCAAGCTTTAGCTTGATCAATTCCTAGACACTCAAAACTGGCTGGAACCTGTTCTTAAAATCTGAATTACTACATTTTGCCTGAAGCATATATATTTGGTTAAGTTTATTCATTTTTGGAATTTTCCAACAAAATTTTTTTCAAACACCTTATTCTTCTGTTTTCCCTACCTGATATGTCCTTTAAATTTTACTTTAAATTTCTTCTGATGCCCTAATCCCTAAAATTTCTCCTGTTTCCCCCTCAGCCTCTGCTATTGTTTACTTCTTGGGAAGAATATGATTAGGATATCACACAGCTGTTTTATTTTCTCCTTCATTCTGGAAATCAGATTAACATGGAATTTATTATAATTCACTACTTTATGTCCTAGTCATCAGGAAAAGTTCCTAACTAGAAATCACACAATGTGTAAAATAAATAAATAAGAACAGAAATTTAGTTTCTGTCTGATTACAGAATATTTGTGAAAACTCATTTTTTCTCCTCAATTTATTTTTTTCCTAGATGGTACCACTCACTAGGGAGGCACATCACTAGTAGAAGTCTGTGATTATATCTTTTATAAAGAAAGAAACTGATGGTTGTAATTAGAATGTACATTCATTAGTGAATGGATTTTCCTTTTGATGTGTTTTGAATCTTATCAGTTTTCCTTAATTAGTCTCTTCTCTCCTGAGGGATGAAGGATGAAATCTCATTTATGTTTATAACAAAATGAAAATCATTACCTTAATAGAATTTTTCCCTCTGTATTATTTGGAAAATATCTGAGGATACTGAAAGTATTTTCTTCTCTTGTCTTCAGATGGTCTTTCCTCATTTTTTTCTTATGAAATACAGAAATCCTTCTCTCCAGTCAATATCCACACATGTGCCCTACTGATTTAGTTTAGATATAATTTGTGTAAAACTGCAAAGAAATAATACTACTTCTGAGTACTTCCATATCTAAAGTTGTTTATTTAGCTCAACAAATTTGAATTTTAGCATAACACTAAATGGGGCTTCCCAGGTGGCGCTAGTGGTAAAGAACCTGTCTGACAATACAGGAGACACAGTTCAATCTCTGGGTGGAGAAGATCTCCTGGAGAAGGGAATGGTAACCCACTCCAGTATTCTTGCCTGGAGAATCATGGACAGAGGAGCCTGGCAGGCTACAGTCAATGGGATCACGAAGAGTTGGGACACGACTGAAGCAACTTAGCACACATAACACTAAAAGGAATAGATTAACTAATTAGTGACAGGTTAAGGAAAGGACTCTGGAGTTACTATTCCATCAAAATTTCCAGCTCACACTCACTGAAAAACTTTGTGATTGGAGATGTCTTTTAGAAAGTCAATCTTCTAACAATGAATAAGAAACAATATGAGCAAGAAAGATGAAAGGAAAAAAAATATTCAATGACTGCCTTCCACAAGAGACCTGTGCTGTGCTATAACTTCATCTGAATTATAACCTTAAAAAGCAGATGCTTTCCTGGGAGCCTCCAGAGCCATGGACCACCCTTCTCTACCTTGCCTTTGGCCCCAGGAGGCTGACCGTATGGACTTGATCAATAATTTCCCTTGCCCTCTAGTTTCCGGTGGAGTTTGGCCAATGCGGTGTCCCAGCAGGGTGCTGGCAGGAGGGCAACATCAAGGTTTTGCTTGGTTCCACCCCACAAGGGCCCCCTGGACTGCCTACGTCTCTGAATTGACGGCCATGACTCCTTTCATGGAGCCACGATCAACTAGAAATGACTCTCCTAACAGGTTCTCATAACCGCTTTCTCTTCTTGTCTTTAGGGACTGGAGGATGTATAACAGCTCTGGTGCTACTAGATCCAGGCTATTGTTCTACCTATGATTTCTCAATAACCACACTTTTGTAAGTAATCTAATGTGTATATCTACCTAGATACGTATAAGATGTATGTATATGTATGTATGTATATGTACACTTATATACACATGTATACATACACATGGGGCCTTCCCTGGTGGCTTAATGCTAAAGAACCTGCCTGCCAATGCAGGAGATGTGGGTTTGATCCCTGGGTCGGGAAGATCCCCTGGAGTAGGAAATGGCAATCCACTTCAGTATTCTTGTCTGAAAAATTCCATGGACAGAGGAGCCTGGCGGACGAAAGTCCATGGGGTCCCAAAAGAGTCAGACGTGACTTAGCAACCAAACAACACAATACACACATACACAGGGGTTAAAGAGACTGTGTTTTGCTTCAAATCTTCTAAGCTAATGGCTTTTAAACATCCATGTTTTTCACAGCTTATTAAAATAAAACAAAAACATTAATTGGATAAGAAAATGCTGTATTGTGCTTAGTTGCTCAGTTGTGTCTGGCTCTTTGCAACCGCATCTACTGTAAGCCTTCCTGGCTCCTCTGTCTATGGGGATTCTCCAGGCAAGAATACTGTGGTGGCTTGCCATGCCTTCCTCTAGGGGATCTTCTCGACTCAGAGATCGAACCCAGGTCTCCTGCATTGCAGGTGGATTCTTTACCGCCTGAGCCACTAGGGAAGCCCTGATGAGAAAGTGAAAGAAAGTGACGTCGGTCAGTCACGTCCAACTCTTTGCGACCCCATGGATTGTAGCCTACCACGCTCCTCGGTCCATAGGATTTTCCAGGCAACAGTCCTGGAATGGGCTGCCATTTCCTTCTCCAGAGGATCTTCCCGACCCAGGGATTGAACCCGGGTCTTCTGCATTGTAGGCAGACGTTTTACTGTCTGAGCTACCAGGGAAGTCCATGAGAAAATACTTGTTATATTTTAGCAGCTTAAGTGACCAAACAATAATGTAGTCACTATTACCTCATTTATGGAGAAGACAGTAATGTAGAATTTTAAGCCTTTACACTTACACAAAAAAGAATCTTGTGCAGACATGATCAGTATTTGGGACGACCCATATCTCTCCATGTTTGTGCAGGTCAGGTGAGGTGATCACTGTAAAGGGAAGATAAAATTAAAGAACTATTTTATTATAAATTACTATATTCCTTTTCTTAGAAATCCAAAAGCAAAACTGCATGTACAAATTAACATATGAAAAATGTTTCATCTTATTAAACTATCAAAAAATGTAAATAAAAACAGTGAAATGCCAAGCAGCAATTTTATGTTTGGAACACACTTAGCATAACAATAGGAAAGCAATCATTTTGTATTTATGATGGCAAATAGGTCCTGACTTGGGAACTAGGTAGAGGGCAACCTAGCATCCTCTATAACTATCAAATGTTGAAAAACCTAAAAGACAGTTACCAGTGGTTACCAAAACTCCCAACAGAAGAAGAAAAAATGAACTTTTAGCCACAGTCAGACTTTAAAGCAAGAACAAAGGAAAGTAGATGATATTGTAAATCACCTATCAATTTTCTATCCCAGGTTCAGAAAAGAATAATTTCAGTGTGGAACAAGAAAGACTTCCTGGGTTATCTACTCAGTGCTCAGTTCATCTTTCAGATTTTTCATGGTATTGTACATTCAGACACCAACATAAAGAGGAAGGGGTACAGATGAACAACAGAGATGAACAATACTTGATCAGAAAGAGATAATTACTCTTCTGAGATAGCTGCCAAGAATAAAATATAGCACTGTTTGAAATCTTGTCAGTTCTGCTCTTTAACCTTTATGATCTCTGTTGTATTTTCCATCTATGCTCTTCAAGATGGTCATAAGGAACAAAGCTTTCACTAGTCCATTATGAGCATTTTGTGACCACACTTACATTCTTAAATACTGGTAAGACTGAGAATAAATGCTATGGGGATTATAAAACTTTCAACTTACCTTCACATAAGGCTATGCATTTTAAGTTACGGCTTTGCAGGAACTGGGATTGCTGTCCTTTCTTCTGTGACTAAATTCCAAAAGAATTTAAGAATTAGAGTAAAAATGGAACAGTCACTCAAGTGAAAAGATCATCATTAAAAAGTCACTAAGATAGCACCAGAGTTTTAAAAAATGGCCTTTCTCAACTAGCAGTAATATCCTTGAGTTCTCTCTTAATGTCAGTATATATTTGTTAGATCGCTTAATTTCTGTACATAATCATAATTAAACCACTTTCAAAATAAGTGACCTGAAAATACTTAAAGTTCAGTAGCCACAACACAGAATCAGAACTCAAATTTAGTTTTACTGGAAGTCTAGCATCTCTAGAGGGAAACAAAGCTGCATTATCTTTTCAAATATCACAATGAATTTTTCTAGATCACCTCACTATTCAAAATCAACCCATTTTTATAACACATTAAGCCACAGAGGTTTTAGAAACATCTCATGAAGAAAATCTGGGGGTTTGTTTTTGTTTTCAGATATTAGCTTAGCTACACTATTTTTTTAAAAAATCTAAAGTCACATTATTTATCAGATGGATTTTAATTTGTCCAGAATGCTTGTTCTCTCTGAAACAACAAGGGATTTGTGTTTGTTCTTCTCTATGCCTGTAATGTTCTTTCTTCCAGACAGCCACATGGCTCATGTACTCATCACTTACAGGCACTGACTCAACTAGAACCTTCTCAGAGCATTCTTTTCCCATCATTCCATTTAACATTCATTCGAGTTCTATCTTCAACCCATAGCATTCAGCATCCTCTTTCCCTGATTTTTATCCAGAAGATTTACCACCATCTAACATTTTACTAAAATAAATAATTAATTTATTAAAGTTTTCCTGAATGTGGATGTTTTTAAAAGTATTTATTGAATTTGTTACAATATTACTTCTGCTTTATGTTTTGGTTTTTTGGTCCGTAGGTATGTGGGATCTTAGTTCCTTGACTAGGGACTGAACCCTTCCTGCATTAGGAAGGTAAATTCCTAACCACTGGACCATCAGGAAGTCCCATATTTAATTTATTTATATCCACTCAGTAGAATGCAGGTTTCAAGAGGATTTTTCCATTGTAGATTATCACTATAGCTCAATGACTAGATGTCCAGCATTTTAGTAGAAGCTCAATAAATATTTGCTGCATACTGATTGAATAAAGGCATCTGGATGATTATATTTTAGGGTGAGTTTTGTTTCTGTATGAGCAATGCCTAAAATAATTTTGCAGATTTAAAAACCTGAGTATTTATCAAAATCTTGCTGGCTAAGGGCGCTAGAGTTCACCCATCAGAGACAGTCACCCAAGTTGCTATAATACCTGAGATGCATTGCTGTTTTTACTGCTTGAAGCCGGCTCATCCTTGGCTGACACCTTCTGCTTCTTGTTCATCCCTAAAAACATTAGCAAAGTAATAATTTAGGGACAAAGCTGTATGATGCAGCTCAAAATACAATCCATCTACACTGCCAAGTTCCACTTCAGGCAAAGGCTTGACAGCATCAAGCCACAGACGGTCAAAAAGGGCTCCTGAAGAATCAGCCACTGTGCCCTGAGCAAGGAGGGTGGAAAGTCAGTGGGTTTGGAAGTTCTGGTCAAGTTACAAAGTGGAAAATACAATTTGTTTTTCTTTGTGTTGAAAAGAAGGATAGGCTCACCTCTTGCATGACGTTGACATAATCAGAAAATTTTTAAAACTTAATTTTAAAAGGCTTTTAGGACCAAACTTTCATTCTTATCATCTGGTGATGAGAAAATAGATAAGGGGTGGGAAATAGGAATGATTTAAAAAATATTAATACTGCCACTTTATGAGTTGCTGATATGTGCTCAATACCTATAGAATTTACTATTCCTCCTAATAAAGGAAAACTAAGTCCTTTTGTCTATGATACTCGCAAATCTTACCAGACTCTGTTAACTCCATGGTGTTTTTACTGTGAAATACTCCAGACAAAATAGAAATAAAATTCCTATCTGTTTAGAATAGGTAGATTTGTAGCTATACTTTAAAAAAAAAAATCCTCATCTACTATCCTGAAGTTGAGACGCCCGTTTGTTGCTGTTTCAATAAAAGGCTTAATAAAAATGGGTAAAGCCAAATTGCAAATGGTGTGATGTAAGCATTTTCCAAAGTAGACATTCCCCCAAAGATGCAGACATAGATGGAGTCAAGTTGAGAAACAGGCCTAAGGTTTCAGAGGCAGTTCTGAGGGAAGTGAAAGTATATTAGTCACTCAGTCATGTTTGATTCTTTGCAACCCCATGGACTGTGGCCTTCCAGGCTCCTCTGTCCATGGGAATTTCCAGGCAAGAATACTGGAGTGGGTAGCCATTCCCTTCTCCAGGGGATCTTCCCAACCTAGGGATCAAACCCAGGTCTCCTGCAATGCAGGCAGATTCTTTCCCATCTGAGTCACAGGGATAGTCCTATCTGAGGGAAAGGCAGAGGCTATTATATGAAGACGCTGGTCTGCTCTCTACCTCCTATATCTGCAGCCTTCAAAATCAAGTATGGAGGTACTTGAACTTATAGTAGAGGTTCTTACTTTTTCCTTTCAGATCAAGGACACTTAAAGAATTGGATGAAAGCTACGGATCCTCTTTCCAGGTAGATGCACATTCACACAGACAAATTTCACATTTGTATCCCCCACAAACCTTTCCATGAACCCATCTAAAGAGTCTGTACACCAGGATATGAAGCAGAAAATAGCAGCACTTGGTGATTTGTTGTGTTTTTCTTATCTATGCTGAGGTTGCATTTATTTATTAAAACTGGCTTTATATTACTTTTTTATTGTGTTCTGGTTTAGTAAGATTTAGAGTCTGACTTAAGCTGACTTGAATCATCGTCTCCACAGAACTATGTTATTTTCTTTCCTATACTATCTTATTATTCTGATATTTATTTTCCTAGTGTTATTTGGGCATACCGTATTTTCAAAGATCACTGCAACAATATTTCTCAACAATATGCTTTTCAACTATGTGACTTCACTGCTCTTTCATCAGGAAATGGAGTCTAATTCCCGGCCCTTGAATCTGGAGGGCCTTGTGACTGCTCTGACCAGTATCTGTATATGGGAAGTGGCACCATGTGACTTTTGACGCTGAGTCATAACAGGCATACATGTCTTCTTAGGACATGTACTCTGGAAAAGGTCAGGATAGAACTGAGAAATCAGATGCTGAGCTTGAAAGAGTATGAACTTGGACAAAGGAATCAGAGAAGTGAGCCTGGTTAATGCTCCCCTAGTTATCAGACCTCTCTAAGTCTCCTTTCCTACAACATGACGATCTTGAGACTTACCATACAGGCACCTCATGAACAACATCTCCTGAAGTTGTTTAATGGAATCATGTAACCACACACACACACACACACACACACACAAGCACATAAGCAAAACCAGCTATATATATGCAGTCTATTAAAAGTCTAAAAGGAAATGCACTCAACACTGAGACTGTAGGAAAGGAGGAAAATTTTTCATCTGTTATTTTATACCATTCTGTGTAGTTTCAATTTCTCTTTTTCTTTTTTGGAGGCTAATTACTTTACAATATTGTATTGGTTTTGCCATACATCAACATTTGCCACGGGTATACACGTGTTCCCCAACCCGAACCCCCCTCCCACCTCCCTCCCCATACCATCCCTCTGGGTCATCCCAGTGCACCAGCCCTGAGCATCCTGTATCCTGCATCGACCCGGGTCTGGCAATTCGTTTCACATATGATATTATACATGTTTCAATGCTATTTTCCCAAATCATCCCACTCTTGCCCTCTCCCACAGAGTCCAAAAGACTGTTCTATACATCTGTGTCTCTTTTGCTGTCTTGCACACAGGGTTATCATTATCATCTTTCTAAACAAAGAGCAAAACTACTTTATATTTAAACAATACATTTTTGTTCTTAAAAAAAAAAAAAAAAAAAAACCTGATCAAAGTGAAAGATTCCAAAGAAATATTACAAAGAAAAAACACCCCAAATTTTTACTACCTAAAGATTACAGATGCTAACAATTTGATCATCATTCTTGCCATATTTTGAATTCATGAGGCTCCTCCTTAGCACATGCTTTCAACTTATTCCAAAATTAAAACAATCTCATCAAAATATTAACAACAAATTGTCAACAAGTAGTATGGTTTTGAGGGTGTCTTTCTAAATCTAAGTTTTTCATATCATTTAAAACTTTTTTATGGGATATATAATAATACAACCCAGTTCAATGGACATGAATTTGAACAAACTCCAGGAGACAGTGAAAGACAGAGAAGCCTGGCGTGCTGCAGTCCATGGGGTCGCAAAGAGTTGGACATGACTGAGCGACTGAACAACAACATAATGATCCAAAGGTAAGAAGTTGGCATGGTACAGAATTACATTCAATGATAGTGAATTAATTTGTATATAAACTTTACAGTGCTCTCCATAACACTTTGTACATACTATATTATCAATGTTTCATGTAGATGGAATAAAAATAGAAATGATTGAAAATTAAAAGTAACATTAAAATTTGTCAATTTTTAAAATTAACAAAACATATATTCCCCATTATACACTAGGGGAAATATTATAAATTTTGGCATGTGAGCTGTGTTTTTATTTCTGACACTTATCAAATGAATTTAATACAAATACATCAAATAAGCTGTGTTCACTTGATAAAAAGGTTGTATGGCTCAGTTGGTAAAGAGTCTGCCTGCAACTCAAGAGACCTGGGTTTGATTCCTGGGTTAAAGAGAAGGAAATAGCAACCCACTCCAGTATTCTTGCCTGGAGAATCCCATGGACAGGGGAGCCTGTCAGGCTACAGTCCCTGGGGTTGCAAGAGTCAGAGACGACTTAGTGACTAAACCACCACCACTACCTGGAATATACAACAACAGCAAAACCCTAATAAATGTGAGGTCAGAAATGGAATACAAGCTTACCTGAGTAACCAAATGATATGCTTGACATTGGACTAAGATAGATTCCACTTCCATACATTGCACCGTGGAGCTAAAATGGAAAGAGGTAGGAGAGGAAGCTGTCAGTTCATGGTTTTAAATGTTAATATTTCACAAGAGAGGACCATCATCTCATGCTGGAACACTTAGCTCTTAGAAAATGTTAAAGCCTTTATTCCAAGGTCTATTTGGAATTTAAAGAGTACTAATATCTTTGTCCTTAAAATTAAGAATGCACTGATATATGAAAAATGAAAGCCAAAGAATAAAATCCTTAGAAAAGATTTTCCATTCTATTGATGACAGAGAGTCACTTAGTATAACGTACTGGAATAGTATGTTAATGGCTCTAAAATACTGAAAACAGGCTGAAACATATGTGACAGAAGGCTGATTAGGATTCACCTATTTGTGTACCAATAAAATATCCTATTCAGATTTTCATTATACAACACTGTCACCCCATTATTCTCCTTCAAATTTTTCAAGTTACAGAGTGCTTTATTAACTGAAACTCTGACTAGTGTACTCCTCAGAACAATTAAAATTCTCTAATATTACTTCCATATTCTAGGACCCTCATACCCCTTTTATTGTACACCAAATATTAATTCAATCAATTTGTATTTATGGGCATTTATATTTAATTGTATCATCCCAATTGTCATCAGAGTTTGTAATTTTGTACTGGTAACTGGGTTGAAGATCTCATTTCCTGACCTCCTTACATCATCAGATAAAAATGAGTGGGGTGGAATGCTGGAGGTGAAGGGCATAAAGATGAGGACCACACCCACTAAATCCTGCTCACATGCTGCCCTGGAGCTTGAAAGGCAGATAGCCTATGGCTCTTTGGTGTCCAGTCTCCACTTCTCCACTTTGTTTATTCTTAGCCCCACCTTTTCTTCTGTTGGAAGTATTCACAGTAAGATAGTGCTCAAGAAATGTGTGTTGGATTAGCAGAGAGAATTCTTGTAAGGTTTTTACTTTTGGGGATTATCTTTTTCTTGTCATTGTTGTTTAGTCACTAAGTTGTGTCTGACTCTTTGCGACCCAATGGCCTGCAGCATGCCAGGCTTCCCTGTCCTTCACTGTCTCCCAGAGTTTGCTCAAACTCATGTCCATTGAGTTGGTGATGCTATCCAACCATCTTATTCGCTGTCTCCCCCTTCTCCTCCTGCCCTCAATCTTTCCCAGCATCAGGTTTTCGTCTTTTTTTCTAATTAAGTTTAAAGTGATTTTACTATTTCTCATAGGGAAACTCAATTTTCTTTTTCTTTTCATCCCTATATTGTATATAGATCAATTCTGCTTGACTTTGTGAAAATTACGAATGTCCATTAAAAAGTCAATGTGATTTTTTAACGCACACGTGCTTCACCCTTTGGCAAATAAAAACATCACACCAGGACTGCTTACTGAACTCCCATACTAAAGAATTATGAGATCGCGTTAAAGCATTCAGAAAATGTACCTGCAGTCGTGTATTAGAAGCAACAACCAGACCATTCCTCAAGATGGAGTGCCAGTTTTCAATGTGTGAGCCACTAAAACACAGGGAAAGAGCAGGAAAAGCAAAATCAGAAGTCAACGACGTTTTGATGGGGTCGAAATATAACAAGCCATGGTGCCTTCTCATAGCTCTGAGTTTCCTAGTCAAGTATCATGTAGTGACTGTCCTATGCTAACAACCAACTACTAAAAGAGGATGCTTTCCTCCCCCCACATTTATGGAAGACTGCGCAGGGAACTCACACCCCTCAACAGTAAGCCATACTCACTGAAATGCAAAGGTGCTTCCGAAGAGTTTTTTAGCAGCTCTAAAATTGGATTCTTTGGCTGGTGGACTGCTGAGAAGAAGGAACTGATGGGGTGTATGCATGAACTTCAGTTGCTGCCATTTAAAATAAGGGCACAGGAAAACATATCAAATTTAACGTATTGTCTATTTTCAAACTATAATATTTATATTAACAGGTCATTCATTTAACAAAACCCCTGCATAAGTGATAAATCACATGGAATTGCTGATATGAAGGATAATTCTTTAGGCTAATGGAAAAGGAATAGGAGACAGACAATCCAAAGTCATTTATATTTAGCTTTGGAATATGCTATGTAATCACATTCAAGCAGATCTGTCTTCCTAATTACATTTCTTTTTGAGACTTTTATTACTGAATTCCCTAAGTATCACAAACCATTTGGGGAAATATCTGAGTTTGCTAAGCAGAAAAGTTAGTTCAAGATTTTAGAATTGCAAAAATTATCATCATTATGCTTTATTTGCATATATTTATAAAATCAGAAATTGCCAACACTCAAATTATAGTTTTCCCCTTTGTTCATAGGAAAAAAGTAAAACAGACTTTCTTGAATTAGCTGCTTGATACACTGCTTGACACAAATTTCTAACTGCTGCTGTTCCACCTAAGATTATATGTACTTATATAGGAATCTAACATACAGGAATCTCATAGTTAAGAGATTCAGAGATGACAGACCGACCTGAGATTTTAGATACTGCTCCTGGGTAACGACCAGAACTGAAATCAGACTGCATTAGCTTTTTTTCTTTTTTAATTTGTAAGCACATTAGGCCCATAAGTAAGATATCTGGAGTCAGTATCTTCTCTGATACAGGAAAGTGAAGCTGTGCCAACATTCAACTGACAATGATAAAAAGCACGCAATCTCTAGATAATGTTCTTTCTATCACATGTGGAATAACTAAATGATTTCACATTGACTCGGTTACTTAAAAGCTCAGGGCAGCAGCCTGAAATTGAATTTGGTTTCTTGGAAAAACTTGAAACTGGAGCACATATGTCATTTCAAAGAATTAGGCTTAGCCTGAGTTTCCTTCAATTTCCTGGACAGGCTGCCTAAAAAAATCACAACCAATAAATAGCCCTCCCATTTCTGATTGTATATGTGAAGAAACAACTTACCCTGTTAACTGGCAGTTTCACAATATGTGACCTATTACTTGAAATAACCCTGAAATTAATTGAAATAATCCATCAGTCACAAATATACACCACATATATTTAAAGTTTTTTTTTTCTCAGTTGGTAAGTGATTAAAACTTATTTTTGCTGTGACATAAATTGAGTAATAATTATCTAATTACATCATTCTGCTTCACTTCCTGTAACAATTTAAAGAGCTGATGTAATTAAAAAAAAGATAATATTTTAATCAGAAAACAAAGAAGTAGCTCTTTAAAACTTTAGAGATATAACTTTTAATAACCACAATCTAAGATTAGAACTTGAATCACAATCTGCTTTCTCTGCTCTTCTCTACAATGTCTAACTAAGCATGAGTTTTCATGGAGATCTTTTTCCTTTCTATAAATATTTGAGCATCTTTGCACTGACACATACAGTGGTTTACATACAAAATGTTATTAACTGTATGTAAGACAATGAAGTTGAAAAAAATCAAAACTTTAGGTATTTGACAGAACTAATTGCTTTATACTTGTCAGCATAGAAAATCATAACTAAACTAATTGTAAAACATGTTGGTAAATTTCCCTCTGCTTGAAAGAAGAGTGACTAATAAGTTCAAGGAAATGATCACAAATAATTAAAAGTGAAAAATCAAGCTGACTTTAGGGATAAAAAGAAAGATTGGATGTTTGAAATGTTTGTCTTCATTCTAAATATGACAGAATGAGAATTTGAAAGGTTAAAAAAGAAACAACTATGTGTTGTTTTACTCATCAGAATTTTAATAATAGATTATGAAAGGTACAAAGAAGAAAGACTTGTAAAACCTAATTTTTGTCATGATTTTACTAGAATAAATTTAATATGTTTTGTAAGGTTCTGTAAGTGAAAGTTAACTAATTATGATCATGAGTAGCCAGAGTCTTTCTCCTTTCCTAATCTTTACATATTTTTTAAAAAACTTCCTGGTTTTAGCATAGAATAAGTACTCATTCAGATCAATCTCGTATAGTCTTCCCATTTGTCTTATCGTGTGATAATCATGATGAATCCCACAGCCTTTAGTTGTCAGTGATTTTAAAGAGACGTACCTAAAACCCCCAAAGATACAATGAGTAGATACTATTGTTTTCTTTTTGCAGATGAGAAATCAGAGGGTAAATTACTTGAAGTAAGTTGTAGAGCAAGATGAATGCTCAACCCACTTCTCAACTATTCTTAGTCTAACTCTTCTTCTAGCATCCATGCTGAGCTAATGCTGTGGCCCTCACCAGACTTTCTCTGAAACAGAACATCCTCTGTAGTCATCAAAACAAGAGTTTATCAAATTTATACTCTCTTTGTTATGGGAGCAAATTATACAAAACATACATTTAAGAAAGATTTTCAGTAAATGTTTGAAACAGTTTGATCACTTAGTTAACTAGAAAATTAAATGAGCCAAAACAGCTTCACCATGTAATATAGTCAAATTTTTTAAATCTATAGAGTCAACCACTCAGTATATCCGTGTATTGCATATGACAGCATTTTCTTCCCCTTGTGATGTACAAGTTTTAATTAAAGTGAAAGTCATTAAGGACTCCTGGACTATAAAATCACCAGTCCTCATAGGATTGAGGAACTGTAGCATTGCAGGTCTCCACCCCCCCTGCCTTAAAGCAGGCAACAGAAAATGATGCTGCTTTCATTAAGAGGAAAACTAAATTTTATACCATTGCAGTAAGGGATGAGCAAGGGGGTCTTGTTTATCCATCTGCTTCTTGATTTCCAGATATGGTGCCTGGAAAACAAAAGTCATTATGCTCCTTGATTTTTCTTAAATTATTTTACTTTTTTTTTGCAAAAGGAAAATCACCTTGAACAGGTATGCCTAATCCAGCTAAACGTGAAGACTTGTTGTGACATGATAACAACGACCATTACCCTAGTTGCTTCTCCCCAAGATGACATGAACTCTGACTTTCCACACTGCACAAAGGACTTGCCAGAACATTTGGATAAAAGGCTTAAATCAAATTTCAACCTGGCTCCCATGCACTGGGCCAAGTCCCTAGACTCCTGCTGAATCTTTGCTCAAGAAAACCCAATGCTGCCAAAACAAAAGGTACCAACCCACACTGCTAACCATTCAGTAATTCTCTACTTACCTCCTGTGGAATTTTCTAGTTCCCCAAAGTCCCTTATTTTCACTTCTCTGTAGCCCCGTTTTGTTCCCTCTTTGTTTTCACCTTAGAAACCTCGGTCTCCTTGTTTTACAGAGAGGTGACCTCAGCTCACACTGCCAATCTCTCTCCTCTACTGCAGTACTTGATTAAATCTGTCTTGCCACCCTTACAAGTGTATGGTCTCTCTTTGACATTTTTAACTTTTAACTGACATTAAAGCAAAACTTGTAATAGCTATAATCGTGCTCCTATCTGAGGGTACTGACACTGGGTAGATCATTCCATGAAAAATCTGGACAAGATGTACATAAGACAACTCCTTTTAAAAGTATTGATGGAACTAACACATATATATGGAATTTAGGAAGATGGCAATGACGACCCTGTATGCAAGACAGGGAAAGAGACACAGATGTGTATAACGGACTTTTGGACTCAGAGGGAGAGGGAGAGGGTGGGATGATTTGGGAGAATGCCATTCTAACATGTATACTATCATGTGAATTGAATCGCCAGTCTATGTCTGACGCAGGATGCAGCATGCTTGGGGCTGGTGCATGGGGATGACCCAGAAAGTTGTTATGGGGAGGGAGGTGGGAGGGGGGTTCATGTTTGGGAATGCATGTAAGAATTAAAGATTTTAAAATTTAAAAAATAAAAAACTAAAATTAAAAAAAAAAAAAAGTATTGATGGAATTCACCCAGACAATTAACCTTTTCATAGAATGAAAGGCAATCTGTTTATGGCAATTTAGGTCTCATCGATAGGGCAGTACATTCTAGAAAATAGGATAGTATAATGTTATATTTATTTGGAGAGGTTTAAAGCATCTGATGCAATAAAACCTAACAGTATCCTTATGAGGTGTATGCTGAAGGAGGATGCAGCTTTACTCTACCATCTCAGCAGAGAAGAAACTGAGGCATCAAGCAATCAAGCAACTTGCCCAAGGTCACAAGCCACATCACTGATGAGGAAATTATACCACGTGGGCCTCCAACCTCCCAAGATGACACTCAAGCATCTCCACTGCCTCCTATTAAAAAAGCTTACACATGACCCAGAATAAAGGAGGCAATTCTTGGCACAGAGCTGATCCCAGAGACAGAGTCTGCAGCTATTCTTAAAACCAAGAATGATCTGGATCTATACAGTACAAATATTCCATACCAAAGTCTTTGGTGACTAAAAGCGTATAATCATGGGTAAGATACTGCAGTAGGTTCTTTCTTCCCCCTCAGTGGAAATGCTTTGATTGTTTTCTTTTCCTTATACAAATAATACAAATAATTCCTTTTGTTTGAAAAGGAATTCGGATAATGTAGAAAGGGCATAGAAAAATGGCTAGAAAGAATGATGGCTTTTAAGCAAATAATATAACTTGTGAATTAAAAGATCTATTTATCATTGTCTGACACCTACTATTTGTTGAATGAATGAATATTTGACTTCATAAATAAGTATCACAAGAATTAAGAATAAAATATGGGAATATAAAAATGTACTTTGTCAGGACATCTGCAAATGGAGTAGATGTGATGGTGGGGGGAGGGGGGCGTGGCACAGAAGCTTTGTGGGCCCCAAGACTGGAGAAATCACTATTCCTTCCCCAGAGAAAGGCAATGACTGAGAGTAACACTTATTATAAACCTGCAAGGGCCTCTAGGGCAACGCAAGCCTTGAAAGCACCATATGCAAACTGAACCCACAATGCGTGTTGTTGTCAATTACAGGTTATTAATTTCTACTTATAATGATGAGCCTTAAACCTTTCTCCAAGTCTTTGGCAGCAGAAAGGCCTCAATAATTCAATAAGATGTGCTTTTCCAAGTGTTGGACTATAGCCCAGTGACATATTAGACTTTCGTAATAAACCCAGATCCTTGCTCATCAAACTCTTCCACCAAAGCCTCCCTAATGGCCAAAAATATAAGCTCTCAAGGAGTCTGGTGTCTTTCAAAGTTGTTTTGAGATTTTGTATAAATATTCAATATTTGTTTTTATTTTAACATTACAATGATGTTTTGAAATGACTACCATTAATTAAAGCTGACAGTCTAGGAAGATAGTACCAGATTTAACTTTTGCCTTAAGATATTCCAACAAATTCTCATCTGAGTTTGAGAACAGAGAGTTAGGATTATATTTATGCAATTACCCTCCAAAGTCACAGTGGTAGCATGCCAAAACACTGATGTGATTTCATTAAAACATCCTAGTACAAAACAGTTTTAAATTTTTTATGATTTTAATTATACTCTCACACAACAGGAAAGTCTTCATTTTACTGCATGGTCAGTACTCTCAGATATTTTAAAAATATCATTTCACTCAAGCAAAACTGAACTGTATAAGACCACAAGATGATATACTTACTTGTGTCATTTCTCTAATAGAAGTTATGCTATCCAATGCTTTCATTACTCGATCATAGTTCTTCTTCTGTTTGAAGGGGGAAAAATAGTATTCACTACAAGCCTTTGCAAGTCTGCACATCACTAGGCAAACATATTATTTCTGTACCTGAACTTTCCATCAGGGTCAATTTGAAAGCAATGAGTGTGTTGTGTACATAAAAGGGAAGACTTTAATAAGATGGCTCAAGGACATAGCATTTATAACTGAGTCAGAGGGAAGAAAAAAGAAAACAATGCCAGTTTTAGCGTAAGTATCAGTACATAAAACCATGTTCAGCTTACAGGGGAAAAACTCTTAGTACAAAAAAGCTATTAGGCTCCTGATTTTTGTTTTCACTACTAAAAAGTTAAGCCATGATGAATAGAGTAAGCACAGAATCCTTCTGAAACACGAAAATCCACTTTAAATCTTATAATTTCATCTTGCTTTTATTTTCTGTTGATTAGAAGGTTGTTACCAAAAGAGTGTGACTAGTAAATGTGTAAATGAGACCATACGCTCAACAGATAATTCATCTTTAAGAATATTGTAAATATGTGCGCTATTACCATTTATGAAGGAAAGTTTTTCCTAGGAAATTTTATACAGTCATTGTTTCCATAAAATGATTTCAAGATGAGTAATAATAGAAACTGAAGCAATTTTGTCTTTCATGCAACTTGAAAATTGTGTTATTTCAGAAGAATTCTGCCTAACCTCCATGAATATTTACGAAATTGGTGTCTCAAGAAATGACAGCTGATCAACAATAGTAATTAAACTTTTAGTAACCTTCAGATAACTGGGGAGGGAGAGCAGGGAAGGCAAGAGAGGGTAAAATAAAAATACGAAAGAAAAGGGAAAATTTGTCCCCTTACCCATGATCCTTAAAAATGAGACTACATATGTTATAATCTCAAAATAATATGTAATGAAATTAAAAGTCATATCGACCATTATAAACCAATTAATTAGAGCTATTTACCTACCTTCTGTGCAGTTGGAATGAGTAAAGATCAGCATGGGAGGGAATTAAATGGGTCTAGTTTCGTGACAGTAAAGTTAGGAAAGTGATTTTAAAGGAGAAAAGGAGAGAACTAACAGGGTACATGAAAGACAAGGTGGAAGTAAATCAAATGTGTGGATAAGAATCATATTTGCTAAACAGATATAGAGTTCACGACAGGTCGTGGATTTGATGAGACGGTAATTTAGCTAAGAAAGAAGAAAGCTAGTGAGACTGAGTCTCAATTATTATTACAGGAAACGGGTGCTGTGCAGAGGTGATTACTTACCCTGGGGTTGAAGGCCAGCA
The DNA here is from genome assembly GCF_042477335.2 of Ovis canadensis. NCBI lineage: Eukaryota > Metazoa > Chordata > Mammalia > Artiodactyla > Bovidae > Ovis > Ovis canadensis. Next base: position 41,342,962 of record NC_091260.1, read on the forward strand.
TCTGAGGATCGTTAGGATCTACCACAGAAGGATATGGCTCGAAAATGACAACTTTTCTAGGAGATTCCAATGCAGACCTACACATGGATACTAGTAGATCTACCACCTTGAAATACACACATAAGATAGTTAATACCCTTCAGGTTTTATTAAGAGCTTTGCCATTGTTTCTCCCTCTCACGGTAATTAATTGCAAAGACTCAAGATAGCTATTAATCTCTGAAGTCTTTAATTTGTGGCTTTAGACTAAGTTTGACCAAGCTTGACTATTAATTTAAAGTAATTAATACACGTTGCTTCCAACTACTCACATTTTAATATCCATGTCTCTAATATGTCTTTGTCATGAATACATACAATGTGCTAACAGTGTTGCAGGCTCTATGGCAAGACAGTGCACAAGACAGGCTCTTGCTCTTGTGGAATTCACATTTCAATGGAGAGAGTGTGTTGAAAAAAACAGTTAAACAAATATATGCTTAAAGACAGTTCCTGGCAGTGTCAGATGCTATTAAAAATAAAGCAGGCTTACGAGACCGAGGCAGTAGAGAGGACTGTTTCAGAGGGGCTAGGAAATGTGGTGATGTTTCTACAGAGACATGAACAAAGTGGGAGAGGAAGACGTGTGACTATCTAGAAAGAAACCATTCTAGGTGAAGGAAACTACCGAGAATGAGTCCGACCTACTCCAAGAAAAATAAATATCCTGACATCATCTCACTTCTTCCTACTCTCCTCTGACAAGGGCCATTAAAGACCGTTGGCTTGTTAAACAAGATGATTTTCTTCCTATGTTCTTCTATGATTCTTCTGGACAATTTTCTAAGAGGCAGTAGTATGTAGCAGTTAAGAGCATGGCTCCCTTCCCTAATTCCCAAAACAATATGCTTTAGCAACCAAATCAAGAAAACCAATACTAAGTAGAGAGAGCTCATCAGAACACAAGTATCTATAGTGTGATAACAAGAGGCCTCATAAGGAAGCAGCTGACTTAATCTTTATAAGGAAAGATAGCACCAGAAAGTTTTCAAACAGGCACTTAAACAATGCACAGTAAGAGCAAGATGATTTTTGATTCTTAAAATGTGGTTAATGAGGAGGCACTGTGACCTAATGACAGTGGGGCTCACTCTGATGTGTGTATACTCACAAAACACATCCACCCAATTACAGCATCCAGAATTTCCAGTGACTGAAAACAATTAGCAACACTCAAGCCATAGAGTATAGGATCTATAAATAACACCCCCCAAAGTACACAGACGTAGATACCCCTAGGACTTACTCAGAAAATGATAAAACTAAAACAGCTAATATGCCTCTACTACGTTATTCCATTTATGTGTGTATGAGCACACAAACTGGATTCTAAGCAACAGGTATAATAATAAAGATATAATACGTAAGAGAAGACTCTACACATGGACATCACCAGATGGTCAACACCAAAATCAGATTGATTATATTGTTTGCAGCCAAAGATGGAGAAGCTCTATACAGTCAACAAAAATAAGACCAGGAGCTGACTGTAGCTCAGATCATGAACTCCTTACTGCCAAATTCAGACTTAAATTGAAGAAAAGTAGGGAAAACCACTAGACCACTTAGGTATGACCTAAATCAAATCCCTTATGATTATACAGTGGAAGTGAGAAATAGATTTAAGGGACTAGATCTGATAGACAGAGTGCCTGATGAACTATGGACGGAGGTTCGTGACACTGTACAGGAGACCGGGATCAAGACCATCCCCATGGAAAAGAAATGCAAAAAAGCAAAATGGCTGTCTGGGGAGGCCTTACAAATAGCTGTGAAAAGAAGAGAAGCGAAAAGCAAAGGAGAAAAGGAAAAATATAAGCATCTGAATGCTGAGTTCCAAATAGTAGCAAGAAGAGATAAGAAAGCCTTCCTCAGGGATCAATGCAAAGAAATCGAAGAAAACAACAGAATGGGAAAGACAAGAGATCTCTTCAAGAAAATTAGAGATACCAGAAAATACAAAGTGTTGGTGAGCATATGGAGAAATTGGTACCTTTGTGCAGGGTTGATGGGATTGTAAAATGTACAGCCACTACAGAAAACAGTCTGGAGGTTCCTCTAAAAAGTTAAAAAGTAGAAATTCCAGAAGGGTCCTGCTGGAAGTGACTATCCCACTTCTGAGTACATAACCAAAAGAATTAAAATGAAAACATCTTTAAGAGATGTTTGTACACCCGTGTTTACGGCAGCATTATACACAATAGACAAGAGATGACAGCAACCAAAATATCCATTGGTGGATGAATGGATAAACAAAATGCTACAGACACATATAACGGAATATTATTTAGCCTAAAGAAGGAAAAGTCAGTCACCTCTTACAAATGGATGAACCTTGAGGACATTATGCTAAGCGAATAAGCCAGTCACAGAAAGTCAGATACTATTGACTATAATCATGAAGCATCTAAATTAATCAGATACACAGAAACAGAAAGAAGGGTGGTTACCAGGGATGGGGGTAGGGGAAAATGGGAGTGTCTGAACAGGTATAGAGTTTCAGTTCTGCAAAGATGAAAATGTTACAGAAATCTGTTTCACAACAATGTGAATATATTTAACACTACTGAACTGTGCATTTAAAAATGATTAGTGTAGTAAATTTTGTTATGTCTTTTTTACAACAATAAAAAAGGCAAAAAATGGATATAATAATAATCTGATAAATGTTCCCCTTTCAATCAAATATTTTAATTAAATACCTTGAGCTGAAAGTGTCAAATCAAAACTACCCAAATAACTGCATTGTTTTGCCAGTAATTTCAAAGTAAATTGTAGTGAAAATAATAGATGTAGGGGTAGAGAATTTAACTAATAGAATATTTTTGTTAATGTACATCCTAAACTAACTTCAAAGTAACAGTGCAACTACTCTGGCAAAATTCCATGCTGTCCACCAAAATTTCATACGTTGCTTCCAAGGTATAATAGGGCTACTGCTTGGAAGCAACTGCTCTGCAAGCAATATTTCTATCCTTTTTGTCTACATCAGACCATATGACTGATCTTAACCCATGGACAGTAGCAGAAAAGGGCTGAGCTGATGGACAGACAGTGCTCCTTTCCTCTCTTCCCCTCTACTATACACCACATGTTGAAAACACAGCAGACCCACATGGTGGACCAAATTCATTTCCTTCAATGATGAGAGCTACCCAACAAACATTCTAACCAGACAGTTGTATGAGTTAGAAATAAAAGTGTACCATATTAATAGTTTATCTATCACAGTAGTCAGATTTGGAATCTTGGCACAAAGAAAGGTTTATACTACAGTTTTTGAATTTGTATTCTATTTGCAGATGATAACTTTTCCATGGAATAAAATGATGTATTTTTTTGGAGAAGAGGTAAATTTAAAATTGTAGACCACTGGCTTTCAAGCATTTCAACAGTAATTTCTTTTTTGTTTTTTAAGAAAATTGTATGTAAGAGCCTCATTACATAAAAGAAATAAAATAAAATGGAGCTGCCTTCTAGTTAAAGCAGTATTTGGAGGCCTGGAATTCCAGCTGTTGACACACTCTCATCCCAGACCAGTCTCCTGCAGATCCCTCTAGAATGTTCATGCAACCTCCAGAGCTCCTCAGAGCCCCATGAAAAATTCAAGAGTCAGCTGATGAAACAAGACCACAGAGATACAGTGCTATTTAGAAAAAGAATCCAATTACACGTAATCTCTAAGATTACAGCCAGAATACTGGGGTATACCTTTAAAGAAGTTAAAAGAATATTCTGCATTGGCATTCAAGTAGAATCACTAAATTCTCTAAAATTTTTTTTTTCGATATTGATCTTTAGAACTGAATCATTAAATTGATCTAAGTGAAAACTTGTGTCTTGTTACTATTGTTACATAATCCAAGTATAATTTCACTTTAAGATCCATTATTTTTAAACATGTATCTATAATTAGAGGGGAAAAAAAGCACCTATTATTCTATCAACTTAGCCTACTGTTAAGAGGTTAATTTTCCTTCTAATCAATGTGCCTTATTTCTAGGCTTTACTTTCTTCCCTGATTAAACTGTATGAAAGACAATTTATATCCAGTAAAATGCTTAAATATTAACCATATGACTCAAACAATGATACATATACATACACACATACATATATACCCATGTGAAAATACATGTATTTGTGTATGTATATTCATATATACCTGTGTAAAGTTTATTTTTACATAGCTATACATAGCATAGATGAAAGTATCTTTTCTTTTTTGAGCAATATTAGTTTCCAAGGGATGAGAAAACCTTTTACATTAAAAAAAAAAGACTCACCACAGTCAGATAAATTTGAAAAGTCCTCCAAATATAGGCTAGTCATTTTCTTCAGTTTTAGAGATTCTTAGAGCTTTTAGTATGCAAATTTGCACACACTGGATGCAAAGGTAATATTAAGCTGGATTTTTAAAGTTTATTTTAATCATGGACTCATTTTTTCCATATCACAACTGGTCAATGTTCTACTGTTTGCTTCATTTTCATTTGTAACTCATTACATTACAAATACTACCCTTAAAATGTCATCAAGTGTTTGCATCTCATTTTAGCTCATCAGTGAAATAATTAGGTTAAGGGAGTATAAGTCCATGAGGCCTGGGCTGCCTGTGTTAACTGCTTTATCGTAGTCTAGTGTACCACCTGTTACACAGCAGGCATTTGATATTTACTGCAATGATGACCATATGTCTCTTGTATGATCATTCTTCCCACCCATCTTTGTGAATTTTTAAAAATTCTCTTACATTTAGTTTCCTTTAATTTTTAGTAAGGTAAATATTTTCTCATGTTTCTTTACTAACTACAGGTTCATATTTGTGAATTGTGCATTCATTTCCTGTATTAATTTGTAATGATATTCATGTTTTTCCTCTCAATTTTTATGCGTTTCCGTGTAATTAAGTTAGTAGCAAAATACACTTTTTCATAATTAGCTCTTAGTGCTCACTAGTTTTTTCAGGTAAAAGATGTAAAATATGTATGGACTCAGATCTGTTTTTTTCTTTATGATTTCTTATATGGGCATAAATGCATGAACCAGATGCCCTACATAAGCTGTACATGCTTAATGTGACTCTTCTCCAGTTGAGATATAATACTTTTAAACACTTATAAGGTAATACTTAAACTTTTAAAGTATAAGTCTTTTGGAATTTGATTTTGCACACAAGTGTAAAGACCTAAAAGCGTTTCTTCCCTGCAAGTCAGTTGTTTCCACCATACTAAACCATTTTTATTTTATGACATGATGTGATACCTCCCTTAATATATAAAAAATGTATTTAAAACTTGAACAATTATGGGGATTACTGGACTTTCTTGTCAGTACTTTCCTTGCCAGTACTGTATTTTGTTAAAATACTACAGACTTACATAATACGGTTTTGTGTTTGGTTGGTCTAGCCTCCTTTAATTAACATGCACTATTTTTTGATTTTTGGAATTTTCTCATCTATTAGTATTTCAGTCATGTTCAATAAATGAACAAAAACTAGTTGAAATTTTAATGAATTACATGATATAATGCATTTTGGCATCTTGACAATTGTTTTTTTTCCTTTCCAGAAACATGGGATGCTGCTCTACTTCCAAGTTTTTAAATATTTTTCTTCCTATGTTATAAACACTGCTATTGTAAAACTGAATGCTCTCTTTTTATTACATGTTCTGCCTATTACCTTGTCACCTAAGTTTTAAAAATAAATTGGCTTCCATTTTATGGAGAAGGAAATAGCAACCCACTCCAGTGTTCTTGCCTAGAGAATCCCAGGGACAGGGGAGCCTGGTGGGCTGCTGTCTATGGGGTCGCACAGAGTCGGACACGACTGAAGTGACTTAGCAGCAGCAGCAGCAGCAGCCCATTACCTTTTCACCTGAGTTTTAAAACTAAATTGGCTTCCATTTTATAGCACTGTAACTTTACAAATAAATTTTACAGAATGCAAGGGCAAGGGTTTCAGTAGCTCAGTTTCGCCCTATAAAAAAGAAATGCAATTATTTTTCAAACAATTAAAGTTGGTTTAACTTCTCTTGCCAACTGTAAAATGACAAAACACATTACATAAAGTTGGCAAACTGCAGTGTCTATCTAAAAATATAAAATGCCGGTTTGCTTTTTCAATGTATCAAGAACTATCAAAAATTTGCCCTCAAAGAAGGATAGAATAAAAAATGTTTTCAAATTTTTATATTTAAAATATAAAATAATCAGTATCATGTGTTAGTACCTGAGCTCCAGTTGCTATTTCATCAGCAGCTTCATTCATTACTCCCAGGGTTTGAAAAGCAAATACACACAGCTCTCGTTCACACACCGTAGGCTACAAAAGAAAGGGGAATCAATTCAACATTTTTTCTTTTTACCATCTTCCAATTCCTAACGTAAATGTGTGATGTTCTTTAAAATAAATAGAAAATGCTAAGTTTTAGAATATTATTAATAAAAAGGAAGAGGGGCTTCCTGGTGGCTCAGTCATAAAGAACTGGTCTGCCAATGCAGGAGACGTGGGTTCTATTTGTGATCATGAGGATCCCACATGCTGCAGCACAAGTAAGCCCGAGGTGCCACAACTACTGAGCCTGTGCTCCAGGGCTGCGGAACCACATCTACTGAAACCCACCCATCCAGAGCCCATGCTCCACAACAAGAGAAGCCACCGCAATGAGAAGTCCGCACAATACAACTAGAGTAGAGCCTCCACTCGCCACAACTAGAGAAAAGTCTGTGCAGCAACAAAGGCCTGGCACACCCAAAAATAAACGAAAATTTTTAAAAAGGAAGAAATACTATCCCAGAATCCCAGAAGTCGCTCAGTCGTGACCGACTCTTTGCGACCCCCTGGACTGTAGCCTGCCAGGCTCCTCTGTCCATGGGATTTTCCAGGCAATAGTACTGGAGTGGATTGCCATTTCCTTCTCCAGGGGATCTTCCCAACCCAGGGCTTGAACCTGGGTCTCCCACATTGTAGACAGACACTTTACCGTCTGAGCCACCAGGAAAGTCCAAGAAATACTATACACATAAATATTATTTACACTAGTCTTGGTATGGAAGCAACCTAAGTGCCCATGTACAGATGAATGGATAAAGGAGGTGTGGTATATATAAATAAAACGGAATACCACTCAGTCATAAAAAAGAAAAGAATATTGCCATTTGCAAGAACATTACGCTCACTGAAATAAATCAGAGAAAGACAAATACTGTCTGACTTCACTTATATGCATCGAAAAAAACAAAACAAATGAGGAAGCATAACAAAAATATAAACAGAGTCATAGACACAGAGAACAAAAAGGTGGTTGCCAGGAGGGAAGGAGGTGGTAGGATGAGAGAAAACAGATGGGGAGATTAACAGGTACAAACTTCCATTTACCAAGTACATGAGTCATAGGGATGAAATGAACAGTGCAGGGAAGATAGTCAATAATAATGCAGTATCTTTGTATGGTGTCAGATAGTAACTAAAGTTACTGGGGTGATCATTTTGTAATGTACAGAAATATCAAATCACTACACTGTGCACCAGGAACTATCAAAATGTTCTATGTAGGTCAATTATACTTCAAAAACAAGTAAATTCATAGAAAAAGAGAACAGACTTGTGGTTACCCGAAGTGGAAGGGTAGAGGGAGAGGAAATTGCGTGGAGGTGGTCTAAAGGTGCAAACTTCCAATTACAAGATAAATAACTACTAGGGACATAACGAACAACATAATTAATATAATTAACACTGGTGTATGTTATATATCAGTTCAGTTCAGTTCAGTCACTCAGTTGTGTCCGACTCTTTGCAATCCCATGGACTGCAGCACACCAGGCTTCCCTGTGCATCACTAGCTCCTACAGCTTCCTCAAACTCATGTCCATGGAGTTGATGCCATCCAACCATCTCATCCTTTGTCATCCCCTTCGCCTCCTGCCAGGATCAGGGTCTTTACAAATGATTAAGTTCCTCACATCATGTAGCCAAAGTATTGGAGTTTCAACTTCAGCATCAGTCCTTCTAATGAATATTCAGGATTGATTTCCTTTAGGATGGACTGGTTGGATCCCCTTGCAGTCCAAGGGACTCTCAAGAGTCTTCTCCAACATCACAGTTCAAAAGCATCAATTCTTCAGCCCTCAGCTTTCTTTATAGTCCAACTCTCACATCCATACGTGACCATTGGAAAAACCATAGTTTTGAGTAGACGGACCTTTGTTGGCAAAGTAATGTCTGTTTTTTAATATGCTGCCTAGATTGGTCATAGCTTTTCTTCCAAGGACCAAGTGTCTTTTAATTTCATGGCTGCAGTCCCTGTATGAAGTGATTTTGGAGCCCCTCAAAATAAGTCTTTCACTGTTTTCATTGTTTCCCCATCTATTGGCCATGAAGTGATGGGAATGGATGCCATGATATTAGTTTTTGAATGCTGAACCAATGTTTTCACTCTCCTCTTTCACTTTCATCAAGAGGCTCTTTAATTCTCCTTCACTTTCTGCCATAAGGGTGGTGTCATCTACATATCTGAGGTTATTGATATTTCTCCTGGCAATCTTGATTCTAGCTTGTGCTTTATCAGGCCTGACATTTTGCATGATGTACTCTGCATATAAATTAAATAAGTAGGGTGACAATATACAGCCTTGACATACTTTTTTCCCAATTTGGAACCAGTCCGTTGTTCCATGTTCAGTTCTAATTGTTGCTTCTTGACCTGCATACAGATTTCTCAGGAGGCAGGTAAGGGGGTCTGGTATTCCCATCTCTTTAAGAATTTTCCAGTTTGTTGTGAACCACACAGTCAAAGACTTTGATGTAATCAACAAAGCAGAAGTAGATCTTTTTCTGGAACTCTTGCTTTTTCAATGATCCAATGGATGTTGGCAAATTGACTGATCTTTGGTTCCTCTGCCTTTTCTAAATCCAGCTTTTATGCTACATATAAAAGAGACTAAAATCCTAAGAGTTCTCATCACAAGGAAAAAAATGCTTTTCTTTTTATTTTGTATTAATATGAGATGATGGATATTCTAAACTTAGTGTGATAATCATTTCATGAGGCATGTAAGACGAATCATTATGCTGTATACCTTAAAGTTATACAGTGCTGTATATCTCAGTAAAACTGGAGAGGGGATGGGAAGAACTATCACTTTATTTTAAAAAATCAAATTTCTAAATATACGTAACAATTAGTAAATAGCCATTTTACTGATATAGTCAAAAATATTATTAAAAATTCAATTCAGTTAGTTTTAGGCACTTGCACTCGGAATGATTTAGCAATATGTGAAAATATCCTTTGGATCTATCCCAGGTGGCTCAGTGGTAAAGAATTCACCTGCCAAAACAGAAGATGCAGGTTCAAGCCCTGAGTCAGGAAGATCCCCTGGAGGAGGGCATGGCAGCCCACTCCAGTATTTTTGTCTGGAGAATCCTATGGACAGAGGAGCTTGGGAGGCTGCAGTCTGTGCAGTCACAGAGTTGGACATGACTGAGCATGCATGCACAAAATATATCCTTTAAGTAGAAAATCCATCTTGCTTGCGTAATACACATTTGCACGGAAGATGCATTTAAATTTTCACATTTGCACAGAAGATGCATTTGAAAGTAGATACCTAAACTGGTGATATACTAAAAAATGAGATTCAATCCCAAGGCTATGTAAAACAAATCTACAAAGGAGAATTCTATTTCTTCCTAGGTAATTTTCTCTGGAAGAAATAAGCATGACTCTGCTTACTTGCTACCTAACTCTTGAAAGACTGGTTTTGTTGCAAAGATTTTTGACTTCAGTAACCTCCTGAAGTCAACAGCACTGAAATATACACTCTGCAATTGCTTTGGAAGAGCTCTCATCTTTCAAATCTAATACAGTGTCATCTGTTTGATTTATCTCATCTCCTGAGTTACATCGCATTAGGTAACTGATGAAGCCTAACACGATGCAGCCTGTGGTGCCCAGCACAGCAGAGAGACGTATTTGTTAGTGCCACTGCTCCCATGCTCACTGACTTCAAAGGATAACTTCGTCCACTGCTTAACTAGTGGGGAAGGAAAGCCCCATACTAAGCACCCTTTATGCTCAGAATGGGCCCACGTGGTGGCTTTGTAGACAAAAAGCCAATCACACAAAGATTTCTGATTGACATTCCCTAAAGAAAATTTCCCCCTCAAATAAATTGATGTATTTTCTTTGTCAGTCTTAAAAAGACAGCTTCTATTTCAGAAACATAGGAAAAACTACCTATGGTAGGAAATTAATTGGACAAAGTTCTTCATCCAGACTCAAGCTATACACACTGCTGTATGCACATGGATAAACTTAGAGCAGACTGTTCAATTTCTACTACTGTTACTTTAGCATTTAACTTAATCTGGTCCTATTTTTTCGTGTGTATCTATGTGCATGTATGGCTGCCCATCAATTTCTCCCACTGACACTGGGCTGTTTCTTTTGTTCAGGAGCATGGTATGGTCTGAAATAATAAGAGCAACCATTTTATTACATACTTACTATAGCATCAAACACTATATTGATGTTTGAGTATAATGAAACTGTAAACAAAAAAGAATCCAGGGGAAGGCAAGCTTTGGAAATCATTAAGGGGCCACAGGAATTAATTCATATTCCAGATACCCAAAGTTCACTGAGTAAGTAAACAGAGACAAAGAAGGTACTTTGTTTTTAATAATACTATTGCCAAACAACCATACAGTTGTTTTTTTCTAATGACCAAAATCCATAAATCCTAAAGCTGAATATCATGATAAGGCTCATTTAATATATACGAGCAATGAACATTTCTAAAATGCTATAATTGAACCCTGGAAATTTTTTTTTTTAGTTTCTTTTAAATTAAAAAGAATTTATTGGAGTATAGCTGATTTATAATGTAAGTTTCAGGTATACAACAAAATGAATCAGTTATACATTTTAGATAGTTATATATTTTAGATTCTTTTTCCTTATAGGCCATTACAGAGTACTGAGTAGAGATCCCTGTGCTATACAGCAGGTTCTTACTAGTTTCCTATTTTATATATACTCTTGTGTTAATCCCAATCTCTCAATTTATCCCTCCCCCTATTTCCCCTAAGTAGCTTTGTCTTCTAGATCCACAACTCTACTTTTGTTTTATAAATAAGTACATTTATAACCTTTTAAAAAAGATTCCACATATAAGCAATATCATATGATATTTGTCTTTCTATGTCTGTCTTCTTGAACCTTGGATAGTTAATAATGTTTGTGATCATCCTAATATATATATATGTATATACATATATTCACACACATATTCAGAGAATAAAGTAGAAACTAATTTTTGGCATTAAATTGTTGCCTTCTTAAACAGTATAAATGAAAATGAAATACTCTGCTAAACTAGACTGGAAGGCAATTATTTGAAATTTGAGTATTCTATCAGCATACTTTGTCCCCAATCCTAGAAATTCATGGGCCACCCTGACTTTGTCTCAAATGATTTTTTACCAATTTTGCCCAGACCTCCTAGTCTTTATCTTGAGTAACAAATGAGCAACAGTTCAGTCTTTTCTGAATGGTTTCTCCTGCATTGCTGTTTCATCCTCCTCAGACCTATTTCCATTCCAACCTCTAAATCTCCAAATCACATGGATTTATCAACTGACCCATTATTTTAAATTATAAATTTACAATCCTAATGATAAAGCTATGGCTTAATTTCTTTATAAACACTCCTTTTCTTTATTGCATTTTTTTTTCATTGAAAAATGGCCTTTATTCCCATACTCAAATTTGCAAGGCTAATTTCTAAGGATATCCTATTACTGCAACTGTTTGAAGAAGGAAATCAGGTACGATAGAAAACTTGCTTTGTGAAGGGGGGCAAGAAATGATATTACCATTCTGAAAAATCTGAAGTATAACTACACATTATATTCTTATAGAAATAATTTTATCTTTATTTTTAAAATAGTAATGATAGAGGTAGTAATATTGCAATTAATTTATGTACCACAGTAGGGGTTCCCAGGTGGCTCAGTGGTAAAGAATCCACCTGCCAATACAGGAGACACAGATTCAATTCCTGGGTCAAGAAGATCTCCTGGATTAAGAAATGGCAACCCACTCCAGTATTTTTGCCTGGGAAATACCATGGATAGAGGAGCCTAGTGGGCTACAGTCCATGGGGTCACAAAAAGACTTAAACATGACTTAGAGACTAAACACCACCACCACCACACTAAATGCCAGTGAATTTTAAAATAACAATGTTACATCTATCAATCATTTTACTAGAACATTCAATAGAGTATTCAAGATATAAATAAGCTTAATTTTCAGATAATTATTTGCCAATCTAGTTTTTGTAGATAACTGTTTATCCACATTTTTTATGAGAGGAGTTCAAAATGTCAACACAAGATGGCATACTAAAAGAAAGTTCTCAAATCACAAGTAATCTAGACTAGATGTCTCACAGAAAGGACATCCTATTCCAGGAAAGCAAGTGATTCATTCCTCCTTAATCAAGTATATAGTTATAGTGCAATTAGCCTTCTCCCACTTTGAGCATATTGCCAGCCAGTGCCCTGCTCCCAAGAAAATCTGCTATCACTATATTATTTGCATAGAAAACTCCAGTCTCAATTCAAAATAAAGCATACTCATGGAATAGCTATTGCTGGTTAAGCAAAACTGTATGTTTTCTTAAACATGACTTAATAAAGTATACTGCCTAGATATCACCAGCAATGTACATTATTTACTAATTCAAGTTTACAAGAAACCTATTAGCTGCCTATTCTTAATGATATACTATTATATTGCCTTCAAATAATTAGTCCCTATAACTTAAACTGTAAAACCATGGCAAGTCCCTCCTGCCATTACACATAATACACATAATATATCTGCAATATAACATTCACTCTGCACCATTAAAAACATGGGGAACTTTATATGTCCCTAAATTAAGATTCATTTTAGAAATTTTTAAGCTAAAATGAATACTTTTTAAATTTTACTTGAATCAAAACAATTTAAATGTGAGCAGTAAAAACATGACTCAAAAAAATTATTTTAAGCCCTAAAGAATGTTTTAGAACCAACTGTATTTTAGAAATTTTGTGTTTTCAATGAATTTAAATTACTTCCTACTGAAAACAGAAATAACACAACCAGAGAATCCAGCTATGTATTTATATATAGCACAGTGTAGGTGAGTGGTTTTCAAACTCTTTTTTGCTGTGATCGTTTTTTTCAAACAAAATATTTCATGTAAGCCCAATATGTAAAACAGATGAACATGGATGTTGTTCCAGCTGGAGCTTATGTGCACAGTTCAGTTTTCCCAGCTACAAAACAGGCATAAAATCAGATCTAGTACACCAGGCTGATAAAAGGACCAAGAGAGAAGAATCAAGTGAGATAAAGATTATAAAATCTCCTTGAGATATAGACAGCTGTTGAAATATTAACACTATTAGGTAAGCTGGATAGTGTGAAAGTTGCTCGGTCATGTCCAACTCTTTGCGACCCTATGGACTGTAGTCTGCCAAGCTCCTCTGTCCATGCGCATTCTCCAAGCAAGAATACTAGAGGACTAGAGTGGGTTGCCATGCCCTCCTCCAGGGATCTTCCTGACTCAGGGATTGAACTCATGTACCTCACATCTCCTGTCTTGGCAAGCAGTTTCTTTGCCACTAGGGCCAGCTGGGAAGCCCCATCTCTTCTACTTATGTTAACTCAATCTATACACAGAAATATGTGTTTAATAAGAATTTTCACTGAAGCATATCATGACGTGGTACTTTTATTTTCATACCCTTGGTTTATCAAAATTCTTAATTTGTTTCTAAAGCATGTCTTACTAAAATAAAAATGAGCAATATAAATACAACTTAATAATTTAAAAAAAACTAGTGTGGAAAACACATGAGAATAATTAAGAATATTGACTAGAAACACAAAACCTACAAGCCTTTAATTTTCTGTATTTCCAGATTTATAGTCAGTTCTTTGGGTTCTTTTCAATGGTTTGGAAGAAAGACACATTTGGAGCAAGGCAAGATTTACTGTCGATTAGGAAAGACAGGAATCCCACAGAGATCAAGACAGATCCATAATGAAATAGGATCAGGCCTGGTTAGGCCTCAATATACATGCTGATTCCTACTGTCTCATAAAACTAACACTGTTGTTTGATTATTAAAACCAATTTCTGCTCAATTTGGATGTAAAAATATTTATGTTTTAACTAAAAGTTTTTTGGTGTAATTATTTAGTTTGACCTGTTATTTCAAAACTTGGAAAATTAACTTCTGTGAAATGGATTTGGGGGGAGAAAATTGGTTATGCTTTTTCATCCATTCTCTAAATATTAAGATATGAAGGTCAGACTTAAATATAAGAAGACCTACCTGTTTTCCTCTTAAGTAAAATGGGACATATCCAGGTTTACCTACCTACTCAGTTTCTCAAGATTGGTCTTGGGAGTGCCTTAAGCTATGACCAAACTATAGCTGAGTACTGTTAACTTTACTCTAACAAGAACCTTAGTTACAAACATTTTTCTAAGGTCCACAGCAAAACTGGGTACAAAAATTACTAGGTTCATGGATTTCTTTGACTTGACTTTAGTGGGATGGTACACTATTCTCAAGAGGTGACGTGAGAGTCTCAGGCCTGATAACACAAAGCAAGTAATGTGGGACATTTCCACAGGGCAGGAGCAGAAAACAGATCATAATTCTTTTATCACATGCTAATGTGGGAAACAAGAAAGTCTGTTAACCAGGGACACAGAGAACACACACCCAGTGTCACTGACAAAGTTCCAACTTTGTAGGGACACTAAGCCACGCAACCACGTGAGTGGTTTTCTCCAGTAGGATTCAGCAGCTCACATACAGGGCTCAAAGAAGACAAACACCTGCATTGATCCAAGAATGGGGCTTAAGGTGAGTATAACAAAAAGATAAGGGCACTAGGAGTTTACAGGCTGATAAAACAGTGGTGATTCTGGCAGTAAATCCTCCTTTTCCTCTTTCACAAACACACTTGATGAAGTCCAAAATCAACATTCTAAAGCATCACCAAACAGTATAGCATCAACACTCCAGTTGATTCCAAAATGTAGAGAACTAGTGATTTGGTTTTGGTTTGGTTTTCTGATGGAATTGCAGACCGTACTGCCAAACTGAAATTCTGGGACTCTGAACAACCCTCCTGATAATGTGAGTTTTATGCAGATCTAAAGTATCACATGTCAGAACCCACCTGAGAGTGATATTTATAACCTTTGTAAACAAAAGAGAAAATCAGAGCCTTGTGGTATTTCTAAATAAGTAGTTTAGTTCCTTATGTTGCAAAAGTGTGACAAGCTTGCCTAGACCTCTGAGGAAAGTGACAGAACAGGAAATTAGTGACTAAAATTTTAGGACATTTGGGAAATAGGAATAAATGGAGACTTATGTCATTTAGAAAACAATCAGGCTTGAAGAAAAGAGAAAAAAAGTGAGAAACAGTTTGAATTTTGACAGAGAAATCTAACAAATGTAACAAACATGAGGCAGAAATCTATGGAAACAATTCTATCTAACCATTTAGTCACCCATGGGGCTATAACATCTCTTTTTTATAGCTTGGGGATTTACTGCAGTTTTTAATGTGTTACATGGGCTGAGAATAAGTGACCAATGAGTCCATTTATTGATTACTATCCATAGGAAATTACATTTGTAAAAATTGTTATACATTATTGAAATGATCACTATACATTATTGAAATTATAGCAAAATACATTGCAATGGAAATATAAGAAAGAAAAAATGAATATGCCTCATTTAAGTGAAATACCTGTTTAATACAACAAGGAGGTATTCTGTTTACTTTTCTTCCCTTGCATATGAGATGTTTCTCTATTTTCATTTCCTGATCTGATTTCATATGTTACTTATCTTACTATTTAAGAAAGTAAGGTTTCTGATTTCCTTAGATATCAGCCTGAATTACAGCAACATAAAACCGCTTGATAAACTATATTTATTTAAAAATGTTGTCTTCACTTTTGTTTATAAAAGCATTTCCATTTCTAGAAATAGACAGCATACTTAACTGGTACAGAAAGACAGAGATAAAGTCAAAGAAACCTTGGAGCAAGGTACAGAGAATACTAGTATCAACTATGATCTTTCTATCACTTATTATTGGAATGAACTGCTAGGAAGTAAACTGGGAAGAGCAAACTCCCAACACCAAGTGTAGTCAATTTCCAGGATGTAAAAGTAGTCAGTTCAAGTATGTAAGTAAAGAGCAGCATTATGATTGAGAACCATGGCCTTGGTGCCATTCTGCCAGGATTCAAATCCTGTCCCTATCAATTACTAGCATTGTGACATTAAAAAAATTACTATTTTCCTCATCTATAAAGCAGGGGTAGTAATATCCATCCTCAGAAGGTTATTATAAGGATTAAATAAGATAATCTATGCAGTGAAAGTTGCTCAGTCATGTCTGACTCTTTGCAACCCCATGGACTGTACAGTACATAGAATTCTCCAGGCCAGAACACTGCAGTGGGTAGCCTTTCCCTTCTCCAGAGGATCTTCCCAACCCAGGGATGGAACCCAGGTCTCCCGCATTGCAAGCAGATTCTTTACCAGCTGAGCTATAAAGGAAGCCCAGCCACCAGGGAAGATCCATATAAGGCACTCCAAAAACATGATTACAAAAAAAAAAAAACACCCAAAAAGCTTATGCTATTCATAACATGACTATTATATCCTGCAATGAAAATATTATTGTCATGGATTAAGAAATAAATCAAGGTCCACAGATGCACAATGACAAAATAAAGATGAGCCTTCTTAGTGGGATAAATGAACATGATAAAATGATTCGTTCTCCTTTCATCATAACTATACATTTCTGGGTATTGAATAAAAATAACAATCTTGTACAAATCTTTATTAAAATAAATGCTGAGTCAGTTGATTTGGTTTCAGATTAGCAATATATCTCTTTGAGAGGAAAAACTGTTAAAAAAAGCATATGAGGGGCAAGAAAAACTTTGTTATATGTTTTCCGAAAGCAATAAAATGAAACAAATATAAAACGTGACAGACGACTGTGCTCATTAATGGCTGTTATATATGTTTTTATAACATAAATCTTGAAAGGCAAAACTGTTCTAATAAAACTACCTGTTTCCAGGCTTTATAATTTATCTTTTCAAGCATATAGGATAAATTTCTCTTAAAAAGTGCAACAGACTCTAGCATAGTGCCTTATACTCATAAAGCGTTTAATAAATGTTGGTGATAAGGTTTTGAAATCTGACAGAATCAGGTTCAAAGTTCAGCTTCCAGTCACACAGCTGAGGAGGATACTAACAAAGCTGCCTACCCTCTTTGAATCTTAATCGCCTTAGTTGCACCATGGGCATAAAAATACCTAAACCACAGAGTTCTGTGAAAATCAAATAAGGAAGCGATATGCAAAATACCTGGGGCTTCCCAGGTGCCTCAGTGGTAAACAATCTGCCTGCCAATACAGGAGACGCAGGTTCAACCCCTGGGTCAAGAAGATCCCCTGGAAAAAAGAATGGCAACCTACTCCAGTACTCTTGCCTGGAGAATCTCATGGATAAAGGAGTCTGATAGGCTACAGTCCATGGGGTCGAAAAGAGTTGGACGTGACTGAGCGACTGAGCACGCACTCAAGCATGCAAAATTATCTACCCAGAGTATCTGGCACATGGTGCATAAATCATCTGCAAATAGATATCATTTTAGTATTTCCTGTCTAATCTGGATACCTTCTATTCTTTCTTTCTTCTTAATTGCCTGGCTAGAACCTCTAGTAAAATGTTGATTAGAAGAGGCACAAAATTCACACTTCAGATTAGAAAACACACATTTTTTGATTCCAAACTTACTACAAAGCTACAGTAATTCAGATAGTATAGTACAAGTATAATAACTGACATACAATCAGGGGAATAAAATCAAGAGTCCAAACTCACACATCTATGGTTAAATCATTTTCCACAAGGGAGACAATATCATTTAATGAGGCCAGAATAGTCTTTCCAACAAATGGTGCACAGACAACTAGATATCCACATGCAAGAGAAGGAATCTGAACCTCAACTTCATACCATAAACAACAATTAACTCAATGTCTTACATGTAAGATACAAACTATAAAACTCTTAGAAGGAAACGTAGGTATACATCTTTGTTACCTTGGATTAGGCAATACCTCAACTGATAAATTTGGATTCCACTAACATTAAGTTTTGTGTGTCACAGGACACCATTAAGAAAAAGAAAACCCACAAAACAGGAGAAAATACCTGCAAATCATATCTCTGATAATGATCTAGTATTCAGAATATATAAAGAACTCTTGAAGTGAAGCGAAAGTCGTTCAGTCGTATTTGAGTCTGTGATTCATGGACTATATAGTCCATGGAATTCTCCAGGCCAAAATACTGGAGTGGATAGCAGTTCCCTTCTCCAGGGGATCTTCCCAACCCAGGGATCAAACCCAAGTCTCCCACACTGCAGGTGGATTCTTTACCATCTGAGCCACAAGGGAAGCCACAAAGAACTCTTAGAACTCACTAAAGAAAGCAAACAATCCAATTAAAACATGGGCAATGGATTTAAAGAGATATTTCTCCAAAGAGGACATACAAATGGCCAAGAAGCACATAAAGAGAAGCTCAAATCATCAGTCATTAGCAAAGGACAAAGCAAACCACTATGAGCTACAACTTCCCAATTCATAGGATGGTTTCAGTTGGAGGAAAAAAAGAGGTGAATGGCAAGCGTTGGTGAAGATGTGGAAAAACTTGAACCCCATCAAACACTGCTGTTAGAAATCTAGAGTGGCACAGCCACTGTCAGAGAGTTTGCTAGTTCCTGAAACAGTTGAACAGAGTTAACACAAGTCTCCAGCAATTCCATTAACTGATGAACAGATAAACAAGTCACATAGCTGCATAATGGAGTATTATTCCACCATTAAAGGAATAAGTTATGAGACACACTACATAGATGAACCTCAAAAACACTTTACTACCAAGTGAAAAAATGGCCACATAACATATAATTTAATGTCCATTCATATGAAATTTCTAAAATAGGCAAATTCATAGAGACAGAAAATATATTAGTGGTTGCTAGAGGATGAGAGGAAGGGAAGATTGGGAGTGATTACTAAGATTTATGGGGGTTCTCTTTTGGGGTAATAGATTCTGGAATTATAGAAAGTAGTCATAATTGCACAAAATTGAGAATATTATTTAAAAAAACACTGAACTGTACACATTAAAACAATGAATTGTATATTTATACAAATTTTATCTCAATAAAAAAACTGCAAAAAAATTTCAATTGAGTAATTTTCCCCGAAAAAGCATTTACACATTGATTCTTATTTCCATACTTCCTTAATAGTGCTACAAATGTGTGAGTAGGCAGTAAAAAAAAATCTTTAATTCTCTGAGTCTACTATATATACCTCTTCTAACTGGAATAAGGACTACCCATTTCTCTATTAAATATCTTATTCTTTTTCTTCTGTGTGTGTGTTTTTTTTTTTTGGCTTGTGGGGCCTTAGTTCCTCGACAAGGGACTGAACCCAGGCCCTTGGCAGTAAAAGCATGGAGTCCTAACCACTGAACCACGAGGGAATTCCTCCTACATTAAGTACTGTAGATTGTGTGGTTTTGAAAACAACTGTGTTTACAAGTTTACATACATATACATATCAATATGGATGGACACAGAGGTATATAAAGACAGACCAACAACAAGGTGATAGGCGCATGTAAGAAATACAGTTAAGAAATATTTTCCTAAAGTGAAACTGCTTGTTGATCTTTCACAGAGTCCTTCAGAGATAGTTATACATTTGTCAAAACTATACAACTTTGTGTATTAAACAACTGACTCAATAGAGAGCATTTACTGTAAGTGCAATTATTTACTTGTTTATATCTTAACCTTCTTCATTTCTGTTCTAAACCAACATTCCACCAGTGAGAACTTACCCTAAGCATGGGGCCATTCTGAAACACATGTGGTTCATCACAAACCACACAGTACTCATTTAACACAGGGATCCGCTGTTCAGCAAACTCAATTGTCTGAATAAGACAATAAAGAGAAAGAATTAAGTCAAGTTCAAGAAGGATTTGAAAACCCACTAAAGGCTAAACTATTTCAGAGGCTTGGCTCATACCTGCACTAGGAAGCCACGGTCTCGTATTGGAATGCATTTGGCACCATTTGGCTATAAGAAGCAAAGTAAAAAGAAAATGTTTTTAAATTAGGAAAAATATATAAATTATAGTGTTTTACTTTTGCAAGAATGAATGCAGATGTGATTTTCTAAGATTACCTGTAAGTGAATCAAATCACTGATTATGAGACTAAGATTTTATAATTTATGATAATGTTCTTCCTTCCATTATTATTGCAATCTGTGTTTAAACTAAATGAATTGCATTCTTAATTTCTGATCTTCTAGTAAAAATGACTGGCATCTCTAAATGATCACAAAAACTTGCTGTCTCTGTCCCTGATCACTGAATGTTCTCACTTCCTCATTTAGACTATTCAGACTCATTTTACAACTAGATAGAATTATTCCTCCAAGGATGTATGAAAGAGGCACAATTCCTCCAAGCTACTGAAAGGGGTAGAATACTAAACACCATATTACACTCAACATAATACGGTAGGACGTATTATGGGAGGACACGAAGACATTTTCTGTCACAGAATATCTAAAATTATCTTTCTTGAGTGAAACTAACTATGGGACGCTGTCTACTATGTAACTCTGACAAAATTAATTTTCTGTATGTCTTTGACAGTTTTGAGAAGATATGGGCTTTTAGGGATGTCCACCTAAAACTACCAACATAGTCAAATATATTTTCGTCACACAAAATTTCACAGTATAGTTTACAATGTAATTTCAGAAATATACCTATACAAGAGCACCACAAACACACACACATACCAATTTACTAAAAGCAAAGAAAACTTTTGGTCAAGTATTTTATGTAATTATAAATAAGATAGGTCTGCTTCTTTATCTGAAGCTGGCTATAATGCTAATCACTCTAGAGGCAAACTTTGTGTAAATCTGACTCCCAGTAAATACCACCCAAAGTACTTAAGTTTTAATACAATCTCCTGCCAGCCCCATCTTCACCACAAAACAGCTTCAGGATAAAGCGATTTCAGTTTTATAAAGCAGACACTGAGAGCAGCTTGAAGTAACGCTCTGGGATACAGTGGTTAAGTATTACTTTTCTCTACAAGTTCACAGGCAAAGCGTTCCACTTATGTACAACAGGAAGGATAC
Source organism: Ovis canadensis (assembly GCF_042477335.2). Classification (NCBI taxonomy): domain Eukaryota; kingdom Metazoa; phylum Chordata; class Mammalia; order Artiodactyla; family Bovidae; genus Ovis; species Ovis canadensis. The sequence goes on from NC_091260.1 coordinate 41,364,372, forward strand.
CACTCTTAGTCTTTAGACAAACTCTGACTTCCACTACTTATGTGAGAAAACTAGGGATTAGATAAACCTGCTTAATTAAACATTCAAAATGCTATGCTTGCTTTGTGAATTCAATGGACTTCCTTCTATTTTTAGGAGTATTCATTCCCATGACAGGAATCTGGACTAGACCTCACATCCACAGGAACGTTTGTTTTTCCAGATTCAAAACGAACATTCCAGTACTAGCTGAAAATGTCTGGTATGCAAAGGAATATTCAAAAGAAAAAAAATAGTAAATCTTCAAAACCCAAAACAAAACCGTGTGTCTTTGACCAGACATTTGCAACACAGACGTACTCACAAAACCCTCTCCTGCCCCTTGGCTAACATCTAAGAACTCAAGATGAAAATATGTACGCACAGCAGGCTGGGAAGATGAAGATGACGATGGTGTTAAGATACCAATGAGCCCTGAGGTAAGAGAGAGCCTCCTGCCCTCTGCATTGGGTTCCTTGAAAAGCTCCGTTTTGGATGACTTGGGGGCACTGGAGTAAGACTTGCTGAGCAACTTGTGATTCTTGAGTCCGTATAATTCTTCCATTCTGAGGTTACTGGAGTAAGACCTGCTTAACAGTTTGTGAGGCTTCAGGCTGGCATTGTGCTCACAGCGCGGGTCTCCAGAACAAGAGCGGGTCAAGAGTTTGTGCGACTTGAGAGCGAGGCAGTCCTCCTGCTTGACGGCTGCAGGGCAGGGACGATTCAAGAGTTTGTGCGACTTAATGGTTGTCACTGCCTGCTCAGCCCGGGGGTCGCTGGACAGCGAACGCCCGAAGGTCCTGTGTGGCTTCGGGGCGCACACGTCTTCCGTCTTGACGGTGCTGGAACAAGTCCTCCGCAGTAGCTTCTGCGTCTTGGAGATCCCGTCCTGCTCCGATTTCAGTTTAGATTTGCTTTTTCCACAACCAGGGGGAGGATAACTTGGCGACCTTTGAAATCGAACAGTTAACACAGGGCAAATCGTGAGTGTAACAGACCCTGGAGAACACCTGTCGAGCTCCATCAACTCAACTCTGCTACAAATACCATCTCTTTTAAACCCAGCCTATCCAGTGAAAACTGAAACCAGAAGTATGTACCGAAAAATCACAGGGACTGAACTCTATGTTACCTGGAAAGCAAAAAAAAAAAAAAAAAGGATTGATTGTCCAGTTTTTTTTTTCCCCCTCCTACCTATTCTAGAGGCCTATAAAGCTGTGGTCCCTAACCTTTTTCGTATCAGAAACGGTTTCATGGAAGAAAGTTTTTTTGTGGGCCTGGGAGTGTGGTGGTTTCAGGATGGTTCAAGTGAGTTACATTTATTGTGTAGTTCATTTCTGTTTTGTGGCAATGTCAGAATATTCCACCTTGACTTTAGGGTTAGGGTTTTCAATCCTCTGAGAATCTTAATGTCACCAGTGATCTGACAGGAGCTCAGGCAGTAATGCTAGTGATGGGCAGTGACTGTAAATACATATGAAGCTTCGCTTACTAGCCTGCAGCTCACCTCCTGCTATGTGGCCTGGTTCCTAAGAGGCCATGGACCATTTGAGGACCCCTGCGATACAAAGGACTAATTTTGGTAGGGAAACTCTATGGAATTAGAAGCCAAAAGAAATGTAATTTTATTAAATTTAACCAATGTAAAAACACAAACTCAAAACACAGAAATGAGTAGCTATGTTTTTTGATTTGTTCTTTAAAGTCATAAAGAAAATAAACAGATGCCAAGACTGTAGAAGGAACGTGCTGAACTAAATAACCATGGAAGATCACAAGTGCAGCATTTAAGTAAGACGAGGGAAAGATGTCTATTACCCACCTGCGCAAGGTTGAAAACAAATGCAGGGGAGACTTGACTTTCTTCTCTGACAGCTTCTTATTGTGCAGGCAATTGGATTTTTCTTTGCTCTGCTTCCACTGCTGTGTAACAAATGTCTGCATGATTCTGTCAAACCAAAGGTAAGTGTGTTGTCACAGTTCCAAGGTAATTTACTATCAGATTTGTGTATAGATTATGGAGAGAATGCATTTATCACAGGAAAATAAAGGCATGGTGATTAGAGAGAATTTAATTTTGAACCACACAAGATGATTTCATGTGTAGGAAAGCATCCTATAGCAAATTTCTAATGGTTTTACTGTGTTGCAATTAATAATTGCTGTGACATAATTAAAAATACAATTGATTAAATAATTGATAAAAGGTAAAAGAATAAAGATATAAAGAGATTTATAAGGACACCCTCTAGGATCAACAGCTTTAGCTTTGGTGGCAAAAGAAAAGTCTGAAATATTTTGTTGGTGCCAGCCACATAGGTTTAAAAATTATTTTTGTTATTAATTATGATTAAGATACAAGTAAACTTTTTCTTTTTACTTGATTTGTTTATGTCATTTTCTTCCTGAAAAGGAAACCAAAATGAAACTACAAAATCCTAAGCAAAAATTAGCTGTGCAAAACTAACTCTATGGAGAATAAGCAGATCAGCAAATCTTATGTTCAGCACAGCCCCATTCACTTGAAAATATGCTGTATTTTTTTTTTTCTTTTAATGATGAGCCTCTAAGAATTTTCAGTTCCTATCATAAGGCAGGAATTTGGTAACTTCTGACCTCAATATTTTCTAAATCAAGACCATGGCATCACTGTTTTGCAGTAAAAAATTCTAGAATGTCAACTGCGGATTTAAGACATGGCCTTATTTTCTGAGATGAGTCCCAGGCTGTGACAGTTTCTCTGGATCCCATCTCTCCAGTGGCCCTGGAGGAGGGTCCCTTAAGTGATATTGAAGTAGAGAAGAAATTTTAAAATAAACATTGTGTGTAATAGATTAAACATTTTCATTTTCTTTTCAGAGTCAATTCAGCACTGGCTGCTATTCCTGCTGTTTTCAGTTATTTCTAACACAGATTGCTTTTGGACCAGGAAAATGGTACCAGTATCTACCACTGACAATAGGCCGGGGTGTAAAGGAGGAACTTTATTTACGAATCTTTTTTCCTCCTTCTACACATTTCATAAGTAAGGTAAGGACATGAAATTTGTCCAAGTTTACCTGGATAGAAAGTGGCAGAGCTGTAATACCTATGTAATCTGATACAGATGAATCTATGTTAACATGTTATTCAAAAGGGGCAGGTATGCCTCTTAATACTAGGCTGATTATTCATTTACCAAATTAACACAGACTGCCAGAAACTATATCACTCAGACTTACTACCCCAACTTTGTCAGCTAGCTTAGATGAATTCAGAGGAAATATGGAATTATGGGGGGTGGTGTTTATAGCTGTAGAGGTGGTGAGGAAGAAGGGGGTAACACTGCAGTGACAATCACTGATGCATGACTTCAAATTTGCAGTATTCTCTCTCCCAGAGATCAGAACAGGAAACCAAGGTTTTATTTTCCACTTAATTTTTGAAGATATTTTTCTCCCAAGATTTTAGCAAAAGTTAAATGTAATAGAACATCAGGGTCATCGTTTTCCCCTGGACCTAACCTGACTCCCCAGTGACACCACCCTTTGTACCAGGCAGATTTAAATTCTTTTCCTCCTATAAAAAATTGCCATTCCTGTGTTCCATTCCCTAAGAAACCTAACAAGTGCATCTCTGATTCTCGACAGACTAACCAGAACAAAGCACAAGTCAAAGAGCTAAAATTGTTCTCATTTTCAAATAACATTAGCATTCGAAAGTGTGACTTCAACATCTTAAACTAGTAATTCTTAAACTTGGACACCCAAATCCCTACCTGTTCCTGGATTTGAAAGGGAGGAGTTAACTGTCTCTATAAGTAATTCAATATGGTGTTTCATTTCAATGGTAATTTGAAATATACATATGAGTACATTTAGTATAATGGACACTCCCTTACAATAGAGATTTCAGTGCTCATACTGGTGTTTGAATTTACTGGCACTAAGAAGAACTATTACAACTGCCATTGGCTGATGATAAAAAGAAGGGAAAAGACTTCAAGGTAAATTATGCATTCACATCAAGACCAGATGATGTCGCAGTCAGCTATTCAAACAAAGATTCCAGGGTAGTTCAGATAGAGAAATGGGAGTATACAGGGGCAATGTGATGATTTTCTACATGCTGATTTCAAAAGAAATGTGCACCACTGTAACCAGTACTGTGTTCAAACAGCTGCAGCGAAATGACATCATCCATCAAGTTAAATTCCTGTATTAATTTGAAATGTGAGTTTTTACTGCAATTTACACATCAGTTATAAACTGAATTTTGGTTTATAAATTTGAACTCAACATATGAATAATTTATACCATGCTTTATTTGTATGTACTTAAGGCAATGCTGGAGATTCACAATGTACTTTTCCTTTTAAAAATAGCTTAAGTTTGATTAATGCCAATTGAACATAAAGTCATACAGAGTTTAAGATTATTTCCATAGTCTGTGATATGCTTAGCCTTTGACTAACAGATACCCTATTCAAGACTGATCACTATATTACATCTGTTTGGAGTCAGTATTTTTTCCTTCAGGCTCTTCTAATGACTTCACGTTTTCCCCAATATGTATTCAATGCTGAAAATATATTCCAAGCTTTATGAAGGCAAGAAGTATCTAGGATTGTATGAGAGACAGATTAGTGGGTGAATCAAAAATACTGATGTGGAATCACATCCTGGCTCTACCACTTTCTCAGTGTGTGAGCTAAAGCAAGTTGCTTAAACTGTTGGGGCCTGGGCTTCATCATCTAGGAAACATGGCGAGTAATAGTACCTGCTTGATAGGGTTGTTATGAAGATCAAGGGTGGTAATATATATCACTATGCTAACTACTTGACAAAAAAAAGCAGCACTGCATAAGTAAATGCTGCAGCTCCTGCTGTTGTTGAGATTCTGTCTTTTTGCCAGAAACACAAAAGATAAAGAATCACAGAAAAAGTTTAATGAGTATTTCTTATTTCCTGAGCAATAACAAAAGGCCTAGATTCTAAATCTGCCTTCCTAACTTGCTGTATGTTTCTGGAAGATAACCTCTTTATATTTCAATTTCCTCTTATGACTTATTCTGAGAATGAGATCAGGTTTTGAATTTTATTATATATTATATTAGACTATAAGATCACAGGCAAACCCAGTTATTTAAAATTAAGGAAAGAAACTAAATTAGACTAAAACTGATCAAGAGTCATGAAAAAAAAGTTCCAGTTCATATACCAAACTGTCCACATAACTAAAATCTATACATAAAAGTAAATAACTTTTTTGAAATGCTATTTCCTGGTGGATCAGTTGGTAAAGAATCTGCCTGCCAAAAAGGAGACCACCTGCAATGTAGGAGACCTGTGTTTGATCCCTGGTCAGGAAGATCCCCTGGAGCAGGAAATGGTAACCCACTCCAGAAACCCAGAGGACAGAGGAGCCTGGCAGGCTCTAGTCCATGGAGTCACAAGAGTTGGACATGATTCGGCGACTAAACATATTCTATAATGTGATTAAACAGTGAATATAGAATACAGATTTCCTTAATTTCTCAGGGTTGGGGATTACACACATCATTACTTTTTCTGAGCCCCAATGATGTACTCAAATGCCAGTATGGGTAGGAAGCTATTTCTCCACTTCTGTACTTTTATGTTTCTTGTCTTGTTTGGACCAATGTCATTTCACTCTCCCAAAATATTTCTTAAGTGGCTTACAAAAGTACATAAAGTAGAACTCTGGACTTTGGGTGATAATCATAGTCAATATAGGTTCACCAGTTGTAACAAATGTGCCACTTGGTAGGAGATGTTGCTAATAGGGAAGCTATGTATGTGTGGGGGCAGGAGGCAAGCTCAGTACCTTCCTTTCAATTTTGCTGTGAACCTAAAACCACTCTAAACAAGTAAAGTCATTAAATTAAAAATAAGTTTTAAAACAAAGGAGAAAATTGGTGAAGAAAAAAAAAAATCATAGGGGGGTGGGAAGATGTGGCAAGGTGAGGTGGTACCTAACTTGAATGGCTTAACATAGAAGGCAGGCTCCATGCTTCGCTCCAAGACCTGTAAGATACTGGCTTGAAAAACAAAGTCCAATCAAAAAAACAAAGCCAATTAGGCTGGAAAAACATACCTAATTCAATACAGAAAACTGAGAAAATTTCTCTTCAGAGTCCTTAAAAGGAAAACACCACATAATATAAAGTGCTAAACATATGTTGTAAATTGAATTTCATTTCAAAGATGTGGAATTCTAAACATTAAGAGTTTATTTTCTGATTTTCACATGCCCACCTTCTCAGGTGGAAGGCAGGGTGTTGCAGGAATGAGAAAGGATCCTGGCTGCGGGGGGCCGGGGTGGGGGGTAGGGGGCGGGGCAGGTGGAATCTGGCCCAGTTCTAAAAGTGAGCTCTGCCAGCTAAATTATTGATGTGCCTCTCAGCACCAGGATGAATTCCTCTCCTGAGGCATTTACTTCAAAAAGCTGTGCTGAATAAAAATGGGGTGGGGGTGGCAAGCAAAATGAGAAGTCAGCTCTCTTTAACAGAAAGTTGCTTTCACTCACTGGAAAACTTACTTTTTCAGCTGATGCCCCAGACCAAATCTCTCTTTTGTGGAAATCTGAAAGACATCAACAGTGGGCACTGCAAAGGAAAAAGAAAAAAATGGTCTAAACTTTGAGTTGAAACTCAACTATCGGCCAGGAAAAAGACTGAAAAGTAATATATATATTACTATGTGTACGTAATATGTATATACACACACATACACATTTTAAAATAGTCTACACACAATCCTACACGTGGTTACTTATGCTTTACACAGAGATTTGGAGATCTAGGGTGCCATTGCTGTTGTTGAGTCACTAAGCTGTGTCCGACTCTTTGCGACCCAATGGAACGCAGCACTCCAGGCTTCCCCGTCTGTCACCAGCTCTCAGAGTTTGCTCAGTTTCATGTCCATTGAGTCAGTAATGCTATCTAACCACCTCATCCTCTGCCACTTTTTTGTCTTCTGTCTCCTTTTGCTTTCAGTCTTTCTCATCATCAGGGTCTTTTCCAATGACTCAGCTCTTTGCATCAAGTGGCCAAAGTATTGGAGCTTCAGCTTTAACATCAGTCTTTCCAACGAATATTCAGGTTTGATTTCCTTTAGGATTGACTGGTTTGATCTCCTTGCTGTCCAAGGGACTCTCAAGAGTCTATTCCAGCACCACAATTTGAAAGCATCAATTCTTCAGTGCTCAACCTTTTTTATGAACCAACTCTCACATCTGTACATGACTACTGGAAAAACCATAGCTTTGACTATATGTACCTTTGTGGAGAAAATGATGTCCTTGCTTTTTAATACACTGTGAGGTTTGTCACAGCTTTCCTTCCATATTATATTCTAATGTATAAATATATGTATATGTAAATGTATAATATGTATAATAATGATGATTTTCAAAAATATATATTAAGTGTAAATAGCAATGTGTATTTGCACTCTATTGTTTAGGTGTAAGAGATATTCTTTAGGTGTAAGAATAGTTTGCACTCTATTCTTTAGGTGTAAGAGAGACATTTACACATAGATCTTTTTCTAAGAATAAAACAATGGAGAATGACAGTAAGGCATAGGGAGTTTCACTTTTCACTGCACACCATCTTGTGTGCTTAACGTTTTTATCAGATATGTGCCTTTATGTAAATTAATAACTATGCTGCTTATGAAATTGATAACTACCAAAAGAGTCACTCACCATTCATTATTCACTGGTTTTAAGGGGTATTTATTATGTTCCCTCTGTGCCAGCCACTATAGATAGAGCTGCAAAACACACAAATACCCTGCCCTTCTAAGCCTTAGTAAACAGGGGGAGACAGATAGAAAACAGATAAGAAAACAGACCAAATGCCACATAGTGATAAAGGCTCTGGATAAAAATAAAGAAGGGAAAGGGGGTAGGGGGCTAAAGGTTAGGTGGGCACAAAAAGACATCAGCATTAGATAATATGGCAGAAAGTAAATGGTCCTGGCTGGAGTAGACACAGGGCAGTGCCCCTAAGGAAGAAATGTGCTTCACTATTCTAGGACCACCAAGGGGAGTCGGAGAGGAGTGAACAAGGTATCTCGTTAGGAGAGGAGACGACAGAAGGAGCACAGGCAGCTCCTCCTTTACAGGATCTTCTGTAAAGACCAGAGGTAGAAACAGGAAATTCGGCCCAGAACTTAGAGTACTTGAGGGACGAGTATGGTAGCTTGGATTAGTGAAGGTGGGGAACATTCTGGACTCACACTCTCTGGGAGATCTGACAGGTTTTGCTGATGGACTGAATTCAAAGTATCAGAAAAAGAATGGAGTCAAGGATGAATCAAAGGATTTTGGCTTGAGCAACCAAAAGTATAAAAGTTAACAAACTTCTGGGTGAAAGACTGCAGGAGAATCAGATTGAAGCAGCGGGGAAGATCAGCAGTTTCACTCTGGATATTGTAAATTTGGGTGGGGAAGATCCCCTGGAGGAGGAAATGGCAACCCAACTCCAGTATTCTTGCCTGGAGAATCCCATGGACAGAGGAGGTTGGCAGGCTATAGTCCATAGGATCGCAAAGAGTCAGACACAGCTAAGGACCCACCTTCACTGTAAATTTGAAATGCTTGATTGTCACTCGAGTGGAAAACTTTAAGTAGGCTACTAGAGAAATCCAGTATTTACACACTTGGATGAGAAAAACATGCTAAAGACATACATTTGGATGAGTCAGAACATATATGTATTTAAAGGCATGAGGCTGGATGAGAAACTATGAGTGAGTGTAGATGGAAGACAGAAGTTAAGGATTTGGCCTGAGCCATCCAGTATCTAGAGGCTCCACAGAGAAGGTTGAAGAGGAATAGCTACGAGGATGGAAGGTTCCAGAATGCTGCTGATATGGACATATGTTCACAAAAGTTTTCCAAGGAGGGGATAAACAACTGTTATAATATGCTGCTAAGTTAATTAAGATGAAGACTCCAAATTGGTCATTGCGTCATTAAGCAATATTCAAGTCACTGGTGATGCTGACAAGAGGCCTGGTTGTGAAATGATGCGTCCAAAACACATCTACAGCATATTCAAGGAAGAAAAGAAAGGGCAGAAATGAGTAAGTTAACAGAGACAAGTCTAATGAAGAAACGCAACAGTCATGGGAAGCAGAGTGCTAGCGACTAAATGAAGAGTGATTTAAGGTCTAAAGGTGTTTGTTTTTAAAATGAGAGGACTTTTTTTTTTTTTACTGATGGGAATCTTTTAGAAGAAAGAGACATACATGAACAGTATAAGAAGGAGAGAAAAGGGTGTGTTAATTTAGATGAAAGAGGATGGAAGCTAGTATGCAAATAAAAAGATGACCTTGTGCAAGAGCAAGGGTAGTACCATTCTCACAAACTGTGGCAATAACAGATCATTAGAACTAAGACTGTCTAATCATTATACATCCTCAGATCACACATGCTCCACACAGCAAAGCAGGCTGGTACCCCCAGCTGCCTCACTCCCTGTCTTGGCCATTAGTCTGGGATACAAACACTCCACTGATCAAAGAAAACTGGTGCTAATCACCCATCAGAATGTTTCTGTCCAGCAAACATTCTAATCCTTAACATAGAGGATACTTAACTTCAATTCCATGAGTCCCAAACCCAGGGCTATAGAAAAATGAATTTTAAAAATCCTAACTTGAAAACTCAGGGGAATTATTCTTTAAAGAAAAAGATGACAAAATTAGAACAGAGTGTGTTCTCTCTAAGAAGATTTAAGAAGACACAATCTCTTCTCAGGCAGATGGAAAAAGAAACTGGGAAGATGAAGGCAGAAAAATGAAAGGGGCCTGGCTTTTAAAAATGCAGAAAAAAATTCAAAATGCACTAGAAGAACTGAAATCTTCACTGAAGATAATTGTATAAGACAAAGGGAGAAAAAGAGAAGAGATATAGTACACACAACTATTTACCAAAATATATAAATTATTCCTACAAATTAATAATACAAAGACCAAAACTTATTCATACTATGAATTAGCAGAAACTAAATGTCACAAATATTGACTCAATTAGTAGTATAAAATCTGAATGACCCCAAATTGTGGAATATACTGAAAGAGCTAATAAGATGTTACTTCCAAAAATATTCCAAAATTCAAGTGACAAAATTCATATACTATTAAAATTAATACAATTAGCTTCTGAAATGTATTTAATGTATTCAAATAAGATGTTAGTAATCAGTTAAATTGGATATACATGTATGGGGACTCTATACTAACTTGGCAGTTTTTCTGTAAATCTGAAAATGCTTTAGACTAATTTTTTTAAATGTTAAAAGTAATAGCTATTTGCTAGCCAAAATAATTAGCTAGAAAATAAAATGTAATATAAAAGACCCATTAAGCAAATAAACAAATATGTGTCTGTATGCTCAGCCGTGTCCTACTCTTTGCGACCCCATGGACTTTTCATGGAATTTTCCAGGCAAGAATATTGAAGTGGGTGTCATTTCCTTCTCCAGGAGTTAACAAATATTCAGGTATAAATTTAGCTAAAAGTAGTCTTCTAAGTAGACTATTAAGAGTAGAATCTACAAATAAATAAATATAAAAGTAGAATCTACAAGTAAATGACCCTTTACAGGAAAAGTAATAAATATCATAGAAATACTTATTCTCCCTAAATTAAAAGATTACCTCAACTAAATTCCCCACAAGGTACATTTTTGGGGACAAAAGAATGAGAAGGATAAACTACTAAAATATTTTTTGTTTTAAAAGGGAAGATTATTCAGCTTTTCCTTGTCTCTCATAATTTAGGTTGGGAAAGCAATAAGTGAGGGTCGTTCAAGATAGGTGGAAATTATTCCAACTCTAATCATATAAATGTAGTGGTATCAATAATGAGATGATTTGCACAAGAAAACATTTTTAATAATGTTAGTTGTGTGTCACTTTAAACAAAAAGCAGCCTCGTCCTTGAGACCATAAACTAGACTTCAGTTCAGTTCAGTTCAGCCGCTCAGTCGTGTCCGACTCTTTGCGACACCATGAATCGCAGCACGCCAGGCCTCCCTGTCCATCACCAACTCTGGGAGTTCACTCAGACTCATGTCCGTCGAGTCAGTGATGCCATCCAGCCATCTCATCCTCTGTCATCCCCTTTTCCTCATACCAGCAATTTTCAAAAAAATACATAGTACCATAAAAATCATAACAATCTTGTCTTTTTATTTAAAGTATATTTCCCCATGTACAATGAAAATAATCTTTAACTTCAAAGTGGATAAGGAGGTTATTTCTTCTTTCCTTATCATTTCTGTTCACTCACAGATACACTGTCAGATTAGCCCTGGCCAAATGTTATAGTTCCGATAAGTATTACTCATACATTCTCCAAACCAAGGAACAAGTGCTCTTCAAAAAGAACTGTTAACTAAGTCAGCCTAAACCTTGAATTTTTGCAAGTCATACATTTTTTGCAAGTTCATTTTACTATAAACGTTGATATTGTCTAAGACATTGCAAAACAATCTTCAAGAAATACTTTCTCATCTATTTATTTGCTTGCAATGATCCAAATTGTAAACTAGGATAAACTCTCATTATTTTTTCCAGAATAATAAATTATATGTTTCTTTTTAGTATCCTTGTCTCTAGGTTGGCCATCTATTTCATATTATTCCTAATTTTAAATCATATTCTTCCTTAAATTTCTCTGAGATAAAAAACATAGTCTTTGGGGAAATTTACTAGTTAAGCTGACAAAGTGAGTCAGTCGTCCTGAACAAGGCTTATCATAATCGCTGCATTTTAGAAATAGGAGAAATCCAGCAAAAGGACCAGAAACTTGGAATAATGCCATCCTCATATGAGAGAAACTTTTAAGCAAATTTTGCTACAAATGGAACTAATCTTGTTGTTGTTCAGTCACTAAGTCATATTCAACTCTCTGTGACTCCATGGACTGCAGCAAACTAGGCTTCCCTGTTCATATCTGCTGAAGTTTGCTCAAATTCATGTCCACTGAGTTGGTGATGACATTGAAGAATCTCATCCTTTGCAACCCTCTTCTCCTTCTACCTTCAATCTTTCCCAGCATCAGAGTCTTTTTTTCAATGAGTGGGCTCTTTGCATCAGGTGGCTAAAATATTGAAGCTTCAGTTTCAGCATCAGTCCTTTCAATGAATATTCAGGGTTGATTTCCTTTAGGATTGACTGGTTTAATCTTTTCACAATCCAAGGGACTCTCAAGAGGCTTCTCCAGCAACACAGTTCAAAAGCATCAATTCTTCGGCCCTCAGCCTTATGATCCAACTCTCACATCTGTACCTGAGTACTGGAAAAACACAGCTTTAACTATATGGATATTTACCAGCAAAGTGATGTCCTTGCTTTTTAATACATTGTCTAGGTTTGTCATATTTTTCCTTCCAAGGAGTAAGCATCTTTTAATTTCATGGCTGTAGTAGCCCTCTGCAGAGATTTTAGAGCCCAAGAAAAGAAAATCTGTCACTGATTCCACTTTTTCCACTTCTATTTGCCATGCAGTATTGGGACTGAATGCCATAATTTTAGTTTTTGAATGTTGAGTTTTAAGCCAGCTTTTTCACTCTCCTCTTTTACCCTCATCAAAAGGCTCTTTAGTTCTTCACTTTCTGCCATTAGAGTGGTATCATCTGTATATCTGAGGTTGTTATTACTCCCAGCAGTCTTGATTCCAGTCTGTGCTTCATTTAACCCAGCATTTTTCATGATGTGCTCTGGATATAAATTAAATACCCAAGATGACAATATATAGCTTTGTCTTACTTTCTCAATTCTGAACCAGACTGTTGTTCCATGTCTGGTTCTAATTGTTGCTTCCTGACCTGCATACGGTTTCCCAGGAGACAGGTAAGGTGGTCTGATATTCCCATCTCTTTAAGAATTTCCCACAGTTTGTTGTGATCCATACATTCAAGGTGCTTGGTCAATGAAGCAGAAGTAGATGCTTTTGTGGAATTCCCTTGCTTTTTCCATGATGCAGTGAATGTTGCCAACTGGCTCTCTGGCTCCTCTGCCTTTTCTAAACACAGCTTGTACATCTGGAAGTTCTTGGTTCATGTACTGCTTGAGCCTAGCTTGAAGGATTTTGAGCATAACCTTACTAGCACGTGAAATGAGTGCAACTGTATGGTAGTTTGAACATTCTTTGGCATTATCTTTCTTTGGGATTGGAATGAAAACCTTTTCCAGTTCTGTGGCTACTGCTGAGTTTTCCAAATTTGTTGACATACTGAGTGCAGCACCTTAACAACATCATCTTTTAGGATTTGAAATAGCTCAACAGGAACTTTATCACCTCCACTAGCTTTGTTGGTAGTAATGCTTCCTAAGGACCACTTGACTTCACACTCCAGGATGTCTGGCTCTAAGTGACTGATCACACCATCATGGTTATCCTAGTCATTAAGATCTTTTTTGTATAGTTCTTCTGACCCTTCTGAATCTCTTCTGTCATTTCCATACCTATTCTGTCCTTTGTCATCCCCATCCTTGCATGAGATGTTCCCTAGATATCTCCAATTTTGTTGAAAAGATCTCCAGTCTTTCCCATTTTATTGGTTTCCTCTACTTCTTTGCATTGTTCATTTAAGAAGACCTTCTTATCTCTCCCTGTTATTCCCTGGAACTCTGCATTCAGTTGGATATATTTTACCCTTCTCTTCCCTTGTTTTTCACTTCTACTCTTTCCTCAGCTATTTGTAAGGCCTCCTCAGACACCTACTTTGCCTTTTTGCATTTCTTTATCTTTGGGGTGGTTTTGGTCATTGTCTCCTGTACAAGTTATGAATCCTCTGTCCCTAGTTCTTGAGACACTTTGTTTGCCAGATCTAATCCCTTGAATCCCTTTGTTACTTCCACTGTATAATTGTAAGGGGTTTGACTTAGGTTATACCTGAATGTGCTAGTGGTTTTCCCTACTTTCTTCAATTTCTGTTTGAATTTCGCAATAAGGAGCTCATGATCTGAGCCACAGACAGCTCCCAGTCTTGTTTTTGCTGACTGCATAGAGCTTCACCAACTTAGGCTGTAAAGAATATAATCATTTCAGTTATTGACCATTTGGTGATATCTGAGTGTAGAGTCATCTCTTTTATTGTCGGAAGAGGGTGCTTGCTATGACCAGTGCATTCTCTTGGCAAAACTCTGTTAGCCTTTTTCCTGCTTCATTTTGTACTCCAAGGCCAATCTTGCCTGTTACTCCAAGTATCTCCTGACTTCCTAATTTTGCAATCCAATCTCTTATAGTGAAAAAGACATCTTTTTTGAGGTTAGTTCTAGAAAGTCTTTTAGGTCTTCATGTAACCAGTCAGCTGCAGCTTCTTGGCATCAGTGGTTGGGGCCCAGACTTGGATTACTGTGCTGTTTAATGGTTTGCTTGGAAACGAACAGAGATCATTCTGTTGTTTTTGAGACTGCACGCAAGTACTGCATTTCAGACTCTTCTGTTGACTATGAGGGCTATTCCATTTCTTCTAAGAGATTCTTGCTCACTGTCAGTTCAGTTCAGTCTTTCAGTCATGTCTGACTCTTTGCGACCCCATGGACTGCAGCACACTAGGTTTCCCTGTCCATCACGAACTGTGAGAGTCTACCCAAACTCATGTCCATCAAGTTGGCGATGCCATCCAACCATCTCATCCTTTGTTGTCCCCTTCTCCTCTTGCCTTCAATCTTTCCCAGCATCAGAGTCTTTGCCAATGAGTCAGTTCTTCACATCAGGTAGCCAAAGTACTGGAGTATCAGCTTCAGCATTAGTCCTTCCAATGAATATTTAGGACTGATTTCCTTTAGGATGGACTGGTTTGATCTCCCTGCAGTCCAAGAGACTCTCAAGAGTCTTCATCACCACACTTCAAAAGCATCAATTCTTCAGTGCTCAACTTTCTTTATAATCCAACTCTCATGTCCATACATGACTACTGGAGAAAACATAGCTTTGACTAGATGGACCTTGTGGGAAAGTAATGTCTCTGCTTTTTAATATGTTGTCTAGGTTGGCCATAGCTTTTCCTGAAAAGACCAAGCATCTTTTAATTTCATGGTTGCAGTCACCATTTGCAGTATTTTTGGAGTCCCCCAAATAAAGTCTCTGATTGTTTCCACTGTTTCCCCATCTATTTGCCATGAAGTGATGGGGCCAGATGCCATGATCTCAGTTTTCTGAATGTTGAGTTTTAAGAGGACTTTTTCACTCTCCTCTTTCACTTTCATCAAGAGGCTCTTTAGTTCTTCACTTTCTGCCATAAGGGTTGTGTCATCTGCATATCTGAGGTTCTTGTTCTTCTAACCATAGAATCAAGTAAATGTGGAATCCTCTTTACTGTTTTTTTTTTTCTCCACGCTATCTCTGTATTTTCTGTTTTCATTACAAAGAGTCTTTACTCTTCTTAATGCAAGAAGTTATACACAAACCACACTAATTTTTGAGAGAAGTGCATTTTAACACTGCCTGAATTCTGAGGGAAACAAAATTCACATCTACAGGAACAAAATTATGTGTCTTGGGCGACTGTTGATTTTGTTCACAACAAAATTCCAAATGATGCATAAATAAAAGGAAAGCAATTGATATATAAATATGATATCAGTAGAGACTGTGGTCAAGTTAAAAACTGAAGGGGAACATTAAATCAAAGACTAAATTATGAAAAATTCTGCTTAATGTAGTAGAAGATTAATTGAAAAATAACTTATAAAATCAGAGGTGATGGGCAAAAGACTTAAGACAAATGATAAAAAGCATGAAGGATATAGGAATTAGATCCAATCTGCATATACTGTGGAGAACAGATAGAGAAGGAACAACAAAAAAATGATTGCGTAAAACTTCCTTGAGGTGGGATAAGATCTAAGCATAACAACCAAAGATAAATATATAAATTGTAACAAGGAAGGGGCTTCCCAGTGGCTCAGTGGTAAAGAATCTCCCTGCCAATATGGGATTTGACCCCAGGTTGGAAAGATCTCCTGGAGAAGGAAATGGCAACTTCAGTATTTTTGCCTGGGAAATTTCATGGACAGAGGAGCCTGGCAGGCTACAGTCCATGGCTTTGCAAAAGAGTTGGACATGACTTGATGACTAAATAACAACAATAACAATAACAACAACACCACCAAGGAAAATGAAGGGGGAAAGCTCAGTAAGTACACACTACAAAACACAAACTCAATCAAGACAGATTTCTCCCAAATGAATAGAATTAAAATACTTCACACACAAACTTTGGTGACTGCAGCCATGAAATTAAAAAATGCTTGATGCTTGGAAGAAAAGCTATGACCAATCTAGACAGCATATTAAAAAGCAGAGACATTATTGTGCCAAGAAAGGTTCGTCTGGTCAAGGCTATGGTTTTTCCAGTAGTCATGTATGGATGTGAGAGTTGGACTATAAAGAAAGCTGAGCACTGAAGAATTGATGCTTTTGAACTGTGGTGTTGGAGAAGACTCTTGAGAGTCCCTTGGACTGCAAGGAGATCAAACCAGTAAATCTTAAAGGAAATCAGTCCTGAATATTCACTAGAAGGACTGATGGTGAAGCTGAAACTCCAATACTTTGGCCACATGATGTGAAGAACTGACTCATTTGAAAAGACCCTGATGCTGGGAAAGATTGAAGGTGGGAGGAGAAGGGAATGACAGAGGATGAGATGGTTAGATGGCATCACTGACTCAATGGACATGAGTTTGAGTAAGCTCCGGGAGTTGGTGATGGACAGGGAGGCCTGGCGTGCTGCAGTCCATGGGGTCCCAAAGAGTAGGACACAACTGAGTGACTGAACTGAACTGAACACACAAACTAGGAGAAGTTTCTAAAGCACTTTTGCCTTTTTGGGGGTACTATTATGAGCTCATAATTTATACCTCGTTAAATTTCTCTTGTTCACAAAAAAAAAAGACTCATTCTCCAGTATGAAGAATGAAGCATAACCCTCACATTTCTTTAGCTTACAAACTAATATGTAAATCAGTCAATGGAGATGAAAAAGTATGAATTAAATTACGAATGAGTTGCAAAACTGAATAAATGGTACTGAACAACAAATCATCTCAACATGAATTAAAACATAATTGTTGAAATATTTATAAAGCCATGCAAATATGATGAGTCTTTAAAAGATATTGTAAAGGGAAACCTCTGCCCAAAATTCAAGATTATATAAACACATGAAACAGTGGTAAAGGTTACATAAAAGTATGCCACACTGTCATCTCGCACAGATGGAACTGAGTGAGTAGAGATGAAATGACCCAAATTTGTTCCTAACCCTGTTAATTGAAAAAAAAAAAAAGTTCAGACATGAGGGCTTATTTTTCTTTTAATCTCCATCAGAATAAAACCGAATAAGTATATTTCAAATCACTAAAGAAAGAAGAATTTCCCTACAGTAAATGGAGAAACAGCAAAAACACATATATCTACAGGCTAAATTATTATGCAGATATTACACATCATTCTGCTTTAGGATATTTAATGACTGGAGGAAAGGCTCTAACATTAAGGTGCATAGCTATTAATACAATTCAATGTCAACTTCATGAAAATAAACCACATGTGCACAGAAAACAGAAACACCACCAACTGACTTATTGGTTCCTCAGTATAGACGGATTCTATTTTCCTTCTTTATTGCATTTCTCTCTATATATATTTTTGCATTTATAAATATAAATGTTTATTTCTGTACACATAATCAAAATTAAAATATGTCACCTCTATTTGTCTTTGCCTAGCATTAGGTCACACCAGTTACTATATGTTACTGCATGTTGTTATTTAGGTAGAATACACTATATAATAATTAAAAAGTGATGACAACAGAAATATTTTCAAAATGGAGACCTTCCTATATATTTCATAAACCTGAAAGGGCAGATAGCTTTCTTATGTGAAAACTAATAACAGATGTTAGCTCTTTGATACATCTAAAGCAAAACATGCAGAGACCACGGTAATATGTGCCCAGAAGATTAAAAATGGCTACAATTCCAAGAAACACAATCTATGTCAGTAACCCTTGATTTTGGTTGGTTTCTTTGACTATTCTGATGAATAAATACAGTGGGAGACTCCGTGAGCCTTTTACCACAGCCCCTTTTTTGGAACACTTGCTTCTGGATTCTAGTCACCAAGCTACAAGAAGCTAAACCACACAAAGCAGCCAAAGGTGTAAAGAGACACTTTATAGTTCCAGCTGAGTCCTGCGTAGTCCTGAAATGATACCTGCAAAATTGCTATCATCTAAAGTCCAACCATTTTGAGCCTCCAACCTAATGGAGCCTTCAAAAACATAAACTCCACCCACCATCTGACTACAGAGGCACAGGAGACTCCAGGCAGGAGCTGCCCAGTGGAGCCCCAAAGAATGGTGAGAGAGAAGTTGTTTTAAGTCAGTTCATTTTGGAGTGGTTTATTCTGCAGCAGTAGATAATTACAACAATATGAGTAGATACTGGTGTGTGTGTGAGAGAGAGAGAGAGAGAAAGAGAGAGAGAAGTACATAAAGTGAAGTCTCTCAGTTGTGTCTGACTCTGAGACCCCATGGACGGTAGCTTGCCAGACTCTTCCACCCATGGGATTTTCCAGGCAAGAATATTGGGGTTGGTTGCCATTTCCTTCTCCAGGGGATCTTCCAGATCCAGGGATCAAACCTGGGTCTCTCATACAGCAGGAAGACTCTTTACCAACTGAGCCACCAGAGACGCCAGACAATACTGAAGTGGGTACCCATTCCCTTCTCCAGGGGATCTTCCCAACCCAGGAATCGAACTGGGGTCTCCTGCATTGCAGGCAGATTATTTAGCAGTTGAGCTACCACGGAAGTCCCATAATACATATAGATTACATTTAAATCCAGTAAGTCTTGGCAAGATTGATAATAGGATCCTTTGTTATAAACAACTCTTCCTTCATATACATAAAAATCATCCCTTCAAGTATTGGAAAACAAAAATATTATTAATACTTCATTTTCAAAAAAGAAATATGTTATACTTAGGCTAAGTTCATTAGTAATCAAAGATAAATTAAAATTAAATATCAGGCTCAGAAACACAAAAAATTAAACCTAAGGGCAACTCTAAGTATAGTTACTGAGTGTTTTATTATATGCAAAATTCTCTTTTAGGTTTTATTGTTTTTCTTTCACAGCAACACATTAGCTTCTGAAAACTATAAAACTAAATGTACGTTTCTGTTTACATAAGTTATGTTGGTGATACAGCACCTCTGTTAGGATGCAAGTATGTTTAAACAGCATTATCAAGATAGTCTTAATTTTGTTCAGAATTACCAAATGAACCATTTTGTACTTCATGCACAAAGCACAACTGATGAATATGCAAAAATAGGAAAATGAAACTAACCTGGGCCATTCAAATACTGTGTAAGAGAACAGTGTAATCGGACAATTATAGGTTCTGTTCGAATCACTTCCCATGCCACAGCAATCTCCTCCTGTGCAAATATTTGAAAGATGAATTAGTCATCTTTTAAGAATTCTTGATTTTTTTTCCAAAATAAAAAATATATTTGTTTTTAAAACTTATTTTGAAGAAGTGCTTATCATTAAAGCCTACAAATTATCTCAAAAACTTACAGGTCTGTGATATGAAAGTCAAAGTACTTTTAAAATTTTGGTCTTCATTTGAAAATTCAAGTGAAAACAAATTAGGACATACTATACTACTGATAGAAACCCATAATTTTCAGAAAATATTAAAAGAACTGATGGAAGAAAACATATGCAAAATCTCTGCTTTTTCAACCAGTCGTAGCATTTCTTCATAAATCACTTTAACAAAGTCATTATGCTTCTAATCTTATTATAAGGGAAACTAAAATTAAATTTCTTCCAAGAATGAAAGTGTTTTCTAAATGCAGCAATCATATAAGTCGATACTTACATCAAGAAAGCTAACATCAATATGCAGATCAATATCTACATCATCAATGGCTCCATATTCCCTAAAAGCAAAGATTAACATTATTGTTTCATTTTCTTTAAAAGACAGTGTGTTCGAGGTTGTTTTAAATTAAAACTTAGTCATGAATTCTCATCCCTGATGCCCACAGATAGTTCAGAAATGACTGGACATACATTAACTAACTCAATTTAGTTGGATTGTGGTCTCATGTGACCTCTTTATACCATATATATACCTTTCCATTTTATGTACAGGCAAATACGTACATGAACTCAAGAGTTATTTGGTTCATAGTTTCAAATACCCCCGGTTCTATTTAACAAATTGAACGATCTTCTCATGTGATCACTTGGTGTTCAAGATTCAGAGCTGCCTCTAAGTGCAAGAAAGGAGTCTCTGACATGAGGAAGGGGTGGAGGGATCACTGATTGCCACAATAATATGCCCATAAATTTTCCTGCCACATTAGAACATCAGTAGTTCTGAAACTTATCCAGGTGTTCTGCCACTTAAATGTCACTGATGTTTCAATAGGCAGTTTTACGTGTCTGATGTATCCAAATTAAAACAAGCAACAACAGTATATTCCACACAAACAGGAATATTTTTTAAGATAACTAAAGGGCAAGGCTATCGTTTTTCCAGTAGTCATGTATGGATGTGAGAGTTGGACCGTGAAGAAAGCTGAGCGCTGAAGAATTGATGCTTTTGAACTGTGGTGTTGGAGAAGACGCTTGACAGTCCCATGGACTGCAAGGAGATCCAACCAGTCCATTCTGAAGGAGATCAGTCCTGGTGTCCTTTGGAAGGAATGATGCTAAAGCTGAAACTCCAGTACTTTGGCCACCTCATGCGAAGAGTTGACTCATTAGAAAAGACTCTGATGCTGGGAGGGATTGGGGGCAGGAGGAGAAGGGGACGACAGAGGATGAGATGGCTGGATGGCATCACTGACTCGATGGACGTGAGTCTGAGTGAACTCTGGGAGTTGGTGATGGACAGGGAGGCCTGGAGTGCTGCGACTCATGGGGTCGCAAACAGTCGGACACGACTGAGCGACTGAACTGAACTGAAAGGGCATAAAACAGTAGTTTTTGTATTCTACACACATACACATCTCTATTTTTGATATTTTTATAAAATTCTGAAGTTACCAATGCTAATTACAGTGAGGGAAAAAACTATGATGATAACAGAAATTGTAAAAACTAATGGCCAATATTTATTGAGCGCTCACCTGCCAGAAAGCATTCTAAGGATTTTACATACATATAATCATAATGCACAATAGGTACTACTTGTTATTTAGTCACTAAATCCTGTCCAACTCTCTTGGACCCCATGGACTGTAGCCCACTAGGCTTCTCTGTCAATGGGATTTCCCAGGCAAGAATACTGGAGTGGGTTACCATCTCCTCCTCCAGAGGATCTTCCCAACCCAGGGATCAAAACTGTGTCTCCTGCATTGGCAGGTGAGTTCTTTACCACTGAGACACCAGGGTACTATTACCATTTCCAATTTACACGTTCATTAACTGAGGCTCAGAGTAATAAAGTAACTCACCCGTCATTGCTTTGTAGCAGAGCCAGGATTTGAATACATGCATCCTATTTAAATATTTATTCAGGTGCTTAGTTCTTTATTCAATAAACTATCACTTTGTGTTGGAAACCAGGTCAAACAATGATGGATGATCTCACTAAGTCCTCATCATAAACTTCTGACAGCAATAATATAATTATCCTCATTCGCAAATGAGGAAACTGAGGTTCAGGAAAGTAGAACAAGTTGCCAGAGGGCAGAAAAGTTGGTGGAAATTAAGACACAAAATTCGCATTCAATCTCAAAACTGTCAAGTGCAGTACCTGGCACACAGTAAGTACTCAATGAACAGTTCCGTGTATGATAATATTCAAATAATGCTAATGTAGTACACAACTATGGCACTTTTATAGGGTTCAGAGAATGCACTTTTATAATTATTAAATAGCTTTATGTAACTTGAAGAATAAAGGAATGTAGAGGGTCCTTTTACTTTTTTATATCAATGACCAAAAAATGCAGCATGTTAGAAACTAATAACCCAGCCTCTATGTTTTCTCCATTCTCTCCTTAAAAATATATCAAAATACTGAGCACATTTTCATTATTTATGAATTTACACTTTCTATTTTTTCATGGTCATTTCTAAAGGTTACATAAAGAAGAAAATGGATAAAATTATTCACATAGGAATTAACTTTTTAATTGCATGCTTCAAAATATTGATGTTATAGAAAATAGATAAAATTATTCACATAGGAATTAATTCTTTAATTGCATGCTTCAAAACATCTGTCTTAATCATAAAGGTTAGAAATTTTTATAATCTTGTGCAAATTTAGATATAAACATATGCCAATTTAGTTATGAAACTATACAGAAACTAAGACAAGAATAAGGATCAAGAACAAGAACCACTGCTTTTATGAGTCTAGTTCAGGGTTCAGAAAACTTTTCTTGTAAAGGTCAAAATAGTAAACCTTTTAGTTTTTACAGGCCACATAATCTCTTGCACATATTTCTCTTTATTTGGGGGCCATTTTTTTTTTACAACCCTTTAAGAAAAGCAAACATCATAAACTGTTCAAAACAGATCCCACGGCCCACTGGTCATAATTTGCTGACCCTGGACGTCAGCATACTATTCATAAATACAAGAAGTCAAATATCTAAAATCAGACACGTCAGAAGGGAACCATTAAATACAATGATGAGGATAGACCACTAATGATGTTCAAATGATATTTTGGTGGGGAAAGAGACCTGGACTACAATCATTTCCATAAAATTATAACAAATATGTACAAAGTAAAATTAGGAAAAAATGAATATTGAATAATAAGGAAATACTATGGCATGATGGTATAATTTTTTTAATTATCCATTACTAAAAATGTTGGTATAAAAATATTTAGTATCATGAGGGAAATACTGTTCACTGAGCAAGTAGAGTACCAAAATATTATGGAGAGTGAAATACATTTTTTTTAAATAAAATAGAAATAGGAACACCAAAAAAGTAGGAAGAGGACTTGTATATTACATATAGGCTGTGGGTAACATTTATTTTATAAAAAAAAGCTGAAGTATTTTCTAAAAAAATCTTTTTCTGATTACAATGGCAATATAGACTCATATAAAATGTGAGAAAGAGAAAAACAGACAATAAATAACTTGTAATAAAATTTAGTACCACTCAGACACAGTAGTTTTCCTTTACATTCATCCAAGTCTCTTTCATATATTAATATATCATTATAATACATATTAAGGATAACAGGTATATAAAAATTTTTGTCCTGCTCTTCCACTTTTTCTATAATGAGTACTTTTTTTACCTTGTGGAATATTCTTTAAAACCATAAATTTAAATCTATAAATTTGTATGAATAAAATTATATAATACAACATTAGGGTGCTCTCAATTTTTTTACACTATGAATATTGATAAATGGCCCTCTGGATAGAAGTCTACGTGCAGTTGTCTTCTCAGAGATAAATTCCAGAATTAATGACTGAAATAAATAGCATAACTATATTTGGTAATCCTAATATGTACTGTTTGGTTACTATTTTTTAAAAGTTAAAACAACTTATAATCACACCAGCCAGGTTCTCACAGTGACCATTTCCCACATCCTCATTATCACCAGGCATTTTTTTCTCCCATCTTTGCCAATTTCAGAGTGGAGAATAACTCTGGATTTACTTATGATGGCAAGACTTTGGTATATTTAAAAGCAGAGAAAAGGGCAGCAGAGATAACAAAAGTCAGTACAAACCTTACCCCAGCTGTTTTCTTCATAAATAGATTTCTATACCACTTCAACAGAACACATCATAGAGTTATGATCAGAATGTGACATATGTTCTTTATAAAACCTTTAATATGTGAATTTTAAAGTATTCTTTCTATAATTCTTTCAACACTTTTGTTTCAGTTAAAGAGCTTCCTCAGTAGCTTAAATGGTAAAGAATCTATCTACAATGTGGGAGACCTGGGTTTGATCCCTGTGTTGCGAAGATCCCCTGGAGAAGGGCATGGCAACCCACTCCAGTATTCTTGACTGGAGAATCCTGTGGACAGAGGAACCTAGCAGGCTAGAGTCCATGGGGTCACAAAGAGTCGGACACGGCTGCGCGACTCACTTTCACTTCTTCACTTTCTTTAGTTAAAAGTATCTTTAATTTCTAATCCTGTCAATTTCTTTCAAAAAAAAAAAAAACAGGAACAAAAGGGTTACAAGCGCTGTCTTTCACCACAGCAGAGCAGGAGTACAGAATTTTAAGGAAGCAGAGGCATTAAAGGTTTGCAATTAACTGGATTCTGCAGCTGTAGATTTGCAAATAGTTATACCATTTGTTTTTATGCCACACTTCAAAGAACTCACAACAACACTGTGTGTATGCAAACCAATTTCTGTTGTGATGCCCTTTTTATATAATGCCATTCATTTCACGTTTCCCACTGCGAGATTACAAAGTGTGATTACAGTCTGCCCAGATGCAATGACCCAGTCTCAGGATTGCTTCTGTATCTGAATATCTGTCAGTAGCCCCAATCTCATGAATAGCAAATGCAGAATCAAGGCAAATGCTTCAAATATGAATGCGACCTGAAGTGTGAAGCCTGATATCTGATTGTATACTGAATGCTGTGTTGGGTTTATAACAATCCAAAATAATTCTGTGCCCTGCCTGCATTTATTCATTGTGAAAAGATCACATCAAATTGAACTTGAATACTTTTTTAAGAGAAGGGAAGCGACACAAATGATCTGATGCAGTTGTTTCACTTAGGGCCTGAGGTCTTGAAAACTGCTCCACAAATTTCTTTCCAGACATCTGAGTGAAGTCTTTGAATAGACAGATCTTGAAATCCAGCCATTTGATTTTGAATATTTACATGTGATCTAGTTCATATGTATAAAGAACATATGTATGAAATATATGCTTTCTATAAATAGGCATTTTTAGGGCACTATGAGTTAGAACTCTTAGCAATTCATTCTCCCATTTTTTAACGGAGCTTATTAAGATAACATCCTCATTAATGACACCACATATGCACTTACAATATATTAAATACTTGACTGTCTATGTTGGTCCTCCTTTCTCTATAAAACCACAGCTTGTTTATTATACTATTATGATGTTTTATGGGCTTCTCTGGTGGCTCAGACAGTCAAGCGTCTGTCTATAATGAGGGAGACCCGGGTTCGATCCCTGGGTTGGGAAGATCCCCTGGAGAAGGAAATGACAATCCACTCCAGTACTATTGCCTGGAAAATCTCATGGACAGAGGAGTCTGGTAGGCTACAGTCCATGGGGTCACAAAGAGTCGGACACGACTGAGCGATTTCACTTCACTTCTTCATGATGTTTTATAATACTAGCTGGTCAAAATTAGCAGGGACTGTTCTGGTTATAAAAAATATAGCTTTCTCTTATCCACTGTAGAGCAAATCACATGTATAATACACATACATGAAACTCTACCACAAGTTTTTGAGAAATAAACTTCTATTGCTATTTAGTTACTGTTTTCAATAATTGGACAGTTATATTTTGAGAAGAAATATATTCTGCGAAGAAATACACACCTCCTTCTGACATCTGAAACTCAACAGCTTGCGTGTCTGTCTCTGCATGCCTACTCAGTGTGTTTCATGCTCAGTGTGGGAGAGATGCTTGTGAATGGGCCAAGATTATTCAAACTCGGTAGTCAGGAAGAAATCTTGGCATTTTTGCAAGACTGTATTCACAGTAGCTATATATTTCTCTAAAGGACAATAGGACTGAGACGAATTTAAAAATTAGATCCGAGTAGGAAAGGAAACCCATCTAACCTAAGAGTGTACAAGAAGTACAGTGTAAACAGTTGCTAAAACTCTGCCCCCCATTTAAAACTCTTTGGTTTTGCTTGAGGAAAGCAGAGGTGCTGGAAGCAGAGGTGACTGTCGGGATCTGACATTCTGAAGCTTGTACCTAGATTTTATGCCAGTGCTTTTGAAAGAGTCTCCCTTTTGTTTCTTTCTTCTGTGTGCCTCCTGCTATCACTTTCCCCTGGTGTTCAGAGTCAGACTGTTTTCACCTTAGCTCAGATGCAGAAGCAAGAGAATCAATGTGATGCAGAGGACATTACAAACCTCCAACCCAAGATCTGTTGACGAATGACATGCTTCAGAGTAGGGTAAGTTATACTGGAGTAACCAACATCCTCAAGCACTCACTGGTTTAACATCCAGAAAGGATTTACATCTCACTCACACAACCTGCTTACTGCGGAATCAGAAGAAGAAAGAGAACACTATTCACTGTAGTCGCTAAGGGGCCCAGAGAGCGGTGGAGCCCTGAAGATATGGGAACTCGCACACTAGCGCTTTGGCTCATATTTCACTGGCCAACACGAGGTTGCATGTCCACTGCTGATGCTGTAAGAGCTAGGGAAATGCAACCCTGCCATCTTCCAGAAGAGGAGAGCCAGATTTGTTAAACTGTTTTACTAACCCACTACTTATGGAAATCCAGAGACATTTAAAGTGGACTACTCTGATTTACGTGGCTTTTTCTTTCCTTTTATTTTCTTTCTCTCTCTTCCAGGAGATATATGTTTGGGTGGTGGGCCTGCATATAGTAGTATAGCTTCCTCAAACCTTAAAAACATCTTCTGTACACCCTGTCCTCCAAAACATCACTTCCAAAATTATTCATTCATTTCAAACACACAACCATCCAACCACAAAAAAATGATCAAAATGCAGAATAGTCACAATCTTATAATCTCCCAACCTATTTCAAGCATTAGTCACAATCAAAAGGTTAGAATATTACTCAGATGCCTTCAGTTTTTTAAATGGATGATGGATGGCTATGAAGCACAGGATATTTTATTTGGTGTAAAACTTTCAAAATCATAAGCAAATTATCAGCGTCATTTCATTCCTGAGCAAATGAGAATTTTGTGACTTGTAATTCCCTACTTTCTAAAAATATTAATCTCAAATTGTTTTCAATGACACCGATCAATTTTTTATGAATACTGATTATAGGAGTAAATTTATAATAAAAACATAAAAGAACTTCATTTTGTTGCATGATTCAAGATGAAACACATTCACACTGATTAGAGGGTTGATCATGTTCCTCCAGAGACCTAACTCATTTCCTTTACAAGTGCCTATGAATTAAAATTGTCATCAATGTTTACAAGTATGGTTCAACCCAACCAGAATGCTGTTTTAGAATGATTTGGCCAAGTAGAACTAAAATTACCTACTTAAGTAATAAAT
The DNA here is from genome assembly GCF_042477335.2 of Ovis canadensis. Taxonomy (NCBI): domain Eukaryota; kingdom Metazoa; phylum Chordata; class Mammalia; order Artiodactyla; family Bovidae; genus Ovis; species Ovis canadensis. The sequence goes on from NC_091260.1 coordinate 41,391,677, forward strand.
TTATCATCAGTCATTTTTGCTAAAGCCCCCTTCACCTACTTTAAGAGGGTTTTGCCTCAATTGAGGTAATCTCTGTTATTTTCATCTCTTACAGAGAACTTAGATGTGGTTAGCTGCCTTTCTCATTAGATGTCACATAAAAAAAAAATGATACCAAACAGCCTATTATGCATATTGAGGTACTTTTGCTCTTCAAACTCCATTAAGTTCTTATAAACCTCAATTAAGAAAAAGAACAGCTAATTAGAACAGTCTGTTTTCAATAGACTTAGAACTTTGCAAAGATGACTCCAAGACCTTAGGCCTTAACTACTCCTTCTCCCATGTGTCCAAGCCATGGTATTTTAGACCAGACAGTAAATTCATTCTTATTTATTTTAAGTAAATCAAACTAGTCCTGCTGTGATTCACTTATATCATGGGGCCTCTGGGAGCTTATTTATTCTGGAAACATCCTCTGTAGTCGGAGAAAATCTACAGCAGACAAGAACATGACTTGCATTCATTAAGATTTAAATTGGATCAAAAATATAAGTGAAAGAGGCAAGAGGAAAACAATCAAAACCACTTATGACTTTAGACACTTCACTTGAATGAAATTCTGTATAGTAATCTAATTTAAACAGTCCATAAATTATCACTATTTTATCAATAATGGAAAGTACTAATAGAAATAAGTACTTAGTAAATGCTTGCTGAAGAAACTTATTCACACATAAGTAATGGTATGATTGAGGCCTAGATAGCATGGTGTGTGTGTGATACTCAATCACTAAGTCCAACTCTTTGTGACCCCAGGAACTGTAGCCAGCCAGGCTCTTCTGTTCATCCATGGGATTTCCCAGACAAGAATACTGGAGTGGGTTGCCCCTTCCTCCTCCAGGGGATCTTCCCAACCCAGGGATCAAACCTGCATCTCCTATACTGCAAGCAGATTCCTTACCAAAGATAGCAGGAAATATGTATTAAAACAAATAAAAACTAATTTTAAAAGCAATCAAAACATGTGGTAAAGTGATTCTCTAAACAAAGATACATACTTTAGATGAAAAGTAATTAAATTCTATGCTGTGTTGAGTGATCGACTTCCCAGGTGGTGCTAGTGGTAAAGAACCCATGGTTAATCATATACAGACTTCTTTGTATATGGGAGAGAGGGTTAATTTTCTATGATTAAAGTTTTAAGATTTCAAGCAAAAATTCATGGGGTCGCAAAGAGTCAGACACGACTGAGTGACTGAACTGAACTAAACTGAAAGTTTTAAGATTTCAAGCAAAGATCAACTAAAGAGAAACAAACAAAAAAAAAATCAGTCATTGTTTCAGACTATTTTTTTAGGCAGCTTGTGGGATCTTAGTTCCCTGACCAGGGTTCGAACGCAGGCCCTCAGTAGTGAAAGCGTGGAGTCTTAACCATCAGGGAATCCCTGAACAATTTATGGATAATCTCTATTGCTTTCTTCACAGTCAAAGACTTTGGCATAGTCAATAAAGCAGAATTAGATGTTTTTCTGGAACTCTCATGCTTTTTTGATGATCCAGTGAATGTTAGCAACTTGATCTCTGGTTCCTCCGCCTTTTCTAAAACCAGCTTAAACGTCTGTAAGTTCACAGTTCATGTATTGCTGAAGCCTGGCTTGGAGAATTTTGAGCATTGTTTTACTAGCATGTGAGATGAGCGCAATTGTGCGGTAGTCTGAGCATTCTTTGGCATTGCCTTTCTTTGGGATCGGAATGAAAACTGACCTTTTCCAGTCCTGTGGCCACTGCTGAGTTTTCCAAATTGGCTGGCATATTGAGTGCAGCACTTTCACAGCATCATCTTTCAGGATTTGATAGCTCAACTGGAATACCCTCACCTCCACTAGCTTTGTTTATAGTAATGCCTTCTAAGACCCACTTGACGTCACATTCCAGGACGTCTGGCTCTAGGTGAGTGATCACACCATCGTGATTATCTGGGTCGTGAAGATCTTTTTTTGTATAGTTCTTCTGTGTATTCTTGCCACCTCTTCTTAAAATCTTCTGCTTCTGTTAGGTCCATACCATTTCCGTCCTTTAGCGACTGAATTGAACTGAACTGAACTGATTGCTTTCTTCATTAATTCACTCTATAATACTTACTGAGTCTCCATCTTCCTTATCCTCTGGCCGAGGCATAGATCAACTATGAAATAATCACAGCTAATTTGCTAAAACTTTGAAAATTCCAAAGATTTGCTTTTTGCAAGTATAATCCCTATCTGTCTCACTCAACTGCAATCTAATATTCCTCCACGAGTAGGAGAGAGGGTGTGGGTATATGTGCTATGCTGTCACATATACAGCATGTGTCTGATTTTGTGCAACCCTATGGACCATAGCCTGCCAGGCTCCTCTGTCCATGGGGTTCTCCAGGCAAAGTATACTGAAGTGGGTTGCCATGCCCTCCTCCAGGGGATCTTCCCGACCCAGGGATAAAACCCTCGTCATTTAACATCTCCTGCACTGGCAGACGGATTCTGTACCACTAGCGCCACCTGGGAAGCCCCGTCTGGGGTAGACAACCCCAGCTTATTTAGGCTGTAGGTGGTTATGAGTTTCTGTTTCTGTGGATAAAATGAAAGTTAGCAATAATAACTTATAGCTGTGTTATACTTCCCAACCATTAAAAGTATTTGTTTGCTTTCTCAAAATGTGGATATGTCCACTGAAAATATAACCAGATAATATGAACATTTTTAATGGGTGTTCCACTGAAAACAATCAAGAAGCCTCCAGTTTGTATTTCATACATGCTCTGTACTATAAACCAGGATCGAGAACCAAACCAAAACAAAGTACACGAACAACAAAAAAGTGCACAGAATTAAGAGTCTAGAGGGGGAGAAGTAAATCAATAATGACAAGACATGAAGAGAATAATAAATGAGTTAAGAGGCAAATGTGATAGGAGGGCAGAGGGCAGAATAACCAGTCTGCACTGGAGCTTAGAGGAAGGCTCAAAAAAAAGCTGACCTTTGGACTGGGGCTTGAATAAAGACAGCAACAGGGTTTGAGAGGGAAGCACTGGTTGGGCAAATGGCCAAAGTCAAGGGGCAACAGCCTATTTGGAGACCAGGAACAATCCTGGTTTGGGTGGATGAGGCTGGAACCGAGGTCAGGCTGTAAGAAGGGCCTGGAGACTTGGAGCCCACCCTTTAGGAACACAAAAATCTAAATAATCAGATCTGACTGGTGGGAGGATACAAGCATGATGGCAAAAAAGAGTTTTTTCTTAAATTAAAGAGAGAAAAGAAAGACTAAATAGGGATAGTTGGGTCTTCTGAATGATTAAAGTAAGAAAAATTGGTTTGGAAATTTATCATCAAATAACTAAGTAACTGCAACAAAAAATACATTATCATTCAAATACACACTGCACAAAGTTATGTCTTTTTTTCCTTTCTTTTTTTAGGAGCCAGATTACTTATCACAAGGGCTTCCTTAGTGGCTCAGATGGTAAAATATCTGCCTGCAATGCAGGAGACCCAGGTTCATTTCCTGAGTCGGGAAGACCCCCTGGAGAAGGGAATGGTTACCCACTCCAGTATTCTTGCTGGGAGAATTCTATGGGCAGAGGATCCTGGCGGGCTACAGTCCATGGGATCGCGGAGTTGGACACAACTGAGCACTAACACCTTCACTTTCAACACTTTACTTCTCACAATGTGACTGGATACCAGCCGTTATGCATTATTTACTTTTATTGTTCACACAGATGTGTCTTTGATTTACGATAACAGAGTGGGCCCAGCTGACCAAATCTATTACAGGAATTGATAATGATGCCACTTAAGACTGCTATTTTATCAAACTAACTCTACAAAATAATTTCTTTAGTGAAATGAATGTAATCTTAAACTACATGTACAATAAAAAGTAATCATAGCCAAAATTATGCCATTTTGTTTAAGCAGAAACATAACAGACTCTCTCATATACTTTCAAATATAATTGAGCCTGAGAAGATTTCCACCTAAATAATTCCCAATAGAAAATTCCAATGACTTTCCAAATAATTTTAAGTTGTAATCTCCAAAGGTATTTATTTACCTGAGAGAAACTGCATGTGGCCCATATATCTCTCTCACTGCTGACAAGTCAGCTTCAAGCTGGGGATGTTTGTGCAGCTCCCCGTCATAGTTAACCTGATGAAAAGGAATCAATTAGGAGTGACTTAGGGTGAAGAGAAACAAAAAAAGCAAAATATAAACAATCTCTTAGGTTACCCTGTAGTTCTGCCATGGGCATCTTCTCTGTTGCCTTCATAAAAAATATATATAGATAATTCAGCAGTATATTCACTACAGTTCTTAGGTTCACATACATCTGGTATAATTCATTATGCTTAAAAAGTTATTATCTGACTACTTTGATACAAAGACAAATGCCACTGTTAAAATGAGTGAAGTAAATGGCAGATAGTCTAGAAAAACTTCTGGACTGAGAAAAGAGCATTCACTCCCCCTCTGTAAGAATTAGTGGTGTAAACAAAAATCAAAACTAGAAGAATTATTTTAAATACTGTTGAAGTGTTATCTGGTTAAAGAATCTCAGGAAAAATACCCCATTTCTAGTAAGGCATTCCTGGAGAGAAGAATTCTAGTTTTGTTCATGTCCATCCATACCTCTACTGCTTTGCATATGCTTGATAGACCAAATTACTAATTTTTTATTCTAAATGAATAAATGTATTTGCATTCTTTACATAATAATAACAACTTTGGCTTTAAAGCATCTCTTTAACAAATTACCTTTCCATTATTCTATCCAAATTACAAAGCATATTTGATCACATTTACAAAAACAGAACAAGACATCTTATACAGCCACATCCTAAAATCAAATGCTCAGTTTAAAATTTCAACATTATCCTAGAAAAATATAATGAATTATTTTGTATAATACATGCATGTGCAGCAGTGCCATTTCCATGTATGTAATTTATGATGTTTCTTCATCACAACTGATCAACACTTTACATTCGTATAGGAGGAAAAGGAAGACAGTAAATACAAATAATGAAGATGCTCAATAATAAGGGCCCATCAATTTTTATAAAGGTTAATCACCTTCTACTGAAAACAATCCATGCTTTTATTAGTGTCACCATTTCAAAACATTGACTGAGCACAACATGCTTGATAGATGTAAAAGTTAAAAGCGTAATAAGATGCTATCTGCAAAGTATCTGTAATGAAGGCAGATGACTTCTATGTAAATAAATGATTACAGTCAAAGAACTGCAAAAGCAACTTTAATTTCTGAAACTATATAGAGAATGAGCGACAGATAAATTATATGAATTTCCTTGTTAGTTACAGAGTGCTGCAGAACACATAGGCCTTTCGGATGACAAGCACAGATTTCTGCTACAGCGTGTGCGGCTGTCTCTGCCTTTGAGTGGGTGTCTGGAGAGTCTCGTGTGCTCACCTGTCCTCCATAATAAAATTCTTCCGAATCATTATCTCCTTCAGAGTCTTCCTCCACTGTGCTGTTCTGTCTCGACTCCTTAAAATAATAGAGTAAGAAGACAATTTTAATGGTCAAACTAGTTTTTCCTCCTTCTGGAAAAAAAGGTAATGAATGGACATAAAAGGTAGGTCTTGTGTATACCACATGAATTTTAAATAAAAGCATTCTTGCTGCAATGCAAACCAAAAATGAAAGACAGTGACAGGTAAGTTTTGTGGTGGGTGCATGAAGCTCTATGTACCTGGTCTTGAGTTTTATGATTTAATATTTGATGTATATAAAAAACTACGTTCATCAATTACAACTTTGGTTTGTTCTGATAAAACATCTGACAAGTTCACACTGATTCAATTTTTTGTTAAAAAATTCCTCAGCATAATTTATCCCAGACTGTTCTCACTTTCACTGCCAACTTCACATAATGGTATGAAAGAAAGGGCACTTTGAATCTAATAATATAAAAATCAAATTATGCATATACATACAAATACATTACAAAGATAACTTTCAGTGTGTAGAAATTATTTGCTTTAAATTTCAATTTTCAAAAGGATGTTTACTTAAATATACTTGAAGTATGAGTTTCTAATTAACTGAACCTATTTGTTATGTGTCTAAAGTACAAATGACAAAAATTCATCTAAAGTAACTATTCCTGTCCCGGGGCCCTGCTAAAATAATTAAGAGAAAGGTAGCTGCATTTAGACACAGGAATCTATTAACTTGATGTTTTGTGATCATGCCTAACTTTCTAGACCAAATTTCAATATTAAAACAAAACAAAACAAAAACCTAAAAAAGGGAATGTGCTGCTGCTGCTGCTAAGTCGCTTCAGTCGTGTCCGACTCTGTGCGATCCCAGAGACGGCAGCCCATCAGGCTCCCCTGTTCCTGGGATTCTCCAGAGAAGAACACTGGAGTGGGTTGCCATTTCCTTCTCCAATGCATGAAGTGAAAAGTGAAAATGAAGTCGCTCAGTCGTGTCCAACTCTTCGCGACCCCATGGACTGCAGCCCATCAGGCTGCTCCATCCATGGGATTTTCCAGGCAAGAGTACTGGAGTGGGTTGCCACTGCCTTCTCTGAAAAGGGAATGTAGGTTTTATAAGACATAGTTTTTGGTTTTAGCAATGATAATGCTAAATTAGTGGTGCTCACTTTGGCTACTGAAGTGCAGAATGAACGGTATAACACTAAAAGGAAAGCAGGGTGGCATTCAGGACGTAGTTTTTGTTTTATTATAAGATTACTTGATCCTTTTTTTTTTTTCTTTTCTGATGTGGACCATTTAAAAAATCCTTATTAAATTTGTTACAATATTGCTTCTGCTGTTTTTATGTTGTTACTGTTGTTTTTAATGGCTACAAGGCATGTCCCCAACATTTGGAGGCAAAGTCTTAACCAATGGACCACCAGGGAAGTCCCAGTGTATAGTTTTAAAATCAAAGAATTGTTGGTCCCACCATCATTTTGTTTGATTAATGTCCCAGTATTTATCTACAGATTGAAGTAAATTTCCTAAAGGTGCGATTGTTCTTTTAACACTGGCCAAAAATAGTAAGATTATACCCAAGCTCTGTGCTCCTTTAACTAGAAAGACCATCTTTTACAGACAAAATTTTAAAGGTCTCATCAAAATTATGTATACCACATACAGTCATTCTAACTATGCTACTTAAGTGCTCTTCAGTCAACTACGTTATTAGATGAAAATACAGAAAATAAGTTAGGGTTTGTACACACTTTATTTAGATTTAAATCAGATGTTCTATTACTTTAAAGGTAGTTAATTTTAGGACACTATCTTTCCCATACATAAATCCCTAAGCCAGCAGCATGAACTTCATTCACTACATGTAATCTTAATCTAAACAATGATGGTATTAACCACAAATACATGGTAAATTTCACATACCTCGCCATTTTCCTTCTGTAATTTGGATTTTATGGATAAGCAACAGTTAATGTCATTTGTCTTTCTTAATTCTGAAATATATAATTAAAGGATCATTTTAGTCTTCAGTATACTATTTACCAAACATTTATAAGTTTCAGTATAAAAACATCCAAAGATGATTCTTTTTTGCAAGAGAATTGAGAAATATTTTGAAATTATCTTATGTTAGAGAATTATATACAAACTTTTCTGATTTTTCATTGCCCATAAAAATGTGGTCAAACTAAAGTGGCCACAGTACAAATTCCTTCGGCTCTCACTATATAGTTCATGGAATCTATGTTGTGTTATGTTTTTTAAACATTCAGTTTGTCTAGCAGTATTGTTATGCATGATAATATTTTCACAAGCAAATATCAACATAATGTGTTTAAAGGGGACTTTTTTAAAGTACTAATTTATGCATTTACAAAACTGTTGAGAAACAAACTAGTGATGTTAAATAGAAAATTTGCACGGAGAACCAGGCTTATAGATTCCAAAGATAAATATCTACTGTATAGGTTAAAAGAAACCAAAAAACAAAGCTACCTACAATCAACAAAATATTAACCAGGAACTTAAGAAAATAGTGTATTCCCATTACCTGTTGCTAGTCGATGAAAAATTACTGGAATTGGCTCTGTAGTAACTAATACATCTTCATCATTTTCTGAACTTGAAACATATGTATTATCTGCAAAGAAATATAGACAACTAATAGCATAGTAACTTGAAAAAGTACAACCTTTATTAAAAACAATTAAGGAATAGCTACATCACTTCCAACACTCATGAGGTACACACTATTATCCTGATTTAATCTGGAAAAAAAATGAAGGAAATTACAGGTTTTCTTGCACATTAATAATGTACAAATTAATTATAAATGTTTTCTTTAAAGATGCTTGCATCTCCTGGAGAAGCACAGAGACTATTCAAACACATCTCTAACATTTTATGCAGTAATGGATCATTTGGAAGTGACTGGTTGCCTCAGCTGACAGAAGAACATCCTTTGCAATACTGGTATAAGTCTATGGCAATATCTGGGCTTCCCTGATAGCTCAGCTGGTAAAGAATCTGCCTGCAATGCAGGACACCCCGGTTCAATTTCTGGGTGAGGAAGATCCCCTGGAGAAAAGATAGGATACCCACTCCAGTATTCTTGGAATTCCCTGGTGGCTCAGACGGTAAAGAATCTGCCTGGAACATGGGCGATCTGGGTTCTATCCTGGGGTTGGGAAGATCTCCTGGAGGAGGGCATGGCAACCTACTCCTGTATTCTTGCCTGGAGAATCCCCATGGAGAGTGGAGCCTGACAGGCTATAGTCTATGGGGTCGCAAAGAGTCGGACATGACTAGCGACTAAGCACAGCACAGCACGTGATAATATCTGGGGCTTCCCGGGGGGCACAGTGGTAAAGAATCTGCCTGCCAGGTAGGAGACATCAGAGTCGCAGGTTCAGTCCCGGGGTAGGGAAGATCCCCTAGAGGAAGAAATGGCAAACTACTCCAGTATTCTTGCCTGGAAAATTCCAGGAGGAATCTGGCAGGCTACAGTAAAAGGGGTCACAAAGAGTCAGACAGGACTGAGCACAGCACATAGCACACACATGTTGTAACATAATACACAGTTGCTATATTTTTCGCTCACTGATGATTACAGGGCATCTGTGACACACAACTGTTCAACAAAGAGTTAAATAGACCATTAAATAATGGTCCTAAAATATGCTCATCAATGATGTATAAAAATGTAAACATATATATAATGAAAGTACAAAATACATCCAGCAAATATTAGAAGCCTGCATCAATTTCTGCTAGGAGAAATGAGTGTTCAGATGACTTATGAATACGTGATAAAAGAAACTTGAGCCAAGTTTTCATAATATTGCGTCAGTGCAGTGAGAGCTATCAAGCTAAGTCATTATTTCCAAAGATACATCTGTACAGTTTTTAGGCCTTGAGGAGTGAGTAAGTGAAAGTGATATGTATTCACAGTGTAGCCACAAAAGACTCTCAAGAGTTATAAAGCTTTAAGTTATTTAGGAAGGTGAGAGGAGATTGGGGGTGGGCTGGACTGGAAACCAAGTAGGTTTGCCTCATTACTTTGTTCTAATTACAAATTTTGCCTTATTTCTTTTTCAACTAGCATTTAGGAGGGTGTGAGATTTCTATGTTTATCTAGTGAGACCCCAGATTAAGAAACATATTTTATATGACTTTTAATTACTGTCTTGTCATATTAGGCGAAACTTTGCTTATCTGAAGTCTCTTCTGTGGGTAACCTCGCATGTTCAAGTGAGGATCAAAAGCTGCTCTAACCCCAGTTTTTAAATTTCTTAACCCTCATTCAGAGCCTCACTGATTCAAAGTTATTTGTATGGAATCAATTTAGTTAGGCTTTCCCCATGCAAAATGGATTCCCTGAAGCAAACTTGTGAAGAAAAAGAGCATTAAAACAACAGAAGCAACAGTTAACCACCAACTAGAAGAAAAGATACAGAAAAATTTGTAAAGTGGACACAGTATCATGGAATATCTTGGTGTCATGAAATGAGGAGGTTTCTGCTAAAGCATCAAGAAGCAAATAAATTAGAATTTTCTGTTTAAGAAAACAAGGAAGTCAATAATTCAATTTAGAGGATCAAATGGCTCAAGTGAGGTGTGAATCAAGAGAATATAATTTGGTAAATAAATGTTGCATAATACTAAAAGATAGGATTATGCATTCAACAAAACTGAAATTCAGCAAAATTGAATTATGCATTCAATTTTTAAAGAGATTTTCCACTGGTTTGTATTTGATTAGTATTTAAGCATCAGAACACTTCCCATTTCTGCTTTTGGTTTAATTTACCCAAACCAAAATGTTTTCAGTTTTAATGGATAACAGTATCCATTAAATCACCATTACAATACAACAGACCAGATCACAGAGGAATATCCAGGTCAAGAAGAGAAATGGAAGAGCAGACAAAGCACTTCAAATCTAGACTCTGCTACCAATTAGCTGTTGATCTCTTTAAATCTAAGCCACGTTCTGCTTAGTTATAAAAGGAAGAGGTTTGCTGATGGCGGAGCTTTGAGGAGCATCCCAGCTGTCTGAATGGATTCTGTGTTTTCTTTTGTTGTTGTTTAACTAACTATTTTTAAATCTTCCTCAAACTATTTTGACATCTGTAATAATACTCATCTTTGTTTAGACGTAGGAAAACAGTACACAAAAAGGGTAAACAATGCATTTAAGGTAACAGAATGAGTCAGTGAGAGACAGAATGCTTTCAAGCTCAAATTCCTTCTCTGCAATTCTCCTACTTGAGTTTAGGGCTGACAATTCCTTTTCTTTCTAAAAGCTTATGGCTCAGATGGTAAAGCGCTTGTCTGCAATGCAGGAGACCTGGGTTTGATCCCTGGGTTGGGAAGATCCCCTGGAGAAGGAAATGACAGCCCACTCCAGTACTCTTGCCTGGAAAATCCCATGGACGGGGGAGCCTGGTAGGCTACAGTCCATGGGATCACAGAGTCAGACATGACTGAGTGACTCCACTTTCTTTTCTAAAAGCTTCTAGGGACAATTAGGTTCTTTAATGTGTACATTTTGTCGAGAACCTATATAGATTCTTGTTAAAGGCTGTTACCAATATGAATATTTTCTCTTCTCTTCCCTTCCCTGCCAGACTATGCAAGCATTACTGGAAATTCTGTGCACAGAAGACAGATGAGTAGAGAGCTATGAAAACACGTGTTTTTAACCACTGCTTTTATTCTATTTCATTCTATTTCTAATTTAAGCCATCATGTAACTTCACAGAAATAATTACAGATAACTGTATTGATTTTATAACATAATCTGTATATTTCCCCCATATATGATATTCATATAAACCATCCAACCCAGTCAATTATCAATATCATCCTTATTTTAAAGATGAGGAAACCAAGAGTCAGAGAAATTAATTCACCCAAGTTATTTAAGTAATTAAAAGTTTACACATAGTGTAGTAAGTGGTGAAACTGTCTGAGTCCAAACACCAATGCTTTGCTATTTTTTTAATATCAAAAACTAGAGAAATGAGAGAATTCATACCCTCCAGTAGGCAAGTGTCCTAATTAAAGGTGGTAACCCACAAGAAAGAATTCTGCTGGTCTGTCACAACAGAGTCACAACCTATGATTTGTAACATACATGCAGGTGTGCCAAGTTGCTTCAGTCGTGTCCGACTCTTTGCGACCCGTGGACTGTAGCCTGCCAAGCTCCTCTGTCCATGCAATTCTCCAGGCAAGAATACTGGAGTGGGTTGCCATGCCCTCTCCAAGGGATCTTTCCGGCCCAGGGATCGAACACAGGTATCCTGCTTGACAGGCGGTTTCTCTACCACTAGTGCCACCTGGGAAGCCTGATTTGTAATATAATTTATTTTAAAAAACAGAAAATTGTCTACAGTATAAACTCCATGAAGAAGTACAGATAACCAGAAGGCTGCTCTATTTCTTCACTATTTTGAAAAGCCAGTATATATATTGCATTTATATACATGTCATTTTGTATACCTAAACCTTAAAGACCCTCTAAATTTTCATTTTCACAAAAACAAACTATGAAATGAATTTCAATAGATGGCACAGGTAACTTAATAGGTTAAATTATAAAATAGCAAATCTGCTCCTAAGGAAATAAATAAGATGGTATAATCTTGAATTGGGAACATTATGCTGATACATGTTCATAGGATAAAAAAAAAATTCTGTACTGCATTTTCAAACTTAAATGATAAGATAATCATTAAGCCATAAATTCAGAAAAAGTGGGGGGGGGGGGGAAGCCTGAGGAACAGTATCAGAAGGAATTAAGAAAAGTACTATTAAGATTACTGAATTTAGAAATTAGAAGCAACATAAAAGAGCTATTTGTTTGAAATAATTTTAAAAACAGACAAACATTTTAGAAGAAAAACAAATGGGGGGAAAGATAAAAACAAATATAAAATAATATAAATAAGGAAGGGGAAATAATCACAGAGATGCAGATTTTTAGATTTAAGATTGAATACTATTAAAAAAAACTTATTGCTAAAGGAAATTTGGACATTTTTCCAACATAGTGAACCTTCAGGAAGAACACATGTTAAAAAATGGCTAAAGAAATAGAAAAAAAAAAAAAGAAGAACAGATCACTAATCATGGCAGAAAGATATAACTGCCCTAGAACAATCTCTGAAAACATACCAGGCTCAGACAGATTTGCTAGCAAGTTCTATCAAATGCCAAAGAGCAGTTTAATCTCTTCAGCAATCTGAAGTCTTTAATAACAGAATATATGACAAAATACACATAACTCTTATAGAGCAACATTAAAATATTTGCTAATATAAACGTCACCTTTTGTTCAGAGGAGAAACCATATATGATACCTCATTTGATGCCAAACAAGAATTGGATAAACTGCAAATATTCATTCTTTAAAAAGAAAAAGCTTGGTAAATGAGAAAAGGAATGATACCTGCTTTTCTGAAAGCGACTAGAAGCAAGCTCACTAATTTTGAGAAAAGGAAGGAAGCTGCCAACTTTCATATTTATTATTAAAAATCATTCTGGAAGTTCTGGCTAGTGCAAGAGGAGAAAAAATACAGGTATGAATACTGGGAAGGAAAAGCAAGCATATAATTTATATATATATATGTATATATATATATTTATGTGAAAAACCAAGCATATTAACTGAACTCCTAGTACAAATAACTAGAATTAAATTTAATAATGGGGGAAATATTATCACAGTAATATTTACTTTGAAGAAAGCTCCATAAAAATACTGCTACTACTTCTTCTCCAGAAGTATCTTCAGAAGTGACAGGAATCAGAACTGAATTAGAGTCTTGGTTACCAGCAAAACTACACGGCCTTGGGGAATATTTAGCCTCTCTCGGCATACTTCTTCACGTATAAAACGGCATGATAACACTTGTTCTGTCTATACATAGACTATATTTAGAATAAATTCAATCATGAAAATACTTGGTTCTACCCCCAAATTCGCCGATCCTCTCTCTCCATCTTCATGTTTTATTTATATACTTTTTTAATAAATTAAATTATATTGGAAATTCACTACTAACTTGCTTCATGAATAAAATTCAATTTTAAAAAAGCACCAATGATAACCAATACTTTATTTTCAATTTCAATTTCTGTATACCGTAGTTCCAAGTGGGGCTCTTGTATGATAAGAAAAACCAGAATGATACCCTGTGGCCACAAGAGGGAGCTAAATATTTGGCTTCCTTAATTAAAGGCACCGTCATATTTCCTACCCTACAGAATAATTCACTTACTGTCTTCAATTGGGCTTTGATTTGTGGCATTATTTCTATCATCTTGACTTAGAAGTCCTGCATCACTCATGGCTAACATCTCTAGAAGCTATCTCAGATGAAACACACGATAATTATATTTACAATAAAAAGTTGAAGGCGGGAGGAGAAGGGGACAACAGAGGATGAGATGGTTGGATGGCATCACTAACTTGACGGACATGAGTTTGAGCAAGCTCTGGGAGTTGGTAATGGACAGGGAAGCCTGGCATGCTACAGTCCATGAGGTCGCAGAGAGTCGGACATGACTGAGCAACTGAACTGAACTGAACGATAAAAAGGTAGGGCTTTTATTTTCCTAACAGTTAAGCAAACATTCAGCATCAAAAGCATACTATATCATAACGGAGAGGGCTGATTGCAAAATCATCCAAAAACTTTTTTTCTTTATATAGTTCATGTCTTGGTTCTTCCAATAATATCTGCCTAGAATACTTTTGATACTGTTATTAAAAATAGGTATATATTTAATAATGAATAACTCTCCTTATAAAATTGTACAATAGTTTTATAGAATGCTACACTTAAAATATATGGAGATCATAGCAAAGTAACTGTAAGGGAATTTGTGATTTATGAAAATTATTTTTAAATATTAAATTTGATCTTACAAAAAGGTTAAATGCAGAATGTAAATTGCTACAGAAAATACTTAGGTTAAAAGCTAAAGAAATAAATTTTACAATATTCTGACACCACATTAACTAATTATTTTTTTAAATATTTAAAATACATATAATCAAAATTATAGCGATCTAATTTTATACAGAAATTATGATCTCAATATACATAGTAAATGAACAAAATAGTTAGATTAAAATAGGAATTAGAATTATGGCTTTAACTTATAACACACATAGGTCAGTTTGGTAATCATCAGATTTTATTAGGAATGAACACTGGAGTAAAAAGTATATATATGAAATCTAAGCAGATAAAATGTGCTAATCTTTTCTACAGTGTATGATAAACAATAGATTCCTGCATTACACTTTTTGGGGTAAACTGTGTGCTTAGTTGTTTCTGATTCTTTGTGACCCCATGGACTGTGGTCTGCCAGGCTCCTCTGTCCACGGGGATTCTCCAGGCAAGAATACTGGAGTGGGTTGCCATGCCCCCCTCCAGGAGACATTCCCAGCCCAGGAACCGAACCCATGTTTTCCGCATTGAAGAAGGATTCTTTACCATCTGAGCCACCAAGGAAGCCCTGGAATACAGGAGTGGGTAGCCTATCCCTTCTTCAGGGGATCTTCCTGACCCAGGAATCAAACCAGGGTCTCCTGCATTGCAGGAGGAGTTTCTACTAGCCGAGCTACCCGGGAAGCCCTAATCAAGACAGTTTCAATCTTCACTAAGTCTACAGTGCTCATGCTCTTACTCAAGATAAAATTATACATATCATTTGTGAGAAAAGAACTAAAGATAAACAAATTTTGTTCATATCTTCAAATTATTATGACACATGTTGGCAAACACACCCTGGGCTCTGGTGAGATTACAGTGAGTCCAGAAAGTAAGACTGAACATGGCCTTGAAGAAAGACACTGGTTTGATGCATAAAAAAATGAATCTATAGTGATCTTACATTCTGCTTTTTATGCACAAGTGTTTGTGGACCTAGTAATTGATTTCAGGACACACAGGGAGGACAGCTGTGCATATGTAACAAGCCTAGTGCAGTCTAGCGGGACGGTCCACGGGCTCTGGACTACTGGGTTCAAATTACAGCTCTTCCCCTTAATAGCACTGTTATCATTCATCTGTAAAATGGGGATATTATGGTAACAATCTCATAGGGTGGTTGTAAGCATTGTTTAATTATATATACACTTAGAGAAGCCTTCCCTGGTGGCTCAGATAGTAAAGACTCTGCCTGCAATGTGGGAGACCCAGAATTGATCCCTGGGTCAGGAAGATCACCTAGAAAAGGGAATGACTATCCACTCCAGTATTCCCGCCTGCAGAATTTCACGGACGGAGGAGCCTGGAGGGCCACAGTCTGTGGGGTTGCAAAGACTAGGACACAACTGAGCGTGTTATCACATACACATAGACTTAGAGAAATTGAGAACGGCCTGTTATTTTCAACTATTACTATTACTTTTAGCTGTTATTTTAGCTGTTGCTCCTGCCTATTATTTTTAGGTTATGAGAAACCAAATGATTTCCCCAAACCAACAACTAAACCAGTTTAGAGAACATTTATTTCAACTATAATGAAGTAAGTACATAGGCTGGCACTATCATATGGGCTTAAAAAAGAAAGAATAGTTTTCACAGGGAAACTGTTTTGATTCTGGATTGCATCTCAAGTAAGACATGTACCTAGCAGGCAATCAATAGAATTATATCTTTAAGTCTTCCCCTGCCAGTGATTCACCCCTGGATATATTTAAATACATTTCACATCTCCAGAAGTAAAAATATGCAAAGGAATCATGGCATAAATATTTGTAATAAAAAGAAAAAAAAACATACCTGGGTAATCTTCAGATACATGTACTGAATAGGATACACTGTTAAAACAAGGGGCGGGGGGGAGAGAAAAGACAGGCTCAAGTTACTACTAAGGTAGACATGCTTTTACACAGTAAAAAAACAACCTCAGGTTACTCATTAATTTATACAGACACAAGTATAAACAGAAATCAAGATGGATTAGAAAACATCTTTGATATTTGACATAGGAATCTTACAGATTTTTTTAAATACATGACATAGTAATATAAATCTTTTGTGATACTTTTTTTAGTATAGCTAGGTCTTTTTATCTCAGCAGTGTCTAACATTCAGTTCTTTATAACCATGTGCATTGTTTGTGTAGGTTTTATCAAATCATCTTTTCTTACCAAAAATGAAGTATTCTCCCATGTAGTATGGCACTTAAGGATCTAAACATATATAAATTTAAACATTTATTTTTAATATTGCCTTTTCATAATATGTTGTTCTTTTTGAAACAGGTCCTTTACTTTAAAGAATTAACAAAATGGTGACAGTGTAACTAATAGGTATTCATAAACCTATCTCTCATCATCACCATATATAGTAAATAAACTACGTCCTGTACTCAGAAGGATTGGGTTGTTTTTAAAATCACTTTTAACAACTCCATTCTCGGTAACCTCACTGTTTCATTGTACTTATCTCATGACACATGGGGATTTGTCATACTTCGTTTATTCTCCTTTATCAACTAGATTGCAAGTCACTTGAAATTAAGGTCCATCGATATTTGTATTTTCAGCACAGTTACCTATGCTAGACACATATGCATGATATTCAGCACGTATTCAGTATTAGCTTTTTGGATGGATCAGTACGGCTGCCACTTGTCACAGAAAAGTCAAAACTGAGCCAAAATAACTACCTGTTCAGACCAAAAATGATCAATTGTCTTTGAAGAAACTTACAGAATACAGACCCTATATAAAGTATCATTCACAAAGTCAATACAGCCAAATTACTTGACATATTAACAGATAAAAAAAAAACTTGAACCTACTTCAAGAAAAAATTTGACTCGTGTATGAGATTGCTCTCAATAATGTTAAAACAGTAAATAAGTATGGTTCAGGATGTGAAGGAAAATCTAATCTCAAGAAGAAACAAATACAAAGAGACAATCAGGGTCTTGTGGGACACTAACAACACAGCAAATCAGAGCTTTATATAATCGGAGCTTTAGAAGATGAAAAGAGAGAATAATGCAGAAAAATAAAGCTGAAAATCTCCAAATCTGGGTGAAAGACATAGACATGTAAACTGAAGAAGCTCAGAAAACTCCGAACAGGATAAGGGCAAAGACATCCACTTCCAGGCACACATAATCAAACTGCTGAGAAACGAATACAAAGAGAAAAATTTCACAGAAGAGAGACAAAAGGCACATGACAGACAGGGAAATAAGAATCAATGTTAAGTTTTTGTAAGAAACTACAGAGGGGCTTCCCTAGTGGCTCAGAGGTTAAAGCTTCTGCCTGCAATGCGGGAGACCTGCGTTCGATCCCTGGGTCTGGAAGATCCCCTGGAGAAGGAAATGGCAACCCACTCCAGTATTCTTGCCTGGAGAATCCCAGGGACAGAGGAGCCTGGTGGGCTATACAGTCCAAGGGGTCGCAAAGAGTCCAAGGGGTCGCAAAGAGTCGGACATGACTGAGCGACTTCACTTCACTTCACAGAGGACACAGGACAGGAGAAACGTAGAGCAGGGGCGGCGGCGGGAGGAGGGGACGGGAAGCAACAGCTGTGAACCAAGAATTCTTTATCCAGGCCATAAATCTGTCCAAAGTGAAGACCAATAAAGAATTTTTCAGATAAAGGAAAATTGTGGAAATATGGCTCAGCAGACTTAAAGTATAAGAAATCCCAACCAAATTTCTCCAGGCTAACTGAGAATTAGAATTTCAAATACCCAGAAGGAATGAAGAGCACCAGAAACTGTCATGCTTTGTTTGACAAAATATAAAAGACTGTATTTCTCATAATGTTTTAAAAATACACATGGGTGTTTAAAGTAAAAATTCTGCACTGTGTGATTTATAACATGTAAATGTAGTACCCATGGCAGTCACCGAATAATATGCGGGAAGGGTTACACGGTCATATATAGCTTCAAGGTCCTTACTCTTACGGGAAATGGTATAATATTAACCCTAAATAATACCTCTAAGAAATTGTAAGAATATACATTGTAATTCCTAGAGCAAGCCTAAAACAAGATTAAAGACAATAATAAATTACATGGAGTTCTAAAATCATCCTGGAATCTTTAATCCCAAAGAAAGCAGGAACAGAAGAACAAAACACAAGGAACAAATAGAAAACAAATACTAAATGGTATGAATCCTACCATAGCAAGAATTGCCTTAAATGCCGATGGACTAAACACACTGAATAAAGGGCAAAGATGGATAGATAGATTTTAAAAAGCCAGATCCAATTCCACGCTGTCTTTAAGAGATCCACATTAAATAAAGACACAGGTAGATTGAAAAATTTTTAATGGAAAAGATATACCATGCAAACGGTAAGCATAAGAAGACTGAAGTGTTTAATAACAAAGACATCAAGACAGACATGAAGATATCATTCATAATGCTATCATTCATTAATCCAAAAGGATTAATGAATTAATCCAAAGGATTAATCCATCAGGATGAAGGCACAATAATCACAAATGTGTATATACCTAATAACAGAGCTTCAAAACACGTGAGACAAAACCTGACAGTATTAAAAGGAAAAACAGACAATTCAACATAGTATGAGACATTGACAGAACCACTCCCCTCCAAAAAAGATCATTAAAGACACAGACGATTTGAAATACATTTTCATAGAAAATTACAACCACAAAAGATATTCAAAAGACTATCTTTTTCTCTTTAGATACACATGGGTAAAACATCCACCAAGGTAAGTCACATACTGGGCTATAAAACTAGTCCTAATAAATGTGAATGCATAGATGTTCAGGGTTCACTAGTTTATATCCTGGTCTTCCTGGCTCATCTTGTCCTTAAAACACTAAATCTTAAGTCCTCAAAAAAGCCACTGCCTTTTAGAATTTGTGACTGGACTCTGTTACCTTCGCCACAGGCAATGCAACTCTGCCAGTCAAGCCCAAGTCTCCAGGACTCCACCAGTCAAATCCCTGGCATGTTTTTCTAGTCCTTAGAAAGTAATTAGTCAGGGACAAGAAAGACTAAATAAAGAGGACAGTAGGAAAGAAAGATGGTTAATACGAGACCAAGCACTGATATGCCGGTTCTTTCATAAAGCATATTTAATTGTTCAATTAATTCAAGAAGCATTTCTTGGTAACTGCTAAAAGTCAAACACTGTGTTAATCCCAAATAAGATTCGGGTAGAAAAAAAGTGACTAAATAATTAATTCAGAGGGAAACAAAGAATATGAAATATAATGACTATGACAGAACAAGAAATCTGCACATTTTAAAGCACATCAGACTTTTTTTTTTGCTTTTTATTTTTAAATAATTATAGAGTCACATGAAGTTACACAGATAGTGCAGAGAAGCCTCATGTTTCCCCACTGATTACATCTTATGTGCCGATAATACAACATCAAAAGGAGGAAATCGACACTAGTGTTATGTCATTTGTTCACATTTGCATCATGTACCCACTATCGCAAATCAAGACAGAACGATTTGATCACTCACCATCTCCCTCTTTAGAGGCATACTTATTTGCCTTTATACCTACATCCCTAAACCCAGGCAGCCACTAATCAGTTCTCCATCTCTGTAATTTTGTCAGTTCAAGATTATTATTATGTAAGTGCAATCAGCGTATGAAGCGTAGCAGTATTTTAGGTAAAATTAGTATTTCGAAAAGATTACTATGATTGGAAACATTTAGGATAGACTGAAGAGGAGAGGGATCGAATTAAGTAATAAAATATGAGCAAACATCAGTGGGGAGGTATGTAATGGGAAGGAGAAGCAGGAACAAATGGCAGATGCTGGACCCCAGCCAAGAGCCCAGCTTTGGGCCCTGAATCAAATGCCAAAAATTAGAAGATAAAATAACCATGCCTCAGACAAGATGGAGGAAATATATACTATGACCCCATGTGAATTCATCTTCCCACAATTCATTTCCTTACCATGGAACGATACTATGTGGAAAGGAAATTATGGATGACCAGGGCAAACCTTTATCTGGCAGTACTATGTGACAGAAGCCTGGGAATTCGCCAAAGATTATGCTCAGCACTGAGCTGAATTGACTCCCAACAGCTTACCATCTCAACCTACGGCACTTGGATTCATTTTTCATCCGAATCAATGTTTAGAACCAAAAGGAAGTCTTAGTACAGTCCCATGCCTATCTTCAATTAGGGAGACTGCTGTGGTTAGGCCAAGCAAACTGGATCAAATTCCAACTTTGAGCTGGGTGGCATAAGAAAAGTAATTTCTATACACTCAGCTCCCATCTCTTTTCAGTAAAATGGGGGAATCCAGATCTACCTTACCAGCCTGCTGTGATGATTTAATGGCTTAACAGGTGTAAAGCCCCCAGGACAATGCCAGACACTAGCAGCAGGTGCAGAGTAATTTTAGCTTCCAGTACAAGCAGTGAAAATTTACA
The DNA here is from genome assembly GCF_042477335.2 of Ovis canadensis. NCBI lineage: Eukaryota > Metazoa > Chordata > Mammalia > Artiodactyla > Bovidae > Ovis > Ovis canadensis. The sequence continues at coordinate 41,412,606 of NC_091260.1, forward strand.
GAAGTGAAATTTTACATGAATGAATGTTCTCTGGGGAATTCAATTTGTTCAAAATCAGAATATAATGCATTATTTTTTCAGAGACCAAAGCTAACATGGGTGATTTTATTTTATGGTTGTATTATCCTCATGATATTAGAAGACATTCCCATGTTCATGATCATGCCTAATTTTTCAAATACAAAATAGAGAACAAAAGCCCTACAAAATGATTCATCAGCTCCTGTGATGTATAGCATCTTCAGGGTTGTACACCAGAAGGAAAATCACTAGGGCTGTAAAATCTGGATCAGTTTCACTTACAGAGTCCTTAGGGAAACAATCTAATAGAAACAGACATGGATGATTAAAGCTAAAGGACGTAATAGGTAGGGCTAAAAAAAGAACAAAGAACCAAGCTTAAATAGATATGAGAGTAAGTGTAGCAACATGCAGTTCATAATAAATGTTAAAGCATGCCAAAAAAAAAAAAAAGAGAGAGAAGTGAAAGTGAAAGACGGTGAGCATGAGAAGGAAGAAAAACTTGGAGCAAGCTCTGAAATCTTATTTTTAAAAATGCCTTCAGATATTTGGAATTTGCTCAATTACAAATATACTGAGGTGCTTTGACAGAGAAGTTCAAGTCCATCGATAAGTATTTGGCATATACTGAATGCACCATACTAGGTTCTTAATATCACAAGTTTAAAACTACAATCTATAAGTTATTTGTATTATCTCAATAATTTTTTAATAAAATGGTTGCTTCTGCCTCTTATTGCTCTGACAGCATCTATCCTAAAGATACCTTCAAATAGTCAAGAGCCTCTGGAGCAGTTCCTGGAAGAGCCCTCTTAGATGTTAAGTATCTACCTAATCTTGTACTTTGTTTACATATTTGTTTACTCCTATAATTAAATTGTCAACATCCGCTGGATCATCGAAGAAGCAAGAGAGTTCCAGAAAAACATCTATTTCTGTTTTATTGACTATGCCAAAGCCTTTGACTGTGTGGATCACAATAAACTGTGGAAAATCTGAGAGAGATGGGAACACCAGACCACCTGACCTGCCTCTTGAGAAACCTGTACGCAGGTCAGGAAGCAACAGTTAGAACTGGACATGGAACAACAGACTGGTTCCAAATAGGAAAAGGAGTACATCAAGGCTGTATATTGTCACCCTGCTTATTTAACTTACATGCAGAGTACATCATGAGAAATGCTGGGCTGGAGGAAGCACATGCTGGAATCAAGATTGCCGGGAGAAATGTCAGTAACCTCAGATATGCAGATGACACCATGCTTATGGCAGAAAGTGAAGAAGAACTAAAGGGCCTCTTGATGAAAGTGAAAGAGGAGAGTGAAAAAGTTGGCTTAAAGCTCAACGTTCAGAAAACGAAGATCATGGCATCTGGTCCCATCACTTCATGGCAAATAGATGGGGAAACAATGGAAACAGTGGGTGACATTATTTTTCTGGGCTCCAAAAATCAATGCAGATGGTGATTGCAGCCATGAAATTAAAGGATGCTTACTCCTTGGAAGGAAAGTTATGACCAACCTAGACAGTATATTAAAAATCAAAGGCATCATTTTGTCAACATAGGTCCGTCTAGTCAAGGCTACGGTTTTTCCAGTGGTCATGTATGGATGTGAGAGTTGGACCGTAAAGAAAGCTGAGCACTGAAGAATTGATGCTTTTGAACTGTGGTGTTGGAGAAGACTCTTGAGAATCCCTTGGACTGCAAGGAGATCCAACCAGTCCATCCTAAAGGAGATCAGTCCTGGGTGTTCATTGGAAGGAATGATGCTGAAGCTGAAACTCCAATACTTTGGCCACCTGATGCGAAGAGATGAGTCACTGGAAAAGACCCTGCTGCTGGGAAAGATTGAAGGTGGGAGGAGAAGGGGATGACAGAGGATGAGATGGTTGGATGGCATCACTGACTCGATGGACGTAAGTTTGGGTAAATTCCAGGATTTGGTGATGGATAGGGAGGCCTGGCATGCTGCAGTCCATGGGGTCGCAGAGTCAGACACGACTGAGCGACTGGACTGAACTGCTCTCTAACACCACCTTTCCCTCCTCTGCCGTGTGCTTCCAGCTCTCCCATGCAGGTCACCTGCCTGCCTCCCTCCACCAGGTTAACTCATGCCGGCCATTCTCTACTCCCAGCCCTGGGCTCTGAGTGCTGCTGAAAGGACAGAGGAACTAAATCCAGCGGCACACCACGTGGAATATGACGCCAGCTACGCACAACTGGCTCAGTGGCCCCCAGAGCCCACCGCTCACACACTCCTTTGCTGCTTCTTCTCTGTAGTCTTTTCAACCCCCCACATCTTTCCAACACCTTCTAACTATCAATACTTGCCCTTTCACAATGCACATTAAGATACAACAGACGATCATACGGTTACTCCCTCAAGGCATTCTCTTGACTGTTTCTCCACCAACCACCTACAGGCTCATACTTCTCTTCTGGCATCCAGAAAGAAGGAAATCTCCTTCCTTTTATCTAAGGCTAACACATCTACATGATTTATAGATCCCATAAGCTCACAGTCCATTTGGTACCTTTCTTGATTAATTTAGTCTAACAATGACATCATTTCAAATTAATCAAAATTTGTAATTATGCAACTGAGAAGAGATCTGCCCACAAAGATATTAACGGTAGTACCATTTAAAAAGAAAAAGTGCCCTCCAAACCATAAGTGCCAATAATAGGATTTTACCAACTATTACATACACACAATGTGATGCCTGGCAACTATGAAAAAATAATGGTGTAAAATAATATGTAATGAATGAGATAAGTGTTTCTGATACATTAAGGTACATACAAAAAAATCAGACTGCTGTAAACATATTTTCGTTAAAAATGTATAAATGCATGTCTACACAGATAGAAACATGGCTTGAAAAATAATGACAAACTTGAATAGTTGTTATCTCTTGGTAATTGGATGAAAGGAAACTCTACCGTTTATACTGTTCTGATCCTTACAATAAATGTATACTGTGTAAAAAGGAAAAACCTAGTAATGTTTAAGCTCTCCTTTTACCTCATAGCCTTTTTTCATCACTCTACTTTTCTTCTTAAACTTAAGTTTTTATAAAGAATAATCTAACCAGTCTTCACTAGCTATCAACTTTACAGGCACCTTAAAATCTGGCTTCCACTCTTACTGCTCCACCAAAATTCTATTTCTCCAGGTCACCGTCACCCTTTTTTATTTCTAGTTATTTTCTTACATGAATTCTCAGATGCAGTTACTAAAAACAAAGATATCATGAAACCCTCCTTCCTTGGGTTTTGAACTCCACTTCTCCCTGGGTCCCTGCTTGCTTTTGATGTCTCCTTAATCTCTTTCGATATTTCACATTTCATGTTGTTTTTGTACTTCAGTGCTTTCTGCTCTATTTTTTCAAATGAGTAATCTCAACTACATCCATGAGAGTCTCCCACCAGCCAGAAGCAGAAGACTCCAATATTCCCACTCTCTAAATCAAGCAGGCAGCTTCTTTTTTTTTTTCTTCACATTTTCAATAGGATATTCTGCTAGCAAATTAAACCCAACACATACAAAATAGAACTCATAGGCTTCTTCACATGAATTTTCAACTCAGCAGATTAAATAGCAAGAAATTCAGCGCAAACAGGAGCAGCAGCTGCTGTTAGGGAACTAGGGACCAATTTACCACTTGACCGTATTAGGGCATGAGCCCCTTGGCCACCTTCTGGAGCAGGAAAATTCTGATTCAGTAGATCTGAAGCGGAACCTGGGAGTGTGTATCTATACAAAGCACCCAGAGTGATTCCGATGAAGGTAAGCTCTGGATCTTGTTTTCAAAAACATACAAATACAGGTCCTATAGAATAAAATTCTAACTCCTTAGCATGTCTTCCGAGGCTCATCATGATCTGACCCATAAGTTCCTAACTAGCCAAAACCCTCACAAATACTCACAGACCTTAACATCCAACCACATCACGTTCTACCATTCCCCAGACAGGTCATCTTTTTCACACAAATGAAACTGGTTCCAGACTGCTGGGCTCTACCATTACTAACTGTGTGACAGACAGCTAGGTAACTAACCCTTCTCTGCCTCGGTTACCTGGTCTGTAATACCCATCTCTTAGGGCTGTTGCAAGGAGTAAACAAGTTAACACATGTAAAGCACTGAGGAAAAAAAAAAAAGACACCGAAGTCTTCTATAAACATTGGTTGCTTCATTAATAATATTATTTCAATGATTATTACTTCTATACATAGACTTATTTTCTGAGAACACACCCCCTCTCCCCTCAATATTCAATCTCAAAAGCAACTTCCTATGAAACTTCAAAAACTCGGGCAGACTTGGGTGTTTTTTCCCCATGTCCCACTTCACCTTGACCTTAACTGTCCTTAGAGTAAAGGTACAGACCAAACATTGTCATCTCCAAACCCCCACAGCTCTGCCACAGTAAATCCACAATTAAATAAATTCTGAATAAATGAACAGATCACATCTTTTTCCAAAATTACTTGAAAATAGACCATGCCATTCCTAGACAGAATACCTACCATGTAGTAGGCAGTACTCAAATGTTCGATAAAAAATCAGATCAGCAAATGCAGTAACCAGCGGTTCTCCCTGTGGGTACACACCACTGTACATGTGCCAGTCCCTTTCATCACATTCTTTTTACAGGCTTTTCGTGATGCAGGTTCTGAACACCCAAGTCATGGGTATTCTCTTTTCATTTTCGAATCTATACAATGAGGGTTTGATACTTAAAATTATTACCAGACCTGACAGCATGAGCTGAAATTCAGTGACACAGTATAGGAGAAGATCTCTGAGATGCTCTGAGAGATGGAAGCAACAGTTATGTTCATAAAAGAGTAGACATGTTAGATTTTCAAACTGATCAGTAGTTAAACTATTCTACTTGCCATGAGAAGGCTACACATGAAAAGTCTTTATTTAACTTACTCCTACCTTGAAAGTATGGAAGAAGGAATGTCAGTTCGCCTAGAAAAAAGAGGCAGGGGTATAGAAAATGTTCCAGGAAAGGAATAAGCATGCTTTATCCAAGGCCTTCAGTGAAAACCCTGTGAGTGTATATGCCCTCCCTTCTTCCATTCCACTCAACATGAAGACACAAACAGGTTGCTCTCACTCCAGAACAGAAGGCTCATCTTTCCCACCAAGGAAATACATTGTTGATACAAGGCAATTTATACCACACTTTGTTTGTGTGTGTTTGTGCGAAGTCAATTCAGTAATGTCTGACTCTTTACGACGCTATATACTGTAGCCCACCAGGCTCCTCTGTCCATGGGATTCTCCAGAATACTGGAGTGGGTTGCCATTTTCTTCTCCAGAGGATCTTCTCGACCCAGGGATGGAACCCGATCTCTTAAGTCTCCTGCATTGGCAGGTGGGTTCTTCACCACCAGTGCCACTAGGGAAGCCCCCTTTACAAAGGTTAAAGGGTGAAGATGCTTGCCCAATAAACACTGAGTTTCTCAATAATAGGGCTTCCCTGGTGGCTCAGAGGTTAAAGCGTCTGCCTGGAATGCGGGAGACCCGGGCTCAATCCCTGAGTAGGGAAGGTCCCCTGGAGAAGGAAATGGCAACCCACTCCAGTGCTCTTGCCTGGAGAATCCCATGGAGGAAGGAGCCTGGTAGGCTGCAGTCCATGGTGTCGCAAAGAGTCGGACACGACTGAGCGATTCACTTTCACTTTTCTCAATAATATGCATGTTCCTTTTCAAAGCTTATTTTGATAATCTTTAAAGTTATACTTTTAGCAAGATCAAAAGTGATGATGCTTTTTGCTTGACTTTAAGGAAATGGCTGAGTCAGCAATTTTCTATGCTTAAATATTACACTATCAGTTGAAGGCAGGAGGAGAAGGGGACAAAAGAGGATGAGATGGTTGGAAGGCATCACCGACTCAAGAAGCATGAGTTTGAGCAAGCTCCAGGAGTTGGTGATGGACAGGGAACCTGTTTGCTCCATAGGTCGCAAAGAGTCAGACACAACTGAGAGACTGAACTGAACTGATGGGCTGAATGTTTAGACTTGTAAATAAACCATCTTTTCAACAAGGATGAACTTGAAAGACTTAAATCCAATTTTGATTAGTAACCTAGATGCATCCTTTATTTATAGTATTAATAAATTATACAGTAAGAGCAAAATCATTTTTTATACTGCCTTAGCTTAAAAAAAAGCCAATAGCTTATTTAAATAAAGTTCTACTTCTCTCTTTAATCATAACCAAAAATAAGAGGCGATTACAATTCCAATAAGACATGAATATTAGACAGAGAACGCCAGGTCATCACCATTAAGTTTTTGTTGTTCAGTCTCTATAGTCATGTTCGACTCTGCAGCTCCATGGAATGCAGCCAGGCTCCTCTTTCCTCCACTGTCTCCCAAAGTGCCCTCAGATTCACGTCCATTGAGTCAGTGATGCTACCTAATGATCTCATCCTCTGCCACTCCCTTCTCCTTTTGCCGTCAATCTTTTCCAGGATCAGGATCTTCTCCAAATGAGTTGGCTCTTCGCATCAGGTTAAGTTAATTATATATAACTACTACCTGACACTTTCACTAGATTATATATATAATTTCCATATTTCTTCCCTCGAAGTCTAATGTTTAAAGTTTTCTCTGCTGCAAAGTTTCCAACTATAACTAATTCAATACTGTTTTGACAAATATTCACTAAAAAGGAGATGGGCTTCCAAGGTAGCACCAGTGGTAAAGAATCCACCTGCCAATGCAGGAGACACAAGACACAGGGATTCAATCTTTGGGTCAGGAAGATGCCCTGGAGTCGAAAATGACAACCCACTCCAGTGTTCTTGCCTGGGAAATCTCATGGACAGAGGAGCCTGGTGGGCTACAGCCCATGAGGTCGCAGAGTCAGACACGACCAAGGACACATATAAAAACCTTTATCGTCACCATTTTAGATACAAGCTCAAGTTATAAATGGTTTTGAAGTTTAAAGGTGCTACAAATTATTTGCATAGCATGACAAGGCTGAAAAGTTGAGCATGATGAAATAATTCTGTAACTGAAGCAAGGCTTTGGAGAGATAGGAAAACATGTTTTAAGAAAACATTATGAATACTTGGAAAAATACCTGTAATAAATATTAAGATATTGCCTCACCAACTTTCTCCAATAGTTAAGGTACACAAAATCAGTTCTCTCCAAGATACCTGCTTGTGGAACATCAAGTATAATTCTTAATACCATCTGAAGATCCTTCAGGATCCAGCCTATCTCCTCCTCTCATCCTTTTGCTTCTTCACTCTCTCTCTCTGTGCTGACAAAAACAGGAAAAAAAAAACCCCAAAACCCTCTCTCAGTTCTTCCCCATGCCTTGTTCCCTCTGTCTGGAATTGTCTTCCTCCTCCTGTTCCTTTTTGCCCAACTCATCCTCACCCTTTAGATCTTAACTCAAATGTCACCTCCTAGGAATAAGCTTTCTGATCAACCTTTCCAGACCTGGACAGATCATTCAGAACAGAGCAGTTGCCCAGTTTGTAATTATGCCCTTATTTACGTGATGTGAACATTTGCTTCCCCCATTAAATCTGTGAGATTAGAAGGCATCTGCCTTCCTCATCATAATTTCTCAGCACCTACCATACACCTAGCACCTAGTAGGAACACTGTCATTATCTGTGGAATGAATGTTTACTTCAAATGAATACATCTTTTTATCTTCCAACTCAGAATAAACTTCCTCACAACATTACTTAGCAAACATGACTCGGTTTACAACCTGAAGAGCGCAGGAGAAAGAGCATGGACTTTAGAATATGCCTTTACCAAGCCACATGAACCTGAGAAAATTTAATTGTCTAACTTTCTCCTGCTTCTCTGTCAGGCAAGGTAATATCTATTTTCTAGTCAGTCTTGTCAATGACAGTTACATGGAAGATGTGATGTGGAAAAAAAGAAGCTTGTGGCATGGGAGGAGATGATCAAAGAAAATGATTTTTCAACTTCCTCCCCTCTCCCAAAATTCAAGCATGAGAAAATGTTTAGTAAGTCTGTAATGGACATCCACAAGGCCTCCTAGCTCATTGCAAGAAGTCCTTGAACTTGTAGAAGGAGAATCCCTTCTCTCAGGCTGATCAGAATTGCCGATCCCTCTTTCAAAGTAGAAAAGAGAAGTCACTAGCCTATACCTTGGCATCAGTGGTTGGTTCAGAGTGATTCGTTCAGAGTAAAGCCTGAAACTTTTATTTAATGGTTTGGGAAGTGACACTTGCTCCTCCTATTTGTGGATAAGGAAGCATATAGCCATAGTTTCTTTTGGTAGACTCCTAAAACCCACGGTGAACAGAGAAAGGCAGAGCTTAGGAAATTTCAGAGACAGAGACAGAGGCAGGACTCTGATCAAAACAATCTTAAATCTCATCATCAATAAACTTCATGGCAGGAACAAACTTTTACAGTTAAAGTTAACATAAAATAGTTTTGTTTCTTTTGACCAAAATCATCTTAATTTGAACATGGATCTATTAAACTGCTTGAGTTATTTTAATGTAAACATGTACAAGCTATTTAAATTAAAAACTAACAGACATTTGGGTTTTTCCAGGTAGCACAAACGGTAAAGAATTTGCCTGCAATGCAGGAGACCTAGGCTCAATCCATGGGTAGGGAAGATCCCCTGGAGAAGGACAGGGCAATCTACTCCAGTATTCTTGCCTGGAGAATTCCATGGACAGAGGGGCCTGGTGGGCTACAGTCCATGGAGTCATAAAGAGTCAGACACGACTGAGTGACTAACACACACACACAGTGAATATACAAGTGATTTATTTAGGGTTTTAAGTTATATTTATAATTTTAATAGAACATATGACCTGAAAGCAACTGTAATACATTAGATATTGTACACTGAAAGCTGCAAGCAATTTATTTTTTTCTGTTTGTCAAAGATTTCTTTCAAGTATAACATTTTTTCCTTTGTGGTAAAATGATTTTTTTTTTAGTCTTTCATGGACATTTATTATTCGAATACTACATGTACGTAAAATTGGATTTGGAAAGCTGTAGTCCTATCCATTGCTTTTCTCATTTCTTTCCAGACTACAGCCTTTGGGAAGTCAGCAATGAAACAGGAGACTTTCAGACTGTAGAACAGTATTTCCTAATACTTGCTAAAATCAATTAGCCTTTCACTCTTCATTAAGCTTTTGAAAAATGATTTGTTCTCACAAGATTAATGTGGAAAGTATAATTATTTGAAAACAAGGGTAATGTACTTAAATCTGACATATTTTGACCACAAAGTTAATTGATTACTAGATATTCAATTAGCAAATGCAATTCATTCTGAAGCCAGTGAATATGTAACTAAAAGACAGCCTCAAAGTAACAAATATTTAACACAAGGAGCACCATGTGGATGGTTTAACCAAGGAAAAGTGGCGAGTTTAACAAACCAGTTGCAATCAGAATACCTGTTTTGAATATATGTCTAAACACAACATGTGGATTTTTCTTGTAAGCAGAAGGCCAAGGCAGACTCTACTGACCACAGATCCAGTGAAACAAGAATGCCATGCCATCGAGTCAACTGATGAGGAATCTTTAATCATAGCTATCTGTTGAGATACTGTTGTTCCTGTTTTAAATTTCTATTTTCTATCAAATAGATAAGGAAGAGTTTCATCTTTCTTCTTTCTTTTTGAGCGGTCTCTAACTTTCAGGTTTGTAGACACTGTTTTTAGAAACTAAAACGAAACATTTAGAAAAAGCATCTAGCTCTCACTGATCCTTCCAGAATTCAGAAACTCCTAATGAGTCCCCTTATGTTTCATGACCGTAGTTATTTTCACAGCTTCAATAAGAATCTGCCTCTCTTTTTTACCAGGATATTACTGGACAAAGCCATTGTGTAACCAAAGCTATCCTGAGAATATCGTATTTCAAAATGATTTTCATTTAATCAGAAATGACAAGCAACTACTGAGGGACAAGAATTGACTTTTATACGGAACTAATGCTTACAAATTTCTGCCAGGAAAACTGCTCAGCTGGTAGATTCCCAGAGTTACAGCAGGTGAGAAAGGTCATTTTCTGGCAGGACCCAACTAAACAGCTATTCATCCAATTACATAGGTACTGAAAATGAAATCTGTTGTAACGTGTGTCTTGGTTTTGTTTTTCCAGCCTCAGAGAAGCAAATAATAGAGGCTTTACAACTCCAATCTAAGATTTCTTATGAAAAATTTTGGAAGGAAGTTAAATTCTATCATCTTAATAAAACATGATTCTAGATCTACACACTCAAGGAGGCCTCTGTGGTCAATTAATGCTCTTGATGTTTTTTGTGATGAAGAATTACCTTTGGAAATTACGATCAGAGGAGGAATACTATAGGAAAAGGTGTCCAAAACATGAAAATGGGCCAAAAGAATTCTGAGAGTTTTCCACTGGAATGATGGGCATTGTTCAGTGGGCCCTGCAAATGAGTATCTGATTCCCAAGGGATTTCTGATCACCTCAGCTATTTTTCTACTCTACAGGGATAAAAGTTAAGCTGTTAAAAAAGAAAAAACTGATCATAATGCAAATAATTTGTTTGTGGCATTACAAATGAGTTTTTTTCTGATAAAGAACATGTATATCAGCAAATCAAACATCTGTACCTCCAATTCTCATTTGAATCATGTGAACATAAAGAAGCTTCGGCATTTATAAATGAAGGTCTCTTTATTTCATATTTAGGTGTTAAAATAATAAAGTCAACTTCATAAATACTGTACACTTTATCTAAAGTACTTTTGGGTCATTGAAAAGTTAGAAGGAACCAAAAAGTTCACGAACAGGGAATGGTTAAATAAATAACAGTGTATCTCACTCACTGTTGCGTCCCATGTATGCAAGTTAAGTTGCTTCAGTCATGTCTGACTCTTTATGACCCCAAGGACTATAGCCCCCCAGGCTTCTCTGTCCCTGGACTTTTCCAGGCAAGAATACTGGAGTGGGTTGCCATTTTCTCCTCCAGGGGATCTTCCTGGCCCAGGGATAAAACCACTGTAGCCACCTGGGAAGCCAGGGTCCCAGTTCAGATTATGCATATTGTATCTTAAGATGTGGGCTTCCCACATGGCTCTAGTGGTGAAGAACCCACCCGCCAATGCAGGAGACATAAGAGATGCAGGTTCAAGCCCTGGGTCAGGAAGATGCCCTGGAGAAGGCCACGGCAATCCACTCCAATATTCTTGCCTGATGAATCCCATGGACAGAGAAGCCTGGCAGGGTGTGGTCCACAGGGTCGCAAAGAGTCAGACACGACTGAAGCAACATAGAACACACGCATGCATCCTAAGATATGCTCAAAATATATGTATAGCTTCCCTGCCATGGATACATACTGAATCACTCTTAAAATGACAGAATAAGTATTTTATGTCTTATCAAAGATAAACCATCTAAATCCAATTAACTTAAGTCTGTTTATAAGTCTGATTTTAGGTGACATGAATAACAGTGTCTTTCTCTCATGGAACAGACTTTTTTAAAAAACATATGAAATAGATTAAGAGAAATAACTTGGCCTATAATGTGTCTACATGAAACTAATCATTGTTGTAGAATTTTATTGTACTATATAATGTCCTAAATGAGAGAACATAGGAGTCATATTGCCTGTGTTTATTATATATACATGCAAAGGGGTCAAGTACCTTCATCTATAATTCAACATGCTCAAAATCATGAAATTACACTTGATATTTGCAATGTTGATTATAATATCTGAACAAACAACAAAAGGCACTTGAAGATCTTGAAATTTCAATATTTTCAAGCCATGCAAATATGTTTAAATAAATTACAGAAACTATTCTGTTTAGCTAGCTCCCCATGAGCCACACAAATGTACACTGGAATCCTATTATAGCACTAGCAAGCCAGAGGAGCGACCATCAATCTGACTTACAAAAATATTCTTCCAATCATTACAAACCCTTCATGATGAATTTCCACTGTAGTAATACATTACAGTGATACTAATGATATTGAGACTCCAGAATACAGTTTGTCTAACACGTGGGTCTGCATAGATAATCTTTTGAGGATTTCAATTTAGGATGGGCAGAAAGATCTCACTCTCTTAGCTTCCCTTTCTAGGCAATGCCTGGCCAAAGAATGAATCTGTGTTTGGGCATCCTTGATTTGGGTGCTGTGAATTCACTGAAGAAAATGGGAAAACTCCAGCACCAGTGGAAAGTCACTTCTCTTTTTCTAAAAAGTGAGAAAACTCTTCATCCCAGGTAAGTCAATGAAAAAGTTTCTCAGGGCAAAGAATGCAGAGAAAAGCAAAGCAGAGGGAGAGAGAGAAAATGAGAAAGACCATTAGCTGTCTTTGTTCAGTCAATCTGTGATATTATAGAAAGTGTACACTAACTGTCATGGGAACATTGCAATTTGGCTGGGAATTACACAGTTCTAAGGACAGAAGTAGGAAAGGAGAATCAATTTTATACAAAGGTAAATACGTCAGTGACATATTGACTTGTTTGAAATGACTGTGATTATTTCTGCAAATAATTCACTTACATGCCTCCTTCTGTTACCACATAGAACTATGTATAATTATGATTATTATGATTAATTTACTCATCCAGGGACAGCCTAAGGCAAATGAAGAACTAGATTCTCTGCTTCTGCACCATCATGAAGGCCTTTTCTTTTCTTTCTTCCTTTTCCTTTTCTTAAGAAGGCCAGTGAAAAGAAAAATGAAATTTCCGTTATGAGAGTTCCCAACCCCCAACTCTACTCAAGATCCAAAACAAATTTTGTCAGTTAAGTTCATTTTCATTAGTGAAGTTCTCAGTTGCTGTACAGAATGTGCGTGAAGTAAGGAAACACTCTGCATGGCACAAGGCAACTTAAGGAAGGCTTTTGGAGGTAGAGATCACACTTGAGAATATACCAGAAGCTGATGAATACTACAGATTTAAGGAAAAGATGAACAAGTGTGAGAACCAGATATGTAGGGAATTGTAGAGAATCTGACTTAGTAAGAAAATAAGTAATCATACTGAATATGAAAATGAAACCTCACAAGATAAGAGATTGAAACAGACAACAAAGCTACAGATTCTACCATATATACTGACAAAAGCCCTTTTTTATGTATAACAAATTGTGAGGCATATAACTGATACGCCATTTCCTAAATTTATTTAACAGCTACTTTTTCTGACCCTGAGTATAGTTAAATTGAAATCTAAGCAAACATTTATACAGGCTTCCCAACTGGCTCAGTGGTAAAGAATCCACCTGCCAATGCAAGAGACGTGGGTTCAACTGGTCCAGAAGATCCCCTGGAAGAGGAAATGGCAACCCACTCCAGTACTCTTGCCTGGAGAAATCCATGGACAGAGGAGCCTGGCAGGCTAGTCTCTAGGGTCGCAAAGAGTCGGACACAACTGAAGGGTCATAGCTTTCACTCACGCTACATAAAGAATACTGGAGCGGCTTGTCATTCCCTTCTCCAGGGTTTCCTTTCAGACCTAGGGATAGAATCCAGCTCTCCTGCATTGTAATCAGATTCTTTACTATCTGAGCCACCAGGGAACCCCATAACAGCTATTACAGCTTAATATAATTATTCAAAAAATATCTTACAAGAATATTAAGTTAAAGTCAATAAGGAAAACATTTTAAAGTTTTTAGAAAAACTATTTCAAGAAGAATTTTAAAATATAAAGCTTTCTAAGACCCACTCCAGTGTTCTTGCCTAGAGAATCCCAGGGATGGGGAAGCCTGGAGGGCTGCCATCTATGGGGTCGCACAGAGTTGGACACGACTGAAGCAACTTAGCAGCAGCAGCAGTAGCAGCAAGCAATATAAAATTTTCAAAAAGTATTGGTATCACAAAAAATTAGTGAACATAACAAAAAAGAAGCAGACACAAATATGGAGAACTAGTGGTTACCAGTAGGGAGAGAGGAGTGGGGAGGGGCAACACTGAGGTAGGGGATTAAAAGGTATTAACTATTAGGTATAAAATAAATTATAAGGATACACTGTACAACATGGGGAATACAGACAATATTCTATAATACCTATAAATGGAATATAACCTTTAAAATCGTGAATCACTGTACTATATACCTGCGAGTTATATAATATTGTACATCAACTATAATTTTAAAAACAGTGATGGTACTAGCAGCTGAATTTTTAGTTTATTTTAAAAGTCAAGTTGCCCACCAGACAGCCCAATACACACCATCTGTTATGTCAGGAGCAAGCTTTTCATCAATTTTGAATGTCATCTATGAGCACAGATCAGAAATTTAAAAGCACTTTTTTTTTGAGAATTAGTCACAATTTCATTCCTATCAGTTCAGTTCGGTCACTCAGTCGTGTCCGACTCTTTGCGAGCCTATGGATTTCAGCACGATAGCCTTCCCTATCCATCACCAACTCCCGGAGCCTACTCAAACTCATGTTCATTCATATAGTTACTAAAAATATATATATAATCTGCTGAATCAAAACTATTGTATATCATTTGCATCTGTCATTAAAACACAATTTTTACCACTTTGTTTTCAAAGCCAAATTACTCAAAAAAAATTAAATGTTTCTACAGTAGTCCATTAATTAGCATTTATGCAAATATCAGTCTGCCTATCAACTATTTCTATTCTGAATTTCTTTTAATCGTGTTTAGCAAGTCTGTACAAAACACTCTCAGAGAGAGTCCCTTGGACAGCAAGATCAAACCAGTCAATCTTAAGGGAAATCAACCCTGAATACTCTTTGGAAGGACTGATGCTAATGCTGAAGCTCCAGTATTTGGTCACCTGATGAGAACAGCCAACTCACTGGAAAAGTCCCTGATGGTGGGAGGGACTGAGGACAGAAGGAGAAGAGGACATCAGAGGATGAGATGGCTGGACAGCATCATCAATGCAATGGACATGAACTTGGGCAAACTTTGGGAAATGGTGAGGGACAGGGAGGCCTGGTGTGCTGCAGTCCATGAGGTCACAGAGTCAGACATGACTCTGTGATTGAACAACAACAACAAAACACTATTTACATTTACAGCAAACAACACTGGCTTTAAAAATCTCAGGTACTATGCACTAATTCCGATAAATAAGTACTATCATATGCTTCGTGTTTGTTAAGATCCTCTCCTATATTGTGTGTATTTTCTTTTTCCAGATTTGAATTCCAGTGTTTCTTAGGGGCAAGCACTAAATTATTGTCTAAATTATTGCATTGTGTTTCCATTACCAGCAAAAATGAGTAAGAAACCAAAACTCTTTTGTTCACATGTTAATCCTTTGGGAAAATTAATAATAATAAAGATCTCTGTCTCTTATCTGAATCCCCAGGAGCCAGATGTATTTTGAAACTCAAGAGTTTTTCACATTATAGAACAGTAACAGAGTGCATATTTTACCCCTTACCATCAAAACCAGTAATACATACAGAGGAAGATGCATAAATGTTCCCACTATAAATAACTTCATGTCAGTTCACATCAGTTTGTTACTAAACATGGGCCAAATGTGCAAAGTAATTCTGCTTCAATTTTCAGAGTATTTTAGATTTAGCAATTCTGAGTATTGAATTTGTATAACTAAAATGTATCAACTTTTTTTTTGAAATGTATCAACTTTTAATACTTTAAAAGCATGACTCATGAGGCCACATTCTGTAGTTAAGCAGTCACATAACTAATTATAATAAATCTACACACAAATACCTAAGCATTGAGTCCTATACTTTATGATTTCCCAATAACTATATACAAAAAAAGAGAAAAATATCTAAAGGAGATAATGGACATTTCCCACTATCATAAGATCAAGATGAATATGTCTTCACAATGGACAAGGACAAAAAGCTGTCTGGTGGTCCTTTATTCAAGGTTCAAAAAGCACATCTTTCTTCTTTAGATAACAGATAAATCTGAGGTATCTACCAGATTTACATGGGCCAGACCTGTACAGACAAATGCACAATGCTACCAGTTTTCTATTTTATGTGTTCATTTGACTCAAATCCAAGAGATAAAGGTGTTCATTCTTTTGGACAAAGAGCAAAAGAAATTAAACAAAGAAATTCAAAATGGAGAGAGTCTGTTTTGATTTTACTCTCTGAAGGCCAACCAAAGGATTAAAAAAAAAAAAAAGCTTTGGAAATGAAAAAAAAAAGGTTCATAATATGATCTGTACTTCACAGAGTGTTCAAATGGAACAGAAATCAGTAATCACCTCATGTACACCCTCATTTTACAGATGAAAAAAAAAAAAAAGTGAAGTTGCTCAGTCGTGTCTGACTGACTCTTTGCGACCCCATAGATTGTAGCCTGCTAGGCTCCTCTGTCCATGGGATTCTCCAGGCAAGAATACTGGAGTGGGTTGCCATTTACTTCTACAGATGAAGAAACACAAATATACAGGGATTCGTCCAATTCCAGGTGGAACCAGAAGCATAGTTAGGATTTCTGACATTCTCCTTTAAATCTTTTGGAATTTTATGATTTTGCACACTGATCTTCATTATGGCAAGAAACTTCTAATTATTTTGCAATAAGATCTAAACTTCTTCCTTAAAGTACTCCTGAACATAGAGACAACAAAATAAAGTCACAGGCCCAAAGTTAGCCCACCTTCCCCAGGTACCCTTTCCCTCACAGGTTACATCTTGGCTTCTAAGTTTATGCAGTTGCTTCTTCATCTGTTGTATTTCACCTTTGATCATCATAACAAAAGAACATTTTCATATTCTAAAAGCATAAATTATTTTCAAAGGAAATTATTTAAAATATAACAAAAACATCTCAACAATTTTTGTCAATGAATAAATATTTCAGCTGCTAAAGTACTGGTTAATAAACCAAACATAACTCAGTTCTGTCATATCAGTGTTTTTCAAGTCATAGAAGTAGGTTTGAGATTTACAGAATTACAGAAACTAACAAAGAAAAAAATTGACAAAACTAAGACAAAATCCAGTTAAAATCCATCTACAATCCATGCTGATGACTTGAAGTTTTGGTTTTCAATCTTAAAAGAGGAAATATAGCCAGGTGCTTGCCCTAATCAATAAGAGACAAGCTAAAACACTCCATCATACCTCAGCTAATATATTTCCACCTGTGTTCACTTTAAGACAGTATCTGAAATGTTTATTTGTCTATAAATGGATTCTCAAATGAATCTGGCTCCTTTCTTCTCCCATTTTACATTCTGAAATAAATTCTATTCAAGTAACAAATATATTTTAAAAGCAAAGAAATATTTCAAGGCTAAGCTTCATAGTACTAATGCATACTTTTTTTTTTCCCTTTTAAATCCAATGAGGATTTTTATGTTTAAAGTCTGCAAGGTGACAAGAAGGATACTGAAGTTGTCATCAGTGTCAAGACAGAGTCCAGATTTACCGGTAAGAAAAGGAAGGAAAAACATTCAAGACAGCTAATCTGGAAAGATGGATGGAAAACGCCTGCAGGAGATATTCATACCTAACCAAAAAGAAATAATTCAAAAAGAGTTAACTTTCTGAACTGCAAAGAGAGATAAAATTTACTCTCATAACACTCAGAATTATAGGCATAAAAATGGACCATCTTTCCCTCATTTAATAAATGAGGGAATTAAGATCCAGAGAGGTCTATCAGTGAGCCCTTAGTTACCCAGCGCTTGGTCCAGAACTTTGGTCTTCTTTGGTCCTGATGTCTTTCATTGCACTTTATCATTTTCCACAATTATTAAATTGAACCTGTACAATTTAATATTTATAGGTAGCACAACATCAGCTCTTGCTCCAAGTCAGACGTCATTCAATTTAAACAAATTATAAAATGTATTTAACAGCCAAACGTGAAAAAAAATCATTGTTCCTTTGTACATTGTTTCCTTAGCAAAGCAACCTCTGTGAATGGCGATAACGTGCAATTCTATTTGGCATCAATTTTGCAAATCTATATTAGTTATCAAAGCAAAGATCCTAGAATGGTGAGGTGTCTATGGAAAACTTTTATACTTAGTTCAGGGTTGTGAAAGCAGTGAAAGCAAAAATTTGTCGATTTTTTTAAATGAATGAGATTTTCACTTTAGAAGGGGGTAATTTTCAACGACTGGACATTTATATGTACACCACAAGAGAGAAGCAAAAAATTATTAATATCACATAACTAAGTACATGTATGAGAAAGAAGTTTAAATCTTCAGTCACTTTGAATAGAAAATGAGCTATTGGTTACTTTTCTCTACATCAATGAAGAACTTTTGTCTCATCCCAGTAAACAGTTTTCAAAGTAACATCTAGGTGTCCCTGATACGAAAAAGATATGGAAAAACTCTAAAATATTTCATATAAAATTTCATCTTGAGTGCTGTCAAAATCATATCTTATAAGTTTCTACACTGTTTTAAACTTTGCTGGAGAAGCTATCAGTTCAAAAATATTGCATTCCTTGATATTAAATTATTAAAATTATTAAAATACTAGTTTTACTTCTCTTTTACAACTATTTCTCTATCAGGCTCTCTTGGAAAAGAAAAGGCAACTAATTAACAGAAGTAATCAAAAGTCCCATACAGGTGTCAAAAAGAAAAAGAAAAAACAAATCTGTGTAGTTCTTTAAGAACTGAAAAAACCATATTACCTTAACTCTGAAAATGTGATTCCTAAGAAAACAGGGCCTGACATAAAAATAAGACAGTGTGACAAACAGCAAAAAAGTGAAGCTGAGATAATCACCAATTAAATCGCACTCAGAATGGTAGAAAAAAAAAGAGTAGAAGAATGGGGTCAATTTTAAAAGATTGTACGAGAATATCAAAAGGACAAAAGTTGATCAGAACTCAAAATGTTAAGATCAACAGAATCACTTTTACCATTTTAAATGACTTGGTTCCTAGACACTTTAAAATTCACATCATTCTTGTGCCTCAGCCTAATTCAATGTATTCATTCATAACTCACACCCACTCGGTTTTCTAAAATTGCAAACATCAATGAAGCGTCTTCACTGGACATTGTGATTTAACAAAGGAAACAAGACATTGGCTTAGAAATATTCATTAAAATTTAAAGGAAAATAATTAAGCCTTAACTTACTTCCACCTAGAAAACTGGCAGAAAACCAATGAATGCAGGAGTTGGTCCTGTCTAATCCAAGCGTAATTTCTCAAATATGCACTCACTTAAACAAAGCAATCAAATATTTTAAGCCACTCTATCGATCACAAACAGGACTCTGAGAAACCAATTCAAAGTGATTATCCCACGATAACTAAAAAATACTACAAAATAAAATAAAACTTTTAAAAGCATGGAAGAGAGGCTTTGTAAACACAGCAAATATTAATAAGTCCTTGAGAGAAATGACATTCACATTCAGAGTGAAAAGAAAGAACAAGAAATTGAATTCAACAATTAGTTCTCACCACTCATTCACAGAATTCAGTTCATTTAATACAGACTAAATGATTATTGAGGACCTACTCTGTGCCAACACAGCTGAATTAAAATAGATAGGAACCCTGAATTCAGGAACTTTCTAGTTCATTGAAGGAAAATACAAAGAAAATATCACCCAAATAAAAAAATTAGTTATTACAAATGCTCTGAAGGAAAGATTCACCATAAACTGGAGCATAAAACAAGGGCATGCGACTTGCCCCATGGTGTGGGGGGAAGGCAAGTTTCCCAGACAATGTGATAATCGGGCAGAAACTTGTAGGTGAACAAAGGTAAAGGATTGGAGTTTCAATGCACTACTCTCTTTTTCAAGATTTTCATTTTCTAGCCTTTAGCTTCAAAACTAAGTGTAGAACCCAGACCTCTTCATGGGCAGAAACTGTATTTTCTTCGATATATCTGCAGTACCGCTGTACCTGTAGCCCATGGCACAGCAGAAGGTACAAATCATAATATACCTTAAAACACTTTATTTAAAGAACTGAATATAAGCTACAAGTAATGTAGATTACCTCACGTGTTTTACTTTTAGAAATATTGTCCACATCTGCCATTGCAATAAGTTTGATCAAAGCACTTGACATAGTATCTACGCGCAAGCGCGCGCGCGCACACACACACACACACACACCACATGAAAAGAAGGATACAGCTTGAGTAGATCAGTTCGGTTCAGTTCAGTCGCTCAGTCGTGTCTGACTCTGCAACCCTATGAATCACAGCACACCAGGCCTCCCTGTCCATCACCAACTCCCGGAGTTTACCCAAACTCATGTCCATTGAGTCGGTGATGTCATTCAGCCAAATCATCCTTTGTCATCCCCTTCTCTTCCTGGCCCCAATCCCTCCCAGCATGAGGGTCTTTTCTAATGAGTCAAGTCTTCGCATGAGGTGGCCAAAGTATTGGAGTTTCAGCTTCAGCATCAGTCCTTCCAATGAACATTCAGGACTGATTTCCTTTAGGATGGACTGGCTGGATCTCCTTGCAGTCCAAGGGACTCTCAAGAGTCTTCTCTAACACCACAGTTCAAAAGCATCAATTCTTCAGCACTCAGCTTTCTTCACAGTCCAACTCTCACATCCATACATGACTACTGGAAAAACCATAGCCTTGACCAGACAGACCTTTGTTGGCAAAGTAATGTCTCTGCTTTTTAATATGCAATCTAGATTGGTCATAACTTTTCTTCCAAGGAGTAAGTGTCTTTTAATTTCATGGCTGCAGTCACCATCTGTAATGATTTTGGAGCCCCCAAAAATAAAGTCAGCCACTGTTTTCACTATTTCCCCATCTATTTCCGATGAAGTGATGGGACCAGATGCCATGATCTTCGTTTTCTGAATGTTGAGCTTTAAGCCAACTTTTTCACTCTTCTCTTTCACTTGCATCAAGAGGCTTCTTAGTTCTTCTTCAGTTTCTCCCATAAGGGTGATGTCATCTGCATATCTGAGGTTATTGATATTTCTCCCGGCAATCTTGATTCCAGCTTGTGCTTCTTCCAGCCCAGCCTTTCTCATGATGTACTCTGCATAGAAGTTAAATAAGCAGGGTGACAATATACAGCCTTGACGTACTCCTTTTCCTATTTGGAACCAGTCTGTTGTTCACGTCCAGTTCTAACTGTTGCTTCCTGACCTGCATACAGGTTTCTCAAGAGGATCAGTGTCCATCTTTTCCAGAGGAAGCCAAGACCAATGAAGTAGAAGAAGTTGGTGCAGGCACTGGGCAAACAGAAGGGAGCATGTGGCCCATGACAGCCAGGGCTGATTCACCTCACTTCCAAACGGGTCTACAGCTCTTTGTACAAGGAAGAAGCTCAAATGCTCTTTACAAAAGGGATAAGTCGTCACAGTATTTCTAGAGCCCTGCTGATAGGGAGCTGAGGATAAAATGATTGCCATAAACCATTAACAAGGCAATGCTCTGTCATTCACAAAATTACTCCTACATAGTAAGTACCTGTTTCTCCTACAAATTTCAAAGTCCTTGAGAAACCTGAGATGGTTTTTATTTATGGTTATAAATGTCACCATAGCATGGGATTACCTTGTACTTTTTTGTGGCTTTCCAGTAACTCAAATGGTCAAGAATCTGCCTGCAAAGCAGGAGACCTGGGTTCAATCCCAGGTCTCCTGGGAAGATCTCCTGGAGGAGGGCATGGCAACCCACTCCAGTTTTCTTGACTGGAGAATCCCATAGCCAGAGGAACCTGGCAGGCCTACAGTCCATGGGATCACAAAGAGTTGGACAAGACTGAGGGACGAACACTTTTTTCCCCTATATATACATATGTCCATTCTTTTTTCGGATTCTTTTCAAATATAGGCTGTTATAGACTATTGAATAGAGTTCTCTGTGCTATAAAAGGGTCCTTGTTGATTACCGACTTACACACAGTAGTGTATATATGTTAATCCCAAACTCTTAATTGATCCTCCTCACACCCTCACTTTTCCCCTTTGGGTATTACCTTGTCCTTAAACTACCAAAGGGAAAGTAGCTTCCATGGCACACTCCTCTGTGGTTCTTTCCACAGAAAGAAATAAAGGAAGCTGGGAAGTATTATTCTAAGATGTGAATTTCCTCAAGGGGCACCTCAACTCTTTACCTCCAAAGAAACGAGTCTTGCCTTTTGCATTCTGAGTGTCCTGGCTTCTGCCCTTTGGGTGAGCCTCCCCTCTCCAATACTGAAATCAAATCTGAGGTACTCATATCAGGAAACACCTATTTATAAAAGGGAAAAAGAAATAAAGCTTGGAAAGGGGAAAAGAAATAAAGGGAACTAATTAAAGTTTATGCATACTTCTTTCATTCAATATGTTTCACGGAATTTCTTTTATGTACCAAGCACTTCACTAGGTCATTTAATAAAATACCCTAAATTCACTATTACTGTACAGTTTAGACTCCAAAGTTTAAAAGCACTCCCAAAGTCACATCCTAATAAGGGAAAAAGTGAACCTTCAAACCCAGATCTTTTTGACACACAGCTAAGCAAGAGAATTTTTTTATGCTAAGAGGCAAACAACTGGAAAAAAAAATGGCATAGCTCTGGAATTGTTGCTGTTGCTTAGCAGCTAAGTCATATCCAACTCTTTGGGGCAAATTTAATTCAGATGACCATTGTATCTACTACTGTGGGAAAGAATTCCTTAGAAGAAATGGGGCAGCCCTCATAGTCAACGAAAGAGTCTGAAATGCAGTACTTGGGTGCAATCCCCAAAACGACAGGATGATCTCTGTTTGGTTCCAAGGCAAACCATTCAGTATCACAGAAATCCAAGTCTATGCCCCAACCACTAATGCCGAAGAAGCTGAAATTGAATGAGTCTATGAAGACCTATCTTCATCAAAAAAAGAACTAACACCAAAAAAATGTTTCCTTTTCATCATAGGGGATTGGAATGCAAAAACAGGAAGTCAAGAGATACCTGGAGTAACAGGTAAGTTTGGCCTTGGAGTAAAAAATGAATCAGGACAAAGGCTAACAGAGTTTTGCCAAGAGAACGCACTGGTCATTGTAAACACCCTCTTCCAACAACACAAGAGACACCTCTACACGTGGATATCACCAGATGGTTAATACCAAAATCATACTGATTATATTCTTTGCAGCTGAAGATGGAGAAGCTCTATACAGTCAGCAAAAACAAACCAGGAGCCGACTGTGGCTCAGATCATGAACTCCTTATTGCAAAATTCAGACTTAAATTGAGGGAAAACCACTAGGCCATTCAGGTGTGACCTAAATCAAATCCCCTACAATTATACAGTAGAAGTGACAAATAGATTCAAGGGATTAGATCTGATAGAGTGCCTGAAGAAGTACAGATGGAGGTTCGTGATATTGTATAGGTGGCAGTGATCAAGACCATCCACAAGAAAAAGAAATGCAAAAAGGGAAAATGGTTGTCTGAGGAGGACTTACAAATACTGAGAAAAGAAGAGAAGTTAAAGGCAAAGGAGAAAAGGAAAGATATACCCACCTGAAAGCAGAGTTCCAAAAAATAGCAAAGAGAGTTAAGAAAGCCTTCCTCAGTGATCCGTGCAAAGAAATACAGGGAACAATAGAATGGAAAGGACTAGAGATCTCTTCTGGAGAAGGCAATGGCAACCCACTCCAGTACTCTTGCCTGGAAAATCCCATGGATGGAGGAGCCTGGTAGACTGCAGTCCATGGGATCGCTAAGAGTTGGACACAACTGAGCGACTTCACTTTCACTTTTCACTTTTCACTTTCATGCATTGGAGAAGAAAACGGCAACCCACTCAGGTGTTCTTGCCTGGAGAATCCTAGGGACGGCAGAGCCTGGTGGGCTGCCATCTATGGGGTCGCACAGAGTTGGACACGACTAAAGTGACCTAGCAGTAGCAGCAAAGATCTCTTCAAGAAAATTAGATATATCAAGGAAACATTTCATGCAAAGATGGGCACAATAAAGGACAAAAACTGTAGACCTAACAGAAGCAGAAGATATTAAGAAGAGGTGGCAAGAATACACAGGAGAACTATATGAAAAAGATTTTAATGACTCAGATAACCACGATGGTGTGATCACTCACCTAGAGCCAGACATCCTAGAATGGGATGCTTCCTAAGCATAATTACGAGCAAAGCTAGTGGAGGTAATGGAACTCCAGATGAGCTATTTCAAATCCTAAATGATGATGCTGTGAAAGTGCTGTACTCAATATGCCAGCAAATGTGAAAAACACAGCAGTGGCCACAGGACTGAAAAAGGTCAGTTTTCATTCCAATCCCAAAGAAAGGCAATGCCAAAGAGTGTTCAAACTACCGCACAATTGTACTCATTTCACATGCTAGCAAAGTAATGATCAAAATTCTCCAAGCCAAGCTTCAACAGTATGTGAACTGAGAACTTCCAGATATGAGCTGGATTTAGAGAAGGCAGAGGAACCAGAGACCAAATTAGCAACATCCACTGAACCAAAGAAAAATCAAGAGAATTCCAGAAAAACATCTGCTTCACTGACTATGCTAAATCTTTTGACTGTGTGGATCACAACACAGAAAATATGGAAAATTTTTTAAGAGATGAGACTACCAGACCACCTTACCTGCCTCCTGTGAAACGTGTATGCAGATTAAGAAGCAACAGTTAGAACCTGGACAGTTAGAACAGTTAGGACATGGAAAAACGGACTGGTTCCAAATTGGGAAAGGAGTACGTCAAGGCTGTATACTGTCACCCTGCTTATTTAACTTATACGCAAAGTACATCATGCAAAATGTCAGGCTGGATGAAACACAAGCTGGAATCAAGATTGCCAGGAGAAATATGAATAACCTCAGATATGCAGATGACACCACCCTTAAGGCAGAAAGCAAAGGGGAACTTTTAACAAAGAGCTTTTTGATGAAGGTGAAAGAGGAGAGTAAAAAAGCTGGTTTAAAACTCAACATTCAAAAAACTGAGATCATGGCATCTGGTCCCATCACTTCATGGCAAACAGATGGGGAGACAATGGAAATAGTGATAGACTTTATTTTGGGGGGCTCCAAAATCACTGCAGATTGCAACTGCAGCTATGAAATTAAAAGATGCTTGCTCCTTCGAAGAAAAGCTATTAACAAACCTAGACAGCGTATTAAAAAGCAGACACTACTTTGCCAACAAAGGTCTGTCTAGTCAAGCTATGGTTTTTCCAGCAGTCACATATGTATGTGAGAGTTGGACCATAAAGAAGACTGAACACCAAAGAATTGATGCTTCTGGACTGTGGTTTTGGAGAAGACTCTTGAGAGTCCCTTGGACACAAAGGAGCAGTTAATCCTGAAGGAAATCAGCCCTGAACATTTATTGGAAGGACTGATGCTGAAACTGAAGCTGCAATACTCTGGCCACCTGATGTGAAGAGCCAACTCATTAGAAAAGACCCTGATGCTGGGAGAGATTGAAGGCAGGAGAAGGGGATGACAGAGGATGAGATAGTTGGATGGTATCACCAGCTCAATGGATATGAGTTTGAGCAAGCTCCAGGAGATGATGAAGGACAGCGAAGCCTGGCGTGCTGCAGTCCACAACATCACAAAGAGTCACGACACGACTGAACTTTCTGAACTGGATTGCATCCCACCAGGCTCCTCTGTCGTTGGGATTTCCCAGGCAAGAACACTGGAGTGGGCTGTCATTTCACTCTCCAGGGAATCTTCCCAGCTCAGGGACTGAAATAGCATCTTTTGCATTGGGAGGCAGATTCTTTATCACTGAGCCACCAGGGAAGCCCAACTGTGGAATAACCGCATATAAAGCAACAAAATTGTCTCCTTTCTGTAAAAGATGAATGGAAACAAATACCAGAGGAGTAGGAGGCATTGCTAGAAACAGTTCAGTCTCTAAGGGAGGCTTCTACAGTCTGATTTAAAGGGAATCTCGCTTATATGCACAGAATTAGAAAAACTAAGCAGAACTGCTTACAAACTGATAAGGCCAACATTAGCACTGCCATATTGAAATACAAACACCAACAGAAAAGAACATACTGATTATATTTTAGAAAGACTGGCTGAGAACCTAACAGATCTTCTACTGCTATGGCAACGTAACTGAACTGTAAATACTTGTTTTAGCACCAGTGTGGCATAATGTATAAACAATTTAAAATGTGTGCCATGGAGAAAAACAATTAGTAAACTCAAGCATTACCCTTTAATTTATATTATTTAGCCCACTCATTTTGCTTTGGTTAAGAGCCACTATTAGCAGTAAACTCATGAAATTATGTTTGAATTTCTGAGACATGCTCTGACTGAACATGTGCTTCTGTTAGGAAGCAACAGCCACTACTTTCTCAGATTAACAGTGACGATAAGCAGTAAAACCAAAAATAAGATTTTTACTTTAACCTAGATATAAGTATTTTATTAAAAGTATAATAGTTAAATAATTCACTAATTGCTTTTCTTACTTTAGACATTAGTCAACATTCACTTCCAGTTAATACACACACACACACAGACCTTATGTAAAATGCTTTATGAAAAACAACTAAATTCATTTAACTAGTATTAAACTACAACCAATCAAAAAAGTTACATTTTAAACTCCAATTATAAAAATAAAAAAAAGAATATCACATACAGCCAAAATTAAATTATGTATTGCTTTCACATAAAAAATTAAAACAACATAATTACATTATTCTCAACTAATAAATTGTAGACAGATGGGGAGAAGAGGGCAGAATTATCTAATATGTCACCATATATTCAAGAACAATTATCTCTTTTGGACACAACTGTGATTCCTACTCATCTACACATCAATTTGTAAATATCAATTCATGTAGCTTCAAATTCATTTTTTGAACCAATCAACTTCCATCTTCAACAAAGGATAACCAAACCGCTTTCTACTTTTGCTGTGCTGGCACACAACTGTGTCATTGAAAAGGAAACAAAGCGACACATTTGATTAGCTATAATTTATTTTAAATGCATCTACTGAAAAGTAAGCAATTTTGCATGCTTTATAAGGTAGGTAATAGTAAATAATCAATTTCCACACATAGAATATAATTTCACTGAGCTATATATTTGTCTGTCCAATCCAAAAGCATAAAGGAAAGGCATATAATCTGAACAGACAACTATATTTTTAAGAATTTCTACAGTTGGTCCTGAAGAATATTTATAAGAATGTCACTGCACAGACGTATGTGGACCCAAAGAGAGTAATTTCTCCCGGAGGATTTCAAATACTCTACTGAAACTTTAAAATGAAACTAAATTTCTCATAAATAAATCTTAGAAAATTTCGATGTTTCTAGAACTTAATACTTCGAGAATTATCTTAAACTCTCCCGATTTCCTGAAGGGGCTTCCCAGGTGGCCCAGTGGTAAAGAAACCACCGCTAATGCAGGAGACACGGGTTCGATCCTCGGTCTGGGAAGATCCCCCATGCCCCGGGGCATCCGAGCCCGAGTGCCACAGCTGTTGAGCCTGTGCTCCAGAGACCAGGCAAGAGCCACAGCTATTGAAACCCACACACCCCAGGGCCTGTGCTCTGCAATGAGAGCCACGACAAGCCACTGCAATGAGAAGGCTGTGCGACGCAACAGAAGAGCAGCCCCCACTCGCCGCAACTAGAGAAAAGCCTGACGGCAAGGAAGACCCATCACAGCCAAAAGTAAACAATTATAATAAAATTATGTTTTAAAAAAGAACTTATTCCCACCTCTAGAATTACAGTCACCAAGGATAAAGGTACTACCTCCCATGCAAAAATTATAAATTCAATGGATCACAGAGCTTTTGTAAACTAAAGTAAAGTCGGACTCAGTGCAACCCCATGGACTGTAGCCTACCAGGCTCCTCCCTCCATGGGATTCTCCAGGCAAGAGTACTGGAGTGGGTTGCCATGTCCTTCTCTCAGGGGATCTCCCCAACCCAAGGATCGAACCCGGGTCTCCCACATTCCAGGCAGACGCTTTAACCTCTGAGCCACCAGGGAAGCCTTTGTAAAAGGCTTCCTAACTTTTCCTGTTATAGGCATGAATGAATGAATGAGAAAGGAGGGCAGTTAAGAGATTTATTCGATATTACTCAGCAAGAAAGCGATAAAATTAGGCCCAGAATCCAGTATTCAGGCAAACTCAAACCACCTAAATGAAATTACATTTAAACCAGCTAAAGCCAAACAACCAGTTCTTTTAGAAAAGATGGGGCCCCTGGCCTTTGATATTCAAACACTTAATCACATTAACATTATCACCAAAGTCTTAAGAAGGCAACTGTTTGATCTGGGAACTGAGAAAGAACAGTCTCTTCCTGGTAGAAAATGTACTAATTAAACACTTGGGCAAGAGTGTAAGAAGGAGAAATTTAATGTCCTTCCATTGTTTCCTAAAACAGCAAAGACAGAGCTTCACTTCAGACAAAATGAGTTTTTAAAACAAATCTAACTCTAAAACAAGCTTCTGAGAACCAAACGATAACATTTTTTAAAAGCATCATCCATCGAAGGCATTTGAAAGTTGATTCTTGAGGGAAAGGAATTTTTAGTTTATAACAATTATTTGCATGCCAAGGAAAAGCTATTACCATATTTAAGAGGCAAAAATCCACTTTAACATTCACTGAGTAGAAAAGCTGAGCACAAATTAATAACTTATCTCTAATCAGAAAATTATTTCAAATGGCTTCTGATAGCTGTTGACAGTTGCCAACCTGCATTACAGATCATTCCAGTAAGCTGGCTATGAAACAGTGCAATTACCAACGTTAATGATCAGCTGCAGAAATATTCATGATTCAGAGAGAACTGAAATGAATCTATGCCGGACTTTCCAAACATTCCTAGTGAGTATACCACTCACATCACTTTGCAGGGTTAGGAGACATCTGGGATAATGTAAGATACATAGAATTTTCATTTTAAGCACATAAAACATCCATGCCTGAAAACGTGGGCAAGTTAACTCTGGCAGAGACAGTGTCTTGTCTTCACTAAACCCTATTTCCTCCAGAGCACAGAGCTTGATTCTAAGGTCCAAGAGCTGAGAAGCATACACTTGTTGGTATGCTTCTCAGCAGTTTAAGCCTGCACTGACTTCTCATCCACATCACAGTAATTCTGTTCCACAGAGTCACTGAGGGCTCCAGGCTTCTAGTCTGTTGTGTCCAGCAATTGGCTAAGGCTTCACTCTCCTCAGCATCAATCACATGCTCAGGAAACAACACGGAGGCCATGGAGAGGAGTTTCACAGGCAAAGTCTTGGAATGACATGTCATTTCCAGCCACACTCCATTCTCTGGAACTCAAAGGCATGATCATGCTGAACAGGCAGTGAGGCTGGAAAATGCAGTCCAGCTGTGAGAGCTGTTAACACATGGAAGTTTCCCACAGCATCTTTTACCATTATTAATACATTTGGCTTACTGTCAAATTTCATAACTTTGAAATGCTTTAGTTAACCACAGAACTTTAGTTTTCCAGTGCCCTTAGTTAGAAATTAAGGGTAAGAGAAAAACAAATATAGGTAATTTTAAAGCAGATTTCAGTAATTCCCTAAACTTTCACAGAAAACAACTATTTTGGTCCAGCTGTCCCTCATCCTTCAAATAATACACTGAAACATTCACTATGAAAACTGTAACATATTTTAATTGGACACATTGAGAAAGGAAACAGCTTGGGCATGAAAAATAAAATCTGATTCATCTACTCAGTCACATTCTTAACACTATTACAAAGCTACACTTTTACAGCATTATATAAATTCACAGAAAACACATTAAAAAGGTCTATATCACAGAAACTATCTGAAAAAAATCAGAATACAGCTTTAGTAGTTTCTTTGAATCATAACGTGTTGCAAACAAAGGCATGATTTCTCACCAGACAATAAGAACTTTTGTTTTTCATTAAGAAGAAATAGTTCTATGAATTCACTCACACTTTCATGCTAAATAAGCCTATTGCATAAAACAGTTACAGGAGAAGAAGATAGTTTCAAACTCATTCCCAAATTAGTACTATTTCAGTTATACTCCATCCATGTGAACTAATCAACTACAGTCAATGGAAAACACAGATCAATACAACTGGTTATTTAAGAAGTCTCAAGTACTTGATTTGGAATTCAGAGAAAATGGAAGAAGAGATTCAATGAAATGGACATTCTCTCTTAAGGTTAGCTTGATGCTGCTGCTAAGTCGCTTCAGTCATGTCCAACTCTGTGCGACCCCATAGACGGCAGCCCACCAGGCTCCCCTGTCCCTAGGATTCTCCAGGCAAGAACACTGGAGTGGGTTGCTATTTCCTTCTCCAATATGTGAAAGTGAAGTCGCTCAGTCGTGCGCAACTCTTAGCAACCCCATGGACTGCAGCCCACCAGGCTCCTCGGTCCATGGGATTTTCCAGGCAAGAGTACTGGAGTGGGGTGCCATTGCCTTCTCCGCGGTTAGCTTGATACCCTGAGATAAATTATCGAATTTGTGGACTACACCTCAAGCAAAATTAGCTTCATGTTTCTTAAACATCTGGCCAATTCTCATCTTTCCAATAAATCATATATCAAGGTATGACTCCATTACAAACGTTAATGCTACCCCTAGAAAACAAACAAGAAATTTAGTCTCCTGTACCCACTGGAGTTTAAGTGGTATGCTTTAAGTGGTATGCTGAGACAGAGGAGGCAACCATAGCTGTAATCTCCAAACAAAACTACACTGAAACAGACTTCTCTTCGGAATAGGGTCAGACTGCTTTTGCATATCGAGATACTAAAGAACTGGAAGGGTTTTATTCCATCTCAAAAATATTTCATACATAACCCCTGTGGAAGGTAAAAAATATATATATTTTTACCTCATGTCACCTTAATTAGATAATTTGATTGCTTTCCTCCCCACAGGTAGCAGAGGACATAGAAGAGATCTCAGAGCAAGGAAACAGGGCTGCCATGTACAGCAGCACGAAGTGTGCACTGCACAAGGGCTCTGGGCCAAGAGCTCCCAAGGGAATGCCATCCAGCCTCCAGCCTGCACTTTGCTTGGGAATACTTGAACCCTAGCACAGTGTGGCTAGAAGGAAGGGATGCCATTTTCTTACTCTCAAAGATCCATGTAAAACAGATGTGAAAGGCAAGAAGAAAGATGATCAAGAGCATGTGTATTTCAAGGAAATGCAGACCTCTGTGATGTCAGGAGTTGGATGTAATGCCAAAACTCCTTAACCCAATATTTATTTCATGCCTTTTTCTATGGAAATTGAATGCTGACCTTGGAACATGGATGCCCCAAATTAAGACTGTATTCCCTGGCCTCCCCTATACCCAGGAATTATGATGTGGTCTCCTTCTGGTAACACGGTTCACACACACCTATACTGCAGCAGCTTCTGGGTTCCTCCTCTAAGAGGCAGCTGGTAAGTGCTTGCCTTCTTCCTCCTTCATTCTTCCTTCTTTTTGGGAATATGCATACCACTCTGGCCCACCAAGAAGGGAGGAGCTGGAAAGAGACCAGACCCTCCCTGAAAAACCAATGTAAAAAGGAAAAAAACTCAAGTTATTATGTTTTTTTATTAATTGCAGCCAAATTATTAATGAGAAGACACTAGAGCTCAGAATACACAAGAGGGGAAAATTAAGAGGGGAGAAGAGGGGCCCGAAATACACACCTCTTCCCCTGTCTAGATCCCCACTGAATGCAAACTGCTGCCTGAGGCAGACCTTAACGATGAAGTAGTAGCAAACATCTCTTACGATATAAGCATTGGAAAGTACGCACTGGGAGCAATAATAGGAAGATTTCTAAAACATTGCTTTTGAAAGGTTCTCCATTAATGATTATATACAACTACTGATGGGATCCATAACGAGGACAGAAGTCAGTCAATTATTCTCAAATAATCTGCCTTAAGGATTATATGGCTTATAACAGGTATACCTAACAAGACACTGCAGATTCTGTTAAGTCTCTCAGAGTTCAATTATTGGCATAAAACTGCACTACAGTCGACTTTGACTTTTCACGATGATCATTTCTGAAAATGTACTGCATGTTTTGTTTCCAAGGGGCACTCTTTCTCTGGGAACTCTATGAAAATATTTCTTTTAATAATTCCCCTCTTTATCTTTTAAACTACTTAACTTCTGAGAAGAAAGAAGGTCACAAATTTTAATATGATTCTTCTTAAAACCTACAACAAAGGACCAAAATACTGAGAGTATTCTCTGGCCAAATTCCTGTTGGCACACCTTCAGAGATAAGATATACATATGCTTTCTCCATGGTTTTAAAAGCATTTCCTATTTACTCAATAATTTGTTTGCAATTTTTATCAGGAAGACATAAGATTTCTTCAAAAGAGAAAACAGTTGTTAAGATCAATTTATGTATGTATCACTTTCAAAATTTGGTGTAAAAAGATTCGTTATGTTTCATCAAACTTCTTACCTATGGTCAAATTCCCAGATTTTAACTTGAATTTCAATTGGTCACAGCTGTATAATTCTTTGATGCTTGGACTCTCAACTTCTTAACAACTTCAAGTGTAAAATTAGCCTATTTGTCATCATCAAATTCTCCTTCTCTCTTTCCATCAGCATCCAAACATATAGGTATACTCTGGTATACCTAGAATAATTTTTCTGGGCTCCCAACTTATTTCTCTGTTCTACTTCATATGAACATTTCTTGAAAGAATTGCCCATGCTCACTATTTCTTCTATTTTCCTAGTGTTTTCCCTTTAACCCATTTAAATTGGGTTTATTATTAATGTAATCAACAACTTCCTTGTTCCCAAATCTGATGATCAGTTTTTTCTCCCTATCATAGCTGAACTCTCATTAGCTCTGGACAATTAACCATGTTCTCTTTCTTGCAACACTTCCTTTCTTAGCTTCCATGACACTATCTTCTCCCTGAGTTTCTTGTCTATGTCCCTCATTAGTTTCAACTGCTGAACCCATGTTCTTGCATGACCACTAAATTATGGAATGTTCCAGGGCTCAGTCTGACAATTCTTTCTCTCTTCTCTATATGCATAGACATCATATCATCTGTGCCTGGACTTTAAATGTCACCTTTATCTCAGGGAGCCCCAAATCCATCCTTCCTGCCTTGGTCCCCCACTTAAAACTCCAGACTAGAAATCTAACCTCCTATTTGACTATTTCCTACTTCACCCCTAAATCTGTTCTTCCCTAGACTTCTGTATCTTGACCATCTAAATACCTGCTCAGGCCCAAAACTGTGGCATCATGATTAATTCCTTTCCTTTCCTCAACCACCCTTTCACATCTGTCTACTATACCATAAGTCTTGCCAACACGACCTTCTGAAGCTGTTCACTTTTCTACATCTCCTCTTCTCTAACTCCAAGGCAAGCCACCATCATTCTCCCCCTGAATAATTTCAATGCCTCCAATCCCGTCTTCCAGCTTCTTCGTTTCTCCGAATAAATCCATGATGTGCAGAGAAGCCACAGTGATGTATTTATAAATTATGTAACTTACATATTTACAAATTATGTAACTTTCCCACTTAAAATCCTTCAATAGTTAGTTAAAATTCGAATTTTTTAAAATGCCCCACCTGGGGAGCGGGGTTCAGAAGGGGGGTATACACGTATACCTGTGGCTGATTTATGTCAATGTACGGCAGAGGTTACTGCAATACTGTAATTAGCCTCCAATTAAAATAAATTAATTAATTTCAAAAAATGCACCACCAGGTCTTCTCATGTTGACTCTGCTTTTGTTTACTGTTGTTAACAAAACACCAAGAACAGTAGCTGATGCACAGCATCAGTGTCACTATTTATTGAATGAAATAATGCATGGAATCAATAGTATGAGCATGCAGGAGAGACAAGTTCTATCCTTGGGTCAGGAAGACCCCTCGGGGAAGGAAATAGCAAGCCACCCCAGTATTCTTGCCTGGGAAATCCCATGCACAGATGAGCCCGAGCCTGGCAGGGTACAGTCCATGAAGTTACAGTCCATGTGTAAAAGAGTTCAATACAACTCAGCGACTAAACAGCAACAAAACATACAGTATGTTCATTCAAATACAACTTACATTCACTAGTAGCAAGAAAATTTTACCACATTTCTTTACCCTGGGAATCATAATGTTATCCAGGCATTAGGCTCATTAACATAAAACCGTTTGATGAGCAAGTAAAAACAATGACATTCACTACATTGACATAACTATTAAGTCAGAACTATCCTACATTACACAATTATTCTCACTTGTACAGTTCTGTGCCACATCATCTAGTCATCTTCCTTTGTAATTTGACAGAATTCTCGTGGAGTAACAGAATCTTCCTTTCTTCACAGAAGGCTCCAACTTGGCAATTCTCAGCCTCCACGTGAAAGCACAAGAATTTTAGATGATCATTTTGAAGCACAGAAAAATTTTGAAAAGAATTACTCATTCTGACAAAGCATAATAAGTATGAGATTCTTGTTACATCGTCAGTTTCATCCATTCACACCCGAGAATTCAAGAAGAACAGAATTAGAGTTAGAAACTTGGGAACTCAACACTCAAAAAAAAAAAAAAAAAGATCTATTACAATGTTCATCTTTAAAGAACAAGTGAAAAACTCAATTATTCTTGCACACCTCTAGAGAATGAGAAATCAGCTCTACATATCTGTTCTGTAAAGACCTAACAGTTACAATTTTCAATTATAGAGACATGAGACACTTATATTAGCAAATATAAGTTATAAGGTAAACATACCATGTTGTTGCTGTTCAGTTGCTAAGCTGTGTCCCACTCTTTGTGAACCCATGGACTGCAGCATGCCAGGCTTCCCTGTCCTTCACTATCTCCCCGAGTTTGCTCAAACTTACGTACACTGAGCTGGTGATGACATCCAACCATCTCATCTTCTGTCACCCCCTTCTTCTCCTGCCCTCAATCTCTCCCAGTATCATATGTATTACAATGCAAACTCTAGGATTTTTATATTCTTTTAATTAATATTTACTTATTCCTCCTATTAATATCACCCTTGATAAGGCTGTTGCTGTTGTTATTCAGTCGCTAAGTCATGTCTGACTGTGACCCCATAAATGCAGCACTCCAGGCTTCTCTGTCCATCACTATGCCCCTGAGTTTGCTCAAACTCATGTCCTTTGAGTCAGTGAAGCCATCCAACCATCTCATCTTCTGTCACCCCCTTCTCCTCTTGCCCTCAATATTTCCAGCATCAGGGTCTTTTCCAACGAGTCAGCTCTTCGCATCAGGTGGCCAAAGCTTCGTGGAATTCCCTTGCTTTTTCTGTGATCCAGCGAATGCTGGCAATTTGATCTCTGGTTCCTCTGCCTTTTCTAAATCCAGCTGGAACATCTGGAAGTTCTCCGTTAACATACTGCTGAAGCCTAGCTTGCATGATTTGGAGCATATCTTGTTGGCATGTGAAATGAGTGCAATTGCATGGTAATTTGAACAGTTTTTGGCATTGCCTTTCTTTGGGATTGGAATGAAACCTGACCTTTTCCACTCCATGACCTCTGCTGAGTTTTCAAATTTGCTGGCATAATGAGTACAGGACTTTAACAGCATCCTCCTTTAAGATTTGAAATAGTTCAGCTGGAATTCCATCACCTCTACTAGCTTTGTTCATAGTGATGCCTCCTAAGGCCCATTTGCACACTCCAGGATGTCTGGCTCTAGGTGAGTGACCACATCATTGTGGTTAAATGGGTCATTAAGAGGTTTTTTTATACAGTTCTTCTATATTCTTGCCACCTCTTCTTAATGTCTTTTGCTTTTCTGCTAGGTCCTTGCCATTTTTGTCCTTTACTGTGCCCATCATTGCATGAAACGTTCCTTTGGTATCTCTAAGTTGCTTAAAGAGATCTC
The DNA here is from genome assembly GCF_042477335.2 of Ovis canadensis. Classification (NCBI taxonomy): domain Eukaryota; kingdom Metazoa; phylum Chordata; class Mammalia; order Artiodactyla; family Bovidae; genus Ovis; species Ovis canadensis. The sequence continues at coordinate 41,448,445 of NC_091260.1, forward strand.
TAGTCTTTCCCATTCTATTGTTTCCCTCTATTTCTTTGCACTGGTCACTTAAGAAGGCTTTCTTATCTCTCCTTACTATTCTCTGGAACTCTGCATTCAGTTGGGCATACCTTTCTCTTTCTCCTTTGCCTTTGGTTTCTCTTCTTTTCTCAGCTATTTGTAAGGCCCCCTCAAACAACCACTTTGCCTTCTTGCATTTCTTTCTCTTGGGGATGGTTTTGATCACCACCTCCTGTACAATGCAGGAACAGCAGCTGATACCTCCATAGTTCTTCCAGCACTCTGTATACCAGATCTAGTCCTTGAGTCTACTCGCCATCTGCACTGTATAATCCAGGTCTTGTTTTTGCTGACGGTGTAGAGCTTCTCCGTCTACAGCTACAAAGAATGTAACCAATCTGATTTAGGTTCCCTGGTAGCTCACCTGGTAAAGAATCCACCTGCAATGCAGGAGACCCTGGTTCAATTCCTGGGTTGAGAAGATCTGCTGGAGAAGGGATAGGCTACCCACTCCAGTATTCTTGGGCTTCCCTGGTGGTTTAGCTGCTAAAGAATCCGCCTGCAATGCAAGAGACCTGGGTTTGATCCCTGGGTTGGGAAGATCCCCTGGAGAAGGGAAAGGTGTCTCTCAAAATACCACTCCAGTATTTTGACCTGGAGAATTCCACTGACTATTCCATGGGGTCGCAAAGTGTTGGACACGACTGAGCGACTTTCACTTTCACTTTTCATCTGGTGATGTCCATGTGTAGAGGCGTCTCTTGTGTTGTTGGAAGAAGGTTTGTTTGCTATGACCAGTGTATTCTCTTGGCAAAACTCTGTTAGCCTATATCCTGTTTCAATTTGTACAGCAAGGTCAAACTTGCCTGTTATTCCAGGTACCTCTTGACTTCCTACTTTTGCATTCTAGTCCCCTATGATGAAAAAGACATCATTTTGTGTGTGTTAGTTCTAGATGGTCTTGTAGGTCTTCATAGAATCGTTCAACTTCAGCTTCTTTGGCATTAGAGGTTGGGGCATAGACTTGGATTTCTGTGATATTGATTGGTTTACCTTGGAAATGAAGAAACATCATTCTGCCATTTTTGAGACTGCAACCAAGTACTGCATTTCAGACTCCTGTTGACTATAAGGGCTACATTTCTTCTAAGGGATTCTTGCCCACAGTAGTAGATATAATGGTCACCTGAATTAAATTTGCCCATTCCCGTCCATCTCAGTTCACTGATTCCTAAAATGTGGATTTTCTCTCTTGCCATCTCCTGTTTGACCACATCCAATCGACCTTGATTCATGGACTTAACACTCCAAGTTCCTATGCAACACTGTTCTTTACAGCATTGGACTTGTCTTTCACCACCAGATACAATCACAACTAGGAATCATTTCCATTTTGGCTCAGCTTCTTCATTCTTTCTGGAGCTATTTCTCTGCTTTACTCCAACAGAATATTGGTCACCTACCAACCTGGGAGGTTCATCTTTCCATGTCCCATCTTTTACTTTTCATACTGTTCATGGGGTTCTCAAGGCAAGAATACTGAAGTGGTCTGCCATTCCCTCCTGTAGTGGACCATGTTTTGTCAGGCCCTAGCTAACAGAGACATGCCCTTCAGCCGCTCCACGTAGCTGGATGACATGCCTGGTGCCCTGGCTGTACTACTGCTGGTCCTTGATATGGTGGTCTGAAAAACTATTTAAAAATGAACATTTAAATTTTTGATTCATCATGTTGTCTTTTCTGTACTAAATGACCAATTCTGGTCATCTCTTTAGCAGTCTTTTATAAAAGGTCTTAATGAATACCAGGACACTCTGACCCATACACACCCAAAACTGTATGCTCTGTAATTTCCTTTTCTCCCCCAATATGGGGAAGGAGCGCATGAAAGTATGAGTAAACGTCCAGAAAATTTGTAAAAAATATAGGTGAATTCATAGAAATCTATCCTGAAATATGAAATGCATCCATTATGAACAGTTTGGCAGGCTGTGAAAAAGCACTGCCTCCTACCTGCTGCCCTACCACTAAGATTGTATGGAAAGATTATTAAAGAGTGCAAAACCCATGGGTGCTTTCATGATGACCACGTGAGACATTTTCCTTCTAGTCATCTGGCTGAATTTATGCTATTGTTTGCAATCTTTCCAGGGTACTGAAGTGACAGGAGGCACTGCCACGGGTCAAAAATTAATATGCTGCTTGGGGTGAGCATGGCTGGGTTGACTGCAGATTTCTGTTCCTTGATGAGCTCTTACTAAAATGAGCATAAAGACAGGGAAAAGATGGCATACATTCGCCAGGACAGTAAGCAATGAGAGATCCACCAGTAGAAAAGAGATGTCTAACACTTTTGGAAAAAGAGAAGGGGCTACAAAAGGTTCAGTGATTTAACAGAATAGAAAAGCCAGTGGTGGGGCTACCTGCAAGAATGTATCTCAGGGAGAAGAGAGGCGATTGGCCACCTTAAGAGCCAGGGAGTTCAGGACTTCAGGAGGGCCTGACTGCAGGCCCCGCCCAGGGCTCTAGGCCCCGGGCCATTGGGTTACTGTTCACTCACAAGGCCTAGCTGCCTGCAAGCCCTGCTCACTCATGCCTCAGAGCTTCCGGTAACCTTGCCAGTGATTTCACTTCCCAGAGTGCATTTCCTCAGTTGAGAAAAGGAAATGTTTATTTGTTTTCTATTGCTGCTCTAACCAATTACCACAAACTCCAGGGCTTAAGTTGATACAAATTATCTTGCAGCTTGGAGGTCACAATTTCAAAACTGGTTTGACCAGGCCCAAATCAAGTTGCAGAGCCATGTCCCACATCCCAAGTTGTCGTTGTTCAGTTGCTAAGTTGTGTCCAGCTCTTTGCAACCTCACAGCAGCACAACAGGCTCCATAGTCCCTCACCATCTGCAGGAGTTTGCTGAGTCTCATGTCCATTGAGTCGATGGTGCCATCCAACCATCTCATCCTCTGTCACCCTCTTCTCCTCCTGTCCTCAGTCTTTCCCAGCATCAGGGTCTTTTCCAGTGACTTGGCTCTTTGTATCAGGTGGCCAAATATTGGGAGCTTCAGCTTCAGCATCAGTCCTTCCAATGACTATTCAGGGTTGACTTCCTTTAGGATTGACTAGTTTGGTCTCCATGCTGTCCAAGGGACTCTCAAGAGTCTTCTCCAGGATCACAGTTTGAATGCATCAGTTCTTTCACGCTCAGCCTTCTTTATGGTTCAACCCCCAAGGAATGAGGGGAAAATCCATTTCAGGCATTTCCAGCTTCAAGCACACAACTCTCCTCAGCTCCTGTTGCTTTCTTTCCTCCATCTTCTCAGCCAACAGCACAGACTATGACTACAACCCTCTGCTGTTCACATTACATTTCCCACTCTGACTCTCCCGCTTCTAAGGATCCCTGTAATTACACTGGGCTTGCTATGATAATCCAGGATGATCTCCTCATAGTGAAATCTTAACTTAATCCCAACTGCAAATTCCTCCGTGCCAGGCAACAGAACGTGTTCACAGGTTCTGGGATTAGAATGCGAACACTGTGGTGCCATTATTCTGTCTCCCACATCAGCTTGTCATACTATTGAAAAGATGGTGTGGTATTATGTAAATAATAATAATAGCTGCAGTTTACTGATCACTCTTTACATGCCAAGCCCTCTTCTAAATCCCTTAGAGATTTAACTCACTGAAACCTCATAGCAGCGCTATGACATACAGACTATCATCCCCACTTTACAGAAGGAAAATACACCACAGTTCCTATGCCTAAACTCACACAGCAAGTATCAGACAGAAGGGGATTAAAAATCCCACCTTCACTCCTTAACCACCACCCAGTAAACACTGGGTAAATTTTAGTTATTATTATTCTATCTCTACATCAAGTTTCTTATATAAATCTCATGCTGTGAATGTAAAAACATGATCAAGTTCAATATTAGCATTTAGAACTTTTTAAAATTAAAGACACTTTTAGTGTCTCCCACTTTCCTGTTTTAAATATTCCTTATACCAAAACACCACTCTTATGGCAGAAAGGGAAGAGGAACTAAAAAGCCTCTTGATGAAAGTGAAAGAGGAGAGTGAAAAAGTTGGCTTAAAGCTCAACATTCAGAAGACGAAGATCATGGCATCTGGTCCCATCACTTCGTGAGAAATAGATGGGGAAACAGTGGAAACAGTGTCAGACTTTATTTTGGGGGGCTCCAAAATCACTGCAGATGGTGACTGCAGCCATGAAATTAAAAGACGCTTTCTCCTTGGATTAAAAGTTATGACCAACCTAGATAGCATGTTGAAAAGCAGAGACATTACTTTGCCAACAAAGGTCCATCTAGTCAAGGCTATGGTTTTTCCAGTGGTCATGTATGGAAGTGAGAGTTGGACTGTGAAGAAAGCTGAGCGCTGAAGAATCGATGCTTTTGAACTGTGGTGTTGGAGAAGACTCTTGAGAGTCCCTTGGACTGCAAGGAGATCCAACCAGTCCATTCTGAAGGAGATCAGCCCTGGGATTTCTTTGGAAGGACTGATGCTGAAGCCGAAACTCCAGTACTTTGGCCACCTCATGCGAAGAGTTGACTCACTGGAAAAGACTCTGATGCTGGGAGGGATTGGGGGCAGGAGGAGAAGGGGACGACAGAGGATGAGATGGCTGGATGGCATCACCAACTCGATGGACGTTGAGTCTGAGTGAACTCCGGGAGTTGGTGATGGACAGGGAGGCCTGGAGTGCTGCAATTCATGGGGTCGCAAAGAGTCGGACACGACTGAGCGACTGAACTGAACTGAAACCGAAATACCTTTCTTCTCCTCCCTACAGATCTGTATTTGGTTCTCATCTTATATGTTCCCACAGCTCCCTGTACTCATCTGTACCGTCACTTACGATATTAGAATGAATGGCAATGTCTGACTCTTTATCTGTCCCTCGACCTTTGAGTGTCATGAGGACAGGGATTTTTCTATACTCACGGTGGCCTGTAGAGCCTGGTCTTCAGTGCTTACTGAATACATGAATGCAGTAGGAATAAACTGCGGTAATTTAAAAACCTGAATCAGTTGTTTTGCCAAGAAATGTTACCAACTGCTACTATTTTGTATGTTTCTTAGAATAAAATATCACTTCTATTAACATAAAGTCAATATGAAGTTGAATAGACTAATAAAATATTACTGTTTCTTTTGTTGCTGCAGCCAATAAGACAGTAATTAAAGCATGAAAAACATGGTCATTCTGTGGCTTTATAGGTGCTTTACAAAAAACAGCATATATTCACTATGGAGAAATAGGAAACCTTTTCCAAAAGCTTTTTTATTTTTCCTTAAATAAAATGCCATATATCTATTTAGAAATATACAGCTCTGTGAGTTTGGGACTGGTGTGTACACACTTCTACATTTAAAACAGATAACCGACAAGGACCCACTTATAGCATAGGAACTCTTCTCAATATTCTATAATAACCTAAATGAGAAAATAATTTGAAAAAGAATAGATGTATCAATATATGTATAACTGAATCACTCTGCTCTACACCTGAAACTAATAAAACGTTGTTAACCAACTATACTCCAATATGAAATAAAATTTTTAAATTTAGAAAAATTTTAAAATAATAATAAGTAAATAAATACACAGCTCTTGGGTAAGTCTACAAAATGGTAACCAATGACCAGAAGTCAGTAAATTCTGTTTGTTATTATTTTGCACACAATAAGAACCATTCCACTTTGTAATCTATCTCAAACCATCTTGAATAAAATGAAGATTAATAAAACTTTAAATGGGTAAGAAAAACATACTGCAGAGTGGCGGGGAAGGTGGGCAAGAGGGGTAAGGCTCATGATTGGATTAAACTAACTCCCTCTTACAGCTGACCTGAAGAGAAGGTCGCCCATTTTCACTAAGGGTGATTTCTTGAATAAAAGTTGTTTTCTCTTTGCCTAGAAAAAGGTAGGGATTGATGTCTGATAGATCATAGTTTGAAACTTGGGAAATGAATGGTGTCATAGAGTTAACTCTACAGTAGGCCAGATTACCAAACTCTGAGGAGGCAGGATGAAGGAGGAAGATTTTGTTTACCAGAACAGGAATCAAAATATCATTTTACCGATGACCAGTAACAAGAAATCATTCAATTTCTAAAACCATTCACTTTCTAAAAAGTAGTTAAACATACTACTATATAGTGAGGCTAGGAAAGCATTCAAATATACTTGTGTGCATACACACACATATATATGTATACATACACACCTTTCATACTTTCTTAATCTCTCAATTGAAATGAGGATCAAGATATTTCAGACACGCCCGTCTCTGTGTGTGTCAATATACAACATACAGACAGAAACAAAGATAGAGACAGAGATAAACACACAAAGGCTAGGTTAAGTCACTCAACCTCATTGATCCAGAATTTTCAGATGCAATCATTTTTAATCAGATATGGACCCTGCAGACATGGAAACAAAATCATGTTCTTTTTCAAAAGTCAACAGCAGAGTTACATTGCTAAATCTGTTCAACTTAAATATTGACACTCTAAAAAGGGCAAATGGAATTCAAGAAAACCCATACCATGAACGGACACACACACACACAAGCTGTTCTGCATCTTTCTCTAAAAGGTTGCTATCAGAACAAAGATACAGAAATGAGAATTAGTAGGACTCAGTGAGACAGGGTACCATTCACTGAGTGTTAGATTCATTCTAACCTATGATTCTTCCAAATAGAAGCATTTCCTTTAAAAAAGGATATAGATAAGAAGTGAATACTTCTCTATTACTATTGCTGATAAAGTTTTAAGGCAACACCAACCACTGCCTCATAAATGAGCCCAATATAAAGATAAAAATCAGTAGAAGACAAAATCTTAGCAAAGATCCACAAAATTACCAGAAAAACTCAATTTATATCTCAGGTTGAATGAGACAGGCAAATCAATCTGAAGTGTGCATATAAGTATGATAAGCTGATGGAAGGTACTCACTTTATCACCTTTAGATAGTCAAGAAAGGACTACTTCAGGAGTAATAGTGTAATAAAATTAAAAGATAGTAGTTAACCCCAGAAAACTATTAATGTGAATTTTCCCTTGTCATTTTTTTTTCTGGCCAAAGTTAACACAAAGCTTCTCTCTCCTGAAGGGTCATTAAATTTACTTCAAAAACACCTCTGAACATATATGCTTATTATCATTTATTCTCTCCTCTTGCTCCCTTTCGCCTTCCTCTTGCATTCATACTCAGCAATCCATCGACCCATCTTTGATTCTTAGACTCCGAACTCTCTCTCGTTCTTCATGGCTCTAGGTCTTTGCCTCGGTCTTATTTTTCCCTTCATTTTATGTTTTGCAACAACAGCAGGTTTTAATGATACTAGGTATTTTTGGCAGGAGGAGAAGTAAATTTCTGGATGAAACCTAAAATCAAACAGTCCTCTAAACAGTGTGGCTACTGCACTCCAGAGTTTCATTGATTATTGTCTCTTATGTTTACATATGTCATCACTATATTTTACCCAGTGCCTTTGCAGTGAACAATCACTAGACATTTGGGAAAAACCTCCAACATGAATGTAGGAGACCAAAACAAGCTGAAAAGGAAACTTGGAGAAAACAGAAATGACGAACAAAGTAGAATAAAATTAAATTGCTACAGAGAGAGACAGCCAGAAGATATTAAGTACATAAAATAAAACAAAACATTTTAATAAAGTATTTTCAAAAGGAAAAAATTAGGAAAAATTAAGAGCTAAGAAAGAGCCTTGGAAATAAATAAATGATGCAATTCCAGTTGAGCTATTTCAAATCCTGAAAAATGATGCTGTGAAAGTGCTGCACTCAATATGCCAGCAAATTTGGAAAACTCAGCAGTGGCCACAGGACTGGAAAACGTTGGTTTTCGTTCCAATCCCAAAGAAAGGCAATGCCAAAGAATGCTCAAACTACTGCACAGTTGCACTCATCTCACACGCTAGTAAAGTGATGCTCAAAACTCCCCAAGCCAGGCTTCAGCAGTACGTGAACCGTGAACTTCCAGATGTTCAAGCTGGTTTCAGAAAAGGCAGAGGAACCAGAGATCAAATTGCCAACATCTGCTGGATCATGGAAAAAGCAAGAGAGTTCCAGAAAAAAATCTATTTCTGCTTTACTGACTATGCCAAAGCCTTTGACTGTGTGGATCACAATAAACTATGGAAAATTCTGAAAGAGATGGGAATACCAGACCACCTGACCTGCCTCTTGAGAAATCTATATGCAGGTCAGGAAGCAACAGTTAGAACTGGACATGGAACAACAGACTGGTTCCAAAGTACGTCAAGGCTGTATATTGTCACCCTGCTTATTTAACTTATATGCAGAGTACATCATGAGAAAAGCTGGGCTGGAAGAAGCACAAGCTGGAATCAAGATTGCCAGGAGAAATATCAATAACCTCAGATATGCAGATGACACCACCCTTATGACAGAAAGTGAAGAGGAACTAAAAAGCCTCTTGATGAAAGTGAAAGAGAAGAGTGAAAAAGTTGGCTTAAAGCTCAACATTCAGAACACTAAGATCATGGCATCTGGTCCCATCACTTCATTGGAAATAGATGGGGAAACAGTGGAAACTGTCAGACTTTATTTTTTTGGGCTCCAAAATCACTGCAGATGGTGACTGCAGCCATGCAATTAAAAGACGCTTTCTCCTTGGATTAAAAGTTATGACCAACCTAGATAGCATGTTGAAAAGCAGAGACATTACTTTGCCAACAAAGGTCCGTCTAGTCAAGGCTATGGTGTTTCCAGTGGTCATGTATGGAAGTGAGAGTTGGACTGTGAAGAAAGCTGAGCACCGAAGAATTGATGCTTTTGAACTGTGGTGTTCGAGAAGACTCTTGACAGTCCCATGGACTGCAAGGAGATCCAACTAGTCCATTCTAAGGGAGATCAGTCCTGGGTGTTCTTTGGAAGGAATGATGCTAGAGCTGAAACTCCAGTACTTTGACCACCTCATGCGAAGAGTTGACTCATTGGAAAAGACTCTGATGCTGGGAGGGATTGGGGGCAGGAGGAGAAGGGGACGACAGAGGATGAGATGGCTGGATGGCATCACTGACTCGATGGATGTGAGTCTGAGTGAACTCTGGGAGTTGGTGAAGGACAGGGTGGCCTGGCGTGCTGCCACTCATGGGGGTCGAAAAGAGTCGGACATGACTGAGTTACTGAACTGAACTGAACTGATATATATAGTCAATTAAAAATTCAACCAAAAAGGTTGAAAGATAAAATTGAATAAATCTTGAAAGCAGAATAAAAAGAAAATGACATGAAAAATATGAAAATAAAATAAGAAACACAGAGGATCATTTTAGAAAATTCAACAGTAGACTCAAAAAAAAAAAACAGAGGTAAAGAAATATTATCAAATATATAGTACAAGAAAATTTCACAGGACAGGAGTTTCTATACCAGAAGAATGCCAAATCAGACTTTCTTAGAAAGTCTACTCTAAACCACATTATTGTGAAATTTCAAAACTTGAAAGTTCTAAAATCAGGCTTCCAATGAGATACAAAGACAGGTTACGTATAAATGAATCAGCAAGGTACTGGATTACTCAATAGCACTGGATACTAGAAGATAGTAGGGCAACGTCTTCAAAATTATGAGGGACAATGAGTTGTAACCCAGATTTTCATAGTTTCTCAAGTTGTCAATTAAAATGATCAAATCAAAATATTTTAGACATTCTCAGAATTTTTTTAAAAAGGGCTTCCAACACAACTTTTCTTTGGCAGCTAAGAGTATGTTTTCCAACAAAAAAGGAAAAGCATGGCATCCAGTAAGCAAGGATACGACACAATGCTATGTTGAAGGATAATACATGTGCATTAGACCTATAGACAAAATGGGTCAGAATCAAGAAAACAAAAACCACAAAAACTCAGGGCAAGTTGCCAGGAGTGGAGAGAGATGAGTCACTGATAATTTATTTGATGTGTTTGACCATTTGGGAAAATTATTGAGGGCCATGACAAATGTTCTGAAATAATTGAGAAAAAATAGATACCTACTCAAATAAAAGCTAATGAAAAAATTCACAGGCAATTTTTAACCCTAGGGAAAATAAAAAATTGTATAAGAACAAATATAATACAGTAATATGTAAATGTAAAAATCTTGATTTACTGATGCAGCCAAAAATGCATCAGTGCAAGCGAGGATAAATACTAATATAACAGGCATTCGACAGAAACTGTCTAAAGCTGCAAACTAGTAAAGCTCAGTTAAAGCATTCGAAAGTACGGTGAGTACTACAGTTGATATATTTTTGTACTTAGGTTTGTGTTGGGAAGATCCCCTGGAGAAGGGAAAGGCTACCCACCACTCCAGTATTCTGGCCTGGAGAATTCCATGGACTGTATAGTCTATGGGGTGGCAAAGAGTTGGACACTTATGAGCGACTTTCACTTTCACATGTCAATGAATATACACTTTTTTTTTAACCTTCCATTAATAACAAGAGATCACAGCAAGTAGAAGCAGGACAATACCAACATGCATTCAAATTCAAAAGAAGCAGTCAATATAATCAGCTTTACAATCTTGACAAGCAGTATGGTCTCTACATTTAACTATTGTTCTCTTAAGTATCAGAACATGTCCCCTAATGAGCAAATGAGTGAATGAATCTCTCTCCCTCTCTCTGGAGGGTCTTTCCTGGTGGCTGGGGCAGTTAAGTATCCGCCTGCAACGCAAAAGACCACGGTTGGAGAAGAGGATGGCAACCCACTCCAGTATTCTTGCCTGGGGAATCCCATGGACAGAGCAGCCTGGGGGGATACAGTCCATATGGTCGCAAAGAATCAGACACAACTGAGCAACTAAGCACGTACCATCTGGAGTATCCCTCTGTAGTATTTTCCAAAGATTAAACCTTAAAATCAAATACTATATTCAAATATTAAGAGGTTAGTTTTAATGACTTATGGATTTTAATCAAATCTTTAGAATTTGCCATATTGTTTTTACAAAAATAATTATTCATTCTATACCTGTCAACTCTACTTAATTTTTACTGTGAAATGAGTTTTTTAAAAAAGCTAAATTTAAAACATCTGTAAAACACAAAAACACCACAAGAAAATTATCAAATTAGAAATAATTGTAACTTCTATGTATCAAAGAGGAGGTAAATACTGACTGATCATGTATTTATGTTAATTGAATGATGAATTATGTACTCTGTCTAAAGAACTATGCTCACACTATATATAAAGAACAATTTACACTGATACATGGTTGACAAGTGTCTGATTTATTAAATCAATAAATGTTCTTATGACTGTGTATAAAAAGATTTTATATCAGTTTACAAAGAACATATTGATTTAATGAACTACATAAATATATGCAAATCTAAGATCCAGACAAGACTACCCAATAAAAAAGTAGCTATACAGATTTTTGTGTAAATTATGAAGCCCTTGAGTAGTGATTTCATAAACAAGATATATGTCTACAGTAGATAAAAATTACAGAATCAATCACTCTACGCTTCTAGCATCACAATGGACTATTAAAATAGGAATTAGGAAATGCCCAGATAACCAAGTATTACATAAGTAACAGCACCCTGAAACCAAAAGCTATTTGATGAAATGAGCATTGTTGGTGCTATTCTTTTTCTTATTAATAATAATGATGATTTATTACTTCCATTTATTGTAGGTATGGTTTCAAGCTCTGAGTTAAGTATTTGTGTTTGTGTGTGTTTATTATAGTAGTTATTCTTCCTATGTACAAATTAGAGAGATGAAGTAACTACCCATGATCATGAAGAGCCTGGATTCAAACTGAAACTCCTAGATTCAAAACCCTAATCTTAACTACTAAAATTACTGTTAAGTAGGCTTGTTTCTTACATTAACCATCATAGGAAGTTTATAATCAAAAGGCTCCAGATATAGTCAACTGGGACAGGAAGAGTATTATATGATTTTTCAGATAAAAGAAAATTGGTACCAGATATTAAAAGTTCTACATCCCATAAGCCAACTCTTCAGAATAAAGAATTTATAAAAGTAACTAACATATGTATTTAAGACCCAATAAAATAGATGCAAAAGAATATGAAACTTCACAGAAACAAAGTTCCAAATTCTCAATACTCAAAATACCCCCAACTCACTAATAATCAGTAGATGCAAATTAAAATAAAGATGGGAGATGATTTAACACCCTAATATTGATATAAATTTTAAAATGTAATATCAATACCGGTATGAATAGGGAGAAATGATGACTTTCAAACATTTTTGCCTGACTGTATAAATTGATACAATGAATTTAAAAAGCAATTTTTGACTATGAGCCTATCTTAATCCAACTATTCTACTTTTAAAATATACTCAAGAAAGAATCTAGCTCAAGTAAGCAAAGAGACATACAGTGATGTTCAACAACATTAGTACCTATGCTACCTTGAAACAACCACAAAATAGTGCAACATGATAATTCCATTACAATGAAATTGATATAAGCTAATACCTTAGCTCTTTCTGTTGAATATGAACAAAGCAGAAAGACAGTGCTGATTGTTAACGGCAGCCATCTTGGAAACAGGAGGAAAACCAGCCTCTGGATGAAGCCTATCTATCTAGCCAGCTTCTTAATGACATCACTTAGTCCCTGATGTATGCCCTGACCATTATCCCTATGTGCTGCCCACAGTGTTGCAATTGCAAAATACCAACAAAAGACTTGCTTACCCCCAAGAATTGGGCAATAAGACCACTGACATCTTACTCCTGATACAGAAACTGTGAGTCCCCACCCACCACTATCACAAAGCACTTTGAAAATCTCAATACTGTGCTGTTCAGGACTGGCTAGAATTGTATATTACACCAATACCAATGATTACAGTGCACATTCATTTTAGTTATTGCTGAGATAATTCACATCATGAAAATTTGCACCAATATACTCTTAACATCTTAAAGAGTTCTCACACTTAAATACACTTAAGATTCTGCTGGGGGTATATATACATACATGGACTATTACTTAGCCATAAAGAAAAAAAATACTGCTATTTGCCTTAATCTGGATTGAACTGGAGAATATTATACTTCGTGAAATAACATAGGAAAAGACAAATACTGTATGATATCACTTCTTTGTGGAAACTAAAAAATAATACAAACGAATGTATATGTATATGCAAAACGAAAACAGACCCACAAATACAGAAAACAAATTTATCTTTACCAAATAGGAGTTTCAAAAGTACAGATAGTACTTCCGTACTATAGGTGGGTGGGACAAATTAAGGGTACGGGTTTAACAGATACAAACTACTATATACAAAAAGACAAGCAACAAGAATATACAGTCCAGCACAGAAAATACTCATCATCTTGTAATAACATAACCTATAATGGAGTATAATCTGCAAAAATAGTGGATCACAATGCTGTACTTCTGAAACTAACATGATTCTGTAAACCAAACGTACTTTAATTTTAAAAAATTTAAAATATTCCACTGAGATTCAAGTTAAAATACAGATTTCCAGGCATCACACCTAGAAAAACAGAATTTTTCTGAGACTTAGGAATCTAGATTTTACATGCACTCCAATAATTCTAATGCAGAATTCTGAACCATATTTTAAGAAACACACCTCTTGAGACTAAATTAAAAGTGTATGTTAAGGAAATGTATACAAGTGGCAACAAATTAACTAGTACATGAAGCTAGCTTACTATGAAAATCAGTCCTAGTCCTAACCCACCAACTCCTTTTTAATGTATGAATTTTAAGCTACTTGATATAAGATTATCTCCATAATATTTGTATCTTATATTACCTCCTTTACAATATTCACATTGTAGCTATAAGGACTCTGTTATTATATTTAGCTTTTCAATTGGACCTTGGTGATGTAAAATAATACACCTAAGTCATCATTTCTTATTTCATTAATTTTTGTCAGCAACCTGACTCTCCTCTACCCTTCATAATTAAGCAGATACTACAGAAAATAGTCCCTAGATATCTGATCAAAAGGCATCATCAATGTTCTTTTCATCTTTTACTTCTAAAATCATATATTCTCCTGAGACATGCTGTCTGAGATAATGCAATTGCTGGAATCAGTAAACTATTTTTGAAAGTAATAAAAGTATGTGCTTTAAAAACTTCATTTTCAATAATTTATTTCATACAAGTAATTATGTTTCCAATTTGTATATGCTATACTGCAGACTTCTGATTTTTAAAAGAAAATGAGCCCAGTTAACTAAAAACAAGTCAGACATCTTTATCAAATTAGTATTTTTCTTTCCTAACTTGTGTGACACATTAGGAAGTGGCAATTAAAAAAGAAGCAAGTTAATGAGCTACTGTGGTTGTTCTCCTATAATCAAATGAGACACATAATACTCACATGAAGAAAACCCCTTGATTTACTTTAGTGTCTGGAAACATAAAAGCATAACACAAACCCAAAGTAAATCTCTGACTAGTACTGACTATAGAACTAGTTAGGTCAATAATTACAATTTTAAAATAAAACACTTAAAAATTTTAAAACAAAAAATTTCCACCAAAAACATTTTTCTTTGTGTATATTAGTCTCAATTTAAATTGACAAGATAACCAAGATGGAAACAAAGACACTGCTCTGACAGCTTGCAGTTTGTCCATCTGTAAATGTCATGTCCATCCCACACACAACATTAAAACCCTCACTTGCTTTATTATTGATCACGAAGTAGTTCTAAATTTAAAAATTACACTGCTCTAGAGTGATCTTGCATCTCTGCAAATAGATTAACAAATCGAGCCTTCCAAAACCATTTTGAAACATTCTTTATGCATTCCTATTTTAAAGCACACTGTCTAATAAAAGAAATACACTGAAAGCCATGGGTGCAGTTTTAAATCATCACATTGAAAAGGTAAGAAGATGATGGGCCAGACAAGGGCTTAATCTCCAAAACATACAAACAGCTCATACAACTCAACAGCAACAACAAAACCAAACAACCCACTGAAAAATGGACAGAAGACCTTAACAGACATTTATCCAAAGAAGACATATACATGGCCAGCAAGCACATGAAAAGATGCTCAACATCATTAATTATTAGAAAGATGCAAATCAAAACTACAGTGAGGTACCACTGTACCTCATCACTGTCCATCTCAATTCAGCTACATTTCAAGTACTCACCATCCACTTTTGGCTCAGTGCTACTATCCTGGGGAAGGACAGATTTGAAGGAATAATTTTCAGAAATATTGATACTACTACTACAAGTCTTTAGAGGTGAGCATTTAAGGAGTAAATACTCATAAAATAAATCACCATGTGCTTACCCATGTAATCACACATTGGTTGGGGTAGTTTTTCAAAGATGGTAGAAAAGTAAGCAATATTTTCTGATGATGACTTGAAAGAAGACAGTTACATGGCCTTTCTGAGGGGTATATGGTATATGATCAGGATTTAATACATCAAGGAGAATTATCAGGCTATCCAAAATGACAAGGACGTTGTGGCACCTCAAGTCTCAGAGGTTACAAGTGAGCCAGACTCTCCAGCTGAGGTTGAATGGCACCAGATTCTGTACTGAATGCATACAAGATGACTTCTAACACAGGAAAAGATTTAAGCAAGGGCAAGACAAACACAATGTTAAATTCAGCTCAAAAATAATAGTAAAATCAATCATTTCAGTATATTACCAATTAGATCTTAAATTTTGCTTTATGCAGCAGGTACCTTCCCCTGTAATTCACACCTAAATATGGAAGATTAATGTTTGAAGAATGAATGTTCAGACATACAAAACTGACAGGCCTGAAGGACCCGAAAACAAGTTGTTGCAAAGTGAAGTTGCTGAGTTGTGTCCGACTGTTTGAGACCCCAAGGACTGTAGCCTGCCAGGCTCCACCATCCAAGAATACTGGAGTGGGTTTCCATTTCCTATTCCAGAGGATCTTCCCAACCCAAGGATCCAAGCCAGGTCTCCCTCATCACAGGCAGATTCTTTACCCTCTGAACCACCAGGGAAGTACCTAGGAAGACCCTTAAGTATCTAATGGGAATGACAACCCATTCTAGTATTCTTGCCTGGAGAATTCCATGAACAGAGAAGCCTGCCAGGCTAGAGTCCATGTGTGGCAACATGTCGGATACAATTGAGCAAGTAACACTCACAGAACCTTTTATGTAAGAAAAGCTTAAGTTGTGAGATATTGAGGCGTTAACCCATGGACATCAACAAACACAGAGCAAAGTTGTTATTTATTGCTAATGTACTCTTATTTCTCACAGAGCTACATCCCTTTCATTGAGTCAGGGGCTGGAAAACTTAAGTGTGTTCACCATGCCCACTTCCAAGTATACATCATCATAGCAAGCACTGTAAATGTACTTGGAAATATCCACCCAACCAACAGGCCAAGTACCTACAAGTGAACATACCCACTGCTGGAGAAGTCACACTTTTCATCTGAGTACCAGTGGATATTATAACTTCCTTCCTTTACTTCAATACTCTCATTTTACTCAAAACTAAACTAATTCATACGGTAGACCTAGGTTTTTCTCAAATGTTAGTATTTTAATACGTCTGAGTCAGATATGGAGAGAAAAGAAAGAACCGTAGTAAAACTTCTAATAAAAAAAAAAGGGGGGGAGTATGTATGCAGGCAGAATTAAGACAATACCATGGACAAGGTCAGATTCTCTCAACAGACAACTGATGCTGAAAAACACAGAATTCCAAAGATTATGTCAAAGGTAACAGCATGTGTGGCTGGGAGGGCCATGGAAAAGAAGTTATAAGCTTGGGCAGCTCAGTTCACAGGCTTTGAACTTCAAGATAAGATCTGAGGAAGCTATAACCAAGCACAGTATTAAATGGGAAGAAAATTTCTGCGCTGAAATGCAAGCCAAATACAAGCTTTTCCTTATGTTACTTGATAAGGGATCCACTGCCACTGGCAATTAAGCAAAGTCTAAGTCCTCTGTGGGCGCTTCCCAGGCAGCTCAGCGGTAAAGAGTCTGCCTGCCAACGCAGGAGATGCAGGAGACCTAGGTTTCATCCCTGGGTCGGGAAGATCCCCTGGGAGAGGAAATGGCACACCATTCTGGTATTCTTGCCTGGAGAATCCCATGGACAGAGGAGCCTGGTGGGCTACAGGCCTTGGGGTCGCAAACAGTTGGACAAGACTGAGCACACTCACACACACACACAAGCCCTCTGTGTTATCTTGCCACGGTTATAGTTCTGTCTTCATTAAGCCCACCAATATGACTATGATTTTAGTTGACTCCCATCTTTTAATGGTTTCCAAAATGAGAGATTATGAGACCTAAATCTGTGCATTTAGAACTGCTTTTTACAATAAGCAGTTTCTAAAACTTGAAAGAAGGGAGGGAATAATTCATTTCTTAGGTTTGTTTCCTCCACCAAGAAAAGTCCTATGTTGTAGAAGAAGTTCTGAAGTGAGTAAGGAAGTGTGGCTGTCAGGCCTCTCTGGGTCCACGGGAGCCGTGAGGTTTCTCACCATCTGACACAGAAGACTGCACCAGTTAAATGCTGAATCTGTGAGATTTCTGCGTTCTCCTTAAGAACAAACACTGAAATGTATATTCAACAAATGACTCATTTCCTTGCAAACTTTCAAGGAGAAACAAAAAAAGTTGAAGCAGCACTTGAAACAATTAACAATTTAGGGGCTAATTGTGGAAAGTCAATGATATGAAAATAACTACCAACAGTTTTTTTTTTTAAGTTCATTCTTTTGAAGTCATTTTCTCTTTACTGCTATTCAATTGGAATGCCCTTATATTACGTTAACTACATAAGTATATCCTACAACAAGGCTGTGTTATATTTACATCATGTATTTTCCTCCAATCTCATTTTCATTACATTTCTGATATAATAGATGATAAGATAAAGGAAGAAAATATCCCCGACAAAGGTTTTAGTACTTAAATAACAATAATTTATTTAAAGAAGTTAAAGCTCAAAAACAGAAAATCTCAGCTCTAAGTAAATGACAGATTGTGCCCATGTGTGTGTTTGTAAGACTGTCTGGAGCATGTAAGTGCCCAATAAGTGTTTACTAATTTCAATGTCACTGTTATCTTCCTGGGGTTTCACACGTAGCTCAGCTGGTAAAGAATCCGCCTGCAAGGCCAAAGACCTCAGTTTTTTCCTGGGTTGGGAGGTTCCCTTGGAGAAGGGATAGGCTGCCCACTCCAGTATTCATGGGCTTCCCTGGTGGCTCAGATAGTAAAGAATCCACCTGCAATGCAGGAAACCTGGGTTTGATCCCTGGGTTGGGAAGATCTCCTGGAGGAGGGCATGGCAATCCATTCCAGTATTCTTGCCTGGAGAATCCCCAAGGACAGAGGAGCCTGGCGGGCTACAGTCCATGGGGTCACAAAAATTCGGACAAAGAATCTTTCTAGATACTTTTCTGAATAACATTTTTATTTACGAACCCAGTGCCTCATCCAAGGCAACGCACTTTCTCCTTTCTTTTGAATTATAACCATATATGTAGTCAGTATCATACGACATTCATCTTACTTTAATAAAATTTCTTCACTAAATTAAATTTTATGAACTCTGCCCCATTACAGTTTTCTTGAAAACAGGGATCTTGCTGAACAATTATCACATCACATTTTCTACAAGAGTACTGGAAATATTTCATTAAGTACTTTTTGCCTGATTGCATAATGAAATCAAGCATATTCACCATGCTTGTCATCATATTCCCAGCCGCCAGCAAAGTGCCTGTCACATAGTCAATACTAATAAAAACTTATAGAATCAATAATACATGCAGTCCATTATTCTTTTCTAGCAAGCTCCCCAAAATGACATTTTTCTTATCTAAAAAGCAAATTTAAAATGAACCTCAGTCTCTACATTTTAAGACTATTTTGAAAGTTCAAGTTCTTAAGATTAAACATAAATAACAGCACATTTTAAAACAATGAAAAAACTCAAGGCAAATATAAATTATTAAATAAATGTAAAAACAAGAAATTTATTACTGGCTTCCTGTATTTGACATAAAATCTTCAGAACAACACTTCACAAGGTCTCCAGGTGAGTCTCTCCTTAATGAGACAGTATTCCACTAGCTGAACAAGGCTCTATTGTTCAAACCCTAGTTTCTGACACACAGATAAAGGGCCTCAAAAGTCAGTAACACATATACTGCTAGATCAGTGGTCTGAACACACAGGTTGCCAGTCATTAATATTCACCAGCATCTCACCTGTGAAGAGCAGTGTGCAAGGTTCTAGGGAAAGAACTATCAGTAAAAGGAAAGAGGTAAGACAAGCACGACTAATTGCAAAATCTAACCTCGATTTTATCTCTGCTTCACTTTCCCAAGCCTAATGGAGGATATGAAGAAAAAAGCAAGTTCCCTGGTACGTCTTCCCCTTGAAGCTTTCTTCTGAGAAGAAAGAGACCTCCAGACAGTTTTCTCAAGGTGGGCTTTATCAGAGTCGCAGAGAACAAACGGCACGTTCACTGAGATCAAGGGATTTCAGTTTCGTTCTCCACAAACAGAAGAGGGCCTAAAATATCTTTATTTTTATTTCTCTATCTGTTAGTCACTCAGTCGTGTCCAACTCTTTGCAACCCCATGGAGTGTAGCCCTCCAGACCCCTCTATGCATGGGATTTCCAGGCAAAAATACTGGAGTGGATTGCCACTGGGCTGGCCAAAAAGTTCATTTGGGTTTTTCTATATTGAAAACCGGAACAAACACTTTTTGACCAATTCAGTACAACAGGCACTCAATCAGTATTGCTGGCCTGATGAATAAACAGTGGCAGTAATAATATCATGACTCCTTCAAAGGCCAAACCAAAACCCCTAGTAAACCTCCTAAGAAATGAATTGACCTGGTTGGACAGTTCGAGTATTATACCTTGTCTCTATGTAGAGTATTGTTAGTCGTTCAGTCGTGTCCGACTCTTTGCTATCCCATGGACTGTAGCTTGCCAGGCTCCTCTGTCCATGGGATTCTCCAGGCAAGAATACTGGAGTGGACTGCCATTCCCTTCTCCAGAGGACCTTCCTGACCCAGTGATTGAACCTGGGTCTCCCGCAAAGCAGGCAGATTCTTTAGCGTTTGAGCTACAGAGAAGACCCTCTACTCTATACTCTATAATCCTACACTCTATTATATAGAGTAAATGATGAAAAAAAAAGAAACCATTTCCTTAACCAAAAATAGCATTTCCCAGGGATTATCTCATCCCCTCCATTTGCTTAAGAAAAACTTCCTACCATCTGTAATTATCGGGCTCATTTGTATGACCATTTGTCTGTCTGTCCTGTGAGGTCAGGGTCCCAGTCAAGTCCTGTCGCTGCTATATCCACTGTGCCTAGCACAGAGAAAGCAAGCACATGAACAATGACATGGACAAAAGGCATATATTTCCTTATTGTTTCCTCTTCTGAGTAATAGATGGATTCACCTAATCCTTGTTTTTGCAGTTAGCATTACTGGATCCTCAATTACTTAGGAGGATTAAAAACATACATTAATAAAACAACCAACTCCCACTATTTTCATTGAATAGAGTGGAGAGAGGAATTGGGTGGAGGCAAAGGGCTGTAGCAGTGGGATTTGAAATAGAGATAAGAGTGAGAACGCAAAAGCAAGGGTGTCATCTACTAGGCTCTTAGTTCGGGATGAACTGAAGCTTTTTTTAACTTAGAATGAATTTAAAATACTTTGCAGAAAATAAACAATGTGTTAGAAAATCATATAACATTGACAAGTCTTGAAAATGATCATTTCAGAATACGTTCACTTGACAGGAAGGTATGAATTTTTAAGTTGGTATTGTTCTAGAGGCCACCAATAAAGTATAAACTGGTTTATCTACTTAAAAGATAAAATTTTACTTTCATGCTTTATCAGTGATCATAGGTCAAGTTATTTATGATCACAAAGACTAGGTCTAATTATGGCAATTGTATGATTAAGGGTAGTATAATATCTACCTTTAAAAAAATAATATTCTTGTTTAGGGAAATTAAGTAAGATTTAATTAGAAGTTTAAAGAAGATTCTTCTTTATTTCTAAAAGGACCAGATTTAAGAACACTTGCGTAAATTGTACAATTGAAAATGAATACCTCTTTTCAGGTTTCAAATCATATATTCTGCAAATGAGTCTGCAAAAGCAGGAAAACCAGATGCTGTTTTATTTAAAAGGTTAGTTGTCAAAACAAGAAAAAAGTATTCATTTATATTTACAAGATGCAACAGTCACAACACCACAATTACACCCATTATTTTCATGAGTCAGAGCTGGAGGAACAAGATCAAATTCTTGAATTTTTTAAAAATAAAATTATGACATAAAAGATTCCAAGTCTCTAAATAATAAAGGAAGAAGTTCTAAATGCCACTGTGTTGCTGAACAAAAACCAAAACAAATTTCTCAAAGTGTACCCTCTCTGTAGCCCCTTAAGCAAGACAAGCTCTTCCCTGGATGTGGTTAGTATCAAAGCAAAAGAGTAAACGATTTATTTTGGAATCATGAATCAATACCTACTTTAAATGGTCTTCTCAAGCAAACTTTAACTCTTTAACAACTTAAACATTTTCCAGATCTCAAAAGAGCCAATCTTGTTAACCAAAATTACTTCAAATATGATTACTCAAACTGGAAATCTAATTACTTAATTTGAATGTCATATGTATTATAAAATTATGGGAAAGAGAACAAATTGATATTTACAGAAAGTATTCAGGTAAAAAGCATATTCTTTTCATTAGAAGAATTAAATAAAGGCTTTATACTCAGTAAACCAAATTCACTATGCTGCAGTCCATGGGGTCGCAAAGAGTCGGACATGACTGAGGGACTGAACTGAAACTTTGTTTTAATGAAGTCCCCAAATTCCCATCCCATATATGCAATCAACACAGCTTATCTTACACATCCAACCAACACCAAAATCTGCCATTTAACATAAATTCATCCACTTATGCTCAGCCTTATGGCCACTACTACAACAGTCTCCTCCTTTTTAAAGATAATTATATAAAACCCTTTTGTTTTATCACTCTACTAAGAAAAAATGAGTGAGAATGGGAACAATGACTTAGGCTGTGGTCTTTTAATCTGTGTTAGGTTAACTGAACTCCCAAAAATTAAAATCCATATTGATTTAATTCATTGACTTAATTGATTGAATTCATGTCAGTCATTAAATCTAAACACATCTAAAATTAGAATTCAAATAATATAAGATTTAAATTTAAATTCTAATACAAAAAATTATCCATAGTATAACCTGGGGAATTTCCATTGTCTCAGAGATACAGAAATTCAGAAACTCCAATACCACCAGAAAGTGTTACAAGAATGCAGATGGGTCTGGAGTACTACTTGGAGGATTATCTAGTAATTATTTCAAGTATGAGAGTGAACATTACTAAGTACAATGATCATCTTGAGAGAAAGCTTTTGCCAGATAAAAAAAAAAAAGACATGGAAGTTTATGGAATAGTAGCTGAATTAGCATGACCACATTACCACATTAATATAATATTGTATTTGTGGGAGGAAAATATAATTTTTAAAAATGATGCCTGACACAATTTTCACTGTATAAGCAATAGTCAAGAGACTAAAACAACCCTAAAGAGACCAAAAGAAAGCAGTTAAAATCAAACATATATTCCAATTCTTACTAATTTAAATACTTGCCTTAAAGCATTGTTTAGTAAATTTGGATCACATTATGTTTAGCTCTTTGTAGTTGATCAAATTAAGTTTCAATTTCACTGCATTACAGAAAAGCAAAACAAAAATTTATGTTTGCAAACCACAGGCTACTTAAGGAAAGAAGTTTTTATGTGCAAACTTAGAATCTTGTCTCCCAACTGTGAATGAAGATATCTACAGAATAATCAATAGTGAGCTGCGATTTGGTTTTCTCTGCAGAGTTGTATGCTCTCAGAGAATTTTAAAGAGAAAAATCATAAAAAGATACATTCTTTTTTCAGCATAGTGACAATAGATTAAAAACACCAGCTCTTTTCACCCCTAAACTAGTGCAGTTCTTTTTTTTAGAAGTTGATTCTGGCATATCTGGCCCTTGGGATAGTAGGAAGAGGACAAATGTTGATTACTAAAGATTTAAGTCTATTTTCTTGATCTTAAACCAATATTACCATCTGAAAGCCTCCTTTTTCTCACCAGAAAGCCTACAGTTGGACTTTTAGAAACAGATATGTATTTAATCTGGCTTAATTCACTAATTTCAGTGAAGACAGGTTCCATGAGTCATGCCGTCTGTCCTTCTGTGTTTTAATGGGACAAAGGGTAATATAATCCTATCAAAAGACTTTTTAATGTCCTACCAACTTGCTACTACTTGCAATATGGCTCACAGTCCAGCAGCATCAACTCACCTAGGAGCTTATTAGAAATATCACAACCTGGCCCATCTCAGACCTACTGAATTTGAATCTGTGCTTTAATAGATGTTCAAGTGATCCTTATGACATTCAAGGCTGATATTCAGCACACTTGCTTTATCATCATATTGAATAACAGAGATGGCACTATAAATAAATTGGCTGATTCACAACAGTCTCTCCAGGAACATTTTGGGAGGAATCCTAAGCAGGTGATGCTGGCTTATTGAACCTAGCTGATCTGACTACCTCTACATGGTGCTATGCTCTCAAGATGACTGGGAAACTGAAGCAGTTCTGAAAATGAGATTACATGGAAATGTATGCATAAACACTCTGTAAATGGAGAGGTCTTTAAAAAGTGCTGGTACTGTGATTGTTTTCCTAAAGATCCCAATTCTGTGAAAGATCCATGTTCTTTGGGTTTTGAACTTGGCAAGGGAGGAACTTAAAGAATCCAGAAACCCAACAATTCTTCCCATGTTCCAGTATGGAAGGCCCTCCGCAATCTTTCATTCACTTGGTCAGTCATTATCACACACTTACTCAACACTACCTGTGTCCCGCCATGTGAAGGATAAGAATTACAGTCACTGGGAGAGTAAAACAGACACGACTCTGTCTGTAGGGACCCATGTTATCATGAGTATAGGACAGGTTATCACACTCTTGCAACCAGACACACAAGATCCAACGACGCCACAGTGGCCTCACTTCCTGAGCAGAGGGACGTGTGGAAAAGTCTCGTTCCACTACAGTTCCAAGGAAGCAAAGTTGGAAATTTTTCCAAAGAATTTTTTTTTTCCTGTGAAATGAAGTGAAATCCTGCTCTAAGACTTCCCAGCGGGGGATGACATGTCTTGAATAGATTCACTTGGTCCATTTTTAACTTACCAGTTAGAAGCTGCAGATCATCTTGGCCAGCACGTCTTACATAACAGCCAGTTTTCTAATCCTTTTCCTTCCCTGAACCCTTTCCAAGGAACCCCTGGCCCCAGAGCTTCCTTTCAGACTTTTGTTTGTTTGTTTTCCATTTATTTCTTCCAACGGTTTCTCCTTTCATTCAGAGAGAGGGTAAAGCAAAAATCTCATCAGGATAAAGTAAAAGTAAAGTCACTCAGTCCGACTCTTTGTGACTCCATGGACTGTAGCCTACCACGCTCCTCTGTCCATGGGATTTCCTGGCAAGAGTACTGGAGTGGGCTGCCATTCCCTTCTCCGGGGGATCTTCCTGACCCCAGAATCAGACCCAGGGCTTCAGCACTGCAGACGGACGCTTTACCAACTGATTCTTGACTAATGGTCTCTGGCCTTTCTGCTCTTCAGGGTGCTGTGAAGGGGAGGGGCAGGGGGAATCTCATTTCCATTGAGATTCTGCTGCACAGTAAACTCTTAGGTATAATTTCCAGCTTCATATAAGGAAAAGGGTCATTTGACAAAGTGATAAAAAGTGAAAAGATGCTAAGGAATAAGAGGGACATAAGAAGAACACGCTAGAAGGTAATTCATTTGCAAGTATTTCAATTGCAACATTCACTGATGTTCTAGGATTCTCAGGAAACTCTGGAAATAGGGGAAGCTTTAGATTAACATGAACACTTACAGTGCAAGGGGTCACACTGAATTCATCTTTATCTCCCCTAGTGCCTGTGGCTGCTGGAATGATTGGTAAGTAAACCCATCAGTAAACATCTCACATATTCTGTTCTCGGAGGTTTTCTTATCCTTATCTTTATACTCATCCATTTATTAGGCACTCAGTTGAGAAATAGTCATTGAGCACCTACTGTGTAACAGGCATTGTGCTGGGCCCAAGACAACGTAACACCAAAAGCCCTTGCAGAGTTCACAGTCCAGAGAAAGAAATTAAACTCTGATCGAGTAATCATTTACAAATGTGTAAAAGTTCAGTTGCAATGCTAGGAGAAATTTCCAGTGAATTTGACAATTCTTTTTTTTTTTTTTTCGCTTCCCTTTTTAAAAAATTTTATTTATTTTAATCCAGTGAAAGAGAGGAGGCTTTCCTATGACACTTCATCAGTGAAAGCTGCAAAGGAGGTAAAAAAGGAAAGAGGTGTTACTGACCCAACACAGTGATTATTTTCATTTCTAGTTATAGTAAACAATAGTTTATAAGCCACATGTTAAATTTTATTATGGGAGACAAATGAGAATATGATTTACTTAAAAGATACAGCTTTGCCAACATCTATCACCACCAATACATTTATCCAAAAAATAATGCAAATATTTGTTTTTTTATTTTTTCTAGAATTGATGTCTTTTTAATTTATGTCTTGATTTAAGTACTGATTTTCTTCTTTCAAACACTGTTGGCCAGGATTTCAAACAAGAGAGACAGGATTTCCAGAAAAGATTCTGGCAGCCTGTTCAATAACTTTCCCAAACCCTAGAGTTTTGGACTCAGCAGGATATGACAATGTTTTCAGACACATTCTTTTAGTGTCCTGAGTGATAGATGTGGCAGCAAGCCTGGTCTCACTATCCTAAGTGAGAATAAGAACACCCAAGGCAAGAGCAGTAAGTCCAAGAGTGTAGAGAAAGATAAGAAGGTTGAGTCCCCAGGGCCTTACAGCCACAACTAAATTTGCAAAAGCATAAGAAATTCCAAAAGCTACAGCATCAGTTAAGAAAGGGGCAAGGAGATTAAGGGGGCAAGCAAGCAGACAAAGTAGAAACGTGGAAATGTCAAAGCCTGAGTGAGAAGCAATCAGAGAAAGGGAAAAAAACAAACAAAACTAGGTGAGATGTTAGTAAAGTAAAAGGGAAAAACACTTTGCAGAAAGAAGACACCAAGAAGAAGGTGACCAATTAGAATGGCAAGGGCAGAGGGCAGACAGCAGGTAATGAGTAAATGGAAAATAAAGAGCATAGAATACTACTGAAGCAGGAAAGAGAAAGGGAAAGAGCTGATGGGTAAAAAACAGGACAGATACTTTGTTTTTAGGTAATAAAATCCTGTCTGCCTTACAGTTTTTATCCTTTCATATTGAAAATTATAGGTTAATCATTCAAGAAATTTAACGGAGGGACCAGAAATTTAATAGCAGTCCACTGGCTAAAACTTCACACTTCCACTAAAGGGGATGCAGGTTTGATCCCTGGTGGGGGAGTTAACATTCCATATGTCTTGTGGCGTGGCCAAAGGGAAAAAAATTTAAAGAACATTTTCTACATACAAATATGGTACTTCGGATGTCCAATTTGGGACAATTTTAAAACTTTTAGCATTCATTCAGGTAAAGTTTTTAAAACTTTTAATTAAAAAAAAAAATTTCCGTACGGTAGCCTAACTAGTTGAAACAAATTAAACCACAGAAGGAGTCAAGGTATAGTGTGATTCTCCTCAATCCTTCACTATAATGTCTATTCAAAATTATGGGCTTCCTGGTGGCTCACTGGTAAAAAATCCATACGCAATGCAGGAGATGAGGGTTCAATTCCAGGCTCAGGAAGATCCCCTGGAAAAACAAATGGCAACCCACAATAGTATTTTTGCCTGGGAAATTCCATGGACAGAGGAGCCTGCTGAGCTACAGTCCATGGGGTCACAAAAGAGTTGGACATAACTTAGCAATTAAACAACCAAGCAACCAACCTATTTGAAATTAATCTGAAGTAATTTTTTTTTTCCTCATTTAAAACAAAATCTTTTCTCTCTCCTGTAGAAGCATTAAATTATGCCCTCTAGGAACTTCCCTGATGATCCAGAGGTTAAGACTTCATGCTTTCAATACAGGGGGCTTGGGTTCCATCCCTGGTCAGGGAAGTAAGATCCCACATGTGTGGCCAAAATATATAAAGGAAAAAAAAATTATGTCCTCTAAGTACTGATGTACAGATTTAATTTATATCATTTACATAATCCATAACAATAAAAGACAAGTGGTTTTTTTTTTCATCTAAATCATGCTTTTTTCCAAAAATAAACAGTAATTTAAACTGAAACATATCAAGATGCCATAGTGAGGGATAATTTTTAATTCATCCAGGTGAAAATTTTTGAAACATAAATCCCAGAGCAAGTCTAAATCACAAAAATATTGTTCAAGTACACTAAAGCTTAAATTTTGCACATTCAAAAGTATATCAACTTGTGCTTCTGGAAGTAATAATTCCTTATCTACTGAGTTATTTTTAAATCAAAATAATGTATTGTTGGGGGAAAAATTTAGAAATCATCCACTACTGCACTATATACTGAAATAGATTTAAAAAGAAGCAAACTGAACAA
The DNA here is from genome assembly GCF_042477335.2 of Ovis canadensis. Lineage (NCBI taxonomy): Eukaryota > Metazoa > Chordata > Mammalia > Artiodactyla > Bovidae > Ovis > Ovis canadensis. Next base: position 41,476,191 of record NC_091260.1, read on the forward strand.
TAACTCATAAAAGTGATTCACATTTATTTTTTTAAAAGCCATTAAAGAAAGATTTATAAAATATTTTGCTCTTTTATTGACAATAATGATCATTAATTAGTACATATTATTAATACAGGTTACAGAACCTAGCCATTGGCTTTTATGAAGTAGGTCTAATAAATATTCAGTGGGCAAAACGGGTCAGACTCCAACAATCATTAGCAATCTAGTTCACTGCTTTAACAAGTCTAGGTGACTAAGCAGGAACCAGGATTAGGTTGTTCCTTTTTTTCATGTTCTAAGCAACTTGGCTGTTGCATGAAGTCAGGATCCCACCTAGAGCTCACTGCTACCTGAGCACCAACAATTCCGTGATTGCTAAGGCACCTGTCACACATATTATTCTCACTCCACTTCCATACTTGAGAACAGATTATTCCACAGAGAACATACAGCCAGGTACACACGGCTCCATGGAGAAGCTGTACTGACAGGCTCATAGTTAAAACCAAGGTTCTTGAAGCCACCCTAAAAAATCCCTTGAGGACACTAAATTTATGTAAGCGGAGATGAAACCTGCTCTGCAGGTATCTAGATCCTCTAAGGGGATTTTGACCAAATCTAGTAGAATAAACTAAACATGAAAGCATATTCAAACTGACTACCAATTAAATAAATGCAAATTAAAACTATAATGAGATCCTACTTTGTGTGCATGGCCTTGGCAAAAATTTTAAAGAATTTTAACACCCTGCTCGAGCTAAGTCATAAGAGTGTTGGCAGGGGTGTAAATTGGTGTCACTTTCCTAAGGGCAATTTCGCAACATGTGTCAAAGACTCAGAATTTTCATTCTAGGAATATATTATGAGTTAATGGCCAAGTACAAGAAAACATAAGTACAAGGATCCTTGTTCACTGCAGGACACTAAAAGCAACAAAAATATTCACAAATAGTTGCTTCAAGCATAAAATATCATACAGAAAGGGGTTGGAAAGAAAAGCCTATTTACAAAACACCATTTAGAAATTTAGCATAATCTTTCTTTATACATAACATAAAAATATGAGGGAGGGAGAAAACATGCAAATATATGTGTGCATTTGGACAGAAGAATACACTGAAGATATCAGACTGTTAATCCATTAATTTTGGGTGCTGAAATTATAAGCAATTTTCTTTCTTCTGTACTGTCAGGAATATAAGAACAATTATGCAGAACTCTAAAGTTATGGGCAGTGTAAATATGAATATATCCAAAAAAGCTTAGAATTCTGTTACCCTAGACTCTGAACATGTTCTTCTATAAACGCAGTTAAGTTCTATCCTGAAGTAGGTTCTGACCTCCTAAGAAAATCAACACAATCAGCAACACCTGGACAGGCTTAATTTTCTAATGGCTGCAGAGCATGGCTCAGATTCAAAATGCTGGCTAAATGTAATTCATCCTATGCCCAAGGATGCTTTCAACCCTAGTCTCAAATGAAAGAATAAAGGGTAAGAAAACACCAGGCCATAATAGCTACTTCCCATGCTTATTCAAGTTTTATTTGAGACAGACCATTTAAAAATCAGTGAGGGGAAAGCTATGGTCAGTTGTAACAATTATTGAACAGTAAGGGAAAGTAGTATTTAAAATATTCCTTTCATTTACCATCAACTGATAATTTTGCTTAAAATCTACCAATGGCATTTGAGTTTGATAATCATGTGGAGAACTCCTGCTTTACTACATTTGAGTTTGATAATCATGTGGAGAACTCCTGCTTTACTTATAAGAAGAATTGTTAAGGGCAGTCCCCAACATTCTTATATTGAAAATTTTAAGAGCTCTTCATTTCCTGGGTTAATCATCTAGAGACACACTTAAGAACAGTATATATTCTTGCTTTGAATAATTTAAAGTCAAGAAGTAAATACAGGCAGGAAAGCCAATGATTATAAATCGTTTTAAGCACTATAACAAATAAGCATGAGGTGCCATAGAGGTGCAGATTAAGTGCCTCTAAGACAAGGTAATGACTGACCAACTGTGACTACTTAAATTGAATCTTAGATATTGATAGTAAGATTTAGTCAAGGGATCAGAGAAGCAAAGAGTTTTAATCTTACCATCTTATGGAAGTAAGAAAAAGCAACCATGGGAACAGAGAATTTCTCATTAATAGGCCTGCCTAATTAGGTCCCAACAGCATTCACTGCTTCATTCAAAAGTTCTGATTCTCTGCTTTAATTTGGGCACTGTGCTAATCGAAAAAGAAACGGATTTTTGCTTTGAGGGAGTGTAACACAGAGTCATAAATGGGGAGTTTTAATCATCAAGTCACTATACATACAGTTAAGTATGGGGGCCACAGTTTCATGGAAAACTTAGAAGAAATGATACCTAAACTGAAAGCATAACACACAGGAGTAAAGTGAAATGCAAAATAAAAATATGAAAAGAAGACAAAATGGCAAAGATCAATTATTAGGTAGGAAGATCAAGAGATGCCTGATCACAAGGCAGCTTTTGAATGACATGATGAAGATTTTTGGATTCATTCTGTGGCCAGTGGATAAACTAGAAGGGGTTTTAAGAGGAGGAAGTAATCTGATCAGATTTAAGATTATTTTGCTAGGGTGGAATGGAATGGAATGAAGCAAGACAGGAAGAAGAGAGACTAATCTGGAAAATTAGAACAAAGAAAGAAAGAAATGGTGGTGGTCGTGGTCAGAAGAAAGACAGAGGAAGTTGGGATGGAAAGTAACCACCGCCATTCAGTATCAGTCATTTGACTGATATCAAGGAGTTAAAATATAAACAGCAACGTGATGATCAATTCTAAGTAGGGAGTGTGGGAAACGAAGTCATCCTGGATATCAGCCAAGTCTGTCACGTGTATAAATGTGTGTAAGCAGTGTAATCATTCAATGGCACAGGAACTCAGAAGGGAGCAGAAGGTAAGTTTCATTTTTGACATTTAGTTTGAAGATTCTTAAAACGTCCAAGTTGTCATGCCTAGTAGGCCAGGAGATATAAAGAACATTGATATGGGCTGAAAACACAAAGCATCAGAAATTGGGGAGACCTAAGACATGACCTGATGCTGGGAGGGGTTGGGGGCAGGAGGAGAAGGGGTCGGCTCAGAATGAGATCGCTGGATGGCATCACCGACTCGATGGGAGTGAGTCTGAGTGAACTCCGGGAGATGGTGATGGACAGGGAGGCCCGGTGTGCTGCGATTCATGGGGTCGCGAAGAGTCAGACATGACTGAGCGACTGAACTGAACTGAACTGAAGACGTGACAATAACGAAATTAACTCAACACACGGGAGTTGATGGAGATTTCCCCGGATATTTGGAGAATTCCATGAACAAAGGCTTCCCTGGTGGCTCAGAGGTTAAAGTGTCTGCCTCCAATGCGGGAGACCCGGGTTCGATCCCTGGGTTGGGAAGATCCCCTGGAGAAGGAAATGGCAATCCACTTCAGTATTCTTGCCTGGAGAATCCTATGGACAGAGAAGCCTAGTAGGCTACAGTCCACAGGGTCGCAAAGAGTCGGACACAACTGAGTGACTTCACCTTCATGAACAAAGGAGTCTGGCAGGCTACAGTCCATGGGGTTGCAAAGAGCGAAACGTGGCTGAACGATTAACACTTTCACTCTCACTTTGGTGTAGGTAAAGATGAGGGAAGAGAAGGGAATGTTAAGTTACTCTGACATTTGCGAAACTGGAACAGGGGATGGAGGCCATAAAAGGATGTGGCAGTCAAAGACGTGGGGCAGAATCAGGAGCCCATTATGGAGGCCAAGGGAGAAGAGCATTTCCAAAGGGCGGACTGATTAACCCTGCCAAAGGCTACATTCAAACAAGTCAAGCAAAGTTAAGAGCTGTGTCAATGGAGCGCGAGAGGCCGCTATTAGCATTGCTGTTCAGCTGAAAGAAAGGCTGAGGATGTAAACACTTCCGTCAGAGAATCTGGCTTTGGAGGGAAGGAAAGCAGGAACAAGAGAAGAATGAGGAAACAAGGGAGTTTTAAAACCAAGGGGGTTTTTATTTGTAAGCTTGTTTGCTTTTTTGAGACAAAGAAACTAGCAAGAAGAAGGTGTGTGGAAGGGGAATAAATTGGGGAATAGATGTGTTCACATTAGCCATGGGCTCCTTTCCAATGAGACTGAATGATGGAAGCAAAGATGATGGAAGAAAACAAGGCTGTAGGTACCTGGCAAAAAGGGAAAAGAGTTGCTACCTTTTGGTTACTGATTTTAACAACAATTTTGATGGAATGTCATTCAGAAGAAGGTGGAGGAATACGAGGTCTTAGGAGGTAGAGAGAGAGAAGCTACTATAGAAAACAGAGCGAGCTGAACAGGGAAGCAGACAGCACTGGTGTGTGTCTCACTATTCAGTATCCTTTCAACAACTGCTGTAGTAGCTGATATGTGAGGGACCAGTTGAGGCTGGAGATCACACATTTAAGAACATTAATTGTCACTCCCGAGTTTCTGCCTGCAGAAATGTGAATCAGTCTAGGAGAGTCACTAGGTAGACAAATCTTAGATGCAGTTTAGCTAGATGGACGCAACAGAAAGCTAAAAGGGCAAAGAAGTTGAGAGGATATTTCCAAATAGGTCTTTCAAATGGTGGAACAGGCTAAAAGGGGAAGGAATAAAATTAGGAGACGTTAATAAGGAAAGTAAATGGGCAAGGAGATCAAAGGTCTCAATGAAATGTAGCAATAATGTGAGAGCTGGAAAGACAGCAAGCTGACGATGTCAGAGAGTAAGATGTGTGGGCTAAATACACCAGAGGTTAAGCAGTTCCAGGAGATGGTAAGTTCCAGAGAGTGACTATGACATCGATGGCTAAAATGGCTAGAATGGGAAAATACTTGTGTTGCGATATCCAAAGAATGAAAGGCGTTGGTATATTAAGTAGAGCATCATTGTGGATTCTGAAGTCACTGGTGTGTTGCCTGGATTTAGGGTTGATTGGAAAATTGATTGGAAAACTGCAAATCGGGTGTCAAAGTCCTTAATCGTGAGGGAGAATGGTGCAGACAAAAGATTAAAAGTGATAAAATAAATGTTCAAATTAATGATAATCTATCCTAGTATGAAATTTATAGACACTAAAAATCATGTTTTAATGATATTTATTGATATAAGAAAATATTCATCATACGCTGATATATACAACAAAATACAAATTTTATTTGAAAAACAGGAACTATATTTGCGTGTCTATATACTTGTATATAGGCTTCCCTGGTGGCTCAACAGTAAGGAATCCACGTGCCAATGCAAGAGATGCAGGTTTAATCGCTGAGTTAGAAAGATTCCCTGAAGAAGGAAATTGCAACCCACTCCGGTATTCTTGCTTGGGAAATCCCATGGATACAGGTGCCTGGAGGGATGCAGTCCATGGGGTTGAAAAAGATTGCCACATGACTGAGCAACTGAACAAAGACAACAGCAGCAGCAAGAGGGAAGGGAAGGAGGTCCAGTAAAAACATCATGGGCTTTACAACAGCAGAGGGCTTTGCAGAGTATGGAAAAGAAAGCACTGAGGATCTCTCCTCCCCGCTTCACATCTCTTCACAGTGACCATTCCAACTTCCTTAATCCCTCCATTCCTCTGCCTTCCTTAAAAGAGAAATGGAAATCATCAAGTGGGAATCTTTGTATCTTATTGCCATCTTACGTAACTTACAGGTCCTATCTCCTAATTGTAAAGCACGCACAACGGTCTAAGCCTAAGAGCACTTTCTTGAGAGGGTTGCAGGGAGATGACCTCAGGGAAGGCTCAACCTCCAGCTAAGGATAAAAACTGACAAGCTTCACTGTGTTAGCAGCCAGAAGGGTAGACAGTGTTTCTAAAACAAGTTTCCAATAGAAAATACCTGCAATAATCCAGGTACATGGTGAGACATAAGCCTCATTTAGGAATTATCAAGCTCTATGAATTTCAAGAGACCACTGTACCAAGTAAGGTAGGTAGGAGAATGACTTAATCTCTAGGAACCTCACCAAATGTTCAGAAATTGTAAACTTTCCCAGGACAGAGAAATACAGCAGGCGTAATATTACTCACTGACATTCTTCCTGCCCCCTCTCACTATAACACTCATAGCTGGGCAGGTCTACATGACTGGTGTGAGCATGTGAAACAGCAGAGGAAGTGCTCCGTGACACGCCTGGTCTGGGGTAATGAAAGGTCCATGTAGAATTCTCCAGCTTCTTTCTTTCCCTGAAATAGAAACTGAGCAAGGTGTGTTTCCAGATAATACACAGGCAAGACCGAGGCTCTTCAATCCTATTCCTTCAGCGATTGTATGGAGCTCCTACCAGCCAAAGGTGGATGTAGACAGTAAGACCAGAATAAACCTTAGCAGAATGAAGTGGTTCAAATTTCAGTTATTTGGTTACAGCAGCATAACTAGCCTAAACTTACTGACCATGCTCATGCTGGCTAAGAAAATCAAAAGCTGTGATAGATGATAAGAGTGAATGGGGTGGAAGAAAGAACAGAGTAGCCAATTTAAAGGTTCAGGTCCCCCAGCTCCCTAGAAAAATCACAACTCAGCTAACTGGTGGACTAGTCTCTTCCTCAGAAGGCCAGAGGGTCAAACAACAGCTTAACAATCCCCAGGAAAAATGGAGCACCCCCTGAAAAACTCAGCAGGAAATAGTCTTCATATGTAAACATCTTGCCCCATCCCATCCCATTCCTTCCGCACAAACAAGGAAGTCATTCTGAATGATGACATTTGTCTAAGATCACCAAAGCAATCATTTTCTTGTTTGAGTGCCTTGAGCCACAGCTCAACCAATAATATATCAAGACATTCTTAATTTTATGAACTGACAAAGCTATATAATAAAAGGAATAAAATAACATAACAACTCATCACACATAAGTGGTTTTCTTTCAGTAAAGAATTTAAATGCTACTTGAAGAGTCAAGCTAGAATTAACTTCTAGGAATTATAAAAATATTAATTTAGCACTTTCATAATTACTGTTTAATAAGAGATGAGAATTATTTGAGTTTCAATTTCCATCATTATTAGTTTTAAAGTATTAATAAATATTTTAAGCCACACATGTGAGTTTGAAATCACATCAATAATATAAAGTCAAGTGAACTGTAGAATATTATCTAAAAGAATGAAATATTTACCAATCATTATCACCACCCTCTGCACTGGAAAGACCTGGTTCATTGTGACCTACTCTGACCTGTTTCCCAATGAGTATTTCCTGTGAAGTCACTTCTGCAATGCCTGCTCACCAGGGATCTTTGAGGTTTGTTGCAAAACTACTGTTAGTGATTCTAGAAGCCTGCCCCAAGCACACTCAAACCAAGCAGAGTCTTTTGTTTGTAAGAGTTGTGTGTAAGAATGAACTACTCTCACAGGGCATAGTACATTTATTTGTGGAAGATAAATCCAATTGTTCTGTAGCTTTTCCAAGGCCAAATAGGAAAATACATCACGAAATGAAAAAACTCTCTCTGGTGAACTTTATGGTTGTCACACCAACAACATCTATTTGTTTTTTTGTTTTTTTGTTTTTTTCCAGAAATGTTCCTACTGTCCATGACTGTATTGTGTCTTTCTCAGGGTAAGCTAATTTGAGGACAGCTAATTTGATACCCAACTCTAGCAATGAGACATGGAATGCAGGCCCCAAATAATCAGCATCTGAAAGCATCTCCCCTGTTTAGATACAGGAAAGGAAAAACCACTGGAGTAGTCTGCAGCTGTCCTGCAATCCCTGGAGAAAGTGACACGTACCACTTGACATGGAAGACAAGCGTTAACTTTGGGAAAAAACCAAGTAGTTGAAGACATTCATAACTCCAATTAATCAACCCATAAACTCAATTTTTCACTGATTCCAGAGTGAAATAACCAAGAAAAATCTTTTATTTCAGCCAACTGAGTTGAATATTCCATTATTAGCAAATGAAGGCATCTTGACAGATACAAATGTCAAGACACACAGCTTGTGTGTGTTCCATGCTCTGAGAACGATCTGCACGTTCCAGAAATCCTGGCATGCTTATCCCTATTCTCTAATCAAATAACAGTTTATGTGCAAAAAAAGAAATGTCATAAAATCTGCATTTTCTCTAAGAGGAGCCTATAGTCCAGGCTTCTCTTACAGGTTATAAATGGGACAGCAGAAGCCACAGGGATGTTGGATGATTTGATCGCCATGGGACTGGAGCTGCAGCAGAACCACAGGACCCCTGAGTGCCCTGCAAGCATGCCACCTACAGAGAGACTTCACCCACCTCCTGCTTCTGGGAAGGAACAGGAGGCAGAAATAGAAAAATATGTCCTTTGCTACACTTACTAAGCTCCTTGCTTTCAAAGTAGCAAAAGTGAAAGAGCCATTTTTAAAAACCCAAGCTATAAATATGGAAGCCAAGTGAGTCCTGGAAATCACTCCTGACACTGGCTCCAAATAACATTAGGTTAGCCCCAAAATATCCTCATAAGGTTTCTGATAGGCTCATGTAATTGAAGCAGAAGTTGGACTCTGGTGCTCTGTCAAGACTACATTTAGGCATTTTATCATTTTTATAACATTACGTAAGATGAAGAGAAATAGAATATATGAATATATATAAAACTTTAGTTGTCACTTATCGTTATTCTTCAGCCAGTATTTTTTCATCCCAGCCCAGGACATCGTCACAGCTCTGTTATTTGGCAGTGACAAAGGCTACTGATTCCAGCACTATTTTCCTTCTCCAAAAACACAAACCTAAATTGAGAAATAATCAAGGAGAGAAATTCCCTTCTCTTCTCTACTCATTCAGGAAGAAGAGTCTTTATTTCTTCTCAAACTCAAAGGAGAGAACCAGGCACATATTACAAATTTATCTACTTTCACTTGCTCAGACTGAAATGAACAGCTAACACTTTCAGGCTGGTAGTCAAAATTGTTCACTCATTATTCAGTGAACTTCAAGAACCAATTAGCTATAAAAGTCACCTAAGCTAGGAAACCTTCACCAGCCGTTTTGGAAAATAGTGTGCATTCTTCTACTAAAATAAATTACAAATGCTTATTGGAAATGTCTAAATTTTTGTCTTTGATAATTAACATATAATTTTAATTCAAACTGTAGATTAAATTATGCTTCTTTAATGCTAATTAAACAACATGAATATTAGAGACTTTCTTTTTTTAAAATTTTACTTAGCAATAGATTCACATATATGAGCATGTGGTTAAAATTATTCTCAGTGTGCCATCTAAAATATGACCTATATATTTTAATGGAAAAAATATTATATGAGGGGTCTGTTTTGATTTACTGTTTGTGTTTTTCTGTAAGAAAAAGGTGTCCATAGAGCAACGATTATAATATAGAAAAATGTATATGTTGTGCCTCTCTTACAGTAGAAGGTAGAGCAGTTCTAAATTTAGAAAAGTGAATTTACAAAGTAAAAATATATATCAGTGAAGTTAGTCAAAGATTAATTATTGCTGAGACTGGCAATGTTATGTCCCTGCACAATTACTCATATTAGAATGGAAATGTTCAAAATAAACTATGAACACAATATGTAATAAGGGCAGAAGCCACCCTCATCATTCATCTTTATATTCCCAGTTAGAGCACCTTGCTATAGTGTCTTCATTGTAATTGATATTCAACAAATATTTGCAAAATGAATGAATAAGGAATGAATGATGAGAAAATAATACATAGCTCCTCTGCCTCCTGGAGGTTCAGTACACTACTTTCTTTTAAATTTAATTAATCCTCAATGTCCTTGTAAAATAGCCAAAGGGAAAGTATACTTGCATTACATCTGAAATTGATGGAATCTATGAGAAGGGTTAAACCTCTTCCTCAAAGTAAATAAAGCATTCACACTCTGTATAGCACCAGGGTATTTAAATCATTTCCTAGGTGGAAGGAATTCAATTTGATCCCCTGCAGCATAAACCACAGGAATTCTTCTCAATCTCTTCAAGATAAATCCCTGGGATCCCTGAGCTCTGCTGCTAATCCATCCTCTCTACTATTCATTCTCTTGCTTTTAAAGTTCCTTTTCACTTCCTCCCCCTCCAAATCCATAAAATTTCCAGGTCAGCCCTAATTTGAAGCATTTTATCCTGCCTTCACCAAATGTACTCTCACTTAGACCATACGTTTCGACATTCAGAAAGAAAAAAAAGTCATCATACTCATATGAGATCAAGAAAAATAGTTTACCAACATTTGAAAGTAACATGACTGCTCTCTCTTCACCTCTGCTGATCCACAGCTAAGCAAGTAGTAGGATATAAATATAACTTATCTTCACTATTCATGAGGATACTACTCATGAATTAAAAGTCTGACACAACATTTATGTGACCTCATTTTGAAAATTTAAAATAGCATAAGGCCTCTAGGCTTAATTTTATCACAGAAAGATTAAAGACACACAAGCAAGCAGAGATTTTCTCTGCTGTGGGACACTGGCAAGTTCTCTTAACTTAAAACATCTGATATTAAAAATGCCAAACTTCTATGTGTCTGCAGTAATAAGGTGATTATCACACTGAATACCCTTTATGCACCTTCTCTCTAGCAAGTAGAATTAATATTAACACATGGACTGAAAATGTTAAGTGACTATAAATAAGCCCAAATGATTTTGTTAAAATTTACCTTCGCAAAATGTTACTTTCAAATTCTTGGTAGAAAAACTTATTGATATTAAAATACAATGAACAAATTATAAGGAAAGGAAGTATCATCAAATGTTATTCCCTATACCACCTCCCCTTGCTGTGTATTCAATTAGGCTTAGTTCAGACCTGGATTTCTCCACTCAGAAGTACAGAATATACTGTTACCTGGGAAAACAAATTTCTAATGGCACAGTCTCACTCAAACAACAAAATTCCAACCACCTATCCATACACTGCCATCTGTCAACATGACAATGATAATACATGCAACATTTACACTGCTTTGTATTGCTGTTGTTCAGTCACTAAGTCGTGTTCAACTCTTTGAGACCCCATGGACTGTAGCATGCCAGGCTCCTCTGTCCTCCACTATCACCCGGAGTTTGCTCAAATTCATGTCCATTGAGTCGGTGATGCTATCTAAGCAACTCATCCTCTGCTTTGTAGCAAAAGCTGTAAGTATGAGCGTATGAAACAGTGATAACCATGAAATTAAACCCAGAAGAAAACGAAACATACAAAATCGTTTTAAACTATCAAAAAATATGTCACAAAATTTGTCCTTATGTTCCCTCTGGTCCCTGAACGAAGTCTGTGCCATTTTAGACAGGATTCTAACAAGCATGGTTATCTGGTTTCCAATCACATCATATTCAAAAAGAAGAAATTAATAAAGAAGAAATTGAAAAAGAAGAATGGGGTGTGGGGAGACAGAGCACAGAAAGTGGGAGATTCAGGATTGGAATGTTCCTCAACCAGGTCACAGTAACTACAGGAATAGCTCCCCTTTAATCACACTGTATCGTCTGCTTTTTTATTTATTAGTCCTTGAACTCACAGACTTTCAACTTCAGGTTGAAAGAAATTCTCTTGTGATTCTTGAGTCTCCTCCATAACTTCAAAACGAGGACTTTAATTCTATTTTCAATAAACTGCTTCACAAGTAGCTGAAACTGAAATTAAATTTCATAATATGAGGCTCTTAGACAACTTGAGCTGTAAGAATAATGAATCTGTAAATTTGGTGCTCTAGACATCAAAGAGGAATATTCACCCTCCTTTTCAGCCACCCAATGCTAATCCCTCTGATGCTTGTAAGTGACTACCCACACCCAGGATGGTAATATGACTTTTGCCTCATAGATCAGCAACCCAACAGCTCTTCAAGAATGAATAACTGGATTCAAAGCTAAACTCACTTAATTTTTAGCTGAAAAAAAAAAAAACACAAGATATCGAAAGAACAAATCTCAATGCTTAACTGTATTTTACTGAAGCTATTTTTTTTAATGAAACAAAAGAACACTTAGCTATGTCATTAAATTCTTGTCAAGAAAAAGTAACATTTTCTAACAGGATAGGATACATTTGATTCTTATTATCTCTGGTAATATACATTCTTTAAAGTTGGAACAAAAACTTACTCATACCCTAGTATTAGGGAAACTATCTATGTAAATTAATTTTTAAGAAAAACTAGGATTGGGCTTCCCTGATGTCTCAGTGGTAAAGAATACACCTACCAATGTAAGAGACACTGATCCAGGACGATCCTGGATCATTGAGGATCTGAGACATTGATCCTCGATCCCTGATCCAGGATGATCCCACATGCTGCAGAGCAACTAAGCCCACGTACCACAAGTGTGGAGTCTGTGCTCTAAAGCCCAGGGGCCTCAACTACTGAGCCTATGAACCACAACTACTGAAGTCCCTGCACCTGAGAGCCTGTGCTCTGAAACAAAAGAAGCCACTGCAATGGGAAGCATGCCCGCCACAACTAGAGAAAAGCCTGTGCAGCAAGAAAGACTAAGCCCAGCCAAAACTAAAGAATTTTAAAAAGAAAACTAGGGTCTATCTTCTGAATTCACAAAAAAGATAAAACTCAGCATTTCATAAAATTTCAACCATCTGCAAAATGTCTAATACAATTAAGTAATCCATGTGCTTTGCAGTAGGGTATCAAAAAGAACTTTTGCTTGCTTCTTTGAATGGCGACGCATGGCTTTTAGGAATATCGGGCATGCCCTCAGGTCCTAACAAAGGACATGGGACAGATGGATTTGTTCCAGATATCAAGATTTTATTTACATCTGATTTTGCAATTCTGCCCTCTTACCACATACATGGCTTTCAACATCACTTAGGAACTAACCCTTAGAAAGAGGAAGCTTGAGTTAGCAGAATATGGAAGGCACATGAAAGTGAAACATGTTTTATGAGACAGTGATGTTTTTCTTCAGAGCGTATTTGATCAATACACTTAAGTAAGTTTCAGGGGAGCAAAAATCAACTGATTTTATTTGCCAATTGGTATTTCCTTTAAGAAAATCAATTTCCCCAGGTTTTAACTGTGATAACAGTTGCTCTTAAAAAAACTGTAGATTTCTGCATGTAAAATGTATATTGAAATAGACATGCACACAGAGAGAAGCGGACAGAGTGAATGGAGGAGCAGCAAGAATACAGATGGTTTACTAACGACCTCTGTGTTTATTCACCCTTCCCGTTTCCCACTTTCCTGGTGTATCAGCTCCAAGAGTCTTGAGTGCACGCATGCATGCTCAGTCACTCAGTTGTGTTCGATGTTTTGCAACATTTTGGACTGGAGCCCGCCAAGCTCCTCTGTCCATGGGATTTTCCAGACAAGAATACTGGGCTGGGTTGCCATTTCCTCCTGCAGGGGATCGTCCCAACCCAGGGATCATACCTGCGTCTCCTGTGGATTCTTTATGGCTGAGCCATCCAGGAGGCCCTAACAGCCTTGAGAGTCATTGTCCAAAAATAAAATTAAAAAGCAGCACATAGCATGTGGGAAGCAGGCGGGAGGGTGCTGTGAAAAATAAGAACTAGGGGCACTGATGCAGGGTAATGGAAGAGACAGAGGTAGTCAGCCTAGTGATGAATAATTTGGTCCCTAAATTAGCCTCTCTACAAAATCTGAAAACTCCCTTCATTACATTGCTTCAAATTAATTTAAATTATCAAACAGATACTTCAATTAAGCATGTTAATGTCTAGGCTATCAGAATGCATAAAGTTATTGCAGTCACCAGTTTCTTCCAACAGCTTCTCCAGCATGTAAAGGACATGATATGAATGAGAAATCTGCTTGGGACCAAAATGTAAGAGGCAATTCAGAAGCAGAAACTGGGAATTATTTGCCTATCTCAAATTACTGGCTCAGTAAGTCTTTGTTTTTTTATTGGATTTCCCTGATTATAAGACTCATGTTTCTAACTTATTATCACTAAAATATATATCAAAGGATAAACTTCTTAACTACTATGCAGGAAGTAGTTGTGACATTTACCCGCCAGTGTTAGCAAGAGAGAACTCAGACCTCAGCAGAACATTTCACCTCATTTGATTGTCACCTCTGGGTCACTTGTGTTAGAATCACCATGTGCCTGTTGCAGAAAGCTATGACACAGACTTAAAATAATTTTTCCCCCCTACAGAGACAGTCACACTACAGGTCAGACACTGCCAGAAAAGTCAGGGGAAACTGCCAAATGTATCAGAATATATGAAGACATTCTAAGGATGGGGGAGGCTGGGACAATAGAAAGGACCTGTCAAGAGGAGGGCTCTGGTAGTGACCCTAAAACATACTTTTAACTGATTTTCCAGAGAAACTACTTAATTTTCACAATTATACAACTCGATGAGAGAAAGGGTAAAAATACAAGGTAAAGCAAATAAGAAATGTAGACAAAAACCTGCCATTTTTCAAATTAAAAGAAAAGGAGGCCTAACTATTCTAAAATTATAGGTGACAATGAGGAACCCAGAACTTGGGGAAGGCAAGTCAGTATCACTGGAATACTGCAGTGACAGGACAACAGCCAGTGATTCCTGAGAATCTTCAGACTCTAAAAATGACAAAGGTTTACAATGTAAGTTTGAGACACTGGGGGAAAAAAAAAAAGAATAGCATGCGGTTATATAAGTGGACATGTGCTATGGCTAACTTGTTAACTTCGGTGTATACTTAATACAGTTTTTATTAGAAGTTGTTATTCAATGATAGCACACCTTGCAAATTAATGCCTTTCTAAACTGAGAAAATTTTGTATTTCCAAATCAATCAGGGCAACTGTCCTACCCCAAATAGAGCATTTCTCCCCTTATTCTGTCTGCTCCTGGGGTCTAGACTCCAGGAAGTAGCGTCGGGTTTGTTGCTGTTGTTGTTGTTGTTGTTGTTCAGTTACTAAGCCATGTCTGACTCTTTACAACCCCACGGACTATACAGCCTGCCAGGTTTCTCAGTCCACGAAATTCTTCAGGCAAGAATATTGGAGTGGGAGTGGGTTGCCATTTTCTTCTCCAGGAGATCTCTCTGACCCAGAGATCGAATAATTGTCTCCTGCAATGTCAGGCAAAGAATTCTGTACCACTGAGCCACTAGGGAAGCAGAATCAGGGCTAGTGCTATGAATAATTACAAGAATTGCCTCCTCTTTCAAGTCTTGTGTTGGACCCAGCAGGAAAGGGTTAACTCGGGCCTTGGACGTTCAAACCCTGCACATTCCCAGGAAAAGTCTGTCTTTAGGATTGGCCCTTGGCCAGTTTCTAGGAAATGAGCTTGGAGCCCTTGGAATGAATCTTCTGCCTGACAGAGATGTTCCTGTAGGCCTGTGGTCTTGGATTTGCTCAGACAGTTATGCAAACAAATGTTTTTTTTTGCTTTGTGGCTGGAATTTAAGTAGCTGAGGTCAGTCACAAAGCAGCATCATGCCTGTGCTGAGCTGTGTGCTTAGTCGCTTAGTCGTGTCCAACTCTTTGAGACACCAGGCTCCTCTGTCCATGGGTATTTTTCCAGGCAAAAATACTGGAGTGGGTTGCCATGACTGCCTCATCATGCCTGTGACTGACTCCTAATAAAATCTCTGGACACCAAGACTCAGGGGAATTTCACTGGCTGGCAATACCCTGCATGTGTTATCACACATCACGGTGGGGAAAATCAAATGTGTCCATGTGACGCTACTGACCAGAAACCTGGGAACTTGTGCTGGTTTCTCCTGGACTTTGCCCAGTGAGCCTGGGCCCTTTGTTGATTTTAATCTGCATCCTTTCGTTAGAACAAAATATAACAGTGAGTTTAACAGCTTCTGAGTCCTATGATTCCTTCTAGGAAACCACAAAGCCGAAGAACAGTCTTCAGGTCTTCCTTCCAAATTTACTGGGCTCCCCTGCTGGTTCAGATGGTAAAGAATCTGCCTGCCAATGCATCAGACCCAAGTTTGGAGCCCCAGGTCAGGAAAATCCCCTGGAAAAGGAAACGGTAGCCCACTCCAGTATTCTCGCCCGAGATATCCCATGGACAGAGGAGCCTGGCAAGCTACAGTCCAAGGGGTCAGGGTCGTAAAAAATCAGACATGACTGAACAACTAACAACACACTTTTCCAAACCTCTTATCTAGTTCAGTCCTCCAAACCCTGCAGTATAACTACTGCCATTTCATAGATGATAAAATCCAGACTTTGAGAGGTTAATTCATTTAACTGGTTGATTAAAATAATCCAAATTAATTGTGCTATACCATGCTGTAATGTTACAGGTTATAAAGAATTGTTAAATAACTATCAGTTAACCTACATTTGCAGTATTTTCTTTGAAAAATATAAAATACAACTTCATAATCTCTGAATATTTAGACTAAAATTAATTTGTAAACACAGTAAAACTTATAATCATTAAGAACTTTATATATGTTTGTGGTGGTTCTAAAAGCTGTAATGTGGTATCAAAACTTCTAAAGATTATATGAGACTCCTTGCTTATCTACCCCTCCCCACTAAAAATAATTTTTCAAAGTAATTCAATTCTCTGTGTCTCCAATTTTTGAGAACCGTATGGGGACGTGTGTAAATGAGAGAATGAAATAGGCAGATTATTTCCTTAATGTCTGCAAACGTACTTCAGAATGTTATCTTTGTATGTTGAGGGGGAAAGCTTAAAATGCACTGTCATTTCAGGATTTTGCAGGTTTGTGCATATGTGCATGTGTGTGCAAGAGAGAAATGTTTCAAAAATATGTTATGTTTAAGTTCAGTATTCAGCCACAGAAATATCTGATAGCACCAAGTTCTACTTGGTTTTGAGAAATGCACTGGCATTATCAATACTGGATTTATACGGTGACTAAGGGCTTTTCTGGAGGTTCTGATGGTAAAGAATCCGCCTCCAATGCGGGAGACCTAGGTTCGATCCCTAGGTTGGAACCCACTCCAATAATTCTTGCCTGGAGAATCCTCATGTACAGAGAGCCTGGCAGGCTACAGTCCACAGTGTCACAAAGAGTCGGACACGACTGAGCAACTAAACACAACACAGCACATGGTGACTAAAATTCTAGAGGCACAGAAAACTTGTGATAGTTACTGATATCTCCTGTAATACAAAATACTTACTATTTAGTACAGTTTTATAAGTTCTATTTGAATACAACTGATTTCTAATTTTAAACTGATTTCCTTTTACAAAATTAGCTAAATGCTAAAACCATAACACAGGTTACCCATTTCAGTTTTGTGCCAAGACACTTTTATTTAGTAAAACTAAATAGCTAATTTTATACTTCCCTGATTCAAATTTATATACCTGTTTAATACAAAAAGAAATCCTTAGGCTTTCTATAGATCTGAATCATAAGTTGGAAAAGTTTTGGCAAGTACCTGCTTTTTTTACCCCTGGCAATTTTTTTAAACAGACTTTTTGTTTTAGAGCAGTTTTAGATTCACAGCAAAACCGAGAAGAATATAGAGATTCCTCATAAAAAGTGTGTGAAAGTGTTAGTCACTCAGTCACTGCCTGACTCTTTGCAACCCCATGGACTGTAGCCCACCAGGCTCCTCTGTCTATGGGATTCTCCGGCAAGAATACTGGAGTGGGTAGCCATTCCCTTCTCCAGAGGATCTTTCTGACCAGGGAATCAAACCTGAGTCTCCTGCATCACGGATGGATTCTCTACCACGTGAGCCACCAGGGAAGTCCAAACATACTCTTGACACTCAACACAAGCACCGCCTCTCCCATTACCAACATTCCCCACCAGAGCAGTACATTTATTACTAATGAGGAATGTATACTACATATCAATATTATCCAGACTCTAGTTTTAGGGTTCACTCTTCATGTTGTACATTTTATGGATTTACAAAAATGCACAATGACATATATCCACCCATACAGTATCACATGAAACAGTTTCAATATCCTAGAAACTCTCTATTTAGCCATTCCTTCTCCTTTAACTCCCAGCAACCACTGATCCTTTCACTATCTCCACAGTTTTGTCTCTTCCAGAATGTCATATAGTTGGAACCACATAGTATGCAGCCCTTCAGATTGGCTTTTTTTACTTAGTAGAATGCACTTGTTTCCTCCACATCTTTTTTTTTTTGGGGGGGGGGGGCGGACCTCCCTGGTGGTTCAGACGGTAAAGCATCTGCCTATAATGCAGGAGACCTGGGTTCAGTCTCCGGGTCAGGAAGATCTCCTGGAGAAGGAAATAGCAACCCACTCCAGTATTCTTGCCTGGAAAATCCCTTAGACGGAGAAGCCTGATAGGCTACAGTCTATGGGGTCACAGACATGACTGAGCAACTTCACTTCATGTCTTTTTATGGCCTGATAGCTCATTTCCTTTTAGCACTGAAAAACAATCCACATCTGGATACACCACGGTTTACTTATCCATCCACCATCTGAAGGATATGTTGGTTATATCCAGGATTTGACCGTTTTGAGTAAAATTGCTGCAAACATCATATGCAGATTTTCATGTGGACATTCATTTTTCAAATCTTTTGGGTAACTACCAGGGAGTGTGACTGCTGAATCACAGGTCAGAATAGGTTTAGTTTTACAAGAAACTTTCTATCTAAACAGTCTTCCAAAGTAGTTGGACCTACACTTGGCTTTCCCACCAGAAATTCCTACTGCTCCACATCTCCAGCAGCATTTGGTGCTTTCAGTGATCTGGATTTTGGCCGTTCTAATAGCTGTGAAGTATTAAGCACCTGAATTCTGATTTCAAAGTGCATTTGAAATGTAACATGTCCCAGAATAATCCAAAGATTGAAAAATGTCAACATTTCTTTTAAAAAACTCTTTTATGAAACTATTGCCCTAAGTAGATTTTTCCCTACCAATTACTTACAGCTAGAAAGAATTTTGTATATACTGGACATCAAGAATTGAGGATACTGGAAATTTTAAATTAATGACATAGGAAGTCAACACAGAAAGCTCAAATGAAATCAAACTAGCATGATTTCAAAAAATTAAGTTTAAAAGCTTTCTTGGCCAAAGTTTCATCAGTGAGGGGATAAATTCAATGAAGAATATGCAACTCTGATCGAAATCATTTAATCAAAACTCACTGAATTCACCTTCTGGTTTTCCCAGAAGGATCGGCTGATACAAGAAGAATCAAGAAAGAATGCGGCTCTCACTGAACTATTCGAACATCTTTCTTCGTTAGCTAAAAATGAAATGGCAACCCACTCCAGTATTTCTGCCTAGGAAATCCCATGGACAGAGGAGCCTGGCGGGCTATAGTCCATGGGGTAGCAAGAGTCAGACAGGACAAAGCAACTAAACCACCACCACCAATCACTACAGACATCATATCAAATTCTGTAGTAATAATAAAGCGATGACTGCTTTTCAGCTGGAGGGCCTGGTTTTTTTCCTACTGCATATCTAGCTGTGGTGCATTTTAATGAGAAAGGATGACTGCACCAGCTTTTATCCAGGAAGCAGATTTTAGCCTTCTGCTTAGGTCTCCCACATGCTAATATGGATGACTTTGTTCTGAAGAAAATCACTGATACGAATACATGTAGGTGAATAAATGTATTATCACAATTACAAATTCAATGTTAACATTTTACACACTAACTTTCAAATGAGAAACCTAGAACTAACTAGATTCTCAGTATGTGTGAGGTTCCACTGAATCACAACAGCAGTTAGTACAGAAAAAAAACATCAAATGTTAACATGAATCACTTTGAATACAGACCTGACCCTCTGTCCCCAGGAGTGCACTTTAAAGCAGACAATTCATTCTCCACACAGATGTTACCACAAGTAACATGTGTGTGTGCTAAGTCATTTCAATTGTGTCCAACTCTTTGCAACCCTATGGACTGTAGCTTGCCAGGCTCTTGTACCCATGGGATTCTACAAGCAAGAATACTGGAGTGGGTTGCCATGCCCTCCTCCAGGAGATTGTCCTGACCCAGGGACTGAATCCTTGTCTCAGGCATCTCCTAAATTGGCAGGTGGATTCTTTACCACAAGCGCCACCTGGGAGGCCCAAAGTAATGTGGGGCTGCCTAAAGTTTAATGACTGTTGCTCTTTAAAGAAGAGAGAGTTTATTTCCAGACTAGCGTTGAAAAAATTCTGAGAAATGTTTGAAAACTCCTTCAAGTAATTTTCTCATGTGGTCACTGGGAGGAAAATGATTTTACAAAATAGATACCTTCATTGATTTATTAAATGTAATTTGTCAAAGAAATGAAACATTTAGATAGATTCTAGTCTTCTCTCACCACCAACTTCTCCCAAAATATATATTCCATCAAAGATGGCTCACTAAGAAGTTCTACTGCAGTCAAAGTGGCAGAATTTAAGAGGACATAACGAGTCTTTCTGCTACACAGCATCATTATCTATCTCTAACACATCCTTAAAAGGCTGACTTCTAATCATGTGCCAGAGAGGGCCCTGCTAACTTCAGTGCTTTCATAAAGAACAGATGAGAGCTCTCATCATAAATGACTTCAATACAACTGAGGAGAGAGTGAGCAGCCCAGAAAAAAGAAGTCCTCATGTAGAAATGTTGGTGGCACGAAATGCCAAGTGCCTTTAACTAAGACTTTCCCTGTCATAAAGCAAGTTCTGTAAAAATGACTGCAAATAAATTCTTCGGGGCTCAGTGTGAATCGGCAATTTCCATTTATATTATACTGTTGTTTACTCAAAAACTTTTGAATGAATAGGACTCAGAGTTTGCCAAAGTGTTTTCCACAAAACAGCTCTCTTGAGATGTTCCAGATCTGTAATCAAATAAGCCTGAAAAACCCTGAATAGTTAATTCACCTCTTGGGTATGCATAATGCACATTAATATATAAAAGCCTCTAAGAAGACAACCATTAAAATTTTTTAATATTGTTTAACTAAGCATTTCCCAGACATATTTGGCTACATATCTAACAGCTAATTAAACAGTCTGGGAAATACTATCACATAGGAAAAATATTATTATCATTTAAGAAATATTAGGAAATACTATACTCTGGGCACTCTGCTAAAATAAGTTCTAGTTCCTAAACAAAGTACTGATTTTATGTGTGTGACTTATTTTATTCAACTTACCATTGTTTCTTTTATACAGCTCTATCCTTAATAGTATTTTGGTCTGTTGTTTTCCAATCTTGCCTGATATTTTTTTCTGCATAGATATGAAAGTCTAGCAAATGTCAACTAGTTATATTAGTCTCTGGCTCAATTCTCTACTTCAAACACAGTGAATATTTTACAACTACATCTTGGCTAATAATAACCTGTACTTGTGTTTTAGACAAAACAGTGATGAAAATGCAAATAACTACAGCACTTCAGAATTGGTTAACATATCCTAAGAACACTTTCAGGCCATTGGGAAGGTCTTTCCAACCTACATTTCAAAATGTTCAGAAAGAAGCTATCTTGGTTGCTAATTTCAGTATAAGGAAAAATGATCTGACTGCTCAAAGGCTTATGTGAATGTCTTCCTTTTAAATTTACCACTGAATCATTTGCATCCTCCATTTAATACCAAGAAGGTATCAGCCACAAACCGGATGTCACCAAAATGCAAATAAACTACAATTGAGATCAGCTGTTGTTGTTATTCAGTAACGGATGCAGACTGATCTGTTTATTTTCTCATCCCACCCACCCTCCTCAGGTTTCATTTTTGTCTTCTCAATCTCAACTTGTTTCACTCGGCATCTCCCTCTATCCTCTTCTGTGTGAACACATTACATATTTTCACAGAGATGCCACTTGTGGTCAAAGGAAAGATGAAATCAATCAGTCTTTGTGATAATAAAAACCATGATCTTGATAGCCAAACCAAGAATATTATGCAACACAGATGTTATCTATCAATAAACCTTGAAAAGCCGTATATGCTTAATACACTGAGTTCATACAAACTGTTGCTAATTAGAGAGATGAGGTCAATAAATAAACAGCAGTGAGTTAGCATTTGGAAGGCTAAGAAATATATATGAATGGATGGGAAAGGTGGCTCTTGAAAGTCAAGAATGAGAATTAAATTTAATCTGGAGAAAATCTTGGTTGCATTTGAAAGCTTCTGAGCAGGTAAGTGCTTTGATTAAATAAATACCTAAAGAGTTCAGGTATAAATGAACTGGATGGGTGAGTAGCTGTTAATCGAGTATTTTAAGTCACTTGGTTAAAAGTGACTGACCTAAATCAAGGTTATCAGGACCCAGACCAAGTGTAGACATGGGGAGTGATGAAAGTGCCAACAATGGTTTCAAAGTAAGAGCTGGTGGAGCTTAGAAGGTGAAGAAGAAGGAGTGATACATGAAACCTGAGACTGAGGTTCCCGACACCAGGCTCAAATGATGTGAAGCTGACCAGGGAAAGGCTGGGAAGAGAAGCTTCTTCAAAGGAGGAAATGTTTCCATGTGTTGGGTTGAACTGCTCAGCAATGAAGTGAGATAACTGAACAGAAAACCTGAAGTATAATCACAATCACACAAGAATGACAAGTCTTATTAATAAAAACACATTTTGATTAGTCTTTCCTGGGGGCACATGGGAGACAGGATTGCAGAAAATTAGAGAATGAAAAACAGAAAGGTTACATATCAATAACTTGATTAAAATTCCATACTAAGTCAGTGACAGCTGTCTTAGAGCAATACTTATCTACTACAGCACAACCCATCCAAGAGCAAATGTGTGCAGAGAATTACAAAATACTTTTCAGACTGATGAAACTTCACTTTTATGCCTTATTTTCCCCTTTTTTCCCCAATGCTGCAGAAAGAGATGATGGGGAATTTAAATGGATGGGCCTAATATTTGCACAAGAATTCCACAGTCTATATAGATAAGTTTCCTACCATTACTGCTTAGCACTGGGCTCGGGCACTTGCCCTGTCAAGCAACAGATTTTCAGTACTGCCCCTGGCAGACATTCCACCAGCAAAAGCAATCCCTGCCCAGGCTCAAACATTCCCAACTATTCTAGTCACGCCAGTTCAACCCATGCCCCTTAAAACCTCACAAAAACATTGACTTACACTGTTGCTGCTGCTGCTGCTAAGTCACTTCAGTCGTATCCAACTCTGTGCGACCCTGCAGACGGCAGCCCACCAGGCTCCCCCATCCCTGGGAGTCTCCAGGCAAGAACACTGGAGTGGGTTGCCATTTCCTTCTCCATTGCATGAAAGTGAAAAGTAAAAGTGAAGTCACTCAGTCGTGTCTGACTCTTCGCGACCCCATGGACTGCAGCCTACCAGGCTCCTCCATCCATGGAAGTCTCCAGGCAAGAGTACTGGAGTGGGTAGTATATCCCTATTCAGCTTCTTACTAACCATAAACTATTTAAACTACCCAACAGTTTCTTTAGCTATAAAATGTACAACAGCTGACAAAATACCTATTGGTCTTCTTTGTTGCAAATACAGGATGTAAGGTAGGCGAAAAAGCTTACAGAGACCGTGCCCAATAAATATCATTAGCAGTATTATTTTAATCCATGAAATGAATGGAGTTTAAATTTTTTAATATATAAGCTATAATAAACTTGAGTTAAGTTGGTGGTTACTTTAGGTCAATGGTTTTAAAACTCATTTACCAATGAAACATTTTTCAAAGAAAATGTTATACCGGAACAGAAAGAGCTAGATAGAGCAGCTGTAATTTACAAAGGGATGTGAAAGCCTGGCTCTCACTCATTCAGCTTCCTTCACACTCCCTTCCACCAGTCACACCAAACCTCCAAGGCAGGTTCCCAGGGCACCAGCAAACACACTTTTAAAAAAGATATCATTTTGGGTAATAATTGATATAACCAAAAATTATGAAAAATAGGTCCCCATGGGTAAGAGAAGCATTCTAATTTTTTTTTTTCAATGATCATTCTTTTCATTCTGACACCTTCAGGAGCTCTTGAAGGTTTCAAAGTAACTACATATTTCAAAATTTTAGAATGAACATGTACTTCTTGCATACTGAAAACTGATGAATCTTTTTGGAAATGCTGGAATTATTTCTCCATCCTCTCAGTTCCCCAACTCCTGCACACACGTACACAC
Organism: Ovis canadensis; assembly: GCF_042477335.2. Lineage (NCBI taxonomy): Eukaryota > Metazoa > Chordata > Mammalia > Artiodactyla > Bovidae > Ovis > Ovis canadensis. The sequence continues at coordinate 41,500,225 of NC_091260.1, forward strand.
CTCCTTCTAGGGAACTCAAAAGAAAACAAATGCACTTTAGCAGTCAACTGGATTGCCTCTTTCCATAGCATCCCATAAGTAAATGACTGTGCAATGGGAGCCCCAGCAGATTAGGATCCCCAGAAGATGTGGTCGACCACCAGAGTGGTGTCGATTTTTGTAACTGAATTAAATACTCTGAAAAAAAAAAAAAAACTCTCCAGTGTACCACAGCCCCCATAACTCTCTATTATCCTAAAAAACTGCACTATCTGTCTTCTGGAAACATTTGAACAGGTCAGAGAATAGGGCTTATAACCTGAGTAAGCAACTTCTGGATTCATAAGAAATTCCATTCCTGAGTGACATCACCAGATTAGGGGCTTTTTGAGCTATCTGAGTATCCATCCCTACACCTGGTCATTTGGGTTAGGAAATTGTTTTCAACCAGCCAGACCACCTGTCAATCTGGGACTTACTTCCCTGATGGGGCAGTGGATAAGAATCCACCTGCCAATGAAGGGGACACCGTGTGATCGCTGGCCCAGGAGGATCCCACATGCTGCAGAGCAACAAAGCCCAGTGCACTCTAGAGCCCAGCAGCCACAACTCCTGAGGCCCATGCTGCAGCTACTGAAGTCTGTGCGCCTAGAGCCTGTTCACGACAAGGGAAGCCATGCAGTGAGAAACCTGTGCACCTCAAGGATGCATGGCCCCACGCTCACTGCAACTAGAGAAAGTCTAGGCAAAGTAATGTACACCCAGCACAGCCAAAAGTAAAATTACTTACTTCAAAAAAGTAAAGCTGTGGACACACAATAAAGGGTGTAAACTCATAGGCAACTCTGAACATTGCACCAAACATCAAATTTCTAATTTATTAATAATTTGTAATATAAATATTAGATTTCTTATCATGCACACTGATATTGGAAAATTCCTAATTCAATAAGCATTTCTTACTCTCATATCCTTTCTAAAAGATAGGCATTAATGTTATATTCTTGGGTGAAAAACAGTGAGGTCTTGAGAGGATAATAACAGTCTTTGGATGTGTACATTGTATATGCAGACAGACGCAGAAAAATTCTGAGAGAATAAATTCTAATGTTAATAGAAGGTGGAGAAATCATGCGGTTTTTATTTTTATTTTATTTTTTACTTATCTCTTTTTCGATTTTTTTTTAAACAATCAACACTTAAAACCTCAGGTATGTCTTCACAGTACTTTCCTTGCTGAAAGCTCAGTCAGGGAATCCTACCGGAGTTCGTGACCAGGCTCCTTCCCGGCTCCTCCTATCTCTATCTTTAACCTCTGGCCCCAAGTACTCAGCCTGCTCCCCCAGCCTCTCAGTAGCCGTCACCACTCACTTGGCCCCTTCTGTTTCTTCTACCACTGACTGTACAACTGACTGCAAGCGACGTGAAGGATAAGAGCCCCCAAATCTCTGTGGTCTTAAGTTTACTGCCAACCAATAAGGGACAAAGAAAAAAGTAAACAAACAGCATGACAAAGTATAGGGAAGGAATGAATTTGCATCAGCTTACAAACTGTATACAATTGAGGCTCCTGGTTTATAGTTTTTAGCACACCCATGAAATTGCAAGGTACCATTCAGGAGGAGCCTACAGCAGGCCCAGGACTACTGACGACTTTGGAGTTCTTCCCAGGAGGCCAGGAATCAGAAGCATTGTCAGGATCAGTGCTACAATGAATTAACCTTGCCCAATATATATATACCCCAAGTTTTCAAGCATATGTAGATTGTATTAATAATCAATTTTTAACATTTAACACTTCTTTTCTCATTATTTGTCAGTCAAATGATGCGAAAACTACAACTCTCAGGGAAACGTCTACATCATTTTTTTGATGTTCAAGAGCCTCAAGAGATTGCTCAAAGAAGCTGGGAACACTAGTGTACAGAAAGGAGGACAGGTCTCAGAAGTGTGACAGAACAGGCTTTACCTGGAAGCTCCATCATTAACTGAGCAAATCTGAGCCGGTTCTCTAAACTCCCTGAGCCTCAAGTTTCCCAATAAAAGCTGGGAATAATAATAATTCCATGAACCTTCCCACGAGGGAAAACCAAGTGAACCCAGTCTTCTAGCTGACTATCTGCTCCCCTTCAAACCTCACCTGAAGTCCACACAGACAGAAGGGCAAGTGTAAAAGGCACTCTGCCCCTCGCACAACCTCTAAATGAAAGGCCAACCAACTAGGCCGATGGCCAGCCCTGACACACTGGCCTCTTGGCATGTCCTCTTATCTACAGAAACACACATACACACAAAAATTATGTGAAAAAAATTTTCAGTATTATTTCTTTTTTGAAGAGTAACATATAAAATCAACTTCTGCCTCAAAACAAAGTGTAACTATTCTTGGAGAGTGTCAGAGAGGAAACAGCAGATAAGTTTTATATACAACCTGAATTGAAAATTATTCTTGAAATCATTTCTTGAACATAAATATGTTCAATGGTTTAGATGAAATGATAGCACAATATAATTCAAGATAAACACGGACTATCTCTCCAGAAGATCTCCACCTTCCTTTAATCAGGAAAATGAGTCTAGCTTACACGAAATGACTGAGCACCGAGGGACTGATGCTTTCACATTGTGGTGCTGGAGAAGACGCTTGAGAGTCTCTTGGACAGCAAGGAGATCAAACCAGTCAATCCAAAGGGAATCAACCCTGAATACTCATTGGAAGGACTCATGCTGAAGTTGGAGCTCTAATACTCTGGCCACCTAATGTGAAAAGCCAACTCATTGGAAAAAACCTTGATGCTGGGAAATACTGAAGGCAGGAAGAGACAGGGGTGACAGAGGATGAGAGATGGCTGGATGGCATCACCAACTCAATGGACATGAGTCTGATAGTGAGGGAGAGGAAAGCCTGGCAGTCCATGGGGTCGTAAAGAACTGGACACGACTTAGGGACTGAACAACAACAATCCAAAATGACACTATCAACTGAATATAGTAAGTTGATAAGCATTTTAAATCAAAGGATTATTTCATTTTTAAATGCACAATTGACACACAGCAATGAGAAATACATAACAAGTATAAAATTCTAATATAGACAATGTAGTTCATGAAAACAATTTTTTTCTTTCAGAAAATTTATTTTCTGCTATTAGCTACAAACCCATAAAGGGGTAATATTAAAGGTATTATTATTATAGTACTAAAACAATCTTTTATACATTGGTTTATAGAGCAAGCTTTTGGAAGGACAAAGCAATCACATCAACAATTCACAACAATCTTTAAAAAGCAAGCTGTTCCACATTACAAATGCAAGTGAACTGTTATTTAAATCAGGAAGCAAGGAAAAAACTGTCCTTTAGGAAGATAACATAGAGAAGGAAACATCTCTTACTTTAAGAGCAGCCATGGTGTTTGTTCCTACACTGAAAACTGATGTTATCGCAATTATCCATCCCAATCTCCAGGCCTTGCTCCTGGAGGCAGTTATAACTTCTCCACCTCTTGCTGTGTTAACACTAGTTCAGTAATTTCCTGATAAAGAATCTTAGTGCAAACAGATCTTAGTGATTAACTGTAAGGTTCATCCCCTTCTTGTACAGATAAGTAAACTGAGGCCAAAACAAGTATCTTACTGTTAATAATAAAGCTAATTAGTTGAAAAGCCTACCCAGGGCTTTCCCAGTCCACACCTCTCATGAGAACCACAATTGTGAAACAGACAACTCAGGTAGGTATCAACCCAGAAGCATGGGGAATGTTTACAGTGGGCCACATAGCATAATTTTAACTATTAAAACAATTCAAGAGATTATTAGTCATACACCAGCATCCTTCAGATAGTAAGTGTAAGAACAGTGTTAATTTACCTGAATCTCTTCTAATGTATTCTTTTTATTCAAAAACAACAGTACTATAGAAAATTTAGAAATACTGTAATTTTAATAAAGTCCATACTACATATGCTATATTTTCAACTAGTAAATCAAATCAATATACCAATCCTGACACTTAAGTACACTGTGTCTATGGGAAATGTGATAACTATTTCAAGGCAAGCTTTTTTGAAATGTACACTGCAACACAAATCCTAAGTATTTTTAAGATTCATATTAATTCCAAGCTTTTTAAAAATGTATTTACAGAAGAAAGCTTCTTTTGCAATTTATATGTTCCTAAATGTTTCCATTAGCTAAAAGATATTTTGGAATATGATCAAAAGCTATTGAATGTCCGGTTCTAACAGCAAAGCTAAATCTCTGACAGTTCTCAGATGTGGCCACTGCTTTTAAACCACTGTGTCCCCAAAGGTCTAACAGGGTGAAAATTCTGCCTTAACAAGTGAAGACAGCAAGGCATATTTTAATGGTTTAATTTCATCTCTAAGCGGTAAACACAAAATTGGATTTGGGCTTTCTTCACATCTCTAACAACTTAGTATTAAAGTATGCATCTCTCATTCTTCCTCCTCAAGAAAAAAGTTTACACATTCCAGCTACATATAACTTCCAAATTCTTTCTAACTATGAAAACCAAAATAGGGCTCCTTAAAGAAAAAAAAAAAGATGGAGAATTGGCAGACTACATGTTTATGTCAACCTACAAAAAACATAGAAATGTGCAGCCCCAGCTCACCAGAAGAATCACATGTGACCAAACTATTCTGTGACATCTTATGTCTTTTATGCCCAATATGCTGGTTTTGCATTCGCCTGTGTCAATCCCTAAAGGCTCAAGAGCTAGTAGAACATCTTTAGCACGAAGAGTGTGAGAGCTCTGTTGTTGGCCCGTGGCATGATCTTAGAAACACTTGAATCAAACCTATTTATTTCCCCTCTGCTATTTAAAATCGAGAGACCTAGGCTTGGGACGTGGCTACACGACAACAACAAGAGAAGAAGAAAAAAACACCCGAACACGGAACACGCTAAGAACAAAGGAAACACCAGCTTGTGAACAGGAAATGAAGCAACTCTATACACATAAATACCTTTTGGGGCCGCCAACGTAGGTGAAAGTAAAGGTGGAGTCTGAGTATCTGAAATCTGAAACGAAAAGTCTTGTTAAAAGCTACCCCCTGAAGTGGATTTTTAACCCTGGTCCTGACTCGGACTCCTTATTTATTTGATGGAGCCAAGGGGAGGCCTGGTTGGGAGGGAGGCGAAAGCTGGAGAACCCCGAGTTCCCCTCTCCGAGCGGAGCCGGAGGGGATGCTGCGCACCCCGAGCCGGGTGCCGCGCGTGGCCGCCCCCCGCAACAAGTGCCGGGTGCCATGGCAACGGCGGGAATTTACCGGTCCGGGCGGCCGGAAGCGGCCCCCGCCGAGCTCTCGGCTCGAGGAGCAAAATCCTGTCCCCCTCCAGGGGGAGCAAAATGGACGAAAGACGACCCCCAGGCAGAGGCTCGGGGCGCCTTAGGGACCTAGGGCATCTCTTATCTTTCCGGGGCATGACACTGCCAGTCGGAGGTACTAGAGGGAGCCGAAGCGACCGGAGATCGGGCCAACGCTGCCCACCGGGGGGGCCTCGGCGCCGGGCGCAGCCAGCCAGCGCCGCGCAGCGCAGCGGGCTCCATTCCTGGCTGCCGCCGCTCAGCCCATTGCGCAAACCCGGCGGGTCCTATCAGCCGCCTGGGTCGCTGCTGCTGAAACCCCGGAGGCGGGATCGGACGCTCAAGGCGTCCACAGGGGACTAAAAATACCATGCACGGCTCGTTGCCTAGACCCCTGCTCGGGGCCACCAGTGTTCTGTCCCCAAAGCTGGTGACCGCCCCAGACGGGGGGGAGGGGAGGAGAGAGGCTGTTGCCCCCTCCCCCTTTTGGCTCCCGCTCCCGCTGCAGCAGCTGTTGCCAAATGAACCCCAGAATGGGGATGTGCGACCCACCCCCCATCCCCAGCCACACACCTCGCGGCCAGAAAACGGCAAGGGGGTGACGGGCGGGCAGAGGAATCTGGCGCTGGGTCCGAGGCTCTGGAAAGGCGAGAACTCACCTGCAAACAGGCAGTCCTTCTCGGATCTGGACTTCTGGATCACGACGTCGATATCCTTCTGAATTCGCTCTTGCCTTGAACACATCCCCATTAAGTAAATCCCTGGAAAAGAAGCAGCCGCTATTTTCCACCCCACCCCACCCCCTCGCACGCTTCCAGCTTTCGTAAATACTCAGTTAAAAATGAAACCTCTGGCCGAGGCAGGGGCTGAAGGCGAAGTGGTTTCGGAAGTGATCCCGGGTGAGAGAGGAGGCGGTGGTGGCGGAGGAGGAGGGGGGGGAGGTCGGCTTTGCATTCCCAGATGTGACCGCCCAGCTGCTGCTCGCCGCTGCTGGATTCCAATTTCTTCCCCTCCTGACAATGGATGGTGATGACACCGACTCTCACTTTCTCCCTCCCCCCGCCAAGACCAACGGCCGTGGGGGGGCCGAGGGTGCTGGAGACGGCCGGAGAGCGATCACCGGCCGCGCGGCGGGCGCCGGCGAGGGGCGAGCCCCGCTCCGCCTCACGCGCGCACACCCCTCGCGGCCCGCACGCCGGCCTTCCACACCCGCGCACACTCGCGCCCGCGGGCGGCGGCGGCCGTGCCGAGGCTGCTGCAGCGCCGCCGGCCGCCGACCCTCCCGCGCCCGCCGCCCAGTCACCCGGTCCCGGCCGCCCGGGCTTCGCTAGTATCCCCGCCGGCAGAGCGCAGGCTGGATTCCCCAGGCCGGTGGCCGCTCGCGCCGGGGGCTGAGTGGGAATGTCGGTAGTGAAGACTCCCTGGGGCTCCCAGCCCGCCCCCACCCCACCCCCCGCCCCCCGCCCCCCGCCTCGCGCTTCCACCACTTTTATGAATTCGACTCCACTTTCGGAAGGAATTATGAGTCATATGGAAAACCCAAACCCGAGTGGCTGGAAGGGGGGAAGAGGGGCAAAGCGAAATCGTTCAATATGGGAAATAAATAAATAAAACGAACAAATCCTTCCTTGTTGTCACATCAGGCAAGATGGAAAAAGCCTTGAAATGACTCCAGACGTACACCCTCCCGTGCCTACACTGCCAGTCTTTTTTTCTCCCAGATAGAAGTAGTTCAGCCCTTCTGGAGCGCCCTTTAGGAAACACATCCCCTTTTGAGAGACTTCTTCCACTTGCAGAGACTCACCCGTTCTGCTCTGCTCGGTCTTTCCGTCCATGAAAAATTGGCAGAATCAACTGGCACGTGCCAGGGTCTCCGTCAAGGATGGATATCTGTTTGGCTTGTTTAAAATGCCACCCTTTTGCCAGTCAGTCAAGAGAAAGCTGCTACAATCCTGTTGTCTTGCTTAGAACTGAGATAGTGCTCTGAGCCTCACTTTCTGTTCTGCCTAAGGACAACTTGGGCCGAGGTAGCTGCCCTGCCTCTGTACTGCCATGTGCCCTAGGACAGGCTTGTTAATCTTTTCTCCATTGGGACGGCTTCCCTGAGCAGTGCATGTCTCGCCTGGTTCCGCATCCCCAGTGCCTGGTGCAGTGCCTGGAATATAACCGGGAGGCGAAAATGCTTACTGTCTGAATGCATAAATGGGTGGTACCTTCAGCCTCTTTGTGGATACTCCAGCTTCAGTGCGCTTCCTTATCACTATGAGTACCCAAGAGTTGTCAAACTGGCTCAGACCCCTAATCAGTTCAGTTCTGATGCTGACAGTGACTATGTATTCTTTAGGAGAATTAGGAATGGGTGGTCCCTTATGGAGTCTTTAGATTCTAGAGAGAAAAGCATCCAGAGATCATATGCCCCAACTCCTCTGTCTTGCAGAAAGAAAACACAAAATGATTTGTTGTACAGCCTGGAATACATCACATTCGTTGTGAATTATAAGAGGAAACATTCATCTGCATTACTTGGACTACTGCAGTCTTCAATAGTCAAAGCTCATCTCCTGCTCACCCCTCCTGAAATGCTTCTTGACTAGGGCAGGACAGGTTCAAGTCTTTCCTGGGCATGTTGCTTTGTGCAGGCCCCTTGGCTACCAAAAGCACTTTCTTCACTTTCTCCTAACACTGGGTATCATGCACACTTCCTCCTGCCATCCTGTCCTCTAAATTCCCGAAAAACTTAAAATCTATGAGCTCACAAGAATTAATTTTATAGTTGTCTATCCCCAAGCTTGTGTTCCCAAAGTAGTGCCCTTTCCACAAACAAACTTGAAATCGTTTTAAAAGCATGGAATGTTTCGCCCTGGATCACCTCCTGGTTTACTACTCACTCCATAAAATAGGCCTTCTTGTGATTTGCCCTACTTTTTTTTTTTTTCAGGCTTTACAGGCTGTCGTGTTTTGGTTAAACGAAGCTAACCTCACTCTGTTCATGCCCTGAAGGTGCAGTATATTTAAATATTTTTAAATTTTAAGAGATAAGGAAAAAATTAGAAACTTTACTATCTGGTATGCATTTCTACAAGGTAAGTTTCTCTAATAAAAACTACCAAGCCATCAGTATTGCTAAGCTAGATCTTTATGACATGGTGCTTTCAAACTCAGCTCACAAGCCAGTGTCCCGCTTACCCCACCTCATCTCAGACTCTTATTATTAAACATTAAACATTTAGATTATTTGTGGTCTTATTAAAAACTAGATTCACCTTTGAGATGAGGAGGTTATATCCCTGCCTTAAACACTGTGTGCACACAAACACACACACACATGCCTTCAGGAACATGGTAAACAGTAGGCCCTCAATCACTATGCTTTAAAAAGAAATCATTTTTTCACAATGAGAGACAATTTCTGTGATATGCTATAGTAATTGGACATAATAATCTATGTGTTAGATGATAGAGTCTAGCCAAAAATGTTCCATTGGTTTATAAAAATGATCCCAAGCCAACCAATAGAATTTACTAGAAAAAAAAATGTAAATTCCTCACCTATGCTAAAATATTCAACTGCAGAAGTGTAACATAATGGAAATGTGGCAGCAAGTTCAACGGTGTGATGTAGATATTAACAACTCACACTTATTCAGTACTTAGTAGCCCACCCTGATACTGCTCTAAAAGTTTTACTTATGTTAACATTTAATTCACAATAACCCTATAGGGACGCTATACTGTTATTCTTCATATTTTAGAAAAGAGGAGACTGAGGCACAAAAAGGTTCATTAGCTAAAGTGGGACCTGATGGGCAATGAACCTTTTCCTCTCTCCAAATCTTTCAGCAGTTGAACTGAACTTTTAGGAAAATAAACGTTCAGAAGTCTCACTGCTGAGTAAACTGGCCCCCTAATGGCAGCAGGCCAGGAGTTAGGCCAACAAGAAGTCTTATAATGGATTCTGAGGGAGGCCTGGAGCCTATGGATTCTCAAAATAGCCTCTTCTAGTGGCAGTTATATTTCTCTTTCCTGCAATGAACTTCCTTTCCCAAATGAATCCCAGCCCTCAGTAAAGTCTAAAGTAAAAGCGTGAGCTCTGCTATTCCATGGGGATTAAGAAAAGAGTTTGGGGGCAGGATTGGCAAAGACAACAGTCCCCTTTCCCAAATGATGTTATCAGTAGCAAATACCCATGGGAATGCCCAGCAGACTTGGTCAACCATGGAAACAGCACTGTGATAACTTGCCTTTATGGTAGAATCAGAGTCAAAAGGGAAGAGGTTGAGTCTGAGGAGTTGCTATGGAAAGAGGTCACCGAGGACCTTAAGCTAGAGTGAGGAAGTGAGATTTTATCTGAGAGAAATGGGAAGCTACTGGAAGGAAGGCAATCTCAAAGCTCTTGCCAATTTTTAGATTTATATAGCTTCTTCTTGCAATTGTTCTATAATGGAAACAAATCCATACAATTCAAAATCCTGCTAGCTAGCCCCAGCTGGCCTCTTCTAAAACAAGTGGATTTGGACGCTTCTTTATAAAGCAGCTGGTAGTTTTGCTTTGAGAGAAACTAATCATGCTATCTTAACTTCATCATATTGATCTAACAATCAAAGTAGGGGCAAACCAAATTTGACCTTGAAATTGGAGAATTTTAGGTGGTATGATATGAAATTCACCTGAATTTGATCTTTACCACACTCCCTAACCTAAGGTCAAATAGAGCAGCACAGTGGTCATGTGGAGGGTTTATGGTCCTTCCTCACAATCCTAGTGAATTTAACAAATACTGAAGCTATAGCATGAAACCTGCACTGCTCTTTCTAGTTCCAAGGGCCTCTTTAACTTAGTCCCAAATGTCTCTCATTAAACTTTGATTCCCGTTTCTACTATAGATGCATCCACAGCCCTAGTTAGATTAGATTCATCACCATCCCATGAAAACTCATCCTTCTCAGCTTCCACTCAATCTTTATCTTAATTCTTTGATGTTTGGTAGCTAAGTTATGTCCTACTTTTTCGTGACCCCATAGACTATATTCCACCAGCTCCTCTGTCCATAGGATTTCCTAGGCAAGAATACTGGAGTGGGTTGCCATTTCCTTCTCCAGGGGTATCTTCCTGGCCCAGGGATCAAACCTGTGTCTCCTGCATTGGCAAGCGGATTCTTTACAGCCGAGCCACCAGGGATACCCTGTCTTAATTCTACTTTCTTTAAATGCCTCTTCTTTGTTTATTTTTTAAACTGCATAAATACTGCATGAACATATTCTCAGTGCAAACCATTTAAGACGTATTAAGTCTGAAAATTCGTATCTATCATAACTTGTAACTCTACTCATTCCAAAGGTAACTGGCATTAATAGTTGTAAAATAATCCTCCCATTCTTGCATTCATCTAGCCACACACAAATGTACGTCTATTCATAGATTTATACATGTATATTCTAATTTAAAAGAACCACACAATACACATTGTTTTGCAACTTGATTCTTCCACTGTCTTAGAGAACTTAGTGCAAAGAGGTCCAGCGCATTTTTTTTGGCTACTGCAGAGAATTTTATCAAATGGATGCACTGTAATATATTTTAACCATGCCTCTGCAGTCATGATGGGCTTTTCAAAATGTTCTGTGATTAAAATAATTTGCAATAAAGGCACATCTTTATGCAAATTTTCCAGTCTCTTTGGGATAGATTGTTAGAAGTGGATTGATTGAATCATAGGGAACTGGCGTTTTATTTGGTAGGTACAAGCAAATTGCTCTTAAACTATCTTGTTTTATACTCTGCCAACTCTTTTTGCAAATACCTAATTCTCTGCAACATTTCCAACAATAGGCACTATCAATCTTTAAATCTTCTTCTAATTGGTTGGATGAAAAATATTCACCTTGTTTTTATTTGTATTTCCCTGATTATTAGTGAGGTTGGGCATTTTTTCAAATGCTTATTGGCAATTTATAGTCTTTTGAGTATATAAGTATAACCGAGTATGATTGCCTGTTGTAGTCTTTCTCTATTTTCCTATTGTTTTTTCTGGATTTTTATTTGTTTTTCCTAGGAGTTTTTATGTCTTGTGGACAGCAATACCTTTTATTTTATAGACACTCTTTAGTTAGTAATTTTAGGTCTTTATTTATTAAAAATAATACAAATTTAAGCTAACTCCTTCAGACCACATACTCTTTTCTTCAAAAAGATCTGTTCTGATTTCTCCAACTCACTAATATTTCCTCTTCTTTAACTCCCCATTTCTAGATTGTAAGTTCCTTGAAGGCAGGAACTAGTTTTACTCAATTCAGTAACCACTGCAGAGCTTACAAAAGAGACTGTTTAAATTTAATACACAGTAATTTAATGGATAATTATTGGATTGACTTGAAGCTTTAATTATTGTCTTTTATTGCTTTGCTTTAAATTCTTTGAAATTTAGATTGCCCCTGTTACGCTGTTTCTGTTGCCCATAAATAGCTCCTGGCACAGTGCTGAGTGTATTGAAGCTGCTCAGTACAGATGTATTGATTACTTGATTTCACTTTGTTATGACCTTCAACATTTCATGCTTTCTTCTGAAAAAGAGAAGCATTTCCTCAAAAGGATCCCATGGGATATTAACTTTATATTATATAATGAGATTTCCCCCCAAGATGGCTCCAGATTCCAGTAAATTTGAGGGAAAGTGGATTACATAAAGTTAATTAGGTTTTTCTCTAATTAATGTTGAGTCTGTAATACACCTAACTAAGAGGAATACGTGGCATTTCCAAATAGTTTTAGATGAATGAACATTTGGGATTTGTGTTTGTTTGTTGGCAGTGAACCGGGTTATGTGTAATTACAATATTTTCTTAATTCAACTAAAAACTTCCCTTATATTTTCTTTCTCTTTGTGATATCAACTGTGGAACAACTTTAACACTCATCCCACTGGGCTTTAGAGTAAAACAGGATCAAATCCTGGCTCTCTAACTTACTAGAATTGGAAACTTGGGCAATATATGCAATCTCGATTAGTATTCTTATCTGAAAGATGGGGAGAACATGGCCCATAGCCATTAACAGTTGAAGAGGTTTAAATGAGATAAGCCTATGTAAAGAGAACTATTGTGCTGTGCTCAGTTATGTCCTACTTTCTGCGACCCATGGACTGTAGCCTGCCAGGCTCCTCTGTCCATGGAATTCTCCAGGCAATAATACTGGAGTAGGTTGCCATTCCCTGCTTCAGGGAATCTTCTTGGCCCAGGGATCAAATCTGCATCTCTTGCATTAGCAGGTGGATTTTTTTTTTTTTTTTACCATTGTGCCACCTGGGAAACACAAAGAGAAATAGGAGTAGCTTAGTAAAAATTAACTGTTATTAAAGAGCTGTTTCTAAGAACTTCTATTCCTCACTCCTATCTACAGTTGATTAGTTTCTTCTTGGCTTCCCCAATTTACCTGCTAGTTATCTGTCATATTGTCTGGATGTATTTGTTGTAAGTGGTAAGTCCCTGCATAGGGACTTCCTCTTCTTCTTATTTGTAGTCCTTGCCCATGTGCTCCATGCCATCTGGAAACCCACACAGATTCTAGGCAGAGGAAGGAACTGGAAGAACATGAAAGGAGCGCCTCACTGAAGGTCCAGCTTTTATAAGCCAGTCTTAACCTCCTCCAGCTCACATCCAGGGTTACTATATTTGTTGGGAAACGTTCGGTTGTATCACAGAACTCTCACTCAAACCAGCAAAAGCAAGACTTAATATGCGGGCTCAGACAACTGAGAAGTGCATTTAGGTGGTGTAGCAGACCAAAGCAAGAGCTGGCAGACCTAGCAGCTCAGGGAATTGAACTGGAGCTTCAATTCAACCCATTTTCTCTCTCTTCTCATTTCCATTTCTGCTTGGCATTTTCATGTTTCCAAATATCAGGGAAAATGGCCCTCTGGTAATCTCAGTCCTACAACATTCCAGCTTATTAAGCCTGGGTAGAGGTGAAAAATGGCTTCTTTTCCCCAAAACTCTACATGAATCCCAGGGTAAAGATAATATAATTAACCGCTTTGGGTCAAAGGTCTATCTTTTAGATAATCGCTGCTGTCAAGTAGATGAAGTATTCTGATTTGTTAAACCCAGGTCTGTTACTCATTCCACATTTAGGGGCAGATGTGGGAAAAAATGAAGGCAATATCTCTTACTGGTCTCATTTACTACACCAGTTTACTGCATTTCTCTAGACTAGATCTGGGATGGTCACTAATATTTTTGGAGATAAAATATCTCAAAGATATTTTGTTCTTCGCAGTTTGGATTTCTTCTCATCTTATTTTTACAGTGAAATACTGAAAATGCTCGCAGACTGTGCTTCACGCTGGTGCTGCTCCATTGCACTTACCACACATACTGTTTGTCTTCCTTTCTTACAAGGCTAAGCAAATGTGCCCTGATTCTGAGTAATTTGCTCTGTTCAACAGAATTTCTCTTACACTTAAGCTAATGTGTGAAATAAAGAAAACACTCAATAAATACTCATGAAAAGAAGAAAGGAGAGTACCCTTCCACAGTGTGAAATAGAAACACAGACATCAGGCATGTAACTCAGATGAGCTGAGGGGTGGGGGACAGGTATCAGTGATGCTGAGTGTTGAAAGCAGAGTAGGAGTAAAGAAAGTGAAGAACATTCTAGGCTGTGGGAAGGTCTGGAGTCAGTGGGGTGCCGGAACTGGCTCCTGTAAGCTTGCAAGAACAATTGTGTGTACCTCCTCCTCACTCTACATTCAGTGATTTCACACTGGTAGCTTAAAATCAGCTGAAATAGGGATATTTACCACAACACTCAGAATCACTGCAAAGCAGGCACTCAACTTTCTTCTCCAGAGAGCTGACAGTGAAACATTTACTATGCCACTGCATGAAGCATGAGGAGGACGGAAGATTACTACAGATGAAGCTAGAAAGCTACTCACAAGTCAGATTATGAAGGAACTTATGTGTGAAGCACAGGCATCTGAATTTCTTAGCCACTGAAAGATTTGGAAAGGGGAAACACATGACATGACTTGCTCAATATCTGCTGGCTGGAGCTCTTCAACAATAGCTTTGTACGGCAAACTTGGCAGGAGGTGACGTAAATAGTCACACTATGTTAAATGCTTGCAGTTCTAGGGAAGCTATTGCCTGTCCCAGCAAATCAATCTTAACCAACAGCTTAGCCTAGAGCTATGCCAGGCTCAACCTAAGCGTGATTTCATCAAGACCAAGCATAGCCACAAGAGCAGCACTGCTTCAAGTCAGTGCCAGTAGCTCATACATCCCATATAATACAAGTCTATTTCCTCCTGCCACCTGGCACGCCAGCTCCCGAAATGTTGACATTAGCAAACTTCCAACTGAAAGTTTGCCAACTGTTGCCATATTTTTTTTTCTTTTCCGTCTAGGTTATTTTAGGTGTGGTTCAGTCTAATAGCAGAAGTCTAACCTTAAATGGGCTTTCACATTGTTTCAAATTTATGAATATGTATAGAAAAAAAAGCTTATTTAAGAGAGGAAGAGATTGAGAGAGAGAGGAAGGGAAGGAAGGAGGGGAGGGAGGGAGGACAGGAAGATGGCAGGAAGAAAGGAAGAAAAAGTAGTAGATCTTTCCAGGACTGTTGAGATGAAAACACAGAGCTGAAGCAGCGGCAGCACATGTGATTTGAAACAAGCAGCTATCTTGGAGCACTCTTTTCAGAGTCACTTTGTTGGTTTTTATATAGTGCTTTGCTTTTATGAAAGCAAGAGGACAGGTTCTTGAAAACTCAGTGGACCGGTTCTTGAAAATTTCTTACTTGACTTCATAGCAGTCCAAGAGCCTTCCTCCCTTTCCCTTAGTTTCTGATCCCTAAAAGCAGTTTCAGGGTCTTAGTTCCTGAATCTGACTTTTTCCTTTCTTGGGGTCTCTGGGCTTTCTACTGCCCTGTTTAGGGACTATTTTGTGTGTAAAATGATTGTTCTACTTGTGTAAACTTCTTATAGTTTACAAGGGAAACTTAAGATAGAATCAGGAATTAGAATTAATATTGCTGTCACTAGTTACTGTCGTAGAAAAGTGGTTACAGAAGACCCTAGTGAGGACAAACTCAGTAAAAATGTGTGCTGCTTCTCTTATCTTAGGAAAGTGGGTCATCCATGAAAAGTTGTCATAGGGCAAATCTTTATAAATCAGAAATGTAAGTATCATTGACCTTAACAGTATAGAATCACTTCAAGCATTGACAAAGCAAACTTACGATGCCCAATGTTTGTACTGAAATTTAATGCAACAGATTCTATTATTACTCAGTAATTCTCCTGCCCTCCAATCTGCATGGGCAAAGTCTACTTCTAACTGTTGCTGGCAATGTGACCCTTTTTGGCCTCCAGTCAGGTATAGTGCACCTTGCTGCCTTTGGCTTTGAACTGGTCCATCAACTTGTCAGGGCCAATAGGTTGTTCACAGGTGTGAAGCAAGCAGAAGCTTGAAATGTGCTAGTGTGGTTGGACGTGCTCTCTTGCACCTGTGCCATCACCAGGGGAGAACATAACTCAAGGAATCTGTTGGTTCCCAGACAGACATGTAGGGCAGATCTGGATTCAACTTGCAACTTGGAGCCAAGTCCTGTCTGCTGCCGCTGCTGCTAAGTCGCTTCAGTCGTGTCCGACTCTGTGCGACCCCATAGACAGCAGCCCTGTCTAAAAGTGATGCTACTCCAACCTAAATGATGAACAGACACATAAATAAGAATGAACGATTGCTGTTGTAAGCCACAAAGTTTGGAGTGGATTTATTACTTTCTCAGCATTGTTGTAGTAATTGTTGACTGACGTAAAGAGTAAAACCAAAATAAATCAGCAAAAACAATGTAAACAGTCTACCAGACCATTGCTGGTATGCACTAGAAAACTATGAGTTTCTTGCAAAGACAATTTCATGTAGAAGTAACAGGGAGGCCTGGTGTGCTGCAATTCATGGGGTCTCAAAGAGTCAGACACGACTGAGTGACTGAACTGAACTGAACTGAGCTGACTGAACCAACTTTTTACCTACAAAGACACCTTCGTGCCCTCATGATGGTTCCCATTTTTTTCCGCTTTAAACAAAAAAAATTAATGGAAGGATAATTGGTTAACAAAGTTGTGTTGGTTTCCAGTGTACAACAGATGGCTCCGTTTTGTCATGTTCAACACTTGCCTTCTAGGACGAAAAGACAGTATGAAATCAAACCTTTACAAAGTAAACTTCTTTACATCTGAATGGCCAGCTCTCACAATGTGCTTGAAAATAACATTAAAATGTTAAACGTATTTGTCTCTGAATATTGGTATTATGAATGCTTTAATTTTTTATCCATCCTTATTCAAAAATTTATAATAGTTATTCAGATTATTGGCATGATTTTCAAATGTTTTCATTTATTTTAAACAAATTTACCTTGATTTTCAAATTATAGATTTAGTTAGTTCAGAACTAACAATAACAAAAAGATAGAAAGTGAACACTGTGGCTCTTCCATAACTGAGGTGTTTATTTTACTTTTGCTCTATTTTTCTCAACTCTAAATAAAAGAGAGGACTTCTTTTTTAAATGAACGTCTTCAGTAAAATCTTACTTCTAGGGGCCATTTAGATATTGCTTATCTGACATTGGTGGTAGGCTCTGTAGTAGGGATATGTCTTACTGAAACTGAGCAGGACCCTTTGGGGCCTTAACAGGGACCAACTCCCCCCATATCACCCATCTTTCATTTATAGAAATGTTTTAGCCTCCTAAGCCTTCCCTGAGTTCTATAGAGCAAGCTTAATTAGAAAAGTGAGAAAATGCCAAAATAAAGGAAAGCAGTCAAACAAGACAAAATAATAATAGTTCAGTCATAAACCAAAGTCAAGAATCTTTAGTTCCTCCTCAGGGGCTATAAATAAAATCCTGAACCGTATCTTTGCATTGTTTTGCAGATATAAAAGCCTGCATCAGGTGGAAGAAGTTAACTGCTGACCTCCGGTATATAGACTCCAGACTGGTTGGAACTGGAAAGTTGATGTTGATTCCCAAAATACCACCTGGCAACCTCACCACCAACCAATCAGAAGAATGTCTACAGGTTGATCAGGTACCCTGCCACCCTCTCCCTCTTTTTTCCTTTTCTGAAACCCTTCTCTGAAATTCATCAAGGAGTTCTGGTCTTTTGAGCAAGAGTTGCCCGTTCTCCCTGCTTGGCCCTACGATAAACATTGGGCTTTCCTTCACCATAACCTAGCATCAATAAATTGGCTTTGCTGTGAGTCAGGTGATGAGACCTGTATTTGGTTTGATAACGTTACCAGGTCTCAGGAACAAGGACTTTCTCATCCATATAAAATTCATCCATCCCCTTGCATCCAATGGCATTTTAGGGATGTCATTTTCACCCCCGAGGACACTAATAGGGGTCACTTGCGATCCTCCAGCACAATGTTCCAGAGAAAGAATCTGCAAAAGGTCACAGAGGAGAAGTTCAGCTAGCATCACCCCTGTGGTGAGGCAGCACATTCTGCTTACACAAGTGCAGGCTGGTCAGCTCACTTAGGTCCAGCTCCTTGGACCCCCAATTACACCTGTGGCTGCAGGTCTTCGTTGCTTGTTGCAACTTTTTTCCTTCCTGTTAGGGTGACGCTTACTCCTTGGAAGAAAAGTTATGACCAACCTAGATAGTATATTCAAAAGCAGAGACATTACTTTGCCGACTAAGGTCCGTCTAGTCAAGGCTATGGTTTTTCCTGTGGTCATGTATGGATGTGAGAGTTGGACTGTGAAGAAGGCTGAGTGCCAAAGAATTGATGCTTTTGAACTGTGGTGTTGGAAAAGACTCTTGAGAGTCCCTTGGACTGCAAGGAGATCCAACCAGTCCATTCTGAAGGAGGTCAGCCCTGGGATTTCTTTGGAAGGAATGATGCTAAAGCTGAAACTCCAGTACTTTGACCACCTCATGCGAAGAGTTGACTCATTGGGAAAGACTTTGATGCTGGGAGGGATTGGGGGCAGGAGGAGAAGGGGATGACAGAGGATGAGATGGCTGGATGGCATCACTGACTCGATGGATGTGAGTCTGAGTGAACTCCAGGAGTCGTTGATAGACGGGGAGGCCTGGCGTGCTGCGATTCATGGGGTCGCAAAGAGTGGGACACGACTGAGTGACTGAACTGAACTGAAAGGGTGCCCTCTCTCCAGGTCTTACTTCTTCCCAAGTTCATTATCCTCCCTTCTCTCTCTTCTAATTTGAACCTGAAATATTTTTATTTTTTTTCATTTTGGTTTAAGGAGAAGGTAGGAGAAAATTCTTCTCTGCCTCTAAATACGTTGGTAAGTCTAGAACCCTCTATATTTCCTTAAGGCTTAGAACCTTAGAAACCAAAGCCTGAAAAACATTTTCCTCTGCTTTGCCTTTTCACATCC
Organism: Ovis canadensis; assembly: GCF_042477335.2. Classification (NCBI taxonomy): domain Eukaryota; kingdom Metazoa; phylum Chordata; class Mammalia; order Artiodactyla; family Bovidae; genus Ovis; species Ovis canadensis. The sequence goes on from NC_091260.1 coordinate 41,518,948, forward strand.
CTCTCTAGAGATAGTGGGCACACAGAGGTCTGAAAAGTAAGTGAAATAGAGAGAAAAAAAGTAAAAGTAATAGTGCAAGAGAGAGGTAGATAGAGCTATATCTCTGTATTTAATAAATTAATGGGTCTGTTATACTCTCATAATTATTATTTTTCTGTACTAGTTTTTAAAAACAGAATATTGCTTTCTTCTAGAAAAATCTAAATTGATTTTTTTTGGCTTTTTAAATATTTTAATTGGAGGATATTTATAATATTGTTATGGTTTGTGCCATACATCAATATGAATCAGCCATAGGTATACATGTGTTCCCTCCATCCTAAATCCCTCCTTCCACCTCCCTCCCCACTCTATCCCTCCAGGTTTTCCCAGAACAACAGCTTTGGGTGCCCTGCTTCATACATCAAACTCACACATAATAAATTATTGCAATTGTGTCAGACACTCTGCAAGAAAGAATGTGACATATTTTTATGAGGTCCCAGCCATTATCCAATCAGAAATTCTTAGCAGATAGGTTTTAATATAAGATGCAACTATGTTCAAACTTTTCCTACATAGTTACATACTTTTTCTTACATATTTCCTCACACTTCACACATTTCCCTTTCTCAGCACCAATTTTTAAGAAATAATCATTTTTCCCCAGAATATTATTTGCCTTTTGTGGGCTACTTCATATACCATTTGAAAGCGTGATCAAAACAGTTATATTCTGAATACTTTTATTTGGGCTTGTTTGTTTGCTGAAGAGAAGTTAACAGTACATCTCCAAGAGTACAATAACTACAAAAGAAAACATTCTCCTAGTTGAGTTTATATGGAGTTCTCCATCTAAGCATAAAATATTTTATAAAGAAATGTGCTAACTGAATACAAGCCATACAATCAATACAGTTAATCAGGATCACTTAGTACAGCTCTTTTGTTTCTGGCTGAGGTGAATAGAACGAATTTTGAAAGAGACAGTCTCTACAATTAAACAACCAAAAGAGAAGTACTTGTGTCACACAAACATATATACGCATGAGCAGGGACTAGAGACCAAGAATCAAACTGAAAGAGAGATTCTTACACTTGAGGTGGTGAAGTTGCAGCATTTTCTTTGTAGTGGAAGCACCTCCCACAGCAAGTGCAAAACTGCATGTGTTCAGTGAGGACACATGACGGAAGCTTTGAAGAACTCTTCATTAATTCCCGGTAAGCTTATCAGATATCCATTTACCACTGTCTTAGCAAGCAAACTTACAGTGACAGCTGTCAGTTAAATCTCTCTGTATACATCTGGTAACATCTTTAACCCCAGTCCATGGAATGATGGTTTATTTGGTTATAGTTTGATGATTCAAATTGGAAGATATTATTTCTCTATTGCCTGTTCTCATTGCAGATGAAGAAAAGTCTGCAATAACCTAGTTGTCTCTCATTGCAGGTTATCTGCTTTTCCTCCCTGTTACATTCCAGAGAATCTTTAGTATCTTGCAATTTCACTGTGGTATATGTTCAGTCACTCAGTCATGTCCAACTCTTTGCAACCCCATGAACTGCAGCACACCAGGCTTCCCTGTCCATCACCAACTCCCAGAGCCTACTCAAACTCATGTCCATCACATCAGTGATGCCATCCAACCATCTCATCCTCTGTCATCCCTTTCTCCTCCTGCCTTCAATCTTTCCCAGCATCAGGGTCTTTTTCAATGCGTTGGTTCTTCGCATCAGGTGGCCAAAGTATTGGAGTTTCAGCTTCAGCATCAGTCCTTCCAGTGAATTTTCAGGACTGATTTCCTTTAGGATGGACTGGTTTTATCTCCTTGCAGTGGTATATGTAGCTATGTGTTTATTTTTATGACGTTTGCTCAGAGCTTGAGTACTACCTGTATCTAAAAAGCCTAGGTGTGAAAATGTTACCCTAAAGTATCTCTCTGATTTTAACTTAAAGATCTTTTGTTTGAAAACAAAAGATTTCAACTTGTTTGAAATTAAATAAATGAAAAACACAGTAGCACTCATAATACCCACATGCACTTTACCCTAATGTTAATATTTTTTAGAAAATTTGTATTATCATCTCTCAATAGGTATTCCAACTTTCAATCCTTAGACCTGGGTCTTACAGAAACCTGCAGTGTGTTGCTTGGCTCTGTGCCTGGTGGAGACATCGAATTTTTTTCTATTAGTCTGGTTCAGCTATGTATTTTAAAAATATCTTCTATCATATTTTATCTTTATTTCTGTATGTTTGGAATAGGAGTGTGTTCTTCCACGTTAATACAACCTTGAACATAAACGTCTCAATGTAAATGAAGAGCTACATTGCAGGAATTTTAGAAAAGGGGTCAAAAATAGTATTATTTTCCTTTCTGCTTGCTTTGTTAATATTTTACTTTATTTCTGAGAGGAGAGTCTACAATCTAAAAATAGCAGAAAGGAAGAGAGATATGAGACTTTTTTCTTCGCTTACTAGCCACATACCATTGGGAAAGAATGTTTATATATATACAAGTATATATGTATGTATATATATATAAAGGGCATCTATCTATGTGTGTGTGTATATATGTTTTTATGTATACATAAACATCCATATTCTGTATTAGTGTTTTAAGTTTGCTAAAACAAACACCAGAGACTGGGCAACTTAAACAACAGAACTTACTTTCTCACAGTTCTAGAGGCTAGAAGTCCAAGATCAAGGTGTCGGCAGGTTTGATTTCACTCAGAGGCCGCTCTCCTTGACTTGTAGATGGCTATCTTCTCCCTTTGTCCTCACAGGCTCTTCTTTCTGTGTGTATGCACGCAAGTGTTCAACTTTCTTCTTCAAATAGGAACATCAGCCCTACTTCTCTAGGTACCACCGATATGACCTCATTTTCCTTAATTGCATCTTTAAAGTCCGTCTGTCCAAATAGTCACATTCTGAAGTTCTGGGGATCAGGAATTCAACACATGACCAGGATAGGGGCATAACTCAGCCTGTGACATATCCCATGTATCAGTGGTCCCCAACCTTTTTGGCACCAGGAACTGGCTTCATGGAAGACAATATTTCCATGGATCCAGGTGATGGGTGGTGGTGGTGGTGGTTTCAGGATGATTCTCATTAAGAGCCGCTGCGCAACCTAGATCTCTCACATGTACATTTCACAGTAGAGTATTCACCCCTGTGAGAATCTAATGCCACCACTGATCTGACAGGTGGCAGAGCTTAGGCTATAATGCCAGTGATGGAGAACCCCTGTAAAAACAATGAAGCTTGGCTTGACCACCTGCAGCTCACCTCCTGCTGGCCAGCCCAGTCCCTAATAGGCCTATCATTCTATAGTCCCTATTAGTCCCTGATAGTCCTTAATAGGTCCCAGCCTGGAGGTCAGGGACCCCTACCATATATATGATTATATAAATATAATCTCTTTATTAGCTTCATCACTCTAGTGATAATGGAAGGAAAAGCTTCAGGTGACTATCCCTTTTGTATGAATAAGAATTCTGTCTGCCCTTAACATAAGAATGAAGTAGAGAGAAATCCATTTAGGGAGCAATATGAAAAAATTCTAAGATTTCAGTATGATGCCATCATTTTTTCCAGGGGTCAAATGTTAGCATATGTGGCATGCCATAATGAGACAGAATTTTTCAAAGCCATATTTCAAAGCCAATTGTACTGGCTCACCATCTCATACTGCCAGCATTCATCTAGCACTCAGTTGGAGAACTGAGCTAAAAATCAGGCTTTTCTATATCAGCAGAGTAGCACAGAATCTGACCTTAATCCTGAATTTCTACTCTATAATACCTTGCTTCCAAACTGAGCCATACACTCAATTTTTTCTTGTTAGAAGATCAGATTGATATTTTTTTAAACAATAATAAGACAAGAGTAGCAATCTTGGAAAAATAATAACTGGCAAGGCAAAGAAAAACCATTCATTCATTCAGCCATTTATGAACAAACTTGTTTGCTTCATTATTAACACAGCCTCTTGAAGGTTAAGTAGATATTCTTTTGTAAATATCTTTCAGTCATTCATAAGTATGTGTAGTTTACCTTTTTCAGTAAACTATAAATTCTCAGAGGAAAGACCTGTAATTTCTTTCTTTTGACTTCCTTTTAGCAACTGGTAATCATGAACATATCAATAACCTCAGATATGCAGCTGACGCCACCCTTATGGAAGAAAGTGAAGAGGAACTAAAAAGCCTCTTGATGAAAGTGAAAGAGGAGAGTGAAAAAGTTGGCTTAAAGCTCAACATTCAGAAAATGAAGATCATGGCATCTGGTCCCATCACTTCATGGTGAATAGATGGGGAAACAGTGGAAACAGTGTCAGACTTTATTTTTTTGGGCTCCAAAATCACTGTAGATGGTGACTGCAGCCATGAAATTAAAAGACGCTTATTCCTTGGAAGAAAAGTTATGACCAACCTAGACAGCATATTCAAAAGCAGAGACATTACTTTGCCAACAAAGGTCCGTCTAGTCAAGGCTGTGGTTTTTCCTCTGGTCATGTATGGATGTGAGAGTTGGACTGTTAAGAAAGCTGAGTGCCGAAGAATTGATGCTTTTGAACTGCGGTGTTGGAGAAGACTCTTGAGAGTCCCTTGGACTGCAAGGAGATCCAACCAGTCCATTCTGAAGGAGATCAGCCCTGGGTGTTCTTTAGAGGGCATGATGCTAAAGCTGAAGCTCCAGTACTTTGGCCACCTCATGAGAAGAGTTGACTCATTGGAAAAGACTCTGATGCTCGGAGGGATTGAGGGCAGGAGGAAGAGGGGACGACAGAGGATGAGATGGCTGGATGGCATCACTGACTCGATGGACATGAGTCTGAGTGAACTCTGGGAGTTGGTGATGGACAGGGAGGCCTGGAGTGCTGCCATCCATGGGGTCGCAAAGAGTCGGACGCGACTGAGCAACTGAACTGAACTGAATCATGAACGACTAATTGAATGTTTATAACAACTATCACAGATTAATAAGTCTTTCAGTGAATATTTTCCATCATTTCCTAATTTCCAAGCCCTGTGCTATGCTCTCGGGAATGCAGAGATTAATGCATCCCCTACCATACAGCAGATCTCTTGGAGAGAGACATGAAAAATAAGTGTTGTAAATGCTGAAGACGTTGTACTAGAAATCTCAAAAGGAAACAGCTGCTGTAGAGGCAAAGTGATCCCACTCAGACTCATGTTGCCTAGATTTGAACTCTGGTCTCACCACTTACTTCTTTTATGAGTTTAGGCAAATTTCATTAGTTCTTCAGACAAGTTTCATCATCCTAAATAGGGATAAATACTCTTATCTCATAAGAGTATGAGAAGGATTAAAAGCAATTACACATTGATTAAATTTCCTTAGTGCCTCACACTGGTAATGTTATTGTTTGCTCAACAATCAAGTGGGAAAAGGTGATATATCTTCAAGGAAAATTTCCTGTAAGTGGTCTGCACAGAGGTCTGGGAAGATCCCAAACCCAGCACTACTAATGGTAAAGAATAAAATTAATTTACACAAAATATTCTTTAAAATCTTTCTAAATATCAAGAAATTTCATAATCATTGTCAACAACTTGAGAAAGATTGTTAGAATTATATGCAGCTGATAAGGGGGTCATTTTTAAACCTACAAATTATTAAGGAAATGGTGAAGAACCCAACATACAGATGAAAGGTAGATGACATGGGTAAGTACATCTATCCCTCACTTTTCTGAAGTTCGCTTTCTGTCACTTCACTTTACAAAAGATTTATATTAGCACCTGCTTTCTCACCAACTGAAAGAAGTCTAAAGAAAATTTTTGCTTTTATAAAATAAAGGTGAAAAAAATAACATTCAGCATTTGTTTTGCTGGGAACTGTCTTAAAGGCATTACCCACCCCCAGCATCGTCAAACACCTTCCTGGGAACCGTACTCAGCAACTCAGGATCAAGGCACCAATAGCTTCAAACTGTGTCTGTGAGCATCTGTGCTTTATCTTGATTTATGTTGTGTGTCCATTAGCAAGGCGTGACCTAAGGTAATTGATTTTCCGCAGGCCATTTTGGCTTAGGAAATGTTTCACAGGAACATTTTACTTTTTGAAAGCCGGGGAAACCTATATACATAGAAAGAGAAAAGCAACAGAGAAAGAGAGGCAAATTGCCAATTGTGGAAAGATGCCCAATCACGATAATTCAAGGCATTCAAATCCAAATAGCATTGATCACCATTTTTCAACCAATAAATTGGCAAAACATATTTTGTAATATCCATCATTGCCGACTACCTGGTTGGGAACCAGGGCTGTGCTCACCCATACGCTTGGAGAGTGTGTATACTGATTAAACTTCAGGTGTACAGTGGCACCTACCAAAATTAGTGGGGCTTCCCTGGTGATTCAGTAGTAAAGAATCCACCTGCTAATACAGGACACACAGGAGATGTGTGTTTGATCCCTGGGTCGGTAAGATTCTCTGGAGGAGGAAATGGCAACCCACTCTAGTATTCTTGCCTGGGAAACCCCATGGACAGAGGAGCCTGGCAGGATACAGTCCATGGGGTTGCAAAGTCAGACAAGACAGATCGACTGAGGAAGTACACACACAGACACCAAAATTAGTAGTGTATATTCTCTTTGACTGAGCAAATCCTACAAATTATGTACAATAATATATGCGTAAGGATTATTCATTTCAGAGTTGTCTGCAAGGGTAAACTGGGAACAACGTAAATAGTAACTGATAAAGGAATGAGTAGATAAATAATTGTACATCTGAATGATGTAGTATGCAGTAACTAAAAGTGTGGGAAGAGATATATACTATTATGAGAAAGACCCTAAGACATATTATTAACTAATAAAATCAAGGTTCACGAATGGTGGTGGTTGGCGGTTTAGTTGCTAAGTTGTGTCCGACTCCTAAGACCCCATAGACTGTAGCCTGCCAGGCTCCTTTGTCCATGGGATTTTCCAGGCAAGAATACTGGAGTGGATTGTCATTTCCTTCTCCAGGGGATCTTCCCAACCCAGGAATCGAACTCAGGTCTCCTGCATTGCAGGCAGAGACAGCATGTATACTAGTGTAGTACACTACTTTTTTAAAAAGTAAATGAAACATACTAGGTTGACAAATTTATTTTTTTCTTGATCAAGAAATTATTAACAGCACCTACCTTTGGGTCATATTGTAGATAGGGAAGAGGGAGGGAGACATTAATTTTTCATTTTAAACCCAATGAGTTATTCAAATATAATGCCATTCTATTTCTGATGTTTATGATTAAACAATGAAATACATTTTTAGATATAAACATATAATACTACTCTAAAAAGCTAGAAATTATTGAGTGGAGATTAGAGTATAGGAAACTCATGTGTCACAACTTTTAACTAAACTATGTTCTTTAGCATCCCAATTCTTTTTGAGAACAGTTAAAACATCTAGACTTCAAGTAGTTCTTGGAATTTTATTTGGCTCTTTTCCTGTCCAAACTGCTAAATCTTCTGACAGGTTAAACTTTTTTTCTTAAAACATTAATTTTTTTCCTTGGTGCATTTTATAGGGTTTTTGTACTATATCTGGTTTTTTGTCTGATTAGTCTTTATCCTTTCAGGAAGACTAGTCCTGGTAGACCTCTTTCTTTTTTCCCAGTTCTTACGGCTTTTTCACTTTTTGGCTTATAATCAAAAATCAATTTCTGACTTATTTTGTCCTAGAGAAGCTTAATGGAAGTTATAGCAAGCTAAATTGGTTATTAATTAAAAGTATAAAGCTTGCAAAACCCTAATATGGAGGCTCTAACCCAACGACATTTCCAATAGTTGATATAGCCATTCACTCTCTAAAACCAGCTATTTTTCTTTTGAATTGTATTACCTTTAATTCTGTAAATTGAATGTTATAGAGCACCAGGCAAACTGCTGTGAGTAATTACAATACTCATTGCTGAGTGATGTGACTTCTTCCTCAAAGCTAAGCTTTTTAGGGAAATCGCATGATTAGGTCCCTAGGTGTCTTGGCTTGTTCAGAGAATCATGTTGGCCCTCCAGGGAGCTAATGTGTCTTTAATTATTTGCAGGTTCACACGAGACCCTTTATAAACATAAGCATGTTAGCTCAGTAACTAAATAACAGTAACATGAAACATGGCAGAGATAGTAGAAAGAGCTGCTGGAAGCCAGTGCAAACCCAGGAGCTGCCACCTCTATGGCACATCCTGTAGCTTTCCGTCAGTAATTGGTTGACAACTGTAGACCTTGGTGTCTGTATGCAATTATATATGTTAGGCCCTTCTGAAATATAGGGGCCTTCTAAATGTCTATAGAGGAGACTGACAAGTAAAGTACATCTACTATATACTTTAAAAAATTATTTATTTATTTATGGTTGCACTGGGTCTTCCTTGCTGCATGTAGGCTTTTTCTAGTTGCACAAGTAGGGGCTACTTTCTAGTTGCTGTGTGCAGGCTTCTCATTGCGGTGGCTGCTCTTGCTGCAGAGCATGAGCTTTATTGCCCTAAGGCATATGGGATCTCCCCAGACCAGGGACTGAACCCATGTTCCCTGCAATGACAGGCAGATTCTTAACCACACAGATGATCAGGAAATTCCCTACCATATACTTTGACATCTTTTAGGTGAGAGCCAAATTTGTTTAAGGGATCTCATCTTCTGGTCTTAAAGTAGTGTTTAAATTTATGGGAGATCACCATGTGAAGATACAAACAAAGGGAAAAGAAGTCTGCCTGATGATGGAGCCAGAAATTGGAATGATGCCTCTATAAAACAAGGAACTTAAAGGATCAGTAGCAAACACCTTGCAGAAGCCACAAGGAGCAAGGAAGGACTGTCCAATAGAGGTGCAGAGGGAGCCTGGTTCTGCTGACACCTTGATTTCAGGCTCCTATCCTTTGGAACTGTGAGAAAATACCTTTCTGTCATTTTAAGCCATAACAAATATAATTGTGAAAATAGCAATACATCCGCAAAGTAAAATATTTAGATGCACATTCTACAAATGTCAACAAAGTAAAAGTTTTCTTTTCAACTTCTGCACCCATCATTTTTCTTCATTCTTTTGTGAAAACGGTTTAATATCTGTAGGGGTGTTTATGTACAAATTTTGCATATTTATACATTATAATAACATATATAATATACATATGCATAAACAAAAAAATGGAATATCCTAAATATATGGATCTGAGAAGTTTTTAAAATAAATTTGGGTTAGAACATAAGGGCATGGTTAAGACTAAAAACTCCTCAATTGAAAACAACCTCATTTTGTCAATTCAATAGAATAGGGAACACCAGGCTCTGTTTTTTGATTGTTGTTCTAGCAGTATCTTAATGACAAAGTTTACTGAAATGGAAATACATGTAGTGACCCATTGTTGGAAATACATGTCGTGCCCTCCTAAGTATTCAGTGTTCCCCACCCACACATACTCCTTAAAAAGATAGTGAATTTCCCAGCCTTGACAACATCTGAGTGAGATAACCCCATGCCAAGAACTCTTGGTCATCGGTGCAGGAAGGAGCATATGCTTTCAGCTAATCAAATCAGAAGAGAGCACAGCTTTTTTATTCAATGATTGAGGGGAAAATAGCTTCTCTCTGATGGTGGCAGAGGAAGCATAAGGTAGTTCCGTGTGATGACATGGAATTTCAAGCCACAGAGTAAAATGGAGACCTAATAATGTCAAAGGGAGATACTCATGGACTGTAGCCCACCAGGCTCCTCTGTCCATGGAATTCTCCAGGCAAGAATACTGGAGTGGGTAGCCATTACCCTTCTCCGGGGGATCTTCCTGACCCTGGGATTGAACCAGAATCTCCTGCATTGCAGGCAAATTCTTTACTATTTGAGCCACCAGGGAAGCCCCACAGAGAGGACAAGAAGTATTTATTTTTTGTTGTTGCTAAAGCTCTGTATCAAACTATCTTGAATTCTTTACTATTACCCAAATTCTCTTTTTTATAAAAGACAGTCTGAATTATGCTTCTTGTTACTCACAACCAAAGTTACTCAAATATACTAGCACCAAAATGTTATCTCACAATTGATCAACACTAGATTTGCCAGAGTTATGGGGATATTTGTTTGCTAACTTAATTAGTAAATAGTCCATGTTCAAATACATTTGGAAAATATCCAGCTGTATTTTTCACACTTTTAGAGATCCACAAAGCAAAAGACATGTTAAACATTTCAAGAAGTAAAAAATTAAAAAAATCTAATTATGATTACACCTACAGTTTTCATTATAATTAACCAAATATTTCCTTTTCCATGTAATATTTATTGAAAAAATATATTTAAAAAGGTTTTTACCTAGAACTGAAAAATACTGATTCAGATTATCAGTATATTTTCATATTTTCTGCTTTTCCCACAAGATTAGAGTCAACATTTTTAGCCAGGACATTTGGACCCAAACACTCCAGGCCTTTTAAAACAGGTTGCAAATATATATAATTTGTTTCTTACTTAGTCAAAAGACCTCAGGTCTGTCCAGTTACATTTTTAAGTCCAGCCAGGCTTACAATATGGTTGGTCTTTTCCTCAGCTCAGCTTGTTGAGTTTTTTTTCATTTTACCTGATGTGACATAGATTATATCTTAAAAAGACAAATGTTTGCTGTGCATCTCTTATATTTTTCTTGATTTTTTAAAAATATAAGTTACATATGCCTAATAGGCCTGATTTTAACAGTAAATAAATTTATAACAGAAATACTGGGGCACTTGTGGAACCGTTGAAAAGGCTGGGAAACTGGATTTAAAAGTTAAGCAGCCAGTAAACATGCCCCAAACCATGCTGTAGAACAGGTTCAGAGAGGAAACCACTGACAACACGGCTAAGAACTAACACTGTAGCTCGTCCCTGTTTCGCAACCCGAGGCGGACTGTTAAACCACTGCTATCACGCCCACTGTACACCGCAACAGACGCTTTAGCAGTTACTGCTTGCCTCCACTAGAAACTGAAAGGTTAACTAAATCTGTTTCTTTTCTATGAAGTCAAAATTGAGCCCAGGCAAACAAATTGGCAGAATCTAAATCATATGGTGGTACTCCAGCTGCAAGGAGGCACAGAAAGCATGCATTTGGCAATTTAGCTTCTGAAGTGTGTGTGCCTACTCAGTTACTTCTGACTCTTTGCAACCCCAGGGACTGTAACCTGCCAGACTCCACTGTCTATGGGATTCTCCAGGCAAGAATACTGGAGTGGGTTGCATGCCTTTCTCCAGGGGTTCTCCTGGACTCAAGGATTGAACCCACATCTCCTGTGGCTCCTGCACTTTAGGCAGATTCTTTATCCATGGAGCCAATTGGGAAGCCCAGCTTCTAAAGCAATCGTTTTTTGCTTCCATCAAGACTGATAGGCCAGAGAATTCCTCAAACATAGGAACAAACTTCAAATAGTAATAAATACTCATGCTTTGGTTTGCTCAATATTAACGTAAACTTTCACTTTTTTCAATAATGCAAAAGACCCATACTTTCTCCTAACATAATACAATGATTTCTCCAAGTGCACGCTTTCCTACATCCTTCCAACAAGAGGATAATCGGAAAATCTCATCAGTCACAACAGCTACTTTAAGTCCAAGAGTTCTGGATGATGTCTGTTCCTCTTCTCAGTCTATTGCTAATACTGTCTTGATATTTTTGTCATGCGTTGTTTCAAAATTAACCTCCAATATACCCTACATCCAAAAAAAAAAAAAGAGGGAGTAATGGAAAGGAAAGAACAGGGGAAAAACTGTGAAGATATATAAATATATACAAGACAAGACCAGAAAAAAGACATGAGTGGAAGTTAAGGCCTTTGTTTCTGTGGATGGTCACCAGGTCATTACTAGTGTCTATGACCACGTGTCTTCAGCTAACATCTCTGACAGTCAGATTGTACATTATAAGGTGACCAAATCTTCATTCTCAACAGAAATGTCCTTTATAATCTATTTGTGTGAGCTTGCTGTGGTCACTCTTAATTTATTTTTAAAAAGTTAATAGACTTCATTTTTTAGAGTGGTTATAAGTTTACAGAAAAATTGAGTGAGAAAGTGCAGAGAGCTCCAAAAGGGTTTAGCATCTTGTATTTGTGTGGTACTTTTATTAAAATTGAGGGGTCAATTTTGATACACTGCTGCTGCTGTTGCTAAGTCACTTCAGTCATGTGTGACTCTGTGCGACCCCATAGACAGCAGCCTACCAGGCTCCTCTATCCCTGGGATTCTCCAGGCAAGAACACTGGATTGGGTTGCCATTTCCATCTCCAATGCGTGTAAGTGAAGTCACTCAGTCGTGTCCGACTCTTAGCGACCCCACGGACTGCAGCCTATCAGGCTCCTCCGTCCATGGGATTTTCTAGGCAAGAGTACTGGAATGGGATGCCAGTGCCTTCTCCGATTGATACACTATTATTAACTAAAACACATAGTTTACATTAGGGTTATGTCTTTGTTGCACAGGTCTGTGGATTTTTCCAAGTGTGTACTGTTATGTGTCAATAATTACAGCATCTCTCTGAATAGTTTCAGTGCCTTAAAAACCCCATGATCCATGTATTTATCCCTCTCCTGCCAACTCCTGGCAACCACTGATATTTTTACTGTCTCCATACAGTTTTGAGAATGTCATATATTTAAAATACTACAGTAGTGTGCCCTTTCAGACTACCCTCTTTCAGTTAGCAAAATGCATCTATTTCCTCCATATGTTTTCATAGCTTGATAGCTCATTCTAAAAAAAAAAGTCACTGAATAATATTCAGTTGTGCAGATGTACCACTGCTTATTTACCCATCCACTTATTGAAGGATATCTTGGTTGCTTCCAAATTTTGGCAATTAGTCTTCATTAATTTTTACCGCAGGACTTGCAAAATTTTGGATGGGATCCCCTGGATCCTTTCTACTTTTCTCAGAAATTGAGATTTTAATCCCTCTCCAAAGTCAAGGTTTATTATCCCAGCCAACAATGAATCCAACTTAAATTTTTAACTGTTTGTCCACAGGCATGAGAAGCAGTGAAAGTCTGCATAGCAGTCTCATCCTTTCACTCAATGGAATATTTGCTGTCGATCTTCCCTGTGGGCACTAATTCAGGAAAGCCTAGAACCTTAGAGATAGGAGACAAAAGTTTGAAAAGAATCAGTAGTTGTAACAGTGAAATGATATCCGTAACCCAGATCAAAGGTTCTTGCATTCAATATTTACTCTTCCCATTCAAGCTCATACTTGTTTACTAGTTTCAGAACGCACACCACATCTTCTAGCATCAGCTCAACCTTACAAGTCATTGTCTCTCAACAGCAGAGCAGAGTCTTTAATAGAATATTCACCATTCTGTAATAACAGTTATTTTAGGGTGAGAGGATAAATAGTGAGACAGGCAAACTCAATAAATATTTACTTTGTTGCTATGAAGCAGGTTCCTTACATACAAGCAATGTAGAATTAAATACCACGGCATCATATGAAGCATTTGATATGCTCATGGAGAGTAGTATCAGATTGAGACAACATAATCCTAGAAAAAACGTCTATTCTAGTTACAAAATTCCCATTATCACTCTGATAGTGGATTGTCAGAATTATCAATAAGTCTGCCAAAAGGTGAGTGGTTTGTACACCCATGACATATTATTGGGTGCTTAACTTTGATCCCTGTGGCTTGCATGTTGGACACCTAAAGGTGCTGCAGATAAACTGGCTTTGGTGAGGAACAGGGCATGATGCTGAGTCTATGCATATTCCCTATTGCCCTCACCAGGGTTTCTTTGGTCACTAGCCTTCAGAACAAGCAATATAGTGCCTGGTAAAAGAGACTGTGTCACACCTGAATATCTGATTGGTAATCTTCTTGACAGTAGTTTGGTGAGTATTTGCATTAAGCACAGATGTTGTCATACTCCGGTTCATTCCCCAATCTCTTCCCCCAAATTCATTGTTATCAATTCTCCAATCTTGTTCCTTCCAAGTCCTTAATCATTTAGCACAATCATTACCCACTACATATAAATCAGTACTATTCCCCCTTACAGGAATAGTGAAAAACCAAATATATGTCCTAAAGTTCTCTTGAGATTACACTCAAGTCGACCATAATGCCTAAGCAATCTACTTTTGACTGGTGTTGATATAATGTGCATTTACTTCTGTAAATCAGGCTTAGTTTGTCTGTCATCGATCAACTGGCCGTAGGGAACTGCCCATGAAGACACAGATGAGAAGGGGCAGCAGTGCAGAGCGTAAACTCACGCAGCTTACTGTATCTTCAGAATCTGTGTTGGCTCAAGTCCACATACATGGATCCTGTTGGCCGATGAAGAAGATTGTTAATTGGGTAGCACTCATTTCATGATAAGCAATTCATGTTGTCACGTTTGTTCCATTGATAGGACTTCAATCTCTACAATGGCCTGGAGTCAATCGAGCTGTTTCTTAAAGAATAAAAATGTTCTTTTGCAAAAAATAAAAAAAAGCATCTGCTTAATTCTGTGCACTTCAGAGGGGTACCTTACACCATGAGGGTAAAGAAAATACTTTATTTCTAATAATGTATGTTTGAGGATTACCTTATGCAAGTAAAGGCACCCACAGGGTATCAAATTAATGAAATGTCAATAGAATACGTAACAGAAATTAACATAATGTAATTATGTATAATGCAAGAAAAGGTAGGCTACTCAGTATGAAGCTAAAGTAACCAGAAAAAGCCACTGAAAAATAAAGACAAATTCACACATTCAATACATAATTAATCATGTTAAATTATCCCAGCTACGTTGTGTCTACTGAAAGCAATAGAAAACCTAATTAACACCGTAACATTTGATTTTTACTTAACGAGAAGCCTTAAGGTGTTTGGTCCTAGAATTGGTTTGGCAGCTCGGTGGTATCTTAAAAAACCATTTTTTCCCCCTATCCTTTCCCTCTACCCTCCTCAGGATATTGAATGTCACCATGAGGCTCATCACTACATAGTTATTAATAGCTTTGTGGCTCTACTTATTTGAAAGTTTCCAAAGTAGGAAAATAGAGAATAGGGCAAAAAAAGGCCTTCTTTTTTATTGGAGGTGAAATCTTTCCCAGAAGTCCTTGGCATACTTCTTCTACTATCTCAGAGGTTGGAAATAGATCACAGACTTACCTCTGAAACAATCACAGGCAAAGAGAAAATGATACTACCCTATTGACTCAAACTCCATGATTCATCAACTGAGACCAGGAACCTAAATGATAATGGGATCTGTTATCAAGGAGGAATGGGAAATAGCTGTTGAATATGCAGCTGGAGATTCTGCTTCCATCATATTTTTTGTAGTACAGTATTCCTTATAACCAGCCGAGAATGGAGAGGGTCAACTCTGTTCTCTAGGTCTAGAAGCCATTTAATGATTTTGAAATTATGAAAAGTGAAAGTATTGGTCACTCAGTTGTGTCCAACTCTTTGTGACCCCATGGACTCTAGCCCACCCAGCTCTTCTGTCCATGGGATTTCCCTGGCAAGAATACTGGAGCAGGTTGCCAATTCCTTTTCCAGGAGATCTTCCTGATCCAGGGATAGAACCTGGGTCTCCCACATGGCAGGCAGATTCTTTACCATCTGAGCCACCAGGGTATAACCCATTTAATGAATTTGAAAATATAATCTGAAGTACTTTCACTAGACTCTTTTCTAGAAAGCAGGCTGATTGAAGATAAATTTATCTTTAATATAGCCACCCTGAGCTAATCTATTTCTTGTCCCCAAATCTTTCAGAGATGGGCAAAAAGAAAGCATGAACTGGTCAGGAAATTAAGTATATAAGAATATAATCAACATTAGTATACTGAATATATACTCTATATTGAGTATATAAGAAGAATATACTCAATATAATGGAGAACAAATACCTCCACTAGCCTCTGATCTTGTAATAAAACCTATGCACGCAAATAAGAACACGATATACCCAAGATAGTGAAGGACAGAGAAGCAGTCCATTGGGTTACAAAGAGTCAGACATGACTGAGCAACAACAAGCATACAAGAAATAGTAGGAGATTAAAGAACACTGTAAGAAATACATTTTCATTATTATTTCTTCATCAAAAAAAGGTCTGAAATTATATGAGGGACCTTGTGTTAGAGTTCTCTGAAGAAACAGAACTAGAAGGATATTAAACATTATATAATATATACATGTTATAAGGAAATGACTCTCATGATTATGGAAGCTGGCAAGTCCCAAGATTTTCAGGATAAGACCAAAGCTAGACATCCAGGAGAACTAACTATATAGTTTCAGTTCAAAGACAGACAGGCTCAAGAACAAGAAACAGCTGATGTTTCAGTTCAACTGTGAAAGCAGAAAAAAGCTGATGGCCTAGTTCAAAAGAAGTCTGGCAGGAAGTGCTTTATTCAAGAGCATGTCAGCTTTTTTTATCCAATTCAGACCTTCACCTGATTAGGTAAAACCCACTCACTTTAGGGAGGGCAATCTGCTTCCTTCAGTCTACTTGTGTAAATATCAATCCATCCAAAAACACCTTCACAGAAAGGCCCAAAGCAATGTTCAACCAAATATTTGGTCACCTTGTGGTCCAGTCAAATTGACCCACAAAATTAAGCATCAGAGACCTGTGAATCTTCAACAAATTTTGATTCCTGCAAACTTTGCAATAACCAGTGTAAGCACTGAAGGCTCTTGAACATGCAGAAACTCTTAAATTTTTTTCTGTGTTGTGGTGCATAGTTTGGAAAATAGAAAAATATTAAACAAAGTTGTCTGGCAATTTTTCCATCCTCCCCCTACTTATTGGCATACATGTTTGCATGTTTACTATAAAATAGAAACAAGAGTTGGAAGTGAAGAAATCAAAATGAGCCAGGTTAGGAAAAAACAGGGAATAGGCATTCATTGTGCCATGTAGACCAGAAATGTAGAGCCTGTCAAGTCCCATGATTATAGGCTGACTAAATTCTACTGGCGTGTTATTCTTTTCATATACTGTTGGCAACCCTGCACCACCCCCAACCCCAAATACTTCAAGAGTCCCAAGAGCAGTCACTTTTTAACTCTAACCTATATGATATTGGCACTGTGTTGAGATAACCCTGATTCATCAAGAAAAACACTCATGATATTCAGTATACTCTGCTTATTTATCATTGAAGTTTAATACAAAAATTGCTGGAGTTAAAATGCATATTGCTTAAAGTACTTAGCTGACTATTCAGGCAATTTGCTTTCTAGATCTCTCCATTCTTTTGTTATTATATACACACACAATTTGTCTACTTATAAATTATTTTATTTCTAAGTAAAAGAGAAGCTTGAGGAGATATATATATATATATATTCTATATGTATATTAGAATATATATTCTAAGAACCAAATAGTTGGATGGCTTCACTGACTTAAAGGACATGAGTTTGAGCAAGCTCAGGGAGATGAAGGACAGGGAAGCCGGGCGTGCTACAGTCCATGGGGTTGTAAAGAGTTGGATACAACTGAGTGACTGAACAAAGATATTAGAATATGCATACATCTGATTTGTGCAATATTGAAACAGATACACTGTATCAAACTGTCATCTTTTTTTCCCATTTCATTTAATTTGGTATGGAAAAACACATGGTTTGTATCATAATTGGCTTCAGTCACTAAGTATATTTCATCCAACAATATTTAAATATAATCTAAACCATTTTAAGTACTTTTTCAGGATGTAAGAGGATTGTAACTTCAATATGAAAATATAAAATCTCAGGATCACAAAGTTTACGTATACTTCCCAGAATCTCAATTTCTACAGTTAATAGAAAAAATATATGTGCTTTTCAGAAGAAGAGAAGTTATTGATTGCTAATAAATTAGTTTTTACATATTGCTAATCAGATTTCAATAAGCAAAAAGAAAAGAATTATAAGTAGTATTCCATAAAATGTCTGAAATGAAATTACAGTGTGTCTTTTAAGTTTTTTAGAATTAAGTGTGTGCAAACTCAGTTTTGTCTGACTCTTTGCGACCCCATGGACTGTATCCAACCAGGTTCCTCTGTCCCTGAATTCTCCAGGCAAGGAGTGGTTGGCTTTTTAAATGCTAACTAACTCTTTACAATGTTTTTAAGAAAGCAATATGATGAGATGGAGTAGGTTGCATAGCATGTTTTTTGCCAGCTGGCTTCTAGTTCCTAGCATTCTGTAAGCTTATTGTTTCTTCCTTCAAAGAGAAGAAAGGAGAAACTTGCCTCAAATTGTTTAGGGAGGTTCATTCAGCAAATGCAACTGCATCACAGGCATGTCTTAAATTAATAATCCTGATCTGGGTCTCTAACATCTCTGTCTTTAATGAGGACTGAATAAACCAATTTGCCACTCAAAATACAGCCAGTGACTGTTCCTTCTCATTAAGAAATGTGAACCTTTTGTTTGATTAACTAATTATGTCACCTACAACTTATGAGGCAGGTAGAAGAGTCTTCCAGTCTGCCAGAGCAGTGCTTCTGAACTGATTTGCACATACAAATTACCTGGGGGTCCTGATAAATTGCAGATTTTGATTTGATGGCTCTGGGAGGGTTCTGAAATGTTACCTTCTTAACAAGTCCCCAAGTTAAGCTGATCCCAGGGCCCCTTTGTGAGCAGCAAGGTCTAAGAATTAGAAATCAGACAAGTATTCAGTTTAGTTCAGTTGCTCAGTTGTATTTAACTCTTTGCGACCCCATGGACTGCAGCACCCCAGGCCTCCCTGTCCATCACCAACTCCTGGAGTTTACCCAAACTCATGTTCATTGAGTCAGTCATGTCATGCAACCATCTCATCCTCTGTCAACCCCTTCTCCTCCTGCCCTCAGTCTTTCCCAGCATCAGGGTCTTTTCAAATGAGTTAGCTATTCCCATCAGGTGGCCAAAGTATTGGAGTTTCAGCTTCAACATCAGTCCTTCCAATGAACACTCAGGACTGAGCTCCTTTAGGATGGATTTGTTGGATCTCCTTGCAGTCCAAGGGACTCTCAGGAGTCTTCTCCAACACCACAGTTCAAAAGCATCAATTCTTCGGTGCTAAGCTTTCTTTATAGTCCAACTCTCACATCCATACATGACTACTGGAAAAACCATAGCCTTGACTAGATGGATCTTTGTTGGCAAAGTAATGTCTCTGCTCTTTAATATGCTGTCCAGATTGGTCATAACTTTCCTTTCAAGGAGCAAGCATCTTTTAATTTCATGGCTGCAGTCACCATCTGCAGTGATTTTGGAGCTCCCCAAAATAAAGTCAGCTACTGTTTCCACTGTTTCCCCATCTATTTGCCATGAAGTGATGGGACCGGATGCCATGATCTTAATTTTCTGAATGTTGAGCTTTAAGCCAACTTTTTCACTCTCCTCTTTCACTTTCATCAAAAGGTTCTTTAGTTCTTCTTCACTTTCTACCGTTAAGCATGGTATCATTTGCGTATCTCGGGTTATTGATATTTATCCCAGAAATCCTGGACAAATGTAAACAAGTATCAGAGAACTGTATAAAAACTTAAATTAAAAAAAATGATACGTTTAACCTGTTCAGAATAAAACCCAGGAGAGTCCCATGGATTCCCAACTCTGTTCCACTTGTGAGGAGCATGACCGTAAGCTTCCTATTTGTTTATCAGTACATCAATTTTCTTGCCTTCTAGTTGGTAAAATAATTAAATCTTACCACATTTTATTTTTTTGTTCAATGAGGGCAGATAAGGGTTACAACTTCTATCCTGAAAAATGCATTCAGTTCAGTTCAATTGAGTCACTTAGTCGTGTCCGACTCTTTGCGACCCTATGAATCACAGCACGCCAGGCCTCCCTGTCCATCACCAACTACTCCCTGTCCATCACCAACTGCTGGAGTTCACTCAGACTTGCATCCATCAAGTCAGTGATGCCATCCAGCCATCTCATCCTCGGTCGTCCCCTTCTTCTCCTGCCCCCAATCCCTCCCAGCATCAAAGTCTTTTCCAATGAGCATTAGAGAATAAAAAGCTTGAAGAACTTATATTAATAAAAAAAATAGAATTGAATGAGAACAAAGAAGATCAAATTGAAATAAAGAATGAGTCAGTAGGGTATGAACTCTTAAACCCTTGATGAGATTTCCCAGGTATTGATACACCAGTAATTTAAAATAAGAAGAATAGAAGAAAAGGTCAATT
Source organism: Ovis canadensis (assembly GCF_042477335.2). Classification (NCBI taxonomy): domain Eukaryota; kingdom Metazoa; phylum Chordata; class Mammalia; order Artiodactyla; family Bovidae; genus Ovis; species Ovis canadensis. Next base: position 41,539,116 of record NC_091260.1, read on the forward strand.
TGAATCCTTAAAATGTTGTGGGGGGGGACTGGAAGTAAGAAATAATATGTCATAGAGTCTGGTACAAAAATTTTTATTTATCTTATGGAAGAAAAAGAAACAGCATAGGCCAGAAGCAATAGGAAATGGAAAAAAGACGTTTACCTGCAATGATTAAAACCAGAGGAAATTCTATAAAGCTATTTAAAGGAAGATTTATGATGTTTAGATTTACAGAAAAAATATGCTAATAAATACAATATGTGTGACCAACTGTTCATAATTAATATATAATGCTGATAAATTTCACAGAATATAAATATAAGAAAATAATCTAATCTAAGAGGTATGAATAGAGTCCCATATAATTTTGCTTAGGAGACAATTTTGGATAAAGAAAATAGTGATTCAGAATTTATATTAATATAAAAAGCAATATAAAATTATTTATGTTGCATTTGAAAATAGATGATAAAGTGCTGAGTAATTTAGTATTTGGTAATCAAACAATGTAAAGTGAAATAATAAGAAAACTTTTAAAGATTTGTGAGATTTATAGACATAAAAACAGTGAAGACTTGGGTATGTAGGACTGCAGTGAAATGGGTACTTTGACTAGTAGTTGTTCAGAGTATAAAATGGTACCATTATTTCTGGCATGAAATTTGAAAACATATATACCTCAATCCTCAAAAATCTTTATGTTCCATAATTCACTAATCATTCTTTATGAAATAATCACTCATGTATAGATGCATATTTATTGGAACATACTTCATATAGAATTGAATACAACCCTCACTTCCAAAAAACAAAGGGGAGGGGACAGATTAGTTAAATATAGGATAACAAAAAGATATTAAAGATGCTATGAACTTATTTTAAAGTACATTTATAAAATATTAATGGCAATAGAAGTGACTGATAAAATATTTTCAAAAAGCAGGAGATATTTTTCTATCAGAAATATGGTAGTCTAGATATGCTGAACCTCAATTTATGTACATTATCCTCCTATATAACATGTACACATTCCCATAAAAAAGGTACATGTAATTTTTAAATGTGTTTTGCTGACCTGCAAAGGAATTAAAGTAACCCTATAGGCTAAACATGAGGAGAATACAGGAATTCAGAAGGCTCACCAAAACCAGAGACTTCCACAGGACAGTCTCGTCCCTGAAACCCTGGGATTCAATTTTTATGATCTGGGAAATGAGAGAGAGACAAAACTTAGTGACTGCTCAGTATCAGTCTTATCAAGAAATCTGCTTAAAGTCAGAACTCCAAAGGAGAATAATTTCAGTGAAAAAGAAAATTAGGAAAAAAAAAAAACACACAAAAAACAAAAAAAAAGTGCCTCTCAGAAGGGGCCAACTAGGAAATTTTTCTGCCTCAAACTTGCGCTAGGTTGAGGAGGGAAAAATCACAAGTCCATCTTCATATAAATTTGTAGTTTAAGACTTCATTATCTGTTTAATTAAGAAAAATAATTGAAAATTTAGCTTATATTTGCCCCAATTTGTGTTATCTCCAAGAACTTAGATAAACAAAAGCAAAACATCTTTGGAGAAATCCATATGTAGCCTGCGTCTCAAAGAATTACCACTGACAGCATTCCATTAAACATGAGATTGAAAATAAGACTATCCCAAAATCTATGAGCTAATAGTCAACATGAGCAAACCAGAATAGAATGATAATGATTTCAGATATTAGAACTACTACATAACCATAAAAATCTATGTTCAATATCTTTAAAGAAATCAAAGAAGTTTGCCAGGAATACAAATTAGAAAAATATATGTAATATATTAAGCAGGTTGGGAACTGAATTTAAGAGAACTTTTATAAGAAAAAATTATAATTAAAATCTTAATGGATAGGTTAAATACTAGATTAGATACAGCCAAAGATAAAATAAATGAATTAGAAGTTAGATATGAAAAAATTGTACTGGATACAGCACACAGAGGAATGTAAAATGGGTATGTGAATAGATATTGAAAAATAAAGTCAATACCTAATGTGATCAACAGAAGCAAAATGTTATATTCTTATATGTTATATAAGGAAAATGTTATATTTGTGGAGATCATATCTGAGAACATTTCATAATTCCAATTTATCAATGTCAAGATGAAATAAAACACTTAAAAATTTCCTAAGCATTAAAGAAATTAAATTAATTTAATTAGAAGTAAAAATCCTTTCCACAAAAAGAGAACAAATATGCCTAGACATTTTTATTGGTGAATTCTAACAAATGTTTTCAAGAACTGTATTATTCTTGTCGTACAAAAAGCAAAAAGCATTTCAGAATGAAAAAAAGAAGGAACAGTTATTCATTCATATTTTGAGGTCATTACCGTCTTGATACCAACATTATACAAGAAATGTACACTAAAGAAAAATTATAGTCAATTTTTCTCTTGAAACTAAAGGCAAAATTCTACATTAAAAATTAGCAAATGAAATCTAGCAATCTATGACAAAGATAATATAATATGAAAATGGCATATTCTATGAATGCAAGGATTTTTAACAATAGAAAAAAGGAATCTATAAATGTAATTCATCACATTAAGTTAAAAGAGGGAAAGCAAATCATTGTTTCAGGAGATGCAGAATGTAAATTCAATAAAATTAAATAATTAAGCTTGATGAATCTTTTAGCAAACTAGAAATAGAAGAGCTTTTAGTGTCCACTTATAAATCAGAAATTATTCTGGGTCTTTCAAGTAGAGATTTAATGGAGATAATTGATTACCAGATGATGGAAGCCAAACTTGACATGGTGAGCTAGCTATTTAAGAACAGGAAGCCAGGAATTCCCCGAGGGGCAGAAGGATAGTGATAGGAGATATCATTATCAGAGACAGGAGGCCAGCATCTCAGGCAGGTGCTGGAGCTAGGATCACCATTGTCTACTGTAGTCGTCTTAATGAAACTCGGGGCAATTTCTCAGGAGCTGGGCCCCCTTAAAAGAGACAGATTTTGCAGGAGATACCATATGAGACAGAGAGCTGTTAACCTGGCTTCTCTCAATGCCTCACAGATGCCTAGAAATGTATTTTCCTGAAACAGAAAACAGTAGAGGAGATAGGAAGCAATCTGAGAGCAAACTGGTTTGGGACCCAATAAATGACTGAGTAGACAGGTCTAGTCTAAGCAGGTGGGCTTTAAAGGTATTGCGGTGTCCTGGTTGTTTAAAAAGCACTTTTAAAAATAATTTTCTTTATTAGATTATTTATGGCTGTGCTGGGTCTTCGTTGCTACACACAGGTTTTCTCTAGTTTTGGAGAGTGGGGAATACTCTTCCGTTTTGGCGCATGGGCTTCTCATTGGGGCGGCTTCTCTCATTGCAGAGCTCTAGGGCTTCCGGAGCTGTGGCCCCTGGGCTCTAGAGTGCAGGCTCAGTAGTTGCGGCACATGGGCTTAGTTGCTCCATGGCACGTGGAATCTTCCCAGACCAGGTTCAACCTGAGTCTTCTGCACTGGCAGGTTGATTCTTTACCACTGAGCTACCAGGGAAGTCTTCAATGTCTTAGTTTTGAAACTTGGAGATTATTTTTTTACTATGAATGTGTATATCTTATACATATTTTATAAATATTTCACATATATTCAGTATTTAACTGCTGTTGTTTAGTCACTAAGTCCTGTCCAACTTGTTGCAACCTCGTGGACTGCAGCACACCAGGCTTCCTTGTCCTCCACTCTCTCCTGGTGTTTGCTCAGACTCATGTCCATTGGATCAGTGATGCTACCTAACCACCTCATCCTCTTCTGCTCCTTTCTCTGCCTGTCTTCTATTTTTCCCAGCGACAGGGTCTTTTCCAAAGAGTTAGCTCTTCTTATCAGGTGGCCAAAGTATTGGTGCTTCAGCTTAAGAATCAGTCCTTTCCATGAATATTCAGGGTTGATTTCCTTTAAGATTGACTGGTTTGATCTCCTTGCTGTCCAAGGGACTCTCAAGAATCTTCTCCAGCACCACAATTCAAAAGCATCAATTCACTGGTGCTCAGCTTTCTTTACGGTCCAACTCTCCCATGTGTACACGACTGCTGGAAAAACTATAGCTTTGACTGTATGAACCTTTGTCGGCAAAGTGGTATCTAGGTTTGTTACATTTCCTGCCAAGGAACAAACATCTTTTAATCTCATGGCTGCAGTCATGATTCACAGTGATTTGATTTTGGAGTCTAAGAAAATAAAATCTGTCACTGCTTCTGATTTTTCCCCTTCTGTTTGCCATGAAGAGATGGGACCAGATGCCATAATCTTAATTTTTAATGTTGATTTTACGACAGCTTCTTCACTCTCCTCTTTCACTCTTTCACCTTCATCAAGAGGCTTTTTAGTTCATCTTCACTTTCTGCCAAGAGAGTGCTAGCATATTTCAGGTTGTTGATATTTCTCTTTATTCCAGTTTGTAATTACTTGTTGATATTCCAGCTTGTAATTCACCCATCCCAGCATTTCTTATGATGTACTCTGCATAGAAGTTAAATAAGCAGGGTGAAAATATTCTTTAAAAATATTATTTCTTTGGCTGTGTGTGTCTTAGTTGCAGCATGTGGGATCTTTGATCTTCCCTGCAGCGTGTGAATTCTTAATTGCAGCATGTGGGATCTAGTTCCCTAACCAGGGACCAAACCCAGGCCGCTGCATTGGGACTGCAGTCTTAGCCACTGGGCCACCAGGGAAGTCCACTTAATTATTTCTCAAAACAGCATTATATAAATCTGTATGTACACTATAACATGCATCACGGACTCGGTGGACATGAGTTTATGCAACCTCCGGGAGATGGAGAAAGACAGGGAAGCTGGGTGCGCTGCAGTCCATGTTGATGCAAAGACTGGGACACGACTGCGTGACTGAACAATAACAAACACATAAATATGGAAACATACCTGGACTTTGAAATAGAGAAAGACTATGAACATGAGACAAAAAGTACCCCAAACTGTAGTTATATTACAAGAATTGAGTTTTTTAAAAATGAGCAATTTGCTATTCTGTGGTCATTCAAAATCCAATTGTTACAAACTTAGGAAAGCTAACTGAATTGTAGTTTAACTCAGAAAGCTTATATATATAGTAACCATATTTATTCTGTCTTGGGAAATGATGTCTTAACAGAATAGACATGGAGTCTGTAAAAGGGAAGCCTGGATAGAATTAAGCTATATATTTGTCCAAAATTGTCTAGAGGCAAAGGACAGTTGTTTGACAAGAGTGAAGCTCTGACATTTTTCTTTTGACATTAATAAGTATAACTTAAATTGAGAGAAAAAATACTGAATGATTTTAATAGTGAATGTCAATGATTTTTATTTTATTCTTTACTATTTTCTATATATTTCCAGTGTTTCTTAAGGAGTATGAAACATTTTAAAAACACAAAGACAGCAACGAGTAATGCACTGAAATAAATTTTTTTTTTTTAAATTGTGACCTTTGCCATTGTTTTAGTCTGCTTAGGCTGTTGTAACAAATTACGACAGACTGGGTGTTTTATAAACAACAGAAATTTATTTCTCATAGTTCTCACAGTTCTAGAAATCCAAGATCAAGGCACCGGTAAATTTGGTATCTGGTAATAGTCCACTTTCTGGTTCATAGCCAGCTGTCTTTTAACATGTCCTTACATGGCAGTATTCTTGCCTGCAGAATCCTATGGTCAGAGGAGTCTGTCGAGCTACAGTCCATGGGGTCGCAAAGAGTCAGACCTGACTGAGCAACTAACACTTTCACTTTGCATGGCAGAAAGGGCGAGAGATCTCCACGGGGTCTCTTTCACGAGGACACTGATCCCATTCCTGAGGGCTCAGTTCTCATGCTGTAATTATCTCCCAGAGCCCCACCTCCTTATAGCATCACTTTGGAATTTATGATTTAAACATACAAATTTTGTAAAATAGAAACACACAGGCCACAGCAACCATGTTTGTGAACTAGTTATGAAAGGGAGAGATACAGATAGAAAAAGGGTGGGGGTGGTGGCAATCAATCTCCCAATTTGCTCAGGAATTAAGTATTGTCTAGAGGTGGAACTTTTGTTGCTAAAATCAAGACAGTACTGGACACAACAGGAATTCACTTTTTAGCTGTGAATTTCCATCTTAATCTAGAGACTTGACTGTTATGATGAATAGAATGAGAGGATATAATATCCCTGGAAAGAGAATTGAAATCTTCTCATAGTCTTCCTTATTAAATATTGATACTCTACATCCTTGTGAGAAAATATACCTTTGAAAGCTAATGTCTTAGCTAATTAACTGAGAGTGCAGCCTTTTGAGATTGCCACATGAGAAAGTTTCCTGGGTAGAGAAAAAAAAGAAGTGGATAAAAGAAATTGAGAGGAAGCCATGGCAAAAATAATTTCTAATCTCAGTATATTTCCTAGGCCTGGCCCTGTATTGCAGAGTGAAAATATGTTTTCTAGAGACAGAATTCTAATAATGAACTCTAACACAGAAATTTATAAACCAAGTGTCAAAAAACCAGAATTTGTGTCCATATAGTGGTTTTACTTTGTTTCCCTTTGTCTGTCATTATCCTGTGGTCAGGTGCATTACTCAGGGTTTCTTCGGAAAGAGGGGCACTGTATTTGAGAGGATAGAACTTAAATTTTCTTAAATATCTTGTTCCTGCAGGGCATTTCTCAGTATAAGCTACACATCAGTATCATTTGGAAAAAATTCTAAATATCTCAATGCTCAGTCACACTTTAGACTTTTGGGAGTGGAACAAGCATCATTAAAGCTCTCAAACCAAAGAATCATTCATCTTAGAACACTGCAATTTCTATGAAGAACACAGATGCTGTAAGTAGATTTGATACAACTGTATTACCACTAGGCCAGACCAGCTCATAGGAATCTGTCAGTCGTAAGGACTTGAATTAAATGTAAGAGAAGTATCATTAATGTAGAGTGGTAGACTTCCCTGGTGGTCCAGCGGTTAAGAACCCGCCTGCCAAAGCAGGGGACACAGGCTCGATCCCTGGTCTGGGAAGACTCCACATGCCTCAGGGCAACTAAACCTGAGTACCTTGAGCCAGGGCTCTGCAACAAGACGAGTCTCCACAATGAGAAGCCTGTGCACCGCAACTAGACAGTAGCCTCCACTTGCTGCAACTAGAGAAAGCATCTAGGAAGACCCAGAGCAGAATGGCGTTTGGTCTTGTTTGAGACCCAAGACGTAAGTATGGGCATCACAGAATCATGTTTAGAGGTTTAAAAAAGTTCCCTGGCCCCACTTTGTCCCAATTAAACTCCAATCTCTACGCGATTGTGTCCAGAATATTAATAGTAAAGAAATATTGATTCTGATGCATAGCCAGGGTTAAGAACCAGCATTCAGAAGAATCCTTATGTGAAACAGCTGTTTCAAAAAAGACAGTCTTCAGACTTAGAATTCAGAAGAAACAAGACAAAGCAGTAATACAATCAAGCCAAAGGTTTTGAAAAGCTGGTCAATAATAGGGCACTGTTTTAAATTAATTCAGTTTTTTGGTTAAGATTGGCTAGAGTAAAATTTCACTTAAATTCCATTTAGACAAATAGAATGAGAGTATTGAGCATCCTTTTATAGAAACATTATTGGGTATTTTGAGTGCTTTGAAAGAGGCTGGAAGTGTTAGATATGAAGTACATCCATTTGTTAAATGGGCAAAGGTTTTGTTTTATTTACGTAATGTGAAGTGTTTGGCCACCTGGAGTACTGCCTGAAAGTGGATGTAAAATGGAAAATGTAGTCAGTGAGACTGATTAATAACCATGGGCAGAAAAATAGGCCAAGTGGAAAAACTTATTCATGTAATTGCTTCATTTTGCTGACTGCAAAAGAATTTGTTTTGGAAGTGATTTCAGCTATTTAACTTTGTAGATTGATAGATCAGAGAAAGGTCTTTAAAAATGACATTACACAATTCTGTTCATAACCTGAAAATAGTTTGACCCAAAAGAGGCATACTGCTTTTTGTATCTACCTTATAAGATCATTGTCTTAAAAAAAAATTGTACAACATAAACAGTCTTTGTGAAAGGAAATAGGAAGATAGAGGAGTACTTTCCTAAAAATTGTGGATTAAAATTATAAAATTTAAAAAATGACGAGACTTTTTTTTTTTGTCCTGTAATTGATTTATAATGTGCTATCTGTCTGGTAGACCAATCTCTGCTATACAGCAAAGTGACTCAGTTATACACATATATACATTAAAAAAAATATTTTCCATTATGGTTTATCACAGGAGATTGAGTATAATTCCCTGTGCTATGAATTAGGACATGTTGTTTATCCATTTTAAATGTAATAGTTTGCATCTACCAACTTTAAACTCTCAGTCTATCCCTCTCCTTCCCTGCTCCCTTCTGGCAACTACAAGTCTAATCTGTATGTTGGTGAGTCTGTTTCTGTTTTATAGATAGGTTCATAAGACATATTTTTCTTTATACGCAAAAATAAATGGGAGAAAACAGAAACAGTTATAATTTCATTTACCTGAGAACTCATGAATCTGATAAGAAAATTCAAGAATTAAATTAAGATAAAAATAAAATATAAAATTCCCCTCCTCTAGTCTTCCACCACCAGACATCTAGAACTTTTCCTGAACATAATGACTGCTGGCAATTTCTTGCCTTACTAAAAATGATTTTTAACACATATCCCCCAGTATAGAATATATATCTTAAGCAAGTTATAGAAAATATAACTATCTTTTAAAATTACACAAAAGGATTGTGTAACTCAGGCTTTGTGCTTTTCCCCCAGCTTTACTGAGACAGAATAGACAGCATTATGTAAGTTTAAAGGTGCATAGTATAACCATTTGATACATGTATACATTGGAAAATGATTACCTAGGCTTTGCATTTTTAATAATTTATCTTCAAGATAGTCTTATTTTAACAACCACATTGTATGACTGCTTCATTTAAACAATCCACTACCAATTACATTAATAACAAATCTTGGTTCATGTGCTTTCACAAAATTATCTGTGTGATAAGTTCCTGACAGTGAAATTGCTGTAGAATATATGAATTTAGCATTTTTTTCTTGTTGTTGTTCCTGAATCTTGGTGCTCAAGAAGTAACACATCAGATTAAAAAAAAATATATTCTGGCTCCTTGGACTGTAATCTCTACTTTTTATCATACTATTTACCAGCACCAGGATGTTACAACTATTTCTCAGAGAGTAAGAGAAAGATCAAGGAAAGTGAGAAATAATGAAACTAGATCCAGTTCATCTCAGGCTTGTCAGGGGCTTTCATGAAAGATTTGCTTATTGAAAAAGTTGGACCCATTAGCTTAAACAGGGATTAGCTCTGTTAGCTTTCACAGAGCATGGACAATTAAAAGTTTATTGGAAATTAATTGAAAATAATGCAGTGTTATGAGATGGGAGGAAGATCATTTAAAGGAAATTATACCAAGTGTTTTGAATTAGCCAAAGATAAACAAATGCAAACTACCATTCAGTAAATGTTACAAACTGATAAAATGATTCAAAGTATAAGAATAGAAAACTGGAAAGAATGAGTGAATTTACAGAGACACACAGAAAATTTGAGATGGCTGGATGGCATCACCGACTTGATGGACATGAGTTTGGGTAAACTGGGAGTTGGGGATGGACAGGGAGGCCTGGCGTGCTGTGACTCATGGGGTCGCAAAGAGTCGGACACGACTGAGCAACTGAACTGAATTGAACTGATAGAAAATTTGTAAAAATATTTGTAAGAGGGACAGTGAGTGGGTGCATGAGATGATGATATGGTTTCACAGGGGACACCTATCCACTTATGAAGAAAGTTCAGTCTTCAAAACAGCACCATTTTACCAGTCGGAATTCCATGAACTCACTACTAAGGTTTGTGTTCATGCAGTATTTTTTTTTTTTCGCTTCTTTTTGTTTTGCTTAATTTTTTTGATGGAGGGGAAGGGTAGGTGCTGATGTTCTCACTTCATATTGTTTGCCTCTAGAGGTTAAAAACATGGTCCACACCCAATTAAGACAGTATGTGTCTTCTGTTTTGCCAGCAAAATATTTCAAGATATTTAAAATGTGACTACATTGAAATCACCAAATGACATTATTCTGCTCTTGTTCTGCATCCACATGTTTCCTGCAGGATCCTAGAGAACATACTAGAAGATGGTAAGTGTACTTGTAATACCAGTCACTATTGTTGCTTTCTTTCTATGCGGCAGGGCTTGAGTTGACCACTTTAACAGGTGTTAACGCCTTCATATGGTCACAATACCCCAAGAAGTAGATATTATGATTTAGTCCAATTTAAATAGTATAGGAACTGAAACTGAGAAAAGCAACTGGCCCACGTTTACAAAACCAGTAGGTGGAAGAACTAGGATTTATATAGGAACTTTCCATCTCCACAGCTAGTGCCTTGTTCCATAGGAATTCAATTTCCAGGACTCTTGGCTTACAGACTTGACATTTATTATAGTTATACATATTTTCAGAATTTGCATTTTAAAGGAATAATGTGGATGTTTAATCTCATTAGTGAACAGGGAATTTCAAATTAGAGAAGAAACTAGTTTGCTTTTTGTCCATCAGTTCAGTTCAGTTCAGTTGCTCAGTCATGTCTGGCCTCCCTGTCCATCACCAACTCCCGGAGTTCACGCAGACTCACGTCCATCAAGTCGGTGATGCCATCCAGCCATCTCATCCTCTGTCGTCCCCTTCTCCTCTTGCCCCCAATCCTTCCCAGCATCAGAGTCTTTTCCAATGAGTCAACTCTTTGCATGAGGTGGCCAAAGTACTGGACTTTCAGCTTCAGCATCATTCCTTCCAAAGAACACCCAGGGCTGATCTCCTTTAGAATGGACTAGTTGGATCTCCTTGCAGTCCAAGGGATTCTCAAGAGTCTTCTCCTACACCACAGTTCAAAAGCATCAGTTCTTCGGCACTCAGCTTTCTTCACAGTCCAACTCCCACATCCATACATGACCACTGGAAAAACCATAGCCTTGACTAGACGGACCTTTGTCCATCAGATTATATTAAAAAGTGCAGTGCTGATGAGGATTTCAGAATACCAACATTTTATGTTGATGGAAACTTGAATTGGAAACTCTTTGTAAAGTAATCTGTGAATGATAATTATTTTTCTTAAAGACAAAATACCTTTTGACTTGAAGTTCTACTTTTGGGATTGGAGCCTACGGAAATTAACGCACCAGTGTTTGTTACACATTCCAGAAAGTTAGATGTTTATTGCTGCTGTGTTTGCAGTAGCAAAATATATGGGACCATGGTAAATCTCCATCAACAGGAGAAAGATTAAATAACTTTTAGAATTAAGTTATATGTACACATATATATTCACACACACACATATATATACATATACATATTTTATATCTATATGTAGATATTATGTAGTTATGTAAGGTAACAGTTTTGATTTTTTATTGACCTAGATAAATATTCATACTGTATGACAAGAAAATCAGTATGTTTGCATGAGTGGAAGTGCCAAAGTTAAATTGCATTTATAAAGTTTGCGTGCCTGTGTGCTCCAGTCGTTTCAATAGTGTCCAGCTCTTTGCGACCCTATAGACTGTAGCCCGCCAGGCTCCTCTGTCCATGGGATTCACTAGGCAAGAATACTGGAGTGGGTTGCTGTACCCTCCTCCAGGGGATCTTCCCAACCCTGGGAGTGAACCTGCATCTCTTAAGTCTCCTACATTAGCAGGCAGGTTCTTTACCACTAGCACCACCTGGGAAGCTCTTATAAAGTTTACCATAGACTTTATAAAGGGTAAAATTTTAACTATAAATTCCATGCCTGTGAGTGATTCATGTTGATGTATGGCAGAAACCATCACAATATTGTAGTTATGCTCCAATTAAAAATAAAATAAAATTAAAAAACCAACTCTTAAAACACCATGGTGAATCACTTTGTGCAGTGTATTTTTGACAGCTCTGAGGACATTGGTTCCAACTTATCCTCCATTGTATTGCTAAATGGGGTCAGCCTTCATTGAGGCAATGAATAATTTGATTATTCCTCCTTGTTTTTGTACAGCTAAGAAAAAAATTGGAAAGTGATGGATTCTTTTATTCTGGAATTCTTAATAAAATTTCAAGGAAGTTGGAATAAAAATTTTGTATCAACGTATTTATGTCCTCCTAAAAGAAAAGGAAGAAATTTCAAAAATTTATATTTCTTGGATAGCAAAAACAGTGAAAACAAAGCAGAATACCAATGAGACTTGCATGGTCTGGAGCTGGGCTGGACATAACCCACATGTGATATTGCTTAAGTCTGAATAACCCAGATGTTCTGATTTGGGGTCTCTGTGTCCAAGACTCTTGGAAACTTGTCAGACCACAGCTCCTTGATTTTGTGTGATGCCAGGGAGTTATTTTTTATTAGGTGAAAGTGTTAGGGAATATGACAGATAGCCTTTCTTTTTTTTCTGGTCTATTTGTATCAAAGATTTTGATACCTTTTAGCATCCTTTGTGGTGGTGTTGTTGTTGGCATAACAATAGGAGCTCAAAATGTTTGCGCTATTGGAATGGAGAGCCACACATTGAGACGTGGGGGTCAGTGAACTTTAGTGTTCTATGCTTTCTTCTGACCTGTTAGTCAAGTTGTAAAGCTTTTTGTGACTGAAATGAAATGCACATTTTTTCCTATTTTTATGCAAAAAGGTTAATTAGCTTTTAGAGTGGTCTGTTTTTTTAGTGTTACCAGTCTTTCATTTTTTTCTCTCTGGAATCTTTTGGAGATTAATGGGACAAAAAAATGGTTATCTTGTGAACCTTCTAGGACAGTGTCTCAAAGTAGTCCTTGGTCCAGTGTTATTAGCCTTACCTGGGAACTTATGAGAAATGCAAATTCTTGGGCTTTACCCACTTAAGCACTTATTGCCGATTGAGTGGCAAGGAATCTGTATTTTAATAAGCCTTCCTTGCAGGTGATTCTCCTGCGCACTCAGGTTGAATCATTGTTGTAGTAGCAAATGAAGAAATTTTGCATGGCTTGTAACATGGAGCATTCTGACGTTTGACAGGGTTTTGCTTGGTTTGCCTGAACCCAGTTTTTGTGAGTCTGAATACGTTTTGTTGTGGGATCTGTGGCTTTGTCTTGTCTGGAGTTGTATCCCCTTCTGAAAACTTTAAAGAGTTTCAGGTTTTTATCTTTCTCCTTTCTCTCAAAAGGAAAATCTCACAGAAATATAAAAATGCATCAAAGTAAGATGCAAGGAATATTCGGTATGCCAAAAATAAGGTATTACTAATTCTCAACAATTATGTCCCTAACTTGACCCATAATCTGACCAGATGAGGACTATAAATAAACAGCACATAAAGATAATAAAATAGGGAGAAAATAATCACTGGCCCAGAATATGATAATGACCTTCTGTTGTGTGATGTAAATATCTTTTCTATAAATTCTTATTCTTATTCTATCTCTGGAGAAAACTAATAAATTAAGGTAAGCAATCTCTTACATTGAATGAAGCTCCTATTTTTCACTGACATCCATAAAAATGCACGTAACTTGATGATCTATATGTAGCTTGGAGGAAAAAATTCAGAGGTTTAGCTCTTAGTTGAATTAATGGGTTTTATTGTTATGTGAGATGAGAAGAAGCAAAGGAAGGCAAGTGGGTAAAAGGACTGAATAATGCTAAGGACGTTGGTCCTTTGTGGGTTGCATCCCACAGGACTACAAGGCCTGTAGCCTTGAAGCTGAGCAAGCTTCAAAATGGAAGAAAGACCCCAGAATCAGTAACAGAGATATGGATGTTTTAACTGAGTGGTGGAGCCCGCATGTCTGAAGCTAGGTCCTGGGGTGACGCTCCACCATGTGTGGTTGACAGCAGACAGGACTTGGTGGCAGTCTTTGCTCCTCGAGTCAGGGGTGGGAGTGATGGGGGGATTGGTTACCAGTTATAGGGGAATTGATGTCGGTGTCAGATGAGTATATTAGTTACTAGTGAAAAACCATCCTGTATACTTGCCCCAGGCCCCTCTTTGATAAGCTGGGGCCTGGGGCAAGAATATAGGAATGTCAGTCATGTGGTAAGATATGAGTGAAGCAGGCACTTTTCAGGCAGGAGATGGACAGAGAGCAAGACAACAGCCATCTTGAATGGCCTAACCATATATATAGTACTTTAAAACCAAATTTGAACGGGTTTTCTATTTAATTAAAATTAAGCTTACTAATATTTCTAATCATGGGAAATTCTTAAATGAATTAATATGGTTTGATAGTTTTGGTTTAAATAAATTATATGTTTTCTTCCGGATTTTATCACAATGTTAGATTTGATGTTAGCATTTTTTTTTCTAATTTATAACATACCCTAATTAATCAGAGGTCTCTAAATGTCCCATGTTGGTTTTACGGTTCAACTAAGTTGAATTATAATTACTATCTTTTAAAAAGTTTTATTTCTTCTGGAACTTTAGGTGGGGTTACAAATCACTACATTGTCTAGGTAAAATCACATACTCTGGGAAAAACTTTTCAAATTTCATATCCAACAAAACTTTAATATGTATTTTCATTTCTCTGCAATGTGTCATCTCAAATTCAATTTTAATACACTACTTAACTCTGAGAACTTGAACTAATACTGCATTAAGATAAATCTGGATACTCAAAATTTTTTAATGTCCATGTCCCTTACTTTTTTATGTTATAGAGTGGCTATCAGATAGGAGAATGAATAGTGTCGACAAAAAATACCTTTAACTCCTATTGGTGCACTGTATATTTTTACCACTTTAAGAAGTTGTCAGTGTGATTATAGGCAAAATACATGCAAGATAAAATAGGTTTTATTTATCAGAGCAAAAAGGGAGTAACTTTTTTGGAAAAGTAAAATTGTCATGGCTGTGCCATGATGTCAAATTAGATTTTAAAATACATATTTGAGGGTGTAAAACAGTGGTGGAATATCTGAGGGAGTAAACTTTATTCATTATACAATTTATAATACTTGTAAATAATGAGTTTAAATGAGCAATGCAATGCTTACAATTTTTGGACCAAGCTGTTTTAAATTTTAATGAGTTGATATATAAAATATAAAAGAGCTTTTGAATCTCTTATTGCAAAATCTTATATAGATGATCCAAAAAGTAATAGTATTTGCATTTTCTTTTTGATATTTTAAAATAATAAATCAATCTTTTGTATCCTAGTCTGCTCTTAGCAGAGGTAGTACAGTTATTTTTTGCCTTCCAATGGCAAAGGTTAATGCTTTCACTTTTGTTATATATTTGAATAACTCTTTAACAAAATCTCCTTTTTAATAATCAATTTATCTTTTTGTTTCTAATGATCAGTTTCTTATCACTGTGCTTATTTTGTGTGTTTTATTATTCTTGTCCTTAGGTGTTTAAAGCTTGCTGCTACTGCTAAGTCACTTCAGTCGTGTCCGACTCTGTGCGACCCCAGAGACGGCAGTCCACCAGGCTCCCCCATCCCTGGGATTCTCCAGGCAAGAACACTGGAGTGGGTTGCCATTTCCTTCTCCAATGCATGAAAGGGAAAAGTGAAAGTGAAGTCACTCAGTCGTGTCTGACCCTCAGTGACCCCATGGACTGCAGCTTTCCAGGCTCCTCCGTCCATGGGGTTTTCCAGGCAAGAGTACTGGAGTGGGGTGCCATTGCCTTCTCCCGTTTAAAGCTTACATTCATATTTATATCTTTTGACAATTCTTTAAATTTTATTGTTTCACTAGGCATGGAGTCTTAAGAGAGGAAGCCTGAGTCAAGACAGTTATGACTACTTGTCTAACTGAAAGTTCAGTTACTTTTTTCAGAACCCTAGAGCAATCAGAGAGTCTGATGTCACAAAAGAGTAATTAGAGAGCTTGAGATCACCAGTACACTTAACATTTAGCACCTCCTTTGCTTTCTAGTCTTTATTTAGTGTCCTACCAGGTTAGGAATTGCCCTTTAAACACAAATCATACATACCAACAACTATATTGTTGTTTGTAGCAACACAGGAAATAGAAATTTGTAGCAACACAGCTCTGTATTCTAGAAAGTCTCTTGGAACATGGAACAAGGACTGGTTCAAAACTGGGAAAGGAGTAGTCAAGGCTGTATATTGTAACCCTTTATTTAACTTCTTTGCAGAGTACATCATGTGAAATGCTGGGCTGGTTGAATCACAAGCTGGAATCAAGATTGCCAGGAGAAATACCAATAACCTCAGATATGCAGATGACACCACTTTAATGACAGAAAGCAAAGAGGAACTAAAGAGCCTCTTGATGAAGGTGAAAGAGGAGTGTGGAAAAGCTGACTTAAAACTCAACATTTGAAAAACTAAAATGATGGCATCTGGTCCCATCACATCCTGAAAAATAGATGAGAAAAAAAAATGGAAACTGTGACAGACTTTATTTTCTTGGGCTCCAGAATCACTACAGATAGTGACTGCAGACATGAAATTAAAAGACGCTTGCTCCTTGGAAGAAATGAAAGTGTGAAAGTGAAAGCCTCTCAGTTATGTCCAACTCTTTGCATCCCCATGGACTATGCAGTCCATGGAATACTCCAGGCCAGAATACTGGAGTGGGTCGCTTTTCCCTTCTCCAGGGGATCTTCCCAACCCAGGGACTGAACCCAGGTCTCCTGCATTGCAGGTGGATTCTTTACCATCTGAGCCAACAAGGCTTACTTACTTTGCCCTAATCGGAGAGAATTAAAGCTGATGAATGATGTGAGACAGTTAATATGGATACAGAATTTTTTTTTGCATCCATTATATAACTGACTGCTAATGTTCAGATTGCTTTGGCATAATACAGATTTTTTTTTTCTGCCATTAACTAGAAAGTAAAATATTTACAAGTCAGAAAATTAAGTCCTAAATTCTGAAAGACCCCAACAAAGATTATCTTTAAATTGACTATTTATGATTGTTGATTTGGAAATTCTTAAAGCCTTTGAGATTTAATATACCAAAGCTTTGAGAATTTGGATAGTTATGCAGTGTAACTTGTTACAAACTGAAAATTCATTCTTCATAAGAAATTGTATTCAGAACCATCTTGTCTTCCAAACAGCTTCATTTTTTGGGTTACATTCAGAAATGTAACAGCTTTGATGACTAATGCTTGGGTAACCACTATCACATGAATAAAGTGAACGAACATTTTCTGACCTCTTCTTTCTGTACTTTAACTTGTAAAAGTCATTGGACACTATAGTTACAAAGCTGGTAACTCTCTGAGGACAAAGTGGAAGCTCTGAATTTCCTGATAAGTTGGAATAACTGCCTTTCCTCTTCATTTGCACACCAACTGTTCTCTGAAGACTTTTTTTGTCTTTGAAATGTCCCAGCACTAGCCTTCTGTCTTCTGATGTTCCTTGAGCAGCAGATCCATACAAGAGTGCAGTCTAAGGCAGGGATGTGTTTACATGAATTCTCTGGCTAACTGATACAGGGAAAGCCCAGACTCACAAAACCCTGGGGGAGTGGCCAGATGCTAATGGCCAAGATTTCCACAACCTCTGCTGGAAAAGCAATAGTAGTGGCACCTAGGCCACAAAAAAACCTAAATTAAGGCTTCAGAAGAAGACATATTTACTTTATTCTGCCTTTCACATGAGAGCTCCAACTTAAGCCCCAGTATCTGATCCCTGGACAGGGATTTAAGGGAAAAGCGGGTACAGGGGTATAGTCGGCTGGTGTAGAGGTGCAGGGGCCTTGTTGAGATTCCTGCCCTTATAAAAGTTGTGCTTTCCCAGAGCATCGCCATTGCAGCTGGGATGCTGAATTGAGCTGGAAGCCCAGCTGGGGCTATCTGATTGCAAAACCCTTCACCCTGAAACTTCTATTGTTGACACTCTTTTTGATACTACTTTTCCAAATTTAACCTTCCAACTCAAAGTCCTAAAACTATTAAGATGTCTTTTATGAATACAATGTTTCTAGCTTCCCTAGATGATCACTGTGTTCAGTCATGTCTGACTTCTTGTGATCCCCATGGACTGTAGTCCACCAGGCTCTTCTGTCCATGGAGTTTTCCAGGCAAGAATGTTGGAGCAGGTTGCCATTTCCTGCTCTAGGGCATCCTCCCAACCCAGGAATTGAACCTGTATATCATGTGTCTCCTGCATTGGCAGGCGGATTCTTTGCCACTGCGCCACCTGGGAGCCCAGATGACCACTGGGCAACCCCACAGATCTGCAAGAAATAAGAAATAAAGGTGATAAAGGTGATAAAGGATGTTTTCCATTCTCCAGATCCTAAAGAGCCAATGGATCTCACTCCAGATCCAGTGAGAGCCATTGTTTTTTAGCCCACAATATAAGAAAACCTAACAAGTTTAAAAAGTCCTAAATTAATTAAATATAATAATTATTTATAATTACTATGGCTACATTGTAACAACTATATGTACATTTCAGGTTGGATTGAAGTATATTTATAATCATGTGCAAAGATGGTATAACTGTCTACCAATTAATTTTTTAAAAATAACCTTATCAACTGGTGACAAAAATAATATATACTTATGTAGTAAATTAAAGGCCCTAGAGATGTATCAGAATTCTCTTATTGTCCTTAGTATGCTTGTTCTTTTATGGCATTCTCTGTTAAAAGTTTTACTAAATGAATCTATATGATACGTCAAAAGAGAATTTCATTTTCTTCCATTGTTATGTTGATGATACAAAATAGAGCAGACTTTTCAGTCTTGCTATCAACGTTTTCTTTAAAAAAACAAACAAACAAACAAAAAACCTAAAGGCCTCTAGAAACAATACCAAAGGAGCTTCAGTAAGAACTGCACCAGACATGGCAGACAGTCTTGATACCACAGGAAACTGACTCATGGATGTCAGCCTCCCAGATGAGCTAACCTTGTTCTCACAAACAGTATTCTAACTATACCAAGTGAATGAGTCAGGATTTCCAAGACTTGTAATCTAGAAGCTGTTGAATTCATGAAGGTACACTGCACAGCTAAAGGCCAGTAAAAGAAGAAGTGATTGCTTAGGACTGAAGGGACTTAATAAAATGATTTGATTGGGGTTAATCTAATATTCTGTTTTAATGAACATGAGAGCAACCCCTTTTCTTTCTTTTAAATCTATGTCTAACCCTCAATTTAAGAGATTAAATGTGTAAAAACCAAATGAAGCACTCCAAACCTGAATCCTCATTGTTGAGAAAAAAAAATAGCTTATGAAAATTCTTAATATAGAATAGAAACTAATAAGTTTCCAAGAAAAATACAAATAATGATTTTGTAAAGAAAAAATTATGACATGCTACATTTGACTTTGTCTGTTAAAACACTCATAAAATTAGTTGTTCCCAGGGACAGGGGAGCCTGGTGGGCTGCTGTCTCTGGGGTCGCACAGAATTGGACATGACTGAAGCAACTTAGCAGCAGCAGCAGCAGCAATGGTTAAATAGTATATAAACTTACTTCCCTCTCCTCAAAGTTACTTTTAATAAAGACCTTTACTTTTCATGACAATGTAGTTATTTGTGTTGGTTCAATAAGAACTGGTTTTCTTTACCTGCATATAACTGGAAAAAGCAAAATTTTACCATTCCCATGTTACAAATTCCATTTAATTAGATAAGATAGACCCAAGAAATAAAAATCAGTTCTATGTTTTGCGTGCAGAAATGATGCCTACAATAGCCTTCAGGAACCTGATCTGGTTCCTGATATGGACTACAAAATCTCAGCCCTGGAGATGGAAAAGATTGTAGCTTCTTGGCAGGACAAAGACAGTGAGAAATTTGTGTATCTTTTATAAAAAGGACACCCCTGAAATTATAAGTACTGTAGGTGAAATCAGGTAGAATGAATTGGATGGGTTAGTTTGCTCTCAGTGAACAAATAAACACATACAAATAGAAGCATAGGGCTTTATACACCTATAGACAGAAGTAAACTCTTGAATCTTAGTATCATATTCTCTCATTAAAAAAAAAAATCATTCTAACATGTATACTATCATGTAAGAATTGAATCGCCAGTCTATGTCTGACGCAGGATACAGCATGCTTGGGGCTGGTGCATGGGGATGACCCACAGAGATGTTATGGGGAGGGAGGTGGGAGGGGGATTCATGCTTGGGAACGCATGTAAGAATTAAAGATTTTAAAATTAAAAAAATAAAAAACTAAAAAAAAAAATCAAAGAAATAGTTCTATGTTAATCAACATTTCTTGTTACATCTATGCAAATGAGTCAAAGTAAAATATAAAATCAATAATACTGATTGAGAAAATGTTAAGCAAATGTAGGTAGACAAATGCGTCCTACAGGGAAGGAAACTTGACCACAGGAAGCATTGTAAAAAGCAGAAGTGACACCTGGTACTGCCACCATTATAAGCACATTCACCACATCCCACCACGGAAGAAAGAAAGAAAAAAAAAAAAACAAAACCCCTCACACTTCACCCTGATATAAACCAAAAAATAAATAAATATAAGACTTTCAAATAAATGAAACTTGGAGTATTTCCTTTTAGTCGCTATCTCCTTAATGAAAGTGACATTATTGTTGAAAATGCTATTGTCTGAAGATAGGCCATGAATTTCATGAATATGGTAAACATGATAAAATTGCTGTCTTCCACCATGAACAGGCAAATGTAAAATTCACGGTCTTCCTAATATTGTGTGTTTGCTTTAAAAAATGTGACCTGCTTTTTAGTTTGTTGGGCTAGTTTTTCTGAAGTCTGACTTCCTCCTATTTCTTTGTAAGTAAATGCTGCCTTGCATGTTTTTCCGTATGCTTTTGTTTCTGAGCCTTCCTTTCATGCTCCATACGCACAAACCAGTAGGTGATAGAACCTGCAGCTATATTTGCGATTTTATGCTTCACTGTTCACTTTCAGTGGAAGAGAATATTTTCGTTCTAGCCTCCTTAACAAAAGACCTGAAATTCACTCAGAGCCAATAAATGTCCTTTATATTTACCTTTGGCAAGGAGGATTTAAATATTTCTAGCTCATTATTTCAGAACTCAATATTATTTCACCCTTGCTGCTAACCCTGACCTAATCTGTGTTCTTATCTTCTCTTATGCCCTAAAACTGATTCAGTGACTCAGTGACAGGCCTAATTTCTTAACAATTTAGGCCATGCTTCAGTCTTGCTATCTCTTAGCCATTTTCCTCACCATACCCCTGCCTGTCCACCTTCTATTTACTTACCAATTCCTCAAGTTGATTTATCCATTCTTTGAAATACTTAATTGTAGGCCCCTATACTGATTGATTGGAGAAGGCCATGGCAACCCACTCCAGTACTCTTGCCTGGAAAATCCCATGGAGGGAGGAGCCTGGTAGGCTGCAGTCAATGGGGTCACTGAGGGTCGGACACGACTGAGTGACTTCCCTTTCACTTTTCACTTTCATGCATTGGAGAAGGAAATGGCAACCCAGTCCAGTGTTCTTGCCTGGAGAATCCCAGGGACGGGGGAGCCTGGTGGGCTGCTGTCAACACTGTCGCACAGAGTCGGACACAACTGAAGCGACTTAGCAGCAGCAGCAGCTTACTGATTGATAGCTGGCCTGGGTTTGCATTGTATTTGGTTGTTACAATCTTCAGATTCTGAAAAGATCATCTAGATATACATCACCTCCAGCCAAGCCTATTCTCCCAGAGTCTGCCTTAAAGAACAAATTTTAAGTTCCATCTTCACCTCATCCACTCCACTTCATGACAGTTAGAGAAGACTTGTACTAATGTATGACAAGTGGTAATTTAGCAGAGAAAAATGTTGTTTCAGGGTGAGTTCAGGCAAAACAGTTTGATGGAGAGTCAGCTAAGATCAATTCTCATAATAGATAATTTACATAGAATGTAGATGATAGAGTGATAAAATGGAAAATGAAGCAGATACAAATGGACATTCCAGGTAGAAACAATGTAAGCAAAAATATAATGACAAGAAATGAAATGGCTTTGACAAAGACAGGGACGTAATTTAGATTCTTTGGATCATCAGTGATGGGGGAGCTGGGCTTATGGAAAGCAATGTTTAATGCATCAGAGCATGAGTATTGTTGGGAAAAGTGACATTAACTGGGTGACTCATGTACAAGCTAACCATTCAACAGAGGGAGTGGCTTTTCAGTTGTAAACAGCTGAATGTCTCCAAACGATAAGGCCATTTTCAGTTAAAACCTTACTGAATTTATACTGACCTCTGATGACCTTCACAGAGCACCAGTGGGATGGATTAATGGGAAGAGAAATCTGAGATGGTGATAGAGCAAATCTGTGCATGAATCCCTACTATGTCATTAATCTATGGCTTCAACTCAATCCAGTGATTTGTTTGTTCTGACTGTGGTCAAACTCTAGGTACAACCCTACTGGAACAATAAATCCAGTCATAATAAATGACAAAAGGCATTCAAGCAGAGGCAAGAAGCAAAATGCTTTACGAGTGTAAAGGGTGAATGTGTTAGGTCTTGCCCTTCCAACAAGCTGCTCCAGTATTTTCAAGCTGCAGCTTTAACTGTGTTCCCTCCAACTGCATAGACTCTTTCTCTTTTCTAATTTTCCTGATGGTGATTACCTGATTCTCTATTCCCCAAAATGATTCATCCTGTTCATTGAGAAATGTCATTTTTAGACTGCTAATATTACTTGAATATAAAGGAAGCTGAGTTTTATCAAATAAATGATTAAATAATAGAATAATACATAATAGAGAAGTTAGAGTTTCCTTACTTGGGGATTCAGTTCAGTTCAGTTCAGTTCAGTCGCTCAGTCGTGTCCGACTCTGCGACCCCATGAATCGCAGCACGCCAGGCCTCCCTGTCCATCACCAACTCCCGGAGCTCACTCAGACTCGCTTCCATCGAGTCAGTAATGCCATCCAGCCACCTAATCCTCGGTCATCCCCTTCTCCTCCTGCCCCCAATCCCTCCCAGCATCAAAGTCTTTTCCAATTCGTTAAGTAGAATATTATAGAGGCCCGAAGAAATAATGACTGTATTACAAAAGAATATGATAACAGTTGGAAACCAGAAATCACGTCTTTTAACTAATTCAGTGATTTGGCTGTTTTTTCTCACTCACCTGAATGGCAATGTCTTTTTTTCAAATAGCTTTTAATTTACATCACAGAGAGCTGAGGGAGAAAGAGCTGAGTACACATTAGAGAAAGCTGTTGGCAATCATCTCAAGTGTCAGTTTCTATTTTCTGTAAATTGACTGTTGTTTTTGGAAACAACTTTTTAATGTCTTCACAAAAGTGCTTTTACTCCTACTGGTTTAGCTATTGTATCAAACAAATAGCCAAGTCCATTGGGGAAGGATTAGAGGCGTATAAGTGAGAATCAGTATTTTCTCTGGATAACATCTAAAAAATATCCCAACTGTCAAAATAAAGGTGACATTAAAACCATGATAATAACTTAGAAGACTGAGCGAGGTGGAAGTGTGAACTAAGGGAAATGACTCAACACATTCAGCCGCATGAATCTGTGGCCTCAATTCATTCTGACAGTTGTTGTGCTACGTGCCTGCTACCCAACTAAAGTATATAAACAAAACATCATGGGGACCAAGATGATGTGTGGTCAAATGCTTTCTGTGTGACGGATCTCTTTCATACATCTATTTCCTTATTAGTTGGATTGCACTATGGGAATTTTTATTATTTCTGAGAATCAGTGTAGTTTAAAGAACACTGAATTCTCAGCCAGAGACTTGAGTTCTGTCTAGTTCAGGACTTGTCACAAACTTGTTGTGTGCTTTTAAACAAAGGGCTTAATTTCGCTCTTTCTTAACCACTTTTGTGAAAAGTTCCCTGCTTTCCTTCCAGGGCTGTATTAAGAATCAATACTTGGTGAGACAATGGCCACATGGTCTAAACGATAAATGTCTCTCAAACCAATGGGTAAATTACTAAATGAGCAGAACAACACATTCTAGAGGAAGGTGGGTTGCATGAGAACCCGTGGAGGCGGGGCGTGCCATGGAAATGCCACTGAGGTCTTTCATTTCTTCATTGATCTACACCCTGCGCATCTGCAGGTGGCAGGAGCCACGCACGATGCTAAAAATATGCATGTGAAAAACACCACTGTGCTTCTATTGATCGTGCAGGCTTCAGGAGCAGGTCTGAAGCTTTAGTTTTCTCCCATTCCTTTTGACTCAGGCTGAGAAAAAACAACAACAACAACAACAACAACAACAACAAAGCAAAATGTGCTACATTTTTGGAAGAAAAGGACATAACTAATTTATAGAAAAAAAAGAGTTAAGTATAGATTAGGATGGGACACCCCAGAGAAGAAAAAGAGACAATGTGTGAAAAGGTTTAGAGAACACTGAAGTTCCACAGAAAAGGTAATGAGAGGTTCTATCTAGGAGAATCTGGGCTCTTACACTTTTGTTGTTGAAGTGAACCTCCTTTATCCAGATTGTGGTCATAGCTCTTTGTAGGAGGTTCTTGGTTGGTTTGTTTGGGAGGAAGTATACTCTTTCTTTACTCATCTACTTCCTCTCCACCCCAAGTGATGTTTATTAAGATAATATTTTAAAAGGATCTATATTATGCAATTTTAATGTTTCCACATAGAACTGAAGGCAAATATCACCATGATAATGGAGCATGTAACAAAATGTGTTCTCCAGAGAGTGAAAAGCATTAAAAACAACACAGTGTGGGATTCTGGGCTGTTATCTGAGGGCCTAGAGTAAGGAGGAGCAGTCCCAGGGCAGAAATATCCCAAGGCCGTGGCTAATATGATTAGAAGTTAGTGGTCAGGAGTGGCTATTAACCTCTATTCAAGTGAGAAGATAGATGTGAAAGCCACTACAAAAGCAACAGTATGGGCTGCTCAAAAGTTCATTTAGGTTTTTCTGTAAGATATGAAAAATCTGAAAAAACTTTTTGGATGGCCCAATATTATGCAAATATAAACTATGACCATTAAAATGTATGATGAATTGAGGTGTCATGAAAAGAGTTTCAGTATTGAATCAAAAACATGGGCTTCCAGTTTCTCATCATTAAAATGAAGGAGCTGGTTATACAACCCCGAAGAGCCCCTGGATTCTGAGTAACTGGCCATAACAAGAAATGAGGGAAACCAATAGGCCGGTTTCAAACCAAAAAATAAAACTGAAAATTAAAGAAATAAATTGGCTAGTCTGTCCAAATGACTGTTTTTATTTTGGGGAAGAAGTTTTGTCTAAGTCCAGCAGTGGAAAAGTAGAAAGGGGAAAAGAATATATGGATAAATCAATAAAGGAAAAGGCTCAAAGAAATAAGGTTAACAGACCCAATGAAATGGACCATAATGCCTGGAAGAACTAGGAGGACAAGGGCAGGGCAATAATCATAGGCCTGGAGACAAATGGAAGAAGCAGAAAGATAAACTGAAGGGTATGGAGGGGAAAGCAAATTGTTGTTGTTGTTGTTATTATTATTCAGTGTTTTCCATGCACCTAGGTATTTTTCAATTCCCTCTTGAGAATATGGCACTTTCTTTTGAGAGGAGAACATGAGCATTTTTAATAGGGATACTCTGCAGGGAAATATGAAAAGTTATCTGAGGATAATATTCTTGCATCTAGAAGTTATTCAAAGGAGATTTTAGCTGCATCTCAGGGACAAGAGAATAAAGAAAAACAATTTCTGAAGCCAAATAATAGCAATCAATACAATTAGAAGATAAGATGAAAGTCTATGTACAATATTTACGTGTGTGTGCTAACAGTTTGGATTGTAATATGAAAAGAGAAAGAGAAAAGAAGAGCAAGAAACAAGTCAATAACAGATAACAATGCATCTGGATAATATTGTTATGGCTACACTATATTTGCAGAAATGTGATCCCAATTGAACTTCAAAACCTTCCTGTGATGGAAGATGGCATCTTTCCTGATAATGTCAAAATTCATTTCTCAAAACTTGAAAAGCTGGCAAGTAGCACATAGAAGAACAAATTCCATTAGAAATGGGAATACATTTAAAATACAGGACATACCTTTAAAATATTAAAAATTTTATTCTTGCACAACTAATACTTTTATATCATAGTAAAAACCTAGAAAACACAGAAAAAGGAAGTCACCCAGCAGTTCATCACCTATACTACGGAAATTTTCAAAAATTTATAAAAGTAGAGAGTGAGCATGATGAATCCCCTTGTCTAATAATTATCAACATCCTGTCAACCTTGTAATCTATTTCCCCACCGCACACCAACACACACAGTTTCACAAGTGGTACTGGAATATTTTAAGTCAAATTTCACCCATCATAACACTTCACCAGGAAGTACTTCAGTATGCATCTCTGACAGACAGACTTTAAAAAAATATAGCCAGAATGCCATTATCACACATAACGAAGTTTAATTACTCCTTAATATAGTCTTCCTGATTTTCTCAAAAACATATTTTAACGGTTGTTTTTTCATTGTTGTTCTTTTGTTTGTTTGCAAATGAGGATACTGACAAGGATTTTCTGACAAACCAAAGTTTTAAGTCTGTAATTGCTTCTCTTCCCACTGATTTTTATGACTTTTATTGTTGAAGAAATTAGGCCCATTGTTGTGAAGAATTTCCCACATTTTGGATTTGGTCGGTTGCTTGTTTTCCATGTGGTATCATTTGACTTATTCTTTTCCACTTTCTTTTCTTTTATTTATTTATTTACAATTTGGTAAGTTAGATTTAGACTTGGTGTATAAATTTGTTACATACACATTATTTCAATAAAAATAAGATGTTCTCAACTCCAGCTTTTGTGACTTGACTTCATATATCATATATACAAAAGAAAGATAATATTGGAAAGGAAACTATTGATCATTTCTAACTTTAAAAACTTTTGGAGAATAATGAAATATGTTAAATATGATAAAATTTTAATAGAAAAAATAATCAAAAGATATTAAAAACAATCAATTTTCAAAATGACAAAATGCAATTGAATGACCTAAGAAACAGAAAAAAAGCAAGAGGCAGAGAGACTGAAAAGCAGAGTATTCGATGTTAGATGGGAAAAGAAAAAACACGAAGAAGCCCTGCACAGAAATTAGAAAATGTTACAGCTGTGAGAGTCCTGTTAGGATGTCTTTCTGGCTGCCAATATATTACTGTTGATTCTTGTCCTAATGCTTTTTCACATTCATTTCTCACACAGGGAGATCACAGAATTCCCTAACTTTGAGAAGAAAGTTAAATTTCTGGTAGAACTACAGAAGGAAAATAAATGAATTCTTCGGCTTTCCTTGTGGCTCAGTGATAAAGAATCTGCCTGTCAATGCAGGAGATACGGGTTTGATTCCTGGGTTGGGAAGATCCCCTGGAGAAGGAAATGGCAACCCACTCCAGTATCCTTGCCTGGGGAATCCCATAGACAGACAGGCTACAGTCCATGGGGTTGCAAAGAATCAGACATGACCAAGTGACTAACACACACACGTGTGTATTCAGCAACTGAGGGCTTGAGTGAGTTTGTTACCAAGTCCAGCCTGACTCTGTTCACCTGATGACAGTCCAGTAAATCTGAGAGACGATGTGTTAAGGCACAGAATACAACTTTATTCAGAGAGTTGTCTGACCAAGAAGATGGTAGATGACGTCTCAAAGTAACCATCTGGTCATGGTCTGGATGCCAGGTTCTTTTTATAGAGTCAGAGGGAGAGCAGCAATGAGGAACTAAAGGCAAAAGGCAGAAGAGAGAGGGAGAGGCAGTGAGGAAGTAAAGTAAAAAGGGTCTTCAGTCTTGCAAAATAGCTCCTGGAGGGCCAGCCTTTGGAAAGGAGTGTGTTAATCTCTCTCTCTCTTTTTTTTTTGGTAGCCATTCACGGGTGGGCAGGCTGCAGCCTTGAAATTAAAAGATGCTGCTCCTTGGAAGAAAAGCTATGACAAACCTAGACAGCATATTGAAAAGCAGAGACATTACTTTGCAAACAAAGGTCCATGTAGCAAAGCTATGATTTTTCCAGTAGTCATGTATGGATGTGGGAGTTGGACCATAAAGAAGGCTGAAGGCTGAAGAATCGATGCCTTTGAACTGTGGTGTTGGAGAAGACTCTTGAGAGTCCCTTGGACTGCAAGGAGATGCAACCAGTCCATCCTAAAGGAAATCAGTCCTGAATATTCATTGGAAGGACTGATGCTGAAGCTGAAGCTCCAATACTTTGGCCACCTGATGTGAAGAGCTGACTCATTGGAAAATAAGAAAGATTGGATGCTGGGAAAGATTCAAGGTGGGAGGAGAAGTGGACGACAGAGGACAAGATGGTTGGTTGGCATCCCTGATTCAATGGACAAGAGTTTGAACAAGCTCTGGGAGATGGTGAAGAACAGGGAAGCCTGGCATACTACAGTCCTGGGATCACAGAGTCAGACAGGACTGAACGGCTGAACAAGAACAGAAACAGGTGGGCAGTGTCAGATTATCTCTATGAGGTGAACGAAACACTTAAGTTTAACAGTCAAGCAGAGGGGTGGGGTCCTTTGAGGCAGGCCATTATATTTGATTATAACACCAACAAAAGCAAGTCAAAGAAACAGCTTCCAACATGGAATCAGGATTGGTCCTTCTCTGCAACAAGTTGACATAGACCCATGGCTGCTAGAAATTTTTACTTAATTTGAGATTACATAGTATTTATTTGGGAAAGAGGTTTGCTGACATCCTTACTGTAAAATAGGAAGCAAAACTGTACCACTCTATTAATCTCACTCCAACATCCGTTGTGCAGCCTCTCGATCCGGGAAAAACAAGAGTTACTTGGAAGGCACATTTGGTAACAATGGAGTCACTGGGGAGATCCCACGAGAATGTATTCTTATTTTTATATTTCGTACTTAACATATTTTCTTTCTTCCTATCGTCAATCTGATAGTAAAACTAAAAGATTCTTAACTAAGATAGTACGCAAAGAAGCACTTTTACACTAATCCACAGAAAGGTGAGAATACTATATATCATTTTGATCTCTATCTTCTGTGCATCAGTCTGAGGCTAATAAGGAAATGACTCTGGTTAAATTAAGTCAGTAAATGTATGTAAATGGAAGATGTTGCATAGATCACACAGGAGAGGGAAACCAGGACAACCAGGCCTCGGGAAAAAAGAAAAATAGAACTGTGGCAGCTTTGAGCATCTCAGTCAGAAATTCAGAGACAGTTTCTTTTGAGAGCCCACAAGTCAACTTCAAAAACACCATCTAACACAACATTGTAAAGTAACTATATTCCAATAAAAATTAACAAAAAAAAATAAAATTGAAAAAGAACACCACAGCATTCTATTCAAGATTTAGATTCCCAGGAGAAAAAGAATCTTGGTTTATGTACTACCTGTTATTAATAGTTAGGGAGGAGTGAGCCACCATGATTTAATCTGAGAGCACTGTGCTATTAAAAAGGAGGAGAAAGGGCTACTGGGAAGATAATGACTGATATTCACCTTACTTATGACCACTGGCTCTGTAGAGAGAAATGGAAGAGAATGGGCAAGGCTAGTAACTATGTATATTGAGTCTATCTTTAGAAATGGAACTTAAATGCGGTAAAAGTCAAAAGATGAATAAGAATACAGACATAAGACCTGAGTCTTGTCATACCCAGTATAAAGAGATATAATGGCAAAAGTACCAAAAAGGGTCAATAGTTTAAAAAGGGTTATGAATTTCAAATAAGAACCCATAAGATAAGATGCCACCTCAAATTTCCTTAAAAAATGGATGTAGAGAAATCTTGTATAATCCCTTGCAAATGTTATGTCAAGAAAGTAACAAATAGAAATAAACAAAGGAAACCAGAAAAATAAAATATGAGGCATTGTATCATTAGAAATCAGATGAATAAAATTAGACTAGAAATTTAATTAAATTTCATGAAGTGAAACAGAATTCTTCTCCACTCCAAATTGGACATTATTATTTAATACTGTTCAGATCAATGTAAAGACGTGTATTAGTCTCTACTCTTGCAGTAACAAATTATCACAAACTTGATGGCACAAAACACATAAATTTATTATCCTACAGTTATGTAGATAAGAAGTCTGACAAGAACCTTACTGAGAAAAAAATCAAGGTATTGGCGGGGCTATGGGAGAAGGCTGGAGGCTCTGTGGGGGAACACTTTCTCAGCTTTTAAAAATCACTCCTATTCCATGGCTCAAAGCCAGCAGTGGCCAGAAGTCTCACTTCTCTGACCTTCTTCTGTCTTCACATCCTTCTCAGACTGAAGCTGAGGAAGATCCTCTGCTTTTAAGGACTTATGTGATTAGACTGGGATCATCAAGACAATTTCTCTATTTATTTTTTTCTTTTGTGTCTTTTTTTTTAAATAAATTTATTTATTTTAATTGGAGGGTAATTACTTTACAATATTGTATTGGTTTTGCCATACATCTGATTAGCAACTTTAATTCCATTTGCAATCTTAGCTTCTTTTTTGCATATTCACAGGTTCCAGAGACTAGGACATGAAAATCTGTGGGAGGCCATTGTTCTGCATAATACAGCATGAACAAGAATAGAAGTAGAACTTTTTTAACAAGATGGTATATAATTGTCAATATTTTTAGATAAGATGATACTATGGTCCATTAGGAGTATGAAATATATATATATATATATATATATAACCACATATACATATATTTCACTTTCTAAATTGTCCTAATACTCCTAATAGGAGTATGATGATATGAGAAAAGAAAGTGAAAGTCTCTCAGTTGTGACCAATTCTTTGCAACCCCATGAACTATATAGTCCATGGAATTCTCCAGGCCAGAATACTGGAGTGGGTAGCCTTTCCCTTCTCCAGGGGATCTTCTCAACTCAGGTATCGAACCCAGGTCTCCTGCATTGAAGATGGATTTTTTTACCAGCTGAATCACAAGGGAAGCCCAAGACTACTGGAGTGGGTAGCCTATCCCTTCTCCAGTGGATATTCCTGACCCAGGAATAGAACCGGGGTCTCCTGCATTGCAGGTGGATTCTTTATCAACACAGCTATCTGGGGAGCCCTTATCTCTATATATAAATGGATATATGGTATATATATCTATTTATACACACACCATATGTATATATATGGTGTGTATATGGTGTGTGTATATATATACATATATATTGCACTTTCTAAATTTTTATATTATTTATATTGAAGAAAAATGAGTTCAGCAATTTGATTGAACTTTGATCATCTGTGAGGTACCACAATTAATAGCTTGTTAGAGTTTTAAAGGCAGTTTCTATTAATGAAAAAAATAAAGGAAAATAATAAATCTTAGATTTAAAGTAGTAAAAATATTAGGTACACATCTGTAAAAGATATTTTACTGAGAAACAGTACTTGAAAAAGAAGCATACCAAGTCCTGAGTCTATAAATTCAATTGCTTCAGAATTAATTTAGAAGTTTGATGCTATTTTACATAAAGTTATAATGGGGAACGTTTAATATAATTTTCTTTTGGAATAGAACAACATTTTAACAAAATGTATTGGGTAGAATGAAAAGTCTAAACAATTTAGACTATTCTGAAAAAGGATGAGGATGGTGAGAAAGGATATTTCTCATCAGACATAAAATATATTCTGAAGCTGCAATGCATAAAACTGAAGAAGGTGTTTCAGACATAGGCCATACCCACAGTAATCTTCTGAATCAAATGCTACTGGTGTATATACCCTGCAGTACCTGTTTGAAGAGTGAAGGGAAGTAAATATTTTTACTGGGTGCTTGCCAAGGAGATCCAAGGTTTGATAGAGAGATAAATCCCAGAGTTCATTGGACTTGTTAAAAATTAAACACTTGATGGAAATTTATTCCTTCTTAGCCAAACTGTCATGTCTTTCTAAAAAGTTATGTCTTCATCATTGTAAGAAATTTTTATTATTGAAAGTTGTCAGCTTTAGATGAAGTCATGAATCCTCACTCAGATACTATTTTATTATGTCTCAAAGGATTTTTACAAAGACATTTTTTCTTATAATTTATATATCTCCAGAACAACTTCTGGTATTTGAGAAATCTTATTTTAAAACTCCAAATATCCAAGGAAATCAGTTAAACTCTCCAACTTCTACTTGACATCTATTAAAGCTCAACCACCCAGTCTACCACTCTCAAACCTGTAGTTTGACAAAATGGTATTTATTGGTTTGCAAGCATTGGAGCATAGTGGAGGAACCACAAATGGTGCTCTCCACAGCGGCCCATGCATGCCTCCTAAGTTGCTTCAGTCGTGTCCAACTCTTTGTGACCCTATGGACCATAGCCCACCAGTGTCCTCTGTCCATGGGATTCTCCAAGCAAGAATACTGGCGTGAATTGCCATGCTCATGTCCAGGCGATTTTCCCCACCCAGGGATCAAACCTGGCATCTCCGGCATTGGCAGGGGATATTTTACCACTAGTGCCACCTGGGAAGCCCCCACAGAGGGGAGGAGGGTACTATTTATGGTGAGGTTTCAGTTCCTGCTGAAGGATTCTGAAGAAGCTCTCCAGGGAAAGGGAGACCTGTTCTGGGTCGGATGCTCTTTTTGCAGCAGGATTAGGAAAAACACAGGTGACACTAGTGGTAAAGAACCCGCCTGCCAATGCAGGAAATGTAAAACTTGCGGGTTCAATTCCTGGGTGGGGAAGATCCGCTGGAGGAGGGAACGGGCAATCCACTTCAGTGTTCTTGCCTGGAGAATCCCCATAGACAGAGGACCTTGGCGAATTACAGCCCATAGCGTCCCAAAGAGTAGGAGGACTGAAGCTACTTAGCATGAGGCGAGGGTGGCACAGTAATTGAGTATCCCCAGTAATAGATGGGGGCTTCCCTGGTGAGTCAGTGGTAAAGAATCCTAATGATGGGCGAGGATAGCAAAGCAGGGCTGCAGGCATTATAAGTGATAAAGCAGTGGTCACACAAAGAAGGGTCATGACAATATTTTGTAGCTGTGTGACCTTGGAAGAAACAATGTTTCCTGTGAACAACTGGTTTTATCTGTGTCTGCTGCTCTCAACCTGCTTAAGGGCAGGACTTTTTCATTTTTCAGCCCAAGCTGATTTTCAATTCTTCAGCCCCAGACAGATTTTACTCTTTCCCCTCTACAGAACCAACTCCAGTTTAATTTTCCTGTTATAGCTTTTGAAAATAGCTATATCCAATGATGACCAGCTTTATTTTAACAGTCCAAGACAAAAATAATGTGAATTTATGTGGTTGTTATTCAAAATTATGCTGTGAAGACATGGATTAATGACTAGGAAAATTCAGTGTAAGGCTGTTTTAGAGCTGGGTTTTAAGTTTTAATATAAAGGAGAGAGAAAATGAAAACTTTAGAGACAAATGCTAACAGTGGATCAGATATGAACCAGGATATTTGCCTGAGTCAGAGCTGGGCCTTGGGTGAGAGAGGGTGAGAAACCCTCTAAAAATGTGAAGAACTGAGCATGTGTAACTTCTGGTCTTTTTACAATTCCCATCTTTATGTAACTCTCTGTTAGACTAACACTGACACTGCAGCCACCATTTTTCAAATGCTTCCCCCAATGTCTTTCCTTCCCTTAGTCTTAAAACTTTTGGATAGGGCGTCCTTCTGTTAAGTAACAGACTCAGAGGAAGCAATGAATTCACCGGTTTTATTCTGTTCTCCTCTCCTTCTTTCCCTTCTGCCTCCCCTTCCCAATCCTCCAGCCCTCTCTTCCTTACTCCAACCACTTTCACATTTACTCTCCCCCTCCCCCATGGAGAAACACCAATCTGAAAATAAATAGATGAAAAGAAATATCGAGTGATTCTGCTATGTAGGAAAGAAACGGTTGGTTAGATTTGTAGATGAACATCTTTAAGGGGCTCCTGAAATTGAAACTAAGACAATGCAGAATTTGCACCTGAAAGCATTTACATAACTACTAGAAGTCAACATAAAACTTCCAGGTAATGGAAAAAGCATTTGCCCAAAAGCGGGGTCTAGAGAATAAGCAAAACAATCTCTAAATGTACGTAAACTAAAATTAAGGGGTAGAAAATTGGGATGAGGAAGAGAGGACTCGTTACATTGATAAAGGATCTTATTAAATGCAAAGGGAAACAACTGTGATCATTCTCTGGAAAGTACAGGCTTTCTGGGAATGAGCATTTTGGAAGCTGGCAAGAAGTTTGGTGACAAATGATCCTGAAATGTGAACTATATGCTAGAAAATAGAACTGAAAAGGCAGTGACAATTTGAGTATGCAGTCTTTGTAACATTTTGCTATTTCTTATCTGTGGGTATTCTATGGGTATTTCTTATTCTGTGGGTATTCAGAAGTCATGAAAATGGAATTAAATCAGTTTTGAAAGATGGGCCATCACCTTAAATATGTCTTTGTTAGATATTATTAACATTTGTGATTTCTAGTAGTGACTTAGAGGGAAACCCATATTTCTTATTGTGAAATAAATTTTTAAACATTTTTTTTTAATTTGGCAGAAGGACAAGTGAAGAGTAGGACTGACCAAATGTAATGGTAAGGAAAAACTTGCTTAAGTATCTGTGGAGAAGAAATTTAGTGATGTGTCTTTTCAAGTTTGAATAAACACAATTTGAAAATGGTGTTAAAGAAATAAGAATGCTGTTAACTCACTTGTGAATTATGTACATAGATAACATATTGAGCCCAATAAAAATTAAAGCTGAAACATTCTGGTTCAATATACCTATTTACAAGATATCAAATGAATATAGTTAAAATAAAAAATAAGACCTGATGCTGGTAAAGATTGAAGGCAAAAGGAGAAGGAGGTGGCAGAGGATAAGATGGTTAGATAGCATCGCTGACTCAATGGACATGACTTGGAGCAAGCTCAGGGAGCTAGTAGAGGACAGAAGAGTCTGGCGTGCTGTAGTCCATGGGGTCACAGAATCGAACATGACTTAGTGACTGAACAACAGCAAAAATGTTAAGACTTCACCCAGTGTTCACTGCAGCACTATTTTCAATAGCTAAGACATGGAAGCAGCCCAAATATCCATTGACAGAGGAGTGGGTAAAGGAGACGCCATGCATGTTTACAGTGGAATATTACTCAGACATAAGGAATGAAGTAATGCCATTTGCAGCAACAGGGATGGACCTAGAGATACCAGACAAGCGAAGTAAGTCAGACAGAGAAACAAATATCATATGGTATCACTTGTATGTGGAATCTAAAAAAGAAAAATATTATATCAATGAACTTATTTAGAAAACAGAGAAAGACTCACAGATTTTGAAAACAAACTTATGGTTAGGAAAGGAGAAAGGTGGCAGGGAGGGATAAATTAGCAGTTTGTGATTAACATATATACACTACTTATATAAAATAGATAATCAACAAGGACCTACTGTTTAGCACAGGGACCTCTACTTAATATTCTGCAATAACCTATATAGGAAAAGAATCTGAAAAAGAATGGATATATGATATGTGTTACTGAATCACTTTGCTAGACAGCTGAAGCTAATACAAGATTGTAAAACAATTATACTTTAATATAAGATAAAAATTTAATTTAAAACATTTCTGGGCTTAGGAACACGGAACAATTATAGTAGTTTTCTGTCTAACCTGGGGCTTACCCTGTGGCTCAGCTTGTAAAGAATCTGCCTGTAATGCAGCAGACGTGGGTTCGATCCCTGGGTTGGGAAGATCCCCTAGAGAAGGGAAAGACTACCCGTCCATGGAGTAACAAAGAGTCGGACCTGACTGAGCGACTTTCACTTTCTGTCTACTCTATCTACATACCATCCCTTCCCCATTGATTCTGTCATTGCTGGATTATTTGTCATAAAATATGACTTTTGTTACTTCAGTCTCAGGCTCAAATGTCTTCAGCAGCTGGATATTGTCTCCAAAATAAAATGCCAAAGCCTCCAAACAAAAAATGCTAAGACATATAAAGGAAAATATTTTTAAAGACTTGAAACCACCATAACATGAAGAAGTACCATTTCATTGCCATAAAGTACAAATGGATGAAACAAAAAAACACTTAGCTTACCTTTTCTGACATAGATGGGAAAACCTTTTTTAAAGATATTTACAACTGAAATACAAACAACCTGATATTTGAAAAAGTGATTGATAAGAGTTAGTCTTTATGTAATTAGGCATATGAGATTGCTGATATAAAATTACACTTGATTTGTGAAAATGGTAATTATCATGTGGTTCATATTAGTATGTAATTTATAAGTGTTTATCAAGTGCTAAATGCATACTGAATAACGTGCAATTTTGCCTTTAAGGAAGAAAAGTTTCCATGGATTTTTAAATAATCACTTCCAAAGGTAAGTGTAAATGTAAAATAATATAGCATTGACTGTATTGTTGACAAAATAGAGGAGTAACCATGGCAGAAGTTAAATGGAACCCAGTTCTTCCTGATGGCTTTGGAACACATTGTCCTTTGCGTACTACCATTTTCTTGTTTGTGACAGCAGCCTTAGGTATTCATAAAATATTTTACAATCTTCCTGGTTTGTTAGGAGGTTAACCTCTGTATTAGTGAGTAATCTATGATACAGAATTTTAATATTAGCAATCTCTTTGGAAAACATGTCTCAGGAAAATTATTTTAAGAGTGAAAACATTCTGCCTATGAGAATCTGAAATGAGCAGTTATAGTGGCATCTCGGGGGAACTTCGAGGTCTTTCTCTCTAGAGCAGCCAAACAGCCTTTCAGCAGTATGCCCCAGGGGCTATACTGAGGAGCTGAAATTTCCCTGGAGAATGCAATAAGGATAAAGACTGAATTTTTATTTTGGCTTAGAAAGCAACAAAAGTTTCTTTTGGAGTTATGGCAATTCAACTTGAAGGTCAGTCACTTCTACCCTAAACAATGCTTGGGTTGCTAAAGGGGGAGCAAGTATGTTTTGGCAGAAGGTAGACATTACACTAAAAGCAAAAAAAAAAAATTTTTTTTTAGAAAAACCACTTTCCCTCTCCTTCTCAAACTTTCACTCTCATTACAAATACCCAGGATGTCTTTCTTCTCTTTTAAAAATTCTTTTATTTTCACTGTGTGCATATCATTAAATGTACTTCAGTGAGACTGTTTTCCCCTTCATTTTTGCTTCCTAAACTTCATTCTACCAAAGAAGTTGGTCCCCACATAGAAAATGGACTAAATTTATCATTTATAAATAATCACAGTGATCAAAATCATTTTTGTTTGAATTGTATATTGTAATCTTTCAAGCACTTAGCTTTATGACTGTCTCACTTTATGGAATCCTTGGAGGTGTGTATGGCGCTTGATCTTATACCCTTTTGATGATGAGGAACCTGAGGCCCAGATTGATTACTGTGTTCAAAATAAAGAGCAATATTGATCCTTAGGCTGGAAAGATCCCCTGGAGTAGGAATTGGCAACCCACTCCAGTATTCTTGCCTGGAAAATTCCATGGGCAGAGGAAACTGGCGGGCTACATTCCATGAGGCCGCAGAGTGGGACATGACTGATCCCACATACAGATACACACACACATACTACAAGTAAGACACCTAGTGCTTAATCTCAAGTTCAGAACCACAGGCTATCCTACAGTGCTCCTCTGTGCCTGCAGCCCCTGTGGCAGGGGTTTAGCTAGACATTCTGGGCCCTTTGTTGATGAATCTGTAAAGGACATGTTTACTCTAGAAAAGTTAGGGATCATGTGGATTGCAGAGCAAGAAGACAATTAAGGCAAGCCTGACTCTGCTCACCTGTCCTTAGTCTTCCGTGCAGATCACAGAAACCTGAGTCATTGACCTTCCATCATCTAAAACACTGATTTTGAGCAAGAGATACTTTTTACAAGCAGAGGAGACTTAGCTGATACAAGGACTATAAATACAATACCTGGTAACTGATTCAGTATCCTTGATTGAATTATGTCTTCCCATTTCTGTGACTTCCAAATTTGTCTCTTGGGAACCCTCCAGTTACTAGGTTTCCAAACCCCACTAGGGATCCTCTGGCTAAACCCATGCCCTAGGGATGTTTTGTTGCTGCTGTCATTTTCAAGGAAAAGAGAAGGGACATTTTCAAAGTAATATTTAACTGAAAGTAGCAATTCTCACAAAGAAGGCAATGGCACCCCACTCCAGTACTCTTGCCTGGAAAATCCCATGGGTGGAGGAACCTGGTGGGCTGCAGTCCATGGGGTAGCTAAGAGCTGGACATGACTGAGGGGTTTCACTTTCACTTTTCACTTTCATACATTGGAGAAGGAAATGGGAACCCATTCCAGTGTTCTTGCCTGGAGAATCCCAGGGACGGGGGAGCCTGGTGGGCTACCGTCTATGGGGTCGCACAGAGTCGGACACGACTGAAGCGACTTAGCAGCAGCAGCAGCAGCAATTCTCAATTCCAACATGTGAAAATAAACTCACAACTTGATCCTATCCCAAAGATTCTGATGTAATTGGTTTCAAGTAACAATATTTTTCAAAGACCTCAAGAGATTCTAATGTGTAAGTGGGGCTTGAAAATTATTGTTCCCAGGAAATCATAACAGATGTATTTTAGAGAGGTTCCAGAGAAAAGAACAGAGGGCAATGCAATACAATATGCTTTTTAAACTTTAAAAGAACACAGATTAAGAAAACATACATATTGAGGAAACGCCAATTTTGAAAAGGGACTCAGAATTGTAATGGGATTATTAATACATACAAGTTTTTTTCTTCTTTTTCTTTTAAATTAATTTGTTTTGCTGCTGCTGCTGCTAAGTCGCTTCAGTCGTGTCCGACTCTGTGCGACCCCATAGACGGTAGCCCACCAGGCTCCCCTGTCCCTGGGATTCTCCAGGCAAGAACGCTGTAGTGGGTTGCCATTTCCCTCTCCAATGCATGAAAGTGAAAAGTGAAAGTGAAGTTGCTCAGTTGTGTCTGAGTCTTAGTGACCCCATGGACTGCAGCCTACCAGCCTCCTCTGCCGATGGGATTTTCCAGGCAAGAGTACTGGAGTGAGGTGCCATTGCCTTTTCCTAATTTATTTTGATTGGAGGCTAATTACTTTACAATATTGTGGTGATTTTTGCCATACATTGATGTGAATCATGCATGTTTTTAACTGGGTCAGCTCAGTTCTTTTCAGGGAAGGTAAAACTTTACAAATTGTGTTCTGATAGAAGAGATTCAATACAGTTAAGACACGTAAGAAGTATAAGAGAACCTTTGAAAAGGCAGAAGTGGGAGAAAAAGATGTATAAGAATGAATGATGTTCAATTTTTAAAATCTGAGTTGAGCCAAAATATGAAGTGAGGAGTTGGAGATGTGTAATGAAATTGGGACCTGTAGTGACAGCCTCGTTGCTCAGGATAAAATGTTGTCATGATTACTGTACTATATATCTTAATATTTCAGGGTACAGTTCTGGTGAGATAAAATAATGACTTTTATTTCTTTCCTGTCTTAGAAGTGCAAGAGCAAAATTTATTATTAATTTAATTGCTTTTTCCTAGATAGCTTGCAATGCTTGGCAGCAAGGAAGAGTAGGAATAATATGTACTTGGGACTTAGACCCAGAATCAGACCCTGACTCAGGCCATTTACTGTAGCAATGAAGGATCATGCAGTATTGAACTGCGTGCATCTTTTTCTTGCCTGCCTCTCTTGAGTATTTCTTTTGTAAACAGAGGCATCTACAGTGCCTTAGAGGAATTAGGTAGAGCAGAGAATTAAAGAGAAAAAGTTAATCTCCAAATATTTTTTACTTTAAATCTAGACTTCTGAGAGTAATCAAAAGGCTGTCAGAGGAGCAGAGGACAGGTGCCTGCCATAACTACTTAGCTCTTCCCTGGGGGAGGTTACGTGAAAGTGGCTGGGCTGGAGGAGGAGGGCAAGTGGGGAAGGAAAGCAGTGGGGGTTTCCCTCTAGGATTTCTAGGGTGAGGAAGTCTTCCAGGCAAACAAGGATGCACCTGCCATAAGAGAAGGCTTTGAAGAGCATTTTAGAAGATTTGCTTGGCATTCCCCTGCTGATCTAGTGGTTAAGAATCCACTTTGCAATGCAGTGTGTATGGGTTCGATCCCTGACCTGGGAGGATCCCTCATGCCTAGGAGCAACTAAACCCGCGTGCTACAACTACTGAGCCAGTGCTCCAGAGCCCATGAGCCACAACTAATGAGCCCACGTGCCATAACTACTGAAATCCGAGCACCTAGAGTCCATGCTCTGCAATAAGAGAAGCCACTGCAATAAGAAGCCTGCTCACTGCCATGGAGAGTAGCTCCTGCCTGGCACAACTAGAGAAAGCCTGTGCATAGCAACAAAGACCGGCAGGCCATAAATAAATAAATACATTTTTTTAGAAAAAGATTTTCTTGGACCATCCTGCAGAGATTCTATTGATTGAGACCTGAATGTGTGCAGACATTTGAAAGTCTCCCAGCTTGTTTGACATGCAACCAGTGTCAAAGAAAGGATGCTGCCTAGCTGAGAGTAGCCATTCAATAAATGCTGGTCTCTCTTAACCCCTTTTTCATTATTTCTACTGTTATCCGTATGCTGTCATCAAGTCAAATCTGTATCACTGCAAAAACATCCACACTGGTTTCCCAAACTTTAACTTTGCCAGATGATATTACTGCGTTTACTTTGTCATCACTGTGACTGGAAGCCACTGCTGAGTTTTCTCCCGCTTTGGAAATCAATTCCCAAAAAGTTTACTGTTTTCAACAAGCTCATGTCAATGTGCCCATGCTACCATAACAAGCCTTCCAAACTCTGCCTTAAGTAAATAAAGCTATGTAAAATTAAATATAATAGACAGTGTCTCTTATTTATTTAACTAATAGGTTTTATCATTGTTGAACTGTCTTGTGCCAGCTGCTTGACATATATAATCTCATCATTTCTCAAAGCACCCATAGAAGGGAAGCTAGTAATGTTACATTTATTATCCTCTGTTTTGTAAATTTTTAAGAGAAATGACTGCCTTGTTCTCCAAAATGTGGTCTGGGCCAGCAACATATAGTATCACCAATAGAACTGCAGAATTTCAGGCAACACCTGAAATTGGACCACCCCACACCTACTGGACCTAAAAGTTAGAAAGGGCAATTTGACATTTTCCTTGACTGGTCGCTTACACGTTATAATTTAGGAAGTACTGCAAGAGTAAGTACTCAGCTAGTTTATCAAATGCTGTATACCCAGCTGTCTGTTGACTGAAGATAAGTAATAGTCACGCTGGAAGGCAGGGACAAGTGGTTTCACTGTAACATGTAAATGAAAAATATTCATAATGTTTATTTTTACTTTCCAGTAAAGAAAAGCCATAGTGTTTTCTGTTGATTGTACTGTCTCATTTAACATCACCACTAAGAACAAAACCACTCGCTTGATTCACTGACCCGTGATCTGTACAAACAACTTAAAGATCCATTAGATGAAGTCTGAGAAGTTTCCAGATGAAGGATCACTACACTTGATTGATTTCACAACTACTGTATTAAGGACAGTCACTGAAAACTAACATAATAACCTTTTAAAGAAAACCCCAGGGGAAATCTTCTTAGCAACCAAGGCTCATTCTTGGTTGGAGACTGTATGGAAAAACAAATTTGATCAGTAAATTTTGCTCTTTCATTCCCCTTATCAAGCAGTAGTATCAATTTCATAACAAAAATGTTTAACATAGCTTTAATATAACTTGGCTTCCCTTGTGGCTCAGCTGGTAAAGAATCTGTCTGCAATGTAGGAGACCTGGGTTGGATCCCTGGGTTGGGAAGACCCCCTGGAGAAGGGAAAGGTTACCCACTCCAGTATTCTGGCCTGGAGAATTCCTTGAACTCTATAGTCCATGGGGTCTCAAAGAGTCGGACATAACTAAATGACTTTCACTTACTCTGAGCTTGAGAGACATGTGTTTGTTAATTATAAAGGTTATTTCTGCACTTAACAGATATCTATAGCATCAAAAAATATATAATGAAAGTCAAAAGCCTTGAGTCTAAAAATTAACTACAGGCCATAGTACTTTGATATCCTCTTCTGACAGACTCAAAGAATAGATGCTATTTCTGAGTTTAACTGAAAATTGATACTTAACCAAATAACACTAAACTATATACCTCAGAAAAGTTTCCATACACATCACCATCTAATATAATAATAGTAATATGATTAGTTAAAGATAATAATATAGTAAATAAATTATACACAAATAAAATGACATGAAAAATAAAAATATGATTATTTAGTCTAACCACATACTTTGGGCTGAATATTTGTGCCTCCTCCATCATATGATAGGGTTGCTAAGTCACTTCAGTCGTGTCTGACTCTGTGCGACCCCATAGATGGCAGCCCACCAGGCTCCGCCGTCCCTAGGATTCTCCAGGCAAGAACACTGGAGTGGGTTGCCATTTCCTTCTCCAATGCATGAAAGTGAAAAGTGAAAGTGAAGACGGTCAGTCGTGTCCGACTCTTAGCGACCCCATGGACTGCAGCCTACCAGACTCCTCCATCCATGGGATTTTCCAGGCAAGAATACTGGAGTGGGTTGCCATTGCCTTCTCCAATGATAGAGTTAGTGTTCTTGTAATAAGAAACACCAGAGAGCTTGTTTTTTCTATCACATGAAGACATAGCTAGAAGGTGGCCATCTGCAAGCCAGAAGAAAGTTCTCACCAGAAATTGCCCTTGCCAGACCTTGATCTGTAACTTCGAGTTTCCAGAACCGTGAGAAAATCAATTTCTTTTGTTTAAGCCACTCAGTCTATGGTATTTTGTTAAGGTGGCCAAAGCAGCCTGGTTACCAATTTCCCCTTCTGCTAACTTCACAAACAGAATGAAGTTAAATCGTTGCTAATATTTTCATGAGGAGCTCTAACTTTTAACAAATATGTAATCCCATATTTCTCCCAAATTTCCTGAAGAAGTTTTCCAGGATCCCTGTAAGTGGCCACAGGGACATATTTCAGAGTCTCATTTATTGAGCATACAACTTTTTCACAAGTTTACTTACCTGGTTTCAGCTGTCGCAGAAGATTAAAAACCATAAGAATGAAAAAATAATAGAATTTCAGTAAATTGGACACTCTCAGAGCTGACAGCTTGAGGTTGACAGCTTTCTATGAAAAAGAAAGAGACACAAAGTCTAAAATACAGTCCCAGTGCTTTATTTTAATAATGAATGTTTATCAGAAGTCATTAAGACTATATGAATGTGCATAGTTACCCTTTGTTTAAGAGGCAAAAACGAGATGCCTTTAGTAATGATCTCTTCCAACACTATAAACACTTCATTAAGGCAGGGATCTTGTTCTCTGTTGTATCACAAGGTTAGTGGAATCTGGCCTGGCAAATGCAGTAGGCATACATAGAATTTATACTTATGAAGGAATAGTGAAAATAATGCAATGATGCATCTTGGAGCTGAAAGCTTTAGTTAGTTGGAAAATTTGCATATGTATAATGCAAATCTCAGTTTCTGGCTGTTTAATTGTTTTTCTGAAAGAAATAGTTCATTGTTAGAATATCAACACTGTAGAATTGTTTTACCAAGATTTATATGCTATTATCCCTTTTTTTTAATTGAATGCACATGTACAAATGCACACAGTATAACATTCTAAAGTGTTCTTTCCATAAAGTTCTCTAATCATCCAGTGTTTTCCCCAGTGGCAAACATAATTTCTGTGTCTTTTTCATCCTTTCACGACTACTATTAAGTGCAAGCAAAATTTAATTTTATTCAATTCAATATTGTTTAGGCGATGTTGCTCTGAAAAAAATAGGTGTTCTTTTTTATAAGGTAAACTTGTTGTAATTAGAATAATTTCCATCCCACAGATGAAATGCTGTCCAAAATTCAATGATCCAGAAGCGTTCTTTGAACATTAAAGTAAAAATGCGTATTGTTGTTCTTTATTACTCCCTGATGAAATTGGACTTGGCAGGAGCAGAGTCTGGGATAACGCCAAGTTTATTTCCAGAGTTTGTAACCTAAGAGCAGGCTATACTAGAGACCACAGAAGCAGTATCACAAATGATTATTGGCCCAGTGTTGGGTGTTTACAATGGACTGGAGAGAGAAAAGGAGACTAACAGTTATTAATCAGTAATAACCAATACAATGTGGTAGAAGAACTCCTGGACCCTGGCTCAAGACACCTGAGACAGTTGTGATTTTCTTTCCAAAAAGTTGCTTTACTTTGGAAAATTGCTTTAGCTTCTCTGGGAATTGTGCCCTTACCTATAAAATAAAATTTCAAAGATTTCTTGCAAAACTTATGTTCAATAATTCTCAAAAGG
Organism: Ovis canadensis; assembly: GCF_042477335.2. NCBI lineage: Eukaryota > Metazoa > Chordata > Mammalia > Artiodactyla > Bovidae > Ovis > Ovis canadensis. Next base: position 41,583,385 of record NC_091260.1, read on the forward strand.
CTGGCCATAAGTTGTCTTAACCAATACTATATCTCTTTATTGACTATAAAGTGTCATAGAAGCTGAAGTATTATTATTGTGGTTGGAAGCAGGATCAATGAGCTTTGAAACTGATGCTGAACAGGAACAGAGTTATAAGTGGAAGATCTATCAGCACCCCCTGCTTCCAGTTAACCTCAGAAGAATTTAGGATTTCTCCATTTAGGCTTTTAGTTCCTAGATCTAGGTTTTCAGCAGAACAGGCTGATTTGATGTGTACACACTATTAAATGCTTTTTTGGCCTTTTTATGACTCTGGATGTGGGTATCTGAATGTATAGATTTTTTTGGCCACAATTAACAACAATGGAATCTTCTTGGATATTATGCTGTAATGTTGGAAAGCAATAGATTAAAAAATTAAGTCAGACAAACCTAGAATTTGAGCTCTGGATCTTTTTAGTTACTTTCTTTGATCTAAGTATGTTTTTTCATCTACAAAAAGATACAATGATAGAAACTTTCTAGAGTTGATATAAAGATTAAATGAGAATTCATTTATAAAGTTTAGCTCAGTGTATGTGTGTGCATGTGTGTGTGTGTGTGTGGACTTAGTCACTCAGTTGTGTCTGACATTTTGTGATCCTGTGGACTGTACACCAGGCTCCTCTGTTCATGGGATTCTTCAGGCAGGAATACTGGAGTGGGTAGCCATTCCCTTCTCCTGGGGATCTTCCTGACCCTGGAATCAAACCTGGGTCTCCTGCAATGCAGGCAGATTCTTTACTGTCTGAGCCACCAGGGAAGCCCATGTTGAGCTCAGTCCCTGACATCAAACATAAATTCAGTAAATTCTTGCTATATTTACTGTGAGAATATTCTGGTAGATCAGATTATTTTCTTACTTTACTTTTTTTCAATGTACTAGGAACTTGCCCCATAAAATTGATTTTGGTTTTCAATCGGGTGAGAATTCACTTATTGGAGACATATTCATCAGTTCAGTCACTCAGTCGTGTCTGACTCTTTGTGACCCCATGAATCACAGAAAGCCAGGCCTCCCTGTCCATCACCAACTTCCAGAGTCTACCCAAACTCATGTCCATTGAGTTGGTGATGCTATCCAACCATCTCATCTTCTGTCGTCCCCTTCTCCTCCTGCCTTCAATCTTTCCCAATATCAGGGTCTTTTCAAATCAGTCAGTTCTTTGTATCAGGTGGCCAAAGTATTACAGGTTCAGCTTCAACATAAGTCCTTCCAATAAACACCCAGGACTGATCTCCTTTAGGATTGACTTGTTTGATCTCCTTGCAGTCCAAGGGACTCTCAAGAGTCTTCTCTAACACCACAGTTCAAAAGCATCAGTTCTTCAGCACTCAGCTTTCTTTATAGTCCAACTCTCACATTCATACATCCTTACAACTCAATAATATTTATTATATTCAGTATTGTGCAACCATCTCTACAATCAATTTGAGATAATTTTGATTACTGCAAAAAGAAATCCCATACCCAATAGTAGTTATTCTCATTTATTTTATTTTGTTTGTAAAAGTGGGGGAAAGGTCATAAGATTGCTCTTGAAATAAATGTGTGGTGGATGAGGAGAGAGCATGTCATGCAAATAAGTTTGAAAACAGTACACAAATATTTTGACAGAATAAATGCAATAAAATTCAATGAGTCCTGTTTCAAATCTCTGCAGAAACACTCTTTGTGGGAAAAGGAGCAGAGGATTTTTTTTGACAAATAATACCCTCATCATAACTTTCTTTTTTGGCAATCTTTATGAAAACATCTATTATTTTTGACTTAATAATGTTCTTCTTGCAATACATCCTTAGGAATTTACTCATATTAAAAAACAATTTTTTTTCCTGTTTTTTGTAAGAGCCCTGCTTATGGTTAGATTGGAAAAGAACATAAAAGACCTCCGCTCCTATTGACACAAGTTGTCCAAAACTGAAAATTGATGCTTTTGTTTAAAACCACCATTTTGTGACAATCCTATTTGGCACAAATAAATCTAGAACTTAACGCTCTCTAGAGAGAAACTCTTCACAGGTGAGCAAGAGATGGAGAACATTTCTACCTGGTGCAGTTGCTGAGGATAGGTGGAGGAGCAAGCTGCTAGAAGAGGGACAACCTTTGCTTTGTGTAAGTGAAACCTGCCAAGTGTTTTTGAACTTTTGAGCTGATGAACGAGGGCTTTGAGTCTGAGGAAGTCTCAAATGCAAAGAAAATGCTCAACCCCACATAAAACTCTTATATGAGTATGTCACTGAGTAATCAAATCCAGAAATCAAAAGATACAGCACTAACTTGAAATCTCACAGTTTAAAACTCTGTTATTTTTTTGTCTTCTGATTTCAGAAATCCTGTGGTCTCCAAGATAAAAATTTGTGTGGTCTCACTGTTCTATAGTCCTACAATGACTAGAAAAAACTGGAGTGTTGGTCAGAATGTAGAACAACTGGAACACCCACATTTCAGGTTGGGATGCAAAATGATACAATTACTTTGGGAAATAGTTTAGAAGTTTACTGTAAAATTAAACAGATACCTACCCTACAACAACAACAAAAAAATCCAGAATAAATATTTATTCAAGAGAAATGAAAATCTATGTGTACAAAAGACTTGTACAAGATGTTGGTAGCATTTTTATTCATTATCTTCCCAAACAGAAAAACAATCCAAACATCTTTCAACACATGAATGAATGAATAAATTTATGCAGTGGAATACTACCTAGCAATAAAGAGGAACAAATTGCTGGGACAGATGAAAACATGAGTATAAGTATTAGTTGCTTAGTCGTGTCTGACTTTTTGGGACCCCATGGACTGTAGCCCGCCAGGCTCCTCTGTCCATGGGATTCTCTAGGCAAAAATACTGGAGTGGGTCACCATTTCCTCCTCTAGGGGACCCTCCCAACTGTACATAAAGGAGACTTCATTAATGTGCATTGGAGGATATCGCAGGTTAATCTGTTATAGAAAACTGTCTCTTGAGCCTTTAAATTCTATAACAATTCTATACCTCTGGTTGGCCAGTTGCATGTTTCTTTATTTAGATTTTAAGCAGAAAGTGAAGAGGAACTAAAAAGCCTCTTGATGAAAGTGAAAGAGGAGAGTGAAAAGGTTGGCTTAAAGCTCAACATTCAGAAAACGAAGATCATGGCATCTGGTCCCATCACTTTATGGGAAATAGATGGGGAAACAATGGAAACAGTGTCAGACTTTATTTTGGGGGGCTCAAAATCACTGCAGATGGTGACTACAGCCATGAAATTAAAAGACGCTTACTCCTTGGAAGGAAAGTTATGACCAACCTAGACAGCATATTCAAAAGCAGAGACATTATTTTGCCAACAAAGGTCCATCTAGTCAAGGCTATGGTTTTTCCAGTGGTCATGTATGGATGTGAGAGTTGGACTGTGAAGAAAGCTGAGCACCAAAAAATTGATGCTTTTGATCTGTGTTGTTGGAGAAGACTCTTGAAAGTCCCTTGGACTGCAAGGAGATCCAACCAGTCCATTGTAAAGGAGATCAGCCCTGAGTGTTCTTTAGAGGGAATGATGCTAAAGCTGAAACTCCAGTACTTTGGCCACCTCATGTGAAGGGTTGACTCATTGGAAAAGACTCTGATGCTGGGAGGGATTGGGGGCAGGAGGAGAAGGGAACGAGAGAGGATGAGATGGCTGGATGGCATCACTGACTCGATGGACGTGAGTCTGAGTGAACTCCAGGAGTTGGTGATGGACAGGGAGGCCTGGCGTGCTGCGATTCATCGGGTCGCAGAGTCAGACATGACTGAGTGACTGAACTGAACTGAATCGAACTGAAAGTGAATGACCTGGGGCTATTTGTTTCCATCAACCTGACTGTGCATCTAAAGGCGCAGTTGGAATGTCTATTTTTCATGCTATCCTCAGAAGAGATTGATGCAAATCTACTCTATGAAAACATGGGTATATCTCAAAAATACTTTACTGAACCAAAAAGTCAAACACAAGAATGATACTGTATGATTAATTTATATCCCATTCTAGGACAGGCTAGCTGGATGGCATCACCAACTCGATGGACATGAGTCTGAGGGAACTCTGGGAGTTGGTGATGGACAGGGAGGCCTGGCTTGAGATTCACGGGGTCGCAGAGTCGGGCACGACTGAGTGACTGACCTGAACTGAAGGACAGGCTAGACTGATACATGATTAAAAATATGTGTTTCAAATTTAAATAAGTCTTTGAAACAGCTATTTGCAAATCCTATAAACAATTATTTTCTGGAAAGTAATCATTTTAGAGTTTCTAAATACAGAAACACAAAGAAATTGATATAAATTGTGTAGCTAGTAGTTGGGTGATGGCACAGTCAAATTTAAGTAACTCAATGCTGAATAACATTATTCAGGGCACTTATATTTCTAATTTTATTAGAGTATTTATTGGACTTTAATTAGAATATTTACCAATATTTCTAATATCATTATTTAAAATACCATTATTCAAGGCAGTTAAATTTTAATTATTAAGATCATGTAGGAGCAGTAGCATGGCAAATGTTTAGGATATATAAATAAACATTTAGCTAGAAAACTTAGACTAAAATTCTAGAATGTTATAGATTGCTGACATTGAGATCAATGGTACTCATAAATGTAAGACCTACAGTCTTGAAAAAAAATCATAGTTAACATTTTTAGCTGATTCTACATTTTATTAATAATATGCAAACAAAATAACCATAAGAATAAGAAATAATACTGTCAGCAAAATTTACGTAGTGGAATAGATCAAGCATGACTAGTTTAAGTGATTACATTAACTGATTACATTTGTGAAGGTTTATCATCAGTCTTTCTCAATAAGAATTATAAAACTCACTGTGGAAATTCAGCATGCTAGAATCTTCCACTTCTATCCTCATGATAAATATTAAGTTTGTTAAAATTTTCCCAGTCCATTATATTACTATTAAAACAAGCAGCATAAAGTATATATCTCTGTGCATTATTCCTTATATAAATAATATCTTGTTAAAATTTAGCAGACTCTTCAGATCATGCATTTTATTAATATATCAGTTTATTGCCAAGTTTAGCACCAGCCAATACCTGTGATGAAATGTCTTAACATATCACTATTCCTCAAGTTCTGTAAATATCTTATATTATAGTGGAACTTTACTAAAAATGAACCAGCATCCTACAACAATAATCTTCATTTCAACCCTATTTGGCAAGGAATAAAACAAAGTAAAGACAACAGTATTTGCATACAGTTTAGCAGAGAAAAATACTCACAGCAGCAATTCACCTGTTCAGTGTCCTTAATATCCTCAGAAAAGTAACTGACACTGATTTCAGTTCTGTTTGTTCCTGTAATCTGTACTATAGAAGCAATCCATGTTGTGCCTGCAGTCATAGATGAGACAGGTAATACACATGAATTTGATTTACATTTTGACATTCAACGGCAAGAATAGGAATAACCAGGATATGAGTATTGTCTCCAGAGTAGTCAGCAATGAAATATAGTGAGGTTAAGATTTTTCTTTTCCGCGTGGTGGGGAGTATAGCTAGATCATGTCATTGCAACAGCATTTAATCCTAAAAGCATCTTTTGGTGAAATGTAAGATGTCACATTGTGTCTTATATGGCCAGTCCCATGAAGAAAGAAAAGTAATATTTCTTCCCACACACTTGGTATTGTTTAGTCGCTAAGTCATGTCTGACTCTTTTCAACCTCATGAACTGTAGCACACCAGGCTTCCCTGTCTTTCAACAAAGGAGAGCTTTCTTAAATCTAAGGTTGTTTTCTAAATGTAGCTACTGATATTTCTAGAATGGTTTACAGTTTAAAAAAGCAGATGACAGTCAGGTTTTCTATTTATTCTAATGTGTTTTCTACAAAACTCAGATACATTGAAAGTCCATATAATGTCTCATATAATTAATGTCTCTACAATGGAAGAGTCACTATTGTCTGAATTACTTAAACATCTATCCTTAGTTACAAGTTCCCCAGACACAACTTCTCTACTTTTCTTTGATAAAATAGAGAAAGGAAGCACTAGCCTTGAAGAATTTCATCTGTGGGGAAAGGAGGATAAAGTTGACAAAGAAATTGAGTAGTTGCAGACAGAATATGAGAAAAAAGATTGGGAGTGAATAGTACCAATGAAGCCAAGGGAAGGAAGAAGTGGTTAACAGGCACGAAAGTTACAAGGAGATTAAGCACAATGAAGTTGAAAAAGAAATCTATTAGGTTAATCATTTAATGAAGGAAAGAATGGGGAACGAGGAGTGAATAAGTGGGAAGGAAATGAAAGTGAATATGGAGAACTTATTAGAAGAGTTTGGTTGCGCAGGGGTAGGTGGTGAAGGATTAGATAGTGAGGTTTTCTGTTTTGTTTGTGCTTGTTTTTATTGGTTTTAAATATGGAAAAGATATGAAGCTATTTAAAAGCGGATGTGGTTGAAGCAAGGAAGGATAGTTGGTGATGTCAGTTTCCTAAGTCAAAAGATGAGCTGATTCAGAGCACCAGTGAAAGGACTGGTCTTCAACAGGACGAGGGTCAGTTCCTTACTTCTACTTTGAAGAAAATGAATGGAGAAGAAGACAAGATTGTTGGATTTGTTGGGGGAAGATTGAGGTAGGACTAACCCAAAGTTTCTACTGTTTTTTTGAAGGTGGGAGACACATATTTAGATGTTCAGTGTCAGACTTAGTTTCCTACTTTTAAAATGGAATGTTTTGAGGTTTAGTTGAAACAATGCATATCACTATATCTGCTGAAAGTATTGTTTGCAGTAATTATTTTCATTATAGATATACCCCTGTAAATTTAGATATTATCATATTCTCATTAACAATCGGAAAGTTTTTTGATTTTGTGGCATTGTTTCCAAGTCTTTTTTTTTTTCAGATAAGTAACAGTATTTATTATCTAGCCATAATATGAGGGTAATAAATATGTATACAGTTTTATATTTTATTTAAAAACAAGATAAATTTAATATTTTATTTCACTATACAAGTACAATATTCATTCATATACAATCTCTTATGGTAGCTTACATTTATGGTGGGAGGATAGTGATATTATGTAAAATATCTAAGATTTAACTCCAGTATAATAATTCTGAGAATTATCAGATCTATGTGAAAATACCACAAGATAGCCAATATCTTCATTTTGATTTTCTCCCACTTCAGCTCTTTTTTTTATCTCCTTAGGATCCATATTCTTATTTGTCTTTGTATGTTTTCTTCCACTTGGAAAGCAAGTTTGGTCAATTTGAAAAAAAGAAAAGAAATGGCCTACTGTTTGCCAAATTATTTTTCAAAGTGCATTCACACATGTCTTGAAGCATTTTTATAATCTTTTTAGACTAAGTCTTCAAATGGTGTGTTAATTTCTTTCCCCAAGCATTCATTAAGGGCTACCTGCTGCTGTACAGGTTTAGCAATGCCACTCACTATTGTCTATACCTGTCCATTCCTATTATGTTCTTTATTGCTGTATTTAAAAATGGACCACCAACAATTCTGACACGTCATTCAGGAATATCATGATTTAAACAAGGTTATTGACCCCTTCAGTCTTTAGAGTCATCAAAATATTTCGTAGTGTACGGCGATCCTGGTGGCTCAGGCGGTGAAGTGTCTGCTTACAATGCAGGAGACCTGAGTTCAGCCCCTGGGTTGGGAAGATGCCCTGAGAAGGAAATGGCAGTCCACTCCAATGTTTTTGCTTGGAGAATCCCATGGACAGAGGAACATGGTGGACTAAACCTATGGGGTCGCAAAGAGTCGGACACGGCTGAGCAACTAAGCGTGCAAGAGAAATATTTACAAGACCTACGCAGATTTGGACATAACTGAGTGACTGAACAACAGCAACTGTAAGCAAACTCCATGCTCTGCTAGGTCCCCTAGGGTCTTAGCATTTTAGCACATGTCAGTAGACTTCTAAGAACAGCATATAAATCTTTGTGGGCTTTCTCTGGCAATTGGAGGTGGTTATACCGTTGCATAGTAGTTTGTTGGAAGTTCTGGGAAATTTGCATCCCTTGGGAACATCTTTCAACCCCAATTGATGTTAGATAGTGTTGAAATATCCCAGCTCCCTTGCTCCTCAAATAGGATAAGAAACATTCAGAAAACGAAGATCATAGCAACTAGTCCCATTGCTTCATGGCAAATAGACAGGGAAACAATGGAAGCAGTGACAGATTTTATTTTCTTGGGCTCCAAAGTCACTCCAGATGCTGACTGCAGCTACAAAATTAAAAGACACTTCCCCCTTGGAAGAAAAGCTATGACAAACCTAGACAGCATATTAAAAAGCAGAGATATTACTTTGCCAACAAAGGTCCATCTAGCCAAAGCTATGGTTTTTCCAGTAGTCATGTATGGACGTGAGAGTTGGACCATAAAGAAGGCTGAATGCCAGAGAACTGATGCTTTTGAGCTGTGTTGTTGAAGACTCTTGAGAGTCCCTTGGACTGCAGGAGTAAACAAGTCAATCCTAAAGGAAATCAATCCTGAATATACATTGGAAGGACTGATGCTGAAGCTGAAGCTCCAATACTTTGGCCACCTGATGAGAAGAGTCAACACATTAGAAAAGGCCCTGATGCTGGGCAAGATTGAAGGCAGGAGGAGAAGGGGACGACAGAGGATGAGATGGTTGGATTGCATCACCGACTCTGTGGACATGAGTTTGAGCAAGCTCCTGGAGATGGTGAAGGACAGGGAATCCTGGGGTTCTGCAGTTCAAGGAGTCACAAAAAGTTAGACATGACTGAGCAACTGAATAACAACAGTAAAAGTTAAGATTTCTAAATACTGTGGAGAGAAAAGAACACAGAAAAGAAACACATTGCCACCATTTTCAGAAAAATTAATCTTATGTCCACTGTGAACATGGTAAGACTCTTGGAAATATTTGAATTCACCTATATAAATTACAAAACAATGAAATATCTATTTGTGATTGTAAGTATTTTCATCAATATATATTTTAAAGCCACAGCAATCATGCTGTGTATTCATGCATTCAGCCAGAAACATTTACCGAGATCTACCTCATCCTAAGTACAGTGCTAGATAGTGAGGATAAAATGGTGAGTAAAGTTGATAAGGTCCATTTTTACTCACAGTGTAATATATAACAGTGGCTTTTTATTTTATCTTCACTCAGTGTTAAGCTGTGACAAGTGGTATAAAAGAAAATATTGGAACCTAAATGAGCATGTGACAAAGAGAACTGATCTAATCCAGGGGTCCCTGAAATAAAGTTTGAGTTCACACACGAAATAAGAGTTAGCTAGAAAGATGGTGGACACATTTCACATTTCAGCAAAAAGCAGGCAATGCCTAGGTACTCAGGACCTGTGGATTATGGAACTTTGGAACAACAAGAACATGATCATTGGTGGCTGGCACATAGTGGGTAAGGGAGAACCCATGTGCCTGGACTTTTCTTTCTGGCATTATTAATGTTTTGTTAAGGAATCTGTCCTTGGGGAACTATCAGAGGATTTAAGCTGGGAAGTGATAAGATTTATATTTTTAAACAATTGCTCTAGATACTGTATTGGAAGACAAGTATAGATCACTTCAATGTCCAAGTAATTTGTGTTAAAGCCTAAAGCTCAAGTCAAAATTGTTAGAAATGTCATACTATTTTAAAATACATTGCATCAGCCTGACTATTTAATAATATGTTGAGATTGCAAAGTGTTTCAAATGCTTACTTGAAAGTAGTTATAAAAGCATAAAATGAATGTCTGTCATAATGTCAAGACTATTCTTTGTTTCAAATTCAAAGGAATCCTTATTTGTATTCAAGTATACATACAAATGTGTATGTGTGCATATGTATATATTTATATATAGCACTAGCCAGCAACTTCTCTATTCACAAAAAATAAAGCAAATAAAAACTCAATGGCAAAGCCTGTTGAGTACACAATGGCTTCCATATTTGCCACCGTGTCCATGCTCCCTTTTCTTAATGCTGAAAATAGTCAGAAGGTGAAATATGATGTCTTTCCCTTTGCTTATTAATTACAAAGCTATCCTTTTGTTGAACTTATGATTGCATTTGTTCTAAGACAGAGCCTGAACAACTGAAAGAAATTCTGTAATACAATTTAAAGAATTTAAATGGAATCACCATTTACCTTTCTATTTCCCTTTTCTTCTATCTTTTTGTTCTCCTCCTCCTTTCTTCATTCTCTTCTTTCTCTCTCATTTTCCTCACACTTTCATTTTCCCATTATGCCAAAACCCATGGAGACAGTTAGACTTTCAGAACTGTTCTGTGGAGCTCTAAGCATAAAGACATCTATATGCTCATTTCCCCCTCTTAATCTTTGATCCATTCTCTTACTTTGAGTCTTCTCACCCACTGAACAATTATGTCCTGTTATAGAGGGAGCTTCGTGAGTCATTGCAGTTACAGATGTCAAAAGAAAATAGCTTGGAAATTGGGAAATCCAATGAAGAAAATTACACTATGATAGTTTCAAGCAATTATAAATATATTATTATAAAGGAAAATGATTATTTACAAAAATAAGTGATGCATTCAGAAATTTTACTAAACTGGGAGAAAATCACACTTTTGATGAATCAAAAGGGAAACTGCCCTATTATCAAAGATTTTCATCTGAAGCTCTTAAAGGATTAGCCCTAAATAGGAAAGTAATTTCCATAAACATAATTGGTAATAAAAAAGAAATAATAGAAGCTTAAATTTTCAAGATCAAAGTAAGTCAGTGATATAAATGGAAGAGATGAATATATTCTAATATGTGACCAAAGTATTTTTATTATATATTGAAAATGGTAATAGCCATTTTTGTTAAAAATGAAAACTGAGACATAAACTAAAGCTACGGTAAACATTCCAAAGATCATAAGAGAGCATAATAAATAAATAGAATGTGTAAGTTTAAAAGTGGACTTCCCTGGTGGCTCAGTGGTAAAGAATCCGCCTGCCAATACAGGAGATGCTGGTTCAGTCCCTGGGTTGGGAAGGTCTCCTGGAGAAGGAAACAGCAACTCACTCCAGTATTTTTGCCTGGGAAATCCCATGGATAGAGGATCCTGGTGGGCTACAGTCCCTGGGATCACAAGAGAGTCGGACATCACTTAGCAACTAAACAACAACAAAAAATTTGAAAGCATACATGAAGAAATAGTTTTCTCAAGATAATAAATTAAGATAATCAAACCAAGATAAAATCAGAAACACAATATACTAATAGCCAGTTCATCAGATATTTTTTTAATGATAGTGCCAACCAATAACTTTGTTCTGTTAAAATATTAGATAAACTTCAAGGTCAAATGTTAGAAGAGACACATGTTTAAAAAAAGATGTTTCTGATTTATAAACCAAATTATATAGTAAATTGTATCACATAACTCCTGTTTTAAGTGTGTATAAATCTGACCAACCTAGATAGCATATTAAAAAGCAGAGACATCACTTTGTCAACAAAGGTCTGTCTAGTCAAAGCTTTGGTTTTTCTAGTAGTCATGTATGGATGTGAGAGCTGGACTATAAAGAAAGCTGAACGCCAAAGAATTGATGCTTTTGAACTGTTGGAGAAGACTGATGTTGGAGAAGACTCTTGAGAGTCCCTTGGACAGCAAGGAGATCAAACCCGTTCATCCCAAAGGAAATCAGTCCTGAATATTCATTGGAGGGACTGATGCTGAAGCTGAAACTCCAATACTTTGGCCACCTGATGTGAAGAACTGACTCATTTCAAAAAACCCTGATGCTGGGAAAGATTGAAGGTGGGAGGAGATGGAGGAGATGACAGAGGATGCGATGGTTGGATGGCATCACCAACTCAACGGACATGAGTTTGAGTAACCTCTGGGAGTTGGTGATGGACAGGGAGGCCTGGTGTGCTGCAGTCTACAGGGTTGCAAAGAGTTGGACATGACTGAGGGACTGAACTGAACTGATTGAAATCTGATTTAAAATAAAATAAAACAAGTTATGTTATTATAATAACTCTGTGTCACTTCAGTTGTGTCTGACTCTTTGCAACACTACACATCCTGGTGTAGCCTGCCAGGATCCTCTGTCCATGGGATTCTAATCTTTAAAAATGATTTCATTTTATCTCTTTAAAAATCTTAACTTCAGTCATATTTGGGATAACAGTTCTAATCTTGATGAGAAAATGAATCATATCTTTTTGATAATTACCAGTAATTGACAGTCAATTAATAGAATATGTTTTTTGGGGGGGCTAACATAGAAAAGATCTACTTTATCTCTAATAAATATTCTATAAAATGCTGCAAGATGTTATGTAAGAAATGCATTTAAACAAAACTTGCTTTAATAGGCTTTGTTCAAGTTACATGGTCACAACTGTACTTGCAAAATGTGCTTTATTTAATTACTTTTGTTTTATTCAATTATCTCAATTTTCTAAGCTACACAGATATAAGTCTTGGCACTGCATATTATACAGACGTGAGAGTGTTTTATGAGAAATGCAGTTGGATAGATTCCTAAAATTTTCTCAATGATTCATGTATGACAGTATAAAGGTAGCTAGATTATGGTAACTTTTTTTCTTTTCCTGAAAATGACTGCAATATTTAACTGCTGTGAAATGAAACCATAAATTACAATCTAGAGAGCAAAGAAAGAAAGAATATCTGTCAAAACACATTCTAAATTGTTAAAGACATAAGTGGATGTGTCTGGCTAAATGAGATTTAGAACTTCTTAAGACATTTTTACTTTTAGAAAGGAAAATGATCTGGAATTTTAAAGTCTGAATAGAATGATAAAAGAAAACAAATAAAGCATTAACTTAGCCAATCTGTCTGCCATTAGTTATTTTGATCATCCATTTATACTCTTTATCCAATCAAATTGTATAAAATTTTAATGGGAAGAAAGAAATTTTACTGAGAGAGGAAAATAAATTTTACTAATTGAGGAAACTAAACTGAAGAGACTTAATAAATAAATGCTTTATTGGGATACTCTAATTAGCAATGATAACAGAAATGCATAAAGCAAATTATGAGAGTAAAGTGATTTTTTTCTTCCTGCTAGGCTATAAAAAATGCTTTTTAAAGGGCACATTAATACTATTCCCTTCTTAATGTAAGCTTGGGCATCAGGCCAGGTACCATTTCTAAAAGCAGTAAGCATTTAACAAGGAGTTTATAGAAATACATCAGTAGTATTGCTAGAGGGGAAATTTGCATTTGTAGTGAAAGGGCTAAGTAGTTGTTAGCAACATTTATTGAAATCTTTTGGGCAACATTCATAGGAGAGCAATGAGGATATTCACTAAACTGCTGAGGAAAATCATTTCCAAATGAAAGAAAGAAATACATTTCAATTCAAGAAGTTGGATAGAAATGTCAATTAATTACATTTATTTTCTATTTAAGAAAAGATTAGGTAGAATTCAAGTCAAGATGGCAGAAGAAACACATGTTAATACACTGATTCTCCTGGGCACTCCCTCTCCTTCTGTATACTTTGCACATACATGTATGCATCTCTTCTTGCTTTGTATACAAATATATGTGTGTATATATATATATATAGTGTATATGTATATATAAACATATTAAAAAAGCAGACTGGTAGACATACAGATAATGACATAAATAGAATTTTTAATATCAGAAAAAGAAAATAGTGTCTAGATGTCTAGCTGCCAGAAACAGAAAATATATGTATATCAATAAGTCAGATTTGAAAACACTAAACCTGTGCAGTGCCTGTTGCCTAAAAAATCCACAGTGGCTGAGGCCTCAGCACCTGCAGAGAGAGAAGAGCCAAGTCTCAAAGCCCCATGTACGGTGGGGAATCAGAACTTGGTACCATCTGTGAAGCCAGAAGATGAAATGTGTTCAATGTGACAAATGAAAATATTTCATAATGATAAAATGAACAATCAACCAAAATATGACAATTGAAACTTGTGGGTACTGAATCAGAACTTTGCAATATATAAAGAAAGTATGACTGATGTAATTACAGAGGAAAAATATCTCAAATTTATAGGAAAGGAGCACATCAAGGCTGTATATTGACACCCTGCTTATTAAACTTATATGCAGAGTATATCATGAGAAACGCTGGACTGGATGAAGCACAAGCCGGGAATCAAGATTGCTGAGAGAAATGTCAATAATCTCAGATATGCAAATGACACCACCCTTATGACAGAAAGTGAAGAAGAACTAAAGAGCCTCTTGATGGAAGTGAGAGAGTGAAAAAGTTGGGGTAAAGCTCAACATCCAGAAAACTAAGATCATGGTATCTGGTCCTATCACTTCATGGCATCTGGTCCCATCACTTCATGGCAAATAGATGGGGAAACCATCTATTTGCAAATATTTGTGGAAACAGTGAGAGACTATTTTTTTGCTTTCCAAAATCACTGTAGATGGTGACTGCAGTCATGAAATTAAGGATGCTTGCTGCTTGGAAGAAAAGTTATGACCAACCTAGATTGCATATTAAAAAGCAGAGACATTACTTTGCCAACAAAGGTCCATCTAGTCAAAGCTATAGTTTTTCCAGTAGTCATATATGAATGTGAGAATTGGACTATAAAGAAAGCTGAGCACCAAAGAACTGATTCTTTTAAACTGTGGTGTTGGAGAAAACTCTTGAGAGTCCCTTGGATGGCAAGGAGATCAAACCAGTCAATCCTAAAGGAAATCAGTCCTGAATATTCATTGGAAGGACTGATGCTGAAGCTGAAGCTTCAATACTTTGGCCACCTGATGCGAAGAACTGACTCATTTGAAAAGACCCTGATTCTGGGAAAGATTGAAGGCGGGAGGAGAAGGGGACGACAGAGGATGAAATGGTTGGATGGCATCACCAACTCAATGAACATGAGTTTGGGTAAACTCTGGAAGTTGGTGATGGACAGGGAGGCCTGGCATGCTGCAGTCCATGGGGTCGCAAAGAGTTGGACATGACTGAGTGACTGAACTGAACTGAACTGAATAATTATGGTACAGTATTTTAACCAACTAACGAAGAAATGGACAGATTAAGCAGACAAAATCAGGTCTTGAAATGCCCAAACTCAATTAATATTTTTTAGTCAATAGATAGATGAGTTCTGTTTACTCAACAGAGAATGTATATTTTAAGCAAATATTTTGAAAATTTAAAGAAATGAATCATTACTTTAGACAAAAGTTTTAAGAGATTCAAAAGGTAATAGTAAAGAGTCCACAAATCTCTAGTCTAAATAAAATTAGAAATCAGGAAGAATAGTTATGACCAACCTAGATAGCATATTCAAAAGCAGAGACATTACTTGGCCGACTAAGGTCCGTCTAGTCAAGGCTATGGTTTTTCCTGTGGTCATGTATGGATATGAGAGTTGGACTGTGAAGAAGGCTGAGCACCGAAGAGTTGATGCTTTTGAACTATGGTGTTGGAGAAGACTCTTGAGAGTCCCTTGGACTGCAAGGAGATCCAACCAGTCCATTCTGAAGGAGGTCAGCCTTGGGATTTCTTTGGAAGGAATGATGCTAAAGCTGAAGCTCCAGTACTTTGGTCACCTCATGCGAAGAGTTGACTCATTGGAAAAGACTGATGCTGGGAGGGATTGGGGGCAGGAGG
Source organism: Ovis canadensis (assembly GCF_042477335.2). NCBI lineage: Eukaryota > Metazoa > Chordata > Mammalia > Artiodactyla > Bovidae > Ovis > Ovis canadensis. The sequence goes on from NC_091260.1 coordinate 41,599,032, forward strand.
AGAAGGGGACGACAGAGGATGAGATGGCTGGATGGCATCACTGACTCGATGGATGTGAGTCTGAGTGAACTCCGGGAGTTGGTGATGGACAGGGAGGCCTGGCGTGCTGCGATTCATGGGGTCACAAAGAGTCAGACACGACTGAGCGACTGAAATGAACTGAACTGAACTGAACTGAACAAAAGATATCTAATAAAATACAGTAATTTTGGAAATAACATATTGCTAAATAACTATATAAGAATGGAGATTTTTTAATATTTAAAATTAATACATTGAAAAGGCACTTTATGTTCCACCTTGTGGCTCTAAATTAATATTCGATAGAAATGTATAATTTTTTATCCATAATTAAAAGACAAGACACATTGAGAATAAATTTAGCTATAGTCTCAGAAATGTAGTAAACCAAGGGAACATGGAGGAAGAAATACCAAAATTAAAAGTAGACACTAATAAAATAGAAAATGACAAGAGTAACAGAAGCAATAATAACCAAAAATCAGAAGTGATGATCAACAGAACTGGAGATAATTAATGAAAAACAAATAAACAATACTTACAAGTGTGGGAAATAAAGCTAGAGAACATAATGCATAAATAACAACAAATTTGAAAGCATAAATGAAATTGCAGTTTTCTCAAAAGATTAAATCACGTAAGTCAAAATAAGGCCAAAGACAAAAGATTAAAAAAAAAAATACTTAGAAGACTCATACATTTCTCTCAGAAGCAGATCCCCACGACAAGTATTTGTGAGCAAATAATTTGCCTTCCCTGATAGCTCAGTTGATAAAGAATCTGCCAGCAATGCAGGAGACCTGAGTTGGACTCCTGGGTTAGGAAGATCCACTGGAGAATGGGCTTCCCTTGTGGCTCAGCTGGTAAAGAATCCGCTTGCAATGAGGAAGACCTGGGTTTGATCCCTGGGTTGGGAAGATTTGCTGGAGAAGGGAAAGGTTACCCGCTCCGGTATCCTGGCCCAGAGAATTTCATGGACTGTATAGTCCACAGGGTCACAAAGAGTCGGACATGACTGAGCAAAGAGATGTACACGACTGAGTGACTTTCACTTTAATTTATATGGACTTGACCTCCCAAAGCACTGACTGGGAAGTGAAGAAGCAAGACTGAGAAGAAAATTCTTATGTAGGTTACCGCTGTGGGCAACTGGGGCTCCATCTCACTGGAAACTCTGGAAGGCTATATGGAACATCCCTCAGAATTATTCTGCTTAAGGAGCAAAGAAACTAGGCTATCCATCAATGGACTCTCTTCTTTCCTTGGTTGAAGGTTTCTCTTGGGATTGTTAGCTCCCTGGTACTTGTGGCCTGCTCTGCATGGAACCAGAGAGTCCTCAGCCAGAGAATTCTGAGTGCTCCCAGTAAGCAGTGCTTGGCATCCACAGTGCAGCTGGATTGCAGGCAGGGCACCAACAGCTGTGCTGAAGTACCTTGTCTTTTTTTTAAGGTACTTCAGCAGGATGGCTGAGGGAGAGTAGTGATGGGGATCCCTCACCACCATGCACCCAACTTGGGGTCTTCATCCCCACGGCCTAAAAGACCCCTCTGCCATCCCACCTATTCACACTCAAGTCTTTTTTACTTGATGAGCGAGTTCAGGTGCAAGACAACACATTTTTGTTTGGAGTGATTGGGACAGACTCTTTTTGAGGATGTGAAATATGAACAGGGCAAGATTTCAGTCGGTAAATAAAGAGGAGACTCCAGGTAGAGAAGACTTGTAGACGTGAAGTGGGCAAAAGAGAAGAAATGAGAAAGCTGTGCATGTGTTCATATGAATGAGTGATACAGGTTGACTGGAGCAGAAAGGCTGATTGTGTGAGTGGTTTGTATGATAGATTTCAGTGGCAGGTGATTTAGAAAGATCAGGAATGTGATATTAACGAACCCTACTAGCCATCTTAGGCAAGAAATGAACAAAGAATGGTATTTTAGAAAGCTAAGTCTGTCTGTAAGGTCAAAGGTGGCTTTTAGGGCAAAGAGTTTCAGTGATTTTTGAAGTGATGTTAAATCTACAAATAAAGTGATAAGTGTCTATATTTGGACTAGCTACAGGGGGATGGAAAAAAGGGGACAGATATGACAAGAAGGAGGATCACACAGAATTTTATAATCTATTTTAAAATACCACCCACTTCCCCACCATTTTGAAGATCAGGTAACTGAAGCAGAGAGGGGAAGTGTCTTATCTGATGTCACAAGGCTAGTTAGTAGCTGAGACAAGAATAGATTTTGATCACTGGACTTGAGGCAAGGGCTATTTTTAAATTCACAGGCTCCTTCTTCCCATGGTAAGCAAATGATTGAACTCTGCTTCTTACATTTAGAATTTCCTTTCCCCTTTCTGGCTGGAGGCCTAAGAAAGGAAGTAAGAAATAACCAACAATCTTTTTTCTTATCTCATGAGAAAATGTTTAGAACTTGGTAACTGGTTAGACAGGAGATTCGAAATCAAAGACTGAAAGACAAGTGATCACTTTGAAGCCTTTAATGATTGAGGAGATAAAATGGATTTTAATTGAGAAAGTGAAACTATTTTTACAGAGATAAAGGTATTTCTTCTAGGCTCACCAAGTTTAAGTGACAACAGAATAAGTGGAGCATATAGTCAGGCAGATTTGAGACTCATCTGTATACAGGTGGTGACTTTACTTATACATCCATTGATTTCAGGTATGAATTTTGAAGTCATTTTATTTCATCAAATTTCTCTTCTTCTCTGTCCCGAAAGATGACATCTTTCAGGATGTCAAAGATGACATTGATTAGGGACTTCTTCGTTTAACTTTGTACAATTTGATTAATCTCTGAAGTCCAGTTGCTATATAATAATACCAGCATCACATTTATAATTTATAATTAGACAAAGTTACTTTTATTTAACTATAGTAGATTCGTGTTAGTTTCAGGTATACAACTTTAGATTATTTTCCATTATAGGTTATTATAGGATACTGAATATAGCTCCCTGTTCAGTTCAGTCCTTCAGTCGTGTCTGACTCTTTGTGACCCCATGGATTGTAGCACAGCAGGCTTCCCTGTCCATCACCAACTGTAGGAGCTTGCTCAAACTCATGTCAGTAGAGTCGGTGATGGCATCCAACCATCTTATCCTCTGTCGTCCGCTTCTCCTCCTGCCTTCATTCAATCTTTCCCAGCATCAGGGTCTTTTCCAAAGAGTCAGTTCTTCACATCAAGCGGCCCAAGTATTGGAGTTTCAGCTTCAGCATCAGTCCTTCCAATAAATATTCAGGGCTGATTTCCTTGAGGACTGACTGGTTTGATCTCCTTGCAGTCCAAGGGACTCTAAGAGTCCTCTCTTGAACACGACAGTTCAAGCATCAATTCTTTGGCACTCAGCTTTCTTCACAGTCCAACTCTCACATCCATACATGACTACTGGAAAAACCATAGCTTTGACTAGATGGATCTTTGTCAGCAAAGTAATGTCTCTGTTTTTTAATATGCTATCTAGGTTAGTCATAGCTTTTCTTCCAAGGAGCAAGCATCTTTTAATTTCATGACTGCAGTCACCATCTGCAGTAATTTTGGAGTCTGAGAAAACAAAGTCTGTCACTGTTTCCATTGTTTCCCCATCTATTTGCCATGAAGTGATAGGACTAGATGCCATGATCTTTGTTTTTTGAATGTAGAGTTTTAAGCCAACTTTTTCACTCTCCTCTTTCACTTTCATCAAGAGGCTCTTTAGTTCCTCTTCACTTTCTGCTGTAAGGGTGGTCTCATCTGTATATCTGAGGTTATTGATATTTCTTCTGGCAATCTTCACTCCAGCTTGTGCTTCATCCAGCCTGGTATTTCTCATGATATACTCTGTATATAAGTTAAATAAGCAGGGTGACAATATACACAGCCTTGGTGTATTCCTTTCCCCATTTGGAACCGGTCTGTTGGCCCATGTCCGGTTATAACTGTTGCTTCTTGACCTGCACTGTACAGTAAATCCTTGTTTTGTGTATCCATTAATCCCATGCCCCGAATTTGCCCCTCCACCTCTCCTTTTCCCCTGGGTAACTATAAGTCTGCTTTCTATGTCTGTGAGTCTGGATCTGTTTTTATAAATAAATTGACCTTTTAGATTTCACATATAAGTGATAGCATATATTTAGACAATGTTATTTTTAAAGAAATTTCAGGATGGAGGGACACATGTATACGTGTGGCTGATTCATGTTAATGTATGGCCAAAACCGTCACAGTATTATAGTTATCCTCCAATTGAAATTAATAAAATAATTTTTTTATAAAAGGAAATTTCACAGAGTAAGATTTGATTGTCTGGAAAACATATGCAGAATACAATATCTAATTCCATAACATTGCCAAATAAATGCACTACAACAATTTTTTAAAGTCAAACACAAATTATATGACTTATTCCTTAGAGAATGTTTAATAAGAATATATAGAAAAAATATTTTTGAGTTTGCCTGAATCTCTTCTCTGTTAAATTGATTATGAAAAGCATTTTTTCTTTGAAGTATTATCTTTATTTTGACAATATTTAAGAACAAGTTTAGATTTATAACAAAATTAGAGGGAAGTACAGAAATTTCCCATACACTATCTAACCCCACACATGCATAACCTCTCTCATTGTTAATATCACATACCGGAATGATGCTTTTTATTTTTTAAACCAAGGATGAACCTATACTGACACATCATAATTAACCAAAACCCTATAGCTCACCCTGGGGTTCACTCTTGATGTTATATGCTCCATGCATTTGGAGAAATGTATAATGACATATATACTATATCCATCATTATTATATCAGAGTATTTTTAATGCTCTAAAAAATCCCCTGTGTTCTGCCCGTTCATCTCTCCTCCCCTCACGCCACACTTGGCAACCACTGATCTTTATTGCTGCCATAGTTTTGCCTTTTCCAGAATGTCATAGAGTTGGAATCATACAGTATGCTGCCTTTTCACATTGACTTTTCACTTAGTAATATGAATTTATGGTCTTCCTTTTTAAATACATGGACTTTTATTTCATTTATTGCTGTAATCTCTAGGTTATATAATTGCTACTTATTTGCTCCAAGACACATTATGCTTTTAATGCTATTAGTAAATATTTATTAGGAGCAATTTGAATAGAAAGATACAGTATGTGTTTGGGAAATGTTTGCTTTCTTATACATGTAAACATAAATTATTTAAATCGGGAAATAAATAACCAAAATAAAACTTCTACTATATGCCAGGCACTGTACTAGCATTCCACTTAATCCCTAGTGGGTCAGATGGTCAAGAATCAGCCTGCGATGCTGGAGACCCCGGTTCAATCCCTGGATCGGGAAGATCCTCTGGAGAAGGGAATGCAACCCAGTCCAGTATTTTCGCCTGGGACAGAGGAGCCTGGTGGGCTCCTTAGTCCATTGGGTCCCAAAGAGTCGGACATGACTGAGCAACTTTCACTTCACTACTAGCTTTCCACTTAATCCAGAAAATAGCTTACATACTAGGTCTTATTCAGTTCAGTTCAGTTCAGTTCAGTCGCTCAGTCGTGTCCGACTCTTTGCAACCCCATGAATCGCAGCACGCCAGGCCTCCCTGTCCATCACCAACTCCTGGAGGTCACTCAGACTCACGTCCATCGAGTCAGTGATGCCATCCAGCCATCTCATCCTCGGTCTCCCCTTCTCCTCCTGCCCCCAATCCCTCCCAGCATCAGAATCTTTTCCAATGAATCAATACTTCGCACGAGGTGGCCAAAGTACTGGAGTTTCAGCTTCAGCATCATTCCTTCCAAAGAGATCCCAGGGCTGATCTCCTTCAGAATGGACTGGTTGGATCTATTTGCAGTCCAAAGGACTCTCAAGAGTCTTCTCCAACACCACAGTTCAAAAGCATCAATTCTTCGGCCCTCAGCCTTCTTCACAGCCCAACTCTCACAACCATACATGACCAGAGGAAAAACCATAGCCGTGACTAGACGGACCTTAGTTGGCAAAGTAATGTCCGTGCTTTTGAATATGCAATCTAGGTTGGTCATAACTTTTCTTCCAAGGAGTAAGCGTCTTTTAATTTCATGGCTGCAGTCACCATCTGCGGTGATTTTGGAGCCCAAAAAAATAAAGTCTGACACTGTTTCCACTGTTTCCCCATCTATTTCCCATGAAGTGATGGGACCGGATGCCATGATCTTCGTTTTCTGAATGTTGAGCTTTAAGCCTTGACTAGACGGACCTTAGTCGGCAAAGTAATGTCCGTGCTTTTGAATAGCTATTTAGGTTGGTCATAACTTTTCTTCCAAGGAGTAAGGTCTTATTATCCCTACTTTAAAGATAAAGAGAGGTGTCCCTACTGGCTGAGTGCTAAAGAATCCACCTGTCAATGCAGGAGACACGGGTTTGATCCCTCGTGCAGGAAGACCCCACATGCTGCAGAGAAACTATGCCCATGTGCAACAACTAGTGAGCCTGTGCTCTAGAGCCTGGGAGCTGTAACTACTGAAACCTGCATGCCCTAGAGCCTGTGCTCTGCAACAAGAGAAGCCACTGCAATGAGAAACTGGTGCACCACAACCGGTGCAAAGAGTGGGACACAACTGAACAACTAACACACACATTAAAAACAAAAACAAAAACACCAAATAGATAAAATCGAGATTAACTTACTTGTCAATATTAACATGATTACTAAGAGTTAGAGCCTATGAGTAAATCTGTCTTCATTCACTTAATCATTCATAAACCAGGATATTGGGTAAAACTGATCCTGCATTTTAGTGTGACAACACTTGGCACTCACCAAGCTACCCACCAGACTTCCTTGGTAGCTCAGATGTTAAAGAATCTGCCTGCAATGCGGGAGGCCCGGGTTTAATCCTTGGGTCTGGAAGATCCTCTGGAGAAGTGATTGGCTACCCATTCTTGCCTGGAAAATTTCATGGACAGAGGATACTGGCGGACTGGATAGTCCATGGATTCACAAAGTGTGGGATATGCCTCAGTGACTAACACTTTCACTTTCAAGCTACTCATCACTCCCTGTTGTCTTCTACTGGGCTTATTCATTGTGCGATATGCCTAGTTTCTCATTGGGCCAGAAATAGCTCAATAGACTTTGGATAATCCTGTTTATTTTGAGAAACTCATTCTGAAAAGTTTCAACATTATCAGAGAGTCTCAAAAAGCCAAGCACTATACTGTGGCTGCTTGGAATTCCTGGAGGTGCATACAGTCATGCACTGGAAAACTCTTGAAGCCTCTTGTATCCTAGACTCTCCTGAGTAGAAACAGAGTTCAGGGACATACCCATTTGTGAATTACTGAGAGCTGCATAAAACTTTAACAGGACTTCAGGGTATGATTTCTCTACATAAATGCTGACCCTCTAATTAATGACTCATGGAGAACTGAGGTATTCATTCACTCAGCAGTAAATATTTATCACACTCCCATTGTGGGCTTTGCAGTATGCAACATGCTGGGGGTCTCTGGAAAACAGGTTGGGAGTGGTGCCTGTTCTCAGGGAGCACAGGTGTGGGGGAATGGAAACAATTAACAACTAAGTAAATAAATTGAAAAATATAACTGCAGGTTATCAGGAGTTCTGGAAACAGGGTCATGTCACAGGAAATGACATAAAAGGCTTTATCTTGGACTGGGTGGTCAGGGACGGTATCTCTGAAGATATGACTTTTGAGCTGAGATGTGAAAGATGAGAAGGAGTCTATCTCATGAGGGAAAAAGGAAGCAGAATTTCAAACAGAGTTAATCGCAAGAGCAATGTGAGGTGGAAAATAAAACCAGGCCTGTTCTAAGAACAGACAGAAGGTGAGAAGAGCTGGAGTTTCCTGAGGAAGGAGGCTAAAAGCAGAAAATGAGGTAATTAATTGTTTTTATTTCATGAATTTAATTAAAATGTTCTGGCATATTTGCAAACCACAAGACCCTTCAGTAGATACTGAAGGGTTCTATTGTTTAAAAGTAAGAAGAGAAATATCAATAAAAATGAAAAAAAGTTGTGAACAGACACTTTCCGAAAAGATAGGACATAGTTAACAAGCACAAGATGTTCAGCATCATTACTCAGCAGAGAAACACAAATTGAAACTTGTTAAGAGATAACACTCCCTTCTAAAATGGTTACAATCATAAAGACTAATAATGTCAAACATTGGGAAGGATACAGAACAGCTGAAACTCTTGTACATTTCTTGCGGGACAATCTACTTTAGAAAACAGGTAGTGAGGTTCAACATATAGTTACCATATGATACAGTAATTCTACTACTAGATATTCACTCCAAATAAATGTAAATGCATACCTACACAAAAGCTTGCACATAAATGCTTATAGCAGCTGGGTTGGTAGTAGGCAGAAATGAGAAACAATGAAAAGATCCATTCACATGTGGTGATCAATGGCATATTACCCTGCAAGAAAAAGAAATAAATTACTGGTTCTCTGGTAGTTCAGATGGTAAAGAATCTGCCTGCAAGGAGACCACAGTTCAATCTCTGGGTTGGGAAGATCCCCTGGAGAAGGAAATGGCAACCCACTCCAGTATTCTTGCCTGGAAGATCCTATGGATGGAGGAGCCTGGCAGGCTAGAGTCCATGGGGTTACAAAGAGTTGGACATGACTGAGCGACTTCACTTCACTTCTTCACTAACAGACACAACTATTAGTACATAGATGAACCTCAAAAACATTGTGCTAAGAGAAAGAACCTAGACACAGATATAAATACAAATTGTGTGTGTAATAATTCTATTTCTATGAAATTCTAGAATGGACAAAATTACTCTATGGTGACAGAAAGTGAAAGCAGATGAAAAGCAGATGAGACCAGTGGTTCCCTGGGGCTACGAGTGGGAAAGGGTCATGAGAGAACTATTTAGGATGATGCAAATATCCTAAATCTTGATTGTGATGATGGTAATGGGTATAGATATTTGTCACAATTCATTCAACTGTATACTTTAAATGCATACACTTTACTGTATATATACACCATACAATAAAGATCATAAGAAAAAAAACTGAGTTTGTTTTGTTAATGTTCATAGTTACTGTTCATAAGATCTATTTTCCATAGTAAACTAATCATATGTTTCCTATATTTCTTTAAAAATACTCATTTTTCAATTATTTTGTTATGATTTACCAGTCCATACTGAGGTTTAAAAAATGGTAAGAATTTTACATCACATGGTACAGAGCTGTATGAAAAACAAAATCTTCTCCTGAACTAGGTTAATTTCCTGAATTAAGGAGAACTTTGTCTTTTGTATTTTTTAAAAATCTGGGGCCTTGTTGTTAAGGAGTGATAACTATGGATATTCAAGTGGAGTTTTGCAGAAAGATTTCTAATTATTTCCATAGTATTTTAGATTTCCTATAACTTTAAGATTAGGTATGCCCCCAAAGTTTGATGTCTTAAATCTGCCTGAAAAATAGAGCTTGCATACTAAGACTTTATGGGGAGGGTCAATGCCAGGGAAACAAGAGTGTGGGTCAAAGAGGTGAGTACAGAAAGGAAGAAAGGTGGTCCATGACCCGCAACCACAGCTTCAGAAGGAAGCACAACATATTTCTGACAATCAGTGCGGAAGTCTTCGAGGAAGGTTTAAGGAATCTTGGTTACTCAGGACAGCCTGAAAGACAAGGAAAGCACAGGAATTTATCTGCTAGCTTTTCCCATTTTCTTGACTCTATTTAGTCTAAGTTAGTCCATGAGGCATTAAAGCTGCACAGTTCTGAATTGTGTTAGTAGGTGCTGGCAGAGCCCTGTTTCAGGTCTCAGGGCGGAGTACTTTTCCTGGATCTAGACGTGATGGGAGGAAACAGAGCTATGGTGAATTCTATGAAGAGGAGCCTGGGCACATGGGCTGCTGCAGTTCCCCTGGTGGCTGGTGCATGAGGTTGATGCTGGGCCAGCTGACACCTGGGAGAGTGGAGACACTGGCATTTTTGGCAGATGAAGCACCAGTGGTAACAGCAGGACATTCCAACGAGCAACCTGTTGAAGTCCGGGGGGCAGATGTGGACATGGGAACCTGGCAGGCACCAGACAAAGGTTCTATACTTGGGGTCAGAAGACTCGAGAAGCCGGTTGAACATTTGTAAGTGTAAGATAACTTGTCCTTTAAGTTTTGGGGAGATTTGCTGGTGGAAGTAAAGAAAGAAAGGGAAATTTTCCCTCTTGGACTCTTTTTTGGCAAAGAAGTTGACTACTTCAAACAAATAATGATATGTGGCAATTAATTGTACTTTTCATCCTAAAAAAACATTTCTTATGAAGGTACAGACTAAATTTCTTTTGATGGTATTATTGTTGTTGCTCAGTTATATCCGACTCTTTGTGACCCCATAGACTATAGCCCACCAGGTTCCTCTGTCCATGGGATTCTCCAAGTGAGAATACTGGAGTGGATAGCCATTTCCTTCTAGAGGGGATCTTTCTGACCCAGGGATGGAACCTGCATCTCCTGCATTGGCAGGTGGATTCTTTACCACTGAGCTACTAGGGAACCCCTTTGATGATATCACAATATTTTATTTCTACCATGAGCTCATCTTCACTACTTTATCAAACTAGAGTTGTACGTTTCAGAATATTCATTCATCTACGAGGATTATTATTGAGGTTCTGGTTTGGTCACACCTGCAACTCAACCCTTATTAAAAATGAAACAAAAGAGAATAAAAAGAATCACCATAAGTTCATTTTTATGTATTCAAGATGTCAATTAACATAATATTTTAACTCAAATAAACCTGAATACCACCTTATGCAATAAATGTTCACCTTAAAATTTGAATTAAGATTTAATTTTTTTAAATGATTTAAAATGTTAGACATGTTAGAATGCCATTCTCCCAATCATCCCACCCTCTCCCTCTCCCTCTGAGTCTAACATGTATACTATCATGTAAGAATTGAATCGCCAGTCTATGTCTGACGCAGGATACAGCATGCTTGGGGCTGGTGCATGGGGATGACCCCCAGAGATGTTATGGGGAGGGAGGTGGGAGGGGGGTTCATGTTTGGGAACGCATGTAAGAATTAAAGATTTTAAAATTAAAAAAATAAAAAACTAAAAAAACTAAAAAAAAAATTGTTAGACAAATCAATTTGGAAGTAAATAAATCCTACTTAAATTGTAGCTTGGGGCATAAAAATATTCCATATAGGGTCATAAATATTTTAATTTTTAAAATAAATTTATGCTAGAATTTGATAAAGCTAAATTAGTTAAGCTATTAAAAAAAAATTATGTGGCCCTTGCTGAGTAGAAAAGTTCAAGCACTAGTAAATCATCCTATTTCTCTTCATTTTGGGGAAAGTACATCTACATGTACATTATTTGTTCTTTTAGGTGCCAAGTAATATAATTTTTTCCTACCAAGGATGAACCAGAGAAATATCTTGTTTCATTTTTTGTAGTGCCAGGAAACTTTCTTGCATCTCAGGGGGAAATTCTGAGGCACATGTAAGTCATGGGTTGTCTTGGGGAAAGAAATTCTACTGAATATTTTATAACAAATAAATGTAATCAGTATGGGTTATGTACACAGAGAACATCAGATAATTTACACAAGTGAGGGGAAAATGAAATAGAAAAATAACATCAGAGAAGTAAGGTCACGAAACTTGTTAGAGATCAAAGGAGGCCTAGAATTTCTAGAGTGCAGAATCCTAACCACTAGACCACCAGGGATAGAATTTTGAAAATCTACGGTTAACCGGACTTGTTTTCCCAAACCCAACCCATTGCAAGGCAATTTTTGCCTGAATCTGACCTTAACATTCAATGGAAGGATAAGAAATATTCTCCTTAGCCTATTCAGTTTTCTCAACAATCCAACATATAATTTCAATACTGAATTTGTCAAAGCTCGGGTTTCTAGGTCAGAGAATTATTCTGTTTGGGTCTCTTTAATCAATGAGTTTCAGAAAAACTAAATATTCCTGTTTGATTACAATTTGTGTTCTGTTCCTTAGATCAATTTCCATAGTTAAAAATTATATCACAGATACTTTTCTCTGGATATACATACATGGGAATACATATTTGTGTTCACACATGTACCAGCATATACATTCACATGACATCACAAATCTTGAGCATGAAAAATCTAGTAGGTCTTCCAGGGATGAAACGTGGATGATGAATAACAAAGAGAGATTGAATTTGTGTCATCATTATATTTATTCTAGGTAAGGTGACACTAATTGCTCATTCCTAGTTATTAATTCTGATGTTTTATAAATGTTTTACTCTGCAAGTTATGATTTGAAATTGGGTAGAATATCCTTAATAACATTAGTGACATATTGTTAATTAAATATTGAAGAAATTAATTTCCAAACTTGAAACTAGGAAAGACTAATGAGGATTTTTATGCACAGGATAATACTCTGTTGACTAATGCTTAAATCACAAATTATTGAAGCTATAAATGTTTAGTCAATGGATTTTACATTTTTAATTATTAAAATATATTATGGAAATTTTCATACATTCCAAAAGGACAAAAAGTAAACAAAAATCTGTATGCAAATCACCAACTTAGAAATAAAACATTCTGATATAAAGCTAATTATGAATCTCTTTTTAATACCATTAAGTTTCTTTCAACTTCTGAGGTTACTGAAATACTTTCATGAGATTTCTGTTTTACCACCATGAATGGCAGATTATATATACCTGTCTATGTATAATATGTATATACAAAGGTTTTAAAGTTTTTATTTAAGAAGCATCATATTACATATATAAGCTGGCAGTTTTTTTCAATATTAAATTTGTAAGATTCACCCATGTGGATTTGTATAGCTTGGATTTATTCATCCTCTCTGGTATGTAACATTTCATTTTATGGATGTATCACAAATTTATTTTCCAATTAATGGACATTTCAGATTTTTTCTATTACAAAAAGTACTACAATCAATTATTTTAATTACGATCATAGGTGGATTATTGATCTTGTGACTTGACAAAATTCAGGTGGCTTGTTTAAAAAAATGTTCTGCTTGCAGATGTTTTACCATAATCTATCATATTTTAAATATTTAAGTATGTTTCTTTCCTTCCAGAATTTATACTTTTAAAATATGATTATTGTGTACAGATATTGCCTTGTTATCCTGTTTACATGGAAGAAATAAATGGAATATTTAAAAACCAAATTAGAGAACATTTCTGGGAGCAGGGGAGACAGGTTGGTTTAAGACAAACTGTGCCTAGAAAGTGTTTAATACGTTTTGCTGAGTAAATGATCCACAAAATTAGAAATATTATAATATTTTATAGCTTGGGAGTCCAATTTAAAAGAGAGTCTGGTTTATTATTTCCCAATTTTCCATTAGTATAAATTTTCTATTTATCTGAAGACAAAGACAAAGTCCACATTACCATCAAACACCGAAGATGGCAGTAACACTACTTACAGAATCTGAGAAGAATATTTACTATCCATGGGTTGATACAACCAGTTAGGAAAATACAACAGACAACTCTCATGGGAGGGTATATCTGAGATGGTACAATACTGTCTTCTGAATGTCGGCTGACAGCAGTGTGCTGGAGCCAACTTGTAGTGGTTTTGAAATAATCAAGTGTTTAATAATCAGACATTTTGCAAGCTGGTTGTTAAAGGGAAGCTTGAAGTCTATCATAGAAATCATCAAAGGCTACAAATCAGCCCTTAACCCCCCAGCTGGCCATGAAACATTTATCAACTCATCACTTGTGCTTGTACTGCTTGTACTCCGTTCTCCTTCATTACCCCAATCAGAATTCTAAATATCTGTGAGGCTACTGCATACGTACTGCTTTGAAGGCAGCAGAGATATTTTAAAGTGCTTCATTTGTGTGTTTTGTTTTGTTTTTATCTTGTTCGACACTAAAATCTCAGAAAACAATGTGGGGGAGATGTAGGCAAGGGAATAGAATTTATCAGAGGCATGGAGTGTCAAGGGGCTGTTTGCAGGCAGAGTTACTACAGCTAGAGTTGTTGTTGTTGTATCTGACCCTTTGAGATCCCATAGACTGCAGCACACCAGGCTTCCCTGTCCTTCATTATTAAAGTACTACATTCTAGGTCACACATGGTTTGGGCAGGGCGGATAAAGCACACCCATCCAAAACTGAGTTTCATTTCCCAGTTAGACTGCCTCTGATCGGGGAAGGGAGGGGGTGGATGTTGGAAACCAACCACACTGTCTACTTCAGCTTGGCTTGGATGCACGCTCAGTCCGTTCAGCTGTGTTAGACACTTTGCGACCCCATGGACTGTAGCTTACCATGTTCCTCTATCGGTGGAATTTTCCAGGCTAGAATACTGGAATGGGTTGCTAATTCCTCCTCCAGGGGAATCTTCCCAACCCAAGGATGGAATCTGCATCTCCTGTGGCTCCTGCACTGACAGGCAGATTCTTTACCGCTGGGCCACCTGAGAAGCCCTGAAATGCACTCATTCTATGTGGTTAACCTTACTCCTCATGGTTTTGTAATATGCACCAAAATTAGGCTATTTTTACTAAATTCTTCTCCTTCAAACTGTTTCCCCTAAACGGGTCTGTTTTTCTCGTCTTGACAGTCTGATCTCTACTTCCTGTAGACCTCCACACTCAGTGTCTGTGCATTGCTTGTGTTACCTATAACACAACCATGTTTATTCCTCTGGGCATTTATAAAAGTTTTAAAAATTGATATGCAATAGCTTTATACTCCCCTTTAGATTACTTCTCTGCAGCTCAAGTTCTTGAGTCTCTCTAATTTCCCTGCTGCGTCTGATCAGTATCGTTCACGGCTATTTTTTTCTGCGATTTCCATGTGTTGTTAGTTCTTAATTGTTAGTTTATTCTAGCACTTTTATCTTCCCTTTCTTGTGAGATTATACATGTGGCCTAGAACACACGTATAAGGAACGGCTTTGTGTTAGCTGTACCAGATCGCCTAATGGTAATCACTGACTCAGGGACACTATGATGCATTAACAGTACATGTTAATTTTACCCTCAAGCCCACTGTAACCACAGGACTAGAATTACACTTTATTTGGGAATATATTTGTGTAATAATGTATTCCCCAATATATATATATATATTTCCACATAGAGCAGAGGAAGAGACAGGACAAGCTTTCTTATTATCTGCCCATGACATTGGGAAATTTAAAAAAATAAATCATCCACCAAATGTGTAGACATGTGTGGGTCCCAACTCTGTTCTCTCAGTTCCAATTCTGTCTTGCATAGGTTGGAGAGCACACCCCTGTTCCCTGTCTCTTGGGGGATGTACAGCTTGAGTCCCTCAAGTTCTGGGAGGAAAAACACATCACAGGACAGCCTCAGGTTCCATTCACATACTTACCATTTGGTTTTCAGTTTCCGGTTTATTTCTGGTACTGACCAGTTCGCCTCTTTGTTGAAAACTTACTTAGGCATTTAAAATAAGTTTTGTTATATTTCACCTGCTGTGTCTAGGTATTTACAGTGATGGTAGGGTTTCTTAATCAGCTTTCCTGCTAGAAAATAGGAGTTGCTTTTTACAGAACTTTATAGTCAGGAAAATTTATTTGAAAAGTAAATTTATCCTTGAGTGGGAATAACAATTGCTAGTAAGCTCATTTTGGTAGAATTAGATGTTATTTTTTTTATAATTCTAAGGACAATATATTTTTGTAAAAATGGGCACTGTATTAAATTTGCCACTATCAATATATGTGGGCCCTTTGAATTGGTAGAATTCTTCTTAAATTTAATAGACATATAAAAAGCTCCATCCAAATGCAAAAATATTACTAAGAATATCAAGAAAATAGAAAGAATAAGGCATATGGGAAGAATGTAGCTTTGTGGACTATTTGGGGGAAGTTATGAAACAAATTGTTCACAACAAATGGGAGTTAAATTCTTGTCCTAGATAAAAACTGAGCTGTAGAGGTAGTCGTGTAAATCAGACTGCAACAGTGCTGATATAGTAGTCAGATTTCAATTTATTTCACAGGCATTTGCAATGCATCTAACATCAGACCTGGGCAACCCTAACAGCATAGTTAGTCTCAAAATCTTACTGCCTCGTGTGAGAATGGCATGTAAAAAAATTTTTTAATCTAGAATAATGGTGCCATACTAACAGCATGTACGAGACAGTAAACAATACAGGGAAGCAAAACTTCACTGAGGAGATGGCAGCCTAGCAAGAATTTGAAAGATAAATAGAATTTAATATGTTAAGTTAACACAAGGGTAGCACAATTCAGGCACACTGAAAATGCCTCACATGTTGATATGTAGCTTATGGGCATGATGCTTAGTTGGTATCATCTGTGTTGAACAAGAGTATATTAATATTGATTCCCAGAAGACCTTGGGATATCTGAGTCCCCACTTGTGAATTTGATTCAGTTATTCATCAAGAAGAAACACATTTGAGAACTGAAGCAGATTTCCCATATATGAGAAGAATAACCAATTGGTAAACAGAATATAAATCCCAGAATTTGCTAGAGTATTCCACAGACATGAGAAATGTGAGTTAACTTGGGTGGGAGCCTGTTTTGCACCAACACAGATGCCTGCTGCATGTCAATGATGGTTGTTCGATCAGTACTCAGTCACAGGCTCCCCTTTCTCTGTACATTTTCTGTGGAGGAATCACTTAACTTCTAAATGCCTCAGTTTACTCAACTGCACAATGGGAAGAATCTAGTAACTACTTCAGGTCTTTGTAAGGCTTAAGTGTGTTAATGTGCACACAAGTATTTTAAAAATTGACTGGAATTTTGGAGCTATTAACTATTTCTATTATTGCTGTGTAGATAGTTTGCCTTGGTTTTGTCCCTCGTTTCTATTACAAAACATCTGTTCAAAGTTCACTTGGGGAAAGGAACTCCACATATCCACAAATCAATATTATACGTATCATCCATGGTATTATATTCAAAGTGACGTTAATCTTATCTACAATATTGTAAAACTTTTACACAGAGACTAATTGTATGTATTACTTACACAGGATACAATTTTACAATTATTTCTACTCTCTACTTGTAATTTTAGATGAATGCTAAAATACAAGTTTTGTCTTGCCAGGATGTTTATTTCATCTTTTTTTTCCAGATCAATTACAGATATAATCGATATATCCCTTCTCCCACACGGCTGTATTTAACATCTATTCATTTGTCATCCATCCAGTCACTCATTTCTTTAGTCTTCAGTTATGAGTTCTGACCGTCTACCAACATTGATTCTGATTATTTAGATATGAGTTATAGTTTGATATTCACAACTAGCAGATGGGTGAAAGAAAACAAAAATATGGTGTGTGTGCACTGGAAGTATCTCAGCAGGAAATCACTATTTTAGTAAAAATTACAAGACTTGTAAGAAACACAAATGATGATTATCATATATGCCTAAAGAATAGGTAAAGTCCTGATGATAGTACCACCTGAGCAATTTTAAACATAGCTTGAGATGGAGGAAGGAATGTTTCTCACATTTTGATATGTGATCTTTTTAAAGGAAAATAAACTTACATGGAGCCAATCAAATATGAAGCACAAATAGGTTATTATTTCTGTAAAATATTGGGAAAAGGTTTAAAATTTTGTTCTGCGATTCTGTAGGTGGAATAAATGATCCATAGGTAGCTCAACTATGCATAAGGTAAAGGGGAAGAAAATAAAATTTATATTAAGGTTTGTTTGAATTACATTGTTTATTTTTTCTGCCAATAGGAAACAGAAAGATAGCCTGAGGCAGAACTACATTTTTTTGCTGATGGTTTAAAAAATTGAGGCAACATTGCTGATAACATTATATAAGTTTCATGTGTAGAAGAGTATATTCCGACTTCTGTACACATTACAGCGAGCTCACCAGCAATAGTTTAGTTTTCATTCGTCACAAAGTTTAGTTTCCATTCGTCACCATACACTTGATCCCTTAAGCCATTTTGCTCTCCCCCCTGCCTACCTTCCCCTCTAATTACTATTAATCCTGAACTTTATTTTTTTTTTGGGGGGGGAGATTATATATATCTTTACTTATATCTTTTTTTTTTTTGAACTTTATTTTTGTAAGAAAGTATTTAACTCAGCCTGCTAAAATGTTCTTTCCTTTTCCCCTTGCTTTCTCTTTTTACAGGAAATAAAAACATCACGCTTTAAGAGAGAATCTCTATTTCTGTGTTCTGGTGGAAATTATGTAAGGTTTGGCATTTTGGCCAGTTTCATTTTGAAGTATCTTGAGTCTATAGAAGTCTCATGATAGATTTCCATGCTGCTTTAAAAAAAAAAAAATTTCCCCTCGACTGAGTTAGAGAATCTGTATTAACATGCAAGGCCCTTGGCCCCACACTTCCCAATAGTCAAGTTATCTCTCACACTCACCCAGCTTGTTTGTCCTTCCCCACTGCCATTTCAGATGTGCTCCCTCCTGCAGGACAGATCTAGATGAAGCTTTATTACGTACATTCCCTCTTAAACACCACCTGATACCCATCATGCCTACTCTCATTCACCCTAGTAACTGTACCATTGATTTAGATAAACCCAATTTGGACTTATTTCTTCCTCACATGTAGTGAGTTTGGCTAAAACGACAATTGCTAAATTTTTCTGACGCTCATAAATCTTTTTCTAAACTCTTAAATAGTAGAAACTATGTCATATTTATTTTGTGTTTTCTTTTCCATTCTTTGAATCTTTATGTAAGATAAAGAACAAGTGTTTTGGGACTTCCCTGGCAGGCCAGTAATTAAGACTTTGCCTTCCAATGCAGGCAGTATGGATTTGATCCCTGGTTGGGCAGCTAAGGTCCCACATGCCTTATAGTAAAAAAAATATATATATATATATAAAATAGAAACAATATTGTAACAAATTCAATGAAGACTTTTAAAATGATCCATATAAAAAATCTTTAAAAAGTATTTTGAAAAAAATATTTTATTTCTTATTTAAATTCTAAATGAGTAAGTGTCCAAAACCAAACAAAACAGAGTTGGTCAGTATAAACTCTACCTATAAAAGCCAATTTTTCCTCGACTGTTACTCTAAATATGATGACAAAGTCTTTTAAATGACTGGGTTTGCTCTGAGTCTACAAGAACTACGTTTATTTTATTTGCTTGGACAATGTCTTATCCTAAGAGAATATGTATTTGTTCTGTATCAAACCAGAAAGGAAACAGAGGTCAATTGAATTAAATTCAAAGTTTGCTTTCAATGTGTATCTTAAAAAATAAGAGGAAATTTAATGATTTATTTTGTTCTGATTTTTAAATTCTCAGAATAGCCTTCTCTCTCAATCCTCTCTCGCTAAGGGCATATTTTTCCGTTTTCTATATATGAGCTACACTTTATATATGAGCATTGTCCAAAAGTGTTTGTGAGATATATTTAGCAGTATTATAATGAAGGTCATTATCATGAGAAAAGAGAGACTTTAAAAAAAAAAAGTAGTTTAAACATAGAAGTACTTTCAACAATTATTTTTTTTCAAGTTGTTTGAATCTGTTGGGTGTTCCATGAGATGATTTTAAATTTATGAGAATGAACTTCTTGTGAGAGCTTTTTCCCCTTAAATGTGAGGGGTATCACAAGATGATGTAAGACAAAAATGACATTGAACATTTGTACAGCTTTAAAACTAAGGTGAATTTAAACTTAGAAACAGATAAAATACATCTCTCTAAATTTTTAAGGTGGGGATCTATTTCTCTTATCTCTATGCCTTTACTGTATATCTTTACTGTACATACATAATATATATGTATACTACGTATATATTAATAGATCACACATATGAATTTGTCATTTCTTCCTTTAAAAATGACTGCACCCATGTCAATATTCCTACATTTCTTTGTTCTGTGGTAACACTTAATTCCTGGATAAGCACAAAGCATTATTGGGCCTCCTGACTTCCAGGTGCCACTCTTCAATGCATCTCATAAACTAAGATCAAATCTTCTAAAACACTGTTTTTATAGTGACACTCCTTGCTCAAGAATCATAAATGGTCCTTGACTGGCACTTCAGTGGGAAAAGAGCACGGATGTAGGAAGCAGATGAGTGCTCCAATGTCTATACAATAATAAGCCTTCTCCACTATAAAAATGAATAATGACAATATATACCTTACAAAGTTGTTAAAAGTGGTTTTGTTTAAAGGATTAAAAAAAGATAAATATCTCAAAGCAGTTTTAAAATTGCAGAGCACTGTACAGATGCACTATGTAAGTTTCAAGCTTCTCGTAAATGGACTACCGCACCCCTACCTTGTCTAACCTTATTTCCCATCACTGATATATAGGCATCCTCTGCTCCAAGGAAACTGAACTCTCTATCCTAATGTGTTGTATCTATGCCTATCTTTACTTCTGCTTGTTCATTCTGTGTGCTCACCTTTCCCCTTTTAGTACTACCTAAATTCCCAGGAAAATTCTTCATCTCATCTTGACCTCCTGCTGCATATACCTAAATGGATTAGGTCTGATTGCATGGATTAGATTCGCAGACAGATGACTGAAACATAGAAGGCAGTCTGTGAACAAACAGTAAGTATGCAGTAAGTAGTTGTAAGTGGGTTGTTATTGTGTCAACCCTCTCTCTCTTTCCTCTGAATGCTATGGAATTATTTGTAAGCTTGAGAAGACAAAGGATGCTAATTAAAGTCATGTATGATGGTTAATTTTATGTGTCAGTTTGTCACCCATGTATTTGGTGAAACATTATTTTGGATATTTTTATGAAGGTGTTTGGATGAGATTTCATATTTGGATCAGTAGACTGAATAGAACAGAAAAGCTGAGTAAGAGGAAACTCTTTCTGCCTGACTGGCTTTGAACTTAGATAATAGTTTTTCCTGCTTTCAGACTTGACCTGAAACACTAGCTCTTCCTGTGTCTCAAGCCTACTGGCCTAAGGACTAGAACTATGCTTTCAGTTTTCTTGAGTCTCTAGCTTGCTTACTCACCCTGCAGATCCTGGGACTTTTCAGTCTCCATGACTGCATGAGCAAATTCCTTATAAGACTAAATTGACAGGCATGTGTGCTTAGTTGCTGTGTCATGTCTGACTCTTGGCAACCCCATGGATTGTCTCTCCATGGACAGGCTCCTCTGTCCATGGGATTCCCTAGGCAAGAATACTGGAGTCGGGAGCCATTTCCTTCTCCAGGAGATCTTCCCCACCCAGGACTGAACCTGCATCTCCTGTGTCTCCTGCATTGGCAGGCAGATTCTTTACCACTAGCGCCACCTGGAGTATATATTATATTAAGTCGCTCAGCTGTGTCTGACTGTGACCTCATGGACGGTAGCCTGCCAGGCTGCTCTGCCCAGGGGATTCTCCAGGCAAGAATACTTGGGTTGTCTATCCTTCTCTAGGGGATCTTCCCGACCCAAGTCTCCCACATTGCAGGCTGATTATTTACCGTTTGAGCTACCTCGGAAGCTCGGCACCTGGGAAGCCCATATATTTATATAATACGAAGCTCGGCACCTGGGAAGCCCATATATTTATATAATACAAATCTATTGAGCTTCCCCTGTGGCTCAGCGGTAAAGAATCTGCTTGCCAAAGCAGGAGGCCCAGGGGATGTGAGTTCAATCTCTGGGTTGGGAATATCCCTTGGAGGAGAGCATGGCAACCCACTCCAGTATTCTTGCCTGGAGAATCCCATGGACAGAGGAGCCATAGGGTTGCAAAAAGTTGGACACAACTGAAATGACTTAGCACGCATGCACACATATAAATATATATGAGATATGAGCCCTTTAGGAGGCTGTTGTCAGTGTCTTTTTTTCATATATAAACTGTTTAATCTTAAATCTCCATGCAAACAGAACAAGGTAAAACAAATAAACAACACAAACCAAAGCCAACTGAACAGGAAAGAAAAATCAAATGGTTAAAACCTCTACAATTAAGATAGACTCTAGGAAGGATATATATAAAAACTATGTAAAAAAAAATTACCAGATAATTAGCTATAAGCATGAGTAACAATATTCTACCTAACTTAAATTTGTGAGAAAGAAATATTTAGGACACTTTTTCATAAAGCCCAAGGAGTAAACATTTAGTTTCATTCACAAAGCCCAGGGAATAAACATTCAGCTATAGTGAGCATATTAAGATAGGAGCCTGTACTGTATACTAGCCTATTCTCTCTGCAGATACTTTGGGAGTATGCACATAATGTACACATTTAAATTGTTTTTTTAAAGTGAAATATCACACAGTAGAAATCTTAAAATATGATTAATTCCATTCCATTAACTTGAGCAGTTTCATATACATTTCCATCTTGATCCCAAGTGCTGTCTTTCTAGTGACATTTTTGTACTTTGATTGTAATAAAATTTGAAGCAGAGGCTCGCTTTTTGAGCAAAACAATAGATTACAGTATTATTATTGCTATTTTGCTTCGTCTCTCTATTGCACTGAGCTCTTGATTTTTAGAACTTCCCAAGTCCTTTGGACTGTGTTTTGCACTTTAGCTTAGGTCATTGTACTGAACACAGGTTCTGTAGAGCCAGAGCCCTTTTTGATTTTGCTTGCCTTATATTTTCAGCACCTAAAATAGTGTCCGGCCCATTGTAAAAGATCAAAAAATTCTACATATGGATAAATGGCAAAATAGACTGCCAAAAGAATACGCAGGCAGATTTCCACTGGAAGATAGGATTTGAGTAAAATCCTAGCTTGTAAAATTTTGCTACAGTACCTAAATTTTACAGGTAATGTTAAGAATAGGATAAAAATAGTTTCTAAATACACCTAAAGCAATATATACATATATTAATTATCAGAAAGAAATTAATGGAATCAGTTACCTTATTTAAGTGAAACTATTCTTTTTATTTTGTATTATAGAATCTCATTAAGAACAGAATAACTCCTGTTACTGTTAAATGTAAAACATGTTATACTTAGCACTAGTAGTTTAAGAGAATTTCCAGTGGTTCCAATGCCATTTTTAAAAAGAACTATGCTTTTATGTGGTAAAACCAACAAAAAAAAGTTTCTGAAATTGTGTGTTTTGGGAGCAGAGAGGAAGAAAGCAAACACATTTCAGAAGTTTTTCATTGTCTATCTCTGGTATAAATTTGCAGGTTTCATAGCAGCATTTCTTATCTGAGTGAAAAATAGTGAAGATTCTTCCTATTTCATGATTATCAGATAAGTAAAACATGTAAAAATGTAAATGACTAAAAAATTCAGTCAAAATACAGAGAATAAATGCATGTCCAGTCACTTCAGCCTTGTCCTATTCTTTGTGATCCCACGGACTGCAGCCCACTAAGCTCCTCTGTCCATAAGATTCTCTAGGTGAGAATATAGGAGTAGGTTGCTATGCCCTTCTTCAGGGGATCTTCCTGACTTAGGAATCAAACCCACATCTCCTGTATCTCCTGGATTGTAGGCATAGAGAAGAAGTACAATAATTTTAAAAATTCAAGTAAAAATTGCATGAATATTCCTGGTGGTTGGATTTTTAAGGTGTGGTATTTCTTAATGGTTGTTTTGATAAAACTTTTTTTAATATAGCTCCTGAAGAATAATGGGAAAATTCCAACTGTCCACTTCATATCTATTTACATATTTTAATTTCTTGATTTCCAACTTTTTGGATCTTTTTTATCTGCTCTATTATTTCATAGACTGAAATTCACTTGTCTTTGTTGTTTGTTCCCTTTCACTGTCTGTGTGTTGTACAGAAGAAATGTAGTAATTGTACTGTGTATTTTGATTTACACATTACATTCTGTCCTCTGGTATATTCATTGACTAAAGTCTTGAATAGAGTAAGTTCTGGTGGTTCAGAAGGTAAAGAATCTGCCTACAGTGCAGGAGACCCGGGTTCAGTCCCTGGGTTGAAAAGATCCCCTGGAGAATGGAATGGCAATCCACTCCAGTATTCTTGTATGGAGAATTCCATGGACAGAGGAGCCTGATGGCCTACAGTCCTTGGGGTTGCAAAGAGTCAGACATGACTGAGCGACCACAGTTTAGTCTGGTGCTTTTTTATTCAGTTGTACCTCCCTCCTGTAGGTTATTGGGATAGGACTCCACAATAAGCACTAATAAAACATGTTTCAATAAGTGAGTTCATATATTTCCCTTTAGTTCAATTATTTTCATTGGACTGGGCATTTTTTCTTTTGAGAGGGAACATCTTATTTTTTCTGTTTCTTCCACTTCCTCTGTCAGAGATAAAGCTAGACATGAACGTGGTAAGGATAGTAGTATAATATTGCACAGAGAATTAGTAATATAATATCACATAGAGAAAAGAGTCTGGTGTGAACTGAACTAAACTTTGATTTGTACAGAAGTGACTGGGCATTTTAAAAGGAGAAGGAGTGACTGGAGAAGGGAGTGAATGAAGACCATAAAATCAAAGTGAAAAATTACAAAGAGCAGGTAGGAGAATTGGTCCATGTGAAAGCCATCTGGGTTTGCTAACTGGCATTTATTGTTTAATGAAGTTAAGTGCCTATCCTCCATCAAGGCTGGAGACAAGGGCTCCCTCTTCAGGTTTTGGCTGGAACACACAGTAAATTTTGGAGGCAGCTGTGAGTTTTCTCTGGTCTTGAGAGATTAGAAACTGTGTTTGTGCTAAGCTGCTTCAGTCATGTCTGGCACTCTATGACTCCACGGCGGTAGCCCTCCAGGTTGCTCTGTCCATGGGATTCTCCAGGCGAGAATACTGGCGTGGGTTGTCATGCCTTTCTCAAGTGGATCTTCCTAATCCAGGGATGGAACCCATGTCTCCTATGTCTCCTGCATTGGCAGGCAGGTTGTTAGCACTAGCATTACTTGGGAATCCCTGTTTAAGTCTTTAAAGACCAAGCTTTAGGTCTGGTAGAGAGGAGGACTTGGAGGAGCCTGATGAGATTGGTCAGAAGAGACAACTTTTGTCTCCTCTTTGAACACTTAAAAAAATCTCTCTTTTAAATTTTATTTTGCTTTTGCTAACTCTTTCATCCAATGGAATTAAAGTAAATTAAGTGTATTAAATAAATCTTAGTATATAATCTAAACTTATCATAGGTATATTAGCTTATGTGGATTATGCTTGTAGAATTTAAAACTGAGAGAAAGTTGATAAGAACTGGTAGCAAAAATTGATATCTAATACCTGTGCTGTTTGCCAGTCATGGCTTATGGATCTGGTTTAAGTCTCTTCCTGAAAAGTCCCCATTGGCCATTCTTAGAGTGACTCATACTTCTTTTCTGAAGCAAGTAGTCAGGCTTTCTCCATCTTTTTCTAATGATTGCAATCTACATCAAAAGGGCATGCCTTCTTTCACTAACTTAGAATGGGGAGGTAATAAAATTTTCTTTATAGTAAGCTTTTTTCCACTCCAAGCTCAAAGAAGGAAGTTTTAGGGATCATGAAATAAATGTTATCAGTCAAAGCAGACAGACTCATTAAGCCATGAGGGAGGTTCTTTCCTTCTCTTATATTTATGTTCCTATTCTGATCAAGGACAAAATAATGTATGAATAAATTAAGTGGCTCAAGATCATTTTTTGAATATTTGATGCATTCACTAAATCGTATAGTTTATTATTCCAATTTTCCTTCTGACTTAATTTTTTTGGGATATAAATAAAAATACAAGGTCTTTCAAATAACTCAATTAATTTCTTACAGTTTAATATAGCCTACTTTATGATATGTCTATTTGCTGTTTGTGGTCCAAGGTGATATTTCAAAAATGTATATAAAGAGCTGTGTTGTAAAAATATCTAAGATCTGTTATTAAGAATGCTGGTTATGGGGAAGTTTATCCCTGTGAGGGACATATGAGAAATGTCCTGATTTTCTCTCAATTTTCTGTGTACCTAAAAAATTAAGTCTGTAAAATAGAAAAAGAAAAATTCCAGTTAGGTCTTTGTTTTTATTTCTGATACTGAGGGGAAAAACTGAAGTTTTTTTCCTGCAGAAAGTGAAGAAGAACTAAAGAGCCTCTTGATGAGGGTGAAGGAAGAGGCTGAAAGAGCCGGCTTAAGACTAAATATTAAAAAAAAAACTAAGATCATGACATCTGGCCCCATTACTGCATGGCAAATAGAAGGGAAAAAGGTAGAAGTAGTGACAGATTTCCTCTTCCTGGGCTCCAAAATCACTGTGGACAGTGACTGCAGCCATGAAATCAGATGATTGCTTCTTGGCAGGAAAGAGATGACAAACTAGACAGTGTGTTGAAAAGCAGAGACATTACTCTGCTGACAAAGGTCTGTATAGTCAAGGCTATGGTCTTCCCAGTGGTCACGTATGGTTGTGGGAGCTGGACTGTAAAGAAGGCAGAACGCCAAAGAATTGATGCCTTTGAACTGTGGTGCTGGAGAAGACTCCTGAAATTCCCTTGGACAATAAAGAGATCAAACCAGTCAATCTTAAGGGAGATCAACCCTGAATATTCACTGGAATAACTGATGCTGAAGCTCCAGTATTTTGGACATCTGATGTGAGCAGACAACTCACTGGAAAAGTCCCTGATGCTGGGAAAGATTGAGGGCAGAAGGAGAAGAGGGCGTCAGGGGATGAGATGGCTGGACGGCATTACTGATGCAATGAACATGAACTTGGGCACATTCTGGGAGATGGTGAGGGAAAGGGAGGCCTAGCATGCTGAAGTCTATGGGGGTCACAGAGTTGGCCATGACCGAATGTCTGAACAACAGTAGGGGAAAGGGAAACAAGGAAGGGACTGGGCCATTGCTGCCTATACCAATTGACAATAATCTCCTTCACCATAAAACAGTTAAGAATAATCTGTCTTAAAGGGTAGAATAGTGGTTGACAGGGACTGGGATATAGGGGGAATGGAGAGATGCTGATCAAACAAACAAACTTCCAGTTAGAAGGTTAGTAAGTTCTAGGAGTACAGCATAGTGACTATAGTCAACAATATTTTATTATATACTTGAAGGTTGCTAGGAGAGTAGATTGTAAATGTTCTCACCACACAAACACAATGGGAATTATGTGAGGTGATGGAGGTGTTAACTAACCCTATTATGGCAATTGTTTCACAAAATATATGTGTATCAAATCACCACATGTATACTTTAAATTTACATGAAGCTATAATTCAGGAGAGCTGGAAAAAAAGAATAATCTGCTTTATTTCTAAATTCAGAATGAGAATAAGTAAAGGTTTTAATAAGGAAAGGAAGGGAAAGGAAGGAAGCTGACTGAGTTTTCAAGGCAACCAATAGCTTCAAGTAAGTGTTTTATCATTATTTGGTTAAGCTTCCAATAGCTTATGGATGCTACCATTTTATTTTTGGAACATTGTTATCTTTGTAGATTAATGCTTACTTTTCAGGAGGCAGGGAAGTAATACTCCTAATGTAAAAATGTCTCATTACTTTTACAAGGTGTAAAATGGAGGGATTGTAGGGAATGCAAGGTAAAGGTGGAGTTTTAGTTTCTGTAGAGATTGCTTTTGGACAAAGCCCTCCTTGAGAAATGAATCCAAACAAGCACCGAAGAGAAGAAAATTTCTTTTTCCAAACAATCCTCAAACTATTCCTTACAAAATCCATAAAAGATGGTTGCAAACTGCCTGCAATCATACACATATAAGATTGCAGGTAAAGTAATTTGGGTTTAATAAGATCAGAGAAACAAAGTAGGTTTATATTCATGCTGATATTTGACAGAAAACACCAAAATTCTGTAAAGCAATTATCCTTCATTAAAAAATAAACACATTTAAAAAAACAAAAAGGAAAAGAATCCATGCAAAATCAAACAAGTCATGTTTAAAATTACCACTAGAGGGCACAAAATGGGGAAAAGAATAAATAAACAAGGAGTTTCTAGACAAACAATTTCAAGCTCCTGAAATCTCTGAAGGCAATGATAATAATAACAGTCAACATTTATGAGGTATTTATCATGTACTAGGCCCAATTTTATACGCACATATACGCATATATGTATTTATATATATATATATATATATATATATATATATATATATATATAGTAATTCATTTTAACTTCACAACAACCCTGTGAAGTAGGTAGCTGGTAGATTGGGGAAACTGAGGTTAAATAATTAGTGCAAGGTCATGTAGTAACTCAAAAGTATCACTGGATTCCAATCCAGGCAATTTTACTTCCAAGTCTGTACATGTACTCGTTCCCTTTCCCCATGAATGAATGCCCTTTCTCTGTGTGTGTGTGTACTTTATTACATACAAAAGTGTGTGCAATCATGCTCTGAACTGTGATAGAGAGAAAGTAGCGTTTTTTTTTTCTTTCTAGCTTGATAAATTTCTACTGCATTATATCTGGCAAGCTAGAAATTTTGTGACTGGTTTCATATACATATATGTGTGCTGGGTCTCTCAGCCAGGTCCCATCCTTTGCAGCCCTGTAGACTGTAGCTTTCCAGGCTCCTCTGTCCATAGAATTTTACAGGCAAGAATACTGGAGTGGATTGCCACTTCCCACTCCAGGCTATCTTCCTGACTCAGGGATTGAACCTGCATCTCTTGTGTCTCCTACATTAGGAGGCAGATTCTTTACCACTCACGCAACTTGGGGAGTTCCCTCATACATATACCTTGGGAAATAAAAGTCTAAAAATGTGTTTTATTAATGTTGCAAACTGCCAACTCTAATAAGTTTTCTGGATAATCTGAACTAATAAGCAGGATCTGCGATGGTGACATTAACAGGGTCAGGGGAGACTGACATTAGAATGGAAGAGTGGCTGCATAAACCAAACACAGAAGGGTGATACAGGACAGTGCTGGAGCTCTCCTGGTAAACATTGAATGATACCAGGGGTGGGAAGACTGGAGACCCCAGGTTGTCCTTCTTTCTTACTGGTGCCGTATGGAGGAAGGTGCATTTTAAAATTGAATGGTTGAGCCTTGATTGTTAAACCTCATGCTCTCTGGACCCGTCCCATTTCTACACTTTCCAGATTTTTGCAATTTAGGGCCTGAATTTCAAACCTGCCATGGGCACATATGACTTGTCAAGGTAGCTAATTCTCCAATACCAGCACACAGGGAAAAAAATTAGGAAACTGTCGTGGTAGTGTTATAAAAGAGAGGCAATACACTGAAGCCTACAAGTCAGTAGGATTAATGGACCAGACAGAATAAGGGTCTAAAATATGCATGGTCAATATTTTCAAGGAGATGCTATCTTATTTTCAATCAAAATCCAATCAGGCATGTTTAGGGGAACTTAGGAGTTATACTAAAAAATATACATGGGAGAATAAAGGTCTTTTAATAATTTGGTTGCTTTTATCTAAAAAAAAAGCAAAGAATGGGAACACATCCTGCTAGATACAAAGCATAGTAAAAAGCCATGATAATGATACAATAATAATGAAACCAATGTGGAATTCATCACAGATAGAAAGACCTCAGAACACAATGGCAAGCTCAGGAATATATATAGACACATGTATGAACACATATATGAATTTTCTATATGATAACGCTGCACTATAAGTGAGTGCAAAAACAATAAATTTTTTTTTTGGCACATGGCATTAGGAAACTGATATAATTCAAAAAAATTAGGTTGGAATCGTACCTCACATCACAATTTATCCCAGGTATTCAGTTTAGTTCAGTCACTCAGTCGTGTCGGACTCTTTGTGACCCCATGAACTGCAGCACGCCAGGATTCTCCATCCATCGCCAACTCCCAGAGCTTGTGCAAACTCATGTCCATTGAGTCAGTGATGCCATCCAACACCTCATCCTCTGTCATCACCTTCTCCTCCTGCAGTCAATCTTTCCTAGCATCAAGGTCTTCTCTAATGAGTCAGCTCTTTGCATCAGGTGGCCAAAGTATTGGAGCTTCAGCTTCAACATCAGTCCTTCCAATAAATATTCAGGACTGATTTCCTTTAGGATTGACAGGTTTGATCTCCTTGCAGTCCAAGGGACTCTCAAGAGTCTTCTCCAACACCACAGTTCAAAAGCATCTATTCTTCGGTGCTCAGCATTTTTTACAGTCCAATTTTCACATCCACACATGACTACTGGAAAAACATAGCTTTTACTAGACAGACCTTTGTTGACAAAATAATGTCTTTTCTTTTTAATATGCTATCTACATTCATTGTAGCTTTTCTTCCAAGGAGCAGGGGTCTTTTAATTTCGTGGCTGCAGTCAACATCTGCAGTGATTTTGGAGCCCAAGAAAATAGTTTGTCACTGTTTCCATTGTTTCCCCATCTATTTGCCATGAAGTGATGGGACCGGATGCCATGATTTTCATTTTCTGAATGTTAAGGAGTTTTAAGCCAACTTTTTCACACTCCTCTTTCACCTTCATTAAGAAGCTCTTTAGTTCCTCTTTGCTTTCTGCCATAAGTGGGGTGTCATCGGCATATCTGAGGTTATTGATATTTCTCCCTGCAAACTTGATTCCAGCTTGTGCTTCATCCAGCCCGGCATTTCTCATGATGTACTCTGCATGGAAGTTAAATAAGTAGGGTGACAATATACAACCTTGACATACTCCTTTCCCAATTTGGAACTAGTCTGTTCCATGTCTGGTTCTATCTGTTGCTTCTTGACCTGCATATAGGTTTTGCAGGAGGGAGGTAAGGTGTTCTGGTACTTCCATCTCTTGAAGAATCTTCTACAGTTTGTTGTGATCCACACAGTCAAAGGCTTTAGCGTAGTCAATAAAGCAGAAGTAGATGTTCTTTTGGAATTATCTTTCTTTTCCTATGACCCAGCGGATGTTGGCAATTTGATCTTCGGGTCTGCTGCCTTTTCTAAATCCAGCTTGAACATCTGGGAGTTCTTGTTCATGTACTGTTGAAGCCTGGCTTGGAGAATTTTGAGCATTGCTTTGCTAGCGTGGGAGATGAGTGCAATTGTGTGGTAGTTTGAACATTCTTTGTCATTGCCCTTTGGGATTGGAATGAAAACTGATCATTTCTGAGCAGTCCTGTGGCCACTGCTGAGTTTTCCAAATTTGCTGACATACTGAGTGCAGCACTTTAGCTGCATCATCTTTTAGAATTTGAAATAGCTCAGGTGGAATTCCATCACCTCCACTAGCTTTGTTCAAGTGACGCTTTCTAAGGCCTACTTGACTTCATACTCCAAGATGTCTGGCTCTAGGCGAGTGATCACACCATCATGGTTATCTGGGTCATTAAGATCTTTTTTTTTTTGTATAAATCTTCTGTGTATTCTTGCCACCTCTTCTTAATACCTTCTGCTTGTGTTAGGTACATACCGTTTCTGTCCTTTAATGTGCCCATCTTTGCATGAAATGTTCCCTTGGTATCTCTAGTATTCTTGAAGAGATCTCTAGTTTTCCCATTATATTGTTTTCCTCTATTTTTTGCACTGTTCACTTAGGGAAGCTTTTGAATTTCTTTGCTAGTCTTTGAAATTCTGCATTCAGATGGGTATATCTTTCCTTTTCTCCTTTGCTTTTTACTTCTCTTCTTTTCTCAGCTATTTGTAAGGGCTTCTCAGACAGCCATTTGCCTTTTTGCATTTCTTTTTCTTGGAGATGATTTTGATCACCACCTCCTGTACAATGTCACAAACCTCCATCCATATTCTTCAGCACTCTAATCCTTTTGGAGCCCAAGCACTCTAATCTATCAGATCTAATCCCTTGAACCTACTTGTTACTTTCACTGTATAATCATAAGGGATTGTTCTTGCTGTTTTTACCAGGTAAAATAATAAAAAAGAAATTGTCAAAGCATACTAGGAATAACAATGTGGCAGGGAGAAACACTGAGCCTGATGAGCTATTTAAAGAGCATGGATAGATTTTTAAATAATGTTAAACTGAAAAAGTGAAACCAAGCAGGCCAATAGAATACAATCAATTAGTGAAATTCAAAACACTTACACTCCCTAAATAAAATACAATTTTCAGAGTATAGGGGAGCAAAAAATGATTTTCCTGTACCCTTTTTAGGTTCATTGGCTAAACCCTATAACTGGACCCTATGATTTTATTAAACTAATTTCTCTAAGATCTGAGATTTCTATGAATCTTTTACGAAGGTTGCTTATGGTTTCGGTATCCTGTTTCCTGAATTTTACTACCTTGTAATATTAATAGCACAGGCTACTATACTGTGATATAATGGAATTATGGAATACATACATAGTTCATTTCAGTTAGCTAGTTCAATTTTATTTGATAGAAAATTTCCCCAGTTGTCCATTAGTTGGTTGATTAATCCAACAAACTTTTTGCAAATCATTTTACAGACATGCTGATATGTACTGAACATTGGAAATTAAAAGCACGTGTGCACACACACAGATAAACACACACACACACAATATTCCTTGCCTTTGTAGAATGTGCATTCCATACTAGGTTTTAGACTTTAAACTGAACCAAAAATTTCCCAAAATTTACCTCTTTGTGACATTTTAACTGCTCAACCTCTGCAGCAAACCAAATAAACTTATTACCTTTTCTACGTGAGAGCCCTTTAAAAATTTCAAGAATCACCAGGATCTTTATGTGTATACATATGTATATATATATATGCTAAGTCACTTCAGTCATGTTGGACTCTTTGTGACCCCATGGACTGTAGCCCACCAGGCTCCTCTGTCCATGGGGATTCTCCAGATAAGATACTGGAGTGGGTTGCCATGCCCTCCCTCAGGGCATCTTCCCAATCCAGGGATCGAACCTGCATCTCTTCTGTCTCCTTCATTGGCAGGCAGGTTCTTTACCACTAGTGCCACCTGGGAATTGTAATGTGCATCCTCAGATCCACCAAGACCGTCTTAAAATGCAATATGCAGAATTGATTGTAGGTACTGTTTACCCAATCAGTTCAATTATTAAGTATGAGAAAACAGATAGTATGGAGTATTTTTAAGTAACTGGTATGCCCACATCATGCCTTTATTGTTTAGGCTTCAAGTGGTGCCCAGAGGACTAAAGAACAAAATAAGCTCGAGGAGGCTCAGAACACAAGGACAGAGAGCACCAGATGCTTGTCATCCTTCTCACAACTTTGCAACTGTTGCTAAATTTTTGAGCCCTCCTGGGCAGCCTGGCTTGTCTCCGTTTGTCTCATATAAGGAAAGGTATTTGTCCTGTTCTTCTTCTCCATATAAGGAAAGTGTATGTTCTTCCCCCATAAGGCAAGATCTCTACCTCATTCCTTATTTCTGGGCTATAAAAACAGGCAGATGATCCATGCTGGCCGCTGGCGCTAGGGCCGGTCACCTGTTCTAACAGAGTGTCCTGCTCTGGTAAGCTCTATTTTCCTTTCCTGCTGCCTCGTGTCTGGAAATTTTTTTGCAACCCACCGTGCAGACCATGACACTTCATGATGTGGCGTTTTGGATATGCGGAACTTTCCATAATTCCCTTTCTGGTGTGCTAGAGTGGACCACGAGGGATATCCTTAGGAGACTGGAGGGCCAAGGGAACCAACAGCTCTGTTTTAGCTCACACACATTTCTGATCTGCTGACTCACTTCCCTGGGCGGAGGTAGAGCTGGCTGGGCCTGCAACTGCTCTAGCTTGCCCCGAATCTGCGGTCAGCTTCATTTCAGTTTCACCTGACCCTGAATCCTGGGTCAAGTGTGTGTGTTACCTCTGTGACAAAGGACCCTGGAAATTCTGCAGGATATCTTTGTCACCAGGTCCCAGGCAGCCAAAGTTGACATAGGTTTCAGTGTGCCCTCTTGTGGTTTCAACCTGTGTTTATGGGCTCCTACTTTCCCTTGGTTTCCTCCATTTTATGTCCATCTTCCTTTCCTTCCTGCCTGCCTAGGACTTCATGTTAGAGTTTCCCCTTATTAAATGTGATTACTTTGAGTTCAGACCCTCAAGCTAGACTGTTGATATTAGCTTGGATCTTAGTTCATCTCTCTAGTATATTAGATTTCCCATCTGAAGCTTTGCTGTCACTCAAGTCTTACTAAAAGTATTTTTTTATGTTTTCATTCAAATGATAAAAATCCTAATATTAAGAGGAAAGTTTCAAGGACAGTGTAGAGACACATACTACTGGGAGCTTCACCTTATCATGGCCTTCTAGTTAGACTGATATGTTGCTTTGCAGTGTTAGCGAAGTGTTCTCAGCATCATCCTTATCACACATTGCTGTAATTGTTTATTTACTTATCACTCTCAACAGCCAGACAGTAATATCCTTGGTGAAGGGACAAAGCCTTATTCAATTTTGTATTTTCTGTGTAATCACAATTCTTGGCATTAGAGAGGCACTCAATAATTATTTACTGAATGTTCAACTTCATGTAGAAGGATAAGAGGAAATTCAAGAGATGAATAAAGTGGGGAAGGGTGTTTTAGCCAGTGGAAGCCATGAACAGCAGGGTACACTGGGGAAAATTGAGGACAAGCTCAGTACTGTTAAATTTCCTTTAAGGAATTCATACTATAGAAATAGAGGTAGGCAAATAAACCAACCATCAGACTGGGCCTTCAGAGAAGCATCTCCAGAAGTTTCAATAAAATAGTACAGGAAAATAACAGTGGGAACTACTGAAAGTATTCATGTTTTATTTTTAAGATTTTTTGGGTGCAGACCACTTTAAAAGTCTTCATTGAATTTGTTACAATATTGCTTCTGTTTCATGTTTAGGATTTTGGCCCTGAGGTAGGTTGGATCTTAGCTCTCTGCCAAGGATTGAACCCACACCCTGTGCATTGGAAGCCAAAGTCCCAACCGCATTTTAAAGGACATAAAGTGGAGGCTGTCTTTTTTTGGTCTTATATCTGTTTTCAGACACTTTAGTGTGACTTTTAAATGAGCTGGATAAACCTTCATATTTTCCACTTAAAAAAAGAAACTCAGAACTAAGATATTCGAACATTTTCTTTTGTTCTTTTAAGCAAGGATTTTTTGATACTGACGTCTTCATTATTTCTTTGTTTCTCTCTTCCATCTTACACCAATGACTTTCATCCTAGTAAAATGAAGGGAGAAAAAGGGAGGGGAGGAAGGAAAAAGATGGAGGAAGGAAGGGCAAGAGGGATGGAGGCTAGGATTAGGTTTCTAGATTTCCTTCTGAAAGTTTCTGAATCAATAGATCTGAATTGGATTGTACTGTGAAACTGTGTTTTTAGACATTTCCAGAATTGATGGTGATGTGTAACTCAGGTTGAGAACCATCATCTAAAGGGGTATGGTAACAAACTGAAAGAAAAATAAGCAGAATCACAAAAGGTCATCTACAGTATGAATCCAATGTAAGCTACTGATTCACCATTAGAATATTACTGACACCTACAGTCAGGATTGGATCAGTGAATCACTATCCTAATTCTAGGGAAAGTGAAAGTCTCTCAGTCGTGTCCGACTCTTTGCGACTCCATGGACTATACAGTCCATGGAATTCTCCAGGCCAGAGTACTGGAGTGGGTAGCCTTTCCCTTCTCCAGGGGATCTTTCCAACCCAGGGACCAAACCCAGGTCTCCTGTATTTCAGACAGCTTCTTTACTAACTTAGCCACAAGGGAAGCCCAAGAATACCAGAGTGGGTAGCCCATCCCTTCTCCAGTGGATTTTTCTGACCCAGGAATCCAACTGGTGTCTCTTGCACTGCAGGCAGTTTCTTTACTAACTGAGCTATGAGGGTTCTAGGTCACATTCTATTGCTCTCTCCATGGATCACCTGTAAATCAAACACCAGTAAATTTTCTGACTTTATCCACTTGCAAAAAACTGGCCATTTCCTTAAAAAGATGCTGATATACTATTTTCAGAATTTCTCAATATTTCATTTGTAATTAGAATAATTTTGAGGCTGTAAGAGATTTTCAATTATATTTCTATTGATCCATTTCTCTTCCGTAATAATTAGATACAGGCTTATAAATTCAATAATATATATGAAAGAAATATAGCAACAAGGATTGCCTGTAAGAAAATGCAAATTATAGAGACTGGGTAGGTATGGGGTGATTATGGCAAGAAGGAGCTCTCTAAAGAAAAAAAAGATAACTCAAAATTGGCATTTTAACTCCATTAAGCTCATTCTCATATCAAAATTACCTGGAATAT
Organism: Ovis canadensis; assembly: GCF_042477335.2. Classification (NCBI taxonomy): domain Eukaryota; kingdom Metazoa; phylum Chordata; class Mammalia; order Artiodactyla; family Bovidae; genus Ovis; species Ovis canadensis. The sequence goes on from NC_091260.1 coordinate 41,635,113, forward strand.
TATTCCAAATTATTCCATAACAAAATGTTGAAAAGTCTAAGAAAACAACTACACAGAATCTGAAGTCATAATAGATTTCAAAGTCAATGCTGTCATGAATATAACATAGAAGTATTAAGCAGAACATTATCTATTCAGAGTCCAGATTTTTTAACCAAAATAACTTGAATTGATTACAGTGTTAAAGTTGGACTTTGCTGTAGTAGTTATGTTTTGAGACACGTTGATTTTCAGAGGTTTAAAAGTAATTTACTAGTCGAATATCTTTAAAAATCAATCTGTATCGGATTAAAAAAAATCACAGTATCAGAGCTTCAGTGATGTGCAGTTTTCAAACTGCAGTGCATTTCTGGTTTGTCTATTTTACTACATAGTTTAATTTGAGAAATAGGGATTGAAAGTAGCTTAGGTTTGATCCTAGACTGAGAAAGTTGAAGTTTAGATGGAACAGCTATTGCTATTTGACAAAATTGTGTTGCTATTTTAGTACTACTAATCAGTTCACATACAAAAATGTTCTGATTATTTTTAGGTTGTATATGTGCTTATATTTTAAAGGATAATAAACACTGAATTTTGCTTTTTTGTGGAATATTTGGATTTCAGTCAAATATTCTGACTTCTTTAATCACATATTTTGAGGATACAGATTTATTAAACTAAAAAATTTGTCATATGTATGAATTTTAAATAATATATAGGAATACATATATTTCTATATAGATGTGTGTGTGTTTGTATGTGTAATTTGCACTGAATTTAAGTATTTTAAGGCCATCTCATTTACTTCCATCCCTTAGAGTACTACTTTTATAACTTGACAGTTTCTGAATATTTTTTTCTGCAGAAAAAATAGAATTAAGGAAAATACTCTAGACTAACAAATGTTTTAGATGATTAATTATAATTCAAGTCAATAAAAGGTATTAAATCTAGTTATACTTTAAGTCTAATTGTATGTCTAATGGTATAAAATTTTTATAACATACATATAATGATGAAATTCCTCATTAGAAGAGAATATAGAGAAAGATATCATTTTATAGTCAAAGTCTATTTACATGCAATACAGAATGCAGCAGTAGAGCTATCTGATGAATATATGTAATCAGTTCAGTTCAGTTCAGTCACTCAGTCGTGTCCGACTTCTTTGCGACCCCATGAACCGCAGCATGCCAGGCCTCCCTGCCTATCACCAACTACCGGAGTTCACCCAAACCCATGTCCATTGAGTCGGTGATTCCATCCAACCATCTCATCCTCTGTCATCCCCTTCTCCTCCTGCCCTCAATCTTTCCCAGCATCAGGGTCTTTTCAAATGAGTCAGCTCTTCGCATCAGGTGGCCAAAATATTGGCATTTCAGCTTCAATATCTGTCCTTCCAAAGAACACCCAGGACAGATCTCCTTTAGGATGGACTGGTTGAATGTCCTTGCAGTCCAAGGGACTCTCAAGAGTCTTCTGCAACACCAAAGTTCAAAAGCATCAATTCTTTGGTGCTCAGCTTTCTTTATTGTCCAACTCTCACATCCACACATGACCACTGGAAAAACCATAGCCTTGACTAGACAGACCTTTGTTGGCAAAGTAATGTCTTTGCTTTTTAATATGCTGTCTAGGTTGGTCATTACTTTCCTTTCAAGGAGTAAGCGTCTTTTAATTTCATGGTTGCAATCACCATCCGCAGTGATTTTGGAGCCCAGAAAAATAAAGTCAGCCATTGTTTCCACTGTTTCCCCATCTATTTGCCATGAAGTGATGGGACCAGATGCCATGATCTTAGTTTTCTGAATGTTGAGCTTTAAGCCAACTTTTTCACTCTCCACTTTCACTTTCATCAAGGGGCTCTTTAGTTATTCTTCACTTTCTGCCATAAGGGTAGTGTCATCTGCATATCTGAGGTTATTGATATTTCTCCCAGCAATTTTGATTCCAGCTTGTGCTTCCTCCAGCCCAGTGTTTCTCATGATGTACTCTGCATATAAGTTAAATAAGCAGGGTGACAATACACAGACTTGACGTACTCCTTTTCCTATTAGGAACCAGTCTGTTGTTCCATGTCCACCTCTAACTGTTGCTTCCTGACCTGCATACAGGTTTCTCAAGAGGCAGGTCAGATGGTCTGGTATTCCCATCTCTTTCAGAATTTTCCAGTTTATGTGATCCGCACAGTCAAAGGCTTTGGCATAGTCAATAAAGCAGAAATAGAAATAAATATATGCAATATTTAAAGTTAAAAATTATAATTTCATAAAAGCAGATTTGCTTTAACTGAAATTGGTGGTGGTGGTGGTTTAGTCGCTAAGTTGTGTCCGACTCTTGTGATCCTGTGGACTATAGCCTGTCAGGCTCCTCTGTCCATGGGATTCTCCAGGAAAGAATACTGGAGTGGGTTGCCATTTCCTTCTCCAGGGGATCTTCTCAACCCAGGAATTGAACCCAGGTTGGCTGCACTGCAGGCAGATGATTTACCAATTGAGCTATGAGGGAAGCCCAAACTGAAACTGATAGTCTATAAATCAGGTACAGATCCTACTTAATATACAGTGATGAGTACCTCCATACATTACACACACATGCACACACACAGACAGCTAGACATATTAGGACCAGACTCTATTTTACTGGAACTTTGGGAAATTCAAATTTAAGACAAAAATTAGGCAATTGCTGTCAAAATAAACAATAATTCTGAATTTTAAAAAATTTGCTATGTATTTATAGTCATTTCTGATAGAGTCATTTTTGATGACTTTAAATATAAAACATATTCTCTATAGATTCTAAAGTTTTGTTATAGAATCTTTTTATTGAGGTATAGTTGATATATAATAGACATATCTATTCATGAAAGTAAATATTGAAATATAGGGTACATTTGTTGTTTGTACATTATAATCTTTTACAGGCTAATGTACAAAATATTCATCACTAATAAATGCTGATGTGCAAAAGTTGGGTCACTTTTAAAATCAATGTATGTAAGGTATGAGTCCTCATCTTACACTGAAAATGACATGGAAGGAAAAAGCTAGGGAAGTTTTTAGTTCCATCACATGTCAGTCCTTCTTCACTTTGTAGTAAGTTGAAGGTATACGTGCACGAGTCAAAAAGCAAAGTAAAAAGTTGAGTCACTTTTGTGCAGTACTTGGTAAGAACCAAATACACACACATATAAGCTGCTGCTACTGCTGCTAAGTTGCTTCAGTCATGTCTGACTCTGTGTGACCCCATAGATGGCAGCCCACAGGGCTGCCCAGCAGGCTCCCCCGTCCCTGGGATTCTCCAGGCAAGAACACTGGAGTGGGTTGCCATTTCCTTCTCCAATGCATGAAAGTGAAAAGTGAAAGTGAAGTCACTCAGTCGTGTCCAACTCCTATTGACCCCATGGACTGCAGCCTACCAGGCTCCGCCATCCATGGGATTTTCCAGGCAAGAGGACTGGAGTGGGGTGCCATGGCCTTCTCCCACATATAAGCTATGAAATATGAATTGGGTGATTTCAGTGATTGTGCAAATGAATTCAGTGCTCTTATATTTGTACCTAATCTGGGACCCCAGGCTTGTCATGATGAAGGTGTTTGTGTAACTCAGTGAAGCTATGAGCCATGCAGTGCAGGGTCACCCAAGACTGAATAGGGTCATAGTGGACCACAGTGGGTCATAGTGGAGAGTTCTGACAAATCGTGGTCCATTGGAGGTGGGAATGGCACAACACTCTAGTAATCTTGCCACAAGAACTCCATGAACAGTATGAAGAGGCAAAAAGATATGACGCTGAGAGAGGAGCCCCTCTGGTCAGAAGCTGTCCAATATACTACTGGGGAAGGACATAGGGTATTGTATAAAGATGAATGATAAAATTCTTTCTAATAATTAAAAACAAACTTTTCTTTACTCAGAACACCATTACATGGGAAATAAAAAAGACATGAAAAGTCAAGGGAGAGATCACAGAAGAAAGTAAAAAAAACTGTATAGTTAAGTACTGGTAATGGAACTTCTCCCTGCTTTTTGAATAAGGGTCCTGCAGGCATCACTGACTCGATGAATGTGAGTCTGAGTGAACTCCGGGAGTTGGTGATGGACAGGGAGGCCTGGCGTGCTGCAATTCATGGGTTCTCAAAGAGTCGGACACGACTGAGCGACTGAACTGAACTGAGCTGATTTGCATTTTGCCCTGAGTTCTGCAAATTATCAAGCTATCTCTGACCAACTTACCGAGGCTCTGGAGAGGATATTACAATGGCTTACCGGTTGGTGATGCTGTCTCCCAGGTGCTGTAACAGACATTTTGACCATCCTTCCTGGCTCCACCAGTGTGGCAAACCTCTCCAGATTCTCTAAGCCAGCTTGCTGGGGCCAACTCACTCAGACTCACACCATTGCACTGGCCAGCCCTGCCCTGTTTACTTGCTTTGCCAACCACGGGGCTGGCATTTCTAAAATGTGTTTGTTTGTTTTTTTCCCCACAGTATTGCCAAGAAAGTAGCATTCTTTCTCTTTACCTAAGGAATCTGGCTGACCCACAAACGGAGAATGTAATTCATCCCCTCAAATGTCTAAAAGATACAGAGAACCTGCGGTACTTACTTTGCACCTGGCTCCTCCATGGATCCCATGATGTGAATGAAGTTGCTAGTTACTTTTCAGGTTGTCTCTGTGCCAATGACTTTGCTGATGACTCTACCCGTCCTTTTTATTTCTACTCCATGCAGAAGCTCATTATAGAAGCCAACAGCTGAGATTGGTGTTTGGAGCTTAGTGAAGAAAGTTAAGAAACTGCAACAGACTCCACTTTCTACCCAGACTTTTAAGACTAAGCCTAATCTATCTATCTACATATATATTGTTTCATATGCATCCCATTCCATTCTTTTCAAATGGAGTCTTTCACTTTTGTACTGATTTATCAGTATCCTTTTCATATTAAGAATATTAAAGATTTGTAGATGATACACTGTATATATTTTCTCCCAATCTTCATTTCATTTCTGTTTTGTCATGTCTTTCATCATGTATGGCCTTCCATGGTGGCTCAGAAGGTATAGAATCCACCTGCAATGTGGGAGACCTGGGTTCAATCCCTGGGTTGCGAAGATCCCCTTGAGAAGGGAATGGCTACCCATTCCAGTATTCTGACCTGGGGAATTCCATGGACAGAGGAGCCTGGCAGGCTATGGGGTTGCAGTCCATGGGGTTGCAAAGAATTGGACATGACTGAGCAACCATGTATGTATTTTATTTTAAATTTTACATAGTTAAAATTTGTGATTTATTTTGTTCTTTGGAATTCTTATAATATTCTGTTGTTAAGTATCGATTTTTGTTTTTGCTAGATACCCATAATTACACAAGACAAAGAAAAGCTTCCTTCTATCCCTTGTTTACTCAAAGTTTCGGGTTATTGTTTTAATAGAAAAATCGGCGTTGACTTCTTACCAAATTTTAAGTAGGTATAGAGATAAATGGATATTTTCTCCATTAATAGAAAGTAGTAAATTACCTGCATGGGTGTATGCTCAGTCATGTCTGACTCTTTGGAACCCCATGGACTGTAAACTGCCAGGCTCCTCTGTCCCCATTAAATTTTCCAGGCAATAATACTGGAGTGCGTTGCCATTTCCTACTCCAGGGGATCTTCCCAACCCAGGGACTGAGCCCACGTCTCCTGCGTTGGAAGGCAGATCCTATAGTTTCCTAATGTTGAATTATTCTTTCAAAATATACCCCTTTTGATCTTGTGGTGTTATTGCTAAATTTCTATTATGGTGTTATTGGTGGTATTGCTAAATATTCAATATTTACATTATTAAGGCTATGTAAGTAAATTTCACAGCTGATAGTTTTAGCCTATTATGAATATTTTTGTTTTCCTTCCTTTTGCTTCTCTCTTGTGTGTGTTTGTGTGCGTGTTTGTGAGAATTGCTATTTCCCTCCACCACTTATCATTAGTACCTCTAAGTACAATATAATTTTCAACAAGGCCAATCACATCTGGTAAATTTAGACATTTCAATTATTTCCTGGAAACAACCCTCCTGGAAACCCTCTTTTTCCTGTCTGAGATGTTGGACTCTTTTTTGAAGCACAACGGTCATTCTAGGACTCCCCTCTTCCTTCATACTTTGAATTTTTCATCTTTTCCTTCTGGAACTATTGCTTGTGGCTCCCATCTCCCTCTTACTTGATTTGTTGCAGAGACAGGAATAAGAGCCCTCAACAAGCTACACTACTCCAGTCTGGGTTCATGGTGCTTTCTTTGTGCTGTGCACATTTATCATATCCCTTCAATGTCACCCTGATGATTTCTGTTCCTGTATTTCCCCCTTCACTTTGATTTACTCTCTTGATTTTGAGAAGGACTTTCTTCAGTAGCTTGCCGAGAAAAAGTACCCATAGGAGATAAAATTTTTGAAACAGTTCATACATTAACATGGTTTATTTCATTCTCATATTTGACCTTTTAACAGGGCTTTGACTTCTAAGTTGGAAATATTTTCCTTCAGAATGTTGGAGGTGTTTCTCTTTTGCTAAGAAACATCAAAGCCATTCTATTTTCTGACCACTTCTAATATCCCTTTCTCCTTCTATGGAAATTATAGAATTTTCTCCTTGACCGCAGTGTTCTGAAATTTCACAATGGCGTGCCTTTGTATGGGTCTACTCTCATTCATCAGACTAAAGGAACTCTTCAGCCTGCCTTTCCTTCTGTTTTAGTGTTCGAACTATTAATATCCCATTGTTGATTGCCTCCCCTCTGTTGTCTCTGTTTAATCTTTACGTGGATGTTGAGCCTCTTGGACTAATCGTTTAATATTCTTTTTCCCTTCTTACAGTAATCTTTGTCCTTCTGCTCCACTTTCTACAAGATTTCTCTTAACTTTATTTTCCAAAATTTCTTTCATTCTTTTCTATCATGTTTTAAAATCTGATCTCCTTTTGCTTTTCTAAATGTTCATTTGCGTTTGTTCATTTTTTTCATAGATGTAATGTTGTCTCAATATGGGTTTTATATTTTTCCATTAACATTCATGTATATATATATTTTTTGCTTATAAACCATGCTTTTTCTATTTTGGCTTCTCTTCCATATTAAATATTTCCCTGAATGTCTGGCAACCTGGTGGTTGTTTATTTTTGTTTAAAACTGTGGGAATATAGATTTATTTTAATCACTCTGAGTGTATGGCTTTAAACTTTACTTGATGGTGGTCTTAAATAATATGTTTTGAGGGATCCTTGGGGTCCCTCAAATACTTGAAAATATTATTTCCTTCTCCTATCTGGAAAGTAAATGTAATGGGTCATTATTTAATGGTTTCCAGTGTTCAGTATTCACTATGTGTGTGGACATTGACCCTTTTATTTTTAGTAAAATACTATGTGACCAACTCTATGGAGGCAGAATCAAACTGTACAGTCACACTGAACCCCAAGAAGAGCCTTGTACTTGATTTCATCATCTACTATAATCATCTTGAAATTTATAATTTTTGAATCGTAGACCCCACAAGTTATGTATCCAGTCCTGGGTATCTACACACTCAAGTCTGTAGATCCAAGGCCAAAGACCCTCAGTTTTATCCTCTCCAGTTTTCTCTGAGGGTAGAAGAAGGGAATTTGCCTAACAACATATAATACAAGTGGGCATCTAGGGATCTACTGTTTCTAAGTTGGACTTCACAGAATTCACTAGCCCTGCCTTTTAGCCTCCATCCTCCTTCCTCATAAAGTAGCTGTGCCTAAATATAGCTTTCCACTGGCACCAAGGCCACAGCCTACCGGAAGCTGATTTTTCTCTGCCACTCCTATACGTGGCCAGCAATCCAAATTCAGAATGTCTGTTGATAAGCACTCTTTATCAACAGTGAGGTAGGGTCTTTCCTCTGACTGCCAACCCTACATTGTATGACCAGTGGAGAACCCTGGCCCTAGAATAGCACTCTGTGTGATAAGGGGAGGTATTGGAAGACCTGTGCCTGTCTTTCTGCTCATCACATACTTTGTGCTTTGCCAATAAAATCTGTTTCTTAACCCACTAGACTGACTTGGTAGCAGCTTCAACAAGGCACAGCCCCAAATGGATGCATTCAATACTGTAAGGGAACAAAATTTTCCACCTCAAAATGTGGCTCTTTGCAATAAGGATTGACTTAGGCTGTTTTCTTTTTTTTAAATTCTTATTTCCTACTATTGACCATTACCTGCTTTTAAATTTTATTTATTTATTTGACCATACAGCAGGTGGGATCTTAGTTCCCTGATCAGGGATGAAACCCACACACCCTGCAGTAGAAGCCTGGAATCTTAGCCACTGGACAGCCAGGAAGACCATAGGCTAGCTATTTTTAAGAAACAGAAGACTTAAAAAGTTGTTCTTTTTACCTCCCCCTTAACTACCTAACAGACTTTATATAGAGGGTCTGTTCTCAGAATAGAGCTATCATTAGAGCTATCTGCAAAGAATCTGGGCTAGGTGTGTTGCAGACTCAGCAAGGCCAGGAGAACAGAGCCCTCTTTGTTTACTATTGTGTCTGGTCCAGACAATATTTATTTACTAAACATTTGCTTTCCCATTTCCATGTCAGTTGCCTTCCTCCCCTTGAAGTCCCAAAGCAGGGTTTTGGCCATTTTGGATAGTTATTTAGCTTTTGTGGGTCTCTCCCATGTATACATGTTATTAAGCTTTTGATTTTCTCCTGTTAATCTATATCAAATTAATTTAATTCTTAAGACCAACCAGAAAAACCTAGGAAGGCAGAAAAAAAAATTTTTTCCTCCCTGATAGTACAAAACTGGAAAAAAAACCTCACTGTTTTGAAACCTATGATAATAATAGTAACAGCAACAAACTTTCACGTATTTTGTTTTATCACCTGCAGTGCTGCCAAGACTGTTATTTTCACCTTTACGACACTGGCAGACATGTATTATCTCCCTATTTTACAGGGAAATAAACTGCTTGGAGCAGTTAAGTGATGTATCCAGATTTACAAAAAGTTAACTGGTAATGCTCAGTCTCAAAACTGCTGCCTCCAAACATCCTCTTAACCAGTGTGAACATGCAAGACTGTCTCCACAGGCTGAGTTTGCTCTTTTTCAATATTTTAAAAATATTAAGTCCATTTTTGCTAAGTTATTCATTGAGGAAAGCTAATCCTCCTGTCTTTCCCTCTTTGTCAAGAGCTCCTTAAATAATACCTAAGTTTATTAACTAGACGTTTTCCTTAGCAACCATTAATCTTCCAGAATGACTACAAAGCTGCTTTGTATCAGAACGAAAATCAGGGTAATGATTTATTTATTTATTTCTCATGCTATGTCATCAAAAACACATTTATAGAGCACATAACAGGTTGTAAGAAATAAGACAGTATGCTTTTTCAGCAACAGTTTAATGAAAAAGTGAGGCCAACACTAAATTTAAAACGTACACGGGTGCTTAGTCTGACTCTGTGACCCCATGAACTGTAGGTTCTCTGTGACCTCATGAACATGCCAGGCTTCTCTGTCTAGGGGAATTTTTCAGGCAAGAATACTGGCTGGAGTGGGTTGTCATTTCCTCCTCCAAGAGATCTTCCCAACCTGTCTCCTGCATCGCAGGCCGATTCTTTACCACTGAGCCATAGCGGTGGCCTGAGGACCGCACCACAAATGGCCAAATATCTAATTGTTCAGATCAAGCAGCTTTATTTAACTTGCCAATCTTATTTTTTTTTTAATTTATCAAAACTGTTAAAATGTCATGGGAAATAATACATTGGCTCTATTTTGAAATAAAACTCTCTGAATAAAATCAAATGTTTGGATAAAAATTGAGACGTTTAAATCATTTGTAGTGGAAAATGTCCTCTCTTACCATCCCCTCCTTCACCTCTCACTTCTATTACAAAGGCTGAAATGAAATTTTCTGCGTCAGGCTTTGACATCTTTGATTTTGGCTTCTGTAAATTGCTTTATCTCTAAAATGTGAACTTGAACTAGATCTCTTTGAGAATCAGTCCAGCTGTGAAATCTTTACTTCCATTAGGCTAAATAATCAGATTATTTATTGAGTATATTCAGGTTATTTAATTTTCCTTTGTCATTCATGTGTGTGGTTAGCCCTCTTCCCAATAGTTTTAATTAAACATTGTCACTTGTTTGAGCTTGCTTGAAATATGAGAAACAGGAATATTAAACAGGTAATAAATGAATAATTCATTTAAATGAATGGATAACTTTATTGCCCCAAACACAGAAGCAAAATGAAATTCTAAAATAAAAGATGATTGGATATGACAGGAAGACGAGTCATAACTGTTCAGTTTATAAAGGCTTCAAAAATTCAAGTATAAAGAGAGAAAGCAAAACAATACTAGAATAAATCACACTTTTATATTTTTCTTAAAATAAGGAAGGCTTTTCTATATGTAACAGAAGCAAAAGCCATTTTTTGAAAGATTAATTAATCTGACTGTATAATATATAATTGTTGGTGATAAAGTCATAAGACAAAAGGTATACTGGGAAAAGTTATCACCAAAACAAAGTTGACTGTGACAAGTGACCCAGGCGGGTTTGGTTTCTCCTAAGGTTTCTTTCCTTGACCCTGTAGATGGCCATCTTTGCTCTGTGTCCTCACATGGCCTTTTCTCTCTCTGTACATCCTTACTGTCTCTTCCATAATCTTGGATTATGTCCAAGATTAGACATATTAGATTCTGAGCCCACCCATATGACCTCATTTAACCTTGCTGTTCAGTCGCTAAGCCATGCCCGACTCTTTGCAACCTCATGGACTGTAGCACACCAGACTCCTCTGTCCTCCACTAACTCCCGGAGTTTGCTCAGGTTCATGTCCAGTAAGTCAGTAATCATCTCCAAATACACTCACACTCAAGGATGCTGGCAGGTTAGAACTTCAATATACAAATTTGGGGGGAACACAGTTCAGTCCATAACACTTTGATCTGGCAAAGATATCCTTTCCCCTCTCAACTTACTTGTGGTGCCAAGTGATAATGGGGTATCAGGACTCAGTATCTCCCTCATCACTTTTATGCTGGGATGTCTAGAGTTGCCTCAGTCAATACAGAGTGAGTCCCACAGTAAAAGGTCTATATACCTTTAAGTCATTTCTAGTCTGGGTGGCTAGCAACAACTTGTTTCTATGCTAAAGGGATTGCAAAACACAAAATTTATTCGAATAAATCTCTACCAAGTTGCTGCAGCCAGCGCAGCAGGTAGGGGTTGAAAGTGGTCGACACGCAGTTTGGGAAAAAGAAACCAGAGACAGAATTAGAGCTTTAAAGATGGGACCAGGGGACTCAAGACCTCTTGGATCAAGAGTCCTGTTCCTCGGAGCCACATCACTCTTATTCAGTGTCTTGGCAAGCAGAAAGTATCTGCTGTGCTATGATGAAGTCAGCCTCCTGTGTCCCCGTCATGTCTTCCATTTTATTGATTACTTCAAATTATCTTTGTTGTTTTCTCGTACAAGGGGTATCACCTAGCTGGATATCATAGACCTGCATCTGCCTTGGGAAAACATCTTGGTATGTGTACAGGCAGCATTCTGAACTTGCTCTGACCTGGCATTCCAAGGTCCACTCTATGTTTTTCCTTAGCTTAGCAGGGCATAACAACCCCAACTGATCAACCCAATGTACTTTTATTTGGGTTATGCTGTATTGCTATATTTTGCTTTTATTTTTTTCCCATGGTGATTTTCTCATGGCTTAGTCAGAGCACCAGGAGGCTATTAACCCCTGCATATCCCCCTTTTTGCTTTTCTAACAGAAGATACGTTGATCTCGCAACTTCTTTCTTCATTAGTTCTTGGAGGGTTTTCACATGCATCTGAGGACTAAAGAAGATTACAGTGAAACAGCAAAACATAGCTAGTGTTCCAATGAGACCACCTCTGATGCTTTTGATCCACTTGAGAGGACTCAATGAGTTAAGGCCCTCTGCTAGCCCTTGAAGTGTATCTGTACCTGATAATAGTCTAAGAGAAGCATGCTGCATGCCAATGACTTTTGCTTGTACCTTTTTAATATTTAGAGTAAGGTTGTCAGCTGTATGGCCCTGCAAGTGCCATTTAACTTTTTCCCAGGAGTGTTCAGACGATTATCTTCCTGGGAGGTCACACAAAAAGTAGGAATGTTCCAGTCACTCTTTAAAGGTATTTGTAATGTAAGATTTTGTACTTCTTCTCCTATGAGTAGCACTGCATTTTCTGAATCCACCAAGCTGTTGTTAATCTCCTCGTCTATATGAGTTTTGGCTCCTCAAGCAGAACTGGCATTTTTTTGTGCCACTCCTGCACCAAGGTGGTGGTTTGTAGCGACTGATGGAGAGCTATTCCTGCCATTGCTGCTCTGGTGGTGATGGTAATAATGCCCATTATGGTGGCAATAAGGAGCCCAGGAAAACACTTGAATCTTTTCAAAATAGTGTTTAGTACTATGAGTGAAGTATGCATGTCAGGGGAGAGATCCTAAGGCCTATTTTGAGTTAATGGGAGCCAAACTCCTAAATGTCTATGCAAAATCACATAGGAATGAGTGAGTGATAGTTGCTCAGTCATGCCTGACTCTTTGCAACCCCATGGACTGTAGCCTGCCAGGCTCCTCTGTCCATGGATTCTCCAGGCAAGATTACTGGAGTGGGTTGCCATTTCCTTCGCCACACATAGGAATGATTAGAGTTAAATAAAGAACTATTCAAGCGGGTATACAGTTCACAATCCTGGCAGGTCAGGTTCCATTCTGTCTGATTAATAGTTATAGTGGCAATCACAGTCACATATAGATCCCTAGCACAGTTCACTTCAGTTCAGTTGCTCAGTTGTGCCCGACTCTCTGCAACCCCATGGACTGCAGCACTCCCGGCACCCCTGTCCATCACCAACTCCTGGAGTTTATACAAACTCATGTCCATTGAGTTGGTGATGCCATCCAACCATCTCATCCTCTTGTTGTCTCCTTCTCCTCTCACCTTCCATCTTTCCCAGCATCAGGGTCTTTTCAAATGAGTCAGTTCTTCACATCAGGTGGCCAGACTACTGGAGTTTCAGCTTCAGTATCAGTCCCTCCAGTGAATATTCAGAACTGATTTCCTTTAGGATGGACTGGTTGGATGTCCTTGCAGTCCAAGGGACTCGCAAGAGTCTTTTCTAAGACCACAGTTCAAAAGCATCAGTTCTTTGGTGCTCAGTTTCCAACTCTCACATTCATATATGACTGCAAACCCATAGCTTTGACTATATGGACCTTTGTTGGAAATGTAATGTCTCTGCTTTTTAATATGCTGTATAGGTTGGTCATAACTTTTCTTCCAAGCAGCAAGCATCTTTTAATTTCATGGCTGCAGTTACCATCTGCAGTGATTTTGGAGCCCCCCAAAATAAAGTCTGTCACTGTTTCCACCGTTTCCCCATCTCTTTGCCTTGAAGTGACGGGACCAGATGCCATGATCTTAGTTTTCTGAATGGTGAGTTTTAAGCCAACTTTTTCACTCTCCTCTTTCACTTTCATCAACACAAGCTTGAGTATAAAATGTCCAATTTGCTGATGTATTGAATGTCAAAGTTTAATTTGTGGAATGAGAATAATTTCCATACCAAATTTGATATTTTTTCAGGCTTATGACCAATTTTCATATTTCTGTTTGAGCTCTACTAATTCAAGCTGTGGAGAAGGCAATGGCAATCCACTCCAGTACTCTTGCCTGGAAAATCCCATGGACGGAGGAGCCTGCTAGGCTGCAGTCCATGGGGTCACTGAGTCGGACACGACTGAGTGACTTCACTTTCACGCATTGGAGAAGGAAATGGCAACCCACTCCAGTGTTCTTGCCTGGAGAATCCCAGGGATGGGGGAGCCTAGTGGGCTGCCATCTATGGGGTCACACAGAGTCAGACACAACTGAAGTGACTTAGCAGCAGCAGCAGCAATTCGAGCTGTGGCTGTGGCAGAGACATGCCACTGCCATTTCAGATAATGGGATATTCTGAATGTGCAGTAATATTAGTGTGCTTATATACAGACACATGCCAACACATCTTCTTATAAGGATTGCAGGATGAGTTATGGTTTGAGCAATTAGAGACTGCATACCCCTTAGGAGACTAGTCCCAGACAATTCCATGGGAACCATTAAGTAAGATCACCCCTCAATTCCGTGACAATTATCCCAGTGTATTTGATCTTGTCAGTTGGCCCATATGTGTCTGTTCTCACATAAGGGTCTATCTGGCTTAATTAGATAATTTTGATCAGTCTCTTGATATCCAAAGCTCAATCTAGTAAATACAGTTGAGCCTTAGTGTGAATTCTATTCAAAGAATTTACAGAAAGCCAAGCCTGCATTGATAGATTAAGATAGCCCTGGTAAGCACCCAGGCAAACAGGCCAAGTGTCATAACCCAAAGTACTATTAAAGGGGGTCCCCTCCTCCTTTAGATGAATGGGCAAATGCTTGACTTCTGGACCAGGAGGAGTCACTAACATAAACAGGGATAGATCCTTCACCTCAATTAACAGGCCTTAGCAACAGGGGATTAGGTACATAGGCCCAATAGGTATAATTCTTTGCTTCTGCAGAAGCCAGGGGTATACTCACTGCAACGGTTATCAGGACGAGCATAACCATGATGAGGTTGCCTGGAGTCACTGGTTGTTTCTGCTCGGTTTTACTCTACAAGCTGGAATCCACACAAGTTCTAGACTTTCTCCTGGGGAGATAATAGCAAACCCTCTTCCCCATGGAATTAACTTGCCCAGTGACCAAGTATTTGTTAGTGGATCTTGCCACCAAATCACAGGCTTACTTGTATTTGTGGATGTAGCCTGAAAATGTCGCTCAGCTGAAGTTTCCATAATTTGTGTCAAAATATTCAAAAAATTAGGAGTAAATAAAGCTTTATTCAATATTGTTTATTGTCCCATGGCATCTCCCTCTTTTTGTTTTTGCATCATATGTTTAAGTGACTGATTAGCTGTCTTCATTATGGCCTGTACTTGTGGATTATAGGGAATGCCAGTAGAATGTTTTATAAACCAAATTTTAAGAAATTGTTGGAATGTTTTACTGGTATAAGCAGGGCCATGATCAGTTTTTATAGTTTTTGGTAGTTTTATAACAGCAAAACGAGCATATAAATGTCTTTGCACATGTTTTTTAGTCTCACTGGATTGAGTAGTGGTCCATATAAAATGAGAGAATGTATCAATTTTCATATATACACAAGAGAGCTAATCAAAGGAAGATATATGTGTTACATCCATTGTAACTATGGATTTCATATGGAATTGAATACCATCATTGTATCAACGGCTCAGTAATACATTTGATAATGTTCAGTTCAGTTGTTCAGTCGCTCAGTTCAGTACAGTTCAGTCGCTCAGTCATGTCCGACTCTTTGCAACCCCATGAATCACAGCACGCCAGGTCTCCCTGTCCATCACCAACTCCGTTCACTCAGACTCACATCCATCGAGTCTGTGATGCCATCCAGCCATCTCATCCTCAGTCGTCTCCTTCTGGTCCTGCCCCCAATCCCTACCAGCATCAGAGTCTTTGCCAATGAGTCAACTCTTCGCATGAGGTGGCCAAAGTGCTGGAGTTTCAGCTTCAGCATCATTCCTTCCAAAGAAATCCCAGGGTTGATCTCCTTCAGAATGGACTGGTTGGATCTCCTTGCAGTCCAAGGGACTCTCAAGAGTCTTCTCCAACACCACAGTTCAAAAGCATCAATTCTTCAGTGCTCAGCCTTCTTCACAGTCCAACTCTCACATTCATACATGACCACAGGAAAAACCATAGCCTTGACTAGATGGACCTTAGTCGGCCAAGTAATGTCTCTGCATTTGAATATGCTATCTAGGTTGGTCATAACTTTTCTTCCAAGGAATAAGCGTCTTTTAATTTCATGGCTGCAGTCACCATCTGCAGTGATTTTGGAGCCCCACAAAATAAAGTCTGACACTGTTTCCACTGTTTCCCCATCTATTTCCCATGAAGTGATGGGACTGGATGCCATGATCTTCGTTTTCTGAATGTTGAGCTTTAAGCCAACTTTTTCACTCTCCTCTTTCACTTTCATCAAGAGGCTTTTTAGTTCCTCTTCACTTTCTGCCATAAGGGTAGTGTCATCTGCATATCTGAGGTTATTGATATTTCTCCCAACAATCTTGATTCTAGCTTGTGTTTCTTCCAGTCCAGCGTTTCTCATGATGTACTCTGCATATAAGTTAAATAAGCAGGGTGACAATACACAGCCTTGACGTACTCTTTTTCCCATTTGGAACCAGTCTGTTGTTCCATGTCCAGCTCTAACTGTTGCTTCCTGACCTGCATACAGATTTCTCAAGAGGCAGGTCAGGTGGTCTGGTATTCCCATCTCTTTCAGAATTTTCCAGTTTATTGTGATCTATACAGTCAAAGGCTTTGGCATAGTCAATAAAGCAGAAATAGATGTTTCTCTGGAACTCTCTTTCTTTTTCCATGGTCCAGTGGATGTTGACAATTTGATCTCTGGTTCCTCCGCCTTTTCTAAAACCAGCTTGAACATCAGGAAGTTCACGGTTCATGTATTGCTGAAGCCTGGCTTGGAGAATTTTGAGCATTACTTTACCAGTGTGTGAGATGAGTGCAATTGTGCTGTAGTTTGAGCATTCTTTGGCCTTGCCTTTCTTTGGAATTGGAATGAAAACTGACCTTTCCAGTCCTGTGGCCACTGCTGAGTTTTCCAAATTTGCTGACATATTGAGTGCAGCACTTTCACAGCATCACCTTTCAGGATTTGAAACAGCTCAACTGGAATTCCGTCACCTCCACTACCTTTGTTCATAGTGATGCTTTCTAAGGCCCACTTGACTTCACATTCCAGGATGTCTGGCTCTAGATTAGAGATCACACCATCATGATTATCTGGGTCGTGAGGATCTTTTTTGTACAGTTCTTCTGTGTATTCTTGCCACCTCTTCTTAATATCTTCTGCTTCTGTTAGGTCCAGACCATTTCTGTCCTTTATCGAGCCTATCTTTGCATGACATGTTCCCTTGGTATCTCCAGTTTTCTTGAAGAGATCTCTAGTCTTTCCCATTCTATTGTTTTCCTCTGTTTCTTTGCACTGATCACTGAGGAAGGCTTTCTTATCTCTTCTTGCTGTTCTTTGGAATTCTGCATTCAGATGTTTATACCTTTCCTTTTCTCCTTTGCTTTTCATGTATCTTCTTTTCACAGCTATTTGTAAGGCCTCCCCAGGCAGCCATTTTGCTTTTTTGCATTTCTTTTCCATGGGGATGGTCTTGATCCCTGTCTCCTGCACAATGTCACGAACCTCATTCCATAGTTCATCAGGCACTCTATCTATCAGATCTAGGCCCTTAAATCTATTTCTCACTTCCACTGTATAATCATAAGGAATTTGATTTAGGTCATACCTGAATGGTCTAGTGATTTTCCCCATTTTCTTCAAGTCTGATTTCGGCAATAAGGAGTTCATGATCTGAGCCACAGTCAGCTCCTGGTCTTGTTTTTGCTGACTGTATAGAGCTTCTCCATCTTTGGCTGCAAAGAATATAATCGATCTGATTTTGGTGTTGACCATCTGGTGATATCCATGTGTTGAGTCTTCTCTCGTGTCGTTGATGGAGTGTGTTTGCTATGACCAGTGCGTTCTCTTGGCAAAACTCTATTAGCCTTTGCCCTGCTTCATTTTGTGCTCCAAGGCCAAATTTGCCTGTTACTCCAGGTGTTTCTTGATTTCCTACCTTTGCATTCCAGTCCCCTATAATGAAAAGGACATCTTTTTTGGGTGTTAGTTCTAGTACATCTTGTAGATCTTCATAGAACCATTCATCTTCAGCTTCTTCAGTGTTACTGGTTGGGGCATAGACTTGGATTACCATGATATTGCACGGTTTGCCTTGGAAACGAACAGAGATCATTCTGTCGTTTTTGAGATTGTATCCAAGAGCTGCATTTCAGACTGTTATTGATTATGATGGCTACTCCATTTCTTCTAAGGTGTTCCTGCCCACAGTAGTAGATATAATGGTCTCCTGCATGAAATTCACCCATTCCAGTCCATCTTAATTTGCTGATTGCTAGAATGTCGACGTTCACTCTTGCCATCTCCTGTTTGACCACTTCCAATTTGCCTTGATTCATGGACCTAACATTCCAGGTTCCTATGCAGTATTGCTCTTTATAGCACCAGACCTTGCTTCTATCACAAGTCACATCCACAACCGGGTGCTGTTTTTGCTCTAACCTTTTATTCTCTCTGGAGTTACTTCTCCACTGATCTTTAGTAGCATATTGGGCACCTAATGTAAGGGACAACAATTCTTGAAACAGGCAATACAGAAAACAACTTAGTTAGCAGTAATAGTAAAATCATAAGTAAGAACTTAAGTCAAGAACTTTTATTAGGTATAGCCCAGTGACATTTTTAAGTCATCTGACTTAGTTTATTAATGACTATACCTAGTTGTTAATTTTCTGGTTGTACAGCATCTGATCTTTATTCAAAGACTGGTTACTGAGATAAGCTTTAGAAACAAACTTACAGTGTCCTTTTCAGTGAAGGATATTTTTAACTTAATGAATGTCCTTCTCAATTTAATTTAATGAAGACTCAGCAATGTAACATAACCAAAATTTAACAAGTGAGTCATAAGGACATTAATTAACAAAACTAGAACTTAAGATTCAATGAAACATATTAGATGTCATAGACCTGACATCAGTTGGGTCAATTTTTTCTTTTTAAAGAGCTGTCCAGTATACACTGAAGTTTTCGTATATGTCTGGAGACAGTTGTTTTTGTACCATGATGAGGCTGTTCAGAACCCAAATGTCTCCAATTTCTGGAGGGATGAGGCAGAGAGAAAAAGAAAAATGTTTTAATTTTACTCACAGGTGTAAATCACTAAACTGTTTTAAACCATCAGTGACTTGAGGAGAATAGTTTCTTTATACCTGAAAACCAAGATTAGAAGCCAGTAACACGTCAGACAAAAAAAATCATGAAAGTTTTAATCATATTTTGGAGTCTGTTCAATCTCATGTAACCAATCCTTTTGTTTTGTGGTCCTTGTCTGGCAACAAAGGACGTCAGTGAAATTAATAGTCTCCAAGAAGCTCATGAAGATTTTGCAGTGTCTTTATGACTTGTCCAGCAAAGTGGACAAGTCCACTGGATCACTGGAGATTCCCTGATCACTAGAGATTGCAGAAAATGTATTTTAACCATTTTTTTTCTATTGTGAGATATTAACCCTACAACCAGGAAAGGCTTTATACTATCTTATAAAGTGAGGTTTATCAGGGAGCCAGGAAAAGCCAAGTGGCCATCTTGGACCTCCCCTAGCCCTGACTGTTTGTTTTATAGCCATTATTTATCCATTTTAAATTTCCTGATGAGAGGTTAATTTTGTAGAGGCAGAATGAGCTTTGTCTATGTGTGTCATAGTCTCCATAGATCATTGTGAAATAATACTCATTCATTTTATTGAAGTAACAAAAGATTTTAAAAGCAAGTATGAATCACTTAAAGACAAGGAAATTTACATAGTCTGTTATCAACAGCTATACTCCAAGAAGACTTTGTTTTTTTTTAACAGGAAGAGAAAACCAAATTCCAGATTGGTACCAGCTTATATTCATTGTGAAACAATAGTCATTCACCTGATCAAAGTGACAATAAAAGATTTCAAAGGCAGTGTAATGTCTTAATAAAGTTGTATCATGCACAAAATTCTATTCCACTTGCCACAGACCTTTTTTACACTTCTGCATTCATCACTTTATTTTTTTAAATATATTTATTTTAATTGGAGGCTAATTACTTTACAATATTGTATTGGTTTTGCCATACATCAACATGAATCCATCATGGGTGTACATGTGTTCCCCATCCTGAACCCCCCTCCCTCCTCCCTCCCCATACCATCCCTCTGGGTCATTCCAGTGCACCAGTCCCAAGCATCCTGTATCCTGCATCGAACCTGGACTGGCGATTAGTTTCTTATATGATATTATACATGTTTTAATGCCATTCTTCCAAATCATCCCACCCATTTGCCCATTCAGAGAACAGCCACCTATAACTTCAGATTTACTTCCTTTTTCCTTAATAGAATGTAATTCCATCCTTATACCTTTTTATTGAAAGTACATGTCCTACTTTCCTTCAGCAATCATGAACTGTACTTTATATCACCTGCTGTTGGTTTTCCATAACTGGAAAATCATTCTGTAGATTGGTAAATATAAATCACCCAAAGCTATATCATTTGCAAAATTAGCTTGACAATGTCTATGTGAATTAGATCAGTAAACAAACATTAATACCAGGTATCAATTCAATAGTGAATATTTCCTAGTTCACACAAGCCTGAAATTCATTTTAGTTTTTTTTTTTTTTTTGAATTTAGAATTGTTTGATTCGTAAGTGCTTACTTCTCTTTAGGCCAATTAAATAGAGCTTATTGACCAATCATCTTTAGTAATTTTGTCCAAGGACAAATACACACCCTGAGTCACACATAAATTTAGACAGACATACAGACAGAGCTTAAAGCTAAACATTCAGAAAACGAAGATCACGACATCTGGTCCCATCACTCCATGGGAAGTAGATGGGGAAACAGTGGAACCAGTGTCAGAATTTATTTTTTTGGGCTCCAAAATCACTGCAGATGATGACTGCAGCCATGATATTAAAAGACGCTTACTCCTTGGAAGAAAAGTTATGACCAACCTAGATAGCATATTCAAAAGCAGAGACATTGCTTTGCCGACTAAGGTCTGTCTAGTCAAAGCTATGGTTTTTCCAGTAGTCATGTATGGATGTGAGAGTTGGACTGTAAAGAAAGCTGAGTGCCGAAGAACTGATGCTTTTGAACTGTGGTGTTGGAGAAGACTCTTGGGAGTCCCTTGGACTGCAAGGAGATCCAACCAGTCCATTCTGAAGGAGGTCAGCCCTGGGATTTCTTTGGAAGGAATGATGCTAAAGCTGAAACTCCAGTACTTTGGCCACCTCATGCAAAGAGTTGACTCATTCGAAAAGACTCTGATGCTGGGAGGGATTGGGGGCAGGAGAAGGGGACGACCGAGGATGAGATGTCTGGATGGCATCACTGACTCAATGGACGCGAATCTGAGTGAACTCCGGGAGTTGGTGATGGACAGGGAGGCCTGGCGTGCTGCGATTCATGGGGTCGCAAAGAGTCGGACATGACCGAGTGACTAAACTGAACTGAACTGATAGACAGAGATCTCATAGTTTCTGTTTGATATTTAAAATGTCTTTGTGCCTTCTTTTTTTCTTGGTTTGAGTTCTACCAATTTGTTCATGGCCGGAGTCCCAGACAGAGTGGGCTGTTTATCCCAAGGACATGATATGAGTTAACTTTAGGTTTTTTCCCAGGCCTGTTTTTGTTTCTCAGGAAGAACTAGAGCTCCAACAAAGTATGTGAACAAGCCAACTTTTTTCTAATTGCACGTGCAAGGAGAACTGGTTTTGCAATTTCAAAAAAAGATTTTATTTTAACCAGTGTTCTCTGGAATCTAAATAATATCATGGCCATTCAGTGTCAAAAATGTCATCTCTCTCTTTTTGTAGTCATAGTTTCATAGTTAAAAACTAAACCAGAGAATGTTCAAATTGGCTCTGATGACAGGGGTAGCCTGACTAATAAGATGTTGTCCCAGCAGGGATTGTCTCTCTGGGGAAGTAAAGTCTTCCCTTAAAGTAAGGAAAGCCTGTCCCTTAACCTCTATTTTCTCCCAGGCTCTTATGCAGTATTGCCTCACCTTTTCTATATCCTGGTCTTCCATAAGCACTTGATCTTGAGTTCTCCCCCAATTTCGACTGCCTGTCAATTGATCTAAAGAGATGGGGATCTATCTGGCTTGATCATGAGACACCATAATCAAATGGGAACCCTCAGCTAGTTCCTGCACTATTTCCAAGGTAAAACGAGACTTTACTCCATAATTGTGAACAGTTTGCTTAAATTCATTTAGTATTGTGAAGGGAATCTGCTTGTGTACAGTCCCATACACCCCATTAGGACCATTAGGATCTGTCCCAGGAGCTACTCATTCAGATATTGTCATTGGAAACGTCATAGCCATAGCCTCCAAGTCACCCTCCTGTCGAGCCCACCAAATACCTTTCTGGAGGGGTGACAGAACTGTTGTCCGTGGCAAGGAAGGAAAAGCTTAAGTCACTCCATTGGTTAAGACAGGAGGGGGAGGAAGTGGAGGTAGAGGAGATTCATCCTCTGCAAAAGCACAGAAGGAACTGTACTTTCAAGAGCCTCCTGTGTTTTTTGTTCTATCCCTGCTGGCTGTGCATATTCAGGCCTTCCCTCTGATGGCAATTCACATTCATCCTCACTCCCTTCTGAGCTTTCTGGAGTCTGAAGAGGTTCTAAAATAGATTTTATCAGTGTCCAAATTGACCAGATAGATACAGGCAAGGGCACACCCTTGCAAAGAAGTTTCTCTAATTCACTGCCTACCTTCTTCCATGGCCCTAAATCTAAAATACTCAGAGAAGGGAACCATGAGCAATGTTTCTCAATGGTCTGTATAAGCTCCAGTAGCCAGCCCTCACTTATTTTTGTTCCCTCTGCCTTTAGAACCTATGCGAAAGGCATATATATGGCCAGTACTGTTCCAAGCTTTCTGAATTTCCCATGCTTAACTCCAGTTTCAATACCTGAGAGAGTATTACTTGCCGCAAAGGGATTTTCTGAGGCCTCACCCCGCTCTTCTTCAGGATCGTGAGCCGATGTTGATATTTCAGCTGCAGTTTCATTCTCCACGAGCCTTCATTTTCTAGCCCCATGTTGGCTACCACTTGCTGGAGCCAGCACAGCAGGTGGGGATCAAAAGTGATAGACACACAGTTTGGGGAAAACACACTAGAGACAGAATTAAAATTTTAAAGATGGGACTGGGGGACTCAAGCCCTCTTGGATCAAGAGACCCATTCCTCGGAGCCAAATCACTTTTATTTAGTATCTTTGTAAGGAGACAGTATCTGTTGTGGTTTGATGAAGTCAGCCTCCTGTGTCCCCAGTTTGTCTCCCATATTATTGATTATTTCAAACTATCTTTGAATAGTTCAAAAAAATTCTTTGACTAGTTCAAAATATCACAGTATTCCAAGTCTTTGGGATTGGAATGAAAACGGACTGGAAAAGGTCCGTTTTCATTCCAATCCCAAAGAAAGGCAATGGCAAAGAATGCTCAAACTACCACACAATTGCACTCATCTCACACGCTAGTAAAGTAATGTTCAAAGTTCTCCAAGCCAGGCTTCAGCAATATGTGAATCGCTAACTTCTAGATGTTCAAGCTGATTTTAGAAAAGGCAGAGGAACCAGAGATCAAATTGCCAACATCCGCTGGATCATGGAAAAATGAAGAAAATTCCAGGAAAATATCTATTTCTGCTTTATTGACTATGCCAAAGCCTTTGACTGTATAGATCACAATAAACTGCGGAAAATTCTGAAAGAGATGGGAATACCAGACCACATGACCTGCCTCTTGAGAAACCAGAATGCAGGTCAGGAAGCAACAGTTAGGACTGGACATGGAACAACAGACTGGTTCCAAATAGGAAAAGGAGTACGTCAAGGCTGTATATTGTCGCTCTGCTTATTTAGCTTATATGTAGAGTACATCATGAGAAACTCTGGGCTGGAAGAAGCACAAGCTGGAATCAAGATTGCTGGGAGAAATATCAATAACCTCAGATATGCAGTTGACACCCACCCTTATGGCAGAAAGTGAAGAGGAACTAAAAAGCCTTTTGATGAAAGTGAAAGAGGAGAGTGAAAAAGTTGGCTTAAAGCTCAACATTCAGAAAACGAAGATCATGCCATCCGGTCCCATCACTTCATGGGAAATAGATGGGGAAACAGTGGAACCAGTATCAGAATTTATTTTGGGGGGCTCCAAAATCACTGCAGATGGTGATTGCAGCCATGAAATTAAAAGATGCTTACTCCTTGGTAGGTAACTTATGACTAACCTAGATAGCATATTGAAAAGCAGAGAGAGACATTACTTTGCCAACAAAGGTCTGTCTAGTCAAGGCTATGGTTTTTCCAGTAGTCATGTATGGATGTGAGAGTTGGACTGTGAAGAAAGGTGAGTGCCGAAGAACTGATGCTTTTGAATTGTGGTGTTGGAGAAGACTCTTGAGAGTCCCTTGGACTGCAAGGAGATCCAACCAGTCCATTCTGAAGGAGATCAACCCTGGGATTTCTTTGGAAGGAATGATGCTAAAGCTGAAACTCCAATACTTTGGCCATCTCATGCAAAGAGTTGACTCATCAGAAAAGACTCTGATACTGGGAGGGATTGGGGGTAGGAGGAGAAGGGGACGACAGAGGATGAGATGGCTGGATGGCATCACTGACTTGATGGACGTGAGTCTGAGTGAACTCTGGGAGTTGTTGATGGACAGGGAGGCCTAGCGTGCTGCAATTCATGGGGTTGCAAAGAGTTGGACATGACTGAGTGACTGAACTGAACTGAATCCAAGTCTATGCCCCAATCAGTAATGCTGAAGAAGCTGAACAGTTCTATGAAGACTTACAAGACCTACTAGAACTAACACCCAAAAAAGATGTCCTTTTCATTACAGGGGACTGGAATGCAAAGGTAGGAAGTCAAGAAACACCTGGCTGCTGCTGCTGCTAAGTCGCTTCAGTCGTGTCTGACTCTGTGGGACTCCATAGACGGCAGCCCGCCAGGCTCTCCCGTCCCTGGGATTCTCCAGGCAAGAACACTGCAGTGGGTTGCCATTTCCTTCTCCAATGCATGGAAGTGAAAAGTTAACCTGGAGTAACAGGCAAATTTGACCTTGGAGTACAGAATGAAGCAGGGCAATGGCTAATAGGCTTCTGCCAAGAGAATACACTGATCATAGCAAACACCCTCCACCAACAACACAAGAGAAGACTCTACACTTGGGCATCACCAGATGGTCAACACTGAAATCAGATTGATTATATTCTTTGCAGCCAAAGATGAAGAAGCTCTATACAGTCAGCAAAAACAAGACCAGGAGCGGACTGTGGCTCAAATCATGAACTGCTTATTGCCAAATTCAGACTTAAATTGAAGAAAGTGGGGAAAACCGCTAGACCATTCAGGTATGACCTAAATCAAATCCCTAATTAATATACAGTGGAAGTGAGAAATAGATTTAAGGGACTAGATCTGATAGAATGCCTGATGAACTATGGACAGAGGTTCATGACATTGTACAGGAGACAGGGAGCAAGACCATCCCCATCAAAAAAATGCAAATAAGCAAAATGGCTGTCTGAGGAGGCTTTACAAACATCTGTGAAAAGAAGAGAAGTGAAAAGCAAAGGAGGAAAGGAAAGATATACTCATTTGAATGCAGAGTTCCAAAGAGTAGCAAGGAGAGATAAGAAAGCCTTCCTCAGTGATCAGTGCAAAGAAAGAGAGGAAAATGATAGAATGGGAAAGACTAGAGATCTCTTCAAGAAACTGAGAGATACCAAGGGAATATTTCACGCAAAGATGGGCACAATAAAGGACAGAAATGGCATGGACCTAACAGAAGCAGAAGATATTAAGAAGAGGTGGCAAGAATACACAGAAGAACTGTACAAAAAAGATCTTCATGACCCAGATAATCACGATGGTGTGATCACTCACTTAGAACCAGATATCCTGGAATGTGAAGTAAAGAGGGCCTTAGAAAGTGTCACTTGAACAAAGTTAGTGGAGGTGATGGAATTCCACTTGAGCTATTTCAAATCCTAAACGATAATGCTGTGAAAGCGCTGCACTCAATATGCCAGCAAATTTGGAAAACTCAGCAATGGCCACAGGACTGGAAAAGGTCACTTTTTATTCCAATACAAAAGAAAGGCGATGCCAAAGAATGCTCAAACTACCACACAATTGCACTCATCTCACATGCTAGCGATGTAATGCTCAAAATTCTCCAGACCAGGCTTCAATAATACATGAACTGTGAACTTCCAGATGTTCAAGCTGGATTTAGAAAAAGAGGAACCAGATACCAAATTGCCAACATCTGCTGGATCATTGGAAAAGCAAGAGAGTTCCAGAAAAACATCTATTTCTGCTTTATTGACTATGCCAAAGCCTTTGACTCTGTGGATCACAATAAACTATGGAAAATTCTGAAAGAGATGGGAATACCAGACCACCTGACCTACCTCTTGAGAAATCTGTATGCAGGTCAAGAAGCAACAGTTAGAAACAGACATGGAACAACAGACTGGTTCCAAATAGGAAAAGGAGTACATCAAGGCTGTCTATTGTCACCCTGTTTATTTAACTTCTATGCAGAGTACATCATGAGAAATGCTAGGCTGGAGGAAGCACAAGCTGGAATCAAGATTGCCAGGAGAAATATCAATAACCTCACATTTGCAGATAACACCACCCTTATGGCAGAAGATAAGATCCTGATGAAAGTGAAATAGTAGAGTGAAAAAGTTGGCTTAAAGCTCAACAATCAGCAAACAAAGATCATGGCATCCAGTCCCCTCACCTTTTGGCAATAGATGGGGAAACAGTGGAAACAGTGCCAGGCTTTATTTTGGGGGGCTCCAAAATCACTGCAGATTGTGACTACAACCATGAAATTAAAAGATTTCTTGGGAGAAACAACCTAGACAGCATATTAAAAAGCAGAGACATTACTTTGCCAACAAAGGTCCGTCTAGTCAAGGCTTTATTTTTCCAGTGGTCATGTACGGATGTGAGAGCTGGACTATAAAGAGAGCTGAGCACCAAAGAATTGATGCTTTTGAACTTTGGTGTTGGAGAAGACTCTTGAGAGTCCCTTGGACTGCAAGGAGAGCCAACCAGTCCATCCTAAAGGAGATCAGTCCTGAATGTTCATTTGAAGGACTGATGTTGAAACTGAAACTCCAATACTTTGGCTACCTGATGTGAAGAACTGACTCTCTTGAAAAGACCCTGATGCTGGGAAAGATTGAAGGCAGGAGGAAAAGGGGACAATAGAGGATGAGATGGTTGGATGGCATCACCGGCTCAATAGACATGAGTTGCATAAACTCTGGGAGTTGGTGATGCACAGGGTGGCCTGGCGTGCTGCAGTCCATGGGGTCACAAAGAGTCGGAGACTACTGAGAAACTGAACTGATGAACTGAACTGATCTTTGTTATTTTCTTGTACAAGGGGTATCACCTAGCCATAGGTATCACCTATGTACAAGGGGTATCACCTAGTCATAGACCTGCATATGCCTTGGGAAAACTTTTTGGTTTGTGTATAGGCAGCGTTCTGAACTTGCACTGACCTGGCATTCCAAGGTCCACACTGTTCTTCCTTAGTTTAGCAGTGAGAACCGCAACTGATCTACCTGACATACTTTTATCTGGGTTATGCTGTATTGCTATATTTTACTTTTATTTTTTTTCTCATGGTGAGTTTCTCATGGCTTAGCCAGAGCAACAGATGGCTAACTATTAACCTCTACACCAAATGTATCTTTAACTCCCTTCTAGCAGGATCCCCGAATCAGTCACAGCATGCCATTCGATCTGTGAGAAAGTGTGATGCATCAGAAGTTAGAGTAGAAATAGATGGACCTATTAAGTAGTTTCAGTTAAAAAACTTACTTTAGCAGATTTCACAAAAGAATCATACAGAAAATGAACATAATACTATATCCCAGTCCCAGAGTCTTAAAATGCATCTGTGTGAGTCAGGGATCTGACTTCCCCTTCTAACCAGACTTGCCTGTTACTGGGATTGGAGGGAGTGTCTGTATCTGATATGAGTAGAAATTATATTAGGGCTTCCCATGTGGCTCAGTGGTAAAGAACCAATGCAGGCCACTCAAGAAATATGGGTTCAACCCCTCAGTTGGAAAGATCCCTTAGAGTAGGAAATGGTAACACACTCAGGTATTCTTGCCGGGAAAATTCCATGGACAGAGGAGTCTGGCAGGTTACAGTCTCTGGGGATGTAAAGAGTTAGAATGAATGAGTGACTGAGCACACACATGCAGAAGATATATTAAGTTGAAGGAGCATCTGCTTTTGTTTCAAACAATAATTATGAAGAAGAGTTGCCTGTGGGCTGGTGTGAATATTTGACATTTTTAGGACTTAACGTATTTTGAAAACTCTTCTGTATTTAGGAAAATTAATGCTATGAATCTTGCTTGCCTCCCCTCATTGAGGTCAGAACTCAAATACTAACCTCTCCTGCAGCTAGCACTCAGGTATGTACCCTTGCATTTGAGCCACCCAGGTGAGTGAGACTGATTCAGAGATAAAGAGGGTGACATTCCTGTTTTTGCAGGGCAGCGCTCCCATTTGACTGGTGTAGGTGGCAGCAGGAATTTCAAGAGAAAGCTCCTGATGCACAGACAGCATTAGTGATGGAGGCGTGGTGGATGTGGGCCATTGGATTCTGGTGTTCCATGTTTGATGGAGGAGGCATTAGTGGGGTTCGTATCAGACCAGCGTACTGCACGCCTTTTGGTGTTCCTGGAAGTGTATCCTTGAGTCTGTTTCTTCAACAGTCCATAGTAGTACCTATTAAACTTTAAGAGGTTATTTTTCTGATTAAACTAGCCAGACTGGATTTTGTTGTTTGCAATGTTTATGCATAACATAAAAATGCTATGCATAAAAATGTTTACTCGACTTATCACTTTTTATAAAGAAGTAAAAATTCAATTGTAAATGCATAGTTTTTCAATTGTCAGATTGGCAAAGATCAAGGATTTGATTTGTTGGGATTAATATAGGGAAACAAACCCTTTTATTATTGCTGAGAATATAAACTAATAATTTTGAAGAAAAACAATGATACATTATTTATCAAAGTATAAAACACAAATATCTTTTGATGAAGAAATATTATTTCCATGATTATATTCTACATATACACCCTTGTATGAGCCACTAAAGAAATGTACAATGATGTTGATTTTTAAGCTGCTTGTAAATGGAAGTATTAAAACACAATAGATGCAGTCAGGCAAGACCTAGTAAATACATGGTTGAAGGTTCACAGAATAGAATATTTACCTGTTTAAAGGAGAAAGCTCTATAAGAATGAAACAGATATACTGTTAAAAATAGAAAAGCTAGGTGTGGGACAGTGGGCATGGAATGTCATCATCTATATGAAAAGGAACAGGCATTCAGAAATGTTTTACGTAGATTTGGAAAATTCTTGAAGAAGGCAGCGCAAATAACCATCATTTCTGGGAGGGAATATGGGTTGAGGGACATGCCAAGAGATGGTTACTTTTCAGAGAATATATGTCACTTTTGAGTATTTTATTTTATTTGGCTACTCCAGGTCTTAGTTGTGGCATGCGAGATCCAGTTCCCCGATCAGGGGTTGAACCTGGGTCCCCTGCATTGGGAGCTCAGAGTCTTAGTCACTGGACCACCAGCGACGCTCCTGGAGGTTTTTTCTTTAGTTCAACTCTGTGGCAACTGTCTGTTGCACATTGTGGCACATGGGATGCAAAGGTAAACCACTAAATAACATAAACAGGTGATTGCTGTTGTTCAGTCATTCAGTTGTATCTGACTCTTTGTGACCCCATGGACTGAAGCACATCAGGTTTCCCCGTCCTTCACCACATCCTGGAGCACGCTCAAACTCATGTCCATTGAGTCAGGGATGCCACTGAACCATCGCATCCTCAGTCGACCCCTTCTCCTCCTGCCTTCAATCTTTCCTAGCATCACTGTCTTTTCCAATGAGTTGGCTCTGTGCATCAGGTGGCCAAAGTATTGGAACTTCAGCTTCAGCATCAGTCCTTCCAATGAATATTCAGGACTGATTTCCTTTAGGATTGACTGGTTTGATCTCATTGCATTCCTAGGGACTCCCAAAAGACTTCTCCTACATCTCAGTTCAAGAGCATAATTTCTTCGGTGCTCAGCCTGTGATTAGGGTGTACACAGATGCAGTGGGAGCCAGAGTAGAAGCTCTCGAAATGCACAAAGGGAATTTTCTGGAGTAAAACGCACATAGAAATTGAAGGGATAATTAGGTGGTTCAGCTATAAGCAAAGCTATTTCAATCATTACAAAAAAAAAAATCAGAGGTAAACTTAGTTAGGTACATAAAATAGTCAACTTCAGGGGAAATATAAGCATTTTAGGATGAGCATAGTTTGGGTGGAGGAAGATGTGGAAAAGTAAATTAAAAAGTTATTTAATGTTCTTAGATATTGGGTATCATCCTTACAGAAAAGATGACTAATTAAAGTTAGGAGGTGGAAGGAGAATCCTGTGTGGAGACAGAATGGGAGTTCTAAGGCATAGTGCAAGGCTTTTAATTTAAACTAAGAAGTCCTGGAAGAGATAGGAATGCATTCAACTACTATGAACCAAAATGCCAAATAACAGTGCTATAACTAATAGCTATTACTGGATACAGACCTAGAGGGAGGCATCTCAGGGTTGGTGTAATAGGCTCAGAAATGCACCAAGGAATCGAGTTTCTTTCTTCCATTCTTTTCTGCTATTCTTGGGAAAGTTGGCTGGTCATCACATCATTGCAAAGTTGTCACCACTGATGCTGGCATCAAGGCTATATTCATGGCAGGAATAAGGAGTCAAAGAGATGGGGCAGAAAGCCTTTTCTGTTTAAAGTTTTTCTCTTTCCGATGAGGAAAGTCATTCACAGTAGATTTGCTCTTGTATCTCATCAGTTATGCTCTCCTTAGACCACCACTGCTAAGGGGAATGAGATTTTTACTCATGGTTTTAGACCAATTATGATTTATCTCCTGGGGTATAGTAGAGGGCTTCCATCCTTGAGATCAAAAGATCTCCATACATTGTTTAAATAGTTTAGCATTTATTAAATATATATATCTGTGTGTTTGTGTGTCTGTATATATATATATATATATATATATATATATATACACGTCTCTCTCTATAATACACATGTCAATACAGACACGAGTATATGTATGTATGTATATATATATATATATGCTTTGTCTCCTTTTTCTTCCTCCCAGAGAAGGAGAGCAAATGATTGTTAGAAGGTCATAGGTCTCAATTTAGAGTTGGTATAACTTTCTAAGTAGCTCTGGAACATTTTCATCCAATTCTTCTTAATATCCAGAGATGACTAAAGTGGCTTCCTTTTCCTTCCATATCCACTCTTGACCTTGTTCAAGTATAGAATATTTTTTTAATTAAGAAAACCCCAATATAACTAGAATCACTGATGGGCTGCCCTATATTAGTTTGTTACCACTAACTTCATGATTTAACACAAATTTACAATCTCACAATTTCCATGAGGGTCAGAAGAGACAGGCATGGTTAATTGCACCCTCTGCTGAGGGTCTCACCAGGCTGCAAAGTGTTGACCTGGGCTGTGATCTCATCTGAGGCTTGTGGCTTCTTCCAAGTACACCAGCTGTTCGCAGAATTGAACTCCTCAGGGTTGTGGGACTGACATGCTCAATTTCCAGAGGATTGATGGGCAGTTAGTTCACACTGTGGCTGTTTGTTTTTCCACAAAAGCATAAGGGCATCTGCCTCACTAGGAATGTCTCTGTCCAGCCTGCCAAAGTAGAGTGTTATCAAATGTAACCTTATCAAAATAGCGACTACCACATCATATTCACAAACCTGTCAATATTCCAGGGTTACCCACATGACTATGGGTCTAGAATCTTGGGGGCTACTGCAGAATTTTGCCAACAGTGTCTCATGACTTGTATTTGTATTTTTGTTTGTTTTCTATTAATGGGAAGTAGCAAATTTCCATCTTTACTTTTAGCGCTTTACACACTAATGTCTGATATAACGCTTTTCTCCAATACAATCTTAAAATTAAATATTATTTTCATAAGAAACTAAGCCATGCTATATTTCCATTTTCATTTTTGCAGTTTCCTAGGATCTATTTCAAATCCTAAAAGATGATGCTGTGAAAGTGCTGCACTCAATATGCCAGCAAATTTGGAAAAGTCAGCAGCAGCCACAGGACTGGAAAAGGTCTGTTTTTATTCCAATCCCAAAGAAAGGCAATGCCAAAGAATGCTCAAACTACCACACACTGCAGTAATCTCACATGCTAGTAAAGTAATGCTCAAAGTTCTCCAAGCTAGGCTTCAACTGTACGTGAATCATGAAGATACAGATGTTCAAGCTGGATTTAGAAAAGGCAGAGGAACCAGAGATCAAATTGCCAACATCTGCTGGATCATCAAAAAAGCAAGAGAGTTCCAGAAAAACATCTACTTCTGCTTTATTGACTATGCCAAAGTCTTTGACTGTGTGTATCACAACAAATTGTGGAAAATTCTGAAAGAGATGGGAAAACCAGATCACCTGACCTGCCTCTTGAGAAACCTATATGAAGGTCAGGAAGCAACGGTTAGAAGCAGATATGGAATAACAGACTAGTTCCAAATCAGGAAAGGCGAACGGTCAAAGCTATATATTGTCACCTTGCTTATTTAACTTATACGCAGAGTACATCATGAGAAATGCTGGACTGGATGAAGCAGAAGCTGGAATCAAGATTGCTGGAAGAAATAGCAATAACGTCAGATATGCAGATGGCATCATCTTTATGGCAGAAAGTGAAGAAGAACTAAAGAGTCTTTTGACGAAAGTGAAAGAGGAGAGTCAAAAAGTTGGCTTAAAACTCAGCATTTAGAAAACTAAGATCATGGCATCCAGTTCCATCACTTCATGGCAAATAGATGGGGAAACAATGGAAACATTGAGAGACTTTATGTTCTTGGGCTCCATCATTGCAGATGGTGACTGCAACCATGAAATTAAAAGATGCTTGCTCCTTGGAAGAAAAGTTATGATGAACCTAGACAGCATATTAACAAGCAGAGACATTACTTTGTTAACAAAGGTCCATTTTATCAAAGCTATGGTTTTTCCAGTAGTCATGTATGGATGTGAGAGTTGGACTATAAAGAAAGCTGAGAGCCGAATAACTGATGCTTTTGAACTGTGGTGTTGGAGAAGACTCTTGAGAGTTCCTTGGAATGCAAGGAGATCAAACCAGTCCATCCTAAAGGAAATCAGTCCTGAATATTCATTGGAAAGACTGTTGCTGAAGCTGAAACTCCAATACTTTTGCCACCTGATGTGAAGAACTGACTCACTGGAAAAGACCCTGATGCTGGCAAAGATTGAAGGTGGGAAGAAAAAGCAATGACAGAGGATGAGATGGTTGGATGGCATCATGGATCTATGGACATGAGTTTGAGTAACTCCGGGAGATGGTGATGGATAGGGAAGCCTGGCATGGTGCAGTCCATGGGGTTGCAAAACATCAGACACTACTGAGTGAGTGAACTGAGGATTTTGTCACACCATTTCCACTCAATGATGGCTTAAGGGGGAAAAAAAAACCCTAAAGATTTTATAGCATTATTTTACTACAAAAAAAGGGAAAATATAGAAAACAATATATTTTCCCTATAGTGAGCCTTTAACAAGTAAAAAACAGAGTATACTAAAAGTATTATTTTTTTAAGACATGGCAGGACATAAAAAGAACTACTTTCAGGTACTGAAAAGAGTTGTAATGTAGCTGGAAAAGAAGATATAATCACATAACAATTAAACGTGGTCCACTGGAGAAGGGAATGGCAAACAACTTTAGTGTTCTTGCCTTGAAAATCCCATGAGCAGTATGAAAGGCAAAAATATATGACATTGGAAGATGAACTTCTCCAGATCAGTAGGTGTCCAATATGTTACTGGGAAAAAGCAGATAAGCAGCTCCAGAAGAAATGAAGAGTCTGGGCCAAAGAGGAAATGATACCCAGTCATGGATGTGTCTGGTGGTGAAAGTAACGTCCAATGCTGTAAGGAACACCACTGCATAGGAACCTGGTATTTTAGGTCCATGAATCACGGTACAATGGACGTGGTCAAGCAGGAGATGGCAAGAATGAACATTGACATTTCAGGAATCCGTGAACTAAAATGGATGGGAACGGGTGAATTTAATTTAGATGACTATTATAGCTACTACTGTGGGCAAGAATCCCTTAGAAGAAATGGGATAAGTCAACAAAAGAGTTTGACATGAAGTACTTGTGTACAGTCTCAAAAATGACAGAATTATCTTGGTTAATTTCCAAGTCAAACCATTCAATATCACAGTAATCCAAGTCTATGCCCCAACCTCTAATGCCAAAGCTGGAGGGTTCTATAAGACCTTCTAGAAATAACACCAAAAACAAACAAACAAAAAAGTCCTTTTCATCATAAGGGACTGGAATGCAAAAGTAGGAAGTCAGGAGATACCTGGACTAACAGGCAAGCTTGGCCTTGCAGTGCAAAATGAACCAGGGCAAGGTTACCAGAGTTTTGCTAAGAGAACACACTGGTCATTGCAAACACCCACTTCCCACAACACAAGAGGTGACTCTACACATGGACATCACCAGATGGTTGACACTAAAATCGGACTGACTATATTATTTGCAGCCAAAGATGGAAAAGCTGTATAGAGTCAGAAAAAACTAGACCTAAGGCTGACTGTGGCACAGACTATGAGCTCCTTATTGCAAAATTCAGACATAAACTAGACAACGTAGGGAAAACCACTAGCCATTCAGGCATGACCTAAATCAAATCCATTATGATTATACAGTGGAGTGACAAATAGATTCAAGGATTCAGATCTGGTAGACAGACTGCCTGAAGAATTATGGACAGAGGTTCATAGCATTGTACAGGAGGCAGTGACCAAAACAATCCCCCCCCAAAAAAGAAATGCAAGAAGGCAAAATGGTTGTCTGAGGAGGCCTTACAAATAGTTGAAGAAAGAAAAGAAGCAAAAGGCAAAGAGGAAAGGGAAAGCTATACCCAGTTGAATACAGAATTCCAAAGAATAGCAAGGAGAAATGAGGAAGACTTCCTCAGTGAACAATGCAATGAAATAGAAGAAAACAACAGAATGGGAAAGACTAGAGATCTCTTCAAGAAAACTGGAGATACCAAGGGAACATTTCATGCAAAGATGGGGGCAATAAAGTACAGAAACGTTACAGACCTAACAGAAGCAGAAGATATTAAGAAGAGATGGGAAGAATACACAGAAGAACTGTACAAAAAAGTTCTTAAAGAACCAAATAACCATGATGTTGTATTCATTCACTTAGAGCCAGACATCCTGAAGTCTGAATTCAAGTGGGCCTTAGAAAGCATCACTACAAATGAACCCAGTGGAGGTAATGGAATTCCACAGATTTATTTAAAATCCTAAAACATGATGCTGTTACAGGGCTGCACTCAATATGCCAGCAAATTTGGAAAACTTAGCAGTGGCCAAATGACTGGAAAAGGTCAGTTTTCATTCCAGTCCCAAAGAAGAGCAATGCTAAAGAATGCTCATTTCACATGCTAGCAAGATTATGCTTAAAATCCTTAAAGTTAGCCTTCAACAGTATGTAAACCAAGAAACTCCAGATGCACAATATTTAGAAAAGGTAGACATACCAGGGAGAAGGCGATGGCACCCCACTCCAGCACTCTTGCCTGGAAAATCCCATGGACGGAGGAGCCTGGTGGGCTGCAGTCCATGGGGTTGCTAAGAGTCGGACATGACTGAGCGACTTCACTTTCACTTTTCACTTTCATGATTGGAGAAGGAAATGGCTACCCACTCCAGTGTTCTTGCCTGGAGAATCCCAGGGATGGGGGAGCCTGGTGGGCTGCCGTCTATGGGGTCGCACAGAGTAGGACACAACTGAAGCGACTTAGCAGCAGCAGCAGCAGCAGCAAACGTACCAGAGATTAAATTTCCAACTTTCACTGGATCATTGAAAAAGCAAGAGAATTCCAGAAAAAAAAATCGACTTCTGTTTCATTGACTACATTAAAGCCTTTGACTGTGTGAATCATAATGAACTGTGGAAAATTCTTAAAGAGACGGAAATACTAGACCACCTTACCCGTCTCCCGAGAAACATGTATGCAGGTCAAGAAGCAACAGTTAGAACCAGACATGGAACTGATTCAAAATTGGGAAAGGTGTACATCAAGGCTGTATATTGTCACCCTGCTTATTTAACTTATATGCAGAGAACATCATGCAACATGCTGGGCTGGATGACAGCCAACCTGGAATCAAGATTTCTGGGAGAAATATTAACAATCTTAGATATGCAAGTGATACATCCTAATGGCAGAAAGCGAAGAGAAACTAAAGAGCCTCCTGATGAAGGTGAAAGAGGAGAGTGAAAAAGCTGGCTTAAAACACAACATTCAGAAAACTAAGCTCATGGTATCTGATCCCATCACTTCATGCAAATAGATGGGGAAAAATAGAAAAAGTAGCAGATTTTATTTTCTGGTGCTTCTAAATCACTGTGGATGGTGACTGCAGCCACGAAATTAACAGATGCTGGCTCCTTGGAAGAAAAGTTATGACAAACCTAGATAGCAAATTAAAAAGCGTAGACATTACTTTTCCAACAGAGGTCTGTATAATCAAAGCTATGGTTTTTCCTGTTTGTCATGTATGGATGTGAGAGTTGGACCATAAGGAAGGGTGTGCACTGAAGAATTGACATCTCTGAATTGTGGTGCTGGAGAAGACTCTCGAGGGTCCCTTGGACTTCAAGGAGATCAAACCAGTCAATCCTAAAGAAATTAACCCTGAATATTCATTGGAAGGACTGATGCTGAAACTGAAGCTCCAATACTTTGGCTACCTGATACGATGAGCTGACTCATTAGAAAAGATCCTGATGCTGGGAAAGATCGAATACAGGAGAAGAAGGGGGTGGCAGAGGATGAGATGGTTGCATAGCTTCATCAATTCAATGGACATGAGTTTGAGTGAGCTCTGGGAGATAGTGAAGGACAGGGAAGCCTGGTGTACTGCAGTCCATGGGGTGGCAAAGAGTCGGACATGACTTAACAACTGAATAACAACAAATATTTAAATGGAGATTGAATGCAACAATGAAGGCCACAGACAAGGATGTAAATTATTAATTATCAAATTAACCCCAGGGACAGCATGAGTTTAGAGGAAAGAGTTTGGATAATTTATTGTGGAGAATAAGCTACCCTTGATTTAGTGGCTTGAAGCAATAGTGTATCTTGTATCTCACAATTGTGTGGGACAGGTATTCAGGCAGGGATCAACAGAGCAATTATTCTGCTTCAAGGAGCATCATGTGGCACTCACTGAGTCTTGTTCTAGGTTCCAAGAAGGGTCCTGCAAAAATCTAGTACCTTACTGACCCTCACACCCCCTTTCTAAATGGCATCTCATCCTTCCGGTCCTCCATGTAGTTTGGGCTTCTCACAGCATGGTGATGTCAAGGTTGTCACAATTCTGGCCTGACAGCTGTCTTGTAAGAGAAGGGAGGAAGGAAATGGAGGCTCCTGTGGTCTAGATCCGGAAACTCACACAGTGTCACTTGAGCAACATTCAGTATGTCAACAGGAGTCACAGAGACCACTTAGCCCGAGGAGAGGAAGTGCAGGACACTCAGCATACCTCGTGATAAGGACCATGTCAAAGCAGGTGTGGCCTTATTTAATTCACCATGGAGGGAAAGGTTAGTTTGGACCAGAAAGATCAGAAAAAGCTGTGTATGGAAGGAGTATATAAACTGGTTTTAAAGGATATGGATCATTTGAAAAAATGGAATGGGAATACGGCTAAAAAATATTAAGTATATAAATATAAGACAGGAGTAATGGGGAAAACTTTCAAAATACTTATCAAAACAAGAATTATATTTCTTTATCAATTTATTTTGCTCTAACAAGTGGAAATTAGCTTTAACGTGGCAAGTTACTTTTTCCTGGTCATAGACACATTGATTTGCCTGGGAAGATAATTTTTCTTTAAATGTCGTCAGCTTATCTCAAAAAAAGGTGAATTTGAGCTTAAGGAGACAATAGGGTTAATTGGGGAAGGTAGGTCAGAGAACATTTTATTTTGAGAAGTGTTTACTGTTAGAACTCTCCAATGGCCTAGGGAAACATTTGTAGATAATCCCGAGACAGAAGGCAGGGCAGCAAGACAAGGGTGTGATTTAGCAAACTGATCTGGCAGTTTGGGTTTAGCAAGTCTGCTCAAGGTCCTAAGAGGGTAGTGGTGAAAAGTGTTTAGTCCTTCAGGGTCTCGCAAAAGGTTTCCTTCAGGAAGGTTTAATCATTATAGCCATAATTTCCTGACTGAGAAGAGGGCTTCCTTAGATTTGTAGATCGCAGATAAATAGCTCTCTAGCCTAATATGCATACGGGACTTGCACCGAACACTGTGCCTGGTACTTGGTAGATATTTAATACTGCTTAACAAATTGTATTACTCGTATTCTCTGTCTTTAAATTTAGATAACCTACCTTTTCCCTCAAAGTTTTGTCTATGTAATAAACTGGAAACAGAGGAATATTTTTACAATACATACCAATTAAAAATTAGTCATTCATGTAGGAGGAGAGCATAGCTCTTGTTTAGCGCTCCAATTTTCAAAATGTGGATCCAACATTTTCTTTCTGTTTTTGTTTTTGACACTGATAAATTTTCAATTCATGACTATCAAACTTGACATTGGAAAGACAAAGGGAGAGGGAACAAACTTCATGAAAAATACTTTAAAACGTATTTTTTAACGTATTATAACATCTTGGAGAATTATCACATCTTACTGCTCTTTAATGTGAAAATTACTCTTTATATATTTAATAATTTTTAGCCTTATCCCCAGTCCATTTTTTTCCCCCCAATGATCCATAGCCTTCACCCTCCTCCTCAGGCAAAGCAGTAGCTTGTAGTTGTTCTATTTCATTGGGAGCACTGAAAAATTCCAAGCTACAGTAAGCAAGGGATAACATTAGTGTCGGAGTTTGACAAAGGTCAGCAGGCTTGTGCATTTTACACAGGTGTCTACTTTCGATAGTTTTGTTTCTGGAGCTCTAGGTGGCTTCTCAGAAACTGCTAGGCTAAGCAAACGAAAGGAAAACATACACTGGGACACCCTGAGACTCTGAAAGCTTAATCTAGAGCGAACCTGTTAAGCCTTCAGAGACCAGAGCCGAGGCTGTGTACGATTGGTGGGCAGAGTAAAGACTGATTAGCCCAGATGCAGGGCGGAGGGACACTGCCTTCCACTAGCGCATACATAAGCCTCCTTAATAACCCAGGATGGCCGGGAGGAAGAGTGTTCTCCATCCTCAGTCCCACTAAAGTAAATAAGTGAACCTTGGTTCATGTGAGCTGCAGAGGTGTGCGCACCTCTGCACATACAGTGCGCTGATGAATCTATAGATATTAAGGGTTTCACTCTCTCCCCCAGGAGATAGGCTAGGCGTCGCCTGCCAGCGTCTTTAGCAATCTCCCTCCCTGACCTGCCGGGGCGGAGAGGACGGAGGCGGGGGAGGCGGCGGCGCGGGTGTGACCACCGCACATCCGGGCGCGCCTGCAGGCGGCAGCGCGCTGCATAATTGATGGAGAGCCGGGCGGTGTTCTGGGTCGGCTGCGGGCGCGGTGCGAGTGTCTCGGCGTAGGAGGGCAGGGCGGCCGGCCCCTCCCACTCCGCCTTTTCTCGAGTGTCCATACCCGGGCCTGGCAGCGGGCGCCGGGCTGCGGGCGAGTGTGCGCGGCGACCCGGGGCACCGAAGGCGGTGGGTGTACGAGGACCGCGGCTGACCTGTTGGCGTCATGCGCGCCCTCCAGGGTCTGCGGGGGCCTCGGGCGCCGTCCCTGCCGCTGCTCCTCCTGTGCTTCCTCGCCGCGGTGCGCCGGAGCTTGGAGGACGGCCTCTCCACAGGTGTGATGGTTGCAGGGCCAAGGAGCGGGCGGAGAGCGCGCGGGGATCGGGAGGCAGAAGTCCCGGGATGCTGGCGGCCGCGGGTGGGGGCGACGGCCGCCTGCGCCTATTGGCCACGCGTGGGTTATCGAAACCTGCCGGGAGACGGGGCCGCCCCGCGAGACGGGGACGTGGGTAGTAGGGCAGTGTTTGTGTGTTTCTAGGAGAGGGCGGGAGGTTGCGGGTGGGAGCAAGACAGAGACTCGGCCTGTCTAAAGTGGCAGGATTTCTAAAAGACACGTTTTCCCAGGCCACCTCCCTTCACTTGAATCGATGCGTGTGTGCTCAGTCGCGATAGTGAGCCTTAAATATCACCTCCTCCTTCCTAGCAGGCGGGTTGGCTTTGAGGATGGTTTTTAGAGCTGAGTTTAAATAACAACACAACACAACCAACCAACCAACTAACCAAACAAAGCCCCACGACCGGAGGATAATGCGAGTGTGTATCTTCTTTTACACCTTGGTCTTTTAAAACAAAGACTGTAGGTTTTTCGTTTATTTTTGTTTTTGTTTTTTTTGGTTGTGTAAGACACTTTGAAAGAGGGATTTTTGGTGCAAAGCAACACCAGATTTGCCATTGTAGCTTCACCTGTTTATAATTTTTATGATGAAAGTATTCCATCTCACGTACTTTCTAATGCAAGTTTCTGTGTTATAAATTTCAGAGTATTTATTTCGTGCTAATCACCTCTAGCTTGGCAAATATTGCCCATCAGTAACTCAAGTCAGGATCTTCCTCTACACAAGGTTTTGAACGTTTCATAGGCATTTATTTTTATGAGCTTATTGCATGTAGACTTGCGTATTTAAAAATGGAAAGATAATCAAATAATAAGATTATTCATTTTTAAATAAATGTACTTTAACAGGCCTAGCTGTTAACTACTTAGACAAAATATTTTGGGTTGCCTCAGTTTCCAAATTTCCTTGCCCCACTTTCTCATTCATATCACTTATAAAGAATGGTCAAGGACATTTTTTTTTCACCCTGGGGCTATCGCCCATTCACCTGTCATTCACCTGAGAGTATTGCCCTTCTGAGGACCAGTGCATCTTAGATGTGTCCTAGAACTTGGTTTTCAACCTGACTGTATGTTCTATTTACTAGTGAGCATTAAAAATACTGATATGGTGGATCCCGCCTTAAAAATTCTGATTCAATTGTCCTGGGATTCAGTCTAGATGTGCGGAGGTTTAAAAGCTCCCATGTGAGTTTTATCATATGATCCTAAGTAGGTTGAAAACCACTGCTTTAAGATGATACGACCTAGAGAGTGCACGGTTAGATAGGTATTCCACTGATATCAGGGAGTCAGGTTTAAATTGACGCTTAGAGTAGACTTCTAAAGAGAAAAAAAAAGTAGGAAACAAATGAAGGTGAAATAAATTAACAAATAAGTCTTAAATAGAATGATGTACGCCACGTATGTTTTGTCAAATGTCTGTGTATATATGTAGTGTAAATCCTGAACTTTTAACTGCCACTCAAGCTAAAATTATGGAAGAATGTGACATATCAAAAACATGAGGTTAGCGTTTCATTTCAGGGGAGAATTAAAAATTGTGGGGCAGCCTCATCTCACTTTATAGATTCTGTGTCGAACTTGATAAGATTCAGCTTCCTCTTTGCTGAAGACCATTGTGAAGTTTACTGCCTTTTTTTTTCTTAACCTAGGTGCTTTTGAACTACTTGAAAAGAGATGTTCTATAAGTCTAAGATTGGGGGCCATATTTAAATAATAAAAATCGTTATCGTATTTTTTGTATCATAAATGTTTTTTATCATATCAAAATGCAGTTGTTACATATTTACTATGTAACAACTGCATGCCAGGCATTGCACTATGTAATTTATAGCTCTGTGGGTTAGTTTTTATTATCTCTGACTTTCAGATGAGGAAGTTGGAATTTAAGGAGCTAAATGGTTGCCCAAGTACACATAATTAGTTAAGCAGTAGAGCAGGAAGTTTAGCATTGTTCAGTCCGACCCCAAATACTGTTCTCTTACACACAATACTCACTTGTCTCTCTGAAGTGGGTGTGTATGTGTATGAAAGTTTGGAATCACTGACAGAGAGCAGAGTGTGTAGATGGCAATACTGTATTTGGACTGAAGGGCATGATGACTCAGGCTGAGTCCTAGAATAAAGTTTGGCATAAGGACTCAACTCCTTTAGGCTGTATCTTAATTAAATAAATGTAAAATAGCTTTATCGAAGGAGAAATATTACATAAGTGGGAATATTTAAATGCCACTATTACTCTTTGGGGGGAACAAATTGAAGGAATAAGCCATGCTTATCTACTGAAAAATGTTTGCAGGGGAGTCATTTGAAATGATCGTTTTTAATCTCTAGATGCTGTTGCTTACATGCTTCCTTGATCAATGCTCCCTTTTCAAGAGATATGCAGAGCAACTGCCCAGTAATAAATATTCATTGCAATACATATTATTCAAGCACCTACATATGTCTGACATTGCTAGTCTGTATCTAGGAAGAAAACCTTAGCTGTTTTTACTTTTCATAGCATTTAAACTTTAAAGGAACAGATTGGCTATAAACCTGTCTTTAATAGGTTTGTATCTGATGGATCAAAATTTTGAGCCTAAATTGTTACATTTACGATTACATTATATACACATTGTTCAACTGGCTCTTCCTCTTCCTGGTCTTTTGTCCCCACCTTCTTCCCTCCCTTCTGGGAAGTGGGTCTAATAGCCATTAGGTGGGGAAAGGCAGGAATCATCCCCCTTGGTGAAGAGAACCTGAGGTTTCAGGTCAGGGCATGAGAAGCTGAGCCATTCAGGATGGCCTCCACGTAGAAGAGCAGCCCTGTGTGAAGTGTTAGACCCTAGGCACAGGAGGTGGCTGTTCGTGCAGAAAGGTGGCACCAGACCTCAGGCCTTACAAGCAACGGCTTCTAACCAGCCATGACATGGGGGTCTGATCCTGATCATGGGATGGAGGTCAAGTATGCAGGAGCAGACCGGGCAGGCCACTGGAGCCTGAGTGGGTGAGGAAGACACTTCTTGGAGCTATGAGTGGCAGCAGCAGAGGGAGATTAGATTAATCTAAGTAAAGTTGGCAAGGATAATAGAACCCAGGTTTTCCTCTAGAGAAGGAAATAAACAGGGAAGACTAAAATGAATCTTGCGGTGTTAGATTGCAACTGGCAGCATTAGTGTGAAGTTGTTACTTTAAATATCTATCTGTATCTCTTATGTCTCTCTCTATATCTATATAAATGGTTGCATCCATATGAATGTGTATGTATAAATATATGTATAATGCATATGCATGCGTGCATGCTAAGTCGCTTCAGTTGTGTCCAACCCTTTGTGACCCTATGGACTGTAGCCCGCCAGGCTCCTCTGTCTCTGGGATTCTCCAGGCAAGAATACTGGATTGGATTGCCATGCCCTTCTCTGTGGGATCTTCCCAACCCAAGGACTGAACCTGCAGCTCCTGCTTTGGCAGGCAGGTTCTTTACCGCTAACACCACCTGGGA
Source organism: Ovis canadensis (assembly GCF_042477335.2). Taxonomy (NCBI): domain Eukaryota; kingdom Metazoa; phylum Chordata; class Mammalia; order Artiodactyla; family Bovidae; genus Ovis; species Ovis canadensis. The sequence continues at coordinate 41,678,498 of NC_091260.1, forward strand.
AGCCCATATAATGTATATATATGTCATATATATTTACAGGTGACCACTCTACAACACAGCTTAATCTGTGTATAATTTATAGTCAGCCTTCTGTATCAGTGTGGTTCCTTTGCATCCAAGGATTGAATCAACCATGGACTACATAGTAATGTATTATTTCCTACTGAAAAAATATGTGTAGACTTGGATCCTTAAAGTTTGAATCCTCATTGTTCATGGCCAACTGTATATATATTATTCTCATTACATATAGGTGTATATAAATATGTTATGCATCTGTGTATATGAATATACACAATGATTTCTTAGCTCTGTCCACTGAAATGGAGCAACGATTTTCGCATAGTGATGAGCATACTTAGTACCCAAATCTTGATTCTAAATACATTTCTTCCTAATAATTACTAGAACGTTATATAGAAATGGCTGATTTTAGGACTGGAGTGGGGAGAGGATATGATAAGCTTGGACCCTTATGTGCCAGAAAGCAATGAAATGTTCAAAGAATGGTAAGTAATGTGAAAAGGATACAGAAGCCAGAGGGAAGGGGCTCCTACTTGATAAACAGAGCATCAAAGTAAATAATGATACTGATGGACTAGTATCCCTAGCTACTGAAAAATGTCCATTGATTTATATAGGTATTCATGAGTACACACTTAACTAATTGAGTCAATTGAGTTTGATGAGGCACAAATTATATAGTTTCAAAGTGGGTGAGAGAGTGATAATTGTGCAGTCATGTCCGACTCTTTGTGACCCTATGGGCTGTAGCCTGCCAGGCTTCTCTGTCCATGGAATTCTCTAGGTAAGAATACTGGAGTGGGTTGTCATTTCCTTCTTCAGTTTCAAAGTAACTTCCCACAAAGTTTTGGGAAGTAACTTGCCACAAAGTATTAATGAGAAAAGGAAAAGAATAAAGTGGAGAATCCCGGCTGACGTCACTTGAGTCAAATGATCAAAGTGTAAATCACTAAGGAAAAAAATAAAAATTGTGTGTCATCTGATAGGATACCGTGAGAGGAAGGCAATGTCTCCTCTGTGATATTCCTGCCAAAGATGTCTGCTGTGAATCTAATTGTATTACAACGTAACTATCCTGGAACTTCCATAAGCATCAAGGTCTTAAATGTCAGGAGAGACCAAAGCTGTGAGAGTGGAGAGAATAGAGGGACATGGTGGCTCAAGGCAGCTCATGTGATTCTGAGCTGAAACCTTTGAATAAAAAGTACATTATAAAGACTATTGTTGAAACTCCGATAAAGTGTGGGATGAGATCAGAGGGCATGAAATGCTAATTTTCTGATTTTCACAGCAGTATTGGGGTGTTGCCAGGTGTGTCCTTTTTAGGAAATATACTGTATTTTTTCCAAGGTCAAGTGGGTCTTTAGGTCAGCAACTTATTCTCCAGTGGGGGAAACGTTCTTTATTCTGAACTTAAAACTTTTCTGTTAGTTTAAGATGACTTGAAAAGAAGCAAAAAAAAAAAAAAAAAAAAGTTACCTCTGAGAACTCTTGAGTTGACTGATACACCACAAGTATAGTTGAGAAACAGTCATTGGTTTATATAACTAGGTACTGTTTATCAAAGGAGTATTTGTCCTCAAACAGAGACAGATTATAAGTGTTGAGACTGTTTGTCCTGGACTGTAATCGTTTCAAGTTACTTTTGTATAGCTGGCCTCACATATTTCACAATATTAGGTGAACCTTAGAAATAAACAACTTTGGACACACACATTGACATAGAAGAAAAAAAACCTCACTGTATTTTACTAAAAATAAACTCTCTACTCCCAATAAAACGTCACTATTCAGGCACATCTCAATATATTCTAGTGTAGAAATAATAGATATTATGTTTAAAAATGGTGTGTCTCTTTTACTTGGAAATAATATTTTTCTGTTATCTGTAAAGTTATTGTGGTTTTATCATTACTAATGTATCCCTGCTCTCAAAATAGAATATTTTTTATGACAGCCTCATAATTACATTTCTGAGATCCTGAAAAGGAATTTGAATGTCTCATCTGATTGATCTTGAAGCTTAGAGTGCTTCTGTGAGGTAGCCAAGAGCCTGGAGCTAGCTAATGACTGTAACTGGTTTCTTGGTTTGTATTTTAAAACCACATGCAGCACTTGGTGCCTCTTTGTAACAAGTTCTCAAAATAGGGCCCAGCCAGGAAGGGTGCAAGAAAAGTTCACACTTTAAAAGAGCTGCACCTAAACCTGTAAAATAGGAACTCAGAGCCACAGGGCCATATGAAGATTTTTAAATACTGCGTTGAGAAATCAGGGTTGAAGATGTACCTGTTTTGAAATCAGGGTTTCTCAACCTTGGCCGTATTGACCTTTGGGGCTGGAAAATTCTCCGCTGGGGCGGTGCAGGGGTGGAGGTGGGGGCGTCCTTCTGAATGCTTGGCAGTATCACTGGTCTCTACCTGTGAGTGGGTGTGTTGAGTCCCCATCCCAAGTGTTCAAGCCTTGACCATTGGTACCTGTGAAAGTGAACTTGAGAATAGAGTCTTTGTAGATGTAATCATGGTAAAATGAGGTCATATTAGATTAGGGTGGACCCTTAACCCAGTGACTCGTTTTTATGAAAGAAGGGAAAGGGAGATTTGGATGAAGAGACACAGACACACAGAGGAAAGATGGCCAAATAAAGATGGAGCCAGAGACTGGAGTGATGCAGCTACAAGGCAGGGCATCCCAAGAACGCTGCCAGGGGCTCCCCAGGTTGCTCAGTGGTAGAGAATCTGCCTGTCCTTGCAGGAAACGCAGGAGGGTGTAATCCCTGGTTTGGGATGATTCCCTGGAGAAGGAAATGGCAACCTACTCCAGTATTCTTGCCTGGAAATCCCATGGGCAGAGGAGCCTGGTGAGCTACTGTCCATGGGGTGGCAAAAAGCAGGATACAACTTAGTGACTAAACCACCATACCCTATATAAATAAAGGGAGAAATGAAAAGAGGGAAAAATTGTGAAGATATATAAATATATACAAGACAATACAAGAAAGAAAACGTGGGTGGAAGTTAAGGCCTTTCTTTCTGTGGATGGTCACCAGGTCATTACTGCCATCTATGACCATGTGTCCTCAGCTAACATCTCTGCTAATTGGGTTTTACACTGTAAAACCTTTGAGGTTGCAAAGAGTTGGACACGACGTAGTGACTGAACACGCACATACTTTCTCTCTCTCTCTCTTTCTCTCTCTCTTTTACCCTCTCACCCACCCCCTGACCCACCCACCCCAGAAGCTAGGAGAGTCAAGGAAGAATCCTTACTGAGCACCTTTAGAAGGAACAAGGCCCTGCACTTCTGTTGTTTTATGGCACCGTATTTGTGGTAATTTGGTATAGCAACCCTATGAAACTAATAAAACCTACTAGATACAAGTAGTACCCTACAAACTGTTACAACTCGAATGTCTCCAGACATTGCTAAGTATTCCCTGGGCATGGTGATGGTGGGGGTGCAGAATCACCCCTAGTTGAAAACCATCGAACAATATCTCAGTCTCCAAAGAATAACCTAGTCAGTGAAACATCTAAAAACTCAAGTCTCTAGAAAGAGCAGAAATGCTAGTTTTATTTGGCATAAGTTCACTGTTAAAATATCTTGATGACCCATGTAAAGGAAGTTTAAAATATGGGTTTCCACACTGCCCTTCAAAATATATTGTATTGCAAACATCATGTTTAAAGAGAAGTTCAATTTGCATTTCTGTGTGACCAAGTTTTAAAAGTAGGTTTATAAGGCTGTGTAAAGGTATACGTTGCTTTTGTCGTTAAGCTTTTAAATTGTTTTCTTAATTTTTTAAAAGTGAATCTAAAAATGACCTTCTTGTCTAATAGTTCCCATACTATGTAAAAAAAATATGCATTCCCTATATAGATTATTATCTGTCCATGACTTAGAAAGTCTGACTTATAAATGTTCACATCAGAAATTTATTTTCTTACCAAACGTCTTGACACACTCTCTCTGGGGTCTGTAGGAATCAAGGTAACCTTATTCCCCTTCTTTTTTGTAATGCAGCTGTAGATAGAGGATAGAAATATAGAAATACTATATTTCTAGAACCCAGAGGTAGAACTCTAAATGCATTGCTTACAAGCAGTATTGGTAATTAGATGTTTTAATGCTGTAGTTCAGCTTTATCATGACTTAAATGGCTTTTAGAATTTGGCCTGGGATCTCATGGTTATATATAGTATTCCTTCCATGGGGAAATATATTCTGAGTTCCAAACCTTTGTTTCATAAATAGTATACATTATCTATTCCTAGGTTATTTTGTTTCTGTAACTGGGTTGCTCATTTATAATGCTATATGTATGCTAAGTTGCTTTAGTCTTGTCTGACTCTTTGCCACCCTATGGACTGTAGCCTGCCATGCTCCTCTGTCCATGGGATTCTCCAGGCAAGAGTACTAGAGTACTCTAGTACTAGAGTACTAGAGATGCCATGCCCTCCTCCAGGGGATCTTCCCAACCCAGGGATCGAACCCACGTCTGTTACATCCATCTGCATTGGCAGGCAGGTTCTTCACCACTAGCACCACCTGGGAAGTCCATAATGCTATATATCAGAATGCTAAAATTAAGACTTCTTAAAATGTTAATTTTACAGTTGATAGCAATCAATACAGGTTTCCCTGGTGACTCAGACAGTAAAGAATCTGCAATGCGGGAGACCTGGGTTCCATCCCTGGATTGGGAAGTTCCCTTGGAGAGGGCATGACAATCCACTCCAGTGTTCTTGCCTGGAGAATCCCCGTGGACAGAAGAGCCTGGTGGGCTACAGTCCATGGAGTCACGAAGAGTCAGACAAGACTGCACGACTAAGCAGAGCACAGCACAGCAATCAATACATTATATGGATAAGAGAGAGGAAGACAAGGAATGGTGTTTATCCTACTAATAGCTTTTTCTTACACTTTTTTCCTAAATGGATTTCAGATCCTTTTGAGGTTATAAAATTTAAGAGATTTTTCAGGAGGGGTTATAGAAAATGCTTATTCTTAAACAGAGATATAGTTGAACTTATTTTCTGACTTAAGTAAAAGCAAATCTTGAAACCCAGTGCAGTTTTCTAGTGTTACTTATCACAAGCTGGAATCAGGATTGACCGGAGAAATATCAATAACTTCAGATATGCAGATGACACCACCCTTATGACAGAAAGTGAAGAAGAACTAAAGAGCCTCTTGATGAAAGTGGAAGAGGAGAGTGAAAATGTTGGCTTAAAGCTCAACATTAAGAAAACTAAGATTATGGCATCTGGTCTCATCACTTCATGGCAAATAGATGGGGAAACAGTGGAAACAGTGAAAGACTTTTATTTTCTTGGTTTCCAAAATCACTGCAGATGGTGACTGCAGCCATGAAATTAAAAGATGTTTACTCCTTGGAAGAAAAGGTATGACCAACCTAGACAGCATATTAAAAAGCAGAGACATTACTTTGTAAACAAAGGTCTGTCTAGTCAAGGCTATGGTTTTTCCAGTGGTCATATATGGATGTGAGAGTTGACTATAAAGAAAGGTGAGCGCTGAAGAATTTTTTGAACTGTGGTATTGGAGAAGACTCTTGAGAGTCCCTTGGACTGCAAGGAGATCCACCCAGTCCATCCTAAAGGAGATTAGTCCTGGGTGTTCATTGGAAGGACTGGTGTTGAAGCTGAAACTCCAATACTCTGGCCATCTAGTGCAAAGAGCTGACTCATTGGAAAAGACCCTGCTGCTGGGAAAGATTGAAGGTGGGAGGAGAAGGGGATGACAGAGGTTGAGATGACTGGATGGCATCACCAACTCAATGGACATGAGTTTGGGTAAACTCCGGGAGTTGGTGATGACAGGGAGGCCTGGCTTGCTGCAGTCCATGGTGTCACAGAATCGGACACAACTGTGCAATTGAACTGAACTGATGTCTTTTTTTTTTTCCCCTGAATTTACTTCAGTTGAGTAGGGCCCCATTTAAATATGTGAGAATGTTTCATTAATATTAGGTAGAAAGCATGGCATACTTATTTCATTTAAAAATATTAATAGTGTAAATTATGAACCCTTCCAGCAATGCCTATTTTAAAAGGTAACATGTTGAAGATATCTAAGTAGAGACCATTTTGCGATTTTCCATGAAACAATAATAACAGGTGAAAATTACATGTTACTCAATTTTTTGACACAACAGCTTCATGCTCCATTTGCCAAGTGCGGTGTGCATGCTCAGTCACTCAGTCATGTGTGACTCTTTGTTACCCCCGGAATGTAGCCCTCAAGTCTCCTCTGTCCATGGAATTCTCCAGGCAAGAATACTGGAGTGGATTGCCATTTCCTTCTCCAGGGGATCTTCCCCACCCAGGGATCGAACCCTCGTTTTTTGCACCTTCTGCATTGGCCGGTGGACCCTTTACCATTGTGCTGCCTGGGAAACCCAGTTCCTTGAGGAGAGAAAGAAAATGTTTTCATCTCTGGCACAACTACTAGAAGCTAGCTACTCTCTTATGTTGGCATTTTGGCCACTACCTGTAAAAGAATACCGAGTGGAACCCCTCCAGCAATGACTAAGAAATCAGTGAGCATGGCAACTTGAGTAACATGTGTTCTGATCTCTGAGTGATGTTCTGCCATTAGTATTATGCAGCTTTTCTGATCTTCCTTTCTTTCCTCTATGAAACGAAGCCCCAAGGAACACGTTGGTGGCAGTATTTGGATCAGGATACAAATTTCTGCCTCTCTGTTTTGTGTACTTCTCTTTTGCGACTCAGCCTGCCCCTTTCAGGGAAGTATTCAAACCACATCTGCCTGACTCTCCTGCCAATTTCCCTCGAACACCATCATTGGCTGAGTTAGCCTCCTGCCGTCCTACTGAAAGCAGTACGGTTTACATTCTCACTTGTTTGATTAAAACATATCTTGGCTAAGCAAAGAACTTCTCACTTTGCTATTCTGACACCTTGTGCAAACTGCCCTGCTCTTGTATTGAAGACTCTTCCCAAGACAAAATTCACAACAGTTAGATATGCCCTTTGCACTTGGGACTTCAGTGGAATCTGGAGCCTGATCATGAGTGCTTTAAAGGCAATATGAAGTTAGGATACAGGTGATGGCTGGTTTATGGATGTCTGGTTGTATTTTTAATATAGGAGCTGGCAATTGGAAGTAGTCACAACAGCTAGAATAACTGGAATTATCCCAGTTCCCCTACTCTTTAAGCTTGCTTTTTCTTTTTTCTCTTATTCCTTCAACTTTTGTAAATTCAGATTTTTGCCCAAGCCAAGCCTAGACCTCTTTTTTTCTTCTTGCTCTAATGTAGGCCCCGGGTGGACCCATCCATCCACGTCCTGATGATGCAAAATGTGAAGATAACCCGGCCTCATCTCCCTGGTGTGTTATCTCCAGCTCTCTTCCACCACCAGACTCATTCAGAGATGTAGATCATGCTTCATATTCTGTAGATCACACGCAAGCTTGTATACAGCACACAGGGCAGCTATGCTCAACATTATGAATGGTTGCTACTCTGAAATTTTAATGACCTTCTGTCACAAATGGTAGGCCTCAGTCAATATCATTATGATCCATGTAGCTTTATATTGCATATTGACATCCTGCATGTATGCTCTATATGTTCACTTATTTAAGTGAAATGAGAATGACGGTGTTTCTTCCAGCTTATGTCACTCATATTGTTGTTGATAGTGTGGATAATAATAATGATAGTAAATGTCAGACCATCTCAAAAGGTTATGAGCTTATTTTAGGGATAGAGTGTGATGAAGACCTTCATGATGGTATTCCACTCTACAGTAGGCTAGGCCAAGTGGAAAGGCCTCCTGAGCAAAGGAAGTACAAATATCCAAGCTTGTGTCTGCAGGCTTCACAGAAGAGAGGACAGAGTGGAGCATCTGTCTTGATCTCCTTGAGATACTTTCTCTTTAATGCAACCTCTAAGTGAGCTATGCCCAATAACAACAAAAAAAGGAACTTTCATGTTGATAAACTTTTTGGCAATGTCTGTGTGTTTGAGAGAGAGAGTGACAGAGAATATGAATGAATGAATATTAAGTGTGGATGAAGGAGAAGTTTGTATTCTTGACAGCCTAGTGAGAAACTCAGGGCATATTTTCCTAAATAATCACTGTCAGAGAGCAGTGTGATTTAGGTATGTTATTTGTTAAAGGATATGAGAAACTGCATTCCACCTTCTAAGATTGTATTAGAAGTGATCAAATCTTCAGACCATGGCTTATTGGAGAGTTAGGCTCCTCTGTCTTTGGGGATTCTCCAGGCAAGAATACTGGAGTGAATTCTGTGTCCTCCTCCAGGGGATCTTCCCAACCCAGGGATAGAACCCAGGTCTCCTGCATTGCAGGTGGATTCTTTACCATCTGAGCCACTGGGGAAGCCCAACATAAATATAAAGCGTACATATGCTATACAGTCCATGGAATCCTCTAGGGCACAATACTGGAGTGGGTAGCTGCTCCCTTCTCCAGGGGATCTTCCCGGTCATTGCAGGCGGGTTCTTTACCAGCTGAGCCACCAGGGAAGCCCTGGAGAGCAGTGTGATTTAGGTATGTTATTTGTTAAAGGATGATTTTATGAGAAACTGCATCCTACCTTCCAAGACTGTATTAGAAGTGACCAAATTTTTGTAACGTGGTATATTGGAGAGTTAGGTTCTGCAAAGTACTTTTTAAAAAAATTAGGCAATATTGTAAAGGCGGTGTGTAAGCTGAAGCAACAAAAGGGATAACTTGCTTTGGTAACATTTTTCATACATGTTAGAAAAAGAAACAACTAGAAATCTAATCTTGCAAATGGAATAACTTTTTAAGCAGAGAATTTAAAAAAATGTGGTATAAAACAGGCCCAAGTTTAATTTAAAGTAAATGAAAAATTTTCAGAATACGGTCAAGTTTACAGTAATGAGCCTTTTTCCTTCTCTGCCTTGTTTGATAGAGTTGGGGTAGTCTTCCTGGGAGGTAATGTCTGTGTCCTAAAGACAAGGAGAGAATAGCTGTTTTTTTTTTTTTTTTTTTTAAGCAATCTTTGAGGGGAATGCAACAGACGGAAACAGAAACCTTGCTTTTTTGATGAAAGTTTTCGAAAGAAGAGATGAGTGATAGAGCAAGACTGAAGTCGGTTTGGTAGAGGGCAGACTGGACTGTGACCGTAGCTGGAAAGCAAAGAGCAGCGCAGCCTCTCCTGTGGACCCACTGTGTGTTCCCTGTCCTCTAGCAGCTGGCACGCTCTCTCTTCTTCCTTTTTTAATGTCCTTTATTATGGTCTCTCTGTCCCTCTTTGTCCTCTTACCTTCTCTCTGCCTTTCTAGGCCTCCACCCCCACCCCGGTGCTCTTTGTCTAATTCCTCAATGTCATCATTTACATTTTATAAAGAAATTACAAATCATAGGATGAGAAAAGGTTTGTTTTTAAGCCGCTTGATGTAAAGCAGCAGGGATTTTTCAGTAAAAAAATAATATAGAAAGATGGGAAATGTTGGTACATTTAGTAGCTCAGTGTATTTCTGAATGTCTGTGGAACATAGAAGACCTAGTGAATGAGAGTTTCCTGAAAACATTATTTTTCATTAATAGTATACAGTACAGCATTTTAGCTGTTGTGTGAAGTAGCTTTTAGGCACTCATTTAACCGTGATAATAATACGTAGTCACGTGTTCTTTTTCTTACAGCTGCACCTTTTACAAGTCTACCTGTCCAGGAAGAAATGATGACAGAGTACTCTAATCTTTCTTTGGAGAGTCATAACCTATCAGTGACTGGTAAATGCATCAAGTTTCTAATAATTTAATAACCGGATAATTTTTTATATTTAATTAAGCCACTGTATTTTCCTTATGGAGTACTAATCTCTACTCACAGTCTGGAGGAAGAAACACACCAGTACCTAATACAGTTATAATATAGTGAGATGGGAGTCGAGTGTGATGAGGACAGTGTGCCCCAGTGCAGGGAGGAGGTGGCCAGTCCAGCTGGGAGGTTAAGGAAGGCTGTCTAAAAGGACAGCTGAGGAGAGGGGAGGGTTCATTTTAATTTGCAGATGCTCTTCTGCTGTCCTCAGGCCTTGCTGGTACAGCCATTCAAGTCACTCTGCCTTGAGAGGAGAATTCAGGTATCTACTGGAAGACCTTTAGACAAAGAAATTAAAGATGTCGTCTATGAGCCAGGGACAGTGGTAGGAAAAACAAGTAATGAATCCTGAAATAAAATTGCAGGCCTGCTTTCTCCTCACAGTTTTGGATTCCAGCGTTTTAAAAAGCAATCTCAGAGCCTTTTAAATGTTATCTGTTTTAGTAACCATATTAGAAGTATAATTAGAATTCTAATCCTGTTTATTAAGTCACTGATAAGTTTTATCCAATCCTGTGTCCAGTCTTTAACTGTCCCCTAGTCTTAAGAAAGGTTTCCCTGTTTCTGTTTAATGTGAGTAAAAGGTGTGCCCTCCCTGAAATCTGATACCACTGGAATGTTCGCAGTGAGTTTTCTGACAGAAGAACATCTTTATGACTTTGTGCCACTCCTGTTTCTTTCCAGAGGTCCCCACTCTAGTATTTGGAGTGTATTCCTTCTTGCAAAAAGGAATCATCACCCTCCTGTGTTGCTGCCTGTTGGTTTACTTTTCACAAGTTTTAATGGTTGGTTTCCTTTGTTAGGACGGAGTGTTTCTTTAAGAGAGATTTATGTAAGGACATAAGTTTGCAAATCTATTCATTAACCTGGTAACGCTGGCAGGAGCACATCCCTCATTTATCCTGTATAGCTGGAGCTCAGGTGCAAAAAGGATCAGGTGCCCACAGAAAGAGTAAAAATTGGACTTTTAGTTGATGTCAGGCTGATTATTTACTTACTTAACCTGTTTGGAGGGTTTCACTCCTAGCCACTCTTTTGTTCTGATAACTGCTATTAAAACCAGTGTTCCTACAGTATCCAAGAGAGCAGGTGTTCACAGCTGTCCATTACTCACTGTCTGCCTTGGCCTGATCAAATTGGAATCAGGCTTTTCTTTTCCTCTCAGACCCCTGACCTTCGGCTTGCCCCCAGTCTGAGCAAGCAATAACGCATGACCGCAGTCCAGTGCTACGGTTTTTTCCCCACTAGGTTGCCCCATTGCTTCTTAAAAGTTCTTTCCAGTCCTCTTACCCCTCTGTATACAATAAAAGTGTTTTTTTTTTCTGTTTGACACTAAGATGCCTGTAGATCCAAAGCTCATAGCATTTCCCTGATTACAGTAGAATTTTTGGAATAAGGACTCTCCTTATTTGGGCTCTCCTGGTGGCTCAGTGGTAAAGAACCTGCCTGCCAATGCAGGAGATGCGGGTTCTATCCCTGGGTCAGGAAGATCCCCTGGAGAAGGAAATGGCCACCCACTCTAGTATTCTTGCCTGGGAAATCCCATGGACAGAGGATCCTGGTAGGCTACAGTTGATGGGGTCAGCAAAGAGTTGGACACGACTTAACAACTGAAAACAGAAACAAACAAGGCTGTACTGTCCCCATAGCCAGAAAGCAGCAGCACAGACTTTCCTGTGCATGTATTGTGTGCTGTCTGTCCTCCAGCCCGCAGTACACTCTCTCTGTCTTCACCTTTTATGTCCTTTATTATGACCTGTCTGTCCTTTTTTTGTCCTCTCATCTTCTCTCTGCCTTTCGATGTCTTTATCTCTGGCACTCTTTATCTAAGTTCCCAATGTCTTCATTTATGTTTTAGAAAGAAATGACAAATTGTAGGATAAGGAAAGTTTTTTTCTTTTTAAGTCAACTGATACAAGTCAGTAGGGATTTTTCAGGAAAAAAATATAGAAAGACTGGAAATTTTGTTACATTCATTAGCCCAATGTATTTCTAAATGTCTATGGAGCATATTAAACATAATGAATCAGAGATTCCTGAAAACATTTTTCATTAACATTGTGTATACACAATACAGTATTTTAGCTGCTGTGAAATAGCTTTTATGCAGTCATTTAACCTTGATAATAATATGTAATCATATGTTCTTTTTCTTACAGCTGCACCTATTACAAGTCTACCTGTCAAGGAAGAAATGATGACAAAGGCTGCACCTATTACAAGTCTGCCTGTCCAGGAAGAAATGAGGACAAAGGCTGTACCTATTATAAGTCTGCCTGTCCAGGAAGAAATGACGACAAAATACTCTAACCTTTCCTTGGAGAGTCATAGCATATCAATGACTGGTAAATGTATTATGTTTCATGTTTCAAATAATATAATGCCCAGATAACATTTATTTTTAATTAAGCTACTGTATTTTGCCTTATGAAGTACTAAATTCTGCTCACAGTCTGGTGGGAGAAACACACCAGTATCTCACACAGCTAAAACACTGTGAGGTACTCCAGTGCAGGGAGGAGGCGGCCAGTCCAGCTGGGAGGGTTAAGAAAAGTTCTCTAGAAGAAAGACAGCTGAAGAGAAGGGAGGGTTCATTTTAATTTGCAGATGCTCTTCTGCTGTCCTCAGACCTTGCTGGTACAGCCATTCAAGTCACTCTGCCTTGAGAGGAGAATTCATGTATCTACTGGAAGACCTTTGAAGGTGAAGTCGCTCAGTCATGTCTGACTCTTTGCGACCCCTTGGACTGTAACCTAGGATGTTACCTATAAGTCAGGGACGGTGCTATGGATAAACAAGTAAAGAATCCTGAAATAAAATGCAGGCCTGCTTTCTCCTCACAGTTTTGGATTCCAGTGTTTTAAAAGTAATCTCAGAGCCCTTTAAATGACTCAGAGTAGTTATCTGTTTTAGTAACTGTATTAGAAGTATAATTAGAATTCTAATCCTGTTTATTAAGTCACTGATAAGTTTTATCCAATCCTATGTCCAGTCTTTAACTGTCCTCTAGTCTTAAGAAAGGTTTCCCTGTTTCTGTTTAATGTGAGTAAAAGGTGTGCCCTCCCTGAAATCTGATACCACTGGAATGTTCGCAGTGAGTTTTCTGACAGAAGAACATCTTTATGACTTTGTGCCACTCCTGTTTCTTTCCAGAGGTCCCCACTCTAGTATTTGGAGTATATTCCTTCTTGCAAAAAGGAATCATCACCCTCCTGTGTTGCTGCCTGTTGGTTTACTTTTCACAAGTTTTAATGGTTGGTTTCCTTTGTTAGGACGGAGTGTTTCTTTAAGAGAGATTTATGTAAGGACATAAGTTTGCAAATCTATTCATTAACCTGGTAACGCTGGCAGGAGCACATCCCTCATTTATCCTGTATAGCTGGAGCTCAGGTGCAAAAAGGATCAGGTGCCCACAGAAAGAGTAAAAATTGGACTTTTAGTTGATGTCAGGCTGATTATTTACTTACTTAACCTGTTTGGAGGGTTTCACTCCTAGCCACTCTTTTGTTCTGATAACTGCTATTAAAACCAGTGTTCCTACAGTATCCAAGAGAGCAGGTATTCACAGCTGTCCATTACTCACTGTCTGCCTTGGGGCTTCCCTGGTGGCTCAGATGGTGAAGAATCTGCCTGCAATGCAGGAGACCCAGGTTCGATCTCTGGGTTAGGAAGATCCCCTGGAGAAGGAATGGCATCCCACTCCAATATTCTTGCCTGAGTTTTCCATGGACAGAGGAGCCTGGTGGTCTACAGTCCATGGGGTCACAAACGAGTCAGACATGACTGAGCAACTAACACAACACCCTGTCTGCCTTGGCCTGATCGAACCTGAGTCATACTTTTCTCTTCCTCTCAGACCCCTGGACTTTGGCTTGCCCCCAGTCTGTGCAAACAGTACATGCATTACCCCAGTCCAATGGTGCTGTCTGCTTTTACCACTGGGTAAAAGCTTCATTTCTTCTCAAGAGTTCCTTCCAGCCCTCTTATCCTTTCTTATAAAATTGTTTTATTCTATTTGACGTTGAGATGCCTGTAGATCCAAAGCTTGCAGCATTTCCCCTATTGCAGTAGATGTTTGGAATACAGTTGTTCCTTATTTAAGTCTGGATTTGATTTTACTAAAAAAAAAAAAATGACATTAACTTTGGGCTTCCCTTGTGGCTCAGCTGGTAAAGAATCCACCTGCAATGCAGAAGACCTGGGTTTGATCCCTGGGTCGGGAAGATCCCCTGGAGAAGGGAAAGGCTACCCACTCCAGTATTCTGGCCTGGAGAATTCCATGGACTGTATAGTCCATGGGGTCTCAAAGAGTCGGACAAGACTGACCGACCTTCACTTTTACTTTTCTTTGAAGCACAGCGTCTCTGAGCTGTGACCCTTTTCATGGTAGCCTGTTGTTTTGGTTGCCTTTCCATCTAAAAGTTTGGTTTTAGGAACTGCCTTTATTGAAATATAGAATTTAAATCTGAAGGTGTACTTAAGTTTGTTAGGAACCATCGGCTTTCTTCTTGTTGTTATCACTAGGATTTTAAAGGTACTTCATAAAGAGAATGTTTTCATATACTTTCACCTTGTTTATTTGAATTGTGCTTAACAACATTTCTGTTTTGTTGCTTATTATTTTTTCTTTTCCTGTGGCCTTTTTAAAAGTTCATCTCTTTGGGGACAAAATGTCTCTTTTCAGTTCAGTTCGGTTCAGTCGCTCAGTCATGTCCGACTCTTTGCGACCTCATGAGTCGCAGCACGCCAGGCCTCCCTGTCCATCACCGACTCCCGGAGTTCATTCAGACTCATGTCCATCGAGTCCGTGATGCCATCCAGCCATCTCATCCTCCGTCATCCCCTTCTCCTCCTTCCCCCAATCCCTCCCAGCATCAGGGTCTTTTCCAATGAGTCAACTCTTCGCATGAGGTGGCCAAAGTACTGGAGTTTCAGCTTTAGCATCATTCCTTCTAAACAGAGATCTAAATGTGGACATTGGTTGCAGAGCTGACTCTAGTTCATAGCATACTGACTCAAAGATGCTTGAGACTGAGAAATAGGTCCTGTGCCTTGAAGAGTGAACAGCATGACCTTTGAGTCATGATAGCAACTTGTCTACTGGTTTTATGTTTTAAAAATATTGCTAGTAGTTTACCTAACAGATACAAGATAATGTCTAGGTACCAGGTGTGTATTTTTACACATAACTGAGCTTAAACCTCATAAGAACCCTAAACAATAGATACTGCCACTATCTGCAACTTGCTCATGAGGAAAAAGAAGCCTGAGAGACCAAGTGAACTGACCACAGCCACAGGTGGTAAGTTGGGAGTTTGATTTTCAAACCAGACTCTCTGGCACCAGGGGCTATGTTATTAACCATTATACTCTGTACGCAGCCTTTCTTAATGCCCAGTTACTCATTTCTTTCAACAGTGTTCCTAATATAATTATACCTATTTTAAGGAAACTTAGCTTTGTTTTTGAGACTATGGAAAAAGTTTCAAAAACAATGAAAAGGAGGGTGTTTTAATTGTTCTTTGCTAAATAGGTTTGTTTTGGAAATTGCACTTGCTAAGATAGTGGATATATTTGTAATTATAACTTACCTTACTAAGAATAAGGTATGCTTTTTTTTTTTCCAGTTGTCTGATACCACTGGGTTTCAAAATTGATCTTTTAATAATGGACTATTTTTACACCACTCTCCTAGGTTTCCCAGTGTCAATATTCGGAAGTCATTGTTTGTATTACAGCAATCAGAGTGTTTCTTTATTGTTTTATTTTTTTCTTTCTCTGTGTATGTTATGGTGATTGGTGTCTCCATCAGTGTGTTACAGTTTAACCAAAGAGGTTACAATCAAAACATCTGCTGGCAGTTTTCTTGACTACCCTGGTAATGTTGGCCTAGGCTGTCCTCACTGTCCCCATTTTAAGATGTGATTAGCTGTCCTGGCAAGGACCTGATGAGACAGGGAGGTAGACAAAGGAGGCATTGGAGGTACAGATGAGTATATTAAAGCAAAGAGTAAAATTTGGGAAGATTAGTCCAGGTAGGGAAAGGCAGCCATGTTGTTCAGACCAGCTGGGCAGGAAGTGTAGGGTTAGGATTCAGATTCCAGGTTCAAGTGACTGGTCAGTGAGTTTGAGAAAATGTAAAGAACTGATGTTGAAGCTGAAACTCCAATACTTTGGCCACCTGATGTGAAGAGCTGACTCATTTGAAAAGACCCTGATGCTGGGAAAGATTGAGGGCAGGAGGAGAAGGGGATGACAGAGGATGAGATGGTTGGATGGCATCACTGACTTAATGGACATGGGTTTGGGTGGACTGCGGGAGTTGA
The DNA here is from genome assembly GCF_042477335.2 of Ovis canadensis. Classification (NCBI taxonomy): domain Eukaryota; kingdom Metazoa; phylum Chordata; class Mammalia; order Artiodactyla; family Bovidae; genus Ovis; species Ovis canadensis. The sequence goes on from NC_091260.1 coordinate 41,694,709, forward strand.
TGATCAGGGAGGCCTGGCGTGCTGCATGGGGTCACAAAGAGTCGGATACAACTGAGCGACTGAACTGAACTGAACTTAACTGAAAGAAATGAACGTCTCTTACATTTGGCTGCTCAGACACTTTGTTGCTGAGAAGATCTGAGGATGATTCCAGTGAGGTGTACTTGTTTAGGATGTTTCTCAGAAGCAGATCACCAGTTATCAAGTCTTATGTAGACTGTTGATATAAAGAGGAAAAGGAATGTGAATCCTAATATACACAGAGAGTGAAAGAGAAGGTGGAAGAGGGATCCATCATAGTAACACAATTGATAGTAGCTGTCAGCAGCTTTTGTTTTATGCTAGAGTTTCTCATTATCATAAACATTAACATTTTGGGCTGGATAATTCTCTGTTGCTGGGGTCAGGGGGTGCATGTTTGAGGGCAATGTAGGACGTTTAGCATCATCCTTGGCCTCTATCCACTAGATTTGAGTAGCACCTACAAAATTGTGACAACCAAAAATGTCTCCAGACATTGTCACATGTCCCCTAGTAGACAAAAATATTCTCAGTTGTAAACCACTGCTTGACACATAAAAAAGAATAGCTGTATTACTGTTCCCTGTCCCCTCAGCATGGGGAGACGGATGATTTATCACGTGGTTGTTAACATTTAATCAAAACTTTCACCAAAATGTTAGATGATGGTGCTGAGCATAAGTGGGACAGGGAACCTGATCAATTAAAAGCCTTTTCCCTGCCCTTTTGCTGATTTCAGATCCTTCCCATCTTTGAGAATTAAGTTGAAAGCTATGTCCCCAATAAAGCGCAAATAGAGAAGTGCTGCTTCTGTTTCTCTGATATGTATCCAGCATCTTTTACTTAATTTTAAATTACATAAATAAAAACAAATTCATTTTAAGAAATACTAAAATGTTATTTCTAGCCCACAATAAATTGGAGAATCTAACAGTTCTCTTGACACATCTAGAAAATCTAAAATATAGCAAACATTCATTCTTTTAAATATAAAATCTTTTAAGTATATAGCTAAGTATTGCCAAAAGATATAATCAATACACCAGTCTATAATAGGAATGGAAAAGAGTGTTATTTGAGCCAAATGGAAGACTATAGCCCAGGAGACAGATTCAGGAAGCACTTGAATTGTGTTCTCCTGGACTATAAAATGAAGTTTATAAAGGCAAACACTGCAAAATTAACTTGTTTGTCAAGAATTATAATTAGACCAGGGATCCAATTGTGAATTGATGTCATATTAGGTTTCCTTGTGCTTGTTGCCAAGGCACTTGAGTTCTCATAGCCACAGACTTAGAACAAGGCCTTGAGTTTAGGCAAGGAGGGGAGTTGGAACTGAAAAGCCCCAGAAAGCTGGAGCTGAAAACCCTCAGAATTCTATAAACACAGAGAAAGGAATCACATAGTGTAAAAAAAGCTGATTAGCACAAGGAGATGCTCAGCTGGCTTCTTGGTTTTAGCCTTGTTCTGTACCAAAACAAAAGACTTCCATGAGTTTTCTAAGACAAGAGCCTGTTCTCCCTGAGTCTGGAATTCAGGTTTACATTACTTGCATGATACAGGAGCTTCCAAACTGAGAAATAACACAAAAAATGACCCTGACAGGTGACAGGTGATACTTCTGCAGGAAAGCAAATGAAAAACATCTGTGGAAGGAGGAACCCTTCTCCTTGGCTGTACAGTTCATATTTGGACCTGCTTGCAAGACAGAAATGTGAAGTGCAATGAAGCAGTTCTAACACTGAGCATCTGCTAAGGAGCAGTAGGATTACACCTTCCACAACTTCAGACTCTAGAATACTAGGGAAGGACATGAAAGAAGAAATACTTGAAACATGAGAAAAGAACATTATGCTATTAAAAAAAATCTGTTGGGGGGTATCTTTATAAGGTGATGGATAATCATTTTCCAATATACGTAGGTCTAGTCGTTATGATGTACACACTGAACTTACACAGGGCTGTATGTCAAGCATATCTCAGTAAAACTGAAAGGGAAAAAAAAATCACTTTTGAAAAATAGCTGAATAGAACTTCTGGGGATAAAAACAAAACTTGTCAGACTTGACTGTTCACTGCTTCCATTCTCAGATCTCTCTCTTTTTGCCAGCGGCAACCTCTGTTCAATGTATGTGTTTACGTATGTAGTAACCATGCTGCTAAGTCGCTTCAGTCGTGTCCGACTCTGTGCGACGTATGTAGTAACCATGCTGCTAAGTCGCTTCAGTCGTGTCCGACTCTGTGCGACCCCATAGACAGCAGCCCATCAGGCTCCTCTGTCTCTGGGATTCTCCAGGCAAGAATACTGGAGGGGGTTGTCATTTCCTTCTCCAATGCATGAAAGTGAAAAGCGAAAGTGAAGTCGCTCAGTCGTGCCCGACTCTTAGCGACCCCATGGACTGCAGCCTACCAGGCTCCTCCATCCATGGGATTTTCCAGGCAAGAGTACTGGAGTGGGGTGCCATTGTCTTCTCCAGTAACTATAGAAACTATATAGTATTTTTGTCTATTCTTTAATATTAAGAGTATAAACCCATATGTATCCATCTGAAAATTGCTTTTCTTGGGGTCATCATTCGACATTAATTCTGGGGGTTCTAGCCAGTCATCTACGCATGCACCATGTTCTTTTACATGTGTGGACTGTGTAGGTACACAGGCTTGGGTATTTTTCTCTTAAGAGAGCTTAGTTTGCTTAAATTTTTTTCTAATGTAAACCACAGAGCAACAGACACTTCTACATATCTCTTTCTGGGCATGGTTGTTTGTGTGCTTCTAGGATAAATACCACAAAATAGAATTGCTGAATTTACTATGCACATTTTAACGCATGCTTGCAAACTACCCTCCAAAGTATCATGATAATTTACTCCTTCCCCCCGTGTGCATATTTGAGTATAATTTTCTCTAGATCCTGACCAGCCTTGATACTATTAAACTCTTTATATTATGAGCATGAAAAGGTCTACCTGTTGTTTTAATTTGCATTCTGGAGTTAGACAGACATATTTATGTGTGCGTTTATATGTTAATATCATTTATTCACTTGTCTATTGGGCTTGTGAAAAAAGTGAAAGTGTTAGTTGCTCAGTCGTGTCTGACTCTTTGCGACCCAAGAGATGGTAGCCTGCCAGGCTCCTCTGTCTATGGAGTTCTCCAGGCAAGAATACTAAAGTGGATAGCTATTCCCTTCTCCAGGGGATCTTCCAGACTCAGGGATGGAACCCAGGTCTCCCGCATTGTGGGAAGATTCTTTACTGTCTGAGTCACCAGGGAAGCCATTGGGCTTATATAGTTTTCTATTTATACAAATGAGACAGCTATAAATTTTGAGTAGTAATTTTTACTTTTTATAAAATTCCAAATATTCTTTCTTTAATTTTTTATGTGGTTTTTTACTGTGTATTAATTTTTATTTACACATTTCTGTTAATATTTTCATAGGAGTTTTTTAACCTTCCATTTTTAAACCATTTAAAACTTTTTTTTGTATTGTGTGTGATAGAACACTAATGTTACTATATAGATATATTATTTTATATAGACATATTATTTTATGTAGGTCCCCAAATGTCCCCAAATCCTTGCCTGAATAGTTCTTTTTTCCCCTACTATTTTGAAATACCACCCTGATCATATTACAAATTCCCCTATGCTATTTTGTTTCTCTACTGTTTCAATGTTTTTCACACTTTTAATAGTGCTCTACAAAGTGAGGAATGATTTACCTTTTGAACTGATGTACTACCATGCATGCATGCACACGTCAAGCAACACCCACATGTAACAGATGTGTTACACTTTGATGATTTCTATCTTGCTGCTACTGCTGCTAAGTCACTTCAGTCGTGTCCGACTCTGTGTGACCCCATAGATGGCAGCCCACCAGGCTTTCCCGTCCCTGGGATTCTCTAGGCAAGAACACTGGAGTGGGTTGCCATTTCCTTCTCCAGTGCATGAAACTAAAAAGTGAAAGTGAAGTTGCTCAGTCGTGTCCGACTCTTAGCGACCCCATGGACTGCAGCCTACCAGGCTCCTCCATCCGGAGTGGGGTGCCATTGCCTCCTCTGGATTTCTATCTTACAACGCATTAAAAAACAAATCTGATGGTAACTAAGTTGATTTTCTGGTCTACTGTTTCCAACTTGCAATCTGAAAAATTCTGCTTATTTTATATCATTAATTTTCTTGGTGTTTTCCAGCATCACTAACAAATTAATATTACTTCTTGAAACATACTTTTGTTACTTTGTTTCAAAAATACAGCTTTTTCTAATTCCTTTTACTCTTACTCTTTCAAGTGGATTTTTCGTTTGGAACCAAGTTTCATAAAAAATACTTTTTGGATCTGACTGACTTTTAACTGAATCTATGGATTATTTTGCTAAGTCACTTCAGTCGTGTCTGACTCTGTATGACCCCATAGATGACAACCCATCAGGCTCCCCCGTTCCTGGGATTCTCCAGGCAAGAACACTGGAGTGGGAAGAACACTGGAGTGGGTTGCCATTTCCTTCTCCAATCCATGAAAGTGAAAAGTGAATGTGAAGTCGCTCAGTCATGTCCGACTCTTAGCAACCCCATGGACTGCAGCCCACCAGGCTCCTCTGTTCATGGGATTCTCCAGGCAAGAGTACTGGAATGGGGTGCCATTGCCTTCTCCGATTATTTTGGATTATTATGGATTATTTTTTGGGGGGGAGAATTAGTATTTTTATAATCCCGCTATGGTTTTTCCAGTAGTCATGTATGGCTGTGAGAGTTGGACTGTGAAAAAAGCTGAGCGCCAAAGAATTGATGCTTTTGAACTGTGGTGTTGGAGAAGACCCTTGAGAGCCCCTTGTAGCAAGGAGATCCAACCAGTCCATTCTAAAGGAGATCTGTTCTGGGTGTTCTTTGGAAGGAATGCTGCTAAAGCTGAAACTCCAGTAATTTGGCCACCTCATGCGAAGAGTTGACTCATTGGAAAATATTCTGATGCTGGAAGGGATTGGGGGCAGGAGGAGAAGGGGACAACAGAGGATGAGATGGCTGGATGGCATCACTGACTCGATGAATGTGAGTTGGGTGAACTCCGGGAGTTGGTGATGGACAGGGAGGCCTGGTGTGCTGTGATTCATGGGGTCACAAAGAGTTGGACATGACTAAGCGACTGAACTGAACTGAACTGAATAGTCTGTTGTCACCTGTGATTTAGATCTCATTTGACTTGGAGTATCTATTTAGTTAAAATTTTCCATATATATATCTATATATATATATATATATATATATATATATATATATATAAAATTTGTACAGAGATATACACCGTGAGTATACACACACACATACACACACACACATACACACACACACATACACACACACACATATATGTTGCTACAGTGAAGCTAATTAACATGTCATCTCACATAGTTATCATTTTGTGTGTGTGAAGAATGCACTTGAAATCTACTGTCTTAGCATATTTCCAGTGTTCTATACAGAATTATTAATTATAGTCTTTATGCCTATATATTAGGCATAAAGTCTTAGACTCTCTAGTCTTACTCATTCTATGTAACTGCAACCTCATACATACCCCTTTGATCGCCCCTTCCCCACCCCTCTTCTGTCCCTAATAACATCAACATTCTGCTCTCTGCTTATTTGAATTTAACTTTCTTTTTAGATTCCATGTATTAGTGAAGGGGCTTCCCTCATAGCTCAATTGGTAAAGAATTTGCTTGCAATGCAGGAGACCCTGGTTTGATTCCTGAGTTGGGAAGATCTGCTGCAGAAGGGAAAGGCTACCCACTCCAATATTCTTAGGCTTCCCTTGTGGCTCAGCAGGTAAAGAATCTGCTTGCAATGCAGGAGACCTGGGTTTGATCCTTGGGTTGGGAAGATTCCTTGGAGAAGGAAAAGGCTACCCACTCCAATATTCTGGCCTGGAGAATTCCATGGACTATACAGTCCATGGGGTTGCAAAGAGTTGGAGATGACTGAGCTACTTTCATTTTCCTATTAGTGAAATCATACAGTATTTTTCTTTCTCTCTCTGGGTTATTTCACTTAGCATAATGTTCTTAATGTACTTACCTCTTTTTAATAAGAGTTTCTATTTTTAAAGCATGTTTGGAAACACTGTCCTATGTGCAAAATTTTAATTTGCTTTTTCCATTTGTTTCTTTTTTTTAATGCAAGAACAAAGTAGATTTTTATTTCACATTATATGATTCCTAAATGAACCCATTAAGGTCTAACTGTTGTCATTTCTCTGAAGGTTACAAATGGCTTAAAGGTCCACATACTTTTTTTCCCCTTCCAATTTTATTGAGATATCATTGACATATAGCACTGTTTAAGTTTAAGGTGTACATCATAATATGATTTATATACATCATGAAATTATTACCATATAAGTTTATTGAATATCCACCATCCTATGTAGATAAAAAAAGAGAGTTCCCTAGTAGCCTAGTGGTTAGAATTTCAGGCTTTCACTTCTGTGACCCAGATTCAATTGCAGGTTAGAGAACTGAGATCCTACAAGCCATGTGGTATGAGCAAAAAAAGTAAAAGTTTCATTATGATGAGAACTGTTAGGCTTTACTCTCTTAACAACTTTCATATATAACATATAGCAGGTGTTAATCATATTTATCTTATTGTACAAGATAACATCCCTTTTTGTTGTTGTTGAGTCGCTAAGTTGTGTCCAACTCTTTGCCACCTGTGGACTGCAGCACACCAGGCTTCCCTGTTGTTCACTATCTCCCAGAGTTTGCCCAAACTCATGTCCATTGAGTCGGTGATGCCATCCAACCATCTCATCTTCTGTCATCCCCTTCTCCTCTTGCCCTCAATCTTTCCTTGCATGAGAGTCTTTTCCAAGAGTCTGCTCTTCGCATCAAATGGCCAGAGTATTGGAGCTTCAGCTCTAGCATCAGTCCTTCCATTGAATATTCAGGGTTGATTTTGTTTAGGATTGAATGGTTTGATCTCCTTGCTGTCCCAAGGACTTTCAAGAGTCTTCTCCAGCACCACAATTCAAAAGCATCAATTGTTTGGTGCTCAGTATTTTTTATGGTCCAACTCTCACATCTGTACATGAATTGGAGAAGTCATAGTTTTGACTATATGGACTTTGTTGGCAAAGTAATGTCTCTGCTTTTTAATATGCTGTCTATGTTTGCCATAGCTTTTTTTCCAAGGACAAGTGTCTTTAATTTTATGGCTTCAGTCACTGTTTGCAGTGATTTTGGAGCCAAGAAAATGAAATCTGTCACTATTTCCACTTTTCCTCCATCTATTTGCTGTGATATGATGGTACCAGTTTCTGTGATCTTAGTTTTTTGAATGTTGAGCTTCAAACCTGACTTTTCAGTCTCCTCTTTCACCCTCATCAGGAGGCTCTTTAGTTCTTCTTCACTTCCTGCTATTTGAATGGTATCATCTGCCTATGTGAGGTTGTTGATAATATTCTTGGAAATCTTGATTCCAGCTTGTGATTCATCCAACCCAGCATTTCTCATGATGTACTCTGCATTTAAGTTAAATAAGCTGGGTGATGATATATAGCCTTGACATGCTCCTTTCCCAATTTTGAACCCAGTTCATTGTTCCATATCTACCTGTTGCTTTTTGATCTGCAGGACAGTAAGGGGGCACAATCACATTAAAATCAAATCCCATACCCACTGGGTAGGCGAACCACAAACGGGAGAACAGTAATGCCAAAGAATCTCTCACAATGTTATGAAGGTTCTAGGGTCCATATCAGACTTCCCAACCTGGGGATACAGCAAAGAGACTGGGAATCCCCAAGGAATCTGACTCTGAAGCCCAGCTAGATTTGATTATAGAACTTCCATGGGATTCAGGGAAGCAGAAACTCTTTGAGGGCACAAACAAAACCTTGTGCAGGGGGCCCAGGGGAAAGGAGCAGTGACCCCACGGGAGACTGAACTAGACCTGCCTGTGTGTGTTTTAGGGTCTCTTGTGGAGTCATGGGTTAGCAGTGGCCTGCTGTGGGGGCCGGGACACTGGTAGCACCAATCCTAGAAGGCACATGTTGGCATACGTCCTCTTGGTGGTCAGCATTAGCTCTACTGGAGAGCCTGTAGACTCCAGGACTGGGTCGTCTCAGGCCTAACAACTAACAGCGAGGGAGCACTGCTCTACCTATCGGCATACAATTGGATTAAAGATTTACTTAGCATGGCCCTGCCCATCTGAGCAAGACCCAGTTTTCCCCACAGGCAGTCCCTACCATCATGAAGCTTGCACAAGCCTCTTATCTGCATCCAACAGAGGGCAGGCAGAAGAAGCAAGAAGTACATTACCTCCCTACATTACTTTGCTGACTAAGGTCCGTCTAGTCAAGGCTATGGTTTTTCCTGTGGTCATGTACAGATGTGAGAGTTGTACTGTGAACAAAGCTGAGTGCCAAAGAATTGATACTTTTGAACTGTGGTGTTGGAGAAGACTCTTGAGAGTCCCTTGAACTGCAAGGAGATCCAACCAGTCCATTCTGAAGGAGATCAGCCCTGGGATTTCTTTGGAAGGAATGATGCTGAAGCTGAAGCTCCAGTACTTTGGCCACCTCATGCGAAGAGTTGACTCATTGGAAAAGACTCTGATGCTGGGAGGGATTAGGGGCAGGAGGAGAAGGGGACGACCGAGGATGAGATGGCTGGATGGCATCACGGACTCGATGGATGTGAGTCTGAGTGAACTCCAGGAGTTGGTGATGGACAGGGAGGCCTGGCGTGCTGCGATTCATGGGGTCGCAAAGAGTCGGACATGACTGAGCGACTGAACTGAACTGAACTTATCTATCTTATAACTGGAAGTTTGTACCTCTTGGCCACCATCCTGTTTCCCTTCCCCAGACCTCCGCTTCTGGTAATCACAGGTCTGATACCTTTTTCTAAGAGTTTCTTTGTTTTTAAAGTATAACACTACAACACTATTTTAGTTCCCAGTGCATATTACAGTGATTATATATTTCTCTATATTTCAAAATGATCAACACTACAAGTCTCGTTAAGTCTACACCATCTGTAACTGTAAAAAGATCTTACATTATTATTGGCTATATTCCCCACACTGTATATTTCTCGTCTGTGACTTCTGTATTTTGTAACAAAGTTTATACCTCCTAATCTCTCTCTATTTCTCTCAACCCTCTACCCACCTCCCCTCTGGCAACCATATGTTTGTTCTCTGTCTCTGTGACTATGTTTCTGGTTGGTTGTGTTTGTTCAGTTGTTCTGCTTTTTATATCGCATATAGAAGTGAAATCATTTAGTAATTTTCTTTCTCTGACATATTTTGGTTTGCATAATACCCTTTAGGTCATTCATGTTGCAAATGGAACTATCTTGTTCTAACTTACTTTGGTTTGCATAATACCCTCTAAGTCATTCATGTTGTTGCAAAATGGCAAGATTTCATTTTTTATGGCTGAGCAGTACTCCTGTGTGTGTGTGTGTGTGTGTGTGTGTGTGTGTGTGTGTACATTACATCTTCTTTATCAGTCATCTCTTATTGAGCACTTAGGTTGCTTTCATATCTTGGCTATTGTAAATAATGCTGCAGTGGCTATAGGGGTGCATATATCGTTTAGAATTAATGCTTCTTTTTTTAAAAAATCAGTAACCAGGAATGGAGTTTCTGGATGGTATGGTGTTTCTATATTTAACTTTTTGAGAAACCTCCATAGTGTTTTCCATGATGGGTGCACCAATTCACATTTCTGCCAGTAGTGCACAAGGGTTCCCTTTTCCCCACGTTCTTATCAGTATTGCTGTTTGTTGTTTTTTGGGTGATAGCCGTTTTGATAGGTGTGATATCTCGCTGTGCTGTTGATGTGCACCTCCCTTTATGATTAGTGATGCTGAGCATCTCTTCATGTGCATGTTGACCATCCGTGTGCCTTCTTTGGAAAAGGTTGAGAAAGGTTCATATACGTTTAAAATTTTAGGACTGTATTGGGACAGAGGTAAATTACTCTATGAATTAAAGAACATTCTTTTAAAAATATAATTCAGAAACTGAGCAAATGAGTATGGTCTGAGAAATGTAGATGTCATGGATTCTTTTATAAAACAGTAAAAAAGCAGAAATGCATTGCACTTGTGGAGTTTTGGGGAAGTTGAAACATGGTCCATTGAGTTAAATAGACAGACTAGTTTTTTGCTAACCAAAAATATTTTCATGTTAGAGATAAAACTTTTTCCATGTTTTCAGTGCTTGTGTTTCCTCATGGGAAGGAGATCAGGCTGTAGAAACACTAGCATATATAGAAAGCAGTGAGATAACAGTTAGGGCTTGGAGAGTGAGTTGGCAAGAAGAAAGACTACACTGCAGTTTTAATGGAGGCATTTAGTTGAAAGTATAAATGTTGAAAATATGTTGATCAAGGTAAAATATATTTTCTTTTTAATTTACTTTCTATCTGTATGAGGTGATGTATATGCCTTAAACTTCTATGGTAATCATTTCATAATGTACATAAATCAGAAACATTGTGCTGTAAACTTATTATAGTGTTATATGGCAATTATGTCTCAAACTGGAGAAGAAAAGAATTTTTAATTAAAAATGTTAATCACATCATTCATTTAGTAACACACTGCTGTATTGCTTTGTTGTTGTTTCTCAGTTGTGTCCAACTCTTTGCTACCCCATGGACTGCAGCATGCCAGGCTTCCCTGTCCTTCACTATCTCCTGGAGTTTGCTCAAACTCTTGTCCATTGAGTCAATGATGCCATCCAACCATCTTGTCCTCTGTTTCCCTCTTCTCCTCCTGCCCTAAGTCTTTCTCATCAGCAGTGTATTTCCCAATGACTTGGCTCTTCCCATCAGGTGGTCAAAGTATTGGAGCTTCAGCTTCAGCATCAGTCCTTTCAATGAATATTGAAGGTTGATTTCTTTTAGGATTGACTGGTTTGATCCTTACTGTCCAAGGGACTCTCAAGAGCCTTCTCCAGCACAATTCAAAGGCATCAGTTCTTCGGTGCTCAGCCTTCTTTATGGTCCTATTCTCGTATCTGTACATGACTACTAGAAAAAACCATAGTTTTGACTATATGGACCTTTGTTGGCAAAGTGATGTCTCTGCTTTTTAATACACTGTCTAGGTTTGTCATAGCTTTTCTTCTGAGGAGCAAGCAGAAGAAATATATTGCTATGTTATAAATTTGTTTCATCTTCTATTAATGTTTTCTTTCATTTAAAATCTTGGTTAAGTAGTTTGAAAGTGATGAAGTTATTTCCATTGTTGTGAGCATTTCACATCTCCGAGAGCTGGGATATACTATTTATTGGTTATGAGAATCTGGACTCAGCCACACCTAAGTTTGACATTCTCTGCTATTATTATATTTATGCTTATATTTATACTTAATATATTTATATTATATTTATGCTATTTTGGGCAAGATAGTCAAACTCTGCTTGCTTTAGCTTCCTCATCCATGAAATAGTGAGAGAATAATGGTACCTAACATTGTAGAACTGCTGTGAAGATTAAATGATATAATTAATATATAACTTTTAGCAACATACATGATAACTTTGCTATATCCCCCAGTGGGATAAATGGTGAGAGGAAAGAAGTGGGTAATTATTCAGTAATTACTATATTATATGACTACTACTTTTCTCATGATAGCTCATTTAATCCTTTCTCCTGTCTCATAAAATATATATTGTCCCATTTTATAAATGTGGAAATTGAAGTGTCCAATATACTTTGTTTTGCCCTGTAAGTAACTCCTTACAAGAGCCCCTGACATCAGGCCGCTCTCTTGTGAAATGGGGGAATGATTCATATTCTAACTTCCTGCTATGTTGGGAGGCTCCAGTTAAGCACATCACCAAGAAGAGCATGGTGCCCTGGAACTACCTTCTGGAACATAAATCTCTACACTGCTTCCTGCCAGGAGTGATAATGGCACTACATCTCCCTGCCAATTCTCCCCAGGGAAGTTTGTCATCACCCTTATTGAGGGGCCACAGATATAATGCAAGAGTCAAATAGCCTTTTCTGGGTTCTCTGACCTTGAGCATCTCTTGCCCTGCAGCGAGGCCTGGCTCTCCTCACTCTGAACAGGGGAACCTGCAGGAGTTAACACTTGGGCTGAGCAGCATTCAGCATTCACCAGGAATAAACTCAACTCAGACATGGGAAAGAGATTCACAGATGTCTACAAAGACTATCCCTAAAGCAGAGTTTTGTCAGATATGAAAGGGTGTTTTGGAGATTTGAGTGATGGTGCATCTCTCTGCCACATGTCCTAGACATTTTGACTTCCTGAGAATTTCTTTACAAACTAAGCTTTCCTTTCAAAAATGGAGGGGAATAGACCAAACCAGTTTGGTCTTCTGAGGAGCCATACAGTACCAGCAAAGGCTGTGACTGCTATGAGCAGAGACTGCAGAGATGCAGACCTCTCCATCTGTGTGGAATTGTGTAGTGTTTGTCCTGTGGCTGCCTTATTTCACATGGTGGGCATGGTATCCCTGGAGTTCATCAATGTTGTTGTATATTGCTGAATGAATTACCTTCTTTTTTAAGGCTGAGTGATGTTTCACTGTTTGTATATACCCCATTGTTTTTGTCTGTTCATCATTGGTGGATGGATAGGGTGTTTCTATATCTTGGCTCTTGTGATATGAAGTATCCAAAATAGTCAAATTCAAAGAAGCAAGGGCTTCCCTGGTGGCTCAGATGGTAAAGAATCCACCTATAATGCAGGAGCCCCAGGTTTGAGCCCTAAGTTGAGAAGATCCCCTGGAGAAGAGAATGGCTACCCACCTCTAGATTCTTGCCTGGAGAATTCCATGGACATAGCAACAAGGTGGGCTTCAATCCATGGGATCACAAAGAGTCAGACACAAGTGAGTGACTGACACTTTCATGGAAGCAAAGAATATAGTGGTAGTCGCCAGGGGCTCGTGGGAGGGGGAAATGGGGAGGTATTAGTCAAATGTACTGAGTTTCAGTTATGCAAGATGAGTCAGTTCTACTATACAATAGTGCGCCTACAGATGAGATGGTAGGTCTCATGGTAAGTGTCCCTTCTATGATTAAAAGAAAAAGAATACCCCCCCCTTTTTTTTTTGGCAGATGAAAGGTATCTAATCAGAGCAGATAAATAATCCAAGTTTTGCTTTAGAAGGACAACTTTGTTGTTATAGAGAAGAAGTAGAAGAAGAGGAACTCTAGTCAAGAGAAGTTAGGAAGTCATTTTTCTGGTCCTGGTGAAAGATAATGAAACTGTAGGGGAGGAGAAGGTGTTCCTGGACCCTCTTAGGGGGTCCCTGACTGGGTCTGAAAATTAAACTGAAAAAATAGATTAATAGTAGAAAAGCATGAAATTGATTTAATGTAAGTTTTATGTGACACACATCCTTCATAAGGAAATGAAGACCCAAGGAAACAGTTAAATCTGCAAATTTTTATGCTAGGCTTGATGAAAAGTGAATAGTTGTAGGAGAATATGATAGAGAGTATGAGATACATGTAGTAAACTGGGAGAAATTTAGAAAATCCTGTTGCTAGAATTCTTCTATGTGTCCCTTTGTCTTTGGAGATAAAGATGCTCCTTTCCCCCAGGTACAGAGAGGGCACCTCTGCATTGGGGTTTTATGAGCTGTTTCAGGAGAGGTGGGCAAGGGGAATGCCAGTGACCTTCCTGCTTCTGCTGTTTTCACAAACTCCTTCAGCTTAAGATAGTTAGTATACCAAGGTGCCATATTTTGGGGTAGCGTGTTCTCAATCTCATCAAAGCCTCTAAGTAAGGGGGGGTTAGAGACAACTGGGCAAATCTGACATTTCAGAGATAAAAATCAACTGAATTCTGCTGGATGTGATTTTCTTAGAGGTCAGGAGAAGAGAAGGCTAATGCATCTCCCTTGGCCCTTTTGAGTTTGAAGAACATTCGGGATATCTAGATTTAGATGCTCAGTAGACAGCTGGAGCTGTGGGCCTGGAGGTCAGGAAGAAAGTCTTGAATGGAGCCAACAGTTTTACAAATAAAGGATGTTAGAAATAATAGTTGAGTCCAACGTGGGAAGGTCAAATTGAAAAGTAAAAAGACTAGAGATCAATATTTAGGGGTGGTTGGAAGAATTAACGTACACATTTTTACAACGTTAGGATTGTGAAACAGGAGCAAAGTTAAGGGAATTTCAGGTTTCCCAGGTGGCTCAGTGGTAAAGTATCCTCCTGCCAATACAGGAGACACTGGTTCAATCCTTGGGTCAGAAAGATCCCATGGAGAAGGAAATAGCAACTCATTCCAGTATTCTTGCCTGGAGAATCCCATGGACAGAGGAGCCTGGTGGGCTACAGACCATGAGGTCCCAAAGAGTTGGACATGACTTAGCTACTGAGCACACAGAGGGAATTTTGAGAAGTGGGCTTCCCTGGTGATTCAGATGGTAAAGAATCCACCTGCAATGTGGGAGACTTGGTTTCGATCCCTGAGTTGGGAAGATCCCCTGGAGGAGGGCATGGCAGTCCACTCCAGTATTCTTGCTTGAAGAATCCCCATGGACAGAGGAGCCTGGTGGGCTACAGTCCATAGGGTCACAAAGAGCTGGATATGACTGAGAGAGTAAGCACACAGAGGTAGTCTCTGGCAACATCTAATATTTCAAAGACATCAGACAAAACATGAGCTTGGAAAAGAAGTCATCAGGTTAAATAGGCCATTTTTAACCCAAGAGAAAGCACTTTCTGTAATGTGGTAAGATAGAATATTCTGTATTGAAATGAGGGTGTGGGTGAAGACAGAGACTCTTAGGAAGAAGTAGATTTCTTTGACAGACAGGACTAAGATTTATAGCTGTCCTAGAGCGAGGAAAATTTACAGAAAACAGAAGCTCAGGACCAAATACATCAGATCTAGAAACATTTTCTCCTGTTACTAGTACCTAGTATAATTTGTGCATGTACATCTGCTGAAATGTATAAATCCCTTCAGTTTTACCTGACTCATATTTTTTTCTCCTGTATAATTGAATTTTGTTAAGATCTTTCTATACCTAGGAGTTTTGTTTTGTTTTGCTTTTTGGGCATAAAATTCAATTCAGCAGTTTCAGAATTACATGGGTAGTCATTTCAAGCATGTGCTCGCTCGCAAAGCACTTCACACTAGCTGTACTTCACTGTTTGAAAAACTTTGCACCTAGCCCTTGCTTAAGGAAGCATTTTTGTAAAGTTTTAAATGTAATTAAGAGTGGTGTTTTGCTGTTTTAAATTCAGTTTTTTTCTTTCTACATTATGGCTCTGCATTATGCTTTTAATGATACTATACTATTGAACATGAGATGGAAAAATGTGTTTCTATAAAGCAATGTCCTCTCCCAAACCCAGCCCTTTCCTTCCCAGTAGAAGTAAGCATCACTGTTCTGATTTTTGTATAGTCTTTTCCTTGCTTTTTAAAATTGTTTTATCACTTAGGTGTACATCCCTAAATACTATAATTTATTTTGCTTTTTTAAAAAATGCATGTTTTAAAATGTTTTCCTATTCTCTGTATTTCCCAAAAACTAGCAATTGGATTGAGAGACTTAGTTTTAGGGCTTCCTTCCACTTTACTTTTTTTTTTTTGGACAAACTTAATTCATAGGTAGTACGATGTTCTTCCTCAGCAGACACACAATTCTGTTTTTGAGATGATTGTAGCAGTTGATGCAAAATGCCTGTTCCTATGATTTCTGCATTTATTCATTGGAATTCTATAAAAAGAAAGTTATCCTTCTTTATTATTTGGTTACCAGTGGTACAATTAGTATAGAAAGAGCAGTGTGCCTACTTGAATTTTTTTTAATTTACCACTGTTCAAAATTTAAAATAAGTTGGCACACTTACATATAACATATATATATTTACATATATATAAAAGTTACATATATATTTATATATATATATAAATGTTTACATCTTCCTATTTATATATAGATATATCACCTAATGGCTTTGTACTGGTATTTCAGATGCAGTGAAAACTCAGAATTGCAGGATGTTTATTTAAATTCTTCTGTCTCGCAACTGCATCTTTATCCCATTCTTACAAGTTCTTAAGGATTTAAGAAAGCTGGGAGTGAGAGAATTAGTATATTATACAAAGTATATTCACAAAACATTCTTGTAGTAACTACCAGTAACATGATCAGTAAAAGGAATTGAAACAGTCACTCCTTTCTGTTCCCACTAGTTTTTGCTTTTACAGTTGTACTGTTTCTACCCCATCAAGAGCATATGGCACTTCTTTAAATAGAACTCTTTCCCCCTATATCCTTGTCAGCTAGCAAGAGTTTGAGTAGATTAAGATCTTAGAATTAGGCTTTTGTGATTCTATTACTGTTGCAACAAACCTTTTTCTTTCCAGCTATGCCTATGAAAGAAAATAATAAAGGGAACCAAATCTGTGTTGACAGAGGAATAATGCTTCAAAGGAATGTTACATTAGGTAACTGTAGCTGTAGCACTATTGTTGATTATTAAAATTTTTTATATGTTGAATTTTCCCTAAATGTAACTTTTACATCCTTTTTTGTTTGTTTTATTTTGTGGCTAGTAGAACGCCCCAATATGCCAGTAGAAAAAAATATCACTTTAGAGAGACCTTCTAATGTAGAACTCACATGCCAATTCACACCATCTGGAAATTTGAATTCAGTAAATGTGACTTGGAAAAAAGGTGATAAACTACTTGAGGATAATTATCTCGTCAATACAACGGGAAGTATCCTGTATACCCAATATAGGTGAGTATATAAAATTTTAACCCGTGTGGCTAGATGAAATCAGTTAAATTCTAGATACTTTTGCTGACTGAGCATTCTTTCCTTTGCTGTCACGTGAATGTTAATGCTAATACTCTAATTTGCACATTTACAGAATTGTTTCTTTTTTAAAATCTTGATTAATGGCTGAGTCTTTTCGTTTTCATTAAGAAGCATTTTTGAGAACTAAGCCTGTATTAATAACATAAATTATCTTTAGGGTCGCCATCATTAACAGCAAACAGATGGGAAGCTATTCTTGTTTCTTTGGAGAGAAAAAGCAACAAAGGGGCACATTTAATTTGAAAGGTCAGTACTAATCATTTATAGAGTAATAACTTTAAGTAATCTAGCATTATACTCGGAGAATTCTGAATCCTCACATTTTAAAATGATTATTACAATACTAAGAAAGTCATCATATACTTTCCGTGGGGTTATAAGTGGTGATGTTGAAAATGGAGTTTCCCAGTGCCTTCCCAGTTGAAAATAACAGGTTTTAGTTTGAAAGACTAGGCTGCCAGGTTATTTCTACATTTCTTGTAGCACTCTTTTGAATTTATTTATTTATTTAGCTCTCTAAACTCAGAGCTTTCATAATATTCTTCTGGGTGTCTGAGTTACTGCATTCCTAACCTGTGAGATTACGCTTTTGTTGTTCTGTATCAGTGGCTCTAGGACTTGAGATTTTCAGTTCAGTTCAGTTCAGTCGCTCAGTCGTGTCCAACTCTTTGCGACCCCATGAATCATAGCACGCCAGGCCTCCCTGTCCATCACCATCTCCTGGAGTTCACTCAGACTCACGTCCATCGAGTCCGTGATGCCATCCAGCCATCTCATCCTCTGTCGTCCCCTTCTCCTCCTGCCCCTAATCCCTCCCAGCATCAGTCTTTTCCAATGAGTCAACTCTTCGCATGAGGTGGCCAAAGTACTGGAGCTTCAGCTTTAGCATCATTCCTTCCAAAGAAATCCCAGGGTTGATCTCCTTCAGAATGGACTGGTTGGATCTCCTTGCAGTCCAAGGGACTCTCAAGAGTCTTCTCCAACACCACAGTTCAAAAGCATCAATTCTTCAGCGATCAGCCTTCACAGTCCAACTCTCACATCCATACATGACTACTGGAAAAACCATAGCCTTGACTAGACGATCCTTAGTTGGCAAAGTAATGTCTCTGCTTTTGAATATGCTATCTAGCTTGGTCATAACTTTTCTTCCAAGGAGTAAGCATCTTTTAATTTCATGGCTGCAGTCACCATCTGCAGTGATTTTGGAGCCCAAAAAGATAAAGTCTGACACTGTTTCCACTGTTTCCCCATCTATTTCCCATGAAGTGATGGGACTGGATGCCATGATCTTCGTTTTCTGAATGTTGAGCTTTAAGCCAACTTTTTCACTCTCCTCTTTCACTTTCATCAAGAGGCTTTTTAGTTCCTCTTCACTTTCTACCATAACGGTGGTGTCATCTGCATATCTGAGGTGATTGATATTTCTCCCAGCAATCTTGATTCCAGCTTGTGTTTCATCCAGTCCAGCGTTTCTCATGATGTACTCTGCATATAAGTTAAATAAGTAGGGTGACAATATACAGCCTTGACGTACTCCTTTTCCTATTTGGAACCAGTCTGTTGTTCCATGTCCAGTTCTAACTGTTGCTTCCTGACCTGCATACGGATTTCTCAAGAGGCAAGTCTGGTGGTCTGATATTCCAATCTCTTGAAGAATTGTCCACAGTTTATTGTGATCCACACAACCGAAAGCTTTGGCATAGTCAATAAAGCAGAAATAGATGTTTTTCTGGAACTCTCTTGCTTTTTCCATGATCCAGCGGATGTTGGCAATTTGATCTCTGGTTCCTCTGCCTTTTCTAAAACCAGTTTGAACAGTAGGAAGTTCACGGTTCACATATTGTTGAAGCCTGGCTTGGGGAATTTTGAGCATTACTTTACTAGCATGGGTGGTAGTGCAGTTGTGTGGTAGTTTGAGCATTCTTTGGCATTGCCTTTCTTTGGGATTGGAATGAAAACTGACCTTTTCCAGTCCTGTGGCCACTGCTGAGTTTTCCAAATTTGTTGGCATATTGAATGCAGCACTTAAAAATAATATGGGGATGCATAAAGGTTGCCTGGTTTTGTTTTAATCAAATAAGGCCAAAGCCTAGAGTGTAATCCATAGCTCTCCTCCATGGGAAAAAAAAAAGTCAAAGTATTTTACTCTTACCACCATGAAACCAAACTTTAAAGGTCTTAATCTCATAATATAGACTAGTTGTTCAAATTGGGTAATTATCTTCACAAAAAAATCATATTTTATGATATTAACAGCTTAGTGAATGTCACTGTCCCTGATGGTAATTGGGGAATGCAGTCTGTTGCCATGTTTTGGGCTTTGTTTCATGTTAATTTCCCAGGGCACACGAGAAATTGTTTTTTTTTTTCTTGCGTTTCCTAAAGATTGTGAAATCTGGCTAGCTGCTCTGACAAAATGTACTGTCCCCAGAGTCCCATCAATAGCAGGATGGCCTGCTCCATCATTGCCATGATTTCAGATCATTCCCTCATTCATGCCTCCCTGTAGTCCCTCTGCACGCAGACTCATTTCCTTCAGGTGGTTTTGTATATGTTCCTACTGAATAAATAGAATAAATCCTGTATTTATGCACTTTGGTCTTTGCAAAGGCAGAATCTGTTATCATCTTTTGATTATTTTGATCATGGATGTTCTCTTTTAACCATCTTTCCTCCATTTGCCTAATTTAACCTAGTGAATGTTAGAAACATCGTATAAATTTCCTTCCCTTATTTCTTCTCTTCCCTTCTCTTTTCCTTTCTTTCCCCAGTCTTTTTCTCTGCCCTCTGCAACCATTCTAATGAGCTAACAGATACTTAACATGTGGACACACACACAACCCTAGTAAACAATTTATTGTGTCTCCTTTAAATGCATAAAGAAAGGCTAGAGGTCTTGAGGAAATGCCTATCAAATCTTGAGGCTCAAAGTGCCTCCAGGAGATTCAATTTAAAAAATTGCTTTTTCTCTTCCTCTAAATAGTACCGATTTCTAGAAGTATGTATTGTCATACCTGTTCAAAGTTTAAATATTAAATTCATTTTTTCTTATTAGTACTCATAATAAATTACATTACTGCTTGGAACTGATCATTCTGGCCTCTAATGTGAAAAGAAGCATTTTCATTTTCAATGTACCATGTTTTGGGGACTTCCCTGGTGGCTCAGACAGTAAAGAATATGCCTGCAATACAGAAGACCCTGGTTTGATCCCAGGGTTAGGAAGATCCCCTGGAGAAGAGAATGGCTACCCACTCCAGTATTCTTGCGTGGAGAATTCCACACGCAGACGAGCCTGGTAGGCTACAGTCCATGGGGTAGCAAAGAGTTAGACACGACTGAGTGACTAACATTTTAATAAAGTTAATGCCAGTCTTAAAGAAGGCCTCTTAATTTATATCTATTTTGAGTAATTAGGTTGATGCTGGCTTTTGTTAGAAGCACCTACACAAGGTCTCGGTTTGAAATCAAGTGCTTGAGGAATACAAGGAGCCACTGAATACTTACTTTTTTTGCTTTTGATAGTTTTCTTGAAACAATTTATTTTCAGTTTATTAGTTTTAAATGCCCACTTAACAGTGTAACTTTTAAGTGTGTCCTATATCTTAAAGATTTTATATAATTAATAATTTGGGCCCTTCCAGATTCTTGCTGATAAAATAATTCTGTTTATTTAAGGTGACTATTACTTGGAGGAATTATTTGAGCATAATTTAATAGCATTTGCAGAATAATTCATATTATAGTTGTTTAGATCTTGTGAGGCTTCTAGACTAGTGTATGTTTTTATAAATATCCTGTATTTCTTTTTTTCCATGTGGATTGCTTATGACTTTTCCTAAGAAAGATTATCTTTTCAATTGAGTGTAGATGAAAAGGCCATTTTATCCTCTATTTGAGCCTATTTTATCCTCTAATTGAGCACCCCTCCCCAAATTCTGCTGTTGACTACATGAGTCAACTGGAGTGCGTGTGCCTGAGACCTCCAAACAGTTTATCAGCAAAGTCCCTCTTTCTCCTTTTATGGGAATTGGTTGATTTATTACTGTTGTTTTTCAGTCAGTAAATCGTGTCCAACTCTTTGTGACCCCACAGACTGCAGGATATCAGGCTCCTTTGTCCTCCACTGTCTCCTGGAGTTTGGTCAAATTCATGTACATTGAGTTGGTGATGCCATCTCACCATCTCACCTTCCGCTGCTTCCTTCTCCTTTTGCCTTCAGTCTTTCTAAGCATCAAGGTATTTTCCAATTAAAATTAGTAATTTCTGCTAAGTCCCACTTGACTTCAGACTCCAGGATGTCAGGCTGTAGGTGAGTGACTATACCTTCCTGGTTATCTGGGTCATTAAGACCTTATCTGTATAGTTCTTTTGTGTATTCTTGCCACCTGTTCTTAATCTTTTTTGCTTTGTTAGGTTCTTACTGTTTCTGTCCTTTATCATGCCCATCCTTGGATGAAATATTCCCTTGAGATCTCTGTGCTCTTGAAGAGAGATCTCCCATCTTTCCCATTCTACTGTTTTCCTCTGTTTCTTTGCGTTGTTCGTTTAAGAAGCCCTTCTTATTTTTCCTTGCTGTTCTTTGGAACTCTGCATTCAGATGGATATATCTTTGACCTTATTCCTTTGCCTTTCACTTCTCTTCTTTCCTCAGTTATTTGTCAGGCCTCCTCAGACAGCCATTTTGCCTTTTTGCATTTCTTTTTCTTTGGGATGGTTTTGGTCACTGCCTCCTGTAGAGTGTTAAAACCTCCATCCATAGTTCTTCAGGCTCTCTGTCTACCAGATCTAATCCCTTGAACCTATTTGTCACCTCCACTGTATAGTCATCAGTTCAGTTCAGTCGCTCAGTCGTGTCCGACTCTTTGCGACCCCATGAATCACAGCACGCCAGGCCTCCCTGTCCATCACCAACTCCCGGAGTTCACTCAGACTCATGTCCATCGAGTCAGTGATGCCATCCAGCCATCGCATCCTCTGTCGTCCCCTTCTTCTCCTGCCCCCAATCCCTCCCAGCATCAAAGGGATTTGATTTAGCTCATCCCTGAATGGCCCTAGTGTTTTTCCCTACTTTCTTCAATTTAAGCCTGAATTTTTCAATAAGGAGCTCATGATCTGAGCCACAGTCAGCTCCAAGTCTTGTTTTTACTAACTCTATAGATCTTCTCCATCTTTGACTATACTACAAGATTTTCAAAAACCTGAACATCCCTGATGAGTATGTTGTGAAAAAACCTGCTGAGTTTGTGTGTTTGTCTGTTGGTGACAGTACAGGGAGAAAGCAAAGGTCACACCTGAAGCTTGCAACTGCTAATATGTCAGTGATTACCTTGCAACTGCTAATATGTCCATGATGGCCTACCATGTTTTTCAGTAGAAGGTAAAATATTCTAAAGTGGATACGGAAAGTTTCTATAATAACAATCTGTTAAAATCTCTTAGTACCAAGATGCAGAAATTTTGTTGGTAAAGAATAAGTAATGGGACAAAGAACTTAGAAGACACAGTGACATTTTGATAGTACCAAGAAACCTCTCTTCTCCCAGCCATCTGTCCTCACCTGGGAGCATCCAACCAGTCAAAGTAGGGAAGAACAGAATAATAGAAACAGTTGGAACTTCAGCTTCAAAAAGTGTATTGATAGAAGTGTATAGTGTATTAATAGAATGCTAGTTAGCTGGCTTTGACTACATGGGAGAATCTTTTTCTAATTCAATAACACCTAAACATCCTTGAGCCAAAAGTGACACAGGCTGATGTTTTATAGTTCACAAATATGCAAATAGAAATCTCTAAGCTTACAACTCCATGGGGCTTTCACTTCCACTAAGTAGTTCCTAGACCTTACCTTCCTTGACACGTCTCAATCAGCAAATTTACTGTCTTAAAATTTGAATTCTTTCAACCCAAAGAGTGTGTGTCCTACTTTATCCAGAGTTCCATAAAGCCAACAGGACACATTAGAATGCTCTAACACTGCCCTTCTATTTGTAAATATTTCTAAACATAAGCAGAAACCCAGAATCATCTGTTACCTCTGGAGAAGTTTGAACAAATCAGTGTTCCCTGAGTATAGTGCCTTTTCTAATTTCAATGCACATCACTCTTATCAGCCAAAGAAAGCATATCAGAGCAGTGATTAATGTCATTTGGCTTTTAGTTTAGGGTATCATCAAGGAAACAGAAGAGATGCAAAGAATACAGAATGTGAGTTTTGTTTCCCTGTGGTATCCCTCAGTCACTGTCAGTTATCTGCAGTTAACATGTAACCTCGGAGAAGGCAATGGCACCCCACTCCAGTACTCTTGCCTGGAAAATCCCATGGAGGGAGGAGCCTGGTAGGCTGCAGTCCATGGGGTCGCGAAGAGTCAGATACAACTGAGTGACTTCACTTTCATGCATTGGAGAAGGAAATGGCAACCCACTCCAGTACTCTTGACTGGAGAATCCCAGGGACGGGAGAGCCTGGTGGGCTGCTGTCTATGGGGTCGCACAGTCGGACACGACTGAAGCTACTTAGCAGCAGCAGCAGCAACATTTAACCTGGGATGCTTTCATAGCATACCCATGTGTTCCTCACCCAAACCTCATAAAATACCCAGGATTTTCTTGAAAAGCACCCGTCAGCTACCAGTTATGCCTCCCAAGCCTGTGCCTCTTAGAGGCTCACTGCAGACCAATGTATCTTTTGCCATCTCAAATGTTACCTGTCTTCCACTTTTGATTCTTAGCTTGTGAGTGAATTTCAAGATTTTGCTCATAGTTCAACACACATTCCCATGCTGAAGCATGGCCTGATTAATTTCCAAAAAGAAGCATGCTGAAATTGAGAAGCAGGATAGGTGTCTGGGAGATCCACAAGCTGGGAAAGCAGAAACTGTGTCCTTACCTGGTGCTCAACCAAACCAGTTTCACAGTCTGTCTTCAAAGCAGTGCTTGTTTTAAGGTGAGCCTAGCCTGGCTCTAGAAACAACTGTATCAGAGCTACACTATGAAAAAGCGGTGCCAGATATGTACACATTGTACCTCTGCATGTGGAGCTCAAGAAGGGTGGCTCTGTTCCATCTGAGGTTTGGAAGGAACCTTGTGGCTTCAGAAAAGAATCCATATGTTAGCCAAGCTCAAAACTACTTAATCTGCCGGTATTTGGTTTCTTAGTCACTCAGTCGTGTCTGATTCTTTGCAATTCCATGGACTGTAGCCTGCCAGGTTCCTCTCCATGGGATTTTCCAGGCAACAGTACTGGAGTGGGTTGCCATTTTCTTCTCCAAGGAATCTTTTCGACCCAGGGATTGAACCTATGTCTCCTGCATTGGCAGGCAGATTCTTTAACCCTCAGCCACCAGGGAAGCCAGTCTTTTAACTGAGGCCTCTCCAAAAGTAGAGTTGATCTTTCCAGGTAGGGCTTTATCCCTCAAAGTGCTTCTGTGTTCTCATACTCCATTTAGTAGTAAAGCCACGTCAGCTCTTGGGAATATTGGAATGGAGTCCGATTAAAAGGTGCTACTGAGTTGATAGTGTTTTGTCAGGATGTCCAAGAATAACTCCTTTCTTACCTGGTGCAGTCATTCCTCTTCACAACAAAATCTCAAACATGGAAATACACACAGAAAAGAGACACCAAATAAATAAATTAATTAATTTAAAAAAAAAAAAAAGAAAAGAGACACCAAAGAAAAATAACATCTCATTATCGGCCAGACGTGGCTACAGACCTTGCTGAAATCCTTAGGTGGCTTCTTTTTTCTCACTTAGGTCTTACTAACCTTAAACCAAAGCAGAGTCACCTATGCTTTCACAGTCCAAGCTCAGTTTGATACTTATTTCCTCAGACAGGAGGAGAGACCCTCCCAAACCAGAAAAAAACATGCTGAGTATGAGGCTAAGTTATTTATACCTCCAGATTCCTAGCCCTAGAAAACAAGGCCCAATCTGTGCCCTGGAATATGACCCATCCAGGACTCACCCCACTTCTAGGACTGAAAAACTGGAGGGTTGAATGAGAGTAGGGAATTTAATACTGAGGTCACCAGGGAATTCAGTCCAGCCCCTCCCCAGACTTCTGTTTTCTTCTCCAGTGCCTCCTGAGGAAACGGGCTCTACCATAAGAAAAATGAAACAAAATATGTTCTGTGGTTCAAGCTAAATTAAACCTTTTAACATTGTGACGTTTAAAGTTATTGTCTTATTTTTCAGGAACTTGAAATACCATTCTCATGTTCATGTCAATATGTATAGTCAGTCTTCTCTTGGGTGCTAGCTTTGCTCCTGGTTTTCTTGTATGGGTTGCTCCTGGTTTTCTTGTATGGGTTCTTCTATTAGAGTGCTGTCTGGATCTACAAATGGCCCTGAAGGGGTAGCCCAAGACTGAGGAAATTGAACTGGATAAAAAAAAATAACTTGATCTAGTAAGAACACTTACGTGAGAGATACCCTCTTTACTTTTATTATAAAAAGACACGTGTATAGTATTTAAAAATTTCGCTCATGGTATCAAAGTATTACTTGCTTTATTCTGCCTTGTTAAATTCAGTATGTGTTGAATGGGCCATTTCCTTTATATTCTTAGGTTTTATAATAATATGTAAAGTTATTATTCCATTTATTCTTTCTGCTCCATATACAACATAGCTCTGGAAACAATAATTTCTTTTTAACTTTTAACCAATTTCATTTCTTTTCATGGTAAGGAGAGGTAATTAGGTCCCCTGATTTAAATTGTTCTAATTTATACTTAAATTGTAATTCTTAAACAAACAAACTCTTATTCATCTGTGTTAGCCAAGGACTTGAATGAGTTTTTTAAGTGGCAGAATTTGTTTTACAGCTTCACAGCAAACTTTTAAAATCTATATATTAAAGGATGAATTGGTACCACCACCAGCATCTCAAAGCTACTGTTTCTTCATTCTTCTGGGCCTTGTCCCCTGTGAATTCATTTTTTATTTTCCATCATTTTAATCCCTTTTAATCACCTTTCTCAGATGAGTTGGTTGTTCTGTAAAAGACTCAGTTTGGATGCTTTTCCTCATTCAGGGGTGTTCTTATACACTCTTAAAGTTCTGAAATGAATTCAGATGAATCTCCAGTTCTCTTTTCATTCTGTGTTTTATTTCTTCTGTCTTCCACACAGCCTAGAAATCATTCCTGCACACACTAATAATCCACGCCACTAAGCTGGCGAATGCAGGAAGGCCATGGGTGTTATAAATTATAAGAAGCTCTGTTAAGAAGAGCAGTACCAGCACCTGGACACAGCAAAAGTTTGAATTCCGTGGTGTTCACTCTACACCGAGGGCTTTCCTGGTGGCTCAGCGGTAAAGAATCTGCTGGCCAGTGCAGGAGACGTGGATTTGATCCCTGGGTCAGCAAGATGCCTTGGAGAAGGAAATGGAAACCCATTCCAATTATTGTTGCCTGAGAAATCCCATAGACAGAGGAGCCTGGGTGGCTACATTCCATGGAGTTGCGAAAGAGGTGGACACGACTTAGCAACTAAAGCAAAACAACTGCTCTACACCGAGCAGTGTTATATATTGTGCTCCTGTACTTGGTTCTTTACAGTGACACTGTAGGGGAGGGCATAATCTACCTGTGTCCTCAGCACTAGTGACATTGAAACTGTAATTCTAACTCGTGTGACCGTCACATTGTGCTGACTAATTCAAACACTCATGATCTGATCTTTGAAATGGACAAGTAATGACTACATTTCCCTTAAAGTCCCTCAGCTTCATGGCTACCAAAAGGGAATATGGGACACGAGGAGGCTCTCAGAAGGAGTGCTCAGAATATTCTCTGGCAAGGTCAGCTCACCAGTTTCTTGTGACTGGGATGACCTCAGTCACAACAGTTACATGGGTTCCACGTCTCTCCTTCCTCAGGAGCGCCCTAGTGGTACCTTACTAGGTGCTCATAAACTGTTAGTGGGGGTGATTACAAATTATGATTGGCAGTTCACACGTGGTTAATGTAAAATTGTACATCATTCCATCTTGTCAAAACAGGTTTCCTTGGTAATAATAGGTATAGTAATCATTGACTTACAGATTGCTCTGCCATCTTAAGATTTCTGGAACATTTGCACTGGTGATATGTCTTTCTCATTTGCATCTCTTTATTTTTAGCAGTACGTCATTCAGTACTATGCTGGGCAGGTTTACTGATGAAGGAGAGGATGATGTGTGCAGTTGCATTTAGCCCCATGTGAAACCATAAGGAAAATGGAAGACTTCCCACATTCATCACAATAATGTTAATCACCTAAAGACAGACTGTGAAGAAATCCAACCCTATTTTTATCCCCTATACAAGTGGTTATGTTGAGGAGTGTGTGTGTGTGTGTGTGTGTGTGTGTGTGTGTTAGTCATTCAGTTGTGTCTGACTCTTTGCAACCCCATAGACTGTAGCCCTCCAGGCTTCTCTGTCCATGGAGTTCTCTAGGCAAGAATACTGGAGTGGTTTGGTATTCCTTTCTCCCGGGGATCGTCCCGATTCAGGGATTGAACCCTGGTCTCCTGCACTGCAGACAGATTCTTTACCATCTGAGCCACCAGGGAGGCCCATACAAGTGGATATAGAAGTCAGAATTTCTTTTCTAGTTATGGTTATTTTGCCCTTCCTCATCTTTATAATTCACATATTCATAAAATGCTCAGTTATCCTTGGGTAGTAGAAAGCCAAGAGCATTTAGAAAATGTATCTAATCTGGAAACTTAATTTTAGCAACTAAAATTGATCTTTCCATTTTCCACCCTGACCCTCCCAAAATAAAATATAAAAATAGGATAACAAATGAATAGCAAATAATATCTATAACATTATTAAAATGTACACATAATGTCAAACACTCTCTGCTAGCAAACCAACTAAAAGGAAAACCAAAACACAAAACCTGCTAAAATTAGTAAAAGAAAAGATATCAACAAAAGTCATCTTTGTTGATAAGTTTCTATCTCCAGTATAAGTGTATATTCTCTAATATATCCCTTGAAGTCCGTCAGAAGGAATTGATTTCATCATGGAGGCTCCTGGTTGATCGTTATTGCTTTGCTTATATTGTTCTGTTTTAATTTTCTTACCAAATTATTCTGGAGAAGGAAATGACAACCAACCCCAGTATTGCCTGGAGAATCCCACGGACAGAGGAGCCTGGAGGGCTAGAGTTGATAGGGTTGCAAAGAGTCGGACATGACTGAAGTGACTTAGCACACACATACCAAGTTATTCATAGCCTTAAAACTTAATTTTTCTAAATTCAGTACTCAATTTTAGTCTGTTACTAATGGCGTCTGCTTCTAACTTTATGAAATAGATTATCACAGTGACTATTCGTTTTTTGGGTTTTTTTTTTTTAAAACAAAACCACATGAAAGAATTTTTCATCTCATTTTCCTTTTCTCTCTTAAATTTCCTTTGTTCATTTCTCATCTTCTCAACTTCTCCAACCCTTTTCATAAATTTGTATGAACTAAGAATTTTAAATCCTAAAAATTTTATCTCCTTACTTAAGTGCCATCTAAGGATAAACTTTAAGAGAAATATTTGTTCTAAAGTAATTTAGTAGGTGGGACGAAAAAATAGACTTGAAAAACATGAAGTTTCTTTCGTATCCAAAGTATGTAACAGTTTATTACAATATTTATAACTGTTATTAGGCTCATAATAGAAGACCTTTCTTCTCTTTCTGTACTACTGGACAATTACATTGCACTACCTACCTACTACAATGGTCCATGGTAACTACTGGACATTGATTCATTTTATATAGAACTAAAACTACAGAAAGAAAATCATATATAAATGAAAAAATGAAAGGATAAATTATATTAAACTTGAATACATCCTGCCATTCAGACTTTTTTAGTAATATGTATATTTATACATTTTCCTTAGTTCCTGAAATTAATGGAAAAAACAAACCACTGATCACTTACGTGGGGGATACAGTTGTTTTGATATGTAAATGTCAAGATTGTCTTCCTTTAAATTGGACCTGGTACAGTGGCAATGGGAGTGTACAGGTAAGATAATGTTTCTTTTACTTATAAAATAAACACATTTATTTGATAAGTAATAAGATTGTATTATACTCAAAGTTCTTAGGACTATTGCTTCTTCTCTTATTCTTAAATACATGATCATGGAGAAAGAACAGTGATGAATGGAGTTGTTTGATGTTTTTAGCACTTTACATTATACATCTCAGTTCAGTTCAGTTCAGTTTAGTTGCTCAGTCGTGTCCGACTCTTTGCGACCCCATGAATCGCAGCACGCCAGGCCTCTCTGTCCATCACCATCTCCCGGAGTTCACTCAGACTCATATCCATCAAGTCTGTGATGCCATCCAGCCATCTCATCCTCGGTCGTCCCCTTCTCCTCCTGCCCCCAATCCCTCCCAGCATCAGAGTCTTTTCCAATGGATACTCCCAATGTTTCATTAGCTGGTACTTTGTTTTATATTTAGCAACTTATTTAAATTCACTGAAAGTTAAAATTCATTTTTAGTTGATAAGCTTACGTATAATCCCAACAAAAATTATTCTTTTTTTTCCTTATCGTTTCATGAAAGTAACTTGAAAAAAAGGAAGTTATCTTTTCCTGCTTCTGTCTCTAGAAACATTTGTGATAGAATGCAATATATTGGCAACATTTAAGGAAAGAATGAAAATTAGGTAACTTAAACTTAGGTTTTGGGTTCTTTTAGTGTCATTGACCTCTTTTATGCCTCCAGGGACCTAGGGGAAGCCAGATACTTTAAATTCCTACTAAAAAATGAATGGCTTTTCAAAGACCTGATATTAAGAAAAACACGCTGCTGCTGACAAGTGCTCAGTCCTGTCTGACTCTTTGCAACCTCATAGACTGTAGCCCGCCAGACTCCTCTGTCCATGGGATTCTCCAGGCAAGAATACTAGAGTGGGTTGCCATGACCTCTCCAGGGGATCTTCCCATCCAGGAATTGAATCCAGGTCTCCTGCATTCCAGGCATATTCTTTACCATCTGAACCACCAGGGAAGCCCAAGAATACTGGAGTAGCCTATCCCTTCTCCAGGGGAACTTCTGGACCTAGGAATTGAACCAGGGTCTCCTGCATTGCAGGTGGATTCTTTACCAGCTAAGCTACCTGGAAAGCCCACATATGTCATACTAGACAAAAAATAGCCAAATCTAATTATATTGAACTTCGAGAGTACAGTCTGTGCTTCTTTCCATTTTACTAAGTGTCTCTCAATTTAGCCCCAAGCATGGATCATATTAGGATATAAGAAAAGTGCAGCGAAGAGAGTACAAGTCAAAACTTTAGGTCAAGTGTTTTTTCAAAATGTACATGAACCATCTGCATCAGACTCAACCTGGGGTGCCTACTAAACATGAGGTGCTTTGATTTATCAGCCCTGAGTTAGAGAGTACCTTTGTAACAAGATCACAGGCAAAGCTGTGCGCAGAGAGCCTGGTTGGTATAATTTTTTGGCAAATAATAAACTCACAGTTCTTCATCAGATAATCTCCAGGAGTACTTGTATTCGGATTAGCATTTATTGATCACTGCAGTTGAATAATAGAGCAATGAAGGCAGCAAATGGCCTATGAGTAAAATTTAATTTAAATAGATTAAATAAATCAACCCCCAAATAGCTTGGTATGGATCTTAAAAGACTGAAGAAAACCCAGTGAATTTCAGAAACTGACTTGATTGAAAGAGAAATACAGCTTTGAAAAGACAGAAAGTATACAGACCACCTTGCTTACCAGGCTCTCAGGAAGATCTGCTAGTCCTTCTACATCAGCTTTAAAGGCCTGAAGATGTCTGTTCAGTCTGAGGAACTCCCAGTGTCAAGAACCAGGGAGCTTCCTTAATAGGAATGATCAGTTTAATAGCTTAATCAACTTAATAGTTGATTTAATGCGTGTATGCCTGCACTTGTGAAGGAGGAAGTACTTTGAACAACTAGCCAGGTATTCTAACATGAAGCCTGGATGGATGGTTTCAATCCATCCTCCTGCCTTCGATCTTTCCCAGAGTCAGGGTCTTTCAGTTGAGTCAGTTCTTCGCATCAAGTGGCCAAAATACTGGAATTTCAGCTTCAGCATCAGTCCTTTCAATGAATATTCAGGACTGATCTCCTTTAGGATGGACAGGTTGAATCTCCTTGCAGTCCAAAAGGGACTCTCAAGAGTCTTCTCCAACACCACAGTTCAAAAGCATCAATTCTTTGGTGCTCAGCTTTCTTTATAGTCCAACTCTAATATCCATACATGACTACTGGAAAAACCTTAGCTTTGACTAAATGGACCATTGTTGGCAAAGTAATGTCTCTGCTTTTGATATGCTGTCTAGGTTGGTCATAGCTTTTCTTCCAAGGAGCAAGCATCTTTTAATTTCATGGCTGCAGTCAACATTGGCAGTGATTTTGGAGCCCCCCAAAATAAAGTCTGTCACTGTTTGCATTGTTTCCCCATCTATTTGCCATGAGTGATGGGACTGGATGCCGTGATCTTAGTTTTCTGAATGTTGAGCTTTAAGCCAACTTTTTGGCTCCTCTTTTACTTTATCAAGAGGCTCTTTATTTCTTCTTTACTTTCTGCCATAAGGGTGGTGTTACCTGCATATCTCAGGTTGTATATATTCCTTCTGGCAATCTTAATTCAAGCTTGTGCTTCATCCAGTCCAGCATTTCTCATGATGTACTCTGCATATAAGTTAAATAAGCAGGGTGACAATATACAGCCTTGACATACTCCTTTCCCGATTTGGAACCAGTCTGTTGTTCCATGTCTGGTTCTAACACTTTCTTCTTAACCTGCATACATGTTTCTCAAGAGTAGGTAAGCTGGTCTGGTATTCTCGTCTCTTTCAGAATTTTTCACAGGTGGTTGTGATCCACACAGTCAAAGGCTTTGGCATAGTCAATAAAGCAGAAGTAGATGTTTTTCTGGAACTCCCTTGCTTTTTTTTTATGATCCAGTGGATATTGGCAATTTGATCTCTGGTTCCTCTGCCTTTTCTAAATCCAGCTTGAACATCGATAAGTTCACAGTTAATGTACTGTTGAAGCCTGACTTGGAGAATTTTGAGCATTACTTTGCCTGTGTGTGAGATGAGTGCAGTTGTGTAGTAGTTTGAGCATTCTTTGGCATTGCCTTTCTTTGGGATTGGCATGAAAACTGACCTTTTCCAGTCCTGTGGCCACTGCTGAGTTTTCCAAATTTGCTGGCATATTGAGTGCAGCACTTTCACAGCATCATTTTTTAAGATTTGAAATAGCTCAACTGGAATTCCATCACCTCCACTAGCTTTGTTCTAGTGATGCTTCCTAATGCCCCCTGACTTTGCATTCCAGGATTTCTGGCTCTAGGTGAGTGATCACACTATCGTGGTTATCTGGGTCATGAATAACTTTTTTGCATAGTTCTTCTGCATATTCTTTCCACCTCTTCTTAATATCTTCTGCTTCTGTTAGGTCCATACCATTTCTGTCCTTTATTGTGCCCATCTTTGCAAGAAACGTTCTCTTGGCATCTCTAATTTTCTTGAAGAGATCTCTTGTCTTTCCCATTCTGTTGTTTCCCTCTGTTTCTTTGCACTGATCGTTGAGAAAGGCTTTCTTATCCTCCCTTGTTATTTGGAACTCTGCATTCCAATGGGTATATATTTCCTTTTCTCCTTTGCTTTTAGCTTCTCTTCTTTTACAGCGATTTTTAATACCTCCTTAGGCAACCATTTTGCATTTTTGCATTTCTTATTCTTGGAGATGGTCTTGACCACTGCCTCCTGTACAGTGTCATGAACCTCCGTCCGTAGTTCTTCAGGCTCTCTATCAGATCTAATCCCTTAAATCTATTTGTAACTTCCACTGTATAATTGTAAGGGATTTGATTCAGGTCACACCTGAATGGTCTAGTGGTTTTCCCTGCTTTCTTCATTTAAGTCTGAATTTGGCAATAAGGAGTTCATGATCTGAGTCACAGTCAGCTCCCGGTCTTGTTTTTGCTGACTGTGTAGAGCTTCTCCATCTTTGGCTGCAGATAATATAGTCAATCTGATTTCAGTATTGACCATCTGGCGATGTCCATGTGTAGAGTCTTCCCTTGTGTTGTTGGAAGAGGGTGTTTGCTATGACAGTGTGTTCTTTGGCAAAACTCTGTTAACCTTTGACCTGCTTTATTTTGTACTCCAAGGCCAAATTTGCCTGTTACTTCAGGTATTTCTTGACTTCCTACTATTGCATTCCAGTCACCTATAATGAAATGGACCTCTTTTTTTGGTGTTAGTTCTGAAAGGTCTTGTAGGTCTTCACAGAGCCATTCAACTTCAGTTTCGTCAGCATTACTGGTTGGGGCATAGACTTGGATTACTGTGATATTGAATGGTTTGCCTTGGAAATGAGCAGAGATCATTCTGTCATTTTTCTGACTGAATCCAAGTACTGCATTCCAGACTGTTTTGTATACTATAATGGCTACTCCATTTCTTCGAACGGATTCTTGCCCACAGTAGTAGATATAATGATCATCTGAGTCAAATTCATCCATTCTAGTCCATTTTAGTTCACTGATTTCCTAGAATGTCGATGTTCACTCTTGCCATCTCCTGTTTGGCCACTTCCAGTTGCCTTGATTGATAACATCCAATTTCCTGTGTAATATTGCTCTTTACAGCATCGGATTTTACTTCCATTACCAGTCATATCCACAACTGGGTGTTGTTTTTGCTTTGGCTCCGTCCCTTCATTCTTTTTGGAGTTATTTCTCCACTGATCTCCAGTAGCATATTTGGCACCTACCGACCTGGGGAGTTTATCTTTCAGTGTCCTATCTTCTTGCCTTTTCATACTGTTCATGGGGTTCTCAAGGCAAGAATACAGAAGTGTTTTGCCGTTCCCTTCTCCAGTGGACCATGTTTTGTCAGAACTCTACACCATGACCCGTCCATCTTGGGTAGTCCTACACAGCATGGCTCATAGTTTCATTGAGTTAGACAAGGCTGTTATGTATAACTTCTCACAAATTTCAATATGCCCTTTTGCTACTAAGCTGTTTTCTTGGTACTGACTTGTAGCTTTCACTCAAAACTAGATCACTCAGGACTTTTTTTTTTTTTATGGACTATGACAGCAATGGATTTTAATGTCTCCTTATATTAGGTTCCTATTGGTATTCCAGTGAATGATAAGTATGTGATCAGTGGAAAACATGCTAATGAAACAAAGCTGAAGATAACGCAACTTTCAGAGGACGATCAGGGAACCTACTGGTGCCATGCAATATTCGAGTTAGGGGAGAGTGAAGGACACGTTGAACTCGTCGTGCTCAGCTATTTGGTACCCCTTAAAGCATTTTGTGCAATAGCTGCCGAGGTTGTTCTCTTAGTGGCTATTATTCTGCTTTTTGAAATGTATACTCAAAAGAAAAAGAAGCCCTCAGGTAAGATTTCTTTTTTTAGATAACATTCTCATGTTACGACTTACTACATTACAGTGGCTTTAGAGTTTTGGGGAAAAAAACCATAACTTTTGTTATTTGTAGTGGTATTTACGTTAATATCAGTGATGACTGTGAGCTAGGAGATTATATTGATGGACTTCTTTTTTCAACTTCCTAAGAAGCTTTAGTGCTAAAATATGCCTTTTATCCCCCCTTCTTTGGTGTTACTGGTACCAACACACCAATGAAGTGATAACATGCTTTGGTACTAGAATATTAGAAAATTCTGTGGTAACTTAATAGAAAAGATCTCAAAGATAAGCAGTTATCCTTTCACTTAGATAACTCATTTTTAAAATGTTTTATCAAACATTTTTGAATTGTCATGAAAGAGACATTGCCTGCCGGATCTGTTTTCATGGCCTGTTCCTGATGGTTTACAGACTGAGAAACCACTGGCCCGCTAGGAGAATTGTTCTTGCATTCTGTATTTTTTCCTATTTGGTGCTGTTTAGTAACTTTATTAATTACAAGTCAGTCAGTCCTGCTTTTGACGATCCCAGGCACTAGACAAGGCTTGATCAATTTTTGTCGGTTATACCTCAGCATGTACCTTGTGTTTAGTTATGTCTGATGCTTTGCGACCCCATGGCCTGTAACCAGCCAGGTTCCTCTGTCGTTGGAATTTTCCAGGCAAGAATACTGGAGCAGACTGCCATTTCCTTCTCCAGGGGCTCTTCCCCACCCAGGGATTGAACCCGTGTCTTCCGTGTCTCCTGCACTGCAGGTGGATTCCTTATGCGCCGAGCCATCTGGAAAGCCAGTGTTTTGCTTGATAAAAGCTGCAAGTCAGGAGAGCAGGGAAGGAGTGGACATGACAGACGTGCAGCTGTCACCTCTCATTGCAGAGCAGGAAAACAGCGTGGGCAGTCAGGGATTAGAATTCAGGGGAAAGTAGAATTGAGCATACATGTTCCACAAGAATAATAAACCAGCCTTACAGTTAAGTTCTTCTTTTGTTACACAGATGATGGGAAAGAAATTGAACAAGGTGAACAGCTGTAAGTATTATTTTTTATAGAATAATTTTCCCTTGAATAAAATACAGATAAATATGAAATTAAATAAAATGTTTGCAGTTAGAGAGAAAAAGGTACAAGAGTATATTGTGTGTGATTTTTCTGCACATGTCCATTTGTGGTGAAAAGTGGCATTTACCTGTCTGCAACACCTCGCTGTACTTTTGTTTTCTCTTCAACAAAATGGGTTTAATGACATCACCACATAGGTTTTGGGATTAAAAGACTTACTCTGTGTAAAAGTGCTTAGCATAAGCTTCGGTTACTGAATGCCTTCTATGCCTGAGTGTCTGCATTTCTTTATTTTTATTTTTTTTATTTTTTGAATTTTAAAATCTTTAGTTCTTACATGCGTTCCCAAACATGAACCCCCCCTTCCACCTCCCTCCCCATAACATCTCTCTGGGTCATCCCCATGCACCAGCCCCAAGCATGCTGTATCCTGCGTCAGACATAGACTGGCGATTCAATTCTTACATGATAGTATACATGTTAGAATGCCATTCTCCCAAATCATCCCACCCTCTCCCTCTCCCTCTGAGTCTAAAAGTCCGTTATACACATCTGTGTCTTTTTTCCTGTCTTGCATACAGGGTCGTCATTGCCATCTTCCTAAATTCCATATATATGTGTTAGTATACTGTCTTGGTGTTTTACTTTCTGGCTTACTTCACTCTGTATAATCAGCTCCAGTTTCATCCATCTCATCAGAACTGATTCAAATGAATTCTTTTTTACGGTATCTGCATTTCTTTAAAGTCTCCATCACTGATTCTGATTCTCTGTCATGTTGAAAATCACTGACCTAGGATTCTATTTGTTATTATTTTTCTGAGAACACAAATTGTGTCACTATTTCTTTTACAGTCCCCTTTGTTTAGAGTTGAGCTGAGCTGGAGGAGAATTGGAAAGAAAATGACCAGTGATGTCATTTGGTTTGGTGACAGTGGGAGCTGTTGGTTCCACCATGCCAGGGAACTGAGAGTGGTGCCCAGCTCCACTGGGCTGAGGGAGTTGCCCAAAACTGGGTTTGAAGTTCAAGTAATAGAGTCAGGGTCTGGAAAATGAGATCAGAGTAAAGCAGCCAAAGGAAACCTAGGAAAAGGGAAGCCTGAGCAACTACCAAATGGACACTTATAATTTATCTTTGTCAGTCAAGACGAGCTCTGAGGTGTGAGCGCTATAACCACAGTTAAATAGCAAGACTAGAGTGGATAGTTGTCATGCGTATATTCATAGATATTATTCAAATAGTTATTTTTACTCAGTTCACTCAAATCAACAGGACAAAGCATCTAAAGTAAGGGCATAAAATAATTATATCAGGAGTTCTATAACCCCAGATAAGGAAAAAAAAATGTTAATCTTAGAATCAGACTCTTATGATTGAAAAGGATGTGAACCTCTTTCTGGAGAACTTGTTCACATTAATTTGAACATTTTATGTTTCTGGTTTGCATGTACTGATTATCTTTCTTACACTTGGAATCATGAAAAACATGACAATTATTCAGATATTTGAAACAGTTATACCCTTGCCTGGATTCTTTTGTTCTCCCAACTTAGCCTCCAAAGTGTTCCCCTCCATTCCCCTGCAGTCACATTTCTCATCTTTAGGTTTTGTTAGTATCTTTAGATTTAATACAAGTATGAAGGGCACTTGGACTCATTTAGAGAAGCCTCTCACTAATGCTTTTTTTAGAATTTTTAGTTTAGGAGATAAATTTGTCTTTAAAGAGAATATTGTTTATCAATATATTTTATATTTGATGCTTATATATGTTTTTAGATACCAGCCATTCACAGAATGAATGATTTTTTAAATGACTTAAAAAAATAGTACTAAGAGTATAACAAGCTAGTCATTTCAAGAGTATAACAACCTAGTCAGTTCAATGAAGAGCTCATTCATTTATCTAATCCACCAAGATATTTAATCCACACAATTTTACCTATAACTCCTTCTCCCAATTTTGATGTAACTGATTATATGGTTCAATTTATTATCTGGTGAGACTAGTTTAATAAGCTCAAGCTTGCCCATAAGATCTAGAAGGGTATTAATTATGTACCCTTGTAACCTAGTTTAGTCTTTCTTGTCTTAAGAATCTGGAGCCCATGTTGTGGTCTTATTCTGATGCACTTTGAGGAGACAAAGAGCCATGCTTAACCTCTAATTCAGTGTATAAACATGTCGGATTATAGCACCTTTATCTACATACTGGCTGACCTCCAGATTGGCTATTATCTTGATGGGTCAAAGCAACATATGTTAGGCCATATACTGAAGCCTTCACTCACTCTTGGGGAAAAGCAATTCTCTCTGCATAAAATAAACAGGACTTTGTCACTCATCTGTGGCAATGGTTCCTCTCCAAGCAATGGCATGCAAATAAAATCAACATTATGAGTAAAACACCATTTTTAGCAAGAATAAATCCTATCTCTATTGACCTCATATTTTAACTTGATGGCCATGATATAGATCGTGTACTGACTTAGTCTGATGCAGTGTAAATGTATAGTAATTTTCTTATTTGTTCTCTATACAGGAAATTGGATGATAGCAATGGTATAGAAAACAGTGGCCCTAGGCACAGAAAAAATGTAAGTTGCTTCCAAATGCTTACCTTCTAAAAAAAACGTAAAATTCAATATGCACACACAGCCTGTTAATCCATCTCCTTTATTTTAGTTTCATGAAAGACCTAGTCATTCACTATGTGCTTGGATATTATAGGAGAATATACTCGTTACACAATAATTAAATGGCATCCTTTTTCCACCAGAGAACATGTAACAACCAATCTAAAAGTGACTTGGTTGCACTGTAGATGTATATTTTTTCTTCTGTCACCACAGGCCAAGTTATTTTATAACTTTTTATGGAGTCTTATTTTTTTCTCTGTTTTTCTGGATTCTCCTATTTTATTCTCATATATTCCTATACATCTAGTCTGTGAATGAATCAATATTAGTTTATTTTCTTTACTGATGAGGATCAAAATTTCCATATTTCATCATTTTTCTCTTGAGTATTTAGCAACTGTTTGGTTTAGCAATTTTGGATCACCTCCTTCCAGAAATTTTTGCTTTGCTAAAATGATAATAAGTTGTTCCAGAATAACCAGGATGTACTAATTATGTTTCATTATGCTTTATGTAACTCAGGAATCCGTGGGCCAGTGAGTGGCAAACATCGTGTCAGGAGTCACAGGAAGACGTACAGAGAGTTTGCATTTCAGCTTTATTTCTGCTGCTTGTTAAGAACGTGTGACTTTTTTTACTTTTAAAAGGATGAAAAGTTTATGTAAAATGCTCAGTAGTAGCTTTGTAAATAATATATGCAATTTCAGATCTACAGATATATTTTCATTCTATATTTTAATCTAAAGCAAGGTAAATTATATTAAGTTTGTGCTATGAGCTATAACCCAGGATAATTAATTTCATTCCAGTCCTTAAGGGACACGCAGAACAGACACCAGCAAAACCAAATAGTACACAGAGTGAATGTCACTCAAGTCCTGTTTATTACCAAAGAATTCATTAAATACAAAGCTTTGCCATTTGTCTTAAAAAGGTTTTTTCCCCAATCATGTTTACTAGGTGAAGTGTTTGTAATAATTCCCTGTAAAGTTCATTCTTCAGTCATATTGAAAAGAAGTGTCATCAAGGGGAAATTAGCACTTTCTACCTTTGTTAATGATGGTTACTATGCAGTCACCACAAGGAAAACATACTTTTCCTATGAAAACATTGGTTGAAGGCAAAGAAGTAAAACCATACACTTGCCCATCTCCATCTCCACGGAAGCAAATTTCTCAGTCTCGTTCCACTCATCTCCACTGTTCTCCCACATTAAGCTAAAGTGATTCTTAGACTTCCTAGAGAGCATTTTTTATTTTAAGCTGTGGGTTTTGGATTTCTTAAGTTACAGCTGTTGTTGATGTTGTAGGATTAAGGTTCACATAGACATGATGTCTCACTGCTGTAGGCATGCTTCTGTGTTTCATGGTGGTATCCATGGCTGGCTAAATATCTCAAAAAGCATCATTAGTGGTTCATAATACTAATGCCTTTGTCTGAAATCAAGAAATATTAAAGTTGTTCTATGTTGTCGCCAGTGCCTTAGGCTTTCTATTGCGTGTATAACTAAATTATTTTATAAAACTCACTTTAACCAAGTCAAACGAAATCTGAATAGACATGAAAAGTTGTCAGTGGCTTTCAATGGAATATTGGTATCATACAGCAGGATACCAGGTTAGGTTGAAGACAATATGTGAAACC
This sequence comes from Ovis canadensis, assembly GCF_042477335.2. Classification (NCBI taxonomy): domain Eukaryota; kingdom Metazoa; phylum Chordata; class Mammalia; order Artiodactyla; family Bovidae; genus Ovis; species Ovis canadensis. The sequence continues at coordinate 41,734,388 of NC_091260.1, forward strand.
TGCTGGGGATCCTTCGTGCTTATGAGTCCACTGTCCCCCAGCTCACAGTGCAGCAGGGATCAGAACAATTACAGGCAAAGAGGGAGGGTTTGGGATGGTGGTGAAGATCCCACAGTCTTGGTGACCTAGGGGATTAATGCTTGAAAAAGAGAAGTTCAGTTATTTGAAAAAATACTTTATAGAAATTTGTATGATATTCTGGGTGAAAAAATTATAATAAAATTGAGATGGTGAAAAATTATGCTTTATATGGCATCTTAACTAACGTTAAAATATTCCTAGTATGAATAATACACATGAAGTGTGACTTGGAAGCTTCTCTGTTTGTTGCAGCACTGTTTTGCATAAAACGTGTGAAGTATCCACAAAAGTTTTACTGAATAGACTACATCATTTAAGTAATGGCAGGTTTCATCATATTCTTGTCTCAGAGCCATGAGCCAGGCATTTGTTTTGGTTTAGTTAATTATTAATTTGACAAAATGATCTTGGGTGGTATCTATATGATTGCAACCAAGCAGTTCACTTAGTTAATCTGAACGATTTGAATTCAATGAAAAATTAGTCAGACCCGCTTTTTGACTAAATCCAATTCAAATGCATTTGTGACTAGATATATACAAATCCCCATACAATTCGTAGCTCATATGCAGTGTGTATTCTTCTATTTTGCCACCATTATTTAGACTAAAATGGTTCTCAGGCAGAAAAATTGCTGTCCAACGTAAAATAATCTGAAATATTTATGTAGTAAATTGAAATTTTAAGTGTCAGTGTTTGCTATTTTTCCTAGCAAAGAAAATTAAGTTCAGTAACTTTAAGCAGAAAAGGTACTCAGGAAATTAAAGGTGAGTTTTGACTTTTCAGAGTCTCTCTGGGGAACCTCCAGAAAATTATTTCACCACTGTTAGGTTAAAAAATGGAATGCTTCCATTAAGTAACCTCATGGAAATGAATGGATTAACTAAAAATGACCAATTGTAAATTGACTAAAAATACAAAGCAAGCAGAAAAGCTGAAGTAGGAAAATTATGCCACGTTAATATATTAGACACCTTGGGAAATTCTGTTCATCTTTCCAGCTAACAGAGTTTTGCTGCATATTAAGTAGATTTAATGATGTCTTAAAATTCCCGGATATTTTCATATTCAGTTTATGCTCTAATGTAAATCTTCACTTTGTAGTCTTTTTCTCTCTTTTTTTTTCTTAGCATCTAGTTACCCAGGGCAAGACCTAAAGTTCACTGTGCCATTTTCTTTTCCTCTATTAACTAATATTTATTAGTCATGAATCTCTATTCCTTTGTCCTCTTTAATAGCTCATCAATCCACTCATTGCCTCCCCTACCCCATGCTCACCAGCTGCAACAGCTAAGGTCCTGATTTTCCTACATCAGCCTCATCTACTGTTAATCCATTTTTTGCTGTGTGTGTGTGTGTGTGTGTGTGTGCACTTAGTTGCTCGGTCATGTCCAACTCTTTGCAACGCCATGGACTATAGCCCACCAGGCTCCTCCTATGTCCATGGGATTTTCCAGGCAAGAATACTGGAGTGGGTTGCCATTTCCTTCTCCAGAGGATCTTTCCACCTCAGGGATCAAACCCACATCTCCTGCATTGGCAGGCAGGTTTTTTACCACTGAACCTCCTGAGATGCCCCTTTAACATTGCTGCTGGGCCATATTTCTAAACCACAAATCTCATTATGGAGCATAATGTACCAATTCCCATGACACACCTGTATAGGCTCCCCTTTGCCATATCTTAATGTTGCAGTTTTCCAATCGCTAATCTTTCTCCCGGAGAAGGCAATGGCACCCCACTCTAGTACTCTTGTCTGGAAAGTCCCATGAACTGAGGAGCCTGCTAGGCTACAGTCCATGGAATTGCTAAGAGTCTGACACGACTGAGCAACTTCACTTTCACTTTTCACTCTCATGCATTGGAGAAAGAAATGGCAACCCACTCCAGTATTCTTGCCTGGAGAATCCCAGGGACGGGGGAGCCTGGCGGGCTGCCGTCTATGGGGTCGAACAGAGTCAGACACGACTGAAGCGACTTAGCAGCAGCAGCAGCAGCAGCAATCTTTCTCCGCTGTCTTTGATTTAGCCTTGACAAAGAGAGAATCTATCCAGAGTGCTGCCCGCTGCACGCCTCCCCTTTGATGAACTCAAGTTTAGCCATCAAGACTTGAATCTCACGTTACTTCCTGGCATATCCCTCATTCCCAGTTGACTGTGTACCATCATATGTGCTCAAATAACTCCACATTTTTTGTGCTTATTTACCTGTATTATACATATGCTTTTATATGTCTCCTTCCTGGATTCTGATTTTATTTGCTTGTCCCATACCTACCACAGAGAAGGTACATTGTAGATGTCATGAAGTAAGTGAAAGTGAAGTCGCTCAGTCGTGTCTGACTCTTTGCGACCCCGTGAACTGTAGCCCACCAGGCTCCTCCGTCCACGGGATTCTCCAGGCAAGAATACTGGAGTGGGTTGCCATTTCCTTCTCCAGGGGATCTTCCTGACCCAGGTCTCCCGCATTGCGGGCAGACGCTTTAACCTCTGAATGGATAAATGTATAGGTGAAAATAAAATTTTATAAATTTATACTTATTTTTAGAAGAACAATCTAAATTGTGACATCAGAAGTGAAACAAAATATTTTAACAGAAATAAACCAATCCTTTATAACTTCAGTGATTGCTTCCACTTCTTTGAAAAACAGTAGCAATATAATTAAACTTCTGTTGAATTTTAATAATGTGCGATAATCTAATGAGCAAAGAGAGTTCTGATTCCTAAACTATTATACAGGGTATGTTGCTTAGAACTTATCTAAATTCCCATTGTCCTTTATTTTTTATTGGCAGTACAAATGTTAACCTTATTTTTCTCCTTTATTTCAGTAAGGTAACGTGTTGACTTTATATATATGTAAAGCATTTTAGCAATTGTAGTTCTCTGCATGGCACTGTAGATATTAGTGTCCACTCCACTAACTTTCTCATTCCTCCTCCCTGCCAATACCTCATAGTACCTTAGAATATCTCAGAATCCAATTCAAAAATTTATCTTAAAAAAATTATCTTAAATATATTTTTTAGAAAGCTTTCATTGTTTAGTTTTGGTCCCTGTAAGTTTGTCTTTACTTTGGTCTCTGTAAGTTTGTATCTGATAATCAAATACATAAAAAAAGAAATGTCAGTTCTGCTCACATACTCCCTGGATTTTCACCTTTGAGGCATCTAGGTAGATTTATGCAAAATTATTTACTGAATCTACTTCTTTATAGAAAATGAATCTTCTCTAATGGAACAAGTTTTGCAATGAATTAGGTACTTCCGATTAACATTTTTAGGTGGGAGCAAGTTCAAAAGTATGTGTTCTAGTATTAATTAAAAGGCACACTGACCTGTTAGAGCTTTCTCTGAATTAATATTTATTGAATGAATGAAAAATAGATGAATGACTGAATTATTTTGGAATCAAATTATATATATGTATGTTATCTACTTTGATTTTGATTAATTAACTGAATTTATATTCTCTAGGAGAGATAATGAAGAAAACTGGAACTGTATTTGTATTTCTTTCACATGATATTTAGGAATGTATTTGCAGTATATCTGGAAGGTCAGTTACATGTGCAGCTTATCAACTGATTTTTTTATTGATGGTATATCATATTGTTAAATAGTGATGACTCACATTTGTTGAGTGCTTAGCATGTGATAGGTACAGCACTAAATACTTTGAAATGTTTTATCTCATTTAATTTCTGCATTATCTTATGCTATAGAAACTATTACATACTGTGTTATACATGAAGAAACAAGCTTGAGAGATTAAGTATTTAGAGCTGGGAATTGAAATCCAAGGAGTTCTCCTTAAGAGTCTAGGTTAAACAACTATGGTGAACAGCTTTGGCCTTCTACTAAGGAAAGTCTTAGAAAAATCAGGCTATTATCTATAAACTGTCTTTAAAAATTTTTTTTGACTCTTTTAGATGGTTAGTTAAATAATAAGTTCCATAATTTTATTCTTAAGGCTTATAGAACCTATGCTGTGGCATATTTATGCTATCCCTACAGTGGTACTAAGGAATCAATATATTTTTGCTTGTTTGGAGAGTCTTTATTTTTTTCCCTAATTTTACTTCTCAATAACTAGTGTCACCATAAAATTTATTATCCAAACAATGAGAATGAAAGAAGGTGCTATATATAATTTTATCAGGACAAATGGAAAACAGATGGTAAGTCGCATTTTTACCTGTAGGTAGGAGCAAAGAATTGGATAATCTAGTATGAGGGAAGCCCTAGGCACAGCAGCAACATCTTAAGTCTGAATGATAAACACTTTGAAATTCACCTTCAGGGAAAGAACTATCCTTGGTAAATGCCATGTGAGATGCCTATGAGACAATTTAGTAAGCTTAAAGATTTATTACTTTTCAGCAGTACTATAAATATATCAGCATTCAAAAACGTGATTCACAAGTTGTAAGAGAGGCTAGGAAGCAAAGTTGTATATTTGATGGCCTGTGAAATGAACTGGACAATTCTTTGCATTTGCTTATCCTCATGATTAATGTGTCATAATGGTAATATCTGTATGATTCTCAATAAGTCAGGAATGCCTGATTCTGCCTTTATAATAAAATTTATTTGTAAAATCAGTGCAGCTCACTCATGACTAATATTGTCAAAATTACTTTTAATCATGTGATTAACCTATAACATCTATTTCTTCATTTCTCATGTCCCAAATGGGAGAAAGCTAGTGAAATTTGTTTATGGTATTGGTTAAAGTCCTTGTATTATTTGGTGTGTTATCTATTATGTTTAAGCACTTTCATTCATAAAAATTGATTCTATTTAATTTATAATTTACTTCAGAATATAATTAGCACAAATTATTTTTTAAAGATTATTTGATAAACAAATGAAAATATTAGACTTAGTGTTTGTAATTAACTGTAATGTTACATAATGCTACAAAAATATCACACAGTATGATTACATGAACTGCTTTTGTGTCTTTTAAGATAGAAATTTGCCCATAAATTTTACTTAAAAAAAAAGCACTGTGGATTTATTACGACATATTTCCAAATAATTGTAGTTTTCTTTTTTTAACATGTATGTCAAATTCTCACTAATGCCATTCTGCATTATGTAAACAGTACAGAAAATGTTTGTATTAGAATGTTTAAAGGTTTTTTTGTTGTGTTAACTCAAAGGATATGCCTAATATGTAATTAAATTCAATAAAATGTACTCTGAGTTAAAATTTTAAGCATTATAGAATGTGTTTTAAATTTTTAATTATTTAAATGTGAATTTAAAGGCACTAGAATAGAAAACACTGACTTTTTAAAATTATACACACAGGAGATTCAAATCTCATAAAACAATTCATCCTTCCCAAGCCCAACAAAAGTGTACCTACAGCTGGGAATCTGTATTTTGACACATCAAATAGGAAGTTAGAAAGGAATTTTCAAAGCATAGCAAGATATATTAGAAATAAAAAAGACAACAGTGGCCTTGACATAAATGGACATTTAAATGAAATTAATGTATAGGACATATTTGTTTGTCCTGCAAAAATTTATTTTTCAACATTGCAGTGTCATTTTCAATTGATTTTAGTAAAGCTGGTTACAAAATATTTCAAAATTTGTAATCTACACAAATGTCTACTTTTGCAAAAGAAAATCAATATTCCAAATGGAGCATTTTGATGATCCTAACAGTCAAAGCAAAAAGAAAAACTCATTAGGGAGGATAATAGCATATTTCACTATATATTTATATTTGACTCAACTGAATTATATATACATATTAAAATGACTAATGGCTAATAAATATTTGTGTTGTAAAGCATTTTAGGTCAAGTTAAAGGGGGTGAGTAACTGTATTTGGGTAATGACTAGATTAAACAAACAAACAGTGATTGAAGATCCACTTCTGGAAAGATGTAGTTGACATATTTTCCCCTATTCTGCTCCCTAAATATAGCTAATAACATTTTGCCTTGTTAAAAAACCAGTAAACTATTCTGAAATGTGAAGAGAAGAATGCAGACCAACTAGTAACTTTGGGACACAAGGTATGACACACCAATGAGATTCCTGATTTTTCTTGTTGCCTCATATATCCCAGACTAGGTGCTATAGAAGCCAACAGCCTGGAAATAACAATGAGTTCAGATCCAGGAAACTCTCTCTTTAGCCAAAGAACCATGAAAGAAATTAGTAAGGCAGAAAAACATTTAGATAGTAACTGTTCTACTCCACCCAAATACTGCCACTGTGGCCCCACACCCCACAACCAGCACAAAAAGCTGAGTGGGGAGATGTTTACCCCACCTGGGGGGTAACAGCTGGAAGGGTAACAAGGTCCCCTTCTCACTCCTGGTGGAAGGCTGAAGTCTAACTTCCATCCTAGAGGAACAAGGTACCCCTCCTTCCTTAGATGTCAGTGAAGGCAAAAGAAATCACAGTTCCGACTTCCTGACAGTAATGAGTAATCTTTAATCAGTAATCTTTCCCCACTAAGTTCAGTTCAGTCGCTCAGTCATGTCCGACTCTTTGCGACCCCATGAATCGCAGCACGCCAGGCCTCCCTGTCCATCACCAACTCCTGGAGTTCACTCAGACTCATGTCCATCGAGTCAGTGATGCCATCCAGCCATCTCATCCTCTGTCGTCCCATTCTCCTCCTGCCCCCAATCCCTCCCAGCATCACAGTCTTTTCCAATGAGTCAACTCTTCGCATGAGGTGGCCAAAGTACTGGAGTTTCAGCTTTAGCATCATTCCTTCCAAAGAAATCCCAGGGCTGATCTCCTTCAGAATGGACTGGTTGGATCTCCTTGCAGTCCAAGGGACTCTCAAGAGTCTTCTCCAACACCACAGTTCAAAAGCATCAATTCTTCAGTGCTCAGCCTTCTTCACAGTCCAACTCTCACATCCATACATGACCACAGGAAAAACCATAGCCTTGACTAGACGGACCTTAGTCGGCAAAGTAATGTCTCTGCTTTTGAATATGCTATCTAGGTTGGTCATAACTTTTCTTCCAAGGAATAAGCGTCTTTTAATTTTATGGCTGCAATCACCATCTTCAGTGATTTTGGAGCCCCCCAAAATAAAGTCTGACACTGTTTCCACTGTTTCCCGATCTATTTCCCATGAAGTGATGGGACTGGATGCCATGATCTTCGTTTTCTGAATGTTGAGCTTTAAGCCAACTTTTTCACTCTCCTCTTTCACTTTCATCAAGAGGCTTTTTAGTTCCTCTTCACTTTCTGCCCTATTGGTGGTGTCATCTGCATATCTGAGGTGATTGATATTTCTCCCAGCAATCTTGATTCCAGCTTGTGTTTCTTCCAGTCCAGCGTTTCTCATGATGTACTCTGCATATAAGTTAAATAAGCAGGGTGACAATACACAGCCTTGACGTACTCGTTTTCCTATTTGAAACCAGTCTGTTGTTCCATGTCCAGCTCTAACTGTTGCTTCCTGACCTGCATACAGATTTCTCAAGAGGCAGGTCAGGTGGTTTGGTATTCCCATCTCTTTAAGAATTTTCCACAGTTGATTGTGATCCACACAGCCAAAAGCTTTGGCATAGTCAATAAAGCAGAAATAGATGTTTTTCTGGAACTCTGTTGCTTTTTTGATGATCCAGCAAATGTTGGCAATTTGATCTCTGGTTCCTCCGCCTTTTCTAAAACCAGCTTGAACATCAGGAAGTTCACGGTTCATGTATTGCTGAAGCCTGGCTTGGATAATTTTGAGCATTACTTTACTAGCGTATGAGATGAGTGCAAATGTGTGGTAGTTTGAGCATTCTTTGGCATTGCCTTTCTTTGGGATTGGAATGAAAACTGACCTTTTCCAGTCCTGTGGCCACTGCTGAGTTTTCCAAATTTGCTGGCATACTGAGTGCAGCACTTTCAAAGCATCATCTTTCAGGATTTGAAACAGCTCAACTGGAATTCCATCACCTCCACTAGCTTTGTTCGTAGTAATGCTTCCTAAGGCCCACTTGACTTCACATTCCAGAATGTCTGGCTCTAGGTGAGTGATCACACTATCGTGATTATCTGGGTTGTGAAGATCTTTTTTGTACAATTCTTCTGTGTATTCTTGCCACCTCTTAATATCTTGTGCTTCTATTAGGTCCATACCATTTCTGTCCTTTATCGAGCCCATCTTTGCATCAAATGTTCCCTTGGTATCTCTAATTTTCTTGAAGAGATCTCTAGTCTTTCCCATTCTGTTGTTTTCCTCTGTTTCTTTGCATGGATCGCTGAAGAAGGCTTTCTTATCTCTTCTTGCTGTTCTTTGGAATTCTGCATTCAAATGCTTATATCTTTCCTTTTCTCCTTGGCTTTTCACTTCTCTTCTTTTCACAGCTATTTGTAAGGCCTCCCCAGACAAAATGCTTTTTTGCATTTCTTTTCCATGGGGATGGTCTTGATCATTATCTCCTGTACAATGTCACGGACCTCATTCCATAGTTCATCAGGCACTCTGTCTACCAGATCTAGACCCTTAAATCTATTTCTCACTTCCACTGTATAATCATAAGGGGTTTGATTTAGGTCATACCTGAATGGTCTAGTGGTTCCCCACTAAAGTGTCTCACAATACCTAAAGAATCCAAATTTCAATAAAAACATCACTTTTTATTATATAAATCATGAACATCTCTCTTTGAATAAGAAAAAACAATCAACAGATGCTAATATTGAGATGATAATAGAATTACATAATGATAATTTTAAAGCAGCCATCATCAAAACACTTCAGTGAACATTTATGAACAAATGTAAAAATAATGAACAGAAAATAAATAGAAGATATAAAGAAAACCCAGATAGGAATTTCACAACTGAAAAATGCAATAACTGAAATTTTAAAAGAAACTTGGTGGATGGGGAGGGAGGTGGAGGGGGGTTCAGGATTGGGAACACGTATACACCCATGGCGGATTCATATTGATGTATGGCAAAACCGATAAAATATTGTAAAGAAATTAGCCTCCAATAGAAAAAAAAAGACATACGGGATAGCTAACAGGTACGTGAAAATTCTACAGCCATAGAAAAGAAAATTTGCCATTTGTAGCAACATGAATGGACTCAGAGAGTATTATGCTTAGTGAAATGACTCAGAGAAAGACAAATGTGGTATGATTTCACTTACATGTGAAATCTAAAAAAAAATAGCAAACTAATAAATATAACAAAAAAGAAGCCAATTCACAATATAGAGAACAAATTAGTGGTTACCAGTGGGGAGAGGGAAGTGAGGAGGGGCAGGACAGGGGTAGGGGATTGACAGGAACAACTGTTAAATATAAAACAAGCTACAAGGATATGTGATACAATAAGGGAATATAGTTAATATTTTATTATAACTTTAAGTGGAATATAATCTATAAAAAAATTTCTAAACATTTTGGATCACTGTTGTATACCTGACACTAATATAATATTGTACATCGACTCTCCCTCAGTAAAATTTTTTAATAAGAAAAAAGTAATGGTGGTAAAAAAAATAAAGAAACTTAGTGGATAAGCTCAACAGCAGGATGGAGGTGACCGAAGAACAAAGCAGTGATACTGAAGACAGCAACAGAAATTGCCCAATCTACCACATAGATAATGTAGACTAAAAAACATGGACAGAGCCCTAGGGACCTGCGGGATGACAACAAAAGAGAAACATTCGTGTCATGTGAGTGCTAGAAGGAAAAGGGAACTAGTAGCACTGAAAAAGTACTCCAATAAATAAATAATGGCTGAAACTTTCCCCAAATTTGGCAAGTGACATAAACCAACAGATTTAAGAAGCTGTGCAAATAACAAACCAAAAACCTGAAGAAATCTATGCCAAGACACACTGTAATCAATGCTGTGAAAATTAAGAATAAAAAAATACTATTGAAAGCAGCAATATGGAAACACTTTGATCTGCCGAGGAAGAAAACGAATGACAGCAGATTTTTTATCGAAAACCACGAAGGAGAGACAGAAGTGTCACAGCATTTTTCAAATGCTCAAAATTCTGTAAATCTCGTGTTCTATGTCTGGTGAAATGATCCTTCAATAAGGAAGTAGAAATCAAGAGGCATGTTCTCAATGAGGCATAACTACAAAACTTTGACACCAGAAGACCGACCCTAAAAGAATGATTAAAGAAGAAATTATCTGAAGAGACAGGAATTGTAAAAGAAGAAATTCTGGAATATTATAAACAGAGAATAATAGGAAGAGTTAAAATGTCAGTGAATACAGTAGACTTTCTTCTCCTTTTGACTTTTCTCTATTGTTTTTGATTATTAAAGCAAAAATCACAACATTTCCTGATCTGGTTGTCAGTGTAATGTAAATATAAAGAAAATATTTAATATCCTTACATTATAAACAGGAGTATAAAGGGACATAAGAGAAGATAAAGTTTCTACACTTCACTCAAACTGGTGAAATGTCTATATCAAAAAACTGAGGAAATTATATATTATAATATGATACCTAGAGCAACAACTAAAAAAGATATAAAAAGCCATTATAGATAAAATGGAGTGTAAAGCAATATTCTAGTAACCCACAGGAATGCGAGAAAAAGAAAACGGAATGATGAAACAGTAAAGTAAAAGAATGGAAATATATGCCATGTAAATCGAAAGTAGGCGTGCCAGTTCCTCCCTAGAGTGACATACAAATTTACTCATTATAATCCAATGAGATTTTGTCCTGAAGATATTTACTAAACAATAAGTAAATAAAGCAAAATTATTCTAAAATTTGGAAAGGGAAAAAGAAAAGCTGAAATAATATTTAAAAATCAGGATAAAGTTGGAGGAATTGCTTCATTCAATTTTAAGATTTATTACACAACTGTTAACACAAGACTGTGTGGTACTGACAGAGGACAGATACACAGGAAAATGGAACAGAATAAAGAAATCAGAAATAGCCCCATACAAGTACTGCCAAAGAGTCAACAAATGTTGCTGCAGGAATTGATTATACAAATGATGAACCTCATCTTAAATCATGCATGTTTTGCTGCAATCACCATCCACAGTGATTTTAGAGCCTAAGAAGAGGAAATCTCTCACTGCTTCCACCTTTTCCTCTTCTATTTGCCATGAAGTGATGGGACTGGATGCCATGATCTTAGTTTTTTAAATATTGAGCTTTAAGCTGGCTTATTCACCTCTCCTCCTTTACCCTCATCAAGAGGCTCTTTAGTTCTTCTTCACTTTCTGCCATTAGAATGGTATCATCTACATATCTGAGGTGATTGTTATTTCTCCTGGCAATCTTGATTCCAGCTTGGAATTCATCCAGTTTCTCATTTCACATGATGTGCTCTATGTATAAGTTAAATAAACAGGGTGATGATAAAAAGCATTGCTGTACTCCTTTCTCAATCCTGAACCAGTTGTTTCATACAGGGTTCTAATTGTTGCTTCTTGACCAGTATACTAGCTGTGAGAACCACACGAATTGTATAAAAAGCATAGCCATACAATGCGATTTATTCAACTTTAAAAGAGAAGGAAATCCTGTTTCCTGCTACAACATGGATGAGCCTTGAGGACATTATGCTGAGTGAAATAAGCCAGTCACAAACACTGTATGATTTCACTTCTGTGAGGTATCTAAAATTGTCAAATCCATAGAAAAATAAGGGAGAATCATGGTTTCCAAGGGCTGGGGAGGAGGGGGGAAAGAAGGTTTATTTGAGAGTACAGAGTTTTAGCCTTGCAAGATGAAAAAGTTCAGACCTTTTTAACAACAATCTGAATATACCTAATACTACTAAACTGTACTCTTAAAAATGGATAAGGTGGCAAATTTTATGTACTTTTTAAAAAATCCACAGTGAAAGAACTTATAGGTGAAAAAATAACCTATGAATCCTTTAGTAGAAAATTAGGAGAAAATCTTTGGAACCTAGGGCTTGGTAGAGAGTACACAGAAATGATATCAAAAGAACAATCTGTAAAAAATGGTTAATTATGATCCATCAAAATTATAAACCTTTACTCTGCAAAAGATGTTTTTAAGAAGATGAAAAGACAAACTACTCACTGGGTGAAAATATTTGCAAGTCACATACATATCTGGCAAAGAACTCATATTTAGAAAATATAAAGAACTCTCAAAACTCAATACTAACAACAAAGCAAACAATCCAAGTAGAAAATGAGCAAAAGGCATGAAGAAGCATTTCACAAAAGAGTATATATAAATGGTAAATAAGTACATACAAAGGTGTTCAACATCACTAGTTATTATGGAAATAAAGATCACAGAGAGCTATCACTACATACATATGAGAATAGCTAAAATAATACTGACAATACAGATGCTGACACAGATGCACAGAATGAGATCTAATATATTGTTTGTAGGAATGTACAGACACTGAAAGAGGGTGCAGCAGTCTCTTTAAAATAATAAACATGACATAGCAACCACATTCCTAGGCATTTATCTCAGAGGAATGAAAATATAGGTTCACACTAAAAACCAGTGCATGACTATACACAGCAGCTTTAATTATTGTAGCCTGAAACTGGAAACAACTAAATTGTTTTGCTAGGGTAACTATTGATATTTAAGCAATCTGCATTACATCCACACCATGGAATATCACTTAGAGATAAAAAGGAACAAATATGCAACAACTTAGATGGATTTCAAGGTTTGCAGTTAATTATGTAACTAAAGAAGCCCATCTCAAAAGGTATGATTCCATTTCTATGAAATTCTTGAAATGAGAAGATGATAAAGATGGAAAACAAACTAACATTTGCAATGACAGTAAAGAGGTAGAATTAAGATACTTGTAATGATGTCTTACTTTTGTACCTCGGTGTTTACATGAACCTTGTTGTTCAGTCCCTAAGTCTTTTCCAAATCTGCTACCCCATGGACTGTAGCAAACTCAGGGAGACAGCAAACTCTGGGAGACCGCACAATTACATTCATCTCACACGCTAGTAAAGTAATGCTCAAAATTCTCTAAGCCAGGCTTCAACAGTAAGTGAACGGTGAACTTCCAGATGTTCAAGCTGGTTTTAGAAAAGGCAGAGGAACCAGAGATCAAATTGCCAACATCCACTGGATCATCAAAAAAGCAAGAGAGTTCCAGAAAAACATCTATTTCTGCTTTATTGACTATGTCAAAGCCTTTGACTCTGTGGATCACATTAAACTGGAAAATTCTTCAAGAATTGGGAATACCAGACCATCTGACCTGCTTCTTGAGAAATCTGTATGCAGGTCAGGAAGCAACAGTTAGAACAGATTTCTCAAGAAGCAGGTCAGGTGGTCTGGTATGCCCATCTCTTGAAGAATTTTCCACAGTTGATTGTGATCCACACAGTCAAAGATTTTGGCATAATCAATAAAGCAGAAATAGATGTTTTTCTGGAACTCTCTTGTTTTTTCAATGATTTAAAATAATAGCTCAACTGGAATTCCATCACCTCCACTAGCTTTGTTCGTAGTGATGCTTCCTAAGGTCCACTTGACTTCACATTCGAGGATGTCTGGCTCTAGGTGAGTAATCATACTGTCGTGATGAACTGTGGTGTTGGAGAAGACTCTTGAGAGTCCCTTGGACTGCAAGGAGATCCAACCAGTCCATCCTAAAGGAGATCAGGCCTGGGTGTTCACTGGAAGGACTGATGTTGAGGCTGAAACTCCAATACTTTGGCCACCTGATGCGAAGAGCTGACTTATTTGAAAAAACCCTGATGCTGGGAAAGATTGAGGGCAGGAGGAGAAAGGGACAACAGACGATGAGATGGTTGCGTGGTATCACCGACTTAATACATGGCTTTGGGTGGACTCCGGGAGTTGGTGATGGACAGGGCGGCCTGGTGTGCTGTGGTTCATGAGGCCGCGAAGAGTCGGACATGACTGAGTGACTAAACTAAAATTACTTTAATATATTGTAGTGGTTTTGGCATACATTGACATGAATCAGCCATGGGTGTACTTGTGTTCTCCATCCTGAGCCCCTCTCCCACCTCCCTACTGATCCCTCCCTCAGGGTCATCCCAATGCACCAGCCCTGAGCACCCTATCTCATGCACCAAACCTGGACTGGCGATCTATTTCACATGTGGTAATACACGTGTTTCAATGCTATTCTCTCAAATCGTCTCACCCTTGCCTTCTCCCATAGAGTCCAAAAGTCTTCTTACATCTGTGTCTCTTTTGCTGTCTCGCATATAGGGTCATTGTTACCATCTTTCTAAATTCCATATATACGCGTTAATATACTGTTCTGGTGTTTTTCTTTCTGACTTACTTCACTCTGTATAATAGGCTCCAGTTTCATCCACCTCATTAGAACTGATTCAAATGCATTTTAATGGTTGAGTAAAATTGTGTATATGTACCACAGCTTTCTTATCCATTCGTCTGCTGATGGACATCTAGGTTGCTTCCATGTCCTGGCTATTGTAAACAGTGCTGCAATGAACACTGAGGGGTACATCTGTCTCTTTCATTTCTGGTTTCCTAGGTGTTTATGTCTGGAGAAGGAAATGGCAACCCACTCCAGTGTTCTTGCCTGGAGAATCCCAGGGACGGCGGAGCCTGATGGGCTGCCATCTATGGGGTCGCACAGAGTCGGACACGACTGAAGCGACTTAGCAGCAGCAGCAGCAGCAGGTGTTTATGCCCAGAAGTGGGATTGCTGGGTCATATGGCAGTTCCATTTCCAGTCTTTTAAGGAATCTCCACACTGTTCTCCATAGTGGCTGTACTAGTTTGCATTCCCAACAGTGTAAGAGGGTTCCCTTTTCTCCAGATCCTCTCCAGAATTTATTGCGTGTAGACTTTTGGATCGCAGCCATTCTGACTGGTGTGAGATGGTACCTCATTGTGGTTTTGATTTGCATTTCTCTGATAATGAGTGATGTTGAGCATCTTTTCATGTGTTTGTTAGCCATCTGTATGTCTTTTTTGGAGAAATATCTATTTAGTTCTTTGGCCCATTTTTTGATTGGGTCATTTATTTTCCTGGAATTGAGCTGCATGAGCTCTGTGTATATTTTTGAGATTAATTCTTTGTCAGTTGCTTCATTTGCTATTATTTTCTCCCAATCTGAAGGCTGTCTTTTTACCTTGCTTATAGTCTCCTTTGTTGTGCAAAAGCTTTTTAGTTTAATTAGGTCCCATTTGTTTATTTGTGCGTTTATTTCCATTACTCTGGTGTGGGTCATAGAGGATCCTGCTGTGATTTATGTCAGAGAGTGTTTTGCCTATGTTTTCCTCTAACTCACAACTTTTAAGTGTGCTTTTTTTTTTCAGTTGACAGCAGTTATACAAAAGGTGGAAATTATTTATAAATAATATATATAATATAATTTGCATATATAAATTATATATAAATAATTTCTATTAAATCTCTCATTGTTCCCCATCAGAGCTACAAGAGCCACTTTAGCTTTCTGCTGACAAGAAAAAAAAGTTGTTTTATTTGGAAATAAATCCATCATCAAGGTTCAATCAAAACATTGCCCATTTATAAAAATATATCTGCACACACAAAATACCAGAGTATATATATATATATATATATATATATATATATATATATATATATATACAGCCATTCATGTCACCTACCTATCCTAGTTACATTCACTCATATATTTGTTTCTTTGAGTCAGGGTTCTGGGGCCATTCTAGTAGCTATCATGTGGAGCATGAGATAAGGGTGATCAACCAGTGTTCACAGTGATTATAGTGGCAGGAGATAGTTTGTGGCTAAGACAGTATTCAGCACTATAAGTCTGCAAGTGAGACAGACACCAGTCTCTTGATGACACTCTTCTAGGTCAGGTAGCTCAGAAAGCATTAAAATTCTGAGTTAAGAAATATTCTGTTTTAAAAACGTCTCCTGAAATTCTGAAAACAACGATCAAATTATAGTCTAATTTTGCCTTCAGTGATGCAAAGGTTCCTTAGCCGGTACAAAGAAAAATCTTTAGTTAAATTAAAAAAAAAAAAGAGTTAAAGCTCTATAAAATATGTATATCTTATCTAAAGAGAAATTAAAGTTTTGTGCTCTTTTAAAATGTTACGAAAGTATACGAAGAAATGACAGAAATAATACAAATTTATATGGGGAAAACCACAATTTACAAAATTGGTTCTTATTTATGACTATTAGATTTCTGGTTTCACACCTATTAAGTGGTGCCTTGCTATTTTCTGTGGTATTGTTTGGATTTCATTCATGGTGAAAGGACAGTCTGAGTTCATGATGCAAAATGTGTACATTAAAGTCAGTTGTAGAAAGAAATGATACTCCTTTGTTAAATGGCAGCAGACATTGTATTATTTGGGGCACTTAACCTGACTTTAAACCATGTGAAATGTGTCTACCATTCTTACTTTTGTTTTAATCATAGAAATTTGCCAAAGTACTAATTATTTTATATCTGTGCCCCTGCCATTGTGCACTAAACTAAATGGGCCCCAACTACATAATACATTTCAGGAAAGAAATCAGTATCCATAGGATTGAGTTTAGGCTGGAAACTTCTCAACCCAAATGAGACATTGAAAGACAGGTGCCCTTATACTGGAGAGACTTGAGAAAGAATGTTGCCAAATGAATGGTCTATGACACAGCTGAATTGCAAAATCCTGTGATCTTTGGCAAACAGTTGACTTATATGTTTTTAACCACTGAGAATCAAACAGAAACTTAACACGTTCATTTTCTACCTGACTTTCCTTTTACACCACATAGAATTCGGTAGAGTTTACTAATTTATACCTAGCAAAATTGTTGCAAACTATTTATCTAGTGAGGGAGAAAGCTAGGCATCAGCCAGTCCGTTAGCCTCAGAAACCTCAAGGATTTACCTTTGGGGAAGGAAATTAAGGTATTTAAGAGAGATCATAATTTGAAGCTGGGTTGTTTTCTTAGAATTAGGTCACAGCTGGGCTGAGAGAAAGGCATCCATGTATTCCCATGTTTCTTCCCAGGCTCCATGCTTATGTGCTTAGTTTCTAAGTCCTGTCTGACTCTGCGACCCCAAGGACTGTATCCCACCAGGGTCCTCTGTCCATGGGACTTATTCTGGCAAGAGTAGTGGAGTGGGTTGACATCCTACTCCAGGGGATCTTCTCAACCCACGGAACAAACCCAGCATCGTCTCCTGCTTTGCAGGCGAATTCTTTACTGCTGAGCCACTGGGGAAGTCCCAGGCTCTCTCCCATTCCAAATTCTAGTTTTGTGTGTCTTGAAAAACAGAATAGAATAGAGAGAATGTGGGAATTAAATTCTTGAATTTAAGTGATACAGAGCATTCTTTTCACTTCATTTCATATCCTCTTCTGTGACAATATCAAGAGCATTTTTGCAGTAAGTGTTACTGAAATTTTCTTTGCTCATTTTTCAGTGTGTGTTTATAAAAGGCCCTCAGCACCACTTAAGATTCAATTAACATTGTTATGACAAATATTTTATGTACATTATTTCATTCAAATCATGGGAATGACTGTAAATGCTCTGCGAAAGCCTTGTTTATGCCTTCCACAAGCAATTATTGAGGATTTACTTTGCTCAGTAGGGTGCTAGCCACTGGGAATACATAGATGAAAGAAGCAGGTCCTAAAGAATTTACAGGCTAGAGCTTGGGGAGGGGGAGGAATTAAGCAGCAATTTTCAGTACAATGTGAAAAATGCTTTCTTCTTTGCTGAAAACTTTCTGGACAAGAAAAGAAGAGATCTTATCTAGGTAGCCTTCATTAAAATGGAATTACCCTCCCAAAGGCTTCAGTGCAAAAATGAATACTTTCTCAAAAATGCTCAACTTTAACAATTTGTGACAGTTTTTCAGAGTTCAGGCTCTGGTTTGTCCCTCCAACTTCCTTTTTAGGCTATGATGATGCTGTCTCAGCTGTACTGCCTGGGTTAATTGCCACTATTCTGGGGACAGACCCGGCACCGTGAATCTTGGAAGAGGCTTCTGCTTTCTTTCTGATTCATTCTAAGATGTGGAATAGTTTCCTTTCTCTTTATTCATCATGACATAGAAAATATTTATCCAGATGTTATTGAAGGCTTAAGCACAGTGGAAGGGAAATGTCGCATAGAAAATAATTTATAGTTACTCAATGATAAGCCCTATACTACAGAGCTCTTTCCTAACTTCATTCCTGTTTAAATCCAGCCTGCCTCTACCAATAGCACTCCCAGTGTCTCTCTTAGAGCCCAGGCTGCATGTCCAAAATGTTTAGAGAAGATGAAAGCTTTTCAAACTTTTCTGCCTGTGGCACACCACTGCAGGTTGATTTTCTTCCCCAGAATTAACATCTTACCAGTATGACTGACTGTACAATAATTCATTGAGGGAAAATTCCACTCTTGCTCATAAAACAATACAGCCAAACAATCCCATAGTAGTGTGAGATCAGTATATTTCCTGAATTCTGAATTGTAATAATGTGAGATAATACCTTGTCAAAAACAGTCAAATTCAGGATGGGATACATGGAATTCACTGCATTTCCATTTTGGTCTCTTCCCATCAAAAACAAAGAAAACTAAATTTAGGGTCTTATTTTACCAAGATTCTTCCTGTTTCCTGTGTGTGTAAAAATGAAACCAACAACACAAAAATGAACAAAATGGAGCTTTGAAGGATCTAAGGGAAATTGAACAAACTCATCATCAAAAAATGACGAGCATCATATTAGTTTACCAGCCTAAACTATCCTGGGTATAACAGGTAGGATAATAATATAAGAAGAATAAATGGGTATGTACATGAATAATCAACTATTCATATGCTCATACATTCAAGAATTCACACTGGAATGTGCATTCTTGGTCTTGGGATGACCAAATGCCTGGAATGGTTCTTGGTCTGGGAGACAGAGGTATTAGGGGAAGCACACCGACTGAAACCGCCCGCCCTGGCCAGGCACCATAGTAACCATTTGCATGAGTTGTTTTATGACAGGAGATTCTGATAAGGAATACGGAACTAATAAGCCACCACCAACCGGAAGAGTTCGGGAAAGGTCTAAAGGAGACACCACAGGTCCGTCCACTTCCCAGAATCCCTCTCGCTAGCATCCATCTTGGCTGAGCGATGTGTGCGCGACCAGGAAAAACTCTGAATTAGAATGATTGGCCAAAGACCACCCAGAAACTAATCCCGTCACCATAAAACCCGAGACTGCGAGCCACGCGGCAGAGCAGTTCTCCTGGGTTTCCTTACTTTACTGCTCTCCACCCGGGTGCCCTTTCCCAATAAAATCTCTTGCTTTGTCAGCAGATGTATCTCCTCGGACAATTCATTTCCGAGTGTTAGACAAGAGCCCAGTTTTGGGCCCTGGAAGGGGTCTGCCTTCCTACAACAGAGGGGCAATTAAATGTGTACCTCATGGAATTAGCTTCTAGGGGGAAGATAGATAAACTAAGAGGCAAATAAAAAATACATTAACTGGGATTAATACATGCTATAAAAATAAAGTAGATGATGAAAGATTAACTTGTGCTTTTATTTAAGATATACTGGTTAGAAGTCTTTTCTAGAGGAAGTCCAAACAGAGACCAGACATGCACAGGTGTCCTGTGCTCCAGGACAGAATGACAGACTGAAGGATAAAAAGCACCTAGACCCAAAGACAATAATGTGCTTGATGTGTCCAGTACAAGAAGTTCAGTGTAGCTTCAACAGACTGAATGTGGATGAAGGGTAGGAAATAAGGGATAAAATTAGCCAAGGAACACATAGGGCACAGAGAGAATTTTAATTTTATTCTCAGTCACGTGAAAGTTAGAATTAGGTACAGCTGCAAATGATGAAAAATTTATATTTAGACTAGCTTCTGAAAGACAGAAGATTGCTTGTCTTTCATATAAAGACATCAATATACAGACATCAAAAATTTCAAAACATTGGCAGGGTCATAGCTCCTTCTATCTTTCTTTTCAGTTATGCTCAGAATGGCTTTTAGCCTCAGGTGCTGAGATGACTGAAGGAGCTCCAGCTATCAACCCTGCATTTCAATAATCAGAAAGTACAAGGGAACAAAGAAAATGCTTCTACAGTTAAGTCCTCTACATACAAATGTTGCAGAATTCAGACGTGACCATTTGTTCAAATGTCCAATAAGTTAGTTCACACATCTAGTGTACACTGTCACGTGCATTCATCCTCTACAAGTAGTTGCGCTTTTGTGTATTTCATTGTACAGTATTTTATTAGAGTGGGGCTTCCCTCGTGGCACAGATGGTAAAGAAGCTGCCTGCAGTGTGGGAGATCTAGGTTCAATCTCTGGCTGGGAAGATCCCCTGGAGAAGGGAATAGCTACCTACTCCAGTATTCCTGCCTAGAGAATTCCATGGACAGAGGAGCCTGGCAGGAAATGGTCAATGGTGTTTCAAAGAGTCAGACATGACTGAGCAACACACACACACTATTGTATAGAGTACAGTAGTACCATATCTTTATTTCAAGCCCAGGATGTCCAGAAGCAAGTGTAAAAGCAGCAGTGATGCAGCTGGTACTGCTAAGAACCATCAGCAGTTGCTCTGTACTACTGCATTCTTCAAGGAAATGTACTGTAAGATTAAAAATGTTTTATTTTTGTTTGCTTTTTAATGTATTATTTGTGTAAAAATATTGTAAGCCTATTACAGTACAGTACTAAATAGCCAATTGTGCTAGGTGGGTACCTAGGCTAACTGTTGGATGAACAAATTGGACTTAACGAAAGTGCTCTTGGAATGGAACTCATTCCTATGAAAGGGACTTACTCTATTTATAAAGTTATATCCCAAAAAGTGTTCGAGATATTTTTAAATTAATAATACACTTGACTTAAATGCTGTTTTAGTTTCTGGTGTACAGTAAAGTCATTCAGTTATAAATACATACACATATTTTTTTTTCCATGATGGTTTATTTCAGGCTATTGAATACAGTTTCTTGGGCTATACCGTAGTAGGTCCTATGGTTTATCTATTTCATATATAATACCTTGTATCTGCTCATTCCAAACTCATAATTTATCCCTGCCCCACGCACTTTTCCCCTTGGTAACCATAAGTTTGTTTTCTACGTCTGTGAGTCTGTCTCTATGTCATAAATAAGTTCATCTGTGTATGTTTCCGATTCCGCACACAAGTGCTATCATATAGCATTTGCCTTTCTCTTTCTGACTCAGTATGCTAATCTCTAGGTCCATTTGTGTTGCTGCAAATGGCATTATTTCATTATTTTCTAAGGCCAAGTAGTAGTATTCTTTTTGTATATTATACCACATCCTCTTTATCCATTCATCTGTAGGAGGACATTTAGGTTGCTACCATGTCTCAGCTATTATAAATAGTGCTATGAACACTAGGGTACATATATCTTTTTTTCCAGATATATGCCCAGGAGTAGGATTGGTGGATCATATGGTAACTTTATTTTTAGTTGTTTTAAGGAACTTCCGTACTGTTTTCCACAGTGACTGCAACAATTTATGTTCCTATCAACACTGTAGGAAGGTGCTTTCTCCACATTCTCTCCAGAATTTGTTATTTGTATATTTTTTAATGATGGCCATTCTGATTAGTATGTGGTGGTACCTCATTGTAGTTTGATCTGCATTTCCCTAATAATTAGTGACGGCCATCTGTATGTCTTCTTAAGAGAAACGTTTCTTTAGGTCTTCTGCCCATTTTTGATTCAATTGTTTGTGTATTTTCTGCTATTGAGCTTTATGAGCTATTTGTATATTTTGGAAATTAAACCTTTGTAGGCTGCATGGTTTGCAAATGTTTTCTCCTAGTCTGTAGGTTGTCTTTTTGCTTTGCTTATGGTTTCCTTTGTTGTGCAAAAGCAGTTGATAAGTTTCAACTGTTTATGTTTGCCTTTATTTTTAGTCTTGGAGACTGATGTAAAAAACATTTCTATGATTTATGTCAGAGAATGTTTTGCCTATGTTCTCATCTAGGAGTGTTATGGCATCAAGGCATAACTACATTCCATTGAATAAAACTTTGTTTTATGGCCACACTTATCTCTGAGAGAAAGTAGAACATGTAGTATTCATTCTAGACATTTGTGAATATACCAAGGGTTAAACCCACAAAGAGGAATAGCAAATAGGTACTGGTAAATAGGTATTTTCTTATGTCAGAAACATGCAGGCTCCGATGTAAGAGTCACAGGATGATGACTCTGGAGCAGAAGCATGGCATGACCTAATTTACATTATTAAAGGATTGCTTTGACTGCTCTGTGGAGAATGGAGGATAGCAAATGTTGAAGCAGGGAGACAGCTGAAAGTGTACAGTAGTTATCTAAATTCTTTAAGGTCACCTTAGTTACGGTTTGACTTCCCTGGTGGCTCAGATGGTAAAGAATCTGCCTGCAATGCAGGAGACCTGGGTTCGATTCCTGGGTCAGGAAGATCCTCTGGAGAAGGGAATGGCAATCCACTCCAGTACTCTTGCCTGGAGAATTAGAATTCCATGGACTGAGGAGCCTGGCAGGATACAGTCCATGGGGTCACAAAGAGACACGACTGAGAGACTAACACTTTCACTAGTTATGGTTTAATAGATACATATATTCAATTTTTGTGGAGAAGGTGATGGCACCCCACCCCAGTACTCTTGCCTGGAAAATCCAATGGGCAGAGGAGCCCAGTGTGCTGCAGTCCATGGGGTGGTGAAGAGTCAGACACGACTGAACAACTTCACTTTCACTTTTCTCTTTCATGCATTGGAGAAGGAAATGGCAACCCACTCCAGTGTTCTTGCCTGGAGAATCCCAGGGACGGGGAGCCTGGTGGGCTGCAGTCTATGGGGTTGCACAGAGTCGAACACGACTGAAGCAACGCAGCAGTAGCAGAGTTTACTTTGGAGCAAGCCAAATACCAGTTGTTGGTGTTAATTTCCCAAGTTTATCTTTCCTTAATTATTCACTTAATACTTGCTTTGAAAACAAAGTCAATTGACAATACAGAAGTCTTTTTCTAAACCCTATTCCAATGAGGTACACATCAAATCTCATTGACAGGAAATTCTACCTGTATATTAAATATATAAACTAGTGCAAAAATTATGATAAAACAAATTAATATATGTTTGGTGATATTAGCAGTCTTTAGAGAAATCACTGAAATCAGTCTGAAACACTGCAGAGTATAATCTTGGTACAAAGCATTTTGCCATCATTCTCCTGCCAGTCTACATGGATTAGAATTTGAAATATTATTTCTACTTAGTACAAATCTCTTTCCTGTTCTCCTATTCTAATCTATTCTGCTACATGAGAATGTAGGCAATGGTTGAGAGTGAGATAAAGACAGAGAGAAGGAAGGAAGGAAGAGAGAAAAAGAAAGAAAAGATGACAGTCATCCTTCTGGAAGGAAGGTCATGGCTAAAAGGCAGCAAAGAAGATAATCTGGCAAGGTTACTAACAGTTTTGACTGTTTTCCTACTATTTTTCATATTAAAAATTCTTACCAAATCTTTAAAATAACATATGTCTTTTTTTGTTTGACTGAGGAGAGAAAAATTATGCTCTGCTTCTGAGCAGACACATCTTCCAACTTGGCTGGAAAAAATGCAGTTCGTGTGCATTCTTGAGGGCAAGGTAGAAGGAAAGAAAAATAGAAAGTAAGAAAAGTAGCCAGGAAACAAGTCATTATTTTTTCATCAGCTAAAGAGCATTAAACTTGATTTCTGAAAAGGCTTGTGTTTGGTCTTGATATCAAGGCCAGCTGTCTGTGCAGTGGTCTGATTTGAGGAGTATTAGGAAAATTCCACTAATTATAAAAATTTCCTACACTCCTTCAGTGAAATGATTGATTTGGCAAAGCACCATTTAGAAAGTTAGAGGCATATAAAGAAGACACCAAAAATCAATTTTCTAAGGGGCAGTTTGGTAGATGATGTGGTGTGTGCCTATATATAGGCTAGGAAGAATAATGTTTCAATATTTTTATACTTCATTTTAGTATACTTTGGGGTTTATCAGAATTATATCAAGAAGCTCTTCAATAAACAAAATACAAAAAATCAGTATCAAGCTTATGCCATAAAGTTGGAACAATAAGGACCAGGTAAATTTAAGTAGATAAGAACAACCCCCACAGTCTAAGAATGGTTAGGAACTGAAATGCAGTAGTTGCTTTAGAATCTTGACAGAGTCATAATGAATTGTCAGAGAATTAGACTTCCCCAAAGTTTTACTTCCTTCTTATTCTTCTGTAAATGTTTGTAGATAATGCAAAGAACACTCAAGTTCATGAATCCAGGGACAGTATAGGTCAATTACCTCACAGTTATAAATTAGACAATATTAAAGTGGCCTATTTTTACAAAAGCCTGGCTTTCTAAAAAAAAACTGAAATGGGCATTCAAGCTCCTGATTATGTTTCATGTAGCAGTTAGACAACAGTAAAAAATATTCATGCTAGGAATAAAAATCAGGTATTTAATAATATAATTTTTCTGTGTCTTTAAAATATCTTTTTGGAAGAATATGAAATATTGCAGGAACTGAAACTTGATAATTATAATGTTTATCAAGGAAAAGTTCAACATATGTTATCAAAATGCTAAGTGGGAATTCAACTTTAATGAGTCATAGATGATTGATTTACTTGAATTTACTCATTTTGTAGAGAAAGAGGAAAATACTCTCTTGTATGTTACTTCTAGTCATCCCATGCTGAGGTACCAATATGAAGAGTGGAAAACCACTCCTAATTTGAGTTCTTTTTATATGATCATAGAGTAAGCATTTGATTACAACTAAAGGAAGGAAAAGGTAGAAACTCAATGCACAAATAGTATTTTTAAATACTGAATAATTAATGGAGACATTTGTCAAGGAGAAGAAGCATAAACAAATGTACAGAGATAAGAAATACAAGGCAAAATCAAGGAATGCTAAAAATTGTAATACCAATTACTAAAAGGAAGGACAGAAAGAGGAGACTGGGAGTTAAGTGTTGGTAAATGAACCTACAAAAGTAAATTAGATCCATAATATGAAAATGTTAAAATCTTAAGGAGTTAATTAAGAGCTTAGTGACAAAACACAATTACTATTCCTTAAATTATGTACCTTAATATGGGATAGTCAAAGTAATGGGAGCCACCTGAATTAATATATCCCAATGTATCTTTCAAAACCGTACAAATCAACAAGGATAACATAGAAAACCACACAAATCCCAAGCCTTCAGTGTATGTGGAAAACAGAGGACATTACAACTTCAACTTGCCTGTAAGAAAAATAAGCACCACTTTAAGATGAGCTGTTTCTTGAGTTCCTACCAAATGTTTGCATGCAGTAAAGGGTAGACATCTTGAAAAAACTGTCTGGAAGATAGGAGAAGGAAATAGAGGACCTAATGTTGAACTAAAATCACCACCATAAAAAAGGAAGTCTATCCTAAGTGCTAAAATACTGCCAAGAAACCCTTGTATATCAGAGCACTGGCTATAGATAGAGGACTCAAAAGTATGCAGTTTAGAAAGTTATTTCTTCTGTGAAAAATAGGATAGAAAGGAAGAGAGGACCAGACTCTGGAAATTGTACACAGAAAGAGAAAAAGGAGCAAGTATGGAGAAATTTTGAAAGACACAACAAAAACAATAAACTCAAACAACAAATATTGCCCCCAAAGTGCCATACTATTAAAAATATTGCATTATCCTATGCTGACAAATGGGCAAAGTAGAGTCATTTTTTTGACTAAGAATATTCTAGACCACCATAAACCAGTAGCTTTGTTCATAAAATGCAATGCAAATGAATTTTTTGATCTCTACAAAGCTATTATAAGATGACAGTTCAGTTCAGTTCAGTCGCTCAGTCGTGTCTGACTCCTTGTGACCCCATGAACTGCAGCATGCCAGGCCTCCCTGTCCATGACCAACTACTGGAGTCTATCCAAACCCATGTCCATTGAGTCAGTGATGCCATTCAACCATCTCATCCTCTGCTGTCCCCTTCTCCTGCCCTCAATCTTTCCCAGCATCAGGATCTTTTCAAATGAGTCAGATCTTCGCATCAGGTGGCCAAAGTATTGGAGTTTCAGCTTCAACATTAGTCCTTCTAATGAACACCCAGGACTGATCTCCTTTAGGATGGGCTGGTTGGATCTCCTCACAGTCCAAGGGACTCTCAAGAGTCTTCTCCAACACCACAGTTCAAAAGCATCAATTCTTCGATGCTCAGCTTTTTTTATAGTCCAACTCACACATCCATACATGACTACTGGAAAAACCATAGCCTTGACTAGACAGACTTTTGTTGATAAAGTAATGTCTTTGCTTTCCAATATGCTGTCTAGGTTGGTCATAACTTTCCTTCCAAGCAGTAAGCGTCTTTTAATTTCATTGCTGTAATCACCATCTGCAGTGATTGTGGAGGCCCCCAAAATAAAGTCTGACAGTGTGTCCAGTGTTTCCCCATCTATTTGGCATGAAGTGATAAGACCAAAAATGAGAATTAAACTGTTATAGCTAGTGAAAGTTTCCAATACACACACATGTATGTACACACATACACACAACACACACACATCAGAGAAGGAAACTAGCCAATATTCTGAAATAAAGTATTCCCAAACATTTGTTAATATAGCAAAATCCCAATAATAGTGAATTAGAAATTTTAAAAAGAACAGAACTGTACCAAAACTATAAAGAAATAAAATGATGATTGATCTGAAAAAAGGAAATAGAAAAGAGAGGAAAATAATATAAGACTAAATTACAAGATACCTCAGAAATAAAACTAGGAAAACATCAAAGAGAATAAAAATTAAAATAAAGTAAGGAGTAAAATTCATCAGAGAGGCAGTGGTTGAAATAGACAAGCAAAGAAAATCTACATAAATATAACAAATTACTAAAGAAGGAAAAACACTGGAAATATTAATATCCTATATTTACTAGATAAGAACACTTTCCAGAAATAAAATATATATAAATCTGCAGAGCTTCCCAGTTATCTGTGAAAACTGATCTAGAATAGCCATATTTCAGTAAACTACTGAACTTTAAAAGTAAAGAAAGAAATTATCACGGCCTCCAGGCCTAACCAGACAAACAAATCAAAATTAGACTCTCATTAGTTTCCTCAAAAGCAATCATAAAGAAAGAAAACAATTAGCAATATTTTCAGACTACTCAAGAAAAGAACATATGAATAAGGACATTTTTAAACCTATTTAACCGTCCTTCAAGTGTTAAGGCTACAGATGAAAAATGTGAAGCGTTCAAGATATTAGGGATTACTTTTTAAGCAATCTAAGAGAGCAGGAACTTTATTCAACCAAGAGGAAACTGCAGCAAAAGAACAAATAGTGAGCATTTAATATTTTAAACTGATGATCTAAGACTGAAAAAACTGTGGAATGGAGCATTAAAGAATAACTTAATAGCATATCTTATGATGATAGAAATAATATAGTTAGAGTGGGAGAAGGGGGTGGGAAAAAGAGTAACAATAAATCCATTAACTGTTGTACAGATGATACGTGTAGTTAAATGGTACCATTACAAACTAATGAGATAGGTAAATTAAATAAGAAAACTAGAATAAAGGGACTCTTGAAAAGGTATAAGGGTAACCATTAGGACAAGAATACAATTATTTATTTAAAAAAATAAACGTGTTAAGAAAGCATATCTCTTAGAGAAAGTAAATATAATAGACATAGTAATTGTAACATAAATACTTGGACAGATAAGAGACTAAACATATTAGACTTAAAAAAATATATACATGGGCATAACTCATCTATTGAAAGAAAAAGATTTTCAGTTTAACTGACTAAGTGGGATTCAACTCTGTAATGCATTCAAGAGCACACCCAGACAAAAGATTTATGAAGATTAAAAACAAAAGGATGGATAAAGGTATACCAGGCAAATGGAAACAGTTAGAAAGCATGGGTTGCAATTCTGATATTAGACAAGAAGAACTTTAGTCAACATGTATTAAACATGGAAAAAAAAGTTACATCTTATTTCAAAGCCAAAATTTAAATTGAAAATGTAATCATTATGAATATCTATGTACCAAATAACTATATAAAGTGGACATTACACACAATGTCAGGAAGACACTGATAGAAACACACTCTTAAAAATAAGAGACTTTTTACATACTTTTCTAAGATTAAAATCTTCTCTGGTGACTCAGATGGTAAAGAATCCGCTTGCAATGCAGGAAACCTGGGTTGGGAAGATCCCCTAGAGGAGGGCATGGCAACCCACTCCATTATTTTTGCCTGGAGAATTCCCATGGACAGAGGTGCCTGGTGGGCTACATACAGTCCATGGGGCCACAAAGAGAACAAACAGTAAGTATATAAAAGATCTGTATAATTAAATTAACTGGGTAGACCTTATAGTTAGATTCTGTTTTCTATACACTGATAAAACAGAATAGGCTGATTTTTTAGCAATGCAATAAATCTAGAAATCAGTTACAAGGCACAAAAATCAAAAGGGTCTTTCCACCAGAAATAAAAGACTTCTATTAAACAACTCTTTGATTATTTTAAAATATGGGTTTTATTATTATTTAGGTATAACAACACCAACAGATTGGGAGACAATTGCCATTGAAAACATAGTTTGTTATACTCACAGATCCCAAGAAAAAGGGGCACAACTTGCTTTGTGGGTCCACAGAGAAGCACCAAGGTTGTTCAGAAAGCAGACAGAGTAAGAAAAAAATATATATATATAATATATTACATATATTATATATATATATGTAGGCAAGAACTTTTATTGTGGTTTCTGCTGGAAGGAACAGGCAAGGCTGTTCCAGGATAAACAGGTTTTGGATTGGCTTGTTATTGTTGTTCAGTTGCTCAGTCATGTCCAATTTTTTGTGACCCCATGGACTGCAGCATCAGGCTTCCCTGTCCTTGACTATCTCCTGGAGCTTGCTCAAAGTCATGTCCATCGAGTCAGTGATGCTATCAAACCAGCTCATCCTCTGTCATCCCCTTCTCCTTCTGCCCTCAATCTTTCCAAGCATCAGGTTCTTTTCCAATGAGTTGGCTCTGTGCCTCAGGTGGCCAAAGTATTAGAGTTTCAGCTTCAGCATCAGTCCTTTCAGTGAATATTCAGGAGTGATTTCCTTTAGGATGGACTGGTTTGATCTCCTTGCAGTCCAAGGGACTCTCAAGAATCTTCTCCAACACCACAGTTCAAAAGCATTGATCCTTCGGCATTCATTCTTCTTTATGTTTCAACTCTCACATCCATACATGACTACTGGAAAAACCATAACTTTGATGATACAATAGACCTTGGTTGGCAAAGTAATGTCTCTGCTTTTTAATATGTTGTTTATGCATTGACTAGTGCAAAGAATTTTGGCAGACTCTAGAGTAAAGGGGCTGTCCCTAGTTGTCTGATACCAGGCTTTGGGGCATTTAGGACTGGAAGACAGTGGCCCAGATTGCAAAAACCTGATAAAGGAAGTGGTTGGGAGTATGGGCTTTGAATTGTTTGATTTTCGTATGAAAGACGTGCTCCAGGTAAGTTGTTTACCGTCTATAGGAATTAGGTTGCCTTGAGAGGTCAGTCTTTCCTGAGTCAGTAAGTCTCCAGATGTCAAAGGATGATAAATACATAAAAGACAATTTACATATTGGTGAAAGAGAAAACACAATTTAAGAACTTCAAAAAATAATGATAAAAACTATAGCCAGTGCAATAAAGTAAGACAAATAATAAAAATGCTTACAGGTGGAAAGAAAGAAATAAATGGTTTATATTTACTGTTGCAATTATTGTTTATGTAAAATATTACAGGAGGCTTCCCGGGTGGTGCTAGTAGTAAAGAACACGCCTGCCAATGAAGGAGATATAAGAGATGTGAGTTTGATCCCTGGGTGGGGAAGATCCCCTGGAGAAGGAAATGAAAACCCACTCTATTATTCTTAATTAGAGAAACCCATGGACAGAGCAGCCTGGCAGGCTACAGTCCATAGGGTTCCAAAGAATCAGACATGACAAAAAAAGCATACAGAAAAAGAAATTTCTCAAACTAAAAAAGTGAACTCGAGTTACAGGATACAAGGTTAACAGACAAAAATTAATTCATGTACTAAGAATGAAATCAAACCAAAAAACATAATATCACAGTTGATCCAGAGAAAATGGAATTCTTTAAGTAATAAATGTGCAAAAATATAAAATACATGTATGGTTAAAATTACAAAATATTGATGAAGAAATATAAAAAGATCTAAATAAAGGAAGGGGCAAACTATGTTTATTTACTGAAGCCTCAGATGGTAAAGAATCTGCCTGCAATGCAAGAGACCTGGGTTGCTTCTCTGAGTTCGGAAGATCTCCTGGAGAAGGGAATGGCTACCCACTCCAACATTCTTGCTTGGAGAACTCCATGGACAGAGGAGCCTGGTGAGCTACAGTCCATGGAACCATAAAGAGTTGGACATGACTGAACAACTTAACACTTTCACTTCTCACTTTCAGTATAACAAAAAAGTCAGTTCTCCCCAAATTGACCTATAGTTATAATGTAATGTTTATTAAAAAAAAATTCCAGCAAGTTTCTTTTGTAGACATAAATAAACATATCCTAAAATTTACATGGAAAAAGCACTGGGCCTAGAATAGTGAAAATACTTAAAAAAAAAATAAAGTGGGAGGAATGAATTTACCTGATATTAAAACTTTTTATATAGCTATAGGAATCAGGACTATGTGGTATTGGTAGAACAGCTACATTTTTGCAAACATAGTTTGGGCAAAGATGTAATAGCAATGCAATGGTGCAAGGATAGACTTTTCAACAAACGATACTGGAGCTACTGGGCATAGCAGAAAAAATAGACCTTAATCTAAATCTCATACCTTTCACAAAATTAACCAAAATGGATTATGAACTTAAGTGTAAAGTGCAACTCTGTCGGATTTTAGAAAAAATATAGAGAAAAATCTTCAAGAGAAAGGACTAGGTGAAAAATTCTTAGATTTGATACAGGAAGCATAACCCATAGGAGTAAAAACCAATAAAATGGACCTTATCAATGTTATAAATCTTTGCTGTACAATACCTTTGCTTTATCCTGTAAAGAGGATGAAATGACAAGCTAGCAGTTGGGAGAAAATATTTGCAAACTGAATATGTGAAAAAGAACTTGTAGCCAGAATATGTAAAACAAAACTCTCAAATTCAACTCTAAAATAATAAAAATATCGAATTAGAAAATTGGTGAAAGACATGAGAAGACATTTCACTGAAGAGAATACAGAGGTGGCATATAAGCATGTGAAAAGAGGTACAACATTATTTACCAGTAGGAAAATGCAAATTCAAGCCAAATTGAGATAGTCCTATACATGCATCAGAATGGCTAAAATAAAAAAGTAATTATAACACCAAATGCTAATGATGATGTCGAGAAACCAGACCACTCATATATTGCTAATGGGAATGTAAAATGATACAATCACTCTGGACAAAAATATGGCAGGTTTTTCATAAAACTAAACTTGTTTACTGTACAACCTAATAATTAAACTCTTGGACATGATTTCAAGGGAAACAAAAATGTATGTCCATGCAAAATCCTGTACATGAATGTTTGTGAGAAGTTTTATTCATAACAGCTAAACCTTCAACAATTCAGATGTCCTACCATAGGTGGCATCCTACAATCATGATCCTAAGAGCATGGCATCTGGTCCCATCCCTTTATGGCAAATAGATGGGCAAATAATGGTAATAGTGAGAGACTTTATTTTTGGGGGCTCCAAAATCACTGCAGATGGTGACTGCAGCCATGAAATTAAAAGATGCTTGCTCCTTGGAAGGAAAGCTATGACCAACCTAGACAGCATATTAAAAAGCAGAGACATTACTTTGCCAACAAAAGTCTGTCTAGTCAAAGCTATGGTTCTTCCAGAAGTCATGTATGCATGTGGGAGGAGTTGGACTATAAAGAAAGCTGAGTGCTAAATAATAGATGCTTTTGAACTGTGGTGTTGGAGAAGACTCTTGAGAGTCCCTTGGACTGCAATGAAATCCAACCAGTCAGTCCTAAAGGAAATCAGTCCTGAATATTCATTGGAAGGACTGATGCTGAAGCTGAAACTCTAATACTTTGGCCACCTGATGCGAACAGCTGACTCTTTGAAAAAGACCCTGATGCCGGGAAAGATTGAGGGCAGGAAGAGAAGGGGATGACAGAGGATGAGATGGTGGGATGGCATCAACGACTCAATGGACATGAGTTTGAGTAAACTCAGGGAGTTGGTGATGGACAGGGAATCCTGGTGTGCTGCAGTCCATGGGGTTGCCAATATTCAGACACGACTGAGTGACTGAACTGAACTGAACCATAGGCAAATGGTTAAACAAAGTGTCCTACATACATGTCATGGAATACTACTCTGCAATAATAAAAAGGAATGAGCTATAGATGCATACCACTTGGATGTATCTTACAGTGAAACCTCTGAAAAGACTATATACTGTTTCCTTCCATTTATATAGGATTCTTGAAATTACAAAATTATAGAAATGAGGACCAGATTTATTTGTTACTAAGAGTCAGACTGGCAATACAAGGGGTCTTTGTAATAAAACTGCTCAGTATCTTGATTGTGATGGGTAGTTACACAAATCTATGCAAGTGATAAAACTGCACAGAATTAAATACACACAAACACATGAAAAACTGGTGAAATGTGAATAAGGTTGATAGATATGCAAATTGTCATCACTGGGGGAAGGTGAATGAAGGATACACCAGATCTCTGTATCACTTTTATAAAGTGCATGTAAATGTACAATTATCTTAAAATAAATTGTTAAATAATTACTATAGCTCAGAATTTATGAAGAATCAATGAAAAATGTATATATAACCCTAAACATTTGTATTAATAAAAATAAAAAATGAAAATTAGTATAATCCCCAACTCAAAAATCTGATAAAAGAACACCAAATAAAGCAAAAATACATATCAAACACACACAAGGAACTAATAAATATAAAAATGGAAATTAAACGAGGTAGGAATGTAAAAATATTGTATCTAATTTATAACTCAAATTCTTGTTTTTTTGAAAAGAACAAACCACTAACAGATTTAATTAGAAAAATGGAAAGAAGGAATGATGCTAAAGCTGAAACTCCAATACTTTGGCCACCTCATGCGAAGAGTTGACTTATTGGAAAAGACCCTGATGCTGGGAGGGATTGGGGGCAGGAGAAGGGGACGACAGAGGATGAGATGGCTGGATGGTATCACCGACTCGATGGACATGAGCTTGAGTGAACTCCAGGAGTTGGTGATGGAGAGGGAGGCCTGGTGTGCTGCGATTCATGGGGTCACGAAGAGTCGGACACGACTGAACTGAACTGAATGGAATATTGATGCTAAATCACTTCAGTCATGTCCAACTCTGTGTGACCCCAGAGACAGCAGCCCACTAGTCTCCCCTGTCCCTGGGATTCTCCAGGCAAGAATACTGGAGTGGGTTGCCATTTCCTTCTCCAATGCAGGAAAGTGAAAAGTGAAAGTGAAGTCACTCAGTCATGTCCGACTCTTGGTGACCCCATGGACTGCAGCCTACCATGCTCCTCCATCCATGGGATTTTCCAGGCAACAGTACTGGAGTGGGTTGCCATTGCCTTCTCCAGAATGGAATATTACACAGCCATAAAAAGAAGTGAACAGTGCCATTTGCAGCAACATGTATGGATATAAAGATTATCACACTAAACAAAGTAAGACAGAAAGACAAATATCATATAATATCACCTATACGTGGAATCTAAGATATCACGCAAGTGAACATATTTGAGAAACAGAAATAGACTCACAGACATAGAGAAAAGACTTGTAGCTGCCAAGGGAGAGGGAAGGATTGGGAGTCTGGGATGAGCAGAGGCAAACGAGTATATTTAGAATGGATAAACAACAAAGGACCTACTATATAGCACAGGGAACTACATTCAATACCCTGTGGTAAACCATAATGGAAAAGAATATGAAAATAATATGTATATATGTATAATTGAATCATGTTTCTGTACAACAGAAATTAACACAACATTGTGAATCAACTATACTTCAATAAAGCTTTTTTTTAAAAGAAAGAAAAAAAGAAAAATGGAAAGAAACACCAAAAATGGAAGAAAAATGGAAGAAAACAGAAAATTTAATACATGACAATGAGTAAAATAAGATATTGATAATAAATTTTAAGCATATGAAACTGCTGACATTTCCTATAAATAACATGAAAGCCTAGATTAGAAAGATACTGTTTCTGGAAGACATAACAAGTTCTGTAGAAGAAATAGAGAAAAATTTCTAGGAAATACTCTACTCTACAGAAAAGCACCAATGTCAGATATCTTTACAGGAAAATTCTACAAAACCTTTAAAAATAAAATCTTCCCAATGCTTTGTGAAATTTCTTAATTCTTTTTTAGATGAAAGTGTAACAATGATGCCTATACCTGATGAGGTCTGCTGCTGCTGTTGCTAAGTCGCTTCAATCGTGTCCGACTCTGTGCGACCCCATAGACGGCAGCCCACCAGGCTCCCCCATTCCTGGGATTCTCCAGGCAAGAACACTGGATGAGGTCAGTACAACAATATAAAATTACTGTCTAATTACACCTACAAATGTTATTGCAAAAATATGAAATAAAATATTGGTGAACAGGATGTATTACCACAGTAATGAAATAATGCATTATACATAAATGGAATTTACTTCAGGAATTCAAGGGTTCAATATTTTAAAATGCAATAATATAAAATACTTAGCAATCCTACCTTTATGAATTAACTCTGAAGATACAGCTCCAAAAAGAGAAAAACTTGTTTGCTTAAACTGAATTGCAACATTATTTGTTACTGTGAGACTGGTTACTTACAATGAAAGGGTGGGATCACAGCGGGAGAATGAAGGGTTATAAATGAGGGAAAGGGATGTGGAGAGCATTGATAGATCTGAGTGTATGTTTTGTACAGGTTTGACTTGTGGAACCGTGTTATGTTTCTCAAACCAGAGTGAAGGAGTGAAGGAATGAATAAAATTAACAGAGACTGAAGAAAAAAAAGTCCTAAAATGAAATACAAACAGAAACAATCCAATCTAAGTGTATTTCAAATAAATACGGAAAGCACACTGAAGGGAAGAAAAAAAGAACACTAGTAACCTCTGAACACAGTGATTGAATTACATACCTTAAGATGAGAAAAACAGCTAAACCAATGTTGAACTCTAGTTACTAGTTTTCCTCCTTCAAACCCTCAATGAGATAGGTTGGCAGTTTTGAAAATATTTTTGGTATATTCTAGCATTGAACAAGTAAGTAAATATATATTGATAGCATTCAGATTTGGATATGTTAAAATGAGAATCATAGTGAAAACTGTGTGTCCCCAAATCCCCTTTTTGGACTAAAGGAATTTTTCTCAAAAATTGCTGGGAATGCTGCAGGCAGACAGCCCTCAGCTGTCAGCAATCCAGGAGAATTACCCTTGGCTAAATGAAACTGCCTAGCCAATTATGGACTGTCGGATCCAAAAATACAACTTACTACTTACAGAACTCTTCGATTCTTATTTTAAATAATGTACATGAAAAATAATGTTAATCAGGAATTGGCAATCTATGACCCATAAGCCAAATCCAGACTATTATATGTCTTATAGTTAAAATGTTACTGAGCTATAGGCATGTCCAATTGTTTATACATTTTCCATGGTTGCTTCCTTCTGTATCTTCAGAGCTGAGTAGCTGCAACAGAGACATATGGCTCACAAAGCCTGAAATATTTGCTATCTGGTTTCTTCCAAAAAAGCTGACTTCTGGTCTAAATTACAATATTATAAATTTAGTTGCTATAAAATATGAATCAAGGTAAAAGGACTTATAAGACTTAAGTTAATTACATTTTATCATCTCTATAATTAACAACAAGAAGGAACACACTCAATGAATATTTTATTGATAGGTGAAGTCAAAATTTTCTAACATTTCTTGTGGGAAATATTGGTCTCTGAGGATATTCTTTTTTTCAAAAAAGTTCTGCAGTTAAATAATTTTGAAACATTGCATACATCTTCCTCTCCTGCAAAGTACCCACACTCATAGCCATGATTAAGGCCCTAAGCAGCCAGATTTCCAGTTTTCTTTGTTAGAACATGTACCTATGATTTACGATTCTTTTTAAAAAAGCACATAATAGCCTAGAAAGGAAAAAATTAGCCTCTAATCTCACTTTACACATAACATTAGCGGTATTAAAAGCAATTAGAAACAACAGTAAAAACTGTACACACACAAAGATAGATAACTAAGCAGGATGGAAAGTTACAGGATTAGAAAATAAAAATTTCTTCCCCTGTTTTCTCTCATTCCACCTCCCAAAGGCAGTTATCATTAAACTTTTTATTTTTTTTTCTGAGTTCTTCCAGTTTTTTCAAAAAGAAGGAAAAAGAAAATTGAGGTGTGTCTTCTCATATATTCTTTTTGTTGTTGTTTCATACAAAAAGGAGATCATATAATACACCACATTTTGCACCTTGAATTTTACATTTGACTAGGCACTTTGAAGAGCTTTAACTATTAGCAGTCATTTTTGTTTTCCATTTTGGTAAGTAAGTATCCCCAAACGCATTAATCTCCTGTAGACAAAACAGATTTTGCTCTTTTGTACTTGGTGTTTTGTTGTTGCTGTTTATTTGCAAATACAAAGATGCTGAAATTACATCCTTGACCATATACTTTGATACAATTTGTGGATCTATCTATAAAAACAAAATCCTAACACTGGGATTTCTAGCTGAAATTTTAAATATAATTAAATCATCATTAATAAATATAGAGGGGTAAGCATTGGGCTGTTATATACTCAACAGTGAATGTGGTTTTCTTTCTCTGTACTCCTACCAGCAATAAAAATCTTTTCATTTGAGAAACACCTTTAAGTGTCTTATATTTAAAGGTAAATACTGAAGAAATATAACGCTTTATTATAATTAATTTTTTCTGAATTAATGCACATGGATAGTGACATGAATAAGTCAATAAATATGAATTAAGTAAGCACACATTTATTATTTATAAGGATATTATCTATTCCTTATATTATATTTAGAAATTTTAAATACATAAAGATGTATCATTGAGTTCAAGAAACTTAGGTAGCATTATTTAAGAAAGATTTCAGCTGACTATTTAGGAAAATTAATATCATGTGATTATTAAGTTTTAAACTTATCAGTATAATTCCTAAGAATTCCTTCCTAAAATTAGATGGCTCAAATACTAGAGAAAGTGTGTTGGTGTGCTATAGATGTTATTTTTACATTGTTTATGTTTGTTTGCTAGAGTCAAGTGGCCAGGGATTTGAAACATAACTCATGACCTCCATCTGTTTTCCTGTTTGTCCTTATTGTTAGGTAATAATCCTGTTGGGTATTTTATATTTCTCTCAGGAATATCACGTTTACATTAACCGCACCCCAACAATGAGAGGCTATAGCCATGGAAAGAATCAGGTGTAGAGCTAAGGCTTGCGTTAGACTCAGGTTTCCTCCTGTGTTTTTCCCCAGCGTGTCTCCTTTACTCACATAGAACACCTCATTTCTGACACTTCAGGTCACCAAATGTGTGACATTTTCCCCCCTACACGAAGCAATTTTCTATAACACCAGTTGGGTATCCTACAACTTAACTAACTTCTAATACTCTGAGACTAGAGAGAGTGTCAGATGCCACAGAGTAAGGGCTCAGTGCCACAAGATAGTGCCCACCCCACTTCAGACGCTAACAGCAACTAGAAGGTCCCTAGGGTGTCCATGCTGCTGCTAAGTCACTTCAGTCGTGTCTGACTCTGTGCGACCCCAGAGACGGCAGCCTGCTAGGCTCCCCATCCCTGGGATTCTCCAGGCAAGAACACTGGAGTGGGTTGCCATTTCCTTCTCCAGTGCATGAAAGTGAAAGTGAAGTCGCTCAGTCATGTCCAACCCTCAGGGACCCCATGGACTGCAGCCTTCCAGGCTCCTCTGTCCATGGGATTTTCCAGGTGAGAGCACTGGAGTGGGGTGCCATCACCTTAACTTCTACAAATCAAAGATTCTCCATGACACTCTCCTGAGGTTTGATTAATTTGCTAGAGTAGCTTACAGAACACAAGGGAATACTTACATTTACCAGTTTATTAAAGAAAATGATAAAGGATACAGATGAAAAGATATATAGGGTGAAGTCTGGGAGGGCTGTGTGGGAGCTTCTGTCCCATGGATTTGGGGAAGGGGATGTTACCCTCCTGGCGAGTGGAGATGTTGTCTCACTTGGAAGCTCCCATACTATTGGGATTTTTATAGTGGCTTATATATATTATTGTTGTTTGGCTGTTAAGTCTTGACTTCATGATTCTTTTGTGACCTCCTGGACTGTAGCCCGCCAGGCTCCTCTGGCCATGGGATTTTCCAGGCAAGGATACTAGAGTGAGTTGCCAACCATTCCTTCTCCAGGAGATCTTCCTGACCCAAGGGATCAAACCCAAGTCTCCAGCATTTCAGGCAGATTCTTTCCTGCCTGAGCCACCAGGGAATGGGCATGATCAGTTATTAACTACATTTTCAGCGTTTTTCCATGCTGTGGAGAAGTAGGGGTTGGGGGAGGTTGAAAATTCCAAGCTTCTCATCATGGCTTGTTCTTTGTGGTGACAATGCCCTATTCAAAGAGTGCCCCCAAGGTCACCTCATTAGAAGAAAAGATGTTCCTAGTGTTTTCATTTTGGAGAAGGAAATGGCAACCTACTCCAGTATTCTTGCTTGGAGAATCCCAGGGACAGAGGAGGCTGGTGGGCTGCCGTCTATGGGTTCACACAGTCGGACATAACTGAAGTGACTTAGCAGCAGCAGCAGCAGCAGCAGCAGCAGTGTTTTCATTACTTAGGGAATTACAAGGGTTTTAGGAGCACTATGCAAGGAACTAGTGGCAGAGACCAGCACGGGTATCTTTTGTAACTGAGCAGGACCCTATGCGGCCTTCCTGAAACAGACCCTGCCCCCATGTCCTCTGATCTAGTTCCTTTCTGACTACTTAGATAACAGTATTTCATGTACATTTCCTGAGTTGCTTTACAGATGCTAAAATGCCCATCAAACAGAAGTTAAGCACTTGATGATCATGAGTACGTAGCCCCAAGACCTACAGGAGCTTTAGGATTAATAACATTAACTTCTGTCATACTGCCCTGTTACTTCACCATCAACCAATCAGAGGATCATCCCTGAGCTGATTTGATCACAAACCCTGTGATCCCCTTGCCTTTAAAAATGCCTCCCTGAAAACCCACTGGGGAACTTGGGCTTTTTGAACATTAGTTGCCCCAGGCTCCCTGTCTAGCACATTGCAATAAACTCTGTCTTTTCCTTCACCACAACCCAGTGTCGGTAGATTGACTTTACTGCTTGTGGGCTAGTAGATTCAAGTTTGGCTCAGTAGCATTTTCTGTTATCTCACAGGACTATAGCTGTTTTCACAAAGAACTTCTTTCTGGCAGCCTTTCTGCAGCTTTCTGTTTGGCAGACAGTCTGACTCTTCACAATGAAGGCTTTTAGACATTGGTGCCATTTTGGCATTTGGCACTAAATGCATTTATATGTGTATTACGATGAATGTAATGATACAGTAAGAATTTACATTTAAAGGAGATTGTGAAAGCTTGTCGTATGTAAGTTGGTCTCTTGTCTGATTTAGAAAGTTAAGATGTTCTCTTAACTAAAGTGGTAAGAACCAGATAGTTTCTTACTGTTCCTTCCCTTTCTGTGATTTTAACTCCTGACATCTCATGGAGTCAGAGTTGAGAATCACTTAAAGCACTGGAAAATCCCACACTTCCAACTGTCAAGAGTCACGATAAAAGTCTTCTTTTTTCCAATCACACTTGACAGGAATGAGTGTAGGTTAGGCTGTTTTTCTTCTGGTTCAAGGAAAATGTTATATTACTTCTTGAACTTTTGGCCCTCCTCCCTTCCCCCAGCTGGAACACTTTTTTTTTTTCCAGCTCCTCATTCTAAGGGTAGTCACACTTAAAATCTCAGCTATTCTCTACTCTTGCAAGTGTTCCCTAAAAACTTCAGAATCTGTTGCCAGATTCTTCTCTGAATTTCTATATGAATGTCTTTACTTTTGAAAACACTTCGTTCTAATTGATTCCACAATTGAATGTGAGATAGGCACAGCATATAGAAATTTGCTTATTTTATAGAGTGTGTAACAGAGAAGAACAAACCTGAGGATTGAATCTATTCCTCTAACTCTAACCTTTGTGCTGTATTGCCTGGGCTTACTCCTGTTGGCTTAGTCCCTCTGTAAAGAATGTTGCCTATAGACTGAATTATAAATGACAGCCCATTTTCAAGGGACTGCCTCTCAGGCTTAACTTTTAAAGGTATAATGAACAGTCTCAGAAAACAAAATAACAATTGTCTTGCTGGAGTTTTATAGGAACACTATAACCAGACCTAGGACAGCTGCAAGAACAAAGGATTCCAGAACCGAAAAGTTGTCAATAACCAGCCACATCCTCTCCTCTTTTAGCATAAAAGCAGTTTGAATTCTAACTCGGGTAAGATGGTTCTTTAGGACACTACACTAGTTCACCATCTTCTCAGTCTGCTGACCTTCCAGATAAAGTTGCTATTTCTTGCCCCAACACCTCATCTCTTGATTGACTGGCCTGTCATGTGATGAGCAGTATGAGCTTGGACTCAGTAACAATAGTAATAATGAGGCTTGTAGGTTAAATAACTTGTGCAAAATTGGCCAGTGAGTAAGAGATAGGGCTGATACTAAAGGCACAAGTCTATTTTCAACTTCATTGCTCTTTGCCTCAAAATGTTGCCTCTTTGATGATAATAGGATTATCCTGCAATTGTTTATTGACTGCAAATTATGTGCTTGATAATCTATTTGATACTGAAGGCAGATATGAAAGATGTTAAACATATCCTGAGCTTCTAACGTATGTATAATCTAGTTGGATTGAAAGAAACATAGATAATTGAAGAATAAAGTAAATTAAAGGAATATTGAGAGGGGGAAGAAAATGTGATTCAGAAAGGTTAAAGGTCAATTGTGAGTAAGACCCAAAACAAGTAAAGAATGAGTTACTAGGGTGAAAGACAAAGGGAAGGTACTTGAGATGCCATTTTGAGAAATATCCTACTTGGAGTTGAGGGCAATAAAAATTAGAAAACTGGAACTGAATGCAGTGGACATTTGTTCATTTCTTCCCTGACATTTATCCCACCTAGATATGTTCAAAGTAGTCTTTCCTGTGTTCAGCTATCGGGATTAAATTGTTTAAGCTAATAAATTTGTACCTCTTCTATCCTCAGTGATTAGTACAGGATTGGGTAAATTAAAGTCATTTATATGTGGTATCTAAAAAAATAAAGCAAACAGGAAACAGACTTACAGATATAGAGAACAAGCTAGCAGTTACCAGCAGGTAGAGAAGACAGGGGAGGGGCAATACTGGGGCAGGGGATTAAGAGGTACAAACTATTACATATAAAATAAGCTACAAAGACATATTGTACACAGAGAATATAGCCAATATTTTGCACTAAGTATAAATGGAGTATATGTATGTGCGCTCAGTCATGTCTGACTCTTTGCAACCCTATGGACTGTAGCCCACCAGGCTCCTCTGTCCATGGAATTTTCCAGGCAAGAATACTGGAGTGGGTTGCCATTTCCTCTTTCAGGGGATCTTCCCCACCCAGGGATCGAACTTGTGTCTCTTCATTGGCAGGCTGATTCTCTTCATTGGCACCACCTGGGAAGCACCCCCCCCCCCAACCCCTGCCCCACAAACGGAGAATAACCTTTAAAATTTTTGAATCATTATATAGTTTACTTGTAATATATAATATGATACATCAATTATACCTTTTATATGACTGAACTGAACTGATATGTTTATGTATATAAAGTATATATAAGTTATATAAAGTATATAACTCGACTATATACTTATAAAAAGTATAATAAAAATACTCAGTTACACACAAAAAGTAAAGTCAGTGAGATATGAGAGATGTTTATGGGACTATGGGAAATGGAAAATATCTCTTTCTTTTCTAGGAAGTGAGGTCTACATCTTTGATAACCACTTTCCCCCCATAAAGGAAGGGCTCAGATATTCCAAAGACAAGTAAGTTAAGTCTAAGGATCAACAGAGGACCTCAGAAGACAAGAAGAAGAAAAAGGTAAAAAAAAAAAAAAGTTATTGGTGATAAAAGTTTGAGCAGGACCAAGTCTTGCCTGAAGATGTCCTTACTTTTTTCTAGATAACAGATCTCACTTTTGGTTTAAATCATGAGGGAGGGAGGGAAGGGCGAAGGAGAGAGAGAAAATGAATTGGATATATAAGTTTGAAAATCAAATGTGTGGCAGGTTTAATGAAAGTCATAAATTGGATCTGTTCATCAACACCAAAACTGAGCTTTGTAGAATATCCATTGTTTGAAGGCAAGAGGTATAACTGAAATTTGCTCAGTCATGTGCAACTCTTTGCAACCCCCTGGACAGTAGCTCCCTCAGGCTCCTCTGTCCATGGGGATTCTCCAGGCAAGGATACTATAGTGGGTTGTCATGCCCTTCTCTAGGAGATCTTCCCAACCCAGGGATCAAACTCAGGTCTCTGGCATTGCAGGTGGATTCTTTACTAACTCAGACATCAGGGAAGTCCAAGAATACTGGAGTGGTTAGCCAGGGTCTAACCAGGGTCTCTTGCATTTCAGGTGGATTCTTTAACAACTGAGCTACCAGGAAAGCCCCTAAGAGGTATCAATTCAGTTCAGTCGCTCAGTCGTGTCCAACTCTGCAACCCAATGGACTGCAGCACTCCAGGCTTCCCTGTCCATCACCAACTGCTGGAGTTTACTCCAACTCATATCCATTCAGTCGGTGAAGCCATCCAACCATCTCATCCTCTGTCGTCCCCTTCTCCTCCCGCTTTCAATCTTTCCCAGAATTAGGGTCATTTC
Organism: Ovis canadensis; assembly: GCF_042477335.2. Classification (NCBI taxonomy): domain Eukaryota; kingdom Metazoa; phylum Chordata; class Mammalia; order Artiodactyla; family Bovidae; genus Ovis; species Ovis canadensis. The sequence goes on from NC_091260.1 coordinate 41,777,529, forward strand.
AAGTGAGTTAGTTCTTCACATCAGGTGGCCAAAGGATTGGAATTCCAGCTTCAGCATCAGTACTTTCAATGAATATTCAGGACTGATTTCCTCTAGTATGGACTGGTTGGATTTCCTTGCATCCAAGGGACTCTCAAGAGTCTTCTCCAACACAACAGTTCAAAACATCAATTCTTCGGCACTCAACTTTCTTTATGGTCCAACTCTCATATCCGTACATGACTACTGGAAAAACTATACCCTTGACTAGATGGACCTTTGTTGGCAAAGTAATGTCTCTGCTTTTTAATATGCTGTTTAGGTTGGTCATACCTTTTCTTCCAAGGAGTAAGCGTCTCTTAAATTCATGGCTGCAGTCACCACTGGCAGTGATTTTGGAGCCCCTGAAAATAAAGTCAGCCACTCTTTCCATTGTTTCCCCATCTATTTGCCATGAAGTGATGGAACTGGATGCCATGATCTTAGTTTTCTGAATATTAAGCTTTAAGCCAACTTTTTCAGTCTCCACTTTCACTTTCATCAAGAGGGTCTTTAAGTTCTTCTTTGCTTTCTGCCATAAGGGTAGTGTCATCTGCATATCTGAGGTTATTGATATTTCTCCTGGCAATCTTGATTCCAGCCTGTGCTTCATCCAGCCCAGCATTTCTCATGATGTACTCTGCATATAAGTTAAATAAGCAGGGTGACAATATACAACCTTGATGTACTTCTTTCCCGATTTGGAAGCAGTCTGTCGTTCCATATCCAGTTCTAACTGTTGCTTCCTGACCTGCATACAGATTTCTCAAGAGGCAGGTCAGGTGGTCTGGTATTTCCATCTCTTTCAAAATTTTCCACAGTTTGTGGTGATCCACACAGTCAAGGGCTTTGACATAGTTGGTAAAGCAGAAATAGATGTTTTTCTGCTGCAGCTAAGTCGCTTCAGTTGTGTCCGACTCTGCAACCCCGTAGACGGCAGCCCACCAGTCTCCCTCATCTCTGGGATTCTCCAGGCAAGAACACTAGAGTAGGTTGCCATTTCCTTCTCCAATTTCTTCTCCATTTTTTTCACTTTAGACAAAGATAAAATCACGTATATTATAGTACAGATGGATCATAACCCAAAATAATTATTATTTCAAATATTATTTTCGAAGCATAAACTTAATTGTCTTCATTTGTTTAATAATTAATTAATTCTTTCAACAATATTTTCTGACAATAGACTATTCTAGTCATTGTTCTAGATTCTAGGTATATGACAGTAAACAAAATAGACAACGTTTCTTGCTCTCTTATGGCTTACATTCCAATTGGGGAAGCAGAAGAGAAATAAAAAAATGTATTAATTGTATGGAAAGTTAGAAAGTGATGAGTGTCATGGAAAATTATACTGCTGATAAGAAAGGTGGTACGGAAGTGCTAGGAGATTTGTCATTTAAATGGTATGATTATATAGGCATCAATGAAAAAGTGCTATTTGAGTAAAAACTTGAAGGAGGTGAAGATCCGTATAAAGATCTTTCCCAGCATAGAAAACAGTCAGCATAATGTTCTGAGGTTGGAGTATACCTGGAATACTCAGAAAAACAGTCAACAAATCAGTGTGGCTATATAACAGTGAGCAGAAAAAGCAGACAGAGATGAGAGTGAAGAGGTCACAAAATAAAATTGTGAAAAATCAATGATATAGAGATAAGTATTAAAAGTCCTCCCCTTCTTCCAGGCAGATTAGGGACCAAGTTACATTTGAAGAAATAAAAATAGAGATGACAGCATATTTGTCTTAGGAAACAAAAGGAGTGAAAATATCAAATATTTAAGGAAGAAAAAATGCTTTCAGAAAACAGGAGTGGAGGGGTTGCTTCTAAACTATTTTATGAGGCAAATATCACCCTAATATCCAAACTAGACAGGGAGGTTACAATAAAAAGCTGAACAAACTATAGACCAACATCTCTCATGATATGCATGAACAATTCTTAACAAAATTTCACCAAAATCAAATCCAACAATATATTAAAAGAATAACACATCATGATCAAATGCGTGTGCTAAATTGCTTCAGTCATGTCTGACCCTTTGCAACCCTATAGACTGTCACCCACTGGGCTCCTTTGTCCTCTGTCCACCAGGCTCCACCAGGATTTTCCAGGCAAGAATACTGGAATGGGTTGTTATGCCCTACTCCAGTGGATCTTCCCAACCCAGGGCTCGAACCTGCTTCTCTTATGTCTCCGGCATTAGCAGGCAAATTCTTTACCATTTGCGCCACCTGGGAAGACCAAACTGGATTACCCCCAAAATGCAAAGTTTGTTTAATATTAAAAAATTAATCAATTTACCTTAGTAACAAACTAAAAGAGAAAAGTATATGAGCATCTTAATACATGCAGGAAAAAGCATTTCAAAAAATTCCAACAGTTGCTTCTAATTTAAACTCTTTTGAAAGTAAACCTAGAAAGGAACTTTCTTAACTTAATAAATGACATTGATTAAAACTACAATTAACACTGTATTTAATAGTGAGAAACTACTTTCCCTCTAAGATCAGGAACAAAGATTCATACTCTGAGCCCTTCTATTCAACAGCTAGCCAGTGAGATACAAAAAATAAAAGGTGCTCAGACTGGAAAGGAAAAAGCAAAACTCCTTGTTTGTGGGCAATGAGAGTCAACAGAAAATTGTTGAACTGGCAAAACAACCAAATATAACACCTAGAAAAATTAATTCATGAGTTAAGTTTGCAGGATACAAGATTAACATAAAAGTTAATTGTACTTCTCCATCAAAGACCACCAGTAACATACATTGGAAGTACATACACCATAGGAAACCTTGGAGGTCTCAAAAAGAGTGTGTTGAAAAGAACTTATTACAAGACTTGAGTTTCAGTTAGGTGATTGGAGGAAGGGTCCAAGTGAGCATAAAGTATATTACTATATATTATATCATTCTAGAGAAGAAATATACTCAATGTAGTCATATTAGCTTGGAGAGGAAGCTATTAGATATTTTGGTGTTGGCTTAGATACCTTGTTTTTTCTCTGCTTAGACTAAACTATTAAGCAGTCTTGTTTTGTCACACAGCTTCATGGTTGAAGAGTGACTTCTTGTTCTGTGAGATTCTTCATGTCCAGCAAGACAAGAACATGAACACCCAGATAGCTTCTAAAAACACTGTGGCTGTGGTGTCAGGTTGGTTCTCTAATGTCAGGGGCTGCTTTTTCTTTCTGCTATAGCTCCTCGAAGAAGGACAAGTTTCAGTGAGAGGAAGCAAGAGTGGAGTTAAGAGCTGGAGAAGTTTGACCAGCTCTTTCACAGGCTTCTTCCCACTTGGTTTAACACAGGAGCTGCAGTTTAAGCTACTTTGTATGTTGAGCATCTTCATAAAATTCCTTCTATTACTTGAAAGCCACACTGTATCTTTATTAATATGTCATGCGTCTTTATTAATATGTCATAACAGAGGCAGTGATTGTGTAATGTGTGGATTGAATCTGATCTTGCAAGGAATAGATAAGTCTGCGAAAAATAGCCGTATCTGCAGAAAGTCAGCCCTACTAGTATTCCTTTGACCACAATGTGCCACAATTTTTTAAAAATAATTAACCATAGGAAATTATGCAGCAAATTCTACCTAATCCCAGTTCAATGTCTAGTAATAGTACCTCATAGGTTTCTCATATGATTCAGACCATAAAAATCATAATTTTGCCAACATGTAGAAATGGAATGGGTGAAAGAAGAAATAAGGAATTCATACTTTGCTATAGATGAAGCCTCCCTTGAATATTCTTTCTGGAAGTCACATCTTTCTTTGACCTTTTCCATTCAGTGATTCAGTTATGCTTTGCATTAGAAATGGTCATTGCATCTCATCTCCACAAAAAATAGTATTTTTCAGTGCAAGAAATGAGACAACTGTGTCTCATTCCTTCTTATGCTTAGGTCAGTTTTTCACACAAATGCAGATCAAATGAATAGTTTTCTATTAGAAATATTTTGGATCACAACATAAATCTCTATCATACCTAGTTGGCTTTAGAATTTACATATATTTAATACTAGTTTTAAATGCCCAAATAACATTCATCTTGGACACTACTTTAAATCTCTGAAGTGTAAGAGTGTCTAATTTTTTAAAATGAAGTATCTATGATAAATGATTAATTTGTTTAATTTTGAGTGAAACAAAATTGGAAACAGTGAGCACTTAAATAAAAAGGTGGATGATTAAATTAATCAGGATGTACTCAAAGCAGCCATGAAAAGTAAAGGTGCTAATGATGATGTGGGAGAAAAAAATTCTAAGTAGTGCAAAGATCAAAATACTGATATACTGTCATTATAATTACAATACTGGTAAGCTGATAGGTTTCAGCTTTAGAAACTAATAATAAAAATTCATGAATGGGAGTTTTATTTTCTATTTGAATGGTGGAGTAATATTTCTTTGTTTTAAAAAATGTTTTAAAGCATAATTGATTTGGTAATATTAATTTTAAAAAGTTGCTAATATATTATACTTGGTAGTAAGGTAAAATATTATCAAATGACGGTTTTTAAATAAAATTTAAGTAATATTAAGTTTTAAGTCTTTCAAAGCTTCAACTTAAAATATCGATCTATTTCAAGAATCAAAAATATGAAGTAATAAGTTTATCAAGAAAATTAGAATCCAAAATACGTGCCAAAAATGACAAATGACCTTTACTTCACAAAGAAATACTGAGACCAGATTCTCCTTGTTCTGTAAAGTGAAATTACAATTTAAATTTAAACAGGTAATTGTGCAACTTCACAGGTAACCAGCAGGTGTCAGACTCACACTGCCTTATGAAATATAACAAATTCCTGTCAGACAAGCAGCTAGTTTTGAGACTCTTTGAGATATTCAAAAAAGAAATTAGAATGTAGGGAGGAAAATGTACAATACTGTACTGGTGGAAAAGAGCATTTAAGACATGTTTCTAGATTAAAAAATATCTACTTCTTATAAAATGACAAGATTTAGAAAGTAATTTGGTATTATTTATTCATAATCAAGATAAAAAATTCATAGTTTTTGAATTAAAAGTGAGGTAAACATTTATGTATAAATATTAAAATGATTTTATAGTGGTGTTAAGTGAAAAATAGTGTAAACAATATAAAGTACACATGTACTGTTATAAAATGGGCATTATGATATATGTTAAAGAATGATAATTTTTAAAAGTATATATCATAAAGGGCATCACATTGTTAACAGTGATGGTTTATGAATGGCGATGTTGTATTTAAATGTCTCACTTCTCGGCACCTTTTTCTCAATACATGATGGGGACCTTTAATGAAGAAATGTAGTTGTGACTGGCATGGTTTTGGAATTTGATTTGTGAATTCCCTTACCCTGCTCTCCACAGTGCTTTATTTAGCATTTGTACTACCCTTGAGCAAACTGGTTCAGTTTCTTCATTTTTGATGTCACCTATTTTTTTAAATTATGAAAGTAAGACAACACATTTACAGGAGATTTGGAAAATACAGAACAAGTTTATATATAGTTCCATTATATATTGTACTCTTTCTAAGTAGATAAATTAAGTTTTAGTTGGAGTTTAAATATCAAACTCTCAAAAATTAACACAATGAATATACAGAGAAGTAGAAGGATATAGTAGACCTGAAAACTCTGTGAACCAATTCAACATGATTAAGATTTATATAATTTTTACATAACAGTAGAAAACAATTCTATTCAACTTCTCATCGACTGTAAAGTAGGAGATGGTGGAACGTATCAAGGACATAAAACCAGGTGAAAAAATGTCATGGTCTAAAAATGTATTGAAATTGTACAGAGTCTGTTCTCTTATTACTGTGGAATTATGTTAGAAATCAATATCAAAAGATATTTGAAAATAAAGCAAGATCTTCAACTTAGCCATCAAAAGCCTCACTAAAGTCAGACTGAAAAAAACACAGAGGGTGATTGCAAAGAAGAAAGCATTTAAATGAGGAATTAGTATCAAAGTGAGATATTAATATTAAAGATACTTCGAACAAAATCCCATGTATCTCGCAATTAAATGTCCACTTTTAATAATGGGTGTATCTACGAAGCCATAACAAGGAAAATTAGAAAATATTTGTAATAGAATAAAAATGAAAAGAGAATTTACCAGAATTTATTGCATGCAGCTGAAGCTGCTCAATGCAATTAAATACAATGTGGAGTCTTGAATAAAGTAAGAAAACAAATAATGGACACTAGTATAAAATTTTGTGAAATTTGAAAAAAAATCTGTAATGAGTTAATAACACTATATCACTTGTTAATTTTCTATTTTTTTTTCTTTTTTTACAAAGTAGCATTTCTTTATATTCTCAGGACAGAATCAGAAGTTTTTTTTTAATCACTGAAAGACAGTTAAAGTTAGTCACACAGTCGTGTCCGACTCTTTGCTATCTATGGGCTACAGTCCGCCAGGCTCCTCTATCCGTGGAATTCTTCAGGCAAGAGTACTGGAGTGGGTTGCCATTTCCTTCTTCAAGGAGTCTTCCTGACCCAGGGATCGAACCCAGGTCTCCTGCACTGCAAGCAGATTCTTTTACCAACTGAGCTACTAGGGAAGCCTTTAAATCACTAAGATAATCAATTTCCTAGACTTTTAGCAGTAATACTAGTTGCTAAAATACATGGAACTAAAAGTTTTGAGTGACTATAAATTAGAAATCTAGCATTCTACTCATACAAAATCAAACAAGTGGAACCAAAATGTCATGCCTTTTTTTTAGCTAAGCAAAAATTAATATATTAAAATATATATATATACTATATTATACATACTATATATGTGTGTGTGTGCATACAGAAGCTTTTTTACTACAGTTGATAAAGGCTTAAGAAAGAACAACAGCAACAAAAAGAGACAGAGAAACTGGAAAATATAAACCAGATGAAATGCGAGTACTGAATATGAAACAGAAAAAGTGAAACAAACTAAATAAAAAGTAAAAGATCATCATATAGTTCAATTGTTTTAAACATGGCTGCTCATTGTTTTGGAGAAGGCGATGGCACCCCACTCCAGTACTCTTGCCTGGAAAATCCCATGGGTGGAGGAGCCTGGTGGGCTGCAGTCCATGGGGTCGCTAAGAGTTGGATATGACTGAGTGACTTCACTTTCACTTTTCACTTTCATGCATTGGAGAAGGAAATGGCAACCCACTCAAGTGTTCTTGCCTAGAGAATCCCAGGGACAGGAGAGCCTGGCGGGCTGCCTTTTATGGGGTCGCACAGAGTTGGACACGACTGAAGCGACTTAGCAGTAGCAGTAGCTCATTGTTTAACATGTTTGCTCATGGATGCTCAAGAAATACATCTGGAACTTTGGAGAAAAATAGCACGACCTGGGCATTTGCATTTTTTCAAAAAATTCTAGATAATTCAGTTATGCATCTGATGAAAAAATGATTACAAGTTTTTGTATTAAATGGTAGTTTTAGTGATATAGAATTTTATTATTTTATGTTGACAAATCATCATACAGTGGTATTAAGTGAATAATAGTTACATAACACAATAGTAAAAGATGAAAAATGAAAGATAATTACAATTGCAAGCCATAAAGGAAACAGGATTAGCCTAACAATATAAAATAATTACATACAATTTGGGGGGTTAAGTAGAGTGATGCGATAAGTGGAAGTGCATACATGCACATGTTCTCACCTGCCCAGCCAATCTGTCTTTTATTTAGTGCATTTAATCCATTAACAGTTAAGGTAATTATCAATATGTATGATCCTATTACCATTTTCTTAATTGTTTTGGGTTTATTTTGTGTAGGTCTTTTCCTTCTCTTGTGCTTCCCTGCCTAGGGAACTTCCTTAGTATTTGTTGTAAAGCTGGTTTGGTGGTGCTGAATTCTCTTAACTTTTGCTTGTCTGGAAACTTTTGATTTCTCCATCAAACCTGTGAGAAAGTCTTGCTGGGTAGAGTATTCTTGGTTGCAGGTTCTTCCCTTTTATCATTTTAAATATATCATGCCATTGTTTCCTGGCTTGTAGAGTTTCTGTTGAGAAATCACCTGATAACCTCATGGGAGTTCCCTTGTATGTTATTTACATTTTTTTTCCTTGTAGCTTTTAATATTTTATTTGTCTTTAATTTTCATCATTATGATTACTATGTGTCTCAGTGTGTTCCTCCTTGGGTTTATCCTGCCTGGGCTTCTCTGTGCTTCCTGGTCTTGTTTGACTATTTCCTTTCCCACTTTAGGAAAGTTTTCAGCTACTATTTCTTCAAATATTTCTTCACATCCTTTCCCTCTCTCTTTTCCTTCCAGGACAACTGTAATATGAATGTTGATGCATTTTTTTTGGTTTCTTTTTGTTGTTGTTGTTGTTTTTGTTGTTGATGCATTTAATGTTGTCCCAGAGGTCTCTTATGCTATTTTCATTTTTCTTTCTTTTTTCTATATTCTGTTCTGCAGCAGTGATTTTCACCATTCTGTCCTCCAGGTCACTTATCTGTTCATTTGCATCAGTTATTCTGCTATTGATTTTGGACTTCCTGATAGCTCAGCTGGTAAAGAACCTGCCTGCAGTGCAAGAGACCCTGGTTCAATTCCTGGCTCAGGAAGATCCCCTAGAAAAGGGATAGGCTACCCACTCCAATATTCTTGGGCTGTCCTGGTAGCTTAGACAGTAAAGAATCTGGCTGCAATGTGGGAGATCTGGGTTCAATCCCTGGGTTGGGAAGATCCCCTGGAGAAGGACATGGGAACCCACTTCAGTATTCTTGCCTGGAGAATTCCATGAACAGAGGAACCCAGTGGGCTATAGCCCATGGGGTTACAAAGAATTGGAAATGACTGAGTGATTAAGCACAGCAGAGTCTGTTTCTTTGTTCTTTAGTTCTTATAGGCCTTTGGCAAACATTTCTTGCATCTTCTCAATCTTTGCCTCTATTCTTTTTCAAGATTTTGAATCATCTTCACTATCATTATTCTGAATTTTTTTTTTCTGGAAAGTTGTCCTATCTCCACATCATTTGGTTATCTTTCTGGGGTTTTATCTTGTCTCTTCATTTGGGACAAAATCTTCTGTTTTTTCGTCCTGGTTAACTTTCTTTGATGTGGTTTTGGTTCTAGCTGTTGAGGGATTGTGGTTCTTTTTGCTTCTTCTGTCTACCCTTTAGTGCATGAGGCTAAGAGGCTAATATAAGCTTTCTGATGGGAGGGACTGGTGGTGGGGAAAACTGGGTCTTGCTGTGGTGGACAACTTTAATCCAATTATCCACTGATGGGTGGGGCTATGCACACTCTCTGTTAGTTGTTTGGTCTGAGGTGACCCAGACCTGGGGTCTACCAGCTCTATGGTAGGGATAATGGCAACCTCTAAGAGTACTTGTGCCAAGAGGCCCCTTCCAGGACTGATGATGTCAGTTCCCCTGCCTCCATGGCAAGTCACTGCCAACCCACACCTCCACAGGAGACCCTACATCACTAACAAGTAGGTCTGGTACAGTCTCCTGTGAGGTCACTGCTCCTTTCCCCTGGGTCCTGGATTGCACAAGATTTTGTTTGTGCCTTCCAAGAGTAGAGTCTGTGTTTCCCTCAGTCCTGTGTTGTTGTTGTTGTTGTTGTTCAGTTGCTCAGTTGTGTCTGACTACTTGTGACCCCATGGACTGCAGCATGCCAGGCTTCCCATCCTTCACTATCTTCTGGAGTTTACTCAAGCTCATGTCCATTGAGTCGGTGTTGCCATCCAACCATCTAATCCTCTGTTGATGTCTTCTCTTCCTGCTCTCAATCTTTCCCAGCATCAGGGTCTTTTCCAATGAGTTTGATCATCACATCAGGTGGCCAAAGCACTGGAGCTTCAGCTTCACTATCAATCCTTCCAATGAATATTCAGGGTTCAGTCCCTTTAGAATTGACTGGCTTTATCTCTTTGCTATCCAAGGGACTTTCAAGAGTCTTCTTCAGTACCACAAATTGAAAGCATCAATTTTTTGGTGCTCAACCTTCTTTATGGTCCAACTTTCACATCTGTACATGACTACTGGAAAAACCATAGCCTTGACTATATGGACCATTGTCAGCAAAGTGATGTCTCTGCTTCTTAATATGCTGTCTAGGTTTATCATAGCTATTCTTCCAAGGAGCAAGCGTCTTTTAATTTCAGAGCTGCGGTCACTGTCCATAGTGATTTTGGAACCCAAGTAAATAAAATCTGTCACTTTTCCCCATGTATTTGCAATGAAGTGATGGGACAAGGTGCCATGATCTTAGGTTTTTGAATGTTGAGTTTTAAGCTTTTTCACTCTCCTCTTTGACACTTATCAAGAGGTGCTTTAGTTTCTCTTCACTTTCTGCCATTAGAGTGTATCATCTCCATATCTGAGGAGATGATATCCATATCCATATCACCTCCATATTTCTCCCAGCAATTTTGATACCAGTTTCGCATGATGTACTCTGTATATGTTAAAAAGCAAGGTGACAGTATATAACCATGACATACTCCTTTCCCAGTTTAGAACCAGTCTGTTGTTTCATGCATGTCTGGTTCTAACTGTTGCTTTTGACCTGCATACAGGTTTCTCAGGAGACAGGTGAGGTGGTCTGGTATTCCCATCTCTTTAAGAATTTTCCACAGTTCATTGTGATCCACACAGTCAAAGGCTCTAGTGTAGTCAATGAAGCAGAAGTACATGTTTTTCTGGAATTCCCTTGTTTTTCTATGATCCAATGGATGGTAGCATTTTGACCTCTGGTTCCTCTGCCTTTTCTAAATCCAACTGGTACATCTGGAATTTCTCAGTGCACATACCGAAGTATTACTACAAATAAAGCTAGTGGAGGTGATGTAATTTCAGCTGAGCTATTTCAAATCCTAAAAGAGGATGCTGTGAATGTATTGCACTCAATATGCCAGCAAATTCGGAAAACTCAGCAGTGGCCACAGGACTGGAAAGGGTCAGTTTTCTTTCTAATCCTAAGGAAAGGCAATGCCAAAGGATGTTCAAACTACCATCAAAATGCTGTCACTTCACATGCTAGCAAGGTAATGCTCAAAATCCTTGAAGCTAGTCTTCAGCAGTATGTGAACCAGTCTTATGGATGTTGTGTAATCAAATCCCACTAGTCTTCAAAGTCAGATTCCTTGGTGATTTCTAGTCTTTTTTCCAGATCCCCAGACTGGGAAGCCTGACATGAGACTCAGAACCTTCAAACAGTGAGAGAACTTCCTTGGTATTATTGTTTTCTAGATTGTGGATCACCCAGCCAGCAGTTAAGGGATTTAATTTTATCATGTTTTCACCCCTCCTACCATCTTCTTGCAGCTTCTTTTTTATCTCTGAATGTGGGGTGTATTTTTTGGCGGGTTCTCCTGTCTTCCTCCTATCTACGGTTGTTCAACAGCTAGTTGTGATTTTAGTGGTTTCACAGGAGGAGATGAGTCCACATTCTTCTACTCCACCGTCTTGAACTGGAAGCCCCATCTCTCGATGTCATCTGTTTATATATATTGTTTCTTATTTCATTATTAAATATTTAAGTAGCACAGATATTGACATTAATTCTCATAATGACTTTAGCAAGTAGGTGTTATTTTTATTAAATTAGGAGACTGAAGCACAGAGCAGCTAAATAACTTTCTCAGCTCATAAGCAGAGGAGGTAGGATTTGAAATGAAGCAGTCGGATTCCATGTTCTATCTCCTCAGCTAAACCTAGAATTGCCATATGGATAGAGGATGACATTTTAAAGTGGTAATTATTTTGAAAATTAGCTGGATACAAATCTCAGTCCATGGAAATTAGATGTAAAGAAATATAACTTTATGTTCTGTCTTTAACATTATTTTAGATCAGCGGGTACTTCTGTTTGCATGCCATCCTTGTGATAATGGGAATTGTCTGACCACTTTCTTGCCTCACCAGCTCAGGGAACTCTCTTTGAGAATTTGGTCTACAGCCCTGTCTGCCCATGCACTGCTACAGGTGCATGCTCAGTTGTGGCCAACTCTTTCCTACCTCATGAACTGTGCCTGCCAGGCTCCTCTGCCCTTGGAATTTTCTAGGCAAGAATACTGGATTGGGTTGCCATTTCCTTCTCCAGGGGATCTTCCTGCCTCAGGTATTAAACCTGTATCTCTACCACTGTGTCACCTGGGAAGCCCATGCACAATAGATACCTATTTTTTCCCCTGGGGTCTCACTGCTTCTGAGGTGTTTTATTCTCCAAGTAGCATACTGACCTTCCTATTCTCAGATTCCACCAATTTATCCATGGTGTGGATACTTTCTTATGACTGTCTAGGCTATTGAGCAGCTGTTCCTTGTTTCCCAGACCCTCAAATTCCTTTTATCTAATGTATCCCTCTCCTGAGGAAATGGGCATTAAAAAAAGAAACTAATAGTAATTTGAACATGGCAAAAGGCAAAAAGGACAGTATGGGAGAAAATAGCAGGAAAAAGATTGATTAATATTTCATAAATATTTTCCAGCACATCAAGAAATATTAAAAGGGGAAAATTAAATTTTAAAAGTCAAATGTATATCTATTACATCACTGCAATTGTTTATAGATCTCATGTTGCATTATTAACTCAGATGAAGCTTCCCACAATTTCTAGGATGTATGGGAATAATTTTATTTGTGGACTGGTTAAGAGTAGTCACATGAAAAACTATCATTTTCAAATTCTTCTTTCTTTGTTTCATAAAGGCGAGAGAGAATCATAGGCAGTGGCAGAGACTGAAAGAGAGAAAGAGACTCATGATTAATCCAGGACAAATTAATCTTTTTCATGCTGCTGCTATTTCCTAGGTCTCCACTGTTTGGAGCCATTTCTTCATACTTCAGCGGGGTTTTGTTGTTTTAATTTTCATATGCTATTTTTTTTACAATATTTATATTTTAGTTTCTCAGACATGCAGTTTGCATTTCCCATTAGCATATGTCTTTTCAGTGGAATTATCATTTAATTACACCTTGTCTGATTGAAAAGAAACAAGGATATTAAGTTGTGCACAACACTAGCTAAACAATTTGAGAAGTTGTGGAGATAGTAAAGGACAGGGAAGCCTAGCGTGCTGTAGTCCATGGGGTCTCAAAGAACTGGACGCAACTGAGTGATTCGACAACAACTGTGAAATGTTAGGCATTCTGAAGCTTTGTCATTGGTTTTTCAATATCTGTTGAATTGCATTATGGTACTTTACCTGAAACTCTACACATGTATATGTAGTCAAAGTTTATTGTTGTTTATATTCATTTGCTTGCTTTCTTTTGATGTGAGGGGACAAGATATGGGCAAAGAACCCTGGAAAGAAATGTAAATGTGTTGTTGAAATCGATATGCAAGATTCTTGTCCCTAACTATTTCTTGCTAGAGTACAAATTTCATATCTGCTGAGATGAGGATGTACTATTCATAGTACAGCATTATGGAATATATTTCCCTATGTATGAAGAATGATGACTTTGGAATTAACAAGGCAGATTATTTTTTTATAGGAGAAACCATGGGCAAAAGTACTATGTATTCTTCATAACTTTCAGAAATCTTTGTCCATTAGAAGATAATTTACATATTCCCTAAAATAAAAATTCTGACAGGAAGTGTTACAATTGCTGCCATCTATGACTCAAAGGTTCTTAGAATTTTTTTACATGATAAATAAAGTTCTGAAAAGAGCTGGCCACTATCCAAAATGTAATTTAAAATGTATCTTAATTGTGCAATGGTGAATGGAATTGTTTCCTTAATTTTGAAATCATATAGCAAAGCTTCTAACTAAATATATTCAGTTCTGAACCCTAAAAACTTCCAGGCTACTCATGTAGCCATCAGCTGTCTAGACATATTATTTTTGTCTCCTGTGAATGCATGTAATCAATTCAACATTTATGCAAAAAAAATACATTAAATATTAGAAGTATATTTGAATTCATTTTCTATTTTATTTCAAAATTACTGGAGCTTTTGGTAAGCTTTATTGCTTTTCGTAAGGATTAAAGTTTCCTTTCTGAAATTTCAAGCATGGCTTTGAAGTAAAGTCAACTCAAAAAGATTTTAAGTGACAATTATTATTTCAAGTATTTAAAATTAACCTAAATTTATAATACCAGTTATACTTTATTGTTTTTTGGTTACAATATATTTTGTCCAAACGCTTCTGATGAGAAATAGTTCTACATAGAAAGAAAATTTCCATAATGGTCAGTAGTAAAAACCAAAACAAAACCAAAACATGTTGTACTAGGAGTTGGAAAGGATCCAGAAGTGAAGGAAGGAAGAAGAAATAGAATATAAAGGAAGGGAAAAAGTTATTTCATGAAGGTTGACCAAACTTATTGAGACAATGTTTCAAAGTTCTTATGAAAACAAACAGAACAAATGGACCCTTAGGGTCTACATGAAAAGAGCTGAAGCACAGAATCAATGGTGGGAAAAATTAAGTTTATGAAACAACAGACCAGGGCTATCTATCTACAGACCATGGAGGACAGATTCAATGAAGATTTTGAAACAACCCACTCATCTTTTTTTCTGATAACATGTGTGGACTGTTAAATCTTTCTATGAAGACAGGATTACTTGACTATATTTGTTAGTTGACTTTTATACACACAAATTTGTTTTTACACTGAATTGGTTTTATTTTCTTCCTTCTTTCCTTTCTTTCTCTATTTCCATTTCTTTCCCTTCCTATCTTTTTATTTTTAACCTCCCATCTTTTTTTTTTTTGTAGGGGTAGGGCTTATGGCACCCCACTCCAGTGTTCTTGCCTGGAGAATCCCAGGGACAGGGGAGCCTGGTGAGTTGCCGTCTATGGGGTTGCACAGAGTCGGACACGACTGAAGCAACTTAGCAGCAGCAGAAGCAGGGCTTATGGAATGGCATAGAAGAAATAACATTTGTTGTTTTGAGAAAGAACTTACCAAGCAGCCAGCAGTCTCAAAACCTGAAAAACATGTTCTTCTCTGGGAAGGCTATCTTATTGATTCCCCTTAATTTCAACTTTCACAAGTTTCAAAATATTTTTGCATAACACATTATCAGAGGATGTCTGAATGGTCTTGAACTCCATAAAATAAAATAGTGATTTGTGTTACTCTAAGTGTCCCTTAAAACATTTAAAGTAATTCCATGTTTTTAAAAATCTTTATTGATTCATAGTATGATCGATTAATAGAAATCTCTTTTTTATAACATCCAATGGTAGCTCCTAATTGGACAAACAATAATTGAACTCTGAGACTCTAAAATAGTTTGACATTACTGTACGAATTAAAAGAATCTGCTCTTCATTTGCACATATCTGTAGTTGTCTGACTCAGCCCCTATCTTCTTTGACTCTACAAAAGAGCTCACTTCTGAAATGTCAAGGAGTCTTCTTTGTTACAAGAACAAGTTGTCTTAACTACTTAAGTGTGTTTCCTCAAGGACTGTGACCTTGAGTCTCAGTTCAGTTCAGTTCAGTCACTCAGTCGTGTCCGACTCTTTGTGACCCCATGAATCACAGCACGCCAAGCCTCCCTGTCCATCACCATCTCCCGGAGTTCACTCAGACTCATGTCCATCGAGTCTGTGATGCCATCCAGCCATCTCATCCTCGGTCGTCCCTTTCTCCTACTGCCCCCAATCCTTCCCAGCATCAGAGTCTTTTCCAATGAGTCAACTCTTCGCATGAGGTGCCCAAAGTACTGGAGTTTCAGCTTCAGCATCATTCCTTCCAAAGAAATCCCAGGGTTGATCTCCTTCAGAATGGACTGGTTGGATCTCCTCACAGTCCAGGGGACTCTCAAGAGTCTTCTCCAACACCACAGATCAAAAGCATCAATTCTTCGGTGCTCAGCCTTCTTCACAGTCCAACTCTCACATCCATACATGACCACAGGAAAAACCATAGCCTTGACTAGACGGCCCTTAGTCGGCAAAGTAATATCTCTGCTTTTGAATATGCTATCTAGGTTGGTCATAACTTTTCTTCCAAGGAGTAAGCATCTTTTAATTTCATGGCTGCAGTCACCACCTGCAGTGATTTTGGAGCCCCCAAAAATAAAGTCTGACATTGTTTCCACTGTTTCCCCATCTATTTCCCATGAAGTGATGGGACCGGATGCCATGATCTTCGTTTTCTGAATGTTGAGCTTTAAGCCAACTTTTTCCGCTCTCTTCTTTCACTTTCATCAAGAGGCTTTTGAGTTCCTCTTCACTTTCTGCCATAAGGGTGGTGTCATCTCTGAGGTTATTGATATTCCTCCCGGCAATCTTGATTCTAGCTTGTGTTTCTTCCAGTCCAGCGTTTCTCATGATGTACTCTGCAGATAAGTTAAATAAGCAGGGTGACAGTATACAGCCTTGACGTACACCTTTTCCTATTTGGAACCAGTCTGTTGTTCCATGTCCAGCTCTAACTGTTACTTCCTGACCTGCATACAGATTTCTCAAGAGGCAGGTCAGGTGGTCTGGTATTCCCATCTCTTTCAGAATTTTCCACAGTTGATTGTGATCCACACAGTCAAAGGCTTTGGCATAGTCAATAAAGCAGAAATAGGTGTTTTTCTGGAACTGTCTTGCTTTTTCCATGATCCAGCGGATGTTGGCAATTTGATCTCTGGTTCCTCTGCCTTTTCTAAAACCAGGTTGAACATCAGGGAGTTCACGGTTCACATATTGTTGAAGCCTGGCTTGGAGAATTTTGAGTCTAACTGTACCTTTTCTCCCTTTTTGTATCACCAAACTTCCTGCAATGGAACCACCATGCTTCATATCAATATTATTCACTATTGTCATGTATCGGATATTAACTTGTGAAAGCAGTATCTGTTAAGATGAACAAACTTTCATTTGTATACAAACATGATTCCACCATGGGTTAGTTTCCAGAAATTGTACTACATTTCTATTTCTTTCTTCACCTTTTCTTCGATTTCTTTGATTTTTTTTCCCACTTTGATAGTTTGGCCAGATGGAATCAGGGGCACAGTCAATTGAACATGCTCTTTGATTGCAAAGATTTATCCTAACTAAGCACTAATCTCTCCTTAGACTGTGGCCCAGGCTTGGCCAATACTAAGCACTTAATAAATGGCTGAATGAATGACCATCTCATGTTCTGGATGAGAAACAAAAGAAGCTAATTGGTCTATGAGGGAATCGAACTTGTAATCTTAGTTTTATCAGTATGTCTCAATACTGAATGTGTTTAGATCCTATGCATTTAAAAACAGAAGCTTTAGCAGCAAGAGTTTGAATTTTCCAAATATAACTTTTTTCTTTTTTAATCTCTTAATAAATCAAAATGTGCAAATAAAATAATAATAAAATAAATTTTAAAAATTTAAAATAAAAATTGAGCTCAGACAAGAGAGATAACCATGCTTGTTAGGCTACTGAATCAAGTCTTTGCATGAAGTCTGACAGAGCAAATGCTCTCTTGGGCCCTGAAATTGTTGAAGGACATGAACTGCAGCTTACGCATACAGCCTTCTGGGGAGAAAACCAGCCACAGACATTGTCACACTGTATAGGGACATCCTTTGTCACTGAGGAAGGCATCAAAGTGAGCTCAGATGCTGAAAATGTCTGTTTATTTGCTCCTAGTTTTAAGCCACAAGGTATTTTAGTCTACTTGTTTGTATTGCCTTGTCTTTACCTCATTCAAAGACCCCTATTTCACAACAACACCAATAGTTTAAAAAACAAACCCAGTCTGAGAAATGGAGGGTTCCTAGCATCAGAAATCACTATGTTATTTAGAAAAATCATTCTAAATACAGTATTGTTCTTTTTACTATAAATAAATCTCAACTTTCCTTAATAACCCCTCCTTCCCAGGAAAGCAATAATGCTGAGAAATGTGACATTTAGACAACAATATCTTATTCACTATTTATTGTACCTAGAAATAATAAATTACCACATGCATTTAACATTTTGTAAGTGTGAAGGTTTCTTCCAGTTCTAATGTTTTGTGATTCTAAGAATAGAAAGATATATTTTAATAGTTGAAATAATGAGTCACCAGTGTTTACTGAGCATTTTCTATGTGCCAGACACTGTTAAATAACATGCCTTATTCATTTCATTCTCAAAAAACATTTGTAAGGAAGGCAGTGTTATTATGCTCCACTGACAGTGAGGTTTAATGAAGCTGAGACTTGCTTGGGTTTCCAGAGAGTAAAGTGTAGAACTGACCTTTGAACCTGCGTGATTTAACTCAAAGGCCTGAGAGTCAGGCACTCTCTAATACCAACCAACACACTAAATGCTTTTGTCTGTTGCTGCAGGATTTTACCTGAAACAATTTTATTTATAAAGTGTGTAGATTTAAAAGAAATTCTAAAGAGAGCATTTCTCATCTAAGCAAGATCTCCATAGACATCACTCTCCCTGTCAAACCCTGAAAACATGAGAAAACAAATGGAAAAGAGAAAAAAAGCAACTGACAATAAATTTACCAACACCATTCACATTGGGTAAATAGGACAATTTAATTTAAAAACCGCAGCAAAGAAACAAACAAAAACTCAGACTCTCTGGGAAGAATGAGACATATTTCTGAGCAGAACAGAAAAGCACAGGCCTGGTATGGTTCCTCACACTAAACCCAAGCTCAGAACCCCTCTTAGTGAGGGGAGAATTTCCATTAATACCCCCCACTTGGAAGCAAATAGAATGTTGATCCTCACTCATTCCCCAGCTCCTACCTTCTGAAGAAGCATAGTGGAGATCCCTGGTCTTTGGAATTGAAGTTCTAGTGCTATATTCTGAACTGGGGAAATGATCCTACATAGAACTGTCCTATCTCTCCACTCTACCCTCATTGTAAATTTGGTGGAGTGTAGAGTTGCCAAATAAAATACTTAAACAATTATTCATTGTTTATCTGAAATTAAAATTTAACTGAATGTCTTATATTTTTATTTGCTATAGCTTGTGAACTTAAACTTGAATATCAGATAAATAATATTATTTGTAACACGTATACCCAATTATTACGTGGGACATACTTACACACAAAATACTTTTTACCTGAAGTTCAAATTTAACTGCACACCCCACATTTTTCTTTGCTATATCTGGCAGCTCTAGTGAGGTAGAATCCCTAGTATAAAACAAATAATCAAATCTCAGGATTGACAAAACAAACATCAAAGCAGAGGCCATGAATTCTAATAATGACAAGCTAAAAATACTGGACTCATTTAAACGTATAAACTCATACTGAAGAACATGCTAAAAATGGATATATACCAGAAAATAAAGGCTGAGGTATATAATAATGTAACTCTGAGAAATAAGAAAGTGAATTAAAAATAAACAACTATGCTCCAAAAGGATAAGTTATTAAAAATGGATAAATCTTTGTGGTAATTTTTATTTTCTTCTAGGTACTGTTCTATATGTTTTTTTAAAATTAAAGCAATTCTAAGGATATAAATAGTCTCCAGTATCATTCAGAACTAAAAAGCTAAAAGAAATGGGAAGAAGGTTTATAAAATGTTAGATATCATTTTATTTCCCTTGAGAAATGAATCTGCCTGCTTGCAAGAGACAATAATATACATATCGGGTACAAAGGGGAAAACAAGGCAAGAAGAGGGAATAAAAAAGACAAAGGAATAGAGAGATTTAAGAAAAATTCTTCTGTCTAAAGCTAAGTTTAGACATTTTACGGAAAACCATTATAAGATTGTTTCTTGGAACAATCCTCATTTAGTAAGTTCTGTGAGGCCTCATTTAGTAAGTTATGTGAGGACTGGTTTAATTTCCATTTGATTGTCTTCTATTCTTGGAATTTGATTAGTAAGAGCAGGGAGAGTAACAATTTTCCTATGCTAATTTTCCACTTTTCCTAACAACTGGTGACTGACAGCTGGACTCAGAGTGAGAGACAATAGCCTTGTGCCTTGGGTACTGACAGTGAGGATTGATGATCCGGTATATTTGCACACCCCTCTCTCTACTGTAAGGCTATTTTTCTTTACGTTCCCCAGATATTCAACTAAGTGCAAATATCTCATCCTTAACTATTGGTTATTTTATCCAACCTATAATTAATCTAAAATGGCTGCTGCCGCCGCTGCTGCTGCTAAGTCGCTTCAGTCGTGTCCAACTCTGTGCAGCCCCATAGACGACAGCCCACCAGCCTCCCCCGTCCCTGGGATTCTCCAGGCAAGAACACTGGAGTGGGTTGCCATTTCCTTCTCCAATGCATAAAAGTGAAAATTCAAAGTGAAGTCGCTCAGTCGTGTCTGACTCCTAGCGACCTCATGGACTGCAGCCTACCAGGCTCCTCCGTACATGGGATTTTCCAGGCTAGCTAGATTATTAAATTAAATCTAAATAGATAAGCCAGGGAATTTTTATTTTATTTTATTTTTTTGATTGAGAAACTTTTGGATAGAGGGGTGTTTTGTTGCTGCTGCTGCTACAACTATGAAACCCTAACAAAAATAAAAAAAGTAATAACATCAATGCTCTTTAATAATAGTGATGAAATTATGGCTGTTTATATGCTTGTCTATTTTTTATACAGAGGTGTGATTCATGAGTATCTTTTTATATTATCTAATAAACATGTAAAAACAAATATTTTAAGAATACTATACTAATTAGTGTTTTGGCTATAAATCTTAGGAACCTTCCCCCTCATCTCTCCCATTCCACATGAAGAATAATCTCAGCAAGTTAGATGTCCACTCACTCATTCGGGCCGCCTGTGTCACCTTGATACAGGTTTCTATGCCTTCCCGCCCGTCCTTGAACCTGGTCAATCTCGCGATATCATGTCAAAGCGATTTCCGTACAACTGCATTAACTAGATCTATCATCCAGCAACTCAAAGCAAGAAGCTACTTACTGGCAGAATCAAGGAACCTGCTGGACGAGGCCTTGTGTGACTCTACCCAGGCTTGTCCTTCTGAAGTCTGGCTTGGGGCACCTAGTAAGCGAGGACGCATCCTTGCAGACACTTCCTGGACCCAACGGACCCAACAATGAGAGTCACACGGTGGCTCTAATTTGTCCTGGGGGCTGGCAAAGAGTGAGAAGTGGGACTCTTGTACCAGAAGAGGTGAAGGGCAGTAACAACTGAGGCCCTGCTTACGGAGGGAACTGCACTGCACCTCCCGGAGTCTGCCGTTTTCCGGAAGTCCAGGATACCAGGCCAAAGCAGTAGGATACAGGTACAGGCTCCTAGAAGACCAGGTCTATGTCTGGCAAGGTCAAAGGCTGCAGCAAGCTGAGCTCACGGATTCTTTATCTTTGAGGGCGGTCGTTCCTCCAGGCAGCTGTGAGGCATCTAGAATTTGCCTCAGGAGACTGCTCCTCAAGGCTTTCTGCTGAAGAATAGTCTCAAGACACTGCTCTCTCTCTCTAACCTAGCCTTCTGCCAGCACCCTGCTATGGGGAGTTGGGCCCTTCCACTAAGCCGCTTCATTAGGAAAAGTTCTTTTTTTGACATCTTTAATGACTGAGGGTGGAGCTGAGGCCTATGGTCGGGTGGATTGTGGGGCTTCCCAGGAAGACAGACAGGAACCCACAGAAGCAGCCAGCGAGGTGTGCTGTGTGGCTTTGGTGTGTTGGAGAAGTAAGTGCAGGTCTCCTGGAAGGGCAGGGTGAGCATGAGCCCAGAGGCTGATGCTCCGAGGCTCCGAGAAAGGCAAAATCAATCCCGCCCGGGCTGCTGTCAACCACTCTTCCCAGAGGAAGGGTGATTGCTTGGGATCTCGAGAGACTCCCGGGTGTTCCAAGAGTTCCTGGGATGACACATACCTAGGTGCTTCAGGTGCCTGAGGCTTCTTGTCTCACACACTTTCTTAGGAAGTGTGGCTCATACCACCTGTCAAGTAAACCCCAATTCTCCTTTATGCCTTGCCCCCAAAGTGCTGGGGCTCTTTTGGAGCAGGGGAGTCAGGGGGCAGGTTCTGGTGCAAAAGCTGTAGAGGGGCGGAAACACCTGAGGCCAGAAGAGAAGTAAACTGTACCTGTAAGTACTGTGAATCTATAGCTCAGAGCAGCGACTTGGGATTCTGGTGTGGAACACTGGGGCCCCAGTTCCAAGTATGCTCTCCAAAACCACAGAAACAATAACCACAGTGCCATTATCATTAGGGTGCTTGATCCCCTCTGCAGCTTCAAGGTGTCCACAGTTCCTCTCAGGAGATCATATCCAGGTGAATTTAAAGAAAGAATACTTAAACTGTTTCTAATGGTAATTATATCACTTCTACCAAAATAGTAGGTGAGAGAGAGATACAGGTTGTGAGCTAGTTATGTATTTCGGAAAGTCTTCCCTATTTATGATCCTATAGGACACCTAATATTTTAAATATTATTTTTAAACAATCATTGTTTGTAGGCTATTAAGTTTTTATTTTTCTTAAATTCAATATTTTTTCTAGATGTTTGTGGTAAAAATGAAGTAAAATTTCCTCTTTAATAATGTTCAGTTCAGTTCAGTTCAGTTCAGTTGGTCAGTCGTGTCTGACTCTTCACGACCCCATGAATTGCAGCATACCAGGCCTCCCTGTCCCTCACCATCTCCTGGAGTTTACCCAAACTCATGTCCATCGAGTTGGTGATGCCATCCAGCCATCTCATCCTCTGTCATCCCCTTCTTCCTCTGCCCCCAATCCCTCCCAGCATCAGGGTCTTTTCCAATGAGTCAACTCTTCGCACAAGGTGGCCAAAGTATTGGAGTTTCAGCTTTAGCATCAATCTGTCCAGTGAACACCCAGGACTGATCTCCTTCAGAATGGACCGGTTGGATCTCCTTGCAGTCCAAGGAGCTCTCAAGAGTCTTCTCTAACACCACAGTTCAAAAGCATCAATTCTTCGGCACTCAGCTTTCTTCACAGTCCAACTCTCACATCCGTACATGACCACTGGAAAAACCATAGCCTTGACCAGATGGACATTTGTTGGCAAAGTAATGTCTCTGCTTTTCAATATGCTGTCTAGGTTGGTCATAACTTTCCTTCCAAGGAGTAAGCGTCTTTTAATTTCATGGCTGCAGTCACCATCTGCAGTGATTTTGGAGCCCAGAAAAATAAAGTCTGACACTGTTTCCACTGTTTCCCCATCTATTTCCCATGAAGTGATGGGACCAGATGCCATGATCTTAATTTTCTGAATGTTGAGCTTTAAGCCAACTTTTAGAGGATGCTGTGAAAGTGCTGCTCTCAATATGCCAGCAAATTTGGAAAACTCAGCAGTGGCCACAGGACTGGAAAAGGTCAGTTTTCATTCCAATCCCAAAGAAAGGCAGTGCCAAAGAATGCTCAAACTACCACAAAATTGCACTCATCTCAGTTCAGTTCAGTTCAGCCACTCAGTCACGTCCAACTCTTTGTGACCCCATGAATTGCAGCACGCCAGGCCTCCCTGTCCATCATCAACTACCGGAGTTCACTCAAACTCACGTCCATCGAGTCGGTGATGCCATCCAGCCATCTCATCCTCTGTCGTCCCCTTCTCCTCCTGCCCCCAATCCCTCCCAGCATCAGGGTCTTTTCCAATGAGTCAACTCTTTGCATGAGGTGGCCAAAGTACTGGAGTTTCAGCTTTAGCATCATTCCTTCCAAAGAACACCCATGGCTGATCTCCTTTAGAATGAAGTTGTTGGATCTCCTTGTAGTCCAAAGGACTCTCAAGAGTCTTCTCCAACACCACAGTTCAAAAGCATCAAACATCTCACATGCTAGTAAAGTAATGCTCAAAATTCTCCTAGCCTTGCTTCAGCAATACGTGAACCGTTAGTTTCCAGATGTTCAAGCTGGTTTTAGAAAAGGCAGAGGAACCAGAAATCAAATTGCCAACATCTGCTGGGTCATGGAAAAAGGAAGAGAGTTCCAGAAGAACATCTATTTTTGCTTTATCGACTATGCCAAAGCCTTTGACTGTGTGGATCACAGTAAACTGTGAAAATTCTGAAAGAGATGGGAATACCAAACTACCTGACCTGCCTCTTGAGAAACTTACATGCAGGACAGGAAGCAACAGTTTGAATTGGACATGGAACAACAGACTGGTTCCAAATAGGAAAAGGAGTACGTCAAGGCTGTATACTGTCACCCTGCTTATTTAACTTCTATGCCGAGTACATCATGAGAAACGCTGGCCTGAAAGAAGCACAAGCTGGAATCAAGATTGCTGGGAGAAATATGAGTAACCTCAGATATGCAGATTTAATAATGTTACTGAAGGACAAATACTCATTTTTGTGATTTATATTTCTTGTGATTAGTATAGAATACTCTAGTACATAAGAAAGTAAAGCATACATTCAAAATCAAATAGTTTTCTGGGAAGCACAAGTTGATATTTTATTTCTAGAATGAGTCTGATATGTGGAGACTGTGATAAATATATTTTCTGAACAAATTTCTTTTAGTTTTGAGTGGTAACCAGATTTTACCCACCAAACTTGGTCATCCATGCACCCATTGGTAGGAAGAAAATTAAACCCCTTGGTTTACAATCTTAAAAGGCTGTACTCCATAGGGAAAAGTTATTTCCTTAAATCAAAACTGTGATACTTTTACCAGAAGAAAGAATAGATCCTGGACAAACAAAATTATTTCCATTTAAGACAGGTGGTCATTAGTGTCCAAATAGCATTGGTATCTTATTCTAAACTTGAGTTTTCTATTCACTGATACTTTATTGGCTCCCATCCATTCTTCATTTAGAAGTTGCTAGAAACTTCTTCAAGTTGAAATCTTTCATTTTAAAAGACAGTAATCAAGGTTAGTTTTTAAAATGCAGTGTGATATATTGCATTTGTACTGTACATTTTTCTTCTGTTGAAAAATAAACTGAGGCACATTAAATTTTTCAAGAATTTTTAGCAACCGTCAATTTGAACCGAGCAGTGCCAAACCAAAAGCTTCCCAGGTGGTGCTAGTGGTAAAGAACTACTCTGCCAATGCAGGAGATATGATAGACACGAGTTCAATCCCTGGGTTGGGAGGATCCTCTGGAGAAGGGACTGGAACCTACTCCAGTATTCTTGCATGAAGAATCCCATAGACAGAGAAGCCTGGTGGGCTACAGTTCATGGGGTCACAAACAGTCAAACACAACTCAAGTGTCTTAGCATGCGTGCAAACCAAAAGTGGTTAGAAGCTTTTTGTTGACAGGACTCAGAGGAAAGGCTTTTGAAGAGCTTATGTGGTAGTGAAGCAATAAAAGTGTTTGACTGTAACTCAAGTTGATACCTTAATTGGGAAAGCCTAGTTTTCTGTTTGTCATTGGTTGTTCATAAATTTCATCTTCTCAGATACAAATATGTTTACTTGAATTGACTCTAGGTTAGAGTTTGGTTTCCTTACACAGGCTACTAATGCATTAGAACCACCTTAGTCTAATTGTTTCCTTTTTAAATTAATATCTGAATATCATTAACCAACTGAAGAAATGGTAAGTGGGAGATTAGGTAAAATAATTATATCCAGGAATACTTTAGAACTATGGGATACTTTGGAAAAAGTGAGGGATGTTAGGTTACTGTTAGTTCAGTTTGCTTGCATGCTACCTGAACTTTCATACACCTAAAAAAGTCTCATTTAAATCTCTGAGTGAACTCATTTTCATCTATGTTTTTTAGTCTATATGAGGATGCATCCTACCCCTGTATCTGGGGGCAGACCTCTCCTTTTGATCACTGGTCTATTTGTCCTGCTGCTTACTTGACAACCCTGCCTAGACAGCTTTCTTCCCCAACTTTCTCTTTTTGCAATGCTCTAAATCTTAGTTAATAGCTAAGCTACAAACCTTGGAGTCATCATGAGTCTTCCCTCACCAAAGACATTCAATTGTTTAAAAAGTAATTGACTCTCCCTCTAATTCAATTTGTTCTTTGATCCCATTTTAATCCATGTTTCTAACACTGACCATTAATTAAATATAGCATGTTGCCTGCTAATTGAATAATTGGCAGAATTGGAGAAGATTCACACAAAAATAATTTTAGCTATGTAATAAATGCTGCTATCGTCATACAGTAAATTGGCTTACCTACTTCTAGATGGTATGCAGTAATGGAAAAGAACACTACAGAAAGAGAGGCCTGGATTTGAATTCTGATTAGTTGTATGACTTTGGGTAGATTATATGATTTCTTTTAACCTCCTTTCCCTCATCTATTAAAATGGAGATTAAAATATTTATCTTACAGAACTCATGAAAGCATTATACGAGCTTATATATATGTACATCATATATATATAGTATTGTTGTTCAGTTGATAAGTCATGTCTGACTGTTTGCAACCCCAAGGACTGCAGCAAACCAGGCTCCTCTGTCCGTGGAATTTTCCAGGCAAGAATTCTGGAGTGCGTTGCCATTTCTTTCTCTAATATATTGTATATGTGTATATTACATGAGGTTTTGGATATGGCAACCCACTCCAGTATTCTTGCCTGGAGAATTCCATAGATAGAGGAGCCTGGCAGGCTATAGTCCCTGGGGTTGCAGAGTCGGCCACACCTGAGCGACTATCACTCATTCACTCACTCATATATGCTACGCATTTGATGTGCCTGTATTAAGCAAACACTGTTTGTCAGGCACTGTTAAGGTTTTCATAGTGCCGGTACTTAAGGAATTTATAATCTAGGGGAAAATATGGAAAAATAAAGTCTAACCTTTTGAGTTGGCTTATTATGTGATTTGTACTTTTAAAAATACCCTATGGATAGTAATCCATTTAATTTGTAGGATACTCCTTTGAGGTAGGTGCTGTTGCTTTACTAACATTACAGATAAATACATTGAATTTCAGATATGATAACTAATTTGCTCAAGGTCATATACCTAGTAAGTAATGGAGCCTGGGTTTGAACTCTGGGACTGGTAGATCTGGGACTTTGAATATGCTTTCCAAAGGAGGCAAACCTTATGTTTAGTATGACAACTAGCACGGCTCTTGTGCTTCTTCCCTTTATTCTACAGCCTCTTAAACTAGTTTCCTGTCTCTCCACACTTAACATTG
This sequence comes from Ovis canadensis, assembly GCF_042477335.2. Lineage (NCBI taxonomy): Eukaryota > Metazoa > Chordata > Mammalia > Artiodactyla > Bovidae > Ovis > Ovis canadensis. Next base: position 41,804,522 of record NC_091260.1, read on the forward strand.
TATCGCTGACACATAAAATGAGGAAGTGTTAGTCAGTCAGTTATGTCCAGCTCTTTGTGACCCCATGGACTGAAGCCTCCCAGGCTCCTCCATCCATGGGATTTTCCAGGCAATAGTACTGGAGTGGGTTGCCATTTCCTTCCCGACCCAGAGATAAAACCCAGGTCTCCTGCACTGCAGGGTGATTCTTCACCAACAGAGCCACCACTTTAGGAAGCACTAAAATGAGAAAGTCATTATAAAACCACAGTATTAATCTCTCTTTCTCCTCCAAGATTGTTTCACAAGATGGAAAGAGTATAGGTCTCCAAATGATTAGTACATGGAGTGCTGACCTGTACTGAAGAGTGACATGGGTGAGGTGTGTGTGTGTGTCTGTGTGTGTGTGTATGCACATATGCACACATGCACACACTTAACAGTAGATAAGATTGTTTATAATGAATAATACAAAGAGAAAAGTATTTTTTCTTACATTCACCATTCATTGCAGGAATTTGGGAGTAAAAGAAATAAAGAGAAGACAGTAATAATGTCAAATTAATATTGTGTTTTCAAAGGGCAACATTTGATTGGTGGGAGTTAGAAGAAGTTTACCAGAGAGGTAGTATCAGTTATATAAAACATTAAATAAAATCCCAGTGGAGTTGAGTATTATAAGAGGGATTCTTTGTCTTGCATGTTAATATCTCCTTCCCACAACTCCTTTGAGGCAGAAGCCTTAGAGGTAAAGTTCAATGAAAGCAATTGTAGGTAAGAATAAAGTGTAATTGATTTATGGGAGTTTATATCTGATAGATGCTATTTTCTTGATGAAGCTGAATTTAAATTAATTTTCTAAGAGTAAAAGGAAGTGCTGGGAATTTTAAAACTTATGTTAAAACTTAATGAATTGCACATTCAAGTAAACTATTGTACTTTTCACAGAAACAGACAATTTTATAATTTTACAAAATATGTTTTGTAAACAAAACCTAACCTATGGTATTGGATTAGATTCCTGAAATGACATTACCGGGATAAATCTATTCATTGAACATGGTGGTTAGTACAGTTTTCTTTGGGTGTGTGCATGCAGAGAATCATCCTCATGCTCTCCTCACAGAATGCTTCAACCAAGTGACAGAAATTGGACTGAAAGTGGGAAGAAGGAGACTTTACTTTGTTTGGCTTCTTCTAGATGATGAGTGAAATTTCAGTCATATCCATCTTACTTTTAATAGGTTGCCATCTTTAAAGTAACTTGTCATCTTCTGAAGTGGACAGAAATTGCTTAGAACTGTTAGGTAGTTAGAATAGGAAAAAGGAGTCCAGAATGGCGGTGGCTAAAAGACAAGGAAGGGAAAAGCCTGGAAAAATGAAACAAAGGAAACTCCAAGGCTGGAGTGAGGACCCCAAGTAGAACAAACAGGACTTCTGGCTAGCCCAGTTTACATAGGGCAGGCCCAGTGGGGGAGGGGAAAAAACATAAAAAGGGGAGCCAAAGGGCCGGGGTCTCTCTCTTCTCTTAGCGTCCTTTGGGTCGGCATGCCCTCGCGCCTTGAAGATGTATTTTCCTTTATTTTTTAAATAAAACGGAGCTGTAACACTGATCTGTCTGAGAGCTGTAACACTGATCTGTCCAAGAACTATGACACCATCTGTCTGAGGGCTTTAACGTCCGTTGCTCCAAATTTTTGTTGTGACGAGACAGAACCAAGGAAATTACACACTCCCCTGACAGAACAACTGCTTCCTCTTTTTCCCTAAGGGGAAGGTAACCAGACAGTGTACCTGTCTTTTATAGCTGGTACAGCATGTAGTTAGTGGTTTATATTTGATTTACCTGCACACTGCTCAGTAGACCTTAGTATTTTTTTTTAAAAATGTACCATTAGGTTAGCAAGATGACTTATATAAGATCTTAAGAAAGAGCTTGAATTGCATTTGGATTTCCATCTGAGCTTTTTAAAATGCTGATGCACTGGCAGACGCATACATGAACACTTGATGTTATTCTTTGACACCACCTTAGACTAAACTACACCTTTCTTTGTGTTTTGCATACTCCATGGGAAACCACAAAATGTAAGGAGCTGCCAGGAGCAAAGATCAGCAAGGCTATAAAAGGACAAACAACCCAAGGTACCAAATGTTTCTTCTCTGGTTGGAAATTTTGCTCAGAGCATAAATGATGAAAATGAGAACAAAGGCTGCATCAAAACAATGCAGACTTTTAAAATAAAAAGGAAATGTGAACTTTGTGAGAATATATCCTCACCTCTTTGTTGCCTTCCTCAAATATCCTTTACTTGACAATGCCCTGTTATCATGCGGTACTTAAGCAATTCTGAAGAAAATACTCTTAAAGTAGTTGGAAAACCATATGAAAGAAAATGTTTTGAAAGATTTGTGCATAGAATGAAAACATTTTGGCTGTTAACATTTCTGTTAGATATCTGTAGCAGTAGATATTCTGTAGATATTCAAAGCAGTAGTTGCCCTGTGTATATATTCATGTACACTTTTTAATGTATTTTTTAAAGTCTTTGAAGACAAATTTAATTCTTATCTGAAATGCATTTTTATCACATAGGCTGGATATATTAGAGTACTTTGGTGAGATCTGAAATGGTGTTTTAGTTAGAGAAAAAGAATATACTTTAAAAAATTTCATATATCATGTGGAAATAATAGACAAGATATTTTTAGGTCATACTCTTAATTAGCAAAAACAGATCGTTTCTTGTACATTTTGCTTAATTTTCAGGCAGTAGGCCTCTACTCCAGCCCCTGGAGATTAACCATGATTTGTAGAATTAAGGTAATCGGCTAAATTTTCCAGTGGGCTTCCCTGGTGGCTCAGTAGTAAAGAACCCACCTGCCAGTGCAGGAGATGCAGGTTTGATCCCTGGCTCAGGAGGATCTCCTGGAGAAGGAACGACAACACCCTCTGTATTTTTGCCTGGAGAATTCCAAGGAGAGAGGAGCCTGGTGAACTACAGTCCATGGAGTCACCAGAGAGTCAGATACAACTTAGTGACTAAATAGCAACAACAACTGAATTCTTCACTAGTGATTGATACACAGTCAGGGTACAGTGGTGGGTGAATGATTCAATTTTGGCCAATAAAATGTAAAGAGAGTTTGCTGGAGTGGGTGGTCTCTGGAAAGGCTATTTTGATTTCTTGATAAGGGCAGATATGACTTTCTTCTTGACCACATCTTCCAGCCTTAAGCAAGAGCTTAATACCTGGAGCCAGTGTGGCCATATTTTAGTCAAGGGGCAACGTTAGCAGAAGGATGAGAAGTCAACAGGCTAAGGATAATGACCTGCAAGTAGAAAGTACCCGTGTATTGACAGCATTTTCAAGCAGCTAATCATTTTTATGCCTATTTGGAGACTTCTTATATATGAAAAATAAAGCATTTTTGGTTAAGGCAATATTAGTTTAGCTCCCTATTATTTTAGGCTGAGAATTATCCTGAATACAAGTAGCTTGTGTTGATCTATATTTTAATTTCACTTAATTATAAAAATTAACATGCAATAAAATCGCCTTTTGGGAGGTATAGCTCTGTGAATTTTATAAATTTGTGTAAATACTACAACAACAAGGTAGTATTTACACAAATTACATGAAGAGCTCTGTGACTCCCCAAATCTCCCTCTTGCTACCCCTTTGTAGTAATACCCTACCCCTACTTCTAAACTTTGGCACCCAATAATTTGTTCTCTGTTACTACAGATGTCTTTTTGAGAATATTATAAAAATTGAATTGTACAGTACACAACATTTTGAGACTGGCTTAAGTCACTCACCATAATGTTTTTGAGATTTATTCAAAGTACTCTATGTATTGAGTTTGTTCATTTTTACTGTTGAGTTCATTGCATAAAAGTACCACAGTTTGTTTAATCATTAACCTACTAAAGGGCATTGTGTTGTTCTCAGTTTTGGAAGGTTATAAGTAGAACTGTTGAAAACATCTGTGAAAAAAAGTTTTTATGTAAACATGTGTTTTCATTATACTAGGGCAAATACTTAGGAGTGGCAATTCTGAGTCATATGGTAAATATATCCATATTTCACTTTGTAAGAAACTGTCAAACTGTTTTCAAGAATGGCTGTTTCATTTTGCATTTTCATAATGAATGAGAGTTTCAGTTGTTCCACATTCAAACTAGTGCTTTACATTGTCAGAAATTTATAATTTAAAATAATTTTAAAATGTAATAATCACCATAGACCTCTTCATTTATTTATGCTATCTTTAATTTTTCATCAGTTTCACTTTTCAGAATTCAGATGTTTTTGTATTCATACTTAATAATTCATTTTTTGGAGTTATTGCACATACTATTACTTTAAAATTTTGGTTTGTAATTGTTACAATTTCCAGTTGGTGATATATAGAAATATATTGTGTATTTTCCTTATATTATGTGATTTTACTTTACTCACAAGTTAGTTCTAGGAGTTTTGAAATAGATTTATTATGATTTTTTACATAGACAATCATGTTATTAATGAGTAGGAAAAATCTTATTTCTTCCTTTTCAATCCATATACCTTTAATTTCTATTTGGTGGCTTACTTCACTGATTAGGACTTCTAGTAAGGTGTTGAATAGGAGTGGTGAAAACCAACATCCTTATCTTGTTCACAGTGTTAGAGGCAAATCATTCAGTTTTTCATCTTTAAATTAGATATTCATTGAAAGTTTCTAAATACCTTAAAAAATAAGATAGAAGAAATTCCTTTTTATTCTGAGTTAGCTGAGAGTTTTAGGAATAAAATTTGAATTTTGTCAAATGCTTTTTCTACATGAAATGATAATTATTTTTTTTCTATTAATGTGAGAGATTATATAGATTGACTTTCAAATACTAAGCCAGCCATTGCATACCTCATAGCCTAGTTGGTAAAGAATCCGCCTGCAATGCAAGAGACCCCAGTTCAATTACTGGGTCAGGAAGCTCTGCTGGAGAAGGGATAGACTACCCACTCCAGTATTCTTGGGCTTCCCTTGTTACTCAGCTGGTAAAGAATCCGCCTGCAATGTTGGAGTCCTGGGTTCGATCCCTGGGTTGGGAAGATCCCCTGGAGAAGGGAAGGGCTACCCGTTTCAGTATTCTGGCCAAGAGAATTCCTGGTGGGGCAAAGAGCTGGACAGCAGTAAGGCGATGGACAGGGAGGCCTGGCGTGCTGCGATTCATGGGGTCGCAAAGAGTCGAACACGACTGAGCGACTGAACTGAACTGAACTGAACTGAAGAGATTTTAACTTCACTTTGCATTCTAACTATAATTCTCCACTTAATTGTTGTTTATTGTGCTTTTAATATATTGCTAGATTTAATTGTGAACATTTTGCTGAAGATTTTTTTGCTTCTTTACTCATGAGGAATATCTGTAGATTGTTTATTCTTATCCTGTCTGCCCACCTGTGGTGTCAGATTCATGCTGGAGTTGAGAAAATGAGTTAGAAAGTATTCTCTACTCTTCTATTTTCAGGAAGATGTTTTATAGGATTGATGTTATTTTTTCCTTATATGTTTGGCAAAAGTCATCAGCAAAACAATCCAGACCTGTAGATTTCTTTAAAAGAAGATTTTAAACTATTGATTCAATTTCTTTAGTAGTTCTAAAACTATTCACATTATTTATTTAATTTTAGATTAGTTTTGGTAGTTGTTTTCAAGAAATTGGTCCATTTTATCTAAGTTGTTGAATTTATATGTGTAGAGTTGTTTATAGTATTCCATAATGGTCATTTTAATGTCTACATGCTCTGTAGTGATATTCTTTCTCTAATTCTCCACATTGGGAATTTATGTCTTCTGTATTTTTTTCTTTGTGTGTCTTGCTAGGATTTTATCAATTTTATTAATCAGTTTTTAGGTTCATTGCTTTCCCGTTTTATTTTTGTTTTCTATTTCATTAATTTCTATTTCTACTTTCTATTCTTTTTCTTTTTTTTAAGATAGTAGTTCCCAGTTTTTTCAAATATTAAGCATTTTAACCAATCTATTTTTAAATTTTTAAATTCTTGACACTACAGAACTATACTGACATTTATTAACATTCCACTCTTACATTTCTTATGAATAAACATAAATAAAATTCATAAGCCAAAAGCCTAAAACAAAGCTGTTTAAAACAGGGAAAAGCTTATAAACTAATATGGATCCTAGCATTAACAGCTGAGCAGAGAATGTGATTTTTAAATTCTTAGCAGGTAATAAAGTTGTGTAGAAACTGAACACTTACAAATTATTTAAAACTTAGGATCAGAAATCCAGAGAAAGCAATGGCACCCCACTCTAGTACTCTTGCCTGGAGAATCCCAGGGATGGGGGGGCTTGGTGGGCTGCCATCTATGGGGTCACACAGAGTCAGATATGACTAAAACGACTTAGAACAGCAGCAGCAGAATCAGAAATCACACAATTAGATGATGGGAAAACAGCAGAAAATACTTATGAGTGAGCCTATACTATTACAGCTATACCCCATGCCCTTGGAGAGGAAAGCCTAACATTAGTTAAATATTGGTCCAGACTAATACTGTCAGAAGAACCAGTGATAGTAACCTGTCTACTAGAAGAGCTTTCCACTGGATTGGCATTTAAGTATTTTAAATAATTCTTTCTCTCTGTTAAAGAAAATGCATAATTTCTGTTGATCTGTTCTAAAGTTTTATCTACTCTTTACTCTCTCAGCTCTGATTATTGAGCCCATCAAATGATATTTTAAAATTTTGGTTATTGTTTCAGTTAGAAAATTTCAATTTGATTTTCTGTGTAACTTCTATTTCTTAGTAGTATGTTTCCATCTTTTCATTCATTTCAAGAGTTTCTATATTTATTTTTTGTAAGATTTAAAAAGAAAAAAACAGCTTCATTAAAGTCTTTGTCAAACAAGTCCTGGTATCTCTGTCAACTTGGTGTTGGTATATGTTGATTGTCTTTTTTCCATGCATATTTAGATTTCCCTGATTCTTCATATCCAAGTAATTTTGGATTGTATCATAGACATTTGGCTTTATGAGATTCTGAGTCTCTTAAAATTTTATTAGAAATATTTACATTTTTGTTTTAGCAGGAAAAGCACTCAATGCCACTCGGATGAAAGTTCCAGTTTGGCCTTCTTTTGATTGTGTTTACAACATCAGTTCTATTTCAAAGCCTTTACAGTGCTCTTTGTATCTGCCACATGTGTGTGCTACCCAGTGGCCAGTCTGAGATCTAGACAGTGATCTATATCTTACTTGTCTTCAAAAAGTCTATGATATATTGTTTATGGTCAAAAGTACATATGCACAGCTCAGTGGTGAGTTCAGTAGTTCATAAGCTCATTTATAAGAATTATTTCCCAATACTCTCCCTCTTTATAATCTCATTAATACTTTCTGATTCCCCAGGAATCCTCTGGCTTGCAATATGGGATTTTATTTGCCCTATTCTTCCACTCATTTCCTTTGAATGTGATCATGTCTGGGGCCAAACAGTGGAATCACAGAGACATAAAAGCAGTCGATGCCAACATCTTGCATTCATGGTTCCATTTTTCCAGAGGGAATATTTATCCTCCCCCATGGTGTTAAGCCCCCATGAGTCATCATGGGCTGGGGCAAGAGACAACAGTGAGAAGAAAGAGAGAGCTATCCACTTCTCTTTCCGAGTATTAAGAAGTCGCTTTCCTAATCCTCCAACCTGACTTGATGTCTTCTCTTCTCCTCCATAGCTTCTGGTGTGTGCTGATGTCCACCTACAGATCTGAAATTTTGTTGAAACCAGAAAAGAAAATACTGATATTCTCAGATAGCTACTCCATCTATTATGTCTAGGATTTATAGATGCATTCAGTAAGAGACAAGATGAAGGATGCTTGCTGAAACAAAACATAATCTCATTATTTTTCACTTTATTTCTAAAAATGTACTGTGGTTAGTACTGTTTCTGAGTCTAGTCATTCAAAACTAACAGTTAAACCTGTCATCCATCCAATAGGCAATCACCCTACAGATGCTTATCACATCAGACCAACCAGGAATCACAAATTCACATTCAGAGAGAAGACAAGGTTTGTGGTAAGTCTGATTTACAGAAATTAATCATTGTGCTCTTCCCATTCCTACATCTTTAATGGTATCATCATGTGTATCATTTTATTTTAATATTAATAACAGCTATGATGACTGGTGTTTACCATGTAAGTGCTTCTCTTGTTTTATATAATTTGATCATTACTATTAATGGCATACAATAGAGTGCTATTTTTGATATGGAAAAGTTGGAATTAGAAGAATTTAATTCACACCTCAAATATCAGACAGCTAGAAAAAAAAATGTGCTACCAGGATTCAAACAGGAGTTATTTGACACCAGTATTTATTCTCTTGGTCAGTCTGTGTGATTTACCTTACATGTAACTCACACTATTCCATGAGTACAATCAAGCTATGTATTGCTAAAACTGAACTACATATTCAGCTAAATTTAGAGTTCTGGCTTATTAAATCTACTCAGTTAATATGGAGTTTTCATATTACTAAAACAACTTAAGAACTAAAGTATGTCCTTATAGAAAATGTTATAAAAATTGTATTATACTCTACATGTAAAATATGTCTGTCAGTTCTTGCCATACAACAAGCCCTTGCTATCTTTTCATACCTTTTCCAATTTATTTCTTTAAAGTCACTATATTAAATTATATTTGTTACGGTTTCAGGCATTATGTCCTGTAGTATCCATCATATCAATAAAAAAAAGCAATAAAGATAACAAACACTTTAGTGTATTATAATGCAATTTGACACCCCATATAATAATGATGTTGAAGATTTTATTCTGCCAAATGGCTGCATGGTCACTGAAGTTTGTTCAGCCAGTGATCTGTTCAGCATAATGTAACTGGAAGGTATTACCTTTGTCAAAATCTACCTTCTTCAAGAAACCATTAATGAGAAGAAAGGAAAAGTTGCCCTTTCATATATGCAATATCTTTGTCTTTCTGTCTTCACACACACACACACACACACACACACACGTGCATGCACGCACATAAAATATTACTGTGGTTAACAGTGCAAATATGTAGTCAATGCACTTCGATTGAATTTCAGTCTAGCCATTACTAGCTGACCTCAGGTAAGATATTTATTTTGATGAACACTAGTACTGTCATCTACAAAATGGTGATGATGATATTACCTTTCTCATAGTTTTGAGCACTGAATAATATTTGCATATAAAACATCTGGCCATATGCCTAGATACTGTGTAATCTTTCTAAATTTTATTATTTATTGATATATGTTTTATTCTGAATTTTTTATGTTGCATTAGTATTTTTACTATTATTGGAGCACTGCATTATTTTCACGAAGGCATATAATTATACATATATCTATGAAGCATGATGTTTGATTGAATAAAGGGAAAAAATGTTTTGTTATTTCTTGGGAGTTTGTTTAAGTCTGGGGTCAAAAATATCAAGTGATCTCAGAAAGTACCAGGGAGACTGTGCACATGTATGAGAAGGCTAGCGTAGAATAAGGGAAAGTGGTATCAACTACAGCAAACTGGTGGATACATGATCCTTGTAAAGGCATTCCGTTTTACAGATACATCTGCCTACAGGCATTCCACCTATAATCCCTGAGTTTGCAGCTTTTGACATTGAGAGGTGTGGGAAATCCCTGATTTATACAATTAATGCTATCAGTGTGATATTTGAAAAAAAGTGAAAGAAGGGAATAACAGAAATTGTATATTCAAAGTTTGCACATTTTAAGTTAAAATTCATAAACTTCTCATTGTCAGTCTTTTGATGTGAGTCAGTTGTCTCTCATTTGAGTATGCAAAATAATGCCTGTCATCTTTCTGAAATAAATCCACACTATATTCTACAGTTCTGATTTTTAGTTTCATGAAAATAAAATGGGAAATCAAAGTCAGTTTTGAAATAATCTGAAGGCAGAGTCTTTTTAGATTTTATGATTTTTTCCTCCCAATATAAATCATACCTAATTTGGTGGCATCTTTATTTTTATTATTGTACTTGTCAAAAATTTCTAAAACTTCCAAAAGAATTTTGACAGAAGTAGCAACAGTACTTATTTGGAAGAAAATATTTAACTAAGTTTTATCATTTCAATGATAATTCAAGGGAAATAAAAGTTTTGGAATGATACAATGGCCTCTATTTATATTATTTATGCTTTATCTCTTTTTATATGATTCTTTTATATATATTCTTTATATGTGTGTATGTACATGCCGAGTCTCTTCAATTGTGTCCGCCTGATTGTGACCCTATGGACTGTAGCCCGCCAGGCTCTCTGTCCATGGGATCCTCCAGGCAAGAATAATGGAGTGGATTGTCATGCCCTCCTCCAGGGGACTTTTACCACCCAGGGATCAAACCTGCATCTCTTATGTCTTCTGTATTGGCAGGTGGGTTCTTTACCACTAGCACCACTTGGGAAGCCCCTATTCTCTCTATGTGTTCTGTAATATATATATATATATATATATATATATATATATATATATATATATTTCACACATACCTACAAATATTTACTAGGAGTGGTTTAGGAAACTAGGAATGATATTTATTATTATTAACATGATAATTATTTTCTTGTAATAATGAAACATGAAGTCAGCTTAAAACTCCACATATTTTAACTTGAAACTTCAGAAGTTACAATAATCTAAACTTTCTTTAAAATACCTTCCATTTATATTTAGGAAGAAGTCATGCCAATTTGGGGCTTCCCTGGTGGCTCAGACGTTAAAGAATCCACCTGCAATGCGGGACACCTGGGTTTGATCCCTGGGTCAGGAAAATCCCCTGGAGGAAGGCTTGGCAACCCACTGCAATATTCTTGCCTGGAGAATCCCCATGGACAGAGAAGCCTGGTAGATTACAAGTCATAGGGCTGCAAAGAGTCAGGCACAACTGAGCAACTAAGCACAGCACAGCACATGCCAATTTTATTTCAAAACATTTAATTCAAACAATCACTCTTTTTCAGGTTTGTAAGACTTGTCAGTTAATAAACAGCACTTTATTAAACACTGTCTGTTAGACACTGTGCTAGTCTCTGAGCACACAACAATGGAGAAGGTAGAATTAGCTCCTGACCTTGTGGTACTTACAGGAAGAATGCTGTTAAAGAAATCATTATAAGAGCTATATGTGATATGGAGAAGTACAGGATGATTTGATAGTCTGAAATAGGAGACTTAGAAGGGATGTTAAAGACTGTATCTATATCTAAAATCTCTACTAAGTGGTATTTTGGCCTATGATTGAACTCTTGTGATGGGAAATCCATGGTCAGTTACTTAGTCCACTTGTTCCTGGAAAAAAAAATCAACAATTTGTAGCCTAGCAAACTTGGGCTTCTCCATTCACTTGGGCTTCCCCACTCATTTGAGTTCAGTGCTGAGACAGATGACAAAATGCCTGGAAAAAAGATCTGTGTGCCACCACATGCTATGATTCTTAAATTCCTTAACTCTTGTGAAAATAAATTTTCGATACTATAGCAGGTCCCATTGCTATGTCAACATTTTAGAGACGGGGCTTTTTTTCTATGTGTCTGATCTCTAAATCATATATCTCAGAATCAAATTTCTTTTCTTAAATCATTTATCCTTTGTAGCACTTTGGCCATGTCATATTCTTTATATAAAAAGTCCTGATTCTCTTGCATTCCTAATGCCACAGTGGTAGGACTGCAATGTCAGATTCAAATTTATTATTTCTCTCTTGATTGTCTCAGTCAGAGATGAATAAAGTATGTGGTGCTCATATGTAGTGACCTTGCAAAAGAATTTGTTCCGTAGCCCCAAACAACAGTCATTTGTTGTTTAGAGTGAGTCATTAATTTTATCTGACAGATTGAAGATGGTATGGGTATTAAGGTGCAGCCTACAGACCACCTGTCTCAGATGACTTAACCAATGACATCATTTTGCTTTTACTGTCCAATCACATTTGTTCAAATCTCTGACCAGTGCATGCTAGCTCCAAAAGATACTTTTCTAAATGACCTGAATCAAGACTAATAACATTTATATCTGAGTTTTCCATCTGTCCTGCATGATAAATAGAGACTGAACCTGATTAATATTTTACAGTCTGCATTCACAACTACTTGGAAGAAATAACCAAAAAGTCATAATTCATTGAATAAGACCTGTTTTTTGTGTGTTTTAAATTGTTTTTCTCTCTTAAACATTTGCATCTTTATTTTTGGGAAGAGCCCCACTAAATAAGAAACTCCCCTTCTCCATGTATCTTTCCAGTTTATTGCAATCATGTTGGCTGTATTGTATCTTAATTTTAAGCTGTTTCACCAAGTATTATGTTATTTGTTTAATAGCCTCACCAAAATGATGATATTGATATGAAGGGTAGTCCAGCAGCACTCAGGGCTGCTGAGGGTAGCATGCTAATCCAACATAAATGAATCTGGGAAAGATAAGATAGATCTGCTTTTATTTTGTTCAGAAAATAAGCCATTACCGAAAAGTTTTAAGGTTATTTAGGTGTATATACACTTCTCATAAATGGAAGGAATGTATTAATGAAAAGAGAGAGAGGGAGCATAAATCCAATTATTATTATTTATTTACCACTGATGTCTGGTAGTAAAGTGGTCATTATTTAATCTAGTAACCAATTTGCATTTAATGAGGGCTCACTATATTTAAGACAGTGAGAATAAGGTACACTGCTAGCAGCGTATCTTAAAGGTTCACACAATTAAGTCGAGAACACAAATATGTATCGGTTTAATAAGAGTCTACAGGATATGTGAACAGATTGATGAAACTAACACCAGAGAATCAAGAGAGACCTCTCTGAGGGAACAATGGCTAGACTGAGATCTGAAGGGTAAATAGAACTTTAGTGACTCATCTGTACATGCCTAGCACCTCTCAGATGGTAAAGAATTTGCAATGTGGGAGACCCGAGTTCAATCCCTGGGTCAGAAAGATCCCCTGGAAAAGGAAATGTCAAATGCCACTCAATATTTTTGTCTGGAGAATTCCATGGGTAGAGGAGCCTGGCAGGCAGCAGTCCATGAGGTCGCAGTCGGACATGACTGAACAACTAATACTTTCACTTTTACTTATCATATGCATTCAGAGATAGTACCTTTCTCCATCAGCGATGGCACTCTTCTCTACCCCAGCAGAAAGTACTGGCTCTGGGTCTGAATCCAGATTATAAAGTAAGAATGTCTTGAGCCTACCTCCTCTCATGGGCACACCAGCATTGCCACTACTTACAGAGCAACCATCTCTGAGAATGACCTGAAAATTAGCAGAAAAAATGTTCTACAACAATACATATAAAGAAAGGGCCACAACAAGATAGGTAGGCTGCTGCTGCTAAGTCACTTCAGTCGTGTCCAAATCTGTGTGACCCCATAGATGGCAGACCACCAGGCTCTTCTGTCCATGGGATTCTCCAAGCAAGAATACTAGAGTGGGTTGCCATTTCCTTCTCCAAACATAGGTAGGAGGGGTGGAGATATGGTCTAGTCAGGACTCGTATCCCCGGTGCTGTGAACCAGAAAAGTGGAAGAAAAGTCGCAACTACAAAGTTCTTTCTTGAGGAGCAAGGAGTCTGACCCTCACTCAGGCTCACCAGCTTGGGGGTCTGTACCAGGAATATGAGCCCCCAAAATGCTGGGCTTTGAAAACTAAGCAGGGCTTATGTTCAGAGAGCCAAACAACTGTGGGAAACTGAGACTCCACTCTTAAAGGCACATGCAGAAGTTCACTCAATCTGAGTCCCAGTGTAGAGGCAGCAATTTGAAGGGTGCCACTTGCTAAACTTGAGGAGAGATAAGAGGCTGCTGTAACACTCCCTGGGGACTGAGATTCTGGCAGCAGTAATTGTTGTGATCTTATTCTACTTTGCAGACAGCTATACTAGAGGAGTGTCATTTTGAAATACTCCTTCTAGACTATTACTTACAGGGGCCTGTGCCACCAGTCAGTTCCTGCAGTGGTTATGCAACACCAGGTCTCATAGCCAGTTGTGCTAGGGGCTTACCTTGCCTACCAGGACCTCTGCAGTGGTTGTGAACTGGGGATCTCTGCCTCCTAGCAGCAGTAACATACCATTGTTCCTTATACCCAGTCACATTGAGGGCCTACCCTACTTGCAATGTACCTACAGTCATACACTGCTGGGCACTGCAGCCAGCTGGGCCAGGAGCCAGCCCTGAATACCAATGTGACTGTAGCAGTCAGCACCACCACAACAGAAAGGTGCATACAGCTCACATTGGGAATACCTGTTATAAATCTGGCTCTGGTGGCCAGAGAGGGGTGTGCTTCTGGGTCCCAGAGGACATCTACTACATAAGACCACTTCTCCAAGGTTGAGAGATATAACTTACCTACCAAATACAAAGAAGTAAACACAGAGACTTCCCTGGTGGCTCAGATGGTAAGGCATCTGTCTATAATGTGGGAGACCCAGGTTTGATCCCTGGGTTGGGAAGATCCCCTGGAGAAGGAAATGGCAACCCACTGCAGTACTATTGCCTGGAAAATCCCATGGATGGAGGAGCCTGGTAGGCTACAGTCCATGGGGTCGCAACGTGTCAGATATGACCGAGCAACTTCACTTGTCTTAAACGCAGAGAATTAGGCAAAATGAGGAGACAGAAGAATATGTTTCAAAGGAAAGAGTAAGACAAAACCTCAGAAAAAGGACTAAACAAAACAGAAATATTTTGATATACTCAATAAAAAGTTCAGGATAATGGTCATAAATATGGTCACAAAACTTGGGATAAAAATGGATGAACACCGTGAAAATTTCAACAAAGAGATAAAAAATGCATAAAGAATCAACCAGAACTGACGAATACAACTGAAGTAAAAAGTACGCTAGAGGGAATCAATAGTAGATTAGATGATATAGAAGAATGAACCAGAGATCTAGAAGACAAGAATAGTGAAAATAATGGAAGCTGAAAAGAAAAAAGTGTGAGAAAAATGAATATAGTTTAAAGGACCTTGAGGATAACATCAAGTGCACAAATACTCACATTATAGGGGTCTTGGAAGGAGAAGAGATAGAGAAAGAGGCAGAGAACTTTTTGAAGAAATAATAGCTGAAAACATCCTTAACCTGGCAGGGAAACAGACATCTAGGTCCAAGAAACACAGGGAGTCCCAAACAAGATGAATCTAGAGGTCCACACCAAGACATACTATAATTAAAATTAAAAAAGCAAAGAGAAAGAAACTAATAGTGGCAATGGAGACACAACTAGTTATGTACAAGGGAGCTCCCAGAATACAATCAACTGACTTTTCAGTAGAAACTTTGCAGGTTAGAAGGAAGTGGAATGATATGATAGGGAAAAAATTGACAACCAAGTGTACTTGACTTGGCAAGATTATCATTAGAGTTTTATATACAAGCAAAAGCTGAAGGAGTTCATCACCACTAAACTGGCCTTACAAGAAATGTTAAAAGGATTATTCTAAGTGGAGAAGAGATGGCTACAACTGGAACTAAGAAAATTATGAAAGAAAAAAAATCTCATGTAGAGGCAAACCTATAGCAACATTACAAAACTAGTTAGAAGGTTAAAAGACAGAAATAGTAAAAATCATCCAAATCCATAATAACCACTTACAGAATATGCAAAATAAAAACATGTAAAATATAACATCAAAAATATAAAAAACTTGGGGGGTATGAAAATATAAGGCTTTTAAAATATGTTTCAACTTAAGAGATAGACAGCCCAAAAGGGACAACCATATGTATATGGTTATAACCTATAACTATATAATATATAACCTATATATGTGAACATACATATATACACACATATAAAACCTATATATATAGGTTTTTTGTGGTCTTTATGTCATTATTTATAAACTTCATGGTAATCACAAACCAAAAGTCTACAGTAGATACACAAGCATTAAAAGGAAAGGAATTCAGTTATGACATTAGATATAGTCATCAAGTCACAAGGGAAGGGAGATAGAGAAGAGAAAACTACAAAGAGAATTTTAAAAACCCATTTAACAGTACTACCCAAAGCAGTCTACAAATTCAGTGTAATCCCTATCAAATTACCAATGGAAATTTTCATATAACAAAAATTTTTTACAACTTACATAGAAATCCAAAAAATCACACATAGCCAAAGCAATCTTGAGAAAGAAAATGGAGCTGGAGGAATCAGGCTCCCTGACTTCAGACTATAACACAAAGCTACAGTAATCAAGACAGTATGGTACTGGCACATTACAAAAAAAATGGATGAATGGAACCGTATAGAGAGCCCATAGATAAACCCACATACCTAATCTGTGACAAAGAATGCAAGAATATATGATAGAGAAAAGACAGTCTCACCAATAAGTGGTGCTGGGAAAACTGGATAGCTATATGTAAAAGAATGAAATTAGAACACTCTCTAACACCACACACACACACACACACACACACACACACACACACCTCAGAATGGATTAAAGACGTAAAAGTAAGTCCAGACACTAAAACTCTTAGAGGAAAAAATAGGCATAACACTCTCTGACATAAACTGCAGCAAGATCTTTTGTAACCCATGTCCTGGAGTAATGAAAATAAAAACAAAAATAAACAAAAGGGACCTAATTAAACTTAAAAGTTTTTTTTTTAGAACAAAAGGAACTATAAACAAAACAAAATGACAGTCTTCAGAATGAGAGAAAATATTTGCAAATGAGGCAACTGATGAAAGATTAATCTCTAAAATATACAAACAGCACATGCAGCTCAATAATAAAAAGAACAACCTGGTGAAAAAATGGCAGAAGACCTAAATAGATATTTCACCAAAGAAGACACACAGATTGAAAACAAACACATGAAAAGATTCTCAATATCACTAATTATTAGAGAGTTGCAAATCAAAAAAAATGAGGTATCACCTCACACCGATCAGAATGGCTGTCATCAAAAAATCTACAAGCAATAAATGCTAGAGAGGATGTGGAGAAAAGGGAACCCTCTTACACTATTGGTGAGAATATAAATTTGTGTGGCCACTATGGTAGACAGCATAGAGATTCTTCAAAAAATTAAAAATAGAACTATCATACCACCCACCAATTCCACTCTTTGACATCTATACAGAGAAACAAAACTCACTAATTTGAAGAAATATATGCACCTCTTTGTTCATCACAGTGGTTTATAGTTGCCAAAACTTGGAGGCCACCTAAGTGTTCATTGATAGGTGAATGGATAAAGAAGATGCTGTTAATATATGAAATGGAATATTAGTCATGAGAAAGAATGCAATCTTTCCATTTACAACAATATAGATGGATTGAGAATGTATTAAGCAAAGTGAAATAAGTCAGACAGAGAAAGACAAATCCTGTATAATTTCACTTGTATGTGGAACATAAAACAAATTAACAAACAAAAGAAAGCAGAAAAAGACTCATAGATACAGGTAACAAACTGGTGGGTTGCCAGAAGAGAGGTGGGTGGAGGAATGGATAAGATTGGCAAAGGAGATTAATAAGTATAAACTTTTGCACAGCACAGCATTTACAGTCAATTGTGTCTGGTTCTTTGTGACCCCGTTGACTATACAGTCCATGGAATTCTCCAGGCCAGAATATGGGAGTGGGTAGCCTTTCCCTTCTCCAGGGGATCTTCCTAACCCAAGAATTGAACCCAAGTCTCCTGCATTACCAGCCGGATTTTTTACCAGCTGAAACATGGGGAAGCCCATAAATACTGTAGTGGGTAGCCTACCCATTCTCCAGCATATCTTCCCAACCCAGGAATCGAACCAGGGTGTCCTGAATTGCAGGTGGATTCTTTACCAACTGAGCTATCAGGGAAGCCCAGTACAAACTTCTAGTCATATAATAAATAAGTCCTGGGGAGGTAATGTACAGCACAGGGAATAAAATCAACAATAATTTAAAACTTTGTATGGTGATAGACAATTACTAGACTTATGGAGGTCATTTCATAATGTGTATGTGTTGAGCAACTATGTTGTACACCTGCAACAAATATAGTCAGTTATATAGTCAGTTGAAAAAAGAAGGAAAAGAAAGCTCTTGTTCAGATTTCTAATCATACTGCCTTACCTTATGCTGTGGGCCCTACCTTACTACTGTGGGGCCTAAAACCTTACAGTTTTCTTTTGGCAAAATCATGGCATTCACTTCTAAGTTCAGTTGCTGTTGATCTAAAGATGAGCCAAAGCTGGGAAAATCATTGTTTTTCCCTTGAATTTTTCTTAGTTTAACATAAAATATAATTTCTTTTTCTTCTCTGATCTCAAGACATGACCAGTAGTACCATAGTACTAGTAGTTCCCCTAGTAATGAAAAATACCTTTAAAATATCAACTTTCCTGGTGGGAAGCTGGACTTCCCTGGTAGATCAGACAGTAAAGAATCTGCCTACCTTTCAGGAAACCTGGGTTCGATCCCTGGGTGGGGAATATCCCCTGGAGAAAGGCCTGGCAACTCACTCTAGTATTCCTGCCTGGGAAATTCCCATGGACAGAGGAGCCTGGTGGGCTGCAGTCCATGGGGTTGCAAGAATCAGACATGAATGAGTGAATAAAATACCAACAGTCTTCACTAACTGAAGAGCAGATAGTCCTTCTCTGGAGCACTAGAGGCCTCAGTGTTATCCTAAGCATGTGATCTTTACATGGAAACCTTTAGATTTTTTCTGGGTCACTCTTCTCCAGCTGAGTATGCTTTGGGAATATAAAGCTGGAAATGAGCATGGTTATCTTAGAAAGCAGTGATTTTATTCAAAGATTTATGAAAAGGGCTAGTAATTTAACTTGTAGGTAGCTGAAGCCATCTTTACTTCAAAAGAAGCATTGATATGTTAAGGAGAAGAATACAAAATTTGCAAGCATTTTTAAAGGTTATACTGGGACTTTAAATATTTCAAATTTTAGATGGCACCTTTGTGTTGTGCCCACAGGCTCCCTGAAGGCTGTATTAAATTTTCTAGGCCATGAACTCAATGGAAAACTTAGCAGGATTATCTCAGGTGCTTCTTGATTAAAAAGTAATAATAATCTGGCTATTTGCATCTTGCATTCTTCATCCTAGTTTTTTTTTTTTTAAAGTAGCAAAGCATTTTAATCCATTCATTCTAAAAATAACAGAGACATTTTATATCGGTGTAATCTACTTGAAAAGTCTCCTACATATGAGAGAGTCAGACTGCAGATTACAGAGCCAGACATTCAAGTTCAAGGTACAGTTTGGGAAAAGACCATCATGGGGGAGGTTTTCCTCCTTTCTGCTCATAAACATAAGTTGTTAGCTTAAAAAGAAAACCTCAGACAGAAGGAGAAAGCTTTCTCTCTATATAGCCTCTTTATTTTACATCTGTCTGTAATGTTTGAAGGCAAGACAGATAATTAGAAAACCAACCTCCCAAGCAGGTATGAGGATCTGAGCTGGACTCCTGGGACTACAGACTGGTTTAGTTCTCTTTCTACCAATACTGTGATGTGTGGTACTATGGTTCTTGTTTCAGTTACAAGAGGTTTTAGGAGTGAATGGCCACACACAATTAATAATAGCTTATCTAGCACATAACTCCGCAGCACGATACCAACAACAGGAGTATTTTAAAGCAGGGTGGAGAATAAAGCAGACACTAGTACAACTGAAGATTTCCTTTTTTCTTTCCCTCTTTTCTCAATGAGAATTCAGTTCAAAAATGAGGCTCCAGAATGCCCCTGTGCCCCTTTGGCCCACAACACTCCTGGGGAGCCTCATAGGCTTTGGTGATGTATCCTTCTCAGATGAGGAAATTATAGATTTTCTGGGTTTTGCTCACATCTATCATGATGAGTGCTCTTGCCTGTGCCAGTTTCAAGCCCCCTTGCTTGTTACATTTGTTCAATAGAGCAGATGTGTATTCTAAATAGGCTCCTGGGACCAACCTCACCATCTGATAGAGCTCCTTTTCTTTCTCACTCAACTTCTCTGTGCCAGGGAGGCCACTGAGTTTCAAGGGCAGTGCACTTCGTCTATCTGAATTCGAAGTCATTCGAACAGAAGGACTCAAGCCAGGATCAATGTCAGCCTGCTGGCGGAGACACTGCTGGCAGGCACTGCTGTCCTGGATGCACTGGAGGACCTTGGAGCTCATTCTGCATTTGAAGGGTTCCTCTTCTTGAGTCTTCTTATGATTGTAGGTTCTGGAGCTACAAAAATTGGTAATGCCTGCTGTCCTGTATTCCTGGAGCCTTTGATTTCCCTTCGGAGTTCAAATTCCAATGCTTGGCTTTCAGTGAACTTGTCAGGCTCCACCAGCCTCACTATCCTTGCAAATCACCTCATTTTTTCATAAAGATATTGGGCTTCCTTGGGGTATCGTCGTTCCATTAACTGAAACTTCCTAAGATTGATTAATTCGTGGTTTCATAATTTTTTTTTTCATCTTTGTCCTCCTTTAACCTGGAATGATAGATATCTACTACAGCCGTCTTCAGAGCATGTAAAATGTCCCAGTCATCTTTGACAAAATCAATATCTCTCAAGTCCCACTTCACATAATTGACAAACTGCTCTATGAAATCTGCTTGAGCTGGCATGTATCCCACCATGTCCTGAAAAAGCAAGGAGTCAAAGGTAGGTCGAGGAGGGTCCTCTGCAGCATGAAATGGAATGGCAGTGTCAGCAGTTTTTAGTGTCAGCAGTTTTTGCCTCCTCCACTTGCTTCAGGTTCAGCAGGGTAGATGTGAACAGAGGGTTATTGATGAAATGGTTCATATAGTGCTTCTCACGCTCCTCCTTGGTCTTGGTGCACATCTGATTGGTTACATCCTACCAAGTTCCAAAGCCACAGTCCATCACAGATTGCAAAAGGGCCATTTCTTCTTGAGAAGTCCAGCTAGGGTCAAGAAGAGGAACATCTGAGATCATTATTTCATAAGTATGATCACTTTGATGTTTCTTGTACTCAAATCCTGAAGTGAAACACGGTAAGCAGAGGAAAAAAGGAAACTGCACACTTGATATAAAGCTCTATGAGGTAGGAGGAGCAGCCTCGGCAAAGTGGCTTATCAGAGGGATCATTGCTAAAGGAACCCAAACTGTCCATTCCCCATCTGTTGCTTTGATCTTCTTTAATCTGAGCTGCTTCAAGGAGATTTTAGAACCTCACTGCTTCCCTCTCCTCTGCCCATCCTAGTTTTAAGTAGATAAAGAGCTCCCTGTTTCTTCTCTGACAAAGTCAACATTTTCTTTGTTTTCTACTAGTGGTATGACCAAAGGCTAGTGTGGGAGAATCCTAGAGTCTGATTACTGTGGGCTACATGCGCAACTCAAGTAATTTTCCATTTCTAATTGGTATCCCAGGAATTCACATTAGGAAAAACCCAGCAGGTGCTGATAATTCCTCCCAGGGATCTAGTATACAAATGCTTACTAAGGATTTTAATGTTGTTTACTTTAAAGTTTCTTGTCTCTTTTCTTTGAGTGCTCCTCCAGCAATCTATTAAGAAACTATATTTAAGTATATTTACTTTATTTCTAAAATTTCCAAAAACTATCTCCTAAATAGATCTTTGCATTAAAATTCTTATTTTTCTTCCATACTGGATTATAACCATGTGATTATAAGCCATTAATTCTTCATTCTTATAAATTAGAGAGAAAAATTAAATAGTGTTACATTAAGCCCTGAAAAAATGTAAAGTCTGAAAAGTGAAGTTAGAACATCTCATGTTATTAGGAGTATGCTGTATACACAGCAGGCTTCCCACGTGGAACCATGGTAAAGAATCAGCCTGCCAGTGCAGGAGATGTGGGTTGATCCCTAGGTCGGAAATCCCACAGAGAAGGAGATGGCAACCCACTCCAGTATTCTTGCCTTGAAAATTCCCATGGGCAAAGAAGCCTGCTGGGTTACAGTCCATGGGGTTGCAGAGTCAGACGTGACTTTTTCACTCCGAAACATGAGTTTTTTCACTCTCCTGTTTCACCCTCATCAAGAGGTAAGACCAGAAACTATAAAACTCTTAGAGGAAAACATAGGCAGAACACTTGATGACATAAATCAAAGCAAGATCCTCTATGACCCACCTTTGAGAGTAATGGAAATAAAAACAAAAGTAAACAAATGGGATCTGATTAAACTTAAAAGCTTTTGCTGAGCAAAGGAATCTATAAGCAAGGTGACAAGATAACCCTCAGAATGGGAGAAAATAAGAGCAAATGAAACAACTGACAAAGGATTAATTTCCAAAATAGACAAGCAACTCATACAACTCAATACCAGAAAAACAAACAACCCAAAAAAGTGTGAAAAAGACCTAAACAGACATTTCTCCAAAGAAGACATACAGATGGCTAACAAACACATGAAAAGATGCTCAACATCGCTCATTACTAGAGACATGCAAACCCAAACTACGGTCAGAATGGCCATCATCAAAAAATCTACAAACAGTAAATGCTGAAGAGGGTGTGGAGAAAAGGGAACTATGCAGCCACTATGGAAGATGGTATTGAGATTCTTTAAAAAAAAAAAAAAAACTAGGAATAAACCCACCATATGACCCAGCAATCCCACTTCTAGGCATATACCCTGAGGAAAACAAAACTGAAAACACGCATGTATCCCATTGTTCATTGCAGCACTGTTTACAATAGCTAGAACATCGAAGCAACCTAGATGTCCATCGACAGATGAGTGGATAAAGTTGTGGTGCATATACACAATAGAATATTACTCAGCCATAAAAAGGAATGCCTTGGAGTCAGTTCTAATGAGGTGGATGAACCCAGAACCTGTTATACAGAGTGAAATAAGCCAGAAAGAGAAAGATAAATACCATACTCTAATGCATATATATGGAATCTAGAAAAATGGTACTGAAGAATTCACTGGAGGAACAGACATAAAGAACAGCCTTGTGGACATGGGGAGAGGGAGGAGGGGGTGAGATGTATGGAGAGAGTAACATGGAAACTTACATTACCATATGTAAAACAGATAGCCAATGGGAATTTGCTGCATGACTAAGAAACCCAAACAGAGGCTCTGTATCAACCTAGAGGGGTGCGATGGGGAGGGAGACGGGAGGAAAGTTCACAAGGGAGGGGATATATGTATATCTATGGCTGATTCAGGTTGAGGTTTGACAGAAAACAAAATTCTGTAAAGCAATTATCCTTCAATAAATAAATAAAGAGGCTCTTTAGTTCCTCTTCACTTTGTGCCATTAAAGTGTTATCATTTGCATATCTGAGGCTGTTGATATTTCTCCCAGAAATCTTGATTCTAGCTTGTGCTTCATCCAGCCTGGCATTTTTCCTGTTGTGCTCTACATAGTAGTTAAATATGTCAGGTGATAATACACAGCATTACCAGCATATACACAGCATCTGACAAAACTAAAATGAAAAATTACTTAAAATGTACTTTCTTGCAGTATCCAGTATATACGATTTGTGAAGAAAACGTTAAAATTAAAAAAATAGGGAAACTGAGTCTGAGGATGCACCCAAGCTAATCTTATGCTGACCAAATTTTAAAAGGTAAATGTAGGCTTAAACCAAATCATACAGCAGTAGAGGTGTAGCTCTCTTTATTAGTATATAAAGGTGGATTTTTCAAAATGCAAAGTGCATACGGAAACATATGGAAACATTTACTGAGACCTTATCTTCATTTGCCAGTTGGTATCCAGTATCAACTCCTAAAAATTTAGGAGGGTTGTTTGTTCATAGGCTTGAATGAATAGCCAATTATCTTTGATGAAAAAAATTCAGTGTTCATGAGTGGATTAACACACTGGTGAAACATTCTTCAAAGTTTTTGTTGTTCAGTCACTAACTCTTGTCTGATCCTTTACCCACGAATGGCAGCAGAGCAGGCTTCCCTGTCCTTCACTCTCTCCCTGAGTTTGCTCAAGCTCATGTCCATTGAGTTGGCAATGTCATCCAACAAGCTCATCCTCTGTCATCCCCTTCTCCCCCTGCCCTCAATCTTTCCTAGCATCAGGGTCTTTTCCGGTGAGCCAGCTTTTCGCGTCAAGTGGCCAAGGTATTGGAGCTTCAGCTTCAGCATCAGCCCTTCCAATGAATATTCAGAGTTGTTCAGTTGCTAAGTTATGTCTGACTCTTTGTGACCCCATGGACTGTAGCATGCCAGGCCTCCCTGTCCCTCACTATCTCGCAGAGTTTGCCCAAGTTCATGTGCATTGAATTGGTGATGCTATCCAACATCAGGGTTGATTTCCTTTAAAAATTAATCTTCTAATATTTGTGAACCATTTTCCTTAAATTATCTTTTCTTTGGTTTAGTTTTTAGTCCTAATATGTGCATGTCATATTTTCTTAATTGACACATATTTATCCATGTGTTATTTAATTAACAGCTTCTAGTATTTAATCTCCATTGGTATGCTTTCTCTGGGCTTAATTGTTTAGACTTGGCTCACTTAATCAGAAAAATTGTCATTATTTTCTTCAAATTGTTGTGAAATTTAGGATTATTTCTGTAAGATGCTAACCAAGAAGTTGTTTTGATCCAGGAGTTCAAATAACTACTCAATTGATAAGTCATGGATTAATGAGCATTCCATACCCTTTCTTGCATATGTGCATGTGTAATCGCTTAGTTGTGTTCAACTCTTTGTGACCCTATGTACTGTAGCCTACCAGGCTTCTCTGTCCAGGGACTTTCCAGGCAAGAATACTGGAGTGGATTGCCATTTCCTCCTCCAGGGGGTCTTCCCAACCCAGGGATTGAACTCACATCTCCTGTGTTTCCTAAATTGTCAGGCAGAATTGTTACCACTGAACCACCTGGGAAGCCCATCCTTTTCTTAACAACTCTTTAAAAATTGTGATATAATTGACATGTAACATTGTTAGTTTCAGATGTATGCAATAGTGATTCCATATTTGTATATATTATGGGGTGATCACCACAATAAGTCAAGCTAACACAATTTAAGAATTTTTTTTAAGATTCATACTGCCTCTAGGAAAATATTGTGACTCTTTAGTAGAATGTACTCTTCATCAGATCCCCAGTTTGCATGACTTTCCAGACTCATCTCTCACTCTTTCCATGTCATGCTCAGTGGCCTAGTCACCTAGAGTGTGCTGTTTCCTAATCCTTTTATTCTATTTCAGGCTTCTACAGTGATGCCCATTCCTTGCCTCTGCCAATGTCTTCCCTGTTCATGTATATATGTTTAAGTCCCTCTATAGGCATCACTCCCTGTGGAAATCTTTACTTCACATCTGTAGGTAGAATTATTTTCTTCCCCTTTTATGCTTTCAAGTATCTTGCTACCTACTGCTAGTACCATGTGTGCTTGCGTGCTCAGTCATGTCTGACTTTTTGTGACCCTATAGACTGTACCTGCCAGTCTCCTCTGTCCATAGGATTTTCCAGGCAAGAATACTGGAGTGGGTTGCCATTACCTCCTCCACTGCTAGTACTATATTCATTACAAACTGCAATAGTTGTTATATTGGCATACCTTTAATTAGACTACTGGACTATGAAGTCAGGAACTTTGTTTTACCTCAGTACCTCTGTTAGCAAATATATCCACAAAGTATTCAGTAATTTTTATATCTGCTTCATTTGTTTAATCTATATTATCATCTATAACTTTCTCTGTGTATTGATTGATTGATTTAGTCGCTCAGTCATGTCCGACTGTTTGCGACCCCATAGACGGTAGCCTACCAGGCTCCTCCATCCATGGGGTTTTCCAGGCAAGTACTGGAGTGGATTGCCATTTCCTTCTCCAGAGAATCTTCCCGACCCAGGGATCGAACCTGAGTCTCCCGCATTGTAGGCAGACGCTTTACCGTCTGAGCCACTAGGGAAGCTTAAATTCAACAAGTAAGTTGCAGATATTATTACACTTTACCTACAAATACTTCAATTGGTATTTCCTAAAAATAGACTTCCCCTTGAAAAGCATAATATCATATTGCACCTAATAAAAGAACTTAATTTCCTAATATCATTTAACATCCAGTCCATAATAAAATTTTCCTCAATTCTTCCAAAATTGACTTGAGAGTTTATCTTCAACCAGTTTATTACTTAATTTTTGATCAGAGGAAAGAATACTGAAACCAAATACTAGCGCAGTTTGAATGTTTTTGTAGGAAGAGAAATATGGAATGTGTATTTGATATTTGAAATTCTGTTTTTTGAAATGTCAGATTAAAGCTGATAGTTATGGTAATTGGCATGGAGCATGTAGGATTTAGATTATAATGGAAAGAGCTTAGTTACAGTGAAGCAATATAGCTGCATTGGCATTACTGCAGCAGTAGAAAAGCCTTTGAAAGCAGCTTTAGAATGGCAGGAATTAATGCTGGTATAAGGCATCTGCTGCTATTGCGAAGACATGAGGGAAGTGGAAGGTCATCACTTACAGACATTAACTAGCTGTCATTCTAATTTAATGCTGCATCATAAAATTTCTTGGTTGTGTATAAATTGTGGCAGTACATGCAAATTCTCAGGTCATTTTCTATGGTTAGCCCACTTAAAATTGCTTACTGCAGTCCTACATTCTAGATCATTGTCATCTACTGATGACTGAAGAAGAATTGTTAAGAGATCCATGCATAAAGTGCTGTGTAGCTTTTAAGGGAAGCTTTAGTCTTGTTCCCAGAATTTTCCATTCTAGCCCCTCTACAGCCTTTGCTATCATCAGCAGATGCTCTTTGTAATTTTTCCTTTGTTATTTTTCCTACTGCTCTGAGTCAAGGTGGAAATTGCTATCACATGGTAACCCTGCTAGAGGAAAGTACCTCATTAGCAATATTTTCCACAGACACCAAGGTAGAATAAAGGGGAATAAGAACACGATAGTACCAAAAGATCAGTAGCAAAAAGGCATGATTTAAAAAAGAAAAGAGTTCAGGATGTGGAAGCATTAACCTTGGGGTGATGACTTTGGAAAAATCACCTCAGTTCTGTACCCTTCAGTTTCCTCATCTATAAAATTGAAATAAAACACTTGTGTCTCCCAAATGCTTACAAGAAAGAAATCAAATGAGGCCTCTCTGAGTATTCTGTGAGCTAAAATAGCTTCTAATATATATAAAAATATTATTGATTTATTCCTAGGGACTTAGAGTCTTTTTACATCTTATATATTATAGTGCTGAGGCACAAAAAGGCATCTAGATCCTTTCCTTTAAAAATATTTACATGAACCAAGCTAAGGAGCATCAGCAATTTTATTTTGGAAACTCTTTACAGGAGTTAAATAAGTGATGACATTTCTCCATGTATTTTCTTGAATCATGGGCCTTGGGTATTCTAAAGTATCAGAGAGGGCATTTGTTTTATTGTTAGCTGTCAGAGTATTGTGCTCTGAAAATCCATCTATTTCCAATCAAAGCACATATTTGAAGCTGTTGGGAGAGAGGGCCCTCAACATTGCTTTTATTTTTATCCTGTGTGTCCAAATCTCTACTGAGAAGACCTCATAGGTAGCATTTCCTTGGATGCTTTCGCAGAATGCAGGATTGTTTATTCATTCCTATAATGGATTAGTTACTTACTGCTCTCCACTACGAGCAGCATGAGTTCCAGAAAGAGAACCATTATACAGCATTCTAAACTCCAAACCTGAATAAAACCCAATGTTTTTAATTCAAAACACAGTTAAGGGCCTTCTGTAGGAAGAAAATTGGGAGAGGGGATATGAAAAAACTGTAAGACAGAGAAGACACAGGCCTTGCCCTCAGGGAGTTTATAGATTGAAGGGAAAGATCAGATAAATAGATACGTGTAAAACATCAACTATGGTGAGGGCTATATAAAGATAGTTTAAATCAGGTCCTTGCAAGGAGGAATTCTCAAAATTTTTATTTACTACATAGAAGAATACTCTTTAGCTAGCTCTGATCCTCCCCTTGCTGTCCTTCTAATATCAATTCTTTTGAAGAGACATTCTATACAGAGAAAACCTGTCTCCTTTCCCCAACTAGATGCTCAAATCACTTGTGCTAGATTTTGGCATTGGAGATGAAGTGGAGCCACAGGGAAATGACTGCTGCACAAATTTACTTAAGAAAACTAAAACTAACCTTATTGGAGAGAAAGTCTGAGATTCACCGTTTGTACTTTCTTAAGTCTAAATATATCGATTTTATTTTTGGTGCATATCTACCATTTTATTATTTATTTAATTTTTGGCTGCACGAAGTCTTTGTTGCTGTGTGCAATCTTTCCCTAGTTGCAGTGAGCAGGAGGCTACTGTCTAGTTGCTGTGGGCGGGCTTCTCACTGCAGTGGCTTCATTTGTTGCCAAACATGGGCTTTAGGGTGCTTGAACTTGGGTAGTTGTGGCTTATGGGCTCCAGAGTGTGGTGCATGAGGTTAGTTGCTGGGCAACATGTAGAATCTTCCCAGACTAGGTATCGAACCCATGTTCCCTGCATTGGCAGGCAGATTATCAGCCACTGGATCATCAGGGAAGTCTGCTGAGATGCAAATTTAGAACAGCATGACTGAAGTGGAGATTTCATGAGGATCCCAAACTAAAATCACTTGGTAGAAAGTTTGGACTAGTGTTTTATGCCTGATACAAATTTAAAAAATTCTTTTTAACATTTCAATAGTTTAATATTTTATGAATTGGGCAGTATTCATTCCCAAGGATCCAGAGAACTGAAAGCAGGGACCTTTTTTATAGGGTAAAGAATAGGAAGCAAGGATAAGAAAAGTAAAAAATGGATTAAGCATAGGGAAGCAAGTATAGAGCCAAGGGTTGGCTTGGTATTTGGGATTGGCTGCCTGGATATACTGCGTTTCTGATCAAATGGCTTTATAGGGATATCAAAGTAACATAAGTTCTGGTGCTGACATGGCACCAAAGATATACCAAGACGGAGTGGCTCCATCTTAGACATAGAAATTTATTTCAACCCTGTGAAACTTAGAGTGGGATAGAATGGGAAAGACTAAAGATCTTTTTAAAAAAATCAGAGATACCAAGGGAATATTTTGTGCAAAGATGGGCACAATAAAGGACAGAAATGGTATGGATCTAACAGAAGCAGAAGATATTAAGATGAGGTGGCAAGAATACACAGAAGAAATATACAAAAAAGATCTTCATGACCCAGATAACCATGATAGTGTGATCACTCACCTAAAGCCAGACATCCTGAAATGCGAAATCAAGTGGGCCTTAGAAAGCATCACTACGAACAAAGCTAGTGGAGGTGATGGAATTCCAGTTGAGCTATTTTAAATCCTAAAAGATGATGCTGTGAAAGTGCTGCACTCAATATGCCAGCAAATTTGGAAAACTCAGCAGTGGCCACAGGACTGGAAAAGGTCGGTTTTCATTCCAATCTCAAAGAAAGGCAATGCCAAAGAATACTCAAACTACTGAACAACTGCACTCATCTCACGCTAGCAAAGTAATGCTCAAAATAATCCAAGCCAAGGTTCAACAGTATACAAACTGTGAAATTCCAGATATTCAAGCTGGATTTAGTAAAGGCAGAGGAACCAGAGATCAAATTGCCAACATCTGTTGGATCATCGAAAAAGCAATAGAATAACAAAATAAATCCACTTCTGCTTTATTGATTCTGCCAAAGTCTTTGACTGTATGGATAACAACAAACTGTGGAAAATTCTTCAAGAGATGGGAATACCAGACCACCTTACCTGCCTCCTGAGAAATCTGTATTCAGACAAGAAGCAAGAGTTAGAACTGGACATGAAACAATGGACTGGTTCCAAAATGGGAAAGGAGTACGTCAAGGCTGTATATTGTTGCCCTGCTTATTTAATTTAAATGCAGAATACATCATGAGAAATGCCTGGCTGTATGAAGCACAAGCTAGAGTCAAGATTACTAGGAGAAATATCAATAACCTCAGATATACAGATGATACCACCCTTATGGAAGAAAGCAAAGAAGAACTAAAGAGCCTCTTGATGAAACTGAAAGAAGAGAGTGAAAAAGTTCTCTTAAAATTCAACATGCAAAATATGAAGATCATGGCATCCAGTCCTATCACTTCATGGCAAATAGTTGGGGAAACAATCAAAACAGTGACAGACTTTGTGTTTGGGGGCTCCCAAATCACTCTAGATGATGATTACAGCGATGAAATTAAAAGATGCTTGCTCCTTGGGAGAAAAGTTGTGACCAACCTAGACAGCATGTTAAAAAGCAGAGACAGTACTTTGCCTGCCCAGGTCTATCTAGTCAAAGCGATGGTTTTTCCAGTAGTCATGTATGGGTGTGAGAGTTGGACTACAAAGAAAGCTGAGCACCAAAGAATTGATGCTTTTAAACTGTGGTGTTGGAGCAGACTCTTGAGAGTCCCTTGGACTGCTAGGAGATCCAGTCAATCCTAAAGGATATCAGTCCTGAATACTCATTGGAAGGACTGATGCTGAAGCTGAAACTCCATACTTTGGCCACCTGATATGAACTGACTCCTTGGAAAAGACCCTGATGCTGGGACAGATTTAAGGCAGGAGGAGAAGGGGATGGCAGAGGATGAGGTGGTTGGATGGCATCACTGACTCGATGGACATGAGTTTGGGTAAGTGGAGTTTGTGGTGGACAGGGAGGCCTGGTGTGCTGCAGTCCATGGGTTTCAAGGAGTTGGACACGACTGAGCGACTGAACTGAACTGACTGAAACTTAACCTTTTAAAGTGCACAATTCACATTTTTTAGTATATTTTTAAGATTGGAGAACCATCACAGCCCTTTAAAAAGATCCATGGAAGCTGAGTTTGGCAACGTATATGAGCGATGCTATAAGTTTGTTCAAGCCAGAATCTCTAACCCATCGTGGAGTTTCAGTTACCAGTGACTGCATATATGCATATAAACCAGGTGCTCTGTGAATATAGACTGCAGGAGGGAATCTCACAGCTGGGTCTGGCAGGAAAAGAGCCTCCAAAAGAGACAACCAATATGTTTCAGAATAATGTTTAGGACCAACTTTCAACAGCAATTCTTTGTGGAAACAAGGAAACTGGAAGTGGGTTGATTATACCTGTTTGCTAAAGACATGTCAGATTTATATGTGTTGTCCTGTCATGATTATTAATAGTATGGTCTTTTGTTCCCCAAAGTAGTTTAGATGATTAATCATATGATCAATATCATTAGACTCCCTAGTTCTCTCTTTCGGAGATGCTTTCTCTCTGGTACCCTTCCCAGCCTCCTCTTCAGTCCCCAGATTCCAATTTCTGTCTCCAAAGCTCAGTGAGATCATCACTCTGTTGTCCATCACTGAGTGTAGAGAACACTAATCATGGACCACACAATGGGGCTCGCTTCATTTTTATCTTTACTACCTGTTGCCCAATATCTGAAAATCTGTATCCACTGTAGTTTTAGTTTGTTATTAGTTCTATTCCATCATGACATTATGTTTGTGAGGTTTCTCCATGTCATTGCATATGGCAGTAGTTCATTCTTTTTCTTTGATTTTTAGAATGCCTTGAATAAATAACAAGCAACAATGCATTTATTTAACTTTTGATAGATATTTTGGTTATTCCAGCTTTTGTACATATCTTTTGATGGACATGTATTTATTCCAATTGGATGTATGTCTTTCTGATTGAGTTTTTGAGATATATATGTTGATTTTTTAAAATATTTAAGTAGTTTTCTGAAGTGGTTTTACCATTTTTCCTTTCTGCTATCAAAACATTTCAGTTACTCAAATTTTCATCAGCACTTGGTATTGTCAGTCTTTTAAATTTTAGCCATTTTGGTGAGATGTTAATATTTCACAATTTTTAATGCTGAACACTTTATTGTTTATTTCACAGCCAATATTTTTAAATTAAAATAATTTTAAACCTCTATAATTTATACATGTATCTTTAAATGAACATAAAATGTACTGTAAAGTCTGAGAACTATTTCACAACCAGTTTCTTTATATATAAATAAAAGTTTAAAAATAAAAATATTTAATTTATTATATGTATTCTACTAAATGATGGCATTAAGACTACATCACTTCTAAAATAATTAATAATTTTTAAGTTCTTTAAGTTTGCCTTAAATACTTTCACTATACTTTAAATTGATACATGGTATTTTTTAGATTTTTTTTAGTCTTTCTGGACATTAAATTATCGCATTTTAAAATGTTGTGCCTACTAAATTCTTCAAATGAGCAGAATTTGCTGGTGAATGCTTTTCACTAAGTGGTATATGTTGTGCACATGACACTGTACACATCTGTGAATAAGGCATGGCACATGTTTCAAGTGTGTTCTTGAAGTCATCTTTTGATGAATACAGCAGTGGTTACAAACAACCACTTCCCAAATGTTTTCCAAAGAACATCTTATTTAAGATGATAACTTGGGAAAAAAAGCAAAACATAAAAAAAAGAAAACCCAGATGGGTTTGTGATCAAATAATTTGAGGAAACAATTGCTATAAAATAAGATAGAATGTAATAAGAAATGCCAACTACTATGGATTTCTGAAAAAAGAAGAGTCCATGTTTATTTCAGGGGATCAGTTGGTGTATACATAATATAATGTAATAATTAGAAATTGATCTAATTTTAGAATCCTAGACTGGGGCTTACAAGCTCATTTATGATTGAACATCTCTGGTTGGAAATTGAGCTCTTGGCATTCCTTGGCCCTTTGGTTAATTTATTGTATCTACAGTATTTATTAGTACTGCCTAGATAATTTTTGCAAATTCATTTATTATCAGTCTGGTAGACTGTCTATCTCTTGACCTTTCCATTTTGTAGCTTTATGCTAAAATAAAATAATACTGCCAAAGTAACATGGAACTCTTCATAGTCCATTTATATTACTATATATATTTGATTTTTATTCAGTATTAAAAGTATCTTTTCTGTTTAAATTCTTATTTTAATTTCTATAGATCAAATGATATTTATGAAATTTTAAAAAATTGTGCCTGTATATTTTAAAAGAGCTCCAATAAATAAAATTAATTGTTATACTATATTATAAAGTTGAAATTTTCAACATATACCTGAAAATTAAAATGGACATGATTAGTTCTCAGGACATGGGATTTACCAGGAATTTTAATGGCTAAGATATTTTAATGAATCATTTCCTAAGGCTTCCTTTTAAAAGCTTAATTCAGTTTATATGACTACTCTTCCTAAAAGCTATCTGTCTAGTAAATAGTGGATATTTACTATATTTTAGAAGTTGGTTAAATATCTCTTATTATTTTGGATTATTCTTTTCAATTTAGATTACTTAGCCATTTTTAAATTTTACAAGGTGCTCTTACATGTTGTATATTTTAAACACTGGATTTTCTAGAACCTTAATACAATTCTGTGATTGGTGGGACAGAAATAGCTCTTTATATGTACTGTGAGTGGGGTTGACTCACACTAGTAATTGATTTACCAAAGTTTGCAAAGTCAGTTAGTGTCAGTAATTACTAAAATCTTGATATCTGGCCTCTATGTCAATTAGGCACTATGCTGGATTAAATGCTTAGGGTTTTTTTAATGAATACTTAATAGAAGCAGTATTCAAATAAACATCTTATTCAAGAGAAGCTTAATGACTTCTTAAAAATTGAATTTGGTTGTAAATGATTTTAGTTTAAAAGCCCATTGGGGATTAATTCATAGCAAAGCTGTTCTCCCAGTGCATATATTTTGCAGTAAATTCACAAGCTCAGAACACTAAAAATGTGCTTATTTTCCAATCTGCTTTTATTTAATTAGCTGTATGGTTTTAATTACTTCTCAGCAAAGATTTCACTTCTCACTATTAAAATCTCAAAAAAGTTTGAAATAAAATGAGACTAGAAAGACTCATTTCTTAACTTGGGCCTGAACAGTAGCCTCATTCTTTAATCTCACCACACTTGTACTTGGGCCAGTGACATCTACTACTATATATATATATATATGACTCTATCTAAGATTTCATCATGTTTTTTGTTAAATATAGAGATTCCAATCTGAAAGGGGGGGACGGTCTCAGTTTTTTTCATGGCCTGCATCTTTTCTATCCTCATCTGTGCTTTATTTAGCTGTTTACTCTGAATCTTTCCGTTGTCTTTCTCCTTTCTCTAATACCCCTTCCCCCAAACAGAGGACATTTTTCTCAGTGTTGCCTATAGATTTCCAGGTAGATTTGTTACTGAGTCTAAGCTCTTATTACTTGCCACACTACAGGCCAGTCAATCAATCAAGAGACAAGTTGTTAGGTCAAGCAATGGCAAATTTATTTGGAAAGCAGCAGACTTAGAGGATGGTGGGCTAGAGTCCCAAGGAATCACGTTACCCGAATTAGATTAGTCACTAATAACTATTATTTAAATTTCAGTGTTTTATAAAAAAAAGGTTCTATCCCATGTCAAAGTTAATTTTTGAAGTAAACATTTAAATTTAGAAAGCTTTGGATTTACATAAAAGATTCAGTTAGTAGAGTTGCTGTATACCACATATGCAGTATCGTCTATTATTAATATCTTCCATTAGTATTGAGCATTTGTCATACAATTAATGAACCAATATGAACACGTTATCATTAACTAATGATCATGTATAAAACTGCTCTAAACATTTGCTGTAGATTTCTATGTGGATGTACATGGGTAAGTCATTTGGGTAAATATCTAAAAATGGAATTTTGTCATACCATGATAAGACCACTTTTAGTTTTCTAAGAAACTTCCAAACTGCCATCCAGAGTGGTTGTACCATTTGCGTTCCCATAAGCAACGAAGGAGAGTTTCTGTTGCTGCATATCCTTGCCAGCAGTTGGCTTTGTCTGGTTTTGGAATTTAGCCATTTAAATAAATGTGTGATAGTATCTCATTGTTGCTTTAAGTTGAATTTCCTTAATGAGAAAAGTTGTGGAGCATCTTTTCATATGCTTATTTGCCATTTGTTTATCTTCTTTGGTGAGATACCTCTTTAGATCTTTTGCTTAATTTTAACCATGTTGTTTATTTTCTTATTGCTGAGTTTTAAGAGTTCTTTGTATTTTTTGGATAAGTCCTTTGTAACATATCTTTTGCAAATATTGCCTCCTAGTCCATAATTTGTCTTGTCATTTCATTCTCTTAAGAATGGCTTTTGCAGAGCAGAAGTTTTAATTTTAATGAAGTCTAACTTACCTTTTTAATTTCATGGATCATACTTTTGATATTATACCTAAAACTCACCTCAAAACTCAAATTTACATAATTTTTCTCCTACATTTTCTTCTAGAAATTTTGTAATTTTACATTTTACATTAGGTATGGTACCCACTCTGAGTGGTGTGTGTGTGTAAGATATGAGACCTCCATCTGGGTTCCTTTTTTTTTTACTTTAGCATGTGGACATCGATTGTGTCAGCATCATTTTTTTGAAAAGATCATGCTTACTTCATTCATTCAATTGCCTTTCCACCTTTGTTAAAAAATCAGATGTTGATTTCTGATAGCTATTTGGAAATTTGTCTAGTTTGTTTCTTTTGTAAATATTTTCTAATGTATCCTCTGTGTAGTGGTTGGTTTTGCTCAGAACTCCATTCTTTTCTCCCTGGCTCAGCATTTTACTCTGGCATAAACTTCCACTTAGATACTGATAACTCTCAGTACTACCTTTTTATTTAGTTTTATTTCCTTGTGTCCACCTGTTTATGAAGAGTCACTCTGAAGAGACAGCTTTGATTTACCACATTGAAGACAAAACTCATGTTTCTTCAAAACTTGTTTCTCTACCTGCTTATCCCATTTAGTTCTTGGTGTCAAAATTAAAATTAAAAAAAATCTTAGAAAACTTAGCATCATTCCTCCTTCTTACACCCAATATCTCATTGTTTTCTAAGACCATCTGTTAATATATATTGACATGACTTGACCCTTTTTCCACTCTGATATCCACAGCTGCCACAAATGCTCTGCTCTCACACAACCTACTTATCTCTTCCCTGTGTTCTGTTAATCTTCAGATCCCCAGACAAAAGCATGGGGCTGAAGCAGAGTAGGACATGCTATTTCATGTCCTCTTGCTTTCACATATAGATGTCCATTCCTACTGTGATCTTCCTGAACTCAAAATTGTCTTTAAGCTCAATCAAATTTCTTCTGATGTTTCAGGGAAAAGTTTCATGGCTTTTCCTTTCACTAACTTGTGGAACCTTAAAGACTAGCTATTATTCTATCTGGCTGTGTTCAAGGGCATGCGGGAAACCAGGTACTTAGGACATATTTTAAAAGTGATTAATAAATGGGTAAACAAATAAAATATAGATAAAAATATTCATTCTTCCTGGGAAGAAAAGCATTTAGTACAGTCCTGATACTTAATCTTTGTTGTATTCTCTCTTTTTTAATCATTAAGGCATATGTTTTATGACATTTATCCTTATTTTTGATATACCATGTATACTTTTTGTGTATGCATGCTGAGTCACTCAGTCATGTCCGACTCTTTGTGACCCCGTGGACTGTAGCCCTCCAGGCTCCCCTGTTCATGGGGATTCTCCAGGCAAGAATACTGAAGTAGGTTGTCATGCCCTCCTCCAGGGGATCTTCCTGACCCAGGGATTGAACCCGTATCTCTTGCATCTCCTGCATTGGCAGGCAGATTCTTTACCACTGTGCCACCTGGAAAACCCATACAGTTGATCTTAATTAATAACAACCTTGTTGGTTGAATGAATAAAATAGAGCCCAGTGCCTTTTTCAATCCCATCTGTCTGGTTTAGTTTGTCTCAAATGATACACATCTGTATTTTTTTTTGTACGATATGTAAGCACTGTGAGTATGCATGTAAAATTGGAGAGTTTTCCTTTTTGTCATCATACAATTCACAATTTTCCCTTCAGGATAATGGTTTCGCTTGTATATTCTCTCTCTCTCTGTTTTGATCTAGCACATACATAGTACTAGCACAATAGCATGTACATGTGCATGTTTATATTTGTTTTATTAATATGTTTTCCTTATAATTTTCTTTCATTATTTTTAATTTACTGTATTTCTCAGAGATATTTAAATATTGTATGAGCATTTTCTTTACATTCATCACTTGGTGGAAGGTTCTAATGTATTAATTAGAGAGAATCTCCTCTATTAATGAATATTTAGGTTGTTTCCAACTTTTTTCACTTCAACAAACAATACTATATTAAGCATATTTTTTTATACTTTTGGAGATCTTACTAATAGTGGAATTGTTCTATCAAAGGTTATGCATATTTGTTCTAATAAATATTATCAAATTGTTCTCCAAAGACAAAATAAAAAGCCTTACTAGCTCCTGATCTGTTGCAAGTAGAGACTCTTATGCAGTATTCTAATAAGTGTCCTTGTGCTGTAGAAAACAGAGACAGAAAGGTATGTAGTTCAATTTGCATTTTCTTGATTTATTCAACACCACTTTTTGCAATTTTGGCTATTAGGATACTTTTGTGAGGGTTTCCCTGGTGGCTTATCTATAATAATCATAATATATTTTCCATTGGGTCATTTATTTTATATTACATTTTATTTATTTTATATTACATTTTATTTTACAATAGTTTTATATTGTAATTAGTCAAATATTTCAACCATTTTCCACTTAGGTTTTCTGAATTACATTTAGAGATATCCACAGAAAGGGAGAGATTAAGTCCTTATAAAAATTTTAATTGGAATATAACCTTGTTCTTATAGGACTTGGCATTTTATCAGTTTTTAACTACTTCATTCTAACAAATTAATTTATGAGATAAATGAGAAATTGTTATCATTCATAATTTACATATGTGGACTGTTACTGCAGCCACGGAATTAAAAGACGCTATCTTCTTGGAAGACAAACTATAACAAACCTAGACAGCATATTAAAAAGCAGAGACACTTTGCCAATGAAAGTCTGTCTAGTCAAAGCTTTGGTTTTCCCAGTAGTCATGTATGGGTGTGAGAGTTGGACTCTAAAGAAAGCTGAGCACCGAAGAATTGATGCTTTTGAACTGTGGTGTTGGAGAAGACTCTTGAGAGTCCTTTGGACTGCAAAGAGATCCAGCCAGTCAATCCTAAAGGAAATCAGTCCTGAATATTCATTGGAAGGACTGATGCTGAAGCTGAAACTCCAATACTTTGGCCACCTGATGCAAAGAACTGACTCATTTGAAATGACACTGATAATGGGACAGATTTAAGGCAGGAGAAAAAGGAGATGACAGAAGAGGAGATGATAGGATAGCATCATCAACTCAAAGGACATGAGTTTGAGCAAGATCCAGGAATTGGTGATGGACAGGGAGGCCTGGCATGCTGCAGTTCATGGGGTCGCAAAGAGTCAGACACAACTGAGCAATTGAACTGAATTGAACTGGTGCCTCAGAGGGTAAAGAATCTGCCTGCAATGCAGGAGACCTGGGTTCAATCCCTGGGTTGGGAAGATCCCCTGGAGGAGAGCATGGCAACTCACTCTAGTATTCTTGCCTGGAGAATCCCCATGAACAGAGGAGCCTGGTGGGCTACAGTCCATGGGGTCCAAAGAGTCAGATATGACTGAGCAACTAAGCACACACACACGAAGCAAACTTGTGCTTCTTATTCCTTTGAGCAAGAATTTTTAGAATCTTTATTGTCAGGTGCTGAGAAAATTGAAGTCTGAGAGACTGAAGTAGAGTTCTGGAATGAAACTAGTTGATAAACTCAGTGGGGACAACCTTTGATGTATACTGACCATGGTCAAAGACTACACTTCAGTCAACAGGGGTAGAAGTCCAGGTCTGTTTTATTTCAAATTTAAATAACTGAATGAGCAAGGACTATTCGGTCTTTCTTATTGTACCTGTGTATGTATCTAGGATTAACAACTTTCTGGTACATTTACAACTTTATAGAATTAAACTTCATTAATTTTATTTCTGCAAACTTCTTAGAGATAATGTGTACTGCCTTTTAAGAAAAATGAAGTGGGTTGGCAGAATTTTGCAATTATTCTCATACTTGCATGTCCTTAGACATAGGAACAGTAGTGGCTGTTTCAGGAGAATAAAATGTAGGTGGAATTTTTCATTTTCTAAGGGTCTGTGTTATGAAGTAATAGTCTAGGGTATTAGCATTTGAATATATACTTAAAATGCTACAATACTACCCCCTCTTTGGAACATTGACTCATTTTGCTGGATTACTGATTCCAGACTCTAAGATGAAGTCAGGTGTTATAATGCACATGAAAGCATTTAGAAAAATATATTACATGCATTAAAAAGGCAGTATATATTACTGTTGATCTAACTTTGGATATATATATGTATATGTGTATATGTATATATAGCTTCAAATATATAATTTGATACATGGACAGAAAGTCCTAGGAGAGTTAAGTTTTTAAAAGAAATTGTTTATTTTGTTATTTTGTTTAAAAGAAATTGTTTATTTCTCTGGCATATGATTTAAGATAGTTGGTTTCTCAACAGAATTCAACATTTTTACCTATGCCATAAAAGCTTGCAATGTTGATAAATGTCCTATTATACTTG
Organism: Ovis canadensis; assembly: GCF_042477335.2. Taxonomy (NCBI): domain Eukaryota; kingdom Metazoa; phylum Chordata; class Mammalia; order Artiodactyla; family Bovidae; genus Ovis; species Ovis canadensis. The sequence continues at coordinate 41,844,069 of NC_091260.1, forward strand.
TGTGATAAAGAAATTCAAATAAAGAACTTCCATTGAAATATACCAGCAATTATAACAGTGTCTTCAGTTCTCTTCGAGGATTATGCTACTTTAGTATTTTCATTTTTATCTTCTGTGATACAACTGGAGAAAGAACCAAAGCTCTAATAAAAACACAAAATAAGATAATAAAAAATGCAAATTTCTTTTTCTTGAAGGCCAGTTTGGCTTGAGCAAAAAATAATGCTTTTCTTAATCCAGTAAATCCTAGTGCAGACACCTGGGGGCAGTGCATCTTCACGATCTACAATTCAAATTCAAGAAATGACTTCCTGCCATTAAAAAATGTGCTGTAGACTGACTAGAATAGAAACTCCTGGCCATCATCTTTCTTTTAGAGAGACCATCCGTTCACACACTTTACACAGCAACAGCAAAAGTCAACTCCTCTTCATTTTGGTAGTGGTTTCCTATGAAATTACAGAATGGTTAATTTTTTCCCTGTCTAGACATCTCTTCTTATTGCCTATATTCTCTATATAATGATTTTGTCATCAAAGTGACAGTTCATCATTATCCAATATTTCACATAGTAGATGTGGTATTTGTAACTGTGAGTGAACTGAAATCTTTACTGATTAATTTTCATGATCCTAGTATAGCTTACACTCATATTAGAACTATATGCATGTGTGTATTTAACAAATCATATAACACCACTGTGAGACAGTTTTCTTTGTTCTTACTATCATGTCCACACCTTTACCCCATATTTCTTATCTTGACTTATTCGATTCAAAATGATTGAGGCCAGATTGCTAAATCCATTAGCAGAAATACATCTATAATCCTCTTATTCCACTTGACCTGATTCAGCATCATCCCCATGAAGAAAAGAGATTTGGATTTGGCATGAACTATTCTAAGACTTGGAAAAATGTACCGTGACAATCAGAAAAGGAAATTTTATTTCATTTATTTTTTCCCAACTTTACTGAGGTATTATTGACAAGTAAAATTATAAAACATTTATATTATACAATGTGATAACTTGATATATGTGATTTTAAGTGATTCCTACGGTCAAGGTATTAATAGTTAACACAGCCATTCCCTGGAGTCAGCATAACTATACAAGAGAGCCTTAGAACTTACTCATCTTGTAACTGAAAGTCTGTATCGTTTAATCAACCTCACTCCATTCTACCTCTCTCACCATTATACTTTCTGGCTCAACTTTTTTTTTTTTTTTTTTAAGATTCTACATATAAATGATAACATAGAGTATTTGTCTTCTTTAAAAATGTTCGCTGAGCTGGGTCTTCATTGCAGCCTGTGGGTTCTCTGATGTGGCATGTGCGTCTCTAGTTGCGGCACGAGGGCTGAGTTGCCCCAAGGCATATGAGATCTTAGTTCTCTGACCAGGGATCAAAGCTGGGTCTCCTGCATTGGGAGGCAGATTCTTAACCACTGTACCACCAGCAAAGTCCTAGTATGTATCTTTTCCTGTCTCATTTTGCTTAGCATCAGTTCAGTTCAGTTCAGTCGCTCAGTCGTGTCCGACTCTTTGCGATAGTGTCCTGCAAATTAACCTATTTGCTAAAATGATAGAATTTCCTTCTTTTTTAAGGATGAATAATGTTCCATTGTGTGTGTGTCTGTGTGTGTGTATCTCATTATCCCATTCATCTGTCAGCAGACACTTAGGTTGTTCCATATCTTGACTGTTTTAGATAATGTTGCAGCCAACATGGGAATACAGGTATTTCTTCAATGCAGTGATTTCATTTCCTGTAGATATATACCCAGAAGTGAGACTGCTGACAGCTCTATTTTTAATATTTTTGAGAAAACTCTATACCATTTTCTGTAATTGATATACCAATGTACATTCCCACTAACAGTGTATAAGGGTTCTCTTCTTCTACATTCTTTCCAACATCTATTATCTCTGTCTTTTTGATAATAGGCATTCTAACAGGTTTGAGGTGGTATTTCATTGCGGTTTTGATTTGTGGTTCCCAGATGTTTAGTAATTCTGAATACCTTTTCATATTCCAATTGGCCATTTGTAGATCTTCTTTAAAAATGTCAGAACCTGCATTCCAATCCTAAAGAAAGGCAATGCCAAAGAATGCTCAAAATACTGCACAATTGCACTCATCTCACACGCTAGGAAAGTAATGCTCAAAATTCTCCAAGCCAGGCTTCAGCAATGTGTGAACTGTGAACTTCCAGATGTTCAAGCTGGTTTTAGAAAAGGCAGAGGAACCAGAGATCAAATTGCCAACATCCGCTGGATCATGGAAAAAGCAAGAGAGTTCCAGAAAAACATCTATTTTTGCTTTATTGACTATGCCAAAGCCTTTGACTGTGTGGATCACAATAAACTGGAAAATTCTGAAAGAGACAGAAATACCAGACCACCTGACCTGCCTCTTGAGAACCCTATATGCAGGTCAGGAAGTAACAGTTCGAACTGGACATGGAACAACAGACTGGTTCCAAATAGGAAAAGGAATATATCAAGGCTGTATATTGTCACCCTGCTTATTTAACTCCTATGCAGAGTACATCATGAGAAACACTCAGCTGGAAGAAGCACAAACTGGAATCAAGATTGCTGGGAGAAATATCAATAACCTCAGATATGCAGATGACACCACCCTTATGGCAGAAAGTGAAGAGGAACTAAAAAGCCTCTTGATGAAAGTGAAAGAGGAGAGTGGAAAAAGTTGGCTTAAAGCTCAACATTCAGAAAACGAAGATCATGGCATCTGGTCCCATCACTTCATGGGAAATAGATGAGGAAACAGTGGAAACAGTGTCAGACTTTATTTTGGGGGGGCTCCAAAATCACTGCAGATGGTGATTGCAGCCATGAACTTAAAAGGCGCTTACTCCTTGGAAGGAAAGTTATGACCAACCTAGACAGAATATTGAAAAGCAGAGACATTATTTTGCCAACAAATTTCCTTCTAGTCAAGGCTATGGTTTTTCCAGTAGTCATGTATGGATGTGAGAGTTGGACTGTGAAGAAAGCTGAGCGCTGAAGAATTGATGCTTTTGAACTGTGGTGTTGGAGAAGACTCTTGAGAGTCCCTTGGACTGCAAGGAGATCCAACCAGTCCATTGTAAAGGAGATCAGTCCTGGGTGTTCTTTGGAAGGAATGATGCTAAAATTGAAACTCCAGTACTTTGGCCACCTCATGCAAAGAGTTGACTCATTGGAAAGGACTCTGATGCTGGGAGGGATTGGGGGCAGGAGGAGAAGGGGACGACAGAGGATGAGATGGCTGGATGGCATCACCAACTCGATGGACATGACTTTGAGTGAACTCTGGGAGATGGTGATGGGCAGGGAGGCCTGGCATGTTGTGATTCATGGGGTCACAAAGAGTCAGACACGACTGAGCAACTGAACTGAACTGAACTGAGGCCAATGAAACAATGCTGTCTTTGAAATGTAGAGAAGAGTCAGAACTACTTGCAGTATATCTGATTGGTTTCCATGTCTCTTGGATTGCTGAGAACATGGTGCATATCTTATCTGAGTGCTGAAATATGGTTTTCATTGTTGTTTTTCAGTCACTAAGTTGTATCTGACTTCTTTGTGACCCTATGGACTGTAACCTGCCAGGCTCTTCTGTCCTCTATTATCTCCCAGAATTTGCTCAAATGTAAATTTTCTCATCACCGTTGAGTTGGTGATGCTATATAACCATCTCATTCTCTGACAGCCCCTTCTTTTGCCTTCAATCTTTCCCATCATCAGGGTCTTTACCAATAAGTTAGCTCTTCGCATCAGGTGGCCAAAGTATTGGAGCTTCAGCTTCAGCATCAGTCCTTCCAGTGAATATTCAGGGTTGATTTCATCTGGGATTGACTTCTTTGATCTCCTTCCTGTCCAAGGGACTCTTGGGAGTCCTCTCCAGAACCACAATTTGAAATCATTGATTTGTTGCTGCTGAGCTTTGTTTGGTCCAACTCTCACATCCATACATGATTACTGGAAAAACCATAGCTTTGGCTATATGGACATTTGTTTGCAAAGTTATGTCTCTGTTTTTTAATACACTGTCTAGGTTTGTCATACTGTTGCTTCCAAGGACCCAATGTCTTTTAATTTCATGGTTGCAGTCACTATCCACAGTGATTTTAGAGCCTCAAGATAATAAAATCTGTCAGGGTTTCCACTTTTTCCCATCTATTTGCCATGAAGTTATGGGACTCATGATCTCTGTGTTTTGAATGTTGAGTTTTAAGCCAGCTCTTTCCCTCTCCTCTTTCACCCTCATCAAGAGCCCCTTTTCCTCAGAGCTAAGGGGATGACAGAGGATGAGATGGCTGGATGGCATCACTGACTGGATGGACATGAGTTTGAATAAACTCCGGGAGTTGGTGATGGACAGGGAGGCCTGGCGTGCTGCAGTTCATGGGGTCGCAAAGAGTCGGACATGACTGAGCTACTGAACTGAACTGAAGAGCCTCTTAAGTTCCTCTTCAGTTTCTGCCATTAATGTGATATCATTTGCATATCAGAGGTTGTTGGTATTTCCCCCAGCAATCTTGATTCTAGCTTGGGCTTCATCCACCCTGGCATTTTGCATGATGTACTCATCATAGAAGTTAAGTATGCAGGTTGACAATATATAGCCCTGAAATACTCCTTTCCCAATTTGGAATCAGTCCATTGTTCCATGTCTGGTTTTAACAGTTGCATCTTGACCTGCATACCAATTTCTCAGGAGGTAGGTAAGGTGATTTGGCATTTCTATCTCTTTAAGAATTTTTTAGTGTTTGTTGTGATCCACACAGCCAAACGCTTTAGCATAGTCAAGGAAGCAGAGAGAGATGTTTTTTTCTGGAATTCCTTTGCTTTTTCTATGGTCCAAAGTTTGTTGACAGTTTGATCTCTGGTTCCTCTGTTTTTTCTAAATCCAGCTTGCATACCTGGAAGTTCTTGGTTCACATACTGCTGAAGTCTATCTTGAAGGATTTTGAGCATTACCTTCTTACCATGTGAAATGAGCACAATTATATGGTAGTGTGAACATTCTTTGCAATTGTGTTTCTTTGGGATTGGAAAGAAAACTGGTCTCTTCTAGGCCACTTCTGACTTTTCCAAATTTGCTGATATATTGAGTGCAGCACTTTAACAGCATCATCTTTTAGGATTTTAAATAGCTCAACTGAAATTACATGTATATAATGCATTATCTTTAAAATTGTAATGTGACTCTCTATATTCTAAATATTGGTTTATATAATTTCTCACCTTAGACAACTGAAGAATCTCCACATTAGCCTAAATTGGAAAGAACAGATGATGATTTTCTAAATTTTATTTTGTACTTTTTAAACATTTGCCTGTAGTTACCTAAGAGGTAGCAAGTTTTTATCTATCTAGGCAGATAAGATGGACAGTTGTAATTGTCTGATAAAGTAAGCATTGACCACCCTAACCCTCTTAGAGTTGCAGACATGCAGGTTTTGTGGCCTGATTTGACTGAGATATAATTATCTTGAGTTGATGTGATTCAGTTAATAAATGCTTACGTTTGTGCTTCACTCTGCACTTTCAGACTGGCCAAGTGAAAGAACTGAAATAGTGCTGAGAGGGCCTCTCCCTTAGGATTTGCCTACCTAACCTCTTAGGTAACTTATCTTTTTCTGAACTTTTGAAAGGGAATTGCCTGCTTTTCAAATACTTTTTTTTTTTTTCACTTATAGAGACATGCTAAAAGTTCAGTTGGAAATTTAGCTATAGTCCCTAAGCATGTGATGCCTTTGTGGGACTTCTGGTCCTTAGAGACTAGATTTTCAGATTTGTGAGCCCAGAAATTCAACCCCACCATTAAACACAGACTTTATATGACTCAGGGGAACTGACTCATGCTAGTGAAACTTGTAAGAGACCCATGATAAGCCAGAAGGCTAGTTCTATAATTCATAATTAGAAATAAATCTGCCAAGAGGAAGGAAATACAGCTGGTCAGCACATTCTCTCTCAGAAAAAAAAAAATTTACATGAAAATGCAAAAAGGTAGCTTGATTTATATAGAACCAGTGGAAAGAGAGCTGGATGATATTAGCGAGCAGTTTGATCTGATTATGTTAGCTTCCTATTCCCTTTTCCTTGTAAGCTTCTACCTGGCAAAATGAAGTAAAATTCTCCTTTGCATGAGAAGTGTCCCTTCTGGGCTAAAGAAACAAGGATCATCTTTAAGTCAGTTAAGTTACACTTTAACTGAATGATCAATTTCTTTAAAATGTTATGTTCACAGTATCTTGTGAATATAATTTGATTCTCTTGATGGAGACTGAGGAAAACTTCATCTCAACCGGCAGCAATACATTTACAAATCATCTCTAAGGACGAGTTACTATGAGAGTGGCTAGTTTCTCAGTTTAGAGTGTTTTTTCAGTCTTGGACAGTGACCTCTTCAAATTCAGGTTCCCATATCCTGTAAGAAACTATTATATCTTACACAGTTTTATGTTGATATGAATATTCTGTAGCAAGGGTCAGGCTCATTTAAAATAAATGAAATAACTATCATAATATATTCTCTGGGATACTTTAAGGTACTTCAAAGACATGTAATTATTTTGTGTGTTCTGGTTATCTTCAGACTGTTTATGATATTCTTTCTATAGCATGCATGCAACAGGCTTAGAAGAGAAGTGACCATTGCGGACAGATTAACTTCCTTTTCATGAACAGTTTGGACATCCAATTCAGGTGTGTTCGAAGGGCATTGACTAGTAGTGAGGCAATATTGATATAGTGAGGCTAAAAAGAAATGCCAATCTTAGTTCCTACTGACAGTTCAGTTCAGTTCAGTCATTCAGTCATGTCTGACTCTTTGCGACCCCATGAATCACAGCACGCCAGGCCTCCCTGTCTGAGTTTATTCAGACTCACGTCCATTGAATCTGTGATGCCATCCAGCCATCTCATCCTCTGTCATCCCCTTTTCCTCCTACCCACAATCCCTCCCAGCATCAGAGTCTTTTCCAATGAGTCAATTCTTCGCATGAGGTGACCAAAGTACTGGAGTTTCAATTTTAGCATCATTCCTTCCAAAGAAATCCCAGGGATGATCTCCTTCAGAATGGACTGGTTGGATCTCCTTGCAGTCCAAGGGACCCTCAAGAGTCTTCTCCAACACCACAGTTCAAAAGCATCAATTCTTCGGCGCTTAGCTTTCTTCACAGTCCAACTCTCACATCCATACATGACTACTGGAAAAACCATAGCCTTGACTAGACGGACCTTAGTCAGCACAGTAATGTCTCTGCTTTTGAATATGCTATCTAGGTTGGTCATAATTTTCCTTCCAAGGAGTAAGCGTCTTTTAATTTCATGGCTGCAATCACCATCTGCAGTGATTTTGGAGCCCCAAAAATAAAGTCTGACACTGTTTCCACCGTTTCCCCATCTATTTCCCATGAAGTGATGGGACCAGATGCCATGATCTTCGTTTTCTGAATGTTGAACTTTAAACCAACTTTTTCACTCTCCTCTTTCACTTTCATCAAGAGGCTTTTTAGTTCCTCTTCACTTTCTGCCATAAGGGTGGTGTCATCTGCATATTTGAGGTTATTGATATTTCTCCCAGCAATCTTGATTCCAGCTTGTGTTTCTTCCAGCCCAGCGTTTCTAATGATGTACTCTGCATAGAAGTTAAATAAGCAGGGTGACAGTATACAGCCTTGATATACTCCTTTTCCTATTTGGAACCAGTCTGTTGTTCCATGTCCAGTTCCAACTGTTGCTTCCTGACCTGCATATAGGGTTCTCAAGACGCAGGTCAGGTGGTCTGGTATTCCCATCTCTTTCAGAATTTTCCACAGTTTATTGTGATCCACACAGGCGAAGGCTTTGGCATAGTCAATAAAGCAGAAATAGATGTTCTTCTGGAACTCTCTTGCTTTTTTGATGATCCAGCAGATGTTGGCAATTTGATCTCTGGTTCCTCCGCTTTTTCTAAAACCAGCTTGAACATCTGGAAGTTCACGATTCATGTATTGCTGGCTTGGAGAATTTTGACCTTTACTTTACTAGCATGTGAGATGAGTGGGATTGTGCGGTAGTTTGAGCATTCTTTGCCATTACCTTTCTTTGGGATTGGAATGAAAACTGACCTTTTCCAGTCCTGTAGCCACTGCTGAGTTTTCCAAATTTGCTAGCATTTTGAGTGCAGCACTTTCACAGTATCATCTTTCAGTATTTAAAATAGCTCAACTGGAATTTCATCACCTCCGCTAGCTTTGTTTGTAGTGATGCTTTCTAAGGCCGACTTGACTTCGCATTCCAGGATGTTTGGCCTTAGGTGAGTGATCACACCACTGTGATTATGGGTTGTGAAGATCTTTTTTTGTAGAGTTCTTCTGTGTATTCTTGCCATCTCTTCTTAATATCTTCTGCTTCTGTTAGGTCCATACCATTTCTGTCCTTTATCAAGCCCATCTTTGCATGAAATGTTCCCTTGGTTTCTCTAATTTTCTTGAAGAGATCTCTAGTCTTTCCCATTCTATTGTTTTCCTCTATTTCTTTGCATTGATCACTGAGGAAGGCTTTCTTATCTCTTCTTGCTGTTCTTTGGAACTCTGCATTCAGATGCTTATATCTTTCCTTTTCTCCTTGGCTTTTCGCTTCTCTTCTTTTCACAGCTATTTGTAAGGCCTCCCCAGACAGCCATTTTGCTTTTTTGCATTTATTTTCCATGGGGATGACAAATATACAGCAATGCAATTGTTGTATATTTGATAAAAATACACAGGGCATCAGAACTAGTCAAAATATAATATACTCTCTTTGAGGTGACTTAGGAGGAATCTTAGCGCCAGTGTCATGAATATCCACTATCACTCTAGAGAAGAGAAATCTGATAGATTTTAGACAATATGGTATTCATTAAAATGTACAATAGATGCATCAAGTAGAGAGAGAGATCATTATATTAGTAGGTGGCTTAGGGATTAGAATAGACTGGGAAACTCTAGTAAGAACCAAGATATTTAGTTATGTCTCCTAGTAATAATTTTTAATTAAAAAAATAAAATTTTTCTAATTTTTGGAATCTAGTATGCTAAGAGAAATTCAGATGATTGGAATAAAGTTGACCTTAATTTTGACCAGAGTTTCTTTGAACGTGATAAAAGTCTAGTTGCTATTTTTGTTTTATGAAATATGTTTTTAGTATTTAATATTTTATGGGATATTTAGTATTTTTGAATAATTTACTTTTTTTTCCCTTAAAAGTTTCAAAATTCCAGTACTGGCTGTATTTAGCTATGTATTGAAGTGAAAATGACTCAGTCATTGCTGACTCTTTGTGACCTAGTGGGCTATACAGTGCATGGAATTCTCTAGGCCAGAATACTGGAGTGGGTAGCCTTCCCCTTCTCCAGGGGATCTTCCCAACCTGGAAATGGAACTGGGGTCTCTTGGATTGCAGGTGGTTTCTTTACCAGCTGAACCACAAAGGAATCCCAAGAATACTGGAGTGAGTAGCCTACCCTTTCTCCAGTGGATCTTCCTGACCCAGGAATTGAACCAGGGTCTCCTGCTTTGCAGGTGGATTCTTTACCAACTGAGCTATCAGGGAAGCCCATTAGCTATTTACAGATAATACATTTTACCACTGAAAACTGCGTGAATTTAGATTTTTTTTTAACTATGTACTGAGAATTTTAGAAGACTATTTTCATTACTTACAAACTCCTCTTGCATATTCAAGCTTAACAGGTGATTCAGACATAATGCTTTATATATCTCTGTCTAAATATGTCTATTCCATGGATTCATTTATTAACCGAGAGACATTTAGTGGTTGCAAGGAAAGATATCTACGTGTGTCATTTATTTCACCATTCTGATGAGAAAGAGTTGTGAAAAACAGGGAAGGATGAGCAAAGACTGGACTTGAGAGAGTTCACATTCCTAGAGCCCCATCAGAGGCTTGTTCCCATACCTGCCACAGGCTGCCACAGCCCCAGCCCTGGCTCTGAGATAGAAGGTGTCGAATTTGGACCCTTCCCAATGTAAGAAGTTAGAAGTGTTTGGGGAAAGAAGTTCTGTATTGGACACATGTTTTAAAAAAGAGTAACATGGAATCTGTAACTATTTTTCTTTTTTTAATCTTCTGACTCACTAAAGAATCAGCAAAACTTGCATAAAGAGACTCAAGAAATGGTTCAGTTCTATTTTCTATTGCTTGTCTCCTTTACTTCTCACTCTCCAAACTCTTAAGAACACTTTCATATAGGTTTTGTTCTTATTCAGTTGAAGTATTTTTTTTAAAAGCTGATGCATGAGAAGTATTCTGACTTTTAGAAATTCACTTTTGGCAATAACAAATTAACTCTTATGTAGGAAATTTGTATAATTCATCATTATACTTGTTTTATGTGATCTGAACTCAAATTGAGTTATAACATAGCCAGACATATTTTTATCCAGGTCAAAGGAACAGTGACTTCTAAATAGAATAGTGCCTTCATTTATGCTTAGTTCTTGACTTATAAAGTTCTGCCCAGGTTTCATGAATCAGCTGATATGAAAGCTAATTAAATATTTTTAAAATCTACTTTTAAAATGAGAGGACAAAGCTTTAGGTTTAAACAAACAAACAAACAAACAACAAAAGCTTCAGGTAGCCCAAGTAAGATTTTTATAAATTCATATACAGCGTAGTTATTGTTTCCTCTTAGTGTTACAATGGCAATTTGAGATTTTTTTAAGCTTAAATTTTATATTGTTTCTAGTTTTACATAAGAACAAGAATTTTTGTGGATTTGAAAAATCTTTCAGTGCTTTCCCTCAAGCAAAAGTTCTTGGTAACAAAAAGGATTGCATCAAGAAAATAATACCTTCTTACAAGGATGATATTGCAGTTAACTCAGAGAGAAAGAAATTAAAGAAGGGAAAAATGAGATAGAATGAAAAATGCTGAGGGGTGATGCTGCCTGATGATTCTAGATCCTCTTCTTATATTGACTCATATCATTATATGGTATCCTCCTTTTCTTTATGGCCTTTGTTTTAGAGTCCATTTTGTCTGATTTGAGTATTGCTGCTCCTACTTTCTCATCATTTCCATTCGCATGAAGTGTCTTTTTCCACTCCCTCACTTTCAGTATGTGTGTATCTTTTGCCCTAAAATGTGTCTCTTGTAGGCAGCATATTGTAGGTTCTTGTTTTATTAACCAACCTGCCATTCTAGTCTTTTAGTCATAACATTTAGTTCATTGATATTCAAAGTTATTAAAGTGTGTATTTACTGCTATTTTAAACTTTATTTCCCAGTTTATTTTGTGCTTATTCTTTGTTCCTTTCTTTTTTCATTTTTCCTTTTGTAGTTTAATGATTTTCTTTTGTATTATGCTTGTGTTTATTTTTTTTTAATCTATCATATGTCTTTGATATGTGATAAACCTGATTTTCAAGTATGTTAACCCATAACTATATCCACTTGCTTCAGACTGGAAGTCATGTAAGTGTAGATTTATTCTAAAAGACCAATGTTTTCTTACTCCCCGCCCTCACATTTTGTAATTTTGATGTCCTGTGTTACATCTTCTTATTCATCCTTTTGCTGAATTTTTTTATTATTCTTTAATCTGTGTGCTGGATTATTTAATTGATCTTCAATCATTTTATATATTTGCCTTTCTTATTGTGATTTTTTTCCCCTTCATATAGATTCTTACTTCTTTTCCATTTAGAGAAGACCCTTCAACACTTCTGGGGTAGGTTTAGTATTGCTGTATTCTTTTAATTTGTGCTTTTCTGAGAAATTTTTTTTAATCTCTCCTTCTATCTAAATGATAACCTGGGTAGAGTATTCTAGTTTGTAGGTTTCTACCTTTCAGGATTTTGAATATATCTTGCTACTCCCTTGTGGCCTGAACAATTTCTGCAGAGAAATCCAGCTGATAGCCTTATGGGGGTTCCCTTATAACTAACTCTTTGTTTTTCTCTTGCTTCCTTTAGAATCCTCTCTTTAACTTTTGCCATTTTAATAATGATATGTCCTGTTGTATGTCTCTTTGGGGTCATCTTGTTTGGGACCCACCTCCCTATGCTTCCTGTAACTGGATATGTTTCCTTATCTGGATTTTGGAAATACTATCCCATAGTTTTATAACTGGATCATCATTTAAAAAGAGCTTTTCTGATAGTTTCTGCTGTTGGTCTTACTGTAGCAAATCTATTCTATTATTCTGACAGTGTATCTAAAATTTCACATTGGAAGATTAAATCTTTATTCAGAGCAAACATGATGAAATTAAGATCTCTGAGATGAACAGGATATAAGAATTGTCCTATCCTAGATGGAGCTTGACATTTATTCTACTCATCTGACAAACTTGCTCAAATCTAGTAGAAACTGCTTCTTGAATGCACATTATAATGGCAATATTAATAGGATAGTTGATTTCGATTATTCAAATCTTTGCATTTCTGAGCACTATTCTTCTATTTTAAGCCTGGCTACTTTTTAAAGGGACTATACTTATTGGATCCACATCTAAATTTACTTATGCACTCATATTTTTTACTTCAGTCAATTATCCTTTCTTAAAAAAACATGGCTTACCTACTTTCATATTGATACTCTAAACTTTGATTCTTTACAGACTGAAATGTGTTTTCTTGCTGGATTGAATGTTGATTTAATACTAAAATTTACTTTTACTTGAATCTTTTGTGAAGATTGCTTATCTGTGTTCCTGATGCCAATATACTCTCATTATCCACTTTCTGACTGTACCTGGTCTTCAGCGATTTCAAGTTGATTTTTTGAAATGGAGGAGTTTTAGATTCACAGCAAAACTGTGAAGTACAAAGTGAAGTACAAAGATTTCCCAATTATTCTCAGACTCTACACAGATAAGACCTTCCTTCTATCAATATTTCCCACCAGAATGGTACATTTGCTATAGCTGATGAACCTTCATTGACATATCATTATCACCTGAAGTCCTCAGTTTATATAAGGGTTTACTTGTGATGTTGTACATTCCGTGCATTTTGATAAGTGTATTTACCATTGTAGAATCATACAGAGTAATGCCATCAACCTAAAAATTGTCTGCGCTCTGTCTATTTGTCCCTCCTTCTCCCCTTCCCCCAACACCTGGAACTCACTAATCATTTTACTGTCTCTAGTTTTGCCTTGTCTAGAATGTCTTACAGTTGGGATCCTACATTTTTTAGCTTTCTCAGATTGGCTTCTGTTACTTAGTGATATGCATTTAATTTTCCTCCATTTCTTTTCATGGCTTGATAGCTTATTTCGTTTTAGTGTTGAATAATATTCCATTGGCTGGATATATCAAGGTTTGTCTATCCATTCTCCTACTTAAAGACTTCTTGGTTGTTTCCAAGTTTATGCAGTTATGATTAAAGCTGCTATACAAATATGTGTACAGTTTCTGTGAGGACTTAATTTTTTAACTCACTTGTGTAAATACCAAGGAGCATGATTACTAGATCTTAAGATAAAAGATAACTGCCGATCTGTCCTTCAAATAGCTGAAGTGTTTTGAATTCCCACTAGCGATGAATGAGAGTAATTTTTGGCTCATAGCTTTGCCAGCATTTGGTGGTATTAGTGTTTTGGATTTTTGTCATTCTAATACGTGGGCTTCTATAGTGACTCAGATGGTAAAGAATCGGCCTGCAATGCAGGAGATCCAGATTCAATCCCTGAGTTGGAAAGACCTCCTGGAGAAGGGAATGGCTACCCACTCCAGTATTCTTGCCTAGAGAATTCCATGGATAGAGGAGCCTAGCAGGCTACAATCCATGGCATTGCAAAGACCTGGACATGATTGAGCGACTAATACACAATAGGTTATTTAGTGTTGTTGCTGTTCAGCCGCCCAGTCATGTCTGACTTTGCAACCCATGGACTGCAGCATGCCTGCAGGGACAGGCCTCCCTGTCCCTCATCATCTCCCGCAGTTTGCCCATATTTATGTCCTTTGCATCAGTGATGCCATCCAGCCATCTCATCCTCTGACGCCCTCTTCTCTTTCTGCCCTCAATCTTTCCCAGTATCAGGGATTTTACCAATGAGTCAACTGTTTGCAGATATTTATTGGTACCTCACCATTGTTTTAATTTGCAGTTCCTTAACGACACATGACTTTGAACATGTCGCCATATGCTCATTTGACATCTGTGTATCTTCTGTGCTGAGTTATCTGTTCAGGTATTTTGCCCATTTTTTAATTGGACTGTTCTTTTTCTTATTGCTACATTTTAAAAGTTTTTGTATATTTTGGTTAACAGTCCTTTATTAGATATGTCTCCTGTAAACATTTTGTCTCTGTCTGTGGCTTGTCATATCCTTTTATTTTTTTTTAAAGTTATTTTTTTCAAACTTTGAAATACCTCCTATGTTATTTCTGCCTTCTTGCAACTTGAAATATTTCTTGAATTAACTACTGCCTCGCTCTGACATTGTTCACCAGGGTGGCTCAGATGGTAAAGGATCTGTCTGCAATGCAGAGACCTGATATGCGAACCCTGATATGGGAAGATCCCCTTGAGGAGGGATAGCAACCTACTCCAGTTTTCTTGCCTGGAGAATCCCCACAGATAGAGGAGCCTGGTAAGCTACAGTCCATGGGGTTGCAAAGCGTGGGACATGACTGAGTGACTAAGCCCAACAACTTGAAATATTTCTTGAATTAGCTACTGCCTTGCTCTGACATTGTTCACCAGGGTGAGTTTTGCCTTTCAGCCCAGATTCATGCGTCCAGTTTCAATTTCTTTGTCTGCTTCTGTCTTCAAAAGGCCAGAGAGCTGTCAGGGTCCTTCTCATGCACACCTCCCCGAGAGTTTTCCTGGCCTTGTGGCAGCACCTCCAGTCCTCATGCATGCAGCTTGGGAGCTAATCATTAATGAAAAAAAAAAGAAAAGGAAATCCATGACATCTTTCTAGTACTTCTGCACACATTTAGCCTTGTTTAACCTAGTGCTAGTCTTCAGCAATGTATGAACATGACTATTTTCTTCTGTGCTTCTTTCAAAAAATTAATAATATTTGAGTTATATCAAAGGGTATATGAAAACTGTGAAGCATGAAATTAAAATAAGCACCTGAGACTCCACCTTCCAATTTAAGATTAATTACATTGGCAATAACATTGACACTACCTAAGTGCTCCGCCAGCTTCCCTCAGGCAACCGCAAATCTAATTTTTGTTTTATTATTCTCTTTATTTTAAAAAACACTTTGTCAGAAATGTAGAGTCCTAAATGATATACTATTTAGATATGATTGTTTTGAGTGCTTTAGGACTTGTAATCTTTAGCTACTTGCTGTAGTTTCTTAACCTTATTTCCTGAGATTCATCAAAGTCCTGTGTGGGTGCTGAGTAAGGCCCTCAGAGGTGCTGTGATGTGCTTAGTCACTCAGTTGCGTCTGACTCCTTGTGACCCATGGACTGTAGCCCGCCAGGCTCCTCTGTCCGTGGGGATTCTCCAGGCAAGAATACTGGAGTGGGTTGCCATTTCCCACTCCAGGGGTTCTTCCCAACCCAGGGATCAAACCCATATCTCCCACATTGCAGGCAGATTCTTTACCATTTGAGCCACCAAGGAAGCCCAAGAATACTGGAGTGGGTAGCCTACCCCTTCTCCAGGGGACCTTCCCGACCCAGGAATGGAACCAGGGTCTCCTGCATTACAGGCAGATTCTTACCAGCTGAGCTACCAGAAAATCCTATCCTTCCCCAAATTACTTCTCATTCCTACCCAAGTTTTTCATCTTTCCATATTACATCCCAGAATCATGATGTTGTTTCCTATTCAAATTATATCCTTTTTCAAAAAATAAATTTATTGAGAAATCTTTGACAATTAAAAATTGTATAGATTTAATGTAGTGCACTTGATGTTTCAATATATTTATACATTGTGAAAAGATCCACAATCAAGCTAAATACCTTATCTGTCACCTTTATAAAGTTACCATTGTGTGTGTATATTGAAAATACCTAATTTAAGATATGTCTTCTTAGCAGATTCCAAATGTAGAATACAGTACTATTAACTGTAGTCCCCTTGATGTATGTTTCCAGAACTCATTCATCTTGCATCACTGAAACTTTGTACCTTGTGACCAAATCTCCTCATTCCAGTTCTCTACCCCTCCACCCCTGGCAACTATCATTCTACTCTCTGTTTGGATGAGTTACACTATTTTAGATTTCACATGTAAGTGACATCATGCAATATTTATCTTTCTGTGTCTGGCTTATTTCAGTTGGCATAATGTCCTGAAGTTTCATCCATGGTGTTGCAAGTGGCAGGATTTCCTTTTTTTAAAGGTTAAATAAAATTTCATTATGCATATATATCACATTCATGTCTTCATCTATTCATGCATTGATGGACATGTACGTTATTTTCATATCTTTGTTATTTTGAGTAAGTGGTAGTTAAATGGGAGTGCAGGTATCTCTTCAATACATTCCTTTTGCTTATTTGCATATATACCCAGAAGTAGGATTACTGGATCATATGGTAATTCTATTTTTAAGTTTTTGAGAAACCTCCACACTGTTCTATAATGGCTGCGCCAATTTGCATTCCTACCAATAGTATATGAATTCTCGTTTTCCATATCTTTCCCGACACTTGTTATTCCTTGCCTTTTTGATAACCGTCATTCTAATCTGAATGAATCTCCCTTGTTCTGAAGGATATTTAATAGATAATTTCCTTAAAGTATTACCCTTTCCATGTGGTTTTAATTTTAATGGATTCAAAAACATGAAAAGAATTATAAACTCCTATCAGTTCAGTTCAGTTCAGTCACTCAGTCGTGTCCGACTCTTTGCAACCCCATGAATCGCAGCACGGCAGGCCTCCCTGTCCATCACCAACTCCCGGAGTTTACTCAGACTCGCGTCCATTGAGTCAGTGATGCCATCCAATCATCTCATCCTCTGTCGTCCCCTTCTTCTCCTGCCCCCAGTCCTATACAGGAAATATAGGTACTAACAAGCATGGAGAGATTGATTAAGGGGGGTGGGAGTCTTTCCAGCAATCTTGGAATTGCAAGAAAGTGGCTTTTGTTTCCAGCTTTATCTGAGTTGGGGCTTTACAGGTGGTGCTAGTGGTAAAGAGTTCCCCTGCCAATGTAGGAGACACTAAGAGTTATGGGTTTATACCTGGGTCAGAAAGATCCCCTGGAGTAGGAAATGAAAACCCACTCCATTATTCTTGCCTGGAAAATCCCATGGAGAGAGGAGCCTGGCAGACTATATTCCATAGGGTCACAAAGAGTCAGACACTATGAAAGCAACTTAGCACACATATCTAAGCCTTAATAATAATAAACTTATGTTTTAAATGTCAACTTTTGACATGCTAATATAGTTTCAGTTCAGTTTAGTTCAGTTGCTCAGTTGTGTCCGACTCTTTGTGACCCCATGAATTGCAACACACCAGGCCTCCCTGTCCATCAACAACTCCCAGAGTTCACTCAGACTCATGTCCATCGAGTCAGTGATGCCACCCAACCATCTCATTCTCTGTCGTCCCCTTCTCCTCCTGCCCCCAATCCCTCCCAGCATCAGTCTTTTCCAATAAGTCAGCTCTTCGCATGAGGTGGCCAAAGTACTGAAGTTTCAGTTTTAGCATCATTCCTTCCAAAGAAATCCCAAGGCTGATCTCCTTCAGAATGGACTGGTTGGATCTCCTTGCAGTCCAAGGGACTCTCAAGAGTCTTCTCCAACACCACAGTTCAAAAGCATCAATTCTTCGGTGCTCAGCCTTCTTCATAGTCCAACTCTCACATCCATACATGACTACTGGAAAAACCATAGCCTTGACTAGATGGACCTTTGTTGGCAAACTAATGTCTCTGCTTTTCAACATGCTATCTAGGTTGGCCATAACTTTTCTTCCAAGGACTAAGTGTCTTTTAATTTCATGACTGCAGTCACCATCTGCCGTGAGTTTGGAGCCCAAAATATTAGACTCTGACACTGTTCCCACTGTTTCCCCATCTGTTTCCCATGAAGTGATGGGACCAAATGCCATGATCTTTGTTTTCTGAATGTTGAGCTTTAAGCCAACTTTTTCACTCTCCACTTTCACTTTCATCAAGAGGCTTATTAGTTCCTCTTCACTTTCTGCCATAAGGATGGTGTCATCTGCATATCTGAGGTTATTCATATTTCTCCCAGCAATCTTGATTCCAGCTTGTGTTTCTTCCAGCCCAGCGTTTCTCATGATGTACTCTGCATATATAGTTTACTCATTGGCTGCTGCTGCTGCTAGTTAGGAACTAAACAGAAATGAAAAGATTTTTATAACAGAGTGAATAACCATTAAATGATCTAGTTGCATATACAGTGCAGAAATACATACTCTGAGTTAAACTTGATTATGTTTAATCTTATAATATTTTTTACCAGACTCTCAGTAGAAATGGGAAACATTATATTAGAGTGGGAACACACTATGTCGACACTAACATAGCCACTCTAATAAGCATCTATATTAGACACTTTCAATTTTTATAGAGTCATACTACTAGAAAATATAGTTTCATGCATATTAACTTGTTTGGATTAAGTAATCTTCGAGATTTCAGTAACAAATGTTATTTATTTTTATTCCTCTTGCCTTTATAATTGTTACCTTAAAATATTTCTCTTTTCTTCTCATCAACACACTA
Source organism: Ovis canadensis (assembly GCF_042477335.2). NCBI lineage: Eukaryota > Metazoa > Chordata > Mammalia > Artiodactyla > Bovidae > Ovis > Ovis canadensis. The sequence goes on from NC_091260.1 coordinate 41,862,764, forward strand.
ACACTCAAAATGAACATATGCCTTTTTAAAGTAAACATAAATCCACTTCTCCAAAAAAGTCTGAGTTAAAGCTAAATATAAGCTTGCTTTTTCACCATCAGATGTTTGACATCTGCACAGATTTTACACTAAAAAACAGAATATTTCTTGGAAAATTCTCACCTAAGAAAGTGCTACATTTGAGGAGATTTAAAATTTCTAGTGTTTAAGAGGAAAAAGCAGCTTGATATATGACATCTTTCTGTTTAGTAATTTTTTTCTAAATAATAATACTTCACCCACTTTAATAATTGTACCAATTTTATTTCAATTCACTTCTATAATAAGTGGTATTTTTTTTAGTAATCAAATTTGACAACCCAAGAAAATTAATATACCAAACAAGTAAATAGAGCACCACCTTTTAATTTCAAATATACTGCCTCTATTTTCCCCTGGGAATGGCTGTTAGCTATGAAGTATATTGGGCTTCCCTCATAGCGGGGAGGTAAAGAATCCACCTGCAGTGCAGGAGACCCTGGTTCGATCCTGGGTCCAGAAGATCTCCTGGGACAGAATAGGCTACCCACTCCAGTATTCTCAGGCTTCCCTGGTGGCTCAAATGATTAAAAAAAAATCTGCTGGCAATGCAGGAGACCTGGGTTCGATCCCTGAGTTGGGAAGATCCCCTGGAGGAGGGATGGCAACCCACTCCAATATTCATGCCTGGAGGATCTCCATGGGTAGACGAGCCAGTCCACAGGGTCTCAAAAAGCTGGACAAGACTGAGTGACTAAGCAAAGCACAACACAGCATGAATGATATTATCAAGGTCCTGGTGGCACAAATGGTAAAGAATCCCGTGCAATGTGGGAGACCTGGGTTCAATCCCTGAGTTGGGAAGATCCCCTGAAGAAGGAAATGGCAACCCACTCCAATATTCTTGCCTGGAGAATACCATGGACAGAGAAGCCTGGTGGACTATATTCCATGGGGTCTCAAAGAGTCAGATACGACTGAGGGACTAAGCACAGCACACATCAGGAGTGTGAATGCTTTATTTTTAAAAATAAAGGAGCAACACATTCTGAATAATTTTTCAATGCCTCTTGAACAAAATGTACTTTTTTCTGTATTTGTTGCTATTTGTTGGTTTGACTTTTGTGTGTGTGTACATCTACTTACTCTTTCAGGTCAACTAGTAAAGTTTACTATTTTCATGGTCTTATTTCCTCATTGTTTTCTTAAATATTCTTAGTGCTTCTGAAACTTTGGTGTGGATGCATTTTTAAAACTGAAGATATATGTGCTTTTGACATTTTAATATTTATACCATCTATATGCTCTGTAATTGACTAGAATGTTTAATTTGATAGATTTTGTTATCCCCCAAAGTTGGACAATTGTATATTCATTTATTTACTGAGAATCCGTAACTTCCTCTTGCATGCCTTTTTTTTCTTTTGAAACCTGCTTCATAGAATAATGTTTTTCTTGCCTCCACCCATTGGCAGGGAGAGAGGGGGGTCATTTTATTTGCCAGATGAGGGTAGACACTTCATTTAAGTTAGGCCAGTCTGATCCTAAATTTCTTTTTCTAACTTTACCTGAAATTGAGGAGAGATAGAGAGAGCAAGAAAGAACGAGAGAGAGAGCAAACTTGTCCTGTTAGTGGCATTTGAGTTCTGTTTTCTGTTTTTATTGAAAAATATTTGACATACATTGTTGTTGTTTAGTCACTAAATTGTTGTCTGACTCTTTGAGACTCCATGGACTACAGTCCACCAACAGCATCATGTAAATTCAAGGTCTATAGCATGTTGATTTGATATGTTTATATATTGTCATATGATAGCCATTGTAGTGATAGTTCAATGTACCTGTCTTATGTTAAGGGCAGAAATTTAAAACTAGTAGCAAATAAGTCCCAGATCTAATCACAGTATAGTGAAATAGACAATATTGCATTATAATCATCAAGCCTGCTAACAGACTAGATTTTAATTATTCCATTCACAAAAAAAAAAAAGAAAATTGAATTTTGTTTATTTTTCCTAAGGCTTAATGGCCTCTCTCTGCAATTCCGATGGTTCAATCACTTGACCTTTCAGTTCAGTTCAGTTCAGTCGCTCAGTCGTGTCTGACTCTTTGCGACCCCATGAATCGCAGCATGCCAGGCCTCCCTGTCCATCACCAACTCTTGGAGTTCACTCAGACTCACGTCCATTGAGTCAGTGATGCCATCCAGCCATCTCATCCTCTGTCGTCCCCTTCTCCTCCTGCCCCCAATCCCTCCCAGCATCAAAGACTTTTCCAGTGAGTCAACTCTTCGCATGAGGTGGCCAAAGTACTGGAGTTTCAGCTTTAGCATCATTCCTTCCAAAGAAATCCCAGGGCTGATCTCCTCCAGAATGGACTGGTTGGATCTCCTTGCAGTCCAAGGGACCCTCAAGAGTCTTCTCCAACACCACAGTTCAAAAGCATCAATTCTTTGGCACTCAGCCTTCTTCACAGTCCAGCTCTCACATCCATACATGACTACTGGAAAAACCATAGCCTTGACTAGATGGACCTTAGTCGGCAAAGTAATGTCTCTGCTTTTGAATATGCTATCTAGGTTGGTCATAACTTTTCTTCCAAGGAGTAAGCGTCTTTTAAGTTCATGGCTGCAGTCACCATCCACAATGATTTTGGAGCTCCCCCAAAATAAAGTCTGACACTGTTTCCACTGTTTCCCGTCTATTTCCTATGGAGTGATGGGACCGGATGTCATGATCTTTGTTTTCTGAATGTTGAGCTTTAAGCCAAGTTTTTCACTCTCGTCTTTCACTTTCATCAAGAGGCTTTTGAGTTCCTCTTCACTTTCTGCCGTAAGAGTGGTGTCATCTGAATATCTGAGGTTATTGATATTTCTCCCAGCAATCTTGATTCCAGCTTGTGTTTCTTCCAGTCCAGTGTTTCTCATGATGTACTCTGCATAGAAGTTAAATAAGCAGGGTGACAATATACAGCCTTGACATACTCCTTTTCCTATTTGGAACCAGTCTGTTGTTCCAGGTCCAGTTCTAACTGATGCTTCCTGGTCTGCATACAGATTTCTCAAGGGGCAGGTTGGGTGGTCTGGTATTCCCATCTCTTTCAGAATTTCCCACAGTTTATTGTGATCCACACAGTCGGCTTTGGCATAGTCAATAAAGCAGAAATAGATGTTTTTCTGTACTTTCATACATAATATACCCAAGTATACTTATGATTAATTATCCCCTTTACCTAGAAAATTGTAGAGTTCTCACGAATGAAACTGAAAGTGTTAGTCACTCAGTCGTGTCTGGCTCTTTGCAACCCTGTGGACTGTAGCCCACCAGGCTCCTCTGTGCATGGAATTCTCCAGGCAAGAATATTGGAGTTGGTTACCATGCCCTTCTCCAGGGGAATCTTCCTAACCGAAGGATTGAACCTCGATCTCCGGCATTGTAGGCAGATTCTTAATCATCTGAGCCACCAGGGAAATCCATAATCAATGTTGAGTTGAAGAAATCTACATTTCCCCCCTTTTTTATTCTTTTGCTTTCAGTCTAGAAAAATCTTTACAGCATCCGGTCCACTGTCATTTGTTCTATCTCAGAGCAGAATTAATGTACATTTTATTTGTTACCATATCAGATGTGTTACTCTTGTCTCCTCGTTTGAGTTATAACTTCTTGAATTCAGGAATTATCAAGAAATATTCAGTATCTCTAAAATAGTTATTTATTTTTACATCAGTATTTAGGAAGTTTCCAGGGATTAAGTCATGAGTGATGAGAATATGCAGTGATTATAATTGATTAAGTGATTTTTAAAAGCAAGAGTGGATTTCCTGTATTGAGTTCATTAATTTCCAACCTGATTTTCAATCCAACCACTGTCAATCAAGGACACAATTACAAATAGCCACAGGCCACAAAACTGACAGTGAAGTGAACCACCGTTACCAAACAGCTCTCTTTAGGTAGATGCTGACTCACTATGGCAGTTCCTTCAGATCTTGCCTTTGAATTGAATGAAATTGACTTACATTGTTATGACATTTGTTATTGTTAAAACTGTTTTGGCCTTCAAAATCTCCTAGAGGTTGAATTTTCCCCCTTAGCATCTTATATTTACCACATCAGAACCAATATAAAGTCTATCATTTAATCTTAGGATATCCTTTGCAGCAGAAATTTTTTTTTCACTTGTTTCTTATTTCTAAGGAGATAAAACTGTATTTGAGATGGATGAAATCCTAATTCTTGGAATCCTCAGCTAGCTTCTTATAGCTGCCTCGGTGTCACAGAGGAGAGATGTAAGTTAAAGACAAAGCCAAGCAAATTACTGATCTACTAGTTAGAGATATGGTGTCATACCTCTGTGGTAAACTAATTTCTCTCTTTATTCTCTTAATGTTATCTGAAATATGAAATCAGGGCTCCATAATTCTTTTCTTTACAATCAAACCCTAATTTCATTTTGGAAGGCAAGTCAGAACAGCCAAGTAGAAATGAAGCCAAATAATAGCATACCAAAATAAAGGAAAAATATTTTTATCTGAGGTCTAGTGACGAGGTGGTCTAATCTGTCACTGATATCTTCTCATGAGCACAGAGTGTGACAGGTCATGGAGCAGGAGATTCTTCATCAGCAAAATTTAACTCTAAATTATTTGACCTATGGTAAATATTGTTGCATCCGACTCTTTGTGACTCCGTGGACTATACAGTCCATGGAATTCTCCAGGCCAGAATACTGGAGTGGGTAGTCATTCCCTTCTCCAGGGGACCTTTCCAACCCAGGGATCAAACCCAAGTCTCCATATTGCAGGCAGATTCTTTATCAGTTGAATCATTGGGGAAGCCCAAATATTGTTTTATCAGGTCACCGGTTTGGATTGTAGGATTCCAGAAAAAGATGAATAATAGTAATAGTTACCCCGCCAAACACCGCTACCACCATGAGCAATAAGAGCAACAGCAAAAACAATGGCAAATAGCATTCCTATGTGGCTTTAACTTTCTTCTCTAGATAGAACTAACTTCTTAAATTTCTGTCGTCCATAAGGTGATGGTTTTGGTTCTGAACTATACTGCATTCTCTCTTTGTTTTTCTTCTAATAAGTTGTTTTTACAATGGCCAGCATTACTTATTTTTCACCTATAGTCATTTAGTCAACACTCCACCCTGATGGTTTTGGTCAACAGTTGGAAATTTACATTGACTTTTAAAATGTAGTTCTTTGGTTTAGCTCTTTCTTTGGAATCTAATTCATTGTAAATAGATTTGGGAGTAAATATAACAAACATATCATACATAGAAGGTTAAAAATCAGTTACTATTTTTCTATCCACTCATATTTTTTTACATTAAGGCTGCTTTCTATCCATCAGAATGATATTTGAGTCCATGGAAACTTTAACATTATTTGAAAGATTGGAGATCTTTATAAAATACCATATAAAGCTGGTCCAAGTGTCATCCTTAGGGAATCCGTTGTTTATGCAGACTTAGGAAGACTTTCCACTTTTCCTCTTCCTGCTTCCTCTCTCTAAGCAAGGAAATAATTCCTTTTACATATTTCTGTCACATAATTTCTTTTTGAAAAAATCTTATCATATGTTTAAATAAAAAATAAATACATTACAAATCCTGGTTTATCCATATTTGCATTCTCATTTTCTCCCTGGGTGAATACTTTGAGATTAGTTAGACATGAATCTCCTGACAGTCCTTGGCCCTCACCAAGCACAAACAATTTATGTTGGCTTATTTGGTATTTCACCTCAGAGTTGGTCAATTTGCCCAAAAGGAGATGAATTCCTTTTCTGTATTTTCCTCAAATGATTTTGCATGTGTAGAGCTAATTTAAGCATTCTGCATATTTTTAACACCAGAGTTGTTTTGAAAAGCAGGATTCACATTTCCTCTCAGTTCTTTTCATCTTTGAATGAATACAATACGGGCTTAATGATATTCTTACTTATGTGTATCAGTGTCTTCAGCTACACTGAACCTTGACTGTTACAAAACCTTGTTTTGAAGATAGAACAAGTACTGTTTTATTACTAAGAATTGCTTATTTTTTCTCTACCTTTCCTGTGACAATGGCATTGAGGGACAACTATTTCTGTAAAACAGACTTTTAGGTAGCATCTTTATAATATACCATGTGAAGCTGGTCCAAGTGTCATCCTCAGGGAATCTGTTGTTTACGCAGGCTTAGGAGGACTTTTCAATTATCCTCTTCCTGCTTCCTCTCTCTAAACCAGGAAATAATTCCTTTTACATATTTCTGTCACATGATTTCTTTTTGAAAAAATCTTATTAAATGTTTAAATAAAAATAAATACATTACAAATCCTGGTTTACCCATATTTGCATTCTTATTTTCTCCCTGGGTGGATACTTAAAATTAGTTAGCAATATGGGAAACCTGGGTTTGATTCCTGGGCCAGAAGGATCACCTGGAGAAGGGCATGGCAACCCACTCCAGTATCCTTATCTGGAGAATCCCATAGTCAGAGGAGCCTGGTGGGACTGATTATTTTTCCTCCATGTTTCACATGATAATTGCACTGAGGGGCGACTATTTTTGTAAAACAGACTTTTAAGTAAAATTTTTATTTTGTTTAAAATATTGATCTCTTTTAATATATACATATATATAATCATAATGATTCCAGTGGAAAATGGTGAGTTGAAAGTATATATACCTATAGGTCATTTAAATTAGATTTACTTTCATTTTTTCAGGAAATGCACAATAACTTTCTTCTATGAAAAATATTATGGAAAGAAGATTAACTAATGAGTTGGTGTGTGTGCACATACTTAGTTGCTAAGTCCTGTCTGACTTTTCATGACCTCATGGACTGTAGTCCACCAGGCTCTTCTATCCATGGGATTTTCTAGACAACAATACTGGAATAGGTTGCCATTTCCTTTTCCAGGGGATCTTCTCGAGCCAGAGATTGAACCTGAGTCTCCTGCGTCTTCTGGATTGGCAGGTGAATTCTTTACCAGTGGGTCACCAGGGAAGCCCAATGGGTTGGTACACCAGTATTATTGTTTTTTAAGATTTCCGATACTATACTTTTTAATCAAATAAATATTTCATTCTGTTTGTATAAAAGTGTTTTTTGGATGGTGTGATTATGGACAATAGAGCACCCAGTTATCAACACTATGTCAAAATTTATCTAAAGTTTTTTTTTAAACCATAGTTATGGTTAAAAATTTTAGTTAAAATTATTACAGACTGGTTTACTTTTATAACACCAGTAGGCCAGCCACTCACACAAACTAAGTTTTTCCTTGCAGAGTTTCTTTCTCCCTCTTTCTTTATCTATTTCTTTTTCTGTCTGTCTCTGTCTTTTTCTCTTTCTCCAATTCACCTGGATCTGTACTCTCTGTTGTAAATGCAAAATTTTATGAAAAACCACCATAATGGACAAATTATCTCTATCCTTTGACTTTCTGGTCATTGTAACCTTGTCCTATATTGGTAGAAGAGAAAATAGCTTCCAAAACAGTCTGAGCTTGTTGCAAAATAGTTTGAAAATAGAAGATGAATTTATTTTTTAAACATATGAACATCTTTTAGATTCCATTATACAATCTCAGAACATTTTGTACTCCTCAGTATTTACTTTTCTGTTAATGACATACATGAATCATACCTTTTACAATATTCAATCCTGATAAAAATATATCTATCTATATTCATTATAACAAATGACAAACATAAATTAGAAAATACAGAGAGGATGTTAAAAAAAAAAAGAGAGTAGGTCTTGGAGCAATAGAAATCAGTTAATCCTATTGAGTTCAGTAAGGAAACCAAAGCACATACTACTCAGTAGGAGAATATTTTTGCCTGACCTCCACAGTTTCCCTTAGACGTTGCTGAAGGTACATAAGAGAATTGTCTCAGTCACTAAGTTTCTCCCCTTCCCCTTTCTGCACCCTCACTCTAAAGAGTGAGTTCAGTATGGAATTTTTATGTTGTGGCATATTTTCCATGCTATAGTACATATTAAGCATCAACATTTTTAACTACTGTAAAAGATAATTATGTAAATGAGGTACAGTGATGACAACCATCTTAATATTTCCCAGAATTTTTAGCCAATGTTAATAACAAAGGAAATAGGACATAAAGGAATTGAAAACAAAGTCAATATATTTGTAATTTGCATATGAAATGATGATTTACTTAGAATATAGAGCACTAATTGAATTATCAGAACTTTTAAGAATGCATAGAAATTGACTGGATATTAGGGGCTTCCCAGGTGGCACAAGTGCTAAGATCCTGCCTGCCAATGCTGAAGATGTAAGAGATGCAGGTTCCATCTCTGGGTCGGGAAGATCCCCTGGAGGAAGGCATGGGAACCCACTGCCTGGAGAATCCTATAGATAGAGGAGCCTGGCAGGCTACAGTCCTCGGTGTCTCAAAGAGTCAGACACAACCAAAGCAACTTAGCGTGCACACAGAAGACAAACGTAAAAAATAGAGTAACATCTTTGAATATAAGGAATAAACTGCTTAAAAATATTATGAATCATGATATCCTGTTTACAATATCAGCCTAATCAAATATCAAATTGGAAACTTCAATACCCCTCAATAATTCATAGAACAACTAGAAAGAAAACCAGTATGAATATTGAAGAATTCTCACTCTTATCAAACAAAAGGATATTACCAACATTTATAGAACAATTTTCACAACCCTAGCTGAAAATAACTTTTCTTTTTTAATCAATTGCCCACAGAGCACACACCAAGATAAACCATAGCCTGGATCATAAAACAAGTTTCAGCCAGTGTAGAATTGAAATCATACAGGAAATCCTTGAAACACTGGAAAACTAAACAGTACGCTTCTAAATAATCCATGGGTCAAAGAAGTCTCAAGGGAAACAAATTGAACTGAACAAAAATCAAAATACATTATAACATGTGGAAAGCAGCTAAAACAGTGTTGAAAGGGAAACATACAATGCTAACTGCTTACATTTGAATGAGGAAAAAAAAACCTTAAAGTCTTAAGTTTCCATATCAAGAAATTAGAAAAAGGGGAGCAAATTAAAGCAAGCAGAATAAAGAAAATAATAAATATAGAGCAGGAATCAAATAAAATGAAGATGAAATATTTGAGAAAATGGATAAAACAAACGGTTGTTTGAAAAGATCAATAAAAGTGACTCTTTTTTAGTAAGACTGAAAAAGCAAAACAGGGACAATTAATAATTGAAACGAAACAAGATATGTCTATAGATCTTGGAGGCATCAAAAATAATAAAAGGACATTATTATATATGTGTGTACAGCTCTACACATGTATATTTAAAAACATAGAAGAACAAATTCCTTGAAATGTACAAAATACCATAACTCATTCAAAATGATATTGATTATTTAACTATTAAAGGAATTGAATTTATAATTTAAAACCTCTCCAAAAATAAATCTCCAGGTTTTGACAGGATCACAAGAGAGTTTTACCAAATCTTTATAGTAGAATTGTCATCAATTCTGTGCAGTCTTTTTCCAAAAAAATTAAAGAGGGAACACTTCTTAATTCATTTCATGATGCTAAGGTTACCCTGATACCAAACTAAGTAACGATAGTACACCCCCACCAAAGGAAATGACAGATCAGTATCCACGTGAATATAGATGTAAAACTTCTTGAAAGTGAAAGTTGCTCAGTCCTGTCCCACTCTTTGCAACCCATGTATAGTCCATGGAATTCTCCAGGCCAGAATACTGGAGTAGGTAGCTGTTCCCTTCTCCAGGGGATCTTCCCAACGATCTTCCCAGTGATAAAATCCAGGTCTCCCACATTGCAAGGAGATTATTTACCAGCTGAGCCACCAGGGAAGCCCTGAATCACCTCTTAGCATAATATTAACAAGTAGAATTCAGCAACATGTGAGAAGAATTACCAAGTAAGTTTCATCTCAAAGATGCAAATATGATTCAATATTTTAAATCAAGGTAATTCGGCATATTAAGAGGCTAGAGACGTGGTATCACATGATCATATCAATTGAGGCACAAAGAACATGTGAGAAAATTCAATATTGACTCATGATAAAAATTATCAAAAAAGTGGAAACACAGAACTTTTTCAACTTGATAAAAATATATACTAGAAAAACTTGAAACTAACATATTTGTGAAAGATGGAATGCTTTCCTCTAAAATTGGTTAAAGGTAGGATGTGTCCTCTCACCATTGCTATTCAACACATTATTGGAAGTTCTAGCCAAGACCATAAACAAGAAAAGGCAGTAAAAGGCATATAGGTCAGAAAAATAAAAAAGAAATAAAACAACTGTCCCTATTTATAGATGACAATTTTCTATATAGAAAATCCAAAATTTTGAATAAAAAATCCATATCTGATAAGCCAGTTTAAGGGCATAGGGTATAAAATATATATACAAAAATCAACTATAGTTTTATTTCTAGCAATGAAAATGTGGAAACTGAAATAAAAATTACAGTACCGTTTAAATTACTCAGAAAGAGAAATTTGCAAAGAGCATGACTTGTGTGTTAGATGGTAAAGCGTCTGCCTGCAATGTGGGAGACCCGGGTTTGATTCCTGGGTCGGGAAGATCCCCTGGAGAAGGAAATGGCAATCCACTCCAGCACTCTTGCCTGGAAAATCCCAGGGATGGAGGAGCCTGATAGGCTACAGTCCATGGGTCGCAAAGAGTTGGACACGACTGAGCGACTTCACTTCACTTCACTGAAGAAAAAGAAATCAAAGATCTAAATAACTGAAGAGACATACTGTCTAATAGTTTGGAATACTCAACACCGTAAAGATCTCAAGATCTCCCCAAATTAGTAAACAGATTTAACATAATTCCTATCAAAATCTCAGTATGATTTTTTATAGATGTTAACAAGATTATTGTAAAATTTATATGAAATAAAAGAAAAAAAATTTTCAAAAGAAGATAAAAATCAGACTTCTCATTCTATGAAATTTTAAGATATAATATAGATACAGTACTGAAGTCATATTAGTGGAAGAACAGATCCATGGATCTATGGAACTGAATAGAAAACCCAGAGATGACCCCATAAAGCTATTTCCCACACACTTTTGACAAAGTTACAAAAGCAGTTAAATGGAAGAAAGCTAGTATATTCATTAGATGGAATTGGATTAATTGCATGTCTATGGGCAAAACAAACGAACAAACCTTGATCCAAACCTCAGAACTTTTATCAAAGAATAGCTTCTAGATTAAGTGCAAGAAGTAAAATTATAAAACTTTTAGAAGAGAACATGAGCCCAAGGCATGTAGAAGAGTTTTTAAGCATGCCACCAAAAACATATTCCATTAAAAATAAAAAATAAATGGGGCCTTATCAAAAAAAACTCAAGAATTTGTGCTCTCTGAAAGATCTAAGAGGATCAAAATAGCACTGCTCATTGATAAAAACATTTGTATACCACATATCTGACAAAGGATTCATACTTATCTAGAATATATGCATAGCTCTCAAAAGTCAGCTATAAAAAGGAAGACAATACATTTTTAACAGAGACAAAAAAACATGAAGTTTCATTTCACTGAAGGGAATATATGGATGGTAAATAAAAATGATAAAAGATGTCTGAACTCAGTATCCACTTCTGCTGCTGCTGCTAAGTCGCTTCAGTCATGTCCGACTCTGTGCGACCCCATAGATGGCAGCCCACCAGGCTCCGCCATCCCTGGGATTCTCCAGGCAAGAACACTGGAGTGGGTTGCCATTTCCTTCTCCAATGCATGAAAGTGAAACGTGAAGGTGAAGTTGCTCAGTCATGTCCGACCCTCAGCAACCCCATGGACTGCAGCCTTCCAGGCTTCTCCATCCATGGGATTTTCCAGGCAAGAGTACTGGAGTGGGGTCAGTATCCACTAGGAAATATACAAATTGAAATCACCGTGAAATATCACCACAATAAACCTATTGTGCTATGTGCTTGGTCACTCAGTTGTGTCTGACTCTTTGTAAGCCCACGGACTGCAGCCCGCCAGGCTCCACTGTCCATGAGCTTCTTCAGGCAAGAATATTGGAGTGGATAGTCTTTCCCTTCTCCAGGGAATCTTCCTGATCCAGGGATCAAATCTGAGTCTCCTGCATTGCAGGTAGATTCTTTACTGTCTGAGCCACCAAGGAAGCCCATATAACTATCAGAAAAATTAAAATTAAAATAGTGGCAGTATCTGTTGAGGTACTTTAATGGACTGGAACCTGGTGGTCCGGAGTCGATGATAAGAAAGTAAAGGAGAGAAAGAGGCTGATATTCCTTGGTTTACACAGAAAGCCAATAAAGCCCCTTGCATGGGGCTTGCTCTGTTCACGGAAGCCTCAGGCGCCCTCTCAATGGGGTGAAGGCACAGAGTGCCTTCTCTAGAGGGTCTTAGAAGCCCGGGAAGGAAAGTGAACTCAGAGGGCCTCTGCGCTCCAAAGAAATAGCCTGAGAGGGAAAGAGAGAAAGAGAAAGAAAGACATGGGGACCAGAGCTCTGATGGAGCAAAGGTATTTTAATCAGCATGGTGCAGGCATATATACTGTCTTACAAGGTAGTTATTCTCAGCAAAAATAAAGATTAAAATTCCAGACTTACAAAACATAGGCGATCCATATTAAAGAGAGAGAGTTGTAAACAATCACTTTTACCATATGGTTCACGAGAAGGAAGAAGATACTTATCACCATGTAGAAATACTAATGAAGGAAATGCCTGGATTCCTCAGTCCCAGGAGAGGCTTGCCTCTTCTCTTAATTCCTGAGTATTCAGGAATTAATAAGGAACAGAGAATTCCTGACAGATCCAAAACAGCACACAGGAAGCCTCCTGTTAAATGCTTCCTGACAGGTGGATTCTTTACTGTCTGAGCCACCAAGGAAGCCCATGTACCTATCAGAAAAATTAAAATAGTGACAATACCAACTACTTTGACTGTGTGGATCACAATAAACTGTGGAAAATTCTGAAAGAGATGGGAATACCAGACCACCTGACCTGCCTCTTGAGAAATATGCTGGTCAGGAAGCAACAGTTAGAACTGGATATGGAACAACAGACTGGTTCCAAATAGAAAAAGGAGTACTTCAAGGCTGTATATTGTCACCTTGCTTATTTAACTTATATGCAGAGTATATCATGAGAAATGCTGGGCTGGAAGAAGCACAAGCTGGAATCAAGAGTGCCGGGAAAAACATCAATAACCTCAAATATGCAGATGACACCACCCTTATGGCAGAAAGTGAAGAGGAGCTAAAAAGCCTCTTGATGAAAGTGGGCTTAAAGCTCAGCCTTCAGAAAACAAAGATCATGGCTTCTGGTCCCATCACTTCATGGGAAATAGATGGGGAAACAGTGGAAATAGTGTCAGACTTTATTTTGGGGGCTCTAAAATCACTGCACATGGTGACTGCAGCCATGAAATTAAAAGACGCTTACTCCTTGGAAAAAAAGTTATGACCAACCTAGATAGCATATTGAAAAGCAGAGACATTACTTTGCCAACAAAAGTCTGTCTAGTCAAGGCTATGGTTTTTCCTGTGGTCATGTATGGATGTAAGAGTTGGACTGTGAAGAAAGCTGAGTGCCGAAGAATTGATGCTTTTGAACTGTGGTGTCGGAGAAGACTCTTGAAAGTCCCTTGGACTGCAAGGAGATCCAACCAGTCCATTGTAAAGGAGATCAGTCCTGGGTGTTCTTTGGAAGGAATGATGCTAAAGCTGAAACTCCAGTACTTTGGCCACCTCATGCAAAGAGTTGACTCATTGGAGAAGACTCTGATACTGGGAGGGGTTGGGGGCAGGAGGAGAAGGGGATGACAGAGGATGAGATGGCTGGATGGCACCACAGACTCGATGGATGTGGGTTTGAGTGAACTCCAGGAGATGGTGATGGACAGGGAGGCCTGGTGTGCTATGATTCATGGGGTCGTAAAGAGTCGGACACGACTGAGTGACTGAACTGAACTGAACTGAGCACAAGGCAAATCTTTGTCATGATGAGATAGTACTATAGCTTAATAATGGTAGTGGTTATGTGAATCTGCACATGTGACCAAAGACCTAGAATTACATACACACATTGTCCATTGTGAAAATCCTGGTTTTGATATTATATGATAGTTACGTAGGATATAATCATTGAGAAAAACGGGTAAAATTACAAAGGAGTTCACTGAACTACCTTTTCAACTTTGCATGTTTTTAAATCAAAATAAGAGCTCTCAAAAGTATATAATGGATTTAATATCCCATTTTACAGTAATACCTGTACTAGCTAGGGTTCTCCAGAGAAATAAAACTGATGTGATGAAACCAACTGTCACAGCAACCCAGCCAAATATTGAGGAATTAAAAGAATAAGGTATAAGCATAAAGTAATGTATTTGATTTAATCCTAGTTTGGCATTTTCTTCTTTTGACATAATAGTTTAGGCCAAGGATATTGCCAATATATTTTTTTAAATTCTGCTTTTGGAATTATCATTCATTGGTAGTTTTTTTTTTTTTTTTTTACCATTCTGAGTATAGCAGAGTTTAATCCATTAGGATGGATGTTACTTTTTGAAATAATTAAAATTCATTCCAAGTTAATTTAACCAAAACAATGGTTTAGTAGGCTATGCCATCTTATTTGTTTTAAAAGAAAAATATGTACTTAAATTAGTCAATGTTATTTCTTTGTATAGCAAATAAAATTCTCATAATAAAAGACTCCCCCAAATTAACGAGTATTTGGTGTAATTGCAAAATCAACAGAATAAGTGAGAATAAGTGTAGTTTTCCACATACCAATATTAAAGAACAGAAACTTTTGAATTTTTAAATTTCTTCAGTGTTTGTTAAAAATCAGACCCATTATGTTGCAGCCATATATCCTATTTCATGCTCTTTAAAGTATTAAAAATGATCTTTAATACTGTTAAACCCAACTCATCATATTATCGAGAATACTGAGGCTTAGAGAAGTTAAAGAGATTTGTCTAAGATCACATAGCTAGTGGTGGCAGAAATAAGACTCGAATCCATGTGACTGGAAATGTTTTCAATAATAAACTGGGAAATATCACGTTAAGAATTACACTCTCCCTTTCTTTTTCTGTGTATTGTTAAAGAATGCTTTCACTTTATCTTTTAAACAGAAGTAAGATTCCAGGTTTTATGTAGTAGAATATTTTGGAGAAGTAAATAGAAAAGAGGAGCTGTTTTTGACTATGCTGTTCTCATTAAAGGAAAACAGTTTTTATTTTAGCTCCTTTCACTTCAGGATTTTAAACTTAGGTATTATTTTGTTACATTTCTCTTCTTTTCAGAAGAAAAGCCAAACTACAAAATTGAATGATGTCATCTACTATTGCAGAAGTGGACTTTTACTTTAAATTGAAGTAATTAGTTTTTTTCTGAAAATTTTCATTTCTAATCTTTACTTTTCATTACTACTATTCATTATTATTACTTATGGTTAGAAGTAGTTTAGTTAATACACTAAGGTTAAATTGTAGAAAGATATTTAAATAGAAATTCTAGATAATTATTTGGATAATCCAAATCAAAATGTGCTACCCTATTCCAAGCAGCTAATCAGGGCCAACATAATTATTTCTGTTTGGTTTTACCTTGAATTGACCAGAAAACAGCACCTCTTTTCCATTTCACTTAGAAATCTATTGTTTTCTATAATCTGAAACTTTATTAAACAGATTGAAGTTTGTATAAATGTGATTTCAAAAGTCACATCCTTTTCCTAACACTAAAGAAAAGAGAAATCTCTTTTTACTAAAGAGAGCTTTGAATCTGTTAGTTCAATTCCCAATCTGGGGGCAGAAGTAGTTTATAGAGGAGAGATGAACAGAAGGAGAAGTGCCTGGAGAGCTGAATTTACTTGCTTTGGAAAGGACAGTAATCTGCAGGTGCATAGAAGAAGCTAGATTTGTAGCCTATTTGCATTCCTTTCTTATCCTCTTGGATCCTTTGTCATTTTTGTGCTCCTGGACTCCCACTGTGCTTTCAGGTCAGCCCCTGGAGCTCTGTGGAGGATTGCCCTCAGGCTGATGGAAACTATTGCGTGTCTGGAGAACAGAAATCCCTGGGAATTGACATCCTCCCTGCTTAGCTCTTAACCAGTGATGCTGCAGCCTAGAAATACTTCCACTTTCTTACCGCAGACTGACATTGCCTTCAGAGCTTCTCTGTGGGATTGAGCCATAGTGATGCTCCATGAAACTTTAACTGATATTTCTTCCCTTCCTTGGATTCCTTGCCTGTCCAGAATGTTTTCCACACTCCCATGTCGAGGAACTTTTCTAAAAAAAGTCACTCTCTTGTGAGTCTTTATCTCAGAGTCTCAGAAATCTGACCTAGGGAGGAAAGACAATCTCAAAGACAAATTTCACAATGGATTGGACTAGGGAATTGGAGGAGTTTGGAATGAAGGAAGAGAGACAAGAGGGCAGGAAGGAGCTTCTTGGAGTGAAAGATCTCCATTTGTAGAGGAAAAAACTTGTTTTTTTTTTTTTCTTTTTTTTTTGTAGCTTTTGAATGGGATCCTGCTGTCTTAGATTGCATTTCCTGGAAACAGGCTTTGAGACTGATGACTGCACATAGTTATTGGGGAGTGCTCTTGGGAGATATACCATTCTGCTTTTGCTTTTTCCTGAACTGTTCATTCTTCTGAGTGTGCAGTATTATAATAAAGGCATTACTGTGTGTATAATCTAGCTTTTTTTGGCTTAACAAAAGATCCTGTCTTTGTATATATTAGGGACTGTTAAGCAGAAGTGAGTTTCAAAAAAATATTTTCCCCAATCAGCAAAAGCTGATACATGCAACAAAAACAGATATTGGAAAAAAGATCTTTTGTGCACATGTATGTATATTAACAATAATGTTGAACTACTTCTAAATATTGCCTATAAATCTTGAGTTGTTATTGTTAAGTCTCTAAATCATGTCTGACTCTTTTGTGACCCCAGGGACTGTAGCTCGCCAGGCTCCTCTATCCATGGGATTTCCCAGGCAAGAATACTGGAGTGGGTTGCCATTTTCCTCTCCAAGGGATCTTCCCTACCCAGGGATTGAACCTGTGTCTGTTGCCTTGGCAGGGGGATTCTTTACCACTGATCCACCAGGGAAACCCATGAATCCTGAGTAATATTGATAGGTGATAATCAATTAATACTGAAGAAGAGATGAACCTAAGCCAAGGTATAAACTTTAAAAAAAAATGTATATGCAATTTATTCAAGTTTGTCCTGGTGGTTGAGGCCTGTGGGAATATCTGTGCATTTAGAAAACGGCAAAGAAAACTGTTGCTATACATTGCAATCTGATGCTGTTCCCCTGCTGCAATTGATTGGTGTAAATTAAACACTTCTCTTAAACTGAGTCAAACATGAGCCTGTCTATTCTTTGTCTACTGAATGTTCAGTTTTTTCTTGAGTCATTTCCTTTTACTTTTAAACTTGTTTGTTATTTAATATTTTATTTTTCTTAAGACATAATCTGTTTTACATTCTTGTGAACCTTCTAGTTTAGTCTTTCCCTGAAATAATTATTTTTTTCTTTTATTCTTTTTTTACTTTCCTGAGTTCTATGTTCTTATTTTTTGAGTATTTCTATTTCTAATTAATTTTATTTTTTCATGTTTTTAATTATTTTATTAATGTATTTTAGCTTGTTTTCAAGAATAAATATTTTTATTTTTATCTCTTCTATAAGATTTCTAGCAGGCATTTTACAAATATTATTCTGCTCCTTTTTCTCTTTTTACTTTGTATGGAATTTGACCTCTCTTGCTCATTTTAACATAAAATTAGTTTTCCTTAGATATAGTTAAGCTTCCCAAGTGGCACAGTGGTAAAGAATCTGCCTGCCAATGCAGGAGACTCAGGTTTGATCTCTGGGTCGGGAAGATCCCCTGGAGAAGGAAATGGCAGCCCACTCCAATATTCCTACTTGAAGAATCCCAAGGACAGAGGAGCCTGCTGGGTTTAGGAGCCTGACCCCAGTCCATGACAGTCAGACATGACTGAGTATGCACACACCTAGATGTAGTTCAGAGTGGATTTTGTAAGTTCACACTTCCCGTTTCTGTGGTTTTCCTGTTGTGTTAAAATTAGAGAATTTGCTCTGAGATTGCCTGCCTATGTCTACCTGCCTCTACTTTTATGTGGTCATTCTCTTTCCTTTGAGCTCTTCTGGTGGCTCAGACAGTAAATCATCTCTATTACACCTTATTTATTCAGTTTTGCTTCTACTCTGTGTTGTTCCCCATTGTGTGAGGCTATGTGCAGGAAGGACATCTTGCCAGATCTCAAGTCTATAAGGAGGTGGACTGTACCCACCATTGTGATCATGCTGTAGGCCTCTGGAACTCATCTGCTATTTTGGTGAGCCAAATCACTCCTAGTGTCAGCTGTTGTTCTCCCATTACTTGACCTTATGTGCCTTCCAATGAATATCTGTTGACTATTTCCAGGCTTTCTCTATCCTCAGAGTTTTAGATGACGTATTTCTTTCCTCCACTTGATCCCACACCGACACTGAAATCATGCAGTTCTTATGACTGTTGATGCCACTCAAATCTCTTTTTATTTTGACATTAATAGATATTCAGAGTGTCATTAGAAATGCTGTCCTTGGGCTTTTGGCTATGTCGTTAGACTTATTTTGTGTTGTAATTTGGAGAGTGTCAGACTATGACACTATTATTATTATCTCCCCAGAATCTCCATTTACTTTTGAACTACAATTCAATTACTGTTTGTTCTTGTTGTTCAGTCACTAAATCATATCAGACTCTTTGCAACCCCATGGACTGTAGCCCACCAGGCTCTTTACTGTTTGTGTTTTCCCTTTATAAAATCACTTTATAAACTTTGAGTGATTTATCATATATTTACTGACTTTTTTTCAATGCCCCTGTACTGATTTATTTAGCACAATTTGGGAGACACTTCTAGACAATATTCTGATACAAGAATTGCAACTAATTGATTGGTTAAATAAGTTAGTCAAGACATAAATGTTAATTCATTTAGGAGACACAAGTTGGGATCTATATAGCACTGAACTTTGTGCTTCTTCATAGATTTCATTTGATGTCTCCTTTTTTCCTCATGGTCATCATCCCATCTACATTGGGCCATGTCTCCACTGTTAGACCCGAGGTCATGTCTGTGTCCTTAGAGGCTTGTGAAGGACTAGACAATACAAATCAAATATGGGGAAGGCTAGTGTTTGATTTGTAACTTTATTTACCATTTCTCAAACTAAATAGTTTTCTAAGATTCTCTAAAAGTGACCAATTAGTTGCTTTGTTTCTTAAATTATTATGAAATCAATGATCTAAGCATATTTAATGTATTTTGTTCTCTTGCAATCAATATCCTTAGCTATTTTCAATTTATCCTATCTTTAGCCAGTGATAATCCCTTTAAGTTAGCTCTTTTGTTCTTTTGACATGGCCCGTCTTAGGTTTTTCTAGTTAGGTTTTTGAAACCATCAAAGGTTAAAAGTCATCTTTTAACTTTTACATGGACATCTTTTACTCATCTTCTATTGTATTTTGAAATCCCTCCCAATTTTAGCTGGTATCTTCAAGTAGCCTTGTTGAGTTATCAATAAGAATGTATTATATGTATTTTTGAGTTTTCAGGCTTATAAGACAACCTGTTACTTTCTCCTCCATAACCGCTAACACTGGACAGGTCTTGTAGCTATTGCTGTTAGTTGCCACCCATTTGTATTTTAGAGTTTTTGAGACTATCTCATATTACTTATCTTTGATTTTAGGTGATGCTTGTGGGAAATCTTTTTCATGAGAAAAATTTTGAACAATTCCAAAACTATGGTGTTATTTCCACCATCTCTCACGCATATCCTAGTGAGACGCTTGCATATGCAATCTACTAGTCCTCCAAGCATGGGGGAACTTTAAGATGAGTGTAGTTTTCTTTCCATTTGACCTTTGTTATATACATTTATATTTCTATCGGGTTTATGTAGTGGCTGGATCTTTTAACCAAGAAAAACATAATTTAATACCTTTCTGTAACTGAATGGAATTTCTATTAATAAAACTATATCTAATTTCTAAAATTTTGATAGCAGACAACTGTCCCCAATCAATCCAAGGCTTTCTTGTTTTCCTAAGTTTGTCTCTTAAGTCCTTCAGTTCAGTTCAGTCACTCAGTCATGTCTAACTCTTTGCAACCCCATGGACTGCATCATGCCAGGCTTCCCTGTCCATCACCAACTCCTGGAGCTTACTCAAACTCATGTCCATTGAGTCGGTGATGCCATCCAACCATCTCATCCTCTGTCGTCCCCTTCTCTTTCTGCCTTCAGTCTCTCCCAGCATCAGGGTCTTTTCCAATGATTCAGTTCTTCACAACAGGAAGCCAAAGTTTCAGCTTCAGCATCAGTCCTTCCAATGAATATTCAGGACTGATTTCCTTTAGGATTGACTAGTTGGATCTCTTTGTAGTCCAAGGGACTCTCAAGAATCTTCTCCAACATCACAGTTCAAAAGCATCAATTCTTCGGCACTTAGCTTTCTTTATAGTCCAACTCAGCTTGGTCTGTCCCTTCTAAAGAACTTTCATTTTGATTCACCCTTATGATATCACTGGCTATTGTTTGGCCACCAATTTCTCATTGGTAACTCATAGCTGAAAGAATGGTGAGGTTGTTTTTTGTTTTTTCCCCTTTACCTGGGGATATCCAACTATTCTAAAGAAATGTGGACTTAATAAGAAGGGAATACTTACTAGCCAATTTATAGTTCTCTCATCTCATTTTATATGAGAAAATTATTATAGAAAATTTAAGCAACTTTGCAGACATTCCTCAATCCAGGAAACGGTGAAGCTGGAAGTTTGCTCTACTCGCTAGAGGTTAGTTCATAGGTTAGTAAATAGGCTGAGTTCAATTTTGGCGATCTTTTTTCCTTCTTTACAGTTTTGCCACCTGTCTGGAATCCATTCATTTTATGACTACCTTTCCTACTCAAGATAGAAATAGTCTTATTTAAAGTTATATTTTTAGTACTTAAGATTTTAAAGTGACTTCGCATAGTTCAATTTGTCTCTTCTGTTAATCTATGAATTAGGAAGGTTAAAAGATGCTATTCTCATTGTTTCGGTTAAGAGATTGGGATCATGATTTTAAATTACTTGTCCAAGGTCACATACCTGGGTAATGTGGATTCAGGACTCAAACTCATACCTTCTGATTCCTGTTCTAATTATTTGTATGATATACTGTGTGGTCTTGAGACAGTCTTTTCTCCCATAGCAGTTGTACTCAAAATTTTATAGTGAGAAGCTCTTTCTATTGTCAAAATTTATGCATGCTCCATAAGACAGTGATTGTATTTTCAGTTTAAATTGATTGTTAATATGTGAAACTGAATAATTAAGAACTTCTATATGTTCTTCAATATAAATATTTTCAAAGTAGAATCTATACTGAATAAAAATTAATAAATAATATTTAATAATTTTATAATTACTGTGTATTTTTGTGTGTCAGAGACTACTCCTTAATTCTCTAGGCATGAATACTGGACTGGGTTTCCATGCACTCCTCCAGGGGACCTTCCTGACCCAGGGATGGATCCCATGTCTCTTATGTCTGCTGAATTGGCAGGTGGGTTCTTTACCACTAGTGCCACTTGGGAAAGCTCTTATTATTTATTAAACCTGCACAAATCCATTTCAAAGGATCAAATGTCCAAAATTATATTTGAAGTTATCTGGGAATTGGAATTAAAATCTATCTGCTTACAAGTCTTTTAGCCTCATGTGCTCAAGTATGTGTGAAATAACATATTTATTGAATATACATAAACTGCTTAATTCATAAAATTTGGAGCTCCTTGCTATATATTAACAGCATCTCTAATAGTAAAAAATGGGTCTAAGGGGTTAGTGGCTTAATGCTTTAGTGTTATTAATGTATTATTTTTAGGAAGTGATACTTAACTCAAAATATTGAAAGATTTAAAAGTTTTCCCTAAAATGATGCTTAGCATAAAGATGTGGGCATTATGTATTGAAAGCAATATTTCTGGATTAGGCCAATCTCTCCCAAAAAACTTCTAAGCTCCTATATGAAAGGCAAGTCATTTCCTTTTTACTAGTTTTGCCTCTAAGAGGAGTGTTTTACAAGGATCTATCAGAAACCTAAGACTCTAATAAAACACCTCCAAGGTGGAACTCAAGTTTAGAGAAGTAAACCAAGGAACTGAAATAAATAGACCTTGACTCGGGTTGTTAAGTTAGAGTAATGTACCTTCCAAGATCTGGTTGTCTTTAATCTTAGGATTAACATATGTGGTGTGAGTCTTAGTTAATGTGCTTGAGTTCCAAAGACACATTAGCAAAATCAATGTCATTAATTTATAGTTACACCTCATTTTCCCAACCAGCAACTCAATGGCATTTAATTGTTAATTACATTACAGTTAGAGGAAAATGTGTCTTTGTGAAGTATATCTTCACTGTCTAAAATGTTTTTCTGTTTTCTAAATTTATTGGAGAGACTGCTTACAATAGCTTTGTGAACTAGTGTGTAAATAATTAAAAAAAAAAAAATCAATAGACCTGTATAAGGTCAGAACCTGAGAATGGAATGAGATCAGTTAAACAATGTTGTTGCAAAATAAGGAAATAGAGCCCATATCAGTTGGCAAAGACATTGTTATTAACATAAATCTGAACCTCTGTATACTTAAATTTGAGCACAGTTTAACCATGTGTCATGCAAGCTGGAAAGATTATCAAATGAACAGATGATCATAAGTAGATACATAAAGAAATGAGCTCATTAGATTATACATGGATGCATATCTTAGTCCCCAGTATAATATAATACCAATTCACTTTTTGATTGAAAATTGTACCAGTTTGTAAAACCAAGACAATGAAACCATTAATGGGCCAGCTGATGTTAATGATACAGTAGAACTGAATTTTGTATTTATAAAGTTACATCAAACTCTAAATAATCAGAGAATTCAACTAAATGTAACCTTAGTAGAGAACCATAAGGAAGTGAAGGTAATCAAACTTTTTTCCCCTGACCTAATTCTCCAGAAAAATCTCGGGAATATTTTGCATGGAGTGTATATATTAATAGGGAAAGAAGATTAAATAGTGTAGGCCTACATATACTTGTGTGTTTAAAAACACTTGCCACTCTAGTCTTTAATTTCACAGCACCTGCAATCTGCAGTACTTTTAAAAAGTTTCTATTTCCTAGATATGAGTCATGCTTTGTCCTCAGGCATCACTTTTTAAAAGCACCTATATCTTATGCAAAACAGTCTGCTAAAAATATAAATAACTAGCCAAAATCATGTTGAATGAACATCATGTTTCAAGCAAACCTCTTTGGAATGAGTGGTAAACCTACAGGGCATAAACTATTAGAAAATTCTTCATAGCTTAAGAGTAACCACTGTGGCTTACACCTGCACTATCTTTAAAATGGTCAACACATGACTTATGTACACTCTCCTCATCTTTGAACCACTTTCTACTCTTTCTTCTCAAACCACATCAGAAAAAATTTTGCTTTATTAGAGACTATTCTTAAAAGAAGTGGCATGACAGTTGTCTAATTTTCCAGAGACTTACGCTTGTTTTCTTCCGTATTGAACTATCATCATAAGAAACTACATTTTCTTGTTCAATCTCTTTCTAGCTCACTCATTAAAAATAAAATCCCATAACAATCTGCTGCTCCAGAATTTTCTTTTGGAAATTAACAATCTTATAACTGTCAAAGTAAAAATATCTTAGCCTATTAATATACCATGTATATTTTCACTATCTAATTCTAAAGGAAATTATTGTTATAGTCAGAAATATTCCATAATCATTATGTTGATAATGCTGCTTACAGAATTGAAGAATTTTAGGAAAATTTTCAGTGTTTGAGGACCATAAATTATACTTGTGTAAAAAAAATAGTGATTTTGAAGTAACAAATCTTGATAACTCAAGAATTTGATTATATTTTAGCTCAGTGGTTCTCAGCTAGAGGTGGTTTTGTCTATTTTCCTTCCCCAAGGGAACATTTGGGGACATCTATGGAAACTTTTTGAGATTTGGGGGAGTGCTCCTGGCATTTAGAGGGTAGAGGTCAGGAATGAGTTAAAATCCTACAGTGCACAATTCAACCTCTCCCTTGACGCAGAGTCATCCGGTTCAAAGTGTTAATAGGGCCAAAGCTGAGAAAGCCTGCCACCTGATATGATTTTTGTACTGCAATGATGTGGTCCATACGGCTCAATATTTAGAATGTTGTATTTTTGAGGTCCTGGAGAAAGATCTTTTCCCTAAATATGGCTGTTAACTTCAGAGAAATTGTTCAACAAATTAATCTTTGATAATAATTTTCTTGTACATATGTAGTTAGTAATTATATGAAGGAAATAAATAAAAACCAGAAAGTTAAATGTAGATGTAAACATAAGGATCAACTAGAACTAATTTCTCATTTAATATACAAGATAATAGAGACCGGTAGATTTTACTTGACTTGTGGTCACGTATATTGTGGCAGGATTGGTGTCACAGTCTGTTACCCTTCAGACTAAACTGAGACCAAAATTTTACCCATTATTTATAATATAAATTAATCTAATACTATGTTCTATTGAAATTAATATGATGCCCAAAAATTAGTTGAGTAAAGGAAGTAGAATTGGTTTCAAAATGGTTAAATTTCAACATGTCTGGATATTGATTTATATAAAAAGATGTTCTTTAAATAAGCCCTCAGTTTAGAAATCCCCAGTAAATATTCCCTAAAAAGAATCTGAATCTGAAATGTTAAATATCACAAAAGTTGAAATGCTATTTCTATTTTAGAAAAAGCAATTATGGAAACTCATAGACATTCTCACTCTTTTGATATCAACTTATAATTATTTAGAGTTTGATTATTTTTTGTGTGAAATGTGAAGTCCTTGCTCTCCTGATGTTTTGCTTTTTCTCATTTTGTTCCTCATTAGCACCTGTCTTGAGAGAGAGAAAGAGCAAGGAAAAAGGATGAAGCTTCAGGCAGACAATGTTTTTACTTGTTAATAATAATCAGAAATGAAAAGGAGGAAAAGTAGAGGTAAGATTTTCTTACCCTCTATGCATTTGGATGTGACTCACTACACGAGACAGAGGAACTAAGAAACAGTGCTTCACAAATCCTTTATTAAGGATGATGTTCAATAGTTAAATAAATCGGTCCATTATCTTTTAGCTCATTAGTCATAAATAAAAACACTCATTTACTGTGTTTACAAGTTAAAATTAACTCCTGCTTTTCATCATTTATATTACTGTCATATTATCCCTGAAAGGTAATCAGACAGGTATTAATATCTCTTTTGTACAGATAAAGAAACTGAAGTTCAGAGAAGTTATTTTTGTCAAGGTTACATGCATGGAGAATCATCAGTCTGAGAATGAGGCTAGGGTCTTATGACTCCTCAACAATACTGGGACTCTTTATAATGTTCTAAGCAATCCATTTATTTTTTGTGGAGCAAATTTTTATAAAGAATTATTCTTATATCTACAATAAAGGTAATGAATCCTTATAGATCAAAAAAGTGTTTTTGGAAAGTTCAGAACTTTTTGTTCTGGCTTCTTAGTATATGTTTAATGCTTTATTTTGAAGTAGATTTGTAATGAAGATTGTATAGGGGACCCTCCATGGATATTTCAACCACTTCCATTCAAACATCTTTCCCTTAAGATTGCAAGGTCTTGGGGAATGTCTAAGCAATGTTGTATTTGCTGGAGCATTTAGTAGAGTGTGTGAAACACAATAGATTTGCATATGTGTGCTGTGCCAAGTTGTTCACTTGTGTCTGCCTCTGTGACTCTATGAGAGCCTCTGGACTGTAGCCCACCAGGCTCCTCTGTCCATGGGATTCTCCAGGCAGATATTGGAGTGGGTTGCAATGCCCTCCTCCAGGTGATCTTCTGGACCCAGGATTGAACCTTCGTCTCATGTCTCCTGCATTGGCAGGCAGGTTCTTCACCACGAGCACCACCTGGGAAAACCCACTGCAATATACATAAGAAGCAAATAAATTAAAGAAAGCATGAGTGGATTGCTTGGGACTCTTGACAGAGTAAAAGTAGTTATAGACTGGGTAGCATACAGGAAGACTGAAGTTCTGAATGAGGAAGAATCACAATCTTGAGTTATCTTTAGGACTTGGCTGATTATTGTCCTGGGAATGAATATAAATGCAAAATTCATTCCAAATAAATTTAACTTGTGACTTTAAATGAGGATCTGCCACTCCTCTTAATGATAATACTCGAAGTCAAGATCTAAGCACATAGGTCAATAAAATATTGAAAAAATGTTCGGAACAACTACTTTTTTCTTGAACCTCCTTTCTCCAGAAAAATCTAGGTGAATTCAGAGAAGCAAACTGTGCCCCATTGAACCCATGTTTTATTAAAAGTTGGACTCAGTTCATGAAAATACATTAATAACTTTAATGGCAACTAAGAATATCAGTATAGTCACCTTGAGGCTAAGAGGAACTTGGGTTGTTTCTCAGACTTTAAGAGTAAAAGTTGGCAGTTGAGTAACCTCAAATAATGACCCTTGGATGAAGAGCTTTTTGTTAGTGTTTCAGGGAACAGAACTGGACAGCTGAGAAAGATTTGTTTTTGTTTTGAAGGCAAACCCCAACTGAAATCTAGTCTTAGCAAAATAAGAGAGATGGCAGAGCAGAAGCTCATTTTCTCCAGGTTAGCATGCATCAGCAGGAGAAAAATAGGCTTGTTTTTGGTAAGAATGTATAAAAGAAAATCTGTTTTCTATACAATAATTTTGCACAAAGAATAATAGCTCTAAGAAAACCTAGCTTTCTAATTAGTGCAAATAACAATTATTATTCACTAAACCACTAAAAATAAAATAACCAACAAATAAGTTATACATTTTGTTTTTACTATCATAAATACATTCTGATTTTTAATTAAATGGCTATAGTAACTCCTCTAAGTCACAATGTCACTTTCCTCCCCTTCTTTTTACTGGGAATACACCTCTGTCTTATAGGTTTGTGTATTCTGTTAGGGTTTTATTCACCTTTGTATTTCTCATCCCACTCCTGAAAGCCTGAACAATAAGTATCCAATATAAGTATGTTGACTACATGAGTGACTGAGAGGACCAGAGTGCACAAAACAAGGGTAAGGAAATGGTTAAAAAAAATGTTTAAGATCATGTTTCAATATGATTTTTACACTTTCACAGATCAAAAAGAATTTAAAAAATTGAGCTTGCAGAAATCATAGAAGTCATTTGCTCCAATCTTATTGTTGTAGCTATAAAAGATGAATCTGAGTATTTGATCAAATTTAAGAGAGTAATAAGTGGGAAAAATATATCAACACTGGCCTCTTTTTTCCCCAGTGTATTGATCTTTTCATTTAATCAAATCTCATCTAAGTATTTGCACTATTATTTTAGATATAGTGTCTTATTTTATTTGTCTTCATGTTGAAGCAGAAAAACCTAAGTTCATGTACCTAATGAAATGCAATAAGAGAAAGCATTTTTCAAACTTAAGGTGCATTAAAATCACTGGAAGCTTGTTCAAACTCAAACTGCTGGAACCCACCTTCAGAGACTCTGATTTGTTTGGGAAAGAGCCCAGAGCAAAGCCTGAGCATTGTTCTGTGTTGGTGAAGAGGAAAGGAAAAGATATCACCTTCTAGATAGAAAAAGAACTGTTTGTGTGACATTCCTTCTTTCTTTCTTTTTAACCTCTGAAGACCCCCTGGGTGTGGAGTGATTTATTTAATGGGTCACTGTGAGAAGCTGGTTTAGCAGGCCTTTTCCCCTTAGCACTGCTGGGATGTGGAGCACGAGGCCATTCTAGTGCTTAGGATCTCAGCCTCTTCTGGGGTGGGTCCACTTCTAGCACTGACAGAACCGAGTGGAAACATCTGCTTTGTTCACGTATTAACAAGTCATATTGTCCAAAATAAGTAGAATACATGCATCTGCTTCACCTCCTAGGAATAAAGATGATGCTTCAATCTCATGTTGACTTTTTGTTTTTTAATAAAACAGAATTAAGAAGGGAGATCATGAACTCCTTATTGCTGAATTCAGACTTATATTGAAGAAAGTGGGGAAACCACTGGACAATTCAGGTATGCTGCTGCTGCTGCTAAATCGCTTCAGTCGTGTCCGATTCTGTGTGACCCCATAGACGGTAACCCACCGGGCTTCCCCATTCCTGGGATTCTCCAGTCAAGAACACTGGAGTGGGTTGCCATTTCCTTCTCCAATGCATGAAAGTGAAAAGTGAAAGTGAAGTCGCTCAATCGTGTCTGACCCTCAGCGACCCCATGGACTGCAGCTTTCCAGGCTCCTCCGTCCATGGGATTTTCCAGGCAAGAGTACTGGAGTGGGGGGCCATTGCCTTCTCCAATTCAGGTATGACCTAAATCAAATCCCTTATGATTATACAGTGGAAGTGACAAATAGATTCAGGGGATTAGATTTGATAGAGAGAGTGCCTGAAGGACTATGGACAGAGGTTCATGACATTGTACAGAAGGTGGTGATCAAGGCCATCCCCAAGGAAAAGAAATGCAAAAACACAAAATGGTTGTCTGAGGAGGCCTTTCAAATAGCTATGAAAATAAGCGAATCGAAAGACAAAGGAGTAAAGGAAAGATACACTTATTTGAATGCAGAGTTCCAAAGAATAGCAAGGAGAGATAAGAAAGCCTTCGTCAGTGATCAATGCAAAGAAATAGAGGAAAACAATAGAATGGGAAAGACTAGAGATCTCTTCAAGGAAACTAGCAAGGCTGTCCTAAGACGGTAGAGGAATAGTACAGGGAAACCACTTTCTCCCCCACATATTCGTTGAAAGATTGTTTGAATGTTGAACAACTCCCACAAAACAACTTCTGAACGCTGGCAAAGGACACTGGGCACCCAGAAAGGCAGCCTATTCTCTGAAAGGAGGTAGGACAAAATATAAAAGACAAAAGGAGGGATAAAAGAGTTAAGGACAGAGACCTGTCCCCAGGAAGGAGTTGTGAAGGAGAAGTTGCCAAACAGCAGGAAACCCTCTCACCAGCAGGTCTGTGGGGAGTGTTGGAATCTCAGAGGGCAACATAACTGGGAGGAAAAAAAAAATCCTACAGAACACGCACCTAACCGCAACTCCCAGCAGAGAAGTAGCCCAGACTCTCCCACCACCGATCTGGGGGTGCTGGACAGGGAGGCATGGATTGCATGCTTAGGCGGGGGCCTGAATGCCCTGAGGACAATCTGAGGGAGATAACCTGAGATAGCCAGAGAGAGACAGGGAAAAAAAAAAAAGGTAGAGAGAGAGAACTTTCCCGTGAAAAGCTCTAACATAAGGCACAGCCTGGCCCATTCATAGAACAAAGGATTGAGCCAATACCAAAGGAGAGCTAACTGGCTGTGGTCCAGCCCATCCCCGCCCCCCAACCCCCTGCCTGAGGCAGAGAGGCAGGAGAGGGACAACCAGAGCTGAAAGGCAAGGGGCAATCTTGGCCCCAGAGATGGCATCTTCCACCACAGTGTGAGCAGGCTCCCAGTTGCTAACCAAATCTTCTTGGGACCCTGGACAGTTGACATCTGCCAGGAGGGTTGCAGCCAGAGATCAGCTCCCCAGAGGAGACACCTGGCAGAGTTGAGACAGCACTCTCATGGCACAAGCAGGAAACCAAGTGGCTGGGACACTGAAGGTGATTAAGACACACAGCCCCACCCACAGGCAGCAACCTCCATAATAAAGAGGAACCACAAACTTCTGGCCTACAGAAAGGCCACCCCGAACAGAAAAATCTAAACAAAATGAAAAAGGCAGAGAAATGTTCACTAGGTAAAGGAACATGATAAATGCACACCAAACCAAACAAAAGAAGAAGAGATAGGGAGTCTACCTGAAAAAGAATTCAGAATAATGATAGTAAAGATGATCCCAAATCTCAAAAACAGAATGCAGTTACAGATAAATAGACTAGAGACAAGGATTGAGAAGATGCAAGAAATGTTTAACAAGGACCTAGATGAAATAAAAAAGAGTCAATCAATAGTGATTAATACAATAACAAAGATCAAAAGCACTCCGGAGGGAACCAACAGTAGTATAACTGAGGCAAAAGATAGGATAAATGAAGGTAGAAGATAGAATGGTGGAAGTAAATGAGTCAGAGTGGGAAAAAGAAAAAAAGAATTAAAAGAAGTGAGGACATCCTCAGAGACCTCTGGGACAATGTTAAATTCCCCTACATTTGAATTATAGGAGTCCCAGAAGAAGACAAAAAGAAAGGCCATGAGAAAATACTTGAGGAGATAATAGTTGAAAACTTTCCTAAAGTGGGGAAGGAAATAGCCACCCAAGTCCGAGAAACCCAGAGTCCCAAACAGGATAAACCCAAGGTGAAACACCTCAAGACAAATAGGGATCAAATTAATGAAGATCAAACACAAAGAACAAATATTAAAAGCAGCAAGGGAAAAGCAACAAATAACACACAAGGGGATTCCCATAAAGATAACAGCTGATCTTTCAATAGAAACCCTTCAGACCAGAAGGGAATGGCAGAACATGCTTAAATTGATGAAAGAGAAAAACCTACAACCCAGATTACTGTACACAGCAAGGATCTCATTCAAATATGAAGGAGAAATCAAAAACTTTTCAGACAAGCAAAAGCTGAGAGAATTTAGCACCACCAAACCAGCTTTTCAACAAATGCTAAAGGATCTTCTCTAGACAGGAAACACAAAGGTTTATACACTCAAACCCAAAACAATAAAGTAAATGGCAACAGGATCATACTTATCAATAATTACCTTAAATGTAAATGGGTTAAATGCCCCAAAAGACAAAGCCTGGCTGAATGGATACAAAAACAAGACCCCTATATATGTTGTCTACAAGAGACCCACCTCAAAACAAGGGACACATACAGACTGAAAGTGAAGGGCTAGAAAAAGATATTTCACACAAATGGAGACCAAAAGAAAGCACGAGTAGCAATACTCATAACAGATAAAATAAACTTTGAAATAAAGGCCATGAAAAGAGAAAAAGAAGGACACTACATAATGATCCAAGGATCAATCCAAGAAAAAGATATAACAATTATAAATATATATGCACCCAACATAGCACCACAATTTGTAAGACAAATGCTAACAAGTATGAAAGGGGAAATTAACAGTAACACAATAATAGTGGAAGACTTTAATACCCCCTCATACCTATGGATAGATCAACTAAACACAATTAGCAAGGAAACACAAACTTTAAATGATACAATGGGCCAGTTAGATCTAATTGATATCTATAGGACATTTCACCCCTAAATAGTGACTTTCATCTTTTTCTCAAGTGCACACGGAACATTCTCCAGGATAGATCAAATTCTGGGCCATAAATCTAGCCTTGGTAAATTCAAAAAAACTGAAATAATTTCAAGCTTCTTTTCTGTTCACAACGAGGTAAGATTAGATGTCAACTACAGGAAAAAAAAAAAAACTATTAAGAATACAAACATATGAAGGCTAAACAACGTGCTTCTGAATAACCAACAAATCAAAGAAGGAATCAAAATATGCACAGAAACAAATGAAAATGAAAACACAACAACCCAAAACCTGTGGGATTAAGTAAAGGCAGTGCTAAGGGGAAGGTTCATAGCAATACAAGCTTACCTCAAAAAACAAGAGAAAAATCAAATAAATAACCTAACTTTATACCTAAAACAACTAGAAAAAGAGGAAATCAAGAACCCCAGGGTTAGTAGCAGGAAAGAAATCATAAAAATTAAGGCAGAAATAATTGGAAAAGAAACAAAGGTGACTATAGCAAAAATCAACAAAACTAAAAGCTGGTTCTTTGAGAAGATACATAAAATAGACAAACCATTAGCCAGAGTCATCAAGAAAAAAAAGGAGAGGAATCAAATCAACAAAATTAGAAATGAAAATGGAGAAATCACAACAGACAACACAGAAATACAAAGGATCATAAGAGAGTACTATCAGCTACTACTATTGTCCTACAACTGTAGGACAATAAAATGGACAACTTGGAAGAAATGGATGAATTCTTAGAAAAGTATAAGCTCCCAAAACTGAATTAAGAAGAAATAGAAAATATTAACAGACCTACCACAGGCACAGAAATCAAAACTCTAATCAAAAATCTTCCAGCAAATAAAAGCCCAGGACCAGATGGCTTCACAGCTGAATTACACCAAAAATTTAGAGAAGAGCTAACACCTATCCTACTCAAACTCTTCCAGAGAATTGCAGAGGAAGGTAAACTGCCAAACTCATTCAATGAGGCCACCATCATCCTAACACCAAAACCAAACAAAGATGCCACAAAAAAGAAAACTACAGGCCATTATCACTGATGAACATAGATGCAAAAATCCTCAAAAAAAGTCTAGCAAACAGAATCCAACAACATATTAAAAAGATCATACATCATGACAAGTGGGCTTTATCCCAGGGATGTAAGGATTCTTCAATATTCACAAATCAATCAGTGTAGATACACCACATTAACAAACTGAAAGATAAAAAACATATGATTATCTCAACAGATGCAGAGAAAGCCTTTGACAAAATTCAACATCCATTTACAATAAAAACCTTCCAGAAAGCAGGGATAGAAGGAACATACCTCAACATGCTAAAAGCCATATATGATAAACCCACAGCAAACATTATCCTCAATGGTGAAAATTTGGAAGCATTTCCCCTAAAGTCAGGAACAATACAAGTGTGCCCACTCTCACCACTACTATTCAACATAGTTTTAGAAGTTTTAGCCACAGCAATCAGAGAAGTAAAGAAATAAAAGGAATCCAGATTGGGAAAAAATAAGTAAAACTCTCACTGTTTGCAGATGGCATGATCCTCTACATAGAAAACCCTGAAGACACCACCAAAAAATTACTAGAGCTAATCAATGAATATAGTAAAGTTGCAGGATATAAAATTAACACACAGACACCCCTTGCATTTCTATACACTAACAATGAGAAAACAAAAAGAGAAATTAAGGAAACAATTCCATTCACCATTGCAATGAAAAGAATAAAATACTTAAGCATAGATCTACCTAAAGAAACAGAAGACCTATATGTAGAAAACTATAAAACACTGATGAAAGAAATCACAGATGACAGAAATAGATGGAGAAATATACGTTCGTGGATCAGAAGAATCAATATAGTGAAAATGAAATATGAAAATGAAAATACCCAACGCAATCTATAGATTCAATGCAATCCCTATCAAGCTACCAACAGTATTTTTCAGAGAACTAGAACAACTAATTTCACAATTTGTATGGAAATACAAAAAACCTAGAACAGCCAAAGTGATCTTGAGAATGA
The DNA here is from genome assembly GCF_042477335.2 of Ovis canadensis. Taxonomy (NCBI): domain Eukaryota; kingdom Metazoa; phylum Chordata; class Mammalia; order Artiodactyla; family Bovidae; genus Ovis; species Ovis canadensis. The sequence goes on from NC_091260.1 coordinate 41,896,253, forward strand.
AGAATGGAACTGGAGGAATCAACCTGCCTGACTTCAGACCATACTACAAAGCTACAGTCATCAAGACAGTATGGTACTGGCACAAAGACAGAAATATAGATCAATGGAACAAAATAGAAAGCCCTGAGATAACCCACGCATCTATGGACACCTTATCTTTGACAAAGGAGGCAAGAATATACAATGGAGAAAAGACAATCTCTTTAACAAATAGTTTTGGGAAAACTGGTCAACCACTTGTAAAAGAATGAAACTTGAACACTTTCTAACACCATAACACAAAAATAAACTCAAAATGGATTAAAGATCTCAATGTAAGACCAGAAACTATAAAACTCCTAGAGGAGAACATAGGCAAAACACTCTCTGACATAAATCACAGCAGAATCCTCTATGACCCACTTTCCAGAGTAATGGAAATAAAAACAAAAATAAACAAATTGGACCTAATTAAACTTAAAAGCTTTTGCACAACAAAGGAAACTATAAGCAAGGTGAAAAGACAGTCTTCAGAATGGGAGACAATAATAGCAAATGAAACAACTAACGAAGAATTAATCTCAAAAATATACATGCAGCTCAATACCAGAAAAATAAAAAACCAAATCAAAAAATGGGCCAAAGAACTAAACAGACATTTCTCCAAAGAAGACATACAGATGGCTAACAAACACATGAAAAGATGCTCAGTATCTCATTATCAGAGAAATGCAAATCAAAACCACAATCACAATGAGGTACCATCTCACGCCAGTCAGAATGGCTGCTATCAAAAAGTCTACAAACAGTAAATTCTGGGAACCCTCTTACACTGTTGGTAGGAATGCAAACTAGTACAGCCACTATGGAGAACAGTGTGGAGAGTCCTTAAAAAACTGGAAATAGAACTGCAATATGACCCAGTAATCCCACTTCTGGGCATACACACCAAGGAAACCAGAACTGAAAGAGATAATGTGTACCCCAATGTTCGTTGCAGCACTGTTTACAATACCTAGGACATGGAAGCAACCGAGATGTCCATTGCAGACTAATGGATAAGGAAGTCATGCTACATATACACAATGGAATATTACTCAGCTGTTAAAATGAATGCATTTGAATCCGTTTTAATGAGGTGGATGAAATTGGAGCCTATTATACAGAGTTAAGCAAGTCAGAAAGAAAAACACCAACACAGTATATTAACACATATGTATGGAATTTAGAAAGATGGTAATGATGACCCTATATGTGAGACAGCAAAAGAGACACAGATGTAAAGAACAGACTTTTGGTCTCTGTGAGAGAAGGCGAGGGTGAGATGATTTGAGAGAACAGCATTGAAACATGTATATTATCATATGTGAAACAGATCGCCAGTCCAGGTTCGATGCGTGAGACAGGGTGCTCAGGCCTGGTGCACTCGGATGACACTGAGGGATGGGATGGTGAGGGAAGTAGGAGGGAGGTTCAGGATGGGGGACACACGTATACCCATGGCTGATTCATGTCAATGTATGGCAAAAACAGCCACAATATTGTAAAGTAATTAGCCTCCAATTAAAATTAATTAATTAAAAAAAGAAAGAGATATCAAGAGAACATTTCATGCAAAGATGGGCACAATAAAGGACAGAAATGGTATGGACCTAAAATAGGCAGAAGATATTAAGAAAAGGTGACAAGAATATGCACAAGAGCTATGCAAAAAAAGATCTTCATGACCCAGATAACCATGATGGTGTGATCATTCACCTAGAGCAAGACTTCCTGGAGTCCAAAGTCAAGTGGGCCTTAGGAAGTATCACAACAAACAAAGCTGGTGGAGCTGATGGAATTCCAGTTGAGCTATTTCAGCTCTTAAAAGATGATGCTGTGAAAGTGCTGCACTTAATATGCCAGGAAATTTGGAAAATTCAGAGTGGCCACAGGACTGGAAAAGGTCAGTTTTCATTCCAATCCCAAAGAAAGGCAATGCCAAGGAATGTTCCAACTACACACAATTGCACTCATCTCACATGCTAGCAAAGTAATGCTCAAAATTCTTCAAGCCAGGCTTCAACAGTATGTGAACCAAGAACTTCCAGATGTGCAAGCTGGATTTACAAGAGGCGGAAGAAGCAGAGATCAAATTGCCAATATCTGTTGGATTATAGAAAAACCAAGAGAATACCAGAAAAACATCTACTTCTGCTTTGATTATGTCTAAGCCTTTGACTGTGTGAATCACAATAAACTGTGGAAAATTCTTCAAGAGATGGGAATGCCAGACCACCTAACTGCCTCCTGAGAAATCTGTATGTAGGTCAAGAAGCAACAGTTACAACCAGACATGGAACAATGGACTGGTTCCAAATCAGGAAAGGATTATGTCAAGGCTGTATATTGTCACCCTGTTTATTTAACTTATACGCAGAATACATCTTGTGAAATGCTGGGCTGGATGAAACACAAACTGGGATCAACATTGTTGGGAGAAATATCAATAACCTTAGATATGCAGATGACATCTCCCTTATGGCAGAAAACAAAGAGGAAATAAAAGCCTCTTGATGAAAGTGAAAAAGGAGAGTGGAAAAGCTGGTTTAAAACTCAACATTCAGAAAATGAAGATCATGGCATCCAGTCCCATCACTTCATGGCAAATAGAAAGGGAAGCAATGGAAATAGCGAGAGACTTTATTTTCCTGGGCTCCAAAATCACTGCAGATGGTGACTATATCCATGAAATTAAAAGACGCTTGCTCCTTGGAAGAAGAGCTATGATCAACCAAGGCAGTATATTAAAAAGCAGAGATATTACTTTGCTGACAAAGGTCTCTCTAGTCAAAGTGATGATTTTTCCAGTAGTCATGTATGGATGTGAGATTTGGACTATAAGGAGAGCTGAATGCTGAAGAATTGGTGCTTTTGAACTGTGGTGTTGGAGAAGACTCTTGACAGTCCCTTGGACTGTAAGGAGATCCAATCAGTCAATCCTAAAGGAAATCCATCCTGAATCTTCATTGGAAGGACTGATGCTGAAGCTGAAACTCCAATACTTTGGCTACCTGATGCGAAGAAATGACTCACTGGAAAAGACCCTGATGCTGGGAAAGATTGAAGGCAGGAGGAGAAGGGGACGACAGAGGATGAAGTGGTTGGATGGCATCACTGACTCGATGGACATGAGTTTGAGTAAGGTCTGAAAGTTGGTGATGGACAGGGAAGCCTGGCGTGTTACAGTCCATGGGGTCACAAAAAGTGGGACAGAACTGAGCGACTGAAATTTAAGAATGGGAAAGGATATTAATTTATTTTGTTGCCTCCTCAGGTGATTTCTGCTCCTTGATGCAGAGGCATTTGTTATAAATTGCTGAAGTATTTCAGGTTATTACATTCATTTATATAGCCCCTAACAATTTTAAGTAATGATGACTATCATAGCAGCTATTTCTAGATATTTAAGCATAACCCCCCAAACATGACATTCAATTTTCTATTTTATTATATACTTTATATATCATATATAAATGTGCACAATTTAATTATATAAATTATAACTATATTGTTTATATTAGTTATATAACATTACTTTTTTATGCTAGTCTATCATCTGAGGTCATATTAGCTGAAATACTTGGGCTCTTTTTCCAGAATAGATCAGTGTAATCTGCAGTCCAACTCTAACTTCTGGGTTAAAAAAAAAAAAATTTATGGATATTCATGTTATTTGGCATAAGTGAAACCAGGAAGATGGTACATTTTTTTATATCTTATAATACAAATGATATGTAAAGATTTATATTAAGAAGTTTTTTGGCCAAGTTCACATTTTTTATTAATATTTTAAAATTAATGAAGCAAAATTGTGAGTGGATTCTTATGGTGAAAAGATAGTTCACCAAAGTAATGCATTGTTCTTTCTGAATATGTTCTCCCTTTCAGAGATTAAAAGCTGTTACAAGTTTGGTGTGAATCTTGCCACATTTTTTTAAATGCACTGAAATGTATAGTTTTAATTTTTGTATTTATTTAAATGATGATATATTATTTTGCTACTGTATTTAAAATGCTTTATTTAAAACATCAATATGTAATATAAAATAGTAAATTTATAGGTGAATTATGAAGCATAATAAAACAAAATTCACATCTGAAAAATCTGAAGATTATGAGTACCACAGAAGCTTCTTGTATGTACTGCTTTCATCTTCTTGCTAGTTTTGCCCCAGTGTGTTGCTATCTTGAATTTTGTATTTTTTTCTCTTGAGTTTAAAAGCTATTTTCTCTTTCTGAGACCCACAACCACCTCTTTCAGTTGCTGTGGCATTCTAGTAAGTCTTGATACATCATACAGCAATTTCACCTGCCATGTTTTTCTTCCTCAAGTCATATTGACCATACTTATGTTTTTGCTCTTAGTATTCAAGTAAGAATCAGCTTGTAAATTTCCCCAAATATCCATTTTGAATTTTTTTTTGGAAATTATTTTGCATCTAAAGACCAATAAAGGGAGAATATATTTTTTTTAGAAACTTCAATTTTTACATCTATTAACATGCTGTATCTGTTTGTACACCATGTTTTCTCTGATTTCTCTTCCACAAAGTAGATTTCAAGAAGCCATATACCAAAATCTATATGCAAGCAAAGACCATTCTTTTACTACTTTACTTCCCCAAATTCTTTTTATTTTTTTGCTATGGATGATGAGTTCAGCTGTTACTATTATAAACATGATAATCAGATAACACCTGAATGGGTATCAGTGCTGTATTATACATGGAACAGAAAATAGCTTGTCCTTTCAATGAAGTTAATTAATTATAGCAGTAGTGGAGCAGTGGTGGTCAGCTAGGAAAAGAAAGAACAGATCTGAGTCCTCCCGGGGACTCATGATGTTCTGCTTTTGTTCAGAAAGCCCAGAGAAAGAAGACTGAGAAAGCAAAATATCTGAGTAATGACAAAAATCTAATTTAAGACAGGGAGCAACCTAGTTGTGAAAAGATGGAAACTTGCTCTTACAGAACTGCTTATTATTACTTTGAATATGAAAAGTGAGAATTTGGAGAAGTCAGAATTATGCAGGTGATTAGATTACATCAACATCACATTTTATGATCCTGACACACTTTAAGATCCCTGGCTACCTACCAAGATATGCTTGTCCTTAGAGTACAGATATTAGCTTCCAGATGAACCAGTGGATAATATCAAAGTATTTCTCCTTGCTCTTCACTTTTACAACACTGATTGGGTCTCATCTACTTTATACAATTTATGTAACTTTGAGATTTTTATTCACTTAAAAATACAAAAAAGTAAAATATATTTGATAAATTATTACAGTGATTTCTTTTCAATTTTAAAGCCTTGGAAGCTGAAAACTTTCTATTTTTCTCTTCATCAAACCTCAAACAAAGATTACTGAACATTCTGTTTCCTAGGAATACGATTCAGAAAGACCATTTCTACATCACCTTCTCTGGCCCCTGAATAATATGATTTCCTTCACAAGCTATTATTTTTATGTGCATAAAATGTGACTGCAATAGAACAAACCAAAATCAAAAAACAAACCCAAACAATAATATGGCACTGGCTCTTTATCTTGTATTGATTATATGGCTAACCTGTACTTTACTGATGACTTTAATATGACGTTTTACCACCCTATTTCTCTTTGTTTCAATACTTGATGTTTGACTTGATGGTTTTGTTTAAAATGAGTCACACCATACTGAGATTTCTATTGTCAAAATTCTGAAAGGTACAAGTAGTCCATTATCTTTGATTTAAAGTGGGAGTTACAGGGCAGAGAAAATAATCTATCTTGGCCTCAGGAACACAGTATAAAATCAGTACTAAAGTATTATTGAAAAAATAGGTGACATATCTACAACATAATGTAAACCTTCTCTTCAGTGTGTTTTCCAGCAGCATTAATGAGCAACAATACCTAGAACTTAGCAATGCTTAGTAACAATAGTAACAATGCTGAAAATAGCATAAGTTTACTTTTGCACACATTATTTCTTCCTGATGAAACTCACCAAAACATTCTTCTTTGTAACTGTGAACAAAAGGGTAAAATGTTAAACAAGAAAAAGAAAAGCCACCCAATATGCACTAACAGCTGTCTTCTTTCCTTAAACATGTAGCTATAAATAAGTGTTTGACATCATACAGCATATGCTATTTGGCTTGCATTATGAGCATCGTTTTCAAAAGAATTAACCAATTCAGCAAAAAAAATTAAAAAAAAAAAACACCAGAGAAATACCATTAGAATAAAGTGATAATTGTTTTGAGAAAATTGAGGAGGATCTGAGTTCTTATTCAATATTTTACTTTCTTAATGAATAGATAATACAACATAGTTTGAGAAGGAGAATGGACCTAATATTTGTTAAATATTAAATACCTGTCAGGAATTATGCTCAACAGAATTAAAGCAGAAAGAAATATAGTTTTGTGTCAAATGTAATATAGATATGGCTACTCTTATAGACAATTTGAAGGGAAGAAGCCTGATGGATCTGCAGAGTCTGAAAGAAAAGAGGTATAATGAGAGGGACCTTGAAAGAGAGGAGGACAAGTGACGTGGAGAGAAAAAAAGTCTGGGGAAAGAGTACAAATATGCATAAAGCAAGGTAAAGGTTCATCATGTTGTCCCTGAGAAGTATGGAAACATCAGTTAAACTGGGGCATGGGGTCATACAGAAGAACAATTGCAGATAGAGTAGGAAATTTAGGGACAGGATCCAGAAAAAGAATCCGGTTATACAGGCTCTCAAATTTGAATTCAATACAGTTAGTCAACAGAGAAGAATGATTGCTTTGTTTGTTCACTTGTTTTCCTGTTGAAAGTTTCTGACCCACACAAGGAAAAACTAATTAATAACATTTGCTCCTGGCTCTCTGATGTTCCTTTCCAGTTTACTGGCTCTCAGGAAATTTCCCCAGATGGATACTTTTCAGACCTTGAGCACCTTGCTAAACTCATTCCTAGTATTTGGGAGACTTCCTTAGGTTGACTAGATTTGAGACACTGACCCATCTAGCTGACATTCTTTCTAAGGAATATATTCCCTAATTTTTATCCCTTTCTGCCTAGTTACCATACTCCAAAGCTATGCATCTAGAGACCATCAATAAACTTTTCTGTAAGGAAAATTAAAGAGAAAAGAAGTGGAAAAAAAAATTCCAGATATCTAGAAATTACAGATATCTAGAAATGATACCTTTTCTGTATTCAGAATTATTGCCTCACCTTTGCATTTCCTTAACAGTTGTTTTGAAAATTAAATATATTTTTCTGTCTCACTCATTGTTAGATCTTATGATACATACTACAGTTCAGTTTCTTAGGGTAATTCCTATTTTATTAGCTTGCTATTACCCCTTTGAGGATTAAAATGTTCAGGGACTTGATGCAAATTTACTGTTGAGATATTTCTTATCTCTTAGTCAATGAGTATGAACTACTCTAGAGTATCCCCTTTGTCAGATGTGACATATTTTAGGTATAAATTCAGGAACTTAATAAGAAGGCCTTATAGGAAATTACTAATTGGCCCCAAATTGTAATTTTTCACTGGATTTTATTAACTACAAATTTGTCAGTCACAAGTACTCATTCACATAAATGTAGATAAACATGTTCCCATGAAGGTATATTTCAGTTATAATTTTGGACCTCAGCAAATCTTCTGAGTTATATCCAAATGAGTATTGTAAGAAATAAGTGAGAAAAGAGAAACAGGGAAGGGGAAAGGCAGGAAGAAAAGACAGGAGGGATTAATAGAATGTTAACCAGGAGGAGAAGGGGGTGATAGAGGATGAGATGGTTGGATGCCATCATTAGCTCAATGGACATGAGTTTGAGCAAACTCCAGGAGATGGTGAAGAGATAGGGAACCTTGGCGTGCTGCAGTCCATGGAGCTGCAAAGAGTCAGACACGACTGAGTGACTGAACAACAGCAACCAGGGGAAAACAACAACGTATTTTACAAACAGAAGAAACAGAGGTAGAGCGGAGTGATAAAGGCAGGGTTGGTGTGGGTATATGGGTGGAGAGGATGGGCATGGTATGTCTAGGTACAGGTAAGTAATAGATTCTGAATTAATTGCTTTCTTATTGTGCTCTGGTCTCCTGGTAGGACATGCCAGAGTTCAGCCTTGTTCCTTGGCTTCCTTCATTTTTCTAAATTTTGTTGCAAAAGTCACTTACTATACCCCAATTTGTATTCTGAGTTTCTTATTCTGGCTTTACGAAAATTCTCAGTTGATCACTTTTTTAAAGTAATGGCTAGAAATTTGACTAGTCTGTTGGATTTTTTTAGTTTTAACAGAACAGTGTAAAGATAACTTGCACATGATTTGCATATATTATACTAATAGTTTAAAAATAATCTGAGTTCAAATATGGTTTCAAATTTTAATAGCTTGTTGATTATAAGAAATGAATTATTTTTTATGATGTTTGTCATAATAAGATTTTGTAGTTTAATATGAGGGACTGCAGAATCATAGGTCAGCCGTTAGAATCATAGATTCATATTAAGTGACATAATTTATTGATAGATACAATTCATATTCTGAAATCAGATTGCTTGTGTGGAAATCTAGCATTTAATACATTCTAGTAAAGAGATCTTTAGGAATAATTTTACCTCTCTGATCCTCACCTTCCTCATATGTTGAAAAGGATTAATAACAGTAACTACTTCAAAGAATTGAGATATTGAATACCAGAGATCCAAGGTGAAACTAGGCTTATTTTGGCTTGGCACAACTATGTATGTGGTTCTTTCTTCCTACCCATCGCTCCCTCAGCTCTTTTCATGACTCTATCCCTTATTTTATTCAGGTTCCGCATCACTGATCAGTCATTCTGCAAGAGTATCCATCCTCTTCCCTGTTCTCTCCTTTTTTGTATTACTTTCCTTCTGCACCTACATTATAATAACATAAAATATATTGGACTGCCTCTTGCACTTCAGGTTATCCATTTATCACTATATCCTTGGCACATGGAAGATGTTCCAACAGATATTTATTAAATGACCAAATGAATTGATATAATTCTTAAGAAACACTCAGCAAAGGAAACTGCCATTAACTTTAACCATTAAAGTTAAGGGCTAAAATGATAAATATGAATTTTTCCATTCTGTTTGTGTTAAAAGTACATACTAGGTACATTTTAGTTTAACTCTGGAATTATGAATTTACATAGTCATTTTTTTATAGGTGCTGGTCAATATCATTCTTAAATTATACTTCTGATGTTTAAATCAGTTTATTGGTTTTTGAACATGTTAAGAAACATGGACTAACTGATATTTCTGAGGTTTTGTAATTCTTTAGAATGTAAGTTTTTGTTAAAAAATAAAACATCTTATCATCTGTGAGATATATTTACATATGAAAATGAGATATGAAAAATAGACTTCCAGTTTTTGAAGACTATGATTAAAAATATGAATCAAAAAGAGTGGATATATACCGGAAACTAACACAGTGTTGTAAATCAACTACACTTCAGTTTTAAAAAATTGAAAAAAAAAAAAAGAGAGTGAATAGTTTTTCTAACTTGTTAAGATTCATTTTTTTCTAAGTTTAAAATAAAGTCTAAATATCTTTCTATTATAAAGTAAAATTAAGTTCATTGAGTTTTTTAAAATTAATGAAATAATGCACTATTGGTGAAATGAATTTTTCATCCTAATTGGATTTTCTGGTTGACTAGAGCTTATGCTTACTCTGTTAAACATCTACACACATACACACAATTGATTCTTCTCCTTCTTAAACAGAATATACTTAAATAATTAGACTCAGCATTGCTCTGAGTTAAACAAAGACATCACTGAATGTGTTGAGAGACTTACAAAAATATCAAAAGCAAGCCAGGAAAGTAACTACAGAGAGCAGAGCAGTGTTAGAAAGTTCTTATCCTTTTAGATGTAGGTCTCTTCCCCACTCTTAAAAGTTATTGAGTATGTTAAAGTGCTTTCACTTATGTAGGTTATATGATTTGATTTTTAGAATATTAGAAATTAAAGTTGATATATTAAAATTTTATTTATTCATTTAAACACAAATTCATAGCACTTCAACATAAATTCATTTGAACATAAATTCATCTATTTTAATGAAAAATAGCTATACTTTCCAAAACAAACAAAAATAGTGAGAAGAGTGACACTGTTTTTACTTTTATGCAATTAAAATATATCTTTGGCTTGGGAAGGCAGCAGATTCTCATAACTGTTCTGTTTCAATCTGTTGCACTAGGTTGTTTTGGCTGACATAGATAATGAATATTCAGACACACAGAGCAATAGTTGGAAAAGGGTATAACAGCCTTTCCAGAACATTTTAGATATTGTATTTGCATACTATTACCAACTAAATAAGTGGTAGTTTCTTACAGGGTTTTTGCAATGTGAAATGTCTTATCAGTGAATTTTTCTTACTTTATTACGTTAAAATTCATTGTTCTATATCACATTTTAAAAGTATCTCTTACCCATACTAGACTTTGTAATATCATTCATTTGTCATTTGGAAATATTAGTTTACTGAGATATGCAGATCTTCCAAACGTTGACCTAGTTTGTTCAGTTCAGTTCAGTTCAGTGGCTCAGTCGTGTCCGACTCTTTGCAACTCCATGAATCGCAGCACGCCAGGCCTCCCTGTCCATCACCAACTCCCGGAGTTCACTCAGACTCAAGTCCATCGAGTCAGTGATGCCAACCAGCCATCTCATCCTCTGTCGTCCCCTTCTCCTCCTGACCCCAATCTCTCCCAGCATCAGAGTCTTTTCCAATGAGTCAACTCTTCGCATGAGGTGGCCAAAGTACTGGAGTTTCAGCTTTAGCATCATTCTTTCCAAAGAAATCCCAGGGCTGATCTCCTTCAGAATGGACTGGTTGGATCTCTTTGCAGTCCAAGGGACTCTCAAGAGTCTTCTCCAACACCACAGTTCAAAAGCATCAATTCTTCAGCGCTCAGCCTTCTCCACAGTCTAATTCTCACATCCATACATGACTACTGGAAAAACCATAGCCTTGACTAGACGGACCTTAGTCAGCAAAGTAACAAAGTAATGTCTGCTTTTTTAGGCAATAGTAAAAAAAAAAATCACATGTATTAATATTACCCTGCTCTTCCTAGACGGAGAAGGCAATGGTACCCCACTCCAGTACTCTTGCCTGGAAAATCCCATGGACGGAGGAGCCTGGAAGGCTTCAGTCCATGGGGTCGCTAAGAGTCAGATACAACTGAGCGACTTCACTTTCACTTTTCACTTTCATGCACTGGAGAAGGAAATGGCAACCCACTCCAGTGTTCTTGCCTGGAGAATCCCAGGGATGGGGGAGCCTGGTGGGCTGCCGTCTATGGGATCGCACAGAGTCACGCACGACTGAAGTGACTTAGCAGCAGCAGCAGCAGCTCTTCCTAGAATCATTTACAAGACTCCAAGTTCATGGTGGCATTAAAAGTTTCCCAGAATTTCTTGAAAGCTGAAAAGGTCTTATTGGCAACAACAACAAAAATCTGTTAGTTATTTTCTTTGTGAGGCTTACTTTGTTCATTTTGGGGGAAAAATGCTGTTGTTTCCAAGTGTGAACCAGTATCTCTGTGGTTATTTCTTTCAAATAAAACTGATATTCCATGAACAAAGTGGCTAATTTAACTCACAACTTAAATAATTGCATATGTGCAATTACTTGAAATAACCATCATACCATAATGGAACCAAAGTATTTATGCATGCTTCCTATTTTGTCACATAAAACAGTAAAAAGACATTAAAAACATGGTATTCAAGGGTTCATTTTTATTTATTTATTTATTTTTCTTGAGTTATGATTAACATACCAAATTATGTTAGTTTTGTGTGTACAATGTGGGGAGTCCATATTTTTTATCCATTGTGACATCATTAACACAGTAAGGCCTGTTGCCATCTGTCACTACACAAAGTTTACAGTATTATTGACTATATTCCCTATATTGTACATTATATCCCTATGACATTTATTTTATAGCTGAAAATTTGTACCTATTAATCCCCTTCATCTGTTTTGTCTGTCCTACTACTTCCTTCCTTTTTGGCAGCCACCAGTTTGTTCTCTGTATCTATAAGTCTCTTTCTGTTTTGTTTGTTCGTGTTTTTCTTTTTTTTTTAGATTATGCACATAAGTGAAGTCCTATGGTATTTGTTTTTCTTTGTCTGGCTTATTTCACTTAGCATAATACTCTGGGTACATTAATTTTGCTGCAAACAGCAAGATTCATTCTCTTTATGGCTGAGTAATATTTCACATATACGTGTGTATGGGATTCTCAGGTGACTCAGTGGTAAAGAATCTGCTTGCCCATGCAGGAGTCACAGGAGATGTGGATTCAGACTCTGGGTTGGGAAGATCGCCTGGAGGAGGAAATGGCAAACCACTTCAGTATTCTGGTCAGAATAACCCCGTAGACAGAGGAGTCTGGTGGGCTGCCGCCCATAGGATTTCAAAGAGTCAGACACGGCTGAGCGACTAAGCACTGAGCACATATATATGCATGTGTGTGTGTGTGTGTGTGTGTGTGTGTAATACACATCTTCTTCATCTGTGGTATCTTTACCACATCTTCTTTATCTGTTCATCTTTTGGTGAGCACTTAGGCTGCTTCCATATCTTGGCTATTGTAAATAGTGCTGCAATAAACATAAGGGCACACATATCTTTTCAAATTAGTGTTGTTTTCTTTCAGATAAATACTCAGAAGTGGCATTGCTGGATCACATGGTGGCATTATGTTTAATTTTTGTGGAACCTTTATATATGGACAGAGGAGGCTGCATGGCTATCGTCCATGGAGTCACAAAAGAGTTGGACAGACTTAGCGGCTAAACAGCAACAATACTGTACTGTTTTCCACCGTGGCTGCACCAATTTACTTTCCCACCAAGTGCTCCAGTGTTCTCTTTTCTCCACATTTCCACCAACACTTCTTTCTTGTCTTTTTGATGAATTCCATTTCTGCAAGTGTGGAGTGATATCACATTGTTCTTTTCCCTAATAGTGATACTGAGCATCTTTTCATGTGAATGTTGGGAATCTGTATATCATCTATGAAAATATATTCTTGTCCTCTGCCCATTTTTTTAAGCAGGTTTCTTTTTAATTGATATGTATGTATGTGTACTTTGTTTTGAATATCAATCCCTTCCTTTCCTGATATATTCTTTTCAAATATCTTCTCCCATTCAGTAGGCTGCTTTTTCATTTTGTTGATGGTTTCCTTAGCTGTGCAAAAGCTTTTTCAGTGAATATAGCCCCATTTGTTTATCTTTGCTTTCATTGCCCTTGCCTGGAAAGACATATACAAAAAATGTTAAGATCAACATCAAAGAGGTTACTGCCTATATTTTTTTCTAAAAGTTTTATCATTTCAGGTGTTACATTTAAGTCTTGAATTCATTTGGGTACATTTATATATATGGCATAAGAAAGTGGTCCAGTTTTATTATTTTGGATGTAACTGACCAGTTTCCCAATAGCATTTATTGAAAAGACTGTCTTTTCCCCATTGAATGTTCTTGCCTCCTTTTCATAAATTAATTATCATTTGTTATTAGTGGATGTAAATGCAGCTAACTTCTATGTATTAATTTTGTATCCTGCAACTTTACTGAATCCGTTTATTAGTTCTAATATATATTTTTTGGTAGAGTCTTTGTGATTTTCTATATGTTGTGTCATGTAATCTATAAATAGTGACAGTTTTACTTCTTTTTTTATTTGGCTGCCTTTTATTTTTTTTGTTGTCTGAATGATGTGACTTGGACTTCTGATGCTATATTTAAATGAAGTGGCAAGAGTGGGCATTCGTGTCTTGTTCCTGATCTTAGAGGAAAAGCTTTTATCTTTTCATCATTTATTATGATGTTAGCTCAGAATTTGTAATACATGGTCTTTATTGTATGGAGCAATGTTTCCTGTATACCCACTTTAAAAAAAATGATTTATCATAAATGGATGTTGGATTCTGTCAAATACTTTTTCTATATTATTGAGATAACTATATAATTTTTATCCTTCAGTATGTTACTGTGGTATACCACAATGATTGATTTATGGATGTCAAACCCTGTTTGCATCCTTGGAATAAATGCCACTTTCTCATCGTGTGTGATCCTACTAAACAGTTGTTGAATTTTGTTTGCGAATATTTTATTGATGATTTTTGCATCTATGTTCATCAGGCATACATGCCTGTTTTTTTTTTTTTTAAATCTTTGTCTTGTTTTGCTTCTGGGTAAAGATGGTCTTGTAAAATGAGTTTGGAAATGTTCCTTCCTCATCAGTTGTTTTGGAATAAATAATTGGAGAAGAATGAATATTAACTCTTTTTTTAATGTTTGGCAGAATTCACTGTGAAGCCATCTGGACCTGGACTTTTGTTTAAGGACAGTTCTTTGGTTACTAGTTCAAGTTTGTTATTAGTAATTGGTCTACTCATATTTTCCATTTCTTCATGATTCAGTCTGGAAAGATTATGTTTTTGGGATATTGCCCATTTCTTCTAGGTTGTGTAATTTGTTGGCATATAATTGTTCATAGTATTCTCTTATAGCCATTTGTGTTTATTTGTTGTTAGTTATAATTTCTCCTCTTCCATTTCTGATTTTATTTATTTCAGTGCCGTCTTTTATGATACAGCTGGCTAAAAGTTGTCTATTTTGTTTTTTCCAAGAATCAACTGTTAGCTTCATTGACCTTTTTGATGTAGTCTCTATTTCATTTATTCTTGCTCTGATCTTTATTATTTTCTTCTATCTACTAACTTCAGACTTTACTTTGTTCTTTTTTTTTAAGTTTCTCTAAATGTACCTTTCAATTAAGGTTTTTCTTGTTTCTTGAGATAAGCCTGTATCACTATAAACATCCTTCTCATAACTGCTTTTGCTGCATTGCATAGATTTTTGACAGCTGTAATTCCATTTTTGTTTATCTCATAGTATTTTTAATTTCCTCTTTGATTTTTTTTCATTGATAGTTTGATTATTGTTTAATCTCTCAATGTTTATGATTTTTTCCCCCAGTTTTCTCCTTGTAGTTGAATTCACTGTCATCAGAATAGACACTGCATATGATTTCAATTTTTAAAAAATTACTATGACTAATTTGTAACCTAAAATGTGATCTATTCTGGAGAATGTTACATGTGTACTTGAATAGAATGTGTATTTTGCTTCTTTTCTCCCTTTATTTTTGTTAATACTAGTTTTATATATTAAAGTGCTCCTATGTTGAATGTATAAATATTTTCTATGTTATATCCTCATGTTGAATTGACCCTTTGTCATTATATAATGTCCTTCTTTGGCTTTTGTTACAGTTTGGTTTTCAAATCTATTTTGTTTGATATGAGTATTTCTTCCCTAGACTTCTTTTTGTTTCCACTTGTTTGCATTTCCACTTTCAGTCCATGTGTGTCTTTAGATCAGAGATTAGTCTCTTGTAGCTAGCATATACATAGGTCTAAATTGTTTAAAATCTGTTTCATTTCCCTATGTCTTTTGATTAGAACATTACATTTAAAGTAATTATTAGTAGGTATGTAGTTATTGCCATTTTGTTAATTGTTTTCTAGTTGTTTTTGTTCATTTTCGTAGTTTTTTTTTTTTTTTCCTGTTCTTGTCTTCTCTTGGTTTCTTCCCTTGTGACTTGATGGATTCCTTTAAACTTATGTTTTAATTCCATTCTCCTTATTTTTTGTGTATCCATAGTAGGATTTTGGTTATGGTTATCACGATGTTTATATATATATTGACTGTATATATGGTCATCTGTTTCAAGCTGCCAGTAACATATTTAAAAGCATTCTAAAAGCACTACATTTTTACTTCCACCTGCATGCTTTAGGCATTTGATGCAATATTTTACATATTTTTATTTTGTGATCCTTTTCCTGCTTATTATAGTTATAGTTGATTATACTGCTTCTGTCTTTTAATCTTATACTAGCTTTTTAAGTGACTGATCCACTGCCTTTACTATAGATGTTCCTTTATCAGGGAGATTTTTCCTTTCATATATCTTTTTGTTTCTAGTTGTGGCCTTTTCTTTTATGTTTAAAGAAGACCCTTTAACATTTCTTGTAAGGCCAGTAAATTTTTTTTTCCTTATCTAGGAAACTTTTTCTCTCTCTTTCAATCTGAATAATAATCTTACTGGATAGAGTATTCTGGTTATACATTTTTTTTCCTTTCAGTTCTTAAATATATTCTGCCACTCCATTTGACCTCTAAAATTTCTGATGAAAAGTCAGTGGATCATATTATAGAGTTTCCTTATCAGATTAGTTTTTTTTTTTTAATCTTGCTGCCTTTACAATTTTCTAACTTTTCTCATTTTAATATAACATCTGTTGGTGTAGACCTTTTTTAGATTCATCTTCTTTGGGACTCTCTGTGATTCCTGTACCTGAACATCTGTTTTTTTCCACAACTTAGGGAAGTTTTGAGGCATTATTTTTTTCAATATGTTTTCTGTCCCCTTCTCTCAACCTTTTCCTTCTGGGGTCCTTTAATGAGGATATTAGTATAGTTGATATTGTCTCAGGATTCCCTAAACCCTCATCATTTTAAAAAGTTTCTTTCTTCCTTTTGCTGTTCTGATTTATTTCCACTAGTCTAGAATCCAGATCACTTATATGTTCTTCTGTATCATCTAATATGATGTTGATTCCCTTAGTGTTTTTTTTTTATTTCAGTTATTATATTCTTCAGTCCTGGTTAGTTATATTTTCTAAGTCATTGTTGAAGTTCTTACTTAGTTTCTCCATTCTCCTGAGTTTAGTGAGTATCCTGAAGACTTTTTCTTTGAATTCTTTAATCAGATTGATTACTTTTCTCTGTTTCACTAGAACATTTTTCTGGGGTTTTATTTTGTTCTTTCGTTTGGAACTCGTTCCTCTGTATCCTCACTTTGTTTGGCTTTCAGTTTTTGTTTCTATGAATTAAGCACAGCAGCTACCTCTCCTGGTCTTGAAGGAATGGCCCTGTGTGGGAGTGTCTCCTCTGTGGACCTCTTGCACCTGAGAGCGTTGACTGACTGACTGGAGCTGGAGTGGATGTGGGCTGATGGCAGACCCTGGTGATTGCTGCACCAAGGTCACCTTGGTGGGCTGGATAGGGCTGGAGCAAACGGAGGCCGGAAAGAGTCCTAGGGGGACTCAAACAATGGTGATTACCAGCACCTCCAACCCCCAAGGAGGGCTCCAGCAGTTTCTTGCCTGTTTGAAAGAAATTATAGGGTTAGTGAATGGATTTTCTTCCTAGGTAATCTAGGTTCCCTTTAAACTGCTGTCTTTTCACGGTGTCCTAAAATGGGTGAGTCTGAGCTCTGGCTTCTCAGAAATATCCCTCCCTATTGCAGGTCACTGTTTCTCCATCTTTTCTACCCATTTGCATGTAGTCGTTCTGTGTGTGTTGTCTGTTCAATTACTCCTCAGTGTTTTTTAGGAGGAGTTGCTCTATATGTAGGTGCAGATTTGTTGAGTCTATGGGAGGAGGTGAACTCAGGGTCTTCCAATGCCACCATCTTGGACCCCTCTCAAGGACTGATATTTAATAATAAGAATGCAGAGGTGATGAATTCAATGACTACTGAAGAATTTTCTTGGGTCAGAATTTTATCTCCTGGACTTTCAATCATATTTTGGAAATTTCAGATTCAGTGTAACATAAGAAATATTATTCTGTATATGTTGTATATCAAAAACTATGATTCACTGAAAATATATAATAAAGAAAATACAGTTGTTATGCCTGCTCTAAACATTCAATCTTTGAATTCACAATATAAATAATTTAATATAATTAGATAAGTACTCTTATAGTGGCATTTACAAAGTGCTTTTGTACACAAAAGAAAGGTAATTTATTTTTTTCTGGAGCTAAGCTTGTTGTTGTTGTTGATGTTCAGTTGTTCAGTCATGTCTGACTGTTTGTGAACCAATGGACTGCAGCTTCTCTGTCCTTCATGGTCTCCTGGAGCTTTCTCTAACTCATATCCATCGAGTCAGTGATGACATCCAACCATCTCATCCTCTGTTGTCCCATTCTCCTCCTACCTTCTATCTTTACCAACATCAGGGGCTTTTCCAATGAGCTAACTCTTTGCATCAGGTGACCAAAGCATTGGAGCTTCAGTTTTAGCATCAGCCCTTCCAGTGAATATTTAGGATTGATTTGCTTTAGGAGTGACTGATTTGGTCTCCCTGCTGTCCAAGGAAATCTTAAGTGTCTTCTCCATCACCACAATTTGAAAGCAGCAATTCTTTGGTGCTCACTCATCCTTCTTTATGGTTCAACACTCATATCCATACATGACTACTGGAAAAACCATAGCTTTTACTGTAGGGAACTTTATCAGCAAAGTAATGTCTCTGTTTTTTCATACCATATCTAGGTTTATTATTTAAAAAAGTCTGAGCACCAAAGACTTGATGCCTTTGAATTGTGATGCTGGAGAAGACTCAAACTTTGGCCACCTGATATGAAGAGTTGACTCATTGGAAAAGACCCTGATGCTGGGAAGGATTGAAGGCAGGAGGAGAAGGGGATGACAGAGGAAGAGATGGCTGGATGACTAAATGGACATGATTTTGAGCAGGCTCTGGGAGATCGTAAAGGACATGGAAACCTGATGTGCTGTAGTCCAGGGGTGTCAGAGTCAGACATGATTGAGTGACTGACCAAAAACAAGGTTTGCCATAGCTTTTCTTCCAAAAATTTAGAGTCTTTTAATTTCATGGCTTCAGTCACCATCTGCAGTGATTTTGGAGCCCCCAAAAATAGTCTGTCACTTTTTCCATTGTTTCCCAATCTATTTGTCATGAAGTGATGGGACCAGATGCCATGATCTTAGTTTTTTGAATGTTGAGTTTTAAGCCAACTTTTTCACTCTCCTCTTTCACCTTCATCAAGAGGCTCTTTAATTCCTCTTTGCTTTCTGCCAAAAGGGTGGTGTCATCTGCATATCTGAAGTTATTGATATTTCTCCTGGCAGCCTTTATTCCAGCCTGAGCTTCAATCAGCCCTGCATTTCACCTGCACATAAGTTGATGTACTCTGCACATAAGTTGAATAAGCAGGATGACAATATACAGTCTTGATGTAATCCTTTCCCAATTTGGAACCAGTCTGTTGTTCTATGTTGCTTCTAACTGTTGCATTTGACCTGCATACAAATTTCTCAGGAGGCAGGTAAGGTGGTCTGGTATTCCCATCTCTTTAAGAATTTTCCACAGTTTGTTGTGATCCACACAGTCAAAGGCTTCAGTGTAGTCAATGAAGCAAAAGTAAATGATTTTTTGGAATTCCCTTGCTTTTTCTGTGATCAAGTGGATGTTGGCAATTTGATCTTAGTTCCTCTGCCTTTTCTAAATCCAACTTGCAGATCTGAAATTTATTGATTCATGTACTCTTGACGCCTAGGTTGGAGGATTTTGAGCATGACCTTACTAGCATGTGAAATGACAGCAACTGTGTGGTAGTTTGAACATTCTTTGGCATTGCCTTTCTTTGGGACTGGAATGAAAACTGAATTTTTTCAGTCCTGTGGCCACTGCTGAGTTTTCCAAATTTGTTGGCATATTGAGTGCAGCACTTTCACAGTACCATCTTTTAGGATTTGAAATAGCTCAGCTGGAATTCTATCACCTCCACTAGGTTTGTTCGTGGTGATGCTTCCTAATGCCTATTTGACTTCACACACTCCAGGATGTCTGGCTGTACATGAGTGATCACACCAACCTGGTTACCTGGGTCATTAAGATCTTTTCTGTTTAGCTCTTCTGTTTATTTTTGTCATCTCTTCTTAATATCTTCTGCTTCTAGGTCCATAACCTTTTTGTCCCTTGTGGTGGTCAAGTAAACCAAAGGGTACATTTGGTTGAATGTTCAGTGTTACTGATTATAGTTGTGCCTTCTATCAAATATAGAGTAGATTAACCAATACCACTGTGGGAATTATTAATGTCAGTAAACTTATCTATGTTGTATTTTAAAGTGCTGAACTCTACTGAAGTAATGACTTAATATTAGTCAATAAAAATCAGTATCAATGACAACAACTGTTTGATGTTCAGAGGTGTGTGTGGCAAATGAACATATACTTCATGAAAAAAAAAAATGAACTCTAAAGTTGGACCCAAACCCATTCTCAACTAGAGAACTAAGCCAGAAACAGGTCTAACAACAATAGCAAATCCACCTGCATTGCTTAAAGTTGAAGATTCACTGGCTGTCTCATGCCACAAATAACATAAAACTAAAGTATTAATGGACTGCAAAGAGATCCAACCAGTCCACTCTAAAGGAGATCAGCCCTGGGTGTTCTTTGGAAGGAATGATGCTAAAGCTGAAATTTCAGTACTTTGGCCACCTCTTGTGAAGAGTTGACTCATTGGAAAAGACTCTGATGCTGGGAGGGATTGAGGGCAGGAAGAAAAGGGGACGACAGAGGATGAGATGATTGGATGGCATCACCGACTCAACGGACATGAGTCTGAGTGAACTCTGGGAGTTGGTGATGGACAGGGAGGCCTGGCATGCTGCGATTCATGGGGTCACAAAGAGTCGGACACGACTGAGTTACTGAACTGAACTGACTGAAAGTATTAATAACAGCCTATCTTCAGTTAATTGTGAGTAACACTAAGTTATCCAGCCTGTATCCTTTCATTTATAATGTTTGTCTTCCCAAGTATGTGGGCAATAGATTAAGACAACATGAATGAGTGTAAATGTATGTTTAGTTAGATGTGGTTAAAATGCTTGCATCAGCCAGTTCTGTTCAGTTGCCCAGTCATAACCAACTCTGTAACCTCATGGACTGTGGTACACCAGGCTTCCCTGTCCATCACCAACTCCTGGAGCTTACTCAAACTCATGCCCATCGAGTTGGTGATGCCATCCAATCATCTCATCTACTATCATCTCCTTCTCCTCCTGCCTTCAATCTTTCCCAGCATCAGGGTCTTTTCCAATAAGTCAGTTCTTCACATCAGGTGACCAAAGTATTGGCGTTTCAGCTTCAGCATTAGTCTTTCCAATGAATATTCAGGATTGATTTCCTTTTGGATTAGCTGGTTTGATCTCCTTGCAGTCCAAGAGACTCTTAAGAATCTTCTCCAACACCACAGTTCAAAAGCATCAATTCTTCAGTTTTCAGTTTTTTTCACAGTCCAACTCTCACATCCATACACGACTGCTCGAAAAGCCATAGCTTTGACTGGACAGACCTTTTTTCTCAAAGAAATGTTTCTGCATTTTAATGTCTCTACTTATTAATGTCTCTACTTATATAAATACTCTATGCCATTTTATTTTGAGTCTGTTCCCTCTTCTCCATGATAAGGTCATTCCCTCATATGAAGTAATTTTGGCTTGGCTGTAATCAATAACAAATAGTATTTGATGAGAAAAGGACGGACATGGGGGACAGTTTGGTCTAGACCTCAAACATGGATTGGTTCAGTGCAGCCAAAGAAGAGCATCATGCTTGGGAATGAAGAGCAGAGATGGTGTTGAAGAGCTTGGAGGCTGTAGTAAATCTCATACTATACTTAGAAATTGAAATAACAGTCTACAGATAATTAAAGTAATTTCAATGAAGAAGTTATCATCAGGTCTTCTTGGTAGCAGTAGGAAAAGATACTTTGGAGCTTACTGAAATGGATACAGGAGATCAATCAGCAAGTAATTGAAATAATATGACACCTCCTCTTGATGAGTGAGGCACCACTATAATAAAATATATGAACATGTATTTTTATTTGGTAGATATAATTGTGTATATAAATTGCCAGGTAGTTT
Organism: Ovis canadensis; assembly: GCF_042477335.2. Classification (NCBI taxonomy): domain Eukaryota; kingdom Metazoa; phylum Chordata; class Mammalia; order Artiodactyla; family Bovidae; genus Ovis; species Ovis canadensis. Next base: position 41,918,114 of record NC_091260.1, read on the forward strand.
AGAACACTGAGTTAGTCTTTCAGAATCTCAGGAATGTGTCAGAATTTTTCAAATCTTCCTATGGACATCTCATCCAAGTTTTCCTTTTGAGCATTTTTTTTTTAAGTCTGTTGCTTTCCCTAATTCTTTTCTTTTCTTCTCCTTCTTCTTCTTCTTCTTTTTTTTTTTTTTGCTTGGCAGAAATGTTTAGTTATTTTCCCTGTTTTCAACAATTGCTTTCTAGGAAAAGGATGTTTGCACTGAGAAAGTTCTGAGTCAGGTCATTTAAAGACTCTCTTGCAGGTTGAGTCTTCAGAGGAACTATCAGACAGGTCAGTAACGACAGTTCTCTGGGAAAGTAACTTTGTAAGAGTTTCAACACCATTCTAACCTCTCCCATGACTGCCAGGTTGTTGGTTTTCATCATGATTACAGGAGCTTGGATCTGAGGCTATTGCATAGCTTTTGAGTGTAAAATAGAAATAGGACAAGTTGAAACATGACAAAGGTCACTGTTCCTACAAATTTCAGTGTTTTTCCTGAATAAATGCACCCTAGATTGCTACAGCTAAGGGATTTCCAGAGTTCTGAAAAGTCTGAATCTTCCAACACTTACCACTGTTAATATTATAAATGAGATTACTTTTAGACATGCCATTTTCACTGGTGTCACTCATTTATACTCATTTAAATTGTATTAATATATTTATTTGCAATGCAGATTCACTAAAGTTTTTTTCTTTCCCTCCAGTTTAATGGAAATATAATTGACAAATAGAATTGTATAAATTTAAAGTGTACAATGTGATGATTTGATATATGTATACATTGTGAAATGATTGTCACAGTCATATTAATTATCTCATATAGTTGCCTTTTTTGGTATGAGAACACAAGATAATTCTATTAACAACTTTCAAGTGTACAATACTGTATTAAGCATAGTTACTATGCTGAGTATTCAGTTCAGTTCAGTTGCTCTGTCATGTCCAACTCTTTGCAACCCCATGGAATTCAGTACTCCAGGCTTCCCTGTCCACCACCAGCTTCCAGAGCTTACTCAAACTCCTGTCCATTGAGTCAGTGATGCCATCCAACTATCTCATCCTCTGTCATCCCCTTCTCCTCCTGCCGTCAATCTTTCCCAGCATCAGGGTCTTTTCAAATGAATCAGTTCTTCGCATCACGTGGCCAAAGTATTGGAGTTTCAGCTTCAGCATCAGTCTTTCCAATGAATATTCAGGACTGATTTCCTTTAGGATGGACTGGATGGATCACCTTGCTGTCCAAGGGATTCTCAAGAGTCTTCTCCAACACCACAGTTCAAAAACATCAGTTTATTGGTGCTCAGCTTTCTTTATAGTCCAACTCTCACATCCATACATGACTACTAGAAAAAAACCAAAGCTTTGACTAGATGGACTTTGCTGGCAGAGTAATGTCTCTGCTTTTTAATATGCTATCTAGGTAGGTCATAACTTTTCTTCCAAGGAGCAAACGTCTTCTAATTTCATGGATGCAGTCACCATCTGCAGTGATTTTGGAGCACCTCCCCCTCCAAAAAAAAATATAGTCTCTCACTGTTTCCATTGTTACCATCTATTTGCCACGAAGTGATGGGACCGGATGCCATGATCTTAGTTTTCTGAATGTTGAGTTTTAAGCCTACATTTTCACTCTCCTCTTTTATTTTCATCAAGAGGCTCTTTAGTTCTTCTTCACTTTCTTCCACAAGGGTGGTGTCATCTGCATATCTAAGGCTATTGGTATTTCCCCTGGCAATCTTGATTCCAGCTTGTGCTTCATCCAGTTGAGCATTTCTCATGATGTACTCTGCATATAAGTTAAACAAGCAGGGTAACAGTATATAGTCTTGATGTATTCCTTTCCTGATTCCATTCCAGTCTGTTGTTCCATGTCCAGTTCTAACTGTTGCTTCTTGACCTGCATACAGACTTCTCAGGAGGCAGGTCAGGTCGTCTAGTAATGCCATCTCTTTCAGAGTTTTCCAGTTTGCTTTGATCCACACAGTCAAAGTCTTTGGTATAATCAAGATAACTAGAATTTAATTATCTTATAACTTAACACTTATATTCATTAATGGGCATCTTCCTTTTCTCCCCTACTTTAGTCCCTGGTAACCACCTTACTACTCTACCTCTATGACTTTGGAATTTTTTTTAAGATGGTCCATATAAGGGAGACCGTACAGTGTTTATCTTTCTCTGTGTGGTGTATTTCTCTTAACATAATGTCCGCAAGTTTCATTCAAGTTATCTAAAATGATAGAATTTTTTTTCTTTTCTATGGCTGAAAAATAGTCCTATATATCTAGGAATATATAAAATATATATGTATAATATGCCACATCTTCATCTGTCAATGGACATTAGTTTATTTCCATATTTTGGCCATTGTGAATGATACACAATGAGCATGGAAGTGCAGATAGCTGTTTGAGATACAGATTCCATTTCTTTTGTATATAAACCAAGCAGTGGAATTGCTGGAGGGTAAAGTAGTTCATCACTAAGAACAAAGCTAGTGGAGGTGATGGAATTCCAGTTGAGCTATTTCAAATTCTGAAAGATGATGCTGTGAAAGTGCTGCACTTAATATGCCAGAAACTTTGGAAAACTCAGCAATGGCCACAGGACTGGAAAAGGTCAGTTTTCATTCCAATACCAAAGAAATGCAATGCCAAAGAATGCTCAAACTCCACACAATTGCACTCATCTCACACGCTAGGAAAGTAATGCTCAAAATTCTCCAAGCCAGGCTTCAGCAATACATGAACCGTGAAATCCCAGATGTTCAAATTGGTTTTAGAAAATGCAGAGGAAACAGAGATGAAACTGCCAACATCCTCTGGATCATGGAAAAATGAAGAGAGTTCCAGAAAAACATCTATTTCTGCTTTATTGACTATGCCAAAACCTTTGACTGTGTGGATCACAATAAAACTGTGGAAAATTCTGAAAGAGATGGGAATACCAGACCTCCTGACCTGCCTCTTGAGAACCCTATATGCAGGTCAGGAAGCAACAGTTAGAACTGAACATGAAACAACAGACTGGTTCCAAATAGGAAAAGGAGTACATCAAGGCTGTATATTGTCACCCTGCTTATTTAACTTATTTGCAGAGTACATCGTGAGAAACGCTGGGCTGGATGAATCACAAGCTGGAATCAAGATTGCCAGGAGAAATATCAATAACCTCAGATATGCAGATGACATCACCCTTATGGCAGATAGTGAAGAGGAACTAAAAAGCCTCTTGATGAAAGTGAAAGTGGAGAGTGAAAAAGTTGGCTTAAAGCTCAACATTCAGAAAACTAAGATCATGGCATCCAGTCCCATTACTTCATGGGAAATAGATGGGGAGACAGTGGAAAAAGTGTCAGAATTTATTTTTTGGGACTCCAGAATCACTGCAGATGGTGACTGCAGCCATGAAATTAAAAGACACTTACTCCTTGGAAGAAAAGTTATGACCAACCTCATTTCAGTTCAGTTCAGTCGCTCAGTTGTGTCCGACTCTTTGCAACCCCATGAATTGCAGCATGCCAGGCCTCCTGTCCATCACCAACTCCTGGAGTTCATTCAGACTCATGTCCATCGAGTTGGTGATGCCATCCAACCATCTTATCCTCTGTCATCCCCTTCTCCTCCTGCCCCCAATCCCTCCCAGCATCACAGTCTTTTCCAATGAGTCAACTCTTCACATGAGGTGGCCAAAGTACTGGAGTTTCAGCTTTAGCATCATTCCTTCCAAGGAAATCCCAGGGTCGATCTCCTTCAGAATAGACTGGTTGGACCTCCTTGCAGTCCAAAGGACTCTCAAGAGTCTTCTCCAACACCACAGTTCAAAAGCATCAATTCTTCCGCACTCAGCCTTCTTCACAGTCCAACTCTCCCATCCATACATGACCACAGGAAAAACCATAGCCTTGACTAGACGGACCTTTCTTGGCAAAGTAATGTTCTGCTTTTGAATATACTATCCAGGTTGGTCATAACTTTTCTTCCAAGGAGTAAGCGTCTTTTAATTTCATGGCTGCAGTCACCATCTGCAGGGATTTTGGAGCCCCAAAAATGAAGTCTGACACTGTTTCCACTGTTTCCCCATCTATTTCCCATGAAGTGATGGGACCAGATGCCATGATCTTCATTTTCTGAATGTTGAGCTTTAAGCCAACTTTTTCACTCTCCACTTTCACTTTCATCAAGAGGCTTTTTAGTTCCTCTTCACTTTCTGCCATAAGGGTGGTGTCATCTGCATTTCTGAGGTTATTGATATTTCTCCCGGCAATCTTGATTCCAGCTTGTGTTTCTTCCAGTCCATGTTTCTCATGATGTCCTCTGCATATCAGATAAATAAGCAGGGTGACAATATACAGTCTTGACGGACTCCTTTTCCTATTTGGAACCAGTCTGCTGTTCCATGTTCAGTTCTAACTGTTGCTTCCTGACCTGCACACAGATTTCTCAAGAGGCAGGTTGTGTGGTCTGGTATTCCCATCTCTTTCAGAATTTTCCACAGTTTATTGTGATCCACAGAGTTAAAGGCTTTGGCATAGTCAATAAAGCAGAAATAGATGTTTTTCTGGAACTCTCTTGCTTTTTCCATGGTCCAGTGGATGTTGGCAGTTTGATCTCTGGTTCCTCTGCTTTTTCTAAAACCAACTTGAACATCAGGGAGTTCACGGTTCATGTATTGCTGAAGCCTAGCTTGGAGAATTTTGAGCATTACTTTATCAGCGTGTGAGATGAGTGCAATTGTGCGGTAGTTTGAGCATTCTTTGCCGTTACCTTTCTTTGGGATTGGAATGAAAACTGACCTTTCCAGTCCTGTGGCCACTGCTGAGTTTTCCAAATTTTCTGGCATATTGAGTGCAACACTTTCACAGCATCATCTTTCAGAATTTGAAACAGCTCAACTGGAATTCCATCACCTCCACTACCTTTGTTCATAGTGATGCTTCCTAAGGCCCACTTGACTTCACATTCCAGGATGTCTGGCTCTAGATAAGAGATCACACCATCATGATTATCTGGGTCGTGAAGATCTTTTTTGTACAGTTCCTCTGTGTATTCTTGCCACCTCTTCTTAATATCTTCTGCTTCTGTTAGGTCCAGACCATTTCTGTCATCTTTGCATGAAATGTTCCCTTGGTATCTCTAATTTTCTTGAAGAGATCTCTAGTCTTTCCCATTCTGTTGTTTTCCTCTTTTTCTTTGCATTGATCACTGAAGAAGTCTTTCTTATCTCTTCTTGCTATTCTCTGGATTTCTGCATTCAGATGTTTATACCTTTCCTTGTCTCCTTTGCTTTTCACGTATCTTCTTTTCACAGCTATTTGTAAGGCCTCCCCAGACAGCCATTTTGCTTTTTTGCTTTTCTTTTCCATGGGGATGATCTTGATCCCTGTCTCCTGTACAATGTCACGAACCTCATTCGTAGTTCATCAGGCACTCTTTCTATCAGATCTAGGCCTTTAAATATATTTCTCACTTCCTTTGTATAATCATAAGGGATTTGATTTAGGTCATACCTGAATGGTCTCGTGGTTTTCCCTATTTTCTTCAATTTGAATCTGAATTTGGTAATAAAGAGTTCATGATCTGAGCCACAGTCAGCTCCTGGTCTTGTTTTTGTTGACTGTATAGAGCTTCTCCATCTTTGGCTGCAAAGAATATAATCAATCTGATTTCGGTGTTGACCATCTGGTGATGTCCATGTGTAGAGTCTTCTCTTGTGTTGTTGAAAGAGGGTGTTTGCTATGACCAGTGCATTTTCTTGGCAAAACTCTGTTAGTCTTTGCCCTGCTTCATTCTGCATTCCAAGGCCAAATTTGCCTGTTACTCCAGGTGTTTCTTGACTTCCTACTTCTGCATTCCAGTCCCCTATAATGAAAAGGACATCTTTTTTGAGTGTTAGTTCTAAAAGGTCTTGTAGGTCTTCATAGAACCGTTCAACTTCAGCTTCTTCAGCGTTACTGGTTTGGGCATAGACTTGGATAACTGTGATATTGAATGGTTTACCTTGGAGACGAACAGAGGTCATTCTGTCGTTTTTGAGATTGCATCCAAGTACTGCATTTCAGACCTTGTTGACATGATGGCTACTCCATTTCTTCTGAGGGATTCCTGCCCACAGTAGTAGATATAATGGCCATCTGAGTTAAATTCACCCATTCCAGTCCATTTTAGTTTGCTGATTCCTAGAGTGTCGACATCCACTCTTGCCATCTCTTGTTTGACCACTTCCAATTTGCCTTGATTCATGGACCTGACATTCCAGGTTCCTAGGCAATATTGCTCTTTACAGCGTCGGACCTTGCTTCTATCACCAGTCACATCCACAGCTGGGTATTGTTTTTGCTTTGGCTCCACCCCTTCATTCTTTCTGGAGTTATTTCTCCACTGATCTCCAGTAGCATATTGGGCACCTACTGACCTGGGGAGTTCCTCTTTCAGTATCCTATCATTTTGCCTTTTCATACTGTTCATGGGGTTCTCAAGGCAAGAATACTGAAGTGGTTTGCCATTCCCTTCTCCAGTGGACCACATTCTGTCAGACCTCTCCACCATGACCCGCCTGTCTTGGGTTGCCCAGCGGGCATGGCTTGGTTTCATTGAGTTAGACAAGGCTGTGGTCCTAGTGTGATTAGATTGACTAGTTTTCTGTTATTATGGTTTCAGTGTGTCTGCCCTCTGATGCCGTCTTGCAACACCTACCATCTTGGGTTTCTCATACCTTGGGCATGGGGTATCTCTTCACCGCTGCTCCAGCAAAGCACAGCTGCTGCTCCTTACCTTGGATGAGGGGTATCTCCTTACCGCTCCCCTTCCTGACCTCCAACGTGGGATAGCTCCTCTAGGCCCTCCTGCACTCACGCAGCCACCGCTCTTCCTGGCCGCAGACCCTGGCCTCCGGCGGCAGGTGGCTCCTCCTGGCCGCCACCCCTGACCTCGGATGCTGGGTGTCTCCTCCCGGCCGCCACTGACCCCGGATGCGGGGTAGCTCCTCTTGGCCGTTGCCCCTGACCTCGGACACGGCGTGTTTCCTCCAGGCCACCACTGACCTCGGACTCAGGGTAGCTCCTCCTGGCCGCCGCCCCTGACCTTGGACTTGGTTAGCTCCTCTTGGCCGTTCCTGCGCCTTTGCAGCCTGGCACTCTAGGCCACTGCCCTGACCTCAGACGTGGGGTAACTCCTCTCGGCCGCGCTTAGTGCACCGGGTCGCGGCCGCCCACACTTATGACCAACCTAGATAGCATATTAAAAAGCAGAAATATTACTTTGCCAACAAAAGTCCGTCAAGGCTGTGGTTTTTCCAGTGGTCATGTATGGATGTGAGAGTTGGACTGTGAAGAATGCTGAGCACCAAAGAATTAATGCTTTTGAACTGTGTTGCTTTAGAAGACTCTTGAGAGTCCCTTGGACTGCAAGGAGATCCAACCAGTCCATTGTAAAGGAGATCAGTCCTGGGTGTTCATTGGAAGGACTGACACTAAAGCTGAAACTCCAATACTCTGGCCACCTCATGCGAAGTGTTGACTCATTGGAAAGGACTATGATGCTGGGAGGGATTGGGGGCAGGAGGAGAAGGGGACAACAGAGGATGAGATGGTTGGATAGCATCACCAACTCAATGGACATGAGTTTGGATGAACTCTGGGAGTTGGTGATGGACAGGGAGGCCTGGCATGCTGCAATTCATGGGGTCACAAAGAGTCAGACAAGACTGGGTGACTGAACTGAACTGAAAGTAGTTCACAAAAGGGCTTCCCAGGTGGGCTAGTGGTAAAGAACCAGTCTGCCAGTGCCAGACATAAAAAATGTGGGTTTGATCCCTTAGTTGGGAAGATCCCTTGGGAAGGGGAATGGCTACCCACTTCAGTATTCTTGCATGGATAATTTCATGGACAGAGGAGACTGGTGGGCTACAGTTCATGGACAGAGGAGACTGATGGGCTACAGTTCATGGGATCACAAAGAGTCAGACACAACTAAGCATCCACCACTTTTCTTCACTTTCAGGGTAGTCACTTTCAACCTGTATGTGTCCTTAAAGCTGAAGTTAGCTTAGACTCATAATATCATTGGGCTGCTATATAATTTTCCTATATCAGATTCCATGTCCTATTAGCCTGTACGATAATTTCTTATATCATACTCATCAGTTTATTATTCAGTTACTCCTGCATTGGGGCCATATTTTGTCCCCAGTGCTCCTGGTGCCTAATGTACAATAGTATGACAAAGGGAATATAGATTCCAGACAAAGGGAATATAGATTCTAGACAAAGGACCTGAGTTTGATTTTGTTCTTACATACTTTACTTGCTTGTTGTGTTCAAGAGCAGCACTTAGCTTTTATAACTCTTTGTTGCCACAAAATTTGACTTTACAAAGATCTCTTTATATCATTTAGGAAAAAATTATGAAGGAAATTCATCCATCCAAACTAGTAACTAAATAGTTAGTGAAGATAGAATTGAGACATTTTCCTCTTTTCTAGTGGAAAGATTCGTTACTCTTATGGCTGTTCCATTGAGTAACCCCTAGTATCTGCATCAAGCATTAATTTGCATAGGCATGCTATATAAAATAAGCCATGTAAGATACTTTGCTTTTGTTTAAAAATGCAAACCATTAAAAAGAATTTATTCTTCACTGAATACACAACAAACAAACTATGCATTAAATGAACTACCCCATAATCAGAAAAAAGTATCACAGTTACCTAAGTCAGTGATATTTTTGAGAGAATGCATGTTTCAAATGAAAACTTGGCTTCACCTACTGTTCTAATCTATCTACTGAGTACAACATCAATCACCATCTGTTTTTCTCCTATCATTTATGTAACTTGCCTCAACATATAGTTGTATGTGGTTTTTTGGGGGTGGAGGTAGGGTGGGATAGTCATACATTCTGCTTAAATTTCCCTTTTTAAAAATAGTCAAATGTTAATGAATTTTTGTTTCATTTTTAGTATTTAATTTCAATATTTTGTATATAAAAGTAAAAAGGAAAATAGGTAATAAAGAGATTAGTTCATATTTCTAAAGTAATGTACAATTTTATGCAGAAGCTAACATTTATTCATTTTGTTATTAATATGTGAGATTGATCATCTTTTAAACAACATTTTTTATTAAAATAAATGCAAATTTATTATTGAAAAATTAGAAACAAGAGAGTACAGGGGGGAAAAAAAAGTCCAAAATAAATATGCAACCTCTAGGAAAAAAAAATAGTACAAAATAAAAATGATGTTCATATGTAGGGTGATTTTACTTAAAACTTTGATTAATGTATATATCCACATATATTACATGAAGGCTTAAATCTTGCTTATTCTTACCTCATTACATTCTTAGGTTATTGACACATGTAGTTATAAAAGTTTTGAGGTGACTGGAAATGAACAAAGAAAAAATGCTTTCATAAGGGCAGTGCTGAGTGAAAAATTAGGTTTTGAACAGAAACAAACATATGATTGATAAGGCCATTCAAGATTCTCATGGAAAGAGAAAGCCCACTGATAGTCTAGAGATGGAGAAGCAAGAAAGAGATTCATATTTTGGAAATCTATTAGTAAAATACCATTATTTGTTTTATGTGATTGAATAATATAATGTAGATGTCTCCAAAGTACCCGGAGGCTATCTATCTGAGTCTATCTATCCATTATGTTAATGAGACAGCAATATGGCTTTGTCCCATTCCATGTCCCACCATATGTAATCCCAATCTTCAGTATTTCCCAAAGGGCTTATATCACCATCATCATGATTATATAGTTTTAATTTATCATAAATGTCTTCATAAATGATCCCTGTAATTAATATTTCTTTTCAGCATCACACTTTTTAGTATGACATAATCTTCCCTTCTCTTGTTTGGCAGTTTACTCCAATGTACTTGTGTGTTGACAAAGGTCCATATAGTAAAAGCTATGGTTTCCCCAGTAGTTGTGTACAGATGTGAGAGTTGGACCATAAAGAAGGCTGAATGCAAAAAAATTGATGCTTTTGAACTGTGGTGTTAGAGAAGATTCTTGAGAGTCCCTTGGACTGCAAGTAGATCAAACCAGTCAATCCTAAAGGAAATCAGTCCTGAATATTCATCGGAAGCACTGTTGCTGAAGCTCTAATACTTTGGCCACCTGATGCAAAGAACTGACTCAGGTATGGAAAAGACCCTGATGCTGGGAAAGATTGATGGTAAAAGGAGAAGGAGGCAACAGATGATGAGATGGTTAGATAGCATCACTGACTCAATGGACATGAATTTGAGCAAACTCCAGGAGATAATGGAGAACATAGGAGCCTGGTATGCTGCAGTCCATGGGCCTGCAATGAGTCAGACATGACTAGTAAGTGAACACTGGCAACTTGTGTGTAGCAGAAATTTACAAAGGCTTACTAATGTTTTGAGGGAGGCAGAGGGTTATTACATAAGTCATAAGAAAGCAACTTCATATTTGACATAAGATGCCATTCTTCTTAGAATTCCTTTAGTTATTTCTTTATCAAGAGAGATTCTGATGTCAGTGCTCCTCTGACAACACCTTGCTGTGAGGATTCACCTCTTTCCATGAAATCAATTTTTCCTCTCCTTCCTCCCCAAGCCTAAAAAATATCTTTCATGTGTCTAGTAAACACCTGAATACCGTTGACTTTTTATTTCAGTGAACGTGTTATTCTTAGTTGTCTCTGACTCTTTGCAACTCCATGAACTGTAGCCCATTAGGCTCCTCTGTCCATGGAATTTTCCATGCAAGAATATTAGAGTGGGTAGCCATTCCCTTCTCCAGGAGATCTTTCCAACCAAGGGATCCAACTCAGGTCTTCCACATTGCAGGCAGATTCTTTACTGTCTGAGCCATTAGGGAATTCAGAGTATTATGCACTTATCTTTGTTTTTCTATTTTTAGACAGTAAGTAAGGGAAGAACTTCACCTTTTACATTCAAAGAGATTTACTTAAATAAAACACAAGCTGGAATCAAGATTGCTGGGAGAAATATTAATCACTTCAGATATGCAGATGATACCACCCTTATGGCAGAAAGTGAAGAGGAATTAAAAAGCCTCTTGATGAAAGTAAAAGAGGAGAGTGAAAATGTTGGCTTAAAGCTCAACATTCAGAAAAGGAAGATCATGGCATCTGGTCCCATCACTCCATGGGAAATAGATGGAGAAACAGTGGAAACAGTGTCAGGCTTTATTTTTGGGGGGCTCCAAAATCACTGCGGATGGTGACTGCAGCCATGAACTTAAAAGACGCTTACTCCTTGGAAGAAAAGTTATGACCAACCTAGATAGCATATTCAAAAGCAGAGACATTACTTTGCCAACTAAGGTCTGTCTAGTCAAGGCTATTGGTTTTTCCAGTAGTCATGTATGGATGTGAGAGCTGGACTGTGAAGAAGGCTGAGTGCCGAAGAATTGACGCTTTTGAACTGTGGTGTTGGAGAAGACTCTTGAGAGTCCCTTGGACTGCAAAGAGATCCAACCAGTCCATTCTGCAGGAGATCAACCCTGGGATTTCTTTGGAGGGAATGATGCTAAAGCTGAAACTCCAATACTTTGGCCACCTCATTCGAAGAGTTGACTCATTGGAAAAGACTGTGATGCTGGGAGGGATTGGGGGCAGGAGGAGAAGGGGACAACAGAGGATGAGATGGCTGGATGGCATCACTGACTCAATGGATGCGAGTCTGAGCGAACTCCGGGAATTGGTGATGGACAGGGAGGCCTGGCATGCTACGATTCATGGGGTCGCAAAGAGTCGGACACGACTGAGCGACTGAACTGAACTGAACTAGACTTTACTATACTAAAACTCTCTTGAATTATCTTTCTTCTTTAGATGGTATTTCTGTTTGCAAATAATTGTTTCCCTCTAGGTATTTCAGCTATTCAAGTGAAGAAGTAACATGAATATTTGACCATTTTGGGGCTCTGAACTGTTTACCTTTGAGTAAAGTTTTTCAAAGTAATTCTATTTGCAAACGAAGTATTTCTGAAGATCTACACAGAGGCCAAATTTTGTATCCTGCCAATTTCATATGTTTAAGTCCTTACCTCCAGTACCTCACAATGTGACTGTATTTGAAGATAGGACCTTTAAAGAGGTGATTAAGTTTTTGAATGGAGCTCATTAGTATGGGCCCAACTCCAGTCTGACTAATGTCCTTAAAGAAGGAAATTTGGACATGGAAAAATACCTGGAATATATGCTCAGAGAGGACATATGAGGACACAGAGAGAAGAGGTCATCTGTAAGTTCAGGAGAAAGGCCTTGGGGGAATTTGAACCAGCAAACACCTTCATCTTGAACTTCCAACATTCATAAATGTAGGAAAATAAGTCTGTGTTGGTTAAACTACTCAGCCTATGGTATTTTGTTACAGCAACTCTAGAAAATTAATATTCACTCAGTCATGTCTGACTCTTTGTGACCCCAAGGACTCTACAGTCCATGGAATTCTCCTGGCTAGAATACTAGAGTGGGTAGCTGTTCCCTTCTCCAGGGGATCTTTTCAACCCAGGGATAGAACCCAGGTCTCCCACATTACAGGCGGATTCTTTACCAGCTGAGCCACAAGGGAAGCCCAATATAATATATAAACACTATTTGTGAAACTTTGCCACAACAATTAAAAAGCAATAATGATCCATTAAGAGTGAGAGAGAGAGGAATTACTCTAAGTACCAAATTATATAAATGTTTCTTTGGAAATGTCGAAGATAGTTTTCCAAATGACAATAATATAGGAAATAGATAAAATACTCTCTGGATGATTATTTAAACTTATATATTTTAAAGAAAGTAAGTACATGATGGCAAAGATAGAGGACAGTTTAAAAGAGACTAAAAATACTTTAAAAGACCTACACACATGAATCTAAGCTGGACTAGTGTAAGTTTATAGCACTGTCCCTTAGCTACTTTGAATATTAAGTATGTGAACTTTTTGACGTTACATTTTAAGCACTTAGTTTTTCTTCATGAATATGATAAACAAAAAGTTTAAATATATTTACATATATTTGGCATTAAATGTTCAAATAAGTATTTTCTAATTTAATTAACAGCAGAGACTATGTTTTCCACATGATGGAAAGTGAAAATATATTTAATTTAGTGTTGTAATTTCAACTGTACTCTGCTTACTAATCAATATTTATTTAGAAATCCAGAGAAATGGAATATTTCAAATATTTTCTTAGAGTGTTCTTTTGATTCTTCACCCCCTTTGGATAACTAGAGCTCTTGAGAATAGACAGAATGAGGAAAAACTGATACAAGTGTTAAAAGCTTCTTATATTATTTAACAACTTCATTTATATAAACTTTCTTAGGAATAATTATTTAAATTGAAAATCAATTAGATGACAACTGATAAAGAAAACCGTTTTACTTAATATTAGCTCCTGGGGCTTCCCTTGTGGCTCAGCCGTAAAAAATCTGCCTGCAATGCAGGAGTCACAGGAGGCCTAAGTTCAATCCCTGGGTTGGGAAGATCTCCTGGAGGAAGGCTTGACAACCCACTCCAATATTCTTGCCTGGAGAATCCATAGACAGAGGAGCCTGGCAGGCTAAAGTCCATAGCATTACAAAGAGTTGGATATGATTGAAGCAACTTAGCACACAGGCATGGAGTCATAGGAAAAATTAAACTGATCCTGGTTCTTTTTTTTCAAATTTCAAAGTGATCTTTGAAAACAACCACATCTTTTTTTTCCTTTGACTGGATGTATGATTCAGTTGTAGAAGGCTTGACATTTCTGACCAGGTCTTTTTTCAATGAGAGGATTGAAAAAATTTCACTTCCACACACATTTATAGAGATTTAACAAAATGTAATTTTTGACTTTAAAATTTCAACTGGTACTAGCAGCTTTTAAGAAATTAAGAAATTTACATTGAGAGGTCTTCCAATGAAGCAATGATTTGTAAAAACTTAGAAACTGTCCGGGAGTGAGTGTGGGTTTCGTATGAACTCTGAGAGATAGCTTGAGGAATCTTATTTTCTGTTTTTCTCTCAGATTCAAGCCACATAATTAGACAGTCACAGTCTTGAATAACACCTGTGATAGGATTTGTCCCCATGTTCTCATGCAAATTCCTTATCTAGAATTTTCATTCTCACAGATTCCAGTCAAATAGCAACATATTTTTAAGTCACCACAAGAATTTTCCAATCCTTAAAATCTGTGCTACAATGTACTCTGCTATTTCCATGACTGTTCGTTTTCTCTTCTGATTCTCCTGTCTATCCATCTAACTAATATCCTGCTTCAGGCCTGGCTCAGGTATCGGCTTTGCTCAGGTGGGAGATCAGTGATCTAATCAACCTCTCAGATGACCACTGTTTTTCATTCAGCTTATATTCTCTGACCTCTAAATGATTACAGCTTTTGTAGTAGCTTTAAAGAATACTTTCTCTTTCAGTCAGCTTTATATATCTCTCTAAAAAGGAACTTGGAAGGTCAGAGAATACCAAAAGGGTATGACCAAATAAGTGTCCTCTTTCCATTTTGAGGACAAGTTGGGAGATGAAGGTGTATGTGTGTATGTTTACATTTATTCTTCAATTGAATTCCACAAGGTATGTATTATTTCATTCAGAGTTATCATGAAAAAAATGGGTCACAAAGAAGTTAAATAACTTGTTTAAACTTACAAAACCAGTGTTTTAAAAAGAAGATTCAAACCTGTAATCTTTGGTCCAAAATTCCATGCTTTTTCCATGCCACCATGCTGTGTCTTGAACCAGTTATTTTTATCAACTTGACTGGCCAGCCAACTTAAACAGCTGAATTTTACATTCCTATTCACATCTTTCCTATTCACTCCACGGCTGTGAACTCTTGAAAGTTTAATGAATGCGATCTGATAATTAGCATCTATTTTTTAAGTGGAATGGAAATGTTCATGGCCAGGTTTCTTAACCATGGTGGGGGGAAAGACCATTTTTATATGAAGTCATGGCCTGATGAGTAATCACAGTGCACCTGTCAACATTATGAAAACACTCTTTTGAAGGCTGTGGTTTTTTTCAAAAGACTGTCATAAAAAGAACCAGTCTTTTTAAACTTCATGTGGTGATGCCTCATCGTCATGACTCAGCAGGTATTTTTATGACTCCCTAGGCATAAGACAGTTTTGAAATGATTGCATATCTTAAAATTCAGTAATATTCTAAAGCAATTATTTTAAATAGTTTTATTTGTTATTAAATAGATGAGGTTAGATTTGACTTGAAATAAAATCATGCAGTAGATGATATGTGCCTTTGTTTTGCCAATTTCATTATAATTTTTTCCATGACCTTTCTTCAGTTATCTTATGTTTACATATCTTTCTGAGTGTCTCCTATAGTAAGAAAATGAGGGGTGGATTAATTTGTATTGAGATGTGGATAACTAGCAAAATGATATCATTAAATATCTATTTTCTAAACCCTAACAATGAATTGTCTCATAAAAATGTTGGTCCTAAAGACTTTTATAACTGCTAGGATACCTTCCTGACTCACTCACCTCTGTCCTATGTAAATGATGATCTTTCCCATCTGCAGTACTAGAGATGTAGTAGAAAGCTTTGGGCTTTCCTTCTGGTTCAGCTTGTAAAGAATCTGCCTGTAACACAGGAGATCTGGGTTCTATCCCTGGTTTGGGAAGATCCTCTGGAGAAGGGAAAAGCTACCCACTCCAGTATTCTGGCCTGGAGAATTCCATGGACTGTATAGTCCACTGGGTCACAAAGAGTGGGACTAAATGACTTTCAGTCACTCAGAAAGCTTTACCTAATGACCCAGAGCCCTGTTTTGTTCACTTAGCCATTGCTACTTTAAAGCCTGGAAGCCAACATTTTCATATTTATCTTGGATAAAAATAAACACCATTCTTTTTAAAAATGTATACTTTTATGTATTTATGGCTGTGTGGGGTCTTCATTGGTGAGAGAGGGCTTCCTCTAGCTGCAGAGAGTGGGGGGTGCTCTTTATTGTGGGGCCTAGAGCACACAGATTGCAGTAGCTGTGGCACATGGGCTTAGGCTTCCTGGACCAGGGATCGAACCCATGTCCTCAGCATTGGCAGGCAGATTCTTATCCACTGTGCCACCTGGGAGGCCCCAAAATGAACACCATTCTTGTCCAAACTGAAATTATGATTTATTGTAGAGTTGCTGTTTATGAAGTTTTATGAAAATGGTGGCTGATGATTTTATATCTTTTCACAATGTGGGGTTATATAAATTGTTGAAGGATGCTAAGTTAGTTTTATTGCCTTACTAAAATTTTCCTGGTTTATATTCCACATTTGTGTTTTATCACTGTTTATTTGCATAGGCACTTTTAGAAAGCCATTGAAGGTCACAACTTTATTGTGAAGTGAGTTGGTAATATTGCTAATTAAAAATGTTTTTCAAGGGTTAGATTCTGTGTGCTGGTGGATGTTATACTAAAACTCACAACTTAAAAGAAAACTATCTGATATCCAACTCAGTTCAGTTCAGTTCAGTCACTCAGTCGTGTCCGACTCTTTGCGACCCCATGAATCGCAGCATGCCAGGCCTCCCTATCCATCACCAACTACCGGAGGTCACTCAAACTCATGTGCATCCAGTTGGTGATGCCATCCAGCCATCTCATCCTCTGTCGTCCCCTTCTCCTCCTGCCCCCAATCCCTCCCAGCATCAGAGTCCTTTCCAATGAGTCAGTTCTTTGCAAGAGGTGGCCAAAGTATTGGAGTTTCAGCCTCAGCATCAGTCCTTTCAATGAACACCCAGGACTGATCTCCTTTAGGATGGACTGGTTGGATCTCCTGGCAGTCCAAGGGACTTGCAAGAGTCTTCTCCAGCACCCCAGTTCAAACGCATCAATTCTTCGGCGCTCAGCTTTCTTCAGTCCAACTCTCACATCCATACATGAGTACTGGAAAAACCATAGCCTTGACTAGACAGAACTTTGTTGGCAAAGTAATATCTCTGCTTTTTAATATGCTATCTAAGGGCATTGGAATTTCTCTTCCAGTTATACCTGTGCTTGTCTCAGGCCAATAGTGAAAGTGGCTTTCTATAGTACCCCTGTAATCTTTTAATTCCCATCATGGAAAGAACTCCATTTCTTCCCTCTTCCAACTTTTTATCCTATGTTCTAAGGTCCCCAGCACATTAAGCTACCTTCTCAAATTCTCAACTATTTACTCATCTGCCATATTCTCTTCCATAGCTTTAAACATTATGTATTCTTTAATCATAAAATTAATAAGTGTAGATTTTATGTTGTTTATTGAAAGATAATATTCAATTATTTGCAAGTACCATAACTTATTTAAAAAATTTATATGAAGTTTTAAAATTTTTTTCAAAATAATAAAACTTCAGGGAGAAAATCTTGGTCCATAAATTTCAAGCATGCATATTAATAATTATTTAAGCTAATTTGCTATGAACGAAATTAATGACTAAAAGATAGACTATTCTATTTTTAAAGGCTCTGTGTATTTTGTATATATATGTATATATATGTGTATATATACATATATATATATATAGCTTTCTAGAAAGGTTATTAAAATTAGCACTCCTGTTCCCATAATGTATGTCTTTTTCAGCACACCATATATTTAAAAAATTTGTTCCAATTTGATTGGCAAAAGCATTATTAATTTGCATTGCTTTAGTTATTATAGAAGTTGGACTTTTTTCAAGTAGTTATTGTCTTATTGGTTACATTTTAATATTTAAATGTGTTTTCTTTAGTTTTATATTTAAAATTTATGTTTTTGCAGAAACTTTTAATTGAATAATATAAATTACTTTTTTGAGAGTAAAATTCCAAGGAACTATGATAGTGATGGGGCATATTATCTGGGAATCAAAAAGCAGGAAAAGGAAGAGAAACAATACTTAAATAATCATGCAAGTTAATGAATGCAGTTTTTACCAATGCTCTGCAGGATTGATATAGAATGCTAAGATAATATTTTGCAAAGGGACTTCATCTAGCCTAGAGTCAGTGAGTGAAAGAACTTTGAACTGAAAGCCACCCACCAAGTGTAGAAATTAATTAGGTAAGAGGGAAGGATGTTATACATATATCAGAAATTACCAGGACTTTTCCTTCATGGTTTATTTAAATTTTAGGACATTTAGGATTAAGTTTAGTCCATGTAAGTTTTTTTTTTAAATTTTAAAATAATAGTTTTTAATTAAATTATCCAGGTGTAAGATGAAGGAAAAACTGAAGTAGTATCTTCTGAGTCTCTCAGCTTTATGAGATATGGGCTATATCCACTTGTATTTATTGCTGCACCCTTATATCTAGGACAATGTCTGGCAAAAAAAGTACTCAAAAGGTATTTATTGACTGAATTAATTTAAATATCTAAGAAAAACACTGAGTTTTCTGTTACCAGTTCTCCACTAATCATTATGTACTCCATAAACATATACCAACAATGCACACTTATGTTTTTGAGCTCCTTGATGTAATTATCTTCCAAAGACATAGTATTTCGACTCTCCTACAAAATGTGTGAAAGCTTTGAAAGCAGGTGGACCCTGACAATATATTCGCTTGTTCATGATGATTTGATTCAATGTGCAAATGATGTGGTTAATCATACCCAAATAATTCCAAAAGCCTGCCTTTTCTCTAATTTTCATATTGTCCTTTAAACAGTGCACAGTAAAAGACTGATTGGTATACTTATACTACTTTATATATTCAAATTTTTACTAGGCGATTATACTGGCTGCTACTAGGATTTTTAAATAGAAAATGTGCTCTGTTTCAGATATTTTTGACAAGATTGGAACCATAATATCTTACTAAACATAAAAAACAATCACATCTATAACCAATTAATACTATGGACTATGTGTTTCTCATAACTCTAAATCTTTGTTTTGTCTAAGTTCATCTCTCTCTGAATTCTTGAATACCAATGCATATTTAATTATCTTATTTAATTACTTTCTTAAGTTATTTCTGAATAGTCATTCAATGATATGCTTTTACCATGCAAGTGAAAATTGAGAATATTTTCAATTCAGTTATACAAGATGGAAAAATCTCTTAGTCATTCATAGTTATAGAAGGAAATGACAATAGTTGAATATAAATAAATAGAAAAGTTGGAAATGGTAATTACAAATTTGTTTGCAATTGATTTTAAAACAAAGATAATTCATTCTGATAAGGCTTCTCTTTTCTGGTTACTAAAATTTCCAAGAGAGATATGTTAAAATATTAGCATATATATTTATAATAATACATACTTATATGTATGAATACATCATTTATTATTAATAATTGGCTTATTATTTTTATATGGATTGATAAACAGGCATTGAGGCTATACATTTCCACAAATTCAATGTCAGAGTTATGAATTCATTAATATTTAATTCTAATTAATAATTCTAAAATATTTATAAAATAAAAGTGATTAGTGTTAGTTATTTAGTATAAGTCCACTCAGACGTGTCTGATTCTTTGCAACTCCATGGACTGTAGCCCACCAAGTTCCTCTGTCCATGAGATTCTTCAAGCAAGAATTCTGGAGTCGGTAGCTGTTCCCTTCTCCAGGGGATCTTTTCAACCCAGGGATCGAACCTAGGTCTCCTGCATTATAGGCGGGTTCTTTATCATCTGAACCACCAGGGAAGTCCAGAAATGGTTATATAATACTTAACAATTGCTGGGGATGCTGTGGTAGACTGACTAGATCTCCCCTTCTGAACTGAGGCACTCAGACCTGGGCTCCTGATAGATTTGACTGTTAATGTGTCTGGGCTGAAACTCTTGTTTGGAATTGCCCTCAGCCAAATCGTGTCCCCTCCACAGGGGCAGCCATTACCAAGGACTAGTAGATGCTGGCTGTAGATCCCTAGCCCCCTTGGTTCAAGTTGTAAAACCATGAAACAGCCTTCTCATTTTAGTGTTCCCTATGGGATCAAGTGAAGCCTCTGCTGTGGCTGTTAAAGTTCAGTTCCTCCTTTTAGCCAGTCCCTCAAAGTGTTGATTTCCAAGGGTGCTCCCCAAATTTCTGTCCTGTATGCAAATTTTTGTCTTAGAATATCTTCTAGGAGATCCGATCTTAGACAGCTGGTGCCGGGGGTGGTCTAAGGAATCTGATTCTAAAATGGATTTTGAAGTTGGGCCACTAGCCAGCTGCTGACTTTGGGAACCCTATCACTAGTGGCAAGTGGAAAAGTGATACCTCTGGCATTCTATCAAGGTGCCATAACAACATTCACTGGGATGGGCTAACAGAGGAAGGGAATGCAGCTGTTGGCACAATATCTCAGGATTTTGAGAATTCAGAATATCTAGTATTTATAAGGACAGGGAAATCAAATGGCTGTTGCCAAGTACCACTTATGCAGTATAAAAAACCATGAAAATCTGAGGCAAAGTGTGAATGTGGAAGGACTTCCTCAGCAGTGTTTAAAGTAACTGTGATTTCTCACAGCTTAAAGACAAAGGGCTCAAAATCTTGCATAGGGCTTAATTCTATGAGTAGCCCATCTGCAGAGAATGTTGACTGTTCAGCTCTGACAAGTTTACTGTATTGAGGCCAAGTCCCTGATTGGCAAGTGCACAACTTGGGAAGTTCCTTCTTAAAATATGTGTTTTAGCTCCTTACTGACCTTACTCTAGACTTGACTTTGACTGAGGAAGGAGAATCCAGCTGGCTACTGCTGTGCTTCTGGGTGGTGGCACAATGAATCCAGTTTTGAAAGTGTTGAAAACAATGCAAAATACATTCGACTGTTGTTACAGTTGGATACTGCTACTAATAGAGTGAAGAATCATTGCTTGAATAATATACTGTCCTCCCCCCACACACACAAAAGAAGCAGACAGGAAATCTATAATAGCGAACAGGAAGAGCAAGTCATTTCATCTTTTTCCAGCCTTGCAGACTCTCATTAGTGACACATATTGGTAAATCAGAAGGGTAGTTTGCAGACTCCCAGAACCAACATATTGCAATATAAGATTGAATCTACAGTGGAATATAGAAGGGTGAACCTTAAAGACAATTACTTAGTAATCACTTTGGTAGACTGAAGGAAATAAAGCTTAATTATAGTGGGTAAGAGAGAGGATTGGAATGGAAAACACTGAGGCAGTGAGTACACAAAAATCTTCAAAGTTCTATAAAATGATGTATAAAAATGGGCCATTAGCTAAAAGGAATTGAGAAATTTAAATATGTATATATATATATATGTTAAATATAAGAAGCTATATTTTGAAATAGAAATGCTTATCTGTTAATCCAAATGATTGAATAAAAGAAAAGGAAATCCCACAGTGAGAAAAAAGAGGAAATTACTGATGTTCCTGAGTTGGTGAAATGGGGCAGTGGAGGGTTTGGCCTTGGATATGGGCAGAGAGAGTTTGTACATATTAGTAATGATGGCAGAGCTCATTCCAACTCATGAACTTGATTTTACAGATGTGGTAGAAGGAGCTTGTGTATGTTCTCACTGCTTTTCTCAGTGAAGTAGAAAGCAAGGCTACCCAGCTAAGCTATGCACAGACCCAAAGGAATTGTGAGATGATAAATGTTTTAAGCCCCTAAGATCAGGGTGATGTATTTATTATGCAGCAGTCAAAAACAAATACACTAAATATCAGCATATTTATCTAATATCAGACTTTCCTCATTACTATTTGCATTGAGTAGTAACTGCTCACAACTTCAAAGCAACTGTATCATAAACTCTGCCCAATCCAATCATTACCTTCCAAGAACTGCTTAAAACATTTAGTCTAGATCCTAAATCTGCATGAATAACTTCCCCTGACCCCCTTCTCTTATGCAGTAGATTTTATAAAATAAGTTTTTCTGGAGCACCAGAGTTTCTGGTGGTCCTTTGGAGAGTTAACATTAACTCATCCTCTAATATTTTGAATAATGTCACATAGCAAAATAATTAGATGATCAGATAAAAGAAAGAAAAGGAGTTTAAATGTATATTAAATTAATAAATATGGATATACATAAAGTGAATTAAACATATGTTCTGCTGTTTTTTTTCTATACATTTTTAGAATGTTTCAAGCTCTGACTCATTGTAGGTAGATGATAAAGAGTTACAGTCTGGGAATATGTTCTAAGTAACCCATAGGGCTAATTTATTGAATAAGGATTCATTTTCCACAGGCATCAAAATAGAAAATGTTCCAAGCTGCTTGAATGTTCCCAATTGGTTTTTAGGGCAAAATGGAATTCCCACTTGTCTCAAGAACAGAACTCAATGTCTCAATGTACAGAAATAAATTATTTACTTTGTGTGGCTTTCCAAGGATGCAAACTGGAATAAGAAAAACAGTCAAATAAGTTTCTAAAAATCTGAACGTAAGTTGTTGTAGTTGTTATTTCTTGAATTCTTTCAGAGGCAAAATTGAAAGCATTATTTTTAAAGTTTAAATGTACAACCAGTGAAAATGCTGGTATTGTACATTTTAAAACAATCCAGTATTATACCAGTATAATCTGATCCAAATAAGTAGATGTGGCTCAAGATAAGCCCAAATTTTTGTTATTCAGTCACTAAGTCTGTGTCCAACTCTGTGATCCCACGGACTATTAGCCCAAATTATTGTACTTTACTAGAAGGAAATGGCAACCCACTCCAATGTTCTTGCCTGGAGAATCCCAGGGACGGGGGAGCCTCGTGGTCTGCCGTCTCTGGGGTTGCAGAGTCAGACACGACTGCAGCGACTTAGCAGCAGCAGCAGCAGCAGCAGTACCCAGTAGATAATTGGCTTCTATTTATAAATATATACTTCAGAGTATATTTCTATTTCCTCTCTAATAAACAGCAGACATTTTTTTTACTAATACACATTTAGAGGATATACTTCTATTTACAGAAACTATGTTAAATAAATACACCAGTGTGTCATTTTTCACATTACACAATTAGTATTTCCTAATTGCCTACTTTGTGGGTAGGCCTATATTAAGCACAGTGGTAGAGATTAGGGGTCAACAAACTATGGCCTGTGGGCAAGGGAAACCCATTACTTGTTTTTCTATAGTCTTTTTGCTAAGACTGCTTTAACATTTTAAAATGATTGGATAATAATAACAAAACAAGGACAGTTATTGATACCTGAAAATTATGAAATTCAAAGTTAAGTGGTCACAAATAAACTTACTGGGATCGCATCAACTTTCATTTGTTTATATAGTGTCTATGGCTGACTTCATGTTACAATGACAGAATTGTATAACTGGAATATAGAACTTAAATTGTGCTCTGCTCATCACTGTGCACTTCACTACAAAACTTTTGAGACACAGTTAAAACTCAAGGATGTTTCAAGTGTCATGTGTATTAGCTCAATATTTTGTTTCATGTGTCTATTTATGTATGGATGGATTACCAGTGAAAACCCATTATGTCAAAACAAGAAAAGATATAAGTGCCCTTTGAATGTTGTCCTTTTGAGGCAGAGTGGAGTGGGGATTATTTTGTTATTAAATTACATGGCAAAGCATTGTATTATTTAAGCAATGACATTGTAATCAGGTTTAAAGAACATAAGTGCCAAAGAATTGATGCTTTTGAACTGTGGTGTTGGAGAAGACTCTTGAGAGTCCCTTGGACTGCAAGGAGATCCAACCAGTCCATTCTGAAGGAGATCAGCCCTGGGATTTCTTTGGAAGGAATGATGCTAAAGCTGAAACTCCAGTACTTTGGACACCTCATGTGAAGAGTTGACTCATTGGAAAAGACTCTGATACTGGGAGGGATTAGGGGTAGGAGGAGAAGGGGACAACAGAGGATGAGATGGCTGGATGGCATCACTGACTCGATGGACGTGAGTCTGAGTGAACTCCAGGAGTTGGTGATGGACAGGGAGGCCTGGCGTGCTGCGATTCATGGGGTCGCAAAGAGTCAGACATGACTGAGTGACTGAATTGAACTGAACTGAACCAGGCTAAATACCTATAATAATATCTCTAATATGGGAAGGCAATGGTCTAAAAAGATTAGAAAATTTAAGATTACCTTATCAGGACAGAATTTTTTTCCAAGAAAAAAAAGAGAAATGAAAATGATGCTACAACCAAAGTTTCCATGCATCTCCTTTGTTAATCAAGCAGGGAAGGAAATTTACCAATAGTGAGTTAATTAAATCATGCTTGATTGCAGGAGATGAAATTTGCTAAAAGGAAAATACTTGTTTAAGTCTATTAGCCCTTAGGCAAGAATAGTTGTATGAATTGTTGAGAACATTGAGAACATTAAAAGGAAAACAGGCAGATTGTTTTGATTAATTGTACTTGATTCATGATGAGTTCCTCAATGTTAACAACACTGTCACTTTTTTTTTTCAAGATTGCAGTGATGAGATTGATATGACTAAAGGATTAGCTTCTATGAACAGTCTGTGAGAATATTTTCAAAGTTTCGGTTCAGTTCAGTCACTCAGTCATGTCTGACTCTTTCAGAAAACTTTAATTCAGTACATATTTAAGTGGAATCCTCTAAGGATTTTAACACGTAGGGTGTTAAAAATATGTGTGAAGCAGAAAAGGACATAGTTGAACAAGTTAATAAAGCTTATGAAAAGTATAAGGAGTGTAAAACCTATGATTTATCCATTGTATTATTAACAGTTACTTTGTGGAAAATATTTGAATGTATCATGTGTTATTGAACCAATAATGCCAGTAGTGAACTTCATTTGTTCTTGTGGACTTGAATATCCAGACTTGCCTTACCAAAGAGGGGCCTGAAGGCTTAGCAGTGTTCTTTTGGTTATTGTTTTATTTTCTGGGGTGTGTGTGTGTGTGTGTGTGTGTGTGTGTGTGTATGGTGCTCAAGAATGAGGTGAAATTTTCCTGAGGAAGAAGAACCACCCTCAGATACTATTATCAAATACTGAACAACTTTGGAAGTTAGTTTTTGCTTCAGACTTGGTAATATTTCTTAATGAATTTAACCACAATTGTGAGACAAAATAGTGTTTATATGTGGAATTTACACAACAGTAAAGTCATTTTGACAACTAACATTCTTGAATCACAAGTAATATCATGCTCCTTTATATACTTCCTGCAGTGTCAAAAGTTAAAATGAGAAGCAAGACCTCCACTCCCACATAAATTGTAGTGAGTGTATTTCCTCAAAGCACAATTACATTCAGTTCAGTTCAGTTCAGTCTCTCAGTCATGTCTGAGTCTTTGTGACCCCATGAATCACAGCACGCCAGGCCTCCCTGTCCATCACCAACTCCCAGAGTTCACTCAGACTCACGTCCATCGAGTCCATGATGCCATCCAGCCATCTCATCCTCTGTCGTCCCCTTCTCCTCCTGCCCCCAATCCCTTCTAGCATCAGAGTCTTTTCCAATGAGTCAACTCTTCGCATGAGGTGGCCAAAGTACTAGAATTTCAGCTTCAGCATCATTCCATCCAAAGAAATCCCAGGGCTGATCTTCAGAATGGACTGGTTGGATCTCCTTGCAGTCCAAGGGACTCTCAAGAGTCTTCTCCAACACCACAGTTCAAAAGCATCAATTCTTCGGCACTCAGCTTTCTTCATAGTCCAACTCTCACATCCATACAATTACATTAACATTTTTCAAACCACAAGACAAGTGCAAAAGAAATTTGCATATATTTAACTTTGCAACTGAGGAGTATCCACCTAAACTTCAATTGGAGGGATTAATTTACAAAGCAATGGCATACTTAAAGGTAAATATCAAGAGAAGAGCATAACAGAATTATATAAATGCCTTCCAAGTGATGAATATATTTAATTAAAATTTTGTGGATTGATATCAGCATCATCAATATTTGACAAAATCTGTTTACAGGAAAAGACATTTTTAAAGATGAAATATACAAAATCTTATTATAGATCAGCAATAATAGATATATATTTGTAATTAAGTTTGATTATAGAAAGCATTAACTTTGAACTTTAAATAAGGAAAATCTTATTTCCCCCACAAATAATTGCAATGTATTCTTCTCATTAATAAATCTGTGTTACACGCATTTGTACTAAATTATTATTAACACTTATAAATTTCATCAGACATTTTGGAAAATTTTTCTCTGCTTTATGAATACTTATACAATATCCTAGATTATGACCCTTGGTACTGAAATATTTACTATTTGGCTCTTTACAGAAGAACTCTTCTGACCTCTGGTAGCTGAAAGACCACAGAACTTAAACATAAAAAGATAAGTGAAAATATAAGATTTTTAATGTGTCAAATGAGAGACAGTGACTGTAAAGAAATATGTAGGGGCAAATGGAGGAAGACATCTCAAGGGAAGTAGGATTCAAGCTGTGCCTTGAGGTTGGCTAGGTAGGAGACAGAAGCAGGGGACAAGACACCAAAGACAAAAAGAGACATGTAAATGTTATATTTAAGAAACAGTGAGTGGTGACTAGATAAGAAACTTCACTTAGAAGGGTGTTAACATGGAGGGTGAATGGGCAAGATTGTCAAGACTCCTGGGTGCTAAGTGTTAGGGATTGACTGTTTATCCATTCCATCTCCCCATCCAAATTAACACTCCACCCTCCCAAGGTGACTGTATTAGGAGGTGGGTTTTTTGAGATATAATTAGGATTAGCAGAGATTATGGGAGTGCATCTGGCATGAGTGGGAAGAGTGCCCTGAGAAGAGTCAGCAGAGAGTTGATTGCTTCTCTCTGTTCTCTGCCACATCAGGATACAGGGAAAGGTTGGCAGTCTGCAACCCACAAGAGGGCCCTTACAGGAACCTAACCAGGCTGCACTCTGAACTTGGACTTCCAGCCTCCAGACTGTGAGAAATACATTTCTGTTGTTTACAAACCACCTAGTCTATGATATCTTTATTATCACACCCCAAGCTGACTAAGACACTAGGTTAAAGAGCAGACTTATTTTGTGGCACTTTGGAGATTTGCAGTATTGAAGAAATTACTCTTATATGCTTGAAGAGGAAATAGCAACCCATTCCAGTATTCTTGCCTGGAAAATTCCATGGACAGAGGAGCCTGGTGGGCTGTACAGTCCGTCGGATTGCAAAAAGTTAAACATGATGAGCGATTGAGCACTCAATCTTCCATGCAATTTTCTGTTTATCCTTCATAACTTTAAATATCACTTACTCCTTGGTGTTTTCCTCAACTCTTTCAAACAGAATAGTGAGTAGGAAAGAGATTCAATAACAACAAGAACAAAAAAGAGTAGGTTTGCAAGCATGGCAGAAAGAACAGTGAAGGAATATTTAACAGTAATTTATTCCAGTGTTATATGGTTCAAGGCAGCTGTAAATTTGTGGGCTCTAAAATATAATATCTTAAGTCAAGAAAATGATACACTCTATGGTTTCAGAGAAAGAAGTAAAACATTTAATATTTCTTAATTTGAAGTTTAGTTGATTTACAATGTTATGCTAGTCTCTGCTGTAGTGCAAAGTGATTCAGTTACACACACATACACACACACACGCATCTATTCTCTTTCAGGATCTTTTCCATTATAGTTAATTAAAAAAATATTAAATGCAGCTCTCTGTGCTATACAGTAGGAACTTGTTATTTACATATTTTATATATGGTAATTTAGTTTGGTAGCAGATAGATGTTATATATACAAGAAGGCAAATTGGTTGTCTGAGGAAGCTTTATGAATAGCTGAGGAAAGAAGAGAAGCAAAAAGCAAGAGAGAAAGGGAAAGATATAGCCAATGGAATGCAGAGTTCCAGGGACTAGTAAGGAGAGAAAAGAAAGTCTTCTTAGATGAACAATACAAAGAAATAGAGGGAAACAATAGAATGGGAAAGACTGGACATCTCTTCAACAGAATTGGAGATATCAGAGGAATATTTCATGCAAAGATGGGCAGGATAAATGACAGAAATGGTATGGACCTAACAGAAGCAGAAAAGATTAAGAAGAGGTGGCAAGAATACACAGAAGAACCATACAAAAAAGGTTTAAATGACCCGGATAACCACAATGGTGTGATCACTCACCTAGAGCCAGACATCTTGAAGTGTGAAGTCAAGGGGCCGTAGGAAGCATTACTGCAAACAAAGCTAGTGGAGGTGATGGAATTCCAGCTGAACTATTTCAAATCCTAAAAGATAATCCTGTGAAAGTGCTATATTCAATATGCCGGCAAATTTGGAAAACTCAGCAGTGGCCACAAGACTGGAAAAGGTCAGTTTTCATTCCAATCCTAAAGAAGAGAAGTGCTAAATATGTTCAAACTATAAGACAATTGCACTCATTTCACATGCTAGTAAGGTTATACTCAAAATCCTTCAAGCTAGGCTTCAATGATACGTGAAACTGAGAACTTCCAGATGTATGAGCCGGGTTTAGAAAAGGCAACAAAAAATGCCATACATGCCACACCAGTGATGTCATTGACCAAAATATCAATTTTTTTAAAACCTGGTCACTTTTATTGATTCCTAAATACAATTAAGGCTTAATCCAAATCCAAGCTTTTGTTTTCAGACTGTGCTAGAAAAAATAATTGAAAAAGAAAGAAGAGGTGTGAAAGGAGAAGGATTGTTGTTACTGTTCTGTTCTGTCTGACTCTGCAACCCCATGGACTGCAATACACCAGGCTTCCCTGTCCATCACCAACTCCAGGAGCTTAGTCAAACTCCTGTCCATTGAGTTGGTGATGCCATCCAACTATCACATCCTCTATCATCCCCTTCTCCTCCTGCCTTCAATCATTCCCAGCATCAGGGTCTTTTCAAATGAGTCAGTTCTTCACATCAGGTGGCCACAATATTGGAGCTTCAGCTTCAGCACCAGTCCTTCCAATGAATATTCAAGATTGATTTCTTTAGGATTGACTGGTTGGATCTCCTAGCAGTCCAAGGGAATCCCAAGAGTCTTCTCCAGCACCACAATTCAAAAGCATCAGTTCTTCAGTGCTTAGCCTTCTTTATGATCTAACTCTCCCATCCATACATGACTTTTGGAAAAACCATAGCATTGACTGTATGGACATTTGTCAGGGAGAGAATGCATATGTTTAAATAAACATTGATGTAAGAGATAGATGAAGTAAATAAAAATGACATAGATTATTTTGTGAAAGGAAAATTGAATAGAAACAGTCTATAATGTATGAGTTAAGCTGCCTAAGTGTTAGTTGTTCATTCATGTCCAGATCTTTGCAACTCCATGGTCTGTAGCCCACCAGGCTCCTCTGCTCATGGAGTTTCCCAGGTAAGAATACTGGAGTGGGTTGCCATATCCTTCTCCAGGGGAATCTTCCTGACCCAGGCATTGAAGTCAGATCTCCCACATTGCAGGCAAATTTTTTACCATCTGAGCCACCAGGAAAACCCATAATGTATGAGCTAGGGAAGTTTTATTTCTGACATGAAGAGTTCTCTCAGAGCATTACTTGGGTATATTCATAAGTATTTACACGTAAGCACACTATCCATACATACACACACAAACTTACTGTGATTAAGTAGTCAGTCAGTTCAGCCACTCAGGGTCCGAAGCTGCAACCCCATAGACTGCAGCATGCCAGGCTTCTCTGTCCATTACCCTCTCCTGGAGCTTGCTCATGTCCATTGAGTCACTGATGCCATTGAACCATCTCATCCTCAAACAGTACTTTCAGTACTATTCAAACAGATCAAATGTACTTTCCAAATTTATTTGGACATATAAACTTATTTTTTCCAATGGAATATTTTGTGTGTGGCCAGTCTTTTATGAAACAAAACTTGAAATTTAGACACCAGATTTAATTCTATGATGACAATAAAATCCTTGAGATAGCAATTCAGTCTTTTGTATCACTGTGTTCCCAATGCCTGGCATGTGACGAATGGTCATGAAAATTGTTGACCCTCCTTGTTTGACCCGATAAAGTTAGCTAAATCTGTATTAATTTACCTTTATAAGTGAAAAAGCTGAAGGAGAAAAATGTTGCAAGTGATGTGCCTGAGAATTAAGGGGATTGAATGCAAATTTGTCTGTTTACAACTGGGAAGACACAATCTATGTCAATTTTAAGGTGCCTGGCACATTCAGGCACAGGTCTAAGAACGACTGTGCCACTGACAAGTCCCCTGAACTGTGTCATGTGTGTCCTTGCAAAAGCTGTGTACTTTCCATTCTTTGTTGGACAAGAGTGCCCTCATCTCTGTGTCCTCTGACAACCACCCATCTCTAGCAGATGTAGATGGCTTTAAGAGAATTTTTGTGGATATTGAGCAACCTTCAAGGCTTCATCGTGGCTGGTTAGGAAGATCCCTTGGAGAAGGGCACAGCAACCCACTCCAGTATTCTTGCCTGGAGAATTCCATGGGCAGAAGAGCCTGGCAAACTATAGTTCATAGGGCCACAAAGAATCAGACACAAATGAAGCAGACACAAATGAAGCAAATTAGCACACACACACACAATGGGAAATTTACAAAGTGCAGTCATTTCTTGGGAACCCTCAGTTCTAGGATTTCTTTTAATTTCCATCGTCTCTAAGGAGCACAGGAATATAGTTTAACAGTTATATTGTAATCTCTTCCAGAGCAGTGCTTCTCAAAACTTTATATGCATACTAATTATTTAAGGGTCTTTAAAAGATGCAGATTCTTATTTCGTAGGTCTGGAAGGAGGCTAAAATTCTGTACTTTTAATTAACAACAGGATGATGATAATGATGCTGATCTGTACACCACACTTGGAGTAGTAAAATCCTAGAGCGTGTTGAAAATCAGAGGCAGACCCTTCCCCCACTTGAAATTCAGAATCTTTCTGATACTCTTACCATGATGAGACTAGTGTTTTCTTTTCTAATTGGAGAGTACTGTAGTGGAGCAGATTTGTTTTCCTGAGTTGTCACAAAACTCAGTTGTCCTAAAGTTGTCAGATGGTAGAGGCTTTTTATAGAGTTTCTACCTGCTTGTCATTGTGACTTTGGAGCCTGATTTTCAAATAATACAGAACAGTTTGGCAGAAAATTAGAGGAGTCTTTGATATGAATAAAGTATTTGAGAATTTATAAGGTCAGCCATAATTCAAACTAGAAGAAAAAGGAATTATTCAGATCAGTGCCATTCAGTCACCTATTATTTTAGATCAAGAATTCAAAGATTACCAAGATAGCCTTGTCCTTCTGGAGGCAGCTGTCTGAGAGAAGTAAAAAAAATAAACATATAAATATAAGGCAGTTCAGTAACTATGAATAAATTTTGCTATGTACAAAATACTGTGGGTGCAGAAAAATACTGTGTATCTAATTCTATGTGGAGCATTTGAAAGGGTTTCAAAGGAATAAAATGAAGGAAAAAGTGGTGGAGGCTTTTCCAGGTAACCTGAAGAGGGCAGTCAACAATACAAGGAGGGGAGTTGCAAGTGTGTTTAGAGTATCACAGCTCCTGATACGTACACAAAGTTCTAGCTTGGAATTGTGGTAGTGTGAAGATGGGTAAAGGTGAGTTTGAGGAAGACTATCAGACTCCCTTACCTGCCTCCTGAGAAATCTGTATGCAGGTCAAGAAGCAACGTTGGAACTGGACATGGAACAACAGACTGGTTCCAACTTGGGAATGGAGTACGTCAAGGCTGTCTATTGCCATCCTGCTTATTTAACTGATATTCAGAGTACATCATGCGAAATGCCAGGCTGGATGAAGCATGAATTGGAATCAAGATTGCCGAGAGAAACGTCAATAACCTCACATATGCAGATGACACCACCCTTATGGCAGAAAGCAAAGAGGAACTAAAGAGCCTCTTGATGAAGGTGAAAAAGGAGAGTGAAAAAGCTGGCTTAAAACTCAACATTTGAAAAACTAAGATCATGGCATCTGGTCCCATCACTTCATGGCAAATAGATGGGGAAACAATGAAAACAGAGAGAGACTTTATTTTTGGGGGCCTCCAAAAACACTGCAGATGGTGATTGTAGCCATGAAATTAAAAGACACTTGCTCCTTGGAAGAAAAGCTATGCTCAACCTAGACAGCATATTAAAAAGCAGACACATTACTTTGCCAACAAAGGTGCATCTAGTTAACGCTATTATTTTTCCAGCAGTCATTTATGGATGTGAATGATAGTCACTTGGTCGTGTCCGACTCTTTGCAACCCCATGGACTACACAGTCCATAGAATTCTCCAGGCCAGAATACTGGATTAGGTAGCCTTTGCCTTCTCCAGGGGATCTTCACAACCCAGGAGTTGAACTCAGGTCTCCTGCATTACAGGTGGATTCTTTACCAGCTGAGCCACAAGGGAAGCCACAAGGAATGGATGTGAGAGTTGGACCATAAAAAAAGCTGAGCCCCAAATATTTGACGCTTTTGTACTGTGGAGTTGAAGAATACTCTTGAGAGTCCCTTGGACTACAAGAGATCCAACCGGTCAATCTTGAAGAAAATCAGACCTGAATATTCATTGGAAGCTTCATGCTGAAGTTGAATCGCCCATACTTTGGCCACCTGAGGTAAATAACAGACTCATTGGAAAAGCCCCTGGTGCTGGGAAAGATTGCAAGCGGGAGGAGAAGGGGACAACAGAGGATGGGATGGTTGGAAGGCATCACCGACTCAGTGGACATGAGTTTGAGCAAGCTCCAGAAGTTGGTGATGGACAAAGAAGCCTGGCATGCTGCAGTCCATGCGGGTCACAAAAAGTCGGACGCAACTGAGTGACTGAACTGAACTGATAGGGTCATATATGAAAAGGCTTTGTATATTATGCTAAGGAAGATTAACCTTTTCTAGTTGGTGAGATAGAGTTATTAGTAGTTATTAAGTATGAAGGGACACATCAAATATTTGTAATTGAAATTCACCCTGGTAGAAGATACAGCAGAGAGACAGGTAACTGGTGTACAGGACTGTGGAGGGAACGGACTCAGAGAAACTCATGAAAAAAGGAAAAAATATTATAATAAAGATGATGGGGC
The DNA here is from genome assembly GCF_042477335.2 of Ovis canadensis. Lineage (NCBI taxonomy): Eukaryota > Metazoa > Chordata > Mammalia > Artiodactyla > Bovidae > Ovis > Ovis canadensis. Next base: position 41,951,075 of record NC_091260.1, read on the forward strand.
CTGATCTAAGGCAAATAACATCTGTAAGCTGAAGAAAGAAAAGCAGATTCCAATTCAGAGAATGAGAAAGAGAGCAGTGCTGAGGATCAGGTGACAATGGGAGAAATTTTAGCTGTTAGTAGAAGTGACATTATTCTCTTTAGAGTTCCAAAGAGCATTTGATTATTATGATAGGTTTCTCAGTGTTACAGCCTATTTTTAAAATATGCACTTGCTTTTTAAATTTAGGTTGCATTTTTGTGTGTGACCAAGAGCACAGATTCAGATCCACTTGTCCCTTCAACCCTTCCCCGCATAGATACTGGCTGTATCCAGGGAAACTGGTTGGGTCATAGTGACATAAAGATGAACTGTCCAAGACATAGGAGAAAAATGCACTCCATCTCAGGAACTTGCTTGGGTCACTTTGCCCTCTAATCAGCCTACGTGAATTTCTGACAATCGTTTTTCTCTGCTTGTGATATTTCTTGACCACTCAAGAGGCAGACCTCTTTTTCACACAGATCCTCTGGCCATGCATTCTACTGTTTCCTCTGCCTGTTTCTCACCCTGTGAAGCCATCCATAGTTATCAATACAGAGGAAATTTCTCTTTGTGTTTTTTCCAAGAGAAAGAAGGCAAACAAAGATGGACTCACAGATTGAGGTTTCTGTAACTAAACTTTATGATTATGTGTTATCCATTTGTTAGAGAGAGCCTTGAAACTTGAGAAGATGGATCCTTATTCAATTATATTATTTGTTTGATTTAATAAATACTTCCTTTTCATTGGAAAATAATTTTTGGAAACCCAAAGGTAAAATACTACATATAATCTGAGAAAGTTGAACACATTATGGTAAAATCTAGGAAAAAGTTTTTGTTATTATACATATAAATGTTGTACAAACTATCCAATCTAGTAAACATTTGTTGAAAATTTTTATGTATACTTAACTGAGATAGATTCCATAAGTATTTAGAAACAGAGAAGACAGAGGTATACATTTTGATTGTCTTATAGTATTGTTGAATAAATAGGTAAAGAGAGAGAGACTGGGTGAGATAGATTTATCCAAATATTGGCATGATACGCGAATGTTACATGAATGTAGACAGAGCCAATGAGAACAATGAATTGCCTTTGAAGCCTTCAAAGAAAATTTCAGAATAAAAATGGTGGGAAGGAGAGCTATGTAGAAAATCAGGAGTCTTCTACTTGATTTTGTAATATTTTGGAAATATTTTCTTCATCAACTCCAAAACACTTTAAAATATATTTTAAGCAACTTCTCACAGCACATTTCTTGCCTACCCTCTCCAACAATTGTTATTCTCTCTGTCCACTTCTTCTAGGTGCAGTTTTGAATGAATTCTTCTGAGAAAGGCCTCATTTTATAGAATTCATGCCCTTCATCCTTCAGAAACCTTCCAAGTCACATCCATGGCCTTATTAAGCTCAAGTTTGAGTCAATTCACTGTCACTAAACCATTCGACTGCAAGCTCCAAGAGGTGAGAATTATCTGTACTTTAAAAATATCAATCCCTATCACCATAGTTCTCTATTGCCCTTCTGAGTAACTAGATGACCTCTCTGTGTCTTTCAGAACAGCTTTTGTTATGTGCCTGGTGTAGCACTAGGGAAAAACAATCATAGAAACTTTTAAAAATAATGATTCTTATAAGGACAAAAGATGTTTCTCTGTAGAATAAATGTTATGGCATTTTACAAGTGAAGAAACTTGGGTAAATAATTAAAAATTATTGGGCCTGCACAGTAACAATTACTTATTTCCTGGTCTTAATCAGAACAGCAATACACATTATTACTCTACTTCTAATTAAACAGCAACGTTGCTAAGCACTCCCTAGTCCACATGTTATGTTTATTTGCCTCCGTAAACTTAAAGATTTATTTTCCCCTGTGAAACAATAATGAACAGCATTTCTTCATTTCTCAATAGAAAATTTAGCCTTTCTGCTTTAAACTGTGTATGTTCCTTGGCAAAAGTAGTATTCTAAGTGGGTTTTAATCAAGTTTAACAAGGTCTAGGAACTTTTATTTGCCTTCCATTTGTCCTGTTAACTGGTACTTAAAAGAATCTTTCTACTTCACAGTCATGAGTTCCTTGGATTTCTCACTCTTGCGTTACCAGTGCCAAAACTTCTAGAATAACTAAACTAATCTTTATGTAAATAGAAACATGCCCCACAGTGCTCTGCAGCTGCTATCAAGATGAAAATACCAATCTTTTCCCCTCACTCTGCTTACACCCGGCTAAGCAGCTTCTGTAGCCCAATCTCTTTTTCTTCCATACAAAGAATTGTAATGATTTAGTCTAGCTTTACAAAGAAAAGATTTTTAATTTGACTATTTATATTTCCAGAGATGATATAAAGTATTAGCAGCATCAAATATAAAGAAATCACTTTGTGCCATCCTCATGAAACCCTTCCAAATTTGAGCTTGTTTGCTATTATACAGTATGGTCACAATTGGCCATTGCTGTTTCTTTGACTTTAAGGTATTAGTGGATATATTCCTAACCCAATCCTGGGAGATTCCATGGGATGGCTTTTAGTCAGAGTTGATTTTGATTTCTTTATTGGAAAGAAGCTGAAGCTCTAGGTCATCACCATGGGAACTAGTCCTCTTCCCAGTTGAGAATTGCAATTTGGTAATAAACATCCAATGTGTGAAATTCCAGTGTTATTTAAGAATACAACTGGTATAAATTTTAGATAAAAAATTTCAGGTATTATTGGAGCTGAAAATACAAATTAAAGGAAAAGCCAATGTAGCCAGTTATGTAAAATTTCAAAGTCTAGAATGAGTGTACTATCTTCAATAATTTTTTAAATTTAAAACTATATACATGACTACACTTGAAGTACCTGAATGTCAGCTCAAATAAATTACTTCACAGTTAAAAGGATTAGTATAAAAATGAATATGACTCAGAGTTGGGAGTGGGAAGTGTGAGAGCAATAGTTTGAAGACAAGAAGTGAGTCTTTAAAGTATCTTACATAAGATCCATAATAAAAATACAGGGTGATACAAGCATTATCTTTATAGCTATTGATGGTAATGAATGTGGACAATTTGTATCATTTTAGAATTAATATTTATATAAATTTTTCTGAGTAAAATGCCACACTGGACTATGCAGATTCAAGCAGGAATATCTTTTTTTAAAATCATCAGTGTTTTATATTAGTAATACATAAGTTTTACCTCATGACAGAGAATCAAAGAAGTTGAGCTAGGGGTAAAATGATCCAAAATGAAAGATTAAACCTGGAGATTATACAGTTGAACCTTAGGCTTAGTCTTTGATTTTTTCTAATTATTTTTTAAATTGTTTGCACATAATCAGGTCATGAAATGAAAAATGAAGAATCATCACAAAATATAACAAACTTTTATTCACAAAAGTATTTAAAAAGTGACTTGTTCTGAATGCTATATTTGTGAAAATAAGATTTTAGGTTTTACTTGGTGGTAACTTTCAAAAACTGTCATTTTTCCTCTAACTGATTATGATAGGCAGAATTCCAAGATGGCTCCCCAAATTCCTCTTTGTATACAGATCCCATTTGATCTCCAAGATTGTAAGTGTGGTAGATTTGCTCCTGTGATGAGGTTATGTTTTAAGGCACAGTTAAGCTCAAAATGTGGTCCACTGGAGAAGGAAATGGCAAACCACTTCAGTATTCTTGACTTGAGAAACCCATGAACAGCATGGAAAAGCAAAAAGATAGGACACTAAAAGATGAACTCCCCAGGTTGGGGAGTGACCAAAATGCTACAGAAGATCAGTGGAGAAATAACTTTTGAAAGAATGAAGAGATGGAGCCAAAGCAAGAAAAAAAACCACCCAGTTGTGGATGTGACTGGTGATGGAAGTTAAAGTCTGATGCTGTAAAGAGCAATATTGCATAGGAACCTGGAATGTTAGGCCCATGAATCAAGGCAAACTGGAAGTGGTCAAACAGGAGATAAAAGAGTGAACGTTGACATTTTAGGAATTGGTGGACTAAAATGGACTGGAATAGGTGAATTTAGCTCAGATGACCATTATATCTACTACTGTGGGCAAGAATCCCTTAGAAGAAATGGAATAGCCATAATAATATACAAAAGAGTCCAAAATGCAGTACTTGGATGCAGTCTCAAAAATGACACAAAGATCTCTGTTCATTTCTAAGGCAAATCATTCAGTACACAGTATTCCAAGTCTATGCCCCGAGCAGTAATGCTGAAGAAGCTGAAGTTGAATGGTTGGTTCTATGAAGACCTACAAGACCTACTAGAACTAACACCAAAAAAAGATGTCCTTTTCATTACAGGGGATTGAAATGCAAAAATAGGAAGTCAAGAGACACCTGGAGTAACAGGCAAATTTGGCCTTGGAGTACAGAGTGAAACAGGGCAAAGCAAACACCCTCTTCCAACAACACGAGAGAAGATTCTGCACATGGACATCACCAGATAGTAAATACCAAAACAAGACTGATTATATTCTTTGCAGCTGAAGATGGAGAAGCTTGATACAGTCAGCAAAAACAAGATCAGAAGCTGACTGTGGCTCAGATCATGAACTCCTTATTGCCAAATTCAGGCTTAAGTTGAAGAAAGTAGGAAAAACCATTGACCATTCAGGCATGACCTAAGTCAAATCCCTTACAATTATACAGTGGAAGTGACAAATAGACTCAAGGGAGTAGATCTAATAGAGTGCGTGAAGAACTCTAAATGGAGGTTCATGACATTGTACAGGAGGCAGTGATCAAGACCACTCCCCCCCCCCAAAAAAATGCAAAAAGGCAAAATGGTTTTTGGAGGAGACCTTACAAATAGCTGAGAAAAAGAGAGAAGCTAAAGGCAAAGGAGAAAAGGAAAGATATACCCATTTGAATCCAGAGTTCCAAAGAATAGCAAGGAGAGATAAGAAAGCCTTTTTTATAATCAATGCAAAGAAATAGAGGAAAATAATAGAATGGGAAAGACCAGAGATCTCTTCAAGAAAATTAGAGATACCAAGGGAACGTTTCATGCAAATATGGGCACAATAAAGGGCAGAAATGGTATGGACTTAACAGAAGCAGAAGATATTAAGAAGAGGTGACAAGAATACACAGAAGAACTGTACGAAAAAAGATCTTCATGACCCAGATAACCATGATGGTGTGATCACTCACCTGGACATCCTGGAGTCTGAAGTCAAGTGGGCTTTAGGAAGCATCACTATGAACAAAGCTAGTGCAGGTGATGGAATTCCAGCTGAGCTATTTCAAATCCTGAAAGATGATGCTGTGAAAGTGCTGCACTCAATATGCCAGCAAATTTGGAAAGCTCAGCAGTGGCCACAGACTAGAAAAGGTCAGTTTTCATTCCAATCCCAAAGAAAGGCAGTGCCAAAGAATGCCCAAACTCTTGCACAATTGCACTCATCTCACATGCTAGCAAAGTAATGCTCAAAAATCTCCAAGCTAGGCTTCAACAGTTTGTGAACAGTGAACTTCCAAATGTTCAAGCTGGATTTAGAAAAGGCAGAGGAACCAGAGATCAAATCACCAACATCTGTTGGATCATTGAAAAAGTGAGAGTTCCAGAAAAATATCTACTTCTGCTTTATTGACTATGTCAAACCCTTTGACTGTGTGGATCACAATAAACTGTGGAAAATTCATCAAGAGATGGGAATACCAGATCACCTTACCTGCCTCCTGAGGAAATCTGTATGCAGGTCAAGAAGCAACAGTTAGACCTGGACATGGAACAACAGACTGGTTCCAAATCAGGAAAGGAGTACGTCTAGGCTGCATATTGTCACTCTGTTATTTAACTTATATGCAGATTATATCATGTGAAATGCCAGGCTGGATGAAGCACAAGCTGGGATCAAGACTGCCGGGAGAAATATCAATAACCTCAGATATGCAGATGACACCTCCCTTATGGCAGAAAGCAAAGAACTAAAGAGCCTCTTGATGAAAGTGAAAGAGGAGAGTGGAAAAGTTGGCTTAAAGCTCAACATTCAGAAAACTCAGATCATGGCGTCTGGTTCCATCTCTTCATGGCAAATAGATGGGGAAACAATGGAAACAGTGAGAGAATTTATTTTCTTGAGCTCCAAAATTACTGCAGATGGTGACTGCAGCCATGAAATTAAAAGATGCTTGCTCTTTGGAAGAAAATCTATGATCAACCTAGACAGCATAGTAAAAAGAGACATTACTTTCCCAACAAAGGTCCATCTAGTCAAAGCTTTGATTTTTCCAGTAGACATGTATGGATGTGAGAGTTGGACTATAAAGAAAGCTGAGTGCTGAAGAACGGATGCTTTTGAACTGTGGTGTTGTGGAAGACTCTTGAGAGTCGCTTGGACTGCAGGGAGATCCAACCAGTCCATCCTAAAATAAATCAGTCTTGAATATTCATTGGAAGGACTGATGCTGAATCTGAAACTCCAATACTTTGGGCACCTGATGTGAAGAACTGACTCATTTGAAAAGACTCTAATGCTGGGAAAGATCGAAGGTGAGAGAAGAAGGGGACAACATAGGATGAGACAGTTGGATGACATCACCAGCTCAATGGACAAGAGTTTGAGTAAGCTCTGGGAGTTGGTGATGGACAGGGAGGTCTGTCATGGTGCAGTCCATGGGGTCACAAAGAGTCATACGTGACTGAGTGACTGATTTGAACTGAAGGTCAAACTGGGAGATCATCACAGCTATTTTTGAACTAATCATATGAGCCATTTAAAGCAGGGATTTTTTCTCTGGATGGTCTCAGAAACAGTAGTCAGGGAAAATCAAAGTCAGAAAGGAATTTGATACACAGCCTATTCTCTGTTGCTGAGTTGGACAAAGCCATTTGGCAAGGACCTGAGAAAGCCTCTAGGAGCTGGGATCTGTCCCCCATCCACAGCTAGCAATACAACAGGGAGCTTGGGTTCTTTAACCCCAAGGGAATTAATTTTTCCAACAACTTCAGTGAGTTTGGAAGCAGATCTTCTGTCAGTTTCCAAGTGATAATGCAGCCTGGTTGACAGTGTCTTCAGCCTGTGAGACCTTGAGCTAAGAACTTAGCCACACTGTGGCTGAACTCCTGACCTATAAAGCTGTGAGTTAATAAATAGATGTTTAAGGCCACTAAGCTGTCATAATCAGATATACAGTAATAGAAAGCAAATACTCTAGCTTTTCCCAACATGATTGTGTTGCGCCTGGATAGACTTAGAAGCTCAAAGCTAAATAGAGCAAAAAGAGGACAATATGAGGCATGCATTAGTCTGTTATATTTTATAGGTTTGAAGAGAGAATCAAGTATGTAGTTACTGCGTAAAATTCTTCAGCCTACTCTTTTCTTTAATAACACAGCAATTCCATTGTATTTGTTAGAACTATCCAGAGAAACATTCGGAAACTAAGATCATGGCATCTGGTCCCACCACTTCATGGGAAATAGAGGGGGAAACAGTGGAAACAGTGTCAGACTTTATTTTTCTGGGGTCAAAAATCACTGCAGATGGTGATTGCAGCCATGAAATTAAGATGCTTACTCCTTGGAAGGAAAGTTATGACCAACCTAGATAGCATATTCAAAAGCAGAGACATTACTTTGCCAACAAAGGTCTGTCTAGTCAAGGCTATGGTTTTTCCAGTAGTCATGTATGGATGTGAGAGTTGGACTATAAAGAAAGCTGAGCACTGAAGAATTGATGCTTTTGAACTGTGGTGTCGGAGAAGACTCTTGAGAGTCCCTTGGACTGCAAGGAGCTCCAACCAGCCCATCCTAAAGGAGATCAGCCCTGGGTGTTCTTTGGAAGGAATGATGCTGAAGCTGAAACTCCAATACTTTGGCCACCTCATGTGAAGAGTTGACTGATGCTGGGAGGGATTGGGGGCAGTAGGAGAAGGGGACAACAGAGGATGAGATGGCTGGATGGCATCGCTGGCTGGATGGCATCGCTGACTGGATGCACATGAGTTTGAGTGAACTCCGGGAGTTGGTGATGGACAGGGAGGCCTGGCGTGGTGCGATTCATGAGGCTGCAAAGAGTCGGACACGACTGAGCGACTGAACTGAACTGAACTGATCCAGAGAAACAGAACCACTGAAATCTCTCACTCTCTCTCTCTTTCTCTCAGTGGAGACAGAGACAGAAAGAGATAGAGAGATTGACTCACTGTAAGCAATTGGCTCATGTGTTATTATGGAGAATGAGAGTTTCCAAGATCTGCAGTTGGTAGGCCATAGACCCAGGAGTGCCAATGGTGTCGTTGTAGTCTGAGTGTCAGTCGACCTAAGACAAAGGAAAAGCCAATGTTTCAGTTACAGTCTTAAGGAAGGGAAAAAGAAATTCATGCACCAGTTAGAAGGCAGTCAGGCAACAGTTCCTCACAGGAGGATCACCATTTTTGTTTTATTCAGTCTTTCAACCAATGCATGCTGCCCACTTGCATTAGAAGGGCAACTGCTTTCTTCAGTCTACTGATTCAAATGTTAATCTCATCCAGAAACATCCTCATAGATACTTCCAGAATAATGTTTGACCAAATATCTGGACATTCTGTGACCCAGTCATGTTGACATGTAAAATTAACTGTCATGTCTATTAAGAATTATAGTTTATAATTAGTGTTTACATGTACTTCAGTGTGTAACTTTCATATAGATATTTGAAATGAAGAGAAACACAGGAGGAAAGGTAGCAAGTGGTGGGGTGAAAAGAGAGGGAGAAGGAGAAGAATGGGAGAGAGAGGCAATGGGAGGAGGAAGAGAGGGAGAGAGAGAGAAAGGGAGTGAATACAGAGGTATCAGGAAGCCAAAAGCTTTACCTGATAATGTAAAAGGGATGATGTTCACGGCTGACAGTGAAGGAGTAGCCTACACATGTTGTTCAAACTCCTTCATGCAGCATCTTTCTCCTTCAAGTGCTATTGTAAGACTACAGTAGGCCCTCCAAATCCACAAATTCCCCATTTGCAGATTCAACCATGTACTATATTTAGGATCTATGGTTGGTTGAGTCTGCAGATACAGAATCCCTTATATGGAGGGCCAGCTATAGGAATTGAGCATCAGTGGAGTTTGGTATCTAAGGCAAGTTTGGTTTGACACATTTGAGGTAAAGAGAGTAGGAAAGAGGATTAGAAAAGAAGAGTCTGAGACTCTAGAGAATTCCAGAATCTAAGTTTGTTTGGCCAGCTTGATGGAACATCCTCAAGTCATGCCTCTCTGTTACAAGAGTGCATCATCTCCGCAGAAAAAGACTTCCATTAAGTATTCCCCCTGTGCTCAGTCATTGGCTTTAAGCAGTACACAGGAAGCATGAAAGTGAAAGTGTTAGTTGCTCAGTCGTGTCCGACTCTTTGCAACCCCATAGAATTCTCCAAGCAAGGATAATGGAGTGAGTTGCCATTCGCTTGCAAACATGCTGGTGGATTCACAAGTGCAACAGCCGGGCTGTTAGTCAGTCATGCTCCCTGGTGCAGCAGTGATGAATTTTCAATGCTACCAGAGTCTGTTATATAGCACAGTTTTGCTTCTCCATGCTTCCTGGGGCTTCCCTGGCTCAGACAGTAAAGAATTTGCCTGCAATGTGGGAGAGCCGGGTTGAATCCCTGGGTCAGGAAGATCCCCTGGAAAAGGAAATGGCAACCCACTCCAGTATTCTTTCCTGGGAAATCCCATGGACAGAGGAGCCTGGTGGGCTATAGACCATGGAGTTGCAAAGATCTGGACATGACTGAGCGACTAACACTTAGGCTTACGTAACTTCTCCATGCATGTCTGGGAGCACCTTCTCCGTGGTTCCTGTGGTCTTTTCCTGAGAGCAAATTGAGAAAGGAGAAGTTAGCAGGATGAACTTCACTTATTGCAATTGGTCTTGAGGTTGAAACTAGTACTCATCGTTTCTCCTTTACTCTTCATTTTATATTACCCACAATCTTACTTACCACCTCATCTGGCTTAGTTGGTATAATGACAATAGAACTTCTACTTGAGACAGTTGAGCCCTTGCTAGTTATACCCATTTCAGGCTGGCTGCTATTTGTGTTCATTCACAGTTAAGATGAGAAAAGTTATAAAACCAAGAGTTTTCTCAAGCGGTCATTTCGATTTTAATGATCACTTTGGTGTATTCTTGAGTAAAAGAAGTCCTTCTCTTCCTGCTGATCAGAGTCAATTACCCCTTGCACAAGGATGACTTCTCTTGACAGATGTTCTCTGGACACAGGGAGTCCAAAGTGTCCTTCTGGCACCCATGGTTTTTATTTATTTTTTTTAATTTAATTTTATTTTTAAAATCTGAAATGTTTTTATTTGGCCTTTATTGAGGGGATGGGGTTAGAATGATTTATTTTTATTTTAATTTTTTTATAATTTTAAAATCTTTAATTCTTACGTACGTTCCCAAACATGAACCCCCCTCCCACCTCCCTCCCCATAACATCTCTCTGGGTCATCCCCATGCACCAGCCCCAAGCATGCTGTATCCTGCGTCAGACATAGACTGGCGATTCAATTCTTACCTGATAGTATACATGTTAGAATGCCATTCTCCCAAATCATCCCACCCTCTCCCTCTCTCTCTGAGTCCAAAAGTCCGTTATACACATCTGTGTCTTTTTTCCTGTCTTGCATACAGGGTCATCTTTGCCATCTTTCTAAATTCCATATATATGTGTCAGTATACTGTATTGGTGTTTTTCTTTCTGGCTTACTTCACTCTGTATAATCGGCTCCAGTTTCATCCATCTCATCAGAACTGATTCAAATGAATTCTTTTTAATGGCTGAGTAATACTCCATTGTGTATATGTACCACAGCTTTCTTATCCATTCATCTGCTGATGGACATCTAGGTTGTTTCCATGTCCTGGCTATTATAAACAGTGCTACGATGAACATTGGGGTACATGTGTCTCTTTCAATTCTGGTTTCCTCGGTGTGTATGCCCAGCAGTGGGATTGCTGGGTCATAAGGTAGTTCTATTTGCAATTTTTTAAGGAATCTCCACACTGTTCTCCATAGTGGCTGTACTAGTTTGCATTCCCACCAACAGTGTAGGAGGGTTCCCTTGTCTCCACACCCTCTCCAGCATTTATTGCTTGCAGATTTTTGGATCACAGCCATTCTGACTGGTGTGAAGTGGTACCTCATTGTGGTTTTTAAATCAGTGGACTAATTGTTGTGCAACCTAAAAAGACTGCTTCCTTTGAAGACTAGGACTAAAATTTGAGCAACAGAGTTGCAGAGATTCAAATTTCCCAGTGGATTACTGAGTCAGATGGCAATTGGAGCCACTTATGGTTTTACCTCTTTGATTTTGGACTTACGTATTCTTTTGGACCTATGTATTCTTTGTATAGTAGACAGAGTGCCATACAAAAGTCTATGGTTTATGCTATACTGCACCCTAAAGGATTGTACCCTATTCTTCCAAGTGTTGCCTCTGAAATGGACTTTAGATGTGCTAAAGGTTATTCATTGGCCACCTGATGTGAAGTACCAACTCACTGGAAAAGACCCTGATGCTTGAAAAAATTGAGGTTAGGAGGAGAAGGGGGTGACAGAGAATGAGATGGTTGGATGGCATCACTGATTCAGTGGACACGAGTTTGAGCAAACATTGGGAGATAGTGAAGGACAGGGAAGCCTTGGCATCCTGCAGTCCATGAGATTGCAAAGAGTCGGGCACAAATTAGTGAATGAATAGCAACAACAAAGGTTATTCCAGTGCTCAGTGAGACCTGCCTGCTTTGGGATGGTGTGTTTTGTGATATGGCCAGTAGATTTGATGGTCATGTGTCTACTGTAACATTTCCTGGTCAGATACCATATTGTGTGGGATTCCTTGCTTGTGAACCAGGCATTTAGTCAACATCCAGATTATGGTGTTGAGGCTCTATATTCAGGAAAGACCAACCAACACCTGGAATAAATGTTTATCCTTGTGAGGGGTGCCGGGGGGAAGACAACTCTGATCCTTTCAAGGAAAGGGACTTGCTGTAGTCAACTTGCCCATCTGGTTACAATTTGATATCCTTGAGGACAAGTGCCATATGGGGACTCAGCATTGATCTCTGTTGCTGTTAGATTAGACATTCAGAGGCAACAGTTGCTAGATGGGCTTTGGTAAATAAAAGGTCATGATGTCAGGTTGATATGTAGCTCTCATCCCGGCCACTGTGGACAGTTAGTTCACATGCCCATCATCCTTATTTAGGGATGGCATAGATTAAAATTCTCACTTAGTCAAGTTGTTTCATCTTCTTAGCTTTCTTGTATTTCTTTCATTGTGTTTAACTTCTTACAGGAATTAATTTGCAGTATAAAGATCTTCACGTATTGTGACCACTTTTTTATATTCACTGTTGAAATATCTCTCCTTTGTGTTTTCAGAACACTTATCTGTGTAGCAGTATTATATAGTATTGCAATCATTTGTTTATGACATTTATGCCTTGCCATCATTTCTTGATTCTTATATTCTGACTTTTATATTTATGTTTTAATTTAGCTATAATATTTTCCCTATTTGTTCCCAAGCAAGTTGAGTGGGTATTTTATTTTGCCTTTTTGGGGGGAATGGTGGTTGGGCTGGTTATCTAAGCTCAAAATCATCTGTTTTCAATATGGTAAATGCTACTATGATGTCTCCTAGAATTTAGCATGGTAAGTAATAAGACTGATATTAATCTGATTATCTGTATTTCAGGTAAAATATTTGTATAGAAACTGGCATGATTTTTTTAAATTTCTCACTGGAGTTTGTAAAGGTTGCCAAAAGCACATCTGGGTATATATCTTTATTCATAATGTTTCACTGAAACCATATGTTTGTTATTCTTTCTTCACTGCATTAAATTTACTTTTCTGAAAATCCTGTCACTTGTTTTTGCATCTCTTTATTTTTTTCTTTCTTTTTCATATTTTTCTCTCAAGTTTTCCATTTCTAACTGCAATGAGATGTTATTATATATCAACTAGAAAGAATATAAACCAAAAGACTAATAATAACAAATGAAGGTAAAGATATGGGGGAAACTTTCCATATATAATGGAAACTTTATATTCTTCTGGTAGAAATGTGAAATGTTTAAGCTCCTTTAGAAGATAGTTTGGTAGTTTCTTAGAAAGTTAAATGTATATTTAACACAAAATTCAGCAATTACACTTCTAAGTATCTATTCAAATAACTAAAACATAAATGTTTACAAAAAGAACTGTTTGTGAATATTCATGCTATCATTATTCATAACAGTGCTAAAGTGAAAAATCCAAAATCCATCAACTATGAAATGGATAAACAAAATGAACTGTGTGATATATATATATATATGTATGTATGTATGTATATAATAGAATACTACTCAGAAATCGGTAGGAACAAGTTCCTGACATATGCAGTAACATGGATGAAGCTCAAAGACATTATATTGAATGAAACAGAACAGAAAGAAAAAGCTACATATTGAATGACTCCATCATTCAATAGTCGAATAGAGACAGAAAACACATCAGTGATTGCTTTGGGCCAAGACTGAAAAATGAGATTAACTACAAAGTGTCATGAGGGTATTTTGGGGCTACATAGAAATGTTTTAAAAATTAAATTGTGGTAGCTATTATACAACTCTATAAATGTATTAAAAATTCACTGAACTATTCATTTAAAATGGGTGAATGTTAAACTGTGTAAATTATACTTCAATGGAGATATTATGGTTTTTTAAAATTTCTTTTTCCTGTTGCTCTTAACCGTCTGAGTTCATCTCCTAAACGACATTTTGATTTTATGTTGGGTGTATTCTAATCTATTCCAATTGATGCTTTCAAACAGTGGTGTTGGAGAAGACTCCTGAGAGTCTTTTGGACAGCAGGGAGATGAAACCAGTGAATCTTAAGGGAAATCAACCCTGAATACTCATTGGAAGGACTGATGCTGAAGCTGAAGCTGAACCTGATGCAAACAGCTGACTCTCTGGAAAAGTCCTTGATGATGGGAAGATTGAGGGCAGAAGGAGGAGAGGGCATCAAAGGATGAGCTGGCTGCTGGCATCACTGATGCAATAGATATGAGCGTGGGCAAACTTTGGGAGATGGTGAGGGACAGGGAGGCCTGGCGTGCTGCAGTCCCTGGGGTCACAGAAAGTCAGACATCACTAGGCGACTGAACAACAATTCTAATCTCTATTAACAATATGTGCTAATTTTTTGAAGGTACTTTTGCTCTTAATATGTGACAGACTACATATTTTAAAATTTACTAAGTTTTATATTTTCAGAGAAGTTTTAAGTTTATAGGAAGGTCCTTTGGAAAGTGCGAGGAGTACCTATATAGCCGCTCCCCTCCACAGTCTCTCCTGTTATTTCCATCTGTGTTTGTTGCTGTTGTTCAGTCACTAAGTCATGTCTGACTCTTTGCAACCCCATGGGCCATAGACCACTAGGCTCCTCTATCCACGGGATTTTCCAGGCAAGAATACTGGGATGGATTGCCATTTCCTTCTGTATTTGCTGTCTGTATTGTTGCAATACATTTGTTATCATTGATGAACCAGTATACGTGCATTATTATTAACTAAAGTCCACATTAGTTTACCCTACTGTAAACTGTCCTCTTTGTCTTGTACATTCTGTGGATTTTAAAAAATGCATAATGATGTATATCCACCACTATTACATCAGAATAGTTTCACTCTCCTAAAACCTCCTATGCTCCTCCTCTTTGTCCCTCCTTTTCATCCCTCCCACCACTAATCTTGAGCTCCTGGCAACCCACTGATCATTCTACTTTCTCCACAGTTTTGTTTCCATTGTTTCCCCATCTATTTCCCATGAAGTGATGGGACCGGATGCCATGATCTTCATTTTCTGAATGTTGAGCTTTAAGCCAACTTTTTCACTCTCCTCTTTCACTTTCATCAAGAGGCTTTTTAGTTGTCTCTGCCATATGGTTCACTTTCTGCCATAAGGGTGGTGTCATCTGCATATCTGAGGTTATTGATATTTCTCCCGGCAATCTTGATTCCAGCTTGTGTTTCTTCCAGTCCAGTGTTTCTCATGATGTACTTTGCATATAAGTTAAATAAGCAGGGTGACAATATACAGCCTTGACGTACTCCTTTTCCTATTTCAAACTTTAGTAACTTTCAAATATGCAATATGGTATTATTAATGATAGCAACAATGCTGTGTATTATTCCCCCTGACTTATTTATTTTATAACTGGAAATTTGTGTTATACATTTTGATTACCTTTAGTCACTTTAGGTTAGTGGTTACCAGAGGCAGGAGGTGGGGGTACTTACAGTTTTGTTGTTTTTTTTTTTTAATCTTCTGAGTGTCCCTCTTGAAATGTAAACATGTTGTGGAAATTCGTGAGCAAGTTCTACATGTACCAAGTGGGCACTGACTGACTCTGAGCTTTCCTTCTTGGTCCACAGACATTTACCAGATTGGTATCTTTGGTTGCTAGTGAGTATTCACCTGGAAGATCCATCAAGATCTTTTCATCACTCTTACTCACTCCCAATCCATGTCATGCTTGAACCCATTTATCTTCCAGCATCCATTGGGATTTTAGCTGCGGCAGTGTCTCCTTAGATCCTTTAGGGCCAATGAAAATTATGGATGCAAATATCACGGTGACACGGAAAGTTAACTTCTATACAGTGAAGGATGTGCTTTTCTCTTTATTTCTTGAGCCTGCCCAGATCTAAGTAGGATATTATTCCCTTTTTATCTTGGCTATTTCTGGACCCTACCACCCATGTTAAGAAAAATATCTCAGTATTAACTCATTCTGGACATTCTTAGAATTTTGCAAGTCCTTCAGTTATTTATACTTAGCACCCATGGCTCTGGTACCTCAGCTCCAACATTTCTGAGCTTGAAAATTATTGAACATTTCTATTTACTTCTCATGGAGACCCTTTTTGCTTATGAAGCCATATGTTGTGTCCCCAGCAACGATTGTTTTATACCATCAATTTGATCTCTTCTTGTGTATCTGTTCTAGAAATTCCTCAGTGCTAAGGTGTATCAATGGTGTCCTTTATATCTTTCATTAGTACTATGGGTTTTCTTTAATTTTTTAAAAAAAATTTCTTTGGATATTTCAGTGAGATTTTTTTAAGACAAGAGAAATAAATGGGTGAGCTAATTTCATCTTCTTGGAACACAGCTCTAGATTTAGAATAGTTCTTACAATTCTCTCAGATATAGTCCATCAATCCCATTGCAGCTATTTTTAAAACGAATTTGTTAACACATTAAGTCAGCATTCCTGTGTTCATTTAAAAACATTATACATTTTTTGTACATTTACATTACCTACTATATTTCTAAGCAATTTTTTGAAGATCCAAAATAACATTTTGGAGGTCTTTCTTCCTCTTATCCAGGATAAGGCTTATTTTGTGTGTCCACGATGTGAAGTGAAATGAAGTGAAGTCTCTCAGTTGTGTCTGACTCTTTGCGACCCCATGGACTGTAGCCTACCAGGCTCCTCCCTCCATGGGATTCTCTAGGCAAGAGTACTGGAGTGGGTTGCCATTTCCTTCTCCAGGGGATCTTCCCGACCCAGGGATCGAACCCGGGTCTCCCGCATTCCAGGCAGACGCTTTAACCTCTGAGCCACCAAGGAAACCCATACTCACACATATGGGTAGCAAAAACATAAAACATCAGTAGCAAGTTACTAACATAAATGATTGTTTTTTTAAGTTTGTTTGTACTAATATTGGAAAACCCAAGAGACAAGAAGAGACTTAGTGTTATTTTTAGCTCTTCGATCCAGTGGATTTTGACATAATTGGAACATACAGAGACTCTTAATCTTTGACAGGGTTTAATCAGTTAAATCCTCATCTTCTGCCTTGTGGGGTGCTTCTCCAAGGGCAGAACACAACTGAAAACCCACAGGGAAAGAAGGAGAAAAATCTGGCTAGGGAATACAAATGGGATATCTATGACCTAATTGCAGAATTATTTTAATTCTAGTAAATTAAAATTTGAGTAGTCTAAAAATCATGAAGTACCATCTACACTTTGATGTATATAAATGATTTGATGCAGTGATTGTGACTAATTTTTATGTATTATTGAATGCTAAATTAATTCATATATTGTTTTTGCATTTATTTTTTGTAGCAACAAGCTGTAATTATTTTACATTGTCTTTTGAACTATATGTATATGTATCATTACATTTTTTTTATCTAGGAAGAATACTTGGGTGCCTTTATTTAACTAAAGTTGAATGTAAAAGTCAATTTGCACTTCTTTATAAATAACACTCTTATTTAGAATTATGAGTTGTGAAAACTTTGATGATTGTAGCTCAACTGTATTTCACGTACCGTCAAGAGGTCACTGGATTCTACACTGGTTGCCTTTAAATACAATTCTTTAAAACACTAAATGGTCTTTTTTGTTTTTTTGGAAGAAAGTTTATTGGAAAGCATTCAGAATAATTTGTACTTTCCTTTGTCATAAATTATAATGACAAATGAATTACTATTAAAACAGTTCAATAACTTTTTTTTCCAAAAGAACTTCTGATGTTAGTAAATCTTCACAATCCCACTTGCAATTTAAAATCTGGGTACTTGGAATTATCACAAGAAATGCTGGAAGCCTACTAGATATACTTAATGCATTTTATTTAAATTTCATGATACCAGAATTTCAAAGTACTTATTTAGTACTCCGTATGTAAAATAGCCCTAATCTTAAAGGGAAAACACAGTCAGATTTGAAATCAAAATGTCTTTGGGCAAGCTGTTAGGACTCAGTGATTCCTCTTTCATTTTGAGCTTTGAAAATAGGGACTGTTCGTAGTGAAAATAAACAACTATTTGAGAAATAATAATAAAATTTCATTGCTACAAGTATGAAGTGCTGATAATCTAAAAAGGGAGCTGAACCATCAAGTTTCCGCCAACATACATGGTTTTGAACAGTCATACATTCTAAGTAGGGTAAATGAGTTGGGAAGAAAAGAACCATCAGTACATAACATTTAAAACAGAAGGCTTCACATTATTGTAAATACTTCTCTGAAAAGACAAGGTATATGATTTTTCAAACATCACAAATTTGAAGCAGGACTTGGTAATTTGAATTATAGCCTGGGACTGGCAACTTATGCCCCTTCTTTGCTTCAAAAAAAGTGTAAGAAAGAGAGATGAGATCAACATTCACCATGCTTGAATCTTCAGCAAATTCAGGATCACTGTAGAAAAATACTCGCATATCTACTTCCTCTTGTGGATTAAGCCTTTGTTCTTCAAAGCAGAAGCACTGTATTTCACTGAAATACTGTCCAGCTTCAAATGGTACAACATTGTACGTAGAAATTCCGATTGCTGGTTTGTCAGTGGGGTTCTTAGTTCTATGAAACGCCAGAGCTGTCTCTCCCGGCACTACACATATTTCTGTTTGCTGATGTCTAAAGTTCCACTGGAGACTTGCATGCACATCTGCATTAAACGTGACTTTAATGATGCGATCCTTAACAGGTACCATGTTTTAAATCTGCTCTGATGCATGACCTGCTACGGCTGATCCTCCAAGTCCAGTAGTCTGGCAATAGAACCAGTAAAGGAGCACGGCGGCACAGGACGCCCCCGGCATGTCCACCGCCGCGGCGACCACATAGGTGAGGACTGATTTTTTTCCATCGCTGCCAATTCTTCTCCTGTGAGCGCGTGTAGGGGTTAGTGCTCTTCAGCCACCGAGGCGGCTGCACCGCTGGGCTCGGGCGCCTTGCTGTCCCGAGCTGCCTCAGCCCCTTCTAGTACCCGCTGTCCCACTCCTCCACGGCCTGAGACACGGGCTCTACCCTCTCTGCAGCCCTGGTTGGGTTCCCAAGGTGCTTCCAAGGTCACCTGCAGACAATGGTGCGCCTTCAAGCAAGATGCCAGAGCCCTCCCATGACGCGCGGAAAGAACTCCCCCTGTTAGGAGCCTATATTTTTAAGATAAGTTTTAGGTTTACAATAAAACCGACAGGAGAGTACAGAGATTTCCATATATCCCCAGCTCCCATACATGCATAGCTTTCCCCATTATCAACATCATTCATCAGAGTGTTATATGAAAAAAAAAGAACCACAATGACATATCGTAATCACCCAGAGTCCTTAGTTTACATTAGGACATTCTTGTTGTTGTGCCTTCATTGGGTTTAGACAAATGTTTAGAGACATGGATGCATCATTATAATATCATACAGAGTATTTTTACTACCTTAAAATTCTATGCTCTACCTATTCATCTATGTTGCCCACTATTCCTGGTGACCACTGATTTTTCCATTGTCTCTATAGTTTTGTCTTGTCTACAATGTCATAGTGTTAGGATCCTACAGTATTTAACCTTCTCAGATTGACTTCTTTCACTTAATAATGTGCATTTAAGTTTCTTCTTTGTCTTTTCATGGCTTGATGCTCATTTCTTTTTAGCATTAAGTAACATTCCATAATCTGGATGTACCAGGGTTTATCTATCCATTCACCTACTGAAGGACATCTTGCTTGCTTCTAAATTTTGGCATTTATGAATAAAGCAGCTATAAACATCTGCATGCAAGTTTTTGTGTGGATATAAGTTTTCAGCTCCTTTGGAACACAACTGCTGGATCATATAGTAAAAGTATGTTTGGTTTTGTAAGAAAAGGTCAAATTGTCTTCTGAAGTGGCTATACCATTTTGAATTCCCACCAGCAATGTATGATTTTTTTGCTTCACATCCTTACCAGCATTTGGCATTATCAGTATTCTGGATTTGCCATTTTAATAGATGTGTACCTGATGGTGTGATACTCATCTAGAGCCAGACATTCTGGAGTGCAAAGTCAAGTGGGCCTTAGGAAGTATCACTATGAACAAAGCTAGTGGAAGTGATGGAATTCCAGGTGAGCTATTTCAAATCCTGAAAGATGATGTTGTGAAAGTGCTGCACTCAACATGTCAGCAAATCTAGAAAAGTCAGCAGTGGCCACAGGATTGAAAAAGGTCAGTTTTCATCCCAATCCCAAAAAGAGGCAATGCCAAAGAATGCTCAAACTACCATACAGTTGCGCTCACATGCTCGCAAAGTAATGCTCAAAGTTCTCCAAGCCAGGCTTCAACAGAACATGAACTGAGAACTTCCAGATGTTCAAACTGGATTTAGAAAAGATTTGAACGAGAGATCAAATTGCCAAAGAGTGAAGTCAGAAGAAGGGGATTACAGAAGATGAGATGGTTGGATGGCATCATTGACTCAATGGACATGAGTATGAGCAAGCTCTGGGAGTTGATGCTGGACAGGGAAACCTGGCACGTTGTAGTCCATGGGGTAGCAAAGAGTCGGACTGAGAGACTGAACTGAACTGAAGTGGTATCTCATTTTTGTTTTAATTTGCATTTTCCTGTTGCCATATGATGAGGAGCATCTTTTCATATGGAATTCTTTTTCATAACACAATTTTAGGTGTTGTTAAGTAGACTTTTTATAGTTTTCAGCTCTAAATAATTTGAATATTATATTTATAATGTTTGTGGACTGGAGTTCCATGTAAACTATAGTACTGTGTAAGCAGACATTAAATTCATTTTTAACATGTAAGCAGATCACTGGTTGAGCTAAAATAAAAACAGACAATTTGCAGTTATTGTACTGAATTTGCAGCAACATGGTCTCTCTCATGTGACTATGATTGGTACGTAAGACTGAGTTCCTGCCAGAGAAGAAACAGCACAGATGCTGACTGATGACCTTTGGAAGTGGCTTTGAATTTGAGAGTTTATTTCTACCAAGATTCCTACATGTCTTTAGGAATGGATAAAGGGAGAAGTGCAGTGAACAGAATAGAGAGTAAATTTCTTACATTGCCAGTGTCCTCAGCTTATTATTAGTGGTGCTATTTCTACTATTTTTAAATGACTTCAGATTATAAGAAGCATAATTAGGTTTAGCTACCTGGCAGTTATGGGCTTCCCTGGTGGCTCAGAGGTTAAAGCGTCTGCCTGGAATGCGGGAGAGCCGGGTTCAATCCCTGGGTCAGGAAGATCCCCTGGAGAAGGAAATGGCAACCCACTCCAGTCCTCTTGCCTGGAGAATCCCATGGAGGGAGGAGCCTGGTAGGCTACAGTCCACGGGGTCACAAAGAGTTGGACATGGCTGAGCGACTTCACTTCACTTCACTTCACCTGGCACTTTGGCCACCTGATGCGAAGAACTGACTCATTTGAAAAGACCCTGATGCTTGGAAAGATTGACGGTGGGAGAAGGGGACGACAGAGGAGGAAATTATTAGATGGCATCACCGACTCAATGGATATGAGTTTGAGGAAACTCTGGGAGCTGGTGATGGACAGGGAGGCCTGGCTTGCTGCAGTCCATGGGGTCACAAAGAGTCGGACACAACTGAGCACTGAACTGAATTGAACTTTGTACTAAAAGGTTGTTCATTCTAGGAAACCTGAACACCATAGTATCTAGGACCGAAGAGAGGAGTATAATAAGCTCTCATGACCTAGAATGTGAGCTGGAATTAGCAGAGGGACATTAGTTGTGGTGTGACCTACTTCATTGACATAGAGAAGCCAAAGCATCGCTTCGGTGAGGACATGCAGCTAATCTTACATTATATAGGCTATTTAAAGAAAACAGAGCTACACATAACCCAGTCAGGGTGAAGAATGTCCACAAAGCCATCTTCCTATTTTATCCAAAATTCTTTGGTAGGGCACATTGTGGAAACATTTTGATGAGTTCTAGTACATGAAAATGGTAAGGAGTGAAACTTGTACTCTTTGAAAAGCAAGTCCAGGATGTTCATTTAGCTAACTGAACCATTATGAGCTGGAACATGCTTTATAATCTGGTTTAAAAAGCAATATGCCCTTTGTCATAAGCATGGGATAAAAAGTAACACAATTTGTTATCATTTCACACCCATCATATTGAAAATCATACAACAAACTGTAATTTTTCCATATATAAATGTTACTAGAGATATGGAAAAATAAGGATCCTTGCAAATCGCTTATGGCGCTGTATTTGGTACAACAAGACTGAAGAATAACTTTCAGTATGTGCTAAAATTGCTGCATATCCTACACCTTGTTATTTTTAATGTGAGGTGTAGACCCTCATAGAAATAGTTTTCAAACTTTTATGGCCTCAGGATACCTTTAAACTACAAAACATTATATGAAGATCTCTAAGAATTATGCTTTTGTAGAATATATGTATATATATACATACATACATTCATAGAGAATGTATACTCTATTCCTATAGAAATTTAAAAGTTTAATTCTCAAAATTGGGAAAAGTTTATTCATCAATATATTTTTAAATAGCATAATAAATTCATTACATATTAAAATAACATTTAATGAAAAATTATTTTTAAAACAGAAATTAGTGGAAAGAGTGGCATTGCTTGTGTCTCTTTATCTGGCTTAATAGAACACAGATTCATATGATGTCTATGTTCAAGCTGATTCAGTATGTTGTTTGGTTGAATAGGAAGGAACATTTGAATAACCTTTTATGTAATTATGGATATTCTTTATGCTATACCAGAACTTAATAAATGTTACTTTTAAAATGTTTACTTGCAATGTGGATTCTGTAGCCATGTCAATAAACAGTTTGTACTCTTACACTAAGATATATTAATCTCTCTTATACTTTAAACAGGTCTCATAACTGCAAAAAATTTTATTATACTACCCACTGGATATTTGGGAAATAATGATTCAGTGAATTCACTTATGAGAATGAAAAAGGCAAAGGATTCTTTAGCAGTATTGTAAAAATACATTTGACCTCACATGTACTCCCAGGGCCTTCAGACTAAACTTTGAGAACTAAAGATTCAGAATAACTCTTGAAGATATGCATAAGAGATAATAATTTTGTGGTTGATTTCAGTTTAAAACATATTGGGGAAAATAAGAGGCATCTGTTCTTTAGAATTGAAAAATAAATTAATGGTACAGTTAAATGGAATGAACTAGAGATATATCTATCCTCATAAAGAAATTTCAAATATGTAATGTTCAGTGGAAAAATTATTTGGTACAAAATAATGAATGTAAAATTAAAGAACACATAAGAAAATGTTGCATACTTGGAATGGATATGTAAGCACAGAGTAATATATAAAAACATAGTTGAAAAAAGTACCAACACCAGATTAGGTGAGAACTGAGCCTGGTGCGCTGCAGTCCACGGGGTCGCTAAGAGTCGGACACGACTGAGCGACTTGTCTTTCACTTTTCACTTTCCTGCATTGGAGAAGGAAATGGCAACCCACTCCAGTGTTCTTGCCTGGAGAATCCCAGGGATGGGGGAGCCTGGTGGGCTGCCGTCTCTGGGGTCACACAGAGTCGGACACGACTGAAGCGACTTAGCAGCAGCAGCAGCAGCAGCAGAGCTCCTTAAAAACCTCAGAGAAGCTATCAGGTCAGAATCAACAGATACAAATAACAGAAAATATCTAATGTGTTCCTCTAAAGAAATGAATTAAAAGTTTGCATTTAGAGCAGAAGATCTGTATCTGCCTCTACTTTTCTGTAGCCATTGAGCTGAAACGTGTTGTATAATTTGTAATAAAACCTTGACGTTAAGTTCTAAACAAATGAAAACATTTATCTTAATATTCCAAGTGTTATTTGGAGCTCTAGGAAAAGCCTATCAGTGTCTAAATTAATTCTAAATAATGGTGAGAGTTTGGGGTGATAGGAGGAAATAGAGAAACAGTTTCTGACTGACTATGGAGTCGGCCCCTAAAATAAATCCAAAAAGACTTTTCTCTGAAGTGAAAGTTTTTGGTAGCATGTAAGCCCAAAATTCAACCCTAACCTTTCCTTTGAGATAGGACAATGCATCTAAGTATCGGTTCAGTCAGTTCAGTTCAGTTCTGTAGCTCAGTTGTGTCCAACATTTTGTGATCGCATGGACTGCAGCACCCTAGGCTTCCCTGTCCATCACCAATAAGAGGAGTTTAAACAAATTCATGTCCACTCAGTCAGTGATACCATCCAACCATCTCACTGTCTGTCGTCCCCTTCTGCTCCCACCTTCAATCTTTCCCAGCATCAGGGTCTTTTCTGATCTAAGTATCAGAACTTCTTAATCAGGAAAAGCAAATGAAAACCCATTCCAATATTCTTGCCTGGGAAACCCCACAGACAGAGAAGCCTGATGGGATACAGTCCATGTGGTTGCAAGAGTCAGACATAAGTTAGCGATTAAACCACCACCACCAAATAAATTCCAGATATACCAATAGTTAATTGAAGACCTCATCTTCAAACATAAACAGGCAAATGCGAATCAATAATGCTTTTAGGAAATTAAACACCTTCGAAAAGAACACCAAACTAACAAAACAGTAACTATCACCAAGGAAAAGAATTAATAAAAAGGACAAAATTTATATCTAATTAACATTGAGACATTTGAGAAAGTAAATCAAAATAATAACTTAAAAAAATAAGCCAGAAGTTTTTTTCAAGTAAATATGTAATTACTATAATTACATGGACCTCGGTGGATGAATTAATTAAATACAAAAAGTGTGGACAGGAAGATGGAGCCAATAAATATACTTATTTGTATGTTGTATGTCTTTTCAAACTAGAATGTTTACTCCATGAATTCAGAGATTTTATTTGCTTGGTTATTTACAGTATCCCCAGTTCCTTGAAAAATGACTAGTATGAAGTAGGCACCCAAAATTTTGTTGAGTAAAAGAATGATTTGTGAAAAGTGGCACCCCATTCCAATGCTTTTGCCTGAAAAATCCCATGGATGGAGGAGCCTGGTAGGCTGCAGTCCATGGGATCGCGAAGAGTCAGACAAGGCTTCACTTTCACTTTTCACTTTCATGCATTGGAGAAGGAAATGGCAACTCACTCCAGTGTTCTTGCCTGGAGAATCCCAGGGACTGGGGAGCCTGGTGAGCTGCTGTCTATGGGGTCGCACAGAGTCGGACACAACTGAAGTGACCCAGCAGCAGCAGCAGCATTGTGAGCCTATTTGTACTTGTTCAGTTGCTAAGTCATGTCTGACTCTGATCCCATGGACTGCAGCATGCCAGGCTTCCCTGTCCTTCACCATCTCCCAGGGTTTGCTCAAACTCATGTCCATTGAGTTGATGATGCCATCCAACTATCTCATCCTCTGTCATCCCCTTCTTCTCCAGCCCTCAATATTTTCCAGCATGAGTCTTTTCTAATAAGTCGGCTCTTCAAATCAGGTAGCCAATGTATTGGAGCTTTAGGTTCAGCATCAGTCCTTCCAATGTGTACTCAGGGTTGATTTAATTCAGAATTGATTGGTTTGATCTCCTTGCTGTCCAAAGGACTCTCAGGAATCTTCTCCAGCAACACGCTTTGAAAGTATCAATTCTTTGGCTTATTTATATATTGCTTACTTAATCTTTTGAAATAGAATGGAATCTTCTATTATAAAATAGCACCTAAAATATTTGCTTAGTTTTCATGGGATATATAAACTTCTGATTGAAATCCAAAACATTTATTTGTAAATACATAAAGAATGTTTTCCTTTTCCACTATTTTCAGCATCACCATTTTCAACACATGCAGTATTCTTTGGAGAGGGAAGTTTTAAAGGAACAAGAAGGTATAGTATTCTCAAACTGTCTTTCATATACAAAAGCAGCTCTTGAGAATTATGATGCTTTAAAAAAAATGGCACTGGTGGCTGAAAATCATTAAGTATGCAAATTGTTATACTTATCTGGCTCTTTTCTAATTATTACACCATCTCAACTGGAATATGTTTATTTATCTCTTTTATTATTTTTAATTTGCAAATATTCACTCTTACCTCATCTGTGGTTACAGAATGTAGTTGTTTATTTTAAGTTGATGTCACAAAGGAACAAATTATCTTTATTGCTTTTTGAAAAGTGCATTAAGAATAAATCATGATGGAGCTTATGGAAAATGAAATAACTTACAGAGAAAAATAGTCAATTATTTTGAATTACAAAATAATGTCCTTAAAAGCATGTGGGCATGCTAATCAATAAATTAGCAGATTTAAAATAAAAACTTTACCATTACAAATGAAATATCATAATTCCAAACGTCTTGATTCTTAATTTCCAAAGATTCAATTGGTTGGATGAATGTAAAGATAATCCAATTTCTTAATTTGTAGATTTGTAATACATTAAAAGATCATTGTCAATTACTTTTTGCACATTCTCCTTTAGTTTCTGTGCACCTACAAAAAATATTGAAATTTTCTGAGAGCCTGTGAGTGTGAGAAGACTAACTAAAATTATAACTGTTTTTATTACCTTATATTGGATAAACCACAGTTTGTAAATTTGAATGAAAGAATTCAAAATAAAAGTATGATCTATTGGTAGGTTCCCCATGCCACAATCTGTAAATACTTATGTCATATACAAATTAATACAGAGAACAATATATCCTATCTTAAGTATAAACTTGATAGTCTCCTAAATTCCTGTAACTTTATTTTTCTCTTCTATAGCTAGAAGGTTTTCCTGTCATTCTTCTAACCTTGTATTCATACTGTTGTATCTGATTCAGCTCCTCTTTGCTGTTGAACAGTTCAATTTGCCCTCTTCCCACTGGCTTATCTTCACCTCCCTTTTACCTCCTCAACTTGTTCTTGTTTGATTTAGTTGTTAGCCACTGAGTCTCAGTTAACTTATGTCTTGGTCCTCTGTTCTTGTCTCCAGAGGAATGGAATCAGGTAATTCCCATTTCTCATTATGTCTGTCATACTAAGAAATTAAAAATAAAAAATAAAAAATCCAATTAAATTAAGACAATGTAGTATTATCTCATTTAGAGTAAATATTCTCATATCATCTTGATAAATACATTTATCTAGCAACCCACTCCAGTATTCTTGCCTGGAGAATCCCATGGATGGAGGATCCTGGTAGGCTACAGTCCATGGGGTCGCAAACAGTCGGACACGACTGAGCGACTTCACCATTCACCAGTATCAATTACCAAATAGTTTTCTTCTAAATAGACGATCAAAGCTATAGTTGACTTGGTTGTCATTGTTATGAATACAGCAAAGCAATGAGTTTGCATTTTGCTCAATGCCAGTAAAAGCGTATTTGCATTAATATGTTTTTAAATTTGACTCATAGTATTTATGAGAAATTCATTTATTTTTCCCCAGTAAACTCATAATGCAATTTTATTTCAGCCATTTTAAATAAAATAGAAAAAAGATTTAAGACACTCTAAGATATAATATGCTGAGTGGTTAATGACATTCACTTAATATTTCCTAAAGTAAATTATGTTGAGATTGAATTCAATGATTCAGGAAGCCTTATTAGAGCTTATTCAGGAAGTCTTATTTGAGTACATTTGAATGTACCCAAAATGATACATTACATCCTATTTGCACTAGAATATTAATTCTATAATTCTCTTATGAAATCTAACCTATGAGCAGATGCATAATAGAGAATACAGAGGAAATGCTTTTAAAAAAAATTACACTAAAACTCTCTTTGAATTATTTTGTGAGGTTTTATATATTGTGAATTATAAAATTTGTTTCAATTTGATTGAAAAAACTAAATGAAAAAATAATTTTTATATAGAATTTTCCATTTAGGAAGAGTAAAATGCATCTTTAAAAAAATATAACTAAGAGCAAAATTCTTACATTGTCAGGAAAAGCAGTATTTAGGGTTTTAATTCAGCAGTGCAAATATATCAGTCAATTACTCCCATTACTTCTCTTTATTAATATAATACGGTTTTTAAAGATGAAATTTGGTTCTCCATTCTTTAGCCCAAAGTATACACTGATAGATGGAGTGAGGGGAGATATTTGGGAGACACTAAAAGTACCCAAGAGGAATCCATTAACAGAAATAGAAAATAACAGCACACAGAAAATAACAGTTTTGATCTCTTTATTCTGAGGTCAATTTTCATGCATTTTTGTGTGAGAAATATGAATAAAATAAACTTTTTACTATTTGCTCTTTAATAAAGCTTTAAGGATGAAAGAAAGAGTCTGGGCTTCCTAAAGTCCCTCAGAGGATACTAAGAAATATTTTTCCTTGAGAAAATGTCTAATCATGATCTCAGAAAACTGATTCAAGTGTACTTTAATTGTGATTGAGATTCAGAGAATTTTGGCAAAATGACTACCCATTTTCCAATACCCATTCTCATTCATCTCTGACAGATATGATAGTGAATTATATAACTGATTTATCATGTCAACTTATCTTTGGTATCAAACCTGATAAAGGAAAAATAAAACATTTAAAAATTATATACCAATTTTATGATGAATATAGACACAATATTTAAACATCACTGTGTGGGCACAAGGACTCAGTGGGCTGATATCACACTTGGAGTAAGGGATTCTGCCCACCAGGGTGTAAAGCTTTTAGGTTGTGTAGTCCAGAGAGCACTGGCTCCTCCCCTAGTATGATCATAGACAAGGCTGAGGTCCATACCTATTGATGTAGTTGTAGAACCTTCAGTTCAATTCAGTTCAGTGGCTCAGTCGTGTCTGACTCTTTGCGACCCCATGAATCACACCACGCCAGGCCTCCCTGTCCATCCCCAACTCCCGGAGTTCACTCAGATTCACATCCATCGAGTCAGTGATGCCATGCAGCCATCTCATCCTCGGTCATCCCCTTCTCCTCCTGCCCCCAATCCCTCCCAGCATCAGTCTTTTCCAATGAGTCAACTCCTTGCACCTTAGACTACCTCTAATGCTCCTTGAGATTCATGGTTGAGGGAGCACTTGAATTGATGGCACTTGGTCATAGCCCATTTATTGCCTGTTTCCTTAGAGTTTTTACAGGAGGCCACCTCCCTTTCATGAAGGCCAGTGATCAACTGACTGGACTTGAAGAAGTTAATCCTGAGCTCCAAAACCCAGTAAAGTTTTTCAGTTGTGTCAAATGCAGCACATCAAGTTAAAAGAGAAATGAAGATTGATAATTTTATAAACATGCATTCATTTGCCACCCTGTTGTTTTTCATTCACTCAATAATGTCTGATTCTTTGCGACACCATGGACTGAGCACACCAGGCTTCCCTGTCCTTCACTGTATTCTGGAGCTTGCTCCAACTCATGTCCATTGAGTCGGTGATGCCATCCAACCATCTCAACCTCTGTTGTCCCCTTCTCTTGCCCTTGATCTTTCTCAGCATCAGGGGTCTTTTCCAATGAGTCGGCTCTTTGCATTAGGTGGCCAAAGTATTGAAGCTTCAGCTTCAGCATCAGTCCTTCCAAATGATATTCAGGGTTGATTTCCTTCAGGATTGATTGGTTTGATCTCCTTGCAGTCAAAGGGGCTCTCAAGAGTCTTCTCCAACACCATAGTGTGAAAGGATCTATTCTTTGGTGCTCAGCCCTCTTTATGGAGCAATGAAGTCAAAGCTAGATTAAAGCAAGTTTGAGAGGGATGGGGGTATAAGTGGAGGAAACTAGCAGAGAAAGTATTTATAATAATTTTCTTTTTTAAACAGAAAAGAGAAATGCATGATAGCACATATGAAATATAGAGGACTTTTTCTTTATTCTTTCTTTGTTTTTTCTTTCCTTCCTCTCTCCCTCCCTTTCTCCCATCTTTCCTTCCTTCCTGAATTCCTTGTACAGGTCAGCACATTTGTTTGTGATGGGAAGGATATATTAAAATGAAAAGTGAGGAACTGATGATTCAGGAGACAGAGTGGACAATTACTGAGTAATTGTCTTTGAGTGATGGCAGAGATGTGATCCAGTGCACCAGTAGAAGCATTGGTTTTAGATAGGAACCCTGACAGCTTTTCAATAATGACTCTAGTAAAGACAGAATGATTTGCAGAAAGATAGGTAGTTTGATAGTTACGGTCATGGCATCCTGTGAAGATTCTCTCCTATTGCTTCTGTTTTCTCCATAAAATAAGAAGCAAAGTTTTCATCTGAGAATGAGCAGAAAGATGAGTAATTGGAATGTGGAAACTGTAAAAAAGGTAGTAATCAAATAAACTTTACTTCTAGAGAGCAATTTTTGGTCCCTATTTTTTCACATTCAGTGATTTTAGAACTATATATATATGTTATATATATATAATTTTTCTGGTTTCAAATGGTTCTCTCGGATTAGAAATTGAACTTTCATTTCACATTCATAAATAGTGTGGCTTATATTATTTTGGATCAATGGTTAGCTTTGGTTATAATTTCTGACAGCGGTCACTCTTTAATATGTAAATCAAGTCCTTCAGTAACTATTCTGTAGGGCCAAATAAACTGAGTTGACATACCTTGGGGTACAAAATACTATGAGTAAAAAAGAGAAAAAAATTCATCTAATTGAGGAGGCTATGGAAAGATATCTTAGAAGAAATGGCATATCAAGGTTGATATATCATTGTCATTGTGCTTAGTCGTTCAGTCATGTCTGACTCTTTGCAACCCCATGGACTGTAGCCTGCCAGGGTCCTCTGTCCATGGGGATTCTCCAGGCAGGAGTACTGGAGTGGGTTCCCATGCCATCCTCCAGGGGATCTTCCCAACCCAGGGACTGAACCCAGGTCTTCTTACATTGCAGGCAGATTCTTTACTATCTGAGCCACCAGAGAAGCCAAAGAATCCTGGAGTGGATAGTCTATCCCTTCTCCAGGGGAACTTCATGAACCAGGACTCTAACTGCCATCTTCTGCATTGCAGGCAGGTTCTTTACCAGTTGAGCTACCATTGATTAAAAAAAAAAAAAAAAGATACCATATATGAGAGAAAAAGAAGGCCCAACACAGAATCTAAGAAAATGTTTATAATTAGAAAATCAGAAGAGGAAAATAAGAAAGGATGACTAGAAAGAGGAGAAATCAAAGATGAGAGGAGAACTAGGCATTTCAGTTCCTCTAGTTATCGAAACATTACTTTAATGCCGGTTATTCTGCTATGCACTAGAAACTTAAGAGCCAGTCCACACCTCTAAGGGTTTCACATTCCAAAGGGGAGCCTTAATCAGGGATTTCTTCCATAGCTGCACAATTTTCTGGCAAGAGAATCCTGAACACTTTTTAAAGGAGACAGTAAAGAGCCAGAGAATAAGAAAATTGTAATGTGTTCAAATGTGAGCTGTTTAGTCCAGATACTTAGATAAGTAAAATCTGGCTATTTTGTTTAATTCTTTTTAGGTGGATATGACCTTTAGTTCACTGCTTTGAATATCTACCCTTTGTTCCTGCTTACTCCATGTCCTCAGGACACAGAAATTCCTTAGTTTCAAAGCTGTGAAAGATCTATGTGGGCTGTTGGGCTGATTGTACTGGCTTAAGCAACCTTCGAAATTTTGCCATTCAGTGGTGCATGAAGCAGTTCAAAATGGAATTCTCTTAAGGCAAACTGGGAACTATTGGTGAGTTGCATAAATCAACTACTACTGAATTTTATTTGCTTCTGTAATAAAGATCTTTCTTGTTATAAAAATGTTGCCACATATAACTTGATTTAAAACAAAACTCCATTAGCTGAATGTCTACATTTAATTGACACAATAATTCAAATTAAAATCTTATTGCCAAATGAACTTTCTCCCATAAAGCACTGCAAATTATTTTCTTCCTCTGTATAGTAACTGTTGAAGTGTAGAGAAAGCTTAGATATGTCATCAAAAACACATTACAGGCATTTAATACACATTAGCTAAGATTTTATGGTAAGGATTTTTCTTCCCTTGCTATGTGAGGTCCTGCAATATTTTTAGCTTCTCTGATTTTCATTTGGCAATCCTTGTAGTGGCAAAGTTTATCTACTGCTTGGACCAGTCCTCTTTGTTGCTTTTAGGAGTGTCTATTCTTAGGTACCAATGACAGGGTTGCAGGCATCTGACCTGTGGCATGATTGGACTCTCACTGTAGGACTCAAACTCAGATCCTAGACTTCAGTCTCCTGGTCCAATGCCTCACCTGTTACTTAAAGTCTATATTGTCCCTTACTAACATAATCATGTATGGATGTGAGAGCTGGGCTATAAAGAAAGCTGAGTGCAGAAGAACTGATGCTTTTGAACTGTGGTTTGGAGAAGACTCTTGAGAGTCCCTTGAGAAATAGATTTAAGGGACTAGATCTGATAGACAGAGTGCCTGATGAACTATGGATGGAGGCTTGTGACATTGTACAGGAGACAGGGATCAAGACCATCCACATGGAAAAGAAATGCAAAAAAGCAAAATGGCTGTCTGAGGAAGCCTTACAAATAGCTCAGAATAGATGAGAAGGGAAAAGCAAAGGAGGAAAGGAAAGATAGAAGCATCTGAATGCAGAGTTCCAAAGAATAGGAAGGAGAGATAAGAAAGCCTTCCTCAGTGGTCAATGCAAAGAAACAGAGGAAAACAATAGACCAGGAAAGACTAGAGATCTCTTCAAGAAAATCAGAGATACCAAGGGAACATTTCATGCAGAGATGGGCTGAATAAAGGACAGAAATGGTATGGACCTAACAGAAGCAGAAGATATTAAGAAGAGATGGCAAGAATACACAGAAGAACTATACAAAAAATCTCTTCACAACCCAGATAATCATGATGATGAGATCACTCACCTAGAGCCAGACATCTTGGAATGTGAAGTCAAGTGCGCCTTAGGAAGCATCACTACGAACAAAGATAGTGGAGGTGATGGAATTCCAGCTGAGCTATTTTAAATACTGAAAGATGATGTTGCGAAAGTGCTGCACTCAATATATCAGCAAATTTGGAAAACTCAGCAGTGGCCACAGGACTGGAAAAGGTCAGTTTTCATTCCTGTCCCAAAGAGAGGCAATGCCAAAGAATGCTGAAACTACCGCACAATTGCACTCATCTCACATGCTAGTAAAGTAATACTCAAAATTCTCCAAGCCAGACTTCAGCAATATGTGAACTGTGAAAAGGTCAGTTTTCATTCCTGTCCCAAAGAGAGGCAATGCCAAAGAATGCTGAAACTACCGCACAATTGCACTCATCTCACATGCTAGTAAAGTAATACTCAAAATTCTCCAAGCCAGACTTCAGCAATCTGTGAACTGTGAACTTCCAGATGTTCAAACTGGTTTTAGAAAAGGCAGAGGAACCAGAGATCAAATTGCCAACATTTTCTGGATCATCAAAAAAGCAAGAGAGTTCCAGAAAAACATCTATTTCTGCTTTGACTATGCCAAAGCCTTTGATGGTGTGGACCACAATAAACCGTGGAAATTCTTCAAGAGGAGGGCATACCAGACCACCTGACCTGCCTCTTGAAAAACCTATATACAGGTCAGGAAGCAACAGTTAGAACTGGACATGGAACAACAGACTGGTTCCAAATAGGAAAAGGAGTACGTGAAACCTGTATATTGTCACCCTGCTTCTTTAAATTATATGCAGAGTACACCATGAGAAACGCTGGGCTGGAGGAAGCACAAGCTGGAATCAAGATTGCTGGGAGAAATATCAATAACCTCAAATATGCAGATGACACCACCCTATGGCAGAAAGTGAAGAAGAACTAAAGAGCCTCTTGATGAAGGTGAAAGAGGAGAGTGAGACAGTTGGCTTAAAGCTCAACATTCAGAAAACTAAGATCATGGCATCCAGACCCATCACTTCATGGCATATAGATGGGGAAACAGTGAAAATAGTGGCTGACTTTATTTTGGGGGGCTCCAAAATCACTGCAGATGGTGATTGAAGCCATATAATTAAGATACTTACTCCTTGGAAGGAATATTATGACCAATCTAGGTAGCATATTAAAAAGCAGAGACATTACTTTGTCAACAAAGGTCCATCTAGTCAAGGGTATTGTTTTTCCAGTAGCCACGTATGGATGTGAGAGTTGGACTATGAAGAAAGCTGAGTGCAGAAGAATTGATGCTTTTGAACTGTGGTGTTGGAGAAGACTCTTGAGAGTCCCTTGGACTGCAAGGAGATCCAACCAGTCCATCCTAAAGAAAATCAGTCCTGAATATTCTTTGGAAGGACTGATGTTGAAGCTGAAAACCCGATGTTTTGGCCACCTGATGTGAAGAGCTGACTCATTTGAAAAGACCCTGATTTGGGGAAAGATTGAAGGCAGGACGAGAAGGGGATGACAAAGGATGTGATAGTTAGATGGCATCACCAACTCAATGGACATGAGTTTGGGTAAACTCTGGGAGTTGGTAATGGACAGGGAGGCCTGGTGTGCTGCAGTCCATGGGGTCGCAAAGAGTCAGACACAACTGAGTGACTGAACTGAACAGAACTGAACATAATCTGTGTGTTTGCTTGATTATCGGGGCATATTAATTAATATCACATCTATCTTAATAGTTAAGCAACTCTGAACTTCCTAACACATGTCTTCTAAAATATCTTCCTTCTTTTATCAACACCAGCATGGCAATTTAGTTCTGTCAATTTCTTCTAACATGATTTGGCAACAGAGTCATGAGACCTTGTTGTGATCCTACTTAATTTAAGGATGCAGGAGAAGAAGAAAGACATCCTTCCTATGGTTTCCTAAGCTACCATACATACCCTTACATACCACTCTGAAACTAAATGCTGGACTCCTAGACTCCAAGCTCTTTCCTGAAACAGCTCTTTTCATTTATACACAAAGGCAACATTTACAAAGGGCCACAGTGGGCAGAACAAGAAGGATTTTCATTGTGTGTAAACCAGCCTTCTCCTACTGCTTTTTCTGCTGTGACCTTAGATTAGGTCACTGCAATTATCAGCAATATTTCGTATTCCATTTTATGATGTGGTAGTCTGGCATTTCATTTTATTCCTGTCCTCGTAGGACACTTCTTGGTTTCCTTTGCAAATTTTTTAATATCTGTTAAAATTTAGCAAAAATAGCAAAAGAAAAAGGAAAAAATATTGAAACTATCCGTTGGCATGCAGTGCTGTGGAAACTCAATATTTGGAACTTCAACTTCATTGGGAAGTAGAGTAAGAATTTGTGAGTTTTTAAAAAACACTAAATCAATAAGTAAAAATGTCCAGGTCATAGAATAATTTAATGTTTGACAATGCAATCATGACAGCAGAATAAATAATATTCTTAAAAGAAAGAAACGTATATGAAACCTGTTACAAGTTTCAGGAATCCAATTTCATCATCTGCTATTTGCGGACTTGATATAACATAGAAAAGAAAAATTAAGACTTGAAAAGGTGAATTTAATAATGTCACAATGCATACTTGAAGCATTAGAACAAAACAATAGATGCTTCCAGCCTAGCTTTAACTAAAATGTTTATACAAACCCTCAACCCCTTACCTCATGGGAACATTTCACTTTCTTCTCTTCTCATATCAGAGTATCATAATAGATAAGGGCAGAGACTGTGAGCTCAGACTGTTGGATTTAAATCCCATCTCCCCTACCTATTTTTAATGAGACCTTGGGCAAATTAAACTCAGTTTGCCAATCTATAAAATAGGAATAATAAATTTATCCATGTCAGTAAGTTTTAACAAAATATTTCAGGAGTACAAATTATAACTGAGGAGCTCATGCTAAGAGTTGACTCATTGGAAAAGACTCTGATGCTGGGAGGGATTGGGGGCAGGAGGAGAAGGGGACGACAGAGGATGAGATGGCTGGATGTCATCATGGACTCGATGGACGTGAGTCTGAGTGAACTCCGGGAGTTGGTGATGGACAGGGAGGCCTGGCGTGCTGCGATTCATGAGGTCGCAAAGAGTCGGACATGACTGAGTGACTGAACTGAACTGAATTGAGACTTGTTTTGTATGTAAGGAATGCTGCCTAATAATGGTTTCTAATAGTTCCTGCTGCTAAACTACATAGGGAAACAATATACTTCTGACACTAGACTTTTGCTGCTTAACTCAGAACCCATAGCTCCCTCTATGTGGAGCAGTTGTGGGTTCAGAGTCTCAACCTCTCTCTCTGAATCAATGCAGTAAATCAGATGATAAAAAATGAAGTTCTTCAGAGTAATGCAATCCACAAATATATTTAATTACTCATAAATCATGATTCATCTTAAAGCTTAATGTGACACCTGCTAGCAGAGAAATTTAATCAATTTATCATTGTTTGAAATGTGTTTATCTTTTGAAATAAAGGGCAGAGTTCATCTTATAAAATATTGAGAAAATTAGATTAAGTAACAGGCTTAAGAGCATATGAAGTCAACAGTTGGAACAAGACTGAGGACTCTGGATTCATGGCCCTTTTATTTACCTCTCAAATAATATTTTGCCTTATGTCATTAACTACACACAGCTTCTTTGTGGTTTTGTTTTCTGTATAGAAATGTAACCCAAAGTTTGATTATCTGATTAATCTGTAGATAAAGTTATAGAGATATATATTTAAGTAAATGGGTTATATTGACTTAAAGAGAATGAATCACTCTAATTTCGCCAGATGTTTGATAGCTTTTTATAAGGATTGTCAAAGATACAGCATTTGGTATCTATTTGATCAATATACTTTCCCATATATTCCTTTTTGTCTAAGAACTTACATTTTTATTAAATTTGTATGTGGCCTTGGGTAAATGCATTTAATTGATCCTAAAATAAAGTAATCTAGGTTTTCCAAGAGTTATTTGATGAGAATAAAATAAACATATTCAGAATTTACTCTATTTTTAAAACTAATGATGTTAATATTGGTATTATTACGATACCCTCTCATTGTCAATTGTATACAGTTTTCTGGGCACTATACATCTTAGGTTGGTGGTGGCCTTGGAATGAGGGTCCTTCTGCTAGTGATTTATTGACAAAGGGCTCCTAAGTGAATCCACTAAGGGGTTGGGGTAAGAAGAGGGGAAAGTGGAAGGAAGGTAACATGGATAGATTTAGGCAAAGCTCTATGGAGGATAGGGCTTCCCGTGTGTCACTTATGGTAAAGAACACACCTGCCAATGCAGATGTGGGTTCAGTCCCTGGGTTGGAAAGATTCCCCTGGAGGAGGAAATGGCAACCCACTCCAGTGTTCTTGCCTAGGTAATCCCATGGACAGAGGGTCTTGGTGGGCTGCAGTCTATGGGGCTGCAAAGAGTCAGACAGGACTGAAGAAACCAAAACTTCAGGAGAGGCTAGCATCTCCTTATCCTACAGGAGAAGTTTGGAAAGTTATGTATCTTGATATCCAATGTATCCTCAGGTGTATCCTGATTTTTAGATGGGGAGCTGTACCAGTCAGTTGTTGATTAAAGATCTTTGTGAGAAGAATGCAAACTCCCAGGTTTTCCATACTTTCACTCTGAATTAACAGCCTCAGCAGCCTGTGGGCAGGTCTCCACAGTTGGGGGAGGAGTGCAAAGGAAGCTTAAAGAAGATCCACAGAATTTATCCCTATTCTTTGTATGAACTAAATATTACTATCCAAAATTTAGTTGAAAAAACTGAAAGGAGTTTGGCAAATTGTTCAAAATGACACAATAATGAAAGGAGCTGAATAACTTTCAGTTCTTCGCAGTGATAATTTGTCTAAATTCACAACAATAAATTTATTCAAGGCGCTAAAATAAATGTAATTTTTCAAATGCCTCATAAACTTTCATAAAATGGGTGAGAAAGTGATAATATATGACTTAATATGTATTATTCCTGACAAAGCATTTTCAGAAATGTTAAATCCAATTTTTCAACACTTTCATGTAAAATAGTGTGAGATTGCTGCAATTAATTGTGCAGAAATTGTCAAGAGAAGAATTTCAGAAAAACATTAGTTTCAGAATCAGTTTAGGTTATGATCACTTTCTGAAATGATGTGAAGTTATTTACAAAAATACACAAAACACTGGGACCTGGTAACGATCATTAGATGCTGGCTTCCCTGTTGACTCAGACAGTAAAGAATCTGTCTGCAATGTAAGAGACCTGGGTTCGATCCCTGAGTGGGGAAGATCCCATGGAGGAGGGTATGGCAACACACTCCAATATTCTTGGCTGGAGAATCCCATGGGCAGAAGAGCCTGGTGGGCTACAGCCCATGGGGTCGCCAAGAGTCAGATGCACCTGAAGGGTCTGAGCACTCATGCACACATCTATCTAAAGGGCAAGAGATTCATTTAAAATAAAAATCTCCTAGTGGGGGTGCTTATAGTTTACAAGAAGTTTTCAAGAACAATATCTCACTTATTTCCCATAATGTTCCTCTGCTATATTTATTTTCTATTATTCTTATTTTATACATGAGAAAGGTTAGGATCTAAAAGTTAAGAAAAATTTTCATATCATCTAGTTTAATTAGGTTCATGATCAGAGTCCAGGCATTTTAACTTAAGAGTGCAACAGGGCACTGCTGTGGACATTCTGTGGACCAGTACTGCAGAATGTATGCATGACATCCTTCATGTGCTTTGTATCAGAAATTGACAAATCATTCACATTAAAGCAGTGTGTGTGTGTTGGGAGGGGTGGTGGGTGGAGGAGGTGGAGAATTATTTACCCTGTTAAATGTCTGAGGAAAACCAATAATTCTCTCTCATAAGAAATATTCACATATACCTACACTTTTCACATATACCTACACTCTTCACATATAGTTTCAGTTGGTTTTATGACATGTGAGGTTCCATGTTAATAAATTTGGTTTATAAAACTTGTCAAGTCTGAACATCTTAGAGTAGGATGAGTAGGAAACAAGGGCCTGAGGAGGATTCACCACACGGTCACTTATGAGGAACCTGGAGCTCAGGAAAGATGAAGGCGATATAGAGAAAGGTCGTAATTTACAAACCTTCAATCTTAGGTTCATCTGAGTTCAGAGATGTCTCTGAATATTGTCATTCAGATCTGCGGAAGAATTGGTCATGATCTTCTACTTTCTTCCAGATAACATCTTGTGATTTCCCCAATAGGTAGAATCTCTGTATTCTACCTATGTGTACCTATGTGCTTGTCCTACCCCTATTCGTCACTAGGGCCGTAGGTATCAGTATTCCAACAAAAAAAAAACCAACAGCATGTTCACATTAAAATAATTCAAAAATCATTTTCTTAAAAACATATTTACAAAGATTTAAGAAAGCTACAGAGAATAATGCAGGACCCTAGGGTTATGAAGAGTATAGTTATTAGCTAACCTTAGGTCTTAGGGAAGAGTGGAGTAGTTACTAGAAATTGAAAGCAAAATTGTTGTGTAAATAGGATTGTCTTAAAAATAGTTAAGACGTTGGTCCAGAAACTGTCAGTCTGAGACAATCACTCAGTACAGGATCTAGGGGAATAAGTACTCTCCCTGCCTTCTAGGCTCTCTGATTTTGTTCACAGACTCCTCGTTGTCCAGCCAAACCCATCGGGAAGCATGAGAGAATCTCCTGCCATAATTCATGCAGGTCATTCTTTGAACAGAAAGCAACTTTCTGGATCCAAAGGGGCAAACAGAACACATCTAGCAAAGAAAACAAGAAAGCAAGTATATACACGCACACTCACACACACCGCTCTACTGCTATTGCCTCAGTCAAGTCCTATGTATCATCTGTTTGAGGTAAAGTTCAAGTTGCTTATTTTTACTAAGTCTTTTCTGATGCCCTGCCCCATGCTGGATCTAAATGAGGTCCTGAAAAGTCATGCTGTTTTGAGCTAAACCATTACTAGCACACTTGATCTGCCTTCCACCTTTTTTTTTTAATTATATTTGTCTTCAGTTTTATCTTCTTTATTAACTGAGAAGTGTCTTAAATGGAGCGGCTGTGTTTTATACAGTTTTGGCTCTTTCCCAGACTTCAATAAATGTTTCAATGGTAGATTGAAGGCTCTGAGAATTTAGTTTTGCCTGTCTTAAAGTGGGATATAATTATGAGTACCTTTCCTCTTAAAGCATATATCTTGTCTTTCTTCTTTTTTTTTTCTTTAAGCTTGCCAGATTCAGAAGCATTTTATCTGTTGCTTGGATACTAATGTTTTCTTCTACGCTTTGTGAAAAGAGTCTGTAATGACTTTCAGTTTGTTCAATCTTTTAATTTTCTCAGGCATGGAAAACATAGCCAGATGCATTCAAATTTTTATTTACTTACTATACTCCAATAAGATTAACATAATACTTTTTCATATACTAATTTATTTTTTCATTCATTTAATACATACTTTGAGATGCATAAAGAATTATAATTGAATGTAGAAGCCATTTATTGATTATAAAGGTAACAAGACACCAAGTGAGATCAGAAAGGGAGAGTTTACTTCTAGTAAGGGTCAGGAGGAATGGCTTCCTTGGTAGCAGTGCTTAGGAGTGGGCCTACAGAAGCTTTCTGAAGTGGTAACGACTTAACCTGAGTGTCAGTAAAGGTCATCTAGGTGATTTACACCTTTCTGCCCTTGTTGATACCAGCTTTTTACTCTGCTTCTTCTCTCATCATTTTCCTATTTACCATATACATATCAGATCCATAGATTGTTAGATTTAGTAGGAACCCACTTAAACCAATCTGTCATAAAAGTGATACCCAGGGAACAGAATTGATCCAAGAATAAACAGCCAGTTCTATTCTTGTTGTTCAGTCACTAAGTCAGATCCCACCCCATGGACTGCAGCATGCCAGGCTTCCCTGTCCTTCACTATCTCCTAGAGTTTACTCAAACCCATGTCCATTCAGTCAGTGATACCATCCAAACCATCTCATCCTCTGCCACCCCCTTCCCCTCCTGTCCTCAATCTTTCCCAGCATCAGGGTCTTTTCCAATGAGTTGACTCTTCACATCAGGTGGCCAAAGTATGGGAGCTTCAGCTTCAGCATCAGTCCTTCCAGTGAATAGTCAGGGTTTATTTCCTTTAGAATTGACTGGTTTGATCTCCTTACTGTCCAAGGGACTCTCCAGAATCTTCTTTAGCACCACCATTTGAAAGCATCAGTTCTTTGGTGCTAAGCCTTCTTTATGGTCCAACTCTCACAACTGCACATGGCTACCGGAAAAACCATAGCTTTGACTATACAGGCCTTTGTAGGCAAAGTGATTTCTCTGCTTTTTAATACACTGTCTAGGTTTGTCATAGCTTCTCTTACAAGGAGCAAGAGTCTTTTAATTTCATGGTTGCAATCACTGTCCACAGTGCTTTTGGAGCCCAAGAAAATAAAGTTTGTCACTATTTACAGTTTTTCCCCATCTATTTGCCATGAAGTGATGGGACCGGATGACATGATCTTCATTTTCTGAATGCTGAGTTTTAAGCCAGTTTTTTCACTCTCCTCCTTTACCTTCATCCAAAGGCTCTTTAGTTCTTTTTCACTTTCTGCCATAAGGGTGGTGTCATCTGCATATCTGAGGTTATTAATATTTCCCCTGTCAATCTTGATCCCAGCTTGTGATTCATTCAGCTCAGCATTTTGCATGATGTACTCTGCATAGAGGTTAAATACATAGGGTGGTGGTATATAGCCTTGATGTACTCCTTTCCCAATTTTAGACCAGTCTGTTGCTCCATGTCCAGTTCTAACTGTTGCATCTTGACCTGCATACAGGTTTCTCAAGAGACAGGTCAGGTGGTCTGGTATTCCCATCTTTTGAAAAATTTTCCACAGTTTGTTGTGGTCTACCCAGTCAAAGGCTTTAGCATTGTCAGTGAAGCAGAACTACACATTTTTCTGGAATCCTCTTAATTTTTCTATGATCCAATGGATGTTGGCATATTGACCTCTAGTTCCTCTGCCTTTTCCAAATCCAGCTTGTACATCTGGTAGTTCTTGGTTCATGTGCTGTTGAAGTCTAGTTTGAAAGATTTTGAATGTTACCTTGCTATCATGTTAAATGAGCACAATTATATGATAGTTCTGCATTCTCTGGCATTACCCTTCTTTGGGATTATAATGTAAACTGACCTTTTCCAATACTGTGGCCACTACTGTGTTTTCCAATGTTGCTGGAGTACTGGGGCCAGCAGTTTAACAAGATCACCTTTTAGGATTTGAAATAGCTCAGCTGGATTCCATCACCTCCACTAGCTATGTTCATAGTAATGCTTCCTAAGGCCCACTTGACTTCACTCTCTAGGATGTCTGGCTCTAGGGGAATGATCATGCCATC
The DNA here is from genome assembly GCF_042477335.2 of Ovis canadensis. NCBI lineage: Eukaryota > Metazoa > Chordata > Mammalia > Artiodactyla > Bovidae > Ovis > Ovis canadensis. The sequence goes on from NC_091260.1 coordinate 41,993,113, forward strand.
ATGGTTATCTGTCATTAAGACCTCTATTGTACAGTTCTTCTGTGTATACTTTCCACCCCTTCTTAATGTCTTCTGCTTCTGTTAGGTCTATATTATTTCTGTCCTTTATTGTGCCCATCTTTGGATGAAATGTTTCCTTGGTATTTCTAATTTTCTTGAAGAGATCTCTAGCCTTTCCAATTCTATTGTTTTCTTCTATTGTTTTCCAAGTCTCTGTCCCAACCACTGATGCCAAAGAAGCTGGAGTTGAATGTTTCTATAAAGACCTACATTACTGAAATCAGGTTGATTATATTCTTTGCAGGGAAAGATGGAGAAACCTTTTACAGTCAACAAAGACAAGACCTGGACCTGACTGTGGCTCAAATCATAAGTTCCTTATTGCAAAATTCAGACTTAAATTGAAATAGGGAAAACCACCAGATCATTCAGGTATAACTTAAATCAAATTCCTTATGGTTATTCAGTGGAAGTGACAAATAGATTAAATGGATTACATCTTGATAGAGTGCCTGAAGAAAAGGAGGCAGTGACCAAAACCAACCCAAAGAAAAACAAATGGAAGAAAGTACAATGATTTCCTGAAGAGGCCTTGCAAATAGTTGAGAAAAGAAGATAAGCAAAAGGCAAAGGAGAAGGAGAAAGATATACCCCCAACTGAATGCAGAGTTCCAAAGAATAGTGAGCAGAGATCAGAAAACCTTCTTAAGTGAACAATGCAACTCTATTCTAGTTTTGTTTAAAAACCAGATCTTTTGCCTCCCATGCCAGAATTCATGTTGCCCACACTCCCACTCCCCCACCAGAGATGTCTAGTTACTCTCAGAAGGCTGAGGAGAAGGGTGCTAAAGGCATCTGAAGTTACAGGGGAATAGAGAGAGTAAATATTTCACAGCTGACATGAAAAAATCTATAGTCCTGACTGGTTTCTTAATACAAAGTATGATCTGTGAAGATTCTAAAAGCAGTAATCCTGATAAAGCTATAAACCCTAATAATAAGAGACTCATTTTTCCACCTGAAATTACGCTTGAATCTTCTTGTAGATCAGAAACCTGAAATCTATAGACACTACATGAAGAATAAGATTTAGGAATGAGTGGACAAGCCAAATATTTTCAAGAGGAAATGAGAAATAACATATTATAAAAGTGGTGATACAGAGAAATATAAAGTATGTGGCTTGGCATTGCTCTTAGATGGAAGTTCTATACATGGCAGGGCTTTGGCAGGTACTGAAATATTGTCTTATTTCTCAAATTGATTTTGGATAAAAAGCAATGAAATTATTCATACCGTTAAGTCCACACTGTAACTTACTGGGGCAAAAGGTTAATGTTTATAAAAGTGAAAAAGGAGGCTATTTATAATATAGAGGTATGTACTTTTCATAAAATTTTCCTTCATTTATAGTAGATAGCAGTCCTCTTCTTCATTAACTCACTGGAATAGCTTTTACTAAAAATTGAAGTGGCATCTACCCACATCCCAGTGATCTCTTATACAGATTTATAAGGTGAGGTATAATGTTTGATTCAAGAAATTCTTCTCTTCTTTAAAAGTTTTTACAGCCCATATATTATTCAGATTTCTTAGTTTTAATTTAATATCTTTTTTCTGTTCCAGCATCCCAACTAGAATATCACATTCAATTCAGTCGCTCAGTTGTGTCCGACTCTTTGTGACCCAATGTACTGCAGCACTCCAGGCTTCCCTGTCCATCACCAAATTGCGGAGCTTGCTAAAATCATGTCCATCAAGCTGGTGATGCTATCCAACCATCTCATCCTCTGTCATCCCTTTTTCCTCCTGGCTTCAACCTTTCTCAGCATCAGGGTCTTTTCCAAAAGAGTCCGTTCTTCGCATCAGGTGGCCAAAATGTTGGAGCTTCAGCTTCAGCAGTTGTCATATCACCCTGGGATTCTCTCTTTGCCTTTGTTATTGCTGAGCATAAAATCCTTTTCTGCTGCTTAAATTATTCTCAAATGTTCTTAACTGGAATAAGGAAGATAAACATAGATAAAATGTGTGAAGATCAGGGTGACAAGAACAAAATTACTTATATTTTATATTTGTATTACATCTGCCTCACTAATTCAGTGCCTTGGCTTTCGCTTCCTGGTATTTTTAATATGAATTGAATTTACAAATCAATTTCAGTATAGAGATGCATTACCATCTTGAAACATAAGAGATCACATGTGAGGAGGCTGTGTATATGAGCCAGGAAGTCCCAAATGAGAGTCTTTCTATCTGTGTCATGGGAAAGCAACTTAGCAATGTTCAAGCCTTTCACTGAGTCTGCCAATTACATTTTAGCCTCTAGGTTCATTCAAAAGCATCACAGGAAAACAGGCAGCACTTGTCAACATAGCTAACAAGACAGAATTAATACAGTGTATATTAACAACACCTAAAAAACATCATATTTGCGACAAAATGTTCAAAGCAAAGACATGCTAAGGAAACCACAGAATTAAATGAGGGAATAAGAGTTCATTACTTTGGGTACATCAAGAATCAATCTAGTATTGCTTGGAATATAAATAGATATATGTACTATTGTTGTTCAGTCACTAAATCGTGTCCAACTCTTTGTGACTTCATGAACTGCAGTACACCAGGCTTCTCTGTTCTTATCTCCCAAAGTTTGCTCAAACTTATGTCCATTGCATTGGTGATGCCATCCAGCCATTTCATCCTCTGTCATCCTCTTCTCCTCCTGCCTTCACTCTTTCCCAGAATCAGGTTTTTTTTTTTTTTCCCCCAATGAATAGGCTCTTTGTCTCAGGTGGTCAATACATACATATATACATGCAAATATTCAGTGACTCATTTTATACTATATGTGAATGATTTTCTGAGGCTCTGGCAAAGAAGTGACACACAGGGGAATTAAACAAGATTCCTATATGTAGAGGAAATTATAATAGTATGGGCTTTATACACATGGACACAAGCAAAGGACAAGACAATGTTGTGAAAGGAAATTCTGAGTGTGAACTGAGTATGAAAATGGATGTTCTCAATACTCTAAATTAGGTTCTCTGAATAAAAAGGTCAGTAGCAAATTCTACCCTGGCTCAGAACTGAGATTTGAAGAGCAAATCCAGATGGAACAACCCAAAAGTAGCCTACAAGGAAGGGACATTTTCAAGTTACAGTATACTGCCTGTGAGGAATGAATGTTGCTTCTTTCATAGATATCAGACCAATAGGTATCTACTAAGCATCCCTAATACCTAAAGAGTCTATTAGCTTCATAATGCAAGTGGTTAAAAAAAAAAAATCAGCCATTGGTGACGATGTAAGTGAGCAAAGATAGAGTTCTTGGTATCTTAGTTAGAAATATTTCTCACTTTCAGTAGTAGCTGACCTTGTAATAGAGCCAAATAGCCAGTGAGTGTCTCCTACTCCATGTCGAATATCTGCTTAATTTCTCTGTTATTATAGTTGACAAAGAAAAGACTGACTATGAAGAGCAAGCTATAGTAGTAGTATCTTTGTACTAACAGTGAAATATAAGATTTTAGTATCTTTGAACTCTGAGTTAATATATATATTTCCTGAAAACAACAAAATCTGATAAACTCCAAGCAGCAGCATTGGGAAATGTAAAAAAAAACACCATATACCGCAACCCAGGGTACCAGCAGAGTCAGTAAGTGTATAGTACTGAATCAGAGAAGCATCATCTCACTGGAATAAGCACTTCCAGTAACCCCATTGGTTTACTTTCTTTACAGCTCATCGAATCTCTCCAGGAAGAGGAAATGGAATGGAGAAAAAAGTTAAAGCATATTTGTATTTAATCAGGATTGATTTTCCTTATATAGTCATGGCAGACATAGTTACAGCTTTATTTAAAATAGCTTCTTTTGTAAATGCAAAATAATAGAATTGAAGGCACCATTCCATTTTATGTAGATAACCAAAGTTTATCTGTTTTATTCTTAAATTCTCACCAAACAGATTCTATAGGGAAAAAAATGCAGGGAAATGAAAATGCTCAGAAATAAATATAAGAGGCCCATGTAGCTCATTCAGAAAAACCTTGAGCTTAGTATGAAATTGAATGTATCACACTAAGATATACCATTGCTGCTGCTGCTGCTGCTAAGTTGCTTCAGTCGTGTTCGACTCTGTGTGACTCCAGAGACGGCAGCCCGCCAGGCTCCCCCATTCCAGGGATTCTCCAGGCAAGAACACTGGAGTGGGTTGCCATTTCCTTCTCCAAAGGTATACCACTAGGTACACTAAATTGCTCCTACAGTTCACTAAATCTTCCTACAAGACACTGTAATGCTATTTTATGAAGGTTGTGTGGCCTTTTAAGTGTCCAGAATGATTTTAGTAACCACTACCAACTACAAATTGTCACTTGCCATCTGGTTCTGTAAGAATGATGTTACTAGCCACTGTGGTCTCTGAGCTTCAACATCCCCTGAAAGGGGTTCAGAGTAGAGATCAGGAATGAGGCACTCTGCGCTCTGGGAGAAACTGGCAGGACAGGCCTTCAGGTAGTTAGATATTTTCCGAAGATTTTGTGAGCCCAATGTCTTACATTTTCTCATTTCTAGAAAAGCGCTGAAGTCATTCATTGAGTCATCTTGCTGTGACTAGCAGCAGGCCTCTGCCGCAATGTGTGCTTGACTGCACACATACCCCTTCACCAAAATCGTACATATATTGACACCCCATCCCCCTCACCCACTTCAGAGCAGTTCCTCAGAGCTATCTGAGAGGCTCTCTCCCAGGCTATCGTCCTCATTTTGCCCCAAGTAAAACTTAACTCACAACTCTCACATTGTGCTTTTTTTAACTGATACCGATATACTAGAGATGAGCAATGATGACCATTGTCACTGACACAAGGCAGAGGAAGAGGAGTAAGAAAGCAGGAAAGGAAAGACTGAACGGGGGAGAAAACAATGCGCAACAGTTAACTCACTACATCCCAGTGACTCGGGTACCAACTGAAGCACCAGTGGCCCAGAAAACAAATACTGCTCCTTTGGTGCTTAAATAAACTTTCACAAGTCATAGCTACACATTAGACCTTCATAAAAAGGATCAGTACGGTTCTCCCTGGGAAATCCTTGCAACAAATCCTTCTGATTAAGAGTAGCACTGTAGTGTGAACTCTTGCAAAGAGTAAAAATAGCACCAATGACCCAACACATAAAGTGGGAAGATGACATGGATAGACACCTATTATGTTTGTAATTTTTAACTAATTTTTTCATTCTGTTGACAGACGTTTAATTGAAGAACAGAGATTTTCCAAGTATGTTGCTAAGCACTGTGGGTGTGAAGGTGACCTTGATGGGTTTCTTATTCTTGAGGAACATCACATCACTTTGTTAGAGATAGAAAAGCAAAACTGCAGCTTAAAATACAAAGACATTAACAAACCACTGAGAGAAATCAGGGAAGGGTTTAATGGAGGGAGGCCATAAAAAGGTTTGTCAAGTAATAAAATTGTCAGTAATAAGAAAGTGGGCAGATGAGAAGTGAATTCCAGGTATAAAAGATGGCATAATGAAACACCGTGGTTTTAGTGACTATGGTAGCAGTTAGTTGTGTTAGATTTTTCATTCCCTTCCACTCTCCTTCTCTTTTTCTGAACAGTTATAGACAAGAAGAAACCCTAGCCATGAAAAGACACATTGTATATCTAAGTCTTCCTTCCCATTTATGACATGATCACATGATATTGGTATTAAAAGGGTTGTACTGTAGAAAAGTAATATTTGAGACCATTTAGAAACCACCATAGAAGTAATCTGGGTCATAATTGTGCCATAAACTTCAAAACAGTAAAAGCACTTCAGTCTGACAGTACATAATAAAACTGCTCATGTTTAGTCATATTTTTCCAAAGCAAAATTCTGATCCTGGAGATTTTTTGAAAAAAATTTTCTCAGTATACTCATTATACAATTAAGGAATTGTTTAATATAACATGTTTTATAAATTGTTAAAAAAGAGTCAGTGTAACCAATTTTAGAATATTGAAATATGTGTGGATATTCCTTCCAAAACAGTGGTTTTATGATTCAAAAAGAAAATGTCTAGATAATTTTGTAAATAATAGTCTACCTATTTATACATAGGTTACATGTTAATAATTTAAACCATCTCTCTCTGGATACTTTGCTGGCTCATGTAACTTTATGGTTCCTTGAAGCCGTGATTAATTACTTCTTCCTCCTCCTTCACTTTCAAATATAATTATCTTAAATAGCACTTATTTCTGGTTTTTGTATGCTGTGTTGGAGGATAATGGAAATGCAAGTGGGCTGAAATTTCTATATGAGTTTTTAAGAGACAAAAAGAACTTTTAAAATGTGATTTTGTTATTTTTCAGGTCAGAACTTTTATTTCCCTATCCAAAGCTGCACTACTTCAAAATAGTTCTGAAAGCAATTAAAAAAAAAAATACCGTTTAGTGTCATTTTCCTTGGACTTCTTTACTCATTTAACTTTTGCAAAAAAGAAAGTCACTTATTATGTGGCACTTTGGAATTATATGCCAGAAATCTTGTGATCTATGGCTCCTTTTATATTATAGGAGAATTTTTACAATCTTATTCATTAAAAATGGATGCTAAACAGTGTTCTGATGCCTTAAGTAGTTGCTTACTGGCTACCCAATAAAGAAATCTCCCACCACCTTTTTTATTAATGATAAAAGTGATGAATATATATCATTATTTTCATTTTTTATATATCTTACAGGTAAATGTAAAGAACTCATTTCCTCATTATATTAAAATCTTTCTAATTTGAATGTGTTCTCTAAGGATTGACACAATATTAGGTTTTTGAATCTCAACGTGTTCAATCTTGTCTAGATTTCTTGATGGAAATGTCATGTGTTCCTCATGTAGAAGATTAAGTAGCTGTCCATGGGCTTAGAGCCCCAAAAACAAGTCTCTCCCCTCCCATCCTGAGTTTCACTATTCATTGGAAAACACTTCCCACCTGTCTGGCTGTTTCCTTAAATATATGCATATAAATTTCTAAATATCACACTTCAGTGGTATCTGCTCTTATTTTTTATTTTAGATAGTATCTATTGATTTCCCATTATGGAAGACAGGGATATAATTTTTTGCTTGTTGTTGCTGTTCAGTGACTAAGTTGCGTTCAACTCTTTGCAACCCCATGGACTGTAGCATGCCTGAATCCTCTCTTTGCTTTCTTCAGGAGTTTGCTCAAATTCATGTCCACTGAGTCGGGGATGCTATCCAACCATCTCATCCTCTGCTGCTCTTGTCTCCTTTTGCCTTCAATGTTTCCCAGCATAAAGGTCTTTTCCAGTGAGTTGGCTCTTTGCATCAGGTGGCCAAAGTATTGATGCTTATAATTTTCTATACCACTACCCCCAGATAAGTTTATTTCTTCTATTTTCCACTAAGTTTTATATCATAATTTTGGGTAGGTCACAACCTAAGTTTACCTTATGAAGACTATGTAAATATTATCCACAACTGAACCAACAATGTGTGACAATTTTATTTCTTTTCTTTACTCCTTTCATGTTCCAGGAGTTAGCAGTTGCATCATTTTTTATTTACTCAATTCTCAATTCTATCACTAATCACCAGAATCTCTGCAATAATATGTATCACTTCTTAATATATTCTAACAAAGTTGGAAGTTAATAAAATGTATATTTTCTTTTTCTTAAAGATATTCCTCCTGAAGCCCTCTGTCCTCTTGATGTGGTCTAGTATAAATGATCTTTGTGTCTGCTGCACAGGTGTAATCCTGGAATTTCCTTTGTCTCTCTCATGGGTCAGAGCCCTAATATCCCAGAGCCAGTGCTTTCCACTTTACTTGGTTTCTTCCTTATTTTGATGGAATGATCATGATTCCCGACAAAGGATTCAGGGGAAACACATTTTCAAGAAATGCATGTCTAATAAATACTCATTCCATGTTTATCAGTAAATGACAGCATGATTATTTAATAGTTCTAATTTGGGAATTTTTTTCCTTCAGAATTGTGAGATTATTGTTTCATGTATTTCTGTTTTTTTTTTTTTTTAGTTGAAATATAGTTGATTTTCAATGTTGTTTCAGTTTCAGGTATACAGCAATGTATACCTGGTATATGACTCAGTTACATATACCAATATTATTAACTAAGCTAGCTTTCTTTATTTTTCTGTTGCTTTTACCCAATGCCTCTTTCTCTTCCATAATCCCATTCAGGATACTGCTTTACCTTTATCAGTCATGTCCCGTTAGGCTCCCCTTGCCTGTCAAAAGTAGATGTTTTGGGGTCTGGTCTCTCGGGTGCAACCCTAAAATTTCAGGTGCCTATTGGGGCCCAATTCCTTTGCTCCTAAGGGAGAAGCTGAGGTTTTGAGTGCACTCTTGATTGTGGGTTGACACACCAGGGGTGGGGGTTGTAACCAGATTGTATCTCAGTCTCTCTTCCTTGCTACAGTGTGCGTTTTCTGCCCTGGTTTGCCCAATGCCTATGAGTCGCTCCTTCCAGTTTTGTTTCCTTTCCCCGGAGGGAATTGCCTCATATGTGGTTATAGATTCAGTGTGCCTGTGGGAGGAGGTGTATCAGTATCTCCCTACATCACTGTCACAAACACGGAATCGAATTTGAGATTCTTTACAGGCAATTCTTTATAGGAGGAATGTGCTAGACAACCTGCCCCCCTCCCACCCATCACCTTCAATTTGTTTTTTCATTAATCATACATTTTGAAATAGCTTGTTTTGAAAAGATTCTACAGTCTCCTTCAATTATTTAACTTGGAGTGTCACATATCTATTTTTATTGTAACTTTTAAAATCTTGCCACTTTATAAGATGTTAAATACATGGTAATAGCTTTTTTTTTTTTTTTCAATTTTAGTTGGGGGGAGGTAGGGAAAGGTACTTGATAAACTAATGCAGAAATTCTGCCTCTCCTTTAAAGCTGTTCTCAGGAGCTGACTCTAGCCCATTTGATGGTGGATTTAGGGCTCTACCTCCAGGGATGAAATTTCCTTTAACTTCTCCAACTCCAATTACCTATTCCTCCCTTTTGCTTCAGTCTCCTTTATATCTGCTCAAATCTCATCTCTCCCCATCCTGGTAACTTTATTTCATCTGCCTTAAATCCAGCATTTTGCTAAAAAGCATTGTATAGACAAGAATGGTATTTTTCGCTAATATAGAGCTGCTCCCAAATTCTCCAGTTGCCTATGAGCAATAGCCTGGAAGTCATTCAAGAGACATACGGAACTCAGAGTTGATATAATAAAGTTACTGTACAGATTTATTGTTACATGGCCCACAATTTGTAGACCAAACCACAAATCTGATCTTATTCCATTTATCAAAATCATATTTACTGCTCAGTAGATGTCATACACAGAACTATACAAAAAAGATCTTCTTGACCCAGATAAGCATGATGGTGTGATCACCCACCTAGAGCCAGACATCCTGTAATGTGAAGTCAAGTGGGCTGTAGGAAGCATCACTACAAACAAAGTTAGTGAAGGTGATGGAATTTCAGTTGATCTATTTCAAATCCTAGAAGATGATGCTGTAAAAGTGCTGCACTCAATATGCCAGCAAATTTGGAAAACTCAGCAATGGCCACAGACTAGAAAAGGTCAGTTTTCATTCCAATCCCAAAGAAAGGCAATGCCAAAGAATGCTCAAACTACCACACAACTGCACTCATCTCACACACTAGGAAAGTAATGCTCAAAATTCTCCAAACCAGGCTTCAGTAGTAGATGAACTGTGAACTTCCAGATGTTCATGCTGGATTTAGAAAAGGCAGAAGTACCAGAGATCAAATTGCCAACATCCATAGGATCATCAAAAAAGCAAGAGAGTTCCAGAAGAACATCTACTTCTGCTTCACTGACTACACCAAAGCCTTTGATGGTGTGGATTGCAGCAAACTGTGGACATTCTTCAAGAGACGGGACTACCAGATCACCTTACCTGCCTCTTGAGAAATCTGTTTACAGCTCAAGAAACAATAGTTAGAACTGGACATGGAACAACAGACTGGTTCCAAATCAGGAAAGGAGTACGTCAAGGCTGTATATTATCACCCTGCTTATTAACTTATATGCAGATTACATCATGCAAAATGCCAGGCTGGATGAAGCACGAGCTAGAAGCAAGAGAAATGTTGATAACCTCAGATACGCAGATGACACCACCCTTATGGCAGAAAGCGAAGAAGAACTAAAGAGTCTCTTGATCAAAGTGAAAGAGGAGAGTGACAAAGTTGGCTTAAAACTCAACATTCAAAAAATGAAGATCATGGCATCCGGTCATATAATTTCACAGCAAATAGATGGAAAAACAATGGAAACAGTAAGAGACTTTATTTTGGGGGGCTCCAAAATCACTGCAGATAGTGACTGCAGTCATGAAATTAAAAGACACTCACTCCTTGGAAGAAAAGCTATGATCAACCTACACAGCATATTAAAAAGCAGAGACATTACTTTGCCAATAAAGGTCCATCTAGTCAAAGCTATGGTTTTTCCAGTGGTCATGTATGGATTTGAAAGTTGGACTATAAAGAAAGTTGAGTGCCAAAGAACTGATGCATTTGAACTACGGTGTTGGAGAAGACTCGAGAGTCCCTTGGACTGCAGGGAGATCAAAAGAGTCCATCCTAAAGAAAGTCAGTCCTGAATATTCACTGGAAAGACTGATGCTGAAGATGAAACTCTAATACTTTGGCCACCTGATGTGAAGAAATATCTCATTGGAAAAGACCCTGATGCTGGGAAAGATAGAAGGTGGGAGGAAAAGGGGACAACAAAGAATGAAATGGTTGGATGGCATTACCGACTCGATGAACTTGAATTTGAGCAATCTTTGGGAGCTGGCGATGGACAGGGAAACCTAGCATGCTGCAGTCCATGGGACTGCAGAGGTGGACATGAATGAGCAACTGAACTGAACTGAGATATCATAAAATAGAGAAATCTTTATTTTTATAGAAAGCAAAATTTTGGCAATAAAGGCAGTTTAATGGCAGAATTTGAGTCTTTATCAAAATTTTACTTGAAGAGCATGAAGTAAATAAATGTATGTCCTAAATAATTCTTTTTATTATTCTCAATTTAGCCTTTGAGTGGCTAGTTCAATACATGCCTTTTAAGTCTTTTTTCCTTCAAATCTTCTAGTAAGACAGCAACATTACATTTTTTGTGGATGTTAAATTTTTCTGAAACAATTTCTCTGAGCCAGCAGTTCTGAGGGGGTTTATTGTAATATATGAGCAAAGAAAGAGCCTGACAATAAAACTAAAAATAAACTTAATAAGACTTAGGACACCTACATTTATTATTCCATTTCATCATCTTTTTCTGAGATGAATTAGGGTATAGCATTTTATTTCCTCAATTCCAATTTCATTGGAATATTCATTGAAATGGGAATATTTCAATATTGTAGACTGGGAAGATTACTAGTGTTTACTAGGTAATGTTTTTCATAAATCATACTTATGAACAAGGAATGAACTGTATAGCATAAATACAAAATATTTGTGCTAGAGACAGATTACTCTAATGCCAACCTGCTTCCAAAGAATGCTAGACCCTTATGGAAACATTTTTTACTTGCAGATTAATATATTTTTGTTGGGTAAGAAGTCACATATTGCACAATTTGTTGGGAGCTGTCAGAATTAAATTTAATCTGTAGTATTTGAGAGTCCTTTGGACTGCAAGGAGATCCAACCAGTCCATTCTGAAGGAAATCAGCCCTGGGATTTCTTTGGAAGGAATGATGCTAAAGCTGAAACTCCAGTACTTTGGCCTCATGCAAAACAGTTGACTCATTGGAAAAGACTCTGATGCTGGGAGGGATTGGGGGCAGGAGGAGAAGGGGACAACAGAAGATGAGATGGCTGGATGGCATCACTGACTCAATGGACATGAATCTGAGTGAACTCCAGGAGTTGGTGATGGACAGGGAGGCCTGGTGTGGTGCGATTCTTGGGGTCGCAAAGAGTAGGACATGACTGAGCGACTGAACTGAACAGAACTGATGGAGATCTGAGCCACCAGGGAAGCCACATCAAGGCTATGGTCTTCCCAGTGGTCATGTACTGTCCGCAGTGATTCGGGAGCCCAAGAAAAAGAAATTTTATCATTATTTCCACTTTTTCCCTATGTATTTGCCGGGAAGTGATGGGAGAAGATGCCATGATCTTAGTTTTTTGAAAGTTGAGTTTTAAGCCAGCTTTTTCACTTCCCTCTTTCAAACTCATCAAAAGGCTCTATCTCCCAGAGTTTGTTCAAATTCATGTCCATGAGTCAGTTGATGCTATCTAACCATCTCATCCTCTACTACCCTCTTCTCCTTTACCTTCAATCTTTTCCAGCATCAGGGTCTTTTCTAAGGAGTTGGCTCTTTGCATCAGGTGACCAAAATATTAGAGCTTCAGCTTCAGTATCAGTCCTTCCAATGACTATTCAGCTTTGAATATTATATATGTATTACAGATTGAATTATGTCCACCCAGTCCTCGAAGGATGAAATTCTAACCCTCTCAATGTGACTGCATTTGGAGATAGGGTTTTGAAGAAAATAAGTAAAGTTAAATGAAGTTGTAAAATGGAGCCCTAATCCAATAGGACTGTTTTCCTTGTAAGAGGAAAAAACATTAGAAAAGTGCACATACAGAGAAAAGGTCATGTTAGCAAGAAGGCACAAGTGTGCCAGCCAAAAAGAGAGGTTTCATCAGAAACCAATCCTGCAAGTACCTTGATCTTCAAGTTCTAGCCTCCAGAATTATGAGAAAATAAATAAGCCACCCAGTCTGTGGTTTCCTGTTATGGTAGCTCTAGATTAATACTATATACACATCCATCTCTATCTATCTATCTATCTATCTATCTACCTTCAAAACATTGTTTCTTAAAGCTATACAAAGAGAATATAGACGAGGAAGCTGAAGTGTGAGAAAAAAGTTGGAGTATGAAACCCTGGACAACAATAATGATTAAAGGGGCATGCGTGAAACCAACAAGGGAGTTTGAAAATATACGAAGTCTCTAAAGAGAGTCATGAAGGAAAGAATTGCAAGTAGGGTGTATCCAATAGTATAAAATTTTGTAGAGAATTCTGTTAGTATAGCAATTAAAAGTAAGTGAAAGGATTTGCAAGTCTAGGGTGGGAAGGTATAGCATATATATAGTAGTGAGTTCAGAGAAGGGATTGAGAATGTAAGCATAGGTTGCATCTCGCAAAATTTTAGCAGTGAGGAGAGGCAGGTAAATCATCCTCTTGAAAGTAAATCTGCATCAAAGAAAGGGATTATTTAGGTCAATGGATTGAAACAGTTTGTAAACTAGAACAGAGGAAAGAAAGGGGAGGGAAAGTCCAAACATGAGAAAGGGAATGCAAATAATTATCACACTGAGTGTGATCCAAGGAAGGACAAATCCAGGAAGGCAGGAAGTTAAACTCATGAAGCAGGGAAAGCATCTCTGAAAAAAGTGAAGGGAATGAGCAGTTGTTTGAATTAATTATAAGGGTAGGAAAGAGGAAGGTTGAGAATATAGTATTGATACATAATATTACTGTGAAGAATGGTTTGAAATGCCAGCTACTGAAAAGCACAATCTTAGATCTTTATAATTGTACCTGTGTGATATGCTTCTTCTCTGTTCTTCTTGGTCTAAATTGGTGGTTTATTTCCCTTAGGCACAGTCTAAAGTAATGTACTCACTTTATTCTACAAAGCTCACCAACTCTTGTGGTAATAAATTTTTCCTAAGAATAATGGCAGGGCCTCAAGCTTTCCCTCTTTTCTTTTTCCTTTCTCTTTAATATTAATACCCCCAAGCCCATTAATGGGCTTCCCTGGTGGCTCTGTGGTAAATAATCCACCTGCCAATTCAGGACACATGGGTTCAATCCCTGGGTCAGAAAGATCTCCTAGAGAAGGAAGTGGCAACTCACTTTAGTATTCTTGCCTGGGAAGTCTCATGGACAGAGGAGCCTTATGGGCTACAGTCCATAGGGTTGCAAAAGAGTTGGACACAACTGAGCAACTAAACAACAACAAGAAGCTCATTAATGTGAACAAGTTGTAAATCTTCAAAGTAGTTGCTTGGTGACCTGGTTGAATGTACTAAGATAATGTATGCCACATGCGATTACTTGTATCTGGTTTATTAAACACATGTATTAATACATTTTACATTTTGCTTTCTTTATTTACAAAGCATTTCAAATGCTGTGTTAAATTACAGCCAAATTATGTCTTCTGTGTATTTCATTATCTAGTGCAATACGATTATACAGACAATTCTTTAAAATAGCATATTAAATTTTTCAAGAATCTTCTACTGTTTTAGTGTAGAGGCTTTTTATATACTGAGTAAATACTTTAAAGAACTTAGACATTATAAGCAGTAGCAGTTTTTTATAAAATGTTAAAGTACTGTGCACAGTGTATTGAAATACTCTTCCATTCAAATTTATTAATATTCTACTTTTTGAAAGAACATTGAATTAAATTATTCTTCTAAGTTATATATCTGTGAAAATAATTAAACAATGTAGTATTTAAAAACAAGGAGGAATATATAAAATTTGCTATTTTATATATATTTATATATACAAATAGCATATTTTTATATGTATTTTACAAGGTCAGGGTGTTCCCAGTACCACCTTTTAATATGAATAGGTAAAATAACTATAAATGGCATACAAATTCATAGTTATTGAAATATGATAAGGTCCTACTGAGGTATAGTTTATGAAAAATACAATTTGGCTTTTAGATGAAATACTTTGTAAATTTGGCATTGTTACATAACTGGCAGCTCTCCCTTTAAAGACTAACAGTGCTTAATAAATAAATAAGTATATACATTTTTACTAGCAAGTACTCCATGAGGCTTCAAACTAATTGACTTGATAAATTAGAGGATTAATACGGATTATGTCATATAAAAGTTTCAGAATTATATGTCGTCTCTGTGGCAAAAACTTCTGTCAAAAAGATCTCTATTGTTTTCTTTTTATTAAAAACTTCCTATCTGAGTCAAATGGAGAAACTCTTCCCTCCCCCCTGTACTGTTAGCTTAGCCTGTGTGCAGCAGGCAGCAAGTAGTAACAGCGATTGTGTTTCTGCGTGCTTAGCTGCTCAGTCACGTCCGACTCTTTGTGACCCCATGGAATTCTCCAGGCAAGAATACTGGAGTGGGGTGCCATTCCTTTCTTCAGGGGATCTTCCTGACCCAGGAATTGAACCTGGGTCTCCTGCACTGCAGGCAGATTCTTTACCATCTAAGCCACCAGGGATGCCCAGTAGTGACAATTACTAACAACTCACCAAACTTTCATGGGAAGGTGGGCTTGCACCACAGTTTGAAAAAGAGACATAATCATAGTGCATGCATTTGTGTGTGAGAGAGAGAGAGAGAAGGAAAGAGGAATAGAGAAATTAATGCATTTTCTATGGAGGGATGACAGATACAAAAATAATTTATTCATCTATTTTATCTATTTGGTTAGTTTCCTGTTGAAAAGGAAATTGTAACTGAAAGTCTGAGACTTGAATTATTAAATTACTTTGGGGATTTTTAATTATCTATAATGTAGAACATTGAGAAAAGTAATTGAGTTATGACTGTAGGTGAAATGGTGTTGAGACCTGTGAACAGCTGATAGAAAGCTTTGAAAGTCAGAAAGACATATTTAAATTGTGTGGTGGTGGTTTAGTCACTAAGTCCTGGCTGACTTTTTGAGACCCCTATGAGGTCTGCAGCCCGCCAGGCTCCTCTGTCCATGGAATTCTCCAGGCAAGAATACTGGAGTGAATTGCCATGCCCTCCTCCAGGGGATCTTCCTGACCCAGGGACTGAATCCAGGTCTCCTGTGTTGCAGGCAGTCTCCTGCATTGCAGATGTGTTTCTTACCAACTGAGCCACCAGGGAAGCACTGAATTGGGGTGTCAGGCTTTTCTAAGGTTCAGGGAGAGATGGAAATGCTAAAAATAGGATGAGAAGAAAATGATTCAATTTAATATTTTAAATTTGTTTAACCAAACATGAAAATGTTAACCCTTATACAACAGTGGTGGTCTTGGAAATAGAATAATTATAATTCATTATAGGTAAATTCACGTGTGTCAGTTTGGGTCCACTCAAGAAAACAGAAACCATAGTTGGTGCTTTGACAGAGAATATACAAGGGTTTGCATAAAGGGAATGAAAAAAAGAACACTGAGATAACACAAAGCTAATAATTTTCAGAAATAACAACTACTCTTAAAGCTAGGGAAATAGAGGAATGAGGTTGAGAATAGCAGAATCTTTAAGTTTATAGGAAGGACCTCACAGTGCTAGCATATGGCGTGATCACTATGTGTATCTATGAAAAGGTGCAGGAAACTGGTCTCAGAGCGGGGGATGCCAAAAGGAGCTGAAGGTTGGTGCCAACTGACACTGCTGAAGTAAGAGCTGCTGCCGTGGCAATGCTGACAAGAACAGTGTACAGACAGGGAGACGATTCTCTATCTTCTTGCTTTCCAAAGCAATGTTTCCTATTGACCAATTTATCTGATGTTGCCTATTGGCCAAATTAAAAGGACATCAGCTGTCAAAGGAAAAAAATAATAGTTTACAAAGTCCCCAGACAGCATCATAAAGCAAAATGTTTAAGTGTGGATAAGGAGCTAGGAGACAGTAGTTTGATAATCACATTATATAAACAATAAAATTAATTGGGAAATAAAATGGTAGCAAAAGAGCTATAAATTAGATATGGTAGAATGAATACATAGCCATTAAGGTTTGCACATTGAAATGAGTTATTGGAGAAACTGTGCTTAGTAAGAAGGGTATTAATATATAGTCTTCCTCTGGGGACGTGTAAAAGCAGAAAATAATTTGAACTTGTTGGATGGCTTTTTACTCTCCTATTTAAAGATAGGGAAACATTATTTTCCAGATCTGTGATTCAAATATTCTTAACACATAAACGTACTAATTAAAAGGAAGTGCTCTTTTGAATACATAAATTCCTATTACAAGCAAGGGAATATGATAGATGTAAATATATATCATCCATAAACCTTCATTTCAATGTTTTATTCTGTTGGATGAAACCATCCATGTCCCTAAGTAAAGAAAATACAAGTTATTATAGTTTGTATATTCCAGGTTATGTTACAGATGGTAGAAGATCTAAGAAAGTTGCATATGAAAAAAATAAACAACTCAAATAATTGAAGTCCAAGCTCTATTGGTTTCAGGAGTTCAAAGCTGTCAGTAGACAGAATATTGCTTCATCATTCAACTCTGGTTTCTGCACTGTTGGTTTCATTTTCAGAGATTCTGGGATGGTAAGAAGACAACCAGAATCTGCAGTTCTGTACTGCTCTCTCAGTAGACTGAGCAACACTCCTACTGAGTCTCATTGTTTTTGATTGAATGATGTGGTCAACCATGAACCAGTCACTATAAAAAAAAAAAATTACCCTTTACTTGACCAAGCCTACTTCACTTGTCTTGAGCTGGAAATAAAATGAGATCCACTTGAAGTAAATAGAGTGAAGAAGGAAATATTATTCATAGAAGAAAGTTGGAGATTTATTGTCAGAAAAAAAGGCTTATATGTGTCAGCAAGAGAACAGATATCTGGCACATGCTGTAACTGTCATGAGGGAAAACACAATCTGCGGGCTTTCAAAGGTAGAAGAAGGTAGCTCTAAGGAAAGTTTTAAAGAAGATGATATTTGAATTTCACCAAGAGGAACTTTGACATATAGTTACTTGGGAAAATATTCTCAGAAAAGAGAAGTGTGTGGGAAAAGTCATAAAGAAAATAAAATGTAGTATCATGGAAAACATTGCAGCGTGAATACGGAATATGACATTGAAGGAAAATAGTGAGGACCAAGAAAAGTAAATTGGGATTTAGGCAGTCTAAATAATTTGATATTTCAGTGGGCACACTGTAACCACTGATATTTTTGTGCAGAGACACGATAAAATTTTAATAATTAAAGGACAAAAATCTTACAGAAACAATGCTTAGAATAAATAAAGCTAGAGAAAAGCGTGGAGAAGGAAATGGCCACCCACTCCAGTGTTCTTGCCTGGAGAATCCCAGGGATGGGGGAGGCTGGTGGCTGCCGTCTATGGGGTCACACAGAGTCGGGCACGACGGAAGCGACTTAGCAGCAGCAGCAGCAGCAGAGAAAAGCAGGGGCAGGAAGACCAGTTAGAGAGCCATCACCATCATCTCATCAGGAAATATTGAGACTGGAGCCAATAGAGTAAATTTGGAATAATAAAATTTAGGACAGATTCTTCAGAAATTGGAGGATACAGGAGCATCAGGACTGAATATGAAAGTCAAGGAAAAAGACAGAATTAAAGATTATACAGAGTATCTGAATAATGCCTGTTGAATGCTTTTGATAGAACAATGGAGCACATAATCGGTGGCAGATTTCAGTAAGATCATGCATTTTATCTAACTTGCTTTGGAATTTAAATGCTTATTTACTTTTATTAGGGACAGTAAAGGTAACAAGATAACAATAATATCTATCATACTTTTATTAGATTCTTATTGCTGCTGTAATACAAATGTAGAGGCTTAAAACAACATACATTTATTATTTTACAGTTCTGGAGATCAGAGATCCAAAATTAGTTTCACTAGAATAAAATCAAGATGTTGGCACAGTTATGTTCTTTTCAGAGAGACAGGGAGAACCTATTTTTCTGTCCTTTCTACCTTCTAGAGGCTTCCTGCATTCCTTAGCCTATGGCTCCTTCTTCCACCTTCAGATATGGAAGTAAATATCTTCAAATCTCCCTCTGACTCATATCAACTCACTCACTTACCTTGTTCATGCATGAGTGTGAGGACTCTCAGTTACATTGGGTTCAATGGAATAATTCAGAATGTTTCCTATTTCAACATCCTTAAATTAATTTTATCTGCAAGGTCTCTTTTGCCAGGTATGGTAGTATATACACAGGTTCTGAGGATTAGGATGCAGACATTTTTAGGAGAAAATATTATTCTACTAACAACTGTATTATAATGTGATGAACACATAGGGAAAAAAGCATACTGGCCTAACATTTCAATATCTTGCTGATATGCTGTCATTTTTCTGGATGTTTAGAATATAAAAATTTGTTGGCATAACCAAATGCTACATTGAGCTATTTAGATGCTTCTCTTTTAAATTACTAAAATTATTACCACATTTGGAAATCATGTACTTGATTATTTGGATACTTTAGGAAAGTGTGGTAATCTGGACCAAAACACCACTCTATTTAAAGATTCTCACAAGTCAGGTGGTTTCTATCACTCCATCTGCTTCTTCTAGGCTTGGATGTGTGACTCGCATTGGCCAGTGGTCATTAGAAAACATGACACAGGCTGAGGTTTTAAGAGAGTGTTCACGTCCAGACATCCTCTGTCTTGATTGTTTTTGCTTTCATGGCCTGACCAAGCTGGGCTACACTTCCGGAGGATAAGAGACATGAAGAGAGGCATCGGCCATCCATGTTTAGCACCCATACCAGTTAAGGGCTCAGGCACGTGAATGTGGTCCTCATAGGGTATCCAGCGCCAGGAAAGTGGTCTAGACCATAAGAACAATCCAGCAAAGCCACAAAAATACTTAAGCATTTTTCATGTTTCAGTCAAGAAATG
This sequence comes from Ovis canadensis, assembly GCF_042477335.2. Lineage (NCBI taxonomy): Eukaryota > Metazoa > Chordata > Mammalia > Artiodactyla > Bovidae > Ovis > Ovis canadensis. The sequence goes on from NC_091260.1 coordinate 42,012,814, forward strand.
TGAAAAATAAATGCTTCTTTTTTAAGTCACTAATTTTGTGGTGATTAGCTAGATGGCAAAATATAACTTATTCAGAAATTACTACTGTGGTGTTCATTCAACTGGTATTGGAAGGTAGCCCCCCTGTCAAGAAAGCAAATGCCCTCTAGAATCTCATTGCACTTTTTATCAGATGATGTGAATTGACAAAGAATATTTATCTTAGTTGTGATCTAATATTTTGATTTAGTACTGAGCCATTTTTGAAAGGTCACATTAAACACACAATTTTAGTAATTAGAAGCCCCAACCCCACTGAATACTTTAGCTATTTAGTGTATTCCAGTCTTTTCAATCAAGGATAGGTGGGTTTGTGAGTGCCTTATATGGCTGCCTGTAAAGCTCCCCTACATTCCACTGCAGCTTCCTTTTAGAGCACAGTTACTTGAGTCAATTAGGAGAGCCCAGATTCAAACACTCTGGACACCTGACAGATTCACACTCTAAAAATCATGTTCTTATTTTCCCCATTTTTAGTGACTTAAAAAATAAAAAGTCATTAGAGCTTACACTAGAGAATCTCAGAGTAATGCACTGGGCTTCCCAGGTGGTGCTAGTGGTAAAGAATGTGCCTGCCAATACTGGTGACAGAAGAAAGTTTCATCCCTGAGTCAGGAAGATCCCCTGGAGGAGGGCACGGCAACCCACTCCAGTATTCTTGCTGGACAATGCCATGGACAGAAGAGACCGGTGGGCTACAGTCCCTAGGGTTGCACAGAGTTGGACATGACTTGAAGCGAATTAGCAGCAGCAGCTGCTGCTGCTGCTGTCATTTCAGTCGTGTCCGACTCTTTGCGACCCCATAGATGGCAGCCCACCAGGCTCCCCTGTCCCTGGGATTCTCCAGGCAAGAACACTGGAGTGGGTTGCCATTTCCTTCTCCAATGCATGAAAGTAAAAAGTGGAAGGGAAGTCGCTCAGTCGTGTCCGACTCTTCGTGACAGAGTAATGCATTAGAGAATAATTTTTTTTTAAAGAAGAATGCCATATTGTTCTCCCAGAAACTTGACTCGCAAGAGTTCTTCCCAAACCAGGAGGACGTGGCAGCTTTTCTTGTGCGTTTCTCTTTCTATCTGAATGAGACAAAGCATTTGGTGTGTACTAGATTGGTGCTGTTTCTTACTGATGTTTATTGTTAGAAGGGAGATAATTTTTTTGTAATGTTTAACCAATATTATATTTTATTCACTATAAGTCTTGTTCTCTTGTAGTTCCTTATCTATTTAATCAAAGACATTCCCAATTTAGAAGGACGGAGTCATCGTAAAGCGATTGTTTTGCTTGGGAAATGGCTTCTTATACAAAAAGAAAAAGTGGTAACTATGAAACAAAGTTCTGAACAGTTTACATACCTATATTGCTTATTTTTCATCCTACTATATATATATATATATATTTGTATAATATAAACTTTAAATTTTGGGAAAAAATTAATTTTGAGAGAAGCATATACTACCTCTTCTTTTCTAAAACAATAGCATGAAAAGATAAATCTTTCAAGGTAGTTGATTCATATATATATCCACATTTATATTTATATATATATATATATATATATACACACACATAGGTGAAAAAATGTGGATATTTTACCAAGAATTATAATCCATCCAGTTTAATTCTGAAGAGACTATTTTGAATTCTTATTGAGAAAATATACTGCCATAATATTAATAGCACAGTGGAGAATAATAAATTATTTTCCATGTTATTAAAACATATTTAGTGTTATATAAAATAGAATTCATGTCTTTTTTTAATGAAATGAAAGAATAGTCTACCAAGCTTAGAATAAGTGGCAACTCAATATGAGTTCTCATTTTATTTTTTTAATGTTTAATGTAGAAAGCAATATAAATAGAATTTCATGAATAAAAACTGAAATATAAAAATTCAATAATATTTTTGCATTTAAATAATCACATTAGAAATCAATCTCTCTCAGACTTTGAATAAATTGTCTTTTCCAGAGTGATTCTCTTTTATATCAGAATTTTTTAAGTTGCCCTTGTGGGAATAATTTCATTGCTATCAATTTGTAGTTTGAGGAATGTAATTGTTGAGTGCTGTTCCTAAGGCAATGGATACTATTATGTTTTTAATATCTATTTTTATGAGCATTTTCAATTTTTACCCTTTTTTCATTAAAATATTTTGCCTCTAGCACTTCCTGCTTCTCTAACTCTGTACATGCTTATTTTGTATAAAACTTTCAGAAATGTGGTTGACCATGGTTAGAACTTTGTAATAGTATCATTGTCCTAACTTATTTTTATCGGGGTTTTATTAAAAGGGCTAAAAATTACTCATATATCATATTAATTCATCATATGTAATTTCAGTGAGGTTAGATATTGACTTTTTTCACAGATAATGTATTTGACTCCTTTAATTATTAGAATAAAAGGAATATTCCTAAGAGTGAGGATGCCTAAGTGTATTATATAATGTGTATTTATATTTAATAATGCTTGAATACATGTATGCTTATTTATAAACCTATATACAAATACTTATATGCATATTCATACATATACACATTGTATATTTACGTACATGCATACAAATATTTACCTGAAAAAATATCTTAAATGGCTTAAACAAGTGAAATCATAGCATGACACATATGTGGCCAAGTAAATACCAAGAACACAGAATGAAAGTGGGCAGATATGACAAACAATTTTATTGAAATTACCACACCAGAGCCTAAATTTATATCTTTTCTTCCAGTCTCTACCTTTGCAAGTTATTCTCTATATTTCTTCTAGAATAAGTTCCCAATTTGAAAAAATAATCATGTGCTGACTTTCCCGGTGGCTCAGATGGTAAAGCGTCTGCCTACAGTGTGGGATACCTGTGTTCAGTCCCTGGTTTGGGAAGATCCTCTGGAGAAGGAAATGGCAACCCACTCCAGTATTCTTGCCTGGAGAATCCCATGGATGGAGGAGCATGGTAGGCTGCAGTCCATGGGGTCGCAAAGAGTTGGACATGGCTGAGTGACTTCACATCACTGTTCTACTCAAACCACTTCAGTGAGATTTCATTTTTCTGTTGACTTCCAGAGTGTTAAAAGTTTATAGGGCCACATTTTATGCCTCTAACAAAATGGCTCCTGCCTAATTCTCCAATCTTATCTTTCACCATTTCATACGCCAAATCTGCACTCGACATTTGTTGTTCAGTCGCCAAGTTATGTCTGACTCTGACATCCTAAGGATTGTAGCAAGCCAGGCTTCTCTGTCCACTCTCTCCAGGAATTTGCTCCAACTCATGTCCATTGAGTCAGTGAGGCTCTCTAACCATCTCATTCTCTGTCGTGCGCTTCTCCTCCTGCCCTCAATCTTTCCCAGTATCAGGGTCTTTTCCAATAACTGGGCTCTTTGCATCAGGTTTCCCTTGTGGCTCAGCTGGCAAAGAATCTGCCTGCAATGCAGGAGACCTGGGTTTGATCCCTCGGTTGGGAAGATCCCCTGGAGAAGGGAAAGGCTACCTACTCCAGTATGCTGGCCTGGAGAATTCCATGGACATGTATAGTCCATGGGGTCACAAAGAATCAGACACAACTGAACGACTGTCGCTTACACCTTCACTTGCATCAAGTGGGTTTCCCTGGTGGCTCAGATGGTAAAGAATCTGCATGTAATGCAGAAGACCTGGGTTTGATCCCTGGGTTGGGAAGATTCCCCTGGTGAAGAGAAAGGCTACTCAGTTGAGTATTCTGGCCTGGAGAATTCCATGGACAGAGGGACCTGGCAGGCTACAGTCCCTGGGGTCTCAAAGAGTGAGACACAGCTGAGAAACTTTCATTTTGCAACAGGTGGCCAAAATATTGGAGCATCACCTTAGCATCAGTCCTTATAATGAATATTAAGTGTTAATTGCCTTTAGGATTGATTGGTTTGATCTCCTTGCTGTCCAAGGGACTCTCAACAGTCTTCTCTAGCACCATAATTTAGAAATTTCAGTTCTTTTCTGCTCAGCCTTCTTTATGGTCCAACTCTCATCTGTACATGACTACTGGAAAAATCGTAGATTTAACTTTAAGGACATTTGTTGGCAAAGCGATGTTTTTGCTTTTTAATATGCTTGTCTAGGTTTGTCATAGTTTTCTTCCAAGGAGCAAGCACTTTTTAACTTTGTGGCTGCAGTTACCCTCTGCAGTAATTTTGGAGCCCAAGAAAATAAAATATATCACTGTTTCCACTTTCCCCCCATTTGCCATGGAGTGATGAGACAGGATGCCATGATTTTAGTTTTTTGAATGTTGAGTTTCAAGCCAGCTTTTCCACTCTCCTCTTTCACCTTCATCAAGAGACTCTTTAGTTCCTCTTTGTTTTCTGCCATTAGAGTGGTATCATCTGCATATCTGAGGTTCTTGATATTTCTCCCGGCAATCTTCATTCCAGCTTGTGAGTCATCCAGCGTAGCATGATATACTCTACACAGAAGTAAAACAAACAGGGTGACAATATACAGCCTTGATGTACTCTGTTTCTAATTTTAAACTGGTCCATTGTATCATGTCCAGTTCTAGCTGTTGCTTCTTGACCTGCATACAGGTTTCTCAGGAGACAAGTAAGGTGGCCTGGTATTCCAATCTCTAAAAGGATTTTCCACAGTTTGTTGTGATCCACATAGTCAAAGGCTTTAGCATAGTCAATGAAGCAGAAGTATATGTTTTTCTTAAACTCCCTTGCTTTTTCTATGATCCAACAAATGTTGGCAATATCATCTCTGGTTCCTCTGCCTTTTCTAAATCCAGCTTGTACATCTGAAAGTTCTCGGTTCACATACTGCTAAAGCCTAACTTTAAAGATTCTGAGCATCACCTTGCTAGCATGTGAAATGAGCACGATTGTATGGTAGAGTAAACATTCTTTGGCAATCCCTTCTTTGGGATTGAAATTAAAACTGGCTTTTTGAAAGACTTGGTAATGGCGACGGGTTTGTCGGAGCGCCATAACATGGTGTGGGAAGTGAAGAGCAACCAGATGCCTGATGCGGTGCAGAAGCTCCTGCTAGTCATGGACAAGAGAGCGCCCGGAGTGAGCGACTCGCTGCAGCTGCTGCAGTGCAAGGAGACGCTGCCCTCCTCGCCCGGGTACAACTCTTGTGATGAGCACATGGAACTTGATGATCTTCCTGAACTTCAGGCTGTTCAGAGTGATCCTGCTCAATCTGCCATTTACCAGCTGAGTTCAGATGTGTCTCATCAAGAATATCCAAGACCATCTTGGAACCAGAATACCTCAGAAATATCAGAAAATACTTACGGTGAAAATGAAGTGGATTGGCTAACAGAACTAGCAAATATTGCCACCAGCCCACAAAGTCCACTTATGCAGTGCTCATTTTACAACAGATCATCTCCTGTACACATCATAGCTACTAGCAAAAGTTTACATTCCTATGCGCGCCCTCCACCGGTGGCCTCTTCTAAGGGTGAGCCGGCCTTCCCTCATCACTGGAAGGAGCAAACACCAGTCAGACATGAAAGGGCAAACAGTGAGTCGGAATCTGGCATTTTCTGCATGTCCTCCCTTTCAGATGATGATGACTTGGGGTGGTGCAATTCCTGGCCTTCAACTGCTTGGCACTGTTTTTTGAAAGGCACACGACTGTGCTTTCATAAGGGAAGCAATAAGGAATGGCAGAATGTGGAAGACTTTGCTAGAACCGAAGGCTGTGATAATGAGGAAGACCTCCAGATGGGCACTCACAAGGGCTATGGTTCTGATGGTCTAAAGTTGTTATCACATGAAGAAAGTGTATCATTTGGTGAGTCTGTACTGAAGTTGACTTTTGATCCTGGTACAGTGGAAGATGGTTTACTTACTGTAGAGTGTAAACTGGACCACCCTTTCTATGTTAAAAATAAAGGTTGGTCATCGTTTTATCCAAGCTTGACTGTGGTACAGCATGGCATTCCATGTTGTGAAATTCATATTGGTGATGTATGTCTACCTCCTGGACACCCCGATGCCATTAATTTTGATGATTCAGGTGTTTTTGATACATTTAAAAGCTATGACTTCACGCCTATGGATTCTTCTGCCGTTTACGTGCTAAGTAGTATGGCTCGTCAGCGTCGTGCGTCTTTGTCTTGTGGAGGACCTGGAGGTCAAGACTTTGAAAGATCTGGATTCAGTAAAAACTGTGGCTCACCGGGATCATCACAGCTCTCTTCCAGTTCTTTGTATGCTAAAGCTGTCAAAACCCACAGCTCAGGGACTGTGAGTGCCACTTCTAACAAGTGCAAAAGACCAATGAATGCCTTCATGCTTTTTGCCAAAAAATACAAAGTTGAATATACTCAGATGTATCCAGGGAAAGATAACAGAGCCATAAGTGTGATCCTTGGTGACAGGTGGAAGAAAATGAAGAATGAGGAGAGGAGGATGTATACATTAGAAGCAAAGGCTTTGGCTGAAGAACAAAAACGTTTAAATCCTGACTGTTGGAAAAGGAAAAGAACCAACTCAGGCTCACAGCAACATTAAACCGGATGCTTGACTGCTGATGGAAAGATTTAAGATGAAGGTCTCACCATTTGTCCTGAATCCGTGTGACCATAAGATACCGATAGCATTGAGTCTTGAAATGATTTAATAATGAGTGAGGATTTGCTTTCTCCATTAGAGCATTAAGTAAGCTAAAACTATCAACATTGTAAACCAAATTGCCTTATTTTTCTTCCAAACTTCATATATGTCTATCAGGTAATATAGGCTTGAAAATTGATATCCTGTGGTGCTAAAGTACAGTAGAAAAGAGAGGAGAAGTGTATACATGTTTTATTTTAAATTGTACAAAAGGGGAATTTAAAAATATGTAACTGCTGTTTATACATTGGCTCCTTACTGCTTATTAATCTGTATTGTACACATAATGGGGTGAAGCAGAAGCCGGGAGCTGGCCTTCCTTGAACAGCCACCACATGGCTCAGCATCTGTGCCAAACATGGGGGCTCCTAGTCTGGCCAGTGCCAAGAGGTTGCCAGGACACAGGGCCGGTGGATGGTGCCAGTGCCAGCCTATGAGCCTATGAGCCACCTGCCACGGCTCCCGAGCTGAGTTGGACACACTGGGCGGCGCCCACCCTCGACTTCAGTGGAGACCCAGCCCAGGCCAAGGTAAAGTTAGTTAATAGCATTGGGATATAGTCACTGTAATGGTGCTGTTAACAGTTGACACCATTGTATTTTTCACTCTGTGTCCTATATCTCCTCAGCCACGTATCTTAATACCGTTTTTGTCATCGTGTCTATGGTGGGGGCGGACTTTGCACTCAAGCGGTGCCACACTTGCACTTTACTTTCCTCCAGCTGTCTACAACGAGAGCAAACACAACGGCAGCAGAGCTGCGTCTGCTCTGAGCTACAGTCATGGCTTTTCGTGTTACTCACCAAGTGGTGTTTCTGGTTAGGAATCACAGCTATAAAATTGATTTCAGTTCATTACACTTCTTCATGATGTTGCCCCTAAATTTTGCACACTATATTCTTGTATATTATTTCAAATAAAATGAAAAAAATTGTTTAAAAAAAAAAACTGGCTTTTTCCAACACTGTGGCCACTGCTGAATTTTCCAAATTTGTTGGCATATTGAACACAGCACTTCCACAGCATCATCTTTTAGGATTTGAAAATTCCAACTGAAATTCCATCACCTCCACTAGCTTTATTCATTGTGGTGCTTCCTGAGGCCCACTTGACTTCACATTCAGGATGTCTGGCTCTAGGTGAGGGACTACATTATGGTTGTCTGAGTCATTAAAACCTTTTTTGGGTATTTCTTCTGTGTATTCTGGCCACCTCTTCTTAATCTCGCTGCTTCTGTTAATTCCTTGTCATTTCTGTCCTTTATTTTGTCCATCTCTTCATGAAATATTTCCTTGGTATCTCCAATTTTCTTGAAGAGATTTCTAATCTTTCCTATTCTGCTGTTTTCCTCTATTTCTTTTCATTGTTCACTTAAGTCTTTACTTATCTCTTCTTGCCATTCTTTGGAACCCTGCATTCAGTTGGATTTATCCTTCTCTTTCTCATAACTTCCAGTTTTTATTACCACAGTTAGTATTTCATTTCAGTGTTCTAAAATTTCAGTACAGCCACTACTTTAATATATTCATTGAACAATGACCTTAACTTGAGTGTAGATATGTTTTTGTTTTGTTCACTTTTAGGAAATTATTCCTGACCTTGACATCACTCCCACTGAGTTCTAGCCTTATGTAAACATTGGTAGACCCTTGCCTCATAAAAGATTTTGGTATTCCTTGCATTGTTTAACAAATACTGTTGGATACCCTGTATCTTCAATTTAAATCATGAAAGGTTCAAAGTGCTGTATTCATCTTTTAGAGTTTGAAAAATATCAATCAAGGGGTTCGGGTAGGCTAAGTCTCTTGTGGGATTAAATAGTACAGTTTATGGAACTACATGAGACTTCATGAAATAATTATTGGAAATGTCATTTAAGAGGGCAATGATTGGGGTGGGGGATACAGGAAACACCCAAAATTTCTTTTTAATTTCTTGATTTTTGACTTTTTCTCAGGAAGCAGGGGCTAGAAGGCAAAGTCATAACTACTCATGATGGAAAGTTTGTTTCATGATAAACTAGAACTTTGGCAGTGATTGAATGGGAAAAGTCAATATAAGCTAAGATTTGGAATCCATCTAAACAGAGGAGAAATAGCAATTATTATAGATTATGTGGACTATTCCAGTGAGGGCATAAGCCAGGGAAGAATAAAACAACATACATCCTGTCAGGCAGCTAATAAAATTTAGGGTGCTGGAAAAAGAAAAAGGGGGACCAATTTAAAAAGTAAGAGAGCTAGGAGGTGTGGGCCTAGTCTAGAAAAAAAGTTAGACAATGGGAATTTAGACAGTAATCCATTTGAATAAGTAAACAAAATTTTATGCAGAGTTAATGGCTGTTTGAACAAGAATATTCTCAAGATATTCTCCTGCCAGGGAACACTTAATCTTCTAAAAACTGAGATGTTCTGAATATGCAGATGAGGCAAACATTGAGAGCTGACTAATTAATAGGTTATGTGAAGATCTCAGAAACATTGAGACACATGTATGGAATAACTCCTGATGGTCAAAGCACTGTTATTTTCTAGGATTCAACGCAGCCTCTATAGTGTCAGTTTCACTTTGTGGGTTATTTTTTGTTGGCTTACTTGCTGATTTTGTGTGTGGGGTTGGAGAATAACTTTAATATCAGATTGATTATGTTCTTTGCAGCTGAAGATGCAGGTCTCTACAATAAGCAAAAACAAGAACTGGAGCTGACTGTGGCTCAGATCATCAATTCCTTATTGCAAAATTCAGATTTAAATTGAAGAAAACAGGGAAAACCACTAGGCCATTCATGTATGACCTAAATTAAATCCCTTATGATTATACAGTGGAAGTGACAAATAGATTCAAGGGATTAGATCAGATAGAGAGAGTGTCTGAAGAACTATGGATGGAAGTTCATAACATTGTACAGAAGGTGGTGATCAAAACTGTCCCCAAGAAAAAGAAATGCAAAAGAAAAAGTGGTTATCTGAAGAGGCCTTACAAATAGTTGAGAAAAGAAGAGAAGTGAAAGACAAGGAAAATGAAAGATATATCCATCTGAATGCAGAGTTCCAATAAACAGCAAAAAGGAATAAGAACGACTTCTTAAGTGAACAGTGCAAAGAAATAGAGGAAAACAAAAGAATGGGAAAGGCTAAAGATCTCTTCAAGAAAATTAGAGAAACCAAGGGAACATTTCACGCAAGATGGACAGAAACAGTATGGACCTAACAGAAGCAGAATATGTTAATAAAAAGTGGTAAGAATATACAGAAGAATTGTACAAAAAAGGTCTTAATGATCCAGATAACCGTGATAGTGTGACCACTCACCTAGAGCAGACATACTGGAGTGTGAAGACAAGCGGGCCTTAGAAAGCATCACTATGAACAAAGCTAGTGGAGGTAATGGGATTCCAGTTGAGCTATTTCACACCCTAAAAGATGATGCTGTAAAAGTCCTGCACTCATTATGCTAGTAAATTTGGAAAACTCAGCAGTGGCCACAGGACTGGAAAAGATCAGTTTTCATTCCAATCCCAAAGAAGGGTGATGCCAAAGAATGTTGAAACTACCATACAACTGTGCTCATCTCACATGCTAGCAAGGTAATCCTCAAAATCCTTCAAGCTAGGCTTCAGCATTAGGTGAATTGAGAAATTCCAGATGTACAAGCTGGATTTAGAAAAGGCAGAAAAATTAGAGAACAAATTGTCAGCATTAGTTAGATTATAGAAAAAGCTTCAATGCTTTGGCCTCCTGATGCATAGAGCCAACTCCTTCAAAAAGACCCTGATGCTGGAAAAGATTGAGAGCAGAAGAAGAAGGGGACAACAGAGCACGAGATGGTTGTATGGCATCATCGACTCAATGGACATGAGTTTGTGCAAACTCTCAGAGATAGTGAAGGACAAGGAAGCCTGGCATGCTGCAGTGCACAGGGTCGCAAAGAGTCAGACACGACTTAGCGAATGAACAACAAAGGATAGTGGAACATAGCAAGAGGTAGGTAGGTCATTGATGGAAAAATATTTATTCAACTCTGACATATTAAAATCTAGAATTCTGGGCTTCTCCTTAGACTTAACTGACTTGGGATTTTCTAGACAGTAGAAGGGTGGTAGCAATCTGGAAACTATGTTATAAAATAAGCAGCCCAGATTATTCTTTTTGTATAAAAATTTTAAAACTCTATTAATTCAGTAGTCAAAAATGTGATGGAAACAGATCAGAGCAAACAACTAGTTTAAGAGTTAGAAGAGGACAGAAGTGAAAGAGATTCTGCTAAACTCTTAGGAGGGATTGAGAAATTACTATTCCAATGGTCAGAGCAGATGGCTGGTATACAGATAGCTCAAATCAGAAGAGCAATTTCAAAGTCAGAGACAGGATGGCATGCAGAGGTCAGTTCTGGAGTAATGGGAAAGATTTTAGGCAGAGGTCAAATTCATTTCTGAAGGAATTACTTAACTTGGGGATTTGGTCTGAAGGCTTCTTTTAATACTCCTGGACATCTTTTCAAGTTGGAAGTAAATTTAATTGGGTATTCTCACTCTTTGGCGGATATTTGCCTCTGTGGGGGTGGAAAACCATTCTAATGCCCTCAAGGGATTGTGGTATTCTCTTTTCAGGGAACATCTATATTTCCAAGAGTGACTACTTTGGTGTGGACTTAGTCTTTTGCTTCATAGTCTGGTTAACTGTGTGTCTGTGTCTATGTGTGTGTATTTCTAGCTACCCCTTTCTTTGTCCATAGTAACGAAGTTTATCTGGATTAATAGAACATGACAATAATTTTGTGTACAAAAATATTTATTCATAGAAGATGAGATTTTGTAATGCTAAGAAAAACATCTTTCTAAGAATTTATTTTTTCAAAATACAAAGACAGATAAAGGTTTTGAAGGGAGAATATACAAATATTTCTTCCAATAAAGTATCAGGGAAATTTTTCTAGCACTTTTCTTTCTGTTTTCTCTATTCTCTTTAAATCTCTCAGCTCCTTCAATTTGTTCTTTCTTGTTACTTTTTCTCTTTTCTGGCAACATCTGCTCCTCTTTATAGTATTCTGTGTTATTAAAAGATGTGTATTTGTGCCTGGGAAACAAAGATTTATCAGCTAATGATTAATAAACTTTTAATGCTGTATTAAAAAGAAAAACATTTATTATGCTCATTTAAAAATTACTCTAAAAATTATTTGGAGATATAAGTGTCAGTTTATGTCAACATGTATTTCCAGGCCCATTTTCTCAAACCTCCTCAAAGTTTAGTATATCAGTTGCAATTTGTCTTAGTTGCTAAATATTCAGTTTTGAAAAACTATTTTCAAGAGTACATAAAAAGCTTACTGGCTTCTACTTCTAGTTTTCAGCTGAGTAGTTCCTATCAGTAGCCACTGGGAGGTAGCACATGTATTGTGCTTTCATCATTCTGCGTGTGTGTAAAGTTATAAACTAAGAGTTCATATTACCTGAAGGTAATGACAGTATGATTTATTGTTTTCACTGTTGGTGTTAAAATAAGCAATTTATAACTATGGTCAAAGTGGTGAACAGCCAAAACTAAACAATACAAAGCAAAACAAATGCCCTTCATGCTGTGTTTGGAGGTTAGTATTCTCCCATGTGGAAAAAATGTACAATGAGGAATACTTGAAGTTTTGCTACCCTATCACTTTCCGAAAAATTAAGCAAGAAATCTTATTTATTTTCAATATGAGAATAGCTTAAAAACAAAAATTAGTTATGGTTGCATGCCTGAGTTAGAAAAATAGCATCAAGAGAGGAAGCTGATTTATAGGCCTGGACAAACAAAATCCTAGTGGAAACTTATATGCATTGCATAGATTTTCTTTTAATATTAATTAAATTGTTACTGGTACAGAAGTGTATTACTAGAAATTGAGATCACATGGATCTAGTGGAGACTCAGGAAGTCAATTTCCTGTACATCCCATGCTATTTTAAGCTTTACTGATGTGAAATTAACCTCAAAGTGTGGTTTTTCTTTTTTTTTCTATAGAAGCTAATGTCTTTAAAACTGTTAAATATTTGGAAGTTTTGCCAATTCTGGATGGGTCAAATAAAAAATTTTCTGCTTGAAGAACTTGGGATTAGGTTTTGACTAATGTTGAATTCTAATTCACTTCCTTCTCAGAACTTAGCTATAATTCAGTATTAGTGTGCATGATGGAGAAAAATTTTGTAGTAAAATAATAGATGACAAATTATATCAAAAAATCATAAAATTGACTTATCAAATACAAGCAATATACTTGCCACAGTCTTTAATTGAAACAAAGTCTTAAAATAGATCCTTATTAATTTAATTATTGAACATTTTTGTACTTTACCAGAACAAGCCACCTTCAACAAAGAAAAAAAAGGAAAGAAAGAAAAGAAGTGAGAAAAAATTTCAGTAATATTTTTCCATGATAAGTTAATAACATTAAATGTGATAATTAGCTTATTCTATTGTGATTATTTATTTTGCACTTGTTATTATAAAAATGTATAAATTCCATGGCTATTATAATGACTCAGTCTTTCAGAAAAAAACTCTGGGATATAAGTTTTTTTTCAATTTATTATTTATTTTTTAAAATATAAATTTATTTATTTTAATTGGAGGTTAATTACTTTACAATATTGTATTGGTTTTGCCACACATCAACATGAATCTGCCACAGGTATACACATGTTCCCCATCTTGAACCCCCCTTCCTCCTCCCTCCCCGTACCATCCCTCTGGGTTGTCCCAGTGCACCAGCCCCAAGCATCCCGTATCATGCATCAAACCTGGACTGGTGATTTGTTTCATATATGATATTATACTTTATAGTTATTTTAAAGCATACTAAACAGAAAAACAGAGTTATCACTTTCGATTTTAATCTGATAATTTCTCCTGTCATTGACCAAGTCTGCCTATATATGTACCAAAGTGTGTCCTCTTAGCTCTTCAGGTCAACCTTGGACATGAATTCAAATAACTAAACTTACTAGTTCATTTAGTCTTTTCACTCCTCTTGAAAACAAAGTGGACTGATACTTCTGACACTGGACAACAAGGAGTTGCCCTCCAGTAAATCTGCAGCCTTCTACCCTTATCTGTTGCTCATATGCTTATCTAGTGCATCAGTCAGTCAGGCTAATTGTCAGTTTCCTGTAGTGGAAAATCTTCCAGATAAGTTAAGTAGAAAAATTACTTGTCTGAAATAATGAGATAGCCCACAGAAACCACAGAAAAGCCAGAACTGCTTTTGATGCTGTAAAGAGCAATATTGCATAGGAACCTGGAATGTTAGGTCCAATAATCAAGGAAAATTGGGGTGGTCAAACAGATGGCAAAGGTGAACATCAAACATTTTAGGAACCAGTGAACTAAAATGGACGGGAATGGCTGAACTCAGATGACCACTATATCTACTACTGTGGGCAAGCATACCTTAGAAAAAATGGAGGAGCCATCCTAGTCAATGAAAGAGTCTAAAATGCAGTAGTTGGATGAAATCTCAAAAACGACAGAATGAGCTCTGTTTATTTTCAAGGCATATCATTTAATATCATAGTAATTAAATCTATTCCCTGGCCAATAATGCTTAAGAAGCTGATGTTGAATGGTTCTATGAAGACCAACAAGACCTAGAACTAACACCTAAAAAAGATGTCCTTCTCATTATTCAGTTGAGTTCAGTCACTCAGTCGTGTCTGACTCTTTGTGACCTCATGAATCGCAGCATGCCAGGCCTCCCTGTCCATCACCAACTCCCGCAGTTCACTCAGACTCTCGTCCATCGAGTCAGTGATGCCATCCAGCCATCTCATCCTCTGTTGTCCCCTTCTCCTCCTGCCCCCACTCCCTCCCAGCATCAGAGTCTCTTCCAATGAGTCAACTCTTCGCATGAGGTGGCTAAAGTACTAGAGTTTCTGCTTTAGCATCATTCCTTCCAAAGAAATCCCAAGGCTGATCTCCTTCAGAATGGACTGGTTGGATCTCCTTGCAGTCCAAGGGACTCTCAAGAGTCTTCTCCAACACCACAGTTCAAAAGCACCAATTCTTCGATGCTCACCTTTCCTCACAGTCCAACTCTCACATCCATACATGACCACTGGAAAAACCATAGCCTTGACCAGACGGACCTTTGTTAGCAAAGTAATGTCTCTGCTTTTCAATATGCTATCTAGGTTGGTCCTAACTTTTCTTCCAAGGAGTAAGCATCTTTTAATTTCATGGCTGCAATCACCATCTGCAGTGATTTTGGAGCCCAAAAAAATAAAGTCTGACACTGTTTCCGTTGTTTCCCCATCTATTTCCCATAAAGTGATGGGACCAGATGCCATGATCTTTGTTTTCTGAATGTTGAGCTTTAAGCCAACTGTCTCACTCTCCTCTTTCACTTTCATCAAGAGACTTTTGAGTTCCTCTTCACTTTCTGCCATATTGGTGGTGTCATCTGCATATCTGAGGTGATTGATATTTCTCCCAGAAATCTTGATTCCAGCTTGTGCTTCTTCCAGGCCAGCGTTACTCATGTTGTACTCTGCATATAATTTAAATAAGCAGGGTGACGATATACAGCCTTGACGTGCTCCTTTTCCTATTGGGAACCAGTCTGTTGTTCCATGTCCAGTTCTAACTGTTGCTTCCTGACCTGCATATAGGGTTCTCAAGAGGCAGGTCAGGTGGTCTGGTATTCCCATCTCTCTCAGAATTTTCCACAGTTTATTGTGATCCACACACTCAAAGGTTTTGGCATCGTCAATAAAGCAGAAATAGATGTTTTTCTGAAACTCTCTTGTTTACTCCATGATCCAGCGATGTTGGCAATTTGATCTCTGGTTCCTCTGCCGTTTCTAAAACCAGTTTGAACATCAGGAAGTTCATGGTTCACATATTGTTGAAGCCTGGTTTGGAGAATTTTGAGCATTACTTTACTAGCGTGTGAAATGACAGAAATTGTGCGGTAGTTTGAGCATTCTTTGGCATTGCCTTTCTTTGGAATTGGAATGAAAACTGACCTTTTCCAGTCCTGTTGCCACTGCTGAGTTTCTCCACATTTGCTGGCATATTGAGTGCAGCACTTTCACAGCATCATCTTTCAGGATTTGAAAGAGCTCAACTGGAATTCCATCACCTCCACTAGCTTTGTTCGTAGTGATGCTTTCTAAGGCCCACTTGACTTCACATTCCAGGATGTCTGGCTCTAGGTGAGTGATCACACCATAGTGATTATCTTGGTCATGAAGATCTTTTTCATACTGTTCTTCTGTGTATTCTTGCCACCTCTTCTTAATATCTTCTGCTTCTATTAGGTCCATACCATCTCTGTCCTTTATGGAGCCCATCTTTCTTCCAACAACACAAGAGAAGACTTTACACTTGGACATCACCAGATGGTCAACATTGAAATCAGATTCATTATATTCTTTGCAGCCAAAGATGGAGCTCTATACAGTCAGCAAAAACAAGACCAGGAGCTTACTATGGCTCAGATCATGAACTCCTTATTTCCAAATTCAGACTTAAATTGAAGAAAGTAGGGAAAACCACTAGACCATTCAGGTATGACCTAAATCAAATCCCTTATCATTATACAGTAGAAGTGAGAAATAGATTTAAGGGACTAGATCTGATAGATAGAGTACCTGATGAACTATGGACAGAGATTCATGACATTGTACAGGAGACAGGGATTAAGACCATCCCCATGGAAAAGAAATGCAAAAAAGCAAAATGGCTGTCTGGGGAGGCCTTACAAATAGCTGTGCAAAGAAGAGAAGTGAAAAGCAAAGGAGAAAAGGAAAGATATAAGCATCTGAATGCAGAGTTCCAAAGAATAGAAAGGAGAGATAACAAAGCCTTCCTCAGCGATCAATGCAAAGAAATAGAGGAAAACAACAGAATGGGAAAGACTAGAGATCTCTTCAAGAAACTTAGAGATACCACAGGAACATTTCATGCAAAGACAGGCATAATTAAGGACAGAACTGGTGTGGACCTAACAGAAGCAGAGAATATTAAGAAGAGATGGCAAGAATACACAGAAGAACTATACAAAAAACATCTTCATGACCCATATAATCACGATGGTGTGAACACTCATCTAGAGCCAGACATCCTGAGTGTGAAGTCAAGTGGGCCTCAGAAAGCACCACAGTGACTAAAGCTAGTGGAGGTGATGGAATTCCTGTTGAGCTATTTCAAATCCTAAAAGATGATGCTGTGAAAGTGCTGCATTCAATATGCCAGCAAATTTGGAAAACTCAGCAGTGGCCACAGACTAGAAAATGTCAGTTTTCATTCCAATCACAAAGAGAGGCAATGCCAAAGAACCTTCAAACTACTGTATAATTGCACTCATCTGACATGCTAGCAAAATAATGCTCAAAATTCTCTAAGCCAGTCTTCAACAGTATGTGAACCATGAACCTACAAATGTTCAAGCTGGATTTTAAAAAACCAGAGGAACCAGAGATCAAATTACTAACATCTGATGGATCATCAAAAAAGCAAGAGAGTTCCAGAAAGACATCTACTTCTGCTTTATTGACTACACCAAAGCCTTTGACTGTGTGGATGACAGCAAACTGTGGAAAAATCTTCAAGAGATGGGAATACCAGACCACCTGATCTGCTACCTGAGAAATCTGTATGCAGATCAGGAAGCAACAGTTAGAACTGGACATGGAACAATAGACTGGTTCCAAATCAGGAAAGGAGTGTCTCAAGTCTGTATATTGTCACCCTGCTTATTTAACTTCTATGCATGAGAAATGCTGGACTTCCATCATGAGAAATGCTGGACTGGATGAAGCACAAGCTGGAAACAAGATTGCAGGGAGAAATATCAATAACCTCAGATATGCAGATGACATCACCCTTATGGCAGAAAATGAGGAACAACTAAAGAGCCTTTTGATGAAAGTGAAAGAAGAGAGTGAAAAAGTTGGCTTAAAACTCAACATTAAGAAAGCTAAGATCATGGCATCCAGTCCCATCACTTCATGGCAAATAGATGGGGAAACAGTGGAAATAGTGAGAGACTTTATTTTGGGGGACTCCAAAATCACTGCAGATGGTAACTGCAGCCATGAAATTAGAAAACACTTGCTCTTTGGAAGAAAAGTTATTATCAACCTAGCCAGCCTATTAAAAAGCAGAGACATTATTTTGCCAACAAATGTCCATCTAGTCAAAGTGATAGTTTTTCCAGTAGTAGTGTATGGATGTGAGAGTTGGACTATAAAGAAAGCTGAGCATCAAAGAATTGATGCTTTTGAATTGTGGTGTTGGAAAAGACTCTTAAAAGTTCCTTGGAGAGCAAGGTGATCCAACCAGTCCATTCTAAAGGAAATCAGTCCTGAATATTCATTGGAATGACTGGTGTTGAAGCTGAAACTCCAAAACTTTGGCCACCTGATGTGAAGAACCGCTTCATTGAAAAAGACCCTGATGCTGGGAAAGATTGAATGCAGGAAGAGAAGGGGATGACAGAGCATGAGATGATTCAATGGCATCACCGACTCAATGGACATGTTTTAGTAAACTCTGGGAGTTGGTGATGGACAGGGACGCCTGGTGTGCTGAGTGCTGCAGTCCATGGGGTCACAAAGAGTTGGACACAATTGAGTGACTGAACTTAACTGCACCGTTTGATGTATGATTGCCCCAGCCTTTGAGGAGCTGGAGCAGCTTACTAGATTTAGAACTCTGGCTATGACCTCTGTTCTCCTCACATGCCTGATTTCTTTTCCCCTAATAGGGGCCTCATGAACATTTCTTTGGATACCTTTCTCCTCCTGCCTTCAATTAAGTCCATATTAAGCCTCTTGTGGCCTAGAGATACATAGGTATGGTACAATTAGCCTTCAGAAGGACTGACCCAGCAATAAGCTTGAAAAGGACTAACAAAAGACCCTTTGGTCTAGAAATGTTGGGATTTTGAGTTGCCACAATGTGTTAGGAGCACATGCTTTAGGTGGGTCCTCCTTTTTTGTCCTGTGGACCCCTTGTTTCATGGGGAGAGGCAAGGCCAAAACAGTGAGTCAGTTTCTAGGGCCATTGCTTGGAGGAGTGCAGTCAGGTACACTGTATCCATTAACAGTCAATGTTTGTAACTGACAACCTCATATCAGAATCTGTCACTGCTGTTGAAACTCTTCATCATTGTGCCTATTAGAAAATCAAATGTTATACCCACTATTTCTCCTCAGAAAGAGAAAATAGAGATAATTTACCTCCTTCCTAATGTGCCCATATCTTAACTACAAGGGAGATTGGCAGAAAAAATTCTAGTTCTGTTTCAGAGAAGCCTAATGCAGAATCTGGGAAATTCTCCAAATCCAGGAAGAATGTTCAATATTTCTGTGTGCTTAGTCACTCAGTCATGTCCAACTCTTAGAGGCCCCATGGACTGTAGCCTGCCAGTCTCCCTTGTCCGTGGAATTCTCCAGGCAAGCACACTGGAGTGGGTTGCCATGCCCTCCTCCAGGGGATCTTCACAACCCAGGGATCCAACCCAGGTCTTCTGCATTGCTGGCAGATTCTTTACTGTCTGTGCCACCAGGGAAGTCCCCTGCATGGCCCTGAAACATACTTAACATTCACTAGTCTTAGGGACATTGGAGAAGGAAATGGCACAGAGTCGGACATGACTGAAGCGACTTAACAGCAGCAGCCTTAGGGATAGTTGTTTGTTTGTTTCCCAAAGCAGTTCATTTTTGTTTACTTATGCAATTACATAATTTAAAAAGTATTATGTCAACCCATAGCAAGTAAGTAAATGAAAAAGAAAACCATTTCTTTGAACACTTGAATAATTTGGAAAAAGCTGATGAAGGTGAATTGCCTTAAAAATACTGTTAAATTTGGTGTGGGTGAAAAAAATCATTAAACTCTACAAAAGGCTTTGCAGTTAGATTGTTTTAGACCAGGTCTTCATTTCACTTTATAGAAAGAAAAACTTGAAAACCAATTGTGTATAGCTCTTTATGGTGAAGAAAGGGGAATACAATAGGTTACTTCAATCACCACATACATGTTAAAGAAAAATACTGGCTCTAGATCAAACAGTTATTAACACAACATTTATCAGCTAGTTTGAAAATCAGGAATTTTGATCCCCAAACAACCATGGTGTTGAAACCTGAAGGAGAGATATTCGTTTATTAACCTGCTACTCAGCATCTCATAGAAGCAATGGAGTTTAGTGATTGAAAATAAGTCCACAATACAGTAAACTTTATTTTACAACTCCTCATTTGAATTGTCTTTTTCTATGAACCAACTTATGAATTTTGAGCACATTGAATAAGACTGTTTCTCACATACAACCAGA
Source organism: Ovis canadensis (assembly GCF_042477335.2). Classification (NCBI taxonomy): domain Eukaryota; kingdom Metazoa; phylum Chordata; class Mammalia; order Artiodactyla; family Bovidae; genus Ovis; species Ovis canadensis. The sequence goes on from NC_091260.1 coordinate 42,032,778, forward strand.
TAATTACAGTTATGGCTGTGACTTGAGTACTTGAGTTAGCTTACTTATTCTTTCATCTAGATTAACTTTCCTTGAATTCAGTCATACTATATTTAAGAAAACAGGTGAAACAGCAGCCTCAAATTTTTTTGCTGAATTTTCACTGTTAAGGTGAAATGAAGAATGGAAATTATTACATTTAATTAGCTAGTTAATACATTTTGTTGTTGTTGAGTCACTACGTCATGTCCAACTCCTTGCAACCCCATGGACTATAACCTACCAGGCTCCTCTGTCCATGAGATTTTCCAGGCAAGAATACTGGAGGGGGTTGCCATTTCCTTCTCCAGAGGATCTTCCTGACCAAGGGATAGAACCTGGGTCTCCTGCACATGTCTCATGCATTACAGGCAGATTCTTTAACACTGAGCCACCAGGGAAGCCCAAATTAATTAACTTATACTTTAAAGAAGAAGGATTGGCAACTTTAATGTGTCACGGTTATTTTCTTTTTTCATAATCTATACTATCAGAATCTGTGTTATGCAATATTTTTGCACTTAAATCCACATGTACCATCTCATTCAGCTGTCATTCAAAATTAATAAGCATTTTGAATGCATTTTGCTTTAAAAATGAAGCTTTCTTGGCTTGACTGTTATGATGTTTCTCTTGATACAATTATTATCTCTGGTCTTAACTGCTACTTCCAATTCCTTATATCTATCAAGACTCAGTCTGTGGAAAATTCTGAAAGATGGGAATACCAGAGCACCTGATCTGCCTCTTGAGAAACCTATATGCAGGTCAGGAAGCAACAGTTATAACTGGACATGGAACAACAGACTGGTTCCAAATAGGAAAAGGAGTACATCAAAGCTGTATATTGTCACCCTGCTTCTTTAAGTTAGTTGCAGAGTACATCATGAGAAATGCTGGGCTGGAGGAAGCACAAGCTGGAATCAAGATTCCCGGGAGAAATATCAATAACCTCAAATATGCAGATGACACCACCCTTATGGCAGAGAGTGAAGAAGAACTAAAGAGCCTCTTGATGAAAGAAGAGAGTGAGACAGTTGGCTTAAAGCTCAACATTCAGAAAACAAAGATCATGGCATCCGGTCCCATCACTTCATGGGAAATAGATGGGAAACAGTGGAAACAGTGTCAGACTTTATTTTGGGGGGCTCCAAAATCACTGCAGATGGAGACTGCAGCCATGAAATTAAAAGACGCTTACTCCTTGGAAGGAAAGTTATGACCAACCTAGATAGCATATTAAAAAAGCAGAGACGTTACTTTGCCAACAAAGGTCCATCTAGTCAAGGATATGGTTTTTCCTGTGGTCATGTATGGATGTGAGAGTTGGGCTGTGAAGAAGGCTGAGCGCCGAAGAATTGATGCTTTTGAACTGTGGTGTTGGAGAAGACTCTTGAGAGTCCCTTGGACTGCAAGGAGATCCAACCAGTCCATTCTGAAGGAGATCAGTCCTGGGTGTTCATTGGAAGGACTGATGCTGAGGCTGAAACTCCAATACTTTGGCCACCTCATGCAAAGAGTTGACTCATTCGAAAATATCCTGATGTTGGGAGGGATTGGGGGCAGGAGGAGAAGGGGACGACAGAGGATGAGATGGCTGGATGGCATCACCGACTCAATGGACATGAGTTTGGGTGAACTCTGGGAGTCGGTGATGCACAGGGAGGCCTGGCGTGCTGCAATTTATGGGGTCGCAAAGAGTTGGACACGACTGAGCGACTGAGCTGAACTGACTGAACTGAGTCTTCTGTTAATTTGTTTCTCCCTAGATCTTTCCCAATTTTTTCATTCTGTTCATATCCTTAATTTGGTTTAACCATTTTTGTTAAGAATTAGAGATGCTTTTAAGGTCACCAGGATTCTTACAGAGAATCTCTATTTTGCCTCAATGACCAGCTTCTGCATTCTAGCTGAGTGCAATTCTCATTCATGACCAGTCACTACTCTTCTATATCCTGTCTGGTAATAACTTTTTCAGTTCTGACTTTTCACCTGCTATTTATCACTTGTTAAACCCAAATATTGAGAATTTTCAGGGGATTGTACTATCTCAAAATATAACTATTAATCTTTGGTCTCTGGCATCATTTATCTTTCTCCTGTGCTGTTCTGCTATATTTATTTTTCCAATTTGTTTTTATCAGTCCATATTTCTGAAACAAATTGATTCTATTTTGTCATATGTAGCAGAGCTCCATTCATTATACCTTAATATTTTATCAGTCAGGACTGCATCCAGCTGCATGTAAGAAAAACCAGCTCATCATTACTTAAATAATTAGTCATTTGTCATTTATTTTTCTTTCACTATAAAAGCCTGGAGTTAATATCTGCTGAATATTATTAACAGGGATCCAGTTGTCTGTCTTCTTAACTTATTACATAACTTAGCCCATTACTTTTATCTTTTTAATAGTGTGATAGTTTGTGTCAATTTTCAGCCTCTTCTTCCTCTCACAAAATGCATGCTTTTGAACTTAAAAATAACTTTACTGAGGTCTAATTTAATAGAGTAAACTATACATATTTAAAGAAAACCATTTGATGAATTTGGACCTGTCTGTATACACATAGAATTTTTACCACATCTAAATAATTAACATACCCATTTCCCCGCAGATTTCCCTATGTTCCTTTGTGTTCTGTTGTATAGTAAAGACAACACGATCATTTTGATGTTCTAATACTATTAATAACTCCGACACTCATTAACAGAATGAACTTGGGCAACTAGTATGATCATGATTTTCTAATCTGTTAAAATAAAGACAATGAAACCTACTTTATAGCACTCTTGTACATTTACTATCTTATTTGTGTGCATGCTAAGTTGTTTCAGTCGTGTCTGACTCTTTGCAACACTATGGACTGTAGCCCGCCAGGCTCCTCTGTTCATGGGATTCTCCAAGCAAGAATACTGAACTGGGTTCCCATTTCCTCCTCCAGGGGATCTTCCCGACCCAGAGACCAAACTGTGTCTCATGTCTCCTACATTGGCGGGCAGGCTTTTTACCACTAGCACCGCCGTGTGTGCTAAGCACCATTTAATGGGGGTCAAATGTAACAATATATGATAATAGAAACAGTGTAAGGAAAATCTCCATTACTTCATTTACTTGTCTCTCTAAAACAAAAGAGTAAGCCCTCTATTTCCTTCTGTTTCAGAGAAGATAAATATTTATATAAATTGCTTCTCTATCTCCTTATGCCACCCATTCTCCCAAACATTAGTGCCTTAGTTGCTATTCTTTAATAATAAACGAAAAAACATGGTGCATACAGAGAATGGATCAAAGCTACATTGACTCGTGGCTGAGCTTTAATCAAATAATCTCTTTCTCCTTGGTTATAAGGCCAGAAAGCTTAGGCAAAAATGTGAATTTATGGAATCAACATATTTAGTATATCTTTCAAACTTAAGTAGAAATCTTGGTCAATAATTTCTGAAATTACAAAATGAACTTAACCTAGAAATGGAGGTATTGTCACTTCATAAATTTTGTACTGCTAAACCTTTGTGTCTATATATTCTTTGAGATTTTCAGGTATTTTCAGTCACTGGAGCACTCAGTGTGCCATTGTTCCAGTGACAAGTTTATCTCAAAATCTAAATCTAGGACCTTAAGGGTCATTGGATATCTTTCTTGTAATAAAAACATCTATGGGAAAAACAAAATTCTGGTGACCTCCAGCATACATGAAATAAGTGAACTGTCAAGAAAACTGGCATTTTATGATTCCTGACATATTGTTGGATCCAGGTGTAAACAAGATCTCACAGCATTAGTTATCCATCCCCAGTGTACTGTCAGTTAACTAAAACTACTTATTCTTTGATTGTGGGAAAGTATGAATGATTTGGGGACTGGGAGATACAGGGGAAAACTGTGGCTCTATTTTGAATATTTGAGTTGCTATTACAATTCATCTCAGTGGGACCAGACAGTTCAGGCATACACGTGCTTTTTCTGTTTTACACACAGAATGCTCTGCATTGGGGTTTCTATACCTTATTCTCTAAATGTTGTTATTATCCTCATAAATGTACCTGACGCTTAATTAAAAGCTAATGACCGATGCCTCAAAAAATATAGGGCACGTAGGGCATAGAAAAGACAAGGGTTACAGAATAATACTCAATGAAATTAAAATCTCAGTTCAAAATGGATTTATTTACCCTAACATCAGGGTTAGAGTTTGGGTCAGAATCAAGATCAGGTAATTAACCTCCTATGTTTCAGTTTCCTTGTATGTAAAATGTGAATGATAACACTTTCCTAGCAGAACAGTGGTAAATAATGATGGAATTCCTGACACAGGCCATCTGTAAAATTTGAAGCTATTATATGTAGAAATATTCTATACTACACTGCGGTATTACTTAGCAAGGGAGGGTTTGAATAGTGTGAAACAACTGATATTTTCTCTTCCAATTAATATACCTGGCTGATATAAAATTATGGTTAATATTTTGAGCCTCTCTATCACAATTTAAGAGATTTACATTATGGGAACTAAATTATTAGGATGTAGAGAGAATGTTCAACAAATGTCAAGGTTGTAAATGAATTGAGGGGTTTGCATGGTGGAGCAGAAATCACATGCCAGGTAAGGAAGCATAGAACACTAAGAAGTTGAGTTCAAGAGAGAAAATATGATTATTTGCTCTGAATCATGTTTTTTGTTTTTTGTTTTTCTCATCAACCCTCCATACTGTAAAGATAATTAGAAGGATATTGAATAAGACAATGTGGATATGAGTGTATATGTATATTTGAGTATGTAGATGGATATATTTGTGTGTGTGAGTTTATAATCACACATTTCAAAAAGGAAAAATAGATATGCATTTGATTTTTTTATCCTTTAACTATTTTCATCCTCTCTCTATTCTCTTTCTCTTTCATCTCTCCAAAAACCTGTTATAAGAGATTTGTTCATTTATGTAGCTATGGACATAAAAATTCAGCCCAAGTTTAAGATAACAACAACCACAGTAGCAATATCTTGGGGACATTTTAAATTCAAGAGGGTTAGTAACTGAGATTGGATTGCTCTGACCATTCGTTGTCTAGATGAAACTCTACTGTATTATCCTTGACTTAAATTCCCAGTGAATGTGCAAAAAAATGCTTTGGAACTCCAGGAAGAAAACATTTTGCAGATAATAACTATATGCATTTAGACAGGAAATTACTAACTCAGCCATAAAATTGTTTCATGTAAGATGCAAGTTTTAAGCTTGCTCTTTGTTTCTAGAGAACATGAATATACATATTACAGAAATCATATTTAATTTAAACACAAATGACTTCATTAATCCCTCTTATTTCTTAAAGCCTTTTTGTAATGTAAAGGAATGCAAGCATCAATGCATGAAAGTCAGATATAGTTAAATGGCTTCACACATTTAGCCCAGTTTCTACCTTAGAAATTGCACAAAAGTGAAGAGCTTGAGGCCATAACATTCATAAGCATTCTACAAATATTTTGATAGCTGTTATATCATGTTCAAATTTCTGATATTTTTTCTTCCTTTGAATCCAGGCAATTCATATGCTATTAATATATTTGGCAGCAAATATAATTTAGAATTAATGAAGTCATATTTTCAAACAACAGAAATAGTTACTGCACTGAAACTGTTTTAGATAAATGGAAATCTATTTTATTGCTATCATATGTTCTAACATTCTCATCCTTTTAATTTTGGGGCCAATGATTGTTAATAATTTTTTACCAGGTATCCAGGATTCATGATGTCCCCATTCTAAAGCCCGCATTCTTCTCTTTTTCCAGAATTGACTAACAACATCAAGAAAAACTCTCTTTTTTGAAATACTGTGTATGTGTTTACCAAGTTTGTGTAAACTTCAGTAATATTTTAAAAATCTGACTTGCATTTGGGACATGGTCTTATCTTTATATGGGTTGAACTCATATCTGCTTTTGGATTTCTGATTTTTAATAATCAAAACTAGGGTGGATAGTCAGCAAAAGAAAAAATTTGTTTCTTTTTTATTTTCCCCACTTCTGAGGTTAATAGTATATTCCCAACAGTAATTTGATGTCAGTAGTCTGAGTTACTCACTCATAATTAAGGATTTGGAATATTCATGGCTAATTTGGCCTCATCTTTAAACCTGAAACTCCATTAATGATGGAAAATAGCAGAAAGTTTAGAAGAACTTATCTTAGACCTCTTTTTATTCTTTTAATCTCTCTCCTAAAGATTCATTAGAGGTGAAAAGTGAAGGCCACCACCTTCTTCTTTGGCTACAAAACTACAAACTCTTTAGCCAATATTTCATATCCAAAGGAGAAAGAACCTAACCCACCACATCCCCAGGAATGAGAAGAATTTTGCTTAGACAGAAGAAGGTTGTACAGTCCAAGAGTTGCTATGACCCTTTTCCTTTCTTTAGGGTCAGTTACTTAAATGTCTCAGGAGAGCTCAGGCCATTCTGTCTTGTTGAAAAAATTCATTTGCTGATTCTGTTCTCTATTATCCAATGTAAAATTGTGATTGATGCCATTAATCTATCATTCCAGGCCACTGTGGCTGAGGGAAATTTAACAGTGTTGCCTACCATGGTTTTATTCAATTAAAGATAAGATTTTTGTTCAGTTTCTAAGAAGGAGATTCTACCATTATCATCTCAGCATTTAAAGAACACAAAGGTCTTAGGTTAGAATTTCACAGCTGCAGCACTGTTTTAACATTTTATGGTTAATAAGAAAAAAACCCCTGCGAATTGCATAAATTATTTTCTTGTTTGTTAGTAGCCTCTTTCATGAGATTATAAGTTCTCTGAAGCTGTCTGGCTCTGCTATACTTAGCACAAAGCCTGGCACAGAATAGAGGCTCAAACATAGAGGGGTTCAATAAAGGTTTGTTGTCGAATGAATCAATAGTAAGGGCCCTGTAGCAAGAAGTGAGTGTTCTGGCAAGATAATTCAGATTGCAGAAGAATGATGTAGGGGATTTAAAAAGAGACAAGAACTTCAAGCCCTGGGTAGAGGCAGGTTTCTAAGTCATGGATATATGTGGAGGATTGAAATGTGGTATCAGACTCACATCATATACTTCTCATACTTTACACTTTATCATGTATAAATATGTACAGTACATTATATACATTTATATATAATACATGACAAATTTTATATATCTTATATGTACATCCAGAAGTCCTCAGTCTGAACTGGGTTTTTTTTCAATATGCCTAAACGTTGGAGGGAATGGATTCATAATTCCTCTGCACACACAAACACACACACAGTTGATATATATTCCACTGCAAGAAAATTATTCTATGAGAAAATCAATTAGAGCATAGATATTATTGAGTCACAGAGAGGGAAGTAGAATATTAACTAAAACAGGTTTTATTTTTTAATTCTTTTTTAGCTGGTACAATTGAGAAGGAGATAGTTTATGTTTGAGAGATTATGACTAATTGAGAACAAGTTTGTTTTGTTTTTTGTGAAGATTCTGGAGACAATAAGTGACATTAAATAAAAGGCTAGAGACCTCATTATTGGACAAGAGGAGAGTGATGTAAAGGCTGTAGATGTAGCTTTTACGCCAAGGAGTGGAAAACTTGTACATTGAAAGAAACTTGACAATGTTACAAAATATGGATAGTGGAAAATGAGATAAAGAATTAATGGTACAAATGAACTGCCTGAAGATAAATATTAAGACTGTTGCATCAAATGTCCACTTAAACTTGTGAAAGCATGATTTTATACTGGAACCAGTACCCCCATGTTTTCTGTCTTTTTACAGCAGTCTTTGCTCCAGTGGATCAAGTATGGAGAAAAAGAACCATGCCTGAGACAGTGGTTACCTTTGGAATGATACATTACAAAATCTTTCTCAAAATGGTTTGTCCCCAAGATATTTTAAATCTAATGGATCTCAAACTTTCCTTAATCAAATGTATTTATGTAAATTTTGAAGAACGCTAATGTGGGGCCATTTAGAGCTAAGTGGCATTTATTCTATTGATGAGAAACCTATGATGATTTTCAGTTTAGTTCAGTTCAGTCGCTCAGTCGTGTCTGACTCTTTGTGACCCAATGAATCGCAGCACACCAGGCCTCCTTGTCCATCACCAACTCCCGGAGTTCACACAAAGTCAAGTGCATCCAGTCGGTGATGCCATCCAGCCATCTCATCCTCTGTCGTCCCCTTTTCCTCCTGCCCCCAATCTCTCCCAGCATCAGAGTCTTTTCCAATGAGTCAACTCTTCCCATGAGGTGACCAAAGTACTGGAGTTTCAGTTTTAGCATCATTCCTTCCAAAGAACACCCAGGGCTGATCTCCTTCAGAATGGACTGGTTGGATCTCCTTGCAGTCCAAGGGACTCTCAAGAGTCTTCTCCAACACCACAGTTCAAAAGCATCAATTCTTCGGCACTCAGACTTCTTCACAGTCCAACTCTCACATCCATACATGACCACTGGAAAAACCATATCCTTGACTAGATGGACCTTTGTTGGCAAAGTAATATCTCTGCTTTTGAATGTGCTATCTAGGTTGGTCATAACTTTCTGTCCAAGGAGTAAGCATCTTTTAATTTAAGGGACTAGATCTGATAGACAGAGTACCTGAAGAACTATGGATGGAGGTTCATGACATTGTACAGTAGACAGAGATCAAGACCATCCCCATGGAAAAGAAATGCAAAAAAGCAAAATGGCTGTCTGAAGAGGCTTTACAAATACCTGTGAAAAGAAGAGAAGCAAAAAGCAAAGAAGAAAAGAAAAGATATTCCCATTTGAATTCAGAGTTCCAAAGAATAGCAAGGAGAGATAACAAAGCCTTCCTCAGCGATCAATGCAAAGATAGAAGAAAACAACAGAATGGGAAAGACTAGAGATCTCTTCAAGAAAATTAGAGATACCAAGGGAACATTTCATGCAAAGATGGGCTCGATAAAAGACAGATATGGTATGGACCTAACAGAAGCAGAAGATATTAAGAAGAGGTGGCAAGAATACTGTACAAAGAGGTGGCAAGAAGAACTGTACAAGAAAAGATCTTCACCACCAAGATCATCACGATGGTGTGATCACTCACCTGGAGCCAGACATCCTGGAATGTGAAGTCAAATGGGCGTTAGAAAGCATCACTACGAACAAAGGTAGTGGAGGTGATGGAATTCCAGCTGAGCTATTTCAAATCCTGAAAGATGATGCTGTGAAAGTGCTGCACTCAATATGCCAGCAAATTCGGAAAACTCAGCAGTGGCCACAGACTAGAAAAGGTCAATTTTCATTCCAATCCCAAAGAAAAGCAATGCCAAAGAATGCTCAAACTACCACACAATTGCACTCATCTCATTAGTAAAGTAATGCTCAAAATTTTCCAAGCCAGGCTTCAGCAATACGTGATCCATGAACTTCCAGATGTTCAAGCTGGTTTTAGAAAAGGCAGAGGAATCAGAGATCAAATGGCCAACATCCGCTGGATCATGGAAAAAGCAAGAGAGTTCCAGAAAAACTTCTATTTCTGCTTTATTGACTATGCCAAAGCCTTTGACTGTGTGCATCACAATAACTGTGGAAATGATGATTATATATGTTATCAATTACTTCTAGGTCACAGTAAAGTACTATTTCTACATGTGGAAATATAAGCTTTTAGTGGGGAAATGGCCACTGGGTAATAAAGTGCTCTTGAGTACTTTTTTAATGCAAGTATAGTAAGCAAAGTGAATTTCACTTGATCATAAAGTTAAATGTGTAATAATACACTATATGTGTTATAATGCATTTATTACATAGTAATAATACATTTATATTACATTGCAATAATACATTTGAAATTTGGTCTTAGGTTTTCTTCCAAGGAGCAAGTGTCTTTTAATTTCATGGCTGCAGTCACCATCTGCAGTGATTCTGGAGCCCAAGAAAATAAAGTCTCTCACTATTTCCATTGTTTCCCCACCTATTTTCCATGAAGTGATGGGGCCAGATGCCATGATCTTAGTTTTTTGAACGTTGAGTTTTAATGTACAAACGTAAGGGACTGTTAATTTTTGCTTTCAACCTCCCACACTCTTCATAACTTTCTCTTCACTTTCTGTGCATGCTGACTGCTGGCAGAATATGCTATCTCCTCTCAACATAAGCCACTCCAGTATTGTTGCCTGGAGAATCGCCACAGGCTGTAGCCCAGGCTCCTCTGTCCATGGGGTCACAAAAGTTGGACACGACTAAGCAACTAAGCACAGCACAGGTCAGATATATTAGTCTATATACTGAAGTGCTCTTTTAAAAAGTATGGCAACTCTGGGTCATGTGACCTTAGCTAATATGGTAATTAATTCTTTAGTCCAAATGACTGAACTGCATGATCTAAGATTGACTATAAACAGACAAGATTTGTCATCTACTTTGCTAATTAATGTACCACTGGAAAATAAATTATCTTCCTTTGCATAATTGTTACAGAATAGAAAATAAACTTTAGCTTGTCATGGAAGATTCAAAATTCTGTGGCTGAGGAGTTCAGTTCTGCATAGATCCTGGCTCTACATACATCTTCCTCACTTCGCACTGAACAGAAGAGCTACCATCTCAACTCTGGAAATGAGTTGGCACATTAGCCCTGCCTTGAGACGTCTGCTATGGCAAGTATCTGCTATGGCAAAAGGAACAGAGGACAGCTCTGGTCCCTTCCTATGCCTAAAGCTGCACATGACAATGTGGTTTCATGCTAGTGTTCATCCAAAAAGACAGTTATTGAGTATCTTCTATGCATGGCATGATATCAGAATGAAATATTTTTAAATGTGTAGCGTTTTCCTACTTAACGTAAGGCAGCCTAGGAATGAATACCACAACTTTAGAGACAATAGGTGCTAGTGAATGGAGAGAAATGTTAAGTGACTTCAGTCTAGGAGATAGTTCTTTGTCTTCAAGACTTCAATAAGTAGGATATAGCAGTAACAATATTCAAGATTTAGATTCAAATAACTCAGTTGGTGCTTTAAAGATACCCTTTAACCTAAAGTTTGTTTGGTTTATAGAATTTTATTTGTTTTCTTATAGACTATGCAGAATCCAATGAGTGTGCCTGTGATCCAAACAGTGCTGAATAATTTATTGGGCTTTGACTGATGAAAAGAGATGTTGGCTGATGAGGTCCTGGTTGGGTTGTGTTGTTGTAAGGTGAGAGGATGTTCTATCATCCTTCCATGCATTGTGGGAGCTGTCATTGAGGACACCGTCTGTGTGAGGCTACAAACCATGGTGCCTGTGATGCTTTGCACAGTCCAGGCTACTCAGATGCTGAGGAACTTTAGAACACATCAACTCTGGGAGAATCTGCATTTCTCTAGAGAGCACCTCTATGCTGGGGAAGCTAATCTCCAAGTTCTTTCCTGTGCCATGTGGATTAGCTCAGGCAGACATTCACTAGACATGTCACTAGTGTCAAGTGGGACTTTAAAAAAGTAAATGACACCTTAGGGAAAAAATACTCTTAGAAAGCAATTTCTTAAAAGGGAAGAAAAAGAAGGAGGAGGAGGAGGAGAAAAAGCAGGATTATTATATATACCTTTTTCTTTGGGATGGTTTTGTTCATTATTTTCTGTACAATGTTATGTACCTCTCTTCATAGTTCTTCAAGCACTCTGTCTACCAGATCTAACCCCTTGAATCTATTCATTACCTCAACTGTATAACCATAAGGGATATAATTTATGTCATACCTGAATTTGGCCTAGAGATTTCCCCTACTTTCTTCAATTTAAGCCTGAATTTTGCAATAAGGAGCTCATGATCTGAGCCATAGTCAGCTCCAGGTCTTATTTTTGCTGACTTTATAGAGCTTCTCCACCTTTGGCTGCAAAGAATATAATCAATCTGATTTCAGTATTGATTATCTGAAGATGTCCATGTATAGAGTTGTCTCTTGTGTTGCTGGAAGATGGTGTTTTCTATGATCTGTGTGTTCTCTTGGAAGAACTCTGTTAGTTTTTGCTTTATTCATTTTGTACTCCAAGGCCAAACTTGCCTGTTACTCCAGGTATCACTTGACTTCCTACTTTTACATTCTAATCCCCTATGATGAAAAGGACACCTTTTGCTATTAGTTCTAGAATGTCTTATAGGTCTTCACAGAACCATTCAACTTCAGCTTCTTTGGCATTAATGATTGGGGCATAGATTTGGATTCCTGTGATGTTAAATTATTTGCCCTGGAAATGAACCAAGATCTTTCTGTTATTTTTGAGATTTGCACCCAAGTACTACATTTTGGACTGTTTTGTTGACTCTGAGAGCTACTGTATTTTTTCTAAGGGAGTCTTGCCTACATTAATAGATAATGGTCATCTGAATTAAATTCTCCCATTCCTGTCCATTTCAGTTTACTGATTACTAAAATGTTGATGTTCACTCTTGCCATTTACTGCTTGACCATGTCCAATTTACCTTGATTCATGGAACTAACATTCCAAGTTCCTATACAATAATTTTCTTTACAGCATCAGAAAAAGCAAGAGAATTCCAGGAAAAAAAAATCTACTTCTGCTTCATTGACTATGCTAAATCCTTTGACTGTGTGGATCACACAAACTGTGGAAGTTATTAAACAGATAGGAATGCCAAACCACCTTACCTGTCTTCTGAGAAACCTCGATGTAGGTTAAGAAGCAACAGTTAGAATTGGACATGGAATGAGGGACTGCTTCAAAATTGGCAAAGGAGTATGTCACAGCTGTAGTTTGTCACCTTGTTTATTTAACTTCTATGCAGAGTACCTCATTTCCGGCTGGATGAATCACAAGCTGGAATTAAGATTGCTGGGAAAAATATAAAGAACCTCAGATATGCAGATGCTATCACTTTAATGGCAGAAAGTGAAGAGGATCTAAAGAGCTCCTTGATGAGGGTGAAAGAGGAGAGTGAAAAGGTTGGCTTAAAACTCAACATTCAAAAAACTAAGATCATGGCATCCACTCCTATCACTTCATGGCAAATAGAGTTGGAAAAAGTGGAAACAGTAGCAGACTTTATTTTCTTGGCCTTCCAAATCATTGTGGATAGTGACCACAGCCCTGAAATTAAAAGATACTTGCTCTTTAGAAGAAAAACTATGACAAACCTAGACAGCATATTAAAAAGCAGAGCATCACTTTGTTGACAGAGGTCTACGTAATCAAAGCTATGGTTTTTCCAGTAGTCATGTGTTTGAAAGTTGGCCCATAAAGAAGACTGAGTGCTGAAGAATTGACGTTTTCAAATTGTGGTGCTGGAGAAGACTCTTGAGCATCCCTTGGACAGCAAGGAGATCAAACCAGTCAATCCTAAAGGAAATCAACCCTGCATATTCATTGGAAGGACTGATGGTGAACCTGAAGTTCCAGTACTTTGGCCACCTGATGCAAAGAGCCGACTCATTGAAAAAGACCTTGATGTTGGTAAAGATAGAAGACAAGAGGATAACAGGACGACAGAGGATGAGATGTTTGGATGGCATCACCAACTCAATGGACATGAGTTTGAGCAAACTCTGGAAGATAGTGAAGGACAGGGAAGCCTGGCATGCTGCAGTTCATGCGATTGCAAAGAGTTGGACATGACTTAGCAACTGAACAACAATATATATATATATATATATATATATGCTTTGGTATCATATCTATACATCTATATATATTTTATAATTTTAAAGCTATTTCCCGAGTGTCAGCAAATCAGACATCATTACTGTACTAAATTCATCCCCTAACATCCATGAGTCAACTATAAAATGAATACAAGTCAATCTTTCTCTAGTTGTATTGGCACTCAGAAGTTATAGAATGGGTGTCCATAATTAATCCTTTAATTAATTTGTCAAAACAAGCCTTTTTGCAATTGAATTTTGTAGCAAATCCCTGGCAAGCTGAAGCCTGAAGAAGCAGATCCAGAAGTCAGTTCAGCTTAAAAAAATAGACTTTCTTGCAGAATCTAGAATTTCTATTATATAAAATCAATGAAGAAATGATGTTTTAAAATTTCATAGTTTTGAAAATCACATATAACAACATATAAAATACTTATGCTCTTTTTGAGCTGGAATTATGGTATAGATTCATAGTTTCTAGATACATTTTACAGAGCTCTATTTCAGGGAATATAAATAGGTATACAAAAAGTTGTGATTTCTGAAGTGAGTCTATATCTCAATCTAGAAACTTGTTTTCACAGCACCATATACATGGTACCAAAAATTATGTAGGAAAGCATAGGATTTTATAATTTTTTTCCATAAAGCATACTTGTATAGGAATACCAAAGCATGGTAGTTATCATGACTTTGACAAAAAATTTTGTGTCTTGGGAAAAAATGAGTTCGAAACATTTGGGAATAGCATTTTAATCACAGGGAATAGAAACTATACATTCTTGAAACTTTTTAAGCAGGGAAGATACAAGTCAAATTGGTATCTTAATTTTTAGATATTTTAACAGAAAATTGAGGGTAACTAGGAGAGAGAGGTAATGCAGTTTAGAAGATACAGTCCCTCTATGTCTAGGGAGATCACTGGTCTCCCTCCTCATCACTTTACTGGGGCAGTCGTCCCACCTTTGGACCTGAGAAGGATTTGATGTACAAAATATCACTAAATTCATCACTTAAGCTTGAATTAGGGCTCTTTTTACTTCCGATTCATCTAGATTATGAGTTAACTTGGACTGGCCTAGAAAGCTGACACGTGTGTCTAGGGCATCTAAGCTTCATAAAACTGAGGTACAAATAAGGTTTTCGTAGGCCAAAGACTGCCTATATAATCGTGGTTTCAGGGCCTAGGATCTGATTTACTCTGTTTCCTGGCAGCAGGATGTGTGAAAACTGCTCAAAAATAAGTAGGTCCTCTAGCCTTCTGAAAACTGGCAAAGTGCCATCAAGCTCTGTGCCAAGTGTAAGGGCAGCTGAGAGCCAATCAAACCCGCCCTTCTACATGATAGTGAAGCATGGATTTTCCACTCACATCACAGGTGGCTTCTCCAGTTGCCTCATCAGTGTCACTGACAAAGCATTCCTTGCCTGAGATAATTTGGCAGAATCTCCAACCCTGGGATAGTGGAATGCAGTCAATTTATGGCATGAAAGCTAGCTCCTGGGAAGCGCATGTGGCTATTGAATGTAGGACTGATTGAAGGAGAGTGATTCTAAGCAGCTTGGATAGTAAAACCTCCTTATGGGCATAACAATTTATTACTCAGGATTTTTGAGCAGTTGATACTATTTTTCAAGCAGTAAAATGTTTCACAAACAATCTGATTTTCTTTGCTTATTATATTTTGTTTTGCTTTTCATTTCATTGAAATAGAATTATTTAAAATAAGAGAACACTTACCAGCAAAAGAATTCTGGCAGACCATAAAGCTGTATGTACCAAAAGACTAAATTGGAGAGTAAAAGTATTCTATTCTCAAATCAGAGCACTCTGCCATCTTGTCTCGACAGCAGGCCTGTTGGGCAGAATTCATGGTATTTAATTTAGGATAATCTGCAGGAAAAGCTAGTCAGCTCCATTAACTTTAACAAATCTACCCTTGTTATTACAAAGCAAATGGATGTCATGCTATGGAGTTTATTTACCCCCAGTTTAAAAGGAGAAAGCTGCTTCTAAAATATCTAATAATACACTTAGGAAATTTACTTAATTGTATACTTAAGGAGTTCTGATCATGAGCCTAGACATAGGAGAACAAAGGTGAGCTTGTTGTGGGCTAGAGATTAGGGGAAGGGTTGATCCTTATTCTATAACCTAAGATGAAGTTAAACATTGAAACCCTCTATCCATATTTATAGAACAACGGTCAGTACTACCATTAGAAGACAGATCTTGTTAGGGAAAAACTCTACTCATTGGTGGAAGATTCCCACACTAGTTACTAGGTACTAGGTACATATTAATTGACCAAGTCTTTTATTCACAAATATGAACTGACAACCAAGAATCACAAGACACTTGGAGAAAATTAACAGCATAAGAGAGAAATGCCTAGATGAACAAAACAGAACAACAAATTCTCAAATCACTTTGAGAGTCAAAGTAAGTAATAAAATTATAATGTCCATATTCATATTTGTTTGAATAAACAATACATCTATTAAACAAGAATGGACTGCTTCAAAACAGAATTAGGAGAGCACAAGAAAAAGTTGTTTCAAGAAACCATTAATTTCCCTCCCCAAATTAATAGTGGTACTAAAAGACATAGAGGAGGAAATTTAAAATGAAGAGTACAGCAACATAGAGATAGAAAAGAGGGGAAAATATAAGAAATGTAGACAACCAAGCCAGGAAGCATATCTCTTATCAATCAATAGACTTAAAGGCAAAGGAGAAGAAAGAAATAGTGAGGAGAAAAACAGTAATAAAAACATTTTAATGAAATTAAAGAGAGAAAAATCTGGGCTATAAGAATATTTTATCAGTGTATTTTTTTCCAAAAAAAAAACACAACTTACTGAAAATATTTGTGTGTTGTTATCAAAAATTCCTTATTATGCAATATTACTGTATTACAATGTTATGACATGATATTGCACACTTGTGAAACCATTGTATATATTCTTCATCAGAGATACAGAAATGAGCAATACCATAAAGATTTGCAAGGGGATGATAAGCATAAATTAACTCTATAAACAAAGAATAAGCCAATATGCCATCATTTTATGATTGATAAAGCTGAACGGTGAGTTCAGGGATATTTGTTATATTTTTTCTATATTTAATGAAATTTAATAGAATTCATAATTTAAAAAATAAAGTTCTAATTATGCTGCTATTACTATGAAATTCCTGAGAAAACAGCTTTCAAAAACATACCATTATCCATAGTGTTTTGTTCTCCTTGTTGATTGCCTACTGATAAATTTGAACCTAAGAGATTATTTTGGGGAAAAAATTAAAAACAGAGCAGAACTTCTGTCCACTCTGAGAGATGGCTTCAGTCACATTTACGAGAAGCAGCAAACATCAGAAAACCTTATGAGAAGCCTAGCAAATTTCTGAAGTTCATATGAGATTTTACCTACTTCCTTAAGAAGGGGGAGTCTTTTGAGGGCAAAGTCAGACTGTCTGTTGATGAAGCTTATTGGTTCAAGGGTAAACCATTTAATGAATTGGGAAAAAAAAGAGACTATGATGATTTACTCCAAAGAATTGTGTAGTATCTGCCTGATTCACCTGGAATCTTAAGGGTATTCAGAAAATTGCATTTAGTTTGTGCATGTAATAATGGGAGATTTCAATTATTTTGCCTATTGAGGTCATTGTGAAATGCTTTGTGTGTGTGTGTGTGCATATTTGGGACACTTTTCAAATTAAATATCCATTAATTTGGATATTTTCATGTCAGTAGTAGAAAATGAAAGCAGAAGAGATGGTTAAATACGTGTCCTCCCCGTTCTCAGGAAGCCGCTGTAGAGTGTGCTGCATAAATCTTGACACATCTGTGTACTAGGAGAAGTACACCAATATGAATTCCAATTCTTATTGGAAGTACGCCAATTTAGAATTCTCTAAACATAGAGAGACAGCCGGATGCCAGATGGATAGACACATAGATACATGGATAGATAGATTGATAGATCAATAGATAGGTAGACACTCATATATATCTCTATATAGTAATATGGAAATGGGTATAGAGAGAGACATAAATATGTATTGATTATGAATACAGACTTAACTAGGGAAGAACCTGTGATTAATGGCCTCAATATCTCAAAAAGTATATAGCTATAATGCAGAAAGAAAGCAATATCATGACTGGTTGCTTAGTTACCAAGTCGAGTCCAACTCTTGTGACCCCATGGACACCAACCTGCCAGGCTCCTCTGTCCATGGGATTTCCCATGCAAGAATACTGAAGTGGGATGCCATTACCTCCTGTAGGGGATCTGCCTAACCCAGGGATCAAAGCTGTGTCTCCTGCATTGCACTCAGAGTCTTTACCAACTGAGCCATCAGGGAAGCCCAATGTCATGATTAGCTAGTCAGAAAAATAGAACATGGAAGTTAGAGCAGAATACTTCCCTTCAGCTCCTGCGGAGGAGCCTCTGCATTCTTTCTCTCCTGTCTTTATCCCTTTTCTCAACCAATTTCACCTTCTCAGACTTTTTCCATACCCCTGTTCTATGCATCTCTGTCCTTGAGATGCCTCAGAATCTCAAAATTCATGCAGACTTTGTGGTTCCAAGAAGAGTTGACAGTAGGCCCTCTGGTTTCAAAGGCAGTGACTTTCATGTAAATAAGCCTCTACAACTTTAGTGAGTGTTGAAAGTGGAGAGCACCCTCCAGGGATATACAGAATGATCTTCAGAGTTCAGGAGTATAATTTTACCAATTCTGTTTATGTTCAACTTTTATAATTTTTGTGTCATATATCTTTATAATGCTTTATATATATATTTATAAATATTTTTATATATTTACATATTTATATTTAATACACATCTCTTACATATTTATACATATATTTTTATATATTATAATATTATATATTACATTTATATAATATTACAATTATATATATTGTAATAATATATCTGTGAAGCTCAGCCACTTCAGTCGTGTCTGACTCTTTGCTATCCAGTGGACTGTAGCCTGCCAGGCTCCTCTGTCCATGCGATTTCCCATGCAAGAATACTGGAGTAAGTTGCCATGCCTTCCTCCTGGGTAATTTCCCAACCCAAGTATCAAACCCTCGTCTCCTGCATTGCAGGCATATTCTTTACTGCTGAGTCACCAGGGAAACCCTATATGTAAATATACAGTGGTACATAAAATATAATTAAATATAAATGCATAAATTTAGCATAAATGTACATATATAGCAGGCTCAATTTAAATGAGAGAAGTGTACTATCAAAGACTCTGCAGAATTAAAAAACCCATCACTGATATTTGTCAACTTGATGTGTTAATTTTGCTTCAATTTATAGAATGACAATTAATAATAGCATCAGAAAACACTGTATTTATATACCATCTTAACAAATTTGCTTTATCAACTAGGAATAAAGATAAGGAAAGAAGGGGCAAAACAGACAATGTCTCAGCCTGCCTTTGAAAGAAAATATTAGAGAGATTAAACAGATTTAAAGATAACAAGGAGTTGTGAGTTTCCAAGAACGGCGTTCGCACAAAAGGAGGTAGAGTGTGCAGAAAGTGACCAAATTGCCCTTAGTGCGCTGGGTTCTAGTTGGTCTCCCTGCTTCTCTCTTACCTCCTCCAAACTCTGCCACGTATCAACCACCCTGATCCTTTGTCCTCATAAGTCACAGCATGTCTAACTCCTGGTCTCAGTCTTTCCTTTTCACCCATCTCACTCAGTGTAAAGACGAAAATCCTTACAATGTGCACAGAGCCCTACCTGATATGGCCCTGGCTACTTCTCTGACCCCATTTTTTACCACTGTAGTCACTATCTCAGACCAACAAATATATACCCATCTGCCTATTCTCTCCATGTTCAATATTCTTCCTCTGTACATTCATGTGACTCCCTTCTTTCCTTTACCCATATGTCCTTTTAAATGGCCTCATCTTTTCAAATGACCGTTGTAACTGGATTAGAATCTCCAAGTCACTTGCTATCCTTTTATTTTTCACTTACTACTTCTTGGCACACTATATGGGTATTCGATTAAAAAACATGAACAGGGGAAACTCACTCAGTCCTTTGACTTCAAATTTCTTATCTGAAAATATGAAAGAGTTAAATTAATTTCCAGGAAGCTTCAAGTTTGTTTGTACGTTTGTGATGAACATGCATTTGTCAGATCTAGTTTTTTTTAGCGGCACTATTGTTAGCTTATTCAGCAATTGCATTTGAGGAAGCTTTAGGATAGATTTGTACTCTTCTCCCAACTATTGTTGGCTTTGAGATGAATAAGACTTTTGTATCAGGCTTTTCTGGTTTGAGAGGAGGAGAGTAAATGAAAGAATGCGGAAAGGACCCTTTCTGAACATTTGTAGAATTCAGATCAAGAGGCCCACAGACATATTTCTAAAAACATACAAGTTATAAATCAAACTATCCTCATGGCCTGGACTATTTTCCCTCAGTTCCTCCATCCTAGAGTCTCTGAGTGGTAGAATAGACCTGACGTGACATGGCAAGTTGGAGGC
This sequence comes from Ovis canadensis, assembly GCF_042477335.2. NCBI lineage: Eukaryota > Metazoa > Chordata > Mammalia > Artiodactyla > Bovidae > Ovis > Ovis canadensis. Next base: position 42,052,955 of record NC_091260.1, read on the forward strand.
AGGGCCTTGGTGGTGACAGAACCTGCCCAACCAAGACGAAGTCCCCAGAGAGTGCAGAAAGAGCAGCTCCTCGACATATCGCTTTTCTAACTCCAAATCTCTGGGCAGTTCTAAGAACTATGTCACCCATCTTCAAAGACCTGGGACGGTGAAACTTGAACAAAAACAGTCACATTTTTTATTCCCCCAGATAAAAGCCCTGATTTTCTCATCTCACCACCTTCCACACACACGGGTGTGCATGCACATTCGTATCCCTTCTGGCCTGAGTGACTCAGTGTGCTTGAGTGTTCATTTTGGTGGGATTTTTATCTTGGTCCAAGTTGTTATGAAACGTTCCAAAACTTTTCTTACGTGCGTTGTGTGTCAAGATTTGTAATGCATGGGGTCCTCTCAGGATTGGATCCAGAGCAAAAGGTCCCTGTTACCCAATCTGAGGGAAGGACCAGGAAACTATGTCCTCTTAACGATCTGGGGATTCGCTCAGTTCTCAGGGGTCACTAACTCACTCCAGCCTTTGGATAAAACACTTAACATCTCAATAATGTTATTTCTTTCCTGATAATCTTTTAACAGTAAGGACTATCTCTACAACTATTATGAGGATATATACGTATTTGTTAGTTTTAACACTTAGAGATCACTTTATAGGAATTTCAATATAATTCAGAAACACTGATATAAAATAATCTGCTCATAAGATGTTTTGCAGAAAATGCTAACAGTTTATGTTTAAAAGATTTTTACTAAATAATGTGTAATTTCATATCAAAAAGTTGAATCTAAACAATACAAATGTTAACTGAATTCCTATTTAGGATAAGGCATAGTGCTGAGTGTTAAAGGAAGATATCAAGATGAGAAAGAGTTTTTGATTCTCAAAAAATATATATATTGCTATAGCATACACCAAAATCTAATTAATATGTATGTGTGTGAAAGATGCTCAGTCATTTTTGACTCTTTGTGACCCCATTGACTGTTGTCTGCCAGGTTCTTCTCTCCATGGGGATTCTCTAGGCAAGAATACTGGAGTGGGTTGTCATGCCCTCCACCACGGGATCTTCCCACCCCAGGGATTGAACCCAGGTCTCCCACATCACAGGTTTCCAGGTCTTCTGGATTGCAGGAACCCAGGTCTCCTGGATTGCAGACAGATTCTTTATCCTCTGAGCGACCATTTCAGTTCAGTTCAGTCACTCAGTCATGTCCAACTCTTTGCAATCCCATGGACTGCAGCACGCCAGGCCTCCCTGTCCATCAACAACTCCCGGAGTTCACTCAAACTCATGTCCATTGAATCAGTGATGCCATCCAACCATCTCATCTTCTATCATCCCCTTCTTCTCCTGCCTTCTATCTTTCCCAGCATCAGGCTCTTTTCAAATGAGTTAGCTCTTCACATCAGGTGGCCAAACTATTGGAGTTTCAGCTCCAGCAACAGTCATTCCAATGAATATTCAGGACTGATTTCCTTTAGGATGGACTGGTTGGATCTCTTTGATGTTGAAGGGACTCTCAAGAGTCTTCTCCAACACCACAGTTCAAAAACATTGGTTTTTTGGTGCTCAGCTTTCTTTATAGTCCAACTCTCACATCCATACATGACTACTGGAAAAACCATAGCTTTCACTAGACGGACCTTTGTTGGCAAAGGAATGTCTCTGCTTTTGAATATGCTATCTAGGTTGATCATAACTTTTCTTCCAAGAAGCAAGTGACTTTTAATTTTATGGCTGCAGTCACCATCCACAGTGATTTTGGAGCCCCCTAAAATAAAGTCTGTCTCTGTTTCCACTGTTTCCCCATCTATTTCCCATGAAGTGATGGGACCAGATGCCATATCTTAGTTTTCTGAATGTTGAGCTTTAAGCCAACTTTTTCACTCTCTTCTTTCACTTTCATCAAGAGGCTTTTTAGTTCCTCTTCACTTTCTGCCATAAGGGTGGTGTTATCTGCATATCTGAGGTTATTGATATTTCTCTCGATAATCTTGATTCCATCTAGTCCAACATGTCTCATGATGTACTCTGCATATAAGCTAAATAAACAGGGTGACAATATACAGACTTGACGTACACCTTTCCTGATTTGGAATCAGTCTGTTCCATGTCCAGTTCTAACTGTTGCTTCTTGACCTGCATTCAGATTTCTCAGGAGTCAGATCAGGTGGTCTGGTATTTCTATCCCTTGAAGAATTTTCCACAGTTTGTTGTACTACACAAAGTCAAAGGCTTTGGCGTAGTCAATAAAGCAGAAGTAAATGTTTTTCTGGAACTCTCTTGCTTTTTCAATGATCCAATGGATGTTGGCAATTTGATCTCTGGTTCCTCTGCCTTTTCTAAATCCATCATAAGATCGAAAGCCACCAGGGAAGCCCAATTAGTATGTATACAAAACCTCAAAAAACTTTTATATGTATTGTCATCCTGAAACATAGATAACCATCTCATATTATCAATCATTTTACATATAAGTTTATGACTTGATTGCTATCACAATTTAGTAAAAGAGGGTGCTGGCATTGGAAGCATAAGTTGAACTGAATCAGCAATTGAATTCCAAACTGAGTGCTTTTCAATCATATGATGCTGTCTCTTTCAGAAGAGACACAGTGAGTCTTCCAGAGCAAACTATTTTGGTTCTGGCTAAATCTCTGTCATCAGCTGATGGCAGTGTATGTTAGAGAAATCGAATTTATTTTATTAAAGTCTAAGCAATGTATTATTAAGTAATACTGTGATCAATCAATAATGAATCCCATAAATGAGTCAGATACTAGATTATTTTATTTTTTTCTAAATGGTGATTGTCTAGTCTTAGGGTATTTTTCAGTCATGAGTTGAAAGTTGAAGAGGGCTCATTTGTTTTGTAGGGCTATGTTTTTGCAATAATTAGTACTGGATCTGCACTTTGTAAGTGCTCAATATATGTTAGCTATTATTATTGTTCAGCTTTTTGAGTTCAGCGGAGAGCCAAGTCGAGCTTCAGCTCAAATATAAATTCCAGAGTGCAGACAGCAAGCTCCCTGGCCAGCAGGAAAGAAGGAGATATCTCTTACAAAGAGCCTCTCATCCAGAGTCAGGGACATTTGCCAGGGAGTTTGCTGGTGGGAGACTCATTGCAGTAATTTCCTTCAGAGGTTCTAATTCATCCTAAGTTCTTGATTGTCAAAAGAGAGGAAGACACAAGAAGGAAGAGGAGGAACACTTGACAGAGTGTGCTAATAACTGCCTGATTCTGTCTGGCATTGCCCTCCACCTCTTCCGTGAGGGAAATCTCCAAGCTGGCACTAAGGTCACACAACATATACCTGGTCCAGCAGGGATGACTCCCACCTTTGTCTAGTAAAGAGACAAATCAAGCTTAGGGAATTTCGGTATTTTATATTTATATTAAATATTTGGCTATTTTGCAAGTAATTTTTTGTGGATATAATTGCATTTTTTTTCTTTTTCTTTTCCCTATTGATTTCTGCAAGGAACATTCTGCTTTGGTCACAATCAATAAACTTCCTCATATTTGAATTAGTCTCCACCTTAGACTGTGACCTTCCAATACAGAGACCAATGTATTCTTTTCATGTCGGTAATCCTCTAGCCCTATAATAATGCTGTGCACATACAGTTAACAAATGACTGATTAGAATAATGTTAAGTACATTTGCAAAGTGTCCAACTGATAATCTCATTAAACTATTTAGGTACCTCAAAATAATTGAGGAATCATGATCCTGTTATATAATCCAACTATAAATACTATAACAGTGAGAAACAATCCATTGAAAATTGAAAAGAAGCCCTAGCATTATAAGCATAGTTTTCAACTTGTAGATTCTACAAAGATCTGAAGTTTATAAGAACAGATAAAACCAACTAAGTTTTTGTTGTGATAAATAAGCCTCAAAACTTAGAATCAAACATTTTCTAGTGGCTGTAGTACTCTCTGTAGGATGTAGTTTTGCTTGTTTTGAAACCACTAAATTCTTCACGTGACCTGTGAGAATTGATTTTTGGACTATTATATTCTAGCTGCTAAAAGAATGTAATACATTAAACTGCATGTGAAGTTTTGTATAAATGTTTCCTTATGCCACATTTGTAGAACAGAGGTGTACACATGGAAGTATGATTTCATAACCACATGCATCTTAGCTCATCTTGGGTGCAATTTATTTATTTATTTATTAAATGTTTATCCTCAGCTCACACCAGTGTGTTGGGTCAGTGTTTTCCTCCTCCAGAGAACAATACAGTCTTCTTAATTGCTGCTGGTTGCTGCGTAGTCACTTCAGTTGTGTTCTACTCTGTGCGACCCTATGGACTGTAGCCTCCAAGGCTCCTCTGTTCGTGGGATTCTTGAGGCAAGAATACTGGAGTGGGTTGCCATACCCTCCTCCAGGGAATCTTCATGACCCAGGGATCAAACCCAGGTCTCCTGCATTGCAGGCAGATTCGTTACTGCTAAGCCACCAAGGAAGCCCTCTTAACTGCTAATCAGTTAAATAAAAACTGATTTCAGATTTGAGGCATGCTAAAACAATTCAACTTATAATATTAGAAAGCATTCATTTCAATCTTATTTTCAGAATAATTTTTTTTCCACTGTAAATCACTGTTCAGGAGAATAAGAATTCCTTAGTGTTATGAAGGTAGAGCATCAGGTAAACAATATTTCTTCCTCACTCTATTTTCATTTCATGCACTCCCTCTTTACCACCTCTAACTTGTAGAATACAGCCATGTTTCATACATGGAAGATCTTCACTAAATATTCTTTGACTGGATCAATGAATGGATCTTAACAGAGAACATCTATGTGCCCACAGGTTTTTCTTTGGGAGATGACATATACTGATATTTAAGTTGGCAATTTGATGTTCATTTGTTCTTTGTTTTCGAGAGTACTTTATTCTGTCCTCTTGCATGAGACTGGAACAAAACCAGGGTTTCCCTAGCCTACTGCAGCCCTTTCAGCTCAAGGTCCCTATGCAAATTAGGTAGGATTGGTTTTCATCCAGTTTCGGATTCAGTGTGGTAGAGTCTTATATGAGCTATGCTCTAATTGTTGGAGCAAGACATTCTGGACAAGGTTCAAAATCTTGAGGAGAATAGCTTGGAGTAGAAGTATATGCCAGGAAACATATACAAGTGGTTCTAATTTTCCAATATTCATTTTCCATGTTTCCATGGTTATAAGGTAAATGAAGAAGCAAAATAATCACAGGACAATATAATTCTTTAGTGAACTGAGCACTCATAAAATTAGTCTGAATTCAAATTTCCCTCCCTCCTTGTGTTTTTATGGTCAATGTTTTGTGAAATGTTGAATTCTTGCAAGAGTACAATACAGTATAGAGCAAACTGATGACAAAGTAAAACTGGCAACATCAAGATTGTATGAAACTATTAATAAAATACTGGACAACTGCTGAGATTCAGTGCCAAACTATTAACCAGTAAAGGTATGATGGAGTAATAGACACACAAGTAAAAAACCCACTAATTTCTAAGAGTAAATAAACAAAATGAATGAAGGGCATGTATGTTTGAATCATGTAAATTTTGGACAAAGTTGTATGAGAGAACAGTAGGTGTCACAGAAGAGAACATTTTGACCGTCAAGGAATTAATATATCTGAGAAAACGCTGATGAATCTTTTTGTACACAAAAATATGATTTTTGAGGGGTTACTTAGGCATGAAAGTCAAATGAGAGGAAAGGATGCTAAATTCATGATACCATAAAGCTTTGTCAGAAAAATTATTCCTCAATAAATGAAGACCAATAATTGTTTCATTCATCATTCAAATATTAAGCTTATTGGTAATTACTCATTTGTTAAACACAAAATAGTTTGAAAATTTTAGTTTCATTTTAAAATAGAAAATACAAATTAAACCATACAAAAAAATTGAGTTCCCAATTTAAATCGTTATTCTCCAGTATTATTTATGCCCAAATAGCAAACTAAGCATGATGCTGACCATGTCCAAAGATATAGGCAAAAATATGAATATTTTCTCACAGTTACCAATTCCAGTAAATTTAACATTGATAGAATACTTTTATCTAATCTACCCTAAATATTCCAATTTTGTTAATTGATACAAAATGTTCATTATAAAATTGCTTGTCTTGCTATATAGAATCATCTACAATAAGCTTTTAATTTAGTTTTGATGAGTTAGTCTTCTTAATCCGAAACATTTTCACAGTCTTTCTTTTTCATATCAGCATTTTGAAGAACTCTCTCTCTCCCACTTTTTTTCAGTGCTGTTCCTGATTTGGGGATTTGCATGATGTATCGCTCGTAATTAGATTCAGATTATGTATAAATGACTGGAAAGATACCAAAGCGATATTGTGTCTTGTTCAGGGAGTCACATCTGAAGGCACATTGATGTGTATCCATCCCTCATTTTGATGACAGTTTTGATCAGTGGGTCAAGGCAAAGAGTCATCTAATTTTTCCAGCCTGTGGTTACTACACTTTCTATACAATTAGTTGATTCTCAGAAGAGTAGTACATATTGAGCCTTTCTAGTAAACCATTATTTTGATATATTACTGTAAGAAAAGATCTTCTTCCTCCTCCCACTTATTTATCTAACTATTTATCTCTTTTAAATTTATAATTTATTCTTGTTCATAATTATTTTGATGCTCAAAGTAACCCAGATTTGCTAGTGGGAGCCCATTAAGCTCCCATATTCTTGTGACAGACCCACATAATTGTTTTGATCTGTTCTTACTGTTTTGTATAGCTAATGCTACAGGATCATCTTTCATCTCAATTGCTCCAACCCTGAAGTCATTTTTATAAGAAATGCAGGGTTAAGTGAATAATAATAATAGAGATATAATGTCTTATCACTGTATGGTTCTTTTTATTGTGCTATCCTAATTTCTTGGCTCTTTCAACAGCCAGGGCTATGAAAAAACACAAACACACACACATACATGGTCATATATACATATACTGACATGCATCCATATCTGTGCACAGATTCATATTTTAGAAATCAGGAGTTTGCACAGCAATGCACAATTCCAATTCGTTCCCATCTCAGAGTGTTTTTTTCCTTTGTCTTTCTCAACTTCATGTGCAGTGTGACTCCAACCATATTAACACATTCACTCACTCTATAACATATTTAAAGTAGTTTTGGAATTGCTTCATCCATAATCAGTAATCAGGTAAATCTGACCTTACTAACATATTTTCCAGTTCTGATCCAACAGAAGTATGTTTTATTATTCTATTTGAAAATGAACCTGCTTTTTCATCCTGTGAAGAAGATATATGCTATAATCCATTTGCTATTTTGATTGCATATTTATTTTTGAAGTAGCAGAGAAAATATCTCCTCCCTCATATATTGCAATTTGTATCAAGCATTTCTTGAGTAACTCAGGAATTTGTGGGAAGGAGCCTTAGACAAGATTAAATTATAATGCAAATTAGAAACCAAAGCAATCCTTACCAATTAGCCTTTCTCAGCTTACTGCCTGGCTTAAAACTGGTGTGTTAGTCACTCAGTCATGTCGGACTCTTTGCAATCCCATGGACTGTAGCCTGCCAGGCTTCTCTGTCCATGGGATTTCCCAGGCAAGAATACTGGCATGGGTTGCATTTCCTTCTCCAAGGGATGGATCTTCCTGATCCAGGAATCGAATCTGGGTCTCCCACATTTGAGGCAGACTCTTTACCATCTGAACCACCAGGGAAGTCTGGCTTAAAACTCAGTATTAAAAAACTAAGATCATGGCATCCAGTCCCATCATTTCATGGCAAATAGAAGGGGAAAAAATGGAAGCAGTGGCAGATTTTATTTTCTTGGGCTCCAAAATCACCACAGACAGTGACTGCAGCCATGAAATTAAAAGACACTTGCTCCTTGGTAGAAAGGCTATGACAAACCTAGACAGCATGTTAGGCAGTAGAGATAGCACTTTGCCAATGAAGGCCCATATAGTCAAAGCTATGGTTTTTCCAGTAGTCATGTATGGATGTGAGAATTGGAACATAAAGAAGGCTGGGAGCCAAAGAATTGCTTTCAAACTGTGGTGTTTGAAAAGACTCTTGAGAGTCGCCTGGACTGCAAAATTAAACCAGTCAATCCTAAAGAAAATCAACCTATAATATTCATTGGAAGGACTGATGCTGAAGCTGCAATACTTTGGCCACCTGATGCAAAGAGCTGACTTTTTGGAAAAGACCCTGATGCTGGCAAAGATTGAGGGCAGGAAGAGAAGGGGATGGCAGAAGATGAGATGGTTAGATAGCATCACTGACTGAATGGACATGAATTTGAGCAAACTCCAAGAGATAGCGGAGGACAGAGAAGGACGTAGAAGCATGTGACCATGGGGTCACAAAGAGTCAGACACAACTTAGGAACTGAATAACAAGCTTTTTGCCGTGTTCTCAAAATGTTACTGTTAAGAGTAAAGTTTTCCAGTCAGACAAGTCTTATTTTGAGGCCTTAATGCACCATGTCCTGGATGACTGTCTTCTCTAAGCAACCATTCATAAAAATCTAGTTGAGAGACTTCTTTTGTGAATTAAGTATGTAATGTATTTAATAGTGCTTAGCTTCAGGTCTGGGAGAATAGAAAAATTTAATGGTCATCAGTATTATTATCAGGTAAAATGTATAATATCTGTATACTTAATTTAACCCACTAAGAATCCTAGTACCTTAGTATAAATTGTGACTCTATAGTTGCCCATTTTAACCATTTCAGAGTGTTACTAGTAACTATTTCACTTAGGATATTAGTATACTATTTCACATAGTTTAATGCTGTGTTTTTCATTCACACAACCTTTTGTAAGGAGTTGTGATAGGATCAGGTTTTAATTTCTTTCTTCCATTAGTTTATTATAAAACAACCCCATCATTTGCAACTGCTGAAGATCGTATGATTGCCTAATTCTTAACTAGCACATAGGTTCATTGTTCTTTAAGTACATTCCAATAAAGAGCTGTTTTTAAAAATAAAAACGTTGCAAAATCCAAAAAAAGAAAGGCTTTTGAAAGGTATAGTTGAGAGGAAGTCAGTCCATAAACTGCTGACCTTTCATCAAGTACTGATTTTTTTGCTTTCCTGTGGGAGCATTAAGGAGGAGTGATCTCATAGATTTCCACTAATGTCATGACCTATACTTTCTACCCCAAATTTCTGCCAATTATGGAGACTTCCCTATCCTGCTCAGGATGTGCTTACCTGTTTTCTTATGCTAGGTTGACAGCTTGTGCACTTTCCTGGTCTTGACCTTGGCTTTGACATCCACAGGAGGTAGGCAGGCTGTCAATACTGACATCAGAATAGTGCAAAGACTTTCTAGCAGCTAGAACCTGGGATAACTTTGGCAGCTCCTACAGATCTGTATTTTCCATGTGATTATTTGGCTGGCTCCCCCCGTCCTAAAATGTTAGAAGGGATCCCAATGCAAGAGGGCTGATACATGTAATTAGAGAGGCGTGGTTTTTGCTATTCCCATCCCATCTGCAGCAGCTTGAGAACCACTGCATTACTCATTAGGAGTCATAAGTCTGACCTACTGGATACCCAAAGGGCTCAAAGGCTAGGGGTGGACAGCTTGGAAGACAGCCAACATTGCCTTTAACCTATCGTAGTCAAGTTAGACCAAACAAGACTTATATTCTGCATCTCATATTTTTTAAAAAAGATTTTAAAAGACTCCACTTTTATGTGTTTCCATGAGACCCATTATTTTTAGCTATGTTTGCTGGTTTGTTTGGTTTTTTTTACATTTTTAACTTTAGGGAGCAGTATAAGTGTAAGAATATAGCATAGCAAATTAACAGTTTCCAAAAAAGGTTTAAAAAGTCAAAAATATGAAAATGTATATGGAAAAAATACTCTTTAGTTATCATTTCCATACTAATAATAGAATGCATTAATGTTCATTATTCATAATTATGGGTAAGATAAGTGAAAAAGTTCAGAAGGACTAAATTTGAAATCTTTTGTGTATTTCTGTAAATAACTCCCTCCTACCTTACTTTATAATTTGGACAACTTGGTCTTCCAAACAAATCAGGTGGTATATAAAACCAGGTATAGAAAGATGATTGTCTTTGGAATTCTTTCCACTTAACAAAAGCAAGGAAATTGAGTTTAAAAAATGATGAATGAAAGCTCACCAATAATGCTTCTATTCATGTTTTTGATATTGAGGGGAATGTCCCAGAATATTTTCCCAATAGTAATGTTCTATCTGAATGCTATCCTGACCCTCTGGCCTCCACAAACATGACCAGAATAGTGTCTGAAAATGGAGGAAAGTTGTGTGGATAGAGAAGAGAAAGAGGGAGGAAAAGAGGGAAGGAAGAAAGGAAGTGAGAGGAAAGAGGAAGGGAGAGAGAGACAGAAAGGGAGACAGAGAGAAAGAAAACATAAGACAGATGAAAAGGACAGAATAAAGGTATAAAAATCAAATAGGAGAAGAGTACAATGAAGTCAATTTATTTATTTTGTACTCATGGAGAACTATTCTAAAGAACTATTCTCATCTAATTATTCTATGTAAAGCCATGTACTGAATAACTTGTCCTCTGCCCTCTTCCCTCTTGCACTCTCCCTCCCCCGTAAATCCTGTTCTTGACATTTCTTATCTCAGTAAACACCCTCATTTTTCCAGTGGCTCAGTTGGGAGACCTTGGGCTCATCCCTGCCTCCTCTCTTTCTCTTACATACCACATCTGCAAATGCTGCTGACTACACTCAAAACAAATACCTAGAATTCCATAATTTTTCTTTACCTCTACCAATATCACTTTGGTAAAAAGTACTATCATTTTAGGGTTTCCCTGGTGGTATGGTTGTAAAGAATCTGCCTGTCAATTCAGGAGACACGGGTTGATCTCTGGGTTGGAAAGGTCTCCTGGAAGAGGAAATGGCAACCCACTCCAGTATTCTTGCCTGGGAAATCTCATGGACAGAGGAGCCTGGAAGGCTGCAACCCATGGGGTCACAAAAAGAGTAGGATGGGACTTTTCAACTAAACAACAACAACAGCTATCCTTTTATGAGTGAATTTTTTCTTTAGCTTCCTAACTGGTTCATGGTTTCATGTTTCCTTCCCTGACAACCATCAGTCAAAATTTCAATGAAACAGCAAGTGACATTCTTTAGAAAACACCATGCTACTCTTTAGCTTAAAAAAAAAAAAAAAAGGCAAACTGTTTCCATCTCAGAGTGAAAATAAAAAACTTTACTTTGGCTTGAAAAAAAAGTGAAAGTGTTAGTCACTCAGTCATGTCCAACTCTTTGGAACTCTATGGACTGTAGCCTGCCAGGCTCCCCTGTCCATGGAACTCTCCATGCAAGAATACTGGAGTGGGTAGCTATTTCCTTCTCCAGGGGATCTTTTTGACCCAGGGACTGAACCCAAATATCTCACATTGTAAGGCAGATTCTTTACCATCTGAGCAACCAGATAAGCCCCTTACTATGGCTTATAAGGTGTTATCTGTTCAGCTTCTGTACCTTCACTCTCTGAAACCACATCACAATTATCTTTCTGAACTCAGCTGGTATCATTCTGCCCTTTCCTCTCAGTCACTCTGTATAGTGATTCCTCCATCATATCAAATATGTTCTTGTTTCAGAAACTGCACATAATATGGCCTATTCTCTCTCTCAAAGTCATCCTCAGTTTTACAAAATTAACTTTATATCAGTGAAGTCTCTCTGATTGTCTATTCAGCAACAACTAACATGTATTTTACTCATTTATTTTTTCATGATCTTGATTGACTGGTGTGGAGATGTAAAATTTCAGTTTCTTCATCTCTGGTTAGGATATACTCTGAGATCCCCTCCAGAATCAGGCTGAAACTGCCCTTCATGGGATCTTGGCAAACACCCTGGTTTCTTTCCCTTCTCTCTCTTGCTTCCATCACTCCCTTAGGGGTTTCCTAAAAGCACTTCCTCAATCAAGGTGTTAGAAATCTTGTTCTCAGGGCTGCTTTTGGTGAACCAGATCTAAGAATTTTCCAAGAATAAATGTCGGGAGAAACCACTGATAATTAGAGCCCAGGAGTTACTCCAGGGTTGTTTTTCATCTGAAGAAAGTTTTCTCAACTGTAAATCATGAAGTAATTTAGATTCTCAACCATTTTATATAAGACAAGAGTATCACACCCACCAAGGAGACTTGAATTTTCAAAACTGAAAATGTTTTCCTCATACTCCATTCCTTTGATAACATTGAAGCGCAAGGTTTGTATTATGTGGTTGTTTGCTTGTTCTGTTTGCTTGCTTGTACCAGTGTAATTTTAAGAGGCAGTCCTCTCAGTTAATCACTTAATTTCTTAGTCGTACTCTTCTTCATCTTCCCATCTTCACAGACCATCTTCACCTGTGAATAGTGCACTCAGTTCTCAAACTCCCGGCCATTCCCTCCTCTATAAAAACTCAAATAATACAGCTGACATATTTTCCTCCTTCCTCTAGTTCTTTGTTATGAATATTCTGTGTAATACAACTCAGCATATCTCTCAAAAACTTTTTCTTTTTTTTTTTTTTTAAATTATGTTTCTCTTCTACGTCCAAACTAGATGACAGCTCTATATGAGAAGAGGCTTTTTTTGTTCCCATCTTTTAAAATTTAGCTGTTTATTATGGGATGATTGTAGATTCACATGTATGAAATAATATAGAAACCCATATCTCCCTTTTCCCCTAGGGATAACCCCTTGCAAAACTGTGGTTCAGGATCGCAGTCTGAACATTGGCATCGAAAGAACTGACACCAAAACATTGACATTCATGTTGCCCTTCATGTTGCCCTTTCATAACCATCCCCACTTCCCTCCCACCCCTACTACCTTCTTGTGGATGTGCTTAGTAGCTCAGTCATGTCCAACTCTTTGTGACCTCATGGGCTGTGTGCCACTGGGATCCTCTGTCCATGGGATTCTGCAGGCAAGAATACTGGAATGGGTTGCCATTCCCATCGTCAGAGGATCTTCCCAACCCAGAGACTGAACCCAGGTCTCCTGCATTGCAGGAGGATTCTTAACCATCCGAGTTACCAGGGCTTAACCACTGGCGATCAGCAATCTCTTTTCCATTTCTGTAATTTTGCCATTTTAGGAATGATACATAAATGGAACCACATAGTATACATGTTTCAGATTCAGTTTTTTCACTCAGTATAATTTTTTAGATTCATCCAATTTTATTTCTTCCCTTTTGATAGGCTCCCTTTTGTCTTCTTTTTCTTTTTTCTTTCTTTATTTTCCTTCGGCCTTTGCACTTGGTAGTACTTCCAGCAGCATGTTGCATAAGAGAGATAAGAGGAAACATGCTTGATGTTTCCTGATCTGAGACGGAAAATATTCAGTCTTTCATCAAGTACAATGTTAGCTTTATTTTTTAGAATTTCTCTTTTATCAGTTAACTAAGTTCTTTATTTCTGTTTCTCAGAGATTTCATTATGAATGGGTATTGGATTTTGTCAAATGCTTGTTTTGAATTGATATGATCATATAATTTTTCGTTTTATCCTGTTAACAAGAGGAATTATATTGCTAGATTTTCAAATAATCCACTGTGGTTCATGAAATAAATCTCACCTGGTCATGCCATACTATCCTTTTTATATATTGAATAATTGAATTTGCTAAGAATTCTTGTTGCCGTTTTAATGAGGGATATTGATTTGTAGTTTTCCTTTTTGTACTATCTTTGTCTGATTTTGGTGTCAGGGTAATATTAGCTTCATGAATGAATGAAAATCATTCCTATCTCTTCTACTTTCTGGAAGAAATTGTGTAGAATTGGTTTTAATTTGAATATTTGGTAGAATTCTCCAGTGTAACCATTTAGGCCTGGAGATTTCTCTTTTCAGAGTGTTTATAATTATGAATTTAATTTTTAATAGTTATGGAGCTATCAAAATGATGCATTTCACATTTGATTTATGGTAGTTTAATTTTGAGAAAATGGCCCATTTCATTTATGTTGTCAGATTTAATCTATAGAATTATTCCCATCATCCTATGATTATTCTTCTGATGTGTGAAGGGTCTGTGTGATATTGCCTTCTTCAGTCCCAGCATCTGCAATTTATGTCTTCCCTCTTTTATTTTGGTAGTGTTGCTGGAGTTTCAGTTTTACTATTTTTCAAATAAACAAATTTTTGTCTCATTGAATTGTTTCTTTTGTTTTTTTTTTGTTTTCATTTTCATTGATTTCTGATCATGTCTTTATTATTTCCTTCCTTTTTCTAGCTTAGGGTTTAGTTTGCTTTTTTTTTAGGTTCTTGAGGTGAAAGCATAGATGAAGACCTTTAAAAATCTTTCATGATGTATATAATTAGTACTATAAATTCCCCTCTCATGACTGCTTTAGCTGTATCCTGCAAATTTTTAGGTGCTGTATTTTAATTTTCACTAATGCAGTGTATTTTTTTTTGAGTCTTTCTCTTTAAACCATGTTTTTTGTTTGTTCTTTTAAAATATGTTATCCTCTTTCTGTTATTGGTTTCTAATTTGATTGCATTGTGGTTATTAAACAATATTTTGTGATTTTAATTCTTTAAGGTTTATTGATATTTATCTTATAGCTATAGATATGATCTAACTTGGTATTTGTTCTGTGGTACTGTAAAAGAATGTGAATTCTATTTTTTGGGTCAAAAATGAAAATGTTAGTTGCTTAGTCATATCTAATTCTTTGTGACTCTATGGACTATAGCTTGCCAGGCTCCTCTGTTCATGGAATTCTCCAGGCAAGAATGCTGGAGTGGGTAGCCATTCCCTTCTCCAGGGGTTCTTCCCAACCCAAGGATCAAACCCAGGTCTTCTGCATTGCAGTCAGATTTTTTACCATCTGAGTCACTAGGGAAGCCCCTCCTTTTTTTGTCAACTGTTCTATAAATGTCAATCATAGCCTATTGCTTGATTGTCTGTTTAGTTCTACATCTTGGATGATTTTCTCGTTATTCTTTCAATTTTTGAGACAGAAGTTGAAATCTCCATATATAATTTATTTCCACAATTCTATTAATTTTTGCTTTATATATTTTCTTGGTGCATACACATTTAAGATTGCTATGTATCTTTTGTGGAACTATCATATTATCACTATATAAAAACTTTGTCTCTGATAATTTTTGCTTTATTTTGTTTTGGCTAACTTGACTTTTAATGCCTAATTTTTGTAATGTCTAATTTGGCTTCTGTAGTTGTACAAGGATTATTTTTTTTCCTGTGGTAGTTTCCTGAAATAGAGTGGTTATTGTAAAAAAAAAAAAAAAGAGAGAGATTTCTGTTTTCTTGGATGCTCTTTGGCTAGGGAAAAAGCATACCTTTGTTAGGACTTTGTTTG
The DNA here is from genome assembly GCF_042477335.2 of Ovis canadensis. Taxonomy (NCBI): domain Eukaryota; kingdom Metazoa; phylum Chordata; class Mammalia; order Artiodactyla; family Bovidae; genus Ovis; species Ovis canadensis. The sequence continues at coordinate 42,068,327 of NC_091260.1, forward strand.
TTTGTTTGTACCTGCTTGTGCTTTTGAATTGTCAGTCTCTGAAACTCTCAGTCTGAGATATATGAGGAAAAGAAAACCTAGAGAAGTATCATTATCTCTTCTTTGGGTCCCAAAATTTCTAGCTATTCTGCCTTTTTCTATCTTCCAGAGGCTATCTATGTTTGTTTTATCAATAATATTAAGGGTTGCTTAGTAATACCTAGGAAAGAATAGGAAAAGTATGTTTATTGTCTTCCTGGGATCAAAACTCAGAAGAGATTTTTTTGTTGTTAAATATTTTGTGTCACATGCAATTTTAAGTGTATATGAAGAATTCATAAACTGCTAATTTATTTATTGGTACATTGAACTAAATACATAAAACAAGTTAGACATACAGTAAACTATCATTTAGTATGTAGATCTGGGATAAATGCATTGAGATATAGTTTGGTAAACGTTGGGGTTAAAAATAGTCACAGCTATGCTGTTATAGAGTTAACTATATAGCAAATTATACTCTGAGGTGCCCTTTATATCAGTGTTTTAAAATAGAAGTTATCATGATTTTTAAGTTTATAAATATTAGGTTTTTCCACTACTGAATCCATACCTTTCTGCAAAACCACAGAATCCTTCCCCATACCCTGAGGAAAATTTATTAAGTGACAGTTCTTATTAAGGTAACTGCATTCTATCCTCAGAAAAGCTATTTAGGGAAAAGAAAGAGCTTTGCCAAGGTGTCCAGCAAAAATTTGTTCCTGTAATTTTATGTGGGACAAGCATTTGGTGCCTAGGTCACATTAAGATTAATTTTAAACTCTCAGAGTGACTGGGAGGGAATTTTGACATTTCAGTGTTCACTTAGATAAGATAAACATTACCAGGAAAAACTTTAATAATTCTTTATATTTGTGGATATATTTGGAAACTTCCATTATGTTTTTAAAATGAATTCTGCTCTTACATTTGTCATTCTAAAAAGTGAGCTGCCTCATAAATTTCTTTGATTTCTATAAAATTACTTAATAAGTGTTTATATTCTATGATAGCATTTAAAAGAAAGAGAACACTAAAAAAAATTATCAAAGAGAATTACTTCTTAAGTATGTTCAAAAAGTGGTATTGTGAGATTTAGCCTTCAATAAAAGTATTCAGGCTCTTTACTTACCATTGTCTCATGTTGATCTGTGATCTATGAAGGATGAAAGTATAACACAATGGAAAAGGAGGAGGATCAGATTTTGAGCCATGGCTCCTTAACCAACATCTTTTAACGTTTGTTACATATTTATGATGTAATGTTCAACTGAGTTCTTACAAGGGGCTGAGAGTGTTCTAGTTTACATTTAAAAAGTCAAGTGTAAGGTGTTTTTATACTTAACGTACGGCATAAATCCCTGTTAAATATCATAAATTTAATTGTACTAATTGTGCCATCATTTGGTTCATAAATGTTTCTTTAATAGTAATGTAGTGTATGGCCTTAGCTCAAGAACAGTGGAGCAATTTGATTTTTTAAAACTTGTAGAGAGGCTGCAGAACAGATATTGATATGCTGTATAATGTGTATCTAGTGAAAAAATAAACTCTCTTCTCACATTTATTGATCTGAGCCTCTCAAAAATTCCTCAAGTGAAGATATCTATGCATATTTACTTCTCAATTAGAGAGGATGCTTTTGAGATGTATACAAAGGTAAAGATGACTCAATAACTGGGCTGTCAGTAAACACTCTAGGATGTAGCACTGCTACTGCTAAGTCGCTTCAGTAGTGTCTGACTCCGTGCAATCCCATAGATGGAAGCCAACCAGGCTCCCCCATCCCTGGGATTCTCCAGGCAAGAGTACTGGAGTTGGCTGCCATTTCCTTCTCCAATGCATGAAAGTGAAAAGTGAAAGTGAAGTCGCTCAGCTGTGTCCGACTCAGCGACCCCATGGACTGCAGCCTACCAGGCTCTGCTGCCCATGGGATTTTCCAGGCAAGAGCAGTGGAGTGGGGTGCCATTGCCTTCTCCCTAGATGTCATTATTCCAGATTTCCTTTACTCTAGCACAAGTCATTTAAATTTGTCGTAACCCAGTCTCCTCATCCACAAAATACAGAAGTTGCCCTAGATTGGTAGTGTTCAAGTCATAGTCTTCAGAGCCCTAAATTTCAGAGTTAGGTCGGGGCTGCCTCAGGACACTGGGGCTTTGGGCTCCCTCCCTTCACCAAGGAAGTCTTAATTCTGTCTGGCTGTAAATCAAGATTTTCTATAAAATTGAATCTGAAAAATAAGTTCTACTTTAAAGAATAAGCTTATAGATCCCTTACAAGATTCCCAAAGAAAGGCAATGCCAAAGAATGTTCAAACTACTGCATAATTGCACTCATTTCACATGCTAGCAAAGTAATGCTCGAAATCCTCCAAGCCAGGCTTCAACAGTATGTGAACTGTGAACTTCCAGATGTTCAAGCTGGATTGAGAAAAGGCAGAGGAACCAGAGGTCAAATTGGCAACATCTGTTGGATCATCAAAAAAGCAAGAAAGTTCCAGAAAAAACATTTATTTCTGCTTTATTGACTATGGCAAAAACTTTGACTGTGTGGATCACAGCAAAATGGAAAATTCTTCAAAAGATGGGAATACTAGATCACCTGATCTGCCTGCTGAGAAATCTGTATGCAGGTCAAGAAGCAAGAGTTAGAACTGGACATGGAAAAACAGGCTAGTTCCAAATCAGGAAAGGAATATGACCAGGCTATATATTGTCACCCTGCTTATTTAACATATATGCAGAGTACATCATGCAAAATGCCGGGCTGGGTGAAGCACAAGCTGCAATCAAGATTGCCAGGAGAAATATCAATAATCACAGATATGCAGATAACACCACCCTTATGGCAGAAAGCAAAGAAGAACTAAAGAGCCTCTTGATGAAAGTAAAGAGGAGAGTAAAAAAGTTGGCTTAAAACTTAACATTCAGAAAACTAAGATCATGGCATCTGGTCCCATTACTTCAATACAAATAAATGGGGGAAACAATGGAAGCAGTGTGAGACTTCATTCTGGGGGGCTCCAAAATCACTGCAGATGGTGACTGCATCCATGAAATTAAAAGACGCTTGCTCCTTGGAAGAAAAGTTATGACTAACCTAGATGGCATATTAAAAAGCAGAGATATTGCTTTGTCAACAAAGGTCTGCCTAGTGAAAGCTATGGTTTTTCCAGAAGTCATGTATGTATTTGAGAGCTGGACTATAAAGAAAGCTGAGTGCTGAAGAATTGATGCTTTTGAACTGTGATGTTCAGAAGACTCTTTAGAGTCTCTTGGACTGCAAGGAGATCCAACCAGTCCATCCTAAAGGAAATCAGTCCTGGGTGTTCATTGGAAGGACTCATGCTAAACCTGAAGCTCCAGTACTTTGGCCACCTCATGCAAAGAGTTGACTCATTGGAAAAGACTGATGCTGGGAAGGATTGGGGGCAGGAGGAGAAAGGGATGACAGAGGATGAGATGGCTGGATGGCATCAATGCGATAGGTATGAGCTTGATTAAGCTTCAGGAGTTGGTGATGGACAGGGAGGCCTGGTGTGCTGCAATTTACGGGGTTGCAAAGAGTCGGACACGACTGAGTGACTAAACTAAACTGTACAAGATTCTCTCTGGTTCTTCCTTGCTCTGTAGGTTATGATTTGCTGAGATTTCAGAGATACTGGTAAGGTCCCAAAATAAAATCCTGTATCAGAACTAAGAGTCTAGATTTTTTTATTGTACATTTAGAATTGTAAAACTAAAGATTTTGTTTGTTTGCTTTTTCATTTTGGTTTTTATATAACAGGAAAAAAAATAGTGGTTCATGTGCCCTCCCCTTAAAATCCTTGGTAATCCCAGAGGCTGACCCTGATTCTCTATACTGAGTCATCATATATCAGAACCCTCTTCTCCAACTCCTGTTCTTCCCTAAGATAAACCACTCTCAAGTCTGCCCATAACCTAGGTTGGCACTCCTTTCTGCACTTCCCTTTCATCAGTGTGACCCCCAACTCTGTGCCCAACTTTTCTCAGTTTTTGTTTGATTCTTCAAAGACTGGTTTGGAAGTTAAAAAACTCAGCATGAATCCTTCCTTGCTTATTATTTTTTTTCTTTGTGTCATTCCTTTGTAACAATCCTACTTCTCTTTGAAGCAGCTTAGATGGCACTGATGAACTAAAGAACTGAAAAGAAAATAATAAAAATGTGTATTTCAAACTAATTTCTCACCATATCAGTGGCAACCTGGAGACTGCATTCTAGGTCAGAAAACAGGATTAGCAAAGCAGAGCTTCAATGTAGCCTATTGATTTTTATTTGCTTAATGAACAGACACCTTGCTGTCCTCTGAGAGCATCAGATGAATAATTCATGGTTCTTGTCCTTGTGGATCTAACAATCCAGGATACTTTAGATGCCACACAAAAGGTGTGCTTGGGGTGGAATGGTACTTCTGAGACACAGCAGTTTATCTGGGCTTCTTGAAAAGCCTGTTGAAGGTAAGAACACTAAAGCCATGTCTTGAAAGTTGAGAAAGATTTTGTCAGGTTAAGAAAGGAGAAAGGGCATTTCATCTCGAAGGAGTGGCAAGAAAAGAATATGCAGGATGAAAGAATGCTCTGGGCCAGTAACTAAGAGCAGCTTTGTATGATTTGAACCGAAAATACGATCTAAACCGAGAATACGATCCAGGAACAAGAGGGTAGCTTATGAGCTCATGATTTTTGACCAAGAAAGATTTGGAGTGAAAATTACGTGGCTGGATTTGTTTTTCAGGTAGTTTATCTGATTGTGTGAAAAATGAACTCTTGGAAGCAAAACTAAAGCCCTGGCAGAGCTGTTATCGGTGTGAACTGGAAAAGGGCTAAGGGGAGATGGAAAGGAGGGGAGAGATTTGAGGAAGAAACTGCATTGGCAAGAGTCCAGAGAGGGTCTAGGAATTTTGCAGGCCCTCAGGGGTGCCATTCCCTGCCCGCATCACCACTACTGGTAAGAATGAATTAGAGGCCTTAGCTTTTCTCCTTGAAGGAAGTCCTCCACCTCCCACCCCCACTGGCTTGCCCTCTCCCAGCACCGCTAGCGTCACCACCATTATCTCTGTTGACACCATCAGTAAAAATCTCATTATGCCCTTTATCCCCATTTACATCAGTGACCACCAGAAGCCCAGGGGCTCCCAGGTCCTTCTTCATCCCTAGACTCTAATCCCCGTCCGGCTCTTTGAGCGGTGAGCCACTCCTCTTCCTTCTGGCACTCCCTGTGCTCCTTCCCCAAGACTAACTTTTTCTCCAAGCATTCCTGGCATATTGTATATTTTACGTACGTGTTTGATTGTCCCATTTCTTCATTCCCCCTCCACCTCCACCGGTGCACACCCCAGCATGTACGCTTTACGACGACATCAATTTTTGTCTATTTACCCATGTTTCTTTCTCCAGTATTTAGGACAGAATCAGGCACAATACACATCTGTGGAGTGAGCAGATTTAAAAGGAAAAATATAACAAGGTTTGTCTATCAATTGTACTTCCAGGCTAGGGAAAAGAGACCAGTTGGGACTGACTTCAGGTTTTTGGCTTAGATGACCTATATATAATTTTAAATATTTGCTAAAATCAAAAATAGTTTTCTTCTATATACTGTAATAATTTTGACTTCTTTAATTTTTCTTGGAGAGCATTCCTGTATTACTGTGTAAACACTGTGTATTTTATTTGCTGCAACTGTTGAAATTTATGTATGTATTTTTTTGCAAAACATCACAGAAATTTAAGCATGACTATTTTCAGTACAATAATCTAAAGAAACGATTTCCTAGTACCATCTTCCAAAAAGTAGAAATCATTATTTGTGTGTTATGTATCAGGGCAAAGCTATGAAGATAAATCTGTCTAAACACTGCCTGGAACACTGGCATCAGAAAAAATGAATAAAATGAAGGAGGAGGAAAAGAGGCTTGGGGTTGGGAAAAAAAGGTGAAGAGATTTTCTTTGGACATTTCTAAGGAAAGAATAGAGGGCAACAGAGGGCAGCAGACAGATATGGAAGTACAAAACAGTTAACAAGAGGTACTAAACTTTGCCTCAGCCAGGCATAAAAGATCCATATTCTGAGCCATATTTCATGCTATTATTTTATTATTCCTTAAGACTTCATATATGAATTTTTAAAAATCCCTCTAATGCCCTTCAATACTATTTACACACAGAATTTTACATTATACAAATGACCCAAACATAGATATACACAATTTCTATGAAAGAGTTTACAGTTCAACTCATGACTTATTTTGATCACTGCAGAAGCATTACATGTAATTATGAATGGCTCCATGGGATTCTCCAGGCAAGAGTACAGGAGTGGGCAACCATTCCCTTCTCCGGGAAATCTTCCCAACGATGGAATCAAACCTAGATCTCCTGCATTGCAGGCAGATTCTTTACCTGCTGATTCACCAGGGAAGCCCAAGAAAACTGGAGTGGGCAGCCATTCCTTCTCCTGGGGATCTTCCTGAGCCAGAGATCAAACCCAAGTCTCCTGTATTGCAGGCAGTTTCTTTATCATCTGAGCCACCAGGGAAGCTCTTGGATGACTAGCAGCATGGAAAGATTTTAAAAATATATAGCCAGTTAGGAAAGGAAGCTAAATGGAAAAGTGAAAATGGAGCTCTCATTTATTGTCACACACAATGTTTATATAACTTAGATATATTCTCATTTGATTATGGGAAATTATATTTCTCCAATTTTACAAGTGAGGATAAAGAACAAAGTCACTCAGCTGTAAGCAAACGGAATGAAAATCTAACCCATGCAAACGACTGTTCTTTGCATATATTGTGTACAATATCTCAAAAGAAAAAAATTAGTTCTGTGTATGAAGTTCTGGAAGCCTTGTACAAAATGAAGAACATGACCATCACATTTGGATTGCCAGCCCACCCATGCTTTGTGAGCATTTATAAAATTCTACTAAATTTGGCTCAGAGGCAAAGCACATGCTACAAAGAAGTGGTTGTTTTGTGAGTGTTTTGGGGAAAGAAGGAGAGAAAGCAAGAATGCATGGTGGGAGTGCAGACAAAGAGCAGCTTCTTAGTGAGCAGTGGTGACTAAGAAAGACTTCAAGCTTGGAGAAAGAGTGGGAGAAACACAGCAATTTACAGGCCTAACCTCAAGTATAATAAAATGTAAAGACTAGGAGTTTCCACTCCATTTATTGTGCACAGATATTCTAAAAACATTGTTTCATATTAGTGTATATGCTTCTTATTCAGCGGCAACAACGTATTTATCCACAGCCTAAAATTAAAGAAGGAAAAAATTTTCATTCAAAAAGCACTTTTCCACTGGAAAAAAAAAATAGTGGATAAATCACATAGGTAAACCATTTCAGAGACTGGAATGACGCCTTTGAGGTACGCAGTAAAGACATTACGAATCCTATTCTTCCACTATACTGTAAATTTAAAAGACTGACCTGTTTGTTATCTATTTTTGGCAAGGCATGGACCGGAGTCACCTTGTGAGCTCCCTCATGCTGCCCGATGGTGATATGCGCACGTGTGGAGTCTGAGATCTGGAGGGAGGTGCCAAGCTGGTGGGATGCTGCTGTGCCTAAAGCACCAAAGGAAAAAGGGTAGGGCAAGAAAAAAGTCATCTATCCTATGAGAGGTCCTCAAACAAGAAAGCAATAAAAAGGAAAAATTGAAGAATGAAAGGCATTGTGCCTCAACCTTATTGGTAAAAACTACACTGGTTTCAAAATCATCTTGATCCCCAAAAAAGTAGGATATTGAAAGAGAGAGGCTTGTAAATTAATTGAAAGGTATTTGCATCAATACAGCAGTGAGCTGGAGTGGATTGAGGTGCAGAATAGCATCATGGAGATGACAGGGCCATGAGCACTGTTCCTGGGAGGTATTCATCAAGCAGACCCTGGAGCAGGACTGGGCACTGTACCAAGGCTGCTTGTTGTTTAGTCGCTAAGTCATGTCTGACTCTTTGCAACTCCATGGACTGCAGCCCGCCAGCCTCCTCTGTCCATGGAATTCTCCAGGCAAGAATACTGGAGTGAAATGCCATTTTCTTCTCCAGGGGATCTTCCTGACCCAGGGATGGAACAGAGGCTCCTGCACTGGCAGGCAGATTCTTTACTGCTGAGCCTATGGCCTCCAGATTCCAGACATTTTAAATGCAGATAATCTGAAAACTGTTAGGGAATGGGATTTTGATCTGAGGAGTATTCTTACCTGGAGATTTCTAAGGACAGTACCAGTCCATGGGGTTGCAAAGAGTTGGACACAACTGAGCAACTAACACTTTCACTTTCAAAATGAGAAAAGCCTGTGCTAATGACGCAGTGCCCATGAAGTGCAAGGAGAAAGCTGTTAAAGCTATAGACAGGAATTCAGGGGGAACTGGAACTGAAAGATGAGTCAGTTGACACAGATGAGGAAATGACTGCAGTGGCCTTATTGTCTTTACTTGAATTGAAAATAAATAATTTGAGAACTTCTAGTTAAATGAATTTTGATGGTGATAAAGAATTGTCTTGATACATGAATTTGCTGTTTAGTTTATTCTCTTATTTTCAGCTTCAAAAACAATGTTATAATGTTTACTCAAAAATGAATGTTGGTTTTCATTGACATCAATTTATTATAATAGGTGGAAGTGCTCTGCAAAATCCATTTAATCTGGATTTCTGGAGCTGGGAGAACAATATGGGAGCAAAAAATGTTACAATTTTTTCTTCATGTTTACTTAGAATCACCTAATCTCACATATTGGGGCATACACAGGAACTGTTTTGCTAGAAGGTTAATGTGGGTATTTCTTGAATGATCAGTGATGTTAGAAAAAATTCCTTTGATCCCTAGGCTGTGAAGATCCCCTGAAGAAGGAAATGGCAACTTACTCCAGTATTCTTGCCTGGAAAATTCCATGGACAGAGAAGACTGGCAGGCTATAGTCCACGGGGTCGCAGAGTTGGACATGACTTAGCAACTAAACAAAAACAAGAGAATAGAGTAATTAACAACTTAAAGGTATTAATCACTGAATAAATGCCAGAAACAAGAGATACTAAGGCAAAGGCAGGCTTCTGCAGTGGAAGATGTAGAGAAAGTTTCATGAATAAATATAGCAAAGAGTCGGACACGACTGAGTGACTAACACTTTTTTTTTTTTTATGGTTTGAAATGACCTGATTCCTTTGTGATTGTTATGAGAAGCTCAAAAGCATCTAAAGCATTATTTTTTTTAAATGAATGGGAAGTAAGAAATGGAAATGGTTATTTTCCTGTAATATAATCGTAGTGTACTGTGGTAAAAGTGGGGGTATTAAATACCATAAAGTACATTTATTTCTAAAGAACAGAAATTAACAATACAAGAATGTTCAAACAAGCTTTATAAAAATTTTTTTTCTTCTTTCCTTTCCCTATGTACCACATCTTTCTTTCTGTGAATTAATGAGAAACATGGAGATGATGAAGGACAGGAGTATAGGTAAAAGGAGGCTTTCATTCTGCATTTAATGTTTAATCTAGAAAAGAAAGGTTGAGTAAGTGTTATATTGTTTGATACCTATAATCAAGCAGTAGTCCTCCCACTGTGATAATTAAAATTAAAAAAAGGTATATAAGGACTTATCTGGGCTTAGAGAAGCATAATGCCATGGTTCATTGCATGTGTGCCAAGTTGCTCCAGTCGTGTTTGACTCTTTGCAATCCTTTGGACTGTAGCCTGCCAGGCTCCTCTGTCCATTGGATTCTCCAGGCAAGAATACTGGAATAGGTTGCCATGCCCTCCTCCAGGGGATCTTCCTAGGGAGTCTCTTATGTTTCCTAGTGCCATAACTAGGTCCCACTAGCGCCACCTGGGAAGCACCGGGATCCATCAGTAACAGTCTACATGGCTGAAAGGAGTTACTGGTTTTTGGCTAAATATTTGCCACCCTGACCCAGCACATTGTTGATGTTTAACAATTTGAAAGTTTCATGGGGTGATCAGCTTTCTACTCATCCAAAACAGAGTTTGAAAAAAAAATCACTTTTTAGATTTTGTTATATTGCTAACTACTAGTTTTCATGTTGTCTAAAGACTATGATTTTGGTGATGCAATAGAATGAGCAAATGAAAAAAACAAACAGAGGATAATGATCTATCCTACTCGTCCTCTGGGATTTCTCCCCATTTCCTCTTATGTCCCCCACCCTCCATGTCTTCTTTGGTCTCTCTTCCTATCTGGATGGCATTATTTTAAAAATGTTCTTTGAAGCAGCTAAATTTGAACTGATATATGCAGTATAGCAGTTCCAAGTTTACCAGCAAACACTCGGCAGGAAGCTACCCTGCAGAAGTGCACTTCGGGTTACTGGCACCCACTGGGTTTTGGAAGGCTGCCTTTTCTTTTTCCTTGGTTAAATGATGCCACTTGAAAAGACAAATACCGCTATAATTCCTGTTGAGTTGGGAGACCAGCCTTCATCTAGCACACTATGATTTCATGAAAGCATAAATGAGGCTCACATGATAAATCTCTGAGTCAGCTGTTCCTACTTTTGTATTGAATCTAATTAGAAGCATGAAACAAATGCGTGTCACACATTCTGTCTCACTGAAAAATAAATAAATAAATAAATACCAAGACAAAGACTTTGGAAGATATGGCAATTGGAATGACAATAGGTAGGTAATTTTATCCAAAAGGGCCTCAGTCAGCTATCTAACATCCAGGAAATCAGTTTAGCTAAAAGCAGATGAAATAGGCTGCATGCTAAAGGATTCAAATTAGTATCATGAAAAGTTGTTAGGATAGATGACTGTCAAATAAATCACAGATGCATCTAATGTCACAGGTATGCTAAGATAATAGCTCTCTGATTAGTGTTTTTATCAGTTCATGACACAAGTGAGTATTGAAAATGCTTCTGTGTAATGAAAATTATATCAGAACACAGGGAAATATGCAGTCACAAAGTGCAACAGCTTGCTTTAGAAGTATGAAGACTTCTTTAAATTGGACCACGGAAAGAAAATATTCACTAGACTAACAGTTGGGTGGCCTTCCCAAGTGGTTCGGTGGTAAAGAATCCAACTGCCAATACAGGAGCCACAGGTTCAATCCCTGAGTCAGGAATATCCCTGGAGAAGGAAATGGCAACCCACTCTGGTATTCTTGCCTGGGAAATCCCATGCACAGAGGAGTCTGGAGGGCTATAGTCCAAGGAATTGCAAAAGAGTTGGATACAACTTAGAGACTAAACAGTAACAACAGCTGGGTGCCATGTGCTGGGGACTATAGTGATTTATTCCATCAGAGAGATCATAACTGGCACAGCAGCTAGGGCTGGCATCACCACACCTGGTTTAGCCTACAAAGACCACCTCCTGTTCTCTAAGACCCATTCTTTTTCTGCACTGGACAAACTTGAGAGGAAATTGGGATACTTATGAATCAACAGCCCTGCATCTTTCAAGTCTTAATTAGTGGCACAGAATCCTATGACCCAAAAAAGAATATGACACATTTTAATTTAAATATTTGGTTGGGAGAAGAACTTCTAAAGATCTAGATTTGACCCTTCTTACCCAAATAGCCTATTTTATAGTCAGGAATCTACTAAGATGCTCCTGCCTCTTGCCTAGGAGGTCTGATTCTAGCCAACCAGATAATCAAAACACACACTGGATCCTTCATGAACTGAATACTTTAACAGATAAAAGGGGCACTAAATTTTTTTTAAATACTCGATTTTCTGAGTATTTACTTATTAATTCACAAATTTATTATATTGGGCTTCCCTGGTTGCTCAGATGGTAAAGAATCTGCCTGCAATGCAGGAAATCTGGGTCCCATCCCTAGGTCAGGAAGATCCCCTGGAGAAGGAAATGGTTACCCACTCCAGTATCCTTGGCTGGAGAATTCCACAGACAGAAGAGCCTGGTTGGCTAGTCCATGGGGACGGCAAGGAGTCAGATATGACTGAGCAACTAACTTTCACTTTATTATATTGCTGAGCTTATAGTTCTTTTCAAATACTTTAAAAAAATACAATAATTTGTAAAGTTTTAAAATAGCATATCTGTATGTAGCATGAAATACTTCTGTCAACTATATGAATTTTAAAAATAAGTAGAGCAATAATTATTTGGGGAGGATTTTATTGATTTGATATGTAAATGTGTGTGTGTGTGTGTGTGTGTGTGTGTGTGCACGCGCGAGCACACGTGCGCTCAGTTACTCAGTCGTGTCTGACTTTCTGTCCCTCCAGGCAAAAAAAAATGGAGTGGAGTGCCATTTCCTTCTCCAGGGCATCTTCCCCACCCAGGGACTGAACTTGCATTTTTTGTGTCTCCTAACATTGACAGGCAGGTTCTTTACCACTAGCGCCACCTGATATGTAAATACTTCTCAAATATTTTTGAAAGTTCTATATTTTAACCATGCCAGCGTATCATTTTCACTTAATATGTCACAAGCTGAAACTCATTAATACTGTCTGTACTTATGACTTACTTATTTTAATTATTTTCATGTTTTTAATGTTCTGTTTCATCCAGTTTTAGATGCTACAGCACCACAAAACCTCTCAATTCAATTCCGTTTGTATTCACTATCACATTCGTAACAAAAATTGTTGCATCTTATTACTCTGACTTCACCGAGTGCAGCTTGGTGGTTTCCTGCATCTTGCAGTTTCCTGAATGGTCCGAGGTGCACTGCCCAGTACAAGTGACTGTTCATAGCAGCGTCATGGCCTGCTTCTTCCACTCTCACTGGAGATTTGAAGGTGTTTGATGTTGCTAGCCTCTCATGTCTAAGTAAACTCCTTTTATCAGTGAATGCCTTCATGCTGTCCCTGAAAGGGAGGTGTCAGACGCATCATCTCTGAAACGTGCTGGGGTAAACGGGCACATCATTCCAGACCATCCTGCAGATTCAACCATGCACTACAGTAAGAACTCGCTGCACATGTTTCACATGATACTAGATGAGACAGATCTAACACACACTGACTCAGATGAAACTATTAACAATGTGCTCCCTACTATATAAGGGAAAAATTCAAGACGCATCCTGAATCTAAGAGCACGCTGGGGCAATAAGTGTGAACCATTGTGTTCGGCCAACAGAAAAGTCTGCAACAGTTAGGAGCTGGGAATTATCAGGTTCATGTTTCCATTGTGCAAGTCATATCGACTTGCTTTAAACGTCCCTTACCAGCTTTTCAGGGGGAAAATCCATGTTTGGTGGGGCCTGAAGGTTATATGATACAAAGGCTGTTCAGTCATTAAGTCATATATGACTCTCTGTGACCCCATGGGCTGCAGCACGCCAGGCTTCCTTGTCCTTCACTATCTCCTGGAGTTAGTTGCTCACACTCATGGCCATTGAGTCACTGATGCCATCTAGTCATCTCATCCTCTGTTGCCCCCTTCTTCTCCCACCCTCAGTCTTTTCCAGCAACAAGGTATTTTCCAATAAGTCAGCTCTTTGCACCAGGTGGTCAAAGTACTGGAGATTCAGCTTCACCATCAGTCCTTCCAAAGAGTATTCAGGGTTGATTTCCTTTAGGATGGACTGGTTGGATATCTTTGCAGTTCAAAGGACTCTCAAGAGTCTTCTCCAACACCACAGTTTGAAAGCATCAGTTCTTCAGCACTCAGCCTTTTTTATGGGTCAGTTCTCCCATCCATGACTACTGGAAAAACCATAGCTTTGACTATACAGACCTTGTCGGTAAAGTGATGTCTCTGCTTTTTAATATGCTGTCTAGGTTTGTCATCACTGGAGAAGGGAATGGCAAACCACTCTAGTATTCTTGCCTTGAGAACTCTGTGAACAGTATGAAAAGACAATATAAACAGCCTTCTTAAAAGAAGATGAAAATACTTTGTGTTTACAAATTTTAAAATATTGTGACACATTGCTGGGGGTCCTCCCAAGGCTGGGTCAAGTAAGGGCCCTGAAGCTTGTCAAGGTCATGGTAAATCTGTGATCCTTTTGCTACCTTCAACCCTAGGCTGAACAGGTGACACTATGGGGTGTCTAAATCCCCAAGAATTGGGTTTGCTTGGAGATGATGGGCACAAGAGAAGAACAGGGGTCAGTGAAGGACAAAGTAGAGAAATAAGAAGAGGACCATTTTGTGAATAAGGGAGAAGAGAAGCTAGCTGAAAAACCAAGGAGATCAAATCCCAAACTATCAAGTTAGCTCAATAATTTAGTCCTTCCTTAAACAGATGCTTTCTCATCTCCATTCAAGGACCTCAAGGTCTGGGAATTAGCTGGTGTCTGGAAATGGCATGTGACTCTATTATGCTGGCTTAAGTCAGTTCTCTGTTTTGCAGACCTATAGTTGTGCTCTGGTAACTAAGATTCTTGCACACTGGAACTATGGAAAGTAAGGACTGAAGATGCCCCTCTTCTCATTCACCTTCCTGTGATGCTGGGACTCTAACCTGTGAGGAAGGGTAGGCGCTCCACTCATACTGGAACCTCTCTGACAGAGCATGCTGGGAGGTCCTGGGGTGTACAAACATCTGCAAAGTAGCACACGCTGCTGCTACTAGAAACACAGTCAGTGTCACAGTGAAGAACCACTGCATGTGATGGTGACAGGAATGGGAAACAGAGAAATGTGCTTCTTCCCCCCTTCCAGATTTCTAGTCCTTTTGGTAACAAGTCTACCTGCAATGCAAGAGATTACATTCGATCCTGGGTTGGGAAGGTACCCTGGAGTGGAAATGGCAACCCACTCCAGTATTTTTGCCTCAAGACCTCCATGGATAAGTCCATAGTGCCACAAAGCATCCTACATGAGTGAGCGAATGAGCACACACAGACACATACGTCCTCCCTTTTGAGAGACTCTACCAGTGATTCAGCTGCCAAAAGAGAGATGAGTTTTGTGGAGTCCCAGATCTAAGCAAAGAAGGGCCAGTTTATATCTAGTGACAATGGCTTAATGATGAACACATCATCCGTAGTAGACATATATCATTGTTCTAGAGTTATTTTATTCCTCTGCATATATTCTTGAATACTTTCCATATATAAGGAACTCTAGAGATTAGAGTGGTGAGCAAAATGAACTGAATCTCTGTCTGCATGGAGTTTAAACTCCAGTGGGGAGAGGCCAAAAACAGTAATTTGGCAAATAAAATAAGATTTCAAATAAGGGTTGTGAAAACAACAAAATAGAAACTCCATACGCTATTTATATTGTGTCATAGCAACCTAGTTACTTAGTAATCTGGTGGCTTGCTCTCAATGGGCAACTGGTTCTAAGTGGGCACAAGTGAGCACTTACTTAGCTGTTTGGACAATTCACCTGGTACTGTGAGGTTCTCGATTCCATTACAAGGATATGAATGGAGTTCTGTTGCTTTTAGTTCTATCTCAGCCATTTAATCAGTTTCACATACCTCATATCTCTGTTGATTGTGTCTTTACCTATCCAGGTTGCTATGGTAAAACACAGTTCTCCATTTATGGATTCAACTGACTGCAATGATTTGGGTCTGCACTTCGTAGAGTTAGAGGATGTGGAACCCTGCATAAGGAGAGCCATTTTATATAAAGCATCCTTGGATGTTCAAGCTGGTTTTAGAAAAGGCAGAGGAACAAGAGATCAAATTGCCAACATCTGCTGGATCATCAAAAAAGAAAGGGAGTTCCAGAAAAACATCTGCTTCTGCTTTATTGACTATGCCAAAGCCTTTGACTGTGTGGATCACAACAATCTGAGATGGGAATACCAGACCACCTGACCTGCCTCTTGAGAAATCTGTCTGCAGGTCAGGAAGCAACAATTAGAACTGGACATGGAACAACAGACTGGTTCCAAATAGGAAAACGAGTGTGTCAAGGCTGTACATTGTCACCCTGCTTATTTAACTTCTATGCAGAGTACATCATGAGAAACGCTGGACTGGATAAAGCACAAGGTGGAATCAAGATTGCCGGAGGAATATCAATAACCTCAGATATGGAGATGATAACACCCTTATGGGAGAAAGCAAAGAAGAACTAAAGAGTCTTTTGATGAAAGTGAAAGAGGAGAGTGAAAAATTTGGCTTTAAGCTCAACATTCAGAAAACCAAGATCATGGCATCCGGTCCCATCACTTCATGGGAAATAGATGGGGAAGCAGTGGAAACAGTGGCAGACTTTAATTTTGTGGGCTCCAAAATCACTGCAGATGGTGACTGCAGCCATGAAATTTAAAAGACGGTTACTGCTTGGAAGAAAAGTTATGACCAACCTAGACAATATATTAAAAAGAGACATTACTTTCCCAAAAAAGGTCTGTATCGTCAAGGCTATGGTTTTTCCAGTAGTCATGTATGGATGTGAGATTTGGACTATAAAGAGAGCTGAGTGCAAAGGACCAATGCTTTTGAACTGTGGTGTTGGAGAAGACTCTTGAGAGTCCCTTGGGCTGCAAGGAGATCCAACCAATCCATCATAAAGGAGATCAGTCCTGGGTGTTCACTGGAAGGACTGATCTTGGAACTGAAACTCCAATACTTTGGCCACCTGAAGTGAAGAACTGACTCATTGGAAAAGACCCTGGTGCTGGGAAAGATTGAAGGTGGGAGGAGAAGGGGGCAACAAAGGATGAGATGGTTGGATGGCATCACTGACTCAATGGACATGAGTTTGAATATACTCTGGGAGTTGGTGATGGACAGGGAGGCCTGGTGTGCTGCAGTCCATGGGGTTAAAGAGTCGGACACGACTG
Organism: Ovis canadensis; assembly: GCF_042477335.2. Classification (NCBI taxonomy): domain Eukaryota; kingdom Metazoa; phylum Chordata; class Mammalia; order Artiodactyla; family Bovidae; genus Ovis; species Ovis canadensis. Next base: position 42,085,077 of record NC_091260.1, read on the forward strand.
AGCAACTGAATTGAACTGAACTGATCCTTGGATTCTGTTATCCACATGGGAAGGGGGAGTGGTCTGGACCACTGCACCGTGAACCCCAAGAGTTGACTATACCACTGTATACTGTGTATATTCTGGTTGATAAAGAAGATATTTCTTTCTTACTGTTGGAGAAAGATCACTGGGAATCCAAGATCAGGATGCAAGAACGGTAGGGTTCTGGTGAAAACCCTCTTTCAGGCTGCAGACTGCTGACTTCTTGGCTGTGACCGCCTATGGAAGAAGGTCTAAGGAGTTATATGAGTCAGTATAGACTACAAGGTGTCCTTTGTTCTCTGTCCTCTTTCAGAAGGCACACATTCATTTATGGGCTTCGCCCTCATGAACTAGTCACCTCCCGAAGACCACTTCCTAATTCCATTACCATGTGATTAGGATTTCAACACATGAATTTTGGGGAAGACAAACATTCAAACCAAGAAATTTCTACTTTCACCCCATTCTGGCACCACCCACTTTTGGCACTACTCAGTGTCTGCATTAAGATAATTGGTTACAAGTCACAGAAACTAGAGCTTTCCAGGTGGCACTAAGGTTAAAAACCCACCTGCCAATGCAGGAGACATAAGAGATATGGGTTCAGTCCCCAGGTTGGAAAAATCCCCTGGAGGAGAGCATAGCAATCCACTCCAGTATTCTTGCCTGGAGAATCCCATGGACAGAGGAACCTGGCAGACAACTGTCCACAGAGTCCCACAGAGTTGGACATGACTGAAGTGACTTGGCAGGCATGCACAGAAACTAACTTTATCATAAAGAAAATCCTGTAAGATTGAAAAGAAAGCTGAAGAAATCAGCTTGAAGAGTACAGAAACCAAGTATATCCAGGGTATTTTGAGACAGGAAGAGCTTAAAAGTCTCATTCATTTGCCATTGCTGGAATATGTAGGCAAAATCTTGTGTATTTTTTTTTTCTGTCCTTATGGCATGCTGCTTAGGATTCAAAAATTTCAAGAGAGAAAGAGCCCAGGTCATGTGTTCTTCCTTTGAAAGTTCTGGAATGATAAGAAGAGAAATTTGTCTCTTAAACAGCTCTACCTTATTTTACATTTCACAGGGGAAGTAAGAGAAACACGGCAGTGTACCACCAAGATCCCTCATAATTAGGGAAGCCACTTCTCAAAATGAAATTGGAAAGTTGATAGGGATGAGAATTGGATGCCAAGAAGTAAAAAAAAAAAAAAAAAGTCACAGAAGTCAACTTCACCATTTAGCTGCTGTCTCCTATTAGTCCAAATAGGCTAGAGCTGACTTGATATTGAGGCTGCCCTGGTGATTCAGTGGTAAAGAATCCCCCTGCCAAAGCAGAAAACAGAAAATGCAAGATTGATCCTTGGTCTGAGAAGATCCCCTGGAGAAGGAAATAGCAACCCCCTCTAGTATTCTTGCCTGGAAAATTCCACGGACAGGGAGAGCCTGACAGGCTACAGTCCATGGGGTTGCAAATGAGTCAGACATGACTTAGCTGCTGAACAACAATGAAAGACTTGATATTACTTTAGAATTCATTCACGATAATTCAAATGAGAGTTTTGCTATCGTCTTAATTAAGTAAGATAATTAAAGATCAGAATTGCTATGCTCTTCTGTTTGTCCCAGACTTTTCTTATCCAGGAGGAGTAGGGGATGGCAAAGGATGAGATGGTTGGATGGCATCACTGACTTGATGGACATGAGTCGGAGTAAGCTCTGGGAGTTGGTGATGGACAGGGAGGCCTGGCGTGCTGCAGCCCCTGGGGTCACAGAGAGCTGGACCCGACTGACTGACTGAACTGTGTAACTGTCTGTATGAAGTTGGGTAAGGGTATAGCTGAGCAACAGGAATCACTGCATCCTTCATCACTGTTTCAGTGTTTTAGGTTTATGACACCTGCTTCTTTCCTTACAATGAGTTTCCCTATGAAGCTTCTCAGCCTTCAGAAAAGCAGTCTTATGGTGACTCATTCACCAACTTTCCATGCACTGCTTACTAACCCTGCCAATTTCTAACCAAAGTCAACCCACAGAAATAAAAATTATTTTTCCTTAATTCAAAACCCATAGTACCAATTACTTCAGTTGAATTCTAGGGCCAGTACTCAGGTTGCCTAAAGCTACTTCAGGCCCTGATACTCTGTGAATCTATGAGTTTCTGACTCTTTGGACCACCCTTGGGATGATTACTTCATTTTATTTCCAAGGCTTGCTATTCCTGAGAAGTTTGGTCAAGCAATTGTCCAGGATGAGTGACTTGGTATGTACCATAAGGCTGCTGATGAATAAACATCTTTCATTCATTTACTACAAATTTTAAGACCTCAGTATAATGTACTATTAATTCCTTCAACTTCTAACATATGCTGTAATAAGCTGCCAGCTTCTATTTCTACAGAAAAATATAATTTTTCAAGATATCATTCATAAATAGTACATTCTTTCTCAAATTCTACTTAATGTCTGCATAATAATATACTAATATTTCTTCTCCTTTTTTCTAGAAAAAATATTGTTAAATCTAACGTTTAGAGTCAGTTTTCCTTTGTATTCAGTCATCTGAATTGATTTCAATTATAATACTGACTCAGTAATTTTATTGCTATGATATTATTTGGCATACAATGATCCTGGATCTGTAATGTGATATTTCCACAGAAAATACAGATGATAGTAGAGCAGTAGTCTGCAAATTTTCTTCCACCTGGTAAGAGGATCTTAAGCCTTTAGTCAGTTGTGTTAAAAATAAGAATGTAATAATTATGCAGTTACAAATATGTAATTAATTGTATTTGGTTATAAACTTCTTACCATGGAGGGAGAAAATAAGTCTATTACTTCATTTTTTTTCTTAAACAATTTATTGACTAACTATAGGTGCCAGTCAATTGTTCTAAACACTGGGGGAGGGGACACAGCAGTTAATAAAACCTATAGACTCACATTCTGATTGGAGAGACAGGCAATCAATAAATAAAGAAGTGAAATATTGAGCATGTCACTTGGTGTCAAGATTAGAGCAGAAAAATAAGGCAAGAAAGAGATAGGAAAAAGCAGTAAGGGTTGCCTTTTATGTAAAATGTTCAGGGAGGATTTACTGAGAAGATCACCTCAAGCAAATACCTATTTCTGGTGTGAGAAAAACACTGCAGGCAGAAGGAACAGCATCTGCCAGTCCGGAGGCAGAAGTGTGCCTGGAAGTTCGAAGAAAAGTAAGGACATTTGTGAACCAATTAGTTGTTCCATACGGGGTTCTAACTGTTGCTTCCTGACCCGCATATAGGTTTCTCAGGAGACAGGTAAGATGGTCTGATATTCCCATCTTTTTAAGAGCTTTCCACAGTTTATTATGATCCACACAGTCAAAGGCTTTGGCGTAGTTGATGAAACAGAGGTAGATGTTTTTCTGGAACTCCCTAGCTTTCTCTATGATCCAGCCAATGGTGGCAATTTGACCTCTGGTTCCTCTTCCTTTTCTAAACCCAGCTTGGACATCTGGAAGTTCCTGGTTCCCATAATGCTGAAGCCTAGTATGTAAGATTTTAAGCATGACCTTGCTAGCATGGGAGATGATTGCAGTTGTCTGATGGTTAACACTTTCTTTAGTACTACCCTTCTTGGGAATTGGGAGAAGGATTGACAATTTAGGAGAAACATCAACGACCACAGATATGTGGATGATACCATTCTAATGGCAGAAACAGAAGAACTGAAGAGCCTCTTGATGAGGGTGAAGGAGGAGAGTGAAAGAGCCTGTTTAAAACCAAATACCAAAAAGACTAAGATCATGGCATCCAGCCCCATTACTTCATGGCAAATAGAGAAGGAAAAGGTGGAAGTAGTGGCAGATTTCCTCTTCTTGGGCTCTAAAATCACTGCAGATGGTGACTGCAGCCATGAAATCAGGAGATGTTCTCTTGGCAGGAAAGCTATGACAAACACAGACAGTGTGTTGAAAAGCAGAAACGTTACTCTGATGACACAAGGTTTGTATAGTCAAGGCTATGGTTTTCCCAGTGGTCTTGTATGATTGTGAGAGCTGGACTGTAAAGAAGGCAGAGTGCTGAAGAATTGATGCCTTCAAACTATGATTCTGGAGAAGACTCCTGAGAGCCCCTTGGACAGGAAGGAGATCAAAGCAGTCAATCTTAAGGGAAATAAATCCTGAATAGTCATTGGAAGGACTGATGCTGAAGCTGAAACTCCAGTATTTTGGTCATCTGATGCAAACAGTTGACTCATTAGAAAAGTCCCCGATGCTGGGAAAGATTGAGGGCAGAAAGAGAAGAGGGCGTTAGAGGATGGGATGACTGGATAGCATCACCAATGCAATGGATATGAACTTGGGCAAACCTTCGGAGATGGTGAGGTACTAGAAGGCCTGGTGTGCTGCACTCTGTGGGGTCACAAAGAGTCAGACATGACTAGGCAGCTGAACAACAACGTCAAGGACATTTGCGAGGGCATCCCAGGTGGCTCAGGGGTAAAGAATCCACCTGCCAATGCAGGGTTTGATCCCTGAGTAGGGAAGATATTCTGGAAGAGGAAATGGCAACAGAGGAGTATTCCGCAGACAGAGGAGCCTGGTAGACTGCAGTCCATGGCGTTGCAAAGAACTGGCCACGACTAAGCACACAGGTGCCCAAGGAGATTTGTGTGGCTGGCTCCGAGTTTGAGGGAGGGGGTGGTGGCAATGGGGTCAGAGAGGTGACAGGACTTAGGAGGCCACCGTCAACACTGTGACTTTTACTGGGAGAGTCATCCCCTGAGAGGATTGGGATTAGAGGAATGACCTGGCCTGGCTTCTGTTGTAAACGACTCACTCTGGCTGCAGAGTCTGAATTTAAATTAAAGACTCAAAGTAGTGAGAAGAGGTCTGCTTCAGAATGCAGAGAAAATAAGAATTGTTGACAAATTGGATATAAGGCGGATGTGAAACAGATATCAATGATAAAATCAATTTTAAAAATCTGAACAGAATTTAATGTAGAATGTATAAATTTATAGTTGATGTTTCACAAAGATTGTTAACAAAAGCCAACATAGGTTAAGAAATTTTTCCAAAAACAATTGTTGCTGAATAATATTATTAGAAGATATTATTATGCATGTGTGTGCACACATGCTAAGTCTCTTCAGTCATGTCTGACTCTTTGCGACCCTGTGGACAGTAGCCTACCAGGCTCCTTTGCCCATTGGATTCTCCAGGCAAGAATATTGGAGTGGATTGCCATGCCTTCCTCCAGAGGATCTTCCTGACCCAGGGATTAAACCTGAGTCTCTTAAGCCTTCTGCATTGGCAGGTGGGTTCTTTACTATTTTAGCTACATGTGAAGCCCCATATTATATCAGTTCAGTTCAGTTCAGTTCAGTTCAGTTCAGTTGCTCAGTCGTGTCTGACTCTTTGCGACCCCATGAATTGCACCACGCCAGGCCTCTCTGCCCATCACCAACTCCCGGAGTTCACTCAGATTCACGTCCATCGAGTCAGTGACGCCATCCAGCCATCTCATCCTCGGTTGTCCCCTTCTCCTCCTGCCCTCAATCCCTCCCAGCATCAAAGTCTTTTCCAATGAGTCAACTCTTCGCATGAGGTAGCCAAAGTACTGGAGTTTCAGCTTTAGCATCATTCCTTCCAAAGAAATCCCAGGGTTGATCTCCTTCAGAATGGACTGGTTGGATTTCCTTGTAGTCCAAGGGACTCTCAAGAGTCTTCTCCAACACCACAGAGAGAGAGAGAGTTAATAATTTCACATATACACATAATAAAACTAAACAATTTTGATGAATATGGAGACAAAAGTGTAGGCTAATGGATCTATGAATCCTCTGGAAACAGATGCCAACTCTCAGAATTCCCTCACAGTCTGATGGTTAGCACTCTGAGTTTCCACTGCAGGTGCATGGGTTGAGTAACTAAGATCCTGCACACCAAAATAAAAGAGACAGTTGCAAACTCTGATGAAGCACTTTGAAAGAATTTGTTAGACATATAATAGAAAGTTTCCCTGGTGGCTCAGCAGTAAAGAACCTATGTGAAATGCAGGATATGGGGCAGGAGCCACAGATTCCTGGGTCAGGAAGATCCCCTGGAGGAGGAAATGGCAACCTGCTCCAGTATACTCACCTGGTAAATCCTATGACAGAGGAGCCTAGTGGGCTACAGTCCATGGGGTCGCAGAGTTGGACACAACTGAGCAACTGAACAGCAACAAGAACAGGAAGTTTAACCAGTCAAGATCCTGGCAAGAAAAGGTGGCACATTCAGCAGATTTCATGGAATATATTTAATGAGAGGGCACATGGCAAGCAGAGATATGGGCAGAGTTACAGAGACCCACAAGCATGGTGGAGCAGCCACATGGGAACTAAAACAGCAGGGAAGCATCCCTGCTCCTAAAGTGGTAATTATTACTAACAAGCTAGAGCCTCCGAGAAGGCAGTAGGAGCTGTGGCCACAGAATAAATCTGCCTGGGACAGCACCATGGTAAGGAAGGAAGGAACATGCAGAAGGGGAATTTTTCTCCTCTTGCCTTCTGCTTTCTAGTTGTTCCTCCTATTTGCCTTGAGAGGTTAGCATATATGGCATCCTGGTGATGAACAGGCCATGGGTACCAGCCTCTGGGGCACAGAGAGATAAGAAAGGGACAGAGATCAAATCTGAAGGGAAAATAAAGAAGATACAACACAGAGTTTCACATAATTTAAATAAGATCTGAAAAGTGTGACCCGAAAGAGGGCAGCTCTGTGGAATTCCTATAGGAGAATCTATGGATTGCATCTCTTCCTTGTTATCATGGAAAACTCAGCTCCAACTGCTCACTTTCTCTTAGTCTGTATTTAGGAGCTCAGATTCTGGGGGAATAACATTCATGACGTGGCTTGAGTCAAGCACCTACAGTTATGACGGGAGGAAGCAGTAGCAGGGTCCTGTGTCTGGAGCCCAATTCTAACCGTGTGAAATTTGCAAAGAGACCCAATTCAAAGAAAGGGATTATAGACAAAGAAAGTCAGTAGAAGGCTCTCTTGCAATATTAAAATATTTATAACGAATACTTTTTTTTTTGCCAAAAAAGAAGTTACTCTAAATAGACACCAAAATTTCAGAATACTGGGATATTTTTAATTAATTTCTCAATTCCAATAAGATCAAAGATTTGTCCTTTTGTGGGATTCTTTACTCTCTTTTTTTCCAGCTAAAACTTTATCCTTAATTCTAAGTAATGTCTTTTAAAATAAAAATCTTTTGCTTACGATAATCTTAAGAGGGCACATGAATGGGATAGTGTAGAAATTGCCACCATTGGGATGTGAGGGGTGAGGGACAAAATAGGTAATGAACCCTCAAAATGTAGGTTTGCTAGAGACAAGAGTCACAAAAATTAACCTTCTTTAACCCAACTTCTGCATTCTAATGTATTCAGAGGCAAAAACAATAGTAGTCTCATTTATAATAATATGCAACTTCATATTCAGACTTCCTCTGAAATTTCTTGCTAAAGAGGTGGAGAAAGTCAGCTTTGAGACTCAATTTGATCAACGGCCTCTTTGTTAGTGAGAGTACCACCTCCTCTCTCTCAGACAATGGGTCATGAGGATTGGCCTTGGAAATGAAAGGTTAAAGGAAAATACTTTAAAAAGGGAAGCAAAATCCATCAATTCAGTCATGGCAAATAATTAACCCCATTTTGTCTTGTTCATTTACTGGCTTGTTCATTGATCTGGTGATGAGACAGTTAAAAATTTTTAAAGCTAAGACACATGATCTATCTTTCTATCCATCATTTATCTATGTATTATTAAGATAAGAAGTACATCATTTCAGTTAGGGGCGTGGGCAGCACTGGAGTTAGATGGACCATGATCAAGAGGGATCTCTGTCATATATAAGAAATGTCAAATTTTTATGTGATTAAAATCTTTGAACAAAGTAGGATGGAAGGAAACCTCCTCAACATAATAAAAACCATGTATGAAAAACCTATAGAAAACATCATGTCAATGGGGAAAGACTGAAAGTTTTTCCTCCAAGATCAAGAACAAGACAAGGATGCTTGCTTTTACCATGTTTATTTAACATAGTACTTTTGTTTGGATAAAATTTGGCTATTAATTCATTTTATATATCACTATGCATTTCATGCTATAAGGATGATCACAGTGGACTATACTTATCAATTTGTATCTTTTACCCAGAGTATGAGCAATATAACACCAGCTTACTCTGGGCTGGGCTGTATGCAATGTGCTTTACAGATATCTATCTCACTTTAAGTTCATAAGGCAAAGATTGTCTCCATTTTATTACATGATAGGAGGGAAAGCTTGCTCATGTAAAAATGCCTCTTCTTCATCAATTGAAATGATGTGAGTTTTTTTCTTCATTTCGTTACTGTGAGGTATTATAGTGGATGATTTTTGTGTGATGAGATCTTCACTCAGAAATAAAGCCCACTTGACCAGTGTATAATTCTTTTAAAATGCTGCTGAATTTGATTTACTATTTTATTAATGATTCAATTGTCTTACTAGTTATACATCTATTTAGATCTTTTGTTTCTTTGTATTTTAGAGTTGGCAGATTTTGGATTTCTAAGAATTTGTCCATTTCATTTAGGTTATCCAATTCGGTGGTGTACAACTGTTCTTAGCACTCTCGTAATCCTTTTTATATCTGCAGAATCAGTAGTAATGTAATGCAATATCCCCATTTTAATTTTTGATTTTAATAAATTTCTTCTCTTTTATTCTTAGTCCATCTAGATAAAGGTTTGTTAGTTTTGTGATCTTTTCAAGTAACTAATTTTTAATAAAATTTATTTGTTTTAATTGGAGGCTAAGTACTTTACAGTATTGTAGCGGTTTTGCCATAGATTGACATGAATCAGCCATGGGTGTACATGTGTTCCCCATCCTGAACTCCCCTCCCACCTCCCTCCCCATCCCATCCCTCTGGGTTATCCCAGTGCACCAGCCCTGAGCACCCTGTCGCACGCATTAACATTTGATTTCATTTATATTCATTTATACTGACTTCATTTATATTCTCTATTGTTTTTCATTCTCTATTTCATTTATCTCTGCTCTAATCTTTATTATTTCCTTCCTTATGCTAACTCTTGAGTTTTGTTTTTCTATTTCTAGTTTCTTACTTTGTAAAGTTAGGTTGTTGATTTGAGATATCTCTTATTTTTAACTGTAAACATTTGTGGCTATAAATTCCCCCATTTTTGTTGTTGTTCAGTCACTCAGTCCTGTCTGACTCTTTGCAACCCCAGAGGCTGCAACACACCAGGCTCGTCTGTCCTTCCTTAACTCCTGGAGTTTGCTCAGATTTGTGTCCATTGAGTTGGTGATGCTATTTAGCCATCTCATCCTCTGCTGCCCCCTTCTCCTTTCTTCAGTCTTTCCCAGCATCAAGGTCTTTTCCAGTGAGTTAACTCTTTGCATCTGGTGGCCAAAGTATTGGCGCTTTGATCATGTCCCATAATTTCTGGCATGCTGTATTTTTGTTTCCACTTATCTTGAGTATTTTCTAATTCTTTTTGTGATTTATTATTTGATCCATTGGTTGTTTAAGAGTGTGTTTTTTAATTTCCACAAATTTATGAATTGTTTCAATTTTCATTATTGATTTTTAATGGCATCCCACTGTGTTCAGTTAAGACTATGCATGATGTCTATCTTTTAAAATCTACTGAGGCTTAATTTGTGGAGTAGCATGTGGTGTGTCCTGGAAAACATCCTCTGTGCACCTGAGAGGAATGTGTATGCTATTGTTGTAGCAAATGTTCTATACACGTCTGTTAGATCTGATTAGTTTATTGTGTTATGTCATCTGTCTCCTTACTTATCTTCTGGTTGTTCTATCCATTGTTAGGAGCAGAGCATTGAAGACTCCACCTATTATTTGTGGAACTTTCCACTTCTCCCTTCAATTCTGTCAGTTTTTGCTTCATATATGTGTGCATATAAGCATATGTGGATATGCAATCACAATATATATTGATGGTTTGTCATGAAGTGTGCATTTACAATTGTTTGTCTCTTTGCTGTATTGTACTTTCTATTTAAATACAATGCCATTTTTTGTCTCGTAACTTTTCTATTTAAAGTCTATCTTGTCTGATATTAATAGAGACAGCTCTGCTCTCTTTTGGCTACAATTGCATGGAATATCTTTTTCCATCCTTTCACCTTTGATAAATTATCCATGTTTACTTTGTATCAACTTTTTGAATTCTGTTTGTTCTAAATCCTATTATCAATTGTGATGGTTATGCAGTTGATTCTGATGGCTTTTTAGGGAAGCGACATTATCAACTGAAAATACTATGCATTATAGATGTACTGAAACTGAGTGCCTTGTTCTAACTTTAATAGAGCCAGTGTTTCACATTAAGCATGATACTGGTGTTTGCTTTCCAAACAGATACTCGTTTGCCTGGACATAAGACAGAGAAGCTGTGAGATTGCCTTTGGACCTCTATTGTTTTCACTGTTCCTTACCATTGCCTTCAACAATGGTAACCCACTCCAGTATTCATGTCTGGAAAATCCCATGGACCGAGGAGCCTGGTGGGCTACAGTCCATGGGGTCGCAAAGAGTCTGACATGACTGAGCGACTTCACTTCACTTCACTTCTCAACAGAGGAAGATCTGACTTTACTTCCTTACATGTGAAATGTGTATTGATTATATTCCTTTATTTTAACAAGAGGACTAAAATGTTTTATCCCTTAAATCTTTAAATTATTGAGATTTTCCCAATATGTTGTCAAACTTCATGTTGCCCATCTATCTTATTCTGGTTTCGTTTCACATGTGCTTGTGTCTGCTGCATGGAGATTTTATTTTAATTTCATATCAATCTTTGGCTGTTGCCTGCAACTTGATCTCAAGCAGAGTATTAAAAGGAAACATGGAACAGTTAAAAAAGATGCATGATCCTTGTATTTCCTGAACAATACTCATTTAACCACTGATGGTACATGCTCTGAAATGAGTTCATAATTGGTACTCTCTGATGAGAACTCAGAAATCAGATTCCTTTGAAATACATGGCACTTTGACATCATCAACATCTACTGACATGGAGTGAAACAAGATAGTAGTCTTACTTTTAAGATGACTGAAAAAAAGGAAACGCACTCTACTTTAGCTCTATGAATTTCAGCCTGAAATGGTTTATCATGAACAGACATGATAGTTTTTTCATTGAGAGACATAGAAACATGCTGAGGAAAGGTTCAAAATTCAGGCCTGTTCTGTATATGATACATGTGTTTCTGGATTGATTAGAGGAAGGATAGGATGATGCGAAAAGAAGGTAAAAATGAGTTTTAGTCAGTAAGTCATATTCAACTCTTTTGCGACTCTGTGGACTGTAGTACTCTAGGCTCCTCTGTCCATGGGATTTCTCAGGCTAGACTATTGCAGTGGGTTGCCATTTCCTTCCACAGGAGATCTTCTTGACCCAGGGACAGAACCTGTGTCTCCTGAGTCTCCTGCATTGGCAGGTAGATTCTTTACTATTCAGTTCAGTTCAGATGCTCAGTGGTGTCTGACTCTTTGAGACTCCATGGACTGTAGCACATCAGGCTTCCCTGTCCATCACCAACTCCTGGAGCTTACTCTTTACCATTAGGAAAGTAAAATATAGGCCTGAGGCTGGAGAGTGGGAAGAGGGAGACGAGCAGAGACTAACTTGCTCTGATTTCCTCAATATCACTCTGAGTGAATAATCAGTCCTTAATATCTTCCTTGGTCAAACACTTCTCTAATTCATTCAATGAACTGAGAAATAGAACAATTAAATAATAAAAGAAATTTGTGTTAGCCACAGAAGTTTCATGACTGAGTAACATTCTAAAACACATTTGGTAATTCTGTTGCTGATTGCTTTCATTCTTTCATAGCTTTCACTCTGTCCTAATCTTTCTGCACTTTCTTTTTTTGAGTAAGCTTTTTATCAGTCCACATTATAAATGACTCTAAGACAGTCTGAAAGGAAAATGGAGAAACTTGACTTTTTCTTTTGTTGGTAACTTTGCTAATGAATGAATATAATTTGCACATTCTCCAAATTTTAAAAAATAGTATTCTTTTTGAGAATTTAAATGAATGAAGAGTGGCCTAAAAGCTATACTTGGAACAACCAATGAATAATTTTTGACCGTATTTAAACACGTCTTTGTTCTATTTTGAAAATTTATTTTTCAGTAATTCTGTCATATTAGCTTAGTTCAGACACTGAAACAGAAAAAATTCTGACAAAAATAACTGCCTTGATCATATTTAAGATTAAGTCGAAAAAGGACAAAAAGAAGGATTGGCTTGAAGAAAAGAGAAAGTGACTTAAACTCAGTTAGCATAGCATTTTGGTTGGTGTATTTTTAAATTATTATAAAATTTATGTTAAAATATACATTGTCACACTCATGACTGAAAATAGAGGGACTGGAGAAGCCTACAGGATGGGAGAAAAGTAGGGAACATCTTCAGTAAAGAGAAGCTGCCTGAGTAATCGGCCTTTCTTCGGAAGAACTGTGCTTTAGGCAGAGTTGGTTTTTATCCATCTCCTTGGTTTCCTTCTTCCCTCAGCACCTGGTATCCTCACCTGACCTCCTGGGTTTTCAGAGTCCCTACTCTGATAAATCGGAGCACTATATTGTTCCTATTTTCCTTATTTCTTACCATTGAAATCTGGCCACCTATACTTATTTCTTAAGGTTCTAGGTTTTGATTAGCTAAAAACAGATGGTGTCTGAGTCAGGGTGGAGTGTGCTGAACAAGGAGATGTAGTATAGACTATGGTAAGTAGAATGGAAAGAGGAATTGTACAGAATTAGAGCACAGCTAGGCCTAAGGGAGTCTCATTTCTGCTTCTCTCTTCTTTCCCCCTCTGTTCTCTGCTTCCTTTTTCAGCCTCTGTTAACCCTGCTTGAGGGGTTCTAGTTGCCTTATTCTGTCTTTATCCCTGCCTCTCTTATTCTCAATTGGCTTCCTCCCTGTTCAGTTTTTTTTTCTTTTTTTTTCAGGAAAACACTTTGACTGCCCCAATCATTTTTCGTGCTAAGTCACTGGTTGCCAGTTTGTCATAGATTTCCTCCCCGAAATGCCCACTCCTCTCACTCTGAAAAGTGGCTGTAGCCAACAGGACCCATGAGATCAGGGACTCCTGGTAGGGTAGGGATTCCTTTACTGAGGCTGCTGGCAGGGAGGCAATGCGTGTAACTGGAACAGATGTTTTGGGACATTTGGGAGTCCTAAAGCTCTTCAGACTTTGGGCTGCCCTGCTGAGTGACTGGTGAGTTTGGCCGCACATCTTGCATCCTTCAGCTAATCCAGTGGGTTTGGAAGACACCAAGGGAATACAAGGAATCTCAGAATGCTTTCTTCAGCATCAGCAGCAAGCTGTAAGTTTCACTTGAGAATACTTTCCCCAGCTGAAAGGGTCATTACATTCTGTCTAGATTCCAAGGCATCTTGGCTTTCTGGTGAGGCATCGTTGAACACTGACCAAACACGCAAGCCTCTTAGTATGTTCTATTGATTATATAACTTGAAAAGTTAGGTCAGCTCTGGTGAGGTTTCCCTAACACACTTTTCTCTCACTATTGGCTGCTGGAAGACCAGCGAATTGATGCGAGTGGCCTTGGGAAGGAAGAAATCCCATCTTCTGCATACGAAGCTCCAGAGAAAAATCAAGGATAAGTGTAAGGAGGTCAGCTGTCTGTCCCTAGGTGCAGAGCTTCATCTGCAAAGCCCCAACTGATTACCCTGGGTTACAAAGAACCTAGTCTCTTTCCCTGTCTGCCTCTCTCCTTCAACTACACACACACACACACACACACACACACACACAGAGGCACAATTCCCTGTACTCATGAAATTTAGCATCTAATGTCAGCCGTTACTTTCTAATGCACACCTAGCTGTACGCTGAATTTTCTGCATCCAGAGCCACACTCTCCCCCTTTCCTGATCTGTAACATCATTCAAATAGGAGTTCAATGTGACAAGGTCTCAAGGAGTTCAAGGATGTTTGTCTCTTTCGGATGAATATATATCCGCTGGCTCAGTCTTTCTCTCACTCTCTCTTTGCCTCTCTCCTCCTTTCGTGCAAAAATACACCGAGTCTCTCACATCATGTACAAATGAATGTTTCCGAGGGCTCCCGAGTTCAATGTCACGCTGGGCAGAAGTGGAGCGAGAGTGGAGCGACAGCGTGTCGCGTGCGGGCGGGTAGAGCTCCTCTCCGGCCAGCAGAGGGCAGCCGAGCGGAGGCGCTGGCGCGCGAGGGCTGAGCCGAACCGAGCCTCGCTCGGGCAGCCTCAGCCTGAGCACCAGCCGCGCCGGAGCCCGGAGCGCAGCCACTGAGGGCAGCGGCGGCGGCGGGAGCGAGGCGCGCAGCGAGCAGCGGCGCGGGCGGGAAGCAGAAGCCGCCGCCGCCGCCGCCGCCGCGACGGGCAGCCGGGCTCGGCGGCCGCCGGATCCGGCCCCTGCCCCCTCCGCCTCGTGTCCCCGGCGCCGGGCGGCCGGCGAGTCTGGAGCCCGCGCCGTCGCCGGCCGCGTCCCCCGGGCATGGAAGGAGGCGGCAAGCCCAACTCCTCGTCCAACAGCCGGGACGATGGCAACAGCGTCTTCCCCACCAAGGCGCCCGCGACGGGCGCGGGGCCGGCCGCGGCCGAGAAGCGCCTGGGCACCCCGCCGGGGGGCGGCGGGACCGGGACGAAGGAGCACGGCAACTCCGTGTGCTTCAAGGTGGACGGCGGCGGCGGCGGCGGCGAGGAATCGACCGGGGGCTTCGAGGACGCCGAGGGGCCCCGGCGGCAGTACGGCTTCATGCAGCGGCAGTTCACCTCCATGCTGCAGCCCGGGGTCAACAAATTCTCCCTCCGCATGTTCGGGAGCCAGAAGGCGGTGGAGAAGGAGCAGGAAAGGGTTAAAACTGCAGGCTTCTGGATTATCCACCCTTACAGCGATTTCAGGTGAGGACTCTCTGCTCGCCGCCCCACCCTCCCTTCCGGGCGCGCCCTCCTTCGCGCTCCCGGCTCCTGGGAGGGGTCGCCCCGGGACTGGCGGGGAGGGGGCGCCCGGCCGGCCGCGGGAGGAGCCGCCGTGGCTTCTACCCGGGCGGTAAGCTCGACTCTTCTACAACTAGTTTCCACCCAGGAGGGGGTTGACTGATGAGTTCCTGTTGCCCGGGGAACCCCAGGGAAGGTTCTCTTCCTTTGCCTCGGGAACTTTGGGGCCAGATCGGGGAAAAAGGCCACGGTGACCTCCGGATGGGAGGATGCTAAGTTGTGCAGGGAAACTTTCACTTCGGAGAGATGAGAGTGTAAGAAAGTGGCCAGAAAGTCGTTGGGGGTGCCACCTTCCCTCGCTCTGTTCCCCCAAGAAGTGGGTCCCTCCCAAAGGGGCAAAAGGCGCTCCTGAGTTTGGGGAGAGGATGAGGCGACCCGAGGCGGTGACTCACGGGTCCTGGCCCGTCCAGCCTCTCTCGCCCATAGGGGGTGTTAATCTGTTTCTCATCCGCTTACAGGCACTTGGTATCCTCAGTGCCTTTCTTCAGGAGAGTGGCTGGCAGGCGGAGGAAGGGTAATTTGCGCTTGGATTGCCCCTGACTTGAGATTTCAGTGGAGCTGGCGCTGCCTGGTGGGGCAGGAGCCTGACGGGAAGCCTCGAGTTCCCGAAAAGGAGACAGGGGGCGTTTTCAGAGCCCCCTTCCTGAAACAGAGGGGCACCCTTTCTTGACCTTGGCTACTAGTCTATTTCAAAAATCTCTTTCCCATTTCCCAACTCGGGGAACAAGGGCAGGAGAGCCGTCAGCTGTCAGGGAAACTCTGCTTCGGTGAATTAACGTTAAGACGTTCCCTGATCTTATTTGTCGCCCAAGTTTTCATTGGGTTATAAGCGTGTTTAGAGATTATCAAATGAAGGTCGTGAAGTAGATCCTCTTATTAGTGTATGAACACCCTGCGGTCACGTTATATTAGCGCCTGAGGAAGGCTGTGCTTTTAATTAAAAAACAACAAAACCCCGTAAGCAAAAGCCAAGAGTGGCATTTATGTATGTAGATATGTATGTATGTATGTATGTATCCATTTACTGCTGAAATCGTTTGGAAAAGAAAAAGAATGTGGTGCAAACTCAGCAATTTTAATAGGCGGCTGTTAAACAGCCAACAAATATAGCAATAAAAAGCAGCATTACTTTGTTGCTAGTAGAAACTAAGGGACAGTTGCCTTCAACTCCACTCCTTGATGGGAGCTGTCCAGAGTTCTGAATAACATTTAGTGGAAAACCCATTCTTCTGCCGCACAAAGCCTTGGAAAAACCGTCTTCACCTTCTCTGAGATATACGTAAAAATACATATATTTTCAGAAATAAGTAACCATGTTATTTATGCATAGGATGAATGTACTTTAGGAAGTGTAGAATGTTAAAGTTCTTATATGGAAAAACACATAACAAATTCCAAAGGAGGGCTTATAAAACATGACATTTATAGTGTATGGAAAATTAAGAGTTTGATTGAAAAAATGTTCATATTAAAATAATCTACTAAATAATCAAACATATTTCCTCCAGTAGGCTAATACTTATAGAAGCAAACTATGAATGACCTTATTCTAAGGTATATAACATTGTCATATTCTTTAGAATTTTAAGTTGAAATCAGATGTAGAATACTGTTTCTACCTCAGTCTTCAGTGGAAATATATTTCAACCCATATTGTTATTTCTTCATGAAAGAACAGTACAGAAACTGCCTTTAGTCTTAATAACAAAACTAAGCATGGTCTTTCCAGAAACATATGTAGTTCAATATCTACTTGCAAATAAAATGCTATGTTCTGTTTGTTTAATTTTGCACTCAATTAAATGGTTAATTATACTTTTATTTCTCAAGCAGTATGAAAATAGTCTACACTTTTTCAAAATGGTGGCATATAATTAAACTTTCATCATTTATTAGATAAAAAATATAGGGCCACCTTTCAGGAATTGGTATAGTGTGCCAGGATCTTTTGAGTGAATGAAATTCATGAAATTAAAGATTCTCCACATTTTCCTAAGTAAGTCTTATGAGACAGGGTATCTCTTTAAAACAAACAAAATAAATTTGTTACTAAACAGGAGGAAGAAATGGAAATCAGATGATAGTTCAACTTTATCATGCATTTGAAAGGAGAGATGATTAAAAAGTGAGTTAATACTCTAAACAAACTGCTGTGGAACAGTTTGGAACATTTGATTTTCCCCTGCATAACTGGAAAAAGAAAATGGTAGAGGTAAATATTATAATTTAGATTTTTAACTGGAAGGAATCTGAAAAAAAAAAAAAGATTTTAAAATTCACAATTACTATATATGCTGGTCTTACCAATAAAACAACAAACTAAGGAAGAAATGTAAATACTTGCTTGCATATTTTAAGTCATTATTATACCAATATAAGGTTTCTTAAAAATGTAACATGTCAGGATAATGTAATAAAAAAATAAAAATAAAAAGCATAATTCTGTTAGCATTTTTCTTTTTCTAAAGGAAAAGTGTGGGAATAATCTACAAAATGTAGAAATAGTCATGAGCTGTTCGCCTCAGACCCTTTCCTGATGAAGACACTTTAGGGTGCTGTGCTGTTTCCTACAATGCCAAAGTTAAGTTCAGTAGTAATTTAGTGACTGAAAAAGTGAGACTTAACAATACCTTTCCATGGAGAATGGGGGAGATACCAGAAATTAAAGATACCCACTGTTTTTTTTTTTGTTTTTCTTTTGACCCCCTTCACCGTCCTAAGCCTTCGCAGATCCAGGGAAGTTCTCCAGTCAGTTATTTGGTCCCACACTGCTGAGTGGAGCATGAGCCCGCAGTCCAGGGCATGTCAGGACTTTGACACTGCAGCTGGTGATCTAGTCCCTTCCCAGGATGACTGATTTCCAGGGCAGGCTTCCTTCTTCCCTCAGGCTGCGGGGCTGTGCTCCCATTGAGACTCCAGGGAGCCAGCTCCTCCAGGCGCTCTCACCTGCCTGGGCCCAGGAGTGCTGTTGCTGTGTCTGGCGAGTAGTTTTCTCTGCCTCCAGTGTAAGTAGGGCAGAGGCACTGTATTTCCCTTTCTTCTCAGGGGAGGATGATGTTAGAAATCTTCAGGGACTAAAGAGGACTCAAATCCCATCAATACTGTTGGAAATAACTGGGTGGGAGCTGGAGAATTCAGTTTAAAAAAAAAGTATGTTTTTGTTTATACCATGGTATAGAATCACCCTAACTTCACCCAAACTAGGGAAAACATGGTTAAAAAATAAAATCACACTGATTTTTGTGTAGTGAGGACTTGGTTTCAGTCTTCTTGAGTTTCATGTGAATAGCTCATACATATAAATAATTTGAAGGTTAAACATGATTTTGAGGTTACTAACAGTGATTGTATATTTATTAGCTAAAACTTTACTTTTTATTCACTAAATAAAAAAGTGATCCTGGGCAAGCATTGTAATTTCATAGCCAGTCCATTTATGATATAATCATTCACATGAATTGAAAGAATAGCTAGGGGACTCTTGTGGATGGTTGCTATTACATGAGTAATTTGCCTTAGAAGAATTTATCAACAGATTATTTTTCAGTTCAAGAATTCTACCATTATTTTGTTGGCTCATGCTTACATAAGTGCCTTTTAAAAAAAATAACGCTCCCATTCTATATATACTGCCAGGAAACCTCTTGCCTCTGGTAAGGGAGGAGATTTTATATCTCGACTCATTATTTCTTCCACTGCGTTTCATCAATTAGTGTGAATGACTGTGAAAAGCTTATTGTGTGGTAAGTACACAAGGACTCTAGAGACCAGAGTCACTTCCTGAAGATACTGCCATATCTGGCCTTGCCTCTGTGCCTCAGGCTACATCCACAACTGTGCTGATGTCAGAGGTCACTGATGTGTTCATTAGAGAAGGGAGGCTTCCTCTGTATAACAGTTAGTCAGAGAGAGACTGCCTGTTTCTAGGAGCTTCTCCCAGGAAAACAATTCAACCTTCTGGGGTTTAAGGACTAATTACCCTACTGTTTTGTTATCTTAGTGCAGAATGCACTGTATTTTCCCCAGCAATGCTCCTTTTATTTACTTTCTGTTATCAACACAGCCAAAATTAACCATAGGAATTAATTTTTTTCCTCTGTTAGGTGAACCTTTTTCTATCTTATAAATTCAATTAAGTTCTTCATAGTGGCTCTAGCCACTGGTCAGCCCAATTATAGTGAAACTATTTGAAAAAATGTGGAGGTATGAATTTATTCAGTTACGTTTTCTTAGTATACATGCAAGTTGTACAATTTTAAATTTTGCTAAATACTTCACTATTTAATTGCATTTAATAGATATAGTGATTATACTATTAAAATATTACAAGATATTTTCCATTTTTTCCTGAGCAACTTTGCCTTTAAACCTACTTTTGGGGTTTATTATGTAAATTGAGAGTCATTTTCCAATTCACATTTTATTATGTGGGCTTGTATTGTTGAACTTGCATCTTGAATAATAATGAAAGAATTTCAAATGCACTGGAACCATATATTACATTGTTATGATAGGCTCATTTAACAGAATTTAAACTATATCTGCTTGATCAAAAACCACAAACCAAAACAACACCAACACCAGAAAATAATTTAAATAGTATTTGTAATTTTCCATTATTTCACTCAATGAACCTGTGTCCCTAAGTGAGTATGAGGCAAGCAAGATAAATGTGTGATTTGGATGTGATCTTTTTGCCATCCCAAGTGTAATTCTTATGATTAACAGATTATTCACTTGTGCTCACTCGTGCTTAGTCCCTCAGTCCTCTCTGACTCTTTGCAACCCCATGGACTGTAGCCTGCCAGGCTCCTTTGCCGATGGGATTTTTTCCCAGGCAAGAATACTGGAGTGTGTTGCCAGGGGATCCTCCCAACCCAGGGATTAAACCTGTTTCTCCTGCAGCTCCTGCATTGCAGATGGATTCTTTACCTGCTGAGCCCATTTACTTCCTTACTTGGAAGGCAAAAATTGGATTTAGGATGAAGACTTTCAAATAGAGTTTCTTATAGGTATAATGCAAAATTATGGTAGACCATCAGCACTGCAGGAAGAGTATTGAACAAGTTCAGGGGCTGTGACAAATTTTCATTTCATCATTTTGAGTAAAGAAGTAGCAAGCTATGAATTAGGCTGACATAATATATTTTAGGAGGAGAGTTAGTGGTGATGAAGAAAAAGTTTGCATGCACTAGAATAAAAAACTATTTATACTTACACTAAGTACTTCCAAAATTAATTTGTGTGTGTGTGTGAAGGCATCTTGATGTACAAATTAGCATTATTTTCCCAGAAGAGAAAAATCAGGGGAAAATGGTGGCGCTTCTTGGTTCACTTGGAGTTTTCTATGTTTTTTCAAAATAAACCTCCTGGCTGTGTTAATTCTGTGTGTGTGTGCATGCCCGTGCCCACATAAGCAAGCAAGAGAGAAACTGTTCCAGGGACATTTGTGTATAAGCACATCTGATAAATGCTCATTTATCAGACACACCTCACCCAAGTATGGGTGATAAAAATTGATTTCATGACCCTTTTCAAGTTTATTTGTTAACTTCCTGGTAATATGTTTCATTTAATAACGGCCACTCAGTTAAAGCACAGTATCAAAATTATGCATGCCTCAGATTTACAATTTAACAATCTTATTTATATAGACCTGTTCTTATTTTCAAGATGTTACAGCTCTAAAGAAGTAAGGCTAATTAAATCTAAAATAGAGTGGATTTATGTGTAAATATAACTGATTCATTATGCTGTACAGCAGAAACTACCACAATGCTGTAAAGCAACTATACTCCAACAAAAATTAATTAAAAAAAGAAGTAAGGCTAATCACACACACATAGAGTTAGCAACTGTTTACAAATTTTTATGTTCAGGTTTCATTCAAGTATTTCACTATTATCAGCAGTGCTGCAGCAAACATCTTTGTCCATTAGTCTTCATTATATTCTGTACATACTGGTCTTATCAAGTACTACTGCTACCAACTAAGACTCTTCTTAAAATTTTAAGTGACATGGATACAGCACTGTTGATGTTCTTGTTTAGATATTCACAGGCAGTTTTAGGACAGAAAGTCAGAATTTGTCCTCCATTCTGTTCATCATAGAGTATGTGGAGTGGCAAGAATGATCTTATGCCATGTTATCTTATGTCTAATGAAGTTATCACACTACTTAAAATCCTTTGAGGGCTTCCCATTACTCTTGAATGTATTTGACAAACGAGCTACAAGATTGCATAACTTCAACTTATCTGGGCAGCCTCGTCACACACCATTCTCTCCCTCACTGTCCTCAGCCACCTGGGTAAGTTTTCAGCTCCCAGAACAAGCTGAGTTCTCTCTTGTCACAGATTTTGATGTGACATTTAACCCCATTGCCTGAAATTCTCTTTTCACTTTAAGTCATTCTACATTATAACTAGTTTCTCTTCCTCATGTGGATTTCAGTTTAATCACTGTGATCACCTTCAACACCTCCCCCCTCCACTTTCTTTTTCGATCTGGGCTTTTTGTTTCATCAGAGTGTATACTTCATGTATGTTTTGCTACTAGAATTTAAGCTCCTTCACTTCATCCATATTATTTCATTTTATATTCCTCATGCCATAAGAATGCACGTAGTAAACACTTTTCCTGCTAAGCTTTCTCAGATGCTTTAGTTTTTAACAAGTTTTTGAGATATTATTTATCTACCATACAATTCACTCATTTAAAGGGAATGATTGAATGTTTCTAATATGTTCACAGAATTGTGCAGCCATTACCACAATCAATTCTAGAAAATTTTTATCGCTCTATGAAGGAATGCTGTATCCATTAGCACTCAATTCTCTTCTTTCCTTCCCTTCCTCCCCCAACACAGCTCTGTCCAACCACTAATCTACCTTCTGCCTCTATAGATTTTTTTTTTTTCTTATGCTGGAAATATTGTATCAATGGAATCATATAATACATAATTTTTCGTTACTGCTTTATTTCAGTTAGCATAACGTTTTCATGTTTTATCCGTGCTATAGCGCATTTCAGGTCTTTATTTAGTGTGGTATGGATATACCAAATTTTGGATTTCTCTGGTGGCTCAGATGGTAAAGAATCTACCTGCAGTGCAGGAAGTCTCCTGGAGAAGGAAATGGCTACTCACTCCAGTATTCTTGCGTGGAGAATCCCCATGGACAGAGGAGCCTGGTGGGCTACAGTGGATGGGATTGCAAAGAGTTGGACACGACTGAGCAAATAATACACACACATGTACACCAAATTTTAGTGATTCATCAGTTGATAGATACCTTAGTTTTTGGTCGTTATGATTACTGCTGGTCTGAATGCTATTGCACAGTTGTTTTATTTTTTTTTTTTCTTTTGTGCAGAGATGTATTTCCGTTTGTCTTAGAAGTGAAAATTCTGGCCCAGTTTATAAAAAAAAAAATATTGAATGAATGCACACTTCAACCAGGATGTGCCGCATTTATTCTTTACATTAATAAATTCAGTTAAAGAAATGTCTTTCTTTTCCTACAGCAATACTTGGCATCCTTTCCATGTTACCAGTGTAAGGACATGTCCCAGTCATTACATTTTCCTGCCCAGTTCAGAGAGGACTAAATGAAACTGAAGGGAGGTTAAGCACCATGAGCCTGGTGACATGGATGGATGATGAGAAGTAGACCAGAAGTTTAGCTCTCTGGAATCTTTTTTTTTTTTTTTTTTTTAAATAAGCTTTATTTTTCAGCAAGTGTGTTGTCTTTTTTTCTTTTGTTTTATTTTTTTTTTGACTGCATGACATGTGGATTCTTAGTTCCCTGAACAAGGATAGAACCCATGCTGAAGTGAAAATGCAGACTCTTAACAACTGAACCACTAGGGAAGTCCCAGTTTGGAATCTTGATTCTGTCACTCCAGCTCTTTTACCTCAAAGAAACAAGACTGCCAGTATAAATAATTCTCCACATCTGCAGGAAAAATTTATGTTAAAGTTAATCATTTATTCTCCCTCCTTCTTGAAACCTTCCCAAAATAATATGAAAAAAATGCAAAGAAACACAGATAACTAGAAGAAATAGGAGAAAGCAGAGAACAAGGGATCTGGAAACATTTTGGGAAATAGAAAGAAAGCTAATGAAGTTACTCTGTTAACACTTACCAATCCTTCACCACTGAACCCCAGAAGTGTTCAGGACTTGAAGGGACCAGTTAAGAAATAGTTTCCAGGAAAACCAGTCTGAAACTAGGAGGATTAATTAAGGGTCTCTTTAGTGAATGCAGAACTCTTAATCCTAATATAGAAGGCTTTGTTGTGCTTGGTTAATTCTCCCCAGGCAGGAAACAGGAAAATTACCTTCGTGGAAGACACTTCAAGGTCTTCCAGTAAAACTTATTTATTATCTAATGACTTTATATTTTTATACAGAGACTATATGTATATTTTGGTACTAAATCATCTAATATCTAAAAGAAAAAGATTATGAGACTTTTGAGAAACATCTTCATCATAAAATAGAAAAACCAAGTCAAACAGCAAAAGAAAGTCCCAAGAACAGAGAAGCATTTGGGATAAGGGGAAACTCAATATTATTTAAAATACTCTAAAAATCATATCTTCAGCAAGGTATTTCATCTGTACAGTAAGAACAATATGCTATGAAGAGAATAGCCAGAATGTAATAAGTTGGCACATAAAGTCTAGCAAACCCCTTATAATTAGTGCCAAAAGAAAAGAATGGAAAATATAAGCAAAAATAAAGGCTAATTTATAAGATCTAACTTTATAAAAGGAGTTTTAGGATGAAAACATAGAGTGAAAATTGACATATGGCTTTAACAGAGACATTTTAAATAAAATTTCCAGGTAGCAGGATGTGAAATAGCATTTCTGAGAAACTCAGAGTGCTTAGCACCATGAAAGGAAAAGACTCCACCAAGGGTCATCACACACCTCAGAACTCCTCTGAATCAGAGAAAAAAAGAAAAAATGCAACAACAAAAAATGAAACCCTAAAACTTTCCAAAGAGAAAGTTACAAACTTATAGTATTTCTCAAGAAGTGAGAAAATACTGTAAGCTAACTGATAGTGTGATAAAGTCTACAAAATTGTGAGAGAAAGTGACCTCTAAAAAATTGTAAACCCTTCATAATAAGAAGATTTAATAAAACCAATCAGAATTCAAGAACTCTAATGTTAATCACCCATGTATTCTTTCTTAGAAAGTTACTGAATGATGTGCTCCAGTAAAACAAAGAATCACATCAGTGTGAAAACAAAAGATGGGATATGGAATCTGACAGAGAAGAACCTTGAAAGAAAGTCCCAGGAGTTCTGAGTAACTGGGTGGTCTTGAAGGAAACCAATCTAAACAGGGGCCAGAAAGTAGAGGGCCCTGGACAAAGGCTTTCAGGGGAGAGAAAAACGGTAATCAGCTTTTGAAAAGTAATGTTACTAGGCAGATCCTTTGGAACAAGGTATCTATGACTTTCACAGGAATACTTATTGGGTATGTTGAATACGAACCCCTCTGCCAATACAGGAGACATGAGAGACACGGGTTTGATCCCTGTATCCAGAAGATCCCCTGGAGGAGGGCATGACAACCCACTCCAGTATTTTTGCCTAGAGAATTCCATGGACAAAGGAGCCAGGTGGGCTACAGTTCATAGAGTCACAAAGAGCAGGACATGACTGAAGGGACTTAGCAGGCACTTAATACAAGCAAATAAACAAAAGACCTTTATCAACTCCAGGAAGAAAGCGTTAGCTCTCAGTCCTGTCCCACTCTTTGTGATCTCATGGGCTCTAGCCCACTAGGCTCCTCTGTCCATGGGTTCTCCAGGCAAGAATACGCGAGTGGATAGCCATGTATTTAAAGGAAAAAAAAATTACATTACTTGGATCAGCAATGAATAACAGTTGCCTGGCCATTGTAAAGTAAATAAGGATGATTTACACGAAAATTATGGTTCTGTTATTCTGGAAGGAAAGAGAAAGGTAGATGAAGGTTGTTGCTACTGCTGCTAAGTCACTTCAGTCGTGTCCGACTCTGTGCGACCCCATAGACAGCAGCCCACCAGGCTCCCCCGTCCCTGGGATTCTCCAGGCAAGAACAATGGAGTGGGTAGATGAAGGTTGGGTGTTCTAAGAAAGCTGAATGATTGAAATTGAGCAGGGTTTAAAGTTGATGTATCAGTTTCTTTTTGAAATTTAATGTCTTTTTGAATTTAGTGTCAGAAGAAACAATTAGGATGTTTGAATTAAGGAAGTGGGTGTGTAGAGTGAAAGGAAGGGAGCTATAATCTTCTTATAATCCTTTAATACTATTTTAGTTGTTAAAAAAAGATTATGGATATGTTTTGAAGTGACATAGTTTTGTTAAGAACACAGATTCTGGAGCCAGCCTGTTTGGGTTAGAATCCGAATTCCACCACCTCAGTATCTGGGCCTCAGTTTCCTTAGTTATAAAAATGAGGAAAACAGTATTGGGTTGTTGGGAAGATACATATTTTTGTGTTATGACTATATAGTGTCTAGATGTAGTGGCTTAGAAGATAAAGAATCTGCCTGCAATGTGGGGGACCTGGGTTCATTCCCTGGATTGGGAAGATCCTTCTGGAGAAGGGCATGGCAACCGACTGCAGTATTCCTGCCTGGAGAATCCCCATGGACAGAGGAGCCTGGCAGGCTATAGTCTATAGGGTTGCAAAAGAGTCAGAACGACTGCGTGACTAAGCACAGATAGGTACTGCTTAGTTGTAGTATCCTCTGCTTCTTGATGCTATGTTAGCTATTATGAAAGTAAAACTGAAATGGAATTAAGAAGTGTGAACTATTTGAGAAAGGAGAATACTAAGTACATGCTTGTCAGTCTTCAAAATTCTTTCAGTGGATGTGTCTGTGAAGGGAGGGCCGTGTAAAGGATGTGCTGTTCTGCTTTCTTTTTATCTTCAGGGAAGACTGGGCAGCAGAAACCCTGATGTGCAGTGGCAGTTTTTGTGTGTGCTCTGTGAAATAAGTTCACTCATGAGAGAATGAGCATTGGAGAACTTCTAATACAGCTTCTATCTGCAAAATTTTCTAGATGTAATAGTATTATTTTCTAAGTTACTATAGAATGCTACAGTGTTCAACATTTAGAAATAGCTTTTGGGGAAAATTCTAATGGCATTGAGTTGTATACTCCTTCACATTAATCTTTATTTTCATCAGAAAATGGCATAAACCATTTGGGGTCTTATTTCAAATCAGTTAAATGTTATCTATGAGCCAAATAAGATGATTCATAACTTGCTAAATTCTTTCATTTTTCTTTTAATTGTCAATTATTTTCCTTTGTAGTATAATTGATGTACAATATTATATTAATTTCAGGTGTATCATATAATGAGCCAATATATTTATTCATTATAAAATTATCATTATGGTTAGTCTGGTTATCATCTATCACTATATAAATTTATTGCAATATTATTAGTTATATTCCCCATGTTGTATATTATATCCTCATGACTTATTTATTTTGTAACTGGAAGTTTACACCTCTTAATCCCTGTCCATTTATTATTTATTGTCAAATTTAATAGTCTGTGAAAAAATGGTTATTTAGAAATATAATTTAAGAAAAAATCTTTTTTTACATCCTTTTGCAGCAGATGTCACTTATTGCCCTTGCAGAATGTGTTAGCCTTATTGTTTTTTTAAAAGAGTATATTTTATTAAAAATTATGCAATTTTGATTGTTTGAGAGACATGAGCGGAGATTGAGAAAATGACTATTGAGGGTTATATGAGTATACTTATTGGGAGAATGAGTATTCCTTTTTTCTGTAGAAGAGTCATTAATTGTTTAAATTTTTCTTTTTTTAAGATTTTTGTTCTGAGCATAACATTTGGTATTTGTCTTGGAAAATCATGAAAGTAAATTAGGATGAAGATTAGAAACATATTGTCCAGGATTTAGATGCATTTTAAAAATATATAAAATAGCAGAGATATAAAATAGCAATTACCTAGTTGTAGTTGTACACATATTGAATAATATAAATAACCCCCAAATCCTATGAACTTAATTACTGTTTATATTAATTGTTCCTTGACTAACCATTTATGTTAGTGACACTTAGATTTCAGGCTCACAGAATACTTCAAGAATCAAATGAAATCTGTGAATTCTCTGCCTAGAAAAGTGCATGTATTCTCAAAATTTTTGACTGTAATTTTAAGAAGTTTTTGGTTCCCTTCAAGCACATTCGTTTTTGGACCCCAAGAGAAGACTTCTTGAACTATTTAATATTTTAACACAGATGTATGATACTAGAAACAATGCATGGAAGACACAGGGAGCTGGAGTTTTGCTTGGACATTTAATCGTTAGAGCTATAGTTAGAAACATTTGCCTTGAGAATTGGACGGAATTCCATCAGCCAAGTTAGTTTTGAGGCTACATGTGGTACTATTGTTGAAGAACCCGTCTGCCAATGCAGGAGACAGAAGAGACACTGTTTGACTCCTGGGTCGGGAAGAGACACTGTTTGACTCCTAGGTCGGGAAGATCCCCTGGAGGAGGGCCTGGCAACCCACTCCAGTATTCTTGCCTGGAGAATCCCATGGACAGAGGGGTCTGGAGGGCTATAGTCCATAAGGTTGTAAAGAGTCGGACATGACTGAGTGCCTTAGCACACACACACCTTGTCCACAAGGACTGAGCAAAGATCATTCTGTTGTTGGGTCAGTCAGTATAATTACGCACAGAATTATATTTGGGGTGAGAAGAGGCTAAATTATTTTTTTGCAGATATGTTTATTTGCCTTAAAGAGCTTAAAGAACCAACTGATAAATGATAGAATTAACTGCAAAATTCACTGAGAACTTATGATAAGACATATATTTAAAAATACCAGTAACTTTCCTATATATTAACAACTCTGAGGATAGTTAATAGAAAATCAATGCCTATGAAAACCAAAAATACAAACTATATATAAAAAATGAGTTTTACAATAAATACTATTAATTGACAAAGATAATTGAGTAAAATCCATTGTTACCAGTTTATAGCAAAATTAAATCCAAATAGGTTAAACTTTATTAAAGGTCAAAATAATTTAAATCAGAGTTCCTAAAAAATATTAGCAAATTATTTATTAATGTTGCTTTGGGGGAGAGCTTTCTAGCATATGGCTCCAAAGACCGTGTAAATTGTTGCAACTCTTCTAAATGTCAGTTTGACACTATATAAAAAGTTTTTGAAAATTTATAGGCCAGTGTGTTATTTTATTTTTAAAAAAGATACATGTGAATATATGTATATAAGAATGAGTCCTATAAATATTTTTCATAATAATAGAAAATTATAAACAAATATAACCTGAGTAAAATTTCAACCCTATTCTATACCCCTTGTTATCAGTTTTCCTCCATATCTCTGCCTTTCCTTCTCTTCCTGCTGCCGCTGCTGCTAAGTCGCTTCAGTCGTGTCCGACTCTGTGCGACCCCATAGACGGCAGCCCACCAGGCTCCCCCGACCCTGGGATTCTCCAGGCAAGAACACTGGAGTGGGTTGCCATTTCCTTCTCCATTGCATGAAAGTGAAAAGGGAAAGGGAAGTCGCTCAGTCGTATCCAACTCTTCACGACCCCATGGACAGCAGCCCACCAGGCTCCTCTGTCCATGGTATTTTCCAGGCAAGAGTACTGGAGTGGGCTGTCATTGCCTTCTCCGGCCTTTTCTTCATAGTACTTCACATAATTTATTTATGCTAAATGTTTTGTTTACTTTAGTTTATTATCAACCCTCATCTATAATTTAAGCCTGACTTAGGATGAGGGTTTTTTTATTGTTTTAACCATTTTATTCTCAGGATACATGTATGAGTAACACAAAGTTCATGCTTAATAAATATGAATGAATGAAGAAATTCTAGGAACACTATGCTTAGTTTTAGTTTTTGTACATAATTTCCAACAACCAAATGGTATTTTCCCCTATATTTGCTACAAAAACACTGACTATTTTAATTTAGCGTGGATATGTTAATCTGATATACAGAAACATATATTTAGAAATAAGATTTTATGTCACTTAATATAATACATACTTGTATTAATTCTGTTTGCTGTAATGCTTTTTATGTTGTTTAAAAGAATTTTGGGAATATATATTGTGGATCTTTGGGGATCTTGTTTCACAGACTTTAAAACTGTTTAAATGTCATTGCCTTTGGAATCAATGTTATATTCATCGAAATAGATTTGAAAATACATCTCTCTGGGCAGTGACATTAAGGAAGAATGGCTCATTTACTTTCCTGTATATATCTTTTTATTTTTTTCTCTTTTGCCAAACTGTACTGCTTGGTTAACAGTTGTAAGCATTTCATTTCAAGCCCAGTTGTATAGAGGTAGAAAATTAGTACTATCTATAGGTATACCTAATAAAGGTTGAGTCAATGTTTTGAAAGAGGATTTTGAATTTTAACTCTGTGGTAAGTAGATACTTTTTTTGTGTGTGTTTGACAAACAAAAAACACAAATTCAAGCAAAAATTCCTGATAAAGCATTAGTAAATTGGTTCTTGTATAGTTAATGGAAAGGAGTTCATAGATCTTGATACAAGAAAATTGAAGTTGACATAATTTTGAGAGGGAAAGGGAACTTGAATCTTAGAAGACACTGATAGTTTGATTTTTGCACATAGAGAGTGAAACAAAAAAAACCTCTGACAACTTTCATAGCAAAACTGTCCCCAGGAACCTAAAAGATAAGAAATTGGGACTGACCTGTGTGACAGCTGCAAGACCTGTGTTTTGTAAACCTCCATGTAGGTCAAAGGAAGGAAGTAATGGGAAGCAAGGTCCTCTGGTAGAGCTGAGAGCAGATGACCCTTCCATATAGCCCCCAAGTATTTGCTGGAAGAGTAGCTGAAACTCAGATGAGATTTGCAAAATCCAGTAGCAGGAAGTCTGCAGTCATTTGAAGAGGAGAAATGATGTCCCAGGTTTGGGGCAGGATATGTACGTTAAGGGCCTGGAACAACTGAAAACCTCAGATAGAAGATAAATTGTCAAAGAGAACCAGGAAATATAAAAAAGTATTCAAGAGTCAGCTTGCCAGATGGGTTTCAGAAAGCATAAGAATTTCAATGAATTCAAGCTTATTAGATGTTTAAATTTAAGTTCATAATAATGTAAGAAATCATTACCTACTGAAACTCAAAGGGACCCAATTCATTACCTTGAAACCTAAGTGAATAAAAGGAAAGAATCAAATACTGACCCTGCTTTTCCTGTTATCTGAACCAATGTATAACCAAATAGTAGAGGAGGAAAAGGTTGTTCTTATAAAATCATTAATGCTAATACACGAAAAGCTAATGATACATTTAGAAATTCATGGCTTTACACTTCCATTCAGTGAATACATTTAGATGTTGTATCAGTAGGTATCAAATACAAAGAGTGAAGGAAGGTGCTGAACTTTCACCTGGAGCATGTAGTCAGCAAAATCCAATGTTAGAGAACTGACAGGTCTGTAGTAAGAATGGGATGGAGGGGAATTTCTAAATTAAGAGACATTCTGGAAATGGAGACTTGGGCAGAGCAAAGTATACAGTCTAGGCATGTACAATTGTGATGAAATTATAGAAGCAAGCAACAAGTGAAAGGAAGCAGAGCTATTATTTTGGAGGGTGGGAGGGGCCTGTGATTGGGATGGTGAACATGGAGGGATGAACTTCTTGGGTGGGTAGAAAAGTTTTAGTTCATGTCCTGGGTGGTGATTTCAAGGTTATTTGGCTTATGATAAGTCACTGTTTTCTCCAGTTTTCTATATCTGTTTCGTTTTATAATAAAGAGTGAAAGGAAAAAAGGTAAGAGGTCTTAATTTTCAAAAGGAAAGGTCAGGATATAATGAAAAGAAGTCAACTGTTACTGTTTATCTCTCTGTTTTACTCACAGACCTGTTTTGTATTTGCAATAAAACCCTAATAATGCTAAGGCAAAGCAGTGGTATGCAACTTTATGGTAGGAAAATGACCCAGACATAATCTCAGAAAAGTCAGAACCTTTTAACTTGATTTGAGGAGATATTCAACCTCTTTGCAACTAATCTGTAAAATTCAAGAAAATAATATCTATACCCTTATGAATGTTATGATAATGTGAAAAATGCCTGACACATAGCCCATGTGTGATAAATATTAAATTTCCTTTCACTTTCTT
The DNA here is from genome assembly GCF_042477335.2 of Ovis canadensis. NCBI lineage: Eukaryota > Metazoa > Chordata > Mammalia > Artiodactyla > Bovidae > Ovis > Ovis canadensis. The sequence continues at coordinate 42,116,400 of NC_091260.1, forward strand.
TTGTTATCCTGTTAATATTATATAGGTACAAATATATAAATTATAGTGGTTTTTGTAAAACACATGAGCTCACACAGTAAAGATTTATTGAAAGCTGAGTATGTTTTCAAGGACTATTAAGTATTCTAGATGCAAAAAAGAATGAAGTTAAGTCATATCCTTTGAGAGGCTTTTTGTCTGGTAAAAAGACAGTGCATACATAAGGATATAATTGTAATGGAAGGAAGGAATGCCAGTAGGAAAATTGTGTGAAATAGTATACCAGTGAAGAAAATCATGATGCCTTAATTCCATAATATTTAATCATCAGCTAAATTTTAGAATTTTTTTCACTGTTTATTTCTCAGATTTCTTTTTGGTAAGCCATTACAAATAATCAGTAGTTTTGCACATTTTTTTTTTTTCTATTAAAGCAATTACCCTGGTGGGGTAAAATCTTCTCAAATTTGTAACAATTAAATCTTTATTAGTTCGTTGTTACACTGTTGTATTCCAAAAAGCATAACGTATTTTCAGGTTTGTCTTAAAAGTCAGGCAAGTCAAGATTTATTTCAGAACTGTATACTTAAAAGAGAGAAAAATCCTTTTGGAATGTAGCAAAAGGGTTTATTTACTGACTGTGGACTGCCTCTGTATCTCTTTCCTATGTAAAAATAAAGCTAAGGGCTATCCTTCTGTATTAACAAATCATGTTGGAAAGAGAGAGAGAAGCTCTTAACCTACTTTCCTATCTTCAATTTTTAACTTTATCATGCTTGTTAATTGCCTGGGTGTCCTTTAACCATCTATTTCCATGATTCTTTCCCAGAGGCTTGGTTTAATTTTAAAAGTGCTGTGTATTCAGCCCTAATTATGTGAGAGTTCACTGTAGGCAAATAGCAAGAGATAGTAATGACCAAAATGTCTTCTTAAATCAGTGCCAGAATACCACAAGCACAATGAAGTAAATATTTCATGACTAGGAACTACAATCATATACGGTAATACTTAGAAGCAAATAATGTTTGAAAATAGGATTTCTTCCTAGAAACATCACTGTGATGTTTTAAATATATAATTTTGTAGTTTTATACATTTTATTTCTCTTATCAAGTATTTAAACAGGCTGAATACTCACACAGTCTCACATTCTTTTCATAATCAAGAAGTTTGTTGTTCAATCACTATGTCATGTCTGACTCTTAGCAACCACATGGACTGCAGCACACCAGGCTCCTCTGTCCTCCACTATCTCCCATCTCCCAGAGTTTGCTCAAATTCATGTCCACTGAGTTGGTGATCCTGTCTAACCATCTCATCCTCTGCTGCCCCCTTCCTTTTGCCTTCAGTCCTTCCCCTCATCATGAGTCAGCCCTTCTCAACAAGTGGCCCAAGTATTGAAGCTTCAGCAACCATCCTTCCAATGAATCTTCAGGGTTGATTTCCTTTAGAAAATCTTCTAAAAGAAAACTGATCTTCTTGCAGTCCAAGGGACTCTCAAGAGTCTTCTCCAGCACCACAGTTCGAAAGCATCAATTCTTCGGCGCTCAGCCTTCTTCACAGTCCAACTCTCACATCCATACATGACCACTGGAAAAACCATAGCCTTGACTAGACAGACCTTTGTTGGCAAAGTAATGTCTCTGCTTTTCAATATGCTGTCTAAGTTGGTCGTAACTTTTCTTCCAAGGAGTAAGCGTCTTTTAATTTCATGGCTGCAATCACCATCTGCAGTGATTTTGGAGTCTAAAAAAATAAAGTCTGACACTGTTTCCACTATGTTGACTTAAATGTCCAGAGTAAATCAAGAAATTAAGCATTATCTGCCACTGTTCCTTTTAGGATTTGGTGGCTCAGACGGTAAAGCGTCTGTCTGCAATGCGGGAGACCCGGGTTCGATCCCTGGGTCAGGAAGATCCACTGGAGAAGGAAATGGCAACCTACTCCAGTACTATTGCCTGGAAAATCCCATGGACAGAGGAGCCTGGTAGGCTACAGTCCATGGGGTCGCAAAGAGTCAGACATGACTGAGTGACGTTCCGTTCCGTTCTTTTTACATTAACTTAGTGGAGGTGAGATTATTGCTGAAATGTTTTAACTGGTCACATATGGGAAGAGTGTTTTATTCTATGAATCATGGTCAAAATGCAGACTTACCTGCCAAGTTAAAATTGTGGGCCACAGTTGTAAACGTCTTTATATATATTATCTCACTGAGTCCTTAGAACAGCCCAACAGGTACTATTTGTGTCATTCTAGAGTTTAGAAAACCAGATTATGGAGAGGGTAGGTAGTCAGTTTATAAATGGAGAAGCTGGGATTTGAACCCAAGGATCTGTGTGAGAGCTCAAGATATTAATTACTGTCCTTTGTTCCAGAAGAATTCAGTCATATCCTGATCCAGTGATTCAGTCTTTTTCCCTGACTTTATTAAAAAACATGTACTGTTAGAATTTATATTTTCTTTTTCTGGCTATAAGAATCTTAGTTATTTAGCAGATAGTCTTCAGTGGGAAATGTGCCCTGTTAGCCAAAGGTTGGCTGCAGTTTTCTGAGAGTTTCATTTCTAGTTCATCATGTTGAATTAGATCCTATGTGTCAATATCTAATTATTTCAGATGCTCATTTATTTTTCTAAAAAGCTAAATATTTGACAGTAAGGAGTTAAGGCTAAATCTTGAAAATTGAAATGTTCTTATCCAGGCAGGCAAATAAAATGGAAATAAAACTATAATGATTCTTTTGACTCTACTTATGTTTAAAACTCCAGAAAATATAACGACCAGTGAAATCAATTCTACTTCCTAAAATACTTCTAATTTCCTTTCATTATGTTTATTTGCCTTTTTTTAAATTAGTGCTTATATACCAAAATGAACAGACTATTCAAGTGGAAATAGCAACAAAGAGCTGTACTAATAATGAAGGCATTGAGAGGTGTTTGGGAGTAGAAAGAAGCTATAAAACTTTAGTTACAGATAATCTTGAAGAGATATAGTTATTACACTAAAAGGTCGATGTTTGCCATTAGATTGCAGTCTACCACCATATAAATGTTATATATTAGATAGCTTACAAATTGGAGTTCATTAGGATAATAATGGACTACAATTGCTTGGGAAAATTTAGGAGGGTTTTTATTAGGCTTTGAGTCTACTGAAAAAAAGGCAACTAATAAAGGCAAGGAGCAATGTGTAAGGTTTTAGGTGACAGATTCCCAAGAAATTCCCCTGAACTATAATCCTGCTGTGGGCTTCCCAGGTGGTGCTAGTGGTAAAGAACCCGACTGTCAATGCAGGAGACGTAAGAGACGTGGGTTCGATCCCTGTGTCAGGAGGGAGGAGGGCACGGCAATCCACTCCAGTATCCTTGCCTGGAGAATCCCATGGGCTATAGTCCATAGTGTCACACAGAGTTGGACATGACTGCAGCAACTTACACTCCAGTACTCTTGCCTGGAAATCCCATGGCTGGAGGAGCCTGGTGGGCCACCATCCATGGGGTTGCTAAGAGTCAGACACAACTGAGCGACTTCACTTTCCCTTTTCACTTTCATGCATTGGAGAAGGCAGTGGCAACCTACTCCAGTATTCTCGCCTGGAGAATCCCAGGGACAGGAGAGCCTGGTGGGCTGCTGTCTACGGGGTTGCGCAGAGTCGGACACGACTGAAGCGAGTTAGCAGCAGCAGCAGCAGCAGCAGAAGCGACTTAGCATTAGCAGCAGCAGCAGGAGCGACTTAGCACATATGCATGCATAGTCCTCCTGTATGTCTGAAATAATTTCTTCAGGTTTCCTGAAGTCTGATGAACAGGATAGTCCACCTAATGGAGTCGTTGTTTCCAAAAACAGTTATTTCATAACTCACCATTACTTACTGAGCAGCTATAGATGTAACCTGAGAAATAAATCCCTGACAGAATTAGAACTAGAAAGAGAGTTACTGGAGAATTAGGAAAAAATCCTTCTGAAGCTTATCTGTTTAAAAATATAAGTGATTTTAAATTTTTGGAAAAATGAGATGCGATATTATCACCAATCATCAAAATCAGAATTTCATGGATAATAATGGATATTCAAAAATATGTTTCATTATTTGTCCTCCCTAAGTAAATTTAGATTATTCATCTGTGAGAAATGTTTAAACTTTTAAACAACACAAAGCAAAACAAACCCTTGATTTACCATTTTAAACAACACAAAACAAAGCCAACCCATGGTTTACCACTTACCTTTACAGACTTTTATAAGCATTGATTTATATTCACTCTCTCCCACTTGTTTATCATTACTCAACCCTGAACTACCTGGCTTTCTTTTGAGCAGTGCACTGACAAAACCAACCAACAACCAAATAGCAAGTCTTGTAAATGTCATTCAACCTCTTTGTTTCTAAATCTAGTAAACACTTTCCAGACCTCATTTAACTTCAGCCCTTATTGGCACTTGACACTCCTTCTTGACTTCTCTGACCCTTCTCTCCTCTGATTGTCTTCCTACATCTCTGCCCCGTGCTTCTGCAGGGCCCTGTCAGGCTCGAGCTCTTTCACCCTTAGCTTAAATGTTACTGAGTCTAAAGGTCTAGCTTCAAAGCTCCTTCTCTCCTCTCTGTACATGTTTTCCTTGGGAAATGTTATCCGTTGCCCTGTTCTGAACTACCGCTGCCTATACGCTAATGATTCTGTTGATGTAGTCCAGCCCGGAGTGTATTCCATAGCATCAGACCACATATCCAAGTGCCTCTTTGATTTATTATGGTACCTTTGACCTGTTGGCCAAAAATGTTCTACAACTGATGTTTCCTTATGGATGGAGGGTTAACAGTTATGCTTAACCCTGAATGTCATTATTATTCTGGGCTCCTACTTGTTATTCCCTGGCACTCAGCCTCTGGTGCACAGGTGTGCATCTCAGCATGTATACACACATACACACGTGACTCACCATGCCTGACTTATTCTACCTCCTGAGTATGCCTACCACTACCGTGGGTCATGTCCTCCTCCTCCCTTATTTTTCTATTGTGACTCATCCATTAGCTTTTTTTTTTTTTTATTTTTATTTATTTATTTTTATTTATTTATTTTTTTTTTAATTTTTTTTTTAAATTTTAAAATCTTTAATTCTTACATGCGTTCCCAAACATGACCCCCCCTCCCACCTCCCTCCCCACAACATCTCTCCGGGTCATCCCCATGCACCAGCCCCAAGCACGCTGCACCCTACGTCAGACACGGACCGGCGATCCAATTCTCACATGACAGTATACATGTTAGAATTCCCATTCTCCCAAATCATCCCACCCTCTCCCTCTCCCTCTGAGACCAAAAGTCCGTTATACCCATCTGTGTCTTTTTTCCTGACTTGCATACAGGGTCGTCATTGCCATCTTCCTAAATTCCATATATATGTGTTAGTATACTGTATTGGTGTTTTTCTTTCTGGCTTACTTCACTCTGTATAATTGGCTCCAGTTTCATCCATCTCATCAGAACTGATTCAAATGAATTCTTTTTAACGGCTGAGTAATACTCCATTGTGTATATGTACCACAGCTTTCTTATCCATTCAAACAACCTAGATGTCCATTAGCTTTTAATGTGGCTCCACTTCTGTCTTCCAAACCAATATCATGTTGTACCTACTGCATTTTGCCTCTTGCTCAGCATACATAGAATGGTCTTTCACGTCTCTATATATTTTCACGTTTTCCCAACTATTTAACACGTGTCTAAGGTCAAAATCAAAATTAAAAGCTAAATAGACAACCTATCTAGTTATCTATTCTTTGGAGTTAGGCAGAAAAATAGTGCTGAGTTAAACTAGATATAAGAAACCAAAGACAGGCAGCCAAAAAAATTCAAGAAGCAGGGCTCTGGAGAAATTCTCTGAAACCCCACAGCTCTGCAGGTCAATTTGTACTGATTTGCTAATCACCTGGGATGTGCCAGCCACTAAGCTAGACCCAGGATAGAGCATTGAAGAAGGAGACATCACACTTGCCTTTTCTGAGCTTACAATCTTGTGTGAAAGACTTGTATTGACTGAGTTAAGATGATCACTGTAACAAACTACAGGGTAATATATGAAAGTATAGAGCAAAGGGTTTAGTAATCCAGAGGGTAAGAAAAAGCCTTCATGAAAATGTGACAACTGAGCTTAGAATTCAAAGACAGATAGGAATTAGTGAGGTAAACCAGTTTCAGGTGTAGGTGAGGGTAGAACTAAAAGCCCGATAAATGACATGTAAAGAAATAACTGCTGGTACTATTTTGAGTTATTTTCCACCAGTATTATTTGGATAGATAAGATAAAAAAGTTGATAGCTAATATTTAAGTACCTCGTAAGTCTCATTCTGCTGCTGCTGCTGCTAGGTCGCTTCAGTGGTGTCCGACTCTGTGCGACCCCATAGACGGCAGCCCACCAGGGTCCCCTGTCCCTGGGATTCTCCAGGCAAGAACACTGGAGTGGGTTGCCATTTCCTTCTCCAAGTCTCATACTTCTTAAGTCTACACTGCATATTTATTTCTTTTGTAATGCGTCATTACAGCCTTTGCCCATTTTTTCCTCTAGTGGTGGTGATTTAGTCACTAGGTTGTGTCCAACTCTTGCGACCACATGGACTGTAGCCCGCCAGGCTTCTCTGTCCATAGGATTTTCTAGACAAGGATACTGGAGTGGGTTGTCATTTCCTTTTCTGGGGAATATTCCTGACCCAGGGATTGAACCTGGGTCTCCTAAGTTGCAAACGGATTCTTTACTGACTGAGCTACCAGGGAAGTATTTGAATATACTCTCATTCAAGGTTCAGATTTCCCACAAATCTTTCAACACGTAAATGACCATTCCTTTACTTTGCATCCTCTTAGAATTTATTTATAATTCATATTTCATTATCTTCAGACTGAATGCATTTTCTGGTTATTTTAGTCATTTGATTCTTTCCTCTTTTTTTTTTTTTCCAAATTCCTTCCAGAGCATTTATGTCTTCCACCTTTTTTTATTAGTTTTGTTCACTCTCCTACCATTTATCTGAATAACCTGACTATCTTGTTCTAAAACATAATCCAAACATATCTTACTGCAAACATGTTAAAATTCTTCTCTCTTATTGAGAAACAGATATCAAAAGTATTTTAATAGTGCAGTTATGGTTTTACTTTATTTAATGACTTCTAATGTATCTGATTGATGAATTAAACTATATAGGTTTATATAGATTTGCTTGTGTTTCTGTTTTTTTCTAGAGAAAGTTATACCCTGTATTACTCTCTATGTAATGATAAGATGTGTATTATTATGTTATATGGCAGCCTGGATAGGAGGGGAGTGTGGGGGAGAATAGACACCTGTATATGTATGACTGAGGGCTTCCCTGGTGGCTCAGAGATTAAAGCGTCTGCCTCCAACGCGGGAGACCCGGGTTCAATCCCTGGGTCGGGAAGATCCCCTGGAGAAGGAAATGGTAACCCACTCCAGTACTCTTGCTTGGAGAATCCCATAGACGGGGGAGCCTGGTAGGCTACAGTCCATGGGGTCGCAGAGTCGGACAGGCCTGAGCGACTTCACTCTCACTTTCTATGTATGACTGAATTCTTTTGCTGTTCCCCAGAAACTAATACAAGATTGTTAGCTGGCTATACTGCAATACAAAATAAAATGTTAAAAGAATATGGTGGTTTTTCTGAAGATTTCATAGACAATCTGATTAATATTCCTGATAATAAGCCGATGATACTGGAAAAAGTTAAGTAACTAAATGTATTAATATATGAGAGTATGAAATAAAGTGACACCTCAATAAACACATCTTCTGGGTGTAGAGCTTGTGTGCATCAAGTCCAGCCACGTTAAGATCCTCACACTTTCACATTCATACACATGCATATTTTATAAAACATGTGAAGCACAGAACCGCACACACAACTGCAGTAGAGAACTCTCTGTCTTGGTCTATTTTGGGACCAACATGGCGGAGTCTGGGCAAGTCGTGAACTATAAATAATGTGTCTTTTTCAACATCATTTTCCCTTTTTATTCTTGAGTCTCTTTCTCATTAAAACAGAATGTCTCTGACATCAACCATTACTAATGACGTTGAGACTTAAGTTTATGAACACTGATGTGACTTTATCCTATTTTTGTACTCATTTCTTTAATCTAATGGTACACAAGAAATTGTTCACAGTGAAAAGAAATAAGCAAATTACTTGGATGTGGGTGGATGATAGGAGCTGTACAGAGATGACCCTTAAATCGTGTTAGGCTTACTTGGCTCTTCCTGAAGGTAAAGCTGATTTAATGCTTTGGACTGATCCAGGGAAAGGTCAGAAAGTACAGTTGAGTATAACAAATGGGGCTGAGGTTGAAGAACTTAAATTTATAGTGCCATCCTTGACATGGTAGGCTGGATTTTCTCTAACAGTTCTGCATCTCTTTGTATACATAGAGAATTCAGATTGGAGCCTAGGTCCACATTTGGGTTTGGCTGGTGGATGTGTTTGAATGATCGATGGTGACTCAGTGGGCTAGAGAATGAATACTGGAGGTGAGTATTCTAGTATTCACAAGCTCTAGTTTGGGAGTTCAGTTCAGTCCTGTTCAGCAGCTCAGTTGTGTCTGACTCTTTGCAACCCCATGGGCTGCAGCACATCAGGCCTTCCTGTCCATTACCTACTCCTGGAGCTTATTCAAACTCATGTCCATTGAGTTGGTTATGCCATTCAATCATCTCATCCTCCGTTGTCCCCTTCTCCCACCTTCAATCTTTCCCAGCATCAGGGTCTTTTCCAGTGAGTCAGTTCTTCATATCAGGTGGCCGAAGTATTGGAGGTTCAGCATCAGTCCTTCCAATGAATATTTAGGGTTGATTTCCTTTATGATTGACTGGTTTGATTTCTCCCAAGATATATCTTATAAAAGTCAGAGTATTAGTGAGAGCTCTTGATTCCAGAAAGGTTAGTGAAACATATTTTTCCAGAAATTACATGGCCACTTATGTGTATCCAAGCGATAATAAATGTTTGGGAATTCAGAATTTATCGGCTACTTACATCAATATAGAGTAAGTGCTTCTATATCCACATATCTCTTACTGAAAATGTATTCTATTTCTTATTTTAAATCCCACAAGTTCTTTTACTCTAAAATATACTAAAAAAAACAGTCAATTTTCGTAATCTGAAGAATCTTGTCAGTTTTATCATCAATTCCTGATTTACATGTAATGCCTAAAAATACACCGAAAGTGAAAGTGAAGTCACTCAGTTGTGTCCAAGTCTTTGTGACCCCATGGACTGTAGCCTACCAGACTCCTCTCTCCATGGGATTTTCCAGGCAAGAATACTGGAGTGGGTTGCCATTTCCTTCTCTAAGAGGTCTTCCCGACCCAGAGATCAAACCCGGGTCTCCCGCATTGTAGGCAGATGCTTTACTATCTGAGCCACCAGGGAAGTCCAAAAGGTAATGCTAAATTAATTTTAAGAAGTGGAAGAGGATACAAATGTTAACTTATATCTAATAAAAATTACTGCATTACTGTTAGTCCTGGTATGTCACAAAATAAATATTCTCTATTTCATCCTTACAAAACTTTGTTAAAATTGATAATGTAAGCTTAACATAAAATAATGAACAAATATGGTAAATTATGTAGATAGAAAATACTCTGAAGAAATATATTCTTTATAGGGTCTATATTTTCATCTTCTTATTCATTATTCTTTTATTGAACAGTGTTAATAATTGCCTTCTCAGAGAGTCCTGTGGCATTTAAAAAATACAGGCCTTTAAATTCTCATCATGAAATAGTTATAAATAATTAGATTCTAACTGGAGATACTAAAGATTTTTGAGTATGTATCCCAAGGAACTAATTTTCATAATCATAGTGAGCAGCTTAATTTAAGGCACATTTGTGTATGTGTACAGATTAAAAGTCAATGAAAATTAACATCATATTTAAATTGCAAGCATAACTATCTCATGGAAAGCTTCATATAATACCTCAAAGGTTTTTAATTATAATTGAAATATACTCGTTGTTTCATCAAAGAGAAGAACAATGTTGTATCCTATACGTTAAAAAAAATATAACTTAAAAAGTGAAAATAAATAATGGGAAGTGACTTGGGGGAATGTATTTGGTCATACTTGGAATTATGAATAATGAAATAAAAGCTAGTACTTGAATGATTCAGCTGTGACTTTCTTGTGGTGGAAAGCATAAGGTCAAATTTGTGACAGTTGCTTAGGAGTCTATTTTAGAATGTCTTATCAGTTGATTGTAGCTATAGAAAACTTTATTTGAAGACAAACACATTTCTCTATCACCTCTAACCCCTGACTTGTGACACTGATATAAGCGAAGAATCGAGCTACTGGAAAAATCCTCTAATGACTAGGGTTGTCTGGTGGAATTTTAAAAGATAATCTAAAGAGCTCCTGGCAGCCAAAGAGGGAACAAATTGAACAACTAAATAAATAAAGTAGTATTGAATTATAACCCAAAGTGTAAAATAAGTGTCCATAAGTCTATGCTGATGTAAATAAATAACTGAATCAATACATAAATGGAGAAGAGACAAATCTCTCTGTCAAAGAGTTCCAAATAATTTATGTAGCTCCTAATCCCTTAAGGAAGGTGTACTGTTCCTTCTCAGTCCTTAATTGTGGGCTGTTAGTAGTGACTTCTTTCACAGTGAAAGTGAAAACAGGAGTAAATTTACAGTTGAGAAACGTGACCCACATGACTAGCTAGGTGATCAAGATTAATATAAATAAGTTATGTTGCTAGTTATGTGCTCTTGACATGATGTGGTTTCTATCTCTTCTCCAGACTCATGATTGCAGTCTAATCATGAGAAAAACATCAGACAAATCTAATTTTGAGGCCTATTTTATAAAATATATGACTTGGACTTCCCTAAAATATCAGTCATCAAAATCAAGAATAGTCTGAGAAACTTTCACAACCAAGAGGAGCTGAGACATAAATAATCTATAATGTAGAATCCTGGATAGGACCCTGGAACAGAATAACGACATTAGGTAAATAATAGGGGCCTCTGAGTAAATTGGAGACTTTGAATAATTGTAATATATCAGTATTGGTTTATTCCTTATGACCAACGTAAGGTGTAAAAATAGAGGAAACTGGACATTGGATAAAAGAGATCTCTGTACTATCTTTGTATCTTTAAAACTTTATAATTATTTGAAACAAATATTTATTTGAAAAAAGACTATCAAAACAGCTTCCTAACAACCAGAAGCTCATAGAACATAAGAGCTACAAGCCTCTCAAATTAAAAAAAAAAAATGCTCTTTTGCATAACATTTTTCTTTATTTTTTTGTTGATTTTGTTTGTATTTTTGAATTGTTTGCTGTAGCAACCTTCTGTTCCAGACACTTATACCAAAAGCAGGTACTTTCAGACAAAATAAATCCACTTGCTCTGGTCAGATATTTTGACTTATGTCCCTTAACCAGTTTTTAATTACTTTATGAAATTCATTTCTTTTGTTCCAAACTGGGTTGATATTTACTTATTATATCTGCAAATGAATGCTAGTGATCTGCTTATGATTACTAATCATACACTTAGTTTAGAAAAGTGTCCTGTGAAAGACCCACTGTGACTAGTCAAGCTCACTGAACTTCTAGCTTTTGAGGTTCATTATCATGATGTTAATAATAACGTTAAAAAAAAATCAAATTCTGAACATGTGTACACTGTAACATTAGCATTTTCTCTACAGATACACTAATAATTAAGGTAGTCTGTGCACAGTAGATAATGTGGTTTGATAAGTTACTCATATGTAGTTTGAGGCTTGTGATGCAAACCTTGTGATCCACAGTTCTTTGGTGTTTTGTGACTGGTCAAGTGGATTCCAATAGTCAAAGCAGTTTATCCAAATAGATGCAGTATTGGATGACATCTATCCCATAGCAATCTTTAACTCTTTCTCTCCCCTTGTCCCATTTCCCCATGACATTTTTGAAATTCAGGAGAAAAATAATTTAAAAATATAGGCTTTAATTAGAATATATGAATTCAGTGTAAACATGTTTCTCATATAGTTTATACATTGTAAACTAAGAAAAAAAATATTATCTCTTCAGTCAGATTTAATGACTTTGCAGAAAGAAAATTCTTAAATGTAACAATAGCAGGTTCTCTGCTCCCTCTGACTCATTTATATGAGTGGTAACTCAGAACTGAGACCACGCCAGTCTCATAGAGACGCAGTCTTAATATTTAACTAATGTGTAAAATTTCATTCCAAGCTTTACTGTTGAAGGTGAATATATTGAATTGAATAATTATGTGACAATTGGAATTGATTCCACCTTCATACTTGTTTTTTTTTTATGTGATAATTATCAGAGAATAATCAAAATTTACTCAACATACAAGTATGGGAGTTATATATAATCATGTACTAGGTACTGAAATATATTCATACTTAGATATGAATCTTGCTCACAGGGACCTTATAGTCTAATGAGATAGGGGTGAGGAATGTAGCATTTATATAAGGTACTTTTTAATGTATATCATACATTTGTGTGTGTGCAAGCTCAATCGTGTCTGACTCTTTGTGACCCTATGGAATGTAGACCACCAGGCTCTCCTATCCATGGGATTCTCTAGGCAAGAATACTGGGGTGAGTTGGTATCCCCTCCTCCAGGGGATCTCCCCAACCCAGGGATTAAACCCCATGTCTCTTAACTCTCTTGCATTGGCAAGCGGGTTCTTTACCACTAGCACCACCTGGGAAGCTCAATATCATACGTACTGTCTGATAAACTAATGTGTATTGAAAATGGTTTTCTGGTAATAAAGTTTAGAATTAACAGAGTAATCAATTAAAACTGGGAGGTTCTGAAAAGTTCATGGAGGAAGGTGGCATTTAAGCTAGAAGGAAATGGCAACCCACTTCAGTACTCTTGCCTGGAAAATTCCATGGACGGAGGAGCCTGGTAGGCTACAGCCCACGGGATCTCAAAGAGTCTGACATGACTGAGCGACTTCCCTTTCTTTCTTGATGAGAAGTAGGATTTGGGTGGTGGAGACAGAGAAGAGAGAGCTGATGTTTAAGGCACATGGTCCAACATGAGTGATAACAGAAGAGAAGGAGAGGGTCGTAGGAGATATCAAGGAAGATATACTGAAAACAGTTTTTTCTAAAAAATGAGGAATGGGTTTGTTGTGGGAGATATCGAGGAAGGTATATGGAAAATAATTTTTTCTCAAAAATGATGGATGAATGGGTTTGGTTTTCTGATTGAGAATGCATTTAAATTAATGTTTTAAATACATTTATTGTCATTTTCCAAGGAATTGAACCACTTGGAATTATATTTAAAATAATTTGATTTTATGACTTCAAATGTAATTTAGGGTAATTACATTTCTTGTGTCATGCATATGTATGTGTTACTTACTCTTGTAAAGTGAGATTTAGGAATATTTATTTGAACCTATTTTGTCATATGTTATTCACTTGGCATTTTTCCAATGATAACCGATTTTTGTTTTGGAGGAGACTCCTTATTGATAAATGCATTGTAATTAATCACCTTGTAGAAATTTGTAATTATATGGGTTGCTCATATCCATAGAAATATGTACTTATATAGGCTGCTCATATCCTTTGAAAAATATGCATTAAAAGGAGGATTTAATCATTTTCAAAAAAAAAAAAGACATGTTTTTCACCAGTAGATAAATCCTGAGCTAATAGAGTTTATGTTTGACATAGATTAAACAGAAATTTTCAGGTTATTACTGTATTAACTATAGAAGTTTCCTTGGATTTCAGTAGTATAAGAACCTAAGAGTTTAATAAAGTATTCCTATTCAAATGCATGGTCCAGAATTATATCATATTCTGATGGAAGATGAGTCCCTGTTAGCGACCTCCATCTATATCTCTTAAGGAAAATGCACTGCTCTGTTTATAAGCTCCTTTGGGAGTAATATTTTAAGGAAGCCAAAGAAGCCCAGGGCCTGCAATAGGAATTAAAATTCTCTCCTCGATTCTGTGATTTAACTCAAAAATATATAGCATGTGTTATATTTAGAATGTTTCAATTAACTTTCTTTTTTCAGGAAAAAAATAAGCTTCAATAAAGCATAATTTGAAGATTCAGGGTTTTGGGTTTTTTTTTTTATTTTTTTTGCCGTGTCCTTAAATTTGCCTTTCCTCCTTTTGCTTCAATCTGTGTGGACTGAATATATCACATTGATGACTCAAAGCAAATTTCTTCCCCTGTGGTCTATATCCCATTTTTATCCCTCATTGATAACCTCATTTCCTGTGTATTTACTCTTCATATTAATTTTTAAAATTAATGCATTCTATGCAACCAACTTTCAAGTATAATTAGATTTCTCCTAGTCTTGGAAAACAGTGAACAAACATACACTACCCCTCACTCCAATCACAGAGGGAGGTGCCGCTCTTTTAGAAAAAGAATGAACAATTTGTACTTTGTTCTTCATAATATCTTACTACCATTGCTTTTATATTGGTCTTTGCATGAATAATCCAAAAATTTCTTCTCCATCTCTCTCTCTCTCAAATCTTGTGCCTCATTCCTTGTGCATAGTTCCTAGTGTTTTTCTGTGCTTCTCGATCTTGAATTTTCTGCTCTCTATTCTTGACCTAATCTCTACTCATTTCACCTACACTCACTATACATCCTCCCTACTCATGTGATACCTAAACCAGCACCTCTACTCCTGACCCCAGTCTTACTCTATACACGAAATTTTTTTTCCAACTGAAATAGAATATTTTTACCAGAGTATTCTTTCAGCCTCCTTAAAATGAATATGTCCACATCTTACCGTGAAACTAGATCTTCCCAGTTGCTCATTTCTGTAGCTTTCCAGGTGGTGATAGTGGTAAAGAACCCATCTGCCAATGCAGGAGACATAAGAGGCATGGGCTTCATCCCTGGGTCAAGAAGATCACCTGGAGAAGGCCATAGCAGCCCACTCCAGTATTCTTATCTGGAGAATGTCATGGACAGAGGAGCCTGGTGGGCTACAATCCATAGAGTCACAAAGAGTCGAACACAACTGAAGTGACTTAGCATGCATACCTATTATCATATTTATTCAATGTTCTCTGGCTGGAAATCGTAGAATCAGCTTCCCTTTCCATCTTTTCTTTCATTTTTTACACTCATTACTGGCAAAGTCAGAACTTTCCCCCCTTTTCCTTTATTCCCACTGTCTTCAACCAAATCAAACTCTCATCATCCTCATCACCTCATAATACCATTGTTGTTGTTCAGTCACCTAGTCGTGCCCAGATCTTTGCGACCCCATGGATTGCAGCATGCCAGCCCTCCTTGTCCCTCACCATCTCCCGGAGTTTCCCCAAGTTCATGTTCATTGCATCACTGATGCTGTCCAGCCATCTCATCCTCTGACATCCTTTTTTCCTTCTGCCCTCAATCTTTCCCAGCATCAGGGACTTTTCAATAAGTCGTCTGTTTGCATCAGATAACCAAATACTGGAACTTCAGCTTCAGCATCAGTCCTTCCAGTGAATATTCAGGGTTGATCTCCCTTAAGATTGACTGGTTTGATCTCCTTGCTGTCCAAGGGACTCTCAGGAGTCTTAGCACCATAGTTCAAAAACATCAATTCTTTGGCATTCTGCCTTCTTTATGGTCCAGCTCTCACTACCATACATGACCACTGGGAAAACCATAGCCTTGACTACACAGATCTCTGTCGGCAGAGTAATGTCTCTGCTTTTCAATGCACTGTCTAGGTTTGTCATCACTTTCCTGCCAAGAAGCAATTATCTTCTGATTTCATGGCTGCAGTCACTGTCCAGAGTGGATTTTAGAGCCCAAGAAGAGGAAATCTGTCACAACTTCCACCTTTCCCCCTCCTATTTGCCATGCAGTAATGGGGCTGGATGCCATGACCTTAGTTTTTTTAATACTTAGTTTTAAGCAAGTTCTTTTACTCTTCTCCTTCACCCTCATCAAAAGGCTCTTCAGTTCTTCACTTTCTGCAGTTAGAGTGGTAGCATCTGCATTTCTGAGGTTTGTGATCTTTCTCCCACCTATCCTGATTCCAGCTTGTAACTCATCCACCCAATATTTCTCATGATTTGCGCAGTGTATAGGTTAAGCAAAAAGGTGACAGCAGACAGCCTGTCGTACTCTTTTCTTGATCTTGAACCAATCATTTGTTCCATACAGGGTTCTAACTGTTACTTCTTGACCCACATACAGGTTCTTAGGAGACAGGTAAGATGGTCTGGTATTCCCATCTCTCTAAGAGCTTTCCACAGTTTGTCATGATCCACACAAAGACTTTAGTGTAGTCAATGAAACAGAGAGAGATGTTTTTCTGAAATTCCCTTGCTTTCTCTGTAATCCAGCAAATGTTGGCAGTTTGATCTCTAGTTTTTCTTCCTTTTCTAAACCCAGCTTGGACATCTGGAGGTTCTTGATTCGAATAATGCTAAAGCCTAGCATGCAAGTTTTTAAGCATGGCCTTACTAGCATGGGAGATGAATGTGATTGTTTGGTGGTTAGCACATTCTTTGTTACTGTTAGGGGAAGCACACTGACTGAAATCACCCACCCTGGCCAGTCACCATAGTATCCATTTGCATGAGTTGTTTTACCACAGGAGGTCCTGGTAAGGAACACAGAACTAATAAGCCACCATCAACTGGAAGAGTTTGGGAAAGGTCAAAAGGAGACACTGCATGTCCCACCACCTCCCAGAATCCTTCTCTCTGATATCCATCTTGGCTGAACAAGGCATGCACCACCAGGAAGGACTCTGAGTCAGATGACTGGCTAAAGACAACCGGGAAAGTAATCCCATCACCATAAAACTGGTGGCAGAGCTGTTCTTCTGGGTTCCCTTACCCTACTGCTCTCCACCCGGGTGCCCTTTCCCAATAAAATCTCTTGCTTTGTCAGCACATGTGTCTCCTTGGACGATTCATTTCCGAGTGTTAGACAAGAGCCCAGTTTCGGGCTCTGGAAGGGGTCCCTCTTCCTGCAACAAATGGCCGCTCTGGCGGGGACTCTTCTTCAGTGCAACTGACATCCCGACCACTTGGGGTACTCAGGGGCCAGCTTGCCTGCTAATGGACCAGACCCAGCAGCCACAACTGGGACCCTTTTGTCCCTGGTCTTCTCCTGACATGGACAACTGGCCAGAGTGTCCCGACCGGTAAGGAACAAGAGACTTTATTGACCTCTCTCTTCCACTCTCTCTTTCCTCTCCTTAACCCTTCCCCAGTTATCTAGTCCACTGGTCCTGGACGCGGACATCTGGTCTAAGGGCTTCAGCCTGAGCTGAGGATTGGAGACCGAGCACCTCCTCTTGTCAGAGAACTCAAATTCTGGTTCTGTTCTGGTTGGGATTTGGGATGAGGAGTGACCTTTTCCAGTCCTGTGGCCACTGCTGGGTCTTCCAGATTTGCTGACATAATGAGTGCAAAACCTCGATGGCGTCGTCCTTTAGGGATTTGAATAATTGTACTGGAATTTCATCATATCCCCTAGCTTTTCTAACAGTAGTGCTTCTTAAGCACTTGACTTGACCCCCTTGACTTCACACTCCAGAATGTCCAGAATTAATTCACACCATCGTATTAATCCAGTTCTATATAGTAATACCATATCTTCCCTCTAACTGAACTGTTTTCCATTCTCATTTATCATTTACATTGCTTTCAAAGCAATTTTGCAAAAGAAAAGCTCATATTTCATTATGCCACTTAGTTATTCAAGAATTTCCAAGTTGTCTTGTTGTATTGTGTATTGACTCCAAATTCTTTCAGCTACTTTTACATTGCTTTCTAATGGCTCCATTGTGTGTATTTCTCTCTAATTCCAACTTCTTTCCAGGATTTACTCTTTGGCTCTACAAAGGTTGTTACCTGCACAGTCTTTCAAATATTTCCACTCTTCTACCATAGTGGCATATTTTATTTCCCCTGCCCCTTTCATTTTGCCGGTCCAAATCCTATCTGTCAGATCTAGCTTCATCAATCCCTTCTTTCTCCCATCCAGCCAGATGTGTTCCATTTTTTGTCTTCAAATAAATTTTTAGGAATTCATCACACAAAATGTTAGTCACTCAGTCATGGCCGACTCTTTGCTACCCCATGACTGTAGCCTGCCAGGCTCCTCTGTCCATGGAATTTTCCAGGCAAGAATACTAGAGTGGGTAGCCACTCCTTTCTGCAGGGGATCTTCCCAACCCAAGGATCAAACCCAGGTTTGATTTGCAAACATATTCTTCACCGTCTGAGTCACCAGTAGTAGTTATTGGCTGAGTCTAGAAAAATCAGCCAGCTGTCAAGGTCATTCAGTTATTATTACTCATTTCTTCACTCATTTTACTTCTGTGTTTATGAATCTTCAACTACCCATCACTGTCCATGAGCCTGTTGTTGGATGAAGAGCTAATCTGTGCACATGAAGATGAATGTAGTCCTTATACACACTTACTGTGAAAACAACATTAAAACTTTGGAAATATGTAGATGATCAATATGCAAATTTTCAAGATTTTTCTGATACCATAGCTGTTGAAGTGTCTGTAGTGTCACATGTAAGGAATTATGAAATTTTAGACCAAGTATTTTATGCACAGTTTTTAATAATTTGCAAAGTCAGGCGTCTGCAGTTTGAGTGCAGGTTTTTAAGTGAAGACAGTGATTCTTCTTAACTCTTCTATGTGGGCAGAGAACAATAGTATTAATAACCAAAATTGTGTACATTTATTTTGATCCCATCTATATCCTAATTAACAAGACTTGCCTGCTAATTCATTAATTTACTCATTCATCAATACAGCAAATATATTTGATCACCTATTTTTCCAAGAATAAGTCAAATTCTGAAGTTACAGTCTCTGTATTTACTTCCTTTCTAATTCATTTCTTTTTCCATCTCAAATGTTCTCTTTAGCCCTGACATAGTCTTCACCTATCAAATCCTTGAGTCAGCTAAATGTCACTTCTCTGCAGCTTCTTCCAGTCCCCTGAACTAACTAAAGTACTTTCTCTTTCTCCTGAATTTCCAGAGTGGCTTTGTTTATATTCTGTTAATTGTCATCCAAATTGATCATGTTGTATCTTGTTTATTAGTGACTTTCATTCATCTTACACTTGTCATGATTCATTGTGAAGTATAAGACATCACAATTTTTATTGAATTGAAATAAAATTTAGTTGGATTGAAGTCAAAATATGCCACTACTAATACTAAATTTAGAGAATTATTCCAAGATAGCATTTCACAATGATCATTGTGATTATTAATACATGAGTACTTGACTTTTGTTGGCTTATATTACTGAAATCTAGCCTAATGACAGACTTATGTAAATATGTATTTATTCCTAAAACTGAATCATATAAAATATTCAGTTTTCAGTTTAGAAAAACTTTCCTGTCACAATGGTGCAGGTAAGTGGCAGAGAAATATATTAGTTGTAAAGATTTGTAAAGAGATGTAAGACCTAAAGTTAGCTCTCTGTGGTTAGTCACTCCATCATTCTTGGAAAGATGTCTCTTTGTACTCTCCATGCTAAACACTGCTTCCTCTCAGAGGTTCCATCGCAGCCTCATTTTCTGGTTCATATTCTTATTGCCCAAGGAGGGACTTGGCTCATGACCATCACTTTGGCTGTTTCCTCCTTACTGTCAAAATGTCCTCTGTAAAGACTCATATTCTCCCATGGTTCCTGTTTCATATCCACACAAAGATTCTTAAAGTTGTTTCCCCAGCTCTGACACCCCTTCTGAGTTCTAGAATATTACAGTTCCCTGTCTTCTGTCATGTAAATATTAACCATACTCAACTCATTATCTCTAAAACTGATCTTATAATCTTTCCCACCTCTACTCTCCAAGTTTTCATGTTGTCGTTTTCTAGTTTCTCTGGCATAAGATGCGTAAGTTTCTCTGGCATATTTGACTCCTTTAACTTCCTTCTCCACAAACCCAGTCATATTTTATTTTTCTCTCGCAAGGATTGTTTACTCTTTTTTAAATTTATTTTTCATTGAAATATAGCTGATTTACAATGTTGTGCTAATTTCTCCTGTACAGCAAAGTGACTCAGTTTATACACATACCTCCATCCTTTTATATTCTTTTCCGTTATGGTTATCCCAGGATATTGAATATAGTTCCCTATCCTATGCAATAGGACCTTACTGTTTATCCATTCTATGAAATTGAAAGTGAAAGTTGCTCATTCCTGTCTGACTCTTTACTGGTCCATGGATTGCAGGATTACTGGTCCACATTGCAAGCGGATTCTTGACCAGCTGAGCCACAAGGGAAGCCCAAGAATACTGGAGTGGGTAGCCTGTCCCTTCTGCAGTGGATCTTCCCGACCCAGGATTCCAACCGGGGTCTCCTGCATCACCGGCAGATTCTTTACCAACTGAGCTATCATAATAGTTTTTGTCAACCAACCCCAGTCTCCCAGTCTTTCTTTTCCTCCACCCAACTACTCTTTCTTTTCTTCTCTCCCTTTCCCACTTAGTTTTCATATTAAATTTCTTAAAGATGGCTTCAATTTTCTCTGTTTCTTGCTCTGATACATAGATAAGTCCTAAAAATTTGAGAAGATTGTTGGTGCCCATCTAGGTTTACTTTCTATAGGGGAGAAGATAGAGACCCATAATAAGGGGATTTTTCTCAATGTTATAAGGGTGAGATAATATTAGATATCAGAATTTCAGCATTTCTTCATCCAACCTAGTCTTCTTTCTGATTGAATTATTCTTATAGGCTTAGGCTTATTCTTAAGTAGTTTTTTTTTTCTTTCTTAGTACCAATAAATTTGTCTTGATCAATAATAAAAATACCACTGACAAGATAACAGACTACTGTTTTTGGCTTAGAGACATAACTATTATTTTTCTATACATTTATTTTAAAAGAAAGAGCAGTTAAGTTGGAAAATACTAAAGCAAAAAACGAACATTATGCTTATTAAGTAAGACTTCTGTTTCTCAATAGAATGCTTACCTGTCTACTAGTATCCATAAAGGTAGGAATTTAAGAAACGGATATTTAAGCCCAATTTATGACTCCACTATCTAGGGTGCATTTTCAGTGGAACATATTTGGGATGGAGCCAGAAAGAAATACATAATTTTGCATTTGTGTCTATCTATTTTGATAATACTATTTTTCAGTAATTCATTCTATGCTATAAGGAAAATTGTGCTATAGCTATGGCATAAAAGATACTGTTTTTAGGTTTTCCAAAAAATTCCAAGAAAAATAACCATAAGTTGGGGCATTGTAAGTACTAGTACAGTATCAAACGTGCTGAAAAAAATATTAGACAGGTGTCCTCAACAAATTTACATTATATTAAATTGTAAAACACATATTGAGAAAAAAAAACCATGTCCAAATCAACATGAAATTTTTTACAAGTTATCAACCTGAACATTCTAGAATTCTCTTAATTGTATTAGTAACTTGCTGAAATTCTAGGAACTAACACTAGTAAGGGGAATCAACATTACAATACTATTTTGTTACCTTTCAAATTGGCTGTCAAACTACTAGGACACTGTAGGAGTTTGTCAGACAATAGCTATTTCCCTATTGCTATGAAACAACCTAGTATTCACAAGGTAATTTCACAATAATCATTTTCATTGTATTTACTCAGCCATTCTGTGGGACATACATACACTGTTTTATTACATTTACAGAGGAGAAATCTGAAACAAAATGGTATGTGTCTTGACCAAGATCACATGGCTAGTTAGAGGCATCTGAAGCTTGAAGCAGATTTTCTGATAACTAACACAAGATTCTTTGAGTCTTACATCATGACTTTTTGGAAAACCCAATAGTTTTTAATGAGAATGGGTTTGTCATTCTAAAATGACATACCTTTAAAAAATTATTTAAAAATCTGACCTATAGTTTCTACTCAAAGGAGAAATAGTATCAGACAAATTTATACCATTTGTCTTATTACTATAGTATAAGAAACAAAGCGTTTTCCCTTGGGTGTTTGTTTTACCCCAAGCAATGTGAGAATGGCAAGTTTCCACTCACTAGAAACCATCACAGATCTCTGGATGGGCTGAAGACCAAACAATCCTTGGGTTCTGATCTCAAGACAAGCCACTTGGATGCCTCAGGGGCCCAAGGTGTTTGAAAGATATTCTTCCAAGCACAACACACTTTCTTGCTTTGCCCTCTGTGACTGATTTCTTGGAAGCTGTGGGGTTTGTGAGACCAGCCACTCTGAGTTCCATGGCTCCTCCTCTATGCTCTCACCCTACTGTTTAAACTAGGTCCTTCTTTACTTTAAAAAATGTGTGGAATCTGTTCACATTTCTTCAGTTTTAATCTAGTCCAGCTTTATGTATTCAGCTTTTTAAGTCTTTCCTCACAAGGAAGGTTTTCATTTCTTTAATTTTCTTTTCCCCTTATTCTCTTTTGGATATCTTCTAGCTTGTCCATGTTTTCCTGATATTAAGAATGAAATACTCGAGGAACGGATACTTGTAGACTGAAATTCTGATACTGTGCCTTTATTTCTTAAAGCCCTGAGTATTCATGCATCATTTATTCAGTAGATGTTTAGAGAAATCACTGCAGTCGCAGGCATTGAATCAGACAATGGGCACCCAGTGGAATGGAGAAACAGATGTGGTTCCTGACCATGGTACATCCATTGTAGTTGGAGAGATAGACCTTAAAAAATTGTCCCTATACACATAAAAAATACAAAACATTTTTTTCTGTGTGAAAGAAAAACAAAGGTACTTAATGATTATATACCTGGGGCACCTGGCCATCCCTGGAGGTAATTTCTTTACTCAGTCCATGAATGCTTCTCTAGGGCTTACTGTGTGCCTTGCACTGTTGCAGGTTTTCTTTAAATGTAATAGAATACATGATCCTTACCTTCCAAAAAAATATCAAGAGATGGCTTGTGAGAGTTTATGCTCACCCAAATAAATGATTTTTGCAATCTTGTATGATGTGTGAGTAAGTCTCTTTGGGATATGTTGTTATTTTTTATTGACCCAAAATTAATTAAAAACAGTGTGCTGGCTAAGGAAATAGTTTTACTTCAAATTCCTCTTAAATCCCTTTCCCACATTGAAAACTTGACCCCCCCCCCCAACTTCTGATCCGTAAAGGTATTTTGGAGATGCTATTGCTTGTTCTTAGATTAGGGTTAATACATTCATCATATTAAAAAGCAGAGACATTACTTTGCCAACAAAGGTCCGTCTAGTCAAGGCTATGGTTTTTCCAGTAGTCATGTATGGATGTGAGAGTTGGACTCTAAAGAAAGCTGAGCACAGAAGAATTGATGCTTTTGAACTGTGGTGTTGGAGAAGACTCTTGAGAGTTCCTTGGACTGCAAGGAGATCCAGCCAGTCCATCCTAAAGGAGATCAGTCCTGAGTGTTCATTGGAAGGACTGATGTTGAAGCTGAAACTCCAATACTTTGGCCACCTGATGGGAGAGTTGACTCATTTGAAAAGAGCCTGATGCTGGGAAAGATTGAAGGCAGGAGAAGGGGACGACAGAGGATGAGATGGTTGGATGGCATCACCAACTCGATGGATATGAGTTTGGGTAAACTCCGGGAGTTGGTGATGGATAGGGAGGCCTTATGTGCTGCAGTCCATGGGGTTGCAAAGAGTCCGGCGCGACTAAGCAACTGAACTGAACTGAAATGAAGGTTCATGTGCCACACAAGTAGAAGAAAAAGAAGAGAGACTGGCTTAGAGAATTTAGGACTGGGCTGGAGGAATTGCTGGTCCATTTGAGGATGGAAAAGGGTAAGAAGAGAAGTAAGATGCTGAAGTGTATTCCAAGCACTTGCAGGGGGGACTAGGCAGAAGAAATCAAGAAAAGGACGCATGGAGGATTAGCAATTAGATTAGCTTGTCTAAAGCTCCTTGATCAGGTTGAGGATTAGTGAAAGAAAATGTCAGACACAGGTAGAAATGTAAATTAAAACATTTATACAAATTTTAAACTGCCAACAGTTTTGGCATGATTTAATTCTCATAAAACTATTCTATAGGTTAATATTGTCTTTTATTCTTTATATTGTCATATAGACCATATGACTTTTGAGTTAGTAATCACAATGAAGACTTTTGAGTTAGTAATCGCAAAACACAACAAAATAATTATTCCTAGAATTGCTATCTTTGATACCTATATAAGATCAGTTCTTGAATCTTCACTTTTTTTTTTTCAGTTATCTCTCTGACACCAAAACAAGTCTGAGATTTTATTTCTTTACAAGTGTCTTGTTTTGTATTTGCTTTTTAGCTGTTGAAGAAACTAAACACCCAACCTATCACTTCTACCTGAAGGTGGAAGCCATGAACTGAAATGTGCAACATGTACAAATCACAAAATCTTCTTGCAGAAGTTAGTAAGTTTTTAATAAGTGTAACATTTTCCTTCAAGTCACTGGGCTACAGGAAAAGCACATGTATCTTCAATATGTTAATGGTATTCAGTTATCTGCTGAGCAACCTCCTATTGCTTCTTTTTGAAGAAGAAGAAAAAAAAAAAGGTTTGGCAAGTACCATTGAATGAAGAAGGGTGAGGTAAATGAAGAGAGGCCAAACATTTCTAGTTAGAACTATGCAGAAAAGTACATATATGAGTTGTTGGTGGGGGCTGACGTGGATTGGAGTGTATTTCATTTGATTCCTTTGTAGGTGTCTGAAATTTCTCATTATCCTGGCAATTCTGCTTCATATTTGTCCCAGTGTTTGTGTGAGTTGCCCAGACTATTATAGAAATTTGGTCTTCAATTCTTAAGTATTCTACAACAAATGCTACTCTGCCCACACAGCCTGGTAACTTGTTACAGACCTGGCAGCATATGCTCCTGGTAGAGGCATTTTCTTCCTCAACACATCACTCCTTCTGCCCCTCAGATAACATGCAGCTGGAAGTGGGTGAAAATATCAATGCAATTCAAGTAGGAAATAACATCTTTCAGTATCATTGTTTTAGGGAAAAATGTCAACTAAATGGACGTATTACTCCTGTTTATCCACATAGAACCTAGAATCTGTGGAAATCAATCTTTACCTTCAGAAGTTGACTGTTAAATAAATGGATATTATTTTTGAAAGTATTTTGAGGAAAAGAATATGGTATTGTAAAATTTATAACTATAAACAGAAATTAGCATTTTTAAATTGAGCTTTGATTTGATCACATTCTTGGCTATCCTTGATCATGATCTTTCATTTTAACTGGAAAGCCAAGTTTTAAAATTTATGGAGAGAAAACAGTTGGTACTGCCTTGGAACTAAAGCATGAACTGAGGGATTAAATACATCCCTGGGCCTTTTACCTTTTCCATGGCATTCATTCCCTGTATCTCCCTTTTTGGTAGCTATTTCTCTTGGCATTCCTGTGGCAAATCTAGCAACTGCCTAGTGTCAGCCTAGAGACTAACGATTTTGTTGCTCAATAAATGTTTGAGGTATAGTGCAGATGACACCACCCTTATGGCCAAAAGTGAAGAAGAACTAAAGAGCTTCATGATGAAAGTGAAAGAGGAGAGTGAAAAAGTTGGCTTAAAGCTCAACATTCAGAAAACTAAGATCATGGCATCTAGTCCCATCGCTTCATGGCAAATAGATGGGGAAACAGTGGCTGACTTTATTTTTCTGGGCTCTAAAATCACTGCAGATGGTGATTGCAGCCATTAAAAGATGCTTATTCCTTGGAAGGAAAGTTATGACCAACCTAGATAGCATGTTATAAAGCAGAGACATTACTTTGCCAACAAAGGTCTGTCTAGTCAAGACAATGGTTTTTCCAGTGGTCACGTATGGATGTGAGAGTTGGACTATAAAGAAAGCTGAGTGCCGAAGAATTGATGCTTTTGAACTGTGGTGTTGGAGAAGACTCTTGAGAGCCCCTTGGACTGACGGGAGATCCAACCAGTCCATCCTAGAGGAGATCAGTCCTGAGTGTTCATTGGAAGGACTGACGTTGAAGCTGAAACTCCAGTTCTTCACCATCTGATACGAAGAACTGAGTCATTTGAAAAAAGCCTGATGGTGGGAAAGATTGAAGGCAGGAGGAGAAGGGGATGGCAGAGGATGAGATGGTTGGATGGTATCACCGATTCAATGGACATGAGTTTGGGTAGGCTCCGGGAGTTGGTGATGGACAGGGAGGCCTGGTGCGCTACAGTTCATGGGATTGAAAAGAGTTGGACACGACTGAACAACTGAACTGAATTGTTTAGGCCAGACAAGTTTTTGCAGTTGTATAGGGAAGGTATAAATTAACTGACTCTGTGAACCCTGCCCACCTCTCCTTCCCCCAAGGAAGACTTGAGCATTCTCTCCTTTGTGTGCCTTAGGAAGGCTTTTTCTAAGTCTGTTATAGAAACACTATTGATTGGCTTTCCTAGTCCTTATTTTCTTGAGGGCTGTGGTTGTGCCTAATCCTCTTTGTATACATAAGGACAAGCTCAGAAAGCAGAACGTACATGTTCATAAATTAATGGTTGTGTCACAAGTCAAAGGCAACCTCAGGAAGTCCTCAGCAAATGCTGTCTTTGAGTTTTTAATAATTGTGGTTTCTTTAAACAGATGACCAGTGATTTTACTCTTTTGAAAACCCATAGTACCTGCAGTGTACTATTTATGACCAGGTCTTAAATTCTCTTCTAGTCTTATTTAATAAGTACAAGTTTTCCTTTTTCCATTAAGTTGGAAGTTCTTAAGTATAGAATTTGTATGTCATTTATGTTTCCATTTCTCAGAATGTATCTTTCTGCTATGTGGAAGATACTTTTTGGAATTAGTGTAATGTATTTGGAGAAAATATTTGCTTGGTACTAAATTTGACTCTAGCTTTCCACGGGTTTCTTATCTATAGAGCTTCTGAACTGACTTTGCTTTATACACTAGTAAGGTATCTTTGCAGGCCAGGGTGAAAAGAGTTTGAAACAGGTAATCCCAAAACTCTTTTATTTGATGTGTGCTGCTGGCATACATCTCTGGAGATGTAGCTAAGCTCTCAATGGCTTCTGCATGGAAGGTACATAAACCAAAGCCCGTATCCACAGCACCACAGTTGTTAGGGCTTACACTTCTTGTGAAAACAATTTTGTTCTCATTTCACATGGTGACTGATAAGGACAGGTGAATGTGTGGTTATATTGTGAGAAAGCATTTTTTTTAATGCCACTTAAAATCCTTGAATCATTTATTCAGGCTTTAAATATTGTAGAAGGAGTGTAAACATGGGAATTGGTCATGGGTTCAAGGCCGTTTTCTCATTTCCTGCTACAAGAATTTAAGAAAGATCTTTCACTGGATAAGATTGTTTCCTCTTGTTAAATTTAAATTACACTGCCCATGTCTCTGGTTGTTTTTAGTATCAAAATAAATTTTGTAATCAAAATTGTTTACAAAATGCCTGTTATCTAATGAATATTACTTATACATCAGTGCCGTGATGTTCTTTCTTTTTCAAAATTCAATAAGGTTATCATTCTATACAAAAATGAGGATCATTGGCGCATTCCAACACATCCATAAAGTGTAGACATTTTTCAGAATTCCAGACACAATAATGTGCTTGGATATTCATTCTGAACCTTAAATCACATCCTCAAACTGGAGCAATAATGCAAAAAACTACATGGCATCAGCAGGTTAGAATGAACAAAGAAGATGAAGGCTTACCGAGATCTACTGAGCAATGAGAAACACAGGGAAGTGACTTGCATTATCAGCAACAAGAGAGATAAAATGGATGACCTGAGAATAAGCAGTGTGATGAGAAGATTATGTTAGCAATGAGGGAAGAATTATTTTGGAGTGGAAACTCCAAATCTGAATACACCTTTAGTTAGCCATGCATATAGACAGGGAGAAATCAGTCACCTTCCTTCTCAAAATTTCAGATTGGTCAGATGAAAGTATATCATCAAATATAAAGCCCTTCGCAATTGATAGTGGTTTAACTGAGCTTCAAAATAAAGTTGTGTTCACTGTCTATGTCATGGGACCATCCATCAGCGTGATCACCTAATGGCCTTTAGTCTGTCCCTGGAAACAGTTAAGAATAGACTCAACTTAGTGAATCTTATACCGGAATAAATGGTACTAGAATACATTTTGGTTGACATGTCTTCTGACAGTATTTTTACTTTCCTTAAAGAACTAAATGCTGAAAGTCAAGTAGAGTAAAATTTTTAAAAAATCACTTGATTAAAAAAAATACTAAGAAGCTAAGAAATAGTTTTAAACTAGACTTTTTAAGGGACTCTAAAAAAGAGTAGGAGCTATTTTATACAGTTTCTACTCACATTTTATACATTTAGGGTTTTTATTTTTATGTAATGTCTATATGTCATCGTAGAGAGAATACCACAGCATAGGACTACTTAATTCTCAGGAAGTTCTTCATTTTGTAACTTCTGATTAAAGCTATAGACTTATAGAAATATATTTCATATGGGAAATTTAAGGATAAGCACATGTTTTAGTTCAGAGGAATAAAAGTTGTAGCATTCATTTGAAGTAAATTTGAATAATATAATGAAAGTATCCATGAATTACATCATTTTTTCCTGTTTTTTAAAGCAAGAAAATATGGCTAAAAATATGACATACCTCTCAAGAAAAAGTAAAAAATACATAGCTATTAATTTCCAAACCATACAAAAAAACAAGTGATCATATAAATTTTAATTAAAATCTTATAATATTGTACTAAACAATCTAACATAAATTTAAGTGTAAAGAAAACTGGCATAGAGTTTGGCTTGGAATAAGCACAAAGGCAGTATTTTCAGACATCTTTTATTGAATGGGCTTTATCAAATTATTGCTGACATCTCATTATGGTGTGGTAGTCAGTGTTCACTAGTCGGTGCCCTCAAATGCTGGAATTCACAAAGAGTACTTGAGATAGGAGTTTGGGGCAGGGAGAAGACAAAACTCCAGCTCATCTGGGAATGGAATAAAAGAAGGTAATCTGAAGAAATTGATATTTAAGCTGACCATTAATGTAAAGGTAGAGTTTGGGTTTTGGGAAAAGAAAATCCCAGACATTTGTTTGGCAATGGCAAAGACAGAGTCTGAAAAACACTTTTTCTTAAGTTTATTTAATTTTTTTTAATCATTGCTTTACAATGTTGTATTGGTTTCTACTGTACAACAACGTTACCCAGCTTAAGTATACATAGCCGCTTCCCACTAGCTATCTGTTTTACACATGGGATTGTATATATATATGTCAGTGCTACTCTCAGCCCGTCCTACCGTCTCCTTCCCCCACTGTGAATTTAGTTGAGGATCATCTGTGTACAAAAAGATAAGCTTCAGGATACAGGATTGGTGCATACTCTAAAGGATTTTGAATGATTACATTTCATTTTGCAAGCAATAGGAAAAGTCTGGTAGATATAAATAGGAAGTAATTTCCTGGGGCAGGTAGAAACAGAAAAATTAGTAAGCGGAATAATGATATAAACTTAATAGAGGATGATGGCATTGGAACAAAGTGAAAAGCTGAATATGAAAACTATTGTATTAGAAGGAATGTAAGCCTGGGCAAATGACCAAAGGCCAGAATTGGGATGACAGAGGGATCAAGGATAATTTAAAAATTTTCTGCTTAGTGGCTGGCTAACGGAAGAAAAAAAGAAGCTATGCTACAATAAGCAGACATAATATCAGGAGAATTATTTCAAGGCTATAAGGTTCATTGGTTTGGATTTCAGTCTTTGAGATGGCTGTTCCACTGGGATACTCAGAGGCCACTAACTATGCAGGATGTAATTAGAAATGCATCAGTTTATCTCAGAGGCTAAGGCCAGTGATAACCATTCACATTACCATATCAGGTGAGCATGTGTGGCTGATGAAACCAACAAGAGAATGAAGAGAGGGAGGAAATATGAGGTAACCTAATCTTATAGAATGCCCACTTTAATGGTGGAAAAAGGGATGTCAGGTAAAGCTTGAGGAAAGTTAATTTCTGCTAATATATAAATATGAGTGAAGAATTATGAAAATGCCAAGTCATAGAAACTGAAGGTTTTGGGGGAGGAGTGAACAGAATTTTAAAATGCCACAGATGAGAGTATATGGACCAATATAGGGCCATTATGGAAGAAAATTAACGCACAAAGAAAAAACTGCAGTTTCAGAGGAAGGGGGAAGCAGAACAAACCTGTTTACTTCTTCCTGGACTGGGACAGATCCAATACCTTCTTAGGGATTAAATTTCTGTCCCATTAGCTCATTTTAATAAATAAGATTAGCTAAAACATAATGTACCTCCCACCCTACTCAAGTTCTTATTGGGTAAATTGCTGTTTACTGGAAAGCATTTGTCTTCAAATACGGTTTAAATTAATTTTATCCATAAGTTAAGCTAAACTTTCCTACAAATTGGGATATTTACTGTACTGAGAAAGGTAGTGTATTTTCACTTCAAAATACCTATATTTGACTGTTTTCTGATACCTTCATACCCCACCCCCTTTAGACATGAATTAGACCCTGTGAAACAACAAGGCATTAGACTCCATAGTAGGGCTGACCTGGAAAACTTTTTTGCAAGGCTTGGGATAGGCATGTGTCCTACAAAACATTAACCCCATATTGTGTGTGTAAGTAATGATATTTGTAAGGTTGACAGAGGATGTCCGGGAACCTGTCAGATCAAAGCTCAGGTATTAGCTGCTAGACGGTGGTGTGAATTGCCACTGATAGTACTAGGAAGGGGACATAGCATTTAAGAGAAGACATCATGTTATTCAAGAGATATATGCCCAATAATCAGGCTGTTAATTGGACTTTTGAAAATTGAATCAGTTTTAAATAAAATTTGAAATGTAATTGCAAAGACTATGTGTTTTATAAAAAAGCAAATCCAGCTGGACCTTTGTTTATTTATTTGTTTAGGTTGATAAATAAGTTGGTTTACAAGTGTATGCCCAATTTATGTTTGACATCTAAAGATATAATTGTTAGGAGTGACTTTTAAGTGTGAGTAGGGGGACTAGTTTATCGTATCAGCTGATTTCAACCATAGGTAAAAGAGATGTTGCTCAGTTGCTAAGTCGTATCTGACCTCTTGCAACCCCATGGACTGCAGCATGCCAGGCTTCCCTGTCCTTCACTATCTCCTGGAGTTTGTTCAAATTCATGTTCATTGAGTCAGTGATGCCTTCTCACCATCTCATCCTCTGTCGCCCCCTTCTCCTCCTGCCCTCAATCTTTCCCAGCATCAGGGATCAGGAAAAGAACCAGCATCAGAGTCTTTTTCAGTGAAAAAGATGCGGGTCTTCGCATCAGGTTGCCAAAGTATTGAAGCTTCAGCTTCAGCATTAGTCCTTCCAATGAATATTCAATTGATTTCCTTTAGGATTGACTACTTTGATTTCTTTGCCTGTCCAAGGGACTTTCAAAAGTTTTCTCCAGCACCTCAAAAGAATTATGGTCCAACTCTCAAGACTGCTGGAAAAACCATATAGCCATGTGTGCATCTGGTACCATTTGCAGGGTTTAACCAGAAGTTTTTTCCTAAACGCTTACAGGGGGAAATTGATTAACATAAAAATAGTTTGTCTATGAATATCATTTATTAGTAATTAAAGTGATCATAGTTTTTAGTGATATATTAATTATCATTGAAATACCATTTTTAGTTTGTGAATTGTGTTTACTTTTAGTACAAGGCAAAAATGATTACCTACGTTATTATTCTATTGTAATTGTCAAGATTTGGTTTTCCGGTGACTGTTGGATTTATAGAGAAAGTTAGCTTTCTATATCACAAGTTCTATAGACTTTGCATACGTGATTTTATGCAGTCCTCCTGGCAGAGAAACTCTGAGAATAGGAGAAAACTGAAGGTCACAGCAGTTAAATACCCTGCCCCAAACCATACAGATAATGCTGCTGCTGCTGCTGTTAAGTCACGTCAGTCATGTCTGACTCTGTGCGACCTCATGGACGGCAGCCCACCAGGCTCTGCAGTCCCTGGGATTCTCTAGGCAAGAGTACTGGAGTGGGTTGCCATTGCCTTCTCTGACAGTTGACGCAGATTTGAACCCTAGACTACCTAGAGCAGGGTGAATAAGAGAGGGGTTTTATAACATTCAAAACCAGATGTCAAATTCAGAACTGTTTGCTTGCAGGCTGTCTGACCTAAGAATATATTTTTAATCTCCTAGTTTTCTGTGTATTTTAATGTGTCCTATATTATAAAAGTCCTCAATCAATAAAATCTAGAGTTACATAATATAAAAGATATAGTAAAAATGTTAGTTGCCCAATCATGTCCGACTATTTGTGACCCCATGGACTGTAGCCCGCCAGGCTCCTCTGTCCAGGGAATTATCCAGGCAAGAACACTGGAGTGTGTTGCTGTTCCCTTCTCTAGGGGATCTTCCTGACCCAGGGATCGAGCCCATGTCTCTTAAGTCTCCTGAATTGGCAAGCGGGTTCTTTACCACTAGTGTCACCTGAGAAGCCCAAAAGGTATATTAGAAAAGTATTTACTACATTAATGACCTTTGACTTACTAAAAAAGGATTTCTTTAAATATCTTCGTGAACAACTGTATGTTTCTACTTAAAATTTAATTAATATATCTTCTTAGCATTTGCTGTCCTGGGTACTGTCTGGATTACTGCAGAAGTTAAACAGAAGGCAAAATAGTTGATTTTAACTTTTTATTTCACATCAGGGACTATCCAGTTAACAGTGTTATGTTAGTTTCATATGAACAGCGAAGGGACTGAGTCATACACATATATACATGTAAGGATAGGATAGTTTTCAACTTCAAATAATTAGTAACAAGAGCAAAAGTGAAATAAGAAACATACTGAAAATAAATGTTCTGGGGGTTGTAAAGAAAAAAAAAAAAACTAAAAATTAATTGCCAGAACGGGACTTGAAGGACAGGTAGAATGCTGATAGGAAAAGGAATTCCTAGAATGGAAGTAACCATATCTCCAATATATATACCTAGGTATGATGATGGCGATTAAAAGTAAGTACTATCTTGCTTGAGTCATGAGGTACTTACCATAAAATGTTAAAGAAGAGATAAGAAGGGAGGAGGAAGCTATATTAGGGAGTGCCTTGGTGTTTTTACTTAAATGAGAGGGTCCATGTTGGTTTTTCACGTGTATGTTACATGTTAGATGGTTGCTCTGAAACTTGTGGGTTGAATTGATCAGATAACATAGACAGGAGACTTTTTGAGATATTCTAAGCAAGAGCTAGCTTTGCCTGAAGTCAAGACACAACAGTGGGTATACAAAAAGGGGGTGGGTAGGAAAGACAATTCTGTAATAAAATGTACAAGACATAGAAATTGAGTTAAGGGGGAAAGAAACTTTCAGAGCAAAAAGTTAAGAAGAGAACTCGTGGCCAGGGAGGTGTGAATCTCATGAGGTCAGTTTTCAGGAACATCTTCATTGCTGTTTTTTAAAGCAACTTCTAGAGTGAGTGATAACTGTATTTTCCTTGCAGGCTAAGGTATGAGTCCATGTTAACCAAAGAAGTGTTATATTATGCAGAGTCTACAGAATTGTGTTTATGATGGCAAAACAGGGTCAATGATACTTTAAAAGGAAATTATAAAGTTTAATCGAGCATCATATTGATATTGAGATATCTAATGGCTTCAATCCTTACTAAGCACCACTAATAAAAGCCATGGTGTGGTAAACATTATTGCTATAATAAAGAGGGGATGACACTTTATCCTTTTCATTTCTGTTGACTAAGAAGGGTAGAATACGATTTTCCCTTAAAAAAAAAAAAAGCAGAAATACAAGCATGTTTTTAAAAGTAAGTATTTTTCAAAAGGCTCCTGACTCCTCTCCCAAAATTGGATTTCTTTTGGTAAGCAAGGAAAGGTAAATGAATACTAAGTATAACTCCAGCATTGTGCGCCACAGCTTGTCATATGCTAGCATCTGTGATTTGCATATAGTACTTAAAAAACATTTGGTTCTATACTAATCTTTATTTTACAGATAAGAAAATTTAGGGTTAGATAATTTAAGTAACTTCTTCTCGGAATTAAACAGTTGGTGAGAATTTCTGGTTGAAGACAGCTGCGGTGGGAATGGTAAAGGGCAAATGGATGAATTCAACTTACATGTTAGAACCAAACAGCCTTGGTAATTGATTGCATAAGGAAATGGAGTAGATTTTTGGCCAGCGGTTACCTAGGCTGGTTCCAGCCATCTAGGATGGTTCCAAATGAGGTATAACATTGTACCATTTTCTGGCATAGGAAACATCTGAGGGATGTTTATGGGAGGGAAGGTGATGAGATTGAGCTTGGGTGTGCTGTCTGACATGAGTATGAGATATGCAAGGGGATAGATTTAATTAGACTGTGATTATAAGGATTAGGAGGCTTGGAAGACAGGAATGGACTGGAGAGAGTCATTTTGTAGTCATCAGTTATGAATTAATCATGAAAGACATGGATGAGTGTATCATATTGCCCAAAGAGCATGTGTAGAATAGAAGATAAAAGGGCTATGTGTGACACCCAAGGGAACAGCAGCCTTTCAGGGAAAAGCAGAGTGGAGCCCTGAGAAGAGATGATAAGTGTCCAGGAAAGCGAAAATCCTCAGGGCACACATGATTTCATTTTAGACTTCAGTGATGTCATTTTTTTGTGAAACAGCTTTTACAGTATTGCATGTTATCTACATCTCTCCTCTGTCCTTAGTGTATTAAATGGCACATTTTGCATTTCCATTAGGAAAGGAGAAAAAAAAGAGAGAAAGGATTTCACTGTAATTACCAGTGCATGATGTATGATTGACATGGGTATTTGTATACTTGTCCATAAATCTATAGGTAAGTTTTGACAGAAAGACTGGTGAAATCTTCAAAATGAGAAACATTAATCTTTTATATAATTCTGAGGTGAGAGTAGAAATGAGGGCCGAGTGAGACTATTATAGTTCTTTCTTGTACTACTACTTGTAACTGAAGAGTCACTCATAATTAGGAATGATAATAACTTTGAAAGTTTCATGCAAATGTATGCCTTAAAAAAGTGTAGCCCAAATAGTCTAAGTAGGAGAACTAATGTGAAATAAAAATTTCTTGGTTAACAGAAATGTCTGTCATGAAAATGCATACAGTTTTTGTAAAAAATAACTGCTCAGAGACTACATCTTCAACCAGAATGCAGTAGCCCATGTTTCTGTAGACAGTTTTATGACCATAGAGGTGTATGAGTTGATTTGTTTCTTTACTTTTACAAGTACTGTAACAAGTGTGGTCTATTACCTAGCCTAACGACAGTGTCAATAGGCTTTAAAGAAATCAAATGAAAGCAATATTAAAATAATCTTTGATGAATTTGTCATATGTTGATAAATCTTAACTCTATATTAATACAATATTAACCTGGAATAAACTTCCTAATTTTAATATAAGGTGGGATAAGAGTGTTTCAAAAGGTAGCTAATAATCACAGCTATGTTGAAAATGAAATCAGAAATTTTAAACAAATAATTGTTTGGAAAAATAGTGGCAATCTATTTAAAGTAGCTGTTCAATTAAGCAGTGTTAAAGTGCAAATTTTAAGTAGATTCTGATTTCAAACCTAGTGTCTGTTCAAATATTTTTAGCCTCAGAACAAAATTAATAATGTTTTCTCTTTTCAAATTAAGAAAAATAGAGCTTAAATATTTGGAGTGCTATGAAGCTGTGGCAGTTCTAGAATTTGTGATTGACCTAATCTGTAGTTATAAATTTGCAGTGCCATAGTTTTTATGTGCCCTATTTATTACTGTTTATTCTAATCTATGATTGAAGATTTTATATATAAAATACTTCAAAGCACCTCCAAAGAGTCTTCTTTAAAGTAGTTCTTTATAATATAGATCTCCCTGTTTTCATCCATATTGTAACTATAAAGGGAGTTTATTTTTACTTCTTTATGAGATAAAGGGGGGTATGGGTCTTCATGAACTTATTTCCATAACTTCTTCTCAAATAATTGTTAGAATTCTGTAGTCACACTGCCTTGCTTTAGGAATATATTTATTTTACTTAGATTTAACTTTATGGCCATTGAAAGAGCTATCTTATTTACAAAATGAGCAGTTTGTTCATTTATTTAACTTTGTGCTTGTGCTCAGTCATGTCTGACTCTATAATAATTTTTACGGTGGTGGTGGGAGAGGGGGAGGACTGATTATTGTCTACATCTTAAAATCTGATTTCTTTTATTTATTGTAGGTTTTATTGGGATTTAATAATGCTTATAATGATGGTTGGAAATCTGGTCATCATACCAGTTGGAATCACATTCTTTACAGAACAGACAACAACACCATGGATTATTTTCAATGTGGCTTCAGATACAGTTTTCCTTTTGGACTTGATCATGAATTTCAGGACTGGGACTGTCAATGAAGACAGTTCTGAAATCATCCTGGACCCTAAAGTGATCAAGATGAATTATTTAAAAAGCTGGTTTGTGGTTGACTTCATCTCATCAATCCCAGTGGATTATATCTTTCTCATTGTAGAAAAAGGAATGGATTCGGAAGTTTACAAGACAGCCAGGGCACTTCGCATTGTGAGGTTTACAAAAATTCTCAGTCTCTTGCGTTTATTACGACTTTCAAGGTTAATTAGATACATACATCAGTGGGAAGAGGTAAGACATATCTTTTCCTTTATATAAAGTTTCTATATCATGAGATTTTAAACTATGGTGGTTTTAAAATGAACAGCTATGCTATGTATAATGAGTTTTATGAAGTTCAAAAAGAAAAATTTCATTTTTTTTCTTTTTGGTACATAAGTGATACATTTGCAACTTTAAAAGATATGGTCAAAAATTGAGTTTGAGTAAAGTAAAAAGTTAGAGATTGTAAAGCAGTTGTCTTATGCCAATTCAGATTTTTCTGAAGCAAATCTACTTTAATCAGAAAATTTTTATCTTAACCAGTGCAACTGCTCCTTCACCATGGGAGGTTGTTTTTATATACCATGTAATATTAATTTGTTTTATCTAACATATCAAGCACCATCTTTGACAAAATTGTAGGGTCCGATTGCTAGTTTGTATCATTAGTTCTGTGAAATAATGCGGAATATGTTTCCTCATATTGAAATTTCAGAGAATCATGCTTGAAGAAAAAAGATTCTTTTGCGTATTTCCAACTTGTATATATAAAGACATTTTAGTGTAATAATTTTACTCTGTTATTCTTTGTGTTATGGTTATTTATTATAGATTCTCTATACTAGATCATTTCATAATACTGAAGGGAAATTATTACATAGAAAACACAAATGATACAGTGAATAAAAACAGTAAATCTGGCCAATGTTTTGCTGAATAGGGCATCCATTGTTCTTAGGCAGTGGGCAGGACTTGAAAGGGCTTAGAAACTGGGTGGGACCTGAAAGGGCTTTGGAAACTGGAGTTTCTAAACATGTGAGTCCCATCGCCAAGCAAAGGAGGGTAAGTCCCTAATTTCAGAGTCTGCATATTAGTTTTTTTAATTTTCTTTTCCTTCTAAACACACCTTAAAAATTAATTATAACCTGAACTTTATTGTCTGCATAAAAATAAGGGTCAAAAAGGCCTCCAGAGTGACTAAACCTGCACTAAAGAAAGCAACACACTGACTAGGCATTAACTGCCACTTTACTTAGCTACAGAAATGCTTTTCAGGAGGAATTATATTTTGGGATTTAGGTTTAACAAGTCATAAAGTGAAACTTCTGTGAACATTAGCTCTGCTTTCTGTGAGACTGTGGCAGCGTTTTGTGTGTGCTTGTTGATGGCATTTTGGTTCCTAGGATTTCAGGAAATGACATGCAGCAATAAAACCCAGTATAAGACGCTGCTAAAAGGCATAAAAATGGATCATTCTTAAAATATGGATATGGATTACGTTTAAAATCAGATGAAGCTCATTTGAGAAACTGGATTCATCTTGTAATGTATCTCTATGTAGCACATTCCATCTAACATGTAATAAATGTTTGGTTCTCAAACATTATTATGCTAATGTTAATATCAAAGCAAGGTAATTATTGATAAAATAGCTAACATTTATTGATGGCTTATTATATGTCAAGTAATATATTTGATTCTTAACATGGATTAGTTCATCCAAGCTTCCTAACTTGCCCAGGTTCGCAGAGTAGTAGATAGAACTGGGATTCTGACCTTGGCACTCTGACTCCAGATCCCAAGCTCTTAATCACAAAAAGTATATAGCTTCTCACTATAGCATATATTCTTTTAGTGATAAATAATTTAATATTATACCATTTTATATGTATAATAAAATATGTGGGAAACTTTTCTTAACTGAGCTTTGTGGTCCAAGCAATGTATGATTTGAATATTTGCCTCTTAAAGCATGATCATAAAATTATTTTAATGAGTAGCCTGTGAGAAGCAAAGTCACTGATATAAATACCCAGGCAATTAAAAATACAGTGGACAGTGTGACTATTTTCACTGTCTTATAGTTTGAACCCAATTACCCTAGAGAATGGCAGAAGGATGAACAGATGGCATTCTATCAGATAAAATGGCAGGCTACGTAGGCATAGATGAGCACGCTCCTGGACACTGTTGTCCTCTGGTTCCTGGCAGCGGTCAGAGGCACTTAGGTGTGTGTAACTCAATGGTGTTTTACAGATGCCATGATAGAATTCAAGAGCATTGGCTCATTGCCATCATCACTGTAAAATGAAATTTAATATGCCATTACAGACATTTGGTAACCAAACCCATTCAGGCTCGAGTTGTGAGTTGGCATAATCTTACTTATAAATAAATGACATTGATAGTTAAATGAACCATAAGTTCACTTCATGAAGAATGTTTTCTTGATTATATGATACCCCTGTATAATAGCACATATATCATGGATATTTAATATCTGTTTGTAATACTGTTGGAGGAAAAACACAGTAGTAATTAACCCCAAATTTATTACGGATTTATTATTTCATGATTGCATTACCTGTATGATTGAAACCAAAGTCACCGAACAACGTGAATGGTTCCAAATTAGTATATCTCTACCTAAGTTTTATAAATGCCACCAGGATGTGTTTACAAGTAGAAACACAACAAGTAATCAGGTTTCTCTCTGAGCATTTGGAATAAGAGTACAGAGGAAGATGTGGGTTCACCCACATGTCTTTGAGTTCTGAGCGTTTTAGTACCAAGCTGGCTCATGCTAAATTCAGCAAATTTGGGGAGGTAATGTGTGAAGTCTGGAAGCTGCCACAGTTTGAAATGAATCATTCCCAAGGAAAGCGGCTGCCTTCTATAGGAAACTGCTTCCATCTTCAATGAAATTTTCCACCCCGCCCGCAACCCCCCCACACGCCCCCGGGTCTGAATTAGTTCAACTGAAAAGCAACAAGAAGTGCCAAAGCCAGATAAATTCAAGATATATTGTGAATGAAATAGAGAAATGTTAAATTTTAGCCGTTATGTTACTAGCCTGCTAAACTTAAACATAGTGGCTAATATTGAAGAAAAGAGCTAATTTGGCCAACTAATTTATGAAACATGGTGTT
Source organism: Ovis canadensis (assembly GCF_042477335.2). Taxonomy (NCBI): domain Eukaryota; kingdom Metazoa; phylum Chordata; class Mammalia; order Artiodactyla; family Bovidae; genus Ovis; species Ovis canadensis. The sequence continues at coordinate 42,156,020 of NC_091260.1, forward strand.
AGGGAGCATGGGGAGTTGTCTTCCAGAAGCAATGATAAAATCAATAGCTTTAGGGTGCAAAATTAAAGCTCTCTGACACTGTACTGAAACTTTATATGTATGGCCATGTGAGGTGAAGATCTGGGGTGATTGTTTAGATAAATCAGGTCAGAAAATTCCTTTTCCTATAATCTCCAGAAAATGGAATCTCTCTCAGTTTTGTATTTTGACTTAAAAAAAGCATCCCTTTAACTCAGCATTGTTCTTGTTGTTGTATTTCAAGTGAAGTCAGTGACCCAGTCCAGAGTGCTGGTTTGCAACCTATCATAGAAAGATCTCATTCTCTGTGATCCTCCTAAAAGAGACATATGGTGAGGAAATCCTCCGAAATTAAATGGAATGTTATTAACAGTCTTGACATTCACCAGCCACTGAAGAGATAAAGGGGTAGATTAAGAGCTTAGAAAATAGGAGATTATTTGGTTAGCAAAGGTGAAGAGTTCGAGGAACGTTGAATGTTACAGCTGCTGATCCCTGTTGTTTTATCAAAGGCAGATGACCCTTGAAATGATTAGATATTTTGGAAACAATAATTGAAAAGAGAAATATTAGTCTGCAATGGTTATCTGTTTGTAGGATTCAATGTAATAGAAAGTAGAAATTTTTCACGGGCAGTATAATACAGGTATGGTAAACACATGGAACTCCCATAATAACTAGGGCTTTGGAATACATACCTATAATATTTTATTTTTATTCCTCATTTACTATCCTCTCAACCATCTGGGTGTAGATTTTAGACCTATCACAAGCAACATGCCTATTTTGAGGCAAGAAAGAGGGCTGTGGTTCTGATTTTCTTGTATGTCTATAGAAATTTCAGACGAATAATGTGTCTGGAATATTGCAATGCTCTTAGAGAAATCAGTATTAGATTTTTATGTTGGCTTAGAGGCAGGTATATATACAAATTCTGTTTAACAACAGGGCATTAATAAGGAAATGTATTCCACAGGGAGCTAATACAGACTGCAGTTCCTGGCTTTCATAATTTTAGCATTCTAATTGGTGTAGATTAGAAACTAACTCTTGTTATAATTATACCATGCATATTATAGCTCTTCCATTTTGTAGAAAGCACATAGAATTCTAAGACCTGCCATGAGCAAACACCATTGTTTTGATAAGCCTTCCGTCTGCTAGAATCTAGGGAGGCTCCCTGTTTGTGGTATCAGATCTGTGTTTCTTTGCTTGCCTTCAAGGCTCTCAGCGAACCATTTCCCCATCTCACCACTGTCACTTCCTATTTGCACCAAACAGCTCTTTTCTGTTTGATTTTTAGTTTTATAATGCTTCTGGCAGAGAATGGATTTTTTTTTTTCCCTGCATCTGCTAATTTTGCATGTGTCACAGCTCAGGTTTGGAAAGCCTTCCTTTTCTGAAGGATTATTCATTATTCATTTAATGCTCAAACACCTCTGAAAATATTCTGCATTGAGGGACTATGCTATAATGGTCAGTACTTTGACTCTGAACAGTTCTACTATCTCTGCTTGCATTTGTTCATGCTCATAGTCTGGTTGTGAATTCTCCTGTATGCATTTCTTTTCTTTACCTGGGCATAAACGTCTGTAGGGAACATCAGTGTCAACTTTTTGGCCTTGAATCTCCTTGTACCATAGTCCAGAGTTCTAAACACAATCGGTTGTCCAGGCATACCTATCCGCTGAACGCATGACAGTCCTCCATGGTCTAAATTCATTAAATAATTGCAAAAGAAAATTAATTCTTCCCTCCCAAGCATATACTGAGTGCTTCTATATGCAGATGCTACACATGAGAATACAAAACATACCCCAGCTTTGTAGGAAAAAGAGACATGTGAGAAAATAATCACAGATGGTGTGGTAAGTGATGGCATCAAAGAGGGAGTGAACAATTACAGCTGATTTTTTTGCAGAAGAAAGCTTCAGTTCAGTTCAGTTCAGTTCAGTCGCTCAGTCGTGTCCGACTCTTTGCGACCTCATGAATCCCAGCACTCCAGGCCTCCCTGTCCATCACCAACTCCCAGAGTTCACTCAGACTCACGTCCATCGAGTCAGTGATGCCATCCAGCCATCTCATCCTCTGCCGTCACCTTCTCTTCCTGCCCCCAATCCCTCCCAGCATCAGAGTCTTTTCCAATGAGTCAACTCTTCTGATGAGGTGGCCAAAGTACTGGAGTTCAGCTTCAGCATCATTCCCTCCAAAGAAATCCCAGGGCTGACCTCCTTCAGAATGGACTGGTTGGATCTTTTTGCAGGGATACTCAAAACTGAGTTTTGAAGCTGGAGCCTGGATTACCGAGATGAGAAACATGGGACAGAGGAGTGCAGTCAGTGGGACATGAAGCACAAGCAGTCAGCACAGTTCTGCATCTCCAGAGTCTGGGTTGCAAAGGCAGTGATTTGGGAGGTATAGGCAGGAATTTGTGCTGAGGACCAACTCAACCAGTAAGGTGTCATTGAGGCTTTAGAGGCAGGGAGTTTGCATTTTAAAATGCTGCAGAGTGAAGAGGACTGGAGACAGCTGAGGCTAGAACTAATAATATCAGTTAAGAGAGAGATTTATCACACAGTTGCATTTTTTATATATAGCCAGCATCAGGCAGGATGCTTTTTAGATAGTTAAAAGGAGGTTTATCTTTGCCAAATATTCTTGCCACTGAAATATTTATATCAAATAAAATATGATAAGACCTTACATGAGTTGTAGTGTTCTACAATTTAAGTATTAATATTTGATGTAGTTAATAATCATTAATATAATAATATATTAACAGTATGTTTATATACTTTTCTTATTGATACAATTATACTTGAGATTTTTATTTCATAACACCAGAAACATGGTGGTGTAAAATGGATCTTATGCTCAAAATTAGCACTTATGGATGTTTATTCAAATTGTACCTTCTATTTTCTATTTATTCTAGGGAGAAATGCTCAAAGTGACTTGCTTATGCCTACAACCTTAAATTCTAGTATTTTAATCTTAGGAAATGAGATACATGGAAATTATTTGAAATATTTAAATTGATGTATGCCTATAATATTTATAAGTATGAGATTCATTATGTCATCTTTCTCAGATTAGTACATCAACTAACAAAAATATTATTGTGTTTGTGTGAGTTGCCAAATATTTTTTGCAGGCAGATATTGATTCTGCTGAAGACCACTAGGTGTCCTCTATTGGTTGTTTTACTTCAGGGTTCTATATTTGTAAATAGCAAAACTATCTTCTCTTGAAATTATTCACTTATACTTAGAATCACCTAATTACTTGTCTATTTATGTTTAGATAAAATGCATGGCAGTGGATATTCACATACGTAAAGATGATTTCTCTGTATTTATACTTTCTCCTCAGGTTAAAAAAAGAGTTTGTTTGTTCTCTAAAAATAATTATTTCAAGAGAATCGTTTTCAACATTACTGTATATTTTTTAAGAGGATATTTTAGCAGATCCTCTGGAGTTCTAAAGTGCTGTATGATGAGTTCTATTTGGATAGGCAGGATTATTAAGTCTAGACAAATAAAAAGAAGTTGACGAAGTATGTGTTGGTGTATGTATATGTGTGTGTGTTAAGGGTGAGATATATGCTTTTATGAATGCTTTTTGGCTAGAACCCTGGAGCTAATATGTATAATACTGATGCTTTTGATATGGAAATATCAGTTTAATGCTAAAATATAAGATCAATTTTGAAATGTCCAGGGTCCTATTTTAAGATTAAAATATCAGAATTTCTTAATGCCCCATCATTGCCCAATCTGTGTTCCTGTTTTGCATGTGTTTGTATGCTCCCATTGCTATATGTTGATAACTAGACTTGTAACCCAAACTTCCAAATTATGTATCCCTAAGTTTGAGTGAACTCCGAGAGGTGGTGATGGACAGGGAGGCCTGGCGTGCTGCAATTCTTGGGGTCACAAAGAGTTGGACAAGACTGAGCAACTGAACTGAACTGAACTCAAAATTTACATGAGATAAAAATATAAAATAAAATATATAAAAATATCTCATGAACCCCTCAAGCTCAGTATGTCCATTTCTGCTTCAGGTCTCCTCCATCTCTCATTTCTTGTTTCTCAATTCAGAAATCCAAGAGGTATCCTTGACTTCTCTGCTTTCATTCTCCATAGTTAACAGTAACCAAGTTCTCCTGGTTCTGCTTCTTGGAATGTGGTCTGAATTCTAATATTCCTTCACTCAGTCCTCTCTGTCACCATCCTAGTCCAAGCCAACATCAGTCATTTCTTATTTGCATTTTCATAGTAGAGTCATTATTAGGTTTAGTCATTATTAGGTCCTCCAGGGGCCTCAAAAGTGATATTTTTGAAGAGCATATTTTACCATATCTTCCACCTTCTGAAAATATTTCTATGACAATTCCATAATTCAAGATCCTTTGAAATCTGAGTCTTCCCCACATCAGCCTGGAAAACTACTTTCTCATTGATTTTTAACTAGGCTGAACATATTTATGTTTATCATATATGCTTTTTTAAGGCCTTTACAAGTGTTCACTTTTTCTAGAACTTTGTTTCTTTGGCCAACCCCAATTCGTCCATCACATTTTGTTCCTTTGACTTTGGCTTTAAGTTAAGATACCCTAAGGTGGAATTAGTGAATTTCTCAGGGAGCGTTATTTCCATCTGTAATGTGCTGGCATACCCCTATGCTTCTTGCTTTCATTCTTCACCTTTGTAATTTCTCTTAAACCTTGCCTTCCCAACTATATAGTAAACTCCAGAAGGGCAGAAACCACAGACTTCATGTGTTTTTAGCTGCTGGCTTCATGTCTGGAAAATAATGGGGCACAAGAGTACTTACTAAATGAGTTAAATTATGACCTCAAGGGAATTTCAATTCAGCAAATGTAAACAAACATAAGAAAAACAGTAGAGTGTCTTAAATCTAAAACTGGAGATTTTTATAGAAGAAAAACAAAACCGAAGATGTTCTGTGAGAGTGTGATAGAGGGTAGAGGAGAAGCTCCAAATTAAGTAAGGCATCCTGATAAAATTGGCCACTTTGGAAAACCCAGCTTGAAAGTATATGTCCTTCCAAATGGGATAGGCCTGGGAAATATTCCAAGAGAATTGAGAAATCATGGATGAATTCAATCTAGCTCATCATTTATGGGGATAATAATGATTTTCTGCTCAGTCTCTCAGAAGGGCTTTGAGGTTCAAATGATATGTTACTGTTGAACATACTTAGAGACTCTAAGGTTTATAGAAATGTGCATTATTGTTATCATAAAAGTCCCCGCTAGTTTAAAATCAGTAAAATTTCGACAGAGAGTTCAGTAGTGTGCTTACTGCTTTTCCAAGTACTGGCAGCACTATAAATACATTATTTCTTTCCAATATATACCTAGTAAAAATTTGCAGCAGTAAATGAATCAGGCTAATTTAGGACAAAGCACATTCAGCCTTTCATTTCTCCAGAATTTCTGGAGAACTGTCTCAGTTTTCTGTTTCACTGTGTATGTCGACACAGCATGTATTACTTCTACTGCTATTTTAGATTCATCTGGGTGCTGTTAGAGTGCAAACTGGGATGCGGTTGTTTCCTGAGTAGTGGATCCAAAATTTGTAATGTGATTCTGTTTTAAACTTGAATTCTAGTTCAACTGCCAGAGTGTTTCATAAAAACACCTTGCTGTAGATTGTGTTACTTTAATTATCTGGGTAATGATCTTAGCTGAACAGGTCACTTTGCTTAGCCTTGTATTATGTGATGCACGTATCTACCAAAGGGGAGATGTGAAGAGACATGACATGATTGGAAAATAGTACAGTGAAACCCGAGAATGTTTTGTTACAAATAATGAGGCGAAATTAAGCTGATCTCTAAAGGGAATGTTAAATGTAATTATCTACTCATAGACGGAAAACATGTACTTTTTATTGTCAGTTTCTGACAAATCAGTCTTTTACTTTAGTCAGATACAACGTCAAAGTGTTTTTTATTAATTAGAAATATTTTAGAAAACAAAGTTATGCTCGCATTATGTCAAAAGTAGTAGTTGATTCAGATTTCATTGGACAAACCATAGTTTTGAAATATATGAGAAATTGTCACAGAAAGTAACTTTTATAAGATATTATTACTGTGTTATGAAGCCTCTAGAATAAATAAAATTAGAGCCCTTGAATTGTACTGAGCAATGGATGAGCAAGACCTACTTTGACTTTTCTTTCTATCTTGCTGATGTATGCACTTTAGATTTTGTGTTAGAGAAGTCATGTCTTAGTGTGAAAGGGAAATACATTTGGTTGGTTATGTAATTCTGGTGGCTATTTTGAGTTAAGTCTGCCATTTAGGCCATATTAAAAAAAAAAAAAAGACAAAATCTTTTTCTTATTGCATCTTAAAGTGAAAGTAGACATTGAGTAAGGATTCTAGAAACTAGTCCCAGGATTCATATTATTTAAAGCAGTTGTGAAGGAAGAAAATACTAGCTATTTTGAGATAATCATTATCTGTCAGGAGTGGTGGACTCAAAATGGTTTCCATTAAGGATGGTGATGCTTCCCTCGTGGCTCAGACGGTAAAGCGTCTGCCTGCAATGCAGGAGACCAGGGTTCTATCCCTGGGTTGGGAAGATCCCCTGGAGAAGGAAATGGCAATCCACTCCAGTATTCTTGCCTGGAAAATCCCATGGATGGAGGAGCCTGGTGGGCTACAGTCCATGGGGTAGCAAAGAGTCGGACACGACTGAGTGACTTCACATTATCATCATCGAGGTTGGTCATCAGTGGGAATATTTGCAATGATATGCAGATTATTCCAATGTGCTGCATTTTTTGTTGTTACTGGTGTGGGATATGGCTGAGTAAGCATATGAAACAAAAGAAATTCTGCTGAATGGAGATGAAAATCAAGATTACCTTGCACAAGTCGTTTCTAGACACTTATATCATGGGAAAAAAATGAGGATAACAGCTTCTACTTAGGTCATATGGTTGTTTTAATAATCAAAAAGAACATTCATGTGAAAATGCTTTGTAAACTCTAAAACTGAAAATGTAAAGAGAATAGTAATGTACTATATAATTAGACAGTCATATTATTTTACTATTTTTTCCCACAGTCTCTCTCTCTAAAAAAAAGAAATTCCTATCTTCCTCAATATTTGACATCATACCAGAGCATAAGGGGGGAATTTGAATTGTGATAGAGTGTAAAATCTAATGTAGATAGACTGAGAATCCAAGAGTTGTTAACTCTCTAATAATATCTAATCGAAGTGTTTGGGGAATCAACTAATTTTGTGGAGGCTGCACACTCTTTAGTATGGGAAGCAGTTCTTCACTGTGTAAAAATATTAATCTCTTGATACAGATAAATGTTCAGAGCAATTCCTTCCAACTGACTGACACTGAATCACAAGCATTCAAGTTCACAGATTTTTATAATACTGTGAAATTAAAAATGCTTCTCCAATTTTAGTCAATATGAAATACAAACTTAGATAGTCCTTAATCTGGTGGAGGATTACGCCTTTTCCCTGGCATGTTTGTTGTAGAAGCAGAATAATTTTCTAACGACAATAATTAGCTGTTGTGCAGTCACTAAGTCGTATGACTCTGCAATCCTACGGACTACAGAATGTCAGGCTCCCCTGTATTTGTTAGAAAAGAGTTATTGAAGAATTTCTGCCAATAGAGTTATAATATATATATTAGAATAATACTAGAATGTGAATGGATTCAAAAGTTATATGTGTATTTATTACTGACATGCAAAGCCAAGTTATGTATAGTGAACTCTGCAAGTTTTAAGTGACTAGTTTTCTGTTTCCAGACGTACTTTGGGAATTGTGACATTAATGACTAAAATTTAACCATTGGGGAATGATTCATTTTTGTTCCTTCAAGAATATTTTATAGAACTTCAAATAAGTAGTTTAAGCCATTACCAGGTAATATTTTAGTAGGCTCTTGGTTGTCAGGTAGTGAGAAAAATTCTCAAGTTGTTGAATAATTCTTAAAAAAAATAGGTATATGAATATGAATTTTGTGACTTGAATGAGAGGTGCATTCTCATGAGAGGGGTTCTCCCTCATGTGAGAAGTTTAGTTGGGCTGCAGGGGAGAAAGACAATAGAAAGCGATTGGAAAGAAAAAAAAAAAAACAGTTTTGCTGAAGTCTTTCCTTGTTGCCAAATTACCAGTTTTTGCCTAGTGTTGGAGATAAATGCAGAGAAGGCAATGGTATCCCACTCCAGCACTCTTGCCTGGAAAATCCCATGAGTGGAGGAGCCTTGTGGGCTGCCATCTCTGGGGTCGCACAGAGTCGGACACGACTGAAGCCACTTAGCAGCAGCAGCAGCAGCAGGAGATAAATGTGTTAATGTTTTCAAGTCTTATTGCTGGGAATTTTACCAACTAAATCATCCATCCCCCTTTCCATTTAGTTGACTTGTTATTTCTGATGTTCCAAAAATCTCCTGTGTCTTGAAATTAGAAGATGACTCTGTGGTTTCAGATGAAAAGATTTTTAGTTAGCACATGTCCTAGAAACATTCTACTGTTTTTGAAAGAATTCTATTTAGTAGCACATTTCTTAAGTGTATGATTCTGTACTTCCAATTAAACATTGTGAGTGTAATCACATACTAACCATTCTAAGAAAAATAAGAGACTATATAATTAAATACTTTGCTGATTTCTCATTTGTGAACTTCATATTTTTATATTATTATCAGATGTAGTATGTAATATAAGTCAATTGGCTACCAACCAGATGCTGAGTACTCTACTACATACAGGAATAGAAAAATGGATAATCAACGACTTTTGCTAAATAAGATTTTTGTAATCTAGTGGAAGAATTAGAAAAGGAAATAAACAATTGTAACATATCTATTAGAAATTGTTGAATGGGATATTCTGAGTAAAATTGTAAGACAGCATCTCGGGCACAAAGAACTCCACAGTCAATTCACTAAGTCTGCTGAAGGAGCAGGAGTGGGGAGTGTTGGTGTCTGAGTTAGATATCTATCCTCCTTTGATTAATAAGTGGAAATAGAGCTGTAAAATGCCATGCCATTTAAAATTTGTTGAGTTTTACAGGCAGTAAAAGCAATTTTATTTATTAATAAAATAATATCAATACTGTGTTGAGATTGCAAAATTACTTCCCATTACTGGACTATGAAATATTTTCATAACATTCAAACTGTACACATTTATGAAAGATTTATAAATGTAGAGAACTTTTTAGGAAGCAAAAAGAACATTATACTTAAATTTCATACATAGCATTATAAACTCTTTAATTAGTGAGAAAATTTAACAGAAAGAACCTAGTTTCTGACTCATTTACCCTCTTGTTCTCTTTTCTATAGTATGGATGCTTTTGCACAGACTCCTAACCAGAAAATGTTAATATGCAAGATCGAACATATCAAAATTAATTTTTTTTTACTCCATGTGGATCTTCAGATGATAATTTATTTTATTCAGTTATTTTATTTGATGTGGAGAAGAAATGCTTCAGGTTAAAAATACAATTTAAATGTGAAAAAATTTCACAGCTATTTATAAACATTTTTTCCTAAATTATGCTGCTAACAGTTTCTTAAAGGAAAGAAACATAATAATTTCCTCATAGTTCAGTCATGTAAGCATGTTTTCATTAGCAAAAACCAATCAAGATGTCCTCAGATTTGAGAGAGGATTTCCTTAGAAGTGTTTCCCTCATGCTCTGAGATTTTAGAAATCATATTCAGTATTCCCCAGTGTGTGGTCTCTGAGTTACTAATGGTTTTATGGAGACAAATTTTTTTTTTTTTAATGTTGAGATGTTATCACTTGGCCCTAGATATCTTAGCAGCTTCTTATAGAGTCTTAGTGGAGAATTCAATGATTCGCCTCAAAGTGATGTATATATATATATAACTTTCTATGATTCTTTGGCCAAAATCTGTCACATAACCTCACCTAGCCACCAGAAGTCAAGAAGAGCAATCTTACTTTGCCCATGGGAGGCAATGAGCTGGAGCTATTTGCATATTAGTATTGCTTAGGGAGTCGGAAGAGCTGAGAGATAGAGACAGAATAGTCTGGAATGGCCTATGGCTAACTTGCATATAAACTTGGATCTGTTATATTAAAAATAAAATTGTGAGTCTACTTGATCATCCAGTTTTTCTTTCAACAATATTTCCGGTCTTAGATAAACAACCTTTTAGGTAGTGAATAATGCCATTATGGAGAAAACGTGTTGTGTGATCGCTCACCTACAGCCAGACATCCTGGAGTGTGAAGTCAAGTGAGCATTCATTAGGAAGCATTACTATGAACAAAGCTAGTGGAGGTGATGGAATTCCAGCTGAGGAATTCCAACATCATTCCTAAAAGATGATGTTGTTAAAGTGCTGCACTCATTATGTCAGCAAATTTGGAAAACTCAACAGTGGTCACAAGACTTGAAAAGGTCAGTGTTCATTCCAATCCCAAAGAAAAGCAATGCCAAAAAATGTTCCAAATACTGTACAATTGCGCTCATTTCACATGCTAACCAGGTTATGCTCAAAATCCTTCAAGCTAGGCTTTAGCAGCACTTGATCTGGAGAACTTCCAGATGTACATAGTAGGATTGTTATGTCCTCTTGATGAATTACTCTCTTGAGCACCATAAAATGACCCTTTTTATCTCTGATATATACTTTGACATTAATATAGCCATTCCATCTTTATATGATTAATATTTGTATGGTATATATTTTTCCATGTTTTATTTTCAATCTGTTTTTACTTTAAAGAGAATGTTTTGTGTACAATTTTGAATCTTAATTTTTCCCAATTCTCTCCCCTTTTTATATTTAGTATTTTGTATGACTCTGATCTCAACTACTGAATTAGTGACTATTGTGTGTTAATGTTAGTTGCTCAGTCATGCCTGATTCTTTAAGACCCTGTGAACTGTAGCCCATCAGGTTCCTCTGTCCAGGGAGTTTTCCAGGAAAGAATACTGGAGTGGGTTGCCATTCCCTCCACCAGAATTAGAAACTATACTTCAGTACTTTTCCCAATACTTGTTCTGAGGTTTACAGTATATATCTTTAGATTATCACAGTCTACATTCACAAAATATTATACATTTTTACATTTGGGCTGAGAAATTTAAAACAGTATATTTTCATTGTCTCCTTGCTGGCCTTTGTGCTGTTTTTTTCATATAATTTATCTCTATGTTTGTTATCAATGCCCAAATACATTGAAATTATTTTTGTTCCAAACAGATAATTATGTTTTAAAATATTTTTTTAATGAATTTTAAAATGCCTATTTTATGACTTCTCTTGCCATTGCCTTGTGTAGATCCAAATTTCCATCTGGTATCATTTTCCTTCTCTGTGGCAGAACTTTCATTTCTTGTAGTGCTCATCTACCATTGATGAATTTTCTTAACATTCATATGCCTGATAGTCATTATTTGTCTTGATATTTGAAGAGTATTTTTTCTGCATAAAGGAGTCTAAGGAGATTTTTTTTTCTCTTAGTACTATGAAGATATTAGTTAATTTTTTTTCCTGCATACGTTGTTTCTGATGTCTGATGTCACTTTTTTCTTTGTTCTACTGTGTGTAATAAGACTTTTTCCTCCAGCTGGTTTTAAGATTTTCTCTTTAGCTTTGCTGTTCAACAATTTGATTTTTAAGTGATTTAATATGGTTTTCCTCATGTTTCTTCTGCTTGATATTTGTTGAGTGCCTTTGATCTGTGTGTTTATAGTTTTCATAAATTTGTAAAAATGTCGGCCATTATTTCTTCATAGAGTTTCTGTTTCCTCTACCCTTTTTTGAGAAAATTTCCTGGTTTTTGTGGTGACTTCACATGCATGTCCTGGGCTCAAAGACTCATTTAAGGGTCCTTCTGCAGATCTTGGTGCTTTGCTCTGTACAGCTCCTTTGTCTCTGGTATTTTGACTCATAAGTTCCAGCTACCGTGACCTTCCTATCTCTATACTTTGTCTCTCAACTCCACAAGACCACTAAGCTCTATCTTGGTTTCTTTTAACTGTACTCTCCCGTAGAACTCACTCGAGGCAGGGAGCTGGTGCTTCCCCTCTTCCAGGAGTTATTCTTCTGCATTGCCTGTGATCCAGTATCTGAAAACCATTATTTTCATAGTTTTTCAGGTTTTGTAGTTGGTTAAAGCAGGAAGGGAACCTGGTCCTTGTTATTCCATTTTGGTCAAAAACAGGATGATATGCCTTGTTTCAAAATTGAAAAAAATCATATTTTATAGAGAGATTTTTGATTTCAGAGATGGGTATGATATGTGTGTATGGTAAGTCACTTCAGTCATATCTGACTCTTTGCAACCCTATGGACCATAGCCTGCCAAGCTCCTCTGTCCATGGGATTCTCCAGGCAAGAGTACTGGAGTGGGTTGCCGTTTCCTTCTTCAGGGGATTTTCCTGACCCAAGGATGGAACCTGTGTCTCTTAAGTTTCCTGCATTGGGAGGAGGGTTCTTTCCCATTAGTACTCTTGCCTGGAGAATCCCATGGACAGAGGAGCTTGGTGGGCTATGATCCATAAGCTTGCGAAGAGTCATCCTTCTTCCATCATTAACAGTATGTTTTTATGGATATAGGTGGGAATGTGCATACACAGTTTGTGCCTCTATGTAGAAAAATAAATGATGAATTCCTCTGAAAAGTTAAAGTATATGAGACTTCATCTCTGCAATTATTATAGATTTATCCATTAACAATTGGTTTGGTTACTTTCTTCTAGAGTAGCACATCTTCTTAAGCATTAAACTTTTCCTAACAAAGTATTATGGACATTTTCAAAGGTACAAACTTTGAAAGAATTTCACAGTGACTACTAACAATATTCACTACCTAGATTCTTTAACATCTTAGTACATTTTCTGTACCACATATTTATTCTTCTATTCATATACCATTTTTTTTTCTTTTGATATATTTCAAAGGTAACTGCAAGCCACAGTTTTTCAGTCTTCTTCCTCCAACTATTTTAGCATGCATCAAATGCTCCATCTTTAAGCTCTCAATTTTGTACATGTGCTATAACATATAAAATGCTTTTCCTGATATAGTATAGTTTATAGCATAACAAAAGTAAAAGTGATCAGATAACATAAATAAAATTGTGAACATTAAGTAACCTTAAAAAGTTCAAATATGCATTTTAGTAACAATGGTTCCACCATGATTATGTTTATCCAACAATCATACTTTTAACGCCTTTAGTTTCTTTAACCTTTAGTGATTTTTATGATTAAATTAGTGGGACTGTCTTTAGATTGTAACATATTCTTAGCATCCTTTCGGTCTTGGTTATTTCCCCTCTGGAAAGAAGAGGTTAAATTGGGTGATCTTGAATATCTTTTTTAGGCCTGGAATTCCCTGACCCTCATACTGTTCCTCCCAACTCCTCAGATGCACCCTGCTATGATTTGTGAAAGCAAATAATTTGAATTTTTTTCAAACTAGTATTCTTTATGTCTGTATTCAAAATGTATTTAGTTGGAGGAGTAAGAAAATGATTTTCTACTAGTAAACATTCATTTCTTGCTTATTAACATATTTCTAGTCACCAAATATGTTTACAAAAATACAGAAAAAACTTTTGTGACTTTTCTATAGCTTAAAAAAAATTGCTTTACCTTTTGAGACTTTTTTCAAAGTAGATGATTTCTTGAGAGCATGTGAAAGGTTCACAGTGTAGAAAATAAAACACTAGTAGTGATAAATAGGGCTTCCCTAGTAGCTCAGCTGATGAATCCACCTGCAATGAAGAAGACCCTGGTTCGATTCCTGGGTTAGTAAGATCCCTTCTCCAAGGGATAGGCTAACCTCTCCAGTATTCTTGGGCTTCCCTGATGACTCAGACAGTAAAGAATCTGCCCACAGTCTGGGAGATCTGGGTTCAATCCCTGGGTAGGAAAGAGCCTCTGGAGGAGGGCATGGCAACCTACTCCAGTATTCTTGCCTAAAGAATCCCTATGGACAGAGGAGTCTGGCAGGCTATAGTCCATGGGGTCTCAGAAAATCAGATACGACTGAGTGACTAAGCAAAACACACAGCACAGTAACAAATATTCTCAATAAGTAGTGCCATGGCCTCTGTGATTCCAGTGTGAGCTTTCAGTGGTCTGCAAGCACATGTGTGCTATATATAAAATAATCACTTAATGTTAGGAAGACACTAACCTGTTCAGTTTTTGTTGTGGTTTATTTAACAAGCTCAAGTTGTATCCCTATCTTAACAGTATAGGGTCAACTTTTATTTCATCAAGTCAAGTAAAAAATTAAGTTTGAAAACACAAGTTGTCTGGCATTTTATTGCATATTTATGCCAAAAAGGTTCTAGTGCTTCTTATTAACTGAAGTGTCCGAGAAGTTGCTACTTTGCCCATTCTCTCTTGTAATGTGACAACACATATATTATTCTTTTTTCCTCAGTACTTTAATAGGTTCTATAAATAAAGTGTGATATACTTAGATAAAGGTATTTAAAATTTCACAAATAAACAGAATACTACTTTGGTTATAAATGGTTTATAAAACCAAGGAATGATAATACTTTCAGGAAATATTACATTTGGCCTTTTGTTATGACCTTAATATGTAGACATACTCTTGGGAAATGGAAATCAGGAAATTATAATACCTTCTTTGCCACTCAAAGTAAATGTAATTTTTCTGTCATGTCCATTTTACCTAAAGTTACACATTATATTCATAGATAAAAGTATACATGAAAGACTGTATCTGTCTTGACTGTGCATCCTAAAACTGGTAGTTCTAGATTTTATTTCATAGACAATCTATTTTTTCTCAGAGCTTGTGTGTGGTTAAAAAGTAGTCATGTTAGTTTTTATTTTGACGATAAGTCACTTAAAAACTCTACAATCTACTATTATTACAATTTCTCATTACAGTAGAAATATAGTAAAGTGAAGTTGCTCAGTCATGTCCGACTCTTTGTGACCCCATGGACTGTAGCCTACAAGGCTCCTCCCTTCATGGGATTCTCCAGGCAAGAGTACTGGAGTGGGTTGCCATTTCCTTCTCCAGGGGATCTTCCCGACCCAGGGATTGAACCTGGGTCTCCAGCATTCCAGGCAGATGCTTTAACCTCTGAGCCACCAGGGAAGCCCAGAAATATAAGAAGCCATGATGAATAGTTAACAAAAAATTCTTGCTTCCCCAGGTCAGTGAAAATAGCCACCATGGCTCCTCCTGGTCCACAGAGGAGCCTTTGGAGTGATGGCTCAGTCTAAAGTGAATCATCAAGAGGCTGAGAGACAACTTCATGCATCCTTTTCACATGATAGAAACAATCATATGCAATCATATCCCAGTTGTTCTGGGAAAGAAATGACACATGTGTAACTTAGTAAGAAGACATTCCTTCTAGTGACTTGGAATAATAAATGGCTGATTTTGCAGGTTCTACATTTCAATGTCAGTTACCAAAAAGAAACCTGTCATTTAGAGAGGAAGAATAAAATGAAATCAGAATTACTAGAATTACAGAATTGTATTCCTCCTGCCTGAAGGCACAGTCATCTTATTTAGCATCAGTTCTTAAGCATTTGACTTTGAGAAATCTATTTGAAGTAGAAGTGTAGGCAAATAGATAGACCCTGTTTGTCATTTATGCACATATATATGTTATATGCATACGTGGCATATGGATATATAAGCATATATTTATATATTGTGTACATAGTAATGTCTTTTCTGATAGGTTGTTTTAACTTTCTTTTCCAAATTGGATCTTGTAACTCTTCTGAGTCCTCTGATTAAAACCTTCCAGTGACTTTATTATAATAAAGTCTGCATATGCCTTACCATGACCTCCAGGACCTTGCATGATCTGACCCCCTGCCTCTCTCTCCAAAATTAGCTTGTATCACTGTCTCCTTTAAAAACTTCCCTGGTGGCTCAGATGGTAATGCATCTGCCTACAATGCGGGAGACCTGGGTTCGATCCCTGGGTTGGGACGATCCTCTGGAGAAGGAAATGGCAACCCACTCCAGTAGTTTTGCCTGGAAAATCCCATGGATGGAGGAGTGTGGTAGGCTATAGTCCATGGGGTTGCAAAGAATCGGACACAACTGAGAGACTTCACTTTCTTTCTTTTCTTTATACTCTCTCCTTTGCAGACTGTTCACTGGCTTCACTAGACTTATTCTTGAAGCTGGATCCTTCATTAGGAATTTTTGTATTGGTTGTATTCTCTGCCTTCCTAAACAACTTGAATGTTATCTTTTCAGAGTGATATTTTGTGAACACATTTAGCTCAAGTTGTTATTCCTCTATATTCATCCTCACAATATTGTGGGTCTTTGCTTCTTGGCACTTAGAATGGTTTTGTTGGGACTTCCCTGGTGGTCCAGTGGCTAGGACTCCATGCTCCCAACGCAGAGGCTCCAGGTCCCATCCTTGGTTAGATTCCACATACCCAACTAAAAAGGATCCCGCATGCTGCAATGAAAATTGAAGATCCTGTGTTCTGCAACTAAGGCCTGGTGCAGCCAAAAAAAAAAAAAGAATGCTTTTATGTGTTTCATGACTTATTGCTCTGTCTCCACCAGGATGCTAGTTGAGAGTATAAATGTCAGCTTTCTCTGTTAGTGTTGAATTCCCTGTGCTTTAGTAGTTCCTGGTACACAGAGAACACAGTAGTGATTGTTGAAGGATATTTCATGAGAGCAATCACTACTGATGGTGGTATTGAAATGATTTCCCCATCAATATTCAGAACTGCTGGTCTAGACGGTCATGTAATTATTTTCAACAAAGAAGCATTATTAGATGTTTATTTGCAATTGGCATGAATAGTCTTTCACAATTATCATAAAATTAATAAATGACAACAATGTCATGTGGCTGATGTACACGATTGTGTCAAAATTCTTTTTCGCTTCTTCTGAGATATGTAACTTGGCTAAGTTTTCATTTCCCAATCTACACAGTAGGAATAATGGGTAACTCTTGGGAGCATTGTAAATATTGAATATAATGCATCTGTCATCTCACATGACAGTACTATACGCTATTAGATTAAGCATTTCCATGAGAGAAAAATCAAGGATGATATTTTAGCCCAGAACCTGATGACTCTGAAAACAGATTTTGTGTTAATACTTCCTTATCATCTAAGAGCATGACAGGTTTCTAGCAGAAAGAGGCCTCCTTCCTCCAGGACTGACTCATAGCCTCATCACCACAGTCTTCCTGAAATGTCATCCAGACTAATGGCAGTGTATCCTGGATCCCAGTTTGCGTCTGTAAATGCAAGAATTTTCAGATTACCACATTTCCTCCATCCCATATGTTTCCATGCATGCACTACCCTAACTTCCTCTTGCAACCCTCTCCAACTCCATCCCCGGTACTGTCCACTGGGCCATAGGTATCTAACTCTTTCAACAAAACTCCTCTGTTCACTTTTTGTTTTCTCAAACTGAAACCTAGTTTTCACTTGAAGACACTGTTTCTCCTGTAGCCCATGCAAGTGGTGATTTTTCTCTTTTCTTCTGCTTATCCTGGGCCCTGCAAGTCAGAGAGGGTGTTGATCCTCCTCAGTCACACCCCACTCCTCTCCCTCTAGCCAGCTGCTTACTTGACTCCTCTCGCTCACCATATCCACCATATCCATATCCAATCCACTGAGTCTATTTCAAAATAGATCTGGAATGGGACCATTTCTGAACAATTTCCACCTTTACCGTTCTGTTTCAAGCTATCCTCATCTCCCACTGGAGTTATTGTAACACCTCCTAAATGTTTTCTTTATTTCTACCCTTGCATCCTGTGGGCTAATTTTTCATATCGCTGTCGGTGCATTCTTTTGAAAACCTAAGCAAACCATGTCACTTCACAGCTCCAAACAATGCAATGATTTTCAGTCCCATGAAGAGGCCCATGAGGTCCTCCTACATTGTCTGACTCCTTGACTACCCCCTGTAATCTCATCTTTTATTGGAAGGCTCTTTTTACATCCTTCTAGCCACACAGTCGGAGAAGGCAATGGCACCCCACTCCAGTACTCTTGCCTGGAAAATCCATGGACGGAGGAGCCTGGTAGGCTGCAGTCCATGGGGTCACCAAGAGTTGGACATGACTGAGCGACTTCACTCTCACTTTTCACTTTCATGCATTGGAGAAGGAAATGGCAACCCACTCCAGTGTTCTTGCCTGGAGAATTCCAGGGACAGGGGAGCCTGGTGGGCTGCCGTCTATGGGGTCACACAGAGTTGGACACGCCTGAAGTGACTTAGCAGCAGCAGCAGCAGCAGCCACACAGTACCGCTTCAATATCTAGAACTTTGCCAAGAATGTCCTTCATAGCTTTTGGACCAGCTCTTTCCTCTATCTAGAAAGCTCTTTAACCAGATAAGTCTCTTGTTTTTACTTCTTTTAAGTCTCTGCTCAAGTTATGGGTAGAAGGTCGTTATGAGTGAGACCTTTTGACTACTGTATATAAAGCATCAATCTTC
Organism: Ovis canadensis; assembly: GCF_042477335.2. Classification (NCBI taxonomy): domain Eukaryota; kingdom Metazoa; phylum Chordata; class Mammalia; order Artiodactyla; family Bovidae; genus Ovis; species Ovis canadensis. Next base: position 42,174,552 of record NC_091260.1, read on the forward strand.
TGCTGTTTTCTTTATCCATCCTGATCTAATTTTTCTACCTAAAACTTATTGCAACTCCCTATATTATATATTTATTTACTTCACTTCCCCTAAAATGAAAGCTCTAGGAGAAAGGAGACTTTGTTTTTTTACTTATTATTTTGTCCTCTTCACCTAGAGCAATTTTTAGCATCTAGTTGATTTTTATTCATTATTTGTTGAATGAATGTTTAAATTGTCTCATCACTCTTCTGAATTAAAGAGGATGGGATTCTTCATTTTCATCACTAGGAGATGTTTCTCCTACTTACAAAGAATAGCTAACTTTACCAAGTTCTAATGAAATAACAGAGGACGGGCAGAAAATGAATATAGATAATAATATCATAGTAGTTAAGATGAAAGTTTCTTGAAAATTTTGCATTTAACTCAAGAAAAGGACATTATATAACCTATTATCAGAGCTTGGAGGTTTATAAATGGATGAAATCTTACAGGAAAGTAAGACATAAAGAGGCAAAGTGAACTTGTCCAGAATAATGGGACTAATCAGTTGTCAGGCCAGAGTTGCATCTCTGCCTCATTATTTTCTATTCAGAATCCATTCACTCAACAATGAATATTCACTGAGCTCCTACTGAGGGTATGCCGTGGTCAAGGAAACAGACACAAGATCTCCTCTGATGGATCTTAAAGTAGCAAAAGAGATTAATGTTAAAAATATTGAAGTTAAACACATACATTCTTGGACCGTGTATTGTGAAGGAGGCAGCATCTAAAAAGTTATACATTTATGAGAGGAGACTGATCCAGTCTGAAGGATAAAGTGACCCTTCCCTGGGTAACTGTAATCATGAAAGGAATGGACTTTTGAGGGATGAGGAGGAGCTAGCAAGAGGCAGAGGAACTGATTGTTTTTCTGGCAGAAAGATCAGATCCCTGTTCCTGGAAGAGGCAGGAAGGAGCACAGTGGTGTTACCTGATGGTGGAAAGGCTTAGGTGACCTTTGATAGGGCTAGACCCCTGATTCAGTATTATATTAACTACTTATTAAAGCATAATAGCCATTGAGAAATATATACCCTTATACACAATTTAACTACAAATAAAGCATTCCTTGCCTTCTCTTTCCATTTTAGGAATGGGTTTGCCGTTAGCTGAAAAGCTCACCTCTCCAATTGTTTGTGTTGATGGACTTATTTTCACTTCCTTATTCTTTCTTTCAAATAGCCCTCTCCTGACAATCTAGTTCTTTGTAGCTCATCTTTTCTCATCCAGCTAGTTTCCTATTTTTATTGCTGAGTCATCCAATCAAGCTTAATTGTCTCTCTCTCTACAGCTGGCTCTGTCTTTTGGAGAAAAAATTCTGCTCCAGGTGCACTTTTTAAAATTAGGGAAATATGAGTGTCTAAATATGGACACAGCTAGTTTAATGGTGAATTCTGAAGCTATGGAAGATGATTAGCATCTATTACCTTTCATGATGGTGACCAATAAGATGTAGAACTATCTTATCACAATCTACACATCACACCCACTAATATTTTTTAAAAATTCCTTCTATATGATTTTTATTTGTTGCTTGATGAGTTCTTTCCTTTTCAGAAATTTTAGATTAACTCAAAATTATCACACATTTTTCCCCCCAAAGGAAATGTGGTTTAAAATAATAGTACAGCTAAACTAAGAAATTACATTTTAGAAATAATGAAAAATCATTTGAATTTCCTCTTTATTATCCATGACACAAAATTTCTAAGTAAATTCATTGTTTAAATGTTGAAACGGAGATGATTTAACCTACTTAAGAAAAAGGCTTATAAGACCTACCATATGGAAGTGTTGGATGAATAATAAGAAAAATATGAAGTTAAGACATTTGTAATGTTTCTAAAATACTTTGTTCCATGTTATTGAACATAAGAAATAATTTATTCTAGTATACTATATCGATCTTCTAAAATTTGTCCTAATTAGTGAACTATACTAATTGGTAAAAGAAACATCTGATCAGTTTATCAGATATTAATGTTTAAATATTTATATTAGGTTAACCTGTTTACAAAATTCCACTTATATTGTCCCAGATAATACATTTGACCTATGTAGATCAAATTAAAGATTCAGATTATTTGGTACTTTATGTTTCATGGGGGCTTAGCATCTATATTCATGTGATATTCAGAATGTTTCCAAAAAACTTCATTTACCAGAGATTTCATTTTCCCTTTATTTATATTTTAGCTATACACATAACTCTTTCTCAGTTAACTTATATTCTAAATTTGATTTGTGGGGCTAAAATTAATGGGAAGATAGAGGGAAAACAAATTATTAATAGGATGTATAGATATCATGCTAGCACTTCACATATGTTATATTAAATAATCCACACAGTAATTACAAAGGTAGGTATTATTTATCCTTTTCACAAGTGAGAAAACTCAGAGAAACTGAGGAAATCAGTGAAATTGTTCTTTAAATGAAAAGTGTTTGATGATATACATATTGTGAGTTTCGCTCGGTGTATTAATACTATGTTGAGATCTCCATTTTCTATCCATTACAGTGAAACTGAACACCTTACTGTGATAGTAAGAGAACTATAGAAAAATAGAATTTAATTCCGTAAGATAATCTGAGGTAAAATAAGGCAAACATGAAGAATTGGGGACTTCTATTTTCAGCTTTGTCACTATCTCATTAAATGAACTCAGAAAAGCATTTAAGCTTTTGAAGCCTGACTTTCCACTTCTGAAGAAAAAAAATAAGTAGAACAATTATGAGATTTATCTAACAAAGCTTTTCTGAAGATTAAACTGTGTGAATTTCCTATTCCTGGAATAAAGATTACTAGAAACTAGAGCTCTTTGCATATCTTTATAATGAGCTCAAATCACCCTTAATGTTTAGATAATTTTTTTCCTATTAATAAAGGAAACAGACATTTTTGTACTTTTCCTAGGGTTTTTCTGCTACTCAGAACGATCCTTTGGATAAGAAGAAAATTGCTGAAGAGCCTAATTTCTCGTCTGCTTATGTTTTTAACCAACTGTGTGACCTTGATTAAGTAATTTAAACTCTGAAACCTCAGGTTACTTATTCGAATAATCAGGGATGGATTATCTAGTTCAATATTTCAGTCTTCCAGAATAATGCTTGGCACATAATAGAAGCTCAATAAATAGTAGGTGGAACGAATGAGTGAATGAATGAGTTATTATACTCCCTTAATTTGCTTTATTGCTTGAGGTGCTATAGGTGTGTCAGAGAAACTTCAAGGAAAGCTATGAGGGAGCCGTACTATGGGGGAAACGTTGAATGAGTTTTCTTCTCTGTTCACAAAAGAAGGTTAGGTTTCCTGAAATTTGGTGAAATTTGTTTTGTCATCTAGGTCATTTATTGTGTGTATTTGTGTCTCTGACCCTAACCCTCTGCAAATCTGTGATTTATATAATACAAAAATGGCTTTGGTATAATAACCATGCAAGTATGTCTTGTTTGATTTCCTCACATAATTTAGTTCCTTAATGTTCCCAATCATTTGTGTTCTGATACCGGTTATTTCTTTAAAGTTTCTTTTGAAGTAATTTTAGATTTGCAGAAAAATTGTAAAGATAGGAGACAAAGTTGCTATATGCCTTTCACAGAGATTTCCCTAATGTTAAAATTTAACACAACTATGGACTCTGAGGAGAAGGCAGTGGCACCCCACTCCAGTACTCTTGCCTGGAAAATCAGTCCATGGGGTTGCTAAGAGTCGGACACGACTGAGCGACTTCACTTTCACTTTTCACTTTCATGCATTGGAGAAGGAAATGGCAACCCACTCCAGTGCTCTTGCCTGGAGAATCCCAGGGACGGGGGAGCCTGGTGGGCTGCCATCTATGGGGTCGCACAGAATCGGACACAACTGAAGCGACTTGGCAGCACCAGCAGCATGGACTCTGATGCTTAGAGGAATTGGGGGCAGGAGGAGAAGGGGACAACAGAGGATGAGATGGCTGAATGGCATCACTGACTCGATGGACGTGAGTCTGAGTGAACTCAGGGAGTTGGTGATGAACAGTGAGGCCTGGTGCACTGCAATTCACAGGGTCCCAAAGAGTCGGACACGACTGAGCAACTGAACTAAACTGAACTGATGGTACATTTATTAAAAATGAGAAATTAGTTTTGGTGCATTGTACATTAATTAAACTATAGGCTTTATTTTGATTGCTCCAGGTTTTCCATTCATGTCTTTTTCATATTCTAGGGTTCTGAGATACCACATTCCATTTAGTCATCATGTCTCCTTCAGTTCAATTCAGTCTCTCAGTCGTGTCCGACTCTTTGCGACCCCATGAATCGCAGCACGCCAGGCCTCCCTGTCCATCACCAACTCCCGGAGTTCACTCAGAGTCACGTCCATCGAGTCTGTGATGCCATCCAGCCATCTCATCCTTGGTCATCCCCTTCTCCTCCTGCCCCCAATCCCTCCCAGCATCAGAGTCTTTTACAACGAGTTAACTCTTCACATGAGTTGGCCAAAGTACTGGAGTTTCAGCTTTAGCATCATTCCTTCCAAAGAAATCCCAGGGCTGATCTCCTTCAGAATGGACTGGTTGGATCTCTTTGCATTCCAAGGGACTCTCAAGAGTCTTCTCCAACACCACAGTTTGAAAGCATCAATTCTTTGGTGCTCTGCCTTCTTCACAGTCCAACTCTCACATCCATACATGACCACAGGAAAAACCATAGCCTTGACTAGACGGACCTTAGTCGGCAAAGTAATGTCTCTGCTTTTGAATATGCTATCTAGGTTGGTCATAACTTTCCTTCCCAGGAGTAAGCGTCTTTTAATTTCATGGCTGCAATCACCATCTGCAGTGATTTTGGAGCCCAAAAAAATGAAGTCTGACACTGTTTCCACTGTTTCCCCATCTATTTCCCATGAAGTGATGGGACCGGATGCCATGATCTTTGTTTTCTGAATGTTGAGCTTTAAACCAACTTTTTCACTCTCCTCTTTTACTTTCATCAAGAGGCTTTTTTTAGTTCCTCTTCATTTTCTGCCATAAGGGTGGTGTCATCAGCATATCTGAGGTGATTGATATTTCTCCCCGCAATCTTGATTCCAGCTTGTGTTTCTTTCAGTCCAGCATTTCTCATGATGTACTCTGCATATAAGTTAAATAAGCAGGGTGACAATATACAGCCTTGAGGTACTCCTTTTCCTATTTGGAACCAGTCTGTTTTTCCATGTCCAGTTCTAACTGTTGCTTCCTGAACTGTATACAGATTTCTCAAGAGTCATGTCTCTAATTACATTAGAGAAATGTAATTTTCTTCAGTCTTTTCTTGTTTTTCATGACCCTGATACTTTGAAGAATTGTTATTTTTTAATTGATGTCTAGTCTGACTCTTTTATGACCTCATGGACTGTAGCCTGCCAGGCTCCTCTGTCCATGGGATTCTCCAAGCAAGAATACTGGAATGGGTTGCCTTTACCTTCTTGCAGGGGATCTTCCAGACCCCACCCTTGTCTCCTGTGTTAGCAGGCAGATTCCTTACCACTGAGTCACCTGGGGAGCCCCACTTAGAAAAGTACTGGTAGCTACTTCACAGAATCTTTTTTCTGAAGTTTTCTTATAATTAGACTTGAGTAAAGAAAGGATATCAGTGAAGTGAAATGTTCTCTACCTCTTTTAGGGGTATATGACATCATATGCCCTATCACTGGTGGTGTTGACCTTAAGCATGTGATTAAGAAACTTTGTCAAGTTTCTCCCGTGTAAAGCTAGTATTTTACCTTTCCACACTGTTTTTTAGAAGCAAGACCCTAAGTACAGCCCATACTCAAGGGGAAAGAGAGAGATTTTTGCCACCTGGAGGGAGGGATATGGAATATTAAAGATTCTGTGGAAATGAGTTCAAATCATCTTGATAAGTAATAGTATTTAAGGGGAAATAGCTTTAAGCTATGTGACTAGCTTGTTTACTTAGAATTTGTTTCACTTATTTTTATCAGCCTTTAGTGGAGCTTGGTTGCAGCAGCTATTACTGTGGTGTTCTAAAGCAATTTTGTCTACATTTATTATATTTGAAATTCTTCTATAAGGACAATTTGCCCATTCTTCTCTACTTATTTATTTAATCATTTGTTTATATCAGTATAGTCTCATGAGTATGTATTTTATTCTTTGGGTTGTCATCCAATGCTTTTTTTTTTTGTTGTTATTGTTGTTGTTGTTCAGATTGTTCCAGCTGTGGTCAGCTCTTTTGGAGTAGCTTCTGTATCCTTTTGAGATACCCTAACCATGTTTTCCCCAACATTGCTTTCTGACATTACCTGATGCTCTGGATTCATCTTGTATTTCCTTTCTCTAGCCTTTGAATCTGTAATTTCTCCAAGGAGCTATAGTTGTTTTATTGAAATGCTATTTAGATATTAAGATCTGAGCCTCAGTTGGGCTCACTGCCACCAAAGTATGATGGCTTCTAGGCCATCTTAGCAGTCAGACCATAGAAGCAGTTTTAATCCAGATGTGTCTTTATATGAAAACACTTCGGATGCTTGGTTTCTACCACTTTTCATTACACCTGTCACTTGAAGACTTTAATATGATTGATTATAGATTCCCCATGTTTTTCTACTAATTAAATATTAAAAAAAATAAAGTAAATATCAGCAAGAGTAAGAATTCAAAATCATGACTCCCAAAATTGTACGCTGACTCACTTCTGAGTTTCAGATTTATGTGTCCAGCCCATTGCTAGGTGTTTTTACTTGAAATTCTACACGGTATCTTAAATTCAGTATGATGAAAGGTACGTTCTTCACACATCCTATAAGCTTGCTCTCTTGTTTTTATGTATCTTAATGGCAGCCATTTAAGTTATTCTTCATCATCTCACTTAATCTAATCAATGACTAAGTCCTGCTGATCCTACTTTCTCAGTATAATCAAGGTCCTTTCCTTCCGCCTGTCTCCCTTCCTCTCTTCTCCTCTAGCTCAGAAATTCATTGCCTTTCACTAGGTGACTTGTACCTGTTCCCTAACGGGTCTTGTTTATATAATCTTTTTCCTACATTCATTCTTCTCCCTGCTCTAGCAAAAATCTTATCATGCTGCTTCTCTGCTTGTTGTTGTTTAGTTGCTCCGTTGTGTCTGACTCTTTTGAGACCCCATGGACTGTTAGCCTGCCGGGCTTCTCTGTCCATGAAATTTTCCAGCCAAGAATACTGGAGTGGGTAGCCATTTCCTTCTCCAGGAGATCTTGACCTAGAGATTAAACCTGTGTCTCCTGTATTCGAAGGAGGATTCTTTACCGCTGAGCTAACAGGAAAGCCTACTTCTCTGATTAAATCCTCTCAAATGAGTCTTAAATGAAATTTATATACTGAAATAAGTCCAGCTCCTTAAAATAAACAAAGTGTTCTAAACCTCATTGTTCCCAGTCACTGAATGCTTAACATCTGTTTCTTTGTGACTTTGTGCTTTTTGCCAGTTGCATCCTCTGGGTAAGAAGAATGCCTCCCTGTCCCTTCCTTTAGCACCAGTCCCTACCCCTCATGACAACATACACAAGGCACACAGACACATACTCCTCATCAGAATTCCTTCTCTGACTTCAGTTTTTGGGTGGCTGAGTGGACATTCAGAGCAATTATTGCTCCCTGCACCTTTGTCATTATTGTTATTATTGTTTGCTTAAAAATGCCAAGCAATTTGCTTACCTGCTTTATCTTTTTCATCTTTCTTTAATTATTGTATCATAATTCCCCCTCTGTTTCTACCTTCTCTAGTGGAGTGAGCACCTGATGAATGCACCAGACCTTTCCTTTGTTTTAGCATCAGTGATGAGCACAGTTTCTGGTGGATGGGAGGTCTGTAGTATCTTTTGGAGTGAATGGATGAGTAGGCTGGAGCAGGCTGGTGTGGAAGGAGGACGATTATAGTCTTCTTAGAATGTCCTTTCTTGAATTCTATTTCTAGAAATTCATTATGTTTGCTACTAAGATGGTATGGATGAGAACTAGTACAAAAACCATGCTAGTTGTTCCTCAGTGAATATTTAAAATACTTTTAAACTTGTTACATGCATTTTCTCAATTAACCTTCACAAAAGAACACCGTAAAATGGCTTTTCTTTCCAGTTTTACAAATGAGGAAATTAAGGCAGTGGCAGAGTTTGTTAGAACATCTCCTTGGGTTCATACACTACTTTTTCTATTCTACTTATAAGGTGGGCAATGAAGTGTCAAGGCTGAGTTCTCACCAGTGAAATGCAAGTGAAAATAATGCACTTCATTTTTAAGCCTGGCCACAGAAAATCTTCCCACACTCTCTTCCATTCTCCTTTCCTTTTTCTGGCTTGAGCCATGGTCTCTGCTTTGTGGAAGACAGTGGAACAACACAATGGAAGGAGCCTGAATCCCGCAGATTTCTACCTGGAGTAGACACTTGTTAATGAGAAACACCCTTTTGATTTTCAATGAGCATTATTAACTTATATTTTGTTAAAAAACCAAGATTTAAAATTTAGTGGTTATCACAGAGACTGTCATCTGCTGTGTAAAGGAGAAAAGTGGTTATTTAACTTGCGTCATGTTCGTATGTCAAGCTACTCTTATATATCTGTAGGTATATTATTTAAGAAGAGGAGAGTGTGGTGTCAAGTCTGACTCTCATAATTCCTGTCCATATAAAGTGATAGAAGTTATTTAAAATCACTATAGTGCCCTTACCCATTATTATCATAACATTTTTATGAGGAATAAGGTGAGGTGGTGCATATGAAAATTCTTTGAAATTTGTACAGACAAGCAAAAGCTGAGTTCAGCAACACCAAAATAGTTTTATAAGAGATGTTAAATGGATTTATCTAAGCAGAAAAAAACCACTACTAGAATATGAAAATTATGATAGAAACTGTCTCATTGGTAAAGGCAAATGTGTAGTAATGGTGGTAAATAAGCCACATAAAAAGTTAGTAGGAAGGTTGAAATACAAAAGTTACAACCTGTAGCTCAGAAATACAGAGAATCATAAAAGCTGCTATGGACAGTCACACACCAGTAAAATGGATGTAGAAATTGATGTAGAAGTGGATGAATCCTTAGATATGTACAATCGCTGAAGATTGAGCCAGAAATAAATAGAAAATATGAACGGACTAATTATCAGAAATGAAATTGAATCATTAATAAGACAACTCCCAACAAATGGAAATTGTAAAACTCAAATGTTAATTGCAGTTATATATGTTGTGCACAAATGTTTGCTTCCCTACATTTAAAAACAGCACTATCTCATCTGTTTATTTTATTTCTCATTTTTATTAAGCTATAATTGACACATGGTTCTGTGTAAGTTTGTGATAGACTACATAATGACTTGACATAAATATATTGTAAAACAATTGCCAAAATAAATTTAGTTAACATTTATCTCCTCAGATAGTTAATCTCCTCAATTTTTTTTACCTGTGATGAAAACTTTTAGAAGTTGCTCCCTTAGTAACTTTCACCATCCTGCTGTGTGGGTTACAGTATCCAGGGTCACAAGTAGTCAGACATACTGATGTGACTTAGCATACACACACATGCAAGCATGCTATGTTAACTAGAATCATCATCTTATATATTATATCCCTAGTACCTTATCTTATAACAGAAAGCTTGTACCTTTTGTACTTTTTGATCACCTTCATTCAATTCCCCTACTCCACAGTCCCCTCCCCCCGACAGTGATAGTCACCGATCTGATCTCTTTTCATGTTTTTTTTTTTAAATTCCACATATATGAGGTCATACAGTATTTCTCTTTCTCTATCTGACTTACCTCACTTAGCATAATGCTCTCAAAATCCATCCATTTTAACACAAATGGCAACATTTTCTTCTTTTTTAATAGCTGAATAATATACACATACATGATTACAGGGTCACACACACACATACTTAGGATGTTTCCATGTCTTGATCGTTATAAGTGAGGCTGCAGTGAACTTGAAGGGTACAGATATCTCTTCAACATAGTAAATTTGTTTCCTTTGGATATATACTCAGCTTTAGAATTTCTGAGTCATGTGACATTTTTAGTTTTAACTTTTTTTAGGAACTTCCATACTGTTTTCCACAGTGGCTGTACCAGTTTGTTTTTAGCACACAAATCCCATGTGTGTAATTCATCCTAGCTTAACAATTGTTTTGCATATTAAGGGTTAACTAACCTTTTAAAAGCAATTTTGATTATATTTTAGAATAGCATTGATAGCTCCTGCTTCCAGCAATGATCATGAATATTTGCTATTTTAATTACTACAAATAAAAGGACTGAAGGAGGCAATGCAAACACCTTGATATTAGTTAAATTTTGCACATTCTGTGTGAAGATGACTGTTGGGGATGAAGTGAGATCATTTGGAATGTGTAATGGAAAAAATATAACACAGAAAATTGAAAATCCAAACCATATGGGCACGACTGCAATTCTTGAATGGTACCCATTTTATGTACTGGATTTTAGTGCTTTAGTTTCTTACCTGTTTTTGTCTAGCTCATTTAGTACTAAAAGGGAAATAGCCAAAGTAAACAAGGGGAAGAAAAACAGGAGACATATATAGGTACTGATTGAGTAATCAGCCTTTAAATAATTGAGAGATGTTTAGATTTGAAAGGCTTATCGATAGCAAGAAACCTTAAGGTAACCTTAAACCTCTGACCATTGTTAGCAGAGGGAAGTGATCTAGTTCAAATTTCCCCTTTCTCTCCTTCATCTTCTTGGCAGCTTTTGTGGCTGAACATCATGGCCATGCCCATGCCCCCAGAATTAAACAAAACAAAACAAAACAAAACAGGATAATCCTAGCTTGTTTTAAGACATTTATTTACAAACAAATTTCTATTTTCTTCGTGATGTGTATCACTGATTTTGTTAAAATAATGGATTTATATTTCTCTAGGAAACTAAGAGATAGGTGGATAAATAGTTACATATGATACTATGACATGAATAAATGAGAAAAATGCCTTAGGGCAGAAATAAAAATATAGAGGTTTTTTTGTTTTTTGTTTTTTGTTTGTCTTCAAACTAAGACATTGAGAGAGGGATATTTGGAAATGGCAGTTTGGGTTCATTGAGTATTCCTGATTATAAATGAGCAGGAGATACCTATTGCTATTATCCATGTAAGTTATAGGGGAAAAAATAGGATGTGGCATGCCTTTAGTACATTTTCTCCTGCCTGCTCTACTTGAGAATAAACCTGAGTCCAAACAGCTAAATTTAAAGAAAAATACATTACTGGAACATTTTAATGCAATAATCATATTTCCTTACACTTGGATTTGGTGGACCCATAGATTGTATTTTCCACAATACCCTGGATCATACTTGAGAAAATTTCTGCCAGAGTCCAAAACTTGCTAGTTTGCTCCTGACTATTGATATAGCAGGAGTTCCCCACCCCTGCCCCTACAACCAAGGAATTAGAAGGTAAAATTAAATCACATCAAGTAATGGATTCTTCTACCAAACATTATTTGTCTTTCTAAATAATTAACTACTTGAAAATAATCATTAAGGCCAGTGGCCAACTGAAAATATCCTAAAATAAAAATATGCCTCTATCAACATTTTATTTCTTTCTCTCTCTCTCTCTCTTTTTTTTTTTTCTTTCTGGAACATACTCAGTGTATAAAGCTAAGTACTCCTCTGTTTTCCAAGGTCATTTGCATTTAGCCTGTTAAAACAGAATGAGGCAAAGGTAATATAATCAAGAAATGGCTATTATAATTGTCAATGACATTAACTGGTGCCTATTGGGTTTAAAACATGCAATCTCTGTATTCAGTGTTCATCAATGTTGGAAGATTAGTAAATACAAACAAACAAAGGAGTGTAAAACCTCACAAAATAACATGACACAAATCAACAGATTACAAATTATACATACTTAGGTCTCTGAAAACAAATATTTATTTGGATTACATCATAGTATTTAGAATTATATAAACTGTAGTTATTGAAAATGAGAAGTATAAAATTATTTAAATTTTAATTGATATGTGTTAACTTCAGTTATGATTGTAGTATTCTTTAAGCTCTGCACTGGAAATGCAGCCTGTCAGAAACTTAGAACAATGTCTTTTATAGGCTAAAAGGTAAATAAGTATATTACTAGTGCAGATAACAGTTGCTATTAAAAATTGGAAGTCACTGACCATCAAAGATTATTTCCTAAAGGAGTCAGGGCTTGATCTACTATGTGAAAATAAAAATGTTATTTAGATAAAAGAGAGGAGACTGAGAAAAATAATTCAAACACCAGAAATAATATAGTGATATTTAATTATGAGAAGATTAGTGACTGCAGTTAATTGTGAGTGCAGTAATAGAGTTTGTTAGTTACATGTCAAAGGTTTTTAATCTGAGAATAAGCTTCAAGTAAAATTCTGAAAAAAATATTTAAGAATGTTGCCTGTACACATAAATGTTTATAGGAAGTGCTTCAGGTCCGTAATTTTTGCCAGCTTCATAAAGGGGTCTAACTTTCCTTAAAGGATGAAAACCTCTGCTCTGTGTTCAGAGCTTTCTTCCACATGGGAAGAAAGGGACCTTTCATAATTAAATTTTAGTGACAAAACTAAGGTAACAATCCTAAAATGTTCATTGTATTTTTTCATCATCTTCTACAAGTTATATTTTATTATCATTAAATGGAGCCAAAAAAATGCCAGTTTATTGAACAGAAATACTGCTCTAGATAAAAACTGTCTTAAAGAATATAACAATTATTCTTATAGTAATTGTTGTATAAACACATACCAGTCCATCCTAAAGGAAATCAGTCTTGAATATTCATTGGAAGGACTGATGCTGAAGCTGAAACTCCAATACTTTGGCCACCTGATGAGAAGAACTGACTCATTTGAAGAGACCCTGATGCTGGGAAGGATTGAAGGCTGAAGGAGAAGGGGTCAACAGAGGATGAGATGGTTGGATGGCCTCTCAGACTCAATGGACATGAGTTTGAGTAAACTCCGGGAGTTGGCGATGGACAGGGAGGCCTGGTATGCTTTAGTCCATGGGGTCACAAAGAGCTGGACATGACTGAGCGATTGAACTGAATAGAACTGATCTTTTATCTATGCAGAAGTAATTTAATTATTACAAAACAAAGTAGGCATGCAATTTAAAGAATATTCCAAATTCCCTAGTCATCTAGCATTCTCTTTATTCCCCATTAAGTTGTTAAACTAATTATGTTTTATGAAAGTACAAATTAATATCTTAATTAATAAAAAGTAGATTATTAAATGTAATAACATAAAATTCTTAAAAATGTTTTATCATAAGAAGCTTGGAGTTAGAACTTATATTGTGTGTGCATGCTAAGTCACTAAGTCTTGTCTGACTCTTTGTGACCCCATGAAATTCAGCCTTTCAGGCTCCTCTGTCCATAGGATTTACCAGGCAAGAATACTGGAGTGGGTTGCCATTTCGTTCTCCATTATATGTTGCTGACCTAGGAATCGAACCTGTGTCTCCTGCATTGACAGGCAGATTCTTTACCACTGAACGATTGGGGAAGCCTAGAACATATATTAGTCAATATATATGTGTGTCTGTGTATCAGTTTATCTTCTTGAAATAGAATGAATAAAATTGAAATGGACTTCCAGTCTTCATTTCAGAATAAAGAGCCAACATATATTCCAGTATCACATTTCATGAATCTATTTCATTAATCTATTCTTTCTACATTCACAGTTATATTGCTATGTAGATTCATAATTTTATATTTTCACAGATAATTTCATAGGGAGATAATTCCTTTAGTTTTCCTTGTTATGTATTTCCTACATTCTCAGGGTTATTTGCTGCCAGAATATCAAACCCATTTAAAAAAGAAAAGGAAGAGTTCAAGCTATACAGACTAAGAGAGAACATTTCTATCTGAAAGTCACTGCTCCTTTTATAATCTCCTCTGCACCACCATCAAATCTTCCTACAACACAGGCCTTATCCTCTTTCTTCCTTACTTAACTCCTTTCCTGACTCCCCATCTTCTGCAGGAAATTCTGACTTTTTAGCATCACATACAAGACTCTTTTTGATCAGACCTCAAGTTTCATTGGAGGAAACTTTTGCTGCCACCTCCTGTCAAAGTCTTTTTATTCAAGTTTCACACAGTTACTCTCCATTTCTCAAAAGAGTCATGACATTTCACTATCCCTCTCAGGTGGAGTTACTTAGCTCTTCCTCTCTGCTCCTTTTCCAAAGGGTAATATTAAGACTGTGGTTAAATTTTGTTTACGAGTTTCTCCCTATCACTAAAGGATCTCAGAGGGCACAGGCTCCGTTATTTACCTAGGCATGCCCTAGAACTGGTATATAGTGTGACACAGACAGGGACTCCATCATCATTCACCAAATGCATTCTTACCAGCCTAGATAGAAATGATATTGAACTGAATATAATTATGTAGAATATAATTTTACATTTTATAAATTATATAATATATAGTATTTTAATGTGTATGTAGTTCCTTTTTAATATGTTGAATTATATGGGGGATATCTAGTGCTGAACCAGTTTATTTCTGGAATAAATTCAATTTGCTCTCGATATCTTAGGCTTTTTTAAAGTGTATTTTGGTTTGCTATTATTTTGCTTAGTATATTTGCAGCTATTTGATATTTGAAGCTTCTTTTCTCAAAATTATCTTTAGTTTTGTAATCAAGATTACAGAAACCACATAAACTAGGCTACCGGTTTTGTTCTGTTATCTTTAAAAAGTTGGTTTAATTGAATGTGTATTTTCCTTGAATGTTTTGTGCAGCTTCCCTTTAGGCATCTGACCCTGAGATATTTTTTGGCAATTTTTTAAATAATGATTCAGTTTGCAAATTGTTATTCAAGTTTTCTGTTTCTACTTAAATCACTTGTGGTCATTTATAATTATTTTCCAAAATATGACTTTACCTAAGTTTTTAAGTGTGAGGGCATATAGTTTCTAATAAGTCATTTCATATAATGATTTTAATATCTGTTCTTAATCATTGCATTTTTTCTTTCTACTCTTTGGTTTTATTTTGTTTATTTTTTTGACAGGTTAGATTCTTAGTTCATTAATTTTTTTGTTTTTTTTTCCGAATATATAAAGTATATACATGCATATATGCACACATACACACACGTCTAAGTACCACTTTAGTAAATCTGACAAGTTTCATATGTAGAGTTTTCATTATTGCCTAGTTTTATATTTATTATCTGGAGATAAATATTATCTTCAATTTTTAGATTATTCATAGACTCATTCCCAACTTATTTTATTTCCTTTTTGCAGCTGTTTTATTTTAATATCTTTTAAAACTTTGTTGCTCCTGGATTTTAGTCCATCTTTTTTTCCTTTATATCCCCTCCCCCGATTCACTGCTGCTGCTGCTAAGTCACTTCAGTCGTGTCCGACTCTGTGCGACCCCATAGATGGCAGCCCACCAGGCTCCCTGGTCCCTGGGCAAGAACACTGGAGTGGGTTGCCGTTTCCTTCTCCAAAGCATGAAAGTGAAAAGTGAAAGCGAAGTCGCTCAGTCGTGTCCGACTCTTAGCGACCCCATGGACTGCAGCCTACTAGGCTCCTCCATTCATGGGATTTTCCAGGCAAGAGGACTGGATTGGGGTGCCATTGCCTTCTCCACCCCCATTCACTACTACATAACTAATCATTTAATCCTTTTACCTGATTTTATTCTAAACCCAGGTCTTTGTGGGATGGGTTTTATTCTGATTTGTCAACTGGAAATGCGGCTCTTGTACTGTATTTTGGGATATACGCATCTCCAATCCAGCTGTCACCTGCTAAAGACTTAGCAACATATGTATGTATGTATATATACATATGGCTTCCCAGGTGGCTCTGTGGTAAAGAGTCCACCCGCCAATGCAGGAGACTCAGGGCAATGCACGTTCGATCCCTGTGTCTGTAAGATCTCCGGGAGGAGGAAATGGCAGCCCTATCCGGTATCCTTGCCTGGATAATCCCATGGACATAGGAGCCTGGTGGGCTGCGATGCATAGAGTTGCAAACAGACACAACTGACTGAGCATACACTCACATACATAAATGTGTGTATCACCAACCCCTGCTCCACACGTAATCTATACCGAGTGCGGTTTCTCTGTACATGCACTTTGTCATATTTTCCAAAACAAAAGTCAGTTTGTTCTATTTCTATTTTTCATTAGCTTAAAACAAATGAAAATTTATTAAGGTATAGTTAGTGAGTCAATTTTTCTGGTAATGGATGCGTAAATTGTGGAAGAGTAGTGGTGTATTTTACTGTGGGACTGTAACTGGAAGGACTGGCTGACTTATCACTTCTAACTTTGCCTTCATAAGAATTTGAGGCAAAAGTTTTATATTAAAAATTAAAGGACATTAAGCCAATTTTTCTCATCAATGATTCTTATCTGTGAATTTGATTTTACTTCTTATAATTTTCATTGTTCACACACAAGTTAGAAATGTGAACTGTGCTCTTTCCTTGAATGTGTTGATTTCTCTCTTTTAAAAAATCTTTCAAAAAACTTTCCTATAATCTTCACAGGTGAATTTAATTCTTTTTTTTGAAATTTTATCCACTTTAAAAATAATATTACAAGAGTGATGCAGCTATCTTATTTTCTTGAAAGGTTAGCAGAAACCATAAATATGCTAATAAGTAAAAATCTTCATATTTTAATATGTATACACCAATGTATACAATTAAGATATAATTAATATGTATACATTAATGTATATAATACATTAAGTAATGTATATATTAATTAACAGTAACAAATATTAATTGATGCATACTTCCCCAGATTCTGTATTGATGCAGTCATTACAAATATAAAAGCTTTATACAATCTGTGCATTTAAAAAATTCACCATGCTGCCATATTATTCTGAAACTAGTTTTATTCAATTAAAATATATCCTGTATATCTTTTCATACTAATCCTAATATTTTAAATAATGACACAGCATTGTTTTCTGTTTCTATACAATATAATTGATTCTTAACTAAAGGATATTTAGATTGATTTCATTTCATTCTATTAGTAACAATGCTATAGAAAATATTCTCATACACACTTTATTGATAAGTTCTACAAATATTTTTTAGAGAAGTTCTAGAAGACGAATTACTGAATTAAAGTCATAAGTGTTTTCAGTTTTGAAGATATACCTTTCAAATGAGATATAAAATCAGTAAATGTTTGGTTATAGTCACAGACAATAGAGGTACCCATTTCATTTCAACCATTTGCACATCTCAAGCATCTGTCTCAAATATATGCCAACTAATAGGCAAATATTTACCTTGCTTTTATTAGCTGTTTGATTTAGATTATATACTTACATGGTAAGATAGCATGCTCTTTTCATTTTCAATAGCTTTTGATAAGCCTTAAATGTAAAAAGTTTCAATGTTCATGTTCACTTTTTATTTCTATGAAAATATAGCAGAAAATAAATCAGAAAATACCATAATGCAAAATAAAGTTTTATATATTTGTTGGGACACGGCTAACTCCCTTTACTTTTCTGTCCAACTCTATGACATAGTAGTGTTGCTTGATATATTGTAATTAAAGTAAATTGCTATCTAGATGCAAGCTTTGGGTAATTTGCTAATTATAAAGCTATAGCCTCTTTGCCCGTATTTGTGAATTATGAAAGTCATTGATATTTTGAAGTTGTGTTTTTGGTTTTATTGTTATTGCTTTTACAAGTATTCTGTAAATATCTTATCTGAGAAGATTGTCCACTTACATTTACTTTACGTACTTACTTAAAGTCGCTCAGTTGTGTCCGACTCTTTGCAGCCCCATGAACGGTAGCCTACCAGGCTCCTCCCTCCATGGGATTCTCCAGGCAAGAGTACTGGAGTGGGGTGCCATTTCCCTTCTCCAGGGGATCTTCCCGACCCAAGGATTGAACCTGGGTCTCCCGCATTCCAGGCAGATGCTTTAACCTATGAGCCACCAGGGAAGCCCTACATTTACTTACCAGTTCTTAATGTTAAAGCATTCATTAACTCAAATGTATCATTTTTAAAAAATGTGATATATTTAGCTTCTGTGAACATATGACATGCAATTTCTGTCCCTTTATTATTAATACATCTTGAAAGGTCATTTCTCAGCAGACCAGAGAACACTAGTTAATAGATATTTTGTCACCTGTGTGACTGGCTCGCTAATTTCTTACAATCCCACTATTTATTGATAGAACCTCTTTAGTGTGTCAAAAGCACAGATTTTTTTTTCCTAATGTTCCTGACTTGAGTGTTGAATAATGACATTCCTAGCACAGTGGGTAAGAATGTGTAATTGCCAGCCAGACTGAATGTGCTGGAACCGTGGCTCTACCACTAGCTGGCAATGCCATCTCAAATGGGCAACATCCTTATCTCCTGTGGGTAATGGCATCTGTGAAATGGGAGCAAGGGTAATATCTTCCTTATTTTGTTGTTATGAAGAGGAAGAAAGAAAGGAAGAAAGGAAGGGAGAGATGGAGGGAGGGAGGGAGGGAATTTGATTAAACCACTTAGAAAAGTATTGCTAGTTGGATTGTTTGTAACATTCTATTGTTATTCATTTGATTCCATATATATATTATATATAAATAAATCACTCCATTTAAGTTTTTAATTCATTTCAGTGTTGTTGTGAATGATTGTTTTATGGCCCAGGGCTTGTGGTTTTCCCTGAACCCTAAAACAATCATTCACAACAACATTGAAATAAATTCAAAATGTAAAAGTATTTTAGATTGCTGGAGCTGGCATTGCTTGGTTTTCAAGTATGAGGTAGTTTTAAAACTTGTTTTAATAGAAAAATCTATAAGAAAAATAGCTCAGGGAAGGAAAATAGCTCCAAAATATTTGTTTGGAGTCCCCAAAATAAATGTTTTACCAAAACTGAGAAGCAAAGAACACATTGTACTTAAAAACCTGAGTGGGTAGGAGGTCTGTTTTTATATCATCAATGTAGAATATTGACAGCTGCTGGGACCTTAACATAGGTGAGGTGCATAGAGGAAGATAACCCCAGGGTGAGTGTGGTATCTGGGAGGCACAAACTTGGCTTTCTTCATCATATTGTAGCTGACAGTTGAATATATACTATTGATATAGTGTATCAGCACAAAAGAGCCAAAATCAAAGAAACACCTGCTATACTACTGAAACTTCAATCAAAGTAAGGTTATTACATGCAAAACCAAACAAAACAAAACACCCTGTGCTGTGCTTAGTCGCTCAGTTCTGTCCGACTCTTTGGGACCACATGAACTGTAACCCGCCAGTCTCCTCTGTTCATGGGGATTCTCCAGGCGAAAATACTGGAGACTGCCATGCCCTTCTCCATGGGAATCTTCTCAACCAAGGGATCAATCCCAGGTCTCCTGCATTGCAGGCAGATTCTTTACCATGTGACCCACCAGGGAAGCCCAAGAATACTGGCATGGGGAACCTATCCCTTCTCCAGGGGAGTTTCCCAACCCAGGAATCAAACTTGGGTCTCCTTCATTACAGGCAGATTCTTTACCATATGACCCACCAGGGAAGCCCAAGAATACTGGCATGGGGAACCTATCCCTTCTCCAGGGGAGCTTCCCAACCCAGGAATCAAACTCGGGTCTCCTTCATTACAGGCAGATTCTTTACCAGTTGAGATACCAGGGAAGCCCCTCCACCCCAACCAGTTTTTTTTTTTTTAACAGCTATACTAAGATACATCTTTTCCCCTTTAAGAAAAAAAAATATATATATAAGATAGTTTTCAGCAATTAGTTTCTTTAAACCATGTATAGATGGGATCTTAATGTTTCATTGCACTCACTGCTTTCCCCAGACTAGGGCAGACTCTGTCTTATTGGCAGAATGAGAGAGAGAGAGGTGATATTGATCACTATGGCTATCTGTCCTAAGTCACTTTAGTTGTGTCTGACTCTGTGCTACACTATGGACTGTCGTCGGCCAGGCTCCTCTGTTGATGGGATTCTCCAGACAAGAATACTGGAGTGGGTTGCATGCCCTCCTTCAAAGGATCACCTCGACCCATGGATCGAACTTGTGTCTCTTACGCCTCCTGCATTGGCAGATGTGTTCTTTACCTCTTGCGCCATCTGAGAAGCCCCCACTATGGCTATCTATACTTTCTCCAAAAACTTTTACCTGGAATTATCCAGAAATGATGACATTAAATGTTTTATTTTTACATTATTAGAATAGCAATCTTAATTATCCACTTCTTTAAACATGTAGCAGGAATCCAAAAGTGATTTTAGAAAATGAAAAGACCATTCAATAACAAACATAATATTTATTGCAGTGATAAAAAGGAAAACCAGAGACCATTTATTTTCTTTAAAAAGGCTTAGCTTTGTAGCTTCAAGCAGTAACTAATATCAAAAGTTTGTCATACAACTAGTCATATTTTAAAAATCCATATTGGCCATGTTTCATAACTGGCTAGGTTTCATTTTGTCTTCTGCTATTCCTTTGGGCATGGTCCTCCACAATCGATTACCACTTTAATGGTAGTAGAGATTTTGTTGGCAAGGCTTTCAGCTGTAAATTGCATGCAGGAAGCTGTATATCTATTTTTCTCTCATAATAAATTTGATCATTTAATGCTATATTTAGAATCCATTTAAACATTCTATACAGAGAACATAAAATAATTGTTACATTAAAAAACTACCTGGAAGATGTGTTGTTACTGACTTGCATCCAGTATTCACCTGTAAGAAGCAAGATTACATCACATTTTAAATGCTTTTCTAGGCCAAATTGTCTTGTTCATATTTATTGTTACATAACATTTTATGATTTTTTACATATTGTATTCAGAATATTACTGGAAACAAATTAGTAATTATTCTAGCTGTGAAAGTATCTATGAAAAAGTGTCTGCTTGAAAAGATACCTGCAAACAGATAATTGGTTCAAAAATATATTTTTGCAACACTAGAAAAGGAAATGGACTGAGAGTATATCAGATACTGTAACAATATGGATTTGTCATTTATGATATTATCAGTTATGTGTCCCTGTCTTCCTAAACTTATGAAAGGATGAGAGGTAGGAACCCTCATAGGCATGGAGGTAGGACCTTCCATAGGCACCAACTATGGAAAATAGTTAGTCAAGATCCGTCCAAACAGATTTTTAAAATTCCTCTCTTTTCTGTATAACCACTTTGACAATTTCCTCCACTGAGTTGGACAGATGTTTGTGTTGATATTTGTGGGCACTGATTGCCTCTAAACAATAGGAAAAAAGAGCTTAAACATGCATCTACTTTCAGTGGTTGTTAATGAGAATAGAAATGAAATCTGATCACAAAACATCCAAGCTTTTTGTGCCAGTGTGCCAAAGCTGAGTGTATGTGTGTTTGCCAGTAATGTAATGAACACTCAGAGAGAGTGCTTCTCAGACACTTGAATCTGAAGAGAGGATTACAAAGTTATAAATACATGTTCTATCTTAATCACAGGAGAAAGAAAGAGAGACTCTGGCACTGTTTTCCCAGTCAGCAATCACAAAAGTATTCAATAAGCAGCAGCCAAAATTTTTTAACCAGTTTAGATAAATAGAAATTGAGGAGGACAAATGTATTAGTTCGCTTGGGCTACCCTACAAAATATTATGGAATTGAAGTCTTAGACAACATAACTTTTATATTTTCATGGTTCTGGAGTCTAAAAGTCCATAGTCAAAGTATATGCAGGCTTGGTGTCTTTTGAGGCTTTTCTCCTTGGTTTGCACATGGCCACCATGTTCTGTTTTCTCACATGTCCTTTCCTCTGTGCGCTTGCTTCCCCAATGTCACTGTTTGCCTAGATTTCCTCTTCCTATAGCAGGACACCAGTCATATTGGATTAGAACCCACCCTATGGCCTAGTTTTAACTTAATTTACTTTTAAAGGGCTTACCTGGTGCTTCAGCAGTAAAGAATCCACCTGCAATGCAGGAGACATGGGTTCAATCCCTGGTTCAGGAAGATTCCCCTGGAGAAACAAATAACAACTCACTCCAGTATTCTTGCCTGGGAAATCCCATAGACAGAAGAGCCTAGGGCCTTTAGTCCATGGGGTCACAAAGAGCTGGACACGACTTAGCAACTAAACAACAACAGTAACAATGACCTTTTAAAGACCCTAACCCCAAATACAATTGCATTCTGAGAACCTGGGGTTTAGGACTTGAACTCATGAGCTTTGGGAGAACAGAAATAAGCCCATGATGACATACATCCCATTCCATCTTACTTTCTGTTTGAAAAATATAGATACATTATCAGAACATGTAGATAAAGCATTTTCTTTTTATTTTATACAGAAATATTCAGTTCAGTTCAGTATTAATAATCCCTGGATATTACAACTAAATAACTGCAATTCTACCACCATTTTTTAAAAGTTGCCTAGCAGCCAAAATAGATATCATGAAATCCATGTGCAAAAGATCATCTGCTTGACTCAGGGACATATTTTAGGCTCCAACACAGATCTGATTTATTTTTAATTTATACATATTTGTAGGAGAAATGATAATTTGGTTTCCTGGAATTGTAGCATTAGAAAAGGATTAATTAGGGTGAGAAGGAAGTTGATTTTCTCTGTCATCTCCCAGCTGCTGATTTTACAAGTGAGAAACGCAGGCTTCAAAGGTCAGTGGCAGAATCCACATTAAAACTTGCCTTGAGTCATGTCCAACTCTGTGCAACCCCATGGACTATAGCCCATCAGGCTCCTCTGTCCATGGGATTCTCTAGGCAAGAATACTGGAGTGGGTAGCCATTGTCTTCTCCAAGGGATCTTCTCCAGGGATCAAACCTGGGTCTTCTGCATTGCAGGCAGATTCCTTACCACCTGAGCCACCAGGGAAGTCCCAAGAATACTGGAGTGGGTAGACATGTCCTTCTCCAGGGGATCTTCTGACCCAGGGATTGAACATGGGTCTCCTGCATTGCAGAAAAATCTTAACCTGTCTTACTGGCTGCATATCTAGAACTCTCAGATGAGCTGCTTGCCAATTTGGAATTGGATTCCATCATCTCAGGTTCTAGAAGTTATTCCTTATTGAAAAATACTGCTGAGATTGCCTACCTAGAGTGGGACAGAGACTTCATTACATTTTTTTTTTTCCTGAACCATAGAAAAGAAATCTACTCAATGAGATTAAGTCAAATGCCATAGAGATATGTGACAAAGGTCAGACACTCACCCATCACCCAGGATGGACTGATCCACGTGACTCCTTCCCTGCTCTGATTCCCAGAAGTGTTATTCATTTTTACCTCTTTCTGATCAGGGGACAGATATTAGAAATATTAAATAGGGAAAATAACTCTCTTTTGACTACCCTGTACCCATTTCTCATGTCCTTTATTATTTGTGTTATCTACTTAACAATAGGAGAGAAGTGAAGTACTTCAACTTTATTTTTCTGCTTCTTCCCATTTTGCTTTCCAGTCTTGCTTTTCTTCAAAGACAGAAATTTAGGCTATTTAAAGTATGTTTAAATACCATTTCTCGTGAAGTGTTTCCTAACTTCTCTAACCCACAGAGCTCTTTTCTAGAGTCCTAAATAATACCCTCTGGGTGGAACACTTCACTTGGCACTCATCTTGGGTGCTATGTGCCATTTTCCTTAAACGGACTGCAGACCTCTTGGCAGCAGGAAGTCTGTTCAATATCCCTATGAATTTGCTCTTTCTCAGGTCAAGAACTGCCAACAGAGTGCATCCTGTCTCCTCCAACTGTTTCCAGTTTGATAACTTCAAAGCGAGGTGCCGTTAAGACCTCTTCTTCTTTTAGAGCCAACCTGTAGATTTTTGGTAGGATCTGCTAATGGATATTATCATTCTTTAGTATAATGTTACATGGAGAAGAACATTTCCATAAGCTTTCAGTTTCTTATAGTTACTAAAACATTTCATCATAAATGAGAATTCCAATGATTCTACATTAGTCATTAATTTTATTGAAACATACCATGATTTTAAGAATGTAATTTAACATATTTGATCCCGGGTATATTGAATTTTGGGTAAGGGGGGGAGAATAGGACAATTATTTTTGGTTCTATTAAAAATTTTTGCCGAGAACCCACCTGTTTCTTATAGCTGTTCTGTTGATGTCAAAGGGGGAAACATCTCTCTCTCTCTCTCTCTCTCTCTCTCTCTCTCTCTCACACACACACACACACACACACACACACACAAACACGGGTGAAGCGAGATTGAGAAAGGGAGACACAAAGACTGCATGACGGAAAATTGTTCTTATAACTCTTACTATTTTTAAACAGCAAATCAGAGTACTTACTTAATCTGTCCTTCTTGTAAAATGACATGGCCACACAATCTAAACAAATTACAGTAATTACCCTTGCCAGCATGATATTTCTTGTCTCTGTCCTGAAGCCAGTAGGTGTTGAGTTGTGAGCAGGCCTGGATAAATGGTAATGATCTAATTATCATTTCTAATAAGCTTATTGTTTCTGTGTGTCCTTTATTAGAGAGACAAGGAAATTCCATATTAAGTTCGGCAGTGGATTCAGTGTCACGTTTGTTTTGGTGAAATAAATAGCACAGAAAATAAGAAAGTTTTAAAAAATAAAAAGTAATACTGTGCACCCTGCCCACAGAGTCTACTCCTAAACCACAGATATAAAGGATTTGTCTTTTGTTTTAAATGGAACTTCAGCAGTTTTTATCTGAGCCCCTAAGAAGTAACTTTCTCTTTTAAGATAAAGAAACAAATCATTAGCAGCCAAGCAGATCAAAGTACTATGTGCTTTGATGGAAATTTTAAACACTTTTTCTGTTTCTAGCACTTTCTTATTTTAAATATTTTTCTAATTTTATTTTGGATGACTCAAAAGTTCCAGAGTTATTCTAATTTAGTTTACCCAGTCAGCAACTTTTCCTTCAATATTAATTCTCTTACAAATTATGGACTCCCCTCCATGAAAAAAATAATGTACATAACAGAACATAGAACCATGCACAAAGTTTTATAAGACTCATGGGCAACTTCAACCCCAGCTAAGGGTTCTTGTTTAAAAACTCTTATCTATATGGTCATTTGACAGGGAGAAAACACAGCTTCACCCTGCTGGTCCATGTTCTAATCCCTTGTTCTGAAAAAGCAGCAGCTGGGGTTTAAGCCACTGATGTGTTTCATGTCTGTCTCCATGTGTACTGCTGACCCACGCATGATTGTGTACATAAACTATTTGTTCCTTGATACTCCTATTTGGTCAGCTGAATTTCTCTTGAATAGGTAGTCAGATTGGATGAGTTGTTTATAGATTGCAATCTCTATAAAGCATTGCCACACTGTATAGTTCCTATGATATCGCAACTTAGAATAGCTAATAATTTTGATCACCTACTATAGGCAAGGCTCTTTCCATGCATTCTCTTATTTATTTCTCAGTAACCTCAATCAGGCAAATGCCATAATTATCCATAAGACACTGAGGCACGGAATGCCTTTTAGTTGTTTGTTTATTGTTCAAGTGTTTCAAATGGAGTCAAATAAAAACTAAAATTACCTGACTTATTCAGTGATAGAACCAGAATAAGATGCTGGACTAAAGGATCTCAAAGTGTATACTCATTCCACAAAGTTGTACTTTAAACACGTCTTGAGAGTTACACAATGATTTGTTGAATTTTAAAAGTGGAATAATCGTCCGTCTAGTCAAGGCTATGGTTTTTCCAGTGGTCATGTATGGATGTGAGAGTTGGACTATGAAGAAGGCTGAGCATTGAAGAATTGATGCTTTTGAACTGCGGTGTTGAAGAAGACTCTTGAGAGTCCCTTGGACTGCAAGGAGATCCAACCAGTCCATTCTGAAGGAGATCAGCCCTGGGATTTCTGAGGAAGGAATGATGCTAAAGCTGAAACTCCAATACTTTGGCCACCTCATGAGTAGAGCTGACTCATTGGAAAAGACTTTGATGCTGGGAGGGACTTGGGGCAGGAGAAGGGGACAACAGAGGATGAGACGGCTGGATGCCATCACTGACTCAATGGACGCAAGTCTGAGTGAACTCCGGGAGTTGGTGATGGACAGGGAGGCCTGGCGTGCTGCGATTCATGGGGTCGCAGAGTCGGACATGACTGAGTGACTGAACTGAACTGAAGCATATCTGATTTAACATAATTATATGAAACAATTAAAGCCCCATAGAATGTTTGGACATCTCTTTCTTAAGTTATATATCACTTTAATTGTCCTTGCAGCCCCCAACTAGACCAGAACATGAGTGAACTAACCAGGTTAGGTAATGTTGAATTTTTCCTTATGCCTAACTGGTCCTGACAGCTAGGATGTTAGAAGGCTTCTGGCTTTTAGCTTTTATAAGTTTGGATTTATCTGCATTTCAGTGCCTTTTGGACTCTATTACTTCCTCCCCTCTCCCCACTATTGCCTGTTTTGTTATTTGCATTTCTCTCCCAAGATAAACTCATTCCACATTTATAACTTACCATAATCAATTCCCGCATGTATATTTCACCTCCAGTTTCTCCCCTGAGCACCAATTCCAGATTATTTTCAGATGTTTTTAACTTAGGCATTCTACATGCCACAATTTCCAGGTAACTTTCCTGCCCATTTCTAATTCCATCCTCTACACCTTCACTGATGTGACTTCTAACCTTCTGTCATTATTCAAACCAGAGAAGGCAGCCAGGAAGGAGGGGGTAGAGGTGAGGTTTTCTGGGGGTGAGAGAGAGATGATGAATGTGATTAATGCAAGAATATATCTCTAATATGCAGTTGGAGTAAAGAAATGAATTTTGTGTTAGATAAAGCTATAGGTTAGAGAAATAGAGAATGTATGCATGGAATGTGTATCTATTTATATTTTATTGATCCCTTCCTACTTGCTTTACCTTCTTTCTTTTCTTTTCTTCTTTCTCTTTTCCTTTGCTTCCCCTCTTTCTTTCTCTCTTCCTGCCTCCATCCCTCTCTCTCTGTCAGACTCCCTTATAACATTGCTAATGATGGGATTTCATTACCTAAAAGTCAGCTAATGCTACAGCTAGAATTTGCCTTAGTAATCATTCATCTACTGATTTTGCCTTTCAGTTGAGAAAACTAGGACCCAGAAAAGTTAGGCAATGGTCCACATTTTTGAGCTAGTTTCCAGGGCTCCTCATGTTCAAAAGACAAGTCAGGAATGCCTCAGTGGGCTGGTTTGGCTAGAATTCCTATTATCTGTGACTGATTGACTGATTCAGTAAAACTGATGCCTCTTCTTTCATCTCAGAGGATGCCAGAAGCAGCAATTTATCTGAATTCAAAATAACAGAATCATAAATCATGACATCTGATGCATTGTTGGCCACTTGAAAGCAAAGAAGGTGTATCATTATCTAATAGCAGAGGAAACACGTTTTTCCTGCATCTTGGGATGCTGAGGCACTTGGGGAGAGAGGCATAATGCCACATTCCTTTCACTAAAGGAAGCCGTTTAGTACCAGATACTCTTGTTAGAGTTCCCTGAGAACTCTGCAAGTGTTAATATACTTCCCAAAGTGCCTGGCTCAGGATCAAGGCAGAACTAAGTTACTCTAAATTTAGGGAAAATTAGGGAATGATAATAAAAATGGGATTCCCTGGTGGCTCAATGTTAAGGAATCTGCCTGCTAATGCAAGAAGCACAGGTTTGATCCCTGGGTAGAGAAGACCCCCTAGGGAAAAAAAAAAAAAAGAAGACCCCCCTGGAGAAGGAAATGGCAACCCATTCCTGTATTCTTGCCTTTTGAGAAAGGACTGGGGAATCCCACAGACAGAGGAGTCCAGGGCTTACAAAAGAGTTGAAGATGACTTAGCAACTAAACAACAACAGTAACAAATACCTATACCTCTTGTAGCCTTTTAGAAAGCCTAGAATACATTTGTTTTGCTCCACTTCATCTTCGTGTTGGCAGTAGCAAGGTTAAATGAGGTTTCTTGCCTGACTGTTAAATGTGTGGGTATTCCCATTGGAGCTCTGCCCAGGTGTTACAGAGATCTACCAGCTTTACTGTCTTGCTAAATATGGCTCACAGTCAGGGATAAGTAAGTTTGCCATGAGGAGACTGAACTTGTGGTTTGCCAATAAGTACATTGCACACTGCGTCCTATATGTTATATATGCGTGTGTGTAGGTCTATGTCTTAGTCTGGCTGTCTCTGCTCATGTTTGAGTGTGTGTGTGTGTGTGTGTGTGTGTGTGTGCGTGTGTGTGTGTAAGGGCTAATAAAGTCATTATTCTGAAAATAAGAAAAGGATGTATAGAATAAATGAAAAAAATTTTTGTTTGGTAATCCAAAGGGTTTGAGATAAAAATCTATTATTTTAAAACTAGCTTTCTGAAAACTAAACAAAGTGATTTTGTTAAATAATATTTAAAATAAAAACATTAGTGTATTTTAAGATACCTTTTATCTCCTTAAAATTTCCAAAATTTAAATAGTTTGATTGATGATATATTTTTTAAAGAAGTAGCCTGAATTTTCAGACAATGCCTAAATGAAGGCATCTAGAGAAACAAGAGGAGAAGGCGATGGCAGCCCACTCCAGTCCTCTTGCCTGGAAAATCCCATGGACGGAGGAACCTGGTGGGCTGCAGTCCATGTGGTCACTAGGAGTCCGACACGACTGAGTGACTTCAATTTCACTTTTCACTTTCATGCGTTGGAGAAGGAAATGGCAACCCACTCCAGTGTTCTTGCCTGGAGAATCCCAGGGATGGGGGAGCCTTGTGGGCTGCCGTCTTTGGGGTCGCACAGAGTCGGACAGGACTGAAGACTTAGCAGCAGCAGCAGCAGAAAAACAAGAAAATTCTCCTTGTTTCTAAATCTTCAGTAACCTTTCTTTTGCACTTACATGGAGCTGGAGACTACCTAGGATGGTTTGTAATGTCTTACTTTATGACAGGCAAATACAGATTCCTCTAAAGAATTTTAAAATAATTGATTGCTTGAATTTGTATAGTTTTACTAAACCTAACTGCATTTCTTTGAATCCATTTATATGTACTGAGTGAAGTAGAGGAAAATTAACAACAAAAAAACACAACCCCCCAAAAAATTCCACTCCAGAAAAAGAAAAGTTCCTAAGCAAAACCAAACATTAGCATCTAGAAAATATGATATAATAAATAAAATGTATTAAAGCCATGGAATTGTGTGAAAAGAAGATTACGTAGACAATTGAAAATCAACATTTAATTGAAATCCTCTATTATTTATTTTTTTCTCTAAGATATTTTTGGCCCCTGTGAAAAATGAAAAATTATGCTAATAATTTAAGTCAGTAAAATGATGACTGCCATTGATAATCTATGATCTGCTTCATTTGTGAAGTATTTTCAGTTATTACATTTCCATTTAAGGATTCCTTCATTCTTTTATTTTCTTTATAAATCCTAAACACTTTAAGATTTTAAAAGTTAAATATTTAAAAATTATTTGGGTCCCTGTTCACAATGTATTATTTTACTTAATATGGCAGGAAATTTGGCTAATGTATTTCAAAGGGTGATCCTTTGGAGGAGAAATGGCAACCCACTCCAGTATTCTTGCCTGGAGAATCCCATGGACAGAAGAGCCTGGCAGGCTATGACACATCGGGTCACAAAGGCTCGGACACGACTGAAGCAACTTAGCATACAGGTTATTACAATCATGCATAATGGCCTGCCTCATAGAGTCCTTTTCCTCTGCCTGTTTTTGGGTATAGAAAGGTACAAAAGCTTAAACTTGCCTCCCAGGCAGACAATGAGTTCTTCT
Organism: Ovis canadensis; assembly: GCF_042477335.2. Lineage (NCBI taxonomy): Eukaryota > Metazoa > Chordata > Mammalia > Artiodactyla > Bovidae > Ovis > Ovis canadensis. The sequence continues at coordinate 42,204,387 of NC_091260.1, forward strand.
GGAGGGAGTGACCTTTGAGTTGAATCTGTACAGATGAATAGAAAGCAGTCAATAGATAAAAGGCTTGAAAATGGAATCCTGGGCCTTATTATTTGAATGACTGATGGGAGTTGAGGGGAATGGGACTGATATCTGCAGACCAGGGCTGAGTGTCTAGCCATCTTGCAAATGCAGCACAATTTAAAAGGGGGTTAACATACACTGCTTTTTAGTAAAATAATTGCTGTGCAAATCAAGAAGAGATTATATAACATTTGGTTTGGAACTTAAATTGTTCAGTATCACACAAAATCACTCCACTCAGTGTTTGAGTGACCAGTGCAACAGATCTGACTGAGTGCAGTTGTATTGGTGATTCTACCTGTGGGGCAAAGGTTTAACTAGTCTTCTAGTGTAGCCTTGCCTGTGTATAAATGCACATTATTCCATTAATCTTGTAATGTAAGAGTTACCACGTATACGTGTTAGTCACTCCATTGTATCTGACTCTTCATGAGCCCTCCAGCCTGCTAGTCTCCTCCATCTAAGGAATTCTCCAGGCAAGAATACTGGAGTGGATTGCCATTTCCTTCTCCAGGGGATCTTCCCAACCCATGGACTGAACCTGGGTCTCCTCCATTGCAGGCAGATTTTTTTACTGTCTGAGCCACCAGGGAATCCCATCATTAATCTTATTTTCTTGTTATTTATCCTACATATTAACCTATAAAGGACTATGTATTTTAAAATATATGTATATAGGTAGGTTAAATACTCTATTCCTTTCAATTTTAAGCTATAAAAATGGTGCTAATATTTCTTACAAATAAAGGTGTTGATTTTATGGATTTGAAAGTCACTGAGCTATAACCACTTTGAAGATATAATGGGAAGACTGTAGTTAACTTCGGCTATCAATGTCCAGTGGAATTCAAATGCCTGGTTTTTTTAAATTTTTCTTTCTTTTGATTTTGAAATTTATTTTTAAAATATAAAAGATTCCAAAAGGTTTCCCAAGATATTCTGCTACAAATAGTAAAACCATGTAAGCTTAGGAGATCAGATATGTTTATTGATGTATTTTCTGGTAATTGTGCTAAAGGAAATCAACCTTGAATATTTATTGGAAGGAATAATGCTGAAGCTGAAGCTCCAATATTTTGGCCACCTGATGGGAAGAGTTGACTCACTGGAAAAGACCCTGATGCTGGGAAAGATTAAAGGCAAAAAGAGGAGGGGGCGGCAAAGGATGAGATGGTTAGATAGTTGAGCAAAGTCTTAGAGATACTGGACCACAGAGGAGCTTGTTAGTGCTGTAGTCCATGGGGTTGCAAGGAGTCAGACAGGACTAAATGACTAAACAACTGTGCTGAGCCTGTGTATTACTTTTGTTTTGCTCTTGTAACAGGTTACCACCAATTTAGTGGTTTATAGGAGCAACAAATAACATAGTTCTGTAGATCAGAAGTCTGATGTGGGCTCACTGGGTCAATATTGACAGGCTGTGTTTTTTTGTTTTTGGTTTTTTTCTGGAGACTCCAGGCAAGAATTTGTTTCTTTGCCTTTCAGGTTACTGAAGGCTGTCTGAATTCCTTGACTTGTGGCTCTCTAGCATTTTCAAAGCCAGCAGTGGAGTGTTGCATCCTTCTCAATCTGAATTGCTTTGGTATAACTCCTTAGTCACATCTCTTTGTCTAACTCTCTTCTTCTTCCCTCTTCTACTTTTAAGGACCCCTGTGATTACATTAGGCCTCTCTGGACAGTCTAGTATAGTCTTCTTATTTTAAGATCCACTGATTAATAGCCATCCTACAAACTTAATTCTCCTTTAACATTGTAACCTAATATATCCATAGTTCCAGAAATTTGGACATGGGCATCTTTTCAAGGCCATTATTCAGCCTTTCACACCTTTCACGTCATTGTGTGGATTGAATCCTTAGACTGTTAGCAGGACCCTGGTTTTAACTAGGATAGTTAGTTCAGCCGCTCAGTTGTGTCCGACTCTTTGCGACCCCATGAATTGCAGCCCGCCAGGCCTCCCTGTCATCACCAACTCCCGGAGTTCACTCAGACTCATATCCATCGAGTCGGTGATGCCATCCAGCCATCTCATCCTCTGTCGTCCCCTTCTCCTCCTGCCCCCAATCCCTCCCAGCATCAGTCTTTTCCAATGAGTCAACTGTTCGCATGAGGTGGCCAGAGTACTGGAGTTTCAGCTTTAGTATTCCTTCCAAAGAATACCTTTCAAGTAATATTTCAGAGGAATGTGGTCATAAAGACTACCTGCTCTTCTGACTCCTAGCATATGTACATTTTATCCAAAAGGCAAACTGTCCACCTATAGAGGTACACTGAATGTGTGCTTGTGTGCTACGTAGCTCAGTTGTGTCTGACTCTTTGCAGCCCCATAGACTGTAACTCACCAGGCTCCTCTGTCCATGAGATTCTCCAAGCAAGAATATTGGAGTGGATTGCCATGCCCTCTTCCAGGGGCTCCTCCTGACCCAGGGACTGAAACCGCATCTCTTTTGTCTCCTGCATTGGTAGCTGGGTTCTTTAGCACTAGTGCCACCTGGGGAGCCCATGGAGGTACATTATCTCAGATACATTAATTCTTTACCAAAAGGAGAAATTCTCTCACTTATTCTACCTGTAGCTGCACTGTTTTAAAAACAAAAACCATCATGTTTCCTTTCTCTCTTATCTTTACATATATGTCAGCGATTATTTTGAATTTATCATTCAGGTTAATGTGATATGCCTTTCCTCCAAAATATGAAAATATTTTATTTTTCTTTCTGTATCTGATATCTAAACCTTGACCTGTAATATATTGTAAATCAACACTTATTTAACTTCTTTCTTTTGGAGTGTGTAGTCCTTTTGTTTTAATTGAGTATTCTTCAGAGCTAAATTCTCCTCTTGATGAATTTATTCTTTGTTGATTTTTTTCCAGGATTTCTGAGGGACCCTGGCAGGTACTTGTAGGAGATAGAAGCATGATCAAAAGGAGGAGGGGAAGGTACTCACTCCCTGTGTGTTCCTTGAGATAGGACATGGGAGCTTGTCTGAGTTGTTGTTAATGTGACCCAACTTATGAGGTAGTGTACAACCTGGAACTTGGTGACTGTAGGGAAAATATGACTTTCTACCCCACGGCTTGGTATAGAGGGAAAAAGACTGACCCAAATCAGCTATGAGGAGTTTATTTGACCATCATGTTTTTCTTTTGTCAACTTTGAGGAGTAGACTCATTTTTTAGGATATCTTCAAGTTTTAAAATTAGTGACTTCATGCTTTATTTCTTCTGTTTATTTAGTAGTTCTATGTATATTGACTTGGAGAAGAAAATGGCAACCCACTCCAGTATTCTTACCCGAAGAACTCCATGGGCAGAGGAGCCTGGTAGGCTACAGCCCAAGGGATTGCAAAGAGTTGGACACAACTTAGCGCCCAAACAACAACATATAAACATATAATATACACACATATTTATATATAATACACAAATAATAAAGCTTGGCTTAAAGACATCCTTTTTGATATGATAGGATACTTTAGGAAGTTTGAAGTCATGAAATAACCGTGATGACATCTGCAGAAAATCAGTTGTGCATACTAATTAGCCCTAAATGGCAACAGAGTATAGTGGACATGTAACTCAGATGTTATTTATATTTTGTGTATCTTTCCTTCCATCTCAGAATAAAAAAAAAATCGAATTTCCTCTTTTTGCTAGAACAAAGCTAGCATGTGTGAATCTCAATCCTATTGTTTTTATCTGTGTGGCACTGGCTAAGTTATTTTATTCATCTCTGCCTCCAGATTCTCATCTATGAAATGGGGATATTAATAGTCTACCTTACCTTGTAGAATACTGGGAGAATTGAATTGAATTAATACATGAAAAGAACTTAGAACACTGCCTGTTTAGACAAGCAGATACCTCAGTACTGATGAAATGTTATGATTTAGGACTCAGGCAGTCTCAAAAATTGGCTTAGAGACAGTGTGACACTTACAAGACTGTGTGGCACTGTGGAATGTTTCCCTCGCCGCCTCCCACTCTTATCTAATGCTTCCCAGAAACACTGGAATAGAATTGTGAACACACTGAAGTAGGGTTGACTAATAGGTGCGTTTTCCTTTCTTTTTTTCTCTATGGCAACAAGGAAGGAACAACATGTATTATGTGTGAGGTCAAAAAGCTTCAGCTATTTTATTGTTGAGCTTGAATCTAAAGTCAATTTATATCCACTGCCAAGATGAGACCCCCTAATCACTGCCTGGAAGGCTCTCAGAGCCTGGTGTTGACATCTCTGATGTACTTGCGCGAGCCCTATAAAACAGGCATGCTGTATTAATCTGGGCTTCCTTTAGAACCTGTTTATCCCATTTGGATTCTCAGGACCCAATGGTGAGCCATAAAAGGACAACAAGTGAAAAAACAATAACAGTCAAAACAACCAAATCTTCCCTTACCACATTTGAGAGAGAAGAGTCCTTCCTTCCAGGAGTTTAAGTCTGTTTAACTCTACTGTAACCAACCATATTATCCAATGTTTGTGCATCTCTTCGCTTCAGTGAGTTACAAACATTATGTTCCAGTACCATGAGTTTGAGATGAAATATAAAAGAGCAGCTGCACCATTCCAACCAGGCTGATCCCTGGTCAGTGTGACTTTGAGGATGTCTAACATTTGATGTCAATCCAGAAAATAATATTTTTTTCTTAATTTCTAAGTGTTTTTCCCCTTCAAATTCATTTCAAAGGGCAGATACATTTCTTCATATTTCTAAGGAAATTAGATCTCAGACATAAAGATGAAAATACTTCATAAATAAAGTATGCATTGTCAGAAAGTTTTTTTATAAAGTTCGTTTTATAATTTGCATATTAGTTGTCTATAAATTTTAATATAATTAGAAAGTTATGTTAATTATATTTTAAATGATTTTTTCGCCACGTGAAGATTTGTTACTTAAGGACTGGAGGCAAAATCTTTTGTAAAATTGAGCATTATTTATCTTATAAATAATCATTATAATAGATTTATGCTAGGCCTATAGTTTTATAGTTTCAACATTTTTGTGTGACTATATTTAAAATTATAAGATGTTTTACAAATAAAATAAACAGTAATTTGTGAAATTAGTTTTAGGTACATTTAACCAAATGTAGTATGAAGTAGCACAGCTAATTTCCCATCTTGACATTTTAAAATTATATCTAGTTCCCAAGGCCCAATACATATGTTACCTCATTTATTAAACTTTCTGGATGGTCCCAGTCAGAAGAATTTCATCTTCCTCTGATCTCTAGCAATTCTTTCATATACCATTTATGTTGCTATGATTTCTATGTGTATTTTTTTCATATAATAGATTGTAATAACATTGAAAGGAAGAGTAATTTATTCACTTTATTTATCTTCCACAACACTATAATTAAAATATATTATTGTTAATAATATTTGTTAATTAACTGTCTTTGAAATGAGAGTACCTGTCAGTAAACAGTTTAGTGGTACTCCAACCTAGTCAAAATAAAGATGTAGGTTCAGGGTAAGAATATGATGTCAGTTATTCATCTGGTACAAAGACACCTAAAAACATGACTTGTAACATTAAGAATACTTCAGGTTTAAATACAAGAATAAATGCCTTAGCATATTTCCTTGAGAGTGGTGAGGTGAAGGATTAGGTTCAAGGTGATTCAAGAACTGGAAGATGGACTAATTGAGGAGTTTGGAAGAATTTATGTAAATCTTTTTCAGTTGTAAAAGCTATGTATTCTCATGGCATCATAAATAGGAAACAGTCATTCTTGTCATTTAATGGCATTTTTAAATGGAATATTACAATAATGATCGGTGTAAGCTATACCATTGAGTGTGTCCTATTGAGCATCTACTGAAATTTAAGTAATACTTATACATTTTAATATTATAGAAGATCTTAAAAATATTTCTTATACTTTTGTTGTTCAGAAGCCTCATTAAATGGTTTTTAAAATCACAAATCCTAAAAACATTTCCTTTAAATACATTTTTTCCCCAGAAACTTCACTTGATACTTCTTAAAACATGACTCAGAATGTAATTTCCCAAGGCTAAATGTTAGCAGTCAGAAATAATAGACATGTTAAATCAATCATCTTAACATTTTTCAGTCCACGTAGGTTTTTTCTGAAAGACTATAGTGAATGGATGACACTTGGGGAGCAATTTGCAAGCCTATTTCTGGAAAGCACTATTCCTCTGAGTAGCTTACAAAATGACTTTTTTCCTCTTCTATTGGTTTTAGTTCTATGACATGATGAGCAAATTAATAAACAAAATATAAAGGAAGTTCACAGATAATGTCAGCAATGGGATTTTGGTAGTAGAAAATGCATTACCCTGATGAGATAATACCTTTATCTCTCTGGGACTTCAGTTAGAGCAAGGCTTTCTTAATGATGTCCAGATTTTTTAACTGAAATGCATGGGTGGTTGTATACAATACTAAGTTGTAAGAGGAGAGGAAGGAGAAATAGATTTGGGAGAAGATGACATTAATTTTAAATGTTTTCAAGCTGAGGTTTTATTGGGAAATTTGAATAGATACCTTTATATGTATAGTCACAATTATGTACACAGCAATTTTCAAAAGCTAATGAACCCCTATCATCAAACTCTCAAGCATGAGTCTCTGTGTGCCAAAATATTTTGCCCAACACGCCATAGCAATTGCTAATGCAGGTGTTTACTCAAATATCCTTTTCATATAGGCCTTTCCTGACCTCCTTTTATTAAAAAAAAAAAAAAAAGACAGCCCTTTTCCTCATCTCCACACTCCCTATTCTACTTTTCTGCATTTTTCTCCATATAACTAATCACTATTTGACATTTTGTGTATCACACTTTTTAAAAATCTCTTCCTCAACCCACATCATTTTATAGTTCCTCCATGAGGGCAGTGACTTGAGTTCAGTGCTATATCCTGAGCAGCTAGATTTGTGCCAGACACATAACATGTGCTCATCATTTTGCTGAATGAGTCAATAAATTCTGAGTCAATTATCAGTTCTTGAAATTCTTTATAAATACTCTTTACATATGGTAAGACTATTTCACCATTAAAAGAGAATAAACATGTTTCTCCAATTAAACAATATGATTATATCACCATCAACAATGGCTATACATTAGTTTAAAAGCAACAGTTATAAGTCCCCCAATACAAAAATGACCGGCCAAGTTTTTTGTAAAAAATATTTGCAGATATATTCCAAATGAATGACTCCTTGATGTAGTAGGCCTGAGTACACTCCGTAGGGTTCACAAAGAGTCAGACATGACTGAGCGAGTAAGCATGCATACAGACTACCTCAGATAAGCCGAAGATACCACTCTAATGGCAGGAAGTGAAGAGGAACTTTAAAGAGCTTCTTGATGAGGGTGGAAGAGGAGAGTGAAAAAACTGGTTTAGAACTCAGTATTCAGAAAACCAAGATCATGGCATCTGGTCCCATCACTTCATGGCAAATAGACAGGGAAATAGTGGAAACAGGGACAGATTTTATTTTCTTGGCCTCCCAAATCACTGCGGATGGTGACTGCAGCCATGAAATGAAAAGATACTTACTCCTTGGAAGAAAAACCATGACAAAACTAGATTGCATATTCAAAAGCAGAGACATCAATTTGCTGACAAAGGTCTGTCTAGTCAAAGCTATGGTTTTTCCAGTAGTCATGTACAGATGTGAGAGTTGGCCCATAAAGAAATCTGAGCTGAAGAATTGATGCTTTCGAACTCTCGTGTTGGAGAAGATGCTTGAGATCCCTTGGACAGCAAGGAGATCAAGCCAGTCAATCCAAAAAGAAATCAACTCTGAATATTCATTGGAAGGACTGTTACTGGAACTCCAATACTTTGGCTCAGTTCAGTTCAGTTCAGTCGCTCAGTCGTGTCCGACTCTTTGTGACCCCATGAATCGCAGCACGCCAAGCCTCCCTGTCCATCACCAACTCCCAGAGTTCACTCATACTCACGTCCATCGAGTCAGTGATGACATCCAGCCATCTCATCCTTGGTTGTCCCCTTCTCCTCCTGCCCCCAATCCCTCCCAGCATCAGAGTCTTTTCCAATGAGTGGAGTTTCAGCTTTAGCATCATTCCTTCCAAAGAAATCCCAGGACTGATTCCTTTAGAATGGACTGATTGGATCTCCTTGCAGTCCAAGGGACTCTCAAGAGTCTTCTCCAACACCACAGTTCAAACGCATCAATTCTTTGGTGCTCAGCCTTCTTCACAGTCCAACTCTCACATCCATACATGACTACTGGAAAAACCATAGCCTTGACTAGATGGACCTTAGTCGGCAAAGTAATGTCTCTGCTTTTGAATATACTATCTAGGTTGGTCATAACTTTCCTTCCAAGGAGTAAGCGTCTTTTAATTTCATGGCTGCAATCACCATCTGCAGTGATTTTGGAGCCCCCCAAAATAAAGTCTGACACTGTTTCCACTGTTTCCCCATCTATTTCCCATGGAGTGATGGGACCGGATGCCATGATCTTCGTTTTCTGAATGTTGAGCTTTAAGCCAACTGTCTCACTCTCCACTTTCATTTTCATCAAGAGGCTTTTTAGTTTCTCTTCACTTTCTGCCATAAGGGTGGTGTCATCTGCATATCTGAGGTTATTGATATTTCTCCCGGCAATCTAGATTCCAGCTTGTGTTTCTTCCAGCCCAGCGTTTCTCATGATGTTCTCTGCGTATAAGTTACCTAAGCAAGGTGACAATACACAGCCTTGACGTACTCCTTTTCCTATTTGGAACCAGTCTGTTGTTCCTTGTCCAGTTCTAACTGTTGCTTCCTGGCCCGCATACAGATTTCTCAAGAGGTAGGTTAGGTGGTCTGGTATTCCCATCTCTTTCAGAATTTTCCACAGTTGATTGTGATCCACACAGTCAAAGGATTTGGCATAGTAAATAAAGCAGAAATAGATGTTTTTCTGGAACTCTCTTGCTTTTTCCATGATCCAGCAGATGATGGCAATTTGATCTCTGGTTCCTCTGCCTTTTCTAAAACCAGCTTGAACATCAGGAAGTTCATGGTTCATGTATTGCTAAAGCCTGGCTTGGAGAATTTTGAGCATTACTTTACTAGCATGTGAGATGAGTGCAATTGTGTGGTAGTTTGAGCATTCTTTGGCATTGCCTTTCTTTGAAATTGGAATGAAAACTGACCTTCTCCAGTCCTGTGGCCACTGCTAAGTTTTCCAAATTTGCTGGCATATTGAGTGCAACACTTTCACAGCATCATCTTTCAGGATTTGAAACAGCTCAACTGGAATTCCATCACCTCCACTAGCTTTGTTCGTAGTGATGCTTTCTAAGGCCCACTTGACTTCACATTCCAGGATGTCTGGCTCTAGATGAGTGATCACACCATTGTGATTATCCGGGTCGTGAAGATCCTACTTGATACTAAGAGCTGATTCATTGGAAAAGACCCTGATGCTGGGAAAGATTGAGAGCAGAAAGAGAAAGGAGCATTAGAGAATGAGATAGTTGATGGTATCACTGACTGAATGGATGTTAGTTTGAGCAAACCCTGGGAGATGGTGAAGGACAGGGAAGCCTGGCATGCTGTAGTCCATAGGGTCACAAAGAGTCACACAGGACTTAGTGACTGAGCAACGTGAATAGACTGTAAGATATCCAAATTCATTTTCTTTAAATATATTGAGCATTCTTGACAGAACAAAAATTTAAGGCCAAGGACTGGACTAAATATATAGATACCATTGGGAGGATATTAAGGGACAATGAAAGTCCTTCCAAGTCTTTCATAATTCCTAAAATTTGTTGATTAGATACTCCATTCCTCTCAGTTAAGGTCTGATTTAAAGTACCTTGTTGGAAAGGAAGTGCCTCTTGAAGAGTATGTCTTTATTACTTCAGTCAGTTCAGTTCAGTTACTCACTCATGTCCGATTCTTTGTGACCCCATGAATCACAGCACACCATGCCTCCCTGTCCATCACCATCTCTGGTAGTTCACTCAAACTCACATCCATCGAGTTGGTGATGCCATCCAGCCATCTCATCCTCTGTCATCCCCTTCTCCTCCTGCCTCCAATCCCTCCCAGCATCAGTCTTTTCCAATGAGTCAACTCTTTGCATGGAGTAGCCAAAGTACTGGAGTTTCAGCCTTAGCATCATTCCTTCCAAAGAAATCCCAGGGTTGATCTCCTTCAGAATGGACTGGTTGGATCTCCTTGCAGTCCAAGGGACGGACTCTCAAGAGTCTTCTCCAACACCACAGTTCAAAAGCATCAATTCTTCGGCACTCAGCTTTCTTCTTAGCCTTCAATATTAGTTAGTTATCAAAATAATGTATAGAGTAGGGAACATTTGACTCAAAGATAACAATGGGTTATCTCTATAGGCGAATGGAAGGGAGAGTGGAAGATATGTCACTGCTTAGGCCGGCTTCTCTGGTCTGGTTGGCTCAAATGCCACAATCCCCAAAGAAAAAACTTTTGTATGCTTTCAGATGCATTTAGAAATAAAATGCAAAGGCCATAATGCTTACTGACTTTAAAATTTGGATATTTGTTAAAATCTATACTAGATATATCCTAAGATAGGAGAGGTATGGACTTTATGAATTCTGTGACTCAAAGTCCTCATCACAAATCCAAGCTCTTTTTGTCATGTCTCAGTCTTACCATCTTTAGTGTGTCTGGTTTGGCCTTCATTCCAGCTTGCCTTAGAGCACAAAATGATAGAGAAATTACAGGTAATATAAGTTCCAGAAGAAGAGAGAAAACTAACTTCACTGGTTCTCTTTACAGAATCTAGAGATATTTTCAAGAAGCACCCATGAAAAGTTTCCCACATGCACAGTTTTATACCAGTTACTGTCAAGGGGAATGAGTACCAGATTTGTTTGCTAATCTGGATTCATATGAACGGATGAGAACCTGTTTACGCATCAGTAGAACCAACTTCTCTATGTGCTTAGGAAACACTGAGAAATTGGCTGTAATTGGACAACCAGTTGTGCCTGCTATAGAAAGCAAGAGGCACTAAAACTCAGGACTGTTTAATTAAATTTGTTGATAAGGACCAAACTGAAAGATGAAATACACAAATAGCCCTCTGCACTATTTTGTTCAACAATACAAGCAGAGCAGATATTTAGATTATCACGTGAGCAAGGTTGCCTATAATCCTCATCAGTATTATAATTATAATTCCAAAAGTATAAAATCTGAGCATGAGAAAAGAGGATGCTTGCCACAAAGTCAAATTATTACAGAAGAATTTGAAATAGCCTTAGTGGTTTTTTAGATATTGAATTTCTTTGTACATTTATGCTAGAAATGGTAAATAATTCTAGGATAAAGGTAATAAAACCCTCGAAGACTTAGTCTCCAGTTTATCTTTGGATTTCTGAATGTTTTACTCTTTTTACAATGGAAGCAGTAATAATGTCAGGTATTTGGGGTTTTGTTTTATTTTATTTTGCTTACAGCTGGGTCAGTTCAGCTATCCAGTTTACAGTTTAGATTGGATAGGATATAGGCAAAAGAGTTAGTTGAATGATCTAAGTAATGGTTCAGACATCTGGTGTGGAAGATATTTGGTCTGCTGAGTTTTGTAACTTCTATGTGAACCAAGAGAGCAACAATAGATTGCCTTACCTCTATTTTAATTTTTGCTTCTCTAAAGTTTCTATAAAGAGCTAGTATGCCGATGAAAGGACTATTACTGAAAGTCTTTTAATAATAGATTAACCTTCCTGCCAAACATAGACATAAGATGAAAAATGATTATGTCAGTGGATTCTATGCTCTCGATGACATAGAATCTAGGAAAATGTAGAAGAAAGAAACACAAGCAGAGACAGCAGAATATGTCAGCTTTAAAAATGCAATAAACATTGCCTGGGGGTGGGGAAATGGAGAAAGGGAGAGGGTGAGAATGGAGGGAGGAAAAGAATTATTTGATTGAATTAAACGTGGATAAAACATGATTATGGTCACATAATTTACAATAAAATATAATTTTGATAATTTAAAATGATAGAACTTTAATTTACACTAATACTTTATTGCACATTTAGATAATTCATTTGACAAGCACTGAAAATTCCTTACTTCAGTCAATGGGTTGCTACTAGTCAAATCTCTCTGGAAGATTTGGTAGTTAAAAGCTGGATATTCAGTTCAGTTCAGTTCAGTTGCGCAGTCGTGTCCGACTCTTTGTGACCCCATGAATCGCAGCACGCCGGGCCTCCCTGTCCATCCTATCAAGTTATATGAATTGGTCATCTTCTGTGTCTTAAGAAGAAAATATACTGTTGTAAGAAGATATGCTTTATTTTTGGCCCGAAAGCAAATAATTAACAATAAAAGGTCTATAGAACCAACTTGAAAAAAATATAAATTAAAATTGTACTTGTTATTCTTAAGGTTTCATAGACAATAGTAAGACATTGGATATAATCTTGCTGCTAAGTCGCTTCAGTCGTGTCCGACTCTGTGCGACCCCATAGACGGAAGCCCACCAGGCCTCCCCCGTCTCCGGGATTCTCCAGGCAAGAACACTGGAGTGGGTTGCCATTTCCTTCTCCAATGCATGAAAGTGAAAAGTGAAAGGGAAGTCACTCAGTCGTGTCTGACTCTTAGCGACCCCATGGACTGCAGCCTACCAGGCTCCTCCATCTATGGGATTTTCCAGGCAAGAGTACTGGAGTGGGGTGCCATTGCCTTCTCCAAGATATAATCTTTTATCAGTGTAAAAACTGAATATTTTAATTTTATAAGAACAGACAAAAAGACTGAAATTTAGACAAATCACATAATACTGAAGAACTTTATAGTGAGTAGTTTTTATTCTGTTGTAAAATATTAACAACCAAGACAAAAATATAATACTTAATAAAAAAATAAAAAGGGTTAACATGGTGAAAAGCTATACACTGAAGTTTATACACATAAACTTGAGATTTCATATGTCAAACAGACTGAACTGTATGTAACAGTCTTACCAGCATCTCTGAATTTCCAAAGCATCAATCTATCTTTCCACATGGGCAAACACTTCAGAATTACATAATTTAAAAGTAAAGCTACGTTTTTCAAAAACAGTGTTTTGAATAAAAGTTCTTTTTTATAGGGCAACCAAAAAATTTTTGTCCTAATTTCTCTGTTTTAAAGCATACTTTAAAATTTAGTGAGGGTTTTCATTTTTTTGTTGTTTTGCTTATCAATTTAGTGAATAGTAGAATACTTACCGGATTTGTTTTAAATAATAAGAATGGAATAATTACTAACATTTAATACATACTTCTGTGTACTTCTAAAAAATTTTATACACTATACATATTAAATAACTTCTCACAATAACTGAGCATTGGGCACTATTAGTGTAGTGTGCCTGTTAAATGCTGAAGAAATTGAGGCATGGAGGATGGTCATTCTCAGTTCAGTTCAGTTCAGTTCAGTTCAGTAGCTCAGTCGTGTCCGACTCTGCGACCCCATGAATCGCGGTACACCAGGCCTCCCGGTCCATCACCAACTCCCAGAGTTCACTCAGACTCACCTCCATCGATTCAGTGATGCCATCCAGCCATTTCATCCTCTGTCTTCCCCTTCTCCTACTACCCCCAATCCCTCTCAGCATCAAAGTCTTTTCCAATGAGTCAACTCTTCGCATGAGGTGGCCAAAGTACTGGAGTTTCAGCTTTAGCATCATTCCTTCCAAAGAACACCCAGGACTGATCTCCTTTAGAATGGACTGATTGGATCTCCTTTCAGTCCGTGGAACTCTCAAGAGTCTTCTCCAACACCACAGTTCAAATGCATCAGTTCTTCGGTGCTCAGCCTTCTTCACAGTCCAACTCTCACATCCATACATGACTACTGGAAAAACCATAGCCTTGACTAGACGGACCTTAGTCAGCAAAGTAATGTCTCTGCTTTTGAATATGCTATCTAGGTTGGTCATAACTTTTCTTCCAAGGAGTAAGCGTCTTTTAATTTCATGGCTGCAATCACCATCTTCAGTGATTTTTGGAGCCCCCCAAAATAAAGTCTAACACTGTTTCCACTGTTTCCCCATCTATTTCCCATGAAGTGATGGGACCAGATGCCATGGGGTCATTCTAGACTAGTACTATTTTGGTTTGAAAGTAGTTTAAGGAAAAAAGTCTCTAAAATGCTTTTTTTCAATGTACAATTAAAATAACAGTAATAAGCAGACTTGTAGAGATAACAATAACCCTGGCTATATGTGACTGTAGTAGAAAGAAAGGCATGTCATTTATTAGGATAATACTGGTTTTAAGTCTTTACTGACAGTATAATTTTGGGCAAGTCTTTTAGTGAGCATTTAGGTACCATAATCATTTTTTGATTATTTATTAAAGTAATATAGAGATGGTATAGGTATAAACACATAGGGTTATTGTACGCAAGCAAGTGGAACAGGCTTTTAAGAATCATGCCAAGGCTGAATCCAGAATCCAGTTTTGTTTTAAAAACGTGTCAAGGTAAGTACAAATGACTGCTTCAGTGGAGTTCAGAGTTAGAACTTAGTTTTACCCTTAGTTGGTTGAGGACTCTTGTTTAGTAAGTATTTCCCACAGAACACTTTTCCAAGTCAATTATTTTGAGAAGTGGTGTTCTTTTGTGTCATCATGCTTTTTGCACTTTTCTTCCTTTTTTTTGCCTAAAATAAAAGCCCTCTTCTCCCTCACTTTCCATGTCTAGATAACCTCTGTTAATACTTAAGATTTAGTTCTACATTCCAATGCTTGGTTTTGAGGACAGCTCAGAGTTACCTGGCTCCCTCCTCCCCCAGCTCTTTCCCTTCTGTGGATATTCATCACAGTACTTTCACCTTACAAGACTGTTTTATTACCAGATCGCTTCACCTTTATATGAGAAAGGAACCTTCTTTATTTGACTTTGTATTCAGAGAGCCAAGAACAGTTTCTGGCACATAGTAGGTGACTGAATAATTTTTGAAGAAGAAAGGGAAAACCAAGAGAGAAAAGTCAAAAACGAGGAAATTTTTGTAAGGCAGGCAAATGAGTGTTATCAGAGTATGCTCAGTGCTTAGTCATGTCCAGCTCTTTGTGACTCCATGGACTGTAGCCTGCCAGGCTCTACCATCCAAGGAATTTTCCAGGCAAGAATACTGGAGCAGGTTGCCATTTCCTCCTCCAGGTCGATTTTCCTGACCCAGGATTGAACCCATGTTTCCTGCATCTCCTGCATTGGCAGGTGGATTCTTGGACCATTATGCCACCTGGGAAAACCAGAATTACATTTCGATTCAAAATGTCTTAATCCATTTAGTGCAATTATCTTAACTTGATTGTCTTAATTCTTTTGTATGTTATGCATAATTTCTAAAGCAATTAAGTGATGTTACCTTATGAATTAAAACATAGTATCAGTACCACAGCTTTCTTATCCATTCATCTGATGATGGACATCTAGGTGGCTTCTATGCCCTAGCTATTGTAAACAGTGCTTCGATGAACATTGGGATACATGTGTCTCTTTTAATTTTGGTTCCCTCAGAGTGTATGCCCAGCAGTCTATTATACAGAGTGAAGTAAGTCAGAAAGAAAAACACCAATATAGTATAATAATACATATATATGGAATTTAGAAAGATGGTAACAATGACCCTATATGTGATAAAGCAAAAGAGACACAGATGTAAAGAATAGACTTTTGGACTCTGTGGGAGAAGGTGAGGGCAGGATGATTTGCGAGATTAGCATTGAAACATGTATATTATCATATGTGAAATAGATCACCAGTCCAGGTTTAATGCATGACACAGGGCGCTCAGGGCCAGTGCACTGGGACAACCCTGAGGGATACGCTGGGGAGGGGAGGTGGGAGGCGGTTTCCGGATGAGGGATATGTGTACACCTATGGCTGACTCATGTGAATGTATGGCAAAAACCACTACAATATTGTAAAGTAATTAGCCTCCAATTAAAATAAATTAATTAATTTACAAAAAATATTTATATAGTATAAATCCTGGAACATTTCATGAGCTTCAAGAGGACAAATCTTCAGTAGCAACTCAATTCCCCTGGAGGGTGTGTCCAAGTTCCTTGTTATTCTTGACCTGCATCAGAGAAGTAACAATGAGGAGACAGATAGACCATTTTACTATTGGTGTGTATGGCTAAAGCCAATTTTGATGTGTCCTTATTCAGAGTGTCTGCTTTTGTAAAGCTCCTATTAGTTGCACAGTAAACTACCTGAGAGTTCTTGCTCAGGCATTTACCATCATAGGGAGAAACCTTCGCCAGGGTACAGAAGGCTTGATCTTACAGAAAGCCATTATGATGGGAAAATTACACTTAAGCATAGAGCCTGTAGTCAAAAGAATCCTTTATTTTAGACTGCCTCTGTATTCTGCTTTTTTATTCTTTTTTTTGTTTTGGAGGGGGATATTATCAATTTCTACCTTCCGATTACTAATTTGAATTGTGTCAGTAAATACTTTTTTTAAAAAAAAACTCTGGATTTTGATTTGTAAATTTGTGGTTGTCCTTTTTGACAAGGCTATTTAAAAACAATGCAAAATTTAATATTGTAATTAAAGATATATGGAAATATAACTTGATTTCCTTGTTTAAGTAGAAAAATTCTCTGTATACCGAAGTATCAAAGTACTTAGTAGCAGAAAATTGTTGAATGATGAAAACTGAGCATTTGAATATTAACTTTTTCAGTTCAGTTCAATTCATCTCAGTCGCTTTTGACTCTTTGTGACCCCATGGACCACAGCATGCCAGGACTCCCTGTCCATCACCAACTCCTGGAGTCTACCCAAACTCACGTCCATTGAGTCTGTGATGCCATCCAACCATCTCATCCTCCGTCGTCCCCTTCTCCTCCTGTCTTCAATCTTTCCCAGCATCACGGTCTTTTCAAATGAGTCAGTGCTTCGCATCAGATGGCCAAAGTATTGGAGTTTCAGCTTCATCATCAGTCCTTCCAATGAACACTCAGGACTGATCTCCTTTAGGATGGACTGGTTGGATCTCCTTGCAGTTCAAGGGACTCTCAAGAGTCTTCTCCAACACCACAGTTCAAAAGCATCAACTCTTCGGTGCTCAGCTTTCTTTACAGTCCAACTTTCATACCCATACATGACTACTGGAAAAACCATAGCCTTGACTATATGGACCTTTGTTGGCAAAGTAATGTCTCTGCTTTTGAATATGCTATCTAGGTTGGTCATAACTTTCCTTCCAAGAGCAAGCTTCTTTTAATTTCATGGCTATAGTCACCATCTGCAGTGATTTTGGAGCCCCCCCAAAATAAAGACAGCCACTGTTTGCAGTTTTCCTATCTATTTGCCATGACGTGATGGGACCGGATGCCATGATCTTGGTTTACTGAATGTTGAGTCTTAAGCCAACTTTTTCACTCTCTCTTTCAGTTTCATCAAGAGGCTCTTTAGTTCTTTACTTTCTGCCATAAGGGTGGTATCATCTGCATATCTGAGGTTACTGATATTTCTCCTGACAATCTTGATTCCATCCTGTGCTTCATCCAGCCCAGCATTTCTCATGATATACTCTGCATATAATTTAAATAAGCAGGGTGACAATATACAGCCTTGATGTACTCTTTTCCTGACTTGGAACCAGTTTTTTGTTCCATGTCCAGTTCTAACTGCTGCTTCCTGACCTGTATACAGATGAACTTTTTAGACTTTGTAAATGTGGAAGAGTAATTGCAAGGGAATTATTGTTTAAAATAATCACCTTCCCCAAATTATTAGGCTTATTTCATTCTTGAAAAAGATGTGAGTAGGTACAGAGGTCATAAAAGGAGAGTCATACATGTGTAGGACTAAGGAGGTATTATAGTAATTGCTGAGCTTCCATGGTGGCTCAGATGGTAAAGCGTCTGCGGCAATGCGGTAGACCTGGGTTTGATCCCTGAGTCGGGAAGATCCCGTGGAGAAGGAAATGGTAACCCACTCCAGTACTCTTGCCTGGAAAATTCCATGGACTGAGGAGCCTGATAGGCTACATTCCATGGGGTCGCGAAGAGTCAGTCACGACTGAGCGACTTCACATTCATTCATACTGATTGGTGGTAATAGAATGTCAGATTAGGAGGGATGCAGAAAAATTATAGAAATTCAATTGTTAGGATGATATAATCAACACTGGCATCTGTTGGCAAGAGAATAATATTGACCTCTTATGAGAACTTTTCAGTTTAATACAACCGCAATGAAATAGCAGCATTCAGGTTCTGCTGCTTATCCACAGCTCATTCCACACCATATCAAGTTATGCCAAGGATGCAATTCAATTGTATTTTGTTGCCAGTATGAGACTATTCTTCAAAGTAATTTTGTCTGAAGCCTTTAAATCCTGTTTAATTAATACAATCTTTAAACTTGGAGATCTTATGAAATAGAATGCTTATTATTTTTATGACTCTTAACAATCTTATAATAAGTTGATTCCTTTGCATGGAAAATATTACTTTTCAAGGAAAGTGTCTTCTGCATTACAACATTGTTTAGAGATGATGCAAGAGGCATCATTACACATACAAATATATTCTACGGAAAAAATCATGTCTTATTTGGGTTGATTTTGTGAGGCTACCCAAGGGTACAGAATGAATATGCCCTGGAAAAGATGTCACTTAGTGATGACACTTCCTCCATTCATTATTTCCATTGGTTTCTCAGATTAAAAGAAAAAATCTATAATGAATTTGATAACATTCCCCAAATAGAATATTAGTTAATGTAGCAGAGGATTCAAGGGATCAAAGAAGAAAATATCTATGCTGTGTATCATAACTCATGGGTTTATTTTTCATTTCTGTTGGGTTGATCCTTAAATATGACAGTTCAATGTTAATTTATGTTATCATTGTCTCCCCTCCACCCCCACTCCTAGCCCAGTATCCTCTTCTCATGATGAATTTCAGTTCAATTTTCTTTGACTACAATACACACAAGATTCTTCTGACAAGATAATTACTCTGGGCTATTTTATAAAGTATTTTTAGTTTACAGGGCAGAGAAAGAAAGGAAGCTTTTAACAGATACAAATGTGTGGCTCCAGTGTGCCTTACAAATCCCTTTATGATTTTCTCCTGCTGTCTTTCTTTTCTTTCCCTCTGAAACAGATTAATACCAGATGTAACTCAAGCTGCCACCTGTCTCTTGTTTATCTGAGATGATTCCTTTTTATCATCTCATATTCCTTCCTACCGATAATTATAGAAGGCTTGTTTTAAAATCATATTGTGACATATAATCCTTTATAAAGAATAAAAATAATGCTTGGCATATTTGTTATAAAATGAGACTTAAAGGAATGTATAGTCAGACTTAATTAATTGCTATTTTAAGAATATACCATTAGAACAGCAGAGAAAAATATTGACTTTTTTTAATGTGAACATGACACTTCGTAGAATAGATGTTTGGAGTTGGAGGTAACCATTTCCTGTGGTTGTGTCTGCATTTAATTTCCTTGTTCAGATTACTTGTACTGAGTGGGAGATACATTTGTGAGATACCAGAATGGGATTTATCATTGAAAATGTCAGTGTGGAGCAGAATGAAGCAGAATTGACTGAGTGTTATTAATTAACAAATTACCTTCTGCCAGATAAGAATTTTACTACATACATGAATGAGTCTGAGGACCCAAATGGTTAATGGTGAGTTTCTCCTAGGTTCCTTATGTGTTTGTACAATTACAACTAAAAAGTTGCTCTAATCCAGAGGTAAAGATGGAAGAACCCCTAATACCAAATAAAAATTACTAACCTAGGCAGATATTGGAACAAAATTTATAGAAACTAGGAAAAAAACCTATATAGTTAACTTAAAGGACTACAGTTTTGAAGGCCAAGAGACCTGGATTAAAATCTCCCTTTCTGTTACTCCAGAACTGTATATTCCTTGTTAGTCCCCTCCCTTTTCTGAGATTCAGCTATTCATGTATAAAACAGAAATCAGAAGGCTTACCTTGAAGGATTATTGGTAGGATTAGAGATAATGTGTATAAGAAACGTCATAAAACGTGCCTGGCATAATATAAGTGTTCATAAACAAACACTGTAAGTTTCCTAAAAATTGTGAGTAATTTTGTCAGACTTTTGTTTATGAATTTATGTGAAAAGTCATTGGAGTTTTTGCAGGATTAATTGATATGCTCTTCTGATTTAAGAATTCTTAAATCTGGCTCCTGGGCTTCCCAGGTGGCTCTAGGGGTAAAGAACCCACCTGCCAGTGCAGGATGTAAGAGATGCAAGTTCAGACCCTTGATTGGGAAGATCCCCTGGAGGAGAGCATGGCAACGCACTGCAGCATTCTTGCCTGGAGAGTCCCATGGACAGAGAAACCTGGTGGGCTACAGTCCATAGGGTTGCAAAGAGTAGAACACAACTGAAGCGACTTAGCCTGAAGTTTGGCTTCTTAAAAATGTAGGAATTCTTTTGTTTGTAAATTTTGTATTATTTTCATCATATGTTCAACTGATAAGTGCCGTGATGTACGGATTTTATTACATCATAAATTGAATACATGAATTCACTATATAAAAAATAAATCTATATATGTTAAATTATTTAGCCTAGGTTGATTAAAGGAGTTTAAGGAAAATCCATCAAAATATATAATTTTATTCCTATGAATTTTTCTCTATGAGCTAAACTGTTATAGTACTTACAGTACAGTATTCTTCTATATTGTGCTATAATACAGTATATTCTCTTCTTCAAGTTCTAGTTTTATTAATGCATGATCCATTACATACCTTATAGCTCAGTTGGTAAAGAATCCACCTGCAATGTAGGAGACCCCAGTTCGATTTCTGGGTCAGGAAGATCCGCTGGAAAAGGGATAGGCTACCCACTCCAGTGTTCTTGGGCTTCCCTTGTGACTTAGCTGATAAAGAATCCACCTGCAACATGGGAGACCTGGGTTTCATCTCTGGGTTGGGAAGATCCCCTGGAGAAGGGAACAGCTACCCACTCCAGTATTCTGGCCTGGAGAATTCCATGAACTGTATAGTCCATGGGGTCGCAAAGAGTCAGACACGACTGAGCAAGTTTCACAGGCAAATTACTGTTACCTTTTATTTTTATTTTTCCATCCAAAAAACAAAATGTCACCAGTGGTGTTAGGAAATCATTAAATTTATATGAAGTGTGATCTACACAAGAGTGTGTTGCATTTCAAAAGCTATTCTTACTCTGAGGGAATCTGTAGGAAGGAAATGTGATCATTCTCTTTTTGATCTTTCTATTACTTTCATTTTGACATTTCTCACTTAATATTCTAAATCCCAGGCTTTATCTCAAAGCAATTACCTTTTTGACTTCTATTTTTTATGGAGATACTTATTCATAGCTTCTGCTTATGATGTGTGCATACGTGTGTGTGTGTGTATATGTATAAAATTTGCTTAAATTTTAAGTCAACAGACTTTTCCAGGACTTTTTTCTCTGATATCCTTCTGCTGTTGGATAGTCAGAGAAAGCAGTTGGGAAACACACTCTGGTAGATTAGGAAGCTATGACGTGTACATAGAGAGATCATAAGAAAACAAAACCACAAAAGGTGTGTTATTGGGTATATTCTAATACATTTGTGATATTAACTAACCACCTGGAGTTAGTGTCAGATTTCATAGGTTTAAGAACATGAAACCCAAGAAGCCTTCTGTAACTTCAGAAGTCAGTCACAAATTTGGGCACCCTTAGTTCAAAAATCAGTTCAGTTCAGTTCAGTTGCTCAGTCGTGTCCAACTCTTTGCGACCCCATGAATCACAGCACGCCAGGCCTCCCTGTCCATCACCAACTACTAGAGTTCACTCAGACTCATGTCCATCAAGTCTGTGATGCCATCCAGCTATCCCATCCTTTGTCGTCCCCTTCTCCTCCTGCCCCCAATCCCTCCTAGCATCAGAGTCTTTTCCAATGAGTCAACTCTTCGCATGAGGTGGCCAAAGTCCTGGAGTTTCAGCTTTAGCATCATTCCTTCCAAAGAAATCCCAGGGCTGATCTCCTTCAAAATGGACCTGTTGGATCTTCTTGCAGTCCAAGGGACTCTCAAGAGTCTTCTCCAACACCACAGTTCAAAAGCATCAATTCTTCGGCACTCAGCCTTCTTCACAGTCCAAATCTCACATCCATACATGACCACAGGAAAAACCATAGCCTTGACTAGACGAGACTTAGTCGGCAAAGTAATGTCTCTGCTTTTGAATATGCTATCTAGGTTGGTCATTACTTTTCTTCTAAGGAGTAAGCATCTTTTAATTTCATGGCTGCAGTCACCATCTGCAGGGATTTTGGAGCCCCACAAAATAAAGTCTGACACTGTTTCCACTGTTTCCCCATCTATTTCCCATGAAGTGATGGGACCAGATGCCACGATCTTCATTTTCTGAATGTTGAGCTTTAAGCCAACTTTTTCACTCTCCTCTTTCACTTTCATCAAGAGGCTTTTTAGTTCCTCTTCATTTTCTGCCATAAGGGTGGTGTCATCTGCATATCTGAGGTGATTGATATTTCTCCCGGCAATCTTGATTCCAGCTTGTGTTTCTTCCAGTCCAGCGTTTCTCATGATATCCTCTGCATATAAGTTAAATAAGCAGGGTGACAATATACAGCCTTTACATACTCCTTTTCCTATTTGGAACCAGTCTGTTGTTCCATGTCCAGTTCTAACTGTTGCTTCCTGACCTGCATACAGATTTTTCAAGAGGCAGGTCAAGTGGTCTGGTATTCCCATCTCTTTCAGAATTTTCCACAGTTTGTTGTGATCCACACAGTCAAAGGCTTTGGCATAGTCAATAAAGCAGAAGTAGATGTTTTTCTGGAACTCTCTTGCTTTTTCCATGATCCAGCGGATGTTGGCAATTTGATCTCTGGTTCCTCTGCCTTTTCTAAAACCAGCTTGAACATCAGGTAGTTCACGGTTCACATATTGCTGAATCCTGGCTTGGAGAATTTTGAGCATTACTTTACTAGCATGTGTTCAGTTCAGTTTAGTCACTCAGTCGTGTCCAACTCTTTGCGACCCCATGAATCACAGCACGCCAGGCCTCCCTGTCCATCACCAACTCCTGGAGTTCAATCAACTCACACCCATTGAGTCACTGATGCCATCCAGCTATCTCATCCTCTGTCATCCCCTTCTCCTCCTGCCCCCAATCCCTCCCAGCATCAGAGTCTTTTCCAATGAGTCAACTCTTCACATGAGGTAGCCAAAGTACTGGAGTTTCAGCTTCAGCATCAGTCCTTCCAAGAAAATCCCAGGACTGATCTCCTTTAGGATGGACTGGTTGGATCTCCTTGCAGTCCAAGGGACTCTCAAGAGTCTTCTCCAATACCACAGTTCAAAAGCATCAATTCTTTGGTGCTCAGCTTTCTTCACAGTCCAACTCTCACATCCATACATGGCTACTGGAAAATCCGTAGCCTTGACTAGACGGATCTTAGTCGGCAAAGTAATGTCTCTGCTTTTAAATATGCATGTGAGATGAGTGCAATAGTGCGGTAGTCTGAGCATTCTTTGGCATTGCCTTTCTTTGGGATTGGAATGAAAACTGACCTTTTCCAGTCCTGTTGCCACTGCTGAGTTTTCCAAATTTGCTGACATATTGAGTGCAGCACTTTCACAGCATCATCTTTCAGGATTTGAAATAGCTCAACTGGAATTCCATCACCTCCACTAGCTTTGTTCATAGTGATACTTTCAAGGCCCACTTGACTTCACATTCCAGGATGTCTGGCTCTAGATGAGTGATCACACTATCGTGATTATCTGGGTCGTGAAGATCTCTTTGTATAGTTCTTCTGTGTATTCTTGCCACCTCTTCTTAATATCTTCTGCTTCTGTTAGGTCCATACCATTTCTGTCCTTTATCGAGCCCATCTTTGCATGAAATATTCCCTTGGTATCTCTAATTTTCTTGAAGAGATCTCTAGTCTTTCCCATTTTGTTCTTTTCCTCTGTTTCTTTGCGTTGATTGCTGAAGAAGGCTTTCTTATCTCGGTATTCTTCGGAACTCTGCATTCAGATGCTTGCTGCTGCTGCTGCTAAGTCGCTTCAGTCATGTCCGACTATGATCTTTCCTTTTCTCCTTTGCTTTTCACTTCTCTTCTTTTCACAGCTATTTGTAAGGCCTCCCAAATAGCCATTTTTCTTTTTTGCGTTTCTTTTCCATGGGGATGGTCTTGATCCCTGTCTCCTGTACGATGTCACGAACCTCAGGTTTCCATGATGCCCCTCGGATTTGATAATTCATTAGGATGACTCATAGAATTCATGAAAGCACTATACTTATGATTACAGTTTTATGACAAAGGATGCAAATCAGGTACAGCTAAATGAAGAAATACAAAGGAGAAAGTCTGAGTGTGTCCCAAACAAAGAGGTTTCCTCTGCATCTTCATGAAATCAGGTAGCATCACCCTTAGGTATCGGACTTCTCTGGTGGCTCAGAGGTTAAAGGGTCTGCCTCCAATGCGGGAGACCTGAGTTTGATCCCTGGGTCAGGAAGATCCCCTGGAGATGGAGATGGCAACCCACTCCAGTATTCTTGCCTGGAGAATCCCATGGACGGAGGAGCCTGGTAGGCTACAGTCCACGGGGTCGCAAAGAGTCAGACATGACTGAGCAACTTCACCTCACCTCACCTCTCCCTTAGGTACATTGATGTGGTCACCTACCAGTAAGTTTTGGTGTTCAAAGTTTTTACTGAGTTTTATCAGGTAGACCTGAATGATTAAAATCCTGAATCATTGCCCATATGATTGAACTTAATTGTCAGCCTCCCCTTCCCTCCCTGGGAATCAAACTGGTTTAAATTCCCCATCCTTTTTATCATCTGGTTCATCTTTCTGATGATTGGTTCCAGTACTGAGAAATAGCCTTAGAATAAACTCAGGTATGATCCAATGTCCTCATAAATAACAAAGACACTCATATCACTTGGGTTCCCTCCCAAGAACCTGAGACAAAAGCCAGTCGATTAATAGTGAAGAATCTGATATTAATTATAGAAGTATATATATATATATATATATATATATATATATATATATATATAAAATCTTGGTAATACACATATTCTTTTCTTTACTTCCTGCTAGAGGTCTGGTTTAAATATATTAGCCTTTGAGAATGACTGTAGAAATTGACCTAAGTGCTATTATGGTATTATGTGTTTTGCTAATATGCTTTCTAAATTTCATGTGCATTTTGTTGAAAATCAGTTGGAAATTTAATCAAATAACTTGACAAATGATATGCCAAAAATCTCATTTGAAAACTTTCAGTTAGAAATAATTAAAGATAAACTTGCAAAGAGGAACATCTTAAGATTTTCTATAAAATCAAGTAAACTAAACAAATTAAATGAAGATAGCTCAAAAGCTTTGGAATACCTTGCATTGTGGGAATAAACTCAAATGAAATTTTTTTGTTTACTTAGATTATATATTTCATACCAGAGTGAAATGAAAATGGGAGGGTTTAAGTTTTTGTAAATACATATATTTGGTGGACACTCAAAAAATCATGAACAGACAAATGATTTGTTTTCTCCTTTAAAAATATCTGTTGAAGAAAAGGCACTCTGAGTAGAAGCAGAGAGATAGGACTTGCAGAAATATTTGGGCTGAAAGAGATATACACTTTTGATACGAAAAACTCAGAATATTCTATAGTTATCAGAACTTTATATGAGCTTGACAGGTTCCTTAAGCACCTGTAAAAGTGCTGCTTTTCTCAGTTAAAATGCCTATAGTCTATTGAGAAAGGTTAATGAAAAGTACAAGCACTTTTTTTCATAAAATGAATCCTTGAAGAAAAAATATAAAAAATAATATGACTGTGTTTAAAAAAAAACTCTTCAGAGTAATATTTAGATATTCAATATGAGGCTCAGATACAGAAATTAATTAGAGTATGTAAATATACCAAGAATTATTATTCTACTTTATTTTTTTTCTGTTAAACATTTTAGTTTCTTCATTAATATACATGCATTTTTATTTGTTGGGCTTCCCAGGTGGCACTAGTGGTAAAAAACCCGCCTGCCAATGCAGGAGACTTAAGAGATATGTTTCAGTCTCTGGGTTGGGAAGATCCCCAGGGAAGGGAGATGGCAACCCTCTCCAGTATTCTTGCCTGGAGAATCCCATTTTATATGTTAGAAATAATTTTAGTTTTGAAAACAATTTGGTAGGATTATTTTTAGTTCCATCAATATAATAAAACTAATTTATTGCCAGTATGTAAATATTTCAAAAATAGATAATTCTCATTGTTTTTATAGTTCACTTTCATTTTTCAATTAAAAAATTTTTTTTGGTTTGGAAAAAAGATTTCATGGTTCTCCTACTTGTAAATGCATGTTTGTAATTACCTACATAATGGTTGATTATTAAATATGACTATTTATAAATTTTAAGCATTCCTTTTACTTAATATACTTTAATATGACAGTGTTTCTTATGGCATGATCATTGTGATTATGAACTCAACAGATTTTTGTTGAAATAACTTAGTCCCTTCTATCAAGCAATAGTTCTAACAGTGATTTTTCTATCTTATTGTAGATCATTTGTTCAAGTGTATTATGAAAAGAGAATGTCTTTTACCTATAAGGTTATATCACTTTTGATCTTTTAAACATGTTGCATTTTTTATTTTATCTTTCATTTCAGATTTAAGCAATCACTGAAACATGATGTAATTTGGAAATGGTCTCTTGGTAGATATTTTAAAAAAGATTGTTATACAATTATCAGGAAAAGATTATCATTGCTATCATGATGGTGCTGTATCCTGCTTGATTTTCTAGGTGGTAAGGCTAGAATACAGATTATGTGTGTGTGTGTGTTTTTTTTATTTAAAAGTTGGTCACTCAGTCATCTTAGAAATGGAGGCCCCTGAAAAGAGAACCCACTTATTTTTCTTAATTGTGTCAGACTCTCAATAGGTGTTCAAAGTTTAGACTGAGTAGAGTACCAGAGGTACTTCGGAAGATTGTTCTCTGGACCCAGTTCCAAAGATCCTATAGCAATAAGGTAGGTGCCATGAACAACTCCAGATGGTTTTTTCAAAGTTAAAATTTTAAAATGGCCCCTTTCCTAAATTTGGATATAAGAAGTGCTATGAACACATTTGTGTGTTTGTGTTATTTTTGGTTGAGACCATAGACTAAGTGGGTATTAAGCATTGAACACATGGAAACATAAATTCTGGAATAAAATCATACACTTAGTAGCAGTTACTAGGTACTTAAGTATATTTTACTTTTGCTATATTCTGCTAGGGCAGCTGGAACAAATACCACAAACTAGATGACTTAAATAACAGAGATTGGTTTTCTTACAGTTCTGGAGACTATGGTTGGTTTCTTCTTGCAACTCTCCTTGGCTTGTTGATCACCAACTTTCCCTTTGTCTACACATAGCCTTCCCTCTGGTGTTCTAACTTCTCTTCTTATAAGTCATATTGGAATAGGGCCCACACTAATAACCTTTTTAAATTAATTACCTCTTTAATGATTTTATCACCAAATGCAGTTATATTCTGAGTTATTGGTGACTAGGACTTCAGTATATGAATTTTGACATGCACAATTCAGTCTATAACATATATCAACTCATAGCAGCTGTATAAAGGCATCATTAGTATATTTGATTTATTGAGACAGAACCCAGGGCACAAGAAGGTTAAGTAGCTTGTTTAAGGTCACATGGTTAGTAACTGAAAGGAGCAGGGATTTGAATTCTAGGCCGTCTGTCTCTAGAGTCTGTGCTCTTAATAACTATAGAGTATTGCAGAAAGTCAACCCTGATAAATTCAGATACTGCACTTAATGAAAAATTATATCCAGTGTTATTTTACCCAATATTATTTCATCCATGCAGTAATTTTACAAATCATCTTAAAGTGTGAGTTTTCTTTGTGTTATCACCTCCAATATTATGTAAATATACATGAAATCATAGGCATAATATTTCAGTTTCTTACTAAGGAATTAGCATAATAATAAATAGCAGTAATAAATAGAAAGTCCTATATTCCTGACTCAGTAGCGATGATAAGGCATTTCAAGCAATTTGCAAGAAGCATGCAATAGATTAAAACTTTTGTAAGGCAGAACAAGTAGAGAAAGTCAGCAACACCAAAAATCTGGTTAGTTGACAGTAAAAGACTTAAAAGCTGCAATTCTTTCCTGTTGAAAAATTCAAGTGGTTTCATGAGGACCTTGGAGAATTTGGGTTTCTAGATCACTGTGGATTGTATTGAAGAAACAGAATGAAATTGAAAAGGCAAATTAAGAATGAAAAAACAAAAAATCCTCAAATCCTGGAAATGAACATTGGGAGACATTAGTGAGATTTGATATTACTAGCTTAATGGTGTTTAAAACAAACAAGGCTCTAAACTTTCAGTGATATTGGAGGATGTGCTAAGTCCATGGGAAGGATGTGATAGACCCGTGGCAAAAGAAATAGAACTGACAGAGATGGGAAGAAATTGGAAAATGGAGTTGTTAAGAAAAATAAAAAATTAGGAGTGGGTAAAAACAAAGTTCGAGAGAGGAGTCCTGCTTTAGACATGTAATTTTTGAAGTATACATGAAATCTCCAAAAGATGGACTTCTGCTACAGGTTGGCAATCCAGAGAACAGATCAGGGTGGGAAATAAATATTTGTGATCATCAAAGAATTTTATAAGAATCAGTAAAAATGATGGAAATTGATGGAAGACATACTGAAAAGTGAGTTTTGTGGATAGTCTATATTAGAGGTTAGAGTTTGAGGAGGAACTTCTGAAACAGGTAAAAGATAATTGAAGCAGGTATGTATCTGGGGACAAAGAGACTAAGACATCTATTTCTATATCTTCAGTGATTCTCACATTACTGAATAGGAATAGAGTAAGCAGAGGGAAACCAGAAGAGCAAGGAAGGAATACTATGGTAGTACAGTGTTTTCCTAGGGATTTTGGACTTGGGAAAGAAAGCAGAGGCTCTGTGAAAGCTTACATAGAGGCATAGTGAAATATGACTAATATAATGAAAGAACTGGAAAAAGGATATTGAGCTGTAGACACAGAACAATGGCCTTGCCAAGCTCATTTTCTGTGAGGAAAGATAGAACATTATCAGAAATTCTCACCTTCTATGCTGACATTTGAAATTTCTTGGAAATGTGTTAATAAAGAAGGGAAAGATAAATTTGGGTTAAGGTTTCAGCAGAAACACAGGGGATTAGTTGGGTTTGTATCGCAGAGTGTCTTTCAGTTCAGTGCAGTTGAGTCGCTCAGTCATGTCCAACTTTTTGCAACCCCATGGACTACACACACCAGGCTTCCCTGTCCATCACCAACTCCCAGAGCTTACTCAAACTCATGTCCATCGAGTCAGCGATGCCATCCAACCATCTCATTCTCTGTCATTCCCTTCTCCTCCCACCTTCAATCTTTCCTATCATCAAGGTCTTTTCTAGTGAGTCAATTCTTTGTATCAGGTGCCAAAATATTGAAGTTTCAGCACCAGCAATAGTACTTTCAATGAATATTCAAGGCTGATTTCTATTAGGATAGACTGGTTGGATCTCCTTGCAGTCCAAGGGACTCTCAAGAGTCCTCTAACACCACAGTTCAAAACAATCAATTCTTCGGTGCTTAGCTTTCTTCACAGTCCAACTCTCTCATCCATCCATGACTATGGGAAAAACCATAGCTTTGACTAGATGGAATTTTGTTGGCAAAGTAATGTCTCTGCTTTTAGTATGCTTTCTAGGTTGATCATAGATTTTCTTCCAAGGATCAAGCATCTTTTAATTTCATGGCTACGGTCACCATCTACAGTGATTTTGGGGCCCGCCAAAATAAAGTCTCTCACTGTTTCCATCATTTCTCCATCTATTTGCCATGAACTGATGGGACCAGATGTCATGATCTTAGTTTGCTGAATGTTGAATTTTAAGCCAACTTTTTCAGTCTCCTCCTTCAGTTTCATCAAGAGGCTCTTTAGTTCTTCTACATTTTCTATCATTAGGATGGTGTCATCTGCATATCTGAGGTTACTCATAGTTCTTCCGGCAATCTTGATTCCAGCTTGTGCTTCATCCAGCCCAGCATTTCACATGATGTACTCTGCATATAAGTTAAATAAGCAGGGTGACAATATACAGCCTTGATGTAATCCTTTCCTGATTTGGAATGAGTCTGTTGTTCCATGTCCAGTTATAACTGTTGCATCTTGGGCCTGCATACAGATTTCTCAGGAGGCAGGTCAGGTGGTCTAGTATTCCCATCTCTTTCAGAATTTGTTGTGATCCACATAGTCAAAGGCTTTGGTATAGTCAATAAAGGAGAAGTAGATGTTTTTCTGGAACTCTCTTGCTTTTTTGATGATCCAGTGGATGTTGGCAGTTTGATCTCTGGTTCCTCTGTTTTTTCTAAATCCAGCTTGAACATCTGAAAGTTCACCTACTGTTGAACCCTAGCTTGGAGAATTTTGAGCATTACTTTCGTAGCGTGTGAGATGAGTGCAATTGTGTGGTAGTTTGAACATTCTTTGCAATTGCCTTTCTTTGGGATTGGAATGAGAATTGACCTTTCCCACTCCTGTGGCCAGTGCTGAGTTTTCCAAATTTGTTGGCATATTGAGTGCAGCACTTTCACAGCGTCATCTTCCAGGATTTAAATTAGCTCAACTAGAATTCCATCCCTTCCACTAGCTTTGTTTATAGTGATGTTTCTTAATGCCCACTTGACTTTGCATTCTAGGATGTCTGGCTCTAGGTGAGTGATAACACCACTGTGTTTATCTGGGTCATGAAGATTTTTTTTTCTTTGTTGGTATAGTTTTCTGTGTATTCTTGCCACCTCTTCTTAATCTCTTCTGCTTCTGTTAGGTTCACTATTTCGATTCTTTATTGTGCCCAACTTTGCAGGAAATGTTCCCTGGGTATCTCCGATTTTCTTGAAGATAGCTCTCGTCTTTCACAATCTATTGTTCTCTTCCATTTCTTGTATTGATCACTGAGGAAATCTTTCTTATTTCTCCTTGCTATTCTTTGGAACTCTGCACTCAAAGAGGTATACCTTTCCTTTTTTCCTTTGCCTTTAGCTTCTCTGCTTTTCTCAGCTATTTGTAAGGCCGCCTTGAACAAACATTTTGTCTTTTTACATTGCTTTTTCTTAGGGATGATCTTGATTACTGCTTCCTGTTCAATGTCACGAATCTCCATCCATAGTTCTTCAGGCACTCTATCAGACCTAATCCCTTGAATCTATTTTTCACTTTCACTGTATAATTGTAAGGGATTTGATTTAGGTCATACCTGAGTGGCCTGGTGGTTTTCCCTTCTTTCTTCAATTTAAGTCCATATTTGGAAATAAGGGGTTCATGATCTAAGCCACAGTCAATTCCCGGTCTTGGTTTTGCTGACTATATAGAACTTCTCCATCTTTGGCTGCAAAAAATGTAGTCAATCTGATTTTGGTATTGACAATTTGGTGATGTCCATGTGTAGAGTCTTCTCTTGTGTTTTTGGAAGAGAATGTTTGCTATGACCAGTGCATTCTCTTGGCAAAACTCTGTTAGCCTTTGCCCTTCTTCGTTTTGTACTCCAAGGCCAAATTTACCTGTTACTCCAGGTATCTGTTGACTTCTTACTTTTGCATTCCAGTCCGCTATATTGAAAAAGACATCTTTTTGGGGTGTTAGTTCTAGATGGTCTTGTAGGTCTTCATAGAACCGTTCAACTTCAGCTTCTTCAGCATTACTGGTCGGGGCATAGACTTGGATTACTGTGATATTGAATGGTTTGCCTTGGAAGTGAACAGAGATTATCCTGTTGTTTTTTGAAATTGCACCTAATTACTGCATTTCGGACTCTTATTGACTGTGATGGCTACTACATTTCTTCTAAGGGATTCTTACCCACAGTGCTAGATATAACGGTTATCTTAGTTAAATTCACCCATTCCAGTCCATTGTAGATTCAGTTCAGTTCAGTTCAGTCACTCAGTCATATCGATTCTTTGCAACCCCATGAATCGCAGCACTCCAGGCCTCCCTGTCCATCACCAACTCCCGGAGTTCACTCAGACTCACATCCATCGAGTCCGTGATGCCATCCAGCCATCTCATCCTGTCGTCCCCTTCTCCTCCTGCCCCCAATCCCTCCCAGCATCAGAGTCTTTTCCAATGAGTCAACTCTTCGCATGAGGTGGCCAAAGTACTGAGTTTCAGCTTTAGCATCATCCCTTCCAAAGAAATCCCAGGGCTGATCTCCTTTAGAATGGACTGGTTGGATCTCCTTGTAGTCCAAGGGTCTCTCAAGAGTCTTCTCCAACACCACAGTTCAAAAGCATCAATTCTTTGGCTCTCAGCTTTCTTCACAGTCCAACTCTCACATCCATGCATGACCACAGGAAAAACCATAGCCTTGACTAGACAGACCTTTGTTGGCAAAGTAATGTCTCTGCTTTTGAATATACTATCTAGGTTGGTCATAACTTTCCTTCCAAGGAGTAAGCATCTTTTAACTTCATGGTTGCAATCACCATCTGCAGTGATTTTGGAGCCCCAAAAAAATAAAGTCTGACACTGTTTCCACTGTTTCCCCATCTATTTCCCATGAAGTAATGGGATCAGAGGCCATGATCTTCATTTTCTGAATGTTGAGCTTTAAGCCAACTTTTTCATTCTCCACTTTCACTTTCTTCAAGAGGCTTTTGAGTTCCTCTTCACTTTCTGCCACAAGGGTGGTGTCATCTGCATATCTGAGGTGATTGATATTTCTCCCAGCAATCTTGATTCCAGCTTGTGTTTCTTCCAGCCCAGTGTTTTTCATGATGTCCTCTGCATATAAGTTAAATAAGCAGGGTGACAATATACAGCCTTGACGTACTCCTTTTCTTATTTGGAACCAGTCTGTTTTTTACATGTCCAGTTCTAACTGTTGCTTCCTGACCTGCATACAGATTTCTCAAGAGGTAAGTCAGGTGGTCTGGTATTCCCATCTCTCTCAGAATTTTCCACAGTTTATTGTGATCCACACAGTCAAAGGCTTTGTAGTTTACTGATGCCTAAAATGTCAGTGTTCACTGTTGCCATCTTGTTTGACAACATCTAATTTACCTTGAGTCCCGGACCTAACATTCTAGGTTCCTATGCAGTATTGTTCTTTACAACACTAGACTTTGCTTCCATCACCAGTCACATCCACAGTTGGTTGTTGTTTTTGTTTTTTGCTTTGGTCGGTCTCTTCACTGTTTCTGGAGTTATTTCTCCACTGTTCTCCAGTAGCATATTGGTCACTTACTGAGATGGGGAGCTCATCTTTCGTGTCTTATCTTTTTGCCTTTTCATACTGTTCATGGTGTTCTCAAGGTAAGAATACTGAAGTGGTTTGCTATTCCCTTCTCTAGTGGATCACGTTTTGTCAGAACTCTCCACCATATCTGTTTATCTTGGGTAGCCCTACATGGCATGGTTCATAGTTTCATTGAGTTAGACAAGACTGTGATCCATGTGCTCAGTTTGGTTAGTTTTTTTGTGACTGAGGTTTTCAGTCTGTCTGCCCTCTGATGGATAAGGATAAGAGTCTTATGGAAGCTTCCTGATGGGAGAAACTGACTGAGGGGGAAACTGGTCTTGTTCTGATGGGTGGGGCCATGCTCAGTAAATCATTAATCCAATTTTCTGTTCATGGGCAGGGCTGTGTTCCCTCCCTGTTGTTTGACCAGAGGCCAAACTATGGTGGATGTAATGAGGATAATTGTGATCTCATTCAAAAGGTGCCATGTACACCCTACTGTACTCAGTGCCCCTGACCCTACAGCAGGCTACTGCAGACCCATGCCTCCACCAGAGACTCCTGGACACTCACGGGCAAGTCTGGGTCAGTCTCTTGTGGGGTCACTCTTCCCTTCTCTTGGGTCCTGGTGCACACAGCATTTTGTTTGTGCCCTTCAAGAGTTTGTTCCCCCAGTCCTGTGTAAGTTCTGACGAGTCTGTGGTGGGGTTAATCTCCTTCAAGAGGGCTAATGCCATACCCAGGTCTTCTGCACCCAGAGCCCCTACACCTGTGCCAGGCCACTGCTGACCCATACCACTGCAGGAGACCCTCAGACACCATTCTGGCTCAGTCTTTGACACCAGTCTCTGGGTCCTGGTATGAACAAGGTTTGTTTGAGCTCTCTGAACATCTCTGGTGGGTATGGGGTTTGATTCTAAATGTGATTTCGCCCCCCAACCATCTTGCTGGGGCTTCTACTTTGCCCCTGGACATGGGGTATCTTTTTTTGGTGGGATCCAACATTTTCCTGTTGATGGTTGTTCAGCAGTGAGTTGTAATTTTGGAGTTCTCTCAGGAGAAGATCAGCGCTATCTGTAGCAATGTGGGAAGAAGTGCCAACAGCAGGACTCAAACAGGGAGGACTCTCCACAGAAAGGAAGGGAACCTCTGCAGACCAGTGAAACCATTGTGCCCCACATGGCCTTGTAGCTCCTGCCTATGAGACAGTTTCCAAATGTTGGAAATAAGTCTGTGTACTAGTGATTAAAGAAATACAACATGATTCATAGTTTGAATTGCTATAGTAGGAGAAGAGAAAGAATTCCAAAGTCTGAAGCAAATAAGTAAATATTAGTTTTAGTTACATGGTTATACCAATGTTTGTGAAGTTTTCTGTTGTCTCTTTAAGAAAAAAAATGAGAAATTCATAATTTCTTAAGTGACTCAGGTGAACATTTTGCAAGGTTTTTAAAGGATACTAATTGTGAAGATTTAAAAGGATAGAATTATTCATTTCAAATCAGTGTTTTAACTTGGATGTTTTACCTTAGGGACACTTTGAAGGAGGCTCATCAAAAGAATGATACAAATGTAAACAAAAATTATTATGGAAAAAAATCTCTTACCTATATTTCGTGCCTGAGCTTCAGCTCCACCTCCGAGCCTCCATTAGATTCAGAGAAAAGAATGAGATGTTCATGTTCATATTATTAAAAAGAGTTAAACGTTTTGTCAGACCAAGGATTACTTTTTAAGACAAGTTGACCTTAGCAAAATGTACATTGGTAAGTTGGCAGTTTATTAGCTCCTTGCCCAATGTTACTGGTCTATTTGATTTTATGCCAGTTGCTTTCAGGATTGTTCTGAATCCCCACAAAGTGTATTAGACTTAGTGTGTCCAGCTAAATAGCATTTGTTTATTGTGTTAACCTGGTTTTACCATCTGTAGGAGATAATCAATCTGGTAACCGTGGACTGAGACCCTTCCTGTAGATTAAGCCTGAACTTCATTAAGTTCAAAGACTGTGCGTAAGAGAATATTGCATTTGATTAAAAAGAACCATCTGTAGTAACTTTTATCAATATTGTGAAAAACAAAACAAAACAGAACAGTAAAATTGAAAGGAAACCTAAAAGTCTTCCAGTGCAACCTTCCTCCTAACTTGAAAACCCCCTTTACAAATTCTCTGACCTCTAATTTTGTATACTCACTGCCAGGGAGTCACAATTTCATGAGGATTGCCTGTTCCACATTTCAGTGGGCTTGTGTGTTAAGTAAACAAAAGCTTCTTATTTAGTCCTCCAAAGTGCAAACTTCTTGCCCTATCAAGACTGTGCTAGGCTTGGTTGCTATGAGCTATGAGTCCGATGGAATAGGAAAAGTTGAAATTCAGGATAGACCATGTGTCTGGGGAAAGGGCTGAGGCCAGGTCAGGCATCCTGTAACCAACATGGATGTTTGGGTCTAGTAAGAATTTGAGGTAGATAGGAAAAAGCAGAGGTATCAACTACAGTGAATGAATAGAAGTGACAGAATATATCACTCTTGCCTTCTTTTTTTTTAACCTTTTATTTTGTATTGGAGTTAGCTGATCAACAATGTTGTGCTGGTTTCAGATGGATAACAAAGGGACTCAGCCCACGTGGCTGAGTCCACAGTGCCTTCCACAGTGGCTCAATTACTTGTAGTGCAAGAGACACAGAAGACATGGATTTTATCCCTGGGTTGGGAAGATCTCCTGGAGTAGGAAATAGCGACCCATTCCAGTATTCTTGCCAGGAAAATCCCATGGACAGAAGAGCCTGGTGGGCTGCAGACCATGGGGTCGTAGAGTTGGACATGACTGAGCAACTAAGCACAACTCTATTCTCCCCCAAACTCTCCTCCCATCCAGTCTACCACATAACATTGAGCAGAATTCCATGTGCTATATAGTAGGTCCTTGTTGGCTATTCATTTTCAGTACAGCGGTGTGTACATGTCTATCCCAAACTCCTGTCTGCTCCTTCCTCCCATCTTTCCCCAATGGAAATAATTTTTTAAGCCTATGAATCTGTTCCTGTTTTGTAAATAAGTTCTTTTGTATTACTTCTTTTTTTGCTTCTGCATATAAGTGATGTCAGATGATATTTCTGCTTTGTTATTCTTAAAGATAGGATAGTTGCAGTGTACTTTCAGGTATATCTTTGACTGTGATTAATTTTATCATTCTTCTGTGATCTTCTTTTAAGACCATATCCCAATATGTATGCCTCCATCTGCTGTTAAGAGAATCTATATTTGCAGTGCTTTCCACTTTTCATATACATTATATCATGCAGAATGCATTAATCCTTGAAATGAACTCAACCCACCTCTCTTTAATGTCTATTCATAGGTACTAATTATGAAGACAGACCTGTAAAACTTTGCAATTAGTTTTAAAGAAAAAGTTATTCATGATACTTATTAACACATTAATGTGACTTTATTCAGGAGGACTGCCACCATAGGTATAAGGACTATTGAAATGAGATTTTGCAGTAGAGAAGAGAGATGGAGCTCAATTCCTAATAAGATGAAGACTTCCTGGGGAATATAGCAAAAGATTAGTTTGGAGGGTCAGTGGATAAAAAATTACTAAGAGAAAACATTAAGGCTAAGAGGGGATGCTGGCCAAATAGGCCTGACAGGAATCTTGTTGAAGACAGGCCGGGGTAATGGGACACCAACTGGAAGTGATGGAAGATGGGGACTTTGGTCAGATACCAAAGGTGGTCAGATATTGAAGGTGGGAATTCTGGCTGACTTGATTTAGTAGGATTTTTTTCTGAAGTTAGACAGTGAGAAAAGGAACACGCAGTCCAAAAGTAAGGGCCTACTTGAGAAAAAAGTTCAGAGACTCCCCACTAGGATTTGGTCAACAAGAAAATCTTTCTCATTTGTTATCGTGACCTTCCTGAGATTTTATTTCTGTCAGATAAATGAGTAGATGAGGAAAACATAGCATATTTCTAAACGTTTCAAATCCTTCTCCATGTCTTTGTAAGCACGTACCTTCAAATCCTCCTTAAAGGAAAGATCTCATGAATAAAAACTGTTTTGGACATGGCATTTCCAATGAAATTAAATGCAGTTATATCTTTGTCATAGAAATCTGCGCTGTTTGTTCAAGGAGCATGTTTCAAGGCTCTTAGTTGATTATATTTAAGGGTAGAAATACTTAAGTAGTATAAAATACTGTGGACAGGGTAGTTTTCTTGGTTGCAAGGTTGCAAGATGTAACTACACTCCAAAGAACACTTCTAACGGCCAGGTAAAATTAAATGCTGTGAAAATTTGTTGACTACTATATTTCTAAAATACTTATTTTATTACTTATTTGTTTGGCTGCACCAGGTTTTAGTTGTAGCACATGCCACTTTGATCTTTGTTGTGGCATGTAGGATTTTTCGGAGAAGGCAATGGCAACCCACTCCAGTACTCTTGCCTGGAAATCCCATGGACAGAGAAGCCTAGTAAGCTGCGGTCCATGGGGTCTCGAAGAGTCGGACACGACTGAGCGACTTCACTTTCACTTTTCACTTTCATCCACTGGAGAAGGAAATGGCAGCCTGCTCCAGTGTTCTTGCCTGGGGAATCCCAGGGATGGTGGAGCCCGGTGGGCTGCCGTCTATGGGGTCACACAGAGTCGGACACGACTGAAGCAACTTAGCAGCAGCAGCAGCAGCAGCAGGATTTTTAGTTGCAGCATAAAGGATGTTTAGTTACAGCACACAGATCTTTGTTGCAACATGCAGAATATCATGCCTAAGACTCCTTGCTCCCAAAGCAGAGGGCCCGGGTTTTATCCCTACCTGATCCGGGAACTAGATCCCACATGCTGCAGCTAAGAGCTCACAAATTGATACTACTGTTTTTCTTTCTTTTGTTGGTTCAGTGCTGCTTTTTCTAAAGCTGAACTGTGTCAACGACAACATAATAAATTCTCAGTTGAGAAGGGGAGTACTGCTCAGACATTAAACTGGGAATGCACCACTGTGGAAATTAATGGAGAAGTCAGATATAATGAAGCCTTTGCAATTCTTCAGAGAAATGTGATAGATTTCACTGAAGATGTTATTAATAGAACAGCCTTTCCCTCAGCTGAAGCTCAGATGCAAAATTTCAGGAGGAATCTGCTTCTGTTAACCACCATCTTGATTATGGATTTCTCTTGAAGAATGTAAGATGCTCTTGAGGTGTAATTAAAATTTGTGCAAAAGTGTCAGAGAGCAAGTTAGTGATCACTATGTATATATTCTAAATTTATTTTGGAATTTGGACATATTCTAATATACAACTAATACCTTTATGCTTCTTAATCTGTTACCCTTTTGGCTACTTTTGTATAATAAAATACTTCCTAAACATAGCTAGTTGTTATGCTTTATACATAATTGAGAAATAGTCCTTT
Source organism: Ovis canadensis (assembly GCF_042477335.2). Lineage (NCBI taxonomy): Eukaryota > Metazoa > Chordata > Mammalia > Artiodactyla > Bovidae > Ovis > Ovis canadensis. The sequence continues at coordinate 42,243,183 of NC_091260.1, forward strand.
GTTAAAAATGTTTCTCCACTAATTTCCAAATTACTTTTTATTATATTTCTTTTTTTTTCTATCACCATTCTGGTCTTTAATGAAAATGGTATTATTATAAATTCTTGATCGCTTTGCTTAGAGTCCTATTCCAGTTACTAAGCTGCACAGGCCAAAAAGCAAAAGATAATTTCCAGAAGTAAGTATTACTGCTGAGATGCATATAAGGAGAATGTCCTTTAGTAATGACATTTAATATCATGATGTTGACTGTAATCTGAATCAACAATGCCTTTTGTGGCAGTGGTTGCCCTCTTTTGGAAAATAAAGATAACTTTTACCCATTTCCAGCTTTCTACTACTTTCTAATTCTTGATGATTGTTCAGAGGTAACATTTAGTTGTGACATCTGAGAGTTCTATTAGTATCTTGTGATATTCTTTTTTATCTAGACTTGAATTTATATCCATTTTCTTTCATGGAATAAAAAAATATAATCAAGATTTTACTAAAAATTGGTTGTAGCATTTTGTTGCATGTTTGATATGAATTAGATGTGTAATAGTAATAGCATGATACGTTTTTTACCATTTGCTTATAGATTATTTGTTCATTATTGTTCACTAGCTATTTCTTCATCACAGTAACCAACCAGGCATTTGAGCAGAAAATTATGACAGTTAGACATGCATATCACAGAATACAAAGTGACTTCCCCAAATTTAGGCTAGTGAAGAAGATAGATATAATGGCTATTATAGAATGCTAGTGTGTATCAGAGTTTTGCTTAAGAATAGGGATAATGAGTTGCCATTTTGTGAATTATTAAGATCTGTATGCCAAAGATGATGCAATTTAGTTTTCTGTGCATTGCTTTCAAAAGTAGTTTGATTCCTTTTTTCTTTTTCTAACAAATGCAAAAGCCATAGAAATAAAAATTAGCTGCAGCTGTGATTTTATGAATGGTTTCCTAGAAACCACACTGAAGGAAACTTAAATCCACAAATGAGTTTTTTACTGCTCTTCTAAGCACATGCAGATGGGAGGTTGTGAGTTCAAAATACATTAAGTATATTTTTTGAAGATGATGGTCACATTTTTCAAGTTTAATGTGATATTTAGATAAAGCTTTGGAAATCCTTATGGAATGAATAAATGTCAGTGTTTTAGCAATGGATGCTTTCTATTAAAATGAAAAGCTCATTTAATACACTATTTACTTGTTTTTTAAAGAATAAAGCAAACTGTCATTCGCTTTTTTACCTCATTCATGCAAACTACTAAGTCTCATATTATCTCTTAATGATGCATGATGATCATAACTTATTTCTTTGGTTAAATCTAGTCTTATAAAATTTATTTATAAAAATTGTATTATTTAAATTTTTACTCTATGCAGGGGATAGTTATTTAGTAGTCTTGGTATAAAATCAAAATAATCCAGAAAACATGCTTTTTTGTTTATAAAGTTCTTGGGAAGATAAGAGATGCATATCAGTAGACTGATGATAGACTAGATAATTCTAAAACCATCTATTAAGTATATGATTTTTGAATGCTGGAGAAAAAAGATAAAAGTAGATGCATATGACACCGTACTATGTGAGCATATCATTCAAATAATCCTATTTTTTTCTTTGAGAACATTTCTATTCTGTTTGAGCAAAAAATATAGAAAATGTATTATGTCTAGAATACAGTTAGGCATTTTACAAAGCCTCTTTTTTTTAACTTTTAATTTTATATTGGAGCATAATTGATTTATGATATAGTGTTAGTTTCTGGTATACAAAGCGGTTCAGTTATACATATGCATATACCTATTTTTTTTCCTATTCTTTTCCCACATAGGTTATTGCAGAATATTGAATAGAATTCCCTGTGCTATATAGTAGGTCCTTGTTGATTATTTTGTATATAGTAGTGTGTATATGTTTATCCTAACCTATGAATTCTCCCCCTACCTCATCTCTTTGGTAACCATAAGTTTATTTTCTAAGTCTAGGAGTCTGTTTTATAGAGTTTATTTGGATAAGGTAGTGAGATATGGGGAGATGATTGATAAAATACTGGATTCATATAAAGTATCAACTTGAAAGACAATTTCTTTGCTTTAAAAAAAATTTGAAAGACAATTTCTGGAAAGAGTCTTTTCTGTGTCCTCGCTGTCAAAATATTTTGTAATTTCTTTGATGAAGACATTAAATGTTTATTTACCGAATTTGTAGATGAAGGTACTTGACATATTAAAAAGTGGCTTGACACAAGAATCAGGACCTCAAACATTGCAGCAACCAGGAATGATCCATCAACTCAAATCAGATTGCTTTTAATAAACAAGGATGTGTTTTCAGTACTAGTGTTCAGCACATACTCAAAATATTAAAATATAGATAAGCAACACAGATATATTCATATATACGAATGTGAAACCGTATGAAGAATATTCAGTAAACAGTAAGTTCTGGCTGAATTTTCAGCCTGACGGAGTAGGGAAAGTGCTAATTTGATCTCAACAAAGCTGCTTTAATGAATGTATACTCTCACTAGTATATTTTGTTTATTCTCTAGCTTATATTGTTCCTGTAGTATCAATAGCTAACTCATATCAACATGTAGAAGCCAGAAATTCACTATCCCCAATTTTCCATTTTTCTACTCTTACTATTCTGGAAGCTCCTGCTTTCTCATTTACTTGTATAGGAAGCTTAGGAGTCAGCTTCCACTTTTGCAGTCCCTTCATATGATTATTCAGTAGGTCCAGTGTATTCTGTCAATACAGTTAGAGTTATATAGAGCTGATTTGGAGGTGAGCAAAAATAATGATATTCATTCATTCATTCATTCATTTACTCATTCATTCCTTCATCTAAAAATCGAGAAAATGGTTACCAAATACAAACTACAAAACTGTATTTTCAATGGTGTATATCCCCAGTAAAGAAATTAAAAATGTTAACAGAATTAGAATAAAGTGTAGAAATTTTAAGTGGCAAGATATATATATATATATATATATATATATATATATAAATGATAATAACAGTTTAAATGATTTCTAGAGCAAGACATTCGTTTAACATTAGCTAGAAAAGTAACACACTTCCAAGAATTTTCCCCAATGTTTTCTTCTGAGTTTATTTTAAAACAATACTTGCCTTTTAATAGAGTCTTTGTAAAAAGTATACTTTTTGCTTTGGGATACATCAGTTTTGATTGTGATTTTTTTTTGAAATGGTTTCTTATTAATTTACCAGATACAGTATAATCAACAATCATTCTGACTGTATATCTAAACTCAAAAAGTTTTTCCTTACTTGAATAAGAAGAATCTAAAATTAGAAGAGTATTATTACTCTTCAGGGAAGGAGAGAAATATGTCACGTAGCAACTTTGGCAACTGTCTGTTTAAAATATAATCATATTTGGCTTATGTTCAAAACATCATGATACTTTAGAATCAAGTTAATTTAATTTGTGCCACAAAACCAGTTCCACTGGAGTTATTGTACTTAGATACAGGTTGAGGTCAAAAGTAATTGTAATGCAAAGACACAAGCATAAGAACGTTTGTATTTTTTTATTGTACACATTCTTATTCAATCAAACATATCCTGAAAACACAGCCCAGCTCTCTTCAGTTTGGAAGAAGTCTCCAGTTGCCTGAACATACACTGTACTCTAAATGGCCAGAAAAATCTTTTTTTGAAGTGATGCTCTTCATATCTCAGTGTAATAGCTTCTCCCAACTTCATCAAGATCTGATTTCAGCTAAGCTCTGTTGAAAACACAAGGCTAACAAAAACAGCAGAAATTCTGTCACTGAAAAATACACAGGACAGCTCTGACCTCTCGAGTGACTTTCCCTTGCTTGTGGCTTGTCATAGTTCTTAGCTAACTTTATTAGAGGGCACTTAGGTGCTCTTCTCCCCTCTGTCAGCACTGTAGTAGTCATCAAAATAACACCTCAGAGAGAAAGTACAGTGGTGTCCCCAAAGAACTGATAATCTGAAAAAAGTCTTTTTCTTTTTTTCAAACGTCTTTTTCCCTTGGCTAAAGAAACCATTAAAACTACGTCAACAGATACTGTAAGAAGAAAAGATATGCCCTCAAAAAAAAGAAAAAATTCCAACATGGAACAGAGTCAGATATTGGGATATGATGATATATGTAGGCTAAAATACAAAGAAAGGCATTAATCAACTTATGGGAAGTTATTCAGCAAAATGAATTTAGGCCATTATGAATGGTGTAGAACAAAATTGGTTATATTTCACAGTAACTGGTTATTTTAACATGGCTTATGTGTAGATTTAATCTTCAGAGTTTTAGTCTCCATGTGAATAATTAGGCAGGAAAAGATGAAGCTGTATTCTATAATCAAACATACTAATTTTCTTTTTTTACCAATTAAGACTACGCATGTTCTTGCTAAAGTAAGGAAAAATGTGTGTTAAACCATAAAACTTTGATGACAATTTCTCATGGTTCTGCATATTTATGTCCAGGGTTATGAAACAGTATTAATGCTCAGGAAAAGAATTAATTTTCATGACTTACCTGGCTCTTCAGTACAAAATATTTATTTTAAACTTCTTTGAAATTTCATGTTCAATGTGTTAATTTATTATAATATAGTTTGTAAAATGTCCACATTGTACCATTCTTTAAATAATACTGATAAATATCTAGGTATCCACATACGCTTAAAAATTAGAATCATGTCATCAACTTTGAAGACCCTCTGCAATTGAATTATCTGTAATTTTATTACCTGCAATTATTTTACCATTTAATTGGAGGTAGCCTTTATCTTAAACTAGATTTCATATATGATCTTGCATTTCTATGCTTTTCCTCTCTCTTTTTATTTTCTCTTTCTCTATCTCTTATACACATACCTCCTATATTCTATTTTTTTTTAATTTTTATTTTTACTTTACTTTACAATACTGTATTGATTTTGCCATACATTGACATGAATCCACCACAGGTGTACATGCATTCTTTCAAGCTTCAATAAGTGCAGTGGTATTTAGTGATACCAAGTAATCCTTCTTTGGTAATTCAAACTCCTGTACCCTGTAAGTGCTATCAGTCTATCAGTTAAGTTTTGTGGTACTGATGAGGTAGAGGTCTTCCCAGGTGACGCTAGTGGTAAAGAACCTGCCTGCCCAGGCAGGAGATGTAAGAGATGCAGGTTTGATCCCTGGGTTGGGAAGATCCTCTGGAAGAGGAAATGGCAAACCACTACCGTATTCTTGCATGGAGAATCCTCATGGACAGAGGAACCTGACGGGCTATGGTTCATAGGGTCGCAAAGTGTTGGATATGACTGAAGTGACTTAGCACTTTGAGATAGAAAATGTGAAAGAGTTTTGATTAAATGTGACTTAAACTTAAGGGCATACTATTTCTTCATTGGTATTTGACTAAACCTCTAATTTGTATTCCATTTTTAGTTATCTGCTGCTTTCACTTGAATTGAATTAGTATAAATTAACTCCTTTTGATTATGTATAATTAAGGCTTAAGCATATTATGCTTCTTTGATATTTTTTGTCTACAAGTATGTATATGTTCAAGCTGGTTTTAGAAAAGGCAGAGGAACCAGAGATCAAATTCCCCATATCCACTGGATCATTGAAGAGTTGCACACAACTGAGCAACTTCACTTTCACTTTCCACTTTCATGCATTGTAGAGGGATATGGCAACCCACTCCAGCGTTCTTGCCTGGAGAATCCCAGGGATGGGGGAGCCTGGTGGGCTGCCGTCTATGGGGTCACACAGAGTCGGACACGACTGAAGTAACTTAGCAGCAGCAGCAGCAGCAGCAGCAGGTTTCATAGCTTTTCTTCCAAGGAGCAAGTGTCTTTTAACTTCATGGCTGCAGTCACCATCTGCAGTCACCATCACCCCCCAAAATAAATTCTGTCTCTGTTTCCACTGTTTCCCCATCTACTTGCCATAAAGCAATGGGACCGGATGCCATGATCTTAGTTTTTTGAATGTTGCATTTCAAGCTAGCTTTTTCACTCTCCTCTTTCACTTTCATCAAGAGGCTTTTTAGTTCCTCTTCACTTTCTGCCATAAGCATTAGGTCATCTGCATATCAGAGGTTATTGATATTTCTCTGGGCAATCTTGATTCCAGCTTGTGCTTCATCCAGCCAGGAATTTTGCATGATGTACTCTACATATAAGTTAAATAAGTAAGGTAACAATGTGTACCCTTGATATACTCTTTTCCCGATTTGGAACCAGTCTGTTGTTCCATGTTCAGATCTAATTGTAGCTTCTTGACCTGCATACAGGTTTCCCAGGAGGCAGGTTAAATAGTGTGGTATTCCCAGCACGTTAAGAATTTTCCACAGTTTGTGGCGATCCACACAGTCAAAGGCTTTAGTGTAGTCAAAGAAAGAAATAGACATTTTTCTGGAATTCTCTTGCTTTTTCTGTGACCCAAGAAATGTAGGCAATTTGACCTCTGATTTGTCTGCCTTTTCTAAGTCTAGCTTGTACGTCTGAAAGTGATAGATAGGTTTAGATAATCAAGAAGTTATTGCATGTTGTACAGAATTAGCATAGCACTTACGGAATCTTTATCAATACAGTGTGGCACTGCCATCAATTACTTTATGTAGATTCATTTGTATAGCAGACATTTTGTAGCAATATATGTGGATCACAGCCTATAGGTTTTATTCAATTTGTAATAGAACATTATTTTAGACTTTATCCTCTTAGATTAACATTTTTTTCTTCATGGATCTAATGAAGTAATTGTGGTATGCACTAACTAAAGTATATTAACAAAAAATTATGTGTTTCATCACAGCAAATCAGTGATATACATAATTGCCTTAGGGTTCTAATTTTGTTTTATTATATTGAAAGGAGACCAATAGTTGGAATGCATTTTATTACTTCAGGTAATAGGCATACATCTAGTTTCCTTTTGAATCTTAAGATCATGTGAGGTTAGAAATGACTACTGGAACTGAAAGGTAAAATACAGAGTGAAATATTTTCATCAAGCAGAATATAACAGTCAGGTTACTGCCATTAGTATATGCATAGTTTGAACAGCTTGATAAGAGAAAATAAAAACATCAGTAGCAAAATGTGTAAAATAAAAGCTGAAAAGTGAAAGTGAAAATGTTAGTTGCTCAGTCATGTCTGACTTTTTGTGACATTACGGCTTGTAGCCCCAGGCTCCTGTGTCCATGGGATTCTCTAAGGAAGAATACTGGAGTGAGTTTCCATGCCTTCCTCAAGAGGATCTTCCTGAAACAGAGATCAAACCCAGGTCTCTTAAATCGCCTTCATTGGCAAAAGGTTTCTTTACTGCTAGGGCCACTTATAGAAATTATAAACATGGTAAATTATAGAAACAATAATTAAAAAAAATCCAATAAAATAGTGGCATTGCACATTTCGCTATTTTAACAAATATTATGAAAATAATAGCAAAGATGAGACTTTTTTGGGAGAAGTTCACCCTCATGCATTTTTTTGTTGTTGTATTTGTTGGCAAGAACTCCTTCCCCAGTGACTCAGTGGTAAAGAATCTGCCTGCCAGTGCAGGAGACGTGGATGATTTCAATCCAGGAAGATCCTTTGGAGAAATAAATGGCAACCTACTCCAGTACTCTTGCCTGAAAAACCCCATGGACAGAGGAGCCTGGAGGGCTAAAGTCCATGAGGTCACAAAGAGTCAAACACAAATTAGTGGCTGAACAACAACAACTCCAGATTTAGGCCCTTCTTAAAATTGTTTCTGAGGACATTTAATAACTTTGATTTTCTTTGTTTCTTCAAATCACTACATGAAGATTGTAAATTTGTGTGTGTGTCTGTTTTCTCTAAGTACTATGTCATTTTATTTACATTGACATGTAAGTATTACCTGACTTCTTGATATCAATTTGGTACTGCATTTTTCACCTTTGCCTTTTCAAAAATATTCACTGAATATTGCATACGTAGTAGATAAATTCAGACTAAGCCTTTTTATTGGGCATTTAGAAGGAAGCATTGGATACCAGATCCTGGTGCTGCCACTTGCCTCCTGTGTAACTGAACAAAGGATTTAGATTCATGAAGCTTACCTTCTAAATAAGCAATATTATGATAGATTTTATCTCATAGGGTTGTTGGATAAATTATAATTGATTTGTGGATCATCTTAGGTATTTTCTTCTTAGTAATTATTCAATACATGGTTATTATTATTATGAATAGAGTTAGTATTTTTGATTTTATAATAAATAAAATAAAATATTACTTCATGAAAATGAGTAAATTCTTATTTCCAACGTGAAGAAACTCAGTGGTTACTGTTAAAGTGTGAATTCACTACTTCTAAATGCAGTTAAGATAAGACTTGGAATGACAAGGTCACTTCCATTTAGTTCATTTGGACAGACCAAGCCCCACCAAGAATTAACAACACTTTATGCTGTTAAATGAACATTTAACAGTTAACTACAGTATTTTTGTACTCCTTCCCAGGTAACCACTAATTTAACTGTGTAATTTGATTTTTACTAATACTGCATAGGGGAATTAAAGTATAAACTCTAGCAGGACTATTGATTATTCAATGGAATTATTCAGTAGTTATATTTTCGTATCACAGCTGAAGCAGGGTATCTTGACTATTTCAAAGGTCTTTTGACCTAAGAATCTTTTACAAAGTTCAGTTCAGTCACTCAGTCATGTCGGACTCTTTGTGACCCCATGGACTGCAGCACGCCAGGCTTCCCTGTCCATCACCAACTCCTGGAGCTTACTCAAACTCATGTCCATCGAGTCAGCAATGCCATACAACCATCTCATCCTCTGTCATCCCCTTCAGTTCAGTTCAGTTGCTCAGTCATGTCCGACTCTTTGCGACCCCGTGGACTGCAGCACGCCAGGCCTCCCTGTCCATCACCAACTCCTGGAGGTTACTTAAACTCATGTCCATTGAGTTGGTGATGCCATCCAACCATCTCATCCTCTGTTGTCCCCTTCTCCTCCTGCCTTCAAACTTTCCCAGTATCAAGGTATTTTCAAATGAGTCAGTTCTTTGTGTCAGGTGGCCAAAGTATTGGAGTTTCAGGTTCAACATCAGTCCTTCTAATGAATATTCAAGACTGATTTCCTTTAGGATGGACTGGTTGGATCTCCTTGCAGTCCAAGGGACTCTCAAGAGTCTTCTCCAATACCACAGTTCAAAAGCATCAATTCTTCAGCACTCAGCTTTTTTCATAGTCCAACTCTCACATCCATACATGACTACTGGAAAAACCGTAGCTTTGATTCGACAGACATTTGTCAGCGAAGGAATGTCTTTGCTTTTTAATATGCTATCTAGGTTGGTCATAACTTTCCTTCCAAGGAGTAAGCGTCTTTTAATTTCACGGCTGCAATCACCATCTGCAGTGATCTTGGAGCCCCCCCAGAATAAAGTCTGCCACTGTTTCCACCGTTTCCCCATCTATTTCCCATGAAGTGATGGGACCAGATGCCATAATCTCAGTTTTCTGAATGTTGAACTTTAAGCCAACTTTTTCACTCTCCTCTTTCACTTTCATCAAGAGGCTCTTTAGTTATTCTTCGCTTTCTGCCATAATGATGGGGTCCTCTGCATATCAGAGGTTATTGATATTTCTCCTGGCAATCTTGATTCCAGCTTGTGCTTCATCCAGCCCAGTGTTTCTCATGATGTACTCTGTATAATTTAAATAAGCAAGGTGACAATATACAGCCTTGACATACTCCTTTTCCTATTTGGAACCAGTCTGTTTTTCCATGTCCAGTTCTAACTATTGCTTCTTGACCTGATATAGATTTCTCAGGAGGCAGGTAAGATGGTCTTTCAGAATTTTCCACAGTTTGTTGTGATCCACACAGTCAAAGGCTTTGGCATAGTCAATAAAGCAGAAGTAGATGTTTTTCTGGAACTCTGTTGCTTTTTCTATGAGCCAACCGATGTTGGCAATTTGACCTCTGGTTCCTCTGCCTTTTCTAAATCCAGCCTGAACATCTGGAAATTTCATGGTTCACATACTGTTGAAGCGTGGCTTGGAGAATTTTGAGCATTACTTTGCTCGCATGTGAGATGAGTGCAATTGTGTGGCAGTTTGAATATTCTTTGGCATTGCCTTTTTGGGATTGGAATTCAAACTCACCTTTTCCACTCCTGTGGCCACTGCTGAGTTTACTATATTTGCTGGCTATTGAGTGTAGCACTTTCACAGCATCATCTTTCAGGATTTGAAATAGCTCAGCTGGAATTCCATCACCTCCACTAGCTTTTTTTGTAATGATGCTTCCTAAGGCCCACTTGACTTTGCATTACAGGATGTCTTGCTCTAGGTGAGTGATCACACCATTGTTGTTATCTGGATCATGAAGATCTTTTTTGTATATTTCTTCTGTGTATTCTTGCCACCTCTTCTTAATATCTTCTGCTTCTGTTAGGTCCATACCATTTCTGTCCTGTATTGTGCCCATCTTTGCATGAAATATTCCTTTGGTATCTCTAATTTTCTTGAAGAGATCTCTAGTCTTTCATATTCTATTGTTCTCCTCTATTTGCATTAATCACTGAGGAAGGCTTTCTTATCTCTCCTTCCTATTCTTTGGAACTCTGCATTCAAATGGGTATATCTTTCCTTTTCTCCTTTGGCTTTCAAGTCTTTTCTTTTCTCAGCTATTGTAAGGCCTCCTTGGACAACTATTTTGCATTGTTGTATTTCATTTTCTTGGGGGTGATCTTGATCACTGCCTCTTGTACAATGTCAAAGTTACAAAGTTAATGCTACTATTTAGAGCTGACATTTCCAGTTTTGTAGCTGATTATAGGTACATTGTTTACATGATTATCTTCAAATGGCCAAGAGCACAAAGGGCAAGAGGTGAAAAGGCAAGAAACAAAGGAAGAAACCAAAACATTCAGGTTGAAAGGGAAGGAGGTGGGAAGGAACCAAGGGACCATGGTATCTCATGGTACTTTAATTCAATGAAACAAACAACAATGCCAATGTTTTGTCAATACATCTTGTTCCAACATATTTGCTAAATGTATTCAGAGAGGGGTACTGTTCATGTCACTTATTGATAATATCCTTCTGTCTGAATTGGCCACATGAGGATTAAGACGGCAGTTTAAAATAATAGTGAAGCTTGCATCATTTGGTAAAACCTCAACAAATAAGAAGCCTAAAATCTGGGGAAAATATCTCTTTAATTGTTTGGAAGTACTAGAGATTAAGAGACAGGATCTACTTTTAAAAGACAGGAATTGCACTTTAGGAGATTTTTACATTTGTTGTTTTTTTATGCCTCAGGATATTCTACCCTAAGACCCTTCAGAACAGAAACTGCAACTTGATGAGCCTCAGCTGTCCAGGGACAGAAATTGGGACTAAAAGCGAAGCTATAAATGTAAAGGGAAATCCTCAAAGGGAGATATTTCTTTAGAAGAGATAAAACACCCAAATCTTAGTACAAACTCTACCTAAAACCTTGTCTAACTTATAAATTATGCATGTTGTTTAAGAAAAAGCAGCAGTTAGTACCTGAAAAAATGATTGGGGATTTAGCTCCTGTCAGCCTCAGGGAAGGTTTAAGTTCAGATAAGTTGACTATTTTGTAGAAAAAAAAAAAAAAAGATTCTCAAAAAAATGTAACAAAATCCAGATTTTCTTCAACTTATCATTTTAAACACTCAGCATCTAAACAAAACTCAGTCAAATTGAAGAAACAGGAAAATGAGAATCAAGAATATAAGCAGTTAGAAGACCATAACTGACACTGGCAGGATTAAGTTGTTTCAATTAGTTGAATTCTAAAGCTTAAAATTCATTAGCTACAATGAAAAAAAAACAAAACCCACTGAGTAAGCTTAACATAAAATTGGAGGAGGTGACTGAAACAAATTGTCAGTTAACTTGAAGATGGAATTTACTGAATCTGAAGAACAGGAAAAAAAAATAAAAAAGACTGAAGAAAAATTGACAGAGCCTTACAGACAATTCATATGGTATAACAATGTTATTGGAATTCCAGAATAAAATGAGACAATAATTATGGCAGGAGAAACACTGAAGAAATAATGGTTGAAAATTTCCCCAAGGACATCAATTTACAGATCCAAGAAATGCAGTGAATGCCAAGAGTGATGAAACTGCTGAAATGTAAAGTTAAAAAATTTTTAATTATGTAGGGAATATGATAAATAAGAAACAAAAATAACTGTCAATCAGAATTCTGTGTACGGAGACGCTCTCCTTCAGAAACTAATATTAATAAACAATTTTTGATAGATAAAAACAGATATTTCATCATTAAGCTGTCTGTACTATAAGATATTGAAAAGTAACTTCTTGAATCCAAAGGGAAATGGCACCAGATGGAAACCAAACCTACAAGGAGTAAGACTCCCAGATGCAATCAATGTATATACATATATATTCATATTGCAGACTGTATATTTTCAGTTTTAACACTGAAAAGTTGATGATGGAAATGCTTTAATTTTAATATCTAATGTAAAACAATGAGATTCATTGCATTATGTGTAGCAATTTTGAATGATCAGGTTTGCTTCCCTATTTTCTTTCTCATTAGGAGGATATCATTAAGGAGTGAAGATATTTGTATCCATAGTGCGGATGAAGGTTCCTATGTTTGGACTAGATAGTCTGCTGTTTCATATGTTAATGAGAACATCATTTTTTGTATAAACATCATTCATCTTTTTGTTTTATGTTAAGATCATTTTCTTTACTCGTAGTGTTGCTGGGTTTGCATTCTTTTGCACAAAGGGTGTGATGCTTTTGGTTTCTGTTTTGTGGTACATGGTTTAGTTTCACAGCAGGTAAATTGTGGCACTGAACAAAACATGTATATTTTCTTTTGAAAAGATGGGATTGCTAGGTCTTAGTGTTTTACTGGCTTTCAAGTCAAGCATATAATTTATGTATGTATATGTTAAAATATGCATTTATGCTTGAAATGGGTTTTCACATTTTGAAATTTACAGTTTGGAAGAAAGGTTTAATTTAGACTGATACCTTTCCTTCTCTTTGCTCTGAGAAGAAACCATGTGTTACTAACCATTAAAATGGGCTATTTAGTAAATTAATTCAGAGCATAAAATTGCTTCTGTAATTTTCAAAATCATTCTTCCCAACTAATTTTTGCAAACCAATTGATGCATGCATGTGGAGCCTGATTCTTGCTTTTTTTTTTTTTTTTTTAATTCTTGCTTAGAAAAGCCTCACATCTCCACCCACATACATCTCCACCTTCCTTCAAACTCCTGTCAATTTCTTATATATTTTATTTCTTTCTCCCTTTCTCAGGACTGCCCTAAAATTTCAAGCAGAAGCAAACCCCTGGAAAGCACACCGGAGTTATTGATTTATTACTTCCCATATTTAAGTAAGCATCTCAGAACATACGATGTGCATATTTGGTAGTAACTCATAGGTGGGCTGAGAGCAAAAATCTCTGCTCAGTAGAACTGAATCTTCTTATAAATCTCACATTTTTAGATAGTGCGTCTTAAAAGGATGCTAGCATTTTGTCACTGCCTGTTCTCTCTTTTCCCCTCCGCTGGTCACTTAGCAGATGGCTTCAAGCCAACAGAACTGTGAGCTCCACAGCCATTAATAACTCTATCGTCAGCCCTCTCTACCTTCTGAGGAATCCTGTAGTTTGCACAGTACACAATGGCCCTTGAGTGGTGAGTAGGAGCTGAATTCTAGATCAGGTTCTGTTCCCCAAATTTTAATCCCTTGGCAAGCTGCCCAAAGGGAAGGCTTTTTTGTTTCTTCTGCATCTACTGGTCGGGACTGGGAGTCTCTCTCCAACTCTTGCTATGCTCCTATAGCTGTGTGCATATCATAGGGTACGTGTGAACTTACGGTGCAGTGAAAATGCTGCCTATTGCTTTCGATAGTGCAATACATCAATGAGGATATGAATCAGCCAATTATCACCCCCCATAAGAAGGCAAATCAGTACATGTGAGATTGTCTGTGCAGTCTGCAAAGCAAGGGCTTTACCATATTCCTTGACTGAGGGAAACTTGAAATAAGGCATTTCACTGGAATAAGCCTACATTTGAAGGAACTGACGTGGAATCCTTTAGTGAAATTATTTTGCTTTTGTTTATTGCCTGTAATTTGAGTTGCCTTGAACAAGCAAGGGTTTTTATTTTTCTAAACAGTTCTCATTGAGCAAATGTACAATGTTTACTAAAAAGAAAAAGACTTCAAAGACTTCATATACAAAAAGACACCCCTTACACTAAGAGCACCGATTCTCCAAAGCTTGTTCTGAACCTGACACCATTTAGAATTGTGTTCTCAGTGCAGTAGCTCATCCCTTAGAGCTCAAAATCTTAGCTGTCAAACTTCCCCTAAACTCATTAGGACTCGTTTGTCTCTGTCAGTGACATGTTCGCAAGAGGCAGTTCATGCCAGGCTGCTTTGTCTCACAGCCACTTTGAATAAGATGAGTTTTCAAGAAAAAAAGAGAACCTATGCTTTAGAATGTGTTATATTTCAGGGAATTAGATAAATTTTTCTTTAGAAACTTCCATTTGCAAGGAAAATTACAGGTTAAGCACTATCTAAATAAATGGTGCCTAGTAAAAATATCCTTTCTTTACAAATTCAGCTCAGGATACTGTACACTAGTCCAAATGAACATTGTAGAGAGATTTTGACCACCTTGGCTGAAGGACAACAAATACTGTAGGATAATCTCTTAATACTCAGTTAAGAAGTGCCTGAGTACCATATGTTGGGATAAAAATAAAACTTATAGCACTCTGGTTATTTGTTTTAATTCAAAGGTAGATTTTCTCTCATTCTCAGAATAGGTAGAATTAATACCTAGAATCATGATTTATAAATCTAATTTTTCTCAATCTGGCTTTTTTTAAAATACAGTTGAATGAAAATTATTCTTGCTTATATTTTAGTGGCTTTACTTTATAGTATCAAATTTTAATAGCTGAAGTATTGTTAATTTACAAGGTTGTGTTAGTTTCAGATGTACAGCAAAATGACTCAGTCATAGACACACACCTTCCTTTTCAGATTCTTGTCCATTATAGATTATTATAAAATATTGCATATAGCTTCCTGTGTTATATAGTAGGTCCTTATTTTTTATCTATTTTTTGTATAGTTATATGTATATGCTAATCCAAAACTACTCATTTGTTTTCTTGCCCTCATCCTCTTTGGTAACCATAAGTTTGTTTCTAATGTCTGTGAGTCTATCTGTTTTCCCATAAATACGCTTATTTGCATCATTTTTCCAGACTCTACATATAAATGTTGTTATATGATATTTGTCTTTGTCTGACCTTATTTAATTAGATAATCTCTAGGCCCAGCCATGTTGCTGCAAAGGACATCATTTCATTTTTTTTTTTTTATGATTGAGTAGTACCCACTCCAGTACTCTTGCCTGGAAAATCCCGTGGATGGAGGGTCTGGTAGGCTGTGGTCCATGGGGTCGTTAAGAGTCGGACACGACTGAGCGACTTCACTTTCGCTTTTCACTTTCATGCATTGGAGAAGGAAATGGCAACCCACTCCAGTGTTCTTGCCTGGAGAATCCCAGGGACGGGGGAGCCTGGTGGGCTGCCATCTATGGGGTCTCACAGAGTCGGACACGACTGAAGTGACTTAGCAGCAACAGCAGCAGTATTCTATTATGTGTGTGTATATATGTGTGTGTGTGTATATACGTGTGTGTGTGTGTATATATACACATACATATAGTATGTGTGTATATATATATCTACACATACACATACATATAGCATGTGTGTATATATATATGTATATATATACATATATATGTATGTATACACAGAAGATATACCCCATATCTTCTTTATCCATTCATCCGTTGTTGGACAGCCAGGTTGCTGCCATGCCTTGGTTGGTTGTTTAGCTGCTAAGTTGTGTCCAGCTCTTGCCACCTCATGGAAAGGTTCCTCTTTCCATGGGATTCTCCAGGCAAGAATACTGGAGTAGGTTGCCATATCCTTCTCCAGGGGATTTTCCTGACCCAGGAATTGAACCCAGATCTCCTGCACTGCAGGCAGATTCTTTACCGACACTGAGCTATGAGGGAAACCTTCCATGCCTTGGCTATTGTAAATAGTGTTGCTGTGAATATTGGAGTGCATATATCTTTTTGAAATAGAATTTTCTCCAGATATATGCCTAGGAGTGGGATTACTAGGTCATATGTTGACTCACTGGAAAAGACTCTGATGCTAGGTGGGATTGGGGGCAGGAGGAGAAGGGGACGACAGAGGATGAGATAGCTGGACAGCATTACTGACTTGATGGACCTGAGTTTGAGTGAACTCCGGGAGTTAATGATGGACAGGGAAGCCTTGTGTGTTGTAATTCATGGGGTCGCAAAGAGTTGGACACGACTGAGTGACTGAACTGAACTGAACTGATGGCAACTCTATTTTCAGTTTTTTTTTTTTTAAGGAACTATCATACTATTCTCTATAGTGGCTGCACCAATTTATATTCCCACCAGCAGTATAGGAAGGTAAATATGCAAAGTGATAAGAAAGTCCAGAAATTTGCCTTACTGTGCTCTGTGTATCTTTATTAAAAAAAAAAAAAGAATCTAGGCTGTCTACATGATACTATAAAATTGTCACATCTATAATTTTTCACATTGATTTGGGAAGATTTGGCAATTTTGTAGAAAATACTAAAGGTTAACTCAATTTTAAATATGGAAACATTTATAATTGCTTAGTTGCAGTTAATGAAGCTATAAAATTGCAAACCACATCTTAATAAAACATAAAAGAGTGATTTGGCAACTGTGGAGAATACTAGATTTTCTTAAGAGTTATTTTACGAGAAAAAGTTTATCTTCAGCTGTTTTATCATTCAAGTGAGTACTTTTGATTTTGCCTGTTTCCATTTGGTGTTCTGCCCAAGATACCATTTGGATCTGATCACAATGACTTGATTTCAGTACACTCCTCATTTCTGGATTTTTCCAGTCACCATCAATTACATGCTTTCTCCCAAACTACACAGAATTTCCTATATTACTTTGACACATTTTAGATGACTTGGAGTCTGTCTGTCAAATGAAATACATAGGTCAGCCTCATTATT
This sequence comes from Ovis canadensis, assembly GCF_042477335.2. NCBI lineage: Eukaryota > Metazoa > Chordata > Mammalia > Artiodactyla > Bovidae > Ovis > Ovis canadensis. The sequence continues at coordinate 42,260,340 of NC_091260.1, forward strand.
AGAATAAACCTCCACAAAGACCTTTGTACTCACCTTCACCTCTCAATTGTCTTATGAAATCATGAAATTTGGCTTTATCTGATTGATTTTCACTCATCATTCATTATCTACCTAACTAGTGACTAGTTAGTTCATACATGTTAAAAGAGTGAAGTAAAATCTGGTGTTTATGTTTATAGTGAAGTGAGAAAAGTACATTTTGCTTTCTTACAATTAGTGTCTAGTAAACAAAGGAAACATTTGGGAGAGGGGTCTTTGAATTCATCAAACCAGAGAAAAAATATAACATTAATGTGTCATGATGAACTTCTCATTCTCCTTTCTGCTGAGTGCAGATCTTGAGAACTTGAAGAAGAGTTAAGAAAAATTTTAAGGAACATTAAGCACTAATGAAGAGAGAATAATGACTTACAAATGATCTGTTTTTATTTTAAAGCTTAAAAGTATATATCAGTCTTTGTTGTGCTTGAATTTATTTAAGAGTAGGATATTTCTTGCCTCATTTGTCTCTTTAAACATGTAGACTATGTATGGCTAATGGCACCTTCACTAAATTTCACTTGGCTTTACTTTCATAATCATGTCTGTAATCTTTATTTACCATGCCAATTAAATTTGCCTTCAATAACTTTGCTTTCAGGTTTAGTGACATGGTCTATAGTTTTCTTATTATTGAGACTCAAAATCACAAGCAAAGACATTTCAGAAGAGTTATCTTGTCTTAGTTCAGAGATCTTGCCCTAAGGCAAGATTTGAAAAGAGACTGTTTTCTTTGGTGTCTTTCCCTGTCCTCTTTCTGGAGATCTTTGCTTACTTTTAAAGTTTATTAGACAGCATGTGGTTTTGGAAGGTTACCTAACCTCCATGAAATTTGGATTCCACATTGATAAACTGTTATAATGATGCTTGCTTTTTCTTCCGCTTAAACTTGTTCAAACAACCAAAAACCAAAACAGAACATTCTGTATTAGAAGAAAAGTATTAATATTAATCAGTAAAACCCAGTAATAAAAGTCAATTGATCTACAGTCCTGGTGCATATAAACTAAATGTCATTACTGGTCTAAAATACTTGGTATAATTCTAATGCTATACATATGAAATATAAGCTGTTACTAATATGGTTCAAAGGAATATTGTAGGTTACTCTCATAACAGAAACTTTTTAAGTAATAATTTATAAGTACAAATAAATAATGGAGGGACTTAAGGAAGGGAGTCAGGTATTTGAAGGAAAAGTATTCTTCTAGAATGTACCATGTCAATTGTCATAGGTGTGAATTGTTCCGTTTACTATGTTTGAGAACACTCTGGCATATAGGTGAAGATTTTCTTTGCTTAGTTTTCATCTATTTATAAGATTAAAACACCAGAAAACCCACTTACATGTTGGTAAAGAAATAATTAAACTAAAGCTAACTTACTGATTTTTTCATTTAAAATGTATTCCTTTTTATAGGACTATGGAGTATCCTTGTATTAAAAACATAGTTAGCCCTGAATTTGGATCAGATGTAGTTTGTTTTATATGCCATCAACATGATTATGGGCCACATCATTTTCAACAATTTAAACTATTAAGTATTTATTAAATATATAGTATGTGTCATATAATATAAATATATAAATTAGTATGACCCAGCATCTACCTGCAGTCTTCTCAGATTGTATTTCTGGAGATAAATAAGGTAGCTTTTTATCCCAAAGGAAGAATATCTGTCTTAGTCTACGAGTAAATGATGTGAAAGTCAGTCTCTGTGTGTGTCTGTGTGTGTGCGTATGTGTATGGTGAGCAGAGATCAAAAACTTCCTGGTAGAGAGCTGAAACCCAAGTTGAGCCTTCAGCAGTTTACTGAGCTTTCATTCTATTTTTTATAATTTGGAAGAGAAAGCACTAAGGGTACTTCTGGAGAGTAGGAGGGTTAAACATGATAATACATTGGAAGCCTATTTGACTGAGCTTGACACTTTGTCTTGGAGGAGGCTAGAAACTAAACCAAGGCCTACAGTAAGATGGGGAACTGGGAAGTAAGGCTTGTGTAGAATGGCAATCAAAGGGATGCTGATACAAAATTCCCAGCTCTGGGCCCCAGGAAGATAGAAATTTAGTCCATTAGATGAGTCAAGTTACCTGAAAAACAGGGGCAATGGGAAAACCAAAAGAAGGCTATCTCTAGGAGAGAGAATTTTTCCAAGACCAAGGGATCAGATAAAATGGTAATCTACAGAAGAGCAGTTTGGAAAAACCCAGAGTCATCAGGCTTGGATAAAGAAATAGCAGTGTCTAGCTTTGGGCAGAAGGAATGGAAGAATGGAATAGTTCAGTTCAGTTCAGTTGCTTGGTCGTGTCTGACTCTTTGCGACTCCATGGATTGCAGCACACCTGGCTTCCCTGTCCAGCATCAACTCCTGGAGCTTGCTCAAACTCATGTCCATTGAGTCGGTGATGCCATCCAACCATCTCATCCTCTGTTGTCCCCTTCTTCTCCTGCCTTCAATCTTTGCTAGCATCAGGGTCTTTTCTAATGAGTCAGCTCTTCATATCAGGTGGCCAAAGTATTGGAGCATCAGCTTCAGCAACAATCCTTCCAATGAATATTCAGGACTGATTTCCTTTAGGATGGACTGGTTGAATCTCCTTGCAGTCCAAGAGACTGTCAAGAGTCTTCTCAAACACCACAGTTCAAAAGCATCAATTCTTTGGTACTCAGCTTTCTTTATGATCCAACTCTTATATCCATACATGACTACTGGAAAAACTGTAGCTTTGACTAGATAGACCTTTGTTGGCAAAGTAATGTCTCTGCTTTTGAATATGCTATCCAGGTTGGTCATAACTTTTCTTCCAAGGAGCAAGTGTCTTTTAATTTCATGGCTGCAGTCACCATCTGCAATGATTTTGGAACCCAAGAAAATAAAGTCTATCCATGTTTCCATTGTTTTCCCACCTATTTGCCATGAAGAACTGGAACAGGCAAGAGAAAGGTGGAGTCAAGGACCTAGAAGGCAACAGACATATTATTATGATGAAAAGTTTGACATAATGGCGGGGGGGGTGGGGAGCAGTTGTAGAAACTGGTACTTACAGTCAGTGTCAAGTAAACTGTGGCCATTTACTGCTATATCCTTGAGAATTTAGCCAAATCTCCTTTATCCTACCATTTCAGATAAGCACTAATCCAGAAGTTGACGTTGAAACAAATCTGAAAGTGGATCTCAAGTGACCCCCACAGTGAGAGGTGTGGTTGGCCCATACTGAGAAATAGAATCTGATAATTTATTACCAATTCTCTAACTCATTGAAAGTTAGGCAACCAGGAGACCAAGGCTTAATACTATGAGAACTTTAATGGGCAGAGCAGAGCAGCAGAGGACTTTAAACCCTACCTTGTGCTCATGATTAGTTCGGTGACTTTGACAAATCAGTTAGCCTCTCTTATATTCATACTCCTTATGTGCATTTGAACTTGTTTGGAGGACTTAATAATGATTTTTTAAACATATTTCATTTACTTTTTACTTGCTAATATTTTTTCTGGCCATTTAAAAATGGGATTTAAAGAAGCAATTGGGTTTGTACAGGACTTCATCTGTTTACTACTATGTGAAAGAATATTTCTTTATCTTCATCATCGTCACGTCATTACATTTACTTGAGGCAGATGTTCAATTCTCTCTAACTTAGACGCAAAATACAACATTGCTTTTGTTTGTTTGTTTGTTTGTTTTAATTTCAGCAAGGCCAGTTTTCTTTTACAAGTATAATTGACTGCAAAAAACTATTACACTTGTTATGTTTTCTTTTGTTAGGAAAAAAGGGGACTTTAATCAAGATTAAGATAAGTGCTTATATTTTAAGTTTTTCTTTTCAGTTTGCTAATAAAAAGAGTCTCACATTTTGAAGGATTTTTCCTAAATCAAAAAATCTTCTGGGTAAAACTGCTGGCAATGTCAGCAAAAGAATTGTCCCTTCAAGTTACATTTCCTTCTAAATCATGGTGGTAGGAGAATTGTACTGATTAATGCTTGTAATTTGAGATTATTTCTGAGGGCCACAGTGTGGTTCACTATATACAGGTTTGAAAATCCATGCATGATTTAATCCAAATGAGCAAATATAACATTACTTTTTAAGACAGTGGGAGTTATGCCAAAGATTTTCAAGATAATTTCTTTAACCTGTTAAAATTGCCACAGATATTTAATTATTTATATAGTGAAGTTGTAATGTGGACTAAAATGAAGCTGAAGGTAATAAAAGCAAAACCATTTCTGGATAGATGACTGGACAGATGACTTTTGTAATAATTTAAGGAAATTAAATTAGAGAAACTGTTAAGAAAATAAATTTCTGTATTTTAAGTATTGAAATAAGATCAAGGTTTTTAGCTGTATGACCATTATGTAAGATAGGAAAATACAGTTGAATGAAATTTCAAAGTCATTTAATTTACAGACTTTTAAAGTTTAAGAATGAGTTGAGTTAAATAAGTCTAATCCATTAACAGCTAGACTCTAGAATGTTCTTAAAATCATCCAAGTTTTAGTTATGTTTTAAAAGTCTCCAGTACTTTGTAATATTTTTCTGCCAAAGGTAACAATTTCCTTTTTTAATAATATGGTTGATTATTGAAAACTGCGTTGTATCTTTGCTGACAATGAGTAAGTCAAATTGTAAAAATCATTTAATATCTAGACCACTTTAGTGAAATTACTTGCTGTGAAGGATTGAATTGTCTCTTCTAAAATATGTTGAGGTCTTGTGCCCCGGTACCTGAGAATGTGGCCTTGTGTGGAATTGGGTCATTACTAGGAAATCACATTGAAGTGAGAATGAGCCCTAATCCAATGACCGATACCTTTTAAAAAGGGAGAGTTTGCACGCAGAGACAGAGTTGCACAAAGGCACGAATGGTAGGAGGAAACAGAGAGGATGCTGAGGCTGGTAGAACCAAGGAGACAGGTCTGCAGCAGTTTCCCCATCACCGTCCTCAGGAAACCAGCAATGAGGACACCTTGATTTCAGAGTTTGAGCTTCTAGAACTACGAAACATCATATGACCATTGTTCTAAGCTTCCAGTTTGGGACACTTTGTAACCACAGTCCTTGGAAACTGATCCACTGCCCTCTGACTTCCTGTTAAGTTCTGCCAATGGGAGGCCTCAGAAGATGGGAGGAGAGGATGAGGCCAGCCAGGTCAGGGCATTGGTTCTCCAGGCTCCCTCTGGACAGACACTTGGGTTGGCTGGCCTTTCCTCTGGGATACTCTGTCCACAGTTACCCTCTGGATTCCTGAAGCTGCCCTCCCTCCTTGGCCCTTCACGTTCATATGTTCAAAGGGCTCCTTGCTGCTGCAAGGCCCAGACCCAGGTATCGTCTCTGTACACCAAAATCTTTCCCACATACTTTGAAATAATCCTTCTATTAAACTCTTATAAAAACATCTGCTTTGGATGTGATATCTTTATCTTGGCATGACTTTGAACTAATTCAGTACCTCTCCTCCTTGCTTTATACTGCTTTCTGTCTGTGGTACATATGATAACACAGCGTATTATAATTATTTGCTTGAATAAATGTTATTATCTAAAAGGGAAGTTCCCTGGAGCTATTTATTCTCTATTTGAAAGCCAACACCTTACACAGGTTCTGTCATAATGTAAGTCCTCAAAATATACTTACTGAATAAATGCATACATAAATGTTTTAAGATGTTAGCATTTCCTATCTTGTCCACAAAGAAAGGAGACTTTAGGTGGCTAGCAAAAATGAACGTCATATAATATAAAGATTTCATAGGTGAAGAAATTAATACTAAAGGATAATAAGGTTAGAAAATAGAATAAGACTAATATATGAAATGTCATGGGCTTCCCAGGTGATGCTAGTAGTAAAGAACCAGCATGCCATTGCTATGAGACATAAGAGATATGGGTTCAATCCCTTGTTTGCAAAGATCCATTGGAGGAGGACATGGGAAGCCACTCCAGTATTCTTGCGTAGAGAATCCCACAGGCAGAGAAGCCTGGTGGGCTATGGCGCATAGGGTCACGAAGAATCAGACATGACTGAAGCAACTTCACGCACACATGCATGAAATGTCATAATATGCTATATACTTGCATGAAGTAGATAATGCATATGGTTCTGTGTTTTCTAATAGACAATATGGAGGCAAAAGAAGACTGGTTACATGAATCACAATGTCCATAAGTCAAACACAAACTGATCAGTTACACAATATACACATATTCTGAATACTGAGACTTATGCAAATACTAAACTCCAGTGAATCTTCAGGAACAACGCCGCATGTCATGTAGTGAACAATGGCTTCAATATTCTTCAGATAATTGGAAAGTGAGTTTCATAAGGATATTTTTGTACCATGCTCTCTTGTGACCAATGGTGTAATGCCCAATAATGCTCAGTAAGAACAATTCCAATAAAGTGGGCTAAGCAAAGCAATATTAATTAGGTGCCCTGACAGAAGGGAATAGTCTAAGTATACATTCAGAAGACCTAGAATATATGAACTGCCTATAGTTTTGATAACATTATGATTCATGCCCAAAATATCTATACCATAAATTTTATGCATAATATTATTTTTCTCATTATTATTTCTATAAATACTTTGTAGTGATGAATTCCAGTCTTACAGGTACTTTGACCCTGATGCTGGGAAAGACTGAAGGCAAAAGGAGAAAGGGGTGGCAGAGGATGAGATGGTTAGAAGTATCACTGACACAATGGACGTGAATTTGAGCAAACTTCAGGAGATAATTAAGGATAGGGAACCTGGCATGCTGCAGTCCACTGGGTCCACAAAGAGTCGGACACAACTCAGCAGCTGAACAACAAACAGTAACTGTTATAGATGAACCTGTGTTTTTACAGAAAGCCTGGGTGTTAGGTCAAAACTGCATATAAATATTTTCAATCACCTTGTTAAGTTGATTTTGTATTTAACAAACAAAGTAAGAGATAAAAGTGATAAAAATAGAAATATATATTAAAATGAATGATTACAACAAGTTTGTAAAAGTCAGAAAATATAAATTTCCCTTTTGTCCTTACATTCTCCAAAATAGGTTTCAATGATTTATGAGATGTTGAGCCCTGAATCATTTATATGAGGTAAAAAATATTATTGAATAAATAATCTTTAGAAAGTCTATGTGATGAAAACTCACTCCATATGTATTTCTTTTTGCTGTTCTGGAATAAAACATATCAGGGAGAAGTTCACATAATGCTCACTGTATGTCCTCAGTGAGAAAACTGCATATTGCTTCCTTTTAAAACATTACAAATCCAAGGCTAACAAATCTTAGCACATAAAATGTAGAACTATCATGGCCCAGTATTTGGAACTGTTGACTTACAAATTAGCAGGCCCATGCTGAGGAGTCTGTGTGTGTGTGTGTGTGTGTGTGTGTGTGCGTGCACATATGTGCATGCACCCTTGGTTTATAGTATAGCCTATACTTGACAAAGAAAAAAATGAAAACTTTTTTTTAGGATCCAATAATTTTCTTTAGTCTCAGCTGGGCAGCTTATACTTTTCATAATGCCAGTGATCAGTGGTCTTACTTTTATATTAATATCTTGATGAGTAGGGAAAATTTTTCAGCCTCAGGATCCAGGCTTTGACTATTGTTTATCCCTGTGGAAGCATTAAACTCCTTGTAATAAAATTAATTATACTGCCTGTGATTAACATGACTATATGATACATGATATATGTAGCACACTTTGATTTTGATGACTTCTTGTCCTGTCTACTACACAACCACCAGGATGTTCTTAATACTCTTTGTGAAAATTATATTGAAATTTATATGTATATTATTTTTTTAAACATCAGTACTTATGCCCACATTTGGGCCACTTACCATCTTATACGAAGGCATTTTCTTAATTTTTCTTAGTTTAGGAAACTTCACATGTATTCAGCGTACTTTTGCTTCTCTTTTTGCTCAAAGTACATTACCATATGATTCTTTTTGTTGTTTCTTGGTGAATAATGACCATCAGGTTGAATTTTCCCTATTCCCTAATCTATCCTTACATGCAGTTCTGTCTTCATCTCTTGAAGGAAATGTCCACAGAACTGTCCCTTCCTGCCGCTTCTTTCACACTGGTAGGGTCATAGCACTTCCTATCTTGGGCCTTCTCCTCAAGCAATATGTATCTTAGGTTAACTCTACTTTCAATGTGACCTCCTCCATGTGTTCATTTTGCTCAGACCCCTGGTGATCTCAGTGGCACCAGCAGCCAGTGTAATTCTGCCAGTTCTGTGATTGACTTGCCATGCCAGCATGCCTGCACTCAGGGGCTGACTTCTTGAACAATGTAAGGACATCAGCATGCACTTGAGCTTGAAAAGAAGGCTCTTCAAGTGCTTTGTAGACGTGGAAGAATGGGATATCTGCAAACACAATTGAGATTTTTGTCCGCAGGAATCTCAGATCTGCTTTAATGCGATGAGAAATGAATGATTAAAGTGCCAAATATTCAGCATTGTAGATTATATATTTTAGCCTGGAAAAAATTTAAGAGATTTTACCAAATGTACTAGTTATCCAAATAAAGTGTTAATCAAGTGCCTAGAAAGGCTCTAATTTAAAAGGATGTATTTTCCTGGTAAATCCTCTAAGATTAACTTGTCTCTTTATCACTTGTGGCAACTGAATTAGTTAATTTATGATATGAGCCTTTTAGTGATGAACCAATTAAATGCTGTATCATCAGCCAAAACTATTTAGTTGAATTTAAGATGAGTTTATTTGAAGTACTTATTTCTGGTAATACTTATGAGAGTGTATCAGTAAGGATTGCTGCTGCTGCTGCTGCTAAGTCACTTCAGTCGTGTCCGACTCTGTGTGACCCCATAGATGGCAGCCCACCAGGCTCCCCCGTCCCTGGGATTCTCCAGGCAAGAACACTGGAGTGGGTTGCCATTTCCTTCTCCAGTGCATGAAAGTGAAAAGTGAAAGGGAAGTTGTTCAGTCGTGTCCGACTCTTCGCAACCCCGTGGACTGCAGCCTACCAGGCTCCTCTGTCCAGGGAATTTTCCAGGTAAGAGTACTAGAGTGGGGTGCCATCACCTTCTCCGAGTAAGGATTGCATTAGACTACATATAGCAAAATACCCAGATTACAGTGGGTAAAAGATTGTTTTTGTTTGTTCCCCATCCTCTGGAGAAGGAAATGGCGACCTACTCCAGTATTCTCCCCTGGAGATTCCTATGGACAGAGGATTCTGGCAGGCTACAGTCCATTGGATCACAAGAGTCGGACACAATTTAGTGACTAAACCACCATCATGCTGAGAGAAGTCCAAAGATAAGCAGTAAATAGCTGGTATGATAACAACACCATTTCAGCAGAGATATATTGATCTTTCAGCCAAATGAGCCACCATCTCCAGGTGTGGGTTTTTTTGTCCTTAAGCATATGAGATATTTGGAATTCAAACCATTATGCCCCATGCCATTTTTTCCTTTTAAAAGATCTAAACAGCCAGTGATAATAGCATGCAGACCACTTGAATCAGTTAGTTCCCTGGGAACCTCAGTGCTGACACTTTGACTTACATTATTACATAGACATGTCTGTTCATTAGAATTAGAGTGAATTATACCTGGGCAATAAGTGAATCCCTAACAAAAATCATTGTTCTGTTTTTTAAAAAGGGGCCAATTGGGAATAGTTTCTACCACAGAAGAGCAAATAGCATTTGAGGCTATCTGATCATCTGTGTATAGGAAAAACATCTCTTTGTTTTCCATAGTACAGATACATGTGAATTTGCATATATGTTTGTTTGTGTGGAGGATAGGGTGGCCTGTGGCAGGGTTGCGGGTACTGAGTGCAATAGTGCGGTAGTGCATGCATGGGACCTCTTGAAGGAGGTCACCATTATCTTCATCACCTCACCAAAATCTAAGAATGGTGGAATAGAAGGACGTGTGATCATCTTTTCCTTAGAGAACTCCAAAATTACAACTTGCTACTGAACAACCATCAACAGGAAAATGTTGGATTCTACCAAAAAAAACAAAAAAAAATACCCCACGTCCAAAGGCAAAGGAGAAGCCCCAGCAAGGCGGTAGGAGGGGCAAAATTGCATTTAGAATCACAGCCCATACCCATCAGAAATGCATGGAGGGCTCAAACAAAACCTTGTGCACACCAGGAGACTCCACAGAGACTGAGCCAGAACTGTGTTAGAGTGTCTCCTGTGGAGGCATGGGTCAGCAGTGGCCTGACACAGGGGCAGGGGCTCTAGGTGCAGCAGACCTCAGTGTGGCATAAGCCCTCTCGGACGAGGTCACCACTGACCCCACCATAGAGCCACTAGAACTCACATCTGCTTTGTTTTGTACTCCAAGGCCAAATTTACTTGTTACTCCAGGTATCTCTTGACTTCTTACTTTTTCATTCCAGTGCCCTATATTGAAAAGAACATCTTTTTTGTATGTTAGTTCTAGAAGGTTTTGTAGGTCCTTCTAGATTCTTGGAGGGCCACAGATTCTTGGAGGGGAAACAGATTCTTGGAGGCCACAAATAAAATCTTGTGTGTACCAGGACCCAGGAGAAAGGAGCAGTGATACCACAAGAGACTGACCCAGGCTTGCCCGAGAGTGCCCAAGAGTCTCTGGTGGAGATGTGGGTTTGTGGTGGCCTGCGGCAGGGTCAGGAGCACTGAGTGTAGCAATGTGTGCATGGGACCTTTTTAAGGAGGTCACCATTATCCTCATTACCTCCACCATAGTTTGGCCTCAGGTCAAGCAATAGGGAGGGAGCACAGCCCCACCCATCAACAGAAAATTGGATTAAAGATTTACTGAGCATGGCCCTACCCATCAGAACAAGACCAGTTTCCCCCTCAGTAAGTCTCTCCATCAGAAAGCTCCCATAAGCCTCTAATCCTTATTCATCAGAGAGCAGACAGAATGAAAACCATAGTCACAGAAAATTAATCAATCTGATCACATGGACCACAGCCTTTTCTAACTCAATGGAACAATGAGCCATGTCTTGTAGGGCCACCCAAGAAGAACAGGTCATGATGGAGAGTTCTGACAAAACATGGTCTACTGGAGAAAGGAATGGCAAACCACTTCAGTATTCTTGCCTTGAGAACCCCATGAACAGTATGAAAAGCCAAAGAGATAGACACCGAAAGATGAACTCCCCAGGTTGATAGGTGAACAGTATGGTACTGGAGAACAGTGGAGAAATAACTCCAGAAAGTCAGAAAGGACTGAGCCAAAGCAAAAAGCGATACCCAGCTGTGAATGTGACTGGTGATGGAAGTAAAGTCCAATGCTGTAAAGAGCCATATTATATAGGAACCTGGAATGTTAGGTCCCAGAATCAAGGTACATTGGAAGTTGTCAAACAGGAGATGGCAAGAGTGAACCTTAACATTTTAGGAATCAGTGAACTAAAATGGACTGGAATGGGTGAGTTTAACTCAGATGACCATTATATCTAGTATTGTGGGCAAGATACCCTTACAAGAAATGGAGTAGCCCTCATAGTCAAGAAAAGAGTCCAAAAAGCAGTATTTCGGTGCAATCTCAAAAATGACAGCATGAACTCTGTTCATTTCCAAGGCAAACCATTCAATATCATGGTAATCCAAATCTATGCCCCAATCAGTAATGCTGCAGAAGTTGAACTTGAACGGTATTATGAAGACCTACAAGACCTTCTAGAACTAACACGCAAAAAAGATGTTCTTTTCAATATAGGGGACTGGAATGAAAAAGTAAGAAGTCAAGAGATACCTGGAGTAACAGGTAAATTTGGCCTTGGAGTACAAAACAAAGCAAAGTAAAGGCTAATAGAGTTTTGCCAAGAGAACGCACTGGTCATAGTAAACATCCTCTTCCAACAACAAAAGAGAAGACTCTACACATGGACATCACCAAATAGTCAACACCAAAATCAGATTGATTATATTATTTGTAGCCAAAGATGGAGAAGCTCTATACAGTCAGCTAAAACAAGACCGGGAGCTGACTGTGGCTCAGATCATGAACTCCATATTGCCAAACTCAGACTTAAATTGAAGAAAATGGGGAAAACCACTAGGCCATTCTGGTATGATCTGAATTAAATCCCTTACGATTATACAGTGGAAGTGAGAAATAGATTCAAGGGATTAGATCTCATAGCCAGAGTGCCTGAAGAACTATGGATGGAGGTTTGTAATATTGTACAGAAGGGAGTGATAAAGGCCATCCCCAAGCAAACAAAATGCAAAAAGGCAAAATGGTTGTCCAAGGAGGCCTTACAATAGCTGAGAAAAGATGTGAAAGGCAAAGGAGAAAAGGAAAGATAACTATTTGAATGCAGAGTTCCAAAGTAAAGCACGGAAAGATAAGAAAGCCTACCTCAGTGATCAGGGCAAAGAAATAGTGGAGAACAATAGAATGCCAAAGACTAGAGATCTCTTCAAGAAAATTAGAGATACTAAGGGAACATTTCATGTATAAATAGGCACAATAAAGGACAGAAATGGCATGGACCTAACAGAAGCAGAAGATATTGAGAAGAGGTGGCACAATACGCAGAAGAACTATACAATAAAGATTTTCATGAACCAGATAAACACGATGGTGTGATCACTCACCTAGAGCAATACATCTTGGAATGAGAAGTCAAGTGGGCCCAAGGAAGCTTCACTCGAACAAAGCTAGTGGAGGTGATGGAATTCCAGTTGACCTATTTCAAATCCTGAAAGATGATGCTGTGAAAGTGCTGCACTCAATATGCCAGCACATTTGAAAATCTCAGCAATGGCCACAGGACTGGAAAAGGTCAGTTTCATTCCAATCCCAAAGAAAGGCAATGCCAAAGAATGTTCAAACTACCACACAATTGCACTCATCTCACACGCTAGGAAAGTAATGCTCAAAATTCTCCAAAGGGTTCAACAGTAGTTCAACTTTCAAATGTTCAAGCTGTATTTAGAAAAAACAGAGGAACCAGAGATCAAACTGCCAATATCCATTGGATCATTGAAAAAGCAAGACAGTTCCAGAAAAAAAAAAAAAAACAAAAAACAAAAAACCAACTACTCCTTCATTGACTATGCCAAAGCCTTTGACTGTGTGGATCATGATAAACTGTGGAAAATTCTGAAAGAGATGGGAATACCAGACCACCTGACCTGCCTCCTGAGAAATCCGTATGCAGGCCAAGATGCAACAGTTAGAATTGGACATGGAACAACAGACTAGTTCCAAATCAGGAAAGGAGTACATCAAGGCCGTATATTGTCACCCTGCTTATTTAACTTATATGCAGATCATGGAAAAAGCAAAAGAATTCCAGAAAAACATCTATGTCTGCTTTATTGACTATGCCAAAGCCTTTAACTGTGTGGATCACAATAAACTGTGGAAAATTCTGAAAGAAATGGGAATACCTGATCTGCCTCTTGAGAAATCTGTATGCAGGTCAGGAAGCAACACTTAGAACTGGACAGGGAACAACAAACTGGTTCCAAATAGGAAAAGGAGTATGTCAAGGCTGTATATTGTCACCCTGCTTATTTAACTTATATGCAGAGGACATCATGAGAAACTCTGGGCTGGAAGAAACACAAGCTGGAATCAAGATTGCCAGGAGAAATATCAATCACCTCAGATATGCAGATGACACCACCCTTATGGCAGAAAGTGAAGAGGAACTAAAAAGCCTCTTGATGAAAGTGAAAGAGGAGATTGAAAAAGTTGGCCTAAAGCTCAACATTCAGAAAACTAAGATCATGACATCTGGTTCCATCACTTCATGGGAAATAGATGGGGAAACAGTGGAAAGAGTGTCAGACTTTATTTTGGGGGGCTCCAAAATCACTGCAGATGGTGACTGCAGCCATGAAATTAAAAAACGATTACTCCTTGGAAGAAAAGTTATGGCCAACCTAGATAGTATATTCAAAAGCAGAAACATTACTTTGCCAACAAAGGTCCATCTAGTCAAGGCTATGGTTTTTCCTGTGGTCATATATGGATGTGAGAGTTGGACTGTGAAGAAGGCTAAGAGCAGAAGAATTGATGCTTTTGCATGTGGTGTTGGAGAAGACTCTTGAGAGTCCCTTGGACTGCAAGGAGATCCAACCAGTCCATTCTGAAGGAGATCAGCGCTGGGATTTCTTTGGAAGGAATGATGCTAAAGCTGAAACTCCAGTAGTTTGGCCACCTCATATGAAGAGTTGACTCATTGGAAAAGACTCTGATGCTGGGAGGGATTGGGGGCAGGAGGAGAAGAGGACAACAGAGGATGAGTTGGCCGGATGGCATCACTGACTTGATGGACATGAGTCTGAGTGAACTCCGGGAGTTGGTGATGGACAGGGAGGCCTGGCGTGCTGCGATTCATGGGGTCGCAAAGAGTCGGACACAACTGAGCGACTGAACTGAACTGATAGTACATCATGTGAAATGCTGGGCTGGATGAAGCACAGGCTAGAATCAAGGTTGCCAGAAGAAATATCAATAGCCTCAGATATACAGAAGACTCCACCCTAATGGTAGAAGGTGTAGAAGAACTAAAGAGCCTCTTGACGAAAGTGAAAGAGGAGAGTGAAAAAGTTGGCTTAAAGCTCAACATTCATAAAACTAAGATCATGGCATCCTGTCTCATCAGTTCATGGCAAATAGATGGGAAAACAATGGAAACAATGAGAGACTTTATTTTTGGGGGCTTCAAAATCACTGCAGATGGTGACTGCAGCTGTGAAATTAAGAGACACTTGCTCCTTGGAAGAGAAGCTATGGCAAACCTAGACAGTATATTAAAAAGCAGAGAGATTACTTTGCCAATAAAGATCCATCTTGCAAAGCTATGGTTTTTCCAGTAGTCTTATTTGGATATGAGATTTGTAGTATAAAGAAAGCTGAGTGCCAAAGAATTGACACTTTTGAACTGTGGTGCTGGAGAAAACTCTTGAGAGTCCCTGGGACTGAAAGGAGATCCAACCAGTCCATCCTAAAGGAAATCAGTCATGAATATTCATTTGATGGGCTGATGCTGAAGCTGATGCTCCAGTACTTTGGTCACCTCATGTGAAGAACTGACTTATTAGAAAAGATCCTAGGCTGGGAAAGATTATAGGTGCAAGGAGAAGGGGACGACAGAGGATGAGATGGTTGGATGGCATCACTGACTCAATGGACATGAGTTTGGATAAGCTCCAGGCATTGGTGATGGACTGGGAAGCCTGTCATGCTGCAGTCCATGAGGTCACTAAGAGTTGGACACGACTGAGCGACTGAACTGAACTGAAGGTGATGCTTAGAAAAAATGCATGCAACCAACTTATGCAAAAATATCTACTAATCACTATAGTATTAAGAATAAAGGGATTATCAGAATATATCCTCCTTTTACCCCAATACAAATTATATTATTTAGAGGCTATTCTTGCTAATTCTGATTATCATGGTTGATTCTTGATATAGGTTTTTATTAAGCATCAATATCCCAGAGTCTGTATTGAGGTCATACATGCCCATAGTTTATTCTTGGGTAGTTCTGTAGTGATTCATCCATAATATTTTTGGATGAGTTGGTTTCATGCATTTCCTTTAATCTCCACTCTACCTCCACAGAAATATACCCAAATTCACAAAGGCTCAGAATATGTTAATAGAAACTACAAGAAGTCTTATACTTTTGTTCCTAACAAAGGTATCCACAAGGCCATAAAGTTCTCTTTACAGTAATTTAGAAATACAAGATGTGTGTCTAAAGCCTACATACTTCTATTCTCCAGTGTTATCCTGATAAATTTCACAGGAAGGAATTTATTTACATCTTAGATGAGATAGAATAAGTTAATGAATCTGTAATATGGGATATGATGTGGAGAATTTTAAATACGTAATAAACTTTGACTCTAATAAGATTGAATCCTAATGTGATAATATGAAAAAAAAATCACAGTGTAGAGGAAGGGGGCTACAGTAATTCTCAAGACAATACTCATTCCCCAGGGGCATTATTAGCTTGAGCTTATTAATCAAATTACTCTATGATGGAGTATTCCATGAACCTATTTGCAAATCACCCTGGAATTGACAAAGTTTGGAGCAGTTTATAATACATGAATATACAGTTACATAAAAATCTCTGTTACCATAAACTCACTTGCTAAATTCAGACTATGACTTTCTCCAGTTGGAGGAGGTTTTACTTGTGAATTCTTAGCCATCTTATCTTTGCATCTCAAGAAATGCTTAAATGACTAGAAAAGAAGCAAAAAAAGTAATGTCACTTCTCAGTTTTTATTCCTTTTTAAAAAACAAATTTAACACGTGTTACTTTCCATGAACCATTCTTCTGGGGATATAGATGGTATACTATATTTAATCAAATGCCAATTTTCTTTTCCAATTTCAAGTATTTTCATAATGTAAACAGATGAAACTTTTCAGTGTCGTAATGCCTATGAAAGGCTGCATTAAGGAGAAAAGATGTGAACTGAGCCTGAAAGAATGGGTCAGATTTAGAGAAGTCAACTCCAAAGAGGAGACACCTCTCAGAAGGGCACACATGGGAATGATCTATGTGTTTATGTAGTGAAAATAAATCTCATTTGATGAGGTATAATTGATGGACACATATCAAATAGGTGGTGCTGAGATATTAAGAAAATAGCTATTTGGAAGTTCTCAACTTAGAGTCATGAACAAAAAGTTGATTTGCATTTGTATGTCATGGAAAGACACCTGCATTCATATTTTGTATTTGTCTTAGAAGAAAGAGCAATGTTTTGTAGTCAGCTTAATAAAGTATCTTATGGATTCATATTTTATCATGGGGAATACATTTTAACATTACTTTATTAAAAGTTACATCTCAAAGTGTATATATATACTATTTGAAACCAGTAGCAGATATTATTAGAATCTGAAAGAACATGATTTTTCATAACATGGTTATGATTGAGTATCTAGTATCTGGCTGTACTGGTGAACTCTTTCTTTTCATCCACTCCATGTGAGACTTTAGTAAAACTGTGACCTCACTCACTATGGTATCATTGAATAAATATTGTGTCTATTTATACATTAGACAATCCTAGCTGTTTTAATAATTTTCATATTTAGCTTACCCTGTATGTGATAAGAACCATGCAGACAAGTGATATCATTTTAAGCAAGAAAGTGATTTGTATAGAGAAGAAGCTTGATACATTTTTCTTGAATTGAATGCTATGTATTGTTACAGTATTTTGTTTACATTTCTATAAGACATCAATAGATACTCAGATCCATTCTTGGTTGAATGGATAAATTAACAGACTACAGTAGTTTTAACAATGAGTCAGCTGATAGCTTTTGGCAAGTTCTTGAGGTAGCTCCCATTATTATTTTCTTTTAATTTATTTATTTTTTAATTAAATGGTAATTGCTTTACAGAATTTTGTTGTTTTCTCGATACTTAGAATATCTTTGGAAAACTAACTAGGTTTTCAACAAGAAAAAACGTCTTAGAACTAATACAGCATGATGGACTTCACAGAATATAACAGCAGTTGTCATGTGTTTTGACATCAACTGTGATTTTCCTTATGCCCTCCATATGTTAAATTGAAAGCACATATGGCCTATATACCGTAATAAGGTTTTGTAGGCATACATCTGTGAATAGTTCTTATCTCTAAGCTATCACTGGATAAACAGAAAATAAATAAGGAATTTTATTACCAATAACACATAATACGGAGAACATTTAAAAACAATCTAAGCAAAATTTTCAGGATAATTGGATGGAAATTTCAAAAAGACACATTTCAATTCAATAAAAAGTAAAGAAGAATACTTATCATTGAATTCTTCATGAAACAATGACTTATTCTTGAAATATTCAAGTAGAGGCTGAAATTGGTGGCTCAGATAATAAAGAATCTGCCCGCAATGCAGAAGACCCGGGTTCAGTCCCTGGATTGGGAAGATCTCCTGGAGAAGGGAATGGCAACCCACTCCAGTATTCTTGCCTGGAGAATTCCATGAACAGAGAAGCCTGGCGAGCTACAGTCCACGGGGTCGCAAAGAGTAAGACATGACTGAGTGAGTAACACACACAAGTAGAGGCTGAATTTTTGGCTAGGAGTTTCTTACGTGAATAGAGGGAATAGGTTTCAAATCAATTCTGCAAACTCTCAGCAGGGGCTTCCCAGGTGGCTCCAGTGGTAAAGCATCTGCTTGCCAAAGCAGGAGATGCAAGAGGCACTTTTTGCTCCCTGGTGGCCCAACTCCAGTATTCTTGCCTAGAAAATTCCATAGACAGAGGAGCCTAGTACGCTTCAGTCCATGGGGTCATAAAGAGTTGGACACAACTGAGCAAATGGGCACAAATATTCATGAAATGTGTATTCCATTCAAGGCTTTATTGAAGACATCCTTCCTAATTGGATGTTGAAAAATGGGAAGAAATTCAGCAGCTAGGGAGAGATGAGGCAAAGGTCATTTCAATCTGTCCCATTAAAAAGAAGGAAATAATTGGGGGAAGGATTGTGTCCTGATAACTAATGATTAAATATTGAGGGAGAAATATCCCTGAAAAAAAAAATGAAGCAACTTATGTTGAGTTGAAATCAGGAAGAAATTTAGACTTAATTCTTTTTTGAAGCATACTTCTTGAAGGTTTTGAATTACATGATCAAGTTAGTGTTTTACAGTGAGGTCATTCTGGTTGCTATATGAGTGTTGGATTGAAGCAGATATACTGGATGTGAAGAGAAGTTTAGGAGGCTATTTTCATGATCCAAATAAAGGATGATAAGAGGTAGTCAGGAAAATGAAGGCAAGACAAGGCAGGGTATTTGAGGTAGAATTTTTAAAACTTAACATATTGATTCTTAACGATGTTGAGTAATAGCATAAGATATTTGAGCAGATGTCACAGGATATGAATATATCTGTATGAGTAGATATAGGATTTTGTTTTTTGAACTTAGAAGGTGAGGAGGATACATAATTTTGAAAAATTTTATTCAGCGTTCTAATATTTTATCTGCTGGGTTTAAGATAGCCCTATTGTTGGCCGTTCACTAATAAAAATCCTCACTTGTCCTTTTCTGAGAACAACTTAGCAGGTAAAAACCTATTAGCAAAGAAAACAAGGAAGTTGATCAATATGCTGGATGTTTTCTTCTTGTCTCTTGGTGTCCCTTCAGCCCCAGAGAATTTGTGTCCGCTTAAAATATTTATCCTGTGGAGAGACTTGCAAGTTTTTAATATTTATGTATTTCCTTTGTGTGATCCTAATGATATGGAGATTTTTAGATGGTGAGGGACTTTCCAGGTGAAGCAGTGATAAAGAATCTGCCTGCCAGGCAGGAGGCTTGGATTTGATCCCTGGGTCAGAAAGATCCCCTAGAGAAGAGAATGGCAACCCACTCCAGTATTCTTACCTGGGAAATCCCACAGACAGAGGAACGTGGTGGGCTACAGTCCATGAGGTCGCAAAGAGTTGGGCATGACTTAACAACTAAACAGCAACAACATAGTGAGTCTGTATAACTGTTTATTCTAACCTGAATGGTTTTATATATTTGAAAGAAGTATTTTTAATGGAGGTGGTGATTATTCTGATTCTTCAATTTAATCATGTAGGAAATGTAGTTTTTGCATGTTTATTTCTCACCTTTCCACTACACTCCTTCCTTCCTTTTGAAAATTTAATGTACCCTCCCATGAGCTCCTTCTGAATTATTTACATTATAATTTTACTTCTTGTTTTCTAAAGCAGATGTAGGTAATGTACTTGGTTCTTGACTCCTTTTCAAAATTTAATCTCCAGTCATTTTCTTGATGTGTTCATGTTTCATTGGTGACGTCAAAAGCTAAGGCATCTGTTTTGAGTACTGTCACTCTGCCATATGTTTTCTGTGGACTTTTCTCAAAAATAATCCACAGTATATTCCATTGTAATGTTATATTTACATCAAGATATTTCACCAGAAGTGTTTTGGAAAGATTGGGCTGTACTGTATCCATCTTTTAAGTCTTTGTCACTGTGTGGCGTGAGTTGGAAAACAGTAAATAAGTACTGATAAATAAAAAATGTTTTTATTCTATTAAATGTTACTTCACTCTGTATAAAACCTCACATTCATCTTCTATATCAATCAGGTGTACTTGTTGTCTGTGTGTGCTCAGTAACTTAGTCATGTTCGACTGTTTGTGACCCCAGGGACTGTAGCCCTGTGCTCCTCTATGCATGGAATTTTCCAGGCAAGAACACTGGAGTGGATTACTACTTCCTCCTCCAAGGAGCCTTCCTGACCCAGATATCAAACCTGTGACTCCTTTGTCTCCTGCATTGGCAGGCAGATTCTTTACTACTGAGCCACCTAGGAAGATACTTGTCTGTATTTTGGCAAGTCAAGATTGCTTTATATCCAAGAGATACCTGGAGTATCAGGTAAGTTTGATCTTGCAGAACAAAATGAAGCAGGGCAAAGGCTATCTGAATTCTGCCTAGAGAATGCACTGGTCATAGCAAATACCCTTTTCAACAACACAAGAGATGACTTTACACATGGACGTCACCAAATGGTCAGTACCGGTCAAATTGATTATATATTTTTTGTAGCCCAAGATAGAGGAGCTGTATACAGTCAGCAAACACAAGGCCTGGAGCTGACTTGTGTCCCTGATCATCAGCTTCTCAGCAAAATTCAGGCTTAAACTAAAGAAAATGGGGAAAACCATTAAGGCAGCCAGGTACGAATCAAATCCCCTGTGAATATGCACTGAGGGTAGTGAATAGAGTCAAGGGATTAGAACTTCTAAACAGTGTGCTTGAAGAACTATGGATGGAGGTCCGTAATATTGTACAGGAGTCAGCGAACAAAACCATCCTAAAGAAAAAGAATAGCAAGAAGGCAAAGTGGTTATCTGAGGAGGCCTTACAAATAGCTAGAGAAAGAAGACAAGTGAAAAGCAGGGGAGAAAGGGAAAGGTGTATGAAACTAAATGCAGATTTCCAGAAAACAGTGCCAAGAAGCAAGAATGCCTCCTTCAATGAACAGTGTATAAACCTAGAAGAAAACAACAGAAGGGGAAAGACTAGAGATCTCTTCAGGAAAATTGGAGATATCAAGGGAACATTTGGCCCAAATATGAGCACAATAAAGGACAGAAGTGGTAGAGACCTAGTAGATGCTGAAGAGGTAAAGAATAGATGGAAAGAATACACAGAAGAACTATACAAAAAAGATCTAAATGAACCAGATTACTACGATGGTGTGGTCAGTCACCCAGAGCCAGACAGTCTGGAGAGTGAAGTGAAGTGGGCCTTAGGAAGCACTGCTGTTAATAAATCTAGAGGATACAACAGAATTCCAGTAGAACTATTCAGAACCCTAAAGGATGATGCCATCAAGGTGTTGCATTCAATATGTCAGCAAATCTGGAAGACCCAGTAGCGGCCACAGGATTGGAAAAGGTCAGTCCTCATCCCAATTCAAGAAAGGTAGTTCTAAAGAATGTGCTAATCATTTGGCAATTGCATTCATCTTCCATGCTAGTAAGGTCATGCTTAAAATATTGCATGCTAGCCTTCAGCATTATGCAAATCAAGAAATTCCAGCTGTCCAAGTTAGGTTTAGAAATGGCAGAGGAACCAGAGATCAAATTGCCAACATTTGGATCATAGAGAAAGCTAGGTAATTCCAAGAAACCCTCTACCTCTCTTTCATCGACTATGACAAAGCCTTTGACTGTGTGGATCATAATAAACTGTGGAAAGCTCTTAAAGAGATGGGAATACCAGGTCAATCTTATCTGTCTCCTGAGAAACCTGTTTGTGGCTCAAGAAGCAACAGTTAGAACCCCATATGGAACAACAGATGGATTCAAGGTTGAGAAAAGAGCAGGACAAGGCTGTCTGCTGTCACCCTGTTTGTTTAATCTATACACTGAGCACATCATGAGAAATGCCGTTCTGGATGAGTTACAAGTTGGAATCAAGGTAGGTGGGAGAAATATCAACAACCTCAGATATGCAGATGATACCACTCTAATAGCAGAAAGTGAAGAGGATTTAAAGAGCCTCTTGATGAGTGTGAAGGAAGAGAGTGAAAGAGCCAGCTTAAGACTATTAAAAAAACTAAGATCATGACATCCGACCCCATTACTTTAAGGCAAATAGAGGGGGAAAAGGTGGAAATAGTGGCAGATTTCCTCTTCTTGGGCTCTAAAATCACTGCAGATGATGACTGCAGCCATGAAATCAGAAGACATTTTGCTTAGCAAGAAAGCTATGATGAACCTAGACCATGTGTTGAAAAGCAGACACTACTCTGCCGACAAAGGTTCCTATAATCAAGGTGATGGTCTTCCCTGTGGTCACGTACAATTGTGAGAGCTGGAACGTAGTAAAGAAGGTAAAACGCCAAAGAATTGATGCCTTTGAACTGTGGTGCTGGAGACTCAGGAGACTCAGGAGAGTCCCTTGGACAGCACGGAGACCAAACCACTCAATCTTAAGAGAAATCAACCCTGAATACTCATTGGAAGGACTGATACTAAAACTGAAGCTCCAGTATTTTGGTTATCTGATGCCAATAGCCGACTCATTGGAAAAGTCCCTGATGCTGGGAAAGATTGATGGCAGGAGAAGAGGGTGCCAGAGGATGAGATGGCTGGATGGCATCTCTGATGCAATGGACATGAACTTGGGCAAACTCCAGGAGATGATGAGGAACAGGGAGGCCTGGCATGCTGCAGTCCATGGGGTCACAAGGAGTCGGACAGGACTGGGAGATTGAACACAGTGGAATATACAAAATAAATTACATATGATTAAAATACTTTTGGTCTGAAGCCAATGAGGAAAATAAAATAGGGTTTTGTAAATAGAGTGGAGTGATTGGGAATTCACCTAGGGAAGTCAGCTCGTTGTTATACACTCACCATATGTTGGTACCTGGTGTGAAGATGAAGATCTTAACATTTCAGGCCACAAGTTAAATTTGGCTTCTTTTTGTGTAGCTTTTTAAACTCAGCCTCAAAACTTTTAAAGTAAACTTAATTTTATAATAGTTTTATATTTACAAAAAAATTCCAAAGATAGGACAGAAAGTTTCCCCATGTCCCACGCTGTCTCCCGGCTTATTAACATTTTACACTTGTACGATACACTTGTCGAAGTAATTGCCCAATATTGATACATTATTATTAACCAAAGTCTATATTTTCATTCAGATTTTCTTGATTTTAAAAATTTCTTCTGTTCTAAGATGTCAAGCAAAATCCACATTAAGCATTCATGTCTCCTTAGGTTCCTCTGGACTGTGACATATTCTTAGACTTTCCTTGTTTTTAATGACAGTTTTGACAGTTTTAAGGATAATATTAAGTAAATTGTATGGTATTTTTCTTATGATAAGGATTGCAAGTTTCAGGAAAGAAGACCACAGAGGTAAGACACTATTCTCTGATGGTACATTTATATCAGAGGTACATGCCATGAACATGACTTTTCCCTTGTGTGTTAACTTTGATCACCTGGCTGAGGAAGCATTTTTCAGGTATCTCCACTCTAAAGTTTCTTTTTTTTCCCCCTTACTATTCTGTGCTCTTTGAAAGAATATCACTCTGTATAGCCCACACTTAAGGAGTGGGAAGTTATGCTCTGTTTTTTTAGAGTGTATTTATATAAATTATCTATAAGTCTTCTGCAAAGGTGAGTTTTCTCTTGTCTGACATTTGTTTATTGATTTAATTATTCATTTATATTATTAAGGACTCATGGATTTGTAGCTTGGATTATAGTCCCATACTAAATATTAAAAAAACTAAGGTCTTGGCATCTGGCCCCATTACTGCATGGCAAATAGAAGGGGAAAAGTTGGAAGTAGTGACAGATTTCCTCTTCTTGGGCTCAAAAATCACTGCAGAGGGTGACTGTGGCCATCAAATCAGAAGACAATTGCTTCTTGGCAGGAAGGTGATGCCAAACCTAAACAGTGTGTTGAAAAGCAGAGACATTGCTCTGCCAACAAAGGTCCGTATAGTCAAGGCTATGGTCTTCCCTGTGGTCATGTACACTTGTGAGTGCTGGACCATGAAGGCAAGAGCGCCAAAGAATTGATGCCTTAGAACTGTGGTCCCAGAGAAGACTCCTAAAAGTCCGTTGGACAGCAGGGAGATCAAACCAGTCAATTTTAAGGGAGTTCAGCCCTGACTATTCACTGGAAGGACTGATGCTGAAGCTCCAGTATTTTGGTCCTCTGATGCCAACAGCGGACTCATTGGAAAAGTCCCTGATGCTATGAAAGATTGAGGGCAGAAGGATAAGAGGGTGCCAGAGGATGAGATGGTTGGATGGCATCACTGATGCAAGATACATGAACTTGGGCAAACTCCAGGAGATGATGAGGGACAGGGAAGCCTGACATGCTGCAGTCCATAGGGTCACAGAGTCAGACACTACTGCGCGAGAACAACAACTTAGTCTCATATTATGCTATTGATTTTGTTGCTTAAATTGTTCGTTTTTTTTTTTTTTTTGGTCCCTGAAAACTCATGGAAAATGATATTAAAAACCAATATCTAGGCACTGGATGTGATCATTGTAACAGGGGTATACTTAACATTTGTATACTTCAAAAATTTTCACCAAACTTTTTGCAGTGTAGGATACCTGGGTTTGATCCCTGAGTCAGGAAGATCTCCTGGAGGAGGGCATGGCAACCCACTTCAGTATTCTTGCCTGAAGAATCCCCATGGGCAGAGCAAAGCCTGGAAGGCTACAGTCTATGGGGTCACAAAGAGTCGAATATGACTGAGAGACACAGCACAAGCAACTGATTAAAATATATTTCTTATATGTTAAAATCCAAACTCCATTGACTGGGTGGCAGAGTCTGTTGGTTGTCTGCTACTGTTGCGATGGCCAAAAAATTCATTTGGGTTTTTCCATATGGTATAACAGAAAAATCCAGACTAACTTTTTGGCAAAACCAATATTTATTTTCTATTTTGTTCTTTTTAATAGAACTCCTAAATTTTAACTGGATCTGGACATCAAAAATAAATCCTACACTTCTAAGGCCCCTTGCAGTTGGGTGTGGTCCTGTACAGTTATTGAAGATAGGATGAACCTGAAATCTTTATGTATCCTCTTGTCCTTAAATTGAGGAGGCATACCCTCTGTCTCTTTATTTGCATAGCTGGAATGTGGATTTGATGGTGGGAGAAAGAGCAGCTGTGTTAAGTATGATGACATGATAGGAAGTATCAGAACCTTGTTCTGTGTAGTCTTCATATAATCTCTGGGATGCCAAAACATAAAAATGCCAGAGACGTAAAAATTTATCCTTTAATCCCTTGTTATTTGTGGTTTCCTCTCATTCACACTCAAACCTAATACTAATTATATTTGGTATATCATATTTTTATGATATGAATCTTGAATACATCTTGGTCTGTTGCCCAACAGCTTCCCACCTCAGATGATTATGTGTTCCAGCTACTTATGTCTTATTAAATAAAGATTAATAAACACCTTCTGTGAACCAGGCTCTGTAGTAAAGGGTAAGAAGAAAGTTTTAAATGAACAAATTAAAGAGTCCTTGCCCTATGGAGACTGTAGTCTAGTTATATGATAAGAAGTTTCCTGAACACACAGTTTGCTTCTTATGTCCTCTTTGTCTACAGGCTTCTACTTGAGATGCCCTTCACTTTGTGAGATTTTATGTGTGTGATATATTCAGTCACTCAGTTATGTCTGACTCCTTGAGACCCCATGGACTATAGCCTGCCTGACTCTTCTGTCCATGGGGATTTTTCAGGCAAGAATACTGGAGTGGGTTGCCATGCCCTCCTCCAGGGGATTTTCTCAACCAAGAAAATGAACCCTGGTCTCCCACATTGCAGGAGGATTTTTTTTTTTTTTTTTTTTTTACCATCTGAGCCTCCAGGGAAGCTTGTGAGATTGCATGAAAACCTCCTGATTGTTAAGACTAAACAGAAGCATCCTCTTCAGGAAAATCTTCCCTGATTTCTCCCAAGAGTCTTGCATGATTTCTTTCAATCATTATTGTCATCTGGCAAATTCTGGGAGATGAAGGATACTGGTGTAATTCAACTTTATTAATTTACAATGGATGACATTCCATTTGAAAGACGGTGATATTAATATCTACTGTACGATTCAGGGAATTCTCTTTTCCTTGTCTAGGTGGCAGGAAGATTACATTAATGGCCAGAAGTTTGCATGATAATTTTAGAATCAAAAGACAGCTTTCCTGTATGTCTTGGTAGGTATTTGAACCAGGACATGATGAAGTCTGAAGAACAGTTACTGTCCACAAAAAAATATATTGCAAGGAACATCTATTTTAGATTCCAAGTTATATCTCATTATAGTGAAAAAAAAAATAAACAAACTTGAAAATCCCTCAAAATAGCCGCATAGATAGTATTTGCCAATAGCTTTAACACAGCCAGTTTTCTCATGCAAATTAGAATAGAACACTCTATCTTAGTTGAACACAAGTTGAAATAATTGACCTGGATTTGGGGGCCATATTAGATGAAGAAGTCCTATCTTTAAACGTTGGAACCACGTTTGACCCACTGAGATGCTTGTACTGTGAGAGGCATATATAAACTGAGAAGGAGGAGCCTGGACGTTTGTGAGCGTAGTGCATGCTCACGCTGCGTACACAGGCCTGGAGTGCAGCAATGACTGGGGTCTTCTCAACTGTTACAGTGGTTTCTGCTGCCATTTCTTCCTCTCTTCCCAATTCCCTCCTTTCCTTCATTCGCCCCCTTCCTCTTTCCCCAGGCCTTCCTTCCCTGTTTCTTGCTTCTTTCCTTCCTTCCCTCTCTCTCTCTTTCCCTTTTTTCTTCCTTTCCTCCCTTCTTTCCTTTCTTCCTCCTTCCCTTCCATTTTTTTCTTTCTTCATTCTTTATCTGTCTTTCATTCCAAGCCTGTGAACATGTATACTTGAATTTGTTAAGTTTAATATCCACGGAATGTACTCTACCCTGCAGCATTATGTTACCCAAATAGCCTAAATGTATCTCACTCCTCTGAACAACCAATTCAAATCACTTGGGTTATTTTAATTTCTGCGATATTACATGTATGGAGTGGTAATCTCATTGGTGGTTCTTGTTTGTGTGGAGGTACCCTCATAGTTACAAATGTAAAAGATCAATTTAGCAGAAAATGATACAATGTTAAGGACATGTTAAATACTAGCATTGATAGTAATTTATAAGACTCAAGAAAGAAATGTGTTGTGTGTTGATAATGTTTTCAGACCTTGAAAGTAAGGAAATTTTCTTTTATCTAGTTGCCTTAGGCAGGATGGACATTTAGTGAATATTTTGCAGGATCGACAAAACAGAGTAGTGGCATTTAAAAAAAAAAAAAAAGCAGGCTGAACACTCAGATAAAATTATATCCAATGAAATGAGGATAAATTATTTGTTCACCAGCCATAGGAATTTTGACTCTGACTTTTGAAAGGCTTAAATCTGGAAGGAAATACTTTAGCACTATAAGTGAGCTCTGTGGTTTATCTGTTAGTTTCTCCATCTATTACTGTAATTCAGCCCACTTGTATTGTCTGAATGTCTCAAATTTACTCATTGTCAGTAAAACCACTACTACTTTTGTTAGTAAAGTTACGTTATTGGCTAATATGAAATCTATATAGGAAAGTCTGACCTGTAATGAGAATGCTTGAAAATGTCAGTCTTTTCATGGAGGCTGCCCCATGGACTAGAGCTGTTCAGTCAGTGCTGTGAGTCTTCGATTATACCATAAGGTCCGTATCTTTCTCTTTTTCTAATTCTTTCCAGAAATGACAATGCACAGGTCTGATTATAGAAACAGAAGTAATGTTGACTGTCTAAGGAAAAATTAGCCATCTATCTTCTGTTATTTAAATTACAAAAAGTGTGAAAATCGTGAACATGAAGAATAATACTGGTTGTAAAACAGGTGGCATAATCTGACTCCCTGTACTTTCAGAAGTAGAACGGGGAGACCTTTTCTGGGGTTTTTCTGTAGTCTTTTGGAGGGAGGAGATAGACAAGATGACCTTTCAAGACACATTTCCAACTCAGTAATCATCACATGAACCTAAGTGTTAGTAATTCCTACTTGTCAAAAGCTTTCACAGCAAAGTTTTTTAAAGCTAAGATTAGAATTCATTGATTTTTATTGTCCTTTCAGTTTTCAGTGCTTGGTTTTTATGACATGTTACCTTTCTGCACACAGTGTTTGTATATTCCTTTAACTACCCTTAGAGTAAAAATAGATTTTTGGTGAAATCCTGATAAGACATAATTTTCTGGAAATTGAGGCTATACTATTTCTCCTTTAAAATCAGGAGTTAAATATTGGTGATAGTGATTTTTAACATGGAACTATAGTAGCTAGAAAGTGTTTACCTTATATTATTCAGATTTTGACATAGCAATTTGAAAAATCAGTGCATGATTTTTAGTTAAAAAGAGATTTCCAAACACTGATCTGACACCTTTGCTTGTAGCTTGTCTTTCTATTCTTCCATTAATAAAAGCTTAAAAACCCTCCTTTATCACTTTCACCCCTTCATCATATCATCCATGGTTCCCATTTTGAACATGTGAGGGTTTTCCTTAGCTCTCAGTTTGCAGGATTACAACATTTCTCACTAGTACACGTTTAGTTCCCTTTGGAAAAGGTGTTTCTCTATCGCGGATATCTTTTGTAAAGCTGTTTTTTTGTTTGTTTGTTTTGTTTTGTTTTTTCCCTGTCACATTTTCAGTGGGTCCTTGGAACCATTTCAGTCTCACCAAGGAGCATGGAATAAAGTGTGCTTTCCTTCTTTCCCCATACTGTCAAAGCCCTCTTAGCGGCTGCTATGGCAACAGACTGGTAATAGTTGTAGAGGAAACCATGCTCAGACTAAGGCCAGATGGAGGGAGTGGGCGCCACTGGCAGCGTTGCAGGGAAGCTGCGTGTAGCTCTGATGAATTGAACTTGGCTATGTTCCTCTCCAATAGATAAGCAAGATGGAAAGAGAAGGGAAAGGGCAGAAACCATGGAACATCACAGAAGCTGAGTAATTGTTCACTTGAGGGCGTCCACGTTAATGCAAAATCTAGATTTCCTAGTTAGTGTTTTTTTTTAATTGATGTAAAACATGCTAATGTCTATACTCTATTAAAAAAACCCTTCATGATAAAACTTCTAATAGACTTGCTATGAAATGTTTCCTCTACAAATTGATTTTTTATCTTATCTCCTTAGTCTTAAGACTAATGATCTCTTGAGTGCTTATTATTAATTTTATATCTGTTTATTGTTGATAGTGACACTGAGGATATTTCTTTTTACTAGGCAATATCACCATTCATTTTTAGTTTTATAGCAGCTAAATATATAAAATGTTCTAAGTATTTTTACAGATGTTTCATTAGAGTTAATAAGGATTTTCTATTCTCAAAGAGCTTTCTGATGTAATAAGATTAATATTAAATGAATGGGAAGGAAGAGTAACAATTGATTTAGTGTTAAAAAACAGATCTCTAAAGAGAGCTATACTTTTAAGCAAATAGTTCTAAGGGAGAGATGTTAAAGCCTTTTCTACTCATGAATAAAGGTGAAAATAAAATATATTTGAGCTATAATTTCTTATTAATAGAGCACAATTTATATTTGTTATTGCTTTTTCTTTTTATTTGGGAAAATACCAAAACCAGATACAAACATGTAATATTTTCAATTATTATTTAATATTCCAATACTATTTTATTTCCTTAAATTGAAGATCAAATTTGAGAGTGATTTTGTGTTCCATAGGTTGGTATCAGTCAGTTGATAACCGGCACCTTTGATTTACTTAACAAACATGAAAATGTGATTTTTTATACATTGATTCCTAGAAGTAAAATGTGTCACTTGACTTGAGAATAATAAAATGTCAGTTTAGTCTTTAATTAATTTACTGATTTATGGAATGTTCATTCTTCTTCTTCTTAATTTCATGGGTCACTTGTTAATAATAATTTGTCATTATTATTGGCTAATATTTTCTGAGTGATTACTATATTAAGTTCTAATTTTAGATATTTTGATGGCATAATCTTATTAAATTTTATAGCAGTTTTATTAAGTAGATAATTATTCTGAGTTAAAAGTGGCAAAATAAAGGCACAAATATTAAATAACTTGTACATAGCTAGTAAGGAGTAGAATCAAAATTACTTGACTCAGGATTGTCTTAAGCATTAAACAGTAGTGAATGCATTCCTTGGTTACTGCTGATATCGAACCTCACTTCATATATTTATTGGCCATTCTGATTTCTTTGATATTTTCCTGTTCATATCTTTTACCTTTTTTCCCCTTCTTAAATTATATTCATTTATACAAAAGCTAACGAAACCTCAGTTCATCTGTTTACCAGAAGTAATTTTGCCATTCTTGAGGATATAAATATTGAATAAAAGTGTAGTTGTACTAAAATCCTTTCTATGTATTTGAATTTTATTTTTTGAGATCCTATCTTTCTGAATCTTATTCAGATATTCCTTGAATGTTACTGCTAAGTCGTGTCCGACTCTGTGTGACCCTAGAGATGACAGCCCTCCAGGCTCCCCCGTCCCTGGGATTCTCCAGGCAAGAACACTGGAGTGGGTTGCCATTTCCTTCTCCAATGCATGAAAGTGAAAAGTGAAAGTGAAGCCGCTCAGTTGTGTCCGACTCTTAGCGACCCCATGGAATGCAGCCTACCAGGCTCCTCCATCCATGGGAGTTTCCAGACAAGAGTACTGGAGTGGGGTGCCATTGCCTTCTCCACTTGCCATTGCCAGGCACTGTTAATTCTAAGTGCTTTAAATAAAATAACCCATTCAACTTTCTTGGGTTAGGTACTATTATCTCTCATTTTACAGATGAAGTCTCTGCAGTATAGAGTGGTTAAGAAACTTGACAAGGGTCAAACAGCTAGTGAGTGTTGGAGCCAGGATTGAATTCCAGGCAGCCTGACTCCAGAGTAGAGTTCTCAGGTGCCACCCTCCTCCTTCTTCTGGTCATGGGTCTGTCTTAGGTGACCCGACAGATGGTTGTAGCCATTGTGCCAGCAGTTACCTGGGACAAGTGACAGAATGAACATAGGGAGCCAGGGTCCTTTCTAACAGCTCCATAGTGGTTTAGTCATCAAGTTGTATCTGACTCTTGTGACCCCATGGACGATAGCCCACCAGGCTCCTCTTTCCATGGGATTTTCCAGGCAAGAGTACTAGAGTAGGTTGCCATTTAAGTGCTAAATGGTATTGTAGCTTTTGGGGCTTCCCTGAGGACTCAGTTGTAAAGAATCTGCCTGCAAAAGCAGGAGATGCTGGTTTGATCCTTGGGTCAGGAAAATCCCCTGAAAAAGAGAAAGGCAATCTGTCTAGTACTCTTTCCTGGGAAATCTAATGGATAGATGAGCCTGGCAGTCCATAGGGTTACAAAAGAGTCAGACACGACTTAGCGACCAAAACAATTGTAGCTGTTGTAAAATAGTCCAAGATTGAAATTACCTTTAATATAATACAAACATATATTGTAATTTAAACTTCTTATAGATCTAAGCTAACTACATGTTTTCACCACTATGGCATACAATATGGGAAAAACAGAAGGCTAATAAAACTTTGTTTCTATCCTAAAATTTATAATATGTTTGTGTGGGCAATTTCAATACAAATGAAATTTAAGAACAATTTAAAGGAGCATATAATCACAGTTTAGGTAATGTGGTGCATAATGTAACTGTACTAAAAAAATATGAATTTTTGCATTTCAGAAGAGTTTTTAAATATTTTAATACCTTCGTAGGAAAATAAACATAATGGAAATCTAGCATTAAATTAGCTCTTAGCTATTTAAAATAAAAGCTATGTCAAATTTATTTTCTGAATATTCCTTCTGTCCTAAACCCTGGAGAGGTGATGAATAAGATATAATTTTCTCTCAAGGATTGTACTATTTGGTAAAACAAAGTAAATGAAACTGAACTGAACTGATTTTAATAATACATGAATAATTTTATCTCATGGTAATTTCCTTACACTAGTATAAAAATATTGTAAGGTCATGTATTAGAATGTTAACTATGAGTGAATATTTGAAGATGGAAATATGTGTGTAGTTCAATGTCTTACTTTCTTCTTTCATTAGGTTTATATTTTCAAAATGCTTTTCTGATATTGCATTGTGAACTGAAAGTCGCTCAGTCGTGTCTGACTCTTTGCAACCCCATGGACTGTACAGTTTGTGGAATTCTCCAGACCAGAATACTGGAGTGGATAGCCTTACCCTTCTCCAGGGGATCTTCCCAATCCAGGGATCAAACCCTGGTTTCCTGCATTGAAGGCGGATTCATTACAAGCTGAGCCACCAGGGAACCCTAAGAATACTGGAGAGGAAAGCCCAATAATACTGGAGTGGGTAACCTATCCCTGCTCCAGCATATATTTCTGACCCAGGAATCAAACTGGAGTCTTCTGCATTGCAGGCAGATTCTTTACTGGCTGAGCTACCAGGGAAGCCCAATGTTTTAAATTAAAAATTACATTCATCTAAAAAATACTGGTCAAATGAATATTAGAACATACATAGTAAAACACTATGAAAATGTTAAAACTCGATTAAGGCAATATTCTATGTGTTAATAAAGAAAACCTTTCAAGACAAAATAATAGAGACAAGATCATTAACTCATGTGGAAGTTTCTTGTTTATGTTTATTTTTAAAAGACATGTATGCTTGTATGTGCTTGTGTGTATATGTATATTATTTGCATAAAAATTCTAAAAACATGAACTATTAACAATGGTTACCTCTGGGAAATGACTTTAGAGTTACTTTTGAAAAGCAACTGAACTGAACTGAACTGAAAGCATAATGTTTGGTGAAAAGAAGAGCTGCAGAAAAAATAAAAACTGGGTAATGTTTTTGTGTTGTTAAGAAAGATAAGCAGAGAGAGAGAGACTGATTTTTGTTGAGTCTGTCTAAGTTGTTTATCCTCGCTTCCATAGCAATGATATTTTCTGGAACAAAATTCTCTACATTTTTATCACAATAGATTAGACTTCTCTTTGCAGAGTTTCAGATGTTAAATCAGTCGTTATGTTGAATGCATGCAGATCCTTTCAATTTTCATTTTACAAGCATTATAACAAATCCCAAATGGAAGGCAGTTTTCTTGGGTACAGAGAATCTGTGCATATTGTTAATCATAAAAATTCCAGTGGCTAAAAGACTATCTGACATTGTTGTTGTTTAATATAAGTTTGTTCACTGATTGACTCCACTGTTTATAAGCTGTATGACATAGAAAATTTGATATCATTCTTGAATTGAGAGAGACCCTAAGGCAAATGTGAGCCTGATATTGAATGAATTAACAAGGAAGCCTGAGTGGCCATCACTTAGCCAGAGATGGGATGGGAATTAGGAGATGCAGTCAAAGAAGTAACTGGTACCAGACATTCTAGTACAGTGCAATTAGAGAGACATGTGCAAATAGAGAGCAATTGTTACCAGCTCCAGAATCTCATATAATTTTAGCAAAGGACCCTGGCATACTTAGATAGAAAGGGTTTTACTTAAAAATACATAGTCTTCTTTCATTTAAAGAAGTCTAAGGGTCTGGGTTGACTTATTTATCAAAAATTACTAAAGACTTTTTCTTTTATTTGAAAGGGTAAAAATAGCTCCTTGTCCCTGTGCTTTTTTTCTGTGCTGAAAGGACTCTTCTAAGAAATGCTTTGTGGTTAAATATCTGTTAAATACTGTATATGTGTGGTGACTACTTATGATATGAGAGACTAGCTGGTCTGACACTCATTATGGCACATTGATAGGTGCGAGTGGAATCTGATGCCTGTGCAGTATGATACTCAGTGCCCAGAGATTCAGTGGTTGTCTAAAACTCTCAGGTGAAAAAGTGAAATCAATTGAAGTGCTTTTGTCTGTTTAACTGTTATTTATGTTATGAAAACGTAATAAGTTTCAGACAGATTTTATAGGTAGGAGAGTCAGTTCAGTTCAGTTGCTCAGTTGTGTTCAACTCTTTGCGACCCAAGAATCGCAGCACGCCAGGCCTCACTGTCCCATCACCAACTCCCAGAGTTCACTCAGACTCACATCCATCAAGTCAGTGATACCATCCAGCCAACTCATCCTCTGTTGTCCTCTTCTCCTCCTGCCCCCTATCCCTCCCAGCATCAGAGTCTTTTCCAATGAGTCAACTCTTCGCATGAGGTGGCCAAGGTACTGGAGTTTCAGCTTTGGCATCATTCCTCTCAAAGAAATCCCAGGGCTGATCCCCTTCAGAATGGACTGGTTGGATCTCCTTGCAGTCCAAGGGACTCTCAAGAGTCTTCTCCAACACCACAGTTCAAAAGCATCAATTCTTCGGAACTCAGCTTTCTTCACAGTGCAACTCTCACATCCATACATGACTACTGGAAAAACCATACCCTTGACTAGACAGATCTTTGTTGGCAAAGTAATGTCTTTGCTTTTCAATATGCTGTCTAGTTTGGTCATAACTTTTTTCCAAGGAGTAAGAGTCTTTTAGTTTCATGGCTACAGTCAACATTTGCAGTGATTTTGGAGCCCAAAAAAATAAAGTCTGACACTGTTTCCACATCTATTTCCCATGAAGTGATGTGACCAGATGCCATGATCTTTGTTTTCTGAATGTTGAGCTTTAAGCCAACTTTTTCACTCTCCTCTTTCACTTTCATCAAGAGGCTTTTTAGTTCCTCTTCACTTTCTGCCATGAGAGTGGTGTCATCTGCATATCTGAAGTGACTGATATTTCTCCTGGCAATCTTGCTCCCAGCTTGTGCTTCTTCCAGCCCAGCGTTTCTCATGATGTACTCTGCATAGAAGTTGAATAAGCAGGGTGACAATATACAGCCTTGATATACTCCCTTTCCTATTTGGAACCAGTCTGTTGTTCCATGTCCAGTTCTAACTGTTGCTTCCTGACCTGCATATAGGTTTCTCAAGACGTGGGTCAGGTGGTCTGGTATTCCCATTTCTTTCAGAATTTTCCACAGTTTATTGTGATCCACACAGTCAAAGGCTTTGGCATAGTCAATAAAGAAGAAATAGATGTTTTTCTGGAACTCTCTTGCTTTTTCGATGATCCAGAGGATGTTGGCAATTTGATCTCTGGTTCCTCTGCCTTTTCTAAAACCAGCTTGAACATCAGGAAGTTCATGGTCCACATATTGCTGAAGCCTGGCTTGGAGAATTTTGAGCATGACTTTACTAGCATGTGAGATGAGTACAATTGTGTGGTAGTTTGAGCATTCTTTTGCATTGCCTTTCTTTGGAATTGGAATGCAAACTGACCTTTTCCAGTCCTGTGGCCACTGCTGAGTTTTTCAAATTTGCTGGCATATTGAGTGCAGCACTTTCACAGCATTATCTTTCAGGATTTGAAATAGCTCAACTGGAATATCATCACCCCCACTAGCTTTTTTTGTAGTGATGCTTTCTAAGGCCCACTTGACTTCACCTTCCAGGATGTCTGGCTCTAGATGAGTGATCACATCATTGTGATTATCTTCATCTTGATCTTTTTTGTACAGTTCATCTGTGTATTCTTGCCACCTCTTCTTAATATCTTCTGCTTCTGTTAGGTCCATACCATTTCTGTCCTTTATCGAGCCCATCTTTGCATGAAATGTTCCCTTGGTATCTCTAATTTTTTGAAGAGACCTCTGGTCTTTCCCATTCTGTTCTTTTCCTCTATTTCTTTGCATTGATCGCTGAAGAAGGCTTTCTTATCTCTCCTTGCTATTCTTTGGAACTCTGCATTCAGATGCTTGTATCTTTCCTTTTCTCCTTTGCTTTTTGCTTCTCTTCTTTTCACAGCTATTTGTAAGGCCTCCCCAGACAGCCATTATGCTTTTTTGCATTTCTTTTCCATGGGGATGGTCTTGATCCCTGTCTCCTATCCAATGTCAGGAAGCTCAGTCCATAGTTCATCAGGCACTCTATCTATCAGATCTAGTCCCTTAAATCTATTTCTCACTTCCACTGTATAATCATAAGGGATTTGATTTAGGTCATACTTGCATGGTCTAGTGGTTTTCCCTACATTCTTCCATTTAAGTCTGAATTGACAATAAGGGGTTCATGATCTGAGCCATAGTCAGCTCCTGGTCTTGTTTTTGTTGACTGTATAGAGCTTCTCCATCTTTGGCTGCAAAGAATATAATCAATCTGATTTCGGTGTTGACCATCTGGTGATGTCCATGTGTAGAGTCTTCTCTTGTGTTGTTGAAAGAGGGTGTTTGCTATGACCAGTGCATTTTCTTGGCAAAACTCTATTAGTCTTTGCCCTGCTTCATTCCGCATTCCAAGGCCAAATTTGCCTGTTACTCCAGGTGTTCCTTGACTTCCTACTTTTGCATTCCAGTCCCCTGTAATGAAAAGGACATCTTTTTTGGGTGTTAGTTCTAAAAGGTCTTGTAGGTCTTCATAGAACTGTTCAACTTCAGCTTCTTCAGTGTTACTGGTTGGGGCATAGACTTGAATTACTGTGATACTGAATGGTTTGCCTTGGAAAGGAACAGAGATCATTCTGTCTCTTTTGAGATTGCATCCAAGTACTGCATTTCAGACTCTTTTGTTGACCATGATGGCTATTCCATTTCTTCTGAGGGATTCCTGCCTGCAGTAGTAGATATAACGGTTATCTGAGTTCAATTCACCCATTCTAGTCCGTTTTAGTTCGCTGATTCCTAGAATGTCGACGTTCACTCTTGCCATCTCTTGTTTGACCACTTCCAATTTGCCTTGCTTCGTGGACCTGACATTCTCGGTTCCTGTACAATACTGCTCTTTACAGCATCAGACCTTGCTTCTATCACCAGTCACATCCACAACTTGGTATTGTTTTTGCTTTGGCTCCATCCCTTCATTCTTTCTGGAGTTATTCCTCCACTGATTCCAGTAGCATATTGCGCACCTACTGACCTGGGGAGTTCCTCTTTCAGGATCTTATCATTTTGCCTTTTCATACTGTTCATGGGGTTCTCAAGGCAAGAATATAAGTAGGTAGTACCTATTAATTATCTAATAAGACTATGGCAGATCTTGAATTCATGAAAAGTGATGAGTTTGAGCCTACTTCCTTACCTTCTTTAAGAAACTTTGTATAATTTCTGTAAGAAATAACAATTTTATTCCAAAAAATATCTGCATTCACTTTTTTTTCTTATTTGTTCCATTATTTTTCCTATAATACTCCTTTGATTTTCCCAGCTAAAATGAGAGATCCTGAGGTTCTGAGATCAGAACCACATTATTCAAATTAAGATAATTTGATAATCCGTACCATAGGGCATGTCTTATACCAAAGGGCACTATATGGGCAGAATAAATGCTTGAGCATATAGGACGTCAAAAAAATTCAGTGAGGTTAAGCAATTTACCAATGGACTCAGCATGAGACTGGCGAATCTATGAGGAAATGGCAAAGGTTTGTACAGTGTGAAGACCTGCGCACCAGAAGTGAGGTTAAACACCCCAGGAAAGAAATCCCAAATTCAGTTTTTGAGTATGTCAAAGGGTTGACTAAAATGAGAATAGGTTTCCCAAAGTATTATATATTATTTAGAGCATCAATAATGTTTTGTGTAAACCTTGGAAGAGATTAAGGGATGATGTTTTATTTTACTTTATTGAAGTATAATTGACTTACAATGTTGTGTTAATTTCTCCCCCACAGCGAAGTGATTTATAGTGCTTAGTTGCTCAGTCATGTCTGATTCTTTGATGCCCCATGGACTATCACCCACCAAGATCCTCTGTTCATGGGATATTCCAAGCAAGAATACTATTATATATATATATATATATATATATATATATATATATATATATATACACACACATATATATATATATAACAAGATACATTCTCTGTGCTATATTGTAGGATCTATGAATTTCAGGCTGATTTTGGGTAGAGTTTGACATGACAAGGCTTATCAAATATGAATTAGCTTGTATGTATCTTTATGGAAACAAAAATTTGTTTCCAAAATATGTGTGATATTTTAGAGTTCTGGGGCAGTACATGCAAATTTTAAATTTTCATATGCAAACTCTTAGTCTTATTCACTTATTATCTTGCTGAAAGATGGCTCACTATACAGAAGAATTGGCAGAAACCTGGTCTCAGTGAGTTCAAATGAGAACGGGCTTATACAGAAAAGATTTATAAGGTAGGGAAGCCTCTAGGTGGGTAAGGTGGGCAATATGAGGAAGGGTTTTCTGTTTAAGATGGAAGATTCTATTTAAGATGGAAGATCTTTGAACAAGTCCTTATACAGAACAGAGAGGCACTTGAGA
The DNA here is from genome assembly GCF_042477335.2 of Ovis canadensis. Lineage (NCBI taxonomy): Eukaryota > Metazoa > Chordata > Mammalia > Artiodactyla > Bovidae > Ovis > Ovis canadensis. The sequence continues at coordinate 42,298,758 of NC_091260.1, forward strand.
AGGAGACGTTGAATAACAGGGTGGGCAGGGATGATATTGGTGGGAAAAGGGCAAGTGTGATTGGTAAAGGAGGTCAATTCTAGAGCAAAGTGTATATTAGATAAAAGGAAAGATTCCTTGGGAATTCCCTGGTAATCCAGTGGTTAGGACAGGGTACTTCCACTGCAGAGGCCTGGGTTCAATCCCTGGTCAAGAAACTAAGATTCTGCAAACCATGTGGCATGGTCAGAAAGAAGCAAAGTTGGTCAAACAATTCAGTGATGATGGTTATGGTTATGTCTGCAGCAGCAATGCCACTGTGTGGGGGTGAGATCGGGAGGAGGGGTAATGGATAGGGGAGGACTGGGGGCCATAGCATCACAATTTATTTCTGGGAAGAAAGAAGCAAAGTCTTTTTGGTTAGAATTCTGAGACAGAGGAGCACTAAAGGAAGCTGGAAGAAAATGCAGAAGTTTGAAATAACTGTTTCAAAAACAGTAATAGTATTTTTAGACATATTAAGCAAATAGCCCCATGACCAATATATTTGTGAGGCATCACTGAGGGACCAGTCATTTCAGGAAAGCATGACTTCATGGTTAATCTATCAGCAAGGCCAATTCAAACATGATCAGACCTCTGATGTCCTTGTATTAATAAATTATCTAAATTACTTCTTTGCCATGCACAGTTGGAATTTTGTGACCTAGTCATGTTTGTATTTCCTTGCGATTTCCCAAATGAATGATTCTCCCTCATGCTACCATATGTTACTCAGGTTGCCATTCTGCTCCCTCAGTTTCAAATTTTCATTTAACCGTGTTTTATCTGATTAGTTCCTATCCTTTAAGATACTATCCCAGAAGCATTTTAAGAATTGTTATCAGTAGGGTTGCCAGGTAAGATCCCCAGTTACATTTGAATATTTGGGATTATACTTACAGTAAAAATATAATTCACTATGTATCTGCAACTCAAATGTAATTGAATGATCTGTGTTTGGATTTGCTAAACTTGAAAACCTTAATCTTAAGCCCCAGATAGACTAGGTTAGTTGTTTTTTATGTTCTATTAATAACATATCACCCGCTGTAATAGCCTATATTATACTGTCGGCTACTCTGTATCTTGACTGGCTGTCTTTCCCATTAGATGATCAAATTCCTTTAGACTAGAGACACATTTTGCTGGACTCATCATGTAGACAATGCCTGATGCATCATAGGTTGGTTTATCATAGGCTTGTCATGCTAAATAGTTTAGTACCTTCATTAGAGAAATTCAAGCTGGCTGTCTTAGTGCTGTGGACTTAACTAAAAAGCAACCAGGGTGCAGCTGACCATGCCTTTGATCCTCAGTTTTAGGAATAGAGGATGCCTTTGTCCTCTGGGTGGATTAGAGTGTGGAGAATGTATTGCAGAGCATGAGATAGTTGGATAGCATCGCAAACTCAATGGACATGAGTTTGAGCAAGCTCTAGGAAATAGTGAAGGACAAGGAAGCCTGGAGTGCTGCAGTCCGTGGGGTCAAAAAGAGATGGACATGACTGAACAATGATAATAGCAATATATGGCATTTCTGAAGAATCACCAATCCTCTGTATTCCTGTGGTTCTTATATACTTGTCAAACTGCTTATTATTGGAAGGACAGTTTTTTTTTTTTTTTCCTTAGGTATTCCAGAATAAAATCTAAATTCTACTACATATATTTCATGGCTCTTCATCTCAACTTTTCTTTTCATCCACAATGTTTATTTTTTTCCCTATATGTGTGACTTCTCATCAGACAAAATTATTAATTCTTCCCCACAAGACAGTGAAGCTTTACATCCCAATAACTTTATGCTATAATTCTTCCTTTTTTCTTCAGAAATTCTACTCCAAACTGCAGCTCCAGTAAAGCAGCATACATTCTATGATGTCTGTGCACATTGTCCTTCATCTCTATTTGGGAATTTCTTGAGGCCTTACCTGTGTTAGAATGGATTAGGTACATGCCAGCCTTTCTCAATAACTATTTGAAGACAGAGATGTGGTCTGATTTGTTTTTATGGCAGACATTCAGTAAATGTTTTACCCAGTGAATTGTACAATCAAGTCTGTAGGGCTAGAACCTGTCATAACACAAAAGTTGTTGCCTTTGAGATGAGCTTTGAAAGCTTCTGGTTTCTTAATTTCTTGAGAGAATTGTGGTTACAACATACGTAAGCATTAATAAACATACGTAAGCATTAATCATAGGAATGGAGGGGGGATTAGCAGTTGCTGTGATATTATTTACTACAGTTACAATGGTTCTGGGTATATTATATTCTCAGTCTTACCTACCACATGCCTGAAAGCCCACTAGGACCGCAAACTTTGGAGTTTCTGAATTGCTTCCTTTTTTTCCCCGAGCATAAAGATTGTTACAGCAGATTTCAAAAGACTGGCTTTTGTGAACTCTGGTAGCCCCAAAGGATATTTTAGTATATTTTATGACAATATGGAAATGCCATATATTTTTCAAACAATATTATTCTGAATGCAGTAAAAGTAAAACGGACTTGTGCTATAATTTTTGTATTACAGTGAATATAAGCAGTCTGTTCTTTGATAGTTATGGATTTCTGTAACAGGAAAGTATTTTTGTCCAATGTTTCTCAATGCCAAGTATTATTAGTTTTCTAACAAATATTTATTGAGCTATATATGAAGTACTTTTTAGAGTTTAAGTGCTTGAGATCTATTAGTGAAAAAAATTGAACAAAATTTCCCTTTCTTACGAAGTTTTTATTTTAACAGAGAGGCATACAATACTAAATAAACATAATAAAAAGTAAATGACATAGTTTTATGAACTCAAAAAATTTTAGGTAAAAAATGTAAAAAGTTAAAAAGATCAAGAGTGGTGAGAGGAGGGTTGTTGAGAAGTGTTGAGAGAAAGCAGGTTGCAGTAGTAAACCACATGGTCAGGGAAGGCCTCAATGAAATGTAGAATTTGAGCTAAGACTTGAACAAGGAATAATGGCAGATGTTGATGGTAAGTCCTGTGTACATTCATCCAAATTTAGACAATCTTAATTTAATATATGTTGCGTAGTCTCCGGTCAAGATTACTATATTTTCAGTGTAGTTCAGCTTCTCATATGAGTGTGAAAATCATTTGTGTTCTATCTTTTAAAAATATAATAGAAAAAGTCAAATCAATATTTCCAGTTCAAAAACATGCTTTCTCCTCTCTCCCTGAGCCTTTGGGGTCTATGACTTTATTTAATCCAGGCTTCCAGGATTAGGTCACCCACATGGTACACATATCAATCTTGTATTTTCTAAGAACTTGGACTGAATATGTTAATTTTATTTTATTTGTCTATCTAGACATGTACAACTGGAAGGAATAATTTAATTAAGTTTTCAGTGAATTTTTCTTCAAATCTTGATATACATAAAATGCTACTTTATAACAATAATATTCTTAGGTATAGATTATTATTAAAAGATTATAAAGCATTCAAGTCATAGAAATTAGAAAAAGAACTCACGTTATTTTGCCTGTTTTCTCAGGAGGAATAAAAAAATCACAAGGAAGTCCGTGTGTATGCACATATGTCTTTAAAAAGTCATATATGATAACAGATTTTCATATCTGTGATGCCTGCACTAGGGCAAAGCTCTGATAGAATATGTCTTTTAATTTTGAAATGGCCTAGATATATCAAAAATAGTGATAGGTCCACTGTACATTGCTCTAACCAAAAGAATATATATAGAGCTGATTCTGCACAATTTCCATCATCTTACTGATCATTTAAATGTACAGTGCTGTTCTCAAAAATGTAGTTAATATTGAACAAGAAAGATACTTAAGAAAACCTCAGTGTGTGTCACCACATAAAACTTGTATTCTTCCTGTGTGAACTCACCAAGTGTGGAGAATGGCAAAAGATATGTGCTTACCATTTTCAAATTCTTTATAGAATTTGATATTCTTTATAGAACTGATATTATGACTGGATTTTCAGTTTAAGCATATTAATCAGAAATATTTACAGGACCCCAAATTATTATTAAATATACCAGGAATATTAAGGACCTGAAATTATTAATGCAGTGATTTTACTGTTTCAATTCCATTTGGCATTAGGTGGAAGAATGTTCAGTTTTAATATACTGGTTACAATTGTTCAGTTTAAGAAAGTAAAAAGTAATTATTGTCAGAGGGGATGTAAAACCTCTGATGAATTATAGGCGACCTTAACGGAAATGTAGATAAGATGCTTCTTAAAAGCAGACAATAGGGATTGAAATTGATACAACTAGGATAATTGTTTCTACTTTAGCAACTGAAATAGATAGTTTGTTTGGTTATTACAGTAAGTGCCCTACATATTTGAAGATATATATTAGTTATCTCTTAATTAAAAAACATAAAATTTTTATTTTATATATAAATATAGCTTCAGTTCAGTCGCTCAGTCATGTCCGACTCTGCGACCCCATGAATCGCAGCACACCAGGCCTCTCTGTCCATCACCAGCTCCTGGAGTTCACTCAGACTCACGTCCATCGAGTCAGTGATGCCATCCAGCCATCTCATCCTCGGTTGTCCCCTTCTCCTCCTGCCCCTAATCCCTCCCAGCATCAGAGTCTTTTCCAATGAGTCAACTCTTTGCATGAGGTGGCCAAAGTACTGGAGCTTCAGCTTTAGCATCATTTCTTCCAAAGAAATCCCAGGGTTGATCTCCTTCAGAATGGACTGGTTGGATCTCCTTGCAGTCCAAGGGACTCTCAAGAGTCTTCTCCAACACCACAGTTCAAATGCATCAATTCTTCAGCGCTCAGCCTTCTTCACAGTCCAACTCTCACATCCATACATGACCACAGGAAAAACCATAGCCTTGACTAGGCGGACCTTAGTTGGCAAAGTAATATCTCTGCTTTTGAATATACTATCTAGGTTGGTCATAACTTTCCTTCCAAGGAGTAAGTGTCTTTTAATTTCATGGCTGCAGTCACCATCTGCAGTGATTTTGGAGCCCCAAAAAATTAAGTCTGACACTGTTTCCACTGTTTCCCCATCTATTTCCCATGAAGTAATGGGACCAGATGCCATGATTTTCGTTTTCTGAATGTTGAGCTTTAAGCCAACTTTTTCACTCTCGTCTTTCACTTTCATCAAGAGGCTTTTTAGTTCCTCTCCACTTTCTGCCATAAGGGTGGTGTCATCTGCATATCTGAGGTTATCCATATCTGAGGTTATTGATATTTCTCCCAGCAATCTTGATTCCAGCTTGTGTTTCTTCCAGTCCAGTGTTTCTCATGATGTCCTCTGCATATAAGTTAAATAAGCAGGGTGACAATATACAGCCTTGACGTACTTCTTTTCCTATTTGGAACCAGTCTGTTGTTCCATGTCCAGTTCTAAGTGTTGCTTCCTGACCTGCATACAGATTTCTCAAGAGGCAGGTTAGGTGGTCTGGTATTCCCATCTCTTTCAGAATTTTCCACAGTTTATTGTGATCCACACAGTTAAAGGCTTTGGCATAGTCAATAAAGCAGAAATTGATGTTTTTCTGGAACTCACTTGCTTTTTCGATGATCCAGCGGATGTTGGCAATTTGATCTCTGGTTCCTCTGCCTTTTCTATAATATTTCTTATAATTATTTTCCTTTATAATATTCCTAAAACATTTCACTTAAATTACACATTAAAGATTTTGATGAGAAATTATTCTTGTACATGGAGACACGTCTACTCCCTGTAGTTAGGCTGAGCTATGAAAGTATAGTGAGATAATTTTTCATCATCTATTTGTTAGTGCTTCATTTTTTAAAATAATTTTATTAAAATAAATTTTATTTATTTATTCTGTTAAGTGGCTTACAAATTCACCATGAAATATGTGTCATAAATGATGAAGAAAGAATGACTCCTATGTAAAGGATTGAGATATAACTGGTACAACAATAAATGATGGTATATAATTCTGTATACATCCCTGAGTGCTTTGTTTTATATTTTAATTAACATCATATGTAATATTTCTCCTTCATATGACTCTTAGAAAAAAAATAGTCCTTTCTCCCGGAGGTGTTGGTTAAAAAACAAGTTTTTAGCAATAGATAGAATGGATTTGAAAAATGGCTTCACCAATTCTTTGTTGTCATTTTCAGTCACTAAGTTGTATCTGATTCTTTGCGACCCTATTCTTGGTAAAATTTGAGAAATTACCTAATTTCCATGACTTAGGCTACATGGGGTCTCAAAGAGCCTGACAGGACTGAGCAACTTCACTTTCACTTTTCACTTTCATGCATTGGAGAAGGAAATGGCAACCCACTCCATTGTTCTTGCTGAAGAATCCCAGGGACGGGGGAGCCTGGTGGGCTGTGGTCTACGGGGTCGCACAGAGTCGGACACAGCTGAAGTGACTTAAAAGCAGCAGTAGCAGCAGCAGTGTTTGCTTATCTGTGAAATGGATATAATTGGATGATATAAATCTTGAAGCATTTTTGAGGGTTAAAAGTATAAGCCCTGACAATTAAAAAATATGAAATAACTATGCTTCCTCTTATCACAAAATCCATGAAGGAGGATAATTTCCCAACCTATTTCTGAACACATGGAATTACCATGGTTGACATCATCTACCCATGCTACTTCTATTACTAACTTTCACCTCTATACCACACAGAAGAAAATAGGTTCATTACTCAGAAATCCGTGTTTTGACCCTTTGAATATTCTCTAGTATGTAAAGCTGTGAATCATAGCACTATCATCTTTTGCACATTTTCTTTTCTAACCTTGAATTTTATTTTTTCTAAATATGTGAATAGATTTTCTTTTGACTCATCTTCAGAGAAAAGAGGTAGTAACTTTCATAAAAAATAAATTACAAATTACTCCTTAGTCTAAGGTACCATTGAATACTGGCTTCATTAAAATATATTAATATTTCTTTACTGAAAAAGTTATTGGGGATTTATAAAATAGAAACCATTTGTAATGATTCAGACAAGATGAAAGTAGTTTTATTTCTTAATAAGCAGTGAAAGTATGAAAGTGTTAGTCTCTCAGTTGTGTCCGACTCTTTGTGACCCCATGAACTGGTTAGCCACCAGGTTCTTCTGTCCATGAAATTCTCCAGGCAAGAATACTGGAGTGGGTTGCCATTCCCTTCTCCAGGGGATCTTCCTCACCCAGGGATTGAACCCACATCTCCTGCGTTGCAGACAGATTCTTTACCATCTAAGCCACCAAGGAAGCAGAAGGACTAAAATTTTACTTTGTTATCATTATCTCTACTTGCCTTTTTGTTGTAGTAATCTCCCCTGATTTTCTATTGTACATCCAAAAGAAAGACGAGATAAATCTGAAAACCCTAGAAGAGACAAGGAGAGGAAAAAGAACATGGTTTTCATTCAGTAATATTGATAGTCATTTGCCTAAGTAAGAAAGACTGGAATAAAGTGTACATAGGAGATATTCATAGGGCAGAAAATCATCATTTACTTGAATTAAAGAATTATTTTAGAGCCTGCATTGACATACACACCAATCAATTGCCTTGGAATATTTTCTTAGAACATATTTTCCATTGACAAATGTAATAAGTGATAAAGGACACCAGAAAACACCATAAATGAGTGAAATCTAGCAGGAAATTAGGGCAGATGTACAGGTAATGAGTTTACCCAAATGGAGTTTTGGCCATGACTCAAAAGGCCAGGCTTACAGTTGCCAGACTGCCACCTGTGCCCTATATAACAAGGTGCTCAGGTCGTCAGAGCAGCTTCACTCCCTGACGACTTGTGGGCCAGCAGTGCTCCCATACACCCAGCACCAGCTCATCACAGAATCCCTACTCACTTTAGGACCAAACACTGACTTTCACCTTGACTCTAAACATTTTCTAATCTCTGTTTTAAAAGTTCTAACATGATAAAAGTATAAGCTCTTTATCAGTTAGGAACAGGTTCAGGGATTATTATCAGAGATCTAAAATAACACTAAAGTCCAAGGGTTATGTGACAGCTCTGTGGTCCTCAGGGACCCAGGCCATTTCTTTCTCTGTTCCACCAACCTACTCTGTGGTTTCCATGATTAAGGTCACATTATAATCACAATATGACTGCTGGAGCCCTCATCTTCTTGTCCTCATTGTAAAAGGAAGAAGAGGAAGGTTCAGAGATGAGCCCTCTCAGAGTCACTTCCTTCTTAAAGACCTTTTCTGAAAGCCCCAAGGAAGTACTTCTGTTTACATTTTATTGCCTACTACTATCTATGAGGGAACCTGAAAAATGTTATTTATAACTAGAAACCTTTCTGACACTTTCAAAATGAAGTTATTTTAAGGAAGAAATATTAAGGGCTCTTGGATAGGAAATCAAGAATCTCTACCATACCCTTTATTTTTCTTTTAATTGAAATATCATTAATTTATTGATATAATATTGTGTTAGTTTCAGGGATACAGCAAAGTGATTCAATTATATATATATACATATACATTTTCAGATTCTTTTTCATTATAGATTATTACAAGATGTTGAATATAATTACCTGTGCTATACAGTATATCCTTCTTGATTATCTATTTTATGTATAGTATTTTGTATCTGTTAATCCCATACCTCTAATTTGTCCTTCCCCCATCCCTTACTCCTTTGGTAACTATAAGTTTATTTTCTGTGTCTGTGAATCTGTTTTGATTTCATATATAAATTTATTCGTGTATGTTTAAGCTAGATCATGTATCTAAAAACATTTCAGCAAATAGGTACCCATAGGAGCTTCTGTGGGTTTCCCAGGTAGCTAAGTGGTAAAGAATCTGCCTGGCAGGAGATGAAAGAGATGCAGGTTTATTCCCTGGGTTGGGAAGATCCGCTGGAAGAGGAAATGGCAACCCACTCCAGTATTCTTGCCTGAAAAATCCCTTTGACAGAGGAGCCTCGTAGGTTTCAGTCCATGGGGTAGCAGAGTTGGACATAACTGAGAACACCCACACCCACACCCAGGAACTTCTGTATCCTCATAGCTTAGCTTGAGGGTGAGCTTCCCTTGCGTTTCAGATGGTAAAGTATATGCCTGCAATACGTGAGACCCGGATTCAATCCTGGGTTGGGAAATCACCCTGGAGAAAGGAATGACTACCCACTCTAGTATTCTTGCCTGGAGAATTCTATGGATAGAGGAGCTTGGAGGGCTACAGAGTCAGTCATGACTGATCTATTAACGCTTTAACTTTTCACTTTAGCTTAGGGACAATGCATGTATAACAGTAATGTTCAAAGTTCAGTTTACATGAGGACACAGCTTGCTGAGGTTCTGGTCCACAGGGCTGGTGATGCTCAGCAATCTCTTTGGAGGTCCCGGAACCATCTTAGAGTTGTTGATGGCCCCCATCTGTGTTGCTGTAGAAAGTCTTCTTTTTGAACTTTTTCAGTGGTAATAGATCCAACATTACTTTTGGAGATTAAGGGTGGGAATCTTTTTAAGGGGGCTGAAGAAGTACAGAGTGTTGGCAGCTGCAGAGGCAAAGCCTTTTACGTAAAATGGAGACCTGCCTCTAGTCTATATCAGAAAATTGGGTAGACCCTGTTTGTGAGTCAGGAGCATGAAGTTCCTTCTCTGCCATTTGGTGCTGCCACTGTTTCTGAACCTGCTTACCTTCTATTCCAAACATTGCAGCACATGGAAGATCAATAAATCTCTGAAATGCTTCAGACTCAGCATTTGTCCTCTTTTTTTCATTTATCAGATGTTAATTTATCAGATGTTAGCAAAAGAAGAAGAAGCAAATTGAAGAGAAACGGAAAGCAATTAAAAAAAACTAATCAAGATTTTTTTTGAGTGCCTATCAAATGCTTATCTTCAGTGCTTGTTTGTTTTTCAAAACATCAATTAATCCTCAATCACAGCCTTTCAAAATAGACATTTTATTGACTCTGTTCTATAAGTTAGGAGAGACCCAGAGAGTAAACTAGCTATTCAAAATTACAGTTGGTAACAGAAAAAGATTCATACCTGGTTGAGTGAACAAACTTCAAAGCCGTGTTCCTTTGACTCCACCATGAAATTGAAAGTCGCTCAGTTCTGTCTGACTCTTTGCAATCCCATGAACTGTAGCTTGCCAAGCTTCTCTGTCCATGGAACTTTCCAGGCAAGAATATTGGAATGGATGTCATGTCCTTCTCCAGGGGATCTTCCTGACCTAGGGATTGAACCCACATCTCCTGTACTGCAGTTAGATTCTTTACCATCTGAGCCGTCAGGGAAGCCCTTACTCTGCTCTACTGATTCCTTTGTGGGAAAAGGAAAGAGACAAAAAACTAACAAACCTGATGATCCCCCCTCTCCCTACCTTAATTAGATTGTGTCCACCTCCTGATTAATTAGCATGATATAAAAGGAAAATGAAGTAAATGCATATGGCAAGAGGAAGATAGGAAAGCCAATGTGTCCAAAACACACCTCCCCAGGAGAGGCCTTGTTTCACTCTTTACTCCAGATCCTTCCTCAGTATCACAGATTATTTCCTTTTATCCTTAGCGACAATGTCAGAGATTGAACTCCTTTTCATCCATCCATCTTCCAGGCATTAGCCCAGCCACAATCTTCGGTCATGTCTGAAATCAATCCTCTTTCCTCTTCAAACTGTCACCTTCTCACTGAACCCTGTCTGATTGGATCCTATCTTGTTTCATCATCTGCTGCCCTGTTTTCCATCTGACTGAAATATGAGAAGATACAAATAAGTGACATGTACATAAGCAGATTAATATATAATTTTAAAACTTTATTAGAAGAGTCTTTGAAACACAAATGACTCAAATCCCTTATTTTTCTGACAGGAAGAAAAGTTGATGTATATATCCTTGTTGGTGCCAGGATAGATGCCAGCAGGCATTAGTGTTAGTTTCTTTTCTGCCACTTAATGTCACCTGCACTGTTCTTCTCTTGGTCTCCTAATGGGATGGGTCAACACCAGGTTATGCTTTGCTGCTCTGTAAGGCAGGATGTTGTGATTATTCAACTTTTTTCTCTGCCATTAACAATGTAAATTTGTGGACAGTATTTAAATTCTAAGCCTTACCTTCAAACATTATAATATTAAAAAACTGAACATTGGAGTTTTCTGAATATGTAGAAAAATAATTCTCAAAACCTACCTGACAGTGTTTGAAAAATTCAAGTTATATTGCAAGAAGTCTCCTCAATTCAATTGTGTAATTTCTTTGGATACTTCCAATAGTGGCATTGAATCCAATGTTCCTAATATTTCAGGTCTCTCTTAATTATCTTCCTTTTTAACTCTCTTGTAGTCCACTAATTGTGAGGAAAAATGTCAGGGGCAATTTCCAAGACTTGAGTTAAGAAACATGCTGTTAATGACATTGGATAGTATCACACTCAGGTTTAAAAACTTACAGTACTTCATCCTTGGACTTTTATTCTTGACTTTTCAGAGAATTTTATGTCGCATGATCTCTATTCCATCTTCTCATTTTAGACTCAGTCCTGGAACAGATCACCAGTTTTGACATGTCCATCTTCTCTTTCTCTGATGCTTAACTTGTAAATGCTATCTCTCCCAGTGAACTCTTGAATGCTTAAAGAACTTATCAGTTTCCAGCGGATGCCTAGGTCTAACCTCTTTATACAGTTCATTATTTAACAAATATGTATTAAGAACTAGAGGTATGCCAAGTGATTAAAATTTATAGATATGCATAGGATTTTTATTTAAAAATTGGATTCCAAGTCAGCATATGAAAACTATAGAATAAAAGTTCATGGAGTCAAGAGGGAAACGACTGATGATCTTTGTATTATAGTTGGCTTTAAGGAAAAGATTTCTAGACCTAGAAAAAAGAGTCGGCTTTTAGTAAGTAAGTAAGGTTTGGTGATGTGGTTTTACTAAGAATGGTATAAACTGTAGGAAGGTGTAAATATGTGGGAAGGTGTAAACATTTTTGTGAGAAAACAAATAACTCAATTAGTTATAAGCAAAGAGGACATCTAAGAGTTTATTTTGGCATTTTGCCAGTTGAGACATGAGTGCCTTAATTGATAAGCTGGGACAATTTACTTACTCCAGAAGAGAATGCTAAATCATGGGACTTAGGACATCAGTCGCCCACAGATGTGTTTTTGGAAGTTTGATCTGTCATTGATCTTGTCATGGGTTTCCAGAGTATATTGAGGTAAAATGTATGAGTGTATGAATTGACTAGTTAGAAATATAAGACAGCTGTAAAGGAGGAAGAAAACATTTGCTTTTTATTCTACATGTTTCCTTAGTTTTAAAGTAATTTTTATTGGAGCTGGTTGCTTTATAATATTAGTTTCTACTGTAGAGCAAAGTGAATCAGCTACATGTATACATATATCCCCTCTTTTTTTTGGATTTCTTTCTCATTTAGCTCACCATGGTATTGTCTGAACTTTTATAAAGAGAAAGTGTTTGTGTATTATTTTGCAATGCCAACGTTTAGCAGACCTAAAAGAAAAACAAAATGAACAACAAATTTCACACTGATCCCAGTGATTTTCAGCCCAATAATGGTTAAAGAGTTATCACAGAATGAAGTTAAAAATACAAATGGTATTTGGATAACTTTAATTTTAAAAACCATGAGCGGACATTGAAAAAAGGAGTAGGCTATGAGACTGGCTTATTAGCAAAGCATAGGTAGCAGTGAAAACTTCCTTCATTACAGAGCTAACTTTGAAAATTCATTTCAGAGATTTTGCATTGTTCTTTTTCATTTCGTATCATAAATTGTAATTTAAAATGTGTAGCCGTTTGTGTAGTTCATCTAGCAAAGCTACTCCCTTCATGGAATGATGTTTTATGTACTACCCTCATCACTTTTTACATTTTTCTTACTGTTTTTTTCTACTTCCCCTTTTCCTCTAAATCAGTTCATTGTCATACTTACCTTGTGTTGTAAACCACTTTAAACTTTTTAGGATGAGTGCAATATTAAATAACTAAATATATAAATAAATCAGATATATAGAGATTATCAAACTCTAACATGCAAAAAGAGGCTTATTAGATCTGCAGTTGCCCAAGAGTGTTTCCTAGAGATGCCAGTAAAGTGTTAATTGTATGAGTCACACCTGTGTTCACTTAAACATGAATCACAATCATTCTAATGTAAGCAGTTTGTTGACCACACTTTTAAAAAGCCAAGTTTAAAGTGTCTTTACTCCAATAAATATATGAGGCCCTTTTATTGTGGCAAAGCAGGAATATTTTTGATGTTGAATGAGTTTTTCATTTGTTTGTTTTGGGCTTCCCTCATAGCCAAATCAGTAAAGAATCTGCCTGCAATGCAGGAGACCCAGGTTCAATCCCTGGGTTGGGAAGATCCCCTGGAGAAGGAAATGGCAACCCATTCCAGTATTCTTGGTTGGAGAATCCCATGGACAGAGAAGTCTGGTGGGCTATAGTCCATGGGGTCGCAGGAGTCAGACACGTCTTAGCGTCTAAACCAGCAACGAGCAAGCTTTTCACACATTCAAATAAATGCATGCCAAACTGAGAATTTACTTGGATTTTGTCTCCTGTTTAGGTTCAACTTATTAGAGAAGTATCATTCTAGTGGCAGTTATGGAACTTAGGAGAAGGAGATGATTTGGAGGTTGAAACAGATTTTAATCTTTCCACTGGATAAGATCACTGGTCTTTAGGTGTAATGGGATAGGCATTTTGTAGTTTAAACAAGGAACTTTGATATATAGCATATTGCAATGGCACCCCACTCCAGTGCTCTTGCCTGGAAAGTCCCATTGGTGGGGGAGCCTGGTAGGCTGCAGTCTATGGGATCGCAAAGAGTTGGACACGACTGAGCGACTTGACTTTCACTTTTCACTTTCATGCGTTGGAGAAGGAAATGGCAACCCACTCCAGTATTCATGCCTAGAAAATCCCATGGACCGAGGGGCCTGGTGGGCTACAGTCCATGGGGTCACAAAGAGTCAGACATGACTGAGTGACTTCACTTTACTTCACATACTTGGCTTAATGCCCGGTTGACACCATCTTGAAATTCTTTAAAATGTTTGACCAATGGGCCTTGTATTTTTATTATTCACTGGGTCCCACAAATTACATGACAGGCGCTGGGTGTCGATGTTGGTACTAAAATCCAGCCTCTTCCATTTCCAAAGTCATGAGCCTTGTTATAGTTTCCCTCTGCCAAAGAGGAGGCAGACTGTTTTCTTTGTGCAAAGATGTCTGCAGATTCCAAATCTCATGTCTGTGAGGCTGAGACCTACCTCATTGAGGGGTGAGTTTGTCTCATTGTCCAGAAATGTCACACTTTGATTATGAATTTTAAACTACCAGAGATCCTGACCACAGAAACTCCACTGCCTTCCAAATTCTTATCTCTTGCCAAATCCCGTTTCTGAATGTCACTTCCAACTGCCTTGAATATTTCCAGTAGTAAGCTATGGGCAATTGTTTGTCAGATTGTACAAAACTGAAATTCTGTTATTTTCATGCTGAAAACTGCTTTATATTTTCTAGGCTAGATGTTAGATACTTCCACTTACCTCAATACCCACACTAGAGCCATCTTGTTTCTTTCCTCCTCTATCTTCTGCATCCGTCCAATTCATCATCAAGCACTCTTAGTTCTGCTTCATAAATTGTTTTTAAGCCCTGTGCCACTGATTTGGACTGCATTATCTTAAGCTTGAGTTAGTCCAACAACAGTTAGAAACTGAATTCATTTTAGTTATATTTTCTCCTTTACAAACCATTCTCCAATATAGTTCCCAGAGTGATATTTTTAAAAAGCTTGTACCAGTCATTTCATCTCCTTTTTTAAAACTCATGGATAACATTCTTACTTTCCTAAATAAGGCGTATGGTCATTTATATTTGAAGCTTTCAATATCATCTTTCATCACAATCCATCCTTTCCATCCCAATTTCCTCTCCTTTTCATTACTCTGCATTTTGGTATTTTATACTGAATGTCTTTTTAAAAGTTTCATGCATACCAGGGTGTCTCACTTCCAGGCTCTTTCCCAGCTCATCTCTCTGCTTAGCTCATTTTTCCTCAGTGTTCATTCCCATCACCATTTGATTTAGCAAACTTGTGGATTGCAGTCAGGTTCATTTTTTCCTCCACAAAATCAACACACATACGCACTCCACAAGCATTACTTCTTTGAATTTATTTTCTAAGAAAGCTGTTCTACTCCCTCTGTTATAGCCACGTTGTGTGTGTGTGTGTGTGTGTGTGTGTGCACGTGTGCGTGCACACCCGCCTGCTCAGTTGTAACCTTTTTGAGACGTCATGGACTATAACCCACCAGGTTCCTTTGTCCATGGCAATTCCCAGGCAAGAATGCTGGAGTGGGTTGCCATTTCCTTCTCCAGGGGTTCTTCCTAACCCAGGGATTGAACCCATGGCTCCTTGATCTCTTGCATTGCAGGTGAATTCTTTTACCGCTGACCCACTGGGTCACCTAGCAATTTCTTAACGTGCCAGATATGCTGCCACTTTAGGGATTTTCCACTTATTGGTTGAGGTCTCTCACTGTGATCGTTTTCTTCTAGAATCAACTAATTTTGCCACTTCATTCAAGAATTGTATCTTGAGGCCCGCCTACCCTGATGATCCCAGTTAAATTGCAATTGTCCACTTTTGCTCCACTCTAGCCAAGTCACTTCCCTTTATTGATCTCTTGGATATGGCTCTTCTTTTCCTACTTGGCAGTAAAACTTATAATCTCTTTTCTAATATACTATATGGTTTAAATTTTTTTGTTGTTGTTTATTTT
The DNA here is from genome assembly GCF_042477335.2 of Ovis canadensis. Classification (NCBI taxonomy): domain Eukaryota; kingdom Metazoa; phylum Chordata; class Mammalia; order Artiodactyla; family Bovidae; genus Ovis; species Ovis canadensis. Next base: position 42,314,531 of record NC_091260.1, read on the forward strand.
TATTGTGTGTGTACCTCCTAGTCCACCATTAGAATGTAATTTTCAGGAGTATGGACAGCTTTGCTTTGTTCGTAAATCTATCATGAGAGCCACAGATAAATATTTTAACACAAGGCTGTATATTTTCAACAGCTGACCCTTACATTTTTAAGCTGTTATTTCAAAGTACGTGGAATATTTTGAAATACTGATGCACTGTTGTCAATGTTTTGCATAGGTATTATATCAGTTTATACACCAAAAAGAAGTGAATGAATCCATTTTTCCAAATCTTCAATAGAAGAAAATTCTGGATTAACCTATATTACTGTTGAGAAATTACATTTTATTTCAAATATGTTTTATAATTTTTCATTATTCAGAGATTGAGTGAAAGTTGCTCAGTTATGTCTAACTCTTTGTGACCCCATGGACTATACAGTCCATGGAATTCTCCAGGCCAGAAAACTGGAATGGATAGCCATTCTCTCCTCCAGAGCACCTTCCCAATCCAGCAATTGAACCCAGATCTCCCACATTGCAGGCAAATTCTTTACTAGCTGAGCTATCAAGCAAGATTCAAACATTATTTATATTTTTCATCCAAGAAATTTATTTTTCTTTCACAAAAAACTGTATAATTATAATCTTTGCATAATTTTCTATATGAATATTAGCATTTTCTTATATGTTTGTAATATATTTGTGCACATTAATTACACTATCCCTTTAATTTAAAAATATTTGACTAAGGATTCATTGCTATTTTTCTCATAATTTGTCTTCTGCCTTTTTTTGTTTATTGCCTATGCTAGCTTCATAAACAATTTTTTACCAAGTTTACTGACCTCCTTACCAACAAAACAAAGGGATATATCTTTTCTCTTTTACTTTTTCTTTCTATTATTCTTTTGTACAAAATTTGGTTTTGATTTTTTTTTAATTTTAATTTTTACTTAATTTTACTTTACAATACTGTATTGGTTTTGCGATACAGTGACATGAATCTGCCACGGGTGTACATGAGTTCCCAATCCTGAACCCCTCTCCCACCTCCCACCCCATATCATCTCTCTGGATCATCCCCGTGCACCAGCCCCAGGCATCCTGTATCCTGTATCAAACATAGACTGGCGATTCGTTTCTTACATGATAGTATACGTTTCAGTGCCATTCTCCCAAATCATCCCACCCTCTCCATCTCCCTCAGAGTCCAAAAGTCCGTTCTATACATCTGTGTCTCTTTTGCTGTCTCACATACAGGGTTATCAATACCATCTTTCTAAATTCCATATATATGTCTTAGTATACTGTACTGGTGTTTTTCTTTCTGGCTTATTTCACTCTGTATAATCGGCTCCAGTTTCATCTATCTCATTAGAACTGATTCACATGTATTCTTTTTAATGGCTGAGTAATACTCCATTGTGTATATGTACCCCAGCTTTCTTATCCATTCATCTGCTGATGGACATCTAGGTTGTTTCCATGTCCTGGCTATTATAAACAGTGCTGCGATGAACATTGGGGTACATGTGTCTCTTTCAATTCTGGTTTCCTCTGTGTGTATGCCCAGCAGTGGATTGCTGGGTCATAAGGCAGTTCTATTTGCAATTTTTTAAGGAATCTCCACACTGTTCTCCATAGTGGCTGTACTAGTTTGCATTCCCACCAACAGTGTAGGAGGGTTCCCTTTTCTCCACACCCTCTCCAGCATTTATTGCTTGCAGATTTTTGGATCGCAGCCATTCTGACTGGAGTGAAATGGTACCTCATTGTGGTCTTGATTTGCATTTCTCTGATAATGAGTGATGTTGAGCATCTTTTCATGTGTTTGTTAGCCATCCATATGTCTTCTTTGGAGAAATGTCTATTTAGTTCTTTGGCCCATTTTTTGATTGGGTCGTTTATTTTTCTGGAATTGAGCTACATAAATTGCTTGTATATTTTTGAGATTCGTTGTTTGTCAGTTGCTTCATTTGCTATCATTTTCTCCCATTCAGAAGGCTGTCTTTTCACTTTGCTTATAGTTTCCTTTGTTGTGCAGAAGCTTTTAATTTTAATTAGATCCCATTTGTTTATTTTAAAAGAATTAGTCCTGGCCTTGCCTGTTATTTCTCAAAATACTTTCTAGGTACTTCTTTGTCATATTTCTTCTGTAGATGAACCTTGGATAACTATTCTGAATGATTAGATGTTTTCCTCAAGAATCACTCCATGAACAACGTGCCTGTGCCCATAACCTTGAAAAATATTGGTTTGATAGCATAGTCTACTTATCTCCTCACTTTGTTGATTCCAGATCTTCTCAATAAAGTGATAAAATGAAAATTTTCTGTTTCTGGAAAGAATGATTTAGTTGACTTTGGGAATGATGGTATAATGCAAAGTGCTGTCACTGATACAGTACAGATTTATACTATGTGGTGAGATTTTGAAATTAGGTTGAATGTCATGTCCTGGTGTGTTTATAATGGTTTCTTTGAGTATGTCTTAAAGTGGTAAAAATGTTTTCTGGAAATAATATGCAGTGAAATCAGCTAAGTTTGTTTAAATTCTAAGATTTTCAACTCAACAAATGTTATTTAACTATATGCAAAGCTAAAAATACATTAAAATACTAGAAATAACATGAAAAACAAACCGTAGCCCTTCTGTACATGAGCACATGGACTTAGGAAGAGGATAGACAAAGTCAATTATGCCTGTTCATGTGCCTTGTGTTCAGTATAGTGTCTGACTCTTTGGACCTCATGGACTGTTACCTGCCAGGCTCCTCTGTCTATGGGATTCTCCAGGCAAGAATACGGGAGTGGGTTGCCATTTCCTTCTCCAGGGGATCTTCCTCACATAGGGATCAAACCTGCATCTCCTGTGTCTCCTGCATTGCAGGCAGTTCTTTACCCGCTGAGCCATCCATCGGGGAAGCCCATGATAAGTGCTAAAATAAAGCTTAAGGGTGCTGTGAAACACATAATGAAGGGATTCCAATATAATTCCAAGGGGCTCAGGGAAGATTATTTAGGGGAAGTAAGGCTCTTTTGAGACCAAGTTTGTAAAGGAGTTAGAGTTGTAGAGAAGATGATAACAAAGGCAAGAAATTCACAGGCAATCACGACCAATTTAAAGCTGTTTGTTTAAATGGTAAGATAATGAACTATTAAAAAAAAATAAAAAAGTAGTGATACAAATATGATTCATGGTAAACACTATTTATTGCTTTTATTTTTGAGCTCATTCTATATGCATGGATATGTAATTTGGAAATTGACATTTCTTTTTGCTAATATTACAGATTAGCCCCATGTTCACTTTTCATTATTAATAAGGAAGGCTATTAGAAAGAATACAGTTCTACATAAAATAGTAAAAAGCCACTTTGTTTTTCTAGCTTATATTTTTATATAAATTTAAATTATTTTCTTTGAGTAAAGAAAAATATATTTTGCTGAAAAATATAATTAAGGTTTCTTCACATTCTAATTTAGAGCTATTGTTTCCTTTCTTTAGGGAAATCTATATATAGTCTTATATATAAAATGTTGTATATATGTTATATATATAAAAATCTAAAATGTAATAAAAGGGATGCATCACAAACCATTTCTATTATTGTGTCCTAGTTTCAGTATAGATGATATGAGAGATTCAAGGACAAGTTTGTATTATAAATTTAGTTATAAATTAAGACAAAACTATTAATAAAGAACAAGAAATATCTTTAAGCACAAATTGCATTATCTTTATCTGAGAGAATGTTGATTCCACTTAGAATTAAACAGAATCATACTTTGCAGTAAAATCTGGTGTGTATATTTTATATCATTACAATTCTGTCACAGTGGAAAACATATTTTTTAATCTTTCATAGAGACAAATAGAACATGAATTCTCTGTCAAAAATATATCATCTGCTTTAATTGCCAGGAAGATAAGTCTTTTTCTATTAACTTCAGTGAATAAATGTCTAAAATATTTTTATAGATCATGATGAACAATTTGACAGGCCTTAGGGTTTGTGTATTTTAATTTTAATACTTCGAAGAGTGAATAAATTCTTTCTCAACCTAGGTTTCAATTTTATAAAAGTGTACATTAGCCAAAATGTGTTAATATGCTCCTTATGCAATTTACTACCTGACTAGGTAAGATATATACATATCAGTGTAAGGGCACTGTAAGAGATTTAACTATAAGATTATATTAATTAAAATGTTTTAGACAAAATATAAATATAAATCCCCAGATTACTCTGTTATTCTGCAGAATGAGGATCTCAAAGATAAACATATATTTCAAATTAAAGACAAAAAATATATATGCACACACACCTCTTGGAGTATTTTGAAAATAAAAGCCAGTTGCAGAGTCAGAGAAATTCATCATAGTGATAAGAAAATCATTTAAGGCAGTGAAAATACTAGTTTTTGATTTTTATAATTGTGATGGTCAAGGTATTTATTCTCTTTGGCTACCAGAAATTGCCAAAACAATATTGAGAAAAAAGCACAAAGCTGGAGGTGTTATGCTCACTGATAAGACAAAGCTACAGGAATCAAAACAGCATGGTGTTGGCACAAGAAACAGACACCTAGATGAGTAGAAAAGAATAGAGAGCTCAGAATTAAATCCATGCCCTCATGGTCAATTAATCTATACCAAAGGAGGCAGGAATATACAATAGAGAAAAAATAGCCTCTTCAATATGTAGTGCTGGAAAATCTGGACATCTACATGTAACTGAATGAGATTAGAACATTCTCTAACATCATATACAAAAATAAGCTTAAAATGCATTAAACACTTAAATTTAAGACCTGAAACTATAAAACCCCTAGAAGAGAATATAGGCAGATTAGTCTTTGACATAAGTCTGAGTGATAATTTTTTTAATCTGTCTCTTACTTAAAGCAAAATAAATAAAAGCAAAAATAACCAAAGGGAACCTAATTAAACTTAAAAGCTTTTGCACAGCAAAGGAAACCATCAACAAAATGAAAAGGCAATATAATGAATGGGAGAAAATATTTAAGAATGATATGACTGATAAGGGGTTGATATCCAAGATATATAAACAGCTCATATAACTCAATATACGGAAAACAAACAACATATTAAGACATGGACAGCAGAATTGAATAGACAGTTTTCCCAGAGAAGACATACAGTGGTCAACAGGCACATGAAAAGATGCTCAACGCTATTAGTCATCATCAGAGAGCAGCATTGTTTATAATAGCCAGAGCATGGAAAAAAACTATGTCCATCATTAGATGCATGGAAAAAATTGTGGTGTGCGTGTGTATATACACACATATATATGATGGAATATTACTCAATCATAGAATGAAATTATGACATTTGCAACAGAATGGATGGGCCTAGACAGCATTGTGCTTAGTGAAATGTCAGCTAGAGAAAGACAAATAATCCGTTGTTACTTATATGTAGAATCTAAAAAGATACCCAGGTGAACGTATAAAACAAAAAAGGAACAGACTCATCAATATAGAGAGCAGATACACTTCAACAAAAACATTTTAAAAATAAAACAGAGAAGATGTGTCCTATAAGAGGGGCTTTTGCAGGGGCTGAAGGAAAGATATTAACTAGGGAAATGAATTTTCATTAAAGGGCAACGATAATAATAAAATCTATTAATGAGGCTAGAATAAGTAGTACTATAGAGTAGATTTCTTGAAAACCAAGGGAATAGAAAGTTCCAGAAAGACAAAAATCAAAAGTGTAAAAAGCAATAGAGATGCTAAAGGAAATTATGGACTGCAAAGCATAAATTGGTTATAACAGAGGTTATTGATGTAGACTGCATCAGAAAAAGGTGATGGGCCCAAAAACTAGACTACAGGATAAGGCAGTGAGTAAAAAATTCAGTTCAGTTTAGTTGCTCAGTACTGTCCCACTCTGTGATCCCATGGACTGTAGCACATCAGGCTTCCCTGTCTATTACCAACTCCTGGAGCTTGCTCAAACTCATGTCCATAGAGTCAGTGATGCCATCCAACCAAATAAGGAACTATAAATAGCCAATATGAGCAGAGTTTTTCATAGGTTTGTGAGAGGAAAAGAAAGAATGATATCCAGATGAAAATTTGAGTGAAGTTCTTTCCAATTTTATTTTTGTTGTTACTTCTCTTTAATTTTATTTTTTGAAGGATGATTGAAACATAAATAGGTTTATAACCTAAACTGCAGAAATTCTTCTAATTAAGGGGAAAATAAAGAAGAGGATATCACATGTGATTAAATTTCCTTTGTTTCCCCCTACCCTATCCCCCAGCGCCCACACCCCCTTGCCAAATGGTGCTTGGCTTGGGGCTTGGGTAGCATAAAATTTGAAGTCTTGACACATACCAACTGACTTTAATGACATTGTAACATGTGTACTATCATGTAAGAATTGAATCGCCAGTGTATGTCTGACACAGGATGCAGCATGCTTGGGGCTGGTGCATGGGGATGACCCAGAGAGATGTTATGGGGAGGGAGGTGGGAGGGGGGTTCATGTCTGGGAACGCATGTAAGAATTAAAGATTTTAAAATTAAAAAAATAAAAAACTAAAAAAAAAAAAAAAGAAAAAAAGAAAGAAAAGAAAAGACAAGCCAAGGTGTGAGGTAGATCATAAGGAAGATAGTTTAAGACTGAAAACTTCATGTGGTGTCATCTGTCCATGAAATTCTCCAGGGAGAAAAATAGCCATTCCTTTCTCCAGGGGACCTTCCCAACCCAAGAACTGAAGCTGGGTCTGGTGCATTGCAGGTGGAATTGTTACTGTCTGAACCACTAGGGAAGCCCTCAAGAAGAATTAAATGGTGAAAAAGCCAGCTAAGGGACAGAGACGCTATTTAGAAAACAGTTACTCCCACCCAATCAAGAATTATATAGGTTCAGAATATAAATAAAGCAGAAGGAATGGGGAAAGAGAATAAATCCACTGGTTGCTGACTAACTGAATGATCATGAGTCTCTAAGCATCTTTTCCAATCTTTTTGAAACAGTGAACTCCCTGAGTGTGTGAAGCTGGTGTCTGGTCCTGCCGGACTTGGAAGTGTCTGGGTCTTAGTTCCTCTTAGGTGCTAAGTCCTCTTCTCTCTGAATTTTTGACATTGAGTCTACTTTCAAATTTATCTAACACTTATCTATTCTTTCTCCAATTTCTCTGTTACTCCAGCAATGACAGTTTTACTCTGTGTTAATTTCTGATCTTGCAAGTCTTGTGGACTTCGCTAGTCCAGACATTGGACCTGAACTTGTTTCCTAGGCTCTGTGGTTTCCTAGGACACAAGTCTATTTGACCATAAAATTAAAATATTTTTATATATACTTGAAAACACACATATTCCACACTAATAAATACCATTCAGTTAAAGCTAGGTTTACTACATACAGTAGTGATTTCACTATGAATTCTCATTGATACTATGATAGTTAAATCTTTCAAGATGTATGATTTCTTTTTCATATATTTAACTTGCTTATTTAAATTTACTAAATGAATGTGACTTTTCTGATTTGCAGGTTAACAGCAAAACTAATACCTCCACACCCTACTCAGCTTGGGTTGCTAAAATAAAACGCCATAGACTGAGTGGCTTAAACAAAACATATATTTCTCATACTTCTAGAGGCTAGGAAGTCCAAGATCAAAATGCAGGCAGATTTGAAGTCTAGTGAAGGTCCTCTTCCTTGTTTCCAGATGTTAGCCTTCTTGCTATATCCTTGTATGTCACAGAGAGAAAGCAAGCTCTCTGGTCTTATGATATAAGAACACCCATATGTTCATAAGGACTCTACCCTCATAGTAATTAACTCCCAAAGGTTCCATCTCCAAATACTATCACATTAGGGGCTAGTGCTTCAAAGTAAATTTTGGGAGGACACAGTTCATTCCAAAACATTTCCTTTGAAAGCACGGTTATGTATAAATCTGGTTGATGGGTAACTGAGGAAGAGCTTTGATGTACTGACTGCATCCATGGGAATCTTGACGATGCTTTTGTCTTACTTCAGGGTAAAAATGCTCCTGTATCAGCTGCTGCTCCTCTCAGCTAAAGCATGCTTTCTAGATATTGTCATTTAATTTTAATTCTAGGATTTGTCTCATTGAAACTGGGCTCTTGAATATATAACTATACCCTTTAGAAATGCTGATTTTTTTTTTCTTTTTCGGATTATTATTTTTTTAATTGGAGGATAATCGCTTTACAATGTTGTGTCATTTTCTGCCATAAAACAGCATGAAATCAGCCATAAGTATACAGATGTCCCCTCCCTCTTGACCCTTCCCACTACCCCCTGCACCATCCCACTCCTCTAGGTTGTCACAGAGCACCAGGCTGAGCTACCGGTGTCCTACAGCAGCTCACCACTAGCTGTCTACTTTACTAATGTATGTGTTTCCCTGCGATTCTCCCTCAGTTTGCTCCACTCTCTTGGTGGCTCAGAGGTTAAAGCGTCTGCCGGCAATGCGGGACACCCGGGTTCGATCCCTGGGTCAGGAAGATCCCCTGGAGAAGGAAATGGCAACCCACTCCAGTACTCTTGCCTGGAGAATCCCATGGAGGGAGGAGCCTGGTAGGCTATAGTCCATGGGGTCACAAAGAGTCAGACATGACTGAGCGACTTCATTTCACTCCTTCTTCCACTGTGTCCACATGACTGCTCTCTACATCTGCATCTCTGTTAGGAAATTCTGATTGTTTGTGAAGAACATTAGGAAAAGGGGTTACAGAAATGGAAAAACAGAGGTAGATATATTAAGACTTTTCACCCTTGTTTGTCTTAAATGCAAGTGGATGTTTTTCTTTCTGATAAACTACTGAGCATAAAACAAAGATATTCTCTAAACTCTCATACTACATAAATATACCAAATGAATCAAATAATGTGGAGTCCAGAATCAATGCTGATTTTAGCAGAAAACACGACAGTGATTTGTGAGTTTGAATGCTGGGTGAAAGCCCAGATAATAATGATAGTAACCTTTTGGACTCTTCCATTTAGAATTTGTCAGAAATACTGAATTCTATTGAATTTAACTCATGCCAACTCAATAGAAATACATCCAAATCTGCAATTTTTTAGAGTGAATTTTGGCTCAGTCTAGTTGACTGTTACAGGATTAGCCCATTAGCTCAAATTCATAATGGTTCTGGAATGCCTTAAAACACAGTGGAATTGATGTTGTTGGATCCAATATCACAGGTGAACAATAATTTTGGTTAATCCAAAACAGTCTCAAAAACTCAAAATAGTCTGTACCATCCTAAAGAGAATACTGACAATCCTGCAGTATTTTAAACATTCTTCTAACATATCATGTATTCAGAATATAAAAACAAAGTTCTTCTGTTTAATAGCAATTTTATTATTATAGAACATATGAAAATGACCAGAAGGTAATTAAAACTGTTTTCACACACTTATGTGGAATCAAAATTTAGTTAATCACTAGTTTATTTTATCCCCTTTTTATACAGATCACTATTGCATTATTGATACTCAAACAACAAAAAATCATAGATTTGACTTAGTTTCTACAAAATTAATAGGAAAATAAAGCACTAAACCATTCAGGTATGACCTAAATCAAACCCCTTAGGATTACACAGTGAAAGTGACAAATAGATTCAAGGAATATAGATCTTATAGAGTACCTGAAGAACTATGGATAGAGGTTCATGAAACTGTACAGTAGGCAGTAATCAAGACCATCTCCAAGAAAAAGAAATGCAAAAAGGCAAAATGGTTGCCTGAGGAGGCCTTACAAATATCTGAGAAAAGAAGCTAAATGCAAAGGAGAAAAGGAAAGATATACCCATTTGAATACAGATTTTCAAAGAATAGCAAGGAAAGATAAGAAAGCCTTTCTCAGTGCTCAGTGCAAAGAAATAGAGGACAACAATAGAATGAGAAAGACTAGAGATCTCTTTAAGAAAATTAGAGATACCAAGGGAACATTTCATGCAAAGATGGGCACAATAAAGGACAGAAATGGTATAAGCCTAACAGACACAGAATATATTAAGAAGAGGTAGCGAGAATATACAGAACTATACAAAAAAAAAAAAAACCCTCCGTGAGTCAGATAACCACGATGGTGTAATCACTCACCTAAAGCCAGACATCTTGGAATGTGAAGTCAAGTGGGCCTTAGAAAACATCACTATGAACAAAGCTAGTGGAGGTGATGGAATTCCAGTTGAACTATTCCAAATCCTAAAAGATGATGCTGTGAAAGTGCTGCACTCAATATGCCAGCACATTTGGAAAATTCAGCAGAGGCTACAAGACTGGAAAAGGTCAATTTTAATTACAATCCAAAGAAAAGCAATGTTAAATAATGTTCAAACTACCGCACAATTGCACTCATCTAACAAGCTAGCCATGTAATGCTCAAAATTCTCCAAGCCAGGCTTTAACAGTATGTGAACTGTGAACTTCCAGATGTTCAAGCTGAATTTAGAAAAAGCAGAGGAACCAGAGATCAAATTGCCAAAATCTGTTGGATAATCAAAAAAGAGCATTCCAGAAAAATACCTACTTCTGCTTTATTGACTAAGCCAAAGTCTTTGACTGTGTGGATCACAACAAACTGTGGAAAATTCTTCAACAGATGGGAATATCAGACCACCTGACCTGCCTCCTGAGAAATCTGTGTGCAGGTCAAGAAGCAACTGTTAGACCTGGACATGGAACAGACTGGTTCCAAATCGGGAAAGGAATATGTCAAGGCTGTATATTGTCATCCTGCTTCTTTAACTTATATGCAGAGTACATTGTGAGAAATGCTGGACTGGATGACGCTCAAGCTGGAATCAAGATTGCTGGGAGAAATATCAATAACCTCAGATATGAAGATGACACCACTCATGGCAGAAAGCGAAGAACTAAAGAGACTCTTGATGAAATGAAAGAGGAGAGTGAAAAAGTTGGCTTAAAGCTCAACATTCAGAAAACTAAGATCATGGCATCTGGTCCCATCAGTTCATGGCAGATACATAGGGAAACAATGGAAACAGTGAGAGACTTTATTTTTGGGGGCTCCAAAATCACTGCAGTTATTGCAGCAATGAAATTAAAAGACGCTTGCTCCTTGGAAGAAAAGCTATGACCAACCTAGACAGCATATTAAAAAGCAGAGACATTACTTTGCCAACAATGGTCCGTCTAGTCCAAGCTATGGTTTTTCCAGTAGTCATGTATAGATATGAGAGTTGGACTATAAAGAAAGATGAGCACTGAAGAATTGATGCTTTTAAACTGTGGTGTTAGAGGAGACTCTTGAGAGTCCCTTGGACAGCAAGAAGTTCCAACCAGTCCATCCTAAAGGAAATCAGTCCTGAATATTCATTGGAAGGACTGATGGTGAAGCTGACTCTCCAATACTTTGGCCACCTGATGTGAAGAACTGAATCACCGGAAAAGACCCTGATGCTGAGAAAGACTGAAGGTGGGAGGAGAAGGGGACGACAGAGGATGAGATGATTGGATGGCATCACCAACTCAATGGACATGAGTTTGAGTAAAGTCCGGGAGTTGATGATGCACAGAGTCCATGGGGTTGCAAGCAGTCGGACATAACTGAGCGACTGAACTGAACTGAAACATCAGATTGAAATCATTCAGATGTTTTAAAATGATGCAAATCGTTTTTGAGTGACACCTGTATTGTAGTTTTTGTGTGCTATTTTTTTTATATACGCCTAAAACTGAATTAATGTTAACATGTGGTAAATTTCACTCATCTATTCTGTCATTCAACAATAGTGTGCCAAAGAGTTTGAGATACTAAGACATTTGAGATACTATAATCCTCCCCATCAAATTTACCTTTTAATAGAGACAGGGGTATGTTTAAATATGATAATTAGAAGTAAATGATGTGGAGGCTGTGAGAAAGGGATACATGAATCTTGAAAAGTAAGCTGTGACCAGATCATCCGTTCAGTTCAGTTCAGTTGCTCAGTCGTGTCTGACTCTTTGCGACCCCATGAATCGCAGCACACCAGGCCTCCCTGTCCATCACCAATTCCAGGAGTTCACTCAGACTCGCGTCCATCGAGTCAGTGATGCCATCCAGCCATCTCATCCTCTGTCGTCCCCGTCCCCTCTTGCCCCCAATCCCTCCCAGCATCAGAGTCTTTTCCAAGAGTCAACTCTTCTCATGAGGTGGCCAAAGTACTAGAGTTTCAGCTTTAGAAGCATTCCTTCCAAAGAAATCCCAGGGCTGATCTCCTTTAGAATGGACTGGTTGGATCTCCTTGCAGTCCAAGGGACTCTCAAGAGTCTTCTCCAACACCACAGTTCAAAAGCATCAATTCTTTGGCACTCAGCTTTCTTCACAGACCAACTCTCACACCCATACATGACCATTGGAAAAACCAATGCCTTGACTAGATGGACCTTTGTTGGCAAAGTAATGACCAGATCATAAAGGACTGTATATGCTACACTTAGGATTTTAGCCTTTAAGTCCAATTTATTGCAGGATTGTTGAAGATTTCTAACCAGCAAAGTGATGTCATTATATTTTTGTTTCAGAAAAAATTCTAGTTGCAAGGTATAGGAGTGCAAATCTAGAGAGATGGAAATAATTTAAGAAGATTTTAAATAACCCCTGTGAAAGATGAAGATTGTTTAAATTAAGGAATTTGCAATTTAAGAACTTCTACAAGGGGAGACTTAAAGAACATAGTAACCAGTTGAATGTGGATGATGAGGAAACAGTAAATCCGGCATAACTCTGATGAAAAGCTACTTTGAAGCTTTATATGTATTAGTTCCTACAGAGAATTCAGCTGGGATGTGGATGGTAGGAGATATCATTTTGGACATCTTCAGAGTAACTGGGTGGTGAGTTTTAAAATTAAGAGTGTTGTCTTCAGTAGATGTCAAGGAATGGATTCCCCTGATTATAACCAATAGATGAAGTTAAGGACATGGAAGCATGCCTCAGAGAAAATGTGTGGAGTGGAAACTTATAGTAATGTCAATTATGGTTCAGCATGTAAAGAATCTGCCTGCAACGCAGGAGATACAGGAGACATGAGTTCGATCCCTGGGTCCGGAAGATCCTCTGGAGGAGGAAATTGCAACCCACTCTAGTATTCTTGCCTGGAAAATTCCATGGACAGAGGAGCCTGGTGGGTTACAGTCCAAAGGGTCACAAAGAGTTGGACATGACTGAGCCACTAAACACACAAACACACAGTGAGAGAACAAATGTGTAGCTTAAGGACACTGAATACAATTGATCAGATAAATGGAGTAAACAAGGAGTAGTAAGGAACATTGCGTTATCAAAATCAGAGAAAACAGAGTGTCAAGAAGGAATATGAATATGAAGTGAAGTTAAGCAAGTGAGATTTGGAAGTTTTTTAATGGATTGTGACAACGATCTGTGCCAATTTTACCTTGAATGTTTTCAGTTGCCAGACAGGTGACGTGAGTGTGCCTGCTTTCACTCAATAATGTCTGACGTTTTGTGGTCCTATGGACTGTGGCCTGCCAGGCTCCTCTGTCCATGAGGATTTCCCAGGCAAAAATACTGGAATGTGTTGCCATTTCCTCTGCCAGGGGATCTTCCTGGCTGACGGATCCAACCTGCATTTCTTGCATCTCCTATGTTGACAGGTGAATTCTTTACTCTGTGCCATCTACAAAGTGTTTAAAAGTTGAATATCAGAATAAAAAGTGAAGAATGTGTTAACATGTTTTTATTATATTTGAGAAGTAGATATTATAAAAGAGACTATAGGTTCAATGTATAATTTTTAAAATACTTGTAGGAGACATTTAAACATTCTTAAATGTTGATGAGGATAAATGTAGATAAGAATCTGTGAAGGAAGAGAGGGGATAATTAATGAAGCACATTTACTGAGCATATGGTAAAATAAGAAGGAAAAAAAAAGAGAGAAAGAGACATACCATACTATAAAACAAGAAGTAGAAAGGATGTCACATGTTTTTAAATGACAATATTTCTCAGTAAAATTGGAAGTTAAATATTTTCTTGTGATGAGAAGAACAGGCAAGATATGGTAGACTTCAGGAGACTTGGTTAAGTTTGAGAATCAGACATGTGTGGTCTAGAACATGCCAATCTCACTAAACAGCCTTGACAACCTTGTTGATGTGAAAACCATGAGTTAGCCATACATTTGGGGACTTCTCTCTATCATATATAGAAGTTCATATACAAGAGTGATCTTGTGGACAGTCAGTTAATTTTGAAACAGTGTATTACCATGAGAAAAGAGTGGAGGAGAAGAGAATTGGCTATTTTGATAAGATATCAATATTATTGAAACAATAGATTTTTGTGTCAGACTGGATAAAGATGGAAGTGATGATGAGCAGGTAGAGAATGAAAGAAAATAGAACTTTTCCAAAACTGCTTATCTCAAGCAATTGAAAGAAAGTTCAGTGAGAGTAACTCAGTGAGGGGAAAAAACTAGATAGAAAAATGTCATTAGAGAAGCAAATTTTGGTAATTAAAGCTTGAGTGCAGGACAAGCTACAATGATGAAAATGTCTCTATGGACATTGATTGTGTAACCAGGCTGTGACAAAGGTTGACAGATATTCTGGAATTACTGGGTACAAAGTTAAAAATGAATTTGTTCATCAATTTATTTCATTAAAAGTATATGATGATGATTCTCTTCAAATAAAAATCTCCATTGTGTCATAAAGACACAGAAAAAAATTGGGAAAATATATGATAATCGTAAAGTTCCCATGTAGTAAAATGAGGCACTTATTTCTAACTGGTAACCCCTTTCTTTTCCCTTCCCTCTGTCCCTCCTTCCTTCCATCCTTTCTACTTTTCCTTCCTTCCTCCCTACCATCCATCCTTCTTTTCCTTCCTTTTTTCCTCTCTTATTAACTTTATTCTACTTTGTAAACATGTATTAAGCTTTTGCCTTGTGAATACAGTCCTTGACCTCTAGGGGCTCACAACCTAGTGAGGACACAAATATATAAACACATAATTATAGTCAAGTATTAAATAACTGGATGAGTTGTGGACTAGATCCTGTGGGAGGAAACTCTTAATTCTTTCCCTGAGGAGATCAGACAAGTCTTTCTTAAGCAAGTGATGTTTGAGCCAAGTTTTGAAGTATGAATAAGTTCATCAGTCAGAAAAGGGATAGAATGAAAGAAACTATACCAGGAAAGAATATTATGTCAAGGGATGCAATCATGTTGTGCAAAGGGTGCATGCATACTAAGTCACTTCAGTCGTGTCCAACTACTTGTGACCATATGGACTGTAGCCCTCCAGGCTCTTCTGTCCAAGGGATTCTCCAAGCAAGAATACTGGAGTGGGTTGCCGTGTCCTCCTCTAGGGGATCTTCCTGACACAGGGATAGAACCTGTGTCCCTTACGTCTACTGCCTTGATAGGTAGGTTCTGTACCACTAGTGCCAGTACTACTACAGCATTTTTGTCTGCCCAAAGCATAGGATACTTTCAGAGGAAGGATGAGAGATGACAGTCAAATGGTAGACAGAGGGCAGATCATAAGGAACCTTTAGAGTTTGAACATCATGAAGCTTCTCTGGATTTCTTGCAAAAGTTCAAGCAGGGAACTTCTATGATCAAGTTCAAACAATAAAATGATAAGTCTAGATGCCAAGTAGACTATATTTTCAAAGACCATGCAGCTAGAGTTGGAGATATGAGGTAAGTAATATTGAAATAACAATGAGAAACACAAATTCAATCAATTACAATAAGACCTATCATGATTTGGTGAGTGGAAGAGGGACTTGACAAAGTGATTCTAAGTATATTTTTAAATATAAGTGTGTGAAATACGAATTATTTACAAGGATACTTATTGACAGATGGCAACTTAGGCTGAAAAATATGCTACAAAGATAAACTAGTTAGTACTTTTTTGGCATTTGATTAGATTTACAGATCATTAGAACAAATAAATCCAGAAAGAATATGCAATTGTGATTTGGTTTATGTAAGTTCTTTTATCTGGAGTAGGAAATGGCAACCCACTCCAGTATTCTTGCCTGGGAAATCACATGGATAGAGGAGCCTGTTGGCTGCAGATCAAGGGGTCACAAAAGAGTCATATACAATTTAGTGACTAAAACAAGTTATTTTATATTAGAGATTCACAGAACAGCACATTATAAAATAAAGAATTCTGATTCCAGAAGATAGATAAGACACATAGCTGGGCCTTCTGTCTGTCTTAAACTCCAACACAATTGAAGAATCAAAATGAAAAAAAGAAATGCATGTATAACACAGAAGGGAACAAGAGCTACAGACTCTTATTGAGAAGAGAAAATACTCAAAAATTTTAAAAGATTGAAAACCAAAGGGAGCAGAATGAGAGATGGCACAAGGAGAGAAAATTGCATTCTGAAGTGTGCTGCAAAAGAGTCTGCAAAGGACATGAGTACAAGTCTGTACTGTGAAAGCTTTGAGACATTTATAGTTGGAATTAGCATAATGCAGAATGTAATTGAGCAGTAGGGCTATCACAAGAAGGATGCTTCATTTAAGGTCTAACCCATCTCTTACAATGTGCACAACGCCTCCCCCCCCCCCCCCCACACACACACATGTAAAGAATTGGGGAAGTTTTCATTTATCCCCATAAAAAATTGATCATCTTTTCACTCAAGAGATTAAACCTATAATTGGAAAAAGATACAGTTTCACTAGACTAGGAGGAATGGAGTCAAGTCTTCAAATAAAGTGAAGGAAGTGCTTTTCAATCTAGAATTCTATACCCAGACAAGCTATTCTCAACAGAGTAAGAGAGAAAGATAGATTCACCCATGTGCTTACTGCTCTTACCACTGCTGCTGCTACTGCTAAGTTGCTTCAGTCATGTCCGACTCTGTGCGACCCCATAGATGCCATAGATGGCAGCCCACCAGCCTCCCCCGTCCCTGGGATTCTCCAGGCAAGAACACTGAAGTGGGTTGCCATTTCCTTCTCCAGTGCATGAAAGTGAAAAGTGAAAGTGAAGTCACTCAGTTGTGCCCGACTCTTAGTGACCCCATGGACTGCAGCCTACCAGGCTCCTCCGTTCATGAGATTTTCTAGGCAAGAGTACTGGAGTGGGTTGCCATTGCCTTCTCCAGCCCTTACCACACTCCAACCCCAAATAAAAGTGTGTGCTCACTTGCTCAGTCATGGCTGACTCTTTGTAACTCCATAGACTGTTGCCCACCAGACTCTTCAGTCCATGGAATTTTCCAAGCAAGAATACTGGAGTGGATTGCCATTTCCTTCTCCAAATAAAGGTATAAACTGAGATTAAGTATGAATACTGGAAGATGCATTAAAGGAAACAATAATTATGATAGAACTTCAACAGGTCTAGAAAAAATAAGTCCTTCTTAAAACAGGTGGGAGGAGTCCAGGGAATTGGGGGAACGAAACAGGTGTGTGTGAGTGTGTGGTGGAGGTGATCGATGAGCACTAGAGAATTCTGAGCTTAGCATTGTTTTCTGCATAGGGCCATTATTTGATAGGTGGTTTTTGGGTGATAAGAAAAATCAAATTTATACAAAAATAGCTTATTGCTTTTAATGTTATTTTCACATATATTGGGCTTTCCTGGTGGCTCAGTGGTAAAGGATTGGCCTGCAGTGCAGGAAACAGGGGAGACATGGGATTGATCCCTGATCTGGGAAAATCCCCTGAAGGAGGGCATGGCAACCCACTCCAGTATTCTTGCCTGGAATATTCCATGGACAGAGGAGCCTGGTGGGCTACAATCTGTGGGATCACAAAGAGTCAGACATGACTGAAGTGACTGAGCATGCCACATATATCAATTTATGTGATTCTTACAATAAAACTGATACTTAAATATTTTCAATACTTCATGTGGTGTACCAAATATCATGATGTACTATCCTGTGAGTTGATGAAGCATTATAATGCATATTTAGTTCTGAAAGGTATCCAACTAGTTAATATGAAATCATGCTATTTTCCAATAGATCAAATCTTACTCAAAGGTTTTTGGAGTTGCTAACAACTTTGCCAGCTCTTGTTTATTTTTAAAGTTTTAGTTTCTTAGAATTGCCTGGCGGTCCAGTGGTTAGGACTCAACACTTCCACTGCAGGGGTGACTAAATTCGATTCCTGGTCAGGGAACTAAGATCCCACAAGCCACGTAGCATGACCAAAAAATAATGATAAAGTTTTAGTTTCTTTTTAGAAAGTTTCAATAATAATATATCTTTCTTATTTATTGTGTCTGTGCTTAGTTGCTCAGTGGTGTCCAACATTTTGCAACCCCATGGACTCTAGCCTGCCAGGCTTCTCTGTCCATGGAGTTTCTCAAACAAAAAATGTGGAGTGGGTTGCTATTTCCTTTTCCAGAGGATATTCCTGACCCAGGAGTCAAATCCACGTCTCCTGCAGCTCCTGCATTGGAGGATTCTTTACCACTGGGAAGAAGAGCCACAAGGGAAGCACCTTCTCACTTATTAGGTTTCATCAAATGTCACAAGGTGTGGTTTACTCACTAAGATTCATAGTTCTATTTTATTGGCTTCATGCCACAAATCATGTATTTAGTGATTTCTTTCCAAGGCATTTGCCAAGACAGTGAACCAGCACCGCTTTCTTCTCCAGATCATCACTGACACAAATCCACTCAAATAAATGAGTAATTTGAACTTAGCTGGCTCATCTAATTAGCTAGATGACATACCAATGCATGATGTAACTGACGGCCACTATTAAAAAATTATGAAGAAGCATTATTTTCATCTTAACAGTTTTTTTTCTTCTTTCCCAGAAGCTAGCTTGCCTTTATCTTGCTTCCCTTGTTGACTTCTGACAAATGGGGGTATGTGCTGGTTGCACATGAACTCTCTAGACTATGATTGATGAATAGAGGCTGCAGATGTTGAGAAGCACATTAATTTATCTAAATATGATGGCTTCTACCTTGTCTTATTTTACCATATATTTGTTACCATTACTTTTATTATACTTTATTTGTTTAATCAACAAAATATTTACATAAAATAGTATTTTAGCCTGGCTTCTCTTTGATGTGACATGTGTGTACGTGTGTATGTGTGTGTGTGTGTGTGTGAGTGATGTTGACTTTCTCATGTGTTTCACTTTTTTAAAAATTGTACTTTTTACTTTGTAAAGTAAAACTTTGTGGAATTTTGCATGTACTATTTCAAACTCTTTTACCCCATTTTTTTAGTGGAAAAGTCAAGGCAAATTTTTAGAAATTGATTAATGCAGAACTTCAGTCTTATGAAGTTATGCATTTGCCCAATAGACAAATTCTTTAAGTCCTTTACTTGACAAAACTTTTGGCTAGTAAGTATAATTTGATTTCATATTAACTTTGTTATTTAATAAAATAATTGCTCAAAGATTTGAAAAGCATATATTATATACCAAGCAACTTAACATTCCATGCATATATACATGACAAATTTTAAAGATTTTTTTATCACACTATGAGCACTACAATTTTCAATATTTTAAGCCAAAAAAGTTGTTTGAGATGCCAAACATTCATCATCACTTGTGAATTTAACAAATTTCATGATTGTGAGGCCAAAAATATTGAAGTAGATTCTTTCTCACAGAATGTATAGAAGATGGAAGCTATAACAATATATAATATTGTTTAGGAGTATACTTAAAATATGTTAGCAAGAGTCCACTGAAATATATTATGCATTTTATACATGTCAGGTGGACAGTTTAATAGAATTTATTTAACTGGGGATTAGTACAAAATTCTTTCTGGATGATAAATGAGTAGAATGAAAAATATGTCACATTCTTCATAATTCTTAAGCAATTCAGTAGCTGTTTATTGACTATGTAATATTTATAGAATAACTACCTATGGGAAAACAGCTTACAGAGTATATAAAATGAGTTGAAACATCCCTTGCTTCATTTGCTTTTATTGTTCAGTTACCAGAGATTGTACACTGACATGGTCGCCTCTCTGTTTTAAGTGTGTTCATTATTTAGATTAATTTTAACACACAAATTACTGATTTGAAACCTTCAAAATAAAGCATTTGTTCTTACCAGTATTAGGTACATTTATCTATTTCTTTCTATGATATATTTTTACCGTTCAAAAAGCATAAATTCATGCAATGGATTTTGTATGCTGAGGAAATGAGCTACATGGTAATAAAAACTAGAATACTTTGAACTATCTGTAGCTTAAAATGCAGAGATAACTACATTTGTACTTATTGAAGCATGGAAGATATTACAAATTTGGTAAGACAGACATAAAAGACAGAGAGCAAACAAAAGATTGATGAGAAATCATAAAAATATATATGGGACTGTTTCTAGCATTATGTTAGTTTTTAAATGAAATATTCCCTAAACCTCTCCCAAAAACACAATGTTAGGGAAATATCACTTAAATTAATTCACAAGAGCTATGCAGAATTGATAGAATATTCCAATTAGTCTGACATTTTTCACCTTCATTCTCTACACATAAAAAGACAGATACACACACTTACATAGCCACGTAATGATTTTCTTGATTTTTGTTATACTTGTATACTAGACAATAAAAAGATTATTAAAATTTTATTAAAAATAACTATAAGTCTTTAATTTTATGGGAAAAAGTTTGGAAGAATATTAAACATATTTCACTAAATCAATATCTTAGTGGTAACTTCATGAAAATAAGTCCTGACTTAATGAAATAAGGGTGTATTAAGCAGAATGTAGCCTTCACACAACCATCATTAAAATAAGGTTTAAAGATCCATCATACAATATGTGTTTGTTTTTATTCTCTTCATTTATGTATTTTAGTAGTTGCACAATTTGTCTATATTATCTACATTTACAGTCATTTGAAATTTGTAAAAGAGGAATAATGATCTTAAATTGTTTAATTTTAATTAATTTCTTTTTTTTCTGTAGTACTAATCCATTCAACTCTCTTCTTAATAGGGTCATTTTCAATATTCATTCGTAATTTTATTTTCCCAATGTGTAAGTTACTTCTTATTAAAGCAAATTATGCAAATGGGGATTATGCTTGGTCTTTCATTTCTCTAGGGCCCTGTCCAATAATTAGATGTTCTGTTACACTATGCAGTCCTCATATAAGTTAAAAAGAGGTACCATTTTTTCCTAAGGAGTTTTAAAATGTGAAGATTTGGGTATATTCAATTAACAAAATGTAACCTATCATAAGCATTTTTGTTTCTGACCTATTTCCATTTGTAGGATTATATTGAGTTTCAGTTCCAAGGAAAATGAGTGATCTTAGAAGAAAGGCTTCATCTCAGTTAGGTGCTCATTAACATTGACCCAATTATGCAAATTCATTGTTAGATAAGTAACCTCTGTGGGAGAAAAAAAAATTTTGCTGAGCAAAACTCTGTACCACTAGACATGTGCTTCCATTTTCAAAGTTTGTACTTTCATAGTTTACACTGTAACTGTTTCTTATCATTGTTTCCTACCAAAAATCTTCAAAGAATTCATATTATTATATTACTTTTCCCATGTTTTCTTCATAATTCATAATCTCTACTTTTTCTCAGGCTAGCAAGGCTAACAAAGAACAATTTATGCATGAAGAAATACTTTTTCTAAATTTTGAGGTATAAGGAATTAATATCCTGTGTAAAAATATGTATGATAGAAAATGGCTGATATACTTTACAGTATCATAGAAATGAAACAAATTCCTACAATCTAGTCAAGATAGACTCCGATAGTGATAGTCAAGTTTATCTTAGTCAAGATAAAACATAGTTAGGAAACATGACAACTTTTTAATAACAGCAATGGCTAAAATTTATTTCTTTCATTATATATAATGAGAAATATATATATATTAATTTATATATATTTGTTAAAGAACTATATGGATATGATCAAAATAAGACATGCAGAGTCAGCTGTGTATTTTTAGTGATAATGACTGATGACTAATACAGCCTATTCCATAACTATACTTTTGTAAATATGTAGTTGTTCTGACTATATAAGCACTATTTATTTCACTGTGGAGCCATGTGGTAAGAGATAACCTTCTCTATAGCTGCAATGATAGGATATCTGTACAGCTTCAAAAAGAATGCTCAAATACATGCACATACTTTTTTAAAGTTTCAATTCCACATGTAGGGAAATGGAGTTAGCTTTAAATATCTCTATGTTCCCCTAATATGTAGGGAGGAGGGAGAGGGAAGAAGCACAGTGTAGCTATGACAAATATGTCCTTCAGGAAATCAGATTTTGCACCAGGTGGTAATTCGCATGTGTAACTATGGAAAGAAAACCAGTTTACCCACTAGAGCAGGCCAAATCTCTTTCTGTCTCAAAGTTTCACTGAAAAGACTTTTTTGAGAAGATCAACCAAGAAGGCTATAAAGGGAAAAAAAAAAAAAAAGTAGGAAAGTACCTGGGAAGTGAAGATTCATTTTCAATTTAAAACATTTTCGAGGAGATGATAATTTTATTATTTCTAAATATGTGGAGTATAATCAGTGTAGAAGTTAGCAATTCTGAAGAAAGCATAATCTAGTAATTATAGTAATTTGATATTCCTGAGACATCCAAGAGGATTTGCAGTTGGCTGTTATTACAGATGTATTTGCTTTTAAATTTTAATTTTTACATTAATTCATTTTTTTTCAGTGTTTTACAAAAATGTCAACTCATAGATTAAGAGCTCTGAACTAATTATTTAGGTTCCTGAAGAAGAAAAGAAGATCAGATTAATATCAAAAGACACATCTTTTGATACTAGGAAAAAGTCAGTAAGAAAAGCTGTGGATATATGTTTATTGGAAAGCATGAGGGATCAGAGGTGAGGGAACTGAAGCATAAGAACGTGTCTCCTTTGGAATGGTAACATTTAAGCAGAAATTCAGCAGCATGGTCATGGTCTTTGGGAACCTGAGAAAAGAGGAAAAAATATAGGATATTTTAGTTGTAAGAGGGAAAAACATAGGTACTAAGAATAAAGAAGTGCATAACCATAGCTGAAGTCTTCAAATAGGGTTACTATCCTATAAAAAATATTAAACAGAATCTACAGTTTCCTACCCAGTAATTTTCATTGGCTTAGGTATAGAAAGTGACTGTTTTGATTATTCAAAAATTGACATTTTGCAAAAAAAAGACAGTGGAAAAGTACAGCCTTTAATAAATGGAGATGTGTGGAGAGTAGAGATTGAGAGGTTGTTAAGATGCTAGAAATGAGGGGAAGGTACAGGTGGAATAGCCAAATAGAGTGGGCACTGAAGACAAGGAATTTTTTTTTTCTATGCCTACACAAATAACTATCTGAAAGTAGCAAAGGAGACCTGAGAAAATGAGGGCATTGTCATCAAAATCTAAGGCTTATGGAGTATGAAAGAACTGAATCAACTCTATTTGAGAAAGTTACCAGAGGAGCTGAGTCTTTAAGGAGATGATGAGGTGCAGTCATACATCTCAGGAAAAGTAGAGAAGGAGAGGAAGAATTCTATAATGAGGCTGAAGGAACGAGAGAATTCGTGGACAGTGTAGGAGTTTGGAAGTAACAGTGGAAAGAAGAAAGCACCACCACCACCCCCCCCCAGAAAAAAAAACAACAACAAACACTCGAGCATGACGATCTGATAATAGGTATGCGAAACTGAGGAATAGGTAACTGCATTTTGACTATGGACACAGACTGATAAAGATGAGAGGCCAATTGGTTGACTTTTCTGAAGGTTATGAGCTGGCCATTCAAATAAGATCCTGGTTAGAGTAGGAACTGATAAAATTACTCAAATGACTATAGTCATTATCAGTGTTCAAAAATACCTCTGTGAAGCATATTCTTCTCTCATATACCAGATGAAACCTGCACTTTGCCTAAAGCATGGTAGGGTAATCTGGATAAATTTCAAGTTAAGAATTACAAAAGGTACAAAAGGATTCTTAAAATTCTTATTTTACTATTGATTAGGACTACCACATATTAATTCTGGATATATGTTAGGTATGAAATGAACTGAGCAGCTAATTATTTGTCTTTTTATATTCTATGTCAACATGACATAGAGATTCTCCAAATTTAAAAGACATGACAGGTTATGCAAGTACAAATATATAAAGATAAACCAAAGAACCTGACCTTATTTTAATACCTTAATAATAAGAATGTTCTGTCAAGAGAGCCTCTTCTGGCCCATTTGATTTTCTTAAAGTTACAATACTAAGAATCTGAAAGCATATTTGAAACTGTCAATTGATAACTTAGATCTGTGAAACCAAAAAGAACAGATCAATATATTCCATGAGAAGTCTTGAATTACTCTTGATGATTTTTTGGTTAAGTAAATCATAATAAAGTAAATCAAATACTTAAGGGTAGGTTAAGACTCACTGATTTCATAGATGGTTATTAGATTGAGAGGACCCTGAATTCAACTTATCAAGTATGAATGTGGAAGCACTGTAGAATTACTCTGCTAATTTATGGATATATTCATATAGCACAGTCTAGGATTTGACCTTTTTAAGAGCAGGGTGGATTATGCATTGCTCCTGGGGAAAATATTACAAAAAATTATACTTCTGGTGGACAATTATGCAAATATTAGGGCAGCATTTGGTATTCTGAATCAACTTATCTTAATCAAATATTCTTCCAGCTATTCTCTCTAGAGTTATTACACTCCAACTGGACAGAATTCTAAAACTATAATATTATAAAAAAGAATTCAGTGAGTATTTGTAACCAGCTCATTCCTCACCTTGAAGTCACATGAACAATGTAACTTTCTGATCTGGGCAAATGTAAAGCACAGTAGACTTCCACTGACTTATTTTGTAGTTTAGTTAGGTCCAAATAAAACTAAAGTACTACTTTCAAATGTATTTTGATCATTTTTTATTTTGCTGACTCATAAGTACCACTTAAAACATATTGCTAGTGGGTCAGAATGGTCTGTCTTTCTGTTACCCACAACCCTGGAAATCAAATCAATTTCAAATTCAGATTACTTGGATGGTAGCAAATAATGAATTTTTAAAAAATTTCCTGTCTTAAAAGACAAAAACAAAAACTTTACACTCTCAAAGTCACAGAAGGTTACTTTTGCTGTTATTATTAACTCTCTGCAAAATTCTCATTCATTCATTTAACAATTCACTGAGTATCATCTATAGTGTTGTTTTTGTGTTTTCTGGCTTTCATGCAGTGGCACTAAGAATAGATTTAGATAGGAATTTATCACTTTTAGAATGTCTACCTCATAGATGGAAAAAAAACTGAAAATATTAATCATTAATGTTAGCCACTTGATCAAGAAGTTGAGTAAAGTTTGCACTGAGACTTACCCTACAAGCTGTGCTGTGCTTAGTCACTCAGTTGTGTCCGACTCTTTGTGACTCCATGGACTGTAGCCCACCAGACTCCTCTGTCCATAGGGATTCTCCAGGAAGAACACGCGAGTGGGTTGCCATGCCTTTCTCCAGGGGATCTTCCCAATCCAGGGATCAAACCCAGGTCTCTTGCATGGCAGGCAGATTCGTTACTGCCTGAGTCACCAGGGAAGACCTTAGACAATAAGAAGTTGTGGCTTTGTTTAAAGTAGACCAGGTGCTTCCTTCTTTGGTTAGTGTGACTGTCTGCAGATATATGTGCTCCATAAGGAAGCAGTCTTCTCATTCCAAATCTTCTGTGAGCAAGGTTTTAACAGGGCCATTAATAATCTACCATGATTCAGCTATCCCACTTCTGGGTATTTATCCAAAGGACATGAAAAACACTAATCTTAAAAGATATATGCACCCTATGTTCAAGCAATATTATTTATAATAACTGAGATGTGGAAACAACCTAAGTGGCCATCCATGGATGAATGGATAAAAAAGATGTGGTATACAAATATGGTGAAATACTGCTCAACTATCAAAAAGTTGAATTCTTACCATCTGCAACAACATGGATGGACCATCAGGATATTATGCCAAGTGAAATAAGTCAGATGAAGCAAGATTAATGCCATATTATTTCACTCCTATGAGGAACATAAATAAATAACCAAAAAATAAATAACAAAATAAATGAACAAACAAAGCAGACACATAGATACAGAGAAGAGTAGGGGTAACCAGA
Organism: Ovis canadensis; assembly: GCF_042477335.2. Lineage (NCBI taxonomy): Eukaryota > Metazoa > Chordata > Mammalia > Artiodactyla > Bovidae > Ovis > Ovis canadensis. The sequence continues at coordinate 42,340,663 of NC_091260.1, forward strand.
AAGGAAGTAGCAGGGGATGGGCAAAATAGGTAAAGGTGATAAACTTTATGGTGATGGATGGAAACCAAAGTTTGGGGATAGGCATGCTGTAATCTATACAGAAGTAGATGTATAATGTCATATATATGAAACATATGTTACTAACCAGTGTTATCTCAATAAAAAATAAATTATTAAATAAATAAATAACTATCAGCAACTGTTCACATGTGAAGTTTATGCTTGCTGAGGTGTATTAATTATAAGAGCTCAACAGACAATCAAATTGGGCCCAGCCAACTACACGCAGTCCTGTATACATCAAAAGTCATACTGCATACTTTATGGTGGTTTTTTTAATCAGGTGGATAAATCAGGATGGAGCTACATGGACTTGACTATCTGCAATTAGCCTCTGATATTAACTGGTGTCAAAATAGCCAAATTTCTGTGTTTCTTCCCATGTTAGGTTTTCAGATCTCTCCAAAAACTGAGATCAGTTTAGAACACACAATGTTAAAGGTCAAAAAGGGAGACGTTTATGAAATTAGTTCAGTGAGCACTATATAATAGAGTTAGTATATAAATCTAGCGCAGATAGTCTACTGACGTTGGCAGTATTCTTAACTTAAAAAAATTGATGATAAGAGTTGATTTTACTTTGGCCAACAGATTTTCCACATGACATACGACCTTGCCAGCGCTGTGGTGAGAATTTTCAACCTCATCGGCATGATGCTGCTCCTGTGCCACTGGGACGGCTGTCTTCAGTTCCTGGTGCCACTGCTGCAGGACTTCCCACCAGATTGCTGGGTGTCTCTAAACGAGATGGTTGTAAGTAATTCAGATTACTTTACACTGTGTTTTCTACATCTTGCCAAAAAAGTTCTAAATATTTATGTTAGAATGATCTAATTATCCTCCTTAACTGGTAAGATAAAATTTTGCTTCTGTGGATATAAAATCAGATGTTATGTTCCTGTATCTACAACTAAACTTTACTTATAGGAAATGGTCTGCATGGCAGGGGTGGGTGGGTGGTGGTGTATATGTTATAGCTATGTTATAGATCTATTTTTAGATCTTACTCTGTGTATATTGAGACATTTTATTCAAAGGTACACATCCAAACACACACGCACACACACACCTAAATCATAGTACCATGTTCTTTTAAAAATGCCTATTACTTAGAATAACTTCTCCTCCTTTTAAATATGATTTTAATGTTTATTGTGATCAAGACATGCAATTTTAAGTGTGGTTAAACATGAAGACATGTTACATGAGTATGAATGCAAATGAGATATGTATGACATGCAATGCTATTTCAGATAGTACTTCCATCTAGTGAAAATACCATGAAAAGATATCCCTTTAACTTTGCCATAGAAAGATGTCAATATGAAATAAAAATCTGTGAAATAGAAGTTTGATTTCCAAAGTTAAGTGTACTTAATTTTATTTTAACTTAAAGAGCATACATTTTGATATAAATACATAATTCTGCACTCACAAAGAACTGAAACAATGGTGAATATTTTTAGCATATATATTCACAAATATTTGTTTTCTCAAGTTCTCATATTTTCTTTTTATATTATATTACATTTAATAAAGTATTAACTGTGCATTAGAATTGCCTTCTCTTGTGTTTCACATTTTATAAGAGGCAAATTTTATAAGACTTTCACAAAATTTTAACTTTGGCATAAATCAGATACCCTCCTCTTTCCCAGACTGTTTTGTTATTAACCATAGTTTATTATTGTGGAAATGACTCTGGCACATATACATTTTTATGTCCTAATAACTGAAGTTCAGGCTTCGTGTTTGAAGACTAGAGGGTTTATAGCATGTGTTAAGAAGAATGCCTTTTCTTCTGTCTTCTGTGTCTTACTCCAATGTGTTTTCCTCCCTGCTTTTTTCCCTCCCTTCCTTGCTCCATTCTTTGCTCTTTTCACGCTGTTCTTTGAGACTTAGTGTTCACCTGGATCTGACCTTCATTTCATTTGTATCTGCTTAAAGGTCTCTGCCTTACAGAAGCCTTCCCTCACCACCCTAATATATTATTCAGTTGGTTTATATTTTATCTTTAAAGAATTTAACAGCAGACACACACACACATGGGCCTGCACAATCACACATACATTTGTCACTTACTATTTTTCTGTTTTCCCCCACTGGAACATAAATGCTAATGCCATTAGGTCAACGAATTTGTCTGCATTTTGCTATATACTTTATTCTGGTGCCTTGAACAGTGTCAGACACAGTAATTTGTTGTAACCTAATTACTTATCATCAAAAATTTGAGAAATATTCTAGATATAACTTCTGATATCTAAAAAATAAATCAAGGAGTTTGATCAACTCACTTGTTTTCTCATTGATTATAGATATCACTTTTCTTATCGCTGAAAAAGCAAAACATAAAGTTAATTCAAAGATAGTAGGGGGTGAGGAAAAAAATAAAAGCTCATATAAACTCATTACTGACTGAATGAATAGTTATAAAAAGCACTAAATAACACTGCTGCCAAAATATTTAAGTTTGCAAATAATTTTTATTTTAAATTCTCTCTAGGTATCTTCCAAAAGTAGAAATGGTCATTATAAAAAGAGTAAAGGGATTATTTTTAGGTATCCATAAATGGAATATAATTGTATAATTATAATGTTAGGAAATATACTACTTAATATGTGTAGTGGTAAGCACATTTAATGAAGAAAAATTGTAATGTCTTACTCGTTTTTCTTTAAATACCACTGGATGTACTCATTTGGGTCTGTGTGTGTATTTAATCTATCAAAGTCAACTTGTTACATTATGATGTTGAACAAAATACTTTTCCTGGGACATCCCTGGTGGCCCTTTGGCTAAGACACTGAGCTTTTAATGTCAGAGGCCTGGGTTCTATCCCTTGTCATGGAACTAGATCCCACATGCTGCAACTAAACCTGATGCAGCCAAATAAATAAATTATTAAAAATTTAAAAATCCTCTCCTTCATTTGCAATTTGCCTCTTCTAATTCTTTTTTCCTTTTTGGCTACGATTTTGTGACAAAACTGGCTCCTGTTTTCTTTCATATTATTTATTTCATATGTATTTTCTATGTTTAACTCTAATGTAGAGCATAGAATATAATTGTCTTATGTTCAACTATAAAGACCAGAAATTTTTTCTATATTGTGAATAGAAATGATATAAAGAGATAACAATCATAAAAAATAATTCTTAGTCAATAGGGAATCTCAACAGTGTCATTTGACCTTGGAAATATGAAAGATGATGCTATGTAAGTGCTACACTCAGTATGCCAACAAATCTGGAAAACTCAACAGTGGCCTCAAGACTGGGAAAGGTCAGTTTTCATTCCAGGTCCAAAGAAAGGCAAAGTCAAAGAATGTTCACACTGCTGCATAACTGCACTCACTTTACATGCTAGCAAAGTAATGTGTGAAATTCTCCAAGTTAGGCTTCAACAGTATGTGAACCAAGATCTTCCAAATGTTCAAGCTGGATTTAAAAAAAGCAGAGGAACCAGAGATCAAATTGCCATTATCTGTTGGATCATCGAAAAAGCAAGAAAATTCCAGAAAAATACCTACTTCTGCGTCCTTGACTACTCCAAATCCTTTAACTGTGGATCACAACAAACTGTGGAAAATTCTTACAGAGATGGGAATACCAGACCACCTGACCTGCCTCCTAAGAAATCTGTATGCAGGTCAAGAAGCAACAGTTAGCACTGGACATGGAACAACAGACTGGTTCCAAATTGGGAAAAGAGTACGTCAAGGCTGTATATTGTTATATACAAGACCCAATACTTTGACCACCTGATGCAAAAAGCCGACTCATTAGATAAGCCCCTGATGCTGAGAAAGATTGAAGGCAGGAGGAGAAGGGGACAACAGAGGATGAGATGGTTTGATGGCATCACTGACTTAATGGAGATGAGTTAGAGCAAGCTCTGGGAGATGGTTAAGGACAGGGAAGCCTGTTGTGCTGCAGTCTGTGGGCTCGCGAAGAGTCGGACATGACTAAGAGGCTGAAGAACAACGTTAAAGTTCTCGAAAAATTCTCATCCATCTCAGCAAAACAAAGAGAAGTATATTTACATACAAAGAAAGTTATAAAGTGAAAAGCCATTATAAGAAAAAAGCACCCTATGTTTACATTATCATGCTTATAGTATGCAAGCCCAAGCACTTTGAGAAATGCTATTTTATTTATTTATTGCAGTGAAAGAATGAGGTAAACACTGTTCTCCATTTTGCAGTTCAGAAAACTGAAATCTTTAGCGATTAAACTAATTAATCATTCTCACACCTTTAGTAGATTATAAAATCAAGGTTAGACTGCATATCTATTTGACTCTGTAGTTTCTGTTTTAAACTACATTTTAATACCTGATGTTATATAGATTATAGAAAATAGGAAAGAGAAGTTCCATAGTCACAGCACACCAATTAAAGTGAAAAGTCATTTATAAATCAGTCTTTGAACTCTGACAATAAAAAGTGGCAAGACTGATAAGAGGCATAGCTGTAGAAAAACAGAAGTTAAATTGGGAAGGCCAAAATTGAGAAGCCAGATTAGGAGGATGCAGGACATGACTGATACTAGTCATTTTGGGGTATGGGGTTAACAGCTGTGCTTTAACATTTGACATTGGTATTAAACAATTTAACATGATGCTTAAGTAGAATGTTGAGTGAATTCCTTATATCTTCTTTCTTTTCCATGTCATGTTCTTAAATGATTTATATTTTTAAATACTATTTTGAATCCTCCTTAACCACTTTTGCATTTATATCTATGTTCTTATTTATACATGTATAATGTATATATATTAAGTCTTGCTTAAACACATAGTTCAGTTCAGTCTCTCAGTCGTGTCTGACTCTTTGAGACCCCATGAATTGCAACACACCAGGCCTCCCTGTCCATCACCAACTCCCGGAGTTCACTCAGACTCACGTCCATTGAGTCAGTGATGCCATCCAGCCATCTCATCCTCCATCATCCCCTTCTCCTCCTGCCCTCAATCCCTCCCAGCATCAGAGTCTTTTCCAATGAGTCAACTCTTCACATGAGGTGGCCAAACTACTGGAGTTTCAGCTTTAGCATCATTCCTTCCAAAGAGATCCCAGGGCTGATCTCCTTCAGAATGGACTGGTTGGATCTCCTTGCAGTCCAAGGGACTCTCAAGAGTCTTCTCCAACACCACAGTTCAAAAGCATTAATTCTTCTGTGCTCTGCCTTCTTCACAGTCCAACTCTCACATCCATACATGACCACAGGAAAAACCATAGCCTTGACTAGACGGAACTTAGTCGGCAAAATAATGTCTCCGCTTTTGAATATGCTGTCTAGGTTGGTCATAACTTTCCTTCCAAGGAGTAAGCGTCTTTTAATTTCATGGCTGCAGTCACCATCTGCAGTGATTTTGGAGCCCAAAAAAATAAAGTCTGACACTGTTTCCACTGTTTCCCCATCTATTTCCCATGAAGCGATGGGACCGGATGCCATGATCTTAGTTTTCTGAATGTTGAGCTTTAAGCCAACTTTTTCACTCTCCTCTTTCACTTTCATCAAGAGGCTTTTTAGTTCCTCTTCGCTTTCTGCCATAAGGGTGATGTCATCTGCATATCTGAGGTTATTGATATTTCTCCCGGCAGTCTTGATTCCAGCTTGTGTTTCTTCCAGCCCAGCGTTTCTCATGATGTCCTCTGCATATAAGTTAAATAAGCAGGGTGACAATATACAGCCTTGATGTACTCCTTTTCCTATAAGCATGTATTAATATATCTGTACACTTCTCTCTATATATATTTAAATCCTCCTTAATAATATTTGCAGGCTTCCCAAGTGGCTCAATGGTAAGAATCTGCCTGCCAAACAGGAGATGCGAGTTGAAACCCTGGGTCTGGAATATCTCCTGGAGAAGGAAATGGCAACCCACTCCAGTGTTTTTGCCTGGAAATTCCCATGGACAGAAGAGCCTGGAGGTTACAGTCCACAGGGTCACAAAAGAGTCGGATAAGACAGCAAATCAACAACAACAAATAATGTTTGCATTTTAATTTATATCCTTATTTATACATCTCTAGCTGCTTACCCATATATGTGCTTTGATGAGAAATTCAGAGGCATTGCCATAACTATACTACATCCCTAATGGGTATTTGTTCAGTAAATTTATTGTTACATTAATTTCTTTTAGCCAGTTCCTTTCCAGTCCTTATAAATTCCACTAAAATTATTCCTTTTAAATACTATTTTTAAAAAACCAACTGCTAAGCATCCTGGGCTACTTGAACTGATGAGGAAAGAGATACTGAGTTACAAAAACCAACCTGAACAGGGATTAATCTTGCTGTTCATTTGTAATATTTGCTTTTGTTTCATTCAAGAAATGTCTCATTTCTTGAAATTCATTCAAGAAATTATTTTTACTTGAATCAAACAAAAATGTTTTATTTTTGTCTGGATGAAGATCTTCGATTTGCCAGGTACTTAATGTTCGATAAGATTAATTTTGAAAATCTTGTCATTCCCGTGATACTTTGTGACTATGTTTTAGATGTATCATTTATACTAATATTGCAACAGTTGATTTTTAAAGGGATCAGAGGCAATGGGTTTTGGGGTTAAAATATGAAATATTATAAAATATTTGCAAATCTAACTAAGAAAATAAAAAATATGTATGATACATTTGAACTTGTATATTAATCATGACATAATTTAGGGAATGATTTTACAGAATAAACAAGAATTTACAGCTAAGAAATACATTGCTGGAGCAATATTTCTCTAATTAAAGTCTGAAGATGTAATCTCAGAGTATACAGGTTTTCTCCTAGAAATCTTGTAACTGAATATATGGACACATGTTGGCAACAGTTTGAAATGTTTCAGTATAAACATATTATGAGTTTAGTATTGCCTGCACTAAATCAACCTCTAGATTTACTTTTGTAGTTGAAGTATGTCATGAGTTGCTATATATAATAATTATATCATATAGGATTAATAAATAAATGATCATTTATAGTGGGTGAAGGCTAAATGACATAAAATTAGACATACAAATTCATCACCATAGACAAAATGGAGAACTAGGTTTGAAAAATAAGTCACTAATCACAACACACATAATTCATGTGTTAAACTACATAGTCTAGAAAAACTAGTGCTATAATTGTTTTTTAGTTGCTAAGTCCTATCTGGGTAGCCTTTCCCTTCTCCAGGGGATCTTCCCAATTCAGGGATCAAACACAGGTCTCCTGCATTGCAGGCAGATTCTTTACCAGCTAAACCACAAGGGAAGCCCAAGAATACTGGAGTGGGTAGCCTATCCCTTCTCTAGCCTATCCCTTCCCAACCCAGGAATAGAACCAGGGTTTCCTGCATTTCAGGTGGATTCTTTACCAACTGAGCTATCAGGGAAGCCCTTTAAACTACAAACTCTAGAAAAACTTGGGCTATAATTTTTGCCGTTTAATTACTAAGTCCTGTCTGACTCTTTTGTGACACTATAGACTATAGGCCACCAGGCTCCTCTCTCCATGGAATTTCCCTGGCAAGAATACTGGAGTGGGTTGCCATTTTCTTCTCCAAGGAAACTTTCCCACCCAGGGATCGAACTCACATCTCCTGCATTCTCTTCCACCGAGCCACCAAGGAAGCCCAGTGATATATAATAATCAGCACTATATTTACCTTGTATACAACTATTTGGTTTCAGAAAAATAAAAATCATCCATCACAATAAATTCAAATTGAAATGTGCTTATTAACTTATTTTTTAACATTTTATTTATAAATGTACATCTGTTTCAACTTTACAATAACTTTAAGGACAAGAAACTTATATTTAGTTGTTATACTTGTATTTGAGTAATAATCATAATCAAAATGATTTAAGCCAACACAAAGATCATTCTTAATAATATTTTGTTTTGTTATTTGAAGGGGTCTGTGTATTATTTCATTTTGAGAGATGCTGTTCTAAAGGGCAACCAATATGCCTTCTAAGTATCTGTGTACCCGGCATGTCCTATACCCATCCTGTGCATATTGCTAAATACATAATAATTGTTTATAACCAAACAGGAAATTAACAACAGCATTTGAAAAGTGTGTGTAAAGGAGTCTATTGTGCATTTTGAATGTTATTCCTTGGAGTTTGTGTTATATAATAATTTGTACATCAAATTATTTCTTAAAAGATAAGTACTCACTTGACCAATTTGTGGGCAATATAATGTACTCAAAAGTCATACAGTCCAAATCAATGACCTTTCAGTGCCTTTCATATCTATGTAAATAACAATCCCTTTAGAGAAAAATTAGGATGCATGAGCAATATTAAGATTATAAGAGGAAAAAAGAGATATAAAGTGTCTAGAAGAGTCTAATTAATAAAATTTATGTGGAGAAAATATGAGATTTGATTGAAAAATTGTAATTACTGAAAAATTTTGTTTTCCTTTGAAATAATATATCAGGGACACAGTACAAGAACCAAGAAGCCACACACTAGGCGTATTTTCCAGCTCCCTTCCTATTGGATGGAACCCTTTGGGAGGGATGGTCCCTAGACATTGACTGACATTATCATTGTTCTTCAGTTGTTCCAACTCTTTGCAACCCCATGGACTACAGCACACCAGGCTTCCCTGTCCTTCACTGTCTCCTGGAGTTTGCTCAAACTCGTGTCCATTGAGTCGATGATGACATTCAACCATCTCATTCTCTATCATCCCATTCCCCTCCTACCTTCAGTGTTTCACAGTATCAGGGTCTTTTCCAGTGAGTTGGGTCTTCATTTCAGGTTGTCAAAGTATTGAAGCTTCAGCTTCATCATCAGCATCAGTCCCTCCAATGAGTATTCAGGATTGATTTCCTTTGAGCCAGGAACCTTCAACAAAGTGTGGGGATTGAGGCTCTTCAGTCACTTTTAGCTCAAAAAAATTGTAGTATTCAAAATAAATATGTGCTTAGGGGCTACAGTGGAAAGAGCTGTTTATTAATTTTTAGAGAACAATTTGAAAAAAAGGAATATATATTATTCATATGCAAGCTCCCATATATAAGTTAATATTGAAACTTAGCATGAATTTGATATTCTAGCAAATATATAAAGATAAAATTAAAATAGACTCATTTTTTGTTTCGCAAAGGCCATAAAAGTAATTAGACAGTGATTTATTGAAATAATATAACTAAGAAGTGAAACTAAACATCTCAATTAAAAATATATCCTCTCTTGAGGTATAACAGTATATTTTAGATTTGAATTCTATAAATTAGAAATTATATTATTAGGTTACTGATTTTTTTTTTCTAAAAGAAGATGTGTTGCCTTAACAGAGTTTTTTAAAGTCCTATCAAAAGTTACCTAATTTGCTGACAAGTCACTACGTAGCTTTACTGAAAAAGAAAAATACATTTGTAGCTCTAATGAATTATAATAACAAAATAGGTCAGCAGACTGCTGAGTGCTCTGATTCTCCTTTGCCATCCTCATTCTGCCTATTAGGAAAGCCAGCCTGGTGACTCTTCCCTATTTTATGGAAAGACAGCCTCATCACAGAAGTGAAGCAATTCATATGCTTTCTTCTTCCTTGTCAGATGTGTATTCTTTTACTGGAACCAACATATGGAAATAACTTATAATGTGATGTTTTATTTTCAAATGCAATGTACATTTTAGATAATTTTAACATGAATTATAGTCCCCTAATAGAAAATAATAAAGGATATTACTTAAATTATATATTAGCTATGACTATAGTAAGATGTGAGAGTTGCTCAGTCATGTCTGACTCTTTGCAACTCCATGGACTGTAGCCAGGGTCCTCTATCCATGGAATTCTCCAGGCAATACTAGAGTGAGTTAGCCATTCCCTTCTCCAGGGGATCTTCCTGATCCAGGGATTGAACCTGGGTTTCCTGCATTGCAGGCAAATTCTTTACCTTTTGACCACCAGGGAAGTCAAGATGCTTCAGTGATAACAAATCCAATCTGTAAGTTCCAAAATTTTCGATAGACTAGATTTTAAATTTTGAATGACCAATGGCTAGGTGAAGCACCATTCATGAAATTGACTTATCTAGCTAGTGGTACCTATTAAAATTGGAAAATATCTTACTGTTCAATATTTTCTCCAAGAAGATTAATTTACTAGCCTTTGTTCTCTATCTCTACTTATTATATTTGTATGAATACTGTGGAGGCTTTCACAGATGAAATGTAATAGTACACGTAACACATCATCTCATTTTTCTGAATAAAAGAAAAACACATTCATTCCTGTTTTGCAGATGAATAGTCTAACTGAGAGGATTGTTATTAGGTTTATATGAAGCCAGGAGCAGACAGAATGAGAGCTGATGTATGAGCACTGATGTATGACAGTATGGGAGTTGATCAAATTTTTCCCTTGAATTAATACTGAACCTACCATAACATCTTATTTATCTCACTTCGTGGGCCCCAAAGAGCTTCATCCATTATTAATTGTCAATTCAGGTTTGTAGAAAACAACTGTAAATTGATTGCACCAGTGGAAGACCTTGGAATACATATGAAAATATTTGTGAAACTCATTGCGTTTTGTTTGTGTCTGTTGGTTTTTAAGGTTTATTGTTTTACTGCTTTCATAAAGCTAAAAGAATCTGGCAAAGAAAGACATTTTAACTCCCCATTTATTCTGAATTCCTCATTTACCAGTTTTACATGAAGAAAGCCATGTGATATAAGTGAAGGATATGAAAAAACAACAGTGGGAACATTTTCTGAATGTTGGGAATGCATGTAAGAATTAAAGATTTTAAAATTTAAAAACTAAAAAACTAAAAAAAAAAAAAATGAACATTTTCATAGTCCCACTATATACTCCATTATTTCTGAGAAGTATTTTCCTATTTTTAAAGATGCAGTATATTCTGGAAATGAGTAGTCCCTATGAAAAATTGAATTTGGCTTGTGAATCTTTAGTTTATTTCAGTTATATATATTCATACAGTATGCCAAAAATCATAGGCATTTTATAAAATGAGATATTAAGAATTTGTGCTAGAATCATTGGCTGGTCTTCTTTATGTTTTGAAACTATAGAGATGGGTGCGGTGTAATCACACTTAAATACTTTTCTAGTATTACCAGCCAGGAGCCTCAGACTCATAGCTCCAACAAAGTGAGAGTTCATTAGCACCTGGCTCAGCTGTACAACCTGCTGACTCATACTCCATGCATAGAGTTGTGAGCACATTCCTCTCTGGATTGTAACCATTTATCCTAATTGAATAGGTTTGATAATGAGAAAAATTACATAGGAAAATTTGAGAATTCACTACCACATCTTTGTAACTTATAAAAAGATATGTAACAACAAACCATCATATAGTCTGTATAATCCAATAGCATTTTCCAGAGTGTAACATGAAATCAACAGAATTTTTCTTTAAATACATTCTGATAGAAATAAATATTGCTTATAATATCTGTTTATTATTATTACTATTGTTATTATTATTACTACCCACCAAAGCAATTGATTTATATACACAGAACATTTTGTGCTAGCCTTTGCCATTATGGTCAAGGTGATAATCTAAGATCCTGACTCATGCAAGTTTGGAAAGACCATCTAGTATAATAATAATAATTTCAGTTGTTTAATATGAGGATGTAATTCAGTTTCACCATTTTAATTAGTTGTAAACTGTTTTTGTTCTTTAGATGATTTTTAAATTTATGTAGTTGTTCTAAGGTCAGCTATTGGTTCATATTTTAAAAAATATTTAGATAAAATTATAACATGATTGGGAAAAATACCATTCATATTTTTAAAAATATTTAGATAAAATTATAACCTGATTAGGAAAAATATTTAGACATGATTGGGAAAAAGTACCCTCTACTAGCTTGCTACTACTCCCAAGCTAAAGGTAAAGCATTAATACTCCATTAAATGATTACATTCTGTCTAGCACTTTTGTAATTATGCTCTCAATTGGGTTGTCTATTCTTAAGGAAGAAGAAAAAGCAAAAAGAAATTTGGCAGAAATATGTAATCAGTAAATCAAGTTAAAGTTGATATTATTTTACAGCAATTATGAAAGTCATTCTCCTGAGGGTAACTTTCCATTTCACTCATGGAAGTTATATTTTGTCTCTGAGATTTTGTTATTACTTTACCAAGAGATCAGAAGTTTTTAAAAAATAGCTCCTTAGAAAAGTATGGAAAAGATTCCATGCTTTAATTTTTATGTAATGAACTATATAAACAAGAAAACCTTATAGATGATAAATCTGGATGCCATTTATATACAAAAACTTATGAGAATAACTTTCTAATGTCTTCTAATATATTTCTTGATAATTTAATTTGTATCATAAAGCATTGTGTTGAACAGATTATAGTGGTTTAGTATTCTCTAAGAATTAATTAATTAAAAAATAAATAAGTAAAAGCCAAAGAATGGATGCTTTTGAACTATACTGTTGGAGAAGACTTGAGAGTCCCTTGGAGTGCAAGGAGATCAAACCAGTCAATCCTAAAGGAAATCAGTCCTGAATTCATTGAAAAGACTGATGCTAGCTGAAGCTCCAATACTTTGGCCATATGATGTGAAGAACTAATTCATTGGAAAAGACCCTGATGCTGAGAAAGATTGAAAGCAAGAGAGAAGCGGGTGACAGAGGATGGGATGGTTGGTTGGCAGCACTGATTCAATGGACATGAGTTTGGACAAGCTCCGGGAGTTGGTAATGGACAGGCGTGCTGTACTCCATGGGGTTGCAGAGTCTGACATGACTGAGTGACTGAACTGAACTGTACTGAAAAAAGTAAATAATCACAGAATTTGAAAGAGAAAGAAAGAGGAAGCTAAACCCATTATTTTGTTGTTGTTTTCACTCAGCCATGTCGGACTCTTGTGACCCCATGGACTGTAACCCACTAGGCTCCTCTGTCCATGGAATTTTCCATGCAAGAATACCAAAGTTGGTTGCTGTTTTGTTCTCCAAGGGATTGGGATCGTCCTGACCCAGGGATCAAACCCTTCTCCTGCATGGATAGGTGGATTCTTTACCACTGAGCCACCAGGGCAGCCCAACCCATTATTTTACATAAGAATAAAACATACAAAATAGAAGTAGGAGATAAGAAACAAATGGCTAATGCAGTAAAAGATAGATTACCTTTTCTCCTTTGGGCTTTCTGTTTACCACTGAGGCCATCTACGATTGTCACTAGATGTCTTTGAAGCCTGTTCTTAGTCAAAGGAAAGGAAATGTATGCCTTTAGCATCAGCAGCTATTGTTTAAGATAACTGTTTTCTTTTGCTGACATAGTCGCATTAAGATCTTTTATTTCTCATCTAGTAAGTAAACAATATGTTTTTGGGCATATTTCTACCCACTTCTTTCTAATAAACTACTATAAGAGTTAAAACTTCTATCTGGTATCTAACATTTAGTATATGCAATCAAGTATTATTATTATTTGGTTCTTTATGCATCTGTCAGTTTTGTGACATTCATTCACAACCATGCTCAGCAATTTATCTATATTCAGTGACGAATAAAGAGCCGATTAATTGCAGTGTCCTAGCTTGCAGCACTTGTTTACCTTTTAAAGATACTTTTACATGCAATAAGCAATGTTATGAATATATGACTAAAGAAGGAGACATTGAGAAGATCTGTCAAAGTTCATGCAGAAAGTTGGGATAGAATGAGATCTAAGGCAGCAGGATCCTGACTTACACTCACCCCTGATTTCCATTAATATATGAATGAAGACTGGCTGAAAACTTTGAAGAAATCATATGTCCAGATGATTCAGTAAAATAAATTCCTGCCCCAGGACCTCTCTAAGGGAAGCAGTTTGAATGACATAAGTAAAACATATGGGCCTCAATTTCTATTTGAAAATGCATACATATGGGCATAATGGTACAAATTCTAAAATATTATCAGATTTGGGCTAAGATTGCAGTTGAAATATGTTTTTTTTTTTAATATGAATTTCACCCAATTGGAATAGACCATGTGTCAGGTAAGTGCCCATCTACTGGAAATGTAGTGTGTTAGAGAAGTTTGAAACAAAGAGGTACAGAGAAAACATTAGTAAAATGGTATTGTTATCTTCCCGACCCAGGGATCAAATCCAGGTCTCCCGCATTGCGGGCAGATGATTTACCATCTGAGCCACCAGGGAAGCCCAATACTAGAAAGTACTGAGCTAGTTAAATGGCGATGGGTTTGTGGCGAATCACAGCCCTGGGAAAGGATATCAGTGCTGGAGGTACACACTTACTCTCCATAAAGCAGAATAATGACAAATTCTTGGTTTACCCAATGGACAAAATTATTTTGCAAAGCATAATAGAATTGATGAAAGTTTACTTTAAAATTGTTGGTTAAGGCGAAGTGATAAGAATCTGAAAGGAAGAATGCAAGTAGTCTTGAACCAACTATGAGAAATGCTATGATTGTAAAGTGCCTAAGCACACTCAAGCTCTGGAAATAGATTGATTAATTCATCTTCTGATTCTTTCATACTTACTAGCTGTGTGACCTTGGAAAAGAGATTTAGCCTATTTGTACCTTGGTTTTCTCGTCCATAATGCGGGAATTAAAGGAGAAGGAAATGTAGGGATTATTGGGAAAGGAAATGGCAACCCACTCCAGTATTCTTGCCTGCAAAATTCTGTGAACATAGGAGCCTGGAGAGCTACAGTCTATGGTGTCACAAAGAGTCGGACACGACTGAGTACACGCACAGTATGGGGATGGCGATTATATTTACTTCACAGACTTTGGAGTGAATGAAGGAACTTATACGTGCCAAATATTTAGAATAGCTCTTATTATGTTTCACAGCTCAGTACACAATATTAATAGTTGTAGCTGCATATGAACTAGAGTTGATTTTCTTTCTATAAATTTATGTATAACCCTCCCATTTTTTTTTTAAAAAGGATGATTTGAGAGCTTGAAGTAGAAGCTGATATACCATATACCTAGAAATATTAAATAGCATGGAAAGAAAAATGTTTGTAATACATAAGCCTGGGTAAAGAAAATAAAAGGAATCTGAGAGTAAGACTTTGCTTTTGTTTTCCTACCTACCTACAGAAACACTAAGGAAAGTGGTTTGAACCCACAATGATATCTGTAAATAAAACTTAAAAAAAGAGAAACATTATTGACATTTGTTAATACTTGGACCAAAGACCGGGAAATAAATGCCCCCTTCACCTGAGATTCATGAAATAGTAATATTAATAAATAACAAAATATGGAATATTTTCAGTTCAGTTCAGTCACTCAGTTGTGTCTGACTCTTTGCAGCCCCATGGACTGTCGCATGCCAAGCTTCCCTGTCCATCACCAACCCCCAGAGTTTACCCAAACTCATGTCCATTGACTCAATGACGCCATTTAACCATCTCATCTTCTGTCGTCCCTTCTCCTCCCACCTTCAATCTTTCCCAGCATCAGGATCTTTCCCAATCAGTCAGTTCTTCGCATCAGGTGGCCAAGGTATTGGAGTCTCAGTCTCAACGTCAGTCCTTCCAATGAACACTCAGGACTGATCTCTTTTAGGATGGACTGATTGGATCTCCTTGCAGTCCAAGAGCCTCTGAAGAGTCTTCTCCAACACCACAGTTCAAAAGCATCAGTTCTTTGGCACTCAGCTTTCTTTATAGTCCAACTCTCACATCCATACATGACTACTGGAAAAACCATAGCCTTGAATAGATGGACCTTTGTTGGCAAAGTAATGTCTCTGATTTTTAATATGCTGTCTGGATTGGTCATAATTTTATAGTAGTCATGTATGGAATATTTTCAATTTTGTTTAATAATTTAGTTTGTGGAGTGAAATATTTTAAACTGAATAGATGGAGTAAACTAGGAAAATTGAACTCCAAGTCAATATTTTGGTACTCCAGATGGACTGGACCCATGATCCATGTGAATTGCTCCTTAAAATGGTGATATATTTGAGAAGAAATGATGGATTGATTGAATAGGTTTTTTTATAAACCACAAAATGGGCAAAGCACTGATTACCCATGGTATGTGTAAATAATGCGTGAATTGACAGAGAATGCAGAAAAATGCTGCTAAAGACAACCTGATGTTTAAATGCTTAAGAATTCACCTGCCAAACCAGGAGACACAGGAGATGTTAGTTTCATCTTTGGGTCAGGAAGATCCCCTGGAGAAGGAAATGGCAACCCACTTCAGTATTCTTGCCTGGGAGATCCCGTGGACAGAAGAGCCCCACAGGCTACAGCCCATGGGGTCCCAAAAGAGTTGGACCCGACTTAGTGACTAAACAACAATAACAACAATATTTCATGTTAATTTCAAACAAAACTCTGCACTAAATTATAAAATAAATCCTTTGTGAGCACTGAGTAAAGGTTGTGTTTGGTTAGAGAAACATTTAACCAAAGCAAGTCATAATGCACAGACTTTTTCTCATTTTTCTTCTTTTATATGTATGATATAAAAAAAAGAAAACGGTTTCTTGAAAACTTTGCTAAGGACATATGAAAGTCCACTCTTTGCTCTTTGAGATGGGGATTAGACTGCTATGTGCAGTTTATACAGAGTTTTCTCCAAGTTTTCTGTCATGTTCTTCATGACATTTTATGACATATTTCAATTAACAAAAACAGAATTAGACAGGGCATGTTTTCTGCTCTCATGCACTAAAGTGCAGATTAATAGCTTGATGTCAATATAGAAAATGTTTAGTGGATGTCTGTAAGATATTGACGTCTTTTTAACATACTGATGTAATCTGAGGTGTTTTCAGCATATCAGCAATAACCTGGTTGAAGCCTCCAAAGATGAAGCCAACACAAAACATAAAAGAAATGGCTAATATACAATATTATAGATTAATATTCAAGAAGATCTTGTTATATAGGAAAATGAACGGAGTCTAATAGAATGGATTTCTTATGTGGCAAAATATAAGGTCTTATAATAATAATCAAAAAGAGGAAAGGTATAGAAATCAAACATGGCTGAGTCAAGGATGTGAAAATGCATAGGATTTTGATGACTATAATTTCAGTATGTGTCAATAATTGAGATATTTCCCGTGTTAAATAAATTTAAAAATTCTAACTGACAATAATTTTATAAGAAAAATACTTAGTTTAATTTTGGACATCGGATTCTAAGATCTGATAATTCTATAGGCAATTATTTTCTGACCTGAAGATACACTTAATTATCTCTTGGAAATGTAAATGCTCACTGGTTATCTACTTTTATACCTGAAGTTATACTTCTAAAACTAATTTTGATCCATTTAATTCATTTGTATGTAAGATAAATTAAGGACATCATGACACATTAACAATTAACTTTGATTTTTTAAAATAACTACTTTTCTCAAATAACTCAGTTGATTATTTAACAGAGTATTTTGGTGTTAAGAAAGCATTAAAGGCCACTTACATATTGTAAAAACCTAGTGAGAGTACAGATCAGAAATGGAATTATATAAAAATGAGCAAAGGAGATTTCATTATTTTTACAGTTAATCTTTTCAGTTATTAATATGTAAACAGAAAACAAAGGCTCCTTGTTGTGCAGTGGTTTTGTAGTGCATCACTTACTGTGTAGCTGAATTTAGTTCATAAATTATTTTCACTCATTTTGACAGATCACTCTGATGAATCCTTGACTGAGAAACTTAGAAGTAATGTGGCTCTGCTTCCACAAACCATTAACATCTTGTCTCATTAGTCCTATTTTCCTTTATTACTTGTAATATGAAAAATCTCTAAAATTATAATGAAATATTCTCCTAGATTAAATTAGTCTTTTGCTAGTTTCCATTTGGAGCACAATCAGAGCAAAAGATTACTTATAAAGTTGCGAGAAGACACTCAGAAGCCTCACATTTCACATTTGACTTCACCAAAAATAATGCTATTCCAAATATAATTATAATGCATCTGCTTGTTGGTTTCACTGTTGATTGTTTTCATTACAACCAAGTTATGGAAAACTGAACTTAACAGTGTCTTAAAATTGCTTATCTCTTTATTTACAGTTAAAAGAGAGTAGATTATAAGTTAACTCCTCTATAAATCTTTCATTTCTGAAATTATGTTTCTTTAGAGAATCCAGAGCAAACATGGGAGAAGGGTTATAAAATAAATAACTAATCAACCAAACACCTATAACTAAACCCATCAATATAAATAGAACACAATTAAGCAAAGCCTTTATATAGCTTATTTTCACTTATTTCCCAATAATTTGGTACAAGAATTCAATGGTAAGAGAAAATAGGGATAATATCTGAAAGTTATTTAAAAAAAAAAACATTCCTGACTCCATTGGAATTAATGAAAGTTCAACCCAATTTAGCATATAGTGTCCCATGCTATACTTCACAGCATGCCACAGTTGAATATACATAATCCAAAAAAGTTTGATTATCAAGCAGTAATTTAATATATTCTGTAATATTCTGTTTAAAATTGCAGGAATAGAAAATAATTCACCAACTTTAGAAACCAACAATTGCATGTTACTGTAAGAGTCAACTCAATCCTTGGCTACAAATAATATAATTAATCTGATTTTAGTATTGACCATCTGGTGATATCCATGTGTAGAGTCTTCTCTTGTGTTGTTAGAAGAGGGTGTTTGCTGTGAGCAGTGTGTTCTCTTGGCAAAACTCTTTTAGCCTTTGCCCTGCTTCATTCTGTATTCCAAGACCAAATTTGCCTGTTACTCCAGGTAGCTCTTGTCTTCCTACTTTTGAATTCCAGTCCCCTATAATGAAAAAGACCTCTTTGTTGGGTGTTAGTTCTAGAAGGTCTTGTAGGTCCTCATAGAACTGTTCACCTTCAGCCTCTTCAGCATTACTGGTTGGGGCATAGACTTGGATTACTGTGATATTGAATGGTTTGCCTTGGAAACGAATAGAGATCATTCTGTCATTTTTGAGATTGCATCCAAGTGCTGCATTTCAGATTCTTTTGTTGACTATGAGGGCTACTCCATTTCTTCTAAGGGATTCTTGCCCACAATAGTAGATATAATGGTCATCTGAGTTAAATTCACCCATTCCAGTTCATTTTAGTTCCCTGATTCCTAAAATGTTGATGTTCCCTCTTGTCATCTCCTATTTGACCACTTCCAATTTGCCTTGATTCATGGACATAACATTCCAGGTTCATATGCAATATTGTTCTTTACAGCATTGGACTTTACTTTTATCACTAGTCACATCCACAAATGGGTGTTGTTTTTGCTTTGGGTGTATCTCTTCATTCTTTCTGGAGTTATTTCTCCACTGTTCTCTAGTACCATATTGGGCATTCTGGGGAGTTCATCTTTAAGTGTCCTCTTTTTGCCTTCCTTTTTATATTGCTCATGGGGTTTTCAAGGCAAGAATACTGAAGGGGTTTCCCATTCCCTTCTCCACTGGACCACATTTTGTCAGAACTCTCCACCATGACCCATCCTGGTGGCGCTGCATGCCATGGCTCATAGTTTCACAAAGTTAGACAAGTCTAACCTTGCTAAACAACCTAAAAACAAGACTGGGAGCTGACTGTGGCTCAGATCATAAACTCCTTATTGCCAAACTTAGACTTGAAGAAAGTAGGGAAAACCACTAGACCATTCAGGTATGACTTAAATCAAATCTCTTATGATTATAGAGTGGAAGTGACAAATAGATTCAAGAAATTAGAACTGAAAGACAGAGTGTCTGAAGAACTATGGACGGAGGTTCATAACATGGTACAGGAGGCAGTGACCAAGACCACCCCCAAGAAAAAGAAATGCAAAAAGGCAAAACAGTTGTCTGAAGAGGTCTTATGAATAGCTGAGAAAAGACGAGAAGCTAAATCAAATGAGAAAAGGAAAGATATACTCGTTTGAATGCAGAGTGCCAAAGAATAGCAAGGAGAAATAAAGCCTTCCTCAGTGATAAATGCAAAGAAATAGAGGGAAACAATAGAATGGGAAAGACTAAAGATCTCTTCAAGAAAATTAGAGATACCAAGAGAAAATTTATTGCAAAGATGGGCACAATAAAGGATAGAAAGGGTATGGACCTAACAGAAGCAGGCAGTATTAAGAAGAGGTGGCAAGAATACATAGAATAACTGTACAGAAAGGATGCTCATGACCCAGCTAACTGTGATGGTGTGATCACTCACCTAGAGCCAGACATCCTGGAATGTGAAGTCAAGTGGGCCTTAGGAAGCATCACTACAAACAAAGTTAGTGGTGGTGATGGAATTCCAGTTAAGCTATTTCAAATCCTAAAAGGTGATGCTGTGAAAGTGTTGTGCTCAGTATGCCAGCAAATGTGAAAAACACAGCAGTGGCTAAAGGACTGGGAAAGATCAGTTTGCATTCCAGTCCCAAAGAAAGTGAAAAGTGAAATGAAAGTGAAGTAGCTCATTTGTGCCCAACTCTTTGTGACCCATGGACTGTAGCATATGAGGTTCCTCCATCCATGGAAATTTCTAGGTAAGAGTACTGGAGTGGGTTGCTATTTCCTTCCTCAGGAAAATATTCCTGACCCACGTGTTGAACCTGGGTCTCCAGCATTGCAAGCAGATTATTTTACCATCTGAGCCACCAGGGAAACTCCCAAAGAAAGGCAATGCCAAAGAATGTTCAAACTACCACACAGCTGTATTCATCTCACACACTGGTGCAGTAATGCTCAAAATTCTCCAAGGCAGGCTTAAACAGTTTCTGAACCATGAACTTCCAGCTGTCCAAGCTGGATTTAGAAAAGGTAGAGGAACCAGAGATCAAATTGCCAACATCTGTTGGATCATCGAAAAAGAAAGAGAATTCCAGAAAAATATCTACTTCTGCCTTATTGATTATGCCAAAGCCTTTACTGTGTGAATCAGAATAAACTGTGGAAGATTCTTCAAGAGATGGGAATGCCAGACCACCTTACCTTCCTCCTGAGAAATCTGTATGCAGGTCAAGAACCAAGATTTAGAACTGGACATGGGACCACAAACTGGTTCCAAATTTGGAAAGGAGTATGTCAAGGCTATATATTGTCACCCTGCTTATTTAACTTATATGCAGAATACATCATGTGAAATGCCAGACTAGATGAAGCACAAGCTGGAATCAAGATTGCCAGGTTATCAATATGAGGTTATTGATGACCTCATATATACAGATGACACCACCCTTATGGCAGAAAGCAAAGAGGAACTAAAGAGTTTCTTGATGAAAGTGAAAGAGGAGGAGGAATAAAAAAGTTGGCTTAAAACTCAACATTCAGAAAACTAAGATCATGGCATCCGGTCCCATCATTTCATGGCAAATAGTTGGGGAAACAATGGAAACAGTAAGATACTTTATTTTGGGGGCTCCAAAATCACTGCATATGGTGGCTGCAGCCATGAAATTAAAAGACACTTTCTCCTTGGAAGAAAAGCTATGACCAACCTAGACCGCATATTAAAAAGCAGAGACATTACTTTGTCAACAAAGGACCCTTGGTTTTTCCAGTAGTCATGTACGAATGTGAGAGTTGGACTATAAAGAAAGCTGAGTGCCAAAGAATGATGCTTTTGAGCTATGGTGTTGGAGAAGACTCTGTGAATCCCTTGGACTGCAAGGAGATCCAACCAGTCCATCCTAAAGGAAATCAGTTCTGAATATTCATTGGAAGGACTGATGCTGAAGCTGAAACTCCAATATTTTGGCCACCTGATGCCAAGAACTGACTCTCTGGAAAAGACCCTGATGCTGGGAAAGGTGGAAGGCAGGAGGAGTAGCGGACGACAGAGGATGAGCTGGTTGGATGGCATCACCAACTCAATGGACACGAGTTTGAGTCAACTCTGAGAGTTGGTAATGGACATGGAAGTTTGGCATGCTGCACTCCATGGGGTCACAAAGAGTCGCTCATGACTGTGGACTGAACTGAACTGAACTGATAAATTTTAGCTAAATCAATAAATAGACAGAAATCTTTGCTTTCTAAAAATACAATTTAATAAATTAATTTGACTTCACATAGAAAATAATAATTGCATAATAACTTAAGGCTATCAAATTAACTTGCAAGCATTTTAAAAATAAATAAAAAGGAAAACACAGTTCCATTGTAAAGTGTTACCCAGACATTATCTGGTCTAACCGAACTGACTTCAAATGAGTCACAAGCTTAAATGTCTATACCAGCCAATCCAATAACACTGATACCTGTATTGCCTCTGGTCAACCAGGTAAATCTTACCCTGTCTAAGGAACACAGCTGCTCCTCCATTTCATCTGATAATTATCACATGAGAACTACATCCAGTGTTGCCCAGAATGATCAAGGAAAGCTGGATATTCAGATTTTTTGGGACATGCCAGAATCTTTTAGATATAGTAACTAATACATACAGACACACATACAGACTTGCACACAGATACACACATACACAGCATACCTCATTTATTTTGCTTCAGGTTATTACGTTTTGCATTTTTGGAGTTTTTTTTTTACAAATTGAAAGTTTGTGGCTACCCTGTATGGAACAAGTCTATAGGCACCCTTGTTGCAGCAGTATTTGCTCACTTTGTGTCTCTGTGTCACATTTAGGTAATTCTTGCAATATTTCAAACTTTTAAAATTGCTACTATATTCATTATGGTGATGTGATCAGTTATTTTTGATGTTACTATTACAAATGGGTTACAATTTACTCAAGGCTCAGATGATGATTGGTGCCTTTTAGCAATAAAGTATTTTTTAAATCAAGGAATGCACATTTTTTTTTTACACATAATACTGCACATACTTTATGTGTACTGGGAAACAAAATATCCCTATGACTCACTTCATTGTGATACTGGATTTATTTCAGTGATTGAAAACCAAGCCTGTAACATTGCTGAGGTATGCCTATAAACACAAAAGATATATATATATATATACACACACACACAAGTATATATGGATATATATCAACTATATATTATATAATTATATATATATTATTTTATATAATTATTCTTTTTTGAAAATGATGTGCCAAAAGAAAAAAATATACCAATAAGCTTGATTTAGATCCAATAGGCCATCAGTTTCCAGCTTCTGAAATTAATCATTTAATTCATAGAATTGAAACTGGAATTACAGGCTTCCTGCCTGCATTCATTGGTCTTTTCTTTGCAGACTCAGGCCCTAATAGAATTTCTCCTCTCTACTCCATTTACAAAAGGGGAAAAAGACCAACTAATGTAAAAGTGCCCTGAGGAACATGGGAGAAAGGGAAATTTGACCACATTAGTGAGTCAGCCTTATGGTCGTGATAAAATCAAAAACATATCCAGCATCTTAAATTTATCACTGGAGATGTTTTTCAGTTTTAAGTATGAAGTGTCTTGGCTGGACTAAAAATGATTTGGAAGAATATCATACATGTAATTAAATATAAGACTTCCTCTCCCCACACCACAATATCTATTTGCATCCACTTATTTGCATGAGATTAGGATGCAATAATAGCATTTTTATCTATTCTCTCTCTCTATCTACTTATCTACCTTCTTACCTATTTATTTATTGAGTGGCTATTCATATACCCCAGCGGGAAAATAGATTGATAAAACAAAATCTTGCCCGAATAGTTGTCTATTTTTACCCAAGAATGTACAAAATAAACAGCTGTAAAAGATAATCTCAGCCAGCACAAATCCTACTAAGAAATCTAAAGAGAGAACAGAGTACAGTGACCTGGGTCAAGCAGATCTATTTAAAGGCGAGTAGTCCTGGACGAAGGGACAGCTGACTAGTGGCCTGAGTGGCATGCGAGAGGAATACAAAAATGATGTTGGAAACATAGGCAGGGGCTAGCCAAATCACAAAGTGTCTTGTAAACCCCAGGAAGGTGTAAAGTTTTCTTCTCTGTAAAATCGAGAAATGAATGAGACCCAGTGAAAAGCTCTGCATTATGAGAAGCCCTTCCAGGGTAGAAAGCAGAGGAGGAAGTCCTACTTTCTCATTTTACAGAAAAAGTTACAGCACCAGGTGCTAAGGGGCAAGGGTGTGAGTGCATGTCTAGGTAAGGTAACAGAGGTTGGGGCAGCAGAGTCCAGAGTGGTGCAGAAGTCAGCTGTGTGTAATGAAAGGTCCAGACAGTGGAGCAGGGCAAAACCAGCAGCAAGGGAGTGTGACCTGATTAGTGAGGTCCGGCCATGGGGCAGCAGCTGCCTTCCCTCCGGGGAGAGCAAAGGAGCACAGTGGCCTACATAAACAGATCAGACTGATCTGAAACATGTGACATATTCCTTAGCATTTCAGGTGGAAAAGGGGGCCCAAGTTTCTTCAGTCACATAGGTGGGAGAGGCTAACAACTTAATTTAGGTATAAATGCTAAGCTGACCTCATGTTTTTCTAATGAGAAATAATTTGGTTAGACTTGTTCTTTTGTTATGTCACTCAGTCAACGAATATTTATTGATTGTCTGCTCTGTGCCAGGCACTGTTGATGGTACTATTATTCCTGCCTTGGGAGTTCTACGTGTGAATTGAACTTGTTACTATACAAGGAATAATTGGGGCTAAGCTAGACCTCTTCAAGTATCATGTTCAAGGATGAAAAACCAAAACAAAGGTTTGATTTCTGGCAGTCTCGGACCTTTTGTGATGCTTGAGTCCATTGAGTGTTGTTTTTTGATGTATTTATTTATTTAGGCTGGATCAGGTCTTAGTTGGGGCACATAGAATTTTCATTGCAGCACGTAGGCTGTTTCATTGTGGCCCACAGACTCTCTAGTTGTGGCATGGGGGCTCAGTAGTTGTGGCATGAGGGCTTAACCATCCTCCCTTGAATGCAAGGTGGATTCTTAACCACTGGAGCACCAGGGAAGTCCCTCTTTGATTTCTTTCTGACTTCATTATTTGCAGCATTCTCAAGCACAAATTTAAGCTGATGCTTTGTTGATGTGTACTGTAACAACTATTACATTTTGTTCTTTTTTGTCATCCCTCTAATCTCCTTTAATATCACTACTTCTAAGTCTTTGTAAAAATACTCTGTATACTTGCATTTTATATCAAATAAAATCATTAGGGATCCACTTTAAAATGCTTTGTAGACTACACTTGTAAAAGTAATATACTGTTTGTCCACTTGCTGTCTTTAACTCTGGGGAACATTCTTTTTTTTCATCTCCATGAGCCATTTGCTCTATTTCACTCCACATATGTAGTGATACAGGGTGACTGGAATAACTTAATGGAAGCCAAACTCTCTTTGAATAAAAGGGAAATTTGTGTATGGCGTTAAAGACTGTTCTAATTTCATTTTTTACATGTAGCTGTCCATTTTCCCCAGCACCATTTATTGAAGACACTGTTTTTCCACCATTGTATAGTCTTGCCTCTTTTGTTGTAGATCAATTCCCCATAAGTGCACGGGGTTTATTTCTGGGCTTTCTATTCTGTTCCATTGATCTATATTTCTACTTTTGTGCCAGTACCTGTTTTGATGAATGGATTAAAGACCTAAATGTGAGATCATACACTATAAAGCTCTTAGAGGAAAACATAGGCACTCTCTGACATAATTCATGGCAATATCTTTTTCAATCTGTCTCTCAGAGTAATGGAAATAAAAATAAACAAATGGGACCTAATTAAATTCAAAAGCTTTTGCACAGCAAAGGAAACAATAAACAAAATGAAAAGACAACCCACAGAATGGGAGGAAATATTTGCAAATGATGTGACCAACAAGGAATTAGTCTCCAAAATTTACAAACAGCTCATGTGACTTAATATCATCAAAACAAACAACC
This sequence comes from Ovis canadensis, assembly GCF_042477335.2. Classification (NCBI taxonomy): domain Eukaryota; kingdom Metazoa; phylum Chordata; class Mammalia; order Artiodactyla; family Bovidae; genus Ovis; species Ovis canadensis. The sequence goes on from NC_091260.1 coordinate 42,366,506, forward strand.
CATCAAAAATGAACAGAAGACTTAAATAGACATTTAAGATGTATAGATGGCCAATAAGCCCATGAAAAGATGTCAACACCATTAATTCTTAGAGAAATGCAAATCAAAACTACAATGAGGTATCACCTCACATCAGTTAAAATGGTTGTCATCCAAAAATTCATAAACAATAATGCTGGAGAGCGTATGATAAGAAGGGAATCCTCCTACACTGTTGGTGAAAATACAGATTGGTACAGCCACTATGAAGAATAGCTTGGAGGTCCCTTAAAAAACTAAAAGTAGAGCTACCACATAGTCCTGCAATCTCATTCCTAGACATATATCCAGAGAAAAATGTCATCTGAAAGGACACATGCACCCCAGTGTTCATTGTAGCCCTTTTTACAGTAGCCAAGACATGGATGCAACCTAAATGATAGAGGAACGGATAAAGAAGATATGGTACACATAGACAAATGGAACATTACTCACCCATTAAAAAGAACAAAATAATGCCATTTGCAGCAATATGGATGGATCTAGAAATTGTCAAACTGAGTGAAGTAAGTCAGAGAAATATCCTATAATATGGCTTATATGCAGAATCTAAAATAAATGATATAAGTGGACTTATTTACAAAACAGAAACAGACTCATAGAGAACAAACTTATGGCTGCCGGGGGGAGGGGTAAAGGGAAGGGTGGAGGGAAGGGATAATTAGGGAATTTTGATTGACATGTATACACTGCTATATTTAAAAATGGATAAACAACAAGGACATAGTATATAGCACGAGGAATTCTGCACAATATTATGTAACAACCTAAATGGGAAAAGAATTTGAAAAAGAATAGGTACATATATACATGTGGGTTTCACTGATGGCTCAACGGTTAAAGAATCCGCCTACAAGGCAGAAGACACAGGAGATGCAGGTTCGATTCCCGGGTCAAGAACATCCCCTGGAGGAGAAAATGGTGACCCACTTCAGTGTTCTTGCCCGAAAAATCCATGGGCAGAGGAGCCTGGTGGGCTACAGTCCAAAGGGTCGCAAAAAGTCAGACACAACTCAATGACAAGTTCACATGTATATGTATAACTGAATCATTTTGCTATATACCTGAAACTAACACATTCTTAATCAACTAAAGTCCAATATGAAATAAAAAGTTAAAAATGAATCAATAAATAAAAGAAAAATTTGAATATTTCCTTCTAAAAAAGACAAAAGTAACATATTTACAATATTTATCACTTTAACTTATCATTATATTTCATTATTTTCTTTTCCTAGGAGAAAAAACTTACCAGAAATATTAAATTATTCTGTGTATTTAATGTAAAGGCTAAGATATCAGTTGGTTCATGCGTGATGTTTCCCTGATAATGATACAGTTTTCTTATCTGAAATTTGATTTTATCAAATTTGAACAATAGCCACTCTGAAAGATATATGGAATGATACTAGAAACAAAGAGAGATTTTCTCTGAGTCATATATTTCAGTTTAAGGGAAAAAGTTAGACTCAGGCTCCTATTTGTTTTTCTCTCCTCGCTCCATTACCTAACACTTTTGTGAAAGAGGAAACTACACTTCAACTCATAGGGAAACTATTTCTTATTGACCTTCCAGTGAAATTTGAATTGATTACTGGTGGTTGAAAACATAAAATAATCAATTTATTAAATGGAGATAGGGATTTATAGAAAAAAAAGTGAGAATGCACACAGAGCGTTCATTGAATTATATCATCTAGTCCTGTATGACAGTCACAAATTTTCTTTGAATGAAAGAAAGCTATTCATGGGGTCTAAGGGGTATTGAGAATATCACAAAATTCTTTCAGGGCAATTGGTGTCATATTAGGCATGTGATAGGCTGTCCATGATTATTTTCACAGAAATTGCTATGAAGAAAGACGTAGGACTATAAGAGACATACTTGGCACTATTGTGGATGAAACAGGGAATCTCTCATTTTACTTGGCCTTCTACTTAATATTTGTGCTCACTATATATTAGGAACCCCAATGTTCACACCATCTCATTTAATCATCCTCAAATCTAAAGTGTGAATTGCTAGTCTCAGTTTTATGTGAAGACACTGGAGTTCTGAGTCCTCAATATCTATTGTAAGTGGTAGAGTTGAGATTTAACTCGAGTTTGTCTAATTCTGAGCTGCAAAAGCTCTTTAATGGCTTAATCATTCTATCTTAACATCTAGGACTTTATTGATTCGTGTCTTAGCTCAGGCTACCATTAAATATAATACCACAGACTAGACGGCTTAAACGATAGATATGTATGTATTACTCATCTAGAGGATAGGAAGTCCAAAACCAAGGTGTCTCTCATTTGGGTTCCTGGTGAAAGCTCTCTCTCAGGCCTGCAGATGACCCTTTTCTCACTGTCCTCACTTGGAGTGGAGAGACTAAACCCTCTGGTCTCTTACTATAAGGTCTCATGACTAATCCCACCATGAAGACCTCATCCTCATGACTTCCTCTAAGCTAACTGCCTCCCAAAGCTCCATCTCCAAATACCATCACATTAGGAGTTAGGGCTTCAACATACAAATGGACAAAGTGTATGTGTGAGGGGCAAGGAGACACAACTTTGTACATAGCTTCTAGTCTGTTTTAATTCTTAATTCCAGCTTAACCCCAACCTGGCACATTTTTCAGGTGATCAAAATTGGATGTAGCAGCATGCTAATATTTCCCCTGGTGTGGCAGCCAGTTGTTGATGATCCTGCCTCCTAAGACTCACACTTTCCACATTGTACCAGGGTTGGTCTGTGTTATCAAATACACACACACAGACACACACACACGGTAGAAGTGCATCTCCTATTTTCCGTCTCTCTGTGTCTCTCATCCATTGCAGGGGGTTGGGAGAGAAGGAGGGGTTTGGGAAGCCAGCTGCCATGTGTGAGCTGCCCTGTGGAAAGGCACTAAAGTATCCTGCCAGCAGACATATGAGGAGGTGAAAGTGAGTCCTCCAGTAGTCCTTTGGACCATATGTGCCTGTCTTATTTTTGGACTGACCCTCTCAGAAGAGATCCTGAACCAGAGTTACCCAGATAAGCAGCTCCCTGATCCCTGATTCTCAGAGATTATGAGAACAGAGGTGTTGGTTACTTTAAGATGTCTAGATTTTTGAACAATTCACGGCACTACAATAGAATACTGATAATCTTGGCATTATATATTTTTTATTTTATGCTAATCTAGCCGAAGTAGCTTTCAAGCCATTTCTCTTCTCCACTAGAGCATCCCTTAAAACCTGCATTCTTTATGAAAGTTTTCATTCACTTCGCTACTCTCAGACTTTAAAGTTATGTCCTGCGTTAAGTGCATGGTATGACAAATTTGTCATATGAATACCATGCATGTCAATGGAGGTCATTAGGAAATATTCTTGGAAATGGTACAATGCCTTCACTATAAATTAAGAATTTGTGGTTACTTGGAACCAAAATAAAGTTTGTCTTTTCACTACTTTGAAGAAAGTATTGCTAAGCAAATTAAAAAAGCATGTGTACGTAAAAATATATTTAAATATATTAAGTAAAAACATTTCATAATTTATACTTTGTAATCATGTTTACATTTATTCATGTCAGTGGTTACAACACAATGGTATTGATTCTCCTATGTGACTTGAGCATATCCCATTTATTTATATCTACAAAATGTATTACATTTGCATATTTTTGCTAGTGTAATTCCCAATTGATACTTAAACTGGCATCAAAACTGCATTTCTTTCTATAATACACTGATTCTTACCACCAACTTTTAAAAATTTATGTATAGTTTATTTACAATGCAGTGTTAGTTTCAGGTGTACAGCAAAGTGATTCAGTTATACCTGTGTATGTACTGGGTTGAACAACCCGGTATATTTTGGTTAACCCTATATATATATATATATATATAGATAGATATATTAAAAAAGAAAAAATATATACATATATATATTTCCCCCCTCAGGTTCTTTTATATTATAGTTTATTACAAAATATGGAATATATTTCCTGTGTCTCTGTGCTATGTCGTAAGTTTTATATATTTTATATGTGGCAGTATATATATGTTAACACCAAACCCCTGAACATATTCACCTGGGTCTAGAGCAGGGATATTTGGTGTTTCAACATTAAGAAGACAACATCATGCCAGAGTACTAGATAGGAGATTAGAAGCACTAGGCTTTAATCTTAGGACCCTGGAGTTCAGACTTTCATCTCCCTACATCCTTCAAAGGCTCTGTCATTGTTGGTGGACACATGGTGTGACATCCCAATGGATTAGATGCTCTCTAGAGCTATTGTATTTATAATATTCCAAAATTTTATTCAGTAGAACCCACCTAACAGTTATGTTACCTTCAGTGGAAAATGAAATTTGAATAAAGTGCTTTTCTTTTGGAGCTCTTATCAATTCATAAACACTTTTACTGGCTCATAAGTAAATTTTTGTTGGTGGTGGTGTGGTTGTTTAGTGAGTAAGTCGTGTCTGACTCTTTGCAACCCTATGGATTGTAGTCCACAGGCTCCTCTGCCCATGGGCTTTCCTGGGCAATAATACTAGAATAGACTGCCATTACCATCTCAAGCCCAGATAAATATTACCATTTCATTATCATTATATCATAATTAGTGACCTCTATACGTAGGCCCATAAAAGAATTCAGTGGGTTTAAACAACCTCTCATATGAAATAAATAAATGTAACAAGTAACTCAGGTATGGTGAAATGCAGAATCTCCTCTCTGCCTTCAACATCGGATGTTTGAGCTAAGAAGAATATCTGCAGCATCTCTTATAATCTGTTGGGTTTAGGTAACAAATTTGATACTGACTGTGTGTGCTGGGCTTAAAGCCCATTGGACAAACCCTAAAGTTCTAAGTAATCTACTTGCCAAAATAAAATAAAAACTGTGGGAATGAGCAGATCTGCACCGTAAGTAGGGCTTATCCACGGACATTCACAGAAGCCATACAGCATGTTACACACAGTACTGTCACTGTATGCTTCAAGTCATGTATTTATATGCACATATATGTTACATATTTGTAAACATAGAGGAAATTGAAGCTTAGTCTTTTTTGTTAGCATGCATGAGATAATTTGGGAAGTCCAGATAAAATGCTCAAATGATGGAATCTTCAGTATAATTAAGTGTTCTAATGAGCAAGAACTTCATTTTGGTTTCTGGAGGGGTGGGGTGATGTGAAGCAAATCTGAAATGCACATTCTCTTGAAAACAGGTCAATTATTTCACCTTCACAGATTGATTTTCCTTAAATGTTCTATTGAAGAAAATAGTAGCTCTAATATTTATTCATTTTACCATGTTTGAGTGACTTTTTTTTTTCTTTTATCTTTTTGGTGTGAATTGACATTGCTTTAAGGAATGTTACTAGGAAATGTCATTGAGCATTTTGACTACTGTTGGTAGAGTCCAGATTGCCAAAGTCTCATATAATTTCTTTTATTCTTTTCATGGATTTTTAAACCCACACCCCATCCCCAAAAGTGTTATAAACAGTTTATTCTTTTTTATGTCTAAATGATCCTTTTGATTTTTTTAATATAGTCCATATAATTAATAAAACCTACTTGCCTGAGCCTTTTCTAGAGTATAATTATGATATTATTTTATTGACAGATTTTTCTAGTTCTTTTTTTACAGAATCTATTTACTAACAAACCAAATCTGTCTCATCTTCTTTCTTTATATTTCACTTTACTGAAAAAATAAGTATTATATAATGGCATGAATAATTTTTCAAAGAAGTTAGAAACAAAATGATGAATGGATAAGAAGGCTGTGGTACATATACACAATGGAATATTACTCAGCCATTAAAAAGAATATATTTGAATCAGTTCTAATGAGGTAGATGAAACTGGAGCCTATTATACAGAAAAACATCAATATAGTGTACTAATGCATATATATGGAATTTAGAAAGATGGTAATGTTAACCCTGTATGCGAGACAGCAAAAGAGACACAGATGTATAGAACAGTATTTTGTATTCTGTGGGAGAGGGTGAGGGTGGGATGATTTGGGAGAATGGCATTGAAACATGTATATTATCATATATGAAATGAATTGCCAGTCCAGGTTCAATGCATGATACAGGGTGCTCAGGGCTGGTGCACTGGGATGACCCAGAGGGACGGGATGGGGAGGGAGGTGGGAGAGGGGTTCAGAATGGGGAATACATGTACACCTGTGGCAGATTCATGTCAATGTATGGCAAAACCAATACAATATTGTAAAGTAATTAGCCTCCAATTAAAATAAATAAATTTATATTAAAAAATAAAATAATATATTTTTACTAGTTCTTTTCTTCAAAAGATACATCAGAGTAATAAAATGCCTTGATAATATTCAAGCTTCAGCCATCAAATTCATATCTTTTAAAGTTTTTCTGCAGTAATAAATTTTCCCTTTTCAATACACAAATTAGTGATTTCATTATATACTTCATAAATTCATAATATAAATTGTATCTCAAATTATATCTTGCCAAAAAATACAGTTAATGCTGTTCTTAGTCTAATATGATGGATATTTTTCATTAACCGTGGTTTTGCACCCTCTTGCATTAGTTTTAACCTAAAAATAATATAGTAAGTCCCATTTTAAGAGAAATAACTGTGATCTGTAATTACAATCGTTTTTAATGTTCTGTTGGCTCTTTTGATGATAAAGACTTTAATTCTTTTAGAAAATTTATGTATTACTAAAACTATATTTTATTTTGATTAATCTATATTTCCTTTCCAAAGTCAAAAGACCCAGCAATGCCCTCTCCATTGGATTGTTGTAAGATTTATAAACACTGTTTACAAAATGCTTAGCATATGCAGCATATAATCAGAACTCAAAAATACTAGCCATTAGCGAGTTAGCCCCCAAAGTTTGCAAAACTATTTTAAATGTATCCATATCCTTCATCATTGTTCATGCTTTGACCAAATACCTTCCCAGCCTTTCGATACTGATGATCTAATTCTCATTTAATTTAGTTTCAGGAAGATGTCAAATTTTTTTTTTTTAGTTTTTTATTTTTTTAATTTTAAAATCTTTAATTCTTACATGCGGTTCCCAAACATGAACCCCCCTCCTACCTCCCTCCCCATAACATCTCTCTGGGTCATCCCCATGCACCACCCCCAAGCATGCTGTATCCTGCGTCAGACATAGACTGCGATTCAATTCTTACATGATAGTATACATGTTAGAATGCCATTCTCCCAAATCATCCCACCCTCTCCCTCTCCCTCTGAGTCCAAAAGTCCATTATACACATCTGTGTCTTTTTTCCTGTCTTGCATACAGGGTCATCATTGCCCTCTTTCTAAATTCCATATATATGTGTTAGTATACTGTATTGGTGTTTTTCTTTCTGGCTTACTTCACTCTGTATAATTGGCTCCAGTTTCATCCATCTCATCAGAACTGATTCAAATGAATTTTTTTTAATGGCTGAGTAATACTCCATTGTAGATGTCAAATTTATCCCTTCAGTTTCTATTTTAATTTCTGTTTTCTGGTTTTTAGAATTCTTCAGTTCTAGTTTCTTTCTAGAGTCCTACTGACTAAGGTTTATCCAATGTGCAAAATGAAATGTTTATCCAAAATGAAATGTTTCATTTCAGAAGGCTGGCTGGGGATGTTCATTTCAGTGGTGTATAAGGCTTTGGACTGAAATACTTCTAGGGCAGATGTTTTGGGGGAGGACCTCAAGTGTCTCTCCAGGGATTTTGTCAATAGCTTGGAATCCACCATTTTATACGCCTTTATAAAAATGAAAACTTTACCACTTTCTCTATAAATCCTTACGTTGTATTACAAGACTCAAATATTAAGTCTATAAATCCTTCATAACCAACTTAAATTCATTTTTTTTACTCTCTCCAGAGAAATGAAAAACACTCTGAGCTGTAACTGACACTGCTATTAAATCACCTTTACTGAATACACCTTGTAGGGGGCCAGCATTTCACCTTCATGTTTCACTAACCTGGGATGCCACTCCCATTTGATTGACTAGCGCACTGTGCATGAATTAATCCTCCCTCTCAGGTTACATTCATTTTTGTATCAATGTAATTTTTTGTATTTTTGTGTTTTTTCCATGTGTGATATTTTATCAGTTTGAATGGAGTCATTTAACAAACATTAATTGAACACCTACTGTAAATCAGGCATTCCCTAAGTCTTGCAGGCACAGTGAAGAAAGACATGTTTTACATTTTGGGTTCACCTCAAGAAAGGAAACCAGCTAATCTGAAAGAGGTATGTATCCTGAGCATTTAGCCTTCAGAAAAGCACATTAAGTTTGCACATTTTACCAGGCTAGCCACAAACTAGGAGGAAGGAAGAGAAATAAATACAAGCAACTATGTCTTGGTACCTGGAAGGAAAACACTGACTAAAATATGATCGCATCACAACTAAGCAATTTGTTCTGGATAGCTGACGTCATTGTTATCTATGCTTTTTGTAAAATTTCCCTAATTATAAACCAGAGTATTTAATGAGTATTGAATGTTCTCCTCTTCTATACTCATTTAATTATCCAGAGATTTACAAGACACAGTATCTATTGGGGGAATTTTGATGTATTTGTTTTTGGTTGGCTGAGCACACACACACACATACACACGGGGTAAAATAAATATACTTTGCACTTATCATTGGCTCAATTCTTGTCTATATTGCTGTTTATAGTCCATTCTCTTGCCCTGTTTCCTGACACATCCAGCTTCAATGTCCCACTGTCATTAACCACCGCTTCTTGTTCCAGTCTTTCCCCACTACCTCTCCCTCCCATGTAAACTATTTCCTGTGTTCCTGGAAGGATTCAGCTTCATACTCACTATCCTGTGTCTACTAATAGTCCTGATCCTTTTCTTGTGGATCTCAGTATCCAACCAGATGACTCTTCCAGCAACTCAGATTCATCTCCTCCAATGAAATTATCCTCCACTCTACCACAGCTAGTCTTCACACATAGTCTTTTTTTTTTTTTTTTCTGGTTGCCCATCTTACAGGATCTCAGTTCCCTGAGACTGAACCCACGACCCCTGCAGTAGAAGCTCAGGGCACTAACCACTGAACAAACAGGGAATTTCCTCTCAGAGCTAGTCATTAAGGCAGACATTTCCATTACCGACCTACATCCCTTTGAGAATTTCGACCACAAACATCCTGCTCTCTGACCACTACCTCATAGCTTTCCAGCTCACTGCATTTTCTACAATTGTAAAAATGCCAACAATTTTTACAAGCCACTGGGACCTTTAATCAGTTAATTGATTGTGCCATCTTTCCCTTTTCTTTCATGCAACTCATATCCTCATTCTCCCTCCAAAATAGGAGTTCTCTTTCCCAAGTAATCAGCACCAGGTGATTTTTTAATAGACAAACAGCACCAACTTGTCAACTATATGTGTGTGACAACCAAGAAGTGTATTATCTAGTCCCAATTGAAAGACCTCAAACAAAGCTGCATAGACCAGGGATGAGCCATTCTTGCTGATCCCTGCCTGTGTTTTAGACCCCTGAGCAAAATAAATGATTGTTGTATTTTAAACCAGTAAATTTTACAATGACTTGTTAAGAAATAATACATGATATCACAGGTGACTATAGGGACAAAATCTTGATAATGTAATTGCTGTCATTTCTTAGAAACTCTGTGACCTTTGGAGTGCCATTTAGCCTCTTCAAGCCTTTCACCATCTGGAAAAGAAGAGAGCTATAATCCCAATCTCTTAAGGTTATTTTGAGAGTTAAATGAGATAGCACATTTAGAATTCTTAGAATAATCTTTTCAGTTCAGTTCAGTTCAGTCGCTCAGTCATGTTTGACTCTTTGCAACCCCATGAACTGCAGCACGCCAGGCCTCCCTGTCCATCACCAGCTCCCAGAGTTCACTCAAACTCACGTCTGTCAAGTCAGTGATGCCATCCAGCCACCTCATCCTCTGTTGTCCCCTTCTTCTCCTGCCCCCAATCCCTCCCAGCATCAGAGTCTTTTCCAATGAGTCAAATCTTCTCATGAGGTGGCCAAAGTACTGGAGTTTCAGCTTATCATCATTCCTTCCAAAGAACACCCAGGACTGATCTCCTTTAGAATGGACTGGTTGGATCTCCTTGCTGTCCAAGGGACTCTCAAGAGCCTTCTCCAACACCACAGTTCAAAAGGATCAGTACTTCGGCACTCAGCTTTCTTCACAGTCCAACTCTCACTTCCATAGTGACTACTGAAAATATCATAGCCTTGATTAGACAGACCTTTGTTGGCAAAGTATTTAGCTTATGATAATTTCTCATTAATTTTTGGTAATTATTATTACTTTGTATAATAAGTATTTCCTTCAGAGTATAAAATATTCTTGTTTCCAGTCTTTTTGCTCAATCCTCTATTCCTTTCTCTCTCTTTTTCAGATTATATGTAAAATATTATATGTGTGTATGCACGCATGCTAAGTCGGTTCAGTAACGTCAGGCTCTTTGTGACCCTATGGACTGCAGTCCACCAGGCTCTGCTGTCCATGTGCTTCTCCAGGCAGAAACACTGGATTGGCGTGCCATTTCCTCTTCCAGGGGATCTTCCCAATCCAGGGATCAAACTCACGTCTCATGTCTCCTGCATGGGCAGGTGGATGTAGTGACAGTGTGGATGGCCATGATAGGTTTGATAGTGACAGAAGCAGTTTGGGAGGTGGTGGAAGCTACAGTGATTTTTGGCAATTACAGCAATCTATCTTCAAATTTTGGGCCCATGAAAGGAGGAAACTTTGGAGGCAGAAGTTCTGGCCCATATGGTAGTGGAGGCCAGTAGTTTGCCACACCACGAAACCGAGGTGGCTATGACGCTTCCAGCAGCAGCAGTAGCTACAGCAGCGGCAGAAGGTTTTAATTACTGCCAGGAAACAAAGCTTAGTAAGCGAAGAGAGTCAGAGAGGTGAGAGGAAAGCTACTGATTACAACAGATTTGTGAACTCAGCCACACACAGTGGTGGCAGGGCCTAGATGCTATGAAGACATGTTTTAGTCAATACTTGTGTATGGCCAATTTAATGAACATGAATTTGAGGAAACGCTGGGAGACAGTGAAGGACAGATGAACTTGGAGAGCTGCAGTCCGTGGGGTTCAGAGTCGGACACAACTGGCGACTGAACAATTGGCAGGTGGGTTCTTTGCCACTAGCACCAACTGGGAAGTCCATTACATTATATATCCACATTGTATTAATATGTTTTAAGCTTTTTTTGGTCCTTCCTATCATTTGGTTTCTAATCCAGCTTTTCTTTTTCATTTTAATGGACAATTTAATTCATTCTCACTTTCCTATCTTTCTTCTGTATTGGACTAAGGCCAGATTTGATTTTTAAAGCTGTAGAGTGGTAATAATGTATGAGTTTAATAATACATGAAATATGTTAAATCATTACAAAACAGAAAAAAAGGTTTAACATAAAAATGTGCAATAGCTTTTACTTCTAGTAAATAAAAATTAATAAATATATGTATAAATTAGCTATTAACCACTTAAATATAAAGTTTACTAATATAATTCATTTTTATAGATTCATAAAGTATGAAAGCTAAATTAGTGACTTGAATATTTTTTAAATGAATGTTTCTGTATTGCTTCAAGTTAGTGCTAAGATGATCTAAACCAGATATCCTGATAGAGAGGAAGGAAAAATAAACACTTAAATGACCCTTGACATGAATAAGCAAAATTTTAGAAGAAAATTCAAAGAAGAAATGAACTCATAGTAAAAAATTTGAAACTGATTAAAATCATGTCTAAAATCAAATTGTGCAATGTTACTTAATTTACATATAGTGAGGATGTGTAGATTTTTTTAAAAAGTTTATACTGTTTTTTTTCCAGTGTGCTAAGTACTTTACATTCATTATCTCATTTAATCCTTGTAATGATTCTACAAGTTTAATCTGCATTTTTATACAGGATAATACAGGCTCAGAGAGATTCAGCAGCCTCTTCAATGCAAACCAGCTAGTAAGAAGCCAAACACACATTTTAAGACCATCTCATTTTAAATTATGCCTCATCTTTCCACCATACTGCAGAGCTAACAGGCTAAAGACAAAATGTTCTCCCTCATATAATGCCCTGAAATTATGAAAATGGAAAGTAATCAAGAATTACCTCCATACAATCTTGGTAAAGTAGGATTTGTTCCCAGAACCAAAGATTAGTTAAGCAAAGACATGAAACACTCCCTTGTACTTTAAATGACTTAGAAACAATGTCATTACATATTGAACCATAAATCCAATCAGGTAATTTCATCATTGCTAAATAATAAAAGTTTTATGGATTAATTATTAAGTTGAAAGTGTTTTTCTAGTTTATATATCAAATTCCAAGGTGACCTTTATTCTTTATAAGTATTTTACACTTTGTTTTAATTGTAAAGTTTTTTAAAATAACTTATAGCCAATAAGCTATAAGTGAAAATAAAAGTAATTTAGTGGAACTATGCTTTTGATATATGTGTCCATGTATTAGGAATATAACACTTTTTCCAGCACTAACTGAAACAATACAACAGTTAAACAATAAATTTTCTTCACAGACGATGGCATCAAAATCCACAGCTTGGTCAAACCTAATAAAATACCCATATATTTGCAGGCTAATTTGCAAGAGAAGCTAAGGTTATCTAAAATAAAAGGCTGAGTAGATTTTAGAGCAAAGATAAATATTTAGATATTTTTTAAAAAGCAAAAGAATTTCAGCAGAGTACATTTAAGGCTTAAATGTTAACCCTAAACATGGAAAATTGTGGAGGGTGAAGGTCTTTTTTTTTCCTTATTTGTTTTAGTGTTTTTAACAAACTAAAAGCTGGGTTTTTAGACCATTGGTCACAAAAACATTTTTTAAAAAGAAAAACCAGTGAACTAAATTCAAGCAAGAGTTATTAGGGCTTTTGTTGTTGTTCTTTGACATCTAAAAGTAGGAAATTGCAATGTACTCAACTCTTGGTATCTTAGAAACGGGCAGCTGTAAAAAACACCGTAGGAAGTAAACATTTTTAAAAGTATAGAGCTGGCCAGTGTCAGCTAGCTGTGTAGGAGTCAATTCATAGAAAATACTGATATGCCAAAGCAATTTAACCTTATTTCATTTGCAGCACAGCAAGAATACATGAATATGCCTTTCATATTATAGCATAATCCACATTATAAGCTGTAGACATATAAAATGAATTATAGGCACAGCATGACAATAAGAATATGACTTTCATAAACTAGGCATATATACTGCTAAGTTTTTGTTATTTTGTGAATTTAGATTATATTTTCCTTTTATATGCTCTGTAGTTTTAAAAAGTTCCTTTTTCATCAGTTAGCAGGTGATTGAAGAAGAAATATTTTTTTCCCTTCTGTGGTTAATACAAAAACACATGAACCTTTTTAGGTTCATATGGTGAGCAGATTTAAGTGCTTCTGAATTCTAGTAGATCCTATTAAAATGTGTGCTCCCATGAAGAGAATGGGGAGCTTGACATGGCCAATCATTCTCATTTGCTTCATAATCCATTTGTTTGTTTGGTGCCAAATTAATAATTCTTAAGGGAGATGGAGTGGAATGGCATTTAGAATACATGTAAATGTTTCAGTGAAGAATCACACCCATTAGATCCATCCCACTCATTAGATCCATCCCAGTTTATTCTAAGCAAATGTTCACTTTTCAAACTGTTAAATAGAATTAACTGGAGGGAGAGATGAAGCTATTCTTTAGATGAGGAGGAATGGAGGAATCTCGCTTGTCCAGCTTCTGGAAAGTAAATGTATACTATTTTTATCTCATTCCTACAGAATGACAGCAACACTATTCATCACTCATTTTGGATTCCACATCATCAAGTTCTAAATCTTAGTTTGTCATTGGCTTTGTGTGTGTTCCTTCTGCTATTTCCAAGCATAGGTCTGCTTCATGTCATCATGATTTCATTTTTAAATTATAGGTGAAACCTGCCAGTGTCTCCCTCTCTCTTGGGATGATTCCCTATCCTCCTTCTGGTAAAATCTCTTAATCAATCCATGAATCAATCAAAAAAAACAATCACTTTTTCCAGTCCAGAATCCTAGTGATTCTAATTCATTTCAAACTCTGCTGCTGCTGCTGCTAAGTCCCTTCAGTCGTGTCCGACTCTGTGCGACCCCATAGATGGCAGCCCACCAGGCTCCCCCGTCCCTGGGATTCTCCAGGCAAGAACACTAGAGTGGGTTGCCATTTCCTTTTCCGATGCATGAAACTGAAAAGTGAAAGTGAAATTGCTCAATCATGTCCGACTCTTAGCGATCCCATGGACTGCAGCCCACCAGGCTCCTCCATCCATGGGATTTTCCAGGCAAGAGTACTGGAGTGGGGTGCCATTGCCTTCTCCACATGGAATTGATTCAAAGCTCTCCCCCAAATGCTTCAAACAAGTCATGTCTCACTGGTCTGTTACTTAGTCCTTTATGTGCTTAGTTATTCTTTTGCTCTCTCTTACATGGAATTAGAATATTCTCTTCTCTGAGTAGGCCTTCTCCTTGCTTTCCCTTTTCATCACTACTATCTATATATGAAATATCTTCTGCCATATTCTCAGCTAAAATTACTAAATCACTTTGTAGTACATGAAAATATAGTTTGACATCATTACTAATGTGTTTCCAGAAATTAGCTTATGGTTATTTCATGCATTTGTGTCCCTTTATCGCCAAGGATTTAGTGCATGGTTTTTGAGTTTGTCAAATGACCCAATAATTGGATTACTTAGTGTTAAATGAAATGCCACACAGGTGTTAATTATTATTACATGAATATAAATTGTATAAGTGCTTTATTGTATGCTGCAGAAGGTAAGAAGGTATAAGCTGTTAATTGTGAGCATATATCACTGCATTGAATTTATGATAATGATCTCATGCTATTCCAATCAACAAGGGGCAAGAAAAGCTCAAAGCACCATGCATGAATTATTAATTTCTCACTGCATGCAAGAAATAATATGTTAGTAATTATAATAAGATATCAATGCCATCTTCCTTGATTTCATTATGTTTACATAGTAAACACTAGACTGTTAATGAGAATTATAAACAATGACTCCTTGATTTAAAGCATCTTTATCATTAGTGATGATGCAGATAATATCCTGTAACACATCTGCCATATATATGTGTATATCTGCATATATAATATATACTTTATATTGATATAATGTATAAAATATGCACAGTATTTTGAAAGTGAATATGTTTTCCAGGATACACAGTAGCAATAGAGGGCTTCCCTAGTGGCTCAGAGGTGGAGAGTCAGCCTGCCAATGCAGGAGACACAGATTCAATCCCTGATCTGGGAAGATCCCACAGGCCATGAGCAACTAAGCCCATGCACCACAGCTACTGAGCCTGTGCTCTAGAACCAGGGAGTCACAACTACTGAGCCACATGCCACAGCTACTGAAGCCCCTGTACCCTAGAGCCCCTGCTCTGCAGCAAAGAAGCCATCCCAGTGAGGAGTCTACACACCACAGCTAGAGAGTAGCCCCTACTTAACACAACAAGAAAGAAAACGCCTGCATACCAACGAAGAACCAGCATACTGCAAAATAAATAATAATAAACATTATATAAAGAAATCACTCTTTTCTGTTACTTGTTTCAATAAATGTGTTTACTAATGAAGACTTAAAATACTGAGACTGCACTCTATATTTGGATAAATTGTCAACATTGCCAGCAATATACAAAGTGAAAATAATATGTTACAGTTTATTAAGGAAAACAAATCCCCAAATGCAGTTTATAATATAACTTAATAGCATTTGTAATTTAACAGTGGCATTGCACCCCATCTATTCGTGAAAGTAATATTTTCTTCAAAATCTTTGGAAAGTTTTGGTAAATTTGTTTATAAAGAGTTGTTTTTTGTCCCTGTAACTTTTGATTCTGAACCTTAGATGCCTTACTCAGAAGATAAATGTTAATTTCTTAATTTCTATAGAAGTTGTTAGCACTTGGTTGGTTTTTTTTGAATGGAGCAATTAATATAAATTCAATCCCAATTCTATTTTTGTTTTGAAGTAAATCAGATTTTTAGGAAGTACTTTTTATAAGCAATCAAACTGGCAAGATTAGGGGAAACATGGGATTGACACAGTTCTCACTCTCCAAGAAGTTCAGCTGAGAAGAAAAGAGAAAGAAAAAAAAAACAAAACATAATTTAAAGAATATCCCAAGAGAGTAATTGAAGATATTTTCAAGTTCTTACATTAAGGAGCTCTTTATTCAACCTCCATCACGAGCCAGACCCTGGGATAACTCCGGGTCTACGATGGTGAACAAGAGAGACAGGAGTGGAAGAAGATGGAGTGTTCATGTGTTAGTGAGTGTTTTACCAATGAAAATTGTCATAGTGATTCTTAGGAAATATTGTCACAGAAGAGACAAAAATTGAGCTGAATTTTGAAGGATGGATAGATTTTAAATCCATAGAAAGTGAGGAACAGAGCTTCCCAGACACCCAGAATATAGCCAACAAAAAGATTCCTTGAGAGGAATTCTGATTTAGGAAGGTCTTCAGGTTATTTGGGAGTGAGAAGGAATTCAGTTGCAGTGGAGAGTTGTGGAGAAGCATGGAGATAAACTCAGAGAAGGTAGAAAAGTAGGCTGAGGCCTGGCAGGGTGAGACTTGAATGCTGATCTGAAGGAAGCTGAGTTTAGGAGATAGTCGCTGAAAGATTTTGTGTCTCTCATTCTTAAACTGCAAGCAATAATCAATGCCTAGTCCCTGTTTAGGGGCTTCCCTGGTGGCTCAGATGGTAAAGAATCTGCCTGCAATATAGGAGACCCACTTTCAATCCCTGGATCAGGAAGGTCTCCTGTAGAAGGGAATGGCTACCTAAGGCAGTATTCTTGCCTGGAGAATGTCATGGACACAGGAGCCTGATGGACTAGACCATCAGGTTGCAAAGAGTCAGACATGACTGAGCAACTAATTCTTTACTTTCAGTCCCTGTCTGAGCACAGTATTTCTTCTTAACATCTCAGCAATGCAGAGTGGCTGCAAGTTAACTGAGGAAATTTGTGTGTGGCAGAATTGTGAAAGGGATAAGATAGTTGATTAATACATATATTTTCAGGTTGATAAATTGTGGCAAGTGAAAGGACAGTTTGCTCACATTGGAAGGTTATCTGGAGTAGTTTGAGTAGTTTAAAAAGTGAGCCTAAGCCCCCATCCCTCCCCACCCCACCTGTAACAAATGTGAATGTACTTAGTGCCACTGAAAGTGTTAGTAGCTCAGTTGTTTCCAACTCTTTGTGACTCTTTGTGACCCCCATGAACTGTAGCCCACCATGTTCCTCTGTCCATGGCCTCTCCAGGCAAAATACTGGAGTGGGTTGCACCCTTCTCCAAAGGATCTTCCAAACCCAGGGATCGAACCCAGGTCTCCTACATTGCAGGCAGATTCTTTACAGTCTGAGCATCAGGGAAGCCCTAGTACCATTGAAATGTACAGTTATATATGATTAAGATAGTATGTTTTATAACATGTGACTTTTATCACAATAAAACATTTTTTTAAAAAAAGAAGTGAGCCTAAAAAATATTTATGAGATAGCTATTAGACTTTTTGCCTTTTTAACTCGTACCATATATATACATTTCAAACTGATATAGAAGCTATCTATCTACACATACATACCTATAGTTATAATTATTTAATAATTGTAAATTAAAAAGTGCACATTCAATATTGAATTCTGTATTTTTCAGTTCCTTGCCTTTAAACTATAGTTGTAAAAACATGTGCATATCTAAGCAGTACTGTTGCCAAAATTTGATCTCTGTTTACTGGTGCCAAATGGAAACTCAGGCAGAGTTTTGGATGTAGTAGATAAAAGTAGCTTTAATTGCTTTGCCAGGCAAAGAGGGTCATAGCAGGCTTATGCCCTCAAGACTGCGTGACCCACCCTGGAGTGGGTTTTGAGGAGTCTTAGGGTACAGAATAAGCAGGGTGTGATCAGCTTGTGGACCTTTTTATGATTGGTTGGCAGTGAAGTAATTGGGAGTTGGCTTCATCAGCCTTTGGTTTCCAACCAGTCTGCAGTCTACATGCTTGTAGGTAGCATACAGTTAACTTCTTCCACCTGCTGGGGTTTTCAGTATCTGCAAAACTGTTCAAAGGACATGGCATCAATTAACTATAGTCCTTGAGGAAAAACTAAAGGTCCTTGACTTTGTTTAATGGCTAAAGTATTATTGTCTTGTCTTGGTTGGCTGTTTTTCTCTCTCTGCATTTTTTCAGTTATATGATTAAATTTATTCTTTGACTCAAGTTTTTCTACAAACAAAAGGCAGACAGAGGACATAGGTAGGGAACTATTCAGAGGGTCTTGTTCAGTGACATTATATTTTTCAAAACAGAGTATTTGGTTTTAGTTGTTTTGTTTAAATTTATGAAAAGGTTAGTAAGTTATATATCTTGTTAGATATGCTTCCTTCACTCATTATTTTGTTGACATAGCCATCCCTGTGATTGCATGTTACTGTAATGCATTTATTTTCAATGCAGTATAATATTCTACAACATGCAGGTACTGCTTCTAGATCTTTCCTGTTAAAAGCCATGCTGCTGTGAACTTTCTTCTTTACACACAGGAGTTCCTGGGTGCAGGAGTTCCTCTTGGGTATCTAACTGTAAGTGAAACTGAGGAATTGTAAAATAAGTGAATCACATGAATTAAGCTAGCTGTCACTTCTGGGTTTAAAAATTAGAGCTACATGTGATTTTAGCACAGTCCTTGTGAGGTTTGAGGGATTAAATTGGATACAGGATAAGGAAAGGGGAAGCAAGGGTTTACTGGGGCACCAACTAGAGCTCTGACCTGAGTTATCCAGGACTACATGGTTTGTATGTAACTTGATTATTTTCTGAGTTAGAGAAGTATAGAAGACTTTACGTTACAGAAACATGAGACTTAATTAAGTAAGCTCTACCATGGCTCAAGGGTAAATAACCTGCCTGCAATGTAAGAGACCCAGTTTTGATCCTTGGGTTGGGAGGATTCTGTGAAGAAGGGAATGGCTACCCACTCCAGTATTCTTGCCTGGAGAATCCCGTGGACAGAGGAGCTTGGCAGGCTATAGTCCATAAAGTTGAAAAGAGTCGGACATGACTGAGGCAATTTAGCATACACCATGTAGATAGAAAGGTAATATCAATGGCTGTATTGCCACTTCCATGATGCTATCAGCTCCCAGCCTCCATCTGCCATAGAGTAAGCCTGTGCTGTCACTCTAGGGAAGACTTCCCTACCCCAGTCATCAATCCACATTTCAGGCAAGAAGAAGAGAAAGGGCAAAAGGAAGAAAAGGGCAACTCCAATGAGATGGCCTCTTAGATTTCCAGAAACTAAGCCCAGTAACTTGGACTTTCACCTCATTGACCAGTATTCAATCACTTGGCTGTCCCATCCTTCCCCAAGCAGTATGAATAATGTCTTTTAGAAAGCTAGGCATATTGTCACCCCAGATCATATGGGGTTCTGTAGGGAAAAGGGAATGGATATTGATAAAGTGATCAGCAATGTGCCCCAGGATGCAGAAAGAGTATAAAATAGGCATTCGTGGTCTTATAATCAAACAAATTGTTTCTGTGTCTAGAATAAGAAAAAGACAGATGTTTGGAGGCAAAAATAAAGTTTTCATCCCAAGAGTACAAATTTAGTTTTTAAAAATGAAAGGTGCCCAGAGAAGGGAAATGACTTCACTTCACAGAACCACTAGTGACTGATCTCTTAAGCCAACATGTCTTGACTCTCGGGCAAGTTTATTTCTCTTTCCTGGTGTATTCATATTTCTTCCCTTTCTACTTGAAACACTACATAGCCAGGGTCCACACAGAGTACACTTGGTGTTTGCAAATTACAAAACTGAGGGAAGTTTTCAAAAGAAGACTATTAAAGTTGTAAATGGAATTTGGAGACCACAAGAGATAGCAGAATGCTCAGGATGGTAATCAGAGAACACTACCAACACTAAAACCCAGAATACAAAGTCTTGTAGGTGGGGCTGCTTTGATAGGAGAAGTTACCTTTAACAGAAAACACAGCCCACTCACTCTCTTTGAAGTGGAAGTCTAAAATACTGACCACATTCTTCTTCTCTCTGATCATCTGTCAAGGTTTCTCATTAACTTAATCCAACTGGAAGTCAGAACACGTTACTGTGTTATCCAAATGGGTCAGTTTTCTGGGCAAAGGGTAGGGCAGAGAGAGCTGAAGGACAAATATGGAAGGGTAGACAGATTCCCAGCAGGAAAGCTTATTCTAAGGTCTCTAATAGAAACACTTGCTTATCTACTCAAATATCTTAGGGAACGTCAGGCTCTTGATTTTTCCAGCAGCCTGGTTATCAGCACTCCTTTGGATTTCTGGGTGACATCCAACTATTGTCTTCTTCCTAGCTCATTTCCCATGATATGAGAGTATCAACCTCTCCCAAGGGGTGAGAATTTCTTGCATTCAAGGTACTTCCCAATAACTATTTGTAGGTACTGGATAAACAGCCATTTGGTAAACTGTCCCAGTGTTTCCATGAGAGTTTTCCATCCTACTAACTATGCCATAGGATATGAAATAGTAGTTCACAGTCTTTAAGTTTGTCTATCAAAGGAAGCCTGTATAGTGTCATAGGGAACCACACTCTAAGCTCCCCCAAACAAGGCACAAGGTATTTGGTACCTTAAAGCAAACCCAGACTACCACAATATGATGTTCCTTTTAAATTCCTTAAAGTGTCCAAGGAGATACCAGGCAAAAATATATTGTGCATCACTGGGGCTTCATGACACCAAAGGACACTTGCCTCAGGAGCCCAAGGACACTGCTATTGATCTCCTAATATTTTGTGATGAAGACAAGTATCTCCAGTGTGAATGTACAATTTATGCTTTCGTAATACTTCTGGGTTGGGTTATGCCAGTGACTTATAGAATTAGATAAATCTCCAAATTAAAATACAACACTTTTACAGAGAAGGCAGACTGACTTGATTTACAGCTTCTCCTCAAAGAAGCAGTTCCCAGATGGCTGATGTCCTTAAGCACCCTGTTTGCTTCCATTTCCACGATTGTTTGCTTTCTCTTTAACACATCTGCGTTTATCTTAGGACCCAGCTGTTGAGAGTTATATTGATTTATCAGCATCAGAATCTAACTGGAAACTTACCACTATTTTCCTATGGACTTGCCAGCCTACACTCATAACCTTTTTCCTACCATAACATCATTTAGAAAAGATCAGCCTTCTTGGTTTTAAAAGCTGCAGAATTAAATAGATCACAAGTCCATTAATGCTATCAGCATTAATTTTTAGCTCAGATGAGCTCTGATAGGTAACTATCTTCATTTTATATATTCGGGTATAATATATATGATATATAGTTAAGTATGTATTAAAGTAGATAGAAGCATGTATAATGGGGAAGATATGTTTAATATTTACATTTATTATTCAATAAATACAGTTTAATTAATGTTTTCTCATCTTTGCTTGCATTTCAACATTATAATCACTTTTCTTCTATCGTTCAAAATATGGCAGACCAGGATTAAAAGATAAACAGGAAAATGCATTTTTATCTACTCATAAGAACAATTCACAAATCATTTTTTTTTCCTAAGATGTAATTCACATGAAAAGGTCACTTTAGAATTCTGAGGTGCTCAATTTTCCACTTTCACATTTGTGTGGAGATAATGCTAAGTTCTGCTCATTATAATAAGAGACATTCGACACCCACCTTCAGCCTTGTCAACCTTACTTTGTAAAAATGTATACCTCAGTATATTTAGAATTTCAGCTTTTTTCCTTAGTATTTGTCCAATGGTCTGAATGAGATTTTGAAATCTGCCTGACAGTTGTTGTTCCTCTTGCTTTTTGGTTTCTAACCCGGAGGTGTTTGGAGGATTGAAATTTTCCACCATGAAGTCATACACCTTTAGCATGACCTTGATTTTTTTTTTTTTCATCTGCACTAATGAGACCCTGGGTAGCTCTTATTTAAGGAAGCTGCTTTTGTATGCCTGGCCAAATTAAATTGTTCATAGCTGACTGTGAGTAACGCATTGTTTTATTTATTTATATTTCTCAGTGCATTCAAAAGGCCTTGGGAAAAACTCTTAGTTGTGTTTTGGGTGTCAAGATCAAGAAGATTATACTGTATGTTTTCCAGTCACCTGCTGGAGGCAATGACCTTGTATTTATTTTAGCAATGAAACTGGATATAACAGGATCACTTTCTCTGCAATAGCTATGGCACGACAAAACAGCAATTTAAAGGTCAAATACTACATGACTTGGTAAACTCAAACTATAGATTCTGCCCCTAACTCTGACCTTGATCTAACAGTGCCAAAAGCTGATAGAAATGGTTCCCCTGGTAATTGCTCTATCTTTTTCAGAGAACAATATATTATAGAACTATTTCCTTAATATACTAGGCAGAAAAGTAAATTATTAACAGCAATTTTCTTAATTCTAAATTATAAGTAGCTACATAATACCTCTGACCACCCACTAAACATAGTCAGTATATTGATACTTAATGACTATGTGCCTGACACTGCACTGAGAGAAAACTGCATTTGAATCTTGAGTCATACAGAATATCAAACTAATTCAGGGATATTGGCAAAGCACCTTAAAACTTCAGTGTAATCAAGTATATTCTCTGCTACTTGGTCCTTACATGGGGAATGATTCTGGCAAGCCCGTGGGAATTCTAAGATTAGGCAATATAGACTGTTTGAATTGCTTTTGTCCTAAAATATGTTGGGGGAGTAATGGGGAATAGTGGGACTTCCTTGGTGGTTCAGACAATATCTGCAGGTAATGCAAGAGACCAGGGTTCGATCTCTGGGTCAGGAAGATACCCTGGAGAAGAAAAATGGCAACACTCCAGTATTCTTGCCTGGAGAATCCCATGGACAGAGGAGCCTAGTGGGCTACACTCCATAGGATCTCCAGAGTCAGACACACTTAGCGACTAACCCACTAATGGGAGATAATAAAGGACAGGATAAAATTCAGTGCCCTTGTTCACCAAAGACTCATGGTTTATTCTTATATGGAAAAAAGCCTCTGCCATTTTATCTACCCTCAAGAGACAGTCGGAGCATATTGAGAACAATCATATCTGATTAATTATGTTCTAGAGGAGAGTGAAAAAGTTGGCTTAAAGATCAACATTCAGAAAACTAAGGCATCCGGTCCTATCACTTCATGGCAAATAGATGGAGAAATAATGGAAACAGTGAGAGACTTTATTTTCTTGGGCTCTAAAATTACTGCAGATGGTGAGTACAGCCAAATTAAAAGACACTTGATCCTCAGAAGAAAAGTTATGACCAACCTAGAAAGCATATTAAAAAGCAAAGACATTACTTTACCAACAAAGGTCCATCCAGTCAAAGCCATGGTTTTTCTAGTAGTCATGTATTGATGTGAGAGTTGGGCTATAAAGAAAGCTGAACGCTGAAGAATTGATGCTTTTGAACTGTGGTGTTCGAGAAGACTCTTGAGAGTCCCTTGGACTGCAAGGAGATCCAACCAATCCATCCTAAAGGAAATCAGTCCTGAATATTCATTGCAAGGACTGATGCTGAGGCTGAAACTCCAATACTTTGGTCATCTGATGTGAAGAACTGACTCATTCAAAAAGACCCTGATGTGGGAAAGACTGAAGATAGAAGGAGAAGAGGACGACAGAGGACGAGATGGTTGGATGGCATCACCAATGCGATGGACATGAGTTTGAGTAGGCTCTGGGAGTTGGTGATGGACAGGGAAGCCTGTTGTGCTGCAGTCCATGGGGTCACAAAATGTCAGATATGAATGAGTGACTGAACTGAACTGAGAAAGTAAAAATAGTGGGTTTTTTATTTAGTTTTTTATATGCTCAGGGATGATTGGAAGCTAAATGATAACACCATATAAACAATACTGCAATTTCGTATTTATGTCTCTCATGCTTGTCTCATAAGACCTGTAGGGACTGTCTTCACTACACAGGGGACATTTCCACATTTGAATAACAGACAATAATTTTTACCTCCTTTTTCAGTGTTAGGTGTATCATCCTCATCGGAGGAAACCAAAAGTAGTCTCTGTGAGGTTTCTTGTCAGTTTATATATACTGAGTATGTGTGCCAACTTTATTTCCTGAAAAAGATATATAAAGGATGATACTTTCATTGCTAGAGTGGTGCTTCAGGTTGAGTCCAGAAAAGCATAAATGTAACATTGCATTACATTAGAAAAGACCCTGATGCTGGGAAAGGTTGAAGGCAGGAGGAGAAGGGGACAACGGAGAAAGAGGTGGTTGGATGGCATCACTGACTCAATGGACATCAATTTGGGCAAGCTCTGGGAGATGGTGAAGGACATGGAGGCCTGGCATGCAGCAGTCCATGGGATCGCAAACTGTGAGACACAACTGAGCAACTGAACAATAGCAACATTGCAAAGGGGCATTTGCCTTCTTCCTGGAAGAAGAAAGAAAGTGAAGAGGAGAGAAATGTTTGAGAGCATGTATGAAAATTAGTCAGGGATGCCAGTCCCCTGAAAAGGCACTCAGGAAGGAATAAATCCTCAATAAATTTGAAAGATTTTATGTTATTTTAACTTTATATCAGTATTTAAATATATGCTGAATTGTTTATGCCATCTGCTATACAGATATCTGTTGGAAGAATAGTTGATCAAACTGCTAAGAGCATCTGTTTGATTTCATTTAGTTTAAAGTTCACATCAATCACAGTGAAAATACTCTAAATCTTAATGAGAGATTTTGGTTTTCTTGTGGTTCAGGTAGAAGCATTTGGCTTTTCAACTTCCAGCACAATTCAAGGTAGCTATGATACCATTAGGGCGTCTCAGGGGGCATTAGTGGTAAAGAACCCATCTGCCAATGCAGGAGACTTAAGAGATATGGGTTTGATCCCTGGGTCAGGAAGATCCCTTGAAGAAGAGCATAGCAACCCACTCCAGTATTCTTGCCTGGAAAATCCTGTGGACAGAGGAGCTTGGGAGGCTACAGTCCATATGGTTGCAGAGTCCAATATGACTGAAGGGACTTAGCACACACATGCATGATAACATTATATAGTAGAATACTATTGCAATACAGTTTTGAAGTCAGTTAGGTAGTTTTCCTAGATTCCATTAATATCAATCACTGCTAGATGTTTGTGATACAAAGATGGTTAGGATATGATCCCTGCTTTTAGGGAGTTTTGGTTACACTGGTGAAGGCTACCAGAGAAACAGGTGGTACAGTGCGGTCACATGATAAGTAATGGGTTATACAGATGGGAGCTGAACCTACTGGGAGGGCTGATTTGCAGAGATAAAGGTAGATCTTTGAGAATGTTTGAAAATGAACTGCATCTTGAAAGACTAGAGAAATGGCCAGCCAAAGGGGAAGGAAGCCACAGCATATACTGAGTCAGAAAACCACCTATGTAAAGGCATGGAGGAGAGTGAACTGGCTTGTTGGGGAATGGCAAGTAGTTTAGGGTGGCAAGAGTTGTCTGGGTTTTGGTGTAGGGGGTAACAAAGTTAAGGAGTGGGACTGAAAATAGAGATAGGAGTGATGTCAGCTTGGTATGATCCCTTGGTACATTTGACTTAATTTTGAGGCTATGAGAAAGCTTTAAGCATGTGTGTACATAGATTGAATGTGCTGCTGGAGAATGGACTAGAAGGAGTTAAAGTAGAGATAGAGATAGTCATTTGTGTCTTGTGTGTGTGTATTAGTTGCTTAGTAGTGTCCAGCTCTTTGCGACACCATGGGCTATAGCCTGCCAGGTTCCTCTGTCCATGGAATTCCCAGGCAAAAATATTGGAGTGGGTTGCCATTTCCCTCTCCACATTTGTGTCTTAATTTGTAATAATCCAGACACTAAAAATCCAAGTAAAATGAAGCATTTTTTCATCAAGGTGAAGAAAATGAGCTTTAGTGTCCACTTCCTTAGCACACACATAAACTTAGAAGGGTACAGATATGAACATGGTCCCTGCACAAGGGTGACATGCAAATTCCTGAAGCATTCTATATTTTTGCAACTGTGTGGGGTGGTGGATGTTAACTAACTTATTGTGATTATCACAATTGATACATATATCATTATATTGTATATCTTAAATGAATGCAATGTTATTTATCAATTATCAAATTTGTTATTGTTTAGTCCCTAAGTTGTGTCTGACTCTTTTGCAAACCCATGGACTGTAGCCACCAGTATCCTCTGTCCATGGGATTTCCCAGGCAACAATACTGGAGTGGGTTGCCATTTCTTTCTTCACAGAATCTTCCCAAACCAGAGATTGAACCCATGTCCCCTCCATTGGCAGGTAGAGTCTTTACTGTTGAGCCACCAGGGAAGCCCTGATTATCTCAATAAAGCTAGAATAAAAAGAAAGGAGCTTTATGTTCTGTTCAAGAGAGAACTAAAATAGACAATAAAAGAAACCCTAACCAGCTTTAGGAATAAAGCAGCAGAATCGAAGTCTAATGATGAAAGAACAGAAGGGTCAGTTTAACATCAACCACCACTTAAAAGATGATAGCATCTAATTATGAGATAATGTCCATCACAGAAGTATAATTTGATTTTTAAAAACTTAGGAAGGGAAACAACTGGCCAGGGTCATGATCCTAGAAGAAGTACACAGAAGCATGCCTTTTAATGATGATAGTTAATAGCATGACTATTAGCAATGTCAAGTTGGTTTCCATATTATAAAAATGTGTTGATAAAAAAAAGGATTTTTAAAAATTGGTGTTTATGTGTGTTTGGTTGGTTGCTGCTGCTGCTAAGTCGCTTCAGTCATGTCCGACTCTGTGTGACCCCATAGACGGCAGCCCACCAGGCTCCCCCGTCCCTGGGATTCTCCAGGCAAGAACACTGGAGTAGGTTGCCATTTCCTTCTCCAATGCATGAAAGTGAAAAGTGAAAGTGAAATCACTCAGTTGTATCTGACTTCTAGCGACCCCATGGACTGCAGCCCGCCACGCCCCTCCGTCCATTGAATTTTCCAGGCAAGAGTACTGGAGTGGGTTGCCATTGCCTTCTCCGTTTGGTTGGTTGTTCTGTAATAAATGGACCTCCCTGGTGGCTCAGATGATAAAGAATCTGCCTGCAATTCAGGAGACCCAGGTTCAGTCCCTGGGTCAGGAAATCCCCCTGGAGAAGGGAATGGCAACCCACTCCAGTATTCTTGCCTGGAGAATTCCATGGACAGAGGAGCCTGGCAGGCTACATATAGTCCATGAAGTTGCAAAGAGTTGGGCATGACTGAGTGACTAACACTTTTACTTTCACATTTTCTGTTATAAATATGTACTTTCAAGCCTGCTGGCCTGAGAACTATGGTAAAGCAGATGATAAAGTGAGAACAGGCACTGCTTAGCTGCTCTCTCTCTTTTTAATATTTATTTGGCATCATCAGGTCTTAGTTGTGGTGATAGCTATGGCACACAGGTCCAGCTGCCTCACAGCATGAGGGATCCCCAGTTCCCAGACCAGGGATCAAACACAGGTCCCCTGCGTTGGAAGGCAGAGTCT
The DNA here is from genome assembly GCF_042477335.2 of Ovis canadensis. NCBI lineage: Eukaryota > Metazoa > Chordata > Mammalia > Artiodactyla > Bovidae > Ovis > Ovis canadensis. The sequence goes on from NC_091260.1 coordinate 42,394,195, forward strand.
TAACCTCTCAAGCGCCAGGGAAGTCTCTTAGCTGCCCTTCTGCATGGATGCTTTGGGTCCACCCAGTGGACAGAAGGGAACTACAATATGGAGTCAGTAAACTGAGCAGGAGGATTTGGGAACAGTGTGTTTCCATGCTTGTAGGCTCGGTTTAGATGAGTTCTATTTGGACACACAGAATTTGGGATATCTGTTTAAAGCCAAGTAAAGGGCATCCATATAAATTGTTAGGGCTAGAGGAAAGGGGAGTGGTCTCTTATTTTGATAAATCATATTCAACTCTGTTCACCTAAGTATTGAGAGTAAACTAGATTTTCTTGGGATTTGTTGCTTATTTTATGGGAAAAGGCATCATGGAAGAGTGGAAGAGAGAAATAGGTTAACAAATAAATAAGTTCTTAATTGAAGTGAAACCTGTCATATTTCACTCATGAATAAAAATATGTGAAGTAAAACTCCTGCTTAGTCTAGTAAATGGCATCAGTGCCCCTGTGATTTATATTTTGTTATTTATATGTTGTTAGAATAACAAAGGTCCATTGCTCGTGAACATTTGTTTTCTGGAACTTCTTTCCTTTCCAAATGGTCCACTTTATTAACATCTGGAGTACATGATAAGGCTCAGTTGTTTTTCTTAAACTTTGGGGCAACCTGTTGGCTTTGAGATATGTGAATTCTGTTTCTAGTTTAGCTTTAATCCCTTGTGTTTTGTGTTCATGAGTATATATTTATCATTTTTTTAAATTTCAGGAGTAGACCATTGCCTTTGAGAATCCCTTAGTTCACTACGGAATTTGTCTTTAGAAATGTCTTAGTTCATTCTGAGATAAAATTTTTCCTGTATCGATAATGTTATCAAGATCAGTAATTTAACCAAATTCTCCTGTCCCTTCTTATTTCTGTGATTGTATTACCATTCTAAATACTAATTATTCTTCACCTTTTTTTCTACCTCTGAAAGTTCTGTATTTCTACTTTGTCAAAATATTGATCCATTTTACTTGTGCAATTTACTCCTGCATTATATGGCTAACAAAATATGGAGAAAAATGCATAACTAGAATCAACTCTGAATATCTTCAAATTGGCATATATAATAGAGATCCTCAGGGAACCATGTCCTTATCAATGTATAGTGCTGGCTAATAATAACAATAACAGTAATACTATCATTTATAATTTCATGCCACCTGTTGTTTTACAAAGAATGTTGATACATTTTACATCTTCTCATAAAGCTACATTATGTCTCTACTGTGTTAATGTCAGGTGAGTTTATAAACATAATTAAAACTAATACTTTTTCCTTTATGACTTCTATTGCTACTCTCCCTACCCCACTGCTCAGATTTCACCTTTATCATAAATGATGCTCTAGTATTTACTTTTCTGAGTGCTATTCATTTTCTACCCCAAGTTTCTATAAACCTTTCTATTCCTTATATGGAGATGATAAGGAGTCTGCATGCAATTCAGGAGACCCAGGTTCGATCCCTGGGTTGGGAAGATCCCCAGGAGAAGGAAATGGCAAACTACTCCAGTATTCTTGCCTGGAAAATCCCATGAATGGAGGAACCTTGCAGGCTATAGTCCCTGGTGTTGCAAAGACCCATTCCTTATATGGAGACATATATTTTTAATTTTTTATCCTTTACCAACCTTCAAGGGTGACTCTTCACTAACGCAGCATGCCACCTCACTCTAAAAAAAAATGAAGGATACAAAAAATCCTTTGAACCATTACTTTCTAACCAATAATACATTTCCAATGGTAGCCAAAGGAAAGCCATGGGCCATTCCAAAGCAACAGCAATCTGTCTGCACTTCATCATTCATACCTGACTCCAGTCCTATATCTTCTCAATTGAGAGAGTCTACTTCTGACGTTTGCTTTCAATTTTATGGCATTCAAGTTTTATCTTTCTCTAAAGAACTCATCTTGGGATGTTCCTCCTGCCTTCTCTGCTTGGGGCTATCCAAAACTCATCCAGTTCCAGTATTTGAGAGTCAAACCTCAACCTTATTGGGGGCCAGCCAAGGAAACTGCAGGCCACAGGAGGAGGATATACTGACTTTAGGCAGTGTGAAAGTCACTCAGTCGTGTCCAGCTCTTTGTGATCCCATGGGCTGTACAGTCCATGGAATTCTCCAGGTCAGAATACTGGAGTGAGTAGCCTTTCACTTCAGGGGATCTTCCCAACTCAGGGATCAAACCCAGATCTCCCGCACTGCAGGCAAATTCTTTACCAGCTGAGCCACCAGGGAAGCCCTGATACACAGGTAGGGTAGTGCACAGGCATTTAAATCATGACCATCCAGAAAATGTCACTGATTTTACTTTCTTACCTAAAATAGAGAAACTCAAGGTAATTTCTAGCATCTTAGAAGAAGATGTGGGAGAGACTATTGAGTAGGCCATTTCTTGTCTTGATTCTCTGGTTGGAGAATTTGGAACTCTCCTTCCAAACCTCATCTGCAATCTGATGGAAGTTGGTACCACTGAGGTTTGCCGCTGCTTCTCCACTGTCTGGAGAACCTAGTGTCACAGTACTCCCTGGGACAGCACACAGGTTGCACACTATGTTATACCCCTTCTAGGCAAGCCTTGGGTCCATAGACACCTATACCCACAGCCAAACTCACACAGATGGTTTTGTTAACCCATGTCACTAGTGCCCAACTGGTTGAAGGTGAAAGACTGTTTACTCATCAGAGCAGATTAACCATTTCAGAACTAGCTTGGAAAAATTTGGCATGAGTCTTGGAAGTGATGCACAAGAGAAATCATTAAGCTTTGCATGTTTACTTCTTTTTTTCATGAACAGTCCCTGTTGACTGAGAAATACATGCTGTTAACTGTTAAGGCCTTCTCTAGCTGTGCTAGTAAGCCATGGTGTTGGTTCCTTCCATATCAGAGGAAGTTTAAGAACACATATATACATGAAATGTCTGGTTGTGTTCCTGCAAGTTGGCCAGTTTGTAACAAATTTGGCAAATTTAATTAAGATGATATAGATTAGTCTTCTTCAGGAATTGTACTAAGCAGTGTTTCTTAGGAAGCACTGATTATCATGTCCCATGTCCAAAGTGATTAAAATTGTGGGTTGCATTGGCATTACATAATTTTAGAATTAGAAATAGGTAAGAAAGAGATGGGAATACCAGACCACCTGACCTGCCTCTTGAGAAACCTATATGCAGGTCAGGAAACAAGAGTTAGAACTGGACATGGAACAACAGACTGGTTCCAAATAGGAAAAGGAGTACGTCAAGGCTATTTATTGTCACCCTGCTTATTTAACTTATATGCAGAGGACATCATGAGAAACGCTGGGCTGGAAGAAGCACAAGCTGGAATCAAGATTGCTGGGAGAAATATCAATAACCTCAGATATGCAGATGACACCACCCTTATGGCAGAAAGTGAAGAGGAACTAAAAAGCCTCTTGATGAAAGTGAAAGAGGAGAGTGAAAAAGTTGGCTTAAAGCTCAACATTCAGAAAACGAAGATCATGGCATCTGGTCCCATCACTTCATGAGAAGTAGATGTGGAAACAGTGAAAACAGTGTCAGACTTTAAATATAAAGAGGGGCTCCAAAATCACTGCAGATGGTGATTGCAGCCATGAAATTAAAAGATGCTTATTGCTTGGAAGGAAAATTATGACTAACCTAGATGGCATATTGAACAGCAGAGACATTACTTTGCCAACAAAGGTCCGTCTAGTCAAGGCTATGGTTTTTCCAGTGGTCATGTATGGATGTGAGAGTTGGACTGTGAAGAAAGCTGAGCACTGAAGAATTGATGCTTTTGAGCTGTGGTTTTGGAGAAAACTCTTGAGAGTCCCTTGGACTGCAAGGAGATCCAACCAGTCCATCCTAAAGGAGATCAGTCTTGGGTGTTCATTGGAAGGACTGATGCTGAAGCTGAAACTCCAGTACTTTGACCACCTCATACAAAGAGTTGACTCATTGGAAAAGACCCTAATGCTGGGAGAGATTGGGGGCAGGAGGAGAAGGGGATGACAGAGGATGAGATGGCTGGATGGCATCACCAACTTGATGGATGAGTCTGGGTGAACTCTGGGAGTTGGTGATGGACAGGGAGGCCTGGCGTGCTGCGATTCATGGGGTTGCAAAGAGTCAGAAATGACTGAGTAACTGAACTGAACTGAACTGAAGAATTCTACCAAAAAATTTAGGGACACTTCATTTCTTGTAGCATTTGCCTTTTTATTATGATATTTTTTGTGTGCAGAACTAGAGTAAAAACTGCTTCTTTCCTAAAACTAAGATAACCTTGGTTTCCTTTTCCATGCCATAAGAAAATAGCTAGAATATGCTCATTAGCATATTTTCAAAGGAATCTCCTGAAGTTCAACAAGAACTTATTTCACATCAACATTTTCTATGGATAGTAATGCCATGTTGAATATGAGATGATCGTGCATGTATTTTTGTTCTGATTTAGAGAATTGAGAGGAGCTTATCAGAGATGGGAATTATGTCTGAATCACCATTTTCCTAGTCTTTTTTTAAGCTGGTAGAACCAAAAACTGGAAGAAAAAATAGAAAAGGAGAAAGTAAAACAAGCTGTTTCAAATTATCTCCTTTTTTTTTTTTCTGTTTTATAGTTTGTTTGCTTACAGATCTCCAAGTAATATGGCTGAAGGAAGATAGTCTGAGCCTTGAAAAGAAGAAACTCTTGTCTCTCTCCCCCTCTCAGGCCCTTCCTTTCTCTTTCTAATATACATAGACACACACACACACACACACACACACACACACACATACTCACAATGAAATGTAATGTGATTGGAGAACTGATTTATTATACAGAAGTGAGACTCTAGCATTTAACCATTCTAGTACTAGTAAAAAGTGTATTTGGTTTGATTCTATTGATCAAGATATATGTTTTGCCTTAAGTACTATTTGATATTTGAATTTTATGTGAAGTTGTTGGTAAGATCAAGGAGTCCACATGTTATAATACTTATATTTGTATAAGGCTTGTGTAGATTTAGAAGTCAAAGCAAGAGTATTCTTTCATATCAGTAACTAATGGACAAGCCATACATGCTACGAAAACACTATAAAAATACATGTCATGGGATAAGAGCTCTAAGTTGTGTACCTAGAGATTGTCATACTAAGTGAAGATTGTCATAATGAGTAAAGTAAGTCAAGCAGAGGAAGAGAAATATTGCAGTATGATATCCCTTTTATGTGAAATCTACAAAGAAATGATACAATGAACTTATTTACAAAACAGAAACAGACTCACAGACTTATAGAAGGAACTTAAAGTGACCAGCCGGGAAGGATGGGGGTAAGGGATAGTTAGAAGTTTGGGATTAACATGTACACACTGCTGTATTTAAAAATGGACCTACTATATAGCACACAGAACTCTGCTCAATGTTCTGTGGCAGCCTGGATGGGAGGGAATCTTGGGGGAGAATGGATACATTTATATATATGGGTGAGTCCCTTTGCTGTCCACCTGAAACTATCACAATATTGTCAATTGGCCATATTACAATATAAAATAAAAAGTTTTTTTAAAAAAGATCTTCAAGCTGTGGGTTAGACTTCTAAAAATAACTCTAAGTACTCAATACCTTCTGCCTTTTGCACAGCCTTACACAGCAGAGGATTTCCTAGGCTTATTTTATTCGATTGCATAATCAATACACCAAGTTCCAGCATTGATTGTAATTGAAGGCTTTATTTGTTTGTCTGCAATTTAAGGTATTCTGTTTAGAATTAAATAAGATGTACTGTTGCTGATTTATGTAATTACTACTTGGCTGTAAACAAGATGAATTTAAAAAATATTTTTCTAAAGTAACACAATAATTTTAACTGATCTCATTTATCTTTCAAACTTGTGATTGAAATAGCCTGAGCATAGGGAAATGGTTTTCTGTATAACTTAATTAGATGTTGATCTAATAAGAGTATATTTCCGTGAAATAGATAACCTGAGGGCAATGCTGAGCAATACAGATTATAGTGGATGACCTTATCATTTTACCTAGATATATTGTAATAATAACTTGACTTGTACTATCACTTTCAGAATGGAAATAGTTTAACCAGATCATGATTGATTTTTTTTCCTCTTAAATATCCAAATATGAACCGAGTACAGAATAGCAATTATTAAACTATGGCATAAAACGCAGTGTATTTGCAATGAGCAAATGGAGAGGTACTGCTTCTTACTATGAGACCACAGGGCAAGTTAACAAAACTTTGAACTTCATCCTTAAAAGTAAAATGAATATAATTAAAGCTGCTCTAGCTACCATAAAACTGTTGTGATAATCACAAAGATAAATTAAATTCTAACTGTAAAAGATCTATATAAGCTGAACTCGATGGTTTTGTTGTTGATGGTGGTGACATTATGATCATTACTATAATTATGCAACTATAGTATAAGTGATACTTGCAAGCATGTAGAGACATGAGAGCTTCATTTTGTTTTTCAATTCTTAGACAGATGAGTTGAGACCTTAGGTGTGTTGTTCCTCGCATGTTAGATTAAAATGAAACTGGATGGCCTCAGTACTCTCATTTATGTAACTATTTGTTTATTTGCTTATATGTTTTTACATTTTTACCTTATCACCATGGAGATTCTGAAACTCAGTTTGCTTATAAGGGGACAAACTAAATTTTTGCCCAAGTCTCATACAATTATAACTTTCTATGGATAAAAGTCAGTCTACTGTAGATAAATATGTTTAATGGGTTGAAATTTTTATTTATTTCACTGTCCCTTCTTACAAGTGGTGGTCAGGTCCCTGGCCCAGTAGCAAACCCAGAAATAAAAAGAAAAAGCAGAGAAGTTTATTCACCATACCATCCAAATTACACAGATATGTCAAATGTTAAGAGCAAATTTTACTATGACTAAGGTGGGATTTCAGAGTAAAAAGTGAAAGCCTGACTTTTGTGTTAATGGAAAAGCTCTGTTTTAACTTCCACATAAATAAACAATTATTAAGTAAGCTTCTTGACAGCTTACACATTTATTTTTCTATGGTCTAGATTTTAAAAATATTTTAATTATACTTGTTTTTGAACATTATATTTCAATAAAATTCTTCATGACTTACATGTTTGTAAAGAGGTTAAAATTGTACCTAGCAATAGAAAATGCTATAAACAGGTTTGTTAAATTAAGACACACACACATACACAGCCTATTCATAAATTTAGAGGACTATGTTATGTGGAAAACACATAAACATCTTATTCTGTATCCATCTTTTTATATACAGCTACTTTATGAGTCAGTCTTTTATATAAACTGATTGATTTAACCTGCATAAAAAGCAGATTCTTTCTACAGTCCACCATCTGCCATACAAATTGACATATGTGCAAATTATCTAGGAAGAAAATCTAATTCCTTGTTTTTATATGGCAACCATAAACAGAAATTGCATATTTAGTAAATTTTATAATCTAATAATTAATAATAACCACCCAAAGGCTATGCTCAGGCTGGAAAATGTTCTTTACTCTCTGCTTCTTTTATTTTACCCGCCGTGCCATTGCCTTCTCCATTTTATGTCTCAGGTAGCTGCTTTTCTTATTAAGAGCAGAAGTTTGAGCCTAGCAAAAAGATTATGATTCTTCATTTCACTTTAATTTTAGTCATTTTTAACATTAGTAAGATGCAAAAACCTCTAATTAGCAGAGTTAAACAACTTGAGAATGCCATAAAAAGGAGATGATCTACTAATTGGAAGATAATCAGTGCAGAGCTGCTTTGCTAAAATCCATTCAATTAATTTAACGCAGGTTTGTTGTTCAGTCACTAAGTCATGTCTGACTCTTTGTGTGCATATTAAATAAAAGCACTTAGAAAATGACATCAATGCTTATTTTACTTCAGCCAGGTATTGAGTGACAGTACACAGCATCAGTTATTATTTCATGCTGAATTTGCCTCCCGATGTCACTTGCACCTTCCAACTCTCTGTAGGATTAAGTCTCAGACAAGGATTTCCTTTCACAAGACTCCTTCCTGTTAGACACCTGAAGTCTCAGACAAGGATTTCCTTTCAAAAGACTCCTTATTAGACACCAAGAGAGTTTGCTCCATCCTTGGCTATGGGGATAGGAGGAAAGGAGGAGAACCCTTTGAGAGTTCTTGGCCAATAGGAAAATATGAAAGTGAAATACAACCATATAACCAAGCCATCTTTATTGACCTCAGATGCTCCAGGGAATTTTCCCTCAGAGGTCTTCTCTGATGAAAACCTGAGATAATTTTTCCTCTAAATTCCCTTAAGGTGCAGTAGAGATTTCCTTTTCCCTTTGCAGTGAAAGTGTGTACATAATGTAAAGAATTTCTGTGCTACAGTTATGTTCTTAAAATGGTTGAAAAATCTGCGTAATAATTATTGTGAATTTTACTCATATAATGGTTATAAAATACATGCCTATGATCTTTGGAATGGAGAGGATTATACTTTGCTTTAGCAGACCTATGATTTCATTCCAGCTTTGCCACCTACGAGTGTGTCACTTTGAAAAATTTCTTTTTTCAAGAAATTTAATTTTTCCAAGCTTTGTATTCCCTCCGTGTAATAACAATATCAGGTTTCAAGATTTTATAAGGAGCAATGAGATGATGTAATACTGGTGGTTTAGTCACTGAGGCATGTCTGACTCTTGCAAACCTCATGGACTGTAGCCCACCAGACTCCTCTATCCACGGGATTCTCCAGGCAAGAATACTGAAGTGGGTTGCTATTTCCTTCTTCAGAGGATTTTCCAGGCCCGGGATTGAACCCAGGTTTCTTGCATCAAAGGCAGATTCTTTACCTACTTAGCTACAAGGGAAGTCTGAGATGATGTAGTAGTATCTTGCAAAGAGTTAAGTGTTCTGTTTATGCCAATCTCTTCCGTTGTTCCTTTATATTTATGTGTATATAAAATATATTTACCAATATTTATATATAGAAAATATGTAAAATATAATTCCTTATATTTACTTGTGCAAACAGATACAATGAAATATTTTTCTTGAAATGCTAATTCTAATAAAAAAATCATGTTTAAAATCTTGAAATAATGTCCAATTAGTGCCTTTCTATAAGTGTTAATGAATTCTTAGTACAAAAGTTGGAGTTAATAGATATGCCAAATTTAAAAGTAATATATTGATTTATTTAACTTTTATTTTAAAATAATGCACCAACATTGAAAAAATGTGAGGAAAATATCCATAATCTAAATCACTGTTAAACTTTAATTTATAAACCTACTTAATTTGGATTTTGTATTTTGTCACCACTAATGAAAAAAGAAAGAATTCAAAGGATTAACTGACGAGGGAACATGCCTAAATCAAGCTCTTAAAATGACCAGCCATCATTCTGTTTATGTTAGCAACAATTTAGTTATTCAGTTACTTTATATTTTATTGCTAAAAATAAAGTGTTTAAACTCTCCTGTAATGCAAAATGTTTGATGCCAAAGGTGTAAATGTTTGTACGCACTGTAAGCAGATCATAACACTACAAATAAGAAAAATAAATTTCCCCAACTGAAATAATACATGTGACTGTATATCTGATTTTTTTAAATGTCATTGCTAAAATTCATGGCTTTGGATTTATTTGGAAATATTACTATCAAGAGTACAAATATATATTCCAAGAATTCAAGAGCTTCTATCATGTGACTGGAATATAAATGATTCACTATTTCCTGAAACTGAAAGTCACTCAGTTGTGTCCGACTCTTTGTGACCCATGGTCCATGGAATTCTCCAGGCCAGAATACTGGAGTGGGTAGCCTATTTCTTCTCCAGAGGATCTTCCCAACCCAGGAATTGAACCAGGGTCTCCTACATTGCAGATGTAGTCCTTACCAACTGAGCTATGAGGGAAACCCACAATACTTTTAAAAATACAGTGCTAATATTACATAGCAAGGTTGATAGGTCACAGAATTAACAAAAGGACAGTGTTGGTAGGGTCTCTATCTTCTTGTGAACTTTGAGGTTAATGTTTACTTTGCACCACACCATGCTGTAGGGAAAATGTTGCTATATATATATATATATGTATATGTATATATGTATATGGTATATATGTATTTTTAAAGAAGTATTTATTTTAGTTATCCCCATTTTGATACTACACTTACCATTGCTGGCATTCTTTACCACAGATCTCCTTAGAAATGGCATGCACAATATTCCTACTGAATAATTCAATTTATGATGGGCTCATTGAGTTGAGGGTGGACTCACTGAGTTGAGTGGGCTTCCCAGGTGGCACAGTGGCAAAAAATTTGCCTGCCAGTGCAGGAAACACAGGAGACACACACTCAACCCTTGGGTTAGGAATATCACCTGAAGTAGGAAATGGCAACCCACTCCAGTATTCTTGCCTGGAAAATACATGGACAGAGGAGCCCAGTGGGCTACAGTCCATGGGGTTGCAAAGAGTCAGACATGACTGAGCACTCACTATGAAATGATCTCTACTTGTCTTCTTACTGACATTATCACTTAACACGATCTGTAACAAAAAGTCACTGTGTTTCATTCAACTAAGATGGGGACCTCTCCAAAAATGTTGTTTAAATGTTTGGGTTTGTAGTAAATATATGAATCCAATAATTCTAGCAGACATATTTCAAAGAAAAAATAACTAAAATTAATATTTAAAGACTGAGTTAATTCTATTCTAATTACTATTCAGTATAAAGCTTCCCAGGTAGCTTAGCGGTAAAGAATCCGCCTGCCAATACAGGAACTACAGAAAACACAAGGCCGATCCTTGCGTCGTGAAGATCCCCTGGAAGAGAAAATGGCAATCTTCTCTAGTATTCTTGCCGGGATAGTCCCATGGACAGAAAAGCATGGCAGGCTATAGTCCATGGAGTTTCAAAGAGTTGGACATGACTGAGTGCCCAGGCAGAGCAATAAGGCTTGCACCCAAAGTCTGTTGATGGTATCCTTCTTCACCACTGTGAAATCGATGGAGAACAACTGTTTACTGCCCTAATTCTGTTTTTGTGAATACAGATAAAGTAAAATCATAACATATTCAAGTGAATACAGTATATTTGGAATTGATGACCTGTTTTACTGACACTTATGACTTCAGGCATATTATATTGTGTTATATTCCTTATCTTGGAGACTCAGTGCAACTTTTGGTCTGATTGGCATTGCTATAATTGGTATCAGTAATAAGTTTATTCAATAATCATGAAAGTAATTAAACACACTGATAGAAATTTGGTAACCTAGCTGATTCTCTACCTGGGTTTCCAGTTTACTACTTTGTGACCCCTCTTCTTTAATAACTTAAGAATACACGTGTGAATTTTTGAACCTCTAAATTCTGTGTACCAGATTTTGCTAAGATTTTACCTACTTAATATATTTATATTCATATTTGCTTTCAAAAGATGAATAGTTATTTCAGGTATTCAATGATGGAATATTTTGGCCTCCTAACTTAACAAAAATTTAATTCATGTGAAAGATGATGAACTGGAAAACTTTTGTTGCCATGTTGTGTTACTAAGTGGTTTGGTTTGAATTTGAATGTCCTGTGTCAGGAGATCTTAGACACTCTAGAATAAGTATTTCTCTTTTTGCCACATCCCTTCACTCTGTCCCAAATTCAATAGCAGTACAAACAGGGTATCAAATCAAATGCTTACAAAGGATTTTAAGTAAACCTAGAGAAAATTCAAAATATAATTTTTTCTATATGAAATTTCTCTGATGGTATAATAAAACTATCATATATATGTATATTTTCCTATAACTTGGCTCAGTACATTTTCCTCAAGAGGTAATTGGTTTCAATGATATCTCAATGAAGTGATGAATTAAATGAGTAAATACTTTGAATAATAAAAAATAATCTATAAGGAGCAATTTGTTAGTAAATCATTACTTGAAATGAAAACAAGACAAGCCCTAATTAAATCAGAGCTCACAGATAATTTATTTACTTTCAGTAAGATTCAGATTACATGTAAACTGGTGATATTTAGATGGTATGGTAAAGCACTGCTAGTATACAGTTTCTTATTCATGTTATTATTGGTATAGACTAAAATATGATATAATCATTTCTAAAAGATGAAAAGAGAACAGACACATAATAAAATAAATAGAATATATTGGGAATAGAACCATTCTTGGACTTTTCACAAAAGCCTCTAGATTCTCTTTTCTTTCTTTATGCTTATTCTTTGCCTTATTTTAATTTGCTATATTAAATAAGGGCTGAAATGTAAAATTTGAACTGGTCAGTTAGTCTTTCTCCCTCAATATTTTGCCTGAAGTTAGAAATATAATTAAGTTTACAAAGTCACAATCAGTATCATATAGAGTGGTTAATAATATGGTCCCTAGAGCCTGACTGCCTGGGTTAATAAAGTGGTTAATAATAATATGGTCCCCAGAGTCTGACTGCCTGGGTTATAAAAGTGGATTATTCCACTTACATATTGGTAACTTTGAGCAAGTCACTATGTTTTCCGCCTCAACATCATCATCTTAAGAATTGTATGATGATAAGACTAAACTAGTTTAGTATGATAATCGGTGCCTTGAACAATTTAGAGCTATACATGCTCTTTTTATCATATTAGTTTTCAAAGATAATGCTGTATTGGTATTTTATCACAGTCAATCTAATTTTCCAACTTGAATTTTTCCTGTTAGGATAGCAGTAGTGGGATGGGGGGTGGTGGGAAGGATGAGAAGCGATAAAAGACGATGGAGGTAATGGCATAAAATACTGTTTCTCCAGGTAGGATTCTTTCAACAACAGCCTCATAATCACATGGTTGCCGCCAAAATACTTACATACCACTGTGAAGGCTGTGTTGGCTCTTGTAAACACAATATGTGCAGTGGAAATTCAATGATACTGGTTTCATAGAATAATAGAGAAGATCCCATCACCTGATTAGGTGGTGGGATCCACTCTCCTCCATAAAGAAAAGCATATATTGCATGAATCTTTCTAAAAATTTTATAACCCCCTGAGTTATTCTAATATCCTCTCTCTTTCATGGGCACGCTCAATTGTGAAGTTATGTCTGACTCATTGCAACCCCATGGTTGGTAGCCCTCCAGGCACCTCTGTCCATGGGATTTCCCAGGCAAGACTACTGGAGTGGGTTGCCAATTCCTTCTCCAGGTGATCTTCCCAACACAGGGATCAAACCCACATCTCCCACATTGGCAGGTGGATTCTCTACCAGTGAGACACTAGGGAAGGACCCCTCTTTTACCATTTTATGAAAAACCTGTTGTTCTTATTGTTGTTGTTTTATACTTTACACATTTATATGATTTTTGCTCTCATTTCAACTCCCTTAAACTGGTAATAGCTTTTAAATTGACTTATGTATGCACTGTTTGGAGAGGGAAATAGCAACCCACCTCAGTATTCCTGCCTGGAAAATCCCATGGACAAGGAGCCTGACAGGCTACAGTCCATGGGATCACAAAGAGTTAGATACAACTCAGCAACTGAACAGCAGCAACAACAACAATCCATTGTTAAGTCTGTCCACCATACTAGGATTTCTCAGTTCTTCGTTGTTTGCATTTGGGGCCAGATAATTCTAGGCTGTGGGAGAACGTTCCTGCGAATTTAGGATGTTTAGCAGCTTCACTGGAGAACGCAATGGCACCCCACTCCAGTACTCTTGCCTGGAAAATCCCATGGACAGAGGAACCTGGTGGGCTGCAGTCCATGGCATCGTGAAAAGTCAGACACGACTGAGCAACTTCACTTTCACTTTTCACTTTCATGCATTGGAGAAGGAAATGGCACCCCACTCCAGCATTCTTGCCTGGAGAATCCCAGGGACGGGGGAGCCTGGTGGATTGCCATCTATGGGGTCACACAGAGTCAGACACGACTGAAGTGACTTAGCAGCAGCAGCAGCAGCTTTACTAGCTTCTACCCACTAAAAACAAAAAGGTCTCCTTATGTTGCCACATTTCCCTTAGGCAGAAAAAATCATCCTCAGTTTAGAATGACTCTGCAACAATGCTTCCTGATCACTCTTCTTAAAGTATAAATTTTGTCCTTTCAGATTGTATCATTCCCTGTTGAGAAACTTCAGCTTTTCAGTTCAGTTCAGTTCAGTTGCTCAGTCGTGTCCAGCTCTTTGTGACACCATGAACTGCAGCACACCAAGCCTCCCTGTCCATCAACAACTCCCAGAGTCCACCCAAACCCATGTCCATAGAGTCGATGATGCCATCCAACCATCCCATCCTCTGCTGTCCCCTTCTCCTCCTGCCCTCAATCTTTCTAGCATCAGGATCTTTTCCAATGAGTCAGTTCTTAACATGAGGTGGCCAAAGTACTGGAGTTCCAGCTTCAGCATCAGTCCTTCCAGTGAACACCCAGGACTGATCTCCTTTAGAATGGACTGGTTGGATCTCCTTGCAGTCCAGGGGACTCTCAAGAGTCTTCTCCAACACCACAGTTCAAAAGCATCAATTCTTTGGCATTCAGCTTTTGTTATAGTCCAAATCTCACATCCATACATGACCACTAGAAAAACCATAGCCTTGACTAGACAGATCTTTGTTGGCAAAGTAATGTCTCTGCTTTTTAATGTGCTGCCTAGGTTGGTCATAACTTTCCTTCCAAGCAGTAAGCATCTTTTAATTTCATGGCTGCAATCACCATCTGCAGTGATTTTGCAGCCCAGAAAAATAGTCAGCCACTGTTTCCACTGTTTCCCCATCTATCTGCCATGAAGTGATGGGACCGGATGCCATGATCTTAGTTTTCTGAATGTTTTCTGAATCAGTTTTTCATATTATACTAAAAAAATGTGATGCCTTCAAATCTGACAATCAATATGTTTGCTAGTGTAGTCCTTATTTTCTTACATATCATTCTATATTTTAGACTGTCTAATTCATGAGTAACTCTTTTGATAGATAGGTAGATAATGAAATTTCTGGATTTGATGACTGTTCCTATAAAGAGTTTTCTCTCAAATATCCTGTCCCACATCTGCAATCATCTATCCAGATTTTCTTTTTCTGCTTAAAACATGGTATTGCTCAAATTCGTTTACTCAGTAACTCAGTTTAAACTCCCGTTAGGATTGAGAGGGGTCTTTGCTTTATGGATAGGTAGATAGATAGACAGATAGATAGATAGATAGATTCTAAGGTTACTGTATTTTTAAACCATATTCTATCAACATGGAAATAGTCAAGTAGGTTAATGGAGCAAAATATGGAGCCAAGAAACAAACACCATGGTGTAAAGACAGTATATAATAAAGGAGACAATTTTTCTGTCAGTGAGGATTAGGTTAGAAGTCAGATGCTGTCTCAAGAAAGAATTTGTTTAGAATGAAAGAAAATGTGAACTTCATTCTGTGTACCAAAGGCAAAAATCCTTACATAGATAGAAGATGTAAATATAAGTAAACATAAAATAAGATAATCTCAAGACATTTAGGACATATGAATAATCTCCTTCGAGAGATTTTAAACCAATACAGGAAATTTGTAGCTGTCAAAGTGAAAGAAGTAAAGTCACTCAGTCGTGTCCAACTCTGTGTGACCCCATGGACTGTAGCCTACCAGGCTCCTCTGTCCATGAGATTTTCCAGGCAAGAACTGGGGTGGGTTGCCATTTCCTTACAATTTATTTTTCTACATAAAATTATAACTTTGTATGGCAAAGAGTAAATTAGATGTAAATATTTAAACCAAATAAAGAATTGATATCCAGTCTTCAAAATATTACAATATTTTAAAATAAAGAAAAATAAGAATTTCATCAGAAAAGAGGTCTAATTAATTAGTAAGTATGTAAACACCTTCTCACATTCCCTACTCAATGAAATATAAAAATAACAGTAACAATGGGTAGCTTTTCTCACTATAGAAAGTGATGAGTATATTTTTATGTGTTTTTGGAAAACATGTTTGGAAAACTTGTTTTGGGAAACATGGCCACCCAAGATGGATGGGTCTTGGTGGAGAATTCTGACAAAACATGGTCCCCTGGAGAAGGGAATGGCAAACCACTTCAGCATTCTTGCCTTGTAAACCCCATGAACAGTATGAAAATTCAAAAGGGTATGACACTGAAAGATGAACCCCCCAGGTTGGTAGGTGCCCAATATGCTGCTGGAGAAAAGTGGGGAAATAACTCCAGAAAGAAAGAAGAGACAGAGTAAAAAGGAAAACAATGCCCAGTTGTGGATGGAACTGGTAATAGAAGTAAAGCCCAATGCTGTAAAGAGCAATAGTGCATAGGAACCTGGAATGTCAGGTCCATGAATCAAGGTAAATTAGAAGTGGTCAAACAGTAGATGGCCAGAGTGAACATCGACATTTTAGGAATCAGTGAACTAAAATGGACTGGAATGGGTGAATTTAACTCAGATGACCATTATATCTACTACTGTGGGAAAGAATCCCTTAGAAGAAATGGAGTAGCCCTCATAATCAAGAAAAAAGTCTGAAATGCAGTTCTTGGGTGCAATCTCAAAAATGACAGAATGATCTCATGAATGCTGTTCATTTCCAAGGCAAACCATTCAGTATCACAGTAATCCAAGTCTATGCCCCAACCAGTAATGCTGAAGAAGCTGAAGTTGAATGGGTCTTTGAAGAACAACAAGATCTTTTAGAACTAACACCTAAAAAAGATGTCGATTTCATTATAAGGGACTAGAAGGCAAAAGGAGGAAGTCAAGAGATACCTGAAGTAACAGGCAAATTTGGCCTTGGAGTACAGGGCAGGGAAAAGGCTAACAGAGTTTTGCCAAGAGAACACACTGGTCATAGCAAACACAAGAGAAGACTCCACATGGACATCCTCAGATGGTCAATACAAAATCAGATTGATTATATTCTTTGCAGCCAGAGAGGGAGAAGCTATACAGTCAGCAAAAACAAGATCAGGAGCTGACTGTGGCTCAGATCATGAACACCTTATTGCCAAACTCAGACTTAAATTGAAGAAAGTAGGGAAAACCATTCAGGTATGGCCTAAATCAAGTGACAAAGAAATTCAAGGAATAGATCAAGGGATTAAATCTGATAGACAAAGTGCCTGAAGAACTATGGACAGAGGTTCGTGACATTGTACAGGAGGCAGTGATCAAGACCATCCCCAAGAAAATGAAATGCAAAAAGTGAAATGGTTGTCTGAGGAGATCTTACAAATGGCTGAGAAAAAAAGAGAAGCAAAAGACAAAGGCAAAAAGGAAAGATATACCCATTTGAATGCAGTGTTCCAAAAAATATCAAGGAGAGATAAGAAAGCCTTCCTCAGTGATCAGTGCAAAGAAACAGAGGAAAACAGTAGAATGGGAAAGACTAGAGATCTCTTCAAGAAAATTAGAGATACCAACAGGACATTTCATGCAAAGATGGGCACAATAAAGGGCAGAACTGGTTTGTACTTAACAGAAGCAGAAGGTATTGAGAGGTGGCAAGAATGAACAGAAGAATATACAAAAAAATATCTTCATGATCCAGGTAATCACAATAATGTGATCACTCACCTAGAGCCAGACATCCTAAATGCAAAGTCAAGTGGGCCTTGGGAAGCATCACTATGAACAAAGCTAGTGGAAGTGATGAAATACCAGTTGAGCTATTTCAAATCCTAAAAGATGATGCTGAGAAAGTGCTGTGCTCAGTATGCCAGCGAATTTGGAAATCTCAATGGCCAAAGGACTGGAAAAGGTCAGTTTTCATTCCAATCCCACAGAAAGGCAATGCCAAAGTATGTTCAGACTACTGCACTATTGCACGCAGGTCACATGCTCACAAAGTAATGCTCAAAATTCTCCAAGGCAGCCTTCAACAGTATGTGAACTGTGAACTTCTAGTGGTTCAAGCTGGATTTAGAAAAAGCTGAAGAACCAAAAATCAAATTGTCGATATTCATTGGATCATAGAGAAAGCAAAAGAATTCTAGATAAACGTCTACTTCTGCTTTATTGATTATGCCAAAGCTTTTGTGTGGATCACAACAAACTGAAAAATTCTTAACAAAATGGGAATACTAGACCACCTAACCTGTCTCCTGAGAAATCTGTATGCAGATCAAGAAGCAACAGTTAGAACCAGACATGGAACAACAGACTGGTTCCAAATAGGGTAAGGAGTACGTCCAAGCTGTATATTGTCACCCTGCTTATTTAACTTATATGCAAAGTACATCATGCAAAAGCACAGGCTGGATGAAGAACAAGCTGGAATCAAGATTGCCAGGAGAGATATCAATAACTTCAGATATGCAGATGCTGCTGCTGCTGCTGCTGCTGCTGCTAAGTCGCTTCAGTCATGTCCGACTCTGTGTGACCCCATAGACGGCAGCCCACAAGGCTCTCCCTGTCCCTGAGATTCTCTAGGCAAGAACACTGGAGTTAGTTGCCATTTCCTTTCCGTTGCGTGAAGTGAAAAGTGAAAGTGAATTCGTTCAGTCGTATCTGTCTCTTCGTGACCCCATGGACTACAGCCTACCAGGGTCCTCTGTCCATGGAATTTTCCAGGCAAGAATACTGGAGTGGGTTGCCATGCCTTCTCCAGATATGCAGATGACAGCACCCTTATGGTACAAAGTGAATAAGAACTAAAGAGCCTCTTGATGAAGATGAAAGAGGAGAGTGAAAATGCTGGTTGAAAACTCAGTGAAGATCATGGCATCCAGTCCTATCACTTCATGGCAAACAGATGGGAAAACAATGGAAATGGTGAGAGATTTTATTTTCTTGGGCTCCAGAATCACTGCAGACTGTGAGTGCAGCCATGAAATTAAAAGACCCTCCTTGGAAGAAAAGCTATGACCAACCTAGACAGCATATTAAAAAGCAGAGACATTAGTTTGCTGACAAAGGGCCATCTCGTCAAAGTTATTGTTTGTCCAGCAGTCATGTATGAATGTGAGAGTTGGAATATAAAGAAAGCTGAGTGCTGAAGAATTGATGCTTTTGAACTGTGTTGTTGAAGAAGATTCTTGAGCATCCAAGAAGATCCTTGGACTGAAAGGAGATCCAACCAGTCAATCCTAAGGGAAATCACCCCTAAAGATTCATTGGAAGGACTGATGCTAAAGCTGAAACTCCAATATTTTGGCCACCTCATGCTAAAAATATCACTCACTGGAAAAGAGCCTGATGCTTGGAAAGACTGAAGGCAGGAGGAGAAGGGGATGACAGAGGATGAGTTGGTTGAATGGCATCACTGATTCAATGGCCATGAATTGAGCAAGCTCTGGGAGTTGGTGATGGACGGGGAAGCCTGGTGTGCTGCAGTCAATGGAGTCTCAAAGAGTTGGACATGACTGAGTGACTGAACTGACTCAAATTTTTTTTCAGTCTGGCAGTATATTTTAAAATCAAATTGAAAACTTTGCTTTTTGACCCAATAAACACTTTTCTGGGAATCTGATCAATCAAAATAAGGGTTATTTATATTAGGTTGTTTACTATAGAATAATTTGTCATGGAAAAAACTAGGAAACAATAGAACATGGTGAATTAGCTAGGTGGCATCACTAGATTTTTGGAGGGATATTTCTGTGAGAAAAGCAATATACAGAAAAAATGTGTATAATATAATTCACTTTTGAAGGATAAAAAGCCACAATCTCAGAATGTGTGTTTGTGTGTGTGTGTGTGTTTTGCATGTATTTATGTTAACATGGAAAAAGGTACAGAGAAAACCATGCCTGGTTTAGGAAGTAGAAATGGAGAGAAAGGGAGAAAGGGATGGATAAAACAAGAGTTGAAAAGTTTTCCATGATTCAAAGGAATCATGAAGCATGTATAATAGACATTTATTTAAACTCATTTAAGAGAGAATATGTATGTCTGTTGTGTGTGCCTTAGGAGATAACTGAAAATGAACATAACACACATTCTTATATAAAATAGTTTGGCAGCTATCTAGTTGCATTATTTAGGGAAACTGGTTTAAATTTTACTCTCTAGCTCCTCATGCTGCTTCTCCTAAAAAACCAACAACATGAACAGAAAGTGCAACCTCCACTGGACACCTTTTTGAACTTTTTAATTATTTCCATTATATCTAATTACCTCAAGATGCCTAGAAAGACATTTTTGTGCTAGTTTTAACTAATTATAGTAAACATTTATTTATTCACTCCTTTTGAACCTTCACTGGTAGCTCAGAGGTTAAAGCATCTGCCTCCAATGTGGGAGACCTGGGTTAGATCCCTGGGTCGGGAAGATCCCCTAGAGAAGGAAATGGTAACCCACTCCAGTATTCTTGCCTGGAGAATCCCATGGACGGAGGAGCCTGGTGGAGTACAGTCCATGGGGTTGCAAAGAGTCGGACACGACTGAGCGACTTCATCTTCACTTGACAGTAATAAAAAATGTTGAGTATCTCTACTGAATTATGCTATTTAGACTCTAATCTATGAAAAAATATAAGTGCATGAGACAATCATCATATACAGGGTAGAAGTCACCATGACAGGTAGAGAACCTGTAGTTCTCTAGGAGCTCCAAAGAGATTTAAATCCAGTAAAAAACTAGTCAAGCTTGTTTTCTTTCTATCCATCCTTTGAATGGATCACAGGATAAAAGACCTTTGCTTAGTTTGGTTTGTAATATATCCAATTTTAGTATTATCAGTATGAAACTGAATCAAATTTCAAGAATTTAAGTATCATTTTAAATAATAGGTACATTCAAGATTTTTATAGAGCACGTTGCTCTGTTAATTAAATATCACATATCTTGTTTATGAAACATCTAGAATTTGGGGAACCCTAAGTGTATTCCTGAGAGTATGAGCTCTGTTCATTCCCCAAAATGCAAACTTCTGCATGAGTTCATTATACAATTTGCTGTGTATAATATCATAAATAATTTTCTTTCTTTAAAATTAAATTTCATTTTATGCTGACAGAGATTAGGGGTAGCTTAAAATGGCAACATGACTCATTGTATTAAAAAGATAAAATGAATTTCATTTTAAGAATCTTAACTCTTTCAACTAAATGAGACTAGTTATATTTTATTTGTCTGCAGACTCAAGCAGTTCCAAAGTTTATGAGGTTGTGTTTTTCAAACTTATCATGTTCTGTTTTAACCTATAAACTTAACTTTAGAAAGCCTTATTAAAACAATGAACAAAATATCTGTACATGTATTTAATATTAATACATTATTTTTAAATTTATGATTATTTAAGAGTTAATTTGACAGACTCAAGTTAATTTGACAGACACTGTACATGTATGTGGTTTATGATCTGGGAGCTGTAAACGGACCTACTTTAGGAAGGACTCTGCACTTGGATTCATGCTCTGCTGCAGCCATCTTGAAATTCATAATAGCATTATCCTTGAATTTATGTTCATAAGCAAAGTCCACTGGGACATGGAACCATGAATATGAGCATTGGCGCTGCAAGGTGGCAGCTGTGCATACACAGGTTCAAGCCTACAGGCACAGCAGGAAGTGCCGAAGCTAAGCAGTTGGCCTGGCAGCAAGGCACAGATATGCACGCCTCAGCAGTCTTGAATGCTTTGTGTTCCTAATGTGGACAGGCCTGAACTGGGTCCAGGTTAGCAGTGGCAAAGGCAGCAACAGAAGCAGCAGTAGTAACACTGGGCAACAGAGACACACAGGAGGACTTCCCATGCCAGCTAGGAGAAGACCATGGTGAGACTCCCCTATCAGGCCCAGGAACCCATCTCCAAAGTATCTACACAAATATTAAAACTCCTACATTCCAAGACAGACCCTGTGGAGCTCAAACTTTGTCAATAAATTATTACATAATAAAGGAATTCATATAGCCATTTCAATAAAAGTTATCAGGGAGTTATTAGATTTCTTGATTTTAAAATGTTCACATTTGACAACTCCTGCAACATTGCGATGCAAATATGCACCAGCCTAGCAATAAGAAAGTTAAAGATCATCACTTATAGTGGAAAATAACACTATTTTCATATGAAGTTTTAAATGAATCAGTCATTAACAAGGAAGGCAATTTTTAAATTAAATTTTCCTTGTAATTGAAAATACAGGAAGATAAAACATAATCAGGGTTATATACAAATCATGAAGCTATTTTTGGCTTCTTGCACTGATCATTCTTTAATTAAAAGTTACAGGAAATGTCAGAGGAAACATTAAAATATCATTGCATACATTTACATTTAACATTAAGTTCAATAGAAAAGCAGTATAATGGTTCTTTGTTGTGATAGAATTGTTCTGTATCTTGACAGTGTTGATGAATATAGGAACCGATGCACATAATAAAACTATTAAAACCAATTTGTGTATACAAATGAGTATACGTTTAGTGAAATATGAATGAGATCAGTGGATTATATTCATGTCAGTTTCTTGTTGTAATATTGCTCTATAGTTTGCAAGATTTCACCTTTAAGAAAAACTGATGAATCGTACATATTTCTCTATTATTTCTTACAATGTTCATGTTCATTTACAGTCATCTTAAAAACTGTAATTTAAAAATAAGACACAGTTTCATGAATATGATTTTTATGGAGTTAAATCATTTATTAGAAATTATTCCATGAGAATCATCAGCTCCAGATGTACTAAAATTTATGTATTAAAATAATTTATCAAACATTCATCCTAATGTTGTCCCCAGGCTATAAAATACTCCAGTTCCAGTAAAGGCTGCATCAACAGAAAGATCTTCCCCCAAATTAAAAATGTATCAGAAATTATTTGTGCTCTTGCATTAGCTAAAAGGAACTGATGTAATTTTCAGTTTTATCATTGAAGATGAAATTATTAATCATATAAATTTTGATGATATAAAGAATGAATTTGTCAGAAAACTAAGCCATAAAAATTGTATGATCATTCAAGATATCATAATAGTATAGTATTACTCGTATTATATATAATTATGATACCAGAATTTCACTTATAAGTTTATGTTGTTACTCAACTAGCACTATTATCCCAAATTTTATAATGAATAAAATATTTTAAGGAAAATTCTTTATATATTATCTTCAACAATACTTCCCCCCGCTACATTTTAAATGAAAAGGCCTCAAATTTTTATTTTACCCTGAGTCTCATAAATGAGGTAAATCCTGGACTAGGCACTTTGATACATTGATCAAAAAAGTTCTTTTAAGTTTTATCAGACAATATTTAAGATATATTGAATAACTTATTTTTGTAGAATTGAGCTTAAGATAGTTTTGAAATGACATCAGAAATTGCATCTAAAAACTAATCTCAGAAGTCAGCGTTTTTTTTTTTTTCAGTGTCCTCCAAGATATTATTTTGCTTAGTTTATTTTATTATTCTACAGAAAGCCAGTAAGATTCATCCATCATCAACTTTGACATTTGAATTTCAATATACATTACTCAGAGAAGGCTTCAAGGAAGTCTTTTCACTTATCAGATCTGTATTACCAAATTATGTTAATTTTTCATGTAAGGCATTGAGGTATTCATTGAAGTCTATACAAATATATCATTTGGACTTTCAAATTTTTAATATGATAGCTTTTATAAAAATTCCTATACTTAGGCCTGTGTACTTCATATTAATCAGCAGCGTTTCTCAATTTGCAAATAATAATATATTACTAGAGAATGACACAGATTTCCTGGAAATTTTAAAATGAGCTTATCAACATTCATTCACACCACTGTCCCAAAAGGAATTTTTAGTTTTAAAAACATATAAAACTGACTAGGATTGCATATTTTAACTATAGATTATTTCGATTTCATTATATTTAGCAAGTTTTGAAAAACATCAGGTTTTTTGATTATTGGGGCGAAGTATCTGTGTAAATGCTCTATTACAAGAATGTTATAATGCGTCTGTGTATCGGTCATACTCATTTTTCTTCTGCTATCCTAATGGTTCACGCTATTTCTTTTTTCTCTTCTGTTACAGAATGATTCTTGGGGAAAGCAGTATTCCTACGCGCTCTTCAAAGCGATGAGTCACATGCTGTGCATTGGATATGGAGCCCAAGCCCCAGTGAGCATGTCTGACCTGTGGATCACCATGCTGAGCATGATCGTCGGGGCCACCTGCTACGCCATGTTTGTTGGCCACGCCACAGCTCTAATCCAATCTTTGGATTCCTCAAGGCGGCAATATCAAGAGAAGGTAATTAGTTTTATCTCTAATATATTCAACCAGCTAGTTTGTCAATTTAATTAATAGCATTCAGATAAATAAACTATGCCCTGTATCGAAACTATAATGAGCTGAAATGTTCAAAGGAGGAAACCACAATGTTTCCATATTTTGAAGTTTTTTCAAGATGGTCCTCATAGCTTTTGTTTCCAGTTTCTCTCTTAAATACGTATTTTCTTTAAAAAAAATCTGAATTTTCATTCACAAAAAAATAGCTCCATGTTTCAAATGTATGAAGCTGATTTGAGGTGTTGTCATGGTTCATGCTCTGTAATTTTTAAACAGTTACGATAATATAAAGACTTCTGCTGTACATGTTAGAAAAATGTGAGCTGATTAAATGCAGAGAGACGGGCATTGCACGTGTCTCCGCCTCTCTGCATGTTGCAATCATAATTTATATTAAGTCCATATGCATAGCTGAACATATGTTGCCCTTATATCTAGATAAGCCATCACATACCCTCCAGTCTTTAAAATGCATACTAACAGCTGCTATCATGCATAGTGTGTTAATTGAAATGATTGCTGTACTAAACTTTTCTCAAAAGAGAGAAAGTAGATTTGTGCACTGATTTATTCATTGGATTTTGTTTTAATATGCTGAATTATGTGGTTGGTACTAGACATTGGATAATCAGACAGTACTTATATTTTTCAGTAACTTTCTGACAGATAAGAATGTTTTATAATTGAAGGAAGAATTTCTAGTGTGGGAGCTCTGTTGAATATGATAGAATATATAATATATATGCACCTTGCTAAAAAGCATACCTGAAAGTAATGGTTCAAACAATTCTAGAATATGTCTCCTGATGAGTAATAACAGCTTAGACTCATAAATTCTTCACCAAACAGGCAAGGTCATTTCATTTGTGACTTTATTTACAGAAGTTTTCAACAGTTTGTGTTTGCCATAATTCATCATCAAATTCTTGATCTTAGGGTTTGGTAGAGGATAAAGGATACTGGAATAAGTTTTTGTTACTTTCTGACATTTGAAACAATTTAGTCAGGAACAGCTAGTCGTTTAGGTGAGTGGCATTGAGTCCCTCTCCTGCGTCTCCCTAAAAGAGGCCCTGAGAACCTGGCAGGCATCACCAGCCTCTTTCTGCTGAGGGCTCTGTGCTCTGCCAGGAGCCGCTCTTGGATGAGACCCAAGATGTCAGGCTAGCCTTGCTGCATCACTCAGATCTGGTCCACAGAGAAGCCCTCAGGCATCCATCTCTTAGCCCATCTCTCAGCACGACTGCTTCCTCCACCAAAGACGAAGAGCCTGTGTCTAGCCTTCAGTTTCTTGGCAGAGTCACACCCCAGTGTCCACAGGGTATTTGCATGTTCTCAGATGTGAATTGGACTCCAAACTCATGTCTCTTAACTATGTGAACTTACTTCAAAGATCTCCAAGCGACTTTCTTGATGTCCCCCTGAAAGGTCAAGGGTTAGAAGGTAGCCCTCCCACAGCCCTATCCCAAAGCAGGCTGGGGAAGGGACTCACAGAAGAGCAGTCATTCCCTTCAAAGAGGTCTGCTCACTATTGTTGTCAGGAAAGTTCTTTCTGCTCTCTGACCTCTGTAGACCTTCAATGAGATTGACACCTTTAGAAGTCTTCATTGGATCCCCATTTACAATTGTAAACCTGTGTAGGAGAGAACCTGTTACATAACCAGCATCCTGATATCTCAGGTTAGCAGCTCAGTAAACATGAGGAAGGAAGAGTAAATCCTAATCTAGCAGATTTTTAGACCTTTTATTTTAAAATCTCAGTTCTTCTCAAAACTTACTCCACAGATAATATAAATAAATCATAAACATACATATATATATATATATATATATATACACATGAGTATATTTTTTAAATTTATTTATTTTTAATTGAAGGATAGTTACAATATTGTATTGGTTGCTGTCATGCATCATCATGGATAAGCCATAAGTATACATATGTCTCCTCCCTCTTGAACCTCCCACCCTATCCCATACCTCTAGGTTGTCACAGAGCTGGTTCATTGTTGAATTACCTATTTAATTGTTTCCTGGTCAGATAAGTTTGTACATCTTGATTTAAACAATGAACTGAAAAGATTTTTGCTATTAATATGTGTGCTCTGAACATTTAACATTTTGTCTGCCCTCTGCCAAACCCCCTTGTATTTTAAGTGATCAATGAACACTTGGGAAATGCCTTATCTAGACATACTCCCCACAGTGAGCATTCCATCTTCTTAAGTTGACCTTGGGTAGGTACTACCTTTTCTAGATATATCCACAGTTCATCTAGTCTTTTTAAATGAAATTGCTTTAGATCACTCTGTATCTTTATACTGTTGTGTCTCAGTTCTTACACTTCAGCACCCCTGGGAAGCCTACTATTATTTCGAAACTTGTCACTCTCTTTCCCGTCAAATAATTCTAGTAAAAGCAGCTTTAGTTGTGCAGTTTTCCTTTGTAATAAGCAAAAATTTTAACACAAAGCACATTATGAATTTAGAATAAGAAATTTTCAACTCACCTTGGTGTACCTGACATACATGATTTTTAGTGTGAAATTTGAACATGACAAATATTTAATTGTATGAGGAAATTATCAAATTGAAATAACTATATACTGAATAGCTTCAGAATCCGAGACGTGAAGTGTATATTAATCTAAGGCAGGTTCAGCAATGAATGACTTGTTTAAATAGACTGTCCTTTCTAATGATAGAGCATGAGGCAGTAAGCCAGTGCTGCTCTGGGCTTCAGATATTGTGTATGTTGCCTAAAATTGTAAAAAAATACTGCTGATTCTTAGTTTAATAATGATAATAAATTTAACATTATAAATTTATCCAAATGGACAAAATTTTATCATGTCATCAAATGTTTATGATCCCTTTGGAATGAGAAGATATAGTTTAACATAAGTAGTCTCTCAACCATGAAGGTGAATTATGTAATCCTGAATGAAATCATGCAGTTGTGCATTTTATGTAATCATATCAAAAATGTTATATTCTAAACCTAGTCAGTTCAAGCAAGTGGGTTTTTTTTTTGTTTTAATGAATAATCCATAGATTCTTATTCTTTCTTATAATAAAAGACTGTAATCAGGACTATCATATAAGCTTCTTAACCATAGAAATATTTTTAATCAATCTAGTCTTCCAAATTTGTGTAAGGTAATGTTATGAACAAAGACAAAACACTAGGCACTAAGACCTGCTCTCATTTTTGAACTAGTCAAATCCCATTTATAGTAAAGCAAATTTCAGGTCATTTGAAATGAACTGATTATGGATAATATGCCCTTCAAAAATAATTTGTTGGAAAAAGAATGGTGCCAAACCAACTTTTAAACTCATGGATCTCATAGCCAAGTCTCTCTTCCAACCAGAATATTACTGTTCTCAGAACAAACCAAATGATTCTGATCTGCCCCCATACCTTTCATCCTACTCCTGACATACTTTTGCCCCTTTTCCTGTTTACACAGTTTCTACCCTTCCCTTTGGAAGACTGTGATACCTTCCCTAATTATCCTAACCTATAATAATCTGTTTATTGTGTATATTCTATCTGTTCCAGAGGAATATAATACTCTGATAGGAAGATCTGAGTCTTTGTTGTTGTGTATTTCCTCCCCCATACACAGAAACCTCAGTGCTGTGATGCTCAGAGGGGACAGTAAGGATTAAGAATACTTATAGTTGTCCAACTGTGTTTTCTAGCAAATAAGTGGGAATAAGTTTATCCTTCGAAATTTTTGAATTCTGTCACTTGAATATACATGAGAGCATCTTTTTCAAAATGTTGATCCTGTTGTTTATTTATATGTGTGTAAACATATTGCTTCAGCTGTTACAGCAAATACTTATGTATGTATGTATGCATTTGGCTTACACACAGGTCATGTTTTGGAAAGTAAATTTTCAATATGCTTTCCCTTCTGCAATTCTGAGATTGGTTTCCTGTAAGTAAAAGATACATTATCAAAATATCTTTCACTGGGGTTGAAGCCATTTCTTGGTTCCTGGATTGATCAGTAGGGTGCTCTGCTTTAAGCCATGAGGAAACCCTTTGTTTCAGAAAGAAGGATGGGAGAGATTGTCAGAACTGTCATGTGATTCTGAGTCTTCAATTTCGAAAAAGCATTCTATGACTAGAGTAATGGCAGATGAAAGGGGGAAAAAATTGGAGTAATGGCCATTGGCCATGATGGTTTATAAATAATACTTAATATTTAATGATACTTTAATATTCCATTAAAAAGAAAAAGGTTGCCTCTTATTTTGCATCCCATCTTCATTATGTGAAGAAATTAGTCAGTTGAGCTTCTAATTTGGTTTGCTGGCTGTGTAAACTTGTGATAGTGTTTGTTGTGATAGTATTTGTCGTCAGAAAAACAAAAGGTCTTAGAAGTAATAATGATCTTGAAAATCAAACTGACCCAGTATTTAAAGGAAAACTGACTTGATGCCCTCATTTTCATTGGAAGCATTCTTAGTGGGAAGAGGTAGCTCTAAAATTCATGTGTATTCAGCAAAATAGCTCATATGATTTTCTTCATTATTTGTAAATGAATGTCTTCTTCCGCTACAAATAAGAATGCTATGAGCAGAATCCCACATGGTTCCTTAATTCAGCTATTCTATATACTTTTGCTTCCCAGGAGCTGAATTTATTGTACTCAGATACGTTAAAGTGGTAGTACTGCCAAACATTCTCAGGCCAGGACAGTTCTCGGACTGGGAATATTTGTGAGATTTTCTCATAGAAGACTAACAGTGCCACAGCCCTGGGGTAAGCTTCATGTTGCCACTTCAGCTGCTAACAAATCAGGCTCCTGGCAAATAATACTTTACATGTTCCACTGGGAGAAACATTTTTACATTAACTATGAGTACTGTTTTAAAGATAGGTCAGAGCCAAAGAACATTCAAACTACCGTACAATTGCACTCATTTCACATGCTATCAAAGTAATGCTCAAAATCCTTCAAGCTAGGCTTCATGAGTATGTGCACTGAAAATTCCCAGATGTACAGGCTGAATTTAGAAATGGCAGAGGAACCAAAGATCAAACTGCCAACATTTGTTGGATAATAGACAAAGCAAGGGAATTCCCAAAAAGCATCTATGTCTGCTTCACTGACTACACTAAACACTGTGACTGTGTGGATCACAACAAACTGGAAAATTCTCAAAGAGATGGGAATACCAAACCACTTTATCTCCTGAGAAACCTGTATGCAGGTCAAGAAGCAACAGTTAGAAGTGGACATGGAACAAAGGAGTGGTTCAAAATTGGGAAAGTATTGCATCAAAGCTATATATTGTCATCCCATTTATTTAACTTATTTGCAGATTATATTATGCAAAATTCCAAGATTGCTGGGAGAAATATCAACAACCTCAGATATGCAGATGATACCATTCTAATGTCAGAAAGCAAAAAGGAACTGAAGAACCTCTTGATGAGGGTGAAAGAGGAGAGTGAAAAACCTGGTTTAAAACTCAACATTCAAAAAACTTGAGATTATGGCATCTAGTCTCATAACTGCATGACAAATAAATATAAGGGGAAAAAATAGAAGCAATGACAAATTTTATTTTCTTGGGCTCCAAAATTACTGCAGACGGTGACTGCAGCCATGAAATTAAACAATGCTTGCTCCTTGGAAGGAAAGATATGACAGACCCAGACAATATGTTCAAAAGCATAGACATCACTTTGCCGACAAAGGTATGTATCATCAAAACCATGGTTTTTCCATGTACAGATATGAGAGTTGGACCATAAAACAAGCTGAGCACTGAGGAATTGATGCTTTTGAACAATGGTGCTGGAGAAGACTCTTGAGAGTCCCTTGGACTGCAAGGACATCAAACCAGTCAATCCTAAAGGAAATCAACCTTGAATATTCATTGGAAGGACTGATGCTAAAGTTGAAGCTCCAATACTTTGGCTGTCTCATGTGAAGAGCCAGCTCATTGGAAAAGACATTGGTGCTGAGAAAGATTGAGGGCAGGAGAAAATGGGGGCGGCAGAGGATGAGATAGTGGGATGGCATTATTGACTCAATGGACATGAGTATGAGCAAATATCTGGAGATAGTAAAGGACAGTGAAGCCTGATGTGCTGCAGTCCATGGAGACGTCATTTAGCGACTGAACAAAATCAATGAGAAAGAGAGTTAGAGGCTATTAATTTAACCAAGAAGAAAAATAGAATTTTGCCAGTTGTAAATTTTTATTTTACCACTGATTTTCAATCTTTGTATTTTAATATATCCCACTGGTACCTCTTTCATTCAGTGATAATTTCTGTATGAAACTCCATATTACATGCTGAAATTTCCTGCATCTTTGTTGTGAATAAGAACTGTAAAATTACTAAAGGTTTGTCCTCACCAATCCTTCGTTTAGTTCTTTGCAGGTAACATTTACCGTTGGCAGTATAGCTGACAGTTTCTTGTAATGGCTGTAAAGTAGAGTTGCATTTTCTACTCTTTTCTGTTATTGATTGATGTATGGATATTATCTTTTAGAAATCTGTGAATTTTCATTTGAATGTCCTCCTTTAATTTTTTTTTAATTTAAAAAATTCCTGGGGTATAATTAATTTACAGTGCTATGTTAGTTTCAGATGTACAGCAAAGTGAATCTGTTATGTGATAGTCCTGTCTGGACTCTTTGTGACCCCCGTGGACTGTAGCCTACCAGACTCTTCCATCCATGGGATTTTCCAGGCAAGAATACTGGAGTGGGTTGCCATTTCCTTCTCCAGGAGATCTTCCCGACCCAGGGATTGAACCCCGGTCTC
This sequence comes from Ovis canadensis, assembly GCF_042477335.2. Taxonomy (NCBI): domain Eukaryota; kingdom Metazoa; phylum Chordata; class Mammalia; order Artiodactyla; family Bovidae; genus Ovis; species Ovis canadensis. The sequence goes on from NC_091260.1 coordinate 42,425,212, forward strand.
CCACATCGTAGGCAGACGCTTTACCATCTGAACCACCAGGGAAGTCTGTTATACATATGTATATATCAACTCTTTTTAAAATTCTTTTCCCTTATAGGCCACTACAGAGTTTTGAGTAGAGTTCCCTGTGCTATACAGTTCAGTTCAGTTCAGTCGCTCAGCCGTGTCCGACTCTTTGTGACCCCATGAATTGCAGCACGCCAGGCCTCCCTGTCATCACCAACTCCCGGAGTTCACTCAGACTCATGTCCATCGAGTCAGTGATGCCATCCAGCCATCTCATCTTCTGTCGTCCCCTTCTCCTCCTGCCCCCAATCCCTCCCAGCATCAGAGTCTTTTCCAATGAGTCAACTCTTCGCATGAGGTGGCCAAAGTACTGGAGCTTCAGCTTTAGCATCATTCCTTCCAAAGAAATCCCAGGGCTGATCCCCTTCAGAAGGACTGGTTGGATCTCCTTGCAGTCCAAGGGACTCTCAAGAGTCTTCTCCAACACCACAGTTCAAGAGCATCAATTCTTCAGCGCTCAAGGTCCTTATTAGTTATCTCTTTATGTATAGTAGTGTGTATGCGTCCATCTCAATCTCCCAATTTATTCCTCCCTCTCCCCTTTTCCCCCAGGAACCATACATTTGATTTCTACATCTGTAACTTTGTTTCTGTTCTGTAGATTAGCTCATTTGTTTTTTATATTCCACATCTAAGGGATACCATATGATATTTGTTTTTCTCTGACTTACTTCACTCAGTATGACAGTGTTTCAAGTATTTTGATGTATTGTATTTGGTCCCTTATATGTCATAACACATAAATACATTATTAAGCATCTTTATAGGGCAAAAGATTGTCACTAAGATTCACTAATCTGACAAGATCCCACAATGTACGAGAAATACTGCATGGATTTGCATTTGTTTAATTAGATCACTGAGATCCATTTGAAATGTGCCTTGAAGATTGCAGAAGAAATCAGTAGACAGAAGTAGTCACCATGGGAGAAATGTCCTAGAAAACAGCACTAACTGTGAGAAGATTCCTGACAGACAGGAACAAAAGATGCAAAGGCCCAGAGGTGGCTATGTGTGTTAGACATTGAGGTGTCTAGTTTGAATGCAGTGAAAACTACCTTGATGGGCAAAGTATGAAATAAGATTGGGTTATGCTCTGCCTAAGAATAATTTTCAAGGCTGGAATGATGAGACTTTTGTGTTACGAAAAAGATATCCCTTGCAAAATTTTAGCAATGGGAGGTAGTCATTGAAACTGTCCTTTAAGGAAGTGAATCACAGTAGTACATGAAATATGCTGTACTCCTAACTGAGATTGTAAGGGTGCAAGAGCAAGATCACTTCATAAATGCTTACTGTTAGAATCACTAGCACAAACATATTAACAGAACAAGAAGGCCAACCTTTTAAGTAGATAGGGACACTTGGATCAATAAAATTGCTGGAAACAACAGTCTTTTCTAACGAAGTAGGATCCAGAAAGTCTTCAGAGTTAAGGTGTCATATGAGTTGAGTCTCGCAGAATCCAGTTTTTATCCATTTGATGTGTATTTATTGAATGCTTACTATGTGACAGGTCTGGTACTGGATGTTTTGCATACAAAGTGAGCAAGTATATATGGTGTCTTCTCTCATCATGTTTCTTATAGTACAGTGGGATGGGAAGTGACAAGATTTATTGAGAGCAATCAATTATTATAAAAATTTTAAGTGCTCGGAATGGAAATGTATATTAATCTCTCTGCTAAGAGATTTGAAGTCTTTGGCTTGATTCATGTGGGATACAGTGGGAGCGAAGAAAAATAATATTTAAGAAGAGATCTAAAGAATGAATAGAAGATAGTGAAGTAAACAGCATGGGAAAAAGCAGTGAGTGTGAAAAGATTCGTCAGGATTCAGGAACAGACAGAAGGAATGTGTGATTAGAACTCAGAGATAAGTGAAACGGCTCTGGACGAGACTGGAGAGACTGACTTAGGTCAGGGTGGATGGCACCTCATAGGCCTACTTAACTATGTTGTGTTTTAGCTAAATGCTATGAGAGTCTGGTAAAACTCTGAAGCAGAAGAGTGGTACGTTAGATGTAATTTTTTAAAAGAGTGTTCAGTCCTCAGTGTGCATAATAGATTAAAGGATAGCAAACATAACCTAGTGTTCTTTGTCATTATGTAAACGCACCAGTGCTGTCTTGCAGAGTCCCAGGTAGGAGTTCAAATTTCCAGGTAAAAGCATTGAATGGGATGGAAATACTAATAGGCCATTCCACATTGAATAAATACTACTCGGGGCAAATGCTGAGCTGCTGTAAGAAGAAGATCCAACAATTTAGTGACCTAAGGAACTGCATCATTTTGCTAAAAAGCTCTGCGGGATGAGAGGCCAGGTCAGTGGGATGGCACTGCTCCAGGTGGTCATTTTCTTCCAAGTTGTTCCTCCATTGTCACCTGGACAGTATTTCCCAGCATTTCCTGTGAATCATCATTACCTGGAGAGCTCGTTGAAACAGATTCATGGGCTCCACTTCCAGATTTTCTGATTCATTACACCTAGGGTGGAGCCTGAGAGGTTTTATTTCCAACAATATCTCAGCTGCTGCTTCTGATCCAGAGACAACCCTTCAAGAAGCAATTCCCTAGGGTATTGTTCTAGTTTGCATGTTCTATGCCTTGGACATGTCTGCCTTCCAGCTCATAAGAGGAAGGAGGGACACACACGTGACTTCGACTCACATCTCATTGTTGAAAACTTTCAGTTGATGAGAATTTCTCAAGGAAGAGGAGACATTTAGTCTAGCTGGGCAACTTTGCAACCAGTTAGCAATCATGTTGGAGAAGGCAATGGCAACCCACTCCAGTACTCTAGCCTGGAAAATCCCATGGACAAAGGAGCCTGGTAGGCTGTAGTCCATGGGGTCGCTAAGAGTCGGGCATGATTGAGCGACTTCACTTTCACGCATTGGAGAAGGCAGTGGTGACCCACTCCAGTATTCTTGCCTGGAGAATCCCAAGGGACAGAGGAGCCTAGTGGGCTGCCGTCTATGGGGTCGCACAGAGTCGGACACGACTGAGCGACAGCAGCAGCAATTATGTACAATATGGAAGAGGCAGAAGATGGATTTAGGTGTGAAATTCATGGCCTCTGCCACAGATATTATAGTAAAAATGAGGAGTCAGAAAAACACTTGGGATTTTCTAGGAAGCATACATTTTGGATGGGTTATGAAGTACTTGAAAAATAGTAGTAGATCCAAGGCTTAAAGCCATTTGATTTGATAAGTAATGGAGAGTCATTGAGATTTTGAATATGTCCTGACACTATAAAAAGACAGATAATAGAGAATGAGGAGATATATGGAACAAGAGATGATAAAGAAGAATAAAGAGATGAATAAGAAGAATAAAATGGAGGGAAGAACTGATGTCTTCCATTGAGCCATGTGTTGGTAAACTCCGAATGTGTTATCTCGAATGCTTTTTATGCACCGTAACTTATCTACCAGGGTAATGAAGTATCTTTAAATGAAACATTAGTGGAATTTATACCTTATTAACAGATGTATTACTGTTAAAAATCTATTATTTCAAAAATTAGGTACCAATCATTTTATTTACTCTTGCTTTTCTTTTCTTTTTTTTTTTTAATTTTAGTTTTTTATTTTTTAAATTTTAAAATCTTTAATTCTTACATGCATTCCCAAACATGAACCCTCCTCCCACCTCCCTCCCCATAACATCTTTCTGGGTCATCCCCATGACATTCTAACATGTATACTATCAAGTGAATTGAATCGCTACTCTTGCTTTTCAATTGTGGTCTGATTATCATTCATACTGAATTATCAATGTGGATTTTTCTGTCATTTTCAATGAAAAACAATTCTTATAAAACAGAGTTTCACCAGATGTGTCATAACATAGCATTGACTCTTCTCTATCTAAAGTCAGAATTTTTTTTTCTGTCTGAAGAATATATTCAATGAAATAAGAACTCATGAATTTAGAATTGAGTATACTGATAGTCTCAACCTGAAATACAGTTTTAGAACATTTGATATATAAATGAAACAAGTATAAACCACTTTAATGCAAAAAGAAGTTGGGCATGACTGAGCAACTGAACTGAACTAAATATTTTACTTAAAAGATACATTGTTTTGTTTAAATTATACAATATTTACCAAGAACAAAATGCAATATGATTATTGTGTTTATTATTATGCTACTGTTAACAATAACAAAACACAATAGCAAAAATTTTACTTAAAGTATGTCTTATGTTATCAACCTAATATATAATGATAGGATATTGAGCATTATCAGGTAATAATATAAGACATACTATAATTCAGATGATAGCAAAAGATAGATGATTATATTCCATATTCACTACTTCAGCTTTGCCAAGAGAAATTAACTTAGAATAGTATATTCATTTAAAAAGATTTCTTGCTGTCCTAATTCATGAAGTTATTATTAAAATTAATGAAGTAAAATTTTGAAAGTTATTTTAAGCAACTGAGGAAAAGTCACTATTGAAATACTTAGCATTAGCATATTTTATGAAAAATTATCTTCAACTTTAGTATTGTATTTTTATTAATTGAAAATTAAAGAGGATCTATGATGTCATTTAAATGACAGAAATAGATTATTTTAACTTTTTTTCCCAATGAGAACATGAAATACTGAATTTCGTTTCAATGGTATGATTTCTTCTTTGCTTTCCCAGGGGTCAGATGATCATTAGAGCATCAAATTATTTTTTGTTTATTAACAGAAATATCTCACTTATTTGGAGCTCAAATTAATAGTAATCATGACTTCCTGAATTAGGCTCCAGCCCTGAATTTAGTGAAAAAGCAACACATTAAAAGTAGACGAAAAGCTGCTAAAAGTAGGTGCATGGAGAGGAATGGAGGACAAAAGCTGTAAATAAGATCAGGAACAGGAAAAGATAAAAGCCACTTTCAGCTCTGTGGCCCAGTGCAGTGTAGGACCAAACTCGCCTGTGTGCCAGGGTAGCTTTCAACTGAGTTAGATCAAGCTGTGATTGGAGGATTCCCATCCAGCATCTGGGCTCCACCAAATTTGGATCAGTTTATAAAATGTGCTTCCCTGGTGGCTCAGATGGTAAAGAATCTGCCTGCAATACAGGAGAACTGGATTTGATCCCTAGGTTGGGAAGATCCTCTTGAGGAGAAAATGGCAACCCACTCAAGTATTCTTGCCTGGAGAATTCCATGGACAGAGGAGCCTGGCAAGCTACAGTTCAGTTCAGTTCAGTTCAGTCACTTACTCATGTCTGACTCTGTGACCCCATGAACTGCAGCACACCATCCTTCCCTGTCTTTCCTCAACTCCTGGGGCTTGCAAATTCATGTCCAGTGAGTCTGTGATGCCATCCAAGTACCTCATCCTCTTTTGTCCCCTTCTCTTCCTGCCCTCAATCTTTCCCATCATCAAGGTCTTTTCCAGTGAGTGAGTTCTTCACATCAGGTGACCAAAATATTAGAGATTCAGCTTCAGCATCAGTCCTTCCAATGAATTCAGGACTGAATTCCTTTAGGATTGACTGGTTGGATCTTCCTGCAGTCCAAGGGACTCTCAAGAGCCTTCTCTAACACCACAGTTCAAAAGCATCAATTCGGCGCTCAGCTTTCTTTATAGTCCAACTCTTCCATCCATACATGACTACTGGAAAAACCATAGCTTTGACTAGATGGACATTTGTCAGCAATGCAATGTCTCTGCTTTTTAGTATGCTATCTAGGTTGATCATAGTTTTTCTTCAAAGGAGCAAGCATCCTTTAATTTCATGGTTACAGTCACCATCTGCAGTGATTTTGGAGCCTCCAAAAATAAAGTCTGACACTATTTCCACTGTTTCCCCATCTATTTGCCATGAAGTGATGGAACCAGATGCCATGAGCTGCAGTCCATGGGGTTGCAAATAGTTGAACACAACTGAGCGACTAACACACACACACACATAAAATGTGTTTTACAAAGAGAGTTCTTTCTGTTTTGCTGGCATCTGGCATGCAGATTGTAAAGCTCAGCTGGCCCTACAGACATGAGAATTCGGGGTCATAGGTGCTGTTAGAGGTGATGAGGTTCCAAATCATACAATGTCAGTACCCAGACAGTAATACAGAGTTCACACTACTCCCTATAAAGTATACATTCTCAGACAGCCTCATGGGGACATTCTCAGTCAGCTCCAGGGGAAGATGATAGTTGTGGCATTTTGTTTTCTAGTTTATCTAACCTTCCTTTTTATTTTTAGCTGCATTTTCCATGTAGTCCATTCATAGTTTTCAGCCACAATATTTAGTACTTAAAAACAAACCAGAAATTCTACAAACAAACAAACAAACAAAAACTGAAGGACCCTTGTTTGAAGGTGGCAGACATTGCTTGGGATTCCCAGGTGGCTCAGTGGTAAAGAAAAATATTGCCTGCCAGTGTAGGAGATATGGGTTCAGTCCCTGGGTAGGGAAGATCCTCTGAAGGAGGAAATGACAACCCACTCCGGTATTCTTACCGGGAAAAATCCCATGGGCAGAGGAGCCTGGTAGGATATAGTCCGTGGGATCACAGAGTCAGACACGAAGGAGTGACTGAGCACACACACAAACATTACTTAAAGTGTCAGAAAAATTTACGAAGAATAATTATTCTAAAATATATTTAAACTTTTTAAAGGGTGAAAGGATAAAAGCCTTAATCATCCTGGAACTTTTCTTTATTGAAACATTGTTCCCTGGTTGAATGATTCATTCCCTTCTTGGCAATATTATGGCGTTCTAGTCATACACGCTCCAGGAAGTTGTATGTTGGAGAAATCACAAAATTTAAGACGTTAAATTTACAAATCAGTTCTCTGTTCTTTTTATAAATGAGTCAGATGACTAGATTCCAAACTTTGAAACATTAATAAAGTATTTATGCAGTCACAGTGATTGAAATTAGCAATATAAAAAATCTAGCATAAAGAATATCACCATATTTTATAAATATATTATAAAACAGCATCCCCTTATCATCTCAGATTTACATATTAATAACTGGAAAGTGAATCTACACAATTATAATGAATCATAAGAGTGCAGTGGGGCTCATCAGTATTAGAATATATCTAGGAGAACTATTGGAAATTCCATGGTGGTTCAGTGGTCAAGAATCCACCTGCAGTGCAGAAGATGCGGGTTCAATCCCTGGTCTGGGATGATCCCCTGGAGGAGGAAATGGCAGCACACTCCAGTATGCTTGCCTGGAAGATTCCATGGGCAGAGGAGCCTGGCAGGCTGCTGATCATAGGATCCCAAAAGAGTTGGGCACAACTTAGCAACTGAACAATGACAACAGAGCTATTAAAAAACTAACAAACAGAAACTTTGATTAAATAGAGTTGGGAGACCAGAAAGGGGATCTCACACTCCAGAGCAATAGCAGATTCCAAAAGGAAGAAGAGCGCTCTTCTTTGCTGTCTATGTATCAACCACGAAAAGCATGCACTCTTGGTTTACCCTAGCCATCCCACCTTCCTTTCCCTCCCCTTGTTATGCAGGGACTTGCACATGGCTCGTCTTGGTTGCAGACCCCAAACTGCAGTTTTCTGCTGATCCTCAATAAACCTATCCTTGTTGGGGAAGTACCTGGCAGTATACTTGTTTCTGATCAACAAGACATACCTGCATTTTTAAATGGCTAAATTATCATCCAGGTCTTCAGTACTATTTAGAGAAATTAGCTGGAGAAGGCAATGGCAACCCACTCCAGGACTCGCCTGGAAAATCCCATGGATGGAGAAGCCTGGTAGGCTGCAGTCCATGGGGTCGCTAAGAGTCGGGGACGACTGAGCGACTTCACTTTTGCTTTTCACTTTCACGCATTGGAGAAGGAAATGGCAACCCACTCCAGTGTTCTTGCCTGGAGAATCCCAGGGACGGGGGAGCCTGGTGGGCTGCCATTTATGGGGTCGCACAGAGTCGGACACAACTGAAGTGACTTAGCAGCAGCAGCAGCAGCAGCAGCAGCAGCAGCAGCAGCAGAGAAATTAGCATAAACATTTTCTTAGTTTAAAAGCTAAATTAAATTATTTGCTTTTAACTGGAAAGAAGGAAGATTTTTCTAGTTAGATATCTTCATTATGGTTTTCAAAGTGTTAATCACTCAGAGTCCTGATTGACTCTCGCACCCCCATGGACTGTAGCCCGCCAGGCTCCTCTGTCCATAGGATTCTCCAGGCAAAAATACTGGAGTTGGTAGCCGTTCCCTTCTCTAGAGCATCTTCCCAACCCAGGGATCTAACCCAGGTCTCCCGCATTGCAGATGAATTCATTACCGCCTGAGCTACCAGGAAACCCTTTACTCTCAATCAATTCATGTTTTAGAGATAAGAAGGTTTAGATTGAGAGATGTTAAGTTACATTTCATATTCACACATCTAACTAACAAAAAACAGCATTCTGATTTTTCAATTCACTGTGCTTTGAAAGGATGTATATGTTACTAAGGAGGATAAAATTTTCAGAAGTACTTTGCAGCTCAGTCTTTGTGCTTCTTTTCCAGCTCCAAAAGCAGACGATGACATCCAAAGAAGACCACACTATTAGCTAAAATTTCCACTCTAAGACTGTAACATTTATATAAACAATTTTTTAAAAAAAGGCAGAAGTGGTTAGGTCAAACGTTTAATAAGCAGATTAATTACATTCTTCCTTGGTTCAGACCTTGTATTTGGTGAACTAGAGTGTAAGTGAGCATTGAAACCAAATATAAATAGCTTTTCACTTAAAAATTATTTTTCTGATTTTTATTGACAATAAAATAATATCCCACAGATGTCATGTTCCAAAGTTTTTCTTTGGCCAACTTTGATGTAACATACACATTCAGATGTCTGTGAGGGTAATTAATATCTTATTACATTTGTCATTAAATTTTAAACCTTGAAGATGTATTTGGCACTGTATATAGCTTTACAAAAACCCTAAGTAATATATAGATTAAAAGATAGACAGTGTTTGCTGTAGCTGTTAAGTATTTATCATAGAATTTCACAACAAATCTATAAAAGAATTATTTTACTCTTTTAATGGCTGGAGGAACAGTGGTCTAAATGGATTATAAAACATATCAAGACACAGGCATTTCACTGTTTGAGAATGTAAATAAGTCAATTCATGAGTTTTGCTAGCAGAATTGCACATGTTGCTGAGATACTGTGTAAGCTGATTTTTTATCTAGAAAAATCTGTGGAAGAAATCTGTGGAAATATTATGTTAGTATTTTAATATTTTATATTTTAAAATAGTATGTATTTTTGACATTAGCTGGAAATAGCCAATTATTGTAAATGAGTGAAAGTTAATGTTTGTTTTTTTTTTTTTAATTTCTTCATGGAATTTGAAACTTAGTTGCAGATTTTGAACTTATATACTCATGTTATCAAATAGTAATTTTTTTTTCAGGAAAATTAGTCCACATTTTACAATAATTTAAAAGAAGACATAGCGGCATTATACATACAAAATGTATCGTGGCATAATAATCTCTACAATTTACTAGAATATTTGAGTGATAATGTTGGCCCTAATGTTTCTACAGTGATAGAAAGGGCACCCTAGGATCTATTACTTCTATAGAAACTTACCTGAAATTCTTATATATTAGACTTCGGTGAGTTCTGATATTTTCTCTTGAAATTTTCCAGAAAAAAATATTAAATTATTTTCAGAGGTATCAAGTTTTATGAAGAGTATATCCCATTAATAAACTACTTAGTCTTATGCATCTGATAATCCTATACTTAATAAGATTCCTAAAGAAATTAATTTTAAGAAATTGTGTAAGGAATCTAGCTTTGTAACCTTGAAAAGAGCTTTGCAGTATCATAACAGCTCTTTTCTGAAGGAAAACACTGTATGATTCAGTGAAGCTGAAGATAGCTGCTAATAATTACTGTGCTCACAGCACACTTCTCTTGACTGTGCTGTGTTCTCTAGAAAAAGAAATAGCATTTAATATTTTCTAATTTTACAAAGAATAAGGAAATTAACCTTAATTTGTACAAGCAACAGGATGTCTTAATCTCTTAGTCCCAGAAAGTTTCCTATGTTGTAAATAACAAAAAAGTTTCCATTATGATCATCTGACTCCAAAATCAAATATAAATATATCTGTAGTATATAAGTGTTAGTCACTCAGTCATGTGTGACTCTTGGATTGTAGCCCACCAGACTCCCCTGTCCGTGGAGATCTCCAGGCAAGAATACTGGAGAAAGTAGCTATTCCTTTCTCCAGCGGATCTTCCTGACCCAGGAATTGAACCTGAGTCATTCATAAGGACTCCATCCTCCCAAAGGCCCTATCTCCTAATATTGTCACCTTGGAGTTAGGTTTCAACATGAATTTTGAGGAGACACAAATATTCAAACCATAGCAAAAGCTTTAAGAATTTGACTCAATAATTATTTTTTTCAAAGTACCAAAGAATAATAAAATATGCTGAATGGTATGCTGGTCATGGAGATAATAGAGAGGCACTACATTAAGAACTGTGAAACCTGGTTTTACTCCTGACATTTATTAACTAGATGTTAAACTAGTATAAATAAATTTGCCACCCTAGACCTCTTTTCTTCATCTGTAAAATGACAGGATTAGAAGCTATTATCTGTATGTGCCCTGAGCTCTGAGTGTCTCCTTTTGTACTACATTTATGTTAATTTCCCTTGGATGACCCAAAAGGAGCTTTAAATGCCTATTGGGTCACTCTTATAAATGTAATTCATTAATACTTTGTAATGGTTTGGGAGTATATATTGGGGAAAATATTTGGGGATATATGGTGAGTAAATTCTCTTTCTTAAATTTTATTCTATGTAAATTACTTTTAGGACTTATGCTAACATTTTTAATATTAAGAATTATATTTGATATACCCCTCTTGGGGGATTTTCTTCCACTAGTTTTGGGTTTGTAGCTGCAACCTAGTTTGTTACAGCATTACACAATTATAGTAACACCCAATCACACAGCTACCTGACTTCCAACTGTCTTAAGTAGGTCATTCACAAAACCAAAAATAATTAAGCTAAAATGCTCCTGAATCTTAGGGAAATAGTTGTCAACATGTAGGTAGTGTTTGCATAACTGAATCACTTCGGCTGTACACCTGAAACTTACACAATATTGTAAATCATGTGTACCTCAATGATATAAATAAATAAAAAAATTTTAAACAGAAAAAGAAATGTTTGCATTTCTTGCCTTCTCAAATTCTAAATAATATATCTTTATCTGTTTTTCCAAAAGCCATTGTTTCTAGGTTAGTCTGAGCAAGAAGTCTGACAAGTTAGGCCTTAAAGTCTGTGGGTGATTATGTGCAATCCAGACCCCTAACTATTTGGAAAGTTACAGTTTAAAATAGGTTAGATCACAGAGAAAGGAGGTAGAAAAACACCAATAGCAGCAGGCAAGGACAGTTTAATGGAAAGCCAACAGTACTACATAATGAATCTCTGAGATGAGAAAGGAAGCAGACACCTTGGGAAAAAGCAATCCAGAAATATGGAAAAATCCAGGCAGTAACTACCAAACTATGTATAGTATAGGAAGCATTTTTTATGATGCTTACCATGAATCATCAAGAACAATTTAAATTATGTTCAATATGCTCTGTTTTACTCCTGATCAGGAAGTAAATGGTTTGAGAAAGATTTAAAATCACAGAGTTTTAATATTTGTGCAGAGACTTTTAGCTTTGAGATTTGGGGGTAAATGAAGTATCTTCATGTTCCCTTGTAGTTAAACTTTTAGTATGTTTATGTAAATAATTTAATTTTGTGCCCTTTTATTGTTTGAACTTCACTGGCCATATTTCATGGTGTCCTTGTTTATGCCAGAGCAAGAGCTTGTTACTAATTAGGTTGGACATGAGGCATTCTCTTCAGTCCACGGGAACACATCTCTTCCTTAAATTTTATGACTGAGTTCAGAAGCCATTTTTAAAACAAAAACATTTATTTTTAACACATTAACCAATGCACAAAATTTCAACTAATCATGAACTAAGGAATGGAAATTAGGTTTAAGAAAATGAGAAACTGTTTAACTGTCTCAAAACCTTGAGTCTTTGAGTGATGCCATGTCTTTCAATTTAGTCCTTATTGGTATCTTCCATTTCCCTTGACCTATACTGGTTCATTTTTACTTGAGCACTTTCCTTAAGAGAGAGTTTACAACTTCACAAGGCACACATTTCTTCTGAAATGTTTTAATTTTATGAACATCAAGCCATCTATTAATTTGGCATCTCTCTTTTCAGCTCCTAACCACAGTCCCTAGTTCTGCCAGGGACGGCTAAACAAAGAAGTCAAACTCTTTCTTTCCAAAAATTTTTCTTTTCCAGGAAAGCGGGTTTTTCTCAACAGCTCCTACTATGTATATTTTTTCTCACATTACAAATTCCTGATTGCTTTCTTGGTGTTTTAGATCAGTAATTCTCAACCTGGGCTGCACATCTGAATCAACAGAAGCCTTCAAAGATAATACTATCAGAAAGCTACAACATATTTACACTGGCTTCACTAACATTATGGAACGCATAATCCACAGAAAACATGGCATCTGTTTTGCGTGTGAAGGACGCGATTCAGTTTCGGCTCCTCAAGGAGGTTATTGTATGGCCTTAGACACCCTTTTTACCTCCTCAGTATTTCCATGAAGTTGGAAACATAACCAGGTTTACTCTGCCTACCTCATGTGGTAGATAGAAAGACAAATGTTCCTTGTAAACTGTTCAGTTCAGTCGCTCAGTCGTGTCCGACTCTTTGCGACCCCATGAATTGCAGCACGCCAGGCCTCCCTGTCCATCACCAACTCCCGGAGTTCACTCAGACTCACGTCCTTCGAGTCGGTGATGCCATCCAGCCATCTCATGCTCTGTCGTCCCCGACTCCTCCTGCCCCCAATCCCTCCCAGCATCAGAGTCCTTTCTAATTGTAAACTGTAAATCATCATAAAAATGTTATTCTTTGTTGTTATCATCACCCAGTACATTTAAAAAACATGGATTGCTTTCTAATAATTCATTTTGTCCGAGTGTCTGCTGACTCAGCATGTTCTCTTCTGTAGTCTTTCCTTTTCAGTCTTTCCTAGCCTTTAGAGAGTTTTCCCCTCTTCCTTATGTACTTGAATGAAATAAAACAACCATGGGACTCCTCAACAGATATACATTTGTGGAATGTCAATAAAAAGAATAAAAAGGAGAATCTAAGTTATTAAATGGCTTCCTAGGCTTAGTCACTGTCCTACTGCTTTTTAATTTTTTAAATATACATAAAGAATAGTTATCTTTAGCATTTTTATGTGTTTGGCTAGAACATATTCTGCAATTAAGAGAAAATTTTTCTGGTCTTTGCTCTTTCACTAACAATTTTCTACAGTCTGATAGAGTTCTAGAGAAATTACTTGGAGAAGAATAATGAGGCATATGAATTTAATAAATAGTAAGTATTAGTCTGCTTTAGGAAAACAATTTATAATCATAAAATCTTCGAACAGCAAGAAAAATCTATGTAGTTTCTCTTTAAGCAGTCATATTTTCATTTATTTATAAGCTCCAGTTTCCTTTTCCTTCTTCATAAACTTGATGCTAAAGTAGAGAAGATATGTGAAACAATTTATATTTCAACAGTTTTCCTCATCTGAACCATAGTATGCTATTGAAGATGTACTCAGTGTTTTCTGAAGCACTAAAAATATCTGCATTAGTACAGAAAAATATTAAGTGCTGGAATTTCTTTTTTAAGTTTGGAAAATTGGGAATCTGAATGAGTTGTGTTATAGTTAACACTTTATTTTATGGTAGTTTGCAGATCCCAGATTTACTTCCATTTTCAAGGGTTTTATTCCATTCTCTTTTTTTTTAATTTGATAATATTAGGGAAATATATTTGTTATTAAATAAATATGTGAGTAGTTGTTTTTCACACTGTAGTATTTTAACATACTCTATTAGTAGAGAAATAGAACCACATGAATATGGTGTTATATTTTTGAAGGAAAGATAAATCTCATACCATTTTTATTATTCTAAAATAAACATTAGCTGATTTTGTTTGAATTCCACACAGTGAAAGAAAAATTCTCATCAAACATTGAATCCACTAACATAGTATTATATTAACTTGCTGTCATTGTTGTTACTAATTTGGAAACTTGATTTAACAACATTCAGAGTTAACACTGTCTATTCCTGGAGCTTCTCCTACATCACCTTAGCTCAGCTTAAGCTGTAATTAAATTTTGTTATGCTCATGTTCCTGAATGATCAATTAAGTCATTAATTTTTACACTTCTTTACCAAGTACAATTAAAGCATAGCTAAACTTAAACACATACGCTAGAATGTTTTGGAGTATAAACTAAAGCCACTTGTCTCAATATGAAAATTTATTATTGAATTCAAATTTTATAATATATTCCACAATTTATCTCATTTTAGTATTACAAGGCTTTGAATTTCTCACCATTGAAGGAAACTTATGATTCAGGTATATATGATATATAATTCTATATCTTCTCTGATGCTCTTGTACTCTGTCCTGTATTTCCAGGTTTAAGGTACCAGTCAGATCAGTTCAGTGAGCAAGGAGAATGGTACTAGGAGAAGCAGGAGGAATACTTGGAGGATTTTAACCAAGGCCAGACTTTATGAAACAAACCAGGTTTTATTCATGGTCAGACTTACATTTTAGAAGTACTAGTTACTGGCTTACGAATAGATTATAGTCAAAAGTTAACTATTATTTAGAAACCAATTAAAAGTTTATTGAAATCAACTACATAAGAGATAATGATGACTTGGACTAAGTTTGTATAGGTAGGGATGAATGGGTGAACATATTTAAAAAGCATACCCAGGATTATTACTTGGCGATTTTAAAAACATTTACTGACATATTCAACAAAATGAATGTACTTCAGAAACATCATGCTGTGAAAAAAGTGCCAGATGCAAAAGATTACATATTGTATCAGTGCATCATTGTAAAATTATAGAAAAGGCAAAATAAGTGACAGAGAACAGATTGGTAGTTTTCTAGGACCAGGGGTAGGACTGTTAGGATGACCACAAGGGAGAATGAGGGAGATTTTGGAAGTGTTAAAAAATTTGGGTATGGTAATGATTGCTCATGAAAATGTACACTTAAAGTGTGAGTTTTATTACATGTAAATTATAGTCCAGTAAGGGATTCCCTCTGAGGACTCTGATGGGGAATCTGCTGCAGACCTGTCTCATCAGTTCTATCAGCCTCAGCATTCTCTCTGTTCCTTCCCACCACCTTTCTTTCATGCAAGTCTGTCTCTGTGTCCAAACTATCCCTTTTTATAAGGATATTGTGCAGTGGTAAGGAATCCCCCTGCCAATTCAGGAGATGCAAGAGACATGGGTTTGATCCCTGGGTCAGGAAGATGCCCTGGAGGAGGAAATGGCAATACACTCCAGTATTCTTTCCTGAAAAATTCCAAGGACAGAAGAACCTGGTGGGCTACAATCCATGGGATTACAGAGTCAGACATGACTGAGTGACTGAGCATACACACATACTCCAGTAAAGCAGTAAAGAAAAAAAATAATGTGCATCAAATAAGGTTTACCTATCAAAATGGTGTATTAGAGAAAGAAATACAAGGAAGCCAACTGCAGTGTTTTGGTCTCAGCTACTGGTAGGAAGCCATCATTTGTGCTATATGGTAAAATGAGATGGGGAGGGGGAAATTTCAGCTTTGAATGTGTTAAATGTGAGAGCCTTATTACATGTCCAAGCAGAGATCCCAATTAAGCAATTGGATATATAAATATGGATTGAAAAAAACACTAGTGTGCAAATATACAGTGAGGACTTCATTATATATAAATTATATGCATATAATTCAGAGCCAGAAAACTAGAGAATGACAACATTCTCTATCAATGAATGTTGATACAGAGAGAAGAGGGGCACTAGAATAATTTCCAAATTTCTCTGTCACCTCTCATTTCTATTTAAAATGCCTATAACCCACTCTAGCTGCCAGCTGAGTTATAGGAAAATGCCTGGCTAAAAAAGATTCTCATTGGCGATGACTACTGATTGAAAGTATCTCCTTAAGATCATTCAGCATTGAGAAGAAGAAAGATCAAACTAGTGTCATCATCTTGAAGTGTCAGATGATTTTGAGTAATTACAACTTGAGGCCATGAATACTTACCAAATGAAATGAGATCTACTCCTGTCAGGATAACTTAACAAAAAATCTTATTGATTATTAGGAACCATGTAAAACCCTGGCCCCTTTTTGATTGAATAGAACAGAATTGGAAGCTGCTTCGTTTTACTGTCTCTGCTCACCTGTCTTTGACTGTGGATATCCGATGATGACCCATTCATTCATTTATTGGACCTACTTCTTCACTTTGACTAATGGTGACTCTGATACCACATATGTGTTGACTCACCTTCATATTGTATCTGATGCCCCTGTTCTTGTGGTGGGTCCAATATTTTAATAATCAGTTACTTTCATCTTATGCTAAGATGTTTCCCTGACAAGCATGCTTTGTATTGTCCTGCCAAATAGTTCACTTTAATAGGGCACTTTTGCTAGTTAGATTGTAAGTCTTTGTCATCTCTCACCATTTCAGGAAATAATTTGGAAATTTTGATGTTGATTTGGTTCTGGAAAGCTAATCAATTATTATATCAACAAAAGAGTATTAGTTTCATAATGCTAGAGTTTATAAAGTTTGAATCCTTTTCTTTTATAAATCCCATGACTGGTGTTCTGAAAGTGTTTTCTTTCCCTTGATACTATTATGCATGATGTTGGTTTGCTATCAAATTTAAAGCAGGGTCAATAGATGTTAATAAGTGATGGCAAGTGCAGATTACTGTTGTTCAAAATGAACTGCATATATAAACATATGTTCAGAAGTCTATTTCTGTATATTGATATATATATGTACATATGTGTATATGCAGAATGCAAACATGAATATGTATGTGTATTTTCTTTTAATATCAGTCACCAGTATTCACCTTTTGTTAAAGGCTGGGACTTGTTTAAATAAGACCTGTAAACTTTTTCTCATTCTACAGTGCTATACTTAACATGATTTTCTAATACCATCTCCCTACACTCTTTGGTGGTTTACTTGCTAAGTTGTGTCCAACTCTTGTGACCCCATAGACTGTTACCTTGGCTCTTCTGTCCATGAGATTTTCCAGGCAAGAATACTGGAGTAGGTTGCCATTTCCTTCTCCTGAGGATCTTCCAAACCCAGGGATTGAACCCAAGTCTCCTGCACGGCAGGAAGATTCTTACCGACTAAGCTACCAGTTACTGATACTACCAGAGTAGCTACCCTACTCTCTGGCAGGTATTTACTAAAAATTATGGTAATAGTTATATAATGTAACTTCTCCATCATATTAAAATAGATACTTAAACTGTCCATGGTAAAACTGACAACATATCAATACTTGGGTCTGAAACATGGGTTTTCACTGCTGCTGCTGCTAAGTCACTTCAGTCGTGTCCGACTCTATGTGACCCTATAGACGGCAGACCACCAGGCTGCCCTGTCCCTGGGATTCTCCAGGCAAGAACACTGGACCGGGTTGCCATTTCCTTCTCCAGTGCATGAAAGTGAAAAGTGAAAGTGAAGTTGCTCAGTCGTGTCCAACTCTTCACGACCCCATGGGCTGCAGCCTACCAGGCTCCTCCATCCATGGGATTTTCCAGGAGAGAGTACTAGAGTGGGGTGCCATTGCCTTCTCCTGGTTGTGCTTAATTTATGTGTGTGCTGATTCATTGCTTCTTAATACCACATGATGTCAGACTTGATAAGTACTATAATAACATGTATTTCAATCTTCTTTTATATTACACTTCTAATTTGCATGGAAGGAATGATATCTTTGTTAGAACTCTTCACTTTTTGAAAAGCAAATTAATCCAAAGGAATGTAAGTTTTAACCATTGTAAAAGCTCCTTCACCAAATATGTTGCTTCTCCATGGTAATTTGTTGGTGAGTCATTAATTCATTGTCTTCTTTTAGTTACCCTCCAGATGATATTTACTCTTAGTAATTGTTGTGTATCCTTAGATATTCACTTTTTTTTTAAAATTTGGAAAGCTAAGCACAGTGAAATGGAAACAGCTGTATTAAAAACAAACTAGAAAGACTTGCAGAAATAAATCAAGCTATTACTAATACTAAGAAATATTTTGACCAGAAATAATGAAGAAGCATATCAGTGATATTTAAAGTGCCCTTCATTTCAAACTATTAATCTTTTTAATGCACTTATATAAAGCTTATGTAAATAATTGTTGTTATTTAGTCACTAAGTCATGTACGACTTTTTTGACTCCTAGGGCCCTGGGCCACCAGACTCTTCTGTCCTTGAGATGTCCCAGCCAAGAACACTGGAGTGGGTTGTCATTTCCTTCTCCAGGGGGTCTTCCCCACCCAGGGATCAAGCTCATGTTTCCTACATTGGCAGGCAAATTTTTTACTTTTGAGCCACCAGGGAAGCCCCCAAATAATTTATTACCCATCAGTAAAAGCTTAAAGATTTGGTTGGAAGATTATAAATACACTGTTAAAAGAAATGTTCAACTCTGCATTGCAGAGTGACTATATCTTCCTATGGAGACACAACATAACTAAAACTGCATTGTTCCATTGAAGAATCATATACATACACAAACATAGGACATAATGTGCAACAATCAATGCAACTGATATTTTTAAATTTTTATGATTTTAATCACTTTAGCCCTCATTAGTCTAAAAGCAGCCATCATGGGTAACCTGTAAGGTTCAAATGAAAGTTGTTCAGTTGTGTCTGACTCTTTGTAACCCCATCGACTGTAGCCCACCAGGCTCCTCTGTCCAGGGGATTCTCCAGGTGAGACTACTACAGTGGGTATCCATTATTTTCTCTAGGGGATCTTCCTGACCCTGGGATCGAACTGAGGTCTTCATTTCAAGCAGATTCTTTACCATCTGAGACACCAGGAAGGCCATAAGGTTCAAACTTGGGGTGAAATATAACCTCTAGATTTGTGACTGAATAAACAAGAGAAGACTCTACACATGGACATCACCAGATGGTCAACACCAAAATCAAATTGATTATATTCTTTGCAGACAAAGATGGAGAAGCTCTATACAGTCAGCAAAAACAAGACTGGGAGCTGACTGTGGCTCAGATCATGAACTCCTTATTGCCAAATTCAGACTGTAAATTGAAGAAAGTGGGGGAAACCACTAGATCATTCAGATATGACCTAAATAAAATCCTTTATGATTGTACAGTGGAAGTGAGAAATAGATTTAAGGGACTAGATCTGATAGAGTGCTTGATGAACTATGGACAGATATTCGTGACATTGTACAGGAGACAGGGATCAAGACCATCCCCATGGAAAAGAAATGCAAAAAAGCAAAATGGCTGTCTGAGGAGGCTTTACAAATAGTTGTGAAAAGAAGAGAAGTGAAAAGCAAAGGAGAAAATGGAAGATACAAGCATCTGAATGCAGAGTTCCAAAGAATAGCAAGGAGAGATAAGAAAGCCTTCCTCAGCGATCAGTGCAAAGAAATAGAGGAAAACAACAGAATGGCAAAGACTATAGATCTCTTCAAGAAAATTAGAGATACCAAGGGAACCATTTCACGCAAAGATGGGCTCGATAAAGGACAGAAATTATATGGACCTAACAGAAGCAGAAGATATTCAGAAGCGGTGGCAAGAATACACAGAAGAACTGTACAAAAAAGATCTTCAAGACCAAGATAATCACGATGGTGGGATCACTCATCTAGAGCCAGACATCCTGGAATGTGAAGTCAAGTGGGCCTTAGGAAGCATCACTATGAACAAAGCTAGTGAAACGGATGGAATTCCAGTTGAGCTATTTCAAATCCTGAAAGATGATGCTGTGAAAGTAACCACTCAATATGCCAGCAAATTTGGAAAACTCAGCAGTGGCCACAGGACTGGAAAAGGTGTTTTCATTCCAATCCCTTAAAAAAGCAATGACAAAGAATGTTCAAACTACCACACAATTGCACTGATCTCACAGGCTAGCAAAGTAATGCTCAAAATTCTCCAAGCCAGGCTTCAACAGTACTGTTGAACTTCCAGCTGTTCAGGCTTGTTTTATAAAATGCAGAGGAACCAGAAATCAAATTGCCAACATTTGATGGAACATTGAAAAAGCATGAGAGTTCCAGAAAAACATCTACTTCTGCTTTATTGACTACATCAAAGCCTTTGACTGTGTGGATCACAACAAACTGTGGAATATGCTTAAAGAAATGGGAATACCAGACCACCTTACCTGCTTCCTGAGAAATCTGTATGTAGGTCAAGAAGCACCAGTTTGAACTGGACATGGAGCAACAGACTGGTTCTAAATTGGGAAAGGAGTACATCAAGGCTGTGTATTGTCACCCTGCTTATTTAGCTTATATGCAGAGTACATCGTGGAAAATGCCATGCTGGATGAGGCACAAGCTGGAATCCAGATTGCTGGGAGAAATATCAATAACCTCAGATATGCAAAAACACCACCCTTATGGCAGGAAGTGAAGAGGAACTAAAGAGCCCCTTGATGAAAGTGAAAGAGGAGAGTGAAAAAGTTGGCTTAAACCTCAACATTCAGAAAACAAAGATCATGGCATCTGGTCCCATCACTTCATGCCAAATAGATGGGGAAACAATGGAAACAGTCAGAGACTTTAATTTGGGGGGCTACAGAATAACTGCAGATAGTGACTAAAGCCATGAAATTAAAAGACACTTACTCCTTGGAAGGAAAGTTATGACCAACCTAGATAGCATATTCAAAAGCAGAGACATTACTTTGCCAACAAAGGTCCATCTAGTCAAGGCTATGTTTTTTCCAGTGGTCATGTATGGATGTGAGAGTTGGACTGTGAAGAAAGCTGAGCACCGAAGAATTGATGTTTTTGAATGTGGTATTGGAGAAGACTCTTGAGAGTCCCTTGGACTGCAAGGAGATCCAACCAGTCCATCCTGAAGGAGATCAGCCCTGAGTGTTCATTGGAAAGAGTGATGTTGAGGCTGATTCTCCAACACTTTGGCCACCTGATGCAAAGAACTGACTCATTTGATAAGACCCTGATGCTGGGAAAGATTGAAGGCAAGGCGAGATAAGAAGGGGATGAGAGAAGATGAAATGGTTATATGGCATCACCGACTCAATGGACATGAGTTTGAGTAAACTCTGGAAGTTGGCAATGGACAGGGAAGCCTGGCATGCTGTAGCTGATGGGGTCACAAAGAGTCAGACCCAACTAAGCGACTGAACTGAACTGAAAGGTAAAATGTGTTGGAAACAGAGATATGATTGTCCTGTAAAGCAGATCTATAGCCTAGGCTGCTGGTTACATAGAGAAGGTATGGATAGAGAAGGGAGTATATTTTCATACTGAAAACAGTATGAAAACTGAGTTGAGTTTTATTGTGTTGTTTTCTAATGTGAAAACTGAGTTGAGTATTTATTGTTTTCTAATGTAAGCAAGTGTGACTTAGTCTTTCTGAGACCCTCTGAATAACCATGCAGAAGAGAAATAAGTTTTCAGTTTTGAGTATGTTGTATCTGATATGCTTTTGAGCCATGTTTTAAAGGAAGATCCTTCAGGGGAAGGTGGACTTATAAGTCTAGAGATCAGGAGTTAGTTCGTTACTGGAGTCGTTAATTTGGATATTGGTATCTTGATAGTGACGGAATTCATGTGAGCAGAAAGGGATCCAGGAATTGAACCCATGTCTCCTTCATCTCCTGCACTGGCAGGCGGATTCTTTACTGCTGAGCCACCTGTGAAGCTCCACATTTTATTGAGTTGTTTCTAATGTGAAAACTGAATTGAGTATTTATTGAGTTGTTTTCAACTGTGGGCAAGTGTGACTTAATCTTACTGAGACTCTCTGAAGAACCATGCAGAATGTTCCTTACAATTGTCTTTTCAAAGATTAAGAGGCTATATACAGTAATCATTAAACTTAAGTCCCTCATTGGTTGAACATTACCTACTTCTTTCCCCATCTCCAAACTACCATGCAATTCTAACCAGAGAGGAGCAAGTTTTCTAGGCTTCTCAGAAAGCCATGAATCAGAAATCTTGAGTGGACTCTCCACCATAGTTACAGGTGAGGGCAGAGTTGTCCAGCTTACAAGAATAGAGGGGTTGCATGGGGCATCATTCATGTCTGCTACTAGTTTTCAATGCTGTTCATGTAACAATAAAAAAGTCTTTGCAAAGTATTTAATTATTGGTAATCATTGGGAAATTTTGGAAATGTAAGAGGATTATTAAGGAATAGAAGGAATGGAAGCTATTTAAAGTTTAACATTTCAGTGTTTAAACTTTCAGTGGAAAGAAGAGAATGAAATAATGATTGTAGACCAGTCTTTCAATAAATTGATTGAGAAAAGGAAGGAGAAAAATAGTGGTAGACAGAGAGCTACTTATGCTCAATTGAGAGGAACTTTTTGAAGACAGGAATATCATGTAGTGAATTAACAGCAAGAACTTTGGATCCAGATTGCCTAGGTTCAAATCCTGGCTATAATACTAACTAGCTGCATGACTTTACATATATTATTTAAATTATCTGTGCCTCAGTTTCACCATCTGTAACATAAACATAATGGCAATAACTAACTGGCAACCGACTGCGGTATTCTTGCCTGGAGAATTCCATGGACAGAGAAGCCTGGCAGGCTACAGTCCAAACAGTTCATGGGGTGGCAAAGAATCAAACACAACTGAGTGACTAACACTTTCACTTTCCTAAGGTTGTTGTAAGGATTAAACAAGTAAATGTGAGTACTGTTCAGTCCAGTTCTTGGAAAATAGTTTGTAATATCCGAAGGTTAGAGATTATTTTTATTACTATTAACTGGAGAGGTTGTTGTTGTTTATTCACTAAGTTGTGTCCAAATCTTTGCAAGCCCATCGACTATAGCATGCCAGGCTTCCCTGTCCTTCACTGCCTCCTGGAGTTTGCTCAAACTCATGTTCATTAAAATGTAGAGAGGTGAGTTTATTTAAAAGCTATTTGGCTGGAGCCAACAATACAGAGGAAAGACTGAACATACAAGATAGAAAGTATAGCGGATAGGGTAATGGTTCTGTGGAGGGGTGAGGAAATGGCTATCCAAACAGAACTGAACAGTTAGTTTCATATGAGAGAAAAGATACTTTTTCCATTATGGCAAGAGGAAGAAGGAAAGAGGGAAAAATATAGGTAAGTTTCTAAATGAGTTAATGGATGTACTTGTATGAAGGCTCCTATTCCTCTGAAATTTTAGGTAAGATGATTATCTATGAATGAAAGAATTTTTGAGGGGAGGGAAGTGAAAGTGTTTTGACAGCATGGAATGCTATAAATTGTCCTATTAAAAAATGAAAAATAACTGAAGAAAGAAGTGAAAGACAAGGGAGAAAGGCAAAGATATACCCAAATGAATGCAGAGTTCCAAAAAGTAACAAGGAGAGATAAGAAGGACTTCTTAAATGAACAATGCAAAGAAATAGAGAAAAACAATAGAATGGGAAAGATTGGAGATCTCTTCAAAGAAACTGGAGAAATCAAGGGAACACTTCATACAAGAATGGGCATGATCAAGGACAGAAACAGTAAGGACCTAACAGAAGCAAACGAGATTAAGAAGATACGACAAGAATACACAGAAGAACTATACAAAAAAGGTCTTATGACCTGGATGACCATGATAGTATGTCACTCATCTAGAGCCAGCCATCCTGGAATGTGAAGTCAAGAGGGCCTTAGGAAGCAATGCTGCAAGCAAAGCTAGAGGAGGTGATGGCATTCCAGCTGAACTCTTTAGAACAAATCCTAAGAGTATGCTGTTAAATTGGTGTACTCAATATGTTAGCAAATTTGGAAAACTCAGCAGTGGCCGCAGGACTGGAAAAAGTCAGTTTTCATTTCAGTCCCAAAGAAGGACAGTGCCAAAGAATGTTCAGACTACCAAACAGTTGCTCTTGTTTCACAAGCTGGCAAAGTTATGCTCAAAATCCTTCAAGCTATGTTTCAACAATATATGAACAGAGAACTCTTGATGTACCAGCTGAATTTAGAAAAGGCAGAGGAAGAGTAGGTCAAATTTGCCAATATTCGTTGGATCATGGAAAGCAAGGGAGTTCCAGACAAACCTGTCCTTCTTCTTCATTGACTATGTCAAAGCCTTTGACTGTACGGATTACAGTGAACTGTGGAAAATTCAAAATATAAGAGTACCAGACCACCTTACATGTCTCTTGAGAAACCTATATGCAGGTCAAAAAGCAACAGTTAGAACTGGACATGGAACAACAGGCTGGCTCAAAATTGGGAAAGGAGTATGACAAGCCTATGTGTTGTCATCCTGTTTATTTAACTGATATGCACAGTACATCATGTGAAATGCTGGGATGGATGGATCGCAAGCTGGAATTATGATTGCTTGGAGAAATATCAACAACCTCAGATAAGTACATGGTATCACTCTAATGGCAGAAAGTGAAGATGAACTCAAAAGCCTCTTGATGAGGGTGAAAGAGTAGAGTGAATAAGATTACTTAAAATGCCAACATTCAAAAAACAAAGATCATGACACTGGGTCTCATCACTTCATGCAAACAAAGGGGAAAAAGTGGAAACAGTGACAAATTTTATTTCCTTGGGCTCCAAAACCACTGCAGACAGTGACTGTAGCCATGAAATTAAAAGACACTTGCTCCTTGGAAGGAGAGCTTTGGCAACCCTAGACAGCATAGTGAAAAGCAGAAACATCACTTTGCTGACAAAGGTCTGTATAGTCAAAGCTACAGTTTTCCCAGTACTCATGAAAAGATATGAGAGTTAGATGATAAAGAAGGCTGAGTGCCAAAGAATTGATACTTTCAAATAGTGGTGCTGGAAAAGACTGCTAAGAGTCCCTTGGATAGCAAGAAGATCCAACCAGTCAATCCTAAAAGAAATCAATCCTGAATATTCATTGGAAGAACTGTTGCTGTAGCTGAATCTCAAATACTTTGGCCACCTGATGCCAAGAGCTGACTCATTGGAACAGACATTGATGGTGAGAAGGATGGAGGGCAGGAGAAGAAGGCAGTGAGAGAGGATGAGATGATTGGTTGGCATCACAGACTGAATGGACATGAATTTGAGTAAATCTGAGATAGTGAAGGACAGAGGAGCCTGGCAAGCCACAATCCATGGGGTTGCAGAAAGTTGAACATGACTTAGAGATTGAACAACATTGAAAAATGAAAGAGTGATTAGATGATCATAGTATGTCAATCTGTACTCTTGTTGAATTAACGATCAAAATCATTTTCTTATATGCACCCACAATGAGAGGCACACAAACGCACAGACTGAGAAAAATTGCAGGAATAGCAATCAAAACATTTGGAGCAGGAAGGCACTCTAAAGGATTTCTGAAGTATCCAAGCACGTATTTTAACACTGTTATAATGATAATAATGACTGTTTCAATTTCTGGCAGTCATCTATCCCCCTTGGCCTTTATTCTGTAACTGCTAAAAAATAACTTTCTACCATCACTTCATGGGAAATAGATGGGGAAACAGTGGAAACAGTGTCAGACTTTATTTTTGGGGGCTCCAAAATCACTGCAGATGGTGACTGCAGCCATGAAATTAAAAGATGCTTACTCCTTGGAAGGAAAGTTATGACCAACCTAGATAGCATATTAAAAAGCAGAGACATTACTTGCCAACAAAGGTCCATCTAGTCAAGGCTATGGTTTTTCCAGTGGTCATGTATGGATGTGAGAGTTGGACTGTGAAGAAAGCTGAGTGCCGAAGAATTAATGCGTTTGAACTGTGGTGTTGGAGAAGACTCTTGAGAGTCCCTTGGACTGCAAGGAGATCCAGCCAGTCCATTCTAAAGGAGATCGGTCCTGGGTATTCTTTGGAAGAAATGATGCTAAAGCTGAAACTCCAATACTTTGGCCACCTCATGCGAAGAGTTGACTCATTGGAAAAGACTCTGATGCTGGCAGGGATTGGGGGCAGGAGAAGAAGGAGACAGCAGAGGATGAGATGGCTGGATGGCATCATCAACTCGATGGACATGAGTTTGAGTGAACTCTGGGAGTTGGTGATGGACAGGGAGGCCTGGTGTGCTGCAATTCATGGGATCGCAAAGTGTCGGACATGACTGAGCAACTGAACTGAACTGAAACTTGTTTTACATGAACAATTTATTTTGTAGTTAAGCATTTTCTTCTAATTGCTAAATACATTGAGTTTTCATTACTACTATTATTTTCAATTACTTGCTCAGTTAAGTCTTAAACAGTTTTTCTCTGACTTTTGTCAAACTTTTTTGAAATCTGGCCATTTTCAAACCGAAAATATAAAAAGAAAGAGAGAGAGAGAGAAGGAAGAAGGAAGGGAGGGAGGAGGGAAGGAAAGAAGGAAAAGGTATGGTATACAATTTCCAATTTTTTAAAAATGTTTCTTTTATATTCAAATATATTTTGTGAAGTATCTAAATAGATACTGCTAGTTTCCATACACAAGAGGTCAAGTGTCTGCTTGTAATGGAAGATCATCGTGGGTGGAAGAATAACTATTTTTATCTAGTAACATTTTCTGTAAGAATTTTAAGATCACCCGTTAGGTTGTAAATTTGATAGATTTCCAGGTCAAATTGATACATATTCATTACCACAAAAATCTTTCCCCACATTCTTACAGCTAAAGAATTCACTTTCTTATAGAGAAACTTATATTTGATTTCCAGCTTTCCAAAAATACAAAGTAAAATGAAGAAAAAAGAGAAAGTATTTGACACAGATTTCTGCAGGAAAAAAACAAAAAGGAACTTTACAACCATCGAAAATGTACCATTAGCTTTTAATTTTGTTTACATTTAACATGTTGAAAGTCAAATTTAGGTGTATTTGGATTCATTTATTATTATATAACTTAATCTATTATGCTGCTTGAAAGGATTTCACATAATAATGAGGAATCCATTTTTGCTAAAAAGAAACCTTTTCTTCATTAAGTATGAATTGAACATTTTGCTGTTTATAACATTATTTTTGAAAATGACTTAATCTGCTGTAAATATTTTAGAAATAGTACTTGGTAAACTCACTTACATGAAACCTAGCTTTTAATGTATATATAAAAAGGGATTCTTTTATTTTTAAATATAATAACACAATAGATTAATTTACCCGGTAAAGAAATGACAATGTTGAAAATATCTTTGGAAAAGTTATGATAGCTTAGTCATAAATCCAGTGATAATTGGATTAAACATAAAAAAAACAAAAAAGTTTGGTCTTTATGGGAAATTTTAAATATTTTTATGGATTATTATTTTTCTCATTATATTTAAAAGTTACAACATCTAATCATTTGAAAATAAACCTTACATTAATTTTTATTCTGTAAGAAAAGCATCATTTTTATATGTTGTATTTATATTGCACATAAGATGTGTTTTAATTCAATTGGATTTTTAAACTATTTGCTATTTAGTGATTTTCCCAATAATTACTTGTAAGTAGAACAATGTTTTAATAGCATGACTAAATTATACAATGGTTTATACTAATGTGTAATGCATTTTTTGTTATTCATTGCCTTTATTGTCATTTGCAAAGATGTTTTATTCTATTTTTCAAAATAAAACTATTCTGAAGATAACAGTGAAAAATATGTTTTTAGAAATAAGGATTGTGGCCATGTTATTTTGAATATCACAATAAGTATAGAGTTTTTAAGGAGGATCTTACGGCATTAATACTATCTATCTCCATAGCAAACCTGTGCTTATGTCAGGAAGTGAGGGCTGTAAAAACCCTCATGCTTTAACAAGTTTTAGAGGCAACACTAAAGGTGTTTAGTGAGTTACCCCCTTTTTTTTCCCCTCTTGTTTGTTTTTGAATTAAAAATGTATTTTTGTTGTATGCTGAAAATGCATAATACAAAGTGATGTAATGATAAGTAAAACTTTTAAAATCTTTTATTTATTTTGCCTATATTTGGTATAATGACCTATATAATACTTTTCTTTTTTGCCTATTTGTAAGACAATTAAATGAACCTTATGAATTATGTGAGTAAAATAGAATATTCTGGAAATGTATCATAAAGTAGCTATTATCAAATATATTCTAAAAAGAACAAGCGTGCCAAGATGCTTCAATCATATCCAACTCTTTGAGATCCTATGCACTGTATCCCTCCAGGCTACCTGTGCATGGATTTCCCAGGCAAAAATACTAGAGTGGTTTGCCATTTCCTTCTCCAAGGGATTTTCCCAATGCAGGGACTGAACCTAAGTCTCTTATGTCTCCTGCCTTGGCAGGTATATTCTTTACCACTAGCGCCACCTGGGATGCCCTTAATAGCAATGTTTGTGCATGCTAAAAAGAATAACTTATTTTGGTCGGTGTATGTTTTTGAAACTCACTTTATATATATGTATGCTGCTGCTGCCAAGTCTCTTCAGTCGTGTCCGACTCTATGCGACCCCATAGACGGCAGCCCACCAGGCTCCGCCGTCCCTGGGATTCTCCAGGCAAGAACACTGGAGTGGGTGGCCATTTCCTTCTCCAATGTGTGAAAGTGAAAAGTGAAAGCGAAGTCTCTCAATCGGGTCCAACTCTTAGCAACCCCATGGACTGCAGCCTACCAGGCTCCTCTGTCCACAGTATTATATATATACATATATATTCACAGATATGTAGTGATGATTATCCATAGTCAGTTTATTATCTGAAGCACTGAATATTTTCAAATCATTTTATTAAACCAAAACTAAATTTATTATCTAATAAAATTCCATATAAATAGCTTGAGGAATGTAGTATCTGTATATACTAATATTAATTAAGCAAAGTATATGCTTGGCCATAAAACTGGTAGAGCTTTCATACGAAATATGAAAGACACTTACACCAGGGCATGGTGACGAAAGAGAATGCAAGAGGCAGAATACGAGAGGCCCATATAGGCCAAGAGAGTTGGACTTGATCCTGAGAGGCTATTAAAAGGCTTTAAGGAAAGGAGTGACAATAAGCCTAACATTTTAAAAAGATTTCTCTGTCTGGATTATGAAAAATGAATTAGGATTGTAAGAAGACATGTGCAAGTAGATACAAAGAATGTGGTTAGGAATTATTTTAAAGGATAAATACAGTTACTTTGACTAGAATGATAATAATAGTGATGTAGGGGAAAGGCAAATTATTAAAACTTTGGCAGGTCAAATTTACATAATTTGATAATGTCTTGAGGATTAGAATGAAGGAGTTATTTTTGTTTAGTCGCTGCTCCTCTGTCCGTGGGATTTTCCAGGAATACTGGAGTGGGTTGACATTTCCTTCTCCAAGGGATCTTCTCAACCTAGGGATTGAACTGGAGTCTCCTGTGTTAGCAGACATATCCTTCACCACTGAGCCACTAGGGAAGCCCAGAATGAAGGAGTGAAAGTGAAAGTCACTCAGTTGTGTCCAACTCTTTGTGACCCCATGGGCTATAAAGTCCATGGAATTCTCCAGGCCAGAATACTGGAGTTTTACTGTCCTTTCCCTACTCCGGGGGATCTTTTCAACCTAGGGATCGAACCCAGGTCTCCCTCATTGCAGGTGGATTCTTTACCAGCTGAGCCACAAAGTACTGGGGAATATTAAAATAAGAGTAATTCAGTTTTCTGGTAAGGGTATTATTTCATGAACAGAAAAACAATATAAATGTAATTTAAAGTTTTTTTCTTTTTTTTTCTGAACTGCTTACCTTTACCGAGCCATCATTCTAGCTCACTGCTTTTAACTAGACCATGTCAGAGAGATGATCACATTTGCAATTTCCATCTTCACTTCTTATTTCCAGTCACTCTCAAATCATTTGCAACTTGTTTTGAATTGTTCCCGCTCCTGTTGTATACACAGAGTCCAATGAAACCACCAACTGCAAAGTCACCAAAAACTTTACTGAACCTAACTCAGTGGATACTTTTCAGTTCCCCTCTATTGAGGCATCCCCGATTTTTCAGGATAAAAAGATGCCTTTAAATTACTTCTTAATTTCATATATTGCTATATTTCTAATCTGAACACAATAAACTTAAGAAAATAAAAGCTCAAAGAAGATGAAAAAAATGTTTGGAATTAAAATGAGTTCTAGAAATTTCAGGAAATATTCAAGAGTGCAGAAAAATGTAGAGAAAAATTAGGGATTATAGGGAAATGTAGGGTTAAACACAGAGAAAACATATATGAAATAAGTGATAGGAAACATGGAACATATCCAGCTAAGTGAATTCATTATCCCAAAGCTCCACATCCAACTAGAGGAGTTCAACCTAGAATTCTGTCATGTAATCTAACAGAAATATTTTCAGACAAAAAAAGTCATTCCAAAAACCTATATTCCCACTCAATAGTTCTTAGTTGTTTACTTTGGGATTGGTTCCAGCAACCTGAATAAATAAACCAAAAGGAAAACATAGGATTGAGGAACAGTGGACCCAACCAGGGATGTTGTAGGGAAATCGTAAAGGAAAATCTCTGAAGAAAACTCAATAGATACTGGGTAGTATAAGGAAGCTGGAAAAATATGACGCTAAAATAAGAGCTATTTGTGCAAGAAATGAAAGTCATTAAAAAATCCATGAAAAAAAAGAAAATGTCATCAAATGCTCCACTTAGCATCATAACACATGATCAGAGTAATACAGACAGTTTCTGGGTTTGGTAGGTTCACTTATGAGTACAAAATTATATCCACTTTTACATCTTAAAAGTAGAGACAACCGAAGTTAGAAAGTAGGATGGAGGAGGAAGTTTGTTACTTTCATCCAGTAAATTTGCCTAGGGTTCTCTGAAAAAGAAATAAAGGTATCAGTAGATTATGTCAAGTTATAAAGGAGACATAGGGAAGGATTAGCACTGGTAACAGAATTCTAGCATGAGAAAAGGACTGAAAAGATATGGGGGACTGTAAGTAATTAAAGCTCTTTCTTATGGCAAAAAATCAATAAATGATACCTATAATTAATCCATATGAGAAATGGAGACAGAAGCATATTGCTTAGCAATATGGACTAAACACCTTTGGTTGCAGGACAGGAATAGAGATACAGGCATAGAGAATGGACTTGTGGACATAGTGGGAAGGACAGGGTGAGATGAATTGAAAAAGTAGTATTGATATATATACACTGCTGCTGCTAAGTCACTTCAGTCGTGTCTGACTCTGTGTGACCCCATAGACAGCAGCCCACCAGGCTCCCCGTCCCTGGGGTTCTCCAGGCAAGAACGCTGGAGTGGGTTGCCATTTCCTTCTCCAATGCATGAAAGTGAAAAGTGAAAGTGAAGTCACTCAGTCGTGTCCGACTCTTTGCGACCTCATGGACTGTAGCCTACCAAGCTCCTCCATCCTTGGGATTTTCCAGGCAAGAGTATTGGAGTGGGGTGCCATTGCCTTCTCCAATATATACACTACCATGTGTCAAATAGATAGCTGGTGAGAAGCTGCTATATGACACAGGGAGGCCAACCTGGCACTCTGTGACAACCTGGAGGGGTGGGATTCAGGATGGATTGGAGAGAGGCTCAAAGCTCAAGAAGGAGGGGATATATACAAACATATATATATGGTGCTAGGTCGCTTCAGTCGTGTCCAACTCTGTGCAGCCCCATAGATGGCAGCCCACCAGACTCCCCCGTCCCTGGGATTCTCCAGGCAAGAATACTGCAGTGGGTTGCCGTGCCCTCTCCATATACGCATATATATCTATATCTATCTATCTATCTATAGATATACATAGTTAGAGCTGATTTGTGTTGTTGTATGGCAGAAACCAACACAACATTGTAAAGCAATTATCCTCCAACTAAAAATTAATAAAAATGATGACATGGGAGAAGTGAGACTGCTGGAATTGACAATGAATATTTGTGATTGTTATAAACACTCTATTCGAGCTCACTTCTACTGTTGTCAGGGAGAAAGAAAATTTCCTCTATCCTTCTAGGTTCTTTCTTTTGGTCTAAGAATTAAATTAAATTGAGCCAGTTATCAGGTGAAAACCAAATTTAATTTTTGGTATGTATATGGATCCCACATAATTGCTAGGGTCAGAGACCCCACATACAGGGGAGGTTCAGAGACAAAGAGGTAGCCTAAGGTGTATATACTATCCTGGTAATGGGAGAAGGATCTGGAGCTCTCAAAGACAGGAGGGTAACTCACAGAATGATTAAAAAAGAAGAGGGTTGGTGGGTAGTTAAGATATTTATCTACTCATACAGATGGGGCCACTTAGATGAAATTTATCTCTGGAAATAACTCTTTCTCTAGGAAAATTCCCCAATTTAAATTATCCTAGGTAATTAAGCAAAGGGCAGTAGTTTCTCTTGAGCCAAAAGGTTCTCCACTGCCTGTAGCAAAAAATAGTCAACATGAAAAAGTGGTGCCTATTGGGGTTGTCTCTTCTGAAACCCTATAATATCATGTACATGCATTATATATGTCATTATATAATTGTTGCTGCTGCTTTTCATTCACTAAGTCCGGTCCAACTCTTTGTGATAACGTGGACTCTAGCATGCCAGGCTTCTCTGTCCTCCACTATCTGTCGGAGTTTGCTCAAATTCATGTCCATGTCATACTCTGTCACTCCCACCTCCTCCTGCCCTCAATCTTTCCCACCCTAAAGGTCTATTCCAGTGAACTGGTTCTTCCCATCAGGTGGCCAGACTATTGGAGCTTCACCTTCAGCCACAGTCCTTTCAATGCTTATTCAAGGTTGATTTCCTTTAGGATTTTGATCTCCATGCAGTCAAAGGGACTCTCAAGAATTCTTTCCAGCACCACAGTTCGAAAGCATCAATTCCTTGGTGCTCAGCAATCTTTAGGATCTCTCTCACACCCATCCATGACTACTGGAAACCATAGCTTTGACTATATGGATCTTTGTCAGCAAAGTGGTGGCTCTAAGTTTGTTTAGTGATGTCTCTATGCTGTCTAGGTTTGTCAAAGCTTTTCTTCCAAGGAGAAAGCATCTTTTAATGGATGTGAAAAAACATCTTTTTCATGCGTCTGTCACCATCCACAGTGATTTTGGAGCCCAAAATAGTAAAGTCAGTCACTGTTTCCACTTTTTCCTCCTCCATTTGCCATGAAGTGATGGGACTGGGTGACATGATCTTAGTTTTTTGAATGTTGAGTTTTAAGCCAACTTTTTCACTCTCCTCTTTCACCTTCATCAAGAGGTTCTTTAGTTCCTCTTTGCTTTCTGCATAGGGTAGTACATCTATATATCTGAGGTTATTGATATTTCTCCGGCAATCTTGATTCCAGCTTGTATTTCGCCCAGCCCAGCATTTCTCATGATGTACTCTGCATATAAGTTAAATAAGCAGGGTGACAATATATAGCCTTGTTGTATTCCTTTCCCAATTTTGAACCAGTTCGTTGTTCCATGTCCAGTTCGAATTGCTGTTTACTCTTGTACAGGTTTCTCAAGAGACAGGTAAGGTGGTCTGATACTCCCATCTCTTTAAGAATTTTCCAACTTTGTTGTGATCCATGTAGTCAAAGCATTTGGCATAGTCAATAAAGCAGAATTAGATGTTTGTCTGGAACTTCCTTGCTTTCCATGATCCAATGAATGTTGGCAATTTGATCTCTTGTTCCTCTGACTTTTTTAAACCCAGCTTGTACAGCTCAAAGTCCTTGGTTCACATACTGCTGAATCCTACCTTGGAAGATTTTGAGCATTACTTTAGTAGCGTGTGAAATGAGAGTAATTATATGGTAGTTTGAACATTCTCTGGCATCACCCTTTGAGATTTGAATGAAAATAGTCCTTTTCCAGTCCTGTGACCACTGCTGAGTTTTCCAATTTTGCTGGCATATTGAATACAGCACTTTGGCGCATCATCTTTTAAGGTTTGAAATAGCTCAGCTGGAATTCTGTCACCTCTACTAACTTTGTTTATTGTAATGCTTCCTAAGGCCCACTTGACTTCACACACCAGGATATCTGGCTCTAGATAAGTGACCGTACCATCATGGGTATCTGGGTCATGAAGATCTATGTTGTGTAGTTCTGTATATTCTTGCCACCTCTTCTTAATCTTTTCTGCTTCTGTTAGGTCCTTACCATTTCTGTTCTTTATTGTGCTCATCCTTGCATGAAATTTTTCCTTTATATCTTCAGTTATATTGGAGAGATCTCTAGTCCTACCCATTCTAATATTTTCCTCTATTTCTTTGCATTGTTCATTTCAAAAGGCCGTCTTACTTCTCCTTGCTATTCTTTGGAACTCGGCATTCAGTTGGGTATATCTTTCCTTTCTCCCTTGCCTTTTGCTTTTCTTTGCACAGCCATGTGTAAAGCCTCCTTATGCAACCACTTTGCTTTCTTGCATTTCTTTTTTCTTTGGAATAGTTTTGGCCCCTGCCTCCTATACAATGTTAAGAACTTCTGTCCATAGTTCTTCAG
Organism: Ovis canadensis; assembly: GCF_042477335.2. Classification (NCBI taxonomy): domain Eukaryota; kingdom Metazoa; phylum Chordata; class Mammalia; order Artiodactyla; family Bovidae; genus Ovis; species Ovis canadensis. The sequence continues at coordinate 42,459,822 of NC_091260.1, forward strand.
GCACTCTGTCTACCAAATCTAATCCCTTGACTCTATTTGCCACCTCTACTGTATTATCATAAGGGATTTTATTTAGGTCATACCTGAATGGCCTAGTGGCTTTCCCTATTTTCTTCAATTTTAGCTTGAATTTTGCAATAAGGAGCTCATGATCTGAGCCGAAGTCAGGACCAGGTCTTGTTTTTGGTGACTGTACAGAGCATCTCCATCTTTGGCTGCAGAGAACATAATCTGATATTGGTATTGACCATATAGTGATGTCCATGTGTAGAGGTGTTTCTTGGATTGTTGTTTAAAAAGATGTTTGCTATCACCAGTATGTTTTCTTGACAAAGCTCTGTTAGCCTTTACCTTGCTTCATTTTGTACTTCAAGGTTAAATTTGCCTGTTATTCCTTGTATTCTTGATTTCCTACTTTTGCATTCCTATCCCCTATAATGATAAAGGATATCTTTTTCTGGTATTAGTTCTGGAAGATGTTGTAGGTCTTTATAGAACCAGTCAACTTCAGCTTCTTATAACTTTAATTGCACAGGACATTTAAAAAATAGAAGTACATTACACTTTTAAAGTTTATAAATCTTTAATAGTTTGTTGCTTAATAGTTGTAAATCTTTTATAGTTTGTAAATCTGATCGAATGAATTTTTGATTTTATATATTCTAGAAATAATTGTGTTTGAATCTTTGCTTTTCAAAAATTTATTGATTAGTTATCTATATGCAGGTTATCTTTTGTGTGTGTGTGTATATATATATGTATACACATCACTAGAATTAACAGAAACTGTTATTTTTCATTTTTATTAATACTTTGCCAGCTTATGCATAATTTTAACATCTAGTTTATTTCCCTGTCCTCCTACCATTAGATATCTTCTTCAAAGATTTATTTATTATTTTTATTTCTTCAATTCACATGAAAGTGATATTTTTATTAATAAGAAATAGCTTTTCAATAAGTGTTGTGTTTCAACATAATTCCCAAGTTCTCGGAGCATGGTTCAATATCTCTTCTCTCCAAATGTACTCCTTTTGAGTGGCCCCTTATCCTTTGAAACTTTATCCTTATTTGGATTTCGTTAACCAAGGTTTTCTGTCTTCTTTTACATCTTGCTGGCTAATGTGAGTTCCCTCAACTTGCTCAAGGTCCATGACTCAACTGCTTTTAAAATATCGGTCCCACTTTTTGTCTTTTTATGTCTTCATTTGACGCATCTTTGCTGATCCCTTAGTCACTGACTCTGTGCATCTTTTATCTTCTGAGTGCCTGACCTACATATAAGCATTAGAATGTTCCATGAGCATCTTAAACTTAGCTTGTCAGAAACTGGATTTCTTTTTCTTTCCCCTACACTCCCTCAAATGTACTTCCTTACGTCCTAAGATAACACAGTACTTGGCATATAGAAGTGGTTCTGATATTTTAGTGTATGGAGGACCTGTTAAAACACAACTGCCAGACTTTCTAATTCAGAGTTTCTTATTCAGTGGGCCTGGGGTAGAGACTACGAATGTGAGTTCCTAAGTTCCCAGGTTATACTGATGTTTTGGCAACCACACCTTGAGAACCACTGGCACATAGCAATCAATTAATACTTGTTAGATAAATCATTCCTATGAGCAAATGAATGTTTAAAATATGTAATACATGCTCAAAGTCAACTGAACTCAGTAATGAACTGAACTCAGTAAATGACAAAAAATATTCATAGAAGTTCTGTCTGAAGAAACAAGGAAGATCCATTGGTATAACACCTTCTTACTGTAGATCATTAAACCAAAGTCTAAAGGGATTGAAAAGAAGGAAAAATAAGTAGACTCAACCCATCTTGACTTTCTGTGAAAATTAAGTAATTTTATAGGTCACATTTTTATTTAGGTAATCAAGTATTAGTTTTTTTTTAACTTCAGAGATTATTCATACAGCAGATTATTTTTTTTCTCTAGATGTATAGACTTTTGCATACAGGCACAAATTTCCCAAAATGATTAAAATGCTGCTAAATTTTAATGCTGCCTCCCATACCCCAAAGATGCATGTAGAGAGGGGAGAAATCTAGAGCTCAGTATGCCAGTTAACATTCAAGATTCTCATCACCCCAAGCACTGTATTGGCAAGCAATCAGCTGAGAAAAGTGAGTAGAGGTCACTTGACACATACTGGTCCTACAGAAAGAATTCTGCAGGTTAGAACTCTTCATTTGCCCAGAATCGAAAGAACTTTCATCAATGCTGTAAGTGTCCACACTGTGACAGCTCTGTTGTCTGAAGCTATTTTTATTGTTTTCCCAAGTTTGGATATTTGATAGAACTGACCAGTCTTCAGGTTTCCCTGATGACTCAGTGGTAAAGAACCTGTTTGCTAATGCAGAAGACTTGGGTTTGATCCCTAGGTTGGAAAGATCCTCTGGAGAAGGAAATGGTAACCCATTCCAGTGTTCTTGCCTGAGAAATCCTACGGACATAGGAGCCTGATTGGTTTTAGCCCTTGAAGTCACGAAAGAGTCAGTTTGGGGAGCGCTCACCAACAAAGCTCTCAGTAGGTCTTTAAATAGTCCACTCAAATTAGTCAAATCAAGTAGGCTAGTTGCTAATCATTCATGCAGAAGTTAGCCTTGTGGATCTCCAGTGGTATTTCAGATCCTAAACAGTACATCAAATATCCCACTCTCTTCTTCTTGGCTATAAGTAAAAATCAGATACACAAATGTCTCTAAAAATAAAGATAGAGATTTTCCAGTCCAGCTGCAAATGAACTTTATCCTACACAGCAATCTTGCAGGATCGAGAAAAGCTGACACTTCTTTCCTTAGAACCAGCTGCACAAGGGGCCAAGCAGGCTGAATCCCAGGTCTCTAGCTAGGTGTAGGCTACCAAGATTAAGTAGGCACACAGATTCTGACTTCTTCAGGAAAAATTAACCCAGTCCTTCTCAAATACATACAAGAGGCCATTTACACATGATGACAGTGACAGCCTTGGCGCCTAAATTCAAAGCCTGAAATCATAATCAATTTGCTACATATAAGTGTGTGTGTAAATATATATCTGAAGCCCATACTGGCTTTCCAGATGGCTCAGCAAGTAAAGAATCTCTCTGCAACCCCAAAGACCCAGGTTCCATCCCTGGGTCTGGAAGATCTCCAGAGGAGAGCATGGCAACCCACTCCAGCATTCTTGCATGGAAAATCCCACTGACAGAGGAGCCTGGCTTCAGTTCATAGGGCTGTGAAGAGTCAGACATGACTGAAGCGACTGAACATGCACACATGCATATGCATATATATTTGTTGTTGTTCAGTCGCTAAGCAGTGTCTTGACTGGTTTGCGACCCCATGGACTGCAGCACACCAGGCTTCACTATGTCCTTCACTGTTTCCTGGAGTTTGCTCAAGCCCATGTCCATTGAGTCAGTGATGCCATCCAACCATCTCATCCTGTCACCCCCTACTTTCCTGCCCTCAATCTTCCCCAGCATCAGGGTCTTTTCCAAGAGTCGGCTCTTCACATCAGGTGGCCAAAATGTTGGAGCTTCAGCTTTAGCGTCAGTCTTTTCCAATGAATATTCAGAGTTGATTTGCTTTAGGATTTACTGGTTTGATCTCCCTGTTGTCCAAGGGACTCTCAAGAGTATTCTCAAGCACAACAGCTCAAAATCATCAATATATGTGTGCGTGTGTGCCTACAGTAGTAGTAAGCCTGCAGGTTTTACTTTGATATGTAAATGTGTGTGTGTGTATGTGTGTAACCTATTAGGGTTACTGTAGGTACACATATACACACCCACAGTAGTTAGGCCAGCAGGCTTTACTTTAAGGAATAGTCTGGTGACCAACTAAAGGGATCTCATGACAAAGTTGTATTTCCTTTGAGAATACTAATCTCTAGAAGAGAATGTCCAAAAATGAATTTTATGAGTAAATAATGTACTTAAAAATATTTGAAGAAGTACAATACAATGGGTTGCTGTTTCCCATTAGGTATATTTATTATCAATTACCAGTTATATTTACAGTAATTATGGGCAAGGAGTCCAGTCATCTAGATCTGGCTTGAGCTCTGTTATCAGGGAAAGATTTGAAACAAAAATATTCATAGATAATACACCAAATGTGCCATGTTTAAGGAAAGATTTTTTTCCATTATCTTCATCCAGTTTTATTACCTACCTTTTTATTTGTACTCAGCTTTTATCATCTGCACAGTGGAACTAATTTAGGGGGTTCTAACCAATTTTTTTCAAAGTATAGTCTTATGACTGCCTGCATTTGAAATATCAAGGGAATATTTCTCAAATTTAAATGTGTGTGAGTCATCCAGGGCATCTTTCTTAAGATGCAGATTCTGGTTTTTTAAAGCCTGAAATTCTCCTCTAATGAGCTACCAAGTAATTTACGTGCTTCTAGGTTCCTGTTTGATTTGTAGGGACTTTTTTAAAATGTGTGTTTATGTATATGAGTATGTATATAAATTTACAAAGGCAGGTACCTCAACAGAATCAATATCTGGAGTTAGGAATGCAAATCATTCCCCAAAGACTGCTTCATCCCAAGTTTTATAAACAATCAAGTTTAAGAAGTACTTATTTAAATAAAATAAAGTGTCTAAATTAAGTTTCAGCTATAAAACTATGTGGATCTAGTCTCATTCTGATATTTTTCTACAAACTAAATTTAAGTCAAACATAGTCTCTTAATTTATAGGTCATGAGTGTCCCTTGAGTATATATGACTTACAAATGGTTGCGAAACTTTGTGCTTCTAGATTAAAATTTTGATTAGGTCTTATCTTTGACTATAAGATCTAAGATAAAACCTTTGTACTATCCAAAGTTATAAGATTCTTTCTCCAAATGCTAAACAGCAACTGTGTACTTCAAAGAACTGCTTTTTTTTTTTGATTGCTTTACATTTTTTTTCTTGCCTCATCACTGGATTTTTGGGGATGCACCCAGTTTACTCTGAACTCCTTCCATGCTTCCTCTCCATAACTTTTCAGGTCTTTACAGGAAATGTTTATCTAAACAAATATCATCTATAGTATGTGACATAGAGTAGGTACTTTACAACCTAGTACATTAATTCCTTCACTTTAAAGAATTTCATTTTGTTACTGTTACTCAAAAGTTGTTGAATATAGCATAACAAAATCACATCATGGTTTCTCATACAGCCTAACAACATTTTCTAATTTATTTTTTTTCCTTTCCTTACAGTATAAGCAAGTGGAACAATATATGTCATTCCATAAGTTACCAGCTGATATGCGTCAGAAGATACATGATTATTATGAACACAGATACCAAGGCAAAATCTTTGATGAGGAAAATATTCTCAATGAACTCAATGATCCTCTGAGAGAGGTAAGATTTATTGTCCTCAGTCTCCATGAGTGTGATCATTGTTTACTTTCTCTTTTCCTGAGAAATCCTCAATTCCATGTTTTGACATTACTAAAAAAAAATAATTAAAACTGAATGTTAAAACAATTTTCCCCTTTATTCACCCTATGTTCTCACATTTACAGGCTCTGCGTTTTTAAAAAATGACTGGAGTATTGCTCTTATAATTATGATTCTCAAGATACCAATTTATTTTCTGTATCCCTGGTTACAAGTCCTTTCTGGACCTCATTGTCCGTAGCCTCCCAGCCTTCCACTCTCTCATCTCATGCTCAGCAAACTGTTTCATTAACTTCTTTGTGATTTCTACTTTTGTCCTATTTTTGTTTTTCCTGTTCATCTCCTGGACCCTGATCACAGACTGACTTGACCCTTGTGAGTCATTCATTTCCTATTACTTCAATAAAACACTTTGCAACATCTATAACCACCTCTTTTCTCAAGTGGCCCTTCCTTCCCTCCCTAGATGTCTTCCCTCTGCCCACTAGAAGGTTCAGGTTACCCTTAGATCAAAAGAACATTCTCTTGATTGTGTTTCTTGCACTGACTTTCTCTTTCTCTTTTCTTTTACTACTCATCTAGAAAGATTACTCTATAATTATCTTCCACTGTGGTTCAATCTCCACTTCTTTACCAAAATCGTTTCCTTGAAAATTATCAGTGAACACTTAGGGATGACATCATTTGTCTTGGATCCATTGGCAGTTCTTTTAAACACTTGGTAACACCTATATCCTGAATCTTTTGAGGGAGCTCCTTTAAGGCTAAACCATTGCTGTCTTTGGCTTTTCACTTTCCATTTCTGAATTTATTTTCTTATTTATTTCATCTCGCTCTTTAGTTCTGAAAATTTGACCTCCAAATTCTTGACATAATCCGTTTTCTTAAAAGCTGTATGATTTCCTTTTGCCATTGCTACATGATTTCCATTTGCCTTACACATACAGTAAACCATGTATTAAAGTGATTATCTTCCATCACTAAGCCATTTATCCTTGGAAGTCTCTCTCTGTAAATATTTTAGTTATTCTTTTGAGTCATATAGAATGTAAAACTTCAGTCTTTTTTAATCTTTCTCTGCTCTGCACATCCAGTCAATCACCAAATGCTATCAACTTACTATAACAATGTATCTTACAGCTTTGTCCTTGTCTCTTTTACCAAGTTCATGACCCTAACCTTGTTGCTCTCACGTGGACTATTTGCACTATCCCTTTAGTTTACCTTTCAACCTTTGGTCTGTTTTCTCTAATCACCACTTAAAGCAGCAATGCCAAATTAATCTTCTTTTATGTGTATGAGATAGTCATGTCTCTGCTCAGAAACATTGTCTTTACAGGTTCATCAATTAGAGCCTCTTTGGGCTCATATTCGAGCCCTTCTATGCTCTGATCCTTGCTAAATTTCCAGCTTTATTTTTCCCTATTGCCCTATATTTTCCAAAGTGGCCTATAGCCAAATTGTGCAACTTACTGTTTTGCAAAAAGCAATTCTGATTTCTCAACTTGCATCATATGTTTTGCAGATATGTTTCTCATCTGTTGGCAAATGTAGTTCAAATAATATTTATTTATTTTTACTTCCTTTGATTCTCCAGATTAGATCTGGTCTCTTTTTCCCCTGACCCCAGGGCACCGAGTCCATAATGGTTGAGTACTACTTTCCATTTTGTCTGTTATCATGATTTTTCCACATTAGTTTCCTCCATTTTTGTCTTGAAAGTTCCTTAAGAGCAAAGGTCACTTCCTCTATATTTTAAATTTTTCTTGAAATTCCTACAATATGTAGCAAATTTAAAATACTCAATAAATATGTCCATTTCACCTAACATCTTTACCATTTATAACCATCCCTAAGTATCTACATCCATTAAAAGTTATTTGTATTTTTTAAGCCTTAAGACATCAGTTAAGAGTTTCAGAAACAGAAGGAGCTGAATATCTGCTATTGATTAACTTATTTTCTCTATAAAGTCCTCAATCAAATAATAAAGTCCTCAATCAAAATACAAATCTTTTTGCTTTGAGAGATAGAATTAAACCTTTGCATTTTTTAAAAAGCTATATATCATGTTTTTTAATCTATTAATATGTTTTGCTTTATCTCTTTGTTGGATTATGCATTTTGTTTTAAATACAAATCCTCTTCACTAAGAGGCTGAAGCTCAGGATACTAAAACCAGGTTAGGTTCTCAAGTGCCAGGCAGGATTCAAAGGTGGGGTAGGATGGGCCATAGCATAGAGACAAAGGTAACTGAATAGACAGTATCAGTGATTAAGATGGAATCAATAGGCAGATGGATACAATAAATCTAAGGATTTATTTGAAAGAAGCAGAAAAGTAAGGTTTCCAACAGAAAATGTCATTGAAGGTCTATAGAAAGCCAACAGAAAGTGAGCGTAAAAATGAACCCTGAAAAGCTGAATGATTAAATGAGAAACATTTCTCCATGCTAAAAATGCTTAATGTAATATAATATCAGGATAACAAGAAAATTTTCTTAATCATGTATTTGTTATTAATTACTGCCACACTTTGACTCTGATCTTAAGTGGAAAACTTCCACTTTTCATTTTTATCCCCTTTAGTTCAGTTGCTCAGTCATGTCTGACTCTTTGTGACCCATGGACTACAGCATGCCAGGCTTTCCTGTCCATCACCAACTCCCAGAGCCTACTCAAACTTATGTCCTTCGTATCAGTGATGACATCCAACAATCTCATGCTCTGTTGTCCCTTCCTTCTCCCGCCTTCAATCTTTCCCAGCATCAGGGTCTTTTCCAATGAGTCGGTACTTCGCATCACGTGGCCAAAGTATTGGAGTTTCAGCTTCAGCATCGGTCCTTCCAGTGAATATTCAGGACTGATTTCCCTTAGGATGGATTGGTTGGATCTCCTTGCAGTCCATGGGACTCTCAAGAGTCTTTTCCAACACCACAGTTCAAAAGCATCAATTCTGCGGTGCTCAGCTTTCTTTATAGTCCAACTCTCACATTTATACACATGCCCCCAATTCCCTCAATCCCTACAACTATTCTGTCATTCACTTATAATAATTTGTCCTTATATTTTCAAATGCCATGTTCTTGCCTGGAGAATCCCAGGGACAGAGGAGCCTGGTGGGCTGCCATCTATGGGGTCGCACAGAGTCAGACACAACTGTAGCGATGTAGCAGCAGCAGCGGCAGCATATTTCAAAGCTTCAGCGTCTTTTACTTCACTTTCTGACATGCACCACCACTTTTCTCCCTGCCTTTGATCTCACTTAGCTCAAATGCATCCCATCCCTTGGCTATCATATTGAATGATATGCAACACAAGTTCAGTGTTACTTTCTTGGAGTCTAACTATGGCCTCCTGTCCCCTCTAAGAAAAAGGCCAAGCTGCTTGAATTGCACTGGAGAAGCTCTGTGGTCTGCCTCCATCTTTACTTTCATGATTCACTGACAGAAAATTGCTGATAATTTCCCTGAGAGGAAAAGTGTTGCTGATTGTCTCTTGGCCTTTCTTTATGCTGCCTTCTCTATCTTCAATCCTTTCAACCCGACTTTCCTTCAATTTTCCATCAAACAGTCTTACCAGGTATGAGTTTCTTCATAAATTCGCTCTGAAAACTCTCTATCACTGTATTTTCATTTGTCAGTTTACTCTTCATCTCTTTCAAGACTGTGAGCTTCTTGAGGATAGAGACTGTGCCATAGTATCTCTGTATCTCTAATGACTAGTATTTGCTAGGAGCTCACTAAATATTTATTAGAAAAGGGGTATTTTACTGAATTATGAGTGAAAAGCAGGATAAATTATGGCTACTTAATCAAATTAAAGTTCTTAGAAGTAGAAGCATGAAATATGAAATATTTAACACCTTAAAAAGGTGAAAACAATGTTTGTTCCTTTGTTCTTCAACGTTTGCTCTTCTGGCATCAGAGTCACACAAAAGCCAAACTTTAATGTGAGCTAAAACTATAGCAACAGGAAGAGTAGCATAGGAAAGCAAGCAAAGACATTGGCCAGCAGGTAACAGAAGTCATTATTCAAATGAAACCTGGATCTAAAACACCCAGATATGTTTTACAAAGAAAAGTTTAGTAAGAACAATGGGAAATATATCTTGTCCTCTGTTAACCCGGAGTATTATGTACCTGCTATATTTAGGTCAAAGTGGTAGATCACAAGAAATGTTTTAAAAGTAGTAAAATACATCATTCTGTCTTTCAAAAGCTGTATTCTAATTTAGAAGATGAGGTGTTAATTTATGCAAAGATGTATTTTGGTCCTTATTGTGCCTCTTGTGTCCAGAAAGTGCCTGGCATATAGAAGACATTGAATGATTGATACTATAAATATAAAATGAATCCAACCAAGATACTTAGAAAGTGAAAACTAGATTGTTGGATATGTATATTTTAATAAATGGTAAAAATATAAGATGTGCATTATATGCACAAACACATGCCACATGTAATTGTTAATCATATATTCGTTTTCACCAACAACTATCTTACATTTTAATAAGACTTTTAACTTAAAATGCTTCTTTGTCCAGAAGCCTCTTTTTTTGAAAGTATTTTGCATAATATGAGATGCTGATATATACATTAAAGCAACAATTTCTGCTAACACAAGTCTGGGTACTCACAAATATACAAAAGTGAAAGGTCAAACTTTATATTCTAAAAAGCTTATTAAAAAATCCATTGTTTGAAAATAGAGAAAGAAAATAAAATGTGGTTCTTATGAATGTGAAATTATTCCTTACTCATAATCAATTAAATCTGTGTTATATCTATTTTATTCTCCATCCTTTCTTTTCAATGTGTTTGAATATTTTAAAATATGAAGAATCTCTAAGATGTAGAATGGCAGGAAGAATTTAATTTGTGTGACCTTTGAAAGCTCTTACCAGAAACTCATATCATGCATATGCAAAATAATTTAGCTAGTAGATATTTCGAGAGCAAAACTTTATTGAAAGAATTCTCATGCAGAAACTAGGTGATTTATCTTTTTCATACATTGGAGACAAATTGCTGAACTGCCTTCAACAAATACCTGACTCATTGTTGAGGTCTCAATACAAATGTTACCTCCTTAACAGAGCCTCGCCTGAATTAATTTCCTTGCATTCTCCATCATATGAGTTTTGTTGTTGGTACACATCACTTTGTTGTCTTGTTGTCTCTTTTTATTTATTTGTTAATTGTCTGATCTACTATAGGAACTCAGGACCCAAGAAAGTAAGGACTTCTTGATTTCCACCATAGCTCCAGCCCCTCCATAGTACATCTTTAATAACCGCTTGTTGGATAAATAAATAAAGTCAAATTGTTAGATTATTAGATGAATAGAACTTGAAGGGAGAATTTTGGAGACACGGTAGAGACGCTGGCATGACGAAAAGTGATGCCCAGAACTATTACGTACTGTGGCCGCTTACCTTTCTTAGTATCATTTTAGATTGTACTATGGAGAATGTGGTTTCTAACATATTACTAAAGGATGCTGGCATCTTTAGATTCCTCTGTGAGTTTGTTTTGATATACACACAGAAAACCTAGAAGGTCCTATTTTGCATGCCGTTGTTTTTATTTTCTTTTTAACTTTCTCAACGTTTATATACATTAGTGATTTATTTCTGAGTAAACCTGAGGGGTGGGGGAGTATGCCAATAGAGTACAATTATTAAAGGTATCTGAGTATTTTGTCCAAACTCTATAATATTAATAGTATCCATAGGATAGATAGAAAATAAATACGATTTTTCTTACATTGCCATGCCAGGTGTGCGTAGGGTAATGTCAGTGGTTCGTAAAGCAAAAGTTGCTGGACTCCCTGTCTGAACCTAAGCAGTGAGCCACTCAAGGTGGAGGAAATTCAGCATGGGACATAAATCTGTGTGTTCTTCATCCTTGAGCTAGGCCATATGACCACAGCACTGGCCCCACTGGCATTGTCAGCATCCTGAGAAGTGATTGGAAAGTCATCTAAAAAAATTATCTTTGTTTCACTGTCAGCTAATATGCATGGACCCAAGAATATAGGAACAACTACAGTTTTCTGAAAAAACTTCTTAGAATAGTACCTAGAAATTAAATTAGAGCCACTATAGTGATGCATTTGTTATCTGTCATCTCTGTTCTTCACTCTCTTGTTGGTCTGTGACTCTATCTGGTTAAAATTCTGAGTCTGCAAAGATGGACTTCAGTGATCTCCAGAAACCTCCTCTCCCTCCCAGTTGTGCCCAGCCCTGGTTTGCCTGGAGAACCCTCCTATTCTTCCATCCACTTAAAATGTGCACCTGTTTTGCCTTGTGGGCTCGGAGGTCTTCTGTTTCATTGTTTTGAATGGTTTAAATTCCCTTTATGATATTCTCAGTGTTTTGAACAGCACCATGTATGAGTGAAAGCCAACTATGCAGGAGCCATGCAGCATCAGGGGGAGAGTATGGCCCTGGTTCCACTGGCCTCGTTTTTTGTTTGTTTTTATTTTATACTGAAGTTTAATGATGGCTCAGTGGTAAAGAATCCCCCTGCCAGTGCAGGACTTAGAGGTTTGATACCTGGGTCAAAAAATACCTTGGAGAAGGAAATGGCAACACACTCCACAATTCTTGCCTATAAAATCCCATGGACAGAGGAGCCTGGCAGGCTACAGTCATGAGATTGCAAAGGGTCAGACACAACTGATCAACCAAACAATACATAGTTGATTTATAATGTTATGTTAATTTCAGGTGTACAGCAAAGTGATTTAGTTATACATATACATTTCTTTTCCCATATAGATTATTACAGAATACTAAGTAAAGTTCCCTGTGCTATACAGTAGATCCTTTCTGACTATCGATTTTAATATAATAGTGTGTATATGCTAATCCCAATTTCATAACTTATAGCCCCTCTTCCCACCTTTGGTAACCATGAGTTTATTTTTAAGTCTGTGAATCTGTTTTTGTTTTGTAAATAAGTTTTTTGTATCATCTTTTAGATTTGTGTTTCTCTGTGTGACTTAATTTAGTGTGATAATCTCTAGGCCCATTTATGTTGCTGCAAATGGCATTATTTCATACTTATTTTAAGGCTGAATAATATTCCATTGTATACACACAGACCACATCTTTATTCGTGAATCTGTGGATGGACATTTTGGTTGCTTCCATGTCTTGGCTGTTGTAAATAGTTCTGAAATGAACATTGGGGTGCATGTATCTTTTTGAAGTATGATTTTCTCCAGATACATGCCCAGTAGTGGGATTGATGGATCATATGTTAAGTCCCACACTGTTCTCCATAGTGCCATACAGTTCAGTTCAGTTCAGTTCAGTTGATCAGTCGTGTCCGACTCTTTGCGACCCCATGAATCGCAGCACGCCAGGCCTCCCTGTCCATCACCAACTCCCGGAGTTCACTCAGACTCACATCCATTGAGTCAGTGATGCTATCCAGCCATCTCATCCTCTGTTATCCCCTTCTCCTCCTGCCCCCAATCCCTCCCAGCATCAGAGTCTTTTCCAATGAGTCAACTCTTCACATGAGGTGGCCAAAGTACTGGAGTTTCAGCTTCAGCTTCATTCCCTCCAAAGAAATCCCAGGGCTGATCTCCTTCGGAATGGACTGGTTGGATCTCCTTGCAGTCCAAGGGACTCTCAAGAGTCTTCTCCAGCACCACAGTTCAAAAGCATCAATTCTTCGGTGCTCAGCTTTCTTCACAGTCCAACTCTCACATCCATACATGACCACTGGAAAAAACATAGCCTTGACTAGATGGACCTTAGTCGGCAAAGTAATGTCTCTGCTTTTCAATATGCTATCTAGGTTGGTCATAACTTTTCTTCCAAGGAGCAGGTGTCTTTTAATTTCATGGCTGCAGTCACCATTTGCAGGGATTTTGGAGCCCCAAAAAATAAAGTCTGATACTATTTCCACTGTTTCCCCATCTATTTCCTATGAAGTGATGGGACCAGATGCCATGATCTTCGTTTTCTGAATGTTGAGCTTTAAGCCAAGTTTTTCACTCTCCTCTTTCACTTTCATCAAGAGGCTTTTTAGTTCCTCTTCACTTTCTGCCATAAGGGTGGTGTCATCTGCGTATCTGAGGTTATTAGTGCCATTAGCCTCATATAAATGCGGCACCACAACTTAGTATCTGCACAACTTTGGGCTCTTTCATAACTTGTACATATTTTACTTTCTTCATCTTTAAATATAAATGATGATGATAAGTACCTAACAGAGATGTTTTCAAATTAAATGAGAAAAAAAAAAACATTAAAAGTTTGAAAAGTGACTGGTACATAGTAAGTACAAAGTAAAATTTTATTCTTAGTATTACTATGATTCCATGAAAAATAGTATATAGTCGCAGCCCACATGGCTCTTACAACTTGATGAGAGACAGAAATTTAAACCAGCAATTATAACTGTGTATCAGTGCTATGAGAGGTCATTTAGAGGGTGTTAGACCATACCTCAGAGGGACACTAACTCAAGGTTTATCATATGTCTCATTTCTTCTGGAATTTATTCAAACAATCTGCTAACAAGCCCTTCCTCCAGTTTAACAACCAGCCTTCTGGAGACAGCATCTTAGCATCAAAACTTGGCATTGGAATTTTAAGATCAGAGACTGATGACGCTTTAATGCAGGAGTATATTTAAAACAAAAAGCTAATTAGAAAAATTCAGTGAGCCATACCCCTCTGCTTATGAGAGCCTGTTGGAATGTGTACAAAGTAAGAAGGTCTATTTTTATCATGATCAGATTTATACGGATTTGATTAGTGCAAAATGGCAAACTTAACTGTCGAGAAAGAGGTTAATGCACTTCTAAGTCTGTCTGCAAAGTTCAGAACTGATCTATTTTTAAACAATGGCATGTGAAGAGCTGTGGGCTGAAAATAGGTACAGATCATGTGTCCCAGCAGAATATAGGACGTCAGTATATTTCATTTTCACAGAACATGAATTGGGCTGAGAGTATAATACTGTCCTTCTGACCTTTAATTTGTTGAATAGAGTGTTAGGGAAAAAAATCCTAATTTGCATCCATATATTTAGTGTAATTCAGAATAAGTTCTTAAAGTACATACTTGTTGGTTTTTTGAAGGTCTCCTAAAAATGTGTTTAGTTCAGATTAATCAAAATAGCCTAGACACGTAGTATTATAAAGCTATACAGGAATCGTGTGTCATATACTCACGTAAAAGGCAAAGTAACCAAAGGCTAGAAAATATATGTAAGTGATCTAATCTTGTTCACATTACCAAGGAAAGAAATTTAGTCTTTACACTTTCATCTTAGAACTTTTCCCTTGCATCCCTAGTTTTTAGAAAACAAACAGACAAAAAGCATTTATTGATTTCTTAATGTGTGCAAGATACTGATTCAGGCATGATGAGAAGGTAAATCATAAAATGTCATTTCTAGTCCCACAGTGCTTTACTGTGTGTTTGTTGAGAAAAGATAGAAAAACATGAAAAAAAATGAAGAAAAAGTTAAAATACATTACTAAAAATACAAGAAATGTAGGAAGTTACATATGGTTAATTGCCAGAGCAAAGCAGACATTACTCACTAAACTTTGAAAGGGATTAAAGACTTGAATATATGGACCTAAAATCACAAAACTCTTAGAAGAAAACATAGGAAAAAATGCTTCTTGACATGGGTTCTGAAAATGCTTTTTTTGAATGAGACCTAAAACACAAGCAATAAAATAAAAACTGAGTTAGTCGAACTACATGAACTAAAAAGTTTCTGCAGAACAGTCAACACAATAAAAAGACAACCCTGGAAGAAAATACTTGGAATCCACACATCTGAGGAGAGGTTAATATTCAAAATATATAAACAACTGACACAATTCAAGAACAGGAAAGCAAGTAGTCCAATTAAAAAGTAGGCAAAGGACCCAAATAGACTTTTTTTTTTTTCACATTTAAATGGCCATGAGACATATTGAAATGTGCTGAATTAAACTGATCATTAGAGAAATGCAAATCAAAACTACAGGGAGCTGTCACCTCACACCTATTGGAATGTCTGTTATCAAAGGACAAGGTATAGTAAGTACTGGGGAGGACATGGAGGAAAGGGAAACTGGGAGGATCAGGAGAAAGACAGTTTGTATCATTGAGCAAGAGCCAGATCCCTGGACCTTTTCCTTGATTTTTCCTAACATCCTTCAGGACTCTGCTTTATTGACTATGCCAAAACCTTTGACTGTGTGGATCAAAACAACTTGTGGAAAACTCCTAAAGAGATGGGAATACCAGACCACCTGACCTGCCTCTTGAGAAACCTGTATGCAGGTCAAGAAGCAACAGTTAGAATTGGACATGGAACAATAGACTGGTTCTAAATCAGGAAAGGAATACGTCAAGGCTGAATATTGTTACCATGTTTATTTAACTTACATGCAGAGTACATCATGAGAAACACTGGTCTGGATGAAGCACAAGCTGGAATCAAGATTACCAGGAGAAATATCAATAACCTCAGATATGTAGATGACACCACCTTTATGGCAGAAAGTGAAGAAGAACTAAAGAGCCTCTTGATGAAAGTGAAAGAGACTGCAAAGTTGGCTTAAAACTAAACATTCAGAAAACTAAGATCGTGGCATCTGGTCCCATCAGTTCATGGCAAATAGATGGGGAAACAATGAAAATAGAAACTTTATTTGGCGGGGAGCTCCAAAATCACTGCAGATGGTGACTGCAGCCATGAAATTAAAAGACACTTGCTCCTTGGAAGAAAAGTTATGACCAACGTAGACAGCATATTAAAAACCAGAGACATTGCTTTGCTGATAAAGGTCTGTTTAGTCAAGGCTATGGTTTTTCCAGTGGTCATCTATGGATGTGAGTTGGACTGTAAAGAAAGCTGAGTGCCACCGAAGAATTGATGCTTTTGAACTGTGGTGCTGGAGAAGACTCTTGAGAGTCCCTTGGGCTGCAAGGAGATCTAACCAGTCCATCCTAACGGAAATCAATCCTGAATATTCATTGGAAGGACTGATGCTGAAGCTGAAACTCTGATACTTTGGCCAGCTCATGCAAAGAACTGACTCTTTGTAAAAGACCTTGATGCTGGGAAAGATTGAAGGTGAAAGGAGAAGAGGATGACAGAGGATGAGATGGCTGGATGGCATCACCAACTCAATGGACGTGAGTTTGAGTGAACTCCGGAAGTTGGTGAATGACAGGGAGGCCTGGCTTGCTACAGTCCCTGGGTTCACATAGAGTTGGGCAATACTGAGCAACTGAGAACTGAGCTTCAGTACTCACCGCTACCCCAATATTTTTCTGGATAACAATGTTTAGGTCTTCAAAAATTAGTCCTGTGGTTGTGTTGTATAATTCTACTTATGAGGCTGGTGGAATAAGCACATTCATAGCAACAGAGAGTAGAATTTATCAGTGATTTGAGTGAAGGGAGAAAGTTATAGTTTAAAGGTTGCAGAACATTGGTTGAAATTGATGCGAATGCTCTAGGTACAGATACAGAGGAACCTCCCAGGTGGCGCTAGTGGTAAAGAACCCACCTGCCAGTGCAGGAGACATAAGAGATGCCAGTTCAATCCCTGGGTCGGGAGGATCCCCTAGAGGAGGGCATGGCAAACCCACTCCAGTATTCTTGCGTATAGAATCCCATGGACAGAGGAGTCTGGCGGGCTACAGTCCATCGTTTATTAAAGAGTTGGACATGACTGAAGTGCCTTAGCACACACAATCACTAATGGCAACACTCAGACAACATTATGAACATTGTTGTGAATTGTATACATGGAAATGCTTAAACTATAAATATTGTTGTATATATTTTATAAAAATCTAAAAAGTCAATCTTATAAAATTGTACCCATTATTATAACTCTCATCCTGCCTGTAAAGTCATTTCCATCTGCCTGTAGCTCTTGTCAACTAAATGCCCATGATACTTCACACTCAATACAAAAATAAAGCAAAATCCTTTTTTTGTGTAAGTAAAGTTTTTTTTGTTTTCTGTTTTTTAATTTATTTCACCCCAGACTGAAGAGCTCAGAAGTTGTTGAAGTGTGTGGGCTGTATTCTACAGCTTCTCGGAGCCATCTGAGCTGGATCATGTGTGTTACCCCTGCCACTTCAGTACTTCCAGAGCTGAGGTGCTGCTGTGTCTTGACAGATACTCCAAGGGGGCAGCTTCATCCTTCCTGCCACACTTTAGCCAGCCTAACTCACTATGTTAATTTCTTCAGGCTGTAATCACAAAATACCACAGTGGCTTAATCAACAGACAATCATTTTCTCATACTTCTAGGGGCTGAAGTCCAAGGTCAAGTGTCAGCAGGTTTGGATTCTTCTGGGGTTTCTCTCCTTTACTTGTAGATGGCCACCTTTCTTTTCATGGGCTCAGTTTTTTCTTCTCATAGCAGTCAGACTGGATTAGGACCCACTCTCACAGCTTTATTTTAACTTCATCTCCTCGTTAATAGACCTGTCTCCAAACACAGGCACATTCTGAAGTACTGGGAGTTAAAACTTCAGCATATGAATGTAGAGGTGTCACCGTTAAGCCCATAATGCTTGCCGACACGTGCAATGCTTAAATCTAACTAGTGTGACAGACAAATAAATATTTAATGCAGCTTAGAATGCCTGCTTAGTTTTAGGGAGTGGCCTGATTTCCTCATGTCCTTTGCACATGTACACATACTGTTATTTCTATTGCTGGACTATTAATGGTGAAAAATAATTTGTGTGGATTTTATTACAAAATTACATGAATAGGTTTTTATCAAATTCTCCAAATCCCTTCTCAGAATTTTTTAACTCATTGTACTATCCACTGGTCCTGTTTGAAGAATATTTTTTAGTTTAGCTGTTTGATGTATTCACTGTATTTGACAGTCCAGATTAATCTGTTTTTATCCTGCCAACTGGACTTCACTCCTGCTCTGTAAATCATTCTACAGCTTGCTTATAGTTTGCAGACCACTGGAGCTGCACTCCCTGGTGTTTATACAAATCTTAACTGAGGTTCAGCCTAGGATTCCAGAGTGGGACAGTGATACTAAGTCTCTAATGAACACTGTCACTGTTAGTACACAACTTTTTTAAATTTATCTCTTTTTGGCTAGCCTGGGGCTTTGTTGCAGCACACAGGCGCTTCATTGCTCCTTGCAGGCTTTCTCTAGTTGTAGCAAGTGGGAGCTACTCTCTATTTGTGGCACATGGGCTTCTTATTGCCGCAGCTTCTCTTGTTGCAGAGTGCAGGCTTTAGAGCTCACGGGCTTCAGGAGTTGTGGCACATAGGCTTAGTTGCCCTGCTACATGTGGGATCTTAGTTCCTGGATCAGGGATCGAACCTGTGTCCCCTGCATTGGCAGGCAGATTCTTAACCATTGGATCACCAGGGAAGTCTCAATATACAAACTTTTGATTTAGGCTTTTTGGTCTATTTCTACATTATTTTCTTTCCTGTGCAATCAAATTTAAGTGACTGTTAAGAGAATTTTATGTCATCTGCTGACATCCTGCATGGTACCTAATATGTTCCTGTGTTCCAGGAAGGCAAAACAGTAGGAGTATGCAAAGACCAAATTAATCTCAAGCTTCATTTGCATTCGTCTGGTAAAGTTTAAATGTGATTTAATATCTCAGAACCAAATTAGATGCATATGAGAACTGTAACTACAGAAAACATTTAACTTTTTGAATCTGTAGCTCTCAAAATTCACCATGTTCTGATCTATTCTTTACAAGCAGGCAGATTTCATTTAAGCCACTTAATCATAATTTGCCATTTGTATATGCAGAGATTTTAGGCTAGTTGCCTTTTAACTCATAAAATGAAGAGACTATGAACCTAGCAATTAATGCTATAGCCAAATTTAAAAATAAGAAATGGTGAAAAATATTAAAGCTGGCCAGTATTTAAGAGTCCATTGCAAACTATTTATCTCTTTATCTCTATTGGGTTTTTCTTAATATAACTACAATTAACACAAGGTGAAATATTGTGTGACCATTAAAAAGAATGTCATTGAAGACCATAACTCAAAATGGTAAATAGTTTATGTTATAAATGTGGGGAATAATAGATATTCAATGTTATTATGATTTTTTAGGTCAATGTGAATAAGAAATCACATTAAAAGAATACATAAATGACTCTCAGCAATGGAAACACAGTGATTTTTCTTCTTTTATTATTTTAAGGGATATGTGTATTTGTTTGATTTTAAAGATTTTTTAAAATATAATTGCTTGTAATATAAAATAATTATTTTTTATAAGATGTAAAACTTCAATAAACTAAAATTGAGGCACTCTATACATTAATTCATCAATCCTATAACTCCTTATCTTACCTCTAACTCCTTTCAGTCAGTTCAGTTTAGTCGCTCAGTCGTGTCCAACTCTTTGCGACCCCATGAATCGCAGCACGCCAGGCCTCCCTGTCCATCACCAACTCCTGGAGTTCACTCAAACTCACGTCCATCAAGCGGTGATGCCATCCAGCCATCTCATCCTCTGTCGTCCCCTCTTCCTCCTGCCCCCAATCCCTCCCAGTATCAGAGTCTTTTCCAATGAGTCAACTCTTCACATGAGGTGGCCAAAGTACTGGAGTTTCAGCTTTAGCATCATTCCTTCCAAAGAAATCCCAGGACTGATCTCCTATAGAATGGACTGGTTGGATCTCCTTGCAGTCCAAGGGACTCTCAAGAGTCTTCTCCAACACCACAGTTCAAAAGCCTTTAACTTCCCCCATATAAATGTTCTTCATCTCAGCTCAGTTGGTAAAGAATCTGCCTGCAATTCATGAGACCCTGGTTCAATTCCTGGGTCAGAAAGATCCCCTAGAGAAGAGATAGGTTACCCACTCCAGTATTCTTGGGCTTCCCTGGTGCCTAGATGGTAAAGAATGCATCCATGATGTGGGAGATCTGGGTTCGATTTCTGGGTTGGGAAGATCCCCTGGAGGATGGCATGGCAACCCACTCCAATATTCTTGCCTGGAGAACTGCCATGGATAGAGGACCCTGGTGGGCTAAGACCATGGGGTGGCAAAGAGTCAGACACAACTGAGTGACTAAGCACATAGCACATCTCTAACCAAAGTTTTTTAAGAGACTTCACTTTCTTATCTCTAACTCCTTTAAATTCCCCCAAATAAATATTAAATGTATTTACTACCTTTAATTTTATTCCATATTTTTATTTTCAGATTATTTAGGAATTATAAAGAAAGTTAAATGTTCTCTTTAAAAAAAAAGAATAAGACAGATTATCCCAACTAAAGAAATAGCTCTTCATAAATTCTCTGTAATGGGGACACAGAAATCAAGAGAAATGCTCTGACTTTCAGAAATTAAAGCAGTTATCTAACTTGTTAGTCAATGTTTACATAAGTGTTTAAAACATTTTCAAGCATTAAGGTTTGTATGGGGTGATTGACTTATACATGCAACCATCTTGCAAATTAAAATACAAACCACCAGATCCATATAAGCCTGTTGGAAATGCTGAGGGAAATTTTTTTTTAATTTCAACTATGTGCTTCTTTAAAAAAAAATGGAATGTCTATTTAATTTGCAATTCAATTTCTAAATTACTACATCATTAGGGAATTATAAGAATTTTTACTTTGGCCACAGGGACTATCACTGACTGTGCTCAAAGACTATGTTATCATTTTTATCTTCTGAATCCCTGCTCCTATCTTGACTTTTGTCTTTAATAACCAGTACTCAACTCAACATTTAGAAAAGTATCTGACCTAATATATTCTTGGCTTCCCTGATGGCTCAGACAGTAAAGAATCTGCCTGCCAATGCAGGAGGCCCGTCAACCCCTGAGTGGGAAGATCCCCTGGAGAAGGGTATGGCAACCTACTCCAATGTTCTTGCCCAGAAAATTCCATGGACAGAGGCACCTGGCAGGCTATTCTTACCAAATTACTCTGAATTCTTTTTTCTCTGAAATTTTATAGAATATATAGTCTCTACCATTACTTTGATTTTAACATTCATTTGTTTTATAAAAGTTGTTTACGACTGTTACTTATAATGGTAAATGATAGATAACACTTTGTGAAATTAAATATTTTCCTTGTATCTTTAATTTAATCATTACAGTTATCTAGGTAGAGTTGCTTACAAGTGAAGAGTTTAAGGTATGAGTCACTTTGTACAGGCACTGAGTCAGTTGGTTTTGGTATCAAGGACTAAGCCCAGATACATACACAGCAAGAGACACACAGAGCCTCACCCATGTTTAGTTTACTTTTTACAATTATCTTACACTGAATATATACATATGTATCTTCCTTCCTCAACTTGCAGATACTTCTTTATTTTAGGGAGCATGGTTTCCATATCTGCTTATGACTTGAAATGTGTTATTAAAAACAAGGATTTTTTGAGTCATATCCTTTAAAGATTTAGATTCAGATTCTCTGAATCTGGACTGGAGCCTGGTAAACTGTATCTTAGAAAAAGTATTATAAATACATCCAAGTAGGAAAATGCCATCTTTGGCAGGCCATCAAAGCTCTTTTTTTTTTTTTCCTTATTGACGCTGTCTTCATAGGAGCCATGATTAGTCCCATAAACTAATCCTGAATATATTCTGTTATTTCCCAAGAATGGTTCTACATCATACCACGAACCCAAACTTTACCCACTCTGGGCAGTCTCTATGGACCCTGCTCTGTGTTGGATATTTTCAGCAGTCTTTTCAGAAATGCCCTCTCCCAGGACACTAAAGACTGCTCAGAAGCTGATATGGATATTTTTATTTATTTATTGCCTCACAGACTTCATGTAATGGTTTTAAAGGTAATGACTGCAGATAACTTCTTAGAGCTTTTCAGTGAGGTCTCTTAAAAAAATATTTATTTCCCAGATATTCATTTACACTTCTTAGAAATCAGAGGATCTAAATCTAATCTTTTCGAGAATCAAACTGAGCAATGTTTTACCCTTCTATGAAAATTTCACATTCAGTTTCACCTCTCTCTTCAAAGTAGAAATAAATATCAAAAAATTATACCTTATGTTTGTCTTGTTGAATTCTTCAGTAAGTAACATATTTTACATGAAGATTAAAAAAATATCTAGAACTGCATCTACTTTCCATACCTATTATATCATGCTTTTTTATTTTTTGCAGGAATACCCTCTGTAGAGTAAAAATATAATATGAATCACATTACATATGTAAGTTTAAATTTTAAATTTTCTAGTTGTTGTTGTTCAGTCGCTCAGTCACATCCTACCCTGTTAGACCTCATGGACTGTAGCACACCAGGCTCCCCTGTCCTTCACTGTCTCCCAAACTTTGCTCATACTTATATTCATTGAGTCAGTGATACTATCCAACTGTTTCATCCTCTGCTGACCTTTTCTCCTCTTGCCCTCAATCTTTACCAGAATCACAGTCCTTTGCAAAGAGTTGGCTCTTCATATCATGTGGCCAAAGTATTGGAATTTCAGCTTCAACATCAGTCCTTCCAATGAATATTCAGGGTTCATTTCCTTTAGGACGGACTGGTTTGATCTTGCTGTCCAAGGGGCTCTCAGGAATCTTCTAAGCAACACAATTTGAAAGCTTCAATTCTTTGACACTCAGCCTTCTTTATGGTCCAACTCTCGTATCCCTATATGACTATTGGAAAAATCGTAGCTTTGACTATATGAACCTTTGTTAGCAAAGTGGTATCTCTGCTTCTGAATATGCTGACTAGGTTTTTCATAGCTTTCCTTCCAAGGAGCAAGTGTCATATAATTTCATGGCTATAGTCACCATCAGCAGTGATTTTAGAGCCCAAGAAAATAAAATCTGCTACTGTTTCCGCTTTTTCCCTATTTATTTTCTTTGGAGTGATGGGACCAGATGCCATGATCTTAGTTTTTTGAATTTTGAGTTTTAAGCCAGCTTTTCCACTCTCCTCTCTCACCCTTATCAAGAGGCTCTTTAGTTCCTATTTGCTTCCTGCCATTAGAGTCATATCATCTGCCCATAGGAGGTTGTTGATATTTCTCCTGGCAGTCTTGATTCCAGCTTGTGATTCATCTAGCGTGGCATTTCACATGATATACTCTGCATGTAAGTTAAATATGCAGGGTGACAACATACAACCTTGACTTACTCCTTTCCCAATTTGGAGGCAGTCCATTGTTCCGTATCCAGTTCTAACTGTTGCTTCTTCACCTGCATATAGGTTTCTCAGGAGGCAGGTAAAGTGTCTGGTATTTCCATCCCTTTAAGAAAAACTTTCCAGTTTCTTGTGATCTACATAGTCAAAGGCTTTAGTATAGTCAGTGAAGCAGAAGTAAATTTTTCTCTGAAATTCCCTGGCTTTCCCAGTGATCCAACAAATGTTCTCAATTTGATCTCTGGTTCCTCTGCAGTTTCTAAACCCATCTCATACATCTGGAAGTTCTTGCTTCACGTTTTCTGAAGCCTAGCTTGAAGGATTTTGAGCATAAGCTTGCTAACCTGAAATGAACACAATTGTACAATATTTTGAACATCCTTTGGCATTGCCCTTCTTTGGGATTAGAGTGAAAAACTGACCTTTTTCAGTCCTGTGCCACTGCTGAATTTTCCAAATTTACTGACATATTGAATTCAGCACTTTAACAACACAGTCTTTTGGAATTTTAAATAGTTCTGCTGGAATTCCATCACCTCCATTATCTTCGTTCGAAGTAATACTTCCTAAGGCCCACTTGACTTCACACTAGCAGTGACATTTTAAAAATAAATGTGTGAAACTAAGTATGACAAATTTTATTAACTCAGTATATTCACCATATTATAATTTCAAAATGTAATCAATTTAAAAAATATCTTTAATGAGATAGCTTGCATTCACTTTTTTTTAGATTACTTCCAGAATCAGCTCTATTTTTTTTAAATTGAAGTGTAATTAATTTACAGTGTTGTTCAGGTATACAGCACAGTAGTTCAGTTTTATATGTGTGTGTGTGTGTATATATATATATATATATATATATAATACATATGTAAATATGTATATTCTTTTCAGATTCTTTTTGCTTATAGATTATTATAAAATGTTGCATATAGTTCTCTGTGCTATACAGTTGGTCCTTGTCTGTTATCTATTTTATATATAATACTGTGTGTATGTTAACCTCCCTCCCCCTCCCATTTCCCTTTGGTAACCATAAGTTTGTTTCCTATGTCTGTGGATCTGTTTTTGTTTCATAAGAGAGTTCATTTTTTTTTTTAGATTCCTCATTTATGCAATGTCATATGGTATTTGTCCTTGTCTGTTTACTATGACAATCTGTAAGTCCATCTATGTTGCTGAAAATGGCATAATTTCATTCTTTTTATGGCTGAGTAATATTTCATTGTATATATATACTGCATCTTCTTTATCCACTAATGTGTTGATGGACATCTAGGTTGCTTTCATATCTTGGCTATTGTAAATAGTGCTGCTGCAGTGAATGCTGTGATGCCTATATCTTTTTGAATTATCGTTTTATGCAGATATATGCCCAGAATTCAGATTGCTGGATCATATGGTAGCTCTATTTTTAGTTTTTATAAGGAACCTCCATATTGTTCTCCATAGTGGCGGTACCAAATTACATCCTCATCAACAGTTTAAGAGAGTTCCCTTGTCTCCACACCATCTCCAGCATTTATTGTTTGTAGACTTTTTGATGATAGCCATTCTGACAGAATATTTCAGTTAGAATGTTAATTTTTTATACTGCTTGATCTTTATATAGGTTTAATAAAATTTACAGTTAAAAACTATAGTCACTTTTCCAAGTTTTTCCAAAAAATTTAATATTTTCTAATAACTAAATTATCAAATTAAGTGGTTAAAATTAAATAAATATTTACTAATGGTCAGTAACTCAATGTGGCCAATGACTACTATGTTAGACAAGGTTACTCTAGAAACAGACTGTATACTTTTAAATATTGGACTCAGTTCCTACATGCTATCTGATTTTTGTGAAATGACAACCTATTTGAAAATTTGGCTCATCTGTACTGCTGGGTTAATAATATAGCTGTATCAGGTTGTTGTAATCAAAGGAGAAAACCCAAAGCGTTCAATGACTGACTGACAAGTGTTCGGTCATATCCGACTCTTTACAACACCATAGACTGTAGCTTGCCAGGCTCCTCTGTCATAAGCATTCAATAAATATTAACTATAATCATCATCAAAGTCATTATGCTACATTTAGGCTAGTGGTACTTACCCTCTTGATGGTAATGGCTCCTTTGAAAATCCTATGAAAGCACCATCTGTATCCCATAAGACACTAATATGGTATATGTCAGTTCTCATAAAACTTCAGGTTCAGAGCAACTATCTGAAGCCTAACATCCTTTTTAAGTATCTTTCGGCTCCAGGTTTACAATGCTTATTTTTAAATTAACTATTGTATAATTTCTGACACCAATATCTCATTCTTTCCCCTCAACATTTGTGACTGTGTCATGGGGTTGTTTGAGGAAATGAGTTCATGTTTGAGGAAATGAATTCATGAGTTCAAATTATTTAGCTATGCTTCAAGATTTCATTTGTCTTCTTGCATGTTTACATTTTGCGCTAATTTCTGGACAGAGGAGATGCTTCTTATTTACCAGCTATATAAATGAATGTTGATAATTGAAGATAAAATTAAGTACATAAGAGAAACATTATTTTTCTCAGTTTTCAAAATAACTTTTGATAATTATTGTTCAAGTAGCTATATTTTCATAGCAACTGGATCACATGTAATAGACTCAAAGATCCTTTACATATATATATATATATGTAAGCTAGAATTTTTTTATTTTTGAAGAATTATGTAACAGTAAATATATACCCATGTAATAATCTGCCCTGAAAATATGTATACTGTATAAAATTAGTTTAAATGAATTCAAATTAGTTTAAAATGTAAACTACATTATTCTGCATTGGAGAAGTAGAAATACATTGAAGTAAAAAAGAATAGGTGTTTGTCTGAAATGGGTAAAGTTTTTGATTGAAAAAGTTATGAAATAATAAAAGTGACTATTTGTTTTCATTCCTAAGCACAGAGAATTGCAAAATATAGGAGTGTGAGTTAATTTTAACTGCTCAGCTTTTGTGACTTTGATCCAGGTAATAGGGAGGCCCATAATGGAGTGAATGAACAATGGTTGGGAAGTCAAATAGTAATGATGAGTTTCCCTAGATGTATTCTAGCTCTGTGGCTTGGACAATGTATTTTCTCTCTAAGCTCCTCTATCTTCATTCCTTATATATGTGGGGAAATAAAATCAAATTCAAGTTCATCCTTTGGTTGTTATCCTGTAGGAATAAATGAGGCATAATATGTAAAGTACCTCCTTAAAATGGGTGCCTAATATACATTATTCCCTTTCTTTCCCTTCCACATACCATCTTTAACTTGTCAAATTACAATGTTCCTTTGGGGGGTATGTAGGGAAAACCAGAGATATCACTGAAGAAACATTTCTTAAAAGGGAGATGTCAACGGTACACATCGACACTGTTTCCTGTAACACAAGACATACCCCCACAAACAATAACAAGAAACTCTGGTCTCCCTCTGTCTTCTTGCAGTCTCTTGCTTTACAGTTCAAAGATCTCAGAATCTATTGATTTACAAAGCCAGTCAGACAGCCAAATTGTTTGAAGTAGCATGTTTTAAAAACTGTGGCAAATCTGATTCACTTTGCTATACAGTAGAAACTAACACACTGTAAATCAACTGTACTTCAACAAAAATTAATTCAAAATAAATAAAAGATAAAAATGATCATAATAATAATAAATGTAAAAGCTGGCAAATTGGAGCATAGATGCCAATATAAAGATCAGCAGATTCAGATCTTTAAAAATAATTGCTTTGGGGAAATAAAAGCAGCCAATTTGTAGCCATCAGCTTGCCACCCCACATGTCAGGTTCTCAACATGTGTAAAGTTCTAATGAAAAAATTTATAGTTTATGGAAGAATCTTCTGGCTTGTAGCAATTGTAGTTATGTTCAAAGGTAAGATGACTTCTTATGAGCTTCCCCAGTGGCTCAGTGGTAAAGAATTGCCTGCAGTGCAAGAGCTATAGGAGACATGACTTTAATCCCTGGGTTGGAAAGATCCCCTCGAGTAGGAAAAGACAAGCCTCTCCAGTATTCTTGCCTAGAAAATCCCATGGACAGAGGAGCCTGGCAGGCTATAGTCCATGGGTCACAAAGAGTCAGATATGACTGGGCACGCATGCAAGATGACTTCTTAGAATTGGTCCGAATACTGAGGGAGCTGGGCTATCCAATAAACCATAGTTTTCCTTGAAATTTTGTGGTCTTTGACATATTATTCAATGTTTTCTATAGAGTAGAGTAGTAATAATACCTAAGGCATAGGATTTTGCGAGGATAAAATAATTTAATACTTGCAGTAGTAGTGGGAAATAGACTCCACTCCTAAAGTAGTGTTAGTCGCTGAGTCATGTCTGACTCTTTGCGAACCCATGGACTGTGACGCACCAGGCTCCTCTGTCCATGGGATTCTCCAGGCAAGAATACTGGAGTGAACTGCCATTCCCTTCTCCAGAGGATTGTCCTGACCCTGGGTTCGAACCCAGGTAACCTGCATTGAAGGCAGATTCTTTACCGTCTGAGCTACAGGGAAAATCCAATACTTGTACAGCTTTGTTTAAATCAATACCTGGAACCAAGAAGAACCCCATAAATATCATCTCTTATTTTTATTGTGTTCATCCTTAAAATTATTTCTGCTTTAAAGAGACCCTTAATATATCCAGTTACTCTGTTTAGATTCTACCTATCCCGGGCCACTGAATTGAAAAAAAAAAAAAAAAAAAAACTAGGACAACATCAGCAGCACCATTTTATAGGATGTTCTAGGTAATAAGGTTTCATTTGATACAGATTTGACTATATGCACTTAGTTGTTTCTAAAGTTCACATAAAAGTCTGAACATTGGATGCCATTTGAATGGCTGTCTAACGTAAGTTCTTAGAAGGAAAACCTTGTGAGCTCCATACAGTCTAAAAATACAGAGTGTGTTGGGTGTAAGAATTTAGCAATGTGGCAGCAACTCTGTTTTGTTAAGATTACTCTATGATTCATTATTGCAATGATGGTAATTATATTTATAGCGACCACGCTTAAAACTTTTTAGAGCTATACTGTGTGAAATAAAATATTGTAGAATGGAGGAGAACAAAATGTTTTACAAAATTTTCCAGAATGATACTTAAAGTTGTCAATAAAGAATTGTAGTGCTAGAAGGAACCTTAAAATACTGCTATTCTTTTTAATAACAAAGGAGATATTGCATAAAGTTTCCCACGGTTACAGAATGTGTGTGATTCCAAAGCACAGATTTATGGTTAAAATAAATCCCTGAAGCAATCTAAATATATCAAAGCCCATTTTTTCTTATTGTCATAAAGTTAAACAAACTAGAAATCAAATTACCAACAATAAAAGATACCATTGAGAATGAAAAGGCAAACCACAGATGGGAAGAAGCTATTTGCACTACATATCCCAACAAAGAGCTCCTGTCAAGAATATAAAAAGAACTCTTTAAATAGAAAACTCAGGGAAAACTATTGACTGGACACTTCACCAAACAAAATATTCATCTGACCAATGAGCCTATGAAAATGTCCATAGCAACATTAATCACTGGCAGAATGTAAAATGAAACCACGTATCTCCTAATAGCTAATGAAAGTGAAAGTATTAGTCAGTCAGTCATGTCTGACTCTTTATGACTCCACAGACTGCAGCCCACCAGGTTCCTCTGTCCATGGAATTTTCCAGGCAAGAATACTGGAGTGAGTTGCCTTCTCTAGGCGATCTCCCCTACCCAGGGATCTAACCCAGGTCTCCCACATTGCAGGCAGATTCTTTACCATCTGAACCATAATGGCTAATGGCTAAAATTAAGAGTTATAAAGTTTATCAAATGATGTAGGGCAACTCAGTGTACTTACTGCTGGTATATGTGAAAAATAATATAATCATTTTAGAAAACTTTGGCGGTATCTA
The DNA here is from genome assembly GCF_042477335.2 of Ovis canadensis. NCBI lineage: Eukaryota > Metazoa > Chordata > Mammalia > Artiodactyla > Bovidae > Ovis > Ovis canadensis. The sequence goes on from NC_091260.1 coordinate 42,489,285, forward strand.
CCAAAGTTAAAAACATGATTATCCAATTACCCAGCAGTTCCAACACAAGGTAAATATGCAAGAGAAATCAGTGCATAACGCACTTCAAGAATGTTTATAACAGGCTGATTTTATTAGCCTGAAACTGGAAACAACCCAAGTGTCATGAAAGGTGGATGGAGAAATAAATTGTGACATAGTCATAGAATGAAATACAGCCTGAAATATAAAAAGAACTGCTGCCACACAACAGCATGGATGAATCACACTGACATGATGATGAGCAAAAGAGGGAAGACATTAAAGACTCTGCAGTGTGTGACGCCATTTGTGCGAATTTCAAGTACGACTGCTTATAGTGATATGTCAGAACAGTGAGAACCTCTGGGCTTGATTGGAAAAGGAAAAAAGGAAACCTTCTAAAAATTGTTCTGTACATGGATCCAGGAGGTTATGTAGGTTCATATATATTTTAAAAATTCATCTAAGATCTGTCTATGTTTAAGACGTACACTTTAACAATATCCATATTATAGTTAAAAAATATTCTCAACACTAAAAATTAACCTGAATAATCCTGTTGTACTTTAGCAAAATATTGGGATGGACTGCTGAAAAAGAAAGGCTTTTGTATCTTAAACTGACATGGCAAAGTAAGATCAAATGTAGGATTCTTCATTGTCATTGTCTTGTTATATTATGCTGTGTTTTCAATATATAAAAGTTGATTTATTTGGAATTTTAAAAAGAGTTGTGTGTTTCCCTCTACTTTTTAACTTACTCAGGTATTTATTTATATATGTACATATACATATGTATGAAAAAAAAAATGAAGTCGCTCAGTTGTGTCCGACTCTTTGCAACCCCATGGACTGTAGCCTATCAGGCTCCTCCGTCCATGGGATTTTCCAGGCAAGAGTGCTGGAGTGGATTGCCATTTCCTTCTCCAGGGGATCTTCCCAACCCAGGAATCGAACCCTGGTCTCCCACATTGCAGGCAGACGCTTTACCGTCTGACCAGGGAAGCCCATAAATATGCATAAATGTATGTATATATGTATATTTTGGGATTCCCTGGTGGCTCAGACAGTAAAGAATCTGCCTGCAATTCAGGAGACCCAGCTTCAATTCCTGGAATGGGAAGATCCCCTGGAGAAGGGAATGGCTACCCACTCCATTATTCTTACCTGGAGAGTCCCATGGACAGAGGAATCTGGTGGCTACAGCTCATAGAGTCACAAAGAGTCAGACAAGATTGAGTAACTAACTCTCACTTTTTTTTTTTTTTTTCAGGCTCATATTTATCTGACACTTTGAGGTTAAACCAATTATTTGTTTTGTTACTCAAGTTGTTACAGCACTGGCTTGATAGCTCTTTTAGTTGGCCTCTTTGAAATATCCTTTTCATTGTGTGGGCTTCTTGTTGATGTTTTTGCTTGTTTCTTTATTTGTTTTCTAGCACTCCCATACTATCTGGTATGATACGATTCTTGAGGAAGAAATAATTTTACTTTCTTAAGTTATGAAGTAAACTTAGTAATCTGGAGTACTTTATTATCAAGCTCAGGGCCATGTGTCTGATTCCCTGGTGGCTTACCTGGTGGCTCAGTTGGTAAAGAATCTGCTTGTAATGCAGGAGACCTGCATTTGATCCTTGTGTGAGGAAGATCCCCTGGTGAAGGGAATGGCAACCCAGTATTCTTGGTTGGAGAATTCCATGGACAGAGGAATCGCTGAGATAGCACAAAAGAGGAATCACTGAGATAGATAAAGCCTGGCGGTCTACAGTCCATGGAATCACAAAGAGTTGTACATGACTGAACAACTAACACTTTCACTTTCACTGGTGGCTCAGATGGTAAAGAATCTTCCTGCAATGCGGGAGACCCAAGTTTGATCCCTGGGTTGCGAATATGCTCTGTAGAAGGGAATGGCTACTCACTCCATTGCCTGGAAAATTCCATGGACAGAGGAGACTGGTGGGTCCATGGGGTCACACTTTATTATCTCAAGGTCAGGGCCATATGTCTGATTCCCTTAGGGAGAGAATGTTCCTCAATGTATTGTGTACAGACAGTACTCCTAACTCAAGCCAGACATGTCACTAAAAACCCTCATTAGAACAACTGCCATAAGGAATCTGGATGGAGAGTAGAGATATTAATAACTTTACTGTGTTTTATTTAAGTGAATGTGCTATAAGGACCTGTGATTAAAGAGGAGGAGTGTTAAAAGTTTTGTTTTACTAATAGAAAGATATTAATAACTTAGCTAAATATGTTCTAAGAAAATGTGCTATAAAGAAATATGATTGATGGAGAAGAGCTTTTAAAAACTTTGCTAACCTCAAGAATCACTTGATTGTTTCCATTAAACTGAAAGTCAATTAGGTGTGTCTGACTCTCTGCAACCCCATGGACTGTAGTCCATGGAATTCTCCAGGCCAGAATTCTGGAGTGGGTAGCCTATCCCTTCTCCAGGGAATCTTCCCAACCCAGGAATCAAACCGGGGTCTTGTGCATTGCAGGAGGATTCTTTACCAGTTGAGCTACCAGGGAAGTCCATTAAACTATATGCTCTCGAAGCAAGCAGACTTCATGGGAAGAGGAAGAGCTTTTCAATGCCAATAACTTTCTGTCCCATTATGTCTTTTGCTCTCCAAGTTCTATTAGAATTTACAGTTTAGATCAGAAAGAATTCACAAGGAGGTAAAAGTTCCACAGAGAGAAAATGAATGGATTCCTTCAAATTAACAATAATATGAAATTATTTTCACAGTAATATGATCAAGGCAGCTCCAGTGGTGGACCTGAATATGTGATGCATCATAGAAAAGAATTACCCATGTAAATAAAGACCAGTTTAATTTCTTATAAAATATGCTTTCAATCATTTTCTAAAATAAAAGTGAGAAAACAATGAAGAGAAAAATCTGTATCCTTCAAATCAAAGAATATAGATGAAAAGATTATTTTATTATTTTGTTTGAAAGCTTATTTTCTCTGCAACCTGGCTTATTTTCAATTTCCTTCTATGTCATTTTACACATAATATCATTAACTTTCAAACAAGCAATCTGATCATTTTAATAATATATTTCTGTCTCTTTTTAATTCATGTGGTTACCTTGGGTACCTTGAATGGTTCACCTTTATCTTCATGTGTTTTTTTGTGTGGAAGATCCAATATTTTGAATAGTGAAAAACCACATTTTTATATACATAAGGCTTGTTTCTCAAACTATTGACTTGAGAAAGCATTTTAAGAATTTTAAATAGCCACTTCCCAATAGGAATATAAACCAAGTTTTGTGAGTACTTTGTTTTCCAGTGCCCAAACCCCGTCTTCCTCCTTTCCATTTTAGCCCCTTTCCTTCCTTCCTTTCTTCTTTTTTATCCCTTCCTTCTGTCTACTCATACATTATGCATATAGATTGAACACTTACTGTGTGCTGAACTTACTGTAGTCCCCCACTCCAACCACAGGTCTTCACACCAGTTAAAATTGATCACAAATGCCCCTAGATATAGCCACCCAAATGTCTACTGTGCATTATAGAGCTTGGATGATGCTGTACCAAGTACCACATGTAATACCCTTCTCTTGTTTTTGTCTTTATGTTCACTTTCTGGTTATTGCTGCTGATTTTTAAATATTTAACTAGTTCCCATGAAACTCCACTATTAGAGATACTTATCTGCTTTGCTGAATTCACAGCATATTGTTGAGGATGAAACACTTTCTTTTCCATGTTGGACTCAAAATTCTGTGCCTTCTGCATCAACTGGAATTTTTTAACTATCCTGGAATATTAAATATCAAATTATTTTATGAAGAAGATTGAGGAAAGTTTCTTTCCCCATATTGGAATCTAGAAGTTTGTCTTCCCAAAGCAGGAATTCAGATCTCCTTCCCTTTTAATACCTCTGAATCTTTTTGCCCTTCTTCCATCTCTTGGCAGAGGTGACTTTGCTTTATATGTCTCTTAAGCATGCTCACAAATTCAGGTCCAACCCTGTTCTTTGGGGTGGGGGGCAGGAAGCTTTGGAGAAGGTATTTCTAAAAAATGGCATTGAAGTGAAATTTAGATTCCCATTGTTTATTCTGTTCCATATCTAACTTTCAGCATTAAAACTGGTTGGTCCCATATCCTTGTTTTGGTTCATAGTGATAGCACTGTGTCTAATCTGGTGTATAAATCTCCTAATTTAGAACTGACCCGATCCCATAAAGAAAGCAATTTAGAAAAAGGAAAATATGGCCTCTGTCCAGTCCAAAACTTCCAATGATAACCCAGGAGGTTTTGAAAGGGTAATTTTCTGATCTAACCCAGAAACAAATTGAATTTATAATTATAGATTATAGTCAAATTAGAGTCTCCTTTGTGTAATGTGAACAATATCAAGTCTCCTTCCCATAATATGAATGACATTAACAAAAAACATCAGAATGCTGTTGGCATTTTGTTGGCAGCTGGGCTCTTGTTTCAGAATTCCAGTCAGTAGGTACAAATTAGATTGTTCAACACAATGGACCACAGAGGCAGTAACATCAAGGTTAATAGGAAGTGATGTGGTTTCTTTTCTTCATAAAAAGATAAAAGGGAGACTAAAACCCTTCCACATTTTAATTCTAATTTTGTATAAAGAATGATAAAAGAATAGGAAGTTATAAAAGGTGAACTTGTATATATTTAATTAGTGTTTATTGATGTTTAATACATGCCTATATGACTCTACATACTAGGAATACAACATTTCAACTCAATAATAAAACATAATCCCTGACTTTGGAGAAATATGTGGATTATTAGAATTTATGTATTTTTGTTTCTTAATTTAAATTACAATGTTATGCCATATAGAGATCTTAATTTCAGCACCTGTTTTGCTTCTTGATATGATTAATCTCTCTTAATTTTTGTTTACTCTTGCCCTCTTTAGGAGATAGTCAACTTCAACTGCCGAAAACTAGTGGCTACAATGCCTCTTTTTGCTAATGCGGATCCTAATTTCGTGACCGCCATGCTGAGCAAGTTGAGATTTGAGGTGTTTCAACCTGGAGATTATATCATACGAGAAGGAGCTGTGGGTAAAAAAATGTATTTCATTCAACATGGTGTTGCTGGTGTCATCACAAAATCCAGTAAAGAAATGAAGCTGACAGATGGCTCATACTTTGGAGGTTAGTAAAAAAGAAAATGTAACTCAGATGAAATCTAATTTGCTTACAATATGTATCTTTATCAGAATTTTGGAGATGTCAGAATGTTGATTTATTGGGTTTGAATGTGGACTTGTATTTGAATTCTGATAAAAGTGTCTATAGTGTGTCGACCGAAAAAAATGCATAACCTAAAAGTTGAGAATTATGTTTTATTTGGCAGACAAAACTGAGGACTTAAGCCCAGGACACAGTATCTCAGATAACTCTGAGAGACTGCTCCAAGAGGTAAGGGAGGAGCCAGGGTATATAGCAGTTTTTGCAACAAAGACCAGGTAGTTGAAACATGGAATGATTACTGTTGGTTAGAGAAAACCAGATATCTCAAATTAAAGAATTTAGTGCTTTTCTTTGTATTGAAAGATGCAAGAGTCTGGGCTCATTGAAATTGTTCTTTTGATATGCACTTCAGTTATCTGGGGCTGGTATCTGTGCTTTCTCATCCTTAGTATCCTCTGAGTGCATCATCTGGGGTGGCTGCAGTGGTTGACTGGTAGGTGGTGGGCATCCTGTTTCTCTCCTCAGTTTGCTCTGGGCTCACCATTGGGTGGCTGTAATGTGATTGATTGATGGCTGAACATCATTTGTTTACTGATAAGGCAGGCAACATTTTTCATTGAAAACTGGTATGTTTTCACATCTCGGTGTCACGTGTCCAGTGCATATGCACTTACTATTGTATTAGTTAGAATATCGCTTCAGCCTCTTAAACCAGAACCAAATAATAGTGGCTTAAGCAGATAGAAGGTATGCTTTTCTCTCACACAGAAGTCCCAAGAGGGTTTAATGACTCTCTCCAAGACAGTTTTTAGGCATGCAGATTTTATTTATTTTGCTGGTCTGCCATCCTCTAGAATATTTTCCTTATTTATACAAGACAAATTGATTCCTCTCCACAATATGGACCACAGGAAGGGAGAATGGGGCAGAGGAATTGAAGAATGAGCAGTTTCTTTTTAGATGTGTGCCCAGAATAGCCAACTTCACCTCTATTCACACACGATTGGCCAGAATTTACTTAAAAGAGTACCTCTAGGTATAAGGAAGGCTGGGGAATATAGCTTCTAGTTGTGTGATATATTACTCAGGGATTTCTAGAAAAATGGATTATATATATATCTCCTATTGTGTGTGTGTATATATATACACGCATACAGAAAGGGAGATTTATTATGAGAAACTGACTCATGAGTATGGAGGCTGACAAATATTATGATCTGCATGGGAAACTGAAGAACAGTAAAATGGGTGATTAAATTCAGTCTGATGTAAATCCAATCTGAAGGTAGATGAGTTGAGATGTTAGCTCAAGCAATGCAATAGGAAAAAATATTTGTCTCCCCTTCTTTTTTTTTTTTTTCTCTCTATTCAGCCCCCAGTGGATTTGGAGTATACCTACCCTAAAGAGGTCAGACTACTGAGTCACCTGACTGAAATACTAATCTCATCTAGGAACACCCTCATAGACATATCCCAAATTATATATTTCTGGGCATCCTGTGACAAGTCAAATTGACACATAAATTAACCATCACAAGGGGCTATTTGCCTTGCTAAAAATCCTGACATTTTGAGTTGTTTCCAGCTTTTTACTGTAATAAGGTATATATTTGTGCAAATGTACAAAACTTGCCTATGAGTTGATTTACTGGGCCAAAGTCTATGCATACCTTTAAGTTGAAAAAAACATCAAATAATTGTTTTGATGAAGCTACCAATTTCTACATTGCTTTGCCCATTAATTTTTACATTTTTCCTAATAAGTAAAATTGGCATCCCCTTATTATTTACTTTGTACTTCCATTAGTAACAGTGATACTAAGGCATTTCTTCATAGATATGGCTTATTTTATTTGATTTTTATTGCAATTTTTGCATTTTTAATGTGTTGTTTGTCTTCTTAAAGCAAATTTACAGAAATGTCCCTAACGTATTTTTGATATACCATAACTGTTTTCTCCATAATTTTTACTTCTTTTTAAACTTTCTAATTTTTTGTTTTGTCATGCTGATTTTCATTATTGTCTATTCGATTTGAATCTTAGAGCATTTGTGTTTCTACAGTGGGTTTTTTTGCACTGCAAAATTATGAAAATATTTTCCGTATTTACTTCTATTTTATTTAGTTTCACTACATTGTTATTACAATTTTAACTTGTTAGAACAAGTGAGAGGGAGTGACTATTAATGTCTCTTAGTGCCAGTTCTGATTTAACATTAAAGACAATGATTAATACTACAGTGTCCGACATTGGCAAGTGTAATAGTTAAATATTACTCAACAGTAAGAAACTGAAATGTTTTCTTTAGAAAAAGTCAGGAAATCTGCCTTAACATATCAGGTTTATTCTACAAGACAAATTCAAGTGAAACTTTTTGTTATCATGAGTGAGGTATTCATAAATGGTTCTTATTACTTTATATTAATTCTTCACAGACTTTATAATATGCCTTTAGAAGTTTTCTCTGTCAGAATTAATGTCTCCCAACTCTGTGTCTCCATACTACTTCTCACAGCTTTCTAGTCCTGACTTCTTTCTGCCTCATACTGAACACTGTAGTTAGTTACCTGTCTTCCTTCTGATATTAGATGGCAAAAATGTGTGCATTAGAATCACTGAAGAAGCTGTAAGTTCAGCCTCTGCCTATTAAGATTCTAATTCAATAAATCCAGACTAGGGATAATATTTTATTTGTTTGTTCAATTAGTTAATAAATAACCAGTATATTTGAGCCCCTGAAAATCAGTAAAAAGAAAGTATTCAAATCAAATTAGTGATGTTGGCTAATCTGAAAACTAGGCAATATATTCATTTTATTTTAAAATAATGATTATAAAAGCAACAATAATATGATGAGTTTAAGAAGTTTTCTTCAATAACAGCTATAAAATTTATTGGGAAAAGTTTTAATTTTATTAAATGCTTTTTTGGAATATATCAAATTAACCATAGGTATGAAAAGTGAAAGTCACTCAGTTGTGTCCTACTCTTTGCAACCTCATGGACTGTACACTCCATGGAATTCTCTAGGCCAGAATACTGGAGTGGGTAGCCATTCCCTTCTCCAGGGGATCTTCCCAACCCAGGGATCAACCCAGGTCTCCAGCATTGCAGGGAGATTCTTTAGCAGCTGAGCCACCAGGGAAGCCCAAAATAACCATAAGGCTCTCATTCATTAACCTATTGCAACTGAGTAAAACCTATCAGCTCAAAATATTTGGCCAGTTTTTGGTTAACACAATGATTAGCGTCTTTGACTTTTTCCCCATTCATTAAGGATGATTTTTCATTCTTCATCTTTCCCTTTCTTCCCACTCTTCTTCCTTGTCATGATTCTAATTGCATCAGTCCCTTACTCTTGTGCCGATTATGCTAAGAAAAAAGAGGAAATTAGGGAAAGCTAAGAACTTTGAAAAAAATCTACTTTAGTAAGCTCAGAGAATTAGTGTTCACATGTAGGAAAAGTAGAAATTAAAAGTTGATGAAAATAAATAAAAGCTGGTAGTAAAAAATAAAAATACAATCCAGCTTTGGGGGAAAGTGGTTTGGGGGAAAAGGTTTTTGAGGTAATTAATGGAAGTGTGACAAGTACATAAAAGTTTAGAAAGGGATTTCTGAAAATTGTTATTACGCATTAAGAATGTGTGTGCTCAGTCACACAGTCATGTCCAACTCTACACCCACATGGATTGTAGTTCTCCAAGCTCCTCTGTCCATGGGGTTTTCCAGGCAAGAGTACTGAAGCAGATTACCATTTCCTCTTAAGGGGATCTTTCCCACCCAGGGATCAAACCCAGGTCTCCTGTATCTTCTGCATTAGAAAAAAGGATTCTTTACCACTGAAACACCTGTATTTCCTCATATGTGTTTAATCTCCACTCAATCTCTATGCCTTTTTTCTCCCTAATTTTTTTTTTGGGGGGGGGTTTCTTAACTTTTTTCAGAGCTACTTAAATATTTGTTATTTTTGTGGTATCTTCAAAGAAGCAGTTTTTATTTTTGCTTTTCACTTCACTAACTTTTGTATTTTTTATGTATAAAATCTGTTCTTTCATTTTACTTTTTACTTTAGTTTTACTTCTTTTAGCTTCTTGAGTTTAAAAGCTAGTATATTTATTTTGAACTACTCTTCATCTTTGATGACTGCAATTTATAGTACACATAAGTCTGTCTATACTGCTTTGGTTAAATTCCACTGCATTTTTAATACAGTGATTCAATATTACTTTGTAAAAATAGGTTGCACTTTCCATCTGGATTCATTGTATAGTACATGAGTTATCTTTTATTTCAATTCTCTTAAAAAATTTTAAATGGAAACATTTGGGGATGGAATGGTGGAGAGAAAAAAGCACATATAATGTTTGAATAGGAGAATTACAGAATATCAAAGATGTTAAATAAATTATATTGACAATAAGTAATGTGTAAGAAAGATAAGATTAAATGAGATTTATTTTAAAAGAGGAATGAGGTGATCTTCAATTATTAAACCTAGTTATAACTATCAAAATGTAATTATACATAAAATAAAATTTTTCTCCATCCTGTTTCTAAATTTCTTGACATAAATGATCATCTTTAAATATAGTTTTACAAAATTACTGATGAAGTTATCCCTCATTTTAAACATTTAACAAATATTTCACCTATAGTTTATTCCTGTAAAACAAATATCTACTTATTCAATCCAACTCACCTCAATAAGAAATTCTCCAAAATAGTGATTGGTTTGGGTTCAGTGCTTTTAGTGTCATTCATATTTTCATCATGGTGATTTGAAATGGCTATTAGTGGGCCTGTCCTTCGGTGGACAGTTTATGGAAAAAAGTAGGTCTGCATTACTTTCAGTTATTTTACACATACAATGGATATTTGTTCAATTTAAACACCATATAAAATAAAGATAGGCTGTTAGAATCTAATGATAAGAACTGTACTTATTTAACATGTAAGAGTTTAAAATTTATACCCTTTAAGTATCTACTATGAAATTTTGAAAGTGATAGAGCGTACTTTTGTAGTATATTAATTTTATATGTTGCATCAGCTGAACATGGCAAGTTCACAGTATTTTTTAAGCAGAAGAGCCTGAGATCAACTTCGTTATGTTCTTTCCACTCTTCCAAAGTGTCTTAGGTGAGTAAGCATAATCAATGCATAGAAAACACCCCAACTAAATGACAAGCAAAATAGTGAGATATGGAGACATTCCAAGATCGAATTTAGAATTTCGTGTTCTGTACCTAACTTCTTAACTTGATTTATTTCTACAATAATACAGGACTGTTTCTAGACATACATATATGTCCAGAGAGGTTAACTTCATTAAAATATCCAATAATGTATCTCTGTATCCATAGTTTGTGATTTTAAACAAAAGCTTTTTTTCTAATATAATGTTTCATTATTAATATTTCTGTCCACTCACCTTGTAGTGGTTGTCTCTCCACACCAAGTGTTTTAATTGATTCAATCCCTCGACTTTACATCTTTCAGGATGTTTGTCTCATAGGTTCTTACTATAATATAGTGAAGTTAAATGAAGTGAAATTCACTCAGCCGTGTCCAACTCTTTGTGGATACTCCATGGGATTCTCCAGGCCAGAATACTGGAGTGGGTAGCCTTTTCTTTCTCCAGGGGATCTTCCCAACCCAGGGATCAAACCCAGGTCTCCCGCATTGCAGGTGGATTCTTTACCAGCTGAGCCACCAGGGAAGCCCCCCAAAAGTGGTGTATAATAAACCTACCAGAAAGAAAATTCTTCCCATGATGGTTGCCATGATAAATCATTTGGTATTGAATGCTATTTAATCATGTCTAACATTTTGACAGCCTCAAGGAGACTGTCAGCCACTTTATATAGCTAAAGTGCATATTTATGATTTTTATGCCCAAAATGCATTTGGCCAGATTACAATGATCTGGCATTTTTTAAATGTAGAGCTGCAGGTTTGAAAAACCACAGGCTATCCCTGTCGTGGTGATTATTCATTGTTTGTAAGAGGACTAAAAACATCTGCCAATGTGCAGTTTACAGTTTACTCCATTTCTAGTCCATTGTACATTTCTAAAAGCTGACTGATTTTCTAGGAGATGTGAGGAATCTGTTGATAATAAAGTTACAATTTGATCAGTTCAATATTAATTTAACTATTATAAACATTCTCGCAAAATATAAGGAAGATGAGGTGGGAGCAGAGAAAAACCATCAATCTTCTTCAAGATTTTTTATTTTGTTTTGTTTTCCTTTGCTTCCTCATTCATTCTCTTCTTAGGTCAGGTAAATGAAATATTTGATTCTATGATAAGAAGACAACTCCACTGGATTTTTTGTAGGTTGTATCCCACCTAGAAACACCAGGTAATGTACAACCACAGGATGAATCTTTGCTAAATCACTGAGTTGAGAGAGGTGTTAATCCCCATCTAAATCTTCACCTTCTAGTTCTTCAATTCAGTACTGTCATGTATAAATATATCAATGCATGATAAAGGATTATATCCATATGTCTGAGACACTTACGAAAATCAGGATGAACATTAAGACATTTTACTTTGAAGTCATCTTGTCTTTCCCTCTTTAATAAAAGAGACAAAGAAGCAGAGGTTAAAGAGAAGGAAAAGGAAAAAACAAAAACGTCCTTATTACAGTTCTGGATCTTCTCATATTCCTGTGATTGTTCACAAGTCACCACTTTTGAAGTATTTATAATTAGAGAGGCCAGGCCGTATCTTGTGGTAGTGGTTTAGTCACTAAGTCGTGTCCGACTCTTGCGATCCCGTGGAAGAACCTAGTCAAATAATAAACGACCCAATCAAAAAATGGTCCAAAGAACTAAATAGACATTTCTCCAAAGAAGACATACGGATGGCTAACAAACACATGAAAAGATGCTCAACATCACTCATTATTAGAGAAATGCAAATCAAAACCACAATGAGGTACCACTTCACACCAGTCAGAATGGCTGCGATCCAAAAATCTGCAAGCAATAAATGCTGGAGAGGGTGTGGAGAAAAGGGAACCCTCCTACACTGTTGGTGGGAATGCAAACTAGTACAGCCACTATGGAGAACAGTGTGGAGATTCCTTAAAAAATTGCAAATAGAACTACCTTATGACCCAGCAATCCCACTGCTGGGCATACACACCGAGGAAACCAGAATAGAAAGAGACACATGTACCCCAATGTTCATCGCAGCACTGTTTATAATAGCCAGGACATGGAAACAACCTAGATGTCCATCAGCAGATGAATGGATAAGAAAGCTGTGGTACATATACACAATGGAGTATTACTCAGCCGTTAAAAAGAATTCATTTGAATCAGTTCTGATGAGATGGATGAAACTGGAGCCAATTATACAGAGTGAAGTAAGCCAGAAAGAAAAACTCCAATACAGTATACTAACACATATATATGGAATTTAGGAAGATGGCAATGACGACCCTGTATGCAAGACAGGAATAAAGACACAGATGTGTATAACGAACTTTTGGACTCAGAGGGAGAGGGAGAGGGTGGGATGATTTGGGAGAATGGGAATTCTAACATGTATACTATCATGTAAGAACTGAATCGCCAGTCCATGTCTGACGTAGGGTGCAGCATGCTTGGGGCTGGTGCATGGGGATGACCCAGAGAGATGTTGTAGGGAGGGAGGCGGGAGGGGGGTCATGTTTGGGAACGCATGTAAGAATTAAAGATTTTAAAATTAAAAAAAAAATTAAAAAAAAAAAAACTCCTTAAGGCAAATGTACTTTCTAATTCTAATTTCTAGTGTGTCATTCTAATTCATGTACTTAATTTCTAAAATGTGCCTCTACCTAGCTCCCAAGTTCCAAAAACTGGGGTAATTGATTTTAGTGAAAAGTATGGGGTTCTGTTGCAAGGTAAAACAAATCTAGCAGGTTATGATTCACTATAGAATGTACAATTGATTGGACTGTTTTGACATATCATTCTCTTGAAAACAAAAATTGTGACGTTTTCATTACCAGTTTTCTTTGGTATGCATATTTTACTTGCATTATTCGTATTTGCATTTTACTTGTGTTATTCAAATGCTACCTTCTGTAACAGTAATATCGGTATATGCTATTAAGGGAATGTCTGATAATAAAGAACAAATGGAAGATTTTTTTTTCACTTTGCATGCGTAGCTCAAAGGTAGAAATAAGCAGGGCTTTCCATCAAGCATAACTGGAGGAAAAAGGTTTTTAGGCAGAATATACATCATCAATAAGGATAGTCTTAAGAAAGAACTATATCCTGGACTGATTTTTTTCTTCTTTCTTTTAAAGAGAAATCTGTTTTAAAAATTATTTTGTTTATTTATTTTTGGGTGTGCTGGGTCTTAGTTGCTATGAAGGCTTTTCTCTAGTTGCAGTGAGCTGGGCCTACTTTGTAGTTGCTGAGCAAAGGCTTCTCATCTCAGTGTCTTCTCTTGTGGTGGAGCATGGGTTCTAAGGCACACAGGCTTTAATAGCTGCAGTGTGGGCTCAGTAGTTGTGACTCCTGGGTTCTAGAGCACAGGGTCATTAATTGTAGTACTCGGGCTTAGTTGCCCTGCTTGGCATATGGGATCTTTCTGGATCAGGGACCAAACCTATGTCTCCTGCATTGGCAGGTGGAGTCTTTACCACTGAGCACCAGCAAAGCTCTCATGTTTTCTTTAAGGGTTCTCCTTAAAGTAAGCATGCATTAGTGAATTGAGAGTGACCAATAGGCCTCTTATTTTGAAGCACAACATTTCCCATTCATGCCTGTTTCCCAGGATTCTGGAGAGGAAACTCCAGACCTATATACTCTTTGTGTTTTCATCCTTTTGCAGCTATTCCTCTTTTAGGAAGGCTCACCTGAATTATGCCCCTTGCCCTTTGGATGAAAAAGAAGAATATCCAAATTTTTAAACAAAATCTCCATAACTGTATACAACCTGGCCCAGTTTATTTTCCTAATCTCAAAGCATATCTTCCCCTCTAGATATCCTTAAATCAAACTTGATTTATCCTTAAATCAAGGCTGCTAGCTCTTACATTAGCAAAGAATAAAAGTTGCCTTTGTAAAGATTAATCTCTTTAGTTTAAAAAAAAAAAGAAAAATAAAACAAAAAACCCTGTCTATTCTTTAGGCTGACACTTTGCTTCCCATATGAAGACATTACTGAAATGTAATATTTTTTTTGCTCTCCCCTGCGCAGATTTTTTTTTCTTTCTGCTTTCCTACCACTTAACCTATTATTGAACTGTTTTTTGTTATAATTTACATGTCAGTCTTCTATAATGGATTATGAAATTTCTGAGCTTTGACACAATGACTTTTTCCAGTTTAAATCTGCAACACCAAAGAATAGTGCTTGAATTCTTACACAGACTCAAGGACAACTCATAAAATGAGTCAATGAATGAATGGATGAACAGATATATTTTCCCTCATCGCTACTCCTTATTCTATCGCTTCTGTTTTCTTTCCAGCTCTAAAATTAAAAAAGCAACCAAACATCCCATTCACTTCAGTACTATACTGTGCTAAACTCTTAATCTTTATGTCAAGACAGGAAACTAATACAAGTAATAATGATAAATTATAAACTACACTAAATGAAACACAAAGATTTCTGAGAAGCTCAGTACTAATATTTGAATTACCTTCTATCTAATTTTAAATGAATCTCACTACATTAAGAATCAAATAATACGGTTCTAGAATTTCAAACAAACAGAATCTAGAGTAGTGCCATCCACTAGCACTTTCTGTGGTGATGGAAATATTCTTTACTTAATACTGCTCAAACACTAGCCATATGCAGCTATTGAGCATTTGATGCTAGTGTGACTGAGTAATTGAATGTTTAATGTCATTCTATTGCAGTTATTTTAGATTAAATGTAAATAGCCACATGTGGCTAGTGCCTGCCATACTGGATAAAACTATTCTAGATTGCTGTAAAAATAGGGTGAGAGGACCTCATCAGGCCCTCTGTTGCAGTACCAGGACCTTGTCAAGCATGGTGACTCAAATGCCTCAGAGCCTGCAGGTACAGGAAAGCAATGAAGGGAACCCAGTGTGATGTGAACATTAGAACAAACATGGTGACTGATAGCAGCCAATGCTGTGTCTTGGAGTCAAGGAGACACAAGGATTGGCTCTTCTAAACCCAGATGAGAGTGATGGCAGCTACCTAGGTCTCCCCCATGACCCTCACTCATTAAATATTTGTGACATTGAATCTAATTTTGAAGTCATCTTTAATTGAATAATATTTTATATCATGATGTCAGTGATCAAGTTTTTAATAAATGATCTTTATTTATATTTCCTTTCAATTTTTCAAATGTAAAATTATGACTGCTCTTTTTTTCTCCTGTAAGTTTTTAACAGAAGTCATAAATGTAGCTTTACTTAGTGCTGAATAGAGAAGCTAGATTCCTTCTTGGCTGCTTCTTTTAATGCCCTTGGTTTTGTTCTTTGATTTTGCTCTCCAGCCTCACATTTAGCTTTCAGAGCCTCAGTACAAGATTGCTGACTAAGATTTTCTTGCCCTACTTCAGTAGATCTGCTCATCCCCTGTCACAGGCAGGTGCGATGAATGAGCTAACATTAGTAAAGTACTTTGAGTTCTGTGGATGAAAGTTGTGCAAACTATTATTCTGTTGTGACACTTTCTTTGAGGATCATTATCATACTTCATCATACTTCATCATACTTGTGGAATCTCAGCACAAAAAGGAGGAAGAAGTGTGTTTTTGAGTAGGCACACTTCAGTAAAGTATAAAAGCATAGCAATTGCATGGGAAGGGTGGAGGTTCGATTTTTATTTTTAATATTAGCTTGTTTCCCTCTCGCATTTTCTATTCTATACTATCAGCCTGGAGTGGGATAAGGTGAAGTAAGACCATCTTTCTGTGGAAAATATGTGTTACCTTTTGAAACATTGATTATACATTTGAAAGTAATTAAAACTTTTATAATGCTACCAAAGTTACATTTTTATCCTATAAAAGAGTTAACAGGTGTGCATATAAAACAGGGCAGGCTCTTTACCATAATATAGTATTTTAGTATAAGACATAGTTAAGGTCTTATTTGATAAATGCCCCCAACCTGTAGTGTTTATGGCCTTAAAAAATTCACTCTCTGAACAGGTTCATTTGGAGTGATGTCCTGTGGTGAGTTTATGTGCATAATTCCTGGTAGACAGATGGATAGTTTCTCACTGTGTCCTCATTTCAACTCTATCTCTAGTATGCTCCTTGTCCATGTCCACTTAAGCTGATAACAAAGGCTTTTTATTCTGTGCCCAGGTTTTACTTACTCTTAAGTTTAGATCCTGCCTTCAAATCTGAAGGTCCATATCACTGAAACTATGCAACTTCACAGTGGCATGCCTTATTGAACCTTGTACCATGTGCCATTTAAAAGATTATGTCTGAGTGGCTTAAGCATATTTTATTGCATGGTTGTTCTACTCTCATAATATTGCAAATTAAATTAACAAATTCTATCTTTAGGAACAAAACTGTAAGAGGATTAGCAAGCAACATGATATGGCAGAGAACTCAGCATCCACAGAGTCAGGAACCAATCCCATCTCTGTTAATAAGACCCCAACCCAGCTGCATGTCCCCAGGCAGTCTGTTTGACATTTTAGGGCTTAGGTTCATCATCTATAAAAGGAGACTATTTAAATAGACACTATCTGCACTTTTCCGGGTCTATGATGCTGTTGGAATGGGACTTGTGGGGACATATTCTCTTTTGCCAGTGTGCTGTTTTAATACTTTTCTGAGTATTTGAAATGTCTTCCTGCTTATTCTAGAGTTCACAACTTTTTTGAAGTATTACCATTGAGGATATTTTCTAGGATAAGATCCCAGCATTGAAAAAAATGGAGGGAGGTGATATTTGTGATGACTCATGTTCTAGTGGATGAAAATTAACTACAACTCTTTTTCATGAGTAGTGAAAAATAGAAAGTGTCAGGGGCTGGTTGTGAAGTTCTTTGAAATGTGACAGAAGGATGCTGCTTAAGGAGTGTAGGCGTTAGAGTTAGATCTTGAGATGCTATTGGGTTTTGAGAAAGTCACTGATCTCCTCTATGCCCCTGTTTCCAAATTGGTAACATCAGTATAATAATAACTTTTACCTTATTAGGCTTGCTTAGAGGACTAAATGACTTAACATATACAAAATGCTTATAGATTTGTGCTATGATGATAGGTAGTAACAGAAGCCATCGGCTGGCATCAAATAGAGCAACAGACACATGTGTAAAACATTACTGAGGTATTCTTGAATCAGTGCTCATGTTGAGTTAACAGAGAATCTAATAATCAATTTGTATATTCTCCTGAGTCACTGTTAGTCTTAATGCAATAGCAATTAAATTTATGAGAAATCAATTTGTGTGTATGGTAGAGATGGGGATGTGAGGATGAAATAAACAGTCTTGAAAGCTCTTTAAAATTAAAGGTCACCTCAATGCTGAAAAATCCTAATTGCCTTATTGTATACATATGTGTGTTTATGCTTATGCACACACACCCAAGAAATAACACTGAAGATTTCATAAAATCCAAATTCTTCAAACAACTAGACTTTAATGTGTCCTGCATTGTACTCATTTCAAGTATATCATATAATTCCACATTAGATTAATATAACTACAAAAATGCATAATCTTTATCATTTTCAATATCAATTTCCCACATGCATTAGAAGGGAAATAGGAGAACAGACATATATTTTTCAAAAGTTAAATTATTCAGAAACATTTTTATAAAATGTGGAATTAAGAAGGAGGCATTATTTCATTCTTTTGTGCAGTTGAAGGGCCTGAGAGGTGCATGGGCCACAGAGATCAGTAGTCATAGAGATGGAGTGACTTTAGGACACTGCTCTTCTCACAGTAACAGGTGCATTGTCTGCAAGTCGTTACAATGTTAGTTTATAGCATTTCAGAAAACAAAGATCCTTTCCTATTAGTCTGAATGATAAAACACATTGCACACATACACACACACACCTACAATTGCTTCCTCCTAGCAATGGCGCCCCACTCCAGTACTCTTGCCTGGAAAATCCCATGGACAGAGGAGTCTGGTAGGCTGCAGTCCATGGGGTCGCTAAGAGTTGGACACGACTGAGCGACTTCACTTTCACTTTTCACTTTCATGCATTGGAGAAGGAAATAGCAACCCACTCCAGTGTCCCAGGGACGATGGGGCCTGGTGGGCTGCTGTCTATGGGGTCACATAGAGTCGGACACTACTGAAGCGACTTAGCAGCCTGTTGCTAGAAAATCTACCTTTCCTAATTCTAAGCTATCCATATAATCTAAGCTATATGCTTCTGCTATCCATAGAGACATTTCTCCATGGTTGAATTTACTTAGAAGAGAATACTGAAATTACCAATCAGAATAGTTCAGCAAAGAGATAATGAAGTAGGAAAAGTTTAATCACTTTAAATTGCTTTTCATCACCTATTTTGCAAGGTACAGTAAATTTATTGAAATGTTTTAATATCCTTAGCAAATTTAAAATGCCAGAAGTATTTAAAATGTTTCTTTGTATTTCATACTGTAAATCGCAAGAGAAACACATTAACAAAATGATGTTTTAGAGACATGCAGTGAGTGGTTCCCTTTTCTGGGATATGTATGTGCACCCCAACAAAAGGAATAGTAGGTTCCAAAGATGTGTCTAAATTTTGTTGATGTTGGCAAGTCAATAATAGCCACTCGCACTTATACATTCACACTGGACATGAATGAGAACATTAATTAAAGTCTAGGCTCCTTAAAGGAAGAACATTTGAATTCTTTATTGAATCCATTGCATAATACAACTGTTCGCTTATTAATTCAGTTCATATTTATTTATCCTCTTATTGTAAGGACTTAATATGAGTACATTAAAAGTCCTCATTTTCTTGGAGTTTACAAGATACTTGTAATTGTAAAGCAATCACCACTGCTTCCTACTCGATAGGAAACTGGAAACATTTGAAACTGAAATCACTTATATGTGAATAATAGGCATATTTTTGCATGTATTGTTGTAAGTTGAAGAAGAGAGATGCTTGGACTCATAGTTTTTAACAGGTTATCTTTTTAAAGAAACAATATAAATGGTAAAAGTAGCTCAGTCATGTCCGACTCTTTGTGACCCAATGGACTATACAGTCTGTGGAAATCTCCAGGCCAGAATACTGGATTGGGTAGCTGTTCCCTTCTCCAGGGTATCTTTCCAGGCCAGGGATCAAACCCAGGTCTCCCATATTACAGGCAGATTCTTTACCACCTGAGCCACCAGGGGAGCTCATAAATGGGTAGCAGTATCATTATTATTATCATTATGAAGTTTCCAGTGAGAAAAGAACCAAAATAGTACTTCCATGTATTGTGTTCTATATATCTATCGCTTTTCCTATCTGATTATGAAGTACATGCTCTAGAGAAATGGGCTTCCCTGATAGCTCAGTTGGTAAAGAATCGGCCTGCAATGCAGGAGACTCTGGTTCAATTCCTTGGTTGGGAAGATCCACTGGAAAAGGGATAGGCTCTAGAGGAAAGCTGGTTCCAAGTTTCTGAGAATCTTGACCTCTTCTATTTTCCTTTTTGGTTTTAGTCCCTTTACTATCAGGGCATTCTGGTTATAACTGTATAGTTCAAAGTAAAGAAAGGACTTGAACTAAGCCATTTGCTCATTCTAGAGTCTTAATTTTCTGACTTGACTTTATCTTGGGTTAAATTAAACACACAGTTGCCGGCTCACGTCCTTACACTGTGTGAAAACAGCTTTACCAAGATACTGTATTACAGATGGAGATTAATTTTCTTACTAGATGTGACTTCTTTGAGCTGCAATAAGATTTATCTGTGGAAGGACAAGAGAATGTTACCATAAAGAATAATATATAACAGGATTTCAAAATGCTTGTGCTCCAGACAGATAATTTTGCATGGAAAATTTTAGGCAAGTTAAATCAGGGAAAATAACTATACTTGAACAAATGCATTGTGAAAGTATCATTTTGCATGTTGGGCTTCTATTGAAGAATATGTTCCTATTTCAGCAATAAAGAAAGAAAAATTTTTTTCTTTTTTTTAATTTCTTTTTTAAAATATAAATTTATTTATTTTAATTGGAGGTGAATTACTTTACAATATTCTATTGGTTTTGCCATACATCAACATGAATTTGCCACGGGTATACACGTGCTCCCCATCCTGAACCCCTCTTCCATCTCCCTCCCCATACCATCCCTCTGGGTCATCCCAGTGCAACAGCCCCAAAGAAAATTTTTAAGTTGGGTCATAAACTCTTTCTCTTAAAAGGAATTTTATCCAGTAAAAGTCTGCTGTTGTCCAGAACCTCAGTTGTTTTAAAGTCCTAAAATAGGTGTTTTTTTTTTTAACTTAATTTTGTCTTTTGTAGTTCTCCCCCAAACAATAGTTTTCAGACAAAATTGGGAAGGCATGGTGTCTAATATCTTACATATCAGGGAGTCAGAATCCAGCTGAATAAATCATAGGCCGTTTCTGTTTTATGGAGCCCTTCTAGATCACTAATTTGTCATAATTCCCATGTGTTTAAGTGGATGTAGCCTTATACTTTGCAGTTTTGCTGGAAGGTATGTATTGTTTTAGGGGAGAAAAATCAACTCCCTGCCATCATTAATTTGAACCTCTTGGACTCAAGCCCTTTTGTCACTAAAAGTGTGAAGAAAAAAAAAAAGAGGAGTGATAATTGTTCTTGGCTACATTTTCAGGTTGTTGTCTTGAGATTTTGCTCAGAGACCATGGCAACAAATAAGAAATCGAAACATAGAAACCTTTAATAACTGGAAGCTGAAAAGATTCAATAAAAGTGTTTTAGTGGACTCCCTTCCTAATGAAATGTATTGTTTTTAGAGTCTAAGTCTACAGGGCTTCAGGAATACCTAAGAATAAACCTAATTCCCACCAACTTCTGAGTGAGAATTCTATAATGATATAAGAAGAGTGAAAAATAAGAGAAACAAAATGCACCAGGGAATGTGAAATTTTATTTCCAGCCCAGAGGATAACTTTTTAGAAAGAGATCTTGGATTTAATGCTCAGTTCTTTGCATTTGCTGTTTCCATTGGCCCACTTGTGCCTGAGGTTCTGAGAGGAGCCAGGGAGAGGGATGAGGTGGAGCCCCACAGGAGAGAGAAGTGATTATTTTATGAAAGAGATGACCTTCAGGGGGTTGACTCTGCAGGTGACTCTGAAGGAGTAGACTTCCCTTCTCTCAAAAATCCTCATCAGTAAGTCTAACAGCACCATCATCATTGCGGGGGATTAGTACTAGAATTTACTGCAGCAGCAGTGGGGAGAGAAGATGAGATTGTGAACATGTCAGTGAAGAACGTGTCATCTAGATCACAGCTTCAGAAACTTCTAAATGTTTTGAACTGAGGAGAAGAAAATCTTGCAAGGAAAACCTAATCATTAAAACAAACAAAAATGATTCATAGAGACATCAAAAGTCCTAAAACACCCACTGCTCTGCAATTATCACATTCTTTGACAAGCACTATCACTCCATCACATTACCTTGTTTTGTTTTTCTATAGCAGTCAGTTTTATACAGGTCATCTACTTATTTATTTAGAGTGTGAGTTCCGCAAGAATGAGGAACTTGTTTTATACCTGAAACACATAGGATGAAATCTGACACACACTAGTTGTTGTTCAGTCCTTAGGTTGTGTCCAGCTCTTTGCGATCCCATGGACTGCAGCACACTAGGCTTCTCTGTCCTTGGCTGTCGCCCTGAGTTTGCTCAAATTCACCACTAGTCTCTAATATAAATTTCTTGGATGGTTAATTGAAGCAATATCTGTAAAAACTGGACAACAGTGTGCTGAGTCAAAGAAAAATTGGGGTGCAGATAGCTCATTGAAGGGAAGGGTGACCTGTTTTAGAGATGGAAATGATGTGGAACCACTTCTGCCTTTTCAGCTCAAGAAACCCACATCTGATGGTCTGAAATCTATCCAGCTCATTCCAGAGGGAGGTACAACCATAAATGTAGAATTGGACAATTGATTGTAAAGAAGCATTTTCCTCTCTGTTATAGAACAGAAACTTCTGGAAGTCGTATTCATAATGTGATGTATTTAAGGTTAACCTACACTGTTTATTCAACTTAAAATGTACTCATCACTTTTATGGGGCATAGGAGGGAGGAAAAACACCTTAGGGAAAATAAATCGCTTGTCCATATCTCCAAATTAATAACTGACATCAGACTTAACAGTTTGATTTGAAGGTCTCTCCTCTTCTGCAAAGAGAAACTGCCATATGGCTGACATTGTGGTCTTTCCACTTACACAACAATTTAATATGCCTGGTTCATGATGAAATACCAGCTCCCGGCTGGGAAATTAAAGCAGCATTCAGCTCCTCTCAGCAAGAAAGCTGCAGTTTGATATATTCTGTAAACTGGATGCTGCATTAGCCAAGGGAAAGGATTGGCATAGTTAGGAAACACAGTTGGACTTGTTAAAACAAGCGTTTCAGTGCACAGATGCTAAGTCTCTTTGGAACTATGCTTTGGATCACTTTGCTCCTTCTTAGCTATCAACTAAATATATTTTTGTTTCAGTTTCTTTTAATTTTCATCCTTACAGTGATTTATATGAATGTGATCATCTACCTCTAAGATTTCAAAACATGTTTTTGGGGAAAGAAAGAGCTGACCATATATTAAAATAGTATTTTTTCCTTAAGAGTAGCATTTTAAGCAGCTCAATGCAGTATCTGTCAAGGTGGCATGACAGAACAGGAATGACCTCACACAAACAGAAAATCAAATGTTGAATCTGTTACCAACTAATCATTCGGCCTTAAGTAGTTTTATTCAGTTCTTTTAGCTGAGTGTGATAGTATATAAAATCAGGATACTACTACCTACTTTGTAGGGCAGTTGCAAGGAATATTTATATATACCTGTGTTTGGGGGGTGTACATGTATATAACATACCAGACATGGTTTGGTAAAGTGGTTGCAAATGGACACAGAAGTAAAATTCAAGGATTCATTTGTTATAATAGTCCATTCACATGCATCTGTACATCCATTTTATAAAATAATTATTTGCCATATCATGGTGTGCTTGCAGTGATTAACCCTATCTTTCAATGTCTTTTCATTCTCCCAAGGTCTGAGTAACTCTAAAAATATATCATCTTCCAGAGAAATTCTTCAGATAGATTTCATGATTAAAGATAATATTTTCACATGTGGCACAAACTTGTCATTTTTTATCTTTACTTGTCTACTTTGAATTTATTCTTCAAAATATTTACTCCTCCAACAAGCCTGCTCTGAACCTCTAAGCTGGTCTATGGTATTCTCAGCGTATTTCTATCTCTTTATTGAATATATTACAATTAAGTTATCTGTGCTTCCCAACTGGACTAGGTCCTTTTAAACTCTGTAGTTCTATTTTCTGACCCTGGCTTTTATAGTTCATCAACGATGTGTGTCAAAATAGCCATCCACAGACACGTACATATGTGGACACAAACATATTTTGTTTCTCATTCATCATTTGCTTCCCCAGTCCATATCACTATCTTCCTAACTGACTCATTATCATAAAATTATTTTCAACCTATTATTATACACTAATAATCATTAAAATTAAACATTGATTGTTTTAAGTAATATAATCCACTAAATATTAACAGTGTATGCTTTGATTAATATTCATTTGTTCAACAAGCTTTATAGAGACTCCAGTTATGCCAGTCACTGTATCCTATAATCAGTATGTCTTTTAGAAAGTAAACATGTAAGAAGTCAAAACAATATGCAAATCACCACAATTCAATGCATTAAGAGCATAAGATAAAATAACAATTAAAGATGGAGGAATCTGTTAAAAATTCTCTGTGAAGGAGGTATTGAGTTCCAAAGGCTGAGTAGGAGGTGGTGGATTGAGAGGATGTTTGTGGAGTGAGCATTCCAAGTAGAAGGAGCAGCTAGTTATAAAAGCAGAGGCTGGCAAGAGCATGGCCATTTGAAGACAAGCACACACAGTATTCAAAATTGGGGGGATGCAGAGTGGGAGGCAGGCAGCCACAGGAGATGAGTAAACGTGGATCTGTAGAGATTAGGATTTCATCCTACAAGTAACAGATAAGAATTGAAGGCTTTTAGCATGAGGACTGGCATGATGACATTTGCTTTTGGAAATAAGTATCCTCATAGACATAGGTGCTTGAGCAACTAAACAGATAGTTAGAAAGTTCTTCAAATAACTCAGACAAGAAGTTATGAGGATTTAATCTTCAACAAAGGATTAGAAAAACTATTAAAGAAAAAAGTGAAGAATTAATGGAACTTACATTCCTACTTTCTATGAAGAATAAGATAAAGAGAAGATCCACAAATGGTAGCATATTTTTGCTTTGATAACTGCGTAAATGTGATGCCACCATGATACTCAAGATCAGTTGCTAAGTCATGTCGGACTCTTTGCGACCCCATGCACTGTAGCCTGCCAGGCTCCTCTGTCCATGGGATTTTCCAGGCAAGAATACTGGAGTGGATTGCTAGTTCCTCCTCTAGGGGATCTTTCCGACCCAGGGATTGAACCTGCCCCTCCTGCATTGCAGGCAGATTATTTACCAGTGAACCACCAGGGGTAGTGAATATAGATAAAACAGGTTTGCAGAGTTTGCGGTGGGAGGGAGGAAGAAATGAGTTGGGTTTTGAGCTTGCTGGGCTACACATTCAAAGAATGAATTGTATTTACAGTCTATACCAAAATCTGCCATGTTTACAACTGTTTGATACAAGTGTTTGCCTAATGTCTATTTGGTGAGTAGATGAATGAGTGCCTGTGGAACAAGCAGCTTGTAAACATCCAGGAAGATGAATAGTCTGTTTGCAGTACCCCGGGCCTGAAATCATATAATGAAGATTAAGATGAATGTGGTTCACAATAAATTAAGAAAATTAATTTCCGTGCTGAAAGCTGCCACTGACATGAGAACAGAGAAGATGATCACTAGCCTCATAAACATAAGGAATTCTTACAAAATTATGAGTGTATATTGTTCCTATTATAACTTATTTACTCCTCTCCCAATTTAGTCTATTACTCTCCAGTGCTTCTCAACCAGAACTTAGACAGAATCAAGCCCTATTGTCTTAAAGCCTGCTGCTGTTGCTGCTAAGTCACTTCAGTCATGCCCGACTCTGTGCGACCCCATAGACGGCAGCCCACCAGGCTCCCCCGTCCCTGGGATTCTCCAGGCAAGAACACTGGAGTGGGTTGCCATTTCCTTCTCCAGTGCATGAAAGTGAAAAGTGAAAGTGAAGTCGCTCAGTCGTGTCCGACTCTTCACGACCGGATGGGCTGCAGCCTACCAGGCTCCCTCCACCCATGGGATTTTGTCTTAAAGCATATATTACAAGTAATGAATTAACTTAGCACTTATGTATCCACTTATGTACCATGCTTGTAAGAATTCATAAAATAAGTCACTGAAATATTTTCTGCGTTATATTGTTTAGATTAGAAGCCTTCACTGAGAAAGTCTCTCCTCCTCCACTTAATACTAGAACAACCAGTTCCCATAGAAAGTGTTCTGAGCTATTGACAGGGAAAACAAAAGAAGCTTTTGACACACCTCTCACTAGGGTTACTATTCAGTTTCCTTGCCCACCTCTTATAAGTTTCTGGATCCACATTTATAACACATTTTCTATAACTAGTCTACATATTACTAGATGTGTCTGTTCTCAAAAAGGCCAAGTCTATACCTGAACTTTACAATATCCAGAATTCTTATATAAAATACTGAAGTTACATAATTCTTCCATAGGAGAGAGGGAACAGAGGTCCCTATCCAGTTCTGCTGTCTAATATTCTAATTGTCAATTAGTCTGTGAAAACAAACACTCATGATAAAATACCTCCAGCTGTCTCTGCAGAAGAAAAGATAATTTATTGAGATGGTAGAAAGATACAAGCCATCTGTAAACTTTTATGTAGGAGAATGAAGGGAGCTGGGAAGACATACCAGACCTTAAAGAAAGTTATTCAGCAAGAGGGGCTTCGGCAACGAGGACAAGAAGAGCAAAGACAAGTCTCTGACTCTAAGAACAAGGAGAATGAAGACAAACCTCTGACCCTTAAACCAATTACCAAATATTCTTATGGTTAGTCTAACTCAGTAGTTTGGGGCTCAGGAGAAACATATGAGTTTATGATAAACATAACAATTAATAGTTATTCATCTCTGTGTTTCCTAATGGAAAGCCACTTTTTATAGCTGTCTCTCTAAAACCCAGTGAACATGCTCCTGTGTCACTGATCTATGATGAAATAAATAATATAATAACAATGGGATGAGTTATCTTTAGAGATGAATTTATTTAGCTGTCTTGTTCTGGAACTTCCCTGATGGTCCAGTGGATAAGACTCCATGCTTCCAAGGCAGGGATCACAGGTTCCATCCCTGGTTGGGGAGTGAAGATCCCACATGCTGTTTAGTGTGGCCAAAAAATAAATAACTGTCTTGTCCTTTATTCTATGCCTATTTTTTATTTTGAGATTACTCTTGCTATTTCTATGTTAATTTTTTTTTCTTTTATGCACTGATGGTGATGGTGGATGAGTATTTCATTTATTTTTCTTAATTTTTTATCTGTGTCCAAACCTAGTAAAAGTGTATTGACAACTTCTTGGTCCCAATTAAACAATTTTTAACATTATTGATTGATAATATCTAAATTTGGCATAACAACTTCATTCATTAAATTATTCATTCTTTCTTCAACAAATATGTTTGAACAACTGCAAAGTGTCAGTTACTATTGTAGGTAATGAAAATACAGTCACGAGGAAGAGAAACAATAGCCTGTTTTCCTGCAGCTTACATCTTCATCAAGAGAGACAGTCAATACAAAGGGGAAATAAATAAGATAATTCCAGATAGTTGTAAATGCATTGAGAACAAGAACCACAAAACAGTTTCAGGTAAGTGTTTTCCATGGCTAGGTATTTCACCAGTACTGCACCATTTTTAACTGGACTGACATGGATTACCCACCCATCTACTCCATGGGAATCAATCATCGCCATGACAATACGCATGTTGCTGGGGCTCTTCCTCATGGTATCACATGATAGTACTATGTGACACATACTGGACATATTTCATTCATTTCTCTCTTCAAAAACACATGCACACACACACCAAAACTTTCTGCCTTTTTATCAGATAAAATGCTATGAAAATTTTTATTTTGATTAGAAAATAATTACTTTACAATAATGTAATAGTTTTTGACATACATCAACATGAATTGGCCACTGGTATACGTGCCCCCCAATCCTGAACGCCCCTCCCTCTTCCCTTCCCACCATATCCCTCTGAGTTGTAACCTGAGTACTGGATTTGGGTGCCCTGCTTCTTGCATCAAACTTGCACTGGTCATCTATTTTACATAAGGTAATGTATATGTTTCAATGTTATTTTCTCAAATAATCCCACCCTCGACTTCTCCCACTGAGTCCAAAAGTCTGTTCTTTACATCTGTGTCTCCTTTGCTGAAAATGCTATAAAATTTAACCAGACATCCCAACACTAAAGAAACACCTTCATATGTGAACTCTGTCTGCATAAGAGAGCTTCCCTCTATTCTTTGTTTCCATACCTTCAGATGTTTTTTGTCCCCACAGCTGTCAGAAAATCCCAGCTTAATGAAACTTTATCTGTTATAAGCAATTTTCACATTGGTTGCTATTTATTGACACTAATATAAATTTTATTTTATTTTTTCTCATTTTTTTTTCTCTATCTAAGTCCATGGATTCTTTTGCATATCTCTTTTATCCTTTTTATTCAATAATTAAAGTAGTAAACCACTGGAGTTACCTGAGACTTGAATGGAAGAGTAAAATCGATAGAGCTTTCAAAACAGGATTTTTAATGTGTTTAAATAGCTTTCTCTCATCAACACAATGATTAGCATTCATGTTACAGCGTTCCAAGATTATCCAAAAAAGACTGCATAAGGAAAGCAAATGTCCCAAAGAGTTTAATTATGAATGCTTTGATATCAAAAATATAATTTTAAGCTTCTATTATAGAGTTGATGTGAAAGTTGTACAGACACACAAAGCAATATCATGTTTGCCACCTTAGATTTTTAGAACAGGGTTTACAGAGACATGAACCCAAAAATATGTCTTCATCAATGCCACTGTCATCCCACAGTGATGGTGCTTCTAGTGTGAGAGGTTTGCTCCTGACATCTGGTAGACAGAGACCAAAGATGCTGGGAAACATTGTTCAACACAATTCTCAGATGGTAATCTGAGAATTATCCAGACCCAAATACCAGTAGGGACAAAGAAACCCTGGTCTAAAGAGCCTCATTCGGTTTGATATTTTAGAAAACAGTCCAATAGTTAATACAAATTCAATAACAAGAATAAGTAGGTGTCTTGCATTTGTTTTGCTTTTCTCCTGCAATCCTTTCAGCTCTTCATTCTTATGTGATCTCTGAATTTTCCACTGTCATCCATCTTTCCATTTAGGGATTTCCACTGATGATGATAATAATGATGCAAAAAAAAAAAAAAGACAAAGTAAATAAGGATATACCTTGATAAGTTGATACTCTAGGTCTAAGTTATCTTAGTTATGTTTTACTGGTATCTAACAACAACAAAATCCTTATTTGTTTTCAATTGATATTCTTTCAAAATAGGTTATTATAATTTTTAAAAACACATTAATAAGCTCTTCTTGTGCTGGTACAATACTATAATGGATTGTATGTCTTTAATCCTACAAAACTTATTTTTTCATTATTTTATATGTATAGGTTCTAGGGGACATTTCTATTTAGGCTTCCCAGAATGGAGAAGGAGTTGTGACATAATACAGAAATTGCCCCCATACTAATTGAATGCTTGATAATATTAAGAAATAACTGTTAACTTTTATGGTGATTTTTATTGAAAGTTTATATGTTAATAATGCATACAGAAATTTAAAGCTGAATTAATATATTTGCAATTTACTTCAGAATAATAAAGGAGATGGGAAATATGTGAGTATTGGTGAAACAAGTTTAATTGAGTTAGTAATTGTTTAAGCTGGAAAATGAACATGTTGGGATTCATTTTATGGTTATTATTTATAGTACTATACAAGTTTATTTGACTATATTATGCTATCCTACAGTACTTAATATTATGCTCTTCTTTTATCAACTTAAATATTCCACAATGAAAACAATCAAAATAATAAAATATTAGCCCTTTTTATAATTTTGTCTTTTTAGATGTGTTCCCCCTGCTCCAAGGGGCTTCCCTTGTGGCTCAGATGATAAAGAATCTGCCTGCAGTGCAGGAGACCCAGTTTAGATCCCTGGGTCAAGAAGATTTCCTGGAGAAGGGAATGGCTAACCACTCTAGTCTTCTTGCCTTGGGGAATCCCATGAACAGAGGAACCTGGCACATTACAGTCTGAGGGGTCGCAAAGTGTCAGACATGACTAACCTTTCACTTGCACTTTCCCCTGCTCCAAATTTTTCCACAAACCTGAGAAGAAAATACTGGTTGACTGAGTATCTGGTTAAGTGAAGCTTTTATTGGATGTGATTTGAAAATATATAAAGCTCTTCTCCATGATGAGCCAGACCATCTCTGGTGGGAGAGTGTCCTGATGTCCATTTATCATACTGACCAAGTAGGTCAGGGAGGAATTTTTAAAAATGTAGTTCAGATAAACTGTTGGGGCATCTGACCCAATTCTTCAGTTCACTTTGCTTAAAATAACAAAAGAATGTGGTTCATACAGCTTTAGCCCACTGATTTCTACTCCTTCCAGATTTTGCTATTTGATAAAGTTCGATCCCTGGGTCAGGAAGATCCCCTGGAGGAGGAAACAGCAACCCACTCCAGTATTCTTGCCTGGAGAATCCTGTGGACAGAGGAGCCTGGCAGGCTACAGTCCACGGGGTCACAAAGAGTTAGACATGAGTGAACAACTAAGCACCCACACATGCAAAGATATAAGAAAAGTTAGCTGTTTAAAGGTATAGAAAAAAATATATTTGAATTAGGGGTTGACAAACTAAGGGTTACTTTTCCTGTGATGAGCCAAATAGTAAATATTTAAGGCTTTGTGGGCCACATGTGGTCTCTGTCATATGTTCTACAAACCTTTAAGAATGTGAAAACAATTCCTAACTTAGTAGCAAAAAATATATATATTATGGTTGGATTTGCCTGTAGGACTCCAGATATAACCTCTCATTTTTAAACTAGCTTTTCTTTCAAATTTAATTCTGAATAAGACAGTACAGGTAAAATCATTCAATAAATTATATTTTACTTTCTGCTGCTATCACTTTAATGCATCTTAGCTCTATCAAGTAATACATGCTGCTAACTAGACCAACTAATTAGATTTAGATTAGATGTATGTTATATTTTATCATCTATAATACATACTTAAGCCTACACACAAACTTTTAAATTCAAAACTCAGTGTCATTTTAATGATTATAATTATTACCTTAAATTTGCTCATTTATTGTCACATAGAGTAAAATTTCTTAGGTTGGTAAAAGATAAACAGATATTTAGTTTTGGTAGGGTTAATTTTAAATGTACCTAAGTTTTTGTTTTTGTTTATATTTTGTTTTCTTTTTGGTGAGGAGATATTAGTAGGATTGCATTTTTGCCTAAGAAATTTTTGCTGTTATCTTGCACACAAAGAGATTTCCGTCTGACTTGTGTACTGATACTTTGGATTATGCAGAAGTAGAAAATGAAAACTCCACACAAATAGGATATAAGTTTTCAACTCACTTCAAGACCTCTCTATGGTACTCATGTACTTGACTTGCAGAACTCACTGTAGCCTCTCAAGAGAGGGAAAGAAAGGGAAAGGAAGATGCTTTTAGCAAAATGGATGGCTGTGCACATCTAGAAAGAGGTCACAGATGGAAGTGTGTATGAGTCAGGCGCTTTTGAGCTGAATGGCACAGAGTCAAGCTCAGGTCACCTGAGGTGACAGAGTCTATTGTAAGTGAGCTCATGAAGAAAGGAAGAACAGCAAACTACCTCCAGACAGTCAGAAGCCAACTTGATGGCAAGTGGGAACACCCCTCAAGAAACAGTGATTCCAGTGGTCAAAGCATCACTGTAGGGATACACCAGTCCAGTAATTTATACACTCTCTGACTTTTCTAGCTGTCCATTCATTACTGTCAGTCTCCTCTTAAGGAGACATAATCAGGCCTATTAGTCACAGTCCAATATAAAGCATTCCCATCAGGAAGAGTTTTCCAGCCAGGCCATCCTGTGGGCTTCTAACCAGATTACAGATTACCATCTTTCAGATAGGCATCAATCTTGGAATCAGTTATTACAGGTTTTCAGTCAGAGGATAGAAGTTTACCAGTTGGCACACACAAATAAATACTCTTGTTTTTCAGTTGCTCAGTCGTCTCCAACTCTTTGTGACCCCATGGACTGCAACAGGAAAGGCTTCCCTGTCCTTCACAATCTCCTGGAGTTTGCTCAAACTCATGTCCAGTGAGTCAATGATGCCATCCAACTATCTCATCCTCTGTTGCCCCCTTTTCCTCCTGCCTTCAATCTTTCCCAGCATCAGGGTCTTTTCCAATGAGTCAACTCTTCGCATCATATGGCCTAAGTATTGATGCTTCAGCTTTAGTATCAGTCCTTCCAGTGAATGTTCAGGGTTGATTTCCTTTAGCATTGACTGTGTTGATCTCCTTGCAGTCCAAGGGACTCTCAAGAGTCCTCTACAGCACCACAGTTTGAAAACATCAGTTCTTCAGCACTCAGCCTTTTCTATGGTCCAGCTCTCACATCTGTACATGACTACTGGAAAAAACACAGCTTTGACTATATGGACCTTTTTTGGCAGAGTGATGTCTCTACTTTTTTAATACTCTGTCTAGGTTTGTCATAGCGTTTCGTCGAAGGAGCAAGCATCTTTTAATTTCATGGCTGCAGTCCATAGTAATTTTCGAGCCCCCCAAAATAAAGTCTCTCACTGTTTCCATTTTTCCCCCATGTATTTGCTATGAAATGATGGGACTGGATGCCATGATCTTAGTTTGTTTGAATGTTGAGTTTTAAACCAATGTGTTTACTCTTCCTCTTTCACCTGCATCAAGAGGCTCTTTAATTCCTCTTCACTTTCAAGCATTAAGGTGATGCCATCTGCATATCTGAATTTATTGATATTTCTCTCAGCAGTCTTGATTCTAGCTTGAGCTTCATCCAGCCCAGCATTTTACATAATGTACTCTGCATACAAGCTAAATAAGCAGGGTGACAATATAAAGCCTTGACGTGCTCCTTTCCCAATTTTGAACCAGTCCGTTGTTCCATGTCAAGTTATAACTATTGCTTCTTGACTTGTAAACAGGTTTCTCAAGAGGCAGGTAAGGTGCTCTCTACTCGCATCTTTTTAAGAATTTTCCACAGTTTGTTGTTATCCACACAGTCAAAGGCTTTAGTGTAGTCAATGAAGCAAAAGTAAATGTTTTTCTGAAATTCTTTTGCTTTTTCTATGATGCAGTGGATTTTGGCAATTTGATATCTGGTTCCTCTGCCATTTCTAAATCCAGCTTGTACATCTGGAAGTTCTTGGTTTACATACTGTTGAAGCCTAGCTTGGAGGGTTTTGAGCATTACCTTGCTAGCATGTGAAATGAATGCAGTTGTGTGGTAGTTTGAATATTCTTTGGTATTGCCCTTATGGGATTGGAATGAAAACTGACCTTTACCAGTCCTGTGACCACTGCCCAGTTTTCCAAATTTACTGGCATATTGAGTGCAGTACTTTAATAGCATCATCTTTCAGGATTTGAAATAGCTCAGCTGGAATGCTATCACCTCCACTAACTTTGCTCATAGTAATACTTCCTAAGTCTCACCTGACTTCACACTGCAGGATGTCTGGCTCTAGGTGAGTGATCACACTATCATGGTTATCTGGGTCATTAAGACAGAAGAACTTGCCACCTCCTCTTAATGTCTTCTGTTAGGTCCATATCATTTCTGTAATTCCATGATCATTCCTATCTTTGCATGCAATTTTCCCTTGGTATCTCTAATTTTCTCGAAGAGAGCTTTAGTCTTTCCTATTCTACTGTTTTCCTCTATTTCTTTGCATTGATCACTGAGGAAGGCTTTCTTATCTCTCTGTGCTATTCTTTGGAACTCTGCATTTAGACATATGTCCTCTCTTTTCTCCTTTGCCTTTTGCTTCTCTTCTTTTCTCAGCTATTTGTAAGGCCTCCTCAAAAAACCATTTTGCCTTTTTGCATTTCTTTTTTGGAGGGATGGTTTTGATCACCATCTTCTGTACAGTGTTACAAACCTCTGTCCATAGTTCTTCAGGCATTCTTTCAGATCTAATCCTTTGAATCTCTTTGTCACTTCCACTGTATAATCGTAAGGGAATTGATTTAGGTCATACCTGACAAATACTGCTTCTAACCAATTTGAGAGAAATGAGTTACTAGTAGGTTTAATGTCAGAAAGGTTTCTCTGGATGCCAAAGTTTTGCTTGATTTTTTTTTTTCCCAAAACAACCTTCATCTTACATTCACTTAGAGGACAGTTACCCTTCTGTGGTTTTTCTTTACATCTACATTCAAAATTGTGGGTGCCTCATCACACAGAGAAGCTTCATTTCACAGGGCTTCTCAGAAGAGATCATTTCTTGGTGCTATAGCTTTATTTCATGCAAATTCCCGTCATCTCATACTCTTGATTATTGTCAAAACTTCTTTTCAACCCTTTATTTTAACTGGTAAGAATCTCCTTCTTAGTTCATTTTATAAGACAACCCTAAATCAATATCCTTGTGTCATAAACCAGAAAATTTGAAAGAATAAATTTGCCTTCAAGAGAAAAAGGGGTTGAATGCCTTTCCAAAATTTGGCATGATATCTAGAGAGTTAGTTCTCCCCATACTATTCTATATAATCTCCTTTTCCAAGACAATATTATATAAACAAATTTCTCCCTTAAAAGCATTGCAATCCGACTGTCAGTCAAGACCAAACTTGTTATCTAAAGAGGAATATTCTCTATGACAATCAAAATCCTATAATCCTGTGAAACTGCTATTTTTTTCAATTCCAGAAAAATCTCCTTATAAATTCTTCTCTGAACCTGTTCTCATGATTATTTCATTCCAGTGGCCTTTATTTCCCCTCCCACTGCCTTTTCCCCATCCTCTCCATCCTCATGGCCTAAGCACTGTAATTCCTGTACTTCTTTTGGAGCCTACCTAAGACCTTCAGTGCCACCAAAACTGTACAAACTGAACTTTTTAGATTTTTATAAACCAGCAGATAACTTAACTTTGGGATTATTCTCAAGCTCTTGTTACATACTGTATTTGAATTTCTAATGAATTATAAAAGCTTTGAGTCAGGATCAGTGTCTTTCATTTCTTTTATAGTTCCCACAGTTTCCACCAATGTGCTGGTACAAGAAAACCATTCATTGACCTGAATTTATTCTATCCCTGAAATTCCTTTCCTTTTTGCCACCTTTTCCCAACTTATCTTAAAACAAAAAACCCTATTTTATATGCAAATCTGACTGCTAGAAGAATTAATTTCCCAAAAAGGTCCATCACTGCCATTACCTAAGACATTTTAGAAATGTGCTCTCCGGCCCCACTCTAGACATATTATATCCTAATATGCTTTTTAGCAAGACACTAGCATGCATAAAGTGATTTTTATGCATTTTAAAATGTGGGAAATGTTGCACTAAAGAATCCAGTCTGAATCAGTTGTAAAAATTGCCACTAAAGAATTCATTCTGAATCAGTGATCTTTGATTTTTACATTCAATAAGCCAGGAAAATATGTATTTAAATCTCTTTTTTATCATTCACATGTATGTGTGTGTGTGTGAAAAGGAGAGGAAGACAAAGAACCAGGGGAAAACTTGGGGGATAAGCAATTTTTTGCTTTAGTAAACTCACCTCATAATTATCTAGTGAATATATTTTCTATTTAGACTATTATTTCTCCTGTACTTTTTTTTTCCATTTTGTGTTAAACCATATAGGAAAACAGAGCTGTCAAGATATTACTTCAAAAAATACAATTGAGGTATCTAAGAGCGGAAATCATTTGATGAATTTTTAAAAAGCGGGCTGCTTTTTAAAGGCATTTATAATTCAAAGTGTTTGATTAACTTTTAAAGAGTTGAGTGCTAGTAGATTTAAAATCAAAAGGAAAGATTTGGAGTGGTCTGGTAGATTTTTAAAGAAGGATAGAAGCAG
This sequence comes from Ovis canadensis, assembly GCF_042477335.2. NCBI lineage: Eukaryota > Metazoa > Chordata > Mammalia > Artiodactyla > Bovidae > Ovis > Ovis canadensis. The sequence goes on from NC_091260.1 coordinate 42,524,854, forward strand.
GAAAACTGTGGCCTTACTCTTCTTAGCTTTGATATTTTTATGTGATTTTTGTTCTAATCACAAAACACATCCTTTTTAATCTTCTGTATATCATGTGAGCTACCATGGGAATACTAGTGATGGTTTCTTATCTACCCAGTAGATATTCTGAAAATCATTGCAATACTTCATAAAGTATCTTAACTTGCCAGTGACAAGTGGTATAAATGTATAGTATATATCAGTTTATAAATAGTATCATGAAATTATGCAGACATTAGGCGATTGAAGAGTCACAATGAAAAGACAGATATTGTTAGGTAATCCAAGTCTATGCCCCGGCTAGTAATGCTGAAGAAGCTGAAGTTGAATGGTTCTATGAAGACCTATAAGACCTTCTAGAACTAACACCCAAAAAAGATGTCCTTTTCATTATAGGGGACTGGAATGCAAAAGTAGTAAGCCAAGAAACGCCTGGAGTAACAGGCAAATTTGGCCTTGGAATACAGAATGAAGCAGGGCAAAGGCTAATAGAGTATTGCCAAGAGAATGCACTGGTCATAGCAAACACCCTCTTCCAACAACACAAGAGAAAACTCTACACATGGACATCACCAGATGGGCAATACCAAAATCAGACTGATTATATTCTTTGTGCCAAAAATGGAGAAGCTCTATAGAGTCAGCAAAAAGAAGACCAGGAGCTGACTGTGGCTGAGATCATGAACTCCTTATTGCCATTTTCAGACTTAAATTGAAAAAAGTAGGGAAAACCACTAGACCATTCAGGTATGACCTAAATCAAATTCCTTATGATTATACAGTGGAAGTGACAAATAGATTCAATGGATTAGATCTGACAGACAGAATGTCTGATGAACTATGGATGAGGTTCATGACATTATATAGGAGACAGGGATCAAGACCATCCCCAAGAAAAAGAAATGCAAAATAGCAAAATGGTTGCCTGAGGAGCCCTTACAAATAGCTGTGAAAGAAGAGAAGCAAAAAGTAAAAGAGAAAAGGAAACATACACCCATTTGAATGCAGAGTTCCAAAGAATAGCAAGGAGAGATAAGAAAGCCTTCCTCAGTGCAAAGAAATAGAGGAAAACAATAGAATGGGAAAGACTAGAGATCTCTTCAAGAAAATTAGAGATACCAAGGGAATATTTCATGCACAGATGGGCTCAATAAAGAACAGAAATGGTATGGACCTAACAGAAGCAGAAGATATTAAGAAGAGGTGGCAAGAATACACAGAAGAACTGTACAAAAAAGATCTTCATTACCCAAATAATCATGATGGTGTGATCACTCACCTAGATTCAGACATCCTAGAATGCAAAGTCAAGTGGACCTTAGGAAGCATCACTACAAACAAAGCTACTGGAGGTGATAGAATTCTAGCTGAGCTCAGTATGCCAGTAGGTTTGGAAAACTGGAAATGGCCACAGGACTGGAAAAGGTCAGTTTTCATTCCAATCCCAAAGAAAGGCAATGCCAAAGAATGCTCGAACTACCACACAATTGCACTCATCTCACAGGCTAGTAAAGTAATGCTCAAAATTCTCCTAGCCAGGCTTCAACAGTATGTGAACCGTGGACTTCCAGAAGTTCAATCTGGTTTTAGAAAAGGCAGAGGAACCAGAGGTCAAATTGCCAACATCTGTAGGATCATCAAAAAAGCAAAAGAGTTCCAGAAAAACATCTATTTCTGCTTTATTGACTATGCCAAAGCTTTTCACTGCATGGATCACAACAAACTGGAAAATTCATAAAGAGATGAGAATACCAGACCACCTGACCTCCCTCTTGAGAAATCTGTATGTAGGTCAGGAAGCAACAGTTAGAACTAGTCATGGAACAACAGACTGTTTCCAAATTGTGAAAGGAGTGCATCGAGGCTGTATATTATCACCCTGCTTATTTAACTTCTATGCAGAGTACATCATGAGAAATGCTGGGCTGGATGAAGCACAACCTGGAATCAAGATTTCTGGGAGAAATATCAATAACCTCAGATATGCAGATGACACCACCCTTACGACAGAAAATGAAGAACTAAAGAGCCCCTTGATGAAAGTGAAAGAGGAGAGTGAAAAAGTTGGCTTAAAACTCATCATTCAGAAAACTAAGATCATGGCATCTGGTCCCATCATTTCATGTCAAATAGATGAGGAAACAGTGAAAACAGTGATAGACTTTATTTTGGAGGGCTCCAAAATCACTGCAGATGGTGATTGCAGCATGAAATTAAATGACACTTACTCCTTGGGAGAAAAGTTATGACCAACCTAGAGCATATTCAAAAGCAGAGACATTACTTTGACAACAAAGGTCCATCTAGTCAAGGCTATGGTTTTTCCAGTAGTTAAATATGGATGTGAGACTTGGACTGTAAAGAAATCTGATCGCCAACGAATGATGCTTTTGAACTGTGGTGCTGGAGGACTTGAGAGTCCCTTGGACAGCAAGGAAATCCAACCAGTCCATCCTAAAGGAAATCAGTCCTGAATATTCATTGGAAGGACTGATGCTGAAGCTGAAACTCCAATACTGTGACCACCTGATGCGAAGAACTTACTCTTTTGAAAAGACCCTGATGCTGGGAAAGATTGATGGTGGGAGAAGAAGGGGACGACAGAGGATGACATGGTTGGATGGCATCACTGACTCCTTGGACAGGAGTTTGAGTATAATCTGGGAGTTGGTGATGGTCAGGGAGGCCTGGCGTTTTGCGGTTCATGGGGTCGCAAAGAGTCGGACATGACTGAGCAACTGAACTGAATTGATCCTAAGGAAGGGGAAGGGGAGAGGGGTTAAGGAGTGAAAACTATAAACCTTAATAGAAACTTCCACATATCCAACAGAATAAAACAATAATGTTCTAAAGTATTTGAGATCATTAGGAACCAGATAAAAGAGGAGAGCAATGTAGCATCTGGTGAATAACATCAATGCTCCTCAAAAAGGTCTAGCTCTTTGGGCTGTTGTGTTCAAATGTGAGTACTTTGTTTTATGAAGAATGCTTGCAACCTGGTCTAAGTCTTTCTGCTCCTTATCAATTGACTCTTTTATCCCTCATTTTGTGAACCAGGTTATATTGCATCACTTAGACTATTGTGTGATATTGTATGGTAAGGGCTTGACATTGCAAGTTAGATTGGTGTACTTTTCTTTCAATACCTCATAGTTAAGCATCGAGAAATATCACATAAACAAATAAGGGCAATCATGTGCTGTAGAGGCTATGTTGCAACAGGATCAAAACTGTGTGGAGGCACAAAGGTGAATTCTCCCTGGGTAATTAAGAAAAAGATATCCATCAGTATGAAGCCATCTTATTTGAGACAAGTCTAAAGAAATGGGATGGTTAGATTATGAACAAATTGCTTCATAAACAGTTTGGTGGGTGTGGGAGATTGTCATTATCTTTCACCAATTTAGAGGGTTATTGAACATATGAAACATCACTTTTTCCTCATTCTAGCACTTAGAGACAAAATCACAGGGAAAAATTCAGAGATAGGAAAAGCAACATAAAGGAAAAAGGAAGGGAACTCAGGTTGTGAGAGGGTCCATACTGTACTAAGCTTGTACCAGGTACCTTATAAACATTGTTTTAGGTAAACCTCATAACAATTTTGCCAATGCATAACTTGTCTGAGGTGTTACTACTAGAGTCAGTACTCACAGCCCTGGCTGATCACCCTAATCCTAGTTTTTAAAAGAAATAAATTAACCAAACATATGGGGAAAGCTCATATTACAAAGCAATAACTTTAAATGACTAAATAACAGAATAAGCAGCAGTAGAGGACACTAATAACTGTGCAAGTATAACTGTGTCTCTGGGATTGAAATAATCAGATCTTTAGAAAAAAAGCAAAATTGGGTATTTGGTTTCTTAGGATATTTATCATGCTGCAAAATCTATCTACATATAATACAATCTGTATATCAAAATACATTATATCTAATCTCTTTCAGAAAATTATAAAAAGTGAAAATTTTCAAAATACATTAAATACCACAAAATTTACATCTATTTTATGTTTTATGCATGCATGCTCAGTCTTGTCTGGTTCTTTGTGACCTCATAGACTGTAGCCCTCCAGGCTCCTCTGTCCCAGAATTTCCCAGGCAAAAATATTGCATTTTCTCTAGAGGATCTTCCCACCCCAGGAATTGAACCCCCCATGTTTTATCCACTCTAAATTTCTTTAGCTCCTTATATTCAGATCCACTTGACACTTAAAGTGCTTCTATCACCATGCTTGATATACAAATTGATTTAAGCCAGATGTTACCATAGCCTATGCCAATTTACTAATTCACTAGTATGAATATGGAAAGATTATAAATACAAATAGAAAACAAAGAAGTGATATTTCCTCTCATGCATTATTATGAGACACTGGATTAGAAACCCAAGTAATTTCTAGGAACTTAGTATTTTAAGACACCACAGAATTACTTTTATTTCCTCATATTGGGTGCAAAAGAAGGAAGCAACTCTGCTTAGGTTAATATAAGGTTAATATAATCAGTTCAGTTCAGTTCAGTCGCTCAGTCGTATCCGACTCTTTGCGACCCCATGAATCGCAGCATGCCCAGGCCTCCCTGTCCATCACCAACTCCCGGAGTTCGCTCAGACTCATGTCCATCGAGTCAGTGATGCCATCCAGCCATCTCATCCTCCGTTGTCCCCTTCTCCTCCTGCCCCCAATCCCTCCCAGCATCAGAGTCTTTTCCAATGAGTCAACTCTTCGCATGATGTGGCCCAAGTACTGGAGTTTCAGCTTCAGCGTCATTCCCTCCAAAGAAATCCCAGGGCTGATCTCCAACCAAGTACAAATTTTCCCATAAATTCTAGAAACTCAGGTTAAAAATTTTCATTGACTTAGAAATTTCTGTCATGAGTTCCTGATTAACTCTATTTATGGTGATGTCAAGTTCTGTTTTAGAGATCAGAGAAATAGTGCTGAATTGAAAAATATTTGAGGCCATTTGACTTACTTATAAAACAACTGTTTATATAGGTGATAGTAATGTCAGGTGGACTGAAATGTTTATAATCAAAGTTAACTAATGTCTGAAAAAATAGCACTGGGTGGTTAATATATACCTTAAAGATTATTGAAAGTAGGTGTGCTGTGCTGTGCTTAGTCACTTAGTCATGTCTGACTCTTTGTGACCCCATGGACTATACCCACCAGACTCCTCTGTCCATGAGGATTCTCCAGGCAAGAATACTGGAGTGGGTTGCCTTGCCCTCCTCCAGGGGATCTTCCCAACCCAGGGATTGACTTCAGGTCTCCTGCATTGCAGGTGGATTCTTTACCGTCTAAGGCACCAAGAAAGCTCATTAAAAGTATACAAATGTATGTATGTGATATATGGCTCAGATGGTAAAGAATCTGCTTGCAGTTCAGGAGACCCAGTTTCAGTTTCCGGGTTGAGACAATCCCCTGGAGAAGGGAATGGCAACCCACTCCAGTATTCTTGTCTGGAGAATCCCATAGACAGAGGAGCTTGGCGGGCTATAGTCCATGGGGTTGCAAAGAGTCAGACATGACTGAGTGAATAACAAACACACACACACCCACACGCACACGTATATGGGCTTCCAAGGTGGCACTAGTGGTAAAGAACTCACCTGGCAATACAGGAGACTTAAGAGACATGAGTTCAATCGCTGGGTCAGGAAGATCCCCTGGAGAAGCGCATGGCAGCCCACTCGTCTTCTTGCCTAGAGAACTCCATGGACAGAGAAGTCTGATGGGCTACAGTTCATAGGGTCGCAAAGAGTTGGACAGGACTGAAGTAACTTAGCAGGCGTGTGTGTGTGTGTGTGTGTGTGTGTGTGTGTGTGTGTGTGTGTGTGTGTAGTGTGGGAGGCCAAATTTAATCTCCCTGGACACTTCTTCCAATACTGAAGTTGGAAACAGAGATTTATAATACTCCTGTAATGGGATGCATTACTCTCAGTTTCCCTCTTGCTGTGCTTAGTTGCTGTTGTGTCTGACTCTTTGCGACCCCATGGACTGTAGCCCACCAGGCTTGTCTGTCCATGGGGATTCTCCAGGCAGGAATACTGGAATGGGTTACCCTCCTCCAGGGGATCTTCCCAACCCAGGGATCAAACCCAGGTCTCCTGCATTGCAAACGAATAGGGAAACCCCAGTTTTTCTCTTAGATAAGTGAAATAACCTGTAAAGAAAATAACTTATTTTGTAAAGAAAAACAGAAGAATCATGCAGAATTAAAACTAATATTCCAAGTTTCCATTACTTGTGCACTTAATTATCATTTAGAAATTGGTATCCTGATGAAAGGATGTATTTCCAAGTAAATTTGCACTGAAATTTTAAAAGCCGTGATTACACCTCTAGGAAAATCCTAGTTGAGTACTCTAGACTAAACAAACAAGGAAAATAAGCAGAAAGATTGAATCAAGCAACAGGATCTAGAAAATATGATAGAAGAATCTGTTTTAAAAAAAGTTACATCTGTAAGCCACACTCCGCTTATTCTTTTGGAGTTCAATTTTATTTCATTTTTTTAATTTCATTTTGTTGTATTTTATTTTCCTTGTGCAGCAATCTGAGCACAAAAGAAAGTTAATTTTCTACTTGGTGAGTAGGAACATATCTACATTGAAGAAAACATTATCAAACCTTCTGGATACTCTCTCCATTATACACACATGGCACAAAAACCCCAAAGATATATCACGTTGTTTACCTGGTAGCTCAGTGGCAAAGGATCTACACGGGATTCTCTTCAATTAATAAGTGGATACCCAAAATAACTTAAAATCAAGAGAAAATTAATTTACAAAAAAAACCAAAACACCTACTCCATTCATATGGAATCTGGAAATTCAATTCATGAAATCTAAGACTTTTAGAATCAAGTTTAATTTTTCTCATTGCTAAATGTGTGGTATTGTTTATTTCAGTTCATGAAACAAAGTGTTTGGAAAAATTAAACAAAAAGAGAACTATTTAAATTGTTCTTTTTTTTTCTCACACTAACCAGTGACTATTTCTAGAATATACCTCATGAATATACTCTAATTTGTTCTGTTTCTCGCTAATAAATTATTGAGATGCTGAGAGAGAATGGCAAAGGAGTTTTGTGCTGGGAATGAACACAGTTCATTAGCTAACTTCTGGAAGGACTTTGCTAGTATAAATCTATCTTTAGCCCTTAGTTTTTCCATGGGTGATTGAAATCTGTTTTGTAGAACATGTTGCATGTTGGTTCAGTGATTCAATTCAGCAAACATTAAGCACCTCATAGATGCCATGGGGGAACCAAAGATATAAAAACCAATGAAACTTTAGATAGAAAATATGACTGAAGTCTGAAATTATAGATTAAATGTTGATTTAACTATAGAGATGAAACTGAATTTTACATTTTACAGATGAATAGATGAAGGTCCAGAGAAGTATTTGTGCAAATATTCACACCCAAGATCAGTCAGTTTGAGAGAGTAACACAGGACTCCTAATCTCCAGGCCAATACTCTTTATAATACATCCAGAAAAAAACAAACAAACTCTAAAATAAGCTAAGAATTTGAATGCATGTATATAGCTGAGCTGGGGCTTCCCTGGTGGCTCCATGGTAAAGAATGCACTTGCAGTGCAGGAGATTCAATCTCAAACCATGGGTCAGGAAGATCCCCTGTCAGAGAAAATGACAACCCACTCCTGTATTCTTGCCTGGAAAATCTCATGGACAGAGAAGCCTGGCGAGCTACAGTCCATGGGTTCACAAAGAGTTGGACATCAATATGACTGAGCATGCAGGCATATAGCTGAATCAGCAGGTGACCATCACTGCTGCATATAATCACCAAGAAAGCACTCTACTTCATTAGTTGGCAAGAAATAGACCAAACTGAAAAATCAGTTTTGATTCAAAATTTACAAAAGATAAAGAATTACAGAGGTGGGAGGTGGGAGGGGGATTCAGGATTGGGGGCTCGTATATACCCACGGCGGATTCATGTCAATGTATGGCAAAAACAATACAGTATTGTAAAGTAAAAATAAAATTTAAAAAAAAGGAAAAAAATAAAACAAAATAAATAAAAATAAATAAAATAAAATATATTACTTCAGCAAAAAAAAAGAATTACATAATTGCATTTATTTTCAATAAAATTTAATTAAGAAGTAAGAGGAACTAGAGATCAAATTGCCAACATCTGTTAGATCATCAAAAAAGCAAAAGAGTTCCAGAAAAACATCTATTTCTGCTTTATTGACTATGCCAAAGCTTTTAACTGTGTAGATCACAACAAACTGTGGAAAATTCTTCAAGAGATCGGAATACCAGACCACCTGACATGCCTCTTGAGAAACCTATATGCAGGTCAGGAAACAACAGAACTGGACATGGAACAACAGACTGGTTCCAAATAGGAAAAGGAGTACCTCAAGGCTGTATATTGTCACCCTGCTTATTTAACTTTTACGCAGAGTACATCATGAGAAACACTGGGCTGGAGGAAGCACAAGCTGGAATCAAGATTGGGGGGAGAAATATCAATAACCTCAGATATGCAGATGATACCACCCTTATGGCAGAAAGTGAAGAACTAAAGAGCCTCTTGATGAAAGTGAAAGAGGAGAGTAAAAAAGTTGCCTTAAAACTCAACATTCAGAAAACGAAGATCATGGCATCTGATCCCATCACTTCATGGGAAATAGGTGGGGAAACAAAGGAAACAGTGACAAACTTTATTTTGGGGGTCTCCAAAATCACTGCAGATAGTGACTGTAGCCATGAAATTAGAAGACGCTTGCTCTTTGGAAGAAAAGTTATGACCAACATAGACAGCATATTAAAATGCAGAGATATTATTTTGCCAACAAAGGTCTGTCTAGTCAAGGCTATGGTTTTTCCAGTAGTCATGCATGGATGTGAGAGTTGGACTACAAAGAAAGCTGAACACCAAAGAATTGATGCTTTTGAACTGTGGTGTTGGAAAAGACTCTTGGGAGTCCCTTGGACTGCAAGAAGATCCAACCAGTCCATCCTAAAGGAAATCAGTCCTGAATCTTCATTGGGAGGACTGATGCTGAAGCTGAAACTCCAATACTTTGGCCACCTGATGAGAAGAACAGACTCATTTGAAAAGACTCTGATGCTGGGAAAGATTGAAGGTGGAAGGAGAAGGGGTTGACAGAGGATGAGATGGTTGGATGGCATCACAAACTCAATGGACATGAGTTTAAATAAACACCAGGAGTTGGTGATGGACCGGGAGGCCTGGTGTGCTGTGGTTCATGGGGTTGCAAAGAGTCGGACACAACTGAGTGACTGAACTGAACTGACTGAACTAAAGAAGTAAGATTTGCTGGACATCTCTGAAGTTTTACCGAGATAGCAATATATGAGCTTTTAAGGTTAAAAGAGACTGAAAAGTGAAAGTCACTTAGTCATGTCCAACTCTTTGTGACCCCATGAACTGTAGTCCATGAAGTTCTCCAGGCCAGAATACTGGAGTGAGTACCCTTTCCCTTCTCCTGGGGATCTTCCTAACACGGGGATCGAACCCAGGTATTCCACATTGCAGGCGGATTCTTTACCAGCTGAGCCACAAGGGAAGCTTAAGAATACTGGAATGGGAAACCTATCCTTCTCCAAGTGTTCTTCCCTATCCAGGAATCAAACTGGGATCTCCTGCATTGCAGGCAGATTCTTTACCAACTGAGCTATCAGGGAAAAAATACTGAACAGCATCATAAAAAGGGTAAGGTCTCATAACACATGTATTCATTTTTATTTAAAAAGCATCCTCCGTTAAGATTTCTTTTCTTATCAAAGGCAGTATTTAACTGATTCATCAGTAAGTAATGGGGACCTTTACCATGTAATGCATGTCCCTTTGCTTCATTTAGCTACATATATTATACTTTGATCATATGAAAACTCCAGATGATAGAGGTCAACAATCATTAGAGAATAATTTAGAGAAATCATGAATACATTTATATCTATGCTGAAGTAAAACTATTTTTACTGTATCTCCAAAACGAGTATGAGTAGCTATATTTTTTCTAATCTTTATATGTATTTTTTAAATACAAAATATAGAAACACATACTCATTGTAAAAAGTGTTCAAATAATTTTTCAGCATACAGAAAAGTAAATAAAAATCCATTTCTTACTTAAGATGTTACCATGTCTTTATATCTTCCCTTTCTAGAAACCAAATTAAAAGTAGTAAAAGAATATTGTGAAGTTTTATCTTCACAATTAAAAGAAACAAATGTGGGGAGGAAGTCTTTCCCTGTATGGACACGGTTTATGTGAAGATGTAGAGTGCTGCTTTCAGCTTGTGATCATGAGAAGTCAACCAAAAAAATAAAGTCATGTCAGCATAGTGCGTTGGCATCGCTGAGATGTTAACTTAGCACTAGCCTCACCTACTCCCAGATTTTTGCTTTGTAATATAATTATTTTATTGGTAAACCGGTATAATTTAGGTATACTGTAACATGCAATTAAGAAAACTTGGAAGTGAGAGGATATGCTGAAGTTTTTAGAGGTACATGTAGATGTCCAAGTTCATCACACCGTATGCATTAAATATGTACAGTTCTTTTGCATATCAATTATACCTCAAAAAAGCTGGGTTTCTGGTTTGAGGTTTTGTTTTGTTTTTAAAGAACAATAAGGATATAAATTGTATTTCAAGACAAGAGAAATGGTGTTATGAACTCAGTGTCCATGCTTCCAACCAAATCCAAATTCAATAAGTTGAACCCCTACCCTGCAATGAGATGGAATTTGGAAGTGGAAACTTACATAGTGAGAGTGAGATGAGGTGATAGGGGGTATCTCAGGTGGTGCAGTGGGAAAGAATCTGCCTGCTAAAGCAGGAGACTCCAGAGACATGAGTTTTGATCTCTGGGTCAGGAAAATTCCCTGGAAAAGGAAATGGCAACCCACTCTAGTATTCTTGCATGGGAAATCCCATGGACAGAGGAGCCTGGCGGGCGGCAGTTCATGGGGTCGCAAAGAGACAGCCATGGCTGAGCACACTGAGTATTTGTTGGGGTGATAGGCGTGGTGTCTTCCTGATAGGATTGATGAGCATATTCATCAAGGAAAAGAGGGGCGCTCTCCCGGTCTCTGCCATGTGAGGACACAATATGAACATGGCCAACTGCAAGCCAGGAAGAGTCCTCTCACCAGAACTCAGCCATCCAGTCACCCTGATTTGGGACCTCCAGCCTCCAGAACTGTGAAGAAATAAATTTCTGATGTTCAGGACATTTTTTTTTTTCTAATTATGCTGGTGGTTACTAATGAAACTTGAAGGAAAAGTAGAGGGAGCTTGGAATATATAAGCTCAGAGCTGTGACCAAAGAGAGAGCAAAGCTCCTGGCAGAATGCTAGAAAAGCTGCTACTAAGAAACAGTATGATGTCAGAGGGCCACCTGAAAAGTGAAGGAGACAACAGTGATTTATGGAAGGCCTGTGTACATTACACTAGACTCTGTCCCTCCCTCCACATTGCAGAACAGCCTGTGACCAAGCGTGTCTTTTCCTGAGGGGAGAAAAAAGCCAGTGGTTGTTCTCTAAAGCAATTGAACAAAGCGGAGAACTAGAACAAGTAAGAGATTGGTAACCTTGGAGTACAGCCTCCCTCGTTCTAGCATTTAGGGAAATATGAGAATAAACTTCACCCTTAAAGAAAAACTCCAAATTCATATATTCTGCCACATCACTGGAGTTTTCATCCTCAAGTAGAAATGGACATCAATAGGTTCTTTGAAAAAAACATTCAATATATTACAAGGGGAAAATCCAAACACAGAGACAGAAATAATGATTCTAGAGAAAGAAGAAAGAATTCAGAAAACAACAGAAATTAAATATAAAATATAATAAAGATAAAATATATTTTATTTATTTTTTTAATAAAGATAAAATATATTTTAAAACTTCTTGGATTTTTTTCTTTTACATTATTATTGCAACATGTTTTACATATATAATTCAGTCACTTAAAGTAAACAATTCAGTCTTTTAAAAATTTCCCAAATTATGAAGCCAACACTATGCAAACCAAACAGGTCAAGTTTTTATCATCCCCATAAGGTTCTTCCTTCCCACTTACTGTTAATCTCCTTTTCTACCCACTTCCCCAAGCAACCATTAATCTGTTGATTTAGTCGCTAAGTCATGTCCGACTCTTGCGCCCCCATGTACTGTAGCCCTCCAGGCTCCTCTGTCCATTGAATTCTCCAGACAAGAATACTGGAGTGAGTTGATCTTTCCTTCTCCAGGACTAGTCTGTTATATATCCGAATAGATTTGCTATTTATATCAGTGGTAGCATGTACTATGTGGACTGTCATGGCTTGCTTTTTTCATTATGTTTGTGAAATATTCTGAGGTCCATCCATATTGTAGCATATGTCCATCATTCAAAACTAGAACTCTTAACAACTACTGGAAGACAGATGATATTATATCCCCAACAAAAGAGGAAGATATAATGAAAAAGCCACAAACATGGGAAAATGAAAAGCATTTTTAAATTGAAAATGTAAGTGCCAAAATAAAAATACATTAAACATAATGAAAGGTAAAAAGTGAGGAAATCACCCACACTAGTAATTCACCATTATTAGGTTAGTTTTAATTCCTTCCTATCTTGTTTTCTTTTCTATTCTGTGCACTTATATATTAATTTATAAGTAACATTTAAAAAATAAAAGTTATTTCAACCTAGAGGGGTGGGGTGGGGACGGAGATGGGAGGGTGTTTCAAAAGGGAGGGGATATATGTATACCTATTGTTGATTCATGTTGAGATTTGACAGAAAACAACAACATTCTATAAAGCAATTGTCCTTCAATAAAAAAATAAAAAGAACCAATTTAGATAAAGGAAAGTCGAAAAAAGAAAAAATATAAACAGCATATCTACATAAGAGAATATTTTCCAACCAGAGCAGTGCATATTGGAAGATTTTATTGTCACTGGTAGATTTTATTACTCGCACTATATGTGATCATTTTTTTCATGCTATAGTTACAATGTTGTATCCTAATTTTCTCACTTCAGCTTTCATGACCATTCAACTATTAACAGAGACTTTAAAAGCTTTACTTTTAATAACTGCTACATCGTTGATTCTGATTCTTGATTTATTTAAGGCAATTCCATATTTTCAGATGCAGTCATAAATGCATAGTGTATATCACTATATCAGTGTTCTGATTACAGACTATTTCCTTAGGCTAGATTGTCAAGTGAAATTTCTGGTTAGAGTATGGATACAGTTTAAGGTCTTTGTTATGTGTCATTGAGTCATTTTCCATGAGGCTTATAATCATTCTATATGAAAATACAGATTGGAAAGCAGCACTTAGCAATAAAAATATTTCTAATCAGTTTGTTTGACGTAATTTAGCAATTATAAGTTGTATATAATACTAGCACTATAGTGACACAGGAATTTACTTTTAAGATAGGATTTAAAATACTTTTATTACATTTTTTAGATTAGAAAAGCCTAGATTCCATGGTATAGTAATATACTTTACGCTTAAACATTGATCAATAGAGATTTGTCTTCCTACACACACCAAAGGTACACACACACAAACATGCACACAAATGTGAACAGTTCACAATATTATTTTTTTTCAATTTTAATCACATTTATTTATTTCTAATTTTACAAGTAAGGAATGTTCATTTCAGACAAATAGAACTACATAAAAGCATGGCGTAAAAAGGAATGATCACCTAGAAACCCCATCCTGCAGAAATAACTACCATTAGCATGTTGATGCGTTTCTTCCATGTCTACATATTTTTTTTAATAATTGAAGTACAATTAACCTACAACACTATGTTATTTCTAAATGCACAATTCTTTTAACATTTCTACTAGATTTATATTTGGTTAATCTACTATCTTTATTGTATATTTGCCTTTACGAATGAGATTTTTTTCTTTCATAGCATTCATATTTAATGTTCTGTTCTTTTCTTTTTTGCTTAGAGAAGTCCCTTTAACATTTCTTGTAAAACTGGTTTGTGGTGCTGAACTCTTTCAGCTTTTTCTTGTTTATAGAAATATCTATGTCTCTTTCTAATTTGAATGATAGCTTTGCTGGGTAGAGTATTCTTGGTTGTAGGTTTCTTCCTTCATCACTTTAAATATATTGTGCCACTCCCTTCTGCCCTGCAAAGGTTTTGCTAAAAGCTCGGCTCTTGTTCACATGCTAGTAAAGTAATGCTCAAAATTCTCCAAGCCAGGCTTCAGCAATACGTGAACCGTGAACTTCCTGATGTTCAAGCTGGTTTTAGAAAAGGCAGAGGAACCAGAGATCAAACTGCCAACATCCGCTGGATCATGGAAAAAGCAAGAGAGTTCCAGAAAAACATCTATTTCTGCTTTATTGACTATGCCAAAGCCTTTGACTGTGTGGATCACAATAAACTATGGAAAATTCTGAAAGAGATGGGAATACCAGACCACCTAACCTGCCTCTTGAGAAATCTGTATGCAGGTCAGGAAGCAACTGTTTGAACTGGACATGGAACAACAGACTGGTTCCAAATAGGAAAAGGAGTACATCAAGGCTGTATATTGTCACCCTGCTTATTTAACTTCTATGCAGAGTACACCATGAGAAACGCTGGACTGGAAGAAGCACAAGCTGGAATCAAGATTGCTGGAAGAAATATCAATAATCTCAGCTATGCAGATGACACCACCCTTATGGCAGAAAGTGAAGAGGAACTCAAAAGCCTCTTGATGAAAGTGAAAGAGGAGAGTGAAAAAGTTGGCTTAAAGCTCAACATTCAGAAAACGAAGATCATGGCATCCGGTCCCATCACTTCATGGGAAATAGATGGGGAAACAGTGGAAACAGTGTCAGACTTTGTTTTGGGGGGCTCCAAAATCACTACAGATGGTGATTGCAGCCATGAAATTAAAAGACGCTTACTCCTTGGAAGAAAAGTTATGACCAACCTTGATAGTATATTCAAAAGCAGAGACATTACTTTGCCAACTAAGGTCCGTCTAGTCAAGGCTATGGTTTTTCCTGTGGTCATGTATGGATGTGAGAATTGAACTGTGAAGAAGGCTGAGCGCCGAAGAATTGATGCTTTTGAACTGTGCTGTTGGAGAAGACTCTTGAGAGTCCGTTGGACTGCAAGGAGATCCAACCAGTACATTCTGGAGGAGATCATCCCTGGGATTTCTTTGGAAGGAATGATGCTAAAGCTGAAACTCCAGTACTTTGGCCACCTCATGCGAAGAGTTGACTCACTGGAAAAGACCCTGATGCTGGGAGGGATTGGGGGAAGAAGAGAAGGGGACGACAGAGGATGAGATGGCTGGATGGCATCACTGACTCAATGGACGTGAGTCTGAGTGAACTCTGGGAGTTGGTGATGGACAGGGAAGCCTGGCGTGCTGTGATTCATGGGGTCACAGAGAGTTGGACACGACTGAGCGACTGAACTGAACTGAAAAGCTCAGCTGATGATCTTATGGGAGTTCCATTGTATGTAACTAGTTGCTTTTAGTTTGCTGCTTTTAATCTTCCCTGTTTATCTTTAATTTTTGCCTTTTTAATTATAATGTGTCTCAGGGTGGCCCCCTTGGGTTGATCATCCCTGGGCCTCTCTGTGCTTCCTGGACCTGGACTGTCTATTTCCTTTCCCAAGTTAGGGAATTTTTCAGCTATTATTTCTTCAAATTGTTCTCTGCCGCCTTTTCCTCTCTTCTCCTTCTAGGATTCTAATAATACAAATGTTAATAAGCTTAATGATGTCCCAAAGGTCTTTTAAAGTATACTTAAAAAAAACAACTTTTTTTTCTGTTCAAACTGGGTGATTTTTTACTACTCTTTTTTTCCAGTTTGCTGACTCAGGCCTCTGTATCATCTAATGTAACTTTGACTCCGGCTACTGTAGAGGTTGCTGGCTGCTGCTTTGTCTAGGTTTGAGAGATGCCAGCATGGCTGGCTGCATGGACCAGAGAGTCCCAGGGCTAGTGCTGACCAGTTAGTGGATGGGGCTGGGTTCTAGTGTTAATAAGATAGAAGGAGGATTCCAGAATGGTGCTTACCAGCACCAGTGACTTTAGGGTATAATGAGCTCTCAAAAATGGATGCCACCAGTATCTGTGTACTCAGGGTATGTCCTAGTTGCCTCCTGCCAATTCAGGAGACTCTAAAAGATCAGCTAGTAGGTTTGACCCCAGATCCTTCAAATTATTGCTTTTTGAATGTTGGAGGGTATGAGGTTTTGCAGATACTCTTATAGAGTCTATTTCCCACAGCACCCCCACTCTCCAGAATGCAAGTTCCACTGGCCTTAAAGCTAGACTTTCCGGGAATCTCTTTCAGGACTCACAGGCTGGGGAGCCTATCATCAGGTTCAGGCTCCCCTCTCCTTAAAAGGAATCTCTGCCATTTTGATTATCGTGTTTGTGGGCCACCTACCCAGGGTTATGGGACTTAACTGTACAGCATGTCTGCCTCTTCTACCCATCTTGCTCTAATTCCTTCTTTATATCTGTAGTTGTAGAAGATATTTCCTGCTAGTCTTCTGGTCGTTCACATCAATAATTGCTCTGTAAGCAGTTGTAGTTTTGGTGTGCCTAAAGGAGGAGGTGACCTCAGTGACTTCCTCTTTGGCCACCTTGGCCACACCACAATATTATTTATTAAATTTGAAACATCTACCAGTATGAACAACAACAGTGTAACTGGTGGCTTAGGTGGCATTTCCTAAGATCTTTTCAATTGCCAGATTAGTTCAGATGCACATCTTTAGTACTCCCACAGTGCCTGCATATTATTATTCTTAGCAGATTGAGTTTAAATGAATTCTTAACTAAAATGAATCTTTTTATTTTTATTACCAGCATATAATTAACACAAAAGAAGATATTGTTTGATTAATGCTTCCAATTCTAACATCAAGGACATAATGCCTACCACATAATTTACTTATGATGTTTATCAATATGAACTGAAATTCTTTAAATAAGTTTAGAGGAGTGTGAATTTAGGCCCTTTGCAATAATGATTTTGCTATATTTCCTTTTGTTGGGAGTGTGTATTTCAGAAATACTTCCATTCTTTTTTTGTTTCTAATATGTTATTTTGAAGCAACATTTTTCTATTACTTTAAATTTTTTAAAGTAACATCTACAGGATTTTAATAAATAAATTTTGGAAAATGAAATAGAAAATCATCACTTTTGTCATTAATTTTACCTAATATGAAAATACAAATTTGCAAATATTTGCTTACCATATATTGGGAATCAAAGTTTCAACAAAGGATTTTCCTTAGAAATTACATAAATGAAAAATTCCTTTATGCATTTAGAACATAATTTTTATACTGATCTTATTTGGAATATATGAACTACTTAAAGCATTCCTATAATGCATACATGTGACCCTGTGACCCAACTGTGCTTGATCATAAGACTTTCTAAGCCAATGATTTGGTGCTCACTTCCCTGGTGGCTCAGATGGTGGGAATCTGCCTGCAATGTAGGAGACCCAGGTTCGAACCCTGGGTTAGGGAGATCCCCTGGAGAAGGGAATGGCAACCTACTCAAGTATTCTTGCCTGGAGAATTCCATAGACAGAGTCTGGAGGGGTATAGTCCATGAGGTTGCAAAGGGTCAGACAAGGCTGAGCAACTAACACTTTAAGCACTTGGTTTCCATCTATAAGATACCATCTCCTGTCTGCCTTCCAGAATTCATAAAAACTTTTATCTGAGCATGATCTCCTTCTGTTTTCAACTCCATTTTGTATTTATTGTTCTTTTTTCTGCAACTTTTTGTTATTTGGGGGGAATTTAAATGAGAGGTGGGGGAGATAAATTTGTTTCAACTTTTCTCAATTGTTTTAAAAAAAGAATATTTTAAGATTAAGTATTAGCAATTGGATACTTTTAATTATCAAAAGGGATTTTCTGAAAAAATATAAAATGTGACTAATCACTGGTTTCTCAAACCATGAGACATTTTTTTTTTTTTGAGGTAGGTCTTAATGGCCTTTTAAAGAAAATTACCTAACATATCTTTCTTCTTTGTTTTTATAGAGATTTGCTTGCTGACCAAGGGAAGGCGCACTGCCAGTGTTCGAGCTGATACATATTGTCGTCTTTACTCACTTTCTGTGGACAATTTCAATGAGGTCCTGGAGGAATATCCAATGATGAGAAGAGCCTTTGAGACGGTTGCCATTGACCGATTAGATAGGATAGGTACTGTTTATTTTCTTCTTTACTTATAATTCACTTTTAATTTAGTGGTTGAGTATATATTTGCAGTCATAAGTCCCAAATGCTAGTTTACAGGTTACTTATTAACCAGCATAGAAACAGCAATTACCTGTAGCCACATTTCTAGAAAGATCTGAGGCACTAACTTTCTCTTCTAAGTATTCTAGGTTTGTTTATTCATCTCTGTTTTTACTAGCTACACAGTCTGATTTCCTCAGTGATACCAAAAGGTAAAAACAATGATTACAAATTCTAGATGGCATTAAAATAGATCTAAAAATACAATAGTATGAGTCTACATTACAAACTATATTTTATCACGTTTTCTCTTAAATTTTGAGGATCAACCTTATACTTATTCTTACATTACAAATTGAAAATAATTGTCCATTTTACTTGTCACAGTAGAAACTTTAATGTTTGTAATACAGACTCATGCAGAAAAAGCCTTAATAGAAATGCCCACATAGATGCTTTATTTTCAAATATCAACTTATTTTAAAATCTTTTCTGCTCTCAAAATATTGATATATAAAGCCTTACTAGTTACACTAGTTTAAACATTTGAATAATTGCCATTGTAAAATTAGATCAGATTGGCTTGCTGTTAACTTCCCAAGATATGCTGGAACATTCTGATGTCAGAAGGTGGTATGCATTCATTTTCAACACCCAAATTCTCCTCCCCCACCAGACCCTTCTCTGCTCCCTTTCCCAGCTTAACTCAACTAGTCTTCAAATTTCAATTTAAACATCATTTCCCTGTAGAAACCTATGACCTTCCACTCCTCCTTAATAGTTTGAGCACCCTGGATATGTTCTCCCATACCCCTGGGATGTTCCTCCATCACAGTACAGCTTTTATTATTTAAATTGCTCTAGAGATGCTAAGCTTTATGAATGAAAAGATCATGTCTAATTCACTGTTACATTCACAGTACCTGGTACACAATGAATATTGGTGAAGAGAGTTAGGGAGGGATGAAGGAATCAATGAACTCAAAGGAGATGGGGTTGGGATTACTGAAAAGTAAACAAAGAGGTACTTCAACTGCATTCTTATTAAAGGTAAGGACTTTTGATTGATGTTACGGTTATTTTAGCCTTTCTTCTACACTTTACATCTTTCTTTTCCTCTATATTAGTAGGACAGAAGACTGCATAAGGATCTGAAATTTGGTTAGGAGAAGTAAAGGTAGTATTTGGGCATTACCATTATAGACATACCAAGGGTTCCCAGGTGGCACAATAGTAATGAGTAATAGAATCCACTCGCCAATGCAGGAGACACAAGAGATGCGGATTCAGTCCCCGAGTCAAGAAGATCCCCAGGAGAAGGAAATGGCAACCCACTCCAGTATTCTTGTCAGGGAAGTCCCATGGACAGAGGAGCCAGGAGGGCTGCAGTCCATGGGGTTGGAAGAAGTCAGACATGGCTGAGCACATATGCACACCAGACACAACACGCATATTAAAAGCCATATTGATGACTTAGAGGCTGTAACAGGACCTAGTGTCCAGGAGACAGTGCCCATGAAAGACGTGAGTATTCCTGAAAGCATCTTTATTTAATTTGAAAATAGCTTCCCTCTTTGTGGTACATGAGTGTTCACAGTAGAACCAGAGACTAATTTCTGAACATATGAATTTCTTCCTAAGCCAACTAGCCATGTTTTGAAAAGCATTAAAGTCAAGGTATTTCAGCAGAGACTTTGTTACTCTGATAGAGCATCTCTCTCATATAATTCACTACAATAATTTTTATAAGAAAAATTTGCATGAAATTATTTTAATTACATAAAATTGCAAGTGAGCACCAGTATTTGCATTTTTAATCTTCACAAAATTCCAACAGTGCATTAAAAGTTATAGTATTTTTCCACAAGGGCCCAGATACTCAGATTATGAAATGTTGACTATTCACATGACCACAAAAACTATCCTTCTCACTTTTGGGGTCATTGCTTACAAATGCATATACTGTAGTTAAAGATAATATGTTAAGTAAGAATTTATATTTTCTACTAATATAGAAGTCTTTGTTTTTTGAGAAATTAGGACAATTCTGTAAAAAGAGAAGAAACTTCAGATTAGCAGTCATTTTAAATGATTGCCTTTCCTAGCAGCCAAGTAAATTATAATACCACATTTCTATTCAAATATATTCCTTGTTGGTTTAGATGTGATACTTTATTTAGTGATTGGCAAATTGATTTACTTTTCAGCTATCATATTTACGAAGGCATTATTTTATAGATGTCATTTAAAAATCACTAATTTTCCCCCTTTTCATCAGCCTACAATTGATGTTAATTGTTATTTTTTCAGAGAATGTCTTGTTAATGCAAACCAAAGACAATAGCAAGAAGAGATAGTGCTTATTGAGGTTCTAGAGGGAGCTAAGCACTTGCCATACATCAGTGCCCCTTGATCCTCACAACAACCTCTCAGAAGAGGAAAGATTATGAAAAAGTTCTCAATCTGGCTGCACATAAGAATCCCCTGACAAAATCTGATTATAAAGTACCAAAATCTGGACCCTTGTCTGGTTATTCTCATTCAGTTGTTAGGGTACAGCTGGAAATCAGTAACTCTTATCACTCCAGCAATGAGATAAATACACAGGAGAGCAGAGAATCACTGGCGTAGGGCACTGGTCAAAAGCAAAGGCCTTTCTTCCTCAGACATGCATGCAACAGTCCCCCAGACATCAGAGTAAATGGCAGCACCTGGTGCAACAAGTGGGTGAGGCCCAGGAGACTTCATTTCCACCACTCACTCACATGACAGAGATGCTGCTGCTTCATAGTCTGTAGACAATCTGATCAGATCTACTGCTTTCCTGCCCAGCTCTGTCACTTATTAACCATGTTTTGTTGGGCATTGGTCTTAACCGCTCTATGTTCCAGTCTCCTTTTAGGTAAAGTAGAATTATAAGCACACCTACCTCAAAGAGTTGAGGATTATATAAAATAAATAAAGGGACAAGGAAAGCCTGGCATGCTGCACTCCACGGGGTCACAAAGAGTCAGACAGGACTTGGCAACTGGAGAACAACAAAAGCCTTAGGCAGAGAGCTTGTCACATAGTATGTTTTCCATTGACCTTTCTTGAAAAAGGAACTTGAAACTGAAATCTTGCTGTCAGACCCATCCTGTTCCAAGTGCCCTGTTTTCTCTCAGGGTAGCCCTCAGGCTATTTCTTCATTGCTCCATTTCTTCAGTAAGATGGCTTTTGCCATATTACAGACTTTTCAACTTGACTCCTGTGGAAGGTAAGACTTACCAGAAAGATACGGGAAGCATGAGAGGCAGGAGGCACGTTTCTATTTGGTGTCTAAAGGTAAGTGCTCAACTTTTAAGCTTCTTCAATGCAACACTGCCATCCTCCTGTTTGCAGAAGCCACTGGTGGTTGGAGTTGTCATCAGTCATTTGTAGACTTTCTAAGTGCCTATCTTCTTTTCGCTGACAGGGAAGAAAAATTCAATTCTCCTGCAAAAGTTCCAGAAGGATCTGAACACGGGTGTTTTCAACAATCAGGAGAACGAGATCCTGAAGCAGATTGTGAAACACGACAGGGAAATGGTGCAGGCAATCCCTCCCCTCAATTACCCTCAAATGACAGCCCTGAATTCCACCTCTTCAACTACTACCCCGACCTCTCGCCTGAGGACACAGTCGCCGCCAGTGTACACAGCCACCAGTCTGTCTCATAGCAACCTGCACTCCCCCAGCCCCAGCACCCAGACCCCCCAGCCGTCAGCCATCCTCTCACCCTGCTCCTACACCACCGCTGTCTGCAGCCCTCCTGTACAGAGCCCGCTAGCCACTCGAACTTTCCACTATGCGTCCCCCACGGCTTCCCAGTTGTCCCTCATTCAGCAGCAGCAGGTTCAGCAGCCACCGCAGCCCCAGCAGCCACCCCAACCTCCACAGACCCCCGGCAGCTCCACACCGAAAAATGAAGTTCACAAGAGCACGCAGGCGCTTCACAACACCAGCCTGACCCGAGAAGTCAGGCCCCTCTCGGCCTCGCAGCCCTCGCTGCCCCATGAGGTCTCCACCCTGATCTCCAGACCGCATCCCACTGTGGGCGAGTCCCTGGCCTCCATCCCTCAACCCGTGACCACAGTCCACGGCTCGGGCCTGCAGGCTGGGGGCAGGGGCACCGTCCCCCAGCGAGTCACCCTGTTCCGACAGATGTCGTCGGGAGCCATCCCCCCCCACCGAGGAGTCCCCCCGGCCCCCCCTCCACCAGCAGCCGCTCATCCAAGGGAGGCGCCCTCAGTCTTAACTACAGACCCAGAGGCAGAAAAGCCACGATTTGCTTCAAATTTATGATCCCTGCTGATTGTCAAAGCAGAAAGAAATACTCTAACGAACTGAGGCGCTTCTCAGATCTGATTTTATTCTATCTCCTGATAGATCCCTCTAGCCTACTATGAAGAGATATTTTAGACAGCTCTGGCCTACATGCAAAATGTAAAATATATATATATATATATAAATATGCTATTAAATCTATATCTGAAAATCTCAAGAGAAGTTCAAAAGACTTGTTTAGCATTCAGTGTTATATGTCTTCCTTTCTTTAAATCATTAAAGGATTTCAAATGTTGTTGTAAGATTATTTATTTTTAACCTACTTTTACTTAATTCCTTTGATATATGTATTTCTCTATTTTATGAAGAGTTCTTGGATTCCATGGAAACAAACCTCTGATTTTAAAAAGGCAACTCAAGTGAACTGAATAGCACCAATCAAAACTTCTCTCATTAGCTGTGTCTCTGCATCTAAATTGTTAATCATTAATTACAGAGGATTAAATAGCAAATCCCATTTTCTAAATCTAAATTGTATTTTGGTGCTTTGAATTTTGAATTAGGTTAAAGAACACACCATATGCTTGGCCATGGTAGGAGACTAGCATTGGCTATGATCTCTGTAGTCATAGAGATATGACTGTCTCTAACCTCAAACATGTTCATTGATCTTTTAGAAAGCTGAAGGGATATTTCTCTTCAAGTGTTATCAGACTTTTACCAAGACTCAATCAATGTTAGCTGTAAATAACTGTTTCAACCCAAATAAAAATAGTTCTTCTGTGCTGTATGAGGTGAAAGTCATTGTTTAAGAATTTAGTTTTACTGCTTCACTTCAAAACTTAGAGTTTTAAATTTTACAAAACCTAATTGTGACAATTATTCAACTGTAATGCAATGGCTTGAAACCTACAATATTATTTTAACCTGCAATGTTTTATGCAAAATTGTATGCTTGGTTCTACAAATTGCTTGTATTATACCAAAAATCATTACTTTTCTTCTTTCTTGCCATAATCAAGCATCTGAAAATAGGCCCTGCATGCTTAGGGGGAAAAAAAGTAGGTTCAAAGCAGTCATTGTAGGGGAAAGCTTACAGTATTTCTCATTTCTAGAAAAGTATAACCATTCATTAATTGCCTATCTTAAAATTCCTGTAAGGCTGACTTGGATCTCTGACTTAAGTCTAGAAGTGAGGTTTTCACTTTCATTTAATGTTATTATTATCTTTATCATTTAAATGACAATTTGTAAACTACAGCTTGATTTGGAGTTGCCAGTGTGTTCTGTGTCTTTCACTGTAGTTGGTAGTTTACTGTGGTGTTAATTTAAAAAATAAATACACTATAGCATCATCTGTTGGGAACATACACTTGCTCTTTGTGTATTGTTAACTAAATGGTTAGTAAATCTTCAGGAATGTGGTGACTAACATAGCCCTTAGAAAGCAGGTTTGTTATTTAAAATGTGCTGAAAAAAGTACAGACCTGGTGACATTAAGCAGGAGGTCAAAGTCAGTGTCTGCGAGCATCGTTTTCTTTTTGTGTTGTGTGTATGTTTTCTTAACTCTGTTCATGATCTGTGAACATCTGCTTCTTCTCAAAGAAGTCCCTTAGAAATCATTTGTGCCTAACACACCCCTCGAATATGGTGGATGACTGGAACACAATTGGAAGATTCCCAATAACAGACTTCTGTAAATAACCCGAGTTAAGAGAATGACCTAAAGTGGAGGTCTTCCGTATCTCTGACACTGGCAATGCGTTTAAGAAGAATTTAACAAAGATCATGCACTAAATGGGGCAGGGCCTCCAGACAGACTTGAGGACGGAAAACAAAAGCAAAACTCTAAAACGGATCTATGCCGCCTGTTATGCCTTTTATGGATATAATACTTATAATACCAAAATGAGTTGTTATGTGTAATTTCTAACAAATTCTAGCTTGTGTGAAAGGAATCAACAGTGCTAAACAATGTGTAATCATGAACATGCTGGTGACCTATGATGGAGTGTCAGGAGTGGTGTAAGAAAGGGATTGTTCAGTCTACCTAGGACCTATGGGGAAGCTGCAAGACCATTTACATATCAGTACAAAACTCCTTTATTTTATTAAAATACTGATAATTAACTTCAGTTTATTAAGATCATTATTGGTCCTTTGAATTATTAAAGGTTTACATTTGATAGAACTAATGGGTTTGGTAGTGAAATATTTTTATATATATAAATGTTTGGTTTTTTATTTTGAGCACTATTGAGAAACATAAGCAAAATTGAATTGCATGGTCTTTCAGTGCAACCATAAAGTTTTTATTCACTTTGTAACAGAATGGACAAAAACAAAGAACCCTAAGGTTTATATGTTAAACTAATAAAGTGGTACAGGGTAAATTATATACATATATGTATGAATATATATATTTAGGTTAAGAAGAAAATTGACTCACATTCCTGTAACATAAAAGTTCATTACTAGTTGAAAAGTGACCACTTTTCTCTGTACATAGTTAAGCCCATAAGTATGGAGTTTTAAACTGTACAGAAAGAAATGTATTTCTGAAAAGACTGATCTTTCTGCTGCTGGGAAAATAGTAGAATAGCTGATTCTCACAACAACTGTATGATCAGGGATGAATTAGATAATTTCTTTTGTCTTTGCTCAAAGCCATACATATATAAATATATATAAAGATTGTTAATAAATTCAACAAAAAATAAACTAAAATCATGAATATTTTATTTTATCAATATACATTAGTCAAACATTTTATTTAAGAGTATAGATTTGCCTCTGTCTTTCTGTCTTTATATCATCAGATGTCCAAGAGGGCTTTTACTTGATAATCATCATAAAATTAATTATAGATATTCTCTAACTATAGAAAGAAAAGAACTTAAATAGAACGTGGATTTTCCAGCTATCCCTGTGTATTTTTCCTCTTCTGTACTGTACAAGATGAGTTTTTTTTCTTCTTCACGCTGTACTTTCTTAGCATGTGGTTTTATCCAATTTCAAAACACAAATATTTCTGTGCTTTATTGGATATGGGGATGAGAAATAATTGCCCTATAATTTACATATACAAACCTATTTTATGATAGCCATCAGTCTTCTAAAGACTGGATAGTGACAGAATCTCCATATGCAAATGAATTTTGAATCAGACCTAAAAGCTTGAGTCAAGAGTATATTACAATGAGTGAAGGATTCGCAAAAGTGTTAAGCGAAAATAGCAGGAGTGGAAATAGATTATAGTCATCAAATAAACAGCCTGTCTCCCTGTCTCTGTCACCACTCCTTAAGTGAATGCTGCCTCACTTTCTGTAGGTGGCTGTTTTTCCATTTACAAAAAAAGAACATAACATCGGCAAGACACTGCAAAGTACTCAGTCAAACTGGTAGAATAAGCTAATGGACTTGGGTGATTTAAACAATGTGATGTGTTTTGAATTTTAGATGTATTATTTCAAACCTTGAATTATTTACACTTCAAAATGCAAACGATCTGTACTATCTTTCAAGTCTATTTTTAAAGACTCCACACCTCCTTTTTCACCTTGTGTGTTTATATGTGTTAATTTCACTATGCTACTTTGCTGCTGTGGATCTCACTATCATCATTTCATCATTTACAACATTAAGCTCTTTAAACAAGTTTTCTGCCCCTTCTGCCTCCATCCTTCTAGAATGCCATGCATACCAAGTCGCTTCAGTCGTGCCCGACTCTGTGCCACCCCATGGACAGCAGCCGACCAGGCTCCTCCATCCACAGGAGTCTCCAGGCAAGAATAATGGAATGGGTTGCCATTTCCTGCCCCTCCTTCTAGAATATGTGCCATGAAACCCAGGTGTGATTATTTTGTTTGTAGCTACATGCTCTATTTGAAAAATTACTTATATTGTACAATATAAATGAAATAAGGTGCTTACAGGATAATTGGATGCTGAGCATCAATAGCTGAAAGGAATGGTCAGAAATTTTTTTAAGTGTGACTGGCTACATGCACTGAATTGTTACTTCTATAACTTTATTCACTCTGTCCTTTTTCCAGGAAAACAGGATGAAACAAAGATTTGCTGTATTCAAGATTAGGTATACCTGCTACTGGCACTTGAAAGCAGTTACTTTCTTACATAATTTTGATTCCTTCCATTTATAAAAATAGCATCTATGATTTATATACTGGCCAACAGTGAAGTTAAGCATGATGAGAATCTCTGCTTTTAAAAGAGAACAAAGAAAGTAGGAAGTACCTTGCCTAAATTCATGAAGGATTTAGAAGCAGGCTGGCCATATTACTCCTCTTCCCATTTTGGAGTTTTTCACCAGAAGCCACATTCCTCCCTTCGCTGGGAACAATTGACATTTCCATTAATATGTCATTCTGTTCTTCATCATTTCCTTCATAGCTTTAGGGTGTGAAAAGCATGAACTTTTCTTTACAGGAAAAATTTTATGGCATATTCACAAATCTGCCCCCTGAAAAAGATAATTTTATTACAATTGTTTAGAAGAAAATCTTAGTGATTTTGTAATACTTGATTGCTTTTCAGACTTGATTACCCCCTCAATTGTATTGAGAAGGTACATATAGTTCTGAATTGCTCAAAATGTGATATTCAGGTATTTAACATAATGAAGTATTTCATTTGAGAAATATTAAATAGTATTAACTGGATGAAAAACTTACATACACTATATAGCATATAGTCTGCATATAACTCCATGCCAAAAATCAAGTCTTTATTAACAATATTGGCTTGTAAACAAGCATATGGAAAGATTCAAGTGATTGTCCTTTTCACAGTAATTACCTTAAAACACTAAATATATATCACAAGGCCAGTAGAATGAATCAAAAAATATTTGACCCCGAGTTCAGAACAATCTAAGGACTGGTAGCAAGTTGATGTGAATATCCCCAACTGTGGTTTACCTCTACTTGGTAACAGTAAATTCCAATTTGGAAAGCAGTCAAAACTCATTTGAAATTCAATCTTCTTAAAACAATAAATCACCTAGTTTGGCATCACTTTTGCGATCAAAAACAATTGTGGTTACTTTTATGTGTGTGGCTCATAAGTGATCTTTGAAGGCCTTCTAGGCATGTTCCATGACCCTTTAAATATGTATAGCTTCCCAGATTCAGACTGTCTAGATTCTAAATGTTTGCTTCCCTGGTAGCTCAGTGATAAAGAATCTGCCTGCCAATGCAAGAGACACAGATTCGATCCCTGGGTTGGAAAGATCTCCTGGAGGAGGAAATGGCAACCCACTTGCCATTCTTATATTCTTGCCTGGAAAATCTCATGGATAGAGGAGCCTGGCCAGCTACAAGTCTGGGGTCTCAGAGTTGGAATGACTCAGCAACTAAACAACTATAGCTTTAAATCCAGCGTAAGCATCTGTTTTTACACTAACAGAAAAACAATGATCAAATCTACTGATTTGGGCCTGTTTCGCATGGTTCTTTTTTAAGGGATGATTATTTACCATACATATGACATCATATATTTCTGTGAATAAATGATATTGAATTTTAATTTCTTCATATTTAAAACTCTCAGATAATAGCTTCTTAAACTGAAACCTATAATGAACACTTAGTCTTTCCCAAGTTAGTTTATTATTAACCTGTATATAAACAACATAAACAGAAATCTACTATATGATTTTGCTAATTACTCCAAGATATGAATGTTGACAAGCTCTGAGACTTCATATTTTTATAAAATAATGAATAACAAATGTATGTCAAAAATTTAGCTCAAACTTGAAAGAGAGTTCTGCGTAAGCCAGTTCAAAGATTCTATCTAGATAGAACTATTTTGTAAATAAAAATTAAAATATCATTTCAACAATAATTTTTTTTTAGAAAATTATCTGGTTAAATAAAGATTGTGTGTGTGTGCGCGCGCGCTAAGTCACTTTAGTTGTGTCTGACTCTTTGTGACCCTATGGACTGTAACACACAAGGCTCCTCTGTCCATGGAATTCTCCAAGCAAGAATTCTGGAATAGGTTGCCATGCTCTCCTCCAGGGGATTTTCCTGACCCAGGGATCAAAGTGCATCTCTTATATCTCCTGCATTGACAAGCAGATTCTTTACCACTGGTGCCACCTAGGAAGCCCCTGGTTAAAGGTTATTAACTCCTTTATAAGAACCAGAGATCAAATTGCCAACATCCACTGGATCATGGAAAAAGCAAGAGAGTTCCAGAAAAACATCTATTTCTGCATTATTGACTATGTCAAAGCCTTTGACTGTGTGGATCACAATAAACTGTGGAAAATTCTGAAAGAGATGGGAATACCAGACCACCTGACATGCCTCTTGAGAAACCTGTATGCAGGTCAGGAAACAACAGTTAGAACTGGACATAACAGACTGGTTCCAAACAGGAAAAGGAGTACGTCAAGGCTGTATATTGTCACCCTGCTTATTTAACTTATATGCAGAGTACATCATGAGAAATGCTGGGCTGGAAGAAGCACAAGCTAGAATCAAGATTGCTGGGAGAAATATCAATAACCTCAGATATGCAGATGACACCACACTTATGGCAGAAAGTAAAGAGAAACTAAAAAGCCTCTTGATGAAAGTGAAAGAGGAGAGTGAAAAAGTTGGCTTAAAATTCAACATTCAGAAGACTAAGATCATGGCAACTGATCCCATCACTTCATGGGAAATAGATGGGGAAACAGTGGAAACAGTATCAGACTTTATTTTTTGGGGGGCTCCAAAATCACTACAGATGGTGATTGCAGCCATGAAATTAAAAGACACTTACTCCTTGGAAGGAAAGTTATGACCAACCTAGAGAGAATATTCAAAAGCAGAGACATTACTTTGCCAACAAAGGTCCATCTGGTCAAGGCTATGGTTTTTCTTTTGGTCATGTATGGATGTGAGAGTTGGACTGTGAAGAAGGCTGAGCGCCGAAGAATTGATACTTTTGAACTGTGGCGTTGGAGAAGACTCTTGAGAGTCCCTTGGACTGCAAGGAGATCCAACCAGTCCATTCTGAAGGAGATCAGTCCTGGGTGTTCTTTGGAAGGAATGATGCTAAAGCTGAAACTCCAGTACTTTGGCCACCTCATGTGAAGAGTTGACTCATTGGAAAAGGCTCTTATTCTGGGAGGGATTGGGGGCAGGAGGAGAAGGGGACGACAGAGGATGAGATGACTGGATGGCATCACTGACTCGATGGACGTGAGTTTGAGTGAACTCTGGGAGTTGGTGATGGACAGGGAGGCCTGGTGTGCTGCAATTCATGGGGTCACAAAGAGTAGACACGACTGAGCAACTGAACTGAACTAGTGGGTGATGACATATTCCCAGTAAAAATCTTAATTTTCTGAAAGTCTGTCAGAAAAATGCTCATTTTACCATGAATATTAACTACTTTCCAGAAGGACAGTAAAATACGTCCCAGAAAAAGTTCTGGTCCTAAGTGTTAGTCACTCAGTTCTGTCCGACTCTTTGTGACCCCATGGAGCCCACCAAGCTCTTCTGTCCATGGAATTCTCCAGCAAAAAATACCAGAGTGGATTGCCATTTCCTTCTCCAGGGGATCTTCCTGACCCAGGGATTGAACCTGTGTCTCTTGCATTGCAGGCAGGCTTTACCTAAGTAGTTTTGAGAAATATCTTTTTCATTTAAGTTGTAAAATATGTTGTATGACAATAAATGATAAACTTTTCTGCACACACTTTAAAGTGACTTCAGTCTATAATATCTACCTAAGGAATTAGTTTATAGCGGCAAAATGTTAAGTATCTGCAATAATCCATAAGTAATTCTTACCTATTGTCTCAGCTTATTTCTGAAAACATGTTTCTCTGGTGACGAAAATAGCAGTTTGTTAACCTCAAAAAAAAAAAAAAAAAAGTTGTGACATTTCTAAAGATGCTTTATCTCTCCAGATTATGAAGTTACTTGCCAGACTGAAAGGCTTATATTATATAAGGATATCATAACTGGGAATTTTGAAAACTGACTTTATTCATTTATTTTAGATCTGAGAGCAAGAAAAATTAGAATTGATCATGAGTCAAAAACTAAGACACTTCACATCTCAGTTCTTAAGCTATCCTAATATAATCTTCTGTACATAAACACAATTCAAGACTTCTACATCCCCAGTTTATATTGTTTTAAGATTCAAAGGGGTTACAGGGCCTTGGATCCATAAGGAAACAAACTTTGCCATCAATATACATTGGAGAAGCAATTCAAGTACAGAGCATGAAAAGAGGAAAATGACACTGAAGGAGATAAAAAATATACATGAAAAGAGTTTTAAATATTCATTTTGATAGTGAAGAGTGTCACCTTAGTTCTAAATAACAAAAAAAGAATGTGACATTGAAGAGCTTATGAAGATCTACTTTAGAATACGTGGCATAGAATTTGGGTTGTTATGAGATTATTGTCTTCATTTAGTATCACATTTTTTTCTTACTTTCCTTCCATTATATTTTCATAGATTGCTTGTCTCTTTAAAGATATTTTCTATGGACCTTTTTAACAAATACCTAGTAATCTTATTTTTTTATGACAAGTGACTTTTTTATGATTATTATCTCAAATATTCATGTGTTCTTGTTTATAATGTAGCTAAAAATTTATGCCTTAAATGAAGATATGCATTTCAAAGGAAGTCACAAAGCTTTTATAAGTAACAAATACAACCATGAAGCAGAACTAGTTAGCTTATAATGGTGAAAGTGAAGGGAAAAGTCATGGGTTGCAGGAATTCTGTTTCAACATATTAAAAATCTAGGATACATTAGGAAGGTGGAAAGTTTTGGAAAACGTTGAGTTATTTTTATGCCTATGTTTCAGAACTAATCTTCTTATCTATGAGATATTAAGAATAGCATCAATATAAATACTGGGTACTTCAAAAAACAAGGTGGAAAGGAGAGGGTATGGATTGAACTATGAGTATGAAAAGGTCTCAAAATGCAGCCTATTCAGAAATAGGAAAGAACCAAAGTGCAGCTTTCAACTGAAAGAGTAGCAAACCCACTGGTGGACAAGAATGACTCAGCAGAAAGGGAAATCTCTAGGAGATTAGGGCAGGATGCACAGAAGGTTTCTGCTACTATTGGAGCACACTCAAAAGTGAAAGGTTGTCAGGGGATTACAGATTTTAAACAAGAAATCCACTAATCCTAGGTACATTCACACAAAACTGCATACTATCAAAGATATGTATCACCTGTACTAACAACAGCAGAAATCTTTTTGTAAAGAGTTCCAATCTAATAGGTATCAATCCTTAAGAGTGTATGCATTTGTATGGGGAGAAAGAAATAAAATCTGCTCTATGTATTATTATTTATACATTAATTTTAAAATTCTTTTACTGCAAACATCTTTCTATTAGGTCATGATTCACATTACACACAAAAAATAATGTGTTCATTTAATTTTTTTATTCTAGCTATAACACTCATTTCAGAAGAGTAATGGGGTTATTACAAAATATTAGTTATAAAAAGAAAGTATAGATAGGGTTAAGAATCATTGTTCTAAATACTGATGTGTATAGGGATTTGTGGAGGCAAATGGCAAGCCACTCCAGTACTTTTGTCTGGAGAATCTTATGGACAGAGGAGGCTGGCGGGCTAAAGTCCATGGAGTCATAGAGGGTTGGACACAAAGGATTTTTGCTGCATTCTCTGTAATAGCCTCAATGCTGAATGGACTTTAGTTTTTATGTAATTGTGCATTTTATAATAGAAAGTATTAATAAATATTTGGAATTAGGAAGAATAAATGTGAGTAAGCATAGGCAGCAGCAAAGGAAAAGTTGTCAGGTTAACTTGAAAATAAGAATTGGATTCTATTTCCTACAGGTTTCCTATTTTCAGATTTATAAAATTTAACATGAAGAATATAGTTATTAAAAATAACCAAAAATAGAAGAAAAAACTGGATCAAGTAAACATTTTTACATTTAAAAAAAAGGAACATGGGTCTTATTTTGCAATAATTAATTAGACAATCAACCACTCCACCTTGCAGACTGCCCAGTAGCAGCTGATTCTTTGAAGAGCCAGAGGACTTACCTGGATGGTGACACCTAAGAAAGGTCTGTTAGTCCTTTAATCCATAATATTTCCCCTGTGTTGCTTAGAATCCTTGCTGTTTAATCACTCCATTTGCTTGCATTTTTTGTATACATGTTGCCTTAGTGGTTCAATCACACTAAGCCATTAGTTCTATGTACAATTTAGATGGTCTATGAGTTCACCAAAATCATTCCCTGAGCACCTATGCTGTGGTGAGAAGTATTCTGGATAATGTGGTATGGCTGTGGACAAGAAGGACATAAATGTGTTCCTTTGTGAAGCTTATATACTTCTGGGAAGGAATACATCATAAATAAATAAGAAAATACATAATAATTCATAATAATTTTAAAGATTTTAAAACTAAAAATAAAAAAAAATAATTCAGATGGTGAAAGAGCTTTAGAGAAAAACAGTGCAGAAAAGAGAGAAGGGAACATCAGGATGGGGGTTTGGGGAGAATTTACTATTTTAAGCAGCATGATCAGCAAGATCGTCATTGAGTTGAATATTAAACAATGGCCAAAAGGGATTTATCAGTCAATATAATTAGGCATCCTCCTGTGCCTTGCTACTTAAAGTATGTTCATTCATCTGTATCATGTGGGAGACTGAAAGACATACAGAATCCTAATCCTACCCTGTATCTACAAGCAAGATTTAGGATTTTAACAAGATCCCCAGGTGATCCATATGTGGATTAATATTTGAAAAGTACAGGGCAAATAAAGTTTTAGAAGAGGTAGATAAATTATAAGGGCATTTTAGAGAACTGCCAGTAAGTAGATTTCATTCAGATAAGTAGAGTATGGGAGAGAGACTCAGTGTAAACTGAGCTCACTGAAACTCCACCGGGGTAAAGAAAAAGGTGGGAGGCTTTTTAAATACCAAAGTGTGCTTCCAAGGCTGCTCAGTGGTAAGGAGTCGGCCCGCCAATGCAGATGATGAAAGAGACATGGACGGATTCGATCCCTGGTTGGGAAGATGCCCTGGAGGAGGAAATGACAACCCTCTCTGGTTTTCTGGCTGGGATAATCCTGTGGACAGAGGACTACAGATCATGGTGGACTATAGATCTTGGGGTCCCAAAGAGTCGGACATGATTAAGCAACTGAGCCACGTACATATACACATACTTGCTAAAGAAAAACAGTAAGGATGTTAAGAGGGGTGGAGGTAGTCTATGTACTTTGCTGATTGGCACTTATTTGATAGAGAAACAACTTTTATATCTTCAGGAGAGAAGTTAATTTTGTGATTCAAGCCAGGTGCACCATAGTTAAGTTCTTGCCCTCTCACAGGAACTAGGAGAGAGGAGAGTTATATCTCTAGATGCCTAGATTTCAAAGAGATGACTTCTAAGTCTTTGAGGAAATATGTCTGGTTTGGTAGAGTATTAA
Source organism: Ovis canadensis (assembly GCF_042477335.2). NCBI lineage: Eukaryota > Metazoa > Chordata > Mammalia > Artiodactyla > Bovidae > Ovis > Ovis canadensis. The sequence goes on from NC_091260.1 coordinate 42,558,962, forward strand.
TGTCTTGAAGGGGAGAGAAAGGATTTATAGCTGCAAGTTTTTTGAAGTAGCTACTCTAAGAAAAGGGAAGAGAGAGGCCCATAGTCATGTTTTGGCTAGAACAAACAGTAAATTCCTTTGGCAATGCTGAATTTTCTCAGGCAGATATTTTGAAAGGACCTGGAATCCTTCTGGGGAGATGAACTTGGGAACAGAAGTCATACTAGAGTTTAGTCAAATCTCAGTGTGTAGGGTTATGAGGTTGATGGACACAGTCATCCATGCCAAGAATTTTGAAGTTTTTATGAAGACATTGAAACTGATGACAAACTCCCTATTTAATAATTTTACACATGATGATACCTGATCTGCCTCTTGAGAAATCTGTATGCAGGTCAGGAAGCACCAGTTAGAACTGGACATGGAACAGCAAACTGGTTCCAAATTGGGAAAGGAGTACGTCAAGGCTATATATTGTCACCCTGCATATTTAACTTATATGCAGAGTATCATCATGAAAAATGCCAGATGTGCTGGATGAAGCACAAGCTGGAATCAAGGTTGTCAGGAGATATATCAATAACCTCAGATGTGCAGATGACAACACCCTTATTACAGAAAGCAAAGAAGAACTAAAGAGCCTTTTGATGAAAGTGAAAGAGAGAGTAAAAAATGTTGGCTTAAAGCTCAACATTCAGAAAACTAAGATCATGGCATCGGGTCCCATCACTTCATGGCAAATAGATGGGGAAATAGTGGCTGACTTTATTTTGGGGGCTCCAAAATCATTGGGCTTCCCTGGTGGTTCAGAGGTTAAAGCGTCTGCCTGTAATGCAGGAGACCTGGGTTTGATCCCTGGGTCAGGAAGATGCCCTGGAGAAGTAAATGGCAACCCACTCCAGTATTCTTGCCTGGAGAATCCCATGGACGGAGAAGCCTGGTGGGCTACAGTCCACAAGGTTGCAGAGTCGGACACGACTGAGTGACTTCACTTTCACTTTTCCAAAATCATTGCAGATGGTGACTGCAGCCATGAAATTAAAAGATGCTTGCTCCTTGGAAGAAAAGTTATGACCAACCTAGACAGCATATTAAAAAGCAGAGACATTACTTTGCCAGCAAAAGTCTGTCTCATCAAGGCTATGGTTTTTCTAGTAGTCATGTATGGATGTGAGAGTTGGACTATAAAGAAAGCTGAGCACCAAAGAATTGATGCTTTTGAACTGTGGTGTTGGAGAAGACTCTTGAGAGTCCTTTGGACTGCAAGGAGATCCAACCAGTCCATCCTAAAGGACATCAGTCCTAAGTGTTCATCAGAAGGACTGAAGTTGAAGCTGAAACTCCAATACTTTGGCCATCTGATGCAAAGAGCTGACTCATTTGAAAAGACCCTGATGCTTGGAAAGATTGAAGGCAGGAGGAGAAGGGGATGACAGAGGATGAGATGGTTGGATGGTATCACCAACTAAATGGACATGAGTTTGGGTAAACTCTGGAAGTTGATGATGGGCAGGGAGTCCTGTTGTGCTGCTGTCCATGGGTTCGCAAAGAGTTGGGCATGACTGAGCAACTGAACTGAACTGAACTGATCCATGGACTTACTGTTGGTCACACTGACTTTCCTAGCCTGCCTCCTGATGCTTCTTAATTAGGAATAGGAAGCAATTCATACATGATAGATATTACCGTTTCCTTTTTGGGGATGAATTTTGGTTCCATAACCAGCCATGTTTCTTAATCTCACATTAATCCAACATGTTTATTGCTTTTTGTAATATTTTTAATGCTAACAATACCATGTTAACACTGTAAAAATAAATAAATTTGGACAATGCTTTATAAATGCTTCTACTCATGCCATATCTATATATCTTCAGGGCTTTTTCAGTTTTCAGGTACAAAAACTGTCTCTCCTCACTGTGGAGCCATGGTAGAGTTATATAAACTGTTATATTTCAGTTTCCATAATTGGACAAGTAAGAATTGAAATAGTTTCTGCTTCCCAGGGTGATTAGGAGTATTATGTGAGATAAACTTTTCAAAAATGTTTATCCCAACTCTTGACTCACATCAAACATTCTAGTTGCAAAGAACAGAATTTTCTAAGTCATGCTAGGCTACTTGGGATATGAACTAGATGAATCTGGTATCTCATGTCCAGCTTTCCCAGAGGAAGGAACTACATATGCATGCAATCTTTAATTTTCTATGGGAAGTCATGCTTCTAATTGCTACACCGTTCCTCATGACCCAAGACTTATAGGCATTGTGTGTACGTTCTTGGTTGCTTAGTTGTGTCCAACTCTCTGTGACCCCATGGACTGTAACTCACCAGTCTCCTCTGCCCATGGGGATTCTCCAGGCAAGAATATTGGAGTGGGTTGCTATGCCCTTCTCCAGGGGATTTTACAACCCAGGGATTGAAACCAGGTCTCTCACATTGCAGGTGGATTCTTTACCATCTGAGCCACCAGGGAAACCCAGGTGTTAGGCAGCTGGTATTTTCAGATGCCCTCTGTAAACAGCTAACAACCATATTTCCAGTGTTTCCAACATCAATCAATCCTACTGCTGATTAGGTTTCTTTCTTATATCTGTCCTGTAATAGGTAATATAGTAGAAGGGCAGTGAACCTCCACTGTCACACTGGTCCCGGAGAGATTCTCCGTGGGATATGAAACAGAGATGGGAGCATGAACCTGATCCTAACATAAATCCCGCGACAGTAGAATTCATCCTACGGCCAGATAGGCATGGTGCCTGAGAGGAGAAGCTCCAGATGGGACAGCATGTATGATGCATGGGATGTTTTATGCATTATTATAATCTTACCTCTTTAAAGTAAGAACCTGTAATAAGATGTCCCTAGTCACCATGTTGTCATTAAAGTTGATGATGATTAGAGTGTGAGAGTACATACACACACACACACACACACACACATACACAGAGGTTTGGTTACACATATAACGCCTTGTCTTTTATGACGTATTTAGGAAGAGGAAGATTTCTGAAAGACATCACACCCCAAGTACTCGCTTCTTTGAAGTTCATGTCCAATTAAAGTGTCTAGTGCCTATTTCTATTTGATGTTCTGGGAGAGATTACAACTGTACAACTGGAGCTCTGTAGGTGACTAAGTGTAGTTCAATTCGTCTAGCATAAGGCAAGCATCCTGCCCCTAAGAATTTGACCTTTTGTCCCGCCCTTTCCTTTAAATTCAGACTCTTGGCTGGGCAGCAAGATCGTCAGGGTTAGTTATAAGACCATTTTTTAGAACTGACACTTTAAAATCTCCTACTAAAGTTACAAAACCATAACATCTTTTGAGCGGGTAAACTCTGCAGGAAATTATCTGGACTCAGTCCTTAAAGCTTTGTTCCCAGCAGGAGCTGAGATCTAAACTTCTCACTATTATTTTGTGATATATATATATGAAAATATCCATCTCATGTCAGAAGGCTTTAGCGTTACTGGGTGAACATTGTGCTAGAGATCTGTAGAGAGGTGATAAAAGTATAGAACTAAAATCAAAAAATTATGAAATTTGAAAATTAAAACTTTCAGGAATCTCAAATTAGCTCCATTTATTGAATCAAATACTTGACCTGTTGGTAGAAGACCAGACCTGTTCACTTCATGGACTGTTTGTTGCTAAAATAGACTTTAAGGTTTAATAGATTAGGGTAGAGAAAATGAACCTGTTAGGGCAAGAAGAGATTAGAGTGGGGAAAATGAACCTCTGTTAGGGCAAGAAGAGAAGAAAGTATGTTTACCTTTACTTCTAAATATTAAATTTAGTCATTATGTAACTATGAACTATGAAAGAGACATGCTATTTTTAAGGGAGGTAATTTACTACACACACCAATCAGGTATTGTGTGACTTTTTGTTTTGTTTTGTTTTGCCTTTTTTTGTCTTAAAATACAGTGCTTGTACAGGCTAGTAGTTTAGCTTAACCTAAAAACCTATAGATGTGAATTTTTGACATTAAGCATGACATGCAAAGCTTTAATGTTTCCTGTGCTCTGAACATGTCTGATTCTTCTCGGCACTAGCCAATTATTACCGCTTGAGTCACTTTTTTAGCACACTTCTTAGCTCAGTGATAAGTTCCTTCTTGCCATGCATGAGCAAAACCTACAATTTATATTTTAGTGTAGAACTGACAAAAATGAATTCATCTCTGAATCATCAAAATACCCTGTTCTGTAGCATTTCACTGTTCTGCAGTCTCAGTATTTTTATCAACAGTAAAATAGATCTGCTATCACTAAAAACTTAAAGTGAGTTAATTAGCTCTTAATTCTTCCAGGTGTATTTGACTGGATGGAAGAAATTTTATAGAGAAGAGGTATTAGACTAATAAGAAAAGACTTCATTATAACGCTGAAAACTTTCAATCTTGGTAGTCAAATGCCTTTGAGTAGAAAACCAAAACATTTTAGAAGCAATGTCATTCCACAGTCAGCCCTCTATATCCATAGTTCCCAAATCTACGGACTCCATAAATTTGGATTAAAATATTTTTAAAAATCTAGAAAGTTCTAAAAAGTAAAATGAATTTGCCATATGCTCGCATCTATGTACATAGCATTTACATTGTATTAGGTGTTACATTATATTAAAGGTAATCTAGAAATGATTTAAAGTATACAAAAGAAAACTGTATAGGTTATATGCAAATACAACACTTTTATATCAGAGACTTGAGCATCTTCCAAATTTGGTTTCTGCTGGGGATCCCTGGAACAAATCTCCCACAGATACCAAGGGATGACTGTAAAGGATGAATTAGGTGGCAGAGGCCTGAATATTATGGAAAAGTTAACAGATTTGTGCAGAGCTCCTGACATGAGGTTCAATTTGTGCTTTGAACTACAATGAAGTTGGTGATTTATACAAATGATATTGTGATTTGGATAAATCACAAATTTTAAAAACTGAAGCCTGTGTCAACTACATGGTTGCTACTCTTTAAATAATGATTGCTTGAATGAATGAAGGATAACCCTTTAAATATCATATTAGAAGAAATTAAAAAATATTTGGTGTCTGTATTAAAAAGTTTTGCTTCTTTCTCTTAAAGAATAACTGGAGGAATATTGCCATGTAAGATATTATCTATAAAAACAAAATTCTTTGAGGTAGTGTACAATCCTTTATTGTTCAGCATTTTTGGCAACACAAGTTAGCTTCCAAAAATTGAGTCTTGAATCTGAAATAATGGGTAAATCTGAAATTAAGTTCTTCAAAAACAGCTATGTATAAAATAATAACTTTCTGTAACTTGAGGACTTCTACAATAATAACTGTTGAATCATCTCATGGAAGTATAGCTTCTAAGTTTTTGTGTCAAAGAAAATTATCATTAGTCAGACATCACCATACAAAGTTAACTATAGAGTTATATTTTTCATCTTAAATAAAGCAAATCTACCTGTGGCTCCCAATTGACCAAGATAGCCTCAATGCCCTTCTTAAGCTTAACTAAACTTTTATTAGCCTTCTTCCTAATGGTAGGCCCCTGAATTTCTTTTCTAAGAGCATTGCTTTGTTTTAGAAATCTTTGTAAATTCTTTGTCTCTTTTTTTGAGATGTAAATCTATAAACCTGGAATGTCTTTCTCAGGAAACTAGAGGTCATCTCTTAAATATAATCATTAAGAAAATTAGAGCTCCTGCCTCCTAGTCTCTGACGAAGGGGTAGGAACCTAATTTCAATAAATGCCAGCTAACAAACACACAGATGGCCTAATCACATTGACCAAACTTTCTGCAGTACTACTTTTCCAGTAGCTTACCTCAGCATTTAAAAATGCTCCCACCTGTTCTTTCAGCAAAGTTGTGTTCATTCTCTCCTCTACTACAATAGCATCAAAGTTTAACTTGACCAGTTCACTGGTCAGGTGAAATTTTTCTTTTATACATTATAGCTGCCATCTAGTTCTGTTCCTTTCTGTCTCATTTCATTTCAGACATGTTTCATTTGCATTTTCATCATCTTTCTTGCCTCATTTTCTAAAATTCTACTGCTACTATGTTACAAAAGTTTCCTTATTGCCTTATTTAGTTTTTTTCACAGTTTGCATTTTCATCAGCCTCTCTTTTCTTTAGAAGCTATCTTCTATTCCACCAATGAAACAATACACTTCTTTCTTGAAATTTCTTCCTTGCCTTCCATGAGTCAACTTTCTAATACATTAGTTACAGCACCCCTTCTGTTGTTGTTGTCTTTTATCCCCTTCAGTTTTAAAGTATTAAAGGTTGGATTATTTCACTCTCCTAAACCACAAGAGTTTCCTATTCAATACTCCTATATTTTTTAGTGGTACAAGATTTTTACTGATACCCAAGCTAGAAACTAGGTCTACAATTACTCTTTTTACCCTTCCTGGTTTTATGCCTAAATACAATTTGTAACATTTCCATTTTTTACTCTTGTCCTCCACATTGTCTTATATTCAGTCAGCCAACTCCATTTTCACTATTGTTTTCCCAAATCAAAGCCCTGTCTCTAACTCTGGTTTTTCATCTTCAGTTTCTGTAAAACTTTTCCTCCACCTACACCATCCTACCTCTTTTCATTCCACGTATAGCTCTTGTGTCACTTTGATGTCCAGGTTGGAGGGGATCTCCAACTCAATTGAGTTAATCTCTTTAAGTTATTCTGTATAGACATACTCATATCTTCTTTCTCTTATTGATTCTACTGAACAATTTCCATTACCATGGCCATGTCCTGCCTCAATAATTTACAGCAAATTACTCAACCTCTCTGAGCCTAAATTTGGTCATCTTTGAAATGGAGATGATACTAACAATGATGCACCTTCTTCACAAGATTCCTGTACTGAAATCAGGATCTCTGATGTGAATGCTGTGAATGTTACTGTAGTAACAGTACCTAAAACACAGCACGAACTACTCAAGTGTTAATTGTTATGATACTGAAGACTCCCAAGTCTCCAGCTCCGCTTAATCTTCTTTCTGACTTCAGATTCACCCACCCAACTGCTTTCTCCATCTGTTTATTCCACAATTATCCAAATACATCCAAAACTAAACTCTATATTTTATCCTCAAACCTACTGTTCTTCCTATATTTTTCATTTTAATACTATTATACGATGATAGCTTCCCAGGTAACAATAGTGGTAAAGAACACGCCTGCCAGTGTAGGAGACGTAAGAGACAAGGGTTTGATCCCTGGGTCGGGAAGATCCCCTGGAGAGAGAAATGTCAACCTACTCCAGTATTCTTGCCCAGGAAATCACGTGGACAGAAGAGCTTAGCAGGCTACAGTCCAAAGTGTTGCAGAGTCGGACATGCCTGAAACAACTTAGCACACATACGCACATACCGTAGATGCCCAACCCATGAATCTGAAAATCATATCCACACTTCCTTTCCTTTGGCCTCACACAGTCAACAATTCCATCAGTATAATATTAGCAGTTCTACTCTATTACTGTTCTTTGGATTCCCTTTCTCTACATCAAGACAACCTCTCTGAGCAAAAGCTCTTTCCAAATTGAAACCTACTAATCTTTTGTGTTTTCCTCCATCACCCACTAACTTGATTCTGTATAACAAAACCTCGAGTGATCAAGTACTAGCAGAAACTCTCTTCTATGAGGGAGGAGATTATAAAAACTCATAATTTATATATTTATTTTCTCCCTCTCAAAAAATAAAGGAAAACAGGGTTTTAATAAAGCATTTAATTTTCCTGATGTGTCTCCCCACTAGTCTTCCCAAATCTACTCTTTTCATATTGATCACTAATTAGTTCAAAATAACGGGGAAGTCAAATGATACCAGCAAACAGCAAGTTATATAGTTGTAAATATAACTGTCACTTTGCCTGTCTCTTTCTGAGTCTAGGTGGGTGAGTCTAGGTAGAAGATCTTTTTCATTCTTGGTTATGAAATCTGAAAGTCTTGAGTCAAGTTTGACACATGTTAAAGCTGCTGCTTATATTTCATGGCCTTTGTGAGTAAGGACATTTTTTTCTTTTCGAGGACATCAGGCCTTCTCTGCCCTTTTGTTAGATATACCTAACTTGGTCTTTATTGTTGCTTTTTACTTTTTTACTTTGCTGCTGCTGCTGCTGCTGTGAAGTCGCTTTTACTTTGAGGGAAGTTGAAACAGTACAATGTTTACTGAGTGATGAATTAATGTCTTTTTAAAGTGTAGTCAAATATGTGTAAACACATACTCCACCTACAGACACTCCTACGTAAAGAAATCTTCTATTTGCCCTTCCTCCTTATTCTCTTATCTACCATTATACTCCAGCTACAGAAGACACGAGTACTCAATGTAATAGGAGCAAGGTCTCTTTTCTTTAAGCAAATATATTCCAAAGAAATAAAGACAATTTTTCTTGTTCTCATTCCTCTGAGGGAGTTCAGATTGTATATATGTATGTAAATTTACTTTGACTGTATAGAGATTTCTTTTTCTCTCCTGTATGTGGGAGGAATAGAAGAATATTCAGTGAGAACAATTCTGAAATATTTTACCCTGCTATCATTGTGTGAAATGATTTAGCAATTCAAGTCAATCATTTCTTCATCTACTGCTACTGTTAAGGAACATTTGTATTTTAGAATTGTTTTCCTGCTTAGCTGAATATTGTTTTCTGATGTCTAGAGGCAAGTATAACTCACATTTTTCTAGCCATCCATGCTGCCATTGCAACAATCAATGTTCAATTCTATGGAAGTTTTATATATACAGGAATTATTTGTAATCTAATTAAAAATGATTTTTAAAATATACCATTAAATATATCAATCACTTAGCACTATGCTGGGCCACAGAGGGGAATCGTTGCAAAGAAATATAAAATAAAGACTTCCTGTAATGTAATAGTAGTTGGGAAGATAAAATCAAGTATATCTATGTGAAAAAAATAGATTTGCAAACAAATATATTAAAAATACACATCAGTTTCTTCATGTTAAAAATTTGGTTGACTTTACAAATATTTCTGAGAAATTAATTTATCTACTGACTTTATAAAATATGTTATGATTTTTGAAAAGATGCTTCATTTAAAATTTATATGACCATTTAAAATTATATTATAAACATGGATCTTAATTCTAGTTCACTTTATCAGCAATCCCATATTGAGTGCCAGCTAGGTACAAGACCACCACTTAAAGTGAGTTTAAAGGCCAGAGAGCTAACAGATATGCAGCGAGGTGTCAGGAACATCAGAAACATGGGCAGTTAGTCAAAGAACAGTACTAAGGCAGGAAAGCACTAGTAATATTTGTTGAGCAATGCATGTTACGTTGCTGTTTTCCAGTTGCCCAGTTGTGTCTGACTCTTTGGGACCCCATGTACTGCAACATGCCAGGCCTCCCTGTCCCTCCCCATCTCCTGGAGTTTGCCAAGTTCATGTTCATTGTATTGGTGATGCCATCCAGCCATCTCATCCTCTGATGCCCTCTGCTCCTTCTGCTCTCAATCTTTTCCAGCATCAGGGACTTATCCAATGAGTCATCATAGAAGAAGATAGGTGACAGAAACAGAAATAAAAGTGAAGCTGAGGGATTATCTCACTAGCTGTGTGTGTGCTATGCTACTTCTTCTCAACACACTACCTCTGTAGGTGACTGCATAGATGGTGATATCCTTTGCTTTAACCAGTACCTTCACTAGTTGCAAGTTCTGCCATTAACCTGTCATTAAACCTACCTCTTTTTCCCTCTTCAATCTGACCTGGCCTTATGATATTTTTGACTAATAAGACACAGTACAATTTGGTAAAGTCCAGATCCAATCCTTGCATATTTCTACTCTCTCTTTTGGAGCCCTGTCCAGTTACAATATATGAAGCCCAAAATAACCTGCTAAAATATGAGAAACCACATTCACCAGAGACATCACATGTTAGTTGAGGCCAGTGTAGGCCAGCAAGTTTCCAGTGATCAGCAGCTGACCCCAACTATATACATAAGCCCAGCAAGACCAGAAAAACTACCCAGTAAACCCAATTCAAAATGACTGTGCTACAGAATTATATTAGAAATGAATGACTGGAATTTAATCCACTAACCTTTGGGGTTGACTGTTTTACATCAAGAATTAATAGATAAAATCTCACTTCCCCAGCTACTGTGACTGATTCATGAGTTAGACCAAGCCAGATCAACACAAGTTCTTTCTTGGAACATATTCAACTGGAACTGGGAGAAAGATACTGTCTTTGTCTTGGATTGTCAAATTGGTAGCATATGAGCACATGTAAACCCAGGTGTCTAACTGTGCAGAGAAAAACATTTGCGGGTAAAACAGAATAAAGCTTAAATACAAGGAAATGACCCTTGAGAAGGGACTGGCAACACATTTCAGTATTCCTGCCTGGAAAATTCCATGGACAGAGGAGCCTGGTGGGCTATAGTCCATGGGGTCGCAAAGAGTCAGACACAACTGAGCTACTGAGCACACACACACACACACACACACACACACCAAATCTTTATCCAATCATCTGTTGATTGACACTTAGGTTGCTTCTGCATCTTGGTGAGTATAGATAATTAGATAATGCTGCTATGAAGTTTGGGATGGAAGTATCTTTCTGATTAAGTATTTTTGTCTTTGTTTTGGGTATATATACCCAGGAATGGAACTGCTTGGTCATACGGTAATTCTATTTTTAGCTTTAAAAAAAAAAAAACGCACAAAAACAAAAAAAACCCTCCATACTGTTTTCCACAATAGCTACACCAATTTACATTTCTGCCAACAGTATAAGAGGATTCCCTTTTGTCCATATCCTCCCCCAAATTTGCTATTTGTATTAATTTGATGGTAAGCATTCTGAGAGGCATGAGGTGATATCTCATGTGGTTTTGAGTTGCATTTCCCTGATGATTAGTGATGTTGAGCATCTTTTCATTTGCTTGTTGACCATCTGCATTTTCTCTGAAAAAAATGTCTATTCAGTCATTCTGTCCATTTTTTAAAATGTGACTTTTATTTTGTTTTTTGATATTGACTTGTATGAGTTGTTTTATTTGTTAAGCTGATTACATATTTTGTATACTAACTCCTTACTAGTCATATCATTCACAAAATCTTTCCTGTTTATTAGATTGTCTTTTTGTTTTGCCAACGGTTTCTTTTGCTGTGCAAAAGCTTGTAAGTTTATTTAGGTGTGGTTTGTTTATTTTTTTTGTTTTTATTTCCTTTACTTTAGGAGATGGATTAAAAATATTGCTGCAGTTCATGTCAAAGAGTGTTCTGCCTCTATTTTCCTCTAAGAATTTTATAGTATCTGGTCCTACATTTAGGTCTTTAATCCATTTTGAGTTTATTTTTGTATATGGTGTTAGACCTATTAAAATGCTCATCTGAACTATGAATCTCTATGGTTTCCCAAATATTCTGAGTCAGGGAATCTAAGAAGAATTTGTATTACCTCATATTTTCACAGCAATTGAGTGTAGCTGAAGGAAAAAGTATCTTAAAAAGTGAAAGGAGATGGAAACATAAGTGCTAGTAGAATTGACAGGTGACATTTTCCATTGTAACAAATGAAAAAAAAATGATACAGGCACAATTGCTGTTGTTATTGCTGATGCCATGACTAGCATTATAATTGGTGACAAGGATGATAATGATGATGATGTTAATGATGTCCAGGGTGGCCTGGAGATGCAGATGGTTTCAGTTCCCATAATGAACTTTGAGACCAGCCTGTCATTCCTATTTGAGGGTGAAGAGGGAAAGAGGATTGTTTATGGGGAGAGAATATACAAAATCTTGGAATGCAGAAAAGGGAGCCTTGTAGAAGATCCATTACTACACTGGTCACAGTCAAGTGTCTTTTGAATTTTTCTGATGACATATTTCATCAGAAAATATTTGGCATTGTTTTCCTCAGCAAATATCAACTACTACCTGTAGGTATGGAGAAGTCAAGATAATAAGGCTTATCTAGTGTTGGTGTTTTGCCAAGTATGGTTGATGTATGGAATGTTTACACCTTGCCACTATGATCATCCTGGATTAGATGATCCAGGGGTAAACACTTGATTGTCAACTGGACCAATTCCTCACCTGAGACTGGCTATATAATTTCTGTTGGGTATTTGATAGGATAAGTACATCACGATTCCACTTTTATTGAGTTTCTCAAATAATCAGATACATGGGGACAGAAAATAGAGTTGGTGATTGCCAGGGGCTGAGAAGAGGAGATTTGGAGTTATTGTTTAATGAGTATAAAGTTGCAGCTTTGCAAGATGAATAAGTTCTAGAGATCTGCTGTACAAGATAGTATCTATAGTTAACAGAATGTTTGTGCACTTCAAAATGTTAAGAAGATAGATCTCATATTAAGTATTCTTATGCCACCCACCCACCCACCTACACACACACACACACCAAACAAAGAACACAAGAAAAATTGTGAAGATATTGGCTATGTTTAGTACCTTGATTGTAGTGATGGTATCAAGGATATATGCATATATCCAAACTCATCTAGAGGTGTAAATTAAATGTATACAACTTCTTGTGTATCAATGATATCTTAATAAAGTTTTAAAAAGGCAAGATGAAGCTGGAGATGGATTCATCCTTTATTTAATAGAATGAAGACTGTGCATAAGCAGAGAGAATAAGTGCATCTGCCTCATGAACAAAGTATAAATCAGAGACCTTGGTCTCTCAACATCTGGACCCAATATGAGTTCTGTTACTTGAGAATAAAATGACTCTTGACTAAGACACTTTGGAAACCATTCTATCCAAAAGACTGCATTCTTTTTCAGTATGTACTCAATCAATCTCCTCAATATTTTTATTGCTCTCTTTGGGAAGAATCTAATTCCCAGACTATATTAGCTGCTCTATCAATGATCCCTGAGTTTTGAACTTGGACCACCAGAATTTTCAGCTGACCATAAGATGAACAGAACAAGGCTGGTATGGTTGCCAATGATGCTAGCAATGTAATACATGTGTTTGTCCAGAACAGAAGTGCTATCATTACCATATTATTATCTGATAACTACGAGAAGGGAGTAACCAAGAATGACATGTCTTCCATTCAATTCAAGCTTTATTAAATCATTAAGAATTTTCTCTCTTGTTCACCAGTTTCCCCAACGCCTAAAGAACAAGTACCCAAAAAATTTTTGTTAAACTGAAAATCATATGGTATTAAAAAGGCTAGTCAAAACTGGAACCATCTCATTCATAGATCTGGACAAAAAGTACAAGTATCTAGGAAGTAAGTTTACTTCCTCTGGTTCAAGAGAGCAGAATTATAAGACTAAATATTCATTTTATTAAACTAAATATAATTCTCACATATTCAGAGTATCTAGTAATGTTCTTTGTCTTATTAGGGACCTAAATTTTAACACTAAGCTTTGTACCTACATCTGAGCATAGGTTCCTACCTTATGACCATGAAGTGTCATCTTAAAATATAACTAATGAGACAAGCAGATCTTCCCCTAACAAATGCTCTCTAATTGAACACTGTTTTCTATGACGCCCCCTCCCCAACCATGTGATCATGATAGGAAGGCTGGCAGTTTTGCCTTAATAATTTTCATACAGCCTGTATGAAGCCAAGATGTATATTCAGTCAAGTTGATTACCTGATGCACACCTGCTATCATAATTATGGCTAGAATATGATGTTTTGCTCATTTACTAAACTAAAAATAGCTTAAACCAAGTGTATCATCAGTATTTTAATAGACAGATGTCTTTGGATACTTTTAGCATTAGACTCGTAGCACTACTACATTAATTGAGGAATCTTTTGTTTTGTTTTGTTTTTATGTTTTAGGTCAGTGATTCTGTGAGACTTAGGTAGAGCTTAGAAATCTGCATCTTTAACAAACATCCAGGGTGTAGCAGGTAGGTGGTAGACAACACTCTGAGAAGCAATGCCTTAAGGGGAAATAAAATGGAGTTGGTTTCCGGATATCGATTCTCTTGAATTGTGCATTTTCATTTGAGTTAAAACTTTCTGGGCTTAATTATGCTCTATGGGAAAGCCACTAAAAAGTTCTATTGACATTTCCAGGCTAATCTTTTAATGTGGTAATGACAGAAATTCCACATTACTTAAGATCTACTTCTGTGCAATCACAGAAATTATTTAAAATGGCTACCCTTCAAACTTAGATATAGAACCTGGAGTTACAGCTTCTATAGGGCTTCCTTGATAGTTCAGTTGGTAAAGAATCTACTTGCAATGCAGAAGACCCCAGTTCAATTCCTGAGTCGGGAAGAGCCACTGGATACCCATTCCTATAGTCTATATTCTATAGGTATCCTATAGGCTACCCATTCCTATATTCCTGGGCTTCCCTGTGGATCAGTTAGTAAAGAATCTGCCTGCGATGCACGAGACCTGGGTTCAATCCCTGGGTTGGGAAAATCCCCAGGAGAACGGAAGATACCCCTTCCAGTATTCTGGCCTGGAGAATTCCATTGACTGTATAGCTCATGGGGTCGGAAAGAGTCAGACATGACTGAGCAACTTTAACTTCACTTTATAGCTTCTATATGTCTTTCTAATCAGAACCTTAAGTCATGCATGGCAGAACCTTTCCATGTTGGACACAACCCACACCTTAAATGTTAAATATGCTTTATTTAGACATTTAAGAACTGAATCAGAAGTTATGCAGAAAAACCTATTTTTCCATGACTCCAACAGTTTCTTCTTTTTATTCCTGTAATTCCAATCTTCTCTCCACTAGTGAGTGCTCTTAAAGTCCATTTTCTCTGCTCCATGTTCTTAGCATGTTTTCTTGCTGGCATTCTCTGTCTCTCAAACTTCCCTCATAACATGAGCTCCTATTTTTTTATCTTCACTACTGAGACAACTTTAACTTTTGATTCTAAAGAGGAGTGATTCTCTTAGTCAACCTCTGATCACCTAAAATTTTTTAAATTTATGCTTATAAGTGAAAATATGTTTCATTCTGAAGAATATACAGCATGAGTCCACAGGGATACAAAATAAAACTAGAGAGATAAACTGAAGCTAAGTGCAAAGTCAAAAGATTGAAGGTTAGGGGACTGTAAAAGATAAAATGAGTCAGCAAATAGGTAACCCCAGAACTGAGTTAATTAAGCTCTCTGTGAGTCAGAAGGTAGAAGACAGAATGTTAATGAGGCAAATGGAAAATATATAAGTTGGGGTATTAAAAGTTAACTGAAGTGTTCCATAAACTGTAGACTCTAGAGAGTGAGAAATTGACTTAATTTTGTCTTAGTGACATAGGAGAATGAAGACACTATATATATATGCTTTATTTAGACATTCAAGAACTGAATCAGAAGTTATGCAGAAAAACCTATTTATATATATTTATTTATATATTTATAATATATATATTTAGTCCTTCATGACCAGGGAAAAAGGAAAAGAAAAAGAAATGTTTGTAAAAGGAATGTGTTTATCGTTGCTGTTTTCATTCATAGCTGCCATTGCATTTAAGGAAATAATCCACTTTTACCCTTCCAACCACTCTTTAAGGTAATGATAATGATCTGTTAAATTAATTAAGCAAGGAGGTCGTTAGACACAGGTGGTTCTAATACCATAGCAGCCTAGCAAGCAAACTGAAACTTATGTGTGTCAATGACTTGGGTTAAAATTCAAAACCTAAGGACAAACAATCACAGACAACTAGGCTTTTCCAAATAAGGCAAATATTGAAGATGTAGCCAATCAGATTATTTGCTGGCTTTGCTTACTCCTCCTCTCTAAAAGTTTTTTCACTAGCTTCTGTCCAGGAAGTGCTCCTAACTGCTTCCAGTTTTGCTCTGTTGAAACTGAAACCATTAGTAGCTCAGTCATGTCTAACTCTGTGATGCCACGGACTATAGCTGGCCAGGCTCATTTGTCCATGGAATTCTCCAGGCAAGAATACTGGAGTGGGTGGCCATTCCCTTCTGCAGGGGATCTTCCTGACCCGGGGATCAAACCCAGGTCTCTTGCACTGCAGGTGAATTCTTTACTGTCTGAGCTACCAGGAAAGCTCCTTTGCTCTGTTACCCAAACAGATTTTTTTGCCCAATTAATAGACTCTCAAATTTTTAAAACATGCATTAGCTTATTTTTAAACACTTTCTATTTACAGTGAAGAATCTAAGACTCAGTTAAGTTAAACAATTCATTCAAATCATGTGGCTACTACATGTAATTTCAATATTTAAATACAAATTTCACCTTTGTTCATTTCTACCAAAAAAGAACTAGAGTAAGGATTACAAATTCATGGGGTATGAAAGAGAAACTACAACTGTGAAACTGTATAAACTGTAATCTAAGATTCATTCATTTATTCAAAATTACTTAAGCAACATTAAATATTTCATGAATGTTATAGGTTTGGGGGAACTGGCAATGAACAAGATAGATTTTAAAAAAAACAAAAAACAAAAAACTGGCAACACTCTATCTCTGATTTGTTTATCGTATTTGGTTCTATTTTAATTTGCTTTCACTCCAGGGCTTCCCCAGTGGCACAGTGGTAAAGAATCTGCCTGCCAACGCAGGTGCATTCCTGCATCAAGAAGATCCCCAGGAGTAGGAAATGGCAACGCACCATGGTATTCTTGCCTGGAAAATACCACGGACAGAGGACCCTGGAGAGATATAGTCCATTGGGCTGCAAAGAGTCTGATGTGACTGAGTGACTGAGCACACCACACACAGTAAAGTAGGTGAAGTAAAATGCGCCCCGCCTGAGGAAGAGAATATAAATGAAAACAGTAAGGCCTGGAAATACAACCAGGGTCAAACTTCCCCTTTGTGTGGGTTAGTAGCAACAAAAGTAACATGACGACAAGGAGACTTGGGATATCAAGGAAGGAATTTTCACTTCACTATTCTGTTACTCCAGGATCAAGAAAGACTCTTTAAGAAGCCATCAACACTAAACAATGGAGTTGTTGTATAAATTTGCATGAGCCCACCCACTCTAAATAGGTGGAACTAATCAGAAAGTACATAGAACAAAAATCTATCCAAGGAGCTAAAACGGAAGAAGATGGAAAGTGAGAGCTTCTGATATTACATTTAGTTTTACTGATTTTCCCCTTTTATTGCTTTATTTTGATTAAGTCTCTGATTGTCTTTCATCTCCTCTTTTGGCTTACTAACTTTATCTTTTTGTTGCTCTACTTAAGTGGTTGCTATATGGTTTGTATTTATGTATTTATGATATATATTTATCTAATCACTTGCACTTTCAAGTTTTATTGCACTATTTCACATATAGTGAAAAGTGAATAACATAAACATGTTAGTCACTCAGTTGTGTCTGACTCTTGCAACCCCATGGACTGCAGCCCACCAGGATCTTCTGTCCATGAAATTCTCCAAGCAAGAATACTGGAGTGGGTTGCCATTCCCTTCTCCAGGGGATCTTCCCAACTCAGAGATCCAACCTGGGTATCCTGCATTGCAGGCAGATTCTTTACCATCTGGGCCACCAAGGAAGCCCCTCACACATAGCAAGGGACTCATGTAACTGGTTCATAATACTCTCATAATACTGAGTATTCACAACTCTCATAATACTCTCATTTCTTTTCTCCAAGACTTTGTGCTTTTATTATTTATACTTTTAGCTTCTATATATGCAATAAACTTCCCATACATTGTTATTGTCTTTTCTCTGAACAGTTGATTATCTATCGAAGGGATAAAATAAGAATAAATGTAATTAAGCATGTATTAACTATTTCTGATTCTCTTTATACTTTTATGTAGATCTAAGTTTTCATCTTTTATCAATTTCCTTCTATGAGAGCTTCTAGTACTTTTCCCTCTAATCTTTTCAGCTATGTATCCCCAGCCCAGAATAGTTTCTCACTTGCAAGCTCTGATCTTTATCTGAGTGCTTGAGGATGACTTTGCAATTGTCAGCAGTTATCTTTGGGTGCATCTTCCTTCTCTCCAATACTCTGACTTGTAAGTTCTAGCCACCTTGTCATCCCCAGATTCACAGCGCTATCTCCTAAACTGAAGAGCTCCACCTGGCTCTGTCTGGGATCTCCTTCCAGAGTCCTTACTGGAAAACTTTCCCCAGGCAATAATAGTGGGCAATTACATACAGGTCTTACCTCCTTTGCTTCCCATTTCTCAGGGATTGCTGTCCTTGCTTGCCTGCTGTTCAGAGACTTGAATGGGATTTATCTCATATAGTTTTCCCAATATTTTAATCATTTCAGGTGAGCAGATATATTTGGTTCTTGTTACTCTATCTTGACCTGGAGCAGAAGTCCAAAGCTATGTTATTTTATTTAACAACTCTCTTATACTGCTTACTATATGTCAGTTATTTTTATGTGTTTTGCCAAGATTAGTGTTAATTTACATAATTCTCATGACACCCCTGTGAGGTAGCCACTACTGCCCACCCACTTTATAGATGAGCAAACTGAAGCACAAAGAGGATAAGAAACTCATTTAAAATCACAACAATAAATGAGACAACGTGTCTTAACTACAAAGGAGTGCTGGCGTTTAGAGAACAGGCACTAAAATGCATTTCACAGTGGTAGACTCCCTAGTCTGATTAAGGGACTTCTCATGGTCATGACTGGGAGATGGAGAAGAGCAATACAGGATAACTCTGTCTTAGCATCCAAATTTTTATTTTTATTTTTAATTTTTTTAACTTAATACTGTATTGTTTTTGCCATACATTGACATGAATCTGCCACGGGTGTACATGAGTTCCCAATCCTGAACCCCCCTCCCACCTCCCACCCCATATCATCTCTCTGGGTCATCCCAGTGCACCAGCCCCAAGCATCCTGTATCTTGTATCAAACATAGACTGGTGCTTCATTTCTTACATGATAGTATGCATGTTTCAATGCCATTCTCCCAAATCATCCCACCCTCTCCCTCTCCCACAGAGTCCAAAACTCTGTTCTATACATCTGTGTCTCTTTTGCTGTCTCGCATACAGGGTTATCATTACCATCTTTCTAAAGTCCATATATATGTGTTATTATACTGTATTGATGTTTTTCTTCCTGGCTTACTTCACTCTGTATAATTGGCTCCAGTTTCATCTACCTCATTAGAACTGATTCAAATGTATTCTTTTTAGTGGCTGAGTAATACTCCATTGTGTATATGTACCACGACTTTCTTATCCATTTGTCTGTCAAGACCACAATGAGGTACAATTTCACACCAGTCAGAATGGCTGCGATCCAAAAGTCCTCAAGCAATAAATACTGGAGAGGGTGTGGAGAAAAGGGAACCCTCTTACACCATTGGTGGGAATGCAAACTAGTACAGTCACTATGGAGAAGAGTGTGGAGATTCCTTAAAAAATTGCGGTCAATGTATGGCAAACCAATACAGTATTGTAAAGTAAAATAAAGTAAAAATAAAACTTTTTAAAAACTAAATAAATAAATAAAAGAAAATTAAAAAAAAAATTGCAAATAGAACTGCCTTATGACCCAGCAATCCCACTGCTGGGCATACACACCGAGGAAACCAGAATTGAAAGAGACGTGTACCCCAGTGTTCATCGCAGCACTGTTTATAATAGCCGGGACATGGAAGCATCCAAAATTTTAGATCTGTGTTTCCATAATATAACAAAAACTTCTGACATTTCAAATTCTTTTAGAGTAGGTCACTACCGAATTCATATTTTGATCAACCAATCAAGATGAATATTAGAGATATTTTTAAACTTCTTAGCAATGATAATTTGACCTAAAATCTCAGGTAATATTTCAATAAGCAAAATTCACTTGATAATAGCATTCTCCTTTACCAAGATCAACACTTTCTGAAATGAATTAAAAGACACTTGCTTCTCAGAAGAAAAGTTATGACAAATAGCATATTTTAAAAAAGAGAGAGATGTTACTTTGCCAGCAAAGATTTGTATAGCCAAAGCTATGGGTTTTCCAGTAGTCATGGACAGGTGTGAGAGCTGGACCATAAAGAAAGCTGAGTGCTTTGTTGAAGCTGAAACTCCAATACTTTGTCCATCTCATGTGAAGAGCCAACTCATTGGAAAAATCCCTGATGCTGGAAAAGATTGAAGGCAGGAGGAGAAGGGGACAACAGAGGCCAAGATGGTTGGATGGCATCGACAACTCAATGGACATGAGTTTGAGCAAACTCTGGGAGATGGTAAAGAACAGTGAAATCTGGCATGCTGCAGTCCATGGGATCACTAAGAGTTGGACAGGACTGAGTGACTGAACAATAATACTTTCTGAGCAAGTTACACATGTATTTCCCTGATTCTTACTAAAGGAAATGGTAACCCACTACAGTACTCTTGTCTGGAAAATTCCATGGATGGAGGAAGCTCGCAGGCTACAGTCCATTGTGTCGCAAAGAGTCAGACACGACTAAGCGACTTCACTATCACTTTCTTTATTGATGTCTTAGATTCTTTTTGATGGGAATATTTCTTCATCTGATATGGGCTTTACTGACCACACACACACAAACACACTCACACACAAACACACACACACACCACAAAGAGAGCTAATAGTTCAGTTCAGTCACTCAGTCGTGTTTGATCCATTGCGACCCCATGAACCACAGCACGCCGGACCTCCCTGTCCATCATCAACTCCCGGAGTCCACCCAAACCCATGTCTATTGAGTCGGTGATGCTGTCCAGCCATCTCATCCTCTGTTGTCCCCTTCTCCTCCTGCTCCCAATCCCTCCCAGCATCAGGGTCTTTTCCAGTGAGTCAGCTCTTCACAACAAATGGACAAAGTATTGGAGTTTCAGCTTCAACATCAGTCCTTCCAATGAACACCCAGGACTGATTTCCTTTAGGATGGAGTAGTTGGATCTCCTTGCAGTCCAAGGGACTCCCAAGAGTCTTTTCCAACACCACAGTTCAAAAGCATCAGTTCTTCAGCATTCAGTTTTCTTTATAGTCCAACTCTCACATCCATACATGACCACTGGAAAAACCATAGCTTTGATGAGACAGACTTTTGTTGGCAAAGTAATGTCTCTGCTTTTTAATATGTTGTCTAGGTTGCTCATAACTTTCTTTCCAAGGAGTAACCATCTTTTAATTTCATGGTTCCAATCACCATCTGCAGTGATTTTAGAGCCCAAAAAGATAAAGTCTGACACTGTTTCCACTGTTTCCCCAATTATTTGTCATGAAATGATGGGACCAGATGCCATAATCTTCATTTTCTGAATGTTGAGCTTTAAGCCAACTTTTTCACTCTCCTCTTTCACTTTCATCAAGAGGTTCTTTAGTTCTTCTTCACTTTCTGCCATAAGGGTGGTGTCATCTACGTATCTGAAGTTATTGATATTTCTCCCAGCAATTTTGATTCCAGCTTGTGATTCCTCCAGCCCAGCATTTCTCATGATGTACTCTGCACATAAATTAAATAAGTAGGGTGACAATATACAACCTTGATGTACTCCTTTCCCAATTTGGAACCAGTCTGTTGTTCCATGTCCAGTTCTAACTCTTGCGTCTTGACCTGCATACAGATTTCTCAGGAGGCAGATCAGGTGGTCTGGTATTCCCATCTCTTTCAAAATTTCCCACAGTTTGCGGTGATCCACACAGTCGAAAACTTTGACATAGTCAATAAAGCAGAAATAGATGTTTTTCTGGAACTCTCTTGCTTTTTTGATGATATAACAGATGTTGGCAATTTGATCTCTGGTTCTCCTGTCTTTTTAAAATCCAGCTTGAACATCTGGAAGTTCATAGTTCATGTACTGCTGAAGCCTGTCTTGGAGAAGTTGGAGCATTACTTTGCTAATGTGTGAGATGAGTATAGTTGTGTGGTACTTTGAGCATTCTTTGGCATTGCTTTTCTTTGGGATTGAAATGAAAACTGACCTTTCCCAGTCCTGTGGCCACTGCTGAATTTTCCAAATTTGCTGGCATATTGAGTGTAGCACTTTCACAGCAACATCTTTTAGGATTTGAAATAGTTCAACTATAATGCCATTACCTTCCCTAGCTTTGTTCACAGTGATGCTTCCTAAGGCCCACTTGACTTCACATTCCAGGATGTCTGGCTCTAGGTGAGTGATCACACCATCATGGTTATCTAGGTCATTAAGATTTTTTTTTGTATAGTTCTTCTGTGTATTCTTGCCACCTCTTCTTAATATCTTCTGCTTCTGTTAGGTCCATGCCATTTCCCTCCTTTATTGTGCCCATCTTTGTGTGAAATGTTCCCTTGGTATCTCTAATTTTCTTGAAAGGATTTCCAGTCTTTCCCATTCTATTGTTTTCTTCTATTTCATTGCTTTGTTCACTGAGGAAGGCTTTCTTATCTCTCCTTGCTATTCTTTGGAATTCTGCATTCAAATGGGTATGTTTCCTTTTCTCCTTTGCCTTTCACTTCTCTTCTTTGCTCAGCTATTTGTAAGGGCTCCTCAGACAACCATTTTGCCTTTTTTGCATTTCTTTTTCTGTCTTGATCCCTGTCTCCTATACAATGTCAGGAACTTCTGTCCATAGTTCTTCAGGCACTTTATCAGATCTAATCCCTAAATCTGTTTGTCACTTCCACTGTATAATCGTAAGGGATTTGATTTAGGACATACCTGAAGGGTCTAGTGGTTTTCCTTACTTTCTTCAGTTTAAGTCTGAATTTGGCAATAAGGAGTTCATTTGGCAATAATGATCTGAGCCACAGTCAGCTCCTGGTCTTGTTTTTGCTGACTGTATAGAGCTTCTCCATCTTTGGTTGCAAAGAATATAGTCAATCTGATTTCGGTGTTGACCATCTGGTGATGTCCACGTGTAGAGTCTTCTCTTATGTTGTTGGAAAAGAGTGTTTGCTATGACCAATGTGTTCACTTGGCAAAACTCTGTTAGCCTTTTCCCTGCTTCATTTTGTACGCCAAGGCCAAATTTGCCCGTTACTCCAGGTATCTCTTGACTTCCTACTTTTGCATTCCATTCCCCTATAACGAAAATAACCTCTTTTGTGGGTGTTAGTTCTAGAAGGTCTTGTAGGTGTTCATAGATCCATTCAACTTCAGCTTCTTCAGCATTACTGGACGGGGCATAGACTTAGATTACTGTGATATTGAATGGTTTGCTTTGGAAGCAAACAGAGATCATTCTGTTGTTTTTGAGATTGCATCCACATACTGCATTTCAGACTCTTTTGTTGACTTTGACATTTCTTCTAAGGGATTCTTTCCAAAAGAATCCCTTTGGGTATTCTTCCCAATACTATAATTCCCAAATTATAGTAAGTATAATGGTCAGCTGAGTTAAATTCACCCATTCCAGTCCATTTTAGTTCTCTGATTCTTAAAATATCAATGTTCACTCTTGTCATCTCCTCTTTGACCACTTCCAATTTACCTTGATTCATGGACATAACATTTCAGGTTACTGTGCAGTATTGTTCTTTACAGCATTGGACTTTACTTCCATCATCAGTCACATCCACAACTGAGTGCTGTTCTTGCTTTGGCTCTGTCTCTTCATTCTTTCTGAAGTTATTTTTCCACTGTTCTCCAGTGGCATACTGCTCCCCTAGTGACCTGGGCATTTCATTTTCAGTGTCCTATCTTTTTGCCTTTTCATACTGTTGTAAGTTAATAATGTTAATAATGTAATGTAGGTTAATAATGTAATTTACTTAGTCCCTAAAGAGCAAGGGTCTCCAGAACCCTTTCCTTTTTACTATCTCCAGGCCTGACTGAAGCAGCTAACAAATCTTGTAACCACACTGTGGTAGGTAGAAGGGCCCCCAAGATGTCCACAACCTGATTCTGGCATCCTGTGTATACTTCCTGTCATCTGGCAAAAGGGACTTTTCAGATATAAGTAAGGGTATAGACATTAAAATACAGAAATTAACCTAGGTCTTCCAGTGGTGGTTGGCAGATATGAGCTCTTAAAAATAGAGAACTCTCTCCAGCTGGAGTGAGAGAGATTCAGGAAAAGTGAGAAAGATCTGAAGCATGGGAGTTATGTATGTGACCCATTGTTGCTGAGTAGGGACCACAAGCATAGCAAAAGAAGGAATGCAGGCAGCCCTCAAGGGTTAAGACCAGTTCCTAGTGGACAGTCAGCAAAGAGACAGATATCTTAGTCCTACAACCTCACGGAACTGATTTCAGTGAAAACCTAGATAAGCTTGGAAGCAGCTTTATTCCCAGAATCTCTAGAAAGGAATGCATCCCTGACAACACCTTGATTTCTGTTTGATGAAACTCTAAGGAGAAGCCCTAGCTGAGCTATACTGTACTCTGACTTGTGACCTTCAGAACTGTGACATAATAAATTTGAGTATTGTAAGCTGCTAAATTTACGACAATTTGTTATGATAAGGGCAGAAAATGAATACCATCATTTTCCTGAAAATGCGTGTCTGAAACTAGTACTTATTCCAATTCCTATATCAATCTGAATTCTTAATCTGATAAATAGAAACTTATTTAGCCTTATTTAAGTAGATTATTAATTTAGATTTATTAAACAGATAATAGTATCAAACAATATCAAGAAAGGAAAAGAAACAGGTTCAGAAAATGACAAAGAACAAAAGTTAAATATCGGCTCCTTAGCCAAAAACATGCCTGAGAACCAACATGATAACGACATCATTGCCATCCATCCCGCAGGACAATAGGGCTTGCTCCACTGATTCTGCAAGCTCTGGACACTGGATGACACAGTTTTAACCATCAACTCCACTGCTCCTAGCAACTGCTTGCAAGTGCCACCACCACCCTAACTAGAAATTAGTCTTCATTGCCACTTTTAAATGTCATTATCTTTTGAAGTGTTAGTGGCTACGTCATGTTTGACTCTTTGCAACCCCATGGTCTGTAGCCTGCCAAGCTCCTGCATCCATGGAATTTTCCAGACAAGAATACTGGAGTGGGTTGCCATTTCCTTCTCCAGGGGAATCTTCCTGACCAAGGGATCAAACCTGGGTCTTTCACACTGCAGGCAGACTCTTTACCATCTGAGCCACCAGGAAAGCCCTTTATGTCATTGTGTACTGTGTGTTTAGTCACTCAATTATGTCTGAATCTTTGTGACCTGATGGACTGTAGCCCACCAGGTTCTTCTGTCCATGGGGATTCTCTAGGCAAGAATACTAGAATGGGTTGCCATGCCCTCCTCCAAGGGATCTTCCCAACCCAGGGATCAAACCCAGGTCTCCCACATTGTCAACATATTCTTTACCTTCTGAGCACCAGGGAAGCGCATGAATAATGGAGCTATAGTCTATCCCTTCTCCAGGGGATCTTCCCAACCTAGAAACTGAACAGGGGTCTTCTTCATTACAGGTGGATTCTTTACCAGCTGAGCTACCAGGGAAACCATTATTATGTCATTATTGTCTTTTAATTCAATATCTGGAAATGGATGCACTTGAATGGTTATACCTAACTCATGCATGTACTTCCATGCCCTGGTGACTGGAAAAGTGACATCTGCTCTTTTCAGGCTTTATCAAAAGAGGGGAGCTCTTCCAACTACCATATAGCTGGGAGTACTCCTAAAGCAGAGACGAAGAATTTTCAAAGGTTGGGCAAACAAATCCCCCTGTATTATTTAGTTCACTTGCCTAAATCTTTTGGAAGTCCTATCTTAGATTCCTTCGGATCCCTGATACAAGTTTTAAAATCTTTCCTCAACTTCTGAAATTGTCTGAGATCTCAAACAGTAACATTGAGAACACTTAGTTAAAAATCTGAGTTTTGCCTTTTCTCCAGTAATAGAGTTGCATCATTAGAACATAGTTTCTAGAAGCACAGTGAGTGTGAGCTAAGTCCTTTTAGCTGTGTCTGACTCTTTGAGACCCTATGGACTGTAGCCCACCAGAATCCTCTGTCCATGGGATTCTCCAGGCAAGAATACTTGAGTGAGTTGCCATACCCTCCTCCAGGGTATCTTCCCGACTCAGGGATTGGACCTTCCTCTCCTACATCTGATGCATTGGTAGATGAGTTCTATACCACTAGCGCCACCTGGGAAGAAGCCCCAGAAGCACAGCAGTGGAACAAATATAAAATGTTCTCTTTTAATCTCAAGCGTGGTGACCTTGGCTATGTCTCTAGTTAGCCATTTTACATTTGTTTCATCAAGTGTAGAAAAGGTAATGAGCCTACTTCAAATGGGTATTGATCAGTTAATGTGATACTATAAAGCTATTTAGAGAAACCTCTGAAGAGCTAAATATAGATGCAAGACAAATTGTGAGCGGGTAGTGGACAGGGAGTGTATTAATTGTGACTGTAAACTTAGGTTTTATAACCCAGACAATGCCTTTTGAAGCATGCCTGTTGAAGAACATGCCTTTTGAAGAATATATGCTCTGGACAGAATGTTTTTGTCTCCCACAAATTCATGCTTTGAAATCTTAATCACCACTGGGATATATTAGAAGGTGGGGCCTTTCCAGATAATTATGAATTGTACAAATGCCTCATTAGAGAACCCAGAGAGCCCTCTTGCTCTGTCCACCATGTGAGGTTATAATACATCAGCAGTCTGCAGCCCAGAAGACGGCCCTCCCCAGATCCAGACCATTCTGCCATCTGGAATGCACAACCTCTAGAACTGTGAGAAATTATTTCCTGCTGTTTATAAGCTACCTAGTGTATGGTACTTTGTTATAACTGCCCAAACTGACAAAAACATTATGTTAACAAACAAAAGTAACATGGAAAAACAATGTACAGGTTAATTGCCATGACATCATGTAAGCCCTTCTGCTTAAGAAAAAAAATAATTTATATATATATAAATATTATTTTTCTCTTCTGTTTTTCCCTATGATGACTAGTGGTACTTCTGTCTTTCTATTTTATCATATATTTAATTTTAAAATAGAAGAAAATGATTTATTTAATAAAGGTAGAAACATCATAGAGTGAACCATGATATACTTACCATCTAGATTCTTTAGTTAATAGTTTAAGATTCTATTAACTAAAGAATTAGTTCACTGTATGTTTTTTTTTGCTTTGGCTCCATCCCTTCATTCTTTCTGGAGTTATTTCTCCACTGATCTCCAGTAGCGTGTTGGGCACCTACTGACCTGGGGAGTTCCTCTTTCAGTATCCTATCCTTTTGCCTTTTCATACAGTTCATGGGGTTCTCAAGGCAAGGATACTGAAGTGGTTTGCCATTCCCTTCTCCAGTGGACCACATTCTGTTAGACCTCTCCACCATGACTGCCCGTTTTGGGTTGCCCCGCAGGCATGGCTTAGTTTCATTGAGTTAGACAAGGCTGTGGTCCTAGTATGACAGAATTGACTAGTTTTCTGTGAGTATGGTTTCAGTGTGTCTGCCCTCTGATGCCCTCTTGCAACACCTACCATCTTACTTGGGTTTCTCTTACCTTGGGTGTGGGGTATCTCTTCACGGCTGCTCCAGCAAAGCGCAGCTGCTGCTCCTTACCTTGGATGAAGGGTATCTCCTCACCACCGCCCTTCTTGACCTTCAACGTGGGATAGCTCCTCTAGGCCCTCCTGCACCCGCACAGCCACCACTCCTTGGACGTGGGGTTGCTTCTCCCGGCCGCCCCGACCTCGGATGCGGGATAGCTCCTCTCGGCAGTTCCTGTGCCGTCGCAGCCTGGCACTCTCGGCCGCTGCCCCAGACCTCGGACATGGGGTAACTCCTCTTGGCCGCCGCCCTTCGGGCATGGGGTCCTCCCAGCTTCTGCCCAGACCTCGGTTGTGGGGTAGCTCCTCTCGCTTGTGCTTAGTGTGCCAGTCGCAGCTGCCCATGCTAAGCTTTATATTTTTGGGGGGGGGGGCTCAAAAATCACTGCAGATGGTGATTGCAGCCATGAAATTAAAAGACACTTACTCCTTGGAAGAAAAGTTATGACCAACCTAGATAGCATTTTCAAAAACAGAGACATTACTTTGCCGACTAAGGTCCATCTAGTCAAGGCTGTGGTTTTTCCTGTGGTCATGTATGGATGTGAGAGTTGGACTGTGAAGAAAGCTGAGAGCCAAAGAACTGATGCATTTGAACTGTGGTGTTGGAGAAGACTCTTGAGAGTCCCTTGGACTGCAAGGAGATCCAGCCAGTCCATTCTGAAGGAGATCAGCCCTGGGATTTCTTTGGAAGGAATGATGCTAAAGCTGAAACTCCAGTACTTTGGCCACCTCATGCAAAGAATTGACACATTGGAAAAGACTCTGATGCTGGGAGGGATTGGGGGCTGGAGGAGAAGGGGATGACGGAGGATAAGATGGCTGGATGGCATCACGGACTCGATGTACGTGAGTCTGAGTGAATTCCGGGAGTTGGTGATGGACAGGGAGGCCTGGCGTGCTGCTATTCATGGGGTTGCAAAGAGTCGGACATAGCTGAGCGACTGAACTGAACTGAATGATATTTTTACCCTTCAGTTCAGTTCAGTTGCTCAATTGTCTCTGACTCATTGTGACCCCATGAACTGTAGCACACCAGGCCTCCCTGACCATCATTAACTCCCAGAGTTTACTCAAATTCATGTCCATTGAATTGGTAATCCCAATCAACCATTTACTCCTCTGTCATCCCCTTCTCCTCCTGCCTTCAATCTTTTCCAGCATCAGGGTCTTTTCAAATGAGTCAGCTCTTTGCATCAGGTGGCCAAAGTATTGGAGTTTCAGCTTCAACATTGGTCCTTCCACTGAACACCCAGGACTGATCTCCTTTAGGATGGACTGGTTGGATCTCCTTGCAGTCCATGGGTCTCTCAAGAGTCTTCTCCAACACCACAGTTCAAAAGCATCAATTCTTTGGCTCTCAGCTTTCTTTATAGTCCAATTCTTACATCCATACATGACTATTGGAAAAACCATAGCCTTGATGAGATGGACCTTTGCTGGCAAAGTAATGTCTCTCTTTTTTTAATATGCTGTCGAGTTGGTCATAACTTTCTTTCCAAGGAGTAAGCATCTTTTAATTTCATGGCTCCAATCACCATCTACTATTTGGGGAGCCCCCCAAAATAGTCAGCCACTGTTTCCACTGTTTCCCCTTCTATTTGCCATGAAGTGATGGGACCAGATGCCATGATCTTCGTTTCATGAATGTTGAGCTTTAAGCCAACTTTTTCACTCTCCTCTTTCACTTTCATCAAGAGGCTCTTTAGTTCTTCTTCACTTTCTGCCATAAGGGTGGTGTCATCTGCATATCTGAGGTTCTTGATATTTCTCCTAGCAATCTTGATTCCAGCTTGTGCTTCCTTCAGCCCAGTGTTTCTCATGATGTACTCTGCATAGAAGTTAAATAAGCAGGGTGACAATATACAGCCTTGATGTACTCCTTTTCCTATTTGGAACCAGTCTGTTGTTCCATGTCCAGTTCTAACTGTTCCTTCCTGACCTGCATACAGATTTCTCAAGAGGCAGGCGAGGTGGTCTGGTATTCCCATCTCTTTCAGAATTTTCCACAGTTTATTGTGATCCACACAGTCAAAGGCTTTTAGCTTTACGAAATAAATAATTTTTTCTATTTTAAAATTAAATACAAGGTAAAATAGAAAGAATGTAGGAGCTAGAAAAAGCGTTGAAGTTTATAAGGGAAACTGATAAATTGTCTAGTTAGTGTTGCAGAAATACAGCTTAATTCAGATTTCTTGACTACTGGACAGGTGACCTTTTTATTAGTATATTTACGTTTGGATAACTAGTCCTAGTCTCAATTAATATGAAGCAAGTCCAGCTTGAGACAAACACAAGTTCTTAGGATATGGAGTGTTATTTGGCATAAATAAGTAATTACTCTTTTCTTATCTAGAAACATCATTTATGGAAATTCAGTGGACTTTGAAATTTGATCTCTAATGGATAATCACTTTTAACATATCCTCTTTCTAGGTGCTAACTTTACCATTTATTCATTAAGATTTCCCTTTGTGGTGTATGCATGTGTGTTTGTAGGTGTATATGTTGGGTGAGGTGAGGGGAGAGGATTGATTGTGAGGAAGAGATGAAGTGATATCTTTTCCCCTTAAAATGAAGATATATCTGCCCTCTTCACTTTTTTACATTAACAAGCCACTTGCTGACATTTAAAACTTTGGGACTGAATATGCTTCAGAATTCAGAATATTTCAGATTTTAAAACAATGCCCTATGTATATGTGAATTAAATATATATGCAAAGTGGCATGGATTGTGCCCCATAATCAAATATCTTAATATATCTGAAGTGAAATATGTGGACATTACAACAAATGGGATAAATAAAGATTATAATTAACTTCCCATTAATTCCTATCAAGTCAGGCTTTTCTCTTAAGTGAAAGTGAAAGTCACGTAGTCGGGTCCGACTCTTTGTGACCGCATGGACTATGTGGTCCATGGAATTCTCCAGGCCAGAATACTGGAGTGGTTAGCCTTTCCCTTGTCCAGGGGATCTTCCCAGCCCAGGGATCAAACTCAAACCCAGGTCTCCCGCATTGCAGGTGGATTCTTTACCAGCTGAGCCACAAGGGAAGTCCTTTCTCTTAAATGAGAAACCAAAATATTTCAGCGCTTTTTTAATTTCACACTGCAGATGAGAGACTGTGGGCCTGAATATTCTATTTAGGAATGTTAAAGCTCTGTTACTTAGGAAAACAAGCAGTGCTTCCCAAGCAAGCTGCATTCTCTTCAGGCCTGACGAAGTCCCTGTTTTTACTGAGAAGAAAATGAGAGAAGACTGACATAGATTAAAGAAGAATTGAAATTAATAGAATGCACTTTCTTTCTAAATTGCTCTCACTAGAGTAGCAGAGAAGGCAATGGCACCCCACTCCAGTACTCTTGCCTGAAAAATCCCATGGATGGAGGAGCCTGGTAGGCTGCAGTCCATGGGGTTGCTAAGAGTCGGACACAACTGAGCGACTTTGTTAGGACCAAACTGAAGCCAGGACAGACTCTAAGGGGCAGGCCCGCAGGCAGTGTGGCTAGGCCAATCAGAAAAATCCCCCTAGCCCCCCGCCTGCGCCAGACCCGAGCCAATCCAGATAGGGATGCGAGGTTTAAAAGTCCCGCGCATGCGTATGGTTTAACCAATCAGCTATGCTGTTACAGAAACAAAGATCCATCTGTATAAAAGTATATGTGATTCAGAGCTCAGGGCCCTCATTGGATTCCACTGTGCTGGATAAAACCTGGGCCCTGGCTCGAGCTAGTAATAAACCCCTTTATGCTTTTGTATTGCTGTGGACGTCTTATTCTCTGTTTAGGGGACTTGGACTCTGGGCATAACATTTGGGGGCTCGTCTAGGATACCTTTAACTGGGAAGAATAACACTCTCCCGGTAGAAGGGGTTTCCTCACTTGGAGGAAAGCTATCTGAACACCGGTGTTAAGTTTGGTTAGCCAGTGTAAGACCGAGGCCCAGCTTAAGCGCTGGAAGGCAGCTGGCTCTGGTGAGAAGAGAGCTCTTGTCAGGCTTAATCAGGGGCGAATTAGTCGTCTTAGCCGGCATAAGGCCGAGGCCCGGCATCGTGCTGGGAAGGCGGCTGGCTCTGTGAACGCCTTGTTGGTAAGATAACCTAGAGGGATAGGAGGGTTCAGGGGGCCCAGGAAGACCTAGTACTGTGTTCTCGGCCGAGGTTTGTCTCCTCTGTTGGTCGCATCTTTGTGTGTGCCGGCATTGTCACTGCTCTCTGTGTGTTCGTCTTGTCTCCTGTGTTCTATCCTGTAATCATGGGGCAAGAGACTTCCACTCCGTTGTACCTTCCATGTAGGCTGGCCCTCAAAATGCACCTTTGACTTGGGAACTGTACACCAAGTCCAAGATATCATCTTCCGACTGCGGATCGGACACCCTGACCAAGCACCCCCCCCCTCCTTGGGTAAAACCTTTTTTGCCTCAGTAGGGATTGTCTACCCCTCAGGTGTTGGCGACACATGTAAGAAAAACCCCAAAGAATCTCAAGGAGCCTGAACCAACGGCGCCGCCATATACCCCATCTTGCAGGGGGAATTGTTAGGGGAAGCACACTGATTGAAACCGCCCCACCATAGTAACCATTTGCATGAGTTGTTTTATGACAGGAGATCCTGATAAAGAATATGGAACTAATAAGCCTCCACTAACTGGAAGAGTGCGGGAAAGGTTTAAAGGAGACACCGTCTGTACATTGTGACCCACGCGGCAGAACAGTTCTCCTGGGTTTCCTTACCCTGCTGCTCTCCACCCAGGTGCCCTTTCCCAATAAAACCTCTTGCTTTGTCAGCACATATGTCTCCTCGGACAATTCATTTCCAAGTGTTAGGCAAGGGCCCAGTTTCGGGCCCTGGAAGGGGTCCCTCTTACTGCAACAAATGGTGACTCTGGTGGGATTCTTCTTCGCTGAGACTGACATCCTGACCACTCGGGGTACTCAGGGGCCAGCTTGCCTGCCAATGGACCAGACCCAGCGGCCGCAACTGGGACCCTTTTGTCCCTGGTCTCCTCCTGAAGCGGACAACTGGCCAGAGTGCCCCGACCGGTAAGAAACAAGAAACTTTATTGATCTCTCTCCCCTTCCCTCTCTGTCTCCTCTCCTTAACCCTTCCTATCCTTCCCTGTTTTTCTAGTCCCCTGGTCCTAGATGCAAAAATCTGGTCGAAGGGCCCTCAGCCTGAGCTGAGGATTGGAGACTGATCACCTCCTCTTGGCAGAAAACTAATTCTGGTTCTGATTTCTGGTAGGGCCGAGTTCCAGTCCTCCCTTCTCTGGAAGCCCAGGGAAAAGGCCCGTAAGGCCTGGGTATCTGTAGGTGGCAGGAGATATCTGTAAGGCCACCCCTTTTGCCCCCTCTCCCGCCTCCTCCCCCTTCTTCTTTCAACCTGGCTTCCTTTCCTCCCTTAAAATCTTTGATGTTATGGAAAGGCTTGGTGGGCTACAGTCCACAGGTCGCAAACAGTCTGATACGACTGAGTGACTTCACCTTCACTTTGATGAGGACTGCCGGGTTTATACGTGTGTGTTTTAACTCTGTGATCTGTGTAGTGATTTTTGATGGCCATTTTGCTTTGTCTGGCCACCATGTGGTTTAGACCTGCCGCCATTTGTTAGAACTTGATTTTCTTTCCCTGTGCCTTGAGACCAGGGCTCTTAAGAACACTTATCTAGACTATCTCTAACTCCTGCCCTGAGAAGGAAAAAAAAAGACTTAAAGCTAAATCTTGCATTGTGTCTGTCTACATATGTCTTGGTATGTCTCTGTCTCTGGGTAATATTTTTGAGGTTAATTTGTATATGAGATCTATTTATCTGGCTTAAAAAAAGGTAAGCACTTACAAATCAAGTAATTCTAAATTAAACAATAAATTCCAGGTTCATGTAAACTGGGAAATATTCAATGTTAAATACCTGATATTAATGTTTGTTTGTTGACCTATTTAATACAGACATGTCTTAGAGTACTTAACGTTAAAAAAAATACTTTCATTGTACCTAGGTTTAATATGTTAAATATTATATCTGTTACAAGTTTGTCAATAAGACAATTACCTCAAGTAAAAAAACTTCAAAAAAA
The DNA here is from genome assembly GCF_042477335.2 of Ovis canadensis. NCBI lineage: Eukaryota > Metazoa > Chordata > Mammalia > Artiodactyla > Bovidae > Ovis > Ovis canadensis. Next base: position 42,592,443 of record NC_091260.1, read on the forward strand.
ATGTAAATGAGATATGAGCTTTTAGATAGACTTTATTAAGAATAATTATGTTTTAGGAATGTCTGTCTGAAAGTCTGTCCAAATTGGGGTAACTTGAATTGGCTTGTGCTAAACTAAGTGATGGAAGTTCACTGACTAGCTAGCTCATTTCCAAATAAAGTAAAATTTTGAAACATTTATTACTGAACATTAGTTTCCTCTTACAAAGAAGCTAAAGAAATTTGGGACTGTTAATGACTAAAAATAAGCTGGCACAAAAACTTGAATTTGGCTTTTCTCTCTGTTAAAAGGACACACTTTCTTCAGATGTTGAACTGCATTTGACAATAGATTTAAGTTCATTTGCTTCTTAAATGGTCTGTTCTGTGTTTGCCTCTGAAATCCCATATTGTTACTTTGGCTGAGTGAATAGCTATTGTTTCACAGTGACCTATAGTCCCATCTGACTGAGTGCTCAAAACTTTTCTGATATTTGTTGACAAAACTTCCTAAATTATTCTATGAAGCACTTTTGGCTTCTAGCTAACTTTGGGGTGCTTCGGAGGGCCCCTGAAGCATCCCAAAGACAGATATTAAACTGTATTTATTTGGTTGGTTAAATTACATAAAAAAGATTATCAAATGAGTAATACATCTGCTCATATTATAATGTAGGGTAAAATTACTAATACAGATATCCTAAAAATTATATGGAGTTTTTAACATTCTGATATGTCCTGGTATTTTAATAAAAAACCTGATGACTTCACAAAAGTCAGCAAAAGGACTGAATGAACCAGTGAATATGCTTATAACTTTTATGGTTTCTATCTAAAAAATTATGGGCTTGAATCTTATGTTTTCAGGGAGTAGGGAAAATCTTCCTCTCAAACTAATTATGACAATACTTTGGTAAAATTAAATGTTATAAACAAAACAATTATATTTTCTATCTGACTCCTCCAAAAAATTGGAAATTCTTAGGTTTCCAGTAAGTTTATCAAATGAGTTAGGAAGGTTATCTCATCGATACAAAAATCTCAAGAAATTTTTGAAACCTTAAAAAGGGAAAAATTCACCTAGATTTGTTAGGCAAAATCTGTGATAAGCCTTTGGTGTGAGATTCCCAGCCCTGTTTTATTTTAAAAGTTCAGTCTGAGACTCTATAAATGTTTCAGCAAAATAAAAAGCCTATAATCAATTATGGTTATAAAAATCATTAGACCAAAATTAGTAAAAACAGACCTATTTTGCAAACAAACTAGCCTTAATTTGGTTATATTTAATAAAAATAAGGGTAACTTTAAGGAAAAAAAAAAAGATATTTCAAAATGTTAAATACCAGTTTGTTAATGGGGATCTGCATCTAGTAAGACTCATCTCTTAGATAGTTCTTTGCTGTTATGTAATGTTAATGTAAAATTTAATTGAATTTTTGAAGAACCCCCTAAGTTTGTTTCTGAAGCTTATCTCAGTAATCTATCTTTGGATGAAGATCAGATGCCTCATGACCTGCAACCAGGACTGAAAAAAGACATAATTTAAGGGACTGTCTCCAACATGGATGGAAGGACTTTTTTATCAGGAGAAACTACACTACACCAGGATGAGAAGACGACGACATCAGAGGGAGACAGCTTCCCCGAGATGCTGGACCTGATTCGTATGATCATTTATGTTTTCTTGACTTCTTAGACCTTTGCATATAAGTCGAATGCTTTTCTACCATAGGCCTGATCCTATGCTAGTTTCAAAATCAATCCAATTGTTGGGTTTGTGGCCAATAACCTGTGTCTAGTTCTGGGTTATCTTGGTAAATTTCTCTATTACCAGACTTTAACTGGTTGGCCCTGAAAAAATTTACTTAAAAAAATTAAATCATACTAAAGATAATCAGTCTAGTGACACTAAAAAAACTGGGCTATGTTCCTTATAGATGGTGCCAATATATAATTTCCCTGGAAGATAAAGATTCTACAGGACAGACTCAGTCAGATGACCTGAAAATATACTGGGCTACATCTAATGAAAGTTCTTAACATAAGTCTTACTTGTGACTTTACTAATACTGCTGGCTATGTTATTTGTATTTCACCTGTTTTACAAAATTGCTGTTTCTTACACTGTTTGTGTGTGAGGCCTCTAATAAAATAATATATAGTCCCATATGAGATCGATGATGGTAACAGTGTAACTCTAGATATGGCAAGAAGCAACAAGAGGGAATATTTTCCTGGACCAAAAAGCTAGTAAGACAGGTGGTCCAGAGAATTTTAGATACTGTTTCATGGCCTAGTCCAGTAACAGCACATTGAGTGGCCTGTTTACCTGAAAATGGACACTCTCAGCACCATGGGATAAAATGGTCATGAAGTGCCCCCCTCATAATCATGGTCAAGTTTATGAGCAAAAAGGGGCTCTGCCAACTGAAGACTGACACTCGCCATCTGCATCTACAAAGATTAAATCATGGCCGCTGCAACTGCTGACTTTCAATGCCCCTGAAAGGAGTTCAGGGTAAAAATCAAAAATGAGGCACTCTGTGTTCTGGGAAAAACTGACAAAACAGGCCATCAGATAGTTAGATCTTTTCAGGAAAAGATTTTATGAGTCCCAATTCTTGCATCTTCTCATATCTAGAAAAACACTGTCATTAATGGTAAAATCTGCTTTGGCTATTAAAAAATAGTTTACAATTAAAAGTCAAAATAGAGTAACTATGGTTCAGATATCCTGGGAAATAACTAGATGATGTTATGGGTGTACTTTCAGATTAGACCTTGTATTGCTAAACACTTGAGTTTTCTGAGTCGTGTCAGGCTTGGATGCCACCATTTTCAAAACAATGTCTGCTGGAAGCTACTAACCTTACTTTTTATAAAACTAGGCAACTGGCTACATAGCTACAAGTCTCCCTGAAGTGCCAGGTCCAGACTGGGTTTCAGACCTGTTTTTCTAAAAGAAATGAGATTAGGATTTTAATCATACAAGACTCAGATCTAAAACTTAGAACTCAGAAATACTTCCAATTCAGTGTCTATACTCCAAGCTGGGGCAGTCCTATGCCCCATTTTGACAGAAAGTTATCATAGTCATTGTTGTCTAGTTCCCTAAAATTAAAACTGAGCCAGACTCTGTGGGGCTCTGGAGTACAGATCTGCTCTGTGTTCTCCATTTCTTATCTGTAAGATATAGACTTTGTTCAGCCTCCTTGGCCTTCCCTGAATTCCAAAGCATAGATTCAAACAATTGCTAATCAGGGAAGGGAGGGGATACAAAACCAGAAACTATCAAATGTTGGTACAGCCTCCAGACAGAGTCCTGGTTCCTACTCAAAGAAATATGCATAACAATGTCTTTGAGCCCCGACCCAGGTAAAAGGCTTCAGACTGAACACAAGATTCTTGGAGCACTGCTCTGTTGCCTCACCACCAAGCAATCAGAAGGGGTCACAAACCCTGTAACCCTCACCCCAAATGTTGCCTTCTGTTTCCAGGGACCAGAGATGACTATCCTGTTAGGTCTCTTGTTTGGCCCTTGTCTGTTTCTTCTCTGAGAGGGACCAACTAAATTGCTGCAACTACAAGGGTAAAAGCTGGTTTCAGATGTGAAAAATCCCAACTTAGATCAGGTAGAGAGACTTCTGCTCTGCTAGGCAGGCCTACGCCCATGCACAGCAGGAAGAAATTACAGAAAAAAGAGACCTCCGCCCCAATTCCCAAAAAGTACTTGAGTATGAAGTCTCTCAGGGGGCCTATGTGCTGTGTTAGGGGAAAAACGTTGTTTTTATGTAAATCACTCAGGGGTAATCAGGGAGTCCCTGGCCAAGATAAAAAAGGGCTAAATCAAAAAAAAAAAAAAAGAAGAAAAAAAATGTCTCAAAATTAATTTGAGTCCTGGTTCCAACAGTCCCTGTGGTTAACAACGCTAATTTCTATCCTGGTGGGCCCTCTAATAGTGCTACTATTAATACTTACTTTTGGTCCATGCATAATAACTAAGCTTGTTGCCTTTGTAAAAGACCGCATCAATACCGTCCAACTGATGATACTGAGGCAACAGTATCAGGCCCTGCCCCAAAATAAAGAGGGAGATCCCTCTATGTAGCTGAAGACAGGGGGGAACGTTAGGACCAAACTGAAGCCAGGACAGGCTCTTAGGGGCAGGCCCGCAGGCAGTGTAGCTAGACCAATCAGAAAAATCCCCATAGCCCCGCGCCCGCGCCAGACCCGAGCCAATCCAAATAGGGATTCGAGATTTAAAAGTCCCGTACGTGCGTACGGTTTCACCAATCAGCTGTGCTGTTACAGAAACAAAGAACCGTCTGTATAAAAGTATATGTGATTCAGAGCTCTGGGCCCTCGTCGGATTCCACTGTGCTGGATAAAACCTGGGCCCTGGCTCGAGCTAGTAATAAACCCCTTTATGCTTTTGCATTGCTGTGGACGTCTTATTCTCTCAGTTTTGGGGACTCGGACTCTGGGCGTAACAGACTTCACTTTCACTTTTCACTTTCATGCATTGGAGAAGGAAATGGCAACCCACTCCAGTGTTTATGCCTGGAGAATCCCAGGAACAGGGGAGCCTGGCTGTAGAGTCGGACACGACTGAAGCGACTTAGCAGCAGCAGCAGCAGCAGCAGAGTAGCAATTTTGTAGTGTTAAACAATATACTTTGCCTATAGTACATGTGAAAATTTGGTGTTAAAAAATGGCATGACTAATTTACCAAAGAAACGTCTTCTTTACGGGTTGTTACCAAATCCAAGCTCCCTCTACCCGCCAACTGAATTGTAGGCAAGGTGTTTAGACTAGGAAGGAATACGACTATTTGGAAAGACAGCAGACCAAGAAGATGGCCGGCTAATGTCTCAAAATAACCATCTTATGGGGTCTGGTTGCCAGGTTCTTTTATAAAACAAAGACCAGGAGTTGAGGAAAAAAGGCCATTAACCTTGCAATTATCTCCTAGAATGTCAAGCCTCAGGCAGGGAATGTGTTAATTTTTTCCTTCCTGCCATCCACAGGTGGACAGAATCCTGAACACTGACACTTTTCCTTTAACAGTCCCGCAGAGGAACAGGATTCTATGAAGGAGGCCATTATGTATGATTGTAATAACAAAAGCAACAAAAAGCCAGTCAAAGAACAGTTCCAACAAGGTCAGAAGTGCTTTTTCCCTGAAACTATGTGACCACTCTGCATCATTTTAGGACCAGTTCAGATGTCATCTCCTCCAGAAATGCTTCCATCACTCTTCAGTTCAGTTCAGTTCAGTTCAGTGCAGTCACTCAGTTGTGTCTGACTCTTTGTGATCCTACGAATCGCAGCACACCAGGCCTCCCTGTCCATCACCAACTCCCGGAGTTCACTCAAACTCATGTCCAGCGAGTCGGTGATGCCATCCAGCCATCTCATCCTTTGTCGTCCCCTTCTCCTCCTGCCCCCAATCCCTCCCAACATCAGAGTCTTTTCCAATGAGTAAACTCGTTGCATGAGGTAGCTGAAGTACTGGAGTTTCAGCTTCAGCATCATTCCTTCCAAAGAACACCCAGGCCCGATCTCCCTTAGAATGGACTGGTTGGATCTCCTTGCAGTCCAAGGGACTCTCAAGTCTTCTCCAGCACCACAGTTCAAAAGCATCAATTCTTCGATGCCCAGCAGAGGAAGTTAAATATCCATTTTATGTATTTCCATACCAGTCCATGTCTAACTTTCAACATACTATCCTTCCCCACTATATTTCTTTGTTTCCTTATCTGTCTTCTACATTTTGATGACAAACACTGACACTTTTAACCTACATTTGTTCTCAGCATTGAGGTTTTAATTGAATAAGTAGACAAATAGCTGTTCATTAAATAAGCATACTGACTGATGTCACAGCACTCCTGACCCAATGAAAAAAGTTTTATTGTTTGATTAAATTAAATTTTGGTCTGTGATAATCTTGTTACCAAAAGCAAGTTTCTATGCCTGACTGACAGTGAAGTGAAAGAGTGAAAGTGTTTGTCACTCAGCTGTGTCCAACTCTTGGCTAATCCCTGGAGTGTAGCATTCCAGGCACCTCTGTCCATGGACTTTTCCATGCAAGAATACTGCAGTGGGTTGCCATTTCCTTATCCAGGGTATCTTTCCAACAAAGGTATTGAACCCAGTTCTTCTGCATTGCAGGTGGATTGTTTACTCTCTGAGCCACCAAGGAAGCCCACAGTGAAGTGAAACAAACTAAAAACATCAGAGTTTGAAGCAGATAGTTTCATTGCAGTGCAAGGAGATGGGTGCTGAGTGCCACCATACCCTTCAAGGGCTTCAGTAAAGCACTTTCAACAGCAAGGAGAAGCAGGGGCAGGGTTAGTTGTTACAGATTTCTTGGTGTAAGAATCCTTTGTTCTTGCAGCAGCCCACTTCCTATAAACCTCCAACAAAAAATTGTTCTTTGTTCTGCAACTTTTTATCTCTGTATGAGTGGACCTTAAAGGTCAAAGCACTGAGAATGGAGTATCGTATATATTTCAGGCTATAGGTAACATTCTTTTATAAAAGTTGCAAAGCCAGCATGACAAATCACAGGTAATAGAATACATCTAATATGGAGTCAGATTTGTTCTTCCCTATTACAGTCTCTCTGAGGTAACAGGGACAAGAGGATCAGAACACCTTTATTTAGTTGATATGAATATTTTTGTGAGTAAAGATATTGTAGAATTGGCCTCCTTTTCAGATTTTCCAAGGATGTAAGTCATATATCAGAATACTCTACTGGTCTTTACTCCAACGCTCTGCCTCCCTGGACAACTCAGTCACTCATCTCTATCTACTGTTTATATTGCTCTCACTAGCTCTAAATAACTTGTCTCACTTTCTCTTGGCTTCATATTTCTATTGCCTTAAGTCTTGCAAAGCTTCATGAGTCTTTGGTCCCTCTAGAGAATTTTTACCTTGGTCTCACCATTTTAAACCATAGGAAAAAAATATTACGTTAAATTTAATTAAATTTCTTATCTTGTACATAGATACCAATTAATACTGAGAATTTCCACTTAGCAAATTTATTCTAACAAGTCATGAGCACTGTTTGGAGAAGGAAGCAGTACCCAACCACTTGAGTTATGGTGAGGGAAGTAGAGACAAGTGGTAAAAAGCAAACATAAAAGGTAATTCTGGTGGTTTTGATCAGATTGTCTAATCACCATCGCCTCTTTAGCATATAGACTCACATGATATGACTCATTCTGACTAATATCACTACATTCCATTATTTTTTCAGTATTGTTGCCCTACTACTGAATAATAGCTCTCATTTGGTGGCATTGCATTAACACATATCAGAGTTCAAAATATGGCCAATAACTCTTTAGATAACCCTTTTAAAAAGCACCATATTACCATTTCCAGAGCTCTAATCAGGGTTGTTGGTTTTGTTGTTTAGTCATTAAATTGTGTCCAACTCTTTCTACGACCCCATGGACTATAGCCCACCAGGCTCCTCAGTCCATCAGATTCTCCAGGCAAGAATACTGGAGTGGGTTGCCATTTCTTCCTCAAGGGGATCATCACAACCTAGGGATTGAATCCATATCTCCTGAATTGCAGGCAGATTCTTTACCACTGAGCCACCAGTGGTAAAGTTATGAAACAATTATTTTTGTAAAATCAAAATCACTAGTCAAAACCACCACTCCACTGAGTAGGAGTGATAAAACATTATGGGAGATTTAGATTCAAACTGGAGGCTTAAAGATCTGAGGAAGTTAAGGACTTCTTACAACCAACTCACCTTTAAATAGGAGAAGAAAGAGGAATAAACTAAGAAAATTTCTCTGTCTAACCATGAAACAAAATTCTCAAACACTTGAATAAATGTAATGGTAAGAAATTCAAATTGATACAGAATTATGTATTCAGTATTCCTGATAAAATGTATGTTATGGAGTAGCCTGACAAGGATTTAAAATAAATATGTTTAAGACATAAATGAGGGACAACCATAAATTAAAAGTGATCAATACAAAAAGCAACAGTGTGGATTCATCTCACAGACACAGTGGTGAACAACAATAACAAAAAAAACACATAAAAGAGTATATAATGTATTATTACAATTATAAAAATGCAAAAACAAAATACAAAACATCAATTATAATACTAATAATCATAGTTAAATTCCAAATGATTATTAAAATAATAAAAGCTCTAGAAACTGAGTAAGCAAAGCTGACTTGTTCTCTGCTCCCATTATAGTTAAGCACATCAATACCAAAGTAAAAAACAGCTTAGTAATAGAAACATAGTACTCTTTATTTTTGAAATAAATATGAGCAAACCAGCAAATAGGAACAGAGCCATCCTATCTAGAACTAGCCCCTAAATTACTGAAGGTTTGAGCCTTTTTTTTCCCTTGAAAGATACTAATGCCCTTGTAAAAACAAATCTGTTTCTTAATTCTGCAATGTATTTTTGAAGATATATAGCTCTTCAAAATATATACAGCAGAATCCATGAAGAGACTGATATATTTGTTTGTTATTTTTTAAAAATTACTAACAGCACCCTGGTATATTTATGGTTTTATTTCTTCTAATGTTTGCTGTGTTTCTTTTGTTGTTGTTGTTGAGGGAATGGAAAGATGGTGGTTGGTTCTTTTAATAGCTGGACTTAGTTTTTTACTATTTTTTTGTCTCTAGAGACAGGGTGCCATGAGCTGGGAAGCTAGGGCAGGGTTTATAAACTTTGTGAAACATTTGCGGAATTGGCAGGAATAGAATTAGCATATGGGAATAGATGTGAACCATCTATGGAGGAAATAGCAGGAAATAAATCATGAAAGTGACAGGCTCAAATGTGTCAGTCTAGGTTACCTGGCCCACAGGTTTCATGTAGTAGCAGAAAGGCACTAATGTAGGAAAGATAATATCATCACCTCAGATATCATGCCACCACTGGAGCTGTTCAGTAAAAAGAGCATTGGTATACACTATTCCTAATATTCAGCTGTACACACTCATGTAAGTAACCTGAGAGGTCTTTTGTGATGAATATTTTCAGGTTGAATGCTTCCTTGGAGGGCAGTATGAGGCATGCAAGGAACTTCAATACGCAATACACAATTTCTACATCTTTTTCTCCTGCTATATTTCTTAATGAAATAAAAAGGCATACCATACTTAGTTGTTGTTGTTGTTGTTGTTGTTTTCAGAAACCATGCAAACTGCAATGGATGAATGAGGAGTAAAGACTATTTTGGTTCACAGTGTGTCAGTATGCCTTGTTTCCACAATGTGCTCTAAAAGTTCACTCTGAGATGAATAGTTTCTATAAGTTTCAAAGTTAAAATAGTAAAAAAGGACATTTCTCTGTGTCACATATAGGAGTTAAACATAAAAAAATCTGTTAGCAAACCACCCAAGATAATAGATGCATTTTAGTGATCCTGTACAGAATTTATCTACCCACCACTTGCCTCTTTTATGGGAATGGATTCCTTTTGCATTTATTCCCCATAGAGTTAAATTAAAATTGGTTATCTTTCCTGATGTGGCTAAATATCCATCTGTGGGCCTGATTACCACCATTATTATGTGTTATTAACCAATGTGAAAATTATCGTTATATAATGATAGCAGCCAGTTAGCACCACTTGCCTTACTTGAAACTGTTTTCTGCAAATGAAGAGTTTAAAATTTGAACTGATCCTCTAAGCAAAATAGACAAGATTTTGTAGTGTGTGTTTCAAATATTACTTACATTATTAATATTATATGTAACATATTACATATAATACTATTATTAAATTGTTTATTTTTTAAAGCCTCCATCAAATGTGAATAATGATCATTGATTTGCTATAGAAAGAAATACAATTGTCTAGGATGATAATGCCTCTAGAAACCATATTTGGCTAGCCTTAAGGGTAATTAAGATTGATTTCAGAATTTCAATTTCAGACTTTCTCACTGAGTACATTATAAAAATGTACCCCAGAAAACCTTAAGGAAGTAATGAGGCTTTAATTTCCATATGTCAAATTACTTTTTTTTTAGTGTGCTTATTATCGGCCATGAGCTAATTTTTTGGCTCACTCAAAGAAGAGAAGAAGACCCTGAACAACATTTTCCAAAAAAAGCCACAAGGAAAAAGTCAATGCCGATGGGAATTTGCTGCCAGAGTATTTTTCATGCTTGCCATGTTTCTATAGGACCATCTGTGGGCAATCGTGCAAATGGAAAATAGGCATGTGCTGAAGAGAATCCACCTTCAAAAGTGATATGACATTGTCTATCCACACTATGTATAACTCTACCAATGTTAAGGCTATTTGATATACCAAAGATTGGAAAACTCATTTTGAATTATCTTATTTCATAGTATCTTCAAATTGCTCATTTAAACTGAAGTTCACCAGATCTTTCCAGCTGGATGTATTGAAATTCTTATTTTTAGAACAGGATTCTAAAATAAGAAGATCTAGTTTCGAAATACTGTGGCCTGCACATGCTGTAGATCCAGATGGTAGAGCTAACTGCCAGTAGGGACATCTTATAGATTTGAATGGTGTCAAAGGCTAGAACTGCATCACACTCACTGTGTCATCTTTCTTTTTGTCAGTATGTGATTACATGCTCCTGGGTTCCCTTTCACTCTAATACTGGTGATGTTTTAGAAACTAACCTGCATCTCCATTTTATTTTCAGGAGCTGAAACTACTTTATATGGATTGGAATTTTGTTTCTTAGGGAGACAAGTTTTGCTGGTAGACCATCCAAATATAACAAGGAGTCTCTGCCATTTCATATAAGGAGCAGATTCTGATTAATAGATGTCTGGTGGCACCAGGCCACAGAGTTAATATCAGCATCTCTGATTATGTCTGTAAAGTGTGCAAGTTAGTAAAAGTTGATCCAAAATTTTAAGGCTTCATGAAATAGACTTTTGAGCACTCTGTGATGAGTGAAAATTTATTTCTACCATCACATTATCTAAAAGAGTTAGATTATAGATTATACAGAAAATGATATGTATAAACTAAATATGTATAGAGCTGTTTCAGCTCTACACATATTCAGCTATTTCAGCTGAACGTCTAGGACGGGCATGATTACCAAATTAGGATCACCAATATAGAGAATGTATTTTCTTTATTTGAAAGCGAGAATAAATATAGAACTCTCAGAAAAAATGTTCTCTATTTTTATCCCCAAGTTTATTTTGGTTTTGATCAAGTTTGGAATAAATGGACTTAAAAGAAACAAATAAATCTTCCACTCCTAAATTCACCCTGTACCCAAGAAAATCCATTATTTGAGCTTATAAGTGGATTAAATGGGTAGCAAGGCATCTTTCAAAGTCTAAAAAACCTCAGTTAGTGTATATATTATTGTTACTGTTCAATCTCTAAGTTGTGGTCTCTTTGTGACCCCATGGACTGTAGCCTTCCAGGCTCCTCTGTCTATGGGATTTCCCAGGCAAGAATACTGGAGTGGGTTGTCATTTCCTTTGCCAGGGCATCTTCCTAACGCAGGGATACAACCTGCATCTCCTGCATTGGCAGGCAGATTTTTTTTACTGCTAAGCCACCAGAGAATTATATAAAGTACATATTACATTACTAAAGTCATGAACCTGTCAAAAACAGTGCAAAACTTGATTTGATAAACCAGGATAGACTTCACCTTAAGAAACATTTATAAAATCAGACTTCCCTGGTGATTCAGTGTTGAGAATACATCTGCCAATGTTGAAGACATGGATTCTATCCCTGGCCCAGGAAGATCCCATATGCCAAGGGGCAACTAAGCCCCTGCATCACAGTTACTGAGTGCCATTGCCCTAGAGCCCCTGCTCTGCAGCAAGAGAAGCCACCACAATGAGAAGCTGGCACACCTCAACAAAGTGCAGACTCCCTCGCTGCAACTAGGAAAACCCCCACACAAAGCAACAAAGAGTCAGCACATTCAAAAATAAATTAAAAAAAAGAATTATTTATAAACTAAATATATTTAAATATAAAGTATATATTACCCCTTTAAAATAATTTGTGATTGTACATTCTCTTAATATTAAGAAAATGTTTTACCTTTGATAGAAGTTAAATTTAGGACATAAGAATACTATTTTATTACTTTATTTGGTATCTTTTTCTAATTTTAAGTACTTTTGTCACTGTAATCAGTCATTGTCAAGCGAAGCAACACCTCATTTGATTTAAAAAAGTCAATGATGAAAGCTGTAAAAGTTGCAGTGGAGTAAATTGTAGCAGATTATTGAGAAAACTTATACATGGAAAACAACTGGTAGTAAAATTGATAAATAAACATAATATATGGAATGGAAAAGAAAAAAAATCTCTTGATCAATATTTATCACTAACATGCAAATGTAATCCCAACTTCAAGGCTTTCATACAATTACATTTCAATCAAGTTGTATGGGAATAGAATGCCCCTCTGCTTATGAAGGCATTATTCATGTCAATCACCATTAACAAAGGAAAGAACAAAACTTGATTCTATCTACTACACTAACGGGCTTCCCAGGTGGCACAACAGTAAAAATCTGCCTGCTGATGCAGGAACCATGGATTCGATCCCTGGAAGCAGGGAATCTACATGAGCTACAGCCCATGGGATCACGAAGAGTCGGACACAACTGAGCACACGTACATACTACACCCAACATTTCACATCTGCTAACTGATTTAATTTTCTCAACACTATCATAAAATATCCCCTCGGTTTTTCAGATGGGAAAAAAAAAAAACAAAAACTAACAGATTTAGAAACCAGAGAGTGTGCTGGAAACAAGCGGCACTAAAACAAATTCAGGTCATTTTTGTCTAGTATTAAAATACAACCTAAGCTTTCTGCACTAACAGTTGGGAAGGTTGTGCATGCTCAGTTGTGCAACCCCATGGACTGTAGCCAGCCAGGCTCCTCTGTCCATGGAATTTTCCAGGAAGCAATATTGGAGTGTGTTGCCATTTCTTTCTCCAGTGGATCTTCATGACCCAGGGATGGAATGCACACATCTTGCTTCTCTTGCATTGAAAGGCAGATTCTCTGCTACTCTACCACCTGGAAAGCCCTAAATTAAAAATTTGTTGTCTACAAAAAAGCAGAAGACATAGCCCTTGACCTTGAGACAATATTCTAGCAAGTGAAATAAAACTAACAACAAATATCCACAACTGAACTTAATGAATAATATAAGCATGCATGCTCAGTCGTTTCAGTAGTTTCCAACACGTTTTGACTATATGCACTGGAGCCCAGTAGGCTCCTCAGTCTATGGGATTCTCCAGGCAAGAATACTGGAGTGGATAGCCAGTGCCTTCTCTGGGGGATCTTCCCGACCCAGGGTTTGAACCCATGTCTCCTGCATTGCAGGCAGACTCTTTACTGACTGAGCCACCAGGGAAACCTGAATGATATAAGACTTTATATAAAATAACCCTATTCCTCATATCAGGGCTTCCCAAGTGGCACTAGTTGTAAAGACCCTGCCTGCCAATGCAGGAGACGTAAGAGCTGTGGGTTTGATCCCTGGGTTGGGAAGATCCCCTGGAGTAGGAAATGGCAACCCACTCCAGTATTCTTGCCTGGAGATCCCATGGACAGAGGAACCTGGCAGGCTACAGCCATAGGGCCACAAAAAGTTGGACACAACTGAAGTGAATTAGCACCTGTGCACACTCATTATATCATGGAAGTATCCGCAATATTCTATGGCATCAGAGAAAAACGAAACAAAAATCTACAAAAGGTATCAAAAAAGTTGTGATGGCATAAATCAACAGGCAGTTAAGTACCAAACATCAGAAGAAATGACAAGTTTGTAAGCAGGCTACAAATAAAAGGAATTTGAGTAGGGTAAGAAAGTATTTAAATGCACTATGTGCCATATAGCAGAGTTTAATTTTTATTGCAAGCATTGCAGCATTATTGAAATATGTTAGACAGTAGTAACATAATATTGCTATTTTATAATGAGTCTGGCAATGATATCAAACTTGCATTTGAAGGACTAAAAATGAAGACCAAGCTATCTAAAAATTCTACATAAAAAAGAATGAGAACATCTTCTATGGCAGTGAAGATGAAATGATTTAAAAAGATATTTAGGAAAATCTAATCAATAAGATTTGACTATACAGGATGACAGAAAAAAAATCTGAATTTATTAGAAAGCTTTTGTTTTAAAAATGGGTAGAAATATTTCAAATAGACTGAAAAACACCAAAGTTTCAATTTGTGCTTTCTGCTATAGATACTTCTAAGAGCTTTGATGTATGCAATCCATGAAGGCATTTTAAAATAAATTAGAATCAGAGCATGATTTTTGTCATAAAATCAGATATCAATTCTAAGGTTAATTGGTAATGAGGATGGAATAATAGGGAGCATGGAAAACAAGTCCTCACTGTCACTAACATGTGAAAAAGTAAATTACCTTCTTTGGATCTCAATTTCAGTGATTGCATGTGGGAAGATTAAGGAAAATGTCATTAAATTCTCTTTCAGTTCTTAATCACATGTACTCTATTTTTTAAGTATTGTTCTGCAGTTAAGTTTTTAAATTTCATTAATTTATTTATTGGCTATGCTGGGTGTTCATTGCTGCATGTAAGCTTTTTCTAGTTGTGACAGGGGCTGGTATTCTTTAGTTGCAGTGTGCAGGCTTCTCCTTGCCACGGCTTCTCTTGTTGCAGATCACGGACTCTCAGGCAGGGTCTAAGTAGTTATGGCACGTGTCATCTTCCTTGACTAGGGATCAAGCTCACGTCCCCTTCGAGTTCTTGGTAGGTGGATTCTTAACCACTAGATCACCAGGGAAGTTCCACTGGTACTATTCTAAAAATAACACTCTCTGGTTGTGAAGGCATGTGAGTGAAGACAATTATTCTTTCCTACATCATTAAATTAGCAGTAACCATCCCATAGAAAAAGAAATGCAAGAAGGCAAAGTGGTTGCCTGAGGAGGCCTTACAAGTAGCTGAGAAAGGAAGAAAAAGCAAAAGGCAAAGAAGAATGGGAAAGATATACCCAACTGAATGCAGAGTTCCAAAAAAGAGCAAAGAGAGATAAGAAAGCCTTCTTAAGTGAATCATGCAAAGAAATAGAGGAAAACAACAGAATGGGACAGACTAGAGATCTCTTAAAGAATATTGGAGATACCAAGAGAACATTTCATGCAAAGATGGGCACAATAAAGGACAGAAATAGCGAGAACCTAACAGAAGCAGAAGAGAATAAGAATGCATGTCAAGAATACACAGAAGAACTGTACAACAAAGGTCTTGATGACCCGGATAAACATGATGGTGTGGTCACTTACCTAGAGCCAGGCATCCTGGAGGGTGAAGTCAAGTGGGCCTTAGGAAGAACTGCTGTGAACAGAGCTAGTGGAGGTGATGGAATTCCAGCTGAGCTGTGTAAAATCCTAAAAGATGATGCTGTTAAAGGGTTGCACTCAACTTTCAAAAACTCAGCAGTGGCTGCAGGACTGGAAAAGGTCTGTTTTCATTCCCATCCCAAGGAAGGGCAATGGCAGAAAATGTTCAAACTACCATACATTTGTACCCATTTCACATGCTAGCAAGTTAATACTCAAAATCCTTCAGCCTAGGCTTCAGCAGTATGTGAACCAAGAAATTCCAGATATATGAGCTGAATTTAGAGAAGGTAGAGGGACAAGAGATCAAAATCTCAACTTCTACTGGAACACAGGAAAACGAAGGAAATTCCAGAAAAACCTACTTCTGCTTCATTGACTTTGCTAAAGGCTTTGATTGTTTGGATCACAATAAACTGAAAAATTCTTAAAGAAAGAATATCAGACCACCTTGCCTATCTCCTGAGAAACCTGTATGCAGATCAAGAAGCAACAGTTAGAAATGGGCATGGAACAACAGATTGGTTCAAAATTGGGAAAAGAGTGTGTCAAGGCTGCATACTGTCACCCTACTTATTTAACTTATATGCAGAGTACATCATGGGAAATGCTGGGCTGTTTGAAGCCCAAGCTGGGATCAACATAACTAGGAGAAATATCAATAACCTCAGATATGCAGATGATACCACTATAATGGCAGAAAGTGAAGGGGAACTTTAGAGCCTCTTGATGAGGGTGAAAGAGGAGACTGAAAAAGCTGGCATAAAACTCAACATTCAAAAAACCAAGATCATGGCATCTGGTCCCATCACTTCATGCAAATAGATGGGGAAAAAGTGGAAACAGTGAGGGATTTTATTTTCTTGTGCTCCAAAATCACTGCAGATGGTGACTGCAGCCATGAAATTAAAAGACATTTGCTCCTTGGATGAGAAGCTATGACAAACCTAGAAAGTTTATTAAAAATCAGAAACATCACTTTGCCAACAAAGGTCTATACTCAAAGCCATGGTTTTTTCAGTAGTCATGTATGGATGTGAGAGCTGGACCATAAAGAAGGCTGAGCACTGAAGAATTGATGCTTTTGAACTGCGGTGCTAGAGAAGACTCTAGTGAGTCCCCTGGACAGCAAGGAGATCAAACCAGTCAATCATAAAGGAAATCAACATTGAGTATTCATTGGAAAGACTGATGCTGAAGCTGAAACTCCAGTACTTTGGTCAGTTGATGTGAAGAGCTAACTCATTGGAAAAGACCCTGATGCTGGGAAAGATTGAGGGCAGGAGGACAAAGGGGCAACAGAGGATGAGACTGTTGATTGACATGATTGACTCAATGGAAATGAGTTTGAGCAAACTCCAGGAGATAGTTAAGGACAGGGAAACCTGATTTGCTACAATTGAACCATAAAGAGTTGGACATGACTTTGTGAGTGAACAATAACAAATAATAAATATTTGAGTTTGTTTAAGATGGTAGAATATATAAATTAAAAATTAAGTCTCCATTCAGTAATTCATTTTCATTATCTGCAAAGGCTGAAACAGTTTGATAGTTTGATTATTTGTTTCAAAGCGTTTTCATAATCAAATAATTAATGCATGTAAAAGTGCTATGAAAAGAAGAAACATATTAGCATCAGACAGTTTCTTTTTAGATACAACTGTTGTGTAAAAGACTCTCATGGTACCAAAGACTGGACTTACATTCAGTATTTATTCAACAATATTTATTAAGTATCTGTTATGTGTCAGGCACTATCTTAGGTATTGACTTAAAATTAAAAAACAAAACAAAACATATTCTTATTTCCGGGTGTTTTAATTCCAGATGGGATAGTCAGACAGTAATCAAAATATCAGCTAGTAATAAGTTCTGTAATTAAAATGTAGTAGTGTTTTGTCTTAGGGACTGAGAAACAGCTCTACAGATGTAGTCAAGAAAGACCTTTGAGGTTGGAGTAAAAATTTGTATAAAAAGGAGAGTATCATAAATGAAGACAAAGAAGTAAGCAGGAGCTGGACTATGTAAAGCCAGAGAAAATTAGGAACTGAGACTTCATTCTTGGCAGTTTTGGGTAGGAGAAAGAATAATTTAGTTTCCATTTTAAGTGTTTTTATTACTATTCCGTTAACCCACTCCAGTATTCTTGCCTGGAAAATCCCATGGACGGAAGAGCCTGGTAGGCTGCGGTCCATGGAGTTGCTAAGAGTTAGACATGACTGAGCGAGACTGAGCGACTTCACTTTCACTTTCATGCATTGGAGAAGGAAATGGCAACCCACTCCAGTGTACTTGACTGGAGAATCCCAGGGCCTGGGGAGCGTGGTGGGCTGCCGTCTCTGGGGTCGCTCAGAGTCCGACATGACTGAAGCGACTTAGCGGCAATAGCAGAAGCATGAAGAATATAGAGGATAATATTGAAACCAGAAAAGAGTTAATTTATAGATATTAAATATATATAATATACATCTAGATATATATTGTTTATTATATATATTATTTTATATATTATTTAATATATGAGAAGATATTAAGAAGAGGGGGCAAGAATACACAGAAGAACTATACAAAAAAGATCTTCACAACCCAGGTAATCACGATGGTGTGATCACTCATCTAGAGCCAGACATCCTGGAATGCGAAGTCAAGTGGGCCTTAGAAAGCATCACTATGAACAAAGCTAGTGGAGGTGATGGAGTTCCAGTGGAGCTATTTAAAATCCTGAAAGATGATGCTGTGAAAGTGCTGCACTCAATATGCCAGCCAATTTGGAAAACTCAGCAGTGGCCACAGGACTGGAAAAGGTCAGTTTTCATTCCAATCCCAAAGAAAGGCAATGCCAAAGAATGCTCAAACTACCACACAATTGCACTCATCTCACATGCTAGTAAAGTAATGCTCAAAATTCTCCAAGCCAGGCTTCAGCAATACGTGAGCCATGAACTTCCAGATGTTCAAGCTGGTTTTAGAAAAGGCAGAGGAACCAGAGATCAAATTGCCAACATCCGCTGGATCATGGAAAAAGCAAGAGAGTTCCAGAAAAACATCTACTTCTGCTTTATTGACTATGCCGAAGCCTTTGACGGTGTGGATCACAACAAACTGTGGAAACTTCTGAAAGAGATGGGAATACCAGACCACCTGACATGCCTCTTGAGAAATCTGTATGCAGGTCAGGTAGCAACAGCTAGAACTGGACATGGAACAACAGACTGGTTCCAAATAGGAAAAGGAGTACATCAAGGCTGTATATTGTCACCCAGCTTATTTAACTTATATGCAGAGTACATCATGAGAAACACTGGACTGGAAGAAACACGAGCTGGAATCAAGATTGGGGGGAGAAATATCAATAACTTCAGATATGCAGATGACACCACCCTTATGGCAGAAAGTGAAGAGGAGCTAAAAAGCCTCTTGATTAAAGTGAAAGAGGAGAGTGAAAAAGTTGGCTTAAAGGTCAACATTCAGAAAACGAAGATCATGGCATCTGGTCCCATCACTTCATGGCAAACAGAAGGGGAAACAGTGGAAACAGTGCCAGACTTTATTTTTGGGGGCTCCAAAATCACTGCAGGTGGTGATTGCAGCCATGAAATTAAAAGATACTTACTCCTTGGAAGAAAAGTTATGACCAACCTAGATAGCATATTCAAAAGCAGAGATATTACTTTGCCAACTAAGGTTCGTCTAGTCAAGGCTATGGTTTTTCCAGTGGTTATGTTTGGATGTGAGAGTTGGACTGTGAAGAAGGCTGAGCACTGAAGAATTGATGCTTTTGAACTGTGGTGTTGGAGAAGACTCTTGAGAGTCCATTGGACTGCAAGGAGATCCAACCAGTCCATTCTGAAGATAATCAGTCCTGAGTGTTCTTTGGAAGGAATGATGCTAAAGCTGAAACTCCAGTACTTTGGCCACCTCCTGCGAAGAGTTGACTCATTGGAAAAGACTCTGATGCTGGGAGAGATTGGGGGCAGGAGAAGAAGGGGACAACAGAGGATGAGATGGCTGGATGGCATTACTGACTCAATGGACATGAGTCTGAGTGAACTCCGGGAGTTGGTGATGGACAGGGAGGCCTGGCATGCTGCAATTCATGGGGTCGCAAAGAGTCTGACATGACTGAGTGACTGAACTGAACTGAATAGTGATTGAGTCTAGGTTAGTGGTAGTTAAAATAGAGGGTAGAGAGCAGATTTAGGATGGATTTTAGGGTTCCTTAAAATTTACAATTACAGGACTGGCTGACAGTTTAGAAGTTGAAGAAAGGCAGAGAGAGAAAGAAACAAAGATTATCTGATATGTAGCTCCTTAATAAATAACTTTTTAATGAATGAATGAATGCTAGATCTGAGTATTAGGAGTATGAAAGAATTTGCTAGGTTAACAGAGAAACAGGCATTTAAAAGTTGTATACAAGGAGATGGGAGGGAAGCTCAAGAGGGAAGAGATATACAAATACCTACAGCTGACTCATTTTGATGTACGGCAGAAACCAACACAATATTGTAAAGCAATTATCATCCAATTAAAAATAAATAAATAATTAGCATAAACTAAGGTTTGCCCCTCTTCTTCATATATGTCCCATTAATACCTTAACTCTCTAGCTAGCTGAAGATTCACCCTAGCGTTGGATGATTGTATTTTCTCAAACAGCAAGTGAGCATTTTCTCTCTGAATGGGTAATGGGCAAGCCAGAAGAACTGACTCCATTTACACTGTAATCTTCAGGTCACTGTGACTTTCAGCCCTCATATTAGCTAAGCACTTACAAAGAATGACTCAGTTTTTACTTCTAATATACACTAATATATAACATATATTAGAATATATTAGGGTCTGCATTGTAAAATATCTTAAATTAGAGTTGGAAGGTGAGTGATTAGTGTTCCAAAATAATGCCTTCTCTAAGTAGAACCGAACAGATTGAATTTTCCTAAGGAAATTTAGAATATCAGTTAAATACATATAAAAAATAAACTTTTTCATTAAAGGAAACATAGTATGAAGGCATTTAATGTTCTTCTAACAAAAGAATTGACTGCATTGATAGAAAGATTTACAAATGTCTCTCTTTGAGATATGAAGTTGAAGGATTTGAGAAAGTGAATTGACCCAACATTTCTCACTTTAGGAATGGGCTGGTGATTTCATAGTTTCCTAATTTCTTGAAATTTTAGAATAAAAATTTGAGATATGAATGATTGTAAAAGGCATTTACATTATCCATCTGTATTTATTTGGATTGTTTGGAAAACATGCAATTCATATGTCAAGTTGAAATGTAATCAGGCTGTTCTAGTATATTAGAGATAGCCTGAGATTCTCTAAACCAGTCCTGTCCAACAGAAATTTAAGGTGAGCCACACATGAAATTTTAAATTATCTGGTATCTATATTAATATAAGTAAAAAGAAACAAATTAAATTAATATAAAAATATATTTATTTAGCTAATACAGCCAAAATATTATTTCTTCAATATGAAACCAGTATTGAAAATTGTTGAGATCTTTTACAGTGTTTTTTTGAAGGGGTAACTTAAAAGTTCAAAATCAGGCATGAATTTTATATTTACAGTGCATCTCTGTTGGAACTAGTCACATTTCAAGTGCTCAGTAGCCATAAATGGCTAGTGACCATTACACTGGAATCCATATTTAAGAAATGAAGGACATAAGATTTTAGATGCATTAATTAGTTGGCACAGATCTTTACAATTTAACTTGCATATCTCACTCATGTAATGTTGGGTTTATGAGTAATAAGTGTTGACTACTTCTGAGCATTTATCACATGCCAAACACTGTTGCAAGCCCTTCACAGTTATTAATTCATCTAATCATTCTAACAATAAAGAAAGTATTCTTTTCTCTATTACACTGACAAGGAAACCAAAGCATGAAAATGTTAAAACTTGACCAAAGATACCAGCAAAAAAGGAAGGATTTAAACTCAAAGTGTGTGTCCGATTTTTTTTTCTAGACCATGACAGTTTTCTGGCGGAGGGTAAAATAAATTACTCTATTTTGTAGTTGAAAGCAAAGTACAGAACAATACCGTCAGTCAAAGGCAGTTATGTGCCTAATGTTTTCATCAATAATAATGCTTGTTGTACTCAAATGAACTCTTGAAATAATGTTGCTCTAGAGAGCAGAAAGCATCTTTTACAGCAAATCCACTGCATTTCTGGCAAAATATGTTGTTATGGGCTGATGTCTGGCACCCCTTCCAGACAAGCTTCAGGATATTTCACTTTCACTTTCTGACATTTCAAGTTGGTATATTTCTTTTTGCCTATTGCTTTTGTTTTGATTTTGTTTGCTTGCTTTGATATTTTCATAGGAAAATGGATTTGTATTTCTCTATAGTTCAGGACGTTTATTAAGCACCTCAGTTAATAAAATGTCTTTACATATTTACTTCAATTATCTTGTCCTTGTTACAGAATGCTGATATGAATGGGGCTATCTTTGAAATACAAAGAAATAACCAATCAATTGCTGTCTACCAAACTATTTATAAGCATTTTTAAGAGAAATTTGATAGATCAGAAATATATCTTACAAATTGATGAATACCTAATCAATGTCTTTATAAAAGAAGCTGATCACACATAGACTAAATTAAAATTGATACATCATGAGTTACACCCATTTATTTTGGACACTACCAAGGTTGAAGCACAAGCTGGAATCCAGATTGCCAGGAGAAATATCAATCACCTCAGATATGCAGATGATACCACCCTTATGGCAGAAAGTGAAGAGGAACTAAAAAGCCTCTTGATGAAAGTGAAAGAGGAGAGTGAAAAAGTTGGCTTAAAGCTCAACATTCAGAAAACGAAGATCATGGCATCTGGTCCCATCACTTCATGGGAAATAGATGGGGAAACAGTGTCAGACTATTTTTGGGGGCTCCAAAATCACTGCAGATGGTGACTGCAGCCATGAAATTAAAAGACGCTTACTCCTTGGAAGAAAAGTTATGACCAACCTAGATAGCATATTCAAAAGCAGAGACATTACTTTGACAACAAAGGTTCGTCTAGTCAAGGCTATGGTTTTTCCTGTGGTCATGTATGCATACGAGAATTGGACTGTGAAGAATGCTGAGCACCGAAAAATTGATGCTTTTGAACTGTGGTGTTGGAGAAGACTCTTGAGAGTCCCTTGGACTGCAAGGAGATCCAACCAGTCCATTCTGAAGGAGATCAGCCCTGGGTGTTCTTTGGAAGGACTAATGCTAAAGCTGAAACTCTAGTACTTTGGCCACCTCATGCAAAGAGTTGACTCATTGGAAAAGACTCTGATGCTGGGAGGGATTGGGGGCAGGAGGAGAAGGGGACAACAGAGGATGAGATGGCTGAATGACATCACCGACTCGATGGGCGTGAGTTTGAGTGAACTCCGGGAGCTGGCGATGGACAGGGAGGCCTAGTGTGCTGCGATTCATGGAGTCGCAAAGAGTCTGACATGACTGAGCGACTGAACTGAACTGAAGGTCAAAGTATTCGTGCCAAATATAGGAATGTCCTTTCTTGTGCATTCCATCCACTTAAATCATTTTGGAATTGAAGTCAAGATTCTCTTTGTCAGATAAATGCCGTAAGATATTGCTTATGAAAAGTGAAAGTGTTAGTCTCTCCGTCATGTTCAACTCTTTGGGACCCCATGAGCCATAACTCACCAGGCTCCTCTATCCATGAAATTCTCCAGGCAAGAATACTGGAATGGGTAACCATTCCCCTCTCCAGGGGATCTTCTGGCCCAGGGATTGAACCTGGGTCTCCTGCATTTCAGATATATTCTTTACCCTCTGAGCCACTTATGTGGATTCTAAAAACTACAACAAACTCTTGAATGTAACATAAAATAAGCAGAATCACAGACACAGAGAACAAACTGGTGGTTACTGGTGGGGAGGAGAACGGGCTATATGGAGGTTGGGGAGTAGGGGGTACAAACACTACTAGGTGTAAGATAGGTTATAAGGATGTATTGTACAACATGAGAAACCTTAAAAATTATATAGAAAAATTAAAAAAAAAAACATCCTTTGTCTTTCCTTGAGAAAAGACAAGATGCATTCCTGTTAAAAGCTACATCATATAAAGTCTGTTGAATTTAGCCTGTCAATTTTCCTTTCCCAGATTAGATTAAAGGTCATGCAGGTTGGACAAGGCATGATTATCTATGTTTTGCTATGATCCCTTACCTACTCACTGCTGACCATTTATCAGGCACTTCCCTTACTTCCTGAAATGATGGCTCTGATGACCCTCTGCTCCTCATCAAACAACCTTCTACCCTAAGACCCCAGATTGAAAGAAACCAAAGGTATGTGCTGAAGAGATGACAGCTATTGTGGATCATGCTCACTGTAACACAATGATGCCCCCGGATCCTTTGACGTCTTAAGTCAAAGGTTGTTTAATATAATTTCTTTATTTTAGGGAGAATCTAAAAGTGTCCTCTCTACCACAATGCTTCAAATATGCCTCAGGTCACAATTAACGAAAAGCATTTTTTCCTTTAGTTTTAAATTGAAAAATAAAATAATAATTATTTGCCTCAAGTTTTCATGTTAAGAATCAAGCAAATATTGATTTCTTTAAAAAGTGGCTGCACAGATGCAAGTAATTTTCCTGATTATTTCACAGCATACCAGCTTTGGATGCACAAACACAACCCTTGTGTCAGCAGACTCATGATATGAATTCTGAAGACGCTTCTCTAGGAATTATCATGACTTTACAGCCACAAATGAATTTCATTTCCCTGTTATGGCTTCTGCAATTCCTGTTCTTGCAAGGCTGTATTTTACAAAACAAAAATGGCCTATATTTGGTTTAAAAAAATTCTCATTACCAATGCTGAACAGCAGATCAAACATTGTTACTGAATAATGCTGTCATTACTTTCTTTTAGCCTTAAAGTGTTTCGCGTTTAACTCCTTCTCTTCCTACTAGCACTAGTGGCTCAGACAGTAAAACATCTGCTTGCAATGCAGGAGACCTGGGTTCAGTCTCTGGGTGGGAAAGATTCCCTTGAAAAGGGAATGTCTACCCACTCCAGTATTCTTGCCTGGAGAATCCCATGGACAGAAGAGCCTGGCAGGCTACAGTCCATGGGGTTGCAAAGAGCCAGACACAACTGAGCGATTAACACTCCTATTCTATGTCCTGAATAACTTAAGTTCAACTTATATGAAAAATAAACCGTAATTTAAACCTGAACTGAAATGTCAACTTACATAGAAAATGAGTAGAGAGCAAATGCTAGGTTAGTTTTGATTATCTTAGAAATACAGTTTCTAATAGTTTTCTATAGGCTTAGATCTTAGAGATTCTACTTGAAAATTTTAAATCTTCAACTCTGTCAGGAAGGCTATATTTAAAAGACTATAATTGAACTTCTTAAATATTTTAATTGTGAAAGTTTCTTAAACATTATTGTAAGAGTTACTTAAAACACAGAAACTATTTTATTGTTATACTTGTCTTAATAAAACAACACAAGTAAAGTCTAGCTTCAATTCTATCATTTTCCCTGATCAGAAACATGCAGTCACTCTCCAGTTACCTACAGAATAAATGTTAATCCTCTCAGCTGTATTTAAGTCCCCATACTGTGACTAGACCTAGGCTACCTGTCTTATCTCTCTGTTACATTCCCTACTCCCTAGTCAATCTTACTCTTAAAAATATTCAGAAATAAGATTAAAGAGCTTCTCTTGGTAACCTACGGAGAAGGCAATGGCACCCCACTCCAGTACTCTTGCTTTGAAAATTCCATGATGGAGAAGCCTGGTAGGCTGCAGTCCATGGGGTCACTAAGAGCGACTGGACACGACTGAGCGACTTCACTTTCACTTTTCACTTTCATGCATTGGAGAAGGAAATGGCAACCCACTCCAATGTTCTTGCCTAGAGAATCCCAGGGACGGGGGACCCTGGTGGCTGCCGTCTATGGGATTGCACAGAGTCGGACACGACTGAAGCGACTTAGCAGCAGCAGCAGCAACTTGATAACCTATGTCCATGTTAAGCATTCTTGTCTTACTCTAATTTCTTTCTGCTGTATCACCACATAGCTAAAATGCTCTATAAAAAATTATGCTCTCATTCAAGACAGAGTGAGCTGTCTTGAAGAAAGCAGACTATATCAATTTCATTAATATGCCAACTTTGCCAAAAAGTGCAATATTACTATTCCATAGAGAATTCACCACACATACATAATGCTTATACCTTCATAATGGACTCCATTTTGAAAATATTATTATTTCTAAGGTAACCTTCTCTTTTTCCTCTTCACTCCAGCTCCCAATCAGTGTTACACTTTTCAAGGTATGCTTATATTAACCCTTCCATCATATGAAATGTGGGAGATGTTAGACTGACTGAGGAGTTTTTAGTGGTTGAGTTTCTACTTTGACAATAATATTCTTAAACTATGGCTGTAACAACTAAAAAATTAAAAAATAAATGATTCTTTCCTATGTAGAATTCTATATCTTCCTTTAACTACTCTAAAACCTGTTAAGTTATATTATGTACTCTTACCTTGGAATACGTCCTCACCTTATAATTACTGTTCACCACATAACTCACTGGCCAGAATAAACTGTGATCCTTCTCGATTGGTTGGGATTGTGTTAATCTACAACCTTAACATTAGCATCATAAATTCATTTCAAAATGGAGTAATCTTGTTTACAACTGATTTGAAACTATATTTCAAGTAGTCTTTAGAGGTGATACAACAACTAATATATGTGTAAGAGTTTGGAAATATCAGTTCTCAACACTTGACATTTCTAAATCTATGAAGGCAGGAATGATGCTTAAGTGATCTACTATCTCCTTGGGATTCCCCAAATTCAAGTAGAAAAAGGTTGCATGCAAGTTTACCCAGGAAATACTAGCAGTACTGGAGTACAAGTGACCCTGTACTTCTAAAAACTTAATAATGTGATTCACTTACAGCCTCTCCTGTGAAGCCATCCTTGAGTTCCATCAGTACCACCATAGTTCAGTTCAGTTCAGCCACTCAGTCGTGTCTGACTCTTTGCAGCCTCATGGACTGCAGCACAGTGAGATTCCCTGTCCATCACCAACCCCTGGAGCTTGCTCACACTCATGTTCCTTGAGTCGGTGATGCCAACCAACCATCTCATCCTCTGTCATCCCCTTCTCCTCCTGCCTTTAATCTTTGCCAGCATCAGGGTCTTTTCTAATGAGTCAGTTCTTCTGATCACGTGGCCAAAGTATTGGAGTTTCAGCTTTAGCATCAGTCCTTCCAATGAATATTCAGAACTGATTACCTTTAGTATTGACTAGTTTGATCTCCTTGTAGTCCAAGGGACTCTCAAGAGTCTTCTCCAACACCACAGTTCAAAAGCATCAATTCTTCGGCTCTCAGCTTTCTTTGTGGTCCAACTTTCTCCTCCATACATGACTACTGGAAAAACCATAGCTTTGACTAGATGGATATTTGTTGGCAAAGTAATGTCCATGAACAGTATGAAAAGGAACTACCACCACAGGCACAAATAAACTTTCCCTTCTCTAAGTTCCCATAGAATTTTGTTGATATTATAGCATTATTTTTTACTGTAAATGTTCATCTCACATTAGCCTAAGAATTTCTGAGAGTCAGAATTTTTGTCTGATTCTTTCCAGATTCCCCCAAACTAGATTCACCAATTGTCATTGCTGTTTAGTCACTAGGTCATGTCCCACTCTTTTGTAACCCCATGGACTGTAGCCCACCAGGCTCTTCTGTCTGTCCATAGAATTTCCCAGACTAGAAATCCCATGTACAGAACCAACTAGAGTGTCTTGCCATTTCCTTCTCCAGGGGATCTTCCTGATCAAGAGGTGGAACTCACATCTGCTACACTGGTAGGCTTCCCATCTGGGAAACCCTTAGCTTCACCCGTAGTAGGTGCTTAACAATGGATGAGTGTGGACTTCCCTGGTGGCTCAGATAGTAATGAATCTACCTGCAATGTGGAGATCTGGGTTCAATCCCTGGATTGGGAAGATCCCCTGGAGGAATGTATGGTAACCCACTCCAGTATGCTTGCCTGGAGAATCCCATGGACAGAGGTGCAGGGCAAGCAACAGCATATGGTGTCACAAAGAGTCAGACAGTTATAGCACTGATGAGTAGGTAATGCTTCAATTTCTAGTTAATTTAGTCATTTAGTGAATAATCACTATGCCAAGGACTGAGATTATCATCCTGAACATATCTAGGAGAATATTAGTCCTAAGGTCAGGATTATTTTTTGAAAAGATGATTTCAAGTATCATTTAAAATTCACTGAATCAGAAATTTCAGGGAAATAGCTGAGAAATCTATGTTTTGAAAACTTACAGTTGGTACTGAAATCACAGGAATTTGCAAGAGGAAAAAAAGAACGAGATTGAAGATAAAGAAGGTACAGGCTGTCCCATCTTCATTGCCTGAATCTGGACATATAAAGAGCCCTTCACTAGGACCACCCCCCAGCCCACCAAAGAAGAATAAATGTCAAAAACCAGAACTGTCTTTACAAATAGAAAATCAATTACTCTCGCAATAAACAGTATATATATATACATATGAAGATTTTAGATCATGGACTGGTTTCCTGACACTGAGATATAAAACTGAAAAATATTTAATAGAATATTGTCTGAGGGAGAATAAAGTATTCATGCTAATACATGTGCAAACCGAATCAGGGAATTTAGGGGAGCAAGCAAAGACAAAAATGATAGAATGGCAGAAATACCTGTTAATCAGAACAGTGTGATAGCAGGTGGAGGTATATAACTGTGATTTTATGTGTAGTTCAACATTTCATGTGGTCATAAAAAAGTCACATGAATTTTGAGTCTCATTCCTGGATTGACAGAAAATTTCCTTTTTTAAACATTAGCAAGTGTGTTTGGCTAATCTCAAGATAACCCTGTGAGGCCTGTGAACTATTAGAAGGGTAAACTAGGAAAAACCTGTTCTAACCAGGCAAAATAGTTTAGAGAGGCATTATCAATCTTTTATCAGTTATAATCTGTAATTTTACATCCATGTAGAAACAAAGGGGAAAAAAAATCCTTGAGAAAATGAAACCAGCGTGAAATTATACACACAGAACTAATTAACGTCTACACTGACATACAAACAATTCTTAAATCATAAAAGACAGATGGGAAATTTGTAATGGTTACATCCTTTCATTTTCCAAATGAAAATATACATCATCTGTGGACCTGATATCCTGATATTTTTAGGCTAAAGAGAAAGCTTTCTAATATTACACTAATTATTGATGGGTTAGTGTCTGAAAATAGTTTAGAGGAATATTTATGCCTGGGCATTCATTAAAGAGATGCTGAGTGTTCATAAGTTATTCTGAGCAGTTAACTTAATTGATCTGCAAATGGATGACACTAAGAAAGTCTGGCCAGAGGCTTAGCAGATAGTTTGATAAAACTTGAATTTATACATTTAAATTGAAAATGTTATAATGTTGACATCCTAAACTCAGTAATATGCTTTTATACTCAGTGGCTTAAAGGAATATTTGAAGTCAGGGATTTTTCATTTCACTGCTTTCCACTCTGAAAATGAGAGCAATATTTAAACTGATAGGTGTAATATACAAACAAAAGCACAGAAGATATTTCATGACCTTAAAAGATAGCAGGATAACTTGATTTGCTTCCCATCACCATGTTTTTTTCCTTTCTGCTCTTATGCTATTTCAATGCTCTAGAGCCTGAAAAGAAACCCACTATATTTCTGTCTTCTTCTGATTTTTCACTGTGAATTTCTGATACAAGTACTTCATAAAAGTAAAGTAGTACTTGTAAAGACCTGAAAAGGGAAAACAGAAATTATACCTTTTACTCCAAATTGTTGAATCAATTGAATACATGCATTTATTAATTACCTACACTATCTCAGTGCTATTGACAGTATAACCCTCCTTTCAATGAGCTTTAATAGACTCAGAGCAATGATACATTTAACCAAGAATTAATTAGGTAACTATACAATACAGCATAGGCTTAAGTGTTGAATTGTAATTTGTTGACGCTCAATTCACATCAGTATTTTAGGTAAGTGGAAAATAAGATAAGTGAAAAGGTTTAGGGTTTAGTAGAATGATAAGCACCTGCAGGAATAGATTCTTAATGGAAATGATGCTTTAAGTTAATTATTGAATGTCCTCCATACTGAAGTTATCCACAGATAAGCCTTTCAGATAAGTTCCCGTTCCAGGTGCTTTTATAGTGAGGCAGAAAGCGAGTGAGAAATGGGAAGAGTTGCTTAAGGATCAACAAGGCCGCTTTGCTGTTCCCCTCTCATTTCATCTTCTATCATCTCAGCATCTGAGTTCTTCAAGGGAAATCACAAGACTAGAAATGAGGAGTTCCTAGGAAGATTCCAAGAGAATTATTTGCTTCATCTGGATTCGTTCATTTTGAAGAAAGCAGACACAATTTCTATATTAACCTTTTGACATCTAAAGAGATGGAGGGCATTTTGAAGGAAGACTGAGAAAAAGCCGAGGCCTAAGATTGTTTACTTCCAGGAGTAAATGTGTTATATGTTTGTAAGCTTGTTTATATGATTTTGCTCCCATATTTTACATGTCATTTTCAGGAAGTACTCTTTATCAGATCAGATCATACAATTAATTCAACTGTGTACAGCTACTGCCTAGTTTACTGCTTTTTAAAGTGGATTGTATGCCCACATTTACTAAAGAAATGGATGCGGTAGCTTTACATTCTCAATGGATTAAAATTCAAAACTGTGCATTTCTGTCACTGAATCCTTGCTCATTTCTAGGACAAGTAATTTTTGGCAAAATTCTTTGCAATTAATTTTCTAAACTTCCCAACTAGTCAGACTTATTTTGGGAGTACAGTAGTTGTTTTCATTAGCATGTCCAACTATATGCAGGAAGGATTTGAAAATAACCAGGAAACCAGGTAAATTAAGGTCAAAGCTTGTAACATTTAAATAAATGCTTTATCTTATCCTGAGCTATTAAAGGAGCATTTATTATTTTAATCAAAAGTCACAGTATAAATGCTAGAGCGTGGTGGCTGATGTAGGGAGGTGGAGGAGAAAAAGGAGAATCAAGCCTGTGACAGATTTCTAAACTTGGCTCAGTATCCATTATCTCAAAGGTGACTGTGTCATAATGACAGATCACAAAGGGAGTACAAATGATGAGCTGGGGTTGGGGAGTGGGGTTTATACACAGGCACGGAATGCTCATTAGTTACATTAATCTTGACCTAATGGAAATCTTGGCTTAGGAAGGTGGCATGAATGAGACTGATGTTCTAAATGCAGGATGCTGGCAGAACAGAAAGTAAGTTACCAGAAGGTCATGGGCCATAAGCTCAATATTAGTTTATGGATTCTGAGAGATGAGTGATGAAAAATAACCATTGCTTAAATAATATTTGGTAATGAAAGTTGATTTAAAGGGCTATAACATGCATACTCACACAGACGCCCTATAGCTCTGTGATAAAAGTTTAATTTTGGATGGGTGCTAAATTCACTTGCCTAATCTCCTTGGAGATGTCATTGTGTATGGTCAAACATACTCTCCTTATTACCTATGCACAATATTTTTAAAATATGGGGAGTGAAAGAAGAACAAGTTGAAGGGCTTAAAGTAAAATTGTATGTGCTAACATTCTCCTATCAGTTAACTTTATTTGGACCCCAAAGCACTCAAAAATAAATAATGGTGGAACTGCAGGGATGTCCAAGATTATAATTTACCATTTCCTTCATTTAGAAAATAAATTAGAGTTGCTGTGGACTATATTCCCTGCTGCTTTTTTTAGAATTGGAATACTAAAGAGACTTGATAATGATAACTCAATATTGAGTTATCAATGAGTATCAATAACTCACTGATATCAATGATAACAATGATAACTCAATCCCTTGGCTTTGTGTCCACCTTCCCTACCCAGGAATTGAGCCATGGTCTCCTGAATTGCAGGTGGATTATCAACTGAATTATCAGGGAAGCCCAGTAAAGAATAAGTAGGTTACTATTACAAATTATGAGGTACTGCTTAAATGAATTATACTGAAACTATCTTATATACTAGGGTGTCAATTTCATATTTTGGTTAGCCTAAGGTATGAACTATATCACTCTCCAGAAGTTAGTCTAGGTTTTGAATTCTTGCAAGGTTTATTTTAGATAACACTTCATATATTGACTGGCGGGCTGAAGGGAAGACAGGGGGTAAAAGGAGATAGGATAAGGAATATTAATCCTTTAAAATCAACTAGAAATTAGGTCTCCTAGATTGTTCACATGATAATGCAAGGGTCCTCTATCCTATACTAGAAAGTCTAAAGAAGTAGACAAAAACGGAGCTCTTGCTAAAGGCATGTACTCGTATTTTAAGCTCTATATCTACAGGCAAGGAAAGCTAAATCTAAGGAAAGACAAGCCCGAGGAAAAGCATGCCAACACAAAGGATTTTTTTCTCCTTTCAAAGTTTATCTACAGCTTTAAGTTTTCCTGACAACCAGTTTCTTAGATTGTAGGTTGAACTAAGTTCATTTTCACTGTATCACTGAGAAAAATGATAGTAAGAATTTCAAGAGAAGAATTATAAAACAGATTGTTCCCTAAGCATTTGAGCTCAATCAGTATCTTTGAAACTAAACTACTGATTATGATTAGTCAGCAAAGGGACTTGCTTGGTGGTCCAGTGATTAAGAATCCATCTTCCAATGCAAGACACGTGAGTTTGATCCCTGGTCAGGGAATTAAGATCTCACATGCCTTGGAGCAACTAAGCCTGCTCACTGCAACTACTGAGCCAGTGAACTATAAAGCCCACACATGAGAAGGCTGCAACAAAGATCCCGTATGCCACAAGCAAGACCTGATGCAGCCAAATGTAATAAATACATAAACAAACAAATAAATAAAATTTGTCAGCAAAATGTTCTAGGCATTCAGAACACAACATTGAGCAAAATAGAGAAAATGCCTCTTTCCTGAAGCTTACAATCTACTGGTGAAAGGCAAACAATTTAAAAATGTATGTATATATTAGCAAGCAAACAGCATTTATTATGTGTCAGGAGCTATTCTAATGTTTTACAAGTATTAACACATTTGATCCTTGCTACAACTCCGGAGGTGATATTGAAAGTGTTGTATTGATATTGAAGGTAGACTATCACTGTAGGTTAAGTGTTTGTCTACCACAAACCCTGAAGCAAACTCTGTGAGACTGGTACCACTCTGATACCAAAACCTGATAGAAATATTACAAGAGAAGAGATTTCAGGCCAATATTCTTCAAGACATACTGAAAGATATTTTTAAAATTTTAGCAAAAGCAATCCAATATAAAATTGAGTATTTTATAAAAGTGTATATATACCAATAATAATACATAATGGGCAAGTGGGGTTTATCCCAGGAATGCAAGGCAGTTTCCCCATCCTACTGCTCTCTTGCTCTCCAATTTTAGTACTATTTGCTAGTTGATGTTCATTCTACAAATATTGCCTTGTCATAGAAGTTTTTTCTTTTTTTTAATTTCCAAAGCTGATTGGTTTCCTTTTCCCCATTCTTTAGCAATCTTTTATGCTTCTCTACTCATTAGGCAATTATTATATTATGTTATAGCTGCTTTTGTCATTAGATTATGAGTTGTTGGAAGCTGGAACTGGGCTGTACAGATCTCTGAATTTTCTAAACCTGTCATTTTCCTATTGCTCAATATTTATCTGTTGGATTGAACAGACCTAGAGGATTGCCTAGACAGACACTAACTCCAAAATTGTCCTTATTTTCCTTCTTCTTAGATTTCTACATTAAAACTTCTGTCTTTTGGGAAAATGCTCTGTCCTTTATTATCATGCAAATGTGTCTGACTGCTTAACACATTTCAGGTTTTGTCAGCTATTTACACCCTGGTGTTAATTGCTTTATCAGAGCCTTTCTACTGCTATTGTTTGCTGTCAGCAAGATTTAACAAGGAGTGTGTGTGTGTGTGTGTGTGTGTGTGTGTGTGTGTGTAAAGAGAAAGGAGAAAGAGCCTAAGTTTAATTAATTCCTGGAGGGGAAGATGACTGATGAAATTTATCACAACAAAGGAGGGGACAAAACAAGTAAAAACTCCAAGCAGACTAATACTTTGGTGTCTGGGGCAGCTGAAAACTTGAATTCATTAGATATTCTTTAAATATTTGTTCAAATATCCATTAAGAGAATACTAGGACAATGGAATATTATTCACCCTTAAAAATGGAGATCTTGTCCTTTGAGACATGGTTATTGATCTCCACTAGATACTCTATCTTCATCTGTGTTTCACATAAAAACTATATAGAACAAAGCACCAAATCCCAAGAGACATGATACAATTGCTATTAAATGCATTTTAAGAAACAAATATGTGCTCTAGACCATCTCTCAATACATGTACAACTTCAATTTGCAGGAGATTCTGCTGCTTTTTCTGATGACCATTATTATAGCACACACAGTAAGACGTTGAGATGGAATTTTTTCTCAGTTTAGCCAAGGTATGAGAAAGCTAAATCAACAGAAATATGTCACCTTAAAAAATAGTCACAACCTAAAAGATGAGAGTCCCAGTTTACTCAGTGAAAATTTTTAGGACTTCAAGCCCAAGAGACAACATCTCAAGAGAGTTAAGAGAGAACTGCTCTGAGATGGTTTGGGGAGGAATCAGGTTTTATAGAGGTTTGCAACAAAGGGCAGGTAGTCTGAACATCAAAATATTTTGTGAATTAAATAAAACCAGATATCCCAAGCTGAGAAATTTATCAGTTTTCTCTGTATGGGAAGAGTCTGGGCTCACTGAAATCATTCCTTTCATGAGTGTCTCAGATATCTTAGGCCAGTATCCTGCATTTTTCACATCCTGAGTTCCTCAGTGCCTGATGGCTGCCAGACTCTGCAGGTATTCTTTTTCTTCCTGGGTGCCCTTAGGGCTCAGGAACTTACATTTGGAGGGCTGGAATTGCTGATGACTGTGAAGTAATTGTTTACTGAAATGACAGGAAATACTCTATTTCTCAAATAGATGGCAACTATTCTTATATTTCATAGAGAGGTGGTAGAAATCTTAAGCAGCATTGATAAGACAAGAGAGAAGATAGTTTATGAGACCACAAACCAAGGACTTTCATTTCATGGAAGAATATGGAGGGACTTTAAACCTCACTTGATAGTGCTCCTAGGAAGTGGGATGTGACGTCAGTATACATGTTGAAGTACTAAATTTCAGGGACTGAAAAAAGAAATGTACTTAGTCAGCTAGATGAAAATGCACAGCCCCCTTCTTCAGAAGCACACTCAAATGGTCCTGGAGGAAGGTTTCTAGGGAAGTGATAAAAGCATCTGTTCTCTCTTGAATCCACTAAACCCAGAAAGCATGAATGCAGATTACACTGGTAGCAATTTTAAAAGATATTATTTGTCCCTTATATCATTCCCCTCTCCTGTTTCATCCCTGGTAGAGTCAAAGGCCGTTTCTTAGGTAGAGAATAAACAAGTATAAATAAAGATGCTGATAATTCCTTATTTCCTAAACCTGAGGCAGGCTTTTTAATTCCTAAATACTTCAATGTATATTTCTTAAAAACAAGGACATTCTTGAACATGATACTACAATGATACTACAAAATAGGAAGTTACTTATCATTATTATCTAATCTATTAGCCTTATTTAAAATCTCCACCAATTATCTTACTAGTCACCTTTATAGCAAAAGAATTCTTGGTCCAACTTTCAATCTGAAATCTAAAATCACAAAATGTATTTGTAGGTCACGAATATTTACATGTCTTTAACCTGTGAAGAAGGCTGAGCGCCGAAGAATTGATGCTTTTGAACTGTAGTGTTGGAGAAGACTCTTGAGAGTCCTTTGAACTGCAAAGAGATCCAACCAGTCCATTCTGAAGGAGATCAGCCCTGGGTGTTCTTTGGAAGGAATGATGCTAAAGCTGAAACTCCAGTACTTTGGCCACCTCATTCGAAGAGTTGACTCACTGGAAAAGACTGTGATGCTGGGAGGGACTGGGGGCAGGAGGAAGAAGGGTACGACAGAGGATGAGATGGCTGGATGGCATCATGGACTCGATGGAGCTGAATGAATCTGAGTGAACTCCGGGAGTTGGTGATGGACAGGGAGGCCTGGCGTGCTGCGATTTATGGGGTCACAAAGAGTTGGACACGACTGAGCGACTGAACTGAACTGAACTGAACCTGGAAAAATCTTCCTTGATCCTACTTAATCTCGACA
This sequence comes from Ovis canadensis, assembly GCF_042477335.2. Classification (NCBI taxonomy): domain Eukaryota; kingdom Metazoa; phylum Chordata; class Mammalia; order Artiodactyla; family Bovidae; genus Ovis; species Ovis canadensis. Next base: position 42,628,155 of record NC_091260.1, read on the forward strand.
TTAAAAAAAAAATTTTTATTGATTTTTTAATTGAAGGATAATTGCTTTACAGAATTTTGTTATGTTTGTACAGCCATACATGTACATACATTCTCTTCCTCTTGAACCTCCCTGACATGTTTGATGAGTTCAGACCAGACTGTATGTAGACTACCTCTTAGGGGTGTGTGTTTTGAGGTTCTCTTATGATTAGATTCAGTATCTGCATTTTGGGCAAGAGTATCCCACAAGTGATACCTGTGCTTTTTAGTGAATGGTATCAGGCAGCACCTCATATTGATTGTCTCATTACTGTGTGACTTTGACCACTTGGTTAGGTGGTATCTACCAGATTTGTGCACAGTAAGATTGTTATGTTGCTGTTGTTCTGCAGCACACCAGACTTCACTATCTCCCACAGTCTGCTCAAACTCATGTCCATTGAGTCGGTGATGCTATCCAACCATCTTATCTTCTGCCACCTCCTTCACATTTTGCCTTCGGTCATGGCTGACTCTGCAACCCCATGGACTATATAGCCCATTAGGTTCCTCTGTCCACCTGATTCTCCAGGAAAAGATACTGAAGTGGATTGGCATTTCCTCCTCCAGGGTATCTTCCCAACCCCGGGATCGAACCCATGTCTCTTATGTCGCCTGCATTGGCAGGCAAGTTCTTTACCACTGGCACCACCTGGTCATGTGAAATGCCAGGCTGGATGAATCACAAGATTGTTATAACTCTTTTTGATTAACAAATACTTTGTGAAGAGATTCTGTGTGATGGTAAATATCCTATTTCTTATCACAAGTTCATCCATTAGAGTTCACTCAATTCCCACCTAAATGAAGGTTATGATTTTTAAAGCACAGATTATTTCATTCATCAGTTTTTCATTTTCAGATTTTCTCCTAACCTGGATAATTGTGTTTTTTCTATTGAGTATGTGGAAAAATAACTTTTCTAACACTCAACACTGTGCAAAAACGAATATAAACAAAAAGTGTCTCTCATCCTATTCTTTCTATCCAATATCCATCCTTCATTCTTTCCACCTCATTCTTACTGTCTATGGACAACATATTTCATTAATTTGTGGTTTATCTTTTCCGAGATTGTGGACAAAGGATAATAGATATTTATATTTTTCATGATTTTTTTTCTTCTACAAAACAGCTAATTTTTTAATTTTTTTACCTTTATGTTTTTCACTTTAAAACATATCCTAGAAGTTGTTTCAACTTATTTATAGAAATGCATTATTTTTCATTACAGAGTGGCATTGTATTCTGTTGAGTGGATGTACAATAGATTATTTAAACACTTTCTGGAAATTCTCATTGTTCCCAACATTTTTCAGAAGTCTTAGTCTTCAGAATTCTGCTAATTATAGGAGAGTGGACAAAATATTTCCTGAAATAATTGAAGCTAGGCATACAACTGGACAATAGCAATAATAAGATCTATTGTTAAGAAAAAAGTAAAGCAGCCTATATCCAATTTATATCCAAGTTTATATATGTGTATATATATATTATATACTACATTGTATATTATAGTAGTCATATAGTGTATTAAATATACTGCATATTATACATTTTATATATTAATACATATACATATAATTCTTCTACTAATTAATAAAATAGATTCTGAAAAACAGGTTAAATATATTAAAATTAAAATTAAGCTGAATCGGGGCTTTCCTGATGATCTGGTGGTTAAGACTTTACCTTCCAGTGCTGGGGTGCAGGTTTGATCCCTGGTCAGGAAGCTAAGATCCCACATGCCTTGCAGCCGAAAAACCAAAACATAAAACAGAAACATTCAATAAACAGTAACAAATTCAATAAAGAATTTTAAAATGGTTCACATCAAAAAAAATTTAAATGGTAAGCTGAATCATATCACCTATATTACCAAATTTAAAAATCTCTTTGTTGGTTAAGGGATTCTTAAGTAAGAATTCTGTAGGGTGAGGTGACCCCACAGACAGATAAAGATAGGGCAAGATCACTGCTCTGCAAAAGTATCTTCTAGCTGGGATCAGTAGTCTATGCCCATTGTATAATAAAGATACATGCATCTTCAAGTAACAACATAGAACACAAGTCAGATTAAACAAACAAACAAAAATGAATTTATTGGCTCAAATAAGTCTGAAGCTTGAGCAGAAATGAACCCTGTATTGAAAATCAATGATACACCAATAAAAACTGGTTTTAAAACAGACGATCTTCATATACACACTGCTTTATTCAAAATGGATAACCAGCAAGGTCCTACTGTACAGCACAACTAATGTGCTCAATGTTGTGTGGCAATCTTGATGGGAGAGGAATTTAGGGAGAATAGATATATATGTATGTATGCTCTGAGTCCCTTTGCTATTCACCTGAAACTATCACAACATTGCTAACCAAGTGTATGCCAATATAAGATATAAAATTTTAAAAAAAGAGGATCTTAGTTGAAGGTGGGAAAATAAAAAGAAGTTTCCCTTTGCGGGGAAAAAAGATGATCCAGTGAACTAATTTCTGTTTCTTTTCTTTACTGTAAATAGCATCTTTTTTTTTTTTTTTTTTTAACTAAGGTATCTCCAAACAGTAAACATGACTCACTACTCACCTTGTTCTTGTTTGTTCACCTTGCAGGAGAAACTACATCCCATACATTAAATATCAAGCAATAGTTTCATGCTTCACTCTGGGTCAACTTCGATTTCATTTCTACACTGAATCAGACAATATAGCCAGATGATTGCACACACTTGCTGTCTTCAGTTCGGTTCAGCCACTCCGTCGTCTCCAACTCTTTGAGACCCCATGGTCTTCAGCACGCCAGACTTCCTTGTCCCTCACTATCTCCCAGAGTTTCCTCAAACTCATGTCCAAGGAGTCAGTGGTGCCATCCGACCATCTCATCCTCTGTCATCCCCTTCTCCTTCCACCTTCATTCTTTCCCAGCATCAGGGTCTTTTCCAATGAGTCAGTTCTTCACATCAAGTGGCCAAAGTACTGGAGTTTCAGCCTCAGCATCAGTCCTTCCAATGAATATTCAGGACTGATTTTCTTTAGTATTGACTGATTTGATTTCCTTACTGTCAGTCTTCTACAATACCACAGTTCAAAAGTTTAAATTCTTCAGCACTAAACTTTCTTCATGGTCCAACTCTCACATCCATACATGACTACTTGAAAAACCATAGCTTTGACTAGATGGACCTTTGTTGGCAAAGTAATGTCTCTGCTTTTTAATATGCTGTCTAGGTTGGTCATAGTTTTTCTTCCAAGGAGCAAGTATCTTAATTTCATGGCTGCAGTCACCATCTGCTATGATTTTGGATCCCAAGAAAATAAAGTCTGTCACTGTTTCCATCATTTTCCCGTCTATTTGCCATGAAGTGATGGGACCAGATGCTATGATGTTAGTTTTTTGAATGCTGAGTTTTAAGCCAACTTTTTCACTCTTGTCTTTCACCTTCATCAAGAGGTACTTTAGTTCCTCTTTGCTTTCACCATAAAGGCCGGTGTTTCCTGCATATCTGAGGTTGTTGATATTTACCCTGGCAATCTTGATTCCAGTTTGTACTTCATCCAGCCTGGCATTTTGCATGATGTACTGTGCATATAAGTTAAATAAGCAAGGTAACAATATACAGCCTTGACATCCTTCTTTCCTAATTTGGAACCAGTTCGTTGTTCCATGTCAGGTTCTAACTGTCGCTTCTTGACATTCATACAGATTTCTCAGGAGGCAGGTAAGGTGGTTTGGCATTCTCTTTAAGAATTTCCCACAGTTTGTTGTGATTCACACAGTTAGAGGCTTTAGCATAGTCAATGAAGCAAAAGTAGGTGTTTTCTGAAATTCTCTTGCTTTTTCGATGATCCAGCAGACGTGGGTAATTTGATCTCTGGTTCCTCTGCCTTTTCTAAATTCTGCTTGAACATCTGGAAGTTCTGGGTTCTTGGTTCACGTACTGTTGTTGTCTTAGGCTTACTTAAAATATCCCTCACTAGAGTTTATGTTGGGGTCAGTCTCAGCCAAACAACAAACTGCTCTGCAGCAGGGGTGAAAATGGACCAGATGTTGCTAAAACCTTCTACAATATGCAGAACACCTAGTGATCACTCCATATATACCACTCCATCTAACTGAAAGCCGGGAAGTGAAGGAGGCACTCAGCTGGTTTCATAGATCATTTCCACACTTCCCCTTTAGATTTCTGCGAGGAATATCCCTTTCCCTTAACTTGAGATGCTAAGGCTTCCAATAACTATAGGGCCCTTTTCTTTGAGCCAAATTAAAAATAATATTTTAAGTCCTCTTCCTAGCCCATGTATTTTTGTTATAATTGTTTATTGGATAACAAGAGGGAGATGAGTAAATAAAATAATTATAAATATGTTCTCGTATTTCTCTTTTGTTTCCAAAACTGAAAGAAAACTTGAGGTAAGATTATTTGTTACAAGTAAAAAGTTGGTAAAAAATTTAATATATCTTTAGAAATTTAATGTATTTTAAGTTAGAATTGGATATGGTCCTTTATTTCCATATGGCAGGTAGAGGGGAAAAGATGTCACTGGTTTAATAAAGAAACATTTCCAAGGTTGCTTGTAGTTTCAACATTTCTATTTTCTCTTAACAACATGTTATATGACTGGAGCATGGGAAAATTGTCTGCAGAAATGAAAACAGTTAATTTGACACTTTTTGTTTTTAATTCCCTCTTGTTAAATGTGTGTTCTTGTGCCTTAAAAAAACTAGGAGAACTGTTTAATATGATGCATATCTGCCAAGAGAAGAAAAGTCTCATTCTTGGGGAAATAGACAATCACATTAGGATAGCTGTATAAAAATGAAAATTAACTATTTGTGAGTCTTAAGGGAAATCACTAGTCTAAATAGGAATGCCAAAAGAACATACTATATAAGGAAAAAGGAGGGTCTTTACCCATCAGACTAAATTACACAGAAAGTAAACATAAATACAATGATCATGGTGTATTTTTCTCTACTGCACTGTTTGAATCCATGTCCCAAGGAAGAGACAATCAAGTGAAATCAAAATTAAGAGCATCTTTCTTGAATTTCTAAGTCTCAAATTAGCATTAAACGTGTTATTCAGGATACCAAGTTTCAAAACTATTTTAATGAAGTTATATATATATATATAATTTTTAGAATATATTCCCCATCATTTTTTCAGTGTTTGGAATGTAATTCCTTGAAGAAAAAAAATATGGGAATGAATTTGCTAATTAAATTGCCACAAAGGATGTAAGAAGAACAGAGACTGTATTTCTATCCTGAGTTGAAGCTCAGTCCATTGCACAATGACACCAAGAGGGAGACAACAGACCTTACCTTCTGATAGGCTATAGGCATGTTTGTGATAAATAAGATGAGTAGCCCCAGGAAATGTTAGGACAGGTAAGGATCTCACCATCATAATGGAGAAAATAGAGCTTCTAGAGTGGGGTGGGGTTGAAAGAATGAGTCAGAAGCCTATAAAAAATTGGAGGAGGCAATGAGCTATCCTGACACTTTGATCTTGTTGCCTCCCATAGAGGCTGTACAATATGACAGACTAGATAATCTTCAGACAACAGTGTGAATTTCTGGCTAGATGGTAGTAATAGTGATGTCTATACACTGCCTTTACATGTGAGAACTCTAGCGTCCTGGGGGGATCTGAAATTATAAGCTATTTGATGACATGCACTTAGACCTTTCCTCTCTCTCCCAGTTACCACGTGGCAGAGTCAAGAATTTGGATACAGCTTGGCTACTTGCACTTCTGCAGGATGATGACCCAGAGACATTATTTTACTTCTGGGAATTTTTTTGTGTGACTTCAATATACTCAGGACTGATGGATAAAATGCATATGTGTGTATTAAATACAGATATCCTTTTACACATTTTTCTTTACTTCTTTATCAATATCCAGAATCTGAAACTGCAACCATCAATATGTCATCAAATCTCAGGTATTAATATGAAGGATGTCAAACTTTCAGGTATTAATATAAAGGGTGAACTTGAAAAAAATAAAATTTGCCTCATAAATAAACAGAAACATTCTGTTTCATTCATGAATGAATTTTTAAAAACATTACATTTTTAAAAAAGAATGTCAAAGTTATCCACAGCGCTCTCACTGATGAGGTGTGATTCCTGTGATCCTTGTTGTCCTGTAGTCAATTAGCTTCTGCCCTGGATTTCCTGGCTTGATCCATCTTCCCGTCCATTTCCACTCCTGTGACTTCTGTGCAGAAAAGAGTGATTTGGAGGAGAACCTGGAGGTAGAGATTATGGTTGGAGATTTGGGGGAGAAAGATTCCGAAGAACTCTGGGAGCAGGTAAAGAAGTGGAAGGATGCATTGAGCAAATGCTCTTCTCTAGCACCAGCTGGAAGCATCTTTTTCAACTGTTATCAAAAGCTAATTGTTCCACTCAGTCTCCCAGGTATGCTAACTGAACAGTGTTGGGTTGTTGATCCAGTCAAATGGCAGAAAGCTCCAAATTCCTTCATTCTCTAGGTGTCCGATCTGGTTACTTGGTTATTTTTTCTGTGGACATTTTTTCCAATATGGTCTCTGTCCAGATGGTTTTTATTCTCCCTTATGTCTCAGATCAGCAGGTACAGATTTCAATGTTACAAGGCTTCAACAGGGAGCTCTGACTGAATCTAGCATGTTCTTTGTCTTATGCAAATATATTTAATTCCTAAATCAAGATGGACAGATGTTGCAACAGGACCTCATTTTCAGGATAGTCTAACATGTTTGTATTTTATAGAAAAGTTACAAAGCAGTGGATGGGAGCTAAACCAGTTATAAAAGGAAGAAACTGGACAAGCAAGATAAGAAGCAAAGCAACCCCAGAAGTATCTGATAGCGATGCAAAGCCAGAAATTAAGAGGAAAAACCATTGACAACTATGGATGGCAGAAGTTAAAAACGGATACTAGGGGTCAGAACACCTAGATTTGGAACCAAGCTTACATCTTAACGCTTTGATTTTCTCCGAAGAAAGACAGTGGGTTTTCTCCACTACTAATTTTGAAGTTGTTTTGTCACTTGCAAGGGGAGTCGTTAGTAAGTGCTAATTCAGATCTGTTCAGTTCAGTCCTAAGCTGTAACTGACTCTTTGTGATCCCATGGACTGCAGCATGCCAGGCTTCCCTGTCCATCACCAACTCCCAGAGCTTACTCAAACTCATGTTCATCAAATTGGTGATACCATCCAACCATCTCATCTTCTGTCATCCCCTTCTCCTCCCACCTTCAATCTCTCCCAGCATCAGGGTCTTTTCAAAGTGCTAATTATGTTACTAAAAATATTTTGATTCATAAACCATTATTAGTCAAAGGAAACTTGAGAAAATAGAGAATTCCTTTCAAATATTTAAGTGGTCTAGCTGTCAATTATAGAAGAATTAGTTGTATACCTGAGTTTGAATCTGAATAAGCAGAAGGAATTTAATTGGACACAGACTTGAATCAAAATATGGAAAAATTTTTCATTGTTTTCTAATATAAACATTGAAAGTAATAAAACCAATAGTTATATATGGTAGAAATTTTGAAAACTTGAGAGAAGTTGAAAGGAAAAAGAATTTTGCATAATCCCAAGGATATGAAAACATTTTCCTCTGGAAACAGTTAAAAGTTGTTTATTAGAATTTATTTCATTGTTAGAGACTCTTCTCATTACTTTTTCACTCAGTTTTCTTATTGAATTTGAGAACAGATGAGAAGTTATATTCCAGCTATCACTAAACTAAACAAAAATGATAGGAAAATTTGAGAATGCCCACGATAAATGTAACCATACTTATTAGCTTGTCTTATCACAGTGGAGTCTACTTTGTTGAAGTAAGAATCATTTTGTTCCTGTATATCATTAAATATGCAATTATTGACCCTCAATCTCACCAGATGAAGTAAAATGATAATGTTTTTATTCTCTGACAATCAATAATCCTGTATAACATATATTTGTTGTTATTTCATTGCTTAGTTGTGCCCAACTCTTTGCAACCCCATGGGCTATATGTAGCCCTCCAGGCTCCTCTGTCTGTGGGATTTCCCAGGCAAGAAATGCTAGAGTGTGTTGCCATTTCCTTCTCCAGGGGATCTTCCCCACCCAGAAGTTGAACCCAAATCTCCTGCATTGCAAGCAGATTCTTTCCCACTGGGTCACAGGGAAGCTCTATAAAATATATATCCTGTATAAAATACTTTAGAATAGAACACTAATATTCTGTCATTGAGAACCCATTTTTATCTTAGTTTAAAATAAAGATTATGATAATGTAAGTAGAGGTGCCTCCCAGATAATCATTAATTAACAGTATGTCACTTGAAGTTCTACTGCACTAATTCATTGTATCCACCACCCACTCCAACCCTGCTATTGTGTTAATTGGATACAATTTGTGTCAGTAAACACTTTTTGTGTGTGTGTGTGCTAGTAACTCATCAGAACTCTTACCCAAGCAAAGTTAGCGAATCATTTCACAGGTGCTGAACTACAGTTTTAGTTGCATTTTCCATGCTTAACAGACTTCTTTTTCTTTGTGACAATACTTGAAATCATTCAAGAACAGGTTTTCTGTTTTTTGTCATTTTACACCCATTATCTTGTTCCTTTGCTATCTTGACATGCTCCCTTTTCACAGCTTTGATTCAGAAGACTGAGATAATAAATGAGTTTAGTCTGTGTTTGGAAGGGACTAGAAATTCTCAAGAATGACTTGTCCTCTGCAAAGCTTGCACAGCTTCACTCTGCCCCTTTTTGGCTCTATAGGCTAGCCAGGACTGGCTTCTCTGACTACCATCAGTATTTCTTCCCCAAGAGGAATTAACATTCACTTCTCTGGCGGAAAAGGAGATTCTTGCTCAGAATAATGCTACATTAATAGTGAGATCTTGTTGCTCATGTGAATTCCGTGAGAGCTCAGACAGGAATGGATAACCATGCATAACCTTGTTGATCCTCTTAGGAATAATTCTGGACACTGGATGAGGATCTAATTCCCTTCTCACTACTCTAGATTATGTCACTTTAACCTTTGTCACCTTGCCTTGTCAGCCATTCTAGAGTAGAATATCTTCCAATGAAATATTCTATTTTAATCATCTAAGGAGATGTATAACTCTTTATCTCCTTACTCTGCTTTATTGTTCTTAGTATTTGCATGATCACATCTATTATGCTATATTTTGTTATTCCGCTATTGTTTGTCTCCATCCTCCCCTCCCTCAAAATAAGAGCAAGGATTCGGCTTTTATCTATTATTGCAATCCCAGTGCCTAAAGCAGTGTCTTGAACTCTGTGGACATTAAATAATATTTGTTGAATAAAGGATAAATGACCTAGCTGGAGAGATGAATTACAAAAACAGCTAAAAAATATAATGGTTTGCTTTTTTATACACATTTGTTTTCTTACTCCCAGCGTAATAAGCACACACATAGACCTACAAGCACAAAAATCAACATTGGCTTATATGATCATCTTCTCCCCTGAAAAAGAATCTACACTCAATTAAATATCTGTTGAATGAATAAATGCATTAATGAAGGCATGAATTTGACAACCAGTCAAAATTTGTTTTTCTAATTAGAAGTCTGAAAACGAACCCCCCTAAAGAAATAAACAAATGGGACAGCCTTATTATATTTTCTTGTATAACTGTGTGGATGTTTTGAGAAAGGCAGTGGACTTTTCCTTCTAATCATTAGAAATGAGATTATGAGAAAGCTTAGATCCAAAAATCAAATATAAAGCCAATGTGTCCTATTGGATGATAAATAATTTGAAATTTAATAGAATTATAAAAAAATCAATTTGCTCTTCATTTCACTGGAGACACAATTTTAACTTTTTGGTCAGAGGGGATGACACTTTTCTCATCAAAAGGGCACAGCTAAATGGAACAGTAAGGCCTGCCAAAGTGTCTTCCATCTCAAGGTCCAATTTAAAAATAACTTTCTGTCTTCTCTAAAGATATAGAAGCAGTGTGAAGAAGGCCTTGAGCAGCCTCCATGAGATACAGGTTTTGTTTTTTTTCCAACCCATTAATAAACACTGAATTGAACTGTCTTTTAAAGATTGACTGTGGCTCCAGGACCCGTTCAGACTTTCTGTGGATAATCGGGATCACATAGAGGTCCTTGGACAAAGAATCAGCTTCCAAGATACCAAGAAGCCAGCGGCATCACACTACCCTCCAGCTTCCCAGAGGGGCTTCTTGATTTAGTCTTACATGTAAATGTACAGATGCTCTCAACAGCCTGGCAGGGTGCCCAGTGCAAGAAGAAGTGTCATACTTCTTTTTGCAAAGTACCATTAAAAGCTATGAACCATGCCCAGACTGAGTTATCAGATGCTCCTTAGATTTTGTCTTACTTAGTGTGTCTTTAGTGTTAGTAAAACGTTTCTCTATAGTTATTTATCAGTTCTTAAATTTTGGGCAGTACAGTTTGGGGAATAATTTTCTCCCACACTCAATAAGTAATAAAATATAAGAAAAAGTACAATTCAGGATGCTAACTTAAAAACCAACACTTGTGTCTAGTACTAAGTAATGTTCTTCAGTCCCCAAGTCACGTCCAACTCTTTGCGACTCCAGGGACTGCAGTACGCCAGGGTTCCACTCCACTATCTCCTGGAGTTTGCTCAGTTTCATGCCATTGAGTTGGTGAAGCTATCTAAACATCTCCCTAAGTATGCAAAGTGGTATCTCTCTGTGGACCTCTTTAGGAAAAAAAGAAAAGAAGTTCCAATTTCTAACAGCTTTATGTGACAGTCCCTTCCCTAATTTCCTTCTTGTACAAGAAAAAGAAAATGTCAACTTTTCTTATCGAAGTTTATCTTGACATTTTACGTTCTTACATCCATTGTTGCTCATCAAGCTAATCAATCCAACAAGCCATCTGTTTATCCCTGGCTAAAATAGTTCTAAAGAATTCTGTTGTACCATAGCCCTTACTGAACTATTAGATTGTTATTCATTTTGATGGATTATCAAATGGGATGATCATTCAGAATTTAGTGCCAAAGGAATAATCATAATAATATTAACTGCTGCATTTATCAAAAGTGTATCATACAGCATAAAATATTAGACACGACATAAATTCAGTCAGTTCAGTTCAGTTCAGTTCAGTCGCTCAGTCGGGTCCGACTCTCTGCGACCCCATGAACCGCAGCATGCCAGGCCTCCCTGTCCATCACCATCTCCCGGAGTTCACTCAGACTCACGTCCACTGAGTCCGTGATGCCTTCCAGCCATCTCATCCTGGGTCGTCCCCTTCTCCTCCTGCCCCCAATCCCTCCCAGCATCAGAGTCTTTTCCAATGAGTCAACTCTTCGCATGAGGTGGCCAAAGTACTGGAATTTCAGCTTCAGCATCATTCCTTCCAAAGAACACCCAGGGCTGATCTCCTTCAGAATGGACTGGTTGGATCTCCTTGCAGTCCAAGGAACTCTCAAGAGTCTTCTCCAACACCGCAGTTCAAACACATCAATTCTTCGGCGCTCAGCCTTCTTCACAGTCCAACTTTCACATCCATACATGACCACAGAAAAACCATAGCCTTGACTAGATGGACCTTAGTTGGCAAAGTAATGTCTCTGCTTTTGAATATGCTATCTAGGTTGGTCATAACTTTTCTTCCAAGGAGTAAGCGTCTTTTAATTTCATGGCTGCAGTCACCATTTGCAGGGATTTTGGAGCCCCCCAAAATAAAGTCTGACACTGTTTCCACTGTTTCCCCATCTATTTCTCATGAAGTGATGGGACCAGATGCCATGATCTTCGTTTTCTGAATGTTAAGCTTTAAGCCAACTTTTTCACTCTCCTCTTTCACTTTCATCAAGAGGCTTTTTAATTCCTCTTCACTTTCTGCCATAAGGGTGGTGTCATCTGCATATCTGAGGTGATTGATATTTCTCCCAACAATCTTGATTCCAGCTTCTGTTTCTTCCAGTCCAACATTTCTCATGATGTACTCTGCATATAAGTTAAATAAGCAGGGTGACAATATGCAGCCTTGACGTACTCCTTTTCCTCTTTGGAACCAGTCTGTTGTTCCATGTCCAGTTCTAAGTGTTGCTTCCTGACCTGCATACAGATTTCTCAAGAGGCAGGTCAGGTGGTCTGGTATTCCCATCTCTTTCAGAATTTTCCACAGTTGATTGTGATCCACACAGTCAAAGGCTTTGGCATAGTCAATAAAGCAGAAATAGATGTTTTTCTGGAACTCTCTTGCTTTTTCCATGATCCAGCGGATGTTGGCAATTTGATCTCTGGTTCCTCTGCCTTTTCTAAAACCAGGTTGAACATCAGGGAGTTCACGGTTCACATATTGCTGAAGCCTGGCTTGGAGAATTTTGAGCATGACTTTACTAGCATGTGAGATGAGTGCAATTGTGCGGTAGTTTGAGCATTGTTTGGCATTGCCTTTCTTTGGAATTGGGATGAAAACTGATCTTTTCCAGTCCTGTGGCCACTGCTGAGTTTTCCAAACTTGCTGGCATAAATTAGGTCATTTAATCTTTACAACAGTTCTATGAGGGACGGTTATATTTTTATTGGTGAAAAAGCAGAAATATGGAGAAATTAATTCACACAGCTAGTAAATAGTGGGGTTGAGATTCAAAATCATGTAAAAGTCATTCGTTACTCCTTACTAGTGTCTGTGCAGTATGCCCTCAAATATTTACTGAATAAACAGCTATCTGTTGAGTGTAGAGTTGTTAGGGAGCTCAGTGTAGCCAACAAAATCATAATCCTCCAAAGTAATTCTGGAAATATACACAGTTCATTTTATTAGCATTTTCATTGCAAGTCTTTCCTAGTAGCCTCCCAGAAGCCTCATTGTTTATATCCAATTTTGTCCATGCCAGTCCAGTTTGGCTGGTGTCATTGTATCTATCAAGGAAGAAGTCTTCTTTGGAGTGCCTGGAGATATGCTCTAGTGCACCTTTGTGTGCTTCCTACACCCATATCCCTTGAAACTTAATTCATAATATTTGTTGTTGTTGTTCTACAGTAGCTAAGTTGGGTCCAACTCCTTGTGACCCCATGAATTGCAGCATGCCAGACTCCTCTGTCCTCCACTATCTTCTCAAGTTTGCTCAAATTCAGGTCCACTGAATCGGTGATGCTATCTAACCACCTGATCCTCTGCCATCGTCTCCTCCATTTGTCTTAAATTTTCCCCAGCTTCAGTGTCTTTTCCAGTGAGCTGGCTCTTTGCCTCAAGTGGCCATGGTATCGGAGCTTTAGCTTCAGCATTAATCTTTGCAATGAATATTCAGGGTTGATTTCCTTTAGGATGGACTGGTTTGATCTCCTTTCTGTCCGAGGGACTCTCAAGAGTCTTCTCCAGCATCACAGTTCAAAAGCATCAATTCTTCGGTGCTCAGCCTTCTTTATGGTCCAACTCTCACAGCTGTACATGACTACTGGAAAAGCCATAGCTTTGATTATACAAACAAAGTGATATCTCTGCTTTTTAATATGCTATCTAGGTTTGTCATAGCTTTCCTTCCAAGAAGCAAGCATCTTTTAATTTTTTGGCTGCAGTCACTGTGTGCAGTGATTTTGGAGTCCAAGAAAAGAAAATCTGTCACTGCTGCCACACTTTCCCCCCTTCTATTTGCCATGAAGTGATGGGACCAGATGGCATGATCCTAGTTTTTTGAATGTTGACTTTGATGCCAGCTTTTTCACTATTCTCTTTTACCCTCATGAAGAGGCTCTTTAGTTCTTCTTCACTTTCTGCCTTAGAGTGGTAACATTGCGTTTCTGAGGTTGTTGATATTTCTGTTGGCAATCTTGATTCCAGTTTGTTATTCATCCAGTCTGGCATTTCATATGATATCCTCTGCATAGAATTTAAGTAAGCAGGGTGACAATATACAGCTTTGTCATACTCCTTTCCAATTTTGAACCAGTCAGTTGTTTCATGTTCGGTTCTAACTGTTACTTCTTGACCTGCATTTATGTTTCTCAGGATACAGGTATGTTGGGGTCCTTTAATGGACCTGAGCCTGGTGATCCGGAGTCAACGATGAGGAAGTGAAAGAAGGAGAGAGGCTAATATTTCCTGGGTTATGGAGCTGGCTTTTGTGTTCCAGGAAATCAGCCAGAAATAGAGAGAGAGAGAGAGAGAGAAAGTAAGACATGGGGACCCAAGCTCTGATGGAGCAAAGGTGTTTTAATCAACATGGTGTGGGCATATATACTGGTAGTTATTCTCAGCAAAGATAAAGATTAAAATTCCAGACTTACAAAACATAGACGATCCATATTAAAGAGAGCTGTAAACAATCACTTTTACTGTATGGTTCATAAGAAGGAAGAGGGTACTTATCACCATATTGAAAAACTAACGAAGGAAATGCCTGGATTCCTCAGCCTGGGGAGAGGCTTGCTTCTCTTACTTCCTGAGTATTCAGGAAATAATAAGGAACAGAAGATTCCTGATGAATCCAAAACAGCACACAGGAACACTCCTGTTAAATGCTTCCTGACACAGGTAAGGTGGCCTGGTAACCCCATCTCTTTTAGAATTTTCCAGTTAGTTGTGATCCACACAGTCAAAGGCTTTAGTTTAGTCAATGAAGCAGAAGTAGATATTTTTCTGAAATTCCCTTGCTTTGTCCATAATCCATTGAATGTTGGCAATTTGATCTCTAGTTCTTCTGCCTATTCTAAACCCAGCTTGTACACGTGGAATTTCTTGGTTCACATACTGCTGAAACCTAGCTTGAAGGATTTTGAGCATAAACTTGCTAGCATGTGAGATGAGTCCAACTGTACAGTAGTTTAAACATTTTGGGGCATTGCCCTTCACTAGGATTGGAAGAGAAACATCTTTTCCAGTCCTGTGGCCACTGCTGAGTTTTCCAAATTTGCTGACATATTGAGTGCAGCACATTAACCCCATCATCTTTAAGGATTTTAAATAGCTCAGCTGGAATTCTGTCACTTCCACTAGCTTTGTCCCTAGCAATGCTTCCTAAGGCCCACTTGACTCCACAAACCAGGATGTCTGGCACTAGGTGAGTGATTATACCATCATGGTTATATAGGTCTTTGGATATATCTGTGTATTCTTGCTATCTCTTCTTAATCTTTTCTGCTTCTGTTAGGTCTTACCATTTCTGTCCTTTATTGTACCCATCCTTGCATGAAATGTTCCCTCAATATCTCCAATTATCTTGAAGAGCCCTTTAGTCTTTCCTGTTCTATTGTTTGGGGCTTCCCAGGTGGCATGGTGGTAAAGAATCTACCTGCCAATGCAGGAGACACAAAGGATGAGGGTTCAGTCCCTGAGTAGGGAAGATCCCCTAGGGAAGGAAATGGCAACCCACTCCAGTATTCTTGCCTGGGAAATTCCATGGACAAAGGAGCCTGGTGGGCTACAATCCATGGGGTTGCAGAATTTGACATGACTGAGTGACCGAGCACACACATTCCATTGTTTTTCTCTATTTCTTTGCATTTTTCATTTAGGAAGGCCTTATTTCTCCTTGCTATTCTCTGTAACTGCATTCAGATGAGTATATCTTTCCCTTTCTCTCTTGCCTTTCATTTCTCTTCTTTTCGCAAGTGCTTGTAAAGCTTCCTGGGGCAACCACTTTGCCATCTTGCATTTCTTTTTTCTTGGGGATGGTTTTGGTCACTGCCTCAGATATAATGCTATGAGCTTCCGTCCATAGTTCTTTAGGCATCATAACACTTAGTTACTCCTGTGTCTATGGATGCCCTCTTCTTGTACTCTGTAGAGACACATAATTTTTTCCTGACATTCTCTGCTCTTGGGCCATGTCATTTCACATGTAATCTGTATGTTTTTTGTTTTTTTTTTTTTTTTTCCTGACAGATCTATCTTGCCCAAATTCTCAGTGTAATCTTCAAAAGTGCACAGCTGGAAGGCCCTACTGTATGGGAAAGATCAGTTGGCCATGAGATCAAAGAGACAAACAGTTCATGGTCTGCCACCTCAGAATTAAGCAAAACCCACTAACTCCTGAGGAAAGCTGATAGAATCTTCTAAAATGCATCATGTTCCCTCAAAGTGAGAACTGGCTGCAAAGGGTTAGAAGCCTGAGACACCATTGTAGCAGTGCCACTCTGTAATGTTTTTAAAAGTGACTGCAAATTACAAAGATCAGCTTTTTGATTTTTTTGTACTAACCATCACCAAATTCTCAGAATGCAGTCATTAGTAGCTTATTTTGCAGTCCAGTGTTTTAGGTAGGTACCAAGTTCTTAGAATGGAGTTATTAATAGCTTAGTTTATAGTCCAGTAATTTAGGTAGGTGGTTGAATTAGCTCTTCATTACAAATCCCAGTATATCATTTATGGTAGGCAAGAGAAAAGCCACATATATAAAGGTTTCTCCTTTATATGGGAACCATAACAACACCAGCATTTAATATCTCTTCTGTATTTACTGTGTGTAGACATAGCACTAAGCACTTTGCATGTATTATTGATTTTAGTACCTGAGACAGGTACTGATAGTATCGTCTTCATGTGAGGAAATTGCGACCTAGGAAAATTAGGCAACTCACTCAATTCCATACAACTAAGTAAATGGAACTAAGATTTGAACCCTGGCAATGTAACTATTTCATGTTTTTTTGTTTGCTTAATAGGAGTCAGGGGAATATCCCTGGAAATATATTGGGGCGAAAGGGCAGAATATAAGACTGGATATGCAATACTTTATTGTCTTGGAGGTGCCTTCTCAGGATACTTCATTGTCTTGAAGGTGCCTTCTCAGGATACAATACTATTAATAGAAACTCTGGCAAAAACCTGCAGAAATGTGGCAAGCTCATGGCTAACATGGCTCTCAGAGGTCTGGAGAAAGACTGGGCCAATGCTGAACGAAGTAGGAAGTCTGAGCTGCCCAGGAAGGTGGTAGTGAGGGAATAAAGAGATTGATGAAGAGGGTAAGCAAGAATATTACATAAATCAAGAAAATTTTCCACAGGATTGTGTGCCATGGAAGGGCTCAGAGGACACACTATGTCATCAGGAATGATCTGGTGTAAGGGGAAATTAGCAGCACTAAGAAGTCTAGTGGTGGCTCTGCAGGTCAGGGCTGATGGTAAGGAAAGCAGTCACAGACATGGGATCATTGATATCCACGGAGATGATGAGACCCCGAAGTGATGGAGGCCAAATGTTGGTGCATAACTCTCTCACAATTTCGGTAATGACCGACAAGTTTGAAGGGACATCAGTGGGCTTCGCTAACTCACACAGACTTGTGGGGGTGGCTCATAGAACTTGTTGTGCATATATGCTCAGTCATGTCTGACTCTTTGTGACCTCATGGACTCCAGCCCACCAGGCTCCTTTGTCCATGGGATTTTTCAGGCAAGAATACTGGAGTGAGTTGCCATTTCCTATTCCAAGGGATCTTCCAGACCCAGGGATCGAACCTGAGTCTCCTGTGTCTCTTGTGTCTATCTCCTGCATTGGTGGGTGAATTCTTTACAACTGAGCCACCTGGGAAGCCCCCAATAGAACTCGGTGTCCCTACAAAAAGTAGAGGGCCAGTATTTTTTTTTAAGGTTAGCATCAACAACTTCTAAAAAAAATGTAAGAATGGAGGAACAGGAGACTGAAGTGATAAAAAGTGGTCATCTCTTGCTTAGACCATAGAGCTAAGCCAATTTTCAAGTCCAGAACCCACGGACAGAAGAGGTGGTTGGTTCACTAAGAGAAAGTAACATGAAACACCATGGCAAAAAGATTCTGTGAAGATTCTCCCTGTTCTTCATCAAAGGACCCTATGGTTCTTTACTTAGGTGACTTTACCTGGGGAAAGAATATCCAGACATTCCCGAGATGATTAGACCCAGTGTCTGAGTTGATACACAGAAAACCAAAGCATCATTATAGTCACCCAGTTAGAATAGGGGCTTATAAGAGCCAGGGGATAAATGAATTTCTGGCACAAACACGGGTCAAGTGTTCTCTCTTTATCAGGGTCTGGTTATACACCAGGAATTATTTCTTAAGAAGAGTATACTTTAGCAATAACACCACATTTAGTGCAATAGATGTAACCAGGGCGTCTACTTAGTTAAGCCTATACTAGTTCGCATTCCATAGTCAATCTCTTGGATTCATTTAGATTCTACAGAGGCAGATGGTAAATTAAATCCATGTGTAATGTTTAATTTTGTGTGTTAACTTGACTGGGCCATGGACAGTCCAGACATTCAGCAAAACATTATTCTAGGTGTGTCTGTGAAGATGCTTCTGGATGATAGTAACATTTGAGTCACTAGACTGAGTAAAGAAGATTGACCTTCCTGGTGTGAGTGGGTCCCATCTAATCAACCAGAGGCCTGACTGAACAAGCTGATACATTAGTCCTTTCCTGCCTTTTGTCTCAAACAGAAACACTGGTTCTTCTGGGGTTCAGAGTGCGCATGTTTTCAGAATGAAGCTTAGATAAACTGCTTTGCTTCTCAGGCCTTTGACTCAAATGAGAATGACACCATCGGCATGCCTGAGTCTCTAGCTCACTGACTGCCTGGAGAGCTTAGGGCCTCTCAGCCTCCATAATTATGCAAAATGATTCCTTATAATAAACCCCTTTCTCTCTCTCTTTCTATATAAAGATACAGATACAGATATATGTATAGATACTTTCAGATACTTTGTTTGAGAGCGTCTGAAAGTGTCTATACTTTTCTTTCAGAAGCTCATCAGTGAGTTTGCGACAAGACTACATTTCTCATTGGCTGATAATTCTCAATAACTAGCAAGAAGAGATAGTAAGGCAGGTCAATTTCTGGGCAATATAGGGCTCCTTTGGCTCCAACCTTGGCTCAAGAACTTATTGACTTTATCAAAATGTTCTTAGAAATGCACATCAGTCTTTTTTTAAACTATGAATTTATTTATTTTAATTGGAGGTTAATTACTTTACAATATTGTATTGGTTTTGCCATACACCAACATGAATCCGCCATGGGTGTACATGTGTTCCCCGTCCTGAACCTGCCTCCCACCTCCCTCCCCATACCATCCCTCTGGATCGTCCCAGTGCACCAGCCCCAAGCATCCAGTATCATGCATCTAACCTGGACTGGCGATTCATTTCATATATGACATTATACATGTTTCAATGCCATTCTCCCAAATTATCCCACCCTCTCCCTCTCCTACAGAGTCCAAAAGACTGTTCTATACATCTGTGTCTCTTTTGCTGTCTCACATACAGGGTTATCGTTACCATCTTTCTAACTTCCATATATATGCATTAGTATACGGTATTGGTGTGTTCTTTCTGGCTTACTTCACTCTGTATAATAGGCTCCAGTTTCATCCACCTTATTAGAACTGATTCAAATGTATTCTTTATAATGGCTAATACTCCATTGTGTATACGTACCACAGCTTTCTTATCCATTCATCTCCTGATGGACATCTAGGTTGCTTCCACGTCCTGGCTATTATAAACAGTGCTGCGGTGAACACTGGGGTACATGTGTCTCTTTCACTTTTGGTTTCCTCGCTGTGTATGCCCAGCAGTGGGATTGCTGGGTCATATGGCAGTTCTATTTCCAGTTTTTTAAGGAATCTCCATACTGCACATCGGTCTTAAGTCTAAGAATTTTCTGACCCAAACTTTGTCACAGGGGTTAGAATTGTAGCACAGTGTATTAGCCCTCTTTACATCATAGGCATTTTCCCTAAAGAATCCTTTTTCCATCTCATCATATCTTAATGTCTTCTTGAAGGACCTGAAAAGAAGAAAGGAGGCTTACCTCTCGATTTTGCCTTGTTTTGGATTCTCCCTAAAGGAACACTTGAGAGAACTATATGCTGTGCTTTGCTTAGGTGATCAGTCACGTTTGACTCTTTGGGACCCCATGGACTGTGGCCCACCAGGCTCTTCTGTCTTTGGAGATTCTCCATGCAAGAATACTGGGATGGCTTGCCATGCTCTCCTCCAGGAGATCTTCCCAACCCGGGGATCTTCCTAACCCACGGATCAAACCCAGGTATCTCACATTGCAGGTGGATTCTTTACCATCTGAGCCACATGAGCAGGGGGCATTTCCGGGACACTGCCAAGGTTCTAGGCACAGGGGCCAAGGTGGATTACTTAGAGCAATTGGGGTGTCCTCATTTAGCGAGTCAAGAATACTGGAGTAGGTAGCCTATCCCATCCCCAGGGGATCTTCCTGACCCAGGAATTGAGCCAGGCTCTCTTGCATTGCAGGTGAATTCTTTGCCTGCTGAGGTAACAGAGAAGCCCAGAAAATTCCGTAGGTTCGGTTTATTTGGGAAGCAATTCCAGGATGCTGGAGTGGGGAATAAAATAGAGTGACACAGAAAAGGAAGCAAAGCCAGTCTAAGAATGTAATATAGAGATAACCACAGTGGGCAGTGGGAATCCATTCTGCCACAACCTGCTGAGAAGGAAATAACTAGATCCTAGAATTTTCATCCTAAAGGACAGGAACTGGATCATTTATCCATGAGTTCTTGTCTCCCATTCTTGAGGGTTGCTCCATAACTCCAAACTTTGCTGAGCTGGCTCCTGTACATCAGAGACTACACTAAGGGGGGACTGTAAGACAAATGGAGAATTGGAGAGCAGATGCATTATTTATCTTTTCCTCTTCAAATTTCTAGTTCTTTATACATACTTGTTTCTCAATAAATATTGAATGAATGAATTGACTGATTGTTACAGATCATTTACTTTACTCCTCTGAAGCTGAAATTCCACTATTTTGGTCACCTAATGTGAAAAGTTGACTCATTGGAAAAGACCCTGATGCTGGGAAAGGTTGAGGGAAAGAGGAGAAGGGGGTGACGAGGCTGATATGGTTGGATGGCATCACTGACTCAGTGGACATGAGTTTGAGCAAACTCTGGGAGATAGTGAAGGACAGGGAAGCCTGGCATGCTGCAGCTCACTGGGCTGCAAAGGCTCAGACACAACTGAGTGCCTGAACTGAACTGAACTGTAGTTCTCAAGTTTCAGTCTGTGAATGGACCATAACAGAATCCCCTGTGGAGACTTAAAAAATCAAATATGTTATAGTTCTATCTTCTGAGTACTAGTGATTCATTTGGATGGCATCACCGACTCAATGGACATAGGTTTGGGTGAGCTCTGGGAGTTGGTGATGGAAAGGGAGGTCTGGCATGCTGAGGTTCACGGGGTTGCAAAGAGTTGGACACGACTGAGTGACTGAATTGAACTGAACATTTGAATATTTTGTGTTAAAAAAATAATTCCTGTGATTTAAAGACAGAGTCTACACTGGGATCTATTGACTTGATTCCATCAACTAAAACTCATCTTTCTTGGCTTCTAGAGGCAGGTGGATCAGACAGTAAAGAATTTTCCTGCAATGCAAGAGACTTGGTTTCAGTCCCTGGGTCAGGAAGATCCCCTGGAGAAGGGAATGGCAACCCATTTCATTATTCTTGCCTGGAGAGTTCCATGGACAGAGGTACCTGGCAGGCTACAGTCCACAGGGTTGCAAAGAGTAGCACACTACTAAAGTGACTTAGCATGCATAGATGAAGGTATTTGAGAGATGATCTCCCAAACATCTGAACTGTAGCTTTTTAGGTTTTGTATGTAAGCCTTTCACTCAATTTGGCATCTTCCATTTGCCAGTGTCAGGATAGTTTTACAGACAGAAATAAAATCTATAATTAATTATCATTTTAGGTATTGACTTAATATTTTCTCATCATAGATGAGTACAGTGAATTGATTCAAGTTTCTCATCTTTCCATTTCCCACTTAGGAATCACCAGGAGTCAGTAATGACAAACCCATCTTGAATACAGGGTATCTTCAAAATATCTCAGTGCTCAAGACATATCTCAGTGCTCAAGGGCTCTGGGGTTATGATTGGAGATGAGCTCAAGAGAAGACACAGACACGATCAGAGAGGCCAGGATTTCAGCATTGCTCAACATCACTTCTGATAACTTTTTAACATAGACTAAGAGAGAGAAAAAGTAATTGTTGTTGTTGTGTTTTTTTTCCCCCTTAATTTCAGGAACCAAAAATCTAAAGATTGAGGAAAATAGATATAATAAAAAGATCTTAGAAACTTCTAGACATAAAAGCAAGAATCACATTTGTCCTAGAATCTCATGGGCACACTTTTTAGTTTTAATATGCATGGTGGAGCAGCTGCTTTGATGTCATCTTTTGGCTACTCAAAGCCGCTCTCTGCTGGCATTCTTCCTCAGGGGCTCCTTCCAAACAATCCCATGTATAAATTAACATGTAAAATCAAGACTTCTATTATCTCTTTCAGGCCAGACCATCTCAGAACAAGATGACAGTAATAATGGAGCAGGGAAAAGGATGTGACCCATAAACGTCTTAATACAGCCTCTGACAAATATATTTTTACACTATAAAACACCATAGACAGAAAATTCAACGGATTCTAAAAAAGAGCAAGTAGAAGATAAAAGCATCTCTATTTCTATCAGCCAAAGTAAAAGTTTTGATGTGCTTATTGTTGTGAGTGAGGCTTCCCAATCCTCCTGTCAAAGCAGGACGTGTGAGTTCAATCCCTGGGTTGAGAAGATCCCCTGGGAGAAGAAATTGGTAACCCACTCCAGTATTGTTGCCTGGAGAATCCCATGGATAGAAGTTCCTGGTGGGCTAGAGTCCATGAGGTCACAAAGAGTCAGATACAAATGAGTCACTGAGCACTCACTTATGTATTTTTATTTTTCTGTGCACATATTATTTATTTATTTAGCCATTTCCAAGAGATCAAATTGCCAACATCAGCTGGATCATCGAAAAAGCAAGAGAGTTCCAGAAAAATATCTATTTCTGCTTTATTGACTATGCCAAAGCCTTTGACTGTGTGGATCACAATAAACTGTGGAAAATTCTGAAAAAGATGGGAATACAGACCACCTGAACTGCCTCATGAGAAACCTATATGCAGGTCAGGAAGCAACAGTTAGAACTGGACATGGAACAACAGACTGGTTCCAAATAGGAAAAGGAGTATGTCAAGGCTGTATATTGTCACCCTGCTTATTTAACTTATAGGCAGAGTATATCATGAGAATTGCCAGATGTGCTGGAAGAAGCACAAGCTGGAATCAAGGTTGGTCAGGGGATATATCAGTAACCTAAGATATGCAGATAACATCACCCTTATTACTGAAAGCAAAGATAAATTAAAGAGCCTCTTGATGAAAGTGAAAGAGGAGAGTAAAAAAGTTGGCTAAAAGCTCAATATTCAGAAAACTAAGATCATGGCATCTAGTCGCATCACTTCATAGCAAATGGATGTGGAAACAGTGGAAACAGTAGCTGACTTTATTTTGAGAGGCTTCAAAATCACTGCACATGGTGACTGCAGCCATGAAATTGAAAGACGCTTACTCCTTGGAAAGAAAGTTATGACCAATGTAGACAGCCTATTAAAAAGCAGAGACATTACTGTGTCAGTAAAGGTCTGTCTAGTCAAGGCTATGGTTTTCCCAGTGGTCATGTATGGATGTGAGAGTTGGACTACAAAGAAAGCTGAACACCAAAGAATTGATGCTTTTGAACTGTGGTGTTGGAGAAGACTCTTGAGAGTCCCTTGGACTGTAAGGCGATCCAACCAGTCAATCCTAAAGGAGATTAGTCCTGGGTGTTTCATTGGTAGGACTGATGTTGAAGCTAAAACTCCAATATTTTGGCCACTTCATGTGAAGAGTTGATTCATTGGAAAAGATCCTGATGCTGGGAAAGATTGAGGGCAGGAGACGAAGGGGACAACAGAGGATGAGATGGTTGGATGGCATCACTAACTCAATGGATATGGGTTTGGGTGGACTCCTGGAGTTGGTGATGGACAGGAAGGCCTGGCGTGCTGCAGTTCATGAAGTTGCAGAGTTGGACACGGCTGAGCGACTGAACTGAAATTGTTATCTAGATTCTCCTTATCCTTCCTTATATCACTCACATTGCTGCCATCATATATGTACAGAAAGTTTTTCTTATATTAACTATTATTTATTTAACTTTACAGAAGCAGAATCATGGTATCAAAGAGTTTTAAGGTTTTTCTATTTCTTGATGTAGTCTTTCCAAACCCTTGAGAAAAAGCCAAATTACAGAAAGAAAAAACATGTTGAGATACATGTGGATTCCAGTTTCTATTTTTAGTATATAATTGTTTTGATTTTGTTGTTCAGGTGCTCAGTCTTGTCTGACTCTTTGAGACTTCATGAACTGCAGCATGCCAGGCTTCCCTATCTTTCAACATCTCCCGGAGTTTGCTTACTCATGTCCATTAAGTTGGTGATGCCATCCAACCATCTCATCCTCTGTTGTCCCCATCTCTTTTTGCCTTCAATTTTCCTAGCATCAGGGTCTTTTCCAGTGAGCTGGCTCTTCGCATCAGGTGGCCAAAGTGTTGGAGCTTTAGCTTTAGCATTAGTGTTTCTGATGAATATTCAGAGTTGATTTCCTTTAGGATTGACTGGTTTGATCTCCTTTCTGTCCAAGGGACTCTCAAGAGTCTTCTCCAACACCACAATTCAAAGGCATCTATTCTTCAGTGCTCAGCCTGTTTTACCGTCCAGTTCTCACATCTGCACATGACTAATGGAAAAACTATAGATTTGACTATGCGGACTTTTGTTGGCAAAATAATGTTTCTGCTTCTTAATAGGCCATCTAGGTTTGTCATTGCTTTTCTTCCAAGGAGCAAGTGTCTTTTAATTTCATGGTTACAGTTACCATCTGCAATGATTTTGGAGCTCAAAAAAATAACGTCTGTCACTGTTTCCATATTTACCATCAAGTGATGGGACTGGATGCCATGATCTTAGTTTTCTGAATGTTGAGTTTAAAGCCAGCTTTTTTACTCTTCTCTTTCACCTTCATCAAGAGGCTTTTTCATTCTTCGTTTTCTGCCATAAGTATGGTGTTATCTGTATATCTGAGATTATTGATATTTCTCCTGGAAATCTTGATTCCAGCTTGTTCTTCATCCAGCCCAGCATTTCACATGATGTACTCTTCATATAAGTTAAATAAGCAGGGTGACAATATACAGACTTGACATATTCCTTTCCCAATTTGGAACCAGTCCATTGTTCCATGTCTGGTTCTAACTGTTGCTTCTTGACCTTTCAGGTTTCTTAGGAGGCAGGTAAGATGGTCTGGTATTCTCATCTCTTTAAGAATTTTCCACAGTAAAAAGCTTTAGGATAGTCAGTGAAATTTCCCTGGTGGTCCAGTGGTTAGGTCTCTGTGCTCCCAATGCAGGGGAGGCCAAAAAAAAAAAAAAAGAAAAGAAAAATGTTGTACATAGATAAACTTTGTGAACTAGGTGCTTCACAGGTGGTGTTACTGGTAAAGCAACCCCCTGCCAGTTCAGGAGACATAAGAGATGCTGGCTCGATCTCTTGGTTGGATAGATTCCCTGGAGGAGGAAATGGCACTCCACTCCAGGATCTTGGGATTCCCTGGTGGCTTAGATGGTAAATAAAATCTGCCTGCAATGTGGAAGTCCTGAGTTTGATCCCTGGGTTGGGGAGATCTCCTGCAGGAGGGCATTGCTGCTGGAGTAAAGGGCAAAGAAGAATGACATACATGTGCCTAAAAGAGTGTTTTCTACTGGAGACCATGATAGCAGCATGCTGATTTTTCCCCTCTTTTCCTCCCACTAAGCATTAGCCTTCTTGGATTATCATGTAGTAATTTTAGGGAGCAGCTGGGACCTCTAGGTCACAATGGAAATATAACTGTCCATTTATTCATCCAGCAAATATTCACTGAGTTACTACAACATGCCAGGAAACTTTCTAAGAATTGGAGGTATAGAGATGAAAGAGACAGACCAAACTCATTGAGGAAAGGGTAAGTGGCAGATGATTTAGGGCAGGTCATATATATGGAGTAATTGAATTGCTGCTTTAGTTTTGGAGTCAAGGAAAGTCTCTCTGAGGGAGACAGCCTGAAGCTCAAATGTGAAGGGCAAGTGGGAATCAGTTCTACTGATTTTAGAGAAAGACCATTCAAAGCAGAACTTGTTTTGTCATAGCAAATAAAAGGAGGGCAGCACACCTGAAATCTATCATTTTCTTCAATTATGAGCCTAAGAAAAAATAAAGCAATGATTGTTTGAAGTGTCTTATTTTGTTATTAGAAACCACACACTTTCCTATTAAATTATGGTTTTTGCTGCTTTATTTAAACAATATTTATACTCATTACTTCAAAATTAGAGTATGTATTGTGTCTGTTGCTAAGTATTATTATTTAATGTTTTAATAAAAATAGCATATATATTACTGTTAAAAATCTTAAAATATTTTGATGATGAGATCACCATAATTGGTTTATATTCTTGACTTGATGCCTTTAAGGCTTCCCTGGATGCTCAGCTGGTAAAGAATCTGCTTGTAATGAAGGAGACCTGGGTTTGATCCCTGGGTTGGGAAGATCCTTTGGAGGAGGGCATATACTGGAATGGCAAGCCACTCCAGTATTCTGGCCTGGAGAATTGCATGGACTGTATAGTTCATGGGGTCACAAAGAGTCGGACACAACTGAGTGACTTTCACACCCACTTATGCCATTAAAATGTTGATAAAGAGCTCGTAGTTTCATAAGGGGGCTGAAAGGACTTATGGCACCAAAAGCTTTATGGGCTGCTTTTTAAAGAAAAGAAGGCTTGTGGAAGTTTTGTCAACAATATCTTAGAGGGTGTATTATAGTCCATGGTTTACCCATGCCAGTAAGTCCAAATATTTACAGCAAAAACTAGCAGATGCTTTTTTCTTTTTACAAATTTGACTTTATTTCTTAGATTTACAGCAAATTGAATGGAAGATGTAGAGATTTCCCATATATACCCTGACATCATCCATGTATAACTTCTCCCTTTTCTCAACATCCATCAGAGTGGTATAATTTTTACAAAAGATGAACTCACCTGACACGTCACAATCACCTCCAAGTCCATAGTTTGCACTAGGGTTCATTCTTCATGTTGTATATTTTACAAGTTTGGATAAGTATATGAAATCGTGTATCTACAATTACAGTAACATACAAGAGTTGTTTCACTGCCCTAAAAATCCTCTGTGCTCCACCTATATAACCCTCCTTCCCCATTAACTCCTGGCAACTACTGAACTGTTTACTGTCTTCATAGGTTTTGCCTGTTCCAGAAAGTCATATAGTTGGAATCAGTGAAAGGCCTTTTCAGATTGATCTCTTTCACTTAGTAATATACATTTAACTTTCCTCCATGTCTTTACATGGCCTGATAGCTCATATCTGAATAATATTCCATTGTCTGGATGTATTTTGGTTTATCTATCTATCCACCTCCTTAAGGACATTGTGGTGGCTTCCAGGTTTTAGCATTATGAATAAAGCTGCTAGAAACATATGTGCAGGTTGTTGTGTAGAGATAAGATTTTAACTCCTGTAAATAAGGAGTGAGATTGCTAGATTATATGATAAAAGTATGTTTACTTTTATAAGAAGCATTACACTGTCTTTTGAAGCAGCTGTACCATTTTGCATTCCCACCAGCAATGAATGAAATTTCCTGTTGCCTCACATCCTTGTCAGCATTTGGAGCTGTCAGTGTCCTGGCTTTTGGCCATTCTAATAGGTGCATAGTGGTATTTCTTTGTTGTTTTAAATTGAATGTTTTTGATGACATATGATGTAAAGCATCCTTTCATGTGTATCATTTCCATCTGTATATCTTCTTTGTTGATTTCTTAGTTCATGAAGGTGTATGGTTCCTGCCTAGCAGAAGTAGTTGATAAATGTTTGTTTAGGTAATTGAATTTGGCTGCAAAGAATGCACAACTCACCTCACAAGTGACTTCCCAACTCAAAAGTTAGATGCAGTTCACCAAGGACATCTTCTAAATGTTTCAATACTTAAATATTTAAACAATTGAAACTTTTCCTTTAGAATATAGTGAGCGAAATAGACTCATAGGAAACACTTTTAGTAGACATGTTTTATTTGTGGATCATAAAATGTATCATTAAATGAAAAGGAAATTTCTCAGCCTCTCACTGCCATTTTGCAGTTGCTCAGAAATCTTTGAGAGGGCTTCACCCTTCATTAGAGGAAATCCCACTGGATCCTTGTGATGTGACCAGTAATTTGGCCTCTTCAACTGTGTCAACACAGCTAGACAACTGGGTGAAAACTGAGCTACTATAAATCAACCTCTTACTTCAGTTTATTTTCCCTGGGCAAAGTCAGCATTTTTTACTTACTCAGGGCAAAAATAATCTTTTTGAATTGATTGTAAGAGTCTTCACTAATTAAGTGATCCCTAGAGTCACCACTTTAAATGTCTAAAGATAATTTGGTGCAACATGTTTAGCACTTACCCGGAAGATGGAATGCACTTATTTGATAACTGAAGAGCTTGAACTGTGCATGCTTTAATCAGAAAGTCATGACATTTGCATTTAAATTTTACCCTCACAGGTCAGAATAAAGAACTACTTATGAATATGTATGACTAGAGGTGTTTGGAGATTTCATTATTTATTTAGTCATCCTCAAAAATTATTGTTGTTCTCTATTGAGATTTCCAATACATTTTTTTTAAATAATTGAGACTTTTTCATGTATAGCAGGTATTCTTTTCAATATCAAATATATATTATGAGATTCTTATATATTAAATAAATTGGGAATAATAATTATTTTCTAGTACTTTGGAATTCTATTCTGTGTTTTTAAACAAACTGCCTTATAGAGCATAACCACAGTTTTATTTATTAATACATTTTTATTTAAAAAGTTTTAGGACTACAGAAAAGTTACTGAGACATTCTTTATACCTCAAACCCAGTTTCCCCTGTTATTACCATCTTATATTATTAATATTATGCGGGATCATAGAGAAAGCTAGGGAATTCCACAAAAACATCTACCTCTGTTTCACTGGCTACACCAAAGCCTTGACTGTGTGAATCATAATAAACTGTGGAAAACTCTTAAAGAGATGGGAATACCAGACCATCTTACCTGTCTCCCGAGAAACCTGTATGCAGGTCAAGAAGCAACATTTAGAACTCTGTGTGAACAACTGACTGGTTTAAGATTGAATAAAGAGCACAACAAGGCTGTCTGCTGTCGCCCTGTTTATTTCATCTATATGCGGAGCACATCATGAGAACTGCTGGGCTGGATGAGTTACAAGCTGGAAATAAGACAGGAGAAACATTAATAACCTACAATATGTGGATAATACTCCTCTAATGGCAGAAAGCAAAGAGAAACTAAATAGTCTCTTGATGAGGGTGAAGGAGTAAAGAGGCGGCTCAAGTCTAAATATTAAAAAAAAACTTTAAGATCATAGCATCTGGCCCCGTTTACTGCATGACAAATAGGGGAAAAGGTGGAAGTACTGACAGATTTCTTCTTCGGCTTTAAAATCACTGTGGATGGTGACTGCAGCCCTGAAATCAAAAGACGTTTTCTTCTTGGCAGGAAAACTATGACAATCCTAGACAGTGTATTGAAAAACAGAGACATTACTCTGCCAACAAAGGACTGTATAGTCAATGCCATGGTCTTTCCAATGGTCAGGTTCAGTTGTGAGAGCTGGACTGTAAAGAAGGCAGAGCACCAAAGAACTGATGCCTTTGAACTGTGGTGCTGGAGAAGTCTCCTGAGAGTCCCTTAGCAAGAAGATCAAACCAGTCAACCTTAAGGGAAATTAACCCTCAATACTCTTTGGAAGGACTGATGCTGAAGCTGAAACTCCAATATTTTGGTCGTCTGATGCGAACAACAGACTCATTTGAAAAGTCCTTAATGCTGGGAAAGATTGAGGGCAGAAGGAGAACAGAGCATCAGAGGATGAGATGTCTGGATGACATCACCGATGCAATAGACATGAACTTGGGGAAACTTTGGGAAATCATGAGGGACAGGGAGGCCTGGCATGCTGCAGTCCGTGGAGTCCCAAAGAGTTGGACATGACTGGGCAACTGAACAACATATTTGTCACAACTAGTGAAACAATAATGACATATTATTATTAACTAAAGCCCATGCTTTCCTTTGGTTTTATCCACTGTGCCCTTTACTTAATGATACCACATTACGTATTATCATCATGACTCCTTCAGACTCCGCTCGACTGTGACAGTTTCTGAGTTTTCTTGTTTTTGATGAACTTGACAGTTTGGAAGCATATTGGTCAGGTATTTTGTAGAATGCCCCTTAACTGGAATTTATCTGATATTTATCTCATGATTACAGTGGGTTTATATGTGTTTGTGTGGATGACTGCAGAGATAAAGTATCCATTCCCATCACATCACATCACGGGTACGTATTTTCAACATGACATCACTGTTGATGTGAACTTTGATCACATGGCTTGAGGTGGTACTTGACAGATTATTGCACTTTTTCTCCTTTCTCATACCATCCTCTATGGAAAGAAATTACCTTGCATAGCCTACACTGAAGGGATGAGTAGCTATGCTCCACCTTTGTGAGAACAGAACATTTACAAACATTTATTTGAATTCTTCTTCATGGGAGATTTTTATATTCTATTTATTTATTCAGTCACACATTTATATAAGTATGGACTTATTGATGCCTATACTCTGGTTTATAATTTACTGCCACTATATTTTGTTGCTCAAATTATTCCTCGTTGGCCAATGAGAGCTCTTACATTTGATTCCTGTGTTCTTTTGACATACTCCCATCAATGTAATTTTTTGAATACATCAATATTTTCAAATAATGTCTGATGTTTCAGGCCTATTTGATATATTTATTGCTCTGGCATTAGAATCAGACATTTCTTCAAGGACCCTTCGCTTACTTTATTGGAAAATGATATTAGAAAAAAGATTTGAGTGAGATCTGTGTTTGTTGCTATGGAGGTATTGTTTCTAAGACCCTCTCAGGTAGCAGAGACAAGAAGTCTGTTATCCATTCAACTATTGAAGGACATCTTGGTTGCTTCTGGTTTTCATAATTTTAATAATTTTAATTTTCAAGGAAGCCCACTTAAAGAACCTGTGAAAACTAACGAATATTCTGTGGAACCTCTTCTCTTATGTCCAACATGTCTTTTATTTTCTTTTGATCTTAGTGGAGGGGCTTCCCTGGCAGCTCAGCTGGTAAAGAATCCGCCTGCCAATGCAGGAGACACAAGACATGTGCATTCAATCCCTGGATTGGGAAGATGCCCTGGAGCAGGAAATGGCAACCCACTCCAATATTTTTGCCTGGAAAATTCCATGGACAAAGGAGTATGGTGGGCTCCAATCCATAGGATCACACAGTTGAATACTACTGTGTGCACACTCATTATCTTAATGGAAATAAAGTGGTGAACAAATTTGAGATAAACCAGTTCTGAAAATGGACAGTGAGGGAGTTAGCCCAAAATATATGGCAGAATTATAGGGATTCTGCCCTTGTCTCCAGGCTGGATCAACCTGCAATTTAAAGCCTGCTTTCTTCCAGATACTGAGACATTCCATAACTTACCTAAGCTTTAGAAATATGCAAATCTAATAGTCCACTGGTACAATACACAGTTTTGCTAAATTTTTGTATCTCTCTCAAGACCTGAAATTATAATTTGCTGCTGCTAAATTTCAGGGAAGTATCTAATTCCCTCTCTCTTTTTATTAACTCACATTGTTTTGGCAACTGAAACATATACCTTATATACCTTATTCACTTGTATCATTTTGTTGCATTTGACCTCTCTTTTTTACTAGAACTTCAGAGTTATTTACAAACTTTATATGTCCAGTTAGTGTACAGCCCTACATTTAAAAAGAAACAATCAATTTTATTGAGTGCAGATGAACTACAGAATCCCATAGGAGGAAGCACAACATTTTGGCCATCATTCCAGACAAAGTTTCATAAGTAATTATTGATTGAAAAGCATATTTTATTACCTTTCCTATATTTCCCGTCTCTATTGACCATTTAGATTGGTTGTTAGGAATAATTTTTAGGTAACTTTGTGAAAGAATGTGCTAGCACCAAGTGGGCTCAAGATGATGTTCATTTATACTTAAATTTATTTTTAATTTCTGAAATTAAGATCAAGAAAATGTATTCATACTAACATGACTTCTGAAGTTTAACAAATCTGTGTATCTTAGATCCACTTTTCTTCTTTCCTAAGCCTATAATCCTGTATAATTACAATTTTTTAAATCTTTCAGCCACAGTTTAATATTTATACAGTTAAATTTGAATATATAAAGTTCAATAAACAGTGTAAAACCAATTTAATGCATTTCTACTTTATCATGCAATTGTCAAAATTACATTTTGTACCATGGGTCAGCTGAACATCAGCAAGGTTTCCATCCTTCCTGAGCCTCGCTAACAGTTGCTCTTACTTGAGTTTGAATTCTTACCTTTAGTATTAAAGCTGTACTTATTGTTCTCTTGACTGATTAAAAGTATAAGTAAAAGGGGTAATTATACATATTTCATGATAAATTCTTGTTAGAAATGAAATAAATCTCAAACTTCTTTGGGGAAATTTTTTGAGTCATAAATAATCTCTCATAGCATTGTTTATGCTGTTATGCTGCCCCTCTGGAAAAAAAAAATGGTTCTGTCAACTTTTGACATGCTATGAACTAAGAGAAAATAATATTGCTCTGTATTGACTTGCTCAACTCAAATGTAGACAAGTAAGAAAATTCAAACTTCATAGTTTTAGCTATGTGAAGAATACATGCGTCATAAATGACGTGTGTCTGGAGCATGAGTGTGTATGTTAACTTTGGAGAAGAGATACCATTTTTCACAACCTAAGTGAAAGTGAAAGTTGCTCAGTTGTGTCCAACTCTTTGCAACCCCGTGGACTATACAGTCCATGGAATTCTCCAGGCCAGAATACTGGAGTGGGTAGCCTTTATCCTTCCCCAGGGGATCTTCCCAACCCAGGGATCGAACTCAGGTCTTCCACATTGCAGGTGGATTCTTTACCAACTGAGCCACAAGGAAAGCAAAACAATACTGTCCATATAATACATAATATTTAGATGGGTGTTAATTTATTATAGTAGCCATAGGAAGCTAATACAATGAGCTTCTAGGAAGACTTGACCTCTTTGCTGTTTCTCAAATATGTTAAGCTCCTCTTTAGGACTTGTTATTCCCTCTGTCTGAACACTCTGCCCCTGTATCTGGTGTCTTCCTCACTCATTCCATTCAAAGTTCTGCTCAAATACCCCTTAGTAAGAGAAGCTTCCTCTGATCACCTAACCTAAAATAGCAGTTCCATCCCACACTTCCTTGCTTTATTTCTCTTTTTAACTTTGACTATCACCTAATTAGAGGTGATAGAATATCACCTACAGAATATAAACATCACACAGATGTTCCTCTCTTTTTTTTACTGCTATAGATTCTCCAGAACCTTCTTTGCACATAATAGATATTCAATAAATATATATTAAGTGGTTAAATAAAATAAAGATCAAGTCTTTGTCTGTTTTCATGGGGATGCATGGTGGACATGAAAGAAAGCTAATTTCTAGTATGCTAGTGAAGTACTTTATAAAGGTTATGTAAGCGATGGCCTCCGGTCACCTGTTACAAACTTATTAATTATAAAGCAGAGAGAGACAGAATTGATGCTAATGCCAAAATATTAGAAACTGTACCAACTTTACTCTCTGTAAAATTGGGTATAAATGGACTATCTGTGAATTTACTCTTTTTAACACTAAGAAGCATTATATGACAAATTGCTCGCTTTTATCTCTACAGGGCAGTGGTTCTTAATTTTTAAATGTTAAATTTCCCTAGGCCTTATTCTCTTTCAAGCAGTTAATGATGTGTAAACATTTTTAATACAATAGAAGAACATGCTATTTAAAGAATCCCTGCTGGTTGAGTTCTTTTTAATGTGATGAAATGGTCAGTGTTCAATTTTTCCAAATCAGTTGTTTTAACAACATATCTGCCACTTTAATGATAGATAAGCTTGATTCTATTCATTGAGCTTTTTTTTTCTTTTTGCCACGAACTGGAGAAGATATGAAAAGGGTAATATCTTTTTTTAATTTAAGTGAATTGATGTACAATATTATATGTTGCAGGAGTACAATATAGACTTTAACAATTTTAAAGGTTATATTCCATTTATAGATATTATAAAATGTCGACTTTATTCCCTGTGTTGTACAATATATTCTTGTAGCTTATTTTATACTTAACTGTTTGTAACTCTTCATTCCCAAGCCCTATATTTCCCCTCTCTCCTTCCCTCTTACCCACTGGTAACCACGAGTTTGTCCTCCATATCTGTGAGTCAGCTTTCTTGCTTTATTCACTGGGCTTGTTGTATTATTTAGATTCTACATGTAAATGATATTATACAGTATTTTTTTAAAAATTTACTTAGCATAATATCCTCTAAGTCCAGTCATATTTCTGCAAATGGCAAAATTTCATTCTTTGTTATGGCTGAGTATTTTACCATTTTACATATAAACCACATGTTCTTTTTCCATTCATCTGTCATGGGCACTTAGGTTGCTTTCATATCTTGGTAATTATAGATAATATTGCTACAAACTTTGGTGTTCATATAGCTTTTTCATTAATATTTTTGTTTCTTTGAGATATATACCCAGAAGTGGACTTGCTGGGTCATAAGATAGTTCTATTTTTAGTTTTAAAAGAAAACTCCATACTGTTTTCCACACTGGCCACACCGATTTACATTCCCACCATCAGTGTATGAGGATACCCTTTGTTCCATATGCTCACCAACATTTCTTATTTATGTTCTTTTTGATAATAGCAGTTCTGACAGAAAAGTGAAGTGATATCTCTTAGTGGTTTTGATTTGCATTTCCCTGGTGATTAGTGATGTTGAGCATTTTTATTACAATTTCTCTAAAGTCTATTAACTTTTCATAAGAATGAATAACTGAACCGTCAGCATTTCTTTCTTTAGACATTACTCTTTCTTTCAAAAATTTTTGGGAAATCATTAAAATCACATATATTCTCTCAATTTTCAAGGGTGAAAATTTATTATTTTATAATATTCAACCAATTGTGAATTTAATAAGCTTGCAATTATCTGGTGTATCTTTAAATGGAGCATGCTACTTTCAAACATCTCTGGAAAAAAAATCAAGTAAAAAGTTTACTCTATTTTTGAGTTAAAGTTATGGAAAAATAATTTTTTGCCATACTGTATGTTTTTGTCTTTGTGAGTTTAACTTAAAGAACCAACTGATTCAAATAAACTTTAAAATTTAGAATCAACTGCTTCAAATAAACTTTAAAATTTCCTTTACCTTTCATTTTAGAGTTAGAATATCAAAGACGCATCTTCAGAAGTTACTTTTTTTGAGTAATAAGTATCACAACATTGACCCAGCCCATCAAGTGGATTTTCTTTCCTATGAATAAAAGGTAAGGGAAAATGTTGAGTTAATACTTTACTCTGGTTTAGTATACAGAAAGGGAGATAGAAAACTTACAGAGCAATACTAGAAATGTGTTACTTGGGGAATGAGGAAGCCATCATAGAAAATAGTGTCAAAACAAAAATTTCATCCAAATAAAATAGGCAAGGAAAATTTTATGTAAAGCTATTGTCATAGGTAGAGAGGACAGAATTCAATCCGAATTCATAGAAGAAAAACACGGGAGAGTCTCCACAGGCAGGGATGAGCTAATGGAAAATTATTGGAAGTTATCAGAAAGGAAGTTGATCAAAGACATGTGTTGAGTATATTGAATTATTTCCTGAGTTTGCAAACGTTTTTCTCTGTGATTATACCATCTGTGTTTGTTAATCAGGGTCCATGAAATATGGGATTCCCTTGTACCTCAGTTGGTAAAGAATCTGCCTTCAATGCAGGAGACCTAGGTTCAATTCTTGGATTGGGAAGATCTCCTGGAGAAGAAAATGGCAACCCACTCCAGAATTCTTGCCTGGGAAATGTCATGGACAGGAGCCTGGTGAGCCTCAGTTTATGGGGCTCACCCATAAACATAGGCTCTTGCTGCTACTGCTGTTTAGTTGCTTCACTCATGTCCAACTTTCTTTACGTCCCCTATGGACTGCAGCTTGTCAGGCTCCTCTGTCCATGGAATTCTCTAGGCAAGAGTATTAGAGTAGGTTCCCATGCCCTCCTCCAAGGGATCTTTCTGACCCAGGGATCAAACCCGTGTCTTCTGCACTGTAGGCAGATGCTTTACCATTGAGCCACCGGGGAAGCTCATATGCTGCTGCTGCTGCTGCTAAGTCGCTTCAGTCGTGTCTGACTCTGTGCGCACCCATAGACAGCAGCCCACCAGGCCCCGCCGTTCCTGGGATTCTCCTGGCAAGAACACTGGAGTGCGTTGCCATTTCCTTCTCCAATGCATGAAAGTGAAAAGTGAGAGTGAAGTCGTTCAGTCGTGTCCAATTCCTAGTGACCCCATGGACTGCAGCCTACCAGGCTCCTCCGTCCATGGGATTTTCCAGGCAAGAGTACTGGAGTAGGTGGCCACTGCCTTCTCCAGGAAAGCCCATATAGGCTCCTCAGTTCAGTTCAGTTCAGTTCATTCGCTCAGTCGTGTCCTACTCTTTGCGACCCCATGAATCGCAGCACACCAGGCCTCCCTGTCCATCACCAACTCCCAGAGTTCACTCAAACTCACCTCCATCGAGTCACTGATGCCATCCAGCCATCTCATCCTCTGTGGTCCCCTTCTCCTCCTGCCCCAATCCCTCCCATCATCAGAGTCTTTTCCAATGAGTCAATTCTTCGCATGAGGTGGCCAAAGTACTGGAGCTTCAGCTTTAACATAATTTCCTCCGAAGAACACCCAGGGCTGATGTCCTTCAGAATGGACTGGTTGAATCTCCTTGCAGTCCAGGGGACTCTCAGGAGTCTTCACCAACACCACAATTCAAAAACATCAATTTTTCGGCGCCCAGCTTTCTTCACAGTCCAACTTTCACATCCATACCTGACTACTGGAAAAATCATAGCCTTGATTAGACGGATGTTTGTTGGCAAAGTAATGTCTCTGCTTTTCAATATGCTATCTAGGTTGGTCATAACTTTTCTTCCAAGGAGTAAGCGTCTTTTAATTTCATGGCTGCAGTCACCATCTGCAGTGATCTTGGAGCGCAAAAACATAAAGTCTGACACTGTTTCAACTGTTTCCCCATTTCCCATGAAGTGATGGGACCAGATGCCATGATCTTCATTTTCTGAATGTTGACCTTTAAGCCAACTTTTTCACTCTCCTCTTTCACTTTCATCAAGAGGCTTTTTAGTTCCTCTTCACTTTCTGCCATAAGGGTGGTGTCATCTGTATATCTGAGGTTATTTGTATTTCTCCTGGCAATCTTGATTCCAGAGTGCTTCTTCCAGTCCAGTGTTTCTCATGATGTACTACTCTGCATATAAGTTAAATAAGCAGGGTGACAATACACAGCCTTGACGTATTACACAAAGACTGAGAGATATAGGTGCTATCTTCCTTGATGATTACATTTTAATGTGCTAGCTCCCTGGACCTGAAGAGACATTCCTTAAGTTGAAAACTGATAAGAGGCTTTTAAAAATATTTACTTTTCACTGGGGTAGAGAAATAACTTAAAATCTTAAGCTTTCTAAAACAATTTTCTAGGTAAAGGGAGGAGAAGGACCTCCGTGTGTAAGTCATCTGAATTCTTACAGAATTCTTATAAAACCAATAAGAGAGGGAGATTGGTTACTTACAGACAGAAAGAAATCCATCTGAAGTTTAGTCAAGCTGAGGGAAATGTGAAGGCCATCTGGTCAATGACTTCTTAAATTTTTAAAATATACTGCACTCAATTGATCGTGGGGATTTTTTCCAATGATCTAGTTTCAATATTTTACAGAGTTAAATTCAATCATTGTAAAGTAATAAAATAGAGGTGTACATGGCCTTAATTCTTAATGGTTATTATAATATATTCAATATTGTTGTCAGTAGGAACTCAATGTGTATAATGTGGAGGAAGAATATTTAGATTATACAATTCTACCAATGTAAACATGGCTGAACTATTTATTTCAAAATTAATCAGCTATAATTACAAGATAATGACAGTATCTTTGGTGGTAATGATATGAATATAAGTGTTAGTCACTCAGTTGTGTCCAACTCCTTGCCACCCCATGGACTCTAGCCAACAGCCTCCTCTGTCCATGGAGTTCTCCAGGCAAGAATAATGGAGTGGGTTGTCATTTTCTTCTCCAGATAAGAATCTAGGCCTATCACAATAGATTAAACAAGAACATTTTGGTGTTTTCTTGCTCCTGTAATTTTGGCCACACTTTGGTTGGATTACATGGAGAAGATACCACAGTAGTAAATAAACAAATATTCCAGTGTAAGAAATGAAGAAAAAAATGATTGTTTACACATTTAATGTCATCCTATAGTATTGTCTAACTGGCCTACCTCAGTTCATCTTACTCTTCAGGGAATTGTAACTTTGTATAACATATTACTTACTATTGACTGTCTAGACGTTTCTAAAGTCTATAATGGATAAAAAAAATGGATAAAATGCAGTGGTTTTCTTTTTATTTTTATTAAAGAAGATTGCATTAAAAGTTATACTTATTGCTCTTGTAGGTAATTAATCAATTTTGTAGTACTTTAACATTGTGTTTCAAAATTCAGTTTTTAAATTAATTTATTTTAAATGAAACAAAGATAAATATTTTTAATGATAAAAGTTACAATACACAAAGAAAATAGGCATCATAAACCATTAGACATCTTAACAACAAAGAAATGAAGATACATAAGGCAAAAATCAGAAGAAATAAAAGGGAAAAGAAGCAATATATAATCATAATGAGACATTAATATTTATTTGAAAATATTTTATCAAGTGCAGAAAAAAATAAGAAAAAGAGCATCTTGGATGATGTCATTAATAATTTAAATATGATTTAATTTATGTTAATCATATCCGACACAAGTATATTTAAAATTTTGTATCTCATACATTGTTATTAGATGTCCATAGGACATTTAGAAGAGCTGGCAAAGGATAAACATTACTAAATTTCAAAAAGTAGAATTCTTTTCTGTGTGTGATTCAGTTATATATACATGTGCTATTTTTGAAATTATTTTCCACAGGACTGGAAAAGGTCAGTTTTCATTCCAATCTCAAATAAAGGTAATGCCAAAGAATGCTCAAACTACCACACATTTGCACTAATCTCACATGCTAGTAAAGTAGTGCTCAAAATTCTCCAAGCCAGGCTTCAGCAATACATGAACCACGAACTTCCTGATGTTCAAGCTGGTTTTAGAAAAGGCAGAGGAACCAGACACCAAATTCCCAACATCCTCTGGATCACGGAAAAAGCAGGAGAGTTCCAGAAAAACATCTATTTCTGCTTTATTGACTATGCCAAAGACTTTAACTGTGTGGATCACAATCAACTGTGGATATTTCTGAAAGAGATGGGAATACCAGACCACCTGACATGCCTCTTGAGAAATCTGTATGCAGGTCAGGTAGCAACAGCTAGAACTAGACATGGAACAACAGACTGGTTCCAAATAGGAAAAGGAGTACATCAAGGCTGTATATTGTCACCCTGCTTATTTAACTTATATGCAGAGTATCATGAGAAACGCTGGACTGGAAGAAGCGCAAGCTGGAATCAAGATTGGGAGGAGAAATATCAATAACCTCAGATATGCAGATAACACCACCCTTATGGCAGAAAGTGAAGAGGAACTAAAAAGCCTCTTGATGAAAGTGAAAGAGGAGAGTGAAAAAGTTGGCTTAAAGCTCAACATTCAGAAAACAAAGATCATGGCATCTGGTCCCATCACTTCATGGGAAATAGATGGGGAAACAGTGGAAACAGTGTCAGACTTTATTTTGGGGGGCTCCAAAATCACTGCAGATAGTGACTGTAACCATGAAATTAAAAGACGCTTACTCCTTGGAAGGAAAGTTATGACCAACCTAGATAGCATAGTAAATCTAGTCAAGGCTATGGTTTTTCCAGTGGTCATGCATGGATGTTAGAGTTGGACTGTGAAGAGGACTGAGCGCAGAAGAATTGATGCATTTGAACTGTGGTGTTGGAGAAGACTCTTGAGAGTCCCTTGGACTGCAAGGAGATCCAACCCGTCCATTCTGAAGGAGATCAGCCCTGGGATTTCTTTGGAAAGAATGATGCTAAAGCTGAAACTCCAGTATTTTGGCCACCTCATGTGAAGAGTTGACTCATTGGAAAAGGCTCTGATGCTGGGAGGTATTGGGGGCAGGAGGAAAAGGGGACGACAGAGGATGAGATGGCTGGATGGCATCACTGACTCGATGGATGTGAGTCTGAGTGAACTCCAGGTGTTAGTGATGGACAGGGAGGCCTGGCATGCTGCAATTCATGGGGTCGCAAAGAGTTGGACACGACTGAGCAACTGAACTGAACTGAACTGACAGGTTATTGGAAGATATTGACTATAGTTCCCTGTGCCATACAGTAGGGCTTTGCTTGTTGCTCAGCTGGTAAAGAATCCATCTCAATGTGGGAGACCTGGGTTTGATCCCTGGGTTGGAAAGATCCCCTGGAGAAGGCAACAGCTACCCACTCCAGTATTCTGCCCTAGAAAATTCCATGGGCTGTATAGTTCATAGGACTGCAAAGAGTTAGACACAACTGAGCGACTCTCACTTTATATATAGTAAACTATACAGTAAATTTTTATTGCTTGTTGCATATCTATTTTTTAAAAATTAGAAATCTAGCATTCTATTCATACTAAGTCAAAAAAGTAGAATCAAAATACCATAAATTTTTTAGTTAGGCCAAAATTCACAAGTGTTCTAAATATGTATATTCTACATATTATTTATATGTAAGCTTTTTCTACTACACTTTATAA
The DNA here is from genome assembly GCF_042477335.2 of Ovis canadensis. Classification (NCBI taxonomy): domain Eukaryota; kingdom Metazoa; phylum Chordata; class Mammalia; order Artiodactyla; family Bovidae; genus Ovis; species Ovis canadensis. The sequence continues at coordinate 42,669,115 of NC_091260.1, forward strand.
AGGCTTAAGAGAGAACATCAGAAATAAAGAAGAGATGGAGAAGTTGGAAAACATAAGCTAAATGAAACGGGAGCACTGAATATGAAATAGAAAACGTGAACCTAGATAAAAGTAAAGAGCCTCATATAGTCCAGTTCAGTTGTTTTTCAACATGGCTGCTCATTAGAAAAATATCTGGAACCCTGGCCAAAAAAAAAAAAAAAAAAAAAAAAAGAGAAAGAAAAGAAATACCTGGGCATTCGTATTTTTCAAAAAGTTCTGTGAAAATTCTGATATGCATTTGGATTTTAAGAATTGATTATGGGTTTTCTATTAAGTGGTAGTTTTGGTAATATAGAATTCTATAATTTTTCTGTTGACCAATCATGATACAATGGTATTGAGCAATAGTTACATAAAAATAGTAAAAGATATTTATCAGTTTTCACAATCAATAGCCAGACAAACAACAACAATAACAAAAATAAATAAATAAAAGATAGTTACAGTTGCAAGCCATAATGGGAACATGATTAATCTAACAATATAAAATTATTACTTTTTTTTATATTGTTGGTGGGGTCAAGCAGAGTGATGTGGTAGGTGGAAGTGCATACCTGCACATTTTCATATGCTCAGCCCGTCTATGTCTTTTGGTTGATGCATTTAATTCACTTACATTTAAGGTAATTATCCTTAAGTATGATCCTATTACCATTTTCTTAAGTGTTTTGGGTTTATTTTCTGTTGGCGAGCTTCCCTAGTAGCTCAAATGGTTAAGAGTTTGCCTACAGTGCGGAAGACCCGGGTTTGATCCCTGGGTCTGGAAGATCCTGTGGAGAGGGAAATGGCAACTCACTCCAGTGTTCTTGCCTGGAAAATCCCATGGACAGAGGAGCCTGGCGGGCTATAGTCCATGGAGTCACAAAGTGTCAGACGATTGAGCAACTTTCTTGCTTGTTTTCTATCTTTTGCTAACTATGTTTCTTTCTTCTTTTTTCTTTTGCTTTCTTGCTTTTCCTTGTTCTCTGCCTAGAGAAGTTACTTTAGCATTTGTTGTAAAGTTGGTTTGGTGGTGTTGAATTCTCTAAACTTTGGCTTATCTGGAAAGCTTTTGATTTCTCCATCAAATCTGAAGGAGAGTTCTGCTAGGTAGAGTATTCTTGGTTGTAGGCACTTCCCTTTTATCACTTTGAATATGTCATTCTGTTCCCTTCTGACTTTTAGAGTTTCTGTTGAAAAATCAGCTGATAGCCTGATGGGAGTTCCCTTGTATATTATTTGTCATTTCTCCCTGTTGCTTTTAGTATTTTATCTCTGTCTTTAATTTTTGTCAGTTTGATTACTATGTGTCTTGGTGTGTTCTCCCTTGGGTTTATCCTGCATGAGACTCTCTGTGCTTCTTGGACTTGGTTGGTTATTTCCTTTCCCTGAAAACTTGGGAAAGTTTTCAGCTATTATGTCCTTAAATATTTTCTCAGGTCCTTTCTCTCTCTCTTTTCCTTCTGGGACCCTTATAATGTGAATGTTCCTGCATTTCTGTTGTCCCAGGGGTGTCTTAGGCTCTCTTCATTTCTTTTTATCCTTTTTCCTGTATTCTATTGTGGCAGTTATTTCTACCATTCTGTACTCCAGGTCATTTATTTGTGCTTCTGCCTCAGTTATTCTGCTATGGATTCCTCCTAGTGTATTATTCATTTCTGTTCATTTGTTTTTTAGTTCTCGTAGGTCGTTAGTAAACATTTCTTGCATCTTCTCAATCTTGCCCTCCATTCTTTCTCCAAGAGCCTGAATCATATTCACTATCATTATTCTGAATGCTTTTTCTGGAAGGTTGCCTATTTTTACTTCATTAAGTTGTTTTTCTGGGGTTTTACCTTGTCCCTTCATCTGGGTTGTAACTGTCTGCTTTTTCATGCTGATTAACTCTGTAATGTGGTTTTGTTTTAGTCCCTGTGTAATTGTGGTTCTTCTGGCTTCTGTCTGCTCTCTGATGGAGGAGACTAAGAGGCTTGTGTAAGTTTCCTGCTGGGAGGGACTGGTGGTGGGAGGAACTGGGCCTTGTTCTGATGGGCCTTGCTCAGTAAAGCTTTAATCCAATTATCAGCTGATGGGTGGAGTTGCACCCACTTCCTGGTAGGTTTTTTTTTGCCTGAGGCAATTTGGCTTTCAAGAGTCTATGGGTTCTATGACTGGGTTAATGGCACCTCCAAAAGGGTTTATGCCAAAGGGGACCATCCCAGACGACTGCTGCCAGACCCCAGGTCCCTGTGGTGAGCCCCTGCTGACCCACACCTCCACAAGAGACCCTCCAACATTAGCAGGTAGCTTTGGTTCAGTTTCCTGTGGAGTCACTGCTCTATTTCTCTGAGACTTGGTGCACTCAAGGTTTGGTTTGTGTCCTCCAAGGCTGGAGTCTCTGTTTTCCCCGATCCTGTGGAAGCCTTATAATCAAATCCCACTGGCCTTTAAGGTCAGATTCCTTGGGAATTCCCAGTCCCTTTGTCAGGTCCCCAGGCTGGGAAGCCTGATGTGGGCTTCCAAACTTTCACAACAGTGGGAGAAGTTCTTTGGTATTATTGTTTTCCAGTTCACAGGTGCTGACCCAGTGGGTATGGGAATTGATTTTATCATGATTGTGCCACTCCTACCATCTCACTGTGACTTCTTGTTTTTGGAAGTGGGGCATCTCTTTTTGATAGTTTCCAGTGTCCTCCTGTTGATGGTTGTTTAACAGCTAGTTGTGACTTTGGTGCTTTCTCAGGAGATGAGTACATGTCCTTCTATTCTGCCATCTTGAACTGGAAGCACCATTTTTTTTTTTTTTTTTTAGAATATAAATTAGAATGAGATTTTTTTTTCAAAATGTCTTTGGAACTAGCTTTGTCATCCTTTTAGATCACTAAATTATGGCATGTACTTACTATTTAAGTGTGTGAAAATTATTTCTTTTAATTTTGAGAATTATATAATTGACAAGGGACTATAGATAAATTCCTTGTATTGCCTTAGTTTGGTAATATAATGAGAGCAGTCAGTTCCTGATTTCTTTCTTTGTCCTTTTCCAATTTTGATGACTTTGTACTGTCACTTCTCAATCTGTTTTTGACCTAAAAAAAATACATGTTAGTATATCAAGAAAGCATAGTGGTAGAATAAGAAAGCAAAGGGAAATGGAATTCTTCATTCTCATTATATTACCAGAAGGACCCAGAATTTATCTTTGTGGGTGAAGGATTACCATATGTATAGAAACCTCTCTGTGGAAAATGAATGCATTAGTATAACCTTACTGCTATAAACTGAATTAGGCCTTCCCAAAGTTCATATCTTAGAGCCTTAAACACCAGTTTGGCGATAAAGACTGTATTTGTAGATTAAGACTTTAGAGGAGAAATTAAGACTGTTGTCTCTAAAAGAGAAGGAAGAGACACCAGGAGTATACATGCACAGAGAAGACAGAATGTGAGGATACAGCAAAACAGAAGCCATCTATAAACCAAGGAGAGAGGCCTCCGTTCAGTTCAGTTCATTTCAGTCGCTCAGGTGTGTCCGACTCTTTGTGAACCCATGAATCGCAGCACGCCAGGCCTCCCTGTCCATCACCAATTCCCGGAGCCTACACAAACTCATGTCCATAGAGTCCATGATGCCACCCAGCCATCTCATCCTCTGTCATCCCCTTCTCTTCCTGCCCCCAACTCCCTCCCAGCATCAGGGTCTTTTCCAATGAGTCAACTCTTCATATCAAGTGGCCAAAGTATTGGAGTTTCAGCTTCAGCATCAGTCCTTTCAATCAATATTCAGGACTGATTTCCTTTAGGATAGACTGGTTGTATCTCCTCACAGTCCAGGAGACTCTCAAGAGTCTCCTCCAACACCACAGTTCAAAAGCATTGATTCTTCAGTGCTCAGCTTTCTTCACAGTCCAACTCTCACATCCATACATGACCACTGGAAAAACCATAGCCTTGACTAGATGGACCTTTGTTGGCAAAGTAATATCTCTGCTTTTCAATATGCTATCTAGGTTGGTCATAATATTCCTTCCAAGGAGTAAGTGTCTTTTAATTTCATGGCTGCAGTCACCATCTGCAGTGATTTTGGAGCCCCAAAAATAAAGTGTGACACTGTTCCCACTGTTTCCACATCTACTTCCCATGAAGTGATGGGACCAGATGCCATGAGCTTCATTTTCAGAATGTTGAGCTTTAAGCCAACTTTTTCACTCTCCTCTTTCACTTTCATCACGAGGCTTTTTAGTTCCTCTTCACTTTCTGCCATAAGGGTGGTGCCATCTGCATATCTGAGGTTATTGATATTTCTCCTCCCAATCTTGATTCCAGCTTGTGCTTCTTCCAGCCCAGCATTTCTCATGATGTACACCGCATATAAGTTAAATAAGCAGAGTGACAATATACAGCCTTGACATACTCCTTTTCCTATTTGGAACCAGTCTGTTGTTTTATGTCCAGTTCGAACTGTTGCTTCCTGACCTGCATATAGGTTTCCAAAGAGGCAGGTCAGGTGGTCTGGTATTCCGATCTCATGAAGAATTTTCCACAGTTTGTTGTGATCCACACAGTCAAAGGCTTTAGCATAGTCAATAAAGCAGAAATAGATGTTTTTCTGGAACTCTCTTACTTTTTTGATGATCCAGCAGATGTTGGCAATTTGATCTCTGGTTCCTCTGCCTTTTCTAAATCCAGCTTGAACATCTGGAAGTTCATGGTTCATGTATTGCTGAAGCCTGGCTTGGAGAATTTTGAGCATTACTTTACTAGTGTGTGAGATGAGTGCAATTGTGTGGTAATTTGAGTATTCTTTGGCATTGCCTTATTTTGGGATTGGGATGAAAACTGACCTTTTCCAGTCCTGTGGCCACTGCTGAGGTTTCCAAATTTGCTGGCATATTGAGTGGAACACTTTCACAGCATCTTCTTTCAGAATTTGAAACAGCTCCACTGGAATTCCATCACCTCCACTAGCTTTGTTTGTAGTGATGCTTTCTAAGTCCCACTTGACTTCACATTCCAGGATGTCTGGCTGGAGACATCAAATATACCAACACTTTGATCTTGGATTTTCAGCCTTTAGAATTATGAGAAAATAATTTACTGTTGTTTAAGCCACCCACTCTGAGGTATTTTGTTGTGGAAGTTCTAGCAAACTTGTACACACACATTTATTTTTTATTAGAGCCAATATATCTTGAATTTTTAAAAGCATGTCTTATATGAAAATTTGATATTTGGTCTGCCTTTTAACACGCACATAACTTTACAGTATATGTGATGTGATAAGCCAAATAAATTGCCATGAAAGTACTACTTTAGTGGTTGTATTATGTATGCTAAATTAGTTTCATTAACATACAGCTTTCTCCAATTGCTAAAGCAGATTCTATTACAATAAAAAATTACTAGTTTGTAATTACACACAACAATTACACATAGCTATAAAAGCTAGCTGTCTTAAGGTTTCAGTTCTCAAGATATTTTGTTTCCCAAACAAGGTAATTTTGTTCTATATTATGATCATATCAGAGAAGGCAATGGCAACCCACTCCAGTACTCTTGCCTGGAAAAGCCCACGGACTGAGGAGCCTGGTGGGCTGCAATCCATGGGGTCGCTAGGAGTCTGACATGACTGAATGACTTCACTTTCACTTTTCACTTTCATGCATTGGGGAAGGAAATGGCAACCCACTCCAGTGTTCTTGCCTGGAGAATCCCAGGGACAGAGGAGCCTGGTGAGCTCATATATATATATATATATATATATATATATATATATATATATATCCAGCAACTAAGAGATGTGTGGTTAAAAGGTCTATCCACTTTCCCTCAAGTTAGAACCACGATGAGAGCCATTCCAGCCCTAGGGCTTCCTGAGGGATCCGTTGCTGCTATCTAACTTTATAAAAGTTCACCTTATCTTTCAAGCCCAAGTCCCTCATTTCCTCAAAGGTTTTGTTTCTAAGAACATATACTAATAAACCTCCTGCATACATATCTCCTTTATAGAATCACTTGACTGGGGAAAAATGAAAACAGAAACAATTGTTTTAAAATCCCCAAAGCTAGAAAGAAAGTTGGCAATGGAAGTGATTCTGAGCAGCAAACTATAAAATCACATTTGGGAATCAAATCACCCTCTAGCCTATGACTGGACTTAGAATACACATATTATGTGAAATACTGTAATAGTGCAATTATTGAAACTTTCATTGGTATTAAAATGAGATATAATTGAATAATTTGAGAAATACCAGACAACTGAGGAGGTTGGTGAAAGTATTCACTTTAAATACTAGGGAGTTAGATGGCTACGTAGATGATTAAGTCATAGGAGAAAGACAAGTTTAGGCCAAGGGTGATCAGTTTAAGATGAATGATGAAAGCCAGGGTACCTTTTTGGAAATATAGAAAAAGACTCATCTTTTGCAGCAGAAAGACAGAAAAAAAAGAGGCTCAAGCTCAATCCTTAATTGTAAAGGTATAAGGGCTCCATCCTTTACAATCGAAGGATTAATTTTCAACCTTACTGTGCCGAGATCACAAAACCCTCACACCATACAAATACGACACTTTTTGCTAAGTTTATGTGCTCTCTGCCTCTTTATATGTCCGAACTATATCATAAGCATAAAAACAGTGACTATGTTATCCAATTAAATTGGTTTTTCAACTCTGAAAACTGTAGAAACACAAAGATCAGACAGTTCAATGATTATTAAATCATGTGAAAAATGACCGAACATGTATACCTGATCTGTTGTAATTACTATGAATCTACATCCATGCAAAATTAAATAACTGAGGAAGTTAAGATGTGATTGTAAGCATGTTAGAGATGTATAAGTGTCTGCTAGAGAAAAGCACAATTCTTGTAAGATAAACCAGAGAAATCCAATTAAACTTCTAGAATCACAAACACAGCTCTGAATAAAATTGAAGATTTTTCTCTGATTACTAATGAGAAAACTTTGGAGTGATTGTTTGCTAATTAGAACCTAGTGGGATTATGTCTGTGTGATACAGAAACGAAGTGAGCTGCTGTTGCATTAGAATGCATGCAAGAACAGCGATCATGGGAAATAACAAGCAGCAGTGATGGCTGCAGATGCATAAAATTTTGTACACAGTTGATTCCATTGTAGCAGAAGTGTATCCCTTTCATAAGATTGAATGTAAAAATAATCTTTCCAAAGTAATATCTCTTTTTATTGAGGTATAATTGATGAATAAATTTGTATAAATTTGAGGTGTACTAGATGACCATTTGATTTATGTATATATTGTGAAATGATTACCATTATAAAAGTTAGTTATGCATCCATCACCTCATACAGTTACCTTTGTATATGTGTTTAGTGAGAACATTTAAGATCTATTCTCTAAGCAACTTTCAAGTATACAATACCGTATTGTTAATTGTCACTATGCTGTACATTAGACCTTGGAATTTATTTAACTTATAAATAAAATTTTGTACCATTTGATCAATATTTCCCAATTTCCCCCATCACCCAGCCACTGACAACCACTACTCTACTCTGTTTCTATGAATTTGATTTTTTTTTCACTTTTCTTCTGCTTTAATGAAATTTAATGGTGACTCCCAAAATCTCTTAATTTTGTTTTATACTTTTATTTATCTATAAATAAAAATTGCAATTGTAGAATAGTCTATGTTTTGGCAGTGTCCACTTATTTTGATATCTAATAAATTTTCACTTTTTTGCAACATATGCTAAAAACCCTGACACACACAGATACATAGTCACAAAAAGGACCAAAGTTACCATTAACACACAGTGCAGGTTGTTTCAAAGAATACTATAATCCTTGAAGACTCTTCAAAGTGAATTCAAGTTGCATAATTTCCTTTTTTATTACAACAATGATACATCTACAGATAGATGCCTATCAATGAACAAGCCTTACAAGTAAGACAGTGCTATGAGCTGAATTGTGTCCCCTGAAAATTTCATGGGCAGAAGCCTAGCCCCCAAAATGACTATGTTTTTGTTTTGTTTTGATAATATTTTCGTGTTAATTTTTATTTTATATTGGAGTATAGTTGATTAATAATGTGTTAGTTTCAGGTATACAGCAAAGTGATGTATATAACCAAATCATTTCAGTTATATGAATATATCATATACATATGGGGGCTTTCCTCATAGCTCAGTCAGTAAAGAATTTGCCTGCAATGCAGGAGACCACGGTTTCATCCCTGGGTGGGGAAGAGCCCCTGGAGAAGGAAAGGGCAACCCACTCCAGTATTTTTGCCTGGAGAATCCCATGGACAGAGGAGCACATTACTACCACATTGTATGTGGTAGTGATGTAGTCACTAAGTCGTGTCCATCTCTTGTGACCCCATGGACTGTAGCCCACCAAGCTCCTCTCAACATTCAGAAAATGAAGATCATGGCATCTGGTCCCATCACTTCATGGGAAATAGATGGGGAAACAGTGGAAACAGTGTCAGACTTTATTTTGGGGGGCTCCAAAATCACTGCAGATAGTGACTGCAGCCATGAAATTAAAAGATGCTTACTCCTTGGAAGAAAAGTTATGACCAACCTAGATAGCATATTGAACAGCAGAGACATTACTTTGCCAACAAAGGTCCGTCTAGTCAAGGCTATGGTTTTTCCCAGTGGTCATGTATGGATGTGAGAGTTGGACTGTAAAGAAAGCTGAGTGCCAAAGAATCGATGCTTTTGAACTGTGGTGTTGGAGAAGACTCTTGAGAGTCCCTTGGACTGCAAGGAGACCCAACCAGTCCATTCTGAAGGAGATCTGCCCTGGGGTTTCTTTGGAAGGAATGATGCTGGAGCTGAAACTCCAGTACTTTGGCCTCCTCATGCGAAGAGTTGACTCACCGGAAAAGACTGTGATGCTGGGAGGGATTGAGGGCAGGAGGAGAAGGGGACAACAGAGAATGAGATGGCTGGATGGCATCAGTGACTCGATGGACGTGAGTTTGAGTGAACTCCAGGAGTTGGTGATGGACAGGGAGGCCTGGTGTGCTGTGATTCATGGGGTCGCAGAGTCGGACACAACTGAGTGACTGAACTGAACCGAACTGAATGTATATATCTGTTCTCATTCAAATTCTGTTTCCATTTAGATTATTAGAGAATATTGAACAGAGTTCCTTGTGCTATATAGTAGGTCCTCATTGTTTATCTATTAATATTTTAAATATAACAGTGTGTACATGTCAATCTCAAACTCCCAGTATATGCTTCCTCCCAAGCTTCTCCCTCTGGTAATCATAAGTTCCTTCTCTGAGTCTGTGAGACCTAAATGTAAGATGATACTGTGAACATAAAACTCTTAGAGGGAAACATAGGCAGAACTCTGTCTGACATAAATCACAATAATATCTTTTTTGATATGTCTTGTCTCTCAGAGTAATGGAAATAAAAATAATAAATAGGGCATAATTAAACTCAAAATCTTTGGTACAGCAAAGGAAATAATAAAATAAAAAGACAACCCACAGAATGGAAGAACAGATTTGCAAACAATGCCACCGACAGTGGATTAGTCTCCAAAATTTACAAATAGCTCTTGCAGCTCAATTTCATCAAAACAAACAACCCAATCAAAAACTGGGTGAAGACTTAAATAGAAATTTCTCCAAAGAAGACATACAGATGAAAAAGAAGCACACAAAAATATGTTCAACATCCATAATTATTCAAATCAGAACTGCAATGAGACATCACCTTATGTTGGTCAGAATGGCCATCATCAAATAGTCTGTAAACAGTAAATGCTGGAGAGGGTGTGGAGAAAAGGAAACCCTTCTACACTGTTGGTGGGAACATAAATTGGTAACAGCCACTATGGAGAACAGTATGGAGTTTTCTTGAAAAACTAAAAATAGAGCTTCCATATGATCCAGCAACCCCACTTCTGGCATGTCTCCAGAGAAAAATGTGGTTCAAAAGGATACATGCACCCCAGGGTTCGTCGCATTTATAATAACCAAGATATGGAAGCAACTTAAATATCCATCTACAGATGAGTTGATAAATAAAATGTGTTACATATATACAATGGAATATTAGTCAGCCAGTAAGTGAAGTTAAGTCAGAAGAAGAAAAACATTTATCATATATTAGCACATATTAGTGGAATCTAGAAAAATGGTACAGACGAATCTATCTGCATGGCAGAAATCAAGGCACAGAGGTAGAGAGCGTCCATGTGGACATGGTGGCAGAGCAAGGGAAGGTGGCATGAATTGGGAGATTAGTATGGACATGTGTACACTATCATGTGTAAGATAGACAGCTCGTGGGAGCCTGCAGTACAGTGCGGGGAGCTCCACTCAGTGCTCTGTGGGGGCCTAGAGGGTCTCCCCGTGGAGAAGGGGTGGGAAGGAGGTCCAAGAAGAAGGTATATGTGATGGCTCAGAGAGTAAAGAGTCTTTCTGCAATGCAGGAGACTTGAGTTCAATCCCTGGGTCACGGAGATCCCCTGAAGAAGGGGATGACAACCCACTCTAGCATTTTTGCCTGGAGAATTCCATGGACAGAGGAGCCATGGGGTCAGAAGAGCTGGACACAATGGAGTGACTAACACTTTCACTTTCGTAGCTGATTCACTTTGTTGTATAGCAGAAACTGACACAACATTGTAAAGCAACTATACCTCAATTTAAAAAAAAATGAATGAAATAATGCCACTTGCAGCAACATGGATGGACCTGGAGATTATTATCCTAAGTGTAGTAAGTCAGAGAAAGACTCTATGATATTGCCTATATGTGGGATCTAAAATGAAAAAAAAAGATACAAATGAAGATGTATTTAGAGAAAGTCTTTAGGGAGGCTGACTCAAGCAAAGTGTGAGATCCTAATCCAATAGGACTGGTGTACTTTAAGAAGAGGAAAAGATGTCAGTAGTGTGCATGGGTGGAGGAGCCTGATAGGCTGCAGTCCATAGGGTCACGAAGAGTCGGACACAGCTGAGCGACTTCACTTTCACTTTTCACTTTCATGCATTGGAGAAGGAAATGGCAACCCACTCCAGCGTTCTTGCCTGGAGAATCCCAGGGATGGGGGAGCCTGGTGGGCTGCCGTCTATGATGTCACACAGAGTCGGGCACGACTGAAGCGACTTAGCAGCAGCAGCAGCAGCAGTGTGCACGCACAGAGGAAAGTTCTTTCGAGGACACAGTGAGAAGGAGGTCATCTACAATCCAGGAAGAGAGTTCTCTCCAGAAACCAACCCTGCAACACCTTGATCCTGGAATTCCAGCCTCAAGAACTGTGAGAAAACAATTTCTCTTGTCTAGGCTACCTGGTTTGTGGTGGTCTGTTATGGTGGCCTGAAAAAACTAATATAGATTTGAATTAAAATGTATATTTTATTTTCTTAAAGGAAGATTAAGGTGATGTGGTTTTTTTTTTTTTTTTTGGTGACTGAAGATTCTTATCTGTTGGAAAATTGAGAGGCTTTATAATTGTGGATTCTCACCCAAGCTCCAGCCTCAGAACCTCTCAAGAACGTGCCTCGAATCCTTTTATCCTTGTAGCTTGGTCAAAGACACTTTTAGTTTTTCAATAGTACTCATTATGGTGGTTGACATGTGTTGATCAAAAGATACATCTTATTCACATAGATAAAAACATTTGCCAAACTCTTTTCTTGAAATTGTCTTCCTAGAGACCTTCAAAACAAATTTCTGTTCTAAGTTCAATATTGTCCTTTAAGACTTGTCCTTGAGAATGAGAGTGAACTTCTTGGTAGCAGGTAAGAGTTTCATAGGCTGTATCAGTTTTTGACAATACCATTTAAAAAGGCAGTGTTCTAAGCCTCCTGTGTGCTGATGAATTTAATAAATTTCATAACAGTTGACATTTGTTTCAGACATTTTGGCTGTGTTTTTAATGCAAATGGATGTCAACGCAGAACACAGGAAAAACTAGATGTGTTGCCAAGCACTAGACGTACTTCATCTGTATAAAGCATTTCCAAAATTTCATCTGAGTAGAGGTTTAACATTGAAAATACATCCTTCCCCCGCCCCACTACAAGGACACTGTAGCCTCTGCAGCTTATAAAGGGGCCTCCTAAAGTAGGCAGTCTTCTTGGGCAACATCCTGGAGAGGACAATAGTGAAAACTGTATCTGAGTGGACAGAAAATCTATCTAGGTTCATATTTAAGAAAACTGAAGTACATTACATAGCTTCCTGTTTCTGTAGTCATTATATGGCTGACCTGTTTCAATGTATTATACAAATATATTCTTAGTTCTGGAAGGAATGATGTCATTTGATGACATCATTTTGCTTTAATGTATTTTCTCTGCTCTAAGATATAAACCAGATTGATGGTTTAGAATATGTATATTCATTCAAAGTAATTTCCAAAGTACTCATATGGCAATGATCTGAAATGATTTTAGCCTCTGCTGTTATATGTTTACCTATTTAAAATATATATATTAAACTGTCCAAAAAAATTGAACACTAATATGTAGACAGGAGTTTTCTGCAAAAGACTCAAAATCTTGAGTCATACTGTGGGGGTGGTCAAATAAAGAAAACTGTGGTTCAGCCATCACTGTCATCCAAACAGATTTGCTATATTCCTCTCCATAATTTCTGATGTTTACCAGGATTAAAGCACTGAAGATACTGAAGGATATTTGTGCCCTTTGGTGCTCTTCTCAGAAAAATTATTTTCAACACCCACTCTATCTTTCCCTCTTCAACACTCTTCAGTTGAGAGGTCATCAACTTTCCTTTCAAGGTGCAAAGGTTTACCCAAGATCTCTAAAGATAATTGTTAACCTCATTTAACAGCTTTATCCTTTTCCAGAGAGAAAAAACCTAAATGAAACTCAAACCTGTTAAACAAATTCAGATCATTAGATATGAAGATGCAAATGTTACTTAATCTTTTTCAAATAATGACATTAAATTTATATTAAGATGAATGTAGATTTCCTTGCTCATAAAAGATCTTCTCAATCTCTTTGCCCTCATAACATAGGTTAGAAAAAATAATATACCACATTCCTAATACAGTTCTCCAGATTATAGGCCTTCCATGATTTGCAGATTTACTAAATAGACTAGAGGATTACTGTGGTATATATTATGAGTCTATTAGAAAAAAACAACCTTAATGAGGGGAGAGTGGTGAAGGTAAATTTGATATTCTTTCCATTTTTAATTGCCAAAAAAAATTGTGAGCTGCTCAAATGGATTAAAATTTCATGAGTACAATGAGCATGTATTATTTTTATTGATGTCTCCCTACAGTGTTAAGTGCTTGATAAGCTTTAAGAGCATGAAGAAATGAGATTCTAGCCATTTTCAGCAAAATGTAAGAATATTCTATAATTATATAGTTTTACCTTTTATTTATACTAAATATGTGCTTGGAAAAGATGTCATTTGTCTTCTGCCAGTCAGCTGTCCTACGGTGAATGTGGCCATGCATCAAATCCAGATGTAAGTATTGCACGGTAAAAGAAGAGGCCATAAAACCTACTTAATTACATAGTTTTCATTTTTGCTATTTTCTTCTTCATTTTATTCAACTTCATGCTAATTATTGCTTTCATGTGCTAAATGGAAAATATATTATCATGAGGTACTTGTTTTCCTCAAGATTTAGAATCCTAGTTCAAGTGGCATTTGAAGTGTGAAGAAAGCTAGCAATTAAGGATTCAACTTCTTCTAAAATTGTGTTTTTTAATTTGGGGTCAACTGTCCTGCTGGGGAGAGATCCATGGAAATTTTATGAAAATTTAAGCACATTTGTTTGTATATATATATATTTAAGAGACAATTCAAAACATCCCTTAGACTCTTAAAGGGTATTAGACTTCCAAAGTGTTTAGAATCATTATTCTGATATATGCTACATATTTCCAGGTTAGCATCTGGGAACTAGACACTTTTTAGACATCCAGATAAGTGGTTATTAACACCGTAAAACTAGTCAAATTCAGACATAACACCATTCAGTGGTTTTACTAATACCAGTGTATTAAGCAAAGTATATTTCATAGACATTCTTAATTTTTTTCAATCTCAGAGCAAAAGAAATATTTGGAAGTTCAAGTTATTTCTTTCAATGATAGATGTAAGTGTGAGCCACAATAGTGATTCTAATGATTCCTTTGGAGGAACTGCTAAAAAAAGAAAAACTAACAAGTAATGGCACTTGGTCTACTCTTTCACTCTTCTCCTATACCCAAATCTTGTGAATGACCTGTAGTCCCTGGTGTCTGAAGAGTGCCAAAATAAGGCTGCATAATTTGGAGAACGCTTGCTATTCAAGGCCATCTTTGCAAACATCTCAGGAAAATCTTTTAACAGCCCTTGTATTTGTCATATCAAAGGGGCTTGCATACTCAAGCTATGAGCATGCCATGGAGGGCCACCTGAGATGGATGGATTATAGTGAAGAGCTCTACATGGTCCACAGCAGGAGGAAATTGCAAACCACTCCAGTATTCTTGTCTGGAGAACTCCATGGACCAACCAATTTCTCTTCACCCTATGTTCTATCCTCATTCATTTTATATCTATATACATACACACACATATGTATGCATATGTTTACACACACATGGTTTTGTGTATATACAATTTTAGAGGGATAAATAGGCTTCCCAGATGGCACGTGAGCCTGCCAATTAAAGAGATATAAGAGACCTGAGTCTGATCCCTGAGTGGGGAAGATCCCCTGGCAGAGGGCATGGCCAGACACTCAAATATTCTTGCTTGGAGAATCCCATGGACAGAGGAGCCTGGTGGACTATAGTGTATAGGGTGGAAAAGAGTCAGACAAGACTGAAGCAGCTTAGCACACATGCAAACAACCTTCTATGCAGTCAAAATCTGACTATTGCTCTATAGTTGGCACTCGTTATCACAGTTCTGCATCTTCAGATTCAGCTAGCCTTGGACTGTGTAGGACTTTAGTACTGACTTTCTGAAAAATGTCCATGTATAAGTGGACCCATGCAGTTCAAACCCATGTTGTTCATGGGCCAACAGTTGTTGTTCAGTTGCTCAGTACTGTTTGACCCTTTGAGATCACTTGGACTGCAGCACAATGGACTTCCCTGTCTTTCTATGATAAATCTGATGAATTAGATGATGAATTTGTGAACACATCCCATCTTAATAGTAATATTTCACATAGGACATGGTATTTTCTTAAAGGAAAGGACTAGAAAAAATGATTCACATATTTCTGTTCAGACTTTAGTAAATAGAATTTTTCTCTCTTCTGATAGTTTGCAATACAGTTGTTGTTGTTGTTCAGTCACTAAGTTTTATCCAACTTTTTGTGACCCCATGCACTGCAGCACTCCAGGCTTCCCTGTCCATCACCATCTCGCAGAGTTTGCTCAGATTCATGTCCATTGAGTCAGTGATGCTATCTAACTATCTCATCCTCTGCCTCTCTCTTCACCTTTTGCCTCAATTTTTCCCAGCATCAGGGTCTTTTCTGATGAGTCAGCTCTTTGCATCAAGTGTTCAAAGTATTGAAACTTCAGCTTCAGTTTTAGTCCTTTCAATGAATATTCAGGGTTGATTTCCTTTAGGCTTGACTGGTTTGATCTCTCTGCAGTCCAAGGGTTTCTCGAGTCTTATCCAGCACCACAATTCGAAAGCATCAATTCTTTGGCACTTAGCCTTCTTTACAGTCCAACTCTCACATCCATACCTGACTACCGGAAAAATAATAGCTTTGACTATATGGACCTTTGTTGGCAAAGTGATGTCTTTGCTTTTTAATATGCTATGTAGGTTTGCCATAGCTTTTCTTCCAGGGAGCAAGTGTATTTTAATTTCATGTCTGCAGTCTCCAACCACAGTGATTTTGGAGCTAAGAAAAGAAGATCTGTCATTATTTCTAGTTTTTCTCCTTCTATTTGTCATGAAGTGATGGGGTTTGATGCCATGATCTTAGGTTTTTGAATGTTGTGCTCTAAACCATCTCTTTCACTCTTCTCTTTCACCCACATCAAGAGGCTCTTTAGTTCCTCTTTACTTTCTGCCATTAGATTGGTATCATTTGCTTATCTCAGGTTGTTGATATTTCTCCTGGCAATCTCAATTCCAGCTTTTGATTCATCCAACCTGGCATTTCATGTGATGCACTCTGCATAGAAGTTAAATAAGCAGGGTGACAATATATATACTCTTTTCCCAATTTTGAACAAGTTAATCTTTTCCGGGTAAGGTTATAAGTGTTGATTCTTGACCCTCATACAGATTCCTCAGGAGACAGCTAAGGTGGTCTGATATTCCCATCTCTTTAAGAAGTTTCTACAATTTATTGTGATCCACATAGTCAAAGAATTTTGCACAGTCAATGAAGCAGAAATAGATGTTTTTCTGGAATTCTCTTGTTTTCTCTATATCCATCATATGTTGGCAATTTGATCTCTGGTTCCTCTGCCTTTTCTAAACCCAGCTTGTATATCTGGAAGTTCTTGGTTTGCATATTGCTAAAGCCTAGCTTGAAGAATTTTAAGCATAACTTTACTAGCATGTGAAATGAGCACAACTGTCCAGTCATTTGAACATTCTTTGAGTCAACAGTACCTACTTTAATAAAAAGTACTTTATTACTAAAAAAAGTTAGCCATCATCTGAGCCTTCAGCAAGTCATAATCATTTTTCGGTAGTAATATCAAAGATCACTGATCACAGATCATCATAAAAAATATAATAGTAATGAAAAAATGGAAATATTTTGAGAATTGCCAACATGAGGCACAGAGAGACAAATGAGGAAATGCTGTTGGAAAAACCAATAGTAACAGACTTGCTCAATGGAAGGTTGCCTTAAATCTTTAATTTGTAACAACAGAAATGTCTGTGAAGCACAATAAAGAGAAACATATGAGAAATTCCTCTACATATTTAATTCAGATTGTGTTGATCTGTGTGTATTCTTACATATTTCTGTGGAGATTCATATATAGACAACCTTCTATATTCTGAACTTTAATCCTGAAGTATAAAGATTTTTTATTATAGTTCAATCATGAAGTCATCATTGGCAATTTTTACTCCAAGTACTTTAATTTTTTCATTCTTAATCCACACTAAACTTTCCAGCTCCACTTATGACAAGTGTACTTAAAAACAAAATAAAGTGGAAACTCTCATTTATATCCATTCATCTCAACTCTTTAAATCACTTCAGAGTATTTCCCTTTTGTCGTGATTTAGAAACTTATATGCAGGTCAGGAAGCAACAATTCAAACGACATGGAACAACAAACTGGTTCCAAATAGGAAAAGGAGTACATCAAGACTGTATATTGTCACCCTGCTTATTTAACTTATATGCAGAGTACATCATGGGAAACGCTGGGCTGGAAGAAGCACAAGCTGGAATCAAGACTGCCGGAAGAAATATCAATAACCTCAGATATACAAATGACACCACCCTTATGGCAGAAAGTGAAGAGGAACTAAAAAGCCTCTTGATGAAAATGAAAGACGAGAGTGAAAAAGTTGGCTTAAAGCTCAACATTCAGAAAACGAAGATCATGGCATCTGGTCCCATCACTTCATGGGAAATGGATGGGGAAACAGTGGGAAAAGTGTCAGACTTTGTTTTGGGGGGCTCCAAAATCACTGCAGATAGTGACTGCAGCCATGAAATTAAAAGACGCTTACTCCCTGGAAGAAAAGTTATGACCAACCTAGATAGCATATTCAAAAGCAGAGACATTACTTTGCCAAAAAAGGTCCATCTAGCCAAGGCTATGATTTTTCCAGTGGTCATGTATGGATGTGAGAGTTAGACTGTGAAGAAAGCTGAGTGCCAAAGAATTGATGCTTTTGAACTGTGGCGTTGGAGAAGACTCTTGAGAGTCCCTTGGACTGCAAGGAGATCCAACCAGTTCATTCTAAAGGAGATCAGCCCTGGGATTTCTTTGGGGGAATGATGCTGAAGCTGAAACTCCAGTACTTTGGCAACCTCATGTGAAGAGTTGACTCATTGGAAAAGACCCTGATGCTGTGAGGGATTGGGGGCAGGAGGAGAAGGGGACGACAGAGGATGAGATGGCTGGATGGCATCAGTGACTCGATGGACGTGAGTTTGAGTGAAATCCAGGAGTTGGTGAAGGACAGGGAGGCCTGGCGTGCTGTGATTCATGGGGTTGCAAAGAGTTGGACATGACTGAGCAACTGAACTGAGCTGAACTGAACCCTATTGAGGGCTTCACTGGTTGGCAAAGAATACCATAGCTGTGACTAAATGGACCTTTGTAGGTAAGTATAGATATGTATAGCTTCCCAAGTTCAAACTCTCCAGATTCTGTACCTTTCATTCCCTCGTGGCTCAGTGGCTACGAATCCACCTGCCAATGCAGGAGACACAGGTTCTATACCTGGGTCCCAATATCCCCTGGAGAAGGAAAATGGCAATACTTCAGTATTATTGCACGGAAATCCCATGGGGATTAGTAACAACAACATAACAACAACAAATCCTATTTGGGCAGCTTGATTTTCCAACAGTAGGTCTCAGGATGCCCTTTCTTTGTTTTCTTACAGAGACCAATCTACAATTATTAGTGGGAACTATTTACAAGAGAATCACTGATACATATTAAGGTGAGACCATTCAGTTGAGACAAAATCATCATCAGGAAACTGGTTCCTCTGTAATCTCTAGACATTTTCTTTTGATGGATTAAATATACTCTTCTTTCAAAGTTTGATGTTATTTTAATATTTTTCAAGCATATGTACTATAAAGATTGGGGTTCCTTGTTAGGAAGTAGATTTTATTCTTAATTTCATGTCAAATAATGCAAGGTGGTATGAGTTAAATTATCTAGATAACTCAAGATAAATATATATATTTTTTCACATGTTGCCCATTGGGAAAGGCAGTCTCTGGGTTCAATCTTTCCATTCGTACCTGGCAGCCTAATAATGGGTCTTGGATCTGAGTTACTTTCTGATCAGGAGATAATGGGTACTTCCCAGGTGGCACCAGTGGTAAAGAACTAGCCTGCCAATGCAGCCAGACGTAAAGAGACACCAATTCAATCCCTGGGTTGGGAAGATTCCCTGGAGAAGGAAATGGCAACCCACCCTAGTATTCTTGCCTGGAGAATCCCACGAACAGAAGAGCCTTGTGGGTTTCAGTCTAGGGTCACAACGAGTTGACCATGACCGAACTGACTTAGCATGCACACACAGGAGATAATGAGTTCTCAGGGGCTTATACTGAACTTATCGACTCCTGTAGAAATAGCTTTTCTTGTTTCAGGCTCAATTTGTGTGTTCCTTTTTTCTACTTGAGTGTGTGCATAGGACACCCGGGCAGCCCC
Organism: Ovis canadensis; assembly: GCF_042477335.2. Lineage (NCBI taxonomy): Eukaryota > Metazoa > Chordata > Mammalia > Artiodactyla > Bovidae > Ovis > Ovis canadensis. Next base: position 42,688,464 of record NC_091260.1, read on the forward strand.
ACTGCTATATCTGTACCCCATGGGGAGGACCCAAGGACCTTCTGCTACAGCACAAGAAGGTTGCAGCCAGGCCATGTGCCCTGCGGCAGCTGCTAGGAGAGACCAGCTGGTCATGGGGAACTGAAAACGGAAGCTGACTTTGACCCATTTCTTCTCTATGTGAGAAAAGCCTTGTTTTTATCAAGTGCTTGACTGTGTTGTGTTTTCCTTAGAGACTCCAATACCAATATTCAGCTGAGAGAAATGTTCATACTTCTACTCTCATTGATAGACAGCAGGTGCCATTAGCTCAAAACTGACCAAAAGATTTATAGATAGAATTTGCATCATTTTGAATTTTACAGTTTTTAATTTAATGCTCAAGACAAAGAATTATTCTGAAAAATCTTTATATATATAGCTCATACTTCTATGTATCAAAAAAAAAGAAAAAGGAGAAAAAGAGAAAATTAAAATGATGTATGCATAATTTGTCCAAAACCTAGTCTGTATACCATTTAGAGAAACTTGGCCCCACCTGCCCTCCTAGCCTATTTGTTTGCTCTGTTTACCCTTTGGGTGGATTCTTGATGGATCCCACCATTGCTGTCCAGATGCCTTCATCATCTCTCTGCTTATTTCTTTATGCCACTGACTGTCTCAGTGTTCTAGTAATGAGGGTTGGGCTTTAAAATGGCTTTTGTTTCTGCCACTGAGTGGCACAGAAACTTCATCTTCCAAATCCAAACCAGCTTGACCTATAGAAGCTCTTGGCTGCTTGAAGGCACCAGGTAACACAACCACCAGAGATTGTACAAGAGTTCAGGTCCTATGGAATGAACTTTGACCAATGACAGAGTCATCTGATAAACTGCTTGCTCTTTATCTTTCAATGGATTGGTCTTTCAAGGGAGGTCCCTCTAGACCTAAGAATAGCTGTGTTTTCTTACAGTTCTTGCCCAGCTTTGTAAGACTAAATAAAAGTTTGCAATGCCAAACCGAGATGAGAAGTCAGAGCAGAAATTTGCAGAGATAATTTATATAGCTTCTTTTAGTCAATAAGTTTATTTTTCTTTAATGAGAACAACTTGAAAATTAATAACAGAATATTCTTCATATTGTGTTTAATCTCTTTTTAGGTGTACTAGAAATGTGAGAATAACAAGTGTGTTAAGAATTCCCTCTTTTTCAGCTTTCTAAGACACTGGTTCTGAGGATGCTGTCTTTTGCTCTTTGGAGCAGTAATAGACGATTGCAAATTAGTGTGACAGTTAAGTCTGCAGGAGAAACAGCACAGCTGCCCAGTGAAGCTTCAGAAAGAGTGTGAACTTAAGAAAATATACCCAAGATATTTTAGATAGTTTAAAAAGTTTCTGTACATGCCACTCTCCCTATCCTAAATAGACCTTCAAGTAAGATCTTCATTACCACTTAAGTTTTCATGTTTCATTTTAATGTGACCAAAGGAAATGGCGACCCACTCCAGTACTCTTGCCTGGAAAATTCCATGGACAGAGGAGCCTGGCAGGCTACAGTCCATGGGCTTGCAAAGAGTCTGACATGACTGAGAGACTTCACTTTTTATCTTTCTAAAGCTAAGGAGGATCTGGAAGTGAGATGGCGCCATTTTATTTGGATGGCAAGTAGGAACATTCCAGTTTGGTTAAGTGCTGAGTGATCTTTGCGTAGTTCATTTCACAGTGCGAGTATGGTAACCCTCTCCCTTTGGATGTCTAGATGAAAAGTCCTTAGTTAAAGAATCATTTCTGGATTTACTAAGATCCCGAAGATGAAAACTTAGTGATACACATCCTTAATTCTGTAGTGGCATTCATCTCTAAAAATTAAAACTCAGTCACACAGTCTGGAAAATTCAAGTACCAGAGGTGTAATAGATCCTGGAAATCAGGTGAGCTGCCACAGCCCCTCTCCCCACATCCTCGTCTCTGAGTCACCGTGGGTGTGCTCTTTGTTGCTCACCCCAGTCTATGCTGGATTGCCCTGTTATCATTTCCTGTGGTCCTTGTTTTGCATGCTGACTTACATTTGCTCGGATGCCCACAGTCAGGTGCACAATCACGGGTCCTGCCTCTGATCTCTCTCCCTGGGAAGCAGAAGTCTGCTGAGCATTACTTTGAGGCCAGTAGACTGGCGGCTCAGCATGACTGCATTATTAGGGGCCTTTCCTTTGTCCTTTGATGCTGATTCATCCAGAAACTGGATGTGAGAACTCTGGCAATTTCCATTGTCACACTCCTCCATGTGGATTAGGTTCAGGGTGTACAAAAGGCAGAAACAATGTAGGGATCACCTCTATGAAGGAATAGAGACTGAACTGCATCAGCCCTAAGACCCAGCAGGATACTGACAAATTGAAGTCAAACATAAAAGAACCTTTTAATCTCTGCCTTTTATTCCCTTGTTTGTTCTCACATCTACTCCCCAGCCTTATCCACTCCAGTCGGTATCACTACATGTACTTCCCAGGCTCCACTGGCCTCTAGCGTTTGTGCTTAGTTGCTCAGTTGTGTCCAACTCCTTGCAACCCCATGAACTGTAGCCTGCCAGGCTCCTGTGTCCATGGGCATTCTTCTGGCAAGAATACTGGAGTGGGTTGCCATGTCCTCCTCCAGGGGATCTTCCCAGGGATTGAACCCAAGTCTCCTGCATTGTAGGTGGATTCTTTAGTATCTGAGCCACCAGGGAAGCCGGGGCCTCTAGAATTCAGTTTAGTTTAGCCAGTGGGAGGCATTGGCAGAAGACAGGATAAGAGAAGAAGTTGGAATGTTTCTTTCCCTGTTTTTGAGAGATTCTTCAGATGGCCTCTGTGGCTGCACCTCGTGCCTTTCAGACCTGCAGTGGCTCCAACCTTCAGCAGGTAGGTTGGTTCCTGGACTGCCCTCCTCTCTTTGTCCCTCCAGCCTCAGGGGAACCAGCAGCTTCTCACTGTTGCTAATATTTGGATCACCCCATCATCCTCTGTTTAGCTTTTCAGCTTTTTCATTATGTGTAAAGAGCTAAATTTACTCTGCTTAAAACATTATATTGACTCATATACATTTACTAATACCGGACTGAATCTGATCAGCAAAAAATGGCAATTACCTTTAGTTTTACCAGAAGTCCAGTAATTTCTATTTTCTGTCAGATCATAACTGATACACACCCCAAACTTGGGGAAATAAGGCAGCTAAAAGCTCTGTCATAAGTAAGTGGAGTGGGCTGAGACCTGAGAAAGTTAAAAAAGAAAATATTATTATAAGCATAATTTTAAATAGAAGCATACTTTATCTAGATGAGAAAATGGATTTCGGAAAGGACAAGCTCTGGGAAAGACAGAGCTTGAAAAGGGACAGCATCTTTTGGCAAAGCAGCTTGCAATGACTCTAATTCATGACTCAAATCTATGGTAACGTGGACATCAGAAAACCAGTGTACAGGTTTGTTAGGGCTGCTGTAACAAAAAACTTTAAAGAAGGTGGCTAAAATAACAGAAATTTATTAACTCACAGTTCTAAAGGTTAGAAGTCTAAGATCAAGATATCATCAGGGTTGGCTCCTTTTGCGCGCCAAGAGAAAGAATCTGTTCCCCTGCCTTCTAGTGGTTTACCGGCAATCTTTGATGTTTCTTGATCTGTAGACAGCTCACCCCAATCTCTGCTTTCCTGTTCTCATGATGTTTTTCCTGTGTGTTATTGTGTCCAAACTATTCAGTCATACTAAGTCAAGGCTCCACTAACGAGTACCTCTGCAAAGAGCCTATGTTCAAATAAGGTCACATCCTGAGGAACTGGGGGGTGAGTCCTTCAACAAGTGAATTTGTGCTGGAAGCAATTCAACCTACAACAACCATTTACAACACTTTGCCATAATTCAATGACACAATAAAAAGAACTGGGGCTAATTACTTGGTTTTGAGATGTTGAAAAAAATATTAAGAAATTGAGAAATGTTTTGGAAATTGAGAAAAATATTTAAACTGTAAGTCATCAGGTGTGACAAATTGAATATGAAACTAGGATAAGGGAAAAGAAGAATTGACAAGGAAATGTGGGAACTGGTGAAGCCTTTCACAGAAAGAGAAAAAATAAGAGAAAAAGCAAGCTCCCTGGAACTTTTTAAGAAGTCATTGTTTGAGAGAGGAATTAAAGGTATGTAATGTTTGTGTTTTGATATGCTGAATTTGTACATGCAGAATGCTTAACTGTAGACATAGTGGGCCATGCAATTTGGGGTGTTGAGTTCTGGAGTTAAATTCCTGCATTTAATTTCCAACTCCTCTTTTTCTTTTGTGAATTTTGACAAGGTACTTATACTTTTAAGCTGCAATTTCTTTATCTGTAAGATATGGATGTTATCACTGTTTCAGTGGCTTGTTTCAGGAGTAAAGATATACACCATGTAAAACAGTTTACTGCCTGGCACAAGTGTTTCATATTTGACTGTTGTTATCATGATCACTGGGGTTCCCTGGTGGCTCAGACAGTAAAGAATCCATCTGCAATGCAGGAGACCTGAGTTCAACCCTTGGTTTGGGAAAATCCCCTGGAGAAGGGAATGGCAATCCATTCCAGTATTCTTGCCTGAAAGATTCCATGGACAGAGGAGCCCGGTGGACTATAGTCCATGGGGTTGCAAAGAGTCAGACATAACTGAGTGACTAACATACTTATGCTTATCATCATCACTATTACTAACCTTAGCAATATTGGTATTTGGAATAGACATGCATGCCAGTAAGTGAAGAGTGACATGGAAAAGTGATTTAACATCCCTGTGTAACACGAGAGAAGGGACACCAAATATTAAGAAATCTCAGAAACAAGATGTTTTTCTTCTACCTTTTATAGAAGACAGCAAGAGGGCCTGGAGGAAGAAAGAACACTGCCATCCTCACTTCATATATATACTTGAACCCTGTGCCCAATTATACCTAGTTTATTATTATTCAGTTAAGTACTACAACTCTTTAAGAATTACTAATTCCTCTGAAAAGTACTCAGGCATCCAGTAAATATATGAGTAATAATATTCTGTTCTTTCCTACTGATAAGAGATCTTTTAAAAAATTTATTACTTTATTTTGTTTTGGGTTGCACTGGGTCTTCATTGCTGTGCTCTCAGGCTTTCTCTACTTGTGGAGAGTGTGCGGCCTTCCCTTGTTATGGAGCACAGGCTCTAGGCAAATGGGCTTCAGGTAGCTATGGCTTGTGGGATCTAGAGCACAAGCTCAGTGATTGTGGTGTATGGGGCCCAGTTGGCTGTACATGTGAAATCTTCCAGGACCAGAGATTGAATCCCATGTCTTCTATATTGACAGGTGGACTCATCTACTTTACCACCAAGAAAGTTCAAAAAAATCTTGTTCTGTATTTAAATGTCATTACCTTGACACACTCATCATCTTGAGAAGATTGTAGCAAGTCTTGAAAGGGACACTGTTACAAGAGCTCTGTTTTATTAAAAGTAGCAACATGTACACACTGCTATATTTAAAATGGATCACCAACAAGGGTCTATTGTATAGTACATGGAAATCTGCTCAATGTTATGTGGCAGCCTGGATGGAAGGGGAGTTTGGAGAGAATACATGTGTATATATGGCTGAATATCTTCACTGTATACCAGAAACTGTCACAACATTGTTTGTTAATCAGCCATGAAAAAAAAAGTGCTTGTCACTCAGTTGTGTCTGAGTCTTTGAGAATCCATGGATAGTAGCCTGCCAGGCTCATCTGTCCATGGAATTCTCCAGGCAAAAATTGGCTATGCTGCTGCTGCTGCTGCTAAGCTGCTTCAGTCGTGTCCGACTCTGTGCAATCCCATAGATGGCAGCCCACCAGGCTCCCCCATCCCTGGGATTCTCCAGGCAAGAGTGCTGGAGTGGGTTGCCATTTCTTTCTCCAATGCATGAAAGTGAAAAGTGAAAGTGAAGTTGCTCAGCCGTGTCCAACTCCTAGCGACCCCATGGACTGCAGCCTACCAGGCTCTGCTGCCCATGGGATTTTCCAGGCAAGAATAGTGGAGTGGGGTGCCATTGCCTTCTCATAAAAAGTTAAAAAAAAGTAATAGTAATATTTTCCCTTCAACAAACATCCATCACTTTCCCCGAATTCTTCCCATAGGGAAAGAGATTGAAAAGTTTAACCTGTTCAGGATATACTTGTGCTCACAATCACAGTTTGTGAAATTTCTGAAGACTAGCTCTTTCTTGAGATACCCAAAGTAAAGAGAGATGAGTAAGACTGAAATGGGAAATGAAATGCTCTGTAGAACTGCAGTTCACTCTAAATGGGACACAAAATGGGAACACAAAATGGGAAAATGCAAGGGTTGAACTAAACATTCACCTGCTAAATGACAGGGCTTCCCTGATAGCTCAGTTGGTAAAGAATCCGCCTGCAATGCAGGAGACCCTGGTTTGATTCCTGAGTCAGGAAGATCCCTTAGAGAAGGGAAAGGCTAATCACTCCAAGATTCTGGCCTGGAGAATTCCTTGGGGTTGCAGAATGTCGAACACTACTGAGAAACTTTCACTTTCACTGCTAAATGACAATGAAGTAAGAAGTAAATCTGTAAGAAATTTGACAAATGTGCTTCTCTGCATCAACCTCTCAGGGCAGAATTTATATATTTTATAATATTAAACTCTTAGAATCCTAGGCTTACAAAAGATTTTAAGGTTAATGTTGTTAAAAATTACGCCTGAATTGAGACTTCCAATTAGGGCTTCTTTAGAGGATGAACAGGGAGAGATTATTCACTTGACATAACTGTGTTTAATCAACAAATAAATTACACACTGAGAGTGGTAGAAGCAGTTTGGAACAATCTGAGGTAGAGAGATACAAGTTTAGAGCTGGAAAGATCCCTCGGGGAACATCCTAAATTATCCCCACGTTTTATTTCTGAAGAAACTACACTCAGAGAAGTTAAGTGACATTTTTATGAAGTCATCCTGTCTCAATGGAAGATTTGGAACAGTGCCTTCAGATTCTGAGACTAGGGTTTATTCCACTATATCATTCTGGCCAACTAAAGAGAAAACATTAAAAGCAACATCCCTTAGTGACTACATCTTCTTCCAGTGTTGATCTAGTGAGGATAAGGATAAAGATCTCAGTTCCCTCTCTATCCACCACAAAATCTAGAACAGTATCATTGAGAGGCCTGGAAGAATCTTAAACAGAAAATGGTCCAGCTTCCTGAAAAGAAGCCTTAGTGAAGGAGAGCAGTGCCTGGTGAGTGACATGGTTACTAAAAAATTAAAAAGACAAGACATAATTTTTCCACTCTGGCACAGCCATCATAATTCCTGGGGAATGAGGAAGGAGGAGGGGATGAGGGGAGGAATGGAGGGAGAAGAAATCATGATCTTGCTAAATTAGATGTAGCTTCATGCTTTGCAGACTTTAATTAAAATTACAGGCTGATTTTCAGCCAAACCCGTCATGGGTGCCTGAAACATGCTTCAGTATTCCTAAACTCCCTGAAGAAAAAACTAAAACAATATGGTACAAAACAGAACAGCCACAAAACACATGCAGCCTAAGCAATAGACGGCATGTATGCCACACACCTTGGTACTACATACTATTTTAAGTGAAAATCTGAACCTTGACCCCTTTCAACGCCATTGCTTTTTCAGATCTGATCTTTTCAGCATTTTCAAGGCTTTACTCTCTAACCTCTTAATGTTGAACATGTTTTTATTTGATGGGATTATTGAGGTTGAGAGAAAGCAACTATGGCTTGGTCAGAAATAAGCCATATTCTGCTGTATTTTTATGGATGACTGTAGAAGCAACCCTTTCTGATCCCCTCTCTATGATAAGCAATGTCAGGGGTCTTTCACATGACTGTCCCATCTGATCACCTCAACCATGTTGTACTGGTGAGAAAACTGAAGCCCAGTGAGCGCAAGAGAATTTTCCAAGTAACTATGAAGGGGTAGAGAAGGTTTTCAAATAAAGTTTGCCAACTGAAATATTCTAGACTTTTTCCCCCCGATTAGATCTCAATATCTTTGCCATGAATGATTTACTGAAATCATCAGAGTTTCTGAATAAATATACTTTCATTCATATACATATACAAACTTTTTATATTACTCTTTTAGAATTATAAATTCCATTTTTTGCTATTTTTCCACCTGAAAAATAGGAAAATTGATACTAAACTAAACCACTAATCTATATGGGTTCTATTAAAATGATTATATTGACTGTTATGACATAAGTTTTCATCAATTATGTAAGAATTTTATTGCAATTGAAACATCCCTTTATAAACAGCTCATCAAAATAATTTCACAAATGTAGCCTAGAAAAAATATACGTTTTACTTATATGCTTCTTAGGAACAAGTTCAGATTAATTAACTGCTCCTTCTACACTTTTTGAAAAATCAATATTTTATAAACCACCCTTATGGCAGAACTAAAATGTCTGTTGATGAAAGTGAAAAAGGGAGTGAAAAATTTGGCTTAAAACTCAACATTCAAATAATGAAGATCATGGCATCTGGTCCCATCACTTCATGGAAAATAGATGGGGAAACAATGGAAACAGTGAGAGACTTTATTTTCTTGGACTCAAAAATCACTGCAGATGGACTGCAGCCATGAAATTAAAAGACACTTGGTCCTTGGAAGAAAAGCTATGACCAACCTGGGCAGTATATTAAAAAGCAGAGACATTACTTTGACTACAAAGGTCCATCTAGTCAAGGCTATGGTTTTTCCAGTAGTCATGTATGGATGTGAGAGTTGGACCATAAAGAAAGTGGAGCACCAAGGAATTGATGCTTTTGAACTGTGGTGTTGGAGAAGACTCTCGAGAGTGCCTTGGACTGCAAGGTGATCAAACCAGTTAATACTAAAGGAAATCAGTCCTGAAATCAGTCCAGATGCTGAAGCTGAATCTCTAATACTTTGGCCACCTGATGCAAAGAACTAACTCATTTGAAAAGACCCTGATGCTGGGAAAGATCGAAAGCAGGAGGAGAAAGGGACGGTAGAGGAAGAGATGGTTGGATGGCATCACCAATTTGATGGACATGAGTTTGAGCAAGCTCTGAGAGATGGTGATGGACAGGGAAGACTGGCGTGTGCAGTTCATGGGGTCACTAAGAGTCGGACATAACTGAGTGACTGAACTGAAACTGAACTAGATTCACATGATAAGTCTGTATTTTCCAAGTCTGTGAGAGCATGGATCACTGTCCACATCCATGAAATGAGTTTTGGTAATGTTAATATTTTATATGTTTCCACACCTAAGAATTGACTTAAGGTGCCACATAGTGTTTTTTGCTTACAAAGCAGTTTTGACTCTTTATTGGATTATCGAACCATTGCTAATTAAATTTTATCTACTTAGGTGAGGTGAAAGATACAGTAAAGCTTCTTGTTGGGTGGGGGAGCTGTAGGATCTTCCTATTAGTCATGATTATTTAGATCGCTGTCCCATTGAGTTCATATTTCCCCATGTTATCCAGAACTGCTGAACCAGAGGGCTATGTCTGGTGTCAAGCTCACTCATTTGTGCATCCTTTCGTATCTTGGTGCCCAATTTGGATGGCAAATAGAAAGGCATAGCAAACTTGGCCTGAGAAGGGCATGGATACCAGGGGTTTGACTCCTTTAAAATAAAGACTTAAGTCAAGCTACCAGATAAACTACCAAGATCAGCAGAAGGTCTGACAGGCTGAGAGTTATCTTCAGTAGAAGGTGACAGAAGGAATTGATCATTTTCAACCTTGAGACCAGCTATAGGCACTGGGGAGCAGGTTGTAGTTCATCTAAAACCACCTTCTTGTATGTTTTCCCCAGGAAGAAAAATCCAATGGAATCTGGAGGAAATTCTCCCATCAGATGTATGAACAAAGGTGATGTGAGAGAGAGGGGGAGAGAACTGTGGATAAGGAGGAGCACTATTCAGAGCACTGTTCTTTTATCCAAATAAAAGACTTGTCCCTGCTGTAGGAATGCAGTTAGCAGCAACCTCCAGCCACCATCCCTTTTGGGATTGCCTTGGCTGCTGAAGGCCACGCCCCTCCCTGCAGCAGCCCATGTCCAGTGGCTGACTAATGCTAGGCATGAAAAGTGAAAGTGAAAATGAAGTTTCTCAATCGTGTCCATTTCTTTGCCACCCCGTGGACTGTAGCCCACCGTGCTTCTCCATCCACAGGATTCTCCAAGCAAGAACACTGGAGTGGGTTGCCATTTCCTTCTCCAGCGGATCTTCCCAACCCAGGGATTGAACCCAGGTCTTCCACATTGCAGGCAGACGTTTTAACTTCTGACCCACCAGGAAAGCCAATACTAGGCATACAATATGTTTTTTTGATTAGGGTCTAATCACATTATTTATAAGCTAAAACTAAAATAAAGCTAATCTCATTTTTTTACTTTTCTTTGTGCACTTTGTAGTCCAAATAAAAATCTTATTTCAATCTCATCTCATTCCTTTCTGATTTTTGCATCTGTGTTGAGTCATTGAACCATCTGTAACTTCTTCTCTAATCAACCTCCATGTAGTAGTTTGTCTGGTTTAAACATATTTTTTCATGTAATTTTATCTGATTTCTGAATTACAAATGATCTTTTCTTCCATTTCCCTCCCTCAAGTATATGTTTGTGTCATTTTTATGCACATGATCAGATACTGCTCTAACTAGTTATTAATACATTTGTATTTACCTTCTATTAATTTTAAACCAGAGAAGAGTAAAAAGACACTTTATCTTTTGAGTTCTTGCAATGCTCTCTGAATTCTTTAGATGTAACTATTCAGTTAATGTTTGTTAAGCATATTATTTAATAAATGCTTAAGACTGGTAAGAAAAATGAAGCAGAGTGACCAACAATGGATAAAAATTAGATTTGTTGTTAAAAAAAAAAGATAAGATCTAATTATTTTCCTTTAGTTTACATGACCTAACCATTCAGTTTAAGAAAAAACAAAAAGGATCAGAAGACTATTCCAGTTGCCTTTTGTGGAAAGCCCTGCTCTTTCTCTCTTTGTATGTATGAGGTGGGGTTTTTCACTTTTCCCCCTAAATATACTCCCTGTAGAGGCTTGAAGGAGAGTACTTCCCAGCAGCAGGGTTTTCAAAAATATAGTTAACCTTAAAGAAAATCTAAATCGAGAAAGTGTCAGGGGATGTTCAAGTTTAAGGGATCCAACATGTTGTTTTCTTCCTTTGTGTGCCGTTTCTCAAGGACTCTCTGTTCCGTATCAATTCCTGGAATACAGGAACGAGCAGAGCTGCATGCAATTCTCAGGACTGAGATCATGGGAAAGAGCACCTGCTTGGATTCCCTTCAGTGACTTCCTTCAGTGACTCCTTTCAGTGACCTTTTAGGACTATCCATTTTGTTGCAACTGGTGGAATTTTAATCTTTTTAATGGCTGAGTAATCTTTTATTAAAGATATATAAGCATGCATTTCTGCAAATAAAGTACCCTTGTTTCACTCGAGACTTGGGTCCCCTGCATCCTTCTTCTCATTGACTCCAGTCCCCAGGTCCCGGTCTCCAAAAGACCGTGACAAGAAAGCATTATGTAAGGAAAGCATTTGATGAGGCACAAAAGACACCTAAAACTGTCAATTACGTCGGTGGCAATGCAGTTCAAATGGGACCTGACGTAGAATTGTTTCTCCTCCCTCAGAATCAGAAGCACAATTGCCTCTCGAAAGAATGCCCTTGGTCAAATCTAAGCGATCTTTAACTTCTAATGGTGTGCTGTTTGGGCCATAATGCTACCTTTCAAATTACTGTTTGATATACAGTGAAAAAGCCAAGACACTTGTGAAATTTGTTAACATCCGTTGCCTTTTGTTGGTTATTTCATGGAAGGATTATTGCATAAATTCTAGCTACTGTATTCGTTTAGATTATAACATTTCCCCAATAATGAAAGTGAAATGAAAGTGAAAGTTAGTCACTCAGTCGTGTCCAACTCTAATAGATATTATATTAATCTTCAGGCAACCTTAATAAGGTTTTTTCTTGTCTGAAAGAAATTTATTCTTTCTAAATGTGCTCTGCTTCAAGTGTGTATATGGATGATGTACAAATGTTTTGCACAATAGAGAGCAAGCTTCATGTTTCTGTATTTCCAATCCTCAGAGCTTAATGGCATATTCTACCTTGTCATCTCCACTCAAAACACATGATCTAACTCATGAAGATTTTGGCTGTCCGTAAAAACAGACAAAAATAATACACAGATCATCACTTCTCCAGGTAGCCCACAGAAGTGTCCTCTCCCCATTATCAACAGCAGAGATAGGATTTCTTTTGGATGGAGGAAAACTTGAAGTTTACCTAAAGTTTTCATAAAAGTATTTTTACTTCTTTTGAGCAAGAGTTCAAAAAAATCAAATGATTCACTTCAGTAATTTAGAATATCTAGGGTATTTTGAAAATCCTTTCAGCATTCAGTGAGCTGGTTCTTAGGAATGCACTCTTCTTTTTTACTTTTTTTTTTCTATTTTTAATTTAAATATATTAAAAAAAAATTTACAGCGTTGTGTTGGTTTCTGCCATACAACAGTGCACCCTTGACTAAGCAGTCTATAAGAAGTTGGATTTCACATGACAACATTTTCAAGAATTTCACCCCATCCACTGTTGCCTAAACTAAGAACAGTGTAATAACCTCCACCTCCAGGAATTAGGGCTTATTGAGCCACTCCTGTTGGGGAACATCCCTATAATAGTGGAAGGAAGGTATTTTGTACCAGAAAAACCCATGGATATAGGAGTTGTGTTTTAGTCACTGTGTCCAGCTCTTTGCACCCCATGGACGGTAGTCCACCAGGCTCCTCTGTCAATGAGATTTCCCAGGCAAGAATATTGGAGTGGGTTGCCATTTCCTCCTCTGGGGAATATTCCCAACCCAAGGATCAAAGCTGCATCTCCTGTGTCTCCTGCATTTGCAGGTGGATTCTTTACCACTGCACCACATAGGAAGCCCCAGGTATGAGACTTACTTAAAAGCCACCCCTCCAGGATACATTAAACAATTTTCACTGTTTATCTTTTCCTGCATAAGACTTTGTTTTTAGTTTCTTTTTCATCCACTGTTTAATAGGCATTTGTTCATATACATTTTTTCTGATGTAGCAGGGTTTTAGGAATTGAATTTACTAGGTCACACAGAGTCGGACATAACTGAAGCAACTTAGCAGCAGCAGCAGCAGCAGATAGTCATTTTAGGTGTTTATTTTACATGTCCAGTGAAAAACCAAAGCAAGCAAAGCTCATTCCTATGACTCCTTGTTCTCAGCATCTCCAGAGACATTGGGCTAATTACTCTCTTTTCTAGACAAAAGGATCTCAAAGGAGAAGAGGGAGGAGATTAGCGTTTACTGAATTTAGTCTTGTGCAAAGTACTAAACTGTGTCCATACTCTATTAAAAACTAAGACAATTTACCCTCAGCTTATACTTATGTTGAGTTGGTCTGGTTTGTGTTTTCGTTTTTAGAACTTTAAGGTTGATAATGATGCTCCAATTTGTCTCATTTGTATTCTTCTGAAGAAGAACAAGGGAAGAAGGAACAAGGTAAATTAAACTTTGGAGCAATTTATGTGGTTAGGTATTTTTAAATTCATTAATAATTGAAAACCTGGAACTTCATTAATTTTCTGTATCAAATATCACTAAAATCATTTTGTTTCTGAATCTCAGGTAAATGCCTGCTAACAAATCTTTGAAAAACCAGAAGGGAAAAAGAAATTTAAAATTTACTACTAGAGATGGCCACTATTAATATTTGTTTTATAAATTCCATAGACATTTTATATGCATGTTATATGTCATATATATAATGCCATAGCAGAAAAATACATACAAATATAGACTCATATATTTCATAATTTTATTGTTTTAATGTAAAAGTAATGCGTTCTTTTCATAATTTATTTTAAATTCTATAAAACGTTTTATTCAATAACTATAGTCTTCATCCTTGGTGGCAAATGCTATCATATTCCTCAACTGAATTTGCTATACATATGCAAAAAAATTACCTAGATACACAGGCTTTCACTTGTTTTTAATATTTACATAAATGGCACACGCATTACACATGAGTGTGTCTCATTTTAAATGTGAAGTCAATTTATATCAGTATATGCAGTAATGGTGGTGAATAGTTTTGTATTCATTAACTCTCTCATTGATAGATACTTATGTAAGATTATACTGCAATTGTATTTATAATGATGATTTTTAAAGCTACACATCCAAAAAGTATTAAAACCATCTTTCAGATAAATGTAATTTGGTTTCAGTGCATGAGTTTGGCCAATAAATTTGGTTAATTTTAAGTTTTTTCACAGCTTCTGGGTTAATCTGATTTCTAAATATTTTATGACTTTGTTCATCTTAAATCCAATACTTTTTTTCTAACATTTTCCAACTGGTTGCTTTATAATTTATATTTATAACATTACTGCATTATATTTTGTAATATTTTTCAAACAGTTTCCTTTGGCTTTCTAAGACAGTACCATCCTTTGAAAACAGAGATAATATATGTCTCCTCTTTTCCAGTCTGTGTACCTCTTATGTATTTCTCTTGTCAAATTATATTCAGTAGTCCTTTCAATAAAATATTAAATAATACTGGTGATAATATTAATCTTGGCCTTATTTCTGACTTCAAAGGAAACATATTTTTTTAAAGAAATTCTAATTGGCCTCAATCAGTTCAGCCCAGTTCAGTCACTCAGTCGTGTCTGACTCTCTGCGACTCCATGAATCACAGCACCCACCAGATCCAGGAGTCTACTCAAATTCATGTCCATCAAGTCGGTGATGCCATCCAGACAGCCATCTCATCCTCTGTCTTCTCCTTCTCCTCCTGCCCCCAATCCCTCCCAGCATCAGGGTCTTTCAAATGAGTCAACTCTTCGCATGAGATGACCAAAGTTTTGAAGTTTCAGCTTTAGCATCAGGCCTTCCAGTGAACACCCAGGACTGATCTCCTTTAGGATGGATTCGTTGGATTTCATTGCATTCCAGGGGACGTTCAAGAGTTTCCTCCAGCACCACAGCATCAATTCTTCGGCACTCAGCTTTCTTCACAGTCTAACTCTCACATCCACACATGACCACTGGAAAAACCATAGCCTTGACTAGATGGACCTTTGTTGGCAAAGTAATGTCTCTGCTTTTTAATATGCTATCTAAGATGGTCATAACTTTCCTTCCAAGGAGTAAGCGTCTTTTAATTTCATGGCTGCAATCACCATCTGCAGTGATTATGGAGCCCCAAAAAATAAAGTCTGACATTGTTTCTACTGTTTCCCCATCTATTTCCCATGAAGTGATGGAACCAGATGCCATGATCTTTATTTTCTGAATGCTGAGTTTTAAGCCAACTTTTTCACTCTCCTCGTTCACTTTCATCAAGAGGCTCTTAAGTTCTTCTTCGCTTTCTGCCATAAGGGTGGTGTCATCTGCATATCTGAGGTTACTGATATTTCTCCCGGCACTCTTGATTCCAGCTAGTGTTTCTTCCAGTCCAGAGTTTCTCATGATGTACTCTGCATAGAAGTTAAATAAGCAGGGTGACAATATACAGCCTTGACGTACTCCTTTTCCTATTTGGAACCAGTCTGTTGTTCCATGTCCAGTTCTAACTGTTGCTTCCTGACCTGCATTTAGGTTTCTCCAGAGACAGGTCAGGTGGTCTGGTATTCCTATCTCTTTCAGAATTTTCCACAGCTGATTGTGATCCACACAGTCAAAGGCTTTGGCATAGTCAATAAAGCAGAAATAGATGTTTTTCTGGAACTCTCTTGCTTTCTCGATGATCCAGCAGATGCTGGCAATTTGATCTCTGGTTCCTCTGCATTTTCTAAAACCAGCTTGAACACTTGGAAGTTCATGATTCATGTACTGCTGAAGCCTGGCTTGGAGAATTCTGAGCATTAGTTTACTAGCATGTGAGATGAGTCCAACTGTGCGGTAGTTTGAGCATTCTTTGGCATTACCTTTCTTTGGGATTGGAATGAAAACTGACCTTTTCCAGTCCCGTGGCCACTGCTGAGTTTTCCAAATTTGCTGACATATTGAGTGCAGCACTTTCACAGCATCATCTTTCAGGATTTAAAACAGCTCCACTGGAATTCCATCACCTCCACTAGCTTTGTTCGTAGTGATGCTTTCTAAGGCCCACTTGACTTGACTTCACATTCCAAGATGTCTGGCTCTAGATGAGTGATTGCACCATCGTGATTATCTAGGTCGTGAAGATCTTTTTTGTACAGTTCTTCTGTGTATTCTTGCCACCTCTTCTTAATATCTTCCGCTTCTTTAGGTCCATACCATTTTTGTCCTTTATCGAGCCCATCTTTGCATGAAATGTTCCCTTGGTATCTCTAATTTTCTTGAAGAGATCTCTAGTCTTTCCCATTCTGTTGTTTCCCTCTATTTCTTTGCATTGATCGCTGAAGAAGGCTTTCTTATCTCTTCTTGCTATTCTTTGGAACTCTGCATTCAGATGCTTATAAAACCTTTCCTTTTCTCCTTTGCTTTTCACTTCTCTTCCTTTCACAGCTGTTTGTAAGGCCTCCTCAGACAGCCATTTTGCTTTTTTGCATTTCTTTTCCATGGGGATGGTCTTGATCCCTGTCTCCTGTACAATGTCATGAACCTCATTCCATAGTTTATCAGGCACCCTATCTATCAGATCTAGGCCTTTAAATCTATTTCTCACTTCCATTGTATAATCATAAGGGATTTGATATAGGTCATACCTGAATGGTCTAATGGTTTTCCCTACTTTCTTCAATTTAAGTATGAATTTGGTAATAAGGAGTTCATGATCTGAGCCACAGTCAGCTCCTGGTCTTGTTTTTGTGGACTGTATAGAGCTTCTCCATCTTAGGCTGCAGGGAATATAATCAGTCTGATTTCGGTGTTGACCATCTGGTGATATCCATGTGTAGAGTCTTCTCTTGTGTTGTTGGAAGAGGGTGTTTGCTATGACCAGTGCATTTTCTTGGCAAAACTCTGTTAGTCTTTGCCCTGCTTCATTTAGCATTCCAAGGCCAAGTTTGCCTGTTACTCCAGGTGTTTCTTGACTTCCTACTTTTGCATTCCAGTCCCCTGTAATGAAAAGGACATCTTTTTTGGGTGTTAGTTCTAAAAGGTCTTGTAGGTCTTCATAAAACCGTTCAACTTCAGCTTCTTCAGCATTATTGGTTGGGGCATAGACTTGGATTACTGTGATATTGAATGGTTTGCCTTGGAGACGAACAGAGATCATTCTGTCGTTTTTGAGATTGCATCCAAGTACTGCATTTTGGACTCTTTTATTGACCATGATGGCTATTCCATTTCTTCTGAGGGATTCCTGCCCGCAGTAGTAGATATAATGGTCATCTGAGTTAAATTCACCCATTCCAGTCCATTTTACTTTGCTAATTCCTAGAATGTCAACGTTCACTCTTGCCATCTTCTGTTTGACTTCCAATTTGCCTTGATTCATGGACCTGACATTCCAGGTTCCTATGCAATATTGCTCCTTACAGCATCGGATCTTGCTTCTATCACCAGTCACATCCACAGCTGGGTACTGTCTTTGCTTTGGCTCCATTCCTTCATTCTTTCTGGAGTTATTTCTCCACTGATCTCCAGTAGCATATTGGGCACCTACTGACCTGGGAGTTCCTCTTTCAGTAGCCTATATTTTGCCATTTCATACTGTTCATGGAGTTCTCAAGGCAAGAATACTGAAGTGGTTTGCCATTCCCTTCTCCAGTGGACCACATTCTGTCAGACCTCTCCACCATGACTCATTCATCTTGGGTTGCCCCGCGGGCATGGCTTAGTTTCATTGAGTTAGACAAGGCTGTGGTCCTAGTGTGATTAGATTGACTAGTTTTCTGTGAGTATGGTTTCAGTGTGCCTGCCCTCTCGTGCCCTCTTGCAACACCTGCCATCTTACTTGGGTTTCTCTTACCTTGGGTGTGGGGTATCTCTTCACGGCTGCTCCAGCAAAGCACAGCCACTGCTCCTTACCTTGGATGAGGGGTATCTCCTCACTGCGGCCCTTCCTGACCTTCAACATGGGATAGCTCCTCTAGGCCCTCCTGTGCCTGCGCAGCCACTGCCCCTGGACGTGGGGTGGCTCCTCCGGGCCTTCGCCCCTGGCCTTGGGTGTGGGTTGGCTCCTCCCAGCTGCCGCCCCTGACCTCGGATGCCGGGTAGCTCCTCTCAGCCATTCCTGCGCCATCGCAGCCTGGCACTCTCGGCCGCTGCCCCTGACCTCGGACATTGGGTAGCTCCTCTCGGCCGTGCTTAGTGCGCTGGTCGCAGCTGCCTGGGCTTAGTGCCCTGCTTGCATTACAGACGCTAATTTGACAATTGCATTCACTCCCTAGGTCCCAATCTTCCCACCTGATCCTGGATTCTTGATTCATTGTGCCAGCTGCCCCTGAACATTCTAAATGAGATGACCATTAGGTTATTCCCTATTCATACAACCAATTTATTACACAAAAATATCATTTTCTATCTATTGTATGCCTTGTCATGGAGATAAAATGTAAAGAGTTAAACAGGTGTTTACTCTAATAAAATCTACAATTTTCCAGGACTTATTAAATCCTCAAACTTTCCCTGAAATTTGTGTTTCATGCTATATTTCCAACAAGTAAGTAATGCCACCAAAATACATCACAACTGAAGACACTCCTTGAAGTCCTGGCCACTTCCTTTACATTCATCCCCCAAGTCTTAGGATTCCTGTTTTAGAAATAATTCTACATCACAGCCATTGCCTTAGGACACCTTACAACTTTTATTCAACGAATCTGCATTCAGTGTATAGTTTGTTAATATTATTCTCCCTAAATATTCATATCATTATAAATATTCACTTCCATACTGTATCATTTCACTTAAACCAAACTGAACCTTCTATTCTCTAACTTTATTACAGTTTTAGGACTTCAGATGTTTACTTTTCAGACATGAAAAATGCAAGAATTAGATAAAGACATTTTTTATACTTACATATCTCCCCAGTAGCAACTATTTTAATACAAATTAGATTTATGTTTACAATATGACATGGAAACTATCAGCTAGAAAGAACAGAGATTGTGAAAATGAATGAACAAAATCTACACAGTAGGGAGTATATGAAAGTTACAATTTGCCAAAATAGGGCTGTTTTTCATTCTTTATTATTCACATGTCAGTTTTTGTTGCTCACTTTGTTGCTCTTTTATGTCGAATTCTGTCAGAGAATATTTCCAACTACAAGGGATGAAATACTAATATAGGTATCCATATCAACATGGGCTTCCCAACTGGTGCTAGTATTAAAGAATCTGTCTGCTAATGCAGGAGATGCAAGAGACATGGGTTTGATTCCTGGGTTGGGAAGAGGCCCTGAAGGAGGAAATGGCAACTCACTACAGTATTCTTGCTTGGAAAATTCCATGGACAGAGGGACACAGAGGGCTACAGCTCGAAAGGTAGAGTTGGTGCTGTGGAAAGTTGGACATGACTGAGCAACTAAGGAGCATATCAACATATGAAAATTACCTATCACAAATATTAAATAGCTGGTGGCAAATGATAATCCTGAAGGGAGTCAAGTGTGAAAAGGAAAAATAAATTATTTCTGCCTGGCACTTCTATAAATGACATTACATCTGAAAAATTTATAAAAGCAGTGATCTTTTTCTTTATTTCTTCATATCTTAATGTTTTCTTCAAAATGAATTTAAATAAACATCAAAATGTAAGTAGTTGTTTGGGGGAGAAGGAAACAAAAGGAGAAAAACTTAAGAAATTTTGGAACTAAGAGGATTTCAGAAGAGGTTCCCTTAACTTGTGATATCAGAGGTACTACAGAAAATGACTAAAAATATGAACTATTAATATCAAACCAAACTGGAGTATATTGGCGGTTCTAGGATGAGGACAAAGGAAGCTGTGTATTCATATGATTGTCCAGATTATTCAGATGCAGCTGGTCTGTAAATTAGCATTAAGAGACAGTGATAGCCCACCTTATTTTCTTTACAGAGGATGTAACAAAGCTCCTAGATCAAGGGCATTATTCGGGTCACTTGGCTCTTTTGTGAAAGAGAGTGCAAATTTAGCAGTAACTAGAAGAGCAGTATGGAGAAGGCAATGGCACCCCGCTCCAGTACTCTTGCCTGGAAAATCCCATGGACGGAGGGGCCTGTCAGGCTGCAGTCCATGGGGTCGAGAAGAGTCAGACACGACTGAGTGACTTCACTTTGACGTTTCACTTTCATTCATTGGAGAAGGAAATGACAACCCACTCCAGTGCTCTTGCTTGGAGAATCCCAGGGACGGTGGAGCCTGGTGGGCTGCCATATATGGGGTCGCACAGAGTCAGACACGACTGAAGCGACTTAGCAGCAGCAGCAGCAGCAGCAGGAATAGAGCAGTAAGCCAGTGTTGCAGGCTAGCTAGAACATTTAACTCTTTGGAAGATGAGATACAGAGGTATCACGGAGGGCAAAATATTAATACAACCTATGATAGCTTACATTGAATGATGTCGGATTCGTGATCTCTGAAGATTTAGCTTTGTGACCAGTGACCAGGCTTGATCACTCAAGAGCTTTGTGTAGCAGAGTTTTATTAAAGTAAGAAAGGGGCAGAGAAAGTTTCTGACATAAACATCAGGAGGACAGAGTGCCCCCCTTGCTAGTGTTAGCAAGGGAGCTATGTTCAGTTCAGTTCCGTCCAGTCGCTCAGTCGTGTCCGACTCTTTGTGACCCCATGAATCGCAGCATGCCAGGCCTCTCTGTCCATCAACATCTCCCGGAGTTCACTCAGACTCATGTCCATCGAGTCCGTGATGCCATCCAGCCATCTCATCCTCTGTCATCCCCTTCTCCTCCTGCCCCCCAATCCCTCCCAGCATCAGAGTCTTTTCCAATGAGTCAACTCTTCGCATGAGGTGGCCAAAGTACTGGAGCTTCAGCTTTAGCATCATTCCTTCCAAAGAAATCCCAGGGCTGATCTTCAGAATGAACTGGTTGGATCTCCTTGCAGTCCAAGGGACTCTCAAGAGTATTCTCCAACACCACAGTTCAAAAGCATCAATTCTTCGGTGCTCAGCATTCTTCACAGTCTAACTCTCACATCCATACATGACCACAGGAAAAACCATAGCCTTGACTAGACGGACCTTAGTCGGCAAAGTAATGTCTCTGCTTTTGAATATACTATCTATCTATGTGGTCCACTGGAGAAAGGAATGGCAAGCCACTTCAGTATTCTTGCCTTGAGAACCCCATGAACAGTATGAAAAGGCAAAATGATAGAATACTGAAAGAGGAACTCCCCAGGTCATTAGGTACCCAATATGCTACTGGAGATCAGTGGAAAAATAACTCCAGAAAGAATGAAGGGATGGAGCCAAAGCAAAAACAATACCCAGTTGTGGATGAGACTGGTGATAGAAGCAAGATCCGATGCTGTAAAGAGCAATAGTGCATAGGAACCTGGAATGTCAGGTCCATGAAACAAGGCAAATTGGAAGTGGTCAAGCAAGGGAGCTATATACTTCTTTAATTCAGTTCAGTCACTCAGTCATGTCCAACTCTTTGTGAATCGCAGCATGCCAGGCCTCCCTGTCCATCACCAACTCCCGGAGTTCACTCAGACTCACGTCCATCAAGTCAGTGATGCCATCCAAGCATCTCATCCTCTGTTGTCCCCTTCTCCTCTTGCCCTCAATCCCTCCCAGCATCAAAGTCTTTTCCAATGAGTCAACTCTTCACATGAGGTGGCCAAAGTACTGGAGTTTCAGCCTTAGCATCATTCCTTCCAAAGAACACCCAGGACTGATCTTTAGAATGGACTGGTTGGATCTCCTTGCAGTCCAAGGGACTCTCAAAGTCTTCTCCAACACCACAGTTCAAAAGCGTCAATTCTTCGGCACTCAGCTTTCTCCACAGTCCAACTCTCACATCCATACATGACCACTGGAAAAATCATAGCCTTGACTAGATGGTCCTTTGTTGGCAAAGTTATGTCTCTACTTTTGAATATGCCATCTAGGTTGGTCATAACTTTCCTTCCAAGGATTAGTTATTACAATAAGTCAGAAGAATGTCTCAAGTTTGAGAAAATTTTACCAGACCCACTCCCATAATTTACACTTTCGGATAACAGGATTACAACTTAACAATAGAAAGAAACTACCGGAGCCCCTCCCATAATTTACATTTTAAGATATCAAGATTAGTCAGAAGGTTTTCAGCAAGGAGAAACTGTCCTCAAGCAGGATACGGAGTTGTTATATAATCCCTAATACAGAGTTTAAACTGAATTGTTTGTTGTGTAATCATCAGTTCCCAGCTTAAAGAAAAAATGCATTTTATGTAACTAAGACTAAGGAATGTAGAGAGAAAACAAAAACAAAAACAAAAACCTTAGTCCTTTCCTCCTCCTTGAGAATTCCGGATACCTATTGCTTTGCTGACTAAGGTCCATCTAGTCAAGGCTATGGTTTTTCCAGTAGTCATGTATGGATGTGAGAGTTGGACTGTGAAGAAGGCTGAGCACTAAAGAATTGATGCTTTTGAACTGTGGTGTTGGAGAAGACTCCTGAGAGTCCCTTGGACTGCAAGGAGATCCAACCAGTCTATTCTGAAGAAGATCAGCCCTGGGATTTCTTTGGAAGGAATGATGCTAAGGCTGAAACTCCAGTACTTTGGCCACCTCATGTGAAGAGTTGACTCATTGGAAAAGACTTTGATGCTGGGAGGGACTGTGGGCAGGAGAAGAAGGGGACGACAGAGGATGAGATGGCTGGATGGCATCACTGACTCGATGGACGCGAGTCTGAGTGAATTCCGGGAGTTGGTGATGGACAGGGAGGCCTGGCGTGCTGCGATTCATGGGGTTGCAAAGAGTTGGACACGACTTAGCGACTGAACTGAACTGAACTGATCGCCTCCTTGAGAACCCCAGACCCTTTTCTCCTCCTCAAGGAACTCTGAACTTCTTATCAACCTGCCTAGGAATTGACTCTCTCACCTATTTAATATATTGTTTTAAAGGGAGGGAAGAAATAGTATGTAGGGGGATAAGGGCACTTATAGATTGCCTATGCTAGTTTTTTAGCCAAACATATCATATAGATTGGTGTTCTTAATATTTAATACCTCTAGGTCAATATATAGTATCTCTAGATCAAAAAGTTTAATTCCATATCAAAAAATTGCATCTATACACGTCTGTTATAATATTTTAATGAAAATATTTTTAAGCTTATCCTATATTGATATAATAGTAATGGTAAACCACTTCAATATCCTTGCCTTGAGAACCCCATGGACAATATGAAAAGTCAAAAAGATATGACTCCAGAAGATGAGCCCACCAGGTCAGTAGGTGTCCAGTATGCTCCTGGGGAAGCACAGAGAAATAGGTCAAGAAAGAATGAAGAGGCTGGGCCAAAGGAGAAACAATGTTGGTTACTACGAGTGAAATGACACAGAACATTCAAGACATATGAGATGCACACAAGAGACATACACTCTGGCCAGAGGGACAAGAACTGTGCGTGCCAGTGAGCTCGCAGTTTATTTATATACATCCCCTCTGGGCAGAATTCCAGACTGTATGACTAAGCCTCCTTAGTACAGCACATGTGCATATATGTTATCATACAGCAAAAGGGAGTGAAATTCCGGCTTACTGCAGAGTCTGTCCAGAGCCCTTATCATAAGAAGGGAATGTTCCCTTATTAGCAAGGGACCGTTAGTCTCAAGGCTGTGTCCGTCTCCTTGGCAGAACATCCTGTTTGCAAGCAGCACATCTCCACTTTCCCTATTGTGGCTGCATTAACCCTTCAAACAACCTACAGCTGTGGATATTTCTGGTGGTGAAAGTAAAGTCTAATGCTGTAAAGAACAATATTGCATAGGAACATGAAATGTTAGGTCGATGAATCAAGGTAAATTGGATGTGGTCAAGCTGGAGATGGCAAGAATGAACATCAATATTTTTGGAATCAGTGAACTAAAATGGATGGGAATGGGTGAATTTAAGTCAGTTGAACATTACAGCTGCTACTGTGGGCAAGAATCCCTTAGACGGAATGGAACAGCCCTCATCATCAACAAAAGAGTCCAAAATTCAGTATTTGGGGGGCAGTCTCAAAACAACAGAACGATCTTGGTTTGTTTTCAAGGCAAACTATTCAACATTACATTAATCCAAGTCTATGCCCCAACCACTAATGCCAAAGGAGTTGAAGTCAAACGGTTCTGAGAAGATCTACACAGCCTTCTAGAACTAACACCCCCAAAAGATTAATTATAGAGGATTGGAATGCAAAAGTATATAGTCAAGAGTGACTGGCAAGTTTGGTCTTGGAGTACAAAATGAAGCAGGGCATCTAACAGAGTTTTGCCAAGAGAGCACAATGGTCGTAGCAAACATTCTTCCCTCCAGGACAGAAGAGACAACTCTACACATGGACATTCCCAGATGGTCAACATCAAAATCAGATTGATTATATTTTTTTGCAGCTGAAGATGAACAAGCTCTATACAGATAGCAAAAACAAGATCAGGAGCTGACTGTGGCTCAGATCAAGAGTTCCTTATTGCAAAATTCAGACTAAAACCTAAGAAAGTATGGAAAACCACAAGGCAATTCATCTGTGACCTAAACCAAATCTTCTATGATTATACAACGGAGGTTACACATAGATTTAGGGGATTAAATCTGGTAGACAGAGTGCCTGAATACCTATGGATGGAGGTTTGTAACATTGTACAAGAGGTTCTGACCAAAGCCATTCCCAAGAAAAAGAAATGCAACAAGGCAAATTGGTTGTCTGAGGAGGTCTTATAAGTATCTGAGAAAAGAGAAGCAAAAGGCAAAAGAGAAAGGGAAAGATATAACTAACTGAATACAGAGTTCCAGAGAATGGCAAGGAGGAAAAAAAAAAAGTGTTTTTAAAGGAGCAATGCAAAGAAATAGAGGAAAACAATAGAATGGGAAAGACTAGAGATCTTTTCAAGAAAATTGGAGATACCAAGGGAACATTTCATGGAAACATGAGCACAATAAAGGTCAAAAAGGCAAGGAACTAACAGAAGGAGAAAAGATGGCAAGACATCTAGTTCTTCTTCTACACAGAAGAATTATACAAAAAAGGTCTTAATGATCCAGATAACTATGACGGTGGTCACTCACCTAGAGCCAAACATCTCAGAGTGTGAAGTCAAGTGGGCTTAGGAAGCATTACTATGAAAATAGCTAGTGGAGGCGATGGAATTTCAGCTGAGCTATTTCAAATCCTAAAATATGATGCTGTTAAAGTGCTGCAGTCAATATGCCAGCAATTTTGGAAAACACGGCAGTGCCCACAGAATAAGAAGAGATCAGATGCCAATCCCATGGAAGGGCATCGCTGAAGAATGTTCAAAGTACCATATAAATGTGCTCCTTTCACATGTTAGCAAGGTAATGCTCAAAAATCCTTCAAGTTAGATTTCAACAGTATATGAAATAAGAACTTGCAGATGTTCAAGCTGGATTTAGAAAAGGCAGAGGAACCTGAGATCAAATTGCCAACATCTGTTGGATCACAGAAAAAGCAAGCAAATTAAAAAAGAAATCTTCTTCTGCTTCGTTGACTATGCTAAAGGCTTTGAATATATGGATCAGAACAAACTGCATAAAATTCTTAAAGAGATAGGAATACAGACCACCTTACTTGTCTTGTGAGAAACCTGAATGCAGGTCAAGAAGCAACATTTAGAACTAAATATGGAACAATGGATTGGTTCAACATTGGGAAAGGAGTATGTCAAGGCTGTTTATTGTGAATCTGCTTATTTAACTTCCATGCAGAATAGATCATGCAAAATTCAGGCTGGATGAAGTACAACCTATAATCAAGATTATAAGGGGAAATATCAACAAGCTCAGATATACAGATTATACCATTCTAATGAATGCCAAAATCAGATTGATTACATTCTTTGCAGCCAAAGATGGAGAAGCTGTATACAGTCAGCAAAAACAAGACTGAGAGCTGACTATGGCTCAGATCATGGACTCTTATTGCCAAATTCAGACTTAAATTGAAGAAAGTCGGGAAAGCCACTAGACCATTCAGGTATGACCTATATCAAATCCATTATGATATATAGAGTAGAAGTGACAAATAGATTCAAGAGATTAGAACTGAAAGAGTGTCTGAAGAACTAAAGAGAGAGGTTCATGACATTGTACAGGAGGCACTGATCAAAACCATTCCCCCCCCCCCCCCAAAAAAAATCCAAAAAGGCAAAATGGTTGCCTGAGGAGACCTTACAAATAGCTGAGAGAAGAAGAGATGCTAAAAGCAAAGGAGAAAAGGAAAGACATACCCATTTGAATGCAGAGTTCCAAAGAAGAGCAAGGAGAGATAAGAAAACCTTCCTCAGTGATCAATGCAAAGAAATGGAGGAAAACGATAGAATGGGAAAGATCCCTTCAGGAAAATTAGAGATACCAAGGGAACATTTCATGCAAAAATGGACACAATAAAGGACAGAAATGGAACAGACCTAACAGAAGCAGAAGAGATTAAGAAGTGTCAAGAATACACAGAAGAACCATACCATAAAGATATTCATGACCCAGATAACCACGATGGTATGATCACTCACCTAGAGCCAGACATCCAGGAATGAGTAGTCAAGTGGGTCTTAGGAAGCATCACTATGAACAAAGCTAGTGGAGGTGATGGAATTCCAGTTGAGTGATTTCAAATCCTAAAAGATGATGCTGTGAAAGTGATGCACTCAATATGCCAGTAAATTGGGAAAACTCAGCAGTGGCCACAGGACTGGAAAAGGTCAGTTTTCATTCCAATCCCAGAGAAAGGCAATGTCAAAAAATGCTCAAACTACCGCACAATTGCACTCATCTCACATGCTAACAAAGAAATGCTCAAAATTCTCCAAGCTAGGATTCAAAGGTATGTGAACTGTGAACTCCCAAATGTTCAAGCTGGATTTAGAAAAGGCAGAGGAAACAGAGATCAAACTGTCAACATCCGTTGGATCATCAAAGAAGCAAGAGAGTTCCAGGAAAACATCTACGTTTGTTTTATTGACTATGCCAAAACTTTTGCCTGTGTGGTTCACGACAAATGGTCAGAAATTTTTTAACAGATGGGAATACCAGACCACCTGACCTGCCTCCCGAGAAATCTGTATGCAGGTCAAGAAGCAATAGTTAGAACTGGACATGGAACAACAGACTGGTTCCAAATTGGGAAAGGAGTACATCAAGGCTGTATACTGTCAACCTGCTTATTTAAGTTACATGCAGGGTACATCATGCAAAATGCCCACCTGGTTGAAGCACAAGCTGGAATCAAGATTGCTTGGAGAAATATCAATAACCTCAGCTACATAGATGACACCACCCGTATGGCAGAAATAGAAGAACTAAAGAGTTTCTTGATGAAAGTGAAAGAGGAGAGTGAAAATGTTGGCTGAATACTCAACATTCAGAAAACTACGATCATGGCAACTGGTCCCATTACTTCATGAAAAATAGATGTGGAAATAATGGAAACAGTGAGAAACTTAATTTTGGGGGTTTCAAAATCACTTCAGATGGTGACTGCAGCCATGAAATTAAAGGACACTTGCTCCTTGGAAGAAAAGCTAGGACCAACCTAGACAGAATATTCAAAAGTAGAGATATTAATTTGTCACAAATGTCCATCTAGTCAAAGCTACATTTTTTCTAGTAGTCATATATGGATGTGAGAATTGGACCATAAAAAAAGCTGAACACTGAAGAATTGATGCTTTTGAATTGTGGTGTTGGAGAAGAATCTTGAGAGTCTGTTGGATTGCAAGGAGATCAAACCAGTCAATTCTAAAGGAGATCAGCCCTGAATATTCATTGGAAGGACCGATGCTGAAGCTGAAGCTCCAATATTTTGGCCACCTGATGTGAAGAACTGACTCACTGAAAATGACCCTATGCTGGGAAAGATTGAAGACAGGAGGAAAAGGGGATGGCAGGATGAGATGGTTGGATGGCATCACCAACTAGATGGATGTCAGTTTGAGCAAGCTCCTGGAGTTGGTGATGGACAGGAAGTCTGGGCATGCTGCAGTCCATGGGGCTACAAAGAGTCAGAGACAACTAAGCAACTAAACTGAACTGAATTACAGAAAGTGTAGAGGAACTAAAGAACCTCTTGATGAAGGTGAAAGAGCCAAGTGAAAATGTTGACTTAAAACTAAACATTCAAAAAACTAAGATCATGGCATCTTTTCCCATCACTTCATGGCAAATAGAAGGGGGAAAAAGTGGAAACAGTGACAGATTTTCTTTTCTTGAGCTCCAAAGTCACTGCAGATGGTGACAGTAGCTATGAAATTAAAAGAGAAACTGGCTCCTTGGAAGAAAAGTTATGAAAACCTAGAGAATGTATTAAAAAGCAGAGACATTACTTTGTTGACAAAGGTTGATGCAGTCAAAGCTATGGTTTTTCTAGTAGTCATTATGGATTTGAGATTTGGACCATAAAGAAGGCTGAGCACTGAAGAATGGATGCTCTAATTGTGGTGCTGGAGAAGTCTCTTGAAAGTTGCTTGTACTGCAAGATCAAACTATTCAATCCTAAAGGAAAATAACCCTGAATATTCTTTGGGAAGATTGATGCTAAACCTGATGTTCCAATAGTTTGGCCCTCTGTGGTAAGAGTTGACTCATTGGAAAAGACCCTGATGCTAGGATAGATTGAGGGCATGGGGAGAAGGGGATGACAGATGATCATATGGTTTAATGACATCACTGACTTAATGGATGTGAGTTTGAGCAAACTTTGTGTGATAGCGAAGGATAGGGAAGCCTGGCATGCTGAAATTCATGTGATCGCAGAGTCGAACACGACTTAGTGAGTGAACGACAATTGATACAATCATGAATGATAACATGTGCCTGTCCTCAGGGAGCTTAAAACCCCTTGGAAATAAGTTACCATAAGTAAAAGAGTAAGTAAACCATTGAGAATGCCAGGTACAGGCAAGTGCTATACAGAAAACTAAAAGATTAGTTAACAGGTATGCAACTTTCCCTTTTCATTGGTCTGGTATGGGAAAGCCTCAATGAAAAGCTAATGTTGTAGCAAAGAGTTAATTTAATTCATCTTCTATGGTGAAGGATTAGGCTATAGTTGCTGTCATAAACAATGAAGCAGTGACAATCTTTGACTTCTGCAGAGGTACCCTTTTTTCTTCCAAGTCAAGAGAAGAAATAAAAATTTCTCTAATTTAGAAAAGAGCATAAAATGAACTTTTTAATATCCTTTTAAAAATTGTTTTCCTGAATATTTTATATCCTCACCAACATGTCCTCAAATCCTCATCAAACCTTAATACTTTCATCCACCTCTCCTTTTACACTATGTTAATCTGATGGATTAACATTTCACTTTCTTTCATTACTTAAGAGATTATTAATTTAAAGCATTTTATATTTGCTAATATAACTGCACATTAGTCAAGCTTTTAAAATTCATTTTATGAAAACTAACATTTTTCAAAAGGAATACAACAGCATAGTTCAATAATTAAATGATACCAAAACACCTATAAACACCTATAGTTACCTGTAAGGACTTTCCTTACTTCATCCATCATAGGAGTAACCACCATGAACTTATTTAACTCTATATCTGGCACCTATGCATTACTGTATTTTTTAAATATTTAATATGTATCTTTGATTTATCAGTTTTAAATATTTTATTTTCCCATTATAGTAGATGATGATTTAACCCACTTGTTTTTCCAGTTCTCCTCTCCCATCTCCAAAAATCTCATAGATTGATATTCAGTGTTACAATTTGCACTCATAAAATGTTATTCACAGATGAGGATTGCAAATGTATTGTGATTATGTGTCATATCTTACTTTTTTTTTTCAGGATTTGATATTTGCTTTGTTTTCCTTAATTGATTTCCTGGTCCATGCTGCTAATTCTTCCTACACTCAGCAAGACTTTCTAGCATTGTTTTCCACACAGTCAATCATGTAAGGTGGCTTACTAGTTCAATTTTCCTTTTCTTGACCATGTCCATCTTGGAAATATTTTATCTAGAGTAATTGTACTGCACATATACTCACTGCTATGATTCCATGATTTCCCTTCATCACTAACCTCTCTATACCTGCATTGGTGCTCCTGTTTTCTGTCACGGAGTCTTCCTTTCTATGAATTTATCCTACTGGTTTGGTCAACAACATTCTCCAGTAGCTGAGAAAGGGATAATGGATAATAAATATCTTGAGACTCTACTTGGTTCAATTCTACCCTCATACTTGATTGATAGTTTGGTTATGCATGAAATTTCAGTTGCAAATAATCTTCTTTCAAGGTTTTGAAACATACTCCTCTGCCTTCTAGTTCCCAGAGTTACTAAGATGTTGGAAAACATTCTGCTTCTTCATCTTTTGCAAAAGGATGTTTTTTGCAAACCAAAAGTCCTGTTTTTTCCTCAAATGCTGTGGCACTCTCCTGAAGCTTACAGAATCCCATCATTACCTGAATATCTTAAAGTTTTAAAATTGTGGGCATTGAGCCAAGCTGTTTTTAATCTAGCCACTCTCTGGATCCTTCAATCTGGAAACTCATGGGTTTCAGTTATGGAAAAGTCTCAACCCCTGGACCGTTAGGTTAGTCCCTCCCATACTGTTAAAGAGCAGGCGTAAGACAATACATGTATGTAAGCAGTACTTGACAGTCTGTTATGTTAAGGGTTAATGTCAGGGGTTTTATACCTATATTACTGTGATAAACAATAAAACACATAGCTTTCCTTTTTTGAAGATAAATATCTCTTCTTTCTGAAGAAGTTGTAGAGATTTTCACTGGACATTTAATCTGTGTAGGAGGTTGTAGGGTACCAATCCATCACTGTTACATCCTGAGCTCTAACGAAGTTGCAAGGGGGCAAATAAAATAGAAGTAGCTGCTTTACTACCTATAATCGAAGACTTCCTGATAAAGCTGGATTCGATGAGGCATTGCCTCCCACCTCATTCTCTAAAATGAATTTAAATTCCCTTTCACTGGAGATTGCAGACCTCCTCATTGAGGGACAGTTCCTGTCTCAGTGGTTTTATTAGAAAATTTTGGAAGTAGAAGAGAAAAATCATTGCCCTTGAGATAGTGATAAAGAGAAAGGAAAGTAAGAGAGCCATTTTTACACTTACCTCATTTTATGTAGCAATTCTGCTCTTTGTCAATGTACTCTATGGAGTTTTCCTAATTTCACCAGAAAAAGCATACTTTTTCCTTTCTTCCTGAAACTAAAGGTCATGGAGTGTTGTAGAGTGCTTGTTTCAACTTTCCTCGAGTGACAAAAAAAAAAAAAGGAGATTATTTCTTTATTGATCTTGGCAGGAACATGGGAATAGCAAAAGGTCTCTCCCTTACCCCTCATGTCTACAGTTGTGATTCTTAAAATTTAGCGTGTATAAATACAAACAGGGAAGTTTAGTAAAATGCAAAAGATTCTCATTCTGAGAATTATCATTCAGTATGTATGAATGAAACATGCTTAAGTCCAGGAATATGTATTTTTTAATAAGCTTCTTTCTTGATTGTTTTCCAGATGGTCTTTAGATTCCACTTTGAGAAACACTCAACACAATGTCAAGTACCTATACATAAATTTATAAATTCAGAGAAATAATAAACCCAGAAATAGATTTGAAAGTCCATGTTTTTTTTTTGTTTTCAATAAGATGTGTAAAATATGAACATAAACTTGGCCTTAATGTTTTATAGATTTGTTTTGCTTCATGTTCACTAACTGGTACTAACTAATGTGAGTTCTAAAATAGAATTTTTTGTATTATTTTTTCTCCATTACAATTATGTGCCAGGATTATTCTCCACTCATAACCTATTTATCTGCCTCAGTTCAGTTCAGTTCAGTCACTCAGTCGTGTCCAACTCTGCGACCCCATGAATTTCAGCACGCCTGGGCTCCCTGTCCATCACCATCTCCAGGAGTTCATTCAGACTCATGTCCATCGAGTCAGTGATGCCATCCAGCCATCTCATCCTCTGTCGTCCCCTTCTCCTCCTGCCCCCAATCCCTCCCAGCATCAGAGTCTTTTCCAATGAGTCAACTCTTATGAGGTGGCCAAAGTACTGGAGCTTCAGCTTTAGCATCATTCCTTCCAAAGAAATCCCAGGGCTGATCTCCTTCAGATGGACTGGGTGGATCTCCTTGCAGTCCAAGGGACCCTCAAGAGTCTTCTCCAACAGCACAGTTCAAAAGCATCAATTCTTCGGCGCTCAGCCTTCTTCACAGTCCAACTCTCACATCCATACATGACCACAGGAAAAACCATAGCCTTGTTGGCAAAGTAATGTCTCTGCTTTTCAATATGCTATCTAGGTTGGTCATAATTTTTCTTCCAAGGAGTAAGTGTCTTTTAATTTCATGGCTGCAATCACCATCTGCAGTCATTTTGGAGCCTAGAAAAATAAAGTCTGACACTGTTTCCACTGTTTCCCCATCTATTTCCCATGAAGTGATGGGACCGGATGCCATGATCTTCGTTTTCTGAATGTTGAACTTTAAGCCAAGTTTTCCACTCTCCACTTTCACTTTCATCAAGAGGCTTTTTAGTTCCTCTTCACTTTCTGCCATAAAGGTGGTGTCATCTGCATATCTGAGGTTATTGATATTTCTCCTAGAACACCCTTTTTTCTTTCCTTCCATCCTCTCCTTTTTATTGGTTGGCATGACTCCCGGCAATATTTTAGATTTCATTTTAAATGTCACTCACTCAATTCTTTCTGGACATCAATCCTGACTTATATCAGTATGTTATTAATTCTTAAGGAGCCTTGGCTATTGCCATTTTCACAATTATGGTTACGGAGCTATTTGTCTGAATATTTTACTAATGTCTATCCCTAATGTTAGACTCTAAACTCCAATAGAATATATTCATATTAATTATCTTTTAGCCTCCATTGGAAAATACTTATTATATATCTCTAGTTCTTTGACATGTTCCTGCTTAGTTATAGCCACTAATTCAATGAACAAAGTAGACAACAATGATGGTGATAATAATAAAAAATATCATTATTTATACTCTTGATTCTTATGTATTTATTGTAAAGGCTTAAATCTGTAGTTTAATAATAATTAAAGCCCCAAAATGCTTCCCAGGTGACACTAGTGGTAAAGGACCCACCTGCCAGTGCCAGAGACAGTAAGAGACGTGAGTTCGATTCTTGGGTCAGAAAGATCCCCTGAAGAAGGAAATGGCAACCCTCTCCAGTATTCTTGCCTGGAGAATCCCATGGACAGAGGAGCCTGGTGGGCTACAGTCCATGGGGTCGCACAGAGTCAAACGGGACTGAGGGACTAAGCACAGCACATGTCATGTGATAGTGTCACATGTTTTCAAATTTCGGGGTTAAACCCAAAGCCAATACATATTTTTTCCCCACAGTTTAGCTTTAACTTACCTCTTCACTTTGTCACTATTTTTTGACTAAGCTCTTAATTGTCCTGAACTTAACCATTCCTGAATATCAAAAAATTGCCCAAACTCTGACTTTTTAGATGCTGTTTTCTCTATTAGGAATACCTTCTTTCTTTTGCCCTCTCTCTATATTCCTACTCAAACTGAAATTAGCTATTTCTGACTCTCTCAAATTGTATTAGTATTTATTTTCTATAATTAAAGGTACTGTATTATATTGTAATAATCCATTTAGTCCAATTTCTACTAGACTGCATTTTTCTAGTAGGCAGGGTATCCCTGTGTTTTAACTGGCTAAAATAGTGCTTACCACTGAGCATACATAAATGTGTATGTACAGTATAAGTATATGTAAGTATATTTGGGGCTTATTTGAATGATATGTATAATCATGTTAAAATTTTCCATAATCATAATCTTTTTGATAGAAGTCTCAAAACTTTATAGAGACAAATATTTATACTACTGGTATATTCCTAGAATCACTAGAAAAAATTCACAAATAGCAAGATTTCTGTTTATAAGGTACAGTAAACCTATGCTAGAAAGTAAAAGAAGAAATGTTAGTAAACTTATGCTTTAGAAGATCTAGTATCATATGCACTTTATAAATAATTTACTTTCTAACTTTACTCATTATCTCATGTATGTGGCACATATTTGGTAATTTTCTCTTCATCCAAGAATTCTTAAAAAACCCTCTTTAGTGGCAAGAATAATAACAATGGGATTTAATAGATTGCCTTATTTTATTATTATAATCATCTTATGAAACAGGGAAGACAACTATTGAGTTATATTATTTTGATTAGAATTTTATGCATAGTTGATCCTTTTAAATTTTACTACTATTATTTAAATTGTACTGAAAAGTAAAAACTTTTTAATTGTAAGATTTATATGGAACATAAATTTTAGAGATTATTACTTGTTTTATCATGGGAACTAAGGTTTATTATTATTATTCTGGCAACAGAAATACTACAGTTTTAACATCACAACTATTTCCTATAATAAGGACTTCACTTTCATGTTATATGCTGAGGGATATAATTAGAATCATATTTATAAAATTTATCTCCATGATACTAGCCACATTTATACTATGATGCTATTAAGGGATTTTACAATCTAAAATAAATGTCTTCCATTTTTAATTGAAGACGAAATAATTAGCTATATTCTAGGGAAAACACTAATTTCTTATCTATGTTTGATTTATTTCAAATTAAGTTCAAGGAAAAACAAATTGAATATTTTCTAACTATAGGTATGTGATAAAAATAATTGTAGAGACTTAAAATTATTATTATGCTTAATTTATTTCTGCAGGATATAAATAATAAGAAATGAGAAAATAAGCCTAAATGGAAGATGTCTAGCAACTGAGTTTTGAAATAACAAAGATGTAAAAATCAGGCCCCCAAATCATAACCTTTGACATACATTACCTATAAAACAGTTTTATTATAAATTGTATTTTTATATTTCAAAAATAATTGGAATTTGACTTTAAAAGAGTCTGACTCTAATGTGAGTCTAAAAACTGACAGATTCTTGAAAATTTTCTTCAGATATAATTCATCTTGTAATTTTAAATAGTTGAAGTAAAAAGGTAGAAATGGAATTTATATTCAAGCTGAATATCGATCTTCAGAAATAACTCAAACTAGTATTGGGGACTAAACTGCTATAATCACTGTTGATTGTTATCTCCTTGTACTTACTAAGAATTCAGATTTCATGAGAAGCTACTCACTTTTCTCCGACACATGGGTTTCTCTTTACACACAAGCTGGATTTTGCTTGAGCCCTAGAGTGAACAGATACAATGTGAATGACCCTAGAATGCACACCATGTGATCCGGTATGCCTGCTGCCATCTTAGGACGATTCTAGTTCTTTCTACACTTGCTTTGTGCAGTGAAGGCTGGAAGGCTGGAAACCACATATGGTTGGCTCTCTTGCCATCGACTGCTGAGGTTTCACCACTGAGAGGGCAGGCGTGGTTCAGAAGGTGGAAGAGAGGTAGACATCATTTTATTTGACATTCCTTTCTTTGACAGCGGTGAGTGCTGACTGAACTTCAGCTGAGAGCAGGTAGGTGATTTGTCAGCAGATTCCAGGCATTCTGCAGATCATCTGCTTCAGCATTACAGACTGTGTGCTCATCAGGGGTGTTGTTTTGAAACCCCTGCGATGACTTGATTTTCTGAAAGCTGGAAACGGGATTCTTTGACCTCTAATCATGCACGCTTTGTCATGATTTATAAACAATTAATCCCCACATCAGATACCATCCCATTGGTATATTTAGGGTCTCTTTTTTTTTTATTGTTGTTGTCGTTTTCTTAACTGAAAACTGACTCAGATACCACTTATTATCATCATAGTGTCCACTCAGTTGTGTCTGACTCTTTGTGACCCCATGGACTATTAGTTCAGTTCAGTTCAGTCACTCAGTAGTGTCTGACTCTTTGCGACCCCATGGACTACAGCACACCAGGCCTCCCTGTCCATCACCAACTCCTGGAGTTTACTCAAGCTCATGTCCACTGAGTCTGTGATGTCATCCAACCATCTCATCCTCTGTCATCCCCTTCTCCTCCTGCCTTCAATCTTTCCCAGCATCAGGGTCTTTTCCGATGAGTCAGCTCTTTGCATCAGGTGGCCAAAGTACTGGAGCTTTAGCTTCAGCATCACTCCTTCCAATGAACATTCAGGACTGATTTCCTTTAGGATGAACTGGTTGGATCTCCTTGCAGTCCAAGGGACTCTCAAGAGTCTCATGGACGATAGCCCACCAGACTTCTTTTTCCATGGGATTCACCAGGCAAGACTACTGGAATAGGTTGCCATTTCCTTCTCCAGGGGATCTTCCTTGTGTCTCCAGAGATCTAAGGTGTGTCTCCTGAGTGTCCTGTATTGGCAGGTGGATTTTTTACCACTGAGTCACCTGGGAAGCCCCATGGGCTGAGTCAAATACAGCCCATCTCCTGGTGACACATCTCTTAGTATTAACAAAAAGAATGTCACCCATAAAGATAACACAAAAGAAAAAAAAGAAAAAAAAAACTATTTCCACATGGTTGATTCTTTCCCCTCAAATTATATTCAAATTTACAAACACACTCACAGACAATATTCAACTAAAAAAACAGAGATAACATCTCAAAGAGAATGTCAAATCAAAGAGTGTGTTTTTGTAAGTCTAGGAGAAAAGCAAAAAGCTCCAAATTTTTTTTTCTTAAAATCCACAGTAATCACCAGTTGGAGACAATTATATGTTTTTAAGTTTTCAGGCTATGGCTCTTTTATCTACCTAAGCATAAATTGTTCTTTTTACTTTGGAGGGGAAGGGTAGACAGGAGGGAATATAAACTCACAGATGACAAAGGCACTGTGATTTGTCCCAGGACAGAGGAGAGGACACATTTGTCAGAAGACTATTCAACTCTTTAAATATATATATAGACTGTGCTGAGTCTTTGTTGCTGCATGAGGGCTTTCTCTAATTGTGGTCAGAGGGGGCTACTCTTTGTTGCATTGCATGGGCTTCTCATTGTGGTGGCTTCTCTTGTTGCAGAGCGCAAGCTATAGGTGCATGGCTTCAGTAACTGTGGTGCACAGGCTTAGTTGCCTGAGGCATGCGAAATCTTTCCAGACCAGGGATTGAACCTATATCCCCTGCATTGGAAGGCAAATTCTTAGCCACTGGACTACCAGGGAAGTCCAGTTCTATTCAACTTTTGACATGTTTCCCCAGCCTCCAAAGTGGATGCTTCTAAATTCTGCCTCTGTTTTTTCAAGGCAAGTGATTCCATGTCTCCACATGGAATTCTTCAATGTCTTGCCACTGTTTATAGGATATATTCAGGCTCCACTGGGGCTCACAAGGGCTTCTCAGGTGGTGCACTGGTAAAGAATCTACCTGCCAATGCAGGATATGCAGGAGACACAGGAATCTTCCTGAGTTGGGAAGATTCCCTTAGTAGGAAAGGCAACCTACTCTAGTATTCTTGCCTGGAAAATCCCATGGATAGAGGAGCCTGGTGGGCTACAGTCCATAGGATCACAAAGAGTCAGACACAACTGAGTGACTGAACATGCACACGGCTCACGAGGATGCCCACTCCTGGGTCCTGATGCTGACTTTACGTCTCTTCTCACTACTTTCTCCATTTACCTGACACTCCAGCCGTGGGAAACAACGGTTGCTGCCTTCACCTGTAACTGCATCTCTTGCCTCCAAGAGTCTCTCCATGTTCCCCACCTCTCAGAAAGCATTGCTTCCCATCTGAACTTCTCATCATCACTTTGGGTGCCAATTCAGCACTGACTACGCTGTTGAGTGTCTTTGATTTCCACTTCACAGTAAGGGAGAAAATTCTGTATTTTGTTTGACTTCCCCCTGTTTTATTACATATCTCTATGCTGATAATTATGACAGTTGATTAAATTTGTCTGTTTGAGTATCTAGCTTTATCACAGAATGTGAGATACTTGAGAACAAGGAATATATTTTTCTCTCCTTCCATCCTTAGTATATTCCATGGTCCATGCTTGGTACTCATAACTACGGCTACAAATGTTCATTGAACTAATAAATAAATGCATACTTATTGACTTATACATTCATGAACTACAGTTTACAAGTATTAATTTGATTTTTAGAGCTTATCTGTGACTGGTAATTGTGATGAAAGTATAGAGAAATCATGCTACTGTCTTATACTATAGCTTTAAAAAAAAAAGATACACTTCATCTCCGCTTCATATCCTGGATGCAGACAAACCTAATGATTTTAATGAACTCTTCTCTGTGATTATAAAGACAGGCTATTGTTTGCTTGGACTTCATATCTTAATCATTAACATCTATGAATCAATTTACTATATATATATAAGTATATATATATATATATGAACCACATTTCCAGTTTTGTGCCCAACTTTTCCAGGGAACCCATAGTTCAAGCAGACCCTGTTGTGCCTGGTATTTGGAGGCAGTCAATAAACATTTGCATCATGAATGAGGGCACAAACTGTTCAGGTGGAAGCAAAAAGATTAACACAGTTAAGCTAACAATCGTCAGACAACACAGAAAAAAATATTCTGTATGATGCTGTCTGCAAAACACCTATGCTTTAAACAAACAAACATCTTCATAAGAAGTGAGGCACTTTAAATGCATGTCAGAATCATCTGATAGGAGAATGGGTTAAGGTGAATAAACAAGACTGACTATAAGAAATAAGAGGGAAGAACAGAATAAAGCTGGGCCCAAGAGTAAATGAAATGGGTGCAAGAGAGTTATGCTAACCTCATCCTTTCATAGGACCAGGAAATTTTACTTCTGAATCTGAAGAAGAAAATTCTTGTTATATTTGGAAAGCTCTTATTGGCTTTCTTCCAAAGGCAAATGTAGTCAAGTGTGGAAGGACTGTTGCTGAAGCTGAAGCTCCAATACTCTGGTCATCTGATGTGCAAAGCCAACTCATTGGAAAAGACTTTGATGCTGGGAAAGATGGAAGGCAAAAGGAGAAGGAGGTGGTGGAGAATAAGATGGTTGCATGGCATCACCAGCTCAATGGACATGAGTTTGAGCAAGCTCCACGAGATGGTGAAGGACAGGGAGACCTGGTGTGCTGCAGTCCATGGGTTCTCAAAGAGTCAGACAGGACTTGGAAACTAAACATCAACAAGTGGCTGACTGTTGTACTTATTTTGATGTATTGATTTTAAAAGTTTGGTGGAGATCATTCTGTGATAAGTGTGGGAGAAAGGATAAGAAAGGGAATAAAAGTTGAAAAAATTAACAACAAGACTATTTTGAAAATGGAAGTAAAAAGCAAAATAAGAATTTAAAGGGAAGAAAAGCTTGGTTGTAATAAATGAAGGCCGCTCTGGATCTTGGTTATCCAGACAATATTTTTTCACAAACAAATGTCAGTATATAGTGATAGCATTAAAATAATTCTGTAATTTCTACTCTGAGGAACGTACTGTACAATTGTAGCATGCAACATTTTGAGGCTTATAAATGCTTTTATTTATTTATTTATTTAAAGCTCAGGGAATTCTGCAGAACCAATTTTACTGTTTTCAATGGCTTTATTTTTATTTGAATGGTGTTTTCTGTGATTTTTCTTTTGTTGTTCATGTATCCTGAGCCATCGGTCTATTTTGTGTTGTCCATAATATCTGTTTAGATCCATTCTTTGGACCTGTAAAAAGATCATGAATTTTGAGTCACTTGGTGCTAGGTGAAGTGATCTATTGTTTCTAAATTTCTTAGTCGTCATCTGTAACATGAGGGCGATAATGCTGACATTGGGGATATTAAATGAGACTGTTTCTGACCTTGTTTATCTGGTTTGAAATACAGAATAAGTGCTGTGGTCAAGCTAACTTCCCCTTCTCTGTGTAATTCCAAATCTAAATGAGAAAAGCATTTATTTCAAAATAGAATAAGTTCTTTTATCTGTCCAAGGACACTGATTTATGAAGTACCTCCCAATAGGACTGCCCCTCTCCTTGTGTGTGATGTGTTTTGATGTGTGTGATGTGTTTTGGTGTGTATGATGTGTAAATTGTGTATAATGGTGTTTTGCAGGCATCATCATACACAGAACATTTTTTTCTGTGTGGTCTGTGTTTCTCAGAGTCCAAAGAAACATTCTGCTATTTCTCAGAAGATTTTCAGCTAAGATAGCAGATTACTTTCACATAAGCAATGAGAAGATGTCAATCTAGATAAACATGGACCCAAGCTATTGATAATGTTTAACTAAAAATTAGCTTAAATATTATGAAGGTGATCTAGCAGCTAGGGAAGAGGGAGAATAGGGCAAGAAGGCAAGAGTTTTGGAAGAAGGAAAAAATAAGATCAATGTTAATAGCTGACACTATTAACTCTGTGGCAGTTTCTATGCTAAACATTACATGGATTATTGCACTAATTCCCTCCAATAACTGCTGTAGATACTAGTTCTACAGCTATTTTACAAAGAGGGAAATTGGTTTGAGCTTGTATTTGAACCCACCAGCCTGACTCTTGCAAAACCATAAAACCAGGAAGAGGACAAGAAGAGGTAAACTGAATCATATCAGATAAGATAAGAATCTTTGTTTGCTTTTGTTCAGAAAAGAGAAAAAAAGAGAATGAGATGACTGCCAGTAAGTGGTTCCATTGTTCAGTTCCTAATTCCCGTCTGACTCTTTGTGACCCCATGAACTGTCAGTAAAAGTACTACTAATATTTATGAAATTCATCCTGGCCTTTAGATCTCTTGAATTCAGTCAGCATGTTAGGTTTGGTTTCTGTGATCCTACTAACTGCAGCGCCCACCCCCACCCCCACCCCACCAGCACCCCCCACCCCTACAAGTCATTTCTCTCTTCCATTCTAAGAACTTTCCAAGGTTATGTATGAAATAACTCCATAAAGTGAAAGATCCTTAATACTATTTGTTAGGTAGGTAGAATAGGGTAAAGGAGTCCAAAATGGTGGTGGCTAAAAGACAAGGAAGGGAAAAGCCCTGGAAAATAGAACAAAAGAAGGTCCAAGGACTGGAGTGAGGACCTCAGGTAAAACAAACAACACTCCTGGCTGGCCCAATTTACATACGACAGGCCCAGGGAGAGAGAAACATATAAAAAGAGGAGCCAAAGCTAGCTTTCTCTCTCTCTCCCCCATGTGCTGGGACCCTCTTCTCCTCGTGTCTTTGGATCAACGCGCCCTCACACCTCGAAGATGGATTTTCCTGCTATCTTCTAAATAAAATAGAGCTGTAACACTGAACTGTAACATTGATTTGTCTAAGAGCTATAACATGGGCCATTCGAGACCTGAGAGCTATAACACGGTCTATCCAAGGCCTGAGAGCTGTGACACACCGAGGGGGCTTTAATGTCCGTCACTCCAAATCTTTGTTGTAATGAGACAAAGAACCGAGGAACATACACTTGCATGACACTATTGATTTTCTATTTCAAATCCATGTGTACAAGGTAAATTCATAAAGGCCAATGAGTTATTCAATAGCTTTTAAGCATCTATTCTGGAGCCAGATTGCCAGCTCAAATCTTGTCTCCAGTATTTGCTTGCTCTATGACCTTGATTGAATTGCTCAATCTCTGCACCTCATTTTGTTCACCAACACATTTTAGATTAAAAAATTAAGCAAGAAAATCTACTGGTAAATTAGATTTGAGTATTAAATCAGTTAATCTAAGTAGTGTGTTGAGAACAATGCCGGACACCTAAATCCTCATAAAATTTTCAGGCAAATATTATAGTTAACATAATGATATGCTAATAAAACTGTGATGTGCTTCTTGTAGAATTCTCATTAATACATTTCAAATGATTAAAAACTAGAGACAAAAGTTAAGAAAAATCTAGTGTTGATGACTATTTACCAGTTACATGATGGCTAAAAAGAGATTGTGATGACACTTGATGATCTATCCCAGTTCTTACACTATGTGGAAAAAAAAAAAAGCAGTAATATTTTATCCATTCGATTCTGCTATGAAGCAGGCACACTGTCTGGTAGTAACAAACAATGAACATCTTGCACCTTGGATGGAAATGTCTTCGGAATTAGTACTAGGGAGAAAAGGAGAATAAGAACTAGAGAAAGAAGTGTAAGGAAGTGCCTTAAAAATGGCAATAAAAATCACTAGGCTCATTTCTTCTCAGGGCTAAAAAGATTAATCCTTTGTGTACTAAACTTTTTTAAGGAAAATTTTCTAACCTCAAAACCTCAAATATTTTAAAGAACTTCAAATCTCAACTTTGAAATTCTTCTAAAATCAGAAAATCCAGCAATCAAACCAGAAGTTCCAGCTTCACTTAGCTCTGCAGACACATAACGGGCATGCATATTCTAAATTCAACTTTGTATATTTGTGTGGCCTCAGGTCCCTATATTTTATAAGAATCTAAGTATGCACAGTGAAAGTGAATTCACAATTCTTGCTTTCTCTTAAATCATAAGATCATTGCTGTACTCTAATCCCTCCAGCATGGTGACTGGTTGGTACAGAAGAAAACCACCAAGTCTTTTGCAAGCACAGCACACTTCACTTAGATAATGGCGTTTCAGGATTTAGAAGCTGAGTGGCATAAGCAGGTTTCAAGGTTTTTGGAGTGAGAGGGACCAGGAAATCACTACTGGGTACAGACTATTGAGCAGTGGAACTCCTCTGACCAAATTTACAAACCTCAATATAGGCAATACTTTTCAGAATATGGTTTCAGGAATAAGGCAAACTTTAAAATTTCAGTAATGTCTTCATTAGGAGTTGGAGAAGGCAATGGCAACCCACTCCAGTACTCTTGACTGGAAAATCCCATGGATGGAGGAGCCTGGTAAGCTGCAGTCCATGGGGTCGCTAAGAGTCGGACACGCCTGAGCGACTTTCACTTTTCACTTTCCACTTTCATGCATTGAGGAAGGAAATGGCAACCCACTCCAGTGCTCTTGCCTGGAGAATCCCAGGGACAGAGGAGCCTGGTGGGCTGCCATCTATGGGGTCACACAGAGTCAGACATAACTGAAGAGACTTAGCAGCAGCAGTTCATTAGGAACCTAGCAGGAACAGGATGTGGGTTTAATTCTAATGTATACAGTCTTCTATCTTTTGGGTACAAGGACAGATATTAATGTCTTATAAGGACATGAGGGAAAATATGAATGTATAACAAAAACAAAAATTATTTTTTTGAAATAAGAAGAATTATTCATAGGAGAAAAGTATCACCACCAAGAAAGTAGAGGAAGAAAGAACAGGTACAAAGGAGTCGAAAAGACAGAGACAAGATGTCCTGGAAATTTTGTTAGGAAATTATCAATGGTAAAAGGAGAGAGTGTGAGGGGAAGCTTTGAGAGGGTCAGAAATTTAAAGTGACAATTTTAAGATATCTTGATTCTTACTTTACTCAAAAACCCCAAATTGGAGAGTTCCCACGCCCCACCCCACCCCATCCCGCTTCCAACCCAGACCATTTCCTTGAATTGCCACCATACAAAGGCTGGCCTTT
The DNA here is from genome assembly GCF_042477335.2 of Ovis canadensis. NCBI lineage: Eukaryota > Metazoa > Chordata > Mammalia > Artiodactyla > Bovidae > Ovis > Ovis canadensis. The sequence continues at coordinate 42,732,068 of NC_091260.1, forward strand.
GTGAGGTGCACAGCTCTTCAAGCAGAGAGTACATTTCTGGTAATGAAATACCAAGCTGAGAATTCCCTCCTTCTGAGATTTGTACCCTGCTTCTAACTCAACTCTAAATCAGCTCAAACAACCAGGTATCAGGGACAGAATTTTTTTTTTTTTTTCTCCCCACAGTATGAGGCTGTATGTTTGTTTTTGAGATAGCTTTCAGCCTTCCATGTTCTCTCTGGTTTTGGATAGTTTGATATTTTTCCTCCATACTCATGTCTTAGTTTTAAACATGAAAGAAAGAATGGGAATGTCAACCAAAACAATTGTGCTCACTATACTTTCCACATAGCAGGTTGACACTAAATTACCATTTCATGGTATGTATCTGGGGAAGACCTGTGTCTTTCTGACTTGTTGATACTGGTTCTTTCTCTGAAAGAATATTTTTTAAGTTTCTTTTTCTCTCCTGATTTCTCACCAGAAAGTAATTTCATTCAGCTTGAACAGAAACATTATGGCTTCTAGTCAGCTTTCTAGAGATTTATTGGAAGCGCTGACATTTCCTATAACATTTCTTAATGTCTTCTTACTATCTAAATTACCTATTCTGGGAAGAATTGAGGCCCAGCTATGATCAATATTCTATTCACTCTTCTGAAACCAAAGAGGAATTCATTGAGGAAATCAGCTGTTGGATAACTCTATAGGTTGCTGGGCTTTAGTGAAAGGAGTATGGCAATTAGAATTAAAATACTGAAGCTTTACAAGGAAGTTGTTTAGGTTTTCTAAGCCAATTGCTTTAAAAAAGAAAATAACAGTGAATTTTGAGAGGTTGCAAGGAAGATCAAATAAAAAATGTATTATATGGTGTCCATTACCATCACAGCCACAGTTGTCACTCTCTCTACACTGCTTGGCACTCAACATATTTAGGTACACGGACTTTTAACTACAAAAACCTACAACTCTGCCTGGAGGATTCTTATGACCACAGAGTCTTTAGGAGAGGCTCTCAATAGTTAGGTAGAAAAGATGACATCCACTGGATGCTATTACTTAGCTCTCTACCTGGCCACTCTAGTGCTTACACAAAAGGTTCGTGGTCACAATAGCCATGGTAGAAGGGATTTAAGACTCTGCATGGGCCAACTGCCTGAGCTACTTCTAACCAAGGCTGATTTACCTAATGCTGTTTTGAAACATGTGACCTGTCAGTCGCTATAAAAACTGACACTGAGTCTTGGTAAGGTACCACTCTTCAAGGAGTCAAGCCAGTCCCTGCATGGCAAGTTGATTGCATTCAACTCTCTACGTAACCAAGGAGGGAGGCAGCAATTCACCTTTACTGAGACTTATACTATTCTATGCAGAAGTTTGTTGTCCCTGTTCATAGTCCCTCAGAATTACTATGTCAAATACTCACAGAGTGTTTGATTTATCATTAAGGGATCCCATTAATATTTCCTCAGCCAAGGAGCCCACTTAATGAGACTGTGTAACACTGGACGTGTGACCATAGAATCCTTTGGTTCTTGGAATATACCACATCATCCAGAAGCAACTAGAATGATAGCAAGTTGAATGTTTCTTAAATCTCCAAATATTAGTACCAGGAAGAATGTATGTTACTCTGAGTTTAGGACATTGTCTTTCACAATGTGATTCATATTTTGAACTAGTAACAATACCTGCTTCCATTATCTTAATAGCTATGATCAATAAACAAGGACTAGAATTACAAGTGGCCTTTTTGAGTTAATATGGATTTCTCCACATACTGACACTGAGGCAAGTAATTTATTGGAGAGGCAAGGGGCACATAGTAAGGGTGTAAGCAGATGAGATGGAGAAGGGAGTAAAAAACACTGCTCTATTTCACAATTATCACTATGAATCATAGGCTTACATCTAGTGGAATAACTGAATTCACAGAAACCTATAACTCAGAGTTATGCCACCAAGAAGCAAGGTATCTGGGATATTCATAGATAACGCTAACTGGTTAATTGCTGAGGACTGCTCCTGGAGGTTTAATTAATTCCTTGGTGTCCAGGCAAAGGAAGGAAGTTCCTGGTGGCTGGAAGTCAGGCTAAGTGCTGCGGTGTTGAGGGTGAGGGTTGTGGGCAGGACATTCATTTCATCTGTCAGCCCTCTCAACCTCACTCCTTGTAGCTCACTTGGGGGATTTATGTCTCTAGTTTCCTCAGCTTCATGATCCACCAGATTAAAGATCCTGGCTCCCAGTAGGAGAAACTTCTACCAAGTAATACAGTAAGGGTTCCACCTACCCTAATGCCATGGCTGCCACCTAGTCATCATGGTTGGTTTTGCCTCACTGTCTTGAGTTTACTTTTCAGTAGAGTGGCTTCTATGTAATATTGGTGTGGAGGAGCATATCTGGAATTCAGGGAAGTCGCTAGGGCAGTTCTTGGTACTTCTATATCTGGTAAGAATCATGAACGGAGGGTATTAGCAATTACCATTTGACAAGGCCATAGTAACCAGGTGCTCAGACTCCTAAATAACTTCCCCTTTAGGTAAGCAACCTAGCCCAGAAATGAAACTTGAAGCCGACAGGAAACTAGAACGGTTGGCAAACGAGGCAACGGATATGATTATAGCCTTGGAGCCAGTTGGAGGGATGAGGAGTATTCTGCTATAAGCCTTCCTTTGTTGTTGTTGTTGTTGTTGTATAGACAGATGGGTGAGTGAGAGAAATAAAGGAAAATTTGGTGTAAGTACTACAAGTGAGTGGGTGGTAAAGCTATAAACTGATAAAGGCCACAAAAAGGAAAACATTAGCTTGGTAGGTATAATCAAACTTTTGTGTAATTAACACAGGAAATGTTATCCAGATAATAATCTTAAATAACCCTAGTAACATGTTACATATTACTAACTGGATAGTATCAAAACTTTATGTGTATTTAAAAATATAATTATGCATGATCCACTATCTGAAAAGGCTGAAAAGTTTTCTATTGGTATGGGTAAGTGAAAATATTGTTCTAAGCTAGGATAAAAAACAAAACCAAAAAAGCCCATATTTTACTCTCTTCTCATATCTTCCATCATTCTCTCACTGTTAATAATCTTCACGTGTTACAAAATATCTTAACTTCAACTTTTCCTCTCTAAAATTATCACATAATTCCTAGTAATCAAGGATAATATAAGTTGGCTTCTTCATAATGAGCATTCATACCGTATTCTTTTATGTAACACTATATGGAAATGAGTTGCTTTTAAAAGATTTTGCAGCTTTAAAGACTCTTCTCATAAGAATTCTTCATACTTGATTTACTTGCTAATTTTCTCCCTCTATAGGGAAACCAATATTCATTTGTACATAACTTGACATAGCCATCTGGCAAAATAACTAAATCAAGAATCACCACTGGAAACACTTTTGACAAGAATTATTTCCTAGAATGATGTTGTAATGTTATTCAATTGTCCCCCTTCCATTTGGTACGTGACACTGTGATGTGAAATTCCAAAGCATTGCTAACATACTCGCTCTCACCTTCTGTCTAACAGAAGATAAAGTGTAACTTTAAAAAAATTTACATTAAAGTTTAATGTCCAATTTATAATTTCACATACCCAAAGATGATAAAGTAAATGACAACTTAATGAGATTCATACAATTCAATCTGGTTACCTTGTCTTGTGTTGGTGATATATATTTCCATAGGTATATTTTAAAGCTGCCTCATACTTTTTAAAAACAGATGTAACATAAATTATAAATATCTTACTATTTCATGGGTACAAGATTTTATAATGGGGTGATTTCAATAAATCAGACATCAATAAATCAGATAGCATATGCTGAGGATTTACTGAGTATGGAACATCTTACTAAAGGCTGTGGAGAGATGGAAGAGATTAATTCTTTCAAAAAAGACATACTACCTTGGCCCTCAAGGAACACAAGTCAAGTAATAATAGCAGGTAAGTAAACAATAGAGCATAAAAAAGCCTTTAAAAGGAGGTATGTACAAGACATTACTGTTGAGTGACTCAGTCATGACTGACCCTTTTGTGATCCCATGTACTCTAGCCTTCCCCTGTCCTTGGTATTTCCTAGGCAAGAATACTGGGGTGGGTTGCCATTTCCCTCTCCAGGGTATTTTCCTGACCCAGGGATCAAATTCATGTCTCTTGCACTGACAAGTGTATTCTTTACCGCTGAGCCACTCGGGAAGCCCCCAGGAAGCTATAGTAACCCAGAATATAGCTCTGACTCTGAGCAGGTCAGGAAAGGTGTTTGAGAAGAGATGAGGTTGGTGGTAAGTCTTAGAGAACTACGAATTCGCCAAAAGTTTCAGAGGAATGATATTCAATGCTGAGTTCTTGCAGGAAAGAAGGCTTGGATTTATGAGAGAGAAGGCGTATTTAGATGATGGAACATCCTCTGAATAGCCTGGGGCATGGGTATCAATTAGTGGAAATGAACCTGAGAAGGCAGGAAGTAACAAAGTTTCTTTGTAGGATTCCTCTCATATCTTAAAAATATATATGATATTTGAAGTCTTTTATCTAAAATTTGTTCTAATATAAAACTCTTATTCCATGTGAATATTTGAGTCAAATGGAGGGTCCTGGAAGTTTGACCAAGTTGTTTTGTCAGGTATATCTATCATATTTCCATATATCTTTGAGAATCTGAAAAGCAGAAAATATAAGTTTTGAAACAGGTGAGACAACCCAGGACTTACACAAATGAATTGAGCTATAATTGTTGGTTAGTGCTAGAAAATTTACCACTGAACCTTTCTTGCTGTGTCTACGTGCTACTACAGAGAATTCCTTTTAGCTGAGTGTTGTATAAACTAAGATTCCACAGTTGATTATTTCTTATGCATTGCCTCAGTAACTCTAAATTAGTTCCAACCATGCACTTACATCATGGAGAGCTTTTTATATTCTAGGGAAAAAAATACATGTTATGCCAAAAGAACAAAATTTCTGAAGTGATTTTGGACACAATATAGTGCAATTCATTTCCTTTCCATTGTCAAAATACCAAGTCTATTGTTGATGGGGAAAGGATAAAAGTACATTGTGTTCTCAGAATAAAGTCAGAAACGGAACAATTTATGTTGTTATTGACCAATGAAAGACATGCTTTTGAGAACACTTATTTTGCTAAGAGAGCAGAGGAGTTCAGTCAAATCCACTGTGCCGGTGAAAAACTGAAATGTTTGTGAAAATGCTTGAGGTCATTAGTTCAGGTATCCAACTATTTTCTTCAACAAAATAGTGTTATATTTGGGGATTTCATTAGCAAAATAGTTGGCTTTTTATTTTCTTGACGAGTTAAAAGGGTTGACCTTAGAGTAGTTTGTACCTCTTAAAATTAATAAAATATTCTCAAAGCCCATTTTAGGTAAGGATTCCTAATTTAAATTTGCAGAATTGATTTTATACATAGTATGCCTAGCTCCTGAGGTAGAATTTCCTATTTAAAATATTTTCTCCTATTTCCTTATAAGATTATATTAGATGATAATTATTATAAATGATTAGATTTCTTAAATGGCATTAAAAGAAGCTGTTTGCATTTTGTATTGTCAGAATAAAACTGCATGGTTGTATTAAACTGTAGAAACATTGGTGCCCAAATGGCCATTCTCAGAAGCATTGAAAACTGAGAAAGATCTAGTTAGAAGACATTTTCTGAGCTTCTTATTTCTCTGAGGTCACTTTCAAATCTACATAATTGATTTAATACACCATTAAAATCTGTCCAAGCAATAGATGTCAAGAGAATAATACAATACTCAAAACCATTTTTATAACGATGTAAAACTTAGAGTTCATGTCATGAAATGTGAATTGGTATTATGTAAGACTATGATATTTGATTAAGTAGCTATTTTCATAAAGTGCCATTATAATACATTCAGTCTTTCAGTTTTTCTAGTTATTCAATCAAACTTATGCGAGCACTATCAAACCAAAGGGTCTAGATACCTACTCTCAGTGTATATGGAGGGGAAATTAGTAATTTAATAGACTGACTTGCATTGGCACTGTGTACAAGAGATGGTGAAAAATAGAGTGCAGTGTTCTCATTGATCTTTATGGTTCAAGCTGTGATAATCCATGTAGTAGGCTATCATTCACAAAAATGCAAGGGTTAGGATTTATGCTCTTCAGGGAAAATCAGCATGCTCTTATTTTTTTTACTGTGTACTAAAAAAAAAGTGATACTATTAATAGATAAATATTGAGTTTAGTTTTCCTTTTGTAACCAGGCAAGTTAGTGTCTATTCACATAGTCATTCATTTAGTCACAGCATGATGGGCTTGTTGATGGCCAGGCACTGCCAAATGCAATACAAAGTCAACTAGATAGGAAGTTTGCTCTGTAAGTGGAAGTTACTCAAAGGCTTCAACTCTCAGTTTTCTAATCTGTAATATAAGATTTCCCCCCCTTCCCTTCCTAATGAGAATGTTAGCAATCTTGACTATATTAAAAGGGTCAAATTAGATGTATTCACACACACACACACACACCCCTCCACCCTCAACATATAACTTTCTGCTCCATATTTTTGAATTCTACTAAATGATTTTTCCTGTGTCCTTGAGAAAGTAACAGTTTCTCCATGCATCTAGGAAGAAAATTGATTTTTTAATACTATCATAAATTTACCTTCCAAAATATTTTTTTTCTGAGACACATCTACCACCACTTTGTAACTAGGCCCTTACCTCCTCTGATAAAAAAGCAGATGTTTACTTTGCTGTAGATTCACTGTATCCAAGTTTGTCCAAGAGTGATTGAATTGCCAAATTGGAAACTTAGAAATGGACTTATGATACTATCATGTAAGAATTGAATCGCCAGTCTATGTCTGGCGCAGGATACAGCATGCTTGGGGCTGGTGCATGGGGATGACCCAGAGAGATGTTACGGGGAGGGAGGTGGGAGGGGGGTTCATGTTTGGGAATGCATGTAAGAATTAAAGATTTTAAAATTAAAAAAATAAAAAACTAAAAAAAAAAAAGAAATGGACTTATGGTTGAAAGTGGATATAAAACTGAACAGATACAGAGGGACTCATTATGACCCTGTGAATAAAAAATTGTACGGACAAAACTCTAAATGTATATGGCACATTGACTCATAGTCAGCTGTTTGAGTCATCCTGTTGGCTGGGAATAGTTCATCAATGCCTCCTAAGTGTAACTTGAATAAGACAGAAGAATGGATGTCTGCACCCTAATGAGGAAAGTGCATTGCAAACTTCACTTCTGAGATATTACTTATAGCTCAGATCACCACAAGCATCCAACAAAATATATCCATATCCATATAGCTGTTTCTTATTTCCTTTTGTCTCAAAGTATTTAATATAAAGGGCTTTCCAGGTGGCGTCAGTGGTAAAGAACTCACTTGCCAGTGCAGAAGATGTACGAGATGTGCGTTCAATCCTTGGGTTGGGAAGATCCCCTGGAGAAGGGAATGGTTACCCACTCCAGTATTCTTGCCTGGAGAATCCCATGGACAGAGGAACCTCATGGGCTACAGTCCATGAGGTCACAAAGAGTTGGACATGACTGAAATGACTTAGTATACATGCACTTAATATAAAACTTTATTTTACTGTAAACTTAGCAAGAATATGTCTGATATTATATGTAGCCTGTTTACTGAAAGTTGTCTCTAAAGTTACTCAGATCTTCAGAATTCTTTGACGAACACTGCTTCTAAAACCTTTCTTATTATTTTACCAATTTTCATGTATAAACATACAGCTTCTTGTCTTATTTTCTTTATGGGTATTATACCAGTTATGAGTATAGTGACCTTACTAGTTATTCTTCAAATATTAAGAAAGGTATGAATCCTAAATCATCTCTGTAGTCAGGTCCTCTTTACTGGGGCTTCCCTGGTGCCTCAGCAGTAAAGAATCATCTGCCAGTGCAAGAGACAAGTGTTCAATCCCTGGGTCGACAAGATCCCCTAGAGAAGGAAATGGCAACCCACTCCAGTATTCGTGCCTGGGAAATCTCATGGACAGAGGAGCCTGGCAGGCTCAGTCCATGGGGTCACAAATAGTTGGACATGACTTAGTGACCAAACAACAACAACCTCTCTGCTCGTTGGTAATTTTCATAATAATATCCAAGGAGCACTTCAAATTGTGTCCAGAATTAAACTCAATATCTTGACTCCATCACCCAAGATCTTTCTCTAGTTGGTAATTTTTTTGACTCATTTAATGATGTATGTGTTAAGTTGCTTCAGTCATGTCCAGTGCTTTGAGACCCTATGGACTGTAGCCCACCAGGCTCCTCTGTCCATGGGATTCTCCAGGCAAGAATATTGGAGTGGATTGCCATGCCCTTTTCCAGGGAATCTTTCCAATCCAGGGATCGAACCCCTGTCTTTTACATCTCCTGCATTGGCAGGTGGATTCTTTACACCAGTGCCACCTGGAAAGCCCACTTAATGATATGATGCAAGTGACTCATATCAGAAACTGCAAGAACACTCCAACATCCATGTATTTATCCTCAAATATTTGACTCCCTCTTTCTTACTTTTCTCTTTGCCCACACATAATCTTTCCTAATTTTGCTTAAATAGTTTGCCTGAAATACAATTTAGATCACATATTATAACAAAATGCTATTATCTTGGAATCCTGGGTTATGTTTTATTAATAGCATTGTCTCAGGCACATTGTTAAAAACTGCTGAGTGCTCTTTTAACAAGTTAGTCTTTCCTCCTTCCTTACATACTTTCAGTGTTAAGAAAAGGTCAAATCTTGATGCTTCATATTCTACCCCAAAAGAAGGAAAGAAAAGGATTTAAAATTAACACTGGGGGTCTCTTTCTTAAATACTGAGTATGAATGACCCACTAATGGAACCACTAAATGATTTCATTAGGATAAGGAAGAAAGGAATTGAAATAGGTATATATGGAAGATTTATCCTTCATACTCAGAAAATAATTTTTATATCTCTTTCTGGGGAATATCAAATTCATTACAAGGTAGTCCCACAAGAACAGTTTCTTATTATAGACATTGAAGATACTGGCTTAGATGAGTCAATGAATGAACATCTTCTGATTTCAATTTTGAATAAACTTCATTACTCATAACATACTCAGCACTTTTATAAATGCTCTATTTATGAAAGATGTATTTTAGGCAATGTAAGATAATTCATCCTCTCTTTATTTTAATTAAGGAAATCAAGTAGAGATTAAATTATATGTGATTTGCATGACATGTTACTTGCCATATCTTGAAGTAAACAAGGTACACAGACAAAGTGTGGCCTTGAAAAAGGACCAAATTGCCACTTTCCAAAGTAAAAGAACAGATTAACATGTGGGAGTAGTCAAATCCTTTAACACTTTAAATTTTGACAGAACTGATCTTGTCCTTTAAAGACAATTCATTAAGGTGTGGAAATGATGTCACACTTGGTCTGGGCAGTGCTTCTCAGCACTGTTCTGTAAGAAAACATCTGTTATTGCCAACAGCCAGTTTCAGATAGTTTATATCTCTTTCTCAACACACCCTTAGCCACTTCAGATCTGGTCCTGTTTTATCCTCAAAAGATATCTTCTCCTTTTATTACCAGGTCAATAATTCCCCTGTATTCATAGGGAGGGTTGCTCCAGAAATATCTGCTATGATGGATGGAAATAGATGAGGACTCGAAGGCTAATGGAAAATCTAATAAAAATTTTACCACCTTGGAGGAATATAATATTACAATAATACAATATAATGAAGTAAGCTTTTTCTCTTTTAGTGTATCATGTGATATAATGTTTAATCTTCTGAGAAAGGACTCAAGTGTATTGAGTTAAAGCCCACTGAGGGCAAAATCTGTACTGTCAACCAGTTGTCTCAAAGGCATAGCCTAAACTTCAGAGATGTACATAGAGGGAATAAACTTATTGGAAGGGGAGCAAGACTCCTTGATGGTTGGTTAGCCTCGTAGTTTGAGAGAGCTTTCAGCACACCTTGAATATTGAATTAATGGTCAAGACCGGCACCTTGGGGCTTCCCTGGTAGCTCAGTGAGACAGAATCCACCTGCAATGGAGGAGATGAAGGTTCAATTGTTGGGTCAGGATGACTACCTTGGAGAAAGAAATGGTAATCAACTTGAGTATTCCTGCCTGGGAAATCCTATGGACAGAGGAGCCTGGTGGGCTACAGTCTATGGGGTTGCACATAGTCGAACAACTGAACAACAGCAACTACTGACACATCATGTAAGCAACAACAGCACTAACAAATCTGAAAACTTTGGGGGATAAGAGGACAGTTCTTCCCCCTCCAAGTGATTATTAGTATTTCACTCTTACCCTATCTCTAGTCTCACATTCTCTCTGCCCTAAGAGACTGGAATAACCAACCTGACTGGTGAGTAGAAGGAGAAGCCGCCTGCACAGCGCAGCCCTCCCATGTTTTCTTCCTCTGGGAGGAAGGTGTCTTAAGAAACATACACTCAAATCTGCTCCTCCAGGGGAGGTCATCTGTCTAATTCAGGGGATCAAACTCACTTGCTCACCTATGTAAGTAAAATTCTCCTATGTCACCTCTATCAGTAATATATATATATGGCCATCATCTTGTAAATCAGTTGGTTCAGAACTATGGTAGGTAAGATATACACTATATTTGGGGGATGAGCTCTCAAATTCATATTTAACAATACCTTAAAACTTCCTCCTAACACTAAAAAGAAAATATAAAATTGGGCATTAAATGGGCTAATGCCTTGTAAATACTTAATACATTAATACAGGACCTATGTTATGAATATATTCTTTTCCCTCCTTTGCCTCTAAGTCCTCCTTTTGCTACTGCTATTAAAGCTACTATTTCCCTTATTATTGGTGCTGTGGCTGCTGCTGCTGCTATTATTACTACTATAGCTGCTGTGTCTACTGTTAATACTTCTGCTATTATTATGGTTACTATTGTCACTGCTTCTGCTGCTACTGCTGCTGCTGCTGTTACTACTGCTACTAGTATTACTACATGCTATATAGACAATAGAAGAGATTAGAGAGCAATCCAAGAAACATTATCAACAACTATCAACTATTTTCATTCCTTAGATTTTTCACAGAGAAGCCTACAGTTTTAAACTGTTGTGGCTTTATAGCATTTGGGAAGTTGTTATGAACACTGAAAATTGTTAATGATTCTAAAGGTGGAATTATCTTTATTGCTATTAACTTGTTGTCACTCTTAACAATTAACTTCATTGACTCTATAGAAAAAGGAAATGATCCACAGTTTTTCTTGTGACTAACTATACCATTCTGGAATACTGGATTTGTGAACTGCTGATTGTAGGAGCACAAACTGGAATCAAGATTGCTGGGAGAAATATCAGTAACCTCAGATATGCAGATGACACCACCCTTATGGCAGAAAGTGAAGAGGAACTAAAAAACCTCTTGATGAAAGTGAAAGAGGAGAGTGAAAAAGTTGGCTTCAAGCTCGACATTCAGAAAACAAAAATCATGGCATCTGGTCCCATCACTTCATGGGAAATAGATGGGGAAACAGTGGAAACAGTGTCAGACTTTATGTTTTTGGGCTCCAAAATCACTGCAGATGGTGACTGCAGCCATGAAATTAAAAGACACTTACTCCTTGGAAGAAAAGTTATGACCAAACTAGATAGCATATTAAAAAGCAGAGACATTACTTTGCCAAAAAAGGTCCATCTAGTCAAGGCTATGGTTTTTGCAGTGGTCATGTATGGACGTGAGAGTTGGACTGTGAAGAAAGCTGAGCGCCAAAGAATTGATGCTTTTGAACTGTGGTGTTGGAGAAGACTCTTGAGAGTCCCTTGGACTGCAAGGAGATCCAACCAGTCCATTCTGAAGGAGATCAGCCTTGGGATTTCTTTGGAAGGAATAATGCTAAAGCTGAAACTCCAGTACTTTGGCCACCTCATGTGAAGAGTTGACTCATTGGAAAAGACTGTGATGCTGGGAGGGACTGGGGGCAGGAGGAGAAGGGGACGACAGAGGATGAGATGGCTGGATGGCATCAGTGACTGGATGGACATGAGTCTGAGTGAACTCCGGGAGTTGGTGATGGACAGGGAGGCCTGGCGTGCTGCGATTCATGGGGTTGGAAAGAGTCAGACACGACTGAGTGACTGAACTGAACTGAACTGAACTGATTATTATATCTTCTTAGGTTGAATATCCTGATAGAGTTTTCTCAAGAGTTCTAAGCATTTTACAAGCTAAAGCATGGGTATAAGAAAAACCTAATGATCCTAAATGAGGACATGATGTATATCTCTCTGCTGTTCACTGGGCTAATCCTCCCTATTTAGGACAGGAAAAAACTGGTCTTATAGACCTGTTCCCTTCAGCAACCACACCAAGACTGTACATGTGTCTTTCAGAATGGAATAAAAAAAATCTTTCTGAAAGTGTTACACCATTCTAAAATCCCCCTGCTATGAAATATCATAAATCTTCCTATGTTTGGAATTCAGAAGGGTGCAATACGTCCATATTCAAAATCTACATGAAGAAGAGTGATAGCAATCCTGGCCCATTTCTCTCACTGTTTACCATACACAAAGAAAGGAAATTTGTGGTCCACAGTGCCAGTTCTTGTGAGATCTCATCTGACACGAAGGATGACAACAGAACTCTGAAAACGCTTGCTTTTAGCTCCATCACTGTCTTCTGCTATTTCACGCGGATGGTACAAATACATTTGAAACGGCTTTTAAAAGGCTCTCTCAAGGCTTTTAGCTACATTTGCACTCTTGAGAATTGTAGCCATACTACCTCTTAAACAGATCCAATGTTTACCCTTGCTTATCCACAAGCAAGACTGGCTTTATTTTCATCTATGTTTTAGAGTGTAAAACATAAGAATATTTCTTTATTTGTTCTTTAATCATTTGTTTATTGGAAGAGCTCATTTGTCCCAACCCACAGCTGCAATATAATTTGTGTCTATTTAAGAAAATGAATTAGTTGGTCCCAAACTCTGGATAATACAAATTGTAGGAGCATGGAATTTTTAACTCGGTGAGTCTTGACACAAAGATGAGAACTGATAGGATGTTTGGAAAAGAAGAGATGTTGACTTTTGAATTATTACTAACTTCAGAGGGGTGTATTAATTTTAAAGCCATTAGGTTTATATAAAAAATGTTAAAGAGTCATTAAATGACAATAAATTCAATGAAAAAGATTTGTTTATTTTTTAGCTGCACTGGGTCTTTGTGGCTGCGTGTGGGCTTTCTCTTGTTCTAGCAAAGGGAGTCAACTTGTCGTTGCAGTGCACAGGCGTCCCTCATTGGGGAGCACCGTCTCGGGGAGCACAGACTTCATTAATTGTGCATGTGGACTCAGTGGTTGCAGCTCCAAGGCTCTAGAGTGCTGGCTCAGTAGTTGTGCTTGGGCTCAGTTGCTCCACAGCATGTGGGATCTTCCCAGACCTGGGATCAAACCTGTGTCCCCTCCATTGGTAGGCAGATTCTTAACCACTGGACCACCTGGGAAGCCCCATTGAAAAATTTAAAATTTGACATTATTGTTTTATTTTACAGTGGGCCAAAGCATCACAATGATGCTGTGTACTCAAAGCATCACATTCTACAGAAATGTCCTTTTAGTGGTCTTTAAATTCAAAAGCTGGGATCTGTCCAGTTGATATTTGTTGTATGTTTGTTTTGCAGGTTATCTGTCCAGTCTTTTTTCTTGCCTCATGGCTTTCCTTACCTTTCACAAATCTCTTATATTCTTAGTTATTTTGAATGCTCCATAAACCACCAATAAGTTAATGGATCATATATTAGTGCATTTTTAAAATACAAGAAAGTTTTTGAATGGAAAGTGTATCCTGGCAATGAAACCTGTACTGTATCTTTATGTAATATATGTCTGATCATCTTAATCTTCAGCTATCTAAAGTCAATGAATAACAAGCATGATGAACAGTTTTGCTGACCTTTCCCCAGGTGATTATATTGTTCTCCAAAAATGGGGAAAAAAAAGGTGCCATTGCCATAAAATGTTAATACTGAAGCAGCAGGGTCTCCAGAATTTTGCTAAAAGAACATTAAAGACTACTATGAAAATTATTCTATGGTTATATTATTTGGACATTCTGTTGTATAAGTAACCAAGTTATAAATTTTCCTTGATTTATAGAATATGAGTAAAAATAACTCAGCACACACAGTATGAGTTATTTGTACAACTAAATCTTATAACTTCCATGGTAAAAAGGTAGCACAACCATGCTATTCAGCATTAAGGGATGAAAAGACTCATTAAAAAATTTAATATTTGTCTATACAGAACTCTCTCTGCTAACTGTTCAGCTGCATTTAACACTGAGTTTGCAGGCTGACTAAATAAGTGGGTTGTTTTAGCATGCTAAAGAAAGTCTTTCCCTTCTGTCAGCTCAGAGGAGTGCATTACTATTCTACCTTCTTAAGATACAGTCTATTAATAAAAGGATGCAAGTTCATTAATTTGCTTATTTAGCAGGTTCTTAGGAGCACCTCATTACGGGCAGAGCCTTGGGTACCTGCAGAATGCAAAAACACTTAAAATATGTTTTTATCATAATGTAGAAACAATTATTTTAATTCTGGTTAGTATATTCTAATAATTCTAATCATGATTGCTTTAATAAAAATGCACTTCTCTGAAAATCACAAACAGTGGGGCATAACTATGAATATAGCTGTGATACAAACCTATTGATTTATTTCTATATTCACAGCATGTGTAATATGAGTGTGCCACACTAAACCTTGAAATAGCTTAGAGGAAAGATGAATTCCAACCAGGGAAGCTTTTTGAGTAGAGGATGGTACTTGTGGATCAGTAGAGCTTCTTTTTTCTCGTGATGCTAATTTGAGGACATTGTAGTCAAAACCAAAGAATTTGCAGGTGAAGGAAGACCAAGTCATACAAATTATATTACCTCAAGTACTAAAATAAACATGGGACCATTTGGACTTGATGAAGTGACTGAATCATTTGTGCCTAAAAACATAAATATTACCTTTTAAATTATCATATATATGCCTCTTTGAATTTATTTTTATAGATACTCAGGTGGCTTTATACTACTACAGGAAAAAATACTGAATGTATTCAGGTTAGTTATTTTTAACATACAGCATCAATTACACTATGTGGTTATACAGTCAATTAGAAAGCTTCCAAGCTTGAAAATAAATTTAGCTCAGTCATCCACAAATACTCAAACTCAATTTAACACATGGTGCTGTTCATCAAGAATAAGCCACTCAGAAAAGCGCTACTCAACTTATGCCAATTTTGCCAATAAATGTATAAATAATTGTACTTTTTATTTCTACTCCTGATATTTTCAGCCAGGAAAAGTTTTCGAATCAGCTAGGAATCAACTTCTTATCTGCAACCACCACTTCACATCGCAAATAAAGAAAATCCTATTTTCAATATTTGGCAGCTAAGGTCCTTTGGGAAATAATGAAAAGAAACTATGGATTTGATTGTGGACTTGTATTCACTTCTTATTTCAAAGTATATGTTCATGGCAGCAGGTATTACTCAGCTTCTGTTTCTCTTCCAAAACATCAGATTCATAATTAAAGCATTTTTGTTATGAAACTGCTCTGATGGGACTTCCCTGGTAGTCTAGTGGTTAAGAATCTGCCTTCAAATTGGGGGACAGAAGTTAGATCCCTAGTTGGGGAACTAAAATCCCATATGTTTTGGGGCAACTAAACCCACATGCTGCAACTAGAGAAGTCCCTGCACTGCAAATAGAGAAAAGCCCATGTGCCACAATGAAGGCACAATGCAGAAAAAATCAAATAAAAAAACTGCTGTGATGATTAAATGAAATTACATTATAAACACAAAGTATTTAAAAGATGGGATGGTACTATTAGGTATTAAATGTTAATTTGCATTGATACCGTTTCTGAGGAAGACACCCTGATAGCTGTTGTTCAGTCACTCAGTTGTGTCTGATTCTTTATGACCCCATGGACTGCAGCACACCAGGCATCCCAGTCCTTATCTTCCAGAGTTTGCTCAAACTCATGTCCACTGAGTTGGTGGATTGCAGCACACCAGGCATCCCAGTCCTTCATTATCTTCCAGAGTTTGCTCAAACTCATGTCCGCTGAGTCGGTGATGCCATTTAACCATCTTATCCTCTGTTGCCCCTTTCTCCCCCTGCCTTCAATCTTTCCCAGCATCAGGGTCTTTTCCACTGAGTTGGGTTTTCACATGAGGTGGCCAAAGTATTGGAGTTTCAGCTTCACACCAGTCCTTCCAATGAGCATTCAGGGTTGATTTCTTTAGGATTAACTGGTTGGATCTCCTTGCAGTCCAAGGGACTCACCAGAGTCTTCTCCAGCACCACAGTTCAAAGGCATCAGTTCTTCAGGACTCGGACTTCTTTATGGTCCAACTCTCATATCTGTACATGACTACTGGAAAAACTGTAGCTTTGACTATATGGAGCTTTGTTGGCAAAGTGATGTCTCTGCTTTTTTATATGTTGTCTAGGTTTATCATAGCTTTACTTTCTAGGAGCAAGCATCTTTTAATTTCATGGCTTCAGTCAAGTCTGCAGTGACTTTAGAGTCCAAGAAAATAAAATCTGTCACTGTTTCCATTCTTTCCCCATCTGTTTGCCATGAAGTGATTGGTCCAGATGTCATGATCTTAGTTGTTTGAATGCTGAGTTTTAAGCGAGCTTTTTCGCTCTCCTCTTTCACCTTCATCAAGAGGCTCTTTAGTTCCTCTTTGCTTTCTGTCATAAAGGTGGTGTCAACAACATATCTGAGACTATTGATATTTCTCCCAGTAATCTTTATTCCAGTTTGTGATTCATCCAATACTCTTATTGTAGTTACCCTTTTTGCAAGACATGGTGAAAAACTATCTTTATTATATTTCATACATATACACAATATTTCATATTTATACTAGAAAATGCTGACAGGGAATAGAATAGTAAGTCAATTGTGGCTATGTCCAGATTCTGCAATTAAAATTATTTTACTTTTCTCTTTACAACTTTCTATACTTTACAAAGTACCTCAGTTGAATACCAGAAGGGATGTTATTAGACTGCTCAGCCAGATAAATAAAATTAAAAATAAAATAACAGCTGACATTTATTAAAAACTTCATATATGCCCAGTTCTAAGACATTTACATGTATTAAATTACTTAATAATAAACATATTACTTAGCAAATTATTTAATAATTATTAAGTAATTTAATACATCAATAACCTCAGATATGCAGATGATACCACCCTTATGGCATAAAGTGAAGAGGAACTAAAAAGTCTCTTAATGAAAGTGAAAGAGGAGAGTGAAAAAGTTGGCTTAAAGCTCAACATTCAGAAAATGAAGATCATGGCATCTGGTCCCATCACTTCATGGGAAATAGATGGGGAAACAGTGGAAACAGTAACAGACTTTTTGGGCTCCAAAATCACTGCAGATGGTGACTGCAGCCATGAAATTAAAAGACGCTTACTCCTTGGAAGAAAAGTTATGACCAACCTAGACAGCATATTGAAAAGCAGAGACATTACTTTCCCGACTAACGTCTGTCTAGTCAAGGCTATGGTTTTTCCAGTAGTCATGTATGGATGTGAGAGTTGGAGTGTGAAGAAGGCTGAGTGCTGAAGAATTGATGCTTTTGAACTGTGGTGTTGGAGAAGACTCTTGAGGGTCCCTTGGACTGCAAGGAGATCCAACCAGCCCATTCTGAACAAGGTCAGTCCTGGGTGTTCATTGGAAGGACTGATGCTAAAGCTGAAGCTCCAGTACTTTGGCCACCTCATGCAAAGAGTTGACTCATTGGAAAAGACTTTGATGCTGGGAGGGATTGGGGGCAGGAGGAGAAGGTGACGACAGAGGATTAGATGGCTGGATGGCATCACTGACTCAATGGACGTGAATCTGAGCGAACTCCGGGAGTTGGTGATGGACCGGGGGGCCTGGCGTGCTGTGATTCATGGGGTCGCAAAGAGTTGGACACGACTGAGCGACTGAACTGAACTGAATAATGCTAATTACAACAATATGAGGAGATGTGATTTTAAAACACTTACTTTGAAAATAATTTTAGGTTCACAGAAAAATTGTAATGATAGTACATAGTGTTGCACCATATATTTTGCACAACTATAGTATATTTATCAAACCTAAAAAATTAACATAAATGCCATTCTCCCAAATCATCCCAAATGGCATTGAAACATGTATATTATCATGTAAGAAACAAATCGCCAGTCTAGGTTCGATGCAGGATACAGGATGCTTGGGGCTGGTGCACCGGGATGACCCAGAGAGATGGTATGGGGAGGGAGGTGGGAGGGGGGTTCAGGATTGGGAACGCATGTACACCCGTGGTGGATTCATGTTGATGTATGGCAAAACCAATACAGTATTGCAAAGTAAAATAAGTAAAAAAAAAAAAATAAAAATTAACATCAGTGCAGCATTAATAACTGAAATACAGACTCTATTTAGATTTTCCAAGTTTTTTTCTATTATTGTCCATTATCTGTTGCAGAATCTAAGCCAGGACACCAAGTATCCTTAGTTTCTTGCAATCCTCAAATCTATGACAGCTTCTTAGTTTTTTCTTTATTTTCATTACCTTGATACTTTTGAAGTATATCCCTTGATTTGGATTTGTCTGACATTTCCTCATGGTCAGACTTGGGTTATGGATATTGGTGGACTATTCTCATTGCTTTACATCAGAGGGTATTGACTATCAAAATGACTTATTACTAGCAATGTTAACCTTGATACTTGGTTAAGGTGGTCTGCCAGATTTCTCCATGACAGAGATGCTGTCTTTCCATTTCCTTAATTGTATTCTTTATAAGTGAATCCATGGACTCATGAATGGATGAAGAATACATGGTATAAATAAATATACAATGGAATACTACTCAGACATAAAAAAGAAAGACATAATGCCATTTGCAGCAACATGAATAAGCCTAGAGTTTATCACACTAAGTGAAGGAAGTAAAAAATAATAAATATCATATGATATCATTTATATGTGGAATTTAAAATATAATACAATGAATTTATATACAAAACAGAAACAGATTCTCAGACATAGACAACAAAGTTATGGTTTGTTGTCTGCAAGACCTTCTAGAACTAACACCAAACAAAGATGTCCTTTTCATCACAAGGGACTGAAATGCAAAAGTAGGAAGTCAAAAGATACCTGGAGTAACAGACAAGTTTGGCCTTGGAGTGAAAAATGAAGCAGGCAAAGGCTAGTAGAGTTTTACCAAGAGAACGCACTGGTCACAGCAAACACCCTCTTCCAATAACACAAGAGATGAGTTTACACACAGACATCACCCGATGGTCAGTACTGAAATCAGATTGATTATATTCTTTGCAGCCAAAGTTGGAGAAGCTCTGTACAGTCAGCAAAAACAAGACTGGGAGCTGACTGTGGCTCAGATCATGAACTCCTTATTGCCAAATTCAGACTTAGATTGAAGAAAGTAGGGAAAGCCACTAGACCATTCACGTGTGACTTAAATAAAATCCCTTACAATTGTACAGTGGAAGTGACAAATCATTTCAAGGGATTATATCTGATAGAGTGTTTGAAGAACTATGGACAGAGGTTTGTAACATTGTACAGGAGGCAGTGATCAAGACCATCTCCAAGAAAAAGAAATACAAAAAGGTAAAATGGTTGTCTGAGAAGGCTTTACATACAAATAGCTGAGCAAAGAAAAAGGTAAGGGAGAAAAGGAAAGATATACTCATCTGAATGCAGAGTTCCAAAGAACAGCATGCAGAGATAAGAAAGCCTAACTAAGTGAACAATGTAAAGAAATAGAGGAAAACAATAGAATGGGGAAGACTGGAGATCTCTTCAAGAAAATTAGAGATACCAAGAGAACATTTCATGCAAAGATGGGCACAATAAAGGACAGAAATGGTATGGACCTAACAGAAGCAGAAGATATTAAGAAGTGGTGGCAAGAATACACAGAAGAACTATACAAAAAAAGATTTCAATGACCCAGATAATCACGACATGTGATCACTCAACTGGAGCCAGACACTCCAGGGAGTATAATGTCAAGTGGGCCTTAGGAGGCATCACTATGAACAAAGCTAGTTGAGGTGACGAATTCCAGCTGAGCTATTTCAAATCCTAAAAGATGATGCTATTAAAGTGCTGCACTCAATATGCCAACACATTTGAAAAACCCAGCAATGACCCCAAGATTGGAAAAGATCAATTTTCATTCCAATCACGAATAAGGGCAACATCAAAGAATGTTCAAACTACTGCACAGTTTCACTCATTGCACAGCTGCACTCATTTCACATGCTAGCAAAGTAATGCTCAAAATTCTTCAAGTTAGGCTTCGACAGTATGTGAACTGAAAACTTCCAGATGTACAAGTGGGTTTAGAAAAGGCAGAGGAACCAGAGATCAAATTGCCAACATCTTTTGGATCATAGAAAAAGCAGGAGAATTCCAGAAAAACATCTGCTTCATTGACTGTGCTAAAGCCTGAGGTGTGTGGATCACAACAAATCATGGAAAATTCTTAAAAGGAAAAGGTAGGAGAGAGGTAAATTGGGAGCTTGGGGTTAATATGTATATACTGTTATATACAAGACAGATAATGAACAAATACCTCTATATAGCACAGGGAATGATATTCAATATTTAGTAATAACCCCTGATAGCTCAGTTGGTAAAGAATCCATCTGCAATGCAGGAGACCTTGGTTTGATTCCTGGGTTGGGAAGATCCCCTGGAGAATGGATAGACTACCCACTCCAGTATTCTTGGACTTTCCTTGTGGCTCCGCTGGTAAAGAATCCGCCTGCAGTGTGGGAGACCTGGGTTCGACCTCTGGGTTGGGAAGACCTCCTAGAGAAGGGAAAGGCTACCCACTCCAGTATTCTGCCCTAGAGAATTCCACAGACTGTATAGACCACAGGGTCGCAAAGAGTAGGACACGACTGAGTGACTTTCACTTTCAGAAGGGAAAAAATCTGAAAAAAATTATACACATGTATAAATGAATCACTTTGCTGTACACCTGGAACCAACACAGCACTGTAAATCAAGCATACTTTATTAAAAAATAGAAATTAAAATATAAAGATGTTACCAATAAAAAAGAGAAGTGAGTCCCTGGATCCAGCCTACACATGAGGAAGGGGAATTAAACCTCACTTTCTGGAGGGAGAATTATCAAAGAATATGAATTATTATGATAACTAATAATTATATTTTGTGGCCATGCAAATATTTTTATTCTCCTTAAAGTTTTGCCTACTAATTTAGCATTCATCCATGGATTGTGCCTGCAGCAGTTATCATCACAATGTCCTAAGGGTGATTTTCTACTTTTCTCACACCTTCTACATTTATTATATAAAATTAATCTTACTAATATTGGCAATCTTTATTATTTGAAATACTTCTGTAGTTATTATTTGTCCCTTCTCTCTGATGTATTTATTTTTTGATTATTTATATCAGTGTTGATTTATGAATATTTATTTTATTCTTTGGATTTTTGATCCAATACTAAGCTTATTTATTTTATCAACTTGTTCCAGTTGGCCCTTAGGAACTTTTTCAGATTGTCTTCTGTGTCATTTAGACATGCTCCAACCTCAGATGGTATTATCCTGCCCCAACTTTTAAATCAGCTATTTCTCCAGGGTGCACTAGTTCCTGTTATTAGAGAATGGTATTTAAAAATAAGTCCAGGAATTAATTGCTACTGCCTCAAGGATCTCTTGGTGGAGAGAGCTGGGAAATGTATTTATTTACTATCCTATGTATACATATATGTATTAACTGCTGTATCTTTTATCTTCATAGTAGTAGTGTTAGTCACTCATTCATATCCAACTCTCTGTGATCCCATCGACTCTAGCCAGCCAGACTCCTCTATCCACGGAATTCTCCAGGCAAGAATACTGCAGTGGGTATGTACGCTTAATCTCTCAGTAGTGTCCGACTCTTTGCAACCCCGTGGACTGTAGGCCACCAGGCTCCTCCATCCACGGGGCTCTCCAGGCAAGAATACTGGAGTGGGCTGCCCTTCCCTTCTCCAGGGGCTCTTCCTGACCGAGGGTTCGAACCCGGTTCATTGGCATTGCACGCAGATTCTTTATGGTCTGAGCCACCCTAGGACATGCCCTTAACAGTAATACTGTAATTAATTAATAACAATAACTAATATTTATTGAGCATGGGCTTTATGTAAAATTTCTAACAGTTCTCATAAAAAGTCTATTAGGTACACATAATTATCACTGCTTAAAAATAAATAAACTGAGGAACTCAGACATTGCATAATTTGTGCAATGTTGTATAGTTAATTAATTGGTGGAAGTAAGATAATGTTAAAAGTAAGGTAAATGGCAAAAGGCACAGTCACAAAATACTTTAATAGGGTCATTTTCT
This sequence comes from Ovis canadensis, assembly GCF_042477335.2. NCBI lineage: Eukaryota > Metazoa > Chordata > Mammalia > Artiodactyla > Bovidae > Ovis > Ovis canadensis. Next base: position 42,754,557 of record NC_091260.1, read on the forward strand.
ATTAAGAATTCTCATAGTTTAACATATTTTGAATTGTAATATGAAGCTTTTCTATATTCATATTAAATTTTTTTCAGTATAAACTCCCTGATTCTCTTAGTAAACAGGGAGTGTGAGGCAAAAAGAATTCCCACATTTACTGAATTTTCTTCTGGTATGAGTTACCTGATATTCCATAATGGAAGGGACAAATGAAGGTTCTCTGACACTAATTACATTACATTATGCATTGTTTACTATTGAGATAGGCATGAGTTCCACATAAAGGCTTTCCTACGTCCCTAACACCAAGGCTTTCTGGCTGGTATGAATTCTGTAGTGTTGGATGAGCTGTGAGGCAAGCATAAAGGTCTGCCCACATTCTCTACATTCATAAGTTCTGATACCAGAATGAATTGTAGCCATTCCATTCTCCAGGGGATCTTCCCAACCCAGGAAACAAACCTGGGTCTCCTGCCTTGGAGGCAGATTCTTTAAGGTCTGAGCCATCAGGGAAGCCCACTATCTGCATACACATATTAAATAAACATGAGTTCACACTGCCCTCTCTGACTCTAGCCCAGTACCACTGGGTTTATTCTAATCACTTCTTGTTTACTTATAACTTCTTTCTCTGACATTGAGAATTGGACTACCATGATGTACATTCTGGTTCTGTTCAACCTCCATATACATTCTCCAGCGAGGAATGCATTTACCTAACTTACTTATATTTATATTCACCTACTTTCTCATTACAATGGTATTTTTTTTTAATGAGAAAAAGAAAACTTTTGTTATGATGAGATTCCTAAATTATCTTAAATTATTTTTGAGCTTTAATAATTAAAGTGAACCATTTCTAAATTACTCAAATCTACATTGTTATGGGATCCAAAAACTGAATTTTTGAACTTTTTAAACGGAGAGTAGTGAGTTTTTTTTCTTATTAGCTTTATTAAGATATAGTTGACAAGTAACATTGTATAAGTTTAAAATGTACAATGTGAGGATTTAATACACATATATTGAGAAATGATTATTACAGGAGGGTTGTTAATACCTCCATCACCTGACATAATTACCATTCTTTTGTGTGTGTGTGTGGTGAGAAAAATCTTAAATATATTTAAAATTCACTCTCTTGGAAACTTTCTAGTGTGTAATACAGTATTTACTGTGATCCCCATGCTGTACATTAGATCCCCAGACCTTATTTATGTTATAAAAAAGGGAAGTTTGTACCCTGCTACTGACATCTCCTCATTTCCTCAACCCCTCAGCCCCTGGCCACCACTGTGCTAGGGCATCTGAAAATTTCTGAGTAGTGAGTTTTGAAAGCATTCTTTAGCAATAGGAAAATGCATTAACATTATAATAAACTTGTAACAAAAACTAAAAGCAGGAAATTTAAAAATTTAGAGCCATTTTTTGGTTACAGTTTTTATAATTGAAAAAATGAGTGTCCTGTTGTAATGAATTATATCAATGGTATAAAGTCTTTCAGATCTATGTATCTTTTAACAAGTTATGTTTTTACAGGTACATCAACTACTAAAATGAAGTACAGAAAAATGCTGATCTTAGAATTAGGGTGTCACCTTGCCACAAAATATTAAATCAAAATTTCAAAAATATAAACCAATTATAACCATACTTTTGTCACTGGATATTTCTGATGATTAATTATAATTAAGAATACTTTAAAATATAATTTAATTTACATTTATCTTTTTAATGTATATTCCTGCCTATGTTTTTAAAGAAAATAACATAATAAGAATATTAGTTAATTAGTTCAGTCACTCAGTTGTGTCCGACTCTTTGTGACCCCATGAATCACAGCAAGCCAGGCCTCCCTGTCCATCACCAACTCCCTGAGTTCACTCAAACTCATGTCCATCGAGTCAGTGATGCCATCCAGCCATCTCATCCTCGGTCGTCCCCTTCTTCTCCTGCCCCCAATCCCTCCCAGCATCAGGGTCTTTTCTAATGAGTCAACTCTTCACATGAGGTGGCCAAAGTATTGGAGTTTCAGCTTCAGCATCAGTCTTTCCAATGGACACCCAGGGCTGATCTCCTTCAGAATGGACTGGTTGGATCTCCTTGCAGTCCAAGGGACTCGCAAGAGTCTTCTCCAATACCACAGTCCAAAAGCATCAATTCTTCGGTGCTCAGCTTTCTTCACAGTCCAACTCTCGCATCCATACATGACCACAGGAAAAACCATAGCCTTGATTAGACAGACCTTTGTTGGTAAAGTAATATCTCTGTTTTTTAATATGCTACCTATAAATATATGTAATTTATAAAAAGGTACATGGATATCTGGAAGTGGAATTTTCTAATTTTCTTTTTTTAAATTTTACTATTAAAGAGCTAATAATAAATGGGGATACACTGGAAACAGTGACAAACTTTATTTTCTTGGGCTCCAAAATCACTGCAGATGGTGAACCCAGCCACGAAATTAAAAGACGCTTCCTCCTTGGAAGAAAAGCTGTGACAAACCTAGACAGCATAATGAAAAAGCAGAGACATTACTTTTCCAACAAAGATTCATCTAGTCAAAACTTTGGTTTTTCCAGTAGTCATGTATGGATATGAGAAAGCTGAGCACCAAAGAATTAATGCTTTTGAACTGTGGTGTTGGAGAAGACTCTTGAGAGTCCCTTTGTCAGCAAGGAGCTCAAACCAGTCAATCCTAAAAGAAATCAGTCCTGAATGTTCATCGGAAGGACTGATACTGAAGCTGAAGCTCCAATATTTTGGCCACTTGATGCGAAGAACTGACTCATTTGAAAAGACCCTGATGCTGGGAAAGATTGAAGGCAGGAGGAGAAAGGGATGACAGAGGATGAGATGGTTGGATGGCATCACCAACTGGATGAAATGAGTTTGAGCAAGGTCAAGGAGTTGGTGATGGACAGGGAAGCCTGCTGTGCTGTAGTCCGTGGGGTCACAAAGAGTCAGATACAACTGAGCAATTGGACTGAACTGAATGAATGCCCTGGAGAAGGCAACAGAAACCCACCCCAGTACTCTTGCCTGGAAAATCCCATGGACGGAGGAGCCTGGTGGGCTGCAGTCCATGGGATTGCTAAGAGTCGGACACGACTGAGCGACTTCACTTTCACTTTTCACTTCATGCATTGGAGAAGGAAATGGCAACCCACTCCAGCGTTCTTGCCTGGAGAATCCCAGGGACAGGGGAGACTGGTGGGCTGCTGCCTATGGGGTCACATGGAGTAGGACACGACTGAAGTGACTTAGCAGCAGCAGCAGAATGAATGCCCAGAGTCCATTACAGTGTCACAGTCTCAATTACAATGGGTTCACAATATGTTTATGCAGTATTTGGGAAATCCTTTCTCTAGAGTGATTCCTGTTTTCATAGAAATATTTTCCCTGCATTAAAAAAAAAAAAATCATGACACATTAGGCAGAAATGATTTAAATCAAATAGTTGAAGTGACCCCATCTGGGGAAAATGACAATAGCACCTGCAAGGACTTCCCATAACAGAATTTTCCCAAAGAGCAGGGGATGGCAGGGGGAGGAATGTGTGCTATTTTAAACAACTCAGAAAAAAGGATTCAACTCTTTCCACTCAAAATTATTTTTAAATATCATTAAGAACAAATATTATGACAAAGATTCCCCTATTAAGTTTTTAAAGCTCAAAATAGAAGTTCACTTTAAGTCATTTAACAGAAGAATCTTTTCATATTTGGCTCTAAAGTTTCATTTTTGGATTTATGATGGCAAAAATTTATGACCATTTATATAACATTTGTATATATCCATCTTTCTAATCATCGCTCTCTTCCCCCCAGACTTGTATTTTCTTATGCCTATCTGGTGAATCACTAGATTGGGAAACAAGGTATGTGACAGTGCTCTGACCTACACGACCCAGAGAATTATCAGCTCAATTCAGTGCTGGGGCTGGCGTTCAGGTGATCACAACATTTTGCTTCCAGTGGCATTTGTTGGCAGTGAGTTCTAATCTATGGTTTGCTTTCCACATAAAATTACTGAGTCTTCCCAATGATAATAATATTGAATCACTTATTCAGATTATACTTAAGTATTATTGTTTTCAATTTAGTCAGACATAAAAAGGTAAAGCAAATAATAACTAGGATTTAGGAACTGGAATCTTGAATTCTTCCTTTGCCATTATTTTCTATATCTCAGTGAGAAATGGAACATAACAAAATAGCGGGCTGGATTTCTCCTCTTGTTCCCACCTTGAGATGACAAGAATTTGCCACAGTCAAAGACAAATCACCATTTCTGAGGTTGAATTGACCTTGCCTGGGTGGAGGAGACTAAATCATCACTTCTGAAAAAATATGCAGTCTGTTTGGTAAAATTTTTCCCTTGAAAGAACATGGCAAATTTAAAACAAAAAAATCATTTTATTCTACTTTTTCTTGTAGATTTTGTTTCTTAAAATGGACTTTATTAATCTATCAAGAAACCCATATTGTGTAATATTCAGTTCAGTTCAGTTCAGTCGCCCAGTCGTGTCCGATTCTTTGTGACCCCATGAATCACAACATGCCAGGCCTCCCTGTCCATCACCAACTCCCGGAGTTCACTCAAACTCATGTCCATCGAGTCGGTGACGTCATCCAGCCATCTCATCCTCTGTCGTCTCCTTCTCTTCCTGCTCCCAATCCCTCCCAGCATCAGAGTCTTTTCCAATGAGTCAACTCTTTGCATGAGGTGGCCAAAGTATTGGAGTTTCAGCTTCAGCATCAGTCCTTCCAATGAACACCCAGGACTGATCTCCTTTTGTTTGGACTGGTTGGATCTCCTTGCAGTCCAAGGGACTCTGAAGAATCTTCTCCAATACCACAGTCCAAAAGCATCAATTCTTCAGCACTCAGCTTTCTTCACAGTCCAGCTTTCACATCCATACATTACTGAAAGATATACAGCAAAGCTTATCAGTCTGTAAAATTCCACAAGATTTATTCCATACAGTGTGTCATTTTCATGAAGGATCTATTTTGTGAGAGTTAAAGCAATAAAATTTCAAAATATCAGAATCACCTCTCTAACTCTGCAAACGATTTAAAATTTTGCTCCTATTCACTGCTGCTAAGTCGCTTCAGTCGTGTCAGATTCTGTGCGACCCCAGAGATGGCAGGCCACCAGGCTCCCCCATTTTTTCCTTATTTCTCAAATGTTCAGAGTACTCTCTAGTTTTAGAGAATTCATATGAATTTTAAGGCCTAGAGGAAAGAAATGTATATATATTTGTGTGTGTCTCTTGGTTTCTAAGACATTTCCTCAAGGTTGAGTCTCATGATGCTTGAAGCAAAACAGGTAATATAGTGAGAAGACATCATCACTTAGCCTGCCTCGTTTAATCTCTTAGCTTTTGGCCTTACAGATTTCTAAAGAAGCAATTATATAATTTATATCAATTGGGAGAGCTTGTTGGGTAACCCAGATGTATTAGAAAGACAGTAACAACAATATATAGGGAAGTCAGTCTCTGAGGTCAAAAGGTGAAATAAATCAAGGAAATTGTACTTACAGTATTCAGTTCTCTGAGATTTACAACAAATTATTCTAATAAAGGCTAACACTCACACAAACACACAATATGGGATGATGATGATAATGATATATATATATATATATATATATAGATTGATTGATTATAGACAGATTAGAACTTTATAGAATTGACTTTGGGAAATAGTGATCTTTCCATACACTAGGGAAGTCGCTTCTGACTGATCCCCCACCTGGTCTGTAAGCAAATATACTTGAAATGGAGCTTTTCATGAGAGTTAAATATTGATACTACTTATTCCCAAATAAACGTTTCCCATTTTCAAGTTGCAAAAATTAATTATAAAATATACTTATCTTTTCATGCTTTTCATTGTACAGGAAAATGTAATATTCATTTAACTAATATAACATAGAATGTTGTGCTGTAAATATATATTTATACTATTATATAAAACAAGTAACATCTACTTATGTATTCTACATTGTTATCAAAATTATTATTATACTGTAAAATTCCTTAATCAGAAAAATTAAGATTCAGAAGAATCAAAAGATAATAAACTTTGATTTTTTTGGACAGAATTTTCAGATGATCTATATATTATTATTATATATAAATTGCTTCAAGCTGAAAAATCACATAAAACAAATTATATTTCATTCTAGCTATTTGCCTTTATTCAGTCAAATGGGGATTTGAATATAACATTACTCAGAAGATCACTGTTTAGCCTGATCAATCCTATGAAAAATTATTGTTTTCACAAATATTGATTCCCTTGTGTGAAAGAAATTTAACAAATAAGGGAATCTAAGGCTCTTTAACACAGTAATACCAACTTTTTTTAAGCTTTGAGGATAAAGTTCTGTTCTAACGACAAATCTTTCTTATAATTTAGCTTTAATTTAATTGTGCTTGCAAACTTTTCCAAAAACTGGGTCAAGTTGCTAAGAACAACATATAGCATGACCAAACTGAAATTAGTACTCTAGTTATGGTCACCAGAATCATGAGATAATATGACATGAGAGTCTACCCTGACCCTGGGTCTCTATAACTGGGCAGAAATCTAGTTAACAAGGATGACTGAACTGACATTTTGTAATAATATTACTTTATTAGACATATACATGAAACTACAAAGGACTTAAAAGTGTTTTTCAATGCAAACTTTCACTTCCTCTTCAGTAAAACATGGACAAGAATATTTTAAAAGTTGGCCAAGACAAATGTATTTTTCCCCAGTTTCTTCTCACTGTATTATTCAAGTTTTGCTGATTGTCATTATGTCTCATACCATCTTCTCTGGCACTGAATCACTTACTTGTTTGGGAGCCATTAGTTTTAAAGTTTCCTAATGTATTTCTCCCTGGTGGCTCAGACAATAGAGAATCTGCTTGCACTGAGGGAGGCCCAGATTCCATCTCTGGGTTGGGAAGATCCCCTGGAGAAAGAAATAGCTACCCACTCCAGTATTCCTGCCTGGAAAATTCCAAGGACAGAGAAGCCTGGCAGGCTACAGTCCAAGGGGTCACAAAGAGTCAGACATGACTGAGTGACTAATACTACTACTTCTACTGCATTGTTCAGAAATCTTCTCAATTATTTGTAGTTCAGTTGCTCAGTCACGTCCAACTCTTTACAACCCTAAGGATTGCAGCACACCAAGCCTCCTGTCCTTCACTATCTCCCAGAGTTTGCTCAAACCCATGTCCATTGAGTCAGTGATGCAATCCAAACATCTCATCCTGTCGTCCCCTTCTCCTCCTGCCTTTACTCTTTCCCAGCATCAGGGTCTTTTCTAATGAGTCAGCTCTTCACATCGGTAGCCAAAGTACTGGAGCTTCAGCTTCAGCATCAGTTCTTCCAATGAATGTTTAGGATTGATTTCTTTTAGGACTTAATGATGTGATCTTCTTGCAATCCAAGGGACTCTTAATTACACCAGGGAATTATGTCTTGATTTCCACAGAGACTTGTTCCACCAACATCTCCACAAACTTTGAGGACCTCTGTAATCCGCCCATGTGCATCCTGTGTCACCAAAAATGTAGATGTCTAGGTTATAACTCTGAGGAGTTATATTCTACTTCTGTTAACTAACAGTGCTGCCTAATTGGATTCCAAGCTAAAAACAGGCCTCTCATTAATGGAATTATGGATATGAGGGCACTTCTAGTGTAACATCATTAAGAGATCCTGAGCTGCTAATGGTCAGGGTTTTCCTGTTCAATAATTTACAGTCTTATTTAACAATATCTTGAGTAGATTGCAATAACTTTGAGAAGATAACTGAACTATAGTCTTTCATTTCCCAAATGCTTATTATAAATGAGATGCTTTTAGAAGCTCTGAAAATTCTATTGAGTTTGCTGTACCCTAGTGAGGCATGGACTGCTAATCTTTAATTCAGAGAATTCAGTGTTCAGCACTTGATTTTCACAAACCTTTTTCCCGTACACTATTCTAAAGCCTCTGGACTGCCCAAATTAATGATCAGTATCATTCTTTGTCCACTGATTCTTGTACTACTCTGCAAGCCTCTCCACTAGGCTTAAGTTGTTTGGAGTCATATGGTTATCTTCTCTCTTTGAAATTCTATCAGAAAGCCCAGTGTCTACTTAACAGTTGATACTTTAAAGTATGTATTGAATAATGGTCATAATTCAATTTTTTCATACTGCAGTCATTTGTATATTATTAATTGTTTATACTATTAGCCTTTGCATATGGTTAAGCCATTGCTGAGAAGTAATAACTGAGTAAAACATGCTAACAACAAGAAAACATTTTCAGAAAAAAAAGCAATGCTGTAAGAACACAGAAGTATTTTCATTGATACTGAAGAAAAATACTTCTGAGCCTTTTTAATTATTTTAATTATTTGAATGTATAGATATCTCATAGAATGAAATGTCATAGTAGTATTAATAATGAATCTCTCTGACACTGTCTTCTTAGCATATTAGAAAAATACTGCCATAGATAAAGATCAGTTTTTCTTCTTCAACAACTGTACATACTAACTACAACACAGAGTGGCTTCTATAGGCTAATTTCATAATTTAAGATACTCTTCAACTTTGGTAGCCATCAACATGGTTTTACCAAATTTGTTGCTGCTGTTTAGTCACTAAGTCGTGCCCAACTCTATGTGACCACATGGACTGTAGCCTGTCAGACTCCTCTGTCCATGGGATTTTCTAGCTAAGAATACTGGGGTAAGGTGCTATTTCCTACTCCAGTGCCGGGGTCCAGCCCTGGTGGATCCAGGGTGATTCAAAGGTGGGGGGACAGAGTCGGCGTCTTTGGAAAAATACATATTTAATCACAGATATAGAGAGATTAGAAATGGATAGTGTAGTAGGAAGATTAGTGGAGGAAAAGAGGCTGAATAACTTGGATTACGTGGAATAGCATCCATGCTCCAGATGGGAATTCAGCCAGAAAAACGGGAGAAAGAAAGAAGCGACATGGGGGAATCAGTCTTTCCGGAAACTGATCCATTTTCTTTATTCTAAGGTTTGCTTATATACCTTTTGTTACACATAGGGATGAATACAGAGTCACGGGGTGGTGGGGGGGGGGGGGTGGTCAGCAGTCCTGACCTTTATCAAAATCAGGTGCTTCACATAAAAAGGTCTTAGGGATTTTATGATCCTTTCTTTCTGATAACCAAAAAACTTATTTTTTCCAAGGGTGTTTTTTCTTAAACCAGGCACCACCCTCCAAATAAAGTTACATTCCTATAGGGTGAGGGTGTAGTAAGTTACAATCAAGAAAGGAATTTATTTAACCCAAGGTTAACATGATTAGTCTTAAAGGTTAATACTTATTTCTCCTATATGTTAGTTATATTCATTATAAGGGTAGGGAACATGGAGATTTAGCAGCAAACATCAGCCCAACAAATGAAAATCCTTTCACCAATGTTCCCCTTAAGATTTATTTGGTCTTAAGATAGTGATAAAGTTACATTTTTACATAACAAGGACACAGTGATTTATAACAAAGCACAGTGATCTATTACAAAAGAGAAAATCCATTAACTCAAAAAGTCTAGTATTGCTAACATCAAAAACTACTGTATTTCCTTTTCTATATTCCAAATACATTGATTAATATATTCCCAGGTGCCTAAGGATATGGAGGCCTGGCGGCAATCATTGACTCAACAAGAAGAAAAAGCCCTGTGCTAATTAAGACTCTCAAAATACTCCAAAACTCTCTGTGCTGTTTATGGTTGAGAGGTAGTAAACAATCATGTGCCTAGTGGCAGCAGTATGGATAATCCTGTCACACAAGCTAGTCTGTCAGCAGAGAGGTTTGACCTGAAACATCCTTGTCCCACCCAGAGCAGGGAATTAGCAGCAATTATTGACACAACAAATGAAAAACCCTTCACCAATATAATTCCTAACCAACCCACTATAGTAATAATTTCTAACTCCCCAAAAGAATTTGCCTTTAGTAAGTCTAAAACATCTCATGCCTCTCAGATTGGGAGGCTGTAAACAATCACATGCGGCCAGACGAACCTATACAGGTGGGCTAGATAACCTTCAGAGGAGTCCGTAAGCTGAAACACTCTTGTCACGCCCAAGAATTTTTATTGCCTTGGAGCTGCACGCTTACTCCTTCTCCAAGAAAAACGGTTATGGAGGAGAGCATAAAACAGACTCTGGTTTGGGGGTTAGATGCTCGGGAACAGGGGGTTTCCTGAGGCTTGATCACGCCTTTGCATATGCCAAGCCTCCTTCCTCATGACCTTTGCCATGGGCGGAGTTCCTCACGCTGGCTCCCAGCACTCCAGGATATCTTTCTGACCCAAGAATTGAACCTGTGTCTCCTGCATTAGCTGGTAGATTCTTTACCACTGAGCCAACTTTGTTGTTATTGTTCAGTCACTCAGTCGTGTCCAACTCTTTGCGACCCCATGGACTGCATCATACCAGGCTTCCCAGTCTTTCATCATCTCCTGGAGCTTGCTCAAACTCATGTCCATTGAGTTAGTGATGCCATCCAAACATCTCATCCTCTGTCGTCCCCTCCTCCTGCCTTCAATCTTTCTCAGCATCAGAGTCTTTTCTAATGAGTCGGCTCTTCACATCAGATAGACAAAGTATTGGAGCTTCAGCTTCAGCATCACTCCTTCCAATGAACATTCAGGATTGATTTCCTTTAGGACTGACTTGTTTGATCTCCTTGCAGCACAAGGGACTCTCAAGAGTCTTTTCCAACGTCACAGTTCAAAAGCATCAATTCTTAGGTACTCAGCCTTGTTTATGGTTCAACTCTCACAGCCATACATGAATACTGGAAAAGCTGTAGCTTTGACTAGACAGACCTCTGTTGGCGAAGTAATGTTTCTTCTTTTTAATACGCTGTCTAGGTTTGTCATTGATTTTCTTCCAAGGAGCAAGCATCTTTTAATTTCATGGCTCCAATCACCATCTACAGTGATTTTTGAGTAAAAGGAAATAAAGTCTCTCAGTTTCCATTGCTTCCCCATCTAGTTGCCATGAAGTGATGGGACCAAATGCGATGATCTTTGCTTTTTGAATGCTGTGTTTTAAACCATCTCTTTAACTCTCCTCTTTCACCTTTTCAAGAGACTCTAGTTCCTCTTCACTTTCTGGCAGGAGGATGGTGTTATCTGCATATCTGAGGTTATTGACATTTCTCCCCCCAATCTTGATTTTAGCTTGTGCTTCATCCAGCCCGGTATCTCACATGATGTACTCTGCATACAAGTTAGATAAGCAGAGTGACAATATACAGCCTCACTGTTAGCAAGTATTCATGTTGGTAATCAGCACTGTCACAGCTTGTCCCTGCACTGCTGGGGCTGGAAGACTGGAAGCTATATTTTCCAAATTCACATAATTGAGGGATTCTGGTTTAGTTTCCATGTGTAATATTTGGAAAGAGAGGTAGAACCATAAATGTTCCAGCCAGAGTTGGTGAGGCCTGTGAACTTTGGTATTTAAATAGAAAAGGTTTGCCAGGGCTTCTCTGAATTCTCCTACTAATTACCCACTTCAGAGCTTCAGACAGCTATGATGGATCATTGGGGGTATCTCCCTGCTGTTTTTGTAATTTATTGTTTCCTACACATTAGTATGGCCTCTGCTCTGATTCCCTCAGTCCTCTGAAAGTTGTAAAAGTCTCTAATCTCCCATTTTTAAAATCCCTTTTTGCTTGAAATATGTTAGACTTTTTTCCCTAATGAAAAACTAACTTATAGGATATCCAAATGAACCAAGATTCAGACCCTCTATAATATCCAGCCTTCTACCTGCATCAGAACAAAAAGAGTTTCTCACTGTTAGCTTAATTAACCCTGGTTTATTTTCTCCTTAACAAAATTAGCAAGCTAGCGAAAGAGCAGATATTGATTATATATTTTTAGGGGAAAAATCCTCCATTATCTGAGTACTAGTCTTTGACTCTCTTTTTGAGAATAACATACTTCCTGAACCCGTTTAAAAAACTTTCTTCAACCTGGTATGATTATATGGGATCACTGAAATCCTTCATGCCAAATACTATGAATAAATATTACAAACACAATTAAAATTTTTTTTTTACAAGTTAGGAAGGAAAAAGGCATGATGGATATGAACGTGAACATGTGAACATGTTACTCACTCAGTTCTGTCCGACTCTTTGTGACCCCATGGGGTATACCCCAAGCAGGCTCTCTGTCCATGGGATTTTCCAGGCAAGAATACTAGAGTGGATTGCTCTTCCCTTTTCCAAGGGATCTTCCTGATCCAGGTATCAAACCCAGGTCTCCTGCATTGTAGGAGGGTTCTTGACAAAGTACATATATACACATATACTAGGTATGGGCTTCGCAGGTGGCGCTGTGGTAACAAATCTGCCTGCCAGTACAAGAAACAAGATCCCTGGGTAGGGAAGACCCCCTGTAGAAGGAAATAGTAATCTGCTCCAGTATTGTTGCTTGGAAGATCCCATGGCAGTCTACAGTCCATGGGGTCATGAAGAGTTAGATACAACACACACACACACACACACACACACACACACACATAGGTACACATGCAAGAAATTGACAAGGGCAAATGAGAAATGAACACAATGAGATAGAAAAAGAAATAGGTCAAACCCCCAAATTCCCAGAGGCAAGGGGGTGCATTAGTTAAGCAGAAAGCCTTAATACCAAAGCAGTGACAAGACATCTGTCTGGTTCTTGAATGAACGATATGGGTGTGGAGGGGCTTATGCTGAGTTAAGAGAGAAATCTAGTTTCATTAGTTGAAGATGTTGAGGAAAGTTATTCTATTTTCAGTTGTAAATTAATTGGACACTGTTTATACTCATAGCTTTCATTAGCAGAGCTGAGCTACTTTATAATTCAAGTGTGAAAAATGACCTTTTCTTTAGAAAACAATGTTGGTTTTAAATTTCAAATAAAAGATTCACTTATGTGAATGATATTCTATTCTGGGAGTCAATTAAGTTTAGATCTTCAAAGGGTATTATTAATGTGAAATATCCTACAAGAAAGTTAAATATCTTTGCATTAGAATGACCAATCAAGGAGGAATAAATTATCACTTTCTTCACAAATTAAATTTTTTATGTGTCACCCATAAGTTGATCTAGACATGACAGTTTGTAAAATGCTAATTATTAATCAGTATTCTTTTGCTTTTAATTACTCAGAATGTTCCTTCTTAATTAAGAATAGATGGTATTTATATTTCATGTCAGTGTCTGTGACAAAGAGTAAATAAAAAAATAATTAAACAAATGGCTAGCTGTAATCCATATTTTTAAGATCAGTAAAATGTTTAATACTTTGGAATCTTTTGATATACATAAGATAAAGTGAATAGATACAGGAAATCTTAGAATCTAATTTAATGCTTAACCAGTATGTAAGCTGTACAATACATAGAATATACACTATAATACTCTGTAAAAATATACAACCTTATAGAAATTAAGTACAAGAAACATTTTACATGCAGCTTAGAAAATAAGGCCATTAAAAAAATATAGATAGATACCCCAGAGTTTGCTTCACTGACTTTAAGAAAAAATTCTCTGCATTTGTGGTCAACCTAATGGATTCAGGGCAAGAAAAAAATAGGTTCTATATAGATATGCTAAACATGTATACAAAGATATATCCATACATTCAATAAATTAACAATAGCAATAATAAGCCATTATGAAATATGAATCAGCTACTCTTATCATCATCAGTTGGTCACCAGTTCAGTCACTCAGTCGTGTCCAACTCTTTGCGACCCCATGAATTGCAGCACACCAGGCCTCCCTGTCCATCACCAACTCCCGGAGTCTACCCAAACTCATTTCCATTGAGTCAGTGATGTCATCTAACCATCTCATCCTCTGTTGTCCCCTTCTCTTGCCTTCAATCTTACCCAGCATCAGGGTCTTTTCCAATGGCTCTTCACATCAGGTGGCTAAAGTATTGGAGTTTCAGCTTCAACATCAGTCCTTCCAACCCATATTCAGGACTGATTTCCTTTAGTTTGGACTGGCTGGATCTCCTTGCAATCCAAGGGACTCTCAAGAGTCTTCTCCAACACCACAGTTCAAAAGCATCAATTCTTCGGCACTCAGCTTTATTCACAGTCCAACTCTCACGTCCATACATGACCACAGGAAAAACCATAGCCTTGACTAGACAGACGACCTTTATTGACAAAGTAATGTTTCTGCTTTTTAATATGCTGTCTAGGTTGGTCATAACTTTGCTTTCAAGGAGTAAGTGTCTTTTAATTTCATGGCTGTAGTCACTATCTGCAGTGATTTTGGAGCTCCCCCAAAATAAAGTCTGACACTGTTTCCACTGTTTCCCATCTATTTCCCATGAAGTGATGGGACCAGATGCCATGATTTTCATTTTCTGAATGTTAAGCTTTAAGCCAACTTTTTCACTCTCCTCTTTCACTTTCATCAAGAGACTCTTTATCTTCTTCACTTTCTGCCATAAGGGTGGTGTCATCTGCATATCTGAGGTTATTGATATTTCTTCCGGAATCTTGATTCCAGCTTGTGCTTCTTCCAGCCCAGCGTTTCTCATGATGTAATCTGCATATAATTTAAATAAGCAGGGTGACAATATACAGCCTTGACATAGTCCTTTTCCTATTTGGAACCAGTCTGTTGTTCCATGTCCAGTTCTAACTGTTGCTTCCTGACCTGCATATAGGTTTCTCAAGAGGCAGGTCAGGTGGTCTGGTATTCCTATCTCTTTCAGAAGTTTCCACAGTTTATTGTGATCCACACAGTCAGAGGCTTTGGCATAGTCAATAAAGCAGAAATAGATGTTTTTCTGGAACTCTCTTGCTTTTTCGATGATCTAGTGAATGCTGGCAATTTGATCTCTGACCACTAAATAGCAAATGCTCAAAACATAATATAGCAATATGAGTTTTAATTTAAGCTCTAGTTTTTATTCAAAAGAGAGGATAGCATAAGATGACTTTTTGAATTTAATATCTGCAATTGAAAGAGAAAGTAAATCATAGTGGAAATGTCAACAATAAACTATTTAGGACTTCAAATAAAATATATATTTAAATAGCTTAATATATATACAATTTGGATTTATTTCCAAGCTATTTAGATCTCTCTCTTCTTCTTGTTGTTGTTCAGTCGCTCAGTCATGTCTGACTCTTTGCAACCCCATGGACTGCAGCATGCCAGGCATCCCTGTCATTCACCATTTCCCGAACTGACTCAAATTTATGTCCATTGAGTCCATGATGCCATCCAACCATCTCATCCACTGTCATACTGCTCTCTAACTGCATTCAGTCTTTCCCAGCATCAGGGTCTTTTCCAATGAGTCAGTTCTTTGCATCAGGTGGCCAAAGTATTGGAGTTTCAACTTTAGCATCAGTTCTTCCAACAAACATTCAAGATTGATTTCCTCTAGGATGGACTGGATTTCCTTGCAGCCCAAGGGACTCTCATGAGTCTTCTCCAACACATGTTTCAAAAGCATCAATCCTTTGGTTCTCAGCCTTTTCTTTATGGTCCAACTCTCACATCCATACGTAACTACTGGAAAAAAAAAACCATAGCTTTGAATAGAAGGACCTTTGTCAGCAAAGTAATGTCTCTGCTGTTTAATATGCTGTCTAGGTTTGCCATAGCTTTTCTTCCAAGGAGCAAGCATCTTTTAATTTCATGGCTGCAGTCACGATCTGCAATAATTTTGGAGCCCCAAAAAATAAAGGCTGTCACTGTTTCTATTGTCTCCCCATCTATTTGCCATGAAGTGATGGGACTAGATGCCATGATATTCATTTTTTGAACATTGAGTTTTATGCTGTCTTTTTCACTCTCCTCTTTCACTTTCATCCAGAGGCTCTTTATTTTCTTCACTTTCTGCTGCCATAAGGGTGATGTCATCTGCATATCTGAGGTTATTGATATTTCTCTTGGCATTTTGATTCCAGCTTGTGCTTCATCCACCCCAGCATTTTGCATGGGCTTCCCTTGTGGCTCAGATGGTAAAGAATCCACCTGCAATGCAGGAGACCTGGATTTGATCCCTGGGTTGGGAAGATCCCCTGGAGAATGAAAGGCTACCCACTCTAGTATTCTAGCCTGCAGAATTCCATGGACTGTATCATCCATGGGGTCGCAAAGAGTTGGACACGACTGAGTGACTCACTTTCTTTCACTCTGCGTATAAGTTAGATATAAGTAGAGCAGCAACATACAATCTTGACATACTCCTTTCCCACTTTGGAACCAGTCTGTTCTTCCATGTCTGGTTCTAACTGTTGCTTCTTGACCTTCATACATGTTTCTCATGAGGCAGATTAGGTGTTCTGGTATTCCCATCTCTTTAAGAATTTTCCACAGTTTGATGTGATACACACAAACTTTAATGTAGTCAATAAGGCAGAAGTAGATGTTTTTCTGGAACTCTTGCTTTTTTGATGATCCAACGGATGTTGGCAATTTGATCTTTGGTTCCTCTGCCTTTTCTAAATCCATCTTGAATATCTCGAAGTTCTTGTTTCATGTACTGTTGAAGCCTGGCTTGGAGAATTTAAAAAATTACTTTGGTAACATGAAGTGAGTGCAATTGTCCAGTAGTTTGAACATTCTTTGGCATTGCCCTTCTTGGAATGAAAACTGACCTTTTCCAGTCCTGTGGCCATTGCTGAGTTTTCCGTATTTGCCAGCATATTGAGTGCAGCACTTTCACAGCAATATTTTTTAGGATTTGAAATAGCTCAGCCGAAATTCTGTCACCTCCACTAGCTTTGTTCATGTAACTTTGTTTCTCCTCTCCTGTCACTAAGTTTTTATTTTATTTAACAACCATTTAAATATCACTTTCCATGTGCCAGACCTGTTTAAAGTACTTTACCCATATTAACTCATTTAATGAGTTCTATTCAGCTTTCTGTTCAATTATTCTATAATTGTCTCTTTCTTTCTTCACAATTATAAAATATAGTATCAATCTGCTTCAAACATATCCTTAACTCAAGTATTTGTGTACCATGGAATGCACTTTATGTCTCATTCCTTACTATACTATAATCTATGTACATGTTGGCATCCAAGGAACTTCTCTGTGGAGTGATGACCTTGCTTGGGGCAGTCCCCAAGGACTTCAGTAAGTAGAGTACCAAGTCTATAGTTGTAATTCTTCCAGTCCTTTCCTCAGTTATTCTGATTAGCTTTCTTCTACCCCTGGTTGGCCAAAGCCTTAAATTACATTTCAAGTGTATCAAATAAATGTATTTGTGTCAGTATTTGTCTGTGTGCATCCCATAAAACATACTAATCTTGAGGAATTCTCTCATAGACAAAGAAAAAATACTTTAAAGATAGCATAAGATCAGCAACAATTGTGTAAACTAGTCTATCGGAATATGCATTTTAAATGCTCTGATAAATCTGGCTGTTTCAAAACTATTTGACTAAAAAAATCCACTTCACCTTCTTTTTTAACTAACACTTCTGCAAATTCTGAACAACTAGTGATTTAGAGAAGATCTGTCTAGAAACAGTGATCTATATCCAAATTCAGTGAAAATCTCTGGTTTGTTGTTTATACTTTTTTTTTTTCACAACAGCAACAGTGATGGTTTTATTTTTCAATATTCTATTATCAAGACTTCCTGGTATATGAGAAGTCATATATTTTACATGATAAGAAATGCAGCTGCAAAGTTCTAAATAAATCAGAAATGATTCTAAATGCAGCTATTAATGCATAGCAAAAAGTAGTCCAGGGTAAAATATAACTACTTAAGCATTCCATCTGGTTTGTGTTTTGTCTATATCCACGTACATCCCAAGCACAAAAATAAAATAGAAGTTATTTATGACACTATAAGTTCAGCCCCTGTCTAGACTGCATGCAATATAGGTGAATATGAAATCTCATCTATATTAATACATGACACTTGATCAGACAAATCAGTTGGCACATTGAATTAACCGTCTTGACCTTCATAACAATATTCAGTTTTAATTTGAAGTATCAGCTAAGACACGTTTTTTTTTTACATTGTGAACTCATAGAACTTTCAAATTATTTCTGATTAGTGTGTTAAGTTTATTAAAATGTATTATCTTATCTATCTAGTTGTAATTTTTAATTACACCTCTATGAAAAACTAGTTTCTTCTTCCAATTAAATCAATACAAATTTTTAGTCTTGGCTTTTTTGTAATATTTTTATGCTTGACAAAATATTCTTTGGTTCTGCATGTAATCCATTTTGCCCCAAATAAAACTTAACTCTCAACTCACGTTGTACATATTTTTATCAACAAAAGAAAGTTAAAGTTGAAAGAAATATATGTGTGTGTGTATATATATTTATACATAAGTTTTCACTAAATAAAACAATAATGATAAAATTCAGGGTACTAATAATCTGAACACAAGATAAGATTTTCAATGGGGAAAAATTTAGCCACAATACATGATGGAAACATTCAGGAAATTAAAAATGCTGTCAATTTCAGACCCTGTTACTTGAAGATGTATTCTGTCAAACTTGTTAGGCTTTTGTCATAAGAACCAATCTTTAGGCAAATTAACAAAATGACCCCATTAGAAAAGAGTTTATTAATCTGCCTACAAAAGCAAGTGCTTTAAAAAATTACAGCCAGCTCATTAAAATAACGATGGCCAATTTGCAGTGCATTGAAGAGTTCTTGGTAGCTTTGCAGTGATTCTGTGTGTCCCTGCCCTTGAGGGGACATCCTTTTTTTCCTTCTGGGTTATTTGGGCAGAGATACTTCTGTTCTAAATGTGTATTGCATAACTGATTTCATAATATTATTCTATGCCCTCTGTGGTCCTTGTTGCATAGGTAATCAGGGTTTTATTTAGAGGGTGTAATGCAACAGATAGGACATTCATTTTCACACTATGAAATCTGAGCCTCTGGAGGGTTGATTGTCTAGATATTATTTAGTCTCTCTCAGCCTACAAAATAAGAGTTAGCAATATATACTGAAAATGAACATAAATAAGCCAATGGAGCAACATCATAATTTTAACTGTAACACCTATTTTCTTATCATCTTGGAAAATTTTAGATAAGACATTCTAGTTTTTTTTTTTTTTTTTGTCCTAGCAAACTGCCTGCCATTATTTTAGATCTAAAGACAGGGTTTCCTTTATCTCTTCAAGTGTTGCTTAGTCAGATCTGACTCTTTGCAACCCTATGGACTGTAGCCTGTCAGGATCCTCTGTCCATGGGCTTCTCCAGGCAAGAGTACTAGAGTGGGTTGCCATTTCATTTTCCAGGGGATCTTCTCGATCCAGGGATCGAACCTGGATCTCCTGCACTGCCGGCAGATTCTTTACCATATGAGCCAACGGGAAACTCTGCAGTCTCTTCAGAGTATGTGTATAATTGATAAATTCATTCATTTTGCTGATTACACTTGATTTAGAAAGCACATTTTACAAGGTTTTGATTCTAATCATCTACTGGAGAATACGAGAGAGCTGTAAGCCACACAAACAAATAAACCATAGAGAAAAGGAAAGTGGACCTTTAAGCTAATAATTAGAAATTTAATTAGAAATTGAAGTTTATATGAAATCAATGAATTTCTAACTAAATCTTTCTAGATGCACACAGATTAGTTTACTACCATGTAGAGATAACATTTTAACTGCATTTATTCACATTTATGTGAACACCTTCTTCTGCCTTCAATTTTCCCAGCATCAGGGTCTTTTCAATGAGTCAGTTCTTTGCATCAGTTAGCCAAAGTATTGGAGCTTCAGCTTTGGAGATGGGGACAACAGAGGATGAAATGGTTGAATGGCATCACTGACTTGATGGACATGAGTTTGAACAAGCTCCGGGAGTTGGTAATATACAGGAAAACCTGGCATGCTGCAGTCCTTGGGGTTGCAAAGAGTTGGACATAACTGAGCGACTGAACTGAACTGATGTGGCCACCTATACATTTTGCTCTCTATAAAATATTTTGTAATAGTTTTTTGTCCTTAATAATGATCTGTACTATATATTTGAACTTGATTTTATTCTTATATTATTTTAGTATTGTTTTTGTATTGGCTAGATGTCATTATTTACACAATTTCACTGTTCTCCCTCTTTAGCATTACAAACAGCTCTCACTTTCCACCTTTAAGAGGTTTTAATAGTAAAAGCATCCATGATTTGTGTTAAAGATATCCAATAGTGTACAGAATGGCAGACTGATATGCAAATCATCTTCAGTGTAAATCCATTTGTAGAAATAATACTGGATTTTTTTTTCATCTTGAAGGTTTCTATAACAAAAAAACACTGCCTCAGAAAAATTCCCTTAAATGCATTCAGTAAAAAGTCACATTGAACCCAAAACCAATCTGACCCCAATATTTATTCCCATGAATATTCATAAAGAGAAATCTCTCTGAATATGATACTCTCATTCCTGATGGACTCAAAGTGGGGCATAGCTCACAGTTGTTTTTCATAATGTTATTTGCCTTAAGTGACAAATTTTTTAGTTTGAAATGAAGCAGAAAGTAATAATAAATGCAATATATTTTTAATATTAAAATGTGTGGATGCCAAAGCACCAAAGGCAGAAACATTTAATTAAAACACTTGTACTTTGAGAGAAGGGAGAAAGACAATCCACATTTTTTAAAGAGGAAAACAAAGGACTAATATTGAATTAGATTTTAAAATTATCAGAGAAATATTGGCCTGCTTGTGATATAAAGAAAATATTCAGGAAAGAATTTTAAATTGTGCTTATATGATAGACTGTGAATCCTAGCTTTCAAATAATTATACAATTGTTCATCAATTTTATTGACTAAAGATCAAAATAAGTAGGGAAAAACCTAATTATCTGAGCTCAGAGAGCTTTATAACTGGTGAGAAGAGTTTATATCATATTTAGTCCACTACTTATTTTAAGTAACTTATTGGGTTGTATCTATAGTTCTTAAGCAGACTCACGTACCTTAAACTAGATACCTAACTTCTCCAAGTCACAAAATCACAACCTAAGAACCTTTAAGAAGTACTGCATGCAGTCATCTAAGTTGTTGCAAGTCATGTCTGACTCTCTGCGACCCTATGGACTGTAGCCTGCCAGGCTCCTGTCCATGGGATTTTCCAGTCAAGAATACTGGAATGGGTTGCCGTTATATCTAATTTGCCTAAACCTACTTGTTTGCTACCAGTCACTTGGATACCTATTATTCAGTCAACAGTGTAAACTTATAAAGAAAACTAATTTCGAATAATAATTTAGGGATACAGTGCCTAGCAATTAAGACTAAAATTTAGTAAAATTATATAGGAAACTGGTACTGCTACTTAGACTCAAAACCTGTACAAAGTTTATTCTCATGGGTGTTCTGGTTGAACCAGTTGCTCCTCCCACAGAGGGCAACATTCCATAGTTGATAATACTAGGTATGTGTCTCTGTCTGGTTTGCATCCAGTAAGAGTCGAGGTTCAGTTCAGTTCAGTTCAGTCACTCAGTTGTGTCTGACTCTTTGCGACCCTATGAATCGCAGCACGCCAGGCCTCCCTCTCCATCACCATCTCCCAAAGTTCACTGAAACTCATGTTCATCGAATCGGTGATGCCATCCAGCCGTCTCATCCTCTGTCGTCCCCTTCTCCTCCTGCCCTCAATCCCTCCCAGAATCAGAGTCTTTTCCAATTAGTTAACTTTTCACATGAGGTGGCCAAAGTACTGGAGCTTTAGCTTTAGCATCAGTCCTTCCAATGAACACCCAGGACTGATCTCTTTTAGAATGGACTGGTTGGATCTCCTTGCAGTCCAAGGGACTCTCAAGTCTTCTCCAACACCACAGTTCAAAAACATCAATTCTTCGGTGCTCAGCTTTCTTCACAGTGAGGTAGAAAGATACAAATATAGGCCATGGACTCACACAGGCCTAGGTTGTATGCAATTACATTACAAATTAGTGTTCCTGAGTAAGTACCAAAATCTTCTGACTATAAATTGCTTGCTTATAAAATTAAGTTAATAAGTTTCCTTAAAGAGATATTTGTGAGGGTAAATGATGACAATAAATACAAAAACTTAGAAATTAGTTCAGTAGCACTCCATGATAGACTAATCAGACTCATATTACCTTTCAATAATAACTGTGTTAAATTCACCCCTTACCATCTTGAAAGGAAACTCATCCCCGCTCAGTTCAGTTCAGTTCAGTCCCTCAGTCATGTCTGACTCTTTGTGACCCCATGTACTGCAGCAGGCCAGGGTCCCCTGTCCATCACCAACTCCCTGAGCTTACTGTCATCCCCTTCTCCTCCTGCCTTCAATCATCTTTCCCAGAATCAGGATCTTTTCAAATAAGTCAGTTCTTTGCATCAGCTGGCCAAAGTATTGGAATTTCAGCTTCAGCATCAATCCTTCCAAATGAATATTCAGGACTGATTTCTTTTAGGATGGACTGGTTGGATCTCTTTGCAGTCCAAGGGACTCTCAAGAGTCTTCTCCAACACCATGGTTTAAAAGCATCAATTCTTTGGCAGCTCTCAGCTTTCTTTACAATCCAACTCTCACATCCATACATGACTTTGGGAAAAACCATAACTTTGACTAGATGGACCTTTGTTGGCAAAGTAATGTCTCTGTTTTTTAACATGCTGTCTAGATTGGTCACAGCTTTTCTTCAAAGGAGCAAGGGTCTTTTCATTTCATGGCTGTAGTCACCATCTGCAGTGATTTTGGAGCCCAAGAAAATAATGGCTGTCACCATTTCCATTGTTTCCCCATCTACTTGCCATGAAGTGATGGGTCCAGAAGCCATGGTCTTAGTTTTGTGAATGTTGAGTTTTAAGCCAACTTTATCATCCCCATCTCCTTGGGAACGCATGTATACCCGTGGTGGATTAATGTCAATGTATCGCAAAACCAATACAGTACTGTAAAGTAAACTAAAGTAAAAATAAAAATTAAAAAAAAAGAAAGAAAAATATGATGTCCCTAACTATAATACAACAAGAGAACTGTATTAAATGTATTTATTTTAACATCTTAAATGCTCCACTTATCACCAACTTAAGACCTCAAATTTCGAATCTAAATGAAGAATATTTTAATTATGCGTGTGTGCTCAGTTGTTTCCGTCCTGTCTGAACTGGTGCAACACTATGGACTACAGCTTACATGACTGAAAACCTTCCTATTGGTGAATATGTAGAGACTTGGGGAATGTGTTGGGCTGGGAAAGGGCCTGCAAGCCTGAGCCCTTTTCACACACCTTGAGCTTTGCATGACTTCCATCTGGCTATTCTTGAGTTATCATTTTTGAAATAAACCAGACAGAGGATGAGATGATTGAATGGCATCACCAATTCAATGGGTGTAAGTTTGAGCAAACTCCAGAAGATGGGGAAGGACAGGGAAGCCTGGCGTGCTGCAGTCCATGGGGTCGCAGAGTTAGACAAGATTTATCAATTGAACAACAAGTGATCTAAGTAAATAAAATGCTTATCTGAGTCCTATAAGCCACACTAGCTGATTAATTGACCCCAAGGAGGGGGCTGTGGGAACTCTGGTTTATAGCCAGTCAGTCAGAACTACAGATAACAACTGAGACTTGAGACTTGAGACCCCAGTCTGCTGACTGATGAGAAGCATAGATAACAACCAGCGCTTGCAATTGACATCTAAAGTGGTAGGATAAGCAACCTTAGAGGACTGAACCCTTTTATGGGATCTCATGCTATCTCTGGATTGAGAGTATCAGAATTGAGTTCAATTGTAGGACACCCAGATAATGTCCTAGAATTTCTTGTAGATATGGGGGAACTCTCCCTTCCACACACACACATTGAACTTGGGTCCAGGAACCCCCACAAAGGTGGGCTACTAATATGATAGGGTTGGTGGGTTTCTGAGAAGAGGATATGAGAAATCTCTCGCTGTGTCCTCATCATGTGATGATACAGTGAGAAGATCTCATCTACAGGTCTGAACGTGATGGCACCTTGATCTTGGACTTCAAATCTCCAGAACTGTGAGAAAAAAATATTCTATGTTTCACAACATCAAGTATTTTGTTATGTAGCCCAAGATAAAATGCTACCGTAAGAAAACAGGATAAAATTGTCCTGTTGCAACTGGATTCATTGAGAATCAGGAACTGTAATTACAAATCACTAGACAGGTGGTGTGTGGGTGACTCCAACTTCACAGGAACATCTGTGCTGTGTTTTTCTGCCCTGAATATTAATAATGCCTCTGTATCATTGTGAAAACAAAACCTATCTCTCCAAAATGTGTAGAATGATACCTAAAGAGTGGTTCTATCTCTGTGGAGAACCATTGACAAAACATATTCTAAACAATGTGGGCTTTGGAACTGAGTAGCCATGAGCCTAATTTTTTTTTTCTATCACCTTGGGTCTGTGTAACCTAAGGCAAATTAGTAAAACTCTCTGGACTTCAGTCTTTTGATCTTTAAAATGTGGGATTGGGAGCATATATACCTAATAGGACACCTAAGGGAATTATATAAAAGCCTGTTTGCTAAGAGTTAAGCAATGTAACTGGGCCCAGAATAGTTATTGCTAGTGAAGTCACTCAGTCATGTCCGACTCTTTGCGAACCCATGGACTGTAGCCTATCAGGCTCCTCCATTCATGGGATTTGCCAGGCAAGAGTGCTGGAGTGGATTGCCATTTCCTTTTCCAGGGGATCTTCCTGACCCAGGGATCGAACCCGGGTCTCCCGCATTGCAGGCAGACACTTTACCGTCTGAGCCACCAGGGAAGCTAATTGTCAAGTCTCTAATAAGTAAATGTTAGGTCATTTGCCCTTCCTAATTGTTTTTCCTGAAGACTTGCAAAGCCTTCTACTGCTAACTTTATCCTTAAACTTTCCTAGGATTCATATCTCCTCTTTATTGTTACACTTACTGTGGTTTTCAGTGTGTTGCTTCCTTCCTCTTGCTGTCACTCTCTCCTGTCTCTCCACTCTCCCTCACCGCTGTATATTGTACTTACCGTCTTCATCAACCCTCCTCTCAATTCTCACTCATGATTGAGACAACTCAAATTTCCCTAAGGAAATCACAAGGTTTGCATCAGAGTCCAACAAGAATCCTTTAAAATTACATTATACCTCTGACACTCAATGGATTTGGGGAACAAAACCAGTAGTTTACTTTATGCTACAGTGTTCCTTGCTATCACTTAATAGCAGTAGATCAATAAAGTGACCTGTGTGAAAGGTCACCAGACCTTCAAACTGACAGCAGACTCATTTATTTGGTAACTGGAAGCTTGGACTTCTTCATCTCCTTCACCTATTTCATTCATCCTCCACCTCATCCCCTCTGGAAACTACCTATTTGTTCTCTGTATCTATGAGTCTGTTTCTGTTTTGCTATATCTGGTAGTTTTGTTTGTTAGATTTCATACACAAGTGAATTGTCTTGACATTTCACTTAGCATGATACCTTCTAGGTCTATCCATGTTCTTTCAAATTGCAAAATTTCATTCATTTTCATGGTTGAGTAATATTCCATCGTATATACCTTTTTTATCCATTCGTTTATGATTGGCCACTTAGGTTGCTTCCATAGCTTGGCTATTGTAAACTGTGCTGCAATGAATATAGCAATCCTGCATACTTGTAAATAAGTATTTTTCTTAAAAAATACTTGGAGATTAATAAAAATAAAAACACAAGATACCAAAATTTATGAAATGAAGCTAAAGAATGCTTAGAAGGAAATTTATAGCTGTAAATGCCTATTAAAAAAGAATATCTCAAATCAGTAATGTAACACACCACTTTAATAAATTTTAAAAAGAGAAAATTAACAATATAGTGAACAAAATGAAGAGAAAATTAAGACCCGTGAAGTAATAAATAAGAGAACATTTAAAAGTTGAGAAATTCAACAAAGCCAAAAGTTGGATTTTTAAAGTTTTCTCTTTTTTTTTTTAAATGATAATGTATTGTCTAGACTAATCAAGTGAAAAAGAAAGAAGAATCGGGATGTCTTTGGTGGTTCAAGGAAGGGGGCTTCCCTGGTGGCTCAGACAGTAAAGTGTCTGCCTGCAATGCAGGAGACCCAGGTTCGACCCCTGGGTTGGAAGATACCCTGGAGAAGGAAATGGCAACCAACTCCAGTATTCTTGCCTGGAAAATTTCCATGGACTGAGGAGCCTAGTTGGACACAACTGAGTGACTTCACTTTCATTTTTACTAGGTGGTCCACTAGCTAAGACTCCATGCTCCCAATGCAGGGGGATTAGGTTCAATCCCTGGTCAGGTAACTAGATCCCACATGAAACAACTAATTCATCCCACATGAGCAACCATAAGGAACCTGAACGCTACATGCTAAAATCAAAGATCCTGCATGCCAAAACTAAGACCTGGCGCAGTGAAATAAAAACAAAAAACAAACAAACAAAAAAAAACAAACTTTAAAAAGAAAGCAGAATCAAGGTACTAGATTTGGGAATAAAAGAGGAACAATTCATATCGTTATTATGGACATCTGGAGAAGGAAATGGCAACCACTCCAGTATTCTTGCCTGGAGAATCCTGTGGACAGAGGAGCCTGGTGGGCTGCCGTCTATGGGGTCTCACAGAGTCGGACATGACTGAAGTGACTTAGCATAGCATTATAGACATAAAGAGTTTAACAGTGAATATTATGAACAATCATATTATCAACAAATTATATAGCATACATGAAATGGACAAGTTTCTAGAAACATACAATCTACTGAAAGCGACCCAAGAAGAAATTAAAAAATGTAGTAGACTCATAATAAGAGACTCATTTAGAATGATCAAGTAGGATTTATCCTAAGAACATGAAGTTAATTTAACATATGGAACTCAGTTAAATTAATATACCATGTTAATAGGCCAAAAGATAAAAAATGTAATGCTTTCAACTGATTAATAAAAATTATTTGCCAAAATACAACATGCTTTCCTGATAAAACTATCCAATAAACCAGGAATAGAAGAGACCATCCTCAATCCAATAAGTTATCTATGAGAAACCTGCAATTAATATCATGATGGTAAAGTTTTGAATGCTTTCCCTCTAGGATCAGGTGCAAGATAAGATATACATGATTTCCATTTATACTGAACATTCTCTTGGACATTCTACCTGGAAAAAAAAATAGGACAAAAATACAAAACATCCCAATGGGAAGGGAAAAAGTAAAATCATCTCTTTGAGGATGTCTTGATTATAAATAGGAATCTATTAAAAAATCTATCATAATAAATTAATTCATCAAGGTTTCTGAATATAAGATCAGTAGATAAAAGTGAATAAAAATCCACTGCATTTCTATACACTGGTAATCATAATCTGGAAAGAAAATTAATTTCATTTATAATAGCATCAAAAATACTTAGATTTAAATTTAACAAAGTAATAACCACAAAATAAATTTAGCCAAGTAAAAACTGAAAACTGTATAACATCGTTTAAAGAAATTAAGAAAACCCAAATAAATAAAATGATATTTTATATTCATGGATTGTAAAACTTAATATTATGGAGATGGTAATACTCTCCAAATTGATCTACAGATATAGCACAATCCTTGTCAAATCCTAGCTGCTTTCCTGTAGAAATTGACAAACTTATCTTAAAACTTAAATAGAAATGCAAGGGACCAAAATAACCAAAAAATATTGAGAATAAGAACAAATGTGGAGTATTCACACCTCCCAATTTCAAAACTGACTTTGAAGCTACAGTAATTAAGACAGAATAATACTGGCATAAGAATAAACATATAGGTCAAGGTGATATAATTGAGAGTCTAGAAATAAGCCCTCATATTTATGGTAAATTGATCTTCCTCAAGAGTTTCAAGAAAATTAATGGGGAAAGAGTAGTCTTTTCAACTAATAATGCTGGGATAACTGAATATTCTGCTGCAATAAAAGAGTAACTTAAAATAGATTATAATTTAAAATCGATTATAACTTTTGTAACCCAGTGGATTATAGTCCTCCAGTTCTTTAGCCCTCCAGTATTTTCCAGGCAAGAATACTGGAGTTGACTGTCATTTCCTTCTCCAGCAGATCTTTATCTCCTGCTTGGCAGGTGGATTCCTTGCCACTTAGCCACCAGGGAAGCCATAAATGGATCATCAGGTCAGTTGAGTTCAGTCGCTCAGTCGTGTCTGACTCTCTGCGACCCCATGAATCACACCACGCCAGGCCTCCCGTCCATCACCAACTCCCGAGTTCACTCAGACTCATGTCCATCGAGTCAGTGATGCCATCCAGCCATCTCATCCTCTGTCGTCCCCTTCTCCTCCTGCCCCCAATCCCTCCCAGCATCAGTCTTTTCCAATGAGTCAACTCTTCACATGAGGTGGCCAAAGTACTGTACTGTCAGCATTAGTATCATTGCTTCCAAAGAAATCCCAGGGCTGATCTTTAGAATGGATCTTTAGTCCAACTCTCACATCCATACATGACCACAGGAAAAACCTTAGCCTTGACTAGACAGACCTTAGTCAGCAAAATAATATCTCTGCTTTTGAATATGCTATCTAGGTTCGTCATAACTTTTCTTCCAAGGAGTAAGCGTCTTTTAATTTCATGGCTGCAATCACCATCTGCAGTGATTTTGGAGCTCCCCAAAATAAAGTCTGACACTGTTTCCACTGTTTCCCCATCTATTTCCCATGAAGTGATGGGACCAGATGCCATGATCTTCATTTTCTGAACACTGAGTTTTAAGCCAACTTTTTCACTTTCATCAGAGGCTTTTTAGTTCCTCTTCACTTTCTGCTATAAGGGTGGTGTCATCTGCATATCTGAGGTTACTGATATTTTTCCTGGCAATCTTGATTCCAGCTTGTGTTTCTTCCAGTCCAGCGTTTCTCATGATGTACTCTGCATATAAGTTAAATAAGCAGGGTGACAATATACAGCCTTGACGTACTCCTTTTCCTATTTGAAACCAGTCTGTTGTTCCTAGGTGTATGTAAAAGAGCTAAACCTATTAAGCTCTCAGAAGAAAACTTAGGCATAAATTCTTTTGCCATTAAACTAGGTAATGAATTTTTTGATATGATATCAAACACATAAATGACACAAGGTAAAAAAAGGTAAACCATTTTTCAACAAATTAAAATTTGATGATTTCATCGAGCTACCATACAATGCTGCAATCCCACTCCTGGATAAATATCCAGAGAAAAACATGATCTGAAATGATATATACACCCCAATATCATTGCAGCACCGTTTACGATAGCCAAGACATGGAGGCAACCTAAATGTTCATCAGCAGAGAAATGGATAAAGAAAATGTGGTATACACATACAATGGAATTACTCAACCTTTGAAAAGAATGAAAGAATGCCATTTGCAGCAACATAGATGGATCTGGAGATTGTCACACTGAGTGAAGTAAGTCAGACAGAAAAGGGAAATTATCATATGAAATCCCTTATATGTGAAATCTAAAAAGAAATGCTACAAAAAAGGAAGAAAAGAAAAGACATAAATGAACTTAATTACAAAACAAAACTCTATAGATTAGAAAACAAATTTGTGGTTGCAGATTATACAGTAGAAGTGAGAAATAGATTTAAGGGACTAGCTCTGATAGTGGAGAAGGCAATGGCACTCCACTCCAGTACTCTTGCCTGGAAACTCCCATGGATAGAAGAGCCTGGTGGGCTGCAGTCCATGGGGTCACTAAGAGTCAGACACGACTGAGCAACTTCACTTTCACTTTTCACTTTCATGCACTGGAAAAGTAAATGGCAACCCACTCCAGTGTTCTTGCCTGGAGAACTGCAGGGACGGGAGAGCCTGATGGACTGCCATCCATGGGGTCGCACAGAGTTGGGCACAACTGAAGTGACTTAGCAGCCGCAGCAGCAGCAGCAGCAGCAGCAGCAGCCGCAGCAGCGGCTCTGATAGAGTGTCTGATGAACTATACATGGAGGTTCGTGACATTGTACAGGAGACAGGGATCAACACCATCCCCAAGAAAAAGAAATGCAAAAAAGCAAAATGGCTGTCTGAGGAGGGCTTACAAATAGCTGTGAAAAGACGAGAAGTGAAAAGCAAAGGAGAAAAGGAAAGACATAAGCATCTGAATGCAGGGTTCCAAAGAATAGCAAGGAGAGATAAGAAAGCCTTCCTCAGTGATCAGTGCAAAGAAATAGAGGAAAACAATAGAATGGGAAAGACTAGAGATCTCTTCAAGAAAATTAGAGATACCAAGGGAACATTTCATGCACAGATGGGCTCGATAAAGGACAGAAATGGTATGGACCTAACAGAAGCTATTAAGAAGAGGTGGCAAGAATACACAGAAGAACTGTACAAAAAAGATCTTTATGACCAAGATAATCACGATTGTGTGATCACTCACTTAGAGCCAGACATCCTGAAATGTAAGTCAAATGGGCCTTAGGAAGCATCACTATGAACAAAGCTAGTGGAGGTGATGGAGTTCCAGGTGAGCTATTTCAAATCCTAAAAGATGATGCTGTGAAAGTGCTGCACTCAATATGCCAGCAAGGGTGGAAAACTCAGCAGTGGCCACAGGACTGGAACAGGTCAGTTTTCATTCCAATCCCAAAGAAAGGCAATGCCAAAGAATGCTCAACCTACCGCACAATTGCACTCATCTCACATGCTAGTAAAGTAATGCTCAAAATTCTCCAAGCCAGACTTTAGCAATACATGAACTGTGAAATTCCAGATGTTCAAGCTGGTTTTAGAAAAGGCAGAGGAACCAGAGATCAAATTGCCAACATCCGTTGTATCATGGAAAAAGCAAGAGAGTTCTAGAAAAGCATCTATTTCTGCTTTATTGACTATGCCAAAGCCTTTGACTGGGTGGATCACAATTAACTGTGGAAACTTCAGAAAGAGATGGGAATACCAGACCACCTGACCTGCCTCTTGAGAAATCTGTATGCAGGTCAGGAAGCAACCGTTAAAATTGGACATGGAACAATAGACTGGTTCCAAATAGGAAAAGGAGTACATCAAGGCTGTATATTGTCACCCTGCTTATTTAACTTCTATGCAGAGTACATCATGAGAAACGTTGGGCTGAATGAAGCACAAGCTGGAATCAAGATTGGGGGGAGAAATATCAAGAACCTCAGATATGCAGATGATACCACCCTTATGGCAGAAAGTGAAGAAAAACTAAAGAGCCTCTTAATGAAAGTGAAAGAGGAGAGTGAAAAGATTGGCTTAAAGCTCAACATTCAGAAAACTAAGATCATCGCATCTGTTTCTTCTCACTTTATGGCAAATAGATGGGGAAACAGTAGAAACAGTGACTGACTTTATTTTCTTTTGAGGCTCAAAAATCACTGCAGATGGTGACTGCAGCCATGAAATTAAAGGATGCTTACTCCTTGGTAGGAAAGTTATGACCAACCTAGATAGCATATTAAAAAGCAGAGACATTACTTTGCCAGCAAAGGTCTGTCTCATCAAGATTATGGTTTTTCCAGTAGTTATGTATGAATGTGAGAACTGGACTATAAAGAAAGCTGAGCGCCGAAGAATTGATGCTTTTGAACTGTGGTGTTGGAGAAGACTCTTGAGAGTCCCTTGGACTGCAAGGAGATCCAACCAGTCCAAACTAAAAGAGATCAGTCCTGGGTGTTCACTGGAAGGCCTGATGTTGAAGCTGAAACTCCAAAACTTTGGCCACCTCATGCGAAGAGCTGACTCATTTGAAAAGACCCTGATGCTGGGAAAGATTGACAGCAGGATGAGAAGTGGATGACAGAGGATGAGATGTTGGATTACATCACAATCTCAATGGACATGAGTTTGGGTAAACTCCGGGAGGTGGTGATGGAAAGGAAGACCTGGCGTGTTGCAATTCATGGGGTCACAAAGATTCGGACACAACTGAGCAACTGAACTGAACTGACCTGAACTGAAAGGAAAGATGATGGGAAGTGATAATTAGGTAGTTCTTGATGGACAGGTACACACTGCTATGTTTAAATGGTTAATAAAACCATTGTTAACTGACAAGAGCCTACCCTATAGCACAGGGAACTCTACTCAGTGTTATTTGGCAGACTGGATGGGAGGGGAGTTTTGGGGGGGATGGATATATGTGTATGTATAGCTCAGTTCCTTTGCTATCCATTTGAAACTATTGATAATTGGCTAGCTGCTGCTGCTGCTTCACTTCAGTCGTGCCTGACTCTGTGCAACCCCATAGATGGCAGTCCACCAGGCTCTCCCATCCATGGGATTCTCCAGGCAAGAATACTGGAGTGGGTTACCATTTGCTTCTCCAATGCCTGAAAGTGAAAAGTGAAAGTGAAGTTGCTCAGTCATGTCTGACTCTTAGTAATCCCATGGACTGCAGCCTACCAGGCTCCTCCATCCATGGGATTTTCCAGGCAAGAGTACTGGAGTGGGGTGCCATTGCCTTCTCCAAATTGGCTAGACTCCAGTACAAATAAAAAATTTAAAAAAACACTTGTACATCAAGAGCACCATCAAGAATGTGAGAAAAAACAACAACCAAAAATAGGAGAAAATATTTTTCAATCATGTATCTGAGAAAAGTTTGGTATCCAGAATATAATGTAAGACTCTATTAAATTAACACTTTTAGAATTTCAGTGAGAAGGAAATGGCAATCCACTCCAGTGTTCTTGCCTAGAGAATGCCAAGGATGGAGTAACTTGATTGGCTGCCGCCTATGGGGTCACACAGAGTTGGACACGACTGAAGTGACTTAGCAGCAGCAGCAGAATTCCAGCAATGAGGTAATCACTGATGTCTGAGATAGCCAAGAAATCATTGCAAAACAGTGGTGCTTGGATTAGGAGAGAGGGAGAAATATAGAGGAAAGCAAGATTCCAAGCAAGGTAACTCTGCATTATTCACTGTCCTTTTGGCCAACCTTATTATTTTACATGTATGTTTCTAACCAATTATCTCTTGATAATATTGGAAATGGTACTGTATAATATTATATTGTACCCCTTATACTATTTGGCCCATCATATATTCTCATCCTTTTCAGTGACTGATTAGACAAGAACTGGAGAGATAATTTGTATGTGACAAACACTTTCATGCACATGGGGGTTGTTTTGAAGTAACAAAAATTTTTGTTCAAATGATATAACTATAGAATATGTTATTTGGACAATGAAGCTTTGACTGTGTGGCTCAAAATGAACTGTGGGAAATTCTTACAGAGATGGGAATACCAGACCACCCTGTTTCCTGAGCTTCCTGTATGCAGGACTAGAAGCAACAGTTAGAACCAGACATAGGACAAAGGACTGAATCAAAATCAGGAAAGAAAATACATCAAGACTGTATATTGTCCCCCTGCTTATTAAACTTATATGCAGAGGATATCATATGAAATACCAGTTGGAAGACTCACAAGCTGGAATCAAAATTGCCAGAAGAAATGTCAACAACCTCAGATATGTAGATGATACCACTCTAATTGTAGAAAGCGAAGAGGAACTAAAGAGCCTCTTGATGAGGGTGAAAGAGCAGAGTGAAAAAACTTGCTTAAAACAGAGCATTTAAAAAATTAAGATCATAGCTTCTGGTCCCATCACTTCATGGCAAATAGAAGGGGAAACAGTGGAAACAGTGACAGATGGTGACTGCAGCCATGAAATGAAAAGACACTTGTTCCTTGGAAGAAAAGTTATGACAAACCTAGACAGCATATTAAAAAGCAGAGACATCACTTTACTAACAGAGGTTCATATAGTCAAAGCTACGTTTTTTTCAGTAGTCATGTATGGCTGTGAGAGTTGGACCATAAAGAAGGCTGAGTGCTGAAAAACTGATGCTTTCGATTTGTGGTGCTGGAGAAGACTCTGAAAGTCCCTTGACAGCAAGGAGATCAAACCAGTCAATCCTTAAGGAAACCAACCCTGAATAGTCATTGGAAGAACTGATACTGAATCTGAAGCTCCAATGCTTTGGCCACCTGACGTGAAGAGCAGACTCACTGCAGAAGAGCTGACTCATTGGAAAAGACCCTGATGCTGAGAGGGATTGAGGGCAGGAGGAGAAGGGGACGACAGAGAATGGGATGGCTGCATGGCATCACTGACTCAGTGGACCACATGCATTTGAGCAAACTCTAGAAGATGGTGAAGGACAGGGAAGCCTGGTGTGCTACAACTCATGGGATCACGAAGAGTTGGGCACAACTTAGCGATTGAACAACAACATTTTTTCCTGGCTTTATAGGTTCTTTTTAACAATGGCAACTATATTTTTCTGAAACAAAAGCAGGACGTATGATCTGACATGTAGAAGATAAGAAGATATTTTAAATCAGAGCAGACTGTGGATATGAGCTAAATGCTCAATGTATAATAAATCAAAATTAAGGAATTTTGGCACCACGGAGGCCTGGCTTCTGGACTTATTCCCACTTTTATTAGCTATTTTATCATCGAGTAAGTTACTTAATCTTCCAATGTCCCATTTTTCCAATCTACAAAGTAGAAAAAATGACTGATTCAACATCATTAGGACTGTGGTAAGAAAATTAAAACAGAAAATCCTAACCAAGTGCATTGGATGTGCTGTTTACCAAGTAAATGCTGAATCGAATTTTCTCTCTCATTATTGTGTGTCTCAGATGCTCAATCCTATCTGACTCTTTTGTGACCCAGTGGACTGAGGCCACCAGCCTACTCTGTCCATGTGATTCCCCTGGCAAGGATGCTGGAGTGGGTTTCCATTTCCTTCTCCAGGGTGTCTTCCCCAAAATTATAACTAAGCGATGAAACTCATGTCTGGTGTCTGCTGCTTTGGCAGGCAGATTCTTTACCACTGAGCCACCTGGGAAGCCCCATAGAGGAGCATGGTACTGGCTTGGTCGCTAAGTTTTGTCCTGCTCCTGCGATCCCATTGAATGTAGCCAGTCAGGCTCCTCTGTCCATAAAATTTTCCAGACGAGAATACTGGAGCGGGTTACCATTTCCTTCTCCAAGGGATCTTCCTGACCTAGGGATTGAACCTGGGTCTTCTGCACTAGCAGGCAGTTTCTTTGCCGAATGAGCCATCAGGGAAGGCAATAGAGGAGAATACTATCTCTTAAAGATGATAAATAAGAAAGTGGGAATGAGAACCAGGCTATAGCTTGAGCTAGAAGGGGTTGAAAAATTTAGAAGAGGCCTTTACTGCCCCCTAATGTTAAATCTCCTCCAGTTTTTGTTTTGGTTTTGTTTCTAAGTGGTATTTTACTAAGCTATTCCAAAGTCTGAAGCAAGTAAGTTTTGTTTCAATGATCTTTCATATTGGGTTACTTCCAAATCCGCACACACACACAATTACTGTAAGACAGAAAAGCCTTATACTTTAAAGATATTAAGTTTGGTTATTTTTACCAAAGAGAAGCCAAAGTAGAAATGAGAGGGGATGTGTATCTAGCACAGGTAATCAAATTCTGTGTTTAAATATGTCCATTAATTGAAGAAATCAGAGCATTAGGATACATATATTTTAGTAAAGTGTTTAGGCATTAGCAACTCTAACTGAAGCAATAGAATGATTGAATCAAGTTAAACTCCTTACCAAGGCTATTTTTAGTGGAAATGCTGACATCCTTAATACAGAGGTTTGGATACTTCCATTCTAGTGGTATATATAGCCCACAGACAAGTCTTACTAAAATGTGCTGAGTTAGCTTCTCAGGTTTGGGACATTATTTTACAAGGGCATGGCATTCAATTCATGACATTCAAATGTTCTAAATAATTGTAGATAACCACTGAATGAAATGACTGCTTTTATTTTGTAGCTATTAGTCACATAAAAGGAGATTCAAAATTACAGAGATTGGGAATTACTTATGTAATTTAGTAAAAAAAAATTCTGGGTTTTTAGCTAATTCAACAACTTTGTAAAAGTGGCAGGTGGAAATTTAAGCTACTTCAGACTATGTATAACTGGTTTAAATAAAACTGAAATAGATCAGCTTTTTTGGCTTGATTTCAGCCTAATATTTCTGTCCATGAGTTTTTATTAGTAAATATATTTATTCTTTGAAAAGAAAGACATGTCTGATGTAAAGGTGGTCTTAACAAACTTCGAAGTAAGATGATTGATTGATTAATATATATCTTCCTGAATCCGAAGAAAAATACATTTCTACTAGTTTTTAAAGTCTGTTTTTATATCTTAGTGTTTCTCTGGTAAAGATCATTCTCAAGTTTTCATTAAAAACTTCAGCTCTAAACCTGTGAAAGAGGGGCTGATGAGTTGTCATTTAGAGAATTAGGTGATGAATTATTATTTATGATACATTCAAGTCATACTGTATATCTTCCCTATAATTTCTCAGCACAATTAGTTATAATGAACTGTCCTTACTTGGCATGTTGACTCCTCTTCAAAACTCATTCTTGTGAGACACCTAATGTCTTTTTAATCTGGCTCTTCTAGTAATACATCCCTTGATTCAAATGCAGAAGAATTTATGGTTGTGATCATAATTGATGAGATTCTCCTGGCTGTTGAGATCAGTTAGTAAAGAGTGACGTTCAAGTAATTGGTATACCTGAAAAATACCCTTTGTAAGAATGTTGACATATATACTAAAAAGAGTTATCAAGAACAGGTGCTTAGACTTGCAAAAGTCCAGTTATATTTTTCCTCTCCTTGTTTACATATGTAACATTTTTGCTTAGTTAATCAAACAGGTACCATGATGATTAGCCATGTGTATTACATAATTTTAGGTGATAACTTCTAAAATAAGATATCATAAAATATTTTCACAGTCAATAGGATCTACTATTACTTATTTTAAAGGATATTTTAAAGCAAAAAGTAAATATGGATAAGATGAGATGCTTTAGTAGATCAAAGACACAGCGAATAATATGGAAAGAAAAGCAGATAGCTGGTGCAGTGGCTTTAGTCTCAATACAATGTAAGAAATAGAGGTTCCCATACATAGGAAAGATCTTCCCAGGTGGCACTATTGGTAAAGAACCTGGCTGTTAATGCAGGAGATTTAAGAGATACGAGTTTGATCCCTGGGTTGGGAAGCTTTCCTGGAGAAGGAAATGGCAAATATTCTTGCCTGGAGAATCCTATGGATAGTGGAGTCTGGCGGGCTATGATCCATAGTGTTGCAAAGAATTGGACATTACTAAAGTGACTTTCCACATAGCATAGAAGGTGTTCAAATTTTAAATACAGGTACAAAATTCCATATTTCTTTTCTTTTTGCTTTTTTAGCCTGATTCCTTTCCAAGAGAGCACAATGGCCAAATTAAACAAGCAACCTCATTGCCAGGGCAACACACAAACACTGTAGCACAAATTCGACAATGAAGTACCTATACAAGCCACTGAATTAATCATACAGTCATCTAAATGTAACATGCTTATGAAAGTCCATAGCAATAAGAAAATATAAAAAATTAAAATAGTAAGCAACACCTCAAACAAGTTGTCTCTGGTTTAAGAGTTGGGGACTCTTTTACTATTATCCACTAGCATGGAATAAACACATTTGAATATTTTGAGGATTCATTGAAAAAATGAAGCACACGTAGTTTCTGCCTTTATGAGCTACAGATCAGCCATCATCCACACTGTGAACCGTCTGTGTGGGGAATTTCCTGCACAGAGGGTTTGGTTCACATTCAGCAGCTGGCTCAAGTGATTGGTCATAGCCTCACAGGCCCTGGAGTGGGGCTCAGTCTCTTATGAACCAGAGATTTTGACTTAGACTTGTCACCTCATTGTCACCACATAATTTCCCAGTCTAGGTCCTTTGGACTCTGATCCTTTTACTTTTCTGGACCCCATATTGCTAATTCCTATAGCTTGTCTGCCTTGCCTTATTGACTCTTTTGGCCAGTTCAGTCCAGTTAACCTGACTCACTGACCTGTCTTCCTAGTCTGCCCCACTGCTGAATAAATCCTGGTGTGAATACTCTGAATTATCATAACAAGGTGGATCCAAATATCTCAAACTAAAGGATGCAAATACTATCTATCTACCAGTTATCAATTTCTAATTTTCATTCATCATGTGGAAGTCACAACGAAAATGGTAGAAAATCACATAATGTCAGGTCAGATATTCCAAAGAGTAGCCAAGGGAATTTCAAGTTTATCACTGAAAAACAAAATGTCAAGGAGGCACAAAAGTTTCTTAACCATGGTGAACTTTGTGACCATGCAAGGAATCATTGTGTCTTGTATGCTGGGTGAAAATATAAATTTTAAATAATGTTTTACTTAATGCCTGGCTCAGTGCTGGGGAGACAGCAAGGCCTCAGTAAATAAATCATGAGAGAGTAGCACTGACATGTATACACTGCCCTGTGTACAATATATAGCGAGTGAGAAGCTGCTGTTTAACCAGGGAGCTCAGCTTGGTGCTATGTGATCACCTAGATGTGGGGGGTGGGGTAGGTGTGTGGGGTTTGGAAGGGAGGCTCAAGGAGGAGAGAATGTATGTATACTTATAGCTGGTTCATGTTGTTGTACAGCAGAAACTAACAGAACAGCATAATGCAATCATTCTTCAACTTAAAGTAAATAAATAATGAACATTGGAGGAGAAAGGGAAGGAAGGACATAAATAATGAGGAAAGTAGAAAGGAAGAAAAAAAAAAATTGTCATGACTGGCTTAAGCCATGCCGGACAGACTCTTTTTAAGTCAGTATCGCTGGTCAAGTTCAACCTTTATCCCCAAACTAAGCCTGCCAAGGGATGAGAGGCAATGCAAACAAGGGTTAGACCAAATGCTGTGAAATCACAAATATTTATTAGCAAGTATGCAAAATATAATGCAAATAGTATCTGCTTCGATAAGGTCTGGAAAACTCTACTTCCTGTTCAGATAAGCCCCTTGCCTCAGAGGTTCAGTCTGAGTCAGACACAAAAATAATCTCTAGTAGAAGTCCTTTTATCTGAGGCAGGCAAGAGTCGTCTGTGAGGACTAGAATTTGCCTGATTTGTAAGCTTTATATAGAAGTGTGGCATCTGCACAAAACTGCTACCCAACCATACATTTTAAACAACACTCATTATCATCGAAAAAATTTTTCTAATGTATTTGATGTTAATTAATAAACTCCTTGATAGAGATTTTGGTCCTTCTCTTTAAATATCTCCAACCTGTGCAATCTTGATTGCAGTATCCCAAATACTAAATCAATGGCCTTAAAATATAAACTGATGCTCTACCACACACTCCAATGCATATTTCTGCTACAATGTTTATAGTGAAATATTTCGAAGTAAATTATCATATAAAAAG
Source organism: Ovis canadensis (assembly GCF_042477335.2). NCBI lineage: Eukaryota > Metazoa > Chordata > Mammalia > Artiodactyla > Bovidae > Ovis > Ovis canadensis. The sequence continues at coordinate 42,793,881 of NC_091260.1, forward strand.
TAAAACAGGAAGCAAGAAGAAGGGAAAGGAGGGAAGGTGGGAGGGGAAAAATGCTCCAACCACTTATCTGATATAGTCACTATTCCATCTATGTTTTATTACTGTTTTCTAAATAAATTTTGCCAGTCTAAAGAATTTTTGGACTGTATCTCTCTGGGAATTCTCTTATCACCCACTCCCTCAAATAATACACTAATTTTGCCATGTGATAAAATTCTTGTTAATGTTCACATAAAAACTCAAATGTTTTAACATTTCAGGTAAAATCAATTACTCTTCTTACTCTTTTCCCACTCCCCCCAAAACTTGGCTTATCAATCTTTTAGAAAGCATATCTGTTTGTGTGTTTATTTTTTTATTAATATACTATGCGAAGAACTGACTCATTGGAAAAGACCCTGATTCTGGGAAAGGGAGGAGGAGGGAACAACAGAGGATAAGATGGTTGGATGGCATCACCGATACTGTGGACATGAGTACAAGTATGCTCCAGGAGTTGGTGATGGACAGGGAAGACTGGCATGCTGCAGTCCATGGGGTTCCAAAGAGTTGGACATGACTGAGTGACTGAACAGAACAGATACTATGTTCCCTGGATTATTCTGAGCCCTTTAGCTCTTTGGAATTCAGTGATCCTAGTAAAGAGACTATATCATAAATTTTTCAGTGAATGTTTGATTAGTTGAATTATTATATGAAAAAATGTCTTCCAGACTATTGTCCTGTACAACATCAATTTTAAAATATTACTTTCCCATTTAAGAATGAAATAAACTACTAGCTAATGAGAAAATGGTAGTGAGAAGGAAAAAGTATGATCTAAATGGACACAGTAAAGAGATTGAGAATCATTTCAAAGTGATAAGAGAAAATAAAGCCAATGGTTTAAAAGGGCAATTGATATGAGCAAATTGCTTTTTGAATCCAAATTGAAAAATCCTTTCCAAAATGTCTATTTCACTAAATGGCAAATTAATTTCTTGGAGTATTTTCCAACTTTTAAAATATAAGCATAATAATTTAATTCATATTTTCTACTAAATTATTCACATTTTATCCCCAAACTTTAGATATTTTAATTACTAAGTTGTCTTTAAGTTCAAAGTTCTAACATATCTGAACTGTAGAAAAATTGTAGAATCTTCCCTATAGAATTCCCGTTAGTGGCAAAACAGTCAGGATTTTTTTCTTAATTTTATATATGATTGAGCATTTAATTGGGTCAAGTTCATATTTAAGAATATATTAATACTTTCTGATTCTTATTCACAGAATACTGTTATGATCTAGGCAAGTTTGGCCTTAGAGTACAAAATGAAGCAGGGCAAAGGCTAACAGAGTTTTGCCAAGAAAACATATAGGGCATAGCAAACAGCCTCTTCCAACAACACAAAAGACTCTACACATGGACATCACCAGATGGTCAATACCAAAATCAGATTGATTATTTTCCTTGCAGTTGAAGAAACTCTATACTGTCAGCAAAAATAAGACCAGGAGCTGACTGTGGCTCAGATAATGAACTCCTTATTGTAAAATTCAGACTTAAATTGAAGAAAGTAGGGAGAACCATTAGGCCCTTCAGGTATGACCTAAATCAAATCCCTTACGATTTACACAGTGGAAGTGACAAATAGATTCAAGGGATTAGATCTGATAGAGCACCTGAGGAACTATGGATGGAGGTTTGTGACATTGTACAGAAGGCTGTGATCAAAACCGTTCCCAAGAAAAAGAAATGCAAAAAGGCAAAATGGTGGTCTGAGGAGGCCTTAAAAATAGCTGAGAAAAGAGGAGAAGTGAAAGGCAAAGAGAAAAGAAAAGGTATTCCCATTTGAATGCAGAGTTCCAAAGAATAGCTAGGAAAGATAAGAAAGCCTTAGTAAGTGATCAATGCAAAGAAATAGAGGAAAACAATGGAATGGGAAAGACTAGAGCTCTCTTCAAGAAAATTAGGTATACCAAGGGAACATTTCATGCAAAGATGGGCACAATAAAGGACAGAAACAGTATGGACATAACAGAAGTAGAAAATATTAAGAGGTGGCAAAAATACACAGAACTATATAAAAGAGATCCAGATAATAACAATGGTGTGATCACTCACCCAGAGCCAGACATCCTGGAGTGTGAAGTCAAGTGGGCCTTAGGAAGCATCACAATGAACAAAACTAGTGGAGGTGATGGAATTCCAGTTGAGCTATTTCAAATCCTTAAAATGATGCTATTAAAGTGCTGCACTCAATATGCCAGGAAATTGGAGAGCTCAGCAGTGGCCACAGGACTGGAAAAGGTCCGTTTTCATACGAACCTAAAGAAGGGCAATGCCAAAGAATGCTCAGACTACCACATAATGACACTCATTTCACATGCTAGCAAAGTAAATCCCAAAATTCTCTAGGCTAGGCTTCAATAGTATGTGAACTGAGAACTTCCAGATTTTCAAGTTGGAATTAAAAATGGCAGAGGAACCAGAGATCAAATTGTCAACATCCGTTGGATCATTGAAAAAGCAAAAGTGTCTCAGAAAAAATCTGCTTCTGCTTCATTGACTATACTAAAGCCTTTGACTGTGTGGATCACAACAAACTACGGAAGATTCTTAAAGAGATGGGAATACCAGACCACCTTACCTGCCTCCTGAGAAACCTGTATGCAGGTAAAGAAGCAACAGTTAGAAATGGACATGGAATAACAGATTGGTTCCAAATTTGGAAAGGGGTACGACAAGGCTGTATATTGTCACCCTGCTTATTTAACTTAAATGCAGAGTACATTATGCGGAATGCCAGGCTAGATGAAACACAAGCTGGAATCAGGATTGCCAGGAGAAATATCAATAACCTCAGATACACAAATGACACCACCCTTATGACAGAAAGCAAAGAGGAGCTAAAGAGCCTCTTGATGAAAGTGAAAGAGAAGAGTGAAAAAGCTGGCTTAAAATTCAACATTCAAAAAATGAAGATTATGGCATCTAGTCCCATCTCTTCATGGCAAATATGTGGGGAAAAATGGAAACAGTGAGAGACTTTATTTTCTTGGCCTCCAAAATCACAGCAGATGGTGATTACAGCCATGAAATTAAAAGACTCTTGCTAAAGAAAAGCTACGACAAACCTAGACAGCATATTAAAAAGCAGAGACATTACTTTGCCAACAAAGGCCCATATAGCTGAAGCTATGGTTTCCCAGTAGTCATGTTTGGATGTGAGAGTGGACCAAAAAGAAGGCTGAGCACCAAAGAACTGATGCTTTTGAACTGCATTGTTGGAGAAGACTCTCAAGAGTCCCTTGGACTGCAAGGAGATCAAAGCAGCCAATGCTAAAGGAAATCAGGCCTGAATATTCATTGGAAGGACTGATGCTAAAGCTGAAGCACCAATACTTTGGCTACTTGATGCAAAGAATCAGCTCATTGGAAAAGACTCTGATGCTGGGAAAGATTGAAACAGGAGGAGAAGGCGACGACAGAGAGTGAGATATTTGGATGCCATCGCCAAATCGATGGACATAAGTTTGAGCAAGCTCTAGGAGATGGTGAAGGATAAGAAGCCTGGCATGCTGCTGTCCATGAAGTTACAAAAACTGGGACATGACTGAACTGAACAACAGCAATTAACAAATATACATTTCCCCAGAGGCAAATTGATGGGTGTCCCTGCAAATATGATGCTAAATTGCCATTCTACTTACCTGAATATATTTTGAGAGAGTTTGAAACTCGCAAATTATAAATAACAGCAATTTGAGAAGATCTATAATATCCCTCCTTCCTTGTCATTCTATTTGCAGTGGTTTTGAGGTCCATTGTGCATAAGAAGATCCTGGGGGCTTTTTGAAAGCAGAGATGACCAACCTCCATCTCCACAGAATCTTGTTTGATTTGTCTGGTGAAAGGTTCAGGTATGAGTATTTTTGTAAAGCATCTATTGAGGTGGCCAAAATGTTCATCTAGATTTTTCCATGATGTGCAAAACCCGAATGAACTTTTTAGTCCTATCCAAAATTTTTTCTTTATGTTGCAAATTGGAGAACCACTGTCCCTAAGGTTTATACCAGTCCTGGAATACCGTAGGACTATATTCGACCTAGGGCTTCCCTGGTGGCTCAGACGGTAAGGTGTCTGCCTGTAATGCGGGAGACCCGGTTTCGATTCCTAGGTTGGGAAGATCCCCTGGAGAAGGAAATGGCAATCCACTCCAGCACTCTTGCCTGGAAAATCCCATGGACGGAGGAGCCTGATAGGCTACAGTCCATGGAGTTGCAGAGTTGGACACCACTGAGCAACTTCACTTTCACTTTCATATTTGACCTAATAGATATTCTCTGGGAGATTTTACTAATATACTTATGCCTTGGCTTTTTAATGAAATATCAGTCATCCAGATGTTATATTTTTAAAAAGAATACTTAGAAAATTACTACCTATGTGGTATTCGGTTATTCCTTAATTATGTACAGAAAGACATCATTGCTTCATTGAATATACTGAGCTATTAGAGGGTGAAGTGGGAAGTTATTGCTTATCCTGAAGCACTTGAGCTCTGTCTCTTACAATCTGATATCAATTACTGACTAATATGAATTTTCAATTTAACAAATATCTGATTACAACCATATTAAGAGCTAAACACATGGCAGGAGGAAATGATATTTAACAAACAAGAGAGTTCTGTATAAGCAGGATCTTTATTAAACAAATTGAAACAGAGAATTGAATAGTCACTAAGGGTCTCCTGAGAAAAGTTACTTTTACCAAATATCTAGGGGGGGGGGGGAAACACAAACTTCAACTGACAAGAAATTAAGTGGCCAAAATCATCAGTAAAATAGTGCTATTGCAATTCCTAGCTTTTAGAAGAAATTAATCAAGAGTTAATATAAATATCTCACAAATTCTAGTCATGGTACTCCAGATTTATCTTTTTAAAAAAGGGTTAATGAATGAGATTTGTTTTCACAGCATTTTTCCCCACTTTGAGACCTTCATACTGTCCCTTGGCTGACATATTAACATATCCCTGAAATCTTATCTTTATCCATTCTATTGTAAATGAGTGCCCCAGTTCTGTGTTCCTCTTCTTGTATGTTTGTTCTCTGTATTTAATCAGATTTTCCATGATTAATAGAGTAGAGCCATTCCCTTTATCAGGTGAATTTGCATTTTAACTGGGAATTCTGATGACAGATAGGTTCAGAGTTCAGGTCACTGAATCTGTATTCATTTGAGAATAAGACGCAAATGAGGAGGGAAATCTTAAATTATTCTAGTTAGATGTCCACCTTATCAATTCCTAGCTGTGGTCCTCTGGGTCTTAGGTAAATGATTAAAAATAAAAGAGACACTTTATAAACTTAGCTACTCAATGAAAATATTAAATATAGAAGAGAGGTTTTAAATAAAGTATTCTATAAAATCAGGACTAGATTGACAGCAATGCCATTAAGCATTTATGTATTTGCATTATTTGTAAAGAATGACCTTTGCCCAAGTCCCCCATTCTTTGTTGCTTTTGAAACAATGCAAGTAGCTTAAGCAGTTTGATGTTGAATACCACTTATTTGTAGTAGAAACACAATAAAAAAAATGGGAGAAAACTTTGTGCTTAACATCAGCTGGTGAGAAAATATGTCTGCTGCACAGGGTTATTTTTTACTATCTATTAACATAACACCTGTCATCAATTAGAATAGTCTTAGTTACAGTTTAAAACAGACTTCCTTCTCTTTTATATTAGAATAATTTCTCTCTAATAAGGCTGGCAGACTCAATTTATATTAATTTCATTCAGGGTAATTTGTGACTGCATGTCTGTTAAAAATCAATCTTACTCAAAATGAATCAACAAATTAGTGAAATTAGTTACAAGCACAAACAACTGCAAGCAAATAGTATGCATCAATGGCATTCTTAATCAATTCTAGATTCAAATGATAAGTAGCTCTTCCTTAAGATAATTTGACTATATAAATGTGGAACTCATTGTACCACATTTATGTGAATTGTTTCCTTTATAATGAAGCTTTTAGAGACTATGATTTAGAGTTCAGATTATTATAACTGTAATATAATATCAAAATCTATTAAAATAACATTGTATTTCTTTTAATTATTTTTTAAAATTAAAGTAAATGAAAATTTATCTTGATTTGAAAATTCATAGGATTGATCAACAATACACACACTGGTTAAAAATCTACCAAAATTAAAATTAGAAATATATTAAAAATGGAAATGACCATCATGGTATTGGTCCAGTAATTTTAAGGTTTTTGATATTAGTACTTACAATCAAAATTCATCATCTTCATAAATACTGAGAAATGTTAAAGGAGTTGAAGGCAATTTGGTAAGCTTAGGCACATTTATACAAATAAATTCTAAGACTGATTTGCATATGATCTTTAAACAGGCTTTTTGACCTCAGCACATGCCATTATTTTTAATTTTTCAATATCTCAGGAACTGAATTCCAATTTGGAAACTGAGATAGTTTACACTATGAACTCATTACTCTGCTTTTATATTCCTGTAATAGCATTTATTACAGAAACATTTTATCCAACTAGATGATCTCTGTAGACTAAAAACATATTGTTCTGAAATGCTGTTGGCAAGTGTGTATTTGACTCTCTACCCCCTTCATTCATTGAACTTTTTCCTCTAGCAGCTGCGTCTGTAGAGCTTCCATGGACTCACCCTTAAGATCTTGTGTCCAGTTTTCATATCCTATGTCCTGTTGAGATGTCTCCAATCAATCCCAACAAGAGTCCCCTGATTTCCACCTAATCCAAAAAAAATATGATTAAATACACCAACCAGATGTGACAATGATGCTATTAGATGTGTTAATATTTTATCATCTGCTCACTGGAAATAATGTTATCAAAAATAGTGTCTCTAATGTTGACATTTCTATGTAAAGTTGTGTTTAACCAAATTTTCAAGTTATCCCACTTTACAAAAAAAAAAAAAATGCATCCTTGCTTAAGGCATTTATAAAAAGGACTACCAAAAAGACATTTTAGATTCCCATGCTATAATAAATCTAGATCTTTCATAAACCAAACCTTGCATATACTTTACCTCTGCCATAATTTTGCTCATATAATCCCTCACTCTATGCCCATCCTTCAAAGTTTAACTCGTCTTAACTTTTTCATAATTCATGAGACTAAAGATTTATTTTCCCTGAAAGACAATGCTGATTGGACAAGCCTCAGGTTCTTGGCATATATTATGTCACAATTATAATCCTAGGACACAGGTGGTTGTGGTTTTGCTCTCTATGCTTTTTGACAGAATTCTTCAAGTTTCAGTGTAAGCTTACTAAGTGCAAAATTTATACTGTATTATCTCTTCTGTATCCCAGTCTTGTAGTATAACTCCAGGTGACACAATTCACATTTGAATGATGAATATAGAATGAACATTCACTGTATTTCTAAGCTATAGTGTGTCAAAATATAATTGTTGATTCTTGATGCGACTGCTCAGTTAATGTATTGGGTTGGCCAAAAAGTTAGTTTGGGTTTTTCTGTACCGTCTTACCAATTAATTTTGGCTTAATCTGTAGAATCTGCTTTAAAACCAAGGTAAACTCAGATAACAAGAATGTGAGCATTTTATCTCAAAAAGGTATCATAAGAATACATTGAATACTATTAGCACATAGTGGATGAATGTCTTTCAAAAAAGAGATATGGTATATTAAAACAAAGAACCCTAATTTTTTTCATTTATTAGACAAAACTCTTTGTAGAAACATAACCATCTCATTAATAAAGGGTTATATCACCCAAACATGAACTGCTTTTAACATGGAATTTATGTCTGAGAAAATCTGTGTATTCCCCATCCTAATACATAAAATTAGCAATACCAGTTGAAAAAGAGGCTTATTTAATTACCTGTTAAATAGGTAATTAATAGGCAAAGGTATAAGCTATGTAACACTTCAAAATTTATTAGGCAAAAATATATATATTAAACCTCTGGAAAGAAAGAAAAAAGATTATAATTTGCACTTACAATGTTAGCCAATATTTTGATTAATATTTTTGAAATAAAACTGGTTTTCTCTGTAAAATGTATGAATTAGCAGTCCTCAACTGGGGAGGAGATTTGGCCCCCAGGGGCAAATTTGGCAAGATCTGAAACAACTTCATCATCATTTAAGAGGTGCTGCTGGTATCTAGTATGTAGAAGCCAAGGGGTTGCTAAATCCTAAAGAGCAAAGGAGAGTCCCCCCCAAAGAACGGGAAGAATTATCCCACCCCAGATGTTAATATTGCTGAGATTAAAAAACCGAACTCAAAAGTAACCCAAGAAAGAAAATATTCCATTCACCTGCACAGCTTTCTTTCTCATAGCTATCAGAAAAGTGGCTCTCATGTGGAGTTTTTGGAGAGAAAATGTGTTGTTTGTTCACATCTAAAAAGTGGAACACAAAACAAGATCTGGGAAGTTGAGCAGAGGATAAACATGAACAGGGCTCATATCTACCAAAGTCTCTATTTCAGGAAGGTACGCTACGCTTCATGAATGCCTGTGATCCACAGCAGTCTTTGATGCCATGACTGCACTCTTGCCAGCTTCCGATCTAGGCACCATATAGCAGACTAAACCTTTTAAAATGCTCAAAACCTTTTGATGACTTTCCATTACACTTAGAGGAGGGGAGACTTAAGTGATAAATACCTGTGTTAAAGAAGAGGGATCTCAGATAAACAATCAAACTTTATACTTCAAGGAACCAGAAAAATAAAAGAACAAACTAAAAGAAAATTATAGGCCATTATTTCTGATAAACCTAGATGCAAAAATTCTCAATAAAATGCTAACAAAGTGATTTAACATGTCAGAAAGCTTATACAAAATGATCAGGTATGACTTACCTTAGTTTAACAAAATTATATCAACTAATGTTATACACCACCTTAACAGAATGAAGGATAAAAGCCACATGATCAGCTCAATAGATGCAGAAGAAGCATCTGACAAAGTTCATTATCCTTTCATTACTCCTGGTTACTTCTTCATTCGAATATCCTACCACTGTTTTTTCTCTCTCACTCTGTTTCAGCAACACTGTTCCATATAAACACACACAAAGCATGTATCCATCTCAGCATTTTCCCTCTGACAGACCATTCTTCCGCCAGCATTCTGTGGCTTCTCCCTATACTACATATTATTCTACAGGTCTCTGTTCCAATGTCACCTCCATATATAAAAAAATAGCTTTTATCACTTGCTATTCACTTCTGATGTTTCATTTTCTCCACACCACTTTTCATTGTTGCTGTTGTTCAGTCACACAGTCGTGTCCAACTCTTTGTGACCACGTGGACTACAGCACATCAGGCTTCTCTATTCTTCACTATCTCCCAGAGTTTGGTCAAACTCATGTCTGTTGAGTCAGTGATGCCATCCAACCATCTCATCCTTTGCCACCCTTTTCTTCTCCTGTCCTCAATCTTTCCCAGAATTATGGTCTTTTACAATGAGTCGGCTCTTTTCATCAGGTGGCCAAAGTATTGCAACTTCAACTTCAGCATCAGTCCTTCCAATGAATATTCAGGGTTGATTTCCTTTAGGACTGACTGTTTGATCTCCTTGCTCTCCAAGGGACTCTCAAGAGTCTTATCCAGAACCACAATTTGAAAGCATCAATTCTTTGGCTCTCAGCCTTCTTTATGGTCCAGCTCTCACATCCATACATATTAGTCCCTCAGTTGTGTCTGACAATAGATTGTAGCCCACTCGGCTCCTCTGCCTGTAGAATTTTCCAGACAAGATTACTGGAGTGGGTAGTTATTTTCTTCTCTAGGGGATCTTCCCAACCCAGGGATCGAACCTGCATCTCCTGCATTACAAGCAGATTCTTTAACGCCTGAGCCACCGGGGAAGTCCACAACCACACATGAATCTTGGAAAAACCATAGCTTTGACTATGTGGACCATTGTTGGTAAAGAAATGTCTCTGCTTTTTAATATGCTGTTTAGGTTTGTCATAGCTTTTTCTCCAAGGAGTAAGCATCTTTTAATTTCATGGCTGCAGTCACCACCTACAGTGATTTTGGAGCCCCCCAAAATAAAGTCTGTCATGGTTTTAATCTTTCCCCATCTATTTACCATGAAGTGATGGGACTGGATGCCATGATCTTAATTTTTTGAATGTTGATTTTTAAAATGTCAGCATTTTTAAAATGTTGACATTTAAGCCAGCTTTTTCACTCTCCTCTTTCACCTTCATCAAGAGGTTCTTTAATTCCTCTTGGCTTTCTGCCACAAGGGTGGTGCCACCTGCATATCTGAGGTTATTGATATTTCTCTTGGCAATCGTTATTCTAGCTTGAGCTTCATCCAGCCTGGCATTGCACATGATGTGCTTTGCATATAAGTTGAATAAGCAGGGTAACCACATACAGCCTTGGTGTACTCCTTTCCATATTTTGAACCAGTTAGTTTTTCCATGTCTGGTTCTAACTTTTGCTTCTTGAAGTGCATCCAGGTTTCTCAGGAGGCAGGTAAGGTGGCCTTTTAAAATATATATATTTTAACTGGTTTGATCTTTTCACACCAGTCAGAATGACCATCATCAAAAAGTCTACAAACGTTAAATGGTGGAGAGGATGTGGAGAAAAGAAATCCTCTTGCACTGTTGGTTGGAATGTATATTGATACAGCCTCTGTGGAGAAAATTGTGGAGATTCCTTAAAAAACTAGGAATAAAGCTACCATATGACCCAGCAATCCCACTCCCGGGCATATACCCTGAGAAAACCATAACTGAAAAAAATACATAGACCTCAATGTTCATAGCAGCACTATTTATAGTAGCTTGTACATGGAAGCAACCTAGATGTCCATCAATAGTTGAATGGATAAAGAAGACGTGGTGCTTATATACAATGAAATATTACTTAGCCATAAAAAAGAATGAATTTGAGTTAGTTCTAGTGAGATGGGTGAACCTAGAACCTGTTATACAGGGTGAAATAAGTCAAACATAGAAAAATAAATATAATGTATTAATGCTATTATAGAATATTGATCAATCTATTTGCAGGGAACAAATGGAGGCACAGATATAGAAAACAGACCTGTGGACACAATAGGAGAAGGAAAGAGTGGGGTGAATGGAGAAAGTAGCATTGACATATATAGAATACTATGCGTAAAACAGAGAGCTGGTTGCTATATGACACAGGGAGCCCAGCCTGGTGCTCTGTGATGACCTAGAGGGGTGAGAAGGATGGAGGGGAGCGAGGCTCAAGTGGGAGGTGATGTGTGTATAATTATGGCTGATTTGCACTGCTGTATGGCCAAAAACAATACAACGTTGTAATTTTCCTCCATTTAAAAAATAAATTTAAAAAATTTTTTTGTATATTGTCTGTTTCATCCCACTGTCACTATCCCACATAAGTAGGATATTTGCTTACTTTTTATACGCTTACAAAAGTGCCTAAAATGGTAATCTATTCATAAATACTTGTTAACCAACATATAAATCAATATATGAATGAATTAATGTTCAAAATGTTCTACCCAGCCAAAAAATTAGTCTTTGTAGAGCCTTGACCTTCTCAGTGCTTACCCTCTTCTTCCAAATTGAGGAAAGGATTATATCTAACTAAGGAGAATCCAGCCTCTACCTAGATGAATATTGGAACAATAAACACTTGGTAGAAATACTTCAGTGTGCCGGCCAAGGCTGTGGAGTTAGTTCTAGTTCTAAAATATAAGGAAATCATTTTGTGAACAGACTCTCCATTAGACTCTCCATCCTATGGAGCAGGTGTGTATGAGAGTAAAAAATAAGAAAAGAAATAAACTAGTAAGAGAGGGGAAATATAGAATACTAACAATAGATTGGGCAATTAAATTTTTATTTGATTAGATATTTGTTTAAATTCTGCCTGCCTTAAGCTGCATGTTGCTTGATCATGATAACTATATACTCATTTGTGTGTGTGTGTGATATGAAAGAAAGTAAAAGATGAGAAAAAAGTGAAAGCTCATGGATTAAGTTTTGATTTTTTATATACCACCAAATTTAAAAGAGTCACTGTTGGATCTGCACTCACTGTTTGGTTTACCACAGTACTGAGTTTCCAGAGAAGAGTGAAAACTATTCCGCATCTTGAGTCAGGAAAGCTGTAAGATGCTTCACAGATATACAAAAGCAGATTCTTTAAACAGCTCCTTGACATAATAAGTAGGTGGATTCTCAGACGTCAGAGTGGCAGTCTAACTTAAACGTGACACCAAGGAATAGAGTGGAAACACCATGTACATTACACTCTTAATCATTGGTTTCCCGTTCTACAACTTCAAAGAGAAAGCAACAGATTTATAGATTTAGATAGATTAAACTGTCATGTTATAGTTCCTGTTTCCCAAATATATACCCATTAGCTGGTGTAACCTGGTTTTGCTAAAGATCATTTGTGTTCCCAATACCCTTAATTTAATTCAAAGTCTCTCTTCCTTTTGAAGGAGAATAAATGCATTCCAATGGTATGGAAAATCATGTTAAATATATAGGACATCCAATTTTTAATAAATGTTTTAGCCAAATAATGACTTTGGGTTTAAACTTAATTGACATTCTATAGCAACTTCTTTGTTTGAACAAGAGTAGTTAAAATAAATAACTTGCTAGCACCAAATGACTTATTAAACTGTAAATTCAGCCTTCCACTCAGCACCATTTTAATTATAAATGAATTCTCTATAATTTGCGTGTATGTATTTCTTGTGAAAGCACAATTTACATTTCCCAATTAAAATTTCCATGAAACAAATTATTAACTTAGCAATTCCACTTTAGCGGGGAATAAGTATTGGTGCATGTTGGAAGAAGAGCTTTGAAGAAACATCCTGGATTCCAGGAAACGTGGACCAATAACTAAAACTGACAGGATAAAGAAAAGAAAGCCTAGGTAGCTTCTGAAGTGGGACACAGCATCTAATCTCTTGGCACCTTGCTGCTCTGCTTGGCGCCTTAGTTTCATTGATATATCTGAGAAGGGAAGAGAAGGTTTATGCTCATCTCCTGCTTCGTGCATGTAAATGAGACACGTAGGCAGATTACCTTAGATACATTCAAGTTTATGGACACACTGAGTTTTTTTTTTCACTTTACAATATTGTATTGGTTTTGCCATACATCAACATGAATCCTCCACAGGTGTACACGTGTTCCCAATCCTGAACCCCCCTTCCACTTCCCTCCCCATACCATCGCTCTGGGTCATCCCAGTGCACCAGCCCCAAGCATCCTGTATCCTGCATCGAACCTAGACTGAGTCTTGAAGGTGTATCTCTAGCAGAGACTTGGGTTAGACTTCTTTTACCCAAAAGAGCGATTACAGGAAAGAAACAAAAAGGGGGGACTGAAAACTACCTTACTAACAATATATTTATTTATTTCCATAAAAGTAAATTTCCCTGGATTGGTTCAGTCAGTTCAGTTGCTCAGTTGTATCTGACTCTTTGTAACTCCATGGACTGTAGCACATCAGGTCTCCCTGTCCATCACCAACCCCCAGAGTTTCTTCAAACTCATGTCCAAGGAGCCAGCGATGCCATTCAACTATCTCATCCTCTGTCATTCCCTTCTCCTCCCACCTACATTCTTTCCCAGTATCAGGGTCTTTTCAAACGAGTCATTTCTTTGAATCAGATGGCCAATGTATTGGAGTTTCAGCTTCAGCAACAGTCCTTCCAATGAATATTCAGGACTGATTTCCTTTAGGAAGGACTGGTTGGATCTCCTTCCAGTCCAAGTGACTCTCAAGAGTTTTCTCCAACACCACAGTTCAAAAGCGTCAATTCTTCAGTGCTCAGCTTTCTTTATATTCCAACTGTCACATCCATACATGACTACTGGAAAAACTATCGCCTTGAATAGACAGACTTTTATTGGCAAATAATGTCTCTGCTTTTTAATATGCTGTCTAAGTTGGTCCTAACTTTTCTTCCAAGGAGCAAGTGTCTTTTCATTTTATAGCTGAAATCACCATCGCAGTGGTTTTGGAGCCCAAGAAAATAAAATCAGCCACCATTTCCACTGTTTCCCCATCTATTTGCCATGAAGTTATGGGACCAGATACCATGATCTTAGTTTCCTGAATGTTGAGCTTTAAGCCAACTTTTTCACTCTCCTCTTTCATTTTCATCAAGAAACTCTTTTGTTCTTCTTCACTTTCTGCCATAAAGGTGGTATCATCTGCACAAGTTGGGTTATTGATATTTCTCCCAGCAATGTTGATTCTAGTTTGTGCTTCATGCAGCCTGGCATGTCACATGATGTACTCTCCATATAAGTTAAATAAATAGGTTGACAATATACAACTTTGACGTACTCCTTTTCCTATTTGGGACCAGTCTGTTGTTCCATGTCAAGTTCTAACTATTGCTTCCTGACCTGCATACAGATTTCTCAGGAAGCAGGTCAGGTGGTCTGGTATTCCTATCTCTTTAAGAATTTTCCACAGTTTGTTGTGATCCACATAGTCAATTGCTTTGGCATAGTCAATAAACAAGAAGTAGATTTTTTTTCTGACACTCTCTTGCTTTTTCAACGATCCAACAGATGTTGGCAATTTGATCTCTGGTTCCTCTGCATTTTCTAAATCAAGTTTGAACATCTGGAAGTTCACAGTTCATGTACTGTTGAAGCCTGCCTTAGAGAATTTTGAGCATTACTTTGTTAGCATGTGAGATGAGTGCAATTGTGTGGTAGTTTGAGCATTCTTTGGCACTGCCTTTCTTTGGGATTGGAATGAGAACTGACCTTTTCCAGTCCCGTGGCCACTGCTGAGTTTGCCAAATTTGCTGGCATATTGAGTGTAGCACTTTCACAGCATCACCTTTTAGGATTTGAAATAGCTCAACTCAAATTCCACCACCTCAGCCAGCTTTGTCCATAATGACGCTTCCAGTTGAAGGCCCAGTTGACTTCACATTCCAGGATTTCTGGTCCTAGGTAAGTAATCACACCATTGTGATTATCCGGGTCATGAAGATCTTTTTTGTACAGTGCTTCTGTGTATTCTTGCCACCTCTTCTTAATATCTTCTGCTTCTGTTAGGTCAATACCAGTTCTGTCCTCTATTGTGCCCATCTTTACAAGAAATGTTCCCTTGTTATCTCTAATTTTCTTGAAGAGATCTCTAGTCTTTCCCACTCTATTGTTTTCCTCTATTTCTTTGCATTGATCCCTGAAGAAGTCTTTCTTATTTCTCCTTGCTATTCTTTGGAACTCTGCATTCAGATGAGTATATCTTTTCTTTTCTCCTTTGCCTTTACCTTCTCTTCTTTTGCCAGCTATTTGTAAGGCCTCCTCAGACAACCATTTTACTTTTTTGCACTTATTTTTCTTGGGAATTGTCTTGATCCCTGCCCCCTGTACAATGTCATGAACCTCTGTCCATAGTTCTTCCGTCACTCTCTCGATCAGATCTAATCCCTTGACTCTATTTCTCACTTCCACTGGATTGGTTAGTCATTATTATAATACTGTATAACAAACAACTGCAAAATCTGCTTTGCATTATTACTCAGTATTCTCATAGATTCATTGGTTAAACTGATCTAAGCCAGGCTCAGTTGGGCAACCCTGGCTCTGGCTGCAGTGACTGGGGCACCTGTGCTCATGGTATCTTTCATCCCCCTTGGACCAGCATGATGGTCAGACTGCGTGTTCGTTTTACAATATTAGGAGCTCAGGACAGCACATACCCTACACATGTCACTCCTTCCCACATACCACCAGCCAGCGCCAGTCACATGTGTAAGTTCAAAATCAATAGAGGTCCCTTCATACATGAATGGGTCATGGCAATGGTGAGCTTGCAGAAAGGACTGAAGAATGAGAGCCAGTAACTGAATCTACCACATTCTTTCTATTTTTCACATTTGAAAACTATTGCTATAGGCATTTACGAACTAGATCAAGAAATGCCCTCCCAAATGCAAAAAAGTTAATGGTATCTAAGTCATAGGTATGAATATTCTAATAGCAAACCTATACTAATTTGTCTATTTAAAATGAGGTTAATTTTTACCAAAATTACCCTAAACGATTGCACTCATCTCACATGCTAGCAAAGTAATGCTCAAAATTCGCCAATCCAGACTTCAGTAGTAAAGACTTCAGTGAACCATTAATTTCCAGATGTTCAAGCTGGATTTAGAAAAAGCAGAGAAATCAAAGATCAAATTGTCAACATCCGTCAACATCGAAAAAGCAAAAGGGTTCTAAAAAAACATCTACATCTGCTTTACTGACTACTCCAAAGCCTTTGACTGTGTGGATGACAACAAACTGTGGAAAATTCTGAAAGAGACGGGAATACCAGACCACCTTACCTGCCTCCTGAGAAGTCTGTATGCAGGTCAAGAAGCAACAGTTGGATCTGGATATGGAGCAAGAGATTGGTTCCAAATCAGGAAAGGAGTATGTCAAGGGTGTATATTGTCACCCTGCTTATTTAACTCATACGCAGAGTACATCATGTGACATGCTGGTCTGGATGAAGCACAAGTTGGAATCAAGATTGTCAGGAGAAATATCAATAACTTCAGATACACAGATAACACCACCCTTAAGGCAGAAAGTGAAGAAGAACTAAAGAGCCTCTTGATGAAAGTCAAAGAGGAGAGTGAAAAAGTTGGCTTAAAACTCAGCATTCAGAAAATGAAGATCATGGCATCTGGTCCCATCACTGCATGGGAAATAGATGGGGAACAAAGGAGAAGTGTCAGACTTTATTTTCTTGGGCTCCAAAACCACTGCAGATGGTGACTGCAGCCATGAAATTAAAAGACGCTTGCTCCTTGGAAGAAAAGTTATGACCAACTGGGACAGCATATTAGAAAGCAGAGATATTCCTTTGCCAACAAAGGTCTGTCTATTTAAAGCTTTGGTTTTTCTAGTAGTCATGTATGGATGTGAGTGCTGAACCATAAAGAAAGCTGAGTGTTGAAGAATTGATGCTTTTGAACTGTGGTGTTGGAGAAGACTCTTGTGAGTGCCTTGGACTGCAAGGAAATCAATCCAGTCCATCCTAAAGGAAATCAGTCCTGAATATTCACTGGAAAGACTGATGCTAAAGCTGAAGCTCCAATACTTTTGCCACCTGCTGTGAAGAACTGCCTCATTGGAAAAGACGCTAATGCTGGGAAAGATTGAAGGCAGGAGGAGAAAGGAATGACAGAGGATGAGATGGTTGGATGGCATCACTGACTCGATAGACATGAGTTTGAGCAAATCCAGGAGCTGCTGATGAACAGGGAAGCCTGGTGTGCTGCAGTCCATAGAGTCTCAAAGAGTCGGACATGACTGAGCTACTGAGTGAACTGATGTGTGTGTGTGTGTGTGTATATATATATGTATATAGCAATGTTCAACTGTACTTTCCTTAGAAATTGTCTTACTCATGCTCTCTGAATTATAATTGGCTTTAGATGAATCTAAATGAATCAAAATGTTAAAATGAAAATATTTCTAGTTTTGATACCATTTTATATACAATAATAGCTTGTCCTAAGTTATGTGTCAGCCAGTAGCTTACCTATTAAGAAGTGATAGGGCTCGAAAAGGCTTATTTAACATTATGTCTATTTTCAGTCAAAAAAACTTAAATCACAGAGATGACTCAGCCCATGCTTGTGACAGTATGGGTAAACTTCAGAGAATTCCTTTCTTAGCATCAATGCAAAACAAGACGTGGTTACTTAAGTGATCTCAATGGAATGCCTTCTTCAAAACATACTAAAATTTTGTGTCAGATGATTTAAGGAGAAATTATAATTCTCTTATTTTCCTTCTTGGAGTGTCCTCTATTACTGTCTGATTGATTTGATACCGGATTTTTAAGATAAACAAAACCAGCTGAAAAGTCTAGCAGAGACACAAATTAAAAGCTCTCTTTAGACACAAAAATTCTGAAAAGTATCTCATGGGGGCTTTCTTGTGTATAGCTAGGGAGGAAATGATTGAGTCTATAAAAGTAGAAGTGAAGAGTAGGTTCAGATGTTGAGGTCAAAGACAAGGTCAACACTGACCTAAACAATTATATTTTATGTTTAATCCCCAGGGAGAATTGTGAAAGTATCAACATAAATCCATAAATAAACACTGCTGACAAATGGTCACCTGCACAGAAAAGTAAAAAATATATATATACATAATAATAACAACTTCCTGTAATTTGGAAATTTGTGGAGATTGAAATAAGACAGCCTATAACTGCTTGTGAAGCTAAAAAATAAAAATTTTGCTCATTTTTAATGAGAATCTATGATTTGTCTGCCTTCTTGTCAGCATTAACAAAGATTTTAATAGCCAACCTCATGTATCAAGAGAAGAGTATAAAGAGAAGAGTAACTTCTCTTTATTTTGCACATCTAAGGTGGGTATTTACTATGTATGTTCGTTGGACTGTATCGCTGAAGAAATGTCAAAAAGAAAAAATTAATGAAAATTGAGGCTGCAGAGAGCTAGCAAGAATATTATTACCAGGACTTACATTCATCAGATTTTATTAAGTCAAATGGAAGATTATGAATATTCATCTCATTTTTCCTCCTATACCTATTCCAGTTGTTAAAATTTCAAAAACAAGATAGAGTTTAAAAAAATAGCCAGTTTTGATATGGGAAAATTTTTAGATAAAAGTAAGTTTAAACCCTTAATTTTAAAAGCAACTCTTCAAATAAGAATTGAAGACAAGTCATTAACCTAATATAGGTTATCTATCAAAAATCCATGGGTTTCCCTGATAGCTCAATTAGTAAAGAATCTGCCTGCAATGCAGGAGACCCTGATTTGATTCCTGGATTGGGAAGATCCCCTAAAGAAGGGACAATACACAACAAACATCATTCGTAGTGATGAAAACATAGAAGCATTCCCACTCTCTCGCTCTCACTGATTCTTTTCAACATTCTAAATTTTTCAGTAAGAAAAACAGATACAACTACAATAATTTTATAGGAATAAAGTGTCATTTTTTTCACAGATGGTTTGAATGTCTAAAGACTACCACTGGAAACAAACAGGTTATGAACTGACCAAATCTAGGAAGCACAGTTCAGTTTGAAATCTACATTAGTTTACTAGGGTTGCTATAAAAAGTACCACAGACCATATGGCTTATGTAACAAATTTATTTCCTCACTTTCTGGGGACTAGAATCTCAGATCAAGGTGTGACATGGTTAGTTTCTCTTGAGACCTCTTGATCTTCTCCCTGTGACTTCATGTGGCCTTCCTTCTGTGAGTGTCTGTTCTAAACTCTTCTTATAAAGACATCAGTCATATTAGATTAGATCTCATCCTAATAACCTCATTTTAACTTATCTCTTCAAATGCTGAATATCCAAATGCAGTCGCATTCTAGCTGCCGTGGTTAGAACTTCAATATATGAGTTTTGGGAAGACACAATTAAGTCTGTAACAAATTCAGAAAGAGTATATAGAGAAATTATTAGCATAAAGAATAATGAAAGTTTACCAAATCTGCTGAATATTTGTTAAATGCTATTAATGATAAAAATATAAAGTACCTAAAAGTCAATCTAACAAAAGATTTACATGATCATTACATTGGAAAATCTTTAAGAAAGAGCTTGTCCAAAATTGATGCCGTGTAATGTCTCCTATAAAGGTATATGGAAAACTAGCCGTACCCAGTTCTTCAGGCAATCATGTTGGTACAGTGCTACTGGCTTCTACACCGTCCAGGGAAAACTGAAATGCATGGACCCCCAGCTTCTTGATTTTACTGGGGAGACTTGTGCTCCACCCACCAGGGATTTACTGATATGGCAGAACAGACTGGGTGTCAGGGTTTGAGCATGTCATATTACTATTGGAGACCAACTCCAGTTATAGGAGAGGGGCTTGGTCTTCCCTGGTCATGCAATTTAAACGTGTTTCCCAGGTGCTACAGTGGTAAAGAACTCGCAGGACACGCAAAATGTGGGTTCCATCCCTGTATCGGGAACATACTCTGGAGTAGGAAACGGCAACCCGCTCCAGTATTCTTACCTGGAAAATCCCGTGGACACAGGAACCTGGCAGGCTACAGTCCAGGGGGTCACAAAGAGTTGGGTAGGACTGAGAAAATGAGCACACACATGTACTCAGTCAAAGCTAAGAACCCTCTTCCAGAGTCTGATATCTACCACGATTAGATGCTATGCTTTGCTGCAGAGCACAGGGCAACGGAGGATCTGAAATTACTCCAAATTCAAAAGTTTTCCCAATGAAAGTGATATCAAAATCTAGTATGTGTTTCTAGGTCATCTATCTTCCTTCATCAAAAATCTAAAACAATTAAAAGGAAACCTAAATACTTACAGATATAAACCCCTGTCTATGGATAGAAAGGCTCAATATTGCTGGAATATAAATTATCCTCAAATTAATCAAAAATTTCAGTGCAAATTTGGTTAAAAACTGAGCACGGATTTTCAGAGTGCTTAACAAGCTTACTTACATGAAAATCAAAGAAAGGGTTAATAAGGGTCCATGTGATATTGGAGAAGAATCGGTTAGGGTAAATGTAATATTCTATAACATGTATCAAATCTATTTTATTTTATTTTTTTTTTTTAATTTTTAGTTTTTTATTTTTTAAATTTTAAAATCTTTAATCAAATCTATTTTAAAGAAATACATGTGTGCCAGTGGGTAGGGTAGAAAATGATTACAATTAAAAATATATTTTTATCAAAACACACCATAATGAAAATCAAGTCACTGAATGGGAGCCTATCTCTTTCTGTCTTTGCCACCCACAGTTTATTTTTCAGCACAGCAGCTGGGATGATTCTGTAAAATCAGAAGCGAGGCCAGGTTTCTGCTCGAAATCCTCAAACGGCTTCCTACTTCAGAGTGAAAGCCAAAGTCTCACCCCACTGTATATGTTCCCCTATAGCCTGACTTCCCTCTGTGCTTCTGACCAAAATTATTGCTCTCTCCTTTGCTCATTCTGCTTCCTCTACTGACTTCCTTACTCTTCTGACTTCCAGGTTACGGCGCTCCCTGTTCTTGGCAGTCACCCCTCTCGACATATCTTTGCCTAACCTCACATTTCTTCATATCTCTGCTCTAATGTTTTCTTTTCAGGGGGCTCTCCCCTGTTTGTTCCATTAAAATAGAGCAGCACAGCACTCTCCTCCACAACAACTGTTAAATCCTTGCCATGGCTCATTTTTCTCACAAGTACCTATCACCACCTGACATATCAAACACTTTCATGCTTTAATTCTTCTGTGTTTTTATCCTTAATAGACTTTTTTGGAGCACTTTTATGTTGACAGGAAAACTGAGTGGAAAGTACAGAGTTCCACGTACTCCCTCGCCTTTCCTCAGTGTTTTCTCTGTTGTCTTGCATTAATATGGTTCACTTGTGATAACCAATGAGCCGATATTGATCCATTAATTAACTAAAGCCCATAGTTTATATTAGGGCTTTCTCTTGTTGCACATTCTGTGAATTTTGATAAATATATAGTATATTTATCCATCATTACAGAATCATTCAGAATAGTTTCACTGACCTGAAAATCCACTTTGCTCCATTTCTGGTCATCCTTTCTTCCAAACCCTGACAACTGCTGCTCTTTCTATGGCCTCCATACTTTTGTTTTGTTTTTTTTCCAGAATGTCATGTAGTTGAAATCATACCTATGCGGACTTCTCAAATTGGTGTCTTTCATTTAGCGATATGCATCTAAGCTTCCTTATATCTTTTTGTTGCTTGCTGGCTTCTTTCCTTTTAGTGTTGGATAACATTGCACTGTGTAGCTTCCCAGATGGCTTCCCAGTGGTAGAGAATTTACCTGCCAATGCAGGAAATACCAGAGACACAGGTTCAATCTCTGGGTTGAGAAGATCTTCTGGAGTAGGAAACGGCAATCCACTCTGGTATGCTTGCCTGGAGAATTCCATGGACAGAGGATCCTGGTGGGCCACCGTCCATGGGGTTGCTAAGAATGAGACACAACTGATCAAGTAACACACACACACACACACATAAATGTTCTTTGTATATTTTAGACACCAATCATTTATCAGATATGTATTTTGAAAACATTTTCTCCTAGCTGTAGCTTTCCTTTTCATTCCCTTAAACATTTATGCATTTTTAATCTTTTCTCTCAAAATCAAATATATGCTACAAATAGCTTAGAATGTGTCTGCTTTGTTTATCCCGGTATCCCAAGCACCTAGAAATTTGTGTTTTCCTGACTCATAATTGGAGCTCAGTATACAATTGTTGAATAATTGAAATAAAAAGAGAAATTTGCACACATATAAGCTGCAAAGGACTGAGAGCCAAAATATATTTTAAAATTTACAAATCAAAAAGGAAAATTAATAAGGTAGAAAACAATTAATACAGTAGAAATGTGCAGGAAATAATACAAGATCAGAAAGCACAAATTGTCAATATATTTTAAAAGATGGTTGACTTTATTGGACAGTGAAGAAAATTCTAATTAAAATCACATTGTAACACAATTCCACATCATACATGGTCATCTACATCTTTCTCTTTCTCTTTGTCCACCTATTTCTGGGATTGAGTGCATATAATTGGATTAATTAAATTATGCAATTCATGACTCACTAACATAATTGATAAGTTGATACATATATGACTTACTGTTTTATTTATTTATTTACTTTAATGCATGTAACAACCATAAATTCAAATCTATATCCAAGTTGTGTGCTCTCAGTCACTAAGTCACATCCTACTCTTTGTGACCCCAAGCACTTAATCTGCCAGGTTCCTCTGTACATGGGGTTTCCCAGGCAGGAATACTGGTGTGGGTTCCTTTCTCCTCCAGGGAATCTACCTGACCGAAGTGTCGGAGCAGGGTCTCCTGCACCTTCTACATTGGCAGGTACATTCTTTTACCACTGAGCCACCTAGGAAGCCCTCTCAAGTTGTAGAACATAACTAAGATTTTCTGCTACCGTCTTTCTCTCCAATCCTATCCACCTATATCCTGCTTTCCACAGGGAGAACTACTTCCCTGGTCTTTGAATTTATCATTCATCTGCCTTTTTTTTTTTTTAAAGTGTTTGTAATTAAAAGATACTTGCTCCTTGGAAGAAAAGCTATGATCAACCTGCTACTGCTGCTGCTAAGTCGCTTCAGTCGTGTCCGACTCTGTGCGACCCCATAGACAGTAGCCCACCAGGATCCCCCATCCCTGGGATTCTCCAGGCAAGAACACTGGAGTGGGTTGCCATTTCCTTCTCTAATGCATGAAAGTGAAAAGTGAAAGTGAAGTTGCTCAGTCATGTCCGACCCTCAGCGACCCCATGGACTGCAGCCTTCCAGGCTCCTCCATCCATAGGATTTTCCAGGCAAGAGTACTGGGTGGGGTAGACAGCATATTAAAAAGCAGAGATGTTACTTTGCCAACAAAGACCTATCTAGTCAAGGCTATGGTTTTTCCAGTAGAAGAACTGATGCTTTTGAACTGTGGTGTTGGAGAAGACTCTTGAGAGTCCCTTGGACTTCAAGGAGATCAAACCAGTTCATCCTAAAGAAGATCAATCCTGTGTGTCCATTGGAAGGACTGATGTTGAAGCAGAAACTCCAATACTTTGGCCATCTCATTTGAAAAGTCCCTGATTCTGGCAAAGATTGAAGACAGGAAAAGAAGGGGACAACAGAGGATGAGATGGTTGGATGGCATCACCAACGCAATGGACATGAGTTCGGGTAAACTCTAGGAGTTGGTGAGGGACAGGGAGGCCTGGCGTGCTGTGGTTCATGGGGTTGCAAAGAGTCAGACACGACTGAGTGACTGAACTGAACTGATGATACTACACGTAGTCTTCTGAAAGATGCTTTTATTATTCTGTTATTATTAAGATTTTCCCACATTGTATCCATAGCTCTAGTCTAAATTTTTTTTAAATCTGAAAATTATAAGTGTGGGTCAGGATGTAAAGCATGAATAAATCTACTGAACTGCATATTAAAATACAAATTGGCAAAATCCCTTTGACAGAAAAATTTGACATAACCAGTATAGTCAAATGTCCAACAGACTTGTGAACTGGCTATTCAACAGCTAGATTTGTAGTCTAGAGAAATTCTGACATAGATCTATAAAAGTACATTCACAAGAATATTTATAGAAACCATTTTATTAAAAACTAAATATTAGAAATACCCTGAATATCCTAAACTCTCTCTTCATCAGAGAAAAAAATCAATGAACTAAAGCTACAGAAAAATATGGATGGATTTACAGTTAAAATATTGAGTATAAAAATCAAGGTGGTAAAGTATATGCATAAAATATAAATGATATATATAGCTTAAAAATACAAAACTCTATTATATGATATATGTACAGAGACATTAAAAATAGAATGATAAACAACAAATATAGAATAGTTACAACTCGAGGTTTGTTGGGAATGTTGATCTTGGAAAGTTAATAGAGATGTTAGCTGTTCTGACAAAGGTTTTTTGTTTATCTGGATGTTGGGTTTTTAAAAGGTTGTTTCATTATGTTCAATGTATTTTTTATAAGTGAAGTATTTACCAATGTTTCATAATAAAAGAGTATTAGGAAACATTCTATGGGAATTTTATTCATTCATAAGCCTGACAAGGTTTGAATCTGTGTCTTTAATTTTGCAGTTTCTCTAATTAAACAGCAAAACCCCAAAGTAGATCCTTCTAATAAAATAGTTTAGTAATCAAAATGGTGCTAGAAGTATGGGTCCAAGGCAAAGACTGTTCTTGGGTGTGACAAAACTAAACAATAAATTGTCAGCTGAAGGAAAAAGCTAGGGGCCAGTGAGGAGATAAAAAGGTACCATCTTAATTTAGATTTTTGCCAGGTATTTCAATGGATGCTGGAGAAACACTGTCTATCCAAACAGACAGTAGCCCTGCTTTTAAAATGGTGTATGTTTAGTGGAGAAAATAGAGGCAAATTAAATAATCACGATTAAAAAGAAACTTAAAGCCTATTTAGTCCTCCTAAGAAGAGGCACTGATGCTGCAGTTCCAATACTTTGGTTATCTGATAAGAAGAGCCAACTCATTAGATAGGACCCTGATACTGGGAAAGATTGAGGGTAGGGGAAGAAGGGGCAACAGAGGATGAGATGGGATAGATAGCATCACTGACTCAAAGGACATGAGTTTAAGCAAACTCAGGAGATAGTGAAGGACAGGGAAACCTGGCATGCTGCAGTTTATAGAGTTGTAAAGAGTCAGACATGACTCAGTGGCTGAACCAAAACAGGAGAGGCATTTGGTCCTAAAAAAGACATAGCCAAGAGAACTGATCAATCAGAGAGGGTAGGAAAGTTCTCTTGGAGGGAAAGTGCTGAATCAACTATATGAAGGACAAAAGGATGTGGAGATATTTATTTCCCAGCAGAGGAAAAAGCAGGTTCAAAGACGTGGTGTCTGGAGTGCAAAATCTGTAATAAGATTGGAGAATATGAGAAAAACAAACAAAAAGCAGAGAAAATTTTAATTTTGACCTTACCTCTCACTGTCAACTCTCAGTCATTATTCTTTAAGAACCTTTATCAGTTTATATATCTTTAATCTTAGGGTAACTATTTGATGTAGAAACTAAGGAAAGCCTAGTTGTGTAAGATGGTGGCATATATTTATACACATCAATAAAGCTTGGTTACTGTTCTGAACATCAT
Organism: Ovis canadensis; assembly: GCF_042477335.2. NCBI lineage: Eukaryota > Metazoa > Chordata > Mammalia > Artiodactyla > Bovidae > Ovis > Ovis canadensis. Next base: position 42,819,619 of record NC_091260.1, read on the forward strand.
TAATGTTTGAAAATATTTTCAACACAAAATCTGTCTCTATAATGGTATTCTCTATAATCCAACTTGTAGCATAATAAATGTTGATTTTTAGATCTAACTTTTAATTTTTTACAGGGGGTGGATGGATACTGAAAGGAGCTGGGAAATTGTTCCCAGGTAATATGAAAAGACACAAAAGATTGTACAGTACTTCGTGTCTTTTCTCTATTAAAAGCATGTTATTAACTATCATTTAACTCTGATTTGTCAGACTATAGAACAATTGATATTTTTAATACTCCAGGAAAGATTGTTACTTTAAAAAGTTTCTTACTTTAAGGGTCTCGATAGCTTTCTGCATGAACAAAATTACACCAATTTTCACTGCTCAGTATGTGATAGCATGACAATATAACATTAAATATCTTTTAGTTATAAGAAAATGACTGCATGGGAATCTAAGAATAAGTAATTTATCTTGTATTTTTTAAAGAAAAATAATGATTAGTTTGGTTCTCTTCTTTATAATCTTAGGCAGTGTGATTCTCTCCACATCACTGTTCAAACACAGAATTTCTCTGATTTTATGAAAACCATCTGGGATGTTACATTTGCTTCATAATGGGAGGAATTAAGATAAGTATCATAAATAATGTTCATTGAAATTGAGTACATTCTGTTTTTGCCTCTGCCCTCTCCCACTATACTCACCAGATGTAGTAGAAAGACTTCCATAAAGCTGAGTGCCGAAGAATTGATGCTTTTGAGCTGTGGTGTTGGAGACGACTCTTGAGAGTCCCTTGGACTGCAAGGAGATCCAATGACTCCATCCTAAAGGAAATCAGTTCTGAATATTCATTGGAAGGACTGATGCTGAAACTCCAATACTTTGGCCACCTGATGTGAAGAACTGACTCATTGGAAAAGACCCTGATGCTGGGAAAGATTGAAGGCAGAAGAAAGGGACAACAGAGGATGAGATGGTTTGATGGCATCACTGACTTGATGGATAAGAATTTGAGAGTTGATGATGGACAGGGAAGCCTGGCTTGCTGCAGTCCATGGGGTTGTGACTGAGTTGGACATGACTGAGTGACTGAACTGAGCTGATTAACAACTATTGTTGCCCACTATAGTTTGTTTATTAAAACTCTGTAACCCCCTTGTTCAGGTCTCAGAGCTTGGAGTGTTAACTCCTCTGGGTCCTCCAGGGTAATAAACTTGAGTTCTCCAAAAAACAAACAAACAAAAAAAGAATTCCAGACTTGGATTTAAAATATGGGGTTTATATGTGACAATTTTAATATTTAGGAGCTGTGTTACATTGTTTCCAAGATTCTCAATCAGCAAAGTTGGAATAATAATAATACTTACAGGATTTTGTCTAAGAAATAAATGAAATGACATGCATATAAGCACAACTTGGATCTCCCTGGAAGTAGTGCTCTTGTTTTAAGGTCCATTGTATTAGTAATATGTGTGGCATTCCCTTGCATCTAGAATAAGCTAAATTTACATAGGAAAAATGAGATCCAATACATTATTGGGATTAACATCTTTTTAAAAAGGCTTCACACTGTAAGTAATTTGAGGGAATAAATGACAAATAGACCATTTTTCTACCTGTTGAGAAATTCTAGCTGTTGAGAAATTTCACAGAAAGTCTTAAGTAGTAGACTGACTCAACAGTGTATATTTTCCAAATTCTTTTCTGATAAAGTTTACAAATATTTCATACCTCACTTAAGAAAAAAGTTTGGAGATATATGTTGGACCATTACTGATCATGGAGAGGATTTAGTTGGATTCATGTCAACAAATGAAGCATCTTTGGAAAAAAATGTATTTTTCTCTGTTCTCGTAAGGAGAAATGTAAACTCTTAAGTTTGGTCTTGATTTTAGAGGAGAATGATTCACAGCTATGAGTGAGTGGAATCAATCCTTTTAAAACGGAAAATAATGAAAAACCATCACATTTCTAAAGCAGGAGCTGTTGCTAATATATTGATACATGTAATATTTTGAGAGTCTTGGTATTTTAAAATTTTCAGAAAACTTTTTCATATATATCCAAGTCATTTACATATACAGAGATATTAAACTTTATAAATAACAGTCATTTGTATTTCAGACAAGTACATATTTAGACAAAATGAGACATGTGGTAAAGTCTGTAGGAAAGCATATGAATTCAAGGATCTGAGGAAAATTCACAATAGAGAAGGAAAATAAAACAGTAAAAATAAACCATATGTTGCTAATGATTTAGATTGTGAGAAGCATTTTTTAAAGCTGAGATCTTCTACATATGGATTTAATTTGTTTTCTGAAATCCAAAGCTTACTGTGATTATCAAAATGGATGTTTCTTCATATCTTGTATTAAAGAGAATATTTTTCTCAGTGACATTATAAGGGTGCCTCCCATGTATCTGTCCCTTTACTCAGTGGAGTGGTGTGTTAGAATAAGGATAGCTCTGGTCAACTCTAACTTGCCCTGCAGCTTTGTTACAAATATCAAAAGATTTGAAATTCAATATGCTCCATTAAACAAAATTTCCACAAAATAGTATGCTATAATAAACACTACAAGTTGAAATTGGTTCTGAAAAATCCTAGAAATCATAAAATTGGTGGTAGAAGGGACCTTAGAGATTTCTATAACAGTCTTTTTTATCATTGTGGATCCCTCATCTTCTACACGAAAATCATGAGGATATCTATAAAATATAGATTTTTCGGTTTCACCCCAACCCACTGATTCAGACTCCCTAGATGAGAAGCTGGAATGTGTACTTGTGACAAATTCCACAGGTGACCATCAGATTTCCTAAGTTTGAAAATCAGTGATGTAAGAAACCATTATGTTAGCCGCTATAGGTGGCTATTAACTCATTGAAATGTGACTACTGACAGTTGAGGCATAAAATATATTCCAGATTTTTAAGACTCATAAAAATACTATCTTAATAGTTTTATAATGATTGCATGCATGAAGAAACTACAATATTATTGATATACTGGATTAAATAAAATGTATTATTAAAATAACTTCACCTGCTTTGTTTTTATAATTTCAGTATGACTACAAGAATATTTAAAATTACCTATATAGCTTGCATCAGTTCTTTTTTTTGTCAATGTTACTCTCTAGACTACAGATAGTGATAGTAATAACTTCATATTTTTGTTCAGCTTTATACTGAAATATTCATATTTCCTTTGCAATTTGTAAAAATTCTTAAAGGATATTCACTTTTAATTTTTATTTGTGACATCCAAGTACTAAATTTTATTCTTATTACATAAATATGTGACATCCAAGTACTAAATTTTATTCTTATTACATAAATATAAGCTATCATCATGTACATGTACTTTAATGTTAATTAAAATTTTTTCAGTTCTGTAAATAAATGTGATGTAATTTGAATGCATGAACTTGAATAATTACCACAGACTCTTAAAATAGGCTGCTTTACTAGCAATAACAATTGACTGCTGTTGTAAATGAAATTACAAACTACTTCTTCCATAATATAATATGTTTGCGTGTGTGTGTGTGTGTGTGTGTGCACATAATACTGTCCAGTAACTAGCTGGATCATCTAGGGAATTTCCTATTTCTCTGGAGCACATGGTAAGACTACATCTCCCAGCCAGCCTTGCAGTTATGTGAAAGCCATATGAATAAGCTGCACAATGGAATCTGGGTGGAAATGATGAACCACATTTTCTAATATGGTTCAAAAAAATCCTTCCATTTACAGTTCTCCATTCTTTTTCCCCATTAGAAAATGAAATAAAGAAAGCTCAAAGAACATAGAAGAAAAGTTGTTGTTTGGTCACTAAGTAGTGTCTGACTCTTTAGTGACCCCATGGACTATAGCCCGACTGGCTCCTCTGTCCATGGGATTTCCCAGGCAAGAATATTGGAGCGGGGTGCCATTTCCTTCTCCAGGGGATCTTCCCAACCCAGGGATCTAACCCAACTGGCAGGTGGATTTCAGAAGAAAACACAGCCACAAAAAATATAAGAAGGCAAACAGTCCTAAACAAAGGACTGTGACTCAAGAGCCTTCCAAAGAGGGACATCCTTTTTGGACTGTCATATGACAGCAAAATAAATAATAATAGCGTGAAAGCGTTAATCTTTCAGTTATGTCCGGCTCTTTGTGACACCATGGACTGTAGACTGCCGGGGTCCATTGTTCATGGAATTCTCCTGGTAAGAATACTGGAGTGGATAGCCATTCTCTTCTCCAGAGGATCTTCTCAGTCCAGGGATCGAACCTGGGTCTCTTCCACTGCAGGCACATTCTTTACCGTCTGAGCCACTATGTCAATTAAATTTTAGAGTTGTGTATTATATTTTAAAATGCTTTCTTTCCCTTTTTAATTACAAAAAGGTAATGTTGCATAGTTATTGCATTCTTGGAATAAAATTGCTTCTTCTATGAAATTTACAACTTTAGAGAGATAAAACTCATAACACACCGTTGCTTATCTCAAACTGCTATGACTCATTTTCAACTTTTATTTAGTAAAAATGTTTTAATTGTATCATCTTAAAATACTTCAAGTTAATTTTGATTTGTACAGACCAGGGTTTGGAAAACCTTTTTTCTGAAAAGGGCCATAAATGTATATTTACCCTTTGTGAGTCTCTATCAAAACTAATCAACCCTGTTCTTGTATCACAAAAGTAGCCCGGAAAGTACGTAAATAAATGAGTATGATTGTATTCCAATAAAACATTATTTATAAAAATAGGTGGCCAACTATAGCCATAGCTTAACAATTGCTAATACACACTGCTAATTATTAAATAGAAACTTGGAGGTGTTAAATAATATCAGGATAACATAGTACCTTCATTCAGCATGCTAAAAGATCACTTATTTGTCTATTACTCTATACTCAGTTAGATGTACTTTTGTCTTCTTTGCTTACTGTATAAATTCTGGATAGGTTTTTCAGAACTTCATCAAGAAAAAAAACCAAAAACATTTTTCTGTTTATCTACATTGGTGGGCCACTTTGATTATCAGTTTGGGCTTGTCTTTTTTTGTTAACTTCCTTCCTTCCTTCCTTTCTTTACTTACTTTAAAAAAATTAAATACTTGAGTATAATTGGTAGGGCAGTATATTACAGAGGTGAAAAAGACAAAATGAAATTCAGACAAAATAATTAATTACCCAGAACACAAAAAGTCATACATTTAAAATGTCTTGATCAAAGAAATTTCTGGTAATGTGGGTGCTTTTTAAAATTGTATTATCATGTGCTAAATTTTTGAAACATCTTCCTAAAGTGTTATCCATCAAATTCTGTTTACAATTTCTGTTTCTATGGAAGCTTGATTTAAGCCCAACTTCAGTGATTTCACATAATTTCCTCACATCAACAATTCAATTGAGAGAAAACCTGCAAAAAGGAAACAAGTAATCTCTAGGATAAAAAGAAATGTTGTAGAAATGTATTTCTGCTCCTTGGCTTTGACTATAATCAGCAAATAGAAAGGCAAGGGATGAGAAAATTAGTTTCAACTGAATGACTTCCTTTGAAGGACTGAAATCTAATTTGGATGAACTTTTACTTGGTTGTGTCAATTTGATCAAGACAGAGATAAAACAAATATTTGCATCAGTTCTACCATTTACATAACCTCTAGTGTTTACATTTTATGGAATGTTTAAATTTTTAATCACACATATTATTTTATATACCAAACAAATGTAGTGAGAATAAACCACCTCATACATATTTTAAACTAAACTCTATTTGAAGACCAAGTATCTTGTGATATAATTTTAAGTGTTCTCCCTTGTTATATAATATTTGATCTCATGTTTTCTGTCAACCATAAAAATGAAGAAATAAGAAAGACTGTGCTGTAGAACCTTGATTTGAATCAACATTGCAAAAGGCTCAGCCATATTTGCAGGTTTGGATTGTTTCTTCATACCCAGAATGTTCTGGGTTTTATTATCAGTGGTTTCCACTTTTATTCACATATACCTAATAGGGAAAAAAAAGGACCTCCCTTGTGGCTCAGTTGGTGAAGAATCCACCTGTAATATGGCAGACCTGGGTTCAAACTCTGGGTTGGGAATATCCCCTGGAGAAAGGAAAGGCTATCCACTTCAGTATTCTGGCCTGGAGAATTCCATGGACTGTATAGTCCATCGGTTTGCAGAGTTGGACACGATTGGACAGCTTTCACTTCACAATAGGAAAAAAAAATGATTAGAGACTGGGAAATATATAAGTAAAAGTGATGAGAAAGTCTTGTTTGCATCCTGATTCCTGGAGAACAACAGTTCCTGTTTTGTTTTTAAAAAAAAAGTTTCTTAAGGAGTCAAAGTATTTTTCATGAGGTCTTGTAACTGTCCACAATCCATATGAAATTCAGCAATTTCAAGATTTATATCCATCAACATATGAACATACTTCTTCTATTAGGCTTGAGAGTCCCAATTTCCTCTATCCTTGACACATTTTACCAATTTGATGAGAGTCAAAGTGGTGTCCTCAGTCACAAAGGGCTCTATTTTTATATTATAAATTTAAATACCCAATACATCCTGAACTTACTGAAGAACTAAAACAAGATCAGCATTTGCTGAAGACTGAGGAATAATATCATTTATTTTTTAAAAAGCATCTTATTTTTACTCTTCCTTGGAAATAATTCTGATTCTATCTAATTGCCCAAGGTTAAATAGTTAAGATACATCAATAGTCACTAGAAATTATTTTGATACCAACAGCCAAATTATTATTTTAAAGTATACTGATGCCTTTGGACAAAAGGATAATATGTATAGTTGAAATAATGCTTTGTTACTAATACTGTTTGTGTTATTCATTTCAACCTTTGCAGTATTTTTAAATAATATAATAGATGCATTTATTTGTTGAGCACATAACCTGATCTCTCTAGGACAACCTAACGAAAAGACTGATACTTTGCCAAATAAGAGACCACAAACAGACACACTCAGCTACATGGATATACAGACCACTAAAAGAATGAGTCTGAAATCAACTTTAGAGACTACAACAAACCTTTAGAACATTGGAGTACTAGGATTTTATCATTCTTTAGCTAAAAAATCTCATGGATTTTTCTTGTAGCAGGAGGATTCCAGGAAGATCAATTCATACATCATAGCCTTTCAAAGCTGCTGTGTTTCAGAAAAGCCTGTCTAGAGAGATTGATACAGCTGCTCTTGATTTCTTACTCTTGGTTTCCCTACCATCAATCTCACATAACCACGATGGCTAAGTGCAGGCATAGTGACAGTGTGACATAGTTCAGAGACTCCTTCTAAGACCAAACAGATGGAACATGCCCATTCTTTGCAAGAATTCCCTCCTATCCTTGGAATCTTTAAATAAAATAGCACAAATCTCTCTCTCTCTCTCGCTTTTATTTCTCTCTCTGTCTCAATCCCAAACCCAAGGTTCTGCTTTCTGAGTGTCTATTTCTAGGTTCTACTAAAAAGAGTACTATTTTACTATTAATTTGTTCTGCTATTTTTTTTCTTTTAACTTCCCCAATATCTCCCCCAATTTAAAACGGGATTCTACATGAGAGAAATGAAGTCTCCCACTTCCCCAGACACATGTACACATACACAGAGTGGTGGTCAATTAAGGCCAATGAGAGGGTTTTTAGCTGTTGAAATATTCATGTCAGAGTAGCAGGGTCTGCTTCATGTGTCTTTTAAAAGCAAGAATAAGGAATTCGAAGCACTGTCTCCTATCCCAGAGATAGCATGTTTAAATTCTTAATGTCTAGACAGGTTTTGTGTCATGTCAACTTATAAAATTTTCTTGATTTCCATCCCTCCACTGTACTGGATTATTTCAGTAATAGAAAAACTACCCTTCTTTTCAATCATTCATTTACTCTGCATAAAACTATTACACATCTATTATATATCAGCCACAATACTAATCATGAATTCAATAAAGGTGGGTAAAATAACCCCAGCTTCTTCTCTCATACGTAACAAGACAAAATAGTTGTCTGAGGAGTCCTTACAAATGGCTGAGAAGAGAAGCAGAAAGCAAAGGTGAAAGCAAAAGATATACCCAACTGAATGCAGAGTTTCAGAGAATAGCAAGGAAATATAAGAAAGCCTTCTTAAGTGATACTGCAAATAAATAGAGGAAAACAATAGAATGGCAAAGACTAGAGATATTTTCAAGAAATTAGAGACACCAAGGGAACATTTCATACAAAGATGAGCATAATAAAGGACAGAAATGGCAAGGACCTAGTGGATTTACAAGAGATTAAAAAGAGGTGGCAAGAACACACAGAAGAACTGTACAAAAGAGGTCTCAATGACCCAAATAACCATAATGGCTTCGTCATTCATCTAAAGCCAGACATCCTAGAGTGTGAAGTCAGTGGGACCTAGGAAGCCTGAATGAACAAAGCTAGTGGAGGTGATGGAATTCCAGCTGAGTTATTTCAAATCCTAAAAGATGATGCTGTTGAAGTGAGGTACTCAATATGCCAGTAAATTTGGAAAATTCTGCAGTGGCCCCAGGACTGGAAAAGGTCAATATTCATTCCAATCTCAAAGAAGAGCAAAGGCTAAGAATGTTCAAACTACTGCACTATTGTGCTCATTTCACATGCTAGCAAGGAAATGCTCAAAATCCTTCAAGTTAGGTTTCAACAGTACATGAACCAAGAGCTTCCAGATGTTTAAGCTGGATTTAGGAAAGAAAGAGGAACCAGAGATCAAATTGCCAACATCTGTTGGATCATAGGGCTTCCCTGGTGGCTCAGAGGATAAAGCATTTGCCTGCAAAGCAGGAGACCCAGGTTTGATCCCTGGGTTGGGAAGATCCCTGGAGACGGAAATGGCAACCCACTCCAGTAGTCTTGCCTGGAGAATCCCATGGACAGAGGAGCCTTGGCGGGCTACAGTCCACTGGGTCGCAAAGAGTTGTACATGACTGAGCAAGTTGGATCATAGAAAAAGAAGGGAATTCTAGAAAAACATCTACCTCTGTTTCATTGACTATGCTAAAGCCTTTGACTGTGTGAATTACAACAAGCTGTGGAAAATTCTTAATGAGATGGGACTACCAGACCACCCTACCTGCCTCCTGAGAAATCTGTATGTAGGTCAAGAAGCAACAGTTAAAACCAGACACGGAACAATGAATTGGCTGCAAATTGGGAAAGGAGTACATCAAGGCTGTATGTTGTCACCCTGGTTATTTAACTTAAATGTAGAGTACATTATGTGGAATGCCAGGCTGAATGAAACACAAGCTGGAATTAAAATTGCCAGGATAAATATCAATAATTTCATATATGCAGATGACACCATCTTTATGACAGAAAGCAAAGAGGAATTAAAGAGCCTCTTGATGAAGGTGAAAGGGGAGAGTGAAAAACCTGGCTTAAAGCTCAACATTCAAAAAATGAAGATCATGGCATCTGGTCTCATCACTTCATGGCAAACAGATGGGAAACAATGGAACAAGTGACAGACTTTATTTTCTTGGGCCCCAAAATCACCGCAGACAGTGACTGCAGCCATGAAATTAAAACACAATTGCTCCTTGGAAGAAAAGCTACGACAAAACTAGACAGTTTATTAAAACACAGAGATGATTTTGTCAGCAAAGGTCCATATAGTCAAAGCTATGGTTTTTCCAGTAGTCATATACATATGTGAGACTCATCTTTCTTGCTTTAGAAACTGATATATTCACATGTTTACCATCCCTATTTTCAGGGAATATGAGAGCGAATGTCTATGTATAATCCGATTACAGTGATTCTATTCTTTTTGCAAATTATTTGTTTAGGCATATCAAGAATCACAACCCCAGCCAGTGAGACATCAGAGAAAGTCTTCCTCAGGCTTCTGGAAAAATATTTTATGAGGAGATATGTTAGGAATATTTCTGTTTCAGCCTTTGGATATTGCTTAGGAGCTGTTATCTGAAGGAGTTGTAGCCATTTTGTAACCATAGGTAAGGTGTGGGAGGGTCTGTTAAACGGAGGGTGGGAGCATGGGAGGAGGAAGGGAACCCATGTCCTTTTTGGAGCCCGATGGGCTGCAGTCCATGGGGTTGCTAAGAGTCAGACACGACTGAGCGACTTCACTTTCACTTTTCACTTTCATGCATTGGAGAAGGAAATGGCAACACGCTCCAGTGTTCTTGCCTGGAGAATCCCAGGGACAGGAGAGCCTGGTGGGCTGCCGTCTATGGAGTCTCACAGAGTAGGACACGACTGAAGCGACTTAGCAGCAGCAGCTGTTGAATTTACTCTGAAGTTCCTGCTTAGTCTCTAGATCTGTTTTGTGAAATCATAAACAGACATGTCAAAGACTGTTTGTTGCTGAAGCCATTATCCCATTTGAAAAAAAAGTTTTAATACTTGGATTTGGTGACTATTGTTGTTGCTGTTTAGTCACTCTGTCGAGTTCGACTTGTTTTCGACTCCCTGAGCCCATCAGTCTCCTCTATGAGACTTTCCAGGCAAGAATCTCAAGTGGGTTGCCATTTCTTTCTCCAGGAGATCTTCCCAACTCAGGGATCAAACCCTGCATTGGCAGGCAGGTTCTTTACCACTGAGCCACCAGGGAAGCCCAGACTAATTATAAAATGGTATTATAGAAAAAAGATCTGGAAAGATTCAAACAAAGATTAACTATGGAGAGGGAAGAAGTGCTGAATGATGGGAAATAAATTATTTTGACAAATTCACAAAAAGCATGTATTTATCTATGGATTTAGTAACTAAAGATTTTTTTTAAGCAATAAAGTATACCTTTGCCACACCATTACAAAATTTAAATCTTTTCTAGGCTTTAGCACACTGCTTTCAATGCCTGACTTATAGAAAATACTCAATTAATGTTCCAGTGAATATTTCCTGAAAGAATAAATGAATCAAACCTTTTCAAACTGTCTGGAGAAGGGTAAAACCACTTTAATTAAATCAACTTTATGAGTAGCCATCATTATTTCAATTTTGCACATGAAAAAGTTCAGCCTCAGAGAGACTTAGTAGGGGCATAGAAAATTAAAATTTAAACACAAGATTTTCTGACTTCAGTGCCCAATCAGGTTTTTTTTCACAATAAATGGCCAGTAATTAACAGAGTAGAATATTTCCATTTTACATGTAATCCTACCACTCTTTTTAGTAATTTTGAACTCCTTAGACTACTGACCTTTCTTTCTAAAGAAAAAATCACATTTCCTCCCTCATTTCAGTTTTCCTGCTTATTACCAATGAATAGTCTAGTTTTTTTCCTCTTCAAAATCCTCCCTAAAAGAGTCATATCAGAGTCACTTGTTAGATTTGGAAAATAATTGTTGTTATGCCCCATATAGTGATTGGACTCAAAAATATACATTAGGTAAAGTTCTAGGGCAACTCAAACATATACAACAAAGTTGAAGACCCACCATCTTCCACTTAAAAAATGTGTTGTTCTTAGTAAATACATTCACCAATAAAAAAGGAATAAGTCCATTAAGAATGTAAAACATATTAATTTAAACTAGCATAAAAAACAAACTATTTTATTAGCTATTTTCTTCTTAATATTTCAGAAAATACTTGAATCTCAAAAACAAACAAACAACAAAAAACACATGGCCTTTCTATAACATTTATTTCATCAAAAATTAATTTAAAAATAATGAATTGTTATTTAATTAAATCATGTTACCAAAATAAATCTGTTCTAGCTGAAACAGTAATTTATATGGTCTCAATTTTCTAAAATAACAAGTACATTTAAGATGAAGAAAATCATAAGTTGTTGCTTTGTCTTGGTGTAATCTCTTAACAGGTTCACAAAGCACACACACAAAAAGTGTGATAATAAAACTAAAAGATTGTAAAATGAGGTTACTTCTTTTTTATAGATATAATTAAGCCTTTGGGGTGCTGAAAAATTCCATAGTAGGAAAAATAAGAATATGTATTAAGTGCAAGTAAATACTATTCCAGAATTCCCAAAATTTTTATCTCTATCCAATCTAAAGATTATATAAGTTCCTTTAACCATTCCTTTTCTGAATGAGCAATAGTTTATGTGTTTAACAAACTAATTCTAAATATCCTTTCTGACATCTCTGATTTCTCTAGACAGTGAGGGCTTACAAAGAAACAAGAAATTCTTTCATTCATTTATGTAGATGTCTAGTGAACATCGACCATATCTTATGCATTGTTAGACACACAGAGTATACAAAATTTAGCACAGCATTTGGAAAGAGGCAAATGCATGTGTAAATGCAAGGAAATACAAAGACCCATGTTTTGGGGCTCTTTAACAATTCGATAAAGGCATTTGGTGGGATTAGGTTGGAGAAAGAAGTAGAGTTAGATCATCAAAAGGACTGTTTATTAGGTTTGAGATTTACCTTGAGAATTAAAGAGATTTTGAGAATAATGACTTCAGGAGACTTCCCAGGTGGTCCAGTGCTTAAGACTTTGCCTTCGAATGTGGGCTTCCCTTATGGTTCAACTGGTAAAGAATCCACCTGCAGTGCGGGAGACCTGGGTTTGATCCCTGGGTTGGGAAGATTCCCTGGAGGAGGGAACAGCTACCCACTCTAGTATTTTGGCCTAGAGAATTCCATGGACTGTATAGTCCATGGGATTACAAAGAGTCGGACATGATTGAGCAACTTTCACTTTCACAAATAAAACTTTCTTTCCAGTGTGTGTGTGGGGCGGGGGAGGGGTTGGTGTGTTCAACCCTGGTTGGGGAGTTAAGATCCCACATGCCTCATAGCCAAAAAGCCAAAACATAAAACAGAAACAATATTGTAACAAATTCAATAAAGACTTAAAGAAAAATAGTATAGTGACTTTAAGTCCAATGATATGAAATTATTCTGAATTAAAGGTTATGAACATAGATTAGATTTATCCATTTATTTCTCATGATTTGGAGAAGGCAATGGCACCCCACTCCAGTCCTCTTGCCTGGAAAATCCCATGAACAGAGGAGCCTGGTGGGCTGCAGTCCATGGGGTCGCAAAGAGTCGGACACGACTGAGCAACTTAACTTTCATTTTTCACTTTCATGCATTGGAGAAGGAAATGGCAACCGATTGGCAAGTTAATCAACTAATTGTATGCCTGGGAAACATTATTTTACTCCTCTACCTTAATGTTTATATTTGTTGATTCTCTAAATGTATCCCCAAAGAGGCCTGTTGTTCCATATAGCCCTTTCTAAACCATCTGTACAGAGAAATATGGAAACATCTGCATAAAATACAACTCCATTTTTATTTGGGTAAGATTGGGCTTGGGTAAGATTAAATTCCAGTACTTTGGCCACCTCATGAGAAGAGCTGACTCATTGGAAAAGACTCTGATGCTGGGAGGGATTGGGGGCAGGAGGAGAAGGGGATGACAGAGGATGAGATGGCTGGATGGGATCACTGACTCGATGGACGTGAGTTTGAGTGAACTCCGGGAGCTGATAATGGACAGGGAGGCCTGGCACGCTGCAATTCATGGGGTTGCAAAGAGTTGGACACGTCTGAGTGACTGAACTGAACTGACTGAAGATTAAATTCACACAAAACATTAACTGCCCTGAATCAGATATACTGTAGAAAGCCCTACTATGTAAGATCGTATGTCTATGAGTAATGCAATAGCCATCAGCATAGATTGTCTAATCATCAGGAGAGTATTTAAGCATCTGATCAAGAACATTGTGTGTGTACTTGCTTAGTCACTTCAGTCATCTTGAACTCTATGAGACCTTATGTCCTGTAACCCACCAGGCTCCTCCCTCCATAGGATTCTCCAAGCAAGAAAACTAGAGTAGGTTGCCAGGCCCTCCTCCATGGAAATCTTCCCGACCCAGGGATTGCCCATATTTCATGTCTCCTGCATTGGCAGGCAGGGTCTTTACCTTTAGTGTCACCTGGGAAGCTCAATCAAGAACATTATCTTCTCTGAACGAATTACTCAGGAAACTTAGTTGCAACTGACAGAAAACCAAGCCAAATTAGTCTTTAAAAATAGAGCTAAGTGGCTCCTTTACTTAGAAAAGACAGAGGGAGAGGTGGTCTCAAGAAGATCTAAACTCTGGGACTCAGACAATAGCATCTGGTTCCCCTATCCTTCTTCCCCAGCTCAAATTCCTTGTCAGTTGACTTCAACTTTTTTTGGTACAATTAAATTTTTTTCCAAGCAGAGGAAAACTTGGCCAAAGACAGCTCAAGGTTTCCATCACCCAAGTCAGGAAGACCATAGGAGGAAGGTGAGAGCTTCAATTTCTCTGCACATCTAACTTTCAGAGAACAAAAGCCTGAATGGGTTAGTCCTCGATTGCTGTTTGAAGTCACATTTTCACATTTGTAGCTGATAATTTCTGACCAAATGAAACAGACACATATACTTTCTATTATAGTGAAACATAAATATTAAGGAAAAGTCTCACAATTGGTTATAAGAAAAGAAATGAAGTGATCAAAGCTACTATTGCTTAAATTTCTTTCAGCATAAAGAGACTCTTAGGGAAAGAAAGTCTTAGCATATGCTGATAGCACAATTAAGATTATTTCTGATTTTTATTTCAATCCTGTATCCTGAAATACATTTAATTCTTGGATTCACTTCATTAGAATTATTCTCTGGACCACTGATCTTTTTCTTCCAGCTAGGTTTTCCACAGAAATGTATTCATACTTCATTCTTTTATTCAATAGATATTATCAAGTACTTTAGAGATGGTATGCTTAGAATCTAAACATTCTAACACTTTTGCTGTTGTTGTTCAGTTGCCCAATCATATCTGACTCTTTGCAACCCCATGGACTGCAACACACCAGGCCTCCCCGTCCCTCACCATCTCCTGGAGTTTGCCCAAGTTCATGTTCATTGTATCAATGATGCGTCCAGCCATCTTATCCTCTGATGCCCTCTTCTCCTTCTGCCTTCAATCTTTCCCAGCATCAGGGACTTTTCCAATGAGTTGTCTGTTTATATCAGATGACCAAAATACTGGAGCTTCAGCTTCAGTATCAGTTCTTCCAGTGAATATACAGGGTTTACCTCCCTTAAGATTTACTGGTTTGATCTCCTTGCTGTCTAAGGGAATTTCAGGAGTTTTCTCCAGCAACACAGCTTGAAGGCATCAATTCTTTAGTGCTCTGCCTTCTTTACAGTCCACCTCTCACAACCATAGGTGACCACTGGGAAGCCCATAACCTTGGCTATACGGACCCTTGTCCAAAGAGTAATGTCTCTGCTTTGCAACTCGCTATCTAGGTTTGTCATCACTTTCCCACCAAGAAGCAATTGTCTTCTAACACTTTGTGGAGAGCTTATTTTTAATTGGTAGAGACATACAGTGAACAAGTAAACTCTACATAAACAGTACAATTTCATAGAGTGATGAGTGCTGTGAATGAATTGAGGCAGGTTAAAAGGTAGAACAAGAGAAACTGAAGGGCTTCCAGGGTGGCACCGTGGTAAAGAATCCACCTTCCAATGCAGGAGACAAAAGAGATGCAGGCTCAATCCCTAGGTCTGGAAGATCACCTGGAGGAGGAAATGACAACCTACTTTTATATTCTCACCTGAAAAATTCCGTGGACAGAGGAGTCTGGTGGGCTACAGTCTTAGAGTCGGACACAACTGAGCAACTGAGTACAAACAAGAAACTGAGGTCAAGAAGAGGTGGCAGGAGAAATCTACATGAAAATCTAAAGAGAGAGAACCCATGTAAAGGAAAGAGTGGGAGTTTAAGAGTTTGAAAGGATCAATTTGCTTTCTTTATTGGACAGGACAGATGCCTAAGAATTTGAAAGAGAGTAACTGGATTTGGGCCAGCATGAAATGAATGAAAAGAGGAGTCAAATCCAGCAGACATTTTTAAGCTATAGTAAAAAAAAAAAAAAAATCTAGATGTTATTATAAGTGTAGTAAGAAACCATCAAAAGATTTTGTGCCAGAGACAGATATGATTTAACTTGTAAAGGACGTCTGGTTGCTGTGTAGAGAATAGCTGGTGAAGTAGTAAGAATAGAATTTGAGAGACCGATTGGGAAGCAATTGCTATAAATCACGTGACAGATGATGGTGGCCTGGTTGCTGGGAATAGAGTGACAAAGTGGAAGTGGTGAGAAAATCTAATTTGAGATAGGTTTTGTAGGCAATAGTGACAAGATTTGTTGATGGATGGGATGCAGGATATGAGGAAAAGAAAAAAGAGGGAAAGAAAGGACTCCTAGGTTTCTGGCCTAAGAAACTGAGTGGAAGAAGCAGCAGGAACAGTTACCTAGATTGTGAACCCCTGACCTTAACCTGTAGCTCCCAGTCCATTCTTTAGGCAAAAATCTCAACTAGTGTAAATATAATCCTACAGAAAATTATTTCTGAAGTGATCATTCTAAGGGTACTATTCAGGAACGTCATATAAACTCTGAAGATTGTTCATGAAAATGCTATGTCTATAATGCAGGTCTTGGAAGTACTATTTTCAGAAATTTTGTTTCTGCCCATCTTCAATTGTTTGTTTATCTTTGTTTAGCATTGTTGATTTGATTGACAGTGATTATTTTTGAATTTTCAGCATGTGATGACTATTTTCACTGATTTACTTGGCAGCATGTCAATGCTTTGATTAAACTCCCACTAGGCTTTCTGCAAATATGTTCTTCTAATTTAAAAAGATCTCAATAGGTTGGTTATTTACAAGCATTCTACTTTATAGAACCCTCTGGACATTTTAACTAGAATATCTTCCCAGGTGGCACTAGTGGTAAAGAACTGTTCGATCTCTGGGTCAGGAAGTTCCCCTGGAGAAGGACATAGCAATCCTCTCTAGTATTCTTGCCTGGAGAATCCCATGGACAGAGGAACCTGGTGGGCTACAGTCCATGGGGTCACACAGAGTTGGACATGACTGAAGTGACTTAACACACACACACATCTGGAAAGATATTCAAGTTTTAAGACAGAAATACTACTGTATCTGAGAGAAGTCTATCATATAAAGAGAAGACTATCATATTCCCAAGATTTCAGACATATATGACGCTCTGAGTATAATATTTGACATTATTTTTACTGTTTTTAAATTGAAATGTAATTGCTTTACAATGTAGTGTTAGTTTCTTCTGTACAAAAATGTGACTCGACCATATGTATACATATATCCCCTTCCTCTTGAGCCTCCCTCCCACTCCCCATCCCACACCTCTAGGTCATCACAGAGCACAGAGCTGAGCTTCTTTTGGTATACAGCAGCTTCTCACTAGCTCTATTTTATGCATAGTAGAGTATATGACATTACTTCTAGATTTGATTTACAAAATTCCACCTCAGACTTCATTTCAAATGACTTCTGATGAGCAAGGATTCTGAGTTACACCATCATCTAATCAGCTGGGCCTTCCCATATGGGAAGCCAATTTTTTGTCCATTCAGTTCCTAAAAAGCAAATCATCATAATTACCTATAATTTTTCTAAAGTCACACAATTGTAAATGGTAGAATTATAATTAGTGCATAGGTTTGTTGAATCCCAGCTCATGTAATCTCTATTATACTATGCTCTAATCTACTCAGTTAAAGGAGAAGGAGGATTTTATCTATTATATATTTTAGATGTGATTAAAATTTTAAATCAGTAGATTTTAAGTTAAGCAAACTACCCTCCATAATGTGAGTGAGAGTCACTAAATCAGCTGAAGCCCTTCAAAGGCATCCCACATGTAAGAGACCTGGGTTCGATCCCTGGGTCGGGAAGTTCCCTGGAGAAGGAAACAGCAACCCACTCCAGTACTCTTGCCTAGAAAATTCCATGGACGGAGGAGCCTGGTGTCCATGGGGTCGCAAAGAGTTGGACACGACTGAGCGACTTCACTTTTAAAGAAGGAACTGGGCTTCCTAGGAGGCGCTAGTGGTAAAGAACCCGCCTGCCAATGCAGGGGATGTGAGACGCGAGTTCTTCCCTTAGTCGCAAAGATGCCCTGGAGGAGGGCACGGCAACCCATTCCATTATTCTTGTCTGGAGAATCCCAAGGACAGAAGAGGTTGGCGGGCTACAGTTCATAGCGTCACAAAGAATTGAACATGACTGAAGCCACTTAGCACACATGCACGCAAAGAAAGAACTAAGTCTCAAGACAGAACATAGAAACTGCCTGAATTCCCAGGCCGCCTGATCTGTCCTATGAAACTGAGGCTCAAGATTACAGTATCTATTCTCTGTCTGTCAGCTTGTCATCTGGATTTTGAACTTGCCAAACCCCACTATCACGTGAACCAATTCCTCAAAATAAAGCAATCTCTCTGTCTCACTCTGTCTCTTTGTCTGTCTTACTCTCTCTCTCATGCATGTGTTGTGTGTGTGTGTGTGTGTGTGTGTGTGTGTGTGTGTGTTTCTTACTGATTCTCTTTCTCTGAAGAATCCTAATATTGATTGTGATACCTGGCTTGCTATGAAGAGACTATTGTTAAAAATATGAATTCTATGGAAAGTATAAATTTTGTGGAAAGTAAACTTGTAAGTGACAAGCGTTGACAGTTAAAGATTTCCTGGTTTCTCCTTACTGCCAATAGTAAAATGTGCGAGGAGGAAGATAATTGAGAAAATTGTTAAGCAAAAAGGAACCAGAACTTGAAGATTTGGAAAAACCTCAGCATATCCATGTTGCAAATAATGAGAAAGCATGCTCTGGAGGGAACACCAAGGACATGGCTAGACAACCCTCTGCTGAATAAATTAGATGTGTGATATGCGGATCCAGTCAACAATTTAGACAGAAATGATGCCAGCTTAGACTGAAAGGGAAAGAAACCAGACGAAATAAAGGCAGGCTGCCAGATCACAGGTAGGAAACCGGCTCAGAGAGCTATCGGACTATGTGTTTACCTTTAAGAAAAGGGAAGCAACATCCCAACACCGCTTCATTAGTCCCAGAGGGTCAGGCTACTGCCCAGGTGAACGTGGAGGACACAGCATCAAGCCAAAGAGGATTATTCTCAAACTTTAAAATCTAATGAAATTTGTCCTCCTAGGTCTCAGACTTGCTTGGGAACCATGACCTCTTTTTCCTTCCAATTTTTCCAATTTGGAATGAGCATGGATATGCTATTTTTATCCCACCATTATATTGTGAAAATAACTTGCCTAGTATTGCAACTTCACAGGGGGAGACCAATTTAGTCCCAGGATGAATTGCACCCCAATTGACTTCAGTGATTTAAACGATGAGATTTGGGACATTGCGTTGAGGATGTTTAGGTGAGATTTTGGACTGAGAGTTCATGCTGGAATGATTAAGACCATTAAGGACGTTGGAATAGAGTGGATATATTTTGCAAACAGGAAAAACATGCTTTTTGAGGGGGCCAAGAAAGCAGATTATTATGGGTTAAATTGTGGCCCCTCATAAAAGATGTTTGATCCTAACTTCCAATATTTTAGAATGTTACCGTATTTGGAGATGGGGACCTTACAGTGGTCATCAAGTTAAAATGAAGCCACTGGATGAGCCCTAATACAATATGACTGGTGGCCTTATAAAAAGGTGAAATTTCCAAAATTTTTAGATCCCAAACATTTAGACATAATTCACTAATAAAACTTTGTTTAATAAGATTTACCATATTTTAGTTGTATTTGATTCAAAGGCTAAAAGAATAGAAAAGCAGCGTTGCTTTTCATCCTCTTTGCTTTTGGTCTTTGCTTCATACAGTAAGATAAGCTTTTGTGATGGAGAGGTCATGGTGGAGAGTAAATGAAAGGGAGTTTGGATGGACAAAATTGTGAATTAGGATAACACTTTCTGATATTACTATAGATTCATTAAAAATATTTTTTGCATATTTTTTCTTCCTTGCTTTAATGAACAAGTAGAAGAGAGCATTCTCTAAACACTTTTAAGTATGAAAAAAATATCTATCTTTTAACGAAACACATTCACCTAATTTCTCTCAACTCTAAGCATGCCACTTTTAAGACAGCAGACAAGATAGAAGCATTCCCTTCGTTAAAACACACACATAAACACACACACAACTTTTGAACCCTCAATGAAAGCAGTTGAAGATTATAAAGCAAGAGAAATAAACATCAGAATTATCTAAGTTTGCAAACGTTACTAACTCTTGCGTGGCATCTGAATCTTCCATCTGATCTTGTAACATTCATATCAGTTTTCTCAAAGTCAAAAATTCACCTCTCAGCATTGATCACATGATGAATAGGTAAGTTCTGTTAAGCAAATCTTTGTCTTAACTGACATAGGCTAAGTGTAAACGCAGCTCATCTTTGCTGTGGGAAAACTTCTGTATGTGTTTTCAAACCACCTTCAACCCGACTACTTGGTTTGCACACAACTGGAAGGCTAGGTTATTTAGAAAGCATACATTCAGCTCCCTATAAAGCATATATTCAGCTCCCTTTTGAGCCTCAGGAGGGAGGTGATTTATGTATAATCATGGCTGAATTGTGTTGTTGTATGGCAGAAAGCAACACAATATTGTAAAGTGATTTTCTTCCGATTAAAGAATAAAAAAATACATTCAGCATTAGTAGATATGATCTATTTTCAAAATACTTGTACCAAATAACACTCTCATCAGAAATGTGCTGTTTCAATTTCTCTACACTTTGATCAAAACTGTATTAGCATATTTTTGGGTGCGCTTATGTTTGTGCATAAATTTTAAAAAGTATAACAATTCTGGTAGCTGTATAATGATATCTTGTGGGGCTTTTTGCACTTTGCTTATGATTAATGATTTTTTCGACACTTTAGTCTTTTCTTTTATCTTGAAGAGGCTAATCAAGTCTTTTGTCCATTTTAAAAATCAGACTGCCTGTTTCTTTATTGGTAATTTTTAAGGGTTGTTTATATATTGGGGATATGACTCATTTGAGGGATATCTACTATAAATATCTCTCATCATTCTGTGACTTACCTTTTCACCCTCTCCTGATGTCTCTTCTATTATATAATTAGTTTTTAATTGAATGCAATTTTTTAATCTTGTCCTTTATAGTTAATACTTTTTGCATCCTGAGTAAGAATTTTTTGCCTAACTCAAGATAATATGTTTTCTTGTATAATCTTTACTATCTTCTCCCTATACTTAGATCTACATATTTAGATCTAAAATGAAAATGATATTTTATGTGTATAACTTGATGTAGAGATGAAAACTCATGTGTTCATGTAGATATTTAATTTCCCTTCTCTATAGAATCTTGTACCTTTAAGACCTGGCAACCTTGGCTGTTCTCTCACATCTTTAATGTCAGTGTTCTAGACGCAGCACATCAAAGGATTTTTCTCTTCCTTTAACTTTATACATCAAATGACAAATATTTCTTATATTAGTATAAGATACATTAAAATATGAGGAATAAAGAATTTTTTGCTGAAAGTCAAGTTCAAGTAAAATCAGTTTCTACTACTACAGTCATTTGGAAGAAACATCCCCCAAAAGCCTCAAAACCAGTCATACTGGTCTTTATTACATAGATAAAATACGAACTGTTTCTTGAAAATATAATGATAAGGAAAAATATATACATTAAAAGATTCCAAGGCTTTTTTTCCCCCCAAAGGAAAATGAACTAATTGTAGGCCAATTTTTAAAAAATTGGATTTGATATTTATCAAAATAAAGGTGACAAAACTAACTGACATAAAGTTTGATAACTCAAGATTAGAGAAGTACAGAAATGTTTTGGCTTAATAACTCCTACACAATTGACACAGTTGATTTTTCAAAAAGAGATGGAAAATGATATTATTTCCTGAGTTATATTTTAAAAATTAACAAAGAACAATAATTTAAAGACTGAAATTAGGAAAATGGCATTAGTAAGCTGTTTTTAAAACAATGCTATGTCTCAAACAAATACAACTTGATGATTTTCTGAAACTCTCAGGATATAGATTCTTAAAGATTTCTCCTTTAAACAGCTCCAGTCAAAAGCCTACTTTTAATACCTTACTTCCTAGATAGCATATTCAAAAGCAGAGACATCACTTTGCCAACTAAGGTCCATCTAGTCAAGGCTATGGTTTTTCCTGTGGTCATGTATGGATGTGAGAGCTGGACTGTGAAGAAGGCTGAGCGCTGAAGAATTGATGCTTTTGAACTGTGGTGTTGGAGAAGACTCTTGAGAGTCCCTTGGACTGCAAGGAGATCCAACCAGTCCATTCTGAAGGAGATCAGCCAGGGGATTTCTTTGGAAGGAATGATGCTAAAGCTGAAACTCCAGTACTCTGGCCACCTCATGTGAAGAGTTGACTCATTGGAAAAGACTCTGATGCTAGGAGGGATTGGGGGCAGGAGGAGAAAGGGATGACAGAGGATGAGATGGCTGGATGGCATCACTGACTCGATGGACGTGAGTCTGAATGAACTCCAGGAGTTGGTGATGGACAGGGAGGTCTGGCGTGCTGCGATTCATGGGGTCGTAAAGAGTCAGACACGACTGAGCGACTGAATTGAACTGAACTGAGCTGAACTTCCTTCTGCTTGGCACCATCTTTCAAATTTGGCTAAGAATCTCAAACAGTCTTTGAAAGCCTTGGTCAGATGTTCTCCTCATCTTATCTGCTATAATGTTGCTGTCTAGAGCAATGCTTTGTCTCTTTACCCTGTGTTATTTTCTTCATGGGACTAATCAGTGTTTGCAATTTTATTTTATGCTGGTTTTTGCTTCTTTGCTAACCCTTCCATTAGAAATTCTGTAAGACTATGACCATTGTTTTCTTTAACACTGTAAACCAATCATTTGAAACAGTATCTGGAAATGGAAATGATTGAATAGATGAATGAATTTGGAAATTTTCATAAGTGGTCACTCATCAATTTTAGATTTGAAAAGATAACCAGGTTTCTTAAATCCCAGTTGAATTTGCCTTTTAGCAAATAAGAAATTACTCATTCTTTGTGTACACTTTTAAAGTCTATTGTACTGAGGTATAACTTACATATATTTAAGTTTATATATATATACACATATATACACACATATATATAGTTACACAACCACCCTTACAGTGAAGATATAAACTATTTCCATCATTTCACCCAGATTCACTTGTATCTCTTTTACCCTTGTCAATCCTCTCCAGTTAACCCAAGCCACTGGCAAACATGGGTCTGAGTTTTGACTAGTAGAAGCAGTTTTATCTTTTCCAGACTATCACAAAACTGAAATAAAATATGTAGTCTTTTGCTTCTGGCTTCTCTCACTGGGTATCATGTCTTTAAGATTACATCCTGTCTGCCTTTTATTGAACAATTGTTACCCTCAGGACACTACAGGCTTCAATTTCTTCCAGTGGTTGATTGACAGCTCTTACCTCCTGTTTAGACTGACAGCTGAAGGAACTAGAGGGTTTACTTTTCCTGATTAGTTTCCAGCAATTCCTGAATACCTGTGCTATAGAGGAACTTTTCTCCATGTTCTTGTGCCTTCCGTACTGGTAATTTATGGTTATTTGTCATAGATATGCTAAAAGATAAACTGAGGCAGGTTGACAATTTCAAACCTTTATGGCAGCAAACATCAAATGGAATCCAGCAGTAGAGAGAGCTCAGAGACTGGGTTTTATAGAGAAGATCCTGGAAGCAAACAAAGCAATTATCTGACTGGCTACAGCTTAGCCGGTTGCCTTATTTGGGGGAAGCTTGGTTGGCTATTAGCTGTTCTTCAGTTTCCTTTTCTCAGATTCCTCCGAATTTACTCTGGCTTAGGTTTCAGGCTACCAAGGCATTAGGGTCTAGTGACTTCCTTGTTTAATTACTTTAGGAGGTACTGGGTTTGTAACAATCAGTGGGGTTCACTTTTGGCTTTTTAAATTAAACTATAGTTGATTTACAATATTGTGTTAGTTTCAGATGTACAGCAAAGTCATTCAGTTCAGTTCAGTTCAGTTACTCAGTCATGCTGAGCTCTTTGCAACCCCATGGACTGCAGGATGCCAGTCCATCTCCCAGGGCTTACTCAAACTCATGTCCGTAGAGTCAGTTATGCCATCCAACCATCTCATCCTCTGTCATCCCTTTCTCCAGCCTTCAATTTTTCCCAGCATCAGGGTCTTTTCTGGTGAGTCATGTAAAAACATACAAATAATCAAACTGGACAAAGAATAATGTGAATGATAAAACAGATAAATCGGTGTGTGATAAATAGTAATGTGAGAAAGGCCCAGAACATTCAGCTACTGTTCTGATATCTCTCAGTTTTGCTGCTATTCCAGTGAGTCAGTTCTTCACATCAGATGGCCAAAGTGTTAGAGTTTCAGCTTCAGTAACAGTCCCTCCAATGAATATTCAAGGCTGATTTCCTTTAGGATTGACTGGTTGGATCTCCTCACAGTCTAAGGGACTCTCAAGAGTCTTCTCCAACACCACAGTTCAAAAGCATCAATTCTTTGGCACTCAGCTTAATTTATAGCCCAGCCAAAATGTAATTAGTCTTTTATGAAGTCATAACTCTTTTGAAATCATCTGTCAACAGGATAAAGTTTAATAAATAGCACTATTTTGAATAGCAGCAAAACTGAGAGATATCAGAACCGTAGCTGAATGTTCTGGGCATTTCTTACATTACTATTTATTGCATACTGATTTATCCATTTTATCATTCACATTATTCTTTGTCCAGTTTGATTATTTGTATGTTTTTATATGACTTCATTGTCTCCTCAATTTGAACAGTCAAGGTAAAAATAGATGTAACTTTTAAAGGCTACAAAATTGTAAACTGTATTATGCCATCCACATAAACATATATAGAAAACCAAAAGAAACTATTTAAAAATGTTGGATAAACTACCTCTGAAGCTTAGAATTATTGATTTATTTTATGGTTAATATTTTTCCTTTTCTCTTTCAATTATAAAAGTGGAACATGCTGCTATTATCAGAAAAAGTTTAAAATGTCCTAAATATTCAATTTAATCTTCTATATAATACCCCCTCCCCAAAGTCTAATTATGAGTTCCACCTCAGCATAGAAAAAGACTTTCTCTACTACCAACTTCTTGTTCATGTTTCCTTTTATAGTAGAAACCCAACTGCCTCAACCTTTGACGCCTTTATCTATGTTATTTTCTTTGTCTTTGTCCTCTGTTGTTCAGTCATCACTAAGTTGTGTCCGACACTTTGCAAGCCCATGGACTGCAGCACACCAGGCTTCTCTGTCCGTCACCATCTCTGAGTTTGCTCAGATTCATGTCCATTGAGTCAGTGATGCCGTCCAACTATCTCATCCTCTGTGTTTCTTCTCTACTTCATTGACAGTCTCACAAAATCTCAATATTTTAAAATGTGATCATTCTTTTTTATGCCCACAGTCCAGCTTTTCAACTGTATATTAAATATACTTTTTCCTCCCTGTCCATATGTATGTGGTGAAGTAAGTAAAGTGTTAATATTTAGTTTAGTAGTGCCTGGATAACATTGAGAGTACATTGTGCGTGTTAGTTCCTTGGTCATGCCCAACTTTTTGTGACCCAATGGACTGTAACCTGCCAGGCTTCTCTGTCCATGGGATTTAGTTAGGACTATAACTTTAAGATAAACATCTCTAACTGTCTTTGAATTTATATACAAAATTCTTGACGGAGTATTTCTTTATCCAGTCAGTTGTATTATTCTTTTACCACTCTAGGTAACTGTATTTAAATAGTATTAATTTATACTAGGGTTGCAAAGTTTCCAAATTACCTTTTCTTGTTGATTTCATCACATCACTTACTCTACTAGGTACTTTAATTGCTTGATTTATGCTTCATGAAAATAATCTAATAACCCTACCAAGCTGTATTTATTTATTATATATTTTTTAAAATCTGTACCTAGACTCTAACCTTTTAAAATTGTTTTAAGCCTTATAATTCTTCCATGATGTTCCTTAGTCTTGCCAACTTCTAT
This sequence comes from Ovis canadensis, assembly GCF_042477335.2. Lineage (NCBI taxonomy): Eukaryota > Metazoa > Chordata > Mammalia > Artiodactyla > Bovidae > Ovis > Ovis canadensis. The sequence goes on from NC_091260.1 coordinate 42,845,549, forward strand.
ACTTTTTCAAGATATCAGGCCAGTGTTAGTTGCTCAATCATGTCTGATTCTTTGCAACTCCAGGGACTATAGCCCATCAGGCTGCTTGGTCCATACTAATCTTTTTCGTATAACAGCAACAATAAATTCATGAAAATAAAATAGTCACAGGTAAAAGAACAAAGATATGGGAATACCAGACCAACAGATTGGCATCTTGAGAAATCTGTATGCAGGTCAGGAAGCAACAGTTAGAACTGGACATGGAACAACAGAGTGGTTCCAAATAGGCAAAGGAGTATGTCAAGGCTGTATATTGTCACCCTGCTTATTTAACTTATATACAGAGTACATCATGAGAAATGCTGGGCTGGATGAAGCACAAACTGGAATCAAGATTGCTGGGAGAAATATTAATAAACTCAGATATGCAGATGACAGCACTCTTATGGCAGAAAGTGAAGAAGAACAAAAGAGCCTCTTGATGAAAGTGAAAGAGGAGAGTGAGAAAGTTGGCTTAAAACTCAACATTCAGAAAACTAAGATCATGGCATCTGGCCCCATCACTTCATGGCAAATAGATGGGAAAACAGTGGAAACAGTGAGAGACTTTATTTTCTTGGGCTCCAAAATGACTGCAGATGGTGACTTCAGCCATGAAATTAAAAGATGCTTCCTCCTTGGAAGAAAAGTTATGACCAACCTAGACAGCATATTAAAAAGCAGAGACGTTACTTTGCCAACAAAGGTCCGGCTAGTCAAAGCTGTGGTTTTTCTAGTAGTCATGTATGGACGTGAGAGTTGGACTATAAAGAAAGCTGAGTGCCAAAGAATTGATGTTTTTGAACTGTGGTGTTGGAGAAGACTCTTGAGAGTCCCTTGGACTGCAAGGAGATCCACCCAGTCCAAACTAAAGGATATCAGTCCTAAATATTCATTGAAATGACTGATGCTAAAGCTGAAACTTCAATACATTGGCCACCTGATGTGAAGAGCGGACTCATTTGAAAAGACCCTGATGCTGGGAAAGATTGAAGGCAGGAGAAGAAGGAGACAACAGAGGTTGAGATGGCTGGATGGCATCACTGACTCAATGGACATGAGTTTGAGTAAACTCCGGGAGTTTGTGATGGACGGGGGGGCCTGGCGTGCTCAGTACTTATGGTCACAAAGAGTTGGACATGACTGGCAACTGAACTGAACTGACTGAAGGAACAAATAGTTACATAAAGGTCATCTTTCAAGGCTTCAAGATATTTTTTGGTTTAAAAGTGTCAAGCTAAACAGACTCTCAGAAGCTTCATCAGTAATCTTATTTTCAGGCTTCTTTCCTTCTTTCACAAGTTCCTGGGTATGTTTTTATCTCCTACCTTTACATAAATTCTGTACTGAGGCATGGAACACTTAGACTCCTACTGATATTATCTAGCAGTCCCTAACATAGAATTTCTGAGTCAGCAACAATGTTTGCTGCACACACTCCCATATTTTTCTGAGACTCCTGAGTTCATAACCAAGGCCAGCAACTACTAACTCAAAAGGACAATGAGTCTCCTCTTCACTGTTCCTATGCTGGTCACATCCATAAAACTGAGCATCACTCTGGATCCTCCCTGTGTGTGTATGCTAAGTCACTTCAGTCATGTCTGACTCTGTGCAACCCCATGGACTGTAGCCCACCAGGCTCCTCTGTCCATGGGATTCTCTAGGCAAGAATACCAGTGGGTTGCTATGCCCTTCTCCAAGGGATCTTCCTGACCCAGGGATCTAACCCATGTCTCTTATGTCTCCTGAATTGGCAGTCAGGTTCTTTATCACTTGTGCCACCTGGGAAGTCCTTGAATCCTCCCCACAAGTTTTAATTAATAATTTTATCTAAAATAGCAATTCTTTTAGAAAACATAAGACAGGCCCTAAGTCCTAGGACAGGGACAAAAGACCTCCAAGCCAAGGAACAATCCCCAGGACAATGAACACTTGCCTGATAGGAATTTCATATAGCAATATAGTCTTCTAGAACTCCCCTACAAAGCTTGTGTACCCCTCCCTTTTCCCATTTGTTGTTGCTCTTTAGTCACTCAGTCAAGTCTGGCTGTTTGCAATCCCATGTACTGTAGCCCACCAGTCTCCTCTGTCCATGAGATTTCCCAGGAAAGAATCCTGGAGTGGGTTGCCATTTCTTTCTCCAGGAATTCTTCCTCACCCACATCTCCTGCACATTTCTCCCGCATTGCAGGCAGACTCTTTACCACTGAGCCAGCTACCAGGGAAGCCCAACCTTTTCTCATTAGGGTAAGTTATATAAGCTAAGGATCAGGTGAATGAAAAATGTGCCTGCCGTATCAGTAAACAAAGGATATTGCAGCCATCAAGTCACTACTATCGCGCTCCAAGTGGGTCACAGATGGAACTCAGAATAGGAAGCACAAGATACTGGCCCTAGATAGCTGAAGTGAATATCAAAAGAATGATTTCAATTTCTTTACATGTAAATAAATAGTTGAGGAAAATCTGATGTTGTCATAGGAACTTCCATTTGGAAAATGTTATCAAACACAAGTCTTCTTTGAGTATATTTATTTCTCCTTAGCAACTAAAAACTTTTAAATTCTCCTTTTGTTTCCTTTATCTGTAATAGAGATCGGGAAAATGACAAAGGAAGATACAAATCAAGGAATTAAATTACAACACACACACATATCATGAACAAAAGAATACAGTTTTCAGACTCTTTCAAATATTTTTTACCAAATTTATTCACAAAGTTCTCTCAATATTGTAACATTTATGTATCAGTGCTAAAGAATACAGTTGAATAATTTGTCTCTGCAGGGAAGTACACTTATCTAATCATAATTTATAGTTTTGTTTACTTTTGTATTAGAAAGCTAATTATTTGTCTGAGTAAGAGTTCTGCTGTATTAAGTCATTGGTGAGTGAAAATACAATTTAAATTTTATGTGCACTATCAGTCACAAGTTTTATACCTCTCCTTAGGGAATCAAAGGCCTTTAGGGCTTTTTTGAATGAATGTCATTAAAGAACCAAAATATGCTTCTTAAAATTTAAATTATGACCAATAGAAGCGGAATAAACAGCAAAAAAGATGAAAACTCAAGTCACTTGATTTGCAATAACTCAATTTTGTGATCAGGATAGCAAGGTATTAGCCTCCTCATGTAAATATCTCTGTTTGAAATGAATCAAGATTTTTTTTTTCTTTCCGATTACCAAATGGCTTGTGGACTAGCCTCAGTAACTACAGACAGCAATCTATTACATTATTCCTAGAATACTCCGATGTGTCAAATCAGCTGAAATTTCAAGACTAGGAACTGAAAATTGAGCATTATGAAAAGAAAAAGCAAATATCAAACACCTCAAATCCTTACCTTTGATCCTTCTCTCCCCCACTTAACCCCTACATAATAACTGGGAATAAATAAATAAATCCCTGATTCAGACATATAAAAGTCCAGCACCAGATGGTGTCACATTTATACAAAAGCTAATGTTTTCCTTTCTCAAACTATTCCAAAAGAATTTCAGAGGTAAGAATGCATCCAAGTCATCATATGAGGTCAGCAACATTCATATAGAAAGTTACTGTCTGAACATAGATGTAAAAATCTTCAACAAAATATTAGCACACTAAATTCACTAACATGTTAAAGGAATTACACACCATGACCAAATGGGATTTATCCTGGGGATGCAAGGATGGTCCAAATCAATTAATATGATATACCACATTAACAAACTTAATAATAAAAATCATATGATCATCTTAATAAATGCCAAAAAAGCATTTGACTAAATTCAACATCCATTTATGATAAAAACTTTAACAAAGCAAGTATAGAGGGAACATATCTCAACATAATAAAGGCTGTTTATGACGATTCCACAGCTAACATCACACTCAACTATGAAAAGCTGAAAATATTTCCTTTAAGATCAGAAACAAGACAAGGGTGCCTATCCTCTCCACTTTTATTCAACATAATATTGAAAGTCCTAGCCATACAATATTCAGACAAGGAAAAAAAAAAAAAGAAAAGGGAAGAGGTAAAACCATTACTGTTTTAAGATGACATAATTATAGAAAATTCTAAAGATGTCACAACCAAAAATCTATGAGAACTCATCAGTGAGTTCAGCAGAATTGCAGGATATAAAATGAATGTCCAAAATATGCTGCTTTTCTACACACTAACAAAAGTATAAGAAATGAAATGAAAACAAGCCTATATATCTCACAATTGCATCAAAAGTATAAAATACTAGAAATGAACATAAGCAAGCAGGTAAAAATCTTATACTCAATCTGGAAAACTATAAGGCATTGATGAAAGAAATTGAAGATCATACAAACAGAAAGATATACCGTGCTCATGTATTGGAAGACTTAAGAGTGTTAAAATAACCATGCTACCTAAGGAAATCTACAGATTGAGTACAATTCCTATCAAAATAACAATGGCATTTTTCACAGACTAGAAAATTCTAAAATGTGTATAGAAACACAAAACAACTCAAACAGCCAAAATAATCTTGAGGAAGAGGAACAAACCTGGAGGTATCACAATCCCTGATTTCAGCTATAATATAACAGCTCTATAAAAATACAATAATCAAAACAGTATGATACTGGAACAAGAACAGACTCATAGGTCAATGGAACCAAATAGAGATCCCAGAAATATACCCAAGCTTATATGGTCAATTAATCTTTGTCAAAAGAGGCAAGAACATACAATAGGGAAAATACAGCCCCCTCAATATATGGTGTTGAGAAAACTGTACAGCCACAGGCAAAAGAATCATGCTGAACTGCTTTTTTATAGCATATACAAAGACAAACTTAAAATTAATTAAAAATTTAATGCAATATTTGGAGCTATAAGACTGAAAGGAGAAAACATATGCAGTATACTCTTTAATATCTGCCTTAATATATTTTTTTCATATATCTCTTCACTTAAGAGAAACAAAAGCAAAAATATACATATAGGACTATATAAACTAAAAACTTTTGCACAATGAAGGAAACTATCAACAAAATAAAAAGACCACCTACTGAATGGGAGAAGATATTTGCAAAAGATATATCCAATACAAGGTTAATATCCAAAATATACAAAGAACTTCAACATAAAGAATAATAACCCAATTAAAAATTAGGCAGAGGACCTGAATAGACTTTTTTTTTCCCAAAGACATTTCAATGGCTAACAGGCACATGAAAAGACGCTCAATATCACTAATCATCAGGCAAATACAAATGAAAATCACAGTGAGGTATCACTTCACAACTGTCAGAATGGCTACTACCAAAAAGACAACAAATAAAAAGTGCTGATGAAGATGTGGAAAAAAGGGCATTTTATTACTCTGCTGGTGGGAATGTAAACTGATATAGCCACTGTGGGAAGCAGTATTGAGGTTCCTCACAAAATAAAAAATAGAATTACTATATGATTCAGTAATTCTACATCTAAAGAAGACAAAAACACTAAATCAAAAAGAGCTATGCACCCCTCTATTGCAGCATTATTTGAATTAGGTACTGTTAGATGAATGGATATATACGATGTGGTATATACAATAGAATGTTACTCAGCCACAAAAAGCATGAAATCTTGCCACTGGCAAAAACATAGAGGGTACTGTACTAAGTGAAATAAATTTCACTTATTTGTGGAATCTAAACAAAACAAATGAACAAATGTAACAAAAAAGATACAGACTCATAGATACAGAGAGCAAATAGGTGGTTGTCAGAGGGAAAGTGGAGGGGAAATGTGTGATAGAAGTGAGGGATATTGAGAGTATATGCTTTTATGGGCATTTATTTTATAGGTATTTATATAAAAATTGCATCATGAGAATGAAATACAGCATGAGAAATATAGTAAATTATAATACTTTTGGTGACAGTAACTATAAACACCATGCTGATCATTCTGTAACATATAGAAATATCAAGCCACTGTATTGTGCACCCAGAACAAACACAGTATTGTAAGTCAATTACACTTAAATTTAAAAAAAAAACCATGTAGACACAGGGAAGAAATATATCAAAATGCTAATGATAGCTCTCTCCACACGTTGGGCATTTTAAAAATTTTTACTTTATGCTTTTATGTACTTCTAGTTGCCTGTGATGAATATGAATTGTTTGTAAAATTAGAAAGTAATATTATTTTTAAAAAAGAATATCACTTTTTTATCATCTTTAGTCTTCACATTTGTTTAACCATTGGGGAAAAAAAGTCAAAATTAGTTTTTCTAACCATTTATCAGTAATCAGCCATAAAAATATGGTTTGTAAGGACATACTAATTCACATAATAATATTTTGGTGATTCCCTGAAGCTACTTCTTCACTCCCATTGCCTACAAATCAAATAAAATTGTTCATTAGTAGAAGTGAATACTAATAACAAGTGGGATTGTATCAGTTTAATGTGAATTGTGAATTGATTCTGCTTTTTATTTTACTTTTGTTGCAGAAAGTGACATTTCTGATGCATTCAATAATCCTTAACTCACCTTTTTTCCAGATTTTATTGCTGAAAGGAGGATATCTGTTTCAACCTGAGAACACAGGTTATTTTCAGTTTAGGTGAATCATTTGGGTGAATGATTGATGAGCCAGAAGTGATTTACATTAAGAACTGATGAACATGGGGAAAGAACAGCCTAGTAGAGAGAAGGAAATGTATCAGCAATCTCCTTTGGTTAGAGTATCAATTGTATCTCTTTATGAGCAACTAGGTACTCTCAGTCTGACCCTAGCTCCTCTCTTCAGATTTATTCATTCCCTTACATTCCAAGATGTCTCACCCAGCTTAAGGTGTCATAATGAAGTATTTCTGATTAGGTGGCTTAAAACAACATAAATTTACTTCTAACAATTCTGGAGGCTGGAAAGTTCAAAATTGGGGTCCAATATGATTCAGTGCCTGGTGAGAGCTCTCTTCCTGGCTTACAGAAGACTATCATCTTGCTGTGTCCTCATAGGTAGAAAGAGCAAACAAGTTCTCTTCTAATAAGGCACTAACATCATCATGAGGGCCCCACACTTATGACCTCATCTAAACCTAACTACCTCCCAAAGGCCCTTCTCTAAAACTCACCACATTTTGGGTTAGGGCTTCAGTATATGGATATGGGGAACACAATTCAATCTGCAGCACCTAGTTCCTCCTTTCTCTGTGCTCTAGAACTGCATCTGTAATTTTCTCTTGCCATGCTGATGTTTATTGACTAAATTTCATTTTCCATATTGCTTACAAGACAGGCCTTACTTCATTACTCACTTATTTTCTATTTCTATTGAAAGCTCAATTCTATTATCACTTCTTCCTGGAAACTTTTCTTAGCTTTCTAATAAGTGATTTTCCTTTATGAATTCATAATATGCTTCATGTATTCATATCATTGCATTGCCTATCTGAAATGCACCAGTAGCTATACATTTTTCTCACTAGAATTTGAGTTCCTCGAAGACAATAACTGGGTTTTATCCATCTACCACCAGAGTCTAATACAGCACCAGGGTCAGTGAGATGTGTGTTGATAAACAGATAAAGGAACAAACAAATGAAAGAAAAAAAAATGGTCCAAAGAGCCAGAGCCAACCTCAAGGTGAAGGGTAAAGACTCAGTGTAGCACATTTCTCAAACTGCAACATTTACACAGCCAGGGATACATCAATGTACAGAGGAATATACAAAATCATCTGAGGATCTGGGAGAAACTTGTTGTCACTTTCTACTTGTCTATTAATTTCCGTGCTCTTAATTTTTTTCCACATGGACAAAGAAGCAAACTCCAGAGAATAATGCTTTTAATATTGGCTAATTTGATGTTTTTTTCTTTCTTTGTGTATAACACTAGAGTAAAAATGTTGATACACAAAGATTGGTGTGTATGAGATGTTGTGTGTACATGCGCTTGTTTTGTCAGAGAACCTGAGGGTATTGGTGCTATTGTCTTGTCGCAGTGTAGATAATTAGATATTGCTTTTAGAACTCATTACACTGAACTCCTCAACCATGGCCCTTGCAGTTCCACCCCTTTAGCAAAGGAGAGGGCGTGTGTGATTCCTTGCAACTCTTTGCAGCCTGCATGTTAAAAATATTTTGTTTTCAGTTTTTCTTCTGCTTTCCTCAAGCACACACAGACACACATGAGCAAACTGACTCACACAAATCATTTCAGTTTTCTGCAGTTTTTTTAGAAACACTGATGTTCTAAACCCTTCCTGTGCTCTTTGCCTCCCAAACACTTCCCTTACATCACAAAAAGAGTGTGCATGTTTATCTCTGGTATTTTAATACAATTAACATTTTCCTTTTAATTTGACTTCTAAAGCATTATAATGTTTAGTTGCTTCAAGGAAAGATTAGGATTGGAAGTTTAAAAATAGAAAAATAGGTTTTATGTCTGAGGCATAAAACTTGAAACTAGACCCAATATGCAAGAGAAGGGGAGTTCAGAAACTTGAAATCAGCAAGGATTTTAATAGACATGATGATGACCATTGTTGACTATGAGGTATTGAGCCCCATGCTAAGTTGCTTTAATCGTGTCCAACCCTTGGTGACTCTATGGGCTGTAGCCAGGCTGCTCTGTCCAGGGGATTCCTCAGAGCAAGAATACTGTAGTGTATTGCCATCATCCTCCAGGGGATCTTCCTGACCGAGGGATCAAACTCACATTTTTCAATCTCCTGCATTGGCAGGTAGGTTCTTTACCACTAGTGTAACCAGGTTTGATTATTTAAGAAGTATTTCTCTCCAGGTAGACTTAATGTATAAAAACTTTACACTGAAAACAAAATTGAAGATTAAACCTAGAGTCAGTGATATCTTTTATACTCCCTATAACATTAAAAGTACTTAAAATTTTTGATCGATATTTGAAATATAGCCTGACTTTGCCCAGACTAGGAGAAGACTGGACTCAGTTTTAGCTTGACGGATGAGAGGGTGGAGCTGAAATTGAAATTTTATTCAGTAAAATCTCAGTTTTGTGGCCTTGTGTACCACGTGGCAATTGTGCCACTTCCATTGGGAAGGAAGTTCACTATCTTCCTTTATGGGAACATGCTAGAGGAGAGAATTGACACAGTTACCTAAGGTGCCAAGTTGTCCCAGCTCACATCTGGACCAGTCAAATGAGAAAGGCAATAGTGAGCTAGTAGCTTGGGTGGGAATGTGTGGACCTGCCATCAAACAAGAGATATCACTGAACTGATTTGTAACACAAGTGGACAAAATGGAAATCAAGAAGAGTTTCCAAGCAGACAAGAAATGCCTCCAAATACTTAGATTTATTAAGGGTGGAAGTGGAGCTAAAGTCAGACAAACACTCTCCTGTGATATTCTTATAAACTCTCTTCATCTGCTACGTGCAGCCCCTGAAAATACAGGTTACATAGGTTTTTGCGAAGGATAAAACCTTACCCCACCCTCATTCTTCTCTTGATTGGCTCCTCTCTTTTAATAAATTGTCTTCACTTTGATTCTCAAAATAATGGCAAAGATTTCTCTTTTCCCCATGCTTCTCAGCCTCAGCCCCATTTCACAGATGGTGATAAGCATTGTTCCTCCCAAGATTGGCAGGGATTCAGGGCATGGTGATAGGGGTGAGGTGAGGTGAGGTGAAGTCGCTCAGTCGTGTCTGACTCTTTGCGACCCCATGGACTGTAGCCTACCAGGCTCCTCCATCCATGGGATTCTCCAGGCAAGAATACTGGAGTGGGTTGCCATTTCCTTCTCCAGGGGATCTTCCTGACCCAGGGATCGAACCCAGGTCTCCCACATTGGAGGCAGATGCTTTAACCTCTGAGCCACCAGGATAGAGAGGCATATTTAAAAGGGGAAGAGGCAGCTTTTGTGGTCAGCTCTGGCTCCAAATTCATGCTTCCACTGAACTACTCAAGGTTGTGTATAGTCTCATCACCCTGTATGTGTACCCTACTTTTCAAATGGTAATACTCTGCCAATTTCTTTTTTTACAAGAAACAGTCATTTCAGAATTGTGCTTATGGCATATTGTACTAGAAGATAAAAGTCCTCACAGTTATGCATAATATTCAAATGAGTATTTGACAGATCTAGAGTGTTTTCTTATATGGAGGAATCTTCCCCATCTTCCATTGTATACTTCTATTGATCTGCCTCTAGGACTTAACTCTGCGCAGAATGGTTATTCAAAGTATGTTTCTCACAAAGTCAATTCTTTCCTTGGGAGAAATACTGGATATATCCTTTTAAAACTGCATTTGTAAAAGTCTTGCTTTATGACAATACCTTTGAAGTCTTTTTAAAACTACTTTTGCAAAGTTGTGGTTTTTGCAAATTTCTATGTAATTTGATAAATGCTGAAAATTTATCTAAACAAGGGCTTTAAAAGAATTCATTCAGGCTCTACAGACTGTTTGTAATTGCCACTGGGATGCAGAGAACAGGATGACAACTTTCTTACATCAATTTCTGTGAAGGCAATCATCAAGGAGTGTTAAAAACCAAAGCGTAGGAGGGAAACATCATTTTTAACAAGCAGCATTTCAGTGCAGGGAAACCGCTCTGAGACATAACAAATAAGTGATAATTTATCATCAACCTCATTATCAACAAATATTCACTTAGCTCATCTACGACATGCAAATGCTTTGTACAAGATTCTTTCACCTTCTTGGCAGTAGGAAGTCCCTGATGACCCTAAAGAGGAGGAAAGATTTATAAATATCTTAGAAACAGAGAAAGGTTATTATTGATTCAGAATTTTAACATTTAGTACTCTAAGTAGGCCACAACTATTTCTGGCATATACATTGTGTGATGCACATTTTTCTAATGAAAAATAAAATGTAAAAGGCAGCAAGTTTCTTAAAGTTTTCATTTAAATAGTAAGTTTTAGCCAGAATCTATATGATGTTTATAAGACCATTTATTTTGCTTATTTGATTTTGGTTGATGTTGCTTCATATTATTTCATTCTGCAGTGAAAGAATACCACTTATATGGGTTAGATCAGTCAAGTTTACATGTAATTTTGTGTTTTAATAATGAAATCAGAGCAATCTGTGTTAGAGTACAGTCATTGTTAGAGACATTAACTCCTCCTGTACAAGCATAGTGTTTGTACATTGTATGACATTCATATAGTATTTTATCCATTGTAAAATAAGTGGAATCTAGACCTTTGTTATACATGGTTAATGGTAGAGAACAGGTAAGCATGTATGTCTCAGAATGGAATTTCCCAAGGTGATAATCATAGAATAAATGGAGAAGTAGAGAAATGGAAACTGAATTAATCATATTCTTACTAAATATTTCCTCCATTTTATATCATAAAGAATCAAATCTAGCTTGCTATTAGTTTGAAAAGGTAGTCAAAATAATATAGAAAAATAAAAATCACTGTATTTGGGATTAGATCTCAAATCTAGTTTTTGTGTCTATTAATACAGCGAGTATTAGCTTGAAGAAACTATTCAGTTCAGTTCAGCCACTAAGTAGCGTCTGATTCTTTGCAACCCCATGATCTGCAGCAGGCCAGGCTTCCCTGTCTATCACCAACTCCTAAAGACTACTCAAACTCACATCCATCGAGTCGGTGATGCCATCCAACCATCTCATCCTCTGTCGTCCCCTTCACCTCCTCCCTTCAATCTTTCCCAGCATCAGGGTCTTTTCCAATGAGTCGGTTCTTCGCATCAGGTGGCCAGATTATTGGAGTTTCAGCTTCAGCATCAGTTCTTCCAGTGACTATTCAGGACTGATTTCCTTTAGTTTGGACTGGTTGGATCTCCTTGCAGTCCAAGGGACTCTCAAGAGTCTTCTCCAACAGCACAGTTCAGAAGTATCAATTCTTTAGCACTCAACTTTCTTTATAGTCCAACTCTCACATCCATACATTGTGTCTATTAATATAGCCAGTATTATCTTAATTAGATAAATCTCCTTATTTCTTTGATCTTTAGCTCCCTATCCAGGAAATGAGGGGTTAAACTACATTATTGTTGTGTGACTATATCTAGGGAGATTGCTCTTTAAAGAGAAAAAACTTTACATGTGATCAGAACCTTTAACTTTTAAATAATTTGGATTTGCTGCCTCTTAGATCTTGTGACATTTATTTGCTTTCTTTTTTTTTTTTTGTCCTTGAACTTCACACTGACACCACTTAGATTTGAATTTTTCTCTTAACGCATGGTGATAATTATATCTCTTCTCCCAAACATTATGTTGAAAACAATCTGAGCCTTATTATCAGTCATCGTGATTCCAGCATCTTTTCTATCCCCCAGGTTACATGTGAGTGTTGGGCTTTATGTCGCTGACCTATCTAGCATTAGCTCACGTCAACAGTACAAGTCCAGACACAATATAATCGGTAAGCCTCCTTCTGGTTGTTGAGTGAGTGAGTGTTAGTTGCTCAGTTGTGTCAGACTCTTTGTGAAACCATGGACTGTAGCCAACAGGCTGCTCTGCCCATGGGGCTTTCCAGGCAAGAATACTGGAGTTGTTGTCATTCCCTTCTCCAGGGGATCTTCCTGACCCAGGGATCAAACCCGGGTCTTCTGCATTGCAGACAGATTCTTTACCATCTGAGCCACAAAGGATTTTTCTTTATTAAAAAAAATTTATCTTCATTTTTTTCTCTATTTCTTTTACTTTTTATCTGTGGTCCTAAAGTACTTAATGCAATGTAATAACAGAGGTGTTAAACACTTAACTGTTCTCATGGACTCTGTACCAATAAATTGGCCCAAACCTCCAGTTCTCTGAAGATGCTAATGGTCCATAAGAGGTTGCAAAAGATGCTTCATCTCACTTCACAAAGAGTACTCTTCTTGCTTCACCTTGGATTTTTACCATGTTCTCTCTAACTTTTGGATTCTTGCTTTCCTGAACTTAACCCTCTGTTTTCTCTATGATTTTGAATTGGCTACTTTTATTTTGTGGTACCTTATTTCTTTCATGCCTCTTTCTTTCTCAAATACAAATCTCTATGCCAACAGAGATACTCTGGCATGGATTAGGACCTTACACGATCACACAGACACAAACATATACAAATGACATTGTTCAATATATCAGCTATACTGAGTGTCTACTTCCCAAATATGTAGCTATTTCTAAATAGGAAAACATGGCCAGAATGTAAAGAAAAGCATATGAAAAGATTCTCATCACCACTAGCCTTGAGGGATTGTGGTTGTTCACTCATTCAGTTGGGTCCGACTCTTTGCGAACTTGTGGACTGCAGAATGCTGGGGTTCCCTGTCATTCACCACCTCCCAGAGCTTGCTCAAATTCACGTCCTTTGAGTTGGTGATGCCATCCAACCATCTCATCCTCTGTTATCCCCTTCTCCTCCTGCCTTCTATCTTTCCCAGCATCAGGGTCTTTTCCAGTAAGTGAGCTCTTCCCATCAGGTGGCCGAAGTATTGGAGCTTCAGCTTCAGTATCAGTCCTTCCAATGAATATTCAGGATTGATTTCCTTTTAAGATTGACTGGTTTGATCTCCTTGCCGGCCAAAGGACTCTCAAGAGTCTTCTCCAACACCACAGTTCAAAAGCATCAATTCTTCAGTGCTCAGCTTTCTTTATAGTCCAACTCTCACATCCATACATGACTACTGGAGGAACCATAGCTTTGACTACATGGACCTTTGTCAAGAAAGGAATGTCTCTGTTTTTTAATATGTTGTCTAGGTTTGTCATAGCTTTTCTTCCAAGGAGCAAGTGTCTTTTAATTTCATGACTGCAGTCACCATCTGCAGTGATTTTAGAGCCCAAGAAAATAAAGTCTGTCACTGTTTCCATTGTTTTCCCATCTATTTGCCATGAAGTGATGGGGCCATGATCTTAGTTTTCCGATCATTGAGTTTTAAGCCAGCTTTTTCACTCTCCTCTTTCACCTTCATCAAGAAGCTCTTAGTTCCTCTGTGCTTTTAGCCGTCAGGGTGGTATTATCAGCATATCTGAGGTTACTGATATTTCTCCCAGCAATCTTGATTCCAGCTTGTTCCATTCAGCCCAGCATTTCTCATGATGTACTCTGCATAAGTTAAATAAGCAGGATGACAATATGCAGCCTTGTTATACTCCTTTCCCAATTTGGAACCAGTGTCTTGTTCCATGTCTCATTCTAACTATTGCTTCTTGACCTGCATAAAGGTTTTTCAGGAGGCAGGTAAGGTGGTCTGGTATTCCCATTTCTTTAAGACTTTTCCACAGTTTGTTGTGATCCATGCAGTTAAAGGCCTTAGTGTAGTCAGTGAAGCAGAAGTAGATGTTTTTCCTGGATTTCTCTTGCTTTTTAAAGAAAAGCATCTGAAAATATTCTCAACATCTCTATCCATGAGGGATATAAGAATCAAAACCACAGAGTGATACCATGTCTCACCCACTCAGATCCCTATAAATAACACAGAATAATAAGTACTGGTGAAGTTGTGGAGCAATTGGGACCTTTGTACACTTCTGATGGGGATGTAAAAATGGTACAGCCACTTCAGAAGACAGTCAGGCATTTCCTTGAAAGAATAAACACAGAGTTACCACATAATCCATCAACCCCACTTCTAGAGAAATGAAAATATATGTGCACAAGTAAACATGTACACCTATGTTTCTAACAGCCAAAAAGTGAAACAACCCAAATGTCCATCAACTGATGAATGGATAAATAAAATGCAATGTATCCATACTGTGAGATATCACTTGGTAACAAAAAGAAATGAAGTACTGATATGGTCTATGATGTGAATGAATCTTGAAAACATATGCTAAGTGAAAGGAGCGAGTCCCCAAAGACCATATATTATGTGATTTCATTTATATGATATGTCCAGAATAGGTAGACTAAGACAGAGTGTAGATTAGTAGTTGCCTAGGGGTGCGATGGCAACCCACTCCAGTGTTCTTGCTTTGAGAATCCCAGGGACGGGAGAGCCTGGTGGGCTGTTGTCTCTGCGGTCGCACAGAGTCGGACATGACTGAAGCAACTTAGCAGCAGCAGCAGCAGCAGGGGTGCGATGGAGCAAGTTAAGAGGAAATGGAGACTGACTGCTAAGATGGGTACTGGGGGTTTTTATTGGAGTGATACAAATGTCCTAAAATTGATTTTAGTGATGGTTGCAGAACCCTGCGAATATGTTAAAATCCATCGTACACTATAAATAGTTGATCATATGGTATGTGAATTATGTCTCAATAAAACTGTTGTTTATAAAAGTAAACATAAAGACAAGTGAAAAGCTGAAACAAAGCTCTCACTATTTTCTTTCTTTTGTCTTCCTTAGATTTGGAGCTACCAATAAAATATAGGCCAACTCAATTTTCAATGCTTATATGAAGTTAACCTCAGATTCTTGGAAAATTCCACAAAAATGAAAGGGAGTGAAATGAGCCCTTGACTAATTATTGCATTGCAGGAAGGGCAGTACTCATTGAAGCCTGAGAGTGAAAAGAGAAATGATACAACATGGTGTGTTTTTTACAATCACAAAGCATGAAAACAAACAACTACATATTAATATTTTCTCCAGGCCTGGGGCTGTCAGTGTAAGTACAACAAAGAACTATAGTACTGAGGCAGCTATGTTACAAATGAAAGAGAGAAATCTGAAATGCATGCCTTGAAAAATATTCACGAGGATGCATAAAACGAAATTATGCCTCCCAAGATTGGCTAATGAGCAATCAGGGAATGAGAGCCCTTCCAGAGGAGAAATTATTCACACTTGAAGTTTGTGCAGTCTTCTGAAATACCTCAGCATATCTGACTTAACCTCAATCATAGCCTTTCATGCTTAGAAAAATTTACTGCCAAATTTATACCAAAATGCAAGTTAAAAGTGACTGATATTTTTGGAATTTGAATACAACCATAACTTGCAATATATGTCAATATAGCTTTATATTCTTACAGTAAGCAATAACATAGACATTTTATGATAGCTGTATCTTTTCTTTCATATGTTTTAAAATAATTTTAACTCTGATATTTATGCTAGGTGAGTCAATTTTTCTATGTGCAAAATATATGGTAATATTAGATCCCAAGTTCATCACCAGGAAAGTAATGAAGATTGACCAAGAATGTTTGCAAATCATTTAAAAATATTCAAGTATTTGTTCACAGTCTAGATGATAATAGTCAAACAAGTATTACCTAGGCCAAAGGTCTGTATATAGCTGTATCTATTATTGTGTTTTAACTTGCGATGTTATTAAAATGATAAAATTATTTGCTGAGAATGGCTAAAAGTAGCTTGCAATTTAGTAGATGGGTTATACATAATTATAATCAATACATATCAATATTGTACAAATATGTTTTATGTTAATTTATGGTTTCTCTTTGATGGGACTAGTGTGAGCATCTAGACCCAGTCTGTTTTCTGGTTTGATATATATTCTTCTTTTCCCATATTCTGCTGATCCTTTTTTTGGTCTCATACCCACTGGTGCCTCACCCTCAATATCTGTTTTTGATGGATTCTTCTTGAATTGAAACTCATTACTGTTTGTAGAGAGTCATTAGTCTTCCTAAACTTATTTCAGAGAAGGTTTTTTTTTTTTTTTTTTTTTCCCAATAAGCTCTGCAAATGTCGGCCGCCACTTGCTATCCCTGAGAAAACAATATTGTAGGTTACGGAGATTTCCCTTTAGTCAAAAGATCCCTTTACTAACTGCCATTTGGACTGATGGCAATTTCTCTAGTTGCCCAGGACCATGACTGTGTTAAGTTCCAAATGTTCCCTCAGTAACAACAGCTCAGAGCCTTCATTATTCAATCACTTGGTACATAACTATGGCAGGGTTTTATTAATGAGTTGAAAATCATTGTAATCACCTTGTTCAGATGACTCAGCTTACAGTTTTTTTACACAAATTACACATAAATATATGTGATAATACTAATTTTTTTTTTAATTTTTAGTTTTTTATTTTTTAAATTTTAAAATCTTTAATTCTTACATGCATTCCCAAACATGACCCCCCCTCCCACCTCCCTCCCCAGAACATCTTTCTGGGTCATCCCCATGCACCAGCCCCAAGCATGCTGCATCCTGCGTCAGACATAGACTGGCGATTCAATTCACATGATAGTATACATGTTAGAATGTCATTCTCCCAAATCATCCCACCCTCTCCCTCTCCCTCTGAGTCCAAAAGTCCATTATACACATCTGTGTCTCTTTCCCTGTCTTGCATACAGGGTCGTCATTGCCATCTTCCTAAATTCCATATATATGTGTTAGTATACTGTATTGGTGTTTTTCTTTCTGGCTTACTTCACTCTGTATAATCGGCTCCAGTTTCATCCATCTCATCAGAACTGATTCAAATGAATTCTTTTTAACCGCTGAGTAATACTCCATTGTGTATATGTACCACAGCTTTCTTATCCATTCATCTGCTGATGGACATCTAGGTTGTTTCCATGTCCTGGCTATTATAAACAGTGCTGCGATGATAATACTAATTTTAAAAGAAAAAATACATATGAAAGTGAAATCCTAGAATGTATTCACCATCAAAAGTGTTATTTTGATGATTTTGCATTGATTAAAATAGCAATTGAATTTGCTACCCTTAAAAGATATCTCTGATACATGTGGAATCATTGTAGTCTTTTCACTATCTTTGCTGTGAAAAGATATATTTAGTGGCCAAAACAACATGCACTTACCACCTCACAGTTTCTTTCTCAAAGATGATGCTGTGAAAGTGCTGCACTCAATATGTCAGCAAGTTTGGAAAACTCAGCAGTGGCCCAGGACTGGAAAAGGTCAGTTTTCATTCCAATCTCTAAGAAAGGCAATGCCAAAGAATGCTCAAACTACTGCACTATTGCACTCATCTCACATGCTAGGAAAGTAATGCTCAAAATTCTCCAAGCCAGGCTTCAATAATACGTGAACTGTGAATTTCCAGATGTTCAAGCTGGTTTTAGAAAAGGCAGAGAACAAGAGATCAAATTGCCCAACATCTGCTGGATCATTGAAAAAGCAAGAGAGTTCCAGAAAAACATCTATTTCTCCTTTATTGACACAGCTTTTGACTATGTGGATCACAACAATATGTGGAAAATTCTGAACGAGATGAGAATACCAGACCACCTGACCTGCTTCTTGAGATATCTGTATGCAGGTCAGGAAGCAACAGTTAAAACTAGACATAGAACAGACTAGTTCCAAATAGGAAAAAGAGTACATCAAGGCTGTATATTGTCACCCTGCTTATTTAATTTATATGCAGAGTACATCATGCAAAATGCCAGGCTGGATGAAGCACAAGCTGGAATCAGCATTGCCAGGAGAAATATCAATAACCTCAGATATGCAGATGACACCACACTTATGGCAGAAAATGAAGAAGAACTAAAGAGCCTCTTGATGAAAGTGAAAGAGGAGAGTGAAGAAGTTGGCTTAAAGCTCAACATTCAGAAAACTAAGGGCATGGCATCTGCTCCCATCTCTTCATGGCAAATAGATGGGAAAACAATAGAAACAGTGAGAGACTTTATTTTCTTGGGCTCCAAAATGACTGCAGATGGTGACTTCAGCCATTAAATTAAAAGACCCTTACTGCTTGCAAGAAAAGTTATGACCAACCTAGACAGCATATTAAAAAGCAGAGACATTGCTTTGTTAACAAAGGTCCGTCTAGTCAAGGCTATGGTTTTTCCAGTAGTGATGTATGGACGTAAGAGTTGGACTATAAAGAAAGCTGAGTGCTGAAGAATTGATGCTTTTGAACTGTGGTGTTGGAGAAGACTCTTGAGAGTCCCTTGGACTGCAAGGAAATCCAACCAGTCCAAACTAAAGGAGATAAGTCCTGAGTGTTCATTGGAAGGATTGATGTTGAAGCTGAAACTCCAATATTTTGGCCACCTAATGCAAAGAGCTGACTCATTTGAAAAGATCCTGATGCTGGGAAAGATTGAAGGCAAGAGGAGAAGGGGACAATAGAGGATGAGATGGTTGGATGGCATCACCGACTCAATGTACATGAGTTTGGATAAGAGATGGACAGGAGTTAGTGACGGACAGGGAGGCCTGGTGTGCTCCAGTCCATGAGGTTGCAAAGAGTCGGGCACTACTGAGCAACTGGACTGAACTGAACTGAATAGCTTCACTTGGTGACTGGGGGTGATTTCACTTCCACGTTCACTTAGGTCTTTGGTTGGTCATTTCTTTACAGTTGTAGTACTGAAAATCTGACTTCTTGCTGGATATTGGGCAGAGGCTACCATCATGCTCTAGAGGCTGCCCCAAATCTCTTGTGACATGAGCCTCCCCAGCACAGCTGCTTATTAATTCTTCGTCAGGCTAGCAAAGACAGTGTCTAGAGTGAAACTGCTGGCAAGACAATCATATTTAACTGACATACCCCATTACCTTTGCCGTATTCTATTGGTTAGATGTAAGTCATAGGTCCCGTCCACACTCAGTAGGAGTGGATAATACAGGAGCATGAATACCAAGAAGTGAGAATCATGGAAACCACCTTGCAGTATTGCCACCACTTGTGTTTTTTTACATAATTTAATTGCGATGTCATAGTATATTAAATATAGTAATATATAATAGCTACTCAGAACATGGTAACCAAATAAAGACAGGTTTATATTATATATATGTGTGTGTGTGTTTGCGTGTGTATATGTGTGCATGCTTAGTCACTTCAGTCATGTCCAGCTCTTTGCAACCCATAGTCTGTAGCCCACCAGGCTCCTCTGTCCATGGAATTCTTCAGGCAAGAATACTGGAGTAGGTTGCTGTGCCCTCCCCTAAGGGATCTTCCCAACCCAGGGATTGAACCTGCATCTCCCATATTGCAGGAGCCACCTCAGAAGCCATATATATATATATATATATATATATATATATGTATATATATATATATATATATATATATAAATCTGTGGAGATATCAACCCACTTGCTCTTCCTGTGCTCCTGTATGACTTCCTGGGTGTGCCAAGATGCAAAGTATGGACTGCTCTTTTTCTGTGCTATTTCTCAAGATGGCTTATGCAGCTGGTACCCTTAAGATGTAACCCTCTTGCCTCCTGGAAAACATGCAGACTTGCCTGTGTGTATGTGCTCGGCTGTTCCGCTGAGCTTGGCTCTTTTTGTGACCCCCATGGACCATGGCCCACCAGGTTCTTCTGTCCATGGAATTTTTCCAGGCAGGAATACTGGAGTGAGTTACCACTTTCTCCTCCAGGGGATCTTCCCAATCCATGGATCAAACCCACATCTCCTATGTCTCCTTCACTGGCAGGCAGATTCTTTACCACTGCACCACCTAAGAAGCCCTGCAGACTTGCTTACAGCTTTCAATAAAGAGCACTGGAATTCCCAAGATCAGTGTTCCTCAACAGTGACACAAACTCTTTGTGTAAAAGTACAGCATCCATGCGGTCTTATTGTGTAGCCCCTAGAGGACTTAGCAGCCAGAAAAACTGACATTAATATGGTGTCTGGTGCTCATGCTACTTGCTGTGCCAAAAGCAATGATGTCTCTTATTTCTGACCCAGGAGCCTTGTGTTCTTCAACAGCACCTATGAAACAGTAACAGGCTAACTTTTTAACTTATAGAATCAAATCCTGGATCCTTCAGAATTCCTGACACCATCTAACTTTAGAATTTTAAGTTCAAGGACTGCTTTGCATTCTTTCCACCCAAGTTTAAAAACCACCAAACATCTAGTAGCAGTTTCTGCTGCTTATTCTTTTAGGTTGTTTTAAAATATTTTGAATGTCACTTGCAGAAACTACACAAAAAGCATCATACTTTCCAAGAGTTAGTAACTTGAATTTTGCACTAAATTTTAAATTGTTTGTAATTTTATGAAAGTTATACATACAGTAAAATTGATGAGATCGAATGGCATTTCTGTTATCTTCAAATTGGGAGGAAGAATGAAAGCAGATCCTTCTCAAGATATACAGTTCTGATGATGATGCTGCTAAGTCACTTCAGTCGTGAATGATTCTGTGCGACCCCACAGATGGCAGGCTCCCCTGTTCCTGGGATTCTCCAGGCAAGAACACTGGAGTGGGTTGCCATTTCCTTCTCCAATGCATGAAAGTGAAAAGTGAAAGTGAAGTCATTCAGTCGTGTCCGACTCTTAGCGACCCCATGGACTGCAGCCCACCAGGCTCCTCCGTCCATGGGATTTTCCAGGCAAGAGTACTGGAGTGGGGTGCCATCGCCTTCTCCACAGTTTTGATGAGATGCAACAAATTTTTCAAGGCTCTTATTTAAGGCTCACCACACAACTTGGGTAACACATGCAGAAGCCTTCCCATGTGTATAGCTTTAAAGCTCTAGTGGGTTATATATTCCCTTGGCTTGATATACACATTTCTGTACATTCCCAGAGCATACTGCCTTCCCAACACAGTCTGTGATATTTAGGAACCCGACACAGAATTAGTTCTCCCATCATGTCTCCATTATTTAAAGTCAGTTGCATCACAATCAATGGTCACAACTGATGTCTGCTGGAAATCAAATGCCAATAGCTTCTGTTTACTTATTAATAATTATAAAATAGCATAATAATCATCAGACCTACGGTATGTGTGCCCTTGTGTCAGAAACTAAGATAAGCATCAATATACATTATCTCATTTTATCTTCAGAAGAATTATTTTAAGAAGGTGTTATTATTCAGTGTTATAGTTGTGAAAATATAGCTTCACTAAGAGAAAGTAACATGTCCAAAATGACACAGCTAAAAAGTGACATAAACAGGCTTTGAACCCACACCTATCTCAGGCTTTAACCCAGACCTATCTTATATTTAACATTTTCTCCTTCAAAACACTTTGGAAATGTATATATTTAGTACATATATATGTACTTGTGTGTTTATATACACACATATGTAAGTATATGACTAAGTACATTTTGAGCATGTGACAATGTAAGTACATTTCTTGTGACTGACAATTTATTAGGTAATACTAACAACAATTATTCATTAGAAAATATCTTTGTTTTTAATAGTGTTGCATAGTGAGTTATTCAAGATAAAAGACTTTCTGATAATTGAAATGTATCCCTTTGAGCAATAAATGCTTCTTTTTCTGTCTTTCCCTCCCTTTTTCTTTTTTTTTTTTTTTTTTGAGGGAACAGAACACTATTTTTAACTACTTAATTCTATGTTGCTTCAATAAGTGATATTAAAATGATTTTAATCATGTTATAGACATGGGGAAGAATGAATAGATTCAAGCTCTACAGAATAACTTTCTGTAGGATTACAAAATGTCTTGCCAATTACTTTTACTTTTTGATCATTTCCCCCATTTCAATAAGCTGAAATATTGGAAACTCAGCTGTGCTCTCTCTTAAGTGAGTGAGTGTTAATCACTCTGTCGTGTCTGACTCTTTATGACCCCCTTGACTGGGGCCCACAAAGCTCCTCTGTCCATAGAATTCTCCAGGCAAGAATATTAGAGTGGGTAACCATTCCCTTCTCCAGGGGATCTTCCCAACCCAGGTATTGAACTTGGGTGTCCTGTATTACAGGCAGACTTTTTACTACTGAGCCACCAGGGAACTTGGTGCCCCCTCTAGAGATCTGCAACTTGGCTTTCTGCAAAGTATATTTTTCATTTGTTGGTTGAAATTTTCATCTCCTTTGTGCTTTCTTTAAACTAAAACATATTCATTATCAGAAGAAAGGAATGATACCTGAGGGGACAGAAGTCAAGTGATGATTGACTTCAAGCTCCTTTTTGATATTTGAAATAGAACAGAATGCTATGTTTAAACCACAATATAAAGTGCATCTTTTTTGAGATGAGAAGAATGATATCTCATGTACCCTGGATTAAGTAGAACAAATTCCTTATGACATTTTATGCCAAAAAAACACCGTGTTTTACAGATTTAAAACAGTGAGGAATTATTATTGCAGGATAAAATAACCATTTAACACAGACGCACACACGTGTCCACACAGATGTGTCTACTGAAGTGTATTTACTGACACTTTTAAAGGTGGAGTTTAGAAGCATATGCAGTATTAATATATTCAGTTAACTTTTTGTTCAAAAACAAAATAGTTTTAACAAAAGTACAATTAGATGAAAGCCAGTAAGAAGTTTATTGATGCAGTCCTCCTTAGTCTTTATACATAAATGTCTTAGATTAATATTATTTTAACAACAAATCAGTCTTTTGAAGTAGACTCTAACTGTCAATAGGCTTAAGAACTAATTTCTTAAACTAAGGATAGTATGATTTTCAGGAAACTTCAAGATTTGCTTGAATATTTAGTATCGTTTAAAAACCATAAAAGATTATATCCACAAACAAATTTTTAAATATGAAAAATCATCTAGTAAGAATAAAAGAAATGTAATTGTGAAAAAATGTAATTATTTAGAGTAAAAATTTCATTAGAATCATTAAATAAAACTGAAATTATTACTAAACCATTTAATTGAAAGAATTATTATCAATTCCAGTGTTGTGTCCATCCAGTTGCCAAACTAAAGGTCTCATTCAAGAATAATGAGTTGTTTAATATTTCACAGTTTTCCTCAGCCACCAAATTCAACCATTGTAAATACCTTGCAAATTCACAAATTTGTGGATACTTCTGGAAATTGAAATTGATTCCTGGAAAGAAGCAAGATGGAAGTTCAGCATTATTGGAAAGTGATGCTTTTTGTGTGAGAAAGTTTTGCCCTCTTGTTGACAAGAGTTTCCAACACAATTTTCCCAAATGCTTTCACCCTTTGTTCACCTGGGCACTTGAAAACCCTCAAATCCTAGAGCGGAGATAGAGCAAGAAATTTTGAGAGGTGTCTCTTTATGGCCTGCAAGCTGTCACAGGAGAGCTGAAGAGCACTGAGCCAGTGCCCATATGTCTGTGCATACTCTGGTAAAATTTGTAAGATTCAGCACCCTCTATCATGCAGGACACAGAGCAGGTGCTTCTTGGCCCATCTAAGAGTGCTACTTCTTCCAGTAATGAAGTGAAGTCAGTACTGTAGCTATTCTTATTTGGGGATATGAGGAAATGGGCACATAAGGGCTTAATCTACAGGAAGGTGGCCTATTAGCAAGTGGTAGAGCCAGATCCAGGAAAAGGCAATGGCACCCAACTCCAGTACTCTTGCCTGGAAAATCCCGTGGATGGAGGAGCCTGGTAGGCTACAGTCCATGGGGTTGCGAAGAGTCGGACACGAATGAGTGACTTCACTTTCACTTTTCACTTTCTTGCATTGGAGAAGGAAATGGCAACCCACTCCAGTGTTCTTGCCTGGAGAATCCCAGGGATGGTGAAGCCTGGTGGTGAAGACCTCCAAGACCTCCAAGAAGTAACAGCAAAAACACATGCCCTTTTCATCACAGAGGATTGTAATGTAAAAGTAGAAGATCAAGACACCTGGAGTAACAGGCAAGTTTGAACTGGGAGTACAAAATGAAGCAGGGCAAAGGCTAGCAGAGTTATCGCAAGAGAACACATTGGTGTTCCAACAACACAAGAGGACTCTACACATGGACATCACCAAATGGTCAATAAGATTGATTGTATGCTTTTCAGCCAAAGATGAAAAACATCTATACAGTCAGCATAAACAAGACCAGTAGCTAACTGTGGTTCAGATCATCAGCTCCTTACTGCAAAAATCTAGGCTTAAATTGATGACAGTAGGGAAAACCACTGGGCCATTTAGGTATGACCTAAACCAAATCTTTTATGATTATACAGTAGTGGTGATGAATGGATTCAAGAGGTTAGGTCTGCAGAGCAAGTGCCTGAATGACCAAAACCATGCCCTAGTGGGGGAAAAATGCAGGAAGTCAAAGTGGTTGTCTGGAGAGGCTTTACAATAGCTGAGAATAAGAGAGAAGTGAAAGGCAATGGAGAAAGGGAAAGATATACCCAACTGAATGCAGAGTTCCAGAGAATAGTAAGGAGAAATAAAAAGCCTTTCTTAATGAACAATGAAAATAAATAGAGGAAAATAATAGAATGAAAAAGACTCTTAGATCTCTGCAAGAAACTTGGAGAAATGCAAGTATGGGCCCAATAAAGGATAGAAAGAGTAAGGACCTACCAGAAGCAGAGAGATTAAGAGGTGGCAAGAATACATAGAACTATACAAGAAAGTTCATAATAATCTGGATAACCACAATGATGTGGTCACGCACCTATAATTAGACATCCCAGAGTGTGAAACGTTACTACCAAAAACAAAACAAAACAAACGTGGAGGTGATGGAATTCCAGCTGAGCAATTTAATATCCTAAAATGTGATGCTGTTAAAGTCCTGAACTCAATATGCCAGCAGATTTGGAAAAGTTAGCACTGGCCACACAACTGGAAAAGGTCAGTTTTTCTTCCAATCCCAAAGAAAGGCAATGCCAAACAATGGTGGAACTATCATACAGGTGTGCTCATTTCGCATGCTAGTAAGGTTATACTCAAAATCCTTCAAGCTAGGCTTCAGCAGTACATGAGCTGAGAACTCCCAGATGTATAATCTGGGTTTAGAAAAGGCAAAGGAACCAGAGACCAAATTGCCAACATCCATCGGATCATCAAGACAGCAAGAGAATTCCAGAAAAACATCTACTTCTATTTCATTGAATATGCTAAAGCCTTTGATGGTATGGATCACAAAAAATGTGGAAAATTCTTAAACAGACAGAGTATCAGACCACCATACCTGCCTTCTGAGAAACCCATCTGCCAGTCAAGAAGCAACAGTTGGAACCAGACATGGAACAACGGACTGGTTGAAAATTGGAAAAGGAGTACAATGAAGCTGTATATTGTCATCCTGCTTATTTAACTTATATGCAGAGTACATCATGCAAAATTCTGGGCTGGATGAATCACAAGCTGGAATCAAGACTGTTGGGAGAAATATCAACAACCTCAGATATGCAGATGATACCACTCTAATAGCAAAAAGTGAAGAGGAACTAAAGAGCCTATTAATGAGGGTGAAAGAGGACAGTGAAAAGGCTGGCTTAAAACTCAAAATTTAAAAAACAAAGATCATGGCATCCAGTCCTATCACTTTATTGCAAATAGAAGGGGAAAACATGAAAGCAGTGGCAGATTTTATTTTCTTGGGCTTCAAAATCACTGTGGACAGTGACTGCAGCGATGAAATTAAAAGATGCTTGCTCCTTGAAAGGAAAGCTATGACCAAACTAGAAACACCAATACAGTATACTAACACATATATATGGAATTTAGAAAGATGGCAATGACGACCCTGTATGCAAGACAGCAAAAAAGACACAGATGTGTATAACGGACTTTTGAACTCAGAGGGAGAGGGAGAGGGTGGGATGATTTGGGAGAATGGCATTGTAACATGTATACTATCACGTTAGAATCAAATCGCCAGTCTATGTCCAATGCAGGATACAGCATGCTTGGGGCTGGTGCACGGTGATGACCCAGAGAGATGTTATGGGGAGGGAGGTGGGAGAGGGGTTCATGTTTGGGAACGCATGTACACCCGTGGTGGATTCATGCCAATGTATGGCAAAACCAATACAGTATTGTAAAATAAAATAAAGTAAAAATGAAAGAAAAAAAAATAAAATGTGTAAGTCAAAGAAAAAATAAAAAAAATAAAAAATAAAGTTCCTGGAAATTGCATCTTCTAAAAAATAAAATAAAAAAAAAATAAAATGTAGAGACATCACTTAGCTGACAAAGGTCTGTATAGTCAAAGCTGTGGTTTTTCAAACAGTCATGTACAGGTGTGAGAGTTGGACCATAAAGAAGACTGAGCACCGAAGAATGGATGCCTTCAAATTGCAGTGATGGAGAAAACTCTGAGAGTCCCTTTGACAGAAAGGAGATCAAACCAGTCAAACAAGTCAACTCTGAATACTCTTTGGAAAGACTGATGCTGAAGCTCCAATACTTTGGCCACCTGATGGGAAGAGCAGACTGGTTGGAAAAAATCCTAATGCTGGGAAAGTTTGAGGGCAGGAGGAGAAGGGTGACCAGAGGATGAGATGGTTAGATAGCATCACCAATTCAATGGACACGAGTTTGAGCAAACTCTGGAAGATAGTGAAGGACAAGGGAGCCTGGCACGCTATATTTAATGGGGTTGCAAAGAGTCAGACATAACTTGGAGACTCAATAACAGCAACAACAAATACATAGGGCATAAAACCTGACAGGGTTGACAATGCTTCCCCATTGCAGATGAACAGATGGAATCTTAGGCTCTCCAGCCCTCTTAGATTGCATGATTTTTAAGAGACTGGATCTGGTAGCAGTACTAGAAATGAAGAAGTAATATTGGTGACAGACATTGCCAAATCAGAATTATTAGTTAAAATTGCTATTATTAAATTTTATAGAAGTTAACAACTGTTTAAACTTAGAGAGTAAAACACTTCTGAATATCTCTATATTCAACTAATATGCTAAAAACAAAAGTTCCATCTGTTATTTTTAGTTGAACCAAAATGACATGCTTCCGGCCACTTTCACAATGCCTTTTGGAACCAAACACCCTTGTAAAACTTAGATTCATTTAAGTCATTTTACCTCCAGCTTGAACATTAATTTGCTTTTATTCCGTTCTTTCTTATGAAATGCAACACAATTAAGAATCAACTGTAAACACAAAGTTATTTATAATGATCAATGTGTTCTGCCCCACATCATTTACAAGCAAAATTGTGTATGAATTTTTCCTCCAGAAATCTGTACAGTCACACGTTAAGCAAATAGCCTTAAAAATGAATGCTTTTGTGGGTTTAAGAAGCAGTTCAGAAAGGGCTTCTCAGCAGTGTTCTGCAATTTGGGGAGGCGTGAATATCTTTTTATAAAATCACTTAGTGAGTCCCTTTGGTAAGCCTGTACATTTTATTATGTTGAGGTTTAGTGTATAAGAAAAATGTGGTTTGTTGGAGTTTGCCTGCCTGTGTTACTCTTTCTCCTTTACATGCTGCGGTAGCTTACTCAGCCATAGAAAACTTAATAAATTCAAAGGTGTCTAATAATAAGGTTACTGTTGTGTAGTAGAAACTAGGCATTATTGCAGTAAGTAAATGCCTCATACATCAAGAATATTTCAAGTTTCTGGTGAAATCAAAAGTATCACAAGGGCTTCATTATGCGCTTGCTTTCAGCCCACAACTCCTCTGATCTTAATGACTCCCAAACAGGGTCATCCAAGATTTTGACCCACTGCTCAAAGAGGACTCTCCACTCCAGTACTCTTGCCTGGAAAATCCCATGGATGGAGGAGCCTGGTAGGCTGCAGTCCATGAGGTCGCTAAGAGTTAGACACTACTGAGCAACTTCACTTTCACTTTTCACTTTCATGCACTGGAGAAGGAAATGGCAACCCACTCCAGTGTTTTTGCCTGGAGAATCCCAGGGATGGGGGAGCCTGGTGGACTGCCGTCTATGGGGTCGCACAGAGTCGGACATGACTGAAGCGACTTAGCAGCAGCAGCAGCAGCAGCAGCAGGGTCACTGACTAAGTTTGTGATGGGTCTCTGTGTGTTTTCTATGAGGAGGGGAGAGGGGGTGAAGACTCACACTGAGTATGACCAACTGGGACCCCAATTTTATGCAGTTTTGTATTTCTTGGAAAACATTTCTCAAGCATACTCAAGCAGTCTGATTTATCAAACAGCTTTGCCTCTTATTGCTGAGTCATCCTACTATGAATGGGAAAGGCACCCAGGAAACTACAAAGTGACCTACATGGCAATTTGATTCTCATAAGTTCCAGGAGTCTCAATCAATTTAACAATCAGAAAGGGTTTGTTTGTTTGCTTGTTTTTTGCTTCAAATGCTCAGTTACTTTGTTGAATGGGTCTAAAAAGTCCTAGGCAGGAAAGAAATAGCTAAAATACAAGATAAATGGAGAAATCTCTAATTGAATCTTTCAATCTCTTCTAATTCAGAAAGAAACTTTCCTAAGGATTGTCCCATGGAAACCATGTCTATGCAAAATTCCCAAACATGGCATTTGAGTATAAAAATGATAAAACAGAAAAATGCTAGAAAAGGTATCAATGGTAAATTGATATGCTATTTTAATTACTTATTTGGATTATAAATAAAAATAAATATAAATATTAGTTGGATTATAAATATAAAAAAATTTGGAAATAAAATAAATCTGGGGATTAGAGGACACCATTAAGAAGAAAATAGAAATCCAATTCCTGAGAGAAAATGTATTGTCTTCTTATAAATATCTGGAGAAGGAAATGGCAATATCACCAGTATTCTTGGAGAACCCAAGAATCCCATGGACAGAGGAGTCTGGTGGATGGGGTTGCAAGAGTAGTACATGACTTAGCAACTAAACCATTATAAATATAATATATGCTTTAATAGAAAATAAATTTGAGACTATAAAAAATAGAATGAAAAAAGTGAATCATGATTCTTACAGATCAGGGGTAACTATAACTAGTCACTCTTGACTGGTCAGGTGATATGATTAATTTTGTTACATCAAAGACCCTGAAAATTTAATATTTAATTTTCATAAAGTCAACTTAAAATCTTGGGTTTTAATTAAGCTCAGCCTAATTAATGCCAAGGTAAGATATGGCAGATTAATCAATCATTTCATATTTCAAATGCATGTATATAATGCTAACATTCAAGGACGTAATATGAATTAGTCTCCTTATAGTCAAATTTAAGAAGCACAATGCAGTGCCATAAATAAATGGAAAAATTTATTTTATAGAGTCCTCCACACCCTACTGAAACCCCACACTAACCCTTTCAAAAGTCTGTTCACTGCTAAATTCCTCATACTCAGTAGGAGTTGGTTGGAAACCTCTTACAATTGAAACAACAAAATTCCTTTTCACATCTCAGGCTGCTGCTTTTGCTGCTGCTAAGTCGCTTTAGTCGTGTCCAACTCTGTGTGACCCCATCCCTGGGATTCTCCAGGTAAAAACACTGGAGTGGGTTGCCATTTCCCTCTCCAATGCATGAAAGTGAAAAGTGAAAGTGAAGTCGCTCAGTCGTCTCCGACTCTTAGTGACCCCACGGACTACAGCCTACCAGGCTCCTCTGTCCATGGGATTTCCCAGGCAAGAGTACTGGAGTGGGGTGCCATTGCCTTCTCCAACATCTCAGGCTCTCAATATGTAATTTCAATTTAGAAGCCCTGGAGAATCACATTCCAATTGAATCCAATGCTTTCTACCTCTTTAGCCATCTGTCTTCCTGAATATCGAAGAATCATGAAGATCAAGTCTCCTTCCTCAGAATGTGGTAAAAGAGGTAAAATCAGTTGCAAATAACTATTTGTATGGGCATAGGAGATGGAGAAAAGCTATGACAAACCTAGACAACATATTAAAAAGCAGACACAAAGGTCCTTTGCTGACAAAGGTCCATCTAATCAAAGCTATGCTTTTTCCAGTAGTCATGTATGGATGTGACAGTTGGACCATAAGGAAAGCTGAGCTCTGAAGAATTGATACTTTTGAACTGTGGTATTGGAGAAGACTCTTGAGAGTCCCCTGGATTGCAAGGAGATCAAACCAATCAATCCTAAAGGAAATCAGTCCTGAATATTCACTGGAAGGACTGACGCTAAAGCTGAAGCTCCAATACTTGGCCACCTGATGCAAAGAACTGACTCATTAGAAAAGACCCGACTCATTAGAAAAGACCCTGATGCTAGGAAAGATTGAAGGCAGGAGGAGAAGGGAATGACAGAGGATGAGCTGGTTGGATGGCATCACTGACTCGATGGACATGAGTTTGAGCAAGCTCTGGGAATTGGTGATGGACAGGGAAGTCTGGCATGCTGCAGTCCATGAGGTCACAAACAGTCAGACATGACTGAGCAACTGAACTGA
The DNA here is from genome assembly GCF_042477335.2 of Ovis canadensis. Lineage (NCBI taxonomy): Eukaryota > Metazoa > Chordata > Mammalia > Artiodactyla > Bovidae > Ovis > Ovis canadensis. The sequence continues at coordinate 42,876,441 of NC_091260.1, forward strand.
ACTGAACTGAGATGGAGAAAGGAAAAATTGTGAACACTTTCCTGGGTGCTTTTTTTTTTTTCACCTGTCATACAACCAAAATTTGGAGTTTCATTGGATTCTATTTGTACTGTCCTATTTGAACCATAAAGTTGAGGTGCATTTTTTTAATGGCCTGGGTGTTATTGAATATCCAATGAGCCATTTAAAACATTGCAAAATAGTTGAATGTAGCTAAGTATGTGTGTGTGTATGTTTGTGCATTTGGGGTAAGTGTGTCATTATTGTTGTTTTTAGTCTCTAAGTCATGTCCGACTCTTTCGTGACCCCATGGACTGGGCTTCTCTGTCCATGGGATTTCCCAAGCAAGAATATTGGAGTAGGTCACCATTTCCTTCTCCAGGGGGCCTTCCAGACCCAGGGAACGAACCTGCGTCTCTTACATGTTCTGCATTGGCAGGTGGATTCTTTACCACTGAGCCACCAATGTGGGAAGCCCAACGTGTTACTGCATCTGTGATCAAATAATTACCAACACAAGGTTAAAGAAGGGAAGTTTGGAACCTAAATTAAAAAGTAAATTGACCACTGTTAATCAGAAACAGAGATGTTCAGGATATTTCTTTTTGTGCTATCATAAACTTATTTGTAGTCAGGTAAATCTTTTCTTGAGAGAGTAGGTTATTAATACTTCTGCAAACATGACATTATAATCTTGAAGAATAAAAAAATTAAGCCAAAATAAAATAATAGTGAAAATAGCATTTTTAAAAATGAAGACCTCACACATACACAAAACCCAATGGAATTCCAAAATTATAGACTTTTATGTCTTCCTTTATCATCTTATATGGAATGCAGACCAAAAATGATATAAATTGAATCGTCAGCTTGCTGGACTAAATGAATGTTTAAAGAGATATTATTTTAGTTCAATTATGCTTTTTATCAGCTCTTCTTTGTAGGTATTAGAGTGATTCTTTCTGAATAACAAAATTTGAAGTGGGGGAAAATAGACAAAATTTCAGTATATAAGGAAAATTGTATTTTTTCATATGCCACAGAGCTACTAAAACTACAAAGTGAATTGAATTATTTTAGAAACACAGTAGGTTATCTTGTTCGACAACCTACAGTTTTACTCAAATTTAATATGCCTGGGTCACCAAAGAGTCTTACTGAAATGTAGATTCTTCCTCAGTAGGTATAGGGTGATCCAGGATTCTGCCTTTCTGAAAGGCTCCCAGATGTTGTTGCTGCCACTGTTCATGCTGCTTATTATATCAGTCTCATCCACTGGCCCTTTTCGTGATGATGCATGCATGTATGCTAAGTGGCTTCAGTTGTGTCTGACTCTTTGGGACCCTACGAACTGTAGCCCACCAGGCTCCTCTGTCCAGGGGATTCTCCAGGCAAGAAAACTGGAGTCTTTCTGACCCAGGGATCAAATTTATGTCTCTTTATGTCTCCTGCATTGGCAGGTGGGTTCTTTACCACCAGAGCCATCTAGGAAGCACCTTCTGTGATGATGAAAGTGTTCTATATCTGTAAATGACTATGGAACATTTGAAATAGGACTACTGTGATTGAGAAACTAAATTTTTATTTATAAAATTTTAATTCAATTTGCATTACCATACTTGACCTAACAGCGCAAGACTCCATGCAACATAATTGATCAGAAAATTGTTACTTTTATATGGTCTGCATGTGGCTTCCTTGGTGGCTCAGCAGGAAAGAATCAGCTTGCAATTCAAGAGACTTGGAAGACATGGGCTTGATCCCTGGGTCAGGAAGATCCCCTGGAGGAGGAAATGGCAACCACTCCAGCATTCTTGCCAGGAAAATCACATGGACAAAGAAGCCTGGTGGACTAGAGTCCATAGGGTTTCAAAGAGTCTGACACAACTGAGCAACTGAGCAATTATAACCATAATGATACCAATAACAGTGATGAAAATAAGAACATCTTACCCTTGTAAATTATTTTGAAGTTTACAAAGTACTTACATATGATATTCTTATTAATTTTTTGGTAAGATAATAAAATGTCTAAGGAAAACAGCTGTTTTTTGTTTTGTATTTGTTTGTTGTTGTTAACATGGTTCCAAGAAATAAAATGTAATGATTTCATACTTCTTTGGGAATGTGTTTTGATGGTTTGCAGCCACCATCCTCTTCCCTTCTCCCACTCTTTCAACTTTTCCTTAAACTCCTCATCATCATTATCATCTTTATTTTCATGACAGTGTCTCTAGAGTAGATGTATCAATATTTTTCATGGCTTATTGAAAGCCAATGGTGTTTTATGAAAGAATAAAACAATCCTTCAGTTTATAAGAGTTGCTTTTTCTCTCTTAAAACTGACCTTTTGCAAATGTCCTTTTTTGATTAGGTTAAAGAAAGTTAACTTCCAAAATCCATCAAATTCCAAGAAAAATCAGAGCACATCAGATCGCTAATAAGCATCCAAAATCCACAAGTAATATAAAAAACAAGCAAAACAACTAAACCATAGCACATAAAAGTACTCATGTCCCCAGGTAACTTTTTATGTTTAAAATTTTGTCTTTGAAAATATGAAAATCTGAAAATTCTGACCTCTGAAAATATACTCAGCTAAGGTATACAGTCTTGTTTTAATTTTTAAATTATAAAGTTTTAAACACAATATGATTTTGTTTTGCTCAAGGAATATGAACAAAAGGGCATCTCAAAGTTTACAGTTATAATGAAAAAAGCAAAGTCAAATGTGCACATTATTTGTGTTAGAGAAAATCCAAAATGGAGTCAAGATAATTTTAGGCTGATCCTTTTGCAAATTTTTATTAATATTTTTATTTTTTAAAATCATTTATCACCTTCTAACATAAAGGTGACAATACACAGCCTTGAGGTACTCCTTTTCCAATTTGGAACCAGTCTGTTGTTCCACGTCCAGTTCTAACTGTTGCTTCCTGACCTGCATACAGATTTCTCAAGAGGCAAATTAGGTGGTCTGGTATTCCCATCTTTTTCAGAATTTTCCACAGTTTATTGTGATCCACACAGTCAAAGGCTTTGGCATAATCAATAAAGCAGAAATAGATGTTTTTCTGGAACTCTCTTGCTTTTTCCATGATCCAGCGGATGTTGGCAATTTGATCTCTGGTTCCTCTGCCTTTTCTAAAACCAGCTTGAATATCACGGAGTTCACGGTTCAGGTATTGCTGAAGCTGACGTGCTGCGATTCATGGGGTCGCAAAGAGTTGAACACGACTGAACGACTGAACTGAACTGAACTGAACATAAAGGTGGAAACAGATATATATTCAACTGCAAGTGCAGAAAAGTATAATGCCATTTGATCTTGAAAATTTAACAGCCACAAAAGCATCCAAGATGGGCGCTTTCTGAATGGCTTCTGAGAATTTCTTCCTTTCACACATACTCTAATTATCTATGATCTCTTCTGACTCACATCCAGAACTTTTGCCAGTGTCATTTTTAAATAAGCAAATGCTCCGTTCAGATTTTCTTTCAGAATGTTGATAGATGACCTCGGTTGTTTTGTACTATTCATGAAAAATTCTGCACAATGGCCAAATCTTATAGGACTGAGTGGAGCTAGCAATATGTTTATTTGGTAGACTCAGAATTATATCAAATTTATAAATGGATGCATTTGTCCTGGTTTAATATTTAGAATGCATACTCTATTTAGTATTCAGGATCCACTGTAATTTTCAATTTATCACAAGTAATGTGAGTTAAAATAACTACTTTGCACAGTATTCAATTCTTGAGAGGTGAAGACATAAACAATTTTTAGATATGTCAAAATATATCTTTAGTTTCAAGACTGTTCCTTTAACACACAATGTTGCTGCCATTAGGTTCCTGTACATCTGATAAATCTATGTTATGAAAGTATATTTATGAATGTAGGAAGTCCTTAATGAAATATTTATGTGAAAAGTTCCTTAAAAAATACATTTATTGAATGCTATACTGAGTCTATATTTTCATAATGAGAAACATACAGATATACACACAAATATAAAACAAATATCTGTTAAGATATATATCAAAATTGTAATGGTTATCATTAGATTGTGGAACTGTGGTAAATTGGCTTCATTTCTCCACATGTTTTTTGAAGTTTTGGGTGTTAAGCATGATCTGCTTTCTAACTGGAAAATATTTTATGTGTGCTTGTATGTATATGTACATTTTTTCTTCAAATAAATATTCCTCTGAAATCCACCTCCTTATAGAGATTTTGCAGCAAGCAAATATTTAGCCACAAGTAGAATTAACAGCCTCATTTTTTAATTGTAGTACAAGCTTTTCTGCTAAAGGATGTACACCATTCTTTAATTCTTATTAACACAAATATTTGACTTCAAGGTTACCAAAGACATCAAAGTTGAGACAGAAAGGGCCTTATTCTACAATTAAAGCTTAGTAGCACAATAAAATTGCCATGAATAAAGCAATTTGTCTTTTAAAAACTTAAAGATGATTTAACAACAACCATAAGCCATGCATAGCATTGCTGAGTGAGGAGCTTTAGTCCATGGTAGCTGAGATCAAAGAGTTTAAGTGTTTGTTTATTACTTCAAGGAAAACAAAATAACATTGAGAAAATGTATTAGGCAATTTAACAATTGACAATTGGAAAATTAGGCAATTTAACAGTATGAATCACTAACTACTCCTTCTGGAGAACAATTGATCTTGCTCTATTTCATGAAACACTGAGAGTCAGTTTAGGTTGTAAACTTGGTGATAATCATGATAAATTCTAGCAGTCAATTCAGTTCAGCAAATACTCATGAACATCTATTTTGTTTTGCTAAGCTGAGTACCTGGTATCTGGAGCCAGCTCTGGAGACAGAATTCACATGTAAAATCTGGACCCAGCACTTCCTAACTCTGAGACATTGGACAAATTACATAAGCTCTCTCTGCCTCTGTTTCCTCAGATGTAAAAGGAGATTATAACTGTCTCATAGAGTTACACAACCTAGACGCATGAGAGTCCAATCAGATATCACCAAGCAAAATCAGAAAATATCACCTTCTCAAACACAAAGAGTGTGTCTTCGCCATCTGAAAGGTAACTAATAGATAAGATTATGGAGTATCTCAGTGGCTCAGCAGTAAAGTACTCTTGTCCGGAAAATTCCATGGACTGAGGAGCCTGGTAGGCTACAGTCCATGGGGTCACAAAGAGTCAGATACAACTGAGCAGCTTCACTTTCTTTCTTTCTTTCTTTCTTTCTTTCTTTCTTTCTTTCTTTCTTTCTTTCTTTCTTTCTTTCTTTCTCTCTTTCTCTCTCTCCCTCCCTCCCTCCCTCCCTCCCTCCCTCCCTCCCTCCCTCCCTCCCTCCCTCTCTCCCTCTCTCTCTCTCTCTCTCTCTCTCTCTCTCTCTCTCTCTCTCTCTCTCTCTTTCTCTCTTTCTCTCTTTCTCTCTTTCTCTCTTTCTCTCTTTCTCTCTTTCTCTCTTTCTTTCTTTCTTTCTTTCTTTCTTTCTTTCTTTCTTTCTCACAGCAGTAAAGAATTGGCCTGCCTGCCAATGCAGGAGACATCAGAGATGCAGGTTTGATCCTTGGGTTAGGAAGATCCCCTGGAGGAGGGCATGGCAACCCACTCCAGTATTCTTTCTTGGAGAACCCCATGGACAGAGAAGCCTGGCGGGCTACAGTCCACAGGGTCTCAGAGAGTCAGACACCATGAAAGTGACTTAGAATGTACACTAGAGCAGGAGACATGAGAGACCCAGGTTTGATGCCTGGGTCGGGAAGGTTGGGAGGAGGAAATGACAACCTACTCCAATATTCTTGCCTGGGAAATCCCATGGACAGAGGAGCCTGGTGGGCTAAAGTCTATAGGGTCACAAATGAGTTGGACATGACTTAGCAACTAAACAACAAAGCAACAACTAAGCAACAACAAATGAAGTATTTCAAGTTAATCCCAAATTATTTTTTTCTAAAAAGTTCCCATATTTAATAAAGGAAGCCAGAGAGTTTATCTATTGCATATTACAATATGCCTGGGATAATATGTGTATGTATCCTTAATAAAGATAATTAAAGAAGAAAATTACATCATTATATCTGTAACCAGTATATGGATCAGTATTAAACTGAAGGAATATAGACAAGAATTCATTTTATTTTTCTTCCATTATGACCTTCAAAGTTTTGCCATTAAATCTTTCTTCATTGTCCTGTAGTGATTTATTGAGTAAATTCTATAATTCTCTGCCAGTTTCAGATTTTAAATTCCAACCCATTCAAATCCAATTTAAAACATCAAATTCACATGCAGTTTATTGCTCAAATCCTTACCCCTCTCAGTGTTTGTCATGGGGTCAGAAAGGTGGAAAAGGAATGGTCAGCTCTCTCATATCCCTTTTTCTTCCCTTTTCTGGGTTCATTTCTTTCAGAATTTTAAAGTTCAGAATTAGTGTTTAGAGCAGAGAGGCAAAGACTTTTTACTTAACTGGGCTACTGCCTTTAGAGACTTCTCTGGCTGCCTTCTACTGACCGTGCCATTGAGAGTCAGTAACGCCAGGGACTCCCTCAAGGAGCACTTGTATGGGGGGGAAGGGCAGGGGAGTTAGGTGGTACACCTTTCCAATTTTTGCATTGCCAACTTGACCTTCATCCTTAATACAATGCTGATATCCCCACATTTGACTATAGCTTATCATTCTACTTTCTTATCTCCCTATAATTCTAGTCTTGCCCTAGCTCAATCTTCCCAGATGACAAAATGTTAAGTCTGCTGCATACAAAGATGTCCATCCATGAAATGAGTTGCCAATCTTACCTTCTTCTCTTGATTCTATTGATTCTTTTGAAGCAGTTCCTCATTTGGCTTGACAGGAGGAGAAGGAAAGGAAGTCCAAAAATCCTTACCATATGATGTGATATCACTTATATGTGGAAGCTAAAATAGGATATAAATTAACATAACCACAAAACAGAGTCAGACTCACAGACAGAGAACAGACTTGTGGTTACTAAGGTGTTGGCCCCTGGAACAGGGATGGATTGGGAGTTTGGGATTAGTAGATGCAAGCTATCATATATAGAACAGATAAACAAGGTCAAAGGTGGCACTAGTAGTAAAGAACCCACCTGCCAACACGGCAGGCATAAGAGACACAGGTTCCATCCCTGGGTCAGGAAGACCCCTTGGAGGAGGGCATGGCAACACACTCTAGTATTCTTGTCTGGAGAATCTCATAGAGAGAGAAGCCTCATGGGCAACAGTCCATAGGGTCACAAGGAGTCAAACACAACTGAAGCCACTTAGCACTGTACAGCACAGGGAACTATGCTCATTATCCTGTGATAAATCATGATGGAAAGGGACATGAAAAAGAATGTATACATGTTTATATAACTGAATCACTTTGCTATCGGTAGAAATTAACACAATTTAAATCAACTATACTTCAATAAAATAAGTTTAAAAAAAAATCCTTCCTTGGGTAGAAAACTCAGAATTCTCTGAATGCAATGAATTTTCTAAAGGTTGGGAAAGGACAAAAGGATTCAGGAAGAGGATGAGACTAGCCAAGCTAACTGGGATACTTTAAAGAAACCCTGGACAAAGTTCTAGAGTTTACCATTTTGAATAGTCCTGTGGTAGATAGAATAATGGCATCCCAAAGATGTCCATGTCCTAATCTCTGGGATCTATCAAAATACTGTATCACTGGGCAAAGGAAAATTAAGAAAGCAGATGAACACAAGCTTACTAATAAACTGGACTAAAGATGAAGATATCAACTGAATGGATTGTGCAGATGGGCCCAATGCAGCCACTGTTGCTGTTGTTCAGTCACTAAATCGGGTCTGACTCTGCAACCCCATGGACTGCAGCATGCCAGGCCTTCCTGTCCTTCCCTGTCTCCCACAGTTTGCTCAACTCATGTCCATTGAGTCAGTGATGCTATCTAACCATCTCAACCTCTGGCTCCCCCTTCTCTTCCTGCCCTCAATCTTTCCCAGCATCAGGGTCTTTTCCAATGAGTTGGCCTCTTTGCATCAGGTGGCCAAAGTATTGGAGCTTCAGCTTTATCATCAGTCTTTCCAATGAATATTCAGAGTTGATTTCCTTTAGGGTTCATTAGTTTGATCTCCTTGCTGTCCACAGGGCTCTCAAGAGTCTTCTCCAGCACTACAATTCAAAAGCATCAATTCTCTGGCACTCGGCCTTCTTAATAGTCCAACTCTCACATCCATAATACACGACTGCTGGAAAAACCATAGCTTGGACTATATGGAACTTTGTCGGCAGAGTGATGTCTTTGCTTTTTAATATGTTGTCTAGGTTTGTCATAGTTTTTCTTCCAATGCAGCCATAAGAGTCATTAAATATGGATGAGGGACGCAGAAGAGTCATTCCCAAACTGATAAGACATCCAAGAGTTGACCAGCAACCGCTGGCTTTGAAAACGGAAAGGGACCAGGAGGCAAAGAATACAGGCAGTCTGTAGGAGCTGGAAAAGGCAAGGAAACAGATTCTCCCCTAGAGCCTCAGGAAGGAATGTAGTTCTGAAGACACCTTGATTTTAGTTCGAAGGTACCTATTTCAGACTTCTGATCTCTAAAGCTATAAAATAACAAATCTGCATTGTTTTAAGACATAAAGTTTGTAGCAGTAATTTTTCAGCAGCGATAGGAAATTAATACAAGAAGATCCGCTGGAGAAGGGATAGGCTACCCACTCCAGTATTCTTGGGCTTCCCTTGTGGCTCTGCTGGTAAAGAATCTGCCTGCAGTGTGGGAGTCATGGGTTTGATTTCTGGGTTGGGAAGATCCCCTGGAGAAGAGAAAGGCTACCCACTCCAGTATCCTGGCCTGGAGAATTCCATAGACTGTATAGTCTGTGGGCTTGCAAAGAGTCAGACAAGACTGAGCGACTTTCACTTTCCTATGTGTGTGCATGCTCAATTGCGTCCGAATCTTGGTGACCCTGTGGACTGTAGCCCACCAGTCTTCTCTGTCCCTGCGATTTTCCAGTATTGAATGAGTTTCCATTTCCTACCTCAGGGACAGTGGTCAGTTTTATTACAAAAATAAAAATCCCTCTCTCCTATTTTTATGACCCAAAGAAACCTGCATCATAATTTGCTAATGCAATGTTCTACTTTACTTCAAAAACACAGCCTGGTTTTGTCATATGGTGAATGGAGCTGTACACTCAGATTCAACATACTGCTCACACCCATACTTATAAAGCAATGATTTCGTTGCTTTTTTCCCTATAAGAGACATTAATATATGTGAAAGAATGCATTAATTCATTGTCAGAGAACTATTCATCTCTTTTGCACTGAAATGGCAGATTTGACTGCACTAAGAAAGTTTTACTTCAATAGCCAACCAGCAGTCACTGTATATTTGGGGGCAAAAATGAGACTAAAAATGAATTTATAAAATAAATTGTCTGGCAGTAGTGTGTAGAATTGTTAGGAGAAGTAGGATAGAAAATAGAAAGACATATAGATGTTTATTGCTGTAGTACAGGGAGGTGATAATAACTATCTGAAACTAGAACATGGTAGTGACAACAAAAAGGAAGAGATTAATTTAAAAGAAATTATCAGTATATTTTAGTGGTTAGCTTAATATGAAAGACAGACATGAATGAGTCCAAGATAAATTCTAATTTTTGTATCTGAATGACTAGGAAACTGAAGATATAAAACTTCTAGGAGAAAATAATTTGTAGAAAGTAACATGACTGTGATAACATTGAAATAAATTTCTAGACTCAACCTGGAACTGCTCCTCCTGGGTGCTACTCAGCAAATTGAAATTTATACAGCTTTTCTGTCTCTGTAAATTCTTTGTATTTGTATCATCTGCATTGCCTTCTTTAATCATTTTAAATAATAAATAAAACCACAAATACTTTACTAGGCATTTTACAGCTAAAAGCACCAGAAATTTATGCTGGGAAAAAGAAACCTTAGAGGTCAATAACATATTTCCATAGTAATAGTCATGCTACTCATGTACCATTAATTCATTTCATTGAAACTTAAACCTGATTCTAATGAATGATATTCTAAGAGAAATACAAGTTAATTGTCTTAATACATTTGGGCTACTATAACAAAAATAGATTTGACATTTCCATAAACATTTAATTCTAACTGTTCTGGAGCCTGGAAAGTCCATGATCAAAGAGCCAGAGGATACTGTGTCAGTAAGGGCCCACTTCCTGAGCTTCCCTGGTGGCTCAGACTGTAAAGTGTCTGCCTGCAATGCACAAGACCTGGGTTTGATCCCTGATTTGGGAAGACTGCTTGGAGAAGGAAATGGCAACACACTCCAGTACTCTTGCCTGGAGAATCCCAAAGATGGAGGAACCTGGTAGGTTTCAGAGGGTCCATGGAGTCACAAAGAGTCTGACACACACTTTCACTTTTCTGATCCATCGATTAACTGTATCTCTGTGTCCTCAGGCAGAGGAAGAGGCAAGGAAGAGGCAAGGAAGCTTCCAGGTCTCTTACATAAGGGCACTAATCCTATTCATGAGTATTTCACCCTAATGACCTGATCAACTCCCAGAGGCCTCCCTTCCAAATACTGTCACATTGGGGATTAAACTTCCCCATATGAACTCTGAGGGGAGACAACCCACTGTGGTAGTCTTGCTGGGGAATAGATATGCAGAGTTCTTATGCTGTTGTTTAGAAGGTAGATCTACTGAGTTGGATTTTTAAATGCTACATAATCTTAAAACCAACTATTTGACTCTCTGAAGATAGTTTCAGTTCAGTTCAGTCGCTCAGTCGTGTCTGACTCTGCGACCCATGAATCGCAGCACGCCAGGCCTCCCTGTCCATCACCATCACCCGGAGTTCACTCAGACTCACGGCCATCGAGTCCGTGATGCCATCCAGCCATCTCATCCTCGGTCGTCCCCTTCTCCTCCTGCCCCCAATCCCTCCCAGCATCAGAGTTTTTCCCAATGAGTCAACTCTTCACATGAGGTGGCCAAAGTACTGGAGCTTCAGCTTCAGCATCATTCCTTCCAAAGAAATCCCAGGGTTGATCTCCTTCAGAATGGACTGGTTGGAACTCCTTGCAGTCCAAGGGACTCTCAGGAGTCTTCTCCAACACCACAGTTCAAAAGCATCAATTCTTCGGTGCTGAGCCTTCTTCACAGTCCAACACTCACATCCATACATGACCACAGGAAAAACCATAGCTTTGACTAGACGGACCTTAGTCGGAAAAGTAACGTCTCTGCTTTTGAATATGCTATCTAGGTTGGTCATAAATTTTCTTCCAAGGAGTAAGCGTCTTGTAATTTCATGGCTGCAGTCACCATCTGCAGTGATTTTGGAGCCCCCCAAAATAAAGTCTGACACTGTTTCCACTGTTTCCCCATCTATTTCCCATGAAGTGATGGGACCGGATGCCATGAACTTCGTTTTCTAAATGTTGAGCTTAAAGTCAACTTTTTCGCTCTCCTCTTTCACTTTCATCAAGAGGCTTTTTAGATCCTCTTCACTTTCTGCCATAAGGGTGGTGTCATCTGTATATCTGAGGTTATTGATATTTCTCCTGGCAATCTTGATTCCAGCTTGTGTTTCTTCCAGTCCAGCGTTTCTCATGATGTACTCTGCATAGAAGTTAAATAAGCAGGGTGACAATATACAGCCTTGACGTCCTCCTTTTCCTATTTGGAACCAGTCTGTTGTTCCATGTCCAGTTCTAACTGTTGCTTCCTGACCTGCATACAGATTTCTCAAGAGGCAGGTCAGGTGGTCTGGTATTCCCATCTCTCTCAGAATTTTCCACAGTTTATTGTGATCCACACAGTCAAAGGCTTTGGCATAGTCAATAAAGCAGAAATAGATGTTTTTCTGGAACTCTCTTGCTTTTTCCATGATCCAGCGGATGTTGGCAATTTGATCTCTGGTTCCTCTGCCTTTTCTAAAACCAGCATGAACATCAGGGAGTTAACGGTTCACGTATTGCTGAAGCCTGGATGGGAGAATTTTGAGCATTCCTTTACTGGCATGTGAGATGACTGCAATTGTGCGGTAGTTTGAGCATTCTTTGGCAGTGCCTTTTTTTGGAATTGGAATGAAAACTCACCTTTTCCAGTCCTGTGGCCACTGTTGAGTTTTCCAAACTTGCTGGCATATTGAGTGCAGCACTTTCACAGCATCATCTTTCAGGATTTGAAATAGCTCAACTGGAATGTCATCACCTCCACTACCTTTGTTTGTAATGATGCTTTCTAAGGCCCACTTGACTTCACATTCCAAGATGTCTGGCTCTAGATTAGTGATCACATCATCATGATTATCTGGGTCGTGAAGATCTTTTTTGTACAGTTCTTCTATGTATTCTTGCCACCTCTTCTTAATATCTTCTGCTTCTATTAGGTCCATACCATTTCTGTCCTTTATCAAGCCCATCTTTGCATCAAATGTTCCCTTGGTATCTCTAATTTTCTTGAAGAGACCTCTAGTCTTTCCCAGTCTGTTGTTTTCCTCTATTTCTTTGCATTGATCTCTGAAGAAGGCTTTCTTATCTCTTCTTGCTATTCTTTGGAACTCTGCATTTAGATGCCTATATCTTTCCTTTTCTCCTTTGCTTTTCACCTCTCTTCTCTTCACAGCTATGTGTAAGGCCTCCCCAGACAGCCATTTTGCTTTTTTGCATTTCTTTTCCATGGGGATGGTCTTGATCCCTGTCTCCTGCCCAATGTCACGAACTTCATCCCATTGCTCATCAGGCATTCTATCTATCAGATCTAGGCCTTTAAATCTATTTCTCACTTCCACTGTATAATCATAAGGGATTTGATTTAGGTCATACCTGAATGGTCTAGTGGTTTTCCCTACTTTTTCCAATTTAAGTCTGAAAATGGCAGTAAGGAGTTCATGATCTGAGCCACAGTCAGCTCCTGGTCTTTTTGCTGACTCTATAGAGCTTCTCCATATTTGGCACAAAGAATATAATCAATCTGATTTTGGTATTGCCCATCTGGTGATGTCCATGTGTAGAGTCTTCTCTTGTGTTGTTGGAAGAGGGTGTTTGCTATGACCAGTGCTTTATCTTGGCAAAACTCTATTAGTCTTTGCCCTGCTTCATTCCACATTCCAAGGCCAAATTTGCCGGTTACTCCAGGTGTTTCTTGACTTCCTACTTTTGCATTCCAGTCCCCTATAATGAAAAGGACATCTTTTTTTTGGGTGTTAATTCTAAATGGTCTTGTAGGTCTTCATAAAACCATTCAACTTCCGTTTCTTCAGCGTTACTGTTTGGGGCATAGACTTGGATAACTGTGATATTGAATGGTTTGCCTTGGAGACGAACAGAGATCATTCTGTCATTTTTGAGACTGCATCCAAGTGCTGCATTTCGGACTCTTTTGTTGACCATGATGGCTACTCCATTTCTTCTGAGGGATTCCTGCCCGCAGTAGTAGATATAATGGTCAGCTGAATTAAATTCACCCATTCCAGTCCATTTTAGTTCGCTGATTCCTAGAATGTGGACGTTCACCCTTGCCATCTCTTGTTTGACCACTTCCAATTTGCCTTGATTCATGGACCTGACATTCCAGGATCCTATGCAATATTGCTCTTTACAGCATCGGATCTTGCTTCTATCACCAGTCCCATTCACAGCTGGGTATTGTTTTTGCTTTGGCTCCATCCCTTCCTTCTTTCTGTAGTATTTCTCCTCTGATCTCCAGTAGCATATTGGGCACCTAATGACCTGGGGAGTTCCTCTTTTGGTATTCTATCACTTTGCCTTTTCATACTGTTCATGGGGTTCTCAAGGCAAGAATACTGAAGTGGCTTGCCATTTCCTTCTCCAGTGGATCACATTCTGTCAGACCTCTCCACCATGACCTGCCCGTCTTGGGTTGCCCTGCAGGCATGGCTTGGTTTCATTGAGTTAGACAAGGCTGTGGTCCTAGTGTGATTAGATTGACTAGTTTTCTGTGAGTATGGTTTCAGTGTGTCTGCCCTCTGATGCCTTCTTGCAACACCTACCATCTTACTTGGGTTTCTCTTACCTTGGATGTGGGGGTATCTCTTCACTGCTGCTCCAGCAAAGCACAGCCGCTGCTCCTTCCCTTGGATGAGGGGTATCTCCTTACCGACACCATTCCTGATCTTCAACGTGGGATAGCTCCTCTAGGCCCTCCTGCGCCTGCGCAGTACTGCTCCTTGGTTGCTCCTCCTGGCTGCGGGCCCTGGCCTCTGGCGTGGGTGGCTCCTTCCAGCTGCCACCCCTGACCTCGGGCTCGGGCTGGCTCCTCAGGGTTACCGCCCCTGGCCTCAGGCGCGAGGTGGCTTCTCCCGGCCGCCCCTGACCTCGGACACAGGGTAGCTCCTCTCGGCCGTTGCCCCTGACTTCAGACGTGGGGTGTCTCCTCCCGGCCACCACCCCTGACCTTGGACACAGGGTAGCTCCTCTTGGCCGTTCCTGCGCCATCGCAGCCTGTCACTCTAAGCCGCTGCCACTGACCTCGGACGTGGGTAGCTCCTCTCGCAGCCGCCGGCGCTTAGTGAGCCGGCTCCCGCAGCCGCCCGCGCTTTAGATGGTATAAAAACACAAGGTACTTTTCTTCCTGTCATTTTCTTAAACTTCAGAAACATCTGACTTAAGAAAAAGCATATTGGAGCTGCTTCTAGCAAATGTTGCTGGTGGGTGACGTGTGCAATTAGAATTGCAAAAGTGTCACTAAGAACAGTATTGAGAAGCCTGTTAATTATTTCTTTTAAAAGTAGTTATTAAAACTTTTCTTGATTTTCTCCATGTTAACTGGTGCTTACTTTTATAATGTTTCTGCGGAAAGTAGGTATCTGTTGGATTTGGAAACAAAAACTTTCTACGTATTTTGAGTAGAAAGAGTTTTAATATGGAAACTTGGCACCTATGGAATGTTTGAAGAGCTGGAGCAAGGGGATCTTATTGAGGCCTGTACCATGAAGGCTACAGAACAGGCCACCAGAGTAGCTAGTACCTCCCCCACACTCCAGAAGAGTTAGAAATCTAAAGGGTGCCAAAGGAAGTTTAGGTTCAGGAACACACTTCTCAATAGCACATTGACACTCAAGAAACCAGAACTGACAAGCTGGTGCACCACCATTGTTAGCTCCTCAACACCAAGGTTGGTGACTAGACACGGAATTCTATGGCAGAAAACAAAAACAAAGCAAAACAAGCATTTCTCCACCTCATTGGTTGCAGCAGGAAACAGCCAGCAGTGGAAGTAAGATGACGTTTGTCTCATTTCTGTCTTCTAAATCTCACACAGTGCACTTAATAGGCAGAAATGATTTATATCTAGAACACTAATGACAAGGAAATGAGATATTTATCTTTCCAGGCCACACAAAACAATAGACTCAAGAAATGGGTTAAAAAAATACTCAGTTCTAATTGATCATAATTCAACATAGGGTTTCTTTTCAAAACCTTTAGCTTGCTTATTTACCAAGTTATTTCTATTTCTCTTCAATTGTTTAATGCATCGATAATGAGATAAACGATGTCTTATTAAGATATAGTCTTTGCTATCATTAGTTAATCTAACACTCAAAATTCTCAAACTCTCTACTATTAGTAACTAGAAATAGGAGTTTCACTACAAAAATAATAACTAATCGTCATTTTGATTATCTTAAAGCACAGTACTCCTTTTAAACTATAGAACTGTCTGTACACCAGCAGGAAGAGTATACTTCTTAATGTTTCTCAAAACTTTTCATTTCAGACAAAGTATTTTATTTCAAATATACTATATGATAATACAAAAAGAAAAATTATGACACTTCTATACATGTAGACTATTCACTTATCTTGTCAGTGCTAGACATCTTTTTCATCTGATTTAGCTTTTCCAAAATCCTACATTTGAACTTCCAAATTCGTTAGAAGTAAATACAGTGAAGAGGCATCTTAGGTCCATGGAGAAAAAAGATGGCTTCCTTGACTGGCAAGGTTTTTTGGATATCAACAAGCTGATTCTAAAATTGATATGGAAAGGTGCAGGCCCTATAATAGGTAGAAAAATATCTTAACACAGAAGAGTAAAGTAGGAATAATCAATCAATATTAAGTCTTATTGTTAGTTACAGTAATCAAGATAGCATCATGTTGGTTGACAGTCAGACACATAGATCAATGAAGCAGTGTAGAGAAGTCAGACAGCATCACACAAATATGTTCAACTGATTATTGACTGAGGCATAAAAGCAATTTTATGGAGGAAAGACAGTGTTTTCAATAAATGGTGCCAGAGCAACTAACCCTACATCAGCAAAATTATGACCCTCAAACTAAACCTCACATCTTATGCAAAATAGATTATAGACTTATAAAATTTCTAAAAATAAAACATTGGGAAAAATCTTTGGGATATAGAATAAAGTAAGGAGTTCTTAGACTTGATACCAAAAGCATGATCCATAAAAGGGAAATTATGCCTCATTAAATTAAAAACTTTAGTCTGTAAAAAATGCTATTAAATGGATAAAAACACACACTACAGAGTGAGAGAACATATTTGAAAACTTAACCAAGAATTATCTCTGGGGAAAAACATAAAATATATATGTATAGAATATTTGTTGTTGTTCAGTCACTAAGTCATGTCTGACTCTTTGCAACCCCATGAACTGCAACATACCAGGCTTCCCTGTTCACTCTTTCCTGGAGTTTGCTTAAACTCATGTCCATTGAGTTGGTGATGCCCTCCGACCACCTAGCCTCTGTCTCCCCCTTCTCCTCTTACCCTCAATCTTCCCCAGCATCAGGGTCTTTTCCAATGAGTTAGCTCTTCACAATAGGTGGCCAAAGGATTGGAGTTTTAGCTTCAGCATCAGTCCTTCCAATTAATATTCAGCATTGATTTCCTTTAGGGTTGACTGGTTTGATCTCCTTGCTGTCCAAGGGACTCTCAAGAGTCTTCCAGAACCACAGTTCAAAAGCAGCAATTCTTCAGTGCTCAGCCTCCTTTATGATCCAACTCTCATAACTGCACATGGCTACTGGAAAAACCATAGCTTTGACTATATGGACTTTTGTCAGCAAAGTAATGTCCCTACTTTTTTATACACTCTTTAGGTTTGTCATAGTTTTTCTTCTGAGGAGCAGGTGTCTTTTAATTTTAATGTTTTCAGTCACCATCCACAGTGATTTTAGATCTCAGAAAAGAAAATCTGCCACTCTATCCACTTTTTCCCCATCTATTTGCCATGAAGTGATCAGACTGGATATACGATCTTAGTTTTTTGAATGTTAAGTTTCAAGTCAATTTTTTCACTCTCCTCTTTCACACTCAAGAGTCTTTTTAGTTCCTCTTCACTTTCTACCACTAGAGTGGTATCATCTCCATATCTGAGGTTGTTGATATTTCTCCCAGCAGTCTTGATTTCAGCTTGAGCTTCATCCAGCCTGGCATTTTGCATAATGTGCTCTGCATATAAGTTAAATAAGCAGGGTGACAATATACAGATTTGACATACTCCTTTCCCAATTTGTATTGTTATATGTCTGGTTCTATGTATAAAATTTTATATAGTATATATATATATATATATATATATATATATATATATGTACAATATAGTCCCATCACTTCATGGGAAATAGATGGGGAAACAGCGGAAACTGTGTCAGACTTTTTTGGGGGGGAGGCTCCAAAATTACTGTAGATGGTGACTGCAGCCATGAAATTCAAAGACGCTGACTCCTTGGAAGAAAAGTTATGACCAACCTAGATAGCATATTCAAAAGCAGAGACATTACTTTGCCAACAAAAGTCCGTCTAGTCAAGGCTATGGTTTTTCCTGTGGTCATGTATGGATGTGAAAATTGGACTGTGAAGAAAGCTGAGTGCTGAAGAATTGATGCTTTTGAACTGTGGTGTTGGAGAAGACTCTTGAGAGTCCCTTGGACTGCAAAGAGATCCAACCAGTCCATTCTAAAGGAGATCAGCCCTGGGTGTTATTTGGAAGGAATGATGCTAAAGCTGAAACTCCAGTACTTTGGCCACCTCATGCAAAGAGCTGACTCATTGGAAAAGACTCTGATGCTGGGAGGGATTGGGGGCAGGAGGAGAAGGGGACGACCGAGGATGAGATGGCTGGATGGCATCACCAACTTGATGGATGTGAGTTTGAGTGAACTCTGGGAGTTAGTGATGGCCAGGGAGGCCTGGCGTGCTGCAATTCATGGGGTTGCAAAGAGTCAGACATGACTGAGCGACTGAACTAAACTGAACCGACTGAATTATATATATATAGGGCTTTAATGTATGTTGTCACAAAGGGTAAAGAATCCTGCAGTGCAGGAGACCTAGGTTTGATCCCTGACTTAGGAAGATACCCTGGAGAAGGGAATGGCAACCCACTCCATATTCTTGCCTGGAGAATCTCATGGACAGAGGAGCCTGGTGGGCTACAGTCCATGGGGTTACAAACAGTCAAATATGACTGAGCTACTACCACACACCTATATCTTAAAACTCAATAGTTTTTTAAATACTGTGATAAAATTCTCAAGTTTTCACCAAAACATTTCACCAAAGAAGTTAAACACATGGAAAATAAGCACATTAAAAGATCTCTGCATTATTATTCATCAGAGTAATGCAAATTAGAGCTACCATGAGTTATCAACAGATACTCAGATCTGGACGTTCAAAAAAAACAGATCTGAAAGTTCAAAAATAATAACACCAAATGCTGACATGGATATGGGAAAACTAGATAACACATATCCTGTTAGTAGATATTAAAATTATACATTTATTCTTGACAAAAATTTGGCATTTTCTTAAAAATCTAAGTATAAAGCTATCAAACTTCCCAGCACTTACATTCTTGAGCATTTATCCCCCCAGAATGAAAACTTATATTCACACAAAAACATACATAGTTTTAATAGCTGAAAAACTAGAACTAAGTCAGGTATAATTCAGTGGGTGAAGTGTTAAACTATGGTACATCCATATCGTGGAGAAGGAAATGGCAACCCACTCCAGTATTCTTGCCTGGAAAATCCCATGGACAGAGGAACCTGGCGGATTATAGTCCATGGGCTTACAAGAGTCAGACACGACTTAGCGACTAAACCACCACAACCACCACTGCTGGGGTCCAGCCCCGGTGGATCCAGGGTGATTCGAAGGTGGGGATGGAGTCAGCATCCTTGGAAATAACTTATTTAATTACAGATAGAGAGGGATTAGAAAATTAGCAGAGAAAAAGAGACTGAAAAACTTGGTTTACATGGGATACAAATCACCACCTATGTAGGCCGCAGGCGTCTTCCCATTCTCCCAAAGGAGAGGAGGCACTGAGCACTGCCCCCCTCCCCTGTCTGATCTTAGAAGCCCAGGCAAAATTAATAGGCTCGGTGGGTACCCATGCACCAGATGGGAATTCGGCCAGAAAATAGTAGGAGAGAAAAAGAGGCTGAATAACTTGGTTTACGTGGGATACCAATAAAATTCCAAGACCAGGAATTTGCACCATCTACGTTGGGCCACCAGCGCCACTTGAATATCGCAAGGTGCCCCTCTTTGGGCTCCTTCTCGCGTGGGCTTGTAAGCCAGGGCAAGTAAGTAGACGTGGTGGGCACCCACACTCCAGATGGGAATTCAGCCAGAAAAACGGGGAGCAAGAAAAAACGACATGGGGGAATCAGTCTTTCCAGAAACTGATCCCAATTTCTTTATTTTTAGGTTTGCTTATATACCTTTTGTTATACATAGGGATGAATACAGGGTCACGTGGGGGTCAGCAGTCCTGACCTTTATCAAAATCAGGTGCTTTACATAAAAAAAGATCTTAGGGGTTTTACATCATCTTCTGGCCATGAGGCCTCCTGCTGACATTTTACCACCCTTTCTTTCTGATAACCAAAAAATTTATTTTTTCCAAGGGTGTTTTTTCTTAAATCAGGCACCACCCTCCAAATAAAGTTGCATTCCTATAGGGTGAGGGTGTAGTGAGTTACAATCAAGAAAGGAGTTTATTTAACCCAAGGTTAACATGATTAATCTTAAAGGTTAATACTTAGTTCTCCTATATGCTTAAAGGTTAATACTTATTTCTCCTATATGCTAGTTATATTCATTATAAGGGCAGGGAATATGGAGATTTAGCAGCAAACATCAGCCCAACAAATGAAAATCCTTTCACCAATGTTCCCCTTAAGATCCATTTGGTCTTAAGATAGTGATAAAGTTACATTTTTACATAGCAAGGACACAATGATTTATAACAAAGTACAGTGGTCTATTACAAAATAGAAAATTCTTTAACTCAAAAAGTGTAGTATTGCTAACCTTAAAAACTACTATATTTCCTTTTCTATATTCCAAATACATTGATTAATATATTCCCAGGTGCCTAAGGATATGGAGGCCTGGCAGCAATCATTGACTCAACAATGAGAAAAGCCCTATGCTACTTAAGACTTTCAAAATACTCCAAACTCTCTGTGCTGTTTATGGTTGAAAGGTAGTAAACAATCATGTGCTAGTGGCAGCAGTATGGATAATCCTGTCACACAAGCTAGTTTGCCAGCAGAGAGGTTTGACCTGAGACACCCTTGTCACACCCAGGGCAGGGAATTAGCAGCAATTATTGGCACAACAAATGAAAAAACCCTTCACCAATATAATTCCTAACCAACCCACTATAGTAATAATTTCTAACTTCCCCAAAGAATTTGCCTTTAGTAAGTCTAAAACATCTCATGCCTCTCAGGTTGGAAGGCTGTAAACAATCACATGTGGCCAGACAAACCTATACAGGCGGGCTAGATAACTTTCAGAGGAGTCCGTAAGTTGAAACACTCTTGTCACGCCCAGGAATTTTTATTAACTGGAGCTGCAAGTTAACTCCTTCTCTGAGAGAACCGGTGGGGAACAGCCCCCCATAAAGTCAGAGGTGTAGGCGAGAGCATGAAACAGTAAAGTAGATAGACTCTGGTTTTGGGAGTAGATGCTCTAGAACAGGGGGTTTCCTCAGGCTTGATCATGCCTTTGCATAAGCCAAGCCTCCTTCCTCAGGACCTTTGCCATGGGCGGAGTTCCTCACACTGGCTCCCGGCACACCACCACATCCATATCAAGAATACTGCCTGTGTGCATGCTTACTAAGTCGCTGCAGTTGTAGCCAACTCTGAGACACTATGGACGGTAGCCCACCAGGCTTCCCTGTCCATGGGATTTTCCAGGCAAGAATACTAGAAAAGGTTTCCATTTCCTCTTCCAGGGGATCTTCTTAACCCTAGGATCAAACTCATATCTATGTCTCCTGCATTGTCAGGAGTGTTCTTTACCACTAGTGGCACCTGGGAAGCCCATCAAGAATACTACCATATAATGAAAACAAATAAACTATTGCTACACACAACAAGCTGTGCATCACCAGAGAAATATGCTGAATGAAAAAAAAAAATCCTAAAAGGTAACATACTCTATGGTTCTATTTATAGAATGTCAAAATGACAACTTTTTAGAAATGAGAGATGAGTGAGTCACCAGGGTTGGGGATGGGAGAAGGTGTGAGATAGTGAGTATGGTTATTAAAAGACAGCATAAAGGACCCTGGTTATGAGAACGATTATATGTTTTGACTGTGATTATTACACATGTGATAAAATTTGATAAAATTAAATAAATACGCATAAACAAATATAATCAAAACTGAGAAAATTGCATAAAGTAGGTGATTATATTCAATGTCAATACCAAGCTGTAATTTTGTATTATAGTTTTGCCAGATATTACCATTGAGTTAAAGGGTAGAAATTACCTATATGTATTATTTCTTACAATTGGATATGAATCTCTGAATATCTTGATAAAATTTTCAATTAAAAACTCAATAATGTGAACAAATTGCTTTAAATTATACTCTAATTATGCCATTTGTGTATATAACTCAAAAGCTATATTTTCAAACCTATTTACTAGAATGTTTTACTAGAATATACTAGTCATGCTTACACATACTTTATTAAAACAATTAAAAGGCTTTAATACAATAAAGGCACTTGAGAAATTTAATGACAATTTACTAATTTCTTTACTATAGATCATCTATTTTTTAGTATATGGATTATCTCATATTGAATAAATCTGAATGACAAAATAGTCCACAATCTAAAGTGTGAAAAAATGTTCAAGAAAAAAACCTGAAGAAAATGTAGAAAACTGTAAGCATGAAATGTAGGCTTGATTCTTGTGAAAACAAAATTTTTCTTTATAAAGATACACCTTAGAGGAAAAAGACAAGAGATCAATTATCCCCTTTGCAGTTTGGACCAGGTGTTGGGCTAAGACACATATCTGAATTCAATGTTTTTGTTTTTCAGTGTTCCTGGAAATCAGAGTCTATAATACTCTGTTTTTCATTCATCCAGAAGCTTTAAAAACTTTTGTTTACCACTTCCTCCAAAACTTCCAACAGTGAGGTCAAAATCTGCAGAGTAAAATTACATATCTTTGACTCCTGTGCTACAAATCTTCTGGTGGACTTTTTAAGCGCCTCAAACAAACATTGATTGAAGTTATTTCAGGCTATGGTAGCTTCCTCAATCAGTACTTTTGAGCTCAAAATTATTGTGAAGATGTGACCTTTGTAAGGACTGAAGTAACAAGATGGAATTCCTTATGCTAAAGAATAATTTTGGAGACTGAAAAAATGCCGGAAAAGCTTTTCTTCTATTTTCGCACATTCCTCACTTAATTTCATCATATTACCCATCTCAATTATATATATTTAAAAAAAGCTAAAGTTTTTACAGTAAAAGCTAAAGTTACAGTAAAAACAAAAAAAGTATATCAAAACTTAAGGGGAAATTTTGTCCAAGAAAATTTACATTAAAAGTTGTTGCAAGTAACTGCAAAATTTGATTGTGAAGTTCCTTGTTATTAAAATCATATATTAAGTATGGTGAATCACTTAAATATTTTATTTAAAAAAAAAAACATAACAGGGAGGGAGGGGGGAGGGGGGGTTCAGGATGGTGAGCACATGTGTACCTGTGGCAGATTCATGTTGATGTATGGCAAAACCAATATAATATTGTAATTAACCTCCAATTAAAATAAATAAATTTATATTAAAAAAAATTTTTTAATTAAAAACATAATAAGAGGTAAGTCTTTTCTATCATCAATTAATAAGTGACTGTGTTGCATATGGCTTCATGAAAAATAATACAATAATGGTATCTCAAAAGCAGTTTAGATAAAAGAGCAAATAATTTATTTTTAAGAGGTGAATACTGATGTATATTAACCATAAATATATAAAGGAGATTCTGTGGCATGAATATAAATAAAATTTGGGAATATAAATTATAGATATTATTGAAAAATGAGTAGAGGGTAATTCTTTCCTCTTTGTCATCTCCTATGCTCAGTTAAATCTTCAAGTCTTTCCGATTTCATCTTATAAATTCCACTCAAATCCATATAACTCAACTAGGAACCTGCCAGTTCAGTTCAGATCAGTTCAGTCGCTCAGACATGTCTGACTGTTTGTGACCCAATGAATCGCATCACGCCAGGCCTCCCTGGCCATCACCATCTCCCGGAGTTCACTCTGACTCACGTCCATCAAGTCCGTGATGCCATCCAGCCATCTCATCCTCGGTCGTCCCCTTCTCCTCCTGCCCCCAATCCCTCCCAGCATCAGTCTTTTCCAATGAGTCAACTCTTCACATGAGGTGGCCAAAGTACTGGAGCTTCAGCTTTAGCATCATTCCTTCCAAAAATCCCAGGGTTGATCTTCTTCAGAATGGACTGGTTGGATCTCCTTGCACTCCAAGGGACCCTCAAGAGACCTCCAACACCACAATTCAAAAGCATCAATTCTTTGGCACTCAGCCTTCTTCACAGTCCAACTCTCACATCCATACATGACCACAGGAAAAACCATAGCTTTGACTAGACGGACCTTAGTCAGAAAAGTAATGTCTCTGCTTTTGAATATACTATCTAGGTTGGTCATAACTTTTCTTGCAAGGAGTAAGCCTCTTTTAATTTCATGGCTGTTGTCACTATCTGCAGTGATTTTGGAGCCCCAAAATAAAGTCTGACACTGTTTTCACTGTTTCCCCATCTATTTCCCATGAAGTGATGGGACCGGATGCCATGATCTTCGTTTTCTAAATGTTGAGCTTTAAGCCAACTTTTTTGCTCTCCTCTTTCCCTTTCATCAAGAGGCTTTTAAGTTCCTCTTCACTTTCTGCCATAAGGGTGGTGTCATCTGCATATCTGAGGTTATTGATATTTCTCCTGGCAATCTTGATTCCAGCTTGTGTTTCTTCCAGTCCAGCATTTCTCATGATGTACTCTGCATAGAAGTTAAATAAGCAGGGTGACAATATACAGCCTTGACATACTCCTTTTCCTATTTGGAACCAGTCTGTTGTTCCATGTCCAGTTCTCACTGTTGCTTCCTGACCTGCATACAGATTTCTCAAGATGCAGGTCAGGTGGTCTGGTATTGCCATCTCTGTCAGAATTTTCCACAGTTTATTGTGATCCACAGAGTCAAAGCCTTTGGCATAGTCAATAAAGTAGAAATAGATGTTTTTCTGGAACTCTTGCTTTTTCCATGATCCAGCGGATGCTGGCAATTTGATCTCTGGTTCCTCTGCCTTTTCTAAAACCAGCTTGAACGTCAGGGAGTTCACAGTTCATGTATTGCTGAAGCCTGGCTTGGAGAATTGTGAGCACTGCTTTACTAGCATGTGAGATGAGTGCAATTGTGCGGTAGTTTGAGCATTCTTTGGCATTGCCTTTCTTTGGGATTGGAATGAAAACTGACCTTTTCCAGTCCTGTGGCCACTGCTGAGTTTTCCAAACTTGCTGGCATATTGAGTGCAGCACTTTCACAGCATCATCTTTCAGGATTTGAAAGAGCTCAACTGGAATTGCATCACCTCCACTAGCTTTGTTCATAGTGATGCTTTCTAAGGCCCACTTGACTTCACATTCCAAGATGTCTGGCTCTAGATTAGTGATCACATCATCATGATTATCTGGGTCAAGAAGATCTTTTTTGTACAGTTCTTCCGTGTATTCTTGCCACCTCTTCTTAATATCTTTTGCTTTTGTTAGTTCCATACCAGAAATGTTCCCTTGGTATCTCTAATTTTCTTGAAGGGATCTCTAGTCTTTCCCATTCTGTTGTTTTCCTCTATTTCTCTGCATTGATCGCTGAAGAAGGCTTTCTTATTTCTTCTTGCTATTCTTTGGAATTCTGCATTCAGATGCTTATATCTTTCCTTTTCTCGTTTGCTTTTCACCTCTCTTCTTTTCCCAGCTATTTGTAAGGCCTCCCCAGACAGCCATTTTGCTTTTTTGCATTTCTTTTCCATGGGATGGTCTTGATCCCTGTTGCCTATACAATGTCACCAACCTCATTCCATGGTTCATCAGGCACTCTATCAGATCTAGGCCCTTAAATCTATTTCTCACTTCCACTGTATAATCATAAGGGATTTGATTTAAGTCATACCTGAATGGTCTAGAGGTTTTCCCTACTTTCTTCAATTTGAGTCTGAATTTGGTAATAAGGAGTTCATGATCTGAGCCACAGTCAGCTCCTGGTCTTGTTTTTGTTGACTGTATAGAGCTTCTCCATTTTTGGCTGCAAAGAATATAATCAATCTGATGTCGGTGTTGACCATCTGGTGATGTCCATGTGTAGAGTCTTCTCTTGTGTTGTTGGAAGAGGGTGTTTGCTATGACCAGTGCATTTTCTTGGCAAAACTCTATTAGTCTTTGCCCTGCTTCATTCCACATTCCAAGGCCAAATTTGCTGGTTACTCCAGGTGTTTCTTGACTTCCTACTTTTGCATTCCAGTCCCCTATAATGGAAAGGACATCTTTTTTGGGTGTTAGTTCTAAAAGGTCTTGTAGGTCTTCATATAACCATTCAACTTCAGTTTCTTCAGCATTACTGGTTGGGGCATAGACTTGGATAACTGTGATATTGAAGGTTTGCCTTGGAGACGAACAGAGATCATTCTGTCATTTTTGAGATTGCATCCAAGTGCTGCATTTCGGACTCTTTTGTTGACCATGATGGCTACTCCATTTCTTCTGAGGGATTCCTGCCCGCAGTAGTAGATATAATGGTCATCTGAGTTAAATTCACCCATTCCAGTCCATTTTAGTTCGCTGATTCCTAGAATGTGGACGTTCACCCTTGCCATCTCTTGTTTGACCACTTCCAATTTGCCTTGATTCATGGACCTGACATTCCAGGATCCTATGCAATATTGCTCTTTACAGCATCGGATCTTGCTTCTATCACCAGTCATATCCACAACTGGGTATTGGTTTTGCTTTGGCTCCATCCCTTCCTTCTTTCTGTAGTTATTTCTCCACTGATCTCCAGTAGCATATTGGGCAGCTAATGACCTGGGGAGTTCCTCTTTTGGTATCGCATCACTTTGCCTTTTCATACTGTTCATGGGGTTCTCAAGGCAAGAATACTGAAGTGGCTTGCCATTTCCTTCTCCAGTGGATCACATTCTGTCAGACCTCTCCACCATGACCTGCCCGTCTTGGGTTGCCCTGCAGGCATGGCTTGGTTTCATTGAGTTAGACAAGGCTGTGGTCCTAGTGTGATTAGATTGACTAGTTTTCTGTGAGTATGGTTTCAGTGTGTCTGCCCTCTGATGCCCTCTTGCAACACCTACCGTCTTACTTGGGTTTCTCTTACCTTGGGCGTGCTGCAAGGTGGCGCACTTAAGCACCGCCGAGAGGAACTACCCCACGTCTGAGGTCAGGGGCAGCGGCCTAGAGTGCCAGGCTGCGATGGCACAGGAATGGCCAAGAGGAGCTACCCTGCATCTGAGATCAGGGGCAGCTGCTGAGAGGAGACACACCACGTCGAGGTCAGGGCCAGGGCCGGGAGGAGCTACCAGGCGTCAGAGGCCAGTGATGGCCTGGAGGAGACACCCTACGTCCCAGTTCAGGGCGGCGGTGGGGAGGAGACACCCTGCATCTGAGGTCAGGGCCAGTGGCCCGAATGAGCTATCCTGCGTCCGAGGTCAGTGGCGGCCGGGAGGAGACACCCCACGTCCGAGGTCAGGGGTGGCTGGGAGAAGCCACCTCGTGCCCGAGGCCAGGGGTGGTGACCCTGAGGAGCCACCCTGAGCCCGAGGCCAGGGGCGGTGGCTGGGAGGAGCAACCCGAGGAGCAGTGGCTGCGCAGGCACAGGAGGGCCTAGAGGAGCTATCCGACGTTGAAGATCAGGAACGGTGGCGGTAAGGAGATACCCCTCATCCAAGGTAAGGAGCAGTGTCTGCGCCTTGCTGGAGCAGCCGTGAAGAGGTACCCCCTGCCCAAGGAACCTGCCACCACCCCCAAAACCTGGCTACCATTTCAACCACTCAGATGAATAAAGTGGATGTCTAGTACCCAGCCAATTTTCCCATCTGGCTTACTTTTCAAATCAAGTTTTATATTTCATTGGCTGAATGTGATATGTCTGTACCTTAATTATTAATACAAGAGATATTACAAATTGTAGCTTTTGAATTATACCTTAAAAAAATAAAACACAAAATGCACTAAAATACAAAGACATAAGTGCTGAAAAACTTTTGAATGTCCTCTTCAAGGTTTTGTTTAATGTAGATTCTTGCCTTATCTCCAGTCTCATTTCAAGCCATCACTATTGTTTATATGATAAAGTCATAATGAATTTCTCTTATTTCCTTAAATATACCAAACTCTATCGTGACTCATGCCTTTCTTTTCTTTTTTTGAAAAAAAAAATTATTTTAATTGGAGGCTAATTACAATATTGTAGTGGTTTTGCCATACATGGACATGAATCCGCCACGGGTGTACATGTGTTCCCCATCCTGAACACCCCACCCACCTCCCTCCCCATCCCATCCCTCTGGGTCATCCCAGTGCACCAGCCCTGAGCAACCTGTATCATGCATCGAACCTGGACTGGCGATCTGTTTCACATATGATAATATACATGTTCCAAAGCTATTCTCTCAAATCATCCCACCTTTGCTTTCCTTTCTACAATCAGTTTTCTCTTAGAATTCTTTTTTCCCAGCTCTTTACTTGGATAGTGTCTATTCATTCTTGGAATCTGAGACTGAAGATAATGTGATGGTTAGTTCTGTCAATTTACCACAGCCACGGTGCCAGTTATTTGAGCAAACACCAGTGGAGATGTTGCTGTAAAGATATTTTCTCCTTAGTTGTGATGTTTAAATAAGTAAACTTTGAATAAAACAGATTACCCTGTGTAATGTGAGTGGGCCTCATCCAATCAGTTGAAGGAATTAAAAGACTGAGATCCTCTGAAAAAGAAGAAATTCTGCCTCAAAACAGACTTCAAATTTTAGACTATAATATCAACTTTATGGGAACTCCAAGTCTACCCTGCAGATTTCAAACTTGCAAACCCCCACAGTTGAGCAAGCAATTTCTTAAATCTCTCTCTCTCTGTACACACACATACACATGCGCGCGCACACACACACACACACACACACACACACACACAAAACTGGTTCTGTATTTCTGGAGAAACCAGATTGATACTGATGACTTTTTCAAAGATGCCTTCTCTCACATTTTAAAATAGGTTAAATTGATTTATTGCAATCTCTAAACAATTTATCCCCTTTGATAATATTCACATGTGTAATCACCATAACATTTACCCTTTTGTGTGCCCAATCCCTCAGTTGTGTCCAACTCTTTTTGTGACCCCATGGGCTGCAACCTGCCAGGCTCCTCTGTCCATGGACTTCTCTAGATAAGAATAATGGAACAAATTGCTATTTCCTACTCCAGGGGAGCTCCCCAACCCAGGGATCAAACCTGTGTCTCCTGAGTCTTCTGCACTGGCAAGCAGATTCTTTATCACTTGAGCCACCTGGAAAAGTCTATGATTTTTATGAAAAGAGAAACAAATTGCCTTGATTGTTGCTCAGACTCTTGGTACATTTAGTAAGATATGGTTAGAACATCATAGGAATCCAAGAATTATATTTTGGATTTGATGAAGAACATAAACTTCTGGGTGGTGCCTTTAAATAGTACCCCTACTTTCAACAGCTGTATGCCCTTGGGAAAGTTACTACACCTCTCTAAATCTTGGTTTCCTCATTTATAAAAAAAAAAAAAAAAAGATGTAAAAATACTACCCTTATAGGCTGATTCTGAAAGTTAAATGAGATGATAATGCAAATCATTCAGCACCCTGTTTGGCACACAGTATGTGCTGTGTTAGGTCACATCAGTTGTGCCCAACTCTTTGCGATGTTATGGACTGTAGCCTACCAGGTTCCTCAGTCCATGGGTTTCTCCAGGCAAGAATACTGGAGCTGGTTGCCATTTCCTACTCCAGGGGAACTTCCTGACCCAAGGATTGAATCCACATCTCTTCTATCTCCTGTATTGGCAGGCAGGTTCATTACTGCTAGTGGCACCTGGGAAACCTTGGCACATGGTCAGCCCTCAACAAATGCCCAGCACTTGTATCATTATTTTATATTTTTATTTAACTATTCCTCTAAAATTTAAATGCCCTCAGTTGTAACTTTATAATCAACTACCAGTTATTAGGGATGACAGAAGTTCTTGCTTATGTGTCCTGCAGTCATTCCATTTTCAGTCTTATTCATTAGCAGGATCTGCCTCCAATGACGAACAGTGAAAGTGCCAGATAATCCACCTCCAACCTCCCTTGCAGTTGGTGTGGCCATGTAACCTGGTTCTGGCCAATGAAATGAAAGAAGCCTATACGGGGATTCTGAGAAAATAATCTCACTGACAAAAAGCAAAAAGATGATCTCCCCCTCTCTTGTTTTTGGACAATGGCTTATAAAATTGTAATGCCTGGTATAGCTAGAAAAAGCATCACCAACATGCTGAGAATGACAGAACAGAAACTGGAAGCAGCCAGAGTTCTTTCTTAAAACTTTACATTGCTGGCCCAATCCTAGAACTTTCTACTTCTTACTTTTTATTTAGTAACATAAATATTTTTGTTTTTATAATCACTCAGGTATTCTAACAGCTGTAGCCGAGAGCTTCTCGATATCTCAGTTTAAAATTGATGTTCTCCAAAGGACAAGTTTGCATAAGGCAGATGGTATATAATGAAATCCATTGAGTAGGGACCAATCTCCATTATTCCATCCATTATTGACTGTAACTGCTTTAGACTAGGGAATACTCTAGTCACACAGCTACTCCATTGGAACATCTTTGTGCTCTGTTATAAAGCTATATGATAATAATGATAAAATGTGTCTGAAGCACCAGTGACTGATTTATATGAGCAGAGAGATAAGACCAGTGCTCCTGGGCAAAATCTAGTTATAAGCAGCCAGCTCTTTTTGCTCAGAGAGAGTTAGATTTAAGAGCCTACAATTATGGCTACAAATGACAACTTAATTATTAAAATTACTATAAGAAATGTAAATTTTTTTTTTCAAGTTTGAAACTCTTTAGGCCAAAACCTTGTTATTTCTCACTGAAAATGATAGCACCGTAGAATAACATATTTTTTGATGATAAAAGATGACTTAGAAATATAAGTATCAGCTCTTTTTTTAACTTTTAGAGAGGTAGAGCTTTTGGAACAATAGTGATCTTGAGTCATGTTGTAATTTCCTTTTCAGTGAATCAGAGATTGAATTTCCAAGTTGCAGACTCACTTTAGAAAATGAGAAACTGCCCTGGTGGATGACAGAAACTATGGGAGGCTACTGGGGGAAGAGGAAGCCAGCATTTACTAAGTGACTGCTGTGTGCCAGGAGCTATTCACACTTGTATTTTTCATTCTCACTAAACCTGCCCAACTTAGTAGAATTTTCCTTTGCTGTACCACCAGTAAATTGAGATACAGAACATTAACAGTTAAACTAAATTTTTTTTCTGATAGTAATCTCTCACTTTACAAATTCTTAATATAAGAAATTATTTGTCACTCATTAAGCAAGAATGCCTTGACGTTTATTTCTCTCTGGTTATAATTAGAAAAGTTATTGAACTTGAAATATTAGTAATGCCACCGTTATCAAGTTTTTATATTTCTAAGTACAAGAGGTTCTTGTTCATTGAAATCAGGTTAAGATACTAGACCATGAATTACGAAAACTGGTGAGAAGGGAGACTCAAACAAAAGGTTGCGGTTAAACAGGGACCTAAACAATGCAGAGAAATTAACCAGATAATGATAAAAGTGAATTGAAGCAGCTCCCCAATGCTTAACTAGTGGCTAATTACCTAGATGCTAGTTCCTCATAAATTTCATTAAAATTTCAGCTGTCAGCACAAACTGTATAGAATAATCATCTTGCTTGGTCAGAATTATTCAGATCTCTGGGTTCCCTGCATTTTAATCATTAGTTGGGCTGTAAGAACCACAGCAATAGGGAAGAATTTGCCTACTAATTCAGTCACATTACTGCCTTGCTCTGTCCTTTACTGTGTCATTGGTCAAAAACGAGCTGGTTACTTCTTATTTTGATTACAAAGGTGTGGCTATTTTAACTCATTCCTTCCTCCAAATTCCTTGATATCCCTTTCATCAGGAGATAGAGTGTATGTCCCTTCCTCTTGTATCTCAGCAGGGATGGATCTACTTCCTTGAATACAGTCCAGCATAGTGGAGGGGGTAATAAAGCATGATGCAACTTTATATTGATATATTTGTATTTGGAGCCTTATGTCACTATGCCATGAGGAAAACAAGACACATGAAGAAGCCATGTATAAGTGACACCAATTGGCAATACTAGTCTTCCAGTCCTTATAGTTCAGCAGCATATATACCTATAAGAAGTGAACATCAGATAACTCTAGCCCCTCTTGATTCACCCCGGTTTTCAGCTCTTCTCATTTGAGGCCCAGACACCACAATGTAGAAACTAACACTTTGTTCTGTATCCTGTCCAATTCTTGACTCCAGAACTCTTGCACACAGTGAAATGGTGGTTTTAGCCACCAAGTTTTGACTGTTCTCTAGGCAGCCAGAACAAGTGGTCAGATACCAATCATTTTTTTCAGTCCCACTGTATAAAACCTAAAGTTTAGTTAAAGTGAGTAGATCAGTGTCTTTAAATGGCATTATTTTTAACCCTGAGCCATATCAAATTCTCTGGCTCATACAGAATCTTTTCCTATGCTGCAAATGTCATTTAAATATTCTCAGAATCTTATATAAAAAGATACTCCAGCAAAAGTGCTAGCAAAAGTTAATAAACTACAAGAACACATGAATAATATCACAATCCATTATACTCCTCAATATATTTTCATCAGCTCATTTCAATTGCTCAGTCATGTCCAACTCTTTGCAACCCCATGAACCGCAACACGCCAGGCCTCCCTGGCCATCACCAACTCCCAGAGTCTACCCAAACCCATGTTCACTGAGTCAGTGATGCCATCCAACCATCTCATCCTCTGTCATCTGCTTCTCCTCCTGCCCTCAATCTTTCCCAGCATCAGGGTCTTTTCAAATGATTCAGCTCTTCACATCAGGTGGCCAAAATACTGGAGTTTCAGCTTTAGCATCAGTCCTCCCAATGAACACCCAGAACTGATCTCCTTTAGAATGGACTGGCTGGATCTCCTTGCAGTCCAAGGGACTCTCAAGAGTCTTCTCCAACACCACACTTCAAAGGCATCAAATCTCCGGTGCTCAGTTTTCTTTATAGTCCAACTCTCACATCCATACATGACCACTGGAAAAACCATAGCCTTGACTAGACAGACCTTTGTTGCCAAGGAATATCTCTGCTTTTTAATATGCTGTCTAGGTTGGTCATAACTTTCCTTCCAAGGAGTAAGCGTCTTTTAATTTCATGACTGCAAACACCATCTTCAGTGATTTTGGAGCCCAGAAAAATAAAGTCAGACATTGTTTCCACTGTTTCCCCATCTATTTCCCATGAAGTAATGGGACCAGATGCCATGATCTTAGTTTTCTGAATGTTGAACTTTAAGCCAACTGTCTCACTCTCCTCTTTGACTTTCATCGAGTCTCTTTAGTTCTTTGCTTTCTACCATAAGGGTGGTGTCATCTGTATATCTGAGGTTATTGATATTTCTCCTGGCAATCTTGATTCCAGCTTGTGCTTCTTCCAGCCCAGAGTTTCTCATGATGTACTCTGCATATAAGTTAAATAAGCAGGGTGAAAATATACAGACTTGACATACTCCTTTTCCTATTTGGAACTAGTCTGCTGTTCCATGTCCAGTTCTAACCGTTGCTTCCTGACCTGCATATAGGTTTCTCAAGAGGCAGATCAGGTGATCTGGTATTCCCATCTTGTGAAGAATTTTCCACAGTTTATTGTGATCCACACAGTCAAAGGCTTTGGCATAGTCAATAAAGCAGAAATAGATGTTTTTCTGGAACTCTCTTGCTTTTTCCATGATCCAGCAGATGTTGGCAATTTGATCTCTGGTTCCTCTGCCTTTTCTAAAACCAGCTTGAACGTCCGGGAGTTCACGGTTCACATATTGCTGAAGCCTGGCTTGGAGAATTTTGAGCATTACTTTACTAGCGTGTAAGATGAGTGCAATTGTGCTGTAGTTTGAGCATTCTTTGGCATTGCCTTTCTTTGGGATTGGAATGAAAACTGACCTTTTCCAGTCCTGTGGCCACTGCTGAGTTTTCCAAACTTGCTGGCATATTGAGTGCAGCACTTTCACAGCATCGTCTTTTAGGATTTGAAATAGCTCAACTGGAATTCCAACATCTCCACTAGCTTTGTTTATAGTGATGCTTCCTAAGGCCCTCTTGACTTTACATCCAGGATGTCTGGCTCTAGGTGAGTGATCACATCATCGTGATTTTCTGGGTCATGAAGATATTTTTTGTACAGTTATTCTGTGTATTCTTGCCACCTCTTCTTAATATCTCTGCTTCTGTTAGTTTCATACAATTTCTGTCCTTTGTTGAGCCCATCTTTGCATGAAATGTTCCCTTGATATCTCTAATTTTCTTGAAGATATCTCTAGTCCTTCCCATTCTATTGTTTTCCTCTATTTCTTTGCATTGATCACTAAGGAAGGCCTTCTTACCTCTCCTGGCTATTCTTTGGAACTCTGCATTCAAATGGGTATAATTTTTCTTTTCTCCCATGCTTTTCACTTCTCTTGTTTTCACAGCTATTTGTAAGGCCTCCTCAGACAGCCACTTTGCTTTTTTGCATTTTTTTTTCCCTTAGGGATGGTCTTGATCCCTGTCTCCTGTACAATGTCATGAACCTCCATCTATAGTTCATCAGGCACTCTCTCAGATCTAATCCCTTAAATATATTTCTCACTTCCACTGTATGATTTAGGTCATAACTGAATGGTCTAGAGGTTTTCCCCACTTTCTTCTATTTAGGTCTGAATTTGGCAGTAAGGAATTCATCATCTGAGCCACAGGCAGCTCTCAGTCTTGTTTTTGCTGTGCTGCACAGGAGGGCCAAGAAGAGATACCCCATTTCCAATGTCAGGAGAGGTGGCAGTGAGGAGACACCCGACATTCAAGGTAAGAAAAAAAAAAAAACATGTAAGATGGTAGGCACTGAGAGAGGGCATCAGAGGGCAGACAGACTGAAACCATAATCACAGAAAACTAGCCAACCTGATCACATGGACCACAGCCTTGTCTAACTCAGTGAAACTAAGCCTTGCCGTGTGGGGCCACCCAAGATGGATGGGTCATGGTGGAGAGGTCTGCCAGAATGTAACCACTGGAGAAGGGAATGGCAAACCACTTCACTATTCTTGCCTTTAGAACCCCATGAACAGTATGAAATGGCAAAAAGATAGGACACTGAAAGATGAACTCCCCAGGTTGGTAGGTGCCCAATATGCTAACTGGAGATCAGTGGAAGAATAACTCTAGAAAGAATGAAGAGATGGAGCCAAAGCAAAAACAACACTCAGTTGTGGGTGTGACTGGTAATGGAATCAAGGTTTGATGCTGTGAAAAGTTAGGTCCATGAATCATGGCA
This sequence comes from Ovis canadensis, assembly GCF_042477335.2. Lineage (NCBI taxonomy): Eukaryota > Metazoa > Chordata > Mammalia > Artiodactyla > Bovidae > Ovis > Ovis canadensis. The sequence goes on from NC_091260.1 coordinate 42,911,463, forward strand.
GATTGGAAGTGGTCAAACATGAGATAGTAAGAATGAATGTCGACATTCTAGGAATCAGCAAACTAAAATGGACTGGAATGGGTGAATTTAACTCAATATATTTTGGGGTAGTGTTATTTAGGATTAACTTTTGCTACTTATGATAGGAAACTGAAATTAATAGTGACTAAAATGCATAAAAATTTTATCCTGGAATTTGACAATCTATGTTCTGGGCTCAAAAGGAGAAGAGGACAGCAGAGGATGAGATTGTTGAATGGCATCACCAATTCAATGAACATGAACTTGGGCAAACTCCAAGAGATAGTGAGGGATAGGGAAGCCTGGTGTGCTGCAATCCATGGGGTTGAAAAAGAGTTGGGCATGACTTAGCGACTGAACAACAACAACAAGCTCTGGGATCAGACAACATACCTTAACTTGAGCAATGTTTCATTAGAGACTTCCTTTACACTAGGGCTTCCCCAGTGGCTCAGGCGGTAAAGAATCTGCCTGCAATACAGAAGACCTGGGTTCAATCCCTGGATCGGAAAGATCTCCTGGAGAAGGGAATGGCTACTTCAGCATTCTTGCCTGGAGAATCCCAGGGACCTGGAGCCTGGAGGCCTACAGTTCATAAAATCAAGAAGAGTCAGATATGACTGAGTGACTAACACTAACTAACTTCATTAGAGAAACACAAGATTTTCCTAGCTCCTTATGATCCATTCCTAGGATGTGGCCCTCCTCATGACTCAAAATGGCTGCTGTTGTTCCACTAACTACTTCTACATTCTAGTCAGCAAAAATTAGGAAAGAGAAAGACCGGGTCAAGCTACCTGTTTAGCACACTTTTAGGAAGTTGACCATTCTATTCCCACTCTCACATCTATGAGAATTCATATGACCTGACTTAGCTGCAAAGACATCTGGGAAATGAAGCATACCTGCGGAAACAATGTGACCAATTCAGAGGTTCTGAGTGGCTATGCAGTACTATAAGCACTGTCCTCTTATGTAGAGGGTGCACACAAAAACATTTTAGCTGAATACTTGTTTCAGAGAGAAGAAGGAACAATAGCACATATGAAAGAAATTCTTATTATGTGTCAGAGACTACATAGTTGGCCTAACTTGTGATGTAGAAATTATTGGCCTGGTTTTATAGAATAGATGTTGATTTACCAAACTTAAAAAAAAAATGCCCAAGTTTACATTGCCAATAAGTAGTAGAAACATAGTTCAAATTGAAGGAGTTTTTCTGACCTCAACACCCATTCTTTACTTTCTCAAGACAGGAGAAGCCTGGAGAGAGATATAGTCAGTGGCCTTTGAAGCTTGAATCTATGTCTTGCTTGCTATCAGCTACTGACCACTTACAACAATGGCTGATGATTACAATGAAGATTTTGACTCTCATTGTGTTGAATAGTATATGCAGGTACCCTTTTAAGTGCCAAACAGGTTATTAACCCATTAATGTAGACTCTAAAATTTTATTTTTCTCTAAATATCATGTTAATTTTAATTTATAGAGAAATATCAATTCTTAATTTTTTTTCATTTCTAAAGAGTAAGATTATAATTTTGTTCAAATGCTCAAAGTGGTCATTAAGAGTTCCCTTTTATATGGTGATACAGTGATTTCTTTGGCACAGTACACCAGTACAATCTAAGTAGCTTGCCTTGATTTGACTGATAAAATAATGTTTCATGTTTTTAGTTGTTTTAGATTATCTGAAGATGCTTGAATACTCTTTATTCAGCCTGCTAAGCTGAAAAATAATTCAAATTTTCAAATGTTAATGTTGTAAGAAGTCTTCTGGCCTTTTAACCTTCTCTGATAGAATTTGAAAATGACTATTTTCAATATTTTACACTTAGCTGTATACCAGTTTATTCTTCATTAAAAATAAACCACTGTGTGTGCCTAGGAAATTATTGAAAACTGGTATTACACAACAACTTTGGAGCTTATAAAATCATTGTCTTATTAAAGCATTCAGTTCAGTTCAGTTCAGTTCAGTCGCTCAGTCGTGTCCGACTCTTTGCGACCCCATGAATCACAGCACGCCAGGCCTCCCTGTCCATCACCATCTCCCAGAGTTTACTGAGACTCACTTCCATCTAGTCAGTGATGCCATCCAGCCATCTCATCCTCGGTCGTCCCCTTCTCCTCCTGCCCCCAACCCTCCCAGCATCAGAGTCTTTTCCAATGAGTCAATGCTTCACATGAGGTGGCCAAAGTACTGGAGCTTCAGCTTTAGCATCATTCCTTCCAAAGAAATCCCAGGACTGATCTCCTTCAGAATGGACTGGTTGGATCTCCTTGCAGTCCAAGGGACTCTCAAGAGTCTTCTCCAACACCACAGTTCAAAAGCATCAATTCTTCGGTGCTCAGCCTTCTTCACAGTCCAACTCTCACATCCACACATGACCACAGAAAAATCATAGCCTTGACTGGATGGACCTTAGTCGGCAAAGTAATGTCTCCGCTTTTGAATATACTATCTAGGTTGGTCATAACTTTTCTTCCAAAGAGTAAGCGTCTTTTAATTTCATGGCTGCTGTCACCATCTGCAGTGATTTTGGAGCCCCCCAAAATAAAGTCTGACACTGTTTCTACTGTTTCCCCATCTATTTCCCATGAAGTGATGGGACCAGAGGCCATGATCTTTGTTTTCCGAATGTTGAGCTTTAAGCCAACTTTTTCACTCTCCTCTTTCACTTTCATCAAGAGGCTTTTTAGTTCCTCTTCACTTTCTGCCATAACGGTGGTGTCATCTGCATATCTGAGGTTATTGATATTTCCCTTGGCAACCTTGATTCCACCTTGTGTTTCTTCCAGTCCAGCGTTTCTCATGATGTACTCTGCATAGAAGTTAAATAAGCAGGGTTACAATATACAGCCTTGATGTACTCCTTTTCCTATTTGGAACCAGTCTGTTGTTCCATGTCCAGTTCTAACTGTTGCTTCCTGACCTGCATACAGATTTCTCAAGAGGCAGGTTAGGTGGTCTGGTATTCCCATCTCTTGAAGAATTTTCCACATTTATTGTGATCCACACAATCAAAGGCTATGGCATAGTCAATAAAGCAGAAATAGATGTTTTTCTGGAACTCTCTTGCTTTTTCCATGATCCAACAGATGTTGGCAATTTGATCTCTGGTTCCTCTCCCTTTTCTAAAACCAGCTTGAATGTCAGGGAGTTCACGGTTCACGTATTGCTAAAGCCTGGCTTGGAGAATTTTGAGCATTCCTTTACTAGCATGTGAGATGAGTGCAATTGTGTGGTAGTTTGAGCATTCTTTGGCATTGCCTTTCTTTGGAATTGGAATGAAAACTCACCTTTTCCAGTCCTATGGCCACTGCTGAGATTTCCAAACTTGCTGGCATATTGAGTGCAGCACTTTCACAGCATCATCTTTCAGGATTTGAAACAGCTGAACTGGAATTCCATCACCTCCACTAGCTTTGTTCATAGTGATGCATTCTAAGGCCCACTTGACTTCACATTCCAAGATGTCTGGCTCTAGATTAGTGATCACATCATCATGATTATCTGGGTCGTGAAGATCTTTTTTGTACAGTTCTTCCGTTCCTGAAATCCATGAAGCCTATAATAACAATTCTAAGAAAATCCAGAGTCACCAGAATAGCAACTTTGTAAGTAACAATATAAACAGAATAAGATCAATTAAGTTCACCACTCTAAAATGGCCTGGGATACAGGAAGAGGGAGAGTCATAGCAAAAATCCCTTGAAACAGATTGCCTGAAGGAAGCATTTGAGTACTAACTGCTTTTGAAATGTAAAATCGTCTCTAGATTTGATCTTTTTTGTTGGTTTCTTTAATTTCTGACCTACTTTTTCAGTTTTTCAATTAAATACAAATTTAAGTAGCAGCATTATTTCATGGCAATAAACAAATGGTTTTTCACTGGGGGTGATGAAAGTCTTGAGTAGTAAAGGGTGAGGTTGTTACCTTTGTCAGATATCTCTACAGAAAATCTTAGCTCATGGGTCTCTGAGTTTTGCAAGGAAGATATAAATTAAAAATTGAAAATAAAAAGCAATCAGGATTCAAATCGATGGTTTATTAGTAATCAATGTTTATTGTACACAGAAATATCTAATGAAATATGATCCTCTATTTAGCATTCAGTCTTTAAACACTAACAATTTTTCAATAGGTGATGAAGAATTGTCTGTTCCTAAAATGCTCACAATAAGCTTTGAACTCAATTTTGGCGAGCCATAGAATCCCAAGTTTAAATGGTCATTAAAAAAATTATAGCACAGTAGCTATTTTCTACCTATTATGTCCTTATCTGCTATTTTCCCATTCTCCAAGTTGTGGTTATTTTTCAAATCAAAGTAGTCTTAAGTCAGTGTGTGTGTGTGCTCAGTCCTGTCTGACTCTTTATGACCCTACAGACTGTAGTTCAAAAGTCTCCCATGTCCATGGGGTTCTCCAGGCAAGAATACTGGAGTGGGTTGCCATTTCCTTCTCCAGGAGATCTTCCCAACTCAGGGATCAAAGCCACATCTCTTACATCGGCAAGCGGATTCTTCACCATTGAGCCACCTGGGAAGCCCTGTCAAAGCAATGAAACACAGAAAAATTTCCAATATTGTAAACTAGGACCTCTTTTAAATATCTAGATGCTCATGCCATCAGTTCAGTTCAGTTCAGTTGCTCAGTCGTGTCCGACTCTTTGCGACCCCATGAATCGCAGCAAGCCAGGCCTCCCTGTCCATCACCAACTCCCGGAGTTCACTTAGATTCATGTCCATCGAGTCCGTGATGCCATCCAGCCATCTCATCCTCTGTCATCCCCTTCTCCTCCTGCTCCCAGTCCCTCTCAGCATCAAAGCCTTTTCCAATGAGTCAACTCTTCTCATGAGGTGGCCAAAGTACTGGAGTTTCAGCTTTAGCATCATTCCTTCCAAAGAAATCCCAGGACTGATCTCCTTCAGAATGGACTGGTTGGATCTCCTTGCAGTCCAAGGGACTCTCAAGAGTCTTCTCCAACACCACAGTTCAAAAGCATCAATTCTTCGGCGCTCAGCCTTCTTCGCAGTCCAACTCTCACAAACATACATGACTACTGGAAAAACCATAGCCTTGGCTAGACAGACCTTAGTCGGCAAAGTAATGTCTCTGCTTTTGAATATGCTGTCTAGGTTGATCATAGCTTTCCTTCCAAGGAGTAAGCGTCTTTTAGTTTCATGGCTGCAATCACCATCTGCAGTGATTTTGGAGCCCCAAAAAATAAAGTCTGACACTGTTTCCACTGTTTCCTCATCTATTTCCCATGAAGTGATGAGACCAGAGGCCATGATCTTCGTTTTCTGAATGCTGAGCTTTAAGCCAACTTTTTCACTCTCCTCCTTCACTTTCATCAAGAGGCTTTTTAGCTCCTCTTCACTTTCTGCCATAAGGGTGGTGTCATCTGCATATCTGAGGTTATTGATATTTCTCCTGGCAATCTTGATTCCAGCTTGTGTTTCTTCCAGTCCAGCATTTCTCATGATGTCCTCTGCATAGAAGTTAAATAAGCAGGGTGACAATATACATCCTTGATGCACTCCTTTTCCTATTTGGAACCAGTCTGTTGTTCTATGTCTCATTGTAACTGTTGCTTCCTGACCTGCATACAGATTTCTTAAGAGGCAGGTCAAGTGGTCTGTTATTCTCATCTCTCTCAGAATTTTCCACAGTTTTTTGTGATCCACACAGTCAAAGGCTTTAGCATAGTCAATAAAGCAGAAATAGATATTTTTCTGGAACTCTCTTGCTTTTTCCATGATCCAGTGGATATTGGCAATTTGATCTCTGGTTCCTCTGCCTTTTCTAAAACCAGCTTGAATATCAGGAAGTTCACGGTTCACATATTGCTGAAGCCTGGCTTGGAGAATTTTGAGCATTCCTTTACTAGCATGTGAGATGAGTGCAGTTGTGCGGTAGTTTGAGCATTCTTTCGCATTGTCTTTCTTTGCTTTATTTTATTTGTTACCTGTGTTGGATAGTTCTGGTAGTGAAAGAAGAGTTTAGACATTTCCAAACCATATTTAAAGGCCTGACTTGAATTCCACAAATAATCAATTGTATTCTTTATTCTAAAATTTTTAAATATCATCCTATATACCACTGTCTCTTTGATTGAGATTAATATATATAACAATTAGGTATGTTCTAAACTTCTTGAATACTTAACATTTCTTTAGAGAAGAAGCTAACTCCCTAAGGTCTAAATATCACCCACATAAATTTTTTCAAGCTATGAAAAATAATTTTAAGATTAAATCATTTAAAATGATAATGTAATAGTCATGGAATGTGGACCAATGACAAGGAATGGGGTTGAGGCTGGCACACTGCATGCTCAGTCTCCACCCATTTCATTTCATTATGTGTTCCTAAAAATTAGCTGGGTGGCTGCCAACAGTTCAAGGCTAAACATGATTTTCAGCCAGCTATTCAGGGTAAAAGACTGAAAATGGAATATGTATAAAGAATTTGAGGGTGATGAATTTAGCAAGAGAGTTGCTGAGGTCATTATGCTGAAATCTGAATGGCTGAATGTGTGACACAGGCAATTTCCAAGCATGATAATTTGACTTCTATTTTAATTTGCCTGGACAGGATATTCAATATATAAGCAATTAGTCCTCCAAAACATATCACAATCTAAAAATGAAAGAGATTATTTTACCTTTCTTTGAGCTTTTTTTCACTTTAGACAGATTTATTTTTAGCAGACCTGGACATTTTTGACATTTCCTATTATTAACAGTATTGGTTCCTTTGATGAAGGAAGCCTTTTAAAAATGAGAAGCTTATACTTGTTAAGCTTCATTTATCATTCTTTGAAAGAAAATCTAATTGTAAATCATTTGGAGACTAATTATGTCTTCGTTCAATAGTAGTTTAAGTCAAGAAGATAATCTAAGTTATTTTTCATTGAAATGTGGCTATTTCCTGATTTTTAAAAGTCATGATATAGTTATAGTTTACATACTATACCATATACCATGGAAATAGTGAAAGTTGCTCAGTTCTGTCCAACTCTTTATGACCCCATGGAATTCTCCAGGCCAGAATTCTGGAGTGGGTAATCATTCCCCTTTCCAGGGGATCTTCCCAACCCACAAATCAAACCCAGATCTCCCTCATTGTAGGCAGATTCTTTACCAGCTGAGCCACAAGGGAAACTATATACCATAGATAGTTTATATACCCTACCACCTGTGCCTCAGAAGATGTTTGTTCATGCTACAAAATATAAGGCTACAGACCTGCCACAGCTTGGTAAACTAGATATATAATTAATGTCCACTGAAATGCTAAAGAAGAAATAACATGTCTTGATGTAGTGTTCACTTGCCTATCTTAGGAACTAAGTACATTTAGAAGGTTTGACCAAAAAGGGAAATTGTTTTGTTTAAAGGGAATAGATGTTTCAAATCTAAATTAAATAAATAAATATATACAATCAAAATTAAAAATTAGCGTCTAGTCAATAAAGCTTCCCTGGCAGCTCATCTGGTGAAGAATTTGCCTGCAATGCAAGAGACCCTAGTTTGATTCCTGGGTTGGGAAGTTCCACTGGAGAAGGGATAGGCTACCCACACCAGTATTCTTGGGCTTCCCTGATGGCTCAGACAGTAAAGAATCCACCTGCAATGCAAGACACCTGGGTTTGATCCCTAGTTTGGGAAGATATCCTAGAGTAGGGCTTGGCACCCCACCCTTGTATTATTGCCTAGAGAATCCCCATGGACAGAGAAGCCTTGTGGGCTACAGTCCACAGGGTCACACAATAAAGATATCCTTTATCAAAGAGCTTTGGTGGCATTTTAGAATTCACCACTAGTAAGGTGTTTTTTTTTTTTTTTTTTAAATTTTACTTTACAATACTGTATTGGTTTTGCCATACATCACAACATGAATCCACCACGGGTGTACACGTGTTCCCAATCCTGAACCCCCCTCCCACCTCCCTCCCCATACCATCTCTCTGGGTCATCCCAGTGCACCAGCCCCAAGCATCCTGTATCCTGCATTAAACCTAGACTGGCGATTCATTTCTTATATGATATTATACATGTTTCAGATTTTGCTCCTAAGTCACTTCAGTCATGTCCAACTCTGTGCAACCCCATAGACGGCAGCCCACTAGGCTCCTCTGTTCCTCAAATTCTCCAGGCAAGAACACTGGATTGGGTTGCCATCTCCTTCTCCAATGCATGAAAGTGAAAAGTAAAAGTGAAGTTGCTCAGTTGTGTCCGACCCTCAGCGACCCCATGGACTGCAGCCCACCAGGCTCCTCCATCCATGGGATTTTCCAGGCAAGAGTACTGGAGTTCAGATTTTGAATCAGTCTTTACTTTTGTTTGTTCTGTGTGCCTTGTTCTGTGTTGGAATTACTCTGGCCAGTTAAGGTTCAAGCGGTAAAGACCTGCCTGGATTATGTCACCAGTGACTACTTGTGAAGACCCAGAGATTGATCCCCTGCTGAAGCACAGCTTGGAAACCTTCTGTTAGGTAGTTAGAATAGGAAAAAGGAGTCCAAAATGGCGGTGGCTAAAAGACAAAGAAGGGAAAAGCCCACAAAAATAAAACAAAGGAAGATCTGAGGACCAGATTGAGGACCTCGGGTAAAAGGAACAGCGCTCCTGGCTAGCCCAATTTACATAAGGCAGGCCCAGGGGAGGAGAAAAAACATATAAAAAGAGGAGCCAGCAGGCTGGGGGCCTCTCTTCTCTTTGCATCTTTTGGGTTGGCATGCCCTCACATATCAAGGATGTATTTTCCTTTACTTTCTAAACAAAATGGAGCTGTAACACGAAGCTGTAACTCTGGCCCATTGCTTCAAATTTTTGTTGTGATGAGACAGAACCAAGGAAATTACAAACTCCCCTAACATTCCCATTGCTTACCTTGCCCATGTACATATACATGTTACTGCTACTTTCCTACTAAAATAGCATTGAAGTACCATTTGGATAGTCCCTCTGTTCTTGCTCTTATCATGCACAACTACTTTAAGCAGTTGTTCAGTGACTTATACCTTGCATACACATATATGGGAATGTAAGTAGATGAACAAACCAACAACTTTACAACAAGGAATGATGAGGATTGTGGGCCACTCAAGAGCATGTGTCCAGATCAAGGATTCAGTCACTTCTTAGCCCAGATAATGTTATTATGAGCCCAGTATAGCAGGTCAGAAAGCAACAGTTAGAACTGGATATGGAACAATGGACTGGCTCAAATTTTGGAAAGAAGTACATCAAGATTGTACATTGTCACCCTGCTTATTTAACTTCTATGTAGAGTAAATCATGTGAAATGCCAGGCTGGATGAAGCACAAGCTAGAATCAAGATCTCTGGGAGAAATATCAATAGCCTCAGATATGCAGATGACATCACCCTAATGGCAGAAAGTGAAGAAGAACTAAAGGGACTTTTGAAGAATGTTAAAGAGGAGAGAGAAAAAGCTGGCTTAAAACTCAACATTAAAAAAACTAAGACCATGGCATCTAGTTCTGTTACTTCATGGCAAATAGATGGGGAAACAATGGAAACAGTGACAGACTTTATTTTCTTGGGCTCCAAAATCACTGCAGATGGTGACTGCAACCAGTGACACCTGGTCCTTGGAAGCAAAGCTGTGAGAAACCTAGATAGCATATTAAATAGCAGAGACATCATTTTCCCAACAAAGGTCTGTAAGTCAAAGCTATGGTTTTTCCAGTAGTCATGTACAGATGTTAGAGTTGGACCATATAAAAGACTGGGCACTGAAGAATTGATGCTTTCAAACTCTGGTGCTGGAGAAGACTCCTGAGAATCCCTTGGAGAGCAAAGAGATCGAACCAATCAATACTAAAGGAAATCAGTACTGAATATTCATTGGAAGGACTGATGCTGGAGCTCCAATAATTTGGCTACCTGAGGCAAAGATCTGACTTATTGGAAAAGACCCTGATGCTAAGAAAGATTGAGGCTGAGGGGAGAAGGGGGCGACAAGGGATGAGGTGGTTGGATGGCATCATCAACTCAATGGACATGAGTTTGAACAAACTCCAGGAGACAGTGTAGGACAGGGGAGCCTGGCATGCTGCAGTCCATGGGTTTGCAAGGAGTTGGGCATAACTTAGCAACAGAATAACAACAATATCACAAAATCAGGCATCCCTGGTAACTCAGTGGTGAAGAATACACCTGTCAAGCAGGATTCATGGATTCAGTGGATCCCTGTGTTAAGAAGATCCCCTGGAAAAGGAAATGACACCCCATTCCAATATTCTTGCCTGGGAAATCCAGGGACAGAGGAGCCTGGCAGGATACCACCCATGGGGTTGCAGAAGGGTCGGACACAGTTTAGCAACTAAACAACAATAGCAAAGGCATCATTCTTTCTCTCCTTCTTCTTCTTCCTCCCCTTCTTTTTTTCCCTCTTCTCCCTTCTCTTCTTATCCAAAAGTTCAATTTTTATGTATAGCTTCTCTATTTTGAAAATAACCTGAGCAAAATGCATAACAAATAAAACACATGTGAAGATGGATATTTCCAACAGGCCATTAGTCCAATTCAACTCTGTTTTACAGGTGAGAAAACTGAGTCCTCATTAGGTTAACTACAAACACCAAAGTAGTAAAACTCAGAGTAGAATTCTGTATTACCCAGGTCCATTTCTGTTCCCTAAACCTGCCTCTCCACTCTGTGGTTCTAGTTGCCATGGGATTAAGTATATCACATTTCTCATTCATTGAATGCAGTTTAAAACTATTCTAGTGCATTGTGTTCTTTTTATAATCAATTTGTGTTTTTCATGAACTATATCTTGTCAAGGAAATATAATTATACCCTGCTACTGCTACTGCTAAGTCGCTTCAGTCATGTCTGATTCTGTGCGACTCCATAGATGGCAGCCCACCAGGCTCCCCCATCCCTGGGATTCTCTAGGCAAGAATACTGGAGTGGGTTGCCATTTCCTTCTCCAATTCATGAAAGTGAAAAGTCAAAGTGAAGTTGCTCAGTCGTGTCCGACTCTTCACGACCTCATGGACCGCAGCCTACCAGGCTCCTCTGTCCATGGGATTTTCCTTTAAACTCAGAAAATCTGTCCACAAAGGTAGATAAAAGAGAAAACTTTGTTACTGAACAATAGGCCAGCAAGCTGTTCAGAGATAGGAACACAGAAAGAAGTCTCACCCTTGTGTATAATCAAACAGATATAATCTGTTACATGCATGTCCTCAAAATAAATAATAAATAGTCCTCATGTAACAGGATTTGACAAAACCATTTGTCATGCATTTGTCCTAAATTCACCTGGTAATTAGGGTGACTGTGTTAGCTAACTGCCTTTAGCCAAAGAAAAGTAAACTTCTCTTATCTTTATGACAGGTGGGAAGGCACCCGATAAAGTAGGACTCCCACTCTTTGACAAAACCTGGGAGATGGGGCACCATTTTATGCATTTTCAAAGAAATGATGCCCTAGTCCTGGAGAAAGACACTCCTGAGTCATAAAACTGGAGAGAGGCCCATGTAGTTTTAAAAAAGATATACATATATGTCAAAGAGACAGCGAAGGCAATGGCACCCCACTCCAGTACTCTTGCCTGGAAAATGCCATGAAAGGGAGGAGCCTGGAAGGCTGCAGTCCATGGGGTCGCTAAGAGTCCGACACGACTGAGTGACTTCTCTTTTACTTTTCACTTTCATGCATTGGAGAAGGAAATGGCAACCCACTCCAGTGTTGCCTGGAGAATCCCAGGGATGGGGGAGCCTGGTGGGCTGCTGTCTATGGGGTCGCACAGAGTCAGACATGACTGAAGCGACTTAGCAGCAGCAGCAGCAAAGAGACAGAGGAGAAATGTAGAAATTATTTAAATAGAATGCTCTTAAAAAAATGAAGAGGGTCTCTCCTTATTTTCGATACGGAGTATTAAGTCTCTTATTTTTAATCTGTATCTGTCCTTACAAACCACATACAATGGTGTTATAATTTCAGGTTGAATTGAATTCGTCTGGCATCCCTAGTGATTTAGCTCTTTAACAATATTTATTTTTGTAGATTATCTAAGATAGTTTTATGATTTTTATAACTGGAAAAATTTAATTCTGTCACCAAGAAGTCTATATATATTATTTTTATTTCTGCATCAGAGCTAGAAAAGCAAATACTGAGAAATCTAATTTTTATGTAAATTAAGTATAGGATAGTCAATATGTTTTTAAAATCACATTCTTATTTCCAATATAGAGATATTTTCTTCATAATCTAAGCACACAGATTCATTTTGTAAGGTATCATAAAATTGCTCTCAAGCATGAGTTTTAACTCTTATAATTTGCTCATCTCCTTGGCATACTCTAGCACTTTGCACTAGCTGTCTTTCTCTTTAATTATTGCTTGACTGAGTGGTATAGACTTTCTGTCTTTTTCTTCAATCTAATGTGTCTAACTCAATACTTCTTGTGTGTATGTGCGTGAATTTGTAAATCTCTTTCCATTTTAGTTAGATACAAGGAAGTAGCTTGAAAAATACAATTTTAACTACTTTATCCACATTCTAACTTCTGCTATAAGTTTTCACAAAGAAACATTTTCTCAAGTTTTTGTGCTAGATCATTTGCTAAATCACTATTCCTTCTCTGTCCACGCCTGTCATTTGTTCCATAAAGAGCTGAAGTCTGTTTCCTTCCTTTCAATCTTGACTGGTTTGTGACTGACTTTGACCAACAGAGCGCAGAGGAAATGGTTCAATGCCAGTTCTGTGCCTCAGTATTGAGGGTGGTTAGCTTCTATCAATTGTCTGAGAAGCCAGCTATTTGGTTAAGTTGGATAGCCTTCATGGATGAGACTCCATGTCACACAAGGAAAAAAGGCACCCTATGTAACTGAGGGACTTCCCAGTGGTAAATAATCTGCTTGCCATTGCAGGAAACCTGGCTTCCATCCCTGGGTCAGGAAGATCTCCTGGAGTAGGAAATAGCAACCCACTCCAGTGTTCTTGGCTGGAAAACTCCATGGACAGAAGAATCATGGGTTTCCAGAGTAGGACACAACTGAATATGCTTGTGCACATAACTGACTCCATGAAGAAGAGAGAGGTTCAGCCATCTCAGATGACACCACCCAAGATAAGGTTCTGGAAAAGTGATAGAGGCCATCATCAACCTTCAGTAGAGCTGCCCTAGCTAACACCATATGAAATAGAGGACCCATCCTCATGGAACTCTGGCTAAATTTCTTGTCCACAGAATCAGAGATAACAAAATAGTTATTTTTATGCACTAAGTCATAAGGAAATTTACTATGCAGGAAGAATGTATTGAAATAGACATACTCATAAAATATGAAATAGAGATAGGAGTTGGCAATCATCTAATGAACTGGGTCTAAATAAACTGGAAATTATGTTTGTTGCTAGTATAGAGAATTCCCTATTTATAAGACATTTTAATAAATATTCTCAATGTCCTGGGCAAAGAAATACTATTATTTAAGTCATTATATAGCTGAGAAAATTGAGGCATGAAGAGGTAAAATTACCTGCACAAAAACACATTAAATCAGAGAACAGGGATTTGAACTCTTGTTCTTTCAAACAAAAGAACTTATTCTTTCAAAAAAATTTTTCATTTAAAAAATCCAGGTACTTAACTACTTCTGTTATGTTGCCAAACTGGCCATATTTGCCAAATAAACTTATTCATTTGACAAATACTTCTATGCCAGTTTTGTACAAGGCACCATTCTAAGTGTTAAAGATAAAGAAAGAGAGACCAAATCCCTCCCTCATGAAACTTTCACTTTAGTGAAGGTAAACAGATAACAAACAGGTACATACTAAGCCAAACAGTGTGCAGTGCTATAGATAAAGCAAGATAGTAGATGTAGGAATATGGGGGGGGGGGGGTATAAATGGAAACGTTATTTTAAATAGGGTGATCCTGGAGGAGGACATTTTTTCTATAGCTACCTTTAAGAGATAGAAAAGGACTTCCCTGGTGATCCAGTGGTTAAGATCCTGTGCTTCCACTGCAGGGAGCACCGGTTTGATCCCTGGTTGGGAAACTGAGATCCTACATGCTTCACAGTGAAGTGAAGGTGAAAGTCGCTCAGTTGTGTCAGAATCTTTGCAACCCCGTGGACTGTATAGTCCATGGAATTCTCCAGGCCAGAGTACTGGAGTGGGTAAGCTTTCCCTTCTCCAGGGGACCTTCCCAACCCAGGAATCGAACCCAGGTCTCCCACATTGCAGAGAGATTCTTTACCAGCCGAGCCACAATGGAAGCTATGCATCACAGCATGGCCACAAAATAAATAAATACGTAAATAAATAAATAAAACATTTTAAAAAGAGACTGAAGTAGAAGGAAAGTAAATCCAAATGGCTGGAGCAGAAAGAGCGATGGGGAAGTTAAGAGGCATAGTGTGCAGAATTCTAAGATGGCTCCCCAAATCACAGCACCCTGGAGTTACAGCCAGTACAGATTTCATCCTTTCATAAAATAATGCATCAAAAAATATAGCAAAGGCTCATCATTCCCTCGCTTAGGTGATACTATATGTCAAAGATGAAGAGCTGTCTTTCACATCATTAAGTAGCTTTGTATAAGACTTCACTTAATCTATGCTCAGATTCTTTACTCACAAAAACCAGGATATTTAATGTGTGGCTTTCAGCTACTAATTTTGTGGTAATTTATATACAACAATAGAAAACTGATACAGGAATATAAGAGATTTTTGTGGTCATGTAATGGAGTATGAATAAGAACCAGTCAACTCACCTAGACTTGTAAGTCATAGTAAGATGTCTGGGAAAGAACTGTTGTTGATCTGGTTGTAATATTGTGCTATAATGATGCAATATTTCACCATTGGGGGAAAATAGATAAGAGAAAAGAGGGGCAAATAAATGAGAATTTGATGAGGGAGACAGTCATGGATGGAGACTATTACCCTAAGTGCAGTGAGATACTATGAAGTTTTTTAAGCAAGAGTATGATCTATTCTATTATTTGCTTTTTAAATACTTTGGATTTAATTATTCTCCTGTCCACTTTCATTTTCTTCTATAATGGTCCTGAAAATTATTTCCTTAATAAAAAAAATCTAATGACTACCTAACTGTCAACAATTTCAACTTTTTCTTAAATCATTCGGTATTTTCCTTATTCTCTAATTGCAATATAAATTTTAAATTCTCCCTTCTGCTGTATTTCTGACACCATAATATCTTCC
Source organism: Ovis canadensis (assembly GCF_042477335.2). NCBI lineage: Eukaryota > Metazoa > Chordata > Mammalia > Artiodactyla > Bovidae > Ovis > Ovis canadensis. Next base: position 42,926,721 of record NC_091260.1, read on the forward strand.
ATTAATCTTTGGTGTTTCTGGGGTCCCTCAGGGATCTAGTCAGATCTGGCTTTGACTTTCGCATGCCAGAAGAGGCTGGAGAATTGGTTGGAGAATTTCAGATCATCTTAGGGCTTCCCTGGTGGCTCAGATGGTAAAGAATCCTCCTGCTTCGCAAGAGACCTGGCTTTGATATCTGGGCTCAGAAAATCCCCTGAAGATGGGAATGGCTACCCACTCCAGTATTCTTTCCTGGAAGATTCCATAAACAGAGGAGCCTGGTGGGCTACAGTCCATGAGGTTGCAAAAAGTCAGACATTACAGACCATCTTTGAAAGAGTCAAGCCGAACAAGGCTCATCTTTCATTACTGCCCCCAGTTTTCTCTCTCTTTGAATATTTCAATAATGATTCTATCACAGTTTGTTAGAGAGACATCTTGAGAAGGCTGGAAAATATCCTCTTGTGAGTACCACTTTTGCCCTTCATCTGAAGATGTGTATCCTGAAGTCTCTTGCTATCTGCTCTCTTCTTGTGGACTCCTAACACATTCAGCTTGACATCTTGGCTTTGGGACCTTCTATTTCCTGCACTGGTAGACTGGAAAATTATTTTTTAAACTATGGATCCCATATATTAAAGTGAGAAAGGCTTAGGGAAAATACTAGAAACTAAAGGAAAAAAATTTTTAACATTAGATGATGTATTTATTTAATATAGAAAGAGCAAAAGTGCAAGAGAGCAAAAGGGAAAATATATCAACCAGAACAGCCTTGACTTTTCACCCAAAATAGCCCTACTCATTTCCATTTGAGGCCAAATTTAGTGGTTGGTAACAAATTTTGCAAACTTCAGCTCATTATGGATGTTGACCTTCCCGCACTATTCTTGCCAATCCATGTTACAGTCCTATATTTAGAGTTATTTGTCTTCCTTTTGGTTATCTGTCTTCCTCTCCATTTTCTGTGCATGTCTTTTTATGGTATGTACATATAATGAAGTTTTCTGCATAGTTATGCCATTTTCTTCCCCCATCAGCCTTCTTTTCTCCCTCATTAAAATATTTTGAGATTTGCATTGATAAGGTCTTGTCATTAGCACCTTTTGCTACCTTTCTGAGCTTCTACATTTTTCATATCTGAAGTTTTTGAAGTCTTTTTTCTTAAAGTCTAGAGTACCCATTTAATGACTGTCCCTCCTGAGATACTCCAAATTCTTAAAAATGACATGGCCAGTTTTTCCAGTCTCTTGTCACTGGCACTTTATGAACCAAATTCTTGCTGATCAAAATTGGGCCAAAAATGATAGTTCCTATAATCACTTCCTTAACCCTCCAGGGAAGGAAAGGTCCATAAGACCAGGCGAGAGTCAGTTGTTCTGTTCAAGTAGAATAGACTTCTGAAAGATGAATAGATTGTTGAAGTTTCTGTGTCACCTCTATAGATTCCATTGTAACAGTTTTGTGATTGTATAAGATACACATCATCAACCAATTTCCTTTAACAGATAGCTGTAAATTTTTGCCTTAGTAGAATTATCTATTCTTTTCCTTTATCTCACTTAATACATTAACTTCCACCCATACTAAGATTTATAAATGTTTTTTGCCAAATATACAGTTTTATAGTATAAAGTGATGCTTGCCTTCAATTCTGAGTCCATGATTATGAAGTTTGAAGAACTTAGTAAAATACATATAATGAGGATGATTATTTTCATCATTAGAAATTCTCATGCATCTCTCTAGCTTGTGACTGTTTCATGTCATCAGTCAGCATCCATGTGCCTTTCTAATCATTCTTGAAGATTGGATTAATGTGGCAAATGGGATGACTGAACATCGAAAGTCCCTGTAAAGTGTGTGTTGCTGTTCAGTCTCTAACTTATGTGCACAAAGCTTTTAAGTCAATAGACGATACCAAAAACCAGCAGTAGAATATGGCAATGATTTGAATAAAAGATTACAATAATGAGAGTCCTTAACCTTTCTGTGTGTTTAACTGGAAAGTGAACAGGATGATAATAGTGCCAGATTTATGAGAAGGTTAGTGAAATGAACTGATGTAGAATGAAAAAACCAGAAACACTTTTTAAAACCATATTGCATTTCAGGTATCAGAAATATATCTGACCAAAATAATAAAATCTACATATTATGATATACACAAATTCCTCCATTCGGTAAAGGAATGTTCCAGCAATGAATAGATTCATTTTTTCCAGAGAAAATTCAGATTCCATTTGGTGAGTATGTTACTATGAATGTCAATAATAGAGTATCTGTGGGTTAAATCTTCTGTACCAAACTGAACACTTCTAAAACATTTGATAATTTTAGGCATTGATTTTGAAGAAACGGAGATGCATGACTCAAAGTGGCCTTCAAAATACTCTCCTTTGTCCATAGAAATAAAAATGTAAGTAAAGATTTCCTTGTTATAGGAAAAAAACTGTACAATGATCAAAGACTGTTGTAATTAGAACTGCCTAGAACTAATTTCTGCTTCCCTGGTGGCTCAGACAGTAAAGAATCTGCCTTCAATGCAGGAGACCTGGGCTTGATCCCTGGGTTGGAAAGGTCCTTGGAGGAGAGCATGGCAACCCACTCCAGTATTCTTGCCTGGAAAATCCCCATGGACAGAGGAGCCTGGTGGCTAGAGTCCATGGGGTTGCAATGAGTTGGACATGACTGAGCAACCAAGCATAGCATATAGAACTAATATGTATTTCAAAAAAGTTTTGACTAAACTGTGAAGATACATCTGGGTAAAAACCTATATGTCAACAAAGACCCCTCAGAGTAGTTATTTTTGGTGAAAACAATTATTCAATTGGCCATGGTAGATGTTTCTACATTGTCTACAACATCATTTGATGGCTTCTATAAAAATTACACATAAAAAATAGATTCCTGGATAAGAATCCCTGTATCTATTAGACAAAATTAATTTTAAATAAACACATGATTTATCACTACTAATATCATAATTAGAGTGATATATTTATTCAAATTTAAGTATTTCCAATTTTATCTGGTGTTTAAGAGAGCAGGGAATAAAGATGGAAAGAGGACCATTATTTATAATCATTTTTCTGTCCAGGCCCTTTGCTAGATGCTTTATGTGTATTATCTCAGTTTTATGAAATATTTAGTCCTGTCACTCTATCTTCATTGTGGCAGCAGAAAGAAGCACATTTAACCATATAAGGGTAAAAGAAATGTCTAAGTAAATGGCACAGTTTAAGATGCAGGTAGGATAAAACCTGTAGGTCCCTAACTCCATAATCTTAGTTCTCTCTTCTTAAAAGAAACCTCCTTTATCCCTCAGTAGAATTCTACCTATTCAAGCCAATTCTACCTAACAATTCTAGCTGTGTCAATTACATAACAAAGAGATGGAAATGGGTAGAAAATCAAGCGAAGCACAGAAAATAATACAGCTGATCCTTGAACAACATGAATTGGAACTGCACAAGTCCACTTATACACAGACTTTTTCCTGAATACATCCTACAGTATACCACACAAACTACAGTTGGCTGCATCCATGGACATGCAAGAACCATGCATATGGAGGGTTGACTGTAAGTTATACCAGTACACTAATTTTCCATTGCAAGGATGGTGGGTATCTCTAATATTCTAATATCTCTAATATTCCTGTTATCCAAGGGTCAACTGTATATTATATCAAAAATCCATAAAGAACTTTTTATAAATGTCAACCCAGCATATTAGTTTTGTTGGGCACCATAGTAAGTGTCACAGACTGTGTAACTTAAATACTTGAAATTTGTTTTCTCCCAATTCTGGAGGCTTAAAATCTGAAATTCACGTATTGGCAGGATTGGTTCCTTCAGAGGCCACTCTCCTTGACTTGACTTGTAGATCATTTTCCCCTGTATGCATCTATGTCCTAATTTCCTCTTCTTCCAAAAACACTCAGTCCCATTGGGTTAGAGCCCAACTCTACTAACCTCCCATTAACTTAATTATCACCTTAAAAACTCTGTCTTCAGATGTTGTCACACTCTAAAGTTATGGGGGTTAGGATGTCATCAAATGAAGTGGAGGCAGGGCATATGTCAGCCCATAATACCTAGCCAAATACAAAATTTTTGAAAATTTTGAAGCAGGAATTATTATTACAATTCCTCCATGTTATTTCTAGCTTTACAACAAAAATCAATGAAACAAATGTATTTATCAAAGATGCCAAGGACAGTCTATCAAGCTTAATAAGATCTTTAGTCTCATATGCTTAGGGACAGGTCTACCTGTGCATAACAAAATTATACAAGTCTTTGAGAAAGTTGATCCACACTATGAAAAACTATTGATAGTAACACACAAGAGTTGCTCTCAATTTTGTTTCTGTTGCTCTTTTTTTTTTTTTTGCCAGTTATTGCTTAATAAGGGCATATCCTGCATCATATCAGTTCAGTTCAGTCACTCAGTAGTGTCCGACTCATTGCAACTCCATGAATTGAGGCACGCCAGGCCTCCCTGTCCATCACCAACTCCTAGAGTTCACTCAGACTCATGTCCAACAAGTCAACGATGCCATCCAGCCATCTCATCCTCGGGTGTCCCCTTCTCCTCCTGCCCCCAATCCCTCCCAATATCAGTCTTTTCCAATGAGTCAACTCTTTGCATTAGGTGGCCAAAGTACTGGAGTTTCAGCTTTAGCATCATTCCTTCCAAAGAAATCCCAGGGTTGATCTCCTTCAGAATGGACTGGTTGGATCTCCTTGCAGTCCAAGGGACTCTCAAGAGTCTTCTCCAACACCGCAGTTCAAAAGCATCAATTCTTCGGCGCTCAGCCTTCTTCACAGTCCAACTCTCACATCCATACATGACCACTGGAAAAACCATTGACAGACCTTAGTCGGCAAAGTAATGTTTCTGCTTTTGAATATGCTATCTATGTTGGTCATAACTTTTCTTCCAAAGAGTAAGCGTCTTAATTTCATGGCTGCAATCACCATATGCAGTGATTTTGGAGCCCCCAAAAATGAAGTCTGACACTGTTTCCACTGTTTCCCCATCTATTTCCCGTGAAGTGATGGGACCGGATGCCATGATCTTTGTTTTCTGAATGTTGAGCTTTAAGCCAACTTTTTCACTCTCCACTTTCACTTTCATCAAGAGGCTTTTTAGTTCCTCTTCACTTTCTGCCATAAGGGTGGTGTCATCTGCATATCTGAGGTTATTGATATTTCTCCTGGCAATCTTGATTCCAGCTTGTGTTTCTTCCAGTCCAGCGTTTCTCATGATGTACTCTGCATAGAAGTTAAATAAGCAGGGTGACAATATACAGCCTTGATGTACTCCTTCTCCTACTTGGAACCAGTCTGTTGTTTCATGTCCAGTTCTAACTGTTGCTTCCTGACCTGCATACAGATTTCTCAAGAGGCAGGTCAGGTGGTCTGGTATTGCCATCTCTGTCAGAATTTTCCACAGTTTATTGTGATCCACACAGTCAAAGGCTATGGCATAGTCAATAAAGCAGAAATAGATGTTTTTCTGGAACTCTCTTGCTTTTTCCATGATCCAGCGGATGTTGGCAATTTGATCTCTGGTTCCTCTGCCTTTTCTAAAACCAGCTTGAACATCAGGAAATTCACGGTTCACATATTGCTTCTATGTTAGGGGTACTGTAAAACTAATACCAATTTAGACCACAGTTATAAAAACAGAAAAATATATCTCACTGGTACTTTCTCTTGAGAAGCAATACACCATTACATAATTTAATCCAAAATTTTGCATTTCAAGCAGGTTTTGCAACTCCTGGAATGGCATAGGAAAATATGCTAATGCTGAGTCTGGATCAGTTCTTGGGCAAGTGTTGTCACATATCTAAATTTTATCTGGCTTCCCTGGTGGCTCAGATGGTAAAGAATTGGCCTGCAATGCAGGAAACCTGAATTTAATCCCTGGGTTAAGAAGATCCCCTGGAGGAGGGCATGGCAACCCACTTCAGTATTCTTGCCTGGAAAACCCCCATGAACAGAGGAGCCTGGCGGACCACAGTCCACAGGGTCGTAAAGAGTAAGACAGGACTGAGTGACTAAGCACAGCACAAATTTCATCTAGTTTATTTGTACAATGAGGATAATAATAGTACTTATTTAATTTCCATGAATATGAGATTAGATACTATATACAAAGTCACTAACCTATTTAGGACAGTCTGGACATTCTGGCACATTCTAGGAAACTTGAAGAAGTTAGAAGCAGTATTGGTTAGACTATACCAAACTGATTTAAACCAAGAGATTAAAGAGCTTTTTTACTCATAATCTTCTTTAAATCTTCATGAAAAATCCCTGTATTTATCTCCTTTTATTCCCAATTTATGTCACATTTTAATTATTATGTTTTACCTCCAAATCTTATTTAACACCCTAAAAATGGACAACTTTCAGTAATCCAGAGAAACAGCAAGTTTTTTTTTTTTTTTTTTTTCCCCAATCAGCTCAATAACTCGGGTTCTTTTCTGGTAGGCATGATCACCTAGGTTATTAAATTATTTTCATGACCCCCTTATTTCTCTCCTCTCCTCCTTCATCCCTTCATCCTAACTCATGAGTTTCTTCTATTTTGTTACATTGCTTTTCTTTATCACAGTGGCCATTGAGAGTTTACAGGTCAATCAGAGTAAGTTTGTAAATGTTTAGCTCCTAGGGCTGGTGGGAGGAGAACCACAGATGATGCCCAAATTTGTGGTGTGGTGGTGGTTGTGTCTGACTCTTGCGACCTCATAGACTGTAGCCAGCCAGGCTCTTCCATCCATGAGATTTTCCAGGCAAGAATACTGGAATGGGTTGCCATTTCCTTCTCCCGGGGATATTCCTAACCCAGGGATCTAATCTGGGTCTCCTGCATTGCAGGCAATTTATAGCATTTACTTATTTTTTCAGTGTAACACTTCTGCTATGACCTGTTTGAAGCAACTTATATGATATTACTGAGCACAGAGTTGGGAAGAGATGCCCATAGTCTGCTCTGGGCTGCTACCAGCCAGTTCTAGCACTCCACTGTGTTCACTCAAATCTGAGCCCAGATCTTAAATGCAACAATTCATTTAGATTTGTCTTTTCTGATACCTTCCTGCCTTCCCCCTTTCTCCTTCTCTCTCCCTCTTTCGTCCTCCTCACTTCTTCTTCTCTCTCAAAAGTTGGATCTTTCCTGCTACAGAAGTCACTTTGAACTTGCTCAGACTGTGTGAATGCCCTTCCTCAGTGCAGTGTATGAAAGCTGCATATGGGCCACCATATGGCAAAGTTTTTTGGCTTGCTTCTGAACATCCAGGTCTACATCTGCAGGTCAGATCACTGGGGATATGATGGACAATTGTCTTCCTTTCACCCAGAATATAAGTTCTTATAATAGATTGGTCAGTTCATCAATAATTTAAAAACTTTATATGACTAACCTCCATTTGAGATTAATGAAATAAATAGAAGTACACAATATAATCTTTAAAAAAAATGTTAAGTTTCTGACAACTTATGGTTGGCAAAATTACCCAGGAGAATTTGTTTCCAGAGACAAATGCAAAATTTTTGTTAGGAAAACTCTAGAAAACAAAGTTTGTTTTTACTTTTCCTTTTCCTGAACCTAGGGCATTGTCAGAAAAATCTCAAATGTTTTTATAGTGTTTAAAAAATTTATTCTGTTGTTTGATGCTTGAAAAGTTATTTTAGAAGTGAGACAAATTCCCTTTGTGAATTATATATCAAAAAGTTAAAATCTAAATGAAATTTCTTTGCTGTGCTAACTGAATGAAGGATTTATCTTAACCACAATGGTGAAAGTGAATCTGTCTTTGCTTGTCTTCATTTTCTCAGATCTTCAAAGGTACCAGTCTAGAGTCTTTAGATCTGTTGCAAACATAACAGATTAGTCAGGACATTTCTATTTTTAAAATTGGGTCCCACACCAGCCTATATTCACCAAAACTGGTCCTAGCTTTTTGACATCATTTTCTATAGAAATGAAACTACAGCTTTTGTGAGTGGTATTCCAGAGCATATAAGTTTGCAGGTCAGCACAGTATACCTTATATATCATTTGAAAGCTTTCTTAATTTTTATATGGCTTTAAACTTAAAAAAAATGTCCTGCTTAGTCACAATATGAAATAATAGACTAGAGACTGGTCATTGTATACGTATTATTATTGTTAAGGGGGAATATATACCCTACAATAAATCAGTGTTAGGCTCCCAATTGCGATGATTATGCTTTTTCTTTCGCCTGTCTAGTTACTCCTAGGCAAGGACTTCAATCAATGTGTGAAGAAGTCAACTGAGTAAAAATTGCAGTAACTGATATTTATCTAAGTTGTAGAATTTGCATTTATCATCATTTTCGACTAAAAACAATGACCCAAGGCCAGTATTTTTACTTTGCTATTTTGCATATTTGCTTGTTACGAATCTTCATCAGTGGATATGGAAGACAGTGAATATATATATATATATATATATAGTAACCTGGTATTCTCTAGTTATCATCAGCAAATGGCTATCAAGCAAGGCTGAAACTAAGGTAAAACAAGAAAAGTACCAAGGGTACAAAAGCTAAGGAGGCAATTACATTCAAGGTCTTGCAGCACCTTGCACTGGTCCTGGCTCCGTAACTAAATCATATTAGCAGAAAAATTCAAATGATATTGGTTCTTTTCTCCAACACCTGTCAATGCCGGTTGTAGCCACATGACAAATGTCCACCAATTACTGTTGCTAATACCAGGAGATGTGTTACATGTGGTCCGGCTAACTTTCGGCTACAGGGACAAGGCTCAGAATTTCACCATGCTTGGTTGTAATGCATTTCCAAGCATGTTTACTTGTGTTTCAAGTCCTACAGAGGCTTAATGAAACCACTTTCACAGCGCTACTGATGGCCTCTGTACTTGGACATGAAGTCACTGCAATCAGTCAGGACAGGAAACAAAAACCAGGGCCAGATTTCTGCTAATTACAGTGATCCTCCCCCTGATAACCCAGAAATGATTTCTTAATCATCTCTATTCTGGCTCTGTCATTCATCATAAGCTCTCCGTCTGTCTTTTATTCACCCATCCATCCATCTTCCCATTAGCCTAAGCTATTCAACAAATACTTATTGAGAAAATTCTGTGAGCCAGGCACAGTGCAATGTGGCTTCAGTATCGACAAGAATTTTATCACCTTCTTGGAATGCTATTAAACTTGCACACTCATCTCACCAATCATTCAGATGTATCTGAGTCTTTGTGTTCAACTTGGGATCTCTGCTTTAATTCTACAAAAGTTAAAGAAAATAGTTAGGAAAAAAATTATGATAGCAGTCCTGCAGGCTTCAAGCATATAAGATCATCTCTCAGTTAATCTCAGAGAAGACACATTGCTTTTGTTTCCAAGATTTCCAGTCAGTTTAAGACTAGGGGACGTGAAAAGGCCAAATTAGCTGCACAGCATCTATAGTGTTGAACTGCAACAAGCTAAAGAAATACATTTTTTAAAGTAAAAATGTAATGTATAGTACACATAAAAGGGCCTATGTCATTAGTGTAAAGATCAATGACTTTTCACATAGTGCACATACTAGTGTAAAAACTGCCTAGACAAAAATAGACCTTTTCCAGCAACTCAGGAGCCCCTCTCATATTCACTTTGTTCACCATCCCTCTCCCCCACCTCATGAAGCCTTCTGCCTATATTTTAGAAAGAGGGTCAATCATTTCCCTCCCTGCCTGCAGTGGGAGATATGAAGAGAGCATAGATTTTTTTCAAGCCGGTTCTCACCAAATCCTGCTGAATCTCCAACAAGCTGATCGTTTTAGATCCTTGTTGAAGATGACTCATCCAGCAGGTTCCCAGACACTTTCTTTGAAATTGCAGCGTCAGTCTGACTCATAGCACATTGTAACTTGGAGTTCAGTCAAAGCCTCCAAGTTAACATCCTGTTACTCTAGTATAAAAGGAAAACTTTTGATATCTTGTTGCCAGCCATCTTAATAATTTTTTTTTCCATTCAAATAGATCAATGGCTGAATTTCGTGATTTTCTTAGGTATCCAATTATATCATTTGAATACAAAACTTTATTTTTTTAACTACATTTATTGCATTGGGTCTTTTTCCATTACCCAGAATCAGCAAAACAATATTGAAAAATCACTGTGGCCATTAGAATGCTTGCTGTGTTTTTAATTTTAACAAGAAAAATTTTAATATGTCATGACATATGGGGGTGCTAGTGGTAAAGAATCTGCCTGACAATGCAGGAGACACAAGAGATGCAGCTTCCATCCCTAGGTTGGGAAGATCCTCTGGAGGAGGAAACGGCAACTTGCTCCAGTATTCTTGCTTGGAAAATCCCATGGTTCCATGGACAGAGGAGCCAGGCGGGCTACAGTCCATGGCGTTGCAAAGACTCAGACACAACTGAGCTACTGAGCACACATATACACACACACATATATTTGCTGTTACTTCCTGAAACATATTGGTAAGGTGTTTGAAGGTTTCTTAGGCACTAATATGTTTTATCTTTTCTCATGAAATAGATTAAATTTCCTAATACTGAACCCACTTTATAAAGTTGGGATATGGAAATTTCCTTTTTATGTCTGCAATAATTTGTTACTTGGCTTAAAACCACTGTTATTCATCTCTTCTCAACATAATTCAAACTGTTCTTTCAAAGATCTCTGAAATTCTCTATATTTCGAATCACTTTCTTAGTCCTCTTTTTATTCCAATCTAGAATTTTTTGTTTGTCTGTACCACTGAGTAGATGAAGCTATTTAAAATAGGAAGTGGCACATATTCTTACTATCTCCAGAAATCATCATAACACCTGGCATGTAACAGATGTTTAATAAATAACACAGTGACTTACAGGACACTACTCTCCAAACACAACAATATTAAATAAATATAAGATGTAACTATATCATTATGTATATTTTATAATCACCCCACATCTTTTGTATATGACTATCTAATTTTTTCAATACTATTTATTGAGGAGATTATCCTTCCTCATTGTCTATTGTTGGCAACTTTGTAAAAGATTATTTAAGGATATGTTGTGGCCTTTCTTTCTTTCCCATGTATCAGTTTTTATGCTAGTACCGTACTGTTTTGGTTATTGTAGTTTGTAATATGATTTGAAATTAGGAACTACAATGCCTCCAGCTTTGTTCTTCTTACTCAAGATTGCTTTGTATATCTGGGGTCTTTTGTGATTCCATATGAATTTAGGAGTTTTTTTCTTTTTCTGTGAAAAATGCCATTGGAGTTTTAACAAGGATTACATTGAATCTACGGAGAAGTTTGTGTAGTATGGAATTTTAATAATACTAATTCTTTTAATCAATGTAGATTGGATATGTTTCTATTTATATATATATATATTATATATTTATATATATATACCTTTTTCATTTTTTTCATCAATGTTTTAGTTTTCAGTAACAGGTCTTTTATCTCCCTGATTACATTTATTCCTAAGTATTTTCTTCTTTTTGATGGTATTGTAATGGAACTATTTCTGCACCTTTTTTTTTTTTCAGCTAGTTTGCTGCCAGTGTATAAAAACACAACTGATTTTTGTATGCTGATTTGTATCCTGCAAATTTACTGAATTTGTTTGTTAGTTATAACAGGTTTTCTTGTGGAGTCTTCAGGATCTTCTACATACAGGATCATGTCACCTGCAAACAGAGACAAAGAAAAGCCCAGAACTAGATGGCTTCACTGAAGAATTCTATCAAACATTTAAATAATTTGTACCAGTTCTTTTCAAACGCTTTCAAAAAATAGATGAAGAGGAAGCATTTCCAAACTCTTTTTATGAGGTCAGCATGTAGATAAGAACACTACAAAATAAGAAAATATAGGTCAATATTCCTGATGAACATAGATGCAAAAATCCTCAACAACATACTAGCAAACTGAATTCAATAGCACATTAAGAGTATCATATACTATGATCAAGTGGGACTTATCCCTGGAATGCAAAAATATTCAATGTTTGCAAATAGATAAATGTGATATGTCACATTAAGAGAATAAAGGATAAAAATAACATTGATCATGTCAGTAGATAAAGAAGAGACAACTTAAAAATTCAATATCCTTTCATGATAAAAACTATCAACAAATTAGTGTTTAAGGAATGCACCTCAACATAAAATATATTTGGATTTATTTCTACATCTTATTATGAGTTTCTTAATTTACTATGTTTTGCTTTGTATCTTGTGTTTTTTCTTTCCTATTTTCCATTGACTTGGAAATTTTTTTCTTGTTAGGAAATTTAAACATTCTATTTTTATTGTTGCAGTGGTTCCATCTTACTTAAAATTTTTCTGATACACATTTAATTTTACTTCTTCCTAATAAAATCTAAATGTAATAAATATCACAATCCTTTTTCAAATATGTGTAAAAATTATATTCCTTTAGCTACTCCTTCTTACTCACTTAAATTACTATTCAGTGTTTAAGTTCTTAAGTATTTACCTTGTCTTTAAACCCTCCAAAAGCAGTTACTGTTCGTGATATTAGTATTTTAATATTTTTAAGTTCACTGGTTCAGTTGCTTTGGTCACAATGTTTTCTTGCCTTTCAAACTTTTCTTACGAATTCAATTTTCTTCTTGCTAAAGCATATTCCTTAGTATGTCTTTTAGGGAGGGTCCATGGGCACCATTTTATTTTTGTTTTTTTTTTTATTTATGAATGTCTATGTCTCCCCAGCAATTAGAAAATATTTTATTGTACTCATATATCTATTTTACCTAATGAGAAATATATCCATCTGTCTCTTTATAAATAATCGGTCATTTCTCTCTAGGTTCTTCACATCTTTTTTATCTCTGATACATTATAGTTTCAGAGCACTATGTCTAGCTGGAGGGACTTGATATACTTTCTTTCAGTCTGAAAAGGTGCATTTCTCTTGAATCTGAAACATTAACATTTCTTAGAATGTTATTAACATTTCTTAGAATAGTGTCTCCTTTCAATTCTCTCTTGTCTGAGTTTGAATTTGACAAATGATGGATAATATAATATAATTCCTTTCTTTTGAGTAATTCCATTGAATCTGTTGTATTTTACTAGTATTTTCTGCAGTTTTGTATTGTTTAACCCACATAAGGTTTTTATTTACTTATGTGTAGGTACACATAGTCTCTAAAATTTTTGTCTTTTACTTTTTTATACATTTCTCCTTTTTAGAATTCAAACTTGTCAGACCTGTGGCCCTGAAAGATCAATGCTCACTGACATTTAAATACCAACTATCTCTTAAGAGTACATGCTTCAAACATCCCCACGGGCTGGAACAGTTGTCTACAAAACTCACTTCTTCAGCTATGAGCACTCTCAACATTTTTGCCACTTGGTACCTTTGAGTTTAATTTTTATTTTTAACGCTCTGATATTTTATTCAACTTTTCTATGTATTTTGTGGGTGGAAGAAGGGGGACTTATCCCAATATTTTTTCAACTAAATTAAAAATTCCCAAGAAGGTTTTAAAATACTTTATCAGTCATCCATTTTTTCCCACAAGAATGTATCTACATCTCATTACATGATTCTTAACCTGAGAATAGCGCTATAATATATGGTCTAGGGACCATTTTTCTCTAAGACAACATAAAGCAGGTAAAATTTTATATCCTAAGCTTAAAGAATAAGTTAACCTAAACGAGTTAGTATAATACAAAATTCTATAAGGAAAGTGTCCATTGATAAAACTTTAAGATGAGAATGAATATTTTACTGTTTCTCTTTATCCAATGTCTTATTGAGCTAGAGCTTTTAGTATATAATATTGATGTTTACTTTATAGAAGTATGCTTTTTGGTGATCATCATTTTGATGGACAAAGAAACAAGATTAATAGAGACCAAAAGAAGATGGATTATTCCATTAAGCAAACAAACCATGAGGATGAGTTAATTACATAGTTAAAACAATACTGGCTTTCTGATTTAGTGAATATGCTAATTTATGTAGTGCAATTGATGCAAAGAAATAACTGTAATTACATTTGATAAACCTTGAAGCTTAGGAAACAATCCTAAACATTTTTATTCAAATAATTGCTCAGCACCATGAGTACATCTGTCAATTACTTGTTAATTGACTGCAATAGGACTGTGTAACTATACCATCTGTCACCAACGCTCACTCCAAATACTAGTTGATCCCTTAGGGTTAAATACAAATTGACCTGTTCATTCAACAGTCAAATTTTTATGTTCTTGATTCAATTATGCCACGTTGCCACTCTTTTACACTCATCACACATCTGGATTTATTTTTGCCATGGTAGTAATTATAGAATTTCCCTGTAGCTCAGATGGTAAAGAATCTGCCTGCAATGCAGGAGATCTGGGTTAGATCCCTGGGTCAGGAAGATCCCCTGGAGAAGGAAATGGCAATCCATTCCATTATTCTTGCCTGGAGAATCTCATGGACAGAGGAGTCTTGCAGGCTATAATCCATGGGGTCACAAAGAGTCACACACAACTAAGTGACTAATACACACACACAGTAATAATTGTAACAATTATAATAATTGCGACAATATATATCAAAATTTACATCATTCAGCAACTATCATCCTCTTCACTCTAAACATAGCTTCAAAATGGATCTTTTTTTTAAGCCATATTATTTTATTTAGTAGTCAGAGTAATTTTTTGCTTATAATTTTTAACCCAATAGTTGCAAACTTATTAGGAATGAAGCAAAAGTGTGAAAATCTTCAATGTCATTTTGATTAAAATACCCTGAAACCAAAACAACTCTGTATTCATTCAAAGGATAAAATAAACAAAGGGATGTTCAAAGCTTCACATGTGGAGATGTTTTTATTCTTTGCCTAACATAGGAGATTCTGTACAAATTATTCCCATTAAAGCTAGTGATAATCTTTACTATAACTTCCCTAGGGTCTCAGTAGGAAATTAGAAGCTGGCATTTCTAAAGTTATCTAAAGATAGCTATGCTATAGAATAACAACCCAGAGTTTACTTAAATGGCTTTAATGTTCCATACAACACACAAGCTAATCATCACTTACAACTAGCAGTACAAATGTGGTACCAGAAGTTAGGCATTTCATTACCAAGGATACTGTAGTGTGCTTCACAGAGTTCCTCCTTGGGACTGAAGCACGCATTTTTTCCATTGTTGGGAATGTTGGTGGTCAGCAGCTATCTGATTAGTCTTTCTCCAGGAATCAGCTTAAGCCAAAGAAAATAAGTTGGCCCAAAGTTAGCCCCCATCCCAAGGGTGGCCTGCATTAAACGGCTGATGAATACAGAACATAAAAACCTGGCTCCTTGCCTTGAACGTAAAACTCTGAAGAGTCATCGCAGGAGGAGCACTTCCTGAAAGATGGTCCAAGGCCACTATGCAATTGCATCATAGCCTACTATCTTATGCTGCTCAACATATCTTCAATCATTTTTCCTAGTTATTGCCTAAAGCAGTCCTCTTCGTATAAATTTCAGAGACTCAGAGTCTATTCCTTAGGAAACCCATCCTATGGCACTAGCGTCCTTTGACTTTTGTGATGTGTCAGTAACATCTCAAGCTCTGCATGAAAAAATTCCACAGTGACTAGAAGTAGCTAGAAAGAAAGAACTGAATGACTTAAGTACCCTAATTTTTGAAGCTTAGGAAATAACAAGCAAGCTGAGGACATTCAGAAATACATTTTTATTTAACAGGTTCAGCAGGAAACTGTTTCAGGCACTCACAAACATTTTTCTCCAAACAGAGGATACAGTTTCTACTAAAAGACTGTAACTATAACTGGATTAACTAGAAAAGAAGATGATGCATTTTGTAGTATTTCATTAACATAGTATATGCATTTCCTCTGAATATAAGAGATGATTTGTCAGAGAAATGCTTCATTATTAAAAAAAACAGGAAAGAAATACAGTATTAATATTAGCATATTAATCAGAACATTTAGGTAAGATACCTCTAACTTGGCTATAGGTCATGCACAAATATATAGCAGCTTGGGTTCTGGCAGTGAAGTCGGGTGAAGATAAGGAGAGTTAAGTTAAATCTAAGTTCATTCCTTGATAGACTAGTTTTCACTACAGCTATTGAAATGCTAGATCATGTTTGTGCTTGCAAAAATGGCAAAGAAAAGCAGCAAATCCATTAGAAATTCCATTTAAAGAATCCTGAATTCTGGGACACTTTAGCACCTGCCTCTTCCACAATTTGAGAATCTCAAAGGAAGCAGCTCATTATACCACCTAAGCATTGCTGCAGTCATAGATTATGCAACTATACTTTGTTATATAAACGAAGTCTACCACACCCAATATAAGTATACTTACAAGATGTTTCACCGATCTCAGTCATTGGGAAAGCAAAAGCTCCCTGTTAGTGAATTGGAAACCAACAAATCGACATCACATTTTTTTCAAAATTTGTTTACTCAGATCACAGACTGAAAAAAAGAAATGCATTTTTGCTTTTCCAGGAGTACAGAATAAGCTCACTAGCCATTAAAAATTGTGATTAATCATCAACAGCTCTTCATTATCTAACTCTATATATGGACTAGAACATACCGTCTTCAGGAACTCCATGTCTATTAATCCTGCTTACAGTTGTGAGAGTATATAGTTTGTGCTAATAAACAAACATAATCCATTGAATTAATATTCTATAACTGAAGTTTAGCTCTCTTTCATTCTTACTGGTAGTGAAGAGAAAAGTATAGCTTTACGTATAAATTCATTCTGTAAATATAAGCAGTTACATTTTGTTTATAATAGATCTGTTCTATATATGTGTGTAGTACTATAATAAATCTCAAATCTACCAAAAAGTGAAGTGATATAGAGATCAGTATATCACTTATAAAGGTCCATCCAGTCAAAGCTATGGTTTTCCAGTAGTCATCTATGAATGTTAGAGTTGGAATATAAAGAAAGCTGAGTGCCAAAGAGTTTTTGCTTTTGACTTGTGGTGTTGAAGAAGAGTCTTGAGTGTCCCTTGCACTGCAAGGAGATCAAACTAGTTAATCCTACAGGAAATAAGTCCTGAATATTCATTAGAAGGACTGATCTGAAGCTGAAACTCCAATACTTGGCCACCTGATGCGAATAAGTGACTCACTGGAAAAGACCCTGATGCTGGGAAAGATTGAAGACAGGAAGAGAAGGGGATGACAGAGGATGAGACGGTTGGATGTTATCACCGACTCAGTGGACATGAGTTTGAGCAAGCTCCAAAAGTTGGTGATGGACAGGGAAGCTTGGCATTCTGCAGTCCATGGGGTCACAAAGAGTTGGACAGGACTGAGCAACTGAACTGAACTAAATTCAAAGGCCAGTAACTTACACTTGTCATTGACTTAATTTTGTGTATTAAGATAGAAGGAGCAATCAAAAGCTTATTCTTGAGTCAACAGAAGGCTCAATTAATATCATTGCCAATAATGATAACCAGGCAAGAAATTGGGAACATATAAATCTCTATTACTAAAAAAGGACTCTAAACCACAGACCACTAAAGATAAAGCATTAGTTTCAAACCTTGTGACTAGACAGAATTCAACATTTAAGAATGACAGCAAATTTTGTGATAATTATCAGATCAAGTGATACCACTTATAGCCTTAATTTTGAGACTTTATTTTTTTTCTTTTAGGGTATTGTCTTCGAAAGACCATGATTTGCAAGTAATTTGTTCAAGAGCAATGTATTTGAAGCCACTACTTTGTGTATAGCATTTAGTTGTCTTGGGGATAGTAAGAAGATTAGAACAAAATCTTGCACTCAAGGAACTTCTAGTCTGGGGATGGAAAGATAAGTGAAGGAACAATGGCAATAAAATAAGGATAAACACTGTAATAAAAGCACAAACAGGAATAGTAGCCCAGAGAAGTAGAAAATTAATTCTGCCAAGGTCAAGAGAAGGTGTGGCTAAAGCTAAGAAATGAGAAACAGAGAATAAGTGGAATTTTTCCAGACAGTCAAAATTTGGAAGAGAATTTAAGATGTAGGAGCACAGGGGGCTAAGCCATGGAGGAATGAAGTGCATGACAAATTTTAGAATAAGCCAGGGCAAGGTGAGGCTGGAACGACAAGCTAAAGCCTATATTAAAGTATAATATCTATGTTCCTACATTGTTTGCCATCTTTCAATTTTCCATGGCCTTTACATTAAAAATAGCATTCCAAACAATGAATTAGTAATGATGGCTCTAGATCAATCTGGTCAATAAACGACAAGAAAAAAAAAAAAGTGTTGATCAACTTCAAAATCGCTTGATCTCTGAGCATCTCATTAAGATGTAGTGTGTCACAGAATTCCACTGAGTTGAGAATCAGGAAACCTGGATCTCTCCAGTAGACTAGATAAATCATTTCACTTCACTGACTGTCAGCTTTTTACTCATCAGTAAAATGATGGTTGAGGTTCAATTTTGCCTTAAGGTCTCTTGCAGCTCTGAGAGTCTGATTCCTATTGAACTGAGTTTCAACCCTAAAAGAAAATCCATTAGAGGGAAATTGTTTTTCTAAAAAGGAGAAAGGCAAGTTAAGCGAAAATACAACAGGCAAAGATTTAGAGGTCAGATGGAGAACACACTGAATATGAGCAGGAAATGCCATATTCTTTTAAAAGTCAACAATTTCTGTTAAATGACAGATCCTACTTTTTCCAAAGGCTGCATGTAGAAAGTTCATTGAAGATAATTGAAGTATATTTGCTAATTTCCCTTTCATCTAATCATGAATATGTAGAGAATATATATTTATTCCAGCTATGAATTTCTATGCATCTCTAAGCTCTCTGTTTATGGGGATTTTTAAAATTTATTTATTTTTTTTAATTGGGGGCTTCCCTGGTGACTCAGCTGGTAAAGAATCTGCCTGCAATGCAGGAGACCTGGGTTCGATCCCTGTGTTGGGAAGATCCCCTAGAGAAGGGAAAGGCTACCCACTCCAGTATTCTGGCCTGGAGAATTCCATGGACTTGTATAATCCATGAAGTGGCAAAGAGTTGGACACGACTAAGTGATTTTCATTTATTTTTAATAGGAGGGTAATTGCTTTATAATATTGTGCTGTTTTCTGCCATGCATCTGACATGAATCAGCCATAGGTATGCATATGGCCCCTTCCTCTTGAAACTCCCTCCCACCTCCCACCCCATCCCACCCCTCAAGTTTGTCACAGAGCACCGGGTTTGAGTGAGGGAAGGAGAGGAAGGGACAACTGAGAAGTAACATTGAAACATACATATTACCATATATAAAATAGATAGCCAGTGGGGGGATTTTTATAAGTAAGATTTCTAAATGTTGGTAACACATTCTTGTAAAAGGCAACACAGAACAGAAAAAGCATTGACTTTGAAATCAGATGCTCCTGCCTTTCCATCCTGACTCTGTGACTTCTCAGTTGCACAGCTTTGGGAAAACACTACACCTTCTTCTTATGCCTCAGTTCTTAGGTAGGCAGCAAAAGGATAAAAATGTTGAACCACCTCATGAAGTTAATTATCCAAACACCTGGAAGAAGAGTGGACTCAACACATGCTAATGCTTTTTACTTTGTAATGATATCTACATACCTTGTTTTCCATCATGCTGCATTAGACTCCACTCTAAATTATGGTAACTTTTAGAGGAGACCAAGTCAAGGCTGTATATTGTCACCCTGCTTATTTAACTTCTATGCAGAGTACATCATGAGAAACACTGGGCTGGAAGAAGCACAAGCTGGAGTCAAGATTGCCAGGAGAAATATCAGTAACCTCAGATATGCAGATGACACCACCCTTATGGCAGAAAATGAAGAGGAACTAAAAAGCCTCTTGATGAAAGTGAAAGTGGAGAGTGAAAAAGCTGGCTTTAAGCTCAACATTCAGAAAACAAAGATCATGGCATCTGGTCCCATCACTTCATGGGAAATAGATGAGGAAACAGTGGAAACAGTGTCAGACTTTATTTTGGGGGGCTCCAAAATCACTGCAGATGGTGACTGTAGCCATGAAATTAAAAGACGCTTACTCCTTGGAAGAAAAGTTATGACCAACCTAGATAGCATATTCAAAAGCAGAGACATTACTTTGCCAGCAAAAGTCCATCTAGTCAAGGCTATAGTTTATCCAGTAGTCATGGATGGATGTGAGAGTTGGACTGTGAAGAAAGCTGAGCACCGAAGAATTGATGCTTTTGAAGTGTGGTGTTGGAGAAGACTCTTGAGAGTCCCTTAGACTGCAAGGAGATCCAACCAGTCCATTCTGAAGATCAGCCCTGGGATTTCTTTGGAGGGAACGATGCTGAAGCTGAAACTCCAGTACATTGGCCACCTCATGCGAAGAGCTGACTCACTGGAAAAGACTGATGCTGGGAGTGATTGGGAGCAGGAGGAGAAGGGGATGACCGAGGATGAGGTGGCTGGATGGCATCACTGACTCGCTGGATTTGAGTCTGAGTGAACTCCAGGAGTTGGTGACGGACAGGGATGCCTGGCGTGCTGCGATTCATGGGGTTGCAAAGAGTCGGACATGACCGAGTGACTGAACTGAACTGAACTTGAGTTCTTCAAAAATAACTCAAGAAATTGAAAATTTAAAACACTGATAAGTTTAGAACTAAACCAAAATGATTTTCCTTCTGTCCTCCCTTTTATGACTCAGAACAGTATCATACAACATCCAGGTATTTATTACTACATTGATTTTAATTCTCTGAGGTTGAACCATATATATATAGATCTTTTCTAGATGCAAACATCTTTTCTATATATATAAACTAAACACTGGGCTTTCCAGGTGGCTCAGTCGTAAAGAATCTGCTTACCAATGCAGGAGAATGCAGGAGACACAAGTTCAACCCCAGGGTCAGGAAGACACCCTGGAGAAGGGAGTGGCAACCCACTCCAGCATATTTGACTAGAAAATCCCTTGGTCAGAGGAGCCTGGCAGGCTATAGTCCATGGGATTGCAAAAATGTCAGACATGACCGCAACTAAACAATAGCAACAAACTAAACACCAGGGCTTTGGACTAACAAGGCCCTAGTATGTTTCCATATAAATCATAGACAAAGACAGAATTGCTCTTAGATTTGATGCTGCATGAAATTGTATTCAGTAGAGTATTTAATTCATGAGCAATCAATCATAATTTGGAAGAGACTATTCTTATTCGACACATGGGCATGATTTTAGCCAACTCTTCTTTATTGGAATTATTTTTAAAGAGAAATATGTATGTGTAATCTTAATTTTAAAAGGTGACTATCTAAAATATCATATCCTGTATAAGAATGTCTTTTAAGTCATTTTTGAGTAACTAGTATATTCAAGGGACCCTAAGAAGAAGCACAAAAGCCTAAGTCCCAGTCACTGGCCTAAGAGCTTATTGTGTGATAGGACAAATAAGACATTTACTAATGATAAGGGTGATTCAAGACAGTTTGAGAGAAAGCCTATGAGTGGAAATGGTAACAAATGCTATGAAAGACCAGAAGAAGGAGAGATCCTGTCAGACAGTGTGATCAAAGCAATCTTGACAAATGTGACTGGGCTTGAACTTGATCTGAAACAATGAATAGGATTGTGACAGATGGTGAGGAGGTGAAGTGCCAAGCAATGCAGGTAAACAGGAGAGCAGAAGCTATGCGAAGGCCCATAAATTATGAAGGAAATTAACATCTAAAATCAAAGTAGTTGATTAATTTAAACTTTAGGAATTTTTCAACAAAGAAAACTGTTTAAAGGAATGTGGGCCAGTGCTATGTATTGTGATGACTCAAACAGACTGACATATAATTTAACCTATATATTTAACACGTAGAACCCATAAGATTTAAGATAGAATTTTCCATGATGCATTGGAAAATCCTATTTTTTTTTTTTTTTCCATTCAATGGCTTGGCGGTGGGGTGGGGGGATGTTTTCTTGATTATGGAAAGGAGCAGAATCATTGACTCATCTAAGAAACATAAGTATTACATATTAAATTCTTTCCTCACAACCTTAAATAAGAGAGTAAACAGGCAGTTGATACTATGCCTTCCTATTCCAAAACCATATGAGCATATTGTTTTGAAACTTTCTCATCTTTCATCTTCCCTAAATTTTTCCTAACTACCACTCTTTTAGGCAGGTATTGCTTTGGAGTACATTAATTAGAGAATGTTTGGAAGGACATGACTTCTTTCTCAACATAAAAAAAAAGGTTTACAGATAAATATGCACTTCAAAGAAACTTTTAAAAAATCTTCTCAAATAACTGAATCTCTTTCTTTTTAACTTTATGTCAAGTTGACATCAAAAGCATACAATTATTGAATTGTTTCTCCTGTTCAGAACACTTCAGCTGGCAGTCACTAATACAGTTTGTTTGAAAGATTTATGAAGCAAATGAAAAAGATCTATTTAGCTGATTTTCTTGTCCAAGGACAATCTGAGGGAGTCTTGCCCAGGGACAATGGGCAGTGCCTACAATGTCCATCTAACCTGAGGGCAAGAAAATGAGTGTGCCCATGCCGAAATAACCCATCTGTAACCTGCTGTTTTAATTCCTGGGAACTGCAGTACAAATGATACAAATAACAATGTTAGAGCTTAAGAAGGGAAAATTATCTTAATTGACCTTGGGAGAATTTCTCTGTCCTAAAATAGACAAAGTATATCAATTTTCACAGGTAGTACTAACTCTGTTCTAATTAGAAACTTCATTTCCTGAGTAGTAAACAGTGTCAGAGTTAAAAAGCTTAAAAACAAGTTATTTGACAGATTGATATTTATAATGATATTTATATTCTTTCTGTTCATAATTTTTAAATTTTGTATCTTCTCAATTTTGTCTTTAGCTTATAAAAATGTATGAGTAAGCTGCAGGAGTTGGTGATGGACAGGGAAGCCTGGCATGCTGCAGTCCATGGTGTCGCAAAGAGTCAGACACGACTGAACGACTGAACTAAACTGAACTGTAAAAGAAAACAGGTCACTAAATGGAAGTCCAGAGGTGAAAGCTAGCATCACAGACATCTTTCACATCTCTGTGGGATGTTTTTTCCACACACTCAGGCATTGTTATTCCTCAAGGAACAAAGGAGTAGAGTGGCTTCTTTGTAAAGAGTCACTGACAGGTGAGATCAAATGTGTAAGACCTACACTTATGCACTTTCATCAGCTGAAGCATTTTGGGGTGAAAATGGATTTTTTTCCTCTGTTTCCTGTGTCAAGCATAAATAAGACTTAAGCGCCTACCAGAGATATCTGTTACTCTCTGTTCAACAAGTGCTTAATCTAGTAACAAAGAGCAACACATATCACACTTTGAAAATGTGAGAGCCCAAAGGTGAAACCACAGGGCTTAAATTCTAGTGAAGATTTGTATTCAAATGCCATATCAGACTACCTTGGAAAAATATGAGAAATATATTTCTTTGGTATTTAAAAATTAAAACACATCAGTAAAATAATGATACTTAGATTATATTGAAACATCTTGATTTGAAATGAACCTGTTTCAAGTTTTTAAAATTTGATCCAAGTAGTTCCATCATTTATGTGATCATTTCGGTGTCCACTTATCTCCCTGTTGTTATATGTGTGCTTAGTTGAGTCTGACTCTTTGCCACCCTGTGGACTGTAGCCTGAGAGGCTACCCTGTCCATGGAATCTTCCAGCAAGAATACTGGAGTAGGTTGCCATTTTCTTCTCCAGAGGATCTTCCCAACCCAGGGACTGAACCCATGTCTCCTGTGCCTCCTGAATTGCAGGCAAATTCTTTGCTGCTGAGCCACCGGGAAAGCCCATATTTATCTCCCTACAGCTCTTCCTTCATTGACTTATTCAGCCCAAATATACTCACCAAGTAAGGTTATATCATGGTGAAAAGGTAAGAGCCTTGCCCTTCATAGTTTTGGAAGAATCATTCATAGCTATGCAAAGAGATAACTACTATAAAGGAAATGAGTCTTTTTGTTACACTAGAGCTTCTTCTAGTAAAGTAATGCCAGGCTGCAGCAATACGTGAATCGTGAACTTCCAGATGTTCAAGCTGGTTTTAGAAAAGGCAGAGGAACCAGAGATCCAATTGCCAACATCCGCTAGATCATTGAAAAACCAAGAGAGTTACAGAAAAACATCTATTTCTGCTTTATTGATTATGCCACAGCCTTGACTGTGTGCATCACAATAAACGGTGGAAAATTCTGAAAGAGGTGGGAATATCAGACCACCTGATCTGCCTCTTGAGAAACCTGTATGCAGGTCAGGAAGCAACAGTTAGAACTGGACATGGAACAACAGACTGGTTCCAATAGGAAAAGGAGTACGTCAAGGGTATATATTGTCACCCTGCTTATTTAACTTATAGGCAGAGTACATCATGAGAAATGCTGGACTGGAAGAAGCACAAGCTGGAGTCAAGATTGCCAGGAGAAATATCAATAACCTCAGATATACAGATGACACCACCCTTATGGCAGAAAGTGAAGAGGAACTAAAAAGCCTCTTGATGAAAGTGAAAGTGGAGAGTGAGTTGGCTTCAAGCTCAACATTCAGAAAACTAAGATCATGGCCTCTGGTCCCATCACTTCATGGAAAATAGATGGGGAAACAGTGGAAACAGTGTCAGAATTTATTTTGGGAGGCTCCAAAATCACTGCAGATGGTGATTGCAGCCATTAAATTAAAAGACACTAACTCCTTGGAATGAAAGTTATGACCAACCTAGATAGTATATTGAAAAGCAGAGACATTACTTTGCCAACAAAGGTCCGTCTAGTCAAGGCTATGGTTTTTCCAGTGGTCATGTATGGATGTGAGAGTTGGACTGTGAAGAAAGCTGAGCGCTGAAGAATTGATGCTTTTGAAGTGTGGTATTGGAGAAGACTCTTGAGAGTCCCTTGGACTGCAAGGAGATCCAACCAGTCCATCCTAAAGGAGATCAGTCCTGGGTGTCCATTGGAAGGACTGATGCTGAAGCTGAAACTCCAATACTTTGGCCACCTCTTGCGAAGAGTTGACTCACTGGAAAAGACCCTGATGCTGGGAGGGATTGGGGCCAGAAGGAGAAGGGGACGACAGAGGATGAGATGGTTGGATTGCATCACAGACTCGATGGACATGAGTTTAAGTGAACTCCGGGAGTTGGTGATGGACAGGAAGGCCTGGCGTGCTGCAATTCGTGGGGTCGCAAAGAGTCAGACATGACTGAGTGACTGAACTGAACTGAACCAATGTCTATGAACATAGTAGACTTGAACTGTGTAAGTCCTTTTGGGGCAGTACTGTTATGATCATAAATATAAATAAAATCAAGGGGTTGGGGGCCACAACATGAAAAGAACAACAATTTTTATGTACTTTCAGATCTTTTAAGTGCTTTCAAAACTCACCTTGTGAGTTTATGCTTTAAATTTTGTTTGGACACTGATTAGAGGGCCTGTATTTATTTGTATATGGTTAATTCACATTACAGGCAAGAATTAAGAATATTTTCACCTTAGCCCTTTCTTTACCCTCAAAATAAACAATCAAGTATATATTTCTTGATTGATTTAATGTGTAGAAAGCAACATGCTAGCCTGTATTACAGATTCAGGCATATTTCTCCCTCCATTCTCATCACTCTCTAAAATGTTATTCTTTTCTGCCTTCACATTGCTTTGCTTGTGTTTTTTCTCTTCCGTGAAGCACTGCTCTTCTTCCCTCTGCCTTTGGCCACCTGACTGCCATTTGTTTCTCACCTAGTTGTTGTATCTGCTTTCTGTTGAAATCTTTTGATTCTTCCCTAGTTAGGTGCCCACTCTTTGGTTCCCAATGCCCTTCTGATTATCTTTTAAAGGGGCATTTTTAAAGTTAAATTGTAATTCTTTGACTATTTTCCTGAACTAAGCTGTAAATTTCTTGAGAATAGGATCATGTATGATTGCAATTTTTATCTATGCCATCACTAGTAAAATGGCAGGCATGTAACAATATTGAATTAAATAGAAATCAACATAAGAAATACAAAGTGCCAATGAAATTACCCAACTGTTACTCAAATTACTATGCATATTACAGGATTTATTAGTTTATCTAAAGTCATTTTCTTTTAAAATCCAAACAGGAAGCTGTTTTTTTAAGTTGATACAAAAATATTTGCCTAGCTTAGCTTTCCAATGGTTTAGTATGTCAGAGAAATTAACTCACATTGTTGCTGAATCTTTAAATTGAAAAGCAAAATTAGGATATTTTACATATAATATATAAGATGTTCATAAACATATATAAATAATAGTGGGTTTTCACTTTTATGTAATACTGACAATCATGTAATATTGCTTTTAATTATTGCAATTAGCATCAGAAGTTTCCAAAAATAGGAAATGATTAGGCAATAAATCAAACTAAAATAAAAATAATACATTATAAAAGTTGTTCTGCATTTGAGAGTTTGGTGATTAGTTTTTGTTTTCTTAGCCTTTAGAGGAAATGTTTAGACTTAAAGCTAAAGAGAAATAATAATTACTTAAATTCTTCAATAAATTACTTGCAAAGGAACTGTCACCTTCATTATTAGAGAATTTTCCTTCTCAGCTGGTGGAGAGGCAGCTATTACAGGTCCTTTGAAGACCTCTGGTGGTAAAAAGGAAGCATTGTTCATCTCCTCTTTCACGATTCATGAACTTAAATTTCTCTTGGTGCCCCTTTCTGATATTTAAATTCTCTTTTGCACAGATATAATTAAAAAACTAACAAAGTTTGCCAAGGTATGTACTTGTGTTCTATTACTTGAATCTTAACTTTTTCAACTGTACAATGAGTAAACAAAAACACCAAGAACAGCAAAAACCAAAACAATTAATCACAGTGAAGATAGCCTATCAATTGAGAGCTTAAAACTTGAAAATTTAGCAGAAAAAGGAAAGGCAAATTTCTTCTTTAGTGTTTGGTGAGTACAGAAACTGGGCTGAAAATGAAGGCAGTTTTCCAGTTCAGTATAACAATGCTCTGCCAAACATGAAAAGGACCACTTACAAAGTGGAGTTTTTAAACTCCAGCTGAATAACCATGTGTCAAGCAAGCTATAGAAGGAGCTTTACATGGGACACATGACTTCTGTAGGTCTTCTTGTTTCAATATTTGAGATCTATAATTCAACCACCTTTGCAAACAAATTAAAATTTATAGCTTGTCACTGATATGAATTATACATGATTATAAACTTTGTTTACATGTAAACTTAGGCAAAGGGCTTCTCAGTGGTAAAGAATCTGCCTGCCAATGCAGGAGACATGAGTTTGATCCATGGGTTGGGAAGATCTCCTGGAGAAGGAAATGGCAACCCACTCCTGTATTCTTGCCTAGAAAATTCCATGGACAGAGGAGCCTGGTGGGCTACAGTCTGTGGGGTTGCAAAAGGATCAGACACAACCTAGTGACTAAACAACAGCAAATTTAGGCAAATTCTCATCTCAGTCAGGGACTCAGCTGTCTCCTTGGCAAAAATGAATGGATGCCTCCTTTGCAACCATGAAAATGGTTGACTAAAATTTTGAGCATCAGATGTTGAGGGCAATGCCATACTCATTGGGCTTGAAATGGGCCTAGTTTTAAGTTACATCTGTAACATAATTGTTTGGTCATACAAGTTAAATTCCCTGAGGTTCAGATATGTTGTCTGTGATTTGGGAGCCACATCCCAAAACCTGCTGAGTGCCTTAATCCCTTCTTCAGTATCACCTTCAAATACGGAAAGTTAGTGATCGCTATCAAATTACGTTCAATATATCACTGAAATCTGTCTTCCTGAAATTTTTCTCCATTAACATAGACAACTTTTAGAAGACAAGTGTCTTCTCCTTCTTTGTTTCACTTCTTTAAATGCTTAAGGAGTTGTTCCTCCTGCTGCTGCTGCTGCTAAGTCGCTTCAGTCGTGTCCGACTCTGTGCGACCCCATAGACAGAAGCCCACCAGGCTCCTTTGTCCCTGGGATTCTCCAGGCAAGAACACTGGAGTGGGTTGCCATTTCCTTCTCCAATGCATGACAGTGAAAAGTGAAAGTGAAGTCGCTCAGTCGTTGCTCCTAGTTAGCTATTAAAAATTCCTCAGGTTCTCATTTGATACAATTTCAAGTTTTCTTACTGTTCTTATAATCTCCAGTAGGCTGATATAAATTTAAATTTATAATCTCCAGTAGGCTGATATAAATTTAAAATTGAGCACAGAGCAAGAAAAAAGATTACTACAGTTAGTGAAAGGCCATGAGCTTTCTTCTCTGATAGATTCAAAACTTCATCTACTGGGAATGATCCAGCCAAAATGAGAAGAAAAAGGAAGAGAAATAAATAACCTTTCAAAATTCATTTCAGCCTCACATTACAACTGCATAAATCTCCTATGTAGGGGCCCCATTTTCAAAGGAACAACTCGGGTCATACATTCAAAATGAATTTTCAGGTTCACCTCACACATTGTCAGTGGCGTAGGAAACTTCTTGTAAAATCAATTTTACAGAAAACTAAGTTTCCCAAGGTTTTACTGATTTACTAGTTTCCAGTGAATGAAAAGGTTATATTTGCTATCTCTGCCTACAGTGTTTCCCTTATATTGCAACATTTTACTATCGATATCTATGTTTAATGTGTATTTTTTTTCTTTATTTCACTACTATTTACATAGAAGTCCTCTGTCAAGCTAAATCCTACATGGTAACTTCGTAATAATAATTTGATAATACAGATATTATTAGTGAATGGAAAATTATAGAACACAGGTGAAAAGAGGATTATAAAATAAGATTATAGACAAAATGTGTCATAGTCCAGAAAAGGCCTCTGGTGAGTTCCAAAAGAATATTTAGGCCTTCTGGGAAAGATTCCCTGTCCATATGCTG
This sequence comes from Ovis canadensis, assembly GCF_042477335.2. Lineage (NCBI taxonomy): Eukaryota > Metazoa > Chordata > Mammalia > Artiodactyla > Bovidae > Ovis > Ovis canadensis. The sequence continues at coordinate 42,955,608 of NC_091260.1, forward strand.
TTTCCAAAAGATAACCATTTGGTGCCACATTAATAAGGAATAAAAAATAGGCTTCTGAAAGGACTAATAAAAAATTAAATCAATGTAAACATTAAAAACCTTCATCTGGGGTAAGAACCAGATAACCAACATTATGATTAAGACTCTGTCCTTTGCTTCACTACGGGGAAGACAAGAGATACAGAATAGAGCTTGTATAGAAAACCCAGTTTCAAAAAGTAAATTTTCTGCATTTCAGTCCCCTTATTTGTCATAAACACCTTACCTTGAGGAGTTTCTATGAGGGTTAAAATAGGCTACAAATGATAAATCTTAGAATATGCATGTCTCAATTTTGTATATGAGAAATAAATATTATTTAATTTAGACCAAATAATTATAAGACCAGACAGATTTTTTTAAGTAGAAAATAGAAGAGTTAAAAAATTGTCATTATTTAACTACATATATTCCCTCAAGATTGCCATTTTATTGTACAGAGATTACCTTTTCCACAAGTGAAATGATTCAGAAATGAATACAGAAATTTAACAATTATTATATAGATATCAATGTTGAAAATATGTTATTTCAAAATTTAGGGGTTTTAATAAAAACTGTTTCTGTTAATATGTCCTACTCCCAAAAAGGGGCGGTGAGGAAGGTTCTTCTCTGATAGCTCAGACCTTAAAGAATCTGCTTGCAATGTGGGAGACCTCAATTCGATCCCTGTGTTGGGAAGATCCCCTGGAGAAGTGAACAGCTACTCACTTCAGTATTCTGGCTTGGAGAATTACATGGACAGAGGAGCCTGGCAGGCTACAGTCCATAGGGTCGCAAAGAGTTGGACACAACTGAGTAACTTTCACTTCCTACCAAAAAAAAAAAAAATACTTGACTAAGCTGTACATAAAGATTACTCTTTGGAGACTGATACGAGCATTAAAGTCAAATTTTATTTATGGTTTCAGCTCTCAGCATCATGATTTGTCTAATTATATCTAATAAAAACAATTCACATTGTATAATAGGTGCTAAAATTGTTTGCTGTAACACTAGAGATTGAAATTTATTAGACAATGTTTTAGATATATACATGTGTCATTCACTAGGCCTGAACTTCTTCAGTAGAATACTATGATACAGTTCAATTCAGTCACTCAGTTGTGTCCGACTCATTGCGACCCCATGAATTGCAGCATGCCAGGCCTCCCTGTCCATCACCAACCCCCGGAGTTCACTCAGATTCACATCCATCATGTCAGTGGTGCCATCCAGCCATTTCATCCTCTGTCGTTCCCTTCTCCTTCTGCCCCCAAACCCTCCCAGCATCAGAGTCTTTTCAAATGAGTCAACTCTTCGCATGAGGTGGCCAAAGTACTAGAGTTTCAGCTTCAGCATCATTCCCTCCAAAGAAATCCTAGGGCTGATCTCCTTCAGAATGGACTGGTTGGATCTCCTTGCAGTCCAAGGAACTCTCAAGAGTCTTCTCCAACACCACAGTTCAAAAGCATCAATTCTTCGGCGCTCAGCCTTCTTCACAGTCCAACTCTCACATCCATACATGACCACAGGAAAAACCATAGCCTTGATTAGATGGACCTTAGTTGGCAAAGTAATGTCTCTGCTTTTGAATATGCTATCTAGGTTGATCATAACTTTTCTTCCAAGGATTAAGAGTCTTAATTTCATGGCTGCAGTCACCATCTGCAGTGATTTTGGAGCCCCAAAAAATAAAGTCTGACACTGTTTCCACTGTTTCCTCATCTATTTCCCATGAAGTGATGGGACCAGATGCCATGCTCTTCATTTTCTGAATGTTGAGCTAGAAGCCAACTTTTTCACTCTCCACTTTCACTTTCATCAAGAGGCTTTTTAGTTCCTCTTCACTTTCTGCCATAAGGGTGGTGTCATCTGCATATCTGAGGTTCTTGATATTTCTCCCAGCCATCTTGATTCCAGCTTGTGTTTCTTACAGTCCAGCGTTTCTCATGATGTATTCTGCATATAAGTTAAATAAGCAGGGTGACAATATACAGCCTTGATGTGCTCCTTTTCTGATTTGGAACCAGTCTGCTGTTCCATGTCCAGTTCTAACTGTTGCTTCCTGACCTGCATACAGATTTCTCAAGAGGTAGGTCAGGTGGTCTGGTATTCCCATCTCTTGAAGAATTTTCCACAGTGGATTGTGATCCACACAGTCAAAGGCTTTGGCATAGTCAATAAAGCAGAAATAGATGTTTTTCTGGAACTCTTGCTTTTTCCATGATCCAGTGGATGTTGGTAATTTGATCTCTGGTTCCTCTGCCTTTTCTAAAACCAGCTTTAACATCAGGGAGTTCACGGTTCACATATTGCTGAAGCCTGGCTTGGGGAATTTTGAGCATCACTTTACTAGCATGTGAGATGAGTGCAATTGTGCGGTAGTCTGAGCATTCTTTGGCATTGCCTTTCTTTGGGATAGGAATGAAAACTGACCTTTTCCAGTCCTGTAGCCACTGCTGAGTTTTCCACACTAGCTGGCATATTGAGTGCAGCACTTTCACAGCATAATCTTCCAGAATTTGAAACAGCTCAACTGGAATTCCATCACCTCCACTACCTTTGTTCATAGTGATGCTTTCTAAGGCCCACTTGACTTCACATTCCAAGATGTCTGGCTCTAGATGAGTGATCACACCATCGTGATTAATGGGTCGTGAAGATCTTTTTTGTACAGTTCTTCTGTGTATTCTTGCCACCTCTTCTTAATATCTTCTGCTTCTGTTAGGTCCATACCATTTCTGTCCTTTATCAAGCCCATCTTTGCATGAAATGTTCCCTTGGTATCTCTAATTTTCTTGAAGAGATCTCTAGTCTTTCCCATTCTGTTGTTTTCCTCTATTTCTTTGCATTGATCGCTGAAGAAGGCTTTCTTATCTCTTCTTGCTATTCTTTGGAACTCTGCATTCAGATGCTTATATCTTTCCTTTCCTCCTTTGCTTTTCACTTCCCTTCTTTTCACAGCTATTTGTAAGGCCTCCCCAGACAGCCATTTTGCTTTTTTGCATTTCTTTTCCATGGGGATGGTCTTGATCCCTGTTTCCTGTACAATGTCACGAACCTCATTCCATAGTTAGCACCCTCTAATCCAAATAATCATGTTATCCATATGTATACCTATCTGGGGAGGAAGTTATTATACTTTTCTCAGTACTCAAAATTGTCTCTATTAAAGTAATTAGACATGGATATTTCTAATACATGAATAAACCAGAATAAACATGATGCTATTTGAGAAAAAAAATAAAAAGCAAGATTTAAAGAAATGTAATATTTTAAATATAGAAAAAAATCACCCTTTAATTCTGAAATAAGCTTTAAATAAATATAATAGAAAAATCTCATAGTGTTGGCAAAATAACTATAATCTTAATTTTCAAATGAGAAAATGGAAGTTCAGAGAAGTTGGGTGTATAATCACAGATCACATTCTTAACAAGAGGCAGGGCTGGAACTAGCACCCAGGTCTTCAGGTTACAAAATCATTAGATTGTACTTCAGAGAAAAATTCACAGTAAGCTACTATAGACATGTTGAAAACAAAGCACAGGTCTCAGAATCCTTGTTACTGCATAGTCTCCATATGTCCTGTTGACATAATTTAGTAAGCTTCATGGCTTCCAACAATCTCATAACAGGTTAAACATTTGCAGCCCTTTTCATCCTCTTTTCAATATTTAGCTTCATATTGAAGAGAAAGCACCCAAAACAATTTCCATGGTCATGGAGATAGTATACATCTCCATTATCGAAATGGTAGCCAATACCCACCATGGGATTATTGAAAACTTGAAATGTGGCTAATATGACTGAGATACTGAATTTTTTGTCTTATTTGATTTTAACTGATTTTAATTTAAAACGCCACTTGTGGTTGATGGCTACCATATTGTAAAATGCAGGTATAAATAATATAGTGTTGTAGCTCTATGTTTTGAGACCTGTTTCTTCTAATGTATAACAATGAAAGATACCAATTTTTTAAAAGGAAAATTAAAAGAAACAGTTGAGATCTGAAATAAGACAACCATCTCTGTAGCTTAGATATGGAGTCAAAACACAACCATAGGCCAGTGAAGTGAGAGTCTGTGAGAAGTCAAGGCCATTGGGAATTCCCAACTCAGAAAGTATGAAAAGCTTGAAGTGATCCACTTTGGCTTAGGCAATTAAGTAAGCTTCATCCTACTCAAGATTTAGCCACTTGTCTCAATCTGTGACCAAACTTTGCCCAAGGTTAAAGCTTAGTTTAAGCAAGGAAAGTAGAAGCAAGCAGCCTAGAGGTCAGGTTATGGGCTATATTATCATCTAGCTTAGTGACTAGACATTCCACTTTCCTTGAATCTCTGAGGAACAGAGCCCCTATGTCACAAACACAAGACTAGTTCAGGTTGGAGAGCTTTGGTAAGTTTGGATGGGAAAAAAATTGCAGCACTGCCAATAAGAAGGGGGTAAAAGCAGGTGAGGTAGAATAAAATCTTTCACTCAATATAAGCCTGTGAATAATGAATAGGCAGACAGTCTACAACCTTAAAAACATAGCCAATAACATTTACTCTAGATAAAATGAAAACAAGGCAATCTGAAAATATTTTTTAAAATACTAATTCTTATGTTTAGCATCTTTATCAAGCACAAGGAAGAGATAATACTTGTTAAAACAAACAATAAATTATTTCTAAGAAATGATAAAATAAATTCATTGAAACTGGAAACTTAAAATAAGGTCAACCCCAGTTTGAAGTATTATAAAGAGAAAATTGATAAATTTAAAGATGATATAGAAAAATTCATCCAAAATGTAGACAACAAAGATAACAAAATAGAAAATTTTTAAGCCAGGTTAAAGATTATTGCTTGGAAGTCTCCAGCATACGCATAATGGTAATTCCAGAAAATAAAGAACAAAGTAAAAACATAAAATGCATAAGTTTAAAAAAATCAGTAAACACAAAGTCTAGCTTGATGCTTGCTCTAATATATTCCTTAAAAATGATGTGGGAAGTCTAAAAGTGACGATTGACAAATAATCTCCAAGAGTATAATAACGAATAAACAGTAGTAACTAAAGACTCTTGAGAGTCCCTTGGACTGCAAGGAGATCCAACCAGTCCATTCTGAAGGAGATCAGTCCTGGGTGTTCTTTCGAAGGAACGATGCTGAAGCTGAAACTCCAGTACTTTGGCCACCTCATGCGAAGAGTTGACTCATTGGAAAAGACTCCGATGCTGGGAGGGATTGGGGGCAGGAGGAGAAGGGGACAACAGAGGATGAGATGGCTGGATGGCATCACTGACTCGATGGATGTGAGTTTGAGTGAACTCCGGGAGTTGGTGATGGACAGGGAGGTTTGGCATGCTGCAATTCAGGGGTTGCAAAGAGCCAGACACAACTGAACGACTGAACCGAACTGAACTGAACCTAATAAAAATGGAATAATAAGCAAAAATTATTAATACAAGAAATTCATATAATGAAATAATAAAAGAACACTGGGAGAATATAATAATCACTTACATATAAACATATAATTATGTTGTCTTAAAATATGTAAATTATGGAAATAAGATATTGATTAAAAATTCACAAATATTGATATAATTGGAGATTTAATCTATTTCTTTCATATGTGGCTAGATTGAGTCAATTACTCATAACAAACAGGATTTAAGGAACATAATATACGAAATAATACAGACATTAATTGAGAATCCTATATCCAATAAATAATCTTTTCAAGCTTGTCTGAAACATTTTCAATATTTAGTTGTATTATTAAAAGATGAATTTTATTTGTTTATAAATTACCAAAAGAAAAACTCTAGCTTGGTCTTTTCTTTGCTCAGCCTATAAATATAACAAAAACTCTTCAGACAAATAATACTGCTCTTCTCTGCAGATACTGGCTTTTGGCTTTTTTTTTTTTTTTCCCCTCCATTAGGAAATACTAACTGACTTTTGAACACTAAGAGGAAACTACTTCTATTTTGAAGATGTATAAAGGGAAAAAAGAATATCTTGCAGGGTAAAATTCTTATTACAAACTAGGTGCTGTTCTAATAAAATCCATAGTCCAGTAACATTTCATTGATAGTCTCATTTCTGTTCTAGAAAACAAAGGACAAAGGTAAATTCTGATGGTGAGAAACATCCAGCCTCTTCTAGCCATCTACAAACTAGCCCCAGTTCTCCTCAAGCATACTTAGATTCTTCCTCATAACCAGTATTTGAATATGTTGCCAAAATAACCAAGAGTTTTCATTATCACCCAAACCTGTGTTAGCAATTGCCAATGCCAATATTCTTTAAGACACGACTCGTCGCGATGAAAGTTACCATAGCCTTGATTCTGATTGGTGCCTGGTTGGTTGGCAGATCTTTTCAGCAAAACAACCCATGTTGGGAACATAATTTTTCTACAGTTATACATAAGATTGGTACAAAAATAAAATTTTAGTGCAAGTTTTGCCCCTTCCACAATTCATTCTTGTATAAGCAAAAGATGCATTAACTGCCCTTAATTTATTAATAATCCCTCTATGTTTATTTCTGTTTGCAGATATAATCACATGTCGAAATTGGCTGATGCCGTATTGATACAGAAGAATCTATCGAAAGCTTGCTAACTTTTTAATTTTTTTTAAATTACTCGTGTATAGAGGGATACACATATAACCTATATTGTGGCTTGTTGTTTGTTATTTTAGTCGTGAAGTCATGTCTGACTCTTTTGCAACCCCCATGGACAATAGCCCACCAGACTCTCCTGTCCCTGGATTTTCCCAGGCAAGAATACTGGAGCAGGTTGCCATTCCCTTCTCTAGTAGATCTTCCCAACCTCCATATCAAATCTGCATCTCCTGCTTGGCAAGTGAATTCTTTACTTCTGACCCACCAGGGAAGCCTGGCTTGCTTATGACATTTATATTAAAATATTTTGCTAAGTCAATGTGCATACCTTTATATCTAATTATATTTTCACTTTAATCATATTGAGGACCCAATCAATTTAAAATCTGCCAAAAATTCTAAATAAGCATCAGAACATTGTACAATTATAGCACAATTTGCATAACAATATTGGGCAATAAATACGTTGATAAGTATATATTTCTCTAAGGATTTGCTTCTAGATTTGGATTTGCCTTGCACTATTTTCCCATGTGCAGGAGTCTTCTGGCTGCACCGCAGTTCCGGTGAGTTGTCTCCCTCTACTTACTCTTAAATTCCCTTCCTCTCCGCCTTGTAGCATGTCAAAACCAATAACCTGTCATGTGTGGCGTCTTTAGACCATGACGAGCACTCAGTACTGCTGCCTGAATTGCCTGCTGTGTTTACTCAGGAGGCCTGTCCTCCTCCACAACCTGCAATGTCACCCACCCCTTGCTGGCTTCTGTTAAAATCTGTCCTGGATCATTGTTCAGCTGCTGGGGTAGTGCTGTCTACTTGCCAGACCTAAGCAAACCCAAAACCCCCTGAGAGCCAGTTCTGACAGATTTCCAGAAGTTATTCAATCTGCATTATCAGGGAAAACAGCAAAGGAGAGACATTTTTTTCTTATTGTCTTTAAAAAAAACTGGTTTTTATTTTCAGAAATGTCTCCTGCATCCTCCTCCTCTGCCCAGGAGCAGTGTTCAGTAAAGAATAAGAAGAAAGAGAATGAGGCTGAGAAGGAGGAGGAATAGGAGATGGAGGAGAAAGAAGAGAAACAAGGGAAGAAGAAATGAAAAGGAAGTGTGACATTAAAGACTGTTATTAGAGATAAACTCATAGAGGGAGAGTTTTTTCTGAAAAAGATGTTAGACGTCAACTTGGAATTGAAACTTCCCTTTTGCATATTTAGTGAATGATCCTGCTCTACTTGAGGAAGCAAACGGGAAATGAGATGTCATAATTTTCCCCAAGCAGTTCAGAGAGCTTGCATTGTTTATTCGTGATTTATTGATGAAAGGATCAATAGCACTTTCCCAGTTTCAAGCTATCATTTCAACAAATAACAGTGTAACCTTGCTTGCATTCAGAGCCCCAGACACAAAAGGAAATGCAGTTCATCAATCTACCTTTCATTGACATCCTGTCCAGGACTGGTCATTTTGTGGACAGATTGCAGAGCCAGTGAGGGAACGAATTGGTTTCCACTATGCTTTTTGTTGGAGCTTACTCCTCAGATGACAATATTCAGTCTCATACATTAGCAAAAATATAATCATACACACTTTTAAGTTTATGTAATTTTTGCCATTTAGTTAAAGTTCAGTTCAGTTGCTCAGTCGTGTCCAACTCTGCGACCCCATGAATCGCAGCATGCCAGGCCTCCCTGTCCATCACCAACTCCCGGAGTTCACTCAGATTCACGTCCATTGAGTCAGTGATGACATCCAGCCATCTCATCCTTAAAGTTACATTGCTGTATACATAATTTTCCAGATAATGATTTTTTAAATTGGGTATTGATGAATGGACTTCCCAGGAAGCACCAGTGCTAAAGAACCCCTTGCAAATGCTAGAAATGTAAGGGACACAGTTTCTACCCATGGGTTGGGAAGATCCCCTGGAGGAGGGCATGGCAACCCGCTCCAGTATTCTTCCCTGGAAAGTCCCATGGAGAAAGGAGTGAGACACAGTCCATGGGGTTGCAAAGAGTTGGACATGACTGAAGCAACTGAACATGCAGGAATTTATGAATATTGCGATCTTAGTACCCTGACCAGGGATAGAACCCAGGCCCATGGCAGTGAATGTGTGGAGTCCTAATCATGGACCGCAAGAGAATTCCCAATAAATGTCCACTTTAAAAGTACTAAATCAGTAATATCTAATTTAACTTCTCTAAACAATAGAGCTCTACCTTCAGCCATAAGAATTGTTGTCAATTTCCATTACCATCTCTGGAAAATGCCACTGAGCTTCATCTGAGAAAACTTTGTTTACAAATTTATTGATAGGGTTTATTTTCCTAAGGATACATTGAATCATGGAGAAAAGCAACATGTCAGTGATAAATACAAAGCTGCGTAAAAATCAATGAAAGACTAGAGGTCCTTTAACTGTGTATCCATAGAGAAATCAGGGAATGAATTATGGGATATAAAACCAATGAAATATTCTGCAGATATTCAAAACTGTATCTCTGAGAAATTTATAATAATATAGAGAAATATGGTGTGTACTGGTAAAAGGAAAACTAAATAGAATTTGATATTGCCTATATATAACTATGAAAATCCCTAAAGGTGAACCTAGATAAAACTTTAGAAGAAAATGTGCTAAAGGTTAAAAGAACTACTTTGAATAATAACATTTAAAGTGGGATTTTTTTCTCATTTCTTCTTTTGGTATTTTCTAAATTTTATCTAATAAGAAAGGAAAACATTTTTCAAATGTGTACTCAGTCACTCAGTCATGTCTAACTCTTTGCGACCCCACAAACTCTAACCTGTCCGGCTCCTCTGTCCATGGGTTTTTCCAAGCAAGAATACTGGGATGGGTTGCCATTTGGTTCTCCGGGGATCTTCCAGACCCAAGCATTGAACCCCTGTCTCCTGGATCTCCTGTACCAGCAGGTGGATTCTTTACCACTGTACCACCTGGGAAGCCCCATTAAATCCCCATTTAAATGAGAAACTAGTTTTTTTCTTCTCTTTCAGCTGGATCTCCCAGGAGAACTTTACTGCTTTGTAATAGTGACATTTTCTGATCCGAGAAAGAACCTCACAAACTAGGGAAGCAAATTTAAAAATCAAAGTTCATTTGTTTGAAAGTAATCTATGATTTTGAATTTTTCACCAGTAATTTAAGCTAACATAATAAAAAGTAAAACTTGGAAGTCCTGTCATTTTGTATTTAAATGCAACAGGGTGAACTGCATGTGTGCAGCATGAATTGTTACTTTGAAAATCATTTTTTTCCCAAAGTGACAAACTACCAAATGAAAAAGAAGAAATGTTTGTGAAAAAAGTGATTTCCAATATTGCTAGATAGAAATATAACAGGTTTAGCTAAGCAAGGACTAAACAAGGAATCATTTATATGTTTAATGAATCACATAGGGAATAAGTTATTCATAGAACTGTGCTTAGCTGTATTTGTTAAATTTCACTTGTATTAAAAAATAAAAACATTAAAATAGATAGTTATTGCTTTTTAAAATTTATTCTTTGTTTAATTATCACTATTTGAGAGATTACCCTTTAAATCATGTCTTTAGGTCTTCTTCTGGTAGATCATTTGATCTCTAATATCACAGAGCTCTTAATTTAAACAGCTCAGAAATAATATAGCATAATTTTCTACTATTTTTACTCTGTTTTAGCCATTTCTGATATTCATGACCATAACTTACAATTTTTTTAAAAAAGCAATATCAATAATAAAATGACTAACAGACCATATACCAATTCTAAATAGGATACAAAGATTTTCTGGGATAACAAAGATTAGAGTGAATTTTCCAAATAGTTGACTCAGTTAATGGCCTATTCCAAAGTACTAGACAAATTCAATACAAATCATGGTTATTTCATATGACAAAGCTAGAGAAGCACTTTCAGAATAAAGCAAATTTCCCATGAACTGAATGTGGCACATCTTGGCCAATTTTGTGATGTGTGCATGCGTTCGTGTCGTTGCAGTCATGTCTGACTCTTTTCAACTCTATGGACTGTAGCCCCCCAGGCTCCTCTGTCCATGGAGTTCCCCAAGCAAGAATACTGGAGTGGGTTGCCATGCCTTCCTCCTGGTGATCTTCCTGACCCAGGGATGGAACCCACATCTCTTCTCTCTCCTGCATTGGCAGGTGGGTTCCTTACCACTAACACCACCTGGGAAACACCCCGATTGCCATTTCCTTCTCTAGGGAATCTTCCCAACTCAGGGGTCGAACCCAGGTCTCCCGCATTGTAGACAGACGCTTTACCATCTAAGCCACCAGGGAAATCCCTATTTTGTGATAGAGACTACCAAAAAAGGAGGAATTATATCTTATGTTTATTTGAAAACCTAGAGTTATTTAAGTATTAATATATATTTGTTTGATTTATTTAAAGACAGGCCTAGGATAAGGGGTATGCTATAAAATACTTAGTATGTGGCCTATTACAATTTATCTACTGATATTCTTTATGACATCTGAAAACAAAATATTACTATCACAACTATGTCTGGGGATAATACTAATTTGTACGTAATTTCATTTCTTATAATGACCTAAAGTCTCATTTTCTTTCTCCTCCTCAATGTCCTAGATTTTCTGGTCAAATGCAGTCTCAGAAATATATACATATTTAGTTAGAAAAACACCAATTCACTCCAAAGGAAAATACACTGTTTTATGTGTGTGTGTGTGTTGGGATATGAGTCAAGGTTGGGGGAGCAGAAAGAAAAATGGGAGAGAAAGCTAGGTATCTGATAGATTTAAACTATAAGAAATGTGGGCTTCCCAGGTGGCGCTAATGGTGAAGAACCTGCGTGCTAGTGCAGGAGATATAAGGGATGCAGGTTCAATCCCTGGGTTGTCAGGATGATCCCTAAAGCAAGGATTGGCAACCCACTCCAGTGTTCTTGCCTGGCAGAGGAACCTGGCAGTAGAGTCCTTAGCATCACAAAGAGTTAGACACGACTGAAGCAACTTAGCACAGCACAGCAGATGAATTCCTCAACTTTCCTTGTCTGAGTAACTCAGACTGTTACTCAGTCTTTCCTGATTCAGTCTGAGTAACTCAGACTGTTACTCAGTCTTTCCTGATTCAGTCTGAGTAACTCAGACTGTTAATATTTTCCTTATCTGAGTAACTAAGACTGCTCTGAGTAACAGGGGTTCCTTAAGAACTTCCTAAAAGATTTCCATACTGATTGTGAGGAAATATATTTTGGGCTCCAAAATCACTGCAAATGGTGACTGCAGAAATTAAAGACGCTTACTCCTTGGAAGAAAAGTTATTACCAACCTAGATAGCATATTAGAAAGCAACATTACTTTGCCAACAAAGGTCCTTCTAGTCAAGGCTATGGTTTTTCCAGTGGTCATGTATGGTTGTGAGAGTTGGACTGCAAAGAAAGCTGAGCACCGAAGAATTGATGCTTTTGAACTGTGGTGTTGGAGAAGACTCTTGAGAGTCCCTTGGACTGTAAGGAGATCCAACCAGTCCATCCTAAAGGAAATTAGTCCTGGAAAAAATTAGTCATTGGAAAGACTGATGTTGAAGGTGAAACTCCAATACTTTGGCCACTTGATGCGAAGGGCTGACTCATTTGAAAAGATCCTGATGCTGGGAAAGATTGAAGGCAGGAGGAGAAGGGGATGATCACAGGATGAGATGTTTGGATGGCATCACTGACTCAATGGATATGAGTTTAGGTACACTCTGGGAGTTGGTGACGGACAGGGAGGCCTGGCGTGCTGCAGTCCATAGGATCACAAAGAGTCGGACACAAATGAGCAACTGAACTGAACTGAACTGAATGTGTTGCTTCCTTCTGAAGCCGTGGCTGCTAGGCAGGATATGAAAAGCATGTATAGTAAAACTGAAGACTGCAAGGAAATATTTCAAAAACGCTTGAAAATGTTTTAACAAGCTTTGGACCAGAGTATTTAGCTAATCTGTATCATTAGGCTTGCTTTGATGGTTCAGAGCTCACAGTCTAGGAATCTTCATTTTAGACATAAATAATCATTTTTCTTTTTGAGTATAGCTATTAAAGGAGATTGACCTCATAGATTTCTAACTATGAGATGGGTTCCAGAAGTTGTTTTACCAAACGCACACATTCTGGATATACCTTATTTGCACATGGTTTGCCTCTTATCCTAAAACAGAAATACAGACAATATAATTGGGAAAGTTTTTTTGAAATAATGCAGTAAAACATACAGAGCTAGACCTAAACATCTTACAAACTGGCACATATTAGGTATTCCCAAATGTGAAATCCTTGTCCATTATGACAACGTGGATGCCTTTAGAGTGGGAGATTGAGACACTGGATAAGGAAAAGTTAGGAAGTAATGAGGTGGCAATAAATCCACTGGCGTGGTTAGCCATGTAGTCAAATTGAGTTGCTCCAACTAAGGATTGTCCCACAATGTCTCAGGGATTTATGAGTTCTTTGAGAATTTTCAGATTTTACTTTTTCATTTAAAGATAAGCCTTAAAACTAATTTGGACAGAATTAAAGTTAAACTTTCCTGGTGGCTCGGGCGGTAAAGAATCTGCCTGCAATATGGGAGACACAGGTTTGATCCCTGGGTCAGAAAGATCCCCTGGAGAAGAAAATGGCAATCCACTCCAGTATTCTTGCCTGGGAAATCCCATGGACAGAGAAGCCTGGTGGCTACAGGCCATGGAGTTGCAAAGAATTGGACATGACTGAGCAACTAACACTTGGAGCCCAAGGTAAACCACTTTTTCAGTGACGATTACCATGTGAGAAATTTTAAAAGTATCAGCATTTACCTTTTCAAGTCAGCATTTCTCAAACTGGTGAACCTTGGAAATTTTAGGGACTAATAAAAAAAATGCCTAATTAGTCACATGAGGCCTGTGAGTCTCAAATTTTCCTGATCATTAGAGGCATTAAATACGTGTTTCCCAGCCCTTCCCTTAGAAAGTCAGCAGTCTCAGTAGGGACTGAAGAATGTCAAATGATAGGATTGCCCCAGGTAATTTTTATCACCTGGCAAGTCTGGCTTATACTGCATTAAAGGAAATTGGCTCCCACGTTTAAAGCTCAGAAGAGTGTATGCTTTAGGTCAGAGGCAAAAAGAGAGATTTGTTTGTCTCCAAAGCTCCTAATATTTTATGACAAGGAATAGGACCCCATTACCACCCACCTCCAAACTCCATCCAGGACCGTTAACAGCTAACCAAATTCAGTTAAGTGTAACATTCAGCATAGTACTGGTTTTCTGAAGTATTGTCTTCTCAAGTGGCTCAGTGGTAGAAAATCTGCCTGCCAGTGCAGAAGCTGCAGGAGATATGGGTTTGATCCTTGGTTGTGAAGATCCCCTGAAGAAGGAAATTGCAACCCACTCCAGTATTCTTACCTGGAAAATTTCATGGTCAGAGGAGCCTGGCAGGCTATAGTCCAGGGGGTCACAAAGAGTTGGACACGACTTAGTGACTCAGCCAATACGCACCCAAATGAAACCAACACTCTTCTCTGTGACACAACAATTTGCAATTCTATCCTCATTATCCTGACTTTCTTCATCTATATAGAACTGTCTTGCCTCTGTATAAAAAAAGTTGAAGACGCAGTTAGTAAACTAAACTATTTGAATTTTAGGACCCCTTTGGAAATTTATGCATACAATAGAAAGCATATTTGAATTTGACAACACTTTAAAAAATCAGATGACTTCTTGCACTAATGTGAAAGCAGGCCCTTTAACATCAATCAAAACAAAGGAATAATTTCTTTTTCTTGATGCTAATTCACTCTGGAGTCATGCTTCTGAGACTTAGCTGAAGGATTTTAAAAGACTTGGGGAAAATATGTCATGAAATGGATCCATTTTAAATATCACAGGTACTTGCTGGCTTATTCCTTGCTGACACTCGAATGCTCTCAATCAACAGTTTAAAGGCCAACAGAGCTCACTAATCCCCACTGACAACTTTTATTGTTCTTGCTTGTTTATTTTTATTGAGGTATAGTTGATTTATAAGGTTGTTAGCTCCTATTACACAGCAAAGTGACTCAGTTATACATATATTTTATATATATATATATATACACATTTTTAAAATATCCTTTTCCATTACGTTTTACCATAGGCTTTTTTAAATTGAAAGATAATTTTTTTTTAATGGGAGATAACTGCTTTACAATGTGCGTTGGTCTCTGCTGTGGAACAAGGTGAATTGGCTATAAGTATATATGTATGGGGTCCCCTTGTGGCTCAACTGGTAAAGAATCCGCCTGCAGTTTAGGAGACCTGGGTTCAATCCCTGGATTGGGAAGATCCCCTGGAGAAGGGAATGGCTACCCACTCCAGTATTCTATCCTGGAGAATTCCATGGACTATACAGTCAGACACGACTGAGCAACTTTCACTTTCACACTTTCATTTCACTTTTCATATATATATATAATATATATATATATATATGTATCCCCTCCCTCTTGAACTTCCGCCCCACCGACCCTCATCCCACCCCTCTTGGTTGTCACAGAGCACTGAGCTGAGACCCCTATGTTATACAGCAGCTATCACTAGCTATTTTATACATGGTAGTATATATATGTCAATGTTACTCTGATTGTAGGTTTCAGTAGTCAATGGAAATGTAAAGGCAATGGCATGGAAAGATTGGAAAGCAGTTCTTCCAGTGTCTGTTATCTGGCTCAGTTCAGTTCAGTTCAGCCGCTCAGTCATGTCCGACTCTTTGCGACCCCATGAATCGCAGCACGCCAGGCCTCCCTGTCCATCACCAACTCCCGGAGTTCACTCAGACTCACGTCCATTGAGTCAGTAATGCCATCCAGCCATCTCTTCCTTTGCCGTCCCCTTCTCCTCCTGCCCCCAATCCCTCCCAGCATCAAAGTCTTTTCCAATGAGTCAACTCTTCACATGAGGTGGCCAAAGTACTGGAGTTTCAGCTTTAGCATCATTCCTTCCAAAGAAATCCCAGGGCTGATTTCCTTCAGAATGGACTGGTTGGATCTCCTTGCAGTCCAAGGGACTCTCAAGAGTCTTCTCCAACACCACAGTTCAAAAGCGTCAATTCTTCAGCACTCAGCCTTCTTCACAGTCCAACTCTCATGTTCATACATGACCAGGAAAAACCATAGCCTTGACTAGACGGACCTTAGTCGGCAAAGCAATGTCTCTGCTTTTCAATATGCTATGTAGGTTGGTCATAACTTTTCTTCCAAGGAGTAAGTGTCTTTTAATTTCATGACTGCAGTCACCATCTGCAGTGATTTTGGAGCCCCCAAAAATAAAGTCTGACACTGTTTCCACTGTTTCCCCATCTATTTCCCATGAAGTGATAGGACCAGAGGCCATGATCTTCATTTTCTGAATGTTGAGCTTGAAGCCAACTTTTTCACTCTCCACTTTCACTTTCATCAAGAGGCTTTTTAGTTCCTCTTCACTTTCTGCCATAAAGGTGGTGTCATCTGCATATCTGAGGTTATTGATATTTCTCCCGGCAATCTTGATTCCAGCTTGTGCTTCTTCCAGTCCAGCATTTCTCATGATGTACTCTACATAGAAGTTAAATAAGCATGGTGACAATATACAGCCTTGATGTACTCCTTTTCCTATTTGGAACCAGTCTGTTGTTCCATGTCCAGTTCTAACTGTTCTTCCTGACCTGTATACAGATTTCTCAAGAGGCAGGTTAGGTGGTCTGGTATTCCCATCTCTCTCAGAATTTTCCACAGTTTATTGTGATCCACACAATCAAAGGCTTTGGCATAGCCAATAAAGCAGAAATAGATGTTTTTCTGGAACTCTCTTGCCTTTTCCATGATCAAGTGGATGCTGGCAATTTGATCTCTGGTTCCTCTGCCTTTTCTAAAACCAGCTTGAACATCAGGGATTTCATGGTTCACATATTGCTGAAGCCTGGCTTGGAGAATTTTGAGCATTACTTTACTAGCATGTGAGATGAGTGCAATTGTGCAGTAGTTTGAGCATTCTTTAGCAGTGCCTTTCTTTGGGATTGGAATGAAAACTCACCTTTTCCAGTCCTGTGGCCACTGCTGAGTTTTCCAAATTTACTGGCATATTGAGTGCAGCACTTTCACAGCATCATCTTTCAGGATTTGAAATAGCTCAACTGGAATTCCATTACCTCCACTAGCTTTGTTCATAGTGATGCTTTCTAAGGCCCACTTGACTTCACATTCCAGGATGTCTGGCTCTAGATGAGTGATCACGCTAAGTCAAAGAATAAAGAAGTTCCCCAATTACTTCTTTATATTCACTCAGACAAGCAAGGAAAGTGTACTAACTTCTCCTGCCTTCTGGCGCTTTCCTAACTGGGCAATAGTACCTCACTGAAGTTTCCCTTTAGCCTACCCTGCTCCAGATACTCAGTCCCCTTTTTGTTTCTCAAGACTGAATCCTTCTCACCCTTACAAATTCCAAGGCCCCATAGAGAAGCCTTCTCCGATAATTCTATGTAAGATATCCACTTCTGTTTACTTCCTATCATATCACACTATTGTTTTTTCACAGAACAGAGACTTTAGCTATTTTGTTTACATTTGTATACCCAGTACATGTACCAGTCCCTGGATCACAGAAGGTGCTAGATGGAAAGTGAAGGGATGAATTAGAGAATGAATTAATAAATATCCTATATATAGCTTTCACTTAAGCAGTAGAGATGCAAAGCTGAATCAGATTTAGTAAATTCATGGAATTTACAGAACCAGAAGAATGTTAGAAAAATGTAAAATTCAAGCTTTGAGTTTTAAACATATCACTGTGGATGGGTGAAGTATGAAAATGGACTAGAAAAGAGCTGGACTAAAGGCAGGCTAAATACTTTGGAGGCTCTCACATCAAAGCAAGGAAAAAATTATGAGGCTCTGAAGTAAGGTGGTGATTCAGGGAAAGAAAAAGGAACTGATCCCAAAGATGTTAAGGAGGGTAAGTTAATTGTCTACAAGAAATGAGGAAGATTTTGAGTTTTGATCTTAGATTACAGTCTTAGGTAGCTACATAAATAAAAGTGACATTCTCTGAAATAAGGATATAGTAAAAGGGCCGTTTATTGTGGAAATATATAAGAAGGAAAGAAAATATTATATGCTAAGATTTTAAAATACTTAGTTTGAACTGTTCAATACTTGCTTTTTTTCCACACCACCAAGCAATTAACTTGGTTTTCCATGGACACTGAGAGGATGTTTCACAAATTTAACTCAGTTCTAATACTTTCTATGCAGAGTTAACCATCAAATCCTGCAGGTTAAGAGCTTAATCGCACATAACTGCCCCTTCCCCCAACCCCCTATTCAGTACCAATCCCAAATCCAGGTTGTCACTTGTGCTTCAGGCTGCAGGTCAGAGGTTCCAATGCCCCCCTCCTGGAATTCCACTAATTTTCTACAGTAGCTTACAGAACTCAGAGAAGCATTGACTTAATAGATCACCGGTTCATTATAAAGGGTACTCTAAAGGACACAGATGAGCAGCCAGATGGAAGAGATCATAGTTTAGTATAGGGGAATGGGCACAGAGCTTCCATACTCTCCCCAGATTTCCACAGGTTCACCAATCTGGAAACTCTCTGAAGCTGCTGCTTTTCTGGAGGCTTCATTTCTTAAGCATGCTGATTAAATCATTGGCTGTTAGGGACTGGGCTCAATCTCCAGCCCCTCTCCCTTCCCCAGAGATGGGGCCTGGGTGGGGATTGGGGAGAGTACTGCAAGTTGCAACCCTCATATCTCGTGGTTTATTCCACTGGCAACCAGCTCTCAGCCTTAGGTTACTTACCTAGGGGCTTTCCAAAAGTCATCTCATAACATAACAAAATACACCTTTTTGCTCTCATCACTTAGGATATCCCAAGGATTTGGGAGTTTGGTGCCATGAATGGTGTCAAAGACCAAATATATATTTTTATAAAACCCCACTATGACAGCTGTCTATTGGATCCAGAAGTTGAGATATTTAGGGAGCATTTCAGTTCAGTCACTCAGTCGTGTCCAGTTTTTTGTGACCCCATGGACCACAGCATACCAGGCCTGCCTGTCCATCACCAACTCCCAGAGTTTATCCAAACTCATGTCCATTGAACTGGTGATGCCATCCAACCATCTTGTCCTCTGTCATCCCCTTCTCCTCCTGCCTTCAATCTTTCCCAGCATCAGGGTCTTTTCCAATGAGTCAGCTCTTTGCATCAGGTGGCCAAAATATTGGAGTTTCAGCTTCAACATCAGTCCTTCCAGTTATATATACATATATACATATATATATATATATGTATATATATATATATATATATATATATATTCTGGTCAGAGATATAGGTTAGAAGTTTAAATGGGGCATCCTTGGTACAAATGGAGAAAGTAATAAAAATCATAAGAAGAAAGGAAATAAGCCAAAGAGCATTAATAGAAATAAAGACACGAAGATCAAGGACAAAATCTGAAGGTGTACGTGCAAATCAGCACTTATAGAAATACACACAACCTCATGCATCAGAGGGTGGCTGGCTTAGCATTCATGAAAGGAATAAAAATTTCCACTGCACCTGGCTGAAGTGGTTGCCCACAACAGCATAATTATAAAGTAGAACAGTCCCCTTGGGAAAGCCATGTGCTGAATGGAAGAGTGGGAAGAAAGCCAGAAACTATTATCTTCGAATGTACTGGATACCAGTGTTTCAAAGCCTTTGGTAACTGTTATCCTTTTAAGGAAAAAAAAAAAAAAAACAGACAACAAAAAACCCTGAAATTTATGAAAAATGTAAAATTCTTTCTTTAGAAAAGTCAGAATTTTTGATATAATCTTGTGAAATAAAAAGAAAATGTTTTAATTCAGTCTGCTAATGTGTATCTGATCCTCTCCTCCCAAAGGAGTGGTCTCACTCTATAAGTACATACATCTGAGCTCTTAAATGTATAAGGGCAATATTTTTACAAGTATGTGCAATTTAAAAGTCCCATAATTAAAGCTTCATAGTTTTTAATGTCTACTAAAGGCTTTTGTCTCATCGTCACCATCCTGCTCTATTCTAAATCATCACAAGAGGGATATGGATTTCTATGGATGGTTTGAAATGAAATCTGGAATTACTTCTTAATTGGCAGTTGGTGAATGAGAGCAAAAATCCAAATTTTTAATTAAAAATTTAAAAGCAGCAGGCTGTTTTACTACATAGGAAACACATTTAATGCTGTTTTATTTTATTAAGTATATTTTAACAAAGATTTTGAACCTCTAACAACTAAGCTTGCATATCCTCCTTCTTTCTTCCATCTCTCTTTTCTAAACAAATAACCAAGTCAGTTATGAGTGACTAACCCTGTGTTAGATGGTGAGATTCTAGCAATGAACTAGGCAATGTGCCTGCTTTTATATGACTCATTGTCAAGTTTATATGTGACTCAAGCAGAAAAGAATCTGCCTGCAATGCGGGAGACCTGGCTTTGATCTCTGGCTCAGGAAGATCCCCCGGAGAAGAGAATGGCTACCTACTCTAGCATTCTTGCCTGGGGAATTTCATGGACAAAGAAACCTGGCAGGCTGCAGTCCATGGGGTTGCAAAGAGTTGGACACGACTGAGCGACTAATACTCACCAGCTGGATTTCTGTATTACTTCAGTCCTTTCTGATTTACTTTGGGAGATCCCTGATTAGTGCTCTCACAATCTAGCAAAAGAGGGCTTTCCTGAAGGTTCAGTGGTGAAGAATCCACATGCCAACGCTGGAGACATGATTTAGATCCCTGCGTCGGGATGAGATGGTTAGATCAGCATCACTGACTCAGTGGACATGAGTCTGAGCAAACTCACGTGTGTGCTCTTTGCATGGGAGATAGTCAAGAACAGAGGAGCCTGGCATTGTACAGTCCATGGGGTCACAAAGAGTCAGACACAACTTAGTAACTAACAATAACCATCTAACGAAAGAGTCCTACAAGAGTCCTATACTAATCCAAAACACTAAGCCACTTGCCCCACACACTCCGCAAAAGCAGTTAGCCTCACATATCTACTGGCCAGCTGTGATTCCATAACTAGTTCTGCTTAGCATTTAGCTCTTCTGACATTTGAGTTTTCCTTCATTCACTCTAGCTGCAGTGAGGAAAAATCCTCTCTTGAGGAAGTAACATTTGAACTGGGACTTGAAAGAGAAAAAAAGGTGTATGGATTCATTTCGAGCTGAGAGAAGAGTATGGAGAAATTATGAAAGTTTGTCCTGATGATGCAGAGCAGAATTACATGGATAATTTTTAAATACTAACAATGTCTGGGGCTCCAAAAGGAATGGGATACAATAAAGACAGTATAAATACAGTGAGAGCATGGATTTTCATAGACTCTCTTATAATGGGATAAACAATGGCTCCCTTCTTGAGCAGATTATGCTAGAAGCATGCACTGCACTTAGCAATCTACTATATCATTTAATCCACTGAGATTCAACAAAGTGAACATTAAAATGAGCACCATTTTAGAGAGAAGGAAATTAGCACTTAGAGAGGGGAATTTGAACCCAGCTTTCTCTTACCCCAGAGCACTTGCTTTTACATTAAATTGCTTGGACAAGACATGACACCTTCTGGAACCTTGGGAATCTAAGTCCTATTTTGCACATTGCTTCCACAGGAAAATAGGTTATAACTTCTAAAAAATTAACTTTCAAATGAACTTCTAGAACACAATCTATTCATAACTAGATGGAATTGTCTACAGAGTTTGAAATGCCCTCTCTCCTCATGCGAGATGATATTTTCTATAGAAATAGCAAAAGTGCTAGATATGAAAAGCCTTCAGAGAGAATATGCATCTTTATATAACATATTTTTTAATTCTAATCTGTTTTAAAACTATACCTGAACATTGTTCACTTATTTTTTTTCCTTCTAATTCATATTTATCCAAGACATAGCCTGAGATAACAGTCAATGTCTACAAGATAAAGCGTACAAAAAGAGGACAGTAAAAGATAGCTACATTGCATGAAAAAAAAAAGAGAGTTCCAGAAAAACATCTATTTCTGCTTTATTGACTACACCAGTCTTTGATTGTGTGGATCATAACAAACTGTGGAAAATTCTTAAAGAGATGGGAATACCAGACCACCTCACTTGCCTCTTGAGAAATCTGTATGCAGGTCAAGAAGCAACAGTTAGGATTGGACATGGAAAAACAGATTGGTTCCAAACTGGGAAAGGAGTACTTCAAGGTTATATATTGCCACTCTGCTTATTTAATGCTGAGCAGGATGAAGTACAAGCTAGAATCAAGATTGCTGGGAGAATAATTAATAACCTCAGCTATGCAGATGACACCACCCTCATGGCAGAAAGCAAAGAACTAAAGAGCCTCTTGATGAAAGTGAAAGAAGAGAGTAAAAAAGTTGGCTTAAAGCTCAACATTCAGAAAACTAAGATCATGGCATCTGGTCCCATCACTTCATGGCAAATAGATGGGGAAATAATGGAAACTGTGAGAGACTTTTATTTTTCTGGGTTCCAAGATCACTGCAGATGGTGACTGCAGCCATGAAATTAAAAGACACTTGTTCCTTGGAAGAAAAGCTATGACCAACCTAGACAGTGTATTAAAAAGCAGAGACATTACTTTGCCAACAAAAGTCTGTCTAGTCAAAGCTATGGTTTTTCCAGTAATCACGTATGGATGTGAGAGTTGGACTATAAAGTAAGCTGAATGCCAAAAAATTGATGCTTTTGAAGTGTGGTGTTGGAGAAGACTCTTGAGAGTCCCTTAGACTGGGAGAAGATCCAACCAGTCAATCCTAAAGGAAATCAGTCCTGAGTATTCATTGAAAGGACTGATGGTGAAGCTTAAACTCCAATACTTTGGCCACCTGATGTGAAGAGCTGACTCATTAGAAAAGACTCTGATGCTGGGAAAGATTGAAGGTGGGAGGAGAAAGGGATGACAAAGGATGAGATGGTAGGATGGCATCACCAACTTGATGGACATGAGTTTGAGTGAGCTCTGGAAGTTGGGGATAGACAGGGAAGCCTGGCATGCTGCAGTCTATGGGATCTCAAGAGTCAGACACAACTGAGCTACCAAACCGTACAGAACTGAATTGGATATTGCACAAACTTACCATTCACACCCAAGTTTGGATTCTGAAGTTTTGATAGGCTTTTTACTTTCAAAGCCTTTGCCTTTTAAACCTTAGTTTTACAAACTTTCCTCTACTTGTTAATGAAGGAATGATTTAGTATATCCCATCTGAAAACCGCCCCACCCTCTTAAGTGCACACACAAAATCACATTTCTAGTGTTTCCATGAATCAGTCAGAACTTACTCATTCAGCATATATCAAGATCCAATGTGCTAGACACTGGGTCAACTGAGAGGTCCAGGGCTGGGTTCCGGAGTCATGATGTACGTTATCCATACACGTTTCAATATATGCATATGCAGTCCCTAAGGTAGTCCTCTAGATGAGACAACTGTCTCTTAAGGCACAGACTTTCCTGGGCCACAGCTACACTACTTAAAATGTGAATGACTTCATGTTTCTCTGGTTTTCCTATGGGTGCTTTATAATTATTGATTTAAATATACATCACAAAACAGTAAATGTTGGTATGCAGATTTAATGCTAGCAATGAGAATTAAAAATTTTGAACACTACTTCAATAAAAACGATAACATTGCCAGGTATGTTGTCAAAATTAGTAAAGCATAAATCTACAAACATTAAAGGGAAAAATATACAAATCCAATATTATCCCCTAAATTGTTATCAGTATAACAATTTTTAAATTATCTACCATACATGTAAGAGCTTTGTGTATGTTAAGTCACAGTCATATCCAACTCTTTGCAGTCCCGTGGACCGTAAACTGCTAGGCTCCTCTGTTCATGAGATTTTCCAGGCAAGAATACTTGAGTGGGTTGCCATTTCCTACTCCAGGGGATCTTCCCTAGGGTTTGGCAGGCAGATTCTTTACCACTAACGCCACCTGGGAAGCTCAAATCCTGGATAGTTCGGTGGTAAAGAATGCGCCCAGCAATGAAGGAGAGGATCCTCTGCAGTAGGGAATGGCAATTCACTCAGTACTCTTGCCTGGAAAATCCCATGGTCAGAGGAGCCTGGCCAGCCTATAGTCCATGGGGTTACAAAAGAGTCAGACACAACTTAGCAACTAAACAACAGGAACACATTAATAAAATCAGAGAGATTCTGATTATTTCATTCAAAACACTTCTAATTTTGTAAAATTTTCCACCAGATCAAGAGTCCTTGTTGCAGCCATGCAAGGGAAAGAGTAATTGACTTCCATACTGTTAAATAATAAATGTTTAACATTTACTTTCAGAATATTCAAATTGCATTTATTGATACCTGACAGAATTTTATTATTGATAGCATAAGTGTAAACATAATTTTTATTTAAATTTGAAGCCTTCAGTGATCTCAATATTAATCTGAAATCTCTCATCACTGATTTATTGCAGAAGGCCTTCACTCAAGTACCTCAAAGGATCTAAACTTTTGCTATATCTGAAGATCCTACTGGAAAACACAGCACTGCATTTACTACACATTGAATAAAAAAAGAGCAAGCCAAAGGTATACAGACTGAGAAGCACCATGGTTAAAAATGGGAAAACTGGAAAAAGACTAGCTAGGGCCAAATATTGCCATTACTATTTACCAGCTCTCTGACCTTGGACCCTATCTTCCAAGTAAGAATAATAGGATAAAATGATATAACTCATGTGAGGCACTTAGGTTAGTGCCTGGTAAAAATAAGAGTTCAGTATAAACAAACAACTTATTACAAAATAAACTGACATGGGAACATGCTAAGCACCTTGTGTGAGTGCCCGATTCTTTGCAACCCCACAGACTCCAGCCCACCAGGCTCTTCTGTCCATGGGATTCTCCAGGCAAGAACACGGAGTGGGTTGCCATTCCCTTCTCCAAGCACCTTATAGGGATTGTTTCATTTAATTCTTACACCACCACCAAAAGCTATGTGCTATTGTCACCTTCATCTTACACATAGCCAAGATTTTGTTAAGAGAGAAATTGAAGGGTGGGGTGAGGAAGGAGGAAGAAAGATTAAGCTTCCTAAATGAAAAGACCAGATAATAGAAAACTTATTTTCAGCTGTGTTTAACAATTCTGGATGGAATAAATTTATAACCAATTAACTGAATATTTATAAGTAACTATATTTAATTACAGACATTTATCAATTACTCAGTGCCTAATTAGAAAGTCTAGTTATTGCCTGGAATTTTATTTCTTCTCCTCTCACACATTTCATAGCACATATAGTTGCTATCAGGAACACCAAGCTAAGTCGGATTTTAGATTAATCGCACATACTTAGTGAGTATCTCTTGCATGCATAGCACTTTAAATATCCCTGTTTAGGGAGAAGGGAAGCAGTGAAACAGGGAGTGATATTACTAAGGATTTGGAAGAGATTGAACCAACAAAATCTGGTAGGGGAAATGAAAGACACATGCCTCATCATTATGAATATTCAAGATAGGTTTTTAAAAACTTAGTTAAAGCTTCAAAGTAAAAGAAATTTTCCATTTAAATAACCATTCACAGATTAAGTACATTCATTCTATTAACATTTCCTTGGGCATTTTTCTTCCCTAGCACTGCTCTGACCTCCTTAAAATTTGTCTGCATTTTTGTTTCTCAAAATTGCTCCTCAGGCAAATTTCCTGGGCTACATCTCCAAAGACAAATAGAGGTGAGGAATATTTCATGGTAAAATAATAATTTCTCCAGCTTTATTAATCTCTGCTCACACTGGCTGAACTTAAAACATTGTAGATTGCTTTATTTCCTACATGCTTTTGATTGATTTATCGATATAGATGGAGAAAAGAATTTGTATATTTACATAGTGTACACATCATTTTTCTGTCTTTTCAATGGACCTAATTTTGTGTCCTTCTCAAAAAGCTGCCTTTATATGTTTTATTAAAATACATCTGGGATTCATTTTAAGGATTAAGAAAAATCAGTAACCTTAGAACTGGAAACAACTAGGTTTGCATCCTAGGGTTCCCCTCCCTAAATATGTGGCCTTAAATTAAACAAATCATTTAACCATCTTAGATTCAGTTTCCTCTTTTCTAAAATTGCAACAATTATCCATATAATGCCTGGAAAACCTAGATACAATATATGAATAAAAAATAAAAATAAAAAACCAGTGGTATTACTAGAGTATCTCTGGTCCTAAGGTAGTTTATTTTGCCTCTGAATTCAGTCTTGGAAATAAAAGGTCTTTCCAAGTAATTAAACAAAACATGTTGATGATCATACTGTAAATAAAAGTCTCAGATGTTTGAACACTTATCCCACTATATGCTTAGCCAATGACCCTGACAACTGGGAGAGAATTCTCCAGTAGAATATGTACCATCATATTCTTATATATTTATTCCTTTTTCTCTTGACTGAACTGAACCATAATCTTAAAGTCATACTTACCTTATTTGCAAAGGCATACAAGGCCCATTAGCACCAGCTCACTTCACCATTGTTTAGGTAAGTGGACCCAGGAACTCAGATTACCTTCCAACACCCTCTCTCCAGGTGTTCTTCCAACACTCTCCAGGACCTCTTCCCTGCAGGAACCTAGCTTCCAAGATCAGCTAACACTATTTTTTTTGTGGTTAGCTCCTCTTTGCCAACCAGGAACTGCCATAGCTGCCAGAAATATTCCTCCAAAGTGAAGACCACCATCAACTTTTCGGTCCACCTGCAAATGTGGGTATCTTATGCCTACCTCTCTGGGTTTCTATTTCCACCATGAAGATGTGGCCCTGGAAGGTGTACACTACTTCTGGGCAACCACCTGATCAACTTGCATAGGCCTGTGGGCTGCAGAATGGACTTGGAAAAAGGCTCATCCCCAAGTACAACAAGGAAACTTCCAAGCCCACAACCTTCCTTATTCCAGAGGCCCCTCCCAGGTGTGGACCAAATAGAAACACAAAACAATAATGTCTCCTTTTAAATCAAAAAAATATTTCTGGAAATGATACATTTACTTATTCACTCATTTATCTCTCCAGTGGGAAAAAGAATTTATTTCAACTTAAAAAGTTGTAGAAGGCTTCCTACAATTAGCTAGATTTAACTCTTCAGTGCTTCCAGGATACATTCCAAACTCCTGGCAGTAGCATTTAGAGAATTAATCACATTCTTAAAATATATCTCCAGTCTTTATTTTTCATTTTTCTAAACTCTTATGCCCCAACAATATCAAGCTACTGGATTTTCTGTAAACACAACATATATTTCAATCCCTTTCTCATTTTATCATGTAAGTCTTCTACCTAGGGTCATCCTTCCTTCCTTTCTCCATCTGCTGCCATCTTACCCCACTTCTAAGCCATAATTCTCAAATAGTTTCTTCATGGGGAATCCTCTCCTAGACTGCCCACCTTAACCCAGCCTCCAGATTGACCCTGAGGAAGGTCAATGGCTGTTTATCAAACACTTGGTTGTTTAATCACTAAGTCATGTCTAATTCTTCTGTAACTCTCTGAACTGCAGTCCACCAGGCTCCTTTGTCCATAGGATTTACCAGGCAAGAATACTGGAGTGGGTTGCCATTTCCTGTTCCAGGGATCTTTCTGACGCTGGGATCAAATCTGTGTCTCCTGTAGCTCCTGCATTAG
This sequence comes from Ovis canadensis, assembly GCF_042477335.2. Taxonomy (NCBI): domain Eukaryota; kingdom Metazoa; phylum Chordata; class Mammalia; order Artiodactyla; family Bovidae; genus Ovis; species Ovis canadensis. The sequence goes on from NC_091260.1 coordinate 42,982,972, forward strand.
TAGGCAGATTCTTTACTGCTGAGCCACCTGGGAAGCCCCTACATTAAGGCAGGCAAAGTCTATTCTTAGAAGAAAAGAATAGATTTGAAATGAAGGAGGAAAAGGAGAAAGAAATAGAGAAGACCAAGAGGACTGTGAATCTTTACAGTGATGTATCGAAGAAGGACAGACAACAAAAGAGGAAGCAAGGAAAGAGCAAATAAACCAAAAGTTGAGGAAAGGGTAAAGAGAAAATTGAGGGGAGCAGCCTTAGGTGTTTATCAGCTGTGGGGAATGATTGGGTATGCAGATTGTGGGGCTATTTTGCTGTACTTCATGGGAAAACCACTTGGCATTTTTCAAGAATGCATACAAAATAATTTAACTGTCAATTTTTAGATGGAATTTCTCATGCATGTCATACCCTGGAGAACACCATTCTGTTGAAATAGGCCACATGGTAGTTCAGCTTTATTCAGGCTCTGCGTGTGTGTGTGTGTGTGTGTGCACTCAGTCACAGTGTGTGGCCAACTCTTTTGCAGTCCTGTGGACTGTAGCCCACCAGGGTCTTCTGTCAATGGAATTTTCCAAGCAAGAACACTGGTGCAGGTTGCCATTTCCTACTCCAAGGGATCTTTCTGACCCAGGGATCAAACCCAAGGCTCTTACATCTCCTGCATTGGCAGGAGCACTTGCACCGCTTGGGAAGCCCTTATTCAGGTTGCTGCTGCTGCTAAGTTGCTTCAGTCATGTCTGACTCTGGGCAACCCCATAGATGGCAGCCCACCAGGCTCCCCCATTCCTGGGATTCTCTAGGCAAGAATACTGGAGTGGGTTGCCATTTCCTTCTCCAATGCATGAAAGTGAAAAGTGAAAGTAAAGTTGCTCAGTTGTGTCTAACTCTTAGCGACCTCATGGACTGCAGCCTACCAGGCTCCTCCATCCATGGGATTCTCCATTACCTACTATAATATTTATTATTGTAATTGTTTCTTTAGTGGCTTGTCTTACTAGACTAAAATCTCTATGAAGACAGATATTCTGTCTTAATCATTTTTGTAACACCATCCTCTAGGACAATATCTGGCAAGTACTAGGTGCTCAGTAAACATTCGCTGAATGAATGAATTAATGAATAAGTATGGTACTAGAAGCCTTGTACCAACTTTAGTCACAATAGCATGGAAGAAAAATCTTCAGATAGAAAATGTCTTCAAAGTTTGGGACCAATTATGTAACAATATTTTTTCCCCAAAGGTAAGAACCAACACCACCTACATTTTACTTAAGCAGTGATTTTCCCTTTTGCATGGGCAAATTACACATCAGAGCTCCCACACACAGTGTCTTGAAAAAGAGAACAAAATATGATATACAAAGCATTCTGCTGATTGTAGAGAGGAAAAGACACAGAGTAGATGGTAGAGATAATAAATGTGTTGGTGTCTATAATTTACTGCACTTAGGTGATAATCCACCATAGCTGCAAACTATATTTTTCCTGAAAGGTCAACATATTCAAGTCACATAGTTATATTCTTAAAATATTCTGATTATGAGTGAATTCAGTAGATGATTCAATGTATTTGTAACTCCAAAATTTGTAAGTCAAATTTTGTTGCATAGCAAATCATATTTTAATTGCTGTTTTCGAGGGTTCTAATCAAGGAGATGCATTCATTTATTAGCCAGATATTTACTGAGAGTTATTATGTACCAGACACAGGGCAATGTACTAGTGACACAAAGTGTACAGTGAACAGTGAACAAAGGACACAATCCATACTCCCAAGGAACCTAGGAATAAATGCAATTTAATGGAAGTATAATGGGAGTGTGTGTGGAAGTGAGCCTCAGTCTGTGTGGAGGTGCCAGGGAATGGTTCACGTATAAAGGTAAATCTGGAGCTATGTCATGAACCAATTTTCTATGCAGGTGAAAAGAGACAGATGAACATGAGGACAAAGAGCTCAGGGCCAATTCAGTGCATTTAGTGAAAGGCAACTTGCTCATTATTGTTAGACATTAAAACAATAAAAGTAACAGGACGTAGGCAAGAAAGGTGGCAAGGGTTCTTACATGCCTTGCCGTGAAGCATGGGTTTCATTCATCCTAGGGGAAAATATTTATATAGTTCTGATTGTATTGTGAAGACCAGGTAGAGAACAATGAGACTGGAGACAAGGAATTTTTGAAGATCCTTGGAATTGTCAAGATGAGGAGTGATGAGGATCTGAAATGTGGCAAAGCTGGGGAAGAAATGAATGGTAAGAAGGAATTTTTAACACTTGATAACTGATGGAATATGGGAAAGGAAGTATGGATGTAAAAAATGACTTCCAGCTCTCTAGATGGGAGGCTGTGTAAACAGTGCCAATCCAAGGATTTGGGACCACTGAAAAGTTCAGTTTGGAGCATATTGAGTCTGGGCATATTTGAGATATCCAGGTGGTAATCAGAAGTAAAATCCCTGCTGAAGAAAAACTTGAGAATATTTTAGGTACACATGGCCATTGACCATGTGAAGAACATGAGAAGTGTTTGCAATATCTTAAAGCTGTTAACCTCCAATTTGTCTACTGTTTAAATCTAGATTTTCATATATGAAGATTTGTTGAAACAGTGGCCCACAAACTTTAGTTTCCTGTTCACATTTGGAAAATGTGAAACACACTTAACAGGTACCAGAAGCTTAGTACAGCAAGATTTTCAACTTTGTTGACAAATTCAGTGATGGTGTAGTCTCAAAACTTTGGGGAGACACAAGGTTTGAATGGCTCTCCAAATAACTGACTTTTTAACATAAATGATCACTGATTAAAAGTAAGATATATCCTTGCATGCATGACTGTCTAAATGCAAATCTCAGTAACAGAAAACTCCATGATCCATGGATCCATGATCCAACTCCATACTGATGCACTGTTTCATTTTTGTGGTTGTTGCTGTTTCTTTAATTCAAATGTAAGAAACAAAAGCTATAGAACTTTGCCTAGTTATCCTTCTGGGGTTTATCTCATTCCTTCATTTGGAACATATTCCTCTGTTGCCTCATTTTGTCTAATTCTGTGTTTTAATTTCTGTGTACTTCATAAATGGTTACATTTCCTCATCTTGGAGAAGAGATCTGATATAGAAGATTCCTTAAGGGCCCAACAGTGCACTCCACTCTGATCAGAACTCTATTCTCTAGGAGTCCCTTATGTTGACCCCTTGGGTCCACTCTGTTACGATGAGACCACTATTATTGTGGGGCTAGCTCCCAGCCCAGTTGGTTACCAGGCCCTGTCTCCTGTAGAGGCTGCCAGCAACTGGTGGAAGGGGCTGTGATCTGGCTCAGCTGGATGCCTGGCCCACGAAGCCCCAAGACTGTTGCTTGTGACTGATGGGTGGGACTCGGTCCAAATGTGGCTGGCTGCTTGGCTTGGGGTGTCCCAGGACAGGTGCAGACCAGTTGTAGGAGGGTAAGTCCCAGATACTAATAGGGAAGGGAAGACTCCCAAATGGTGCTTGTCAGCATCAGTGTCCTCGCTGTAGAATAAGCTCTCCTAAATTGCTGCTGCCAATGTCTGTGTCCCCAGGGGAAGTTCCAGTTGCTTCCTGATTCCCTGGGCAGTTTTCTAATATCAGCAAGTGAGTCTGACCTGGGCTCCTTTCAAATCACTGCCTCTGCTGGGCCTCAGAGTATGTGAGATTTTGTGTGCACCCTTTAAGAGTGGGATCTTTGTTTCCTACAGCCCTCCCAGTCTCCTGTACGCAAGCCCTGCTGGCCTTCAAAGCCAGATATTCTCCAGGCTCATCTTCTCAGTGCAGGACCCCCCACCCCCACCCCCAGGTGGGGAGCTCAGATCCCATGCTCCTTGGGGATATCCTCTGCAGCAGTGACTATCCTGCCTTCTATAGGTTGCCTACCCATGGATGTAGGTCTTTACTGCATCTCTGTCTCTCCTACCCACCTCACTGTGGTCACTTCTTTATATCTACAGTCTTGAAACATTTTTTCCCTAATCTCCAGGTCATTCTCACATGATAGTTGCTCTGTAAATAGATGCAACTTTGGTGTGCCTGAGGGAGGAGGTGAGTTTAAGATCTTCCTGCCTCTCCATATTGGCCAACACTTTTACCCTTTAAAAATTTACCATTTTAAGACTTTTAGGTAAAAACTCTAAGAGGTTGAATTAGAATTGAAAGTATCTATATGAACACAGACTTTTAAGAAAATATACAGGGATAGATTTAGAAATAGTCATAAAGTTATCTACTTATCTCTCTCTCTACACACACACACACACACACACACACACACACACACACACACATTCCCTAACTGTCCATGAGAAAAGTTCAGAAGCAATAAAATTCCAGAATGCCTAAGCACTCTGAGACTACATTTCTTGGCTCCCAAATATCACTCTCTACTAAAAGGGCTTCCCTTGTGGTTCAGCTGGGAAAGAAGCAGCCTACAATGTGGGAGACCTGGGTTTGATCCCTGGGTGGGGAAGATCCCCTGGAGAAAGGAAAGGCTACCCACTTCAGTATTCTACCCTGGAGAATTCCATGGACTGTATAGTCCATGGGGTTGCAAAGAGTTGGACACGACTGAGCAGCTTTCACACACACACACTAAAAGGGACTCAGGCTTCCTGGGGACATGCTGGCTCAACGGAGAAACAGGGAAAGAAGAAAATAAGCCTGGACACAAATTAAGCTGTAAAATAAGGAAATGATCACAGACCAAAACTTCTGTCATTTGAGCATTAATATAAAAGAGGGCATAGAATTACAACCTATTAGATACAATAGTAACCTATGATTCCACATTGATATAGATAGATGAAAGATGATAGATAGATAAGTAGAAAAAACATTTCTAGGATTCTATTATTCCATATTGATAAATAAATAAAGACTTTTTAAACATTTTTAATAAGTAAAGAAGGAATGATTCAAGTGAGTAATTAGTATTTGACAACCAGTACAGTGGTAGATGACAACAATGGAAGGTATCAATATATTCTAAGATGGGTAAGATTTGATATAGGGCTTCCCTGGTGGCTTACATAGTAAAGAATCTGCCTGCAATGCAGGATACCTGGGTTCGATCCCTGGGCTGGGAAGATCCACTGGAGAAGGAAATGGCTGCCTACTCCAGTACTGCCTGGAGAATTCCATGGACAGAGGAGCCTGGTGGTCTACAGTCCATGGGGTCACAAAGAGTCGGACATGACTGAGAGACTAACACAACAATATTTGATATGGAAAGTGTTTGGAGATAATATCAGGATGTGCATGAGTGCATGCTCAGTCATGTCCAGCTCTTTGTACCCCATGGATTGCAGCCCACTAGTCTCCTCTGTGCATGGGATTTCCCAGGCAAGAATACTGGAGAGGGTTGCCATTTTCTTCTCTAGGGGATCTTGCCAATCCAGGGATTGAAATTGTCTCCTTACTGTTAAGCCACCAGGGGAGCTGTAACTTACCACAAAACATGGTTCAAATTTAGAAGGAAAATGATGACTCTAAGTTGGAGAAACTTTGTGAACACCAAGCTGACCAAGTGACCAATGGTGGAAATCACCTGAAATTATGGTTGCCTTGATGTAGTACACAGAATGAGAATGCAGCACTTTTTTTCTTTCTTTTCTTTGTTTCTTTTTTATTTCTATTAAGAATGCAGAAAAATATTCTTGCATTGAGATTCACAGGAAAATATCAATCAGACTCTGGTTGAGAATGATCTTCATGATAAAAAGCCTATACTTCTTACGACTATCAAGGGAATAGGAGATAAGGAAAGTGTCGGACTATTTCAGACTGAAGGAGAATGATAGCACTTAATACAAAATGCAACATGTGTTTCAGGATCAAATCCTGACTCAGGAAGAAAAAACACATTTCTTTGCATTAGATAAAATCCAGATGGGATTTATAGATTGTATATGAACGTGAAAGTGTTGGTCGCTCAGTCATGTCCAACTCTTTGCAACCCCATGGACTGTAGCCCACGAGAATTCTGTATCCACGGAATTCTCCAGGCTAGAATACTGGAGTGGGTTGCCATTTCCTTCTTCAGGGGATCTTACTGACCCAGGGATCTTCTATATTGCAGGCAGTTTCCTAACCATCTGAGCCACTGGGGAAGATACAGTCATATTAATGTTAAATCACTAATTTGAAAAATTGAATGGCAATAATAAGAAAATGTTTGTGTTTGGGGGCAATACATCCTGAAATTAAAATACAAACTGCATTATAAAGAAAAGCCTCACATAAATGCATGAAAGTAACAGAAAGCCTTTGTTCCACATGTGCTGCACATCCTAAGCATGAATTAATCAGGGTCTAGGGAGAAAAAGATGCACAGCTGAATTGGGCAACTGATGATAGTTTAATAAAGGAATTATTTTGTAAAATATTGGGATTATGTGAAAACCCATAAGTGATTGTGGAATACCGTCAGAATGAAACAGCAGAATTCCCTGTGGAAAGTTTCATTAGTGATTCAGGAGATAGTTCCAGTAGTCACATACAGATGTAAGAGTTGGACCATAAAGAAGGCTGAGCACCAAAGAACTGATGTTTTTGAAATGCGGTGCTGAAGAAGATTATTGAGAGTCCCTTGGACTGCAAGGAGATCAGACCAGTCAACCAAACTCTGAATATTTATTGGAAGGACTGAGGCTGAAGCTGAAGCTCCAATACTTTGGCCATCTGATGTGAAGAACTGACTCACTGGAAAAGACCCCAATGCTGGGAAAGACGAAGGCAAAGGAGAAAAGGATGGCAGAGGATGAGATGGTTAGATAGCATCACCAACTCAATGGGCATGTGTTTGCGTAAACTCTGGAAGATAGTGAAGAACAGGGAAGCCTGATGTGCTGCAGTCCATGGGGTCTCAAAGAGCCGGACACAACTTAGCAACTGAGCAACAACTACAGACATGAAGGAAATTAATACATTTTTACATCTATTATTTGACTCTAGTGATTTTAGTCACATCCCACATTTCTCTGGAACTAGATAACTCCAAAATCTTAACTCCAGCATTTAATCTGTAGTTACAATAACAATGATAGGGTGCTCTTTTTAGAACCTGAATCCTGGCTTTATTTTAGTTGTCCAAGTAACTAGATATTAAGATATTTTTCTTCCCTTTTCTTTGACTCTTAAGTGGTTACGAATGTCAAGGATTCACTACTCAACTTGGTGTGTCACAAATTGAACTGGTTACTAACATTGTTTCTGGCATTAAACAAATCAGTTGATAAAAGATTATTTGAGTGGCCATACAGAATCTTAAGAGATTCAAATGGCATTGTTAATTTGCGTTAATAATGCAGAAGCTAACATCTGTTCTGTTAATCTATGTAAAATTCCTGCTGAACATTTCTGGAAGTGTTAAATGATTGTGCAACTGAACACTTTCAATGTTATTGCTACAGCAATAAACATGGTGGTTTTTACTTTTGGATTCTTGGACAACAATTTAAATGGTGTCTTTTAAGAACAGATTAATTTTTGAATAGAGTAGCCATTGGTATCAACACAATTGTTACATACTCCTGTAGTCCAAACAATGCTCCAAGCCAGGAATGTTGCTAATGGATCAGTCTTCCTTTATTCTCATCACTTATCATGCTTTGTTACTTGTTAGGATCTGCCTCTAAGTTTGACTAATGTTAAAATTCAAAAGCAGAAATCATGACAAAGTTATTATAAATACAATCAAGTACCATTTTGCTATGGTTTTCAACACTTTGTCTCCAGCCTCAAGTTCTTGAATAAGCATATGCTTTGAAGCAGGATTTTGGGACTCTTTCTAATATAAATAAATACTTGGTTTAGATGAATCATCAAAGCATTTTGGTACTCTGCACTAATACTGCCTCATTTTTATTTCTTCACATGCATTTATGTGTATGAGGAAGAGGGATAAGGTGGGGGGAGAAGAAAGGGATCGGGGAGGGATGAAAACAGGAGCAAAGAACAATGTTCTGATGTATAGTATAAATAGATACACTCAAACATCACTCAGAGGAATATGGCAGTCATCAAATAAATGAAGAGCAGGGACTTCCCTGGTGGTCCCGTGGGTAAGAATCTACTGTCCAACTCAGGGGATGTGGGTTTGACCCTAGTCGGCTAACTAAGATGCCACATGCAGCAGGGTAACTAAGTCTTCATGCCACAACTAGAGAGCCCGAACCTCGACTAGGGAAAGCCCAAGCATCTCACCTAGGAGCCTATACACCACAACAAAAACTTAGTGCAGCCAAAATGAATAAATAAAACAAAGAGCAGCAAGGTTATACTCACGGCTTTATAGGTTCTATTAGTTTCCCACTGTATTAGTTTCCTGTGACTACTGTAACAAATAATCACAACTTCCTGGCTTAAAATAACAGAAATCTATTCTGTCACAGTTTTGGAGGCCAGGAGGTAAAATCTGTTTCATTGGGCTCAAACCAAGATTTCAGCAAAAAGTTTTTTTTCCAAGTAAAGGAACATTCATAGGTTCAAAGGATCAGGAGTGGGTATTTTCAAAGGGATATTTTCTGGCATACCACCCTTTACTAACACATGTTTACAACCAGTCCACTCCTACCAGCTGTAAACGTTTGTGAAACTGTTTTTTGGACACAAAGAACTATCTACCACCCAGATGAAAAAGTCTGGAGAAAAAGTTGAGCCTGAAATGATGAGACTGGTCTTTAATTTAATTATTCGTGGTAGATGGGCCATACGTGGAAATACGGCCTTTCCTTATGACTCCAGTCTGAGAGCTCCCTGAAGGTGGAATCTGACTAACATTCAGTTCCCCCATGATCAGCTCACGGCTTTCCACACTCATATGCAGTAAGTGTTTGCTAAATAAACAATGAAATGTGTACGTTATTATCATGAATCCTGTCATACTACTTGCGCTTCATTCTACAGTGACAAAGTCGATGATGGGAGTCATGCTTATAGCAAAGTTAACCGAGCAGTTCTTTAGTCCTGGGGCTTTGCCCCTCTCATCCTTAGGGTCTGTCTTGCTCTTTCCCCCATATGGTGTCATCTGGCCCTTTATTCATCCCGTCTCTTCCTTACTCTCACATCCACAGCAGTCAGTGGCTGGCTCTTTCCCCAGTGCTGTCGCCTCAATATAATAAGCTCCTGAGCAGAGACCCAGCATGTGACAATCCTCCAGGGATGGACCATGGAAGGAGCCTACCAGCCAAGGCACTGTCAAAGTCCAGAACCCACTTTTATCTGAATCATGGTTTCCTTCTGCTACGTCCCTTCCTAATACTAGGAAACACTCCTATAAATCAGCAAGTCATACTGAGTATATTTAGACAAGGAAGTTTTTTCACTTTATCTCCTCACCACCTCATGAAATGAAAGCTTTTACTCTGCTTTAAAGGCTTTTAAAAAAGAATCCTTCTAACTTTTGCCAATGTTTCATCTGCTGACCACAACCCCCACATTCACCTCCACGCTCAGTCCCACCATTCCTTTTTATACCTTATTTTGTACTCCTTTACTCTAAGGACTTCATCTTCAGACTTTGATTTTTGGTTCCTTTATCTACCACCCAAAGGAAAAAATTAGATTCAGCTATGGAACCTTGGGGAAAGATGTAACCAAAGTGGGAATCATGTCATATCTGGGTCACATGTTTGCTCAAAGGAAAACTTCCTCTTAGGATTCTTTCCTGTCAGATTTACTATAGGACTTGGGATATCCCTTGAGCAGCTTCAATCTCTTTGTTTAGATTCAGATTTCAACCAGTAAAACCATTCCAAACAGCTAACATGTTTCCTTCTACAGTGACCCCAAAAAAGCTTTTTCTGGTAAGCACTGCCAAACAGACAAAACAGAAATTACCTAAATTGCCACTAGAATATATAGGCATCTTTTACCAAGAAGAGGTCATCTCCCAAAAAGGATCTGATTCACTGACACAAAAAGGACAGTAAGGTCAGTGTCATTAATTAAAAGCATATGAGGCACTGTTTTATAAGGAAAAGAAAATTAGAGGAAGGTAAATGGTAAGGAATCTCCAAGTAAATGTAGAAAGGAAAAAATACAAAAATAAATGCTCAGTAATAAGGGCCATTGATTTGATCAAGATCACAAGACTAGTTGCAAAGTCAAAACAGGCTTGGAATTCAAATTTCCATACCCTGGTCCATAGAGATTTTCTCTATACACAGTTTCCTAATCAGCCTGTCAATTGCGGGCTCTAAGTATACAAGTGTTGATTCCTTTTATACAGCCACGTGGAGATGGGATGGAGGAATATATAAACCAATTGACATAGTCAGAAATATACCTTTCCTATTTAAGTGTACAAGCTAGATTTAGAAAAGGCAGAGGAGCCAGAGATCAAATTGCCAACATCTGTTGGAGCATCAGAAAAGCAAGAGAGTTCCAGAAAAACATCTACTTCTGTTTTATTGACTATGCCAAAGCCTTTGACTGTGTGGATCATAAAAAACTGGAAAATTCTGAAAGAGATGGGAATACCAGACCACCTGACCTGCCTCCTGAGAAATCTGTATGCAGATCAAGTTCTAACTGGACATGAAACAACAGACTGGTTCCAAATTTGGAAAGGAGTATGTCAAGTCTGCATATTGTCACCCTGCTTATTTAACTTATATGCAGAGTACATCATGTGAAATGCCGGGCTGGATGAAGCACAAGCTGGAATCAAGATTGCCAGGAGAAATATCAATAACCTCAGATATGCAGATGACATCATTCTTATGGCAGAAAGCAAAGAAGAACTAAAAAGCCTCTTGATGAAAGTGAAAGAGGAGAGTGAAAAAGTTGGCTTAAAGCTCAACATTCAGAAAACTAAGATCATGACATCCGGCAACTCTTAAGTCTTCTCCATTGGCAGGTGGGTTCTTTATTGTTAGCGCCCCCTGGGAAGCCTCAGTGAGGCCTGCACAGACAACCTGTACAGACAGTTTTTGACTGGGATTGTCAGCTCCTTCCCAAAATATCTTGCCTCTTGAGTAAGAGGACATGGGATCTGTGTCTGAGATCTTGAAACCAAGTTCTAGCAAGCTTCCAGGGCAGGTATAAGCACAGGTAGTACTTCTGAAAGACAATCTTATATTGAGGCACTTTATGTTAAGAAAGGAGATTCCTTGAAATTGTACTGAAAATAGTGTTGACACCTGAAAAATCTTTTCATACATTCATGAGTAAGTAATCTACACTGACTACTTTAAGCAGGCTGACATAAGGAAGTGGCCATTTTTTGTTGGTAATCCAGCCTAGTGGGTAACAGAGATCATTTAATGTGGCTGAAGTGAGGGGCCCTTATCGTCTATACTAATCTAATGTTAGTGTGGAGGATTTCTTGAAGCAAGATGAGAGACTCAGAGGTATCTCTACTTGGGTAGCCAGAAATTGCCATAGCTTAATTAGAGCTGCAGCTTCTACAGGCAGCCTGACGTGGGCAAAGAGGGCAGAGTTTCTCACCACTTTCCTTTTGTTGTTCTCTTTTTTGGATTTTGTGGCCTTCAAGTCATATATAAAACATGAATCATATGTGTGTGTGTGTGTATTTCTGTCAATGGGAAGAGGGATCTCTGTCTCCTTCTCTTGAATCTTATAACTGGTCACAGAGGAAATGATGCTATGAGACTTCTGAGATCAGTTCAGAAAGGGCCATGTTGCCTCCACTAGTTATTTTTATACATTTCCTTATGGAGCCTGAGCCATCGTGTAAAACAGGAAACCACGCTAAAACCTCCATGCTGTGAGGAGGCCCAGCTCACATAGAAAGGCCAAGTGTATGTACTCTGGTCAACTAGCCCCAGCTGAGGTCCCAGCCAGTAGTTGGCATCAGTGGCCAGACATGTGAGTGAACATCATGGTCCAGATGACCCCAGCACCTGGGTGCTTAATCACTCCCAGTAGTTGAGTGTTAGCAGATGAAGCCCAGGCATTGTGGAGCAAAAACAAACTGCTCCTGCAATGGGCCTTCATAACCTCCAAAGGACAACCATGTAAGCAATCCTACAACTTCACTGTATAAGGACAGTACTAATTCCAGCTCCCCACTGAAGCTGGCTCCAAATAAAATGTTTTGTTACTTTCCCCCATGTCCAAAGCCTCTCTTCTGCAAATGTTTTGCCATTTTCAAATGGTTAAACATGAACACTAAAGCCTTGTAAATGACTTTATATAATAATAAAAATACCTTCTCACACTGTATCTCTAGATTATTTGGCATTAAAACCCATTTCAGATGGAGAAATGACATTTGGCAAATAACTGATAAAGGCAGACTTAATAGAACAGCAAAGTCTAGTTCCTGATACCTAGCTCCATACTCCCTCCCCAGGGAATGTTTAGTGACTATAAATATAGGACAAAGAGGATGAATACAATAAATGATCTCCATTCCTTGGCACTTGCTTTAATGCTTCCATGTTCAGTATTTTTCCCCAAGGAAACAATTCCTTTGCTAAAAATATAACCCCTTCTCCACAAAACCTATGTAGTTCAACAAAATATTTGACAACACTAATAATGATATCTAGTAACAATTTTTTTGATTGTCAAGAAAAGATAAAGACAATCTGGAATCTAACATAATTATCAAACACTTCCTTTTTTCTGCTAGTTAGAGGTTAAAAGAAACAATACATTGATCTTTTAATCCAAAAGATTGGTAGTTAATACACACACCAGCAGAACTCCTAGACAACCAATCTTTTGGTATGCCAGGAATACACCAGTACCACTACTTTAAGCCTGGCTTGGCATACAGAAATAATTCAATAAGTCACTGGCTTATACACTAAAAGAATTCCTAAAAACTTATTATTATTTGAGTCTCAAGCTTGATGTTAACTGAATAATTCTCAGTTCAGTTCAGTTCAGTTCAGTCTCGCTCAGTTGTGTCTGACTCTTTGCGACCCTACGAACCGCAGCATGCCAGGCCTCCCTGTCCATCACCAACTCTCGGAGTTTACCAAAACTCATGTCCATTGAGTCAGTGATGTCATCCAACCATCTCATCCTCTGTCATCCCCTTCTTCTCCTGCCTTCAACCTTTCCCAGTATCAGGGTCTTTTCAAATGAGTTAGCTCTTTGCATCAGGTGGCCAAAATATTGGAGTTTCAGCTTCAACATCAGTCCTTCCAATGAACACCCAGGTCTGATCTCCTTTAGGATGGACTGGTTGGACCTCCTTGCAATCCAAGGGACTCTCAGGAGTCTTCTCCAACACCATAGTTCAAAAGCATCAATTCTTTGGCACTCAGGTTTCTTAATGGTCCAACTCTCACATCCATACATGACTACTGGAAAAACCACAGCCTTGACTAGATGGACCTTTGTTGACAAAGTAATGTCTTTGCTTTTTAATATGCTGTCTAGGTTGGTCATAACTTTCCTCCCAAAGAGTACTGCTACTGCTACTGCTAAGTCGCTTCAGTCATGTCCGACCCTGTGCGACCCCATAGACGGCAGCCCACCAGGCTCCCCCGTCCCTGGGATTCTCCAGGCAAGAACACTGGAGTGGGTTGCCATTTCCTACTCCAATACATGAAAGTGAAAAGTGAAACTGAAGTCACTCAGTCTTCACGAGCCCACGGACTGCAGCCTACCAGGCTCCTCCGTCCATGGGATTTTCCAGGCAAGAGTACTAGAGTAGGGTGCCATTGCATTCTCTGAAGACAGAGCAGTCACACCTATAGCTAGCTGGAGGGGAACTCCACCCCCTTGACAAACCCAACAGTCTGGAGACACAGCCCCAAAGCATCTGTGCAAACACGTCCTCCCTGAGGATATGCAGAGTCTGGGAGCTGCCTCACTCCTTATCCCCAAGATCTCTCCCACCATATGACATATACAGAGCATCACAGGACACACTGTTTCTAGAGGATTAGCAGTTCAGCAAATGTGTCACCATGAATTGCTATCTGTGCTGCATTACTCAGGGCACTCAAGCTATCACAACACTATTCTTTTACTATTTTAACAAATGCTTATGGAGTTCCATTCAATATCACAGGAATCCAAGTCGATGCCTGACCAGTAATGCTGAAGAAGCTGAAGCTGAATGGTTCTATGAAGACCTACAAGACCTTCTAAAACTAATACCCAAAAAGATGTCCTTTACATTATAGGGGACTGGAATCCAAAAGTAGGAAGTCAAGAGATACCTGGAGTAACAGGCAAATTTGGCCTTGGTGTACAGAATGAAGCAGGGCAAAGGCTAACAGAGTTTTGCCAAGAGAACGCACTGGTAATACCAAACATCCTCTTCCAACAAGACAAGAGAAGACTCTATTCATGGACATCACCAGATGGTCAATACCGAAAATACAGACTGATTATAATAATACAGATTGATTATATTCTCTGCAGCCAAAGATGGAGAAGCTCCAAACAGTCAGTAAAAACAAGACCAGGAGCTGACTGTGGCTCAGATCATGAACTCTTTATTGCCAAATTCAGACTTAACTTGAAGAAAGTAGGGAAAAACCACTAGACAATTCAGGTGTGACCTAAATCAAATCCCTTACGATTTTACAGTGGAAGTGACAAACAGATTCAAGGGATTAGATCTGATAGAGTACCTGAAGAACTATGGATGGAGGTTCGTGACATTGTACAGGAAGTATGGACCTAACAGAAGCAGAAGATAGTAAGAAGAGATGGCAAGAATACACAGAAGAACTATACAAAAAAGACTTTCATGACCCAGATAACCACGATGGTGTGATCACTCAACTAGAGCCAGACATCCTAGATTGCAAAGTCAAGCGGGCCTTAGGAAGCATCACTACGAACAAAGCTAGTGTAGGTGATAAAATTCCAGTTGAGCTATTTCAAATCCTAAAAGATGATGCTGTGAAAGTGCTGCACTCAATATGCCAGCAAGTTTGGAAAACTCAGCAGTGGCCACAGGACTGGAAAAGGTCAGTTTTCACTGCAGTCCCAAAGAAGGGCAATGCCAAAGACTGTTCAAACTACTGCACAATTGAACTCATCTCACACTCTAGTAAAGTAATTCTCAAAATTCTCCAGGCTTCAACAGTATATGAACCATGAATTTCCAGATGTTCAAGTTGGATTTAGAAAAGGTGGAAGAAGCAGAGATCAAATTGCCAACATTCGTTGGATCATAGAAAAAGCAAGAGTTCCAGAAAAACATCTACTTCTGCTTTATTGACTACACCAAAGCCTTTGACTGTGTAGATCCCAACAAACTGTGGAAAAATCTTCAAGAGATGTGAATGCCAGACCACCTTACCTGTCTCTTGAGAAATCTGTATGCAGGTCAAGAAGCAACAGTTAGAACCGGACACGGAACAAGAGACTGGTTCCAAATCGGGAAAGGAGTATGTCAAGGCTGTATATCATCACCCTGCTTATTTAACTTATATGCAGAGTGCATCATGCAAAATGCCAGGCTAGATGAAACACAAGATGGAATCAAGATTGCTGGGAGAAATATTAATAGCCTCAGATATGAAGATGACACCACACTTATGGCATAAAGTTAAGAGGAACTGAAGAGCCTCTTGATAAAAGTGAAAGAGGAGAGTGAAAAAGCTGGCTTAAAACTCAACATTCAAAAAACTAAGATCATGGCATCCGGTCCCATCACTTCATGGAAAATAGATGGGGAAACAATGGAAACAGTGACAGACTTCATTGGGCTCCAAAAGCACTGCAGATGGTGACTTCAGCCATGAAATTAAAAGATGCTTGCTCCTTGGAAGAAAACCTATGACACACCTAGACAGCATATGAAAAGCAGAGACATTACTTTGCCAACAAATGTGGCATAGTCAAAGCTATGTTTTTTCCAGCGACTGAACTGAACTGTGGAAACAGTGTCAGACTTTATTTTTGGGGGCTCCAAAATCACTGCAGAAGGTGACTGCAGCCATGAAATTAAAAGATGCTTACTCCTTGCAAGAAAAGTTATGACTAACCTAGATAGCATATTCAAAAGCAGAGACATTACTTTGCCGACTAAGGTCCGTCTAGTCAAGGCTATGGTTTTTCCAGTGGTCATGTATGGATGTGAGAGTTGGACCGTGAAGAAGGCTGAGCACCAAAGAATTGATGCTTTTGAACTGTGGAAGTGGCTTTTAATTTCATGGCTGCAATCACCGAAGATCATGGTATCTGGTCCCATCACTTCATGGGAAATAGATGGGGAAACAGTAGAAACAGTGTCAGACTTTATTTTTGGGGGCTCCAAAATCACTGCAGATGGTGACTGCAGCCATGAAATTAAAAGACGCTTACTCCTTGGAAGAAAAGTTATGACCAACCTAGATAGTATATTCAAAAGCAGAGACATTACTTTACCGACAAAGGTCTGTCCAGTCAAGGCTATGGTTTTTCCTGTGGTTATGTATGGATGTGAGAGTTGGACTGTGAAGAAGGCTGAGCGCCGAAGAATTGATGCATTTGAACTTTGGTGTTGGAGAAGACTCTTGAGAGTCCCTTGGTCTGCAAGGAGATCCAACATTCTGCATTCCAGCATTCCAGCATTCCAACATTCCAGCATTCTGAAGGAGATCAACCCTGGGATTTCTTTGGAAGGAATGATGCTAAAGCTGAAGCTCCAGTACTTTGGACACCTCATGCGAAGAATTGACTCATTGGAAAAGACTCTGATGCTGGGAGAGATTGGGGGCAGGAGGAGAAGGGGACAACTGAGGATGAGATGGCTGGATGGCATCATGGACTCGATGGACGTGAGTCTGAGTGAACTCTGGGAGTTGGTGATGGACAGGGAGGCCTGGCGTGCTGCGATTCACGGGGTCGCAAAGAGTCGGACACAACTGAGCGACTGAACTGACTGACTGACTGACTGATTCTTGCCACAAAAGAGTCAGACATGGTCATGACTTAGCAATTAAACAACAACAACAACACTAAACAAGATGGTTTCACTGTAGACAAAACAGCCTTATATTGGAAAAAGATACTATCTAGGATTTTCATAGCTAGAGACTAGAAGACAGTGCCTGGTTTCAAAGCTTCAAAGGACAGGCTGACTCTCTTGTTAGAGGATAATGCAGCTGGTGACTTTAAGTTGAAGCCAGTGTTCATTTACTATTCCCAAAATACTAGGATCCTTAAAAATTATGCTCAATCTAGTCTGTGCTCTAGAAATGGAGCAACAAAGCCTGGATGATCATATTTACAACACAGCTTCAGTTCAGTTCAGTCACTAAGTCATTTCCGACTCTTTGCGACCCCATGGACAAGCTCACCAGGCTACCCTGTCCATCACCAACTCCCAGAGCTTGCTCAAACTCATGTCCATCTAGTCTGTGACTCCACCCAACTATCTCATCCTCTGTCATCCTCTTCTCTTCCTGCATTCAATCTTTCCAAGCATCAGTGTCTTTTCCAATGAGTCAGTTCTTTGCATCAGGTGGCCAAAGTATTGGAGTTTCAGCTTCAGCATCAGTCCTTCCAATGAATATTCAGGACTGATTTCCTTTAGGATAGACTTGTTGGATCTCCTTGCAGTCCAAGGGACTGTCAACAGTCTTCTCCAACACCATAGTTCAAAAGCATCAACTCTTCAGTGCTCAGCTTTCATTATAGTCCAACTCTCACATCCACACATGACTACTGGAAAAACCATAGTTTTCACTGGAAGGACCTTTCACAACATGGCTTACTAGATATTTTAAGCCTAGTCTTCTCTTGAGACCTACTGTTTAGCGAAAAAGATTCTTTACAAAATACTACTGCTCATAGAAAATATTATTGTACCTGGTCACCCAAGAGCTCTGATGGGGATGTACAACAAGATTAATGTTTTATGCTTGCTAATACAGCATCCATTCTGAAAGCCATGGATCAATGAGTAATTTTAACTTTCAAGTCTCATTACTTAAGAAATACATTTCATAAAGCTATAGTTGCTGTTGATAGTGATTCATCTGATGATGTGGGCAAAGTAAATTGAAAATTTTTGTAAAGGATTCAGCATTCTAAATGCCATTATGAACTTTCATGGGAAATGTTCAAAATATCACATTAACAGAAGTTTAGAAGACTGATTCTAATCCCCATGGAAGACTTCGTGGCGTTCAACACTTCAGTGGAGGGAGCAATTGCAGGTGTGGTAGAAATGACAAGAGAACTAGAAGTAGAGCCTGAAAATGTGGCTGAGTTGCTACAATCTCATGATAAAGCTTTAACAGATGTAAAGTTTCTTCTGAATGATTGAATAAAGACAGTGATTTCTTTCTTTTTTGTGATTGCATTTACTTATTCTGGGACATGCTGGGCCTTCATTGCTGCCTAGGCTTTCCTCTAGCTGCGGTGAGCGGGAGCTACTGTCAAGTGGCAGGGCCCGGGGATCTCAGTGCGGTGGCTTCTCCTGTTCTTGTTGCAAGGCACAGGCTCTGGGGCCTGAGGGCTCCAGTAGTTGTGATTCCTAGGCTCTAGAGCACAGGCTAAGTATTGTGGTGCAAGGGCTTAGTTGTTCTGCGGCATGTGGGATTTTCCCCAACCTGGACTAGGAATCAAACCCCTGTCTCCTATATTGGTAAGTGGATTCTTTACCACTGAGCCACTAGGGAAGCCCCAGAAAATTATCTCTGAGATGGAATCTACCCATGGTGAAGATGCTGTGAAGACTGTTGAAATAATTTTTAAAAAAGAAGATTAAGCTTAGTTGATAAATCAGCAATAGGGCTTGAGAGGACTGTCTCCAATTTTGAAAGAAGTTCTGCTCTAGGTGAAAATGCTATGAAATAGCCTTGCCTTCTAAAGAGAAATCATTTGTGAAAGGAAGGTCAGCAGATCAATGTGGCAAACTTCACTACCTTACTTTAAGAAATTAGAAACACTTGCCTCAGCCTTCAGCAACCACCTCCCTGATCAGTTAGCTGTCACCAATATCAAGACAAGACCCTCCATCACAAAAAGAGTACAGCTTTATGAAGGCTCAGATAACGGTTAGCATGTTTTAACAAAAAAGTATTTTTTATCCAAGGATGCACACTATTTTTTTGGACATAATGCTGTTATGTCTAACATAACACTTAATAGACTACAGTATACTGTAAACATAACTTATATATGCACTGGGAAAGCAAGACATTCACCTGACTCACATAATTGTGATATTCACTTTATTGTGATGGTCTGGAGCCAAACCTGCAATATCTCTGAGGTACACCTAAACTTTAAAACTAGAAAGTTGTGCTGGATTGTCATGTGGGGGATGTGGATTTTCAAGTAAGTCTATACATTTAAGCCAGTTTCTTATCCCTAGGATCCTCCATGCTTGTACTGTCCAGAAGTTTGTTCTTTCCTTTGCCTATGTTTTTTTTTCTTTTAATTTATTTTTATTTATCTTATTTTTTTTAATTTTTATTTTTACTTTATTTTACTTTACAATACTGTATTGGTTTTGCAATACATTGACATGAATCCACCATGGGTGTACATGCGTTCCCAAATATGAACCCCCTCTCACCTCCCTCCCCATCCTTTACCTATGTTTTTTACACACATGCACAGAACTTTTGCTGTATGCATGTTATATATTTATTTTTATAAATGTAGTGTAACCCCTGACTGTTTTCAAATGCCTAACTTAAGCTTTGATTGCTGAGGCATCCACCACAAAGAAAGCTATCTCAAGTAAGCACATTGCCATCCACAGATAGAGTCACCACTACTATTTGGGCTGTTTTTTCTTTTTTTCTCTTTCTGTGCTTGAGATTGTCACGTATGTTTAAATTCATTAATAAAAAATGAGCCCGTGAAACTCTAAAGCCCACCTTCAATCCCAATAAAAAACAGAGTCCCAGCCCTGTGCTCTCTCTCTCTCTCTCTCTCTCTCTTGCTCGCTCTATCAGCAGTCTTTCTGTGTGGTCACAGTGTGCCATGGAATTTCCAGGACAATCAAGTAATAAACCTTTTTCCTCCAAAATTTGGTGATGTTTATTGCTGAGGGCATCTTGCAATCATAATAAGAACCACAAAGGCTGATCTGGCCACAACATTGGCTACCAAATGACTAAAACCAGCACAAAAAAATTACATTTACATAAATTATACAACATAGGTATACTTCAAGTATTTATCAGAAAACTTAGAAAATACTGAATGAAAACTGATATATCCATTATTTAATCTTAACAAATAATGTTATTTTATCAGACTTATTCCTGATCCTCTTTTTCTGAAATAAAAAATGTTGCAAATATAACTAAAGTAACCAAACGTAACAACCAAACATCACCTCAGTCTGATTCCAGTGCTATTCCACTTCCTGCCTCATCATTCTGTAATATCCAGATGTGCATACATTTTCCATTTCATATTTTTATATTTTACTACACCTGTATATCAATACCAATGTAATAGTCTCTGGATTTTTAAAACTTATACAGGTAGGATGATACTGACTGCGTCTTTCAACAGCTTGCTTTTTTCCCCACCTTTATGCTTTCCAGATTCATTCATGTTAATAAACATTTAAAGTTCATTCATTTAAACACTAGTATGTTCATATGAACATATTACAACTTATATATCTATTCCTTATTGCTAGACATTCAGAGGTTTTCCATTTTGTCCCTATTACTAACAGTGCCACAAGGCATAAGCTCTTATACATCTTCTTGTGCACCTGGGGGAGAGTACATTCAAGGTATTGATCTAGAAGTGCAATTGGTGTGTCTCAGGGCATGTTCATCTTCCATTGCACAAAATACTACAAAGCAGCATCCAAAGTGCTTCCAGCAATTTAAATGCCTGCCTTCAGTGTACAGAAGCTCCCATTTCCCTTCACCAAGGTGATAATGTGGTATTTACACATTCTAATATTGTTCCAACACAAAGAGAATAATAAACTAACTCATTTTCATTTGCATTCACCACATTGATACTGAAGTTAAGGATATTTTAGCTTGATTTTCTGTGAATTGCCTTTCATCTAGTCCCTTTCATAGGGTGGTTGGGACTGTTTTCCAGGCTCTAAGCTCAAGAGCCTTTAGCTAGGGCCATGTCTCCTTCCCCAAGCAAACATGAAGATGCTCAGCCTCCACAGCCTGCATCTAGGTATGATATTACCCAGGCTGCGGAAGCATCACTCAGAGCTCACTCTTCTGGTTTGACTGCACTAACTGATTTCCCCTGAGGGATCCATCCTTCCTTCCTTCCTCCTTCTCTCCCGTCTTCCCTTCCTCCCTTCCTTCCTTTCAGTTCGGACATACTTTTGTGCATCTTCCTGTGGTACATTTCTTTATAAAGAAACTGTAATAAGAGAGAGAAAGTAGCAGACGCCTTAGTCTACCATGTTGCTTGAACTAGTTTTATTTCATTTTAAGTTATTATCTCCACCTACTGTTCTGCCTGGTTCCCTTTTTGTCTCTAAGATAGCTTTGGAAAAGTACATTTTGAAATTTCTCTACCGTGGTTTTCTGGAAATTTTAGAAAATTATGTACTAGTTAATCTATTGATACTATCAGTGGTGACTATAATTTTAACAAAATGAAAAGATGATAGAAGAGATTGTGAGAAACAGGGAAAGGGAGATTAGTCTTTAAATCTTACCTCTACTGAAATTTGGGGCCTTTTCCAAATACAGATTCTATTAGACTAATTCTATTAGATCACAAACCACTGATTGCTCTTAGTGCAATTTAGTTTTCTAAATTTAAATAAATCTAAATCTAAATAAAACATTTAGTTTTCTTGATCAAGTTACTAAAATTTCAGATCAGGGGAAATTCCAGTTTATAATGGGCTCAAGCTAGGAAAACCTCAGTCATCCCCAAAACTGCTATCTTAATTATGGAATTCTAAGACATTTTACTCTATCTTTAGGCAAACTTTAGCTTAAAGCCACAGTATTTGTAGGCTGAAAGTTATCTCAAGGGTCAAGAAAACAGATAGTATATATGATGAAAGCAGCATAAAAATTCAAATTCAAAAATTTTGTTATTGGTGGAGGCTTTTAAAAGTCAGAAATCTTGTTCCAAAACCTCAGAGGTTTTTCTTTGTTTTTTTTGAATAACTACAGTGGACCCCGGAGCAAAGCAGGTTTGAACTGCATGGATCCACTTATATGTTGATTTTTTTCACTAAACACATGCTACAGTATTACTGGATCTGCAGTTGGTTGAATCTGCAGATGCAGAACTGTATATACAAAGGACCAATTGTAGAGTTAAACTCAGATTTTAGACAGTGCAGAAGGCTGGCACGTCTAAAGTCTCCTGTTGTTCAAGCGTCAGTTGTACCTATGCTGGTTTCCTTGCACCGCCAAAATAAACTACCACAAACTAGGTGCCTTAAAAACAACAGTTTATTATCTCACAGTTCTGGAGGCTAGGGGTCCAAAGTCAGGGTGTTGGAGGGGTTGATGTTCCTCTAAAACCTGAGGGGAGAATCTTTCTTTGCTTCTCCCTCGTTACTGGTGGTTTACTGGTGATTTTTGGCATTCTTTGGCTGGCAGCTGCAACACTTCAATTTGCCTTTGTTGCCACATATTCTTTTCTTCTGGTAAGGACACTAGTCATATCAGATTAAAAACTCAGTCTTTCTTGGTAGTTCAGAGAGTAAAGAATCTGCCTGCAATGCAGGATACCTGGGTTTGATCCCTAGGTTGGGAAGATCTCCTGGAGAAGCAAATGGCAATCCACTCCAGTATTCTTGCCTGGAAAATTCCATGGACAGAGGAGCCTGGTGAGCTACAGTACATGGGGTTGCAAAAAGTCAGACACAACTGAGCGACTAACACTACCTCAGTCTGAGCTCCTCTTAGTAGATTATGTCTGTAGTGACTTTTTCCAAATAAATTTACAGACGTTGGGAAGAAGATTGTGTGAAGACAAAGCAGAAACTGGAGTTATGCTATCACAAAGCAAGGAATGCCAGGAGCCACCAGAGGCTGGAAAAGACAAGGGAAGATTCTCCCCTAAAGCTTTCAGAAGACGTATGACTCTGCCAAACCTTTATTTTGGACCTCTGGCCTCCAGAAATGTGAAAGAATACATTTCTGTCATTTTTAAGCCACCGAGTATGTGGCTTAATTTGCTATGGCATCTGTAGGAAGCCAATGCAGTATTCTTTTTATATAAGTTGAGAAAAATTTATTTCACCAATCCCTTATTGTTGAACAATTAGGTTTCTGATTAAAAGAACATAGTAAGATGCTAATAATGTACTTGAACATGATGAAAAGAAATGGAGAAGCCATCTAAATAACTTGAGATAGGTTATTATAAATGGGAAGAAACTACCAGAAAAGCGATTTCAATTCAAAATAAACATTGTCTGGTAATCAGTACCATGGTTTTTCCAGTAGTCATGTACAGATGTGAGAGTTGAACTATAAAAACGGCTGATCACCAAATAATTGATGCTTTCGAATTGTGGTGTTGGAGAAGACTCTTGAGAGTCCCTTGGACTGCAAGATCAAACCAGTCCATCCTAAAGGAAATCAACCATAAATATTTACTGGAAGGACTGATGCTGAAGCTGAAACTCCAATACTTTGGCCACCTAATGCGAAGAGCTGACCTGTTGGAAAAGACCCTGATGCTGGGAAAGATTGAAGGCAAAGAAGAGGGCAGCAGAGGATTAGATGGCTAGATAGTCTAGTTGACTCAATGGAAAGAATTTGAGCAAACTGCAGGAGATAGCGAAGGACAGGGAAACATGGTTTCTGCAGTCCATGGGGTTGCAAAGAGTTGGACACAACTTAGCAGCTGAACAACGACAGTAATCACTATAGTGCAAATTGGGAAAATGGCAGCTTTGGGAGGTAATAAACCTTCAACCTTCAGGCACAGAGGGGCATGAGTATTTAGTGCACATGCTTCAGAGGATATTCGAGCACTGAACAGTGGGTTGAACTTGGTGACCATTACATTTTCTTTTAGTCTAAAAGTTAATGAGTCTACCCCTCAGGCATCACCGGCTCGATGGACATGAGTTTGAACAAGCTCTGGGAGCTGGTGATGGACAGGGAAGCCTGGTGTGCTGCAGCTGATGGGGTCTCAAAGAGTCAAACACAACTGAACAACTGAACTGACTGAACTATCCCTCAGGGGAGAGTGCTGTGGGGAAAAATGTATGAAAGGGAAATATCCAAACTGAAGAAACTTATTGAAAGGACAATCTAAACTCCACAAAAGTCTCTAAGCTCTAAAGAACATTACTATGTTGTCATTTGGAAACAGGAGTTTTAAAACAGAAATTCAAAAAAGTCATGTTAATGGAAGTCACATCTGCTATGACAGGCTTAGAAGGAATGATTCATCACACTGCAGAGTTAGGAGAAACTTTGAAGATCTTCTTGTCCACTACCTTCAATTTATTAGATGAATTCACTGAATTCAAGGAGAAAACTGATTGGGAACTTCCCTGGCAGTCCAGCAGTTAAGAATCTACCTTGCAATGTATGGGGCATGGGTTTAATTCCTGGTCAGGGACTAAGATCCCACATGCCCACAAAGCAGCTGCTGACCTCGTGTGCTCTGGAGCCCATGGGCCACAACTAGAGCACCTGAGCGCTGCAGCTACTGAAGCCTGCAGGCTCTGGAACCTGTGCACTGCAACTACTGAGCCTGCACGCACAGCTAGAGAGTCTGTGCACTGCAATGAAAGGGCCTGCCTCCCGCAATGATGCTTCTGTGAGCCACAACTAAGAGCTGACAGGGCCAAAATGAAAGAGAGAGAGAGAGAAAGGAAGGAAATAAGCAAGCCCTGACTGGAGTAGGAGAGAATCGTTTAAAAACTAGATTATGAAAAATAAGAACTAAACCTAATTTAGCAATGACAGCCCCTCCTTACTCAAACAATGTCAAAATAAATGTTTTATTAAAAAAAAAAAAGATTGGTCCTTAGTCACTTAGCTAGTTAATGATAGAAGTAAGATTTCAATCTAGACTTTCAGATCCAACTGCCAAACTGATTTTAAATGTTGTTTACATTCTCAGGTAATGTGAGACTTATTGGAATTTTCTGATATTGTTCCTTTAAATGACATTTAAAACCCTAGTTCCAAAGGTTGCAAAAATTACATTTTACTAAAGCGTAATTATACAGATATTTTTACTTTCTTTAGCTTTTTCCAAATACGCAGATCTTTTATTTTTACAATTATGAATCACAGTCAGGTGGTGAGATATGGAAATCTTGCAAATATATTGAAAGTCAGGATGTAATCATCTGCGTACTTGTGAACTATTCCAACATTAAATCAATTTTCGCCCACTTTAAGCTAATCTTAAATAATCATGTTTGAGTTTTTTATAATTGAAAAAATTGTGATTCTTTTTCTCCCTGTAAATGAATGTGAACTTAATATTATGGAAATTTCATGCTTAAGTAATTCTCTTTTAGTGTACAAATACTGTTACTATTCAATTGCCTTTCAAAATACCACCAAAAGACTGTATTTGTAGTATATAAAAATTTATAGCAATTTGATAAGATAATCATGAAATAAAAACATTTTGTCAACAAAAATGGATAGATATAAGATTATTTCTCACACTTCTTTGTGTTTTTCAAATTTCATATAATCGTTAAATATTTCACATTGACAACAAAAATAAGCTTATATTGTACAAATTAAAATGAAACTAATAAGAAAAACAATATGAAAATCTGATTTTCTAAACTAAATCAAAAGCTCATTCTTTCTCTACCTAAGTGGATAAAAATAGGATATGATTTGATAAAAACAAAGTCATAAACCTTACTGGCTGCTTCTACAAAAGGTTGCTATAAATGTTTATCTTCATGTCTCTTGGGTAGTGCATGATAAGTAGCTAAACAATGTCACTGAGTTTCAAATGAATATGGATGCTGAAGATTGATTGCTTTAATGTTAATGTAGTACCTGGCATTAAGTTTATTCACCATATGCTTTCCTTTTCTTTCTAGCTTCCTGTGTATCTATTCTAAAAGTTTCTGAATCTTATTCAGTATGAATTTAGCTCAAGATCATTTTCAAACTAACATGCAACTGCTATGAACATTAAATTTATGAATTCTTAAAAAGGAGAAATACTATAATGACTTACATCATAGAGGTCTTTGCTTATCAAAGGTTGCAGGTAACTTGGCTTTCAAAATTGCTCTTTCTTCTCCAATTCTGCCAGGTGAAACTGGCCTTTCAGACATATGAATGATTCATTCTAAAGAAACTCTGTCAGGTGTAGCATGGGAAGGGTGCCTCCTGTGTGCGGGGCCCTAGATGAGAAGGAACGGCCGCATGGTTGGGATACAGCTGGAGACAGGGGCCCATCTGAAAGGAGCTAGAGTTTCAGTTTCTCAAGGCCAGCACATGCCAGTGTCAAGTGTAGCTGCAGGGCAGTGTGGCGCTCACAGTGAAGTCCAAGGCCTCCATCCTCCCTGCCGTCCCATGAACACCCTAGGAGACTTGTCTGCAAAGAAAACGAAGGGACCTCCTCTCAAGACCTGACAGAAAAGTCCTTCCTCACCAACTCTGGCATTGAGACAGAACCAAGGAAATTACACACTCTCCCGACATCTCTGGTGCCGTGACTCGGATTCAACCTGGCTGAAACAACCTCAGCTCCCCGCAAGACTGAGGCCAAGCACAACAAAAGCCCAACTTGGCAAAAGCTCACGCGGTGGAAGCTGAACGCAAAGAAAACCCAGCACAGTGGAAGTGAACATCCTCATGGCGTGAAGGTGGGCTGACTCCAAAGGAGAGGCTTCAATCCGTCTTGGCTTCCCCCTTTTATACATTCGACCCCTGCCCCCTTGAGCCTGCCCTATGTAAACTGGGCTAGCCAGGAGGGCTGTTTGTTCCACCTGAAGTTCTCACTCCAGTCCTCAGATTTTCTTTTGTTTCATTTTCATGGGCATTTTCCTTTCTTTAAATCACTGCCATTTTGGACTCCTTTTTCCTATCTCAACTACCTAACACATGGAGATGATATACCTAACCAAATAAATTATCTTTAAAAAAAGAGAGAGATTTTTCCATTATAACTAAATTGAACAAAGAACACCTCTGATATAAACTAAAATTGGTTCTTAACCCGCAGTTGTCATATTGGATATTTTTGGATATTTAAACAATCTATTTACTGAAATATAAGCCAATTTGAAACATATTTACAAATATCACCCTCCCATGAGGTAATGGACAATTAAAAAATGGCCATTACCTGGTTTAAAAAAATTGAATATTTCTCAGAAATATGATGTGTGTACCTTGAAAATCCTGTGCAAAAAGAAAATAAGAAAAAATATTGTGTGTAATAGCTAGTAGTTTATAGACACACATTTCTATCGATTATCCACTGGCATATTATTAATCAACATCAAAAATGTCAACTAAGTCACAAATAATGTATTGCTCATCCAGAGTACTACAGGTGGGGTAACCACTGGCATTCATACAAGAGTGAATGGGATTCCTAAATATCCACTTTGACCCTTCATTTATCCTTCATTTTCTTCTCTAATAGTGTCCTTATTTCTAAGCTCCTATATTCAATTAACACATATCCTTATTTATACTTTCTCCACAATACTTCCACTGCTTTTGGGCATGGGTAAATATCAACTCTCCTTTATTGGTAACAGCAGAGTAATAAAGTTTATGAAGACAGCATTCATTATGGATATTTTATTCTAACTTTCCAATTCAGTAATTCTTTCTTCAGTGGTGTTTATAATCTTTGGTGGGCAGACTCCAAGGCTGTCCCAAATGATTCACACCTCCTATTCTTGACCTTATGCAATCCCCTGCTGCTGCTAAGTCGCTTCAGTTGTGTCCGACTCTGTGCAACCCCATGGACGGGCAGCCCACCAGGCTCCCCCATCCCTAGGGTTCTCCAGGTAATCCCCTTCCCCTTTGTTATTCACTTGACACAATGACTTGGTCTTCTGACCAACAGTCTTATTAGCAGACTCTCTCTATAGGCTCACTCTGTTTTAAACTGTTCTAACTGAGAGGCCCATATGGCAAAGAACTGAAGGATGCTTCTACCCAAAGGTCAGTAAATAAATGAGGCCTTCAGTCTGACAACCTGCTTGCACCTACACAAATTTGCAGCAGATCTTTCCCTACGTGAGCCTCTAAATGACACCCTTCCCCTGATATTCTGATTGCAACTTTGTGAGACTCTGAATCAGGGAGTCCAATTAAGCCATGGCTTGATTCCAGACCCACAGAAACTGGTAATAGAAGTGTGTTGTTTTCAGAAAAGGTTTATAAACTCGAACCCAAAACAACGAAGTAAATGGCAATGGGATCATACTTATCAATAAGGACCTTAAATGTAAATGGGTTGAATGCCCCAACCAAAAGACAAAGACTGGCTGAATGGATACAAAAACAAGACCTCCATATATGCTATTTACAAGAGACCCACCTCAAACCAAGGGACATATACAGACTGAAAGTGAAGAGCTGGAAAAAGATATTTCATGCAAATGGAGACCAAAAGAAAGCAGGAATAGCAATACTCATATCAGATAAAATAGACTTTGAAATAAAGGCCGTGAAAAGAGACAAAGAAGGACACTACATAATGATCAAAGGAGCAATCCAAGAAGAAGATGTAACATTTATAAATATATATGCACCCAACATAGGAGCACTGTAATATGTAAGGCAAATGCAAACAAATATGAAAGGGGAAATTAATACCCTACTCACACCTATGGATAGATCAACTAAACAGAATATTAGCAAGGAAACACAAACTTTAAATGATGCAATGATACAGTGAACCAGTTAGACCTAATTGATATCTATAGGACATTTCACCCCAAAACAATGAATTTCACCTTTTTCTCAAGTGTACACAGAACATTCTCCAGGATAGATCACATCATGGGCCATAAATCTAGCCTTGGTAAATTCAAAAAAATTGAAATCATTTCAAGCCTCTTTTCTGATCACAATGCAGTAAGATTATATGTCAATTACAGGAAAAAAAAAACTATTAAAAATACAAACATATGGAGGCTAAATAACATGCTTCTGAATAACCAACAAGTCACAAAAGAAATCAAAATATGCATAGAAATGAATGAAAATGAAAGCACAACAACCCAAAACCTATGGGATTCAGTAAAAACAGTGCTAAGGGAAAGGTTCATAGCAATACAAGCTTACCTCAAGAAACAAGAGAAAAATCAAATAAATAACCTAACTCTACATCTAAAGCAACTAGAAAAAGAAGAAATGAAGAACCCCAGGGTTAGTAGAAGGAAAGAAATCATAAAAATTAGAGCAGAAATAAATGAAAAAGAAACAAGCAGACCCTAGCAAAAATCAACAAAGCAAAATAAAACCTGGTTCTTTGAGAAGATAAATAAAATAGAAAAACCATTAGCCAGACTCATCAAGAAAAAAAGGGAGAAGGAACAAATCAACAAAATTAGAAATGAAAATAGAGCAATCTCAACAGACAACACAGAAATACAAAGGATCACAAGAGACTATCAGTAACTCTATGCCAATAAAATGGACAACTTGGAAGAAATGGACAAATTCTTAGAAAAGTATAACTTTCCAAAACTGAACTAGGAAGAAATAGAAAATCTTAACAGACCAATCACAAGCACAGAAATTGACACTGAAATCAGAAATCTTCTAGCAAACAGAAGCCCAGGACCAGATGGCTTCACAGCTGAATTATACCAAAAATTTAGAGAAGAGCTAATGCCTATCCTACTCAAACTCTTCCAGAAAATTGCAGAGGAAGGTAAACTTCTAAACTCATTCTTTGAGACCACCATCACCCTAATACCAAAAGCAGACAGATGCCACACACACAGAAAGAAAACTACAGGCCAATATCACTGATGAACATTGATGCAAAAATCCTTAACAAAATCCTAGTAAACAGAATCCAACAACATATTAAAAGATCATACATCATGACCAAGTGGGCTTTATTCCAGAGATGCAAGGATTCTTCAAAATTCACAAATCAATCAATGTGATACACCACATTAACAAAAAAAAGATTAAAATTATATGATTATCTCAATAGATGCAGAGAAAGCCTTTGACGAAATTCAACATCCATTTATGATAAAAACCCTCCAGAAAGCAGGAATAGAAGGAACATACCTCAACATAATAAAAGCCATATATGATAAACCCACAGAGAACATTATCCTCAGTGGAAAAATTGAAAGCATTTCCCCTAAAGTCAGGAACAAGACAAGGGTGCCCACTCTTACCACTACTATTCAACATAATTTTGGAGGTTTTAGGCACAGCAATCAGAGCAGAAAAAGAAATAAAAGGAATCCAGATTGGAAAAGAAGTAAAATTCTCACTGTTTGCAGATGACATGATCCTCTACATAGAAAACCCCAAAGACTCCACCAGAAAATTACTAGAGCTAATCAATGAATATAGTAAAGTTGCAGGATATAAAATTAACACACAGAATTCCTATACACTAACAATGAGAAAACAGAAAGAGAAATTAAGGAAACAATTCCATTCACCATTGCAACAAAGAGAATAAAATACTTAGGAATACATCTACCTAAGGAAACAAAAGACCTCTATATAGAAAACTATAAAACACTGATCAAATAAATCAAAGATGACACAAATAGATGGAGACATATACGATGTTCATGGATTGGAAGAAATCAATATAGTGAAAATGAGTATACTACCCAAACCAATCTATAGATTCAATGCAATCCCTATCAAGCTACCGACAGTATTTTTCAGAGAGCTAGAACAAATAATTTCACAATTTGTATGGAAATACAAAAAACCTCGAATAGCCAAAGCAATCTTGAGAAAGAAGAATGGAACTGGAGGAATCAACTTGCCTGACTTCAGGCTCTACTACAAAGCCACAGTCATCAGGACAGTATGATACTGGCACAAAGACAGAAATATAGATCAATGGAAGAAAATGGAAAGCCCAGAGATAAATCCACACACCTATGGACACCTTATCTTTGACAAGGGAGGCAATAATATACAATTGAGAAAAGACAATCTCTTTTTCGTGCTAAGAAAACTGGTCAACCACTTGTAAAAGAATGAAACTAGAACATTTTCTAACACCACACACAAAAATAAACTCAAATTTAAAGATCTAAATGTAAGACCAGAAACTATAAAACTCCTAGAGGAAAACATAGGGAAAAACTCTGGCATAAATCATAGCAGGATCCTCTATGACCCACCTCCCACAGTAATGGAAATAAAAGCAAAAATAAACAAATGAGACCTAATTAAACTTCAAAGCTTTTGCACAACGAAGGAAACTAATAGCAAGGTGAAAAGACAGCCTTCAGAATGGGAGAAAATAATAGCAAATGAAGCAACTGACAAACAACTAATCTCCAAAATATATAAGCAGCTCCTGCAGCTCAATTCCATAAAAATAAACGACTCAAAAAATGGGCCAAAGAACTAAACAGACATTTCTGCAAAGAAGACATACAGATGGCTAACAAACACATGAAAAGATGCTTAAGATCACTCATTTGCAGAGAAATGCAAATCAAAACCACAACGAGGTACCATTTCACGCCAGTCAGAACAGCTGCTATCCAAAAGTCTGCAAACAATAAATGCTGGAGAGGGTGCAGAGAAAAGGGAACCCTCTTACACTGTTGGTAGGAATGCAAACTAATACAGC
Source organism: Ovis canadensis (assembly GCF_042477335.2). Lineage (NCBI taxonomy): Eukaryota > Metazoa > Chordata > Mammalia > Artiodactyla > Bovidae > Ovis > Ovis canadensis. Next base: position 43,014,592 of record NC_091260.1, read on the forward strand.
CACTATGGAGAACAGTGTTGAGATTCCTTAAAAAACTGGAAATAGAACTGCCATAGGACCCAGCACTCCCACTGCTGGGCATACACTCCGAGGAAACCAGAATTGAAAGACACATGTACCCCAATGTTCATCGCAGCACTGTTTATAATAGCCAGGACATGGAAGCAACCTAGATGTCCACTGGCAGACGAATGGATAAGAAAGCTGTGGTACATATACACAATGGAATATTACTCTGCTATAAAAAAAGAATGCATTTGAATCAGTTCTAACGAGGTGGATAAAACTGGAGCCTATTATACGGAGTGAAGTAAGCCAGAAAGAAAAACACCAATACAATATATTAACACATATATATGGAATTTAGAAAGATGGTAATGATGACCCTATAAGCCAGGCAGCAAAAGAGACACGGATGTAAAGAACAGACTTTTGGACTCTGTGGGAGAAGGCGAGGGTGGGATGATTTGAGACAATAGCATTGAAACATGTATATTATCATCTGTGAAACAGATCTCCAATCCAGGTTCGATGCATAAGATAGGGTGCTCAGGGCTGGTGCACTGGGATGACCCTGAGGGATGGGATGGGGAAGGAGGTGGAAGGGTTCAGGATGGGGAACACATGTACACCCATGGCTGATTCATGTCAATGTATGGAAAAAACTACTACAATATTGTAAATTAATTAGCCTCCAATTAAAATAAATTAGTTTTTAAAAAAGAGCAACCCCCCAAAAAAATGCCAGGAAGTCAAATGGCTCCTATAAAGCAGATGGAAATAAGAAGAGTGTTGTTTTAAGAAGCTAAGTGTGCAGTTATGTGTTATGTAGAATAGATCACTAATACAGTTTTGTGTTCTTAATTTTAATGTTTTGTTTTTCCAGTTTGGGTACTTTCCTCATGGCTCAGATGGTAAAGAATCTGCCTGCAATGCAGGAGACTCAGGTTCAATCCCTCAGTGGGGACGATCCCCTTGAGAAGGAAATGGCAACTCACTCCAGGATTCTGTGTCTGGAGAATCCCTTGGACAGAGGAGCCTGCTGGGCTATAATCCATGGGGGTCACAAAGAGCTGGACATGACTGAGCGACTAACACTTTCACTTTTCCAGTTTTCAAGTATTTGACTTTTTTTTGCAAATATGCAGTGACATGTTTTATAGTTTCCAGTTCTATACTTAAAATTTTCAATTTTTTATTCTATTCTTAACACAGTAAACATTAATTTAAAGTATATTTCATAGTCCAAATATTTGGTGCCCCTTTGGGTCTGTTTCTATTGTCTACCGTGTCTGCTGATTTTCATTCTGACCATCTTTCTCCTTTCGTGCCAAATCATTATATGGATATATTATATTTGAAAAACTGCTTGTAGAAATAATTTGAGACCTAGCAATATGTTCTCTTTCTCCAAAGTGGCATCTTTCAAATTCTCAGAGCACTAGAAATCTCAGGTCACACTAATCTACTTAATAAAACTTCAGATTTTTTAGGCTATCTAGTTGACTCAGTTCTAAACTATATTCTATGTGAATAGTTTACTTCTAGTTCATCCTTGTGGTTATTCAGGATCATTTAAGGAATTCTATCAGAGTCCCAACCTTGGAAATCCTGTGCTGTAATCTGTCCTGACTTTACAAGACTATTAAAAGTCTTCCCAACTTTTCAGCCTCCTCTTCTTGGTTAACAAATTGCCCCTCCAGAGAAAAAGCAGACCCAGTATTAGATCTACCTTTATAGATTTCCATTTTCTTCCAGATATCAGTCTGCCAATTACTCACTACCCTGTTATCTCTCTAATGCCTTTAAGTGGATATTTGCTATGAATAGTAAGATATTATAGCAGGGAGTTTAAACTAAATGATCTTCCCGCTATTGTTGGAAGCAGAAGTCATGTTAATTCTTAGCTTTGTAACTAGTTTGTGTTTGATTGCCATTTGGGCCTCTTCTCTAGTCTGATATGGGCTCAACCCTGTAAGAGCATCCTAATGATTCTTCCACAACTGGGGAGGATGGTACTGCAGACAACTCAACAAAATACTCTGTACAGTGTCCCAACATTCTCTGGTTGCCAACTTTGGTTCCGCAAAAATGGATAAGATTTCTCTTAAACTCATGATTAATAAACTGTCAAAACAAAACAAGTCAGGTTTCACTTTGCCTTTCATTTAGCAGATGTATGGAATATAAGTTCATATATTTTTCTAGATAACATCTTTTATTAAAAGATCAGGTTTCACTAATTATCTCAAACAAAATTGAACTCATTTGAATTCAATTTATCATTACTATAATGTCTGTTGATAGAAAACAAAGATCTCTAAAGCCTAAGAGGCAATTATAAAGGTTAAATTTAACCACTGATAATATACCTTCTTAATAGTAATCTGGACTTCAGGGGTCATGAACTCAATGTCTCATGGATAAAACATTAACACAAATCAGCTAAGTATAACGGATGATGTTGGCAAGTAAACAGAGGAAAAATGAGGAGCTATGGGACTGTGGCAAACTGGAGACAGTATGTCTGCTCTACAGGGACGCAAAGCAATTTCCAGCACCTATCTATTGTAAACACACAATAGAATGTAAATCTAGAGTCACCAGATTTTACTACTTTTCAAAAGAACTTGAAAGCTGGATGTTTTATAAGCCCTCTCCTTTTTAATATTGCAACTAAAACAAAAAACACCATGTGCGGTAAAGATTAATGACATAAACAGAACTCAGCTGCTAAACTAAATTATCCCTGATGCCCATTTAAGTCCTGCTCACCTTATTATTGATTAATGATTAATTGCTGGGAGAAATATCAATAACCTCAGATACACAGATGACACCATCCTTATGGCAGAAAGCACAGAACTAAAGAGGCTCTTGATGAAAGCGAAAGTGGAGATTAAAAAAGTTGGCTTAAAACTCAACATTCAGAAAACTAAGATCATGGTATCTGGTCCCATCACGTCATGGCAAATAGATGGGGAAACAATAGAAACAGTGAGAGACTATTTTGGGGGGCTCCAAAATCACTGTAGGTGGTGACTGACACTTGCTTCTAGGAAAAAAAGCTTTGATCAACCAAGACAGCATTTTAAAAAACCGAGACATTACTTTACCAACAAAGGTCTAGTCAAAGCTATGGTTTTTCCAGTAGTCATGTATGGATGGGAGAGTTGGACTATAAAGAAAGCTGAGCACTGAAGAATTGATGCTTTTGAACTGTGGTGTTGGAGAAGACTCTTGAGAGTCCCTTGGACTGCAAGAAAATCTAACCAGTCCATCCTAAAGGAAATCAGTCCTGAATATTCATTGGAAGGACTGATGCTGAAGCTGAAACTCCAATACTTTGGCCACCTGAGGCGAAGAACCGACTCATTAGAAAAGACCCTGATGCTGGGAAAGATTGAAGGTGGGAGGAGAAGGGGACGACAGAGGATGAGATAGTTGGATGGTATCATCTACTCGATGAACATGAATTTGAGCAAGTTCCGGGAGTTGGTGATGTACAGGGAAGCCTGGTGTGCTGTAGTCTATGGGGGTCAGAAAGAGTCAGACATTACTGAGTGACTGAACTGACTGACTGAATGATTAATTAAGGATTAAGGGAGTAAACTTATTGGAATGGTTCTGGAGATCCTAATAAAGTGCTTATAACAAAACTATTGCTAGTTTGAAAATAAAGGTCAAGTTTTATATGAACTGAAGACCCAGAGAAGTACTTACCATGAGTAAGTGTTCATTTTCCTATGATCATGACAGTTTTTAGTAATTCAAACCTAGAATTAAACTGATAAACAGTACAGGCAGCTCATTTATAAAGTTACTTGGTTACATATTTCTGCATCTTATATATCTCTACATGATAAATAAGTTCATAAGGCCATAGTAAAAATGAATATAATTGCTATTATATATATATAAATCACATCTTAAAAAAACTAAAGGTTTGAATATCTTTGTACCAATTCACAATTTTTATAAAAACATTCCAAAAGTGTATGTTTGAATTAAAATATTAAAGTATCAAGCTTCTAATCATTTATACAGTTATCTATATGAAAATAAATATTGGTTACTTTCTTCTGCCTTCAGCATTTCTAAACTGGTTGATACATGTTTTTGCTATATGTCACCAATGTAAAACTTTATTTACTGTGTCCAAAAACTAAAGAGGTAAAAAAGACAAATGAGCTGTCATCTGCATGTATAATCTTGGGTTTCCCATCAAGTCATTCCTAGAGAACATTGTTGTTGTTTTTTAGTCACTAAGTTGTATCTGACTCTTTGCAACCCTATGGACTGCCAGTCTCCCTTGTCCATGGAATTCTCAAGGCAAGAATACTGGAAGAGGTTGCCATTTCCTTCTCCAGGGGATCTTTTCGACCCAGGGATTGAACTTGCATCTCCTGCGTTGTCAGGTGGATTCTTTACCACTGAGCCACCAGAGAAGACGTTACTTGCCTTTTAAGTCCAGTGGCAGTCCCTTTACATAATTTTGGAAGGGCTTCTCTTATAACTCAGTTGATAAAGAATCAGCCTGCAAAGTAGGAGACCACGGTTTGATTACTGGATTGGGACGATCTGCGGGAGAAGGCATAGGTTACCCATTCCAGTAGTCTTGGGCTCCCCCTGTGGGTCAGCTGGTAAATAATCTACCGGCAATGCAGGAGACCTGGGTTCGATCTCTAGATTGGGAAGATCCCCTGGAGAGGGAAAGGCCTTCAGGATTCTAGCCTGGAGAATTCCATGGACTGTATAGTCCGTGGGTTAGAAAGAGTTGGAGACGACTGAGCCACTTTCACTTACATAATTCTGAAAACAAATCAAATTATCTTATAACTATAATTATCTTTTAAAAATGCAAAAAAAGCCAAAATACAACCTACACATTAAACCTCAAACTTATGTCCAAACTATTATAAATGTTTTAGAAGCCAATTTCAAGTGTCAAAAATTATTAACAGATGATTTGTAGTGAAAAGCAGAATTGTGTAGGATGACAGTAACACAAAATGTAATAAAGATCTGAAACAGAAGCTGGTGTTTTACATAAAGGGGGGGGGGAATAAAGAAGTGTGATCAAGAAATGGAGGTTCATTTTGTACTAAAGATGATGTCCAGAACATTTTATTTAAAGCAGGCAAATTATGAGAATACTTTTAAAGTTATATAGTCTCATAAGCTATAGTTAACGAAGTGCTTTAGTCTCTAAATCCTGTCTGATTCTTGTGACCCCATGGACTGTAGCCTGCCAGACTCCTCTGTTCATGGGATTCTCTAGGTAAGAATACTGGAGTGGGTTGCCATTTCCTTCTCCAGTTAATGAAGAGAAAAGCTTATTTGGATGGTAACTACTGCTGTATATTAGTCTATATCATGGAAAAAGCAAGAGAGTTCCAGAAAAACATCTATTTCTGCTTTATTGACTATGCCAAAGCCTTTGACTGTGTGCATCACAATAAACTGTGGAAAATTCTGAAAGAGATGAGAATACCAGACCATCTGACCTGCCTCTTGAGAAACCTGTATGCAGGTCAGGAAGCAACAGTTATAACTGGACATGGAACAACAGACTGGTTCCAAATAGGAAAAGGAGTATGTCAAGGCTGTATATTGTCACCTTGCTTATTTAACTTATATGCAGAGTACATCGTGAGAAACACTGGGCTGGAAGAAGCACAAGCTGGAATCAAGATTGCAGGGAGATATATCAATAACCTCAGATATGGAGATGACACCACCCTTATGGCAGAAAGTGAAGAGGAACTAAAAAGCCTCTTGATGAAAGTGAAAGAGGGGAGTGAAAAAGTTGGCTTAAAGCTCAGCATTCAGAAAACGAAGATCATGGCATCTGGTCCCATCACTTCATGGGAAATAGATGGGGAAACAGTGTCAGACTTTATTTTTGGGGGCTCCAAAATCACTGCAGATAGTGACTGCAGCCATGAAATTAAAAGACACTTACTCCTTGGAAGAAAAGTTATGACCAACCTAGATAGCATACTGAAAAGCAAAGACATTACTTTGCCAACAAAGGTCCGTCTAGTCAAGGCTATGGTTTTTCCAGTGGTCATGTATGGATGGGAGAGTTGGACTGTGAAGAAGGCTGAGTGCTGAAGAATTGATGCTTTTGAATTGTGGTGTTGGAGAAGACTCTTGAGAGTCCCTTGAACTGCAAGGAGATCCAACCAGTCCATTCTGAAGGAGATCAGTCCTGGGATTTCTTTGGAAGGAATGATGCTGAAGCTGAAACTCCAGTACTTTGGCCACCTCATGCGAAGAGTTGACTCACTGGAAAAGACTCTGATGCTGGGAGGGATTGGGGGCAGGAGGAGAAGGGGACGACAGAGGATGAGATGGCTGGATGGCATCACTGACTCTATGGACGTGAGTCTGTGTGAACTCCGGGAGTTGGTGATGGACAGGGAGGCCTGGCGTGCTGCAGTTCATGGGGTTGCAGAGTCAGACACGACTGAGTGACTGAACTGAACTGAACTGAACTGAAGTTGACAACTGCAAAAATAAGGTGGGTTTTGTTTATTCATTGATTCTCCTAAACATACCTTCATGCATTCCTAACAGTAAATGTATTCAAAATAACTTTGGCTATATCCAACTAGCTTTTATAGGCAGGATTTGCATTTCAGTCTAAAGTTTTACTTACACTAATACAATGCTTTCTTGTACAAAGCACAGGAAAGCTACCATAGTCCAGATCATCTGACAAAAATGAAAAGGTAAGATAATTAGCTTTCATCTCTAGACAGTAATATAGCTCTAAGAGAATTTTATATTGAATATTTGGTGTAAGGAATAAACATTTATGTATATACTTTACTTTCAAATGATTACATGTCTCCAATTTAAAACTATACTAGCAATTTGTGAACATATTGTGATGCAGAGTTCATGAATTGTATGATTCCTGTTTTTAAGAATTTCTGATACTTTCTGTGGTCTACTAAACAATTTTGTATCCATGTTCTATCACATTTTAAAAGATCTATTTTGTTTGTAAGCTTCAAAATTTTATTGTCAACTTTACTAATCATTCCTCATTTTTAGTTACTTCAACTTCTTAAGACTAAGATTTAGTTTAAGTAACATTTCACACACTGATTACAATCTGTAATACAAAATGATATTTTAATACTAGATTTTTTGTTGCCTTGAATTGTTTGAAATTATAGGTGCTCAGTCTGCTTTATTCTTACTTTTGCCTAGTATGACTTTGTATACTCATTACATTTATTCATTTTGAATTCTCCATTCACTGGTTCCTCTGTTAAATCACGTGCTAATCAACCACATTTTTAATAAATTTGTAAGAGACTTGGATGTTCTGCCATTTTTTCAACTGTCCTAAGCTCAACATTCAGAAAACGAATATCATGGCATCCGGTCCCATCACTTCATGGGAAATAGATGGGGAAACAGTGGAAACAGTGTCAGACTTTATGTTTTTGGGCTCCAAAATCACTGCAGATGGTGATTGCAGCCATGAAATTAAAAGACGCTTACTCCTTGGTAGAAAAGTTATGACCAACCAAGACAGCATATTCAAAACATTACTTTGCGAACAAAGGTCAGTCTAGTCAAGGCTATGGTTTTTCTAGTGGTCATGTATGGATGGGAGAGTTGGACTGTGAAGAAGGCTGAGCGCTGAAGAATTGATGCTTTTGAACTGTGGTGTTGGAGAAGACTCTTGAGAGTCCCTGGACTGCAAGGAGATCCAACCAGTCCATTCTGAAGGAGATCAGCCCTGGGATTTCTTTGGAAGGAATGACACTAAAGCGGAAGCTCCAGTACTTTGGCCACCTCATGAGAAGAGTTGACTCATGGGAAAAGACTCTGATGCTGGGAGGGATTGGGGGCAGGAGGAGAAGGGGACGACAGAGGATGAGATGGCTGGATGGCATCACTGACTCTATGGACGTGAGTCTGAGTGAACTCCAGGAGTTGGTGATGGACAGGGAGGTCTGGCGTGCTGCATGGGGTCGCAGAGTCGGATACGACTGAACAACTGAACTGAACTGAACTGAACCTATCTATATATTTGGAATCCCCAGGTGGCACTAGTGATAAATAACCTGCCTGCCAACACAGGGAAGTAAGAGGCTCAGGTTCGATCCCTGAGTTAGGAAGATGCTTTGGAGAAGGAAATGGCAACCCACTACAGTATTCTTGCCTGGAAAATCCCATGGACAGAGGAGCCTGGCAGGCTACAGTCCATGGGGATGCAGAGTCAGACATGGCTGAAGCAACTTAGCAGGCACGACATATTTATCTAGACTACTCTAGATTTCTTCTGATGTAATGTTTCCCCCAGAAGTCTAAACAATGCTACATTGTTCCCTAATGTTATGTTATATGCAAATATGATACCAATTAGATTTTCTTAGTAAACAACTTTTTTTGGGAAATGGTTTTAGAAAACACCCAATTTGGGGTAAACGAAGTAAACACCAAATTCCCAGGTAAATCTTGAACTTTTCACCTTCATTCACAGATCTATCTACTTACTCTTCTTCCTGTTTTTGGAAAATGCCATCTATCAAGAACCAAATCAAATGCTACTTGCTCCAGGGAAAGTTCCTAGGGTCCATACCAGTCAGAATTAACATTTCCTTTATCTGAATTTATGCCACTGATATACCACTGTAGCACTGACTAGATCTGTAGTGTTCTACTGGAGAATATCTACCATAGACCCTGGAGTCAGACCACCTTGGTTCAAATTCTAATCCTGTCTCTTTCTAGTTGTAAGGAGTACGACAAGGCTGTATATTGTCACCCTGCTTATTTAACATATGCAGAGTACATCATGAGAAACACTGGACTGGAAGAAACACAAGCTGGATCCAGACTGCCGGGAGAAATATCAATAACCTCAGATATGCAGATAACACCATCCTTATAGCAGAAAGTGAAGAGGAACTAAAAAGCCTCTTGATGAAAGTGAAAGTGGAGAGTAAAAAAGTTGGCTTAAAGCTCAGCATTCAGAAAAAGATCATGGCATCTGGTCTCATCACTTCATGGGAAATAGACGGGGAAACAGTGGAAACAGGGTCAGACTTTATTTTTGGGGGCTCCAAAATCACTGCAGATGGTGACTGCAGCCATGAAATTAAAAGATGCTTACTCCTTGGAAGAAAAGTTACGACCAACCTAGATAGCATATTGAAAAGCAGAGACATTACTTTGCCAACTAAGGTCCGTCTAGTCAAGGCTATGGTTTTTCCTGTGGTTATGTAGGATGTGAGAGTTGGACTGTGAAGAAGGCTGAATGCTGAAGAATTGATGCTTTTGAACTGTGGTGTTCGAGAAGACTTTTGAGAGTCCCTTGAACTGCAAGGAGATCCAACCAGTCCATTCTGAAGGAGATCAGCCCTGGGATTTCTTTGGAGGGAATGATGTTGAAGCTGAAACTCCAGTACTTTGGCCACCTCATGCGAAGAGTTGACATTGGAAAAGACTCTGATGCTGGGAGGAATTGGGGGCAGGAGGGGAAGGGGACGACAGAGCATGAGATGGCTGGATGGCATCACTGACTTGATGTACGTTGAATCTGAGTGAACTCCGGGAGTTGGTGATGGACAGGGAGGCCAGGGGTGTTGTGATTCATGGGGTCGCAAAGAGTCAGACACGACTGAGCGACTGAACCGAACTGAAAGTTGTGCCCTCTACATCTGCATTTTTTTTTTGCATGAAGGCTGAATGAGAATGCAATATCCAAGTTGGAATAAAGAGGAACAAGGGTAGGAAACAATATTCCAAGCATTGTTAACAGTAAATAAAAGACTGGTGGAGAAAAACAACAACAACAAAACCAAGAGCAACAACAAAGGTAATTTTTGGATGAACCTTAATTATTAGCAAGAATAACAATTTTACCAACTGACAACTGATTTTGAAACATAACAAACCTAGTTTCCCAATCTTTGGGACAGAACAAAAGCAACTAGCAGAAACATGTTAATGTTACTTCTAAGGTCTAAGAACCTAGGTTGCATATAATTCATCAGGTGTATTACTCATCATCTATGAAACCTTATTAATGTCACTTTAACTTCCTTGAGTCGGCTTCCTATTTGTGCAAAATATTGTTCATGTTTTGGAGGGTTTGTGTAGGGATCTAAAACTCTGTGCCATGTTATTACAAAAATACTTTTTAAAAAATAACAAAACATGTACATATTCTCAAGCATTTGAATTACTGTCTTTGTATTACTTTTAAAACCACAGAAAATGCAGCAGGACCTGTGGAGTCTTCCAGGGAACAGAACTCCTGTATACCTCATCTCTTATTTACAGAAAAGCTTTAGCCTCCAAGGCCGTCCCTCAGTTCCAAACAGCAAATTCAGTCAGAGAAATGAGACAATGCAGAAACAAGCAAAAATAGTCAGGCAAGACAACGCTCAAACTACCGCACAACTGCACTCATCTCACACGCTAGGAAAGTAATGCTCAAAATTCTCCAAGCCAGGCTTCAGCAATAAGTGAACCATGAACTTCCAGATGTTCAAGCTGGTTTTAGAAAAGGCAGAGGAACCAGAGATCAGATGGCCAAAATCCTCTGGATCATCGAAAAAGCAAGAGTTCCAGAAAAACATCTATTTCTGCTTTGTTGACTATGCCAAAGCCTTTGACTGTGTGCATCACAATAAACTGGAAAATTCTGAAAGAAATGGGAATACCAGACCACCTGACCTGCCTCTTGAAAAACCTATATGCAGTTCAGGAAGCAACAGTTAGAACTGGACATGGAACAACAGACTGGTTCCAAATAGGAAAAGGAGTACATCAAGGCTGCATATTGTCACTCTGCTTATTTAACTTATATGCAGAGTACATCATGAGAAATACTGGGCTGGAAGAAGCACAAGCTGGAATCAAGATTGCAGGGAGAAATATCAGTAATCTCAGATATGCAGATGACACCACCCTTATGGCAGAAAGTGAAGAACTGAAGAGCCTCTTGATGAAAGTGAAAGAGGAGAGTGAAAAAGTTGGCTTAAAGCTCAACATTCAGAAAACAAAGACCATGGCATCTGGTCCCATCACTTCATGGGAAATAGATGGGGAAACAGTGGAAACAGTGTCAGACTTTATTTTTGGGGCCTCCAAAATCACTGTAGATGGTGACTGCAGCCATGAAATTAAAAGACGCTTACTTCTTGGAAGGAAAGTTATGACCCACCTAGACAGCATATTAAAAAAGCAGAGATATTACTTTGTCAACAAAGGTCCATCTAGTCAAGGCTATGGTTTTTCCAGTAGTCACGTATGGATGTGAGAGTTGGACGATTAAGAAAGCTGAGTCCGAAGAATTGATGCTTTTGAACTGTGGTGTTGGAGAAGACTCTTGGGAGTCCCTTGGACCTCAAGGAGATCCAACCAGTCCATCCTAAAGGAGATCAGTCCTGGGTGTTCATTGGAAGGACTGATGTTGAAGGTGAAACTTCAATACTTAGGCCACCTGATGCTGCAAAGAGCTGACTCATTTGAAAAGACCCTGATGCTGGGAAAGATTGAGGGCAGGAGGAGAAGGGGACAACAGAGGATGAGATGGTTAGATGACATCACCGACTCCATGGATATGAGTTTGGGTAGACTCTAGCAGTTGGTGATGGACAGGGAGGCCTGGTGTACTGCAGTTTATGTGGTCGTAGAGAGTCAGACACACTGAGCAACTGAACTGAATTGAAGACAAAATAAAACATAGTCATAAAACAAAGTCAAAGACCTTTAGTTCCTCCTTGAGGGTTATAGTTAATATTCTGAGACCCCAGCCAGGTTGCAATCAGGTTGATAATGTTGACTCCCAAAATACCACCTGATTATCTCATTACCATCCAATCAGAATAAGGTCCGCAATCTGATCAGGCACCCTGCTACCCTCCTGCTTCCCTAGCATAAAAGCTAAAAGTCTACCTCAAATTAAAATCATTCTTTAGGACATTAGCTTGTCATCTTCTCAGCTTGCTGGCTTTCCAAATAAAGTCATTTTTCCTTGCCCCAACTCCTTCTCTCTCAGATTACTGGCCTGTCATGCAGTGAGTGGTATGCAGTAAGTGATACGCGCTTACACACAGAAACAAATAACACCAAGTATTGAAGATTATTCAATTAGTCTCATCAGTCACATATGAATGAAATTATTTTTAATCAACATACTGTATCTAAAATTAAATCTCTTAGTACTTTGAGCAAAATGAAAGGTCTAATCACAGGTTAAAGTAAAGAAACATTTGTCTCAAAATCCATGTATTTAATATTTGACAGAAGTCTCATTACCAAAATTCCTTTTATTGTTCCTTCAGTGAAATTTAAGTATTCCCAAAGTGCCAAAGCAAATGTTTTTTCTTAATTTACCAACAGCTGTGCTTTGTCTTCTTCTGGTCTATTTAGTAGAAAGTGAACTAACTGAAGTAAAACGTCATCATTAAAACCTTTGACATCATTATCTTCGATTGTTTCATAAAGAGGCTTACTTTGTGTCCCCCAACATATATTTTTACGAGGGTTGTTTTGATCAGCTTGCGCAGTCAGTGCCAAAGTGTTTAACTGGTAACAGAAAAAGGAGAAGTATTTTCCATCTGTGATCACAGCCTGAGAGACAAAAGGTCGAGTAACGTCTGCTTCACTCCAGAATCCTGTAGAAGAAAAGTTATGCTGAAACTTATATATAGAATATATTTTACCAAAACGAAACACGCACACTAGAGGATATAAAACACCTCCTATAATCTGGATATTTTACCTCCCAAATTTCTAAAGATCTCAATGTTTTCACTATCTTCTCCATCCTAATTCTATATTCCATATCTGCATCAAGAACTATTTCCTTCCTTCTAGGATCCACAAGGTTCATGATACACTTTTTCGACAACTTTGGACTTCATCAGATTTCAACCTTAACTCATTTCACCTAAGAGAAGTGAGCTCCATTTATGCAGATGTCTCCACATCATTATTCACCAACCCTAAATATGTTCAAATTTCCCTTATACCAGCAGCATCTACCACCCAATAACCATTACGGACATTTATTTCACCAAATCTACAAAAAAAAAAAAAATGCCCTCAGAAAAACCCTTGACTTTCTAAGCACTTAAACCAGGTAGTTATCAGATGAATTCTATGTCTTAATTTATAATTCAAAATCGGTTTTATGAGTTGTTTTCATTTTGCCTAGTGTATTTTATGTTATCATAAGGTTCCAGGATATCTGAATATCTTTATTATTCAAATTTTCTGGCTGTTTCTTGGTCCAGGCTGACTGGCTTTCATACTTTTAAATTCAAGGGTACGCAGTAAGTTGTAAATTTTGCCACATATATATTTTAAATCAACTTTAATGAATACAGCCAATAAACAGTATTGTTAAAATACAGAATTAATTATAATATAAAAAGAAGTACTTTATTTTTTATGAATAAACTATGCATTCTAACATCTTCAATAAAGTTTCCTCTTAATTTTTCTGATTGTCTACTTGTATTCCTATTCTTATCTATTTAGTTCTATTATAAAGACATAAGTTAACAATGGTGAGTATGAGGTTAAAAATACATATACAAAGGAAATAAAGGTGAGCCTGGCAATAATTAAATCACTGTTAAAACTCCTCCTGGATATTTATATAGGAGTAGCAATGGCACCCCACTCTAGTACTCTTGCCTGGAAAATCACATGGATGGAGGAGCCTGGTAGGCTGCAGTCCATGGGGTTGCTAAGAGTCGGACACGACTGAGCGACTTCACTTTCACTTTTCACTTTCATGCATGGACGGAGGAGCCTGGTAGGCTGCAGTCCATGGGGTCGCTGAGAGTCGGAGATGACTGAGCGACTTCACTTTCACTTTTCACTTTCATGCATTGGAGAAGGAAATGGCAACCCACTCCAGTGTTCTTGTCTGGAGAATCCCAGGGATGGGGGAGCCTGGTGGGCTGCCATCTATGGGGTCGCACAGAGTCGGACACGACTGAAGCAACTTAGCAGCAGCAGCAGCAACCTAGGTATGCATTCTATTACTTCTGGTTTTGTAACAAAAGTCAAGTGGTTCACAATGGGCTCTGAAAGTCCTCTGTGACATGCCTCCAGCTCCCTCTATCTCACTCCAGCTCCCTATCTTCATTCTCCCACTCCCTTTCTTCATCAGCCTTCATGCTATTCCTTAAACACTTCAAGTCTGTTACGACCTCAGAGCTACCTGTCATTCCCTTTGCCTGGAAGTGTCCTTCCCACAAGTTTATGCAAAGATGGCTCCTCATCCTCAGGTCTCTGTTCAAATGAAAATCTTTAGAGACCTCCCCTGAATTAACTCTAAAAGTCTAAAGTGCTTCTGCCCCATGCCTCATTTATACCTGCACCCTATGCATAGTCTCCCTTTCATCTAGTATGTTCTCTTCAGAGCATCATCACTAGTCGGAAGATTCCTTGAAGGAGGGAATGGCTATCCACTTCCACTATGCTTGCCTGGCGAATTCCCATGGACAGAGAAGCCTGGTGGGCTACAGTCCATAGGGTCACATAGAGTTGGACATGACTGAAGTGATTAATACTTTCAAAAACACTACATGTTTACTATCTTTTACTATCCCTACTATAATGTAAGCGCCAGGAAAGCAGGATCTCTCTCATTCAACACTGTATCTCCAAAGCCAACAGTGCCTGGTATGTAAAAACCATAAGCCATTAACTGAATGAACTGTCTCCCAATCTACACCCTAGATATGGTCCTCAAAGAAATTATACATGATAACTGTGATTTTATCTAAAATTTAATCCATGAAAGCAGTTCATTTTCTAGTTTCAGAAAGCTGTTATCATCTAGAGTTGATTCAGTTAGCTCGTCTTTGAAATATTTGAGAATATCATCAGAAAAAAAATGCATTCACACAAAAATGGTCAGAGTAAAAGATGACAGTAACTACCAAACTGTCACTAACCAACTACAAATGTAAAATATTTAATTATGGATTTTAAAACAATTGCATTGTGTGCCAATGCAAGTTTTCAAAGTGTTAAGTTCTACCTATGTTTTATCCTAAAGAAAATAATTTGACCTGCTAAATTCTTAAAAGGTTTTCCAATAACATTGATGCCATCAAACTAGTTTTACCTTGATACATAGCCTGTGCTCCAGTCCAAGCAAAAAGGCTTGCAATAGCATTAGCTCTAAAAATGACTTCTATCTGATCAGCACAGTTTTGTTTCAAAAGCCGTTCCCTTTTTAATTTGTCAGGTAGCAGATGAAACTGGGTATGTCCATAACAGAGTGGATCTGCTGTCCTTGTGCCTGAGAGCAAAATAAAAACATTTCAGATAAAATGCACAAGTAGGGAATCTAGACACATGTCCTCAGTATTTACTTCAAACACACATATCTCCTCTACTCATTATGTGATCAGCACTCAAAATACACAAATGGAAAGCTTGGTTTACTTATTGTTTATAAAAAATTTCACCTGAAAGTACAATCTGCCAGCTATCATCAGTCCAAAGAACATATGTAAAATTTATAATTCCCTATTATATCAGTTTTATCAAACTCTTTGGTCATCATTGGGAACTCTGTCATCCTCCTGGTCATAGTCACCAAAGGATGCAAACATTTCATAACTTTAAAAACTTCCTTTATAATGCTGACATTCTTGATTTTAGTGGAAAGTGTTTTCAACCAAAAGTTCCCCATAATTCACTCTCTAAGACCACCACAGTGATTGATAGAGGACTGATAAAACAGTTCTGGAGGACCAGCATACAGCTGCTTTCTTAAAAATGTTTTTCAGTCAGCTAGGAATTAATAAACAGAGAAAAAATAGCCAAAGTATAAGCTGCATGAGGGCAGAGATTAATTTTTCTATTCCTGATGGTTTTCATAGTGTGTTACACAAATGGGAGACTTTTGTTAAAAAAAGTCAATCACTACCTCAAATTCAGCTCTATACTTTTTCGTTTTTGAAAAAAACACACTGTTCCATATAAATAACAAATTAACAAAGCATAACATGTATAACTATTTTTTATGTTTTTTAAATTATGGTAAAAGTCACATTAAAACATACTATTAAAGATGCTCAGCATCACTAATTATTAGAGAAGTGCAAAAGAAAACTACCATGAGGTACCACTTCATACCAGTCAAAATGACCACCATCAAAAATACACAACAAATGCTGGAGCTGTGGTGAAAGGGGAACTTTCCTACACTGTTGGTGGGAATGTAAATTTATATATTCACTATGGAGAACAGCATGGAGATTCCTTAAAAAATTAAGAACAGAAATACCATGTGACCCAGCAGTCCCACTCCTTGGCACATATCTGGAGAAAACCAGAATTCCAAAAGATGCATGCATCCCAATGTTCATAGCAGCACTACTTACAAAAGCCAGGATATGCAAGCAACCTAAATATCCTTCAACAAAAAAATGGATAAAGAAAATGTGGTGTGTGTGTGTGTATGTGTATACATGTATGTGTGTATGTGTGCACGTGCCTGCCCAACGGAATATTAGTCATAAAGAGGAAAAGAAATGTGTCATTTGCATGGGCCTAGAGACTTTCATGCAGAGTAAAATTAAATCAGAAACTATAACTGTTTTTTAACCTTAAATACTGTAATTCAGCAGAAACATAAAATTTTAAATGGTAAGTTGAAAGAATACTCTCTTTCAATTTTCATGTATGTTGCAACCTGAGATGAGTTACATTGCTCATGGACAGGCTGAACTTCTTGGTCATCAAAAATTAATTATGCAAATTTGCACAGGACACTTTGAACACATTTATTAAAAGAGAAACTTACCGATAAAGATGGCATTTTCATATTGCCGTTTGAATAATGGGAGTTTGTCTGGCTTACAATTCTTAACAGGGATTTCTACAGGTACAGAATAATCCAGTGGCACAAACTTAAAGAAAAAAGTCATAAGTAAATTCACAGCAACACTAGCATATATTTTACTCACATTCTTACTAGTTAAAAATCTTAAATGATTAAACTCTATCATCTAATGATGGGCCAAATCTAGCCAGCTGTTTTTCCAAATAAAGTTTACTGGAACAGTCATGTATATTCATTTACATATGGTACAGGACTATTTTTACATGATAAGAACTGAGAATGCAACAGAAACTTATGGCCCCTAAAGCCTAAAATATTTACTATTTGGACCTTTGCAGAAGAAATGTGCCAACCTCTGACATGGACAGATAGATAATACTCAGAATACACTTGCTTTCTCCAAAAGAACTGGATACCTGTAAAATGAATACTTCTAGCTGTAAAAATGTGATTTACAATGAGATAGGATAGTTCACTATAAATTATAATAATAAACTATCATCAGTATTTTTATATTAAGAAAATGAAAAGATTTGTATGGTCCTAAAAACTGATGTCTTAACCTCACTTAAAATTATCTGACCTCTGCAGAATATACAGTTAAAAAGCTGAAAAAGCATTTCAGATGAGATGTACTCCAAATACACTTGGAAGGAAAGGGCTCTACCCAAAGCTTTTTATCCTTCCTAACCCATTACCTAGCACAGGGGTCCCCGATTCCTGGGCTACGGACAGGTACTGGTCCACGGCCCGTCAGGAGCCGGGCTGTAAAGCAGGAGGTGCGCAGCAGGTGAGCAAAGCCTTGTCTGTATTTAGAGCTGCTCCCCGTGGCTCACAGTACTGCTTGAGATCACAAATGATGGTGGTCTTAAAAGTATGTTTGAGACAACCTCAAATCTCCATATGTTTAGTCGAGGCAGATTGTCAAACTGCCACAAAAGCACTGCAAAGCCTACTTCCATTTCCTACATCCCATCTTTGTGAAGCAGGGTTTTCTGCAGTGACAGCAGGCAAAACGAAATTACAGATTGGACAAAAGCAACATACTTTTGGTGTCACGGTCTCCCATCACCCCTAGACGGGACTGTCTAGTTGTGGCAAACAAACTCAGGGCTCCCACTGACTCTGCATTATGATGAGTTCTATAATTATTTCATTATATGTCACAATTTAATAATAACAGAAATTAAGTGCAAAATAAATATAACACTTGAATCATCCTGAAATCATTCCCCACCAACTCCTGCCCCAAGTCCAAGGAAACACTATATCCCATAAAATCCAGTCCCTGGTGTCAAAAATGTTAGGGACCACTGATCTAGCATGCTGATACTTCCTCTTCAACTGTCAACAGGCACATAAGCAATACATCCTTACCTCAGGGAGTTGTCTGGATATTCGAATCTGGTTGTGTGGTTTATCGTTTATCTGGTATCGCACAGCATCAACTCGACCTTTCCGATGACCACCTGGAATAATTTCTTCACCTCGCAACCAGTAGAAGTGAACTGGGCGGTTACAATCTATCAAAAGATATTCAACACATTTTTATCCGATAATCTGAATAAATCTAGTTATTCTCAGAATACCACGCTCAGCAATACAGAATTCAAGAACTGTGCTAATTGAAAATACACCAAGAATTACTCTTTGGTGTAAGTTAAAGTTTGAATTATGTGATAACTTAAACGATCACAACATAAAGATAATACTTAAACTGTCATTCTCTACCTGTGCCACAGTACATTAAGCGTTGTGACCAAAGAGGTTTCTCAGTTAAGAATAAACACAAAATAAGAGCAACAGCAATCTCACTCAACAGACATAAAAAGTTTAGTAAGAGTCACAGCTGTCTCATGAATTACTAATTCAATCTTCACAATAATTCTCAAAGGTATGTATAGTTGCCATCATCTCCATTACATACAAGAGGAACCTAGGTCTTGAGCAGATTAAGTCAACTTTCCCAGGCCATCAATCATGAGGAAAAGTCTGTGATGGTTCCCTGGAGACCACTTCATTACCAACTGGCAGGGAAGTAACAAGCACACTACAAGACTCAGTTGAACATACACCTACAGTTATAGTAACATTAACTTAATATTTATTAAGATACCTACAGGGGTGGCAGATACAAAATCACGAACGCCTCAGAAACACTGATCT
This sequence comes from Ovis canadensis, assembly GCF_042477335.2. Taxonomy (NCBI): domain Eukaryota; kingdom Metazoa; phylum Chordata; class Mammalia; order Artiodactyla; family Bovidae; genus Ovis; species Ovis canadensis. The sequence goes on from NC_091260.1 coordinate 43,033,613, forward strand.
TTAAAATACTATCCATTAATTATTTTTCAAGCCTGCTTTTAACAGTAAAACAGAAGTTGCCGACTGTTTATTGGAAACCCAAAATGAATGGGTTTGAAGCCTGTCCTCCAATTCTACCAGCAATAGGTTCTTTGACTAAATGAACTTTATGACTCTGTGCTTTGGGTTTGTTTGGTTTTTACGAAAACAGTGCTACCTACTGTAAAGTTATTGTAAGGATTAAATTTGGCACATATAAAATACAGAACAAGGTCAGGCATACAGGAAGTGCTGAATATACGTTAGGTATTTTAATCAATACCATCTTTAATCTTAACAGTTCTATGACAAAGTGGTACTATTATCGTATTCTCACCTTGAAAATGAGGGAAAACGAGGCCAAAATCGGTTTATAAACCGCCAAAAGGTCAGTAACTTTGTGGAAGAGTGAAAAGGCAACCCCAGGTCTGTCCCGCTCTCTAGAAGACCCTTCTTTTAACCAACACTACTCTTCCATTTGGCTGGATCTTCCCTAAACAGTACAGTTAGTATGTGGAAGTACAGACCCGGCAACCCAGTCTCCGGACGCGGCCCCTAGCTAGGAGCGAAAGGAATGGGAAAGAACTGACCAAGCAGAAAGAAATGAAGATGGGGCAAATTTGGCCCAAAGAGAGGCCTTCCCAGGCTTCCCAGGTGGCGCTCGTGGTAAAGAACCCGCCTGCCAATACAGAAGATAGGAGAGCCGGCTCCATCCCTGGTAGGGGAAGATCCCCTGGAGCAGGGTACGGCAACCCACTCCAGTATTCTTGCCTGAAAAATTCCATGACAGAGGAGCCTGGCGAACTACAGGCCACGAGACAGCAAAGAGTCGGACACTACTGAAGCGACTTAGCACGCAAGCACGCACCCACGGTCCCCTACTATCCCCCACCTCCCCCGCCCCGAAAGGCGGCCCGAGGCTCACCGAGGGCGGCGGCAGCCAGGACGGGATTGTAAGCGCTGAGCAAGCCGGTGAGGGAAGCTACCAGTTGGTCCAAGAAGGGTGAGGCGACGGTGTAGCGTTCCTGGTAGATGGGCGCACGCTTCTTACGCCGCAGAAAGAAGTGCTCCTGCAGGAGGCAGTCACAGGCGGCGGTGCGCAGAGCAGCGAGGTCCAGAACCTGCGCGGGCTCCCGATCTGGCTGGGCAGGCAGCGGCGGTAGCCCCGAGAGGAACACGGTCTTGGTGAAGTTCTGGTACCAGCGGTCAGCGTTCAGGGCGAAGGTCTGCGGGTAAACCACGTATTTCATGAACTGCATCTTGGTAAGAATTCGCAGCTTCTCGTCCACCGAATTGGCCGCATGCACCGTGGCGTGCCATCGCTCCACTCGCCGCTGTCGTGCTGCCTTGCTGTCGGCAGTTAGGGAGGCCACGATCGGCGGGTAGCGGGCGACTGGGGCCGCCTTGACATCTGATCCGGTCACTTCTGGAGCCGTGACGGCGGCCTCGGCCGCGGTGTGCAATGACAGCCCTGGACCTCGGAACACAAACCTCCAAGACCTGGCCGCCGCCATCTTTTCCTGGTTCAGTCCCAGAGGTCAACTTTAGCAATTGTCCCTGCCTTCTTGCCGTAAGGGCCAATCAGAAGGTGGAATCTGAGCCGGTTTGGGGCGGACGATTCTTATTGGACTTGAGAAACCTTACGTCATTCACTTCTTAGCCAATCATAGAGCTTGTACAGCTTGGCTTTTTTCGTGAACCTAGGAGTTTGTTGAAAGGAAGAACTCGTGCACCGATAGGTTTTCCGAGATGTGGCGGGGAGGAGTGAAACTTTTAAATAGGGTATGCTGCCTGTTTAGAAACAGGGCAAAATTTTTGCCAGAAACACTTCAGGAACATTCTTGAGCGAAACCTCTTTCCCTTGGCTAAATTTGCTCATTTCATTTTTGGATATAATAACATCACTTTTCAATTTTAATTCTTGGGGTTGAGACCTATTATTGAAAATACTGACCTAACATGTTTTTTGATACATGCTTACTTTTCAAATGATGAAAGCATCACTCATAGATGACTAGTGTTAATTTTTAGGACAATAATTCCATATCAATCTCTATGCTAGTGGATACGTAGTTTGTTTAATGATATAATTCACAAAAAGAGGAGTATACTTTTACTTGGGTTTAACTTTTAAAAAAAGGAAATAAAAACTATTAAGGAATTGTGTTTAAGTTTTGCATTGTGTTAAAAGCAGTGATTATTTCAACATAAGTTGGTCCCTACTACTCTGTGAGCTCCTTGTGGTAGGGACTATTTTATTTTTGATTCTTCAGTGGCCAATGAACCTTACATAGTGGGTACTTAACAAATATCTGCTTAAAAAATTCATCAAAGTCAGTAAAACTATTCATATAAGGTCATTTCAGGTGATTTATCAACTCGCATTCCTATCTTAATTAGGAGCTGGAATATTTATTTGGATTTACTGCAGTAATCCTTGAGGGTATTAAAAACCAAACATTTTGTTACTAAAAGGAAGTTATAATTTGTATTCCTTTACGGTATAACAGGTGATACAATTTAACTCTAAAGTTGCGAGTGTATTAAACTGACACTTAGATACCATAAATTCATTATTTTTTTCATCAAGTCATTAATTTTTGAACAAAGGCTCATAGAAAGTGAGGAGTGAATCATGACTAGACAAAAGAGAATTCTGTCAGAAGGAATAGTTGGCACAGAGGCCCTGAAATGGGGATATGCCTGAGATGGGAATGGTGGGTTGAAGAATAAGAGGAGGGCAGTGTGGTTGAAGGGAAGTGATGGATGGGGAGAGTAGTAGGAAATGGAATTAAGATGGAAAGAAGCCAGAATTTATAGGTTCCTAAAGGCAATTTCTAGGATTGCTGGGACTCTTTCCTAATACTCAGAGGAGTAAGAATCCAGTGGAGTGTTCCACTCAGAGGGATGCATGGTGTGACTTAGGTTAAAAAAAAAAAAATTACTCTGTGTATTAGGCTTTTCAATACCGTAAGCTGGGAAACCCTACAACAGAAATTTATTTTCTCATGGTTCTAGAGGCTGGAAATTCAAGATGAGGGTGCCAGCATATGTGGGTTCTGGTGAGAGCTCTCTTCCTGGCATGAAGTCACCTCCCTACTAGCTGTGTCCTCACATGGTAAAAACTGAGCTCTCCTGGGCCTCTTATTATAAGGAGAGAGGCTTATCAGATTAGTGCCCTGCCCTTAAGACCATATTTAACCTTATTTTCTTCCATAAAACCTCTATCTCCAAGTACAGTTACACTGGAGGTTAGAGCATAAACATAGAAATGTTAGAGAGACACAATTCAGCCCATAATACTCGGACTGATTTGGAAATAGATTATAAAGCATCAAATTTGGAAGCAAAGAAATCAATTAGAAGACAGTTTGCCATATTTCAGGCAAATCTCAGTGACTTGGAGAGACAATAGCAGTGAAGATAGTGGGAATGATCATAGATCTTGAATTGAATGTAGGTAAGAGAAAGTATCTAAAATTTGGGGCCTAAGCAGTGGGATGAGAAAAGGCCAATGGGCAAGAAATGCATTTTTCCGTTAATCTCTCATCTTTTTTTTGGAAGGAGAGAGGGCAGCAGGAAAGTGGATTTAAGATTTGGGGAAGGAGTAGAATCTGTGAAACATATATTTATCTATATATGTTTATTTAGTTGACATTCTCCTGGAAGAAAATGGATATTATGATCTTCCCTATTAAGGTTGTTACTGGCCTTAGAATTTAAGTATTATAGATAGGGGATTTCCCTGGTGGGCCAGTGGTTAATAATTCACCTTCCAATGCAGGGGAAGCAGGTTTGATCCCTGGTGGGGGAACAGAGAGCCCACGTGCTGTGGTGCAACTAAGCCTGCCTGCCACAACGACTGAGCCTTTTCATCCTAGAACCCACACACCACAGCTAGAGAGAAGTCCACATGCTGCAACCAAGAGCCTGCAAGTGGGACCTGATGCAGTCTAATAAATAAATATCAAAATAATACTAAATAAAGTATTCTGGTCAAAAACCATGACATTCTCCAATGGCTTTTTGAAACCTACTTAAGTTGTCACAGTCCTGGTGATATGTACTTGTGCTAAGTAGCTTTTAGTTGTGTCTGACTATTTGCATGGAGAAGGCAATGGCACCCCACTCCAGTACTCTTGCCTGGAAAATCCCATGGACAGAGGAGCCTGGTACGCTGCAGTCCATGGGGTCGCTAAGAGTCAGACACAACTGAGCAACTTCACTTTCTCTTTTCACCTTCATGCATTGGAGAAGGAAATGGCAACCCACTCCAGTGTTCTTGCCTGGAGAATCCCAGGGACGGGGGAGCCTGGTGGGCTGCCGTCTATGGGGTCGCACAGAGTCGGACACGACTGAAGCGACTTAGCAGCAGCAGACTTTTTGCGACTCCATGAACTGTAGCCCACCCACAAGGCTCATTTGTCCATGGGATTCTCCAGGCAAGAATACTGGAGTGGGTTACTATGCCCTCCTCCAGGGAAATCTTCCCAACCCAGGATTCAAACTCACATCTCTTATGTCTCCTGTATTGGCAGGCAGGTTCTTTAGCACAAGGGCCACCTGTGATTTCTAGTGAAATTGTGCCTGAACATTTTGTATTGAAATACAAATTGTTTAATTAAATTGCTATCTTTTTATTTCCTCCTATATTATATTGGGGTTATTAGATAGATAGATTTAACTTCCTGGGTATAGTAGGTTATCTATAAATATTATTCCAGGACAGTAAAGTGAGGGTTATAAATTATTGTTATAAAAAGGGACCAGCAGGTCTGATACGGTTGAGAAATTTTAACATAGAAAATCTATATTTACAGTTAGATATGAGGGCTTCCCTTGTAGCTCAGTCGGTAAAGAATTTGCCTGCAGTGCAGGAGACCCAGGTTCAATCCCTGGGTTGGGAAGATCCCCTGGAGAAGGAAATGGCAACCCACTCCAGCATCCTTGCCTGGAAAATCTCATGGACAGAGGAACCTGGTGGATGGCAGTCCATGGGGTCGCAAAGAGTACGGCATGACTGAGCGACTAACACATGAGAAAAAAAAGAAAATAAATGTTTTTCTTCCACAGGTCCAACATATGACACTTCCATGCATCTATGGAAGTATGTTGTCTTCCCTAAACCATTCTCTTTGCTGTTTTGAAATCTCTCGTTTGAGATTCAAGCTCAGCTCCAGCACTTTAGCTTTCCTTATTTAGAAAACTAAGTTAATAAAACCCACCTTACAAGTTTGCTATGGGGATTTAATGATGTGGCGTATGTAAAATGATACAAAACGTTTGCCAGCTACCAACCAGTTTATGTGTGCCAATGTTTTTAATTCCTTCAGCAACACTCTAAATCAGAGCCTAGATTTTTCTGAGATAAGGGATCTATTTGCTCATGCTTATTAAGGGCCAGAACCAGCATTAAACCATGATCTGTGACCACGAAGCCCATGCTCTTTACACCAGTGGTTTTGAAAACTAGAATGATGAGCTCCAGGAATTCTTAAAAGGTGAGAAATCAGCTTGCTAAGCTTATATGCACAATTCAGAAATAATAGGAAATTGAGATAATATGAAATTCACCTGTATCTACTTAACACAAATTGAAAGATTTCAGAATCGTGTGCATTTATTTTGACTAGTCCATGATTTTTCCTATCTCACAAATAAACAATGAGAGAGAAATGGAAATATTTCCCTGTGGCCTCAAAAATCTTATCAGAGATACAGGAGCATAGCAGAGTTTTAAGTTTGAGAAACTACAGAACAGAAGGTCATAGTGGACTTCTTAATAATAATGTTGACTTGATCTCAGAGGAAAACCTAAGTCAACTCAAAAGGACATAGATTTTGGAGCAGAATGGAGAAAGTTGACTCTCATGTATATATTTGTATCATGTATACATGTATCAAGTATATATGTCAGCAAATAATCATGTATCTAATTCTACTTCCAAGAAATAAGAGCACTTTAATTTCCATGATCAGAATATGGTCCTCCGCTGTAGTGAACAATTCTGAGGCATCAGTGTCCTAAAACATATATAACAGCAATAACAGCAGCAAAATATGGTCCTGAAAGTGAAAGTGAAGTCCCTCGGCCGTGTCCGACTCTTTGCAACCTGTGGACTGTAGCCCACCAAACTCCTCCATGGGATTCTCCATGGGATTCCATGGGATTCTCCAGGCAAGAATACTGGAGTGGATTGCCATTTCCTTCTCCAAAATATGGTCATGGTGCAGAATAATTCATTAAATGAAAAATAGCCATTGGATCTACCATCCGTATCAGTAGCATAATGTTACAAAAATTTTCCCGCAGAATATGTCTTTAGAAAAATCCCACCAAAAATGTTCACCCTGGTGCACTGTCAAATTGTGTAGGAAAACGTGGGGTATTTTTCTTATTGACTGATATTTCACATCATGATTATGAAACAGCACTGAGCTTTCATGTTACAGTGATTTGTTTTAAAAGATAAGAGTAAATGGATAAATAATCTGCAAAGTAGACTTCTAAGAACTTGAAAAGTGTAAGTTTGCAGTTACTGTTGCTGTGTGTGTTCAAGCAGTACACATATAAATAGAGGTATAACACTTGTTTTGAGAAACTATATATGCTCATCATATTCATGATTGGAAATTTCAACCACACACAAAAAACTATAAAATGAAAACTCTCCTATGACTTTCACTCCCTATGATAGTTTGACTAAAAAGTTGATAGCATTTCAGATTTTGAGTTTTGATCTTCTTGATTAGCTTCTTTTATTGGTATATCTATTGATCAGACTTTGCTCCTTTTCAGCATGTTTTGTTCTTGTTTTAAAAATTTTTTACCCAAGTATTCACCATATTTATACAATTTATAATTGATGTTTACATACATAGAGCCACCACAAAATTCCAATAAACCTTTTTAAATCGATTTTTTTTCTTAAATAATCAATGTCTAAGGTCATTAATTCAGAGACCAACGGACAGCAGTGAAAATCTCTCTTCCTTACTTAGTCCTGCTGCTGCTGCTAAGTCACGTCAGTCGTGTCCGCCTGTACGACCCCATAGACAGCAGCCCACCAGGCTCCGCCATCCCTGGGATTCTCCTGGCAAGAACCCTGGGGTGGGTTGCCATTGCCTTCTCCAGTGCTAGTTCTTCCTTTTTCTTCTCCAGAGGTAATTACTGTTACCAGTCTCTGGTATATCCTTCTAAAAGGCTCTATTCCTGTGTAAGAATATCAACATACATGTACATACTTAAAGGGTCAGATATTATCTGTTCTTGTCACTGACTGCTTATTCAGATCTGCTCTGAAGAGCTGTTTCTTTCTAGCATCTTGGAGAAAATGTATGACAAGATCTATTATTTTTCTATTTTACCTCAGATAAATCCTCTAGTCCCTTCTAGTCACAAAAATATCTTAGCCCTTAACGCCATGCTCAGTTCGGTACAATAAGAAACAGAAACAACGCTGTCAGCTTTATTTGAAACTCTATCCTTTCTCCATCCTTATCTCACTCAGGTTGGCTGTCAGCTGTTGGAGAAGGCCTAGGTGGGCTTCCTCTCTTTCTCTCCATCAGCTTCTCCCCCACTCACTAGACTACTCTTGGCAACTCCATGTTTTAAGTTGATAACTCAGACACCATTGTGTCCCTCCAGGAAACCAGTACTAAGCTCCTCTTGGGAGTCTGATGTTCATTTTCTAGTTTGGCTTGAGACAGAGGAATGTCACTTCTCCTATCCTCTCACTGATGAGGTTGGGGTGGGAGAGAGTCTCTGTGTGTTCTCAGTCTTTCCTGTCCTTTGGATTGGAGGGAAGGTCAGAATTGCTGCATACTTAGCCTGGTACTTACTTGGAGATATGGAGCTACTTAGTAGCATTTAGTGTTCTGGAGCTTCAGCTGAAAACAAGACAGAAATTGTGTGTGTGTGTGTGTGTGTGTGTGTGTGTGTGTGTGTGTGTGTGAGAATTGCTGCATACTTAGCCTGGTACTTACTTGGAGATATGGAGCTACTTAGTAGCATTTAGTGTTCTAGAGCTTCAGCTGAAAACAAGACAGAAATTGTGTGTGTGTGTGTGTGTGTGTGTGTGTGTGTGTGTGTATGGGCTTCCCAGGTGGCTGAGGGGTAAAGAATCTGCTTGCCAGTGCAGGAGACATAAGACACACAGGTTCCGTCCTTGGGTTGAGAAGATCTCCTGGAGAAGGGAATGACAACCCACTCCAGTATTCTTGCCTGGGAAATCCCATGGACAGAGGAGCCTGGTGGGCTGCAGCCCATAGGGGTTGCAAAGAGTCGGACACGCTGAAGCGACTGAGCATGCACACACTGAGCATGTATGCATATGTGTATGTGTGTGTACGTGAAATCATTTTAGATATATCATCAAGGAATCAAATTCTAATATGAGTATTGACCACACACTGGCATGTATGGTCATTTTATAAGAATAAAAATATTTGGTTAATCACATCATCCATTTTTGCCTCATTAAGAATGTCCATGGAGAGGCAATCTTCCTAAATAAAAGGCAAGTCTCATAAGAAGAGGCTTTCCCCTCCCCCAACTCCCAGTACCTTTTTTTTTTTTTTCCAATCCTGGAACACAGATTCAAGAAGCCATAAACCAGGGAGACAAAAGCCCATTTTGGAAAGTGTAGAAACAGGAAACAGAAAGATAAGGTGTGGTTGGGACATTCTTACCTTCTTTAAGCCATACACTAGCCCAGATTCTTGTCTCCAGACTTCTTCTTATGTGAGGAAAAGAACCAACAAAATAGGCTCAATGCTGTGCTTTTTTAAGTCGCTCAGTCATGTCTGATTCCTTGTGACCAATATTGGGGCCTGCCAGGCTCCTCTGTCCATGGAATTCTCCAGGCAAGAATACTGGAGTGGGTGGCCATTTCCTTCTCCAAGAGATCTTCCCAAACCAGGGATGGAACCCAGGTCTCCCGCACTGCAGGTGGATTCTTTACCATCTGAGCCACCAGGGAAGCCCAAGAATACTGGAGTGTATAGCCTATCCCTTTTCCAGGGCATCTTCCCAACCCAGGGGTTGAACCGAGGTCTCCTGCACTGACGGGGGAGTCCTTACCAGCTGAGCTACCAGGGAAGGTATGCTGTAGGTATACTTATCTGCAATCATTTCTCCCACTCTTGGCTTCAGACCAGCAGACCGACAGTTGCCTCCCACAAAGCTCTTAAAGCTATAAATATTGTATGAGAGACAAATGCTTATGATACTTTTATTTTTTTTCTCTTTGGGTAGAGTAAGTTTTAAATAAAAACAGAATTAGTCTCATACATAGGAAGAGGCATCTAGATCAATAGATAAAAATTTAACTTTATCCACTTTTAGCAATAGCTGTTTTGTTTCCTTTAGTATGCATTTAGCATAATTTATTTAGACAATCTCCTGGATGGACATTTGGGTTAATTCAGTTTTTTAAAATTTCATTTCTTTTTTACATCATGAGAAGTTATATAATAAATATTTTGAAGTACTAGTATTTTATCCTTCTAGGCTAGACTCTGAAGAGAAGAGTTTCTGTGACACAGGTTATATCCTCTTATTTTTAGATATATTACCAACAATTTATGTTTTTACCACAGTGCATGAAGTGCACATTTTCTCACATTCTCACCAACACTGCCTTTTAAAAAAGTAATTTTGGCTGACTTTAATAGATTATATACTTGCTTTAACTGTTACCACGTGTTATAAGGTAAGCTGAGACACATTAAAATTTATTAGAGTTTCGGCAAACATTGGTTTCAGTTGGACAGCACCAAGATGAAAGGGTTTAGGATTGCTCGACTGACAGAAGCCAAGTGAAAGACATTTTTAGAGATCAGAGACAAAGAAAATAAATTATCTGATTAGCTATACCTTAGGTGGTTGCTTTATTTGGGGAAGCCTGGTTAGTTCTTTGTGATTAGTTGTTCTTCAGTTTCATTTTCTTGGATTTGAGTGTGTTGACTCTGGCTTAGATTTCGGTTTGCTTTCCTAGGATACTGAGACATTACAGACGCCTCAGTCCAACCACCTCCTTGTTTCATTACTTGAACACAGACCGCAACTGGGATTGAGCATCTTTTCGTATACTTGTTCACCACTTGCACTTATTTTTTATGAATAGGCTTTGTCCTCTTTTGTTCTTTTTCTTTTAAGTTCTTTGTCTATAAACTATTAATCTTGTGTTATTAACCATGTGTATGTCACGAGGGTTGCGAAATTTTTTGTAATCTGTAATTCAGCTTTTGGCTTGTATTTGGATTCTTGCTACACAATTTTTTTTTAATCCATTCAAATATGTATCTTCTTTTTTATGACTTCTAGTTTCCTGTTTTGCTAAAGAAGATCCTCTCACCTATGTGAAAATTTTTATTTTAATCTAATTTATCTGGATTAGTGGTCCTTCAATAAGAAAAAGTGTTGTGGAAGTTACAAAGAATAGCTCAACTGGATTATTTATGATAAAATTAAATAGAAACATTTCCATTATTGTAAAATTAGAGATGTAGAGTAGATGTATGTCTTAATTTAAATGTCTATTTGAATTGAGGATGAGGGGTCATTTACATGTGACTATGGATAAATTGATGTCTCAGGAATTCATAATACTCTAAAATAAATGCTGAGACACAGCATGACTATAGTATGATCATACATCATTTTGCTAGATTTTATATGGTCCAGTATCAGTTATGTAGAGATGAGAGTAAATATTGGGCTCAGATTTTGCTGATATCTCTGTTGGGTATATAGGGCAAAGGCTCCTTCCAGGTGTCCTTTTACCTCTGGTTACTTTGAGCACGTAGCCTCTGATCCGCAGCATATGATGCTAGAAAGAAGAGTCATATCTACTTTCCTAGCTTCATTCTACCTTTTTTTCTTTTTTCTCCTTTTGTATCCTTGGTCATGCCCTCCATTGCGTGTGTTCTCAGTCGCTCAGTCCTGCCTGATTCTTTTGTCACCCCCACGGACTGTAGCCCACCAGGCTCCTCTTTCCCAGGCAAGAATATGGAGTGGATAGCCATTTCCTTCTCCAGGGGATTTCCCCTACCCAGGAATCAAACTCCTGTCTCCTGCATTCCAGGCAGATTCTTTACCACTGAGCCACATGGGAAGCCCCCATGTCCTCTGATATCAATATGCAATTTAGGATAGAGTCACTGATGTCACACTGAATATTTTCCATGGGAGCAAACAGATTTATAACTCTTCTCTGTTTTAATAGAAACCTATATTAATGACACTTGCATTCTACCAATTTTATTTTTTTCATCTACATCATATTCTTTAGTATAATATCCTATACAAAAGGAAACTTAAGGGATAATACCTGAAGTTTATCCCTTGAAATAAGGGACAAACCTTAAGAAAGGCTATTCTTGATTTGAATAGATTCCTTTTCTCTAAGTATGATTTCTCAATAATCAAGTAATTTCCTAACTGAACAGATATCCTAGGAACTTGTCTTTCCTCCCACGTACATTTTTACTTTTCTACTACAATTTCATTGTGTTAAATCAACTAAACATTTTAAAGAATCATAAAGGCCCTGAGGCCATGCTCTTTTTGAGTACACATTCAACCACTTATTACTATGAACATGAAGCACTGGAGATCAGACGTTCTAGCTAAGAAGCTCAATAATGATTAGAAATTTAGAGAATTAAATCTTTGAGACATTAAGAATTAGATTAAATTTTTATCCATTGTTTTTTTTTAATCCCACTACTGTTCATGAACATTATTATGCAGTTAGGGAAAGAAAAAGAAGACTGATATTAGAAAGAAGTAGAAAAAAATAGGATAGGAAATTTTCAGGAAATATTAAATTAGCTGATTAATTAAAGAGCATATTTCTTTATAAATATTGCATTTGTATACATTTTAACAATAATTTGACATGTTGGCATGTTACTAGCTTCCATTATTTGGGGTTAAAAAAATTTAATCCAGAAAAAAAAGGGAAAGATGTCATTTTTTTATAGAGTAAGCTTTTTGTCTAAGAATCTGACCCTAACCCAATAACCTCTGGTTAATTAGACCGACTGCACTGATTGCAACTCTACACTCAAACAGGCATTTCTTGGGATGTTATGAGCTAGGCAGGTTTGGCCTCCTGCAAGGGATGACTGCTTTTCTGTTAGTGCTTCAGTCTGATACAAAGCTCCAGCCCCTAAAATTGTCTCATCACTTTTTCCTTAGGATTAAAATTCTTCCATGAGAAATTCCTTGCTTTTCTGTCTCTGGAAATTCCTATAGAAATGCACTGTCTCTAGAATGGATGCACTGACATCTCTGCAATAAAAACCCCTTTACCACCAAACACTGGAATACTTAATAAATATTTGTTTTAAAGACAGTTACATAAAAACTTTAAATAATATTTAAATCATAAAAAATTATAGGAACTGTTGCCAACTTCTGTTGTAGTTCCAAACCTTTCTCTACAAATGTGAATTTCCTAATTGGGACTCCCAGATAGTTTTTTTGTATAGATACATCCATAATGCATTATTTATGCTGTCCATTTTTGCATTATTTCATGTTGGGCCAGAGCATATATTTGGAAAGCAACCTTAAGTCAAATCTTTCTAAGCTTTCATGACTTTCTTTCCCCCTTTTTTCTGTGTTTTACCACTGTCTCAGACTCATCTGATTTAACAGTAATACTATTTGGGCAACTCAAACTTAAATCAGATTTTTTAAAACTTAGGATATTTTCATATCTTAATTTTGGGGGTGGTGGGGTAATAAAGATAAAAGTCTTTGGAAGCGTGAAAAAATAACCTGTGGAGTAAGGAGGGTCAGGTTGGAGAATATAGTGGAAACTTCTGATTTTTTTTTTTGGTGGCCTCATGAATATGCTGCACTTCTGAGCAGGGAAGGGGAGAAAAGAGTAATTGGGACAAGCATATTGATTCAGGAGGAAGATAGGTGGCTCAACTCCAGTGCACACAAAAACATCAGTAAGTAACATAAATAATATTTTAATAAAATATTAAAATATAATACCAAAAAGTTATGGTGAACAAATATCAAAATTTTAAATGAAGACAGAATCAGCAGAAGTACTCATAATCTACTCCCAGTCTAGAAGTGAAGCCCCTAAGAGGCCATGCATATTGTGCTTCCTTAAATATTAAACTGGTGAGTTTTCTCCTCATCCTATTCTTTGTCTGTCCATAGGTCCTTCTCTTCCCAACAAAGGCTTCTTAAGGGGATACCAATTTAGTTGAATATACTTTTTATATATAGGGTCAGATTTTAATATGACTCAGTGTCCTATCAAACTGATTATACCCCAAATATCATTATATATGTATATATATATATATTTTTTCCTATTTCTGTCATTGAAATATGAACATGTGTGCAGTATGAACTCTGAAATTCAAACATATATTTCAAATGTTCTTTCAACTTATGTAACACAGTATTCCTTAACTCAGGCACATGGCAATAATCTGTTATATTTAGAACATATGGCTACAGTTGATATATCAAATGTCTTTTGCAAGTGAAGTCATCATCCCAGCTTTATGGAAACTTGTCTACATTATGACATAGGGGAAAAACAATGACTTTCCTCTCATTATTCATTAGGTTTCCTTTAAATTCACATAGACATAAGTTGGCCTAAAAATTAATTTTTCCTAAAATAGCTCAAGTAGTTAAAATAGTCTCAAATAATTTATAAATAGGCATCCAAGTATGATATTAAAAATGGAAAAGTAAATTGTTACCACCTTTCTGGAGAGTACTTTGGTAATATAGTTCAACCTTCTAAAAATGCTCATTACTTCTGACCCTGAGGAAATAACTCACAATTCAAAGGGAGTGAGCCAGTATAATTTTAGATATTAAAATTATATATAACTCTAATGATGACAATGAATCAACTGCTGCCTGATTCCCAGGAAAACATTCAATTCTTCCCAGGCAAGGAGGGAGCTCATCTTTCATGGAGTTAATCGTTTATCTCCACCATAGCCCCCAGCAGATCTAAGTCTCTGTACTCTAATTAGAAAAGTTTAAATGTCCCAGGACTTTCAGACTTCCTTGTGGGACTGTTCTCTGTGAACCCTTCTACCCATGTTCATATTTCTCTATCAAGAACAATTTTCCCAACTGAAAATAGAATTACCATAGGATCCAGCAACCCCACTTCTGGGAATATACCCAGGGAAAACTATAATTCAAAAAGATATGAACATATCCCTACGTTCATAGCAGCACTGTTCACAATAGTCAAAACGTGAAAGCAACCTAAATATCCATCTACAGATGAATGAATAAAGAAGACATGGTACCTATATATACAGTGGAATACTGCGTGCGTGCTAAGTCACTTCAGTCCTGTCTGACTCTTTGTGACCCTATGGACTGTAGTTCAAAAGGCTCCCCTGTCCATGGGGTTCTCCGGGCAAGAATACTGGGGTGGGTTGCCACTTCCTCCTCCAGGGATCTTCCCAACCCAGGGATCAAACCCACATCTTTTATGTCTTCTGCTTTGGTAGGCAGGTTCTTTACCACTTGCGCCACCTGGGAATCTCACAGTGGAATACTATTTAGCCATAAAAAGAATGAAATAATGCCACTTGCAGCAATATGGATGCGACTAGAGATTATCACACTAAGTGAAGTCAGGAAAAGAAAGACAAATACCATATGATATCATATCACTTGTATGTGGAATCTAAAATATGTTACAAATGTACCTATGAACATGCAAAAGAGAAGCAGACTCACAGACATGGAGAACAGACTTGTGCTTGCTAAGGGGGATGTGGGGAGGGAGAGGGATGAACTGGGAATTTGGGATTGGTAGATGCAAGCTATTACATTCAGAACAGGTAAACAAGATCCTAATATATAGTACAGGGAACTGTATCTAATCTATATCTAATCCAAACTTGATACACTGCACAATCCATAAAGAAATATACAGAAAAACACATAGAAAAACCTGAGAAGGAGTGCAATAAAATGTAAACAAGTGTCAAAAGTTGGTGATGGAATTATTGTCATTTTTCCTCCCTATCATTTCTAGTTTATCTTCACTGGATGCAGATTGTTTCTTTCTTTTACAAAACAGAACAAAACTTAGAAATTAAAAGTCAGGAAAAGTAGTAGCATGTAACCAGAATCTGAATAGATGTACCATTTCTTTTTCTATCATATGGCCAATTGCTGAATAAATATGATTATGTAGTAAGATTCTAACCCAAAGTAGAATTCTGGGTTAGACTATATTGATCTTCCATGCCAAAGTCTAATAGTCTGCTCACCCAAGTTCACATTTGGAAAGGATAAATTAGAAAATTCAGTGCTAGGAATTGGAAGAAACTATCAGACACCTGAAAAAGTGTCAAGAGTCAGCAAAGAATAAACCGACAGAAGCCAGGATAGAATCAGAACTGCTGCTGCTGCTAAGTCACTTCAGTCATGTCCGACTCTGTGCAACCCCATAGACGGCAGCCCACAAGGCTCCCCTGTCCCTGGGATTCTCCAGGCAAGAACACCTGAATGGGTTGCCATTTCAGACTGTAGCTAACTTGGATGGATCTCACCTCTTTAAGCACAGATTCAATGGTCTACACCTTGAGGAGACCACACACACACACAAAAAAAAGTTTCAGAGGCTTCCTAGGAAGACAGGTGGCAGAAGGAGAACCAAGATAAAAGGCACAACATTGTGTTTAGCTAATCTGCTCTATATGGATGGAATAATAAACAGAATCTTAGACATGTGTCCAAGAAGTGTTACTATCATTCAGAACAAGAGAGAAAATGATGTCTTTGTTAAAGGAGCTGCTTCAATTTGTAGCTATACCTGCATGATTCCCTGAGCCCAGAAACTAGGGCTGGCTTGTTCTCAGTAATTAGGACATGAAGTCTCAATGTAGGATGAAGATTTTGGACCTTTACGCTGTAATGACTGCATCTTTATGTAACACAGTCTTGTATACTATAGTAACTGTGCATGTGATTCTTTTGGGGATGGGCAACCATGGCAGAACTTAGAGCCCAGAAATTATTACAGATAGGAAAGATAACTTTAATGGCAGCAAAGAATAAGTGTAATGAGTCAGAATCAGTTCAGTTCAGTTCAGTCGCTCAGTCGTGTCCAATTCTTTGCGACCCCGTGTATCACAGCACGCCAGGCCTCCCTGTCCATCACCAACTCCCGGAGTTCACTCAGACTCACGTCCATCGAGTCAGCGATGCCATCCAGCCACCTCATCCTCTGTCGTCTCCTTCTCCTCCTGCCCCCAATCCCTCCCAGCATCAGAGTCTTTTCCAATGAGTTAACTCTTCACATGAGGTGGCTAAAGTACTGGAGTTTCAGCTTTAGCATCATTCCTTCCAAAGAAATCCCAGGGCTGATCTCCTTCAGAATGGACTGGTTGGATCTCCTTGCAGTCCAAGGGACTCTCAAGAGTCCTCTCCAACACCACTGTTCAAAAGCATCAATTCTTTGGCGCTCAGCCTTCTTCACAGTCCAACTCTCACAACCATACATGACTACTGGAAAAACCATAGCCTTGACTAGATGGACCTTAGTCGGCAAAGTAGTCTCTGCTTTTGAATATACTATCTAGGTTGGTCATAACTTTTCTTCCAAGGAGTAGGCATCTTTTAATTTCATGGCTGCAGTCATCATCTGCAGTGATTTTGGAGCACCCCAAAATAATGTCTGACACTGTTTCCACTGTTTCCCCCTCTATTTCCCATGAAGTGATGGGACCGGATGCCATGCTCTTCATTTTCTGAATGTTGAGCTTTAAGCCAACTTTTTCACTCTCCTCTTTTACCTTCAGCAAGAGGCTTTTTGGTTCCTCTTCACTTTCTGCCATAAGGGTGGTGTCGTCTGCATATCTGAGGTTATTGATATTTCTCCCAGCAATTTTGATTCCAGCTTGTGTTTCTTCCAGTCTAGCATTTCTCATGATGTACTCTGCACATAAGTTAAATAAGCATGGTGACAATATACAGCCTTGACGTACTCCTTTTCCTATTTGGAACCAGAATGGAGGTATTCAAAACATTAATAAAGAGAAAAATGATGAGAGTCTGAACTGAAGTGATGATGGAGAGGGTGATATATAGAGGAGAAATTATGGGTGTGTAATTAACTGAACTTACGTAGGAAATAAAGGAAAGTGAAAAATCTCCTAGAATAACTCCAAGGGAAATAATACTGATGCTGGCATCACTACCCAAATGTGGAGGGGAAGTATATTTTAATGGGGAGAGATGATGGGTCCATTTTTGGATCTCCTTCTAGCAATTATTGGGGCTTTCCAGGTGGCTCAGTTCTAAAGTTTCCTTCTGGTTAAGAATCTGCCTGCTAAAGCAGGAAACAGGGGCTCAATCCCTTTCTTGGGAAGATCCCCTGGAGAAGGAAATGGCAACCCACTCCAGTTTTCTTGCCTGGAGAATTCCATGGACAGAGGAACCTGTTGGGCTATAGTCCATGGGCTCACAAAAGAATCAAACATGATTTATCTACTAAACAGCTAATAGCAATTAGACATATGACATGGGAGCTCAGGACCAAAGTGTAGGCTGGAAATACTCATGTGGAAGTCAGTAAATGTGTGGTAGGTTTAAATCATGACCGTAAATCAGATTGACTTGAGACATTATTGAGAATGAGAGGGAATATTTTGACCTTGGTGGACACCTATATTTTAGAGGCTGCCAGATTAGAAGATCTTTGCTAGGGTAAAGGAGGAGAAACAGCCTCAGAGATAGAAAGAAGGCCAGGAAAGAGAGGTTTTGTAGAAATCATGATAGAGAATCCCAGATAGTGCTGAATGCTGAAGAAAATTGAAGAAACAGTGAATTCCTATTAATTTGAGAACCAAGAAGCTACTAGCAACATTGTTGAGAATATAAGTGTATGTGAACTGAAAATTGGTTTGCTGTGGGCTATGCATGCAAGGATTATAAATACCAAGGAATAAAATTGGGTTATACAATGCCAAAGAATGTTCAAACTACCACACAATTGCACTCATCTCACCCACTAACACAGTAATGAACAAAATTCTCCCAGCCAGGCTTCAACAGCATGTGAAACGTGAACTTCCAGATGTTCAAGCTGGGATTAGAAAAGTCAGAGGAACCAGAGATCAAATGGCCAACATCTGCTGGATCATCAAAAAAGCAAGAGAGTTCCAGAAAAAACATCTACTTCTGCTTTATTGATGACACCAAAGCCTTTGACTGTGTGGATCACAAAAAACTGTGGAAAATTCTGAAAGAGATGGGAATACCAGACCACCTGACCTGCCTCCTGAGAAATCTATATACATGTCATGAAGCAGCAGTTAGAACTAGACATGGAACAGCAGACAGGTTCCAAATCAGGAAAGGAGTATGTCAACGCTGCATAGTGTCACCCTGCTTATTTAACATATGCAGAGTACATCATGAGAAACGCTGGACTGGATGAAGCACGAGCTGCAATCAAGATTGCTGGGAGAAATATCAATAACCTCAGATATGCAGATGGCACCACCTTTATGGCAGAAAGTGAAGGAGAACTAAAGAGCCTCTTGATGAAAAAGAAGAGTGAAAAAGTTGGCTTAAAACTCAACATTCAGAAAACTAAGATCATGACATCCGGTCCCATCACTTCATGGCAAATTGATGGGGAAACAGTGGAAATAGTGAGAAACTTATATTTGGGGGGGCTCCAAGATCACTGCAGATGGTGACTGCAGCCATGAAATTAAAAGACACTTGCTCCTTGGAAGAAAAGCTTTGACCAACCTAGACAGCATATTAAAAAGCAGAGACATTACTTTGCCAACAAAGTCAAAACTATGGTTTTTCCAGGAGTCATGTGTGGATGTGAACATTGGGCTATAAAGAAAGCTGAGCATCAAAGAACTGATGCTTTTGAACTGTGGTGTTGGAGAAGACCCTTGAGACTCCCTTGGACTGTGAGGAGATCACACCAGTTCATCCTAAAAGAAATCAGTCCTGAGTATTCATTGGAAGAACTGTGCTGAAGGTGAAACTCCAGTACTTTGGCCACCTGATGCAAAGAACTGACTCATTTGAAAAGACCCTGATGCTGGGAAAGATTGAGGGCAGGAGGAGAAGGGGACGACAGAGGATGAGATGGTTGAATGGCATCATCAATCAACTCAATGGACATGAGTTTGAGTAAGTTCCAGCAGTTGGTGATGGATAGGGAGGCCTTGCGTGCTGCAATCCATGCAGTTGCAAAGAGCTGGACTTGACTGAGCTACTGAACTGAACTGAATACATGCAAGGAAGCGGTGACCATGATTCCTTTTAATTTTTTTAATTTAATAATACAAGCAAGATAATATTGATAACACTTTTCTAAACTTTAAAGAACAAACAAAATAAGCAGCCATGTACTTAGGAAATGTAGCATTAATAGAACATCATTAGTAGCTTTGAAGCTTTCCCCTTTCACTGTGACCCCACTCTCACTCTACCTTCTCCCCGTCCAGAGGCAGTGAAATTTAGGTTGATAATTCTTTTGTTCACGGGTGTTGTTGTATCATTAGTGGATATTCTTATATATTTATTTTCTGAGTGGCAGCCCTGGACATGTGCAGTGAACAACCTGTGTGACCGTTCAGGTCAGTCCTGACTACATATTCTTCAGTGTCTTCTATTTTTGAATTTTAATTAACTAAATAAAGTCATGCTATGTATTTCCTTCTGTGATGGGCTTAATGACTCAACTTTAAGATGCTGAAATTCTCCATATTGAATTTTATGGTTGTGGCATGCTTATTTTTGTGTTGCATAGTATCATTTTTTATGGATAGACTTCAATTGGTTAATCCTCCTGTTTTCTTTTTTCAACATTTACCTTGTTTCTCACTTTCGGCTATTTCAAATAATCCTCCTCCAAACATACCTTCTCTATGGTATATGCTAGAAATTGGAATGGTGGGGTCATTTTCAACTTTAGTAGGGTGTCAAATATTTTTCCAAGGAAACTGTTACCACTTACAATTTAGTAGGAATTTATTTTCAGCAACACTTGATATTGTCAGACCAATTTTTGCTCATTTGACATGTGTAAAATAATTTTTATTATTCTAATTTGCCTATTTCTGACTACAATAAATTTGACTATGTTTAAATATATGTGCTGATCAGTTGTATTTCCTCTGCTATGACATGCCTCTTCAGGAGTTGTCTATCTTTTTTAATGACTTGGAAACACATTTTTCAGTTTGTAGCTTGACTTTTCTCTTTCTTTACTATATCATTAGATGAACAAAATTTCTTGACTTCCATGTCATCATATTTGTGTTTTGCTCATTTTTAAAAATCTGGTTTAAGAGGCATTTCTCAACCCTGATCTTACAGATATATTATTATGCAAACATTTTATTATTAATTTTTTTTTTACATTTTAGTCTTTAATTCCTCTGGAATTTTTTGTCTACAGTGTGCGATAAGGGTCCATTTTCATGTTTTCCCCTGTGACTAATAAATCAATAATAAATAGCTGTATTTCTGGGTTTCCTGAGACCAATGTTGAGGCTTTCCTGTAATAACTGCCTTTCTGGGTTTCCTGAATGCAACCTTCCCACCACTTGTTTCCTGCATTAAAACACTTTGTTCTCTAAATACCTAGGCTGAACTCTAACTGTTACAGTATTATTGTGGGAGTAGCTAAGTGCAGGCAGTAATCTAGATAATTCTGATTTTATTTTTCTAGCAAACGAGTAGAAAAGACAGCTGGGGATTGTACAGAAAGCTATGCAAAAATTCAAGGAAAGATGGAACATTAAGATTCACAGATTGAGTATTTAGAATAATGCACCATGGCGTTTAAGTTAGACAGGAGGGTGGTATATATTTACATGTGCACACGTGAGCACACACATGTATGTACATAGAGGCAACCCTCAACATTCTCCCGTTTGATTTTTGTACATTATCTGGCAAATATTAATATCCTCCAGTTGCCTTTGGTACAATGAATTTGAACTTCAATCATCACAAAAGAGAAGGAACTTTAACCTCTAGTTCAAAAAAAATGGCTGACAAAGATTTTAGAATTTACAGTACTTGGATACCTCCATGGGGGTTGCAAAGAGTCAGACATGACTGAGCGTCTGAGCACAGAGAGTTATATGGACAACTATATTTCATTCAAGGACTTAAATATTCAGATATTGAGTTTATTAGGAAATATCATCATGTCTACAGTGTTGTGTGAAGAGAAGGGTAAAATTTTTATGACTATGACTTTTATGTTATTCAACACCATTAGAAATAAAACCACTCATGTCAATTCCTCCAACAACATGGATTAGATAGGGGTCAATGACCCAGGTGGTCTGATCCTAGGAGCATCTCTTTTTCAGATTAGAGGATAAGCATATCCATTGAAATCAGGTTGTTTAGGTAAAAGTCACGTGTGTGTATATGTGTGTGTTAGTCGCTCAGTCATGTCCAACTCTTTGCAACCCTATGGACTAAAGTTATCCAGGCTCCTCTGTCTATGGGATTCTCCAGGCAAGAATACTGGAGTCAGCTTGCCATTTCCTTCTTGAGGAAATCTAATCTTCTCAACCAGGGATCGAACTTGGATCTCTCGAATTGAAGGCAGATTTTTTACTGTCTGAGCCACCAGGGAAGCCTGATGCTTCTACTATATTTAGCTTTTCTACCTTGGGAAAGTCACTTAACATTTGTATGTCCTCTTCATTCATCTTTCAGTTCAGTTCAGTTCAGTCGCTCAGTTGTGTCCGACTCTTTGCGACCCCATGGATCGCAGCACACCAGGCCTCCCTGTCCATCACCATCTCTCGGAGTTCACTCAGACTCACGTCCATCGAGTCCGTGATGCCATCCAGCCATCTCATCCTTGGTCATCCCCTTCTCCTCCTGCCCTCAATCTCTCCCAGCATCAGAGTCTTTTCCAATGAGTCAACTCTTCGCATGAGGCGTCCAAAGTACTGGAGCTTCAGCTTTAGCATCATTCCTTCCAAAGAAATCCCAGGGTTTATCTCCTTCAGAATGGACTGATTGGATCTCCTTGCAGTCCAAGGGACCCTCAAGAGTCTTCAACATTACAGTTAAAACGCATCAATTCTTCGGTGCTCAGCCCTCTTCACAGTCCAACACTCACATTCATACATGAATGGAAAAAATAACATATTTACCTGATCAGGCTGTTGCTATGCTTAAACGAGATGATACTACTTCACAGTGCTTGGTAGAGTGACAGGTGCATTGTCAATGTCCAATAAATTTTATCTGTTACTATGATTATCTAGTGGGCTTCCCAGGTGGTGCTAGTGGTAAAGAATTGCCCTGCCAATGCAGGACACATAAGGGATGAGGTTTCGATTCCTGGGTGGGGAAGATCAGCTGGAGGAGGGAATGGCAACCCACTCTAGTATTCTTGCCTGGAAGTCCCATGGACAGAAGAGCCTGAGGGCTATCGTCTATGGTGTTGCAGTTAGAACACTCTTTGGCATTGCCTTTCTTTGAGATAGGAATGAAAACTGACCTTTTCCATTCCTGTGGCCACTGCTGAGTTTTCCAAATTTGCTGGCATATTGAGTGCAGCACTTTCACAGCATCATCTTTCAGGATTTGAAATAGCTCCACTGGAATCCCATCACCTCCACTAGCTTTGTTCATAGTGATGCTTTCTAAGGCCCACTTGACTTCACATTCCAGGATATCTGGCTCTAGGTGAGTGGTCACACCATCGTGATTATCTTGGTTGTGAAGATCTCTTTTGTACAGTTCTTCTGTGTATTCTTGCCACCTCTTCTTAATATCTTCTGCTTCTGTTAGGTCCACACCATTTCTGTCCTTTATTGAACCCATCTTTGCATGAAATGTTCCCGTGGTATCTCTAATTTTCTTGAAGAGATCTCTAGTCTTTTGCATTCTATTGTTTTCCTCTATTTCTTTGCACTGATCACTGAGGAAGGATTTATCTATCTTTGCTATTCTTTGGAACTCTGCATTCAAATGGATATATCTTTCCTTTTCTCCTTTGTTTTTCACTTCTCTTCTTCTCACAGCAATTTTTAAGGCCTCCTCAGACAGCCGTTTTGCTTTTTTGCTTTTCTTTTTCTTGGGGATGGTCTTGATCCCTGTCTCCTGTACAGTGTCATGAACATCCGTCCATAGTTCATCTGGCACTCTGTAACTCAAAATTCTCCAAGCCAGGCTTCAACAGTATGTAAATTGTGAATTTCTAGATGTTCAAGCTGGTTTTGGAAAAGGCAGAGGAACCAGAGATCAAATTGCCAACATCTGCTGGATCATCGAAAACAGAAGAGAATTCCAGCAAAACGTCTATTCCTGCTTTATTGACTACGCGAAACCTTTTGACTGTGTGGATCACTACAAACTGTGGAAAATTCTTAAATGATGGGAATACCAGACCACCTGACCTGCCTCTTGAGAAATCTGTATGGAGGTCAGGAAGCAACAGTTAGAACTGGACATGGAACAACAGACTGGTTCCAAGTCAGGAAAGGAGTATGTCAACGCTGTATATTGTCACCCTGCTTATTTAACTTCTATGCAGAGTACATCATGAGAAACGCTGGGCTGAATGATGCACAAGCTGGAATCAAGATTGCCGGGAGAAATATCAATAACCTCAGATATGCAGATAACACCACCCTTATGGCAGAAAGCAAAGAAAAACTTAACAGCCTCTTGATGAAAGTGAAAGAGGAGAATGAAAAAGTTGGCTTAAAGCTCAATATTCAGAAAACTAAGATCATGACATCCGGTCCCATCACTTCATGGCAAATAGATGTGGAAACAGTGGCAGACTGCTTTACGGGGTTCCAAAATCACTGCAGATGGTGACTGCAACCATGAAATTAAAGGACACTTACTCCTTGGAAGGAAAGTTATGACCAACCTAGACAGCATATTAAAAAGCAGAGACATTACTTTGCCAACAAAGGTTCATCTAGTGAAGTTTATGGCTTTTCCAGTAGTCATGTATGGATGTGAGAGTTGGACTATAAAGAAAGCTGAGCACTGAAGAATTGGTGCTTTTGAACTGTGGTGTTGGAGAAGACTCTTGAGAGTCCTTTGGACTGCAAGGAGATCAAACCAGGAAATCAGTCCTCAATATTCATTGGAAGGACTGATGTTGAAGCTGAAACTCCAATACTTTGGCCACCTGATGCTCAGAGCTGACTCATTTGGAAAGACCCTGATGCTGGGAAAGATTGAAGGTGGGAGGAGAAGGGGACAACAGAGGATGAGATGGTTGGTGGCATCACCAACTTGATGAGCGTGAGTTTGTGTAAACTCCACGAGTTGGTGATGGACAGGGAGGCCTGGCGTGCTGCAGTTCATGGGGTTGTAAAGAGTCGGATACGACTGAACAACTAAGCTGAGCTCAACTGATATTAGTGGTAGGGATCAGAAAGATGTAATTCACAAATCCTAATAAGATTAAAACACTATTTTCCCTGAGCCAACTTTTACCCCTCCCCAACACCCTCTGTCACTCAGCAATTTCTATTTAACATTTGTGGGAAGCTTTTACTTATAACACTCCAACATATACCACTTAGGATCATAATAGAATACCCTGTATGGCAGTGATAACGCTTCATAGTCCTCAAACTAGCAGTATCAGCAATGCCTGGGAACTTGTGAGAAATATAAATTTGGGGGTCTCACTCCAGGTCTACTAAATCAGAAACTCTGGGTGTGGTACCCAGCCATCCATATTTTAGCAAATCTTCTTGGTCATTCTGATGCATGCTAGTGTTTGAAAACCACTGTTCTAGAGTATCATTCTGGGTCATGGCTGAAAAAATAATTGACCCCTCATGATACAAATGGAGAGATTTTTAACTCACGGGCTACTTAAATAGTGTGGGCAGAGTTAAGAGAGCATACTAGGGACCAGCAACAGCAAACAGACACGCCTACCTCAAGTTGCAAAGGGGCCAAGGGAGAAAGTGCACTACCTGAGCCCAGAGAGGCCTGTCTCCTGAAGGAGGAATCGCCTGATGGTACCTGTTAAAATGGGACATCCAGGTATAAAACAGTGGGGACACCGAGAAGAAATACCTCAGCTTCTCTTTCTTCATGCCCTTTATCCAAACCCAAGTGGAAACTAACTAGTCAGGGAGCCCAGGGGAGGCAGTCTTCGGGGCTCAGCTTCCCAGAGCATGAAGTGCGGCAGAGAATAGATTTGGAAGCTGGGTGCAGATGGAGAGTAAATATCATGTGGAGACTGATCTAAGAGGAAGACAGAAGTGGGAGCTGAGGGCATCATAAATGTAGGCTGAAATGGGGAAGAGAAATCAGAGTTCTCCTATACTGAGAACTGGAATAATAGTTTTGTTGAGCAAATATTGTAAGGTGCATATCTTGTGCTGGACACTGAGCTACCCTGGGTACTGGGGATTCATTTGTGAACAAAACTAGTAAGGCTGTTTTTCTCCTGAAGCTTAAATGCAGTCCCAGAGAGATAGAAAATAAACAAATATGTAATAGTCACATGCTGGATAAGTACTCTGTAGGATAGTAAAGTAGGGTAAGAGGACAGAGTGATGGTGGAGGCTGATCTTTTATGGAAGCTGATCAGGAAGGACTTGGTTGATAAGGGACAGTTGAACAGAAAACTGGAGGGAATCAAGGAGTGAACCATGAAGATACCTGAGGAAAGGGAGTTCCAGTCAGAACAGCAACTGTAAAAGTTTTCAGGTGAAGAGGAGAGGGAGGAAGAAAGGAAGGAACAGGAGGTAGAGGGAGGTGAGACTGAGATATTAACAACATCAAAGGGAACAGGTGTTTCCACTGTATTTATAACTTCATAATGAAATTGTCTAATTTACATGGGAAAGATCCAAGGAGAGGAATTCAGGGATGTGGTATCCAGGGGTAAACCCTGAGATTTTCTTTAAAGAAATAAAATCTTTATTAATTCCATTTGCAGAGCAATATAAATTGACTACCTGCTTCCCAGGTGGCGCTAGTGGTGAAGAACCCGCCTGTCAATGCAGGAGACTTGAGAGACACAGGTTTGATTCCTGGGTTGGAAGATCCCCTGGAGGAGAATGAGACAACCCACTCCAGTATTCTTGTCTGGAGAATCCCATGGACAGAGGAGCCTGGCAGGCTTCAGTCCATAGGGTCTCACAGAGTCAGACACTGAAGTGACTTAGCATGCATGCGTAAGTTTACTACATAAGGTCTGGAACATTTAGAAATGATAAGATGTTTCATTTTTGTTTGTTTTTTGTTTCTTATTTTTAGAAAGGTTAACATGCCCCACCCAGTAAGTCCAATGACCTTTCATAACTTGAGGGTATTTTCTAATTTAAATAAACTTAAAAATTTTTAGAATAGTTTAAAATTTACAGAACTGTTGCAAAGATGTTATAGAATCCTATTTCCATATACCCTTCAACCAATTTCTCCTGATTTTTTGCATTTTATATGGCCACAGTATATATATCACAACTAAGAAACCATTAGTACATAACTAGAGACCAGTCTTTATTTGGATTTCTCTGGTTTTCCAAAATACCCTCTTTTTGTTCCAAGATCCCATCCAGGATATCACGTTACATTTAGTTGTCCTGTCTCCTTAGCCTTCCCTAGTCTGTGGTAGCGTCCCAGATTTTCCTTGTTTCTGATGACCTGACCAGTTTTGAGAAGTATGGTTCAGTTTTTGGAAACTGCCTCTAACATTGTGTTTGTTTGATATTTTCTTCATGGTTAGACTGGGGTTATAAGTTTTGAAAGAAGACCACAGAGGTAAAATGCATTCTCTGTTAAATTATATCAAGAATACATGCTATCAACATGAATTATGCTTCTGTGATCTTAGATAATTTAACAATTAAAAATCTACATAGTGAATAAGGACCACAGAAATATTTGGAAGTAGAAGGAGAAATTGGATATTTTTGCAGTGAAACAAAAGGGCATATTTCTGTAGTTTGTACACATACCAACACACACACAGGCTTTTTATAAAAAAGTAAAAACTGACCACAAGATGTCACTGTTAACTTTTGTATGGGCAAGAAGGGTACCTTGAAGAACACAAGATTTTGCAGGGCATATGTGGTTAAAATTTATTATTTTAAAAACTTTGACAATAAGTAACCACCCCCCTTCAAATGTTTCAGCTTTACAAAACCACCAGAATGTTTTGAGTTTGGATGTTAATTTTTTCCTTGAGTTTTGCAAACTATTTTCCCTAGAATTCACACCCAAGTCTATTTATACCAGTCTATGTCTGACGCAGGATACAGCATGCTTGGGGCTGGTGCATGGGGATGACCCAGAGAGATGTTATGGGGAGGGAGGTGGGAGGGGGGTTCATGTTTGGGAACGCGTGCAAGAATTAAAGATTTTAAAATTTAAAAAAAAATAATAAAAAAAAAAGAAAAAAGAAAAAAAATAAAGCAAATCTTTCTCCTTCTATTTTGAATAGTATCTTCACCTTTCTAAGTTTATTGCAGTAAATTTAAATTTTAGAATAATTTATAATGTTACACTCACAAATACCTACTCCATCATAATTGTATTGATTCTGTGGAAGTTTGAGGAGAGTTGAAATTCTCAAAAGATCAGGTCTTCCCATGAATAAGCATGCTAATCCCTACATTTATCTAGGTCTTCTTTAATTTTTCTCAATAATGTTTTATTGTTTTATATGTAGAGGTCTTACACACCTACCATTAGATTTGCTATATTTCAAAATTTTAATGTTTTGTGTTGTGCTCATTAACATTTTTATTTTCTAATTAATTGTTGTGGGAATTTATGAAATTACAGATCATTCCATGTTGAATTTATAATCATTAACTTTTCTAAAAATAAAAATGTTTATGTGTGGAAAAAAAAAAGAAATTTAATTTAAAGCAATATTTTTTTTAATGAAGTTGAATGCTCTGTTCTTAAATAGAAAACAAATCCACTGGAATCACTCTGATTTTATATTATTTTTTAACCAGTAACAATAGCTTTATTTGAACTAATGAACATTTCCTCCAGAAAAGATTTAATAGATGAAAAGAGTACATCATACAAGATGCTTTATGTGATTAAAACTGGTTCCATTCTCAAACAATAGTTTAGAAATGGAAGTATTAAATTAGTATCTCTTGTTTTTTACTACATGATTTAAAACATTACTCTGCAGGTGAAGTAGAAAGAAATCTATTTTCAACCCACTATTTTCCAGTGTATCTACATTTAAACCTTCCTGAATGTAACAGTTTTGATTTCCAAAGCAGACCTCATAACTCTAACTTTGTTATGGTTTTGCTGTTTTTAAAGTTTTTATTGGAGTATAGCTGATTCACAATGTTGTATTAGTTTCAGGTGTATAGCAAAGTGAATCAGTTATACATAGCCATGCATCCACCCTTTTTTAGACTTTTCCCCATATAGGCCATTGCAGAGTGTTGGGTAGAGTTCTCTATGCTATACAGTGCCCTCATGCTCATGGTCGTTTGCTCACTCGTGTCTGACTCTTTGCGACCCCATGAACTGTAGCCCTCCAGGCAAGAAAACTGGAGTGGGCAACCATTCCCTTCTGCAGGAGATCTTCCTGACTCAGGGATCAAATTCAAATCTCCTGCATTATAGCAGATTCTTTACCGTCTGAACCACCAGGAAAGCCTGTGCTATACAGTAGGTCCTTATTATTTATTTTATATACAGTAGTGTGTATATGTCAATCCCAGTCTCCCAATTTATCCCTCCATATAGCCCTTTACTTACCTTTTGTTTTTCTTCTGCCTCTGAAGGGACCTTTCATTTTTTACTCCATTCTTCACAAATTCACATTATGGTAGCGTCTCCCACTGTCATAGAGTAATAATGACTAGAAAGTACTTCCTAGTTGAACCAGGTATATACTTCTCTAAGTTTTTACCCATTGATCCTAGTTCTGTCCTTGGAAACCTAGCAGAGCTGTTTTCTCCTGCTCCTACGTAGCAGCCTTTCAGACACTTGGTGACCATTGTCATTTAACTCTCCAAGCTTCTCTCTTATTCTCCTAAGCTCATCCAGACTTTCTGACCATTTTAATGTTAGTACTACTTTTAGGTCCCTATCATCTCGCTACTCTCCCCTGATATTACAGACTTACAAAGTCCTCCTAAAATGTGGGGTGTGTGTGTGTGTGTGTGTGTGTGTGTGTGTGTTACTTCAGTTGTGTCTGACTCTTTGCAGCCCTATGGACTGTAGCCTGCCAGGCTCATCTGTCCACGGGATTCTTCAGGCAAAAATACTGGAGTGGGCTGCCACTTCCTCCTCCAGGGGATCTTGCCAACCTAGGCATAAAATCCGGATCTCTTAGTCTCCTGTATTGGCAGGCAGTTCTTTGTCACTAGTGCCACCTGGGAAGCCTTAAAATGTGATGCCAGAACTAAAAGTTTATATATCAGACATGTTGGAGAAGCAGAGAGTACATCAGGACATTGAATTTCAAAATTTATTTTGGTAGCTTCATGACATCACTCACTTTATTAATCAACCCTTTGTAGACTCTCTGTTAATGAAATATTGCCACTTAGGTTCCTACTGTTCTGGTGGGTGAGGGGTGTGTGTGTGTGTCTCCTGTCTACCTGTCCATCCTTTCCTCAACTTTACTCCTTCTGACATTTAGGTTATGTCTGATTAAGCAAGAAAAAGGAGTTTACCCTTCCTACTTCATTTCTTCTTTTAATAACACAGGCCAAGATGTATATGTTTGAGATATGACCATATATAAATATATCCAATGAATTCTTATTCATGTGGAATCTACTTGTATGATTATCAACAGCACAGAATGATGGAAAGTCATATTTTCTGGGATGGATTTCTTGTAATAATGCAGCCAAGGCAGACCATCTATACTGGATTTGAAACCCTAAATGTTTGAATTATCATCCAGACTTAAAACTCACAACCTAAGTTAACCTATGAATTCACAAACTCTTTTGGGCTATATCACCTAATCTTGAATGGCTATTGAGGAATAGAAAACAAGGGAATAGAAATATAATGAAGTGGTTTAGAATGTAAAAATAAGAAACTGATGTACTGGTTTCATCTGTTGGACAGATGGACTCCCACTTACTACTTATGATATTCTGGGCATCTCACATATTTCGTTCCCAGTGTTACTGTAAGGGTTAATTGAGATGGGGTATATAGGCTCTCAGCATAGCACCTGGTCCACAAGACACACTCAGTGAAATATAGCTATTATGATTAATAACAAACAGTCCTCAAATAAGTGTGTACTTTCTGTGTACATATAATTGACATATATTTAAAGAAGCATGTTGATGGATTTACAGTGATATAAGAATACCTGGCCCCTTCTGTGATCTATAGTCGGTGCTTGTGAAAAAACTGTCAAAATTTAGAGAATAGGCTCATGTGATGGAACAGAACTATCCCATACAGAATTAACTTCTAACAGAAGCTTCATCAGCAGTCTAACCAGCTGACCTTCCTCCTGTCTTTAGTGTGGCCATGATAGTGTTCAGCTTTGGCTTGTTTGGCCACCAAACTTTACTCTGCATGAGATTATGAGGGAGTAAGGGGCCAAGTCACCTTTTATTTCTCTCCTCACTATGTCTTGACACTAATTCTGGATTGTCTTTTTAATTTGGTGGAGGAAAATCAAAACCTCCTTATAATATAGCACATCTCATTCCCTTAATATTTTAGAAATGGTTATGTTGAAATCAAGGTCTCTGTATTTGTTCCTTTAAATGAGGACAGTTTGGGGGTTTTCAAAAGGCTTTCACCATTAGCTCATTCCATCCCATGGGGGCATTTAAGTAGCCAGCTCAGTTCAGCAGGAAGTCAGATGAGAAATTTCTCAATACTCTGTTATAAACTAAAGATTTGCTCACTTTTCTCCCATGTCCAATATCTGCAGTTACCAATCTTTCCACAAAGCTTGTCATCAGGGCTTGAGTCTCACTCTGTTTTGCCCCAACACAATTTGGCTCTAGCACAGTGATGATTTTCTCTTCATTGATAATTTAGTGATTTGTTCCCTGTGATCTGTGTCAAATGATTATACTAAATTGTCATCATTACTACTATGTCATCAATATTAATAGACATGCTATTATCATTTATGCATATTTTGAATGATCAGGCAAACAGATTGACCTATATTCACTCAAAAGCTCTATGATACTACCAAATTTAAATTAAGCAATTTCAGAAAAATTTATGGACCCTTGTGGCAGCTTAACTGACATAAGTTTTATACTCACAAATATTTTCTCATATTATTTATACAAACATTCAGACCAGAGTGCTGTTTTAGACATTTGCAAGATCTATAGGATTTTCTCTCCTTCCTTTTGATCTTACTCTTTAAAAAGCAATAATAACAACAAAAAACCTTTATTCTGTTGTATATAAAACCAGAACATTTTTTACATAGATAATCTGGACCTCAAAGATATGGTCTTAACTTAGGAAATCTCAAACTCAAATTCATAGTCCTATTTTCTGATCTGAGGACACTTTTTTCTCTTTTAATTTTTCCCTTTAATGGTGTATGAATTAGCAGTAATACTTAGAGTGCACTTATAAGTAATAAGCACAATCTTATTAAGGTTTCTGTAATTTAATTTCAATGATATTGATTATATCTGAAGGACACATTATTCTTGATTTTTCTGATACACAGGACTGAACACAAATCACTATAAACCCCCACTCTCTGGGCTTTTCCCTCAGAGGATAGCTAAGGTCAGAGATGATGCATATCCCAGGATATTGTCAGAAAGGGGAGGGAAAGGTCCTTTCAAACTGTCCCCTTCACTTGTCTTTTTCATATCTTGGAGCTGTTGGGGGAACTATTAGCCAACAAAACTGCTGGCTCTAACCCTGCATATCTTCTCCCTGGAGCTCAGCATAGCCTGGGCGTGGGGACAGAATCTCTGTGGGGGCTGGTGGAAGTTCACCACTCAACAGTGTGGTCATAGATCATACATGTTCCGGGAAAACACCACAGAGCCCTGGACCCATCCATTAGATGGCCTCAGACTCTCAATCGGTCCTCCTGGACATAATGAAATAATACAGATTCTAAAACACGATGCCTCTGCAACCCAATGAATCACTGAACAATTTATATTATAATGTTTAAACTTGATCAGTTTTTAAACTTGATCAACAAGTACATAGTCTATGTAAAAATTTAAGCAGTAGGCTATGACAATGCCAGCAGCTGGTCACTGACCTTGTCTTTGTTAACGCCCCTCAGTGAACACAGAGACAAATGTAGTTTTAGTCCCCTCCCCATTCCAGTCCCTCTGCCACAAACTCACCTTTAACCAGCACTTAATTCTCTATCAAAATATTTTTCCAGGATGTGAAAAGAACCAACTTCCAGGCAAGAGAGGAAAAGAGAATGACTGATTCTAGTTAATGACTTCCAGATAAGAATTTGCTTATTTTCCTAATGGCCTACTGAGTTCTGCTAAGCTATCATGTCACAAACAGAAAGATAACTTTAATGGGAGAACTGTCTAAGGATCCCAGGGCATAGCCACAGCACCTTTGTCTACATAAAATATTTTTTTAAACAAATAAACAAAGGGGAGCTTCAAACAAGTAGAACCTAAGAATAATATAACTAAGTATTCAATGAAACTATTTTCACAACATACAAAATCAACAAAAGACTAAACACCTATATTTTCGGTCCATTGTAAAAAGAAAAAAAAGTTCTTATTTAAGAGATAGTGTGGAGAAAGAGGTGAGTGTAATGAAAATTTTTGTTCACTTGCAGGCACGATCGAGAATTCCAGCCTAGGGTTGCTTCATTCAGCCTTCCCTTTGCTGCTTTTCTGCCATAATTATCTGAGGTACATCTCCCAGAGTAGCCACTAATATGAAACCCCTGCTAAACAAAATGTAAACACTAAACAAACAGTAATGATGGTCTTTAGTTCACCACAGAGGTCTGACCACATTAAACATGAATGAGTAGGTGGTTTTAAGAATACTGTCAAATAACAGAAAATAATCTGTTGCTGAAAATAACATTGAATAGTGGAAAAAGAGATCCCCAAATTATCTCATCCTCATAATAATAAATGAAATAAGGTAAGATATTAATAAAAACATAATAGCAGACCAAGGCTATCATTCAAGGAAAACATTTTGGTATGCTTTATTATAATTAACAGTTATAGAGAGGAAAAAGCAAAAAATTGGGAGGAATTGTGGTTACAATTTTCAGAACTGCCCTTGCATGGAGGGTATATTTCCTGCCTCTAGGGAAGCATTTACTTTTCACTTCATTTTTATCAATCTATAAATGATACTCAGGGAGAAAAAAAGAAGTAAATATGTCTTTACTTTAAAGAGATATTTGGTTTAATGTTTATAGAGTGATTTTGTTGTTTATAAATTTAAAAAGTATTATTACAGCATTTGTGGCATTTAAACCTATAATTAAAGTGACCGAATATTTTCCATAACTCCCCCTTATATTCAGTCCTTTATAATTTTTTTGCAAGTTCATAGTCTGAAGCTAAAACTTTCCATGTTTTATACATTAATAAATATATATTGTCTGTAATCATACATTATTCAAAAAAGACTGAATACCAGTAATTTGTCTTGGATAATTTGAGTTACTGATGTTTCTAGATAAAGCAAAAGAATTCTATATTTCATTTTCAACTAGAGCTTAAAATCAAATGTAGCATTCAGGGAACCAAATGGAGTTATATAAAGTTGAAAAATAATATAATAATGATTGAATAGATTTAAAACCATGGTCTCAACATGTTCTGTTGCAAATTTTACCTTAGAAACGTACTTTTGATTTTTGGACCAGTTCCTCTTCATTGAAAGCTAGAATATAATAATTAATTTGATATTTAGAAAAAGGCTGCATTTCTAGGACCAGGGTAGATTCCAAAATTTTCCATTATATTATACTTTTTAAAATTGTTTAAGAGAAACAGAAATTATGTGGACTTTTGAGAAGAATTATACTCTCATAAATATATGCTGCAACAAAATTCAATCATAGATTATGACATCTTAGTTTCTGCTCTTCAACACTTGGCCAATGAATAGTATGAGGCAAAGAGTACAGGATGAGAGTGGAGAGGAGAAAGAACTCTCAATAATCTATTTTTTTTTTAATCCAGTAACCAGAAAGTGCCATTGGCTACTGATCCTCTATATTACAAATGAAAGGAAACAAGCTGATGTGGACCCAGTTTTGTGTTTTTTTTTTTAATACATATAACACTCAGAGGTTTGGTACAGGTAGTGGCATATTTTGCACACCTAAACTGAGAACACAGATCATTCATCATACATTTCTTGAGAACATTTGTTGTCCCTCTGGATCAGGCCAACAAAGTGCCCAAAGAATTAGATAGAGAGTCGTTTCAGAGAGTTGAGGGAAACAGAAAGCAATATCAATACACAGTGATGCTGATGAAGGTTACCTCGAATATTAATTCACAACGTTTTGGAATTGCTAGGGGAGAAAGTGTTCTTGCCTGGAGAATCCCAGGGACGGGGGAGCCTGGTGGGCTGCCGTCTATGGGGTCGCACAGAATCAGACGCAACTGAAGGGACTTAGCACCAGCAGCAGCAGCAGGGGAGAAAGTTACAGTGCTCTAAAAAATTGGCGAGGCCAGTTTAGAGAATGCTAAGCTAGCTCAAAGCTTTTCCTCAAACTTTAACTCTGCCTTCCAGTCTACAAAAGCTTTAGTATTTAATGTTATCCCATATCTCGCAATGCAGTTCATGGACTGGCAACATTGGCATTTACTGGAAGCTTGTTCATGTAAAAATTTGGGGGCTCCAATCCAGACCTACTGTGTAAGAATCTGCATTTTAAAGAGATTGTTAGGTGATTCATATGCATGTTGGAATTTGAGAGGCATTATCCTAGATTCTGTCTTCTTAATAATTGTCAAACCCAGCTAAAAGCAGAAGCTGGATTTCCCTTTATGTTTGAACTTTGGAAAGATACAACCTCAAAGAGCAACTCCAGCATTGTGGTGTATTTAATTAGAGAAAATGGGCCCAAGATAACCTTTGACTCTAGTTCCCCATGGTGTGCATGTAAATAGAATCAGTTCACAAGCTCCTGTTTGCATTTTAAAGTGATAATAGGTAGCCTGGAGATCTGAAGACACATGTAATTGAGACTGGGAAAGTATTTAGTTCCCTTTTGACCAAAGACTGTGAGATGATCATGGGCCATAGCAGCAGATGCTACAGACGAAATGGAATGGTACATCACTAGGCGAGACTAGAAAGAATTGAGAGGGTAGCTCATGAAACAGAGGCCCCTCTTATCCCACTCTTATAATTTTTTTTTTCTTTTTTTTTCTTTTAATTCTCACATTGAAGGCAGGTGGAGAAGGGGACGACAGAGAACAAGATGATTGGATGGCATCACCAACTCAGTGGACCTGACTTTGAGCAAGCTCTGGGAGATGGTGAAGGACAGGGAAGCCTGTTGTGCTGCAGTCCATGGGGTTGCAAAGAGTCAGACATGACTGTGTGACTGAACAACAGATATCTACTAAAGTGAGGTGAGAGAGAAAGGTGATGGGGGAATAGGAAAAATAGGGTAGCTGGAGAGCCTTTGATTTACCTAGCTAACCTGAAAGAGACTAAGTTCTAAACTGGAAAAATCTAGGTTGCTTTACAGGCCTGAGTTTGTAAATTTTATTGTTTTTGTTTGTTTGTTTGTTTGTTTTTTCATCTATTAACATATTTGGGGCAAAAATTAAAAAAATTATTACTTCATAGAAAATAAATTGCACTTTGGCACATCTAACATAATATTAAAAATTTAAAGCACAATATAAATATGAACTATCTTTGCTTAGAATCCTTCAGTGGCTTCTTATGACTTCTACATTTTCAATTGGCATGTATCATTTCATTTGGTTCTTGGCTACAGCTCTAGCATCATTTTCTGAAACCAGCAATGGAGTTTGGGGAAAAAACATTAAGGAAATAAAAGAAAATTTCCATGCAAGTTCTAATCCAGTAGACCTGTTTTGGGTGATATGTCTGCCTGTTTGTCTGACTGTGAAATACATATGACATCAGCCCTTTATCAGTTAATTCTGAACAAAATCATGTTGTAGTTAAAAGCCATCCCAAAACTGAATGGGAGGAAAAAATAGAAGGCCCAATGTATAACTTACATCAGAATCATATAAACATTTGTTAAAAATTCAAATCATTGCTCTTGCAGCTGCCTCCCCCTCACCCCTACCTTCGCTGTCCTATCTCCCCACCCCACATCTATCCCTGCCCCCACCCCCAGCCTCAGCCCAGCCCAGTTCCCAGGAGGAAGGAGTTCCTGTATAAAGAAGAGCATCTGATGCAAAAATGTGGCTCTGAGAGTTCAGTTCAGTTGCTCAATCATATCCAACTCTTTGTGACCCCATGGAGTGCAGCACACCAGGTTTCCCTGTCCATCACCAACTCCCGGAGCTTGCTTAAACTCACGTCCATCAAGTCCGTGATGCCATCCAACCATCTCATCCTCTGTCATGCCATTCTCCTCCTACCTTCAATCTTTTCCAGCATCAGGGCCTTTTCCATTGAGTCAGTTCTTCGCATCAGGTAGCCGAAGTACTTGAATTTCAGCTTCAGCATCAGCCCTTTCAATGAATATTCAAGACTGATTTCCTTTAGGATGGACTGGTTTGATCTCCTTACAGTCCAAGGGACTCTCAAGAGTCTTCTCCAACACCACAGTTCAAAAGCATCAATTCTTCGGTGCTCTGCTTTCTTTGTAGTCCAACTCTCACATCCATACATGACTACTGGAAAAACCATAGCTTTGACTAGATCAACCTTTGTCGGCAAAGTAATGTCTCTGCTTTTTAACATGCTGTCTAGGTTGGTCATAGCTTTTTTTCAAAGAGCAAGCATCTGAGAGTGAGAGAATACCAAAGAAATACCTGGGCCAATTCCAGTGATAGTAGAAAAGGTTCCCAAAGCGCGGATACGATACCTGGATAAAAAGAAGTACCTGGTGCCTTCTAATCTTACAGTTGGTCAGTTCTACTTCTTGATCCGGAAATTAATTTGTCTCTGAGCTGAGAAGGCCTCATTTTTCTTTGTTGTCAGTGTCATTCCACTTGGCAGTGCCCTGATGGGTCATCCATACCAAGAATATCATGAAAAAGCCTGCTTTCTGTATGTTGCCTAGAGTTATGAAAGTGTCTACAGTCCGTAAAGCTGCTGCCCCTAAGGTGAGGGTATCCTATTCTACAAAGAGAGATGTAGCCCCCTTTCCTTGATTTACTCATCCCTGAGGCTCAAACACCACCTTCTTTCTTCAGGACCTGCACTTCCTAATGTTTGAGACTCTCCTTGAGCCCCTCTTAACAGGAAGGTTAGTGTGGAAGATGGCCTCTGGTGCCTCCCCTTTCTTCTCTGTTCTCTATCATCTTTCTTATTCCACCAGATACTTCTTGATTGTCAGTCTCTGTCACTTCCAGTGATTATTTTGGTTTCTGTTCCCTTTCCAACTGCCTAAGGAGATCAGAACCCAAATAATCCCTCCTTCTCACTACTTTCTTTTTTTGGAGGGGTAGATGGAAGGGACTGAAACTGTCAGGGGAGGCAGGAAAAAGGTACCTCAAAAAAGAGGAAACCACCAAAAAAATTCAAATTATTGAAATGGAACTGGCTTGATACATGGAATCACTTATTCCCACTTAGCTGCATGCTGTTGAAGGCTGTTTAAGCTGGGCTTGTTTGGATGGTTCTACTGGTCATAACTGGAGTCACTCATGCTTCTAAAGCCAGCCAGGTTCAGCAAGGGATGATTCTGCCCCACATGTTTGATAGCCTCCTTATGGGCTTCCCTGGTGGCTCAGATGATAAAGTGTCTGTCTACAATGCGGGAGACCTGGGTTCGATCCCTGGTTTGGGAAGATACCCTGGAGCAGGAAATGGCAATCCACTCAAGGACTATTGCCTGGAAAATCCCATGGACAGAGAAGCCTGGTAGGCTACAGGCCATGGGGTCACAAAGAGTCGGACACAACTGAGAGACTTCACTTTCTTTCTTTCACTTCATGGGACCAGAAGGCTAGCCTAAGGCATGCTAAGTGTGTCCTCTTTGTGTATG
Organism: Ovis canadensis; assembly: GCF_042477335.2. NCBI lineage: Eukaryota > Metazoa > Chordata > Mammalia > Artiodactyla > Bovidae > Ovis > Ovis canadensis. The sequence goes on from NC_091260.1 coordinate 43,071,775, forward strand.
TGCTCTGAAATGCAGGGCCATTCATGCTACAGTTTACAAACTTCTCTTAGTGTCACAATTGCTAATACCTCACTGATTAAAGATCAATATTAAAAAAAAAAATCTGAGTAAGTCTGCTCTACCAACTATAGGAAAGCAGTGAATGTTACATGCCAAAGAGTACAGATTTACAATTCAGTTACATGGATAAAGAATGGACAAGTAATCCACTCTACCACAAATCTTTTAAAGATAGCGGACCCTCCATCATAAAGAAGTTATTGCAGTTAGTAACAGTTAGAGATGTAAAATCTAGCCCAGTGGTGGTGAATTTCTCCATAATGTGACCTTTTCACAGAATCAAGTCCTTTTCAAGGTTTCTTTTAGAAAAACTTAATTAGCAATTGTAAAATTGATCACCAAATTATGGGTTAAAATTTACATATTCACAAATTTAGTTGTATCACTTTCATGTTCTACAGAGGGGACAATAAACTACAACCCACAGGCCAAATCTGGTCAGCCTCTGATTTTGTCAATAAAGTTTTATTGGACCACAACCCTTCTCATTTGCTCACTTTTGTCTATGGCTGTTTTTAATGCTACAACAGTAGAGCTGGGTAGTTGTGACAGAGATCTAATTGCCTGCTTATTTACTGAAAAGCTGAAAATATTTATTATCTCACTCTTTACAGAAAACTAGACATTTATTCTTATCATATTTTAAGGCACATGTACAAGTTAATTTCTCTTAGATGTCACTGAAGATCTATTTCCTTTCAAAAAGAAAAAAAAGTTTTAATAACTAACAGAACCAGGATCTGAATGCACATCTGGCTGACGGGAAAGCCAATGCTCTTTCCAATACATTACACTGTTTCTACAGTATTTGCTCTGTTTTGAGCAATGCTACTCATGATGATAAGGGAGAGAGAATAGAATGACCTATGTATCAAAGTCATGATCTGAATCATGTGAAAACTTGTTCAGCATTCAAACTCTTGAAACAAAATCTCTATGCTTGGGAGCTGGACATCTGAATTTTAACAAATGTTATAAGTGATCCTTTCTCACACTGACAACAAAGAACACAGGTATTAATGGAGGAAACAGCTTGTGATTGATATTGGATTTCAGTTGATGGATTTGAGGAGAGCTGAAAAGCCTGAAATAATTTTGGTCTTGAAGGGTCTATGGTGAAATAGATCTGGGAAAGATATAGAGCAACCTTATTCCTGACACAGCTGTCTTCAGTTTTTTAAGGGTACAAGAGAGGATGGCAAGAGTTCTTGATGTTACGTGTAAAGAAACGTGAAGGTTAGTGATGAGTGTGAGCAGCATTGCTGCTCAAGAGGTCATAGATGTCATTTGAATTGATGTTCATACCAGAGAAAGGGTGATGATTTTAAATCTTTGCATTGTCAAAGAGAGTCAGGGCTATCCTTTGAAGGGGGAAAGGAGTTTGGGGCAACATGCTAAAATGTCTTCAAACCTCATGTCAATATAAAATACTAGGAGAAGATGAGACCAGTCAATGCCAGAGTGAAGCCAGGGGCATCTCTTACTGATACCTTAGTTCCCTATTCCTCCACCTTACCCCTCAAAGTGGGGAGTAAGTATATAAAAAGGGGAAAAGATGAGCTTTCTTTGAGCCAGAACCTGCCACCTTACTCTAAGAGTGGAGGAGGCAAGATTTTAGCCTGCAGTACCTCAGGGAAGGAGATAATCCTTGAACTGAATTGACATTTTTTTTTTTTAACAATGCAAAGGAATATATCTAGTACTGAAACAAACAGAAATCTATGCTAATAACTAAGTAATTTCTGAGAGACAATTCCCCATGGGTCCCTTTCTGCACTTCCTTTGAATAGAGGCACTAACTGCCTTTGCAATAACTGTCTTTTCAAGGACAGCTGTATAATGAATAGCCTTGGAAAACAGATATAGTGTCTTTTTCTGAGCAAAAGGCCAGTATAATAAAATTAATGTCTTTCTGCAGAGCAACAGCAAGCAGGTTTACTGCCCATGGTAAAAGTTTTGGGTTCCATTAGCTTGGAGTTACTTTCTTGTAACATAATCTGCTGTATGTGCACGTGTAACACGGCCCTCTTCATCTTGTGAGATTGAGATGTGTGCAACTAGCACAACAATGCTCATCTCCTGGTCACAAACTATTGTTGAGAGTAATGACCTATCTTCTAGCTCTAATCTAAGAGCCTTATGCCTTCTACTAGTGTCAACAAAACTGTGGTAGGTTAATTTGTCTCATATTTTTCAGTTTTTGATAAGGAATACATAAGAATATATGTCAGGAAATGTGGGGCTTGTGCACTGCTGGTGGAAATGTAAACTGGTACAAACCTATGGAAAACAGTATGGAGACTTGTCAAAATTAAAAAAAAAAGAACCACAGTATGATCCAGCAATTCCACTTCAAGATATTTATTTGAAGGAAACAAAAACACCAACTAAGAAACATATAAATCCTATGTTGATTGTAGCATTATTCACAATAGCCAAGACAGGAAAACAACTAAGTTCCATTGACAAATGAGTGGATAAATTATATATATATATATATATATATATATATATATATATATATATATATGTATTATATATATTTCTATTGTTAATGTATATATATTGCATACAATATAATATATAATATGTATAATATATATAATGTATATACTATGTAATATATATATTATCCAGCCATAACAAATAAGGAAATCCTACCATTTGCAACAATATGGATGAAAGGCATTATGCCTTGAAGGCATTATGCTAAGTGAAATAAGTCAGACAGAGAACTGCAGATAACACATGATCTCACTCGCATGTGAAACTGCAACAAACCAACAAACAAAAAGACTGAAATCATAGATACAGAGAACAGATTAGTGGTTGCCAAAGGTAGGAGTCAGGGGCGGGTAAAATGGGTAAAAGTGGTCAAGGTACATACTTCCAGTTATGAAATAAGTCATGAGTCTACAAAGTCTGTTCTCTATGTCTGTGTCTCTATTTCTGCTCTATAACTAGGTTTTTAGCATTTTTCTAGATACCATATATTTTCATCAATATATGATATTTCTGACATCCTTCCCTCCTTATAACAGGCTCTAGGTTCATCCACCACAGTGGAACAGAGTGGGAAAAGGAGAGGGTAGGATGAATTGAGAGAGTAGCATTGAAATATATAAATTACCACATGTAAAATAGATAGCTAGTAGGAAGTGGCTATATGATACAGAGAGCTCAACCAGGTGCCCTGTGACAACTTAGAGGGGTGGGAGGGAGTTTCAAGAGGGAGGGGACATATGTATACCTATAGCTGACTCATGTTGATTTGTGGCAGAAACCAACATATTTTAAAGCAATTATATTCAATTCTTCTAAAGTCTGATGGACAGGGAGGCCTGGCATACTGCGATTCATGGGGTCTCAAAGAGTCGGACATGACTGAGCAACTGAACTGAACTGAACTGAAAGTCTGCTCAAAAGTTCAACATTTCCTTCCTTAGTACATCTCTCTTGAAATATTTTATCAAAGATGATTTTAAAAAGGTACGTTATACTTTTAACATTCTGCCTGAAAATCACCTTATCTAGATCACAGATATATTAAGCCCTTTTTCCGTCTTCCAATTTATAGCCAGTAACCATCTTGCCAATTGTTCCACCAACATGTAACACAAATCTCCTCCAGGTTGCAAGAGCACTCATCCCTACAATTCAAGCCCCACCAATGGTATCCTTACTGACCAGCCCCAAAGCCACTGTCCATGATATCAACTTCTAGTTTGGTTATCTATTTCTGCAAAATACACAGTCCCCAAACTCAAGATCCTTGACTTAATCACACCTGCAAAATGCCCTTTTCTGTAAAAGGTAGCATTCATAAATTCTGGAGAACAGGATCTAAATATATTTGTGGACTATTATATCACCCTACCACAGAGATACTAAATTTTACATACTACATTAAAATTATACATACTATACCACAGTATCATTTTTCTCTCTCCCTTGCTTGATTAAAGGAGATTGTCAAGTTTTGAACAGCATAAGGGATAATAGCAGAAACAGAAAGCAGAAATAAACTGTGTTTTCTGGCCTCACCTGAGAAGCAATAAGATCCCAGATGTGAAAGGAAGACGAATGCATTCACTTTCTTTCTCTCAAGCCTGGCATAGAAACAACAGATATGAAGTGGTTTTGCAAACGAGGGAATAGACGACCAAACAGTAATATCAATGAATGTTCCCCAAGGCCTGACTCTGGGGGTGGGGGGGGGGGAGCTTTAGAAATAAGAAACATTCAAGAATCATGAGAATTGAAATTTTAGTCTCAGGGTCAGAAAAGAAGTTGTAGAAAATTTTAAAATAACATTTCTCTCATGTCTGGGTTTGAGGATGTAAGTTTATCTTTGCTTTCTCTTTCTCTTCGTGTGTGTGTGTATGTGTGTGATAAATTATCATTACTTTCAAGGTGTATACTAAAAGACAATAATTTTGAGCCATAGACTTCTTGGAATAAGAGCATAAAAATACCTTTAGAAAACTATGTATCACCCACTTTAATGAGTATTACTTGTTAATGAGCATGTCAATTAAGTTACTGTTGTTTTCATTCTTATAAATAGTGATGGGTTTATTGAGTCCCAGAAACAAATGTAAGTTTTTTTCCCACTAGACTTTAAGTATCTTAATTCCATAATTTCTTCTTAAGATTATTCATCAAAGTATTACATTGATATTTTCCAAGTTGTTACTTTGGGGCTTCCCAGTTGTCGCTAGTCGTAAAGAACCTGCCTGTCAATGCAGGGGACATAAAAGACCATGGGTTCCACCCCTGGGTTGGGAAGATCCCCTGGAGGAGGGCAACCCACCCCAGTATTCTTGCCTGGAGAATCCCATGGACAGAGGAGCCTAGCGGTTTATATCCAAGGGGTCGCAAAGAGTCTGACACAACTGAAGCAACTTAGCACGCACTTAGGGGAGACATAAATATCTCTATAGATTCTTAGTTTGACTTATTGCTTATTAAGACTTCTAATCTTTAAACAACTTCTTTTTCCCTGAGAGTAACTGAATTATGAAAAAAATAGCTATGTAATTGATTTCAAGAAGGATGGCCAAGAGTCCTTTCCAGAGAGAATAACTTCAGTTTCAGATGGTTTCTACATAAATTTTTCCACTTAATTTTCACAAGAACATTAGATATCATGGCAGGCATTTCCATGTACATCTCACTAAATTAATTCTTTCAGAAACTCATGTGGAAATTAGAAATAGAAATGAGAAGAAACCAAAGCATTCCAACTGTTCAATAAATGGCAGCCATCATTGCTATTATTTGGTGCCTGTGAGAAGTGGGGGTCAAAGTGATTATGGCTCACCCCAGATCCTCTGACTCATACAAAATTTCATCCTCAGGGCCTCACAGAGATTCCAAGCTAATTTTTCCCTTCAAAGAAAGGGGTTTGATTTAACAGTAGAACAACAATAGGAATAATCCCAAAGATTGTATTCCACCTGCAGGACCTCAGGATTTTAGGTTCACCAGTTACTTGTGGACAAAAAGTGTCTGCCAAGTCCCTGATCCTCTCAACCTCCCACAGTCTCAATGTTTATCTTTAAAAGAGAAAAAAAGAATCCCTTAAAAAAGGTCTTAGTCTTCTTCTCTCAAAGGTGGGGGGAAAACACCTTTTGAAACTAGCCTGCTGTCAAAGTTCACGCCTTGATTTGTGAAGCCTAGTCTTGCAAAAGTACTAAATCAAAGTAAAATGGATTTACATTTGTAAACTTTGTTTCCACTTAATGGGATTAGAAAGACCACTCACATTAAACAAACAAAAACATCAGTTCAGCAGTAAGACAGAATAGTAAATTAACCTTACACAAGCTCTGAAACTGAGGAAGGCTTTCTTATCTCTCCTTGCTATTCTTTGGAACTCTGCATTCAAATGGGTATATCTTTCCTTTTCTCCTTTCCCTTTAGCTTCTCTTTTCTCAGCTATTTGTAAGGCCTCCTCAGACAACCATTTTGCTTCTTTTGCATTTCTTTTTCTTGGGGATGGTCTTGATCCCTGCCTCCTGTACAATGTCACGAACTTCCATCCATAGTTCTTCAGGCACTCTGTCTATCAGATCCAATCCCTGAATCTACTTGTCACTTCCACTGTAGAATCGTTAGAGATTTGATTTAGGTCATACTTGAATAGTCTGGTAGTTTTCCCTACTTTCTTCAATTTAAGTCTGAATTTGGCAATAAGGAGTTCATGATCTGAGCCACAATCTATTCCCGGCCTTTTTTTTTGCTGACTGTATGGAGCTTCTCCATCATTTTGGTATTGACCGTCTGGTGATGTCCATGTGTAAAGTCTTCTCTTGTGTTGTTGGAAGAGGGTGTTTGCTATGACCAGTGCATTCTCTTGGCAAAACTCTGTTAGCCTTTTCCCTGCTTCATTTTGTATTTCAAGGCCAAATTTGCCTATTACTCCAAGCATCTCTAGACTTCCTACTTTTGCATTCCAGTCCCCCATAATGAAAAGGATATCTTTTTTGGGTGTTAGTTCTAGAAGGTCTTGTAGGTCTTCATAGAACCATTTAACTTCAGCTTCTTCAGCGTTACTGATCAGGGCATAGACTTGGATTACTGTGATATTGAATTGATGCTTTTGAACTGTGGTGTTGGAGAAGACTCTTGAGAGTCCCTTGGACTACTAGGAGATCCAACCACTCTATCCTAAAGGAAATCAATCCTAAATATTCATTGGAAGGACTGATTCTGAAGCTGAAACTCCAATACTTTGGCCACCTGATATGAAGAACTGACTCACTAGAAAAGACCCTGATAATGGGAAAGATTGAAGGCAGGAGGAGAAGGGGACGACAGAGGATGAGACGGTTGGATGGCATCACTAACTTGATGGACATGAGTTTGAGTAAGCCTCCAGAAGTTGGTGATGGACAGGGAAACCTGGCATGCTGCAGTCCATGGGGTTGAAAAGAGTCAGACGTGACTGAGCGACTGAACTGAACTGACTGAAGCTCTGAAACTCAGTGTGAAGTTAGGTCTAGAAGTTTTAAGGTAATTTGAAGAATCAGAGACCTTCAGTCCCTATGTATAAGTTTTCACATCTACACTTTACCTGAGCCACATATGTTGTTGGAGAATGAGAAGAGCTACAAAGAGAGTGATAGACAGTGAAGTTGTTAGAGGGCAGTTAGGTCTTCTAAAGATCTCCAGATGTGAAGACTTCACACATGAAGATTTAAACTCAGATGTGGGCAGCCACATGACTGTTGAAAATTTTCTCAATATGCAGTGAAGAAATGCACATTTCCCAGAATATACAGCAATAAAAAGAAGTTTTCTTAAAACCATCTTAAGTACTCCCAAATAAATTAGCTTTGAATATTTTAGGCAATAAGAACCTGAAAATAATTATTTTTATGACCCAGTGTCTGCTCACATGTCTAACACATTTTGCAATCTTTTAATTACATCTGTTTACATTTTTTTAAAATCTGTCCCCAAAGAAACCTCAGTGTTCGATTCACTTTCTGGCCTGGGTTCCCATTGGCATCAGATTTCTACATGTGAAAATCAAGCAATGGGAACAAAATCAAAACTGCAAAGGGTATGATATTTAGCGATTTGTTTTGTCTTTGTGGCTTTGCCCGTTTAACATCCCGACTAAATTTGTAAATTCAAGCAATAGCCTCATTTGAATTGAGAGCAAGAAGGATCATGTGGCTTGAGCAGCCACAGGGCAGGTGGTGAGGGGTGGTCGTGGGGCAAGTACAGTTGATAAAATAGGAAAAGAGGCTATATTGTTCCAAAGCCTCAACCAAGAAAGTTCCACTAAGATAGAAAAATCATCACAGATGCTGTAGGGCAAGATCAAAAAGGAGACTGGATTTGAGCACCGTGGATAGGTACTTGGCCAAAAGAGGCTTGGCCGTAAATCAATAGAGCCGAACAAGAAGTTATCTGGGCATAAAGTCTTGAGGGATCAGAAAAAATATGAGCTGATGCAGAGCAAAGTCTCCGTCTCACAAAAGCTTTTATCAAAGAACGGCTATGAAATATCAAGAGGAGTTTTAGGTGTAACTGGTGTTCTAGCAAACCTACTAAAGGTTATACAACCAGATGTGTATTGTCATGCATACGAACCACCAAACAGTTAATCCTTATTTTTTTACTCTGCTGTTAACAAGCTCAGTTTTGAAACTCCTATTGCTTTCACACCCCTCCTTAAAAACCACACAGTGCAATCAATATTATTCGTGAAGAAGGCAAACAGACCTTATGCTTATGCTCTCCCACTCTGCTTCCAAAATTTCACCCTGACGTTCACCATTTCAAAATGAAAATAATGAATTAGCTATTACCTGGTGTAGCAATCATATATTTTCAAATAAATATGTGAAACTGCTGCCTTATTTTCATGCTCAGATCACTCTCACTCTCAGTGGCCTAGTGAGAATTGATGTAGCATTCCAGGCATGGTATATTTCATTCTCAGTGTTAGAATATTAGAAATTTGCCAATAGTTGCTAACGTGTATATGGAACTGTGTCTCGCTGATGTGATATAAGTAACTTCAGTGAATGCATTACTGAAAACGTTTACTTTTCATGATCTTCTCTTGGATGTCCTAAATTCCATTGATTGGACTGTCATTGTTCCTCTATAAACTTGCACACTGGCAGAATTCTTTCCCAGGACTATAAAGAGAAAGCCAGTTGATGCACATAATTCTTAGCCCAATAGCTTTTGAATAAGTGCCAGGGGATTTCAAGAAAACATCTATATCTGCTTCATTGACTATGCTAAAGCCTTTGACTGTGTGGATCACAACAAACTGTGGAAAATTCTTAAAGAGACAGGAATACCAGATCACCTTTTCTGTCTCCTGAGAAACCTGCATGCAGAAAAAGAAGCAATGGTTAGAAGTGAACAAGGAACAGTGGACTGGTTTAAAACTGGGAAAAGAATACATCAAGGTTGTATATTATCACCCTGCTTATTTAATGAAGAATAAATCATGTGAAAAACCAGGCTGGATCTCAAGCTGAAATCAAGATTGCTGGGAGAAATATCAACAATTTCAGATATGCAGGTGATACCACTCATGGCAGAAAGTGAAGAGGGACTAAAGAGCCTCTTGATAAAGGTGAAAGAGGAGAGTGAAAAGCTGTCTTAAAACTCAACATTCAAAAAACTGTTATCAGCATCTTGTCCCATCACTTCATGGCAAATAGATGGGGGAAAAGTGGAAAGAGTAATGGATTTAATTTTCTTGGGCTCCAAATCACTGTGAACAGTAACCACAGCCATGAAATTGAAAGACGTTAGCTCCTTGGAAGAAAAGCTATGACCAATCTAGACAGCATATTAAAAAGCAGAGACATTACTTTGTCGACAAAGGTTGATCTAGTCAAAGCTATGGTTTTTCCAGTAGTCATGTATGGAAGTGAGAGTTGAACCATAAAACAGGCTGAGAGCTGAAGAACTGATGCTTTCGAACTGTGGTGTTGAAGACTCTTGAGAGTCCCTTGGACTGCAAGGAGATCCAACCAGTCAGTCCTAAAGGAAATCAATCCTGAATATTCATTTTAAGGACTAATGCTGAAGCTAAAGCTCCAATACTTTGGCCACCTGATGCGAAGAACTGACTCATTGGAAAAGACCCTGATGATGGGAAAGATTGAGGGCAAGAGGACAAGGGGTGACATGGGATGAGATGGTTGGATGGTATCACTGGTTCAGTGGTCATGAGTTTGAGGAAACTCCAGGAGATAGTGACGGACAGGAAGACTGGTGTGTTACAGTTCATGGGGTTGCAAAGAGTCAGACACAGCTCAGCAACTGAGTAAGTGCCAGTAAGGTGCTGCTGTTCTGAAATAGGATTGCCCATACTTCACTGGTGAATTTTGCAGCACTCTGCATAAATGATGCTTTCAAAACCTAAGAGTATTCATTGTTCTGAGTTCTTTCTCATGAGTATCTTTCCATTTAACACTTTGTAAAGATTATACCTTCTAGGATGTCATACAATCTCTGTAGACAACTTTCTCACTAAATGTATACACAACACACATTCTTAACTAGTTGTGTTCTATATTTTATAGTCTCCAAATAGATATAGAAAGAGAGACAGGCATGTTAGTAATAGTCATTGGTTTTGTAAGAGAGAAGAGGAATCTCAAAATGTGGTGCCTAGATATTAGAGAATTCCCTAGTTTCTGGATTGATGAAGATTTATTTCTGAATCAGGAAAAGCAACAAAGAGAGGATACGTTATCTACTTTTAATTGGGCAAATAAGATTGGAATAACTATTGCAATTTTTGATGTAATTCTCTTAGCTCTGTAGTTTATGAACATTCCTTATAGATACTGGTAATGGGTAAATTGTCAGTCCTGTTTTATAGTGTTCTGACTTTGGTGATTTTCCTTTGCCTTCACAGATAGTTTTGGGCACAGTTGAAACCAGCTGGATCACAGGCTGCAAACCATATGCCATTTTATACCAGAAACCTCTTTTTCCTCTCGACCTGCTTGCAATTACTCCCATCTTCTGATTTCCTGATTTTTTTGGCATCTCCATTCAATTTCTACATCAGCTGCTTACCCATTTGCTTTAGTGAACATCTCTTTCCAAGTTTCTTGGACTTAGGTTCTGTACACACTGCTGGGGTATGTTCATGCTACTGGTTATGGTGACATCTAGCCCATCTCTTCACTTGATACCTCTCCAGCTTCTGTAATTACACAACCACTAAATGTACCTGTCCTCACATTACAGAGTAGTAATGATTACTTTGTAATACCACAGTCCATGTGTAGTCCTTGAATAGGTGAGTTTGTCTTTCTGGAGGATAAGTGTTATATTGTTATTATTTATTTATTAGTGCTTTTGTGTATAGTCTATGATCTTTTGTCATTAAAGACAATTTCTCCATTAGTCAGTCAGTTCAGTTGCTCAGTCGTGTCTGACTCTGCGACCCCATGGACTGCAGCACACTAGGCTTCCCTGTCCATCACCAGCTCCCAGAGCTTGCTCAAACTCTTGTCCATTGAGTCGGTGATACTATCCAACCATCTCATCCTCTGTCATCCCCTTCTCCTCCTGCCTTCAATCTTCCCAGCATCAGGGTCTTTTCCAAAGAGTCAGTTCTTCGCATCAGGTGGCCAAAGTATTGGAGCTTCAGCTTCAGCACCAGTCCTTCCAATGAATATTCAGGACTGATTTCCTTTAGTTTGGACTGGTTTGATCTCCTTGCAGTCCAAGGGATTCTCAAGAGTCTTCAACACCACAGTTCAAAAGCATCAATTCTTTAGCTCTCAGCTTTCTTTATGGTCAACTCTCACACCCAAACATGACTACTGGAAAAAGCATATAGCTTTGACTATACAGAACTTTGTCAGCAAAGTACTGTTTCTACTTTTTAATACCATGTCTAGGTTTGTCATAGCTTTTTCCCAAGGAGTAAGCGTCTTTTAATTTCATGGTTGCAGTCACCGTCTGCAGTGATTTTGAAGCCCAAGAAAATAGTGTCTCACTGTTTCCCCATGCATTTGCTATGAAGTGGCAGTACTGGATGCCATGATCTTAGTTTTTTGAGTGTTGAGTTTTAAGCCAGCTTTTTCACTCTCCACTTTCACTTTCATCAAGAGGCTCTTTAGTTCCTCTTCGCTGTAGAACTTTAAGCATTACATTGCTAGTGTATGAGATGAGTGCAATTGTGCGGTAGTTTGATAATTCTTTGGCATTGCCTTTCTTTGGGATTGAAGTGAAAACTGACCTTTTCCAGTCCTGTGGCCACTCTTGAATTTTCCAAATGTCCTGGTTTATTGAGTGTAGCACTTTCACAGCATCATCTTTGAAGATTTGAAATAGTTCAGCTGGAATTTCATCACCTCCACTAGTCATGACATTCAATAAATAGAGAATATATTTATTTAGACAAGAACCTTAGTGAAGTCTAGATTACCAGAAAATATGTTTAGAAAATAGATATAAGATTATACATGAGATAGTTATATGAAGAGCTGAAAGAAGACTATTAGGTGTGATAAAATTAAGAATTACTGGGTTAAGATATGGAAATCTTATGCTTACTACATTATCGTAAATTTAATCTAGTGAAACTAAACTGATTCACAGGATAAATATCTGTCTTATTATGGTAAATTGTATTAATTCTCATCTTTCTTTATCTTTTTGAAGTCAAAGATGGGAAGAAACAAGAGTTTCACATGCTTGGTGTCCTTGGTGAATCAAGGAAACAGTTTATAAGTAAACTGTTGTTCTTTTCAAATGACTGGAAATGACTTTGCAATGGATCTTAAAATATAGCAGTTTTATATTATTTCCAAAATGCAGTTATCTCACTATTAAATGAAGTGTAATAAGCTGCTGCTATTGTTGGAAGCTAGAAGAATAACAGAAATAATTTGGAGAACTAAGAATTTTTCAGACAGCCACCAAAAATCAGATCAGCTCCATGAATAATCTAGTAATATGTTATCTGTTTATTCCTGCCTAACCCTTTAAACTTTTATTGGCATATAGTTAAAACAGCAGCAATATTTGTATATTTCCATGGAACAGTATAAATTTTTTATTAATATGATTTCAAAATCCCTTTAGGGTTAAAAAAGGCTTATACTGAACAAATAGCATATTTTTTAGTGGTCATTTAACTCGTTGCTTCAATACACATCATTTTCCCTTTTGTGAAAGGCTTTGACAGTTTTATTTCATTTTTCTTTGATTGTCTCATGTTCTTTGGAATATGAACTCAGCATGCTTTAAAATATTATTATTTGGAATTGTATATTTGAAAGTTTCTGAGAGTACACCGTAAGAATTGTCATTACAAGGGAAAAAAATAATTTTTTATGCTGTGATAAAGCACATTTAATTGAACTTATGCTACCAGTCTGGGCTTCCCTGGTGGCTCAGTGTAAAGAATATGCCTGCCAAGCAGGAGACACAGGCTTGATCCCTGGGTTGGGAAGATCCTCTGGAGAAGGAAATGGCCACCCACTCTGTTATTCGTGTCTGGGACATTTCATGGACAGAGGAGCTTGGCAGGCTGTGGTCTATGGGGTTGCAAAGAGTTGGATATTACTTAGCCACAAACTTCCACTTTTTTCACTTCATACTACCAGTGAAGGAAGATGTGTACATGCAAGCTAAGTCACTTCAGTTGTGTCTCTTTGCCACCCTGTGAACTGTCAGTCTCCTCTGTCCATGGGGAGCTCCAGGCAAGAATACTGGAGTGGGTTGCCATTGCCTTCCCCATGAAAGACAAAGGCATTCATGTAATTCCTCAGCCCAGCACTGTTTTGATGTGACAAAAGAAAATGATCATCAACATGCAACTCCTTAAATAAGTGCTTAATTTCATATTTCTGAAAAAAAGTGCTTTCTTTGTGGTCAGGCCAGCAAGAATTGAGAAAGGTTAAGATAATGTTTAAATATGTTTATTAAAAAGTAATAATAAAAATATGAAAGATACAGACATAGCATTCTGAGTATTCCAAATATAATAAAACTGTCATCAAAAAGACTCAACAGCTATAAAAATTCCTCAGAATATGCCATTTTTTTTTGAGATAACAAAATCTATCAATTTCACATGGCTGCATTAGTCATGTATAAAGGCACCAGTGATTCACATTAAACAAACAAACCTATCCCAAGGCATCCTTGCTATTTATCATGATCTGCTATAGAATCTAGAAAAAGTATGCTTCTTGAGAGTTTAATTCTAAGGGAAATTTTAGTCCTCAGTAAAGTTCTTGCTCATATGATGTTTTGCCAGAGCATGAACATGGAAGCTGTTTTGTTTGGCTTAAATAATTTTAGTTATTCTAGTTTTTATTTTTTATCTTTTATTACATTGTTTTAAAAATATAGAAGTGCTACATATTTGTATTTCTTTGGGAAATAATAGAAGACATATAAAGAAAAAGTTAATAATTTCTTCCTTCTCTGAAATTTCTACATCTGTTGCCTGAGGAAACATGCTAACAGCCTGGATGTGTCTTCATTCACCTTTTTCCTTGCTCATAAGTACTTATGGACATTTATATGTATTTGATTTTTTTTGTATTTTTGTTGTTGTTGCACTCAAATAGTTTTTAAATCAAAATTGTAACTCTGCAGTGTTCTTTTTTAATTGGACCATATATCCCTAACAACCATTCAGATCAGTAGAGTTGATGTGGTAGCACGATTGTTCTCACAGCCACATAGTGTCTATAGTATGGCTGTTCCATCATGTGTATATGATAATATCCAAAATGATATTATAATTTACACTTGGACCGTTCAATGTGCATCTTCAAATCGGTAAAGTTGAGAAATATTTTATGCTTTCCTGACCTTTTGGAATACATCTTTTACAAATTACCATCATTGTCTATGATAGCCTGTATTTGGTATTTGTCTTTTAATTTTAGACCTTCTGCAAGACAGGTAGCTATATCTCATTTTGAATTTAATACACGTTCCTCTGATTTCTTAAGATTTCAAGAACTTTTCATAAGTTTATCAGTTATTGGTTTTCTTCTTTATTTTGAAGTCAAATGTGCATTGTTCTATTGGGTTGTCTTTTATTGAATTTTAAAGTGCCTTAAAATATTTAGATATGAAGTCTTGATTCATTATACATCAAAAATATCTTATTTTCTGCTCTGTTACCTTTTTATTATTCTAAAAGTGCTATTGATGTAAATTAAGTAACTCGGGTTTAATATTGTCTAATATACTTTTCATTATGGTTAGTGTTTTTCTGTATCATGTTTAAGAATTCTTTCTCTGTTTCACTAATGATTCTTATATTATTTCTCAGAAATATTATTTTCTGCATTTCCCCTTTAGATCTCCAATTTATCTGGAATTAATAGTATTAATACATATTTTAAGACATGAGATCAAATCTTTGGTTTTTTCCCCATACAGTTGTCCAAACTGCTCATTTACTGAAAGACCATCTATTCTCCCTACACAGCAGGGCAGCCACTAGGGATGGGTCAGTTTTGAGTCTCTGCAAGGTTTGTCAATCATAGGCTAACACCTCCCTTTTTTAATAACTGTAGCCTTTTACCTATTAGTTTAAATAATTGGGCTTCCTTCATAGCTCAGTTGGTAAAGAATCTACTTGCAATGCAGGAGACCCCTGTTAGAGTCCTGGGTCGGGAAGGTCCCTGGGAGAAGGCATAGGCTACCCACTCCAGTATTCTTGGGCTTCCCTTGTGGCTTAGCTGGTAAAGAATCTGCCCGCAATGCAGGAGACATGAGTTGGATCCCTGGGTTGGGAAGATCCTCTGGAGAAGGGAAAGGCTACCCACTCCAGTATTCTGGCCTGGAGAATTCCATGGACTGTATAGTCCATGGGGTCACAAAGAGTCAGACATGACTGAGTGACTTTCACTTTCTTTTCACTTTCACTAAACAACTGGTAGAATGAATACTCTTTCTTCTTGCTCCTTAGTATTGCCTTGCTATTATGAGTACTTTTCATGACCATATACATTTTAGAGTTAGTTTCCCAGTTTCCACACAATACCAAAAAATGCTCAAATTTTAAGTGAAATTGCATTAAACATAGAAATCAATTTGGAAAAATGACACTATCCAGACAGATAATACAATGTTTTATTTCTGTCATTTTAATTTTCTCCCAACTTCTATGTAATTTTTATTTTTATTTTTTCCTGTGGTAAAATATAGCTTTAGACTTTTAGACTTTTATTGTTATATGTTTCTTGTATATAGACATACAATTGATTTTTTAATAGTGACACTGCTCCAGCAATGCAACTAAACACATTTTAGTCCTTCTAACTCATTTCTGAGCTTCACAGAGATTTTTAAATAAATTGACTAATTTAATAACAGTTTTATTTCTTTCTTTTCAAGTCATGCATCTTATTTTTTTCCTGCTTTTTTGCACTAAGCCCATTCTACATCTAAAAGGGAAAATTTTCAATATTTCATTATGTATGATATTTGCTGTAAACTTTATTGATAACTTTTATCAGT
Source organism: Ovis canadensis (assembly GCF_042477335.2). Classification (NCBI taxonomy): domain Eukaryota; kingdom Metazoa; phylum Chordata; class Mammalia; order Artiodactyla; family Bovidae; genus Ovis; species Ovis canadensis. The sequence goes on from NC_091260.1 coordinate 43,087,831, forward strand.
TTAAAAGTTATAACTTTTATTACTTTATTAAATAATTGACTTTCAATTTCTAGTTTATAAAGCAGCTTTGTTTTTAATCATACATGAATTTCAAACCATATCAGATGCCTTTTCCAAATTGGCAAAGAGGATCATATGTTAATTTTACTTTATTCTGTTAATGTAATGAAGACCACTTAGTAACTTTCAGGTGTTAATCTAGTTTATGCCTGAAGTATTTTCAACTATGTTGAGATAAATTATAATTTTTATATAATGCTAGATTCAATTTGCTAATTTTTTGTGAAAATTTTTGCATTTCTCATATATATCTATATGTTGTTTTTGGTAGTAGCTTTAATGTTCTTGGGCTTCCCTGGTTGCTCAGAGGGTAAAGCATCTGCCTGCAATACAGGAGACCTGGGTTCGATTCCTGGGTCAGGAAGATCCCCTGGAGAAGGAAATGGCAACCCACGCCAGTACCCTTGCCTGGAAAATCCCATGGACAGAGAAGCCTGGTAGGCTACAGTCCATGGGGTCGCAAAGAGTCGGACACAACTGAGTGACTTCACTTTCTTTAATGTTCTTAAAAACTATTAACAATACTTAATGCCATAAGTGTTTCTGTTACTTTCATCGCTAAGAGTTTGTGTAAAATTGGCTTTCTTCTTCCTCACTTGTTAGAATACCCCATCGAATCCACCAGAATCTGTAGTTTTCTATAGACAGACTTTCATTTACAGATTCAATTTCTGTATTGGATAAAAGAGTATTAACATTTTCTTAGTTTAGTTTTGATAAATTGTGTCTTTCTAGATCATCTATATTTGCAAATTTATTGACAACATTTTCATAAAGTTTCCTTGTGCTGTGCTTACTTATGTCTGACCCCCTGCGACCCATTTACTGTAGCCTGCCAGGCTCCTCTGTCCATGGGGGTTCTCCAGACAAGAATACTGGAGTGGGTTCCCATGCCCTCTTCCAGGGGATCTCCCCAACCCAGAGATCCAACCAGGGTCTCCTGCATTACAGGAGGGTTCTTTTCCCTCCTGTAGGAACTGAGCTACCAGGGAAAGTTCTCTTATGAAGTGTTAAATGCCTGTAACATAATATGATACTAAGAATAATATGTACACATATTAATTACTTTTACAATCTTGATAGTATTATTTGTGCCTTCTCACTTTTTTACTATATTAATGTAAGAAATACACAAGTTTTTCTAAAGAAAAGTAACTTGGTTTCCTTAACTCTCTTTAGTTTAAAAATAAAATATTTTGCTATTTTATGAATTTCTCCTTTTAATTTGTATTATTTTTCTTCTAATTTTTCTGGGGTTTATTTATGGTTCCTTCTAAAAAACATCCTTTCTACAATATGCATTTAAAGCTAACAACTTCTCAAGACTTCCCTGGCAGTCCAGTGGTTAAGACTCCACACTCCTGATACAGGGAGCACAGATTTGATCCTTTATCGGGGAACTAAGATCCTACATGCTGCACTGTGTGGCCAAAAAGACAAGAAACAAACAAAAAAAGACATATAAAGCTGTCAACTTCTCTCAGAGTACAAGAGAGCTATTAATGTACATGCAGGTCAGCCTCCTTCAGTAAGAAGCAGAAATGAGAAGTATAGAGTGAAAGAGGAAAACTTAAGTACCTTCTGTTGCCTTTTTGTTTTCTTGGAATGGTACATTTCCCAATTTTCTTCTTTGGTTATTTTTTAGTGCTTTTAAATAGATTATCATTATGATTTGTCTACCTATTTTCATTTCTCTTTTTCAGTAGAAGGCTTGGTATAAATAATACTTCACCATTACTGAAACCCTGGTACTTATTTTTTATGTGTGATGTAATCTATTTTCCCCCAAATAGCTAATGAATTGTGTTAATGCCATTTTTAATATAAACTATCATTTTTCTCAGAATTAAATGAATGACAATTTTGCCAAATAAGAAATATCCGATTTTGAAATATCTGAATCTCATTCTGGTTTCTCTATTCTGTTTGACTCTATTCAGTTTGACTACGTTTATATGTCCATTTCTGTAATAGTATTTTTTTTATTACATTTTATGATCAATTTGATTCTATTAATTTTTCCTTTTTAAAAATAGTTTTCTATATGATTTCTTGGACTACTATGGATATTATAGCTACAATACCTTGTAGGTTTGCTAGATTGTGAATCTTGACAATGTTTTTAGTCCATCAGTGAGCAAGGTATATTTATACACTTTAATTCTTTTTATGACATTTTTCAAGACACTTTTTAAAATTTTCATCTATAAGGATCTTACTCATTTTGACTTCTTAATAGATAATATAGTTGTTTTTTATAAAAATGTTATCAGTTGAGTAAGTTTTGACTAGCTATTGATTTTGTGAAGTTTTCTATATGGATGTTTACATAATCTACAAATGATAATAGTTTTATTTCTTATCTTCTAATTCTTACATCTCTCTTTTTATCTTAGCCAGGGCTTCTGATCATGTTAAATAATAATAATGATAATGAACATCCTTGTCTTAATAGAGCTTTTGAATTTATTAAGCTTATTCATTAAGTATCGTAGTTGTAGTGATTTGTGTATATGGCTTTCACTAAGTTAAGAAAGTTTTTATTTCTAATTATATAAGAATTTCAAGTAATAAATAAATAGCAAAATATTTTCATTGCTTTCCCTAATTCTGTTGAAGGAATATTGCTTTCCTTTTGAACCATGAAAATAATAAATAACATTAAAAATTATCTAATATTGAATCATCCTTTAATTTCTCAACTATCCCTATTTAAGAAATTCTTGGTGATTTTCATTTAAGTAATCCATGCATATTTATACTTATTTTCAGGAACTCTACTATTAAGATATTGACACAATTTTTTAGCACTTACAGTTTTAAATTCTTTATTAATTTTGATATTTTCTGGAAAAGTTACAAAATCTGAAATTATAACCCAGTAATTAATTATTTGACTATTCACCTTCTCTGATAAACTCTTTATTTAAGCAATTTTATTTTTCATTCTATTTCCACTTGGATATTTTAGTAACTGTTTGCTCCTACTTTGTGTTATCAGTATCTTATATCTATGAAAATTACATTTGTTTTAATCCGTTGATTTATTTTTCCTTAATGATCTTCATTCTGTTACAGCATTTTGTAGATTATCAATCATTAGTTCAGGTTCCCTGCCCTGGCCCTGGTACAGGGCTTACTGCTGTGATTTTCTGTACTGACCTTTCTGCCTCTGCAGTTGGGGCACCACAGTTTACCTTGTGACCTCACTTCTCTCACAGGTCTAAATAAGTTGTTGATTTTCCAGTTTGTTCAGCTTTTTATTTATTGTTAGAATGGAGTAGTAGCTCGCAAGCTTCTTAAACGTGGTGTGGGAAATCTTTCCTTCATATTATTGAAAAAATTTTATTTAAACTTTTTAAGTGTTAAGTTTTATTTAAACTTGAAATTGTAGTTTTTGCCACTGGTTCCACTTTGTGAATCATTGCATACTTGTTCCTAATGCACATAACCTTCACATCATCTAAGCTGTTTAAGATGTAATACATCTTTTGAATTCACAGCCAGTGGTCCACTGGTATTTCCTCACACACTTAAATTTTATTTGCATAACGTAATACAGTTTTTCTCATTCATTCCAGTCTATTCCAAAATGACCTAAACTGTGACAACTATAATCTTATTCCAAATAATTTTTAAACTCCATGTTTCTCATAAAATCCCAAACATATAACTATGAAGTCATTTATTCAGGGGTACTCACTAAATCTGGGCTTCCTTGGTAGCTCAGCTGATAAAGAATCTGCCTGCAATGCAGGAGACCCTAGTTTGATTCATGGGCTGGGAAGATCCCTGGAGAAGGGATAGGCTACCCACTCCAGTATTCATGGGCTTCCCTGGTGACTCAGACAGTAGAGAATCCTCCTGCATGTGGGAGACCTGGGTTTGATCCCAGGAGTGGAAAGGTCCCCTGGAGAATGGCATGATAACCCACTACAGTATTCTTGCCTAGAGAATCCCCACAGACTGAAGAGCCTGACGGGTTACAGTCCATGGGGTTGCAAAAAGTCAGACATGACTGAGCTAACATGACTGACTAACCCTAACCCTAACCCTAAACCTAACCCTAACCCTAATTTTTTAACCACCAAGACAGCCTGTTTATGGGGAGAATTTGCTTTTCTCTGTGCTCTTAGCAAAACAATGAAATGCTACTACCTTACGCTATACAACCTGCAGGATGACCTGGAAACTAAGTGGGAGCCCTGAGAGCCCCTCTTTGGGTCAGTACTGTACTCTTTCAGGGCAACAGGAGAGGTCCAACAGCCAAGAGGGGATCAAAGGAGACCAAGGGTCTACTTTATTTCAAGCTCGGGGACAGGCAGCACTTCTCTCGAATCTGGAGGGGCAATGTATGAGTCAGGGAGGTTCCGTACTGACCTAGCACAGTACTCACTAAGTCCACTTTCAATTTCCTTACTACCTTCTTTAACAAAGTCTATCAGGTAAAATCTATTATAATCATCCCAAACTGCATTGAGGGGTGCCATTTAAAGCTAATCTATCTTATTCAAATAGATCATTGCTTTTAAAAACTACTTAGAGCATGATATAATAGATTATTTGAGAGGCTTTGTTAAGAACTCCAGTATACAGTGATTCACTTATGAGGGAAAACTTCATAGAACAAGAACAAAAAACCACACCTGCCTTATATGCAGGCATTTACATCTTTACTGCTCAAATTTGCATCCCATATTTCTGCAATAATTTAGGCATTTAGGTTACAACTTCTCTCTTAAGTGCAGCTTTTGTATGTCTCATAGGTAAGTTTTATTTTCAGTTTCTCTTTGATTCAGTGGTTACTCATGAATATATCTTAATTTCTAAGATTTCACCTTTCTGATGATTTCTAGTTTTATTAGATTATCACTAGAAAATATGCAAGTGTTTTTTGTGTCTAAAATGAACCAACCAACAAAAAGAATTGTTAAGTCCTTGCCTTTCTAACAGCTATGTTGAAGACTTTTTCATTCTCCTTCTCCCTGCAGGCTAATTGCATTTCTCTCCCCACTGCTGAGGTTAAAACAACTCAGGCCAGTAACAGGGTGACCATCCAGTTCTAATAGCACCAGTGCAACTCAACAATGCCACAAAGAACAATTTCAAGGGTAGCACTTCTGCAAAAGAATTGAAAGAATCCTGCCACTTCAAGTATTCAAATACAATTTTTGCTCAGTTTCTGAGAAAAAGGTCTTCTCTGCCAAGATTTTCTTGGCTTTTGCCTAATACCAAAAATAAATAAATAAATAAATAAATAAATAAATAAATAAATAAAAGTTCTGGAGCTCTTCTCTTTCTCATGGATCTCAGAAAACTCCCAGCTGTGTGTATGTGTGTGAGTGCCTTCTAGGTGAGTACAGCATGCCTCTCAGTATTATGTAACTTCCCTGAGACAGAGGGAAAGACCATGGCACCCTGGAGTGTGGCCAAGATGCCAGCATCCTGGAGTTTCTCCAGCTGGCAGCCCATTGAGTCTGAATCAGCTGTTTCAATCCCATGCTCAAAGAGCTGAAATGATCGCATTGCTTCTGGTACTGTTCTAAAAGGATGTCACAAGGATGTTTTGTGAGGCATTAATAGATGATAAGAATTCTCTGAATAAATGTGTTCGGAAAATGCTTATTTGCTTGCAAAATTTTTAAGAATAATATTTTATTGTATTGGATATATATGATTTACTTAGCTAGTCCACTAATGAAAGATTTTTAGATTGCTTTAGCAACTTAAATGTGGGGGAAAGCAACCTAGACACCCTCCCAAAATCTTTCCCCAACAGCTACATGACAAATTTCATTAAAGTTACTGCCATTAATTCTAAGCCTTATTCCTTTCTACCAGAGTCAGACCAGCAAGAATTCGGCATCATAAGATGACAGACAGTGATGAAGAAAAGTTCTTTGTGAGAATATAATTTCCAAATTCAGTGATATGGAAAACAATTCACAAATTGTGTTGTTCATCATTTTATGATTCATTATAATTATTAAATAACAAATATTCTATATTGGTATAAAATAAATATTATGCTTTAAAAAAGAACATTTGATGAAGAACACTATGGCTGTTGTAATCTTAATTCAACCTTCATAATTAATTTATAGCAAACCTGAATTTGGCTACACTTAATCTTCAGAATCTAATGTAATGTTCTAAAATTTGATGAACTGAATAACTACTAATAACAACTTGGAGTTTATAATTCTCTGCACAATGTGGGTTTATTGCAAACAATGAAAACTGATTCCAAAGAAAATCGAATAAAATGTTAGTATTTTTAAAAGTAGTCACAGTTCTTTTAAAAAAAATAGGCAGAGAGAATTGTGAAGATGGCAGAGGAATAGGACAGGGAGACCAGTTTCTCCCTCACAAATTCATCAAAAGAACATTTCAATGCTGAGTAAATTCCACAAAACAACTTCTGAATGCTGGCAGAGGACATCAGGCACCCAGAAAAGCAGATCATTGTCTTCAAAACAGGTAGGAAAAAATATAAAAGATGAAAAAAGAGACAAAGGAGGTAGGGAGGGAGCTATGTCCTGGGAAAGGAATCTTAAGAAGAGAGGTTTTCAAACACCAGGAAACACTCTTGCTCCCGAGTCTGTGGCGAGCCTTGGAGGCACAGAGGGCAACATAACAGGGAGGAAAAATAAATAAATAATTAAAACCAACAGATTATGAGCCCAACAGTAGCTCCCACAAAGGAGAAGCAGCGCAGATGCCTGCATCCACCACTAGCAAGTGGGGACTGGGCAAGGAGGCGTGGGCTACAGTGTTTTTTAAATATTGGGCCGGAATGCCCCATGCATAACCAGATCAAACTAACTTGGGCTAGCAAACCAGACTGCGGGATAGCTACCACGAGAAAAGCTCGAACATAAGACACTGCCAGGACCGCGCACAGAACAAAGGACAGAACAGAAAGAGCCGGCTGCAGACCATCCCCCGCCGGTGCCAGGCAGCCAGAGCTGTAAGGGCTGGAAGGGGGCAATTGCAGCCCTGGATGGACTTTACCTACCAACCTGCAAGCAGGCTTCTTTGCCAACTAAAACTTCTGGGGGTTCTGGACAGTCATCATCTGCCTGAGAAGGGATGCCAGCGGTATACCCAGAAAACTGAGCAGCAGAGATGGGAAAGGCGATAAGTCACAGCGACTGTGCTTGCCAAACACCTGAGCTACTCGTACCTGGAAAGGGCACAAAATGCAGGCCCAACCGAATCTGCGCCTCTGAGAGCTACCTGAGTGCCAAGCCTGAGCGTCTTAGACCAGGGAGGTGTATGCAGCCTAGGGCCGGCCTCAGACGGTTCTGGCAGAGCAATGTAGAGCCTGAGCAGTGCCTGCCGTGAGCAGGGGTATGCCCAGCATGGCTGAGACACTGCGAGCACATGCCAGTGTTATTTGTTTGCAGCATCCCTCCCTCCCCACAGCGTGACTGAACAAGTGAGCCTAAAAAAAAAAAAAAAGTGACCACAACCTCACCCCCCCACCCCGTGTCAGGGTGGAAATCAGACACTGAAGAGACCAGAAAACAGAAGTTAAACAGAAGGAACCACCTTGGAAGTGACCCCACACTGCCCACAACACCAGAGAAAGGTCTAGATATATATCATTCTTTTTTTGTTGTTGTTGTTGATTTTGTTGTGTGATTGTATTTTCTTCTTTTCTTTTTTTAAACTTTTTAAAATTTTTAAGTCCTCTATTTCTCCTTTAATTTTTATTTTTATAACCTACTATTACTTTTCAAAAAAAAAAAACACAAAAGACCATATTTTTAAAGCAAACGCCATATATAGTCTTTTTGTGGTTGTTGTTGTTTTTCAATAATTCTTGTGGCTTTGTTTTCTTTTTTTTTTTTTCCTGCTTCTTCTTTTCTTTAGTATTGTATTTTTGAAAATCCAACCTCTATGTTAGATTTTTAATCTTTGCTTTTTGGTATTTGTTGTCAATTTTGTACATTTAAAAACCCAATCTTCAGTACCCAATTTTACCTGAGAGCGAGATTACTGGCTTGACCACTCTCTCCTCCTTTGGACTCTCGTTTCTCTCCACCAGGTGGCCTCTGTCTCTTCCCTCCCCCTTCTCTTCTCTACCCAACTCTGTGAATCTCTGTGTGTTCCAGACGGTGGAGAACACTTAGGGAACTGATTACTGGCTGGATCTGTCTCTCTCCTGTTCATTTCCCTCTTTTATCCTCCTGGCCACCTCTGTCTACTTCCTCCCTCTCCTCTTCCCTGTATAACTCCATGAACACCTCTGAGAGGTCCAGACTGTGGAGTGCACATAAGGAAGTGATTACTGGCTAGCTTGCTCTCTCCTCTTTTAATCCCACCTCATCTCATTCCAGTCACCTCTAACTACCCCCTCCCTCTTCTCTTCTCCATGTAACTCAGTGGACCTCTCTGGGTGTCCCTCAATGTGGAGAAACTTTTCGTCTTTGACCTAGATGTTTTATCATCAATGCTGTATAGATGGAGAAGTCAAGGCTACTGTAAAAACAAAACTGAAAACCAGAAGCAGGAGGCTGAATTCCAAATCCTGAGACTATCAGAGAACTCCTGAATCCAGGGAACATTAATCGACAGGAGCTCATCAAACGCCTCCATACCTACACTGAAACCAAGTAACATCCAAGGGCCAACAAGTTCCAGAGCAAGGCATACCACGCAAATTCTCCAGTAACACAGGAACACACCCCTGAGCTTCAATATACAGGCAGCTCAAAGTTACTCCCAAACCATTGACATCTCATAACCTATTACTGGTCACTTCATTGCACTCCAAAGAGAAGAAATCCAGCCCCACCCACCAGAACTCCAACACAAGCCTCCCTAACCAAGAAACCTTGACAAGCCACTGATACAACCCCACCCACAGTGAGGAAACTCCATAATAAAGAGAACTCCACAAATTCCCAGAATATAGAAAGGCCACCCCAAACACAGCAATATAAACAAGATGAAGAGACAGAAGAATACTCAGCAGGTAAAGGAACAGGAGAAATGCCCACCAAATCAAACAAAAGAGGAAGAGATAGGGAATCTACCTGAGAAAGAATTCCAAATATTGATAGCGAAAATAATCCAAAATCTTGAAATCAAAATGGAATCACAGATAAATAGCCTAGAGACAAGGATTGAGAAGATGCAAGAAAGGTTTAACAAAGACCTAGAAGAAATAAAAAAAGAGTCAATATACAATGAATAATGCAATAAATGAGATCAGAAACACTCTGGAGGCAACAAATAGAATAACGGAGGCAGAAGATAGGATTAGTGAAATAGAAGATAGAATGGTAGAAAAAAATGAATCAGAGAGGAAAAAAGAAAAACGAATTAAAAGAAATGAGGACAGTCTCAGAGACCTCCAGGACAATATGAAATGCTTCAACATTCGAATTATAGGAGTCCCAGAAGAAGACAAAAAGAAAGACCATGAGAAAATACTTAAGGAGATAATAGTTGAAAACTTCCTTAAAATGGGGAAGGAAATAATCATCCAAGTCCAAGAAACCCAGAGCGTTCCAAACAGGATAAACCCAAGGTGAAACACTGCAAGACACATATTAATCAAATTAACAAAGATCAAATACAAAAAACAAATATTAAAAGCAGCAAGGGAAAAACAACAAATAACACACAAGGGGATTCCCATAAGGATAACTGCAGATCTTTCAATAGAAACGCTTCAGGCCAGGAGGGAATGGCAAGACATACTTAAAGTGATGAAAGAAAATAACCTACAGCCAAGATTACTGTACCCAGTAAGGATCTCATTCAAATATGAAGGAGAAATCAAAAGCTTTACAGACAAGCAAAAGCTGAGAGAAATCAGTACCACCAAACCAGTTCTCCAACAAATGCTAAAGGATATTCTCTAGACAGGAAACACAAAAAGAGCATATAAACCCGAACCCAAAACAATAAAGTAAATGGCAATGGGATCATACTTATCAATAACTACCTTAAATGTAAATGGGTTGAATGCCCCAACCAAAAGGCAAAGACTGGCTGAATGGATACAAAAACAATATCCCTATATATGCTGCCTACAAGAGACCCACCTCAAAACGAGGGACACATACAGACTGAAAGTGAAGGGCTGGAAAAAGATATTCCACACAAATAGAGACCAAAAGAAAGCAGGAGTAGCAATACTCATATCTGATAAAATGGACTTTAAAACAAAGGCTGTGAAAAGAGACAAAGAAGGCCACTACATAATGATCAAAGGATCAATCCAAGAAGAAGATATAACAATTATAAATATATATGCACTCAACATAGGAGCACCGCAATATGTAAGACAAATGCTAACAAGTATGAAAGGGGAAATTAACAGTAACACAATAATAGTGGGAGACTTTAATACCCCACTCACACCTATGGACAGATCAACTAAACAGAAAATTAACAAAGAAACCCAAACTCTAAATGCTACAATAGACCAGTTAAACCTGATTGATATCTATAGGACATTTCATCCCCAAACAATGAATTTCACCTTCTTCTCAAGTGCTCACAGAAACTTCTCTAGGATAGATCACATCCTGGGCCATAACAGTAACCTTGAAAAATTCAAAAAAATCAATATCATTCCAAGCATCTTTTCTGACCATAATGCATTAAGATTAGATTTCAATTACAGGAGAAAAACAATTAAAAATTCCAACATATGGGGGCTAAAAACACGCTTCTGAATAACCAACAAATCACAGAAGAAATCTAAAAAGAAATCAAAATATGCACAGAAACTAATGAAAATGAAAACACAACAACCCAAAACCTGTGGGACACTATAAAAGCAGTGCTAAGAGGAAAGCTCATAGCAATACAGGCATACCTCAAGAAACAAGAAAAAAGTCAAATAAATAACCTAACTCTACACCTAAAGCAACTAGAAAAGGAAGAAATGGAGAACCCCAGAGTTAGTAGAAGGAAAGAAATCTTAAAAATTAGGGCAGAAATGAATGCAAAAGCAACAAAAGAGACCATAGCAAAAATCAACAAAGCCAAAAGCTGGTTCTGTGAAAGGATAAATAAAATTGACAGACCATTACCAGACTCATCAAGAAACAAAGGGAGAAAATCAAATCAATAAAATTAGAAATGAAAATGGAGAGATCACAACAGACAACACAGAAATACAAAGGATCAAAAGAGACTACTATCAGCAATTATATCCCAATAAAATGGACAACGTGGAAAACATGGACAAATTCTTAGAAAAGTACAACTTTCCAAAACTGAACCAGGAAGAAATAGAAAACCTTAACAGACCCATCACAAGCATGGAAATTGAAACTGTAATCAGAAATTTTCCAGCAAACAAAAGCACAGGTCCAGACGGCTTCACAGCTGAATTCTACCAAAAATTTAGAGAAGAGCTAACACCTATCCTACTCAAACTCTTCCAAAAAATTGCAGAGGAAGGTAAACTTCCAAACTCATGCTATGAGGCCACCATCACCCTAATACCAAACCCTGAGAAAGATGCCACAAAAAAAGAAAACTACAGGCCAATATCACTGATGAACATAGATGCAAAAATCCTTAACAAAATTCTAGCAATCAGAATCCAACAACACATTAAAAAGATCATATACCATGACCAAGTGGGCTTTATCCCAGGGATGCAAGGATTCTTCAATATCCGCAAATCAATCAATGTAATTCACCACATTTTTAAATTAAAAAATAAAAGCCATATGCTTATCTCAATAGATGCAGAGAAGGCCTTTGACAAAATTCAACATCCATTTATGATAAAAACTCTCCAGAAAGCAGGAATAGAAGGAATATACCTCAACATAATAAAAGCTATATATGTCAAACCCACAGCAAACATTATCCTCAATGGTGAAAAATTGAAAGCATTTCCCCTAAAGTCAGGAACAAGACAAGGGTGCCCACTTTCACCACTACTATTCAACATAGTTTTGGAAGTTTTGGCCACAGCAATCAGAGCAGAAAAAGAAATAAAAGGAATCCAAATTGGAAAAGAAGAAGTAAAACTCTCACTGTTTGCAGATGACATGATCCTCTACAAAGAAAACCCTAAAGACTCCACCAGAAAATTACTAGAGCTAATCGATGAATATAGCAAAGTTGCAGGCTATAAAATCAACACACAGAAATCCCTTGCATTCCTACACACTAATAATGAGAAAGTAGAAAAAGAAATTAAGGAAACAATTCCATTCACCATTGCAAAGAAAAGAAGAAAATACTTAGGAATATATCTATCTAAAGAAACTAAAGACCTATGTATAGAAAACTATAAAACACTGGTGAAAGAAATCAAAGAGGACACTAATAGATGGAGAAATATACCAAATAAGTATAGTACCCAAATCAATTTACAGATTCAATGCAATCCCTATCAAGCTACCAGCGGTATTTTTCACAGAACTAGAACAAATAATTTCAAGATTTGTATGGAAATACAACAAACCTCGAATAGCCAAAGCAATTTTGAGAAAGAAGAATGGAACTGGAGGAATCAACTTGCCTGACTTCAGGCTCTACTACAAAGCCACAGTCATCAAGACAGTATGGTACCGGCACAAAAACAGAAATATAGATCAATGGAACAAAATAGAAAGCCCAGAGATAAATCCACACACCTATGGACACCTTATCTTCAACAAAGGAGGCAAGAATATACAATGGAGAAAAGACAATCTCTTTAACAAGTGGTGCTGGGAAAACTGGTCAACCACTTGTAAAAGAATGAAACTAGATCACTTTCTAACACCATACACAAAAATAAACTCAACATGGATTAAAGACCTAAATATAAGACCAAAAACTATAAAACTCCTAGAGGAGAACATAGGCAAAACACTCTCTGACATAAATCACAGCAGGATCCTCTATGACCCACCTCCCAGAATACTGGAAATAAAAGCAAAAATTAACAAATGGGACCTAATTAAAATTAAAAGCTTCTGCACAACAAAGGAAACTATAAACAAGGTGAAAAGACAGGCTTCGAATGGGAGAAAATAATAGCAAATGAAGCAACTGACAAACAACGAATCTCAAAAATATACAAGCAACTCATGCAGCTCAATTCCAGAAAAATAAATGACCCAATCAAAAAAATGGGCCAAAGAACTAAATAGACATTTCTCCAAAGAAGACATACAGATGACTAACAAACACATGAAAAGATGCTCAACATCACTCATTATCAGAGAAATGCAAATCAAGACCACAATGAGGTACGATTTCACACCAGTCAGAATGGCTGAGATCCAAAAGTCTGCAAGCAATAAATGCTGGAGAGGGTGTGGAGAAAAGGGAACCCTCTTGCACTGTTGGTGGGAATGAAAACTAGTACAGCCACTATGGAGAACAGTGTTGAGATTCCTTAAAAACTGGAAATAGAACTGCCTTATGACCCAGCAGTCCCACGGCTGGGCATACACACCGAGGAAACCAGAATTGAAAGAGACACATGTACCCCAATGTTCATCGCAGCACTGTTTATAATAGCCAGGACATGGAAACAGCCTAGATGTCCATCAGCAGATGAATGGATAAGCAAGCTGTGGTACATATACACAATGGAGTATTACTCAGCCATTAAAAAGAATACATTTGAATCAGTTCTAATGAGGTGGGTGAAACTGGAGCCGATTATACAGAGTGAAGTAAGCCAGAAAGAAAAACACCAATACAGTATACTAACACATATATATGGAATTTAGAAACATGGCAATGATAACCCTGTATGTGAGACAGCAAAAGAGACACAGATGTATAAAATGGACTTTTGGACTCTGAGGGAGAGGGAGATGGTGGGATGATTTGAGAGAATGGCATTGAAACATGTATACTATCATGTAAGAAACGAATTGCTAGTCTATATTCAATACAGGATACAGGATGCTTGGGGCTGGCACACGGGGATGATCCAGAGAGATGATATGGGGTGGAAGGTGAGAGGGGGGTTCATGATTGGGAACTCATGTACACCTGTGGCAGATTCATGTCAATGTATGGCAAAACCAATACAGAATTATAAAGTAAAATAAAGTAAAAAAAAAAAAATAAGCAAACGGAAGTAATCTTTAATAATTATTTAATTATTTAATAATCTGTTATTAATATAGCAGAACTAATAAGCAGAGTACATCATGAGAAATGCTGGGCTTGATGAAGCACAAGCTGCAATCAAGACTACTGGGAGAAATATCAATAACCTCAGATATGCAGATGACACCTCCCTTATGGCAGAAAGTGAAGAAGAACTAAAAAGCCTCTTGATTAAAGGGAAAGAGGAGAATGAAAAAGTTGGCTTAAAGCTCAACATTCAGAAAAAGAAGATCATGGCATCTGGTCCCATCTCGTCATGGCAAATAGATGGGGAAACAGCAGAAACAGTGTCAGACTTTATTTTTCTGGGCTCCAAAATCACTGCAGATGGTGATTGCAGCCATGATATTAAAAGACACGTACTCCTTGGAAGGAAAGTTATGACCAACCTAGACAGCATATTAAAAAGCAGAGACATGACTTTGTCAACAAATGTCTGTCTAGTCAAGGTTGTTTTTTTTCCAGTGGTCATGTATGGATGTGAAGTTGGACTATAAAGAAAGCTGATTGATGCTTTTGAACTGTGGTGTTGGAGAAGACTCTTGAGAGTCTCTTGGACTGCAAGGAGATCCAACCAGTCCATTCTAAAGGAGATCAGTCCTGGGTGTTCATTGGAAAGACTGATGTTGAAGCTGAAACTCCAATACTTTGACCACCTGATGCGAAGAGCTGACTCATTTGAAAAGACCCTAATGCTAGGAAAGTTTGCAGACAGGAGGAGAAGGGGACAACACAGGATGAGATGGTTGGATGGTATCACCGACCCAATGGAGATGGGTTTGTGTGGACTCTGGGAGTTGGTGATAGACAGGGAGGCCTAGCATGCTGTGGTTCATGGGGTCGCAAAGAGTCAAACATGACTGAGCCACTGAACTGAACCGAATCTCCTCTTAGAAGATTAGTTTCTTTTATAATTTACCATGACCTTAGTTATACTGGAGGACTACTATTTGGGGTACTAATTCTGAGAGACTCAAATGCACTTATGATACAGCTAATCTTGTCCAGTTCTTCTATTAGCTAAAAAGGAGTCAGAGCAGTACTTAAATTTTCAGACTAACTTATTCTTTCTGATCATGACAAGTTCCCTGCTACTAACATTTGTACATCAAACACATTGATATTACCTAAAAGGAGCCCAGTTGTCTCACAAAAGCCATACTTACTTTTCTACCTGTTTTATTTCCCTAAGAATATATATATATATATATATATGTATATATATATATATATATTCCCTAGGAAGTAATCTACTTTTTCCAGGATCATTTAAAAACACTTTTTGATGTCATGTTATCCTTAGTTATATCTTCTCACAGTTTCACACTTCTCAAGGTTGCTTATAGAGCTTGAAGATTGATTTAGGCTAAAAATTCATATAAAGAATGCCCTTGTGGGAATATATTTTTGTTAATCTGGACTCAATTCATGTATCTTGTCTTCAGATTTATAACTTCACCCTCATAAGATAACCAGAGATGATTTTACAGGAAAAATAATATAATCCTTTGTATTCATATTCTTAAAAAAAAACACTACGTTTATAGAAGGAAACATATTTTAGAGGCTCTTTGAAAACTGCTATTTTTATTAACATGGATTTTTCTTTGGAGATTGAATCATTATTTGAAAAATGTAACTATGTCCAAAGAAACACTTTTAGTAAAGTATGGATATAATCTATTATTAATAGGCTTATTTGTCTTCTTTTGAGTTTTAAAAATATCACCTCACTATCATCAAAAGAACAGAAATAACAGATGTTGTCAAGGATGTAGAGAAAAGGGAATCCTCATGCACTGTTAATAAGAATGGAAATTGCTGCAGCCATTGTGGAAAACAATGTGGGCTTTTCCTGAAAAACTAAACTACTCTGTGGCCTATAAATTCCATTTCTGGATATATATCCAAAAAAACAAAAACACTAAATTGAAAAGATACATGTTCATAGCAGAATTATTTACAATTGCCAAGAGAGGAAGCAACATATGTGGCCATCGATAGAGGAATGGATAAAGAAGATGTGGTATACATACAATGGAATACTATTCAGCAATAAAAAGAATAAAATTTTGCCATTTGCAGCAACATGGAGGGATTTAGAGGGTATAATACTAAGCAAAATAAGTCAGACAAATACTGTATGACATTACTTACATGTGGAATCTAAGAAGTATTAATATAACAAACTAGTGAGTGTAGCAAAAAGAACAAGTATCATATATATATAGAGAGAAGAAACTAATGGTTACCAGTGGGAGGGGGGACAGGGGAAGGGATAGTATAGTGGTAGGGGAGTAAGAGGTACAAGCTATTATATATAAA
This sequence comes from Ovis canadensis, assembly GCF_042477335.2. Lineage (NCBI taxonomy): Eukaryota > Metazoa > Chordata > Mammalia > Artiodactyla > Bovidae > Ovis > Ovis canadensis. Next base: position 43,104,316 of record NC_091260.1, read on the forward strand.
ATAAGTTATAAGGATATTTTGTACAACACGAGATATAACCAATATTTTATAACTATAAATGGAGTATAACCTTCAAAAATTGTGACTCACTATACTGTACATCTGTGACATATACAACTATATTTCCATAAAATTATAATTCAATAAAAGATTTAAAAATTGCCTAAATTAATGAAACCCTGCTGAAAAAAAATTTAGAGATGCTTGGTAACTCCATTCTATTTCATCATTTTAACTAAATTGTGTTCTGTTACAAAAATCAGCTGTAGCATTTAGTGTATTATTTTTTCCTTTAGGTAATTTTCTAAGAAAAATAAGTTTTTAGAGAAAAATGTTAAATGTGATAGTAAATATAAAGAGATATTTTCTAAGGTCAGAGATTTATTACTGTACAAAAGGGTGACATAAATAAAATTAGGCAGGAACGACACTCACATATCTTTTACTTAATCTTTTGAAGGTGGGAAGGAAGGGATCCTGCTTGTTGTCTCAGAACCTTGGACACAATATCAACTTCAGCCTCAACCTGGGTAGGGAAAATGCCCTAAACAAATTAGGACTGGGGAGGCCGATGGAGTATTTCACAAACGAGGCAACTGACACAGAGAGGACACGGTACTTGCTCAGTTTCCAAAGAGAACAAGTGAGGAAATGCCACATATCTGCTGATTAACATTCGGTCCATGGGTCATGTTGCAATTCTAATAACAATACCACTGTTACATTCAAGAAATCCCCCAAATTATTTTTGACTACGAGTCAAGGAAGGCCATTGTCCAATTTTTTCATTACTATGATATGAATATAATCAATCTGATTTTGGTGTTGACCATCTGGTGATGTCCATGTGTAGAGTCTTCTCTTGCATTGTTGGAAGAGGGTGTTTGCTATGATCAGTGTGTTTTCTTGGCAAAACTCTATTAGCATTTGCCCTTCTTCATTCTGTATTCCAAGGACAAATTTGCCTGTTACTCCAGGTGTTTCTTGACTTCCTACTTTTGCACTACAGTCCCCAAAATCTAAAGGACATCTTTTTTGGGTGTTAGTTCTAAAAGGTCTTGTAGGTCTTCATAGAACCGTTCAACTTCAGCTTCTTCAGCATTACTGGTTGGGGCATAGACTTGGATTACTGTGATATTGAATGGTTTGCCTTGGAAATGAATAGAGATCATTCTGTCATTGTTGAGACTGCATCCAAGTACTGCATTTTGGACTCTTTTGTTAGCCATGATGACTACTCCATTTTTCCTAAGGGCTTCCTGCCCACAGTAGTAGATATAATGGTCATCTGAATTAAATTCACCGATTCCAGTCCACTTTAGTTCACTGATTCCTAGAATGTCGACGTTCACTCTTGCCATCTCCTGTTTGACCACTTCCAATTTGCCTTGATTCATGGACCTAACATTCCAGGTTCCTATGCAATATTGCTCTTTACAGCATCAGACCTTGCTTCTACCACCAGTCATATCCACAACTGGGCATTGTTTATGCTTTGACTCCATCCCTTCATCTTTTCTGGAGTTATATTTTCACTGATCTCCAGTAGCATATTGGGCACCTACCGACCTGGGGAATTCCTCTTTCAGTATCCTATCATTTTGCCTTTTCATACTGTTCATGGGGTTCTCAAGGCAAGAATACTGAAGTGGCTTGCCATTCCCTTCTCCAGTGGACCACATTCTGTCAGACCTCTCTACCATGACTAGATGGTCAACACTGAAATCAGACTGATTATATTCTTTGCAGCCAGAGATGGAGAAGCTCTATACAGTCAGCAAAAACAAGACTAGGAGTTGAATGTGGCTCAGATCATGAACTCCTTATTGCCAAATTCAGACTTTAATTAAAGAAAGTAGGGAAAATCACCAGAGAAGGCAATGGCACCCCACTACAGTACTGTTGCCTGGAAAACACCATGGATGGAGGAGGCTGGTAGGCTGCAGTCCTTGGGGTCTCTAAGAGTCGGACATGACTGAACAACTTCACTTTCACTTTTCACTTTCATGCATTGGAGAAGGAAATGGCAACCCATTCCAGTGTTCTTGCCTGGAGAATCCCAGGGACAGGGCAACCTGGTGGGCTGCCGTCTATGGGGTCACACAGAGTCGGACACGACTGAAGTGACTTAGCAGCAGCAGCAGGGAAAACCACTAGACCATTAGGTGACCTAAATAAAATCCCTTATGATTATGCAGTGTTAGTGAGAAATAGATTTAAGGGACTAGATCTGATAGATAGCGTGCTTGATGAACACTCTATCTATCCGTGGCATTGTACAGGAGACAGGGAGCAAGACCATACCCATGGAAAAGAAATGCAAAAAAGCAAAATGGCTGTCTGAGGAGGCCTTACAAATAGCTGTGAAAAGAAGAGAAATGAAAAACAAAGGAGAAAAGGAAAGATATATGCATCTGAATGCAGAGTTCCAAAGAATAGCAAGAAGAGATAAGAAAGCCTTCCTCAGTGATCAATGCAGAGAAATAGAGGAAAACAACAGAATGGGAAAGACTAGAGATCTCTTCAAGAAAATTAGAGATAGCAAGGGAACATTTCGTGCAAAGATGGGCTCGATAAAGGACAGAAATGGTATGGACCTAACAGAAGCAGAAGATATTAAGAAGAGGTGGCAAGAATACAGAGGAGAACTGTACAAAAAAGAACTTCACGACCCAGATAATCACAATGGTGTGATCACTCACCTAAAGCCAGACATCCTGGAATGTGAAGTCAAGTGGGCCTTAGAAAGCATCACTATGATCAAAGCTAGTGGAGGTGATGGAACTCCAGTTGAGCTATTTGAAATCCTGGACAATGATGCTGTAAAAGTGTTCCACTCAATATGCCAGCAAATTTGGAAAACTCAGCAGTGGCCACAGGACTGGAAAAGGTCAATTTTCATTCTAATCCCAAAGAAAGGCAATGGCAGAGAATGCTCTAACTACTACACAATTTCACTCATCTCACATGCTAGTAAAGTAATACTCAAAATACTCCAAGCCAGGCTTCAGCAATACATGAACCATGAACTTCCAGATGTTCAAGCTGGTTTTAGAAAAGGCAGAGGAACCAGAGATCAAATTGCTAACATCTGCTGGATCATCGAAAAAAACAAGAGAATTCCAGAAAAACATCTATTTCTGCTTTATTGACTATGCCAAAGCCTTTGACTGTGTGCATCACAATAAATGTGGAAAATTCTGAAAGAGATGGGAATACCAGACCACCTGACTTGCCTCTTGAGAAACCTATATGCAGATTATGAAGCAACAGTTAGAACTGGGCATGGAACAACAGACTGGTTCCAAATAGGAAAAGGAGTACGTCAAGGCTGTATATTGTCACCATGCTTATTTAACTTCTATGTAGAGTACATCATGAGAAATGCTGGACTGGAAGAAGCACAAGCTGGAATCAAGATTGGGGGGAGAAATATCAATAACCTCAGATATGCAGATGACACCACCCTTATGGCAGAAAGTGAAGAAGAACTAAAGAGCCTCTTGATGAAAGTGAAAGAGGAGAGTGAAAAGGTTGGCCTAAAGCTCAGCATTCAGAAAACGAAGATCATGGCATCCGGTCCCATCACTTCATGGGAAATAGATGGGGAAACAGTGGAAACAGTGTCAGACTTTATATTTCTGGGCTCCAAAATCACTGCAGTTGGTGATTGTAGCCATGAAATTAAAAGATGCTTACTCCTTCAAAGGAAAGTTATGACCAACCTAGACAGCATATTCAAAAGCAGAGACATTACTTTGCCAACAAAGGTTCATCTAGTCAAGGCTATGGTTTTTCCAGTGGTCATATATGGATGTGAGAGTCGGACTATAAAGAAAGCTGAGCACTGAAGAATTGATGCTTTTGAACTGTGGTGTTGGAGAAGACTCTTTAGAATCCCTTGGACTGCAAGGAGATCCAACCAGTCCATTCTAAAGGAAATCAGTCCTGGATGTTCTTTGGAAGGAATGATGCTGAAGCTGAAACTCCAGTACTTTGGCCACCTCATGAGAAGAGTTGACTCATTGGAAAAGACTCTGATGCTGGGAGGGATTGGGGGCAGGAGGAGAAGGGGACGACAGAGGATGAGATGGCTGGATGGCATCACTGACTCGATGGACATGAGTTAGAGTGAACTCCAGGAGTTGGTGATGGACAGGGAGGCCTGGTGTGCTGCAGTTCATGGGGTCGCAAATAGTCGGACACGACTGAGTGAGTAAACTGATGTTATGAAAGCATATTTAACTCTCTAAGGCTGAAAGATGAGATTTTTAAATTTTAACTCATGAAAATTAGTTTATAGTCTTCTCAGTGCAGATGTAGGTGCCCCTCCCACATTCTTCTTTTTTTCTAGCGTGATACTTTCCCTCTTTTGATTGCTTTATGTCTTTTCCATCTTCCAGTGAACCCTAAGCTCTTTGAATGCAGACATCATACTCATGCAGCTCTATGCCCTAAAGTTATATTATTGCCTAGAATGAAAATGCTTATTTTCTAAGTGAAAGAGTGAATGACCATTCATTGTCCCAATAACTATTCATCTATTAGTATTGTCTAGTTAGGTGACCTGTTCATAGCTTGCTCTCAAGGTAATCAAGATATTAGCTAATTTAGGTTACCATGCTTTACATTTTCAGGATATTTGAGTTTTCACTGGGGACACATCAGAAATTATAGACGCATCAATAAAATATTCTGGCAATGGACTTTCAGTAATTATAATAGACAATTAAAGATGTATTTTTTTAAACAAAGACTCTTCGTATCACATCATGTAGGTAACCCACATCATAAAGCTAGCCCAGTGTCAGTGTTGTGTAGAGATGTAAGATATGTGTGTTTGCAGAGAGATCCAACGGGTCTGATGAATGCTGAGGTACATGAGACCTTTCTGCTGCAATTGAACTTGACTAGCTTAAACTTACTTTTGGCTTGCTTTGCAATGCCTCTGGTATAGAATGATGTGAAAGAGGGAAGTAGTACAGTGGCTAGTTGCAAACTGAGTAAGCATGTGTCTCATGGCTATTGAGACATCCACTATTTTGTTATTTTGATTCTCACCTGGTAATGGTTCCAAATGTATGATATTTGGCAAAAAAAACAAACAAACAAAAAAAAAACCAAAAAAAACACATAAATCATTAGTTCCCAGTTAAAACAGCCATTCTAAACCAAGAAATGTGTTTGGCATTTTCTGAAATGCTTTATTGGAATGATCAAGGGTTTGAAGGACTGGAGTTAGGTATAATGATAATTTTCTTTAAACGGGAGAAGGTCATGATGAAAGTTGCTTTTTATCAGTAATTAGAGTTCTGTAGCAGCAACATGTCCTAATTATGATATTTAGACCATTAGCAAATGAATAATGTTATTTAGATTCTGCTACGGAAAATTACCCCAGGCCATGTGGCATCTTACAAAGTGATTGAGTATAAAGCTATTTGTGGTCTACATCTCATGCACTTACCTAACCCGTCTCACATACACACTCCATCTGGGCTCATTTATTAAGGGCACTTTAGTATTCAACACAGCATTTGAAAAGTGGCACCTCAGTGGGCTTGGAGACAGAAATGAACATCTCTGTATCTTATTAAATTTTGCACAATATGGTAAAGATTATGAATGGTGATATAAAGTGAAACACTGGTATCTAATGAACAATGAACATTTATGAATGACCATAGTCCCCTTTGAATCATTCTTTCAGAAACATGGCCAATGAAATCAGAAGGATCTAAAATCAGAAATTAGAGAAATCTAGTGGTTATTTCAAAATAATTCGACCTAGCATATATTTTAGTAACTTATAAGATCATCCATTAATCATACCAGGCAGTAGAACAGGAAGATGCCTGCCCTACGGATCCCTATAGATGCTTCAGTCTAGATGAGTTTGAAATGTGTAACAAAATTTTTTACCCAGCAGACTATGAAGATTGATTCTTGGTACAGTTACCCAGACTATTTTTCACTTTTGGGGAGGAGAAAGAAATAATACCAGTTTGATATTCCCTCAAACACATTAAACATTTAAGGGATTTCCTGGGTCTGACTTGAATTATTAGTCCCAAGAGGCTTGCCATTGGCTGACAATCTAGTGTTACCCTACCCAAGGGTGGCTCAGTCAAATTTGTCACAGAACAATAGTACTTCAGAGTCAATAACTTTTTCGTTTCAGGAAATTTTGCCAATTATTCAATCTAAGGTTTCATTTGCTTAATGACTTCCTCATTTTACCATCTAATGTGCTTCCTTATTTCTTCATCTTTTTACTCTTTATCTCTTTTAGTTATTCTTTCATCCAGCTATGTTATTTTTAATCTTTCCTCCTAAATAAATGCCTGTAACTCATGAAGACACAAAGCCAAAGGCCAAATGACTTTAACTGCCAGTGTATGAAAACTTTCAAAGTTTGGTGAAGTGAGTGTCATTCAGTTCAGTTCAGTTCAGTCACTAGTCGTGTCTGACTATTTGCGACCCCATGAACTGCAGCACACCAGGCCTCCCTGTCCATCACCAACTCCTGGAGTTCACTTAGACTCACGTCCATCGAGTCAGTGATGCCATCCAGCCATCTCATCCTCTGTCGTCCCCTTCTCCTCCTGCCCCCAATCCCTCCCAGCATCAGAGTCTTTTCCAATGAGTCAACTCTTCTCATGAGGTGGCCAAAGTACTGGAGTTTCAGCTTCAGCATCATTCCTTCCAAAGAACATCCAGGACTGATTTCCTTTAGAATGGACTGGTTGGATCTCCTTGCAGTCCAAGGGATTCTAAAGAGTCTTCTCCAACACCACAGTTCAAAAGCATCAATTCTTCAGTGCTCAACTTTCTTTATAGTCCAACTCTCACATCCATATATGGAAAAACCATAGCCTTGACTAGATGAACCTTTGTTGGCAAAGTAATGTCTCTACTTTTGAATATGCTGTCTAGGTTGGTCATAACTTTCCTTTGAAGGAGTAAGCATCTTTTAATTTCATGGCTGCAATCACCATCTGCTGTGATTTTGGAGCCCAGAAATATAAAGTCTGACACTATTTCCACTGTTTCCCCATCTATTTCCCATGAAGTGATGGGACCAGATGCCATGATCTTCGTTTTCTGAATGTTGAGCTTTTAGCTAACTTTCTCACTCTCCTCTTTCACTTTCATCAAGAGGCTTTTTAGTTCCTCTTCACTTTCTACCATAAGAGTGCCGTTACTGGGGCACATAACTGGTGGGGGGGGGGGGGGGATGTCTACACTGTCAGTTATAGTCAAGTGTCAGCTCTGAGCTGCAATCATTCAAAATGAAGTCCTTTTTTTTTGGAAGTGGTAGAACTTTTAAAGGTCTTCTTTTTCCTGTTTATTTATGTGTTTTGTCCCATTAATTGGATGGGCGGGATTGAAGAGTTTATAGCAACAAATTCAATAAGCACAAAGGGAGTTAACCAACCCTGAGTAATGTGTGGCCATTTGGAGCAGTCAAACTGTTTCATGGAAAACGCTTAAACACTTTTCTGCAAAATGTTTAAGAGAATTTGTGCATAATATAATAATACTTTAAAGTTTTACTAAGCAGATGATTTCCTGATTTGCAGTATGACAAACTTATAAAGCAATGGCAGAAATCATAGAGACTTTAAATATATCAATATGTGCTCATTGCTCCTTTGTCAAATCTGTGATTTTCTTTTGGTCAAAATCAACACCAGATGCATAAGAGTACATGATGAATGTTAGTTAAATGGGATAATTTTTACTTATATTCATCACAATTTTCTTTTAATTATTTGTGGGGTTTTTGTCCTGTGAATTGTAACCTTATTTTGCCATTCTTCTTTCTTTTAAGTTTTAATCTTAAGCATCCTTTTCAATTCTTTCCAATATCTTCAGGTTTTGTTGTTAGGATTTACACTTTATACTCTTGCTGTACTTATTCAATTGTGTCTTTGTTTTTTGTTTGAACATTTTTGTTTACTAATTTGTTTGCCAATATTTGTTGCTTTTGCAAGTGAGCTTATACTGATTTTCATTTCAAATAGCTTAAAATTTTCCACAAAATTAATTCAGTTTTGTTTTAAAATGTATGTCTCATAAAATGATGTTTATAGTAATTAAAAGTTGAAAAAATGTATGGCATTAGGATATTGTATTACTTTCCATATAATGAATGTACAATAGTTTTGAAAATACTACTTATCTCTAAAACAATTTTTAAAGTCAATATTTCATTAGTTGAAAAATAATTTTTATTACACCAGTAATTCTCTTGTTTTATATTACATCTGGTACTTAGTACACATTCTATAAGTCAAAATTACTGTCTGTTATCTGGTATGCTTTGGGTCCTAGGAAATCATTTTACATAATAAGGGAGAACATTACATTTGGATAAAATGTCAGGGAAATAAAGTGTCTCTTCTCCCCCCTTGTGAGGTCCAGTAATATATCTTTTAGTTTAATAATCAGTTTCAGAGGATTCAGAGGAATTCATAACTCCCTTTGATACAGTCAAAGATACATTTATTGTCAAGTGAAAAAGAAAAAAAAATCCTGTCAATCATTCTATTAGGTTAAACCACCTTATATATTTAAGGACTAGTATTCATGGAAAATACCATGTATAATGTGTCTATATATAGACTCAAACAAATGTTATTAATAGATATTTCTAAGCATCATAGATTGGACCAGTTTATTACTCATCTGATGTTTTCACATGTCTTAACAATTGATCTGAAACATCTTATATTCTATTTGGTAGTAGCAGTCATCAAAATAGCCAAAATTACTATGCAGGCATGCCAGGTCCATTTGGCAGTAACATATAAACATGATCATCATTAGCAAATATGGGCCAGATGTTCATCCCCTAGGAATCCATGGAAATGATTACTTATGTTATGGTATAGAGTCATTCTTGACATGAAAAAAAAAATAAATTGAGCATAGAAGAAAGTACAAAATTTCAAATGATCCTACTGTACCGCTAGAGAAAAGAAACTATAAGTAGAGTTGATATTTTTGGATATTGATGTCTATTAAGTTGCTCAATGAAGCAAGCTTTCCATCTATTCCTAACTGTGGTTCCCTAGTCTTCCTTGCTTAAAAGAACTACTACTTTTTTTTTTTGTCCATCTGATTATTCTCTATCACATCCAGTGACTTCCAGACAAAACTTCATTAATAACCCTGTAAGATATGTTGTCATATTTAAGGCTATTTTGTTTTCTTCTTGAGATGAAGGCCAGAGAAATATGTGACTTTTAAAAATCCTGTTACTGGACTGACTGACTCTTTTATCTTATATTGAAGTAGAAATAAAACCTTAGTACTATAGATGGCAAAAGTTGCAAAAGTAAAAGAATACAGAAACTTCTTCAGAGAGAAAGATTTTTAAACATGCTTGAGTATCAGACTACAGTGAAACAATATGTAATATAGTGAGGCATTTCATATGACTCTACTACCATAGAATATTATTTTCGGGAGTTAAAATTTATTGTAAGGGCATGCATTAAATAATTTTCTATACAGCCTAATTTCACGTGTTAATCTTTAATCAGCATATTTGAAGAAAAGGTTTTCAGTAATGTGGATGTGGACTGCTTATGCAAACCACAATAGAAAGAGTTCTGAGACTCAGTTCCAGAGTTTATATTTTCAGAGTCATGCCATGAAATGTTTATCACAACCCAACTGAGCTGTTCATCACAGTCTTAAAATGTATTCTTCCTTTAGAGTTCATGTATAAAAAGGCATGTCTGAAGATTGTGAACCAGGTTGGATTGGCTAGGCATTATAATTCTGTTTCTTCACTTGAAGGCATTTTGAAATGAGGATGTGAGAGTTGGACTATAAAGAAAGCTGAGCACCAAAGAATTGATGCTTTTGAACTGTGGTGTTGGAGAAAACTCTTGAGAGTACCTTGGACTGCAAGGAGATCCAACCAGTCCATCCTAAAGGAAATCAGTACTGAATATTCATTGGCAGGACTGAGGCTGAAGCTGAAACTCCAATACTTGGGCCACTTGATGGGAAAAACTAACTCATTTGAAAAGACCCTGATGCTGGGGAAAGATTGAATGCAGGAGGAGAAGGGGACGACAGAGAATAAGATGGTTGGATAGCATCACCGACTCAATGGAAATGAGTTTGAGTAAACTACAGGAGTTGGTGATGCATGGGGAGACCTGGTGTGCAGTCCATGGGATCGCAAAGAGTCAGACATGACTGAGCAACTGAACTGAACTAAACTGAATATTATCTACAAAATATGTAAGTCGTGATGTCACAGCGGATATCAAAATTGGTATAGACACACCCTCATATAATATCTAACTCTAGATCCCACAGCTAGTGAATCAAATGTTTTCTTTTTCTTATGCATTTTCAGCTTAATATTAAATAAAAAGTTCTCCAGGGATGGGATAATAATTGCCTTTCATATTCTAAATAATTCAGTGTTTAAGAGAATTTTCAAAATAAACATTTTCTAATTAAAATATGCTTTATAGCTATGTGTCATTTTTATTTTAATCAATCAACTATTTATTGATGCAAAGAGAATGTTTGCCAAATTCTCCCTGGGCTTGTTCTATTTATGTATATCAGTAACTCAGCTTCTATTTAATTGTAGCTAAGAATTAGCCACAAATCTTAAGACCACTTCAGTTTAGTCACTCAGTCATGTCCAACTCTTTGCAACCCCATGAACCACAGTATGCCAGGCCTCCCTGTCCTTAAGTTCATCATAATAAGGTATTTTGGAGAAGGTTAATTGAAAGTCTAAACATTAGCACGGACAAAAACAATTTTTTCCTTTTAATCCTTATTAGGAAAATGGTATTAGATATACCTGGATTTCTCTTATGAATTTTTTTTTGTTAATGTGAGGTTCTTAATAAATGAAAAAATTCAATCACTCCTTCCTTTAACTCTCAACTCTTCATGTCCCAAAGAAGTGTCATTTAACTTTGGACTAATTTCTCTGTTTGTGCTATACTTTTTGACACTAGTTACTTACTATGTTTCAATATGATTCTCAATTAACTTCATGTATATAACTCCAGCTAACATCCTCTTACACACTACTCTAAGCACCTTGTATTGGACATTTCTTTTACTATCTTCCTTCCTTTCTGCTTGTAGCATGTACTAATAGCAAACTAGAGGGCATGTAATATTATACAAAATTACTATTTCAATTAAGATATAATTTTGACATCTTAATGGATTCTCATAAACAAGTGAGTTTTCATACACACACACACACACACACACACACACACATACGATTTTTCTGAGTGAGATAATTAACTGATTATAAAAGAATAGCCTTTGACCTGGGGAAAAATTAGGATTCTGAAAACTGGAATGGGAATTTATTTGTGGAAAACAGTGGAATTGGGTCCTCCTCCTAGTAGGTAGGTCTTACTGGAGGGCATGGACTCCCCTGATAGAAGGATCATGCCAGTTTCTCATGATGCCTTGCATTGTCCTCAGACCTATAACCAGAATTGGAGTCAGGAATATTTGCACAAGGAAACCACACACACACAAAACTCTTGGCAGAGAAAGCGTATAAGGTACTAACAATTTATATAATTTATATGGATATAAATGTAGAAAAAATGTTCAAGAATGGAAAATTCTAGGCCTAAGAGGGAGGGGAATAATTTTAGAATGGGTTAAATCAATCAATATATGTTCAATTACAAAGCTGATCCTTGGTTCACTGTGCCAGCTTGAGCAGTTGAGTGAGGTTCTTTTTTTTTTTTTCCAGTTTAGTTAACTTTATTCTTAACTAATTTTTTTGGAATAATGTAGAGGAAATAATCTAAAGGCTCACAAACTAGCAAATGTTAAAGAGAGATGAACACATTGAACTGCTCCCTAACCCTGCTCTCTAAAGGGCCCAGTATACATTCCCTGGGCTTCCCTGGTAGCTCAGCTGGTAGAGAATCTGCCAGGAGACCCTGGTGTGATTACAGGGATGGAAGTTCCCTGGAGAAGTGACAGGCTATCCACTCCAGTATTCTTGATCTTTCTTCGTGGTTCAGATGGTAAAGAATCTGCCTGCAATGTGGGAGAGTTGGGTTCAATCCCTGGATTAGGAAGATCCCCTGGAGGAGGGCATGACATCCCACTCCAGTATTCTTGCCTAGAGAATCCCATGGACAGAGGAGCCTGGTGGGTTACAGTCCCTGTAGTAGCAAAGAGTTGGACATGACTGAGTGTCTAAGCAGAGCACAGTATACATTCACTACTCAAAGATTTGATAAATATTCTAGAGAGTGGAGTCCCAACATCTCTAAAAGTTATTGCACAGGGTTGCACTCTGGAGAAAAATCATGCTTCTGCAAGCAAGATACTTCAGTCATAGGGCTCCTTGACTTCAGAATGATACTGGATCCCAGGATGTCAGAAAGTAAGAAATGGCACATCGCTGTTAGACTAATTAGATCATAGTGACTAAAAACCTATATGCAGGTCAGGAAGCAACAGTTAGAATTGGACATGGAACACAGACTGGTTCCAAATAGGAAAAGGAGTACATCAAGGCTGTATATTGTCATCCTGCTTATTTAACTTATATTCAGAGTACATCATGAGAAATGCTGGGCTGGAAGAAGCACAAGCTGAAATCAAGATTGCCAGGAGAAATATCAATAACCTCAGATATGCAGATGACACCTCCCTTATGGCAGAAAGTGAAGAACTAAAAAGCCTCTTGATATAAGTGAAAGAGGAGAGTGAAAAGGTTGGCTTAAAGTTCAACATTTAGAAAACGAAGATCATGGCATCCGGTCCCGTCACTTCATGGGAAATAGATGTGGAAACAGTGTCAGACTTTATTTTGGGGGGGCTCCAAAATCACTGCAGATGGTGACTGCAGCCATGAAATTAAAAGACACTTACTCCTTCGAAGGAAAGTTATGACCAACCTAGATAGCATATTGAAAAGCAGAGACATTACTTTGCCAACAAAGGTCCGTCTAGTCAAGACTATGGTTTTTCCAGTAGTCATGTATGGATGTGAGAGTTGGACTGTGAAGAAAGCTGAGCTCCAAAGAATTGATACTTTTGAACTGTGGTGTTGGAGAAGACTCTTGAGAGTCCTTTGGACTGCAAAGAGATCCAACCAGTCCATCCTAAAGGAGATCAGTCCTGGGTGTTCATTGGAAGGAATGATGCTGAAGCTGAAGCTGTAGTACTTGGGCCACCTCATGCAAAGAGTTGACTCATTGGAAAAGACCCTGATGCTGGGAGGAATTGGGAGCAGGTGGAGAAGGGGACGACAGAGGATGAGATGGCTGGATGGCATCACTGACTCGATGGATGCGAGTCTGTGTGAACTCCGGGAGTTGGTGATGGACAGGGAGGCCTGGCGGGCTGCGATTCATGGGGTTGCAAAGAGCCAGACACGACTGAGCAACTGAACTGACTTGACAAAAAACACCAGTAGTATCAGCAAAAGGATCAGAGTGATATCATCCATAAGGCATTTCATGGTGGCATATTGATCAGCGGTTCCTGGTATGAACGAACTGCATAATCCCTAAATCCTAGACTTCATGAGTGCAAGTTTTACTTGCATGCATGTGTGCGTGCTGTCACTTTAGTTAGATCCAACTCTTCACAACCCTATAAACTGTAGTTTGCCAGGCTCCACTGTCCATAGGATTCCCCAGGCAAGAATACTGGAGTGGGTTGCCATGACCTCCTCCAAGGGATCTTCTCAAGCCAGGGGATCAAACCTGTGTCTCCTGCATTGCACGTGGATTTTTTACCCACTGAGCCACCTGGGAAGCCCTGGGGGTCTTACCTAAGTCAACATAATTTTTAATGTTTCCTCAGCCAAGTTTTAGAGCTGGATCAGTTTAAATATCTCTTGGTCCTTCAAAAAGCAGAAAGGTAGATAAATTTGTTTGGAATATGTCACATCATAAGTATATACTTTGAATCTACCTCTTGTTGTTCTCCCAAAAGTTAATTATGTCTATTTATCAGAATGACTGCATCTTTGGGAAAGCAATGATCCATAACTTTCAGGAGTTTTTGGACACTTGGTTCAAGTTCCTGGAACGTCAGAATATCACTGAACATATCATAAAGGGACTGATAAGAGTCAAGCCCATGTCTATTTTATGTTCAGCTCAGTTCAGTTCAGTCGCTCAGTCATGTCTGACTCTGCAACCCCATAAATCGCAGCCCACCAGGCCTCCCTGTCCATCACCAACTCCTGGAGTTCACACAGACTCGTGTCCATTGAATCAGTGATGCCATCCAACCATCTCATCCTGTTGTCCCCTTCTTCTCCTGCCCCCAATCCCTCCCAGCATCAAAGTCTTTTCCAATGAGTCAACTCTTCGCATGAGGTGGCAAAAGTACTGGAGTTTCAGCTTTAGCATCATTCCTCCAAAGATATCCCAGGACTGCTCTCCTTCAGAATGGACTGGTTGGATCTCCTGGCAGTCCAAGGGACTCTCAAGAGTCTTCTCCAACACCACAGTTCAAAAGCATCAATTCTTCGGTGCTCAGCCTTCTTCACACTCCCAACTCTCACATCCATACATGACTACTGGAAAAACCATAGCCTTGACTAGATGGACCTTAGTCAGCAAAGTAATGTCTCTGCTTTTGAATATGCTATCTAGGTTGGTCATAACTTTTCTTCCAAGGAGTAGGCATCTTTTAATTTCATGGCTGCAATCACCACCTGCAGTGATTTTGGAGCCCCTCAAAATAAATTCTGACACTGTTTCCACTGTTTCCCCATCTATTTCCCGTGAAGTGATGGCTTAGTTAATTCCTAAACTTAATCTATATTTTATACCCTAGTTTCCAAATAGAATTAATATTCTAAACAATTGACAGAATTCCCACCTTTATTAATAGAGTAAGGACAATCATGATGGAAAATGCTGAAGGGAAACCCCAGAACTTCCCCACCCTATATCAAATTAGTAAAACAAAAATGATACTGAAGCTCAGAGAGAATAATGTAGACTGATCCTGCTGTCAAAGACTTAAAAGATTGAGCTGATGATTTCTGTCATGTCCACATTCAACTTTCTCATTTGATAGTACCAAAATCTTTTTTTATTTTATTTTATTATTTTTTTATATTTTACTTTATTTTACTTTACAATACTGTATTGGTTTTGCCGTACATCAACATGAATCCGCCACGGGTGTACATGAGTTCCCAATCATGAACACCCCTCCCACCTCCCTCCCCATACCATCTCTCTGGGTAATCCCAGTGCACCAGCCCCAAGCATCCTGTATCCTGCATTGAACCTAGACAGGTGATTCATTTCTTACATGATATTATACATGTTTCAATGCCATTCTCCCAAATCATCCCACCCTCTCCCTCTCCCTCAGAGTCCAAGAGACTGTTCTATATATCTGTGTCTCTTTTGCTGTCTTGCATACAGTGTTATCATTACCATCTTTCTAAATTCCATATATATGTGTTAGTATACTGTATTGGTGTTTTTCTTTCTGGCTTACTTCACTCTGTATAATCAGCTCCAGTTTCACCCACCTCATTAGAACTGATTCACATGTATTCTTTTTAATGGCTGAGTAATACTCCATTGTGTATATGTACCACGGCTTTCTTATCCATTCGTCTGCTGATGGACATCTAGGTTGTTTCCATGTCCTGGCTATTATAAACAGTGCTGCAATGAACATTGGGGTACATGTGTCTCTTTCAATTTTGGTTTCCTTGGTGTATATGCCCAGCAGTGGGATTGCTGGGTCATAAGGCAGTTCTATTCCCAGTTTTTTAAGGAATCTCCACACTGTTCTCCATAGTGGCTGTACTAGTTTGCATTCCCACCAACAGTGTAGAAGGGTTCCCTTTTCTCCACACCCTCTCCAGCATTTATTGCTTGCAGACTTTTGGATCTCAGCCATTCTGACTGGTGTGAAATCGTACCTCATTGTGGTTTTGATTTACATTTCTCTGATAATGAGTGATGTTGAGCATCTTTTCATGTGTTTGTTAGTCATCTGTATGTCTTCTTTGGAGAAATGTCTGTTTAGTTCTTTGGCCTATTTTTTGATTGGGTCGTTTATTTTTCTGGAATTGAGCTGCAGAAGTTGTTTGTATATTTTTGAGATTTGTTGTTTGTCAGTTGCTTCATTAGCTATTATTTTCTCCCATTCAGAAGGCTATCTTTTCACCTTGCTTATAGTTTCCTTTGTTGTGCAGAAGCTTTTAATTTTAATTAGGTCCCATTTGTTAATTTTTGCTTTTATTTCCAGTATTCTGGGTGGTGGATCATAGAGGATCCTGCTGTGATTTATGTCAGAGAGTGTTTTGCCTATGTTCTCCTCTAGGAGTTTTATAGTTTCTGATCTTACATTTAGATCTTTAATCCACTTTGAGTTCATTTTTGTGAATGGTGTTAGAAAGTGATCTAGTTTCATTCTTTTACAAGTGGTTGACCAGTTTTCCCAGCACCACTTGTTAAAGAGATTGTCTTTAATCCATTGTACATTCTTGCCTCCTCTGTAAAGGATAAGGTGTCCATAGGTGTGTGGATTTATCTCTGGGCTTCCTATTTTGTTCCATTGATTTATATGTCTGTCTTTGTGCCAGTACCATACTCTCTTGATGACTGTGGCTTTGTAGTAGAGCCTGAAGTCAGGCATGTTGATTCCTCCAGTTATATTCTGCTTTCTCAAGATTGTTTTGGCTATTAGAGGTTTTTTGTATTTCCATACAAATTGTGAATCTTAAAAATTAGGGCAGAAATAAATGCAAAAGAAACAAGAGAGACTATAGCAAAAATCAACAAAGCCAAAAGCTAGTTCTTTGAAAGATAAATAAAATTGACAAACCATTTGCCAGACTCATCAAGAAACAAAGGGAGAAAATCAAATCAATAAAATTAGAAATGAAAATGGAGAGATCACAACAGACAACACAGAAATACAAAGGATCAAAAGAGACTGCTATCAGCAATTATATGCCAATAAAATGGACAAAGTGGAAAACATGGACAAATTCTTAGAAAAGTACAACTTTCCAAAAATGAACCAGGAAGAAAAAGAAAATCTTAACAAACCCATCACAAGCACAGAAATTGAAACTGTAATCAGAAATCTTCCAGCGAAAAAAAAAAGGCCCAGGTCCAGACGGCTTGACAGCTGAATTCTACCAAAAATTTAGAGAAGAGCTAACACCTATCCTACTCAAACTCTTCCAGAAAATTGCAGAGGAAGGTAAACTTCCAAACTCATTTTATGAGGCCACCATCACCCTAATACCAAAACCTGACAAAAATGCCACAATTAAAAAAAAAAAAATACTACAGGCTAATATCACTGATGAACATAGATGCAAAAATCCTTAACAAAATTCTAGCAATCAGAATCCAACAACACATTAAAAAGATCATACACCATGACCAAGTGGGCTTTATCCCAGGGATGCAAGGATTCTTGAATATCCACAAATCAGTCAATGTAATTCACCACATTTTTAAATTGAAAAATAAAAGGCATATGATTATCTCAATAGATGCAGAGAAGGCCTTTGACAAAATTCAACATCCATTTATGATAAAAACTCTCCAAAAAGCAGGAATAAAAGGAACATACCTCAACATAATAAAAGCTATATATGACAAACCCACAGCAAACATTATCCTCAATGGTGAAAAATTGATAGCACTTCCACTAAAGTCAAGAACAAGACAAGGGTCACCACTACTATTCAACATAGTTCTGGAAGTTTTGGCCACAGCAATCAGAGCAGAAAAAGAAATAAAAGGAATCCAAATTGGAAAAGAAGAAGTAAAACTCCCACTGTTTGCAGATGACGTGATCCTCTACAAAGAAAACCCTAAAGGCTCCACCAGAGTTGCAGGATATAAAATCAACACAGTAGAAAAAGAAATTAAGGAAACAATTCCATTCACCATTGCAACAAAAAGAAGAAAATACTTAGGAATATATCTACCTAAAGAAACTAAAGACCTATATATAGAAAACTATAAAACACTGGTGAAAGAAATCAAAGAGGACACTAATAGACGGAGAAATATACCACGTTCATGGATTGGAAGAATCAATATAGTGAAAATGAGTATTCTACCCAAAGCAATTTACAGATTCAATGCAATCCCTATCAAGCTACCAGTGATAATACCAAATCTTTAGTTCCAAGAAAAAGAAATACAAAAAAAGCAAAATGGCTGTCTGAGGAGGCCTTACAAATAGCTGTGAAACAAAGGGAAGTGAAAAGCAAAGGAGAAAAGTAAAGATATACCCATTTGAATACAGAGTCCAAAGATCAGCAAATAGAGATAAGAAAGCCTTCCTCAGTGATCAATGCAAAGAAATAGAGGAAAACAACAGAATGGGAAAGACTAGAGATCTCTTAAAGAAAATTAGAGATACCAAGGGAACATTTCATGCAAAGATGGGCTCAACAAAAGACAGAAATTGGAGGGACCTAACAGAAGCAGAAGATCTTAAGAAGAGGCGGCAAAAATACACAGAAGAACTTTACAAAAAAGATCTTCATGACCCAGATGATCACCATGGTGTGATCACTCACCTAAAGCCAGATATCCTGGAATGTGAAGTCAAGTGGGCCTTAGGGAGCATCACTACGAACAAAGCTAGTGGAGGTAATGGAATTCTGGTGGAGCTATTTCAAATCCTAAAAGATGATGCTATGAAGGTGCTGCGCTCAATGTGTCAGCAAATTTGGAAAACTCAGCAGTGGCCACAGGACTGGAAAATGTCAATTTTCATTCCAATCCCAAAGAAAGGCAATGCCAAAGAATGCTCAGACTACAGCACAATTGCACTCATCTCACACACTAGTCAAGTAATGCTCAAAATTCTCCAAGCCAGGCTTCAGCAATACGCGAACCATGAATCTCTAGATGTTCAAGCTGTAATTAGAAAAGGCAGAGGAACCAGAGATCAAATTGCCAACATCCACTGGATCATTGAAAAAGCAAGAGAGTTGCAGAAATATATCTGCAACTATGTCTGCTTTATTGACTATGTCAAAGCCTTTGACTTTGTGGATCACAATCAACTTTGGAAAATTCTGAAAGAGATGGGAATACCAGACCACCTAATCTGCCTCTTGAGAAACCTGTATGCAGGTCAGGAAACAACAGTTAGAACTGGACATGGAACAACAGGCTGTTTCCAAGTAGGAAAAGTGGTACATCAAGGCTGTATATTGTCACCCTGTTTATTTAACTTATATGCAGAGTACCTCATGAGAAATGCTGGGCTGGAAGAAGCACTAGCTGGGGGGAGAAATATCAATAACCTCAGATGTGTAGATGACACCACCCTTATGGCAGAAAGTGAAGAGGACCTAAAGAGCCTCTTGATGAAAGGGAAAGAGGAGAGTGAAAAAGTTGGCTTAAAGCTCAACATTCAGAAAATGAAGATCATGGCATCCGGTCCCATCACTTCATGGCAAATAGATGTGGAAACAGTGGCAGACTTTGTTTTTTTGGGCTCCAAAATCACTGCAGATGGTGATTGCAGCCATGAAATTAAAAGATGTTTACTCCTTGGAAGAAAAGTTATGACCAACTAGATATAATAAAAAGCAGAAACATTACTTTTTCAAGAAAGATCCGTCTAGTCAAGCCTATGGTTTTTCCAGTGGTCATGTATGGATGTGAGAGTTGGACTATAAAGAAAGCTGAACGCAGGAGAATTGATGTTTTTGAACTGTGGTGGTTAAGACTCTTGAGAGTCCTTTAGACTGCAGAGATCCAACCAGTCCATCCAATAGGAGATCAGTCTTGGTTGTTCATTGGTAGGACTGATGTTGATGCTGAAACCAATACTTTAGCCACCAGGTGCAAAGAGCTGACTCATTTGAAAAGACCCTGATGCTGGGAAAGATTGAGGGCAAGAGGAGAAGGGGATGACAGAGGATGAGATTGTTGGATGGTACCACCAATTCAATGGACATGAGTTTGGGTGGACTCTAGTAGTTGGTGATGGACAAGGAGGCCTGGTGTGCTGTGGTTTATGGGGTCTCAAAGAGTCAGACATGACTGAGCAACTGAACTGAACTGAAGCAGTAATTCTGATTGCAGTTGCAGTTCCAAATGTGGTTTCTTTCTTGGGTCCTACCAATACAAGCCCAACAACTAGTATGGTCTAAAAGTTATATACATATAAATTTTACATGTCATGGGCAGAAGTACATTCTCAATATCTTGCGAAATACATGTGCTATCTCTGATTATAGACCACAATTTAATTTGAAGGGAATTTAATTTTCTGACTATCCCACAGAATATCATGCTGGCTCACTCTTTTAACAAAATCAAACTGATAGTGTACAGGGCAATAGAAGTTTATTGGTACTTCACTAAAAGACAATAGATAAATTCATGAAAATATATAATCCTACCATCTTGGTGAAGTTTCCAGGGACCCATGGATTGTAACACATGGAGATAAGTACTCCCTACAAAATGGCAGAGCAATAGCTGAACTCTGCATTCTCTTCCACTAATTAGGAATGTAGTATTTGATGGGCCTTCCTGGATTTAAAGGCAGCAAACAAATTTTTGCAGTAAGACCCAAAATACTAATTGCTTTTGATTGGGGGCCAAAGAAGACCACTGCCCATGTGGCTTGTAGGATCCAGTGAAACCATGTTGATAACATGTTTGTGGGATGCTATATGGAGCCATCAGCAAGTCTTGATAAAAGACCTGTAGTGGAGACCCCTAAGAGAGATATGTTCTAGCCACTACCAAAGATGCCATAGATTTGAATCTGAAGTTAAAGACACTCCGAAACAGGAATAGAACAGAATTCATTCTGACGATGAAGATAGGCATGATAGAAATTCTGCCTTGTCTCCATAGGCAAAGTAATCATCATTATTCAGGGGAAAGTGTGTGATGTCACTCTTTTGGCGTAGAGCTGATTTCTATCTATGCAGAGAGCAACAGCAGAGGAGACCCGCCTCCTCTGTCCCCCAAGGTCGATATGCACTGCAACATTATCTTGGAGTTTTCCCTGGCTCCATGGCCTCTCTTTGGTCATCCTGGAGAGTCTGTGAACTATCCAATACCTTTATTGTAAATCATCTGCTGCTTAATATGTCCAGAGTTGGTTTCTTTTGCTTATAACTTAGATATCACTGAATATATTATTAAAATACCACCACAATGAGAAGCCTGCACACCCCAACTAGAACAGCCCCTGCTTGCTGCAACTAGAGAAAAATTCACACTCAGCACACAGAATCAGTGCAGCCAAATATAAATAACAAAATAAATAAAAGTAAATTTAAAAATACTTATTGGGAAAATGCTGGGAAAATGTTGACTTATAATACCCTACTATTGTGTCCATTAGGTGGAAAAATAAATGAAAAAACTGGGACTTTTGAAAATATTAATGGGCCAATAGCTTTCAAACTAGACAATTCAAACAACTCTAAATTAAGGATTTTTCATAAATTTATGAACATTTAGTCTTATAATATAAAATCTATAATAGCAAATTATTAATCTCCCTGAATAAAATCTGACCCATTTTCTAGGCACATAAAGCAGAGATTCAGCTTTTTTTTTAAACATTTTATTTTATTTTTTATTTTTATTTTATTATTACTATTATTATTTTTTTACTTTACAATACTGTATTGGTTTTGCCATACATCAACATGAAATCATGTGTCTTTCCTGCTTAGAAATATATAATGATTCTGTAATAAAAGATTTGCAATTTATTACAAGTTTTAACACCTCATTGTTTTTTGTGTGGTTTCATAACATTCATTTTCTGCACGTGTTGTCTAGAAGCACTCAGTAAAAATAGTATTGTTTCAAAATTTCCCAAAATTTTTTAAGCTTAAAAACAAAAACAGAAAAAAAAGCTGTTCTTCTATAACTTAGTCCTTCTCACTCAAATACTTAACCCTTAGTCAACTAGATTAGATTTTAACCAATCAACCATGTTTAGCATCACTTATGTATAGATACATATGTCTCTCTTATTACCCCATCACATGCCACTGAACTCAAATAAAATTCCTTTGTTTTCAACTCTTTAAAATATGATCTTTGATTTTTAAAACTCTAATCAAGAAATCACTTTCTGGATAAATAGTACTTCCCAGGGGTGCCTCTTTCCTTCAGGAATACTGTCATCATAGAATCATCTGTGGTATATGAAGAAAAAAGTATGAAATCAATTAATTAAGTTTTCTTGATTTTATTCATTATGAATTCATTCATTTATTCATTCATTCATCCAACCAACATTTGTTGAGGGCATTCTGAATACTAAGCATTTACCCAGGTGCTAGAGGTGTATAGGTGAGTACCTGACTTCAAGATGCTGCTCCAGTCAAATTATGAGTCCTACCTTTACCAGGTATTAATTGTGAAATCTTAGAAAAGTCATTTTGTTTTTCTGAATCTCATTTTATTTTCCTATGAAAATGGGGAGAGTTTACGGGGTTATCACTGTTCTAGGTTCCTGCCCAGA
Source organism: Ovis canadensis (assembly GCF_042477335.2). NCBI lineage: Eukaryota > Metazoa > Chordata > Mammalia > Artiodactyla > Bovidae > Ovis > Ovis canadensis. The sequence continues at coordinate 43,126,825 of NC_091260.1, forward strand.
GTTGTGGATCTAAGACATAACAACAAACTGCAGTGAGATTCAGAGTTAACTACATCTCCTCTGCTTGCACCTATTAACTTACATCAGGGGTTTATCTATCAGTTAAAGAAAGAGGGGTTGACTACCTAGACTTGAGTTTCAATTTCTCCACATACTAGTTGAATGAATGTGGCAGATGTCTTCATCTCCTTGTGCATTCATTATCCCCTAAAGATAATGAAGATAGTAGTATTTATGAGGGTTTAGTGAAATCAACCCTATAAATCACTGCACTCTGTGCATAGCACTTTGTATACACTCAATAATAAAGATGATGATGATGACTTTTTCTTAGAGAAGAGAGATGAGTATTTTTGTTGGGTCAGTGATTTTGAGAAAGATGGGGGCACATGTATAAGGATGGAGGAACATGGATAAGTATAATTCTCTTGTGTGGCCCTATCAAAAGGAGCAGAAGGTGTTGAGGAATAGGAGCCGGATAGGAAGTGGAAGGACCTAAAGACACATGTCACACAGTGATCCTGCTGACAGTCTGGATTCAGAGTGAGCTCTTTTTGGTGAACTCTTGAAAATATTTGGAGTACATATTTTCAATGGAATTAAGACATTACATGAGCAAATGAGCACAAGATAAGAAACTTATAGTTTAGGGATTAACATGACTTAATATTAGTATGATTTAATTTGTACCACAAGAAGGTGGTTTATATAAAACCACCTATGATATTAATTGGTTTATATAAAAGAAGGGACATTTATACTATAAAGTGTTAAACTGTTGTATGCTATAATTACTATATATGCTCATTTCTATATTCCCTTTAGTACATTTCTAATCCTTTTTATGTACATTCTTAACTATTTTGTAAACCCATTAGGTACACTCCTTTTTGAAAGGGAGGGAAAATAAGAGTTTGTTTTAGGTTCCTGCTAGAGTACTTTAAAGTGCTCCCTTGAGTATGCTCAATATACAGAACCCGATTTATTTCAGAAAAGGTTTAAGGCGATTAATGAAGATAACCTATGGAACCACAAGATTTTAAAAATTGAGTGAAGAAATTGAAGATGAAAAAAAAAAACACAGGCAGAAACTTAAGTTAAAATTAGAGTAAAGATTGTACCCAAAATGTTCTGTATATTTCCTAGACGTGTGTCATTCATTTGACTTTATGCCTTATAGTAGCTTAGATGAAACTGGAATCTTGATCAGTTATATGCATCAACATCTATAAAATAACAAAGAAATTTCCTGAAGACATATAGTTAATCCTTCTACAAAAACCTGAGGGAATGAATATGATGGATATCATTCTTATGATTCAGTTATATAACTTAGCAGGCAAAGGTGAAAAGATTTGCAGATATAAGTCTCTAGACAGGTGCTTTAAGCCAATCAAAAGGAAGATAATTCTGGCCAGGTCTTGCCTATCAAACAAGCTCTGTTTGAACAACTCAATGTAGCCCTTGGAGACAAAGGAACTGCTTTCCTTGGCCATTAAGAAGCAAATTGCCCTATTGTGAAGAGGGCCATGTATCCTGTACAAGAAGGTGGCCTATAGGAGATGAGAACAATCCCTGGCTAACAGCAAGAAAAAAAAAAAGGAACCACAGTCCTCCAACCACAAGAAGGTGAATTCTGTCAAAAACTTGAGTGAACTTGAAAAGATACTTCTTCCCTAGTCAAGACTCCAAGTAAGAACATGGCCCATGAATTGACTTCAGCTTTTTAAGACCTCTCAAGCAGAGAACATAACTGAACAATGACTATACTTTCATCTTATAGAACTGAGATGATAAATTGGTACAGTTTGTGGTAATTCATTACATAATAAAGCACAAATACAAAGGTATTTAAACAAAAATAATAACTAAACAAAAACTCTGTACCCTGTCTTACACAAGAGAAAACAATTTTGGCTCCAAATTTAACTACATTATTAATCACAATCTGATATGATTTATAAACAATAGGGCAACAGAAGATTCAATGATTGTTAAGCAGTTGTGTTTTTAAAATTGTAAATATTATTTCCTTGAATTAAATTTATATAAAGTTCAGAGATGTGGCAATAATAAAATATTTCAGATGCTTCCAAGCTTTGAAAAAGGCAAAATTGTTGTCTGAGGAGGCCTTACAAATAGCTGAGAAAATAAGAGAAGCAGAAGGCAAAGGAGAAAAGGAAAGATATACCCATCTGAATGCAGAGTTCCAAAGAATAGCAAGGAGAGATTAGAAAGCCTTCCTAAGTGTGGCAAGAATACATGGAAGAAGTGTACAAAAAAGATCTTCACGGCCCAGATAGTCATGATGATGTGATCACTAATCTAGAACCAGACATCTTGGAATGTGAAATCAAGTGGGCCTTAGAAAGCATCACTATGAACAAAGCTAGTGGAGGTGATGGAATTCCAGTTGAACTGTTTCAAATCCTGAAAGATGATGCTGTGAAAGTGCTGTACTCAATATGCCAGCAAATTTGGAAAACTCAGCAGTGGCCACAGGACTGGAAAAGGTCAGTTTTCATTCCAATTCTAAAGAAAGGCAATGCCAAAGAATGTTCAAATTACCACACAATTGCACTCATTTCACATGCCAGTAAAGTAATGCTCAAAATTCTCCAAGCCAGGCTTCAGCAATATGTGAACCGCAAACTCCCTGACGTTCAAGCTGGTTTTAGAAAAAGCAGAGGAACCAGAGATCAAATTGCCAACATCCACTGGATCATGGAAAACAGCAAGAGAGTTCCAGAAAAACACCTATTTCTTCTTTATTGACTATGCCAAAGCCTTTGACTGTGTGGATCACAATCAACTGTGGAAAATTCTGAAAGAGATGGGAATACCAGACCACCTGACCTGCCTCTTGAGAAATCTGTATGCAGGTCAGGAAGCAACAGTTAGAACTGGGCATGAAACAACAGACTGGTTCCAAATAGGAAAAGGAGTACGTCAAAGCTGTATATTGTCACCCTGTTTATTTAACTTATATGCAGAGTACATCATGAGAAACGCTGGACGGAAGAAACACAAGCTGGAATAAAAATTGCTGGGAGAAATATCAATAATTTCAGATATGCAGATGACACCACCCTTATGGAAGAAAGTGAAGAGGAGCTAAAGAGCCTCTTGATGAAAGTGAAAGAGGAGAGCAAAAAAGTTGGCCTAAAGCTCAACATTCAGAAAACGAAGATCATGGCATCTGGTCCCATCACTTCATGGGAAATAAATCGGGAAACAGGGGAAACAGTGTCAGAATTTATTTTGGGGGGGCTCCAGAATCACTGCAGATGGTGATTGCAGCCATGAAACTAAAAGACTCTTACTCCTTGGAAGAAAAGTTATGACCAACCTAGATAGCATATTCAAAAGCAGAGACATTACTTTGCCGACTAAGGTCCGTCTAGTCAAGGCTATGGTTTTTCCTGTGGTCATGTATGGATGTGAGAGTTGAAATGTGAAGAAGGCTGAATGCCGAAGAATTGATGCTTTTGAACTGTGTTGTTGGAGAAGACTCTTGAGATCCCCTTGGACTGCAAGGAGATCTAACCAGTCCATTCTGAAGGAGATCAACCCTATGATTTCTTTGGAAGGAATGATGCTGAAGCTGAAACTCCAGTACTTTGGCCACCTCATGGGAAGAGTTGACTCACTGGAAAAATCTCTGATACTGGGAGGGATTGGGGGCAGGAGGAGAAGGGGACGACCGAGGATGAGATGGCTGGATGGCATCACAGACTCGATGGACGTGAGTCTGAGTGAACTCTGGGAGATGGTGATGAACAGGGAGGCCTGGCGTGCTGCAGTTCATGGGGTCGCAAAGAGTCCGACACGACTGAGTGACTGAACTGAACTGAACTGAAGTGAACAATGTAAAGAAACAGAGGAGAACAATAGAATAGGAAAGACTAGAGATCTCTTCAAGAAAATTGGAGATTTAGAGGTATCACAGAACATTTCATGCAAAGAAAAGCACAATAAAGGACAGAAATGGTATGAACCTAACAGAAGCAGAAGATATTAAGAAGAGGTGGCAAGAACACAGAGAGGAGCTGTACAAAAAAGATCTTAATGACCCGGATAATCACAATGGCATGATCACTCATCTAGAGTCATACATCCTGGAATGTGAAGTCAAGTGCATCTTAGGAGGCATCACTACGAACAAAGCTAGTGGAAGTCATGGCATTCCAGTGGAGCTATTTCAAATCTTAAAAGATGATGCTGTGAAAGTGCTGCACTCAATATGCCAGCAAATTTGGAAAACACAGCCATGGCCACAGGACTGTAAAAGATCAATTTTCATTCCAATCCCAAAGAAAGGCAATGCCAAAGAATGCTCAAACTACAGCAAAACTGAAATGAATTGCATTCATTTCACATGCTAGCAAAGTAGTGCTCAAAATCCTTCAAGTTAGGCTTCAACAGTATGCGAACTGAGAACTTCCAGATGTACAAGCTGAATTTAGACAAGGCAGAGGAACCAGAGATAAAATTGCCAATGTCTGTTGGATCATAGAGAAAGCAAAGAGTTCCAGAAAAACATCCACTTCTGTTTCATTGATTATGCTAAAGTTTTTTACTGTGTGGATCACAACAAATTATAGTAAATTCTTAAAGAGATGGGAATACCAGACCACCTACTTGCCTCCTGAGAAACCTGTGTGCAGGTCAAGAAGCAATAGTTAGAACCTTACATAGAACAACAGACTGTTTCAAAATTGAGAAAGCAGCACATCAAGGCTGTATACTGTCATTCTACTTACTTAACATATGCAAAGTACATCATACAAAATGCCATGCTGGATGAAGCTCAAGCTGGAATCAAGATTACTAGGAAAAATATCAATAATCTCAAATATGCAGATGACACCATTCTTATGGCAGAAAGTGAAGAGGAACTAAAGAGCCTCTTGATGAAAGTGAAAGAGGAGAGTGAAAAAGCTGGCTTAAAACTCAACATTCAAAAAATGAAGATTATGGCTTCTGGTCCCATCACTTTATGGCAAATAGAAGGAGAAATAATGAAAACACTGACAGACTTAATTTTCTTGGGTTCTGAAATCACTGTGGACAGTTATTGCAGCCATGAAATTAAATGATACTTGCTGCTTGGAAGAAAAGCTATGACAAACCTAGGTAGTGTATTAATAAGCAGAGATATCACTTTACTGACAAAAGTCCACATAGTCAAAGCTCTGGTTTTCCCATTAGTCATGTACCAATGGGAACCAAAAAGAAGACTGAACACTGAAGAATTGATGCTTTTGAATGTGTGATGTTGGAGAAGACTCTTGAGAATCCCTTGGACATCAAGGAGACCCAGCCAGCCAATCCTAAGGGAAATCAACCCTGAATATTCTTTGGAAGGACTGATGCTGAAGCTCCAATACTTTGGCCACCTGATGCGAAGAGCTGACTTGTTGGAAAAGAGTCTGATGCTGGGAAAGATTGAAGGCAGGAGAAGAAGCAGGCAATAGAAGATGAGATAGTTGGATGGTGTCACAGAGTTAATGGACATAAGTTTAAGCCAACTTCCAGAGATGGTGAAGAACAGGGAAAACTGATGTGCTGCAGTCCATGGGGTCACAAAGGGTTGGACATGACTGAGTGACTGAACAATAACAAAAACTTTGAAAATTAAAACACAGCAGAGGGACCATCTGAGGTTTTGTTTAGATACTGTAGATTTTAGCAATTGTTATCTCTAATAACTTCTCAGAAAGAGTGAGAGATAGATGAAAAACAATGAGGAATTTTTAGAGGTCAACTAAACTTTTAAGAAATCTGTTGACCTGATTTAGGGTTAAGTGAAGCATAAACTGTATAAACTATATTTTTTTAGATGCATGCAACAAGCATAGTTGGTGACAAAAAATATGAATATTTTGAAGAGTTTCTATGGGGATAATAGCCAGGAAGAATGAAGATAATTCAGAAGCAGTTCTCTGAAATATCCCCTAATTATTTTTTTAAAGGCAGGGTTGGGGGAAAATAATATGGTGTCAAGAAATATAACACCATTTGCTTGATGCAGAAGGCATACTAACCGAGCACAATTGTTGAGTAAACGTTGATCAAAATGAGACTTTTATTCATAATGGTTAATAAGTATCTAAGTAAGTCAGTTGGGAGGATCTATTGACCCTGGATTTCCCTACAGCTTTGTGTAACCTCTTGCCTGGCCCTTGCAAGTATGCAGCTTTGTTCTATGCACAGCGATCAAATGTTAATTGTCGGTGTGCACTGATGAATAATGCTTCCTATAGGAAGGGGGCTGCCTGGCGTACATACAAACATAAACAAACCTTTTGATTTCAGAGAGCTGGAAGTGTGATTGTGAGCAGTTGCTCCCACCAACAATGAAAACCTAATGGGACTCTGCCATGGCCCCCTTGAGCTGGCCAGGGAGCTTGTTGCTTTGGGCCTTAACTCTGTTCTGACAGTTCATATAGACATGCTAATGAAGCTATGGGAAGAAAGAGAATGCAGCTATGGGAGAGGCATGCCACAAAGGTGATCAAGCCCAACAAGGGAAAAGCAGAAGTAAGAACAGGGGGTAAGGTACATTTTCTTTCAGCCTTCTAGATGAACAATCCTTTTGAAAAGAGAGATAATGTTATGACTATGTATTTTCTGCTAAAAAAAGAAATCAAACCTGTGTTATACTTTTAATAATCAGTCTAAGGCTTCCATTGTGTAAAAATTGGCAGCAGGACTGTTCACAAAAGCTACATATGAATCACATGTTAATATTTTTAAGCAATAATTATTTTTAGCATGGAAAGAGTTGATTGAATCTCTAAGGGCTAATTCCTTCTGATGAGTTAAAGATTTTTATAGTAATTTCTCTCTTTTTTTTCTTATGAGGCAAATAGGACTAGAATCATTATTTTTATCTGAAAGACAGGAAAATTAGACTGAAATGGTTAAGAAACAACTGAGGGAGTCTGGAAAAGCTAGTGAAAGAAGCTAGATTTGCTCCCAAGATAATATATTTTGGTCACAGTGCCACATTTTCTTGCTTAAAAAAATATAAAACATTGTTATTATGGTCAAGAGAAAGCATTTCCCAGGAAATTTCATTCATAACTATAATGATATTACTGTGATATTGGTGATAAAGCAATTTAACTTTGTCAGGAATACTCAAAAAAAAAAAAAATTACAGGCAGTGAAAATCATTCTGTAATTAACAGTCATAGGTTTCTGACTTACTCGTCACATCTTTCCAAGCACAGTTAACTCCGTGTTTGATAAAACAAATAGCCTCTTTAATGTAGAGTTCTTATTTGGCAAAATGAATGACAACACAGTGAAAAACCCTGAAATGGAAATAGTATAGTTGATCTTGACATTTACAGATTTTTAATACTTCTGACTATGAGTGACCCTAAAGATACATGATATGGAGTTTGTAATTTCATCAGATATCACCTTGTATCATCTGCATAGATAATTTGGTAAAGGGGTCATTGTATATAGTGCTATATTCCATCGACCTTTTTGGATGATATAAAATACCCTTAAATATCACAGTACTGTTATTACAAATGCAGTTTTACAGTACTATAGATGTGCCAAGGCATTTAGATAAACAAGCTTTTTTCTGTATAATGGAAACACAGAATTTTAAGTGTTAGTGTAAATTAAGTTTGGGGTTTTTTAGTACATAGTTTTAAAAACTTCACCATGTGTATTCTTTCTAGGTCACCAATGATGTGTGGGTATGTAATTGCAAGTCCCAGAGGCCTTTTATTTTGTCCTCAATCTCTTTGATGATTCTGTATCCTCTGAAACTGGCGACTCCACCCTTCTTGAACTGCTTTACTTCACTTGCTTCTGTGAAATAATGTCCTACTTTGCTTCCCGGTTCCTTGATTAATCCTTCTTTGTCTCCCTTTCTGGCTCCTCTTTAACAACTGAGATGTCCAAGTTTCAGTTTTGGGAACTTTGTCCTCTTCTGTGTATTTGTTTTTCAGCTATGTTGATGACTTTCAAAATTTTCTCCTCTGGTATTTATACCTTCTGATATTTTAAGATGAGTTCCCTGCTGCAACTGCAAACTCAACATGTTCAAAAGTGATTTCATGATATTCACCTTAGGTCTCTCAATTGGTTCTTACCCAGGACTGAAGATAAGTTGTCTAACTCATACTTTTCTTTGACATATGTAACTAGTAATAGATTGAAGCAAATCCAAACTTTATTGGAATTTTTAATCCAATTTTACTTTCATCTAGATCCATTTCTACAACTGAATTTTTTTAGAGGAATTCTGTCTTTGTAAAATCAGTGCAAGCTTGATTTTGACCTACCATTTTGATAAAGTTTCTTGAGCAGAAACCTGAAAGAGATCTCTATTTCTTGTCAAAGTAAGTTTGACCTGAGCTTACTGCTTCCTTACCTGATTGCATCCTATCTGTCCTGAGTATGTGTGCTTCAGTTGTGTCCAATTCTTTGTGACACTATGGACTATAGCCTGCCAGGCCCCTTTGTCTGTGGGATTCTCCAGGCAAGAATACTGCAGTGGGCTGCCATACCTTCCTCCATGGGATCTTCCGACCCAGGGGCTGAACCCATGTATCTTTCATCTCCTGTATCGGCAGGTGGGTTCTTTACCACTGGTGCCATCTTTGAAGCCCCCCTGTCCTATCTACTTCTCTTTGTTCTCTTAATACATCTTTCTCTTCAATCAGGAAAGACTCCTTTTGTTTCCTCCAGTGAGCAGACAACTGTCATTCTTAACTGTATGCCATTGTTTTGACGGTTGACTTGCCTGGTATCTTGCTTCATCTTCTTCACCTCTGCATCTGCCATCTATCTTCCAAGTTCCAGCCCAAGTCCAACTTCCTAATTACAGTAGTCCTCTATAAATATGATTTTCTTGGACACTGCTCAAATTTTAATATTATGTAGAGGGTACATCCTACAAGATACCAATGAATGCTGTTGTTCCATATAGTTTAGATTGGGAATCCCTGGAGGCAGGATACATGGTTAATAAATGGTGTGTCAGACCCTGGCTTCTAGATTAATGTATACAAAATAGGTGGTCAGTCATTTTTGCTGATTTAAAACTGCTTTCTCAGATTTCCCAATCATTCATGTTATTTCAATGTCATGCCTGGCTATTTGGAAAAATAAAGTGGTACCTCAAAGGTTAGTAAATGTAACTATGTTCTCTTGTTTCATTAAGAACATAGCTTTCAAGTTCACCTTTAGGAAAAGAGAATAAACATTAAACTCTTTATTTTTTTAATTGATGGAAATTATTTCACAAATCTGGTCCCAAGTTTACTCTAATTTATTAACAGGAAACACCTGAGATTAATTGCTTCTGGTCCACAGAATACTGCTTTACTTTTAAAAGACTTTTCCATTTAAGTACACATATAGCTTTGCTAAATACTACAGTCACTTATGGATAGAAAATATAGCACTGGGGTTTTTTTTTTCCTGTGGCTTACTGAAATTCTTTAATCAAAGGTGATTTTAATTTGGAAATTCAAGATGTTATGAATGAAATTCTGCTGCACTTAACTGCTGCTGCTACTGCTAAGTCGCTTCAGTCCTGTCCGACTCTGTGCGACCCCATGGACGGCAGCCCACCAAGCTCCCCCGTCCCTGGGATTCTCCAGGCAAGAACACTGGAGTGGGTTGCCATTTCCTTCTCCAGTGCATGAAAGTGAAAGGTGAAAGTGAAGTCTCTCAGTAGGTGTCCAATTCTTCGCGACCCCATGGACTGCAGCCTACCAGGCTCCTCCGTCCATGGGATTTTCCAGGCAAGAGTACTGGAGTGGGGTGCCATTGCCTTCTCCGCTGCACTTAAAGGAGAAGGAAAATATTTGAAGTACCGCTCTGGGTGTTCTACAATCTATGGGAAAAAATGCTCAGTATAAGCTTAGTGAAAAGTGAAGCGAAGCGAATTCACTCAGTCGTGTCTGACTCTTTGTGACCCCATGGACTGTAACCTGCCAGGCTCCTCTGTCCATGGGATTTTCCAGGCAAGAATACTGGAGTGGGTTGCCACTTCCTTCTCCAGGGGATCTTCCCGACCCAGGGATTGAACCAGGGTTTCCCACATTGCAGACAGACTCATTACCATCTGAGCCACACCTGTCCTGATTTAAATTAATGATTTCCAAAGAGTGGCCCTTTTAACTATAAGCTTATTTTATTCATTAAACTGAAACTTCTTTCATGGCTTTCAGTTCAGTTCAGTCGCTCAGTCGTGTCCGACTCTTTGCGACCCCATGAACTGCAGCACCCCAGGCCTCCCTGTCCATCACCAGCTCCCGGAGTTCACTCAGACTCATGTCCATTGAGTCCGTGATGCCATCCAGCCATCTCATCCGTGGTCGTCCCCTTCTCCTCCTGCCCCCAATCCCTCCCAGCATCAGGGTCTTTTCCAATGAGTCAACTCTTCGCATGAGGTGGCCAGAGTACTGGAGTTTCAGATTTAGCAACCTTCCAAAGGGCTGATCTACTTCAGAATGGACTGGGTGGATCTCCTTGCAGTTCAAGGGACTCTCAAGAGTCTTCTCCAACACCACAGTTCAAAAGCATCAATTCTTCGGTGCTCAGCTTTCTTCACAGACCAACTCTCACGTCCATACACGACCACAGGAAAAACCATAGCCTTGACTAGATGGACCTTTGTTGGCAAAGTAATGTCTCTGCTTTTGAATATGCTATCTAGGTTGGTCATAACTTTTCTTCCAAGGAGTAAGCGTCTTTTAATTTCATGGCTGCAGTCACCATCCACAGTGATTTTGGAGCCCCCCAAATAAATTCTGACCCTGTTTCCACTGTTTCCCCATCTATTTGCCATGAAGTGATGGGACCAGATGCCATGATCTTCGTGTTCTGAATGTTGAGCTTTAAGTCAACTTTTTCACTCTCTTCTTTCACTTTCATCAAGAGGCTTTTTAGTTCCTCTTCACTTTCTGTCATAAGGGTGGTGTCATCTGCATATCTGAGGTTATTGATATTTCTCCCAGCAGTCTTGATTCCGGCTTGTGCTTCTTCCAGCCCAGCGTTTCTCATGATGTACTCTGCATATAAGTTAAATAAACAGGGTGACAATATACTTCCTTGACGTACTCCTTTTCCTATTTGGAACCATTTTGTTGTTCCATTTCTAACTGTTGCTTCCTGACCTGCATGTAGATTTCTTAAGAGGCAGGTCAGGTGGTCTGGTATTCCCATCTCTTTCAGAATTTTCCACAGTTTTTTCAGTATTCTTGCCTTGAAAACCCCATGAACAGTATGAAAAGGCAAAATGATAGGATACTGAAAGAGGAACTCTCCAGATCAGTAGGTTTCCAATATGCTACTGGAAAACAGTGGAGAAATAACTCAGAAAGAATGAAGGGATGGAGTCAAAGCAAAGACAATATCCAGTTGTAGATGTGACTGGTGATAGAACAAAGGTCTGATGCTGTAAAGAGCAATATTGCATAGGAACCTAGAATGTTAGGTCCATGAATCAAGGCAAATTAGAAGTGGTCAAACAGGAGATGGCAAGAGTGAATGTTGACATTCTAGGAATCAGCGAACTAAAATGGACTGGAATGGGTGAATTTAACTCAGATGACCATTATATCTATACTGCAGGCAGGAATACAGTATTTGGATGCAATCTCAAAAACAACATAATGATCTCTGTTCGTTTCCAAGGCAAACCGTTCAATATCACAATAATCCAAGTCTATGCCCTGACCAGTAATGCTGAAGAAGCTGAAGCTGAATGGTTCTATGAAGACCTACAAGACCTTTTAGAACGAACACTCAAAAAATATGTCCTTTTCATTATAGGGGACTGGAATGCAAAAGTAGGAAGTCAAGAAACACCTGGAGTAACAAGCGAATTTGGCCTTGGAATACAGAATGAAGCAGGGCAAACACTAATTGAGTTTTGCCAAGAAAATGTGATGGTCATAGCAAACACTCTCTTCCAACAACACAAGAGAAGACTCTACACATGGACATCACCAGATGGTCAACACTGAAATCAGATTGATTATATTCTTTGCCGCCAAAGATGGAGAAGCTCTATACAGTCAACAAAAACAAGACCAGGAGCTGACTGTGGCTCAGATCATGAACTCCTTATTGCCAAATTCAGACTTAAATTGAAGAAAGTAGGGAAAACAACTAGACCATTCAGGTATGACCTAAATCAACTCCCTTATGATTATACAGTGGAAGTGAGAAATAGATTTAAGGGACTAGATCTGATAGATAGAGTGCCTGACGAACTATGAATGGAGGTTTGTGACATTGTACAGGAGAATTTTTTACAGGGGATCAAGACCATCCCCATGCAAAAGAAATGCAAAAAAGCAAAATGGCTGTCTGAGGAGGCCTTGCAAATGCAATACATGAACCATGAACTTCCAGTTGTTCAAGCTGGTTTTAGGAAAGGCAGAGGAACCAGAGATCAAATTGGCAACATCCACTGGATCACGGAAAAAGCAAAAGAGTTCCAGAAAAACATATTTCTCCCTTATTGACTATGCCAAAGCCTTTGACTGTGTGGCTCACAATAAACTGTGAAGAAGTGAATTTTTACTTTAGAGCTGTAGCTAAGTAGTTTATGTTCTTCTAGATTTCTCACAAAGTTTTTTTTTTTTTAATGATTTGGATTTTTTTCAGTATATCTCACTTTAAGTAGCATATCTTTTACACATCAAAATGAGTTCAATAGATGTTTTTGTTTAATTCTTACACATTCAATATAGGAGTAGAGATTTCATCAGCCAAATGTTTTAGGGATTTGGGTGGGTGTGTTGTGGAAGTGACTTTCAGCTCTCTCACAAAGTAGAACAATACTCCTAATAGAACCCACAGTTGGGAAAGAGTGAGTTTTTCACATTATCTGCGGGCCATGACCTCACATTATTGGAAGACCAAGTTGCTACTCGGTGAAAGGGTGACATTTTTGGTGGCACTTTAGTGCATTTCTCAGGATTTCCATTTTACATTTGGCAAGAATACACTCTAGACATACGCAGTTTTTAAAATTTATTTATTTTTTGCAGGATTTGGTGGTGAGCACTGAGTGAGAAGAGAGGGTGGTGAAGTCTGATCCCCCTCTAACAGAAGGCTTCGATAACTGATGTAGAGAAATCCTTGATTAGAAAAATAAAATTTGAGAGTTATCATTTATACTAATAATACACAAATAGATGCTACCTGAAAAATGGAAAACATTAAATATAAAGCCAAAATCCATTTTCAGAGCATAGTTTTCAGTCATAGTCCTCTCTTTTCTTTCTCAGAAATAGTTATCAACTTGTTGTGTGAGTTTTTTAGTTATTTTAAATGTAGCAAAAATGTGTAACATTGTTTTATAATTATAATTCCAATAACTTTATTGAGACATAGGCTTCCCTTGTGGCTCAACTGGTAAAGAATCCACCCACAATATAGGAGACCTGGGCTTGATCCCTAGGTTGGGAGGATCCCCTGGAGAAAGGAAAGGCTACCCACTCCAGTATTCTGGCCTGGAAAATTCCATGGACTGTACAGTCAATGGATTGCAGAGTTGGGCATGACTGAGTGACTTTCACTTTCACTTGCCTATTGAGATAAAATGCACATATACTGTTGACACATTCAAAGTGCAAAATTAAGTGTTTTTTAGTGTATTCAGAGTTGTGTGTATAACACCACAACCAATACTAGAACATTGCTCTAAAAAGAAACACTGTTCCCATAAGCTGTTACTTTCCCAATCCCCAAGACACAGACATCCCCTCAGCACTAGGTAACTGCTACTCTGCCTTTATAGATTTCCCTATTGTAACTATCCCCTGTAAACCAAACCATGCAGTATGAGAACCTTTGTTATTGGCTTCTTTCATTTAGCATAATCTTCAAGCTTAACTCATGTTTCAGCGTTAATCAGCACTTTATTTCATTTTATAATTGAATACTATTCTTTTGCATGAATATACGTTTTATTTATCCATTCATCTGTTGATGGACATTTGTTTTTTGGCATTTGATTACAAGTTTTTGTGTAGACATATGTTTCCTTTTCTCTTGCCTAAACACCTAGGAATAGGATTGCTGGGTCATGATGGTAACTGTTTAATCTTTTAAGGAACTGTCAGACTGTTTTTCAAAGTGGATGTTCCATCTTATATTCCCCCCATTGGTGAATGAGGGTTCCAATTTCTGTGCATCCTCATCAGTGCTTGTTAGTATCATAATTGTAATTTTAAAACACACATTTTTTTTATTGTTTTACAGTTTTCTTTTATTAACTCAATAATATCTCCAAGATCTAAATATATACCTCATCTGCTTAATAACTGCGTTTCTCCATATTATGTATATGCAATAATTTCTTTAGTTTTTCCTTTTTCCACAGACTTTCAATTTGTTTCAAATATTTCACTGTTAAAAATGATAATACCTGTACAACGAATATCCTTGTAAAAGCCTTTCTTGTACATGTGAAAGTATTTCCAAGGATGGAAAACTAGAAGTTGAATTGCTGGTACATGGAATAGGCAAAATCTTTTCTTTATTTTATATGCCAAAATGGTCAGAATATAAAGTCAAAAGTGGCTGTTCAAAATACAGCCCTATTGGCACCTGTTAACTGTGCCTACATCAATCTATAACCTTATTAAGTTATTTATATTTTTGTAAATCAAATGGATTAAGATATATGTTATCTAAAAGCATTTCCCAAATGACCAGCTCTCAAATGTTCATGTTTATTGAACATTTGTTTAATCATGATCACTGTCAGTTTTTTATATTTCTTATTGATATATAGATATTCAAATACATTTGTATATTAATCTTCCATCTGTTATATGTTAGTTTGTTGACTATTTTTTAATTTAGAAACTTTAGAAATAAACTTTAAATTTATATGTAATTAAATGTATCAACTTTCTCTTTTTTATATTTTTCCTTTTTTTGTCTAATTCCTACCCTAAATTTATAAATACATTTTCTTATACTTTCTCCAATTATTTTTTAGTGCAATGTCTATTACTTTTTAATGTCATATTAAATATATATATGCATTTAATATATAAATGTATAAAATTATAAAATATAAATATAATAAAGTATATATTACATATAATGATTATATTATATATAATATGATATGAACATATAAATATAAATTATGGATAATATAAATAAATAATAAATAAATAAAATAATATAATATATAATATAACTATATTAAATATAAATAATATGTAAAATATTATAAAATATAAAACATATATACATATAAAAATATACAAATATATGTACTTAATTTTTACATTTTTGTGTTGGTTTCTACCATACAACAATGCAAATTGTACATCCTCTGCCTTCCTAGGTTCCCTTCCCTCCCCTATCCCATTCCTCTTAGTCATCACAGCCAGAACACTAGACTGGACTTTCTGTAATACACAGCAAATTCTCACCAGCTGGAGAATAATTTGTCTCCAATACTTTTGGAACTTTCATGATGAATTCTTTGAAATCTGAGATTAACTTTACTAAAAGGTATGAAGTAGAGATCTATTTTTTAAAATAGACTATTCATTATAACTAAGAAAATTGTTTCAGGCAACTATGAAATATTAGGCATAGTTCTATTGTTAGGGGCCAAACGACAGGCTCTAGGACCTGAGTCACGTTTACCAGAAAGAGACAGGATATGCGCTCATCCTGTCTGGCCAATCATGTAACGCCAGCTACTCCTGTAACTGAGACAAAGAACTGCCTGTATATAAGCCACCATACTCCTTTGTTTGCGGCTCTTGTCGGATTCCCTTGTGTGGGATGAGACTTGGGCCCTAACGCGCTAGAGATAAACTCCCTTCTTGCCCTTGCATTACCGTGGTGGACTTGCTCTCTCTCTCTCGGTCGGTTTGGAGATACGGGCTCAGAGCATAACACTATGAAATATTAGGCATAGTTCTATAAAATATGCAGTGGGAATCCAGTCAAAACTATGATCAAGTAGCTCCTATTAGAAAGTATATGTGCTTATCAATTTTTTTCAGTGCCGTTTACTGAATAGGTCATTCTTTCTCCTCAAATTTGAAAAGTCATGTTTATCACATTTTAAAGACACACACACGTGTGTATATATATACATATATATATATATATATTCACAGTCATGTGAAAATACCACTACATCTGCTGCAGAGACCATAGTTAATTGACAGTCCCAGCTGCTAAACCTTGGGATCTATCACATTCCTCTGGGCAACTCCCAGTAGATCCCTATCAGTGAGTAAGCACAGAAGTGATGCCAACACAAGCTTATTTCTGTAAGTAATGGGAATCCTCAAATGAGTAAGTTTAGCTCAAAGACCTTGCCTTGTCTGAAAATTCACTAGAAAATGTCTTAGAAATTTGCTGCAGTCTGGACTCTACCTACCCGATACTTCCTTTGTCCTTTCCTTTCATGGACCTGCATAGCTATACAAAGACCTTCCCTGGTTGCTCCTGATTCTTCCACTTTATCCATCCTATGCGTTCCCTTCTAATTCTCTTGCATGTCTACTCCTTTCTTGGTGTCTGCTTCTCAGGGGAACTTAGACAAATTAACAGCTCTGCCCTTGTCAGTACTGGGTGACAGATTAGCTGAGGAAGCTTCTGCTTATGGGAGATGTGCAAAAGAATTCAGAGCAGTAGGGGGTGAGTTCAAGACAATAAATATGCCCTTGTCCCTGTCTCTTATGGCTTTAAATGTCCCTTTTTTATTAAGTGAGGAATTTAATATTGTTTTGGAATTCTAATTATACTATAATAATAATTAATAAAACATGTAATTAATATTATCCATAGTCGTGTATGTCCATACATCTAAGCACACAACTGAGGAACTAAGCACAAGCACACAGTCATGTATGGATGTGAGAGTTGGACCTTAAAGAAGGCTCTGCTGCGTGTGCTTAGTCTCTCATTCATGTCCGACTCTTTGCAACAGCATGGACTGCAACCCGCCAGTTTCCTCTGTCCATGGGGATTCTCCAGAATCATTTGAGGATTCTCCTTGACTCATATGAGGATTCCCATTATTGCAAGAATACTAGAGTGGGTTGCCATGCCCTCCTCCAGAGGATCTTCCCAACCCAGGAACTGAACCCAGGAAGTCTCCTGTATTGTAGGCAGATTATTTATCATCTGAGCCACCAGGGAATCCCATATGATCCTGTCTTTAATATTTTATAGTATGTTTTGTAGCTCAGAATTTGGTAACTTGGTGAATATGACTTTTTTGATCTGCTGCATTTGTTCCTTAATTTTATATTTCCTCTTGTTTTTCCTTTTGTGGTTTTAATTGCACATTTTATGTGGTTTCATTTTTTGTTCTTTCTTAAACCAATCAATTATACTTTTTAAAAATTGAGTGGTTGCACTAGATTTTGAAATTTATATATTTAACTGACCTAAATCCATCTTCAAATAATACTGTTCCATTTCACACATAGTATTGGTGCTTATAACAAGATATTCCTGATGCTTCCCATTTTTTAGACAATTACTATCATTTATTTCATTTATCCATATGCTATAACCATCCAATACATTGTTACCAGTTAAGCTTTAAACAATCATTTGTCTTTTAGATTAATTAAGAATAAGAAAAATAACATATATTATTTTACTTCTATTCATTCCTTTTCTGAAACTTTTTAAAATTATCTTAATTTTTAAATTTTATATCAGATGATAGTTGATTAACAATGTTTTGTTCATTTCAAGTGTACAGCAAAGTAATTCAGATATACATGTATTTATACATATATATTTTATACACATACATGTACATATATTTGGTTTTCAAAGAAACAGAGGAACCAGAGATCAAATTGCCAAAATTTGTTGGATCATAGAAAAGCAAGGGAGCTCCAGAAAAACATCTATTTCTGCTTCATTGATTATGCTTTTGACTGTGTGGATCACAAAAAAAACTGTGGAAAATTCTTAAAGAGATGGGCATAACAGACTACCTTACCTCTACTACAAGCCAGTATATTGTAACTCTACTTATTTAACTTATATGCAGAGTACATTATGTGAAATGCTGGGCCGAATGAATAACACGCTGAATCAAGATTGCTGGGAGAAATGTCAGCAACCTCACATATGCAGATGATACCACCCTAATGGCAAAAAATGAAGAACTAAAGAGCCTGTTGATGAGAGTAAAAGAGGAAAATAAAAACAGCCATCTGGAAATTCAACATTCAAAAAACAAAGATCATGACATCTGGTCCCATCACTTCATAGCAAATAGGGGAAAAATGGAAGCAGGGACAGATTTTGTTTTCTTGGGCTCCAAAATCACTGCAGACGGTAACTGCAGTCATGAAATTAAAACACACTTACATCTTCAAAGAAAAGCTATGACAAACCTAGACAGCATAGTAAAAAGCAGAGACATCACTTTGCCAACAAGTGTCTGTATAGGAAAAGCTATGGTTTTTCCAGTAGTCATGTATGAAAGTGAGAGTTAGACCATAAAGAAGACTGAGTGCCGAAGAATGAGGTTTTTGAATTGTGGTGCTGGAGAAGACCCTTGAGAGTTCCTTGGTCAGTAAGTAAATCAAACCAATCAATCCTAAAGGAAATAAACTCTGACTATCAAGGCTTCCTTGGTGGCTCAAATGTTAAAGAATCTTCCTGCAATGCAGGAGACCTGGGTTTAATCCCTGGGTCAAGAAGATACCCTGGAGAAAGAAATGCAACCTACTCCAATATTCTTGCCTGGAAAATTCCAGGGACAGAGGAATCTGGTGGGTTACAGTCCACGGGGTAGCAAAGAGTCAGACACGACTGAGCAAATTTTACTTTTCATTCCTTGAAAGGACTGATGCTAAAGTTGAAGGTCCAATAGTTTGGCCACCTTATGTGAAGAGCTGATTAAATGAAAAAGACCCCGATGCTGAGAAAGACTGGAGGCAAAAGGAGAAGGGGTGGCAGAAGATGAGATAGTTAGATAGCAGTATGTATTCAATGGACATGAATTTGAGGAAATACTGGAGGAAGTTGGACAGCACTGAGCGACTGAACAATAACAACATTCTTTCTCAAACTACTTTCCTATTTAGGTTATTACAGAATATTGAACAGCATTCCCTATGCTGTATAGGAGATCCTTGTGGGTTATGTATTTTAAATATAGCAGTGAGGACATGTCAATCCCAAACTCCCAATCTATCCTTCCCCTTTACTTACCATAAGTTCATTCTCTAAGTTTGTGAGTCTGTTTTTGTTTTTTAAATAAGTTCATTCGTATCATCTTTTTAAATGTTCCACTTGTAAACAATATCATAATAAACAAAACAAAAAGACAACTCACAGAATGCAAAAAAATATTTGCAAATGATTTGACTGACAAGGGATTAGTCTCCAAAATTTACAAATCACTCATGAGGCTACATATCAAAAAGCAAACAACCCAAAACCAAACATACCAAAAAACAAAATAAATGAGCAGAAGACCTAAACAGAAGACATACAGAAGTCCAAGAGGCATAAGACGCTCAACCTTGCTAATTAGTAGAGCAATGCAAATTGAAACTACAATGAGATATTATCTTACACTAGTCAGAATGGCCATCATCAAAAAATCCACAAACAATAAATGCTGGAGAGGGTGTGGAGAAATGGGAACCCTCCTAGACTGTTGATGGGAATGTAAACTGGTACAGCTACCATGGAGAACAGTATGTAGGTTCCTTAAGAAACCAGAATAGAGCTACCACGTGTGCTAAAGTAACTTCAGTCATGTCCGACTCTTTGTGACCCTGTGGATTGTAGCCCACCAGGCCCCATGGGATTTTCCAGGCAAAAATACTGTAGTGGATTGCCATGCCCTCCTCTGGGGGATCTTTCCAACCCAAGGGTCAAACTCACATCTCCTCCAGCTCCTGCACTGCAGGTGGATTCTTTACCACTGAGCCACTGGGGAAGCCCTATCCAGGAATCCCACTCCTGAGCATACGTCCAGAAAGAAACATGCTTAAGAGGAAACACACATCACAATGTTCATTGCAGTATCATTTACAATAGCCAAGGCATGGAAGCAACCTAAATGTCCTTCGACAGAAGAAGAGATAAAGAATATGTGGTACATATACACAATGGAATTTTACTCAGCCATTAAAAAGATTGAAATAATGCCATTTGCAGCACCACAGATGGACCTGGAGATTATCACACGAAGTGAAGTAAGTCAGAGAAAAACAAGTATCTGTTTTTCTTCTTTTCTTTACATAGATCTGAGTTTCTGACCTATATTATCTCTGAAGAATTTTAAGATTTCTTTCAGATTATTTCTTATGGTGATGAATTATTTCAGTTTTTATGTGTCCAAGAAATTATTTTTCCCTCACTTCCAAAATATATCTGTCCAGAATTTTAAGTGGATGTTTGTCTTGTTTTGTTTTGTCTTTCTAGCATTTAAAATAATTCACTTCATTCTCTTCTTGCTTGCAACAATTTCTAATGGGCAGCCCATTATAATCTTTATCTTTTTCCTTTACAGGTAAACTTTTCTCTGACTTCTCTCAAGAAGTCTTTGGCTTTGGCTTTCTGGCACTTAAAAGGTGTAGATTTCTTGATATTTAAATTGCTTTCTATTCTCTGAATTTTGCTGGATCTGTGCTTTAGTGTCTGACCCTAAGCTTGGAAGTTTTTAACCATTATTGCTGCAATGTTTCTCTTGCTTTAGTTTTTCATACTTTTCCTTTTTATCTCTCTTTTAATTATTGTCTTCATTACATTCACCTTGGGTTCACATCAACAATTATATGCTAATAATGCAGCTTAAAATGTTTATAGTTATTTTCTATTTGTCTTGTTGAATTTGTTAAGTATTTCAATAAACTATTAAATAGACTCAATCATAAGACACATATTGTAAACTTAGAAACATAAAGAATTTCTGTTTATCATTGCTATAAAAAGGTATATGCATTAAATTTCAGCCTTTAAGTTTATAAAAAATACAACTGTAACCAACTGAAGAACCAAAACTAGCTATTTAACTTTATGGGGAGGAAAAAGGAAAGAGAGGTATTTTTGTTTAATCAAACTAAATCTTAATCATTCATAACAAAGAACAAATTGATATATATATCCAGTATAAATAATAATCTTGGATATTTTCTATGACTCCAAGGTCTGCAGCCCACTGCTCCTCTGTCCATGGAATCTTTAGGCGAGAATACTAGAATGAGTAGCCATTCCCTTCTCCAGGGGATCTTTCCAACCCAGGGATTGAACCCAGGTCTCCTGCATTGCAGGCAGATTCTTTACTGTCTGAGTCATTAGAGAACCCTCATAAATAATAAGATAAATAATTTATTTAGAAGAAGAAAGATTATTGAAATAAAAAACAGCAGTCATCCTTACAAGAAAAGCAAGAAAAGCAAAGGCTTGAAATAAAAATCTTCTAAGAGCCATTTGGTTAAAAAAATCATATGCATACATATATTACTTCTGAGCATGGCCTTGTCTGCCAGAACAAGAATCAGATTCCCCAACAGTCAGTCTCTCCTAACAGGAAGTTTGCACAAGTCTCTTATCCTCATCCATCAGAGGGTAGAGAGAATGAAAATCACAATCACAGAAAACTAGCCAAACAGATCACATGGATCACAATCTTGCCTAACTCAATGAAACTATGAGCCATCCTGTGTAGGGCCATGGGAAACAGACAGATCATGGTGGAGAGTTCTGACAACACGTGGTCCCCTGGAGAAGGGGATGGCAAACCACTTTAGCATTCTTGCCTTGAGAACTCCATGAACAGTATGAAAAGGCAAAAAAATATGACACTGTAAAATGAATCCCCCAGGTCGGTAGTTGTCCAATATGGTACTGGAGAAGAGTGGAGAAATAGCCCCAGAAGGAATGGAGAGGTTGAGCCAAAGCGGAAACAATGCCCAGTTGTGGATATATCTGGTGGTGAATGTGAAGTCCAATACCATAAAGAACGATATTGTATAAGAACCTACCATGTTAGGTCCGTGAATCAAGATAAATTGGAAGTGGTCAGACAGGAGATGGCAAGAGTGAACATCGACATTTTAGGAATCAGTGAGCTAAAATGGACAAGAATGGGTGAATTTAAATCAGATAACCATTACTTCAATCAAAAAGTTTTAAAAATTAAACTCATAATAAATTCATTGTAGATCAGTGTGTATACTACATCTATCATGATTTTCCCAGTTACAACTCTAAGAATTAAGTTTTTATGTGCAGGGCATATATAAGATTATTTTCACATTATTACCAAAATATCCTCAAAGGAGCTTAAATATTTTTTCCATGATTTTGTTTTACATCGTTCTCCTTCAACTATTGTTCATAAAGTTTTTGTAGTTGTGATCAAATGACTACAATAAACTAAAAGTAAATATTTTTGTAGTATATATGACAAGCTAATCAAGAACTATGTCACAAATAATTATTAAATATCTAAAATTAGCTTGCACAAAAAGATAAGCTCCTGAAACTAAATGAATATAGTTTATTTTTCTGTTATGATGCCTTCCAATGGTTTTTCCTTTACTTCTTTCATTTGCTACTTTTTCATCCATTTGAGTTGAGGATCTTGCATTTACTTAAATTTTGACTCTACATCATTATCGTTTTAAAAAAAAAAAATCTGTGGAAAGTTAAAAATAATCCAATAGCAAGTCTTTAAATAACAAATAAAGCTACAGAAATTCACAGCATGGCAGCACAGTATTTTCAGCAACTAACAGGGCACTGGAGTTGGCTTGCAAAATAAACCATTTGCCCTTTGTTTCTATGTTCTGTCTGTAGGCAAAAAAAAAAAAAAAAAGACATGTACATTTTCCTGGAATTTTGATGTCAACATGTTCAAAAAAAAAAAAAAAACATACTTCAACTGTAGTAATGGAACTAATTTTTAAGCAATTTTTCAAATTACTAACCAAGTCAATTCAATCATTTCTCTGCACCCATTTGCTCACAAAGTCTTAATGATAATATCACTTCATTTAATTTTTGAATCATTCCATCCATGGGGATCACCTTAAAACTAAGCTTTTTCTCTTGCTTTGACTATGAAAAAATTCCTGAACTGGTGTGCTTGCTTAGTGCCTGCTCCCCTTTTAATCCTTCCTCCTCTTTTCCAACAGACTTCTCTTTTAAAAATAGCAAAATGCATTTGTTGTGTCTTTCAGTGGCATTCTTCTACCTGTGTCATAAAACCCAAACTCTCCTGGATGATGATTCATGATCTGGCCCAGGTCCTGCTCTCCAGCCTCTTTCCAGATGCTATTTCCTCAGACTGAATGTTCCATCATGCCAAACTATATTTTCTTGACTACAACATGCTGTTTCAGTCCCACTGCTTTGCACATGAAATCATCTTTACCTGAAATACTATTTCCTTATGCCATCTGCAAATATCCAAAATGATATAACTTTCAAAATAGACATATGAGTTATACTAAATCAAGAAGGAATGAACAATATCTATGATAAATTAAACTCTATAAAACAGTGATTTCTTCCTTAATGAACTCTGTTAATTACTTGGCTTTATTATATTTGGATGACAAAAATGACACCAATATAAATTCTAAGTTTATTCTCACTCTATCCTTTCCATTATATCTCTAGGTTTCTGTATGAAATAATATGGTTAAATAAGTATGTAAGTATGGCTTAGAATTGGAAAAATCTGTGTTTAAATGCTAGTTTTTATTCTGGTAATACTATAGCTCTAAAGCTCAGTTTTCCAATAAAATTCATTTAATGTTAGTACCTACCTCATCCACAGAGTATGGGAATATTAAGTGAGATAATACATAAAGAGAATGTATAAATAGTATCTTGTACAAAAATAGGGTTATAATGTTATTCAACATCAAAGGATGCCAATTTAAAGCCTTCTCATTTTTATTTTTCTTTATCCCTAGGTATCAAATGTGCTGCATCAGCCACCCTAAACGTCAACTCTTGCTACTCTAAAGCAGCAACTCCAAACACAGAAATTTATGGAGATGCATATACTTAGGCACCTCAGTATTTCTAAATCAAAGTTTACATTTTAGTAAGCTCTCCAGATGATTTAGGGCTTCCCAGGTGTCACTAGTGGTAAAGAATCTGCCTGCCAATGCAGGAGACACAAGAGATGAGGGTTTGATCCCTAGGTTGGGAAGATCCCTTGGAGCAGAGGATGACAACCCCCTCCAGTATTTTTGCCTGGAGAATTCCATGGACAGAGGAGCCTGGCGGGCTATAGTCTATGGGGCCACAAAGAGTCAGACACAATTGAGAGACTATGCACACACACCAGATGATTTGTATGCACATTTGAGAAACGCTATATTCTAGAGCATGTTTCTTATAAACCTTCTGCTTTGTATGCATTACACCTGGACTGAACTGTTCACCACATGCTTTCCTGACTGGCACTATGGTATGGTTGTACTAATAGGTTTAACTATAACAAAATACTCTTGCCATATATATCAATACTGTATGTAGATTGCAGAAATGCTGAGAATGGCAGTGGTTATGTGTCCATTTGCCATATTCATCATCACGTAAGATAATAGGATTGCTTCTCTGATTGTTGCTCTGGTTTCATGACATTTGTTCTGGCTTCAGAGGGTCTCAGATCTGAGATATCTCTTGCATGTATGTGTGTTCAGTCACTCATAATTTCACCCATTCTTGATTCCATTTTGATCAATAATGTATACATCTTTATAACACATGTTACTTTCAGACATCTTAGGACTCCCTCTTAAAAGTCATGCCTTTAGTTATTTTGTTGAGATAAAGTTTAATACAGTCAAATGCATCTTAGAGGTAAAATTCAATGATGTGTGGGACAAAACTTAAACATTCTTA
This sequence comes from Ovis canadensis, assembly GCF_042477335.2. Taxonomy (NCBI): domain Eukaryota; kingdom Metazoa; phylum Chordata; class Mammalia; order Artiodactyla; family Bovidae; genus Ovis; species Ovis canadensis. The sequence continues at coordinate 43,151,716 of NC_091260.1, forward strand.
AGAAGACAATAAGTAAGTAAGTGTTAGTCAGTCACTCAGGAGTGTCTGTCTCTTTGTGACCCCATGAACTGTAACCAGCCAAGCTCCTCTGTCCATGGGATTCTCCAGGCAAGAATACTGGAGTGGGTAGCCATTTCCTTCTCCAGAGGGATCTTCCTGACCCAAGGTTTGAACCCAGGTCTCATTCATTGCAGGCAGACTACCATCTGAGCCATCAGGGAAGTCCCAGTGTATTTTCAAAATACAAGTAAACATAATAAAACGTCATTAAAGCTTTCAATAATGTTGGCATGAATCACCACATTGTAAGTTTCAAATTGTAATTATAAATTTAAAGACTTTAATTCACTTTAAAAATACTCATTTATCTGTCAAGCTTTGGAAAATTACTCAATCAAGAAACTTGAAGATTTTTACTACATAATGAAATTTACTTTAAAAGAAACATCCTGAAACTATTATAAAAATATAGCTTTTTCTAAATGTCATAATTTAAATTCAAGTCATTTAGATTAGTTCTCTTCAAATTATGATTTATTAAGGTTTTAGTATTTATGGATTTTATTATTCCACTCATAAGTTAGCACTTATAAAGTGTATTTTTTCTTGTTCTTTATCTTTTGCAATACAGGATATTACAGAGAAGGAGACAAAAATCAGTTAAAGGTTAAGGTGTATGGTATGTATTTCTTCTGATTTTTTGTGATTAAAATTGTGTTTTGAGGCAATTTTGATGGATGAGAGACTGGGAATGATCCTTGAAAGTGATCCATATCACTTTTAAAAAATTATTTCAAATACCAGCATGGAACCTTCCAGTGGATCCATGGTTTTCCATGACACCTGCAGCCTGTTCTAGGTCAGCTAAATGAGTGATCATTCTTTGAAAGACTCAGTGAGAATGTGCCCAAGGCTGCCACTGAGCATTCCACCAGCTTCTTATTTTCTCAGCTCTCCATCTGTGTTATTTTGTCTTCAGATCAAGCAGTTCTCAATAGGCTTTCTGATTTCTTTATAACTACTTGTCATCTGTGTTTCTGAGATTAAAGCATGGAAAAAGTGGCTTTGCTCAGTGAGAGTCCTGTTTGTGTTGGGCACAGCAGGAGATGCTAGAGGCAAGTAGCAATGACCCAATGCACAAAAAAAAGAGACCAAGTGTCCTTGAATGCTGAGAATTTACTTAGGATGACAAGAGAGATAATTCAGATCTGATCTCGGTCTAACATCCTAAAAAGAGAGTGTTTGTTATAAACAAGCTTTGCTATTCAGAAATTCCTCTTTAGCAACTCTTTTTGAATCCACTTTCAATAGAGTCAACTACTCTTCTATGACCACCTCAAAACAGACAAGCAAAATTTTTTTTAGAAAAAACTAAATATAAGGATATGTTTCCAAAGAAAGCAATTAATATGAATAAAAAGTAAAGAATATACATAATTTTAAGGTACATAAAACATTTTGAAAAGAATGTTTAGTTCCCTAGAAATTGATATTCTTAAATTAGTGAAATGCTTTTTATCCTCAAATTTAAATGGTATACTTTCCTTTTTTCTCTATTATAATACCTCCAAGGACAGACATTTTTAAGTAACGCATGACAGTTGAGATATTTAACCTTAAATGAGTGAATACTTCTTTGACTATCAAAGCCTGGATTATGATTTTCATAGAGGAGAAAGCAAGTTTAACAGAAAGAAGAAATCAAAAACAATTATTTATAGAAAACTTTTATGTCCCCTTACAAAAGATAACTATTTGCCATATGAAAGGGAAGTAAGTCTATGAATTGCTAGTATCACAATGTGCAGACCTACTATGGAGATTGGAGACTGTAACCCCAAGTGTTCTGCACCTGAGATGTGAAGCACTGACATGAAGTATGGCTAACATGTGTCCCATATTAGTTCCTTATTCCTAGTCAAATGAAATCATCTCTAAATCCAAGACCTATTCATAACAAAACAGTTTTTGCCAATCTGAGGAGCCATAGGACCTACATTTATCCAGATGTTTTGATTTATCCAACATATGGCCCTCACAATTTTATTCCTATTTCAGATGCTGCTAGCACTTTAAGTGTTTCTGATTTTTGGCAATTCCTTCCAAGGGCTTCATGGCACAACAGTCAAGGCATCCAGGCCTTTTCAGTTGTACTAGTCACATCCTCGCACAAAATGTAATGAAATATAGACTGACACAAAGCACCAGAGATGTGAACTATTTTATTTATAAAAACTGTGCTGATACTCATGAGAGATTTATGTACTCATGTTATATCACTTCCATGATGAAGCATTATGTAAATACACATTGCGACAGTGTCAATTATACCTTTTTGGGCTCCAAAGTCACTGCAGATGGTGACTGCAGCCATGAAATTAAAAGACACTTACTCCTTCAAAGGAAAGTTATGACCAACCTAGACAGCATATTAAAAAACAGAGACATTACTTTGCCAATAAAGGTCCATCTAGTCAAGGCTATGGTTTTTCTGGTGGTCATGTATGGAGGTGAGAGTTGGACTGTGAAGAAAGCTGAGGACCGAAGAATTGATGCTTTTGAACTGTGGTGTTGGAGAAGACTCTTGAGAGTCCCTTGGACTGCAAGGAGATCCAACCAGTCCATCCTAAAGGAAATCAATCCTGAGTGTTCATTGGAAGGACTGATGTTGAAGCTGAAACTCTAATACTTTGGCCACCTCATGCGAAGAGTTGACTCATTGGAAAAGACCCTGACGCTGGGAAAGATTGAGGGCAGGAAGAGAAGGGGACGACAGAGGATGAGATGGTTGGATGGCATCGCTGATTCAATGAACATGGGTTTGTGTGGACTCCAGGAGTTGGTGATGGATAGGGAGGCCTGGCGTGCTGCGGTTCATGGGGTCGCAAAGAGTCGGACACGACTGAGTGACTGAACTGAACTGATTCCAACACAGTAGCTTGATTAAAGATTTTACTCTCCATCCCACTGGAGTTTTAACCATTTTCAGCCAGTTGATACTATTAGGGCTTCCCTGGTGACTCTGATGGTAAAGAATCTGCCTGCAATGCAGAAGACCCGGGTTTGATCCCTGAGTTGGGAAGATTCCCCTGGAGAAGGAAATGGCAACCCACTCCAGTATTCTTGCCTGGAGAATTCCATGGACAAAGGAGCCTAGCAGGTATAATCCAGGGGGTTGCAAAAAGTTGGATACAACTAAGCGACTAACATTGACTGATACTATCTATTGGTGGTTACAGTCCATCAATATAATGTTTGACTTAAATTTATTTGATGCAGAGAGGTTGCCAGTAGTTCACTTTAAAGTGTAACATTAGTACTTTTAGCATTTCCTGTATGTGATAGCTCAGGTCTATTAAAAACAGAGTAATCAATCTATTCTTCAAGTTTGTTAAGTTTTTGCGAATGTAGGGTATGTATAATTACACACAGGTTTCTAGTTTCCTGAATTGTGTATATTTATAATGAAAATTCCTATCATGATATGAGTTTTTCTCTTTCCCAAATGTACATGTTTTGTACTTTATTATCTGCAGAGAGTTCTATATTGATTTAGAACTAAAAATATTTTAATGCTTTCAGGGATAGCAGAAAAATTACTTGCAAGTATCTTAACGTTTGAAAATTCTAGCAAATATGAAATTATTTGAGATTTTTCTTACTTCTATCAATCTTTTCAGAAGCAAAGGGCCAGAGTTGTTAACTGATTAATTGTATAAGCAGATGGGAGGAAAAAGAGAGTAAGCGATATGGTATGAGATATGCCATTAAGTGCAGGGCTTAAATAATTGAAAATCAGGTCACATACAGAATGGCTTAATGCAGAATGCAGACAACATGTAAGTAGGAAAAGATTAAGGACACTGAAAGAAAGAAATGTTTCAGAACCGAATATTGATTTGTTAAAATTCAACAACAATGTTTGGGACAGAGAACAAATAAATAACTAAAACAAAATAACTGTCAGGCTCCTCTGTCCAAGAAATTTTTCAGAAAAGAATACTGAAGCAGGTTGTCATTTCTTACTACAGGGGATCTTCCCAACCCAGAAACTGAATCTGTGTCTCTTGCATCTCCTGAGTCTCCTGAACTGGCAGGTAGAGTCTTTACTACTAGCGCCACCTAGGAACCCCCAATCAAAACAATCCACAAATCTAAGTGCTTTATAAATGAAAAAGTTTATATTTTTATTAGTTCCTTACTAATACTCTTGCCTGGAAACTCCCATAGACAGAGGGGCCTGGTAGGCTGCAGTCCATGGAGTTGTGAAGAGTCAGACACGACTGAGCGACTTGACTCACTTTTCACTTTCATGCATTGGAGAAGGAAATGGCACCCCACTCCAGCATTCTTGCCTGGAGAATCCCAAGGACGGAGGAGCCCAGTAGGCTGCCATTTACGGGGTCGTACAGTCAGACATGACTGAAGCAACTTAGCAGCAGCACTTCTTTGGACACGACTGAGCGACTTCACTTTGACTTTTCACTTTCATGCATTGGCGAAGGAAATGGCAACCCACTCCAGTATTCTTGCCTAGAGAATCCCAGGGATGGGGGAGCCTGGTGGGCTGCTGTCCGTGGGGTCGCACAGAGTCCGACACGACTTAAGCGACTTAGCAGCAGCAGCAGCAGCAGTTCTTCAGCACACTACAATTTACCCATAATTACAATCACAGTAATTTTTACTCTGCTTTTTCTTATTTATCCTCTAGCACAAAATACTCTTCAGGCTACTGTTTTTTTACTTACATGCACTATTATGGTTCTATAACAGAAAAACTGCAGCCTGTAGGCCAATTAGCCATTTTTGTAAATAAAGTTTTATTGGAACACAGTCATATTCATTTGTTTCTACATTGTCTATAGCTCGTTTGGGGACACAATAGAACAGCTGAGTATTCACTACACAGACCAAGTAGCCTGCAGCCCAACATTCTCCTTAAGGAAGAGTTTGCTAATGTAGCCTTTTCTGTCATTGGACATTAAAGATTTTTCCAAATCTTTTTCCTTTTTATAATAAAAATCCTGTAACCACTTTCTTTTAAAAATTTCTACTCCTAAAGAAATATACTGAAGGTTATTGGGTTAAAACATATTTTTTATTATAAAATTAATTTCAAAAAGTTTTCAACACATGGCCACAAGTATTGTCTAAAAGTATGAAATTTAATAGAATTTTTCCAATATTAATCATTATTATATATTATATATTTTAATTTTAATAGGTTTACAAAAATTTTATTTTTGATTATAAAGGAAATACAATACTGATGAAATGTTTTAAATAAAACTTGATAAACTGATTCTAAAATTCATCTAGGATAGAAAAAATACCAGATCAGTTAACTAAAAAATATGACTGGGAACTGGGTGAGAGGAAGATTTTCAGTTCAGTCACTCAGTCGTGTTCAACTCTTTGTGACCCCATGGATTGCAGCATGCTGGGCTTTCCTGTCCATCACCAACTCCGGGAGCTTGCTCAAGTTCATGTGCATGAAGTTGGTGATGCCATCCAACCATCTCATCCTCTGTCACCCCCTTTCCTCCTGCCTTCAATCTTTTCCAGCATCAGGGTCTTTTCCAAGGAGTTGGTCTCACATCAAGTGGCCAAAATATTGGAGTTTCAACTTCAGCATCAGTCCTTACAATGAATATTCAGGGATATTTTCCTTTAGGATTGACTGATTTGATCTCACAGTCCAAGGCACTCTCAAGAGTCTGTCTAACACCACAGTTCAAAAGCATCAATTCTTCAGTGCTCAGCTTTCTTTATAGTCCAACTCTCAGAACCATACACGACTATTGGAAAAACCATAGCTTTGACTAGATGGACCTTTGTTGGCAAATGTTCCTGCATTTTAATATGCTGTCTAAGTTGGTCATAGCTTTTCTTCCAAGGAGCACCAAATGTCAAAACCTGCTATAAAACTATATTTTAAAAATGCTGTGGACTTGAAACAGAATTAATAACATCAATTATACATAAGACTTCTGAAAGATATACATAATTTTTATAATTTCTATATATTAAATATATGATTCAATATCATCCTATGAATGATATTTTAATAATTGACTGAAAAAAGGAATTAAATCCTTACTTCACATCATTTATAAGAAACAAATTTTAGAGAATTAACTAATTAGACATTAACTGCAGAGACAATAAGGAAAAATTAACTAGGATTAATGAAGGCTTCCCTGGTGGCTGGTAAAGAATGGCTCAGCTGGTAAAGAATCTGCCTGCAATGTGGGAGACCTCGGTTTGATCCCTGGGTTGGGAAGATCCCCTGGAGAAGGGAAATGCTACCCACTCTAGTATCCTAGCCTAGAGAATTCCATGGATTGTATGGTCCATGGGGTTGCAAAGAGTTGGACAGGACTGAGCGACTTTCAGTTTTCACTTCATTAATTTGCAAAACAGAACACAAATATCTCAAAGAAAAAGACTAATAGGTTTGTCTACATTTTAAAAGAAAAGAAATCTTTTGTATGGGAAAATATCATAATCAGATTTTTCAAAAATAATAACAGGGAGAAATTATTTAGAACACATTTATAACATACACAGATCAATAGGTAATATATCAATATACACATATCCATTTAATCAGTACAGATATAAATTCATAAATTTTTTAAAAGTGTTTGAAGTTACATTAAAATGTAAGTGCTCATCCTTCAATTTTCACAACTCTACTTCCAAGATATACATTATTCAAAAATACTTACATGTGAAAGTTATAGGCTTGTGATAATGAAAACTGTTAAGTAAACTAAGTCAATACACAATTAAACATAGTTAACATATCCATAATATCAAATTCTATTAAATATTTTAAAAGAGCAATGCAGATTTATCAATATATAAACCAATATTTAAGGGAACTCTCCAACATATATTGGGATTCAACAAAAGCAAATTAAAGACAATGTTAAGAATATATCCTACTTATAAAAGGTACATGCATAAAATTACACATTTGTATTATGCATCTATGTTTGAAGACATTACAATCATTTCCATTTTTAGATACACATATGTACAGACATGCATATCTATAGGTACAGATAAAGCTATTCCAAATAGATTAGGAAAGGCAAAATCAATTCTTCTTTTGGATTAATTATGAAAATTTTGGAAAAAATTCCCTATCTTGGAAGGTTCAGTTTCAGAAGATATCTACAGTTAAGAAGTAAAGAGAGGATATTCATTCTTCCTACATGATATTTATAATTGATCTAATTTACTAGTAATATTCTTTGTGTCTCTCCACTCCGCAACCTTAAAACACCTGTCAAATGACTTTAGAATTAACGTAAGTCTTTTCTGTCCTGTTGACCACTGTATTACCCAGCAACCAGGATGATGTCTGATGCATAGGAAATACTCAATTAATACTTACTAAATGAGTGTAATATAAAATTTAATCTTTACTAACATAAAATCATGTTTAGCGGCAGGGTTTATAAAATTAAACTACAGTTTGGACACAACACATTTCTTCGTCTATTCATTTGTTCAACTAATATGTACATATTTATGTATATATGTATTTATCACACATTTATTATAAATAAACCAAACTTTTGCTCTTACAGCAATTATACTGTGTTATGTAGGAGGTGAGGAGTGTGGGGATAGACAATAATCAAGTAAATCTTTTATCAAAAAAAGATTACATGATTATGTTTTATGATAGGTAATGGGGAATAGATAGTGACTTGGGGGCTACCTTTGGTTGAGGAATGAGGAAAGGCTTCTCTGAGAAAGTGACATGAAGCCAGTGATTTCAGTAGTGTGTTTGGTATGGGTGGGTTAGTGATTTTGCCCTCTAGGGGCTATCTGACAATCTGGAAACATTTTTCTCATTACAACTTGAAGAAGTGGAGAGCTGACCTATTGGCATCTAACAGAGTCTAGGGATACTCCTGAATATCTTGTAAATCATAGGATCCCCACCCCCCACAACAAAAAATTAGTCGGACCAAACTGTTAACAATGCAGGGACTTAGAGATCCTGCGTGAAGCTAAAATCAATAGGGCAAAATTCAACCAACCTTAAATTGCTTGTTGGAAAAGCATTCTAGGCAGAGGAAAAAGGCAATAGCAAATATCCTAAAATAAGAGAATTCTTAAAGTGCTTTAGAAATGGGAAGAAACCTATCCTGAAAAAGTAGAAGGAAAGGTAGAAAGGAAGTAGGTTAGAAAGGTTCACAGGAAGGGGTTTGAATATATTATGAATGCAATGGGAAGATGAGGGAGAGGCTTATACTGGAGAATTGCAAGATGTGTTTTGCATTTTAATAAGGTCACTTTGGATACTTCCTGGAGAATAGACAACAGGAAGAGAGGCACAGCATTATGTCAAGAAAAGAAATAATGTCAAAGGAAAAAGAGCACATTGGTCGCTAGTGTGAAATGCTGCCAAAAGTCAGTCGTTTTGTGACATTAACATTTTTACCTTTTGCTTTGAATTATCTGGCTCCACCATACATTGAATTCAGTCTAGGATTGAACACTGTGCTAACATGTGTACCTACATCCTTTAAGAGAACCTGTGTAACTACCTTGGAACACAGGAACATGTGTCCTTAGTCACTCAGTCTTGCCCAACTCTTTGAGGTTCCATAGACTATAGCCCACAGGGCTCCTTTGCTCATGGGGATTCTCCAGGCAAGAATACTGGAGTGGGTTGCCATGCCCTCCTCCAAGGGATCTTCCCAACCCTGGGATTGTGGGGTCTCCCACACTGCAGGTGGATTCTTTGCCATCTGAGCCACCAGGGAAGCCCTGTGAGGAACATACATATTGCCAACTCAATTAATGAATTAGAAGTCTGAGATCAAAAAATTTAAACAATTTACCTGTTATCACTCAAATAATAAATGGTAGAACTCAGATCCAAACTCAGATATACATTTCTTCATTTCACATTCTTAAACACTGTATATGAACTTCTAAGTGCATAAAGCATAGGTAAGAGTTACACATTGCTTTAGCAAGGAATCCTAGAGTTTTTAAAATGACATCTTGGTTTCAACCAAATGACACATAACAACTATTTGTTTACATTTATTTCTTCAGTCAATAGAACAGACATTGAGAAAACCTGTTTTTTAAGATAATTGCTGTCTTCAAGCTTCCCAGAAGTTTCTTTTGTTCTCTATCTTGAATAGCACAGATATTGCTTTCAAGGAGCTGTTACTTCCAATAACACATCTTTAATCACTTTTTCTCACCCACTCTCCCACTTTACAACTTTTATTGTTCTCTGAGTTGTCCTATTACCTGTAGTATAATCCTTACCTTTTCCCTCCCAATTCAGTGGTGTTACCTCTCAGTTGGTCATGCATTCAAGTAACTAGATCTGGATTCAGACAACTCATTCCCAGTTTTTTCTTTTTAATTTTTTTCAGATTTTACTTTATTTTTACTTTACAATATTGTATTGGTTTTGCCATACATCAACATGAATATATAGTAAAGTTGCAGGATATAAAATCAACACACAGAAATCCCTTGCATTCTTGTACAATAATAATGAGAAAATAGGAAAAGAAATTAAGGAAACAATTCCATTCACCATTGCAATGAAAAGAATAAAATACTTAGGGATATATCTACCTAAAGAAACTAAAGACCTATATATAGAAAACTATAAAACACTGGTGAAAGAAATCAAAGAGGACACTAATAGATGGAGAAACATACCATGTTCATGGATCGGAAGAATCAATATATCAAAAATGAGTATACACCCAAAGCAATCTATAGATTCAATGCAATCCCTATCAAGCTATTTGTATGGAAATACAACAAACCTCGAATAGCCAAAGCAATCTTGAGAAAGAAGAATGGAACTGGAGGAATAAACCTGTCTGACTTCAGGCTCTACTACAAAGCTACAGTCATCAAGAGAGTATGGCACTGGCACAAAGACAGAAATATAGATCAATGGAACAAAATAGAAAGTCCAGAGATAAATCCACACACTTATGGACACCTTATCTTTGACAAAGGAGATAAGAATATACAATGGATTTAAGATAATCTCTTTAACAAATGGTGCTGGGAAAACTGGTCAACCACTTGTAAAAGAGTGAAACTAGAACACTTTCTAACACCAGTTTATTTTTTTTAATATTAATATTTATTGGACTATAGTTGATTTACCCTGCTATGTTAGTTTCTGCTATGCAGCAAAGAGAGTCAGTTATAATATATCCACTCTTTTTTTAAGATTCTGTTCCTATATGGGTCATTACAGAGTACTGAGCAGAGTTCTCCATGCTATACAGTATATTCTCATTAGTTATCTATTTTATATATAGTAGTATATGTATAGGGGCTGGGGGATCAGTGGGTAAAGAACCTGCCTTCTAATGCAGGTGTGGGTTTGACCTCTGGGTTGGGAAGATCCTCTAGAAAAGGAAATGGCAACTTACTCCAGTATTCTTGCCTGGGAAATCCCAAGGACATAGGAGCCTGGCAGGCTACAGTCCATGGAGTCACAAAACAGTTAAATACAAATTATTGACTGAAACAACAACAAAGTGTGTATGTCAATCCCAATATTTCAATTTACTCCCCCCCACACCTTTTCCCCTTAGTAATCATGAGGAGATCCTTATGATGCCTATGATGCTTTCTACATCTGTGACTATTTGTTTTGTAAATAGGTTCATTTGTGCCAATTTTTATTTAAACTCCACATATAACCAATATCATGTGATAGTTGTTTTTCTCTGACTTGCTTCACTCAGTATGACAATCTCTAGGTAAAAAAAAAAACAAAAACAAAAAAAAAAAAAACAAAAACTGGAAATAGAGCTGACATATGATCCAGCAATCCCACTCCTGGACATATATCTGTTGAAAACCATAATATGAAAAGACATATGTACCTCAGTGTTCATGGCAACGCTATTTATAGCAGCCAGGACACAGAAGCAACTTAAATGTCCATGGATAGAGGAATGGATAAAGAAGATGTGGTACACATATACAATGGATTATTCAATAATAAAAAGAACAAAACAATATCCGTGACATGGATGGACCTCATCTCTAGTTTTGAATAAATACAAGTAGTCCCTCCAGGAAGAGAGTAAAGAGAATCTGATGGAAACCACTCATTAACATACACAAATGTTTGTTTGTTTGTTTTTCTTGTTAAGTAGGAAGGAGTCCATATTTCTAACCATCTTTCTGGGCTTCCCAGGTCTCTAAGTGGGTAAAGAATCCTCCTACTTATGCAGGAGATATGAGTTCCATCTCTGTGTCGAGAAGATTCCCTGGAGGAGGGCATGGCAACCCACTCCAGTATTCTTGCCTGCAGAATCCCATGGATGGAGGAGCCTGGCAGGCAGCAATCCATAGGGTCACAAAGAGTCCGACACAACTGAAGTGACTGAGCACACAGCACAAGTTTCTTTCTATCCCCGGACAATATTTTATTCTCCCCACCCCCAAATGTACCTTATCCCTGTCCTTTTTTAAAATAACTTTCATAGCTCATACTTTATTTATGTTCATGAAATGTATCCCCAATGTCTCTGGGACCTGGCTAGCATTCATGCATTTGTTGAGATTCTATTTCTTTATGTCTGCCTGAAGATCTAACAATAAACAGGAATCCTAGTCACCTCCTGATAGTAAAAATTTCAAGCAAGATATATCAAAATTAAATCCTCTCTGTGATCTATATCTAAACAGTAATAACCACCAAGAAGTAAAAAGTACATTAAAATATAGGATATGCTTAATCAGTAAAACTAAATCATATTCCAATCCTTTCTGTTCCAATTCCAATCATTTTTATATCTGTTGATCCTTATGGTAAATATTTTCATTATTTTTTAAAAAAGTAGTAGACTACAGGTGACACTAAGTTTTCTAGACAAATTTCCAAACATTATGAAATCTGTTTATTCTGTTGCCACATTTATTGTACATAAGATTTAAGGAAATCTCTAAAACTTACAGATCTGTTTCTTGTTTTTGCTTTGTTCTGAAACATATATCTTAACTACAGCACAGAACTGTTGTGGTAACTGAAAGAGATAAAAAAAATTGACAGTGCTTTGAAAACTAAAAAAACAAAAACAGATTATTCTTCTACAGAAGTGGAAATTATCTGTATATTTAAAGTTTAATCAAAATAAAGTGTGTGTATTTGTAGATGCTATATATGCAACATTTGTAAGATCACCATTGTCCAGTCTGAAAAGACAAAAGATACCACCTTCTACAATAAGCATCCTCACCTAGCAGAGATAGAGTTTTATTTCAACCAGTTTGGCACCTGTGGAAATCTTTGTGTTTGATGATGACATTCTACTGCAAGCATCAAAGTTTTACAGGAATGAAAGAGAGAGGAAAAAACAAACAACCCGACACTGGTTTACCTGACACTGAGGCATGTATAACTAAGGGGAACTCCCAGTCGCTAATAAAAAGTTGATGCTTTGTTCTCAAAAGTGTTTGTGGCAAAGTTCCTCCTTTCTCCAATACTGAAATAAATGGAGGATTGTTAGAGGAAAATACAAGAGATTAAAAGTCTTTATCTCTATATTGTTAAATTACAGCAGCTTGAACATATTGTTTGGTTGTCATCTAATTGAGAAGCTCATTCAATGGAAGTGGTGCCTAAACTCACCTTGACACCTGATTTGTCATGGAAGATAAAACTTGAACATTGTTTGGATCAGTTTTAAGAACCTGGCTAAACAGGATTTTTGTCATATGTTTCTTGATCCTTCCTTGCTTACAAAATTATACTTCACCATAGTTTGGTAAGTAATGGTGGTGACATATGAAAGTTCTTCTCTAACAAACCTGATTATCTCCTTTTTCCCAGAGGAATTCCTTTGATGTTGCGTCATACAGAGGGCGGCAAGCAAAGGTTAAACACATGAAGAAAATCCTTAACATTTTTACAATTGGAATTGCAATTTGATGCAAAATTTTGTACCAAGATCACTAAGCCTAGAAAAGCAATGGAATACTTTTATTACTCTGGTTGGTATTTTTAAAATAAAATTTCCTGTTTCTTTAACTAATGATGACAGAGCAATAGGTATCTTATCTCTTCTGTCCTCTTTTATTAAACAATTGAATTCAAGAGGTACAAGTTTATTGCTCATGCAATAGTAGACGTTTTTGGACCTAGGCTTATGATATACCACATGAATATGGAGCTATATCTCTTTACCAACTGCATCATATAATATGAACCAGGGGATTTAGCAAAGGCTATTTCCATCCTGTGATTGAGGAGCTGACATTTCTTAGTGTCAGCTCCATAAGGATATCATAAAATATCCATGACTGATCATAATTTGAAGCTATCTGGTTTAGTGAATTTAATTATGGATAAAAAATTATGTTTAAAAAAAGTAATTGCTGATTTATTTGATATTCAATTTACTTTGCCAGTTCTAAAACTTTTTTTAGTTTTAAATCCTGGAGTCCTGGGCTGTAATTGCAGTCTACCAGCTCTTCATTGAGCACCAGATTTTATACTTGGGGGATGTGGCTCATATCCCTATGTCAGAAGGTTGTTGTTGTGAGGATGAAAGAAGCTGACATAGTAGATACATCACAGGTAGCATGTAGAATGTTTGACAAGAAAAAAGTTATTCCTTGTACTGATGTGCATAATTTACACGATTTGAACTTTACTTGCCAAAAGGTTTAGTAAATACCCTATATTACCAGGTAGATTGTATGCTCAAAGTTAATCTGTGTTGCATACACAGTCAGTATCCTTCACCTATCTAACAGTGTTTTGTATACAGAATGATGAATGTTCTTGCTCTTGACACCCATTCTCACAGTTATTTCAATGAGAAAGAAACAGTGCACATTTGATGGTGTTTCCATTTCAGAAAGAGTAATATAGATATGAACAGTGTTTAGGATCTACTTGACCAAGATAATAAGGATTCCTCTCAGGAATGACAGGGTGCAATGAACATCTGGGAAGCTTTGGAATATTTTGAACTAACACCAAGTATATGTTTTAACTCTCTCACTTCATGCCCCATTCCCAACTAATTAGCTGCTGTGTATGTACGTGCTCAGTTGTGTTAAGTCATGATCCACACTTTGTAACGCTATGGACTGTAGCCTGCCAGGCTCTCTGTCCATAGGATTCTCCAGAGAAGAATAGTGGAGTGAGTTGCCATGCCCTCCTCCAGGGGATCTTCCAACCCAGGGATTGAACCCACGTCTCTTGTGTCTCCTGCATTGGCAGGTGGATTCTTTACCACTAGTGCCACCTGGGAAGCCCCAATTAGCTGCTGATACCACTTAACATCTGCAAAAACAATTCCCTGAATAATAAGTTAAATCAGGTTTTTCCTGGCCAAAAAATGTCTGTCTATATATCTTATAATTAGAGGAGTTTGTCTTTTTTTTTAATTCAGCATTTCAAATTTGCGATTCAAGTTCATATTCATTTCAACTTGATTTTGTTTTCATTTTACCTAAGATAAATTAATAGCCAGGTTATTACCTTAGTGGAGGAGCAATGAGAAGAATTATTTTTCTCTCTGACAACACAAACTTGAGGTTTATGTGCATTTTTTTCTCTTCAATCTACTGCATGCCTTATATCAGGGCCCCTTCTGTTGCCATTCAGGATGTTTCTGAGTCACCTTCTTAACTGGCATTTGGTCACTTTGGCATTGTGGTCCCTTCTGTTAGTGCATTACTCTTTCTCATTGCATATATATATGCATCAGAAAGTAAACAAAAAAAAATTCCAACAACAGCAGCAAAACAACAGCAACAAATAATGCCATACCTTCAGAAGGCTAACAGAGAGGATTTTTGGATTATCCACTATTTGGGATAATCTTCACTCTTGATCTCCTCCAGTATTGGCGTGCCTAATTGAGAATTCCTTGCATGTAACCTGACTTCTTTGCAAAAGAGCCATAAAACTCTTTGGCCCTTAGAGAGGTTTCTATGAATGAAATTAATTAAGAAAAAGAATTTGAGGTCTTAGAATGGGAATCATTGCAAAGCACTTTTAAATTATAGTGTCATGACTGGATATTGGCGTAAATTCTTTGATCTCTTTTCTTGTTAATGAGATGATATGATATTTTAAAGGCAATCATTTCATTTTGAAGGTCTGCTGACATCACAAGCCATCAGAGCACAGTCGGTATGGAAATAAGATACCCACTTTTCTCTGCTTCCTCTTACTGATTTCATGCAATGACCTTGCAGTTATTAAATATAGGCCAACTTGCACTCTCAGACCTCAGGCAACCTCTTTTTTAAGTGATCACTTACTCCCCAACATTTCTACTAAAATTTGATGCTTAAAGATCACTTAATGGAGGCAACCAATTTATCCCTGTCCCTTGGGTGGTCCCCCAGGGCAGTTTTTGCTGTTTCAATACAATTACAAAATGCTTCCAGGCTCTGTGAACTTGGTTATACAAGAAGGTTATGGCAACAAAGACTGTTTTCTTTGGAAAATTGTTACAAAGTGCTGACCTTCCTAAAGTATACAGCATTCTGAAAAGCCTAAAAGCCCAGATGCTTAACACTGTGAGAGACGGTGCCAAATTCTGGAACCAAAGACATGAGTTAAAGTGCAGGATGCATTGAACCAAAACAAGAAGGAAGAGAACATTCTTTCAGGAACACTTATTTCATGTCCTGTAGCCTGGATTCAAACAAAATTCCTTTGTTGACTCGAAAGTGTGTTTAGGAGAATCTGACCTGGGAATGGCTTTGAGTCTCATACAAGAATAGGGAGCTGGAGAAAAGTCAGGATGGTTTTAGAGGACTGTAGTGAGAAGTAGGAGCTCATTTGATGCCCAGCTGCTTTTGTGTTAAATATCAAGGGTTTGATTCAGACAACTAAGTATACAATCCAGGCAAGACAGTGGATAAATAAGACAAAAAAACATTTTACAGCCTCAAGTTTTCTCCACACTCATTATAGAGCATTCACATGGAAGCCACATATTATTTACTAAAAACAAACAAACAAACAAACAAAAAAAAAACATGATTTCTAACCTTGCAGACAGCTGTGAAGGGGGATGCTCTCCATGGGGAGGGAGAGTCTGGGAGGGGTGGGGCAGTCAGTGAAAGTCCCCCTCCAACCACGAAAGCAATTACTGTGACAGCAGCAATCCCTTCTCCCCACTTCCCCAAGGGCGAAACACTATGAGATGCACAGGACACGCTTCCCCAAATCCACAGGGATGTCCCATTTCCATTCAGTTTGTTTAGCTCTGTTCTGCCATACAATGAGGACATATAAACAGTAAGACAATAGGCCTCTCCTTTAGACCATGGAGCACTTTTGCAGAAACAACTGACCTGGACAACACTGGAAGCAATAGCTTTAGGTCTAGAAAGTTAATCTTTGTGTAGTTATTTCATGATACATATATTTAGGTGGAATTTTAAAAAGCATTCATAGTAGTTTAAGTGGTTATGGTATAACCAGGACTAGAACTGCATCCAGTTAATATTCCACAATTTATTTAAACATCCCTTTATTAATAGGCAATTACATTTATTTCTTTTTTTGTATTTTCTTAAATTTTATTGTGTATAATGTGAATTGCATCATTCTCCCTCAAGCATTTTTCTTGTGTGAAATATTTGTAGGGTAAATCCCTAGGACAATGATTATGGACACAAAACACATAACTGCTCCCATGGTGCCTGGATCTATTTAGATAGCTTAGCATTAAAGAATAGTAGAAAGAAAGTTTGAGCATTCTTTGACATTGCCTTTCTTTGGGATAGGAATGAAAACTGACCTTTTCCAGTCCTGTGGCCACTGCTGAGTTTTCCAAATTTGCTGGCATATTGAGTGCAGCACTTTCACAGCATCATCTTTCAGGATTTGAAACAGCTCAACTGGAATTCCATCACCTCCACTAGCTTTGTTCATAGTGATGCTTTCTAAGGCCCACTTGACTTCACATTCCAAGATGTCTGGCTCTAGATTAGTGATCACATCATCATGATTATCTGGGTCGTGAAGATCTTTTTTGTACAGTTCTTCCGTGTATTCTTGCCATCTCTTCTTAATATCTTCTGCTTCTGTTAGGTCCATACCATTTCTGTCCTTTATCGAGCCCATCTTTGCATGAAATGTTCCCTTGCTATCTCTAATTTTCTTGAAGAGATCTCTAGTCTTTCCCATTCTGTTCTTTTCCTCTATTTCTTTGCATTGATTGCTGAAGAAGGCTTTCTTATCTCTTCTTGCTATTCTTTGGAACTCTGCATTCAGATGCTTATATCTGTCCTTTTCTCCTTTGCTTGTCACTTCTCTTCTTTTCACAGCTATTTGTAAGGCCTCCCCAGACAGCCATTTCGCTTTTTTGCATTTCTTTTCAATGGGGATGATCTTGATCCCTGTCTCCTGTACAATGTCATGAACCTCATTCCATAGTTCATCAGGCACTCTATCTATCAGGTCTAGTCCCTTAAATCTATTTCTCACTTCCGCTGTATAATCATAAGGGATTTGATTTAGGTCATACCTGAATGGTTTAGCGGTTTTCTCTGTTTTCTTCAATTTGAGTCTGAATTTGGTAATAAGGAGTTCATGATCTGAGCCACAGTCAGCTCCTGGTCTTGTTTTTGTTGACTGTATAGAGCTTCTCCATCTTTGGCTGCAAAGAATATAATCAATCTGATTTCAGTGTTGACCATCTGGTGATGTCCATGTGTAGAGTCTTCTCTTGTGTTGTTAGAAGAGGGTATTTGCTATGACCAGTGCATTTTCTTGGCAAAACTCCATTAGTCTTTGCCCTGCTTCATTCCACATTCCAAGGCAAAATTTTCCTGTTACTCCAGGTGTTTCTTGACTTCCTACTTTTGCATTCCAGTCCCCTATAATGAAACGGACATCATTTCTGGGTGTTAGTTCTAAAACGTCTGGTAGGTCTTCATAAAACCGTTCAACTTCAGTTTCTTCAGCATTACTGGTTGGGGCATAGACTTGGATAACTGTGATATTGAATGGTTTGCCTTGGAGACAAACAGAGATCATTCTGTCGTTTTTGAGATTGCATCCAAGTACTGCATTTCAGACCTTTTGTTGACCATGATGGCTACTCCATTTCTTCTGAGGGATTCCTGCCCACAGTAGCAGATATAATGGTCATCTGAGTTAAATTCACCCATTCCAGTCCATTTTAGTTTGCTGATTCCTAGAATGTCGATGTTCACCCTTGCCATCTCTTGTTTGACCACTTCCAATTTGCCTTGTTTCATGGACCTGACATTCCAGGTTCCTATGCAATATTGCTCTTTATAGCATCAGATCTTGCTTCTATCACCAGTCACATCCACAACTGGGTATTGGTTTTGCTTTGGCTCCATCCCTTCATTCTTTCTGGAGTTATTTCTCCACTGATCTCCAGTAGCATATTGGGCACCTAATGACCTGGGGAGTTCCTCTTTCAGTATCTTATCATTTTGCCTTTTCATACTGTTCATGGGGTTCTCAAGGCAAGAATACTGAAGTGGCTTGCCATTCCCTTCTCCAGTGGACCACATTCTGTCAGATCTCTCCGCCATGACCCACCTGTCTTGGGTTGCCCTGCAGGCATGGCTTGGTTTCATTGAGCTAGACAAGGCTGTGGTCCTAGTGTGATTAGATTGACTAGTTTTCTGTGAGTATGATTTCAGTGTGTCTGCCCTCTGATGCCCTCTTGCAACACCTACCATCTTACTTGGGTTTCTCTTACCTTGGGTGTGGGGTATCTCTTCACGGCTGCTCCAGCAAAGCACAGCCCCTGCTCCTTACCTTGGAAGAGGGATATCTCCTTACCGCTGCCGTTCCTGACTTTCAACGTGGGATAGCTCCACTAGAATGCTCAAACTACCACACAATTGCACTCATCCCACACACTAGTCAAGTAATGCTCAAAATTCTCCAAGCCAGGCTTCAGCAATATGTAAACCATGAACTCCCTAATGTTCAAGCTGGTTTTAGAAAAGGCAGAGGAACCAGAGATCAAATTGCCAACATCCACTGGATCATTGAAAAAGCAAGAGAGTTCCAGAAAAACATCTATTTCTGCTTTATTGACTATGCCAAAGCCTTTGACTGTGTGGATCACAATAAACTGTGGAAAATTCTTCAAGAGATGGGAATACCAGACCACCTGACCTGCCTCTTGAGAAATCTGTATGCAGGTCAGGAAGCAACAGTTAGAACTGGACATGGAACAACAGACTGGTTACAAGTAAGATAAGGAGTATGTCAAGGCTGTATATTGTCACCCTGCTTATTTAACTTCTATGCAGAGTACATCATGAGAAACGCTGGACTGGAAGACACAAGCTGGAATCAAGATTGCTGGGAGAAATATCAATAACCTCAGATATGCAGATGACACCACCCTTATGGCAGAAAGTGTAGAGGAGCTAAAGAGCCTCTTGGTGAAAGTGAAAGAGGAGAGTGAAAAAGTTTGCTTGAAGCTCAACATTCAGAAAACAAAGATCATGGCATCTGGTCCCATTACTTCATGGGAAATAGGTGGGGAAACAGTGGGAACAGGGTCAGACTTAATTTTGGGGGGCTCCAAAATCACTGCAGATGGTGACTGCTGCCATGAAATTAAAACATGCTTACTCCTTGGAAGAAAAGTTATGACCCACCTAGACAGCATGTTAAAAAGCAGAGACATTACTTTGCCAACAAAGGTCCATCTAGTCAAGGCTATGGTTTTTCCTGTGGTCATGGATGGATGTGAGAGTTGGACTGTGAAGAGGGCTGAGTGCTGAAGAATTGATGCTTTTGAACTGTAGTGTTGGAGAAGACTCTTGAGGGTCCCTTCGACTGCAAGGAGATTCAACCAGTCCATTCTGAAGGAGATCAACCGTGGGATTTCTTTGGAAGGAATGATGCTAAAGCTGAAACTCCAGTTCTTTGGCCACCTCAGGGGAAGAGTTGACTCCTTGGAAAAGACTCTGATGCTGGGAGGGATTGGGGGCAGGAGGAGAAGGGACGACCGAGGATGAGATGGCTGGATGGCATCATGGACTCGATGGACGTGAGTCTGAGTGAACTCTGGGAGATGGTGATGGACAGGGAGGCCTGGCGTGCTGCGATTTATGGCGTTGCAAAGAGTTGGACACGATTGAGCGACTGAACTGAACTGCACTGAGAAAGAAAGTATTTGTTGTTCAGTCACTAAGTCGTGTCCAACTATTTGTGACCTCGTGGACTGCAGCATGCCAGGCTCCTCTGTGCTTCACTATCTCTTGGAGTTTCCTCAAATTTATGTTCATTGTGTCAGTGATGCTATCTTACCATTTCATTCTTTGATGCCCCCTTCTCCTCCTACCCTCAATTTTTCCTAGTATCAGGGTCTTTTCCAATGAGTTGGGTCTTCACATCAGGTGGTCAAAGTATTGGAACTTCAGCTTCAAAATCAGTCCCTCCAATGAATGTTCAGGGTTTATTTCCTTTATGATTGACCCTGCTGTCCAAGGGCCTCTCAAGAGTCTTTTCCAGCACCACAGTTCAAAAGCAACTCTTCTTTGGTGCTTAGCCTTCTTTGTGGACCAACTCTCACATTCATACATGATTAAGGGAAAAACTATAGCTTTAATTATACAGATCTTTGTTGGCAAACTGATAGCTCTGGTTTTTAATATGCTAAGTTTCTGAAGGCTTTTCTTGCAAGAAGCAAGTGTCTTTTAATTTCATGGCTGCAGTCACCATCCACAGTAATTCTTGAGCCCAAGAAAATAAAATCTGTCACTGCTTCCACTTTTCCCCTTTCTATTTGCCATGAAATGATGGGATCAGATGCCATAATCTTAGTTTTTTGAATGTTGAGTTTCAAGCCAGTTTTTCACCTCTCTTTTCACCCTCATCAAGAGGATCTTTAGTTCCTCTTCACTTTCTGTCATTAGAGTGATATCAACTGCATATCTGATGTTGTTGATATTTTTCCTGTCAATCTTAATTCTAGATTGTGAGTCATTCAGCCCAGCATTTCACATGATGTACTCTGCATACAAATTAAATAAGCAGGGTGACAATGTACAGCCCTGTTGTGCTCCTTTCCCAATTTTGAACCAGTCTGTTGTCCCACGTCCAGTTCTAAATGTTGTTTCTGGAGCCACATGTAGGTTTCTCAGGAGAGAGGTAAGGTGGTCGGACATTCCCATCTCTAATAATTTTCCATCTTTTTTTTGTTATTAGTCCTAGAAGGTCTTGCAGGTCTTCGTTCAACTGGTTAACTTCAACTTCTTCATCAATGGTTGGGGTATATACTTGGATTACTGTAATATTGAATGGTTTGCTCTGGAAATGAACTGAGATCATTCTATCCTTTTTGAGGTTGTACCTAAATACTGCATTTCAGACCCTTGTTGACTGTGAAGGCTGCTCCATTTCTTCTCAGGGACTCTTTCCCACAGTGGTAGATCTAGTGGTCATCTGAATTAAATGCTTGTGTTCCTGTCTGTTTTAGTTCACTGATTTATTTAGTTCACTGTCTATTTCATTCATCTGATTCCTAAGATGTTGATGCTCACTCTTGCCATCTCCTGTTTGACCACATCCAATTTACCTTGATTCATGGACTAACATTCCAGTTTCTTACACAATATTGTTCTTTACAGAATCGGACATTTATTTTCACCACCAGACACGTCCACAACTGAAAGTTATTTCCACTTTGGCCCAGCCACTTCCTTCTTTCTGGAGCAATCTCTGCTCTTGTCCAGTAGGATATTGGATACATTCTGACTTGGTAGGCTAATTTTCCAGTGTCATATCTTTTTGCCTTTTCATACTGTTCATGGAGTTCATGGGCAAGAATACTGGAGTGGTTTGCTATTCTCTTCTCCAGTGGACCATGTTTTGTCAGAACTCTTCAGTATGACCCATCCATCTTGGGTAGCCCTGCAAAACATGGCTCACAGCTCCACTGAGTTATACAAGCCCCTTCACCATGATAAGGCTGTGATCCAGGAATGGGAGAAAGAAGGTATATTGGTTATCTTTTTGATTGCTTGTTTCCTTTTAAATACAATTTTCTACATGCCAAGAAACATAAAATAAATATTGGGAAGAGAGCATTACAATTTTAGTATTTCTGTTGATAATCATCTACCCTTTAAGTGAGGTCAAGCTCTCAAGGTACTTGGAGAATTGCAAAACAGATTGCTAAATAACTGTTAAGTGGAAAACTTGTAGAGAGATAATGGAAAACTGGAAATGTCAAAGGTTATGAACAGAGGAGCCTGGAGGGCTACAGGCCTTGGGGTCACAATGAGTTGGACATGACTAACACACACACACACACACACACACACACACACATAAGATATTATAGCTTCTTTTAATTGGAAATAAATATTTTTATAGTTTGATGTTTTCAGTGATGTTCACTGAACTTGCCAAATAAGACTTTTCAGATCGTTTTCTTATGATGAGTGAGACCACTGAAAACTTGATGGACTCTGATTTCCTGGAGTAATTAAACATGTCCACTTGAACATTTGAATGTATAATATAAGAGTCAATCCATGTGATTCTATTGTGCAAAAGCTGCTAACTGTGTCAAATGATGTGGCCATTTTGTGATACAAAGTCTACTAATAATAACCTGGAGATCTATAGTGCTTACTTAATTTGTGATCTATTGATTTTGTTTAGAAGAGATCAACCAAGACAAAGCAGAATAAGAACTCATACATCCTCAGATTTTTGCCTGGTTTATCAAAAAGTGATTTGTTTGTGGGATGTAATTATACACACTATTATATCCCTCCACAAATATGTACATAGTCTAAAGGATTCTTTAGAATCCTTTAACTTTAGAATCCACTAACTTCACTGGACCATAAAATCACCAATGACATGCATATATTGACAGTCTGTGGCCAAATTTGAAGTGCCTAAATATTTGAAGATGCCATACAAGTTCATAGAACATATGATCTACAGATTCAGCTGTTTCTAATCATGGAACAGTATTTGCATTCTCTGAAGTGCTGAAATCACTGGAGATAGATGATGCAACAATGGAACCAACATTGACTGCAGGCTTGCTCATCTCTGACCAGTCAGGCACTGTTCTGAGCATTAATGTGTATTAATCCCATTTGATTCTAATAACATCCCTATGCATCAAGTGCTATTAAATTCCCCATTTTTATAAATATGAATACCAAAACCTACAGAATTTCAATAGCTAGCTAAAATTAACCCTGTTATGAAATGACAGAGTCCAGGAGGCACAGAATATGCCTGCCAATGCAGAAGAAGCAAGAGATTTTGCTTCAATCCCTGGGTCAGGCAGATGCCCTGCATAAGGAAATGGCAATCCACTCCAGTATTCTTGCCTGGGAAATCCAAAGGAGCCTGGCAGGCTACAGTCCATGGAGTCTCAAAGAGTCAGACATGACTGAGTGTTCATTCATGCAGATATAATATAGTGAAAAGAGTATAGGATTGCTGGCGAGAAAATCATGCTTTAAATCCTTGCTCTTTCACCTGCTACTTGTGACATAATAGACAAGTTCTTGGAACTCGGTTATGGAGGATCTGGGTTAGAGGGAGACTTCTACCTGTTTACTCTTTTGCACCACTTGAATTTGCAAACATCTCTTGAAATTTCTAAGCAAAATTTCAAAGAAGTACTTCATAAGGTAAATACTATGAAATGAAAAAATGAAACAATTGAATTTCAAATGCCTTTCCTTATGTTTCTGTGCTTTTTAAAAAAGTTCTCAGTGAATTACAAAAGCACCTGTGCAAAAGCACTCTGTAAATTGGAAACCACCTTGCAGATGGTAGCTCTTCTTACTACTACCATGCTTTCTGTTTAGGGATTTATGCCAATAAGAGAGGGTCAAATATTTTAATCTTTTGCTACTTGAGTAAACATTTACTAGTATAGCCTCAATTTCAGATTTTGATAAGTTATATAGGAAATAAAATACAGAAAGCATTGTCAAGCATTACTTTTTTTTTTTCATTTGAATTCACCTTGGATTTATTTATTTATTTATTTATTTAATTTTAAAATTTTTAATTCTTACATGCGTTCCCAAACATGAACCCCCCTCCCATAACATCTCTGTGGGTCATCCCCATGCACCAGCCCCAAGCATGCTGTATCCTGCGTCAGACATAGACTGGCGATTCAATTCTTACATGATATTATACATGTTAGAATGCCATTCTCCCAAATCATCCCACCCTCTCCCTCTCCCTCTGAGTCCAAAAGTCCGTTATACACATCTGTGTCTTTTTTCCTATCTTGCATACAGGGTCGTCATTGCCATCTTTCTAAATTCCATATATATGTGTTAGTATACTGTATTGGTGTTTTAACTAAATATTTCTACTCAAATGCATTTGAGTAGAAATGCATTTGAACAATCAAATACATTTTCCCCATTAAAGAGAAAACTAGGAAATTGAACCAAAGCCTGCTTAAAATTTATATTCTTAATAATCTACTCTATCACTAGAACACAAATTACTATTCTACACCAATCATATCTCAGGGATTTGATTTCAGAATTTAGTTTTGGAGCTAGGCAGACATGGAATTCAAACCTACTTTAGCTATAAATTATCTGTGTAATCCACACAAATTATTCAATTTTCCCAAGTCTCAATTAATTAAAATAAAAGATAAGAGCAAGAACCCTGAATTCTCATGCATTCTGGGGCATCATCATTACTCAATGACATCACCATTACTCAAGAATGCCATCCTTAAAATATCAACATGGCATTAAAAAAAAAAGATTAATTGGCTGATATTTGCTTTACAATGCTGTGTTTGTTTCTGCCATATAACAACATAAATCAACCATAACTATACATATATTTCCTCCCTCTCAAGCCTCCCTCCCACCCACTACCCTATCCCACCCCTCTAGTTTGTTACAGAGCACCGGATTGAGCTCCCTGTGTTACACAGAACCTTCCCACTAGCTACTTATTTTACATATGGTAGTGTGTATCAGAATGATATTTTGATGACTTTTTCTTGTGAAAATTATTAAATCTTTTTAAAATGTTGGATAAACTTTCCTACCTTTCTGAAAAGCCATAACTACCAACCTGCCTAGTGAACAATGCCGACAATTGAATATCAAGTTATACCCAGAAAACTCAGTTCACTTATCCTGTTTAATAAACAAGTAGCAGGAAGACACTGACAATCTACTATTCTAAAGACAAAGGTCCATATAGTCAAAGCTGTGTTTTTTCAGTAGTCATGTATGGATGTGAGAGTTGGACCATAAAGAAAGCTGAGCATCAAAGAATTGATGTTTTTGAGCTGTGGTGCTGGAGAAGACTCTTGAGAGTTCCTTGGACTGCAAGGAGATCAAACCAATCAATTCTAAATAAAATCAGTCCTGAATGTTCTTTGGAAGGACTGATGTTGAAGCTGAAGCTCCAACACTTTGGGCACCTGACACATAGAACTGACTCATTGGAAAACACCCTGATGCTGGAAAAGATTGAAGGCAGGAGGAGAAGGGGGCAACAGAGGATGAGATGATTGGATTTTATCACCGACTCAGTGGACATGAGTTTAAGCAAGCTCCAGGAGTTGGTAAAGAACAGGCAAGCCTGGTATGCTACAGTCTGTGGAGCCGCAAAGAGTCAGACACAGATGAGCAACTGAACTGAACTGAAAGACAATATTTAGAATCATGCTTATAATATTTGGATCATAGTTGAGTCACAGGTCTAAAATGTATAGCCATTCATAAGCATTTGCATTTATTTAGTGAACACTGAAGCTTTTTCTCTAAGGGAAAAAAAAATTGTTTCAAAAAATCCAGCTTAGATCATAGGACTGATACAACTTCAAATAGTATATACATTCAGAAATGTTAATGAGTTAATTCATGGGCATTCATAACTCGCTCTGCCAAATACAAAATACTATGTAAAATACTGTGCTGTTTATTCCTCTTGCCCCTAAATTTTAAAGCAGCAGTCTACAACAGGATGGATCTTTAGAGTCACGTGGTGAGTTTTTGAACTCCCTGGATCCAGACCCAGAACCACTCAGAGCAGACATCAACAATTTTTAAAGTTTGCAGAAGAGTCCAGTGTGTATGCAAGACTGAGAATCTCTGTTTTAAGGCAGTTTAGTCCTCGTTTTCACCTTCAGCCTGTTTTACGGGAAGCGCATGAGGATCAGATTTTTGAGAAACCAAGGTAAAGCACTTTACAAGAGGAAAGCTTCTCGTCAATATTTTAGAATCAGTGCTTTAAGAAAAGCTTATGTATCGAACCACTACAATATTGTAAAGGAATTAGCCTCCAATTAAATAAATTTATATTAAAAAACAGAAAAGCTTATGTAAAGTTCTGAAGCATTAATTTTTAAACAACAAATGGTTGGTGGGTAGTTCAGTGATTTCAACACAGGTTTCACATGATGTCAGCATCACCCCGTGTCACTACTTTAAAAGATGACGGAATCATCTGCTTCCATTTTTCCACTGATAAAAACCTCATGTCAGAAGTGGAGTCTGATGACTTGAGCCTCATTTAGCCATAAACATGGGAAATGACAGACAATTCTGATGGATGTTTAGGAAAAGCCAAACCACTATGTGCAGCTTTCTTTGGCCTCAATGCAAATAAACAAGAATTTGTCTGTGCCCAGTTGGTATCTGATGGGCCACTTTGGAATGCGCTCAAAAATTGTGCAGCACAGAGCCTTACAGCTGCTGCCAGTTAGATTGGTTGGTTGGAGCACAGTACTATGAGGCCAAGATTGTGGGTTTGGGTGGTTTGAATTCCTCTGTTCCATGGCCACAGACTTTACCACCAGCCAGTCTCAGCCAGCTGTCCCCAAAATATGCACTCTTGCTCACAAAGCAGACTGGGTGAGAAAATGCAGATGAGTCAATTCAAATCTTTCACCACAACAAGGGGAAAAAAAAAAAAAATTGGAAGCACATGCCCAGCATTATCTTCATGCACAGTACACAGCCATCATGCTCCATCTATGGCATCTTTTGTTTGTTGCCATTTTAGTTCATTGAGAGAATATGATACTGCTTTCTGCACCAGTAGTCCGTAGTCTGTGCTGCTGCTGCTGCTGCTGCTGCTGCTGCTGCTGCTGCTGCTGCTGCTGCTGCTGCTGCTAAGTCGCTTCAGTCGTGTCCGACTCTGTGCAACCCCATAGACGGCAGCCCTCCAGGCTCCCCCGTCCCTGGGATTCTCCAGGCAAGAATACTGGAGCGGGTTGCCATTTCCTTCTCAAGTTGATTAAAGTGAAAAGCGAAAGTGAAGTCGCTTAGTCGTGCCCGACTCTTAGCGACCCCATGGACTGCAGCCTACCAGGCTCCTCCGTCCACGGGATTTTCCAGGCAAGAGTACTGGAGTGGGGTGCCATTGCCTTCTCCGCTGTAGTCTGTAGATAGTTTATATACTGTATGTACTCAGATGTCTGCTTTTAGAATAGGATTATGAGTAGTAGTTATAATTATGTAGTAAATCTCACTGAAAACACATCTTATGATAGCAGAGGTGTGCCAGACATTTCATTTTACTTGACTTTTTTCCACTTCTCCCTTTGTTTAGATATGGAGGTTAAACGGTTTCAAGACCACAGTCTACAAATGAGTCTTGAATCATCTACCACTGGTAAGCTCAGAAATTTCATCTCCTCAAACCATGATTAGTGTGTGTGCCTTCTTCCTTTATCTTTTTCTTTTTTAATAAGATAAGACTTCCCTCACCTAGGTAACTTGGCATTGTACTAAGCTTAATCATCTTCTGGCCCAATTCAACTCTTATATAGTAGGAAAAAAATCTTACAAAGCAAATGATATACTGGTAAGAAATTTGCTAGAATTCAGGGTTCTTACCTATATGGGTTTCCTGGTATTAAAGACCACTTACGTTAACATTTTCATATCCTACAAATTACAAGATGAGTGCTCTAGAGTGATAGAGTCTGGTTATGTCCAGAGAAAGGAATAATAAGCAGGCTATATTTAAGACATTATTCCCAACCTCAATCCATATTTAACAAACACACAAGCAGATGCACAAACATATATATATATATATATATAATTTCTAATATAATTTAAGAAATAAGATCTATAGTGATTTGGATAATACTCCTAAAATGAGTTAAAAGTCTATGCTTTTGTGTTTTCCATTATGGAGTACATTGGCCCACCTTTTTAAATTTTCACAATAAAACACATATCACCAACAAACAGTAGATAGAATTAGTGTGACACATAATTCTAAATTAAAAGATAATGACCTTATTACAGACATTAACTGTAAGAGAAATTCGATGTTATTTGTTTTGCCATCTTTTAGAATTTCACTTGTAAAAGATGGAGAAATCCAATTAGGTAGCTTATTTGCTTTTATATGAATCTTTCAAAATTGTCTCTCTACTGAAATTCGTAGTTTGGTTTTAATGGGAAAAGTGCTAGCGACATTAAACTGAAAGATGAGAATATGGGGTGAAAAAGTTGGTGGCTTGGTATATAATTTTTAAATAGCATGAGTATAAAATATTTTAAGACTAGTAAAAATTCTAAGTCATGGCAAATAGAATGAGCTTTTAAAATATGTATTCCTTTTGGTTCAATGGGTAGTCTGTAATTGAGCCACGTTTATTGTTTACATTTCTTTCAGCAAAATGTTACTGAGTGCATAGTACCTGCAGTTATTCTGTTGTGTGCAGGAAATACAAGATAATCATGATAAGGTTTTTTCCTTCCATATATAACAATATCCAGTGTAAAACAAAATGCAAGTAAGCATGTTGAATTCTACGATAAAGGTATATAGAGGGGACAGTGGAGCCCCAGAAGTAGCATCAGTGCTGTTAGAGAATCAAGGAAAGGCCCCACAAGCATGATACTCTAGCTGTAATTTCTAAGAATGAGTTGCAGGTAGGTGTTGAGAGTTAGTCAGTCAACTGTACAATGATTCAGACTCCAGACTGGGATATACAATTCTTGGCTCTGCTGTACTTCCTAGTTGGGTGATGCCTTTCCATCTTTGTTCTGCTGTCACTTTTTTCCAAAGTAGTACTCTTTATCACCCTGGATTCCATGATCATTTATTCCCAAATGATTTATAAATCTCTAAGATCTCTTTGCTGAATTCTCTAATCATGTATCCTACCACTTACTATACATTTTCACTTAAATATCTCTTAGGCAAAAGGAAATGGCATCCCACTCCAGTGTTCTTGCCTGGAGAATCCCAGGGACAGGGGAGCCTGGAGGGCTGCCATCTATGGGGTCGCACAGAGTTGGACACGACTAAAGTGGCTTAGCAGCAGAAGCAGCAGCAGACAGTTTAAGGTTAGTATAGCCCATATTGAATTTCTCATCATTCCCAATACACACAATTATTTTTCATTTCTTTTCTTTCTTTTTCTCCCTTGATACATGAGTCTACCGTGCTGCTAATCACTTAAGCAAGAGATCAGTGATCACCCCAGCAGGTTTTCTTCTTCATTCCTCAGCACAGCTCTTTGCTCTGTACTCTGTGTAGGCTCAGCTATCTAATACATATTCCCTTCTTCTTTCTTGTCACTTGGTTGAGATTTAGGAGGGTGGGGAAATTGTTGAAATATCCTCTACCTTTTTTCTCCCCACTTCTCAAATTCTCTGTGTTACCTTATTTGGAAAGCAACAACAGGCTTCAAGTTTTCTGCCTCTGGCCAATCTTCGACTTCAGTGCCTTTTCTTCATTGCTTCCAGAATTACATTTCTGAAACATCACCCTTTGGCTCACATTCCTTCCTATATCCTTGCAGATAAAGGGAAAGGGAAAGGGAAGTCCCTCAGTCGTGTCTGACTCTTAGCGACCCCATGGACTGCAGCCCGCCAGGCTCCTCCGTCCATGGGATTTGCCAGGCAAGGGTACTGGAGTGGGTGCCATTGCAGATAAAACCTAACCTATAATATTTTCCAAGGTCCATGGTATTTTTTCCCCTGACCGCTTCTCCAGATTATTCTCTTTATTACTCTTGCATTAAATATTTTTGCTCAAGAAAGGCAGCTGCTGCTGCTGCTAAGTCGCTTCATTCGTGTCCGACTCTGTGCAACCCCATAGACAGCAGCCCACCAGGCTCCCCCGTCCCTGGGATTCTCCAGGCAAGAATACTGGAGTGAGTTGCCATTTCCTTCTCCAATGCATGAAAGTGAAAAGTGAAAGTGAAGTCGCTCAGTCGTGTTCGACTCTTAGCGACCTCATGGACTGCAGCCTACCAGGCTCCTCTGTCCATGGGGTTTTCCAGGCAAGAGTACTGGAGTGGGGTGCCATTGCCTTCTCTACAAGAAAGGCAGAGTTACTTACATTTTCCTGAATGTAACTGTCTCAAGTTCTTGCCCTCTCCACCTATCTGTCTTTATCTGTCAGTCTCTTGCTTCCTCTCTCACTTGTTCCCACGTGAGTGCACGAACACACACTCACTACACATTTCTGTACTTTCTATTTCCTATAAGTACACTGCACTTGCTGTTTATAAGAACAATAACCTTCCCACACCCTTCCAGTGTGATTAATTCTTCTTTGACCTTCAACACACACAGAGGTCAATCTTTTAGAAAACCTTTCTTGTTGGCTTCTCTCTCTTCCTCTTTGAATCAACTGGTTTAAGTTCTCCTTCTGCAGTTCATACATGGCTATAATTGTTTCCTTTTCTAATTCCACTACCAGACTGCAAACAATTTAGATGCATCACTGGTCTAAATATCTACAGCAATGAACACTGTGCTTAGCACATAGCACCAACTTAATAAACATTTCCTGAAAGTCAAAGACAACTCACAATTTCCCAACTGGCAACTATGTGTCTCTGTAATGACCTCTTCTCTTTTCAAGCCTCTTCTAGTGCCATCATATATTTCTTCTAAACATAACTCTTCTGCAAAGTCCCTTTCATTTGCACTTTGTTTACAGCTGTGCTTCTGCAATGGGGATGGTTTTAGCCATCCCCAATGCTACTGGAATCTAGTAGATTGAAATCAGGGGAGCTGGTGAATCTTCTACAATGCAGAGGACACCTCCTCACAATATAGAATCATCAAGTCCAAACTGCCAATAGCATCAAGGGTAGAAAACTGTCAGTTTGCATGTCTATGAAACATTCCCTCAAATAATGTGAAAAATATGGTAACTAAAACTCACAACACCTGGCCAGCTACCCATCTTCTAGGCTCTGAAAAACAGAGCTGGTGGCCTCTGGCCTCAGACTTCAGAATAACCTCCTGGGATCTGGGAGGGAAGTGTCATAAATGGGCACTGGCATTACATAGGATGGAAAGCGCAGATTTCACAGAGGCAAGTACTGAGAAAACTGCTGATCTCGACTTTGCAGACCAATGAGGCTTAGGAGAGTCATGTATTTAAACACTAAAATTAACAGTTTAAAAATGTTTGCTATATGTGAAATAGTACCACTGTGGTGAGAAGGAACTGGTAGGTCTCCATGACTGTATCAACCAGGGAGCAACTCAGGCATTATAGAAAATGAAGCTTGATGGTCTCAAGAAAGCATTAGAATTGATTAGTTAGTAGCTCTATCATTCAAAGAGATCAAATCAGTCAATCCTAAAAGAATTCAACCCTGATTATTCATTAAAAGGGCTTCCTTTGTGGCTCAGCTGGTAAAGAATCCATCTGCAATGTGGGAGACCTGGGTTTGATCCTTGGGTTGGGAAGATCCCCTGGAGAAGGGAAAGGCTACCCACTCCAGTATTCTGGCCTAGAGAATTCAAAGAGTGGGACTCAGCTGGGCGACTTTCACTTTCATTCATTAGAAGGACTGTTGCTAGAGCTGAAGCTCCAATACTTTGTCCACTTGATGTGAAGAGCTGACTCATTGGAAAAACCCTGATGCTGGGAAAGACTGAAGGCTAGAAGAGAAGGAGGTGGCAGAGGATGAAGTGGTTAGATAGCATCACTGACTCAATGAACATGAATCTGAGCAAACTCCAGGAGATAGTGAAGGGCAGGGAGGCCTGGCATGCTGCAGTTTATGGGGTCTCAAAGAGTCAGACATGACTTAGTGATAAACAACAACAAATTATCTTTCAAAATTTACTATAGAATTAAAAATCCAAGGAATGTATTGACTCAACTCTTTTCCATCCTTTTTGCTGAAATAATTTTAAAATAAAGGAAAATAACTAGGGGCAAGAATATTAGATTTTATCTCTCTATTTACCTTAGCCAATGTGAATCTAGCAGTAAATTGTGGTACAGGTTTACATGTTAAGTTTCAGGGTATTAGATTTGTCAGGGTGTGTGTGTGTAAGAAAGCGCATTTATGCTGCTTTGACTTGGCAGTGAGATAATGGTGTGCAGTCTGTTCAACACTGTGAGAGCAATAACTGAAGTATTAGGACTTTGTAATAATATATATGTTTGCTCTGGGAACATTGTAGTTGTCAAAATTCACACTGCAAAAAAAAATTGGCAAATGAAGTTTTGGGGCAAGCAACAGAGGGTTACCCATCAGAGGATTAAGCCTTGTAGGGCTTTTCCAAAGCATCAATTTAAGAACATCTGATTTTAATTTCTATATGTTCTGTTTCCCTGGAAACTCAAAATACTCTAAATTTAATATAAACTGACCCTGTATGTAGCTTATTTTATTTTTAACAACTTCCGATAGTCTTTCATTTAAACAGACATTTTAAGGATTTTTTTTCCCTTTTTCTGAATGATAATGAATTGCAATGTAACATCCTAAAAACAGTTTGAAAAGTTGAACTTCACTAATTCAACTTACTTCCATTCCCAACCTGGGCTAATTTGGAAATCATTCATACATTTCGGTAAACTTCATCTAGGAGAGGAACTCCTGAAATAGAAAGAGTTAGTCATTTGAGCCCCATCTCAAAAGCTGATGAAAACGTCCATCAACCAATTGTCTGTTGCTTCCGCATTTACAAGAATCATTGTTAGAACAATGAACATAAAAGGCTATCTAATGTCGACAAAGGACCTATGACTTAATTTTAAGGTTTACAAACTTATGTGACTATCAGTCAAAAACATGTTGCTAACTATACCGCCTTCCTCCTGTTAGCAAATTCTCTGGCAAATGTTGATTTCTCATAATGATGATGCTGCCACTTACTCCCTATCTTCCCCAATGAGCTCACATACTATTTCATGGGCTGTCTGCCCATGTTGCACATGATTTTCAATTCAGTTCAGTTCAGTTGCATCTGACTTTTTGGGACCCCATGGACTGCAGCATGTCAGGCTTCCCTGTCCATCAGGAACTCCTGGAACTTACTCAAACTCATGTCCATTGAGTTGGTGATGCCATCCAATCATCTCACCCTCTGTTGTCCCCTTCTCCTCCCACTTTCAATATTTCCCAGCATCAGGGTCTTTTCAAATGAGTCAGTTCTTCTTATCAGGTGGCCAAAGTATTGGAGCTTCAGCTCCAACATCAGTCTTTCCAATGAATATTCAGGACTGATTTCTTTTAGGATGGACTGGTTGGATCTCCTTGCAGTCCAAGGGACTCTCAAGAGTCTTCTCCAACACCATAGATCAAAAGCAACAATTCTTCAGCGCTCAGCTTTCTCTATAGTCCAACTCTCACATCCATACATGACTACTGGGAAAACCACAGCTTTGACTAGATGGACCTTTGTTGGCAAAGTAATGTCTCTGCTTTTGAATATGCTGTCTAGGTTGATCATAACTTTTCTTCCAAGGAGCAAGCATCTTTAGATTTCATGGCTGCAGTCACCATCTGCAGTGACTTTGGAGCCCCCAAAAATAAAGGCTGCCACTGTTTCCATTGTTTCCCCATCCATTTGCTATGAAAAAATGAGACCAGATGCCATATCTTAGTTTTCTGAATGTTGAGTTTTTAGCCAATTTTTTCACTCTCTTTCACTTTCATTGAGGCTCTTTAGTTTTTCTTTACTTTCTGCCATAAGGGTGGTGTCATCAGCATATCTGAGATTATTGATATTTCTCCCTGTAATCTTGATTACAGCCTGTGCTTCATCCAGTCCAGCTTTTCTCATGACATACTCTGCATATAAGTTAAATAAGCAGGGTGACAATATACAGGCTTGATGTACTCCTTTCCCAATTTGGAACCAGTCTATTGTTCCATGTCCTGTTCTAACTGTTGCTTCTTGACCTGCATACAGATTTCTCAAGAGACATGTCAGATGGTCTGGTATTCCCATCTCTTTAAGAATTTTCCACAGTTTTTTTCTGATCCACACAGTCAAAAGCTTTAGCATAGTCAGTAAAGCAGAAGTAGATGTTTTCTCTGGAACTCTCTTGCTTTTTCGATGCTCCAACAAGTGTTGACAATTTGGTCTCTGGTTCTTCTGCCTTTTCTAAATCCAGCTTGAATGTCTGGAAGTTGATGGTTCACATACTGTTGAAGCCTGGCTTGGAGAATTTTGATTATGTCTTTGCTAACGTGTAAGATGAGTGCTATTGTGCGGCAGTTTGAGCATTCTTTGGCATTGTCTTTCTTTGGGATTGGAATGAAAACTGACCTTTTCCAATCCTGTGGCCACTGCTGAGTTTTCCAAATTTGCTGAGCTTTCCAAATTTTCCAAATTTGATATTCAGACACTGATAATTCCTACTGAAGGAACCATGTGTTGTCCACTGATTGCTCTTCTCTGTAACTAGCAGAGACCTTCCCAGGTTTCCCAGGTTCTACCAAAAGAGAAGCTCTTGGGAGCTTTGGACTGCAAGGAGATCCACCCAGTCCATCTTAAAGGAGATTAGTCCCGAGCGTTCATTGGAAGGACTGACGTTGAAGCTAAAACTTCAATACTTCAGCCACCTGATGAGAAGAACTGACTCATTTGAAAAGACCCTGAAACTTGGAAAGATTGAAGGCAGGAGGAGAAGGGGATGACAGAGGGTGAGATGGTTGGATGGCATCCCCGACTTGATGGACATGAGTTTGAGCAAGCTCTGGGAGTTGGTGATGGACAGGAAGGCCTGGCATCTTGCAGTCCATGCACGTGACTGAGCAATTGAACTGAACTGATTAAATCCAATTCCTAGAAAAAGTAGGCTAGAGAGAGGCCCAGCCAGGCAGTTCACAGATCAATATAGCTTATATGGCTCTGATATCTGTGTTTAGGAGACATCGAAATGATAGCTAGCTCATAATTATTGAAGGGAAAGTGAACTTTTATGGCAAATCATGCTGAAGTAGATTATGTCCTACAGGAATGTATTAGTCTCTCAGCCGCGTCTGACTCTTTGTGGCCCCATGGACATAGCTTGCCAGGCTCCTCTGTCCGTGGAATTCTCCAGGTAAGAATACTGAAGTGGGTAGCCACTCCTTTCTCCAGGGGATCCTCCTGACCCAAGGATAGAACCCAGGTCTTCTGCATTGCAGGCAGATTCTTTACTGTCTGAGCCACCAGGGAAGTCCCAAGAATACTGGAGTGGGTAGTCATTCCCTTCTTCAAGGAATCTTCCTGGCCCAGGCATTTAACCCAGGTCACCTGCACTGCAGGCAGATTCTTTGCCATCTGAACCACCAGGGAAGCCACAGGAATACCTAGGCCAAATCCAAATCTCAAACAGGAGCATCAGTTCAGGAAACTGAGAGCAGAAGTTAAATTGTGCAGCAGCGCTGTGTCTACACAACTAAGGATATTAAGAAAAGGAGTGTAGCAACAGCAGAGTGAGTGAAATCTATGAAATAACACACACAAAAATGTTGACAGAAGCCAAATGATCTCAATATTAAACATGGTCTGGCTTTCAATTTTAATAAAACATTCTGTTTCCTGTGTAGAAAACAAATTGGGAGGGAAAAACCCATGCATAAAGATATACATACCAGTTTTTGCCCATATGAGAGATAATAGTGACTTGGACTAGAATGGTGGCCATAGAAATAAGTGGAGAAAAATTCTAGTATTTGAGATATATTGCTGAGGTATATATAAAAGAACTTGCTGAAAGACTAATAAATTTGGTGAAAGCTGGTGAGAGCGAAGGAGGACTCAACTTTCTGGCTTGCTGGCTCGAATAGATGGTGATGGCTTTAACTAAGATGAGGGCAATTGGATGAGAAACAGATTTTGTTCATTAGTACATTTTTGGACATGATGACTTTTGAGTCATCCATCAAACAGACAGACGTATTCACAAGCAGGGAGTTCAGTGAATGATCTGGCCTAGCAATGTCAACACAAAACAGGAGAATCATCAGTATTTGATTATGTTTAAAGTGAAGAGGCTGGATGATATCACCTAGGGAGAAAGTATAGCTGAAAAAAGAATGGAACTCAGGAAAGAAAGTGGGAGCAACTCCAACTTGGAAAGGTAAAGTTGAAGTAAATATAGACAGAGTAAGAAAAATTGCCCAGGAGATGAAAAAGAGAAGCCTGGGATATAAAAGGAAAACAAACAAACAAACAAAAATCCAGGAGTCTATAGGGTCAAAGATGATGACAAGAAAGGAGAATGCTTTAAGGAATTGATTTTAAGTACTTAATTGTATAACAATATTGAGAAATCAAGGGAGCTGAAGACTGAGATATATTTATAGGAATTGGTATTAGGATGATTTTGGTAACTCCAAGAAGGAAAATTTCAGTGATGTTGCAGATGAAAGTGAAATTAAAATGGGTCAGAATCTGAATGAGAGGTGAGAGTGTGCTGTTACAATTGTATGTTATTTATATAAGAAACTTTACTTTGAAGCTAAGCAGAGGAATGGGAAGTAGTAAGAAGGGGAAATGGCATTAAAGGAAAGCTAACTTTGGAGGGAATAGAGCATATGTTCAGGATACAGCATGCTTGGGGCTGGTGCATGGGGATGACCCAGAGAGATGTTATGGGGAGGGAGGTGGGAGGGGGGTTCATGTTTGGGAACGCATGTAAGAATTAAAGATTTAAAAAAAAATACTTATGGGAATGATACAGTAGAAACAAAAGCAGTACTGATGATGGAGAAAATATATGAGATGATTGCAGAAGAAAAATCCTTGAAATTTTGAGGAGATGAGATCCTTAGCTCCAATGAAGGGGACTTCATTTAACAAAAGCAAGGATATTTCTTCCATTGACTAGGAGAAGAATTTACCATCAGGCACATAAATTAGATGTGGTGAAAATAGGATAGATTCCCTCTGATAACATTTAGAGAACTAATTTAAAATAAATGATGATTTCTGGCTTTATAATGCTGTGAAGGACTATGGAGATTATTAGCTGGTGTATGTACATATGTTTGTGTGGTAGGGAGAGCTAAAAGGGGTTTGAAAGAGAAAGGAGAAAGTAATAAAGTTTTTTCCTTTGAAAGGGCAAGATTTACTAAGGCGAGTAGTATTTTAAAGTACCATTTTAACTTTCCAAGTGGTAATTTAAAATAAAACAAGTCAACTCATTTATATCATTTTATTCCACAAAATTCACAATGATAAAGGCAGAAATTTTGATCCAGAGAGGGTTAGTTAGAGTGTTCTGGGAAAAGAAAATATATGGGTTCAAAAAAAAAAAAAAAGTGAAAGTTGTTTAGTCATGTCTGTCTTTTTGGAATCCCATGGACTGTAGCCTGCCAGGATTCTCTGTCCATGGAATTCTCCAGGGAAGAATATTGGAGTGGATAGCCTTTCCCTTCTCCAGGGGATCTTCCCAACCCAGGGATCTAACCCAGGTCTCCCAAATTACAGGCAGATTCTTTACCAGCTGAGCCGTCAGGGAAGCCCAGTGTGTTCAAAAGTGAGTATTATAAAATAGGTTATAGGGTAGGATAAAAGTGACAAGGGGAAGGAGTGATGGTCAATGAGAAATGTGATGAAGTGATTCAGATGGACTAGAAGTCAGTATGACGGGAGAATATATGCAGTGAGTTGAAAGTAGTGATCAGATTATAAAATATTTTTAAATCAAAATTTTGAACTTGGTACAGTTACTGGTGATAACCATGATCCAGATCATGTTTTCAAGAGTGAATATCTATGGCCACAAGGATTAAAGATAATAACATTCAAGGCAGGTAAGGAAATGACTGACTAGTGCTCTACCTGCCACTTCCCTGGATACTAAAGTCATCAGGAATATGACAAGGCTGGAGGTAGAGAGAAGTACTCTACTCAAGGCTTCAGTGAATGACAGAGAGTGACTGGGAAGTCTAGAGAACAGTAATATGAGTGAGAAAATTGGATGCACTGAAGGTTGAAAGACATGGGGTTTGGAATGAAAAGCAAAGGAAATGGAATGGTTTCAAGCAGCAATGGGTAGCAGGGGGTCACCCAACATGCTACCAAGTCCTGGAGTAGGTGAGCAGGAAACAACCAATAATCTCCACTTGAGAGGTCCTCAGTGGAAGTAGTTTGATCTGGATTTAGTCAAGGCAAAAAGAAGAAATAAGTGTTTAGACAGGAATGACAATATAGGAGGCTAGGTTAGTCACAGATGAGGTATTTCAGGGAGCATGGGGAAAGGGTCTGGGAGTGAGAAGGCTGGAGGATGTGTCAGGTCAGAGGATGACGATGGCATCATTAAACTAATGTACACTCTGCAGGGCTTGAGTTTCTTGTGCTGCCACAGGGAAAACCAAGAGGTGAGTTATGATGCTGTTAATTCTGAAGAATGCCTAGAAGATGGAGAGAAATCTACCAAAGGGAGTCCATGACACCACAAAGACTAGTTATTGTTATCTCCTGCAGCTCTGGATATACTAAGATCTTAGGGTTCATCCATTTTGTATTACATATTATATAATAGTGAGTCAAGTACTCCAGGTGGAAGCAAATTGGTATTTTGAAAAGTATTTTCTTCTACTTGTCACCCTTTAGGAAAAATATTAAATCCCTCCCCTTCTTTTGCAGGATGGAGGAGATTTTTTTTTTAACTTAGCATTGAGACCCTGGTTGATATTTTTATCTTTATTTTTTTCCATTTTCCTAATGAAACCGCCTACCATGCAATTTTCTCCTCAAAATTTTTAATTGAGAAATGATATTTTCATCACTCTCCTTTTAAGTCACCCTGAGAGGTGATTTAATACACTGATACCACATTAGTTATGTAGGTTTGGAACTGGGTATCTCTACAGTTTTATCAGTGATGCCCTCCCAAGACTATTGATTCCTCTCAGGAAATTTAAATCTTTGCATAGCAACTGATGGTTCTGGAAGAACTGCACAGTCAGTAATCCATGAGTTCATCAAATGTTCTACTCAGGGCATAGGCTCACTTTTCACTTTAATGCAGATATCTTTTTACTCATCTGATATGAAGTCAGACATTCTATCTCAATGAACTGTAGATCTTCCCAATTGCAGTGAGGCATATAGGTAGAAACTAATTTCATTGAGGCTGTATCTTGAAGGCAGCAAAAGATTTTATGACAAATCATTGATTCAAGTGAACTCTCAGGAAAATTACATTTCTCTGACCAGAAATCTCTCTTTTGTTTATTTCAATATAGCACGAGAATGTCTCTTCATTTGAATCAGCAGCCAACCAAAACTGACATCAAACCATATAGGCAGTGGCATTGGAACTGGGTCTTAAAAGATGTGGAGTTCTGGAAATATAAGAAAGGGCTGACAGGATTTGTAAACTTTTGGATGCCTGAAGAAAAGATGATATATTTAAATATTTAAAAAGGTACTGTAGAGTTTAGTGTGGCCATAGCAAATGCTGTGTGTGCACGTGTGTCTGTGTTGGGAAAGAGAAAAAATAGCTGGAGACAGGAGATACCACACCAAAAAGTAAATTCTTATATGTCAATTCTATCAAGTCAACTGGTTTGATTTTGACTAGTTCATCATTTGATTATATTGATAAGTTGAGTGAATCAAATTTTAAAACTAGTTGAGAACAAAGTCATAAACAGTGTTACACTAACTCATATCTTGGTATTAACCTCTTTCTGGAAAATAAAAAGGAAACAGCACATTCTGTCCCTTTTTACCTATTTGCAGTCTGAGCTGAATTGGATAGTCAGGATACACACACACTCATACATTTTTAATTATGGGTGTATTAGTATTCAAGTCAGTTATTTATTTTGGTAAAATTCTGCCAATTGAATATATATATATATATATATATGCATATATATATATACATATATATATATAGAGAGAGAGATAATGGGTAATGATATTAGAACATATTTTACAACAGAAATCTCAAATACTTTGCATCTTTGATTTTCAGAAGTTTTGGATAATTTCTGCATTGATTCTTTACCTTAGAAGTAAAAATCCCAAGTCACAGATAGGCATTTTAAGTGTCACTGAAGAGCCACCAAACACCTTCGTATTTGCTTTCCCATGAAAAATTAGTGATTCTAACCTTTTAAAATATGTACACTCTAAATTTAATTATTAAATAGTAAAGATTTATTTAGAATTGAGTAGATACATTTTAATGGTAGCTTGTCCTCTCAAAATGTAAATAAAATATCTAAAATACTGTATCAGGAATGTTAAACTTTGCTTTCACACTAACATGGTCTGAAAAATGACTTTAGACAATTTTGGTTTTCTAAATCAGAAGATCCAATCCTTTTGGCACCAGAGGCTGGTTTCATAGAAAACAATTTTTCCACAGACCAAAAAGGGAAGGGATGGTTTCATGAGAATTCAAGTGCATTACATTTATTGTGCCCCTTTTCCCTATTATTATTACATCAGCTCCACCTCATATCATCAGACATTAGATCCTAGAGGTTGAGGACCCCTGTTCTAAACAACTTCAGCGTAGCTGAGAAAGCAGGAGCAGGAGATATAAGAAGTGGTGGGTAAATGAGATAGAAGCACAAGCTGTTTGTGAAGGTTGTGGTGGTGAGTAGGTTTGTGACAGGTGAAGGTGAAAACCTGGGGCTTCATGCCAACAGAAATAGCCAAACTGACCAAAGTTTAGGATATGAGGCAAAGACAGAATGTGACGTAAGCCTGTGCTTTCCTTCCCAGCGTCCTGCTCACCAAAAGGCCACAAGAGAGCAGGGCTCTGTACCCGCTGTGTAGCTCCCGACTTGGTTTCCAGAACTCACACTACCACTGGCTGGCTTTGTGGCTGGGGGTGGTTACTTACCCTAGAAGCCTCTCTATCTTATGTGTTACAGTGAGAAAATAGCAAAACATAACTTTTCAGTAAAATGTAAATACTATCGTACAGTAAAGTCACCACAGGATACATGACACAGACATTCTCAATATATATGAGAGCTATACTGTACTATTTTTATTATTTTTACCACATAATCTAGCTGGGCAGCATCAAAGTAAGAAGAGGGTTAAGTCTATTCCTATATAAATGAGGAAAAATAACTCTTCCTGTATTCATTAGAGCTGTCTTATCAAAGTATTGCAAATTGGATGGTTTAAACAACAGAAACTTATTTTCTCTTAATTCAGAAGACTAGAACTCTGAGATCAAGGTGTCAACATAGTCATTTCCTTCTGAGGACTCTGAAGAAGAATCTGCTTCATGCTTCTCCCAAGCCCCTGGTGGTTCACTGGTAATCTTTCTGTTGTTTGTTTTGTCTTGTGTATTACCCTGATCTCTGCTTTTATCTTCAATGTGCACTCCTTGTGTGTGTGTCTGAGCTCAAATTTCTCCTTTTTATAAAGATTCCATTGATATTAGTTAAGGGTCCATCTTACTCCACTATCCTTTCCCAGGGATAGAACCTGGGTCTCCTAAACTGCAGACAGATTCTTTACTGTCTGAGTCACCAGGGCAACCCAAATTACCATCTGTCACCATATATGATTTTTTCCAGTAGTCATGTATGGACGTGAGAATTGGACCATAAAGAAGGCTAAGTGTCAAAGAACTGATGCTTTTGAATTGTGGTGTTGAAGATGCTTGAGAATCCCTTGGACAGCAAGAAGATCATATCAGTCAATCCTAAAGAAATCAGTCCTGAATATTCATTGGAAGGACTAATGCTGACGCTGAAGCTCCAATACTTTGGACATCTGATGCAAAGAGCCAATTCATTGGAAAAGACCCTGATGCTGGGAAAGATTGAGGGTGGTAGGAGAAGGGAGCAACAGAGGATGAGATGGTTAGATGGCATCATTGACTCAACGGACATGAGTCCGTTGAGCAAACTCCATTGAAAGAGGGAAGTGAAGGACAGGGAAGCCTGGTATGCTGCAGTGCATGGGGTCACGAGAACTGGATATAACTGAGGGACTGAACAACAACCATATAAATTTATTAAAATATTATTTACCACATTCCCTATGTTGTACATTGCATTCCTGTGATTTATTTGTTTTATAACTGGATGTTTGTATCTGTTAATCCTCATTCACCTATTTCTCTTGTCCTCCACTACACTCCCCTCTGTTTATTCTCTGACTCTATGACTATTTCTATTTTGTCATGTTTGTTCATTTGTTTTGTTTTAGTTTGTACAAATAAATAAAATCATATGACATTTTTCTTTCTCTTTCTGACTTATTTCACTCAGCAGAATACCCTGTAGGTCCATTCATGCCAAAAATGTTCAGATTTCACTTTTTAAGGGCCGAGTAATACTCCATTGTATATGCAAACACCACATCTTCTTTACTCATCCTCCTGTTGATGAAAACTCAGGTTGTTTCTAAAGCCTGGCTACTATAAATAATGTGACAATGAACATATAGGTGCATGTATCTTTTTGAATTGGTCTTTTCATTTTCTTCAGATAAATATCCAGGAGTGAAATTGCTGGATTGTATGGAAGCTATATTTTTAATTTTTGAGGAATCTCCATATTATATTCCTTACTGGTTGCAAAAACTTTTGTTCCCACCAATGGTGCATGAGGTTTCCCTCTTTTCCACACCCTTGCCAACACTTCTTATTTGTTGTCTTTTTGATAATAGCCATTCTGACAGGTGTGAGATGATATCTCATTGTAGTTTTTGACAAAATTCAACAACTCTTAATGATTAAAAATATCGACAAAGTGGGTATGAAAGAAACATATATGACAGCCCATAGCTCAGTGGTGAAAAGCTGGAAGGATAGGTTCTAAGATCAAGAACAAAAGAAGGATTCCTGCTCTCTCCACCTTTATTCAACATGGATTATTGGAAGTCCTAGCTACAACAGTCAGATAGGAACAATAAATAAAAGTAATCCAAATTGGAAAAGAAGAAAAATACCACTGTTTGCATATGACATAGTACTATATATAGAAAATCCAAAGATACCACCAAAAAGCAATTAAAATTTACCAATGAATTCAGTAAAATTGAAAGGTAAAAAACTAATTTACAGAAATGTGTTTTTATACACTAACAATGAACTATCAAAAGAGAGATTAAGAAGACAATCCCATTTACAATTGCATCAAAAAATAAAATTTAACTAAAAAGGAAAAATGTCTGTACTTGGACAACTCTAAGACACCGTTGGAAGAGATTGAAAAACAGAAAAAGTATACTGTGCACATGGATTGGCAAAACTAATATTTTTGGAATGGTCATATTACCAAGACAATCCACAGATTCAATGCAATCTCTATCAAAATATCGATGGCATTTTTCATAGAACTAGAATGAGTTCAGTTTAGTTGCTCAGTAGTGTCTGACTCTTTGCAACGCCATGGACTGCAGCGCGCCAGGCTTCCCTGTCAATCACCAACTCCCAGAGCTTGCTCAAACTCATGTCTGTCCTGTTGGTGATGCCATCCAACCATCTCATCTTCTGTCATCCCCTTCTCCTCCTGCCTTCAATCTTTCTCAGCATTAGTGTCTTTTCCAATGAGTCAGTTCTTTTGCATCATGTGGCCAAACTATTGGAGCTTCAGCTTCAGTATCAGTCCTTCCAATGAACATTTAGGGTTAATTTCCTTTATGATTGACTTGTTTGATTTCCTGATTGACTGGAGAAGGGACTGGCAAACCATTTCAGTATTCTTGCCTTAAGAACCCAATAAACAGTATGAAAAGGCAAAAAGAGCTAGAATAAACTACTAAAATTAGTATAGAAACCCAAAAGACCCCAAATAACTGAAACAATCTTAAATAAAAACAAAGCTGGAGGTAGCATGCTCCTTCATTTCAAACTATATTACAAAGTTATAATCAGAAGAGTGTGTTACTGGCACAAAACCAGTCACATAGATCAATATAATAGAATAGAGAAATAAGAAATAAACCCAAAATTTTA
This sequence comes from Ovis canadensis, assembly GCF_042477335.2. Taxonomy (NCBI): domain Eukaryota; kingdom Metazoa; phylum Chordata; class Mammalia; order Artiodactyla; family Bovidae; genus Ovis; species Ovis canadensis. Next base: position 43,195,865 of record NC_091260.1, read on the forward strand.
TGGCCAACTAATTTATGGAGGAGCCTGGTAGGCTGCAGTCCATGGGGTTGCTAAGAGTCGGACACGACTGAGCGACTTCACTTTCACTTTTCACTTTCATGCATTGGAGAGGGAAATGGCAGCCCACTCCAGTGTTCTTGCCTGGAGAATCCCAGGGACGGGGGAGCCTGGTGGGCTGCCGTCTATGGGGTTGCACAGAGTCAGACATGACAGAAACGACTTGGCAACAGCAATTTATGACAAGGGAGGCAAAATGGGGAAAGATGGCCTTTTCAATAAATACTGCGGAGAAACTGGACAGCTACATGAAAAAGAGTAAAATTGGACTAGCTGCTTACACCATATACAAAAATAAGCTCATAATGGATTAAAGACAAATATAAGACCAGAATCCATCAAAATTTTAATGGAAAGCATAGGCAATATACCATCTGACACGAGTTTTAACAGTATTGTTTTGGATCCATCTTCTCAAGCAAAGGAAACAAAAGCAAAAATAAACAAATAAACTACATCAAATGAAGATGCTTTTGCATGGGAAAAGAGACTATCAACTAAATGAAACAGCCACCCACTGAGTAGGAGAAGATATTTGTAAATAAAAGATTGAAATATTGAAGGCAGGAAGAGAAGGGGACAACAGAGGATGAGATGGTTGTATGGCAACAGCGACTCAATGGACAGGACTTTGAGTAAGCTCTGGGAGTTGGTGATGGACAGGGAAGCCTAGCGGGCTGTAGTCTATAGGATAGCAAAGAGTTGGACACTATTGAGCAACTGAACTGAACTGAACTGAACTGAGGGGGTTAATATCCAAAATATAGATAGGATTCACACAACTCAACTTAAAAAAAAAAAAATAAAAACAGCCTGATTAAAAACTGAGCAAAAGATCTGAACAGACTTTTTTTTCTTCATACACATGTATAAAAGCATGCAGCTGGCCACCATAGGCACATGATAAAGGTGCTCAGCACCACTAACCATCAGGAAAATGCAAATCAAAATCACAGTGAAGAAGCCTTTTCAATGCTCAATAACAGGTGATGTTGTTAACAGTTGGAAGCATGTAAGGTACAGCAAATATCTTGACAATCAGTTCTTTGTTGAGTGACTTTTGCAATAGAAGGGGCACAGCTGTCAGATCACTAACAGTCCAGAAATTTGAAAACATGACACAGATGAGTTTCAAGGGCCACGATGTTGCTGCCAGTGTTTGTTTGATGATCGAATTGGTAAAGCAACATCATAACCTGAAAAATTGTCAGGAGGCACTGTGAAGAACCCAGAAGCTCAAAATTCAGCCTGAAGTGGAAGGCCCTTGCTGTGTGGCTTCTCTCACCATAAGAAACATGGTGAAACTTTAGGCAGGAATAGATGGATGGCATGATTCAAGGTAACCTCTGAAATAGCAATAAACTCTCTGTTGAATTGTTTCTCTTCTGCACTGTCATGACAGTGTTTGTTTCATCTCTTTATCTGTGCACTTTTTGTTTTGGGGGTGGTAGTTTGGTCCTCAATGGCTTGCTTGCTTCCTCAGGCACAAGGATACTCACATCACAAGTGCTGACCATCTCAAGTGCCTGAGCATCCTGCTCTGAGAGTTTCTCTCATTCCAACATTCTAGATGATCCACTCATTCCAACTACCAGACAAAAGTGCTATGCTCTAGCTAGGGGAAGGGTAGTGAAGCCAGATATTTCCTCTTCCCATGGCTGGAAGTTCCAACCCACAGTGGTTGTATGACACCCAAAAGTATTGCAATCCCAAAGCAGTATGTGAGAAATAGGGGCTGAGTGAGAGACTTGTTCTCAGTGGTCTGTGCTCAGTACAGCATGGCAATAGTAGCCTGGAGTGTAGATCCCTACCAGTTGTGAATGTGGGTAGTAATCACGTGGGATGAGGTGGTCAACAACCAGTCCAGGGGAATCAAGGGCACAGCAGGAGCTGAGATCACTGTGGGCCATAGCTCTGGGTTATTGATGCATATTCTATGATCTCATCAGAATTTAATTATAAAACACAAACTCAGAGATAAAATTACTAAGCCTTTTAAGATGGTAGCCAGAGACCACTTGCCTTCAGTAAATGTTACCACTCCTGCATTCACACCGTATATTCTAGCAACACAAACTCCCTCCTGTTGGCTTTTGTGATGACTAACCTTGATGAGCAATACTTTGGTTGATTTTTTCCTCCATAAACTTTAAGTTTAAGCATCAGTATTATTTCTTTTGTGATGCCTTCTACCTCTGGAGGTAGTTAGGAATTACTTCTCTGAGTGTTTGTAACACTTATTTCCCCTTTCATGGCACCAATCACTAGAATATAATTTTCTGCTTACTGGTTTGCTTTTCCTCCTAGACTTTAAATATCTGTAATAAGTGGTGAATATATACTTGTTGAATGAATAGCTCTGTTGAAGGTTCATTTTGAACATAGTTAAATCTGTAGCAAAGAGTTTACAGAGTCATATTTAACATTTAATCAAGCCCTTATTTTGTTCAATGTAGCAAATGCTATATTCTATATAGTTTCATCAGTTTTAGCCTATTCAGTTTAAAAATCCAAGTAGTGTTAGCTTAAGGAGAAATAACTTTCTACCCGTACCATGAATAGTGTATTTTTGGAGCCCTTACACAACCAAGAAAATGGTTTTGAAATGTGGTGCTGGAGAATGCTCCTGAAAATCCCTTGGAGAGCAAAGAGTTCAAACCAATCAATCTTAAAGGAAAGTCAGACATGACTGGGCAACTGAACAACAACAGCAATAGAAAAACTGAGATACAAATTTTTCTTCAGAATTTTATAGATTTTTGTTTATTAATAATTAATTTCTGGCTTTTAATATCACAAAGAAGTCTGAATCTTAACCTGAATTTTGCCTGTTTGTATATAACTGTTGTTGTTTCTGAATGATTATAAAATATTTACTCCTTCTTGAAATGAAAAGAGGTTTCAAATATATGTTTATATGTGGTTCTATCTTTACTATCTCTTTTCTGAGTGAAACAAGTCCTTTTAGTCTTCATACTTAAATTATTTTTTAAAGTTAGGACAATGTTAGTACTAAGGAGCACTTTGATCACTAAACCTCTTTCAATTTTGATGATTCTTCTTTAGGAGTTCTTCTTTTTTTGCTTGCCATGTTTTATCATCTTTATTTTCATGGTTTTTAATCCTATTCTTGGGCTTCCCAAGTGGCACAGTGGTAAAGAATTTGCCTGCCAATACTTGAGCGGTGGGTTTGATCCCTGAGTCCTGAAGATCCCCTGAAGAAGGAAATGACAACCCACTCCAGTATTCTTGCCTGTTCTTCCCATGTACAGAGGAACCTGGCTGGCTACAGTCCATGGAGTTGCAAAGAGTCAGCCATGACTGAGTACACACACACACACACACACACACACACACACATCCTACTCTTTTTCTCTACATTCAGACCCAACGTGATTCAAATCTTCATTTTCCTATTATAGTTCTTACATTTTCTAATTCAAATTTTATTTCTAGTATTTTGTTTTCAGTCTAGATATAACCTTTTATATCCTTCCATATCTTTTGGTTATAATTGAATCTCAATCATTCTGCTTTTAATAGCATCGAACTTCATAGAGTTGTACACTGCTTAGCACAGTTCTTAAAATATGAAAAAAAAAAGTGAAAGCACTAGTTGTTCAGTTGCCTCTGACTGTGACCCCACGGACTGTACCCCGCAAGGCTTCTCTGTCCATGGAATTCTCCTGACAAGAATACTGGAGTGGATAGACATTACCTTCTCCAGGAGATCTTCCTGACCCAGGAATCGAAACCCTATTAAAAGCAGTTCTCAGAAACTGGCATCACAAAGGCATAGAGGTGCCTTCAGGCAAATGCTATTCACTCTGTAAAATTCAAGCCTGAAAGAGCCGGAAAAATTAACATGCTCAGTGTGTTTGCTCAGTCTCTCAATTACATCTGACTCCTTGTGACCCCATGGACTGTAACCCACTAGGCTCCTCTGTTCATGGGGATTCTCCAGGCAAGAGTACTGGATTGGGTTTCCATGCCCTTCTCCAGGGGATCTTCCCCACCCAGGAATCACATTAGGAACAGAGATGAAGTATGTGATTTGACTGCTTGAACTTAACAGTGGGATTTAATTCAGAGATGTCTAAAACAAAGCCATACAAATTCACACTGAGCAATTTCACAAGAAACATGTCAGGGTTTTGGTGTTCAATCACTCGTCTGAAATATCTTGACTGCCTACATTTGTTGGTTATTTCTTAATAAAAATTTGGACACTCCAATAACTCAGTAATATCCTTAAGCATTAAGCATTGCACAAATCTTTTGAAAAAAAGGGAGCGGAAATGCTTCCAAATTCATTTTACGAAGCCAGTATTGTCTTAAAATCAAATCCAGCAGAGACATAACAATGAAAGAAAATTACAGAGATCTCTTATGAACATTGTCACCCTGCTTATTTAACTTATATGCAGAGTGCATCATGTGAAATGCTGGGCTGGATGACATAAGCAGGGATCAAGATTGCTGGGAGAAATATGAATAACCTCATATATGCAGATGACACCACTCTTATGCAGAAAGCAAACAGGAATTAAAGCGCCTCTTGATGAAGGTGAAAGATGAGAATGAAAAAACTGGCTTAAGACTCAGCATTAAAAAAAAAAAAAACTAAGATCATAGCATCCAGTCCCATCACTTCATGGCAAATAGATGGAGAAACAGCATCAGACTTTATTTCTTGGGCTCCAAAATCACTGCAGATGATGACTGCAGCCACAAAACTGAAAGACATTTGCTCCTTGGAAGAAAAACTATGACAGAACTAGACAGTGTATTAAAAACCAGAAACATTACTTTGCCAACAAAATTCTGTCTAGGCAAAGCTATGGTTTTCCCAGTAGTCACATATGGATGTGAGAGTTGGACCATAAAGAAGGCTGTGTACCAAAGATTTTGAGCTGTGGCATTGGAGAAGACTCTTGAGAGTCCCTTAGACTGCAAGGAGATCCAGCCAGTCTATCCTAAAGGAAATCAGTCCTGAATATTCATTAGAAGGACTGATGCTGAAACTGAAACTCCAATACTTTGGCCACCTGATGTGAAGAGCTGACTCATTGGAAAAGACCCTGATGCTGGGAAAGATTGAAAGCAGGAGGAGAAGGGGATGACAGAGGGCAAGATGGTTGGATGGCATCACCAGTTCAATGGACATGAGTGGGAGCAAGTTCTAGGAGTTGGTGATGAACAGGGAAGCCTGGCATGCTGCAGTCCATAGGGTCGCAAAGAGTCAGATACAACTGAGTGATTGAACAACAATTTATGAACATAATCATGAAAGTTCTTAACAAAATATTATCAAACTGACTCCAACATTATATAAAAATGGAGCAACAAGGAGTTTATCTCAGAAATGCAAAGATGGTGTGTTATAAGAAAATAAAAGTAATTTACTATATTAGCAAAATAACTGAAGAGCATATAATCATTTTAAAATATGCAAAATTCAATATCCATTCATAATAAAAGCTCTCAGCAAACTAGGAATAATAGCACATTCTTTTCAACATGCATCTAATATGCAATTGATGAAAGAATTAACCAACCTTTCTGAAGATTAAGAACAAGACAAAACTCTCTGTCTTCACCATCACTATTCAACGCTTATGGTAGAGGTCCTTATCAGTGCAATAAGGTGAGAAAAATATTACAATATAGATGGATAGATGATATATAAGTCAATAGATTGATAAATAGATATAAAGAGAAAATAGAGAAATTGATTAGAATTAAATAAATAGAATGGCCTTTATTCATAGACAATATAATCATATATGTAGAACATCCTATGTGTTAGTATCCTGCTATAATTAACATCTTAAATTAAGCAATAAATGGAATACCATAGTCATGTGTTGGAAGATTCAATGTTTTTCAGCCTTCAGTTCTCCCCAAATTCAATCAAATACCATCAAGTTAGCACAGGTTGTTTTGGTAGAAGTGAAAGATAATTTTAAGATTTATACATAAACACAAAAGATGCAAAATAGCCAAAACAATTTTTTTAAACCAGGACAAATTTACAGAAATTTTCCTATCTTTTTAAAAGATATATCATAATGTTGTAGTAATCAAGACAGTGTAGAAGTAGCATAAGCACACACACACACACACACACACACACACATATATATATATATATATATATATATATATATACACTCAGTAAATTTTGACATCAGTTCCTTGGTAATTCTAAGTTTTAAATGTTGTCTTTTCAACAAATGATACTGAAATGATTGGATATCCATACACCAAAAATAATGAAATTCAACCCTACAGCACAGCAGATACAAAAATAAACTTGAAATCTAGAAAATATTTAAAAGTAGGACCTAAAACTATAGAACTTCTAAAAGCAAACATAGAAAAATGTTTGTGACTTTGGAGTAGGCAAATATTTAATAGGATATTAAATATACTGATAAAAAATGGATAAATTAAACTTTAGTACAATTTAAAAATCTGCTCATTGAAAAATATTATGCTAATATGAAAAGATAAGTTATGAGTTGAAATAAATTCTTCCCAAGATGTATATCTTACAACGTGTAAAGAATTTTCAACCACATAATAGCACAAATAACCCAATAAATGGGGCAAAATATTTGAATAAACACAGTATCAAAGAAGATATACAAATAAAGAACATGAAAAAATACCCAATATGAATTAAACCACAATGCATTACTGTTGCATAGCTACTAAAATGACTAAAATTATAAAGACTAGAAATACCAAAGTGTTAATGAAGAGGTGGGAAAATTTAAGCTTTTATACATGGCTCTTGGGAATGTAAAATGGTATAACCACTCTGGAAAACAACATAATAGTCTCTGTGTAGTCAAAAATTTATTTATTACGTGACTCTGCAATTACTCTCCTAGGCATTTACCCTGAGAAATGAAAACATATGTTTACAAAAAGATGGGTACACACCTAGCAGCTTTATTTTTCATAGTGCATAACTAGAAGAAACACAAATGTACACCAACAAGTAAATCTGTAAGCAAGTTTTGCAACTGTTATACAATGAAACTAATACTTGAATTTATACTTATGTCAATTTTTAATTGATACAAATGGAACACATGTACAAAGCTCAAAAACTGAGTAAAAGAAGTCAGACACAAAAGAGAACATACTGGATTATTTCATTTACATGAAATCTAGAAGACGTAAATTTAACCTATGGCATAATAAAGCATGTCAGTTTTTACCCGGGGTGTGGGATAAGGGAATAGGATTAAGTGCAAAGAGAAATATGGAAGCTTTGGGAGGTGACGGACATGTGCTACCTGTTTACCAGGCTGGTGTTTATATAGGCATATAATTTTCATAATTCATGGAGCTGCATGATTAAAATAGATGCATATTTTGTTTTCTGACCTTTGTTGTTCAGTCACTCATTTGTGTCCGATTCTTTGCGACCCCATGGACTGCAGCACACCAGGCTTCCCTGTCCTTCATCTTCTCCCAGAGCTTGCTCAGATTCTTGTCCATTGAGTCGGTGATGCCACCCAATCATCTCTTTCTCTGTCATCGCCTTCTCCTCCTGCCTTCAATCTTTCCCAGCATCAGGGTCTTCTCTAATGAGTCGGCTCTTTGCATCAGGTGGCCAAAATATTGGAGCATCAGCTTCAGTATCAGTCCTTCCAACGAATATTCTGGAGTGATTTCCTTTAGGATGGACTGGTTTGATCTCCTTGCAATCTAAGAGACTCTCAGGAGTCTTCTCCAACACCACAGTTCAAAAGCATCAATTAATTCTTCAACGCTCAGCCTTCTTTATGGTCCAACTCTCAGAACCATACATGACTACTGGAAAAACCATAGCTTTGACTAGACAGACCTTTGTCAGCAAAGCAATGCCTCTCCTTATTTTCTTAATACACCGTCTAGGTTTATCATCTTCCAAGGAGAAAGCGTCTTTTAATTTCATTGCTGCATTCACCATCTGCAGTGATTTTGGAGCCCAGAAAATAAAGTCTGTCACTGTTTCCATTGTTTCCCCATCTATTTGCCATGAAGTGATGGGATCAGATGCCATGATCTTTGCTTTTTGAATGTTGAGTTTTAAGCCAGCTTTTTCACTGTCCTCTTTCAGCTTCATCAAGAGGCTCTTTAGTTCCTCTTCATTTTCTGCCATAAGGGTGGTATCATCTGCATATCTGAGGTTATTGATATTTCTCCCAGCATCTTGATTCTGACTTTTGCTTCATTCTGAAGTTTATGTATTATTAAAGTTAAGGTAAATTTTTAAAAATGTTTTAATCAATACATTTAAAAAGTAAAAATCTAGAAATATTTTAAAGTTTTATTTAATCAGAAATGAATCTTCCCTAATATGCCCCCTCTTAAACATAAGGCAAAATTGCAAATTAACTCACATTTATCCAGTGTATATGCCCTTTGGCCAGATGTCTCAGTTTTCGGCACTTAGACTTTCCACTTCCTATGTCGCTGTTTTCCAACTTGCTTCTTTGTAATCAGTTCAATTCAGTTCGGTTGCTCAGTCGTGTGACTCTTTGTGATCCCACGGACTGCAGCACGCCAGGCTTCTTTGTGTTAATGAAGCTATTTTAAGATAAGCCGCTGGCCAACAGCTGTCTGTTTCTTTCAGTATAGTGACAGGGGAAATAAACATTTCCTGTTCTTCCTCTACTAATGCCGGGCCACATTCAGTAAGCTCTTTGGTTACTGTCATAGGTAGCAGCCTGTCTTTTCTGATGTTAAAACTGCATTAATCCATCTGATAAAGGGCAGTTTGAGGAAGGTGAGCACAGCTCAGGACTCTTTAATCTGTCAAGTCCTATTTTCTTTTACCTTTGAAATGTTCCAGAATTCTCTTTCCAATCTGTCATAGACAAGTCTAACATCCCACCCGAGAGTTTACATTAACTTTTAATAGTATTATTGGCAGACATAAAGTCAATTTACAAAGAAGTTTGTCATCTATGAGTTTTTGTATTACTAGTATCTCAATTGTGTTATAAATTTGCCTTTTCTGTCTTTGTTAATGGAAAGTATATTCACATATATACTATATTTCTATGTTGCAGAGAGGAGAAAATTAAGATTAGGGTGAAGTGAAGTGAAGTCGCTCAGTCATGTCCGACTCTTTGCGACCCTATGGACTGTAGCCTATCAGGCTCCTCTGTCCATGGGATTTTCCAGGCAAGAGTGCTGGAGTGGATTGCCATTTCCTTCTCCAAGGTTAGGGTAAATTTGGTAATTAAGCGAAAAACATTTAAATTAGCTTCTATTTGAAAATAACTTACAGGCTATTTACAATAGACCTTGGATTATTAGAGAGCTACCTTGCCAAGAATGTGGTAAATATTATTATGAAATGGATGATTCCTCCTAATGAAGTTGGAAATCATAATTTTCCACTCATCTACAATCTTCAAACTATAAGCTTCATGCTTTAGAATATGGATTAGAAGTACCATTATTTGAAACCCTATGCAATAAAACTTAGAGAACTTTGGTACAACTAATTTAACTGTTTCAGTGAATTACAGAAATTTAAATCATCTCTAAATATTTCCTATTAGATAACTCTCTAGTGAGAATTTCATTCAACTATCCCTGGCACTTTCTCAAATTCTGTATTAGAGAATTAGCTACTCAGATAGGGATATGTTACTAGAAATGGTAGTATTCTTAATCTGTCATTAGAAGATATTTACTATTACAACTAAGAACATGTTTCATTTTAACAATTATTTCTTTCTTCCTCTTTACCCATAGATTTCATCTTCTATGTCATGAAGAGTTATAATTAGAGATCATTCTCATGGGTAACTCTTAATTACTCAAGGAACTGAGTATACATCTAAGAAAATTTATGTGTCACAAGTCACTAATTTTGAATAAATCTTGGCCTATGTCAACAAATTGGTAAGCATGTGTGTTCAACATTTTGTCATACATCCAACTCTCCTCTACTACAAGATGGCAAAACACAAAGAAATATAGCTTCTGCCTTCAAATTTTGTTTCTCAGAAATAAAGAAAATATATACACCTAAAGCAGAGAGAACAGTAAACTATAGCATAATATCAAGTGCAAAAGTAACAATAGCTGTAAAGTTTATGTATCTGTCTGCCTGTGAAAGAAGGAAGACAGAAAGTATAAGAGAAAATCTGACTATTTCTACTCACCAGGTCTTATCATTAGGGATTTTTATCTTTCTTAATACTATCAGCAATATATGAAGTCAGTATATATGCCCACTAGCAACATGAAGAAACTGAAGCTTAGAGAGGTTAAGATGCTTATCCAAGGCATATGTCTAGGATTTACAATGCTAGTTTCAATCCAGGTCTAGATTTCAATATTTATTGGTACTAAGGTTGTTCAGACATTAGGCAAATAAAAGACTTTATTTGCTGATTCTGCTTCCTTGTGCGTTTTCTCACCATTTAAGGAAATAAATGCTAAATGACAGATGTAATTAGCCAGAGACACTTACAGAATTGTGTTCTAACAGGGTCCTTATGACCTAAAATTTAAGAAAAGATACAAGATACAATTGAGATGGAAAGGCCAGTAGGAAGAATAATAAGATCTTACTCTCGTCATAAGATGTTTAACAGTCAGCAGGTATGCTGTAAACAGTGTTGGCACCATAAGAACCATCAGTGTATCCCCTGAGTATAAATTGTTCAGATTGGAGAATGCTCAGAAGTTGTAACCAAAAGTAGAATTCTCTAAGGACAGCTCTCTCTTTGATCTGTAATTTAATTTTTCACATAGCATTCCTCTAAGAAAGTCTATCTGTAAAGCTGGTGCCTGCTTGTCAATGTAATTTATACAAGTGGCTTTTTATTAGGCTACAAATAATTTTGTCTTTTGAAATTTACATATGGAAATATATCAGTAAGTATATAAGATTTCAATCAACATGAATACACATATATTTATTTCATTAAATCTATGCCTCAGTGAAATATTAACATTTCAGATTTCACAAACAAAGATATTTGACTATTTTTACTATTAACTTAAGATTTTAGATCAGAAAGACTATTTGCCTTTAAAGATATACATTACTTTTTAAAAGATACACATGTCATTTGAAATCCATATTTTATATACCATGTCATGTCACCCTCCTCATACTTCTTTCTTAAAAATGCAAAACATTTTATTTACTTAAAATAAAGGTCATAAAGAGAAGTTATCAAAAGTACAGACAATTGCTATAATCAGAAATAAAGTTTAAGTTTTTATTTCATTCAGCTGGTTGGGAAAAAGGTTGTGGAAGTTAAATGAAAGTAAGAAAGCTCAAAATTATTTTTGATATTATTTTCCAAATTTCAGTCTTTGTCAAGATTGTTCTTGGAGGGTAAACTCTAAAGTCGGACACGACTGAGCGACTTTCACTTCATTTCACTTCACTACCATGAATATCTAAGAATACTGTTAGAATTTTTTTCCCCAATAGTCAATTTTACCCTGAAAGTGGCTCAGTCATGTCTGACTCTTTGTGACCCCATGGACTATACAGTCCATGAAATTCTCCAGTCCAGAATACTGGAGTGGGAAGCCTTTCCCTTTTCCAGGGGATCTTCCCAACACAGGGATCTAACCCAGGTCTCTCGCATTGCAGGCAGATTCCTTGCCAGCTGTGCCACAAGGGAAGCCCAATTTTACTCAAGCATAATAATTTTACTGGTTAGCTATGCTTTTGTTTTAACTTGTACCTTATGTATCATTTTCTAACCCCACTTATTTATGGACCAAAATATAACTTCTGAAATTACTTCTATTACCTGGAATCACTATTTAATATTAACACTTTTTAAGATGATAGATTTATTTGTTTTTTATGCTTACTAATGACCAGAAAGTTTAGCATTGGTACAAGAGGAAAACATTTTCAGCAGAGTTAAATAATTGGCAATTAAATTCATATATGATACATTGCATTGCCTGGAATCCGGGCACAGAATTCCCCTTCAATTTGGAAGGCATCCTAGTGCTCAATGAGTAGATCTCTGATATCTCTGATAGTCTTATCCTCTCAACCCAAAGCATGTGTCACCAAGTCTCATCTCATTTAGTATAAGTCTTTGGGTGAATAGTTGTGTCCAGTGAAAGCTGGAGACATGAGTCACAGAACTGAAAGACTTTTTCCTAATCTAGAATTTGCAGTATTCTAGCAGCAGGGCATTACTGAGAACTAAAGAGAAGTCTTGATTTGACAGGGCACATGACTTAAGCTGGGAAAAAATACTTAATGAGTTGAGATGGCTGGATAACTATGCTATAAATCAATCAAGAAGTCCAGATGACATTATAAACCACAGACATAATGCGCTTATGGAAGAGTAATGCTTTTGTGGTTTGCAAAACCATTCTGAGCCTCTGAGAAATTTCAAGGATAGAAATTCATCCCTAGTCATCCAGTGCTACTTATAAAGGGGGTAGAGATGGTTGTTTTTGTTGTTCTAATGTTTAAAAACTTCAACATAAGATAGCAGCTTGAAAAACTCATTTAAGGAATTTTAAAATAATACTTTTGTTGTGTTGTACATGTCTGGAGGCTATTTAATTTTATGGCATTGGGCTTATAAGTTGTCAGGTTAGTTTTACTATAATTTCCTTCAGTGACTCTGAAATTTCACCCCCTGTCACAAAAGGAGCATCTGCCCAATGAAAATGACATGAAAGTTCACACTGGATAGCTACACTAAACTGCACATATTTCTTCAAATGAGAGCAAAGCAAACTGGGAAGAAAATTGTCCACTACCATCAATAACCTTCCTTGTTTTTTAAATGCATATGTTACTTCCTTCAAACTCACATTTTAATGCTAACTTTCTATATTTTGCTTTGCCCTATAATAAGGATAGTCCCTAATTCATTTACAGTTTTGTATAGCTCAATTAGCAGGATAAAGAAAAAGTGTGTACCTTTTAATTTATATATAATTTATCCTTTGCCAGAAAAAATTTCAAGCAATGTCCATGAATTCATAAAATTATATGAGATTTCATAAACTAAATGGGAGATAAGAACACACTAGAAGAGTTAAAAGGGCTACCCTGGTGGCTCGGTGGTAAAGAATCCACTCGCCAGTGCAGGAGACATGGGTTCGATACCTGGGTCAGGAGGATCCCCTGGAGAAGGAAATGGCAACCCACTCCAGTCTCCTTGCCTGGGAAATCCCACAGACAGAGAAGCCTGGTAGACTACAGTCCATGGGGTTGCAAAGGAGTCAGACATGACTTAGGGACTAAACAACAACAACAGAAGAGACGAAGAGACAAAGGACAAGGTTAAAATGTTCCCTTCCATATTATAATGAGGATACAAACTTGATTTTAAATCTATATTCAGTTGATGTGAAGAGAGAAAAGTGATGAACAAGTTCTCAGAATTCATAATATAAAAACAAACCACTTATAGCCAATAATAATAATAGAAAATATCTAATACAGTTATTTTAAATATCAGGTATAATTCTCAGAATTATACATATATCAACTCATTTAATCCTCATAAAAGCCCTATTCAATAGGCATTATACTTATTCTTATCTTTTACAGATGAGGAAATTGGGGCAAAAGAGATTAAGCAACTTGCCCAGGTCATATGGCTTGTAAGTAATTGTGTTGGGATATTAATGTATGCAGTCTGGTTTCAAAATCCCTGATCTTAATTTCCCTGTCACACTGCCTACAGAAAAATCCAAGCATTCTTATGGGGAAAAAAATGTGTCCTGATCCTCATTATGACACTATGTCTTTGAGAAAATCCTATAGTAGAGTCCACAATAAATTAAAAGACATGTTCTCCAAATAGACACACATATTGAACCAAAAAGCTTATTAGAGGAATCAGTTCTATCAAAGGCCAATTCTTACCAGTGTAGGAAGGGGTTGTTTTCAGCAATGACAATGTTGAAGGCCCCCTGGACGTGGTGACATTTGCATCAGCTCAAAAGGATAAAATAGTTTCTAGGGAAGGAATCCAAATTGTAAAAGAAGAAGTAAAACTCTCACTGTTTGCAGATGACATGATCCTCTACATAGAAAACCCTAAAGACTCCACCAGAAAATTACTAGAGCTAATCAATGAATATAGTAAAGTTGCAGGACATAAAATCAACACACAGAAATCCCTTGCATTCCTATACACTAATAATGAGAAAATGGGAAAAGAAATTAAGGAAACAATTCCATTCACCATTGCAATGAAAAGAAGAAAATACTTAGGAATATATCTACCTAAAGAAACTAAAGACCTATATATAGAAAACTATAAAACACTGGTGAAAGAAATCAAAGAGGACGCTAATAGATGGAGAAATATACCATGTTCATGGATTGGAAGAATCAATATAGTGAAAATGAGTATACTACCCAAAGCAATCTACAGATTCAATGCAATCCCTATCAAGCTACCAGCCACATTTTTCACAGAGCTAGAACAAATATTTCACAATTTGTATGGAAATATAAAAAACCTTGAATAGCCAAAGCAATCTTGAGAAAGAAAAATGGAACTGGAGGAATCAACCTGCCTGACTTCAGGCTCTACTACAAAGCCACCGTCATCAAGACAGTATGGTACTGGCCCAAAGACAGAAATATAGATCCATGGAACAAAGTAGAAAGCCTGGAGATAAATCTACAAACCTATGGGCACTTTATCTTCCACAAAGGAGGCAAGAATATACAATGGATTAAAGACAGTCTCTTTAACAAGTGGTGCTGGGAAAACTGGTCAACCACTTGTAAAAGAATGCAACTAGAACACTTTCTAACACCATACACAAAAATAAACTCAAAATGGATTAAAGATCTAAATGTAAGACCAGAAACTATAAAACTCCTAGAGGAGAACATGGGCAAAACACTCTCTGACATAAATGACAGCAGGATCCTCTATGACCCACCTCCCAGAATTCTGGAAATGAAAGCAAAAATAAACAAATGGGACCTAATTAAACTTAAAAGCTTCTGCACAACAAAGGAAACTATAAGCAAGATGAAAAGACAGCCTTCGGAATGGGAGAAAATAATAGCAAATGAAGCAACCGACAAACAACGAATTTCAAAAATATACAAGCTACTCATGCAGCTCAATTCCAGAAAAATAAATGACCCAATCAAAAAATGGGCCAAAGAACTAAATAGACATTTCTCCAAAGAAGATATACAGATGGCTAACAAATACATGAAAAGATGCTCAACATCACTCATTATCAGAGAAATGTAAATCAAAACCACAATGAGGTACTATTTCACACCAGTCAGAATGGCTGTGATCCAAAAGTCTGCAAGCAATAAATGCTGGAGAGAGTGTGAAGAAAAGGGAACCCTCTTCCACTGTTGGTGGGAATACAAACTAGTACAGCCACTATGGAGAACAGTGTGGAGATTACTTAAAAAACTGGAAATAGAACTGCCTTATGACCCAGCAATCCCACGGCTGGGCATACACACCAAGGAAACTGGAATTGAAAGAGACACGTGTGCCCCAGTGTTCACTGCAGCACTGTTTATAATAGCCAGGACATGGAAACAACCTGGATGTCCATCAGCAGACGAATGGATAAGAAAGCTGTGGTACATATACACAATGGAGTATTACTCAGCCATCAAAAAGAATACATTTGAATCAGTTCTAATGAGGTGGATGAAACTGGAGCCGATTATACAGAGTGAAGTAAGCCAGAAAGAAAAACACAATACAGTATACTAACACATATATATGGAATTTAGAAAGATGGTAATGATAACCCTGTATGCAAGACAGCAAAAGAGACGCAGATGTACAGAACCGACTTTTTGACTCTGTGGGAGAGGGAGAGGGCTGGATGATTTGGGAGAATGGCATTGAAACATGTATAATATCATATAAGATACAAATCACCAGTTTAGGTTTGATGCAGGATACAGAATGCTTGGGGCTGGTGCACTGGGATGACCCGGAGGGATGGTGTGGGGAGGGAAGAGGGAGGGGGGTTCAGGAATGGGAACTTATGTACACCCGTGGCAGATTCATGTTGCTATATGGCAAAACCAATACAGTATTGTAAAGTAAAATAAATAAAAATAAAATAAAATAAAATAAAATGAAGCATTTCAATAACTAAAAAAAAAGTGTGGGGATTATTTTCAGACGGCATTTTTTAAATAGACCCTGAAAGTTGAATACAGTGGAGCCAAAATCATTATGAAACTGGGACTGTACATTAAATCAATCATGTTTCAGTCACAAAATAGTCACAGATCATATACACATCCTTGCAAAGGTTTGATTGGCAGTATTCCCAGACATGTTTGTGACCCTTGTGAAACTAGATTCCCAGGCTCTGGCGAACCTACTGAATTCAAGTAAAATGTGTAGATTCAAAAAACTCAAATAACCTTCCCAAGTCAAGAAATTGGAGTCAGGTCTTTCCAATGGCAATAAAATTCATTAGGTTCATGTTACTTGAAACAAAAATTGTGAGAACTGGTATATGGCTGTTCAGATATTTCAAAGCTGTGAATTATTTGATAAAAGAATAATGCTTGCTTAGGTCACCTTTCATATGCCATATTCAGATTGGTGTCACTTTCTACATGACTCTTTCTTCAATAAGGAAGGATTTCATCTCGTTTTCAAAGCACTAACTTGGAAAGAATATGTACAGTTACATCAAACTCTGCTACTTATTTTTATTACGGCTTAAAAAAAAAGTGTCATACATTGAGTTTTAAAGAAGCATACTTCACACGTTAATTAAAGTGAATATCCATGTGTGCTGAGTCGCTTCAGTCATGTATGACTCTTTGTGACCCCATGGACTGTAGCCTTCCAGGCTCCTCTGTTCATGGGATTCTCCAGGCAAGAATACTGGAGTGGATTGCCATGCCCTCCTCTAGGAGATCTTCCTGACTTAGGGATCCAACCCTCCTCTCCAATAGTCTCCTGCATTGGCAAGAAGGTTCTTTACCACTAGCACCACCTGGGAAGCCCAATTAAAGTGAGTGTCTATCTTCAAACTAATGTACTTGACATATATTTTGTATTAAATTTCAGATAAAGTACTCTTATGGGTGTTTAGACTCATGGAATCATCAAAACTGGGGAAAGGTGATTTGTTTTATCGCTGGGAACTTGAATAGTTAATGGCCTGTAAACCAGCAAATGTAAGTTGGATTTTATTCAATTTGCCCACCAAATGAATTAGTTCACCAAATGTGTCTACTTGTTGGGTTTTCTCAAACAAATACTCTTAGCTGATTCCCGGTTAGGTGCAGCAGGACATTCCTGGACACTTGTATCTGAAGGACAAGTCTGCAAAGCTGCTCTCACTTTTTCTTCCTGCCTTGGGCTATGGTGCATGTCTGAGACCAGATAATATTTTCCAGTTCATGTCTCCCAAAGTGCTTAAGAAAAAAAAAAAAATGATGATGACATACCCACAAAAGTGAGCAAGCTTTTTAATAGAGGAAGGACTTTGTAGGCTCATAAAAGCTGCAAAATAAGATTTTCCTTTGGTTTTTCTATATTTTTTTCTTTTTTTTTTTCTTTTTTTGCCAGTCTCCCTTTGAGAGTACTTCCCACTAGCTGGATTTCCTTAGAATAGAAATCTGAAACAATATGCTTAATTCAAAGCTGCTTTCCACAGTCACAAGTTCAAAAGTAAAAGGTTTAATTGTGATATGATAAATGGTTCATAAACTCAGTTTTCACCAACGAAAATTTTGAAGACAAAATAGGTGACCAGATGGATGGATGAATCCTGACTAGATGGAGAAAGAGGCAGACAGATATAAGTTCAGAACTAAATAAGAGTTCCCCTTTGTAATCCTACATCTGAAACCAAAATGTAAATAATTGTATACACTACTTAAATTTCAATATATGTACTCAGAATTTTTTAGACTTTAAAATGTATTACTCCCTTTCCCCAAATACCTGTTTATGTGCCTCCTATTCCTTACTCTTTCTAATTGCTCTGCTCACTAATTACCCCTAAGAGAGTTTGTTAATCTACAGGAAAATTGAGAACCAAGTGATTTTTATTTATTTCAATGATATGTCTTCCTAGATTTACATTTATTATTCTCTTTAAAAATGAAACACACCAAGCTAATATGTTGTGGCCATGTGTTTTTTAACCTTTGGAAAGTAGGCAGCATGTTGCTAAGCATGTAGTAAATGTTTAAAATAAACTTGCTAAATTAAACTAACTATTGCCCACAGTACACATAAATTTCAGCCGTAAGAGGAAAAATGCGTGAAAGTGCACTTTGTAATGACCCAGTTCAGCTGGACAGATGAAAGTCTGGGGCATAGCATTTCACTGGCTTGATCCATCTGCCACCAGTCACTTGTGGAAAGAGGCTTCTGTTTCTTTTCAGCCAGCAAGAGGAAGCAAAGCAGGATTTAGTAGCTGTTAAGGCACCAAAGGAAAGGGCACAGCACACACCATTCATGTCAAGTCAGGGATGGAATCCCAACTGCCTTATTCTCCCATCTGGTAAGTAAACACTCTCTGTGCTGATTTGCTTCAGATAATACCTTGCTTACCAGATAAGGAAAACTACACTCATTTACTAAGGAAGTTAATAACCCCATTTATAAGAGTAAAAATATATATGATCTATATCTGAACTCACAGAAGCTACCTAAACATTGAGAAAAACCGATTATTTGGCTTGCTCAAATTTCTCTTAAGCCACCTCTGGTTAATTATCTGACAGAGTCAGGCAAAGCGGGTTTTAAAGTCATATTGTTGTTCAGTCACTAAATCGTGTCTGACTCTTTGCAGCCTCATGGACTGCAGCACGCCAGGCTCCTCTGTCTCTACTATCTCCCAGAGTTAGCTCAAGTTCATGTCCATTGTATCAGTGATGATATCTAACCATCTCATCCTCTACTGCATTCTTCTCCTTTGCCTTCAACCTTTCCCAGGATCAGGGTCTTTTCCAATAAGTTAACTCTCCCCATCCGGTGGTCAAAGTACTGGAGCTTCAGCTTCAGCATCAGTCCTTCCAATGACTATTCAGGGTTGATTTCCTATAGGATTGACTGGTTTGATCTCCTTGCTGTTCAAGGGACTCTCAAAAGTCTTCTCCAGTACCACAGTTCAAAAGCATCAATTCTTCAGAGCTCAGCCTTCTTCATAGTCCAATTTTCGCATCCACACATAAGTAATGGAAAAACCATAGCTTTGACTATATAGACCTTTGCTGGCAAAGTTATGTTTCTGCTTTTTAATACAATATGTTTGTCACAGCTTTACTTCCTAGGAGTATGAATCTTTCAATTTCATGGCAGCAATAACCATCTGCAGTGATACTGGAGCCCAAGAAAATAAAATCTGTCACTGATTCCACTTTTCTCCCTTCTATTTGCCATACAGACATGGGATCAGATGCCATGATCGTAATTTGTTTCATACTGAGTTTCAAGTCATCTTTTTTACTCTTCTCTTTAGTTCCTCTCCAATTTCTGCCAATAGAGTGGTTATATTATCAAGACACTATTTCAATTTTCAACTTCGCAACCTGTACATAGACATAGCCAAGTTGAAAAATAAAAGGTAGTCCCCTCAGTTAACCTACAAATGATTTTATTTCTTTCCTATCAAAAAGAAAGAGGTATCTGCACTCTCATATTATTTGAAACATTATTCACAAAACCAAAATAGAAAACACCCTAAGTGAAAGGACAAAGAAATGGAGTGTATGTAAATAATAGAATATTGTTCACTCATAAAAAAAGCAAGAAATTTGGCCTTTGGAGGTATGGGTGAACCTGGAGGACAGTAAAAAATATATATACCAAATACAGAAAGACAAATACTATTTTATCTCACATGTATAATCTTAAAAAGTCAAACAATGGAAGCAGAAAGTATTCCAGGGCTGAAGGGTGGAATAAATGAGAAGATGTTGTTCAAAGATTATATAATTGCAGTAATAAGATGAATAAGACCTGGGATTAATATACAGCATGGTGATTATAGTTCATAATATATTAATATGTACTCAAAATTTGCTAAGAGAGTAGGTTTGGATGTGTCTGATCAAAAGTAAAACAAAAGCAAATTTATGTGAGGTGATAGATGTGTTAATTTAATGCTGATTGTGTTTATTCACAATGTACATCAAATGATCAATTGTACATCTATATAATATTTTAATTTACAACTATTCTTCAGTAAAGCTGGGAGAAGAAAAATAAAAAAATGAAAGAGAAATAATCAAGATTTGTCATTTGATTCAGCACTCAGTTCAATTCAGTCGCTCAGTCGTGCCCGATTCTTTGTGATCCCATGAACAGCAGCATGCCAGGCTTCCCTGTCCATCACCAGCTCTCAGACCTTACCCAAACTCATGTCCATTGAATCGGTGATACCATCCGACATCTCATCTGTCATCCCCTTCTCTTCCTGCCCTCAATCTTTCCCACCATCAGGATCTTTTCAAATGAGTCAGCTCTTTGCATCAGGTGGCCAAAGTATTGGAGTTTCAGCTTTAGCATCAGTCCTTCCAATGAACACCCAGGACTGATCTCCTTTAGAATGGACTGGTTGGAGCTCCTTGCAGTCCAAGGGACTCTGAAGAGTCTTCTCCAACACCACAGTTCAAAAGCATCAGTTCTTCGGTGCTCAGCTTTCTTTACTGATTCAGCGCTAGGGGCCTGCCAAAATGGGAAATATTTGTATACATCAATGGTCATCTAATTTGGAAGTATGAGGATGTAGTCACAATGTTTCTTTCTTAAAAACAACAACAACAACAACAACAACAAAACTCCATAACAGTTCCTTTATTCAATATATCACAAATTGTTTTTCTGATTTCAAGGGAAAAAATAGAAGCATAATTTGATATGCAAACACTGAAAGCTATGTATGCCAATCTAAATGTTTAAAAAATAGTATTGTTCCAATAAATACACTTTGGGCAGAAATATTTCATTAGTAAACAAAGTGAGTAGCCATGCTAAGGGGGAGAGGAGGGCTCACCCTCAGGCCATGCATGGGGAAGGAGGAGAGGGCTACTACTTAATGTCTGCACCACACATTTTCCAGGAGACAGTGGGTCTGATTTTCTTCCATGCTCAGGTTTTGAATATCAAGACCTTGCTTTTGAAGAAACAAGTGAGGAAAAATATGGAAATAAATATTGCAGTGTTTTGTTATTGTTGCTGTTTTTGCTTGTCTATTTTTGCTTATCACATTCATCTGTAAAGTTTGAAACTGATGTTTGTAATGAATGAGTGGAGGAAGGCACTAAAATTTTCCTTTACATGAAGTGATACAGTTTTGTGAGACACTTGCTAACAAAAAGACAATATGTGCTTAATTATGAATAAAGAGAAAAGAAAATGTGATAGTGCTGCCATAAGCAGGTAGTGTTCAGTCACCTAGCAACAGTGGCTCTGATTATTTTCTCCTGCTATAATTTTACATGCTCAAATGGTTGTCCAGCCTAGGAGGAAGGGTTTTTATGTTCTACGTACAATAATGGGTCTTAGGATGAAAGTGGTGACTCTGATGACTGTTCAGTCTTCTCTGGGTAATTAACAACAAATTGGCAGGTAGCTCCTGGAAGAGAATTATATGAGGCACATTTCCTAGACAGAGAATTATGTGGGGAATCTCACTAAATGCCTATGCTTCAGCTCCCTTTCATTTCCATCCCCATCCCCACAACCCTTATTCTGGCCCTCAACAGCTCTTGCATAAACTCTTGCATATCCTCATCTCAATCTCTATTTTCTTGTGCAGTATTTGAACAGTAGAATCATATTTTTAATGAATTCTAATGAGGGTCTGTAAATGAAAAGTGATATTTTATAAATTTAATATTATGAAAATTTCAAGTTTATAACTTGCACATTATCATATCAATTAATGAGAACAGTTATTGGTGACACCTATAGCCTCAATATATAATATATTTTTAGGTTTTACCTTGGTTACACAGTATCAAGAAAATTCTGAATCACAGAAATATACTGTTCAATTAAATAGACTCAAAGCTTAAAAGAATATCTAAAAGTAAAGTGCATTTCTAAGTTATCTTATAAGGTTTGTAAATTCACATAATCTATAGGGAGTACCCAGTTTGGAGAGAGTAGATGAATAGATTCTTTGGATGGGTAAAGATTCACAATTCAGTTCAGTTCAGTTCAGTCGCTCAGTCGTGTCCGACTCTTTGCAACCCCATGAACTGCAGCACGCCAGGCCTCCCTATCCATCACCATCTCCTGGAGTTTACTCAAACTCACGTCCATCCAGTCGGTGATGCCATCCAGCCATCTCATCCTCTGTCGTCCCCCTTTCCTCCTGCCCCCAAACTCTTCAAGCATCAGAGTCTTTTCCAATGAGTCAACTCTTCGCATGAGGTGGCCAAAGTACTGGAGTTTCAGTTTTAGCATCATTCCTTCCAAAGAAATCCCAAGGCTGATCTCCTTCAGAATGGACTGGTTGGATCTCCTTGCAGTCCAAGGGACTCTCAAGAGTCTTCTCCATCACCACAGTTCAAAAGCATCAATTCTTTGGTGCTCAGCTTTCTTCACAGACCAACTCTTACAGCCATACATGACCGCAGGAAAAACCATAGCCTTGATTAAACGGACCTTTGTTGGCCAAATAATGTCTCTGCTTTTGAATGTGCTCTCTAGGTTGGTCATAACTTTTCTTCCAAGGAGTAAGCCTCCTTTAATTTCATGGCTGCAGTCACCATCTGCAGTGATTTTGGAGCCCAAAAATATAAAGTCTGACACTGTTTCCACTGTTTCCCCATCTATTTGCCATGAAGAGATGGGACCAGATGCCATGATCTTCATTTTCTGAATGCTGAGCTTTAAGCCAACTTTTTCACTCTCCACCTTCACTGTCATCAAGGGGCTTTTTAGTTTCTCTTCACTTTCTGCCATAAGAGTGGTGTCATCTGCATATCTGAGGTTTTTGATTTCTCCCGGCAACCTTGATTCTAGCCTGTGCTTCTTCCAGCCCAGCATTTCTCATGATGTCCTCTGCATAGAAGTTAAACAACCAGGGTGACAATATACAGCCTTGATGTACTCCTTTTCCTATTTGGAACCAGTCTGTTGTTCCATGTCCAGTTCTAACTGTTGCTTCCTGACCTGCATATAGATTTCTCAAGAGGCAGGTCAGGTGGTCTGGTATTCCCATCTCTCTCTCTCTCTTTTTTTTTTCAATTTATCTTTTATTTTGTTTTTGTTTTTTTTTTTTTAAATTTTAGTTTACAATACTGTATTGATTTTGCCATACATTGACATGAATCCACCACAGGTGTACATGAATTCCCAATCCTGAACCCCCCTCCCACCTCCCTCCCCGTATCATCTCTCTGGGTCATTCCAGTGCACCAGCACCAAGCGATCCTGTATCATGTATCGAACATAGACTGGCGATTCATTTCTTACATGATAGTATACATGTTTCAATGCCATTCTCCCAAATCATCCCACCCTCGCCCTCTCCCACAGAGTCCAAAAGTCTGTTCTGTACATCTGTGTCTCTTTTGCTATCTCGCATATAGGGTTATCATTACCATCTTTCTAAATTCCATATATATGTCTTAGTATACTGTATTGGTGTTTTTCTTTCTGGCTTACTTCACTCTGTATAATCGGCTCCAGTTTCATCCACCTCATTAGAACTGATTCAAATGTATTCTTTTTAATGGCTGAGTAATACTCCATTGTGTATATGTACCATGGCTTTCTTATCCATTCATCTGCTGATGGACATCAAAATTGCTTCCATGTCCTGGCTATTATAAACAGTGCTGTGATGAACATTGGGGTACACGTGTCTCTTTCAATTCTGGTTTCCTCGGTGTGTATGCCCAGCAGTGGGATTGCTGGGTCATAAGGCAGTTCTATTTCCAGTTTTTTAAGGAATCTCCACAGTGTTCTCCACAGTGGCTGTTTTAGAATTTTCCACAGTTGATTGTGATCCACACAGTCAAAGGCTTTGGCATAATCAATGAAGCAGAAATAGATGTTTTTCTGGAACTCTCTTGCTCTTTTGATGATCCAGAGGATGTTGGCAATTTGATCTCTGGTTCCCCTGCCTTTTCTAAAAACTGCTTGAACAATTGGAGATTCACAGTTCACGTATTGCTGAAGCCTGGCTTGGAGAATTTTGAGCATTACTTTACTAGCCTGTGAGATGAATGCAGTTGTGCAGGAGTTTGAGCATTCTTTGGCATTGCCTTTCTTTGGGATTGGAATGAAAACTGACCCTTTCCAGTCCTGTGGCCTCTGTTGAGTTTTCCAAATTTTCTGGCATATTGAGTGCATCACTTTCACAGCATCATCTTTCAGGATTTGAAATAGCTCAACTGGAGTTCCATCACCTCCACTAGCTTTGTTCACAGTGGTGCTTTCTAAGGCCCACTTGACTTCACATTCCAAGATGTCTGGCTCTAGGTGAGTGATCATACCATCGTGATTATCTTGGTCATGAAGATCTTTTTTGTACAGTTCTTCCATGTATTCTTGCCACCTCTTCTTAATATTTTCTGCTTCTGTTAGGTCCATACCATTTCTGCCCTTTATCGAGCCCATCTTTGCATGAAATGTTCCCTTGCTATCTCTAATTTTCTTAAAGAGATCTCTAGTCTTTCCCATTCTGTTGTTTTCCTCTATTTATTTGCACTGATCACTGAGGAAGGCTTTCTTATCTCTTCTTGCTATTCTTTGGAACTCTACATTCAGATGCTTATATCTTTCCTTTTCTCCTTTGCTTTTCACTTCTCTTCTTTTCCCAGCTATTTGTAAGGCCTCCCCAGACAGCCATTTTGCTTTTTTGCATTTCTTTTCCATAGGTATGGTCTTGATCCCTGTCTCCTGTACAATGTCATGAACCTCAGTCCATAGTTCATCAGGCACTCTATCTATCAAATCTAGTCCCTTAAATCTATTTCTCACTTCTACTGTATAATCATAAGGGATTTGATTTAGGTCATACCTGAATGGTCGAGTGGTTTTCCCTACTTTCTTCAATTTAAGTCAATTTAAGGAGCTTATGATCTGAGCCACAGTGAGCTCCTGGTTTTGTTTTTGCTGACTGTATAGAGCTTCTCCATCTTTGGCTGCAAAGAATATAATCAATCTGATTTTGGTGTTGACCATCTGGTGATGTCCATGTGTAGAGTCTTCTATTGCACAATTAGGCACTAAGTAAATTTTATGTTTATATGTAAATCATGAAATCGTCAATAGTATATTTTTAAAATTTAAGATATTTTAGTATTTATCTGTCAAATATTCATTCAGTGTCTTGAAATAGTTGTTTTATTTTGTCCTAATATCAGGTTCAAATATTTCCATTTCATTTCTGACACTTCATCTGCAGCTATAAGCAAAGTTTTGCCAGATGAAGTCAGTTCAGCTCTTTAAAGGTACTGGTAAGATATGCAAGATGATGTAACCTTGCTTAAGGAGTAATTACTCAAAGAATTACTTTATCAGAAACAAACAAACAAAAGACACTATTCTCCTGTCTCATTTGAGATACTTGAGTCAGTACCGTGCCCATAAGCATTTATCAAATTAGCACAGAAAGGGAAATTTCTGGAATTTATTGACAATATAATAACAAAAAAGTGAAAAATCAACAATTTAAGATTGTACCTAATAAATCAATAATTTATATAGAATTATCCAATACTGTTTTGAAAGACACAAGCATCTTGTATGTGTGTGTGTGTGTGTGTATATATATATATATATATATATATAAAGATGTTTTATTAAACAGTTTGCTTTATTAAACTGTTCAGTGAATGACGAAAAGGTAAGAGACAATTTCATGCTCTGAATGTTTTATTTCAAAATGGCATTGTAACTGCAGGGGCTGTAATAATATTTAACAATTTCAGAACAGAAAATACACTATGGATTTAGGGAATCCTTATTACTAAAAGGTGAATCCCAATGAATTACTGGCATTTGCTTTCTTATCATCCAGAAATTTTCTGTAAGAATTTGTTGACACATTTTCTTCTCGAAACAGCATAGTATTGTAGTTAAGAGAAAGTACTTCAGGGAGTCAAATCCACCCTTCTCATTCCAAACCTGGTTCACTATCTGTGTGGCTTTATGTGATTGTTTAACCTAATTGTACCTCAGTTTCCTTTCCTGTAAAGTAGAGAAAATGATAGTATCCACCTGTAGAATTCTTTTAAGAATTACTTGAAATTAATCATATACAGGAACATCCTTGACATTTATAGGATCTAGAACAAGAATACAAAGGAAGCCTCAATATCATAAATCTAAATATTTAAAACTTACTGAACATGATAATAAACTATTAAATAAAATATGCTCTCTCTTTTTGCAAATGTGCCTTCATAAGGATGTGGATGATGTGTCTGAACTTAGAGTTCTGGACTCCTTAAAGTCTTGCTCTGGCCCATGGTGGCATGAGAACGAGCCCCAAGTCTGCAGTCTGACCTCCTCCCCCTTCCATCATTGTCTCTTTCCACACCCTGAGGGGCTTTTTGTGGTTGTGTGTGGTCACCTCGACTGCATGCCAAAGCTCCATTAACACCCAGTAGTCACCCCTGGGCCCCTCGTCTGCACTATACTACACCAGCTCTACAGGACACCAACAGTGTAGAACCACTTCAGAAGGATGGATCCAGGTAAGATCACCAGGCAGGCTGGAATGTGCTTGCGGGCAGGGAGTTCTGGGAAGCAGGATACCTAAAGGTCAGTCTGAAAGGGAGTTGTGGGTTTCCGCTCATCTGTGGACTCATTTGCTCTACGGAGAGGGATGCAGCCATAGAAGGAAAAAAAAAAAAAAAAAAGCCGGGGACCCACAGCTGACAACCCTCTTGCCCAGATCTAAAGGCAGCATAGAACATTAAAAAAAAAAAAGAAAAGAGCTCTATTACATTCTTTTCTGTTTTCACTATTATGCTCTTTTCTGTTTTCAAGCTATCTACCACAAATTGTGAAATTATGTTATACCCTCTCATACTTTATTCAGTCTAATCATTCTCATCACAACCATCATCAAATGCTATTTTTAATTTTCTGCTTATAATCAGAAGTCTATTTCGGGTTTCAAAGATAATTATTTTATCTCCTACAAAAATCACTGATAAAAGTTAGACCAAAAAAAAAGAAACCACTGAAAATGTCCAGTAACACTGTCTGACATAAAATAGTCAAATGTTAAAAAATAAAGAAGAACGAAAAAGAAAAGGGAGCATCTAAGCTTTACCTAAATTCAAAAGAAACTATAGTGTTACATTACATCTGCTCTAGGCACTATGTATTCACTTGTTACAGTGCAACTATGATTAAAGAGGCTGAGGGCCTGCATTCAGCTGCTGTGTCTGCACCTAGCCTGGGACTAAAAACAACAATCTGACTCAAATATCTCACAAGGCTGCATGGGTCAAACACATGAATAAACATCCATAATAAAAACAAAGACAGTGCAAAATCAAAATTGATATAGAGCAAGACACCTTTGATCAAATATATTTTTATAAGTACTTAAATGTTCAACAGCAGTCACAGGAGCTTTGCTCTCAGCTTAACACACGACAGATGAGTTAACCCAGCAGCACCTCTTGATACCACTTAGTCTCCAATATCCAAAATTTCTTATTATATACATTTTTTGGTAACAAAAAACATTTCCCGTTTTACTATCAGAGTAGACAGGCCCGGGAGCACTGACTGTATTCCATGAAGCATGCATGTGCTCACATCTTGCCCTAGTACCTGTCAAGGTTCTTTGTTGTCGTTCAGCCTCTCAGTCATGTCCGACTCTTTGCAACCCCATGCCTTGCAGCACACCAGTCTTCCCTGTCCTTCACCAACTCCAGGAGCTTGCTCAAACTCATGTCCGTTCTCAGTGATGTCATCCAAG
This sequence comes from Ovis canadensis, assembly GCF_042477335.2. NCBI lineage: Eukaryota > Metazoa > Chordata > Mammalia > Artiodactyla > Bovidae > Ovis > Ovis canadensis. The sequence goes on from NC_091260.1 coordinate 43,223,834, forward strand.
CATCTTGTCCTCTGTCACTCCCTTCTCCTCTTACCTTCAATCTTTCCCAGCATCAGGGTCTTACCTAATGAGTCAGTTTTACACATCAGGTGCCCAAAGTATTGGAGCTTCAGCTTTAACATCAGTCCTTCCAAGGAATATTGAGGACTGATTTTATTTAGGATTGACTGGTTGGATCTCCTTGAAGTCCAAGGGATTCTCAAGGGTCTTTTCCAACACCACAATTCAAAAGCATCAATTCTTTGGCACTTAGCCTTCTTCATGGTCTAACTCTCACATCCATACATGACTACTGGAAAAACCATAGCTTTGACTATATGGACCTTTGTCAGCAAACTGATGTCTCTACTCTTTAATATGCTGTCTGGGTTTTTCACAACAGTGTCATGGCAAGGCAGTGGCTTGGTATGACCAGCAGAGGCCTCCCGAGAAGCCAGGCAGCACTCTGACATGTAGAGTAAGGTACAGTAGTCTTTGTGATGAGACAGTTTGGTGCTTCCATATTCAGTGATGGCTCAATCTCAGGGATTGTCCAGTTTACCCCAGGTGCTTAAAATTCATGACAGAGATAGGAATATCAACCTGATCTTATTACAGCAAGATGTTTTGAACCTTTCTGCTCTTAACCTTGTTTCTAGCTTGTAGTGATGAAGGTAACTATTTATTCCATTTATTTGCATATTAATTACAGTTTTTAAATGTTGAATTATTATTTTTGATTGCATTTAGATTAATGCTTGGAGAATGTGCTTAGAATCTCCAATGAATTCTTTGGTTTCACTGAACAGTTTTAAAACCTAGGCTCTCACCTCTCCTTCATACTGTCACCAGGCTGGCTGTAAACCAGACACCTTTGCTTAAGAATTTGGCTTGAAAATAAAGTCTAAACTACTTAAAGGAAATTGGTTTTTAATACAGAACTACTGTATCTAATTCTATATTTCTACTATCCTTTGCAATAAACTCTCTTCTCCTCTTAGCAGACCTCTTGTAATGGACTCATCTTCCCCACTCTGCTTAGGACATTCTGCCTTGATTATTCTCAGCATTAGTTGAATGAAAATAGGAACTCAAGTATAAGAGAAGTTTCTAACATGACTGAGGCAAAAGACATTCATGCTCTTGGAAAGGGTTACTAGGTCAATACAGATAGAGACACCACTGCCTGGGATGATCTGATTTGGTCAGATTAGAGACGACAGAAAGCTAGCCTCTGTGTGATGGTGGAAGTCCTTGAACGCTTGTATTCTCCTTAGTGTTAACTGAGGGAGGAAAGGAATGAAAAACAATGCAATTTATACTGAGGGCAAGGTGGTCATTTGATTCTACTTATGAATTATTTATTAAATTTTGTTCTTGACTGCAGTTAAATTGGTGAGACTGGCAGCGTCATTGGTTGGGGACAGTCTGTTAGTCTTACCTAGAGCATTCAACTCCATAACTGTTCCTTAAAAAGGTTTTTTGCCATTTTGTTCCATAATAAGCTATTCTCAAACTCTGGTAATCACCATCAACAGAACACTGATAATTTCTATTTTGATAATTCTCTGAAATGAATGTAGATGTGTTGAGAAAAACAAAACTATTACCTCTGTGCATCTGTAATTCAATTGACCACATCTTACTGTTTCTGATAAAAATTTTAGTAGATCTTGTCATTTTCTTTCCTGCTGTGAGAAAAATTCATAAACATGTCCTGTTCAATCAAGAAAATCTATAGCAATTAATGAGAACATGAGTCCTTTGAGAATCTGAATTCAGCTATAATATAATGTGATAAGTATCAACCCATCTCATATTATTACTGGGAGGATTCCCTAAAATAAGGCATATGTAGTGTATCTAGTGATGGTTCAATTTTTTAGAATTATGCTTATTTTTATTCTAGCAAGTTCATTAAAACTTGCTTCAAGTCTTCAATCCTGTTTAAATTATATAGTATAAATTAATAATTACTCAAAACAAAATAACTATAATACTTAAGAGTTGATACATGAATTCCTCTTAAAAAAGAAACTATTCTTGATGATCTCCTGATTATAGGAGATAAGACCTGGGGACTCATGTGGCCCCCTTAACTTATTCATTGTTGCATTCACTGAATGCTTACTATTAGGCATTGAAGTTATAGCAACAGTCAAAACAGATAAAGCCATTGTTCTCACAAAGTTAATGTTCTCCTAGGGGAAGAGACACACACACACATGCCTAACTTCAAGGAGCAATTTGTGCCATGAAGCAAATAGGGCAATAAGACGGAAAATAACTAAATAGGTGACAGGGCTTAGGATGGGTAGGATGGTCACAAAAGGCATCTTTGAAGAGGTAACAATTGAATCAAGATCCAAATGAGGTGACAACAGGTAAATAGAACTGGAAGTAGAGCAAAGAACAAATTCAAAGGATCTGGTTTGAGAATGGATGTGACAAGTTGTTGAGGCACCAGGAAGGCCAGGGTGGCCAGAACTTAGGGTGTAAAGAACTTTGGATTTTATTCTAAGGGCAGCTCTTTTTCTCATAACAATATAGGAGTGACTCCTATATGGTTATTTTGAATGAGATAACAAAATGATGTATTTAAATGAATCCATGGAATATTCATTAGAAGGACTGATGCTGAAGCTGAAGCTCCAATAATTTGACCACCTGATGAGAAGAACTGACCCATTGGAAAAGACCCTGATGCCAGATTAAAGGTGGAGAAGAAGGGGACAACAGAGGATGAGATGGTTGGATGGCATCACTGACTCAATGGACATGAGTTTGAGCAAGCTCTGGGAGTTGGTGATGGACAGAGAAGCCTGGCATGCTGCAGTCCACGGGGTCACAAAGAGTTGGACATGACTGAGTGACTGAACTGACTGATGTGCTATTAATTTTAAATAATTTATTTAAATTGAATTAAATTAAACAATACTGCAATATTAAAATGAAAGAATAGTCATTCCCACTAACCCAGTATCTCTTCCTGAAAGAAACTGATATTATCATTTGGTGTATTCTTCTAGTTCAAAATATAGTTATCTACCTCCAAAAATAGAAACATATCATAGACATCATTTTGCATCCTGATTTTTTTACTTCATAATATCTCTTAGATATTTTTCCTCTCAAGGATGTGCTTGTTTTCATTATTTTTAAATGACTGCTGTATGGATGTTTAAATCATTTAAATCACATTGTGTGGATTATCTTCGTCAATTTAATTGGGTTGTAATATAGGAAGCTTTATTTTTAATAAAGCTGTTTGTGTGTGCATTTTCAGTTGTTTCTGACTCTTTGTGACCCCATGGACTGAGCCCATCAGGCTCCTCTGTCCATCTGATTCTCCAAGTAAGAATACCGGAATGGGTTGCCATTTGTTCCTCCAGGGGATTTTCCTGACCCAGGGATGGAACCCACGTCTCCTGCATCGCCTGCATTGGCAGGCAGATTATTTACCACTGAACCACTTGAGAAGCCCATTACAAACAATACTGTTATTTAAATCTTGGGATGTATATATAAATTAATGAATTTATTCCAAAGCACACTTCTACAGGGACTGAAGGACTGATGGAAATTCCTATCAAGAAAGATGGCTAAAGGGATCAGGGTGGTCTTATACTAAATGTTGAGTCATTATTCTTGCAGCAGTGTAAATGCTTTGCCCTCTTAATCTTCCCCATCCCAGTATTCCAAAAAGTTCTCTACATTCATGAGTGTTTCGTTTTGCACGGGCTACATTTTTGTTTTGTAGATAAAGAATAGCTCAGAGCATAAATTTAAAATGATATGGTGGATATAAAAGACAGGAAACATAGAAATTTAGACAGAGACTGGACGAAGAGTAACCATTAATAACTTAAGCTACCTGGATTTTACTGACATTTGAAAAGTATTTCCTCCTTCCACAAGGCGGGTGTCAAGAGTCAAGGCAATCTTATCTAGATCTCATGGAAGACAAGGTGGCCCCAGCTGACATCTGGGTTACATATTTAATGCCCAAACATCCAAGGAGGAGGGAATCAATCAAACTAACACTTTTGATTTCACGTAAACAAAATAACAAACTGATGGACTGATTGCTTCACTTGTTTTGGATTTATATATACACAACTACATACCAGTGATGAAAAATAAAACATCATCTTCAAACTCAGAACAATAGACAAGACTGTATTCTATTGTTCATAGCAATCAATGTTATAAAGAATAATGTATTTACTAAAGGTATTCTTCACGGTTTGCAAGGTACCAGAAAGAACATTAATTATAGGCAAATAATCATCACTTATCCAGAACACAAATAGCTTCATTCATAATTGTGGCTTCTTTGCTTTTATTCCTTCAGTCTATAGTGTGGTACTTAATTGTTCGTTCTTATCTCCACAATAGAGTAACCTGACAAAGAGGAATAGAAACCCATATCAATATTTTCATCTGTCCAACTAAATGTTTAAGGTCAATACCAATATTTCTATTACATAAATTAGAGATTTCCATGTGTTATATTCAATAACATCTACTTGTCTCTGCTTATAAAAATCTTTACACATTCACTGTGGAAAATATAAATATATACAACAATACCTCGATATTTTCTGCTTATTTGTAGTATCTATATTTCTGTACTATTTTGAAAAATACACTCTGAATAAATCACATGGATATTAAGCTAAAATGTGGATTACCAAATTAAGTTATAAAATATACTCCTGTAAATGCCATCTGATAATTATAAATATAGATTTATATAACTATACTCCCATCCAAAATCAGAAAAAAAGGACTAATCTTCCTTTCAGCCTTTTCTAATTCCTATGGCTTCAATTATCATCTATTCAAAACATATATCTGATATAGATTCCTCTTCTGGATTGTAGATCTGCCTATCCAACTGTCTGCTAGAAATATCTGTTTAGATTTCTCAAGTACACCTCAAAGTCAACAAGTTGAAACCGCCATAAGAAAGCTATTTCACCTGAAAACATTTCTTTCCTTCAATATTTCTCATTGTTGTTAAGGATGATACCATCTATGTATCTAATTGATCAAGCCAGTTATCTTCTTTCCATTTCTTTCACTCTTTATATCCAATCACTAAGTCTTATTTAATTTGCCTCCTAAATATTCTTTTGTTTCATTACACTTTTTTCCATCCTCGCTGTTTCTACCCTAAGCTTACTACTTCGTTCACCTGGGTGACACAGTCCATGTGAATGGGCTATTGAAGTTATAGCATAGGCAACATTTTGAGGTCTTCTAGCCTCAGCTTGTATCATCTTCCTCTCAAATTCTACTCGCTAGCATATTAAACATCTTTTAGCTCCTTAACATTTCATATTCTCTTATCTTGGAGTTACCAGACTATCTGTACTCTGCCTAGTGTACCTAGCACAGATAAAGAATATATGTAGCATATATATACATTACAGCATAAATTATTACATATGCTATATATACGTGAACACACACACACAGATATATATATGTGTGTGTGTGTATATATATATATATGTATATATGCCATGAAAGTAAAAGTGTTAGTTGCTCAGTTGTGTCCAACTTTTTGTAACCCCATGGACTGTAGCCCACCAGTCTCCTCTGTCCATGGAATTCTCCAGGCAAAAATACTGGAGTGGATAGCCATTCCCTTCTCCAAAGGATGTTCCCAACCCAGAGATCAAACCTGGGTCTCTGGCACTGCAGGCAGATTCTTTACCGTATGAGCCACCAGGGAATACACATCATTTTCTCTGAGATACTACTTTTTATCATCACCTCTCTTATCACCATCATGGCTGAGTTGAGTTTTCCACTGATATAATCCCAAAACATCTGTTACTTTCTAATCAGAAAATGTATTACTTTTATTATTACTCATTTGCCTGATTATGCCCTCCAGTTGCATCAAAGATGTGTATTTTTTTATTACTATGGCTCTACTAATATCTAGCACTACCAATATTCCAACTACCAGAGTAGGCAGAAGAAATATTTACCAAAGGCAATAATTAATGAATCAATAAGTATATGCTAATGTTCCAGGCAAAAATATGATAATGCAAGGGTCATGACTATTCAAATCTAGAATTGTGATTAAGTAGGAGATATTTGTAAGCCCCGAAGAATTGATGCTTTTGAATTGTGACGGTGGAGAAGACTCTTGAGAGTCCCTTGGACTGTAAGGAGATCCAACCAGTCCATTCTAAAGGAGATCAGCCCTGGGATTTCTTTGGAGGGAATGATGCTGAAGCAGTACTTTGGCCACCTCATTCGAAGAGTTGACTCATTGGAAAAGACTCTGATGCTGGGAGGGATTGGGGCAGGAGGAGAAGGGAACAACAGAGGATGAGATGGCTGAATGGCATCCCTGACTCAATGGACATGAGTCTGAGTGAACTCCAGGAGTTGGTAATGGACAGGGAGGCCTGGTGTGCTGCAATTCATGGGGTCGCAAAGAGTCAGACACAACTGAGTGACTGAACTGAACTGAACTGAGGAGATATTTGTAGATAGAGTTAATGTTATTATTATTGTTCCACCTGTAAGGTAAAATGTAGTGCTTATTCTTTATTTCCAAAAGCTGAATTATTAACACTGCTTCTGTAAGTAGAAAGGCTTAAGGAAAGACTGGGATCCATCATCTATGGTGTGTGTTATGGCCATTTTGGACCTGATAGCTCAACTTTAACTGAACACAGCCTGACAACTCCCAAGGCTAAAATCTTAAGTTGCCAGAAAATTGTTTTCCAAAAGAATAATTATTACTGCAGCAAAATCATATAAATAAAAAATGGAAAGCTATGACAGGATATCTAATCTCTCCTGTGAGAATACTCTCAGATGTTGGCCTCAGTGATCTTCAGGGTGAGTTTTAAGTACAATCAGTAATGTAAATCCTGCCTTTACCCTTGGGAGGCTGTTGTGCAAACCAAAAGTTTTTATTGCTTCTACTTGGATGAATATTTTATAATTTGTCTTTTTCTTGGTGTGTTCATTTTCGTCTAGCTCTCTGGTGCCTCTATCTTTTTAGGTTTCATAAATAGTTTTCATTCAACTAAGAAACCAGTTGCAAGCAGCAAAAGCACCCTTTCCATTTAAAGGTATACCTAATGTGACAATTTTTTTTTTCTATTCTAGGTTTAATATGTTTTTATTTCATTCTATTGATGTTTAAAAGTTGAAAGGGGTGAATAAGTCAGAATTTATCACTCCAGTAGGTTAAACCTTATAAAGAACAGAAATGGTACGAACCTAACAGAAGCAGAAGATATTAGGAAGAGGTGACAAGAATACAGAATACACAGAAGAACTGTATAAAAAAGATCTTCATGACCCAGATAACCACAATGATGTGATCACTCACCTGGAGGCAGGCATCCTGGAATGTGAAGTCAAGCGGGCCTTAGGAAGCATCACTATGAACAAAGCTAGTGAAGGTGATGGAATTTCAGTTGAGCTATTTCAAATCCTAAAAGATGATGCTGTGAAAGTGCTGCACTCAATATGCCAGCAAATTTGGAAAACTCAGCAGTGGTCAAAGCACTGGAAAAGGTCAGTTTTCATTCCAATCCCAAAGAAAGGCAATGCCAAAGAATGCTCAAACTACCACACAATCGTATTCATCTCACACGCTAGCAAAGTAATGCTTAAAATTCTCCAAGCCAGGCTTCTATGGTACATGAACCATGAACTTCCAGATGTTCAAGCTGGATTTAGAAAAGGCAGCGGAACCAGAGACCAAATTGACAACATCTGTTGGATCATCAAAAAAGCAAGGGAGTTCCAGAAACACATCTACCTCTGCTTTATTGACTATGCCAAAGCCTTTAACTGTGTGGATCACAACAAACTCTGGAAAATTCTTAAAGAGAAGGGAATACCAGACTACCTGACCTGCCTCCTGAGAAATCTTTATGCAGATCAAGAAGCAACACTTAGAACTGTACATGGAACAACCAAATGGTTACATATCAGGAAAGAAGTATGTCAAGGCTGTATATTGTCACCCTGCTTATTTAACTTATAAGCAGAGGACATCATGCAAAATGCAGGGCTAGATGAAGCACAAGCTGGAATCAAGATTGCAAGGAGAAATATTAATAACCTCACATATGCAGACAATTATGGCAGAAAGTGGAAAACTAAACAGCCTCTTGATGAAAGTGAAAGAGGAGAGTGAAAAAGTTGGCTTAAAACTTGATATTCATGCATTGAACCTGGACTGGTGATCTATTTCATATATGGTAACATACATGTTTCAATGCTATTCTCTCAAATCATCCCACTGTCACCTTCTCCCACAGAATCCAAAAGTCTGTTCTTTACATCTGTGTCTCTTTTGCTGTCTCACATATAGGATCATCATTACCATCTTTCTCAGTTCCACATATATGTGTTATTATACTGTACTGGTGTTTTTCTTTCTGACTTACCTCACTCTGTAAAACAGGCTCCAGTTTCCTCCACCTCATTAGAACTGATTCAAATGCACTCTTTTTAATAGCTGAGTACTTTTCCATTGTGTATATGTACCACAGCTTTCTTATCCATTCATCTACTGATGGACATCTAGGTTGCTTCTATGTCCTGGCTATTGTAAACAGTGTTGTGATCAACACTGGGATACATGTGTCCCTTTCAGTTCTAGTTTCCTTGGTGTGTATGCCCAGCAGTTGGATTGCTGGGTCATATGGAGCACTTAGGGCCAGTGCACTGGGAAATCCTGAAAGATGGGATGAGGAGAGAGGTGGGAGGGGGATTCAGGATGGGGGACACATGTACACCCATGGCTGATTCACGTGAATGTATGACAAAAACCACTACGATATTATAAAGTAATTAGCCTTCAATTAAAATAAATTAATTAATTTACAAAAAAAACCCACCTCATATTCAGAAAACAAAGATCATGGCATACGGTCCCATCACTTCATGACAAATAGATGGGGAAACAATGGAAACAGTGACAGAGTTTTGTGTTTGGTTTTTTTTTTTTTTTTTTTTGGCTCCAAAATCACTTCAGATGGTGGCTACAGCCAAGAAATTAAAAGACACTTCCTCTTTGGAAGAAAAAGTATGACCAACCTAGACAACATATTAAAAAGCAGAGACATTACTCTGCAGACAAAGTTCCATCTGGTCAAAGCTATGGTTTTTCCAATAGCCATATATAGATGTGAGAGTTGAACTATAAAGAAAGCTGAACACTGAAGAATTGATGCTTTTGAACTATGGTGTTGGAGAAGACTCTTGAGAGTCTCCTGGACTGCAAGGAGATCCAACCAGTCAATTCTAAAGAAAATCAGTCTTGAATATTCTTTAGAAAGACTGATGCTGAAGCTGAAACTCCAATACTTTGGCCACCTGATGTGAAGAATTGACTCATTTGAAAAGACCCTGATGCTGGGAATGATTGAAGGTGGGAGGAGAAGGGGATGACAGAGGATGAGATGGTTGGACGGCATCTCTGACTCAGTGGACATGAGTTTGAGCAAGCTCTGGGACTTGGTAATGGACTTGCAAGCCTGTCGTGCTGCAGTCCATGGGGCTGCAAATAGTTGGACACAACTGAGCGACTGAACTGAACTGAACTGAAACTTCAAGAGACTCTTTAGGTTCATTTGCCGTAATGAAAAGAATTTTAATAAAATGTTGTTTAATTAAACAACATTTCTGCTGGATCTGGAAAATCTGGGGATTATATAGAATGTTATGAACCTTATTTTTGCCTATTTGCTCAACATTTTAATCTTATTTTCCTTGAGAATCTTGCCGGTATCTTCTCAATACATTATCCTTACATCTAATTAAATCAATTTTTGGTTCAATGGATAAGGCAATACTGGCTTTGTCATCTGCAACATTTTCCAAACATTAGTCTTCTGTGTACCAACTACCTGAATGTGTGCACATTTTATACTACTTTATTTTTTCTTGAGATAATGGTACTTGTTTGCATTCAAACATATTTAAGTAGTATTTATGTCATTTAATCAATTTATCCCCTAATATATGCAAATGAATGCATTTTAAAACATTATTGCATAACTTCTAAAATAATCTTGTAGCCCACAATTTGGAAAAGCTGTTCTATGGTATTTCATGATAAATCTTGGGAAGAGGCAGGTTCTGAGATGGATATGTTCCTCATCAACCATTGCCACCAGATCACCATCTTCACAGGTGTCAAGGACCGAAAGTGCAGTGGTTGTATGAGGACAATCAACTTCATGACAGAGCAAGACGTTGAGTAAGTGTGACTTCACCAGCCAGACCCAGGCCCCAGCCACTGTGGGGCTAGCCTTCTTGGCAGATGAGACATTTGAGGCTCTGTGCTTTGAGCCCTTCTCCAGTGCACCTGAGCTGCCCTATGTGAGGAAGCAATAGAACTGAGAAAGCAAAGCCAGGGAACAGCCATGTAGGAAGATGGCCTCCCCAGTCCTTCCCTGCCTCACCTGTGCCGCACTAATCCCCTCTAATAAAAGAGATTTGGGTTTAAAAACATCTATAGATAATTGCCTTCTTCTTTCATTAAAGACATAAAAGACTTTCATAAAAGACATAAACGAGTTATTTTCTGATAGTCTCCTGGAAATTAAAAGTCTGCATTGTGTATGCTGTTCTGTTATTACTATAAAGTTAATTTAACTTAAACAAATGTAGAGAAATCATAAGCATTATTTATACAAATTAAAAGATTAGTTTTATTTCTTTGATACATTTCTAATAGAGGTACTATTGAACTTACTTTAATAAGAAATAAAATGTATCATTAATAATGTCTAAAATATTTAAAATATTCTGTTTTATTGGCACTAGTTATTCCCTGAATATTATGCACTAATACTTTTTTACATAACGTTTTCAAAATTCAACTGAAGTCAAACATAAATTCTAAATTAGATATTGATTGGTATGAACTCATATTTTGATCTATTTTTTTTTGGGTTCTACATCTGGTACCTCTGAAAACACTTCTACTTGAATATTATTGAGGAAAACTAGTCTTTAACAGAGAAGGCAATGGCACCCCACTCCAGTACTCTTGCCTGGAATATCCCATGGACAGAGGAGCCTGGTAGGCTACAGTCCATGAGGTTGCTAAGAGTCCGACACGACTTCACTTTCACTTTCAGTTTTCACTTTCATGCATTGGAGAAGGAAATGGCAACCCACTCCAGTGTTCTTGCCTGGAGAATCCCAGGGACAGAGGAGCCTGGTAGTGGGCCATCTATGGAGTCGCACAGAGTTCGACATGACTGAAGCGACCGAGCAGCAGCAGCAGCAGCAGCAGTCTTTAACAACCAATAAATAGAGATTTACAAAACTTCACCATTACAAAAACCTGCTGCATTTATCCCCCAACTGGATTCATTGTCATCTATTATTTGTGTTTATGATCTTTTAGCCAGTTCTCAATCCATGTGACTCTGTTCTCATCCGAAACAATTATAATTAATTTGCAACTTAAAGTTCATGATCCACTGTTTTAAATGCTTCACTGAAGCCCAAATACATGACTTCGACTCCATCCTCTTCTCCAATTAGTTTTGTAACTCTCTCAAACAGGTCTATCATCATGGTCAGGCATGATTTGTTCATTATAGACCATGGTGTGTAAGGTTCAAAATTCCCTTGTCTTCTAACTGTTTACAGATTGCCTTTCAAAAGTTTCTTCATTTCTTCACTCCATATTGAATTATTGCTTGGTTGTGTAAACCTTTGCTTTGTTTGGGCATGCTTGTAAAGAAGAAAAACTGAAGGAGAGTAACTTGCATCTGAGCAACTGAACTGAACTGAACTGAACTTGTAGAATCATTTTAATTGATCTTTGCAAATTATATAGCCCTTAAACGAAGAGCTTTGGGATCTTGGTCTTTTTTCATATTTCCTTAATTTTACACAAAATCTTTTTCATGAGAATTACTAAGGAGTTCAGCATTATTAATTTGTGGGTACTTACATTTTCAAAGGACTATGAAACTAGGCTAGTTAGAGAAGTGTTTTGGTTCAGAGGGTTCATATAATAAAGCAATAGATTTCATCATGACTCAAATAAAAAATGAGCTAATTGTAGGGTAGAGTGGAGTAAGTTAAAGAGGATCTAAGAATGTCTACTTGAAAGATAAAATTAATTTGTAACATTTATGTATAATATAAATTATCTGAATTTGTATAAATATTTGAATGACTGTAATATAAAACTAGTTGTAAAAATAAAAAATTTATAACCTCTAAGATTTCCTTAGTGTACCAACAGCCCACTCATGACAATCATTAGTAAAATTTGCAATAAGCAGTAGTTTTAATGGTATCAATTACCAATTGTATTGGCTCCAGTTTCTGTGATAGTTAAAATGCTTCATTATATATGAATAATTCTAAAGTGTAGAAAAGTTTATTCCTTTAATGGTCTGTTGATATTTGCTGATTGTATTTCAAATACTTGTTGACATTTACTGATGGTTGACAATCAGAAAATCTGTTGATATTTGCTGACTATATAGCAAATGTCTTTTTCTTAAAAAATATCACTGCTTTCAAACTTCAAAACTACTTTTCAACTTCAGAATTATTTCTTTATATTTCAATTTTTATTTTTTAAATTATGAAAGTATGGTAACACATTTACAGAGGAGACTTGGAAAATATAGAACAAGGATACATATAGTTCCACTATATATTACAATTATTTTTTAAAGTAGATAAATTAAGATTTTTAGTTGGAATTTCAATATCAAATATTAATAGAATGAATATGCAAATAAGTAGAATGTGGATATATTCTGTATATTCGGTATATAAATATACAGAGAAATAGAAGTAGGATATGGTAGGCCTGAAAACACTATGAACCAATTCAAAATAACTAAGATTTATACACTTTTCACACAACAGGAGGATACAAATTCTATTCACATTCCCATAGATTGTAAACTAGGAGATGCTTGAACATATCCAGGGACATAAAACAAGGCGCAAAAATTAATGGTTTAAAATTACTGAATTTATACAATCTATTCCCTTATCACATATTTTCAAGTGCAATGTGACATTTACCAAGAGAGATCTTCGACTTAGGTATTAAAAGCCTCAGTAAAGTTAGACTGAGAAAGCACAGAGGGTGATTGCAGAGAAGAAGACATTTAAATGAGAAATTAACATCAAAATTAACATCAAAAAATTCTCAAAAACAAGAAATTAATATTAAAGATATTTTACTCAAAATCCCATGTATTTCAAAATTAAATGCCTACTTTTAAATGATAGGTGTATCCAAGAAGCTATAACAAGGAAAAAAATAGAAAATATTTGTAATAGAATAAAAATGAAAAGAGAATTTACCAAAACTTTTTTTAGGCAGCTGAAGCTGCTCAATGCAATTAAATACAATGTGGAGTCTTGAGTAAGGTATGGAAACAAATAATGGACACTAGTATAAAGTTTTGTGAAATTTGAACACAATCTGCACTTTAGGTAATAATACTGTGTCACATGTTAAATTCCTGTGTTTTGTTTCAAAGCATAGTATTTCTTTATAGTCTCAGAATTGGATTAAAAGTTTAATTCACAAAGATAATAAATTTTCTAGACTTTTGGTAATACTAGATGTCAAAATACATGGAACTGTATCAAAGTTTTGTGCAAATATAAATTAGAAATCTAGCATTCTATTCATACTAAGTCAAACAAGTGTAATCCAAGTGTCATGAATTTTTTTAACTAAACAAAAATTCATAAATTTTCTTATATATATATATATTATATTATACATATTTTAGGACTTCCCAGATGGTGCTAGTAGTAAAGAACCTGCCTTGCAATGTAGGTAGATATAAGAGACACGGGTTTGATCCCTGGATTAGGAAGATCCCCTGGAGAAGGAAATGGCAACCCACTTCAGTGTTCTTGACTAGAGGATCCTATGGACAGAGGAGCCTGGCCAGCTACAGTCCATGGGCATGCAAAGAGTCGGACACGATTGAAGCGACTTACCACATACATACTCTACATACAAAAGCTTTTCTACTATGCTTGATAAAGGCTTGAAACAACAACAGCAAAAAAGAGACAGAGAAATTGAAAAACATAAACTTAAAGAAATGTGAGCACTGAATATGAAATAGAAAAAGTGAAATAAATTAGATAAAATAAATGATCATCATATAGTCCAGTTGTTTTTAAACATTGCTCCTCATTAGAAACACATCTGGAGTTTTGGAGAAGAACAGCAATACCTGGGCATTTGCATTTTTCAAAAAGAATCCAAGATAATTCTGTTATGCATCTGGATTTTAAAAAGTGATTATATATTTTTTATTAATGGTAGTTTTAGCGATATAGAATTCTACTATTTTCTATTGACCAATAATGATACAATCTTATCAAGTGAATAATAGTTACATAATCACAATACTAAAAGAAGTTTATCAATTTTCAAAATCAATAGCCAGACAGAGTATAAAAGATCATTATGATTTCAACCTAACAATATAAAATAATTATATATAATTTGAGGGGTTAAGTAGAGTGATGCGGTAAGCGGAAGTGCATACATGCACTTGTTCTCTACTGCCCAGACAGTCTACGTCTTTTGGTTGGTGCATTTAATTCATTTATAGTTAAGGTATGCGTGTTCCTATTACCATTTTCAGAAAATGAAGATCATGGCATCTGGCCCCATCACTTCATGGGAAATAGATGGGGAAACAGTGGAAACAGTGTCAGACTTTATTTTTCTGGGCTCCAAAATCACTGCAGATGGTGACTGCAGCCATGAAATTAAAAGATGCTTCCTCCTTGGAAGAAAAGTTATGACTGACCTGGACAGCATATTCAGAAGCAGAGACATTACTTTGCCAACAAAGGGCTGTCTAGTCAAGGCTATGGTTTTTCCAGTGGTCATGTATGGATGTGAGAGTTGGACTGTGAAGAAAGCTGAGCACCAAAGAATTGATACTTTTGAACTGTGGTGTAGGAGAAGACTCTTGAGAGTCCCTTGGACTGCATGCAAGGAGACCCAACCAATCCATTCTGAAGGAGACCAGCCCTGGGATTTCTTTGGAGGGAATGATGCTAAAGCTGAAACTCCAGTAGTTTGGCCACCTCATGTGAAGAGTTGACTCATTGGAAAAGACTCTGATGCTAGGAGGGATTGGGGGCAGGAGGAGAAGGGGACGACAGAGGATGAGATGGCTGGATGGCATCACTGACTCGTTGGACGTGAGTCTGAGTGAACTCCAGGAGTTGGTGGAGGACAGGCCTGGCGTGCTGCAATTCATGGGGTCGCAAAGAGTCGGAGACGACTGAGCGACTGAACTGAACTGATTACCATTATCTTAATTGTTTTAGGTTTACTTTGTGTTGGTCTTTTCCTTCTCTTGTGTTTCCTGCCTAGAGAAGTTCCTTGAGTATTTGTTGCAAAGCTGGTTTGGTGGTGCTAAATTCTCTTCAGTCTTGTTTCTCTGGAAAGCTTTTGACTTCTCCATCAAAAATGAATGAGAGTCTTGCTTGGTAGAGTACTCTTTGTTGAAGGTTCTTCCTTTTCATCACTTTAAAAATATCATGGCATTCCCTTCTAGACTGTACAGTTTCTGTTGAGAAACTTTAAGTGAGTTCTTTTGTATTTTATTTGTCATTTTTCCCTTTTTCCTTTTAGTATTTTATCTTTATCTTTTTTTTTTCCTTTTTGTCATTTTCATTACCATGTGTCTTCCTGTGTTCTTTCTTGGGTTTATTCTGCCTGGGACTCTCTGTGTTTCCTAGACTTCGTTGACTATTTCCTTTCCCATAGTAGGGAAGTTTTCAGCTATTATTTCTTCAAATATTTTCTCAGATCCTTTCTCTCTTCACTTCTCCTTTTGTGACCCCTCTAATGTGAATGTTGCTATGTTTAATATTGTCCCAGAGGTCTCTTAGGTTGTCTTCATTTATTTATTTTTTATTCATTTTTGTATATTCTGTTCTGTGGCAGTGATTTTCACCATTCTGTCCTCCAGGTCAGTTATTCTGCTACTGATTCTTTCTAATGTATTGTTGGGCTTCCCACATGGCTCAGTGGTAAAGAATATGCCTGCCAGGTGGCTCAGTGGTAAAGAATCTGCCTGTCAGGCAGGAGAGATGAATTAGATCCTTAGGTTGAGAAGATACCCTGGAGAAGGAAATGGCAACCCACTCCAGTATTCTTGCCTGGAATATCTATGGACAAAGGAGCCTAGAAGGCTATAGCCCATGGGATAGAAAGAGTCATATGCAACTTAAAGACTAAACAGCAGCAATAATGCACTGTCCATCTCTGTTTACCTGTGCTTTGGTTCTTCTAGGTCTTTGGTAAATATTTCTTGCACCTTCTCAATCTTTACCTCCATTCTTTTTTCGAGATTCTGGATCATCTTCACTATCAATATTCTAAATTCTTTTTCTGGAAAGTTTGCCTATCTCTACTTCATTTGGCTATATTTATGGGGTTTTATCTTGTTCCTTCATCTGGGACAAAACCCTCTGCTTTTTCATCCTTTTTAACTTTCTGTGATGTGGTTTTGGTTCTAGCAGCTGCAGGATTGTGGTTCATCTTGCTTCTTCTGTCTGCCCTTTGGAGGCTAAGAGTCTTGTGTAATCTTCTTGATGGGAAGGACTGGTGATTAGAAAAACTGGCTTTTGCTCTGGTGGGTAAGGCCATAATCAGTAAAATTTTAATCCAATTATCTGCTGATGGATGGGGTTGTGCTCCCTTCCTGTAAGTTGTTTGACCTGAGATGACCCAGCCCTGGGGTCTTTGGGCTCTATGGTAGGGTTAATGGTGACCTCCAAGAGGACTTAACACCAAAGGGCCTCCTCTAGGGCTGCTGCCAGTGCCCTCATTCCCACAGAGAGACACTGCTGACCCATACCTCCACAGGGGATCCTCACACACTTACAGGTAGGTCTGGTTCAGTCTCCTGTGGGGTTGCTACTCCTTTCCCCTGGGTCTTGACATGAACAAGATTTTGTTTGTGCCCTCCAAGAGTGGAGTCTTTATTTCCTCTTGCCCTGTGGAAGCCCTATAATCAAATTCTACTGGTCTTCAAAGTCAGATTCCCTGGAGGTTACCAGTACCTTTGCTGGATCCCCAGGCTGGGAAGCCTGATAGGAGGCTCAGAAGCTTCACTATGGTGGGGAAACTTCTTAGGTATTATTGTTCTCCAGATTGTGGTGTGTATGGGATTTGATTTTTATCATGTTTGCACACCTCCTGCCATCTTGTTGTGGCTTCTTCTTTGTCTTTGGATGTGGGGTATCTTTTCTGGTGGGTTCCAGTGTCCTCCTGTGGATGGTTGCTCAATAGCTAGCTGCAATTTTTGTGCTCTCCCAGAGGAAGATGAGCACACATCCTTCTACTCTGCCATCTTGAACTGAACTCAAAATTATGAGTGTCTGAGAAAGTGGGGATTTCCATGATATATGTCTTTTCTGTTCAGGGTAATTGAATAACATGTTTTCAAAAGTTATAATATTTAAACAGCATTTGTAAATTGAATATCCATGTTTAAAAGGCTTTTGCAAACATCTTGCTTTCCCAGTTACCAAAATTATTATTTATTGTTTGTTTGTTTTATTTTATTTTTTTAAATTTTTATTTTTACTTTATTTTACTTTACAATACTGTATTGGTTTTGCCATACATTGACATGAATCCACCATGGGTGTACATGCGATCCCAAACATGAACCCCCCTCCCACCTCCCTCCCCATAACATCTCTCTGGGTCATCCCTGTGCACCAGCCCCAAGCATCCTGTATCCTGCATCGGACATAACACATTATGTATATTGTCTTATCCTGATCCAAATCAGTAAGAAAGTATTTGCATTTATAATTGAAGAAAGTTCTTATTTTTTTAAGTCTGATTAATATCTGATAAAATTCAAGGCTAGGACTTGGCCATGAAGAGACCTGGCAACTTAAATTTAAGCAGACATATAAAATGGTCCTACTGACTGGTAATGGGGCAGGAGGTGTGTGTTCATGAACAATCAAAGAAAAAGGAAAACATTTTATTGTTTTCCAATTCTAATTTCTGGCAAATTCTGTGAAATTGTAAATGGGAAACAAATAAACTTTTGTGAATTGAAGTGCATATGATTTAAAGGCTAACTGACCTGTGATATTGGAATAGTGTAGAAGAAATTGAGTACAGTGTTTTTAATAGAAAAATTATTTATAACACTTTCTATTTCAAGGGTTAGTTCCCTTCAAATTTGCTTACTGAGAATGCATTTGTTTATCCCTTCATGATTTAAGTAAAATCACATATTAAAAAGTGATCTCAAATCTCAAAAAAATTTAATCGTTATTTTCTATATTTAATGATGAGAACTCTTTTCATTTTATAAAGGCGATTCTTATTGTTCTGATAGAAACATTTGACAATTAAGTATTTTGCACTGAATGTAATGTTTTTAATGTAGTCACACGAATGAGCACACCATATTAGCTACATGAGAATTCAATTTTAAAATAATTGACAATGATCATCATTTGCTTAACACATTAGATCCCAATGTAGGTAAAATGGCCCTTCCCTGCTTTGTTCAACTCAATTTCATGTACCTAGAGGCACTCAGTGTTTGTTCACCAGCTACATTTAACTCAGAAAGTTTAAATTTTTACATTTTTTTCCACATAGGACAAAACCTACATTCATATCTACATAATAGAAACTCAAGATTCACAGAAACAAAAAAAACTCTCTCCCAACTGATATACGTCTGATTTAAATTCACAATAAAAATGTTTAAATGTTTCCAAATGAAAATTAAAAGGGCTAATAAGAAAATAATGTGCTATCTCTTCTACTTCAAAGCACTTTTTATTATTTTAATTTAAATATTTTTAATATTGTAACTTTTCTCAGGAAAATATTGTCTGTTCAGTGATGACAGGAGAAACATCTAATTTGTTCTCTACAGATTCCTTGGTATCTAGAATAATACTTGAATTGAGACATAGAAAATCCTTGGTAAGTATTTGCTGAATGAATGAATTCATGCATCAGTGTTTAGCTAGAGAAGCAGAAATAGTAGGAGATCTGTTTTAAGAGAATTGTTGCAAGGAACTGGCTTATGCAGTTGTGGAGACTGGCTAGGCACCTCCAGAATCCATTGGGGCAGGCTGTCAGGAAAGCAATCTGGAACTCTTGGTCAGGGTCTGATACTGCTGTCCACAGGTAGAATTTCTTGTTCACCAGGGAAACCTCAGATTTGCTTTTTAGGCATTTTAACTGACTGAATAGACTCACTCAGATTATCTAGGATAATTTCTCTTATCTAAAGGCAGCTGTTTATAGATCTTAATCACATCTAGAAAATGCCTCCATAGAAACATCTAGATTAGTTTTTGGTTGAATAACTGGTTGAATAACTGTAATTTAGCCAAGTTGACACATCAAAAAATCTTATATGAAAAACTTATATAAACCAAATAGGTATAAACCTTTTTTTGGTAGTAGCTAATCCATCCCTGATAACTAAAAAGAAGGTAGATTGTCCATCTAACAGGTACCATTTATGTGGCACTCATTATATGGCCTTAAGTTTATTTGATACTAAGATTTTCATGCATATTATAACTTTCAATAATTTTAGAATCCTTAATTTTGTCCTCATTTTCCAGAGAAGAAACTTGAGGTTAAAGTTTTAAATTTTTCAAAGTTAACTATCTAGTGAGAGTTGAAAACTAAAATAAACTACTACAAAAGTCGTAACTTTTAAAAACTATAATTCTAGCATGGCATTATTAAACAAAAGTATGGCATATAGGGAAAGGGAATTCTTTACTAAAGATTTCAGTTTTACTGCAATATAATTGCTCCGACCTCCTCCTCTCCATTGCTGCGTTCATCTATATTACTTCTCAACATTTTTGAGAAAGCGTTGGAAGAGGATATAGGATACTTGAGACACTGATTACAAAGATATTATCATTTGCATCTTATTACAACAGACTATTTTGAAATCCACTAAAATGCTTTTTTAGCCAACAGCAGTAGGAAAAACAAACTTTTTTCATCTGCAACTGTCAAAGCTTATGCTAAAATTATTGATTTCTTATTTAACTTTATTCAATGTCTGGGACTGGTTTTTAGAAATGTTCGTAACTGAAAAGTAAGAACAAGATTTCAGCTCTTTAGCGTGTAATAAATCATTTCTCCATAATAGTGTTTTATTCTGCTTTCTCTTTTTCTGCCTTATTACTTAGTTTTCTTATTTACATAGCTAAGACCCTAACTACCATTATGTATAAATCTTAAATGTAATCTGGTCTTCTAAATCATACAGAAATAATCAAGAGAGAGATCAAAGTGCATTTACTGATATATAATCAAATAGTATTATTACATATTAAAAATTTTACTAATTATTATTCAGCCTAAATTTACAAGAGTTGGGACTTTGATAGTGAATTTGATTTGCAAACTTCATAATGAGTCTCAGTCTGTTCATTATTTTTCAAACCTAAAAGTTATAATGCTATCTTAAGAAATAAAGCCAGTGATTCATTTTAGCTTTTTCTTAAAAAAAACAAACCCTTTTATATATTAAACATAATTTTCTTTTATTTAATATTATTGCTACAGTGCTAGTTGTAACTTCTGTGACTGTCCAAAAGATAGAAATGGAAGAGAATTTGTAGAAAAGTCCAAATACAGTCCAAAAAGAAGAAAGTCCTCCCAAAAGAAAGAAAAATGAAAACAGATGCAGTGTCATCCTCCATTATGTTAGCTCGTGCATGGTTCTTGCTAAAGAACAGACATTCAATCTGCTTTGAATTATTTGTCATTTGGCTTCTTTATATTTCCATGCCTTATTTTGCATTTGTTCACTACTCATTGTGTTACACAATCTACATTCTGCAAAAATAATGTTAATATACATTCTTACCAAGGATTGAGATGTACATAACCAAGTTTAGAAACTACACAACCCTTGATATTTTAGACTTTGCAACCAAACTTGATTGCTTTGGGGGTCTGTGTTCACTTGCTCGTGGCCCAGTTGAATATAAAAGTCCAATGAATTTGATTTTAAAAGGCTTGTAAAATATTCAAAAAGCTTCTTGCACATCAAATAGCTCTCAAGACAGAACATTTTGATGAGTTTAGTGTAAATGAATCAGAAACATATGGATTAAATTTACCTTAAAATACTCCTGGGTTTAAGAATTAAGAGAAAATGTGCTTGGCAAAACACATTTTGGGTTTTGCCTAACCCAGAACATTGGAAAAGTAGTTCAAGATGTTTGACGAACCCAAAACATTACTAGGTTCACCCATCCCTAATCTCCTGTGGTAATAGCAAAGGACAGGCAGAGGCAGATTTTAGGTGCCTAAATCTAACTCAGGTTTTTATCATGGTTGTCCCAAACTATTGGCTAGCTTGAGAATGCCTTACCTTGTCTAAAGCAAATTTGTGCTATGTGCTTTAAACAACTCCTGCTTAAGGACTGTAGAATGTGTGTTTTATACAAAGGGTGTGGCTCTACATAATTGCAGCAGCTTCTATGTATCCACTCAATACAAAAAAGAGAAATAATAAGGTTTATGCTTACCTAGAGAATATCCCCAGTGGCTCAGTGGTAAAGAATCTGCCTGCAATGCAGGAAACCCGAGTTTGACCCCCGGGACGGGAAGATCCCAGTGAAGCGCGTGGCAATCCACTCCAGTATTCTTGCCTGGAGAATCCCACAGACTGAGAAGCCTGGAAGGCTGCAGTCCATGGGGTCATAAAGAGTTGGACACAACTGAAGCAACTGAGCACACACTCAAAGAATATTAAGAGATGCAGAGACTTCAATATCAATCTCAATGACTATTTGTTTGAATTGAATAAAAAGTTTATCAATTATTTATACCTCTAAAATTAATTAAAATATGCTAAAGAAGACTATGTTCAAAAAGGAGCAACATATACTATAATAAATATTGTGAAATTTTATTTCCTTTTTCCAACTTGGTTTTATTCTTACACAAGAAATGGACAGTGAATATGAGCAAGTCATTAAATTATCTGAATACAACTTTAACTCAAAAGCAACCATTCATTCCTTATTTAGGGAACTGCCTGAATTGCTTTACAGCTGAATTATAGCTAAATTTTTGTGAAGAAACAAATGTGAAAGAAAAAAAATTTTTTTTATCTGCCATCTTCCTTCTCTTTCAGTAAACAAATAGCCAGAGAGAGACAGATCTCACATTAATGGAAATAAACAGATTCCTATGAATTATTGGCTCAAAGAATTTCAAATTATAGCATAAAAACTCACGTTGTAAAATTGAGCAAACCATGTAGGAATGTCAATGAACCAATTAAGATAGTGTGTTAAAGATAACATCTAAAGTACAAACTATATGTGACTTTTTGTGACAAGTAGTATATAAATTTAAGATGTATTCTTGAACCTTCTGTTAGTAAATATAAATGACACTTTACCATACAAGTTGGAAGATTAGAAAGTGCTTTTCACAAGGAATATTATTATGTTATGAAGTAATGATAATCTATTTCCTACAACATAAGAAATTACTAAGGAGATATAAAGATCTATTTTTGCACATTTTTATACAAAAAGATTATTTAAAAATATGCTCTGTTTATTGTTGTTTAGTCACTAAGTTATGCCTGACTTTTTTGTGACCCCATGGACTATAGCCTGCTAGGCTCCTCTGTCCATGGGGTTTCCCAGGCAAGAATACTGCAGTGGGTTGCCATTTCTTCTGCCAGGGGGCCTTCCCAACCCAGGGATGGAATTCATGTCTCCTGCTTTGGCAGGTGGGCCCTTTACCACTGAGCCACCAGGGAAGCCCGATGTACTCAAATTATAGATTACAAATAAGTGATATTTATTATCAAACAAATAACAAAAAAGGTAATTTGATTCATAAAGTGTTTATATAAAAATGTAGGAACATGGAGAATATATCCATTTTAATAATAAAAAATAGAACTACAACACTTTAAATAAGTAGTTTCCCATCAGCCTTTACTTTCTTTTTTTTCCTTTATTTTTTTATTCTATATTTTTTATTTTTTTAATATAATGAATCAGCCAGCCTTTACTTTCTAAAACTAAGTAACTAAACATATCCTCATCATGCTGAAAGAATGTCATCAATATGTACCTAAGATGTATACTTTAATTCTAGTGGGAGTTGGTGATGGACAGGGAGGCCTAGTGTGCTGCAATTCATGGGGTCACGAAGAGTCGGACACTGAATACTTTGCCTTCGGATTCTTATTTACCATACAATTAACTTGATTATCCCATAGATATTTACTGAACACCCACTATGGGCAAGACATCCATGGTGGATAGCATGGAATAATGTAAAAGAAGACAAAAATTATATTGCCTAACAGTGTAACAAGGGGTGCTTTAGAATCATTTAATTCATAGTGAGTTTATTTCGTTTAAAAAGATAAGGATGTATAGAACATATTTTAATCAATATGACTTAGTGTGAATTTTGTATCATATGAATATAATTGCACAAATGTTATGCGTAAAATATTATAGTGTGTATATGAATAAATAACACAAATAAGTATAGAATGCTTAATGTTAAATAACAGAACGGACATGAGGAAGGTGACTTGGTCTTAGGAGAAGGCAATTTCAAAGTTGTCTGTTTAGAAGATTGCCAATTAACTTAAAAAATCTTTGGCTACTGATGAATGCTAATTACAAGGATTATAGCCTGCTTCCAGCTAAATTGATAGAGATAAATAGGAGATATTAGCCATCTAGATGTGTGTTCCAAAGACTACATGTGGCCAAATCACTAGGAGAATTTGCTAACAAGAGCAGTTTTCTGATATTGTAACTTCTGGGAGCAAAGCCCATCCATCCTAATTGTTAACACAATTTTCAAATGATTCTTAAGCACATTTAAAAACCACTATTCTAAGTTTTATCAGGAATCTTTTTTGGAAGGATGATGACAGTTTTGGCAGGTAGTCAGTGAGCAGACATTGAAGACCATTTATTCTCTTATGCTATACAAAGATACTGTAATGTGAATAACAGTGTTTTGCAAGCTTTGGGGGGCATACATTTTTGACATATGTATATTTCATACTAGAGCCAATTAATAACTATATATTGACTTTTACTATAAATAGATGGTTTAATTGTGTCTACAAACCAGATATTGTGTTTCTATCTTGCTACTTTCATATGTTAGCTTCATAGATGTCCTAACATGGCTACACACCTGGCACTTGGTAGCACCTTTTATTAGGAAACTAGGGAAAAAGTGAAAGAACTCAAATAGGGAAATACATTCCCCAAATTACTGACACATGAGGCCAATGTTATCAAACACTTTAAAAAGGTTCCCATCAGAAATGATTATTTTCTAGTTTTCTAGTTCTAGTTTTTTAGTTTGGACTATATTTTAGTTATATGGAAATATGCTGCCTTTCCATTCATTCATATAGAGAAGTAGTCTTGATCTCAGATAAACTAGACATAACTGAGATTATATTTTTATTTTACGTCCTTCTTATTTCTTTATAGATCCAGCAAAAAAGTAAAAAATAAGTAAAACCATTTGGGGACATAAAACAGAAAAAAGTATACCATACCAAGAGCTGTCACACACACACATGAAGAATAACAACAAATAAGTAGAAATAAAAAGAGATATATGGAGTCTGAAAGTGAAAAGTGAAAGTGAAGTCGCTCAGTCGTGTTTGACTCATTGCAACCCCATGAACTGTAGCCTACCAGGCTCCTCCATCCATGGGATTTTCCAGGCAAGAATACTGGAGTGGGTTGCCGTCTCCTTCTCCAGGGGATCTTCCTGGTCCAAGGATCAAACCCGGGTCTCCCACATTGTAGGCAGAGCTTTTACTGTCTGAGCCACCAGGGAAGTCTTGGGTCAGGAAATGGAAGGGGCAGAAAGAGAGCACCTCCCCTCAGCACATGTTCCACTCAGATCATCTTCACTTTTAACATTTTCTGCTTAGAAAAAGAGCAATCTGCAGGCATTAACACAGTTTCCCCCTCCTCATAATTTCACAACATACATACTTCACCTTATAATTTTTACCTTTATTCCTCTGATCTAAGAGACAGGTGCCCCTGCTGTCTAAGGCTACCATTACATTTCGATTCCTCTTCTCCTGAATTTATCTCACTTCATATAGCCTCCCTCTCTCTTAAGGTACCTCCTTCAATAATTCTTCTATACGCAGTCAAGGTTTTATCAGAAAGTCTTGACATTCACCTCTATTTAGCTATTGCCTATTCTTTCTTTGACTCATATGTAATTGAATTCCACCTCTACTATGCCACTAAAATTGCTCTTAATGTTACCAGTTGTGCGCTAAGTCACTTCAGTCATGTTTGACTCTGCAACCCTATGGACTGTAGCCTGTGAGGTTCCTCTGTCCTTGGAATTTCCCAGGCAATAATAATGGAGTGGGTAGCCATGCCCTTCTCCAGGGGATCTTCCTGACCCAGGGATGGAACCTGCATCTCTTATGTCTCCTGCATTGGCAAGCAGGTTCTTTATCATTAGTACCACCTGGGAAGCCTCAGTGTTACCAATGGTTAAACACAATGGAGGCTTTTTAAAAATCTATGATAACCCCCTCCAGTGTTCTTGCCTGGAGAATTCCAGGGACGGTGGAGCCTGGTGGGCTGCTGTCTATGGGGTCGCACAGAGTTGGACATGACTGAAGCGACTTAGCAGCAGCAGCAGCAGCAGGTTCTGTCCGCATGCTACATCTCAGCACATTGAGTTCACTAGCATGTTAGACACTATCTTGCATAGCAACAGACCATCCAAGACCTATAAATTGCCACTCCCTATTATAGCTTATTCCTTGGAAGGAAAGTTATGACCAACCTAGACAGCATATTCAAAAGCAGAGACGTTACTTTGCCAGCAAAGGTCTGTCTAGTCAAGGCTATGGTTTTTCCAGTAGTCATGTATGGATGTGAGAGTCGGGCTGTGAAGAAAGCTGAGCGCCAAAGAATTGATGTTTTTGAACTGTGGTGTTGGAGAAGACTCTTGAGAGTCCCTTGAACTGCAAGGAGATCCAACCAGTCCATTCTGAAGGAGAACAGTCCTGGGATTTCTTTGGAAGGAATGATGCTAAAGCTGAAACTCCAGTAGTTTGGCCACCTCATGTGAAGAGTTGACTCATTGGGAAAGACTCTGATGCTGGGAGGGATTGGGGGCAGGAGAAGGGGACGACAGAGGATGAGATGGCTGGATGGCATCACTGACTTGATGGATGTGAGTCTGAGTGAGTTGGTGATGGACAGGGAGGCCTGGCGTGCTGCAATTCATGGGGTTGCAAAGAGTCGGACATGACTGAGCGACTGAACTGAACTGAACTGATTATAGCTTATTAATTTTAAACTTTCACAAACAGTAGTTTCTTGGTGTTTTGTTGGGTTGGCATTAAACTATGTTTGTTTTTTGTTTTGCTTTGTTTTTTTTTTTTACTTTATACGTAACAAAATTTACATAGGTACTTCAGCAAGCAGGATTTCCCCTGTGGCTTAGTGGTAAAGAATCCGCCTGCAGTACAGGAGATGCAGGTTCTATCTTTGGTCAAGAAGATCCCCTAGAGTAGGAAATGGCAACCCACTCCAGTGTTCTTTGCCTGGGAAATCCCATGGACAAAGGAGCTTGGTGGGCTAACGTCAATGGAGTTATAGGGTTGGACAAGATTGAGCACACACGCACTCTAGCAATCAGATCAGATGAGATAAAAATATATTTTTAAATGATTACAAGTGTTCACTGTTTTAAAGAGGTGCAATCTCCCCATTTGTGTCAAAATAAAGAAGAAAATGGCCAGTACTCTGAGTCTAAGCCACCATTCTTGGTCAGTCATAAGTCATCAAGAAAATGGTTACTTCAAACTCTTTTCTGAAAACAGAGAAAATCATTTTATACGACTCTACATACTACAACAAATGTTTTGGCTTTCCAGAGATAGACATTAAAGAGATAGAAGTCCACTTAAAAAATAATCATACTCTCAATTATCCAAGAGTTTGTTTTTATCATCTTTGACCTAGTTTGACTCTTTAAGTCTCTTGTTCTTCTTCTTGCTGTTTATATATAGGTGAATAGATGTATCTTGATATGGGGAGTGAGAACATAAGTAAGTTGCACATGAATATAACAATTAGTGTTATGTGAAAATGAATGAAAATATTTAACTTTATGTTTATGAGTATGATTTATCATATTATTATATAATATAAATATTATATATTATACATGCAGTATTGATACTAATTATTATTGTTTATATCCCTGATAGCTCAGTTGGTAAAGAATCTACCTGAAATGCAAGAGACCCTGGTTTGATTCCCGGTTTAGGAAGATCTGCTAGAGAAGGGATAGGCTACCCACTCCAGTATTGTTGGGCTTCCCTTGTGGGTCAGCTGGTAAAGAATCTGCCTGTAAGAGGGAGACTTGGGTTCGATCCCTGGGTTGGAACGATCCCCTGGAGAAGGGAAGGCTATCCATTCCAGTATTCTGGCCTGGAGAATTCCATGGACTATACAGTCCATGGGGTTGCAAAGAATCAGACATGACTGAGTGAATTTCACTTCACTTCATCCTTCTCTAAGGAAATTGTAAGTGATTAACAATTCTATTGCCTTCAACTTTAAGTCAATTTATCTTTTAAAAATTAGAGGGCTTGCAAAGTAAAATTCTATCATTGGAAGATATTAGAGATTGAGCATAATTTAATTGTTTTGGAGACCACAGATTATCTGCAGATAACCAAGAATCATTCTTTATCTTAACCCTACTATATGGAGTACTGGGTTCCCTTGACCAAAGGGTTCTTTTCATCGTGACCCGACAGCCTCTGTCACATCACCCTATACCCTTTTTGCCTCCATCCTTATTCACAACACAAAATGGTGCATTATCACACTCAGGGCCACTCACATGAGTATCATGGCTATAGGGCAGATATTTGCCTTTTAGCTGCTAAGTCGTGTCTGACTCTTTTGCAACCCCCATGGACTGTAGCCTGCCAGGCTCCTCTGTCCATATGATTTCCCAGGCAAGAATACTAGAGTGGGTTCCCATTTCCTTCTCCAGGGGATCTTCCTGACCCAGGGGTCGAGACGTGAGTCTCCTTCTTTGGCAGGAGGATTCCTTACTGCTGAGCCAAAGTGGAGAGTCCCTAGAGCTGTTGATAAAGTGCCCATGTATCTAAATGGACCTTGGGGAGACCCTGAATCCCTGGGTTGGAAAGATCCCCCAGAGAAGGGAATGGCAATCCACTCCAGTATTCTTGCCTGGAGAATTCCATGGATAGAGGAGCCTGATGGGCTATGGTCCATGGGGTCGCAAAGAGTTGGACACAACTGAGCGACTAACATACATAATACACATCTAAATGGACAGTGTTTGACCTTAATGGGATTGCAAATTAGAGATGTGATATGGAAACCCAAAGTGTTTTTAGAGGTAGAAAAAAACCAACATGTATCGTGCAGTGGTTAAGCAAGCTAAGAGCATGACTTTAGAGTCAGAACGCCTGGTTTCAATGACCAGATTTGCCATCACCACTAATGTGACCCAAGCTGCTAATACTCTAGTTTCTCACTTGAGAAACTGAGTTATTACCAAAATGAAAAATAACAATATATGTAAAGCATGTAGCACACACATGACTTATAGTAAGAGCTTAACAAATAAGACACACTAAAACTATTATTATCACTATTATTTGGCCAGAGAGCCTTGGGGTCACCTTTTTTTTTTTTTTAATATTGAACCTAATGACATATTCCACTTGTACACACCTGGAAGTCAAATGACTGTCCTTCCTTTTCAGATATTTGCTTTTACCTCCAATTCCAATCATGGCTAACAGGCCTGGTGGAAAAGTAAGGCAAGTTGATCCTTCTGGGCTGAGCTTCCTGAGATGTTAACTCTCACCTTTCTGTCCTGGTTTCATTTTATGTTTTTTATATGCTTTCACCTTGTCACTGTTTACAGCTAGCCCTGAGTTTTAAGGTTTTAGGTTTAGATTTTAAGTTTAAGGATTTAAGATGTTCACAATTTAGATTTTTAGGTTTAAAGGTTTTAGGTTTAGATTTTAGCGTTTATTTTTAAGGTTTAAGAATAACCTTACATTTAGAACCAGATGTGCTATCTTCCAGACAGACTGAAGAAATCCTAAGAGAAACTGATTCAGTACTATCTGGATTGTGGTTCAGTTCAGTTCAGTCGCTCAGTCATGTCTGACTCTTTGCGACCCCATGAATCGCAGCATGCCAGGCCTCCCTGTCCATCACCAACTCCCGGAGTTCACTCAGACTCACGTCCATCGAAAGTCAGTGATGCCATCCAGCCATCTCATCCTCTGTCGTCCCCTTCTCCTCCTGCCCCCAATCCCTCCCAGCATCAGAGTCTTTTCCAATGAGTCAACTCTTCACATGAGGTGGCCAAACTACTGGAGTTTCAGCTTTAGCATCATTCCTTCCAAAGAAATCCCAGGGCTGATCTCCTTCAGAATGGATTGGTTGGATCTCCTTGCAGTCCAAGGAACTCTCAAGAGTCTTCTCCAACACCACAGGTCAAAAGCATCAATACTTCGGCGCTCAGCCTTCTTCACAGTCCAACTCTCACATCCATACATGACTACTGGAAAAACCATAGCCTTGATTAAACAGACCTTAGTCAGCAAGGTCTCTGCTTTTCAATGTGCTATCTAGGTTGGTCATAACTTTTCTTCCAAGGAGGAAGCATCTTTTAATTTCATGGCTGCAGTCACCATCTGCAGTGATTTTGGAGCCCCCAAAAGTAAAGCCTGACACTGTTTCCCCGTCTATTCCCCATGAAGTGATGGGACCGGATGCCATGATCTTCATTTTCTGAATGTTGAGCTTTAAGCCAACTTTTTCACTCTCCTCTTTCACTTTCATCAAGAGGCTTTTTAGTTCCTCTTCACTTTCTGCCATAAGGGTGGTGTCATCTGCATATCTGAGGTTTTTGATATTTCTCCTGGCAATCTTGATTCTAGCTTGTGTTTCTTCCAGTACTCTGCATAGACATTAAATAAGCAGGCTGACAATATACAGCCTTGACATACTCCTTTTCCTATTTGGAACCAGTCTGTTGTTCCATGTCCAGTTCTAACTGTTGCTTCCTGACCTGCATACAAATTTCTCAAGAGGCAGGTCAGGTGGTCTGGTATTCCCATCTCTTTCAGAATTTTCCACAGTTTATTGTGATCCACACAGTCAAAGGCTTTGGCATAGTCAATAAAGCAGAAGTAGATGTTTTTCTGGAACTCTAATCCTATCAAATAGTAGCTACTGTTAATAAGACTAAAAAAAAAAGATAATTTGGTCTTAGTGTTCTGTTAGACATATTTGGGGCAAAAGAAAGTACATTTCTGTGGACATTTTCAAGATATTATAAATGAGATAAAAACAAATAAGAAGAAAACAAATTTTGCTCTATGAGCTAACATCACTATATGTGAAATATAGAATAAATAGCTACTCTAATCTCAAATGATAAAATAAAATCCTAACCTCTTAATACTACTCTTTAGAACTCTCCTTCCTTGATCCATAAGGCAGTTTTAGTCTCTTTGGTCATTATCTACATTTTACTATATCATATCATATTATACTACATTATCATAATTTATACCATATATTATTATTTGTTTATTTTACTTATTCAACAAATATTGATTAGCAATATTTGTAATTACAATCTAGGTGCTGTGTGACAGAGTGAGTATAAAACAGTGACAACAGTAGAAGAACCTGTGTCCTTACACATTTCAGAGTATAGCCAAGATATTAAACAAAAACCCAATTGCTCTGAAACAGTAGAGATGGGCACACTGAGACTGACTGTGGAGTAAGAGAAAACTTACCTGAAGATGTGGCATTCAAATTGAGAACTTAAGTTTTTATTACGTAGACTGCTTCAGTTCAGTTCAGTTCAGTTCAGTCGCTCAGTCGTGTCCGACTCTTTGGGACCCCATGAATCGCAGCATGCCAGGCCTCCCTGTCCATCACCATCTCCTGGAGTTCACTCAGACTCACGTCCATCGAGGTTAAAAGTATAGGCACAGGTATATTGGAATAGACCAATGAGGGAATGTAAAGACCCTGCAGCAAAGATAGCACCTCTTTTACATTCTGAAAAGCAGACATGGTGTCAGTTGTGTCCTCCCTTTTCTTTCAATGTGTGGGGTGACAAAATAGCTTCAGTAAAAGTGTGTGTGCATCAATGCTCTTGCTGCTGCTGCTAAGTCACTTCAGTCGTGTCTGACTCTGTGCGACCCCGTAGATGGCAGCCCACCAGGCTCCCCCGTCCGTGGGATTCTCCAAGCAAGAACACTGGAGTGGCTTGCCATTTCCTTCTCTGATGCATCAGTAGCCTACCACAATTCATTTAAAAACATGTCTAGGCTAGAGAAGAGCATAACACATTACATAAAGAACACAACATTCGCTTCTTTACGATTCACTTTTGATCCCCTCCAAGTTGGTTGTCACTGAGAATTCGTATGATTAGGTTTACTCATGAGCCATTACCTACAGCATCTTAACTAGGTTTTCCTGGACTTTTTGTGGGTCAGCTTAATGCAAAGAGGTACTTCCAGAATTGTTCTGAACAGTTCAGTCTGTTTCCCAAGTTAATCGTTTTGATAACTCAACAAGGTGAAGAGTAAACTATTTGGACTTTGTCCAGGTACTTAAAAAAATAAAATTGGAGGTTAATTTATAATGAACTATGTGAACTAGAACATGTTTCCAAACACAACTTTGTTTCTCCACCATAAAAGTAGAAACATCACAAATCTATACAATTTTTAATAACTCTATGGAGATTGCATTTTATTCAGGAATGGAAATCTAATATAGGACAAAAGTACAGTATTAATAGAGTCTAACTAGTTTATGGGTTTCGCGTCAGAGTTATACAGGGCAACAATTATTTACTTCACATTTCAGTGAGAGGTTTTGATTTATTATGTCAAAAACAATTGAAAACATGCTTTCATTAGGTACTATAGAATAATTCCCCATAAAGGTGAGGTAATCAATCCCCTATAGCTGAGCAAGAAAGTTTCTTCTTGAATCAAATATTCTTGAAATCATTTGTTCCTTTTTTGTGTGTAAAATGCATTTATTATTTGCATATCAGCATCACAATTTTTGTCATGTGAGATATGCATTTTTAAATTAGATTATTTTGAAAGGTACTTCTGGATCAAAATTTTGCTATTTTGGGCCTACATACAAACTACAGGAAAGATTTTTAAAATTAATGTGCTCATTTGGGAGACTTGCCTCAGTTGGCAAATGAGGTAACTTAGCAGAACTCCAATAGTTTCACCACCTGATGCAAAGAACTGACTCATTGGAAAAGGACCTGATGCTAGGAAAGATTGAAGGCAGGAGTAGAAGCAAGCAACAGAAGATGAGATGGTTGGATGGCATCACCTACTCAACGGACATGAGTTTGCGCCAACTCCAGGAGACAGTGAAGGACAGCAAAGGCTGGCAGGCTGCAGTCCATGGGGTCACAAAGAGTCAGACACAACCTAGTGACCGAACAACTGAGGTTTAGCGGTGCTAAGTGATTTGCCTTAGTTACTACATATAAAATAAAAGACTAGGAGAATGTCCTTATGGTATCATTTTTCAAATTCAAGCTAGTGGATTTAATAGAAAATCCAATGGAATTTCAAAGACTTGCCCAACAAACCTTTAAAGATAATAATCTCTAAACAAATAAATAGCATTTGGAAATATAAAAAGCATGCCTAAGTCTCTACATTCTCTAACAAAAATATCCTTTGGCTTTTTTCCTGTTTCATATTACAATATCATATAATATATGAAGATTTTAACATTTAATGCTTAGCAGGTTGATTAGGGACTACATGAGTCTGCTAGAGGATATGGTACAATCTTACTTCAAAAATAAATAAATAAATAAAGCATGTTAGGCCCAAGGGAACTGAAAAGTTCTCAAGAGTCTCAAGGGAATGACTATAAGTAAAAAAAAACAGCATGCACACATGATGACATAAAGGGCTCTTAATGAAATATAGCTATAGTGTTAGGCTGCTTTCAATGGCAAAATTGAGCCTCCAGTATTTTTGGCTCTGTTGCCATTGAAACTCCTTTTTTTTTTTTTCTTCCTGCATTTCAACCAACAGTAATAAATAAAATTTTTGCCTCAGATGTTTCTTTGTCCAAAGGACAACATTACTGGTGCCAGAACTTTACTAAACGTCATAAAATACACATATTTGAGGAGATGTCTCAGGAGATTAGAATGTTTTATCTTTCTGGAAGCAGATTTAAAATGTTAGCTTATCTGGTCAATTTTAAAGCAAACAAGAAGAGTTTAAAATTTAGAGGCAGCATTTTCCAGGGAAATGTGTTATTTTGAGTAGAGATAATGCACTCAGAGGTGGAAATGTGTTTGAAAGGCAAGAGAGAGACTTTAACTTTTAAAGCTCTATAAGAGTAAGTCTTTTGGCATGGCATGTATAATTTCAGTCATGTGATTTAAATTATTTTAAAGCATGCAGAAAGCACTAACTGGCCACAAAATAGCTAAAAGAACTAGAAATTGCTTTTCTTTTCAACAGGGAACTAATTTCCTATCATATCATACATGACATCAAGGTGATATTTAGAACATTCTCTATGTAACTTCAGATATGTCAATAGTCCTCTCTGTTGATTTGATCAGCTGTAAAGTAGAAATAGTATTATTGAAGTATATAATAAATAAAGAATTGTTTATTTTTAAAAAAATTGTATTGGAGTATAGTTGCTTTAAAATGTTATGTTAGTTTCTACTATAAAGTATATTTTCATACTTTTAAACATTGGGTGTGGGAAATGAATGTAAGTCCTTTTGGTTAAAAAAATGCTAAAGTCTTTTAACCTATTTATCTATTTATTTTTGTCAGTTATTTAAACATACTTCTCATATTTATTTCTTGGTTTTCCAAATAGGAAGAAGTAAAGAAACTTGTTCTGTGCTGAACAAGATAAAAGAGAGTTTAAAGGCTCTTTGGAAGCATATCTTCAAATATGATTAATCTTTTACCCTTGATTAAATTAATAATATTTTTTTCATTTGACTAAAATGCACACAAATTATTTTTGACTACATTGGTTTGTGATATGTCATTTTAAGTGAGACACCATCCTAATCCACTGTTAGATTTCGTGTTCATGTGTCATGACTACATCAACTGGTAGAAAGTAATATGAGCCTCTGCTTTAATGATGGTAGTATTTCCCCTTCTCTCCGTATTCTTTGGCACCCTTCTTTCCTTTTCCCATGCTGCCAAATTGAGGTCTGCATGCTTCATTTGGTTCAGATGACCAACTGATTTTATAAACTTGTGTAAAAGTTTTAGAAACAAGTTATATTCGGTAGGAATGCATGGGTTACAAGTGACAGAAAGATAATTCTATTCTTGGCAATAAAAGACCAATCCAAGAAAGGAATCAATGAAAAGTTATACTCAACTCGTGGTTCATTATCATAAAATCTCTCTCATGGTTTTAGTGACGTATTACACTTCTCCTCATATTCTTTTCCTACTCCCTTACCTTCAACCTGAAGGCAAATATCCTAACTTATTTAATGTTCATTGCCACACTAATGCCTGAACTTTTACTTTATGTAAGTGTTATATTATGTGTATCAATGTTTTTTAGCTCTTTTCCTTAGCACTATGATTTTAAAATCCTTCCTTGCTTATTTATGCAGGGGATAAACTTTTATAGAACATAAAATGTGTGTTGCAGTCTGATCTTGTCATTAATTTATTTTGTGACCTTGAGTGAGTCATCTACATCTTTTATGTCTAAATTTCTTCATTAAAAAAAAAATGAGATTGAAAGAAAATTTTGAAAAACGAGGAGATTGAATTAGAAAGTGTATCAAGTTTTAGAAATAAACTATATCAAAACAAAAAATGCCATGTATTTTGGGCATTACTAACATTGATAAATCTTGTAGGAGAAGGAAATGGCAACCCACTGCAGTGTTCTTGCCTGGAGAATCCCAGGGACGGGGGAGACTGGTGGGCTGCCATCTATGGGGTCACACAGAGTCGGACATGACTGAAGTGACTTAGCATGAGGCATCAAAGAGGATGAAAGGAAACAGGAAGGGGCTTGGTAGGAACTGGCATTGGATCTTAAACTGCATATAATGACATCCAAATGGGTTGCCTTAATGACATTACCTTCAGTCACTCACAGTTGAGGCTAAGTGGTATTAGTCAGGATCTACAGAGAAATAGAACCAATAGAAGTATACAGATATGTAGGAGGAGATTTAGTATGAAAATTGGCTTACATGATTATGGAGGCTAAGAAGTCCCACAGTTGCCTTCTGCAGGTTGAAGAACCAGGAAAGCTGGTGGTATAGTTTCATCTGAGTCTAAAGGCATGAAAACACAGGTGGACCCAGAGGGAAGCTGAAGACCTGCCTGAAAAGTCGGGGCTGCTGCTCTAAGTGAGAAAACAGGAGCTTCAGTGTCTGAAGGCAGGAGAAAATGGAAGGCACAGATCAAGGAAAGAGAGAGAGAACTCATGCTTCCTCTCCTTTTTGTTTCTTTAGGGCCCTGAATATGTTGGATGATTCTAGTTTCCTTTACACAGTCTACTTGTGTGTGTGTGTGTGTGTGTGTGTACTCAGTCATCAGTCTCACTCTTTGTGACCTGAACTGTAGCCCACCACGGACTGTCCATGAGACTCTCCAGGCAAGAATACTGGAGTGGGTTGCCACTTGCTTTTCCAGGGGATCTTCTCAACCCAGGGATCAAACCAGCATCTCCTGCATTGGCAGGCAAATTCTTTGCTACTGAGCCACCTGGGAAGCCCTACTCAGTCAACTTGTGAAAGTGAAAGTGAAGTCGCTCAGTCGTGTCCGACTCTTTGCGACCCGTGGACTGTAGCCCACCAAGCTTCTCCGTCCGTGGGATTCTCCAGGCAAGAATACTGGAGTGGGTTGCCACTTAGTCAAATGCTAATCTTTTCCAGAAACACCCTCAGAGACACACTCAGAAATAATGTTTTACCAGCTACTGAAAATTTCTCATGGCAGCACACTGTCTTTGAGGAAGGATCTGAAGAGTTTTCTTGGATATAGAGTCTTCAAAAAGATAGCCTTGGGAAAGATTGTTAACCTAAAAAGTCATATTCAGTATGTATTTTGGAATCAGTGAAAATCAGTATATTTTATGACTAAGTTTTACATAACATTCTGGATGCACCAGGATCCACCAATGACTGTAGTGAGAAGAAAGAGTTTATGAAATAATGGTGACCTGAAATTCTTAGTCTTCTTGAAGATATGCACATATGGCTTGATATTTCACTTTGGAATAAATTTAACACCTTAATACAACTTCCTTCTAAATATGTGCCCATTATTATAGACAAACCCTATGAATATCAGAAAAGAGAGATTCTTCTGCAACATATACCAGAGGAAAAAAATATAATAAATCTATTTACTGAGTTGTTACATACCATTTTCAGCTCACTGAATTGTGTCATACTTTTGCATTTAGGATGTTACATTTACGCTGCATCACATATAATGCTGCCTTTTGTTAGAGGACAATACCCTAAAACTACAACCATCTTAAGAGAAGGAGATATTTTTAACAAGATTTGTTTTAAAATGGTGGGGGGTAGACTTTAATTAAAATTGAAATTCCCTTTGAGTATTCAATATTTATACTATTTATTTACTGCATTCTGTAAAATGTCTGAGTTTCTAGTGATAAAAATTCCTGCCAGAAGGACTGTTATTTCCTGGAAATGTTTCCTTATGTTTAAAGTAAATGAATTTAGAATAGTTTCCAGAAGAGTCATCATCTAAGCAAGGAACTCTGAGTACTTAAACTGAAAACCACAGTCAGTGCCTGTCTACACAGTCTGACTGTAGGGAATTTGGGTCTAAATGAGCCACATTGGCTGTTTACACATGATGATGACTCACTTCTATGTTTTACTGGGCCTATACTAACATTTTCTAAAGGAGAGAGAATGATTGGGTTGGATATGTCAATATTTGTTTAAATAATTATCACTTGAGTCAGCTGTCCTTAAATAGTGCATGCATCATTGCTAAATTTAAATTCAATAATCATTTATTTTCATTGTTTGAACTTAGGCATTGGGTTAGATTCTTAGGGTTGGAAGGTAAATGAGGTATAAGGTTTCAAGAAATGCTCTTGATTTACCTCCTCAGCATAGCTTAATTCCTTTCCCACCCATCCCACATTCCCCAGATACAAACCCCCATTAACTCTAGCCTGAACTACTGCCGGAAGGATCTTGATCTCAATACACCCTATACTCAAACACCCTATATCTCAGTATATCCTCCAAAGTCATTCTCCACACTACACAGTGGTCATTTACAATGCCACTTTGATAGTGCTTCTGCCAGTTTTCAACTTTCATGTCTAGCTTGCACAGTCCTGCTTGACCCATGGCCTCTGTGTATCTTCAGCCTCAGCTCTGGCCTCTTTCTCTTCTTCTCTATACTCCAACCACATTGGACTGTTCTGTTTTAATCATTTTAACATACTGTCCTACCTACCTCAGAGCCACAGATGCTCTAGCCTCTGCCATCAGCACTTGGGTCCCTTTCACCATCTACTTGCAAAGTTTGGATTACCTGTGAATTTTAGCTCAAATAGCACTCTTTTAGGACAATCTTTCTGCTCCACCATGTTCACTGCCTGCTCCCTACCACCCACCGCCATTTCACACTTGCATGGCACCCTGCATATTTCCTTCAAAGAAATCATTATGCGTAATAATCATGCATTAGGTTATTTATGTCTATATCACTCACCACACTGCATATTTCCACTAAAGGATCTTTGATTGTTCTGCACTATGTCTTTGATAACATGCAGGGTGCTTACCACCCTAAATGAAATAGAAGGAAGGAAAGCGTGAGGGAGAAAAGGAAGGAAGGCTGGAGGGAGGGAGGGAATCATCTCACTTGCCAGGAATTTATTGTTTTGCTTTATTTTGTTTTGTTTCTGCTGTAAGGATAAATATTAAAACATGAGTATGTTTACTTCAAGTGAATCAAATGGTGTCTGAAAATCAGAATATGTATCAAACATTATTACAAGGAACTCAGTTTCTTGGGCTCTTATTTTCTCAAGTTTAATACAGGACTGAGATCTGGCTAAACAATCCTAAAATCATGTATTTATAAAAAAAAACTCAATTGTTTTATGATACAGAAATTAAAATTGATTAATCCTAGTTCTTTGACCTGAGGATCAATGAATAGAACTGTGGAAACTTTATCAAATACAAGTCTTTCATACTTCTTCAGACAATGAAAAGGATTTTTAAGGAATATATTTGGTCACTGGCAAAGCCCATTAACAAATAGAAAATAAAAATAGAATCTGGGTAATAAAATAAAGTCTAACTTTCCCCCTTTAAAAAAAAACAAAAAACACCTTTGTGTTTCTCTTGTTCATAGGGTGCGGTGGGCGAAGACTTTGGACCAGAGTGGAATTTCTAGTGTGAAATGGCTACATTGAACACTTCCGATTCAGGACCAGGATGGTGTGCAGAAGTCCTGTGCCTGAAGCCACAATTTAAGATTGCAGCAGCGGTGGCAGCAGGCAGTGTACCGAGATGCTGCAGTTAGTGCAATGCAATCTGGACTGCTGAGAGCTATAAAAAGCAGCCCCACCATGGCCTGTGTGCTCTAGACCACAAGCTCCCACATCTCCATTCTTGATCAAAGAATACAGCATTTCAGCTCTCATGACACAGGCAGGAGGACCCTTGTTGGTGCCCAAATTGGGGTCATTGGTAACAATGTCTGAGCCCAGGCTTGAAAGACAAAATTCATTAATTCTGCTACTAGCCACTGAGAATCCATGAAAAAGTACAACTGTAGGGAAATTAGAAATCATCTAGGCAGTGATATAGTCCCTTTATTTTGAAGATGATTGAATCTAAGAGCAGCTGAAGACCAGAAAGATAAGCGATGGTAGAGCGAGACATAAATATACGTGATGATACAGCAAGTGGTATGTTTCCATCAGGACTTTGAGTTAGCCGAAAAATTATTAAGAGGAGATGGATAAAGGGAAAAGGGTAGGAGTTAAGGAAGTCTGTGTCTTTTGAACTGGAGTAAGCGTGGCATGTGGATGACAGGGAACATTTTCAATTTGGTCAGAATGAGGTAAATTCTTCCTTTGTGACTTAGTTATGTTGTTATATCACTTATGATGTGGGAAAAGTGAAAGGAAGAATGTGTGGTGTATCATCTATTTCATTAGATTTTTTTTAGGAAAAAAAATCCTAAAACACTTTGTTGGAAAGGGAAGAATCACAATGTCCCTGTACCAAGAGTAACATTCACTGTTAGTCATTGGTAACTTGGAAATGTGTAAATTATTCTAAATCCTAGTATTAACTAATGGCCACCTTGAGTTTGTTGCTTGATTGTCCTGAGGATCATGGTACAGTGCCCTGCCATGCTAATTTGCTTTACTTATGTCCAGCTTTTTGCAACCCAATGGACTGTAGCCCTCTTGGCTCTTCTGTCCCTGGGGATTCTCCAAGCAAGAATACTGGAGTGGGTTGCCATGCCCTCCTCCAGGGGATCTTCCCGACTCAGGGATCCAATCGTGTCTCTTACATCTCCTGCATTGGCAGGTAGATTCTTTACCACTAGCACCAACTTGGAAGCCCAAGGGTCATGGTAGCATTCCTTAATTATATTATTACAGGACTGGGCTGACTTTTTCCCAATTCGTGTTAGAAGATATTAGTGCTGGACCCTTAAGAAACATTTTCAGGGGTCCAGTACACTTGAGAAAAATTGGATTCAAAGAAGTTAAATACCACTTTATAAAAGAACTTCTTATAGGCTTTAATATACAAATGAACGTTGCAAGTCTTCAAGTCTGGTCATATTCAGTGAGTCCCAAACTTATTTAACCAAGAAATGTTTTTAAAGGAATATTTTTCAGGAATAATATATTATAGAATCTCATCTTGAGAAATGCAAGAGCATAATCTAAAAGCCAGTTTTTTTTTCTAATTCTGAAGGCTCAGTCAGTTTTAATTCAGTGTATTGTATTCAAGGGACAGATTCTTTTATTAAAAAATGTAGAAAATTTTAATGTACACATTATATGCTCTTACAGTGCAGGAGACCCCAGTTCTACTCCTGGGTTTGGAGGATCCCCTGGGGAGGGGAAAAGATACCCACTCTAGTATTCTGATCTAGAGAATTCCATGGACTGTATAGTCCATTGGAGAAGGCGATGGCACCCCACTCCAGTACTCTTGCCTGGAAAATCCCATGGATGGAGGAGCCTGGTGGGCTGCAGTGCCTGGGGTCGCCAAGAGTTGGACACGACTGAGCGACTTCACTTTCACTTTCCACTTTCATGCATTGGAGAAGGAAATGGCAACCCACTCCAGTGTTCTTGCCTGGAGAATCCCAGGGACGGGGGAGCCTGGTGGGCTGCCATCGCTGGGGTCGCCCAGAGTCGGACACGACTGAAGCGACTTAGCAG
Organism: Ovis canadensis; assembly: GCF_042477335.2. Classification (NCBI taxonomy): domain Eukaryota; kingdom Metazoa; phylum Chordata; class Mammalia; order Artiodactyla; family Bovidae; genus Ovis; species Ovis canadensis. Next base: position 43,264,445 of record NC_091260.1, read on the forward strand.
TAGCAGCAGCAGTATAGTCCATGGGGTCACAAAGAGTCGGACATGACTGTGCTAGAATTTATGTTATATGCTAAAATTTACATTCTAGAATTTATCATCATTAGAAATGATTTGCTAAAATTAACTCTGAATCTTTCAGAGACTTTTCTAATTAAATTATAATAACATCTTATCCAAGGGCAGTTATCATTCCTCTACAATACTGAGATGTGGAATAATATTGTGATATTCATATAATGAATACTTGGAAGTAGTTAACAGCATACACACTAAAGTAATTTCCATTATAAATATAAAATGAGTATAAAGTCCTACATGTTTATTTTTCCCTGATATATTACATGAAACAATTGAAGTCGTATGCAAGTAAAACAGATTTTTTCTCCTAAAAGATTTACTAACTCACAAATGATATGCTTAATGAGAAGACAGTCATAGACATTGAAAAATAACTAAAATGTTCATTTTGGGGAACAGTCTTTACATGGTTAAGTAATTCCTGTGAATGGGAAAGATTCATATTTATTAAATTACTACCCTGGAGAAATTGCATGTAAAAGAAAAAAAAAAGTTACCTGAAAAGGCAAAGAACATGGTCAACAAAAGCTCCCGACCATCAGGACCACTGAATGAATGCCACATCATTTTTCTAAAAATAATACTAATATTGCCATCCCGCAAAGAGCACTGCCTCTTTTAAAATAGTAATACCAGTTATAAGGTGATTACAAAGCCAACATGTCCAAGTGGCTGATAGTCCCAGAAAGAAAGTAAAAAAGATTCACTTTTATTTCAACCTGGAATCATAGTAAAAGGCACTAACTGATTTTTTTTTCCAGTTTTCCAGCTTTAAAGTATTACACAGTAAAATATGGCCAAGCATGGTGGGAATTTGAATTTCCTCTTCCTCTACTTTCCTTTCTAAGTTTTAATTCCTTTTCTCTCCGATTACCAGCAACAGTCCCAGCCTCCCACTTCTAGCAGAGAGGTAAAGAGTTAACTTTTCTTCTATTTGTTCTGGATTTCAAGCTTGACCTGCTGATAGCAGCCTCTGCTGAGTCTTTGGGATTTGTTCGTTTCTTTCGCTGTCAGCATATGGGATCTTAGTTCCCCAACCAGGGACTGAACCTGTACTCCCTGCAGTGGAAGAGCTGTCTTAACCACTGGACAGCCAGGGATACTTTGCGATTCTCTGTACACTTCATGTTACTTGAGAAGTTTTTCTTTCACTTTTCTTCTTCTTTTTTCCCCCTCTGATATATTTTGATGTGCAGGGACTGCTATCCCCAAGCACATCTCAAATTGTGATAACTTCCTTAGTCATCTGAAGAGCTGTCCATCCATCTAGCTCTCTGCCCTCCCACCACCATCCAGCATCCTCACGTGGCGTATTTAGGATGACACAGATTATTTTTTTCTTGAGGAAAAGTCTCTCCAACTAAGAAGATCAGTTTCATCCCAGATATATACATTTTTAAAAAATTTTATTTCACAGTAGCTACAAGAACAAGAATACTATGACTGTTAGTTTATAGGCCAGTGATGTCTAACCATGATTTAAGAAAAAGAAAATTCCACATATAACCTGGGCATTATCAATAGTAATGCAATTAAGTAAATTATATAATATGAAGAGAAACACAAATATTAAACAAATATTTTGAAATGGAAAAAAAAAAAGTACTATTCCTGTTCTGCTACCTGGTCATATATATCCTACCTCTTGCCAAACACTAGTAATCTTGAATTGATGGACATTTATAGGTAAATTTTTTGCCAAGTAAAAATTTTAAAAGGTCATTCGATTAAAAGATTATCTCATTCTGTTCTTGCTATTTATTTTTTTCAAAAGCAATAACACTAAACAAATAATCCTGTTACCAGATGAGTTCCTACTCCTGGTATCACCAACAGTCACTACTTTAAAGCAAATTGTCATCAGCAAATACCCTACAGCATCTCCCAGACTAGACTCCTGACCTTGTCTCCTGTACTACAGCCCTGTTACTGCCAGAATTTTCTATATATTGAGACAGTATAAGTTTGATCTTATTGTATCTTATTTGAATATACTTCATAGTTCCTTGTGCCCTTTCTTGCTTCATCCTACCCTAAACCAATCTTATCTTATCTGAGCTTCAGTTCAGTTACAATATGTTTTCCTATGTTCTCTGGATATACCTGCCTTTGTGTGTGTGTCCTGCATGCTCTGACTTTTCAGGTTTTCTTCCTTCATCCTAGATTGCCCTTGCCTTTTTCTCTATCTGAAGAATTCCCAGTCATCATTCTAGTGTCAAATTTCACATCTTCTGCCAAACTTTTCCTTACTTTCCCTCAATGAGTTACCTCCACTCTCATGTAAACATCACTTCTCTATGTATTTCTGTTTTCATGATATTCTATCAGTGCATTTAATCTCTCTTCTGTATACTGTGTTTAAGAGACCATGTTGATGATCAATAAGGTCATAAAATTTCACTTCCTTTTCCTTGCCTCTCAAAACCAATTGACAAAGACAGATGTCAAGAAGACAGAGGTCAAAATATCACCCTTTCAGTTAACAGAAATATAATATATTATAATATACATATAAGAGAATATGATTCAGATAGGCTTTTTAATATTTCACCTCTCAATTGGATGTCCTTACACAGATCTGGCGTCCCTGAACTGATACAGGGGACAGAGCCTGTCAAGAAGCCCACCACTTGGCCAGGAGCAAATGGGAAGCCTGTTCTCTGCAACTAGGCAGAAATGAGAGAAACGGCCTGAGACCCTCTGCTAGTTCCTTCTCCCAAATCCATCAGTCAAGTAATCCCTCCCTCCTCTGGGAGGAACAGAGGCACTGAGAGGACATTCTCCCTGTTTGTCTGTCTATCTGTGTGCCCAAATTTCTTCCTTTTAAAAGGACACCAGTCATATTGGATTACCTGCTGGCTCACATGGTAAAGAATCCACCTGCAATGCAGAAGACCTGGGTTCAATCCCTGAGTTGGGAAGATTCCATGGAAAAGGGAAAGGCTACTCACTCCAGTATTCTGGCCTGGAGAATTCCATAGACTATATATAGTCCATGGGGTCACAAAGAGTCGAACATAACTGAGTGACTTTCACTCCAGTTTGATCTCATCTTAACTAATTACATCTGCAATGAGACTATTTCCAGATAAAGTCACTTTTTCCTAGGTACTAAGGGTAAGAACTTCAACATTTAAAAGGGGTATACAGTCAACACATGACAAAAGAATTACTTTTATAGATATCACCAATTATCAAATATTATCAACTATAAGAAGTAGCATAGCAAATTAAAATAGTATGCAATGATTATCACTTAGGATTTTAATTTAATACTGGCAAAAGGGCTCATTTAGAACTATTTAGGTATATGTTTTGTAATATATAATTCAAGTGCATATACTTAGAAAAATAAGTAAAATAAACTAGTTTTTTTCCTATACCTTTTTCATATTTCAAGTTCAATTTTCAGAATCACTTTTTGACTCACAGTTATCAACAACAGTATTTTTTCACACAGTAGTGTCCTTTTTCCATGAAGAGCATTAGTAATAAAGCATTTAAAAATATATAGTCCAGTGTTGTTTTCAGGACTCTCATGCAAGCTACTGACACCCATTCTGCAATTTTGATAGGTAGGCAATAATCATTTCAACCATATCATGAATGCACCCTAAATTACAGCAATTAGAAGACGGTACCCAATTTCAAGCTCAAGTTCACTCACTCAGTCATGTCTGACTCTTTGTGACCCCATGGACTGTAGCATGCCAGGCTTCCCTGTCCATCACTGACTCCCAGAGCCTACTCAAACTCATGTCCATCGTGTCAGTGATGCCATCCAATCATATCATCCTCTGCTATCCCCTTCTCCTCCCACTTTCAATCTTTCCCAGCATCAGGGTCTTTTCCAATGAGTTGGTTCTTTACATCAGGTAGTCAAAGTTTTAGAGTTTCAGCTTCAGCATCAGTCCTTCTAATGAATATTCAGGACTGATTTCCTTTAGGATGGATTGGTTGGATCTCCTTGCAGTCCAAGGGACTCTCAAAAATCTTCTCCAACACCACAGTTCAAAAGCATCAATTCTTTGGTGTTCAGCTTTCTTTATAGTCCAACTCTCACATCCATACACAACTACTGGAAAAACCATAGCTTTGACTAGACAGACTTTTGTTGGTAAAGTAATGTCTCTTCTTTTTAATATGCTGTCTAGGTTGGTCATAGCCTTTCTTCCAAGGAGCAAGAATCGTTTAATTTCATGGCTGCAGTCACCATCTGAAGTGATTTTGGAGTCCCAAAAATAGAGTCTCTCATTGTTTCCCCATCTCTTTGCCGTGAAGTGATGGGACCAGATGTCATGATCTTAGTTTTCTGAATGTTGAGTTTGAAGCCAACTTTTTCACTCTCCTCTTTCACTTTCATCAAGACACTCTTTAGTTCCCCTTCAGTTTCTGCCATAAGGGTGGTGTCATCTGCATATCTGAGGTTATTGGCATTACTCCCGGCAATCTTAATTCCAGCTTGTGCTTCATCCAGCCTGGCATTTTGCATGATGTACTCTGTATAATTTAAATAACTAGGGTGACAATATACAGCCTTGATGTACTCCTTTCCTGATTTGGAACCAGTCTATTGTTGTTCTTTACCAGCTGAGCCACAAGGGAAGCCCTCCCAGTTTCACAGCTGTTTAATGTGGGGGGAAAAGTCCATCTTGGAATCAATGAAATATAACAAATAGAAACTTTATCACAAACCCTGTATTAGTTTTCTATTGATGCTATAACAAACGATCACAAACTTAGTGGCTTGTTCATGCATCATACATGCCTTTGTTTGTGCCCAGTTGTGTCCAACTCTTTGTGACTCCCATGGACTATAGTCCACAAGATTCCTCTGTTCATGGAATTTTCCAGGCAAGAACACTGGAGTGAGTTGCTATTTTCAACTCCAGGGTATCTTCCTGACCCAGGGATCACACTGCATCTCCTGCATTGGCAGGAGGATTCTTTACCACTGCACCATCTGGGAAGCCCCTTTAGTAGCTTTAAACAGCACAAATTTATTACCTTATAATTGCGTAAATCTGAAGTTCAAAAATGGCCTTATTGGACTAAAATCAAGGTGTCAGCAGGATGCATTCTTTTCTCTAATCTCTGAAGGACGGTACATTTCCTTGCCTTTTCCAGCTTCTAGGAGCCACCCATGTATCTCATCTTGAGTTTTGTCCCTTTCCTCTGTCTTCAAAGTTAGCAACATAGCATCTCTCTGATCCTGCTTCCATCAGCACATCTCTTTCTCTGACCACCATCAGGAAAGGTTCTTCACTTTTAAGACCCATATGACTAGACTGATCCACCTGGATATTTGAGTATAATCTTCCCATCTCAAGACTGTTAATTGAATCATATCTGCCAAGTCCCTTTTTCCATGCAAGGAGACAAACATTTTTAGGGGGACTATTATTCTTCCTACCACAACCCTATTCATAGTCTAATGTCTGTTAACTTGCTATTAGGCTTTTTTAAGAACAAATGTGTTTTTGATTTGTATTTTCAGTGTCTGGTACCAAGTAGATATACAATAGGTTTGTTGAATATTGGAAAAATACATGAAATGGTAGATTTCCTTTTTCATGTCTATTCAAACAAGAAGTTACATCTGTAAAGGCATGAGTTATGAGTTTTGAGTAAGCATGACATATTTCATAAATGACAAGAAGCTTGGTGAAGTGAGGGTTTAGGTTGCATATTAAAAAGCCTTGAGAGTTGGTGATGGACAGGGAGGCCTGGTGTGCTGTGATTCACGGAGTTGCAAAGAGTTGGGCACAACTGAGCCACTGAACTGAACTGAGGGATGGGATAGGGAGGGAGGTGGGTTCAGGATGGGGAACACATGTACACCTTTGGCAGATTCATGTCCGTGTATGGCAAAACCAATACAATATTGTAAAGTAATTAGCCTCCCAAAAAATTAATTAATTAATTAATTTTTAAAAAAGAGCCTTGGGATATAAGTTATAATATAGAGATCATGAAAAATCTACATATGTTGCTTAGGAATTTGTTCTTACATCCAAAATATATCTATTGAAGAATTATAATCAGGGAAGTGAGAGGAGTGAAGTTTTTTTTTTTAATTATTTTGATGATGGCACAAAATGTTATCTGAGAAACAGAATATAGTTAGAAAGTTTATAGGTCATGACTGTAAACTTAGGGGGGGCTTTAAAGACAGAGACTATTTAGGATGTAAATTTTCTACTTTGAGGTGCTATACATTGCCAACACTCTAAAACCTCCCAGATTTTTCTAGAATATTTAAAATCACTTCCAGAATTCTATTCTGCTCATTAGTTAAAATTTAATTATATATAACTCCATAGGATGCATGTCTGATGATTAGTATACAAATGCTGAGACTTTCCAAAAAAGTTCAATCAATCAGTTTTTATGGGGCTGTTTTCTTTTATTTTTGAAAGCCAAGTCAATAGGCCTTCCCCATCTGAAGTCAAAGAAATGTAACAGAAAGAGGCAGTAGGAATGAGACAGGAGGAATTGCCCTGCTGTTGCTACCTTTGAAGATGAAGGAAGCCACAAGCCAAGGAAGATGGGTGGACTTTAGAAGCTGAGAATGACCCTCAAGTGACAGTCAGCAAGGAAACAGGGACCTAGAGTCACCAAAAAGGAATGAATACAGCTTTGATTTTTGCCATGTGAGGGCTGAAGCAGAGAAACCATCTAACCTATAGCATTATAATAAATGGATGCTATTTTAAGTCATTTATTTATGGTGATCTATTATGGCAGAAATAGAAAACTGATACAAATGCTATGTGTTAATAAGATAATTAAATAGCAAACATTTTCTATTTAACTCTACTTACTGTTAACAAAAGAAGATCCCTCTCTTCTTCAACTGCCTCTTTCAAATGCCTCACTAAACCCTGCCAGACTCTTCAATAAAAGATTTGCAAGAATCTGCCCTACTGTTACCAAATTAAATTTTAATGAACTTCAGGTATATCCAGACTAAGATCCCATGGCCTCACATTTACTCTCCATATCCTAAGCTAGACATCGCATTCAGAATAAAAGGTTAACCTAGCACTTAAAAATACTGGATTTGTTCCTACGTTTTCCAATAGAGCTGCTTCCATGGTTGTGCCCTGCCTATTTCTGCTTCTTGTAACACAGAGAAACAAGCTCAAGTACAGTCGAGAGGTTGGAGCCTTCAACCTACTGCAAACTGACTTTATCAACTCTTCCTAGGCAATGGCGATCCCATGCTTAGTTGCACTATGGATATGTCCTCCATGTCCCAAGGCTTCACCTACAAGAAGGCAAGTGCTGTCACTGACTAGAAGAGTTAAAGGAAATTATTTGCTCTGCATCTCCCCAGTTCTTGCAGACTTTTTGGTTTTCATTCATTCCTGCAAGAACTGGGAAGATACAGGGCGATTAATCTTAAGACTACTGGTATGGTCAGGGAGATCAGGAATAACACAGACTGTGGAGTTCATAAGTCTTCACCTTGCTTAGGATTGTAGTTTCCTGCTGCCTTGGTGGAAGGTCCCCCTTCCCAGCCTATTATCTTGATCCCAGCCTCAGGGTTTTTTACAGTGTGATGATAATCTGAGTGTTCATCTCTCCACTAAGGGAGCAATGAGGGGGAAAATCAAAACCAGCCACTCCCTAATCAAAAGAAATTTAGGTCACATATTTCGAAAGCTAAAACCTCAACCAATGATTTGCTCCCTCAGACTGAACACATGCTGTAATTCTCTTGTTTCATATGTGTATCTGAATATCCTTATAAATGTATACATTACCATGTTTACTTTGACCCCTCTTGGTTTCCAATGTATATCTAATCCCCTCTCAAATCTATATTTTACCTCTGTTTACTATTATCCTCTTGTAAACTTGAATTGTTTTGCAAATATATACTGTAAGTTTGTTTACATTTGAGTACAAAGGACTCCTTTCCCTGTGGGTATCAAAGTAATTTCTGGGTCAGAGCAGGTTGAAAAGGAGTTGAAAGAATTTGGAGCTATGCTCCTGATGTGTAAAGAATTGAAGTGAATCCTCTCCAATTTGCACAGGCTCACCTCAGTTATTTCCTGCACATACTTTGAAGAAATAATACAAATTATGTTTCACAACTCTCATTAGTAAATGTGTCATTTGTACATTTTACTATATCTATTATTCTTTAACTTTTTTTCTTCAACTCTTTTTTCAACACTAGTTTTTAATTTTCTTACAAAGGCTACAAAAGACCTAGAATTTGACAAAAAGAAGAGACAATTGTCATGAAAGATCAAGGCATCCCTGCTTCAGAAATTGCTCCATGGTAGAGGACACGACTGAGTGACTGAACTGAACTGAGAGGGTTCCGAATTAAAGCAAGCTTGGGAAATGGTGTATATTTTCTCCCCTGCTACCCATGTCAGAGTGCAGATTAGTATCTTGAAAGAGCTAACTAAGGTGGCCCTCAGGCTTCCCTGGTGACTCAAGTGCTAAAGAATCCACCTGTCGATGCAAGAGATCCAGGTTTGATCCCTGGGTCCGGAAGATCCCCTGGAGAAGGACATGGCTACACTCCAGTATTCTTGCCTAGAGAATTCCAGAGGAACCTGGCAGGCTACAGTCAATGGGGTTGCAAAGAGTTGTACACGACTAAGAGACTGGTGGTAATGGCAACCTTCTTCAAAAGGAGGTCCTGCCAACTAGAAGAACTCAGGCAGCTCCCTAGACTCTTGTATTCAATACTCTTGAACCTGCAGCAGGCCACTGTCAACCCATGCCTCCACTGGAGACTCCTGCACACTCACAGGCAAGTCTGGCTCAGTTTCTTGTTGGGTCACTGCTCCTTTCTCCTGGGTCCTGGTATATGCAAGGTTTTGTCTGTGCCCTCAAAGGGTCAGTTTCCCCAATCCTGTGGAAATTCTGTAATCAAATTCTACTGGCTTTCAAAGTCAAATTTACTGGGGGTTCTCAGTCCCTTTGCCAGATCCCCAGGTCAGGAAATCTTTTCTGGGCCCTAGAGAAAGTTCTGACAAAATGTGGTCCACTGGAGAAAGTGAAAGCGAAGTCACTTAGTCATGTCCGACTCTTTGCGACCCCATGGACTGTAGCCTATTAGGCTCCTCCGTCCATGGGATTTTCCAGGCAAGAGTGCTGGAGTGGATTGCCATTTCCTTCTCCAGGGGATCTTCCCGACCCAGGAATCGAACCCCAGTCTCCCTCATTGCAGGCAGACGCTTTACCGTCTGAGCCACCAGGGAAAGGAATGGCAAACTACTTCAGTATTCCTGCCTTGAGAAACCCATGAAGAGTATGAAGAGGCAAAAACATCTGACACTGAAAGATAAACTCCCCAGGTCTGTAGGTGCCCAATATGCTACTGGAGAAGAGTGGAGAAATAACTCTAGAAAGAATGAAGAGACAGAATCAAAGCAAAAACAATGCCCAGTCATGGATGTGACTGGAGATAGAAGTCCCATGCTGTAAAGAACAATATTTGCATTGGAACCTGGAATGTGAAGTCCACTAATCAAGGCAAATTGGAAGTGGTCAAACAGGGGATAACAAGAGTGAACATCGACATTTTATGAATCGGTGAACTAAAATGGACTGGATTGGGTGAATTTAATTAAGATGACCATTATATCTACTACTGTGGGCAAGAATCTATTAGACGAAATGGAATAGCCCTCATAGACAGCAAGAGTATGAAATACAGAGCTCAGCTGCAATCTCAAAAATGACAGAAGGAACTCTGTTCATTTTCAGGCAAAGCATTCAATATCACAGTAATCCAACTCTATGCCCCAACCACTATTGCCAAAGAATATGAAGTTGAATGGTTTTTTGATGACCAACAAGACTTTCTAGAACTAACACACACACACACACACAAAATGTCCTTTTCATCATAGTGGACTGGTTGGAGAAGGAAATGGCAACCCACTCCAGTGTTCTTACCTGGAGAGTCCCAGGGATGGGGGAGCCTTGTGGGCTGTCATCTATGGGGTCACACAGAGTCAGACACAACTGAAGCGACTTAGCAGTGGCAGCAGCAGCATGCTAAAGTCAAGAGATACATGGAGTAACAGGCAAGTTTGGCTTTGGAGTACAGAATGAAGCAGGGAAAAGGCTAAGAGAGTTTTGCCAAGAGAATGCACTAGTCATAGCAAACACCCCCTTCCAACAACACAAGAGACGACTCTACACATGGACATCAGCAAATGGTCAATACTGAAATCAGATTGATTATATTCTTTGCAGAAAAGATGGAGAAGCTCTAAACAGTTAACAAACAAGACAAGAAGCTGACTGTGGCTCAGATCATGAACTCCTTATTGCCAAATTCAGACTTAAGTTGAAGGAAGTAGGGGAAACCACTAACCATTCAAGTATGACCTAAATCAAATCCCTTAGGATTCTATAGTGGAAGTGACAAGACAGAGTCCCTGAAGAACTATGGATGGATGTTCATAACATTGTACAGGAGTGGTAATCAAGACCAACGACAAGAAAAAGAAATGCAAAAAGGCAAAATGCTTGTTTGAGGATAAATAGCTGAGAAAAAAGGGAAGTGAAAGGCAAAGGAGAAAAGGTAAGATATACCATTTGAAAGCAGAGTTCCAAAGAATAACAAGGAGAGATAAGAAAGTCTTCCTAAGTGAGCAATACAAAGATATAAAGCAAAACAATAAAATGGGAAAGACTAGATATCTTTTCAAGAAAATTAGAGATATCAAGGGAACATTTCATACAAAGATGGGCAAAATAAAGGACAGAAACAGTATGGACCTACCAGAAGCAAAAGATATGAAGAAGCGGTGGCAAGAATTCACAGAAGAACTATACAAAAATGATCTTAATGACCCAGATAACCATGATGGTGTGATAACTCACCTGGAGCCAGACATCCTGGAGTACGAAGTCAAGTGGGCCTTGGGAAACATCACTCTGAAAAAGCTAGTGGAGATGATGCAAATCTAGCTGAGCTATTTCAAATCCTAAAAGAAGATGCTGTGAAAGTGCTCCACCAATGTGCCAGCAAATTTGGAAACCTCAGCCGTGGCCACAGGAGAGGAAAGGGTCAGTTTTCATCTCAATCCCAAAGAAAGGCAATGCTAAAGAATGTTCAAACTACAACACAATTGCAGTAATCTCACACACTAGCAAAGTAATACTCAAAATCATTCAAGTTAGGCTTCAACAGTACATGAATCAAGAACTTTCAGATGTTCAAGCTGGATTTAGAAAAGGCAGAGGAACCAGAGATCAAATTGTCAACATCCATTAGATCATTGAAAAGGCAAAAAAATTTCCAGAATAACATCTACTTCTGCTTCATTGACTTTGATAAAGCCTTTGACTCTATGGATCACAACAAACTATGCAAAAGTCTTAAAGATACGGGAATACCAGACCACCTTACCTCCCTCCTGAGAAATCTGTATGCGGGTCAAGAAGCAACAGTTAGAAGCAGATATGGAACAATGGACTGGTTCCAAATTGGGAAAGGACTACAGCAAGGCTGCATATTGTCACCCTGCTTATTTAAATTACACACAGAGTACATCATGCAAAATGCCAAACTGGATGAAGCACAAGCTGAGATCAAAATTGCCAGGAGAAATATTAATAACCTCAGATATGCAGATGACACCACCTTTATGGCAGAAAGCAAAGAACTAAAAGCCTCTTGATGAAACTGAAAGAGGAGGATGAAAAAGCTGACTTAAAATTCACCATTCAAAGATGCGAAGATTATGGCATCTGGTACCATCATTTCATGGCAAAGAGATAGGGAAACAATGGAAACAGTGAGAGATTTATATTCTTGGGCTCCAAAATCACTGCAGATCGTGACTGCAGCCATGAAATTAAAAGATGATTGCTCCTTGAAAGAAAATCTATGACAAACTTAGCGTACTAAAAAGCAGAGACATACTTTGCAGACAAAATCCTTCCAGTCAAAGCTATGTTACTTCCCATAGTCACATATGGATGTGAGAGTTGAACCATAAAAAAAGCTATGTGCCAAAGAATTGGTGCCTTTAAATTGTGGCATTGGAGATGACTCTTGAGAGTCCCTTGGACTGTAAGGAGATCAAATCAGTCAATCCTAAACAGTATCAGTTCTGAATATTCATTTGAAGAACTGATGCTGAAGCTGAAACACCAATACTTTGGCCACCTGATGCGAAGAACTGACTCATTAGAAAAGACTCTGATGCTGGGAAAGTTTGAAGGCAGGAGGAAAAGGGGATGACAGAGGGTAAGATGGTTGGATGACATCACTGACTCAATGAACATGAGTTTGAGCAAGCTCCAGGAGTGGTGATGGACAGGGAAGCCTGGTATGCTGCAGTCCATTGGGTCACAAAGAGTCAGACACGACTGAGGGACTGATCTGAACTGAACTGAGAGACTAACATTCATTTTCACTTGTTTGTTTGTTTGTTTGTTTTTTCCCCGAAGATGATCCTCATTAAAGAAGCCTGGTTCTCTGTCAAACCCAGTACCAAAGGAAGGAGACTTTTCTTCAATGGTCAGGATTATAATAAATGTAAGAGACAAATAAGGCTTGTGCTTCAGACACAAAACTGAAGGCAGATCTAAATACTCAGTAATCAATATGAAAAATATTTTGATACAACATGATTTACAATCAAAATTAATGCAAAAATAGGTGATAAATAAATTATTAAATTTGAAATAAAGACATCATGGATATTTTTCTTACCCTAGTCATACAGGAAGGGATGCCTTATAGGAAATACAGAATCTTTGATTCTCTATTGATCACTTACATGAGATAGGTAGTCTTCTAGGTACAAAGAAATCAGCAGAGAACAAAACACTGCAGTACTCTTCTCGTGAAGTCTTCTGAATGTCTTTTACATTATGGCAGGGGAAACAGAAAATAATCCAGTAAGTAAAATGTTTTGGATATTAGTGACAAGCTTTAAGGAAAGAAAAACAAAGCAGGAAAATAGCATAAGAAGAATTATGTAAATTTTGAAAAGTTAGTCCAGAGACTTCTCTGAGAATTGGCTTTGGAGTAAAGACTCAAGAAAGCAGAGAGAGCAGTCACGCAGAGCAAAAGCTTTTCAGGCCAAAGGAATAGCAGCAAGCAAGGCCTAAGGCAGGGCCATGCAGGCCCTGTTCTACGAACAGCAAGAAGGCCAACATGGCTAGAGTTAGCAAAAAGCCAATGGGGAAGAGTAGGAACTGAGATGAGACTCAATAAGGTGAGAGGACAGATCACTCACAGCCTTAAAGATGTGGACATAGGATGTATCTTTTACTCTGAGTAAGATGAGAAGTCCTTAGAGAAACAGATCAATGAAAGTGCATGACCTGACTTACTTTCTAAGATGTTCCATGCAAATAAAGTGTTAGTTACTCAGTTGTGTCCTACTCTTTGCAACCCATGAACTGTAACCCACAAGGCTCTTCTGTCCATGAGATTTTCCAGGCAAGAATACTGGAGTGGCTTGCCGTTTCCTTCTCCAGGGGATCTCTCCAATCCAAGGATTGAACCCATATTTCCTATGTTTCCTGCATTGCAGGCAGATTCTTAACCCACTGAGCCAGTGAGAAAGATCTCACCATGCAAATAAAAAGAGTGAGTACCTATTATGTTTTTATCTGTCTCTAGATGTTTTATTCCTCAGCTGAAAAGGAAAGGAACATGAATTGAGTCTTTCGTTGTCTTAGCCTCACAGAGTTTGTTGTTGTTGTTTAGTTGCTAAAAGGTGTCTAACCCTTTGCAGTCCCATTGACTGCAGCCTGCCAGGGTACACTGTAACTCTGTGGATCACAACAAACTCTGGAATATTCTTAAAGAGATGGGAATACCAGACCACCTTACCTGCCTCCTGAGAAACCTGTATGCAGGACAAGAAGCAACAGTTTGAACTGAACATGGAAAATGGACTGGCTCAAAACTGGGAAAGGAGTACATCAAGGCTGTATATTTTCATCCTGCTTATTTAACTTATATGCAGAATATACCACATAAATTGCTGGGCTGGACGACTTATGAGTTGGAACCAAGATGGCTGGGAGAAATATCAACAACCTCGGGTATGCAGATGATACAACTCTAATGGCAGAAAGTGAAGAGGAATTGGAGAGCCTTTTGATGAAGGTGAAAAAGCAGAGTAGAAAAGCTGGCTTAAAACAGCATTTAAAAAACAAAGATCATAGAATCTGGTCGTATCACTTCATAGAAAATAGATGGGAAAAAAGTAGAAACAGTGTCAGATTTCCTATTCTTGGGCTCCAAAATCAATGTAGATGGTGGCCTCAGCCACAAAATTAAAAGACACTTATTCCTTGGGAAAGAAGCTATGACAAACCTATAAAGTGTATCAAAAACCAGAGACGTCCCTTTGCCAACAAAGGTCATATAGTCAGAGTTTCCAATAGTCATGAATGTGAGAATTGGACCATAAAAAAGGCTGAGCACCAAAGAATTAATGTTTTTGAACTGTGGTTTTGGAGAAGACTCTTGAGAGTCCCATGGGTTTCAAGGTGGATCAAACAAGTCAATCCTAAAGGAAATTAACCCTGAATATTCATTGGAAGGACTGATGCTGAAGCTGAAGCTCCAATACTTTGGCTACTTGATGCAAAGAGCTGACTCATTAGAAAAGACCCTGATGCTGGGAAAGATTGAGGCCAGGAGGAGAAGGGGGTGACAGAGAATGAGATGGTTGGATGGTATCACTGATTCAATGGGCATGAATTTGAGCAAACTCAGGGAGATATTGAAGAACAGGGAAGCCTGGAGTACTGCAGTTCAGGGGGTCTCAAAGAGTCAGACATGATTTAGCATCTAAACAACAGTGACACCTGGGAAGCCCATAATGTAAAATAGGGATAAGATTTCACAAACACACCTCCATGTCAACAAGACTTGACTCAATAAACTTTATCTGTTAATATGTATATAGATGTAGTTGATCTAGGTATAGATTTAGTTGTATTTGTGAATGTGGATATGAATATGGATATATTTAATAGCAATGTATTTGTAACTACAAAATAATATAATTACAGAAGTCTTTCAAAAAGATTTTCTTTCATTTGTTTATTGAATATTAATCAAACATGAGAATATATTTGATGAGCAGAACTTTAATGGGAATACATCCTTTTGCTTTTGTATGCATGTGTTTCTATTATTAAGAGCTGGCACAGCATCTTATAATATCCTCTGCTTCAAATATTAACTGTTTTATCCATTAATTTAATTTCTTTTACATTTCTTATTTAACTTGCTTTTGAAATTTGTGAAGCAAAAGCATTTTGCACGTTGGAAGAATGCCTTGTTTACAAACATTGCTACTTCAAATATTCATTAAGATTGGTAGCAGACAGCTGCTTATAAGGTATATATAGGGCGTCAGACCTCTTGATGCCAAGTTCTACACTCTGCTATGAGAAGACAGAGGTAATTTTTACTGAATTTAACAAAAGCTTTCCCCTAAACCTAACTTCTGTCAAAAAGGCATCTAAGGGCAGAATCTCACATTAATTTCTTTTTCATTTGCTTGGAAGAATGTAAAACAGTAAAATAAAATAAGTACCATTTACCAACCTGGCATTGAGCCAGCAAGCTTTAGCTTAGCCACACTGGTTGCTGATGGTTGGTATCCAGCCTAGCTATTCAGTGCCCTATCTGGCTGAATGTTCTTTTGCCTTCCAGAGAAATAAACGTTTTGACTGGCTTTTATTCTACTAGTTTTGAAATGCTACCTCAGAATTTCAGGAAAGATATAGGGAAATTTCCAAAAAAGGCACAGACACTACAGAACTTGACCTGTCTTTAAAAAATATTTCCCTCTTTCCTCTTCTAAAATGAGGGCAATAAAGTTGGCAAGACTGCAGAGAAGATTGTTGAGAGTCCCTCAGACATCCAGGAGATCCAACCAGTCCACCCTAAAGGAAGTCAACCCTGAATAATCATTGGAAGGACTGATGCTGAAGCTGAAACTCTAAAACTTTGGCCACCTGATATGAAGAGCTGACTCATTGGAAAAGACTTGGATGCTGGGAAAGATTGAAGGCAAGAGAAGGGGGTGATAGAGGAAGAGATGGTTGGATGGCATCACTGACTCAATGGACTTGAATTCTGAGCAAACTCCAGGATGATAGTGAAGGAGAGGGAAGTCTGGCATGCTGCTGTCCATGGGGTTGTAAAGAGCTAGACAGAACTTAGTGACTGAAGAACAACAACAAAGCTGGCATAGGTCACAAAAAGGCTATTAATATTGCTAATGAAATTATAGCAAAAGTTACTATGACTTAGGAATAGGTTAATACAACTTGAGTGATATATAAAGCAGTCAATTGTCTCCTGCGATTGATCACATCCAAGCCTTAAGAAAGTTAAGGAATCAACAACATGACTGTATCTTTCACAAGAACCCATAGAATACAGTTTCTGTAGTTCGTTAAATATATTTCTTCCACTATTCATACAGCATAGTTTAAGAATAAGATTATTCTGAACTCTATCTCTTCTACTCCTTCAATTCATTACATATCTCAACTTAAACATCCCGTCTTATGACACATCTTTAACCCTCCTCTGGGTCTTACCTCTATTCACAAAACCATTATTCATTTCACTATTTACAAATAGATAATGTCATTGAGTACTTTCTAACCATCTGATTATTTAGGCTTTATCTATATGAAACAACACTAATAAAGTGAAAAGTTATAATTTCAACCAATCCACTTAATGTTAAATATGGTGGTCTGGCATAAATCTTAGATTTTAGCAACCTCTGAATTAAAAAATATGGCTTTCTATTGATTCCCATCTCAAACTATTCTGATTACATCCAGACAGATTTTTTTTTTAATCTCTGAAAGTGATGTCCTTGTAAGTGAGTCATGATGATAGTCATATCTGCCCAAAAGAGCTTCTCCTCTGTGATATCTTTCCTCAGAAAGAGAAAACATTTGCAATAAAAAGATCCAGTGCACAATGAATGAACTCAGACACTGTTTCTTAGTATCTGGTTCAGATACTAACTGAACCAGATCAAATTGCCAACATCTGCTGGGTCATCGAAAAAGCAAAAGAGTTCCAGAAAAGCACCTACTTTATTAAAAGATGCTTACTCCTTGGAAGAAAAGTTATGACCAACCTAGATAGCATATTCAAAAGCAGAGATATTACTTTGCCAACAAAGGTCCGTCTAGTCAAGGCTATGGTTTTTCCTGTGGTCATGTATGGATGTGAGAGTTGGACTGTGAAGAAAGCTGAGTGCCAAAGAATTGATGCTTTTGAACTGTGGTGTTGGAGAAGACTCTTGTGAGCCCCTTGGACTGCAAGGAGATCCAACCAGTCCATTCTAAAGGAGATCAGCCCTGGGATTTCTTTGGAAGGAATGATGCTAAAGCTGAAACTCAAGTACTTTGGCCACCTCACTTGAAGAGTTGACTCATTGGAAAAGACTCTGATGCTGGGAGGGATTGGGGGCAGGAGGAAGAGGGGACGACAGAGGATGAGATTGCCAGATGGCAACACTGACTCGATGGAAGTGAGTTTGAGTGAACTCCAAGAGATGGTGATGGACAGTGAGGCCTGGTGTGCTGCGATTCATGGGGTTGCAAAGAGTCGGACATGACTGAGTGACTGAACTGAACTGAACTGCTTTATTGACTATGCCAAAGCCTTTGACTCTATGAATCACAATAAACTGTGGAAAATAAAGAGATAGGTATACCAGACCACCTTACCTGCCTCCTGAGAAATCTGTATACAGGTCAAGAAGCAACACTTAGAACTGGACATGGAACAACAGAATGGTTCCAAATAGGGAAAGGATTATGTCAAGGCTGTAGATTGTCATCCTGCTTATTTAACTTATACGCAGAATACATCACACAAAATGTCATTGCCAGGAGAAATATCAATAATCTCAGATACCCAGATGACACCACTCTTATGGCAGAAAGTGAAGAGGAACTAAAGAGCCTCTTGATGACAGTGAAAGAGAGTGAAAAAGTTGGCTTAAAACTCAACATTCAGAAAACTAAGATCATGGCATCTGGTCCCATCACTTCATGGCAAGTAGATGGGGAAACAATGGAAACAATGAAGACTTTTTTTCTTGGGCTCCAAAATCACTGCAGATGGTGATTGCAGCCATGAAATTAAAAGATGCTTGCTCGTTGGAAGAAAAGCTATGACCAACCTAGATAGCATATTAAAAGAACAGAGACATTACTTTGCCAATAAAGGCCCGTCTAGGCAAACCTATGATTTTTCCAGTAGTCTTGCATGGATGTGAGAGTTGGACTATAAAGAAATCTGAGCACCCAAGAATTGATGCTTTTGAGCTGCGGTGTTGGAGAAGACTCTTGAGAGTCCCCTGGACTGCAAGGAGATCCAATCAGTCCATCCTAAAGGAAATTAGTCCTGAATATTCATTGAAAGGACTAACACTGAAGCTGAAACTCCATACTTGGGCCACCTGATGCAAAGAAGTGACTCATTGGAAAAGACCCTGATGTTGGGAAAGACTGAAGGCAAGAGGAGAAGGGGACAACAGAGGATGAGCTGGTTGGATGGTATCACTGACTTGATGGACATGAGTTTGAGTAAGCTCTGGGAGTTGGTGACGGACAGGGAAGCCTGGCATGTTGCAGTCCATGGGATCGCAAAGAGCTGGACATGACTGAGTGACTGGACTGAACTTTCTTTGGGAGACTTACAAATTTCATGAATGGAAATTTTGCATTGTCAGTTTGGCCTATGCTAGCTCCTATTAAAAGCTACAAAACTCTCTTCAAAGTTTATCAGTGATCATGTAGAATTTGATTCTAGTTGTAGTTGCTATTTTCAACAGGAGAAGTCAGAGGATTCCTTTTCAGATATTAGACATCAAGATCCAGCATCTGAGTTTCATAAAAACAGGTAATCTGGCAGTATAGCATGAGAGAGTAAGGGATTCCTGTGGATTGAATTGTGTCCCCCAAAATTCATATGTTGAAGTGATAAGCCCCAATGTGATCATATTTAGATATAAGATTTTAAGGAGGTAATTAAGGTTAAATGGGAATTCCCCGGTAGCTCAGTTGGTAAAGAATCTGCTTGCAGTGCAGGAGACCTGGGTTTGATCCCTGGGTTGGGAAGATCCCTTGGAGGAGGAAATGGAAAGCCACTCCAGTATTTTTGCCTGGAAAAATCCCATGGACAGAAGAGCCTAGTAGGCTACAGTCCATGGGATCACAAGAGTTGGACATGACTTAGCAACTAAACCACTACCACCAAGGTTAAATGCGGGGTCATGTGGAACCTCAATCCAATGGGGCTGGTGTTCTTAAAAAGAGAGAGACACAGGGATACAGGCACAGAGAGGAAAGGCCATGGGAGGACACAGCCATCTGCAAGTCAAGGAGAGAAGGCTCAGGAGAAACTAGACCTGCAGACCACTTGATCTTGCACTTCAAGTGCCCAGAAGTGTGATAAAATAAATATCTGCTGTTTAAACCACGCAGTCTGTAGTATTTTGTTGTGACAACCCTACCAGATTAATATAGAGATCTCAGTTCTTCTTTTACTTTATGTTTTCTAATTAAACAGATATACCAAGTGGCTCTTCATGATTCAGAGCGTAGAGTATGCTATGAACACAGTCTATTTCAAAATATTGATATCAATATGTAATATAAGCAACATAAGTTTTACAAACCACCTGCAAAGGTGGTAGCTCTATTGTCCTTTAGCTCTCACTGCCTGTAAGACTATTCCTCCGTATACAATCCCAACTACTTTTGTTATTTAAAGTGAATCAAGGGACTCCACAGATGGGCTTTTTGTAATCGAGTTGAACCTGATGTTAATTTTCTAATGGTGGAAGGTCAGATTATGTTGAGGAGCTCTGAGGTTAGACTATCCCCATTTTCACTTTCACTTTCAAAGGGTTCTCCCCCTCTTCACTGCTCAGAATCTGAATCCTTCCCTTTTAGACTCACTTCCTCCCCTTTCATTTCCCACTTCCCTGTTTCATCAGTTGCCTTTATACAGAGTGGAGAATACATGCACTGGAGGATGAATGAAAAAATGCTGAACCATGGCAACTGTAGGGAAGTTGAGGGGGAGAAGGTCCAGAAGAAGCAGTACTTTTTGCCACACAAACGTGCTGATGTGCTGCCTGTGGAGATATTAAGACTAAGCCTCCTGCACTGATGTGGTTTTACTGCAAGGTGTATATTACAAAGAAATCCTAACTAACTTGTACTAAGTTGGAGTCTTCATATCAGTTAGACTATGTCACTGGAACGTGAAGAGAAGGAAGAACCAATTCTTCTTCATGATTACATGTGTGTGCTTCAGCAGCTAACACTATGGCCCTTTGGTAACTTGTAACTGGCTGTGGTAGCCCCTATTTTCTTTGATAACTTATATGGGCCCTTAATGTTCTACAGCAAATTTCCATAGTCTAAGATATCAATACTTGCTACCGTGATCTAATCCATCATCAGTCTGTATTCTGCCTGTGCCTCTTAATAACTATACACAGCCGAATTTCTGTCCCCAAAACTTCAAGAAGTCACTTTTCAAAATGACTCTTATTTTGGCCTCAGTTCATAGATAAATCTGTAATATAAATTGAGTACCTGAAATAGAATACAATACGATGGGTATAGCTAACACCGTTGTAATAGGAACATTGTTAAGGAAAATTGTTAAGAAAGTAAATCCTGAGTTCGTATCACAAGGAGAATTTTCTCCCTTTTTTGTTCTCTACTTTCTTTTCTTTGTTATTGTATTTATATGAGAAGTTGGATGTTAGCTAAACTGTCATGGCAATCATTTCACAATAGGTATAAATCAAGCTATCATGCTGTATGCCTTCAACTTATACAGTGACATATGTCAGTTATTTTTCAATAACACTGGCAGGAAAATGATAAAAATAAAACTTCTATAGAAAGGCAAAAAGAATGAATCAAATAAAAAGAAAGAAGCCTTCTTTTATTTATCTTTCCAGGAACCAAATATCTGATGTGGATAAATATGGAGGTTCTCTAGGTTATTAGAAACAAGGTTAATTGCTGATTAAGGAAACTGGCCAAGAAGGGCAAAATAGAAACCATCCTCATCCATTTCAGGCAAGAAGATTAAGTGCAGAAATATCTATGTCATCAGCCAGGGAGAGCTTGACACCAGTTTTAATTGGAAGTAAACAGAGAGCTGTAGAGGAAGGGCAGGCTGACTTGTCAAATGGGAAGCTTTGATCAGATTTCATTAGGTCATCTCACCAAGAAACAGGCTAAAATTTACAATTGGACAAAGAGTTTCTGTCCTGAGAGTGGGCCAAAATGTCTCTCTAGCTTTAAAATGAAGTAAATAATCTTTTTCCTTTAAAATTCTTACAGGGACATTTGTAAAAGATACTTCCTGTGAAATGTGTTAAGTTCCTTTGAAGAAAAAGAGAAGTAAATAGAAGACATTATTAACATTAAAAGACTATTTATTGTTGATCTGCTTTATCACATAATTTCTAAAATTCTCCTCTACCTCCATGACTTCAGGCAAAGAATTTTACCTATTTTCAACTTAATCTTTAAGTTTGCAAAGTAAAAGAAAGCTATACATTTTGATTTAATCAATGATTCATTCGCATTTTAGTTCAAATTAAAAAAAACAGTGATACATTTATTAACAAAGTAATTGATATCAAGATAACTGTCATACATGGAGTAGATTACCCCAACATTTAAGCAAGTACTAAAAAAAGAGAATTTGATTTTATGTCTCCTAATACCTGGCATGCTGTGATTCATGGGGTCACAAAGAGTTGGATATGACTGAGCGGCTGAACTGAACTGAATAATAATCTAAGTAAATGCAAATCCTTTATTAGTTTTCAAGGACACATTTTTTTTTTTTAAGTATTAAGTCTTTCAAATCATTTGAATGTGAACAAACCTGATGGAATTCTTTCAGTCTCAAAAGAATGAGACTTTTCTTAGTGCCTAATTACTTCTCTTTCTTAAGTTAGGGGGACTCTGAGTCAGGCCAACTCTTCAAAGCAGGCCTAGCACATTCACATTATACAAGGTCATAGTCAGTAGACAGAGTTTCCAACCAGATTGGGTCATATTTCCCTTAGAGGTACAGGAAATGGAGAGAAGTCAGAAAGTACAGATTATCCCACAGGCCAACAAACAATGATGCCAATTACTCTCCAGGGGAGTTCAACACAATTGAAAGAGTCCGCCATATAATTATTAGTGACACAAGCATTTGCTTTGGTCATGTTGACTTTACCTAACTGAAATAGTCACTAAGCTAGATGGGCAATAACCTCCCCTTATTTGTATTTTTATCAGAATAGATTCATGTTGGGTCTTTAATCTGTTTATATAATCAATTCATAAATAAACTTTTTTCAAAAATATAAATAAATACTTTTTCCTTTAGATAAAATAAAGGCATAGATATTTGAATTTTATTTCAACCAATAATTCAAAATATATTGTTACAATAGTCAGCAATCAGTTAAATTAGTATATTTGCTTTCTCTTCCTTTATAATTTGGCTTCCCTGGTAGCTCAGATGGTAAAGAATCTGCCTGCACTGCAGAAGACCTGGGTTTGATCCCTGGGTAGGGAAGATCCCCTGGTGAAAAGAATGACTACGCACTCCAGTATTCTCTCCTGGAGAATCCCATGGACAAAGGAGCCTGGTGGGCTGCAGACCAGAGGGTTGCAAAGAGTCAGAAATGACTGAGAAAATAACACATTCATGTATAAGCAAATAATTTTCAATAGTCAAGTACTTTGAAAAATAGTGAAATAGTAGAACTAGATACTCGATAACCTGGTACATCATATTCAATAGATATGTTTCAAAAATCTGTGAAAAGATTTAAATTTTTAAAAAGGAACTTAATGTTTTAAGAGTATTCAGTCACTCCAAGGTGACCCTTAGATAAACTGCATACATATTTTACATAAATAAACTTACAAAAATACTCCAAAGTTTCCTTTTTGTATCTGGGGTTTCATTTATCAAACTGATATGCAAAACTGAGCTATACTTATGTATTTAGTCAAATGATATTTGTTAAGTTAACCACATTCTTACTTGTAGTTTTATTCAGTAAAAGTTTAATATAACCTCTCCTGAAGTGATATCACATTAACTTATGAACTTTCCTCACATTCTGCCTCAAAGTGATATCATGATGGTTGTATTAGTTTCTTGTTGCCGTGGTAACAAATTACCACAAAAGTAGGAGTTTAAGACAACATTCATCAATTATATCATGGTTCAGTAGGTCAGAAGTCTGGGTTGGCCTCACCAATTTCTCTGCTCTGGATCCCATGACAACATCAACAAGTTATCAACTCATTACCTCTTATGAAGAGGCTCTGAGAACAATCTGCTTTCAGGCTCCTTTAGGTAACTGATAGAATCCAGTTCCTTGCAGTTGTGGGACTGAGGTCTCATTTCTCTGCTGGCTGTCACCTGGGGGCCAGCAGCCCCCAGTTTGTGTCAGTTCTTGCACCTGGGCCCTTCCATCTCAGAACCAGCAACAGTGCATCAAGTCCTTTTCATGCTTGGAATCTCTTTGAATTCCATCTTTGCCCATCTTGTTGGGTTCCTTCCTCTTCTTTTAAGGGCTTCTGTGAGACACTGGGCCCACCTAGATAATTAGAAATAACTTCTCTATTTTAAAGCCAGTTCATTGGTAATTTTAATCACATCTTCAAAGTCTTTTCCACAGCAGTACGTAGATTTTAGTGGGCTCACAAGGGGACAGAAATCTTAGAGGGATATCTATGGCATTCTGCCTACGCACTGACTACAACCCCATGGACTATACAGTCCATGGCATTCTCCAGGCCAGAATACTGGAGTTGGTAGCTATTTCCTTCTCCAGAATATCTTCCCAACCCAGGGATCAAACCCAAGTCTCCCCCATTGCAGGCGGATTCTTTACCAACTAAGCCACAGGGAAGCCCAAGAATACTGCAGTGGGTTCAGTTCAGTTCAGTCACTCAGTCATGTCCAACTGTTTGTGACCCCATGAATCGCAGCACGCCAGGCCTTCCTGTTCATAACCATCTCCCGGAGTTCACTCAGACTCACGTCCATCAAGTCCGTGATGCCATCCAGCCATCTCATCCTCGGTCGTCCCTTTCTCCTACTGCCCCCAGTCCCTCCCAGCATCAGAGATTTTTCCAATGAGTCAATTCTTCTCATGAGGTGGCCAAAGTACTGGAGTTTCAGCTTTAGCATCATTCCTTCCAAAGAAATCCCAGGGTTGATCTCCTTCAGAATGGACTGGTTGGATCTCCTTGCAGTCCAAGGGACTCTCAAGAGTCTTCTCCAACACCACAGTTCAAAAGCATCAATTCTGTGGCGCTCAGCCTTCTTCACAGTCCAACTCTCACATCCACACATGACCACAGGAAAATCCATAGCCTTGACTAGATGGACCTTAGTCGGCAAAGTAATGTCTCCACTTTTGAATATGCTATGTAGGTTGGTCATAACTTTTCTTCCAAGAAATAAGCGTCTTTTAATTTCATGGCTGCAGTCACCATCTGCAGTGATTTTGGAGCCCCCCAAAATAAAGTCTGACACTGTTTCCACTGTTTCCCCATCTATTTCCCATGAAGTGATGGGACCAGATGGGATGATTTTCGTTTTCTGAATGTTGAGCTTTAGGCCAACTTTTTTGCTCTCCTCTTTCACTTTCATCAAGGGGCTTTTTAGCACCTCTTCACTTTTTGCCATAAGGGTGGTGTCATCTGCATATCTGAGGTTATTGATATTTCCCCCAGAAATCTTGATTCCAACTTGTGTTTCTTCCAGTCCAGCATTTCTCATGATGTACTCTTCATATAAGTTAAACAAGCAGGGTAACAATATACAGCCTTGACGTACTCCTTTTCCTATTTGGAACCAGTCTGTTGTTCCATGTCCAGTTCTAACTGTTGCTTCCTGACCTGCATACAGATTTCTCAAGGGGCAGGTCAGGTGGTCTGGTATTCCCATCTCTTTCAGAATTTTCCACAGTTGATTGTGATCCACACAGTCAAAGGCTTTGGCATAGTCAATAAAGCAGAAATAGATGTTTTTCTTGAACTCTCTTGCTTTTTCCATGATCCAGCAGATATTGGCAATTTGACCTCTGGTTCCTCTGCCTTTTCTAAAACCAGCTTGAACATCAGGGAGTTCACAGTTCACGTACTGCTGAAGCCTGGCTTGGAGAATTTTGAGCATTGCTTTACTAGCATGTGAGATGGGTGCAATTGTGTGGTAGTTTGAACATTCTTTGGCATTGCCTTTCTTTAGAATTGGAATGAAAACTGACCTTTTCCAGTCCTGTCGCCACTGCTGAGTTTTCCAAATTTGCTGGCATATTGAGTACAGCACTTTCACAGCATCATCTTTCAGGATTTGAAAGAGCTCAATTGGAATTCCATCACCTCCACTAGCTTTGTTCATAGTGATGCTTTTTAAGGCCCACTTGACTTCACATTCCAAGATGTCTGGTTGTAGATTAGTGATCACATCATCCTGACTATCTGGGTTGTGAAAATCTTTTTTTGTACAGTTCTTCTGTGTATTATTGACGCCTCTTCTTAATAGCCTATCCCTTATCCAGCAGATTTCCTGACCCAGGAATTGAACTGGGCTTTCCTGCATTGCAGGCAGATTCTTTACCAACTGAGCTGTCAGGGAAGCCCAGTCTCATCACAAATGGCTCAAATATAGCCACAGTAAGCATCTTTGGGGCTTCCCTGGTGGCTCAGATATTAAAGAATCTGCCAGGTTTGATCTCTGGATTGGAAAGATCCCCTGGGAGAAGGAAATGGCTACCCACTCCAGTATTCTTGCCTGGAGAATTCCATGGATAGAGAAGCCTGGTGGACTACAATCCATGGGGTTGTAAAGAGTCAGACACAACTGAGAGACTAATACTTTCACTCTTTTTTTTAGGCATTTTTATAAACCAGTAGTCATGTGAGTAGTCATCATTTCCACAGTGATTAAGAAAACAAACTTTGACTCTGCCCTTATTCCTATAAGGAATCTTAATTAACTTGTACAACCAAACATTTTGAAAAGCTACAGGATATAGAAAGAAAGCAAACTAAAATTAGAAGTAGAATTAGGAGAGAAAGAAAACATATCAACACACCAGATATTATAAATATTTTGAACTTTAATAATGCTGAGATTTTAAAATAAACTTTTGGTTGTGGTTTACATTGTGCTGTGTTCATTTATATCCATTAAAGGGAAACATGTGTTTGTCATTTAAGGATATGTACAGAATGCTGGACCTCACAATAGATTTTTGCATTCAAATTTGCAAGTGCTTTTACTGGAAGGGTTCTTAGGGGGAACATCAAGTTTATTGCTGTCTTGCTTGAATTTAGAATCTTTAACTCTATTTAGGTGAAGCTATCCAGATGGGTCAGTACTAGGTTTACCAGTTTAAACTTAAATCATATTCCTAGATTAAATATGTTCATTGATTGTACATAAATACATACACTGATCTATTCGGTGATTGTGTACACTAAGTTGCTTCAGTCCTGTCCAACTCCTTGTGACCCTATGGACTCTAGTCTGTCAGTCTGTCAGTTTCCTCTGTCCATAGGCTCCTCCAGCCAAGAGTATTGAGTGGGTCACCATGCTCTCCTCCAGCGGATCTTCCTAACCCAGGGATTGAACCCGTGTTTCTTGTTTCTGCAGTGGCATGCAGATTCTATACCACTAGCGCCACCTGGGAAGTCCAAACATTGATTGGTAAGACTTGAAAAGTCCTACAAAATTCCTTTTGCTTTGAGCTAAAGAACCTTCCCAAAGAGAATTGTTCCTAAAGGGATAAAGCAGGTATGTGAGACGGCCTTTATTTTCTAGGCAGAGTAGGGATACTGAGTACAGTGTGGCATTTGTCTTTCAAAAATAAAACTAGTTCTACTTCCGAGAAGCATTTCTGAGAAAATAGCACCTAAAAGATATAGTCACATGCCTCTCTTTAAATAGTGGGGAAACAGTTCTCTGTGCTATCCGGAAGGAAAGGAAAAGCAGTGAATGCTAGTTATGTCTACATAGATGTGCTATTATTTTAATTTTTGTGGTGATTCTGCAGTTGGTCACTTTTTGAAATTCTCTCATAATTTCTGATTTCAATCATTCACGATCTTGGATTTTCTATGCAGAAAAATTTATCTAAAATGGTATCAATTTACATATCTTTCATATTTTTACCTTTTTTTCCTACCTTATAGTTGTATTTATCTGGTTCCAATAAAGGTGTAAGGCCTTAAATAGAAATGCTTCTAGAATTTGAATTGAAAGTATGACTTTTATTGTAGGGCTTCCCTAACAGCTCAAGAGTTGAAGAATATGCCTGTACTTCAGGAGACATAGGAGATGCAAGTTCAATCCCTGGGTCAGGAAGATCCCCTGGAGGAGGAAATGGCAACCCACTCCAGTATTCTTGCCTGGAAAATCCCATGGATAGAGAAGCCTGGTGGGCTACAGTCCAGAGGGTTGCAAAGAGTTGGACACGACTAAGAGACTAGGCACACACATCCTTCTACCTTTATAATAGAAAGCTAGTTCCCTTATTGGAGAAGGCAATGGCAGCCCACTCCAGTACTCTTGCCCGGAAAATCCCATGGACGGAGGAGCCTGGTGGGCTGCAGTCCATTGGGTTGGAAAGAGTTGGATACAACTGAGGGACTTCACTTTCACTTTTCACTCTCATGCATTGGAGAAGGAAATGGCAACCCACTCCAGTATTTTTGCCTGGAGAATCCCAGGGATGGGGGAGCCTGGTGGGCTGCTGTCTATGGGGTCACACAGGGTCGGACACGACTGAAGCGACTTAGCAGCAGCAGCAGCAGCAGTTCCCTCATAGCTTTTGTTTGTTAAGAGTGTTACAACAAGTAACTATTGAATTTTCAATGTCTTGATCTAGTAGATAATCTGTTTTTCTCTGACCAACTTTGAGCATGATTGATTTTTAAAACTTTTTTAAAAAACTTTTTATTTTATATTGGAACATAGTCAATTAACAATATGGTGATAGTTTCAGGTGCACAGCAAAGGAACTCAGCCAATCATACACATGTATCTATTCTTCCCCAGATTCCCCTCCCATCCAGGCTATCACATAACATTGAGCAGAGTTCCTTGTGCTTTACAATAGGTTCTTGTTGGTTATTCATTTTAAATACAGTAGTGAGTACTTGCTGATCCCAGACTCCCTAAACATCCTGTCCCTCATCCTTCCCCCAGCAAAAATAAGTTGATTCTCTAAGTCTGTGAGTCTGTTTCTGTTTTGAAATAAAGTTGATTTGTATCATTTCTTTTTAGATTCTGCATATAAGGAATGTCAACTTTTAAAATAATAGTGTATCATCCATGTATCATGGAACAGACTGAATAACGACAATCATCCATGAACTCCTAGGAGACAGTTGATTAGATAATGCTAGATGTATGCATGTGTGTGAGTGAGTCTGTGTGTATGTTAACATACAGTTGGATTTAATTTCATATTTTACTTAAGATTTATGTTAAATGAAATTGGCTAATAAGTTTATTGTCTGATTTGAATATCAAGGTTATATTATCCTGCTTAGTTAACTTTTGTAGCTCTCTTTTCACATACAGAAAACAAGTTGCATATGATACAGAAATTCTATTCCTGAAATTTTACCAAAAGTTAGATGTAATATCGTTTGCTTTTGGAAAGCCAAAAAACAAACAAACAAAAAAACTGAAAGATTTTTGGCTATTGATTCATTTCCTATCCGTTGTTTTCTTCATTCAGAATTTTTTAAAAAGTATGTTTATTCATTTTGGTAATTTACATGTTTCAAAAAATTGATGATTTCATCTGGCTTTTCACATGTATAAACACAGTTTTGTTCATATTATTGTTTTAATTCCTACATTACCTTGCCCATGCAATCCATTTTATTCTTAATGTTATTTGTTTATTTCTTTTTCTTTTCAATCTTGCCAGATTTTACTTTCTTATTGTCTAAGAGGAAAAAAAGTAGCAGGGAGATTTAATTTTCAAACTTGCTTTTTTGTTAGTTTGTTTTCAAATGTATTAAATTCTAATATTTTTCCTCCTTATTTTCTTTTTTCTATTTAATCATGTTTTTACAGTCCCACCAACTTCTTGGGTTGATTATTTATCTTACTTATTGACATCATGGGACTTCCCTGGTGGCTCAGATGGTAAAGCGTCTGCCTACAATGAGGGAGACCCGAGTTCAACCCCTGGGTAGGGAAGATCTCCTGGAGAAGAAAATGGCAACCCACTCCAGTATTCTTGCCTGGAAAATCCCATGGACAGAGAAGCCTGGTAGACTACAGTCCATGGGGTCGCAAAGAGTTGGACACGACTGAGCGACTTCACTTGTCTTCTAAGAAATAAACCTAAGGTGATAATTCTATTCTAAAGTAACATATAAAAATTCACTCAAACTCATGTCCATCAAGTCAGTGATGCCATCCAGCCATCTCATCCTCTGTCATCCCCTTCTCTTCCTGCCCCCATTCCCTCTCAGCATCATGGAAACTAATAATTCTCAGGAATATAACAGTCAAAATCAATTGCCATAGAGTGAAGCAATTAACACTTTTGGTTTTCTGATATGAGATCATGATACTTTCTTAGGGTAGGAGATATATTCTTAGCACATACCCGTGCTTTGGGTATTTGTATTGGGAATCAATCTACCATGGGTTGATAGTGAGAAAAAAGTTGCAACTTGTGGGTCTCCTTCACCCATGCTCTGAATTCATAGCTTTAGCCAAAATCCTAGAAACAACAAAAAGTAAGTTCTTTAGCTACCATTATTGCCTTTTGCCAAGTCATCTTTGGGCACACTGAAAAAGAGCTAATGAAATCACTACGTTCTAAACTTATTAGTAATGTTGATCCATGAATGTGGTTTCTAAAACATTTCAAAACAGTTTCCAGTAACATTTAATACTCTTTCATCACAAAGCATGTCAGAAAAAGGAAGAAGTGTAGTAGACTATTGAAATACAGTGTGCCTATCTTACACAAGATGACATTTGCCAGCCATGATTTCATAAAAACATTTATTACCATCTAAACTGAAAAATATATTTGTGGGTGTAAAATATAGCTTGCAAATAGTTGCATAATCCACTTTTCCAAATATGTAAATCATCTGCTCTCTTTAGTTTAATCCAACAAATAATTATCAAGCACCTACTATTTTCCTGATTCTATATTAGGCAATAAGCATGTGAAGATGAACAAAACACAGTCCCTGTTCCCAGCGTACTGGAGAAAGTAAAAGTTATAAATATCTAAAGAGAAATGTGGTAAGGTCTCAGATAAGAGTTATTATGATACATACTGGTTTCAGGAAAGCCTTCTATGATAAACTCATCCCTGCCCAAATGCTTGAAAGTGAGTAAAAGTTAGCCAGATGTCTGTCAGGAAGGCATTTCAGACAAGAAGATAAAGTACCATTATATGGTGGGCCTTTTAGAAATACTAAAAAGCTGTTGGGAGTACCAGGAATTGGGTCCATTTGGTTAGGTGATGAGTAGAACCTTGCATTGCATGATAATAAGCTGAGAATTAAGTTACGGTTAGCATCTCTCAAACTGTGTTGCAGGGGAAGACTAGAACTTTGCAGAATATAGCAGTTTCTCTTGGAAAAAATACAGTTGTATAGTCAAAATATTTCTCTTTTAGAGATTCATGTTGAAAATCTTAAAAGCTATGAGAAGTCCTACAGTCAAGAATCTGGCTTCATGTTAACCCAACGTTCTCGAAACTAATTTGGCTTCTAATTTTTTTTTTTTTCTTTTCACAGAACTGTTAACATCCTATGTGACTCCAGAATTTCACAAAACAAAAATTGGGAAATATTGGACTTAACAATGGAATAGCTACTGGGCTTGTCACTTTGCATATATGTGATAAACTTGGACTTGGCTTTCTGGAGTGAGGCATCAACACTGTACCAGAAGAAAAATGTCTTGATTGGAGCTGTGACTCAGAAGGTAACCCAACAAGTTTATGAAGAAGGACTAGAGGGGATACAGGCAGGAGGCTGGAACGCCAGTGAGGAGAATTCATTCTTGGAATGGTTCAAAATATAAAACTATAAACATATGTTTTGGAAATGTTTCTAAGTTTAATAAATTCTGTGATAATATACCAGGGAGATTTCTTTGGAAATCTATAACACATGCCAGCAAGAGCACGATTCACTTTGTCATCAATTAACATTTTTGGGATCTCCAAGGGGCACTATGCATGTATACAACAACCAAAAACAAATTGCAACAGGCTTGCCTTGTTGTCAAACTGGAGAAACAATGATCAAGATAAAATAATTAATTTCAGATGGATTCAGTTACTATAGTCAGTCACAGTACAACTATTTATTAAGTACCCACAGGGTGCACAGCATTTTACTAGGCTCTTGTAAAAAATCCATAAAGATATTAATAACAGTGACTTTTTCCACGACAATAATATGTAATTGGCATTGGACTTTGGGCCAAAACAGGGCTCCCTGAGACTCATCGAGGATGGTGTATGCAGAGGAAGATAGCCTCCAGTGAGCACCCAAAAACAACTGTGTTCAGAGTCCAGACAAAGAAAATGGGCCTTTAAATTCCATCCGTGGAGAGGGTATTGATTTAAACAATTTACAAAGTTTCAAATTATATATGTCTACAATTAGGTGGAAAACTTGGGATAACTCAGAGAGTCTGTCTGCATGGATACTAAGTCACTTCAGTTGTATCCAGCTCTTTGTGATCCTATGCATCCTAGCCCACCAGGCTTCTCTGGGCCACAGGAAATTTTAACACCTCATAACTGGGCTAATAGATAATTCATGTATTCACTCAGTCAGTTGAAAAACATACATTGAGCACAAATACACATCTGGCTTGAACAAGGCACTGAGCATACAGAAGTGAAAAAATTGGCTCAAATCATTGCCTTTTTCTAGAAAAAAATTTTAATTGGAGTATAATTTCTTTACAATGTTATGTTGACTTCTGCCATACAACAATGTGAGTCAGTCATAACTACATATATATATATATTCCCTCCCTCTTTCCCTTGTGGAGGTTGAATTCTATCAATGAAGAGAGATCACAAATAAATGAAATATGAATAAATACTGATATGGATGTAGACAGAGCTATAGATACTGATGTACATGTCAGTGTGATAGACGCAATGGTGAGAAATTAGGCAGAGTAGAGAAATATGAACTAAAACATTGGAGGAACTTGATAGAAAAACATCTCAGGTGGAAGAAACAGCAGGGGCAGAGGCTCTGAGGCAGAAGCATGTATGACTAGATTAGGATGAAAGAAAGAAGGAGGCATAGAAATGAAGTGAAAAATGACAAGATGTGGATCATTTGGGTCATTGAAATGAGTTTGACCTTTTTGAGTCTAATGATGTCGGAGGGTTTTGAAGAGAGAGGAGGTAATCTCTGACATGACTTTAAGGAATCCTTGTGACTACCACATTAGAAAGAGCCTGGAGGGTAGGTTGACAAGGGCAGAAGTAGACAAAACAGTCAGGACGCTTTTGCAGCATTGTTATTCTTGTTCAGACCCCATGGACTGCAGCATACCAGGCTTCCCTGTTCTTCACTGTCTCCTGGAGTTTGTTCAAACTCATGTCCATTGAGTCGGTGATACCATCCAACTAATCTTTCCCAATATTAGGGTATTTTCCAATGAGTTGGCTCTTTGCATCAGGTGGCCAAAGTATTGGAGCTTCAGCTTCAGCATCAGTCCTTCCAATGAATATTCAGGGTTAATTTCTTTTAGGATTGACTGGCTTGATCTCCTTGCAGTAGAAGGGACGCTCAAGAATCTTCTTTGCAGTATTACAAGTGAGGAATAGTGGAAGCTTGGATGTAGGAGGTAATAGTGGAAAAGTGGTCAGATTTAAGATATGTATTGATGGTATTGCTGGCAGGATTTTCTAGTGGAGAAGCCAAGAATGACTTAGTCTTTGGCTTGAGCAACTGGACAAAAGCAATTGTCATCTAAACAGATGAGGAAGACTGTAGGCGGAAGTAGTTTTGCGGATGAAGATTGGGAATTCAGTTTGGGGCGTGTTATGTACTAAATGCTTATTCAGCATCCATCAGGAGATATCAAGTAGGCAGCTCATATGAATTTAGAGATCAGGAAAGGGCCCAAGCCTGGAGAAAGAAAATTAGGAATGAACGATATCACAAAGAGTGCATAGATAAAGAATGGATCAAGCACTGAGCCCTGGGAAACACCAGTGTTTAGAATTCAGGGAAACAATGAGACATCAGTAAAGCAGGTTGAGAAAGAATAGTCAATTAAGTGAGAAAACCAGGAACATATGATATTCAGTAAATGAAGCAAAGAAAATGTTTCAAGAAAGGCAGCCTGTCAGTTATGTCAAATGCTACTGGTGGATCAAACAAAATAGGAACTATTGACTACCGCAGTTAAAAACACCAAGATAATTGATAACTTTGGGGGGAAAGTTTTTAGTGAAGAACTATCAGCAAAAGTCTTATTCAGTTCAGTTCAGTCGCTCAGTTGTGTCCGACTCTTTGTGACCCCATGAATAGCAGCACGCCAGGCCTCCCTGTCCATCACCAACTCCCAGAGTTCACTCAGACTCATGTCCATCGAGTCAGGGATGCCATCCAGCCATCTCATCCTCTGTCGTCCCCTTCTCCTCCTGCCCCCAATCCCTCCCAGCATCAGAGTCTTTTCCAATGAGTCAACTCTTCGCATGAGGTAGCCAAAGTATTGGAGTTTCACCTTTAGCATCATTCCTTCCAAAGAAATCCCAGAGCTGATCTCCATCAGAATGGATTGGCTGGATCTCCTTGCAGTCCAAGGGACTCTCAAGAGTCTTCTCCAACACCAAAAGTCTTATTGGAGTGGATTTAATAAAGAAGAGGAAAGAAATCAGAGGCAAATCTAGAGAAAGCTCCTTCAAGAGGCTTTCTTTTACAAGGAAGAAGAAAAATAGGACAATAGATTTCAGAGTATGAACCTCAAGAGTGAAATTTCTCATTGGGAGAAATTATAAGATATTATATGTTGATGAATACAACACAGAGAGAAAATCTGATCGTGTGAGAGAGGAGAATTTCCACAGCTAAGTCTTTATCATAAAAATATCATCTAGTTCTGAAATGAAGAAGTTGGACTTCTAGGAGTAATATTCCTGACAAGCAAAAAGGCACCCAGATGTAGGTACATGGATTTATCTGTGCTGAGGAGAGATCTTTTCTTATTACTTCTACACCATATCTGTGAAATAGAAAGTCAGGTCACCAACTCAGATTGAGGAGATGGGAAGACATGACTATTCAAAGGAGGATGACATTGGAGATATTGAGTAGATGAAAGACAGAGGAGTGATTTTCTAAAAGGAGAGAAAAACACAGAATTGTTAGGCAGCTCCTAAGGTCCTACTTGAGATTAATGGTCCTTAATTAAGGTAAAATATTAGCATGATTTTGTGTTTTTCTTCAGCCAATTTAGCTGGGCTAAAACTTAAAAAGATTAAGGTTTAATTTACCCAGTGATGAGCTTTTGAAGGATGAGTATAAGAAAGCTGGACAATGTGCAAGGGTATAGAAATTAGATTCAAAGGAATGATTATAGATCGGCCATGGGATTTAAGGCAGGAAAGAAGGGATACCAAGATGTGGTGAAAGTAATGAAAAAGTCGAATACCATGTAGATACCAGTGGATTCAGAAATTCATTAAAGTTTGAGTACCAGAGGAAGTGAAATTGAAAAGTAATAGATGATAACCTATGAGTAGGATGATCAAACCTAAAATTATGGTGAATTAAAATTGTTCATTAATGGTAGGGTCGCAGGTTATAAGACAATGGGACCAAATGCTATTTCCCAGGAAGAGAAAATGTTTGAAAGAGATAAGGTCCAGTTGTTGAAGAGCTACGATATTAAAAGGATTCTATGCATGGATACTGAAATTGCATAGAGTTTTCCCCAAGAGTTGAGCATGGAAGAAAATTAATACTGTGAAGATTTTTTTAGGGGGAAAAAACAAGTCAGAAGTAGATGGAATAGGACAACAGGAGTTTTAGGTGAGAATATTTGATGTTAATCATAAGTTTAGAGACTCAGTGAGTTGAACAAATTTTAGTGTCCATATAGATCACCTACGGCTTTTACTAAAAGGAAGCTTTTAATTTAGTTGGCCTGTGGTAAGGGCTGAGATTTTCCAAATACAGTACAAAAAGTGGAAAAAAAGAGAATTTGGATCAATATTTATTAATAAGTTTAGAGAATATCAATACCCTTCAGGAAAATTCTTAACTCTTGTTTTCTTCCTTTTTCCCTTATATCTTTCCCAAGTACACAAGAATCAATTAGACTCTCATTCAAATGTGAACAGAGAGAAAGTATACAAAATATTAACATTTATTCAATGATAAGATAGTTAATTGTGCTATTAGAACTAGTGCTTTTATTTAGGGAGTAAAACCAGAAGGGAAATGTTTCCTTCCCAGAAGGAGTTACTAAATTCTTTGCTTCCATTTTAAAAAGAGTTCCTAGTGAAAAACTGTGTTGCCTTTCATTTGTGTGTTTAAAGAAAATAAACCTCAGTGAGATGGGATCATGGGCAGATGTGGTTCATAATGAATAAGAAGAAATGATCCTGCTACAAAGGAAAATCTACTTTCTAAAGGATTGGGAACTCAGTATACAACATGGGTATTCAAAAGAAATACATGAATTATTCCATCAGCCAAAGTTTCGAAAGGAAGTCATTCCATGGTGCTTTAAAGGAAGGAAGAAGATTGTATTAATCTGTAGCATCCTCCCCCCATTATCAATATATGCAACACATTTGGACCCCAGCTAATTCTTTTTAGTCACATCTGTCGCTCTCTAGGAGGAGAAGAATCTGGGAAAGGTAGAGTTAAATCTTAATGGAAAATTGCAGCTCTCAGAGATTATGAATAGAATTGATGAATTTTTCTTTCCTGAAGACAATACGCAGATTAAAGAGCTTTTAACTATTCTTGATGCAATCAAAGGTTATGGTCATCTGCTAAAAACTCAGTTTCAGCCACAGTTTATGTAAGTTGTTCACATTAGTCACTCAGTAATGATGTACTTGGCCCCACTGTTTGTGGTCTGGTTCTCATTTGTTTGGCATTACCTTCCAAGACTGCAATGACTCAGAAATGTTCCTTATTTTTTACAGTAAGAAGAAATAGCATGCTTTGCCTGAAACATCTTGAGTTAAATCACTTGTCTGTGGTCTTCCACAATCTACCCAAGCAGGTGTATATAAGTGAAGACTTCCACATATTGAGTCAGAGAACCAATATTCCCAACCAGAAAATTTCTGAAGTTAGCTTCTTACACTCATATGGCATTAACAGAAAATTTAAGCTATTTGCAATGTTGTACAATATTTCCTTTTATCAGAATATAGCTGCTAACAGAATATCAGCAAGTGTTTTAGACTACAAGAAAACTTTCCAGGCTCAAAACTATCAAATGTATCAAAACCTCTAGCAAGCATGTCTGAGGGAGTATGAAAGCTGTATTCAAATCTATTCAAATAGATATTGAATACAAAAGGCGTGGGAATTGTTCTACACCGACCTGGAAGATAGAAGTAGGAGCCATAGGTTAATAAAAAATATGATTAGATGTATTTTGGGTACAATACAATTTAATTCTATGGACTATTAAGCTTTAGTGCTCTCAGCAAATAGAGTGACTGTCTTTGAACCTTCAGGTCTCTGAAAACATCTAAGCAGAAATGGAAGTACAGGGTCAGATGAGAGAAGTCAGACTCAAATAGCTGTTTCCTACAAACTTGACTGTGTTTGATGTTAATAGGGCCTTAGTAGATCTTTTTTTTTTTTTTTTTTTTTTTAACGCAGTCTGTCTCATGACATGCTACCTCATGGTCACCTTCCATAAGGTTGGATCACCCAGCTTCTTTTCCTTCCATAGAAATTCATAGCATTCCCCTTCCTCAGCTGGTAACAGAAAGTGAGTTTCACCAGAAACAGAGGAACATCTTCAGTTTAAAGTATTCTCCTCCAGATAAATGTGTTTAAATAGAGAACTTACCACCAACATATTAAACATAATTGAATATAAATGAACCTATTTTCCAGAATTCATCTGTTATACAAAAGAACTGTCATGCAAAAAGCCCTAAGGAAGTAAAATACAGGATAATAAGATTACGATCAGGAAAGGAAGCTTGGAGAGAGAAAAAAAAAAAAGCACAAAGAAGTTCGGCCCATAGAGGAAAGACTTGGTTAATCATTCTAGTACACAGATTAGTTAAATCCCCAGATGTAGAAGCCGCAGATACGGAGCATGAACTATACTCTGTCGTTTTATCTAAGGGACTTGAGCATCCCTAGACTTTGGTATCATGGAACGAATTCCCTCCACCAACACCCTCGAATACTGAAAGATGACTGTATCATAAGAGTGGCAACAGGGACCTGTGACAACAGACTTTATCTCCAGTGTGTCTCCCTCCCTCTGTGAAGCATGACCCTACCCAAGATTTTCAACAAATAGAGAAATGGCTACAAAACCTGACAGGAGTTCAAATAAACAACCCAGAAGTTAAAGGAAGGGATTCCAGTGCCATTCTTTTACTTCCTTAAAATTCCTTTAGTTTGACAAGAACTATTCTGAATTTGGAAACGGTACTTTGTAAAGTCATATGTTTATACTCAGTGTTCGCTTGAAGTAAGTTCTCTAATTTCATAGGACTAGCTCTCTTGCTCAGTGACTCAGCTCACTTAGAGTTTAAAAGTTTGTGTCACAAAGGGAAAGTGAAAAGTAGCAGTAATTAATGGAATTAAGGAAGCATTTTTCTCACTCAGAGAAAAATCTGTGACGCAGTATAACTTCTAGGTATCAAGATGTTGATTATTTTTCAAATTGTAACTAAGAGGTTATTTCTCAGATTTATGTGGTCCTGGAATTTCATTTCCTGTTTTATAAAAGAAATCACGAGTCCAAAGGAAGAATACCATTTAGAAGAGATTAAAAAGCCAATAAATACTTCATTTATCCAACACCTCAGTTTCCCAGACTTGTGACGCTGTCCTTAAACTAGGACCTGAACTCTTAAGGATTTCTGATTTAACTTTTATTAAGCTCATTTTATTTCTCTATAAAGACAAGATACTACATTATCCCTAAAATCATGCCCAGCCCCAAATTTTATGATTCTATTCCCACATGTTTAATTGATTCCAAATCTATTATCTTCTAGGCATTGAAAAACCAACATTTTGAGTTAATCTCTTTCCCCTCTCTGGTAAATCAGCTATGTCCAGGGTGGTCCATAATCCTCTTCTGAAAGAACTGATATGATATATTCCAGTGTGGGGCCACTTTAAGCCCTCTGAGAGTTCTTGAAGATAATTGCTTGTGACTCAGCAATGGCTGTGGCCAATTTCTTAAGTTCTTTAGTGTGGAAGCTTTCAAGATCTATAGATT
Organism: Ovis canadensis; assembly: GCF_042477335.2. Lineage (NCBI taxonomy): Eukaryota > Metazoa > Chordata > Mammalia > Artiodactyla > Bovidae > Ovis > Ovis canadensis. The sequence continues at coordinate 43,303,056 of NC_091260.1, forward strand.
TAACTCATCCAATCTGAGTCAGTCATTTTTATCTGTTCCTGCTTTGGTAAGGCTCTCTGCCTCCCATCATATCTTTGCCTGCTCACATGATTAGACCATAGTTGACATTTGTGAGGGAAGAATGAAATAAAAAGTGCCTTCCTGTCACTGTCATTTTTTAAGTACTTTTCTTGTCATTTGATAAAAGACAGTGCTTTTCCCACCTTCGCCCACTTAATGCTCTTACATAGTTTTATACATCTTGTGAATTGTATCTTATACCTTGCTTGTATATTATTGGTTTATCAACCATAACATAACAGAATATTAAAGGTCATTGGACTTTGAATAAGGACATTTAGGTTTTTGCCCAATAATTTTTGAGGAGTGTTCAGAACTCCCCATCGTTAATGTTAGTATGGGCTTCCCTGATGGCTCAGTAATGTTAGTACGTCAGTAGTTCAGCACTTGATCTTAAGGTCCCTTCCTCTTTAAGTGTCTTCTAACACTCCTCACCGTTGGATTCATCTCTGTAGCGTTTCTCTGTAGCATCTCTCTTGCCAGTGTTTCCTGTCACAGTAAACAAACCTGTCTGCCAGGCATTCGCACTTGGTGCCCCAGTAAAAACTCTGGCTCTTCCCATGCCCTCCATTCCCACATTCCCAGGGTCCCATTCTGCCTGCCATGACCTCCATCATGTCCTGCTTTGGGATGCTGCTTCTATGACTATAGTCTAGCTCTCCTTGCAGACTGCCTACACCTTTATGACTTTCCTGGTCTGTTCCTCACTCGTCTCAAGGACATTACTGAAGTTGTTTGATTAGAAAAGATTCCAGAGAGTGCCATGTTTTTGATGAGTAAGAGAGCTGTATGTTGTGAGTCTCTGACAAACTTGTCTCATAGGTATCTTGGCAAGACAGGTGAAACTATTTTCTTTGTGATGTAGGTATCTGGTTGAATTTGATTATAACATCAACAGCTATGGAGAAGGAAATGGTAACCTATTCCAATACTGTTGCCTGGATAATCCCATGGATAGAGGAAGCTGGCCGGCTACAATCCACGGGATGGCAAAAGTTGCACATGACAGAGTGGCTGAGCAAGCAGCAGAACCGAAAGAGCCTTTACTTAAAGGAAGACCATGTTGGGAAAGCTCTGTTACTAGGGGAGCAGCCCTGCATACTTTTGTTGTCATTATTGCTTAGTCGCTCAGTTGTGTCCAACTCTTTTGTGACCCCATGGATTGGGATTATCCAGGCAAGAATACTGGAATGGGTTGCCATTTCTTTTTTCCCAACCCAGGCGTTGAACCTGAGTCTCTTTCATTGCAGGGAGATTCTTTATCGTCTGAGCCACCAGGGAAGCCCCTTGCGTACTTTGGAGACATACTTTTCTAGCAACTTCTCAACACCAGGGACTGAGTTTGGCATTGGGAGTATCAAGGGAAATATGCAGATATCCAAGCCTCAAGGGGATCACTATCTAGTGAGGAAGGCAGCCGAATTGATAATTATAACGCCAAGTGCTGTATTCAGCAGAATGTAAAAGGTGTACATATAAAGCAGTAGACGATGGTGCTTGAACTGTCTTCCAAGATTAGTATGTGTCAGAGATAATTGCTTCAGGGGAAGGGAAGAACATTTGGGAGAGTAGGACATTATTGATTGGCCTGAGTCCTTTGGCTAGGAGGCCAACGGAGATAAGACAATAGGCCAAAGAGAATTGCTGGAGGCTTTCAAGCCAGATTTCCCTTGTAGCTCAGTTGGTAAAGAATCTGCCTGCAGTTCAGGAGACCCAGGTCCGATCCCTGAGTTGGGAAGATTCCCTGGAGAAGGAAATGGCAACCCACTCCAGTATCCTTGTCTGGAAAATCTCATGGTCAGAGAAGCCTGGTGGACTGCAGTCCATGGGATTGCAAAGAGTCTGCCACGACTGAGCGACTAACACACACCCTTCAGAAAAATTGTTCTGATAGCTGTACTGAGGGATAGTTAATTGCAGACCAGGAGAATGAAGTGTAAGGAAAGGGTAGATGCTAAGCTGGAAACAAGGAACCTTCAGAGTGGTTTAGCTGAGAATTAACATGAACAGTATAGAGAAAGATGGCAATAGAAAATGATTAGCAGGGACTATTGATGGAGGGATTATTACTGAAAGAGGAAAAGAAGAGTCTTTTTTTTTTAATGTCTAATATTACTAACCTCACACACCATAAGGATAGCACATATGCTCACATTTTTTTAAAGTAGGCAGGCAAGCAAAGTACATTTAATCTTGTCACAGCAATACTGAACTCTTATCATTAGTCATTCAGGTTAAGGCACTGTATTTATTTGAAAGTGAAGACCCCAACAGTTAGACACTCAGTCAGGTCTGACTCTTTGCAACTCCACAGACTGTAGCCAGGCTCCTCGGTCCATGAATTCTTCAGGCAAGATACTAGGTCATAATCAGCCACAAATTAGTATCATTTTATTAGCTGTCACAGGGAAACTTGTTTTCAGGCTTTTAAGGATAAAACACAAGACAGAATCTAATCAGGTGTGGATTCAGGAGTGGATTGGCCCGTGGTAGAATGCCCAAGACAGATCTGTTTGAGACTTTCACAGTATAGGATTTTGAGCAACAAGACACAAAATTGGCACTCTGATCATAGAGAAAATGTCTATGGGGAGCCAGCAGGAAGGATATCAGGGGTGAAAAGAAGTAGTGAGGAGCTGAAGGTGAAAAAAGAGGAGTGGTACCTTGGTACTGGTCCTCAGCTTATTGTAACATCTTCATCTGTGTCACCTAGCAGAAAAAGGTCAGGCTACTGTTGGTTGTGATACTCACAAATGTGATAGGAAAGTATGCACGAAGCCTGGACCTTGGGCATCTGTGAGCATAGTTTGTAATACGGTTAATTTTAGGTGTGCAGACATCCAAGGACAGAGAAATAGTCTTACAAGAATGGTGAAGATCTTGTTAATTATCTAGGTGAGAGATAACCTGGTGTTCCCTTCCTTCTGATACTAACTTTCCCTTCTCGGAGGCTATTAGATTAAATCAAGTCTGCTACAGAAGAGACCACAATATCCAAATCTTTGCTCACTGAAGAAATCTGCTGTATCGAACTGAAACTGCTCAAAATGAGTTTCAACAATTTCTTGGCTTTTTTTTTTTTTTAAAGAACCATTGAACTGTGAAAAATGATTCATTTTTGCCAACTTGTAATTTTACCAATAGAGACATTTAAATAAAAAATGTATCTTCTATTCTCTACTTTCTCCATCATTTCATAAGAAGTGGACATTTTAATAGTAAGTGAGAGTAGAAAAATAAATTTCTCAAAATAATGGAAAATCTAAATTGAATAAATTTAATGTTAGGAATAGCCTATTGGATTTTTCATTTTACCACTGGCTGATAAAGCTCTGACACTAAGCTGTCATCTGCCATGGATCTGTAATCAGGAACCACCCTGGAAGTGGGAAAGATGGGCTAAAAAGACACCACTGCACTCATCACAGGGCATAACTTGCACTTAGGTGAGGTCAGGATCTGGCTAATGAGTGGCATTGGAGAGTATCATTTATTCATTAGCCAGAGGCAAACAGAATTGTTCTTTTTCCATGTCCAAGTTTTCTGCCAATTGAAAACACTCCAGTTTGTTATTAGATTCAGGTGTTCCTGTGGTTGTCTACTTTCTACCCCTTTAATTCCCTCTTTCCTGAGATTGTGCTATAATTTGTGAAGCTTCTGGCATCAACAACTTTATTTTCTTTCTGACTAGTGATTGCAAACTCCGTGCATGTTTCTGGTTTGTTAGCAGGTGGCCTGACCTGCCAAAAAGCAAACTCATGGTTTTGGATTATCCCCAGGGTTTACCCAGGTTCCAAAGTTGGTATCAGCCCTGATACATATTACAGAGTCTCATGGGTACTTTAGCATTCATACAGGGCAACAGGCCCATAGGGTATTGTGCTTCATCCAAACACTTCATGTGTGATTGAAAGAGGATACAGTATGGCATTGGAATCCTGTTCTTGAAGATTGGTTTTAAAATTCACCAAGGAGATGAAAAAAGAGGAAACAGGTGAAACGTTTGGGCCAAGTGAACTGCTGTTCCAAGTATTTCACAACTCAGGAGGTAGCAGAGAATTTGGAAAACAACATCAAGCTGCTTTCTCAAGGCTTCTTATTTTGTGTTGCGTAAATGGAGGAACGCCACGCCTATTCAGAAAACATTTGCCAGGTCTTCTGGGATGGAAGCTAGCCTCAAAGAAGGGAAGCAAACTGGGAGTGCAGAAAATAAATTACAAATACATAATGTAGTCAGGAGCTGGAAAGGCCTCAAATTATTTACTCGACCATGCAATAAAAGTGACAGGAGTTGTGTATCCTTGAACAACCTTCTGCTGGCAGAATGATACCATGAAATGGTCTGTGTTGCTGCTAGATGCACTGAAGATTAGATAAGAAGGCAAACAGTCCTTTGTGGGACACTGCAAGTCCTTTAACTGCCAAAATAAGACCCCAGACTGGATTAAAAGTATAAAGAATTCTAGAGTGTCTACAAGTGCTTCTCAGAACCATAGAGTTGATTAAAACCCAAAACACTGGAGTAGACTGGAGGGCTGAGATTAGATTCTGCAGGAGGATGTGGTACAGAGGACTTTAACTAAGCTGCCGTTTGTCGGCTCTTCTTCTTTCACTGTTTCAGACTTGTTTGTTTATCCAAGTCATAAACTAAGTCAATCATGATGACCTATTAACTGTGGGGGTCAAAGGAAATCCACATGATAGAGTGGGAGTAAGTGCGTTTCTTGCTGCAATTCTCTCTTTAATAAACTATGTGGGAATGCATCTAACTTTCCTATGTCATAGTCTCTTCAGCTATAAAAATAAGACATATGGACTAAGATCCTTTCCAATTCTTGAGATAAACTACCTTCTGATTTTGAAATCAACTGGAGCATTTTAGGCATCAGTACAAAGACAGGTCACTGACCATTCAATGATCATCACCATAGCTAAGAGTTAGAGTAAGTAAGTCAGGATTAAGGAATAGATGGTATGTCAGTCTCTCTTATGAAAAGACCACAATGAAAGTAATTTTGCCCGTCAACTCAATTTATTCTTTCCTACAATCTATAAAAATATTATCAAACCATTAACAGTATCACATGATATAATACTCATGAATATTTGTTCTAAGACAACAGAAAAACGTCCAAGAAAACAAGGATCCAGTGCTCATCCACATTAGCAAAGGATCACTTGCTTTATTAGGAAGATCATCACTTGCATCTTCTATATACTTAGCTGCCCATATGTTTTAAACTTAATCCAAGTTTGAAATTTAGCTATATTTTATCCAAATCATGTTTTAGTCACTAAAGATTCAATTACTAAAGGTACAGTATGTGATAAATGTGGTACTAAACTCTGGTCACTCAAAGATAAAATGTTTGGTTTGTTCTTGTGCTTGGATTGTTCTCATTCTAAGTGGCAAACTGACAAATATCAACGATGATACTTAAATGTGAGAAATGATAGTAACAAACAGGAACTTTGGAAGGCCAGGGAAGTAGGTGTTAGTAACCTTGCCTTTTGTAAGGATGGAAGTAATCTAAGAGACTTCATGGAAGAGGGTATCTTGTTGGCTTGACCTTTTCTAGAGCAAAATCTTCTAATTAGATCTAGAGCATAAGGACTGAGGTGGGAAAGGCATATCACAGAGAAGAGAGGCATTTGCAAGAGGAAATGGACATGTAGTAAATGGTTGCTGTTGCCATGTGACTCAGCTATACTATGTAAGACTTCAGGGAAAGAGGAAGAAGTGATCATGAAAAATAAGGCAGATTTTCTTTTCGACAGAGTTAAAGATTTTCAACCTTACCTATAGGCTATAGGTAAGAGGAGCTATAAATATGGGATTGGAAATATAAAAAAGTAAGGTCTCTTAGCATTCAACTATCCAATTATTGAGTCTTATGAAATGACCAGGAGGATTGCTTGATACTAAATAATTCAAATTCACTTGTATCATAGCTGCAGTTTGGCGCCACCTGGTGGTCAGTTTCTAATTGGGTATTCATACACACTGGGAAGATCCTGATTGTGGTGGCTGAAACTTCTAGAGCATGGTCTGTAATTCCAGTATGATAATGGCCTCTGCTTCCTTGACTCAATTTCCTCGCCCAGGAGAATACAGGGACCACAGTTTTTTTTTAAATTCCTACCCTATCTTCCTTTCACTGTTCTTTTCTCTCCTTTCCCCTCCCACAGAAGACCAGAGATTATGGGGTGTTAGCTAGAGACAGGAACCAATCCTCAATCCCTTTGTGTTATCATGAGATTAATTGGTCGTAAAGTTAAATGGCTAACATTGACTCTCTACAACAGAAATGAGGAGAGTATTAGAGTGTCTTTAGATATCTTGCTCATTATGCTGAACTGGATCTGCCCTAATCAGTTTGAGGAAACTAGCTGATAAGCATTGCTGGAAGCATATGAAATGGGAAACATCTCCAACACCTATAAAAAGTCACAGAATTGTGAAGAATAAGGCCATCTATGAAATCATCTATTGCTAAATTGGTATGTTTAATAGATGAGGAAACTGAGTTCTCAAAAGGTTCACTTCTTAGTGTTTATACAGTCTTGCACAGGACAGCAAGAGGCTGATGAAGCATTGGCTTTTTGCTCTACTTGAGTTCTTTTCAAATCTGAATGAATCAGGTAGGTTTGGAAAGCACAGTCATCATCAAAATCCTTTGTATTCTTCTGACCCATAGCAAAGAAAATGAAAGGGAGGGTAGATCAGAGACCATTACATATTAACACAGTATAAGAATCGACCCAAATTTTTAAACATCTTAAACACAAATCATGTTCTTGACACTTCAGATACTCATAAGGAAAAAATAAAAGGGGCACATGCCTTATGTCATGGAATCCACCCAAACTATAAGTTAAAAGTATCAAAATACACTCTAATAGCAAAAAAAAAAACCCAAAACGAACACTGAAGGAAAAAAGAAAGAAAATCTAGGCAAAAAAAACAAACAAACAAACAAAAAACAAACAGAAACAGTTCTCCCAGGATTTCTAACTTAAATTGTATCCCCCAGTAAATAAACTAGTCAGGGACAACTTTCAGACCAAAGAAATTTGGATTTATTTCTGAATACTTGAACAGTTACCTGAACAGTTAGAAACTGAACTCTGAGACTACTTAATCCTGTAAACAACATCTTCAGTTTGTCCTTTCAAAGATACTAGAGTAAAATGGAAATGACAACTTAATTTGAAAAACATTACTGTGTCTACATCAGTTAGACTCCAAGGTCATACATGCTTTTAAAAAAACAAATTATGGAAAATATATAGAGATATAAAGAAAACTTATGTGAATGTAAGTGTTGATTAAGGAGAATTACTGTAACTTCTTCCCATCTTGTTCTATAGTGTGCACTGAATATCTCTCTTTTATGGACAGAGAAAACCCTTACACTGCTGATATTATCCAGAATTAGAGTAACAAGCAGTACTGACCTATGAAATGATATGCATGATCATGGTCGATGTGGCACTGGCAGAGTTATTAAGAAGTTACTTTAATCTCCATCTCAGCCTTTAAAAAGTCTTTATCCATCCGCGTAGCATATGCCACTCATGCCCTGCTCTATATGCCTGGCTTACCTCTGTGCTCACTTGAAGCTAAATGTTCTGTAATCGCTGATGAGGAATGTCTCTGATTCACTGCCTGAGACTTCTCTCTGGCTCCCTAAGAACTTATGTAGACCGCCCACAGCTAGGGAGTTCTGGGCAGTCAATGGTCCCAATAATGAGGGGCACGGGTCACCGGTAAAGACCCCATTTCCCTGACCTTCAGTAGTGTAATTTTCAGTTATATTCTACACAGTGATCTGGAGGGGTCTCAGTGGGATTGAGCACCAGGTGTTAACTCACTCGTAATCATACCCTTTATGGGCTCCTCATCCTGCCCATTCTTACACTTCTTGTGAGACTCTCCTCGAAAGTTACATGCATTCAATCCTTGTCACAGGATCTAATTTTAAGGGGAAACCAAGCTATGCTATTTCAGGTATCTGCCTAATATTCCTTGTTCTACCCTCTCATCAGTTGCCAGTTAATCTAGTTTAATGCCTTAAACAGGCACAGGGCTATGCGTTGATATTTGAATTCTAATCCTGTTCACTAAACGGGTGTCCACTCTGAGACTTTCTTTTGTTGTTTGAAAAATGTGTGGATTGGATTATGTATGCTATGAAGTGCCATTGAGTTTTACCCTTTATCTTTTGTTATTTCACACTGAAAAGAAAAAAAAAAAAAAAAAACCAGCAAACAATAATGGATGGAAGCATACTCTGTCATAAACTTGTCTGACCACCAGACTATACTTGTACTTCTCACATTATGTTAAGTTATTATTATCTGGCAACTCCACTATGATGTGAGCTCCTTGAGGTTGAGAAAAATGTTTTATTCATCTTCATATTCCCAGATCTTACCCAGCGCCTAACACATTATATAATAGGGCTTCCCATGTGGTGTTAGTGGTGAAGAATCTTCCTGCCAGTGCATAAGATGCAAGAGACAGCTGGGTAGGAAGATCCTCTGGAGTAGGAAATGACACCCCACTACAGTATTCTTCCTCGGAAAATTCCATGGGCAGAGGAGCCTGGTGGGCTACAGTCCATGGGACCGCAAAAAGTCAGATACGACTGAGCAAATGAGCATACAAAATATATAATAGGCATTTAATAAATGCATGATCAGTTAACTAATAACTATTATGTTCAGAATGGAAAAGTGAGGACACTGGCTAGATTAATGGAAGATAAAATAAAATTGGTGCAATGAGACTAGATTCCATGGTGCTCGGAGTGCTGGAACTTGGTCTTAAACCAATGGCTGGATCAAAGCATGAAAAGTTTTTAACCAAGAATGGCATAATGAATGAAATTAGGAGAAATAAGTAGGCACAAAGAGAAGAGGTAGCAGAGAGACTGAAGAAAGAAAAGTAATCTATTTATCTCTCAATTACAAGAGAACAAAAAAAGCCAATTTTAAATTTTCAATAATTATAATGAAATAGAATGCTTGTGTTTATGTGGTTATTAAACTACCAGTAAACCAATAAGCTTCATATATCATCAGCATATGATACTCATAAATAGGTGTGAACTATGGCACAATAATTGGCTTCTTACCCATTCTGTTATTCTGTGCACTTTCAGTGAAAATATTTTTGGTATTACCAAATTGGTATTACTTTGTTTATTTCACAGTTCTTAGTTACCAGGCTTAGTTCACAAATTCCAACTGTTTTAAAAACTCAAGTTAATCTTCAGAAAAGGAAAATCTTTCCATACCGAAGAGATTCAAAACAGTAGAGAAATCAAAACTCATTTATGTAAATCACTTTTATTGGATTTATTAAAATAAAAAATCTCATTTTTCATAGTCATGACACTTATTAAAAGAACTAATCATTTCAATGTGAGTTAATTCCAGTTTACAAAGGCAGAAGTCAGAGAGTCACGCTCAAATTCCCCTTTTGACTAAATCTCCTCGCCCAGTCAAATGCTTTCCACAAGTTTAGCATATCTGCTCTTCCTGCGTCTAGAACATGAATTTACCAGTGAAGAAGTGGCCTTGTTATGGCCAAAAATAACAGGAGATATACAAATACTTCAAAGGATAAATTACCATGGTCCAAGAATCCTTTCTCATAGGCCACTGACTTCTCTCTGCTTCCTTTCTGTTCTCCTCTTCCTCCTCTCCTGTTTTCTCCTCCCTCTCCAGTCCCCTCCTCTCCTCCTCTTCCCTGGATATTTAAATATCCAATACAAACTGAGCATTTTACTTTATTAAGGAATTATTTTCTTAGCTCCCATCGCTTCATGGGAAATAGATGGGGAAACAGTGGAAACAGTGTCAGACTTTATTTTGGGGGGCTCCAAAATCACTGCAGATGGTGACTGCAGCCATGAAATGAAAAGACGTTTACTCCTTGGAAGGAAGGTTATGACCAACCTAGATAGCATATTCAAAAGCAGAGACATTACTTTGCCAACAAAGGTCCATCTAGTCAAGGCTATGGTTTTTCCTGTGGTCATGTATGGATGTGAGAGTTGGACTGTGAAGAAAGCTAAGTGCCAAAGAATTCATTCTTTTGAACTTTGGAGAAGACTCTTGAGAGTCCCTTGGAGACTCTAGGAGATCCAACCAGTCCAGTCTAAAGGAGATCAGCCCTGAGTGTTCATTGGAAGGACTGATGCTGAAGCTGAAACTCTAATACTTTGGCCACCTCATGTGAAGAGTTGACACATTGGAAAAGACTCTAATGCAGGGAAGGATTGAGGGCAGGAGGAGAAGGGGATGACAGAGGATGAGATGGCTGGATGGTATCACCGACTCGATGCACGTGAGTTTGGGTGAACTCTGGGAGTTGGTGATGGACAGGGAGGCCTGGCGTGCTGCAATTCATGGGGTCGCAAAGAGTCGGACACGACTGAGCGACTGGACTGAACTGAACTAATTTTAATAAGAGAATGTTCTTATTTTTAGGAGGCATAGATTAAACTGTTTAGGGAGTGAGTGGAAGGAAGGTCCGAGAGGGAGCAGATATATGTATACTTACAGCTGATTCACTTTTTGTACGGAAGAAACTAACACAATGCTGTAAAGCAATTATAGTCCAATTAAAAAAAAATTGTTTAGAAGTGAAATGTCATGATTTCAGCTACTTCTTTCAAGGGATTCCGTATTAATAAATGTGTATAGGGGCAGGAGAGAGAGAGAGATGAAGCCAATGAGACAGAATACTAACAGCTTGAATTTAGATGAGCATGTACTAGTGTCTATTATATTGTTCTTTCAATTCTTCTATGTTTTCAACTTTTCCAAAAGAATGTATAGGGGAAAATTAAATGAAAAATCTGAGAATTCTAGTCTTATAATTTTACATGCTTTTTTATTCAGTTACTATTATGCCATAAGCATTTCCCGCTTGTTTTAAAAGTCATGTTGTAAGTATGAAGAATGTCCTGATAAGGACCTACTGTATAGCACAAGAAATTATACTTAATATATTATAATAGCCTATAATGGAAACAAATTTGAAAAGGAATATATATAACTGAATCACTTTACTGTACACCTGAAACTATCACAACATTTTAAAACAACTATACGTCAATAAAAAATCCAATGTAAGGAAAAAAAGGTACAGGTTTTTAAAGAATCAACATCTATGTGTTATCGTCGTTTAGTCTCTAAGTTGTGCCCACCTCTTTGTAACCCCATGGACTAACCCACCAGGTTCCTCTGTAAAAGAGATTCTTTAGGCAAGAATACTGGAACGGGTTGCCCTTTCCTCCTCGGAACTTCCAGAGATCGAAATCTCCTGCATTGGAAGATGGATTCATTACCACTGAGCCACTAGGAAAGCCCTTATAGGTAAATAAAGTGACACAAAAACACCAAAATTTCCTGTTTAATTTCATTAAAGAGTAAAGGTGCTGAAAGTAAGCTGTAAATTAACCAGTGTATCATGTCTGTAGTTCTGTATAACTTTGGATTCTCTTCCTTTAGCCATGTGTGCCAAATCATGAACAAATTTCTAAGCACATTTCAGACTAAACATGATATGCTTATATTTCAGACAGGGAAAATGTTGTTTAGTTAAAAAAAAAAAAAAAAGACAGAGACATGTAATTCCCTGGCTGCACTCTGGTTCTGAAAGGCAGTACAAAAACGATTTTCTCTTCTGAAAACTAATTTCCTCTATTATATACTTAGAATTGGGCTTCCTAGGTGGCTCAGAGGAGAAGGCAATGGCACCCCACTCCAGTACTCCTGCCTGGAAACTCCCATGGATGGAGACTGGTGGGCTGCAGTCCATGGGGTTGCTGAGAGTTGGACACGACTCAGTGACTTCACTTTCACTTTTCACTTTCATGCACTGGAGAAGGAAATGGCCACCCACTCCAGTGTTCTTGCCTGGAGAATCCCAGGGACGGGGGAGCCTGGTGGGCTGCCTGCTATGGGATAGCACAGAGTCGGACACGACTGAAGTGACTTAGCAGCAGCAGCAGCAGGTGGCTCAGTGGGTAAAGAATCTACCTGCAATGCAGGAGACACAGGTTCAATCCCTGAGTTGGGAAGATTCCCTGGCAGAGGGCATGGCAACCCACTCCAGTATTCTTGCCAGGGGAATCCCCATGAACAGTGAAGTCTGGGGGGCTATAATCCATGGGGTCACAAAAGAATTGGATCCAACAAAAGTTACTGAGCACACATGGTCAGAATTATTTATAGTTTATTCACTGTCCCCTCTTATTAGAGGGGAGCAGCTTTGAAATTTTGAAAGAACAATTGACTATTTTGAACTCTTCTATTTTAATTTACCATTATATAAGAAATGAGTGACCTAGAATTAATGTAATTATCCAGAGTCTAGATCATCCAGACTACTTTTATAAATATAATGTACACACAAATGTTAATTTTGCATATAGATTTTAAGTAACTACATAATTTTTTGGAATGATACCACCACCAAAATAGGCTGGAGGAGCTCAATCCCTGGCTTCAGAGGCTGGCAGCCTGGACATGAGCAAGTGGTTTAAAATTCCTGTGTTTCTATATATTAATTTTTAACTGAATACAGGGTCAGAATTACCTTATAGTTTATTCATTGCCCCCTCCAATAACAGCTTTGTAATTCTGGGTGTAAAACACCCAAGTCTAGAGAATCAGAATCAAAAGTCCAAGGAATCAGAGCAGCAGGAAGACTCCCAGAAGAAGCTGGCAGCCAGGGGTTCGATGTGTCCTAGGGCCAGACTCTCCACTGTTGTGGGGAGTGAAGTTAAGAATGACAGGAAGGTGGAAAAACTGATCCTGCCCTGAGGAGGGCTGAAGTGATCCTGATAAGGAGTGTTCCTGACTATCTGCATACTCCCAAAAAGCTACTGTTCAGAAAGGACAGAAATAAAGGAAAGCTATTTAGACACCTGCTGTGAATTGAATTGCCTCCTCTTAAAACTAGTGTATTGAATCCCTACCCCCACCATGTGATAGTATTTGAAGGTGAGACCTTTGAAAAGTAATTAGATTCAGATGAAGTCGTGAGGGTAGGGCCCTCAGAATGGAATTAGTCCTTATAAAGAAGGAAGAGACATCAGAGCATGTTCTCTGGCCTGTACAGAAAAAGTAAGAAAGTAGCTTTCTACAAGCCAGGAAGAGAGTTCTTACCAGAACTCAGTAAGAACTCAGTGCTGGCATCCTAGACCCTAGACTTGTAAGAAAATTAATGTTTGTTGTTTAAGCCACCTAGTCTACGGTATTTTGTATTGACAGCCCCAAAAGACTAATAAAACACCCAAGTTAAACAGACATTGAAAGTGATAATTATTGAATACGGATATAATATATCTACTTGCCAATGCAAGGGCCACAGAAGACAAGGGTTTGATCCTTGGATTGGGAAGATCCTCTGAAGGAGGAAATGGCAACCCACTCCAGTATTCTTGCTGGGATAATCCTGTGGACATAGAAGCCCAGCAGGCTACAGTCCTGGAGACTTAGTAGAGGAGGATATGACTGAACGCGCACACACACACACACATATATTACATATTTTAGAAAATTAAGGAGGCAGTTAAAAATTAATATATACAAACACAGGAATTTTAAACTGCATTGAAAAAAAAAAAAAAAGGCACAGCCAAAGAAAGAGTCAGTGAGCTTGGAAATGGGCCAATAGAAACCTCCCAAACTGAAGTTTAGGAGTGGGTTGAATGTCATTGACCCGAAAGAGAGATTTAAATTCTAACTCCTAGAACTTGTGAATGTGACCTTATGTGGTAAAAAGGTCTTTGCAAATGTAATTAAGGATAAGATGAGATCATCCTGGATTTAGAGTGGGCTCTAAATCTTTTCCTTACAAGAAAAAGGCAAGAGATTTAAGACACAGAGATGAGGGAGAAGGGATGTGAGAATGGAAGCAGGGATTAGAATAATGTACCTATAAGCTAAAACACAGCAAAAGTTGCAAGCAGCCCCTAGAAGCTAAAAGAGGCACGCAAAGGTTCTTCCCTAGAGCCTTCAGAAAGAATGCAGCCATGCTGACACCATAATTTTGGACCTCATAGCTGTAAACAAATAAAGTTCTGTTGACTTAACCGACAAAGTTTGTGATAATTTGTCATAGCAGCCCTAGGAAACTAACACACATGCAAAGAGAAAAAAATGGGGGGAAAAAGTCCACAACAACAAGACATCTAAGAACTGTGCAGCGCTAAAGAATTCAGTTGTCACAAAAGGAGACATAGGAGACGCAGGTTCAATTCCTGGGTCAGGAAGATCCCCCGGAGAAGGAAATGGAAATCCACTCCAGTATTCTTGCCTGGAAAATACTGTACACAGTGGAGGCTGGCAGGCTACAGTCTATGGGATCGCAAAAGAGTTGGACACTACTGAGTGTGTCTACATGCCATCATATATCTAACTAGAATACCAGAAAGAGGAGAAAGAGAACATGTAGGAAATGAATATTTAAAATAATAATATTTAGAATATTATTCTTAGAAACTTCCAATTTATGACAAACATCAAATCATAAACTTAGGATGCTCAGAGAATGATAAGCAGGATAAATACCAAAAATCTACACCTACGTACGTCATATTTAAACTGCAAAAACACCAAGACAAATGAAAATCTTGAAAGAAGCCAGGGTGGGAGAGCTTCTTTTCTTCTGATTAATTTTTATTACAGTATAGTTACTTTATAATTTTGTGTTAGTTTCTACTATACAGCAAAGTGAATCAGCTATATGCATACCCCCATATTTTTGGATTTCCTTCTCATTTAGGTCACCATAGAGCACTGAGAAGAGTTCCCTGATGTATACAGGGAACTGTATAACTCGTGAATTAGCTCTTTTATATACAGTATCAATGGTGCATATATGTCAATCCCAGTCTCCCAATTCACCCCACCCTCCACCTATTTCCCCGTTGGTGTCCATACAGTTAGTCTCTAAGTCTGTGTCTCTATTTCTGCTTTGCAAATGTGATCATCTGTACCATTTCTCTAGATTCCACATAAGTGTGTTAATATATAGTATTTGGGTTTTCTTTTAACACTCACTCTGTATGACAAGCTCTAGGTCCCATCCATGCCTTTACAAGTAATCACTGCAGACTTCTGGTCAGAAATCATACAAATAAGCAAGAAAAGACTGGAGGGAAACAGTAAAACTGCTGGGCAAAAAAAGTTAGAATTTGATATCCAGTATCCTGGATTATCCTTAGACAGTACAGAATCCTAGCTATTGCAATCATACAAGGAAAGGAAAAACAGATAAACATATTAAAATGGAAGACATTAAAATGTCTTTCTTGGTAGATGACATGATTATCTATGTAAAAAGTCTGAAAGATTTAGCAAAAAAAATCCTGGAACTAATAAGCACTTATGACAAGTTTGCAGGATATAGATTAATATAAAAAGTCAATTAGTTGCTTCTATACCAGTGATGAGCAAGTGGGATTTGAAATTTAAAACATGATGTCATTTATATGTGAGGAAAAACTACAAAACTGATAAGAAAAATCAAAGAAGAACCAAATAAATGGAGCAATATTCCATGTTCATGGATACGAAGACTCATTGTCAAGATATCAGTTCTCAGTCTGATCGATATATTCACCACAGTCCCAGTAAAAATTCAAGCAAGCTATTTTATGGACATCAGCAAACTGATTTTGAAGTTTATATTGAGAGGCAAAAGATGAAGAAGAGTCAACACAATATTGAAGGAGAAAAACAAAGTCAGAGGACAGACACTGACCAACTTCAAAATGTAATATACAGCTACAGTCATCAAGATAGCATAAAGAATAAACAAATAGATAAATGGAACAAAAAAGAGCTCACAAATAGACCCCACAAATATAATCAACTGATCACTGATAAAGGAGCAACAGCAATACAATGGACTAAAGACAGTTTTTTAAACAAATGTTGCTAGAACAACTGGATAGTCACCTAAAAAGCAGGAATCTAAAGCTTACAATCTTCATAAAAATTTGCTGAAAACAAATTATAGACCTAAATGTGGAACACAAAACTGTAAACCTTCTAAAAGATAACTCAGGAGGAAACCTAGATGACCCATGGGAATGATGACGCTCTTTTTTAAATATAACACCAAGGCACAATCCATAAAAGAAAAACTGAAAGCTGGACTTAAGATTTAAAAACTGCTTTGTGAAAGACAATGTCGAAAGAATTAGAAGACAAATATAGACTTTGAGAAAATATTTGCAAGAGACACTGTTGTCCAAAATGTGTCAAGAACTCTTGACACGCAACAATAAGAAAACAAACAACCTGACTGAAAAGTGGACTCACAACTTTAACATATACCTCATCAAAGAAGACACACCACTGCACACCTATTCAAATGGCCAAAAGTCAAAACATGGGCAACACCAAGTGCTAATAAGGATGTGGAAGACAGGAATTCTCATTCATTGCTGGTGTAAATACAAAACAGTACAGCCACTCTAAAAGAGAGTTTAGTGGTTTCTTACAAAACTAACGACACTCTTACCATATGATCCAGCTGTCACACTCTGTGGTATTTACCCAAAGTAGTTGGGTAAACTAATGGCCACAGAAAAACTTGCACATACATTTTTTAGGCAGCTTTATTTGTAACTGCCAAAACTTGGGAGCAACCTAATTGTTCTTCTGAGGTGAATGGATAAATAAACTATGGTACCGTAAATCAATGAAATATTATTCACCACTAAAAGGAAATGGGCTATCAAGCTATGAAAAGACATGGAGGAACCTAAAATGCACAACACTAAGCAAAAATATTAATTTGAAAAGGTTATGCACTGTATGATTCCAAGCATACAATATTTAGTAAAAGACAAAACTATAGAGGCAGTAGAAATACCAGTGGTTGGCAGGGATTGTAGGGGGCAAGGGATGAATAGGCAAAGCACAGAATATTTTTATTACTGAAAATAAGTAACTTGATATAGATATTTAGAGCTTCCCAGGTGGCACAATAGTAAAGAATCCACCTGCCAATGCAGGAGACACAAGAGGCTCAGGTTCAATCCCTGGGTTGGAAAGATCCCTGGAGTAGGAAAGAGCAACTCCCTCCAGCATTCTTGCCTGAAAAACTCCATTGACAGAGGGACTTGGCAGGCTACAGTCTGTGCGGTCACAAAGAGTCATTCATGACTGAGCAACTGAGCACAGACACACACACAGCTATTTACCCAGAGTTAACCAAACAACAAGATAAGAGGATACAGTCCTCCAAAGTATAGAGTCTGCCCAAGATTTCTAAAACCTGCAACTTTGGGGGTTCCCAAAACCACACTCAGTTTCCATAATTTGCTAGAAGTACTCATATAACTCACCAAGAGCTTTCATACTCATGTGTATGGCTTATTACAGGAAAAGGATATATTGTAACCAGTCATAGGAGAGAATCTGGGCAAATTCCAAATGTAGAGCTTTCATTGTCTTTAGGACATGTGAGCCTACAGAATTCCTGTGTGACAACACACAATACTCCACATGTTGCATATTGTCATGCAGGACACACACAACAGGGAAGCCTGGCATGCTGCAGTCCACGGGGTCCCAAAGAGTTGAACATGGTTGAGCAACTGAACAGCATGTCCTGATGACAATGAAGCTCATTCCATCTTCAGTATCCAGATTTTTCACTGGGGTTTCATTATTTAGGCATGATTAGTTGATTGATTTCACAAGTGTCTGAACCAAACCTCATCATCTCTGCCCCACTCCTCACATTCAGCTAATACCACATAGTCCAAGGGACCCACCACAGCTCACCTCGTAAGTGTAAACTATGAAGTGATGCTCAAAGGACCCTCATTGGTAACAAAGATACTCCTATTGTTAGGGAAATTCCCAAGGGTTTAGAGGTAACCTTACAGGAGCTGGTGACAGAGGCCAGACTTCTCTTTGAGCAGGGTCAAATTGTTCACTATACACTCTTATTATCAAATCAAGTATTAAAAAGCATTTTTAGGAGTAGAGCAGAAACTCTTGCCATATAAGTAAAGCAGGCACCGGATAGATAAAGTGATTTTGAATATGTATCCATAGAATGGTGTATCTTCTAAATATAAAACAAATTTGATATAATTATAATAAGAAACAAAGACATTCATTTTCATAGTGGTAACTCAAAAAATTTGTTTTAATTATTACTGTGTTAAATGGGTAAAGTCAGCAAAAATATAGAATATTTGAATAATAAATTTTAAAATGTTGATCTGTTGGTTACACAGAAAATTTTATATTGAACAGTTGTAAAATATACAGTATTCTCCAGCATACATACAATAGTTATAAATTTTTTTTTCACAATGGATATTAAAGAAAATTTCAAAAAATCTTAATGGAGATATCCAGCAGATAATTTTTTTTCCAGCTGCAATTCAGAAACAGACTCACAGACATAGAAGACAAATTTTTGGATACCAAAGGGGAAAGGAGTTTTGGATTGACATATACAAACTAGTGAGTGAAAGTCACTCAGTTGTGTCCGAGTCTTTGCGATCCCATGGACTGTAGCCCACCAGGCTCCTCCATCCATAGAATTTTCTAGGCAGGAGTACTGGAGTGGGTTGCCATTTCCTTCTCCAGGGGATCTTCCCGACGCAGGGATCGAACCCGGGTCTCCCGCATTGTAGGTAGACGCTTTACCGTCTGAGCCACCAGGGAATACACATTATCATGTATGAAATAAATAGCCAACAAGGACCTACTATATAGCAGAGGGAACTTTATTCAACACACTATAATAGCCTAAATAGGAAAATAATTTGAAAAAAAAAAAGAAATAGATGTTTATCTGAGTTACCTTGCTGTACAAGTGAAACTAATACAACATTGTAAATCAAGTACCAGTTAGTCAGTTAGGTCACTCAGAAGTGTCCGACTCTTTGCGACCCCATGAACTGCAGCACACAAGGCCCCCCTGTCCATCACCAACTCTTGGAGTTTACACAAACTCATGTCCATTGAGTTGGTAATGCCATCTAACCATCTCATCCTCTGTCGTCCCCTTCCCCTCCTGCCTTCAGTCTTTCCCAGAATCAGGGTCTTTTCAAATGAGTCAGCTCTTCACATCAGGTGGCCAAAATATTGGAGTTTCATCTTCAACATCAGTCCTTCCATTGAACACTCAGGACTGATCTCCTTTAGGATGGACTGGTTGGATCTCCTTGCAGTCCGAGGAACTCTCAAGAGTCTTCTCCAACATCACAGTTCAAAAGCATCAATTCTTCTGCTTTCTTTATAGTCCAACTCTCACATCCATACATGACTATTGGAAAAACCATAGCCTTGATCAGACAGACCTTTGTTGACAAAGTAATGTCTCTGTTTTTTAATATGATGTCTAGGTTGGTCATAACTTTCCTTTCAAGGAGTAAGCATCTTTTAATTTCATGGCTGTAATCACCATCTGGAGTGATTTTGGAGCCCAGAAAAATAAAGTCAGTCACTGTTTCCCCATCTATGCCCCATGAAGTGATGGGACCAGATGCCATGAACTTAGTTTTCTGAATGTTGAACTTTAAGCCAACTTTTTCACTCTCCTCTTTCACTTTCATCAAGAGCCTCTTTAGTTCCTCTTCATTTTCTTCCATAAGGGTGGTGTCATCTGCATATCTGTGGTTATTGATATTTCTCCTGGCAATCTTAATTCCAGCTTGTGCTTCATCCAGTCCAGCATTTCTCATGATGTACTCTGCATAGAAGTTAAATAAGCAGGGTGACAATATACAGCCTTGACATACTCCTTTCCTGATTTGGAACCAGTCTGTTGTTCCATGTCCAGTTCTAACTGTTGCTTCCTGACCTGCATATAGGTTTCTCAAGAGGCAGGTCCGGTGGTCTGGTACTCCCATCTCTTTCAGAATTTTCCAGTTTGTTGTGATCCATACAGCCAAAGACTTTGGCATAATCAATAAAGCAGAAATAGATGTTTTTCTGGAACTCTCTTGCTTTTTTGATAATCCAGAGAATGTTGGCAATTTGATCTCCGGTTCCTCTGCCTTTTCTAAATCCAGTTTGAACATCTGGAAGTTCACGGTTCACGTATTCCTGAAGCCTGGCTTGGAGAATTTTGAGCATTACTTTACTAGCGTGAGAGATGAGTGCAATTGTGCAGTAGTTTGAGCATTCTTTGGCATTGGCTTCCTTTGGGATTGGAATGAAAACTGACCTTTTCCAGTCCTGTGGCCACTGCTGAGTTTTCCAAAATCAAGTATGTTCTAATATAAAATAAAAATTAAATTAAAATGTGTGTGTGTACTGACATACAAATACACTGGAAAACCTAAGATAAGCGTGATGGGGAGGAGTAGTTATCAAGCTGTTAGTTTTGTATTAATTTTGGATTATTAGAGGATTTCTTGTTCATATATGGTTTTTCCCCAAAAACATTAATAAACATGAGATATTCATTTTATAAACTGAGGGAACCAAATGTACAACTATTGCCCACAAAAATAAAGCTTTTGATAATCACAGGTATTAAAGTATTTTCTTGCCTGTCATTACATTTCTTTGTATCTTTTGGCATAAATATTTTAACTGGTTGTGATTCATCACTTATTTTTCTTTCATACTATCACCTTACAGGGATAAACTTTCTGCTTGTTCCTGTGATACCAGATACAGAGAGAAGGACATTAAGCAAGTAACTCTATGAAGATAGTGTATCCTGGATTTAACATTTACTCCCTTGACAGAATTATTCATGAGATTTAAGGCATTTCTCTGTAATTCTGGTATATAAACAAAGCTACCTACATATTCTCTCATTAACATTTTAAGACCCAATAATAAACTAGAAAATAAAACATTGAATAAAGCAGCATTAAATAGCCATCATGACCCTTCAAAAATATCTCAAAGTATATTCTTGAATGCAAAAGTTTTAAAGAAAAATTGTATCTTTTAGTTCATTGAATTTATTAGAAAATCTTTGCTTTTACTTTATGATGGGCAACTGAGTTGAGGATACAATGGTGAGTGAGAGTAGACAGTTTCTGCCCATGGGGACCTTTCAGCTTAAAAATCAATCCAATGTGACACTCAGTTTAGCCATGCAGAAAATGATGGTACCCTTCTCTTGGGAGATCTGAAAGTACCTGTCTCACATACTACTGTTATGATTCTCAATGTTTAAAGGGTATCTGAATCAGAGCTTATATAATATGTAAATGCCCAGCCTTGCCTCCAATGACTTTAATATTGTAAATTTGAAAAAGGAAACAGGAGTCTACGTTTTAAATAAAAACCTAGATATTTCTGATATAGCTGATCTATGCTCTACAGTTTAGAAAGCATTTGCATTTGTTGTAACCAGCATTACTGAGTTTTGCAAAAGTAGGAAGAAATTAGACCTGGTTTTGAATTCCTGGAAGCTCCATTTTCAATGATTATACAATGATTGTAAGATTTATAAATAAGTAGAACTTTCTATAACTTGTCTAATTTAAACTATTATATCTGAGTTGTGGGTGTACCCACCTTGTTTTGTGTACCATTTATATGTTAAATCCTAATGCCCAATGTGATGACATTTGGCTATGGGGCCTTTGGGAGTGATTAAGTCATGAGGGTGGAACTCTCATAAATGATATTACTGCTCTTGTGTAAGAGACCCCAAAGGACTATCCTTGCTCCTTCTGCCACGTGAGGACACAGCAAGAAAACTGCTGTCTATAAACCAGGAAGCAGGCCCACACCAGACACTGAATCTGCTGACCTTTTGATCTTGGATGTTCTAGCCTTCAGAACAGTGAGAAATAAACATTTGTTGTTTATAAGCCACCCAGTCTATGGTATTTCATTATAGCATATGTTATAATGAACACGGACTTCCCTGGTGGCTCAGATGGTAAAGCGTCTGTCTACAATGCGGGAGACCCGGGTTCGATCCCTGGGTCAGGAAGATTCCCTGGAGAAGGAAATGGCAATCCACTCCAGTACTATTGCCTGGAAAATCCCATGAACAGAGGAGCTTGGTAGGCTACAGTCCATGGGGTCGCAAAATGTCGGACACAACTGAGCGACTTCACTCATTCACTCATAATGAACATATATAGCAGAACAGACTAAGGCAGTATCTGACACCTTTTGAATGGGGTAGACATCCATTGTATCTGAGGTTAGAGCTGGTTGGTACTACCAGTGAAACTCAATGGATGTGAATCTGAGTAAAGTGGTTGATGGTGAATGATGGGGAGCCTGGTATGCTGGAATCCATCTGGTTGCAAAGACTCAGACATGACTGAACAATCAATAAAACAATAAAGAATACTGCTGTCTTTTGGATCTGTCAACTTGAACTCTTTTTCAAACCTTTTGGAGTTAGTAAAACTAAAAACACATCTTGCCGAGCACTTTCATTCTTAATTTTTAAACCCATGTGTATTTTAAGAGAAATTTAATCCATATGTTTCTGATTCATTTTAAATCATCAAAATGTTGTTTTGTAAGAACCATTTGATGTCCAAGGTTTTCTGAGCTTTGTAAACCTCTTTTCTTAGAAACAGGGTATTGTGTTTTGCCAGAGGTTTGAGTCCTGGTTGAAATGCCAAACCAGGTTTCAGTGGGTTCCACAGAAAGCTTCCTCTTTCTTTCAACCAACGCAAAACAAAACCAAACCCCAGAGGCCAGCTGACACTATTCTCACTTTATCATGACACGCTTTTTCTCTTCAATTTAGTTTGTAGGAATGCACTGGAGGGTTTGAAGCTTTGCTTTGTGTTTATGAAGTTTCTCCAATAGGTTGATTATACAAGGCTTCTGTAACCTTGGGGATTGCTCACTTAAAGCTGTTCAGTTATAATGCAAATCCCAAAGCACAGACTTTTGAAATTTAAAACATGTATTCAGACAGAAAAATAAGCAGTTTATATTCAAGAAAGACTCAGTTGTTTTCAAAAGGTGTCATTCTATCTTTCCATTTTTAACTTCTTAATCAATAACAGAAATATATTTAGAAAAGGAGATCATTAACTACAGACTTCATAATTTTTATTTACAAGTGAAACGTACTGTCCATACTTGCAAAATGTTATATGCAAGAATTAAAAAAAATTTATTTTCAATACTATTTCCACTCAATGATTTCAATGTAAGAACTTAGCAGGCTTTTCAGAAAATTAGTGTATTAAAATTATTTAATAATAAGTTTTAAGTGCTTGTAAAACACATTACATGTTTCATGAGTAATGAAGCACAAATACATATTAAAATAATTAAGGAAAAAATTTTCTTCCAGTCATTTATTAATTGTTTTTTTAAGTACTTATAAAATACACCATAAAGTGTTACTCAGACTTTCAACATTTGGTTTACAGAACATCCTGCTTCTTGTTTTTGACACACTTGACAAGGAAAAACCAGGGTCACTTAACTTGTGGTTTGGAGTCCTACTAGTTTTTCAATTTTCCTTCCCTCTTTGGCTGAACTTTTCGATAAAAATGAGACATTAGAGATTGTGAAACCTGAATAGATTTTGCCCTTGAATTTTGCATTTTAGTTACCCTTGTAACCTTGACTTTCAAGAAGCTTGATGGATACTGTTAAGGTTTCAACAAATTTTAATTGTTTGGTTTTATGATTTTTCTTTAATTACTATGTAACCTACAGCTTTCTACTATTCATTAAAATGGTTCTACAAATGACTTGAAGCCTGTTGCTTTGACAAATAAAAACCAGGTTTATTATTCTGACTATAATTGAACAATAATTACAATGTTGATTATCTTTTGTTGAGCTTGCTTAATAAAGCCCTAAGTAGTTTAGTGGGATTTATAGCTTCCAGGATTTGAACAAGAGGTCAAAGAGGTCTTTACTTTTTGCCAGCTGACCTTTTGTTTGAGTTTAAATTAACCCAATTTGTGCTGTTTTTTATATCTGCTCTCAAAAGTCAAGCCTGCACAGTACGTTATATACATCTCTACAGCTAACATCACTTAAAAAAAAAAAAAAACTTTATGTAAATATATAGGTATTTAAAGATCACACTAACTGCAAACACAGGAATAATCACTACAAACACAGAATGTAAATGACAGAAGCTAGATTAGCCACTTACTTTATAGAATATCAAACTGCTTTCTGCAAAGTTTTAGAAATATTGGTTGTTGAAAATGTTTTTGTTGAACGCATTTTTTTCTATGCATCATTCTGATATTCTTAAATAAAACTATAATTAAGTTTGTTTTTACCAAGAATAAATTCATAATAATCATTAAATCTGACCATTATAAGATAAGACTAAATTTAAAAAAAAAAAATTCTTGTCCATCTGACATACGGGCTTCCCAGGTAATGCTAGTGGTAAAGAACCCATTACCAGTGTAGGAGACAAACATATGTTCAGTCTCCGGTGGGGAAGATCTCCTGGAGAAGGGCATGGCAAACCACTCCGGTATTCTTGCCTGGAGAATCCCATGGACAGAGGAGCCTGGAAGGCTGCAAACCATAGGGCTGCAAACAGTCAGACGTGACTGATGTGACTTAGCATGCACAAACACATCAGATATGCCTTTACCATTTAGCCTATAGGACAGGAAGAAAGGACATAAATAATTATATTATCTTTACAACTTTTACAAGTCGTTCCAAATTTGTTGACCAATATAGTGAACATCTGTCATGTATGTGGTTTTACAGTAATAAAGGAAACTCTGTCCCTGATGTCCAGGAGTTCAGCGTCAAGACAAGAATATCACTTAATCCTTTCAGCACTATAAAATTCCTTAGACATTGACCTGAGTGCTTTTTGTTATATTATTAGCTTCATCCTCCTAAGGCAGGACTTTATGAATATCTATGGCTTTCTGTGGAGGGAAAAGCAATGTTTTATCTTGTTACTATTTAAAAAACTCTATGGCTCTTCTCTGACTGAACAGTACCACTTCATAGTGAGGGGCAATGCTTCTTCAGATGGTTACGTCTAGGGTAACTATTCAAAAATTAGCTACAAACCTTGTTAGCATCAACAAGTCACCTCCAGCTGAGATGTTCAGAACACTGATTATGTTGTAATGAATGCTCTGATAAATGGTATGATATTTGCTTAGACAGCTTCAGCTACAAATGTTTTTTACATAGTGCGAGAGAGAGAGAGAAGTGTGGCTTAAAGTGTTCTTGACTTGGAATCACGTGTTATAAGTGTTAGTTTTACTAATTGTAAATGGGAAAATTACCATCCCTAAACTTATGCCCTTATCTGTAAAATGGTGATGACACTTATCTACAAGGTTTTTTTTAAATAATTGAACTATAGTTGACTTACAGTATTATATAAGTTTCAGGTTAACAATATTTTTGTAGATTCTGCTTCATTTAAAGCTATTACAAAATAATGGCTATATTCTCTGGGCTATATGATATACCTCATTGCTTATTTATTTTATACATAATAGCTTGTATCTCTTAATCCCCTATTCCTATCTTGCCCCTCTCCCTTTCTCTCTGTTTGTTTATCATGAAGATTAAGTAAGATTAAATAGTTGAAAGCTCAGGCACAATGTCTGCCACACAGAAAGCAATCGTTAAACATTAACTGGAGCAGAAGCAACTGGAAAGCATCTACCACTCCTTTCAGCTACAAGCATCATA
This sequence comes from Ovis canadensis, assembly GCF_042477335.2. NCBI lineage: Eukaryota > Metazoa > Chordata > Mammalia > Artiodactyla > Bovidae > Ovis > Ovis canadensis. The sequence goes on from NC_091260.1 coordinate 43,328,769, forward strand.
CAGTCAGCTGTTTCCTGGAAGATCAAAACAGGACAGACAATATGTAATCTGAAATGCAAAAGTAGGAAGCCAAGAGATACCTGGTGTAACAGGAAAATTTAGCCTTAGAGTACAAAATGAAGCAGAGGAAAACCTAAAAGAGTTTTGCCAAGAGAATCCACTGGTCATAGCAAACACCCTCTTCCAACAACACAAGAGAAGACTCTACACATGGACGTCACCAGATGGTCAATCAGATTGATTATATTCTTTGCAGCCAAAGATGGAGAAGCTCTATACAATCATAAAAACAAGACTTGGAATTGACTGTGGCTCAGATCATGAACCCCTTATTGCAAAATTCAAACTTAAACTGGAGAAAGAAGAGAAAACCACTGGGCCACTCAGGTATGACCTACAAGTCCCTTATGATTATACAGTGGAAGTGACAAATATATTCAAAGGATTAGATCTGATAGAGTGCCTGAAGAACTATGAACAGAGATTCATAACATTGTAGAGGAGGCAGTGATCAAAACAGTCCCCAAGAAAAAGAACTGCAAAAAGACAAAATGGTTACCTGAGGAGGCCTTATCAATAACTGAGAAAAGAAGAAAAGCAAAAGGCAAAGGAGAAAAGGAAAGATAAACCCATCTGAATGCAAAGTTCCAAAGAATAACAAGGAGAGTTAAGAAAGCCTTCCTAAGTGAACAATGCAAAGCAATAGAGGAAAATGATAGAATGGGAAAGACTAGAGATCTCTTCAAAAAAATTAGGAATATCAAGGGGACATTTAATGCAAAGATGGGCTCAATAAAAGACAGAAATGGTATGGACCTAACAGAAGCAGAAGATATTAAAAAGAGGTGGCAAGAATACACAGAAGAACTATACAAAAAAGATCTTCATGACCCAGATAATCATGATGGTGTGAGCACGCACCTAAGCCAGACATCCTAGAATGTGAAGTCAAGCGGGCTTTAGGAAGCATCACTATGAACAAAGCTAGTGGAGGTGATGGAATTACAGTTGAGCTATTTCAAGTCCTGAAAGATGATGCTGTGAAAGTGCTGCACTCAAAATGCCAGCAAATTTGGAAAACTCAGCAGTGGCCACAGGACTGGAAAAGATCAGTCTTCATTCCAATCCCCAAAAGGGCAATATCAAAGAATGTTCAAGTCACCACACAAGTGCACTCTTTTAACATGCTATTGAGGTCACAGTCAAAATCTTACAAGCTAGGCGTCAATAGTACTTGCACTGAGAACTTGCAGATGTACAAGCTGGATTTAGAAAAGGCAGAGAAACCAGAGATCAAGTTCCCAACATATGTTGCATCATAGTAAAAGCAAGAGAATTTTAGAAAAACATCTACTTCTGTTTTATTGACTATGCTAAAGCCTTTGACCATATGGATCACAACAAACTGTGGGAAAATTTTTAGAGATGGATGGGAATACCGAACCACATTACCTGCCTCCTGAGAAACCTGTATGCAGGTCAAGAAGCAATAGTTAGAACCAGACATGGAACAACTGGCTGGTTTAAAATCGGGAACGGAGTACATCAAGGCTGTATATTGTCACCCTGCTTATTTAACTTTTATGCAGAGTAAATTATGCAAAATGCCTGGCTGGATGATTCACAAGCTGGAATCAAGATTGCTGGGAGAAATACCAATAACCTCAGATATGCAGATGACACCATCTTTATGGCAGAATGCCAAGAGTAACTAAAGAGCCTCTTGATGAGGGTGAAAGAGGAGAGTGAAAGAGCTGGCTTAAAACTTAACTTTCAAAAAATTCGAAGATCATGGTATCCAGTCCCATCACTTCATGGCAATTAGATGGGGAAACAAGGGAAATAGTGACAGATTTTATTTTGTGACTCCACAATCTGCAGTCAAAGATTGAGACTGCAGCCATGCAATTATAAAACACTTGCTCCTTTGAGGAAAAACTATGACCAACCTAGACAGCATATTAAAAAGCAGTGACATACTTTGCCAACAAAGGTCCATCTAGTCAAAGCTATGGTTTTTCCAGTAGTCATGTATGGATGTGAGAGTTGGACTGTGAAGAAAGCTGAGCTCCGAAGAATTGGTGTTTTTGAACTGTGGTGTTGAAGAAGACTCGAGAATCCCTTGAACTGCAAGGAGCTTAAACCAGTCAATCCTGAAGGAAATCAACTCTGAATATTCACTGGAATGACTGATGCTGAAGCTGCAATGTTTTGGCCGTTTGAAGTGAGGAGCTATTCATTAGAAAAGACCTTGATGCTGGGAAAGATTGAAGGCAGGAAGAGAAGGGGCAACAGAGGATGAAATCATTTGGATGGCATCACCGACTCTAAGTACATGAGTTTGAGAAAGCTCAAGGAGACGGTGAAGGGGGAGACGGGCATGCTGCAGTCCATGTGGTCTCAAAGAGTCAGACACAACTGAATAGCAACAACAGGGAATTCATTTCTGCATCATTTTATATATGCTACAAGCTTCATGTTCCCAGCTTCTCCATCTAGCTGGCTCAGAGCAATTTAGAGGACAACTACTGTCAATCATGATAAAGAATTCAGTTCACTTAAGTTCAGTCAGTCAGTCGTGTCCAACTCTTTGCCATCCCATGAATCGCAGCACACCAGGCCACGCTGTCCATCTTCAACTCTCAGAGTTCACTCAAACTCATGCCCATTGAGTCAGTGATGCCATCCAGCCGTCTCATCCTCTGTTGTCCCCTTCTCCTCCTGCCCTCAATCCCTCCCATCATCAGGGTCTTTTCCAATGAGTCAACTCTTTGCATGAGATGACCAAAGTATTGGAGTTTCAGCTTTAGCATCAGTCCTTCCAATGAACACCCAGGACTGATCTCCTTTAAAATGGACTGGTTGGATCTCCTTGCAGTCCAAAAGACTCTCGAGTCTTCAACACCACAGCTCAAAAGCACCAATTCTTCAGCGCTCAGCTTTCTTCACAGTTCAACTCCCACATCCATACATGACCACTGGAAAAACCATAGCCTTGACTAGACTGACCTTTGTTGGCAAAGTAATGTCTCTGTTTTGAATATGCTATGTAGGTTGGTTATAACTTTCCTTCCAAGGAGTAAGCGTCTTTTAATTTCATGGCTACAGTCACCATCTACAGTGATTTTGGAGCCCAAATAAATAAAGTCAGCTACTGTTTCCCCATCTATTTCCCATGAAGTGATGGGACCAGATGCCATGATCTTCATTTTCTGAATGTTGAGCTTTAAGCCAACTTTCTCACTCTCCTCTTTCACTTTCATCAAGAGGCTTTTTAGCTCCTCTTCACTTTCTGCCATAAGGGTGGTGTCATCTGCATATCTGATGTTATTGATATTTCTCCCAGCAATCTTGATTCCAGCTTGTGCTTCTTCCAGCCCAGCATTTCTCATGATGTACTCTGCATATAAGTTAAATAATTAGGGTGACAATATACAACTTTGATGTACTCCTTTTCCTATTTAACCAGTCTGTTGTTTCATGTCCAGTTCTAACTGTTGCTTCCTGACCTGCATATAGATTTCTCAAGAGGCAGGTCAAGTGGTCTGGTATTCCCATCTCTTTCAGAATTTTCCACAGTTTATTGTGATCCACATAGTCAAAGGTTTTGGCATAGTCAATAAAGCAGAAATAGATGTTTTTCTGGGGCTTTTTTGCTTTGTCCATGATCCAGCAGATGTTGGCAATTTGATCTTTGGTTCCCTTGCCTTTTCTAAAACCAGATTAAACATCTGGAAGTTCATGGTTCATGTACTCCTGAAGCCTGGCTTGGAGAATTTTGAGCATTACTTTACTAGCATGTGAGATGAGTGCAATTGTGCAGTAGTCTGAGCATTTTTTGGCATTGCCTTTCTTTGGGATTGGAATGAAAACTGATTTTTCTAGTCTGGTGGCCATTGCTGAGTTTTTCAAATTTGCTGGCATATTGAGTGCAGCACTTTCACAACATCATCTTTTAGGATTTGAAATAGCTCAACTGGAATTCCATCATCTCCACTAGCTTTGTTAGTAGTGATGCTTTCTAAGGCCCACTTGACTTCACATTCCAGGATGTCTGGCTCTAGGTGAGTGATCACACCATCGTGATTATCTGGGTTGTGAAGATCTTTTTTGTACAGTTCTCCTCTGTATTCTTGCCACCTCTTCTTAATATCTTCTGCTTCTGTTAGGTCCATACCATTTCTGCCCTTTATCGAGCCCATCTTTGCATGAAATATTCCCTTGGTATCTCTAATTTTCTTGAAGAGATCTCTAGTCTTTCCCATTCTGTTGTTTTCCTCATTGATCCCTGAGAAAGGCTTTCTTATCTCTTCTTGCTATTCTTTGGAACTTTGCATTCAAATGCTTACATCTTTCCTTTTCTCCTTTGCTTTTCATGTCTCTTCTTTTCATAGCTATTTGTAAGGCCTCCTCAGACAGCCATTTTGCATTTTTGCATTTCTTTTTCTTGATGATGGTCTTGATCCCTGTCTCATGTACAATGTCACAAATAGCCATCCATAGTTCATTAGGCACTTTGTCTATCAGATCTAGTCCCTTAAATCTATTTCTCACACCCACTGTATAATCATAAGGGATTTGATTTAGGTCATACCTGAATGGTCTAGTGGTTTTCCCCACTTTCTTCAATTTAAGTCTGAATTTGGTAATAAGGAGTTCATGATCTGAGCCACAGTCAGCTCCCGGTCTTGTTTTTGCTGACTGTATAGAGCTTCTCCATCTTTGAGTGCAAAGAATATAATCAATCTGATTTCGGTGTTGACCATCTGGTGATGTCCATGTGTAGAGTCTTCTCTTGTGTTGTTGGAAGAGGGTGTTTACCATGACCAGTGTGTTCTTCGCCCTCCTTCATTCCATACTCCAAGGCCAAATTTGCCTGTTACTCCAGGTGTTTCTTGACTTCCTGCTTTTGCATTCCAGTCCCCTATAATGAAAAGGACATCTTTTTTGAGTGTTAATTCTAAAAGGTCTCGTAGGTCTTTATAGAACCATTCAACTTCGGCTTCTTCAGCATTACTGGTTGGGGGATTAGCTGCTGTCAATTAATTTGCATTTGTTCCCTGTCAATCAGGAGATGAGGTTCCAGCAGTCTTACATAGCTATTGAAAAATGTTTGATTTCGTTATTTACTTTCTATGAAAAAACAGTACTTGTTTTATGAATAATATTTTCTATGTAGGATGCACTTGTGTAAATCTCTTCCTGTGTCTATATTCTTCATTTGATAATAAGTAGGTTGTCAGTTTCTAAAATCCCTTCTAATTCCGACATTCTATTTTTATGATTCAAGCTATCAACTTTTGATGGAACGAATTAATCCTTTCAGGACAGAAAGTTGTAGAAGATATAGCACTTTTTATTTTAAAAGTTGAGGATAGCCACAGTGTTGGTATCAGTTCTCTGAATAAGAAATCTCTATAGTATCTACAGTTCTCTGAGAATGGAAGCTAACAACGCATGTGTTTAAAATCTCTTCATCCTACTATTCGCTGAGTTTTTGTGATTAGCCTCCTGATTTGGAGCACTTTTATCTTTTTCTTTATATATTTCATACCCCTGTTGATGCCTATTATGAGTGTTCTTAATATTAAAATACATACCAGCTCTGCAACTTATCACGTATGTGACATGGACAGACCATGTACCCTATAAGTTTCTTATTTTTTGTTTGCCTTTATAAAATGAGCCAATAATACTTAACTAATAAAATTTTTAAACTCATCACAGTGCCTAACAAGCACCTAACCTAGCTTTTACATTTGAACTAAGAAACCATTATCCTGTTATGTCTTATCATAGAGTTATTGATTTTAAACATACTCAACCAAATATTTATTAAGTCTACCTTGTACACATTACAATTAATTATTAATCATTCAAAGAGACAAAGAAAGAAGTCTATACCTTTCCCTAAAAAACCTTATAATCTATTTTGGGAAACATGACATAAGATTCAACAAAAGTTGAATAATAATAAGTAGTTGTTATAAGAGATCCCATAAAATTAGTAATCGTTAAATAATGAATTTGTGATATAATTGTATCATTATGAAATATACGAAAATTTATATGGAAACACGGAAATAAATTAGAGATCACTGTTGGAGAAGTCTGTGTGGAACAGATAACATTAAACTAGGTCATTACAAATCACTCAAATTGAAAAATGACAGAGAATTGTTGCCTAAACCAAGGGAAGAGTTTTCAGGGAAACATACAGCAGCATCCTACATGCATGGATGCACCCATACATATAAACAGAAAAGAAACTTTCAGATAAATATCTTAACCACTGTGCACTGTGCCTGACCTGTAGTCAAACATCATAATTGTTACTTCTTATTGCAAGGCCACAAGTTTGGAGTCCATTGGGCAAATTAAGGCCACAGACATATTTTCTTTAGCCACATCTTTTTCTTTACATAAGAGTTAGGTTTTTAAAAGCTGATTATTTCATAATTGAAAAAAAAAATCTGAGTGTCTGGTTTCTCCTAAAAAATCCTGAGGAATTTTTATAACTGAGTCTGTATTTCCTTAACACAAATCTGCTAGGGCTGTATAGTTGCTGCTACTTCCTTTAAACTTGACCTCAATCACTAAGGTCTCCACCAACTCAGTCAGTACTTTCCAATGTACTTATGCCCATGCATGCATGTTACTATCTTGAAGAGTTTGTCATTTACAGTCAAAAAACCATGGGAAAAGCCTTCGTTTGCTTCAGTCTCCTGGAGGATGAAAGGGGCCACAGGGGAGGACCCATCAAGAGAAAACCTAGATCACGCTGGGAGGAGACTGATCAGGTCAAGCCCTGAAGGGAAAAAATAATGATAGAAGACAGCTTACTTCCCTCAACCTTTCTCCTCTAGAGAATCCCTTCTCCAAGTAGTGGAGATTCCTCAGGAATTTCCTAAGTACTTAAAGTTTTGATGGACTAACTGTATGGACTAGTGAAAAGATTAGCTGGTCTTCATCTAGGTTTTGAGGGAAAAATGTTGCCTTTCTATTGCCATTTAGTCTAAGTCACTAAAGGCAGTCAGCAATTTAGGGCAGATGTCCTAGTGAGAAAAATAGTGGCTATTTAGAGGGAATGTACTCAGGTTCTCTTTAAAAACAAATTGGAGTAATAAGCAGCTGAACAGACTGCAAAGCCAGGATCAAGACAGCAATTCCCATTCTCTCTTCTAGAGGATATACTTCAGGTACACTGTAGGGAAATTTATACATTTTCCCCGAATACCTAGAGTGTTTCAAGGAACTTTTAAAACAGCAGTCCAGAACTGTTCTGCAAAAGGTTCAAAAGGAGAAGAGAACCTAATGACCAATGAAAAAGAACACTAGCTGAAGAATGAAATGTTTAGATCTAATATTAAATCTAATATTAATCTAATATTAAGGGAGATAAGAAAGCCTTCCTAGGTGATCAATGGAAAGAAATAGAGGAAAACAGCAGAATGGGAAAGACTAGAGGTTTCTTCAAGAAATTTAGAGATATCAAGGGAACATTTAATGCAAAGATGGGCTCAATAAAGGACACAAATGGTACGGACCTAACAGAAGCAGAAGATATTAAAAATAGGTGGCAAGAATACACAGAAGAACTATACAAAAAAGATCTTCATGACCCAGATAATCACAATGGTATGATCACTCACCTAAGCCAGACATCCTGGAATGTGAAGTCAAGTGGGCCTTAGGAAGCATCACTATGAACAAAGCCAGTGGAAGTGATGGAATTCCAGTTGAGCTATTTCAAGTCCTAAAAGATGATGCTGTGAAAGTGCTGCACTCAATGTGCCAGCAAATTTGGAAAACTCAGCAGTGGCCACAGGACTGGAAAAGGTCAGTTTTCATTCCAATCCCAAAGAAAGGCAATGCCAAAGAATGCTCAAACTACTGCGCAATGGCACTAATCTCACACACTAGCAAAGTAATACTCAAAATTCTCCAAGCCAGGCTTCAACAGTATGTGAACTGTGAACTTCAGATGTTCAAGCTAGATTTAGCAGGCAGAGGAGCCAGAGGTCCAATTGCCAACATCCACTGGATCATTGAAAAAGCAATAAAGTTCCAGAAAAACATCAACTTCTGCTTTATTGACTATGCCAAAACCTTTGACTGTGTGGATCACAATAAACTGTGGAAAATTCTGAAAGAGATGGGAATACAGACCACCTGACCTGCCTCTTGAGAAATCTGTATGCAGGTCAGGAAGCAACAGTTAGAACTGGACATGGAACAACAGACTGGTTTCAAATAGGAAAAGGAGTACGTCAAGGCTGTATATTGTCACCCTACTTATTTAACTTATATGCAGAGTACATTATGAGAAATGCTGGACTGGTGAAGCACAAGCTGGAATCAAGATTACTGGGAGAAATATCAATAACTTTAGATATGAAGATGACACTACCATTATGGCAAATAGAGAAGAAGAAGTATAGAGACTCTTGATGAAAGTGAAAGAGGAGAGTGAAAAAGTTGGCTTCACACTCAACATTCAGAAAACCAAGATCATGATATCTGGTCCCATCATTCTTGGCAAATAGATGGGGAAACAATGAAACAGTGAGAGACCTTATTTTGGGGGACTCTAAAATCACTGCAGATGGTGACTGCAGCCATGAAATCAAAAGATGCTTACTCCTTGGAAGAAAAGTTATGAGCAACCTAGACAGCATATTAAAAAGCAGAGACAATACTTTGCCAACAAATGTCCATATAGTAAAAACTATGGTTTTTCCAGTGATCATGTATGGATGTGAGAGTTGGACTATAAAGAAAGCTAAGTACTGAAGAATTTATGCCTTTGAACTGTGGTGTTGGAGAAGACTCTTGAGAGTCCCTTGGACTGCAAGGAGGTCCAACCAGCCCATCCTAAAAGAAATCAGTCCTGAATATTCATTGGAAGGACTGATGCTAAAGCTGTAACTCCAGTACTTTGGCCACTTGATGTGAAGAACTGACTCAACTGAAAACACCCTGATGCTGGGAAAGATTAAAGGTAGGAGGAGAAGGGGACAACAGAGGATGAGATGGTTGGATAGAATCACCCACTCAATGGACATGAGTTTGAGCATGCTTCAGGAGTTGGTGATGGACCGGGAAGCCTGGCGTGCTGCAGTCCATGGGGTCGCAAAGAGTCAGACACGACTGAGTGACTAAACTGAACTGATATATCATTCTACCCCAAAACATTGCCTTTGAAATTAAAAAAAAAAAAAGCTTTATATTTACATACTAATTTATGATACTGCAGAGTCATCTCACTTTTTTGCTTTCAAAAATAAAAGAAAATAGGATAATCTTTGTTTTTTATGTAGGAAATCTGAGTTAAGAATGTTTAACTGACTTGACCAAGGAAATCCCTGCAGGAACATGGTGGAGTACAAATCAAAGCCCAGTGTTCCTCTCACAATCTGATGATGGCTTGTCTTTTGCCCTTTAAAAATATAAGAACCAAAAAGAAAGGATCCCAAGAAACTACTACAGAGAAATAAAACTCTCTGTGGTTATTTACATATCACTTTTGCTTTCCTGATGGCTCAGATGGTAAAGAACATGCCTGCAATCCAGAATACCCAGGTTCGATCCCTGGGTCAGGAAGAGTCCCTGGAGAAGGGAATGGCAACCCACTCCAGTATTCTTGCCTGAAGAATTCCATGGGGAGTGAAGCCTGGTGGGCTACAGTCCATGGGGTCACAGACGTGAAAAATACTTTCATGGTTTCACTTTGTTCTAAGAACATGAACAGAAAACAGAAAAATTACCTCTAAGTGACTGAAATCCTCACTATAAAATTTCTAAATCTTAATACAGCATCATTTACTTGCTAGTGTACAGCATGCTCTGAGGATCACTATATAAGTGACTGATTGTAGGCTGTGAATGATTTAATCAGGTTTCATAGATGTTCTCATTCCAGGCAGCACAATCATTGAGATGTCAGCAGTGTCCTCCACTGTTGTGACAACCGTGAAGTTCAACTTTAAGTTTCTTTCTGAACGTAATGAGAACAATTTGGGGTCATTTGGAATTTTCTGTGAAATGTGGCTGAATAAAAATACTTCCCCTTCTCTAAGGAATATTCCCTCGTTATGGCCACCTATTAATAGGTGTCATATTACCTTCCTCTTTCTCCAACCTGTTTGACACGGAGCAAATCCTTTCTAAATCTAGGCAAAGCTAAGGACACAGCTCCATTGGGAAAAAAAAAATACTAAAAGTGTTGAAATCCATGACATATTACTATAAAAGGGGCTTACATTTCCAAATTTCTTTTTAGCTACATAAAACACTCTTAAAATCTTCTATAATTTAACATATGATTAAAAATATTCTCAAATATTTCTTTAAATACATTAAAAATCATTTCTTTAGAATAATGCATTGTAAGTTAAAATGTTCAGGGACTTCCCTGGTGGTCCAGTGGTTAAGAATTCACCTTCCAATGCAGGGGACGCAAATTCAATCCCTGGTCCGGGACTAAGATCTCACATGCATTAAGTAACTAAGTCCTTGAGCCACAACTACTGAGCCCAAGCACTCTGGAGCCAGTATACTGCAACTAAAATCAGACGCCATCAAATAAATAAATAAAAATGTTTAACAAGCTATGCAGTAAGCTCTTTGGCACTGATCTTATTATTTTGGGGGGTGGGGTATGTCTCTTCAGGCAAGGGAAACAAAAGCAAAAAGTATAAATGGGACTACATCAAACTAAAAAGTTTTGCACAGGGAAGGAAATCAACAAAACAACAGGCCATCTACTGACTAGGAGAATATATTTGCAAACAATAAATCTAAGGAGAGGTTAATAAGCAAAATATACAAGGAACTCATACAATGCAACATCAAAAAGGCAAACAACCCTCTACAAAAAAATGTGCAGAGCATCTGAATAGACATTTTCCAAAAAAGACATACAGATGGCCAACTGGCACATGAAAATATGCGCAACTGACTATTAGGGAAATGAAAATCAAAACCACCATGAGATATAACCCCATATCTATCAAAATGGCAATTATCAAATGATAAGAAAAAAACAGTATTGGCAAGAACATAGAGAAAAGGGAACCAATCACACTACTGCTGAAAATGTAAATTGGTGAAGCCACTATGGAAAACAGTATAGAGATTCCCCTATAAATTAAAATGTAATTACTGTATGATCCAGCATTTTACTTCTGAATATTTATCCCAAGAGAATAAAAACACTAAATGAAAATAAAATTCAAAAAGATGTTAATTGCAGCAGTATTTATAATAATAAGGTATGGAAGCAACCTCAGTGCACATCAATAAATGAATAAACAAATGAAAATGCTGTGTACATACACACACAGACACACACACACACACATGTGAATGGAACACGGGCTTCCCTGGTGGCTCAGTGGTAAAGAATCGGCCTGCAGGAGACATGCATTCAATCTCTGGGTTGGACAGATCCCCTGGAGAAGAAAATGGCAGCCCACTCCAGTATTCTTGCCTGGGAAATCCAATGGACAGAGGAGCCTGGCAGCTACAGTTCATAGGGTGACAAAAGAGTTGGATGCTACTTAAGACTAAACAACAGTATATGACATACACATACAATAGAATATTATTCAGCCATTGAAAATAATGAAATATTGCATTAACATGGATAGATATTATGCTAAGTGAAATAAATCAGACAGAGAAACACAAGTACTATATGATTTCACAAATATGTGCAAAGGAACACACAAACATAACAAAACACAACAGACTCATAGATATATAAAACAAATTAGTAATTGCCAGAGGAGAGGGATGTGGGGGAGTGGGAGAAATAGGTGAATGAAAATTAGAAGAAACAAATTTCCAGTTGCAAAATAAATGAGTCGTAAGTATGAATGTATAATATAAGAAATATAGTCAACTTTGTATGGTGACATATTATAACTAGAATTTTTGTGGTAAGCATTTTGAAATATATAGAAATGCAGAATCAGTTTGCTATATAATGGAAACTAGCACAGTGTTGTAGGTCAATTATACTTCAGAGACAAACCCATAGAAAAAGAGATCAGATTAATCTTTACCAGAGACGGGGATGAGGAGAGGGTAAATTGGAAAAAGGCATCTAAAAGGTACAAGCTTCTAGTTTTAAGATAAATAAGTACTAGGAATATAATGAGAGAAGGAAATGGCAACCCACTCCAGTATTCTTGCCTAGAGAATCCTGTGGACAGAGAAGCCTGGTGGGCTGCTGTCCATAAGATAGCACAGAGTCAGACACGACTGAAGTGATTTAGCATGCGTGCATGCATTAGAGAAGGAAATGACAACCCATTCCAGCACTCTTGCCTAGAGAATCCCAGAGATAGAGGAGCCTGGTGAGCTGCCGTCTATGGGGTTGCACAGAGTCAGACACGACTGAAGCGACTTAGCAGCAGCAGCAACAGCAGCTGCAGGAATATAATGTACAAGATGATAAATAGAATTAACATTTCTATATATTTTACAAGAAAGTTGTTAATAGAGTAAATCTGAAGAGTCCTCATAAAAAGTGAGTTTTCATCACAAGGAAAATTGTTTTTTATATTTCTTTAATTTTGTATTTATATAAGATGATGAATATTCACTAAATGTGATAATCATTTAAAGATGTATGTAAATCAAATTATGATGCTTCATACCTTAAGCTTATTTGGTGCTATATGTTAATTACCTCTCAATAAAACTAGAAGAAAATAAAACATTCAGGTCACCTGGATTTCTCCCTGCTTATTATTCCAGACTATTTTTCCTTTTATTTTCCTTAGTAACATGTGGGCTGGAGCCTTTACTGAGTGCAATAATAATATCAGAGCATGACTGTCATTGTTTTACAGCTACTGATTCTTGAATTTTTTTTTTAATTAGAATGAATTGGGTCAAAGTAGGTGCCAGTTTATTTTTTAAAGAAATTAGGTACTCATTAAGTCAGTTACTATATTACTGAAAGGAAATTCAGATTGCAGTTTTTATATACCATTGTGAGTTAATTTTCAGTGGTGACCTGAAAAAGCTTTGATTATTTTTTAGAAAATATGTTGGGGTTATCATGTTCTGGTCTGAGAGCATTAGATAATATAGAAGTTCAATTCCCTTTAAATTCTTTTTTTCAGTTCTTGCTTAAAATATTTTATGACATTTTTATAATTTCTATTAAAAATGAATATATAAGAGGTCATTTCAGATATTAAAATAAGTAAAATTCTGGTTTTATATTTTAATTTAATTTGGTTAAAATTGGTACTTTTTAATTTAAAAGTACAGTTGTCTCTTCTTTAAAATACGTCTAAAATTAGAAGCAGATCTATATTTTCTTTTCCATGCACTTGTTCTTTGTTCCTGCCTCCTGCTCTTACCAGAATGTTTTTGTTATCCTCAGTGATGATAGTCAACAGCTGTATTTTCTCACAGAACTTATTAGCAACTGTGAAATGCTACTGTCCTAAGTAGCACCATTTGTTGGTGACTGTTGAGATGTGATTGCTGTGATAATGAAATTACTTAGCAGACTTCAGCCAGTCTTCAGTTAACATTTCCTGGGACCTACTGCTTTAGATGGGGAAACAGTGGAAACAGTGTCAGACTTTATTTTTGGGGGCTCCAAAATCACTGCATGTGGTGACTGCAGCCATGAAATTAAAAGACGCTTACTCCTTGGAAGAAAAATTATGACCAACCTAGACAGCACATTGAAAAGCAGAGACATTACTTTGCCAGCAAAGGTCTGTCTAGTCAGGGCTATGGTTTTTCCAGTGGTCAGGTATGGATGTGAGAGTTGGACTGTGAAGAAAGCTGAGCGCCGAAGAATTGACGCTTTTGAACTGTGGTGTTGGAGAAGACTCTTGAGAATCCCTTGGACTGCAAGATACAACCAGTCCATTCTGAAGAAGATCAGCCCTGGGATTTCTTTGGAGGGAATGATGCTGAAGCTGAAACTCCAGTACTTTGGCCACCTCATGCGAAGAGTTGACCCATTGGAAAAGACCCTGATGCTGGGAGGGATTGGGGGCAGGAGGAGAAGGGGATGACAGAGGATGAGATGCCTGGATGGCAACACTGACTCGATGGACGTGAGTCTGAGTGAACTCCGGGAGTTGGTAATGGACAGAGAGGCCTGACGTGCTGCGGTTCATGGGGTTACAGGGAGTTGGACACGACTGAACGACTGAACTGAACTGAACCGCTTTCAAAGTACCAGATTCAACACACTAACTAAACTTAATCTAACTGAAGAGAGAGGACCTAGGTGCTAAGTTACTTTTACTGCTACCAGTGGGAACAAATTAATGCCATATAAACTGCACATTTAGATCTGAACTGTGGCTAAATAATAGAGTGAAATAATCCAAAGGAGAAAAATGAGACTCCCATTTGAGCCCAAGAGGAGGTAATGGCTGTGAACTAAGGGCATCTGTAGATTAATTAGGTAGTGCAGGAAATATCAACAAGACTGAGGAATAGTGATGAACTGTACACACTCAAATGCACTCATACGGTATCTTATTGTTGTTCAGTCCCTAATTTGTGTCCAACTCTTTGCCCTGATAGAGTACAGCTTGCCAGGATTCCCTGGCCTTCACTATCTCCTGGAGTTTGCTCAAACTCATGTTCATTGAGTCGATGATATCATCCAACCGTCTCATCCTCTGTCATCCCTCTTACCCTCAATCTTTCCTGGAATCAGGTTCTTTTCCAATGAGTAGCTCTTTCACATCAGGTGGCCAAAGTATTGGAATTTCAGCTTCAACATCAGTCCTTCCAATAAATATTCTGGGTTGATTTCCTTTAGGATTGACAGGTTTGATCTCCTTGCTCTCCAAGCAACTCTGAAGAGTCTTCTCCAGTGCCATAATTCAAAAGCATCAATTCTTCTGCACTCAGCCTTTTTTATGGTCCAGCTCTCACATCCAACATGACTACTAGAAAAACCTTAGCTTTGACTATACTTTGCCAGCAAATTGATGTCTCTCCTTTCTAATATGCTATGTCATAGCTTTGTCATAGCTTTTATTCCAAGGAGTAAGCAACTTTTAATTTTGTGGCTGCAGTCACTGCCCATGGCTATTTTGGAGCCCAGGAAAATAAAATCCTGATACTGTTTCCATGTTTTCCCATCTATTTGCCATGAAGTGATAGGACTGGGTGAGAGGAATACATTCTAATAAGTTACTTCTTGAACAGAAAAATGTCTTAATGGAAATGAAAATACCACACTGTGATCTCATATTTGAAGGAAATTGAGCCGTAAAATAATAACATTTGAAAATAGCCAAAGACTACAGCTAAGATTATGCTCAGTGGTGAAAAAATAAAATCTTTCTCCTCTAAGATCATGATCAAGGCAAGTATGCCCACTTTTGTCATTTCCACTCAACACAGTATTAGAAGTCTCAGCAATTTGTCAGGGAAAACAAGTAAAAGCATCCAAATTAAAAAGGAAGAAGCAGAATTTTCTCTGGTCTCAGTGATGTGTAGAAAGCTCTCAAAATTCCACATGCAAAAAATCCATTAGAATTAGTAAATGAATTCAAAAATTTGCAGCATACAAAATCCACACACAGAAATCATCTGCATTTCTATACACTAAAAATAAATAACATAAAAATTAACAAAACAATTCAATTTACAATAGCATCAAAAGAATAAAGTACTTAGGAATAACCTGAACCAAACAGGTGCACTTTGTACACCTCAAGTGCAGTTTGTACACTTCAAACTAAAAACAGTGGGTAAAGGACAAGCTTTCCAACAAATGATTTTGGGAAAACTGGATATCCAAAGGTGAAAGAAAATAGCTGAACACTTACCTTATACCATATACAAAAATTTACTCAAAATGTATCAAAGACCTAAATTGAGAACTAAAACATAAAAGTGTTTCAGTTCAGTTCAGTTGCTCAGTCGTGTCCAACTCTTTGCAACCGCATGAATGGCAGCATGCCAGGCCTCCCTGTCCATCACCAACTCCTGGAGTTTACCCAAACCCATGTCCATTGAGTTGGAGATGCAATCCAGCAATCTCATTCTCTGTCGTCCCCTTCTCCTGCCCCCAATCCCTCCCAGCATCAGGGTCTTTTCAAATGAGTCAGCTCTTCACATCAGGTAGCCAAAGTATTGGAGCTTCAGCTTCAACATCAGTCTCTCCAATGAACACCCAAGACTGATCTCCTTTAAAATGGACAGCTTGGATCTCCTTGCAGTTCAAGGGACTCTCAAGAGTCTTCTCCAACACCACAGTTCAAAAGCATCATTCTTTGGCATTCAGCTTTCTTTATAGTTCAACTCTCACATCCATACATGACCACTGGAAACACCATAGCCTTGACTAGATGGACCTTTGTTGGCAAAGTAATGTTTCTTTTTTTGAATAAGTTGTCCAGGTTGGTCATAACTTTCCTTCCAAGGAGTAAGCATCTTTTAATTTCATGGCTGCAGTCACCATATGCAGTGATTTTGGAGCCCAGAAAAATAAAGTCAGCCACTGTTTCCACTGTTTCCCCATCTATTTGCCGTGAAGTGATGGGACAGGGTATCATGATCTTCGTTTTTTGAATGTTGATCTTTAAGCCAACATTTTCACTCTCCTGCTTCACTTTCATCAAGAGGCTCTTTAGTTCTTCACTTTCTGCCATAAGGGTGGTGTCATCTGCATATCTGAGGTTATTGATATTTCTTCCGGGCAATCTTGATACCAGCTTGTGCTTCTTCCAGCCCAGCATTTCTCATATAAGTTAAATAAGCAGGGTGACAATATACAGCCTTGATGTACTCCTTTTCCTATTTGGAACCAGTCTGTTGTTCCATGTCCATTTCTAACTGTTGCTTCCTGACCTGTATATAGGTTTCTCAACAGGCAGGTCAGGTGGTCTGGTATTCCCATCTCTTTCAGAATTTTCCACAGTTTATCATGATCCACACAGTCAAAGGCTTTGGCATAGGCAATAAAGCAGAAATAGATGCTTTTCTGGAACTCTCTTGCTTTTTTAATGATCCAGCAATTTGATCTTTTAGCAGAAAGCAAGATAGAAAGCATAATGGCATCATATTTTGCAATGACTTCTTGGATATGACACCAAAAGCATGGACAACAAAAGAAAAAAAACAGATAAATTAGACCACAACAAAAATTAAAAAAAAAAAACTTTTGTATTAAAGAACACTATTGAGTGAAAGGCAACCCATGTAATGGGAGGATATATTTGCAAATCATACACTTGCTAAAAAGCCAGTGTTCAGCATATATAAACTCCTACAACTCAACAAGAAGAAATAAGTAATCAAATTTAAAACTGGACAAAGGTCTTGAATACACATTTCTTCATAAAAAGATATACAAATTGCCAATAAACTTGCAAAGAGATACTCAACATCACTAATAATTTTGAAAATACAGATCAAAACCATAAGAAGACACCACTTTCACTAGGACGGCTACTATAAAATCAACACATATTAGTGAAGCTGTGAAGAAATTGGAAAATTTGTGAATTACTAGTGTAATTCAAAATGTGTAACTGCTCTGGAAAGCAGGATGGCAGTTCTTAAAAAGATTTAAGACATGATT
This sequence comes from Ovis canadensis, assembly GCF_042477335.2. Lineage (NCBI taxonomy): Eukaryota > Metazoa > Chordata > Mammalia > Artiodactyla > Bovidae > Ovis > Ovis canadensis. The sequence continues at coordinate 43,346,356 of NC_091260.1, forward strand.
ATCATAATATCCAACAATTCCACATGGGTGTTTATTTAAAAGAACTGAAAACAAGGACATGAGCAGATGTGTGGACACCCATGTCATAGCTGCATTTTTTATATTAGTCAAAGGTGCAAGCAACACAAGTGTCCATCAACTGATAAATAAAGAAGTGTTGTATAGGTCTCCAGTGGAGTAATATCCACCATTTAAAGGGAAGGATATTCTGACACATGCCACTATATGGATGAACCTTAAAACTCTGCTAAGTGAAATACACAGTCACAAAAAGACAAATACTATATGATTCCCTTTATATCAGGTATCTAGAGAAGTCAAATTCACAGAAACAGAAAGAAGAATGAAGGTTGGCAGGGGCTGGAGAGAGAGCGGCACAGGAAGTTAGTATTTAATATGTACAGTTTTTAAGTTTGGGAAGATAAGAAAAGTTCTAGGGATGGGTGGTGGTGATAATTACACAACCAAGAGAATGTACTTAAATCCACTGAGCTGTACTCTTAAAAATATTAAAATCATTTTATCTAATGGACTTTTTACCACAATAAAGTAATTGAAGCTATAGAAGGTAGTATTTGTAGGAGAAAAGTGAAAGAAATCAGGATCGTTTCGCTTTGATAGAAGAAACTGATTCTTGCCATTAAATAAAGAGCTTGCTTTTAGATGAACTGGTTAGAGATTGCAAATGAAGAGGAAAAGAAAAACAAACAAACAAAAAAGCCCTAAAGTAACATCAATGTTTTAGAAAATACAAAAGCTTCATCTTGGCAATGGATGTTTTATAAAAAGAAAGGAATTGAAAGCTGGATTTAAGTTAGATTAAGTGAAGTAAGGAGTCTAAGCAAAGAACAATCAGGGAAAGGAAGAAGAGTTGTAATGACAGGGAATTTCCATGGGACCTCTGCCAAGAAAGGAAGCTTGAATCCAGACAGTCATCTCTAAATTGTCTTTATGTCAGTTTTAGGAGTAGGCTTTATTCATGATTTGGAGAACCTGTATCCTTCAATATTTCTCTAATATATCCCCAAAGTAGAAGGACAATATATTATAATGAAAGCATTGTGCATTCTAGTCTCAGTCGTATCCAACTCTTTATAACCTCATGGACTGTAGTCCACAAGGCTCTTCTGTCCATGGGATTCTCCAGGCAAGAATATTGGAGTGGGTTGCCATTTCCTTCTCAAGTGGATCTTTCTGACACAGGGATCGAATCCAGGTCTTCCACATTGGAGGCAGATTCTTTACCATCTGAGCCACCAGGGAAGCCCACTGAAAGCAACAATGGCTAACAGTTGGAGGATACAGAATATAGGCTTAGATTGAATCAGTTTCATGATTTGGGGATGTATCAAACCTTCCTGGATTTCAGTTTTCTTTTTTATAAATAAAACTGTTAAACCAGAGAAGTTCTAAAGTTCCATTCTGATTTCCTATTTTCTGATTTTATATGGCTCCAAATCTTTCCCACAGGGGATGAAAATTGTCCACTGAGAATAAAAAAGTTAGATTTTCAATATAAAAACTGTTTCAGTTAGTGTGTTGATTGAAAGTGAGAGAATATACAGTCAAAATAAAAAACTCATTTTCTTTCTTTTATAGAAAAAGAAAAGGGTAAAGGGAGTAGGACTATATTCATATTTACCACTTCAGATTAGGCACAGTGTTACCCAAACAGTGGGGTCAAAGGAATGTAGAATCTAAGGAAACACATTACCTATTTCACAAGCTTGACAAAGTGTGGCTTTATGCATCTTCCTTCAGTTCAGTTCAGTTCAGTTGCTCAGTCGTGTCCGACTCTTTCGATCCCATGAATCACAACACACCAGGCCTCCCTGTCCATCACCAACTCCCAGAGTTCACTCAGACTCACGTCCATCGAGTCCATGATGCCATCCAGCCATCTCATCCTCTGTCATCCCCTTCTCCTCCTGCCCCCAATCCTCCCAGCATCAGAGTCTTTTCCAATGAGTCAACTCTTCACATGAGGTGGCCAAAGTACTGGAGTTTCAGCTTCCGCATCATTCCCTCCAAAGAAATCCCAGGGCTGATCTTCAGAATGGACTGGTTGGATCTCCTTGCAGTCCAAGGGACTCTCAAGAGTCTTCTCCAACACCACAGTTCAAAAGCATCAATTCTTCGGCACTCAGATTTCTTCACAGTCCAACTCTCACATCCATACCTGACCACTGGAAAAACCATAACCTTGACTAGATGGACCTTTGTTGGCAAAGTGATGTCTCTGCTTTTGAATATTCTATCTAGGTTGGTCATAACTTTTCTTCCAAGGAGTAAGCATCTTTTAATTTCATGGCTTTTAATTTAATTAACAAAAACAAGACCAGGAGCTGACTGTGGCTCAGATCATGAACTTCTTATTGCCAAATTCAGACTTAAATTGAAGAAAGTAGGGAAAACCACTAGACCATTTAGGTATGACGTAAATCAAATGCCTTATGATTATACAGTGAAAGTGAGAAAGAGATTTAAGGGACTAGATCTAATAGACAGAGTGCCTGATTAACTACGGACTGAAATTCCTGACATTGTGCAGGAGACAGGGATCAAGACCATCCCCATGGAAAAGAAATGCAAAAAAGCAAAATGGCTGTCTGGGGAGGCCTTACAAATAGCTGTGAAAAGAAGAGAAATGAAAAGCAAAGGAGAAAAGGAAAGATATACCCATTTGAATGCAGAGTTCCAAAGAATAGCAAAGAGAGATAAAGCCTTCCTCAGTGATCAGTGCAAAGAAATAGAGGAAAACAGTAGAATGCAAAAGACTAGAGATCTCTTCAAGAAAATTAGAGATACCAAGGGAACATTTCATGCAAAGATGGGCTCAATAAAGGACACAAATGGTATGGACCTAACAGAGGCAGAAGATATTAAGAAGAGGTGGCAGGAATACACGGAAGAACTGTACAAAAAAGATCTTCAAGACCAAGATAATCATGATGGTGTGATCACTCACCTAGAGCCAGACATCCTGGAATGTGAAGTCAAGTGGGCCTTAGAAAGCATCACTATGAACAAAGCTAGTGGAGGTGATGGAATTCCAGTGGAGCTATTTCAAATCCTGGAAGATGAGGCTGTGAAAGTGCTGCACTCAATACGCCAGCAAATTTGGAAAACTCAGCAGTGGCCACAGGACTGGAAAAGGTCAGTTTTCATTCCAATCCCAAAGAAAGGCAATGCCAAAGAATGCTCAAACGACTGCACAATTGCACTCATCTCACACACTAGTAAAGTAATGTACCTTCCTTACAGAAGGACAAATAGAAACACGTACAGGATGTATCTGTAAGCAAGAGCTATAGAAGCAGCGCTGCTTCTCATTATTTAAATACGTTAGTAACACTATCAAGGAACTTTTCTGCCAACAGAGTAGTCCACCAGCATACCTTGATACCACTACCTACTTCTGGGTTTGAGTACTCAGATTTCCAAAGCAATTTTCTTTGCTCAGGAAGGAATTAACTCTTGACAGACCTGACTGAAAAACTGTAGGACTTGACTTTAGTGGAGAAAAGAGACTCCAAGTAAGGTTATGGCATTGGAAGGGGCCAGCAGAAGGAAGGGAATGAATCCTGCACAAAAGTAGAGGGACTCTGAAAGAGTAGCAAGTCTGTGAGCAAAGGAGTGTCAGGAAAGAGATTAAAGGCACTTCTGCTTGCTGTTTTAGGAGGTTTTAATGTAGGGATACCTAGGGATTATAAATCCTTTAAAATGTATAAAAATGATTTCTCAGGAAGCTGAGATTTTGGTATACTTCCAACTAGACCTTGAAAAAAAAATCTCACTTCAGAGAGATATCTTTGAAATCTTTTATTGACTCAAATGTATTAAACTTCTATTATCTGCCACATATTCTGCTAGATGTTAGAATAACTTATTGGTTCTACCCTCAAAAATTGCACGTTAATACTCCTATTCAGTCAGTCAGTTCAGTCGCTCAGTCATGTCCGACTCTTTGTGACCCCATGAATTGCAGCACACCAGGCCTCCTTGTCCATCACCAACTCCCAGAGTTCACTCAGACTCAAGTCCATCGAATCAGTGATGCCATCCAGCCATCTCATCCTCTGTCGTCCCCTTCTCCTCCTGCCCCCAGTGCCTCCCAGCATCAGGGTCCTTTCAAATGAGTCAACTCTTTGCATGAGGTGGCCAAAGTACTGAGTTTCAGCATTAGCATCATTCCTCCCAAAGAACACCCAGGACTGATCTCCTTTAGAATGGACTGGGTGGATCTCCTTGCAGTCCAAGGGACTCTCAAGAGTCTTCTCCAACACCACAGTTCAAAAGTGTCAATTCTTCAGTGCTCAACTTTCATCACAGTCCAACTCTCACATCCATACATGACCACTAGAAAAACCATGGCCTTGACTAGACTGACCTTTGTTGGCAAAGTAATGTCTCTGCTTTTCAATGTGCTATCTAGGTTGGTCATAACTTTCCTTCCAAGAAGTAAGCGTCTTTTAATTTCATGGCTGCAGCCTCCATCTGCAGTGATTTTGAAGCCCAAAAAGATAAAGTCTGACACTGTTTCCACTGTTTCCCCATCTATTTCCTATGAAGTGATGGGACCAGTTGCCATGATCTTCGTTTTCTGAATGGTGAGCTTTAAGCCAAATTTTTCACTCTCCTCTTCACTTTCTGCCATAAAAGTGGTGTCATCTGCATATCTGAGGTTATTGATATTTCTCCTGGCAATCTTGATTCCAGCTTGTGCTTCTTCCAGCCCAGCGTTTCTCATGATGTCCTCTGCATAGAAGTTAAATAAGCAGGGTGACGATATACAGCCTTGACATACTCCTTTTCCTATTTGGAACCAGTCTGTGGTTCCATGTCCATTTCTAACTGTTGCTTCCTGACCTGCATATAGGTTTCTCAAGAGGCAGGTCAGGTGGTCTGGTATTCCCATCTCTTTCAGAATTTGAAAACAATTAGCATGATATGGAATATGCAATAGATACAGTGAGCACTGTATGAGCACTGTGTGAGCACTGAGAGGGACCTTAACTCAACCTGAGATGAGCAGGAAAATTTCTTGGAGGAACCTGCATCTGTGATGGATCTTCAAAAAAGAAACATGATTCCTCAGATCAGAGGGTAGGAAGCACGCAAGCCAGAACATTCTAGGTCAAAAGGAGACTTGAACAATGACACAGGAGTGAGAAACAGCACAATGCAAAGTATTTAGTGTTCCTGGGCCATAGGTACTTGTGTATGTGTATGTGGGGATTCAAGACAAAAATATTGTTATTGTGTTGTGATCAAAAGAGTATAAAAAATTTAAGTAAAGATACTGGGACAGAAGACCATGTAAAAGATGACAAATAGGCAAGGATGGAGAAGTAAGAATATACTTGAGAGATATTTGGTATTTGGGTGGTATTATAAAATCCTCAGGACTTAGTAATCAACTGAGAAGAGAACAAGGACACAGAAGGAAGAAGAATTCAAGGAGTCTCCTAAGTGTTTTCTTTAATGAGTGAGTATGACTAGATGGCAGTGAACTAACTAAGCCAGAGTTTGGAAAAGAATAAGGCAGTTGGGAGGAAATAGAGAGTTGAATAAAACTACCATTAAGCCATATCTTCAGGTGAATGTACTTGCTTGTTCACCAACTGCTCATTAGACAACCAGAAAGTACATTTGCTGGGCCGCATGAAAGACTAAAGAGAAGAGGAGAGTTTTCTAGGCTCTCAATTCGCAACATACTCCTGAAAAACTGCATTCCCACATTTTTACTTTCCCTCCCCTAAGCAAGGAGTAAATGTCCACTCTCTGTGATCCCTGAGGGAAGTAAATGATTAAGTATATATAATGAATACACTGAAAAGTACTGCGTAATGACTGGGAACTCATAAGGAATTTATGGAATAAGAGAAACATTCTCACAACAATACTGCAGAATCTTGCACAATCTTTCACTTCCTCTGGCAATTCCTACAGTGACTGATATGTGCCAAGGAAGTCCTATGGACCACACCAGGTTCTCCTCTCTAGAGTCTCTTGGTAAATATAGTATTTACTCTCATTTACATGTATCTACCTCCAGCAGGCAGAATATAGCCCCGCCTCCTCATACCACAGAATTAGGGCTTTCAAATGAGTATAATACTAGTGGACACCAGATACTTACACTGCCACAGGAATTGAAGGGTCTGGAGATAACATTGAGTGAGTGAACTTCTGATCACTTAAAGCCTATCCCCATTCTTTGCTCTAGGAATGTGAGGTACTTTATCCTCGTTTACATTTGTATGGATTTAGGGAGCCAACTCTTTTTATGCAAGATTATTTTTTAAAAAGAAAAAAAGATAGATTGACCCTACTTCCCTAAACTTTTCTTTTGTAGAGCCAATATTCTCACAAGACTGGATTAGGGCCAAACTGGCAAAGAGCAAGGCAGATTTGTTTTCTTTAAGTAATTGTTATCAGTTGCAGTAACACACTAAAACAGTAAGAACAATAATTCTCTAAGGCCCAAAATCTGCTATGGTGGTGGAATTTCAGTAACCAACAGAGCATTTAATAATTTTTTTTCTGCCTACACTTTGTTCTAATTTCTCATTTAAATGGATTGATTCAAATCACTCATTTCACATAAGTACTGCTTGAGATCATTATAATGTATTGCATTCCACTGGAAGTGTGTGTGTGTGTGTGTGTGTGTGTGTGTGTGTGTGTATGTGTGTGTGTACACAGCTGTGGGCTGTAAAAGTAACATAAATATACACAAAATGCATAAATATAATAGTAAATACTATACAATTCTCAGTGGTTGAATCCCAGGATGGGGAAGCTTGAATACAGAGAAATAATGGAGACTGAGGGCAGACTATAAATTATACAGAGATTTCCACTGCCCAGTGGGTCAGAGCCCTAACCAACCAGGATATTCAAGGGACAGTTGTATTTTTATTAATACCCTGTTTTATGAAAGAATAACTAAAAGTTCATTCCTCATATGTAATATTTAACACTCCTTCTACCTTTTTCTTCCAATGTGTTACTTATTCTTGGAATATATGGAGTATCAGCTATATTGCAAAAGCAGAAAGGTGTTCGATTTCATACTGCAAGAGAGAGTGCAATGCAAAAAGTAAAAAAAGAGTATTACTGCACATTCTCTTCCAGTGCTCCCTAGGCTGTGCATTTTAGCCTCCAAATTCAGGAAAGCAGGTTATGGCTGAAACAAGTGGCAGCTCCAATGACACGTTTTAGCATATGTCAGTTTCAGGACACAGTGTTGTGATACCAACACCATCCTATTTACTGGACTATTAAAGGTGGGAGGAAAGTTTCAGCAACCCTGACTTTGTTTAGTTACAGGAAGTTTAGTGAACTTCAGTTCATGTTAAGGCCTGTTAACAGCAGGGAGAATCCGGTTTTCTGCCACTGAGAATTGGGGAAGCCTGGTGACATCCAGATCCAGGCCAAACAATTGTGATCTTCCTTATCCACAATCCTACAGAGTGAATATGGTGAAGCTTTTCACCTCACAGTGTCTTCTCCTCTTCCTCCATCTCTGATTTGTAACAGGGAGAGGAGAAAGGAAAAATAGGAGTAGAAGCCACCAGAAATTACCGTTTTAATTTAGCATTAGCAGAAATTTGTAAGCCACCATGGAGCAGATAAAGCTAAGAGCTACTGACTGCAAACACAACCAAACCATAACCTCTGTGACTGCTTAATGAAGGCCCTGATTAGAAACACAGAAGCTAGGAGCCTTAACTGGAAACCAGGGAGCAATAATGTATTCAGAAAGAAAGGTTAATATGGTCTTGTACACAAAATGGGAGAAGGCAATGGCACCCCACTCCAGTACTCTTGCCTGGAAAATCCCATGGATGGAGGAGTCTGGTGGGCTGCAGTCAGTGGGGTCGCTAAGAGTCAGACATGTCCGAGCAACTTCACTTTAACTTTTCACTTTCATGCACTGGAGAAGGAAATGGAAACCTACTCCAGTGTTCTTGCCTGGAGAATCCCAGGGAAAGGGGAGCCTGGTGGGCTGCCGTCTGTGGGGTCACACAGAGTCGGACACGACTGAAGTGACTTAGCAGCAGCAGCAGCAGCACACAAAATAACCATTCTGAAAAGAACAGAGAAAAAAAAAAAGCGAGGCAATCAAGTGTAGGAGTTAGTATAGATACAGTGATTTGCAAACTGGCTGTAAAGTTGTGACACTGAATTATTATTCTGAAGTTAGGGAATGAAAACACTAGAATAAAGACCTAACATTTAGAAACACCTGTTTTAGTTTCACATGATTTTATACAGATATATGTAGATTTCTGTTTAATTTTTTTCTTCTAAATGTAGCTTGTTGTCTAGAACTGCATGAGTCACTGAACAATCTTCCTCTGGGTATCAGGTTTCAAGTTGCATAATCAGCTCATAGTACCTATTTTGCATATTTATTTGATTCCAAAGGCATTGCCATATTCAAAGAGCAAGTTAAAGTGCCCCTGGCTATACCTTAGAGAATCACCATGGGAATTACAGATACCATTTTCTTCTTCAGGACTTGCCAATTTCATCTCTGACATAAAACAACCCAAAATGGCCCAAATAGTCAGTTGAGGAGTGTCTCACATTACCTAGACACAACTGTTTCCTCATACTTAATTGTTTTGGTTTCCAAAGGTTTCTTCGATTTGGAAAATAGCATACAGTCTCACTTTTTCTGGTGACAAAGTAAATACTAAGGACATTATGCATTTTATTGAGCCAACACTTTATATTATATTGTCTAATAGGGCAGCTGCTAGTCACATATCATTCAAATTTCATTAAAATAAATAAATGAAAAATTCAGTTCCTCAGTTGAACTAGCCATATTTTAAGTCCTCCGAAGTTGTGTGGCTAGCAGTGTTTAGGGGCATGTAGACATGAAGCATTTCCACGATTGCAAAAAATTCTATTGCACAGATAGAAATAGTTCACAGAACTTCAAAATAGTTCACAGAACTACAGCTATAGAAAAGAAATAATTCCAAAAAATAGAAAAGCATGCTTCTAGTCATTACTTTCAAAGATTTTTTTAAGCAATAAGTATTATTCAAAGAGTATATTCCCCATGTTAACTGTGTAGCTTCTCTGTTTTATATACTGTGTAGCTTCTCTGTTTTATATACTTATGGTCCAAAGATAAAACTTCAAGTAATCAATTTGTGTAAAATGACACATCCACTACAGCTTTAAAGAAACATTTCAGTTCAACAATGTGGCAAAAGCTCAGACTCTTCAGCCAGATTATTCTAAAGAGTAGTGTTTTTATAATAATAATATTAAATTACTTATACCATGTGCATAAAATAGATGGAGCTATTTATTAATCACATGATTGATATTATGGAAAAATCAAATATGTACTAAATTATTGCTGGAGTATTTCATTTTTTTTAAAAATAACAGTGCTAAATTGGTAGCAGATGTCCCAAAAAACTAATTCTTCCAATGTGTTTTTATACAGAAGAAGCCAAAGATAAACTAGTCAATTTGATCTCTAAGAATTAAGAGTTTTCAGTATCACTGACAATAGTATTAACAGTAATACATCTACTGAACCCTGGTCTCCATGAATGATTTCAGTAAGTGCAATTTTTATTTGTTAAAGCTGGTAGGTCTGATTAGAAGAAATTCTGTGGAACTACATCCAATATCTTTTAATAACCTATAATGGAAAAGTATCTGAAAATATATACATCTGAATCACTTTGCTGTATACTTGAAACTAACACAGTATTGTATAAATCAATTATACGTCACTTTAAAAAATCTGTACATATGATTATATGTGTACATTTATACCTATACATAAAATCAGAGTTTTCACAAACACTGTTCAAAGAAAATGCTCTTTCTTTGAACATGTATGGTAGCATTTCAAGCAAAGCTTAGCCTAAATGTATGAGGAGTTAATCTGATGCCTGTAATTTAGCACCTTTGTACTGTGGTAGTGAAAAGGGACAGACCGCTTAGTGGTTTCAGATGTTACACTTTAATGAACCAGGATGGGTTTCCTTAGCATGACACCAGTTTATCTAGTTTATTAGCTTTGTAGTTTAAAAATTTATTATTCTTTTGTGCCTGCAAGCATTTTCATGACTTCTTCCTTTTGAAAAATGATCCATTTGTTGTGCTATATAGGAAATAGTCCATTAAATAACCACTTAATTGCTAGAATTAGCTCCTTCAATCATGAGTTAATTTCTTTCAAATGTATTTCTTTAAGGAAATTAAAAGATCTAACCTGCAGGCCCTATGTCAATTTTCATTAGAATCTCTTAGCAATTAATTAATAAATACTTAATAGCACTCAGCTGTTGAGAAGGGAAGAGGGTTCTACTTCAACTGCCTTTCAGTATGAAACCAGTTTTAGCATTTTTTATAAAATGTACTCCCATTTATTAAATATCATTTCTCTTTCAAATAGCTATTTTTGTCATCAATTAATAAACATGTATTTTTGAGCCAGCCAGATAATAAATTTTTAATAATATAAATCAAGTATTTATTTTCTATGAATCCCAATGTGTGGCCATGCCACACAAATTATCTGCTAGTTATATAGCAACCTTGTAAGAAGTCTCAGACTCACTGCCATGCTCATAACCCCAGTCTGATGTGTTTGTTTTTGCCTGAATTTTTTTTTTTTTTTAATTTACCATGTGTGGCCTGCCTGGACTACAGCTAATTGGAATGGACATGGGAAATAAAGCAATCATCCTTCAACAAGGCTGGGAGGGAGACTCTAACCCACATGTACCTACGTCTCCTTCTTCCCTTGCTATCTTTCCAACAAACTATTTACTGAGGCAAACTGAATTTATTCTTACAATCTGAAGACAACACATGGGTTAAACCTAAGCCCATTGCATATAAGTATTTTCATCAATTAAAATTGCCTTATTATAACTATGTGTGGTGATGGATATTAAAAGGACATTACTGTGATCATTTCATAATTCATACATACAGGTATCTAATCATTATGTTTTACTCTATACTTGAAACTAATATTATAATGTTATGTCAATGGTATTGCAATTAAAATTTTAATTGCTTCAGTTAATGGTGAAGAAAATTGAGTAGAAGCAAAGGTGTAAAGTGTTAACTTCTTGAAAATATAATAATGATACAAGTTGGTTTATGATACAGAATGTAATGATGCAAATTGCTTTCTCATTGGATTCAGACGTAATTCAACAAAGAGTAAAATGAAAGGTGAAGAGATTATAGTTGTCTCTACATAAGTCCATTTCTAATTGTAATTATGTCTATAGATTAACATGCACACTAAACCCATTACATATTTTATATAATAAAAAGCAGTACCAAAATGTGCTCATTAATACAGAAATGAAATAATAAGAGAAGGGGATTTCCTTTGTTCACAATCTTGTGTAGTTTCTGGAAGAAAAAAATTATTATTGCATCTTTAGATCTCTCCTCAAACAACTTTGACAACTTTACCCAGTTGGCTTTTTTCTGATTTCAATTCAGTTCATGGAGGAAATACCAATAGTCATTTCTTGATTAGCTCAAAATATAGACTGACTTTATCACAATAGAGGAGGCCTCAGCCCATTTGTCTCAAATGTCTATGTATAATTGCTGATCTAACTCCCTGTCTGTGTTTGGAGAGCACAAAATTGCCTTGAACCCTCAATACATGTGTTTTTTTTTCACCCCAATAAAAATAGTTGAACTCTTCACTTAGGCACCTTAGAAAACAGTAATGACCTTAGATAAAATCATTCCTCACACTTCCGTAATTACTTTGAGGTCTAGGTGCAGAAAGGGAAAAAAGGTTTAGTGTTAAATATTGGAAGACTTCCTCAGTTTTATATGTAACATCAGAAAAAAAGGAACTCCTACATGAAGCCATTCTCATGGTTTTCATTATCACATAGAGTTAATCAAAAACAGTGCAACCTCAGGCAAATATCACCCTGGGATGAAAGTATTAAAGAGGAATAAAACAGCTTAGTCACTTGGATACTAGTTAACTTGAGAAAGCCCAAGGCAATACAAAATTTGACATATTTCTCTCTGAAATATTTCCTCCTAAATATCGATGAATGCAGATCTGATAAAAATGCATTATACATTATTAAAATTTTTCCATAGCAAATGCTAATTGGCAAGTACCTGTCCTTACTGTGTCTGTTGGTCACATGAGGAGTTTTAAATATATACCAGCATAATTTAATGCACAGAACATTTATTTTGTCATCAGGCAACATGCTGAAATGCTACAGTGCTATTGTTTAAAAACGTCAAGAGCTAAAGCACTGAATACGGTATGCAATCCAGATGGCAAATTCTGAAGGCACAGGACTGGAAAAGAAAAAAATTTTAAGAGTTGTTTGGGTTTCTCAGTCATGTAGCTTCCTAGCTTGCTTTTACCTTTCAGCACTAGCAAGGATTTAACTGCAGAGAAAGCAATTAGTAGAGCTGAGAAATAGGATTTGTTACAGGATTGCTGCTCCTTTAAAAACATCCTTATTCCTGCTAAAATGGCCCGGGCTATTTAAGTTCTTGAGTTGCACTGATTAATAATGAATAGAGCACATTAAAGTAGTTTTATTTATCTAAGTTTCTATTGCATGCAAACTAGTACACACATATATTATTTACATCCTATATATCTTTCTGCTATCTAAATTTCACAGGATAAGAAATAACCAGTAAAGTAATTTGCAAAATGTGTTTATATGTCATGTGTAACTGATAAAATAACTGGTTAGAGTATAGGCAAATATCAAGAAAGCAAATGCAATTTCCCTAATTAAAATGTTAGACATGTAACCATGCCAAATAGCATTTTAATCAAATAAACCCAGACCTTATTATTAAAGACAAGTACTTCAATTGCAGAATTTTAAATAACTTAATTGTATATGGAAAATGTGGCTTGAAAATATAAACACAATTAAGACAATTTGTTTTAGTCTCTTTGGTCAGCTTAGGAAGATAAAAGCCTTGCATGTATTTGAGATTAGATATTAATTTGTGATTCTTTGTCACAATATTCCATTAAGTGTTCTTGATTGTTCTTGTACAATAAACAATGTCTTTTTTCCAATTTTTTTGAAAGTTTTATTTATGTTAGTTCAAAATGTATTTAGGAGTTGCCAAAATCTTCAGTAGCCATGAGACATTTAACACAATATTACATATTCCACCTATTTGTTCTAAATAACTCAAATAAAGCAGCAGTTTTCCAGTAGCTTCCAGCATCACTGTACTTTTTTTGAACCAGGATTTATAGTAACAAAATGTAAACTGGATAACAGTTATTAATGGTACAAAAGCAACATTGGGGTGAGCTTCCTTGTAATATTATGTAATATTATGTCAGTAACATGAAAGACGCTGTGTTGTTTTGGTTTGGAACTTTTCTGGGTTTTCAATCAGGCTCAGCAGATTTGAGTAAGAAATCCTTGTAGGCAGTCATTATGGTTTTATTTGTTTTATTGTTGTTGTTTTGTTTTGTTTTCTCTTTTTTGAACATCAAGGCACATACAAACATTAGGCTCAAGCCTAAAGCCCCAAAACAAGCCATTCTTTTGCTGGTGAAATTCTAATCTCATTTTATTACATTGTCAATGAGCTGCAGAGATTCATCTTGTCTTGTTAACATGATAGCAGACAGATGAGAAGAAATAAAAAGTACTGGCCTGTGAAAGCCAAATCAAAGAGCCAGATTGAAGGGATTCTCGAGTTACTCAGGTGAGGCCCTCAGCCCCTAGCTAGTGACCCAGCTAATGGTCAGAATTCCGAAGGTTCCGTTTGGATGATCCAAACCTTCAGACATGGTATTCAAATGTCTGCATAAATGGCTGAGAATTTGCCTGTTCTTTGTAAGCTTACTATACAATAAACAAAAGACAGGCATTTGATACTAACTAAACATAGAAAAGGAACAGACAGTAATACTGGATGAATGTGTTCAAGACAACACAAATCTTTAAGTGGCACAGGAAGAACTTCAAGGTCCTACATTTCTTAAGCACAGATTTTTCATTGTCCTTGGTTGTAAACCTAGTGCCATTTTCCAAAAATTACACTCATTTAGGTTAGAAATATCTAATGATACAAGTTACCTGAAAATGTGGTAATGCTTTCATATAGGAAACCCTCAATAAATAGGAGAAAATTGCAGCTTTTAATACCAACTAAAGGGTTCACGAGAAGGATACTTGACAACATTCTTTTAAGAAATAATTCAGTGTTGTTAAAATAATAGCATTGTGTCTAACAGCATTTGAGTTCTACAGACTAATAACTGCATACTGGACACTGAGGCTTTTTTTTTTGCCAACAGTCAGTCAAATAAATGCACCTTAGTTTTTAAACTGAATTATGAAAACAAATTTCATCTATTGCTTTTTTCCTCTTATTTTCTTTAACATGCAACTTTATAATTTCCTTTATTTGAAAGATTTTTGACTTTTCATGGCAATTTTACTCTGAAATTTTATCATAATAATGAATCATAAAATTTCAGTATTTAAGCTTATTTTGTATGCCTATTTACAAGTTTAGAAGAAAATCAGCTTTCTTAAACAAAGCAAAGTCTTCACCGGTAGTGGCATCTAGCCTCACAAATAAAAAGTTGTTCAGCTGCTAATACTTTGCAAAATGTTGGGAAATTTATTAAATCAGTTAATAAATTATTTCTTTGATCCATTTTCCAAGGGAAAATAAGTAGGCATGACCAATTAGTAGAAATACACACCAAACCTAGAGATAATATATCATATAATACAAATGATAGCATTCCTTAGAAGATACAGTTGAGAAGGTGAGATATGATGTTTGGTTTACTAGCATTCACACCATAATTTTTCCTCCAATTTAAGAGAACACATTGGAATTTAAATGAATAGAAATAATGTTAGAGTACTGAAATACTATGTCCTAATTTACAAAATAAAAAGCAATTCATTCATAACCTTCAGTATCTTATTATAGGTAACAATTTGTGACACATAACAGATGATTCAGGAACTGCTAGTGTTTTGGGTAATAAATGTAGAACTTTGGGATATAATATGTTAAGATGGATGTTCACAAATTCAATCCAGGATGGAACTGGGAACAGTTATTCCAATCATCTCTGTTAAGATGCTTTTTACTGGTGAAAAACTGGAAGAAGAAAGTAGACAACTCATGGCAGGTACATTTCTTTCACAATTCAGGTGGACTCAGATGTGAGATGCTATAAACTTAATTGGGACACAGGTCAGACTTTAGAGCTTGCTCCCATGGGAGTGGTATATAAGAACTGAAGGCTAACTTGAGTATGTTTCAGGCCAGTGCCCAGGAATTCAATGTCTACTGAGTGGGACTCCTGAGGCAAATGGACAACTAGTCTGGAATGGGTAGCTTTTCAGATCTCTTATTTTGAGGTTTAGATTTAAAAAGAAACTGTAAATACCTACCATGAAATTAATGTGAATCCAGTTAAATGCACTGAGCAATAAATACTGTATCTGAAGACAACACATACTCTAGCAAAAGTAATCTTAGAATCTCATCTTCTAGGAGACAGGATAGCATGATGGTTAGAAACATGATTCTGGAGGCTCAGTGCCTCACCACTTGTTAGTTATGTGATATTGGGCAAATTAGACCATTTGTCTGAGATCCAGTTTTCTCTTCTGTAAAGTGGATGATGGGTATAATGTCCAGGACTAACCTAGGATGATGATGAATATGAAATGCATGAAAATCACTCAGCATGTTTCCTGTCACATTCTAAACAAAATGTGTTACTACTATTGTTTTATTACTACTCCTTTCTTCTCTGGTTTGATTTATCTCAAGAACTGAATGGTTCTGGGTCTTTAGGTGCAGCATTTCAGCTCCATTTAAACACGACTAGGGAAGTCAGTGGAGAAGGCAATGGCACCCCACTCCAGTACTCTTGCCTGGAAAATCCCATGGACGGAGGAGCCTGGTAGGCTGCAGTCCATGGGGTCGCTGAGAGTTGGACATGACTCAGTGACTTCACTTTCACTTTTCACTTTCATGCATTGGAGAAGGAAATGGCAACCCACTCCGGTGTTCTTGCCTGGAGAATCCCAGGGACGGTGGAGCCTGGTGGGCTGCCATCTATGGGGTCACACAGAGTCGGACATGACTGAAGCAACTTAGCAGCAGCAGCAGCAGCAGCAGGGAAGTCAGTAACTCACCCCTGATATATAAACAAATACTTCCTGACATAATGAAACTGAATAAGCAAGCACTGATATAATAAATATTGCAGTATTTGTCATTGATGGATAAAGTGACAGTATTCTAACTTATTTTTATGTAATATTCTTACCTACTAACAGATTTAAATGTGGTTAATCTATTTGCCAACAAAGGTCTGTCTAGTCAAGGCTATGGTGGTCTTTTATGGATGTGAGATTTGGACTGTGAAGAAGGCTGAGCACTGAAGAATTGATGCTTTTGAACTGTGGTGTTGGAGAAGACTCTTGAGAGTCCCTTGGACCGCAAGGAGATCCAACCTGTCCATCCTAAAAGAGATCAGTCCTGGGTGTTCATTGGAGGGACTGATGCTGAAGCTGAAACTCCAATATTTTGGCCACCTCATGCAAAGAGTTGACTCATTGGAAAAGAGTCTGATGCTGGGAGGGATTGGGGGCAGGAGGAGAAGGGGACGACCGAGGATCAGATGGCTGGATGGTATCACTGACTCGATGGACGTGAGTTTGAGTGAACTCCGGGAGTTGGTGATGGATAGGGAGGCCTGGTGTGCTGCGATTCATGGGGTTGCAAAAAGTAGACATGACTGAGCAACTGAACTGAACTGAATCTATTCATTTAATTGCTCCTCCAAACTACAGATTCCAATTTAACAAAAGAAAACATTAGATGCCATGAATAAAGTTTGTCACTAATTTTTATTTTTCCCCTGAAATAAAGGTTTTGATGTTATAAAAATGAAATGCACTTCAAATGTGCAATCCAAGCTTAAGTTAGTGTCAAGTAAGAACTACCTCTGTTACTACAACTATCACTCTTCTTTCTTTTTATCTTTATTCAAAATACAAATTATGGATAATTGGAGAGAAGTTTGGTGATACTATATAAAGAAGTTTTCAGTTCTCAACTTCCAAGTGAGAATAAGCACTCGCGCACCATAAAAGGCAAAAGAATTCTTCCTTGGATGATAGAGTAGGAGCTTAACTTCCTTCTTTTGCCTCTTTGGTTGCCTTTTTTTTCTCCTCCAGATGTTCAAGCATATGAAATATTAATGTGTGTGTGTGTGTGTGCTGAGTTTTATCTGACTCTTTGCAACACCATGGACTATAGCCCACCAGGTTCCTCTGTCCATGGGATTCTCCAGGCAAGATTACTGGAGTGGGTTGCCATTTCCTATTCCAATGAAATATTAATAAAAGCACTTTATTTACAAGCCAGGGTTGGTTTATCACACATATCCAAGAGTCTGATTTTCAGTGGCCAAAATAAGGAATTTT
The DNA here is from genome assembly GCF_042477335.2 of Ovis canadensis. NCBI lineage: Eukaryota > Metazoa > Chordata > Mammalia > Artiodactyla > Bovidae > Ovis > Ovis canadensis. The sequence goes on from NC_091260.1 coordinate 43,363,863, forward strand.
GGAGACTATGGGTGACTTTTTTTCTGGCCTCCAAATTTAGACTGAATGAGTCACCACTCCAAGTGGAAGTGAGAATGGAAGGAAGAGGCCCCACCAGCATTTATTCAAGAGTATGAGAAGCCTCCTTGATCCCAGTGCTGCCCTTCTGCAATGGTAGCTCCATAAATGGGACAGAAACAACAAGAGAATGCATTTCACCTCAATAACTGGCAGTCATTTGAAATATGAGGGTTTTTTTGTTTTGTTTTTCTGGGTTCTTATAGGACAGGCATGAGGGTAAGCCCTTTCAGTTGGAAGTGATATCCTTCAAAACTGAAGTATTTAGCTTCAAAAGTTCCACTTGCCTTTTAGTCTTAGTCTCCCTCTTCCGACTCCCCTGATGATAAGACATTCATTTCCAGGTGAGTCCTCTGAATAAAATTTTGGAAAGTTTAGACACCTTTCATCTAACAGCAAGAAAACTCAAGGGTGTAAGCCTACCATGTTATCTACATAATCAAATATGACTTGGTCACTTTCCTACTATCAAGAGTCAAGATGGAATAAAGTGAGCCTTGGTGCTAACTCAAGTTTTAAAACCATTTTGACTGATTTCTTAATGATTCTGAATCTCTTAGCAATTCTGGAGGTCTGCAGAGGCATTAGGTTTCAGAGAACAGCAGTGATACAGAACTACATGGCTTAGGTGACTGTCCCAATAATTCATACGGTTTACATAATTCTCTGTTACTTTTTAAGAAATTTCTCTAGGATTAAGGGTTAGCTATTTGTCTAGGATTAAGGAAGGGTTAGCTGAATCTGAACTTGCTTGTTCATGACTCTTTCTTCCCTAAGCTTTATAAGCAGACTTCCAGTTAACATTTGATGGTAAATGAGTTATTTCCTCCCTCCCTGACACACTCTGACATCCAACTTTGCAGTTGCTCCCACTGAAAAAATATTGCTCGGATAAATTATACAATACTTAAAATTATGTTATAATCATTTTCTGTATCAATATTGATGAGAAGTATACATTATATACTTTACTAGTTTGATATGGTTATCTTTTTATGTAATGCTCTCATCAATGAACATTACACATTTATAAACAATATTACTAAGTTACCTATTAGTAGTGTTAGTCGCTTAGTCAAGTCTGACTCTTTGCAGCCCCATAGACTGAAGCCTGCCAGGGTCCTCCATCCATGGGATTCTCCAGGCAAGAAACCTGGAGTGGATTGCCATTCCCTTCTCCAGAGGATCTTCCTCACCCAGGGATCAAACCCAGGTCTCCTGTATTGCAGGCAGATTCTTTACCATCTGAGCTAAAGGAAGATACATATTACAGGTTTTTAATTAATTAATCCAATTTTAGAATTATGTCATTGGAGTAATATATAACATTTTGGTTTATATAAAAAAGGTAATATCAGATAAGAATTTCATCCAAACACTTAAGTTTTACGGAAAATTAAGAAACTTAAATCAAATAAGAAACCAGAGCAATTCTTAAAGAAAACTGATGATTTGTTGGTAATTCAGTTTTATATTATACAAGCCTTAAGAGACATAATTTCACTATCTCATAAGTTTTTTAAAAAATTATACTCGTTATGATTTGCTAAATTTTATTCAATAAACTTTCACTGTAAACTATTTGTGCTAGATACTTTGTATTCCATATTTTAAATTTATTAATGTTTTGAATAGATATTAATCTTTTTATATTATTTATTAAATCATTGAATTCTAGAGATATTTCTTATAGGGTATTTTATGAATAATTAGAAAGAAAACAAATATTACTTCTTGGTTCCAGTTCACATGTACTCTTTTCTGGACTCCTATTTTAAACCTACTAAATATTTTGTGAGCCTGCAGTCTCATAATTTTCTGATAAATGCTCCACATTACCAACAGAACTGTATTTATAAAATAAAATTTCTAAGCAACAATGTTATTTTTAAGTCGTTTCAGGCCTAAATTTAAAAACCCTTCCCTGCTTGTCTAAGGAATAAAGTTGTAATGTTTGACTTTTTAATTATAAAAAAAAGTTTTATTTCATTCCACTTAACTTTCCAGTTTCATACTTTCTTTTTCACTTGCCCCTCAGTGAAGTATTCAAATGACAGCTGGGAAAATTTCAAAAAGGAGCAAAACAGGCTTGAGGGCAGTAGCTGAATATCTTCTGATATTCCATAAGATGGCACAGAAAAACACAAATGAAATTTTTGGCCGACTCAATATGTCATTAATTAAATGAGATATATTAGGTTGGGGCTTCCCTGGTGGCTCAGCAGCAATATATTAGGTTGGGGCTTTCCTGGTGTCTCTGCCTATGTAGGAGATGCAGGTTCTATCTCTGGGTCAGGAAGATCTCCTGGAGGAGGAAATGGCAACCCATTCCAGTATTCCTGCCTGGAAAATCCCATGGATGGAGGAACCTGGAGGACTACAGTCCATGGGGTCACAAAGAGTCAGACATGGCTGAACAGCATATCAGGTTAGAGGGAATTTTTAGTGATAGTAAGATTTCATTGCCAACTCTGTTTCAAGTTATTTGAAAAGTGATGTTATAATATAAAACAGGAAAATTTTAGTGACCATAATGAATAATTAAGAGATAAATGTCAACTTTTTAAAAAGGATATAATCTAAGAGTGAGTGAGTGAAGTCGCTCAGTCATGCCCAACTCTTTGTGACCCCGTGGACGGTAGCCTACCAGGTTCCTCCATCCATGGGATCTTCCAGGCAAGAATACTGGAGTGGGTTGCCATTTCCTTCTCCAGGAGATCTTCCCAACCCAGGGATTGAACCCGGGTCTCCCATTGTAGATCCGGGTTTCTGCATTGTAGGCAGACACTTTACCATCTGAGCCACCAGGGGAATCTAAGAGTAATGAATATATAAAATTTTATAAATAAAAAAAACAAGTTTACAAATATAGAGTGTGGGAAGAGCTAACAGTGCACAGGTGAATAAAGTTTAGTTGTTTTACTTAACAGTTAACTTTTATGTCAAACATTTATCAAGTATCAGCATGCCTATAACTAGATTTTGAAGTAAAACATAGCGCAAGTTATGTCCCATGCTCAAGAAGCTTGAAGTCTTGAGAGAAAATACAAAATGTGACATAATTTCTTAATAACTTTTAATGGCTTACAGTAAAAATATATAATGTCAAATTTTTTTAGTTATTTCATGAGCCTCACATGAAGAATAATACAGATAAAGTCAAATCAGAGAAGTACAACCAAGATTATAAGAATTAAAATTCTATCATATGAAGAATTGAGCATGTCTAGTTTACAAAAGTAAAACAGGATGGGATCCTAAGGATAATTACTATGATAATAATATAATAAAATAAATCATTGACTCTAGTTGGATATTACTTATATATTAGGCAGTCTAGTGCATCAAAATTATGTAATTCCAATTTAGAGATTTGTTTTATTATTTTTACCTCTATTTTATAGATGAAGAAATGAGGTCTAGCACATAGAGTAATCTGCCCAAGGTCACAGAGTTATGTATTGAAACTTTAAATTCAGGTCTGTTTAGCATTTAAGTTACTAACCTTGATACTGCTTGTTGTAGATCAAATGATATCAAAGGAAAATGTATGAAAGTATTTTGAACTGTTGTTGTTTAGTCACTAAATCATGCCGAACTCTTCTGCAACCTCATGGAATGTAGCCTGCCAGGTTCCTCTGCCCATGGGTTTCTCAAGCAAGAATACTGGGGTGGGTTGCCACTTCCTCCTCCAGTGGATCTTCCTGATCCAGTGGTTGCATTGAACCTGCGTCTCCTGCTCAGGCAGAGTCTTTCCCACTGAGCCACCAGGGAAGTCCAGGCACTAGGTGGGTATCTACAAATTTTGAAAACATTTTACTTTTCATCATTCATAGTGTTTTGAAAACACAATTTAAATGTATTTGTATAACATATGCTTTCTATTGTATAAATAGATTTTAACTTGGAGAAAGCAATTTTAGTCACCTGTGTCTTTTTTAGAAGCAAAGTCACATACAAATCATTTCAGGAAAAGATTTCTAAGATTTGTGGTTCTCCTTTCCCATTGTTGGATGCTCTTACAGACATAGTCTTACTACCAAAAATGTTTTTCACCATACATTTCAGAATAAAATTATACATATTTTATTTAAAACTTTCATTATGTTGTTTCAAAAGATTGATTTTGAGCTCTGTAGTCATTCCACGGGCAGAGGAGTCTGGTAGGCTGCAGTCCATGGGGTCACTAAGAGTCAGACATGACTGAGTGAGTTCACTTTCACTTTTCACTTTCATGCATTGGAGAAGGAAATGGCAACCCACTCCAGTGTTCTTGCCTGGAGAATCCCAGGGATGGAGGAGCCTGGTGGGCTGCCGTCTATGGGGTCGCACAGAGTCGGACACGACTGAAGCAGCTTAGCAGCAACAGCAGCAGTCATTAAAGGTGGCATCAGTTTATATTCTGTTGAATTCCATTTTATTTTTTGAAATGTTTGCTAGTTATGTTTTGGAGTGTTAGTTTAGCATCTAATTCAACTTTTAAGCTGCATATTAATGTTTTACTTTGCTTCTAAATAGTGAAAAATTGTCTATTTATTATATATTATTATGATTACTTCTGTTCTGTCTTTCTTATTTCCCATATTCTTGGCCCATTGTAGAGAAACATTAGTCCATTAATGATAGATACAGATGGTGTCCATCTGGTAACCATCTTTAACTCTAAAAATGGAGGCATAAGGATACTCTGAAACACTAGACTTCAAAATCAGATGTGGGCTAACAGCTTAAACAAAGTTATTTGATCCATTCTGATTTTTTCCATAGTCCTCAACTTATATTACAAAAAAAATTAGAAAATTTTTTCTGAAAATGAGTTTTATCTTTAAATTCACCATTTCATCCTACTCCAAGACTGCTGCTGCTGCTGCTGCTGCTGCTGCTAAGTCACTCCAAGACTGCTAGCAAATATCAAAATTTATTGATATGAACAAATTTTCCACTTATGGTTTATCTCAAAAATTTCTTGGTAATCACCAATATTTGGAACATTTTCCAAAGTTTTGTTCATAGTGTATTAGTTCTTTGGATAAGAAAAATTCAAGTACCTCAGATAGGAGTGTAGCTAAATAAAATAGGATAATCACAGCTTCACAAAATCTTATCCTGCATTGAGTCCTAAAGGGGAAAAATGATCACATTTCTCATCAGGGTCACCAGCAATCATAATTATCACTTAAATTCTATTTGTTTTATTTTCCTGAGATAGAATGTACCATGATAACGCCTTTCAGGGAGATTGTGAAGATATAAAGAAAGTTTCAAAAGCATTTTAGGTATTCCCAGAAGTGTTAACATAAATAGAAAGATACATAATACATTTAATAAGAAAATATGTTATTTTCTTTAATACATTTAATAAGAAAATACATTAATATGTTATTTTCAGAAAGAAAATAAAAAACAAGAAATAAATTCTTGAAATAAACGCATTCATGAAATCAATATATGAGAGCAGAATATCAATAGCAATAATAAATTTCATAAGCTTAATAGTGATGCTTTGAGTAAATATTTAGAGGGGAAAAATAAATTCTCTATACTGTTGCCAATGTAATTAATTGTATACAATGTAATGTAATTTTTAGTTGCTAGATTTTTATACATATTTTCTCGTATACATGGACTGGTTTCTCGCAACAATTTTGCTCCATTTAGAAATTTTCCTGTATGTATGCATGTATGCACTTTAGTTCTTCAATTTCAAAAAAGTTATTTTTTATACAATATTCCCATATCTCAAAAATATAGAAAGGCACAATGTTTCTAGTTCTTCATCATGTGTTTGTCATTGTGTATGACAGAAATAAATAAGTTAAGCCCAAATCATTTGCTAATGAAGAAACAAAAGAAAATGGAAACCTGTTTATTTTTCTCACCTGGGTCTAAAAGTTACTTTGGAAAGACACTGATTAGGTCCAACATATACCTTTTATAGATGAAAAAACTAAGATCCAAAGCAGTCATGTGATTTTCTCAAAACAATAGAAAAGTCATGCAGAATAGTCTTTCACTCACAAACTTTGTATAACTGTGAAAAAAGTGGAAATCTTGCAATGTTCTATTGAAAGACTTAAAATACATTCACACAAGCATTCCTTCATTAGCTTGTATCCCTTACATCTCAATTGTGCTTAGGATAGTAACAGCCATGCAGCAAGCTGTTAGCAAATAAGGCCTTCCCAGGTGGCACATGAAGGAAACATATAGACATGGGTTGGATCCCTGAGTCAGGAAGATCCCCTGAAGCAAGAAATGGAGCCCACTTCGATATTCTTACCTGGAAAAGTCCATGGACAGAGGAGCCTGGTGGGCTATACTTCATGGGGTCAAAGAGTTGAACATGACTGAACACAGTGAAAATATAAAGAAAATTTTTAAAATTAATACAGAAGCATTGGGCCTTTTAGTGAAAACTTAGCAATGAATCTTGAAAACCTCACTGCATATTTGTTGTTAATATTGAATAATTTGAATCACCAGGAAAAGATCTAACTTGTCAGTATCTTTTAAAATAGAGGAAACTTTGCAGTATATTTTAGAAATATTTTCATTTGAAACTACTTAAAAACTTTATACAGCTTATTTAGAAAATTATCTTGGAAGTTCATTACATTGTACATCTTCTGAAATGAAAACAGAACAATGAAACATTATGATAAATATATTAAATAATGAAAGCAATAATTTAAGCAATTATGAAAAGCTTTTCAAGTTTTAGATACACTGAAAATCTCTGTTGACATTTGGCGTTCTACATGCCACAACAGGGTTGGAAAATAATGCTGTGCTATTTTATTTTACCTTTGTTTCTACTTTTTGTTTGCTTTTGTTCCAGTATACTACAGCATCTTATTTTTATTCAGTGACAGGAATATTTACTTAGCCTGGGCTTCCCTTGCAGCTCAGCTGGTAAAGAATCCACCTGCAATGCGTGAGACCTGGGTTCGATCCTTGGGTTGGGAAGATCTCCTGAAGAAGGGAAAGGCTACCCACTCCAGTATTCTGGCCTGGAGAGTTCCATGGACTGTATAGTACATGGGATCACAAAGAGTTGGACCCGACTGAGTGAATTTCACGTCACTTCAAGCATTATTTACTTAAAAAAAATGAAAAACTAAAAGCATGAAAGTAAAAATATAATCATAAGTATAAAATAAGCAAAAAAAAGAAAAAAAGGAAAGAAGCTTTGTGCAGGTGATTCCAGAAGTGTTTGAAAGCAAGAGTCCTGGAGAGAGATGCTCTAGTTCCATGTCCTGAAACTGGCTGTATGATGTTGACAAATGAGAAGACCTCTCCATTCTTGACTTTCCTCATCCCTAAAATAAATAATAACAATACCCAACTGTTAAGATAGATGTGAGAGTTAATAAAGTGATTAAACTATTTTAAAGCTTAAAAGTATTTAAGTAAAGATTCACAATGCCTCATAAATAATAAGCAATATATTAATATTATTACCTCTTGAGAAACCTATATGCAGGTCAGGAAGCAACACTTAGAAATGGACATGGAACAACAGACTGGTTCCAAATAGGAAAAGGAGTACGTCAAGGATGTATATTGTCACCCTGCTTATTTAACTTATATGCAAAGGACATCATGAGAAACATGGGCTGGAAGAAGCACAAGCTGGAATCAAGATTGCCGGGAGAAATATCAATAACCTCAGATATGCAGATGACACCACCCTTATGGCAGAAAGTGAAGAGGAACTAAAAAGCCTTTTGATGAAAGTGAAAGAGGAAAGTGAAAAAGTTGGCTTAAAGCTCAACATTCAGAAAACGAAGATCATGGCATCTGGTCCCATCACTTCATGGGAAATAGATGGGGAAACAGTGGAAACAGTGGCTGACTTTATTTTTCTGGGCTCCAAAATCACTGCAGATGGTGACTGCAGCCATGAAATTAAAAGACGTTTACTCCTTGGAAGGAAAGTTATGACCAACCTAGATAGTATATTGAAAAGCAGAGACATTACTTTGCCAACAAAGGTCCATCTAGTCAAGGCTATGGTTTTTCCAGTGGTCAGGTATGGATGTGAGAGTTGGACTGTGAAGAAGGCTGAGCGCCGAAGAATTGATGATTTTGAACTATGGTGTTGGAGAAGACTCTTGAGAGTCTAACCCTTGGACTGCAAGGAGATCCAACCAGTCCATTTTGAAGGAGATCAGTCCTTTGTTCTTTGGAAGGACTGATGCTTCAGCTGAAACTCCAATACTTTGTCTACCTCATGCAAACAGTTGACTCATTGCAAAAGACCCTGATGCTGGGAGGGATTGGGGGCAGGAAGAGGAGGGGACGACAGAGGATGAGATGGCTACATGGCATCACCGACTCAATGGACATGAGTTTGAGTGAACTCTGGGAGTTGGTGATGGACAGGGAGGCCTGGTGTGCTGTGATTTATGAGGTCGCAAAGAGTCGGACACGACTGAGAGACTGAACTGAACTGAACTGAATATTACTATTTTATATATCTTCCGCCTCAAAGGAAGCAATACTACTATTACCATTTTGAGATAAAAGGTGAAAAAAAAGAGTTGCCAGAAAGCAAAGGTAGTAATTGTGGATCCTGTGTTCCTAATGCTTCAGCTTCCCAAAAACTGGAGAGATCAGAGGAGTCAACCCAGAGCTTGATACAAGCAAAGTGCATACTTTATTCCTGGTTAGTATTTGACCGATATGATTGTGGATCTGACCAAATCCCTCTACATTTGGTTCCATTTCATTGCTCCAATTATTATAGAATGCTGATGACATACCCTGAGTACAGATGTGCTAAAAGTAAAACAGATAACCTCTAAGTGGGATGAACCTCCTTTTGATAAGAACTGTTATACAAAGACTAGACCATTACCTACCAGGAATAGTTTAAGGAATAAATAGGTTGGGATGTCCTGAAAGATCCCTGGCAACTCTAAAATGTTCTGAAAATCCATTCAACTTGGGTTACATATAAACTCTGATTGAAAGAACAAAAATTAAATTGACACCATTAGCAGTATTGCAAAATTTCCTCAGCTTTTAAAAGACCAACTCTTTTTTAGAACCATAAGCACAGTAATTATAAGAAAATATACAGGGCATTCCCAGTTCAGTATTAGGACCTGCACTTTCACTATGCAGGATATGGATTCAATCCCTGGTTAGGAAATCAAGATCCTGCAAGCTATATGGCCAAACAACAACAACAAAAGCAACTACTTACAAGTTCATCTTGTCTATTTCTAAAACATTTCCCTGGTGGCTCAGTGGTAAAGAATCTGCCTGTCAAGGCAGGAAATGTGAGTTTGACCCCTGGGTCTAGAAGATCCCCTGAAGAAGGAAATGATTTTTGTTGCTCAGTCATGTCTGACTCTTTGCAGTCCCATGGACAGCAGCATGCCAGGATTCCCTGTACAGAGGAGACTGGCAGGCTAGAGTCTATGGGGTCACAAAAGAGTTGGACACTACTTAGCAACTAAACAACAATAGTTAGTTAGTAGGTCCTACCCTGAGAACATAAAAATAAAATAAACAAGAACTAGAGAGTTTATGAAGACTTCTCAGACACTTTGCAAATCCAGGTGCCTTCTCCCTTAATTGAACTTATTAAGATATTGCCAAAGAATCAAACCATCCTGATGGTGCAGCTACTCAACAGACATTTGTCTCTCTTCAAACAATCACTTAGTGATGGTTGGACTATTCCCACCTGTCAGGCCTGCACGTGAAGGCTAACTATTTCTCCTTCTTGGAGCCAAAAAATGCCAGTATTTAAGGTATATCAGCCTGAAGTGGCTATGTATATTGAGAGAGATTTACCATCTGTTTGTTCTCTCCCTTCCCTGAGCACCATGATTAGGGAAAGAAAATATGGGTATGTATATATATTTTCAAAAGCAAGAGAATGAACTTTCAAATTAAATGACCTTCAGAAACAAATTTACTCACTGGAGCTTTGCCCACTCCCTGGAGCAACTGAAAACCAAAACCAAGATATTTTTCTAAAAGGGGTGGCTGGCTTACCTTATTTTCTCAATATAGAGAGCAACCACCTACCTGGATGTTACTCTTTTGCTCTAGAGGAGAGCAATTAACATACAATATAGGTCATTTAAATCTCAAAAATTAAACCCTGACATTTCTCAGGGATCTCTGAGCCTTGTTTGGTACAATTTTGAGTGCTTTTCATGTCTTTCATAAGGGACTTCACACTCCCAAAATTGGTTGTACTCTTTTGTCATCTCCTTAAGAATGAAGTGCTTATTATTTAAAATCCAAATTTTTTAATCACTGCATTGAAAGACTTATCATACTCCAGCATTCTTCTTGTAGTTGTTGGCTTTCCTTTTCTCATGGACGCTAGAAAGCAGCCTATGAGTAAAACAGTTTAGGATAAAGTCCGTGTGTTCTAATATTGGTTGCAATGATAAAAGATATATTTGCATTGAATTTCTCTAGCATCAATGTCTATTGTAACCAGTGCCTTTTGAAAGTCATTACTGACTTGTTTATAGAGACAAGTCTGGGATTCATTTCCATCTTTAGTATTATCATGGCTCTGTGTTTAAACTAGATTTTTTAGCTAAATTATTGAAGCACTAATTTTCAGTAGTCATATTAAAAGAGAAAAAATATTTTCAGGGCTGATTTGCTTATTTGCAAATAGACATTAATCACAAGAAAAATAAAATTGTATGAAAAAATTCTTTATATTTTCTATGGGCATGATAGTAATACTAAAGTATATTTGAGTAAGATTTTTAAATTAAAATATGAAAGGAAACATGAATCAAAGCAATATGAGTAATTTTGTTATTATATTTCAGGTTATATCTACTAACAACCTTACCTCCAAAATTATTTTAGAGAATTAATTTAAAAAACGGTTGTATAAAGGTAAATGACTTTTGGCAACTGATTTTGAAACAAGAGAATAGTTTTCAAATATATTAATTGTACTATTTCTTACTAGTTTTGTGGATCTCAATTATTTATAACATTATATGTCAAATCATCTTTTTTTCTATTACATTTTTCTATTCTATTCTGTCTGTATTTGTCCTGAGTCCATAATTTTTCTGATCTAGTTTTTCAATACAATAATTCTTCTTTTTCTATTTCTATTTTTATTCTTTTGTGTCTCTTTCCTTTGAAATTGTATCTTTCCTCTCTTCAATTTCCCTTCATATCCCAAATACTGCAACCTTTTTTTCTAAGATATTTATCACCCCTTAGTTATTTAGTTTTCAGATAGCAACTAACACTGTCTACTTTGTCAATTTTTAAAAAATATTTACACAAACATTACCTCATTCATTCTCATAACAATATTGTGAAATATGCATCATTATTCCTATTTCATAATCAGGGAAAAGATACTCTTTAAAGTTAGCTGAGTTCCCCAGAATCATTAAGTCATAGGTAATAGAAGTTGATTTTTAACCCAGATATGTTAAGTCTGAAGCACATTCTTTACTACACTAAGATGGCAGAGAAGAGGAGTTGTTTACTTACTTGATTAAATATTAATCTACATGTTTAATGACAACCTATTATGTGCTCTGAACTTTAAAGTCAGTGAAGGATCGAACTATTAAATCTAATAATTATTGAGAACCTACTAAACAAAGCTGTATATTGCACAGAGCTTGAAGCTAAAAGAGAAATTAAGAAATTAAAATCCATTCTCCCTCTCTTAAAAGAGATCACAGGCTAACTGGTAAAGTCAGATAGGAATGCATGAAAAGAAAAGAAATGCCTGATATTAAATAAGTACAGAATGATGACTTTAGATGATTAAATGCCCCAGGAATTTCAAGGGGGGGAAAAAAGATCACTTTGAGCTAGAATGCAGAAAAAAGTATAATCCAGATGGATGATCTCAGGGGACCTTAAATGATGGGCTGTGTGTGTGTGTGTGTGTGTGTGTGTGTGTGTGTGTGTGAGAGTGTGTGTATTTAATCATGTTTGACTCTTTGCGACTCCATGGACTGTACCCCACCAGGTTCCTCTGTTCATGGAGTTTTCCAGACAAGAATACTGCAGTAAGTTGATGTTTTCTTCTCCAGGGAAATCTTCCCAACCTAGGAATTGAACCCTCATCTCTTGCATTGGCAGTCTTTTGCATTGGCAGGCAGATTCTTTACCACTAACACCACCTTGGAAGCCCTAAATGATGGTGATGTTCAGGGAAGTGGATAGGACAGCAAAGACATCCTAAGAAATGGAATGGGCCAGGATACAGAAGAAAGCACAAAGGCATATCAAAGAAGTTTTAAAGATCTCAGAAAGACATAATTAACAGCTACTTCTGGGATGGGGAGATAAAAATATTACCAAGTACTAAGTTTTCAGAGGAAACATACAGTATATGGAAGACTGAAGATGTGAAATGCACCAACAACTCCAAGCACATACTTGCCAAAATGCAGTGAAACTATTTTTAATATAGCTGAAATTTTAAACAAAACTGAACAAATTCTAGGTGTCAGAAATGAAGAGAAATTTAAAGTCTGTAGCAAATTGGTACCAACAAATACCGATTTGTTAGTAATTGCATTATATTTGGGACCTGGGATGGTTAATAAAGTCTTATAAGGATTTAGGTCACAATCACTGCGCAGGCAGGGACTTGGAACAGGCCTTCTTGAATAACGCTGAGTAGCAGAGAACTGCTGTGCCATCAACAGGAACCAGAAATGCTCCATTAACCAACACAGGAATTTATCCCAGAAACTGAGTACCCCTCCCCTCAAAAGCAAGCTATGAGCAGAGATAACACCACCCAGGAGAAATCAGAGCCCCAAAGCTGAGAAACATGCAACTATGGAGTCCAAATTTATACTACATAAGTGATACAGAAACAGCAGACTGAGAATATAACATAAAAACTGGTCCTGAACTACTAAAACCCTCTTGTCTGGGATAGGAGAGAGTTTGCTATCACTGAGAACAAGCAAGAAGGTAAACAGTCAAATAGAATCCATTAAACAAAAATAGGGTGCCATTTTTTTAAAAAGCCAATTTGAAGAAAAAAAAAAAAAGAAAGAAATATCCAGGCTTTAAGAAAGACATGTTCCCTTATCTTAAAAAGGCACATAAAATGCAGCAGGGTAATATATACAAATTCACTCATAGATAGAGCAAGCAATGTAATTTTCTTGAATCTTGGGAAATATTTTGCCACTGTCTCTCTGTTCATTCTCAGTCTTCTCAGCTTCTGCAGATTTTATTAGGAATACATAGGAGCTAATCTTATATGGAATGTGTTTTAAGTTTTCCTTCATAAACTGTGTTCTGGGTGATAGCCTCAGTTTTATCTTCAAATTGAACATCTATTTGGATGTACTTAAGTTTATCCTTTAACTAAACTATTTAACATATAGTTTACAATTCAATTATAAGAATGGCATTCCCATTTAAGAATAGAGTTTTTTTTTTTTAAAAAGACATTTTAAAGTATCAGTTCAGTTCAGTTCAGTTCAGTTGCTCAGTAGTGTCCGACTCATTGCGACTCCATGAATTGCAGCACACCAGACCTCCCTGACCGTCACCAACACCCAGAGTTCACTCAAACTCATGTCCATCTAGTCAGTGATGCCGTCCAGCCATCTCATCCTCTGTCGTCCCCTTTTCCTCCTGCTCCCAATCCCTCCCATCATCAGAGTCTTTTGCAATGAGTCAATTCTTTGCATGAGTTGGCCAAAGTACTGGAGTTTCAGCTTTAGCATCATCCCTTCCAAAGAACACCCAGGACTGATCTCCTTTAGAATGGGCTGGTTGGATCTCCTTGCAGTCCAAGGGACTCTCAGGAGTCTTCTCCAACACCACAGTTCAAAAGTGTCAATTCTTCAACACTCAGCCTTCTTCACAGTCCAACTCTCACATCCATACATGACCACTGGAAAAACCATAGCCTTGACTAAATGGACCTTTGCTGGTAAAGTAATGTCTCTCCTTTTCAATATGCTGTCTAGGTTGGTCACAACTTTTCTTTCAAGGAGCAAGCATCTTTTAATTTCATGGCTGCAGTCACCATATACAGTGATTTTGGAGCCCAGAAAAATAAAAAGTCTAACACTGTTTCCACTGTTTCCCCATCTATTTCCCATGAAGTAATGGGACCAGATGCCATGATCTTCATTTTATGACAGAGACTTTAAAGGTTTATTGGTAAAGGCCATTGCTGAAATAACTGGTAAAGGATGTACTTTAACAACAACAACAAAAAAATTGAGTCCTCCAGAAACAGAAAAACAAGAAACAATAATGAACAAAGGAATTAGTAAAATAAAAAGATAAATGGGAGCTAGGTGAGGGTGTAATCAGAATCAAGTAGTGCTGTGAGGAACTGTAAAAATTTGTTGTTAAATTAAACAAAGTAAGTATTGAATTATATAAATAACTATTTGTTTAGGGTTTAAAAGCAAGGTGCAATAACAATAACACAAAAGAAAGGATGGCAAGTTTGGAGAGATGTTAAAGCACTTAAGTTCCCATACTATTAAGGGACTGATCACCTTTAGACTTTTTTTGAAACATAAAAAAGTTGTGTGCATTTACATATTTTAAATATATACAGAAGGCCATTCAAATGCATGTAATAGTATGTATAACTTTTAAACCAGAAGAAGAAACAAAGGAAATGATGAAAACTCCAATAAATCCAATATATTCAGAGAAAGACAAGAAAGTCACCAAACAGACTGAAATAAAATGACCAAAATGAGTCTAACTATATCTGTATTCGTAATAAATAGAAAATGGGTCAGTGTTGGGGTAGGAGGAGCATTTGAGGAAAATGTCCTTGGGAAAATAGTGCTAAGATTCCCAATTCCTCCTTCCTAAATGTGTGTGTGTAGGGTGGGTAGGAGGGCCTCCTGTGCAGGCACAGCAGGGAAGAGAGGAACTACTCTATGTTCAAGGTCAGGAGGGGTGGCTGTGAGGAGATACCCCTCATTCAAGGTAAGGAGCAGCAGCTGCATTTTGCTGAAGCAGCCGTGAAGAGATACCCCATGTTCAAGATAAGAGAAACCCAAGTAAGACGGTAGGTGTTGTGAGAGGGCATCAGAAGGCAGACACACTGAAACCATAATCACAGAAATCTAGCCAATCTGATCACATGGACCATAGCCTTGTCTGACTCAACAAAACTAAGCCATGCTGTGCAGGTGGGTCATGGTGGAGAGTTCTGACAGAATATGGTCCATTGGAGAAAGGAATGGCAAACCAAGTCAGTATTCTTGCCTTGAGAACCCCATGAACGGTACGAAAAGGCAAAATGATAGGATACTGAAAGAGAAACTCCCCAGGCTGGTAGGTGCCCAATATGCTACTGGAGATCAGTGGAGAAATAACTCCAGAAAGAATGAAGGGATGGAGCCAAAGCAAAAACAATACCCAGTTGTGGATGTGACTGGTGATAGAAGCAAGGTCTGATGCTGTAGAGAGCAATATTGCATAGAACCTGGAATGTCAGGTCCATGAATCGAGGCAAATTGGAAATGGTGAAACAGGAGATGGCAAGAGTGAACATTGACATTCTAGGAATCGGTGAAATAAAATGGACTAGAATGGGTGAATTTAACTCAGATGACCATTATATGTACTACCGTGGGCAGGAATCCCTTAGAAGAAACAGAGTAGCCATCATGGTCAACAAAAGAGTTCAAAATGTAGTACGTGGATACAATCTCAAAAATGACAGAATGATCTCTGCTCGTTTCCAAGGCAAACCACTCAGTATCACGGTAATCCAAGCCTACGCCCCAACCAGTAACACTGAAGAAGCTGAAGTTGAACAGTTCTGTGAAGACCTACAAGACCTTTTACAACTAACACCCCCAAAATATGTTCTTTTCATTATAGGGGACTAGAATGCCAAAGTAGGAAGTCAAGAAACACCTGGAGTAACAGGCAAATTCAGCCTTGGAATACGAAATGAAACAGGGCAAAGGCTAATAAAGTTTTGCCAAGAAAATGCACTGGTCATAGCAAACACCCTCTTCCAACAACACAAGAGAACACTCTACACATGCACCTCACCAAATGGCCAACACTGAAATCAGATTGATTATATTCTTTGCAATCAAAGATGGAGAAGCTCTATACAGTCAGCAAAAACAAGACCGGGAGCTGACTATGGCTCAGATCATGAACTCCTTATTGCCAAATTCAGAGTTAAATTGAAGAAAGTAGGGAAAGCCACTACACTATTCAGGTACGATCTAAATCAAATCCCTTATGATTATACAGTCGAAGTGAGAAATAGATTTAAGGGCCTAGATCTGATAGATAGAGTGCCTAATGAACTATGGACAGAGGTTCGCGACATTGTACAAGAGACAGGAATCAAGACCATCCCCATGGAAAAGAAATGCAAAAAAGCAAAATGGCTGTCTGAGAGGCCTTACAAATAGCTGTGAAAAGAGAAGTGAAAGCAAAGGAGAAAAGAAAAGATTTAAGCATCTGAATGCTGAGTCCCAAAGAATAGCATGGAGAGATAAGAAAGCCTTCCTCAGCGATCAATGCAAAGAAATAGAGGAAAACAACAGAATGGGAAAGACTAGAGATCTCTTCAAGAAAATTAGAGATACCAAGGGAACAGTTTATGCAAAGATGGGCTTCATAAAGGGCAGAAATTGTATGGACCTAACAGAAGCAGAAGATATTAAGAAGAGGTGGCAAGAATACAGAGAACTGTACAAAAAAGAGCTTCACAACCCAGATAATCACGATGGTGTGATCACTCACCTAGAGCCAGACATCCTGGAATGTGAAGTCAAGTGGGCCTTAGAAAGCATCACTATTAACAAAGCTAGTGGAGGTGATGGAATTCCAGTAGAGCTGTTTCAAATCCTGAAAGACGATGCTATGAAAGTGCTCCACTCAATATGCCAGCAAATTTGGAAAACTCAGCAGTGGCCACAGGACTGGAAAAGGTCAGTTTTCATTCCAATCCCCAAAAAAGGCAATGCCAAAGACTGCTCAAACTGCCGCACAATTGTACTCATCTCACATGCTAGTAAAGTAATGCTCAAAATTCTCCAAGCCAGACCTCAGCAATACGTGAACTGTGAACTTCCAGATGTTCAAGCTGGTTTAGGAAAAGGCAGAGGAACCAGAGATCAAATTGCTAACATTCACTGGATTATCAAAAAAGCAAGAGAGTTCCAGAAAAACATCTATTTCTGCTTTATTGACTATGCCAAAGCCTTTGATTGTGTGGATCACAATAAACTGTGGAAAATTCTGAAAGAGATGGGAATACCAAACCACCTGTCTACCTCTCAAGAAATCTGTATGCAGGTCAGGAAGCAACAGTTAGAACTGGACATGGAACAACAGACTGGTTCCAAATAGGAAAAGGAGTATGTCAAGGTGTATATTGTCACCCTGCTTATTTAACTTATATGCAGAGGATATCATGAGAAATGCTGGGCTGGAGGAAGCACAACTGGAATCAAGATTGCTGGGAGAAATATCAATAACCTCACATATGCAGATGACACCACCCTTACGGCAGAAAGTGAAGAGGAACTAAAGAGCCTCCTGATTAAACCAAAAGAGGAGAGTGAAAAAGTTGGCTTAAAGCTCAACATTCAGAAAACGAAGATAATGGCATCTGGTCCCATCACCTCATGGCAAATAGATGAGGAGAAAACAGTGGAAACAGTGTCAGACTTTATTTTGGGGGGGCTCCAAAATCACTGCAGATGGTGATTGCAGCCATGAAATTAAAAGACGCTTACTCCTTGGAAGAAAAGTTATGACTAGCCTAGATGGCATATTTAAAAGCAGAGATATTACTTTGCCAACAAAGGTCCGTCTAGTCAAGGCCATGGTTTTTCCTGTGGTCATGTATGGATGTGAGAGTTGGACTGTGAAGAAGGCTGAGCACCAAAGAATTGACACTTTTGAACTGCGGTGTTGAAGAAGACTCTTGAGAGTTCCTTGGACTGCAAGGAGATCCAGCCAGTCCATCCTAAAGGAGATCAGTCCTGAGTATTCATTGGAAGGACTGATGCTGAAGCTGAAACTCCAATACTTTTTACCATGTCATGCGAAGAGTTGACTCATTGAAAATACCCTGATGCTGGAGGGATTGGGGTCAGGAGGAGAAGAGGATGACAGAGGATGAGATGGCTGGATGGCATCACCGACTCGATGGACATGAGTTTGGGTGAACTCCGGGAGTTGGTGATGGACAAGGAGGCCTGGCGTGCTGCAATCATGGAGTCACAGAGTCAGACACAACTGAGTGACTAAACTGAACTGAACTGAGAAGGGAGAGGGTTTTGAAATAATGAATGCTTATCCTCTTCCCTAATAACTCCAACAGCAAAACATTCACCTGCAGTACAAGTGACCTGGGTTTCACTCCTAAGTGGGAAGGAAGTCTTCATCCCCTTGAGAAGAGAATATCTACTCACTCCAGTATTCCTGCCTGGAGAATCCCATGGACAGAGGAACCTGGTAGGCTACAATCCATGGGGTCACGAAGAATTGACATGACTGAGTGACTAACATGCACACATACCCTCGTCTGTTTAGAGGGATTGGGCTTTAACAGGACACTGAGAGCTCTTCTTGGTGTCCTGTCTGAGACATCACCAAGATGCAATTAGAATAATAGTGATGCTGGTGACAGGAATGTGCTGCTGTCCCAGCACCGGACTGCCCTCCCAGGTTTGTATAGGTCTAGGTTTTACGGCTGTTTCTCTTGAACCAGATATGGTCAGAGGGCAGAGCCACTTTAAATCCTACCCTAGAAAATTGCCACTAAATGTGGGGGAATGGAATGCATTGCCTGATGCTTGAGAGTTACGGGTGAAAGATCCAGGATCTCAGATCCCAGAAGAGTATTAGCTTTAACTGTCTGCCAGATGCAGAGTACAAAGTCATTCAACTAAGAATTGCCCTATCTCACTCTTACTCGCTATCTCACTGACATCCACCATTTAATGTTGACAGACCAAGTAAGCATCTATCAAAGAGAAAGTGGATAGCTTTAAATCAAAAGACAGTTTGTTTATCAGTATAAATACTAGGGAAAAATAGAATTTGGGGTAAAAACATCAGTGGAGATTACACATTGTTAAGGGACCAGACCTGAACCATGACAGGCTCAACAAGCTATACTAGGCCTAAGGTTCAGATTCATGTAAAACCTGAGTCATGATTCCAGGAAACCACACCCTGGGAAAGTCCTCACTGATGCCAAACCTGAGCGAATCAGGATAGCAATGCGGGATTTGAAAATCGCGTGAGCGCCCATAGGGCTCAGCCAATCATTACCCGCCAGCTGTACTAAGAACCACCTGTATAAAAGCAGCTGTGATTCAGAGCGCGGGGCTCTCGTCAAGACTCCACTGTGCTGGATGAGATGGGAGCCCTAGCTCGAGCTAGCAATAAAACCCCTTTATGCTTTTGCATTGCTGTGGACGTCTTATTCTCTCAGTTTTGGGGACTCGGACTTCGGGCATAACACACATAAGACATAATGATAAATAGAATAAACCACTCAGAAGATATATACTCATCATGTGTTTTATGCAACTAATAGGCGATATTGAAATACATCAAATAAAATTAATAACATTATAAGGATAATTTGAAAAATTGGACCAGAAAAAAAAGGACAATCTTACTAAATTTTTCATGAAAAGTTATAAATCAAAAAGCAAAGAATAAGTACAAAAAAGAATCAGATAATATATTCATCTAACAATCCAGTAATTGCATATGGGAATTTTGTGCCTTAAAAAAATAAACAATGCACATTAATTTCAAGAATGAAGTGAAGAGAGGTTGCTCAGTCGTGTCAGGCTCTTTGTGACTCCATGTACTATAGCCTGCCAGGCTCCTCAATCCATGGGATTTTTCAGGCGAGAATACTGGAGTGGGTTGCCATTTCCTTCTCCAGGGGATCTTCCTGACCCAGGGATTGAACCCACATCTCCCACAATGCAGGCAGATTCTTTACCATCTGAGCCACCAGGGAACCCTTCAATTTCAAGAAAAGAATATTTATTTAAATTGATTAAAAAGAAGCTTTAGCAAAATCCAGAGATAATATAAGCAGATCATATATTAATATATGAAAGATGTCAAAAGGAAGATTTTTACTGCATTATCTCCTGTTGTTGTTGTTCAGTTGCTAAATCATGTTAAGACTCTTTGCATGTAACCCCATGGACTGCAGCATGCCATGCTTGTCTGTGCTTCATTATCTCCCAAAGTTTCCTCAAACTAATGTCCATTGAGTCGTGATACCATCCAACCATCTCATCCTCTGTCACCCTCTTCTCCTCTCCTCAACCTTTCCCAGCATCAGGGTCTTTTCCAATGAATCAGCTCTTCTCATCAGGTGGCCAAAGTATTGGTGCTTCAGCTTCAGCATCAGTCCTTCTATTGAATATTCAGGGTTGATTTCCTTTAGGACTGACTCATTTGATCTCCTTGCTGTCCAAGGGACTCTCAAGAGTCTTCTCCAACACATCATTTCAAAAGCATCAATTCTTTGGTACTCAGCCTTCTTTATGGTCCAACTCTCACATCCAAACATGATTACTGGAAAAACCATAGCTTTCAACTTTCTCAGCAAAATGATGTTTCTGCTTTTAAATATGCCAAATTTGTCATAGCTTTTCTTCCAATGAGCAAATGTCTTTTAATTTTGTGGCTGCACTCACAATTTACAGTGATTTTGGAGCCCAAGAAAATAAAATATGTCACTGTTTCAATTTTTTTCCCATCTATTTGCTTTGAAGAGATGGGACTGAATGTCATGATCTTAGTTTTTTGAATGTTGAATTTTAAAGCAGCTTTTTCACTCTCTTCTTTCACCTTTATCAAGAGGCTTTTTAGTTCTTCCTCACTTTTTGCCTTTAGGGTGGTGTCATCTGCATATCTGAGATTACTGCTATTTCTCCTGGCGATCTTGATTCCAGCTTGTGAGTCATCCAGCCAGGCAGGCATTTCACATCACGCGCTTTGCATAAAAATTATACAAGCAGGGTGACAATACACAGCCTTGACTTTCTCCTTTCCCAATATTGAACCAGTTCCTTGTTCCATGTCCAGTTCAGCTGTTGCTTCTTGACCTGTATACAGGTTTCTGAGGAGACAGGTAAGATGATCTGGTATTCCCATCTCTTTAAGAATTTTCCCCAGTTTGTTGTGATCCACACAGTCAAAGGCTTTAGCATAGTCAATGAAGCAGAAGATTTTCTGGAATTCTCTCGCTTTTTCTATGATCCAACAAATGTTGACAATTTGATCTCTGATTTCTCTGCCTTTTCTAAATCTGTACATCTGGAAGTTCCCGGTTTACATACTGTTGAGTCTAGTTTGAAGGATTTTGTGCATTATCTCACTAACATGTGAAATGAGCACAATCATATGATAGTTTGAACATTCTTTGGCATTTCCTTTCTTTGGGATTGGAATGAAAAGGGACCTCTTCCAGTCCCCTGGCTATTGCTGAATTTTCCAAATTTGCTGATATATTGAGTGTAGTACTTGAACAGCATCTTCTTTTAGGATTTGAAATAGCTCAGCTGAAATTCCATCACTTCCACTAGCTTTCTTCATAGTAATGCTTCTTAAGGCCCACTTGACTTCACACTCTAGGATGTTTGGCTCTAGGTGAGTGACCACACCATTGTGATTATTCAGGTCATTAACACCATTTTTTTTTTTTTTGTATAGTTCTTCTATGTATCCTTGCCACTTCTTCTTAAGCTCTTCTGTTTCTGTAGGTCCTTGCTGTTTCTGTCCTTTATTGTGCCCATCTTTTCATGAAATGTTCCATTGATATCTCAAATTTTCTTGAAGAGATATCTAGTCTTTCTCATTCTATTGTTTTCTTCTATTTTTTGCATCGTTCACTTAAGAAGGCCTCATCTCTTTTTGCTATTCTCTGAAACTCTGCATTCAATTGGATACATCTTTCCCTTTCTCCTTTGTCTTTCCCTTCTCTTCTTTTCTAGCTATTTGTAAGACCTCCTCAGAAAACCATCTTGACTTCTTGCATTTATTTTCCTTTGGAACGGTTTTGGTCAGTGCCTCCTGTACAATGTTATGAACCTCTGTCCATAGTTCTTCAGGCACTCTAATCCCTTGAACCTATTTGTCACTCCCACTGTATAATCTTAAGGGATTTGATTTGGGTCATACCTGAATGGCCTAGGGGTTTTCCCTACTTTCTTCAATTTAAATCTGATTTTTGCAATAAAGAGCTCAGGAAATGAGTCATAGTCACCTCCATGTCTTATTTTTGCTGACGCTATAGAGCTTCTCCATCTTCAGGTTCGTATTAACCATCTAGTGATGCTTATGTGTAGAGTCGTTTCTTGTGCTATTGGATGAGGATGTTTGCTATGACCACAGTGTTTTCTTGACAAAACTCTGTTAGTTGTTCAATTCAGTTTCTTTGGCATTAGTGAAAATTCTAAATGAGTTTTGGTTTGAAATGTATTTATGTGAGAAATATCTAGAGATATAAAATACTTTAAATAATACAAGTTAAGACTCATCTAAGATATTATTTTTGCTTTGGCTCCATCCCTTCATTCTTTCAGGAGTTATTTCTCCATTGATCTCCAGTAGCATATTGGGCATCTACCGACTTGGGGACTTCCTCTTTCAGTATCCTATCATTTTGCCTTTTCATACTTGAGAAACCTATATGCAGGTCAGGAAGCAACAGTTAAAACTGGACATGGAACAACAGACTGGTTCCAAATAGGAAAAGGAGTATGTCAAGGATGTATATTGTCACCCTGCTTATTTAACTTATATGCAGAGTACATCATGAGAAACACTCAGCTGGAAGAAGCACAAGCTGGAATCAAGATTGCCAGGAGAAATACCAATAACCTCAGACATGCAGATGACACTACCCTTATGGCAGAAAGTGAAGAGGAACTAAAAAGCCTCTTGATGAAAGTGAAAGAGGAGAGTGAAAAAGTTGGCTTAAAGCTCAACATTCAAAAAAGGAAGATCATGGCATCTGGTCCCATCACTTCATGGGAAATAGATGGGGAAACAATGGAAACAGTGGCTGACTTTATTTTGGGGGGCTCCAAAATTACTGCAGATGGTGATTGCAGCCATGAAATTAAAAGATGCTTACTCCTTAGACAGAAAGTTATGACCAACCTAGATAGCATATTCAAAAGCAGAGATATTACTTTGACAACAAAGGTCCATCTAGTCAAGGCTATGGCTTTTCCAGTGGTCATGTATGGATGTGAGAGTTGGACTGTGAAGAAAGCTAAGCCCCGAAAAATTGATGCTTTTGAACTGTGGTGTTGGAGAAGACTCTTGAGAGTCCCTTGGACTGCAAGGAGATCCAACCAGTCCATTGTAAAGGAGATCAGTCCTGGGTGTTCTTTGGAAGGATTGATGCTAAAGCTGAAACTCCAATACTTTGGCCACCTCATGCTAAGAGTTGACTCATTGGAAAAGACTCTGATGATGAGAGGGATTGGGGGCAGTGGGGAGAAGGGGACGACAGAGGATGAGATGGCTGGATTGCATCACCGACTTGATGGACATGAGTTTGAGTGAACTCCGGGAGTTGGTGATGGACAGGGAGGGCTGGTGTGCTGCAGTTCATGGGGTCTCAAAGAGTCGGCCATGACTGAGTGACTGAACTGAACTAACTAAACTAAATATATTATTTAAAAGGAAATGTATAGCCTTAAATAAATGCATTGGATAAAATGGAAAAATAATGAACCAACATTAAATTCAAAGCTAGAATAGGAAAACTAAGGAAATACAGAAAATAGTAGCAAGAAAATAACAGAACTGAAATTAATGAACTAGAAAGCAAAGTAACACTAGAGATTATTTTTAATGCTTAACCTTTGAAAAGATTAATAAAATGTATTTCTGGGAAAATTGACTAGAAGGAAAAAGAATAAGAGCAAATGAATATTACAGAAGAAAAAGAACATAATGACACATAGGGGCATAATTTAAAAAATAAAGAAATTCTACAAGCAAAATTTTGAATTCTTAGATGAAAAATAGGAAAGGCTATTTATTTTTTAGACTAGAACAAGCCCAATATTCAAAGCAGAATTAAGTGTCAACTTGCTTTAAGTGCAAAAATCATGAATAAACTATTATCAAATAAAATTCAGAAATGTTAGGTTAAAAAATATATATATATATCATGACCAAGTGGATTTTCCAAATAATGCAAGGATGATTCTGCTGGGGTTTAGCACAAGCCAGCCAGAGATGTACCACTCTGGCACGCAGATTATTTCAAGCTGAAAACAAGCAAGATCCAAAAGATTCAGGAATAATCTTTGACTTCCCCCTAACTGCCTATAAAAGAAAAAAAAAAAAAAACACGAAAAAATCTTAAGCTAGAAGGCCTGTTTGAGGAAGGCGCTATCACCATAGATAACTGTAAAGTATGAACTAGCTGTGGTAGACAGCAAGGAACCTAGCAAGGTCCTTTTTAGCAAAGCCCTCTCTGTATCCCATTGTCTCTAGATGACCCAGCAAATGTTCATTTAACAAACGATTCTTTTCATTTTTCTGTGAATTACTTTACTTTCTTTTGAAGTTCCAGACCCATACCTCCTTATTCGTAGTCCCAAATGCCAAATGACTTATATACCTCATCTTGCCTTACTATCTTTGGAATTCTTCCCACTTATATGAATTCTCCATAAGCATGTAATAAATTTGATATTCTACTGTTAATCTGTCTTATGTCATTTTAATTATTTGACCAGCCAAAACAACTAAGAGAAAGCGGGGGTAGGAGAGGATGGATATTCCCCTCCCCCACAATTCTAAATTAGAAAATCCAGTATTCTAAGATTCTTTGCTGAATGGATTATGATGGAAAAAATCCTATGACCCCATAAATGTATGCTATGTGGCATTCAATAAAATTACTCATTTGTGAGTAGAAAAAACAAAAAGGAAAAAAAAAGTCTTAAGTAAGAACAGAAACACTTAGAGTAAACATTACATTTAATGGTGAAACTTTAGAAGCCTTCCCAATAAAGTCAGGAAGGATTCTTTGAGGTACTAATTAGACCAAGAGAAAAAAAAAGTTAAGAAAACTGGCCTTAACGACGAAATAAAGGGGCATTTCCTTTTCTCAATAGCTCTGTGAACGGGCAGCCCACACAATCCACACAGAGACTTTCTATTGATGGCAATGGGATTAGTGTGAGGTTTAAGTACAAAACAAGCAATTAAGACCCACCCTTTGTTTAAAAGATTTCCTATGCAAGACGTTAAAGAGGCAGCAGGAGATCTGTCATCCTGTTGGAGAGACAAGCCCTCACGTTTAAAACCTTATGAACTCTTTGGGTAATCAAACTTGGTACACTAATAAGTCAGGCGGAGTAACATAAGTCCAAAACATAAAAGTTTTCCAATTTTAAAAGCTTTCTTATGGTCATTAAACATTTCAGACAAATACTCATTATAAACTAATTGGTAGCAAATGTTCATTTGAAAACTTAAGCTGGCCTTGAGTTATAGTGGTTTGATTTTGAGACTTAAAAACTAAAATAATGAGAAAAAAATTGTATGAATATCTTTCTGTGCTTAAAAATTTCAGTCAGCAAAACCTATTGCTGTTTAGATGCCACATCTAAATAAAGTGAGCCTTCTCATCCCAGAGTGAGGGAAGCTTTTCTAAATAATTTATATCATGAAGATGGTTTCTTCTGATGTGTCTTCCCCCTTTCCCACTGCCATTCTCAAGATCTGTTGAGACATGTTTGTGAAGGTCTTCTTAAGTTTTGAAATCCTGAGGATTAGAAACAGGCATTTTCTGTAGAGATGCCTACCCATTCTTAGGATTCCATTACCTTCTCCTGTTGTTCTATAGAAACAAGGTCTCTGGAGCATCATGGTGTGAACTAATCTAAGTATGTCAGTATCGCCACAGATAGTTTATCAGCATATTATTCAATCCTACTGTAACTTCTTTCTCTCACTTATTTTACAAATATTTCATCAATTCCACCAATGAGTCTACTTTAAAGAGTAGTTGCTTTCATTGTGACCACAAAGGGTCATAAATGTTTATGCAGGAAGGTTACAGAACATTAAGAAACTATCAGCTTTGTTGAGCACATGGAGGGTGCCTCACTCCAGTCCTGGCCCTGCTGCCTACAGAGAAACTTTTTAGTTTATTAACCAGGTAGCTCTAGCATCCAAAACAAGACCAGTTCACAGCTGTTTGGCCATGACTGTGCCACAGAAAGCTGCTCTCAGAGGAAGGAAATGGCATGGGAGAGGAACCATGTTCTGGGAAGCTCTGTCAATTCAGAAAACAAAACTGGTGGGGAAATGGTGACGAGCATTATGGACTTTTGCTCTGTAGTCAACTCAGCAAGACACTGGCATTCCATTTGTTGAGGGCTGCTTGGATCTACTCATCCTATCTATAGAATTTCTATCTTGTTTGCAATTTTTCAGATATAGCATTTAAAAAAAAACATTTATTCTCTACTAAAAAAGAAAGGAAGGAGGGAAGAAATAAAGAATCTATCAGCATATGTAAACTATCTGATTTTCTTTGTATAATTGTCTTTCCATGGTGCAAGTCATTTGAACTTAACTGCTGCTGTATAAACAATTATTCTTTTTTATTTTCCTCTCAGATATTTTTCCTTTCCTCTTTGTTAAATTAGATAGTTTGTCATCAACAAATTCTTTCCCCCTTGCTACTATTATTGTTAATATATTTGACTTGGGCTGTACTGTGCTTAGTCGCTCAGTCATGTCCTACTCTTTGCAATCCCATGGAATGCAGCTTGCCAGACATCCTTGTCCATGGGGATCCTCTAGGCAAGAATAATGGAGGGGGTAGCCTTTCCCTTCTCCAGGGGATCTTCCCAACCCAGGAATCAAGCCGGGGTCTCCTGCATTGCAGGTAGATTCTTTACCAGCTAAGCTATCAGGGAAGACCATATAACATCCTTCTATGTTAAGAGTCACCTATCCATTCTATTCTTCATTCCTTATTTCATGTCAAGTACAAAATCCATAACTTGACCTCTAATTTTTGCCCCTGTACACCAACCACCATTCAAATTTCTCTTCTAGGGAAATTAATTTAAACCACTACAATACAATAGATTCTATTCATGAATATTCAGAAGTCACCATTACTTATCCTTCTTAGAAAATTCTAATACCTCATAGAATCATGAAAGCGTAAAATTCCTCTGAGGTCAACTAGTCCATGTTCTTACCTGTAAGATTAAACTATCCCAGTATAACTAATTTTTATATGGTTTTACAGTAAAACAAAGATATAAACTCATTTTCAGTTCTTAGTTTGTTTTCAGATTTTAAGACACTGGGAAGGTGTGGAAGAAGGGAGTACCTACAGTTTTTGATGTTAGGATGCTGAAACTGAACATTGGATAATGAAAACATAATTCTGACATAACACAAAACCCTTCCAAGTTTCCTTCAAAAATGTGTGCTATGGGTGATGACAACACTTTCCTTCCATAAATAGCATAATCAGAAATAGTTAAAAGGCTAGGTAATTTTATTGAATCAAGCAACCAACTCAACTGGTTTATATGATTTATATAAACTAATCATTCTGTTTCATCTCATTTTTATATTTTCTATCCATTTTATTCCCATTTTTGCTCTTAATGTCCCTAAAATCATCACACAAGATAAAAATTTCAGAGGCAAATTTGTTGCAAACCTACTATGAGAACATCATATTGAAGATTGTTTTGCTTTCTCATTAAATACATCTTATCCTATTCCCCTTCCCCCCCAGCACCAAGTATTGAAAGGATAGATAGCTTTGTTTGGTTTTAGCTGATAAGTAGGTTACTTGTGCCTGAAGACCAAAGGCTAAACAAATTTAACAAAAGTTAAAATAACTTATTAACACTGGAACTATATAGCATGACAAGGTGCTTATTTACAGAACCATATACAATCCAAACTGATTGGGAAAGCAGTGAAATTATATATCTCCTGATGCTTATTTTGGACATTTACACATATTCTTATTGAATGGGATGTCAGGCAGAATTGCCTATGCTATTTAAATAATAATAGTAATTGTAATTATTATTGATAACAATAATAATTATCATTATTGATAATAAAGAGGGCATGTGATTTCAAGCAGGTTAAATGTATACATGCTGCATCTTAACCACACTTCATTGAAATTGCCCATGCTAACCTCACCAATGAATTATCCTCAGTTCCTGCAACTCGGCTACAACTAACATAACTGACAATTTTCCTTTCTGTTAACTTTTTTATTCTTCTGTTACCTCTATGTATGGGTTTCTCTTCACAAAACCGTTTCTTAAATATTACTGTTTCTTTGATTCTTTTCTCTTATCTCCTCACAGTGTCAGTTACCATCTTGATTGTCCTGATATACAAAAGTCTCTAACCTGAGCTTTTGATTCATATGTCTTATTGTCCGTTTAATGTCTATCTCCATGTCCCACAGGGATCTTAAAACTAAGCTCATGATCTTTGCTCAAATCTTCTTCTACAACATTCCTTCATCTATTAATAATTCTATTTTGTTCAATTTCTAAATCCTGAAAACTCAGTCATTCCAGCTTCTTTTGATTCTATCAAATCCTAAATAAAATTATTCTCCACATTGTCAGTGCTACCTCTCACATATTTATAAAACCTGTTCCCCTCTCTGTAGCTACTGCCTTAGTTCAAGCCAATATTGTTTCTTTCTTAGATTATGACAATAGCTTCCTCACTGAGCTCCTGGAAACCGGTCTTGTTCCCAAATGCCAGCTGCAATAATGCCACTAGAATAATCTTTTAAAAATGTTTAATACAATACTATTGCTTTGGTTTAAATTGTGTCTCTTCCAAAATCATGTCTTGATATTCTAACCCCCAGTACTTCAGACTGTGAGTATATTTGGAAAGACAGTCATTGCAGATGTAATTAACTGAGGTCCTACTGGAGTAGAGTGGGCCACTATGCATTGTTATTGGGGTTCTTTATAAAAATGGGGAATTTGGACTCAGACCTATGTCATGGGGAGAACATCATGTTAACATGAAGGCAGAGGTCAGGGTGACACATGTACAGTCAAGGAGCGTGAAAAATATTAGCAAACCATCAGAAACCAGGGGAAAGCAGAGAACAGATTCCTCCTCACAGCTTTCAGAAGGAACCAACTCTGCCAACACCTTGATCTCAGATTTCTAGCCCCCAGAACTGTGAGACAATACATTTCCACTGTTTAGTTCCCCATCCATTTTCTGGTACTTTGTTATGGCAGCTCTGAAAAACTAATACAACAAGCATATATCATTTCTACATGCTAGATCTTTAAACTGTCCAACGTTATTGTCATGGTGTTTCTGCGGCTGTTGTTCAGTCACTAAGTTGTGTCCGACTCTTTGCGACCTCATAGACCATAGCACGCCAGGCTCCTCCTGCCTCAGGTGTATGATGTCAAACTCAAACAGCTTAATATATAAGACCCAATATGCTTTTTGTTATTTACCCTTTCACTTTTGTTTCTCACTGCTTTTTTATTTACAACATTTTTGTAAACTTACGTTCATTTTTCTCATCGTGAGATGTTCACGTATTTCTGTATTTGGTGGCCTTCTGCCTGAAGCTTTTCCACCATCATTCACTGGGTAAGTTCAACCTATCCATTATGACATGTGTATAACATTCTCTGAAATACTTCAAGGGAGAGTTAGATTTCCATCCTCTGTTCTGTTGGATTTCTTTTCTTACCTCCTCTTTTGTGGTGCTTACCAGGACACTTTTATACTTTCCTTGATTCTCCCTGCCCACCCATTCATACCCTACATATTGAATTTAAGAGACGAGATCTTGACATAGTCATTGGGCACAGTGAAAACTAAATACTTTGAATAGATAGATGAGTCCAGACATTCTACAACCCTCTCTCTGCACACTAAGTGACCCTTTCTCTTTCTCATCAGTGTGCCTAGATACTCCATGCATCCATTTTTTAATTATTCTACTTTATAGTTAAAAGGCTAAAATTTTTATCTTTTTAGTCAGATGATTTTTTTAAGTTGATAATTATTTATAAGCTAGGTAAAGAACATCTTATAAACATATTTTTAAAGTCCCACTGGCAAGGATTCATAATTTTTAACATTCAGTGAGGAAAATTATTAGGCAAGAAAATAAAGTAAAATGGCTTTATGCTATCAAATGTCTTTCCAATGCAAACTTTTGGTTTAGAGCCTAATACCAAACTGTACTTCACAGTAGTGGGCAATACTTGAAGTTATAAATGAAATTCAATAATTATACAATGTTCTTTGCTAGAAGTGCATTGCTGTAGAAGCAATATCATCAGATGGAAGGAGAGAGACAAATTATCCAATTCAGCCTTGTACTTAATATTTCTTCAGCAATATTTGCTTTAGCAAATAGAAGGATAATAGCTAATAGACACAATTCTGGGTATAGGTAGCAATATTTTTTCCTTAGAAAGAAATTACATATGATCATTATATAATATAGTAATAGTTATGCATTATTACTCTAGACAGACAAAATTTTCAATCAGTGGCAGAAAGATGAGTTAAAATTTTGCTGACTATAGTGTTTCATGCTATGTCCTGACAAATAAATCATCTCTCAAGGCTGAGTTTGCCTTTTCTTATTTGATTAATATAATTCCCCTGAACTATATCCTTTAAGAAATAAATGTTCAAAATAGTATTGTAGTTGGAGTTCAGATTCTTGAATCCCGGTCCAAGCTCCGTCACCAACAAATTACATAAGCTATAACAACCATGAAAGGCAATGCCAAAGAATGCTCAAACTACCGCACAGTTGCACTCATCTCACACGCTAGTAAAGTAAGGCTCAAAATTCTCCAAGCCAGGCTCAGCAATACATGAACCAGGAACTTCCAGATGTTCAAGCTGGTTTTAGAAAAGGCAGAGGAACCAGAGATCAAATTGCCAACATCTGCTGGATCATCAAAAAAGCAAGAGAATTCCAGAAAAACATCTATTTCTGCTTTATTGACTATGCCAAAGCCTTTGAGTGTGTGGATCACAATAAGCTGTGCAAAATTCTGAAAGAGATGGGAATACCAGATCGCCTGACCTTCCTCTTGAGAAACTTATATGCAGGCCAGGAAGTGACAGTTAGAATGGACAGGGAACAACAGACTGGTTCCAAATAGGAAAAGGAGTATGTCAAGGCTGTATATTGTCACCTTACTTATTTAACTTCTATGCAGAGTACATCATGAGAAACACTGGACTGGAAGAAGCACAAGCTGGAATCAAGATTGCCGGGAGAAATATCAATAACCTCAGATATGCAGATGACACCACCCTTATGGCAGAAAGTGAAGAGGAACTAAAGAGCCTCTTGATGAAAGTGAAAGAGGAGAGTGAAAAAGTTGGCTTAAAGCTCAACATTCAGGAAATGAAGATCATGGCATCTGGTCCCATCACTTCATGGGAAATTGATGGGGAAACAGTAGAAACAGTGTCAGACTTTATTTTTTTGGGCTCCAAAATCACTGCAGATGGTGACTGCAGCCATGAAATTAAAAGACGCTTACTCCTTGGAAGAAAAGTTATGACCAACCTAGATAGCATATTCAAAAGCAGAGACATTACTTTGCCAACTAAGGTCCATCTAGTCAAGGCTATGGTTTTTCCAGTGGTCATGTATGGATGTGAGAGTTGGACTGTGAAGAAAGCTGAGAACCAAAGAATCGACGCTTTTGAACTGTGGTGTTGGAGAAGACTCTTGAGAGTCTAACCCTTGGACTGCAAGGAGATCCAATCAGTCCATTCTAAAGGAGATAAGTCCTGGGTGTTCATTGGAGGGACTGATGCTAAAGCTGAAACTCCAATACTTTGGCCACCTCATGTGAAGAGTTGACTTATTGGAAAAGACCCTGATGATGGGAGGGATCGGGGACAGGAAGAGGAGGGGACGACAGAGGATGAGATGGCTGGATGGCATCACCGACTTGATGCACATGAGTTAGATTCAACTCCGGGAGTTAGTGATGGACAGGGAGGCCTGGCGTGCTAGGATTCATGGGGTCACAGAGAGTCGGACACAAGTGAGTGACTGAACTGAACTGATAACAAGCATATTGAACAATCTACACCCTTTGGGTATATTCAGTACAATTTTTTTCCAACCTCTGCCTCAATCTTCATTCTACATTGATTAATGAAATTATTGTTGAGACCTCTTAGCTTCCTAGGTTTTTGTGTGACATGAAGAAATAGAGGAAAACAACAGAATGGGAAAGACTAGAGATCTCTTCAAGAAAATTAGAGATACCAAGGGAACATTTCATGCAAAGACGGGCTCAATAAAGGACAGAAATGGTATGGACCTAACAGAGGCAGAAGATATTAAGAAGAGGTGGCAAGAATACACAGAAGAACTGTACGAAAAAGATCTTCACGACCCAGATAATCATGATGATGTGATCACTAATCTAGAGCCAGACGTCTTGGAATGTGAAGTCAAGTGGGTCTTAGGAAGAATCACTACAAACAAAGCTAGTGGAGGTGATGGAATTCCAGTGGAGCTCTTTCAAATCCTGAAAGATGATGCTGTGAAAGTGCTGCACTCAATATGCCAGCAAGTTTGGAAAACTCAGCAGTGGCCACAGGACTGGAAAAGGTCAGTTTTCCTTCCAACCCCAAAGAAAGGCAATGCAAAAGAATGCTCAAACTACTGCACAATTGCCCTCATCTCACATGCTAGTAAAGTAATGCTCAAATTTTTCCAAGCCAGACTTCAGCAATACGTGAACAGTGAACTCCCTGATGTTCAAGCTGGTTTTAGAAAAGGCAGAGGAACCAGAGATCAAATTGCCAACATCCACTGGATCATTGAAAAAGCAAGAGAGTTCCAGAAAAACATCTATTTCTGCTTTATTGACTATGCCAAAGCCTTTGAGTGTGTGGATCACAATCAACTGTGGAAAATTCTGAGAGAGATGGGAATATCAGAGCACCTGACCTTCCTCTTGAGAAACTTATATGCAGGCCAGGAAGTGACAGTTAGAATGGACATGGAGCAACAGACTGGTTCCAAATAGGAAAAGGAGTATGTCAAGGCTGTATACTGTCACCCTGTTTATTTAACTTCTATGCAGAGTACATCATGAGAAACGCTGGACTGGAAGAAACACAAGCTGGAATCAAGATTGTCGGGAGAAATATCAATAACCTCAGATATGCAGATGACACCACCCTTATGGCAGAAAGTGAAGAGGAACTAAAGAGCCTCTTGATGAAAGTGAAAGAGGAGAGTAAAAAAGTTGGCTTAAAGCTCAACATTCAGAAAACGAAGATCATGGTATCTGGTCCCATCACTTCATGGGAAATAGATGGGGAAACAGTAGAAACAGTGTCAGACTTTATTTTTTTGGGCTCCAAAATCACTGCAGATGGTGACTGCAGCCATGAAATTAAAAGACACTTACTCCTTGGAAGAAAAGTTATGACCAACCTAGATAGCATATTCAATAGCAGAGACATTACTTTGCCGACTAAGGTCCATCTAGTCAAGGCTATGGATTTTCCTGTGGTCATGTGTGGATGTGAGAGTTGGACTGTGAAGAAGGCTGAGCGCCAAAGAATTGATGCTTTTGAACTGTGGTGTTGGAGAAGACTCTTGAGAGTCCCTTGGGCTGCAAGGAGATCCAACCAGTCCATTCTGAAGGAGATCAGCCCTGGGATTTCTTTGGAAGGAATGATGTTAAAGCTGAAGCTCCAATACTTTGGCCACCTCATGTGAAGAAGTTGACTCATTGGAAAAGACTCTGATGCTGGGAGGATTGGGGGCAGGAGGAGAAGGGGACGACCCAGGATGAGATGGCTGGATGGCATCATGGACTCGATGGACGTGAGTCTGAGTGAACTCCGGGAGTTGGTGATGGACAGGGAGGCCTGGCATGCTTCGATTCATGGGGTCGCAGAGTCAGACACGACTGAGCGACTGAACTGACTGACTGACTGGAAATTCTCATTTTTGTCACTGAGACTCATTTTTCTATTATAAAGCCTAGTTCAGTCCACTTTAAATGTCAATTCTGATCTTGTCTCCAAATAAAAGTCTCTCTCTGCCTTCTAAGTTCAGGCTTCATTCATATTGCTGAGGAGAGAAGTAAGCTATGATCCTTTGCTCTCTTACTCTTTCTAGATCTTCTGTTATATTTTTCTGAATCACTCACTTGCCTCTTGTCACTGGTATTCTGGGAAAGAAAAAAATAATTTTGGAGGAAAAAAACCCACAAATTTTATGTATTTACCTTCTTGATAGAAAGCCACAGACGACTCCAATAGGCAGGCTCTCAAATTCATGCTCTTTTGTGAGATGCCCATAGGTTTCTCTAGAGGCCTACATAGAAAATACTCATACTGTTCTCCTACTGATGCTTTTTCTGAGAGACTATACCTGTCATACTTTGCTAGATTGCACAGTGACAACAAACAGTCCCATATCTTAACAGCTTACAATAACAACAGTTTGTACCTAATTTACATCACATGTTCTCTGCTTTCTGGCGTCATCTTTTCTTTAAGCTTCTTTATTCTGGGACCCAGGGACTTGGAAAGGAAGAGGCAGCCTTTATCTGGGACCTTCTGTGACCATTACAAAAGAAACACAATATGACCCTTAAGTTTTAATTGAGAGTATTACATGCCACATGCCACTGCTGTTTACATTCCTTTAGCAAAGAGAGTCAATGGAGATGTGTGGAGTCCAGAGGGCAAGAAATGTGATCCTCCTATAGGTAGGAAATGATGTATTTTGCACATATAAAATAACCTTCCACCATGACCCCTCACACTCTGATCTCTTTCATCTTTAATTCCAGGAAACACACTCCACAGTCTTTAGCTATTGATTGGGGCAACTCCACTCTGTTACATCATGCTCTTGGGTGATGTATTTTCAAGATGGCTTCAACATGACTACCTTTCCCTATATCTCCTTAACATCTGATATCTGTTCACAACATCTATTTGGCCCTGGATTCAAACATTATTTTCATGTCAAATAATAGGTAAGTATGATGTTTTTCTGCTAATATCTCTTCTTTCCTTATTATTGGTAACTGTTTTAACCTGACTTACACAGTTAAAATTATCCAGGAATAAGAGTCTGTTGATGAAAATGAAAGAAGAGAGTGAAAAGTTGGCTTAAATAAATAAATTTATATTTTTAAAAACTCAACATTCAGAAAACTACGATCATGGCATCCAGTTCCATCACTTCATGGCAAATAGATGGGGAAACAGTGGAAACAGTGAGAGACTTTATTTTCTTGGCCTCCAAAATCACTGTAGATGGTGACTGCAGCCATGAAATTAAAAGACACTTTCTCCTTGGAAGAAAAGCTATGACAAACCTAGACAGCATATTAAAAAGCAGAGACATTACTTTGCTGACAAAGTCTGTCTAGTCAAAGCTATGGTTTTTCCAGTAGTCATGTATGGCTGTGAGAGTTGGACTATAAAGAAAGCTGAACAGCAAAGAATTAATGCTTTTGAACTGTGATGTTGGAGAAGACTCTTGAGAGTTCCTTGGACTGCAGGAGATCAAGCCAGTCCATCCTAAAGGAAATCAGACCTGAATATCCATTGGAAGGTTGATGCTGAAGCTGAAGCTTCAATACTTTGGCGACCTGATGGGAAGAACTGACTGATTGAAAAAGACCCTGGCGCTGGGCAAGATTGAAGGCAGAAGAGAAGGGGACCATGGAAGATGAGATATTTGGATCCATCACCGACTTGATGGACATGAATTTGAGCAAGCTTTGGGAGTTGGCGACGGACAGGGAAGTCTGGCATCCTGCAGTCCATGGTTCGCAAAGAGTCGGACATGACTGAGCAACTGAACTGACTGAAGCAGAAACTAGAATATACACTCATTTTGCCTTTGAACTCAGGTGTCAGTTTCTCCAAAGGACTTTCTTATCTTGATCTACTTGGTGCACCTAGAAATAGGCCTAAAAGTGTCTGATGCTCATCAAACATCCAACTAGGGAATGAAATGCCAGTGTTTCCTTATTTAAAAAACTCTTGGCTTACTATTAGGTACCCTCTTGAATT
The DNA here is from genome assembly GCF_042477335.2 of Ovis canadensis. Lineage (NCBI taxonomy): Eukaryota > Metazoa > Chordata > Mammalia > Artiodactyla > Bovidae > Ovis > Ovis canadensis. The sequence continues at coordinate 43,400,034 of NC_091260.1, forward strand.
CTTTGTTGTGTGAGCAGTATAGAAGCCACTTTTCTTTAGTCAGAGAGGAAAGAAGGTAAAATGCTTGCAGACTCCCCACAAACCAAATACTCATGAAATACAAAATCCTATTCTTCATCAAGCACCAGTCTTCTATTCATATTGCCTGAAAATACCACATTGAGGAGAGCTGAAGGACCCAGTTGGTTATCTCTTTAGTCCTGAAGGTGGTGTCTAACATCTTGAAACTCCTTGAAATATAGAAATTGCTAATGTCCATTATCCATAACTTTGGGAATTAGCTAAAAATTAAACATATACACATCCTTCAAAATCATTTTTACATAATTGTGAACTAGTAAATTAATCTCTATAGGACTTAGTTTTCTCAAGTGGAAAAGAGCAGTGTTAACTGTAGAGTACTCTAAGTTGTATCAAAACTAGCAAGAGTAACATTCACATATATATACCACCATGTGTTAAATAGATAACTGTATAGGACAGGAAACTCAGCCTGGTGCTATGTGATGACCTAAGTGGGAGGAATGGTGGGCGGTCAGAAGGAGACTTAAGAGGGAGCATATATATGTATACGTATAACTGATCCACAGCGTTGTACAGCAGAAACTAATACAGTACTGGAAAGCAATTATACTCCAATTAGAAAAACAATAAGAAAAGTGGGAATGCGCTTTGAACAGGAAATAAGATTTTGACCCTGGACTTTTTGCATGCTAGTAACTAAGGGTAGAATTCTTCTGCAAAGCAATAAACACATTTTTTGAACTATTGCACTTTTTAGAATGGCACTTTCTGATTAAATGAAATATACCTCCCATTGTACCAACCAACATTTTAGTCCCTGTTAGGTCAATTTTAAAGCATATCTAATTTTATGAAACCATAATGCTTATACTTCAGAATTTTCCATCCTCAACTATTCCTTTCACATCATAAGAAATCTACTTCGTTTAAAAATAGGAAAAGTTTTTAAATTAAGTCACAAAAGGTTCAGAGAACTCTAAATTCAGTCTAATTCTTTGAAACCACAATTAATGAAAAAAAATTTCTTTTGCCAACTTCACTTTGTGTTACATTCTTAATTTTATTTGATGGTAGGTATTTTGCAATTTCCATTTCTTTCTGTATATAAAAAAGATCTATGTGATGAGAATTAGGACATAAAACTTTCTGAATTAAATATATCCTGCAGAAATTGGTTTGTGTGTCATGCTTACTCATTATGAACAACACAAGTACATCTGATCTGATGTACACACCCTGGGCCTCTATCATCAGGTTGTGTGTATAGCATATTAACATAAAGGAATGAATAATTTCATGTTACATAGGCCATATAAAGAAAGAAGAATCAACTTTCCACTAGAAATGCATATAAACTTTTCAGTGTATTTCATGTATTGGAAAATTCATATCAGATTTTATATGGAATTATTTTTCTCTTCTGAAACAAAATACTACAGTAAAACTGGTCTCTTGGTAATTACACATTTGTTCATTTTCACATGCACCCACAACACCTTCTGTACCATGTAAAATTCTCTTCAAAGTATCAGTTCTCAAATGGGACTATGTAATTTCCAACCACATAATGGCTTTAAGTAGTTCATAAGCAGTCATCATACACTAAAATGTAACACTCAAGGGACTTCCCTGGAAGTTCAGTGGTTAAGACTGCATGCTTATACTGCAGGGGGTGTAGGTTCAATCTCTGGTCAGGGAACTAAGATCCCACATGCCACAGCACATGGACAAAAAAGAAAAAGCAACACATGCTTGGAAAGAACTTTAGAAGTGAACTAGGAGTTCATGCAACAGGTACCAACAAATTAGAAGTAAAACAGGAGGGAAAATAGTATTTGCTTTAAAAAAAGGAAAAGTTAATTAAGTGCCTCTATTTGTTGCCTACATTTAACATTGATAGTTTAAAAACTATCATCCTAGTGGTAGGTGTTGATCATATTCACACAGGAATTTCAGAAGGTGCTGCTGCTGCTGCTGCTGCTAAGTCACTTCAGTCGTGTCTGACTCTGTGCCACCCCATAGATGGCAGCCCATCTGGCTCCCCCGTCCTTGGGAGTCTCCAGGCAAGAACACTGGAGTGGGTTGCCATTTCCTTCTCCAATGCATGAAAGTGAAAAGTGAAAGTGAAGTTGTTCAGTCGTGCCCGACTCTTAGCGACCCCATGGACTGCAGCTTACCAGGCTCCTCCGTCCATGGGATTTTCCAGGCAAGAGTACTGGAGTGGGGTGCCATTGCCTTCCCAGAAGGTACTGCTGCTGCTAAGTCACTTTAGTCATGACCGACTCTGTGCGACCCCAGAGACGACAGCCCACCAGGCTCCCCAGTCCCTGGGATTCTCCAGACAAGAATACTGGAGTAGGTTGCCATTTCCTTCTCCAATTCTCAGAAGATACTAGGACCACCTAAAAAGACCTCTATATCTTATTTGTTTGCTCATATAGCTTTCTTAGGGGTCAAGGAGAGAGGTAATTCATATAGGGACTCTGCTAGTCTTTCTGGGCTTCCCTAGTGACTCAGCTGGTAAAGAATCTGCCTGCAATGTGGGAGACCTGGGTTCGATCCCTGGGTTGGGAAGATCCCCTGGAGAAGGGAACAGCTACTCACTCCAGTATTTTGCCCCAGAGAATTCCATGGACTGTATTGTCTACGGGGTTGCAAAGAGTCAGACATGATTGAGCAATTTCACAGTCTTCTTTCTGGAAGAAATTTGAAAAATATGTTGGTAGCTGTAAAGTAATTAAATTAGTGAAATTAAAAGACTAAAATTAACAAATTTTCATCCTTTGCTAAACTGAAAAAAAAATTAAGCAAGAAATGGAGAGGGAAGAGGTTTTGAGAAGGCAGAGGGGACTTTAAACTAGATCAAGTACAGCAAAAGAATTTTACACAAAGGAAGAGGAGAAGGAAATTGGATCCATTGGAGAGATCCTTTGGGAAGAGATGTATAATTTCTAGAAAGAAAACTATATGCCCTATTTCTTTGAAAAGAAAAAAGGGTCTTCCAGAGTAGAAGATCTTAGTCACTGGATCTACAAAGAAGAAACAGGGGAATGGAGACAAGCCATTTGTATAACTTAGATAAATAGTCAATAATTGCTATTGTTTCCTGGAGTGAATACCCCATCATCTCAGGCAGAGTCCACTAGAATGTACCAATTTACTGGCCTATCACTGTACCTGGAACAAAGATCACTCAGAAAATGTAGTTTGAAGATAAATAAATAGATGAATAAATTCTCTGGCTCTTCATCACTTGCGTTTAATGTTGAATAGGGATGAATGAAATAAACAGAAGAAATTCAGGAAACAGTTCTAGGAATTAGAGCTCTAAGCAGGGAACTACAGGATTTGTTGATAACAAGGTCGCATCTATGCTCGCATTTTAGAAGAGTTGGGAATTTTGTAGATAAAAAGAAGACTGGAAAAATAATGGTTAGCTAAATAAACAGAGGTACAGATGGGGTCTGGTTGCTGCACCAAGGATTAATCTGCCAGAGTGATGAACACCTGGTTATGGACTATATTGCACAAAATCATCTGGAAGCCTGCCAGGTTTATACTAACCTTAAAATCATAGTCTAGGGGTATGGAGAACATTGTCAGATAAAACCATAAAACTGGAACAAATGAAGGACATCAGTCATGGCAATAAAATGAGCTAGGCTATTGGAAAAGACAAAAGAATTCACAGTTTAAATGATTAAAAAGAGGGTTAAGAAATTTAATGGGTATTCAAAGCCCAGACCATCCACAATATTAGGAGTATAATTCAACATGGTAAACCACCAAGATTTATCGCTTGAAAACATGATCATGACAAAGTTGTACTTTGTTCTAGTAAAGCCTTGGAAGATGTAGATGGACTCCACCTGTCACAAAGATGTAAACTTGTGTGGAACTCTTAACTCCTCCCTTTGAAAACATAAAAGAAAACATCTCAGTGAAGGTAAAAGAACAGAAAGAACAAGGTAAAATGTGACAGTGTTCTACACTGAAAGAGCCTTTATTGAAAGATTTTGTTCCTGCTCTCAGAACCAGATTAAGCTTGAACCCTGAAATTGTGCCCAGGGATGGCCATGACGTAGCAGTCCAGGGCTAGCCGTATCAGGAACAGTGTTTACCTAAGTTAAGGGCCTTGCAACTGGAGGAAAAAAACTGGATCTTAGTTGAAAGGAAAACAGTATTGAATGGCAGATTTAAAGATCAAGACAAGGCAGAAAAGAGGAGCAGACAGAAGCCGGAAGGATTAAGCGTAAGCTAGTATGTTATGGAAAAGTTCATGACAAGCAATTCACAATTGAAGCAAAAGACATAGAGCAAAAGAATGTTTGTATTACCCTCACGGGTACGTTTTGTGCAGGAGAGGTGGGTGTGGACAGGAATATTAACAGGTGGTAGGGGCCACAGCTTAAAAGACTCAGAGAGCATGAACCTGAAAAATAAAACAAATATAGTGGTATAGGGGATATTTAGCTTCACTGTGACCTGTTTAACTGTCTTTCTTTCATCAGAGAAGGCAGTTTTGACATCATCACGTAAAGCATAAAGCATCATCATGTAAAGACTAAAATCAAATAGGCTTCATATGGAATCTGACTCTGCAGAGTTCTGTGATGTTAGCTAAGAAATTTTTCTCTATGTGGGCCTCAGATTTCTCATCTGAAAAATGGAAATTGTGATAATGATAAATATATCACTGTGAAAACAAGAAGATTAAATAAATCTTTAAATTTAAAGATGTGCACCATGTATATAGTAATCCCTCTCTGAATATTAGTCCTTGCTTATGATTACTATTCAGCTAAAATAAAGATGTGTATATAGTAATCCCTCTGTCAATATTAGTTCATGCTGATGATCACTATTCTGCTAAAAGGAAACTCTGAAAATTTATTTGCCTTGAAGTAAACTTTTTTTCTGCTAGATTTCCAACAACCTGATTCTTAGGGAGAATGTGGTTAAAGGGGTAAAAATAAGACCTTTGGGAAATTTTTCTTGCCCTGTCGTCTGAAAGCATTGTTGCTCTAATTCCGCATACTCAGAAGGAAACTGAAGGTCCCTTTAACATGTCCATTCTGACTCAGTTGGCCTAGCATGAGGGCCTGAAATTCTGCATTTCTAACCAGCCCCTCACCTCATCCTGTGATGCTAATGATGCTGGTCTGTGTGCCATACTTTGACTAGAAAGGCCCTGCGTGCATGTTAAGTAGCTTCAGTCATATCTGACTCTTTGCAACCCCATGGACTATAGGCCACCATGCTTCTCTGTCCATGGGATTCTCCAGGCAAAAATACTGGAGTGTGTTGCCATGCCCTCTTCCAGGGGATCTTCCCGACCCAGGGATAGAACCTTCATCTGTTATGTCTCCTGCATTAGCAGGTGGATTCTTGACCACAAGTGCCACCTAAGAAAGGCCCTAGAGTGACTGCAAATGAGGAAAGGAAATATCGTAGGATGTCAGACATGTAACATGGATTTCAAGAAGGCCTATATCATAGGCAGCAGAAATACTGGTAAGATATCCTGGATCAAGGCCCAAACAGAAGATGGCTCAAAGCCAAAATCAATGATATAAATTTCAGTTTTCAAAAAAAAATTCTGTCTCTCTAGTTTCAAACAGTCCTGAAGGGGATTTCTAGAGAGCCATAAGCCTCAATTTAAAAAAATAATATATACCAAAAAATCAAAGAAAGAAAAAATCTAAGGAATAAGAAAAGAAAAGTCTAGGCCTTAAAAAATAATATTGGTAGGTTGATGAATTCTAGAGTTTATTGAGGTTTCTAAAGCCACTTAAAATTATTATTGTTTTCAACATAGTGTTTTAATGTAGTAATAAATACAGTCTTAGATAGACCTAATCTAACATTATTTGAGACTTTCTTGTCTATATTATATAGTGTAACATCCTCTGGGAATGTAGCTGCTAGACAGCAGCAGTTACCAGATGCCCTTCTTCTTTTTCTTTTGAGAAGATAAAAATTGGAGTGAAAATTCCAGTTCCTTTCATAGAAAGGCAGCTTGTATTAGACTTAACCACTCTTCTGTGCTACGTGCTTAGTTGCTTCAGCCCTAACCAACTCTTTGCGACACCACGAACTGTAGCCCATCAGGCTCCTCTGTCTATGGGATCCTCCAGGCAAGAATACTGGACTGGATGGCCAAGCCCTCCTCCAGGAGATCTTCCCCACCCAGGAATCGAATCCACATCTCTTGTATCTCCTGCATTGGCAGATGGGTTCTTTAATCACTAGCACCACCTGGGAAGCCCACTACTCATCCAGAAACAGTAATAAAAAATGTAGACAATATAAAAGCAATTATTTTAAGAGGCTGGAGAACAAACAAAGGCAGAATCATGGCAAGAAAAGAAGCCGACTGGGTGTAAAATGTTGAGTAATATCCTCCTAAAATTCTTATCCCCCTAGAATATGACCTTCTTTGAAAATATTGTATCACCTCATGTATCACCATAAAGGTCTTCACATTGTTCTTTTATAGTCATACACATTTCTCTCTACTCAACCCCTTTCCTTAATCCTGGCAAACTCTAGATTTTTAGTAATCTCTAAGCATGCTGTGGGACTTCCCAGGTGACACTAGTGGTAAAGAACCCTCCTGCCAATGTAGGAGACATAAGAGATCCAGGTTCATTCCCTGGGTTGGGAAGATCCCCTGGAGGAGGGCATGGAAACCCACTCCAGTATTCTTGCCTGGAGAATCTGCATGGACAGAGGACCCTGGTGGGCTACAGTTCATGGGGTCACAAAGAGTCAGACACAACCGAAGTGACTAAGCATACCCACAAACACACTGCAACACACCCCCAATCTAAATAACCAGTGGAATGAAGTTTTTGAAGGCATCCATTGTAAGAGAGTCTCCCACATTGCAGGCAGACACTTTACCATCTGAGCCACCAGGAAGATCTAGTACATTGTAAGAGGAAAAGAGTAGCCTAATCATACTATGTGTGTGTCCACAACTCGTATTTCAGACATAGTAGATTATTTTTATAAAATTAATTTAAAATAAATTTTTATAGTAAGGACACAATGAAATAGATTCTCTATAAAAAGATTAACTCATCAACAGATTATAGAAGCAATACCAAACTCCTCAGTTTTCAACTTGCTTCTAACCTTAATCCACATTCTAGAAAGTTGTTGTTTAGTTGCTAAGTTATGTCTGACTGTTTTGAAACTCCATGGACTGTAGCCCACCAGGCTCCCCTGTCCATGAGATTTCCCAAGCAAGAATACTGGAGTGGGTTGCCATTTCCTTCTACAGGAAATTTTCCTGACCCAGAGATCAAACCCACATCTCCTGCATTGGCAGGTGAAATCTTTACCACTGAGCCACAAGAGAAGTCTGCATTCTAGAAAGTAGACAATTAAAATTGGTACAACAGACAAGAAGCTAGTTAACTGTGGGACTACCGCAATATAGAACACAGTGTAACCAAATGAGTTCAAGTGTTTCTGATTGAACAGATTGCATTTTATTCTAATTAGAGATTTCTGAACAGAATCTTTGCAAAAACCATGAGGAATGTAAAAGCTCTAGAAGACCTTAATGATCAAAACTCGTGCTACTTGTTTTAATAGTGGTTTCCATGAAGCATTGTCTAATAGACATAATCTTAACCCTTGGCTAGATTTAAGACATTTTTAAAAAGACAATAAATACAAAGTATTTTTCCTTTTTTTTTTTGGCTTAATGTACTCCTATTCATACTTAAAGAACTTACTCAAATGTGATTTCTTTAATTTCCCATTCTCTCTGGGGAGCCTGGTGGGCTGCCGTCTGTGGGGTCGCACAGAGTTGGACACGACTGAAGCGACTTAGTAGTAGTAGTAGATATAATTAGTTATATTCTCTGTATTCTTTTTGATTTTAGAATAAACTTCTTACTTTACTTAACAACTTAGCTGTACTTCAGTTCAGTCACTCAGTTGTATCCGACTCTTTGTGACCCCATGAACTGCAGCACGCCAGACCTCCCTGCCCATCACCAACTCCTGAAGTCCACACAAACCCATGTCCATTGAGTCAGTGAAGCCATCCAACCATCTCATCCTCTGTCGTCCCCTTCTTTTCTTGCTCTCAATCTTTCCCAGCATCAGAGTCTTTTTAAATGAGTCAGCTCTCCGCATTAGGTGGCCAAAGTATTGAAGTTTCAGCTTCAACATCAGTCCTTCCAAAGAACACCCAGGACTGATCTCCTTTAGGATGGACTGGTTGGATCTCCTTGCAGTCCAAGGAACTCTCAAGAGTCTTTTCCAACTCCACAGTTCAAAAGCATCAATTCTTCGGCACTCAGCTTTCTTTATAGTCCAACTTTCACATCCATACATGACTTAGCGACATTATATTTTGGTTTCTTATTTGCATATGTCCAACTTGACATAGAATGAGTTATTTTTATCCTTAAAATCCTTATGCTCTACTCAGTGCATGATATATAGTAGATGTTTAATAGTTTCAACATTGGAGTATGCACACATAAGACATACATATTTAATTCAATCTTAAATTGTTGTCATAGAAATATAGTGTCTAGAATGAGAAAGATGTAAGTCCCAGTCAACTGAATATTGTGCAAACTATGTCTCAAGTATAAGTTTTAGAAAATGCAGCTTATCTCAGTTAAGAGTATGATCTCTGCAGTCCAGGTTATCTGGATTCACGATATTACCTGCATTGTCGTATATCTGGGCAAGTTGTCTAACCTCTCTTGCTCTCAGGTTCCATGTGGATAACAATAGTATCCCTGCATAATGTGCTAGACTTATTAAATGAAATGTAACCCCCAGGCTACAGTCCATGGGGTCACAAAGAGTTAGACACAACTGAGCAACTAAGCACATATATATAACACCTAAAAACAGTGGCTAGCACATAAGCACTAGGTGTTAACTATTGTTTATTATTATTATTATTCACTCTAGATGCTGCAGTTTAAGAGCACAATTGATATGTAGTCAAGTCCAGAGACAAATGACCAAGGAAACAAAAGATTCTAAATCATTTCTTAGGGAAAGTTAAAATATCTCAAGCTGTTAGGCTAGAACTGATCTTTGAGAAGGGTAAAGAGTATATAAGACAGTATAGTTGTCTTCAATAATAAGAAAATAAGGCACCCTTGATCTAGGACAAAATGAAGCCAAAATAGCGGAAATTGGAAACGACATAGAGAAATATTTGAGTTCAAATTTAAATGAAAATGAAAATTAAAATCCTTTTCTCATACAGAGAAAGTAGAATGGAGTGATATCTCTGTAGGTATTTAAGAGTTAGAGAAAGTGCTTATTCAAAGATTGAATCACTGAATGGCAGGGAGGGACAGGTTAGCTGTTTCAAATGGTGCTTATAAATTCTATCCTTTTCATTGTACAGCCAAGGAACTGAGGTTCAGAGAAATGAAGAAATTTGACCCTAGAGAGACACAGAATTAATTAACCTCAGAATCTGAACTAGAACCCACTTTGCCAAATCCTCCTCTAGAGCCCTTTTTTAAGGAAGTTCTCTTGCTTACAAAAAGAAAGTATTTCTCAGAACAGCAGGAGTGTGCTCCCAAGTAAGAGTACAAAGTAGAATACTTGAGAAAGAATGAGTAGAGCAAATCATGTGGAGTAAAGTCACCTAATCTTGAATATATGATGTCTCAGGCTTCTCTGGTGACTTTTTGTATGCTATTCCCAAACAGGAGTTTATTTGCATATATACCTGCATAGAGACTTCTATAATAAAACTTAAAGTTTAATGAGTATAGACCATATAAACATGAGAATATACTTGCCAGTTTTGTTCCATGTGTCCCAATTTTCATCTGAAATAAAATAAAAGTATGCTAGGCTTCAGTTCAGAGGTCATATAAATCAATAGATTTCTCTCTCCATGCTTGTCTCATATCACAAATATATGATATTTAAGCTTTTCAGGAAAATAATTTGTAAAAACATGAGCTTGCTATACAGAAACTCTTACTAGAAGAGATGATTGGTCCTTATGATTCATAGCCAATAACTGTGGGCTCAGATCTCCTCCATTCAGATTCTGAATTTAGGAAAATCACTTAACTTCTAAAATCTCAGCTTTCACTTCTGTAAAATGGAGATAACGGTAATTCCTACATCATAAAAATGTGAGGATTAATTAAAATGATTCATTCTGGAGTATTGTTTAATTTTAGTTTTGTTTTATTCAGTTTTTTTTATGTTTAATTTTCACATAAGGAGTTACTTGAAAGAGCAGAACAAGCAACTAGAAAATATGTACTTAAGCTAGAACAAATACATGGTTAATAACAATAACAATCTCCCAACTTCTCAAAAATGTTCAGTATTATGAATCCTCTCTTTTGTCTTTCCTTTCATAAGATTATATGCCTATGAGAGCAAAATCTCTGTTTTTTCACTGATATATTCCCATATGCCTAGAGTACTTGATATACTGGGTTGACCAAAAAGTTTGGTCAGGTTTTTCCAAAAGCTGGTATGGAAAAGCCCAAATGAACTCTGTGGCCAACCTAATGGTATGTAATAAATATTAGTTGAATGCATGAATAAAAAAGGGAATAAATTGACAAGTGATAATAGAAAGGTAGCTTATGAGAGCCAATTTAAGTTTTCCAGACATAGCAAATTAACAAACTTCTTATGATAGCAAAAATAAATCATAATTTATCCAGAATTCAAATGTAACTGACCAGCCTGTGTTTTGTCTGGCAACTCTACATTAGAAAAGAAAAAAACTAATGGCAAAAATATGTCAAATCATCAATATTTACCTATAACAAAGGAAGAAATAAACTTTTTTCCAAGACATTTTTACTAGATATAAAGAAACTATTATACAATTTATGTGTTTAAAAAATAAAACTTTAATCAAAAGAGATAAAGGCAAAGCCTCTTTAGAAACACAGGTTAATTTTTTAAAATCTTGCTAGACTCAAAGATATTAGACCTATCCTACCATGTGTATATGTGGGTGTGTTTTGGGATAAACTCTAAAATAGCTTTTAAGTGTTTTCTATACTTTGTCTTTCTCTACTTGGAGGTCATTAGGGTTGGGTTGTTGCTATTGGTTGCAAGCATGGCCTTACACTTGAGTTTCATATGGAGTCTTAACAAAATTATTACATTAAAAATAGAATAAATATCAATTCACAGTGTCAAAATATCAACTGGAGTTCTTTAATCCACTGGCACTGAAACCATACACCTGAATATTTCTAACTATTAAGGAAACCCCTGATTTCCTAGGCTGGTGAAATTGCAAATCTTCCTAATAATATAAATTCTGGGAGTATTAGGAACTGTATCTGAAATGTCTACCTTTTGTGTGACTGGATTCTAGTATAAATAGCTACTCAATTATCCACTGAATGAATCAAATTTTAGGACAAAATGAAATGTAAATAGGAGTGTCACCATCTTTTCTATCTTTTTTGGTTGAATTCTCATCAGAAAGTTTTTCTGTTTTTTTCAAACATTCTTAATATTCATTGAGCAAATAAAATATTGAAATAATGTCTCATTGTCTTTCATGACAGATGAATGGATAAGGAAATGGTGGTACATATATACAATGGAATATTACTCAGCCACAAAAAGGAACACATTTGAGTCAGTTCTAGTGAAGTAGATGAACCTAGAACCTGTTATACAGCATGAAGTAAGTCAGAAAAACACATTTTACCTATTAATGCAGATATATGAAATCTATAAAAATGGTACTGATGAACTTATTTGCAGGGCAAGAATAGAAACATAGGCAAAGAGAGCGGACTTTGGACACAGGGCATGGAGACAGTGGAATGAATTTAAAGGGTAGCATTGAAATATATGTATACTACCATGTGTAAAATGTTACTAGATAGCAAGTGGGAAGCTGCTGCATGGGCAACAGGGAACTCAACCTGGTGCTCTGTGACAACCTAGAGGACTGGGATGGGGTGGGGCATGGAGCAGAGGTTCAGGACAGAAGGCATGTATGTGTACTTGTAGCTGATTCATGTGGCTGTATGGCAGAAACTAATACCATATTGTAAAGCAATTATCCTCCTATTAAAAATCATGTAAACAACCAAGAATAATAGTATACCTGTGCCATAGCACTGTTATGAAGACTGAATGAATTATTATAAATAAAGAGCTTGGACTAGTGCCTAACACATAGTAAATGCACTCCATCACCATCATCATCACTGTCATCATTAGCAGCAGCATTATTAATAACTGGGTCATTTTCTAGTAAGGATTTCAGACGCTGAAGTTTTTGTCCTTCTAGTCACTCCTGTTGTTAGAAGCTTGGTCTTTTCCTGGAGAGGCTACTCTGGTTTTAAAGAAAAATCATTCCTTCTGGAAAGCACAGCTTAAGAAGTTTCCTTGAAAAGCATTGGAAGAATCAATATAGTGAAAATGAGTATACTACCCAAAGCAATCTACAGATTCAATGCAATCCCTATCAAGCTACCAGCGGTATTTTTCAGAGCTAGAACAAATAATTTCACAATTTGTATGGAAATACAGAAAACCTCGAATAGCCAAAGCTATCTTGAGAAAGAAGAATGGAACTGGAGGAATCAACCTGCCTGACTTCAGACTTTACTACAAAGCCACAGTCATCAAGACAGTATGGTACTGGCACAAAGACAGAAATATAGATCAATGGGACAAAAGAGAAAGCCCAGAGATAAATCCACACACCTATGGACACCTTATCTTCTACAAAGGAGGCCAGAATATACAATGGATTAAAGACAATCTCTTTAACAAGGGGTGCTGGGAAAACTGGTCAACCACCTATAAAAGAATGAAACTAGATCACTTTCTAACACCATACACAAAAATAAACTCAAAATGGATTAAAGATCTAAATGTAAGACCAGAAACTATAAAACTCCTAGAGGAGAACATAAGCAAAACACTCTCCGACATAAATTATAGCAGGATCTTTATGATCCACCTCCCAGAATACTGGAAATAAAAGCAAGAATAAACGAATGGAATCTAATTAAAATTAAAAGCTTCTGCACAACAAAGGAAACTATAAGAAAGGTGAAAAGACAGCCTTCTGAATGGGAGAAAATAATAGCAAATGAAGCAACTGACAAACAACTAATCTCAAAAATATACAAGCAACTCCTGCAGCTCAATTCCAGAAAAATAAACGACCCAGTCAAAAAATGGGCCAAAGAACTAATTTCTCCAAAGCAGACATATGGATGGCTAACAAACACGTGAAAAGATGCTCAACATCACTCATCGTCAGAGAAATGCAAATCAAGACCACAATGAGGTACCATTTCACACCAGTAAGAATGGCTGCAATCCAAAAGTCTATAAGCAATAAATGCTGGAGAGGGTGTGGAGAAAAGGGAACCCTCTTACACTGTTGGTGGGAATGCAAACTAGTACAGCCACTATGGAGAACAGTGTGGAGATTCCTTTAAAAATTGCAAATAGAACTGCCTTATGACCCAGCAATACCACTGCTGGGCATACACACCGAGGAAACCAGAATTGAAAGAGACACATGTACCCCAATGTTCATCGCAGCACTGTTTATAATGGCCAGGACATGGAAGCAACCTAGATGTCCATCAGCAGATGAATGGATAAGAAAGTTGTGGTACATATACACAATGGAGTATTACTCAGCCATTAAAAAGAATACATTTGAATCAGTTCTAATGAGGTGGATGAAACTGGAGCCGATTATACAGAGTGAAGTAAGCCAGAAAGAAAAACACCAATACAGTTTACTAACACATATATATGGAATTTAGAAAGATGGTAATGATAACCCTATATGTGAGACAGCAAAAGAGACACAGATTTATAGAACAGACTTTTGGACTCTGTGGGAGAGGGAGAGGGTGGGATGATTTGGGAGAATGGCATTGAAACATGTATACTATCATGTAAGAAATGAATCGCCAGTCTATGTTCGATACAGGATACAGGATGTTTGGGGCTGATGCACTGGAATGACCCAGAGAGATGATATGGGGAGGGTGGTGGGAGGGGGGTTCAGGATTGGGAACTCATGTACACCCGTGGCAGATTCATGTCAATCTATGGCAAAACCAATACAGTGTTATAACGTAAAATAAATAAATAAAAAATAAAGAGAAAAAAAAAAGAAAAGAAAAGCAATGTCTTCTCTCTGTTTGTTTTTCCCCCCACCCAAAATGCTTCTTCAGAATCCTCTTCAGTATGTTGATTGTAATAGTTTAACTTTCTTTAACTGTGCTGCCTGATCCCTCCAATTTTTCCCTTTTATTTTAATAGACTATTGTGATGTCATAGTCTCAGCTGTTTTTAATCAGACTACATCAGTTGAAAATGGAGAATGGTCCTACAAATTGTCTTTTACAGTCCAGATCTATTTAACATGGGATAGCATGTTTCATACTGCATTGGCTGTTTGACAGTTGTAATAGAACTATCTATCATCTACCACTTGAACAGACCCAGATTAAATGTTTAGTATATGTTATGACTCAAAATATCTACTGTACTAAGCTAATGTTCTTTCTGTAAATACAATATTTCACAAGTTCTCTTAGAACAGAATTATATTAATAAACATAATTAAATTAAAACTCTGCTTAGCAACATTCATTTGTGGTTGTCTTATAAAGTTGCTGAAATCTCTTTTCCAACATATTGCCAAAATCACCTTTCTGAATGGTCTTGCATAATGGTTAAAGATGTAAGAGCTGGACCATAAAGAAGGCTAAGTGCTGAAGAACTGGTGCTTTTGAATTGTGGTGATTGAGAAGACTCCTGAGAGTCCCTTGGACTGCAAGGAGATCAAACCAGTCAATGCTAAAGGAAATCAATCCTGAATATTCATTAGAACAACTGATGCTGAAGCTGAAGCTCCAATACTTTGGCCAACTGATGTGAAGAGCTGACTCTTTAGAAAAGACCCTGATGCTGGGGAAGATTGAAGGCAGGAGGAGACGGGGACAACAGAGGACAAGATAGTTGGATGGCATCACTGACTCAATCAATGGACATGAATTTGAGCCAGCTCTGGGAGCTGGTGAATAACAGGGAAACCTGGTTTGCTGCGGTCCATGGGGTTGCAAAAAATTGGATACAACTGAGCAACTGAACAATAACAACATTTAAAGATATCAGACTATTTTATTGGGCTTTTTTGCCATATAAAAACACATATTTCACATCTCTAATGAGATTATGTTTCAAATCTGCCAGAAACCAATGTTCAATTCCCTCCTCCTTGCTGCCTCCTGAGATCTAGAGATGGTGAATAAACTTCAACTGGCCAACTTGTCTCACTTCACTTACCCTTTAATTTGTTTCACATAGTATTATCTCTTAAATATGTAAACATATGTAATAAACTTTCAAAAATATTTTTTCAGTGCTAATTAAATTTTCATTTTTTATGTAACAAGATCTCTTCCCTTTTTAAAATTCTCCATACTGTAGATAATCTGATTCAATGGTCCTCAAACTTGTCTGTGATTTTAACAATACAGCTCTATCAGACTTTAGAAAATTAAGTGTTGATTACAGGCACTTTTTTTTTAATATAAGCTTTATAAAACATTCTGATGATCAGCCATGAGATTCTCCCCATTTCATCCTAATTTAGAAACAATTAAACAAATGACTGGTATTATTATTGTTTTATTACAGGTGGAAACATAGAAATAATTATAAGATAATGAAAAATAGAGCCAAAATCTAGAAATGAGAAAGAGGCATACATCAGCCTTACTCCTTTACATCATAGCATATCACCTTATAATTGGAAACACTTTATTCTTAGAAAGTCTTGGTCTCTGGTAAAAAATGGAGACACTGGAAAACTGTCATATCTTTTAAATATCTTCTATATGAATGATGTCAGAGTTCTTTACTGTTCAAATGCCCCCCCCCTTTTTTTTCTGGCTTAAGTACTCTGCTTGATGAAAAAGAACAACCAATGTATAGTCACATTATGCAAATAAAATTCTTTGAGTTAATGATTAATAATAATTTGCAATGTGATGAAAATATGTATTAATTTGAATTTTAATAATCCATTTTATTTATATACTTTTAAAATAATCTGCAACTTAAAGGAAAATAAGATATATAACTGTACTTTAGAATCTTTTTCTTAATCCCAAACATATTGCATACATTTTAAATAATGCTAGACAGAAGATACCATATCATGATGCTCCAATTATTCATTTGAATCTTAATAAAATTTCAGAGAATTTGTTAATCAATATGCATTTTGATTAAGCAGATAAATCCCCAATTCGTTTTAGAGCCAAGCTCAGAAGAATCTTAGTAAGGGGGAAATAGCCTTTCTTGGAAAGCTTGAACTTCTAAGTTTAAATGACTGTGTCTTGGTCTCTGAGTCATGTAATGTGCATTAAAATCTATATACCATAATGAGACTTTAAAATAGTCTGTTGATTCCTAATGTCTATTAACTCAGTTATCCAGGGGCCTATTTTCAAGTTTATGAATTATTTATTTCCTTTGTTTTGAAAATATTTTTATAGCTATCAGGGCCAAGAAATATTAAAACTCCAGAACTTGATGATAATGCTCATGAGACATTTAAGCATGGAAGGGAGGCACTGATTACCAGAGCAAATAACTTTTAACTGAAAGAAGAGCCTAAGAAAAATGCTTCAGAATTTCATTCTACACGGACAATTGAGCAACCACATGAAATGAACTGTCCAAGAATCCCCCACATGCTTTTAGTTTGAAATGAAATACAATAGATAGGATTTTGTCAACATTAAGTCTAGGAAAAGGACTGATATCAAGAACCATAGCCTCAATTTTTATTTGGTATCATTAGAAAATCAAACCATAGTTCTGGTGATTGATTGGGCTTGGCTACACTGAGCCTACCAAATTCCAGGATGATTTAAGTTTTTCCAAACAAAGAACATTGTATTTGGCCATTGCCCATGAAATAAAAATAGGATAACAGGATTTAACCCATTAAACAATAGATAATTTTGAACTTGGTATCAAAATAGATTTTTAAAATTTGAGAAATTCTTCTCATATTGTCAAAAACAACTAACTATAGCCATAAATAACTATAATATATTATCATTATAATTGGTTGCTTTATAGACATAAAGTAGTGCTATAGGTAAATGTTGTTAATGACAGTACCAACCTGATTTAGGGAAATGCTATATAATCAAAACCTCTT
Organism: Ovis canadensis; assembly: GCF_042477335.2. Taxonomy (NCBI): domain Eukaryota; kingdom Metazoa; phylum Chordata; class Mammalia; order Artiodactyla; family Bovidae; genus Ovis; species Ovis canadensis. The sequence continues at coordinate 43,417,276 of NC_091260.1, forward strand.
TGAACAATGTTCAGCTAAAAGCTACTATTAATTCAGCTTCTAATTTTGTAAGGTATTCTGATAGATTCTATTGGCAAAATGGCTACAAATAGTCAAATAACAAAGCTGTTTAAGATTTGTAACTGTGGCAGATTTTACACCTTTTTTTTGTTAAGCCATTTTATCAACATCACCTCTGACTCTTTTTAAACATGAAAAGAGAGATTTATAGCCACACATTGCAGCAAAAATGTATTTTCTATCAGACAATAGAATTGACATATTCTTTATTACAACTCCATCAGGTGTAACACATAACATACAAGGAGTAAATCAAATAGCATACAAACCTGTTTCAGAACATTCACTGCCTTCTCCAGCATCATTATCAGAAAACCAAGATCTTTAGGGTATTCATGTAAATATGCTAAACAGTTAATTTATACTATCTTTAAATTATCTTGCAACCCCTTATATTTTAGAAAATTTCAATGGAGACATTTATGTGTGAATGATATAATCCTATTCTGCCTCATACAAAGAACTATATAATGGCAATAGATTTCTCAAGAGATGGAAGGATGAATTCAAAAATAAATGACTTGCCACCCATCTATAATAAATTTTGTTGTTAAACCAACTTAAACCTATATGACAATTGTCCAATACAGTCTGGTTTACTCATAAAGTGCTTGCTTTTTCAAAATCCTTATTCAGGCAATACTTCTAAAGTTCATAGACTGAAAATAGACATAGATTTTACTCCTTCTATAGTTCTATTACCTCAACCAAAGTAGATACTCAGTGTCAAGAGGTAGCTATTATTTTTTTCTAATTTAGCAATAAGACAATAATGACATCATTGCCCACATGAATTACCAAACTTTGCTAAACACTATTACTAGAGCATTTAAGTAAAATATACCATGACTATAAAGCTAAATGCATCTTCTCTCACAAATTTTAAAATCAATGAATGTAGACAATATTGAGGGGGGATTATAGATCCTTATAACTTACGATCATATCCATATGATATGAGTTACCAATATGATAACTTGTATAATCAAATAAAAAATTAAGACACTCCCTAAATAATTAATATATTTAAGCATTAAGAAGAATCTACTAGCTAGCTTCACTCATAGCTCAATTGGTAAAGAATCCCCCTGCAATGCAGGAAACCCTGGTTTGATTCCTGGGTTGGGAAGATCTGCTGGAGAAGGGACAGACTACCCACTCCAGTATTCTTGGGCTTCCCTTGTGATTCAGCTGGTAAAGAATCTGTCAGCAATGCAGGAGACCTGAGTTCAATCCCTGGGTTGGGAAGATCCTCTGGAGAAAGGAAACGCTATCCACTCCAGTATTCTGGCCTGGAGAATTCCATGGACTGTATAGTCCATGGGGTCTCAAAGAATCAGATACGACTGAGCGACTTTCACTTTCGCTAGCATATATAAAGATTTTCCGAAGATGGAGATGCTCTACACAGCCAGTTAAAATAAGACCTGGAGCTGACTGTGGCTCAGATCATGAACTCCTTATTGAAAAATTCAAGCTTAAACTGAAAAATAGGGAAAACCTCTAGGCCATTCAGATATACCCTAAATCAAATAACTTTATGATTATACAGTGGAGATAATGGATTAGATCTGGTAGACAGAATGCCTGAAGGAATATGGACAGAGGTTCGTAACACTGTGCAGAAGACAGTGACCAAAACCATTCCCAGGGAAAAGAAATGCAAGAAGGCAAAGTGATTGTCAAAGGAGGCTTTACAAATAGCTGAGGAAAAGAGAAATGAAAGGCAAGGGTTCAGTTCAGTTATTCACTCATGTCCGACTTTTTGCGACCCCATGGACTGCAGAACGCCAGACTTCACTGTCCATCACCAACTCCCAAAGCCCACTCAAACTTATGTCCATCGTGTCAGTGATGCCATCCAACCACCTCAGTCTCTGTTGTCCCCTTCTTCTCCCACCTTCAATCTTTCCTAGCATCAAGGTCTTTTCCAATGAGATGGTACTTCATATCAGGTCGCCAAAGTATTAGAGTTTCAGCTTTAGCATCAGTCCTTCCAATGAATATTCAGGGCAGGTTTCCTTTAGGATGGACTTGTTGGATCTCCTTGCAGTTCGAGGGACTCTCAAGAGTCTTCTCCAACACCACCATTCAACAGCATCAATTCTTCAGCGCTCAGCTTTCTTTATAGTCCAACTCTCACATCCATACATGACTACTGGAAAAACCATAGCTTTGACTAGACAGACCTCTGTTGGTAAAGTAATGTCTCTGGTTTTTAATATGCTGCCTAGTTTGGTCATCACTTTTCTTCCAAGGAGCAAGAGTCTTAACTTCATGGCTGCAGTCACCATCTGAAGTGATTTTGGAGCCCCACCCCCCCCCCCCCAAAATAAAGTCTCTCACTGTTTTCACTGTTTAACCATATATTTGTTGTGAAGTGATGGGACCAGATGCCATATCTTAGTTTTCTGAATGTTGAGCTTTAGGCCAACTTTTTCACTCTCCTCTTTCACCTTCATCAAGAGGCTCTTTAGTTCCTCTTTGCTTTCTGCCATAAGGGTGGTGTCATCTGCATATCTGAGGTTCTTGATATTTCTCCCTGCAATCTTGATTCCAGCTTGTGCTTCACCCAGACTGGCATTTTGAATGATGTAATATGCATATAACTTAAATAATGATTGTGACAATACACAGCCTTGACGTACTCCTTTCCAGATTTGGAACTAGTCTATTGTTTCATGTCCAGTTCTAATTGTTGCTTCTTGATCTGCATACAGATTTCTCAAGAGGCAAGTCAGGTGGTCTGGTATTCCCATCTCTTTTAGAATTTTCCAGTTTGTTGTGTTCAACACAGTCAAAAGATTTGACGTAGTCAGTAAAGAAGTAGATGTTTTTCTGGAACTCTTGCTTTTTTGATGGTCCAGCAAATGTTGGCAATTTATCTCTGGTTCCTCTGCCTTCTCTAAATCCTGCTTGAACATCTGGAAATTCACAGTTCATGTACTATTGAAACCTGGCTTAGAAATTTTGAGCATTACTTTGCTAGCATGTGACATGAGTGCAATGGTGTGGTAGTTTGAGCATTCTTTGGCATTGCCTTTCTTTGGGATTGGAATGAAAACTGACCTTTTCCAGTCCTGTGGCCACTGCTGAGTTTTCCAGATTTGCTGGCATATTGAGTGCAGCACTTTCACAGCATCCTTATTGCCAAATTCAGACTTAAATTAGAGAAAGTAGGGAAAACCACTAGACCATTCAGATATGATCTAAATAAAATCCCTTTCTATTATACAGTGGAAGTGACAAACAGATTCAAGGGTTTAGAGCTGACAGACAGAGTTCCTGAAGAACTACGGATGAAGGTTTGTAACATTGTACAGGAGGCAGTGATCAAGATCATCCTCAAGAAAAAGAAATGTAAAAAGGCAAAATGGTTTTTTGATGAGGCCTTACAAATAGCTGAGAAAAAAAGAGAAGCTAAAGGCAAAGGAGAAAAGGAAAGATATACCCATTTGAATGCAGAGTTCCAAAGAATAGCAAGGAAAGATAAGAAAGCCTTCCTCAGTGATCAATGCAAAGAAATAGATGCAAACAATAGAATGAGAAAGACTAAAGATCTCTTCAAGAAAATTAGAGATACCAAGGGAACATTTCATTCAAAGATGAGCACAATAAAGGACAAAAATGGTATGGACCTAACGAAGCAGAAGATATTAAGAAGAGATGGCAAGAATACACAGAAGATCTACACAAAAAAAATCTTCATGATCCAGATAGCCACTGTGGTATCACTCACCTAGAGCCAGACATCCTGGAATGTGAATTCAAGTGGGCTTTAGGAAGCATCACTACAAATGAAGCTAGTGAGGATGATGGAATTTCAGCTGAGCTACTTAAAAGGCTAAAAGCTGATGCTGTTAAAGTGCCACACTCAATATGCCAACAAATTTGGAAAACTCAGCAATGGTCACAGGACTAGAAAAGGTCAGTCTTCATTTCAACCCCAACGAAAGGGAATGCCAAAGAATGTTCAAATTATCATACAATTGCACTCATTTCACATGTTAGCCAGGTAATGCTCAAAATCTTTCAAGCTAGGCTTCAGTAGTATGTGAACCAAGAACTTCCAGATGTACAGCTGGACTTTGAAGAGGCAGAGAAACCAGACATCAGATTGCCAGCATTCACTGGTCATGGATAAAGCAGTGGAGAGCCAGAAAAACATCTACTTCTGCTTTATATGTTAAATACTTTGACTGTGTGGATCACAACAAAACGTGGAAAATTCTTAAAGAGATGGGAATACCAGACCACCTCCTTAACTGTCTCCTGAGAAACCTGTAGGCAGGTTCAGAAGAAAAAGCTAGAACTGGACATGGAACAATGGACTAGTTCAAAATTGGGAAAAGAGTATTGTGAGGCCATATATTATCATCTATCTCATTTAACTTCAGTGCAGATGAATCACAAGCTGGAATCAAGTTTTCCAGGAGAAATATCAACAACCTCAGATACGCAGATGATACCATTCTAACAGCAGAAAGTGAAGAGAGCTAAGAGCCTCTTGATGAAGGTGAAAGAGGAGAGTGGAAAAGCTGACTTAAACTCAACATTCAAAAAATTTGCATCATGTCATCCAGTCCCATTACTTCATGGCAAATTGAAGGGGAAAAGTGGAAACAGAGACAGATTTTATTTTCTTGGGCTGCAAACTCACTGTGGGCAGTGAGTGCAGACATGAAATTAAAAGACTCCTTGGGGGAAGGAAATTACTCCTTGGAAGGAAAGCTATGGCAAACCTAGTTTTTATTGTTCACTCATTCATGTCTGACTCTCTGAGAGGCCATGGACTGTAGAATACCAGGTTTCTTTGTCTTTCACTTTCTCCTGAAATTTGCTCAAACTTATGTCCATTTAGTCGATTATATCATCCAACTATTTCATCCTCTGTCATCCCCTTCTCCTTATGCCATCAATCTTTCCCAGCATCAGAGGTTTTTCTAATGAGTCAGCTCTTCACAACAGGTAGCCAAGAAATAGAGCTTCAACTTCAGCTTCAGCATCAGTCTTTCCACTGAATATTTAGGGTTGATTTCCTTTAGGATTTGCTCTCCTTGCTTCCAAGGGACTTTCAAGAGTCTTTTGCAGCACCACCGTTCAAAAGCATCAATTCTTCAGTGCCTAGTATTGTTTATGGTCCAACTCTCACATCCATACATGACTACTGGAAAAACCATAGCTTTGACTATATAGACTTTTGTTGGCAAAGTGATATCTCTGCTTTTTAATATGCTGTCTAGGTTTGTCATAGCTTTTCTTTGAAGCAGCAAGTGTCTTTTAATTTCAGGGCTCAGTCACCATCCTCAGTGAATTTTGAGCCCAAGAAAATGAGGTCTGTTTCTATTTTTCACTGGGTCATAGTGAAGGCAAGGGAATTCCAGAAAAACATCTACCTCTGTTTCATCAGCAAAACTAAAGCCTTTGACTGTGTTTTCCATAGCAAACTGTGGAAAGCTCTTAAAGAGATGGGATACCAGACGATCTCACCCATCTCCTGAGAAACCTGTCTGTGGGTCAAAAAGCAACAGTTAGAACCTTGTATGGAACAAATGATTGTTTCAGATTGAGAAAGGAGTACAACAGGGCTCTCTGCTGTCATCCTGTTTGTTTAACCTATACACTGAGCACATCATGAGAAATGCCAGACTGGATGAATTACAAACTGGAATTAAGATAGGTGGGAGAAACAGCAACAACCTCAGATATGCGGATGATACCACTCTAATGGCAAAAGGTAAAGAGGAACTAAAGAGCCTCTTGATGAGGGTGAAGAAAGAGAGAAAAAAGGCCAACTTAAGACTAAGTAGTCAAAAAACTAAGATTGTGGCATCTGGCCCCATTACTTCATGGCAAACAGAAGGGGAAAAGGTCAAAGTAGTGACAGATTTCCTCTTCTTGGGCTCTAAAATCACTGTGGATGCTGACTGCAGTCATGAAATCAGAAGACAATTGCTTCTTGGCAGGAAAGCTATGACAAATCTAGACAGTGTGTTGAAACCAGAGACATTACTCTGCCATCAAAGGTCCATATAGGCAAGGCTATGGTCTTACCAGTGGTCACATATGGTTGTGAATGCTAGACTGTAAAATGTTGGAGTGCCGAAGAATTGATGCCTTCCAACTGTGGTGCTGAAGAAGACCTCTGAGAGTCTCTTGGACAGCAAGGTCATCAAAACAGTCAATCTTAAGGAAATCAGCCCTGGATAGTCAGAAAGACTGATGCTGAAGCTGAGGCTCAGTATTTTGGTCTTCTGATATGAACGGTCTACCTATTGGAAAAGTCCCTGATGCTGGAAAAGACTGATGGCAAAAGGAGGTGTCAGAGGATGAGACGACTGGATGGCCTCACTGATGCAATGGACATGAACTTGGGAAAACTTCATGAGATGGTGAGGGACAGGAAGGCTGGGTGTGCTGCAGTCCATGAGGTTGCAAAGAGTTGGACACAACTGAGCAACTGAACAACTTGCCATGAAGTGATGGGACTGGACTCCATGATCTTAGTTTTTTGAATGTTGAGTTTTAAGCCAGGTTTTTCACTCTCTTCTTTTGCCTTCATCAAGAGGCTCTTTAGTTCCTCTTCACTTTTTGCCATTAGGGTGGTGCCATCTGCACATCTGAGGTTATTGACATTTTTTTCTGCAATCTTGATTCCAGCTTTTGATTAATCAAGCCAGGCATTTTGCATGATGTCCTCTGAATATAAGTTAAATAAGCAGGACGACAACATACAGCCTTGACGTACTCCTTTCTCAATTTGGAACCAGTCCATTCTATGTCCAGTTCTAACTGTTGCTTCTTGACCTGCATACAGCTTCCTTGGGGGGCAGGTAAGATGATTAGTATTCTCATCTCTTTAAGAATTTTCCACAGTTTGTTGTGATCCATACAGTCAAAGGCTTTAGCATAGTCAATGAAGCAGAAGATTTTTCTGGAATTCTCTTGCTTTTTCTATGATCCAATGGATGTTGGCAGTTTGATCTCTGGTTCCTCTGCCTTTTCTAAAACTAGCTTGTACATCTGAAAATTCTCGATTCATATAACAATGAAGCCTAGTTTGAAGGATTTTGAACATTACCTTGCTAGCTTGTGAAATGAGTGCAATTGTGTTGTAGTTTGAACATTTTTTGCCGTTGCCTTTCTTTGGAATTGGAATTAAAACTGATCTTTTCCTGCCCTGTGGCCACTGCTGAATTTTCCAAATTTGCTGGCATATTGAGTTCAGCACTTTAGCAGCCTTATCTTTCAAGATTTTAAGTAGCTCAGCTCAAATTCCATCACCTCCACTAGCCTTATTCCTAGTAATGCTTCCTAAGGCCCACTTGGCTTCATACTCCAGGATGTCTGGCTGTAAGTGAGTGACTACATCATCATGGTTATCTGGATCATTAAGATCTTTTTTGTATAGTTCTGTGTATTCTTGCCACCTCTTAATCTCTTCTGCTTCTGCTAGGTCCTTGCTGTTTCTGTCCTCTATTGTCCCCATCTTTGCTTGAAATATTCCCATGGTATATCTAATTTTCTTGAAGAGATCTTTAGTCTTTCCCATTCTATTGTTGTCTTCTATTTCTTTGCATTGTTCGCTTAAGAAGTCTTTATCTCTTTTTGCTGTTCTTTAGAACTCTGCATTCAGTTGGTATATATGTTCCTTTCTCCCTTGCCTTTCATTTCTTTTCTTTTCTTTTCTCAGCTGTTTGTAAGACCTCCTCAGACAACCATTTTGCCTTCTTGCATTTCTTTTTCTTTGGGATGGTATTGGTCATCACCTCCTGTACAGTGCTAGGTACCTCCATCTATAGTTCTTTAGGCATTCTGTCTATCGGACCTAACCTCTTGAATCTATTTGTCGCTTCCACTGTATAATCAGAAGGGATTTTATTTGGGTCATATCTAAATGGCCTAGTGGTTTTCCCTATTTCTTCAATTTAAATATGAATTTTGCAGCAAGGAGCTCATGATCTGAGCCTCAGTCAGCTTCTGGTCTTGTTTTTGCTGACTGTATAGTGCTTCTCCATCTTCTGCTGCAAATAGTATAATTGATCTGGTTTTGGTATTGACCATCTGGTGATGTCCATGTGTAGAGTCATCTCGCGTGTTGTTAGCAGAAGACAGTTGATACATGACAAACTTAGACAACATATGAAAAAACAGAGACATCACTTTGCCACTAAAGGTCTGCATAACCAGAGGTACGGTTTTTCCAGGAGTCACGTATAGAAGTGAGATTTTGACCAAAAAGAAGGCCGAATGCCAAAGAATTAATGCTTTCAAATTGTGGTGCTAGAGAAGACCTTTAAAATCCCTTTAACTACTGAAAGATCAAACCACGAAATCAACTCTGAATATCCATTGGAAGGACTGATGCTGAAGTAGAAACTTCAATACTTTGGCCACTTGATGTGAAGAGCCGACTCATTGAAGAAGCCTCTGATACTGGGAAAGATTGAAAGCGTGAAGAGAAGGGGACAACGAAGGATGAGATGGTTGGATTATATAATCGACCCAATGGACATGAATTTGAGCAAACTCCAGGAGAGATTGAAGGACAGCAAAGCCTGGCGTGCTGCAGTCCATGGGTCGCAAACTGTCGGACACGACTGAGCAATTGAACAACATATGTATATTTCAAAACTGCTGAACTATGGCAGTATCATCTCTGATGTTCTAACTCTGAAAGAAAAAAATTATTTTCATCTTTCACATTCTTCTTGAAATTTTGCCTTTTGGAATAATCGGAATTAATGTTTTCCTAAGTGCCTCCCTGCCTGGGTTTGGACATGTTCATCATCAACTGTTGCTGCCAAGTATTTTCCCAGTCTCAATGTCCTGATTCATAGTCCTTCTATCTAGAGTCTTATATATTTAATGATAGTGCTTTTAGTGTTGAGTTTAGGGACTGTGAATTCAAAAGCTATCAGAGACAGAAGTAATGTTAATTTGTAAAGCACCCAGGTGCAAGATACAGAGAGGAGCAGAACCTATGGTGGACTGCAAAACAGATACATATTGCAAAGTATTCAGTTGATTATTTTTAAAAAACACAGAGCTAGCTCAGCAAAACAGATTAACAGGCTTGCTTAAGCCTAATGACTCCCATGTCATAACTTCAATCTAAATCAGTGGTTCTAAAGACTGGCTGCACATTAGAGGCACTGCATGAGTAAAAGCAAAACATATCTATATGTGCTTAGGCCCCTTCTCCAGAAACTGGAAGTGAAAGTCTCTCAGTCATATCCAGCTCTTTGCGACCCCATGGACTACACTGTCAGTGGAATTCTCCAGACCAGGATACTAGAGTGGGTAGCCATTCCCTTCTGCAGGGGATCTTCCCAATCCAGGGATCAAACCAGGTCTCCTGCATTGCAGGCAGATTCTTTACCAGCTGAGCCACCAGGGAAGCCCATTTTGAATCAATTCCTTTGGGGTGGGGCTCAGAATATGATGTTTTCTGAGAAGTTCGGTACCTGATACTAATATCTGTCAAAGCTGAGGACTTTCAGTCTCAGTAATAGATCAGATCTAACATAGATTTTATTGTATCACATGAAAACTATTTATGTTTTTCTCTTGAGATGTTAATTCCTACGGGAATGGGCTGGTAATTATAATACATATTTGCAATAAAGCCAGTTCACTGTGCTGTTTTATAAATGCCAGTGGGAGTTTTCCCTGCATCATGTTCATTTGCAAATTCATTTGTTAGATAATTAGCTGATGCTGGAGTTACAGACAGCCACCTCGCCTGTACTATGTATAGTAGTAAAGGTTCTCCAGGGAAACAAAATCAATCGTGTGTGTGTGTGTGTGCACGCGTGCGTGCGTGCACTCATGTGTGTGAGAAAGAGAGAGACATCTTTTCTCTTCAGTTAAATGCATGAACAAACTTAAATGGAGCTGTATAACACTTACAATACAGGTTGTCATAAGGCTAAACCTTCTCTGTAAAAGCCAGCACACACACAATGACGACATCATTGTGGAAAACATATGTCGAAAACAATTTGGTTTTCTGTCCTACACCTGAACCATCCTCAATCATCCATCTACCCAGCTAAAATTCAAAGGAATTCACAGGAAATTCAATGGAATCCTAGACTGCTCCTACACAGTAAATCCCACTAAGTCTACCTCTAAAACATTCCTCAAGTTCATCCACCTCTCTGCATCTCTGCTGTTGCCACTTCAGGTTGCCATCTTTTCTTGTTTCGTTTATGGCAATCGACTCCTGTTTTGTTTACTCCCAGATCATTTCACTGCTGTGCTTAACTTTTTTATTTTCTTTAGAATAAAATTCAATGTTGTCACCATATCCTATAGACTTGACTGATCTGGTCCCAGCAACATTTATGATTTTATATTGACCGGGCCCACTGTTTACATTTGATGTTCACCCACACCAGCTTTTTCCAAGTTCTTTGGACTTTTCAAACTTCTCCCTGTTACAGTGTTTTTGTGCTTGCTATTGTCTTTAACATTCTTCTCATGTCTGATTTTTCCTCATTTTCACATTTCCTGACATTCTCTATTAAAGAGTCCTTTTTGTTTCCTACATAATATCAATTTCAACATTTATCACCTCATTTATTAATTTTATGCTATTTTCCCTACTAGCAAATAAGCTCCAGGTAAAGACAGAGATTTTGACTATCCCAATCTTCCATGTATCACCAGTGCCTGGCACTATGTCATACACAGAGCAGATGTTCAATGAATATTTTTAAACACCTGAGTGAATGAATGAGTAGTTAGGTTCTGACATATTACTACATTTACAAATTTAAAGTGATCTGAATGCCTAGGTTTTGCTAAGAGCATACCAAATTGCAGAATGCAGATCTACTTAGCAGATCTAATTAACCAGAAAACTCTCAATATATGTCTTAAGTTGTCATTAACACAGCTCTCATTCATCTTTTGATTCAAACACTTGTTGAATGCCTGCTTTATGCCTATTTATAGGATAGCATAATACAAAGCGTACATGCCTAACCAATCTGTGACAAATCCTAGGTCACATTAATGTTAGCACTTGGATATTGCTGTTTCTAATTTCCCATCTGCTCATTCAGGAACTCAAATGCTTTGACACTTAGACCTCAAGAAAATAAAATCTGGCACTGCTTCCACAGGTCATAGTGTTTCGGAACATGGTGGAATAGCTGTTTCAGCCAACACAGGCAGCTTTTCACATCCCCAGGCTCTACACATGCTTCCAGGGTAGTTAGATTGGGACTCGTTTGAGGGCTGAGCGCCACGCCATACTGAGAACTGCCATTCTGTTCTACTCTTCAGGCCATGATGCTGAATGTGAAAACTTCTGAAAGGGTTCAAAGTTCTCCTTGTATCTTGGCTTTTGGGGACTTCTACTGAACCATTATTTGCACTTATGAATTTAACACTATGGATAAAGTACAGTATCCCACCCTCAAGGAAACTCATTAATCCTCAAAAACACGTATGTTCTGGTAATCAGGTTGATAAAGACTCTTTGTGACCCCATTGACGGTAGTCTACTAGGCTTCTCTGTCTATGGGATTTTCCAGGCAAGAGTACTGGAGTGGGTTGTCATTTCCTTCTCGAAGGGCTCTTCCCGACCCAGGGATCGGACCCAGGTCTTCCGCATTGCAGGCAGACGCTTTACCCTCTGAGCCACCAGGGCAGCCCCTCACTGACATAGATCTTCTCTTAAAATCAAGTCAGAAGTTAAGATTAGAACAAATATAAATAGATTATAAGTATTTTTAAGATTAGAGAAACAACTAAAAATAAGGTTGAAAAATAAGGATAATATATTTTAAAATAATGACCATAGGCAATAGTCCCAGATTCATGAAAATCAGGCTTCAGAGCACTGGTTAAGCGATGATATTTGGGAAAGTCAATAAGCGGCAAGTGTCCAAGCCTCCTCTCTGAAGGAAAGCCTGAACAGACCTGGCCCAGCTGGCTGGAGTTTGAGGGGCTGCCTCAGAAGGTAGAACGGTCTTTGCTTGTATCTGTTGTGCCTGGCGCCAGAATCCAAACATTACTTGTGTTCCAAGAAGAGATGCCAAGGGTCAATTGGCAGAAACGTGTCCAAATGTGCTGTCAAACCCCAAAAATCTGATCATCAAAGTGAACATAGCCAAGAATCCAGGCAAGGCCACACCAAGAAACAATGGGGCAGAATTAAGAACTGGGAGGTAATGACCAAGATCTAAGGCTATTCTTGTTCTAGATGGGGTATAACGTGGATAAACCAGTATGTTTAAAGGACCTTGAAAGAACAGACAGCAACAAATTGGCTTTAAAAATTGACTAAGTATAGAAATTAATTTTACCAGAGAAGATGCCTAGGAATGTAAAATAAGTGGTAACAAATGTAACTTCATTTGAAAAAGAGCTGATAGATTTTGGCTCTTCCTAAACACATTCTTTATTGCCTCAATTTTCAAATAGAGTTTGAATTTTAAACACTGAAGTCATTGCTGGACAATGAGCAAATATTAACAGCAAATTTATATAAAATCTAAGAACCTTAACAGAACTCAAAGTCATCAAGCTCCTTTTGGAACAGTTTAATTTGTTGTTGGATATAAAGACAGAAGCCTAAAAAGTGAAGGTTTAATTATGACAGGTTGAGAATTTAAAAGCAGTATTTTTTTAGTATACCTTTTTTAGATCAGATTTCCTTAAAATAGATTCAGTGACAAGAATACATGTGCAAGTGATTTATGAAGAAAATACTCCCAGGAAAGACCAGTAAGGGAGTGGGAAAGCAGGACAGGGAGGGGAGAAGTCAAGCAAGAATCCAGTTTCAGCAAAGACTTTGCCCATAGAGGACAGATGCAACTTGACTCCACCAGGGATCTCTGGAAGAGAGTCTATACCTCAGAGTTATCCTGTTCCAGGGTGAGAAAACTGCTTTTCATACACTTGCATTGTACCAGACTAAGAGAAAATGTTCATAACATGAATAATTACTGTCCTATGAATGATGAACATTAAAGATGTTTCTATAAACAACACTACACTAAAATATTTTGTATCTCTATCTGTATCTGTATTTGTATTATATGCAAGTTTTTTTTTTTTTTTTTTTTAATCTATTGGGCTTCCTTGGTGGTTCAGGGGCAAAGAATCTGCCTACAATGCAGAAGACACAGTTTGATACCTGGATCAGGGAGATCCCCTAGAGAAGGAAAGAGCAGTCCATTCCAACATTCTTGTTGGGAAAATCTTATGGACAGAGTGATCTACAGTGATCTACAGTCCATGGGGTTGCAAAAGAGTCTGTCACAACTGAGCAACTGAACAACAATGGCTGTTTCTATAACATTGCATGCAAGCTGTTGCTTCTGACTCTTTGCGATGCCATGGACTGTAGCTCCTCTGTCCCCCAGGCTCCTCTGTCCATGGGATTTTCCAGGCAAGAATACTGGAGTGGGTTGCCATTTCCTCCTCCAAGGGATCTTCCTGACCCAGGTACCAAACCCATGTCTCCTGCATTGGCTGGCAGATTAGTACTGAGCCACCAGGTAATCCCACAGATACCTAAAAGTGGGATTCCTGGCTCAGAGTATGTTGACTTCTAACATTCAAAGTTTAAAAGAAATTCAGTTGATAACCTTTCATCCCATTTTCCTGAGAAAATATTCACTAAAAGCACCCAGAGGTGAACCTTCACAAACTGCTTCAAAGAGATTTAAGATTTACAGTTGTCCAGGATCTGTATCATATATCACAGCCTCCTTCTCAATATAAATGATGTCTTCATTCTCCTTTCTAAATCCAATGTATTCATGCACTGAATCTCACATCCTACTCAAGGACATTTTTACCTCAGCAACACCCCCCTCTTTCTCCTTCTCCTTAATTTTTCCATTTGCTCAACACAAAAAACTTAGTGCTGCCCTTGACTATGCTCTTTCTTTCATGCTACACATACAGCAAATCATGATAATCATAGTTTAATACGTATCCAGGAAATATCCACTTCTCACTCACTACCTTTAGTATTACAACTTTCAGTCCAAGCTATTATTTATTTTTCCAGACCATGGTCCTAGATGCCAAAATGGTCTGTTTTACCTTTGTTACCTTACAATCTAGAGTAATTCTTTTTAAGACAGATCAGGAATTCATAATGTACTTTATTACAATCTTATTTAAAATTGTTAATCATCCCTCACATCCTAACCCTTATATTATTTCCTACTTTATTCTCTTATAGCATTTACCACATTTAAATAAAGTGTATAATTTACATATTCTAGATCACTTTGGATATCTTATAATTTAATGTAAAACATTTTTGTGTTAAATTCTTATCATTGCATTTTTGTCCTTACATTTTCCAAGATTTCATTATGAAACAGTTTAGTATACAACAAAGTGAAAAGAATAGTGCAGTAAACACTGAGTATTTATCACCTACATTTGAACATTAATATTTTACTCTGCTTGCTTTATCACATATGCTTCCATCTCTTTTCTCATCCCTTCCAGTCATTCAGCTATCCTGTATTTGATATATTTCACAGCTAATTTCAGAAATCAGGTTTAAATTTTATCTCACTGATGCCTGATGATGTTGAACATCTTTTCATGTGCTTTGTCTTTTCATATATTTTTTTAAATAAAATGTCTCAGAATATTTTGCTGACTTTAAATTGCATGTGTTTATCCAGCTGTCCAGCACCATTTGTTTAAAAAGACCATCTTTATTCCATTTGACTGACTTGGCTTATTTGTCAAAGATTAGCTGACTATATTTATTTTATTTCGGTCTATTTCTGGACCCTCCATTCTGCCCCATTGATATATTGTCTTTCCTTTCACCAATACCATGCTGTCTTGATTACCGTTAGCTTTGTAAAAAGTCTTGATGTCAGGTAGAGTCAGTCCTCCAACTTTGTTTTATTCTCAATATTGTGTTTCCTCTTCTGGATCTTTTGCCTCTTTATATAAACCTTATAACTTCTTGTTGGTGTCTACAAAACAGTGTGCTCAGATTTTGATTAAAATTGCATGTAATCTATAGATCAAGTGGGGGAAACTGACATCCTGACAGTGCTGAGTCTTTCCATCCATGAACATGGAAGATGACCCCATATATTATTCTTTGATTTCATTCACAATCATTTTATAGATTTCCTCTTATATAGATGTTGCCTATATTTTGCTAGATTTATAGCTAAGTATTTTATTTGGGAGATGCTTTATGTGCTTTTAATTTCAAATTTCACTTTTTCATTCCTGGTATATAGAAAAGCAATTGACTTTTGTATATTAATCTTTTATCCTGCAACCTTGCTTTAAATGCTTTTAATCTCCATGAGCTGGTTTTTTCCTGTTGTTGATTTTTCAGATTTTCTACATAGCCAATCATGTTATCAACAAAGACAGTTTTATTTCTTTCTAATCTGTATGCATTTTATTTACTTATTTATTTATTTACGTCTTACTACACTAGCTAGAACTGATGGTACAATGCTGAAAAGCAGTAGTAGGGGACATTCTTGCCTTGTTCCTGATCTTAATGGAAAAGCTTCAAGTTTCTCATCATTAAGAATGATGTTAGCTATAAGTTTTTGGTAGATGTTCTTTATCAAAATTTGGAAGTTCCCTCTGTGTGTGGAGGCAAGAAGCATTCTATAATTCTGATTTCTTTTGGTGAATCCATGCTACCACACTGTGAACTTTATCATTACTTCTAACTTCCACAGCCCCCTGCTCTTAGATGGGACAGAACAGATAGAGGAAAACTGATCTGGGTGTTTCCCTTCTCCTACCTGGAAGGCTAGAGCTAGCTAGAGTTAGATATTTCCTTATCCCTGGGTAGACTAGATTATGATAAAACCCAGAACATTAGGCTCTGATAAAATATTAATGATTTTTCTCAATGAGAAGTCCACATTAATAAACCAGAATGCTCTGGCTTCTTTCAAAATGGTTCTTTTTTCTTCTCTCTGCAGAAGCATATGGTTTCTTTCCAAAATTTACTCTGAGGACCTGGTGGAACTCCTGAAAGTAAAACTTCTTCCAGAAATGTGGGAGGACTCCTATAGCTGGGACCCCATGGAGTTTTTAACTCTCATGGTTATCCACACTGAGCATCCAGCAATTTGTCAATTACAGTTTATATTTTTCTACCCAGGCACTTATTCCTGTAGAGATTTCTGATAATGGATTTCTGCTTCCATAAATTGTGACTGTGTATCTGCCTATCTCTTCTTTATTTAGGGTAGTGGTTTGGACTGTGACCTCATAATCTCTAACAAATCTAAGAAAAATTGCTGATTTTTCAGTTTCTTCAGCTTTTTACTTGTTGTTAGGACTGAGTGGTGACTTCTAAATTGCTTACATGCTGGACTGAAAACTCTCAATATCAACTAAGTTTCTTTTATTTTTAATCTGGATGCCTAGTTATTACATCATTTGTTGAAAATATTTTAATTTACCACTGGATTGCTTATATAACTTTGTTGAAAATCAAATTACCATACAAGTATGGATATATTTCTGAGATTTCTATTGTTTCATTTTTAACCTTTTTTGTCTGTCCCAGGCTGTCTTGATTATCCAAAATTATAGTAAGTCTTTAAATCATCCAATTTGTTCTTCTTGAAGAGTGTCTTAGATGTTTTAAATGTTTTTGCATTGCTATGTATATTTCAAAATCATTTACACATTTTTACAAATAAATCTGCTAAGATTATGATTGTGATTGCATTGAATCTAAACATCAATTTTAGGAGAATTAATACCTTAAAAATACTGAGTCTTCCAATTCATAAACATGGGTGTCTCTTTGTATAGATCTTCTTAATTTCTCTCAAGAATGTTTTGTCATTTTAAGTGCAGATATCTCTTGTAGATATGTAGATAAACATTTACTGCTTAATTCATTCTCAAGTATTATGTGTATTGTGACATGATTGCAAATGCAATTTTTTAATACTTTATTTTTTAACTTTTTATAGCTAGTATGTAAAATACAATAGGTCTTTTCTCTTTTTAAATCAAGTTTGTATCTTGCATCACTGTCAAATTTAGTTATTGTTTCTCATATTTTTGTATATTCTTTAGATATCCTATATAACCATAACACCATGAATTAAAGGCAATTTTATTTCTTTCTATCCGATCTTATATCTTGAAATTTTTATTTCTTGTTTTACTCCAACGACTGAGTTTTAAAGAACATTTAATTCAAATGGTGACTGTTGGTATATTTGCCTTGTTTCTAATATTTGGGAGAAAATATTTAATATTTTACCAATGTGTATATTAGTTGCATATTTTTATGTGTCCTTTATTAGATTAAGGAAATTCTCTTCTATTCCTAATCTGCTGGGAATGTTTGTCATAAATGGGTGCTGAATTTTCTCTAATGTTTTCTCTGTACTTATTGAAATGGGTTTCTTTCTTTACTTTGTTAATATAGTTAATAAAATAGATTTTAAATGTTAAGATGGACATTTCTAAGATAAACTCTGCTTACACAAGACTTAATGTACCTTTCATGCTAATATTTCATGCTAATATTTTGTTAGTTATTTTTGTCTTTATATTCACAAGGAATATTTGTCTTTAGTTTCCTTTCCCCCCACCCTTGATCAGACTTTATATTTGTCTCATCATAATTTTGGGGAAATTTGCCCTCTTTTTCATGAAATGTTTAGTGTAATATTGGGTTATTTTTTACTAATATTTCCTAGAACTTATCAGTGAAACTCTCTGAATTTATGCAGTTTACTCTGTGATAAAATTTTCTAAAATAACTCAATCTACATAAGAGATCTAAGGCTATTGTTTATATAAGTCACTGAACTGCTGCACATCTATAAATTTGTGTCTTTTATAATTTCAGCCACTATTTCTCCCTCCTCCTCCTTGTTATCCTCTGCCTCCTCCTTCTTCCTGCCATATTTTCTCCTTCCTCTTCTTAGGGATACCAATTACACATACATCAGAACTAATAATATTATTCTATGAGCACCAGAGTCTCTTTTATGTTTTTAAAGTATTTTTCTCTACATTCTTTAGATAATTTCCCTTGACCTACTTCAGCTTCACTGATAATTTTCCTTGAACTCTCCATTTTATTATTAAGTGACATTTTAAAGATATAGTTTTCAGCTCCAGAATTTCTATGTTTTTTTTCTTTTTAATATTTTTATCTCTATGCTTTTTAACCTTTTTTAGTCACTGTGAGCATATTTCTGTTTACCTTAATTTGCTTCATTAATTCCTGAAATTCCTTCTGTGCTAATTTCAACATAGCATAGATAATTTTGGATTATCTGGGTATCCACTAGTTGTTCTTTGTCTTGAGAAAGGGTCCTATTTTCCTAATTTTTCACAAGTTCAGTGATTTGGGGTTACATACTAGACATTAGAAATAATATTTTGTGGATTCTATTACATTCCTCTGACTAATTGATTGATTGGATTAAAAGTAAAAGTTCCTCAATAGCTCAAATCTCAGCTGAGTTATTTTATCTTTAGCTAAGGCCAGTTCCACACATACATGTTTCAGTGGCTAGCCAGATAATTATGCAGTGCTTATATAGAAAACTCAGGACTATCATTCTCTGGCTCTTTATTTTCCAGAATTGCCCCTCACTTTCCAACGGTTAAGGTCATCACTCTGTATATTGGTGTTTCAGACTAGAAAGCCTGTGGTTTTCCATCAGACTTTCAGTCATTGCAGATGGTTCCTTACTGTGGTCTACTCCTCCCTTCCTAGACACAAAATGCCATTGTTCCAGAGACCTCATCTGCATATGACACTGGCTGGCATAAGAAAAAAGGCATCTCTTTACTTATCAATACTAGGCCACATGCCCACCCTAAAACCAATCAAAGGCAAAACCAATAGTATATTATATTTGATTCAGTGAGTTATATGGCCCTGAGGAGGAGGGTGGATTTACCAAATAAATTAGCAACTATGTCACAAAGAGAAAAGCTGGCAATAGTTCTTAGATAGACAGCCAGTAAGTGTCTGCTACATAAATCTCAGCATTGCAAATAAATTGCAAAATATCAAGAGACAATTTTCATATAGACTAACAAAGGAATGATGGGGTCCAGACTTGTGCAATATGGTGCTAAATTAATTACTAGGTAACTCTATGAAAATGGGATTGGGAAATTTATAATGCAAAAACCAGTTTTGTTTCCAGCTAACTGAAGAACCACTTAAATGAGAGTGAGATTAGTGTTAAGAATTCAACATATGAAACCACTAAGCATGTATATAAAAGAAATAAGGAGACCATTTTAAGGGGGAGGTATAGAGAATAGTATATAATCATATTGAGAAAATCAATGGATAAAGAAAAATCATTAGACTAAGATTTCATAAAAAGTCTTTAAGTTTTCTCAAAATTAAAAAAGCAAAACTAAAGCATCTTTAAAACCACAAAGTAATGATAAAAGCAAACTTCTATGTTTAAAGAAGTATTCTAAAGGAGACAAGGCCTAACACACAAGGTTGAAATCTAGTTAGTTCAACAGAGAGAGAGAGATTAAAACTTTTCCACAGATGAAAGTGAAGGCCAAGGATTATTTTTTGGAGGCAAATTCCTAGAAATCACCTGATAAAAGATTATATCATTTTTTCTGCTCATTCATTCTTTCATTGATAATTTCTTGTCAATTAATTTCTGAGAACTAATTAATTTCATTAGTCATTAATTAA
This sequence comes from Ovis canadensis, assembly GCF_042477335.2. Classification (NCBI taxonomy): domain Eukaryota; kingdom Metazoa; phylum Chordata; class Mammalia; order Artiodactyla; family Bovidae; genus Ovis; species Ovis canadensis. The sequence continues at coordinate 43,437,026 of NC_091260.1, forward strand.
TGTTATTAATTTCTTAGAATTAATGGCTAAGAACTTTCAACTGTAGATAATTTCAGTGTCACTGAGGATTCTACAATATTAGAATTATAAATAAGTAACCAAACAGAGTTGTCTTATCCTATCAAGGTAACCTACAGTTACTCTTGATTTTTTTATCTTTAATAAAAAAATTCCTTCCCATCCTAAGTAGCTAGATTTATGCTAAAGTGTTTTTATAGTAACTTGCATGAGATATTTCTAAAAATCTATTTTGTCAGAGTTTCCCTTTATCTACATTTACTCACTATATTCCTCACTCTATTACATACTGTCTTTCTAAAAACAGCAATTTTACATTCCATTGCTTCAATAGATGGGTATAAAGAAAAGAATATTGGAACGTTGGGGCACATAGCTTCTACAGGTTCTGTCACTAATTAGCTGGATAATCTTGGGCAAGTAATTTTTCCTTTCTAGACCATAGTCGCCTACTGCAACTATAGGGTGATAAATGAAAATAGAGTTTGATATTAAGTGGGCCTTGAGTTCTACCATTCCATGATTCCACAAATACTTCAAGTGACAAGGACAGGCTTTCAATGTTAAATGCTATACGTTCCTCCTAGTGCCATAATTCATTACTGGTTAAATACATGCTTCATTATTCCAGGCCTCACTGTAGGGAATTTTAAAGCTGAAGGGCATCTACTTTTTTGCTTAAATATTAGTCCTAGGCCTCAAAATTATCAGTGTCAGAATTAGAAACATATTCTAGATTTCCTAACTTCCAGGTCTAGTGCCCTTCCCTCTTTTCTTATTCATCTGCAAATGTAATAGTTATAGTGATTGCAATTATAAATATAATAATGTACAAAAGCCTGACAAATATTCTGAATTATTCTTTCCCCTTCTGTGAATGTTGTAGAAGATACTATTAGCCAAGATAATTAAAACACGGGGCTTCCCAGGTGGTGCAGTGGTAAAGAATCTGCCTGCCAGTGAAGAAGACACAAAAAACATGGGTTTGATCTCTGGGTTGGGAAGATACCCTGGAGAAGGGAATGGCTACCCACTCCAGTATTCTTGCCCAGAAAACTCCATGGACAGAGAAGCCTGGTGGGGTACTGGCCATGGAATTGCAAAGAGTTGGACAGGACTGAGCACACTCATACACAATTAAAAGAGATTAAAAAGCAATTGCCATTCTACATTTAGCTTCCATCTTGACAGACTTGGGCAGCCTCCAGCAACATGGAAGTCTCAAATGCAAAGGCTGAGAAACTGTATATTTTCCTTCAAGAGACAGTTCCAGGAAATACACCTCTGTGAGAAAATAAACCTCAAATAACATTCAACAGCACATAGCATACACAACATCTGCTGAGGCAAAGACTGATTTGAGTTTCCATACACTGCCCAAATTAAATCACATTATTCTCTCATTCTACATATATTTAAGACTTTTCTAAAGGAAAATTCATTCAAAATGGCCTGGTAAAAGATTCTCTCTCTTTTAAATAAAAGCATGTTACTTTTACTAACTCTAGTAATATCTATACAATAATGCTGAAAGTGAAACACTACAAGAGAAAAATGATCGTTATGTAAGGGATGTTAAGGTGGTTCTCCTTGTCGAAAATGTGCACCAAAGGAGCAGCCACTGCCTGTTGTTGAGTTCCTACCTAAGCTCCCAGCCCCCATCCACTGGAACATCACACACCCTTAGACATGAGAACAGTGCATCCTCAACTTCTGGCCACCAAAGAGGAAAGTGCCAAGGTTCAGGCTTTTGGTTTTGTGGTTGCTTTGATGAAAGGCTGGCATCTGGATCACAGCCCCTTCCATTTGCATGCCAGACAGTCAAGTGGCTGAGCTCTCTCCATCCGCCATCACTGGGCCCCAGTGGTTGGACTCTCTACCCCCCATCACTGGGCCCTAATAGGGAGCAGCCTGTGTGACAAAATACTTCACCTTCCCATCATCCCTTCTTTACTTCCAGCTTCTGCTCTTTCCTGGTGGAAGGTGAAGTATATAGAGCTCTCTTTTTCCCCATCAACCAACATGTCAGGCATAGATTTCCAACTTTCCCTAGTAGTCACTGGGCAGAATGGCTTTGGAAAATTTACTTGGTAATAAAGATGATTCAAACAGGGGAAAAAAGAAAAAATAAAGATTCCTTCCAAATGACAAAAGCAAATATTTTTAAGACAAAAGATGATGCAAATGAAACTGGCTCCCCAAACTTTATACAACAATTAATTTCTTCCTAAAACATCTATCTGCTGTCATGTGGATATAGCCTTGTATATTTTCAGTAGGCCTTAAAGGGTAGTGTTTATCAATAAAATGTTCCTACATACCAAAACTAATTATACTTTATATTGCTAAATCTGGAAGTTGCTTTATTTAAGAAAAAAATCTGAGGTTTCTATCTTTACCAAATATGTGGCTTCCTTGCTGTCTGTATCTCATTTCCCTTGCTTATTTACCAAAGGATAAACTAGTCACTTTTCCCCACTGGCTTTGCTTATGGGGAAAGTTATGATTTTTTAACATCATAGTCAACTTCCTTTTGGATTTTGATAATGGGAGATCCTGTCCTTAGGTTTTCCATGTTTGTTCTAATTTAAATTTCTACTTAATTTAAAAGTATATTAAAAAAATTCAACTCAATTCAAACTCAAAATATGAAAGTGAAGTTGAAAATGGCAGCTGTGTTTGTTACCTAAATTCTAACTAAGAAGCAATGAGCAAATAGGGACTTTTTTCTCCTAGGTCTCCCTTTGTTCTCTGAAAACATGATTTAGTCTCATGCTGGAGAAGGCAATGGCACCCCACTCCAGTAGTCTTGCCTCTAAAATCCCATGGATGGAGGAGCCTGGTAGGCTGCAGTCCATGGGGTCGCTAAGAGTTGGACACGACTGAGCGACTTCACTTTCACTTCACTCAGATCTTCAGTGGTCAGATTGGGGCCTTGTGGTAAGAATCCTCATCTTTGGAAGTTTCAGTTGCTCACTAGGAATGTCCTCAAGTAGCTTGAAAGTTTGATTTTCTGCTAATTATGTAAAATCTATGTGCTGTCAACCAGGCTTAAATTTCTAAGCAAAATACGCAAATTATTTTTCATCTTGGCATAAAGCCAGCTCAGGAGTCAGATCTCTGCCCCCAAGAGAAAAAGGAGAAGGATGACTTGCCACATAAAGCACAGCCCAAAAGTTAGGGGGAAAAGCTCTCTTTACATTTACTGCTACGATGTCAAGAAGGAAGCCAAAGAGGCAGTTGTGCAGAACGAACATCCACATTGAGAAAAGGAATAAACAGGGCTTTCCTGGTGGCTATGTGGTAAAGAATCCACCTGCCAACACAGGAGACACAGATTCAATACCCGATCTGGGAAAATCCCACACGCCACAGAGCAGCTAAGCCCAGATGCCAAAACTGTTGAGTCTGTGCTGCAACTACTGAAGCCTGTGTGCCCTGGAGCCTATGCTTGGCAGCGAGAAACCACTGCAATTGAGAAGTCCCCACACTGCAACAAAGAGTAGTCGTGTTCACTGCAACTAGAGAAATGTCTGCAAAGCAGGAAGATCCAGCACAGTCAAAAATAAATAAATAAATTCAAAAAATGGAAAAGGCCTAAAGAAGCAGAGGACATGCTTTCATTTGAGCCTACATTCAGAACCCTGAATTTCTGGAAGAAATAATAAAAGCAGGTATCTAAAATAAAAAAATACAAAAAGACATACTGCAATGTACCAACATCCTTACCTCTCAGATCTTCCTAACAGATACCCTCAAACTTTGCTAGCTGGCATTTCTGAGGTTCAAAGCACTCAGTCTGGGGACTCAGTGCTTTTTTCTATTCACAGGATTGTGTGGGAATCCTGTCATTTGGGCAGGTTTCTCCATCCTCCTGGACTTCAACATATACTTCTAAGATTAATATTGCTTTCTACTTCCTCTGCAGTCTTATTCACTGATGACAAAGAACTTAGTTTGTCTACAGTTTTTATTACTGATATGTTTAACTTTCTTTGATAAACCAAATATTCATAGTTTCTTTCCAATTACAACAGACTAGTTTCTCTGCTCCACTAAGCAATTTTTAAACTAGTTTTATTTCTGTCAACCTAGAAATTGTTCTCTAATACACAGAATCTAGTACTAATTCATATAAATAATAATGTTATAGGTAAATAAACTACTGCAAAAGTTGTTTATGTATTTGGAAGATGGTAGTCAAAAGGCATAAACTTCTAGTTACAAAATAAATGTTATGTGTAAACACACTGTGATGACTATAGCTAACATTGTATAATACGCAGAAAAGTTAAATTTATACAGAGATGCATGTCAGTTATTTCTCAATAAAACTAAAAGAAAAGAGAAATTAATGAAAATGAGTCCTTTAATTCTTGGTCATCTTCCTAACTCATGCTTTGAGGTTAAAAAATATTTTCTAATCAATTTTAAATGACCTGACAGGTTTTATTTTCCAATAATTCAAAACAATACTAGACAGCTAATAAGAAATACTTAAAGGGGTGTGTGTGTGTGTGTGTGTGTGTGTGTGTGTGTGTGTGTGTGAAATGACAGGAATGAGGGAATGACTAATGTAATTTCCAAAATTAAGCTTCTAATGGAAGAAAATATGGGATTAAAATATTTCTCATATATTTCTCCATTTTTGACCATGGCAAATATAGGTAGAATAGTAAAAACAATACCAGATAAATACATAAAACCAGAAAATGTTGCTACCTAATGCTATAAAGTAGGAAGAGCATAGCTTAATCCATGCCCAAATGAGCTTAATTTTCTCTCTGCCCATAAAATTTAAATATATCAAGCCAAAATATTCAAACTTTCAATGATTCATTGCAGTTCAATTGCTCAGTCATGTCCAATTCTTTGTGACACCATCAACCGCAGCATGCCAGGCCTCTCTGTCCATCACCAACTGCCAGGGTCTACCCAAACCCATGTCCATTGAGTCGGTGATGCCATCCAACCATTTCATCCTCTGTCGTCCCCTTCTCCTCCTGCCCTCAATGCTTCCCAGTGTTAGGGCCTTTTCAAATGAGTCAGCTCTTTGCATTAGGTGGCCAAAGTATTGGAGTTTCAGCTTCAACATCAGTCCTTCCAATGAACACCCAGGACTGAACTCCTTTAAGATGGACTGGTTAGATCTCCTTGCAGTCCAAGGGACTCTCAAGAGTCTTCTCCAACACCACAGCTCAAAAGCATCAATTCTTCAGGGCTCAGCTTTCTTTATAGTCCAACTCTCACCTCTATACATGATTACTGGAAAAACCATAGCCTTGACTAGACAGACCTTTCTTGACAAAGTAATGTCTCTGCTTTTAATATGCTGTCTAGTTTGGTCATCACTTTCCTTCCAAGGAGTTAGGGTCTTTTAATTTCATGGCTGCAATCACCATCTGCAGTGATTTTGGAGCCCCCCAAAATAAAGTCAGCCACTGTTTCCATTGTTTCCCCATCTATTTGCCATGACGTGATGGGACCGAATGCCATGATCTTCGTTTTCTGAATGTTGAGCTTTAAGCCAACTTTTTCTTCTCACTCTCCTCTTTCACTTTCATCAAGAGCCTCTTTAGTTCTTCTTCACTTTCTGCCATAAGGGTGGTGTCATCTGCATATCTGAGGTTATTGATATTTTTCCCGGCAATCTTAATTCCAGCTTGTGTTTCCTCCAACCCAGCGTTTCTCATGATGTACTCTGCATATACGTTAAATAAGCAGGGTGACAATATACAGCCTTGACGTTTCTTTTCCCTATTTGGAACCAGTCTGTGGTTCTATGTCCAGTTATAACTGTTGCTTCCTGACCTGCATACAGGTTTCTCAAGAGGCAGGTCAGGTGGTCTGGCATTCCCATCTCTTTCAGAATTTTCCACAGTTTATTGTGATCCACACAGTCAAAGGCTTTGACATAGTCAATAAAGCAGAAATAGATGTTTTTCTGGAACTCTCTTGTTTTTTAGAAGATCCAGCGCATGTTGGCAATTTGATTTCTGTTTCCTCTGCCTTTTCTAAAACCAGCTTGAACATCTGGAAGTTCACAGTTCACATATTGCTGAAGCTTGTCTTGGAGAATTTTGAGCATACCTTTACTAGGGTGTGAAATGAGTGCAATTGTGTTGTTGTCTGAGCATTCTTTGGCATTGCCTTTCTTTGGAATTGGAATGAAAACTGACCATTTCCAGTCCTGTGGCCACTGCTGAGTTTTCCAGATTTGCTGGCATATTGAGTGCAGCACTTTCACAGCATCATCTTTTAGGATTTGAAATAGCTCCACTGGAATTCCACCACCTCCACTAGCTTTGTTCGTAGTCATGCTTCCTAAGGCCCACTTGACTTCACATTCCAGGATGTCTGGCTCTAGGTGAGTGTGAGTGATCACACCATCATGATTATCTGGGTCATGAAGATCTTTTTTGTACAGTCCTTCTGTGTACTCTTGCCACTTCCTCTTAATATCTTCTGCTTCTGTTAAGTCCATACCATTTTTCACCTTTATTCAGCCCATCTTTGCATGAAATGTTCCCTTCATATCTCTAATTTTCTTGAAGAGATCTCTAGTCTTTCTCATTTTATTGTTTTCCTCTATTACTTTGCACTGATCACTGGGCAAGTCTTTTTTATCTCCTTGCTCTTCTTTGGAACTCTGCATTCAAATGCATATATCTTTCCTTTTCTCTTTTGCTTTTTGCTTCTCTTCTTTTCACAGCTATTTGTAAGGCCTCCTCAGAGAGCCATTTTGCTTTTTTGCATTTCTTTTTTTGGGGATTTGTCTCCTGTACAATGTCAGAGACCTCTGTCCATAGTTCATCAGGCACTCTATCTATCAGATCTAGGCCTTTAAATCTATTTCTCACTTCCATAATATAGTCATAAGGGATTTGATATAGGTCATACCTGAATGGTCTAGTGGATTTCCCTTCTTTCTTCAATATCAGTCTGAATTTGGCAATAAGGAGTTTGTGATCTGAGCCACAGACAGCTTCGGTCTTGTTTTTGCTGACTGTATAGAGCTTCTCCATCTTTGGCTGCAAAGAATATAATCAATCTGATTTCGGTGTTGACCATCTGGTGATGTCCATTTGTAGAATCTTCTCTTGTGTTGTTGGAAGAGGGCTATGACCAGTGTGTTCTCTTGGCAGAACTCTATTAGCCTTTGCCCTGCTTCATTCTGTACTCCAAGGCCAAATTCGCCTGTTACTCCAAGTGTTTCTTGACTTCCTACTTTTGCATTCCAGTCTCCTATAATAAAAAGGACATCTTTTGGGGTGTTAGTTCTAAAAGGTGCTGTAAGTCTTCATATAACCATTCAATTTCAGCTTCTTCAGCATTACTGATTGGGGAATAGACTTGGATTACCGTGATATTAAATGGTTTGCCTTGGAAACAAACAGAGCTCATTCTGTTGTTTTTGAGATTGCATCCAAGTACTGCATTTCAGACTCTTTTGTTGACTATGATGGTTATCCATTTCTTCTAAGGGGTTCCTCAATGATTAACTCAATAGAAATATAAAAGCCAGAATGACATAGATGAGAATAAGCCTTTATAGATTCTTAGGCAGAAATTAATTTAAAATGACATAATTTGAAATTCATTCCAACGGTTTATCCCTTAGGTAGGATTTATGTAGAAGCTTTCTTAATTTAGAGGTAACCTCATATGTTCTCAACCACAAGGGCATGCTTTTCTAAAGGCACACGTTGGAATAAAATCTGAGAATTCTCCAAAGGACTTGCTAAATGCCCTGGAGACTCTGAAATGTTCCTTTTCTCCTTCGCCGTTCCACAGCCTCAGCAGGGGCCCTTATTCTTCCTGCAAGGGCATTACACCCATTAAGGCTGTGAATGCCGAAATTCTTGCAATTTGCTACCTTCAGTGTATAACTCTGTGTGTGTGTGTGTGTGTGTGTGTGTGTGTGTGCATGCACACATGCATGCACTCAATTGTGCCAAACACTTTGCAAGTGTAGCCCACCAGGCTCTTCTGTCCATGGAATTCCCCAGACAAGAATACTAGAGCGAGTTACCATTTCCTTCTATAAGGATCTTCTCGGCCCAGGGAGCAAACATATGTACTAGCTTATTACTGTCATCTTGGACAGGTTGCTTCGTCATCTCAGGCCTTCTTTTTTTCTTCATTTTTTTAAATCTGTAAGGCAAAGACCTAAAGAAGTTAAAGTCTTTTCCAGCTATAAAGTTTCAAAGTTTTATCATTTGCAGGGTGATAAGGTGAGAGGATAAAAGAGAAATCCTTGAGCTGAGCTCCATAAATCTAGGCTATATTGATTTTTTAAAGAAGTTACACTTCTGTGAAATTTGTGGAATTGTCTAAACAGTGATCAACCCACAAAATTATCTGTATATGTATTTTATATTGAAAGTTTTTTTCCCATACCCAGCTTTTATGCCCAACTGTATCTTTCAAGGTTGCCTATATCTCTACTCTTAAAGAATTATGGTTATATAAAAACAAAGTAGGCCAAAAAACAATTATACTAATTTCCTGTCTTTCCTTTCTGTAGTAAACCATAAGCAAAGGTCAGTCAGTACAACAAATTTACTCACAAAAATTAATAATTTAAAAGTTGAGTAAAAATCTGTATTAGAAAACATTCAAATTTTCATAGCAAAACTAAAAAGAAGAAAGTTAATTTTATATAGATCTTTTAATACAGTTTTCCACAGATACATATCATTTACATAATTTATACTTTACTGAATTCCTTTTCTAAAGTTATTTATGTGAAAGTTCCAATACTGAAGCTCCAACATTTTGGCTACCTGATGTGAAGAGCCAACTCATTGGAAAAGGCCCTGGTGCTGGGAAAGATTGAAGGCAGGAAGAGAAGGGGACAATGAGGGAAAGATGGTTGGATGGCATCACCTACTCAATGGACATGAATTTGAGCAAACTCCAGGAGATGGTAAAGGACAGGGAAGCCTGGAGTGCTACAGTTCATGGGGTTGCAAAGAATTGGACACGACTAAGGGACTGAACAACAACAATTTTATTGCACACTTGGTAACCAAAACATTCTACTCTTTAATTTTGAACTTCAAAATCATTCACCAAATCAAAAAACTTCTGCAATAATCAACCAAAACTCAATACTAGATGCTACCCTTCTTAAAGGCAGATTACATGTCTCATTACTTTTCATACAGCTCAAGAAATATAGCACATCAAGCAAATGCTTCTCAACATACTTTGTATTAAATTACAGTCCCCTATGGATGTTTGCATATATATAAAACCCACAGTATTCTGCACTGGTTACTTACTACAGAAGATTTATACCATAGTCAGTGTCCTGATTAAGACACAAAATTTACCCTGACTGATCCATATGAACAAAATAGCTAGTTACAGAGGTAATGTGGGATTTCCCAGGTGATTCAATAATAAAGAATCCACCTGTCAACACAGGAAATGCGTGTTTGATCCCTGGGTCAGGAAGATCCCCTGAAAGAGGAAATGGTAACCCACTTCAATATTCCTGCCTGGAAAATCCCATGGGCAGAGGACCTGGCCAGCTACAATCCATGGGGTCACAAAGAGTCAGACACGACTAACACTTTCACACATTCACTTTTTTTTTTTCATATTTTAATGTGAGGAACACAAGGTAGCAGATAGAATAGGGAACTCTTATTGGGAAGTAACTAAAATGATGCACTAGAAAGCACAAAATATACAACCAGGAGTTTAAGGACAGAAGGAAAGGAAATTGAGTCGGGTTTAGCTAGTGGAAAGGACTCAGCCAAAATCCCAGAGAGCAGGCGACACTGCGAGGGATTGTGCCAGGACCATAAAACAGCCAAAGATGGAGTCTGGCTCTCCCATCAAGTCGAGAATACAGGTTAGGGTTTCCTTTGGCTCTTCTTTTAAGGAGTAAAACAACCAGAAAGCAATTTCAGGGGCTCTTCTTTCTCTTTTCATTCTCTTCATTTGCTGTCTGAGTCCTAAAATAACCCTGTTTTGTCCACCAGTAAAAAAGTGCCTAAAATCATTCGTTCATCCAATCATTCATTCATGTTCTTCACAAGGTAAGCTGCTCCGTCTAATTTATTGGCAAAATCCTGCAACATGTAGGATGTGTGCCATCCAGCCGGCAAACAATAGGTACCAATAAACATCAGTTGAATAAAAACCAATTAGTGAAAGAATGAAGAAATGAAGATACTATAAATGTCTGTTGTTACAAAACACTGCAGCTTTAAAGAAAACACTATGACCTGCCAATTGATTCCCAAACATAAATGACTGCAATCAGAATGGTTAAGACTTTGATCTAGGATACAGGACTAAGAAACCTAGAGAGCTTGAAGTGGAAAGAGGCATGGCTCGACAAAGGGACAGCTGAGAACACAGAAAACAAACAGAACTTTGCAGAGACTTCACAGCTTTGTCAAAGGAAGGTTCTGTTTACCATCAGCTGGGAGGAGACAGACAGCAGCGTGGTGGAAATATGTTTGTTGTATTTGCTGCCAAGCTGCAGAGTTCAATTTCCAGGAATTTTGGGAGGTTTAGTATATGATTTAAACATCCTTATATAGAATATTTTTTCCTTCTAAAGATCCTTTTTACCATCTTGGCCATTTTTTTAATTCTCAATAAGAGATCATTAAGTCTATTTGAAATCTGCTGCTGCTGCTGCTGCTGCTAAGTTGCTTCAGTCGCTTCCAACTCTGTGCGACCCCATAGACGGCAGACTGAGCTAGGGAATAGGAAATCTACCTTAGTTTCAAACTTTAAAAAAATACCTATACCAATACCTATGCTTTGAAATATCATACTGCTTTCTGGAAATTTAATATTAGAATACAGAAAGCAAAATCAAATTATAAATCTACTTTTCTAAAAGATGCTGAAATATTTTGGAAGATAACTTATAGACTTAGATTTTATATTTTAAACTATCCTTGAATATTCTAGAAATACATATGTACATTGCTTTCCATTTGTGTTCATTTCACAGACTTAGATAAAATAGCCCCCTGGCCTATATATATATATATATATATATATATATATATATATATAGCTATATGTATATGAATATTTATTTGACTAAACAACAGGTATTCTTTAATTCAATACTAAACTATTTTATTATTTTTCTCTGGCTAATCTATTATAACAAAGAAATACTGGCTTTTCATAAGTAAAGCCTCCTAGTCCTTCTTATCACTTCCTTGCTGGCATCTCAGAAATTAGAGTGATGAGTGGTCAATGATAAGGAGAAGAAGAACAGAGAGGAGGAAAGAGAAAATAGACAAAACAGGTGTTACCAAAAAATTAGGACAACAGCCCATAACCTAGCACCTGGGCTCCAAACTCTGTTCTACCACTAAGTGACTCGGGCATCAATGTTCATTCACCTATAAAATGAATATCAGAGTCAAACATTGCTAAGAGTCCCACTGGCTCTGCAGTACTATATGACTTTCCATGAGGTAAGACTTCTTTTCCTTTCACCTGAAATTCCTAGTTAAAAACAACATATCACTATTTTATCTGTCCCGAATATCATGACTATTAACACCATCTCTAGCTGCAACCTAGGAGATCACAAGCCCTGTAATACCTTAAACTGGCATCTTCTGTATCCAAAAGAAAAAATGGGCTGGAGCACATACTCATAAGGGCTGCACGGCAGACTTTAGAAATGAGGCCTGCACATGTCTACTCTGTAAAACAGCCTTTCTGACTTTTGACCTGCCTTAGTATTATTTGAAGCAGCTTACTGACATTGCCAATAACATCACACATAATAGAACACACATCTTGTAAGTGAACCACAGATAGTGCCAGGCAACATAAAGAATTCAGGAAATACACACTTAAAATGTAAACTGTGTCAACAGAATAGCTACTGAAGGATCTGGAAGCAAACACACAAGCTGCTTCTCTGAGGTTAAGTAACCACATTTTAGGATTCCTCAATGGCTGCTGCCATAGTCTGCTTTTAAAAGCCTCCATAATTTCACAAGACATCATGTTTAACAAAAGGCCACATCTATTTCCCCCAATAAAGATTTAGTTTAACATTACTGGATATTTTTAGGGCACAGAAATAAAGCATGCCTTCCAGAGGTTGGAAAAAAGAGAAAAACAGCCTTCTAGAATTAGTTGGTACCACTATTCTGAAGCTTGTACTGTCCTTTTCAATCCTTGCAGAGAAACAATTAATAAAGGAATCCATTAAGACCTGATTATTGATGCTAAAAAAGGAAGGTAGAATTTCAGTCCTTTGAAGTAACTGAGAATGATTCGGGCCTCATTACAGAGATATAATCTACATTCATACATTTATGTTAGTGATTCAAATCTGTTGGGAGAGATTGAATTCCGTTAAATAGTGCATCTTTCCTGTGGAACTTTTCTCAGGCTTTCTCCAGCTAACCTAAGAGGTGACCCAACAATGCAAAGCAGTGGAGTATTTAGGGATTCGACTGTGCTATAAAAGAAAGGCTGTACAGAAAAGAGAGAGAAGAATGAGATATAATCTAAAAAGCTATGTCAGCTTTTCCTTTGGGCTGTTTCCTAAATGCCCTTCCTGTCATCACGATGTACAGAAGAGCTGCGAAAGGGCTCTAGAACTTTTAAACACTGCACCTGCTGCAACCAGGTTTTAATACGGAGTTTTCAAGATGTGTTTTTCCCACTTAAGACAGAATAAAAACACAAAGTTCTAGCAAAGGTTTGAACAGCCTCTTCTCCTGGATAAGAAAGTTGAAAGACGTCTGTATGTGTGCTGCCTGTGTGAAAGAGACAGAGAGACACAGACGCTATTTTGAGATTGGAAGGTGGGGTGGGGGGAGATGTCTATTGTAAGTTTAAAAAAAACAGTCTCTTAAGCTGGCACCAATATTGTTGATGTCCAGTGTAGAGAAACCTCAAAATAATAACTTCCTGTGTTTTGTAACTTTTCATGGCAGGATCTTTATTGTATGGTTTCATCAAACATAACTGTTAAAAAAGTGTAGTTTTAATTAGTGGTGCATTCAAACATTTGGATTCTGCTGAACAACTGAACTGAAACTCTAGTTCCTCAGCAACATTAGGCTTTTTTTTTCAGGCATTTTTTTCAGCTCAGGTATAAAACCGTGAACTAGAACATTGAAATTAGTACCATGAGCTTTTTTTTCTTTTTAAATATCCAAGCTTTAATGAAAGAACCAGACCTGTTTGATACAGGCTGTTTATTTGCTTAACTCTCTAATTAAGAGCTACAGAAATCAGAGCTAATTATATTAAATATGAAAATCTACTGTGTCAACCACATTGTTAAAGTCTTCTAAATAAGCATTGTAGTGTTTTTTTTTTAATAATGCAATTAAAATCCTGGTTCTAGTATTAAAATGTTCTGTTTCAAAGACCCTGAATGCACAGGAAAATAGAAGAGCGTGCGTGTAAAGTCATTTATCAGGTCACCAAACAATGATTTGCAATATACCTAAATCCCATTTCCAAAGCTAGATTTTTTTTCCTTTGCATTTGCTCCTGTTCAGTGTAGACCGAGACCAAACGCACATTGTACGGGCTGTGGTTTGTAGTATATACACAAGCTCGCCTGATTAATTCTCTCCAAATTACAGTTTCAGAAGTCAAACTCCCAAGTTCATCTTGAAGTGATTCTCCCTCTTAAAATAACTGCCTAAAAATTAGTTTGAACCATATGAAATTGCCACTTCTGAAGGTCAAAAACCATAAAATATTGGCAATTTCATGTGTCCAACTGCCTCACATAAATACTTTATATGATTTATCTTCAGTGGCTCCTCCCGGTCAGGCTCTCCCTAGTTTAGAGTCGTTCTTGAAGAGAATCTGCAGGAATTCTCTCAGATTTGAAAGGATTATCACAGTATCTCCTTCTTTGTGCCTCTTAATCCTTAGCAAAGGCTTCCTAGTCTGGGACTTGATTCCGTCTGTACCTGAGACACGAGCAAGTCTGTCAGCGATGAAGGAGTCGCGGTGGTGAGTGAAAAAAAAAAAAAGAGGGTGACTGGTAGTGCAGTATTATTGTAAAATAGAGCCTTTTAAACATTAAAATTGAAGCCAGAAGGAGAAAAAAAATACCCCTTCATGGCAAAGTGCAAAGGAAATTGCCTACCAAAACAGAATATTCTGCCAAATCCTAAGGTTAAATCTTCGCAATCTCAATAAAGGCGAATTCGCTTTGAAGTGCACGCGTTCTTCTGTAAATGACCCTTGTGAGCAATTAGAAATCGGTCATTTCGGTTCCTGATTTCATTTGCGCTGAGAGGGGTGACTTTTAAGGGTGGTGATAAATCTCCCTGAGCTTAAAAGGCAGAGAGGGCCAAAGTGTGAACTTTTTACTTCAGCAACGGAAGCGAGAAATCAGAGATTCATTAAAGCAAGAGACCTCCTTGGAAGCTGGCAGAAGAGGAGGAAAGGAAGCTAATTATGTCTTCCTTTTCTCTGCTTGCCCCACCAGTTTATAATCTGCTGCTTTAAAAGGTTTATCCTCAGCATCTTCTGCTTTCTCCCTCACCCCTCCCCTCCTGGGAGCGAGGGGAAAAAAAAAAGTCAGCCAAGCACCAGGCTCCAGGTGGCTCTCAAGTACTTCACTGCCAAAAGAAAAAAAAAAAAATCGTACGGTGGAAAACAAGTGAGAAAGGGGCTCCCCAGAGGAGACTGGTTCAGACTGGAAGGCAGCAACATTCGGAAAGCGCGAGGATACAGCTCACACCGGTCACCCGCGCGCCGAGCACAGGGACGCTTTCGCTGCAACTAGCCCGAGCTGGAGGCGCTGGCGGAGGCTGCAGGCTGCGGCGGCCCCGGGGGCCGGGCAGGGTCCCGCAGCCCCCAAGCTCCGGGCAAAGGCATCACGCTCCCTTCTCCCGGCTCCCCTGCTCTCCCCCGCTCTCCCAGCCCCTTCCCCCTCCCTCTTCTTGGCGTTCCCAGCAGCCGAGGGTTTCAGATGTCCCACCGCCGTTTGACCCCCTCCCTCCTACCCACCCCCCCCCCCCCCCACCTCCGCTTCTCCACCCCTGCAAATGAGGTTTGACCAGCGGAGGCAGAGCCCACCTCTGGCTTAGAATCACTGACATTTAGACTCCAGGCTTCAACCTGTTTACAAGCGGGCTTTCCAAAGGAAGGGGGGTGCGGGGGGAGGGAAAGAGGGCCAAACAAAACACCAACCGCCATCCCCCCCGCCACCCCAAACAAGAAGTGACTTTCTGGAGGCTTCAAATCAACAGGCACCACCAAAAAGAGAAAGCAACAGGGAGAAGAAAACAACGGCTACCCCGGCAGCCGCCTCCGGTTCTGACAACTCCGAGGGACACACTTTCAGAGCTGGCTAGCGAACGGGGGCTGGTGCGGAGAGGGACTGGACACTGCCAGCCGCACCGGGGCGCAGATAGCTCCCCCAGCCTCCCACCCCAACCCTTTTGGGTTTTGTTCACCGTGCTGTCATCTGCTTTTCAGACTTTTTTTTTCCCCCTGCATTTAACATGGTGAAGAAAGGAGTGAAGAAGAGAACAAAGTAAACTCCTGGGGGAGTGAGGAGGGAGACTGACCCACACCACCACCACCACCACCACCAGCTCCTGCTACTGCGGCCACCCACGTCCACATTCACCAGGAGACCCAGGGCGCGCGCGGCGGCGGATCCGAGAAAGGAGCGAGGAGAGGCAGCCGGCCCTTCCGCGGAGTTATGGATGTTGATGCTTTCACTTCTGGCCAGATCCGAGCCCAGAGGGAGCTAACCAGTGGCCGCCACCTCCAGCTGTCTCCTTGCCTCGCACCAGGTCTTACCCTTCCAGTATGTTCCTTCTGATGAGACAATTTCCAGTGCCGAGAGTTTCAGTACAATGTGGAAATGGATTCTGACACATTGTGCCTCAGCCTTTCCCCACCTGTCCGGCTGCTGCTGCTGCTTCTTGTTGCTCTTCTTGGTGTCTTCCGTCCCTGTCACCTGCCAAGCCCTCTATCAGGACATGGTGTCACCAGGGGCCACCAACTCCTCTTCTTCCTCCTCGTCCTCGTCCTCCTCGTCCGTCTCCTTGCCTTCCAGTGCGGGGAGGCATGTGCGGAGCTACAATCACCTCCAAGGAGATGTCCGCTGGAGAAAGCTGTTCTCTTTCACCAAGTACTTTCTCAAGATTGAGAACGGGAAGGTCAGCGGTACCAAGAAGGAGAACTGCCCGTACAGTAAGTAACAAATGCGTGTTCCCCTCCTTCCAATTATCCACCCCCACCCCACAAGGGGGGTAAAATCTGTTCCAGATGTGGCCAGCTAAATATTTACGTCCCCAACTCCTGTAAAATGATTAAGTGGGATACTTTCACACTAAATCACCCCCCCCACCCCGTGTATACATTGTGCTTCGCACGCCCTCCCCACGGCGCGCTCCCTCAACACCCCCACTCTCTTTGCCACCCTATCTGCCCTGTCTCCTTGGCTTGCCACTCGCGGGACCACGCAGGGCGCCCAAGAGTTCCCTCAGTGCATAGATGCCTCTCTCTGCTCCATAGTCCTTCCCCACCTCACCCCAAGGTCTCCTTTCCCTCCTTTCTGGAAATGGCTCAAGTAAACACATTTTGTTCTTTTCGCTGGCAATCATATTAAGAGTTTCAGGACAGTTTCCTCAAGCTGAAAATAATTATCCGCTGTCAATTGTAGGGACTTTATGGGAACTTTATTTAAGAGAGAAAAGTCAAATTCACTGTCTCCCCACCCCCATCTCTTTACCCCACCACCAGTGTAGACAGGAGGAAAACATTTTTCTGGTTTTGATTTTTTGTGTTGTCGCTGGTCCCTCTTGTTGGTTTGAGTGATTGCAGTCCATGAAGTTAGCTCTGCAGGCACCACCGCTGCTATTTGTCTTCTGCCTGCCTTCTCTCTTGGTAACATGATGCTCATGTCTGCATTGTCAATAGCATATGCGCTGCTTTGTGGTGTCCTGCTGTACTCGTTTCTTCTGAAACCTCTCATATTGCAGAGGCATAGTACTACAGTGCTATAAACATCTGGGACTGGAGTCACACAGACCTCACACAAATTTCATTGTCATTCTTTCATTTTCAAAGTAAAAGTCATAAGTCTGTTTCCATGGTTATAGTTTATCCCATAGGATGAGGTTTCCTCCTCGGTACAAAGTGTGCCCCCATCCTTTGATTTCTTGCCTTTTTCCTTTCTCCTTCCTTCTTTCTTTCTTTCCTTCCTTAGCTGTTTCTCTTCTTTCTTTCTTGCAGGGATGTGGGCTGGGTAGGGGGAGAAAGAATTAGAAGAGGAGGGGTGGACATTGTGTCTCTTCTTGAATCAGTCGAGCAAAGCCAGATTACACTGTTGGCTTCCTTTCCTGCTTACTTTCAAGTGGTGAGACTTATTCATCCTCTATTGATTGCAATTTGAAAGGGTCTGGAGGCTATGTAATGGCACACTGAAGACAGTAGACAATGACTTTAAACGTCTTTAATGACCATTTAGCATTATCTCCATGGTGCTTCCAAGTCACCTTTTCAAGGGACTTTTTTGTGTCAATTGTTTGGGAATTCCAAGCATATATTAATATTTGCTAGCTAACTTAAATATGAGAGTCATAGATTTCAGATTCCTTAGCCCAGAAAGTATCTGGTATTAATGGGAAAGACAGTTAACCAGAACTTAGCATTATCTTTTGAAAATAAAGATTTATAAGAGTAAGACTTACTTTTCTTATTTGTGGGCTCACATTCTAAATTAACTTATGTTCCTCCTCAGCTGCTACTTCCATGTCCTAAAATTAGCAATATGTTTACAAGTAATAAAAATATTTGTATAAGTGTTTTAAAGTATTCCATCTTATGGTTATCACCAGAGATGAACCTGTACTCCACTACCTATCTATATTTTTCCTGTTCTTATTCATTAGAAATAACTGAAATAAAGTCAGTTATGATGACTCTTTTTGCCATAATTTGTTACAGGAATTTATTACATATGATATATAGATATTAGGTTATTGATTTGAATTTTTAGTATTTTTATTCACTTCTAAAACAAAATAGTTATGGTACCATCCAGGTAGGATGATGGGGAAGAAGTGGTCCAACACTTACTGAAGAGTAAGCTGGGACAGGGACTGAAATTTTTCTTTGTATTGTTACTTCATGGAAATAACTCAAAAGAAATATAATAAAATTTCAGAGTGTTATTCTTGAGCAAAACTTTTTTACAAATAACAATGTTATTGTTGTATTTTAAGTGTCTCTATAATGTGATATAAGGACCAATTATAGTAGTTTATTTACGTGTCTTAAATTACTATTTTCTAAAATAATGTACACTGTGTGATTAACCATTTAGCAAGATGGTTTCCAGGGTGCACATTAAAATATATTTTTACAGTAAGAATTATCTGCAAAGAGAAAAGTATATGATTTTTATCACATAAAAACAAGTGGAAATTATTCACCTTGTCTAAAGTACACTAATACATCTTCTATGTGACAAATTATAACTGATAGTCCTCGTTAAAATTATAATACCTTATATAGTAATGCAATCCTAATCAATGGTTGAAATGAAAGGAGGTGGAGCCTGCTCTGTTAATGGCAAACCATAAATAATTTAAGCTTTCCAAGAACATCTGTATCAAGACATAACAAGTGAATAGTAGAGGTTGAAAAAGCTTTAATTTCACATGTGGCTGGGTAATCAGAATGCTGCTATAATTTCCAGCTGGACTGATTCAGCTGAACTACATGGTATCATTAAGATATTGTCTAAATGTTGCATAATTACATGAGAACAAACTTTGCCATGCCTACAGGGTAATCAGCCAGCCAGCCCACCAAATGGTAGCCTGTTAAATATTGGGGTATCCAACCTCTGATGTTCCTTGTCCAAAACCACATTTCAGTAACATTTTCCTAAACAAGTTATTAATTGTTCTCAATGTACAAAGCTGTTCTTTTAAGGTTTGCTTATTTGAAGCTTATTATTATTTGAAGCTTAATTTTCTTTATTGCTTTTGACCCTAGTATTATTGCTGCTAAAATACAGTAATAGCTTATCTCACAGGCTACATGTTTGTGATGTCCTGAGTAATTAAATGACTGTTTTACTGGCTTTCTGCCAGCAAAATGCCAACAAAAGAGAAGTAAGGAAATCACCCATTAGCACTGCAAAATCATTTTTAGCTTCTACTTCCAAAGTTGGCTCCCAGAAATTGGATGGTTCTAAAAATAATACATATGCTAGAGAAACTCTTCTCCATTTCAAGTGACTATTATAATTTTTTAGTGGTGGGGTAATTTTTGTTTGCTCCTTTGCCATTATGTGAGAGCAGAATAAAGGGAACAGTGATGAATTATGTTTCTCCTGCTAGAAGTCTGAGAAAGCCTGAATAATTTAGAATAGCTGTGGTGTATCTGTCACTAGATATGCTCAGGCTCATTTAGGTTTGTTTTATCATTCTTTACATCTAGAGCTTTGCCCTTGAAACATTACCACTCAGCTCCAGTTCTGGCCTGCTAGAAAGGCTGGATACAGCTGTTAGGTGCCCTTGCAACTGGGACTGACGGTCTTATTTCTGGATGTGAGTAAAACAGCTGTGGGTTACTCCCATGATTGTCACTTATAGACAATAGGAGTCTAGTGAAAAGAAAATGCATCCCTAAACTTGAGACAGTCGAAGATAGATATTTTCAAAATGGAAAGCCATACCACTAATTAGTACTTTCAGGAAAGGAGTATGGAAGATATTAGAGAAATCAGTGTGCACTGAGTATGCAGGCTGTGCCCTATGTCTTAAATATATACCTCATTTGACACTCATAATCATTTTATGATTTAGATAAATCCTCATTTTTCAAATATGAAAACTAACCCTCAAGAAAAGTAAATTGCCCAGGGCCATTCAACTGGAAATTGACAGAGCCAGATTCAAGCCAAAGCTGATTTGGATTTATGGCATTTCTTCTACCTCTCTACTACTGGCAACTTTGATGTCAATATATCAGAAGTAGATGCCACAGGAAACTCTGAAAAACAAATTATCCATATCCTTAATTGCTTCTTGCTATGTATACCAGTTTTTCATTAGAAGGAAATTGAAAGATACGTAAAATTTCAGTGGAGCAGGATGAACTATGTTAAAGTTATCATTGCAGGTGGCAACATGGTATCAGACAATGGTAGTGCATTCTCTGTGTGAAATATCGCTTTTAATATTATGTTTGAGAATATAATTGCTTAGGGCACACAATATACACATACATCCATCTCACAGAAGGCATTAGAAATACATGACTAAGAAAAATCCATGAATATCATAAATATAGTAATAGTTTACAGCTGAGGACCAAATGTTTCATGGTTTCCACATGTAATAAAACAATTTGATTGTAAATACAAGTGTGAAATTGGGCTGTTGAAGAAACTTCTGATGTATGACTCTAATAGGAGCAAATCTTAGAGACCTGAAGTTTTAAAACGACTACAAATCAAAAGGTACTTCACCGCATAGAAATGATAGATTATTGCCCTATACTCAATCAAGGTTTATGTTATGACTTTTTAATCAGGATTAGAGCTTATTTTGTAGGCTTTCCTAATGGCTCAAACAGTTAAGAATCCGCCTGCAATGCGGGAGACCTGGGTTCGTTCCCTGGCTTGGAAAGATCCCCTGGAGAAGGGCATGGCACCCCACTCCAGTGTTCTTGCTTATTTTAGGAAGAAGTTAAATAAGGTAAGGATATCAATTTTGAGGAAAATAAGGACTTGAATATTATCTCCTAATAAATATGTAACAGTTTTCTGGAAAGAAAACATACACAGCTATGATTTCCACTGATAACTTATTTAAGTTGTAGTTTTTTTCTAAAATTTGGTTGCATAATTTACAACTGGTGGCATTTAATCGTGAGGATTGAGGATTTATGAAGATGGAAGGCACTATTTAATGTTTACATGACACTGTCCTGTTACCTTTACTGCATTCCTACCATATGGACCCTCCACTTTGATGGATTTATCATAAGCCCATTAAAAATACACAATTACAGAGAGTTTCCTCTTTATAAACCTAATTTATAACCATCTACTAGAAGAAACTCAAGAGAACAGTTGGCAGAAATCACATGCTAATAAAGGAGTCTGAGAATTTAGAGACCTCAATCTCTAGGGTTTTGGGTAGTTTAGTAATCTAGTACCAAAAAAGTATGTATCATTCTTTAAAAATAAGTCTTTTCGATGTATTGTTTAAGCACAGAACTTAAAAGAAGAATTGTGTTTTATACAGTGAAAGAAACCCTACTGCATGCATTTTTCTTCTGCACTTTTTACTACTCAATTTAGAGAGAAAAGCATCAATCCAGGTGATTTCTTCATTTTTAATAAATTTATGGTAGAACCTGAATGGGCATTTTAAATTCCTATACAATTACCTTAATGTTCAGAGGCAAACCCCATTTATTATTCAAATGTCTGACTTTCCACAAGCCAAAATGTTGGAAAAAAGTTGATGGCTCATTTGAAATGGAGCTAATATTCCTCACGTTTATGAGCTGTGTATGAATATCTCCATCTCTCCTAAGCCTTAAATGTCTGTATACTTATCCAAAATTGAGTACAAATGATATTTCTTTATTATGCTTCAGAAGGAAGAGTCATACATGTGTATTAGTTCAAAGTGATTTTAATCTATCTTAACATTAATTCTACGAACTTAGCAATGAAGAGTAATTCAGATGACATTTTTAGTACCACTATTCCAACATTTGTCAGGATTCATAGTTGATGTTTGCTTAATGTAAGTAAAATATTAGCATTTCCCTCCCAGAAATTAAAGTTCTCCTTTAATTTTCCAGTAAAATTGGGCATCAATTTATGTTACTGTAATTTTAACACCGTTTTATTACAATCTAGAAAAGTAATGAACCTCATTTTGTCTTAAGTTGTTTTATGCAGAAGTATCTTAATTTTTCATGTATATTGCAAAGTATTAAGATCATTTACATTTGCCATTTGAAAAATGGTGCTTGTTGCTTGGCTTTGCATACCAAAAGCACTTGCTTTTCATAATCGGCACTCTTTTTTGTCAGTGCCTGTTACTTCTACCTGTGCTAGTCAGTCACTTATAACGAATGATAACCTAGAAACGTGCCTTTAAAATCAGTGTAAGAATATATTACCAGCATCTTGGGAAGCCACCAGTGACACTCTGATACCCAGTTAATAAACAAAAAGTGTTGATGTTTTACAGAATTAGTTTAAAATCAAGTATTGATTTAGTCAGATTTTGCACAAATAAAATGTTCCCGGATATCTAAATAGGAGCTGGGTCACCCACAAAATAATGGCTTTAAAGGTCCCCTTCCTTTTAAATCAGGTCAGTTGTGTTCTTTTCTTTGAACGCTATGTTCTAATTGGGACAATAAATCAAACACGACACTCAGAGTAGATTCCCATGTAAGGTGGACAACTGGACAGTGACTTTTTACTGCTGCTAACACGTGCATCCAATTACCATTTGATAGATTCATGGTGCTGGCAGTAAAGCATTGCCTCATTTTATAATTCACCTAATAATTCTTCAACCTAGACCTGTCTACCTTTACCTATATCTAATCTGTCACTACGTGTGTTATCATTAATGAGGAATTTTCAAATGTTTAGCATGCTTCCTACAATGAACGATGACATTAAGATATTAATGAATCATTTAACTAACCATAATAGATGAGGTAAAGTATTGATTAAGTCAATATATCCCCAACTTCAAGTAACTGTCAACTAAATATAACCTAATAATATTGCTACAACTTAATTATGAATAGTGTGGGCTAACTGGAACTTAATTCTAAATAGCAAAATTTAAGAAGTTTAAAAATAAATTCTAATTAAATAATCATAATGGCAAACCTAAGAATTTTTTAACAGGTATTTTTCTATGATCATTATTATTTTCTTTCAAGAACCTTATGTTGACATGTTTTCTAATCAACATATATTAATATGTTAATAAATGTATGTTAGTTCATCCTTAACTTGTTTTTGAGGCACTGCCCTTGTTTGAAGATAACTTGACATTTTCACAGAGTCTACAATTCAAGGCCCATCAACTGCTTTCTAACGTTTCTATATTGAGGCAGTTATATATCTGAAATATCAGTAGTGTGAATCCTTGATGCATTATCATCCTTTCACTACTTCACTATTTTCTCCTCCTTCTTTAGTTTTCTTTTTTTCCCCCTTTTCCCTGGTTTCTAAACCCCTTATTTTTCACTGAAGCAAGGGAAAGTCATCCATCGTCATTCCCTAGCATCCTGTGTTATGTTTAGAGCCAGTAGCCTAGTCATTTTTGGATGTATAACATCCAAAACATGTAGTTTATATTCTATGCATAAAAGTCTTCAGCAATGCAAACTCCACATACTCTAGCAGGTGCCTCTCCTCACTGAATCTCCAATAAACTCTCCCTTATCCCAGCACGCAGGCCAGTTTCTTATAGCTTTGCCATTAGTGAAGTGAGCAAACCACTTCTGACAATGGATGGTAATTGTCTGGTTACTAAGTCATCAATTTGCTTTTTCCCTTCAGGTTAAATATTCTGTTCCAGTAACACTCCCTACATGTTCATTTTACCTATCTTCTGAAAATTGTCTTAGTATATGCAACATTTACTAAATACTTTGTCAATTTTGTGAACTTTTTCCTTTTGTCTGGACTTCTATAAGAGAAAGTAAAGATGATTTAGGAAATCAAATATTACTTATATTTTAATCATCATTTACTTCAAAAAGTTGAATGCTGTTTTGGAGGTCTTTGTGCGTATGCGTGTGTGCTAAATTGCTTCAGTAGTATCTGACTCTGTGACCCTATTAACTGTAGCCCGCCAGGCTTCTCTTTTCTACAGATTCTCCAGGCAAGAGTACTGTAATGGGTTGCCATGCTCTCCCTCCAGGAGATCTTTCCAACCCAGGGATTGAACCTGCATCTCTGACATCTCCTGCATTGACAAATCAGTTCGTTATCATTAGCGTCATCTGGAAAGCCCCTTGGGGATGTCTTCAATATTTCCAAATTCCAGAATTTTACTTAAATTATAAAGTGCCTCTGTATAACCCTGCCAATTGTAGCTCTCTAAAATGAAACCCATGTTCTCATTTTAATAGTGGTTATCAAAGAAGAAAAATGTAAAATGTATGTGCATTTGTATTTT
Organism: Ovis canadensis; assembly: GCF_042477335.2. Taxonomy (NCBI): domain Eukaryota; kingdom Metazoa; phylum Chordata; class Mammalia; order Artiodactyla; family Bovidae; genus Ovis; species Ovis canadensis. Next base: position 43,461,229 of record NC_091260.1, read on the forward strand.
AGGTTGACCAAATGTAGAAATGCACATAGCTTTATTAGAAAGATACTGAGAAACTGATAGGAGCTAAAATTTAAATTCATAGCATATGTGTACTCAAATACTTCTTTCAAGAAAGAACTTTTGGCACTGATTGCTGAATTAGATTTATTTTTATTATATGCAGAATCTGACTATTTACATATGTTTGATTGATTTGTTACTATGATAATAATTAAAAGCCAAGCTTCTTTCTACAATTAGTTTCAAATTATATAGATAGGCAGATATAGATAGATGGATTCCCAAACCCTAAATAGCTTTGATTTACTGATAGAATTATTAAAAGACAAATTAATATTCTGCAACATGAGGAAACATGACACTAATTTATATACTATTTATGTTTTGAAGTGAGGTATATTTACAGTGTGATTAATAACAGTAATTAACAAGGTTGTTGTTCAGTCGCTAAGTCGTGTCCAACTCTTTGGGTCCCCATCAACTGCAGCATGCCAGATTACCAGATTTCCAGGGCACTTTTTGGAATGTCTCTGTAGAAGGATGTGATTCCTCAAATATGAAATATGAAAAGAAAAAGTGCTAGGGATATTAATCCCTAAGATTAAGAAGTTGACAAATGAAACTACATAAATGCTTTCAAGCTGAATCAAGAGGGATGGTAAAGAACATAAAATTAGAATGTTAGAAGCCAGAGGAAAGGCAGAGAGTCCATAGAGCATTTAGACACAGACTGTGAAAGGAAGAGGAGATGGTTTGCTGGAGTGATGAAGACAAGGGTTTTGAACTCTCAGGAAGGAGATCAAGCTAATGAGTAGCGCTGCAAAAGGGCTGACATGACAAGAAAGGTGTGAGGGAAATATAACCCAATCCCTGGCATTCAACTGGATGTTAAATTAACTGAAATGAGAACCTGCGATCTAAAAGGAATCCCACAGAAGTAATCGCAGCCATGATATCAGAGTAAGGAAGGCTAAATCTGAGTTCCTGTTAAAGAGGCAAAAGGGTAGAGGGGTTAAAAGTGTGGGCTTTGATTAAAAATGATTACAGCTATGGGCCTGGATCAAAAGTAAGCTTTGTAGACACAGAAGTGGGTGCATTTGAGGCTCCAAACTGCCAGACAATAGTGTATCACTTGGGCAAGTTGTTATCAGTAGAACAAGGGTAGTAACAATACCTACCTCTTTTCTCCATAGTAAAGATGAAATGCGATCACTCATTCATTCAACAGAAATGTCTTAAGTGCCTGCATTGTGTCAGATACTATCGGACACTTAAATACATGCTGAACAAAGATAGTTTTGCTCTTGCAGAGCTTCACTTTACAGACAGTATCAGAAAAAAAAGAAAAAAGATATATGGTGAAAAATTGGGGTAATTGTATGGAAAGCATGGTACTCTAACAGAAAACAGTTGGTAACTGTTCCAGGCTAGAGAAGCCAAAGCCTGTTGAAGGTGAGAGGTAGGAAGATGGGTAAAGCATGGAGAGACTTTGGTGCCTCCTCCAAGAAGTATAGAAAATGCACACTGAGCCCAGGGTTTAGTGAGAAGATTGGAAAAGCTGGTATTTGTAAGAGCTTAATGGTGCCCTCATCAAATGAGTACTATGTAAAGAAAAAGTATGATGAATCCTCTTATTGCAAGGGTAAGTATCAGGAAAGCAACAAGCAGATTATTTGAGGAAATGAGAGCTAAATAATAGAACAGAAGAAAGAAGAAGGGATGAGGGATGCACTTGGAATTTTTAAAAAGCAGAAATGTTAGAACATCTGAAGTAATTTAAGATTTGGAATTGTAGTATCCATAATGTTCTGAAGGTTGGGGAAAAGCCTAGAAGTCTGGTTCATTAAGAGACTAGGCACATTAAGAGACCAACAGACATTTGAAAATTGAAGAGGACTCTAGGAGTCCAGTGATTAAGAATCCATCTGCCAATGCAAGAACATGGGTTCTATCCCTGGTCCAGGAAGATTTCACTTGCCCCAGGGCTACTAAGTCTGTGAGTCCAAATTCTAGAGCCTGTGAGCTACAACTACTGAGCCTACTCTCTGCAACTTGAGAAAAAAGACCCAGTGCAGACAAAAATAAAATAAATAGATAAAATTTAAAAATAAAATTGAAGATAACTTGAGAGGAGAGTGAAGAGCTAAAAATAAAGAGTAAAGAAGGTAACAGTTGTGTTCAAGGATGCAGCAATAAAAGAGAACAAACAAAAGGAAACCAACAGCAAAGACAGTAGGGACAAAACAGGTAACCATAAAGATTAGAAGAAGACAGATGGCTGCATTAAATGGAAAAGTAAGTGACTCAGTTCTTAAATATTTCACAATAAATCTTATATTTTAAGTTATGATGTGGTTTTGAATCAGGATAATCCCAGATGCTCAGCTCTCAGGAAATTCTGTAGTTAAGTTTCTATTTCTTATCCCATGCCTGTGACCTTTTTGACCCATACCCTCAAAGGGTTTGCAATCTAGAGGGGGAAACAGGAGATCTTCGAAGACAGTTAGAAGGTAACACAAGGCAGCTTACACTAAATTCCAAAGAAGCAGGGTGGAACTTAAGTAAACAGTAGCCTGTAGCTAGGGAGGGATGAATGGCAAGGGGAGTGTCACACTGAGAAAAAGGAACTCCAGATAGCCTAGATAAGAAAACCAGAGTAAGAAATATCCTAAAAGAAGGCATGGAACCATGTGGCCACAGAACCTGACATGAGACTTTTAGAAAATAACAGGCAGGTAGGTCAATGGGGTGGAGCAGAATTTGCAAATCAGTGGGTATCTTATGATATACAAGCAAAATATGCCAGAGCGTACCATCATGGGAGAGGGAAATATGTAGATATCCTTAGATTTGAGAACTAGGTTTTCTGCTAAAATATTACATTTACATAGTTTGCATTTAAACTTGGCCTTCTCTATTTTATATTTGTTTTATTTTTTGAGGTAAAGAAAAAAAACAGAGAAAGCAGAGATATATGAAAAGAGTATGAATTATAGTACAATTGACACAACCTAAAAATATTAAAACAGTAAGTTAATCTGCCAAAAAAAAAAAAAGAAAGAAAGAAAGCTCTGAACTACTTTCGTACTGCTGCTGCTGCTGCTGCTGCTGCTGCTGCTGCTGCTGCTGCATCGCTTCAGTCGTGTCCAACTCTATGCGACCCCATAGACGGCAGCCCACCAGGTTCCCCCATCCCTGGGATTCTCCAGGAAAGAACTTTTGTACTAGGTACAGGAAAAAGTCCCTGGAGGAAGGCATGGCAACCCACTCCAGTAATCTTGCCTGGAGAATCCCATGGACAGAGGAGCCAAGTGGGCTGCAGTCCATGGGTTCGCGAAGAGTTGGACACTGAAGCGACTTAGCATGCACTCACGCACAGGAAAAAGCAGTTCTTATCTACACCGAATGGCATCATCTTTAGCATTCCTGATTTGCTAAATGATCGCTACTTAAAAATTCAAAATAGCTTCTCCTGCAGAACTTCTTGACTTATACCCACCCCTGGGAAGAGATTTTTGCAATTTCACAGCAGATTCCCAAAGGGAACTACTGCACCCTCAATTTTGCTCTAAGGTAAGGTAAGGTGAAGTCGTACAGTCGTGTCCGACTCTTTGCGACCACACACACTTAACCAGCCTCCTCTGTCCATGGGATTTTCCAGACAAGAGTACTGGAGTGGGTTGCCATTTCCTTCTCCAGAGGATCTTCCCCACTCAGGGTTCGAACCCAGGTCTCCTGCATTGTAGGCAGACGCCTTACTGTCTGAGTCACCAGGGAAGTCCTTAGTCCTTAGTCCAAAGGGAACTACTGAACCCTCAATGTTGCTTGCTCTACCTGTATATTTTTTTCTCGTTGCTGTTCTAAATTGTCTTAGAGTTACTTGGTTTGGGCGTTAGGAAGAAAAATAAAATTGACTACAGCTCTTTTTCTTGCAGAAGAGTAAACTTAAATATTTCTAAAGGAGCAGGATACTGACAGCATATATGCAACTGCACCTACTATTCAGATCATGAGCTTTGCAGACAAACTTATTCATGCAGAATCTGGGTTCTGAAACTGTGAAGCTTCACCCATGGCCTTGACAAAGAACTCCAAGGAGGGACTTGACCTGTGCAACTGTTAAGTGAGAATAATCATATCACCTACCTCATCATTGTTGGAAGGATAAGTCTGTAAATTTACATATGAGACTATAAACGTAAACTCGACATAGGATCAGTATATTTTAAGAGCTCAAAAATGTTAGCTTCTATTACTATTTTATGCTATGACTACTGTGCTGCTTTTAATTATCCCATTTTCTGGAAAGATCTCTAAGTCATAGGATAATAAAAAATTAAACAGAAAAGCTGTATCATACCACCTTACTTCAGGTTTCCCAGGTGGCTCAGATGGTAAAGCATCTGCCTGCAGTGAAGGAGACCTGGGTTCTATCCCTGGGTCAGGAAGATCCCCTGGAGAAGGAAATGGCAACCCACTCAAGTATTCTTGCCTGAGTTCCATGGACAGAGGAGCTATAATCCATGGGGTCGAAAAGAGTCAGACATGACTGAGTGACTTCACTTTCATATTCACTTTTCACCACCTTACTTCACTTTATACAGAATTTTAATGTTTTCATTAGTTGATGATTCTCAGAAAAATTCTGTGAAATGGGTCACTGTTACCCCCATACTATCTTTTTTGTTATTGTTTAGTTGCTAAGTTGTGTCTGACTCTTTCATGACCCCATGGACTAGATAACCCGCCAGGATCCTCTGTCCATGGGATTTCCTAGGCAAGAATACTGGAGTGGGTTGCTCTTTCCTTCTCCAGGAGATCTTCCTGACCCAGGGATCGAACCTGTGACTCCTGTATTGGCAGGAGGATTCTTTACCACTGAACCACCTGGGAAGGTCTTTTTTTTTTTTTTCCTAATTACAGGACTTTATTAATAAAGTATATCATCATTATAATTTTGGGGTAAAAGCTTAAAAATCTTCAACCTTCAAGTTAATGTAGGTTAGGCCACCCAAAGACAAAGCAAAGATAACATAAAAGTCATGGTTCAATAGATAAATAAATATTTATTTATTTTTAGTGTTAGTCACTCAGTCATGTCTGAATCTTTGTGACCCCATGGACTGTAGCCCACCAGGCTCCTCTATCCATGGAATTCTCCAGGCAAGAATACTGGGGTGGGTTGCCATTTTCTTCTCCAGGGGATCTTCCCAACCCAGAGATCAAACCTGGGTCTTCCTTATTGCGGGCAGACTCTTTACCAACTGAGCCACCTTAGTATCTTTAAATGACAGACTTCAGTCTAAAAGTTATGGTGCCAGACCGAAGTTATATTGTTAGAAGAAGTGAGTCAGGGTTTAAACATAGGACAGTCTTGGAAGTGACCTTCCATCCTGATTGGCCTGGCCCAGTCTCAGTATGTGCCTCTTGTTCTGGCATGTCATTAACAGCACTCTTGTTCACTCTCAAAGTACTTCGTTGCAAAGTCACCCTAGTCTTAGCCATTCTGGTTTGTGTAAAGCACAAATCTACACAAGCCATTTCCCTCTCAAATACTTCCACTTGTTCACAGTGTTCTCAGAATCATATCTTAATTTCTTTGCATGGCATTTTAGGCCTTCAAGATTGTTGCCTATGGAGCCCCCCAGCCCCACCTCATTTCTTAATACATGCCCCATTATAGACATACTGAGTTGATTTTAGTTCCAGAACATGCCTTATTCTTCACGTGAAGCCTTTGCACACACTCCTAGGTCTGATTGGAGTGGTGTTCCTGCCCTAGTCCCCTTTCTTTCAGGTCCCAGTTAGATGTCAGCTCTAGGAAACCTTTCTGACCACTCTATTGTTTCCACAAAACTTGCACTCCCAGGCACCCTGTATTTAGTATTTTAACACAATCTCATACTTGATTAATTTACCCATCTAGTTTCCTTATACACAGAAAACTTGTTGAGGGTGAGCACTATAGGCCTCACACTGACCTTTGCATACAAACCCTTAATATACTGTCTAGCATATAATGGGTCTTCCCATTAACATTTATTAGATAAAATTATTTTTCTAACTGCATGTCCTTGAGTCAGTATACTTAAGCCTTTCTTTGGTTTCATCACCTGGTCTGGAAAGCATGATTAACATATTACCTACTTGAAAAATAGAGTTGAAGTCAATTATCTTCTAAATTCCATAGGGTTCTAAGTTCTGCGATTCTGAGAACTTAGACACCAAATGAGGCATCATTACTTAACTAAGTGTGAAGTGCATACATTCATACAAACTTCTGAATGCAAGTTTGTGTAATCCTTGAAATTGGTTGCTTCCCATCTTTTTCCAATTTGCCTGTTTACTATTGACTATGTTCAGTGGATATGTATGATAAATTTACGCTCTTAAAACTGATGCTGACTGTGGGATAGTTATTAATGGCTTCAGAGTTGTATTTGTGTTCTGGGGTAATTTGGTGACAAGAAATGAGCAATTCTTGGTAATTCATTTAGAGAAGAAGAATGTACTGCCAAAGAATGGGAGTAAAGGGATATGGTTCATAGTCTTGGCTATGTCAAAACATTTGCTATGCAATCTTAGGCACATCATTTACTTTATCTTGGCCTCAGAAACTTAATCTGTGAAATGAGGGTATTAAACCAAATACAATTATTAAAATATTTTTGTCTGACCGTTTCCTAGATTAAGGACCAGATGCTAAGAGCATATTTATTTTAGGAGAGATAATAAATACAGTATGCTGAATAACAGCCACCCAAAGATATCAGGTCTTAATCCATGGAGTATGTGAATGTTACATTTATATGATAAAATTTTGCGGATGTAATAAAGTTAAGGATCTTGAGACGAGGAAATTATCCTGCATTATCAAAGTTGGTCCTAAATGCTATCACTTGTTATTGTACAAGGAGACAGGGAGATTAGACGCATATAGACAGCAGAAGGCACTTTGATGATGGAAGCACAGAAAGAGATATTTAAAGATACAGTGCTCTGGCTGTGAAGACAGATGAAGGAGCCAAGAGCCAAGGGATGTGGCTATAGAGCTGGAAGAGGAGAAAAACAGATTTCTCCTCTAAAGCGCATGGAAGGAGCTTGACCCTACTAATACTTTGACTTAGCTCCAGTGAAACTAATATTAGGCTTCTAGCCTCCAGAACTATGAAAGAGTAAATTTCTATTAAGACACCAAATTTACAGCAGCTACTTGTTATAGCGGCTTGTTATAGCAGCTACAAGAAATCAACACAAATTTTGATATTGCAGAGTGGGGTGCTGCTGTAACAAAAACCTAAAATTGTGCAAAAGACTTTGAAATTGGGTAATGAGTATGAACTGGAAGAGTTTTGAGTCATGTGATAGAAAAAGCCTTGATTGCTTTAAATATAGCATTGGTAGAAATATAGATATTAAAAGCCCTTTGGTGAGACTCCAAAGCAAGTGAAGAGCACAGTAGAGAAAGCTTGTATCATCTTAGAGAATATATGTATCTTCACAGAATGTTGGTAGAAATATAAATATTAAAACTGCTTCTGGTGAGAGATAGAGGAAATAGGGAGCATGTTATTGGGAACTAGAGGAAAGACAATTCATGTCATATAGTGGCAGATACTTAACATAAACTGTGTCTTAGAGTTGTGTGGAAAGCTGTAAGTGGTGAACTTGGAAATATAAATGAGAAAGTTTCTAACAAAAGTGTTGAAGGTGCCATCTGATTTCTTCTTGTGGCTTACAGTAAAATGTGAGAGGAGAGAGATAAAGTGAAGAAAGAACTATTAAGTGAAATGGAACCAATCAGTCTATCCAGATGGCAAAATACAGGAGACTAGGGTCCGATCCCTGGGTCAGGAAGATCCCCTGGAGAAGGAAATGGCAACCCACTCCAGTACTCTTGCCTGGAGAATCCCATGGAGGGAGGAGCCTGGTGGGCTACAGTCCATGGGGTTGCAAAGAGTCGGACATGACTGAGCGACTTCACTATTTGAAAAATAGAGGAGGGAGGGGGGTTCAGGATGGGGAACACGTGTATACCTGTGGCGGATTCATGTTGATGTATGGTAAAACCAATACAATATTGTAGAGTAATTAACCTCCAATTAGAATAAATACATTTATATTAAAAAAGAAAAGAAAAGTAGTTTAAGAAAAGGCTAATGGTGTGACTGAACAGCCTTATGCTAGTGCCTGTGACTTGAGTTCCCTTAGCCATCATAACAGAAGCCAGGAATAGAGGATTTCAAAGATCTGGGGAGGACCCTTTTGTTTATTTACATGAATGCCTGTGACAAATACACAGGAGACCCACAAAGTTTTTGAGAATGTTATGTCAGCAGAAACACTGCCTGCTTGGACTGAAAAAACTGAAATAAGACCAAATGAAGGGAAGCTGTCAGACTCCTCAGATTCTACAAGCAGGCTGGTAAAACCATTCAGCTACAAACACATACTAGCTTTCAAGAAAGGAGGGATCATGGTGAGGGCAGAACCTTGGGCTTAGAAGGCAGAATCACAAGTACAGACGCAGAACCTTCAAGCCACAAGGGACTAATCCCAAGTCTTGAAACCTAATGGAATTTGTCCTGCTGAATTTTGAAATTAGGTGGGACTCTTGACACTTTTCTTCCTTCCATTTTTACCTTTCCCTTTTTACGTAATCAGAATGACTATAACACTAGTGCTATGCCTGTCCCACTATTGTATGTTGGGCATAGATATTTTATTTTCTAGATTTCAGGATCATGCTTAGAGTCTCACGGATACTTAATTTAGATTAGTTTGGTAATGAGATGTGGGATTTTTAAGCTCATCATATTTAAATGAGATTTCAGACTAAAATTCATGCTGTGATATGTGGAAGTTGGGGAGGTGTTGGGGTAGAGTATACTTTACATGTGAAATGGATGTAAATTTGGACTGTGTGGAAGGCATTATAGTATGCTGAATAATGACCAATGCAAATATCAGGACCTAATCACTGAAACCTGTGAATTTTATAAATTTTTAAAAATGTGATTAGATGAAAAATCTTGAGATGAGGAGACTGAAATTATCCTAGGTTATCCAAGTAGGTCCTAAATACCATCATGAATGTCTTTATAAGATAGAATCATAGGGAGATTACATACACACAGAATGTAGAGGGTGATTTGATAATGGAAGCAGAGAGAGATCTGAAGATACTATACTGTTGCCTTTAAGACAGAGGAAAGGCCATGAGCCAAGAAATAGGCCTCAAGAAGCTTGAACAGGTAAGGATGGTTTCTGTCTGGAGAGCCTTCAGAGGGAATATGATTCCACTAACATCTTGATTTCAGTCTAGTGAAACTGATAATGGACTTCTGGCTCCCAGAACTGTGAGAGAATAATTTTTGTTGTTTTAAGTCACCAAGTTTGTGCTGACTTATTCCAGCAGCCCTGGGAAAATCATATAGTAAACTCTGACAGATTTATGTGGCCCAAATTAATGGTGATTTGACAAAAAGAGTATTTTATAATAGAAAGCACTGAGTAAATAGAAAGCATCTATTTACTCAAATAGATGTAAAGTACAACATTTCATCCACCACTTACTAGCTGTGTGACTGAAATATGTTTCCGAGAATCTCATGATTCAACTGATCAATGAAGATTAAAATAATTTATGTAAATTATTTATGTAATAATTATGTAAATTATTATATCAAGCAAAGTATTAGGCTTATAATGGAACTCCAAATTTTAGTTGAATTTAAATTGATGACAAGTTTAAATGACTATATATCTATAAAACATTGTTTTAAAAATAGAGTTTATTTGCATCTAGTACTTTGACTGCTGGGAACTACCAAAGGCAAAGAAGAGCTTTGAATGTTTGATGCAGAACTAGGCTATACTGGTGGCCTGTTTTTCCATTGGGTTATAAATTCAATCTGGATTAAAGAATGTTTTCATCCTCCTTACTGGTCCAAGAGCCAGTGTCCTGAAGATGCTTGCTAAACCCATGAGAACCTTCCCGGCTTATGGTTAAGGATAATAGAAGATCTGTTTTATAAATGGATCAGTTCAGTTCAGTTCAGTAGCTCAGTTGTGTCCGACTCTTTGCGAACCCATGGACTGCAGCATTCCAGGCCTCCTTGTCCATCACCAACTCCCGGAGTTTAGTCAAACTCCTGTCCATTGAGTCAGTGATGCCATCCAACCATCTCATGTAATTAACATGTAAGCAAGTGGTACATTATGAAATATTTCAATGTCTCAATATGTTGAACATGCTAAACTTGTGTTCTCCTTGAAACTATACCCTGCATCATCTATCCTCTTTCACTGTGGATAGAATTCATATAACAGCCGCGTTTAAGCCTCTCACATCTCAAAATGTTTCCATAATATTATAACTCTAAATTTATTATCATGAGTGTTTCTATATCTTGAAATTTTAAGGCCTGGGAATATATGATGCCAAAATTGGCATTTCATCTTCCAGAAAATTAATTTTGTCACAATAATAGAAGCTATGAAATTATATTTAGTCACTCAGTTGTGTCCAACTCTTTGGACCCCATGATTATACAGTCCGTGGAATTCTGCAGGCCAGAATACTGGAGTGGGTAGCCTTTCCCTTTCCAGGGGATCTTCCCAACACAGGGATCATACCCAGATCTCCTGCATTGTGGGTGGATTCTTCACCAGCTGAGCCACAAGGGAAGCCCTGTGAAGTGGTAGACAATAGATAAATGTTTTATTGTCAACATTCAAAACACGAAGATCATGGCATCCGGTCTCATCACTTCATGGCAAGTAGACAGAGAGACAAATGGAAACAGTGACAAGACTTTATTTTCTTGGGCTCCAAAATCACTGCAGATGGTGTCTGTAGCCATGAAATTAAAAGATGCTTGCTCCTTGGAAGAAAAGTTATGACCAACGTAGAAAGCATATTAAAAAGCAGAGACATTGCTTTGCCAACAAATGTCTGTCTAGTCAAAGCTATGGTTTTCCAGTAGTCATGTATGGATGTGAGAGATGGACTATAAAGAAAGCTGAGCACTGAAGAATTGATGATTTTGAGCTGTGGTGTTGGAGAAGACTCTTGAAAGTCCCTTGGACTGAAAGAAGATCCAACCAGTCAATCATAAAGGAAATCAGTCCTGAATATTCATTGCAAGGACTGATGCTGAAGCTCCAATACTTTGGCCACATGATGTGAATAACTGACTCATTTGAAAAGACCCTGATGGTGGGAAAGATTGAAGGCAGGAGGAGAAGGGGATGACAGAGGATGAGATGGTTTGAGGGTAATTCCGACTTAATAGACTGAGTTTGAGCAAGCTCTGGGATTTGGTGATGGGCAAGGAAACCTGTTGTGCTGCAGTCCATGGGGTCACAAAGAGTCAGACATGACTGAGTGACTGAATCAAATTGATTGATTAGGATAATGGGACTTTTTCCAAGTGGAAGCTGACAGTGGCATCTCCTAATTTAGAGGTTATGGAGCTTACTCCTTTTTATCCTTAGTACTCATTGCTAAATGAATACATGAATAAGTGTTAGTCGCTCAGTCGTGTCTGATTCTTTGTGACTCCATGGACCGTAGTCAGCCAGGCTCCTCTGTCTACAGGATTTCCCAGGCAAGAATATTGGAGTGAGTAGCTATTCCCTGCTCCAGAGGATCTTCCTGATCCAGGGATTGAATGTGGGTCTCCTGCATTGCAGGCAGATTCTTTACCATCTGAGCCACCAGGGAAGCATTGTTAACTGGGGTTACGGTAATTTGAGAAGAGAGGTAATAATGGTGAAATGGAAATGGTGCGTACAATTAGGAATAGGGCACTAGTGCATGAAAACTGGGGATAAGATCTGACCCAGGACTTTCTTGAGCACAGTGAGAATGCTGAAGGGGAGCATCAATCCCATTAGCCTTGGCAGCAAAGATTTTTGCTTGTAGTCTCTGAAACCAAGCAAATAATACAGATCCATATAAATTGACAACAGTCTTCTTAAGCTTTGGTAGCAATAGAATGGCCACAGAGACAGTTGTGAGTTATGATTTGAAATCCATTCTCTACCCAATTCTCTTAATGAAAATAAGATACCTTTTAATAAATCCTTAGAAAAGAGGTTTGAAGCAAAAAGTGAGGCCCAGTTTCAAACAGCTAATAACAATAGACAATGCTAGGTATTTTTCAAAGCTGGGCCTATGGACCACATGATGAGAATGAACCAGATGTTTGCTCAAAAGGCAATTTATGAGTCTTATTCCAGAAATACTGCACAAGAGAAGAGGGGATGGATAAGAGAAGATACCAAGGAATTTGAACTTTAATAAACATCCCCGAGCAATTCTTAATGTCAGTGAACCTCTAAGAAACAAAAGAATTACGTGTGACATCATGCCTAGTGTAGAGGTGAGGAATGAAAGGTCAAGGTATTTTGAGTTTTGGATAATCTGAAAATTTTGCCAGAATGAATTTCATGGGCATACTCCATGTCTGCATGTTTCCCATTTTTGCACATCTTCTCAGAAAGAAGAAAGCGATAATGTATTCTGTAAAAAGAAAGTATTTTCAAAGTTAAGACATATGTTAATGTTAAATCCCCCTTGGTTGGTAGATTTTCTGATAGATCTGAAGTTAGTCAGTTTTCAGTTCACTACAGGAAGTGTATGAGCTATGTGCATGCTACGTGTGGGGTGAGGGAAGAGAAGACACCATACCCATGTAAAGCTGTCTATGTTCGCACCATGCAGAATGCTCTGCCACTACTATTTATGAGGGAGAGCTGGGGAGGCTACACCAAATGACAGTTGAGTAAACAAACTGTTAGAGATTCAGGGCTCCTTCTCACTTGTTTTTTTTTTTTTTAAGCCACAGGAATTTGTTCACAAGCACCTTTAATCCTAAGAGTCTTGGCAGAAAACTAGCCCTCAAAGTAGTCATTTGAGTTTGTAGCACAGCTTCCAAAGCTGAAACATGAAAAGGGAATATTGATGAGATTCTGTAGTTTCCTCAGGAATCATCATTCAAACGTACATAGCTCCTTAAAGTCTTCTGTGTTACTGAGAGGAACTTCTCTCTTTATCGGGAGGAAATTTTTCTTCCAGCTGTGGAAAGTACATTTATATCAGTTCCTGTATATGACCCTCTCTTCGTATATCTAAGACTGGCACTACAGTAAAAGAGACTGTGCCCACTTGGGATGTTCCAGAGTACGCAAACTTTAGGTTTCCTCCAGGCATCAGTTACACTTCTTTATATCATAAAAGACCCCTTGGACCAGATTTCCAGTCCATATAGAATGTAAATTGAATGTCTTCTGCTAAGTCACAGAGAATATGAATCTGGAATTGTCAATAAAGAGTGAGAATACCTAGCACACCCATCAACACATCTTTTTTTTCCTCCATTATTTTTTCCTTTTTTTGGTATTTTTTCTTTGTACTGGAGGCTTCAAAGTCATTTAATAAGATTAATCAGAATATGTTCAGCCAAGCTTAACAGTGTATAACTACTGACACTGACCACAATTTATTGGTTTGAGATGGCTATTGTTCTGAGCAACCTAAACTAGTGTGGTTGGGCTTTTCACAATCCAAAAAGACTTCCTGGGGTTTGAAATTATTTGTTATATCCTGTTGTGCTATATGAAGCAATTGGCCCAAGGCATTTTTGCCGTAATGTTTTGTGCTCAAAAGAAGGCATCAAATTATTTAAACTATTAAAGAATCTGAAATTGAGCACTGCTGATTTTATTCACCATCAATTGTCATATTATTTTCTTTTATGGTGACAGTGATTATAGAGTAAAGGCACATTGTTCTAGAGCTCCTTACCATTTCATGTCTTTATTCAGTGACTAACATTTTAATCAAACTAATGATGTTTTTAACTAGTAACAGTGAATTTTTTTGATGGAGCAGAGCTGAATACTAGAAAGAGAAAAATTAGAACTTAAGTTTCATTAATTTCATTCTTATTTTTCATTAAAAATAAATGAAGCATTCAGTAATATTTTAAAAATCTGACTACATAAAAATCTTTATTTTTCTATTTGACCATGGAAAATGTTGTGAGGCAGTTCAGTTTTGATTAACATATGGTTTCTTCATATGACATCATCGTGCTTTTTTACAAATCATATTGGATATCAGCAGAATCCACTGAAAAAACAGGTAAAGGTTTTTTTTTTTTTAATGTAACAGGGATTTTATTAGGCAGCATTGAATGATTGATGCAAACTGGGTGAATATCCTCAACTATTGATATCAAGCTCCATGGTTTTAGATATCATTTCAGCTTTGTTATTAGAATGAGATAAAATCATAATAGCAGATAATGATACTGAATACCTAGTCTTAAGTACTCCACATCAGTTCAGTTCAGTCGCTGAGTCATGTCTGACTCTTTGCCACCCCGTGAATCTCAGCATGCCAGGCCTCCCTGTCCATCACCAACTCCCAGAGTTCACTCAGACTCACATCCATTGAGTCAGGGATGCCATCCAGCCATCTCATCTTCCATCGTCCCCTTCTCCTCCTGCCCCCAATCCCTCCCAGCATCAGAGTCTTTTCCAATGAGTCAACTCTTCACATGAAGTGGCCAAAGTACTGGAGTTTCAGCTTTAGCATCATTCCTTCCAAAGAAATCCCAGGGCTGTTCTCCTTCAGAATGGATTGGTTGGATCTCCTTGCAGTCCAAGGGACTCTCAAGAGTCTTCTCCAACACCACAGTTCAAAAGCATCAATTCTTCGGTGCTCTGCCTTCTTCACAGTGCAACTCTCACATCCATACATGACCACAAGAAAAACCATAGCCTTGACAAGACAGACCTTAGTTGGCAAAGCAATGTCTCTGCTTTTGAATATGCTATCTAGGTTGGTCATAACTTTTCTTCCAAGGAGTAAGCGTCTTTTAATTTTATGGCTGCAATCACCATCTGCAGTGGTTTTGGAGCCCAGAAAAATAAAGTCTGACACTGTTTCGACTGTTTCCCCATCTATTTCCCATGAAGTGATGGGACCGGATGCCATGATCTTCGTTTTCTGAATGTTGAGCTTTAAGCCAACTTTTTCACTCTCCTCTTTCACTTTCATCAAGAGGCTTTTTAGTTCCTCTTCACTTTCTGCCATAAGGGTGGTGTCATCTGCATATCTGAGGTTATTGATATTTCTCCACATGTGTACTCATTTAATCTTCAGACAACCATAAGATGTGGATACTAGTGTTATCCCAATTTACAGGTGAAAAAATCTGAAGCTACTAAGAGACTGAGTAACATCACTGAAGTATTATGGTTAATAAGTGGTGGAACTAGGCTTTGAACCCTAGTAGAGTGGTTGTCATGCACATATATTCAATCATTATAACATTGTACTCTTCAATAAGATATAAACTGTAACTAGTCCCATTTGAAATCCTTTAATCAAGCAGAGGTGAACAACATTGTGTGACATCAGCAAATCAAATTTTATAGCTGGAAAAGCCTTATATAGTATCTTATGCTCCTTGACAACTTTGTCTGCATTAAGACCAAAAAAATATCTCCTCTGGTCAAATTTGTACCTGCAGCTGCAAAAATCTGACCTGTGATCACTTTTGTCTTTACAATGACTAAAATAAGAAACAGATCAAAAAATATATGAACTTTTCTAGGAGTAACATTTTTAAAGAATGATAAACTGGAAATGTTTCAAAAATAAAGTTTTGTACTATGAGTTCATTTTTTTTCTATCAATTCTCTCAGCTTAAAATTCTTTATATCATTCATTTAATATCAAAGATGATACTTTTGATCTATCACATATGAAAATAAAATATTTTTTCTGTTTTCTTGCAGTTTCAGAAATATTTGTTTCAATGCCAAACTGCCTGAAGACATTCTCTTTCACTGAGAAATCAAAATATTAAGAGAGGTTTATTTAGAATTGCTGATCTTTTCCCTTTTACTTAATGTCTCAACAGTTCCCAAGTTCAAGACTTGAAGTATTCTCTTTATTAAAAGAACAAGACTTCAGGTATTCTCTTTATTAAAGAAAGTCATCCATATTAAACTCCTATATCTACATGTAGCTATTTTTAAGCTCAAAGGAGAACTTTAAAATGATCCAAATATTGAATCAAATAAAATATTTATTTTCTCATCTTATAAAATGTCTTTCCTAATGAATTTCAACCAAACCAACCTAGAATCAGCTTTTGACATACTTCATGCTAATGGTAGATTTGCTTTCTGCTTTTGAAGACGAATTGATACTCACAAATCATATGTCACAAGCCACTAAAAGTGTCAGAATCCCACAGCAAGCCCTTGGTGGCTTGTTAATCTCTCCTGTTTAAAGGAAACAGACTAATTCACTTAAACATAATGAAAGCCATGCCTTCCCTAGACCAGTCCCTCAAAGAGTGTCAGCTCATGAAAGTCCTGCCTTCTTTCTTCACCTCCTTCTTTCCTGGCTCTGACAATTAAACGTGAAACTAAGAAGCAGTGATTTCCTTAATGTTGCCGTGTCTGAGTCATTTCAGATGTCACAAATGTACAAAATGTAGAATCCTTTTTTTGACATTGAAAATATGTGCAAGGAGGTATTTCTGCCCACCTCTCTCCATTGTTCTCAACAAAGCATAAAAGATAAACCAAGATGTTAATTGAAGGGGGACAGATGTATATATAACCTTTTGCCCTCATTGTCCTAATTGGTTTCCATTATGGGAGGAAGGAAAAACTAAAGCAGGACAAAATAGGAAATAATTGTTACAGAGGTGCCAGAGTGAACTGTTACAGTTAGCAAAAATCTGGAAATATTATGGTCAGAGTGATAGAAGAGCAGTTTTCAAAAGGATCAAATCAAAGATGATTGCTATAATAGTGATAGGAAGAAGGGGAAGACTCTATATTGATTCTGCACTTCCAAAAATCTGACTGTGGGCAATTATGCCCAAGCTATATTACTTTTAACATTTCTCATTTATTTCTGTGATTTTGAGGAAGCATCAAATGTTATCTCTTATTGTCCAGATATATACAGGCCACACAATTTTAGTTAGTTATATCTGTAGTTAGTTTCCTCCTTCTAATCTTGTGTATTTTCCCCTGTTAATAGCATTATCTGTTTGTGGTTCTCCATGCTGAAACTATCTGCAATATTTAGTAAAGTTAGATATTCCTATCAAGTGCCTTAATGACAAAGGAAGGAACCTAGGAATGGGATGAAAACTTCCTAGGATGAAATGGATTTTTACTTTTAACATATGTCTTAATCAAGGCTTAGAGTCATAAAATAAAAATCTGGAGTTAGGACATTTGGGGGAAAAAAACAATTTTCATTGCAGGCATACTGTACATGTTAGTCATGGCTCAGTGCAGTAGGAATTTTATGGAGCAAGAAGGGGGAGGTGCAAGAAGAAGGTTTTGAGTTTCCTTCCAAATGTATTTTTAAAAGAACATTACTGAATCAGGATTTAGGAAGAAAGAAACAAAAAGAAAGCTTTTTATTTTGGCCAATTATTTGAGAATTAGATTGACCACCAGGAAAGGAGCGCAAGAGGCAAAAGGGAGTCAATTGATTGAAGAGCTTCCTAATGTGGCAGTGTCTGGAATCCTACAAGACAATCAGCCAGAGCCTGTTGACAGCTTATCTTGGGTTATAAAGTCTGAGTGGAGGTTGGAGGAATGGAAGAAGCTTTCTGAGGTCATTTATGTCATCTCCAGTCTCACTCTACAAAACACATTCTATGTCATTTTAGACATCTCACTCCTACTCTGGTATTTAACAATACTTACCTTAATTAGAGAATCTACAACACTCATTAATAGCCAATTCTAGTGTTTGGATATAATATCTGAACATATATTGACGTTTTATCTTAAAGTTCTGGTTCTTTAGCTCATTTTGTCTTGGTTTCTTATTGACCATGAGAGATAACTTAGTAACCTACTTAATATCTTTACAATGACCTACTTAAAATCCTTACATTTGTCATTTATTTGTGTCTTCAACTCTTTCATTAATGTTCTATCATTTTCAGTCCTCTCCTTGGTTAAATTTATTCTTAAATTTTTTATTGTTTTTGGTACTATTTTTATTGGAATCATTTTATTTTTCAGATAGTCAGTTGATAGTGTATAGAAATTCAAAATTTATTAAGTTTTAATTGAAGGAAAATTGCTTTGCAGTGTTGTTTTGGTTTCTGCCAAGCATCAACCATAGGTATACATTTGTCCCCTCCTGCAACTGACTTTTTTATGTTGGTTTCATATCCTCCAACTTTACATTTTCAATTTGAAAGCCTTTCACGAAGATTATTTTGCCAGATTTCTATCTTGATTTCCTTGAATCAAAAGGATTCACTCATATTGTGGCTGAATTCATTCAAATACTTCATTTATTTTATAGGATATATATATATGTGTATATGTATATATATGATCTTATTTGGTTTTCAGAAGACCTTTTGGAATTAGGCAGGGTAGGTGGTAATCTTTGTTATATATGTGAAAAAACTAACCATATTGTACTTACGCTAGGATTCTCTTCCTGTGGTTACTAATTAATAATATTTCCACTGCATTATTATATTTCTGCTGGAATAGGGTTTCCTAGCCACAGCACTACTGACATTTTGGGTTGGGTTAAGTCTTTGCTGTGGGAGGCAGCCCAGTGAGATGTAGGATGCTCAGCAGCATCCGTGAGCTCTTCCCACTAGATACCAGTAATACTCATCTCCCAGTTGTGACAATCAAAAATTGTCATTGTCATAGTCCATGGGCTAGGAGACTGACAGCCTGATCCTATCTTGAGAATGACTGCATTTAATTACTGTTAGGTATCATGAAATTCCCTAGATGTGTATCTTTCTATTACTGTTGATAGGATTGTTGAGTTGTCATCTTTTGATGATGAGTACCTATCCATTCTGGAGAAGGAAATGGCAGCCCACCCCAGTGTTCTTGCCTGGAGAATCCCAGGGATGGGGGGGCCTGGTGGGCTGTCATCTCTGGGGTCGCACAGAGGCAGACACGACTGAAGTGACTTAGCCACCACCACCACCACCTATCCATTCACAGAGGATATAATCCTGTACCTTCCTTTAATATTTCTAAAGGCTTTAGCTTCCCATCTGAAAGTATTTTTCCATCTTTTACTTTAGAAAGAGTCACAGTAAACTTCTTTTTTCTTCAAACGGTTTTTCTTAAAAGTTTAAACAACAAAAAAAGAAGACGTAACTCAGATGAACTTAGAAAGTCTCCAAAGCCAAGATTTGAGCCAAGATCTGAGCCCTGAAGTGTTCTTTCCATTTTGCAGTACTCTCTGAAACTTGGTTTCCCGGTGGCACTAGTTGTAAAGAACCTATCAGCCAGTGCGGGAGACACAAGAGACGTGGGTTTGATCCCTGGTTCAGGAAGATCCCTGGAGAAAGGCATGGCAACCCACTCCAGTGGGTTGAAGAAGAGAATCCCATGGACAGAGGAGACTGGTGAGATACAGTCCAAATTGTCGCAAAGAGTAAGACGTTGACTGAAGTGACTTATCATGCACAAAGGCACTGAAGCTATCAGTTGCTGACATATTAATATATAGTGAATTCCACAATTCAATTCAGACAAAAGTAAGTTGTGTTTATTCAGTTCAGTTCAGTCGCTCAGTCGTGTCCGACTCTTTGTGACCCCATGAATCGCAGCACGCCAGGCCTCCCTGTCCATCACCAACTCCCGGAGTTCATTCAGATTCACGTCCATCGAGTCAGTAATGCCATCCAGCCACCTCATCCTCTGTCGTCCCCTTCTCCTCCTGCCCCCAATCCCTCCCAGCATCAGAGTCTTCTCCAAAGAGTCAACTCTTCACATGAGGTGGCCAAAGTACTGGAATTTCAGCTTTAGCATCATTCCCTCCAAAGAAATCCCAGGGCTGATCTCCTTCAGAATGGACTGGTTGGATCTCCTTGCAGTCCAAGGGACTCTCAAGAGTCTTCTCCAACACCACAGTTCAAACGCATCAATTCTTCAGCGCTCAGCCTTCTTCACAGTCCAACTCTCACATCCATACATGACTACTGGGAAAACCATAGCCTTGACTAGATGGACCTTAGTTGGCAAAGTAATGTCCCTGCTTTTTAATATCCTGTCTAGGTTGGTCATAACTTTTCTTCCAAGGAGTAAGTGTCTTTTAATTTCATGGCTGCAGTCACCATCTGCAGTCCAGTTGCTAATTTTTGCCTCATTACTATGTGATCCAGGGCTATCTTACTTGTGTAAGTAGGTATATGAAAGAGCTGAAGAGACAAACTGTGAAGGAAAAATTTATCTAGGGTGACCTAGAAAATAACTAACAAAAGTGCAAAGAATAAAGATTGCCTATAGACTGCAAGTGTAGATACGTTTGAGTGATTTCAAGTAAATATATAGTCAGTGACGCTCTATCTTTTGAGATAATAATAAATTTTTCTAATAACATAGACAAATATTAGATTGCCAAAAATTACTTCCTTCACATGGTAAAGAGGTCTGATGAATCAGTGAAGAAATATAGTGTCAATGACCTCTTTGGAAAATCACATTTAAAGTGGACAAACCTTTTACATTCATTTTTTACTTTTCAACAGACATCTTTTTTGGTGCTCCTTGAGTGTGTAAGATAATTGGTGTGAAATTCCAAACTCTGTGAAACTTGCTTTGCCCCAAGTTCTCACACAAAATTTAGAGCAGTCAAGCTTTATTTGAGATGTCTTTAAAAGCTTCCAATGTATATTTTAAAATTTGCTATTGATTTAGAGAATGGCTACTGGCTAAATCTTGCTGGTTCACTGAAAGCACTAATTTTATATCCTTGAGACAGCAAAAGACAGGGAAGCCTGGCATGCTGCAGTCCATAGAGTCTCAAAGAGTCAGACATGACAGAGTCAGACATGACAGAGTGACTGAACAAGAAGACAGGCTAAATATCCATTTCATTATTTCTACTTATCTAAGTGTCCTGGTGACATTCACAACTAGCTATTAAATATGAATTATGTTTAATTGAGATATACCAGTTATTTAATGAAAGTTTTCACTTGAAGAGCCATTATCTTTTGTATTACAAGTTGAAAACTGTATTAATAGTGCATTAAATGATGGGCATTTAGAGATCTGAGGCAAGTGAAACAAAAATTTTTATAACATTAATTTTTAGGCACATTATATTTATCTATTGATTTTCCCCAAAATGAAGTCCAGAAAAATTGATATTGTCATGGAAAATTGGAAGAGTCACAGAGCACACTTATTCACAGAGCACACTTATTCACAGAGCACACTTATTCGGGAATACATTCATTATTCAACAAATATTTAGTGAGTACCTATTATTCCAAACTCTGAAATATTTTGGGGACAACAAAATTAGGCTTTATTCTCTCTCTCACATGGAACTCACAGTCTAGAACCAGAAACAGACACATAAACACATAAACACATAAACACATAATCATATAATATAGTCAGTGAAAAGAACAGTGCAGTGGAGGCGGAAAAAACAAAACAAAACAGGGAATAGTTAACACGGCCTGAGAGCATTTTGGGTGGGAACATTTGAAAATGAGTAATGTTAATTCCATTTTCTTGAAGGGGTATCTCTTTAGCAGAGGATGATAGCATTAGTGGTAAAGTACCTGCCTGCCAGTGCAGGAGACATAAGAGACCCAGGTTCGATCCCTGGGTGGGGAAGATCCCCTGAAGGAGGAAATGGCAACCACTCCAGTATTTTTGCCTGGAGAATCCCATGGACAG
This sequence comes from Ovis canadensis, assembly GCF_042477335.2. Taxonomy (NCBI): domain Eukaryota; kingdom Metazoa; phylum Chordata; class Mammalia; order Artiodactyla; family Bovidae; genus Ovis; species Ovis canadensis. The sequence goes on from NC_091260.1 coordinate 43,482,973, forward strand.
AGGAGTATGGTGGGCTACAATCCATAAGATCGCAAAGAGTCAAACACGACTCAAGCAACTGAGCACACAAGTACAAAGCTTATATAGAATATCTCCAACATTTTAGAGGCATTATAAATAAAGGGAGAATAGCTCACATAAGGGAAGACAGCATTGAAACAATTTGTCATATCTAGGAAAATTAAAAATGCCTTTGTATTTATCCTCTAGCACATAGTATTCATTGATATGCTGATATCTCCACCTACAATAGAGAATATAACAAAACATTTACAAGATGGGCTGCTAAATAGTATCAGTATTATCAAATATGAGGAAATATAAGAATAGCTACTATCTTGTATTCTGGGTTTACAGGAACTTTATGTATATCTAGGTTAATTCTATCAAAAACATGGAAGAGTTGATATTTTCCCATTTTTCAGAAGAATTAAAGGATCACTGGTGAGATGAGGGCAGTGAGTAGCAGAGCCATGATGTCAAACTTGATCTGTACAAATCTAACCATTATGGAAAATTATCCTTTCTCTATATGTATTACCTAAGATACTAAGGTATTTTAGAGATTGTAGTCTTCTCAAGGGACCTGAAGGGAATGGAAGCAGAAGGCAAAGGCATACAAGTTTGGGATTTGTTTGAACAAAATAAATACAGATCGCCTTTCTAGTAAAGGGGGCAACTGAGAGAGTGATAAGAGGTGGCTTTGTGTGTATATATTATTTATGTATATTTGAGGAACTTTTTGAAAATTCAGATGAAGGGAATGAGAAATAGTATCTAGGTGCTTAGGAAGTGGAAATTACAAAAATGCTGAGCAGACAAACCAAAATTAGTAAAATTTCAAGTAAACTTACAGAAAATATCAAATGCAGATTTATTAAGTGCAACATAATAATGAGTTTGTAAGGCACAAAGAATCTGTAGAAGCCCAACATTTCTAAGGCTTGCCAGACTATGTAAGACAGACTTCTCTCTCCTCCCTGGCTCAGCTCCTAAACAGAGCTATTATCTGGAGAGATAATTCCGGATGCTTTGACCCTTTCCAAATTCTTACTTGATGAACAGTCATCTGAAGTAGAACTCTTACTCTCAGTCGGATTTTCAGGGTGATGCACCAAGCTTTACTCTCCTAATTAACACTATGGGTCATCTCCATGCACCCAGTAGTTCTTGGAGACTGTCAGATTCTCAGATCTATGACACTGCCCCTGGGGAGGAGAGGGATGAGTGGACCCTTTGAGTGGCCTTCGAATGCCTCAGTATTAAAATAGAAGTCTCTCGTGAGTGTCTGAAAAATCTCAGCTGTTATTGCTCCAACTTAAAAAAAAAAATTGAACTCAGAAAGCAATAAACTACAAGCTAAAAAGGCCCATAGAGCTTCTGTGGGACAGAAGAAGCTGTTTTTAGCTGAACTAGCAAACTCTGATTGTCATCATTCCAGTCAAGATTTCAACACTGAAGAATAATCTTGACACAGAGTTGCCTCTGCAAGGCAGTCCTTTCCATTTAAAATTTTTATTATTGCTTGAAGTCCATGAAGTACCTTTTAATATAGACATTCCAGGGCATTCTGTATTGGACCAATGAGATAACTAAGAGGTCATTTATTCAGAAAAAGTTGGAAGAAGAATTAGGAATGCACCTATCTTTTCATCAGCAGCAGATCTCTTTAGAAGATGTAAATCATTAAGACAGAATATTTTCTAAAGAAAGTCATAGCTTTAATATTCTTTGACAATCTGTCAATTGGTAATGGAGTTGCTAGAGGTGTCTTGCTACTTTTAGGGGCAGTGATAATAATGATTGAAGGTGTAATGTAAAGAAGCATAATATTCCAGCCCCCATGCTAAAGAGTCTTCCATCTAGTTTAGAAGACAAGGTTTGTAATGCAATAAGTACCTATAAAAATTCCTAATTACTAAGTACAAATGGAATGGTATCTAAAATCAACAGAGAGGTAGGCACGAAGGAGCCAGAGAGGCAGACACTCAAAAGGTGCTCTTTCTTTGAAGGAAATATCCAATCTAGACAAGTGTCTGTGATGGCATGGGCCTTAAGGTATTGGCCGTGGCCTCAAGAAGAAATGTGGCCAGGATGATCAGGGATCAAGGACAGATGTTTATTGGAGAATGAGCAGTTGCCATGGGGAAAGGAGTGTGGGAGGTTGCAGGAAAAGCTGGACGAGCATATCAAGAGGCATCAGGAAAACTCAAATATGAAGCTAAGTAGGAAAGTTCAATCAACATACTAAATGTCTTACCCTTCAAAACCACTTTTTTTGATGGAGTATTTTAAACAATTAAATGGAATCTGTTTTCATTAAAGATGATCTTCATAGGATGAAGATAATGTCATTTTATATAGTGGCAGAAAATGAAGAACTAAAGAATCTCTTGATGAAAGTGAAAGAGGAGAGTGAAAATGTTGGCTTAAAACTCAACATTCAGAAAGCTAAGATCATAGCATCTGGTCCCATCACTTCATGGGGATGAAATAGATGGGGAAACAGTGGAAACAGTGACAGACTTTATTTTCTTGGGCTCCAAAATCACTGCAGATAGTGACTGCAGCCATGAAGTTAAAAGACACTTGCTCCTTGGAAGAAAAGTTATGACCAACCTAGACAGCATTACAAGGGTCTGTCTAGTCAAAGCTATGGTATTTTCAGTAGTCATGTATGGATGTGAGAGTTGGACTATAAAGAAAGCTGAGCACCAAAGAACTGATGCTTTTGAATCGTGGTGTTGGAGAAGAATCTTGAGAGTCCTTTGGACTGCAAGGTGATCCAACTAGTGAATCCTAAAGGAAATTAGTCCTGAATATTCATTGGAAGAACTGATGCTGAAGCTGAAATTCCAGTACTTTGGCCACCTGATGCGAAGAACTGACTCGATGGAAAAGACCCTGATGCTGGGAAAGATTGAAGACAGGAGGGGAAGGGGATGACAGAGGATGAGATTGGCATCACTGACTCAATGGACATGAGCTTGAGTAAACTCTGAGAGTTGGCGATGGACAGGGAGGCCTGGCGTGCTGCAGTCCATGGGGTCGCAAAGAGTGGGACACAACTGAGCGACTGAACTGAACTGGCAGTGGAATAATGAATTGTAACATTTGGACTTCAAAATTCTCCACATGTGTCTTTGAGAAACATCCTCCCATGAAGTCATGATATGTCACTATAATCCAAACAACCAAATGAATGCTAGTCATCATAAGCCTTTTTATTGTTTTCAGGATTGTGAGGATGGGAATAATTTGAAGAGGGAAGCACCTAGGGTTCATAAAAGCATCCAGGTATTCCAAGAAGGGGATTCAGTCCAGGAAGGTGGCACTTTCTAAAAAATCACAGGCTTAAATGTAGATCACAAGTTTTCAAGATGGAATTAGATTTTCCAGTCCAGTCAAATTAGACCACCACTGCTTATCCAACACAAGATACCTTGGGAAATAAGGGGTAAAGTAACCAACCATTAAAGAGTAACTGTGTCCGTATGCAAATGATTATGTGTGCCGTTGGATAGGTCTCTACATAAAAGTCCAGTGAACAACACTCTCCCTCTGATTCAGTCTGTAGGACTGGCCCAAAAAGGCCTTGTCTTATTAGACTTATATAGACTTTCCATCTCCCAGACAATGTGGAAGATTTTGTGATTTCCTTGGAAAGCTATATAATGCCACATAGAATAATTAAGGATTATTTTCCTTAGGAGATCCAGAATATCATATGTCAGTGTCTTTGAGTATGCATCTAATCTTTGCAATGCTATCTTGCCAATGTGTTTCAATATAATTTTTCATCACAAGATCCTTTATGTAAAAATGTGCATGTTCCGAGCATACTTGGACTTCACAGGTGGCAAGTATTAAAGAATCTACCTGTCAATGCAGGAGACACAAGAGACACAGGTTTGATCCCCGGATCAGGCAGATCTCCTAGAGAAAGAAATGGCAATCCACTCCAGTATTCTTGCCTGAAAAATTCCAAGGACAGAGGAGTCTGGTAGGCTACAGTCCATGGAGTCTCAAAGAGTTGGACATGACTGAGAGACTGAGCAGGAGCAATAGCAGGAAGAAGATCTTAAGATTCTACTAGCACATAAAATATACATAAACACTTTGCAAGTTACTGCGGATGGTTCAAAAGCAGTGTAAGATAGTACCCTGACCTTTACAAGATTTCAAATCTTAGTAGGAGGCTCTCATTGGGGTATAATAAAATTGCACATAATCAACCAGTGGAAGCCTTGAGCCTTTGTGCATACTGAGGTTTGGAGGTTTGGGCTGTATGCATTGTATCACATGAAAAACAAATGTATGCAAAAGCAGTCTTTCTTGAAGAACATCAGCCTGAAATTTTGTATTTTTTGAGAGCTACTCCTATTAATTATATAACTTCCATTTTTCATGGCTTTAAAAATAGATATATCAATTTAAGATAAAATGTACTAACTTTAAGTGTTGTCATGGGGAGAGCATGCACCATTAAAATTGATATGTGGAGATAATATACACCACATGGTTTCTTACTGTCTATATGTCTGGCTTTAATCACAAAGTCTTCATGAAATGTTGCAATCCTGGGGTGAGTTAACTGTGAGATTCTTCTGGGGGTACAGACTGGGATGTGGATTATAGGTGAAACTGCCTTATGAGGCTACTGAGGTTAATTACATCTGAAAGTTTCCAGGACAATTTACATCAGTTGACACTCTGTGCTCACTAGATAAACAATCTGGAGGGATCCTTTATTAGCAGAGCAAGAAGGCAGCTAGCTGTCTGTGTTCAATAATGTCCTTTTGTTTTTTAGAGCTTCTGACTCAAATAGCCTTCCTGTTTGCTTAATGTATGCTTTATTGAGCCAAATAATGAAGAGCCAAGGGGATCAAAATCTTGAATAGAAAGTCTCCATCTCAAGGAACAGTTCTTAATTTAAGATTATGTGCCCCAGGACACTGCACACAGGGAAAGCATCCCAGTGATTACCAAAACTTGAAAGTTTATAGTATAGTGCTGAGAGCCTTTCTAAATTGCAGAAGTTTTATAAAGAAATTAGCCAACAAGCATAGGTTAAAGATCATCTCCCTTGAGTATGTTCTGCCTTATCTATTGGAACTTCTGCCATATAAAAGCCTCCTAATTCTCGGTGAGTCACAATCCGCTTATCTGTAACACTCTTTGAGGTCTTAAACAAAGGAAGGGTAAGGAAAAAAAAACAAAACCCCATCAGTGAGGGCCCAGTAGTCTAAGCTGACCTGGAAATACCTTTGTCTTCCACCAAGCCTCCTGTTTTTGAAGTCATTCAGCCTCTGGCATACACCAGTTCCATTTTTCCTCATATGGTCTCCATTTCATTATCTTATAATTTGGTGGGTATGATAAGTTCTGAAGTCAATGGAGGGAAATATATAATTACTACAGGTCTTCCTAAGAACCTCCATGGCAGAAAAAATTTAGGAGGCTTTAGGGTCCTGATAACTTTATAAGAAAAAAAGTGCTGTACTTAGCTATAAAGAGAAACCTATATCCACCAAGATGTTGAGCAAGCAGGAAAATTTTGCCTTTAATTGACATCTTTGTCATTGAGCTACTTAAGCACCTTATGAGAGAGGTGAAATACCATATGATTAAGAGCAAGGACACAGGCTTTGATGATGAGCTTGAATCCTGGTTTCACCTTAATGAGATATGTGACCTTGGGCATATCACTGAACCTCAGTGCTGTGCTCTGTTGCTCTGTCCTGTCTGACTGTTTGTGACCCCATGGACTGCAGCCTGCCAGGCTCCTCTGTCCATGGGATTTACCAAGTAGGAATACTCAAACAGATTGCCATTTCCTACTCCAGGGAATCTTCCCGACCCAGGAATCAAACCTGCATCTCTTGTGTATCCTGCATTAGCAGGTGGATTCTTTACCACTGTGCCATTATTGAACCTCAGGTGCCTGTTAACTCAGTAAAGTAGGATACTAAGTGGGCTGTTAGATGGTTAAATGACTTGATCTATGTTATACAGTTTTGTTTTAAGCATAATTGCAACTGGAAATTTTCAATTTCACCCACTTCCCTGATATCAAGTTCACTGTTTCAATTCACATATATATCAATACTTTTATGTCTGTAAACTAGTGAGAAAAGGAACAGGCACAGATGACAAGATATTATAGCTTCTGCCCTATCCCAGTACTTGTGAGCTGTGTGAAGATGCAATTACTTGATCTTTGGGGGTTTGGGTTTCCTCAGCTGTAAAATGAGGAGGTTGAAATAGATTATGTCTATGGCCCCTTTCAGGTCTAATGTCCAATTACTCCAACTTGAGAGATTTGTTGTTGTCCAGCCAAAGTAACTCATCATGTTTCCAAGTTACATTAGAATGTTTGTTTTTTCATAAAATCTTAGGAAATTACAGGTAAGTGTTAGTGATCTAAATGGCACCCCTCACCTACCCACACATGATGTTTTATTTTGCTTTGTAACAGTCTTCTTTTTTAAAGTTTTTGGCAGTTGAAGCAGGAAGAAGTGAAACATTAGATTTGTGAAAGCAAAGTATATTGCAGGGACAGGGTTATAAGGTCACCTGGTTAGTCTGAAGTGTGTAATTCTTTTCTCTCTCACCTCATTCTTGCTTCTTCAGAGTAGCAGTTGAGTAATATTGCATGAGTTTGATAAGGCTCACTTGCCCTTCCTAACAACTAAAACCATCCTGGACACCTTTTCATGGACACTCCCTCCATTAAAGTATCAGGGAACTTTAGAACTGCTTTTAAAAATAGCAGATAAATTAATGATTTTCTTGAGAAACTCTTTTCACTAGAAAAGTCTGACTGAGAAACAGTTGATAATGCCATATAAGATCTCCTTAGTGAATAAAGACATGGAACATTTCTGTCTCCAGAAACATGCACAGAAAATATCCCTGAGACATTGATATTAGAAAAGGAACAGACACAAACTCCACTGAACTTGGCTGCTAGTAAAGAGCTCATTTTGTTTACATTATTACTCTCCAAGGGAGACAAGATGAGATTGTCATTATCCAAATGTTGTCCAGTGTTTTCCAACTCAGTTCTTGAGCTAAAGTAAGAGATTGCCAAAAATCATGTTTACAACATTGAATGTATTGTGTAATAAAGTGTTAGGTAGATCAGCTAATAAAATTACTTTAGACTTAAATCTAAGTTGAATTTGGGTCTAATTCTCTCCCCCAAAGGGGCCAAAGAGAGTTGATTTTTCGATAAGTTGAAACATACTCAACTTTTCCTGATAATAGAGGGTGAGATCTCTTATCTAGATGTTGCCCATGAGAAAAACTCCTTTTTAGTGGGAGTAGTTGGCCAAGCTCAACTGAATTGCTAATGGTCATCTACCTAATTGATTTTGATTCTCAAATTTGTTAAAATGAAGTTGGCAAAGAATATTCTTTATTGTTCTTGTTGGCCGACCTCTGGACTCTGAGCCACAATGGAGTTGGTGAAAGTTTAGGAATGAAGATGAAATTAAATCTTTAGATTCCAATCTTTGATTTCCTAGGGGAGATGGTAATAGTTTTACCTCCCACCCTTTTATGACACTGAGAGTTGTGTGATTAGCATTCCCTTGTTAAAGCATTAGTGATACAAGCCTCTTGGGGAAAGCAGTGATGTGCATTGAATATTTGGCTCAAAAGTACCACGTAAGATAATTTATCTCAATTTATCCTACTATAAAATTCAGATTAGGAGAACAGAATCATGATGTTTTAAGTATAAACACACTCTAATCTCAAAATAGGCACGTTGATTCATATATAAGATTTCTCTTCTCTGCTATGTTGTACTTACTGTTTTCATGTTAGTGTTGTAAACGAATTACAGAAAAATATGGGCCATTGGGCTCTCCTTGTTTTTCTGCTACCTTTGTGCACTAATACCTGATAAGTCACTGTTTGTTTTTGAATTCAGGAATCTTAGATGCTTGTTGATTCTCTACTTTCTTGGTAAATGGTACTATTTTAATGCATCATTAGATTGTAACTGTATACCAGAATATCCCACACTTTTGAGTCCTCAGCAAATTTTCTGTTCTACTTGGTTGTGTTTATATCAGATCCTTGTAAGTTGTTTCCTCTTTCTGTTAAATCTTTTATTATGTCTACAACAAAGACATTTTTATCCCATGTAGAAAAGGAATATACTTTGATTTTTCTATAAATATATCCCTTTTAGATCATTTGCAATGTTAGATTGGGGCCACATATATCAGAGTCTTTTGGTAACATGACGCTTTGCACATCCTGAGGAGTCTAACAGACAATAGCTATGCTTCCTGAATCAATTGTCTCCTACCCTCCATGGTTCCAATTCTAAATACAAGTGAAGTAAATGTCCTTATAAGTCCTGTCTTCCTGTTCATGCCATTGAAACAATAGTTCTGCACTATATAGACACATAATTTGGAGACTGGGTACATGCAAAGAGGATGAAGTCATTGCCTTTTTAAGGTTTGAGCTTACATCAACACTGCCTAGCCAGATAGAAAGCTTAATGAATGGAAAAGGGAACTAGTCTTACAGCAGTAGTGAATCATGAAAGCTAATAAAACCAAGATCCGACCAAAGCTGCATCTGGGAGTGAGGTTTTAAGGAGCAGTCAGGAATGTGCACTAATTATCGGATTGTTAATGTCTTACATGTGTTTTGGAGAGGAGATAGTGTGACTCAGGGCAGGCAGTAGCCGAACCAGTAGCCCTGGGTTTTATCCATCACAGATTTAGTATTAAAATGCCAGCTGCATTATAACTTTTCTAATGCAACAAATTTCCATACAGAATCTGGTGCTACAACCAAACATACTACCACTATTAGAGATTTTAATATTATATGAAGACCAGAGTCTGTTTGAATACCTTCTAAACTGGATGAAAAGTTTAGATTCATCCATTAGGTGATGTTTACAGCTCTGCAATAACAATGAGCAAAATTTGAGAGCTCCTAACCCACTCCAGTACTCTTGCTTGGAGAATCCCATGGACGGAGGAGCCTGGTGGGCTGCAGTCCATGGGGTCGCTGAGGGTCGGACATGACTAAGCGACTTCACTTTCAGTTTTCACTTTCATGCATTGGAGAAGGAAATGGCAACCCACTCCAGTACTCATGCCTGGAGAATCCCAGGGACGGGGGAGCCTGGTGGGCTGCCGTCTATGGGGTCGCAGAGAGTCGGACACGACTGAAGCGACTTAGCAGCAGCAGCAGCAAGGTCTTCAGATACAATTAGACTTAAGAACAAATTAATTGTAACTTCCCTTTAGTATGAGGTAGTTGGAGTCAGGGAAGATATTTTAAGCATAATTTAGTACAGATTATATTTAATTTATATTTCATAAGCACTTCTAATTAAGAATGTACCTTCTTTAGCCATTCTGAGAAATGCCATTCATAACAATATTTAGGTAACATGTATGCTAAAGAAAAATATATAACATCTGAGAACATAGACATTTAACATGTCACCTACTAAGAGTTTTACTTGAAAAGATTTAAATGTTACTGGAGATGCAGTTTAAGAATCTTGTATGTTTTTTGTTAAGCAGTCTGTTTCTTTTCTTTTTTTTCTGTATTCTTCTAAGAAAAAGGAAACTCTAACATTAAATAAGAAAGGAAATTCAACATACTCTAATCCATCTAAACTAAGAAAAGAATCCCAGAGAGCTATAGCTTGTTATTCACCATTTTATCCTGTTCTTTATTTTATTACTTGGTCTTATTGCTCCAGTATGAGAGACAAAGATAGAGGGGGAAATCCTCAAATTATTTATGGAATAAGTGCATTTGTTACAATTTCATTTTATTTCATAAATGGAAACATACGAGCTAGCTGGGTAAACTAGAAGTACCCCTTTCAAGTTCAGCTGCATTCTAACAACAAAAATAAGAGCTTTTTTTCTTCATGATACATTACTGTTTTCTCCCCCAGTGATGGTTTAGTAGACAGTTCGCTTATTCCTAAAGCTAATAGGAAGAGATTGTAGAGCCTCCACAAAGTTCCCACTCCCCAACTTCTGCTAGAGAAAAATTTTCCAGATACATCCAATTTTATGAACAGAATCTTCCAATTTAGAAGGTATCTGAGAAGCTCTCATTATATTTGGAAAGTACCCTCAGGATTTTTTTTTATTATTTCTACCTAATTACCAAAGGATTTGAGGTAATTTAAAATAAAATACAAATGCAAAACAAAACCACTAAAATAAGGAAATAAAAATATATAGGAATTATATAATAAGGGCTTAGTTGCTATTGTTTTATTAGAAACTATGCTTGGGCTTGCTATTGAATGTAACGTTTCACTCTAAGCCTATTAAAATATAAAGAAAAAAGAAAAAATATATAAAGCATATAGCTCTCAACAAAAAAACAAAGTGAAACAAACAGAACAGAAACAAACAGAACAGAAACTAACAACCACCACCACAACATCAATAACAGAGAGGTCATCTGGACAGTAAGTATACCTCTTGGTTTTGGATTCTTTTGTGAATACTGTAGAGAGAGGATAGATTACAGGTATGGAAACTGTTGACAAGTGGTAAGAGAGCATTGACTAGACCTAGATACTTTAGCTGAATAATCTAATTTATAATCATCACAAGATCTCTATGAGGTGAGTAGTATTATTTTCATACGAAAAATGAAATCACTAAGGTTAAGTGGTTTCATTCTACCTACACATGGCACTATGTCATGTTAGAAATTTTTTTCTTAAATCCAAAACATTTTTTTCTAAGAAAGTCTCTATTATCCAGTTTTGTAAAAAGCCTAAGTAAGAAGTCTGAAAGTTTTATTTTTAATAGTAACAAAATAACATGCATTTCTTTAGCACATACTATATATGTTAACTCAATTAAACCTTAGAAAAATCTTTACATTAAATACTATCAATATCCCTACTTTAACGGTGACAAAAAGGAGTCACAGAGAGATCATCTGGCCCAGGTTCCCGTAATTGCAGAACCTAAAAATTTACTGGGCTATGTCCAAATCATATACTCCTGTTGATCTGGATTATTGCAGTAGTGAGTCTTTGGGACTTTAGACTACTGATTTCAAAAATAAGTTATCTCAGTCGAAGTTCAGTTAGGAGCTCAGTAAGAGGCAGGTAAAGTTCCTGAAATGCACAGTTCATATTTTGTTTCCAAAACTGAAGAACCTAGCTTGTACCTCAGCCCAGGAAAGAGTTATGCCACCTTCGTGTGGGTGTTGAATGGAGGCATGAAGTGTCAGTCATGAGTTTCCTCTGTGGCAACTTTTACATTGTAAGCAAGTAGTTCTTTCATTGAACCTGTGAGTTCTGACAATAGATTCCAGCACACTGAGCACTTCTGCATCAGAAACTTCAGAAAATCTACTTAAAGCCAAAGCCCTCATCCTGCTAAATGGGTCACTAGCATGGTGTTCTCTTTGTTATCAAGCCCAATGTTGTAACCAGTGCGGAATATCACCTATGTACCACACGTCAGTGTATCATAGTGCACTCTTCTTACATGGACTATAAAAATTTTGTCTCTGCTTAGACTGAGAAGGAATGACTATTAATAAACTAATTGATTCTACAAACACTCACTAGCTTCTAAATTTTTATAACTGAATTAGTACTAAAGCATGGTTTGGAAAATTCACATTTAAAGTAAAAAGAAAAGACTTAAATTATACACCCTAAAGTTAAAAAAATAGACAAATCAACAAATATTTAGCTCTAGATTATGTATCCACATGAATGATGTGTGCTGAAAGAAGGAATATACCCATTGTGCATCTTTTGGTACACATTATTAGGTTAAATCTTTTTGGCAAACAGATGGGGAAACAATGGAAACAGTGACAGACTTTATTTACTTGGGCTCCAAAATCACTGCAGATGGTGACTGCAGTCATGAAACTAAAAGATGCTTGCTCTTTGGAAAAAAAAGCTATAACCAACCTAGACAGCATATTAAAAACCAGAGACATTACTTTGCTGACAAGGTCTGTCTAGTCAAAGCTATGGTTTTTCCAGTAGTCATGCATGGATGTGAGAGTTGAGCCATAAAGAAAGCTGAGCACTGAAGAATTGATGCTTTTGAGCTGTGGTGTTGTAGAAAACTCTTGAGAATCCCTTGGACTGCAAGAAGATCAAACCAGTCAATCCTAAAGGAAATCTGTCCTGAACATTCATTGGAAGGACTGATGCTAAAGTTGAAGTTCCAATACTTTGGCCACCTGATGTGAAAAAAAGATCCTGATGATGGGAAAGATTGAAGACAGGAGGAGAAGGGTATGAAGGATGAGATGGTTGGAAGGCATCATTGACTCAATGGACTTGAGTTTGAGCAAGCTCTGGGAGTTGGTGATGCACAGGGAAGCCTGGTGTGCTGCAGTTCATGGGATCACAGAGTTGGATGTGACTGAGTGACTGAACTAAACTGATTTGGTTGAATAATAGATTATTGACTTTATTCCTCCAAGTCTTATGCACAAAAATGGAAATTTACATTATTAAGTCAGAGTGTTAGTTGCTAAGTCATGTCTGACTCTCTGCAACCTCGTGGTCTGTAGCTGCCAGTCTCTTCTGTCCATGGAATTCTCCAGGCAAGAATACTGGAGTGGGTAGCTGTTTCCTTCTCCAGGGGATCTTCCCAGCCCAGGGATTGAACCTGGTTTTCCTGCATTGCAGGCAAAGTCTTTACTGTCTGAGCCACCAGGGAAGCCGTTATTTAGCCTAGTACCTCCAAAATACCAAACTATTAGTAATAGCAAAATATCAATAGAAATGGCATAGAAATTTAGCCATTGGTAACCTGGAAGACTTCCTGCTTAGAGAAGACAAGATTCCAATGATAACCTAGCCTAGACTTTACATATTTGTTTTCAGAAGGGAAGCACTCATTTCAGCATATAACTCTGTTTAATTAAGTACACACAGTATTTGTGATTCTCTAATTCAAGTTTTAATTATAATTCTCAATTCTTCAAATATTTTTGTTTTAAATACTTCAGAAACCATCTAGCTTGAAAAATAAGTTTAGATCATATCAATTGAAATAAATCAGAGACTATATCTCATTGGGCACAGTCTCTAAGCATTCAAATATAAGAACAAATCACTGACTCATCTGTTATCCATCTATGTATCACACTCTAATCTATTAGTGGATGATAAACTAAGCTACTCTTTTATGTAAGAATATTGTTATAAATTGTCACATCTTTAAAGCCTGCCTTGTTCAGCTATCTTTTTGCCTTTTCATACTGTTTATGGGGTTAAGAGATAGAACACTGAATGATAAACTCCCCAGGCCAGTAGTTGCCCAATATGCTACTGGAGAAATAGTGTAGAAATATGCTACTGGAGAAATAACTCCAGAAAAAATGAAGAATGAAGAGATGGAGCCAAAGCAAAAACAAAACCAAGTTGTGGATGTGACTGGTGATAGAAGCAAAGTCCGATGTTGTAAAGAGCAATATTGTATAGAAACCTGGAATGTTAGGTCCATGAATCAAGACAAATTGGAAGTGGTCAAACAGGAGATGGCAAGAATGAACGTTGACATTTTAGGAATCAGTGAACTAAAATGGACTGGAATGAGTGAATTTAACTCAGATGACCATTATATCTACTACTGTAGGCAAGGAACCCTTAGAAGAAATGGAGTAGCCATCACAATCAACAAAAGATTCTGAAAGCAGTACTTGGATGCAGTCTCAAAAATGACAGAATGATCTCTGTTCATTTCCAAGGCAAACCATTCAATATCACGGTAATCCAAGTCTATTCCAGATCAGTAATGCTGAAGAAACTGAAGTTGAACGATTCTATGAAGACCTACAAGACCTTTTAGAACTAACACCCCCAAAAGATGTCCTTTTCTTTATAGGGGACTGGAATGCACAAGTAGAAAGTCAAGAAACACCTGGAGTAACAAGCGAATTTGGCCTTGGAGTACAGAATGAAGCAGAGCAAAGACTAACAGAGTTTTGCCAAGAGAATGCACTGGTCATAGCAAAGACCCTCTTCCAACAACACAAGAGAAGACTCTACACAGGGACATCACCAGATAGTCAACACCGATAGATTGATTATATTCTTTGCAGCCAAAGATGGAAAAACACTATACAGTCAGCAAAACAAGACCAGGAGCTGACTGTGGCTCAGATCATGAACTCCTTATTGCCAAATTCAGACTTAAATTGAAGAAAGTAGGGAAAACCGCTAGACCATTCAGTTATGACCTAAATCAAATCCTTTATGATTATATAGTGGAAGTGAGAAATAGATTCAAGAGATTAGATCTGATAGACAGAGTGCCTGATGAACTATGAATGGAGGTTTGTGACATTGTACAGGAGTCAGGGATCATTGTACAGGTGTCAGACATTGTACGATCCCCAATAAAAAAGAAATGCAAAAAGCAAAATGGCTGTCTGAGGGTGCCCTACAAATAGCTGTGGAAAGAAGAGAAGCAAAAACCAAAGGAGAAAAGGAAAGATATACTCATTTGAATGCAGAGTTCCAAAGAACAGCAAGGAGAGACAAGAAAGCCTTCCTCAGTGATCAGTGCAAAGAAATAGAGGGAAAAAAAGGAATGGGAAAGACTAGAGATCACTTAAGAAAATTAGAGATACCAAAGAAACATTTCATGCAAAGATGGGCTCAATAAAGGACAGAAATATTATGGACCTAACAGAAGCAGAAAATATTAAAAAGAGGTGGCAAGAATATACAGAAGTATACAAAAAAGATCTTCACAACCCAGATAATCATGATGGTATGATCACTCACCTAGAGCCAGACATGCTGGAAGGTGAAGTCAAGTGGGCCTCAGGAAGCATCACTACGAACAAGGCTAGTAGAGGTGATGGAATTCCAACTGAGATGTTTCAAATCCTGAAAGATGATGCTATGAAAGTGCTGCACTCAATTGCCAGAAAATTTGGAAAACTCAGCAGTGGTCACAGGACTGAAAAAGGTCAGTTTTCATTCCAGTTCCAAAGAAAGACAATGCCAAAGAATGCTCAAACTACCGCACAATTGCATTCATCTCACACACTAGTAAAGTGATGCTTAAAATTCTCCAAGCCAGGCTTCAGCAATACATGAACCGTGAACTTCCAGATGTTCAAGCTGGTTTTAGAAAAGGCAGAGGAACCAGAGATCAAATTGCCAACATCCGCTGGATCATGGAAAAAGCAAGAGAGTTCTAGAAAAACATCTATTTCTGCTTTATTGACTATGCCAAAGCCTTTGACTGTGTGGATCACAATCAACTGTGGAAAATTCTGAAAGAGATGGGAATACCAGACCACCTGACCTGCCTCTTGAGAAACTTGTATGCAGATCAGGAAGCAACAGTTAGAACTGGACATGGAACAACAGACTGGTTCCAAATAGGAAAAGGAGTATGTCAAGGTTGTATATTGTCACCCTGCTTATTTATCTTATATGCAGAGTACATCATGAGAAACGCTGGGCTGGATGAAACACATGCTGGAATCAAGATTGCCAGGAGAAATATTAATAATTTCAGATATGCAGATGACACCACCCTCATAGTAGAAAGTGAAGAACTAAAGAGCTTCTTGATGAAAGTGAAAGAGGAGAGTGAAAAAGTTGGCTTAAAGCTCAACATTCAGAAAACTAAGATCATGGCATCTAGTCCCATCACGTCATGGCAAATAGATGGGGAAACAATGGAAACAGTGGCTGACTTTATTTTGGGGGGCTCCAAAATCACTGCAGATGGTGATTGCTGCCATGAAACTAAAAGACGCTTACTCCCTGGAAGGATAGTTATGATCAACCTAGATAGGATATTCAAAAGCAGAGACATTACTTTGCTGACTAAGGTCCGTCTAGTCAAGGCTATGGTTTTTCCAGTAGTCATGTATGGATGTGAGAGTTGGACTGTGAAGAAAGCTGAGTGCTGAAGAATTGATGCTTTTGAAGTGTGGTATTGGAGAAGACTCTTGAGAGTCCCTTGGACTGCAAGGAGTCCCACCAGTCCATCCTAAAGGAGATCAGCCCTGGGTGTTCATTGGAAGGACTGATGTTGAAGCTGAAACTCGGATACGCTGGCCACCTGATACGAAGAGCTGACTCATTTGAAAAGACCCTGATGCTGGGAAAGATTGAGGGCAGGAGAACAGGGGGACGACAAAGGATGAGATGGCTGGATGGCATCACCGACTCAATGAACATGGGTTTTGATGAACAGGAGTTGTTGATGGACCTGGAGGCCTGGCGTGCTACAGTTCATGGCATCACAAAGAGTTGGACACGACTGAGTGACTGAACTGAACTGAATGATAGGTTATTATCTTAAGATAAAGAGAATAAAATATTTAAAATCAAAGAGAATTCAAGTTTCAGCATGGGCTAAATTGAAGTACCTTATTTTTTTTAGTAATGTAACAACCAGAGTAAGCAATTTGACCTGAGAAGATTAATTTCAACAAATGGGTATTTACTTAAATACTTTTAAATTCTTGGAGTTATATTGTACATACAACAGTTTTCATTTAGCATTATTTTCTAAGCTACTTAATGGTGCAAATGTAAACAAGTTTTCTTAGCATATAAATTAGTAACAACATTCTTGCAAAAAAAAAATAAAAACAAAAAACTTCACTCCCATCTAAAGCATGAATCAAACTCATAAATCACTATAGTTATTATTAAATAATTAAATTATTAAATAACTTATTAAAGTTCTTATAGTATCTAAACAAATATATGACTTTTTTCATGTAATGAACCATGGAAAAATTAAAAATAATCTTCTTTCAAAAATCTCTATTAATGATTTTAAACTGAATGTATTTCTTATATATAATTTAAGAGCATGTATATATTATGTATCCTTAATTTTGCATTACATATATGTATGTTATTTATAAGTTTATATATA
This sequence comes from Ovis canadensis, assembly GCF_042477335.2. Lineage (NCBI taxonomy): Eukaryota > Metazoa > Chordata > Mammalia > Artiodactyla > Bovidae > Ovis > Ovis canadensis. Next base: position 43,499,889 of record NC_091260.1, read on the forward strand.
CACATATATCATTTTCTTATTGCTAATGTTATTGCTTGTACATTTTTATAAATATCAAAGAAGGTATTAAAATAATGATCACTATAATTTCACAATCCAGAGGTGACTGCTGTTTGGTTTTGGTTAGCTTTTTTTCATTCCTTTCTCTGTATCTATGATTATGTAATTCTATATTATGTGATATCCCTAATGGATATCATACTGTACATAGTATATTTTATCCTGGTTATAACTTTGTCTTTTTATGGATACTTTTTCATATCATTAAAAATATTCATGAATATTAAGACTCCTACAAGATTCTGACTTATACATATACCATAGCCACAAAAAAGTAATCTGTAAAGTGATTGTGAAAAAGATAAGATGGTGAAATCACATTGCATGTGAACTTAATAGAAATCACTACTGGGCTGCGTAGCAAGACAGGAGAGAAGGTTTAAGAAATCAAAGAGGAGGTGAAACAAAAGAGGAAACAAAAGACTATAGGACAAGTGGTTAGTGAGCAACCAGTCATAGTGGAACGTAGGAGACGGATAGAGAGTGTGGTTAAAATATTCTGAAGAATAAATACATCTTTTATTTAATCTTAAAGTATTTAAACTAAGATCTGTATCCTCTCCCTAGCTGCAAATGCAAATGTTAAGTGAAGCCTGCAGTATACACAAATGCGTTGAATAAGTTTAGAGGAACGTTATAGAAATGAAATTCTGTTTCACAGTGTGAAACAGCTTACATGAGTGATATGAGCATAGAGAAGACTCATGGAAGGTGTGGTTAAACTTTTAGTGGGCACATACAATTGAGAGTTTAGTGCAAACAAGAATTTAGAGCCATAGGTCATGGAGAATACAATTCACCACCACCCAGCCTCCTCCCCAGGCAAGGATGTCAGATAAAATAAGAACTCCCAATTAAATATGGGTTTTAGACAGACAGTGAGTGGTTTGTTTTTTAGTATAAATGTGCCTTAAATATTGCACAGGATGTGTATACACTAAAAAAATGTCATTCATTGTTTATCTGAAATTCAGATTTAATTGAGTATTCCATGTTTTTATTAACTAAATCCACAACCTACTCCTAATAACTTCCAGAGATAAAAGCAAGGATAACAGGTTCCACCTTATCTGGGACAGGAATGATAGAAATTTGTGCTGAATTTTCTCTATAATTCAGAGGATAGGTCAAACACAAATATGCATAGTTAGTGTCAAAACTAGTGAAGTACAGATCCCATGTTAAGTGCTTGCTATGATCTGAATGTATCCCCTCAAAATTCATATATTGAAACCCTAAGCCCCTAAGGTGATGGCATTAGTAGGCAAGGCCTTTGGGAGGTGATGGGGTCATCAGGGTGGTACCCTCATAAATGTGATTAGTGCTCTTATAAAAGGATCATAAGATATTCCCTAGCTTATGTTAGGAAATGAGAAGTTTGTAACTTGGAAAGAGGGCCCTCATCCAACCACACTAGCATCACCCTGATCTCAGATTTTGAGCTGCCAATACTGAGAGCAACAAATTTCTTGTTTATATGCCATCCAGAGCTGTAATGTTTTGTTAGCAGCCTGACCAGAGTAAGACAGTGTCCTTTTTTCTGTCTCTAAATCTCCTTTCACTGTGGCAGGATTATTCCAATAGTACATTTTATTAGCATTAGTTTTGTTTAATACTCACAGAATATTTCATCCTTCTATCACCAGTGATTGCATATAAGAAAATTATATTTTTAATATAATTAAAATTATAGTTAACTGCTGACCCACCTTTGGAATAGTTCACACATTTTCTTAAAGAAATGTTGCAAGACTATCCGTGCCTTACTAACCACTTCATCCATGGTACAGCTACAAGGTAGGTAGAATTCTGTCAACTATCCTCATATTTGTAAAATATTTTCACTTTGACAGATTCTATATACATTTTATACCAAAATCTGACAGTCTTGAGAAAAAATGGCATACTGCAGAGTGGTTGTATGGAAGACTCCTATATTTACCTTCTACATTCAATAAAAATATGATACAGCCCTAACATACATAAAATCATGTTGTTCTATATAATAAAAATGGAATGAAAGAAATTACTTTTCTGTGGGAAAAACAAAAGCCTAGAGTCAGAGCCACTGAGTCCCACCCATCAGTACAATGGAATCCTACTGTAAAGACACCAGCTGAATTTAATTAACAACCATCAGTGGAGCACTTACTAAGTGCTACAGCTAGAATTTTGCTCTGTGCTAAGGCTATAAAAGTAAACCACAGTCCCTAACCAAGCACCGTATATTCATGTAGCCATAAAAGCATGAGTGAGGTCACTCAGTCGCGTCCGACTCTTTGAGACTCCATGGACTGTAGCCTACCAGGCTTCTACATCCATGGGATTTTCCAGGCAAGAATACTGGAGTGCATTGCCATTTCCTTCTCCAGGAAATCTTCCCAACCCAGGGATCGAACCCAGGTCTCCTGCATTGTAGGCAGACGCTTTTACAGCCTGAGCCACCAATAAGGTATTAAATATAGATCACACACAGACACACACACACACATACACACACAAGAGCTGTTCTCAGCAAGAGAAGGAAGATTTGCCATGGGTAAATCAACATGTGCCATGGGCAAATCATCACCCAAATTGAAACATTTCTTTGGGTTTTTGAAGGATTCATAAGGATTTGCCAAACATGAAAAGGAATGGTTGTTTACAGCAGGGCTTCCCTGGTGGCCCAGAGATTAAAGCATCTGCCTGGAATGCTGGAGACCCGGGTTCGATCCCTGGGTCGGGAAGATCCCCTGGAGAAGGAAATGGCAACCCACTCCAGTATTCTTGCCTGGAGAATCCCATGGAGGGAGGAGCCTGGTAGGCTACAGTCCATGGGGTCGCAAAGAGTCGGACACAGCTGAGCAACTTCACTTCACTTCAAGATGTGTGAAAACTGCTAGTTCCTCAGTGTTGCTTGAGTGTTAGATGAGAGGCAGGGAGAGCCTTGTATGTAGAAGTCACCATATCATTAAGGGATGCTCATGATAGTGACCTGCACCAGAAAGAACTTCAAGGAGGGCATCACATGATCACAGAAGTAATTCCAAGTGATCACTTAGTGACATGAAGGAGAGATTCAAGTTGGGGCAGAAGTAGAATGAGGGTGCCAGGGAGGACACTACTACCAATAGTCTGAACTAAAGATACTATACCACAGGCCTAACTTCAACCAGCAACAGAGGAGATGGGTTCATCATTCATTCATTTATGTTTTCTAGAAATACTTATTGAGTACTTACTATGTGCTTGGCCCTCTTCCAGGCTTTGAGTACAGAGGAGCAAACAGACTCAATCGTTCCTGTTCTGTGAAGCTTACACTGCAGAGAAGGAAAAAATTTTCTCAAAAGTATATCAATAAGTTTAAGAATAATACTATGATATGAAATTGTATGTTAAAAAATAGAGCAAAGTTCTGTGCTAGAACTGCACTATTCAATACAGTAGTTGCTAGCCATAAGTAGCTATCTTAATTAGATTAATTAATGAAAATTGTATTATTCCATTTCTGAATATCGCTAGCCCCATGTTAAGCGCTCACTTACATTAATATGTTGGACAATATAGATTATCAAACGTTTCTGTCACTGCAAAAAGTTCAGGATGGAGCTACCTCAAGGCAGTTTCTTTATATAAAAGTATTTATCTATGATTTGTAGAGAAACATGAATGATGGGATCAAGTCAGCCATGTCAAAATCAGGGGAAATAAAGCCTCAGGCAGAGGATGCAAGTGCAACAGTCCTGAAGAATTAAATCAATATTTTCAAGAAAGAGAGCCAGTAGGACTGGAGGATGGTGTGTGAAGGAGAGAGTGGTGGGAAAAGTTTAAAAAGTAGTCTGTGGTTCCCAAGGACCATACTGGGAAGCCTGACAATTATTCTAACTTAGGAGGAAGCCCATGAAGGAATTAATATACATTATGACATGATGGGATTTATGGTTATTTTAATCACTTTATTTTGGGGACAAGAAATAGTTGGAGGGAAATGGAAGCATTATGTTGATGGAAAAAAATGTTAGTGCCTTGGATTGCACTAACAGAGCTGTGGAGAAGTAGTAGGATCCAGACACAATTTGGAGGAAGAACAAACAATTCTTTGTGCTTGACAGTAAATGGGGGTGGAAGGTGAAGAGATGCGAGAGAGTGATTGGTATTGCTTTGTACTGAGATGAAGAAATCTGTGGGGGCAAGGAACAGCTTTGGGTGGAAAAATTGTTTGTTTAATTTTGGAGATATTAAGATCACTATTAAAATTTAAGAGCAGCTGGCAAGTAGTTAGAGGTTTATGAGCTTAGGAAAGAAGTCAGCACTGGAGAAGTATGTTTGGGCATCATCACATGTATGGAACTTAAAGTCATGAAGCTGAGAGATCCCCAAGGAGATGGCATAGAATACCTGGCTGGGTCTGAGTCCAAAGTCAACCCAGTTATCTCCATATTCTGTAAAGCAAGGGGAGAAACTACAAGAATGACTTAGAAAGAGTGCCAAAAAGATAGAAGAAAAATCCAGGAGTGAATTCTTGGAAGACAAGTGTGAAAGTGTGGAACAGTTATTTCAAATGCAGATGAGGGGTGAGCCTAGAAGAGACCACTGGGATTTAGCAGCATGGAAGACTGAGCGACTTCACTTTCACTTTCAATCTGTTGGTACCTGATGAAAGCATGTCAAGTAGAAATCCAGTTTTACTGAGCTGAGAAAGAGAATGAAAAGTGGAAAAATGGGTATATAGAGACAGATTATGTTTTGCTGAGAAGGAAAAAAAATGAAAAGAAATTGGAGAAAAGCTTGAAGTCAAAGGACTATTTGAAGATTAAAAATTCCCAAACACACTATAGACAATGATCCTGTACTGAGGCAGAAATTTTGGATGATGATAATGGTTATTCACTTTAGTTACCATGAATAGAAGTTCAGTGATAATGCAAAATTTTAATGTATTAATATTCTTATAAACAGAAGGCTTCCCTGGTGGCTAAGCAGTAAAGAATCTGCCACCAATGCAGGAGACGTGGGTTCCACCCCTGCGTCAGGAAGATCCCCTGGAGAAGGAAATGGCAACCCACTCCAGTATTCTTTCCTGGAGAATCCCATGGACGGAGAAGCCTGGCGGGCTATAGCCCATGGGGTTGCAAAACAGTTGGGCTTGACTTAGTGACTAAACAACAGCAAACAAACAAACAGAAAAATCTGGTTGAAATCTAATGTTCTCAGACAATTTAATCTTAGTTCATTTTAACTTTGCTTATTTTCTCCAAAATATCTTCAAATCAAATTTTCTCATTTTATCATTAATTATTTTTCAATAATCAAATAATATATTGTAATTCACAACCTTTTATCATTTGCAGACTATGTTTAAGGGTACTATATTTTTAGACTCCCACATGAAATCTTATAACTACCTAATGATAGAAAGCTAGTAGGTATGCTTTAAAATAAATTTTTACCACTGCAAAATACTCACAAGTATTTGAAGAATAGTGTATATCCATTCAATATGAGGCTTTTTCAAGTTACAGATAATGTGTTATGTGATCATTGACCATGAAAACTGAAATTCTTTAGGCACACTGATTGGAGGGAAGTTAGGACTTCCCAAGTGGCTTAGTGATAAAGAATCTGCCTGCCAACACAGGAGACACAGGAGATGTGGGTTCTATCCCTGGGTGAAGATCCCCTGGAAAAGGAAACAACTCACTCCAGTATTCTTGCCTGGAAAATCCCATGTTCAGAGGAACCTGGTGGGCTATAGTCCATGGGGTCACAAAAGATTTGGACATGACTTAGCAACTAAACAGACAAAACTATATACAGTATGAAAAGAAGTCAATAAATAATTATATATACTGCTGTAGCCTGAATCAGGGAAATTGCTAGGAATATGTGAGTGCTTTTATCCAAATTCAAAAAGTTATTTTTCAAATGAAATCCTTTGAAAGTCCAAAAACTTCCTTTCCTTTACTGACCCCTAGAAACCACTGACCCAGCACATACCATAAAATCAGAACAATGCTGAAACTTACTGTTATTATTAGCAAATGTTTCAAAGAAAAGCTTAGAGGAAAACTTGTAATCTCTCAATCCTAAGTACTGAAAATACAAAATATTTGTCCCTAGAAGCAGAAGTCAGTCAGGAATGGGAGTCACTTAAAAAAAGAAAACCTATAAAACTCCAGTTTTGTTAAAAAGAAAAAAAAAAAATGAACTTTTACCCAAATTATCACTCAACTTAAATCTGTCGTTTTTACTGTGTTTTATTAAGAAATAAAAACCATTCATGTAATATTTTTAAGTTTTTCCAATCATATATCCTGTAGTTTTATAGCAAATCTAGTGTGAAGTACAGTTGTTCCAAATGCTGTTCTGTTAATGGTTTGTCTTAAACCGGACATGTTGTCATATCTGCCTGAATTTATCACAATGCAGGGATGAAGTTTGGTTAAGCCTCAAAGCTGGACTATGACAATGGAATGTATTGATGTACTTAGGCTGAGAAAGCCACTTGCCTGAGCCTCAGAACTTTCCTGTGTTTTCATGCTCACCTCTCTCATTGTTCTCTTTGGCTGTCCCTTTGCTCTCTGTCAGATGTCTGACCACCCAACTTAGCTCATCCTGTTTGTCCCTATGTCTGGATTTGTATCTTTCCACCTCTGATTCCTTGATCATAGTCTTGCCTTGATTTGTCTGCACAGAGCAGCAATTTTACTCTTTAGAAAATAAAAAGCGATATCATTAAATTTGCAGACATCATTGAACTCCTCTAAGAAACATTCCCTAACCTAAAATCCTTGAAATATCTCGAAGTATATAATTGATATTTGAAAAAAATGTAGATGAACTTTAACCTGTGTGAAGTGGTAAAGAATTTCATAATATTTTCATTTCCTTTACCATAGGGATCTTTTGCCTCCCTCCTTCTGCCTGTGTTTTGCAAGAATGTTTGACCTAAAGCTGGCAGTCAGTAAATACTCTGAATAATGGATTCTGTTTTTCCCATAAAACATTCTGTAAGATTCCTAAATCCAAAATCCTCATTCTCTTGAACTCCTAGTGAAGTTTTTGCTTACGCGATTTAGTTAGCATCCTATATATTACTTCCTGATAACCCAGCTGGTAAAGAATCTGCCTGCAGTGCGGGAAACCTGGGTTGATCCCTGGGTTGGGAAGATCCCCTGGAGAAGGGAAAGGCTACCCACGCCAGTATTCTGGCCTGGAGAATTCCATGGGCTCTATAGTCCGTGGGGTCGCAAAGAGTTGGACATGACTGAATGACTTTCACCATACATAACAGATGGGCATCTATATCTAATATTTATGAACTTTTCACAAATTCTTTTGCCCTTTCCCAGAATGTGCCCAATACAATGTTCAGCGAATTAGAGTGGTGAATTAAAAGATCTATGTGCTAGAATATGACTTCCATTTCTTTGTATCCTGTAGTAAATAATACCTATGTGTTACTTCACAGGTGGTCATTGATTTATCTGTGCTGCTTATGAATGTAAATTTTAGGTCTAAAATAATATAACTTTATAGAGGAGACAATTAAAGAATAACTAAAGGTAGTCAACTGAAGGTATAAGTTCACTAACTTTGCAATAGAACAAAATTCACACATATGAAGATATAATAAGATTATTAAGGAATACATCCGTTCAGTCACACAGTCTTTCTGAGTCCTTGCTACCCAGTGGACTGCAGCACTTCAGGCTTCCCTGTCCATCACCAACTCCCACAGCTTGCTGAACTCATGTCCATCGAGTCAGTAATGCTATCCAACCATCTCATCCTCTGTCATCCCCTTCTCCTGCTGCCTTCAATCTTTCCCAGCATCAGGGTCTTTTCTAATGAGTCAGCACTTGCCATCAGGTAGCAAAAGTATTGGAGCTTCAGCTTCAGTATCAATCCTTGCAATGGATATTCAGGACTGATTTCCTTTAGGATGGACTGGTTTGACCTTCCTGCAGTCCAAGGGACTCTCAAGAGTCTTCTCCAACACCACAGTTCAAAAGCATCAATTCATCGGCACTCAGCTTTCTTCATGGTCCAACTCTCACATCCATACACAAATACTAGAAAAACCATTGTCTTTGACTATGTGGACCTTTGTCAGAAAAGTAATGTCTCTGCTTTTGAATGTGCTGTTTGGGTTGGTCATAGTTTTTCTTCCAAGAGCAAGCATCTTTTAATTTCACGGCTGCAGTCACCATCTGCAGTGATTTTGGAACCCAAGAAAATAAAATCTGTCACTGTTTCCATTGGTTCCCCATCTGTTTGCCATGAAGTGATGGGAGTGGATGCCACAATCTTCGTTTTTTGAATGTTGAGTTTTTTAAGCCAACATTTTCACTCTCCTCTTTTACTTTCATCAAGAGACTCTTTAGTTCCTCTTTGCTTTCTGCCATATAAGGGTGCTGTCAAATCTGCATATCTGAGATTATTGGTATTTCTCCCAGCAGTTTTGATTCCAGCTTGTGCTTCATCCAGGCCAGTGTTTCTCATGATATACTCTGCATAGAAGCTAAATAAGCAGGGTGACAATATACAGCCTTGATCTACTCCTTTCCCAATTTGGAACCAGTCCTTGTTCCATGTCTGGTTCTAATGGTTGCTTCTTGACCTGCATGCAGTTTTCTCAGGCGGCAGGTAAGGTGGTCTAATATTTCCATTTCTTTCATAAGTTTCCACAGTGTGTTGTGATCTACACAGTCAAAGGCTTTAGCATAGTCAGTGAAGCAGAAGTAAATGTTTTTCTGGAATTCTCTTGCTTTTTTGATAATCCAATGGATGTTGACAATTTGATTTCTGGTTCCTCTGCCTTTTTTAAATCCAGCTTGAACATCTGGAAGTTCATGGTTTAGGTACTGTTGAAGCCTAGCTTTGAGAATTTATGGCATTACTTTGCTAGTGTGTGAGATGAGTGCCATTGTGTTGTAGTTTGAACACTGTTTGGCATTGCCTTTCTTTGGGACTGGAATGAAAACTGACCTTTTCCAGTCCTGTAGCGACTGCTGAGTTTTCCAGATTTGCTGACATGTTGAGTGTAGCACTTTCACAGTATCATCTTTTAGTATTTGAAATATCTCAGCTGGATTCCATCACCTCCACTAGCTTTGTTTGTAAAGAATCTACCTTCAATGTAGGAGACCTGTGTTCATTTCTTGGGTTGAGAAGATCCCCTGGAGAAGAGAACAGCTACCCACTCCAATATTCTGGTCTGGAGAATTCCATGGACTGCATAGTCCATGGGATCACAAAGAGTCAGACATGACTGAGCAACTTTCATTTTCAAGAAATACAAACCTAGCTTTTAAAGTCTATGTTAGACCATGCTGCCTTCCCAGATCTGCCTTTGTCATCACCAAATAGTAGTTTTGCAATACTGAATCAGTTTCTCCATTGGCTCAGATGGTAAATAATCTGCCTGCAATGCAGGAGACCTGGATCTGATCCCTAGGTTGGGAAGATCCCCTGGAGAAGAGAATGTCTACCTACTCCAGTATTCCTGCCTGAAGAATCCCATGGACAGAGGAGCCTGGTGGTCTACAGTCCCTGGGGTTGCAAAGAGTGGGACACAACTGAGCGACTAACACTTTCACTTTCACCGGATCAGTTAGAATATTGAAATAATATCCATTATTTGTTGAACACTTTGAACACATTAAATAATTTAATCTGTTCTGTACGCCCTGTGAAGTAGGGTTGTTTAATATCACCCAAAATAATAAAAAGCAGACAGGTCTATCTGATTTTAATTTCTGTGTTCAATCCCCTATCCCATGATTTCCCCCCAGTCACTACAGGTCATATTCACACTTGTTTCTATTCTTCTTTTGGGGTCCTGCAATGAATGGCAGGACAATCAGCTCCAACTGTCAGGGACAACTATGGGACTTGAGCATCTGCTGATTTCAGCATCCACAATGGCTCCTATAACTAGCCCTCCAACATACAGACTGTACTGAGCAATACCAAGAGTTCCCTCATCGATTTAGGTCTTCTAATAATGGTATGAAATCTCTTCCAAGATTATTCTCTTATAGTAGAGTTGGTCTGTAATGTGGACATCATAGAGCTTTCATTGTTTTGTCCAAAATCTTAAGTTTTAAAGTAATTCACTTAGTTATAAACTCTGCTAAATGTTGTGTTATTAATTCATATACCTGCCTGGATATGTAAAATAATGAACTATGTTGTTGATCTTTCATTTATTTGGTAAATCATATCCATAACCTAATGAAGTAGAATTGAGTGACATAGTTGTTTTTTTTTAATTTTTGCTTCTTTCTAAGAATTCCTTAAAAGCTAAATCCAATCAATTTTAATCTAGCCTAATATTACATATATTAAATTTCTAAGAACACATGTTCAGTGAATCTGTATAATATAAATAGAAAAAAGTATTGATACCTTCCATTATAAAGCATTACTTAATAGTTATGATATTAATAAGGGCTTCCCGGCAGCTCAGTGGTAAAGAGTCCACCTACCAATGCAGAAGAAACAAGTTTGATCCCTGGGTCAGGAAGATCCCTGGAGTAGGAAATATAAACCCACTCCAGTATTCTTGCCTAGGAAATCCCATGGACCTAGGAGCCTGGCAGTCCATGGGTTGCAAAAGAGTCAGACACAACTTAGCAACTAAATAACAACAAAAACAATCATATTAATAAACATTTATTGCCATTTATTTCGCCTAGAACTTAGGTACAAACTTTTGCTCTGGAACCTTAGAGATCATACAGAACCCAGAGATGCTGAAAAATAAGAGCAAAGGAAGAATTGTTTAGAATAAATTTTTCTCATGTTAGATGGACAATATATTTCAGATCTTCATATAAACCCATTTGGATGATTCTCATATTAACTTCTAGGATTTATATACAGAAGTACATTTTCTTCTTCCTGGGCTGATCCTGCCTTTGCCTTCCAAATTTTCTTTTCCCTTTTCAGTAAGGGAGAATACTAAATTTGTTTAGTATTCTAATTCTGTTTTCTTTTCTGTTCTTTTGAATTTACTCAAGATGGTAGATCCCAAATCCTAGAAATAGGACAGCTATTCCATTGGAGCCTAAATGAATTTCATGTTTATGATACTCTCCAGTCATAAAGTAAATTCTATAAGCTAGCAGTCAATATGTTAATATTGCTAGAATAATAAAAAGAAAAACTATCACATTGACAAAGTTAATACCTATAGCCAGTGTGATAAAGAAACTGTGTCCTAGGGTTAACAGTCCTTGTCTTAATGCCTGTATATGATATGTTCTTAAACTTTCAAAATTTTATTGTTTCATAATATTTTGATATTAGGTGAATGAAGCATGTTTTTTTGAAAGAGTTAAAGGAGATTACCAACCTAAAAGATGAGTACTGTATGGATAGAGAGTAGACCTCAAAGGTCAATAACTCTTACTCAAGTTTATAACCCTCAGGTAATCCTTGATGAAATTGGAAAAGAAACAGATCTAAGGTATATCTTTCCTGTTCTTTGGATCACTCTCATGTCACCTTCCAATTCTATGTTCATGCATACTTCTGCTTTTTCCTGGCACCTACTCTTGCTGCAATTCATGGGGTCACAAAGAGTCGGACACGACTGAGCGACTAAACTGAACTGAACTATTTTGGTCTCGAACTGCTACTGCCATTTTTAAGATATCCTTCTCATAATAGCAAATGAAGCAACTGACAAACAACTAATCTCAAAAATATACAAGCAACTTATGCAGCTCAATTCCAGAAAAATAAACGACCCAATCAAAAAATGGGCCAAAGAACTAAATAGACATTTCTCCAAAGAAGACATACGGATGGCTAACAAACACATGAAAAGATGCTCAACATCACTCATTATCAGAGAAATGCAAATCAAAACCACAATGAGGTACCATTTCACACCAGTCAGAATGGCAGTGATCCAAATGTCTACAAGCAATAAATGCTGGAGAGGGTGTGGAGAAAAGGGAACCCTCTTCCACTGTTGGTGGGAATGCAAACTAGTACAGCCACTATGGAGAACAGTGTGGAGATTCCTTTAAAAATTGCAAATAGAACTGCCTTATGACCCAGCAATCCCACTGCTGGGCATACACACTGGGGAAACCAGAACGGAAAGAGACACGTGTACCCCAATATTCATCACAGCACTGTTTATAATAGCCAGGACATGGAAGCAACCTAGATGTCCATCAGCAGATGAATGGATAAGTAAGCTGGGGTACATATACACAATGGAGTATTACTCAGCCATTAAAAAGAATACATTTGAATCAGTTCTAATGAGATGGATGAAACTGGAGCCTATTATACAGAGTGAAGTAAGCCAGAAAGAAAAACACCAATATAGTATACTAACACATATATATGGAATTTAGAAAGATGGTAATGATACCCCTATATGTGAGACAGCAAAAGAGACACAGATGTATAGAACAGTCTTTTGGACTCTGTGGGAGAGGGCGAGGGTGGGATGATTTGGGAGAATGGCATTGAAACATGTATACTATCGTGTAAGAAACGAATAGCCAGTCTATGTTCGATACAGGATACAGGATGCTTGGGCTGGTGCACGGGGATGATCCAGAAAGATGATATGGAGTGGGAGGTGGGAGGGGGAGTTCAGGATTGGGAACTCATGTACACTCGTGGCTGATTCATGTCAATGTATGGCAAAACCAATACAGTATTGTAAAGCAAAATAAAGTAAAAATAAAAATGTTAAAAAAGAAAAAAAAAAGATATCCTTCTCATTTTTATTGCCACTCTTCCTTAATTGTGTGAACTGGTGAAAGTGAAAGTTGCTCAGTCATGTCCAACTGTTTGTGACCCCATGGACTATACAGTCCGTGGAATTCTCCAGGCCAGAATACTGGAGTGGATAGCCCTTCCCTTCTCCAGGGTATCTTCCCAACCTGGGGGTTGAACCCAAGTCTCCTGTATTGCAGGTGGATTCTTTACTAGCTGAGCCACAAGGAATATGTGTGAAATGGAAAATTTTATGATTACTTTGACAAGACTAGCAATTGGACTGGGGCAAAGGCCTGACTACTGTCTAAAATTTCTTACTCCCAGTTTCCCATGAATTCTGATTTCTTAACCATTTTCTGTCTTATCAACCAAATACTGGAGAAAGACATGTAAAGTTAAGGGAAATGAAAAAGTTTTACCTTATTTTAAAGAGTGTGGAAGAATGGAGACCTAAGTCTTCAGAGGCAAAGATAGGTGTTGATAGGAGAGTAAAAAGAATAGGAGCAGATGGCTTGGAGTAGAGTAGAATCTTTTGTTCAAAATAATAAGTAGTATGTAAGAGGGGGAGAATGCAGTCAAAGTGAGAAAGTGGGATGCTGAAGAGCAAAGAGCAGAAAATAAGGTATTAAAGATAGGGGTCAAATGATGAGAGGAGATCTTTCAGATAAGAGGCCACCTTTCAGTGAATTTCAAAGTGTAAAAGGAAGAAATAAGTGGAATTTCTCAGCATGGGCCTAATAAGTTACAGTTTCACATGTAGAGTGTTGATAGTAGGTTATCACTGCATTTTAGATCATTTGCAAATACACAACATGGAAAATTCTTTTGCTACAGCATAGCACAAGCCATTCATTTAAAAAAGAGATACTAATAGAATGCCTTATACTAAAGTTTTATTTTGTGTTTTGTTTTTCTATTTTCCCCAACCTCACATTTATTTAATATATTTTAAGGACAGAATGATTTGTACTTTAAGTTAAACACTACTCAGATTATGTGTGATATATTTGAAGGGTGGGCCAATCTACATTTACTTGTATTACTAAATTCTAAAATGATTTATCTATTTTGATCATCACTTTGCAATATGTAGATTCTTAGATGTACAAGCTTCAAATAAAAATAATTAATTTTTTAAAATGTTCTATGTGCTTGGATTTTAATCTCAGTTTTGAGACTTTAGATATTTTGGAAATTTTCAAAAATACCCTATTTAAATCATATTTATTGTTTTCTTGGGTCACTTTTTGAAAGAAAAATAGTAAACAGAAAGAGGCTTTTTAAAGTTAAATATACTTGGTCCTAAAAAACAGGAAATTAGATTCATTAATTTGGCTTTACGTGAACATCTATCCAAATTCTAACTGACGTTTTTAACATGCTTTATTATTAAGTAGCTGGTTAGATAATCTCAACCTAAATATAGCTTTCATTTCTACATTAATTCTCTGTGTTATCTTCTTGCATTCCTCCCTGAAGAACAATAAAATGTCTCTATTATTTGTCTTTGATACTTGAAACAGAACACATAAATTACAAGTGGTTAATGAAAATTAATAGAGTGCTCTAACTCAGCTGTTGGGGCATTTCTGATAAATAAAGTTATGGATCAACTTTACATTGTAATTCAAAGCTAGAGAGAGGTTTTGTTGCAATGTAGCCTCTTCATAACAAATGTTTCTTTGAACTTGTGCTATAGTGAGGGAAAGCAAAGGGGAAGCTCTGCTGATCTTTTAAACATGTCAAAGCCTTAGGAAGCTAAGCATAGTGGACCATACTGACTGACTTTTGTCAGCCTGTATGGTGTCTGTACCCTGTCTTCCTATGAAGATCCGTATCTCCTCTAAAGGCAGACAGGAGCTCCTGTCACTGTAGGAACCCTACAGGGTCTACATGGAACTTCATGATTTCTGTTTCTTTTAATATCTCTCTACTTTATTAAGTCATCTTTTCTGAAAGTTGACTTTATGCTTGGGAAAAAAGTTTTAAATACTGGTTGTAGAAAATACAGGTTTTAAAGAAAAATAAAAATCACCAATAAGGCCATCACTCAGAAATAATCAGTTATTTTAGATCATCTTCCTCCTTTCTGATGTATACTGTATGTTATATGCCAAATGGCCATTTTTATAGAACTGTGATCTTGCAGTACCATATTTAAAGAGTACATTATTAGCAATTCCTCAAATCAATAAGTATTGGTATCTCTAACATTTTTCTGACATTTTCATGATTGCCAGTGGAAATAAAACACATCCTTTTAAGTTAGAAGAATGACTTAATGAACACTTTTAGTTGGACATTTGGATTGTTTTCAGTTTGTCAGTGTTATATAATAATTTCAATGTATATTTAACACATAAATCTGATTTTGGCAACTGTAACCATTACTTCTGGAGAAGGCAATGGCACCCCACTCCAGTACTCTTGCCTGGAAAATCCCATGGACAGAGGAGCCTGGTGGGCTGCAGTCCATGGGGTCGCGACTGAGCAACTTCCCTTTCACTTTTCACTTTCATGCATTGGAGAAGGAAATGGCAAACCACCCCAGTGTTCTTGCCTGGAGAATCCAGGGACGGCGGGGCCTGGTGGGCTGCCGTCTATGGGGTGGCACAGAGTCGGACACGACTGAAGCAACTTAGCAGCAGCAGCAGCAGCAGCAACCATTACTTCAGCATAGATTTCTAAAACTAAAATTATTTGGTTAAAGGCAAAGGTTGAAGGTTATTCTAGTAAGCTGCTTGTTTTAAAAATGTTCCAGTTTACAGGCATGGCAACCCACTCCTGTATTCTTGCCTGGAAAATCCCCATGGACAGAGGAGCCTGGCGGGCTACAGTCCGTGGGGTCTCAGAGTTGGACACGACTGAACGACTGAGCGCACACGCACATACACACACACACACACACACACGCCTATCAGCAGTTTCACCAAATCCACATCAATACTGGCTATCATCATACTCTTTTCATGTTAGCTCATTTGATAAGCAAAGTATTTTATCTTGTTTTAATTTGGATTTATTTCATTAACTGTTGTTGTTTAGTCCTTAAATTGTGTCTGACTCTTTTGCGACCCCATGGACTGTAGCCAACCAGGCTCCTGTGTCCATGGGATTTTCCAGGCAAGAATACTGAAGTGGGTTGCCATTTACTTCTCCAGGGGATCTTTCCAACCCAGGGATTGAACTCACATTTCCTGCTTTGCAGGTGGCTTCTTTACCACCAAACCTCCTGGGAAGCCCACTGCCTAAAACCTGTGTTTTTCTTCAAGTTGTATTTTTATGTCATTTGCTCAGTTTTCTGTTGTTTTAGTTTATTATTTTTTCACCAATTTTTGTGAGTGCTTAAAAGACTTAGGTTACTTCCCTTGTCAAACCTGTGGTAGAAAATGTTCTATTTTTAAACATCTTTTATTTTTATTATGTATTTTGATGTAGAGTATCATTAATTTTTAATATTCAAATTCAGAATTTTCAATTTGAGAGTTTGTCTATGTGTTTTATGTTTCTTACAACCTGAGATCAGACTATTTTCCTATAATTTTACTTCTGATTATGATATTGTTCTTCATAGGTAATATTTCATTAACTTGGAGTTTATTATTGATTTAAGATAAAGAGATCCAATCATTCATCTTTTTGCCCAAATCAGTAATTACCAAATTGGTAATTATCTAATTATCCATTAGAAATATAGTGAGCCCATTTCTAATTTATATACTATCTTAATTGCAAACTATATTTGATATACTGTTATTTTTCTTTATACTGTGTCATTTCAAATTATTTACAAAGAAATATAAAAGGTTAAAAAATGTCAAAAAGAATAAGTAAAATGAAGCAAAGAAAAAAAATGAAGTCATAGATAGAGTCAAGAATCAGTTCAGTTCAGTGCTCAGTCATGTCCGACTCTTTGAGACCCCATGGACTGTAGCACACCAGGCCTCCCTGTCCATCACCAACTCCCGGAGTTTACTCAAACTCATCTCCATTGAGTTGGTGATGCCATCCAGCCATCTCATCCTCTGTGGTCCCCTTCTCCTCCCGTCTTCAATCTTTCCCAGCAGCAGGATCTTTTCAAATGAGTCAGCTCTTTGTATCAGGTAGCCAGCTTAATGGAATTTCAGCTTCAACATCAGTTCTTTCGATGAACACTCAGGACTGATCTCCTTTAGGATTCAATAATGAGTTAACACAAATTTTCTGCCTTCAGATGTTATACCTATGCAAAGAGTAGACCATAAATAGTGCCCCTTAGATTTTCAATTTAGTGAGACAAGCTTAATGTGTTATGGAAATCAGAATTCACAGATATTAAAAAAACTAATTACCTTAAACATCACAAATTTTTTTAAAAATGACAAATTATCCACCCAATGAAACCAATAAGAAGGATATTGTGTACTATGCTGAAATACATTTTTGCTCTATCTTTATAACAAACAGAACAATACGCAAAAAGAAATTTGTTGTATTAACTTGCTAATTTCAAGCCAATGGCTTTTGATTAATTCAAGTATAGTTTTTAAAATGTTTCTAAGAATGTATTCCATATCCCTCATAATCATTGATACTCTTATACAAGCTTTTGACAGATATAGAGTTGCCATAATTCAAGAGTATTCAGCCTCGGTGAGAGGACGGGGGGCGACACTAGTGAATCCATCTAGTTGAGGGCAGAACAAGAATTAACAATTTTAAGAGTTAGGAAAACTGACATCTTCTTGAGGACATAGAAGAGTGTTAAAGGGTCCTGCTGAGTTTCTGAATGGAAGTCCATGTCTCCTCTTCTTAGAAGGAAATTTTTATACATACAGAAGTTAGTGTCTGAGCCATTTATCCCATCTATCAATTTCATTGTACCACTTACATTTTGAAAATTATTGTATCTATAAAATATATTTTATTTGAAAATAAAATTTTCTCCTCAATTTTATATTTAAAGGTAAAATTTGACCATTTTTTATTATTTATTTTTCTTAATGAATCATAAGACCACTTTGCTAAATTAAAACATTGAAATTGTGGTTAAATTGTATAAAATTTAAAAACATAATAAATGAAAAACTGAAATGTTTATAATATTTCTGTCTTTAATACTCATCTTTCCTTTATACCTCTCAAAATTTTGTTTTTTCTTATAGCTTCTGTATATGTCTCATAATTATTTCTTGTTTTTTATTTCTTGTGATTTTACAAAGGGATTATTTTCATTTTCTTTTCAAATAGTGGCTGGAATATTTAAAAACTATTAATTTTAAATATTTTATAATGATCTAAATTAAAGAACTATGAAGATTTTCAGTAGGTTTTGTTGTTTAAGTTAGCTAATCCTGTTGTTCAAAAGTAGTGATGATGTTGCTTACTCTTTTCAATATATATCCTTCTAATCTTTGTTTAATTTTTCTGTGTTGCATTTGACCTGAACTTCTCAGTTAATGGTAAATACTAGTTCTGTCAACAGGTTTAGTTTCAGTTCAGTTCGGTCACTCAGTCATGTCCAGCTCTTTACAACCCCATGAACCACAGCATGCCAAGCCTCCCTGTCCATCATCAGTTCCTGGAGTTTACCCAAATTCATGTCCATTGAGTCGGTGATGCCATCCAATCATCTCATCCTCTGTCCTCCCTTTCTCCTCTTGCCCTCAATCGTTCCCAGTGTCAGGGTCTTTTCAAATGAGTCAGCTCTTCTCATCAGGTGGCCAGAGTATTGGAGTTTCAGCTTTAGCATCAGTCCTTCCAATGAACACCTAGGACTAATCTTCTTTAGGATGGACTGGTTGGATCTCCTTGCACTCCAAGGGACTCTCAAGAGTCTTCTCCAACACCACGGTTCAAAAGCATCAATTCTTTGGCACTCAGCTTTCTTTATAGTCCAACTCTCACGTCCATACATGACTACTGGAAAAACCATAGCCTTGACTAGATGGACCTTTGTTGGCAAAGTAATGTCTCTGCTTTTTAATATCCTATTTAGGTTGGTCATAACTTTTCTTCCAAGGAGTAAGCGTTTTTTAATTTGATGGCTGTGACTACCAGCCATCTACCAGTCACCATCTGCAGTGATTTTGGAGGCCAAAAAAATAAATCCAGCCACTGTTTCCACTGTTTCCCCATCTATTTTCCATGAAGTGAGGGAACCAGATGCCATGATCTTCGTTTTCTGAATCTTGAGCTTTAAGCCAACTTTTTCACTCTCCTCTTTCACTTTCATCAAGAGGCTCTTTAGTTCTTCTTCACTTTCTGCATAAGGGTGGCATCATCTGCATATCTGAGATTATTGATATTTCTCCAATATAAGTCTGAATTTGGCAATAAGAGGTTCATGATCTGAGCCACAGTCACCTTTCGGTCTTGTTTTTGCTGACTGTATAGAGCTTCTCCATCTTTGGCTGCAAAGAATATAATCAGTCTGATTTTGGTGTTGGCCATCTGGTGATGTCCATGTGTAGAGTCTTCTCTTGTGTTGTTGGAAGAGGGTGTTTGCTATGACCAATACGTTCTCTTGGCAAAACTCTATTAACCTTTGCCCTGCTTCATTCTGTACTCCAAGGCCAAATTTGCCTGTTACTCAGGCAGGTTTAGTTTACCTAATATCAAACTGTATTTGAATTGCTAAGTAACTCTCACTTGATCATAATGGCATCTTCTTGTACTATACTATTGAAATCAGCTAATTAGTAGTTTATTTACAATTCAATTGTAGTTTTATGTTTCTTCATCATATTTCGGCATCAGAGATATATTCTTTTTGCAAAATAAATTTGAATTATTAATACAAAATTGATTAACATGTTTTAGAATATTTAACAACTTTCACAAGTATAACCGGCAGAAATTAGAGCCATTTTTAGGATTGGAGAAATTGTTTTACAGTAGTAGTGGTAGTAATGGTAGTATTTTATTAAAAATAGACCCTCTCCTCAATTTGACTCAGGTGATGAATAATATAGGTCCTAAGGACATTTGAGGGTCATTTTTAGTGTTGAAGTCTTTCATCACTATTAACATTTGTTATACTCTGACAGTATTCAAGAGTGTGAACAGTTATATGAGTTCCTAAGTTGGTATGCATAAGTAATATAGAATATTCTATAGTGTTTATTTACAGAATTTTTCCATTTTCTCAATATGTGATTTTCCAATATGCAAATACGGAAGAAAACAGTAAATTAAAGCTAAACATACAGGCAAAGTATAAACATGTAACTTAACTGCAATGTAAATTTGCATAGAGGATTTGTTTTGCATGCTTAGCTTGTGTTATGCAATGAATTAAAATAGTGACCTAAATAGAACTTCATTGATTCCTATTAATGATGTTTAAGATGTAGATCACTGAATAAATTTAGTATGCCAGAAGTTATATTTAGCCTGTAGCTCTGGGATCATAAAATCTGAATGTTTCTTCACAGTAAAATTCCCAAGACCTTTGTTTAAATTTTATTTGATAAAGTATCCTTAATATAAAAAGAGAGTTTTTATTATGTGCTAAGATATATACTAAGGAGAACACTAGCTAGGAACAGGATTGGAGATGCAGCCAAATGGAGGCTTTACAATTATTAACATTTTTAACACTTCTTGATCCAAAAAGAAATCTGGAAACTCTTCGAGTGGGATAGCACTTACTTAAAGAGAAAATAGAGTAGGCCATTTCCTCTTATAATTAAGATGCATAAGTATCTCTGGTGAGCAACCATTGTTGTGAATAATTCTTATCATGCTGCGATCTACATGGTCCCACCTATATAAGAATAGGTATATTCTTATAACTTATTGTAAGAAAAATAAAAGCTATTTCGGTCTTTAACTTATCCCTTTGCTATTCATTATTCTTTATGTTGAAGTTAAATTCTGAGTCTGGAACTATGTGGAAGAGATTAAATTAAACCAAATACAATATCATATGATTAAAAATCTTCTACTGTTAACAGGGGGGAGTGTTGAAGTGAGAATGATTCAAGTGAGGAAAGGTCCTCTTTGCTATAGTAATTTTTCTCACAGACAGTTATTTACCCCCAGTATTTATGATCAATTTCCACTGAGCTTTCTCTGGTTTGTTTATGACCACATCTTTATTTTCTAATCAACTAAGCAATACCAGGCATTAGCACTCCTGTTTGCCTGGCATTGCCACTTCAGATGGTAGCTACCCTGCAGAGCACCTTTGTTTTCTAAAGCTGGTGAAAAGAATTTCAGCTGGATTGAAAAAAAATCTGCATTGGAATTTCAGTTGTGCTAACCATCAGTTGTGTAAAGTCAGATAATTCATTTAACTATTATGTCATTCTGTGTAATCCAAATATTAAATTCTTTAATAAGACCTCTAATAACATGTCTATTGATAAGCACATTACTGAATTCAGTTCATTTTGTATGAAATGACCACATTCCCCTTTGTAGTTGGGGTGAGGCAGTGACAAGCATTCCTTTTTAATGAATTGGGAGAAAACATCTGTTCTTGCTGGATTTCATGAAATTTTTATAGAGGTGGCCTAGGAATATTCCAAACACACTTGAAGAAAGGCCAGTGGAAGCAGTATCTTTCAAATGGATTCTCACTCTAGAATGCAAGGATAACAAGTTAAAGTGGGCGAAGATGGAAAGACTGAAGTTGTAGACATAACAATAAGGCATTTATGTCTTCATTCAGAAAAATGGTTTAGAGCATCACAAAGTTTCGAGCAACTGAGGTTTACTAAAGCAAAATACTGGTTAAAAAAAAAAAAACTTGAAGTAACATTTACTATTATTGAGAGGAAATAGTGCCCTTTTGGTATTTAGCTTTAATGGAGTTTACCATCTGCTTTGGACTGCATGCCCTAGTTGAAAGAGGAAGGGATGAGAATCACCTTTTGTACTAGTTGACTGTTAGTTTCTGGAAAAAAGTGAGACCAAGAAGAATTACTGTAAGAAGGAAAGCTCTGATGGAGTGGGAAACCAGAGCTGAAACACAGATGAGAATGTCAGGCTGTGCCTTCCCTCCTCCTGCCAGCTCCTCCCTCTTCCAACAATAACACGCCCCACACATGGAACACAAACATAGAGATAGTGGAATCCAACACACATCTTTTATTATTCAAACTGGCAGGCTCAGCATTATCTCCTTCCATTGCTAAGAGTAAGGAGGCAGCTGTTGACAATATGGAAATCAAATCACACAGAGGGAGTCTGTTAGTTAACATTTTGAAAACCAATAAAACGCAACATCACGTAGTGCTTAAGAGCCTACATATTTGATGTCATATAAGAGTTTGCACCTTGATGCTAAGCTGTTTCAATGTTAGCTTCCTGTTGTATACAACAGGATATATAATGGAGCCATAAATGTTTATGACCACAGTGTTCTAAACATAGGGTCCAGTACAAGGGGATACACTATAAGTTGGAGTTTATCATAGTTACATATTCATTTTTCTTTCTTCCTGTCTATGAAATGAACTTTTGGACAAAAACACCACTGTCGTCTGTCTTATTCAGATCTGTACTCTTAGTACCTAGCACTGTGCTTTGCACATAAGTAGTTTTTTGCTGCTAAACTTAGACCACTCTGCTTTCTGGAGAGAAATCCCACTAGGTAAGAGTTTAGTTCATCTGCCATATGTATTCATTGTTCCATCAATGCAGCTTACTTCTGCAGTAAATTACATAAATATGGTGACTATTTTCTGTCTAGACTGACTTTAATGCGTGTTTTCACATAATTATAGAATTGAAAATCCTGACTTAAGTTCCACTAGTTCTAGTTTTTTTAATAGGTCTATCTGCTGACTTCACTTTCTGCTAATTAACCTAAATACAATAAAATATTAGGAGGGAGACTATGTAAACCCAAATGCATATAATATCATATTAAGACTTAGAAACTCTCTAGAGATGG
Organism: Ovis canadensis; assembly: GCF_042477335.2. Taxonomy (NCBI): domain Eukaryota; kingdom Metazoa; phylum Chordata; class Mammalia; order Artiodactyla; family Bovidae; genus Ovis; species Ovis canadensis. The sequence continues at coordinate 43,522,567 of NC_091260.1, forward strand.
CCAGATCAAGAGCAGTGTGGCTTTGCCACATGAGACCTTTCAGTCTGGTGGACTGATTTCATCCTTTTTTCTTATCTTCCTGCCCTTCTCTTTCTTCCTCCTTTTCCTCGTCCTTCTTTCTCAACATACTTCCTTCCTTACTTCAACCAAGTATGTGTCAAAGAACACTAATCACTTAAACTCTTGCTACTCAGAGTGTGGTTCTAGGACTGGCAGCATTGAAATCACTTGGGAGTTTGTAATGCAGAAGTTGGCACCCAGCCTCAGGTGATTTACATAAAGCTTGAACTCTTTCTTTAGCCTATCTTGTGGGTAGCCGAGGGAAGATATGGTTTCACCCACTAGAGGGCAGTAAGACATGCACACCACTAGGCACCACATGTATTTCCCCAAGTATGATTAACAGTTTAACTACCTGCAGTTGCCAAAGGGTTAGTATGCCTAGTTCCTTTAAAGGAAAACAACCAAGTCAAACCAGATTACATAGAGAAGTTCAACATGTGAGATCAATGAAATAAGCAGTTCTATGACACTAGCTAGTATAAAATCAGGTGCCAAATCCGAAATTGTAATGTTGGCTCTCTTTCATAGATTATAGGACTATAAAGCTGGAAAAGGCTTTGATAATCACCTCTGGGGCAACCTCTTTACTTTACAGATGAGGAAGGATACTCCAAGAGGTTAACTGCTTCTTTCAAATTCATACAGCTCGCAATTTGCCAAGCCAAATCTGGAACTACTACCAACAGACTCCCTACCAAGAGTAAAACAAGATTTTAACGAGATGCAAAACATATCTCTGTAGTATTCCATGGTAAAATGAAGTTCATACTTGTACTTTACACAGATGATGGGTTTAATATTGCTGTTGTTTTCTTTAGAGGGAGGGGATAGCAATGGAGGCACTTGTCTTTTTTTCTTCTTCAGTTATTTATATTCAGTTGTACTACCATCAGAACACAGCATAGATGTCTCCAGCTGCAGTTCTATAAGTGTCCACATGTAAATATCAACCACTCACTAAGTACTGAGTAACTATAATATTCATGGCACAGTTTCACATTCCTTTTAATGTGATGCTAGCATCATTTCTACTCTTGGTGGTCTTTAGTTATGTATGTTATTATAGCTTAGCTGGTAACTGTTTTTAATTCTCAATCCCATATGTTTTTCGCATGCAAAATAGGATCAACAACACTATGTCAGACCCAAAGATACAGAAGGTGATGAAAACTGAGCTGGTGGATCTTCATTCATCTAATAAGCTGGAAAGGCTTTACAGAAAGAGGAACCCTAATTGCACATACAACACCCTCAGCCTCACATGTCTTCAAAATGACCTTTAAAAGAATGCTTTAAATGTCATAACTTTATTAGAAAACATTGAGCAAAACATGGAAATTGCATGAGAAGAATTTCTGAATCTCCAGTTAAAGGCACAAAGAGCCACATTTTCAATTTCCTCTTCCTTTTTTCTTTCTCTAACGTGTCGATGCAATTATTTAATAAAAACCAACATCACATTAAAATAATTAGGCCTAAGCAGTTGAATGTTGATGGATATAATACAAGCAGTTTCTTAGACAGAGGTTAAGTTTTTGAGCAAAGTTCCAGGATAGAAAATGTGGTGAAGCAGAGTTTCAGTGGAGCAATAAAAGTACTCCAAAAATAACAGCATACATTTTTTAAGGAATGTCCAGTCTTATTCAATTTCAGCCTTGTCAAAGAAATTTAAATCTAGCTCCCAAATAAATGTTTAAGAATCCTGACTTACTCATCTCTTCTCTTACTTTTAGCAACAGTATATACATGATGTCATAATCAACTGTTAGAACTTTGTCATGATTGTTTATAATGAGAGTTACCCACAAGCTCACTTAAATTATCCAGAATATGACTCCAAAACATAGCTGCTAAGATTGGAGCAGATTCTGAAGTAAATGGCCTACGTAGGTTTTGTTCTTCCTATTCTAAACTGAAAAGGAAATAATCTTAGCAAAAGAATGATGATGTCTGATCAAGTGAGCTAGTATCCATAATCTGTAATTTAAACAACTTAAATTGTAATGTTGATTTCCTAACGGATAAACAAATTATATACTACTTGCATAGGATATGTATTTTCTCCACCATTAATAGTACAAAAACCATAAATAAAATCAGTAGCATTTAATAGACTATATTTTAGTATTCATATTAAAATATATATGCAGTTATTTTAGGAGGTTAATATTACCATTTGCACTTACTTTACCTATTTTATCTGAGAATATAAATACATAATAAACATTATAATAAAATAATAGCCTTCAATTATTCCCAGTAATATTAGTGGCATACTCATGTTTATATCTCAAATATGCTTTTAATTTTCTGAAGCAGAGACAAATTGCTGGTGATATCTTAATGTTTTGAGGTACTTAATGCCAAAAGGCTTGGACCTGATCTTTAACTGAATATTTCCCAGATGTGTAGTAGGGTGAAAGGTGGAACAACTAACAGAAACCAACTTCCTATCCATGTTAGACTTACTTAGGTGAATTTTAAGTAAGGATTAATTAGACAGTGAGACCTTATAAGCAGTCAACTTCACAGCTCCCAGAGATAAAAGCTGGGAACATGTTCAGTTGTAACATAAGCCATATGTTGAGAAAGAGAAGTATCAACTACCAGTGTCTGCTTTCACCTTGTTTATAATGCTTTTTTAGCCAACTTTCTTTTGAAAATCTAATATTCTGGGAAATGTTGAAAAGTTGTTTACTAAAGGGTGAAGCACCTTACATTTTTGAATAAGTATCAGATAAATATTGAAGGAGCAAAAAAACTCCTATGGATGAGCTCATGAATTAAAAAAAAATAAGAATGACAAGAGGAAACTGCTATTAATGTGGCTTATCCTGGACTAGCTTTGTACTGACAGTTACCCTGGGGACACTAATGCTCTGAAACTCTATGTCTCCGTGGGAAGCCAAGCTGTCCAGTTTAGGAAGAGGAATTTGGCGCAAATTTACAGTTGTTTGTCCAGATTCAGAAGAGACTAAAGATGAATTGGAACAAGATCTTGCCAATTATTCATTCTTAGGGATTGGGTGCTTTAACTTGACAAGATTTGCCACCTAAAACAGCTGTTTTGTGTTGGAGACTACTAGATGGTAAGTTTGCCAGAACTACTTAGAACATCTGAGCCATAAATGTCAAAGCAAACGTTTCTGATATTGGGTACATGCTCCTTTTGTGATGTTTTTCATTTGAATCATCATTGGTTATGGGTATTGGTTTAGATTGGTAGTGTCAAAGTAGAAGACAGTGATATCAAGCTAACAGCCAATGATCAAAATGTGTCAGTCATTTAGGAAGAGACCTGCTTCAACAAACAATGAAAATTAGATATGGTCCAAATCGTATAAGAAATCAGTCCAGTGTACTTATTTGCCAACAGTGAGAACAAAATCTTCAATAATATCAGTTCCTCAGATATGTCAAGTTATTCTGGATAAAAATCTACTGGAAATAATTTTCCTTATTTTTTTTCCTTTTTAGACTTTTAAAAATTATTTATTAGCATAGGTGAAATTTTCAGGTTGTAGTAAGAAATAAATGAAATGTAAAGAATCTGTCTGAAAAAATATCTTGCAAAGCAAGTAACTGGTATATATATATATTATATATTTTTTCTGCCTATAATAAATTTGCCAGAAAATCTTGTCTACCAAAAAAGTTAGTGTGTCGATATTTTGCTTCAATTTAAAGATCAAAAATATTTCTGACTTTTCATGCGATTACCTTACATGCTACCTTGCTACCTCAATTGCTAGCAAGGGCAATTGAAAAAGAGAAAACTATCATATTCCAAAGAATAGTACACTGCTCTGTCTACAGGGTTGCCAGTATTTTTGGAGGGGTTGAATGAAGGTGAAAGGAAAAAACCATGAAAATGATTTTCAAGCATAGCCATTTAACATCATAGTGTGTATATCCCTTGAAGTTTGTGAATGGGAAGACAGCTAAGAAAATGTCTCTGAAACTCTCATTTTGAAAATCAAGTTTGTGTAACAGGACAAGACATGTGGTACAAGTCTATGAAATTAGATCACATAGCCTAGTACCACAGACATAATTATTAGCGGCTGTTTTTGTCAACTGGCAGGTTACAGAAACAATAAAAAGAGGAGCTGATGATGATGAAAGAGGAAGGGCATGAAATGGTTTTACTCTTCTCAGTAGCTTTTAACTCTCAACTTAAAGATTTTGTCAAACTCTCCAGACTTCAAGTGTTGACTGAGAAGCAAAGAGGGATGAGATGGCTTTTTGTTGGCTGGAAGAATAAAGATAGGATCTCCTATCACACCAGCCAGAAGGCTGTTAAGCACTCAAGATGAAAACACTCAGGGTTTTAGAGTCAGCAAGCAATTGTTTATGTTTGGACATTTGCAGCAGACCTCATTACCTTAACATCCTTGACCAAGTTTTTGAGGTAAAAAAAACCATCCAGGTTATCGACTGAGATATTGGACTTTGTGGTAAAGGGATTTTTTTTTTTTTTTTTTTTACTTTTAAATAGGTTCCCATGATTGTACACCTGTGAAGGGAAAGAAAACAGAGAAATCTTTGGTTTTGCTGTGATTGAAGCAAATAAAATTTAGTATGAAAAGATGGAGTAGAACAATTTAGGCTTCGGATTCCACTTTACTCTTGACAGTGGTTCTTTATGTTCAGTAGATGGCTTTCATACACAGAAAACATCAAATACTTGTCGATGTGATTTTCATAGGATTACATTTGGTAATTAGTCCCTCAAGGTACCTGTGCCTTACTTTGTTGATTGTGCATCCAAAAATAATGTGAGGCATCAGTCTCCAGGATAGAGACCATGCTGAGGTTAGAAGACAAACTGGGGCAGGATGTTGGGGTGCAGAGGGTGCTGTGTTTCTCTGTATTCCTGCCATGGAAGGTGAAGATGAACTGGCTTGTGATTTTACCCCGCTGTGTAACCTATGGAGAGTTGGCATGCTCAAAGAGAGAATACTTGCAAATGGAGAAGAGCTTTCTTTTCCTCTTTCCAGAGAAAAATAAGTTTGCCAAAGTTGAAATTGGTACTTTGCACGTGAGTTCCTTCAGATAAATTACTAATTTGTTCCATGATTATATGTTGGATACCTGTTATGGGCTAGGTGCTGGCAGTACAGATGTGGCCCATTTGGAGAAATAGAAGAGTCATGCTTTCAAAAAATTAAAGGCAAGCTAAAGCTCTTCCTACCTCCAGCCAAAGGCATTATAGTTCTTTCTTCACCATAGTTCTTATCTGCATACTGAACTTTGCCTTGACATGCCTAGTCCTTGTATCAAAATGCATAAAGAAAGAAGTCCAGTTCCATGGTGACTGTAACCTATCCATATGTGAAAATTTCCTAAGAGAGTTCTAATCCTGAGTTCCATGTCCATATTCTGCCATAGTTTAATCAAAATTTTCAAGCTTTTCAGGGCATGGCTAGTTTTTAGCTCTTTGAAATTTAAAAAATTGTTTTTCTAACTGGTTTATTTATATAAGATAGATATATGTTTCTTTTCATTTATCTGTTAAATAACAGTTACTATGAAATATATATCATCTCATGGCACTTGAATTTCTGAGTCTGTTTTGGTAAAATATAGAAGCATCAAATATATGCCCTCATAAATCATGACTGTAAATTTGACATCTATTTGGACATGATTTATAAAAATTCTTATATGAAAACAAATAAACAAGGTTTACTTTGAATTTTTCCCAAGAATAATATACAGTGAAATATTTCAGGGTTTGTACTAAATCAAATTATATTACAATCATGTTATTTTTTCTGACCTTCTTAAATTAGTGGGAGAAGAAACATTTACAATAGAATTTGAATGGTATGAAAATGTTGAATGTTGATCATTCTTTATAGATGTTTCCAGTAATTTATTAACCTGTCTTGCTTAAATAACAATCAACCACTTTACCTAAATGTGTTTTGCCAATCTGATGACAATTTGACTAATTATTTTCAAATTTGTATTGTCTTTTTAAACTTCTGTTTTTCTCTACCTATATCCATGCACTAAAATTTTACTCACCAGAAATTTTATAAATTATTTTATTTCTGTTGAATTTAATAATTATTTGACAAAACAAGCTAGTCAGAATTGAGCAAATCCATTCAAATGCTTCCTTGAAATTTAGTATATGAATTAAGTAATATCATGAGTCTTCATCTTAGGGGAAATGTTTTCAGATTTCAACAGATAAACATCAAGTAGAAACAGTTCTTCAAACTATAATATATGGAATTTTATCTAGCTGAACTGAAGGATACTACAAAGAAGGGGTTTTTTTGTTTTGTTTTGTTTTTAATGTACCTGTTATTTACTTTTTTCAAGTTTTGGCCACACCTTGTAGCATGTGGAATTTTAGTTCCCTGACCAGAGATCGAACTCATGCCCCCCGCATTGGCAATGCAGAGTCTTAACCATTGGACCACTGGGAAGTCCCTACAAAGAAGTTTAAGTTAACTTTTATTTGAATGTTTTTTCCAATTTTTTAAAGATTTTAACAATTTGGGATAAAATTTAATTGAATAAAATGAGCTACTTGCAATTAGCATGGTTTAGATATGTATTTTAATGCAAAATATACAAAATAAGTCAGTACAGTAATTTTAATTCAGTAGTTTTTCTCTATTAACTTTTAGTTTTGATTTTCTCTCTTTTTTTGTCCCCTGTAATTTGGATACAAGAAAGCATATCTTATATGCATGAAAACTTAAGTACATAGTAGTTATAAGCTATCATCTGCACTTAAATACTGAACATTCAGTGTGCTTCATTCAGAACGGTTTACTAAGACTTGCATCAATATGACTATGAAACAACACTTGTCTGAAAAGCATATATATTATACATATACACATTATATATTAGTCTACTTATTTGCCTCTCGACATTTTTTAAAACTCTCTTACAAGGTCCTGCTGATTATTTGGGACCAGCACCTACATTTAATGTTCTCTTAACTGACAGTTTTCCCTTTCAAACTTGGATCAGATAGTGTTTTCATTTAAAGGGTGTGTGTTCCTTCTCAAAAGTATACTATTTTAAACCAATTTAAGCATTGGTTTTAAAATAATATGTATATTAAGATAATCCCTGGTCTTTGTCAACCATGGGAAAACATAAATCATGTGTCAGGTAAAATTTATCCTGTCTAGTAATACCTTTATAGATAGTCTGTTAACTTAAGACAGTGAAACAATAAAAGTAGAGTTTTAAAACCCTTACATAATATTTTATCTTACATGTATAAATACAAAGAATAAGAGAGGATATATGTTGGGTTCTAATATCAATGATCAGATGCATCTCACTAAAGGAGTAATAATCTACTCCTCAACATGGTGAAGGTATATCTGTTCTTAAAACATCTCTTCCTAGTCCAATGTTGCTTTTCCCATGTTCTGTCTGACTTTTATGCTCATTTTTATGTTTATACTGTCTCAAAATACTCTTTTTAAGTACCAAGGAAATCCCTTATATTGATTTCTATGAAAGTATTCCTTCCAATGTACTCTGCAAAATACTGGCTGTGTGCATTACTAGTGACTAGTAATGAGTGTGTGACGCTGTCTTCCTCTATTTCCAACCTGAGAGAAACCTGTTTTCTTTGTCACTTGTGTGGAAAATAACAGGGCATTTTTATGAACTTTGGAGGTAAAATCACTTCAGCCTTAGTACATGGAGAAGGAATTAGCAAACCACTCCAGTATTCTTGCCTGGAGAACCCCATGGACAGAGGAGCCTGGCAGGCTACAGTCCATGGGGTCGCAAGAGTCACACACGACTTGGCGACTACACCACCACCACTACCACCTTAGTATGTGACCAAAATAAATCAGTCCTTTTGGTCAAAACCCACAGAACCATGACCTTCCCTGAGTATGATTAAAGTTTCCCTTTTCAGCAGAAGCCAGAATTCTTTATTGCAATATGATGAGTTACAGATATGCATAATTTTATATATGACAAATGAATAAATGTTTTAATTTGACAAGTATATATAAATAGGTAAATTTTTTTGCATAATCAAATAAAAATCTACATACTAAATAGTCATGTTTGTATTTCTTAGTATTATAACTATCCACTATCTAAGTAACTATGGGAGGAATCTTTGAAAGAATAAAGAATCATATACTATTTCATATCATGCAAAAGCTTCATTAATTTACAAAATACATGTTCAAAGTGATGCATGAGCTTGAACTCTAAAAATTGTTGTGCAGTAAGTAGCTTAAGTTACTCAGGGCTGTTTTAGCTAATTTGTGAACACTTCAATGCATCAAGTGAGACTATTTCTTACTAGAAATCCAACATTAAGATGTGCTCTACTAACCCATTTTATTCTTTTCATTAAATTGAGGAAAAAAGATATTTAGATATTACATTTAGTTGTATTAAAGAAAATTATTAAATTTAGTAAATGTGATAGGAATTTTATAAGAATAACTGTAGAGTAATTATCTATATTGACATGGTGATCATTTAGCAAAATATGTCATGGAACAATTCCTCTAATCCTTTATGTTGGCTTTTAAATTTTTTCTTACTTTATAAATAAAATGCAGTGGTCAAGCTCAACTAGAATGAATTGTTTCTGTGTAATGAGTAAGATAAATTAGTCTATAAAACATTAAGTAGATAGAAAACTTTTGCCTGGCTGCCAACAGTTTTTAAATGTTTATAGGAGCTTCATGTTGCAGTAGAAAGAACTTGTACTAACTATTTATTTCAGGCTCTAAGTAATCTTTTAGAGGTGCTTGGATAAGTCCCTGTATATCCCTAGGTCCCCTGGTGTCATCTATTACAGAAGGAAAAGAGATAAACCAGACAATCTCTAGATTTCATCAAGCTCTTCTCTGACTCTACAATTTACTAAGACCTAGCTTTTTCTTAAGCCTTAAAGGACCTGAACTTTCCTCACAAAAACAAATGACATGAAGCTTTCTTATTTAGTAATTTTAGCCAATTTTGAGGCTTTAAAAGCTTTAAACTAATCAGAAGTTTTGTTTGAACCAAAAATATTTCTCAAAATAATCTATGATGCTTCATCTGGGAGGTGAGAAGGGAATATCACATTTGATATGCTTACCAAAGCCTCCTTATTGTAATAGATCTAATTTAGGGAGTTGGCTGGCCTTTTCTAGTGCATAACAAGTTTCTAGTATTATTTTGCATTGTCTGTAGATTTATCCAGCAGTAGTAAGATTGCAGTGATTGTCCTTTATTTTCATATGGTTGGTATTTAGACCACCATTTCTACATAGAATGACGGACTTTCCTTCCCTCCAATGCTCAGTAAAGAGACATAAACCACATGAGGTTTCCCTCAGGCTTTTCCCCAAAATGTGAAATGTAGGAGACATGATAGAGGAGGGCCAAAGAAGGATGTTATTGGATGCCCAGGCAAGAAATCAGGAATTCTAACACTTTAGAATTTTTTTGGAGAATTAATTTACTAAAGGAAGTGGGGGAAAAATAAAAAATAAAAAAATAGCTTTATAAACTTTATATATATTTTCTGACAGAGAAATAAAGTTTACCTTTCAAGAAGAAATATTTTCCATATTTACTCTTTGCCTTATTTTGGCTGTATTACCTACCAATCAAATGAATCGTGCTGGATTTTCCTGAGAGTATCTTCAGTCTCCCTTTCTAAACTCTTTCTGTTTTATGCTATTTCCCACCATTTATTCCATTGTAAAATGGGATCCAGTGTCAATTATCTTGGGTCACAGCAAATGACTCAAACATGTAAGTATTTCCAGTGTTCTTTTTCCAGGATTACTGGCAGTTGGGAGTAGAGCAAGGGGCACACAAGCTTTTCTAGGTCTTTATTTAATGCAAAATTAGGCTTACTAGGCTTACTATTTTTCCTCATATTGCAAATTAGTTTAATTTATATCAGTACTTGCTATGGACAATACTCAGGAATTTCAAATAAATTCTTATCCTTAAAAACATGTAATTTATCTCATTATTGATCTATCCTAAGAACACAGAAGGTAATATCTGAAAACACAAACTATTAATAATTATCTATGTCCTGATACAGTTCAATAAAGTTAAAAGAACAGCCAAAAAACCTCTGATAGTGAGGAAAAATCTTAGAAAATATTAAGTTTACTAAATCTATTGATCTAGCACAGTGTCATGCAGAGCCACGTTAGATGGTCATCTGCAAATATTTATTGACTTATGATCAATATGGAAAACTTCAGAGTCATGTTTCATTTGTTGTAAAAATACCATAATGAGATGAATCTTTAACACACTTTAACATTTATTTATAACTAGGGAATAAAGTGTCTAGATTGTATTATTTCTGATACGTTTTTGATGTTAGCTCAGTGACAGTGGTTAAATTACAGCATAAGTCAATTAAAATATAGCTTTAAATTGAGAAATGTTTTAGAATTTGCCACCATACTCATCAATCAGACCAAGCTAGTCAGAGTTTAGCCTCTGACTTGAAGTACCAGGTGAGAATGTAAAAGGTCATTGTGTGTTGTAGCAAATTGACAAAGGTATATTTCATTATATTACATAGGGGTGGTAAGGATTTTCTGCTAATGTAGGTTCTGTTTCTGTCTGCAATTCTAAAAGAATGTCAAGGGTATTTGAAAGAACTGTGGCTGATAGAGAAACTAAATATCTCTTTTGCATTATGCTGAAAAGGCAGCCAGAGCCTATAATAGGACAAGCTGGACCAGCTTTAGATCAATGAGCAGCCCACTCTGGTATCATCCCTTTAAAGGTAGTGAGATTATTCTAGAGGGTGGGAGATCAAGGGGATCCCTACAGATCTGTAAGAATTTCATGGCCATCAACACAATTTTAAGGGAACAATACAATCATTTAATTCTTAGAGTGCCCAATGTCAACACAATTACCCTATGAAAATGCCTATAAAATACTTCTTTAGGAATAGTTTAAGGCACTTAAGTTTTTTTGTTTGTTTGTTTGTTTGTTTTTAATTTCTATTTTTACTTTATTTTACTTTACAATACTGTATTGTTTTTGCCATACATTGACATGAATCCACCACGGGTGTACATGTGTTCCCAAACATGAACCCCCCTCCCACCTCCCTCCCCATAACATATCTCTGGGTCATCACCATGCACCAGCCCCAAGCATGCTGTATCCTGCGGCGGGCATAGACTGGCGATTCGATTCTTACATGATAGTATACCTGTTACAATGCCATTCTCCCAAATCATCCCACCCTCTCCCTCTCCTTAAGTTTCCACCAGCATTCCATACCCTTATTGAGGAGAAGAAAATAAAGATTCTGCTAATAACGTTGTTATAAGTCAAAAAACTGGCCACAGACAACAGTATACTATATCTGTTTGTAAACTCTAAATCCACATTATCTCACTTATGCAGACATTGAATCCCACACCTATCAAAAACAAGCAAAAGAAAAACCCAGTACTTCTTTCCACATTCTTTAACAATTTGCTTTGATGTTGTTACCATTATTTTGCAATTTTATTTCTCTGCATGTGTTTCTATCAGAGTCCTGCTCTGTCTCTGAATGTGAACACTGTGTGGTTCTGGGACCAGCAAAATCAGCACTGCCTGGGAAATTGCTAGAAATTTAAAATTTCTGGTCCTACCCCAGATCTCGGAGAAGGCAATGGCACCTCACTCCAGTACTCTTGCCTGGAAAATCCCATGGACAGAGGAGCCTGGTGGGCTGCAGTCCATGGGGGTCGCTGGGAGTTGGACACGACTGAGCGACTTCACTTTCACTTTTCACTTTCACTTTTCACTTTCATGCATTGGAGAAGGAAATGGCAACCAACTCCAGTGTTCTTGCCTGGAGAATCCCAGGGATGGGGGAACCTGCTGGGCTGCCGTCTCTGGGGTCGCACAGAGTCAGACACGACTGAAGCGACTTAGCAGCAGCAACCCCAGATCTACCAAATAAAAAATCCAAAACATCTGTGTTTAAACAAGACTTCCAAATGATTCTGGTGCAAATGCTCAAGTTTTAGAACTACAGGTGTAGTTCTGAAAAACTAGTTAACTTGGCACCATTCTGACTCAGCAGACAGTAAATCCAGTGTTCACTGCCTGGCATGGCACTAGTGCTAAAGAACCTGCCTGCCAATGCAGGAGACATAAGAGATGCAGGTTCAATCCCTGGGTCAGAAAGATCCCCTGGAGAAGGGCATGGCAACCCACTCCAATATTCTTGCCTGGAGAATCCCATGGAAGGGGAGCTTGGCAGGCTACAGTCCACGGGGTCTCAAAGAATCAGACAAGACTGAGCACGCACGCATACACACACACACAATCTCCATATATGAAGAAGGAAATGAAAGAACATGAAGATATAGGGGCCCCAAGTTTTTTTTTAATAAAGTTAGAAACTTTAGTTATCAAGAAAATTATTCTATATGGAAGTGAATCCCTTTGTGCAGACTAAATGGTATGCTTGTCTAAAATACTTTTGAAATCTAATAATCAAGTGTTTGCTAGAATATGGAGAAAAGTATCTAAATAGATAAAACAACTTTTATTGTTGTTTGTTATAATTTGCCTAAAAGTAATATTAAACATTTACATTTTATAATTCACCAACTTTTCCTTTGAAGCATACATTTTGGCACATCATCTAACTTTTATTTTCATTTTATTTGGATATGAAATTACTAATTCATCTCAAGATTTTACAAAGATTACTGTCAAACAAAAAATATATTTAATACATATCCAGATTTTATCTAATCAGCCAGTAATGGACTAACCACTTATGATTTATTTGTTCATTCAATAAATACATATTGAACATACATTATGAACTATATACTTTTCTAATAATTTTTTTAAAAAGATCACTATGACTGCTATGATTCTTTGAGTAATATACACAATTAAGGAGATAGACCCAGAGTGATCCTAAACTGAATACCATATTTGGAGCCAGTTAGGCTGAGGCCCATGCTATTGGGTATGGCCCATAATCTCAGAGAAATGCAGTATAAATGTGATAACAAGCCAAGGAGGTCTATAGGTTTTTCTGTAGTAGGATATAATAGATCTGTCTGGGCCACTGAACAATTCATGGGAAAGAAAGAGACAGGTTTAGTTTAGAGAGGATGGGATTTGTGTAACATACTAATCATGACATGTTTCAGCACACTGACTAAAGCTATCAAACTACATATACAGCATTATGATCTATTTTGTGTTAAAATGTTTAGAAAAAAATTATACATGACTAATTCTGAATTCATAAGTCTCTGACATTTATTGAGCTGCTTCCATGTTTCACAAATCATATTTTGAAAAGTCCATTCCTCATCCAGGAGAGCATCACTTCTACTCAAGCAGAACCCTTACATGTACTGAGTGTCCCCCACAAAGTGCAATCAGTGGGGAGACCCCACAGCGGCTCAGGTACGCACCGAGCTCTTTCCGCTCCTCCATGCCTTTCATCACTCATTCACTTTTCTCCCTCTAAAATATTCCCCTCAACCTCTCAGTTCCCACCTATTAAAATCCTACCCCTTGAAAGATTCATCTCAAATACCAACCATCTTCTTCAGGATGACTTCTTTACTAAAAACCATGGCAGCATATTTTATCTCTAATAGAGCACTTAACATATGTACTTTGTGTTGTAATTACTTAAATTTTTCCTATCTTTATCCTAACCAGTTTTAAAACTCCTTGCAGGTCAAGATTGTGTCTCATCTGTCTTTTCATCCTCCATAGTGACAGCTATCACAAGCCCTGCACATGGGTGCTTAGTACATGCTAGCAGAGGATAAGATGGTTGGATGGCATCACCGACTCAATGGACATGAGTCTGAGCAAGCTCCAGGAGTTAGTGATGGACAGGGAAGCCTGGCGTGATACAGTCCATGGGATGCAAAGAGTCGGACAGGACTGAGACTGAACTGAACTGAATATTCTAGCAGAATTAATTTACTCAAATAATCTCCAGGATTGATTTATATATGCAAGCTCTGTTTAGCCAGGAGAGGATAATCAGATTTCGCATCCATTTTTTGCATTTCACTGCCCCCTTGTATATATCCATTCTGTTATTAATAAATCACTTTTACTTTCCTTTTCCTGTTATACCCATGAAAAGTTATTTAAGGAGAGAGTTACCATCTAGGCCAATAGCTTGTGTATTATCATGGACCAAAAAGAGTAGTCTTGGCCCAGTGTAATTGCTGGAGAAAAAACAGGTTAGATGCTTCTTTTCTGGAGATGGATGAGAGACAGAAGCTGGGAATAATGTTTCTGAATGGCTGCATCCACAGATTGACAACTCAGTGATTCATTAAAACATAACTCTTGCCCTAAAGTTAAAAAAAACTGATTTACATGAAAATTATGATGTCCAGATTATTTCCATTTGGAGTTCATCAGTTTTCAAAATCCTCCCCATTACTACAGCGATGCTGCACCATTAGGTAGAATTTGCCAATTAATAGGAGCTAATTTTTTTGTCACAATAACTCTTCTTAGATTATCAAACTTGATTAAGATTTCACATATCACTCAAAATAAACCATATGTTGCTATTATTTACTTGAAGGAATTTTTGCTTTAAAATTAGCTTTTTCTATTGATGCTTTTGAACTGTGGTGTTGGAGAAGACTCTTGAGAGTCCCTTGGACTGCAAGGAGATCCAACCAATCCATTCTGAAGGAGATCAGCCCTGGGATTTCTTTGGAAGGAATGATGCTAAAGCTGAAAGTCCAGTACTTTGGCCACCTAATGCGAAGAGTTGACTCATTGGGAAAGACTCTGATGCTGGGAGGGATCAGGGGCAGGAGGAGAAGGGGATGACAGAGGATGAGATGGCTGGATGGCATCACTGACTCGATGGACTTGAGTCTGGGTGAACTCCGGGAGTTGGTGATGGACAGGGAGGCCTGGGGTGCTGCAATTCATGGGGTTGCAAAGAGTCGGACATGACGGACTGACTGAACTGAACTGAATATGTTCTTTAAACTGTTACATATTTTTAGATAAAATATTTCCTATTTGCCAGAATCCTTAGAGTCAGTAGAAGATGGTTGATACCTTGACTCTAACAACTCCCCACCCTTACTTCTTACAGCTTCCTGCCTTGTTTCTCACTTTCCCCTAGGAGGCTGTCGAATTGGCATTCAATTTTGCATTAAAACATATACCTGTAGAACAAAAGTTATTAATGCAACAACTCTGAAACATACTTTCCAAAAGTATTTTGTAGGCAAACTTGATCATCCTTAATAAAGAACAGAGAACATGGGAGAGATTCTTTCTTAAAAAATAGACAAGTCCTTTAGACTTGAAAGTTTAGAAAGTCCCTCGCACATTCAAAGAAAATTCATAACACGTCATTGTCCTTTAAGCACAAGCTGGAATCAAGGTTGCTTGGAGAAATATCAATAACCTAGACATGCAGATGACATCACCCTTATGGCAGAAAGTGAAGAAGAGCTAAAGAGCCTCTTGATGAAAGTGAAAGACAGTGAAAAATTTGACTTAAAGCTCAACATTCACAAAACTAAGATCATGGCATCTAGTCCCATCACTTCATGGCAAATAGATGGGGAAAAAATGACAGACTTTATTTTTTGGGACTCCAAAATTACTGCAGATGGTGACTGCAGCCATGAAATTAAAATATGTTTGCTCCTTGGAAGAAAAGTAATGATCAACCTAGACAGCATATTAAAAAGCAGAGACATTACTTTGCCAACAAAGGTCCTTCTAGTCAAAGCTATGGTTTTTCCAGTAGTCATGTATGGATGTGAAAGTTGGACTATAAAGAAAGCTGAGTGCCGAAGAATTGATGCTTTTGAACTGTGGTGTTGGAGAAGACTCTTGAGACTCCTTTGGACTGCAAGGAGATCCAACCAGTCCATCCTAAAGGAGATCAGTCTTGAATATTCATTGGAAGGACTGATGCTGAAGCTGAAGCTCCAATACTTGGGCCACCTGATGCGAAGAACTGACTTGTTTGAAAAGACCCTGATGCTGGGAGAGTTTGAAGGTGGGAAGAGAAGGGGACGACAGAGGATGAGATGATTGGATGGCATCACTGACTCAATGGACATGAGTTTGAGCTGGGAATTGATGATGGACAGGGAAGCTTGGTGTGCTGCAGTCCATGCGGTCACAAAGTGTTGAACACAACTTAGCAACTGAACTGAACTGAACTGTCCTTTACCCACAAAATTATCGAATTCTGACTTACTGATATATGATATATCCAAAAGTTTATTTTCAGAACTCAAAAGAACTTAAATCATCCAGGTCTTCCTCTTTGTGTTTTGAAGCATACTGAAGCTTTTCAAGCTTGCCCTAACTGATTATAGAGTAAGAAAAAAGGTTAACTGATTGATGAATTCTTTGAATATTGTGTTCCTATTTTGTGCAAAACAGAAAGAAACCCAAGAGTTTCTGAGCATAAATACAATCTACCATGTGCAGTGCACTCTCAGAAATAATCAGTCAAGGATTTGCCAATATTTATTTCACCAGAACATTTTTGCTTCTGCCAACTCAGTCTGTTACTAGAGCTTAATTCTACTTGTTCTCATTTAAAAACTTTAATTCTTTGCTGAAATCAACCTTTTTCATTCTAACGATTTCCAGTTAAAAAGCCAACAAAGGGCTTATCATATAATTTACTGATAGTACTTACTTGCCTTTTTTGGCAGGTAAAACAAATAGCAGCCTAAATATTTGTCCCAGATTCCTATCATTGCCTTGTTCTATATCCTCTGCTTGTGACATAAATAAAGCATATTAGATTCCCTTCCCTGAGACTCAGACATCATCGTCCATGGCATGCCAAATCGTTGGGAGGAAAAGCACATTATTAAGTTGTTAAAGACTGTTATCTTGATGAGTCATTTTGTCAGTTGTTTTTCCAGCAGAATTCCCTTGTGGAAACAGGAAAGAAGCAAGAAATCTGATGGAGAGGCAACACAGTCAGAGACAGAGGCAAAAACAATCTGAAAGTGAGAGGACATAGGTATTGGGTCCCTCATAATTGACCTATGTCACTTTCTCACCTCGTGTGTAAGTTATAAAACTTCAGTATCATCATCCAGTTTTTCATCTGTAATTGAGAATAATCCAACCTCTTAGACGACCATTGTGAAAATTAAAGAAATAAAGTAAAAAAAAGTACTTTTTAACATGTGCAAATAAATGTATGTGTTTGTCCCTTGAGAACAACTACTAGCATAAGGAATGGGATATCAAAAATACAGATACTGATTTAATATCTTGTAATAACCTATAATGGAAAAGAAACTGAAAAACACACATGTACATGTGTAGTTATTTCCTTCCCCAGGGGATCTTCCCAAACCCGCGTCTCCTGCATTGCAGGCAGATTCTTTACTGCCTGAGCTACTAGGGATGCCCAAAATAACCTATAATGGAAAAGAATCTCACACACACACACACACACACACACACACACACACACACACACACATATATGCATATATATTGTTGTTGTTCAGTTGCTAAGTCGTATCTGACTCTTTGCAACACCATATTTATATGAATTGCTTTGCTGAATACTTGAAAAGAATGTGACATTGTGAAATCAACTGCACTTCAATAAAGCAAAACAGAACAAAAGTACAGATAGTGTCTCCCTTACTCTTCACACTCTTTCCTTGTTTGAGCTTGCCAAAAGAAATCTGTCTAGCTCTATTAATAAGGAGGTGTGCTGTGTTAGGTCACAGGCTTCCTATAGGATATAAGAACAGAATCGTCTACAGCATGTAGTCTGGTGCAAGTCTCTCTAATGATGTCAGCTTTGCTCTGGGGCATGAAAGCCCTTCTACTGGCCATGACATGGCTTGTCAGCATATGAAGAAAGAAAAACAGGTGTCCGTGTCTAAAGGACACTCTTTGTTTTTGGGAAAAGTATAAGCACACAATATGCTGACCACATTTAGGATGGTGTTTCTAATGATAGGAAGTACAGGATAAATGCTAACTTATATCAGCTTTCTGATTTTATAGGCTAAGCCAGTGGGAATTTGTGTGTCTTATTCAGGATTTACCTAGCCTGTTGAAGAAGAAGTTTCAAACTCTGTGACTGTTAGAGGAAAACTTTCCTATCATAATAATTAAGAAAGCACTGAGCTCTAGGCAACTTCTAATTGTTTTATATGTACTCTCATTTAATCCTCATAAAACTAGAAAGGTGGGACTAATATGCTGCTCATTTTACAAATGGAATTGAGACACAAGCAGTTCAGTGACTTCTCCTGTGGCCATTCACTAAGTGCAAAGCCAGGTTTCATATGCGGTCTGGATTCAGAGGCCTTTGCTAATCACAGTGTACTTCTCTTTCCTGAGACAGCTTTCCCAAGAGTTTAAAAATAAGAAGCAGGTATAATACCTGGGGTCTCTTTGCCTAAGCTAGTGCGGCATTTTAAGTAGATAGTTTACCTGCCAGCTTTTAAGAGGAAATTATCTTTAGATGTACTAACCAAAACTTGTGTATTAGGAGAAAAGATCTCTTATCTATCAGTTCCCAGTTCCCTTAGTTTTTCATTCTTTCTAAGAAAAAAAGAAACTAAATCTTTCAAAAGTACTGATGGATTCTCTCCCAACCCAGACTACCAATTCTGCTATTTTAAAGACAATGTGGACATTGGGATTAGTCTCTCTGTATTTTAGAATGTCAACACATTTGTGAAAAATAAATTTATCAGTTAAATACAGCCAAGAGATTTAGTTTATCTGAGTCCTACAAAGAAGAAATAGTTTACCAGTGTTTTTACAGATTGAAGTAAATCTGACATATTATTGACATATGTTATAGATTTAGTTTAATACCATAGTACAGATGTGTGCTCTGATAATTTTTTTGTGAAATCTAGGCTAAGATGAGTAGAGTTGTTTCAATATTTATAGGGTTGAAAATGCAGAGTTAGCAAAGGAAGTATTTTAATTGAAACAATATTTTCCCCTATATGCTCAGAGTAAAATGCAGGGGAATTCATTTAGACTATTTTTTTTTTCCCATATAGTGACTGTGTTTTTAGGCACAGTGAAAAAGGTGTGTTTCCTGCCCCTCCCCCCATCTTTTTGATTTTGGAACCATTAAAAATGAACAATAGCTTCTTCTGACCTTTATTTCTTTCAATTAAGTATATGTGACTCTTTAAGTTCAGCCTTTTTAAATTGTATGTTTTAGGTATCCTGGAGATAACTTCAGTGGAAATCGGAGTTGTTGCTGTGAAAGCTATTAACAGCAACTATTATTTAGCCATGAACAAGAAGGGGAAACTCTATGGCTCGGTAAGTATTCTGCTTTTAATTGAAAAATCCAGTTCAGTAAATTATTACCATAGTTTTGCAATGTTTCCCCAGACATTAAATAGCTTTGTTATCATTCTGTTGCTAGTAAATAGAACCACAAAGGGCTGGTCACCAGGAGTTTCAAGGGCTGGCAAGGCAGCTCTTCCAACTCTATAATCCCCTCTGTTGTTCACTCATTAGTCTACCACACAGGCTGGCACTCATATCAGTCAAAGTTTTGAATGCTAATATTCTGAATATTCTGAGCTAACCAGTCAGACTCTCACGGAAGCATTTGGCCAAATTGCCATGGATGCTGCAGACAACTTGAAGAATCACTGAAAATAAAGATCTTGGATTGAGCAGAAAACCACATGCTATGTATGTTTGTGTGTTACAGCAAGAGATAAAACAGGGGCATAAGTGTTTTGTATTCTGTTAAAATCTGAAATGGAGAGACAAGTCAAGAAATTCATAATTTTCTGTGCTGTTCAGTCGACTTCAAAATTTTATTTATCTGAACAATAATTATTAATCCACTGATGGAGCTGTTACCCAGCCAGTGCTTTGGGTACATACGCCCCTGTGGTCCATAGCAAGTATCAGGGAATATTACTTTAAAATGTGTAAATAAACTTATTTTGTTGATTAGTATAAGGATGACTGCAATGCCTCCCTAGGGCCAGCAGCTCTCAAACTTGAGTGTCAGAATCACCTGGTGAATTTGTTAAAACACATTCCCAGATTTTCTGATTCAGTTAAGTCTGTAAGACTTTGCATTTCTAACGAGTTTCCAGGTTTTACTGATTGGTACCCCCAATTTGAGAATCACTGGAAATTGGTCCTGTCATTGGTCTGGATATACAATAGCTTTGTATTTCATTCCTGTAAAACCCACTTATAATTGGAGAATCAGGCATATTTTGGGTCAGTTTCTTTGATTAGAGTAAATGCTCTTTGAGTGAATGGGTCAGAAAAATTTTAGTTAAAGTTTTTCATTGTCTGTAGCTCTACTACTGAACCTAGAAAACTAATGGACCATTTAAAAATGAGGCTCCATTTGGGGGTTCAGAGCATAACCACTTCGGAGATATTCCTGTTTTTCTTTTCAATAAACCTGCAGAGGTCCCATCCCTCCTTAATCTACTATATCAGAATTACTGAGCAAGAGGTCCAGGTGTATATTCTTTGAAGACATACTAATACACAGTCAAAACCAATGCTTTAAAGTAAAACCTAATAAAAATTTAGATTGAGAGCAAGTATAAAATTTTTAATTACAATAACAGATTAAAATGATTTTTAATTGATAAAGTATGCTTCTTTTAAAAAGTGACATCAAGGAAAAATGGATAACTGTCAAATGTCCTAAAAATATTTAGTACTTTTCCTTCCATTCCCCCACTGTTTCTTCTATTCCAACACAGCTCATGCCCTGAGTCTATGCCTCTTCTTGAGCTCTAAGGCCTGTGACTTATTTCATTCTCTACTTCTAACGTAGATGCCCAGTTGCTTTCTATCACATCATTCCATGTTAATGATCTCCAATGGCATTTATCAGATAGTTCTCTCAATAATGTGCTTGTTGTTGGCTGTCTTCTCAGAGTAGATTGTGAAATTTGAGAGGAGAAGGTTTGCCTTGTCCCACATGATTTTTTCAGCACTTGGAACCGTACAATAAACAGATAGTACAATGCATAAACCTAACTACCTCTCCAAGTAGTTTAACTCATCACAGCTAATACACTCCACTTTTAGCCTGTCTCAGAAATGAGCTCTTTCTCTAACCATTGTGCACTGTTTGTTTCTATTTTGCGTTACCACCAAGAAGAGTAAAAAAGCATGCTTTTTCAAAACTAAATTAAAAATCTACTAAAATTCAATGTCTTATTCAGGGTAGACTAGGACTAGGAGCTACCAAAATTATTCATGAGTACATGTTCTATATAATTCTGTATGGACAGAAGAGCCTGGCAGGCGACAGTCCCTAAGGTTGCAAAGAGTCAGACATGACTGAGCAACTAATTTTCATTTTCACTTTTCATCAGGTAACAACTCTTGTAATCCCTCTGTATTTTTTCCAGACAATTTCCACTGATTCCATAGCCTTCTTGAAAATAGCAATTTGGTAAAAGCCCAAAGTGATTGATTAAACCAACTCTATAAATTCTATTCTCTTAAATACTTTCCTTGATTCCCTTTTGGGAAACATATATCTCCCTTATATTTTCATTATTTGCCTTCTGATCAATGTGTCTATTGTATTATATTGTATATCGAGTTTTCTCCTGACTGATAGACTTAAGTAAATACTGATAGATTATAAAACTGAATTATATAGAATAAGTGCTTATAGGGCATGGTTTAAAAACTGAAGAAATTTCCCAGGTAATCCTGAGAAAATCTAAAAATCTTTTTTTAAACTATCAAAACTCTACTTTTGAGATCTTGCTTTAGCCTAGATTTTTTTGAAAACCTTTAATATTTATTATTTACCTAAATGCTGTAAACAACTATAGATTCCTAGGTCTCCTCCAGAGATTCTGATAGAAAAATTTGACCAATGGTATAAATATTCAGTGGTCTAAACACCAGAGATGAGGAGTCTGATACAAGTATAATTCACTTTCAGAAACATTTCTCAATAAATTAATTTTTAAGGAAAAATAAATTTAGCATCCCTTCATACTTTTTTATATATAGCTCCATTTCAAATATAAATTCTTCCATAGTCTCTAAACTATACCTTCTTTATTGAAAAAATATAATTGCTCATGTAAAAAATCCTCTTTGCTTTTAAATCCATATAGTTTCAGACAGACTAGGATGAATTAAGAGAAAAAATAAACTCAAATTAAGAATTCAGATCATCTCTAATGCATAATATTTTGTTATGTTAAAATCATTACCTTTAATAATTTACCTTTTCCTCTTACTTTCAGCCAAATAAGTCATCACTTGAACATTACATTTAAATATTCTTTATAGAGGAGAAACATAGAGGATAGATTCCAGAAAACAAAGCTTAAACTGATAACATTAAACTATACCTACTCATTATGGTTCTGATGATGTTCAAAATTAGGATCTACTCTGCAGAAAACTTGAATTATTTTAAATATATACATAGTCAAAATTTCCAAAAGTCCTGAAGTGAGAAATACTGAACTGCAGTAGAGGTTTCAACTGAAAGATGCCTATAGTCTCCATATATATATAGATATAGATGCCCTTGGTTTCCATAGAGAAGATAGATCCAGAAGGAAAAAAGCCCGAGTTCCTTTTTAACTGCTTTAGATTGGATATAAAGGAAAAAGAATATTTCTAAAGTCAGAGTTTTGAAATTAGTAAGGTATCTCCTTTTTGCTATTCCCTCCTGAGAGAAAATCTGGATTTCTGCAATCCAGATTTCTAAAATGAATGAGATATCAATCTTTGTCACAAAAGATCCCCTTAAAAAAACTTTGCCATTTGAAAGAGACACATGTACCCCAATGTTCATCGCAGCACTGTTTATAATAGCCAGGACATGGAAACAACCTAGATGTCCATCAGCAGATGAATGGATAAGAAAGCTGTGGTACATATACACAATGGAGTATTACTCAGCCGTTAAAAAGAATTCATTTGAATCAGTTCTGATGAGATGGATGAAACTGGAGCCGATTATACAGAGAGAAGTAAGCCAGAAAGAAAAACACCAATACAGTATACTAACACATATATATGGAATTTAGGAAGATGGCAATGACGACCCTGTATGCAAGACAGGGAAAGAGACACAGATGTGTATAACGGACTTTTGGACTCAGAGGGAGAGGGAGAGGGTGGGATGATTTGGGAGAATGACATTCTAACATGTATACTATCATGTGAATTGAATCGCCAGTCTATGCCTGACACAGGATGCAGCATGCTTGGGGCTGGTGCATGGGGATGACCCAGAAAGTTGTTATGGGGAGGGAGGTGGGAGGGGGGTTCATGTTTGGGAATGCATGTAAGAATTAAAGATTTTAAAATTTAAAAAATAAAAAACTAAAATTAAAAAAAAAAAAAAAAGAAATGAATCGCTAGTCTAGGTTTGATGCAGGATACAGGATACTTGGGGCTGATGAACTGGGATGACCCAGAGAGATGATATGGGGAGGGTGGTGGGAGAGGGGTTCAGGGTTGGGAACTCATGTACACCTGTGGTGGATTCATGTTGATGTATGGCAAAACCAATACGGTATTGTAAAGTAAAAAAATAAAATTTAAATTAAAAAAAAAAAAAAACTTTGCCATTTGAAATGAAGCCAAATTCCAAAGTGGAATTTCTCAGGGTTCAAGTCTTCAGACTTATACTATATAAGCTGTTCTAGTTACCAGATTTGTAGTTTCTCTGACACAGGAATTCATAAAGCAAGGTTGTCTCATGTCCTACTGTTCAACTATTCCTAAACCTCAGAATAAAATTGGTCAAAATTCCAAGTTATGGAAAATTGTGAATAATTTACAAAATTGAGAAATCTGGTATTTGGAAAAGAAAAGGATATCCCCCACTCCCAGGGTCTCTTGTTTATCTGGAGCTATTGTGGTTTTAAGATCTGCTTTCTTAGCAATGTATGTATATTTATTGTGGATTTATAGGTAAATAAAATTTGCAAACTTGATAAGCCCACCTTTTCCCTGTAATTCTGTTTTTCCCATGGAACCTCAATTATTACTCTGAAAAAGAAAAGGATGATAATAACATTCTTTATTATTCATTCATCATAAACATTGTTACTAGAATGCTTGTTTCTTAATAATCATTCTAGGCACTTAAACATGTCATACTCAAAGCACATCAGCTCCTTAAAAGGGCCCCAAATGTGGTTATGGTGATCAATTAAAGTAAATCATGTGCCTTCTAATGTAGAATGTTTTGTCCTTTTGTTTTACTCTTCTGTTGTTGATGTTTTGTATAAGCACACAACTTATGTACAGATGACAAAAGCAAATAAAACCCAGAAAATGGAGTTTTCTGGGTGGTTTGTGTAAAATGGAGCCAAGTGTCATCACCACAGAAATAAAAGATTTTCTTTTTCCCTTGCAGAAAGAATTTAACAATGACTGTAAGCTGAAGGAGAGGATAGAGGAAAACGGATACAATACCTATGCATCTTTTAACTGGCAGCACAATGGGAGGCAAATGTATGTGGCATTGAATGGAAAAGGAGCTCCTAGAAGAGGACAGAAAACACGAAGGAAAAACACCTCAGCTCATTTTCTTCCAATGGTGGTACACTCATAGAAGAAGGCAGTGTTTGCAGATGCAGTATAACCAAAGGCTCTTTATGAGGCATAGTTGGTATTCTTTATGAAGACAGTACTTCACAAGGCAAAGACACACTGCAAATGTCTGCTTGCTTGAAAGAAAGGAGGCCTTTGAAGGTTTTTGTACTCTCTACTGACATATGATGTTCTCTTAATTAGTTCTGTGTCCTGCCTTGTGATCACAATATAAACAGATCAAATGGATGGAATTTATTCCCAAGTGAACAATATTGTGGCTGAGTTTAGGGGTTAAGTTTTTGTTTATGTTTTTGTTTTTATCCTCTGAGATAGAACTTAAAGGACAAGGAACAATCTGTTGAATGATCTTCGGGAAAGTTATTTATGGAATACGAACTCATATCAAAGACTTTCATTGCTCATTCAAGCCTAATGATTCAATGAGCAGTAAGACATGCAAGCATTTACTGGAAAGCACTTGGGTCATATCATATGCACAACCAAAGGAGCTTTGCGTGTGACGTCATGGAAGAATCAGATAGGATTATAAAATATAAACATGGTAGTGTAAAACTGTTCTAACCAAACAAATAGTAATGGTATGCTTGTGCATTCTGCCTTCATCCTTTTCTATTTCCTTCTAAGTTATTTATTTAATAGGATGTTAAATATCTTTTGGGGTTTTAAAGAGTATCCTCAGCAGCTGCTCTCTGTTTTACCTTTTCTATTTCTTTAGCACACCACATGCATATTCATGACAAAGTGTTTTTAAAACTTGGCAAACACTTCAAGAATAGGAAATAAAATTGGGGAAAGAGTGTGAGTGCCCCATGCGCTGTCTGTTGAGTTCATCTGCACTTCTGCCATAAGAACCATCCACAATAAACATGACAATACTACGACATGGCCTGAGTGAGAGATATTTGCCATCATTTTAAAACATACCTCACTCCTAAGGCTTCCTTTCCTAAGCAATAGACCAAAAAACCAAATTCTTCTCTTTTAATAAATCAGTGGGCCTCCAAAAGTACAGTAAAAGAAAGAAAATTAATTGTCAAATATGTTTTAGTAGCATAGGCTCATTACTTACTAATGATTTTTTGCCATATGTCCCAGTGGTAAATGATGAAGAGGCTGTCTGCCTATATAAGAACACTTTACAAGTCTCACATAGTGTATCTCTCCCACAGGAACTATCAAGGAATTTGGTATGAAGTGCAACCCCCCTCCCCCACAGGGGCTTAAACTGAGCAAATATATCCTGGTATATGTGTAACTATATGCTGAAATTTGTTCAAATGGTATGATCTAGTCTTTGCAAAACCAAATAAAACTTATTTTCTGTAAATTTTAAGAGCTTTGGAAGGTTCCATAATGTAACCTTATTGAAATTCATTTTGTTAGAGCAGGTATAGAAAACAGTACAGAAAAGCATACCAGTCATCATCACATTGTATTCCACTAAATAAATACTTAAACCTTATTTGCAGTGTCTGTAGTGATTTTTAAAAGTGTAGAAAAATACTATCTGTTCTAAATACTTTAAGTGATAACTATAAGATTATACTGATACTGCAGTTTTATCTTAATATTTCTTGTTTTGAAAAGGTCTGTTTATTTTTATTATTTGACACAGTATTTTGGTACAAAGGAAAGACTTACTAAATGTGTCTTTTTACTAAAGTTTAAGCTCTAGAAAGTCTGGTGTTTTATCATCTTCTCTAATAACTTAATTGTGTCGATGCTTAACCAGCACTTCCAGTTAATCTGTTATTGAAAAATTAGCTTTATTAAGAAACTTTCCCATAAAGTAATTCCATTAAAGATCATATTTTTTTCATTCCTTAAACAAGTTGGGATTTCAAAGGAAATGCATTTGAGGCAGAATGTTTTGGCTTATGATAAACTTGCATTTTTATGGTACTTGGCTTCCAACTTGCTTTTTGACAAATGGGATTCTAAAAATGTTTAATTTTGTGGTTGGAATCTGTGTGTTAAAATTTAATTGGTAACTGAGTCTGAAAGCTATACTGTAATGCATTCCTATGAGAACTAGATTATCTTTGTTGTTTTATTTTAAAATAATAATTGCACCTGACACATGAACATGGACCACCCGCAACCAAAATTAAATGTTTGGTGAGACAAATATAGTATTAGATGACCATGGTAACAGCAAATAGGGCACAAACTGGATTCGTATTTCACATAGCCATTTAGATTACCAAGAGACTATGTGTAAACAGTCATCATCTTAGTACTCAAAACACTAAAACAGCTTCTAGCAAAATATATCAAAGCTTGCAGAAGCCAAAAATAGAAAACATCTCCTATACCTCTCCCCTGTCTCACCCCCAGAATAAACACATGGACAGAAAAAAAGATAGAAACAGTTTGGTAAAGAGTAGTGAGATTCTCCTGCGTTTAAAATGGCATATTTGCTTGATGTGGAGATAGAATTCTGGTCCCCTTGCAGCTGGATTGTGCTACTGAAGGAAAAGCGGCTCCAGTCCTGAATTTTTTTTGTTTGTTTGTTTAATCATGAGATTGGTAGTTCTGCCTCTGTAGGAAGTGTGAGCCCTGACTACAGTGTCAAGGTGCATCAGCCACAAATGTGTATCCATCTGAGTGTTGATTTCAAGGAGACTCCTCATAAAGATATAGATTCCCTCCCTCCTCCTACCTCCCAAAAGGCTGAACAGTGTATAGTATGTTACATTTAAATAAATCAATAAAAATACTGGGTAAAGAAAATAAAAATATTGTCCTTGTTTGTTTTATTAGCCTAAAACTATACCTGGTAATTAAGAGAGACGCTCACGTGTTGTGTGCTTGGCAGGATGTGGTTAAATGCCCCACAGCCCCAAACAACAACAGAAAAAAAAGTCACTTAAACATTTGTAAGGTTTCTTTAATGCTTTACATGTGTGAGTCAGCTATCCTTACTCTAATAACAACCAAATGCTTTTCGATTTTTTCTAAGTATTCAGGTCCACCTAGTTTACACAGTGGATAAAGAAGGATGAATTGAAAACAAGGATGGCTTGTGAAACAATGAAAGACTTTTGGAGGAAAGCCAGGAGCCTGCAAAATCTGATTTCAAGGGGATGGAGTAAGCCAATGAGTTTGATTTGAAAAGTAGAGAGAAAAAAATACATAATATTGCAAGTTGGGGCCAGGATCCAAGCAAGGTTGTATGTGTGTGCGCGCGTGCACGTGTGTGTTAGTCTCTCAGTTGTGTGACTTTTTGTGACTCCATGGACTGTAGCCCACCAGACTCCTCTGTCCATGAAATTCTCCAGGCAAGAATACTGGAGTGGGTTGCCTTTCCCTTTTTCAGGATATCCTTCTGATCCGGGAATTGAACCCTGATCTCCCACATTGCAGGCAAATTCTTTACCATTTGAGCCACCAGGGAAGCTCCAAGCAAGGTTATGACACCATTTAAATATATCATCACTAATATACACAGTTTATAATTTGGATGTTTCTTAATTCAGGTTTTATGATCATTCAGCAAAAATTAAAATTCCCTTTGCCTTATCAGCAAAGATTTTAGCTTATCTAAGCTTTGTTTAAATAAAGTTATTTGTAGAAGTCATGAAATATTTAAGAGGAGATTCCTAGAGTATTAGAAGTAGTAACACAGTTACATGAGAACAAGTATCCTGTTGATTAAGGATTCTTGTCAGTTTCACTAGACAAGACTCTTTTTAACTTAAAGTAAGATTTAAGGGGGGAATGGGGGTATTTTGGAAAGATACTGGAAACAAAAGGGCAATTTTGTTCCACCAGAACTGAGAGATGAAGCAACTAAAGTCCTCTTCCTCCTAGGCACTCATTTCCTCTTACCTCTGATTGGCTTTATTTGCTTGACTACTGCCTGTATCCATTTTATGTCTTTCTAATTATAAAGGCCCCAAATCCCAAGTCTCTTTTTCTCAGGATTCCAAAATGGGAGCATCCAAGGTATGCCAAGTTTGGGTGAGGTACTAACCTTTAGAGCAATCAGTAGGACAAAGCATATGGGCACCATGATTGATCAAGCTTTAGTCACGTGTCCCACAGTTTCATGGTGTGGATTTTGGCAGCCCATTCTACTGGAACTGGTGAAAAACGGTGTACCAAAAGAGGGTGGTGCTGGGCATATACAAAATCAGAAACAATTCTTAGCTAGTTCAGTTCAGTCGCTCAGTAATGTCCGACTTTTTGCGACCCCATGAATCGCAGCATGCCAGGCATCCCTGTCATCTATCTAAGTGAGACTACTCATTGTGGTTTTGATTTGCATTTCTCTAATAATGAGTGATGTTGAGCATCTTTTCATGTGTTTGTTAGCCATCCGTATGTCTTCTTTGGAGAAATGTCTATTTAGTTCTTTGGCCCATTTTTTGATTGGGTCGTTTATTTTTCTGGAGTTGAGCTGCAGAAGTTGCTTGTATATTTTTGAGATTAGTTGTCAGAATGGCTGCGATCCAAAAATTTGCAAGCAATAAATGCTGGAGAGGGTGTGGAGAAAAGGGAACCCTCCTACACTGTTGGTGGGAATGCAAACTTGTACAGCCACTATGGAGAACAGTGTGGAGATTCCTTAAAAAATTGCAAATAGAACTACCTTATGACCCAGCAATCCCACTGCTGGGCATACACACCGAGGAAACCAGAATTGAAAGAGACACATGTACCCCAATGTTCATCACAGCACTGTTTATAATAGCCAGGACATGGAAACAACCTAGATGTCCATCAGCAGATGAATGGATAAGCAAGCTGTGGTACATATACACAATGGAGTATTACTCAGCCATTAAAAAGAATTCATTTGAATCAGTTCTGATGAGATGGATGAAACTGGAGCCGATTATACAGAGTGAAGTAAGCCAGAAAGAAAAACACCAATACAGTATACTAACACATATATATGGAATTTAGGAAGATGGCAATGACGACCCTGTATGCAAGACAGGGAAAGAGACACAGATGTGTATAACGGACTTTTGGACTCAGAGGGAGAGGGAGAGGGTGGGATGATTTGGGAGAATGACATTCTAACATGTATACTATCATGTGAATTGAATCGCCAGTCTATGTCTGACGCAGGATGCAGCATGCTTGGGGCTGGTGCATGGGGATGACCCAGAGGGATGTTGTAGGGAGGGAGGTGGGAGGGGGGTTCATGTTTGGGAATGCATGTAAGAATTAAAGATTTTAAAATTTAAAAAATAAAAAACTAAAAATAAGTAAGTAAATAAATAAATAAAGAGACTTAAAAAAATAAAATAAAAAAAATAAAGATATGTTGATGGAAAAAAAAATAAAAATAAATGAGACTACTGACTTAATCGTGCATTATTTGCTAAGGCTAACTAGGCTTCATCCTTTCCTTCAAATCAGAGAGATCTCAAGATTTTTAAAGGCATTTTTTAAAAGAGAGAAATAACATTCTTTCTTTCTTTTTGTATCAAAGCCAAGAATAGGGTCCTGAATACAGGCATGCTCACCATAATTCTGCAACTGGTCACTGAGATGAACACAAGTTCCAGTTCAGTTCTGTTCAGTTCAGTTGCTCAGTTGTGTCCGACTCTTTGCGACCCCATGAATTGCAGGATGCCAGGCCTCCCTGTCCATCACCAACTCCTGGAATTCACTCAAACTCAAGTCCATTGAGTCAGTGATGCCATCCAGCCATCTGATCCTCGGTCGTCCCCTTCTCCTCCTGCCCCCAATCCCTCCCAGCATCAGAGTCTTTCCCAATGAGTCAACTCTTTGCATGAGGTGGCCAAAGTACTGGAGTTTTAGTGTTAGCATCATTCCTTCCAAGGAACACCCAGGGTTGATCTTTAGAATGCACTGGTTGGAACTCCTTGCAGTCCAAGGGACTCTCAGTCTTCTCCAACACCACGCTTCAAAATTATCAATTCTTCAGCACTCAGCATTCTTCACAGTACAACTCTCACATCCATACATGACCACTGGAAAAACCATAGCCTTGACTAGAAAGACCTTTGTTGGCAAAGTAATGTCTCTGCTTTTCAATATGCTATCTAGGTTGGTCATAACTTTTCTTCCAAGGAGTAAGCCTCTTTTAATTTCATGGCTGCAATCACCATCTGCAGTGATTTTGGAGCCCCTCAAAATAAAGTCTGACACTGTTTCCACTGTTTCCCCATCTATTTCCCATGAAGTAATGAGACCAGATGCCATGATCTTCGTTTTCTGAATGTTGAGCTTTAAGCCAACTTTTTCACTCTCCTCTTTCACTTTTGCAAGTTTGCACTAAGTCAAAACATAGCTCTCATACTAAGTATCAGTCTATATTACAACAGCATGACATTGTAAATATTTCTTTATATTTATCCCGAGTATGTACTAGTATTTTCAAATATGTCAATGTGAAGAGGAAAATCTGAAACTCAAATGTCATTCAATTTTCAAAAATTGTAAAATAAAAAAGGACAAAAGTAAAAACCTGCTCTATATCTCTCATTAGGCTTTACATATATTCAATATAAGAGAAAAGAAAGCTTTATAACATGAATTTCTCTTTTCTGCTGCTAATTAGAAAATAATAAAACACAAAATGCACTTGCAGGTGCACAATCTACTGGAAACACCTTTACAAACACCACATTTAAATGGAATAATCATGATCAAACTAATGAGATCAGAGGAGCTGGTCTCATTCCTAAGTGCCTAATACTGAATATTTCCATGTGGCTGTTCCATGATAGTGGCTGTTCTATGATAAGAGCAACAATTCCATACACAAAGAGAAAAGCCTTATACCAACCGTCTATGCATGTGGCCTGTATTATCTTACACATTTTTATTATACTCCACAAAAGAGCCTGTGTTCATTATTTAATATAGGCAACTGTATCCTCTAGAGAGGAGAACAGCAAATGAAGACTCAAAACATCCCATGTTCTTCACTACAACTGTAAATTGAACATATGCCTTTGTACAACTTAGGCAGTGACCCTAGTTGTAGAATAACCAACCACGGTATGGTCTTAACCCTCCTGAAGTTTAGTTTTAATTACCTTATACACATCTTAAATGCACAGATAATCTTACAATTTTTGAAATTATTTAATGATCATTTCTGGGTCAATTTAAGATGCTGACAATGAAAATATTCATGGAGAGGTCTTTCAAGGAACAGAAAATTAAAATCAGTATTTCATAAGATGTTATAAATCAAAAAAGGCTATTTTTTATGGCTACAGGAGGCATTTAGGTGAGGGGTCACTTATCAACTCAACATCATAAATATTTTAACATCTGGTATTTAAACAGTAGACTTTGTTTTTAGTCAAGTATCTTTATTTTTAAATTTAAATTTAAAAAGTGAAGGACAAAAGCAGTAAAACTTGCACTTTAAGTGAATAAAAGGTGAAAGTGAAGTCATTCAGCTGTGTCTGACTCTTTGCAACCCCATGGACTGTACCCTACCAGGCTTCTCCCTCCATGGGATTTTCCAGGCAAGAGTACTGGAGTAGGTTGCCATTTCCTTCTCCAAAACACTAGACTTTTCAACTACCTTTTTTTTTTTTCAGAGACATGATCAATAAATATGTTAGACAATGATATTTAGCCAATATCTATAAAAATGATATAAAAATGTCTGTTTATTTGGGAGATTTCCAACTGGGAAAAATGAAAGAGAAACACTGACAAATCGTATTGCAAATAAATATTCAAACATCTTACTTGCTTTTCTGATAAATTGAAAATTTGAAATAAAATGCATTTTACAATGCAAGCTTACCTTCTTAAAGAAAACAAATGAAATTAAGTATTATTATTATTTTTTAAATACTAGTATTTTAAAGTCAGTATCTGCCATCCTTCCTCCGCATCCTACCCTAGGAAAGTTCTGCATTCCACCCTCAAGGATCTCCTAAAAAAACAGTCAAATCACAACATTTCAACTGCAGAAGTTTATGACTTACAAAGTATGGACTTTAAACTAATACCTACTTCAACTGTATCAAATGAGTATAGACTCTACAGTAAAATTAGTAGAGATTATTGGAGGCAATTGAGTACTTGAAATTATTGTTATATTCCTCTATGTTTTTTAAGTTACATTTCTTCCATGCTTATAAATATTCCCTAGTGAAAACTTAATAGTTCTGAGAAATCTGAGTTGTTCATTCCTACCACTGGGAAAAAAATTAAAATTTAAACATAGGCCCTAGGAAGGGTTGAAGTCCCTGTATCTTAGAATGTGGCTTTATTAGGAAGTAGAGTCCTTGCAGATATGATTAGTAGAGATGAAGTCAAACTAGACTAGGGTGGACACCTACCCAATATGACTGATATCCTAATAAAAACAGGAAACTTGAACACACATACATAGGGAGAACACAATATGAACATGAAGGCAGAGACTGGGGTGATGAGTCTACAAGTCAAGAAACACCAAATTTTGCCAAGAGGTCATAGAAGCTATTCTCTCTCATGGTCTTCAGAAGGAATCAACTCTGCCAGTCCCTGATTTCAGACTTCTAGTCTTCAGCACAGTGAGACAATAAATTTCTGTTGTTTAATACACCAAGACAGTGGTACTTTGTTATGGTAGCCAGAGGAAACTAATATAGTCTGAACTTAAGACCCATAGAACTCAAGTTTAGGAGGTGCTCAGGCACATGTGGGAATCATAACAATACAACAGAATTGTTGACTCTAACCTTCACATCACACAATCACAACAAACTCCTAAGTCATATCACCACAAAATCCAATATACAGTTTTTCTTAGTAAATCTTTACTTAACCCATAGATTTCTGTAATAGCCCCAGAATCATGTCACATTTTTCTCCAAAAATGTATTTTATTGTTTGCTCAATGACCCCAAATATGACAGAAATCAAATAACTATATCTAAGTCTCGATATGCAATTTAGATGAGTTTCAGTTCAGTTCAGTTCAGTCGCTCAGTTGTGTCTGACTCTTTGCGACCCCACGAATTGCGGTACGCCAGGCCTCCCTGTCCATCACCAACTCCCGGAGTTCATTCAAACTCACGTCCATCGAGTTGGTGATGCCATCCAGCCATCTCATCCTCAGTCGTCCCCTTCTCCTCCTGCCCTCAATCCCTCCCAGCATCAGGATCTTTTCCAATGAGTCAACTTTTTGCATGAGGTGGCCAAAGTACTGGAGTTTCAGCTTTAGCATCATTCCTTCCAAAGAATACCCAGGGCTGATCTCCTATAGAATGGACTGGTTGGAACTCCTTGCAGTCCAAGGGACTCTTAGGAGTCTTCTCCAACACCACAGTTCAAAAGCAACAATTTTGTGGTGCTCAGCTTTCTTCAGAGTCCAACTCTCACATCCATACATGACCACTGGAAAAACCATAGCCTTGACTAGACGGACCTTTGTTGGCAAAGTAATGTCTCTGCTTTTCAATATGCTATCTAGGTTGGTCATAACTTTCCTTCCAAAGAGTAAGCCTCTTTTAATTTCATGGCTACAGTCACCATCTGCAGTGATTTTGGAGCCCAAAAAATAAAGTCTGACACTGTTTCCACTGTTTCCCCATCTATTTTCCATGAAGTGATGGGACCAGATGCCATGATCTTAGTTTTCTGAGTGTTGAGCTTTAAGCCAACTTTTTCACTCTCCTCTTTCACTTTCATCAAGAGGCTTTTTAGTTCCTCTTCACTTTCTGCCATAAGGGTGGTGTCATCTGCATATCTGAGGTTATTGATATTTCTCCCGCAGTCTTGATTCCAGCTTGTGCTTCTTCCAGCCCAGTGTTTCTCATGATATACTCTGCATATAAGTTAAATAAGCAGGGTGAGAGTATACAGCCTTGATGTACTCCTTTTCCTATTTGGAACCAGTCTGTTGTTCCACGTCCAGTTCTAACTGTTGCTTCCTGACCTGCATATAGGTTTCTCAAGAGGCAGGTCAGGTGGTCTGGTATTCCCATCTCTTGATGTAGGCCAAAACTATAATGATGAATAGATATTCTACTGGGAGTTCTTATTGTTTAAATCAACACCTTATAACTAAAGGGACAATAAAAAACTAGAACATACAAATATAAACCTATTTATGCTAGCCTCCATTAATTACTGATAATTTATAACAAATTTTATGAGTTAACAACTACATAATTATATTTATTTCAAAAAAATTGGAATTAAACAATAAAGGAGATATGACTATCAAATAATGGAATTGGCTAATATATCAAAATTTATATTTAAAGGGAATATTGCTCACCTCAGAATAGAACATTAGGAGACTATATTTACATTACTGATATTATTCACCTTAGACATCAGCTGTTCTCTTATCCAGATCCTACCTCCTTCCAGGGCATGTTTTGATCCAAGTGACTTTCTGTTTCATGCTATCCTAGCAGTTTGCACCAGAGGTTGTTACCTAGATGCATTCTAATTTATAATCTTAGCTTCCACTTTTAAATCTTAATCTTTCCAGTAGAACTGCAGAATCAACTTTTGAATCCAAATCCATGACTGAATTTGTTCTTGTCATCCTACTTGTATGCAACTACAAGATTGATGGGTATAAAGGGTCCCATTTCCAAAAATTTTAGTAAATCCATCTCTAGAACCAATGATGTATAAAACAATGGACTACTTGTGTTATGCACCAAAAAACAACAAGGATGTTTTGTAACTACCGTCACATTTGCCAACCCTTCATTCATTTGTTTATCCTCCCTTCTCTGCTCTCTTACCAGTGAAGCCAATAATTTCCAGGATTTCTACAGAGCTCAGGATTTTACCCTGCTTCCTTTACCATCTGAACTTCCGTCTTCTTTTGTACAACTAGTAAATAAACAAGCAAGGAGCTAACAGCCTTTAACAAAATAGACATCTGCTACAGAGATAAAATCACTCTGGGATAACCCAGTGCTAACCCAGTGATTCATGTAACCACAGAAGTACTTACATTCAAAACATCACAGATGGGTTCTGGGACACACCATAGCTCTGATTTGCTCAAGCTTTGTGAAGGGATTGACTGTAGTAACTTAGTTTAAATTCTACATTTACATACTACTTTTACATCCTAATTTTATAAGTGAGAAGTCGAAGTTAATTTTCTTTCCCAGAGCTTACTGCCAGGAAATGAATGCAGGTCTCCTGATTCCAAAATTACTCTTATTGTGCTCAGTCACTTCAGTCGTGTCTGACTCTGTAACCCCATGGCCTGAAGCCCACCAGGCTCCTCTGACCATGGGGATTCTCCAAGGAAAGATACTGTAGTGGGCTGACATTTCCTACTCCAGGGCTTCCCTCTATTACATTGGCACGTTACCAAAATTAAAAAAAAAATTAAAATCAGAACCACACCATTTACAGCCCAATATTATTTTTCAATTATTTTCAGAAATGAAATTCTAAGATGTTTTATTTTAAATGACACATCTCTCTTCATAGATACTTTTTGGGGAGAAATAGCATGTACTTTTGAATCAAAGAGATCATGTTTTAATCCTGGCTCTGCCACTTTCTAGCAATGCAAATGTACAAAATTTACCTCATTTAAGATAAAAATGAATGAACAAAAAATGTGGATAATTATTCATACACTTGGGACAGTAGTAAGAATTGAATGCTACTATATTAGTTAATTGTTTTGTATAATGACTGGCAAGTCATAAGTACTCAGTATATGTTGATTTTCTGCCCTCTTATTGGTCAATTGTGAACATTTGCAAAAATTTCCTTGTGTCTGTAAATAATGTCTGTGTCACCTTCAAAATCTCTATGTTTACTCAAGAGATTACTTCACTACATGGACTTCAGACTCGGTTTGAGTATTATTTTTTTCTTCCCAGAAAATCGTTTTCTGACCATTGACTAGACCATCAATGTACACCAAAATCATGCTTCTCTCAGCACCGTGGATTACCAGGCCCTGGGCAAGCTCATGAGGAGGTAGTTTGGTTTTAAACCACAATTTTCTCCTCTGGAAAGATGGGCTATCTGAGGAATCAGAACAAAGGAGGCCAAGATAACTTAAGCATGGACATAGCTGTCTTACTTCAGTTTTGGAGATGACACTGTCTGTGGGAAGTTTGGTTTAACAATCAAGAGGGATTGATGTATTAAAATATTCATTTGGAAGTAAGGATACACACTGTGAGCATAAGTGTCTAGAAAAGTTATATATGTCTTCGCATAGCAATGTTTTTGTTTAGTTTGTGTATGACTCCTTGGGACCCCATGGACTGCAGCACGCCAGGCTTCCCTGTGCTTCACCATCTCCCAGAACTTGCTCAAACTCATGTCCATTGAGTCAGTGATGCCATCCAGCCATCTCGTCCTCTGTCACCCCTTTCTCCTCCTGCCTTCAATCTTTCCCAGCATCAGGGTTTTTTCCAATGAGTCAGCTCTTCACATCAGGTGGCCAAAGCAATAGCTTAGCAATATTTCAGCTTTTTTCCCCCTATCAAAGCCTCATTTTCTTAGAAAATGAAAGTGATAGCTCTTAAATGTATAGGGAACACGGCATGCACACACACACACACACACACACACAAACATAAGAATATCATACATATTCTGCACTGTGTAGTCACTTATCTTCTGATAAATTCTTAATACTTTTGTAAATAATTGGGAAATGAGGAAAAATACGTCTATCATCTTTGTTTCCAAGACAATTCAGCTTTTAGAA
Source organism: Ovis canadensis (assembly GCF_042477335.2). Lineage (NCBI taxonomy): Eukaryota > Metazoa > Chordata > Mammalia > Artiodactyla > Bovidae > Ovis > Ovis canadensis. The sequence continues at coordinate 43,559,864 of NC_091260.1, forward strand.
TCCTGCATAGTGAATGAGTGGAGCACTGCCATGATCCCTTTCTCAGTACCTAGGCACTCATTCCCCGGCTGCTGAAAGCAAGTTGCATGCCCCTACTGTGGCAGCCACATTCAGTGACAGCTCAATGCAAGTATAAAAGTCTTGTCCTCTTGCTCAGTTTGGAATAATTCAGTGGGGTCATCAGCTGAAACATTTGTTGTGACTTTATCTCAGATTAAATTTTTTCCCCTCTGGCTAACCTTGCTTCCTTCACCTCTCGAAGATGGCCCGTGAACACTCCCCAATGAACTCCCTACATGCAAATCTCCATCACAGAGTCTATCTTCTCTTCAACTAAATCTAAAACACCTGTCAGCACATTTTGTTTGTTTTCAAGGTGTAGACTATTTGACAAAACTATCAACAAACCAGCTACCCCTTCTTCTGAAGTATGGTTGCATCAGTTTAACTTAAATAACATGTGAGTCTAGTAAGTCCAATAGTGAAGGACTCAACACTTACAAGGAACAAAATGAGGAGGAAAGCAGCAATATTTAGGACCAGCTTGAGTCAACAGCATAGGAACATAAGAACAGGTTTCTCATCAAGCCCAGGATATGAACTAGAGGCGCACGGGCACTAAGCTAATTGCCAAAACTGAGAAGAGGCAAAATGGGAATTTGTCTAAAGTCTTTTTATTTTATGAGAGAACTAGCAGAAAGAAAGGATGATAGACAGTATTCTGTTGTGGAAAACCTAAAGCTTAGAAAAATATACCCAAACACTTCAAAAAGAATATTTCTAAATGTTTCCTTACAGGAAACAAAAAAGGCCATACAAAGGGTAAATGAGAGATATGTAGGTATATGAACCTCACCATAAGACAGTTCATTTCTATTTACTACGAGTTCAAAAAGCCAAGGATTATAGCCTCAGGACTAAGAAAATTTTCAGAGCAGCCCCTCCAAACAGTTTCTGGAACCTGTGTAAGTATTTGTATCTTTGTAAAGAAAATCACTGATAACAATTTACTATTATTTTTTCCAATGTGCTATGTTGAAATTCCATTACTGGTAACCTCAAACATCATTACCCAGGACAATTCCCTATTATTATGTTGGAAATGAAACTTAATTTTAGGTTTCCAGTTCCAAGTCCCAAGTGGGAACTAAATGTCACAGAACAAAATGTCATGCAATGAGATCGGATACTAAAATATGTGACAGTAACCAGATGTTTCCGTAACAATTACCACACAGCAAATCCAGTCAAAGAAATGAGGTACAGCGCTTCTCACAAGTCAAAGGGCACTCCACACTGTTATTTAGCATGTTGGTATTTGTCAGTTTATATTTATATTCTGATGAGCACACCCTGCATGCCTCTGAAGAAATACAAAACATGCAGAGTATGGTTATGGCTATGGAAGACATGTTTAAAGAAATTATTCAAATTGGTCTCAAAAAGAACCATTCATAGTATCAGCAATATAATCCAATTCTCATTGAAATATGAAGTATTTCAATGAGAACTGAGTGAAATAGGCCCTTAATTATTCTACTGAAAACCTCATCACCATCATCCCTGCCCCAAGGCCCTCCCATTAACTCTACCACTCGACCATCTGTGGGGCAGGAAAAGAGGTCAAAGGAGGAATAAGGGGACACGTGACACAGATATTCAGCTCAGAGATGAAGAAGCAAAATCAGAACTGACAAAGAACAAGACTACCACTCCCCTTCACCTTAGATACTGACCCAGATCCTTGAGTTTTAGTCCTTGGATTGGTTCCTCAAATTCAAATTGCCAATTTCAGGAAGCAAATGCTTCAGGACTGAAATTCCTTTAGACAGTTTTAACACTGAGGTAAACTTACAGCGGCCTGTAGTGAAACCAAAGATGAAAAATCGAAAGACTCCTCAAGCCCAGTGGAAATACACAACCCTCCATGAGACCAAGGGTAAATATTAGTTTAATGGATTTATTCATTTAATGGATTAGAGGAAATATTTCAATAAGCAAAAGCCAGAAATAGACATAGGGATTACAAAGCCTTTTGATGTAAAAATAAACTTAGATTAAAACGAGTCTTAGATGTAGTCACATGGTACAACTCACAGTTTGATCCAAGAAAACTTAGTATATATTTAACTCACCTTATATGTGCAATGTTTCTTTTATGAGGGCTCTAAAATACTTTATGAACTACTATATTTTAATACTGCTTAATGAGTTCAACATAGAATAAGCTAGCAATTTTGGCAATGTTTTAAGTTCTAATATGTGCCCTTGAATTTTTTGAAGACCTCACTCTTTGTTATGTCTAAGATAACCCTGGGTGGCTAAAATACTACATGCTATACACAGAGTTTTTTTCTTAATTCTGAGTTTGCTAATAGATTTTAAAATATAAAAATATACAATGTCCCTTTTTTCTCACTTTCACAAAAATAATGTTTGATGAGATGTGCATTTGTCTTCAGCAACCTTGAGATGCAGATGCATTAACAGAAACAAGTGACCAAGTCAATTTCAAAAGGCAGATATCCCCCTCCTATACAATTTTGTGCAAAGTTTTATTTGGTATATTATTTGTTTTATTTGCTATATGGCATTCCATTTTATGAAAATACCACAACATATTTATCCATCCTCAAACTGTTGCCATACATATCCCTTAGAGCACAAAGCCAAAAGATCTCTTCATTGTGTATCTGGAGGTGGGTATGAGCATCTCTGAACTTCTACACACATTGTCAAGTTGCTCTCTAAATTTCTTCAGAAGAATTTTTTTTTATTTTAATGTGATTTGTAGTTTCATGTCATTTTAAAGAAATTCGTCCCTCTCGTAATACTGTGACGATTTTCTCATAATTATTTCTAATAACTGTGAAGATTTCTTTCATATTTAGATTTTCAGTTCATACGGAATATATTTCTGGTGTCAAATATGGATAAAATTTTTTCTCTTTAATATGGATAGCCAATGATATCTCTATTTACTTCTAGGTCCACCTATCTTACTTACATAGGATGACTTTATATATTTTTCATCCAAACCAAAAAAGTGTTTGAAATTGAAAAGGACATTATTAACAATTATACTTGGACCATAGGCATAAGTCTCAGGAATAGTCCCAGGCAAACTGAGACATACCCTCATTTTAATCATAAATAAAATTTAAATATGTGTGTGTATTATTTTTTTACTACCTTCTCTGTTAAAACTTTTGTTTATTCCTAAAACTGCAGCACAATCATAATGATTAAAAGTTTAGAATGCCTGATAGTTTCAGGCAAGTTTTAACAACATTTTAAGCAAGGTAAAATGTGTAGCATGGAAACTATTTCACATAATCTCAACTTTTCAGATGGAGAAACATGCAGCACATAGCACTGAGAAGTTTAGTATGCAGAATATATTTTAAAAACTCCTAAGATTTTCTAAGAAAATTAAACAAAAAGAGATCACTTCACACCCATCAAATTAGGAAAAATTAGAAATTCTGATAACACAAAGTGTTAGAGAAGAGTTGGTGTAATGGACACTCTCATTTGCTTCTGGTCTTTTGGCAGACAGAGGAAGGAAACAGAGATCTGTTTAAGTTCTTCATCAAAAATGTTTCAAGGTACCTTGTGTCCCTTTTCTATTCTATATAAATTTTCAGATTATCTTGTTCCTCTAAAAACTATTTTGATTCTTCTGGATGTTTTTTCTACTCTCAAATAGGTACATCACAACTTGCTTACCTAGGAGAGTACCAGCGAATTTAAGTCACGGATAATATTGCTTTATTGCATTTAGGAATAAACATGCGTAGAATATTTGGTGTCAGGACAGCCTTAACAGGAAGATGCTAGAGGAAGAGTGTCAGTCGTTCCCTAGCATCATAATGCTCATTATTTAAAATTTTTAAACTTTATTTTCAGAGACATGTAGATTCACTTGGATGTTGTAGAAAATGTAATACAGACATAACATGCATCTCTTTACTGAATTGTCCTGAATGGGGTGTCTTGCAAAACTGTAGTACAAAATATAACGACTATGATACTGGAATTGAGTCACTATGAGAGAACATCTCATTACCACATGCATCCCTCTTCTTGCCCTTTTAGAACCACACTCACTTTTCTCATCTATATCCTTTCCTTCTCTATAATTCTGTCATTTCAAGGATGCTATATAATGAAATCATACAGTATGTACCTTTTGGAAGGGGAGGAAATGGAAAGTGAGGAGAGGTAAAGAGGAAGGGATGTTAGGGAAGGAAACAGAAAGAGAAGAGGAATTAGAAGCATCATTTTGGAATTTTGATTGAACTGTTCAAAATATATAGCTTAATTAAGCTGGAATTAATTTTTCCCAATTGTCTTCTCCTCTTGTTTAAACAAGTTGTCTACCTCTTTCTGTGTGTTTCAGTTCCCTCTTTTTAAACTACATTCCTGCCAATTGTCCTGACAAATTTGATGAAGAGAAGACTGAAGTTCTAAACTCAAGTAGCAGTTCCCTTTCAACTGTGCTCCTAAATCACAGTAGAATACTAAAAATTTCAGTCAATGTGCTGGTTACTACTTTCCTGTATATGCATGTACTCTAGACTCAAAATTGAGTATCTTTTTCTTGCTCACACCCTGACCATGTCTTTTATCACTCTGCTTTATGCTTACTCCTACCCAGCACGCTGTTCTCAAGGCTTCTTAAACCCATTCAGTTCAGTTCAGTCACTCAGTCGTGTCCAACTCTTTGAACCCCATGAATTGCAGCATGCCAGACCTCCCTGTCCATCACCAATTCCTGGAGTTCACACAAACGTATATGCATCGAGTCAGTGATGCCATCCAGCCATCTCATCCTCTGTCATCCCCTTCTCTTCCTGCCCCCAATCACACTCAGCACCAGGGTCTTTTCAAATGAGTCAACTCTTCACATGAAGTGACCAAAGTATTGGAGTTTCAGCCTCAGCATCAGTCCTTCCAATGAACACCCAGGACTGGTCTCCTTTAGAATGGACTGGTTGGATCTCCTTGCAGTTCAAAGGACTCTCAAGATTCTTCTCCAACACCACAGTTCAAAACCATCAATTCCTTGGTGCTCAGCTTTCTTTATAGTCCAACTCTCACATCCATACATGACCACAGGAAAAACCATAGCCTTGACTAGACAGACCTTTGTTGGCAAAGCAATATTTCTGCTTTTTAATATGCTATCTAGGTTGATCATAACTTTCCTTCCAAGGAGTAAGCGTCTTTTAATTTCATGGCTGCAGTCACCATCTGCAGTGATTTTGGAGCCCCAAAAAATAAAGTCTGACACTGTTTCCACTGTTTCCCCATCTATTTCCAATAAGTGATGGGACCAGATGCCATGATCTTCGTTTTCTGAATGTTGAGCTTTAAGCCAACTTTTTCACTCTCCTCTTTCATGTTCTTCAAGAGGCTTTTTAGTTCCTCTTCACTTTCTACCATAAGGGTGGTGTCATCTGCATATTTGAGGTTATTGATATTTCTCCCAGCAAGCTTGATTCCAGCTTGTGCTTCTTCCAGCCCAGTGTTTCTCATGATGTACTCTGCACATAAGTTAAATAAGCAGGGTGAGAGTATACAGCCTTGACATAGTCCTTATCCTATTTGGAACCAGTCTGTTGTTTTATGTCCAGTTCTAACTGTTGCTTCCTGACCTGCATATACTTTTTTCATTCCATCAGCAAATATTTGCTTGCAATCTACATGCCAAGAGCTAGTCTAAGTTCTGAGTATATAATAGGGAAAAAAAGAAAATAATCTGCGCTCATGTACCTTAAATTCCAATGGAAATCAAAGAACTAAATATATGATATGTTAGATTGTATTGAGTGCCATGTAGAAAAATAAATCTACATACAGAAATATTTTATACAGAGTGGTTAGGATAGACCTTTTTGAAAAGTGACCTTTAGGCAGAAACTTGATGGAAATCAGTGGTTGAGCCACGCATATACCCTAGGGGAAGCTTCCCACAACATAGGATCAGAAAGTCCAAAATTCCTCCTTGGTAATGGGTTTAATTCAAAACCCAAAATTCAAAAACTCAAAATTCTCCAAGCCAGGCTTCAGCAATACATGAACCGTGAACTTCCAGATGTTCAAGTTGGTTTTAGAAAAGGCAGAGGAACTAGAGATCAAATTGCCAACATCTGCTGGATCATGGAAAAAGCAAGAGAGTTCCAGAAAAATGTCTATTTCTACTTTATTGATTATGCCAAAGCCTTTGACTGTGTGGATAACAATCAACTGTAGAAAATTCTGAAAGAAATGGGAATACCAGACCACCTGACCTGCCTCTTGAGAAACCTATATGGAGCAAGAGACTAGTTCCAAATAGGAAAAGGAGTATGTCCAGGCTGTATATTGTCGCCTTGCTTATTTAACTTATATGCAGAGGACATCATGAGAAATGCTGGGCTGGAAGAAACAGAAGCTGGAATCAAGATTGCTGGGAGAAATATCAATAATCAGATATGCAGATGACACCACCCTTATGGCAGAAAGTGAAGAGGAACTAAAGAGCCTCTTGATGAAAGTGAAAGAAGAGAGTGAAAAAGTTGGCTTAAAGCTCAACATTCAAAAAACAAAGATCATGGCATCCGGTCCCATCACTTTATGGGAAATAAATGAGGAAACAGTGTCAGACTTTATTTTGGGGGGCTCCAAAATCACTGCAGATGGTAATTACAGCCATGAAATTAAAAGACGCTTACTCCTTAGAAGGAAAGTTATGACCAACCTAGATAGCATATTGAAAAGCAAAGACATTACTTTGCCAACAAAGGTCCGTCTAGTCAAGGTTATGGTTTTTCCTGTGGTCATGCATGGATGTGAGAGTTGGACTATGAAGAAAGCTGAGTGCCAAAGAATTGATGCTTTTGAACTGTGGTGTTGGAGAAGACTCTTGAGAGTCCCTTGGACTGCAAGGAGTTCCAACCAGTCCATTCTAAAGGAGATCAGTCCTGGGTGTTCTTTGGGAGGAATGATGCTGATGCTGAAACTCAGTACTTTGGCCACCTCATGCAAAGAGTTGACTCATTTGAAAAGACTCTGATGCTGGGAGGCATTGGGGGCAGGAGGAGAAGGGGACTACAGAGGATGAGATGGCTGGAGGCCATCACTGACTGATGGACATGAGTTTGAGTGAACTCCGGGAGTTGGTGATAGACAGGGAGGCCTGGCATGCTGCGATTCATGGGGTTGCAAAGAGTTGGACATGACTGAGTGACTGAACTGAACTGAACTGAAAATTTTTGTATGTCCTTAATGATTGAGCATGAAGAGATCTTACTGCTTCGTATTTTTAAGTTGGGGCAATTCAGAGGAAAAGTTTGAAAACGATAGCAGAATTAATGTTAAACAGAGCAGAGGACCCAAGCTTTAAGTTCTAAAGCTTAAACTGCACCCTTCACCCTCATGGAGCTTCTGACAATTTCCTACTTTTGCATTATTACTGAAATTTTGTTTTATTATTTGCAATTTCTGCATTTTTTCAATCCCTGGAAATTTCAGAGTTTTTTAACATAAAGTTTATAACAAAAGTTGACTTCCTCAAGTCAGGTCTAATTTACCCCAAGAACAAGCCTTCCCCATAGAATTTTGGCATTTCCCCTCCTAGCTCCAGTCAGATTCCAGAAGCCAAAAGGTGTTTCAAAGTGAAAAGTAACAGGAAGGAAAAATTAACCAAAACTTCTGAAGCCTCCAAAACAATTGGTTTCAAGTTACATTTGCATTTTGGTATGGATTAGTCATGAGAGGTGAAGGGAAGGATTATTATTTTATTCAGTCTAAGAATTCAGATTTGAGATATTTCTCTGTTAAGCTTTCCTTAGAATTCCTTTGTTTAAGTCCCTTCTGTTTCTTGCTGGGAATTCATTTTTAACAAAGTTTTTTTTTTTTTTTCTTAATGGGGGCCAGAACACATTTAACATAATCAGGATGGACATAATTAAATAGGGGACAGATGCCTATCTTTCCATAATACATGGAAATCATGTAAGATTTCTTTTTAATTGAGCATGAAATATGCAACAGATTTGTTGCCACCTATGTAGAATTACAGATTCAAAAATAAGTACATATGAGAGTATACACACATATACAATAGTTTACAAAGATATAGGAAAATAAAAACACCTGTAGGAAATATTTTTCATGTTACTTGTCATGCAGGTCAGCCTAAAACCAAACTTAGTAGCCAAGTTTGAGAAAGAACTATCTTTCATTCATTTCAGTAATATAATTGTATACTGTATAGTGATGAAAATCATTACCATTTTTTGCATCTTCTCATTATTCCGCCCCCAACACACACACCCAAAATAAAGAAAGAGAATACAGTTTTTCATTATCTATTTTACAGTCCTGTTAAAGAACTTTCCAGGTGGTGCAATGGTAAAGAACCCACTTACCAATGCAGGAGATCAAAGAGACTCAGGTTTAATCCATGGGTTGGGAAGATCCCTTGGAATACTAGCCATCCTCTCCAGTATTCTTGCCTAGGAACTTCCATGGATAGAGGAGCCTGGTAGGCTATAATCCATGCAGTTGCAAAGAGTCAGGCACAAATGACCACATACACATAATTAAAGAACTAGCCTCAACAATCTCAAAGTAGTAGAGAGAATATAAACATTAGAGTCTGCCATACCTATAGTCAAATCCCTGCTCAGTCATTTATTAGCTGAATTCAATATCAAGATGAAAAATATCTACTTCTGCTTTACTGACTATGCCAAAGCCTTTGCCTGTGTGGATCATAACAAATTGTGGAAAATTCTTCAAGTGATCGGAATACCAGATCACTTTACCTGCCTCCTAAGAAATCTGTATGCAGGTCAAGAAGCAACATTTAGAGCCAGACATGGAACAACAAACTGGTTCCAAATTGGGAAAGGAGTACTTCAAGACTGCATATTGTCACCCTGCTTATTTAACTTCTATGCAGAGCACATCATGTGAAATGCTGGGCTGGATGAAGCACAAGCTGGAATCAAGATTGCCAGGAGAAATATCAATAACCTCAGATGTAGATGACACCACCTTTATGACAGAAAGTGAAGAAGAACTAAAGAGCCTCTTGATGAAAGTGAAAGAGGAGAGTGAAAAAGTTGGCTTAAAGCTCAACATTCAGAAAACTAAGATCATGGCATCTGGCCTCATCACTTCATGGCAAATAAATGGGGAAACAATGGAAACAGTGACAGACTTCTTTGGGGGGGCTCCAAAATCAGTGCAGATGGTGACTGCAGCCATGAAATTAAAAGATGCTTGCTCCTTGGAAGAAAAGCTATGACCAACCTAGACAGCATATTAAAAAGCAGAGACATTACTTTGCCAACAGATGTCCATCTAGTCAAAGATACGGTTTTTCATGTGTGGATGTGAGAGTTGGACTATAAAGAAAGCTGAGCACCCAAGAATTGATGCTTTTGAACTGTGGTGTTGGAGAAGACTCTTGAGAGTCCCTTGGACTGCAAGGAGATCCAATCAGTCCATCCTAAAGGAAATCAGTCCTGAATATTCATTGGAAGGACTAATGCTAAAGCTAAAACTCCTATACTTTGGCCACTTAATGCAAAGATCTGACTCATTTGAAAAGACCCTGATGCTGGGAAAGATTGAGGGTGTGAAGAGAAGGAGATGACAGAGGATGGGATGGTTGTATGGCATCACTGACTCCATGGAAATGAGTTTAAGTAAGCTTCAGGAGTTGGTGATGGACAGGGAAGCCTGGTGTGCTGCAGTCCACGGGGTCGCAGAGAGTTGGACATGACTGAGTAACTGAAATGAACTGAATTGAATTGAATGTCAACTAGCTTATAATAAAAGAGGGGTTGTAATTCTGTTCTTGAACAGTATTATAAAGATTGGAAGTAACACATGCAAACTCCTAGCTCAATAAATACAAAATCAAAAGAATTCTGAGAACATCTACAAGTTTTTTTGTTTTTTGACCAGTGTTTGGTTCAAATGAAAATTTGGGTCCCTAAATTTTTCAGACACATGTAACTTACTGTGATGTTAACACTTGAATACATTAAACATCAATTACTTCAACTCATTTGTTTTAGTAAAATAAAACAGAGGCTCTGAGAAATTAAGTAATGCAGGGGATCAGATGTTGGCAGCCTGTCTTTATAGTTATAATGAAAAGTTCATAATAGACAAAATCCATAATTCTATGACATAGCACTTTCATTTTTTGATATTATTTTTCCCAAGTCTTTTCACGTGGATATTTCTTCTCATGTATTGGAATTATAGACTACATATAATTTTGTAAGATTTTTTCAAAAGTCTGTAATTTAATAAGTGAGAGAAGAAGAAATGGAATTGAAGGAATACAGAAAAAGTATATTCTTTGGGGGGAATTATTGTATTTTATAATCTTCAGTTCTAGATGGATAATTGTCTTTACATTAATGGAGCTTTCTTTTTCTCTGTATATGAGTAAAAGACCATTACAATATATTACCACAATTCTCACCAAGGGTAGTGGTAGGGTATGTGCATGTCAACTGTAAACATTTTTCTTGGGTAATTCCTCCTCTCCCCATCCTCCACTGACAATCACTAGATTAATTCAAAAGCTCTCAAAAGTGGGCATACAAGCCACAAAATTATCTGTGTGGTATATCTTTTAAATGAAAAAGTAAAACAGAAACTGAGTTTCCTAATATCTAACAGACCCTGTCAACCTTCCCCAGTGCCCTTTGTCCATTGGTCATAAGCATTTACATTGTGAGGTGCCCTCAGAGAAAGAAGATGGACAGTGAAACCTTGAAAATGTATTTGCTTTTAAAATATTAGCATACTGTAGAATTTACAAGTGGCCAATTAAGTAGAATTACAGGTTATATTATCTAGTTTTAATTTAACTCTAAGATGGATAACATGGTTTTTAATGATTTTTATAAATATTTCAGGATAAAGACAACACATGTCAAATTTCTTTACTTAGTTCTAACAAGTCATGCCCACATGCCTAGACACACACTGTGAATGCTTTTTCTTAATTCCATCTTCACTATTTTAACTTTCGTACCTTTAGCTCTGATATGATTCTCTTTATATTTTAAATTTTGAAGACACACAACAAAGAATTCTTCCCACTTGTAATTTCATTATGAGACTTTCTTTAAGGGTTTTATAATTTTATACGTGACTTTCAGTCAAAATATAATTCAATAAAAATGTATCAGCATTTGGATATATTCTCTATCCTTTGCTGAAGGCTCTGAGGCAATCAAAATTAAGGCCTTATGATCTCTGTCTTTGAGAAATTAGCAATATAAATAAATAAATAAACCATGGGCAACAAGATAATCTTGCAACAGTTATAATGTGATAAATAATTGTATAAAGACTTATTACAGAAAAGTCTGGATAGATTCTGGAATATGGTGACAGGATATTAAAAACAAGTAAGATTTGAACAGGCTATTATTAGAAGAAAAGAAAGAGGAAAGGCAAAAAGAATAATAGTACCACCAAAGGAAGGAAGAGAAAAAAACTAAGAGAAAGGAATGTTGGGATAATCAGGGCCTCATTTTTCCCAATAGTTTCACCACATATAAATGTATCTCCAAGCAACTTATTGTGTAGTTAAGCTTACTTTTGATGTATGAAAGGAACCAAATTGTATGTACCTTTTTACTTTTTCCCCCAAATTTCAGTTTGAGATTCATCCATGTTGATAAATTGGCCACAATTAATTCATATCCATTGTTGTATAGTTCTATGAAGATATCACTTTTTATTTATTTATTCTAGTAGTAAAGGACTTTGTTTTGTTTATTTATTTCAGTCTTTGGCTCCTGTAAACATATCTTTTACTATACACACACCTAAGAACAGAATTGCTTGGAAATGAACATTTACTCCTTAATTGGTTTTCACACTATGGTAATAACTACATTTCCATAGTGTTCTCATCACAGCATACCCTCACCAACACTTCATATTTGCAGAACGTTAAAAAATATTTTAACAACCCATCTGTGTCTTGGTAACTCATTGTTAGCATTTATGGTAACGTACTGTTGCCATTAATAATCATGGAAAATTATTTATTAAATTATTTCCACAATTATTAATACAGATTAGCACTTCCTATGTATATAGGTCATTCATGACATAAGGTCTGTCCTCAACAACTATTTCTTACACTAGTGAATAAATGAAGAGTCAAACAGCATTATGTGAATTCTATCAAACAGTGAATAGTGTTACAGCAAAATCTATTTTTCTTAGGGAACCAAGAATTTTGAAAGCCAAACTAATGTTATTTGGAAAATGTTGCTATGAATCTTTTAAGGTTGTATTAATAAATGATTCAGTAGAAACAAAGTAGAATATGTTTCTTATTTAACTTCAGTTTTCCTAATCATTAATACTGGATCTATAAAAATATTTGTTTCTAACTAGAAAAATGCCCAGGTAACATGAGCTTACCCTTAAACTTCTTAAATTTTGATAAGCAATTTAAGATTAATTTATTAATTGTTATTTAAGAAAAATGTAGTTTGTAATCACACAAATATTTACAAATCATAATATAAAACAGTCATAATATTCTGCTCTATATCCACTTGGAATCATCCTTAATATCCTGTTAAATCAAACATAGGTCCTAGCCACAAAGAACTTATTCAGGTTTCTGAAGGTGCCCCTTGGAGTACAAAACGAAGCAGGCCAAACTTGCCTGTTATACCAGGTTCAAAATTGGGAAAAGAGTACATTAAGGCTGTATATTGTCACTCTGCTTATTTAACTTATACGCAGAGTACATCATGTGAAATGCCAGGCTGGATGAAGCACAAGCTGGAGCTAAGATTGCTGGGAAAAATGTCAATAATCTCAGATATGGAAATGACACCACCCTGATGACAGAAGGGCTTCCCTGGTGGCTCAGATGGTAAAGTGTCTGCCTGCAATGTGGGAGACCTGGGTTTGATTCCTGGGTTGGGAAGATCCCATGGAGAAGGAAATAGCAACCGACTCCAGTACTCTTGCCTGGAAAATCCCAGGGACGGAAGAGCCTGGTAGGCTACCATCCACGGAGTCTGAAAGAGTCAGACACGACTGAGTGACTCACTTAATGGCAGAAAGCAAAGAGGAACTAAAGATCCTCTTGATGGAGGTGAAAGAGTGAAAAAGGTGGCTTAAAATTCAACATCCAAAAAACTAAAATCATGGTATCTTGTTCCATCACTTCATGGCAAATAAATAGGGAAACAATGGAAATAGTGATAGATTTTATTTTCTTGGGCTCCAAAATCAATGTGGACAGTTACTGCAGCTATGAAATTAAAAGACATTTGCTCTTTTTTTTTTTTTTTTAGTATTTGTTTATTTTTTTTTCTTAATGAGTATTAACATTTTATTTTATTTATTTTTTTTTTAAATTTTAAAATATTTAATTCTTACATGCATTCCCAAAAATGAACCCCCCTCCCACCTCCCTCCCCATAACATCTTTCTGGGTCATCCCCATGCACCAGCCCCAAGCATGCTGCATCCTGCGTCAGACATAGACTGGCGATTCAATTCACATGATAGTATACATGTTAGAATGGCATTCTCCCAAATCATCCCACCCTCTCCCTCTCCCTCTGAGTCCAAAAGTCCGTTATACACATCTGTGTCTCTTTCCCTGTCTTGCATACAGGGTCGTCATTGCCATCTTCCTAAATTCCATATATATGTGTTAGTATACTGTATTGGTGTTTTTCTTTCTGGCTTACTTCACTCTGTATAATCGGCTCCAGTTTCATCCATCTCATCAGAACTGATTCAAATGAATTCTTTTTAATGGCTGAGTAATACTCCATTGTGTATATGTACCACAGCTTGCTTATCCATTCATCTGCTGATGGACATCTAGGTTGTTTCCATGTCCTGGCTATTATAAACAGTGCTGCGATGAACATTGGGGTACATGTGTCTCTTTCAATTCTGGTTTCCTCAGTGTGTATGCCCAGAAGTGGGATTGCTGGGTCATAAGGTAGTTCTATTTGCAATTTTTTAAGGAATCTCCACACTGTTCTCCATAGTGGCTGTACTAGTTTGCATTCCCACCAACAGTGTAGGAGGGTTCCCTTTTCTCCACACCCTCTCCAGCATTTATTGCTTGCAGATTTTTGGATCACAGACATTCTGACTGGTGTGAAGTGGTACCTCATTGTGGTTTTGATTTGCATTTCTCTAATAATGAGTGATGTTGAGCATCTTTTCATGTGTTTGTTAGCCATCCGTATGTCTTCTTTGGAGAAATGTCTATTTAGTTCTTTGGCCCATTTTTTGATTGGGTCGTTTATTTTTCTGGAGTTGAGCTGCATAAGTTGCTTGTATATTTTTGAGATTAGTTGTTTGTCAGTTGCTTCATTTGCTATTATTTTCTCCCATTCAGAAGGCTGACATTTCACCCCAAAACATTTGCTCTTTTAATTGGAAGAAAAGCAATGACAAACCTAGACAGCACCTTAAAACCAGAGACGTTACTTGGTCAACAAACATCCATATAGTCAGAGCTATAGTTTTTCCAGTCATCATGTATTAATGTGAGAGTTGGAACATAAAGAAGGCTGAACACCAAAGAATTGATGCTTTCAAACTATGGTATTGGAGAAGACTTTTGAGAGTCCCCTGGACTGCAAGGAAATCAACCCAGTCAATCCTAAAGGAAATCAGTTCTGAACATTCATTGAAAGGACTGATGCTGAAGCTCAAACACCAATACTTTGGGCACCTGATGTGAATAGTTAACTTATCGGAAAAGACCCTGGTGCTGGTAAATATTAAAGGCAGGAGGAGAAGGGGATGGCAGAGGGTGAGATGATTGGATGGCATCACTGACTCAATGGATATGCGGCTGCTACTGCTAAGTCACTTCAGTCGTGTCCGACTCTGTGCAACCCCATAGACAGCAGCCCACCAGGCTCCCCCGTCCCTGGGATTCTCCAGGCAAGAACACTGGAGTGGATTGCCATTTCCTTCTCCAATGCATGAAAGTGAAAAGTGAAAGTGAAGTCGCTCAGTCATGTCCGACTCTTAGCGACCCCATGGACTGCAGCCTACTAGGCTCCTCCGCCCATGGGATTTTCCAGGCAAGAGTACTGGAGTGGGATGCCATTGCCTTCTCCACAATGGATATGAGTTTGAGCAAACTCTGGGAGATGGTGAAGGACAGGGAAGCCTGGCATCCTTCAGTCCATGGAGTCGCAAACAGCTAGACACATCTGAGTGACTGAACAACAATCTGAAGGAGCCATGAATATTGTCGCCTCCATGTCTTCAAATATGCAGTACTTTCTATTATTAATTCCTCCACCACAACCCATTTTTCATGTTCTGGGTCCATTTAAACTACATACCAAAAAATTATTTTTAAAATATTTACATTAAATCCCTGTGGTAGATCCTTGCAATCACGTCTTCCTTCCCTTTTTCATGCAATCATATTATAGTATATTACCTTTACTCACTTTTGTTTGATTAATTAAAAATTGTGTAGAATGCTGATATTTTGAATTTACATTTTGAAGATAATCTTCAGGTGTTTTAACATCCACAAAGTCCGAGAAGCCAATAGATATTATATATTCACCATTTGAATAGATCCCATTTGTATTTTTTATTATATTTAATATACATGATTTAAATAAAAAAAGGAAATGTGTTTAACTCACCATTTCAATTAAAGTAGTGAAAATAAATAGTAATTCCTAGGTGAAAAGAAATAATTGAGTCGGTAGAAATGCTGCCACCAATTTAAATATTTTTCAGGTATGATCATATCATTCCTTACATACAAATTAGCTGCCCTCATTAAGTCAAGGCAATTTATGTGGTGAGCCATTCCCCTCCATAAGCCAGAGTGTAAGTGCTTCTTAAAGCTTGCCATTTGTTTTGGTTTTTACTTGCTTTCCCTTTAAAATAGTGTGAACCACTATTATACACCTGCATTAATATAATTTAATATTAAAAATATGTAATTTGAAAGTGTTATTTATATACATCATTTCCATTTCATCCTCTACACATTTTTTTCGACATAAAGGATCATTTCCATACACTGGAAGCAGAAATATGTTTCACCCAAATTCTCCTTCTCCTTGAATTCAAAATTTCCCCTAAACCATAAGAAGAGATGGGAAACCTCTTAGTACTTCATCTTCTGTCTACTCTTGCAGATGACATTTCCTGTAACTTCAAGTAATTATTTTGGTTGCCTTCACAGATGCTAGTCTTTTATACAAGGAGTCAAAACTAGAGTTTCAATTTTTTTCCAGGAATTCCAATGTTCAGCTTCAACCTCTAGAGTTTCTTCCATGGTGAATAATTTATTTTGAAAACAGTGTATTATCCCATGATTAAAGGGGCAATGAAAGGAAACAGAATAAAAAAATCTATAGCTCTCTCTTGCCCTGAGTAATTAATGTGAGGTGCTGATGTGTTTCTTCAAATTGACCATCCTCATAACCTCTTTTCAAAATACTAACCCATCTGATATCTGTCTTATGTTTAATTTAGTAAAGCAGTCTTTTTAGTCTGTTTCCAGCATCCTGTAAGAGAAGTCATTTTTTCAAAATTTTGAGTATTTTGTATTTCAACCCAAATTATTAAACATTACCAGTTAAAACTAGATATGGAATTAATTATTGAATTTCTTTCCTATCTGATGATATGAGCATACATATTAAAGAAGTAATAATATCCTTTGTACTTTTACATATTATATCAAAACATCTTATTATAGAAAGTGTTTAATTATGTCATTTGCGATTCCTTTGTATGAATTATAGCAATTTAAACACAAACACACATAAACCACAAGGAAGCAAATCTTATTGGCTGAGCAAAACCTAATCTATGGGGGTGTTGTAACTTCCACTGAAGTAATATAAGTACTCTTAAATATTTCTTGGATTTTTAAGATTACATTACACTTCTGTTTTTTTCAAATTGAATGTTATTTACTTATTTATAGCCACAGTGGCGTGTGGGACCTTAGTGCCCCCACCAGGGATAGAACCTGTGCCACTTGCAGTGGAAGCATGGAGTCCTAACCACTGGACCACCAGGGAATTCCTTGCTTCCGTGTTTTAAGTCTGTCAGGAATCTTATGAATTTTAGGATTTAAAATTACCAAGTAACTTTAGTGATTATCAGATAATTTTGTGTTTTGGGTTTTGTTTTTACATTGTAAAACATTCTTACCATAAATGAGTAGCCTATGAAATTAAAAATCTCTAGACCATGAGTCATTCCATCATAATTTGAGTTTAGCTGTATCTCAATAGCTTATAGAATAGTTAGGACCACTTTAGATCTTGGAATTTCAGTGGATCAATTCATTCACTAGTTAGAACTCAAAAATACCGTTTTTCTTATAACCTCTCTCACAGTGTGATATGAGGTGAATGCAGTACAGTCCACCAATAATTAAGACAACCCATTATTTTGGGAGAAGTATCAATTGAACACCTACTGTCTATTTGGCACTAAGTAATTTTGTCTGATTTTTAATGATTTCTCTCTTAACAATTTCTCCAACCATCCCTGTTTAAGAATATGCCTAAATAACTCATTTCTATTTCTTGCAATTGATCTATGCAGGTGACACAGAGTGATGGGACAGAGAACAGTGAATTCAAAACAGACTGTTTTACCCAACTACTAGTTTTTCTTCTGCTTTTACACGCGTTCCTGTTGTTCAGTCAACAAGTCATGTTCCTAGCAAGTGTTAGTGTTATGGAAGAAGTATATGACAATTTTCTATTTTCATGGAACTATTAGTCTTTTGGGGAAGAGAAAGAATGGAGACAAGATTTAGACAAGTCAAACAGAGAACAAAAGGTGAATCAGGTCTCCATCTGATGTTAGGACCCCATCTGAAATGTAAGTGACATGGCAACAGGGACCTTAGCTGTCTTATTCATCTCTCTGCTTGGGGGCTAGGACTGCCTGGTACATAATGGAAGCAAGCTCTGCGTTCTGGAGAGTCACTGGTGGTGACCTTGTTTGCTAATGCGGCAGCATGGGAAAGAAGGAAAGTCAGTTTGACATACAGTGCTTACAAAGGTTTTTTGGAGCAAGGATCCATGCAGTTAAGCACATCTTTGATTCTTCAGTTCAGTTCAGTTGCTCAGTAGTGTCCTATTCTTCATGACCCCATGGACTGTAACACACCAGGTCTCCCTGTCCATAGCCAACTCCTGGGGTCTTACTCAAACTCATGTCCATCGCACCAGTGATGCTATCCAACCATCTCATATACTCTGTCATCCCCTTCTCCTCATGCCTTCAATCTTTCCCAGCATCAGGATCTTTTCCAATGAGTCGGTTCTTCATATCAGGTGGCCAAATTATTGGAGTTTCAGCTTCAGCATCAGTCCTTCCAATGAATATGGTTGAATCATTTACTTTCATGGTCTTGCTGTACACAATTCTGTATTTACAGAGGCAGAATATCTTCCCAAAGCAAGAACTGGTATTCCCAGGACCCACATTTCATGGTCAACACTTATGTTGTGTTTGTCAAAATGTTCATTAGAATTTTTCCATAAGTTACTATGGAGAAACTCGAACCAACTTTTTGGCCAGTCCAACACTACAACATATAATTATGGAACCCAAATACCATCATGCTGATTATCCCATATTATACTGCCTCTTCCATCAGTCTCTTTGTTGTCCCTCCTCCTCTTATCTCCTGGCATATCCTCTGGCATAATGTAAAATAACTACCTGAGCTTAGATATTCTTTGATGTTCTTAACTTACTAAAATTTCTTCTCATGATCAATGTATGTGTGAGTGCTAAGTCACTTCAGTTGTGTCCAAATCTTTGAGATGCTATGGACTGTAGTCTGCCAGGCTCCTTTGTCCATGGGATTCTCCAGGCAAGAATACTGGAGTGCGTTGCCATTTCCTCTTTCAGGGAATCTTCCCAACTCAGGGACTGAACACGCAGCTCTTATGTCTCCTGCACTGGGAGGTGGGTTCTTTATCATTAACGCTAACTGGGAAGCTTCATGGTTAATGAAACGATATAATTTGATATAATTAACCTCATATTTTGTGTTTTGACAACTTAAGAATCATCATGTTACAGGAGATCTAAGGCACAACTTAAGCTGATTCAAATTCTGTTTCATTGAAGCTAAAATTAACAATAAAAATATTTTCCCTTAGCCATTACAAGATTTCTGGAAATTTAAATACATCCATTAGGCCACATAAGACCCCTTAGTCTGAAGAAATAATGTCAAAGTGATGTCCTTTTCCTTCATATCTGCTAAGATGGTTCAAACACTTAAACAGTAATATTCTGTTAGTATTTCCATATGTTTTTATTGATTTTTATCTGAATCAAGAGAACCAGATTGTAGCTTGTTAATACTGCACTCCTCTAACAAGACTTCCAAACTTAAAGTGTGAGTTCAAAACAACCTTGTAAAAACTAATAGATGCCATTTATGTGCACTAAGTCTTGCCTCTGATTTTATAAAATCCTTTTTCCAATGGCATCATTCATACAAAGAAACATGAAACTTTTTTCTTCTCCTTTCCACATCTGCAGTAACAATTTACTTTTAGTTATTAATATTACAATACAGAAAGTATACTTCTCCAAACAATGGAGTGGCTACTGTGGACAGAAAAACATGAGAATTTGCTCACAAAGAATTAGCCACCAAAGCAAATAAACGCTTTGAACTAATAAAAGCTGCCCACAAAAACTTGCTGGGCTTTTTGACCTTGTTTTCCTTTGGGTAAACAGAATTCAAGGACATGAATACAAACTATTGCTGACATAAAGTTCTTAGACTTTACTTTCTGAATCTTTTCTTTCTATTTCTGAGCTGATCCTACCACTCCAGCGGATAAGTAATAATCTGATACAAACCTTCAAGGTCACTTTCTTCCAGCTCAAATACATTACCTTTAGGTTATTTTGACAGATCAGCAGGAGGCTACATATTCTTTTACCTTTCTGGCAAAATTTTATATTTTAAGCGGTTTATATATGTAATTTTTTATTCTTTGAAACAAAGAACTGGGGAGTAAAGTTAGCCATGGAATTCAAAATCTTGGAATAGTTATGGTTTTAGACTATGTGACAAAAGCCTTTTATATGGATTCTCTCCCAGCTAGACAACAGAAGGGAAAGGAAACCTTGGTTATAGCTATAAAGAACTAATCTGAATTTTCATTGTTTCTGGGTTTGAAGACCTCATTGCCTCTGGATTGACTAGTTCTTATAAATAATTCCATACAATTTTGTTTTGCTTTACAGTACTTCCTGTACAATTATTTCTGTATCTTGATTCAGTACTCACATATTTGAAGAATGAATGAACAAATGAAAAAATGTATATAGGGAAATATTCAAGAAAAATCACAACCATATCAATATAGAATATGTAATGGCATTTGAAAATAACTATTTAATCAGCAAATAGGTAGGTCTTACTGTTATTACCTCTCTGTTTTAATAGTGGATGTAGAAGTACCAGATGTTTTTTATTTAGGTCACTGTGGTGGCCTGAAAATAATTACTTCCTCTGTTGAGGGCCTTAAAGACCTGTGGCCAAGAAGAAAATTTCAGTCCCTCATATGACTAGTGGAAACACATTTAATGGTACATGTGTCAACATTGTAACTTAAGAGAAACACCAGCTTAGCAGGTGACAAACATGACAATGCCATATTGTGTGATGCACCTTGCAAAACACAGAGAGAAAAATCTATATTATGGAGACAGGAGCTCATCATGTTTCAAGTCAGTGATTTGAAGAAAATTTAACAGTTAAGTTAAAAGTAAACAAAAACTGAACCATATCATATCATGAACCAGGTCATATCTTTGTTTTACTTGCATAATAGGTTCACCCTATAAGCTAATCAGAAAGACAGACCATTTTAATGAAATGCATAGTGGCATGTTGGGTTCCAAGAGATATAAAGGTCCCTTCAACAGTCACCATCAACAGTCCTATTCAGGAAATATTCTGTTTGCTGTCCCTTCATCATAACTTATTAAGCATATGCTTTGGGGGTGATGAGATGCCATAACACAGGTCACAAGCTTTTTCTATCCACAATTGATTTGAATTCAACCATAGCAGTTTCTGATCTATTGTTGAAAATAATAGTTCTTGTCAATCTGTGTTACTTAATTGTTGAGTTGTCACTATATCATCAGAGATTTGAAATAAGATTAAGGGTATATTGAAACATGAGGAGTCCAACTCAATAAATAAGTGATTTTCCTTGGGGGGGGGTCTATGAAAATTCACACAAAATTCCAATCAAACTTCTTCTTTTTTAGTTTTTTATTTTTTAAATTTTAAAATCTTTAATTCTTACATGCATTCCCAAACATGAACCCCCCTCCCACCTCCCTCCCCATAACATCTCTCTGGGTCATCCCCATGCACCAGCCCCAAGCATGCTGCATCCTGCATCAGACATAGACTGGCGATTCAATTTTAACATGATAGTATACATGTTAGAATGTCATTCTCCCAAATCATCCAATCAAACTTCTTAATAACATCGTTTACAAAGAAAAATAAGTTTTCAGTTCAATTTCAAATTGTTCATTATTAGTATATATCGGTACAATTGATTTTTGTATTTTGACTTTGTATCTGATACCTTGCTAAATTCACATTTTAATTCTAACAACCTACTGTTGATTCTTTGTAGCTTCTTCAAAGACAATAATCTCATCTGTGAAGAGCTAACTGCTCTATTCCTTTCTCTCCATTTTGTATGGTATTTATTTTTTATTTTCTTCCTTCTTTATTTACCTTGCTGCACCAATTAGGACCTCCAATATGATGTTAAATAAGAGTTATGGTGAGAATAAGCATACTTTTCTGTTTCCCAATCTTGGAACTATTTCAGTCTTTCACAAGTAAGTATTATGCTAGCCATATTTTCTGGGTTGATCCTTTCTCTGTTGGGTTTAAAACAATAAATTATTCCCAGTTTAGTAAGAGTTTCAACACAAACAGATGTTGACTTTTATAAAATACTTTTTCTGTATAAATACAAATCATACGGATTTTCTTCTTTAGTTTGCTGATGTATTTATTGATAACATTGATTTTGAATGTTGAACCAGCCTTGCATTCCCAGGATAAATCCCACTCAGTCTTGGTCTTGTAATATTTTTAAGTTCTTGAATTTAATTTGAAATGTTGTGGAGGATTTTTGCATCTATGTTCATGAGAAATACCAGTCTACAGCTTTCTTTCCTTGTAATGCCTTTGTTTTGTTCAAAAAGTAATTCTGACTTCATAAGTTGAATCAAGAAGTGTTCTCGCACCTTTTCTCTGTTCTAGAAGAGTTTGTGTAAAATTGACATTATTTCTTCCTTGAATTTTTTAGTATAAGCTTTTAATATCTGAATCAATTCCACTCCACTAAACACAATTTAAAGTCAACAATTTCATGTAAAGCAACAATACAAACATTTTGGATCAGAACTTCTGTGACAACCTTTTCTTTTTTTGGATAAGAATTCTCAATGACTTAAAGATTTTACTTCTTAAATTGACTTTTGGATTTTTCTATTTTGTAATAGGATTTTACAAGTAATTTGACAAGCTGATTTGAAGTTTATGTGAACAAAAACTAATCAAACTATTGCTAAAGAAGAATAAGAACATAGTATGTGAAATAGCAATGTTTATTTCAAAACTGTATATAATTAAGTCAGTGTGATATTGGCATAAAGTAAACAAAATGACTAGCACAAATAAATTGAGATGACAGAAACAGACACCTAGGTATAAGGATATGAAAATATGAGATAAATGACAGAAGTAGATTATAACTCCACGAGAAAAGGTTGAGCCCTTAAAAATTAATAACTAGGACCACTGAAGATGAGAAAATATGAGAAAACAAAATTTAATTCTTACTTTGTGCTCTTTATAAAAGTTAATTTCTAACAGGTTAAAGACTAATCTGAAAGGAACTTTAAAATTTAAAGAAACAATAGTAGAATGGGCTTCCTTTGTGGCTCAGCTGATAAAGAATCCTCCTGCAATGCAAGAGACCTGGTTTCAATCCTTGGGTTGGGAAGATCTCCTGGAAAAATGAAAGTCTACCCACTCCAGTATCCTGGCCTGGAGAATTCCATAAAATGTATAGTGCATAGGGCCGCAAGGAGTTGGACATTACTGAGTGGCTTTCCCTTCACTTTCATAGTAGAATACCCATAACCTTGATGTAGGAAATATTTATTAAATTAGATACAAGGGAAAAAATTAACAAAGAAATTAGGTTGATTAATAAGATCACACTGATTAATAATTTCTGTTAATCAAAAGAAATACAGTAAAAAAATACTGAGTAGAATTGAGACAAGTTACGCAGCATAAAACTAACAAAGAAATAGTATAGTCATAATATACAAAAGACTATAAATTGATACAATGGCCAATAAAAAATCATCAAAAATAAGACATTCCCCACAATAGTGAATATAAATATATATTGAAAAAGAAAGTACACATCCTCAGTAATAATAGCATACATTTAAAAAAAAGACTACAGTGAGACATCTTTTTACATCCACTAAATTGTCAAAACTTAAGAAGTCAAATATTATCAAGTATTAGAGTGTAATCAGGATGTATCAGTGGGAACTCATGTATATTACCTATGGGAAAGCAAACTGTTATGACATTTTTGAAAAATAATAAGCACCACCTTTTAAAGTGGAACTTTTTAGTCTCAAAACAGTGATCTCCCAGAGAAAAATGTTTGCACCTAAGTACCAGGATACATATATTTATATATATATTCCAGAAAATATATACAAGAATCTTCAGAGAAACAATATTAATTATAATTGCAAAACAGCAGAAACTAAAATGCCCCTCAGGATCAACAGTTGAATGAGTACATTATGCCATACTCAGTCAGTAGAACACTATAGAATGAATTTACAGCTACACACAAAGCCACAAAAATTGTAGAAATACAATACTGACAGAATAAAAAAAATCCTAGAAGACAATAGATGATAACATTGTTTTTTTATAAAGCTCAAGTGGTTTGGGGATTCATACGTAGCAGAAAAACTATTTTCAATGGCAAGGTAATGATAATATTCAGGATAGTGCTTGTAGGAGGAGCAAGGTTTTGTGATAGGAGAGGAATACATTAGCCTTCATTGACTCTGATTTCATACTTGAGCACTTTATTATTAAGCTATGTAATTAATCTATTTCACACATATATTCTTTAGTTTATATTAATTATATAATTTAACAGCTTTTAAAAATTAAATAAGATTATGAGTGTATGTGTGTCTATGCACTTTAGAAGATTTAGTTGTTTTCTTAATACATGATTTAATCCTAGATGGCTCAACGGGTAAAGACCCACCTGCAATGCAGGAGACACAGGAGATATAGGTTCGATCTCTGAGTCAGGAAGATCCCCTGGAGAAGAAAATAGCAACCACTCCAGTATTCTTTCCTGAAAATCCCATGGACAGAAGAGCCTGGTGGGCTACAGTCCAAAAGGGTTGCAGAGTTGGACCCATCTGAGCAACTAAGGTCACACATATGGAGAGGGAGTGAGCATATGGCCAGACTTCCCAGATTCCTCCAACTTAATTTATCTCAATAAATCATGTACTGAGATAATACTGAGTGATGAGAAAAAAAGTTCCATCTGGATTAAGGCTCAGTGACGACAATATGACATTCTAGCAGTGCACCACCCCTACTAAGAGATCCAGTTCTTCGGCCTGCTCTAGCTTGGTATCTTGGGTAGGGCTTCTGTTTTCTATGGTTAAGATAAAGAAAAAGCCAAACAGAAAGCTTTATCACCAGGAAGGAGCTCAGTATTTTTGTTTCTCCAATCCC
The DNA here is from genome assembly GCF_042477335.2 of Ovis canadensis. Lineage (NCBI taxonomy): Eukaryota > Metazoa > Chordata > Mammalia > Artiodactyla > Bovidae > Ovis > Ovis canadensis. The sequence continues at coordinate 43,584,771 of NC_091260.1, forward strand.
TCCCACAAAAAGAGAAGCAAATAGAAAATCATGTAAGTTTAAAACTCTGAAGGTAAACAAGCCCAGTGTATTCCATAATCTTACAAGCTATCCACTGGAAAAAAGTTAAATCATAAAGAATAAAAGAGAAAAAGAAACTGTGCTTGACTAGTTGCTGAAATTCGTCTATTTTTTGATCCTTTGAAGTTCAAGGCGTATTTTTAGCTTTCTGATAAATTTGTACAACTGGATAAAGATAAAATGATAGTATAATCCATCTTGTGAGATAAATAATTTTTTCAAAACTGTCCGATTTTTCTAGAAACATTTTGAGTAATCTGTTGACATTCCTGTGGTCAAACTATTATGGCAATAAACATGGTGCAAATGATATATTAAGTTATGTGAAGCAGCTACTTCCAAGAAATGTTTTTGCTATGTCCTTGTAAAAACAAGTAGAGACATCCCTGAACCTATCACAATCTACACTCAAAATGTTCATCCATATCAACTGTACAATTATAGCAATCTTAATAAGCATGTGATGGTTTCAACAAACTAGGAGAAAATCTTGTGAGAATTACACTGGGATATATCTTGACTAAAAGATTATAGAGCCATAACCTGCTGGTCCAGTGTTAAAACAGAGATAGAACACAGAGCAATAAGTAAAAGGTAACTCAATTTAATGGGCTTCCTGGGTGGCTCAGTGGTAAAGAATCTGCCTGACAAACAGGAAATACACATTCAATCCCTGGGTCATGAAGATCTCCTGGAGAGGAAAATAGCAACCCACTCCAGTATTCTTGCCTGGGAAATCCCATGGACAGAAAAGCCTGACAGACTACAGTCCAAGGGGTTGCAGAAGAGCCAGACATGACTTAGCAACTAAATAACAACACCACCTCAACTTACGTCTAAAATCATTTGAATACCATTAAGTGGATATAGAGTAAGTGCTCTAAATATGAATGAATCCCATTTTTTGAAATTGATTTATTCTTAGTTAGAGGACAATTAATTTACAATATTTTGTTTGTTTCTGCCATACATCAACATGAATCAGTCATAGGTATACATATGGTCCCTTTGTCTTAAACCTCCCTCCCACCTCCCACCACATTCCACCTCTCTAGGTTCACAAGGCCAGTAGTAGAGGGAACCTGTGGACAAATTTAAGTTAAACATTTTTTACTAAAATATTTTATAAGAACACTTACATATATTCTTGCCATCTAAACAAATTTACCTAAATCAGTTGTTCTCAAACTTGGCTGTGAATTTGAGACACTGAAGGGGCTTTCATGTTTCCTTCATTGCTGAAGGATATTTTACTGGTTGTAGAATTCTAGGTTGATGAGTTTTTTAACATTTTAAATATTTTATCCCACTTTCTTCTTGCTTTCATGGCTTGTGATAAGAGGTTTTCTAAAATTTTTATCTTGCTTCTCTATATTTAAGGTGGTTTATTACTTCTGACATCTCTCAGGATGTTTTCTTTGCTTTTGGTTTTTTGCATTTTGAATAGCATACATTTACATGTATATTTTTTGGGTTATTCTGTTTGACTGTAGATGTCTGGATCCATTTCTCTCCCCAGATACAGGGAAAGTGAATTTCCCTGTAACTCCAATCTTCTAATTGTTGTCAGTTGCTCAGCTGTGTCTGACTCTTTGTGATCCCATAGACTGCAGCATGCCAGGTTTCCCTGTCCTTCACCATCTCCTAAAGCTTGCTCAAACTCATATCCTTTAAGTCAGTGATCTCATTCAATGGTCTCATCATCTGTCATCCCCTTCTTCTCCTGGCTTCAAACTTTCCCAGCATCAGGGTCTTTTTCCAGTGATTCAGTTCTTTGCATCATGTGGCCGAAGTATTGGAGCTTCAGATTCAGTATCAGTCCATCCAATGAATATTCAGGATTGATTTCCTTTAGGATTGACTGATTTGATCTCCTTGCAGTCCAAGGGACTCTCAAGAGTCTTCTCCAACACCACAGTTCGAAAGCATCAATTCTTTGATGCTCAGCTTTCATTATGATCCAACTCTCACATTCATACATGTCTACTAGAAAAACTATAGTGTGACTAGACGGACCTTTGTAGGCAAAGTAATGTCTCTGCTTTTTAATATGCTAAGCTTGTCATAGCTATTCTTCCAAGGACCAAGCATCTTTTAATTTTGTGGCTGCAGTCACCATCCTCTGTGATTTTGGAGCCTCCCGAAAAATAAAGTGTACTGTTTCCATTGTTTCCCATCTATTTGCTATGAAGTGATTGGACCAGAGGCCATGATCTTAGCTTTTTTAATGTTGAGCTTGAAGCCAGCTTTTTCACTCTCCTTTTTCACTTTCATCAAGAGGCTCTTTAGTTCTTCACTTTCTGTCATAAGGGTCGTGTCATCTGCGTATCTGAAGTTATTGGTATTTCTTCTGGCAATCTTTTTTTTTTTTTACTTTACAATACTGTATTGGTTTTGCCATACATCAACATGAATCTGCCACGGTTGTACATGTGTTCCCAATCCTGAACCCCCCTCCCGCTTCTCTCCCCATACCATCTCTCTGGGTCATCCCAGTGCACCAGCCCCAAGCATCCTGTATCCCGCATTGAACCTAGACTGGTGATTCGTTTCTTATATGATATTATACATGTTTCAATGTCATTCTCCCAAATCATCCCACCCTCTCCCTCTCCCACAGAGTCCAAAAGACTGTTCTATATATCTGTGCCTCTTTTGCTGTTTCGCATATAGGGTTATCATTACCATCTTTCTAAATTCCATATATATGTGTTAGTATACTGTATTGGTGTTTTTCTTTCTGGATTACTTCACTCTGTACAATTGGCTCATTTCATCCACCTCATTAGAACTGATTCAAATGTATTCTTTTTAATGGCTGCATAATACTCCATTGTGTATATGTACCCCAGCTTTCTTATCCATTCATCTGCTGATGGACATCTAGGTTGCTTCCATGTTCTGGCTATTATAAACAGTGCTGCGATGAATATTGGGGTACACATGTCTCTTTCAATTCTGGTTTCCTTGGTGTGTATGCCCAGCAGTGGGATTGCTGGGTCATAAGGCAGTTCTATTTCCAGTTTTTTAAGGAATCTCCACACCGTTCTCCATAGTGGCTGTACTAGTTTGCATTCCCACCAACAGTGGAAGAGGGTTCCCTTTTCTCCACACCCTCTCCAGCATTTATTGCTTGCAGACTTTTGGATCGCAGCCATTCTGACTGGTGTGAAATCGTACCTCATTGTGGTTTTGATTTACATTTCTCTGATAATGAGTGATGTTGAGCACCTTTTCATGTGTTTGTTAGTCATCTGTATGTCTTCTTTGGAGAAACGTCTATTTAGTTCTTTGGCCCATTTTTTGATTGGGTCGTTTATTTTTCTGGAATTGAGCTGCATAAGTTGCTTGTATATTTTTGAGATTAGTTGTTTGTCGTTGCTTCATTTGCTATTATTTTCTCCCATTCATAAGGCTGTCTTTTCATCTCGCTTATAGTTTCCTTTGTTGTGCAGAAGCTTTTAATTTTAATTAGATCCCATTTGTTTATTTTTGCTTTTATTTCCAATATTCTGGGAGGTGGGTCATAGAGGATCCTGCTGTGATTTATGTCAGAGAGTTTTGCTTATGTTCTCCTCTAGGATTTTTATAGTTTCTGGTCTTACGTTTAGATCTTTAATCCATGTTGAGTTTATTTTTGTATATGGTGTTAGAGAGTGTTCTAGTTGCATTCTTTTACAAGTGGTTGACCAGTTTTCCTAGCACCACTTGTTAAAGAGATTGTCTTTTCTCCATTGTATATTCTTGCCTCCTTTGTCGAAGATAAGGTGTCCATAGGTGTGTGGATTTATCTCTGGGCTTTCTATTTTGTTCCATGGATCTATATTTCTGTCTTTGTGCCAGTACCATACTGTCTTGTTGACTGTGGCTTTGTAGTAGAACCTGAAGTCAGGCAGGTTGATTCCTCCAGTTCCATTCTTTCTCAAGATTGCTTTGGCTATTCGAGGTTTGTTGTATTTCCATACAAATCATGAAATTATTTTTTCTAGCTCTGTGAAAAGTACCGCTGGTAGCTTGATAGGGCTTGCATTGAATCTGTAGATTGCTTTGGGTATATACTCATTTTCACTATATTGATTTTTCCAATCCATTAACATGGTATATTTCTCCATCTATTAGTGTCCTCTTTGATTTCTTTCACCAGTGTTTTATATTTTTCTATATATAGGCCTTTAGTTTCTTTAGGTAGATATATTCCTAAGTATTTTATTCTTCTTGTTGCAATGGTGAATGGAATTGTTTCCTTAATTTCTTTTTCTACTTTCTCATTATTAGTGTATAGGAATGCAAGGGATTTCTGTGTGCTGATTTTATATCCTGCAACTTTACTATATTCATTGATTAGCTCTAGTAATTTTCTGGTGGAGTCTTTAGGGTTTTCTATGTAGAGGATCATGTCATCTGCAAACAGTGAGAGTTTTACTTCTTTTCCAATTTGGATTTCTTTTATTTCTTTTTCTTCTCTGATTGCTGTGGCCAAAACTTCCAGAACTATGTTGAATAGTAGTGGTGAAAGTGGGCACCCTTGTCTTGTTCCTGACTTTAAGGGAAATGCTTTCAATTTTTCACCATTGAGGAAAATGTTTGCTGTGGGTTTGTTATATACAGCTTTTATTATGTTGAGGTATGTTCCTTCTATTCCTGCTTTCTGGAGAGTTTTTATCATACATGGATGCTGAATTTTGTCAAAGGCTTTCTCTGCATCTATTGAGGTAATCATATGGCTTTTATTTTTCAATTTGTTAATGTGGTGAATTACATTGAGTGATTTGCGGATATTGAAGAATCCTTGCATCCCTGGGATAAAGCCCACTTGGTCATGGTGTATGATCTTTTTAATGTGTTGTTGGATTCTGATTGCTAGAATTTTGTTGAGGACTTTTGCATCTATGTTCATCGGTGATATTGACCTGTAGTTTTCTTTTTTTGTGACATCTTTGTCAGGTTTTGGTATTAGGGTGATGGTGGCCTCATAGGATGAGTTTGGAAGTTTACCTTCCTCTGCAATTTTCTGGAAGAGTTTGAGTAGGATAGGTGTTAGCTCTTCTCTAAATTTTTGATAGAATTCAGCTGTGAAGCTGTCTGGGCCTGGTCTTTTGTTTGCTGGAAGATTTCTGATTACAGTTTCAATTTCTGTGCTTCTGATGGGTCTGTTAAGATTTTCTATTTCTTTCTGGCTCAGTTTTGGAAAGTTGTGCTTTTCTAATAATTTGTCCATTTCTTCCACGTTGTCCATTTTATTGGCATATAGTTGCTGATAGTAGTCTCTTATGATCCTTTGTATTTCTGTGTTGTCTGTTGTGATCTCTCCATTTTCATTTCTAATTTTATTGACTTGATTTTTCTCCCTTTGTTTCTTGATGAGTCTGGCTAATGGTTTGTCAAATTTTATTTATCCTTTCAAAGAACCAGCTTTTGGCTTTGTTCTTTTTGCTAGTCTCTTTTGTTTCTTTTGCATTTATTTCTGCCCTAATTTTTAAGATTTCTTTCCTTCTACTAACCCTGGGGTTCTCCATTTCTTCCTTTTCTAGTTGCTTTAGGTGTAGAGTTAGGTTATTTATTTGACTTGTTTCTTGAGGCATGCCTGTATTGCTATGAACTTTCCCCTTAGCACTGCTTTTACAGTGACCCATAGGTTTTGGGTTGTTGTATTTTCATTTTCATTCATTTCTATGCATATTTTGATTTCTCTTTTGATTTCTTCTGTGATTTGTTGGTTATTCAGAAGTGTGTTGTTCAGCCTCCACATGTTGGAATTTTTAATAGTTTTTCTCCTGTAATTGAGATCTAATATAACTGCATTATGATCAGAAAAGATGCTTAGAATGATTTCAATTTTTTTGAATTTACCAAGGCTAGATTTATGGCCCAGGATATGATCTATCCTGGAGAAAGTTCCGTGAGCACTTGAGAAAGAGGTGAAATTCATTGTTTTGGGGTGAAATGTCCTATAGATATCAATTAGGTCTAACTGGTCCATTGTATCATTTAAAGTTTGCGTTTCTTTGTTAATTTTCTGTTTTGTTGATCTGTCCATAGGTGTGAGTGGGGTATTAAGGTCTCCCACTATTATTGTGTTATTGTTGATTTCCCCTTTCATACTTGTTAGCATTTGTCTTACATATTGCAGTGCTCCTATATTGGGTGCATATACATTTATAATTGTTATATCTTCTTCTTGGATTGATCCTTTGGTCATTATGTAGTGTCCTTCTTTGTCTCTTTTCACAGCCTTTGTTTTAAAGTTCATTTTATCTGATACAAGTATTGCTACTCCTGCTTTCTTTTGGTCTCTGTTTGTGTGGAATATCTTTTTCCAGCCCTTCACTTTCAGTCTGTATGTGTCCCTTGTTTTGAGGTGGGCCTCTTGTAGACAACATATATAGGGGTCTTGTTTTTGTATCCATTCAGCCAGTCTTTGCGTTTTGGTTGGGGCATTCAACCCATTTACATTTAAGGTAATTATTGGTAAGTATGATCCCATTGCCATTTACTTTATTGTTTTGGGTTTGGGTTTATACGCCCTTTTTGTGTTTCCTGTCTAGAGAATATCCTTTAGCATTTGTTGGAGAGCTGGTTTGGTGGTGCTGAATTCTCTCAGCTTTTGCTTATCTGTAAAGCTTTTGATTTCTCCTTCATATTTGAATGAGATCCTTGCTGGGTACAGTAATCTGGGCTGTAGGTTATTTTCTTTCATCACTTTAAGTATGTCTTGCCATTCCCTCCTGGCCTGAAGCGTTTCTATTGAAAGATCAGCTGTTATCCTTATGGGAATCCCCTTGTGTGTTATTTGTTGTTTTTCTCTTGCTGCTTTTAATATTTGTTCTTTGTGTTTGATCTTTGTTAATTTGATTAATATGTGTCTTGGGGTGTTTCACCTTGGGTTTATCCTGTTTGGGACTCTCTGGGTTTCTTGGACTTGGATGATTATTTCCTTCCCCATTTTAGGGAAGTTTTCAACTATTATCTCCTCAAGGATTTTCTCATGGTCTTTCTTTTTGTCTTCTTCTTCTGGGACTCCTATAATTTGAATGTTGGAGCATTTCATATTGTCCTGGAGGCCTCTGAGATTGTCCACATTTCTTTTAATTCATTTTTCTTTTTTCCTCTCTGATTCATTTATTTCTACCATTCTATCTTCTAATTCACTAATCCTATCTTCTGCCTCTGTTATTCTACTATTTGTTGCCTCCAGAGTGTTTTTTATCTCATTTATTGCATTATTAGTTATATATTAGCTTTTATTTCTTCTAGGTCCTTGTTAAACCTTTCTTGCATCTTCTCAATCCTTGTCTCCAGGCTATTTATCTGTGATTCCATTTTTATTTTGAGATTTTGGATCATTTTCACTATCAATATTCAGAATTCTTTCTCAGATAGATTCCCTATCTCTTCCTCTTTTGTTTGGTTTGGTGGGCATTTCTCCTGTTCCTTTACCTGCTAGGTATTCCTCTGTCTCTTCACCTTGTTTATATTGCTGAGTTTGGGGTGGCCTGTCTGTATTCTGGCAGTTTGTGGAGTTCTCTTTATTGTGGAGTTTCCTCGCTGTGGATGGGGTTGTATCAGTGGCTTGTCAAGGTTTCTTGGTTAGGGAAGGATGTGTCGGTGTTCTGGTGGGTGGAGCTGGATTTTTTCTCTCTTGAGTGCAATGAAGTGTCCAGTAATGAGTTATGAGATGGCAATGGTTTTGGAGTAACTTTGGGCAGCCTGTATATTGAAGCTCAGGGCTGTGTTCCTGTGTTGCTGGAGAATTTGCATGGTACATCTTGCTCTGGAACTTGTTGGCCCTTGGGTGGTACTTGGTTTCAGTGTAGGTATGGAGGCGTTTGATGAGCTCCTATCAATTAATGTTCCCTGGAGTCAGGAGTTCTCTGATGTTCTCAGGATTTGGACTTAAGCCTCCTGCTTCTGGTTTTCAGTCTTATTTTTACAGTAGTCTCAAGACTTCTCCTTCTATACAGCACCGTTTATAAAACATCTAGGTTAAAGATGAAAAGTGTCTCCACAGTGAGGGACACCCAGAGAGGTTCACAGAGTTACATGGAGAAGAGAAGAGGGAGGAGGGAGTTAGAGGTGACCCAAATGAGATGAGGTGGGCTCAAAAGAGGAGAGAGCAAGCTAGCCAGTAATCACTTCCTTATGTGCACTCCACAGTCTGGACTGCTCAGAGATGTTCACGGAGTTATACAGAGAAGAGAAGAGGGAGGAAGGAGATAGAGGTGGCCAGGAGGATAAAAAGGGGGAATGAAAAGGAAAGAGACAGATCCAGCCAGTAATCAGTTCCCTAAGTGTTCTCCACCATCTGGAGCACACAGAGATTCACAGAGTTGGGTAGAGAAGAGAAGGGGGAGGGAGGAGACCGAGGCGACCTGGTGGAGAAAAAGGAGAGTCCAAAGGAGGAGAGAGCAGTCAAGCCAGTAATCTCACTCTCAAGTAAAAATAGGTACTGAAGATTGGGTTTTTAAAGGTACAAAATTGATAACAAATACCAAAAAGCAAAGATTAAAAATCTAGAGTAGAGGTTGGACTTTCAAAAATACAATATTAAAGAAAAGAAGAAGATGAAATAAAAGTCACAAGAATTATTAAAATATATATAATATATATGAAGTTTGCTTTAAAAATAGGGTCTTTTTTTAAAAGTAATAGTAGGTCATAAAAATGAAAATTAAAGGAGTAATAGAGGACTTAAAAATTTTAAAAAGTTTAAAAAAAGAAGAAAAAAAAAGAATGATTGTAAAAATAGTAAAGATATATCTAGGACTTTCTCTAGTGTTGTTGTGGGCTGTTGTGGGGTCAGTTCATTTTCCGATAGTTCCTTGGTACGGCTTATATTTCTCAAGATCTAGGCCCCTTCCTATGTAGTCTGTACTAATGACAGGGTTTTAACCTATTGCACCTGTCACTTCCAAGGCGGTTTCCTCTGTTTTAGCTTCTTCTGTTTGCTGGTCTCTTCAGTGTCTGATTTCCACCCTGACACAAGGGGGGCGGTGGTGGACAGTTTTTTTAGGCTCACTTGTTCAGTCGCGCTGTGGGGAGGGAGGGACGCTACAAACAAATAACACTGGCGTGTGCTCGCAGTGTCTCAGCCACACTGGGCCTGCTCCCCGCTCACAGCACACACAGCTCAGGCTCTAGGTTGCTCCACCGGGAACCGTCTGAGGCCGGCCCTGGGCTGAATGCACCTCCCAGGTCTAAGCCGCTCAGGTTCAGGCACTCAGGTAGTCCTCAGAGGGGCAGACTTGGTTGGGCCTGCATTATGTGCCCTTCTCAGGTCCGAGTAGCTCAGGTGTTTGGCAAGCACAGTCACTGAGACTTATCGCCTCTCCTGTCCCTGCTGCTCAGATTTCTGGGTGTACCACTGACGCACCTTCTCAGGTGGATGATGACTGTCCAGGACCCCAAGAAGTCTTAGTTAGCAAAGAAGCCTGCTTGCCCTTTGGTAGATAATCTCTCTCTGGGGCTGCAATCGCCCCCTTCTGGGCCTTCCGGCTCTGGCTGCCTTGTCACCAGAGGGGGATGTTCAGCAGCCAGCTAATTCTGTTCCGTCCTTTGTTCTGTGCGCAGTCCTGGCGGTGTCTTATGTTAGGGCTTTTCACGTGGTAGCTATCCCACAGTCTGGTTTGCTAGCCCAAGTTAGTTCGCTCTGATTACCCTTGGGGCATTCGGGCCCAATCCTTAAAAAGCAATGCAGCCCGCGCTTCCCTGCCCAGCCTCCACTTGCTAGTGGCGGATGCAGGCATCTGCGCTGCTTCTCCACTGGGGGAGTTACCGTTGGGCTCGTAATCTGTGGGTTTTAATTATTTATTTATTTTTCCTCCCTGTTATGTTGCCCTCTGTGCTTCCAAGTCTCACCACAGACTCGGCAATGAGTGTTTCCTGGTGTTTGGAAACTTCTCTCTTTTTAAGACTCCCTTCCCGGGACGGAGCTCCCTCCCTACCTCTTTTGTCTCTTTTTTTGCCTTTTTTATTTTTTCCTACCGCTTTTTGAAGACAATGAGCTGCTTTTCTGGGTGCCTGATGTCCTCTGCCAGCATTCAGAAGTTGTTTTGTGGAATTTACTCAGCATTTAGATGTTCTTTTGATGAATTTGTGAGGGAGAAAGTGGTCTCCCCGTCCTATTCTTCTGCCATCTTAGGACCGCCCCTCTTCCTGGCAATCTTGATTCCAGCTTGTGCCTCATCCAGCCTGGCATTTCACATGATGTCCTCTGCATATAAGTTAAATAAGCAGGGTGACAATACACAGCTTTGACGTACTCCTTTCTCAATTTGGAACCAGTCCTTGTTCCATGTCTGGTTCTAACTGTTGCTTCCTGACCTGCGTACAGATTTCTCAAGAGGCAGGTCAGGTGGTCTGGTATTCCTACCTCTTGAAGAATTTTCCACAGTTTGCTGTGATCCACACAGTCAAAGACTTTAGTGTAGTTAATGAACTAGATGTTTTTCTGGAATTCTCTTGCTTTTTTGATGATCCAACAGATGTTGGCAATTTGATCTCCGGTTCCTCTGCCTTTTCTAAATCCAGTTTGAATACCTGAAAGTTCTCAGTTCGTACACTGTTGAACCCTGGCTTGGAAAATTTTGAGCATTACTTTGCTAACATGTGAAATTAGTGCAATTGTGCAGTAGATTGAATGTTCTTTAACACTGACCTTCTTTGGGATTAGAATTAAAAGTGACCATTCCCAGTCCCAGCCACTGCTGAGTTTTCCAAATTTGTAGGCATATTTTGTTCAGCACTTTAACAGCATCATCTTTCAGGATTTGAAATAACTCAGCTGGAATTACTCAGCTTTCTAATAGGTTCAGCAAAATCATTGATTTTTAGCCTGTCCAGATTTTTTCTTGTTGTAAGGTCAGGAACTATTACTTCCAAGATGTTCTACATGTCAGGGTGAAAGTTTTAAAGGATTTAAAAAATTCAACTGGGCTAGGTTGTTGCCAGGAATTATTTTTTACTACCCTCAAGTTATTGTAATATGAAGCCAGTATTAACAGCCACTTCCTTAGATTTTTAGACCTTGAAACACTTCTAAATTATGTCATTACTCAAGATCACCTGATAACTTACAACATTATTTAAATATTAATACTTTTCTTTATGACAAACTTTACGTAGCACATTCTTTTAGTAGACATTTTAAATAATGAGCATTCTTAAATCTGAGACCATGGTTGTGGCACACCTAGTCTTGAACCTGCATATCAGAACCAATCTATACCATACAGAACCTCATTCCTGTGGGTCAAAGAGCTTCTGGATCAGTCATCTTTTCCATACTGAGCTCTGTTACTATCCAAGAGAACTTCTAAATCCATATAAGAAAACATCAAGCTCTATTCTCATAGATCCATTACCTCAAGTCCTGTGGACTTCTGTTCCTTTTAAAATATAGGGTTGCTTCCTTTGTCTTACCTGATTCCAACAATACTTACTAATATTGTTCTCTGTCCTTGACAATATATCTTTCCATCACTGTCATAATACTCTCTTGGCATTTCTCCTTCTTCTTGTCTATTGCTTCTTATTTGCCTTCATGGGCTCCTATTCCTCCACTATCTCCTAATTGTTCATATATTTCAGTGATCCTTTTGGTCAGTTCCTTTTTGTGTTCTATATACTTTCCATGGATGATTTCATCCATATTTTTGGCTTCAGTTTTCATCCATCAGTGAAACCAAAGAACTATTCCTCCACTTTCTCTAAGAAGACATATATATCAGTAGGTTTTTCTACTATTCTCATTATATGTATTATTATTTGAAGATACATAGCTTGATTCTTTTTTATTTAATTATACAGTAAGTTAAAATATATTATTTTTGCACAAGTTTAAAATAACCATCAGATTCAAAAGGGGCCTGCCACCAAGAAAAGACTAAATATCACTGTCTAGGCAAGTGATATATCACTTTTTACTGACTGACTGAATTTTAATTATCTATTTACTGCTCTAATGCAAAAAATATAAAAGATAACATGTATAGTTAGAGGATAATTAACTAAAAGTTATTGCCAATTAGTTGTTTTTCTTTTTTGTGCAAATACCCAGTCTTCTACACTATATATTATAGTAATCTCCTTCAGCTCTGCAGAAAGACTTGAGTATCTTCTCTGGAATAACTCCCCAAGGACAATGAACATCAAACTGGATTAGCAAAAAGATTATGGTGACTTAGAACCATCTGCATTTACCAAACTGCCCAGATGATTCTGTTACAAAGCACAGTAGCTTAGTCTGGTTCAGTGTTGAAGACCTAGTAGTTCCTGATTGGCACTTATTTATTAAATGATTCTTCTCCAAACAGCTATAACACATAGAAAAGGATGAGAGTTTTCTAATAAGGAAGACAATTTTCTTATTATTTTGCTTTGACTTTTACTTCCTATTCAGTAATTTGGATGCAAATAGGAGAAGGCAATGGCAACCCACTCGGTATTCTTGCCTGGAGAATTCCACAGACAGAGGAGCCTGGGGGGCTATAGTCCATGGGGTCACAGAGTCGAACATGACTGAGCAACTAATACACAGGATAACTTTCTTTAATTAATAGAATTATTATCCTTCAATTATCTTTGACATTCATTGTTTTAAAAGGCATAGAAAAACTATATAAACACATGGCCTATAAATCCTCCAAAATTCTCATTAACTTATAGCACTTTTCCCTTTTTTATGAAAAAAAAAATATTCATGATTACTCATCATAAACCATAAGGCTATCTATTATCTATGACTTTCAATACTTCTTCCCATTTTTTCTGAGTAAACAGTCACATTTCCATCATTAAACATCTTGCAAGTCATGACTATACCCATATAGAAAAGTGAGTTAAGCTGATCCGGAGAGCACACATTTTTGAGAGGGGAAATGTGAAATAGCCTTAAATGTAGCCCTTAAGCACAGTACAATATTTAGTGAGCCATTATTTTCACAGTTCATCCCAATGAGTATCTTTGCCTTATTCGCTTTATAGGGAACATTTTATCCACTCCATAAAAAATCTTTTTTCCCTCCTCTCTTCTTTAAGCAAGAGTTGATGATTAAACATTGAATTTTAATGAGTGTCAGAATATCCTAGTTGACTGAGATTAAGCTGCCATTTGCCATCATTCTGCTAGCTCAGGAAAACTTTTCTAACACTCTCTAGCAAAATATACTGCTACTGCTTTGACTTTTCGTTCACCAAATAACTCCATTAATTACCAGCAACCAGACTTCTTTGTGATGTTTCGTGCACCTGGTTTGCAGACGGGATGTAGTAACAGAAGCCGACAGAGCACACCCAGACTGCAGTACAGGCCAGAATGTTGGCTACTCTCAACTAATTTTATGTGTCTGTGGAAAACAGAGCTTTGAATTTCAACCAGCTGAAGTTATTGTTTGCTGTTACCCTATTCAAAATTAGCATTTTTATGAACAAATTCAGAAAAAGAAAAGTGAATTTTCAAGATGTTGATCAAGACATCATTTAATTTCAGTTGTATTCCAAAAACTACAAATTCATAAATTGGAATAAAAACCACAGAGATCAAAGCCTCCCAATGATCTGGAGCTTTCTCATTGACTTTGGATGTGAACAGCATAATATCTCGTAATAATTTCACAGTAAAAGCTGAAGGCTCCTCTGGAAAAGTAAACCAAAAAAAAAAATTGCTTTAATAGTCCTTATTCTTATTTACCATTAATGTCTGTATTAGCTCAAGGAGTTGAAAGGTCTCCTTAAAATAAGTTTTAAAATGTCTTCTCTGCATGTGGTGTGAGCTGCACATCTGTAATATGACCAATAAACACTTAGGGGGAAAGAATGATGCCTTGTTTTTAATTGTGAAATCAGACTCTCTGCACTCTTATTTCTCTCACATTAACATGGTTTGCCATATTTGGGGTCGGTTTTTTTATAAGGAACTAGCCACAGAACTGGACTAAAGATGCAGATGGAAGAGAGATCATGGCATAATTCCTCAAAGATATCCAGCACAGTTGAGTTAAAAATGATGACCACATGCCCTTTTCAGGTACATTACAAAAATCCTCACATCAACTTCAGCACTTCAAAATAAAATCCAAAAGGATACAGGAACTCTTGGACTTTGTATGCCATCTCTTGACCCCCATAGGCCTCAATATAGAGAAATCTAGGATCATGAAAACCATCCCAAGGCTGCTCTTATAGCCACTATGTGGCATCCCAAAGAATTATCAGAGTCTTCCCTTAATAACAACAAATCATTTGATCCAAATTTTTGTTACTTCCCATAATGTCATCATGAAGAATGGAATGAGGTTATTAAGGGACATTGATGTTATAGGCAGTCTGGTGAACATGTAGACTTATTTAAAACTTAAGAAAACTAAAATGCTTAAATGTTTTCTCTTATAGATATGACTACTTCACTTTAAAATTAAATAGTTTAGCAGAAAAAGATTTAATACTCTAAACTTTTTCTACCTATAGAAGTTTGCTTGACAGTACAACAAAATGAAATCTATAGCATTTCCTCTAATATTGACCTCATCACTTAAAAAATTACAAGGATTCTTCTTCTAGAGAACAGACTTTGATAGAAATGTCAAAAGATTTTTGCTTACTTTATCTTTTAATCTTAGTCTTTGTGGCAATTATTCCCAGACCTTATTGTGGTTTCCTGCACAAAATTATACCCTTAAGCATAGCAGACTTACATTTACTACAGACTCAGGACAATAAAAAGTCAGCAGCAGGAGAAAATATGTTTTATATGTTCAGTTAAGTTTACACAGAACTGGAAAATATTGGCAAGTGGCATTTAATTATGTTACTCTAGTTTCTTTAATATATCTCAAAAATTTCCAATCCAAACAGAGATTATTAATTTCTAATAGCTTAGAGATAGAATTACTACTTCTATTGTTATTTAAAGTCTTCAAATAAATCTCTGTATTTATGATTTAAACATTACTCCTCTATTCAATGTTGCAATATTGTCACTCTATTTTTAATTTACATTATCTTCAAACATAAAATTATGGAAAATTTATTTGAGATGCATAAAAATATAAATAAACTAGACATGAGCAATCCTATTGTATTTAGCATAGTTCATTTGGGCATTATATTTGTTTAATATTCAAATCAGTGATCTTTCCATTGATGATAGAGCATTCATACATTAGTCATATGTTATTAATACAATCTACCAAATTACTTTAAAATTCAGTTCAGTTCAGTTCAGTTGCTCAGACAAGTCTGACTCTTTGCAACCCCAGGGACTGCAGCACGCCAGGCTTCCCTGTCCATAACCAACTCCTGGAGCTTACTCAAACTCATGTCCATCAGTAATGCCAACCAGCCATCTCATCCTCTGTTGTCTCCTTCTCCTCCCACGTTCAATCTTTCCCAGCAGCAGAGTCTTTTCCAATGAATCAGTTCTTCACATCAGGTGACCAAAGTATTAGAATCACTTCTTCACATCAGGTGACCAAAGTATTAGAGTTTCCGCTTCAGCATCAGTCCTTTCAATGATATTCAGGATTGATTTCCTTTAGGATTGACTGGTTTGATCTCCTTGCAGCCCAAGGGACTCTCAAGAGTCTTCTCCAACACCACAGTTCAAAAGCATCAACTCTTCGGCACTCAGCTTTCTTAATAGTCCAACGCTCACATCCACATATGACTACTGGAAAAACCATAGCTTTGACTAGGCAGACCTTTGTTGGCAAGGTAACGTCTCTGCTTTTTAATATGCTGTCTAGGTTGATCATAGCTTTTCTTCCAAGGAACAAGAGTCTTTTAATTTGACGGCTGCAGTCATCATTAGGCCACTTAAAACAACTGACATTTATTTTCTTATACTTTCTGTGGGTTAGAAATTAGGGTGGCTTCACTGAGTGGTTTTAGCACAGGTTCTCTTGTGAGTTTGCAGTTTAAGAAGTCAGCCAGGGCCATGGTCACCTGAACACTCACCTGGCTCTGGAGGATCAGCTTCCAAGATGGCTCACTCTTATGCTTACTGGCAAGAGGCCTCAGTTTCTCACTGATTCTTGTCAGGAAGCCTCCAGTTTTTGACACAAGGGTTTTTCCATAGGACTTCTTAGAGTGTCATTATGACATGGCAGCTGACTTTCTCCAAAGCAAATCATATAAGAAAGCAAAAGGAAGCCCTAATGTCTTTTTTTTTTTAACTTTTACTTTATATTAGACCATAGTTGATTTATAAAATTGTGTTAGTTTCAGGTGTACAGCGAAGTGATTCAGTTTTACATATACATGTATCTAGTCTTTTATCATCTAACTTCAGCAGTCATATCCCAACATTCCCACAATATTCTAGAATTTACACAATTAACCTCTATTTAACATGAGAGGGGACTATACTAGAGTGTAAATACAGGAGACAAAGATTATTGAGATGAGCTACAACAATCTAGTCCAGCAAAGAAGGAAAACACAGTGCAAGAAAGAATGCTGCTGCTGCTGCTAAGTTGCTTCAGTCATGTCAGACCCCATAGATGGCTCGTGTCTGACCCCGTAGACGGCAGCCTACCAGGCTCCTCCATCCCTGGGATTCTCCAGGCAAGAACACTGAAGTGAGCTACCACTGCAAGAAAGAATCCCTATACACAAAAGATGGGCTGCAGTGTTGTCATAAACAGTAAGAATTTCATAGCATGACAAGCTGACACATTTTTAGTATTTAAATATTTCTGGGAATATGCATGAAACTACTCATTCTTTAAATAAAGCCCAAATGCAAGTAACCAAAACCATGTAGAATTCTAGAACATATATCTGCCTTTTATTTATTTATCTTAATTTCATTTATCTTAAAACTTTCAATAATTGGAACATCATAATTTCTGTTTAGGTTTTCTAATTCCCCTAAACTCCCTCTAAATGCTAAGAAGACACGAAATAGCATGTATCAGAGAGACCTCAGGACATTTTGCAAACACAAATTAAATTCAAATGATAGAAACAGTAAGTTGTTACCATTTGAATCATAAGCTAACACTGGTACAGCCTGTGGCTGTACAACTAACAGTAAGATTTGTAAACCATAATCTGAATTTGTAAGTATATAAATGAAACCTCTGCTAGAAATGCCATATGTGTACTCTCCATGTAATAGAGATCATAAGGAGGTATAAACAAAAAGCATTTTTGTAGTTTCTCAATGTCCTGTTAGATAAATGACTCATTGATCCTATTTCTTTTTTAACAAGAAATATTCAAAGGAAATATCATGGAACTTGGATTGGTTTTATTTTCTCAGGATTGACTTTCTGGTTACATTGAAGAACACTTACTGCCAGAGTGACAATGTCCCTTGTTGGAGTTAAACAACAACCACTTCTCACCATCCAAGAGATGAGAGTGAGAAACATATGATTAGTGAGGTCAAGTACTTTATTATCCAAAGGCCAGAAGGCATATAGTCTTAAATTGGAGATAGCTAGGATTTCCCTGTAGCTCAGATGGTAAAGAATCTGCCTGCAATACAGGAGACCTAGGTTCGATTCCTGGGTTGGGAGGATCCTCTTGAGAAGGGAATGGCCACCCACTCCAGTATTCTTGCCTGGACAATCCCATGGACAGAGGACCCTGGCAGGCTACAGCCAGGCTGGTTGCAAAGAGTCAGACTCGACTGAGTGACTAACATTACCACTAGAGATAGATATCAAGCCAAAGGGAAACATAGTAAATCTAAGAGCAAAAGATAGTAACTGAGCCCAGTATAATGAAAAGACTCAAAGGGAAGCGGTTGAAAGTGAGGAGAAACAGCAGCATGGATAAGCTGAAGTTACATGAACAATGAAATACTATAAAACTTCAGGTGAGGAAAATACAAAAAATAAAATCAAAAGTATAAGAGAAGAGGCAAAAAGAGCTTTATTAGAATTTACATCCAGCACAGCAGCTATAAGAAACATACTGCAGAATATCAAGTACATGAGAAGAGATACTCTGATTTACACACAGACAGCAGTGCAGAGGCAGAAGAGAGTCTTGCGGTCATAGCTGGCTAGAGAGTCAAAACTGAGGATGGAGTTGGAGCTAAACTCAGGCTTGTATTTAAGGAGTGTTCAGCCTCATCTAGAAGGACATCTTGCAGGGATGTGTTGAGGGCATGTTTAGGAAAAGGTTAGGGTGTAGGACAAGGCTGGCAGGTACGGAAGGAGCTGTGGTAAAGTTTGGCACCCAAGAAGCATCAAGTCCAACTGTTTGTGATCCTAGGACAGTAGGCCGCTTGGTTCCTCTGTCCATGGGACTTTCCAGGCAAGAACACTGAAGTAGGTTACCATTTTCTCCTTCAGAGGATTTTCCCAACCCAGGGATTGAACCTGTGTCTCACTGTATAGTCCATGAGGTTGCAAAGAGTCGGACATGTCTGAACGACTTTCACTTTCACTTTTCTTTACCACTAGAGCCACCTGGGAAACCCCTAAAGAGCATCAAACATCACAGACGGAACAAACCAGGTTGGAGAAGAGGTCCTAGGCACAATTCATAGATTATACTCTTCTAATCTTTATTCTTGTAGACACAAAGACAGAGCACTATTACCAAATTCACCCAATGGCACAGAGCAGCTTATCACAAGAAGATGACCCCAAAATCAAGAAATCATGAATCAAACATTAATTATCAATCACAAAAGAGACTATGGGACTCATAATGCCAAGATGATTTTACTAAAATCCTGAATTTGCAAAGTTCCAGATATGGAGTTACATTAAATGAATATAGCATATTACCAGGCACTCTGTGGATTCTAATGAGCTATCTTTTTACTTATATTTGTTACTTTCCTATGACTTAAAAATTATGAGAAAAAATTAATTCTGCCCTTGAGAATTTTTAGTAGGTGGCTGAAAAAAAAATATGAGTGGGGGGTTAACCATGTAGCAATCAAGGATGTGGCTCAAAATATAAAGGTGGAATAAATTGAAGAGTCAAGTAACTCTATAAATCTGTGGTTCTAATGACCACATAAAAGCATCAGTTTATATAAACAGTGCACTCTTACTCTTTTGAAGTACTTCCACATATTTTCCATATTCCATTTCATAGCGCTAAAACTGTCCTGGAGTAAGTTGGGTAGGTGTATCTGTTTCTTTAGCTGGGAAATAGATACAAAGAGGATAAATGATTTATTCTCTCTGGTACATGACAGAGCCATGTACAAGTCCCTTGAGTCGCAGTCTGATTTTTGTCTCCTGTAGACCAGAGTTTTAGCAAGTTGAATACAAGTCACTGGGAGTCTTGAACTATAGATTCTCATGTAGTAGGTCCAGAGTAGTTCCACACATTGCACATTTCTCATAAGTTCCCAGGTGACATTGAAGCTGCTGGTCCGTAGTTTATTCCAGAGTGTATCTAAATCAGTAATCTCTTAGCAGCTGCACATCAATTGTTTCTTTTTAAAGAAAAAACAGGAATTCAAGAGCCCTGACCCAGAAGATTCAGTAGACAGGATTCTGACATCAGTATTTTTTAAAATTCCACTTATGATTTTGTTTCATAACCAGGGCTTAGAACTTTTTCACACTAAGAAGTTACAGCACCTGTAATGTACATTTTTAAAACTTAAAGTGAATCTTTTCATTGCAATTATGCTGAATACAGTTCTATCTTAATATACAAGAGAACACTTTCATACTTTATAAAATACAGAACTTCATTTCTTTCAAATTTCTCTCTCCCATCTTTTGATCTTTTGTTTCTCTAGTTCCCAAATTACAAAATATCATAACACTCTATAATGTCATAAGATGTCAGTTTCACTCATTTTTGTTTAAAATAACATCACTTACAAATTTCAATCCACATTTTCTTTGATCTTTTGAGATGTCTATGTTTCTTGGAGAATTTATTGTCAGGTACAATCTTCATTATAAGGCACATTTTAGAGGTCTGTACAGAGATAAGGAGGAAGTGTTCAAGATACAAAATTGCTTCAATAATTACATTTTGGAAGGGCAAGAAATCTAACAGCTGAATGACAAAGAGATGGCAACCTTACTGCCACAATTAAGTTTCCCTAGTGAGCACAGGGCAAAGGCAGATTGAGATAAGAGCAGGCACTGATAGAAGGCGTGAAGGATGACGTGCCATGCTCGTCCTGCATGTGGTCTCTGGAACTTTGATAATCAAGCAAGTTATCCTCCAGATTTTATACTCATTGGTCTGAGGGGCAGGTTAAGAACCATCTAAAGATATGCACCATGTTCTTTGTAAGGATGACCTTGGCTTTCAAACTATTAAACTCAACTGTAACCCATGTTTACTCCTCAAATTAAGGCAAACAAAGGTGGTGGCCACAGAGTGTAGAATTCTAGAAGAACAGTTCAGGATATTGTGAGTTCTTCCCACCTCAACAGCCCCCAGCCACAATCTCAATATCTTCCTGTTATTGCTTTCTGTCCTTTTTGAGGTCCCTCGAGCAGGAATGCATTCTCAGATGATACTGTTCTTAATGTCTGCAAGCTTTTCGCAATATACCCCCAATCAAAAGAAACATGAACAGTTCTACTCATTAAGCAGTAAGGTCCTAATAACTTGTAAGCCCTTACCTCCCAATAATTCAGTGACTATTGAGCACAGCACAACTTCTCAAACCTTAAAATCAATCAGATGAGACACTGTTACCTTCATTTTGTGTTCTCAAATGATTCTCACATGGTCCTTGCTTTTCATCACAGAAAATCTAGCTTCATAAAAATATGACATAAACCAATGGGACATAGCAATCTAGTGTTCAACCTATTAAAACATGTAGGGTCCAAAACAGTTTACTATATTCCCATGAAATTTTAAAATACTTAATTATGCCCCTGTACATCTTCTATAGCATCCTACAATGCCTTAGAACAAAATTTGGGAAGGATGGCACCCAAGTTTGAGGTCCAAGACTCAGATTTCTAGTCCTGGTTGTTGAGTCTTCTGGCCATGTCTTATGGGTGAAGTTTCTTAATTACACTAAGCTGAGCTTCAGTTGCTTCATTTCAAAATAGAAACAATTTTCAGTGTTCTCAGAGTGAGCATGGCCAAAAATACTTTGTATGTAAAAATGCTAAAGATGTGGAATATTCTCTTAAAAGTGAGTTGGTCTGATATACTGAATTTTAAACTTTCTTTCTTGAATGTATTGACAGAATCTCTTGTTCAAATAAAACATCCCTAAAATGCAAGGAATGATGCTAAAGCTGAAACTCCAGTACTTTGACCACCTCATGCAAAGAGCTGACTCATTAGAAAAGACTTTGATGCTGGGAGGGATTGGGGGCAGGAGAAGAAGGGGACGACAGAGGATGAGATGGCTGGATGGCATCACGGACTCGATGGACGTGAGTCTGAGTGATCTCCGGGAGTTGGTGATGGACAGGGAGGCCTGGCGTGCTGCGGTTCATGGGGTCGCAAAGAGTCGGACACGACTGAGCGACTGAATTGAACTGAACTGAACTGAACTGAAAATGCAAAACACATTTGAGATTCCACACATAGATATTCTGCTGAAAAGGGGTGCTGTCGTTTTCCTCAGACCCATTCTTCATCCTCTTCATGCTGTGTTCTGTTTTCCAAGGGGCATAGACACCCACTATGTTTCCTAGACTTTCTTTCTTTCAATCTCAGAGGGGGCATCCAAGGTATTCCCTCAGCTCAGTCTGCCAGGAGCATCTTCAATAGCCCCGTTTTTCAAGGCTCCATAAAAGGTAGATGAACCTCATGCCAGGTTCTCATTCCTGTTGTATGGCCTCATCTCTCCTCCCAAATCCCCTCCAGTCCTGTGAGTTACGGCAGATTTCTGCAATTGCTTAATCTTGCAGTTGTCTCAACTTCCCTGAGTTGCTCTTTCAAGCTCTTCTAGCCTGTAACTAACTTGCTGCATTAAATTTTCTACATCAAATTTCCTGCTGTTGGTCTTATTTTCATGACTGGTCTCTGACTGATACAAAGGTGTGAACATAGCCCAGAGACCTGCCTCTTGGCCCCAGGTTTCCTGACATAGTCTTCTTCGGGCACATCTGAAAAACATCTTAGGGCTCATTCCTTACTGTATCACTAAATAGCTGTGTAATCTTGGCCAAGTCATGGAACACCTCTGAGCCCCTTTCCTCACTTTGTAAGAATCATACTTACCTTGATCTCTTAAAATAAATGAAAAATATTTGAGGATGATTTAAAATGTGAGACTGACCTTTTATTACACCCCAAGCCTTTGTGTACTTGGATGAAGGATTTATATTTAAATATTGAAAAGATGTTCATTTCCCAAGGACCCCAAAAACATACCTCATCTTCTCACCCATAACATAGGCCTAATTTTGAAGGAAATTCTGAACTATTGTATTAAACAGTAAGATTAAATAAGGATTAATGAACTTCTATCAACTGTAGCAAATTATAACAGATCTTGGTTACAGCTACTGGTTCAGTTACTATTCTGATCTTCCTGTTTATGCCCAACTACCCACACTGAATCTGTGTTCATTCCTTCTTGTACTGCGGTTTCAGCACTTCCAGAGTGCTTTCAGGCACTCCAAATGCAAATTTTCGGTTCATGTACTTAGACGTAATTACCTTTGGTTGCAAGGAGGATGCACGCATGACAGAACATGGAATTAGACAATTCTGGTTTGAGAATTCTTGATCCAAATAGAAAAGTTGAAATGTATATGTTTGTAAATAATTGTGGCCTAGTGTGTATTATAGGTTTTGATTTTCTTTTAAAAATCTTTTAAGTTTCACTTTCTGGTTTGCTGTAACATCAGTTCTGTCTGGAAGAAAGAAGACGTTTGGGTCAGTGTCACTACCACACATAGTCTGATCCGTGACTGAGAGTACTGACTAAGCATTCTATAGCAATACTGAATACATTGTGTTGTGATTGCCTCTTTTCTTGTCTGCCTGGTCCCTAGGCTATTATATACTCGGAAGGGAGCAGGGTTGAGTCATTTCAACATGCCTTTCTAATGCCAGAACAGTTGCCTGGAACACAGGTACTTTTCAAAAGACATGAGATGTATCCTGCATTGAACCTAGACTGGCGATTCATTTCTTATATGATATTATACATGTTTCAATGCCATTCTCCCAAATCATCCCACCCTCTCCACAACCTAGATGTCCATCAGCAGATGAATGGATAAGAAAGCTGTGGTCCATATAAACAATGGAGAATTACTTAGCCATTAAAAAGGATACATTTGAATCAGTTCTAATGAGGTGGATGAAACTGGAGCCTATTACACAGAGTGAAGCAAGCCAGAAAGAAAAACACCAATACAGTATACTAATGCATATATATGGAATTTAGAAAGATGGTAACAATAACCCTGTATGCGAGACAGCAAAAGAGACACAGATGTATAGAACAGTCTTCTGGACTCTGTGGGAGAGGGAGAGGGTGGGATGATTTGGGAGAATGACATTGAAACATGAATAATATCACATATGAAATGAATAGCCAGTCCAGGTTCGATGAATGATACTGGACGCTTTGGCCTGGTGCACTGAGATGACCCAGAGGGATGGTATGGGGAGCGATGTGGGAGGGGGTTCAGGATGGGGAACACATGTATACCTGTGGCAGATTCATGTTGATGTATGGCAAAACCAATACAATATTGTAAAGTAATTAACCTCCAATTAAAATAAATAAATTTATTTTAAAAATAAATAAAACGTTACCACCTGCAATTAAAAAAAAAAAAAGCCACATGAGATGTATCAATGAATGCAAGGCTGGGTGAAGACCAAATGATGCCCTCAGCCTAGTCCAACAATGGTGCCCCTTCAGCCCTTCCATTCCTCAAAATAAAGAGCATAAAGATCATTTACATAAGTCAGTTGGTGAGTTGAATGTGAGCCAGACTCATCAGCTATGTTTATATTGGTTGTAAGTGAAACACTCAAGCTATAAGATGGAAACAAATGTGATATCTGACAACAACTTCAAACCAAACTTTTAACTTTAGTCACTCATCATGACAGAGCATGTTTAATAATACAGATTTAAGTAAAACCTTGTGATATTCCCCTAAACCTCTACTGAAGTCAAAGGAGGCAGTGAAATAGCTAAGGGCAATATAGCTGGGATGAAGAGAAACCTGTGGTACTCCCCTTTCCTTGATGCACCTGCTTACTTGGATGAATGGTTAATCCAAGGCAGACTGAATGGCAGATAATGCAGAGTTGATTCCTGGTAGAGAAAATCTCCTTTACATATTTCCCATCTGATTTTCCTAAAATACCTTAAGCCTTGGTTCGCAGTTCCATTCTATGACTTCTTTCTTCACATGTCTAACCCCTTTCCCAGTCCTATGACATCATGCCTGATTTGAACTTTGCCTATTCTTGCCCTCTGCATTCCGACTGCTCAAGCCATTCCCTCTCAAAATTGGCCTTCTAGTTGTCCAGTCAACTATGCTTAATGTGCATAGCACTTTGGAAAAACATGATAAACATACAATATATTTTTTAAAATTACGTTTTATCCTAATTTGAAAAAAGTTATCTAGTTTGGTGACCAAGCACACATGCATGAATATGTTCTAGGTCTCAGTGTCCTCCTTATTATAAAACAGTAAAGCATGGGTCTTTTTTGCTCTCTTATTCTTTGAAAAAAAGACACAGAAATAAATAAATCACCAAGTTCAAGTTGATATAGTGTTTACAAATTGATAAAGTTACTAAAAGATACAAATGGAAAGTTACTAAGAGATACAAAGTTAAGCCAGAGTCATAAAATGGGTTAGACAGACTTCTGAGAAGAGAGTACATTTTAAATACTGGATGACTAAGATTTTAGGAATGGAAAACCTGTAGTCTCTCCTCACACATCTTCATTATCCAGTTTCATCAAATCTTATTGTTACATAATTTTCCCAAATGGTTTCTTAACCATTGTTAAGAAACAATGGTGGTTCCTAGGATTTTGATTCTATTCACTTTCCCCCTTCCCCACTGGATAAACCAACTGGGAGAATCAATTAATTGAGGTATAACCATACTGTGGAATACTCTATAGTTACAATAAATGAACTGAATATCAACATAAATACATTTTTTTAAAATAGTGAACAGTTAGGTTTATTCCAGTTGTTCACCGCTATAAGCATTGCTCAATAAACACCCATGCACACGTTTCCTTACACACAGGTGTAAGAGTTTCTCAAATGAAATTTGAGATGTGAAATTTGTCCATTTTGAAATATATGCACATTTCCAGCTCACTAAATATGTTAAAATCTCTCCAAGTGGTTTTTCACCAGTTAGTAGCATATAAAAGTTTTCATCTCTCCATGTCCGAAGTGACATTTGGTAATTTAAGAATTTCCATTTTTGACAACCTAATAGTTGTATAATGGAATCTCTTACTTTTATTTACATTAACTGATTATTTGTGAGTATCACATTAGTTCTTAAGTTTATTGGTTGTTCTATGAACTGCCTATTACATCCTTTTCATATTTTCAGTTGTTCTATTATTTCTTATGTTGATTTGTATAACTTGTTTATATATCATAAGAAATATATTCCTGGCTGTATGCATTTAAAATAATTTTGTTTATGAGGTCTGTCATTGTTTAAATTTTTCCTCTTTGATACACATTTGACTACGTTGACAATATGGTTCGGGTGTTTAGTATCTTCTATGAGAAAACTGCTTCTATATTTGGTCATAAAATATTTAATTTTTAAGAAACAGATCTCTAATCTACCTATAGCTTCCTTAGTGAGGTGTGACATAGAAATCCAATTTGCTTTTCTATACAAAAAAAAAGTTTCACAACACTGTATTTGTTGTCACTGCTTTATATTCTGCTTCTGATCTCTTCCTAAAAATATTCTTTCCAGAAAATTGCAGCACATTTTAAAGGAGATATCTTTTCTTTTCAGTGATGTTTTAGATATAAGTAGCCAGAGGAAATTTAATGCATTGGGTTGGCCAAAGCAATGTACAGTCTGTGTGTATATTCCAGAGGCAATGAACTTCTGGAAATCTTGTTTCTAAAATATTCAGTATGAGATAGTACTGGACTGGAGAGCAAAGAGGGGAGAAAATGCACTAAAGATGCCAGTGTCCTTTGGGTACGTCAGCTACATATCCTGAGGCAAGGACCACCGCACTGGGGAATAACCAGTGTCCCACTCAAGCCAGAAGGTGATCTTGGGCTTCTAGTGACTCTGAAATGTGTCCTTAGGACTTCACCTTTAGCCTGAACTTATCTTTGGCCCATAATCCAGCATTCTATGACAATCTCCAGATCAGCATGTTTCTGGGAGCCACGCAGGGAGAGACTTGTTAAAGGCGTTCCAGTGTGCCGCCATCTTCAGAGAGACATAGCCCCCTATCAGCACCCTGCCCTCAGGTTAGCAGCTCACTGCAATGTTTCACTGAAGGAAGTTGACCACCACATACTGAATGGAATGCTCTCTTCTGGGAAACATTGGATCATCTATCAGGGAAAGAGAAATGACAGAACAAACTACTCAACAAACTGTCTCCAGCAAGCATCTCTGAGGAAGCCAGTGGACAGGAGACAGATGGACATTACTGAATTATCTCAGATAATAAAGGATAGCCTGTAATGTAATCAGAGCCTGCAAAATTGCTGTTTAAAAAAAATCCTAAGCTCAGGTAGTAAAGAGACACATATGAAAGCAGTAATTCCTAGGTTCTTTTTTTCATTTTAACACTCCTATAATTTAAAAAATTTTTAATGGATTTTTATTTTCAGGACCTGGAAATACAAAGGTCCTCCTAAGCTGAGAGCAAATGCTTCCAGTGTTAGCCTGAAGCTATTTTTTTATTGGAGGAGTTACAGACCCTCAAGAAGAAGGGGTTTATAATGGAAAAAATGAGACAGCATCAACCATAATGAAGCTCAGAAAATAAATAATAAAAACCCTGTTCATGTCTGACACTTCATGTTTCTAAAGA
Source organism: Ovis canadensis (assembly GCF_042477335.2). Classification (NCBI taxonomy): domain Eukaryota; kingdom Metazoa; phylum Chordata; class Mammalia; order Artiodactyla; family Bovidae; genus Ovis; species Ovis canadensis. The sequence continues at coordinate 43,611,766 of NC_091260.1, forward strand.
AAACCTCTGCCTTTTATCTAAAATGAGACAGTTGCTGAGGAAATGGATAAAGACCAGGCTGACCGGCCCACAGTGGTACATTCCCTTCAGATTATTCCTCAAAGATGAAGCATTTTATGAGAAAGACAAGCATATATTTCACACGTTTTTTTAACTTTACCTTTACAACCCTGCAGGGAAGAGTCCCTTGATATCTGCTAGATTTTCCTTACTTTCAGCCTCCCAGATAAATGCAGCAGAAACCCTTTCAGCAAAGTCTCCAGTGAAGAGCGGACTTGCTTTTTCAGCTGAATTCTGTAATGTCTTGATGCAGGGAAAGGGAACAACAGAGTTCCCAGGGCCCAGTTCTTGGTGGAATAAATGGAGATTCTACGTGTAGACTCCTCCATAATGGAGCATATGGTTTCTTGGTGCAACAGTACTTTTTAAAACAATATATGGAAATAAAGCACTCAGTTAATATCCTCATGGAGCTGGGGACTGTACACACGGCAGTATATGTGAAACCATCCCTGTCCTCAAGAAACTCCTGTTCCAGGAAGCAGAGGCAGCCATCAAACATGCCTGCTCACAGCTATTAAACACTTTAGCTTTTCTACTACGTTTAACTCTTCACACAGATTATGTTCTGTAACCTGCACAGCAGTCCCAATGAAATAAGAACTATCATTATTACTGATTTTTGTGATTTTTTTTAATGTATTTATTTTTGATTGGAGGATAATTGCTTTACAATAGTGTGTTGGTTTCTGCCGTACATCAGCATGAATCAACCATAAGCATGCATATGTCCCCTCCCTCTTGAACCTCCCACCCCATCCCACTCCTCTAGGATGTCACAGAGCCCTGGCCTTGAGCTCCCAGAATAATACAGCAAAATCCCACTGGCTATCTGTTTTACATATGGTAATATACATGTTTCAATGATACTCTGCCCCACCCTCTCCTTCCTCGCACTGTGTCCAAAAGTCTGTTCTCTATGGCTGTGTCTCCTACTTTTTAAGATGCTGAAATAGTCTCAGGGATTAATGAGCCTCCCCAGAGGGCATCCAGCAGGCAAGGATTTCTATATTTTCCCAGTTCCACAAGCCAGAATGTGTACTGGTGGAAAACAATCCTTGCTGTTAATATCAAGAGGTATAGTAAATTCAAAATACTTCACTGCCTATCAATAAGCTGTGGTGAATAGTATAAATATACTGAAGCCTCCTTCAGTATTGGTATCAGGGGTCAAGCCAAGGCACCGTCTCTAAGACAATTTCCATAGGACCTATTTCCCTGATGGCTCAGACAGTAAAGAATCTGGCTGCAAAGCAGGAGACCTGGGTTTGATCCCTGGGTCAGGAAGATCACCTGGGGAAGGGAATGGCTACACATTCCAGCATTCTTGCTTGGAGAATTCCATGGACAGAGGAGCCTGGCAGGCTCATCCATGGAGCTGATCACAGTTAGACACCGCCGAGCAACTAACATTTTCACTTTCCCTTAGTAAGATTCAAGACAAGCCAACATTACTCGAATTTTTATTCAACTGAATTCATACAAGGTAGTGGTGATAGCAACCCATCCTGTCACTCTTGAAGTAACTTCCTAATTATATCTCATGCTCTCTTACACCCCAGTTATTTCTCTGCCTTAATTTTAGCACAATAAGCTTTGGGCATAATTGCATTGGTTTTTAGAGTTTGGCCCCTCACCACATTTTAAATCCTGATGCTGCTATATTTGTAAGCTGTATAGTTCACATTCTAAGTTATATTTTGTACTTGTCTAATTCTTCCAGTAAGCTTCAACCTCCTTGAAGGTGAGTGCAATCTATTATTCATTGATGAGTTTTGAAAAGTTTCTAGGTGCCAGGCATGGTGCTCAACTAATGATTTTAAATGTAATGTTAACCTGGGCAAGGTTTCTCAGGTAGTAAATGAAGGAAACAGGATTCAAGCCAAGGCAGTCTGATGCAGAGGCAAAGCTCTAGACCGTTCTTAGAAGCAGACTGTTTTTAACTACTGCAGATTTTTACACCTTTGGGAGACTTTATAACAGAATAGGCTTTTAAATTTTTTTTTCATAGGGAAAAATTTAAACATATAACAAGAATCAAAAAAATAGTATAATGAACCTGTGTATCCATTGTCAAATCCAACAAATTGTCAACTCACAGCCAATCATGCTCCAATTACATCATGTATCATCCCTCAAACACTGTATAATTTTGAAAGAAATTATTTGACATATCATTCTATACAGTATATACCTCTAAAAGGTAGGGTCTTCAAAAACAACCATGACATCATTACCCCACTTTAAAAGATTAGCAATTATCCTTTCCTATCAGCAAACACTTAGTAGGTGCTCAAATTTCTGACTATCTCATAATTTTTTCAGGTTATTCAAATCTGGTTCCCAATATGGTCCATACAACTTAACTATTGGATTTGTTTCTTAAATCTCTCTAATCTAGTATTTTTTTTTTCTTTCTCATGCTTTTGTTTTCCTTCTAGTGTATTTGGTGAAGAAAACAGCTTCTTGCTCCTATAGTATCTCCAGGGTAGATTTTACTGATTGCATCTCTATCCTTTTATTTTCTATTCATCTCTATCCTTTTATTTTCTACAAATTGGTAGTTAAGTATAGATTCTGAATTACATTTAGGTTTGATTGAAGAAGGGAGAGAGTCAAGAACACTTATTAAGTGTTGTTTTATACTTCTATCAGTGGGTACATAATTTCTGGCAGCCATTGATGTTCATTTCCTAAACACCATTTCATTAGGAGTTACAAAAAATGATTTTATAATTTCATGTTTCTTTCTTGATTTATTGCTTCAAGATCTTCTGGAAACTTTTCCTCATTAGTTAGTTCTTTAATTTTATTTATCAGTTCTTTTAATTATGAATTGGTTTCCTGACATATTAAATTGAAGGCTGAAATATATGTTGGTATTAATGTGAGCTTATAGATTTAAGTATTTTCAATGTTGGAATCATCTTATTCATGCTCAAAAATTTCCAACTTCCACCAGGACACATCTTCAAATTTTCTCCTTTAAATATGAGTTAAATAATCTTTGATAATTTTCTTATTGTTTGGTGTTACAAGATGTTGCAGAATTAACTTATACACTTCCTGCTGCTGCTGCTGCTAAGACACTCAGTCGTGTCCGACTCTGTGCAACCCCACAGACGGCAGCCCACCAGGCTCCCCCATCCCTGGGATTCTCCAGGCAAGAACACTGGAGTGGGTTGCCATTTCCTTCTCCAGTGCATGAAAGTGAAAAGTGAAAGTGAAGTCACTCAGTTGTGTCCAACCCTCAGCGACCCCTTGGACTGCAGCCTTCCAGGCTTCTCCATCCATGGGATTTTCCAGGCAAGAGTACTGGAGTGGGGTGCCATTGCCTTCTCCGTATACATTTCCTAGTATCAGCCATTTATCCAAGGAATTCTGGTCTATTTTACTGGGAAAACTTATTTAGAGACTGGAGTATGGATGCTAGTGGTGATTATTGCTATAGGCTGGTCATTCTTTCTAGATTTTTTTTCAGTTGATGGAGCTAAGCTTCATATTTGTTTTGAATCTAAAATAGAATTTTATAGTGACATATTTAATTCAAATTCAAGACAATAGATTTTTAATTAACCTTTTTATTATCATAGCTATTTCTTCTTTTTCTCACACCAAACCCCTAGATTCCATAACCATCAACATAATAACTCCTCTATTTTATCCTAGAACACATACACAACAATCTCAGAATACTATTTTGGTAGATGTCTGATAGCCCCAGTTCTTCACCAACCTCTTACATCTATACACTTTGTTATCTAAACTTTGTTCATACTTACTCTGGACCTATCTGATGATTTTCAGAGTCCACAGGATCTTAGCAACCATTAGACAAAAAATTAGAAAAAATTCTTGCTTGTGTCTGCTTTCTTTCTTGCACTTCCACGATGCCTTAAGAACATGCCCAGGCTAGCCTGCCAGAGGTATTTCAGGTCAATAGAGCCATATTGACTCTGTTATTAATATCTGCCATTCTAGATTAGTGAACAGCCAAATAATCCCCAGCTTGAGCTCACCATGTTCAGCAGAACCATCTATCTAACCAAAACTAATAACATATTCATAAGGCCAGAACATATCAGCTAAACTCTAAAGACTTGTGAGCTAAATAAATATTATTTTATCTTGTATTTGTTTGTTACTAAACATTTTGTCTCTAGGTATAATTTCTACAAATAACACAATGTGATTACTGAAAAAGTATTTTGCAATTTTTTTGTTCATATTATGCTAGGTATGTGCAGTCATATGTTTTCAACATCTGTGAAGAAGTTCCACTCTTTGTAATTATGCTCAACTTGATACAGAGTAAAGTTCATTAATTTTATTATGCCTTCAATTGTCAAGTATTAATTTTAATTTAATTTTGCTTGATAATAATTTAATATTTATATGGTTCCAGGAAATCTGCAAAGCAAGATTTAGGAGAAAATCACAGCTTAAAAAGATACATGCACCCCAGTGTTCATGGCAGCACTATTTACAATAGCTAAGATATGGAGGCAAACTAAATGTCCATCAACAGATGGATAGATAAAGGACATATGGCATATAAATATATAGAAATACATACAATGGAATATAACTCAGTCATAAAACAGAATGAAATAATGCCATATGCAGTAACATGGATGGACCTAGAGATTATCATCCTAAGCGAAGTAGGTCAGAGAAAAACAAATATATGACATCTAAAAAGTGATATGAGTGAACTTATTTATGAAATAGAAATAAACTCAGACTCTGAAAACAAACTTATGGCTACCAAAAGGGGGATATATTAGGAGTTTGGGATTAACATATACACACTATAGATAAAAAAGATTATCAATAAGAACCTACTCTATAGCATAGGGAACTCTATTCAATATTCTATAATAACCTATATGGGAAAAGAAACAGAAAAAAATTGATATATGTTTATGTATAATTAAATCACTTTTTTGTATACCTAAAACTAATACAACATTGTAAATCAACTGTATTCCATATAAAATAATTTTAAAAATAAGATATATTCAGAGAAATACAGTTTTTATCTCTGTCTTTCCATACTGTTTGCTCATGGGCTGAAGGATGGCCATTATTTTAGGATTAGTTTATCTTGTAATTTAAAAATAAATCTAAAAAAATTCAAATTTAAGCATGTTCCTTCTCTTCTAGTATAAAATAGCAGAATATAGAGAAATTCCAAGTTGATATGTGTTATGCCTTGTAGTCAAGGCTAGGGTGTTAGTAGCTAGCTATACTCCTCAGCAATGGCAACCCACTCCAGTACTCTTCCTTGGAAAATCCCATGGACGGAGGAGCCTGGTAGACTGCAGTTCATGGGGTCACAAAGAGTCGGACACGGCTGAGCGGCTTCACTTTCACTTTTCGCTTTCCTGCACTAGAGAAGGAAATGGCAACCCACTCCAGTGTTCTTGCCTTGGAGAATCCCAGGGACGGGGGAGCCTGATGGGCTGCCGTTTATGGGGTGGCACAGAGTCAGACATGACTGAAGTGACTTAGCAGCAGCAGCATACTCCTTGGCAATCATTCTAACATTTTCTGCAAACCATTAAAATGATAATAATAACAGGTAACTTCAGTTTCTCAGTCGTGTCCAACTCTTTGTGACTCCATGGACTGCAGCACGCCAGGTCTCCGTGTCCATCATCAACACTTGGAGTCTGCTCAAACTCATGTCCATTGAATCGATGATGCCATCCAACCATCTCATTCTCTATTGTCCCCTTCTCCCACCTTCAATCTTTCCAGCATCAGCTCTTACCTAATGAGTCAGTTCTTCGCATTAGGTGGCCAACATAATGGAGTTTCAGTTTCAACATCAGACCTTCCGAAGAACATAAAGGACTGATTTCCTTTAGGATGGAATGGAATTTTGGAATGGAATTTTGGATCCCCTTGGAGTCCAGGAGACTCTAAAGAGTCTTCTCCAACAGCACAGTTCAAAAGCATCAATTCTTCGGTGCTCAGCTTTCTTTATAGTCCATCTCTCACATTCATACATGACTACTGGAAAAGCCACAGCCTTGACTAGACAGACATTTGTTGGCAATGTAATGTCTCTGCTTTTAAATATGATGTCTAGGTTGCTCATAACTTTTCTTCCAAGGAGTAAACATCTTTTAATTTCATGGCTGCAATCACCATCTGCAGTGATTTTGGAGCCCCCCCCCCTCAAATAAAGTCTGTCACTGTTTCCACTGTTTCTCCATCTATTTGCCATGAAGTGATGGGACCACATGCCATGATCTTTGTTTTCTGAATGTTGAGCCATAAGCCAACAATTTCACTCTCCTCTTTCACTTTCATCAAAAAGCTCTTTAGGTCATCTTCGCTTTCTGTCATAAAGTCATGCTACTGCTGCTGCTAAGTCGCTTCAGTCGTGTCCAACTCTGTGCGACCCCATAGATGGCAGCCCACCAGGCTCCCCTGTCCCTAGGATTCTCCAGGCAAGAACACTGGAGTGGATTGCCATTTCCTTCTCCAATTCATGAAAGTGAAAAGTGAAAGGGAAGTCGCTCAGTCGTGTCCGACTCTTCGAGACCCCATGGACCACAGCTTACTAGGCTCTTCCATCCATGAGATTTTCCAGGCAAGAGTACTGGAGTGGGGTGCCATTGCCTTCTTCATAAGGTCATAAAGCATGACATATCTGCATATCTGATGTTATTGATATTTCTTCTGGAAATCTTGATTCCAGCCTGTGCTTCTTCCAGCCCAGTGTTTCTCATGATGAACTCTGCATATAAGTTAAATAAGCAGGGGACAATATACAGCCTTGACGTACTACTTCCTTGATTTGGAATCAGTCTGTTGTTCCATGTCCAATTCTAACTATTGCTTCTTGACCTGCCTACAGATTTCTCAAGAGGCAGGTCAGGTGGTCTGTTATTCCTATCTCTAAGAATTTTCCACAGTTTGTGGTGATCCACAGTCAAAGGCTTTGGTATAGTCGATAAAGCAGAAATAGATGTTTTTATGAAAATTTCTTGCTTTTTCGATGATCCAGTGGATGTTGGCAATTTGATCTCTGGTTCTGCCGCCTTTTCTAAAACCAGCTTGAACATCTGAAAGTTCACAGATCACATAATGCTGAAGCCTGGCTTGGAAAATTTGAGCAAGAATTCTCACACACTTTAATAGTGTGTGTGATGAGTGCAATCGTGCAGTCAAACCTGGTAGTTATAACATTCTTTGGCATTGCCTTTCTTTGGGATTGGGATGAAAACTGACCTGTTACAGTCCTGTGGCCACTGCTGAGTTTCTCAAATTTGCTGGCATATTGACTGTAGCACTTTCACAGCTTCATTTTTTAGTACTTGAAATAGTTTAGCTGGCATTCCATCACCTCCATTAGCTTTGTTCATAGTGATGCTTCCTAAGGCCCACTTGACTTCAGACTCCAGGATATCTGGCTCTAGGGGAGTGATCACATCATCATGGTTATCTAGGTCATGAAGATCTTTATTGTATAGTTCTTCTGTGTATTCTTGCCACCTCTTCTTAATATCTTCTGCTTCTGTTGGCTCCATACCATTTCTGTCCTTTATTGAGCCCATCTTTGCATGAAATATTACCTTGATATCTCTAGTTTTCTTGAAGAGATCTCTAGTTTTTCCCATTCTATTGTTTTCCTCTATTTCTTTGCTCTGATCACTGAGGAAGGCTTTCTTATCTCTCCTTGCTATTCTTTGGAACGCTGCATTTAAATGTGTATATCTTTCCTTTTCTCCTTTGCTGTTTGCTTCTCTTCTTTTCACAGCTATTTGTAAGGCCTCCCCAGACAGCCATTTTGCTTTTTTGCATTTCTTTTTCTTGGGGGTGGTCTTGATCCCTGTCTCCTGTACAATGTCACAAACCTTCATCCATAGTTTATCCAGAATATAATCTGATTTCGGTGTTGACCATCTGGTGATGTCCATGGGTAGAGTCTTCTCTTGTGTTGTTGGAAGAGGGTGTTTGCTATGATCAGTTAGCAAAACTCTGTTAGCCTTTGCCCTGCTTCATTCTGTACTCCAAGACCAAATTTGCCTGTTACTCCAGGTGTTTCTTGACTTCCTACTTTTGCATTTCAGTCCCCTATAATGAAAAGGACATCTTTTTTGGGTGTTAGTTCTAGAAGGTCTTGTGAAGTGAAGTCGCTCAGACATGTCTGACTCTTTGCGACCCCATGAATTGCAGCACGCCAGGCCTCCCTGTCTATCACCAACTCCCAGAGTTCACTCAGACTCACGTCCATCGAGTCAGTGATGCCATCCAGCCATCTCATCCTCTGTTGTCCCCTTCTCCTGCTGCCCCAAACCCCTCCCAGCATCAGAGTCTTTTCCAATGAGTCAGCTCTTTGCATGAGGTGGCCAAAGTACTGGAGTTTCAGCTTTAGCATCATTCCTTCCAAAGAAATCCCAGGGCTGATCTCCTTCAGAATGGACTGGTTGGATCTCCTTGCAGTCCAAGGGACTCTCAAGAGTCTTCTCAGTAGGACCTTATTAGTTACATATTTCATTTACAGTGGTATGTATATGTCAAACTCAGTCTCTCGGTTTATCCCTCCTTCCCTCATCCCCTGGTAACCATGAGTTTGTTTTCTATGTCTATAACTTTATCTGTTTTTTAGATAAGTTTATTTGTACCCTCTTTTAGATTCCACATGTAAGCAATATCATATATCTATCTTTCTCTGTCTGACCTAGAGATTGTCCCATATGGTTTCTCTTGAAATTCCCTCCCTTACAAATTGCTGAATTAGTGCTAATCAAAGAGCTTTGAATTCTTCAGAGAAAAGTCTCTAAATATAAAAAATCAATGTCAAAAATATTAAAACTTGAACATACAAAGCTTTGGGGGTATTGTACACCACAACAAGAAGAAAAAGAATTTTTCAGTCACATTTAACAGATGAAACTCACTGATGATTTTAAAATCAACAACCCCCTTGTGATTGGCATTTTATCAAATTAAAATGTATTCTAGTTTACACACTCAGTTTTGTATACACTCTGAACATCAGAGTATAAATAACATACGTACCAAAAGTTTACTTCAGAGCTGTGTGTAGGCAGAACAAATTTCCTCAAAAATGCCTCAAAAACTGAGGCAGAATGTTTCAAAATCATACATGAAACAATCTTAAGATTCTGCCAAAAATTCCAGTAGAAACTTAGATTGTTGTTTTGTTTTTTTTACAGAGTATCTCAAAATAGGAGATAGCTGAATAAACATTGTCTAAAGACTTATTTTCTGTAAAACTTTATGCATAATCAATCTTTATGGGTATTGTAGTCTGCAAACCTTTAGGACTATTCAGCTTTTATCCCAATCAATTATAAAAATTAATTCCAATGAAGTTGGCTTCAGGGAAGCATTTTATTCACTGAAGTTGAATAATGGATATTCAGTACCATTAATTCACCTTTTATAAACTTTCAGATTCATAGCTGACATGAATTCATCCTCTCCAGTTTTTCTACTGTGAAAACACCCTTATTCTTTAAATATGCTACAATACACAAAAGAGTGGTAGAATCTGAACTTTGTGCCAGGTGAATAATAGAATTATTCCCATATAACTCCAATTCATAAGAGCTCCCACATGTATGTCCAACTCTATGTTCATCAATTTCACTTTCAGCCTCAGACTGTGAGGAATTCAGAGTTCTAATTCCTAGAAAAAGAAATTTGTATTTTATGAAACAGAAGCTAATCTTCTTTTGTACACATCAAAATATTATTCTTTGGCAAATGCTTTAAAAAACATTGCATGTGGATTTGAGGGTATTTTTGTTCAGTTGCTCAGTCATGTCTGACTCTTTGCGACCCCATGGACTGCAGCACGCCAGGCCTCTCTGTCCCTTACCATCTCGCAAAGTTTGCCCAAGTTAATGTCCATTGCATTGGTGATGTCATCCAGCCATCTCATCCTCTGATGCCCTCTTCTCCTTCTGCCATCAATCTTTCCCAGCATCAGGGACTTTTCCAATGAGTCAGCTGTTTGCATCAGATGACCAAAATGCTGGAGTTTCACTTTCATCATCAGTCCTTCCAATGAGTATTCAGGGTTGATTTCCCTTATAATTGACTGGTTTGATTGCCTTGCTGCCCAAGGGACTCTCAGGAGTCTTCTCGAGCACCACAGTTCCAAGGCATCAATTCTTCAGTGCTCTGACTTCTTTATGGTCCAGTTCTCACAGTCGTACATGACCACTGGGAAGACCATAGCCTTGACTATATAGACCTTTGTCAGTAGAGTGGTGTCTCTGCTTTTCAACACACTGTCTAGGTTTGTCATAGTTTTCCTTCCAAGAAGCAAATGTCTTTGGATTTCATAGCTGCAGTCACCACCTGCAGTGATTTTACAGCCCAAGAAGAGGAACTCGGTCACAACTTCCACCCTTTCTCTCTCTATTTGCCATGAAATAATGGGGTCAGATGCCATGATCTTAGTTTTCTTAATATTTAGCTTTAAGTTTAGTTTGAGGGTATTTATAGTCACATACATGTGAATAATTATAATATGAATATATGCATGTTATATATGAAGAATAGACACACAGTGTGTACATGAAGAATATGACAGAGAAAGAATTATTATTTTTTGCATCTAGATGTCACACCACTCACACAAGAAGTTTAGAATGGAAGATATTTGTAATTCAGCTTTTAAAAGGAGACTACTATAAGATTCGAAGAAGGCAATGGCACTCCACTCCAGTACTCTTGCCTGGAAAATCCTATGGGCAGAGGAGCCTGGTAGGCTGCAGTCCATGGGGTTGCTAAGAGTTGGACACGACTGAGCGACTTCCCTTTCACTTTTCACTTTCATGCACTGGAGAAGGAAATGGCAACCCACTCCAGTGTTCTTGCCTGAAGAATCCCAGGGATGGGGGAGCCTGGTAGGCTGCCGTCTATGGGGCTGCACAGAGTTGGACACGACTGAAGCGACTTAGCAGCAGCAGCAGCATAACACTATTCATCATGGAGGCTCATGCATAAGTTTTTAATGTCAAAATAAAAGACCTTTTGCACCAGTCATCTAGCCTCTTTCCAATATGTTTAGTGAATTTTATATTTCTGCTAGGTATTTTCTCTAGACATTAAATCTAAACACAGGTTTTCCCCATCGCTCCCCCAACTTTTCAGATTTATGCGCATCATATTCTTGGTCTTCCATAGGTGATTAGACTCTGGCCAATGGTTATTTTGCATCTCATTCAACTGGATTTAACTCAGTTACTAAAGAAATCCAGGGCCAAATTCTACCACAGATTCATTCTTTTCACACTGAAGTCAAAAGAGTTCTGTGCAGGAAACAGGAAAAAAAAAAGAGGCAGGAGTGCTTTTCTTGTCTCTTTTGAAGATAATAGCTCCAGGCCTCTTGTTGCTTAGTTCCTCTCCTCTGAAATTCTTGGATTGTTTTCCAGTTAAAGGCCAAGCTACTGCTCCCATAGCTAATGTCAAATGCAAGAACACCATAGCTGCCAAAAAACAAACCAGAGAATCATAAACTAACCAACAGAGTTCTCAACAGTATCCGTGAACTTGCTGATCTGCATGTTAATTATTCCTACTTTAAAATATCAATACAAACAGTTATGCAATGGGAAACCACAGCACATTTAACCTGAAGCTTTCAAATGTGCACAAATGATGGCAATACGTGAAGTCAACACAGGAAATATAAGTTTAGAGTTATGGCAATCTTGGAGAGTTTTTGGAACCACAAATCTTACTTTGATGTTCATAGCTATTTCAATCAGCCGAAGTAGCAGTTGTAGAGGAGAGAAACTTAGACTAGCATTTCTCAAGGGAGTTTTCCTTTCAAGAATTCTTTTCAATTTATTAAATTACCTATCTCTTTTTTAGCAAAGTGTTTTAGAGTGTAAGAATTTATCAAAGTGACAAGTAATCTACTGGGAACTAAACCAAAATGAAAACTTAGTTGTTGTCTTTAAAAACCACGTGTCTTTAAATCCCTTGATTGTTAACTCTTATCCCAAAGAGAAGAGGTCTTAACATTCACGGACTTTCACTAAGTAATAGTTGGACTATTCTGAGTTATATTTACCCCTATCTTGACAACTTAATTGACCTGTTAGAAGTATAATTTACTATTTAAAAAAAAGCTCCTAAAGCATTAAATAAATTTTTATTAGAAATTGCAACAGTATATATCTTAAATCAAAGTAGGATAGAATAAAAATTAGATAAAAACAATTTTAAGAAAGTCAGATATAATATTACAATGCTATAATTTCTATCAAAACAAAAACATATTTATTCCACAAGCCTTAGACTAATTGTCTCCCTCAGATGTATCATGGTCATCCACACAGCGACTTTCTTTGGAATTGAACTTTGGAATTACTTGTTTACACAAGAAAACTCATCTCAGATGTTGCATCTGTTTCTCACTAAGACTTAGCTTTCACCTAATTCTCCAAATGGGTTGACTGGGGTTCAAGAATGTGAGGTGACTCGCTCAAGATCACACGGAGAGTCTAGGGCAAGCAGCCGCTCTCCCTAGAGAAGTAGATGGATGTCTTGGCACAAAACTCAACTGATGCTGCTCTGAGGTCTGTGACATACTTACATCCACTTGAAAACTTAAGTTCATTGAGTGAATTACTTAGCATCTTTATATTTTTTAAGTGTATCAGAAGAAAGAGGAAAGTATCATGGAATTTGAATGTGTTCACCACCAAGTCTTCTTCATTAAATAATGTCTTGACTCCAAAAGTAACCTAACCTAAGACATTTGAGTTTTCGGTCCACAAGAATGTAGTAACAGGAAAAATATATATGAAAAATACCAAAAGGTAAAAAACAGCAAAAACCTGTTTATGTAGTCTTACATATTTATTATACATGAAGCATATTTTACTGTCTTTATTATAAAAGACTACTTATAAGTACTAATCTTCCTTGGATAACTCATTGGCTTTATGTTACTTATTGCAAAGAATCCAAATAATACTTAAGCTTACAATAAATCCAAATAATTATATTTCAAAGAAATTAACTTTGCCATAAGGTAAGTATAAGTCTACATATACTCAGCTTAAATAAAGTGAAAACTCACAATTTGCCACTATGTGAACTTATATAGTTTCCTATAATGTGCTTGTATATTTCAATTATTTTTATTTTGATCATGATCTTCTTTAGCTAATTTTATTTTTGTAAAATTGTTTCAACCTTTTTCTAATCTACAGTGAATAGAATTATTAAAATTCTTTTCTTCTAGTGTTTGTTTTCCAGAGAGTAATATCTTTTGCATCTGTTTTGGTAAGAATACATCAAATCAAGTAATATATCTACAGAAGTTACTTTCAGACTTAATGTTATTTTTCTATAGAGCCAAAGTTCTAAGTTCAGCTGTTTCTACATGACTGTAAATTCCCATGACTATCCTAGTGATTCCTAATTCTGGTATTACAACTAAAATGTTCTCTTCTATAACCTCCAGTGAGTATCACATAATTCTTCAGACACTCTCATGAAAGAGTTGCTCATATTCCATTTTAGTTCATTTTAAATAAAAATAAATGTTAGTCACATGTTAACATTAAAAGAGCATAATACATAATCATAAGATATATGAAAGCCCTCTATATTATATTTGCAGCTTTTCCATTAAAATAAGATTTTCCCCAAATAAAATGTTTAAATAAAAAGAAGAATGCTCTACATTCTTTGTAGGAGCAATGAAGTAAAATAAAAGGTCAGGTTCTGAGGTATAAAAGATAGAGAACTCTTCAGAGTAACTTTATGTTTTTTCCTTTTTTTTTCACGAATGTTACTAACTTATAGCTATTTCTCTTCCCCTTTTGACGGTTCTCTGAAATGCTATTGATTTATTAAAATGGTCAAAACTTCTGTAGTAATGAGAATGCGTGAGAATTTGTGCATGTTCGGTTGTATCTGACTCTCTGCAACCCCATGGACTATACCCTACGAGGCTCTTCTGTCCATGGGATTCTCCAGGCAAGAATACTGGGGTGGGTTGCAATTCCTTTTCCAGGTGATCTTGCCCAGCCAAGGATTGAACCAGTGTCTCTTGCATTTCCTGCATTGGCAGGTGTATTCTTTACCACCGTACCACCTAGGAAGCCTCAAATATCAAAAGCATGCCACAATACTAAAAGTATGTGCAAGTCTAGTTATAGTAATGATATGTCATGAATATTCTTCAATTACCTCACAGTAACGAATACCTGCTAGAGAAGGGAATGGCAACCCACTCCATCCCCTTGCCTGGAGAATTCCATGGACAGAGGAGCCTGGTGGGCTGCAATGCATGGAGTAGTGAAGAGCCTGACATGACTGAGTGACTAACACACACACACTCACAGTGAACACATGATACCAACAACCTTTTGCTAAATCAGTCAGCAAATATGTAGGGAGCAATTGCCATATAATATCTCAGATATTATGCTACGTGCTGGAGATACAAAATTATAAGGCATGGCCCTATGCTTGGAGAGCCAACATGCAGGCAACACATAATGAGAAACTCTAATCTAGAGATATTCTGCTCCAGATGAATACTCAGGAAAGCTCCACAAAGTGGGTTTTCTTTAAATGCAGTGGTCTCAGATCTTATATTTGATAGCACTCTGTACCTTACAAAACAGTCCCATACAGTTTTTTCTTATCCAAACCTCATCACAGTCTTGTAAAGCTAAATGGACATCTATTTCATTTCTGTGTTACTGATGAGAGTTACACCAGCTTCACCTGAAGCCAAGAGGGTTTAATTCATGTCATGTGAACTAATTTTGTCCCCATTCTACAATTTCAACTTTCCTAGGTGAGAGTCTTGCCAGATTCATTCTATAAAGATTCCATTCTTTCTTGATAGTAAAGTGAATGTCCAGTGTATTTCTTTTTCCTTGGCCTTTATTCTGTTCTTATCTATTTCTCAAAACAAAGTAAACAGTGGTAATTATTCTAGTTTTAAGTCAAATTTCCTTTCCCAGGACAGGAGGTCACTTTTGAAACTAAGTGGATTTCCTAGAGTCAACAGCCCTAAAAATAAATCAGGTACACTTTGGAAGTCAATTTACAAACATTATAACTTTTTAGTGTACTGAATGAAACATGCTCACAAAAAAAATTTCCAGATTAAAGTGCTTCACAATAACATATTGGTTTGTCTTTTATGGGCCAGGTACATAAAAATAGATTTTTTTATGCTGAATCCTGGATATAGAAAGATAAACAAGGCATAGGATCTTCACTGAAGGAGCCTCTAATCTAATGAAGGTGAGAAGATGAATTATTATAATGCAGTGTGAGAGTTTCTATTATATATGTATGCCCAGGACCTTACAAGGAGTTCCTGAAATAGAGGATTGGACAGGAACATTTTAGGTTGAGTTAGAAGCAGACACAAAGATTTGGAAATGTTGAGGTAGCTACTCAAGAAATTAATAATAATTTAGGAGTAAGTATAGTGGGCTTTGAGGAACTGAAGATGAATGATATGACAGATGAGTGGCTTGGCATGGCAGGCTAAGGATCACAGGTTTTATTGGGATAATGAGGAGCCACAATAGGATTTTAAGCAAGAAAGATGTAATGAGATACATTACTGAAAACATGAAGGTCACTCTAGTTGATGTGGAGAGAATGTAGGAACAGAGGAAAAGTGGAGTCAGAAACAAGTGAGAAAAATGATAATAGCCAAGAACACTCTGATGAGAAGAATAAACTTGTTTGACCAGGTAATAACAGTAAAGTCTTGAGAAAAGTGGAAGGATTCCGGCTTTATTCAGTGGAAAACTTGGTGTGAACTGAGTGGATACAGCAATGGAGAGAAGGTCAAGCTGGTCTCCCCAGTTGACAGTTTAGGTTACTATTCATTGACAACAAGAAAAGGGAGATTGCCAAGAACACAAACTCTGAGGGGCTTCAGGGAGGTTAGAGGTGAGCAGGTGTAGAATGTAAGGTGTTTAATTTGAAATATGTTGGGTTAGAGGCGCCTATGCCCCTCATACCTATCTTCTGTAGGTATGCAACTCAGAAAAGATGTGTGATAGTAATATCTGGGAGTTATTTATCCTGATAGTACTCAGGTTTCTGAAAACTATATGTACTCTGAAGTTAAGGGCTCAGGTTTTAGAGAGGCTTAGAGAGTTTGTGCCATGGATTTGTCCCTACTTAATTATCAAAGCTTCATCTTTCCTATCTGTTATTATCTATTGCATACTATTGTTGCAAGTATAGATAAAAAGATGTGTAAAGTAACAAGTATGATTCTTAGAATAGAAAAGGAGCATAATAATTGTACATTACCTTTCAAAAATGCTCAAAGCAAATCTTCTCCTATATTAACACATTTTATAAAGGATTTTTTAACAAAGGAAGGGACTAACTACCTCCCAGTTCAGTTGTTTTGTAATTTTATTTATATGATTCATCAAGGTTTTTAAAAAGCAGACTATACTGCTTTCTAACTCAATATATGTTAAAATTACTATTTAAATTCAATATACAAATGAAAAAACTAATTTTATCTAAAGCAAATGAAACTCTCTCACTTTAGAGCTAATACTTTGTGCTATTATGAACTATTATGACTTTTTGTCACTTGTATATACTAAAGCTTAAGGTTACTAGAAAAATCTGTGGCAGTATCCCAAATTTTAATTGCCTAATTTTAACTTTTGTTTGTAATTTCCCATTTTAAAAAAGACAGGGATAATAGTCAAAAATTTTCAGCTGGATTTAATAAGTTCATGCTCTAAACTGGAAAAGGGTAGAACCTTTTCTCATCCTACTTGGGACCTCCTCTCTAAGAATTCCCTTTAGTCATTACAGTTGATTGGAAGGAAATTGGAAGCTCTGGTGGCATTCAAAAACAACAACTCTTTGTACTATGATTTAAAAGCTCTCTGTGCAGCACAATTGGAATTCCTCAACTTCAGAAAATAAATTTTTAGTACTTGTTCTGAAATCCAACAAAAAAAATTCTTGAATTTTGCTTGACCTCATCCTATTAGCATTCAAATGTTGTTTTCATTAGAGTTGCTTTCAAAAAAGATATGGCTATGAGATATATAGGGTTTCCCTAGTGGCTCAGACAGTAAAGAATCTGCCTGCAATGCCAGAGACTAGGGTTCAATCCCTGGGTCAGAAAGATGGCAACACTCTCCAGTATTCCTGTCTGGGAAATCCCATGGGCAGATGGCCCTGGAGGATTACAGTCTATGGGGTTGCAAAGAGTCAGACATAACTGAGCAACTAACACACAAATATATAATATGATTTAAATACTAGTTTTTTAACTAATGTTATAAAATAAATATGAGTTTTAAAAATGAAACAATTAAATGGGATATAGTAGAATAGAACATATCAGATGGCACCTACTACAGAAAAGGTAAATACTGTTTTGTAAGACCTTTTATTTCTATATCATGAGGCATAAGTATACATATCTCCATGCCAGTGTGTGTGTGTTACGGTCAGTAAAATATTTGAAAGCCATAGCACTGTGAATTATACACTATGAAATAAGCTAAAAAAGACAAAATACTCCCTTGAGAAATTCTTTCTCTTGTAAAGTTAAGCACATCTTGCTTTCAAAATCTGTCTCAAAATTCATTTTGAAAATAGAACTTTCCCTTGCTTGAATACAATGTTATACACTATACATATATGTATAGTGATGGTAATGATGAAGATAATAATAATAACCCCACTTTACTTATATATTTTGAAGAGATTTTAGATCAATTATTCAATTTGATTCCATTCACTTCTCAGTAATATTGTAAGACCTACAGGAGAGATAGAAGTAGCTCTGTTTACAGCGAAGCACAGAGAGGTCAAGTGGTTAGCCTCAGGTATAATAAGATACATTAATATTGTAAAACCATGAGTTCATGACATTAACTCCAATTCTAGTCTAACACAATAGGATGAGTTCCAGGGTTTTTTCTTTTCATATTTAAGACCCCCTTCTCCCATAGCGAGAAAGCAAACTCCCATTCTATTAATCTGTTTGCTTTACTAAAACAAAGACTAGGTGACCTATTTTCTCATTTCTGAAGGCTGGGAAATCCAAGGTCAAAGTATAAGCGAACCTAGGTTCTACTGAGAGCCATCCTCTTCAATTGTGGTAACTGTTACACAACAATGTGCGTGTTTCATGCTCACTTGCTAAGACACGTCTGACTCTTTGTGACCCCGTGGACTGTACTTCACCAGTTACCTCTGTCCATGGGATTTCCCAGGCAAGAATACCAGAGTGAGTTGCCATTTCCTCCTCCAGGCAACCTTCCAAATCCAAGGATTAAGCTCTTGTCTTCTGCAACTCCTGCATTGGCAGGCTTGTACTTTACCACTGAGCAAACTGGGAATCATAGTGCATAATAACAGATAACTAATAAATTTCCTGAATAGTTGTATCACAGAATTCATTTCAAAGCAATTCCCACCTCCTCACCTCTAAGATCTATCATTATATTTATGCCCTCTGGATTGACTTGTATCCCACCTTCTGATAAGCTGTCTGTGAATATCTTCAAATCTCTTCCCTTTCACATTGTTTATCATTATATTATTTTCATTTAAGGTATTTTCTACCTTCCTCTTTGTTATTCAATCTCACTCAGTCATGTCTGACTCTTTGTGAACCCACGGACTGTAGCACCCCTGGCTTCCCTGTCGTTCACCATCCCAGAGCTTGTTCAAACCCATGTCCATCAAGTCGGTGATGCCATCCAACCATCTCATCCTCTGTCATCCCCTTCTCCTCCTGCCTTCAATCTTTCCCAGCATCAGAGTCTTACCTAACGAGTCTGTTCTTCGTATCAGGTGGCCAAACTATTGGAGCTTCAGTATCAGTCCTTCTAATGAATATCCAAGATTAATTTCCTTTCAGACTGATTGTGTTGATCTCCTTGCAGTCCAAGGAACTCTCAAGAGTCTTCTCCAACATCACAGTTCAAAAGCATTAATTCTTTGGTGTTCACCTTCCTTATGGTCCACCTCACATCTATACATGATTACTGGAAAATGATGCCAAAGCTGAAACTCCAGTACTTTGGCCACTTCATGTGAAGACTTGACTCATTAGAAAAGACTCTGATGCTGGGAGGGATTGGGGGCAGGAAGAAACGGGGACAACAGAGGATGAGATGGCTGGATGGCATCACCGACTCGATGGACGTGAGTCTGAGTGAACTCCGGGAGCTGGTGATGGACAGGGAGTCCTGGCATGCTGCGATTCATGGGGTCACAAAGAGTCGGACATGATTGAGCAACTGAAATGAACTGAACTGAACTGAACTGGAAAAATCATAGCTTTGATTATACGGACCTATGTCAGCAAAGTAATGTCTCTGCTTTGGAATATGCTATCTAGGTTGGTCATAACTTTTCTTCCAAGAAGCAAGTGTCTTTTAATTTCCTGGCTGCAGTCACCATCTGCAGTGATTTTGGAGCCCAAGAAAATAAAGTCGGTCACTGTTTCCATTGTTTCCCCATCTATTTGCCATGAAGTGATGGGACCAGATGCCATGATCTTCGCTTTTTGAATGTTGAGCTTTAAGCCAGCTTTTTCACTCTCCTCTTTCAGTTTCATCAAGAGCTCCTCAATTCCTCTTCACTTTCTTCCATAAGGGTGGTGTCATCTGCATATCTGAGGTTATTGATATTTCTCCTGGCAATCTTGATTCCAACTTTTGCTTCATCCAGCCTGGCATGTCACATGATGTACTCCACATAGAAGTTAAATAAGCAGGGTGACAATATACAGCCTTGACATACTCCTTTCTCAGTTTGGAACCAGTCATTGTGTTCCATGTCCAGTTTTAGCTGTTGCTTCTTGAGCTGCATACAGGTTTCTCAGGAGAGAGGTAAGGTGGTCTGGTAGTCCCATTTCTTAAGAATCTTCCATGCTTTGTTGTGACCCACATAGTCAAAGGGTTTAGTGTAGTCAATGAAATAGAGGTAGATGTTTTTTCTGGAATTCTTTTGCTTTTTCTATGATCTAATGGATGTTGGAAATTTGATCTCTGGTTCCTCTGCCTTTTTTAATCCAGCTTGAACATCTGGAAGTTCTCGGTTTACATACTATTTAGAGAGCTTATCCTTAGGTAGGTTGATAAGGAGTCCTGGGCCCTTGAGGAGGAAATGGTCCAGAGCCCTGGAGAAGGAGAAAGGGGTCTGAGGCTCTTAAGAAGGAGAAAAGAATAAAATTTTTTTTTACATTGCTTGGTCTTAGTCAATATAACAATGTATCTTGCTCAAAGACAAGTTTCTCCTTAACAAGAACCTTCTGAATAATCTTGTTACCTTAAGATGTATGTTGTGGGAGTGGGTAAAATCTTTCTATTGTTAGTTCTAATCCTGTTATCTTATATTGTGGGAGTGGGTCTGGTGAGGCCCTTTACTGTAATAAGCTATATAGCTCCCTTGCAAAGAATAGGGAGAAGAGCACTCTTCATCCCCCTTTTCATGTGTATGTCAGAAGCTTTCTCTGTCCCTTTTTGTACTTCAAGAGAAATCTGCTACACAAAAGCTCTTGAGTGATCAAGCCTGGTCCCTGGTCCCAAAGATAAATCTTCTTTTTCGGAGATCACAAATCCAACACCATCCACCATAAGCTATCACAACTGAAGCCTGGCTTGGAGAATTTTGAGCATTACTTTGCTAGCATCTGAGATGAATGCAATCATGCAGCAGTCTGAACATTCTTTGGCATTGCCCTTCTTTGGGATTGGAGTGAAAACTGACATTTTCCAGTCCTGTGGCCACTGCTGAGTTTTCTAAATTTGCTGGCATGTTGAGTGCAGCACTTTCACAGCATCATCTTTTAGGATTTGAAATAGCTCAGCTGGAATTCCATCACCTCCACTAGTTTTGTTCATAGTGATGCTTCCTAAGGCCCACTTGGCTTTACACTCCAAGATGTCTAGCTGTAGGTGAATGATCACACCGTCATGGTTGTCTGGATCATGATTATGATTATAACCATAATCTTTATGATTATATTTATACTTATTTGTATAAGTTCATACTTTTTTGCATAGTTTTTCTGTGTATTCTCGCCACTTCTTAATATCTTCTGCTTCTGTTAAGTCCATACAGTTTTGGTCCTTTTTGGTGCCCATCTTTGCATGAAATGTTCCCTTGGTATCTCTAATTTTCTTGAAGAGATCTCTAGTCTTTTCCATTATATTGTTTTCCTCTATTTCTTTGCATTGATCGCTAAGGAAGGCTTTCTTATCTCTCCTTGCTATTCCTCAGAACTCTGCATCAGATGAGTATATCTTTCCTTTTCTCTTTTGCCTGAAGCTTCTCTTCTTTTCTCAGCTATTTTTAAGACCTCCACAGACAGACAGGCATTTTGCTTTTTTCATTTCTGTTTCCTGGGGATGGTTTTGATCACTGCCTCCTGTACAATGTCACAAACCTCTGTCTAGTTCTTCAGGTACTCTATCAGATCTGATCCCTTGAATCTATTTGTCACTTCTACTGTATAATCATAAGAGAATTGATTTAGGTCATACTTTATTGGTCTAGTGGTTTTCCCTACTTTCTTCAAATTAAGACTGAATTTTGCAATATTGTCCTTCTTTTTATCAGACTACAAAATGTCTCACCAATACCAATGCTTATATTCATGCCTTTGTTCTCTTTTCTTCCTGTCTTCTCTGGATATTTTTCCCAGAAAAAAGAAATACCGTTTCTCTATTTTTAATACAATTTCCTCACTCATGGGCATTTATTCCTTCTTCTCTTTCTCCTGGCTCAGTATACAAATGATGTCATGCTTAAAATTCTAAGTTCGGTTCTTCTACCTTTTAAGCTTTTCTCACATCTCCCTCTTTACTTTTATTTTCACCATCTAACTTTTTCCAAATAAACTGTACTTGTGATGTTTAGTTTGCACTCCTAAACTACTGTCAGTCCCTTGAAATCTGACCTCAACCTCCATCACTCCACTTAAACTACTCTTGTGGTTTGTTTTTAATTAATTTATTTATTTTCATTGGAGGCTAATTGCTTTATGACATTGCTGGTTTTGGCCATACGTTGACATGAATGAGCCATGGGTGCACATGTGTCCCCCATCCTGAATCCCCTTCTCACTTCCCTCCCATCCCATCCCTCAGGATCATCCCAGTGCACCAACCCTGAGCACCGTGTCTCATACGTCGAATCTGGACTGGCGATCTATTTCACATATTGTAGTATACATGTTTCAATGCCATTCTCTCAAATCATCCCACCCTCGCCTTCTTCCACAGAGTCGAAAAGTCTGTTCTTTACATCTGTGTCTCTTTTGCTGTCTCGTATATAGGGTCATTATTACCATCTTTCTAAATTCCATATGTATGCATTAATATACTGTATTGGTGTTTTTCTTTCTGACTTACTTCACTCTGTATAATAGGCTACAGTTTCACCCACCTCACTAGACCTGATTCAAATGCATTCTTTTTAACAGCTGAGCAATACTCCATTGTGTATATGTACCACAGTTTTCTTATCCATTCATCTGCCATTGAACATCAAGGTTGCTTCCATGTCCTGGCTATTGTAAACAGTGCTGCGATGAACATTGGGATGCACGTGTCTCTTTCAATTCTGGTTTCCTCAGTGTGTATGCCCAGCAGTAGGATTGCTGGGTCGTATGGCAGTTCTATTTCCTGTTTTTTAAGGAATCTCCACACTGTTCTCCATAGTGGCTGTACTAGTTTGCATTCCCACCAACAGTGTAAGAGGGTTCCCTTTTCTCTGCACCCTCTCCAGCATTTATTGTTTGTAGACTTTTTGATAGCAGCCATTCTGATTGGCATGAGATGGTACTTCATTGTGGTTTTAATTTCCGTTTCTCTGATAATGAGTGATATTGAACATCTTTTCATGTGTTTGTTAGCCATCTGTATGTCGTCTTTGGAGAAATGTCTATTTAGTTCTTTGGCCCATTTTTTGATTGAGAATTGAGCTGCAGGAGCTGCTTGTATATTTTGGAGATGAATTCTTTGTCAATTGCTTCATTTGCTATTGTTTTCTCCCATTCTGAAGGCTGTCTTTTCACCTTGCTTATAGTTTCCTTCATTGTGCAAAAGTTTTTACGTTTAATTAGGTCCCATTTGTTTATTTTTGCTTTTATTTCCATTATACTGGGAGATGGGTCATAGAGGATCCTCTGTGATTTATGTCAGAAAGTGTTTTGCCTGTGTTTTTCTCTAGGAGTTCTATAGTTTCTGGCCTTACATTTAGATCTTTAATTCATTTTGAGTTTATTTTTGTGCTGGGAAAACTGGTCAACCACTTGTAAAAGAATGAAATTAGAACATTTTCTAACACCATACACAAAAATAAACTGCTCTTTTGAAGATCATTAAAGCATAGACTAACTGCTAACTCTATTTTGTGTGTGTGTTTTTTTGTTTTTGTTTTCATTTTTCTCAGCCTTTAAGTAATATCCAGGAATGTTGGCCAACAATTGCTTCTGGACAATAATCATCCTTGTCCTTCTTCTATCCATGTGATAACTCCTTATGCCTCTGTTTATCTGACTCCTACCATTTTCTAGTGTGTGAGATGAGTGCAATTGTGCAGTAGTTTGAGCATTCTTTGGCATTGCCTTTCTTTGGGATTGGAATGAAAACTGACCTTTTCCAGTCCTGTGGCCACTGCTGAGTTTTCCAAATTTGCTGGCATATTGAGTGCAGCACTTTCACAGGATCATCTTTCAGGATTTGAAATAGCTCAACTGGAATCCCATCACCTCCACTAGCTTTGTTTGTAGTGATGCCTTCTAAGGCCCACTTGACTTCACATTCCAGGATGTCTGGCTCTAGCTGAGTGATCACACCATCATTATTATCTTGGTTATGAAGCTCTTTTTTGTACAGTTTTTCTGTGTATTCTTGCCACCTCTTCTTAATATCTTCTGCTTCTGTTAGGTCCATACCATTTCTGTCCTTTATCGAGCCCATCTTTGCATGAACTGTTCCCTTGGTATCTCTAATTTTCTTGAAGAGATCTCTAGTCTTTCCCATTCTGTTGTATATTGGAAAGCAGAGATATTACTTTGCCAACAAAGGTCCATCTAGTCAAGGCTATGGTGTTTCCAGTGGTCATGTATGGATGTGAGAGTTGGACTGTGAAGAAAGCTGAGTGCCAAAGAATTGATGCTTTTGAACCGTGGTGTTGGAGAAAACACTTGAGAGTCCCTTGGACTGCAAGGAGATCCAACCAGTCCATTCTAAAGATCAGTCCTGGGTGTTCATTGGAAGAACTGATGCTGAAGCTGAAACTGCAATACTTTGACCACCTCATGTGAAGAGTTGACTCATTGGAAAAGACCCTGATGCTGGGAGGGATTGGGGGCAGGAGGAGAAGGGACAACAGAGGATGAAATGGCTGGATGGCATCACAGACTCAATGCATGTAAGTTTGAGTGAACTCCAGGAGTTGGTGATGGACAAGGAGGCCCGATGGACAGCACCCCCTAAATGTGCTGCGATTCATTTGGCCACAAAGAGTCGGACACGACTGAGCAACTGAACTGAACTGAATCATTTTCTAAGTCTAGATCCTGCACAGGGATGTGTGTAGTTTTCACTCTTCCTTCTGTGGATCAAAAAAAGAAACAAGATAATCCACAATGGATCCCATTAAACTAAAATAAAGTCCAAATGCTCACCCTGCCTGCCAATGCTCTCCATTTGTTACACCCATACTACTTTCCTAACATCAATGAAACATAGTCTCTTCTTATACCTACTTCTAATCAAAATGAATTATTTTCCAATTCCTGAATATTTCTTGAACTCCAAGA
This sequence comes from Ovis canadensis, assembly GCF_042477335.2. NCBI lineage: Eukaryota > Metazoa > Chordata > Mammalia > Artiodactyla > Bovidae > Ovis > Ovis canadensis. The sequence goes on from NC_091260.1 coordinate 43,636,646, forward strand.
TCAGTTTTCACTCCATATACCTTATGAACAGTTTAAAATCTTTGTGATGAGCATAAAACTAATGAGGAAGCATTGTCATATATATGTAACTACTTTATCTGTGAACTTGAATAGTCCTGAAAATTATATTCAGAAAAGCATAATTGACTAAGGTGTTTCATTATTCTTTGAGAGCCAATGAGGTGCAATTACTACAAATTGAACTTAGAATTGTGCAATATTTGGGGATGGAGACCATAGGAGAAGCAGTAAAAAAGTAGAGAAAAAGAACATTCACAAGTTCTCAGCTGTTTTTCAAACCATTTTAATCTCTTACTAAACTTTTTTGGTGCTACTGCACACATTAATACTTGAGTTTTTCTAAAGTTCCATTTAAACAGCAAGTCCATCCCTCAAGCAGAAAGTCAGTAAATTATTTCTTAGAATTCTTCTTTCTTCCATCTGCGTCTACTCCTACCATTTCCTTACCCTTTTTCTGTAGCCTATTCAATTTCATCCAGTTGTCTCTTGTTTTTGAAACATTTTATTTGTGTGAAGACTAAATCCCCATTTCCTCCTTTTTGATCTCCATTCAGTCTTGATTACAAACCTAACTGAATTATGGTCAGTATTATTTAGCTCCTTCCTCCACCCACTCACCTTTATGAGACCAGTCACATCATTGACTTAAAAAAACAGTTTTTATGAAGGCTCACTTTTCATGATTGCTTTAGCATGGATCAAAAAGAAAAGCCATTCTATAAAATCTATGTTTTCTAGAGTAAGCAAACACTAAGAAAGAACAGAGACCCCTGAAAATTTTTGGTAGTTTGGGGTTTAGTTTAATATATAAAATGCCCTAGAAAAACATTGAAGAAGAGTTTTAAGATAAGTTAAAAGTTTATTCTCTTATTCCATAAAAAGACCAACCAGTGGCTGGTTAAACAAGAGAACGTTAAGTTTTAATTCTCTTATTTGAAAGCAATTCTCTCTAAAGACAATAATATTAACATATTTAAGATTCAGACACAGAGCTAGATAAATGGAAGGATACCTACTCTTTAAATCCTTGCTAGCCAAAGTCTCATTCCTGAAAACCATTTTCCTACATCCATTAGAAAAGAACTATAAACAGTAAAGGCACCATAACTGAAACAATACAAAATATTTTCTTACTTTAGCTGGTATAGAAAAGAGAGATGTTGTGGGGAGGGAGGTGGGAGGGGAGTTCATGTTTGGGAACGCATGTAAGAATTAAAGATTTTAAAATTTAAAAAATAAAAAAATTAAAAAATTAAAAAAAAAAGAAAATCATGTAATCATACATATTAAAGCAAAACAGGATAATCATTTATTTCAGTATTTTCTAAATAGCTTTGTGGAGATTTCTTATTCTGCATGCATGCTATGCAACTTCAGTTGTGTCAGACTCTTTGCAAGCCCATGGACTATAGCCCACCAGGCTATTCTGTCCATGGAATTCTCCAGGCAAGAAGACTGAAATGGGTTGTCATGCCCCCCTCAAGAGGATCATTCCAAACCAGGGAATGAATCCAGGTCTCATATGTCTCCTTCATTGGTAGGTTCTTTTCCACTAGAGCAACCTGGGAAGCCCCAGATCTCTTGTTCTATAGTATATTATTAGGTGTGGTTCCATGATTAAATAAGGTGAGGGTTGCTACATTCAATTAAGTATAAGTCTAGACTAAACTAGGATTGATTTTAGGAATCTCTTTGGAAAGGTAGCTCAGCTTTTCTGCTGTCATTTTATTTGCAAAGAGGCAAGACAATTAGCCTAGGTCATGGGTAGAAAAACTAGAGCTATAACACAGTTCTGGATTCCAAGCCCAGGGCTATTTATGAAATGAAAGTCATTCAGTCATGTCCAACTCTTTGTGACCACATGGATTGTAGCCTGCCAGGCTCCTCTGTCCATGGAGTTCTCCAGGCAAGAATACTGGAGTGGGTAGCCATTCCCTTCTCCAGGAGATCTTCAACCCAGGAATCGAACTGGGGTCTCCCACATTACAGGCAGATTCTTTACCACATGAGTTACCAGGGAAGCCCAGAGCTATCTATATTGCATCCCAATAGATCCTCTCAATTTAACAAAATTGTATTAAAGATAACAGCCACAAAAATTTATAGAATATATCCTAACACATCTGAATTTCCTTCTTTTATTCCTTTCTGTGAGAACACAAACCAGATATGTTATCTTTTAAAGTGTTCTGGGGTTTATTGATCAAAACATGGACATGGTCAGGAAAAAGTTAACACAGAGATAATCATATTTCCTCTCTTCTTGTTCTTATTCTTTGATTGTGTTTCAATCAACACACAAACCAAACCAAACAAAAATTCCAAATAAAGCAGCTTAAAAAGTCTGTGCAAAGAGAAAAATTATTTTATTAAAAACAAATATTTTAGTTAGAATTAAGATATCAGAATAACAGATCAAGCAAAAGGTAATAGTACAATTATGCTCTACATCATGCAAAAAAGACAATCTGGTTATTTTCTTAATTAGTGAACAAAAAGATCATACTTCAGCAATGTCTCCAATGAAGATACGAACAGATGAGTTTAAAAAGAGTTCTTGGTATCAAGCGGGCAGAGGTTACTCCTAAGGAACCCAAGAAGATAAAGCCAAGCCAATTAGAGGAGAAAGAAGTGGTATACAATAGAGTAATTCCTCTAAAAGTTTCCCTATTCCAAGTCTTCCATTTGTAAATGAGTAGCATTTCTCAAATTATTTTGTTAAAAGACATTTTCATAATCTAGACTTATCATTTCAAATCTTGGACAATAAATGTTAGCAGCAAAGATTATTCTCCCAAAGGTATCAATAGCATGAACTCCAATTTATTCAAGTCCCTTTTTAATCTCTGAAAGATGCCTTGCAATGCCTCAAGAACAAGGATAAATATTACAATCCCTTTTCCAAAGTGGGTGCCTAGAGTAGGGAGCAGTAAATGGAACATGATCCAAAGAAATTAAGTTTCATTCTGACCCCTAAAATAATTTAGGGGCAGTTTCTATCATTCAATCAAAACTGCATGCTGTGTCATTGTAAAGCTAACTGAAAAAAACAGGAGAGATGTAGCTATTTCCTGTGATTGTTATTCATTTTAGTGATGTTCAAGGCCATATTGATTCCTGTGATAAACAGTCTTCCAGGTAACCACCAAAAACTGGATTTTTGCTTAATCAACTAGGCTAATTAAGGCTTCTGTTCTGATCTTTGGATGGCAAGGCAGAGTGTGGCTCCAATCAAATTGCTGGTTGACTCTTCCATAGGCCTAAATCATACCCAGCAATGTAATCAAACCAGTTTGGCTAAATTACACACCATATATCAGTAAATGGCTTTTCTGGGTCACTAGCCTACACATAATCTGGCATTAAAGTATAGTAGATGAAAAAAAAAAAATGTTTTAACGTTTCCAAGAAACTCACATGCTTTACTTAAGGTTTTAACTAATAAGAAACTATTAGAGGAAAAAAAGAGAGACATGAAAGCATAACAACATCATGTCCATCCCAAACGTCATTAGCTGCAATCTTTAATCAGGCACTCACTCCAGTTACTGGGCGGTATCACCAACCTCCCAGAGGGAAGTCAGCCACAGACCAAGAATGAGAAAACCAATTTGAAAAAGAAAAAAAAAAAAAAAAGAAGAACCTGAACCATAACTGAGCCCAGATGGAACTGGCCCCCTTTAAAGGCCACCAGTAAAATCCAAGCCACAAGAGAAATTTCTTGAAGAGGAAAAATACTGTTCTTTCCTCTATACTAGAAAGGAAAATGAACATACTCAACTGGACCCACCAGCAGAGGCTTTTCCCAATTTTTAGTGTGGAACACAAGGTTCATGAGCAGGAGTTATAGGCTAAATTCGGAACTGCACCAGTGTAGGAAAGCAGCAGCTGTTTCTTATTATTTGGGTATATTTTTCTTAAGGGGAAAAACGTGGGCGGAGTACCACGGTGTACTGCTGTGGAGACCTCCCAAAATGGCAAGGGCAGAGCCCTAGCTTTCCTCTGCTACCATTAAGGATATGATCAAGATATCTATCCACTCCAGCAGAAATAGAACCTGTCACATGGTCACTGGCACGCAGTTCTATAAAAGAAGAAATGGATTGAGAGACAGTGCATTTTAAAAAATGCACTTAAAATTTTGATTACAAATAATACCAAGAAGAACTGGATTTACATATAACCAAAACTAAGCATCATAAGTCTTACAAACCTATGTTAGTTACTTAATAGTTTAAATCACATGAGCTGTGGCTAAAATATTAATACATCCTACTAAAAACCATGAATTGGGAGGAAAGGCAGCCAAGAGAAAAATACCCAAACCTCTTCCATTCTTTTACAGACATACTGCAAACACCTCTCTTTGCCCACATCCATTTGGAAGCAGAAGGCCAGGCAGCCCCAAGGACATAGGACAGGGACGGGCAGAGAATGGATCCAGAGGAGCAATGAATGCTAACCAGCATAATTCTGTGGCCTCTGCTCTTAGCAGGGCAGTATGAGTGGGGTTCCCTGGTGGCTCAGATGGTAAAGAATCCTGCCTGCAGTGTGGGAGACCTTGGGTCAATCCCTAGGTTGGGAAGATGCCCTGAAGAAAGGAATGGCAACCCACATCCAGTACTCTTGCCTGGAGAATTCCATGGACAGAGGAGCTTGGTGGGCTAAAGTCCATGGGGTTGCAAAAAGTCGGATACAACTGAGTGACTAACAATGTAATGGAATGAGTGAGCCTTTTCAAACCTAAGTCAGTTCTGTCACTCAGTGGTGTCTGACTCCTGGACTGCAGCACGCCAGGCTTCCTTGTCCATCACCAACTCCTAGAGCTTGCTCAAACTCATGTCCATCGAGTCGGTGATGCTATCCAACCACCTCATCCTCTGTTGTGCCCTTCTCTTCCTGCCTTCAATCTTTCCCAGCATCAGGGTCTGTTCAAATGAGTCAGCTCTTTTATATAGGTTTTTTTTTTGGATAAATGTCTATTCAAGTTCTTCACCTTAATCAGATTATTGGCTTGTACTTGATGACACTTTTAAACTGCTGAATCAATCAATTCTGATGCCTGCTCTGACGCTGTACTCCCAGTGATGTAATCCAGTAAACTAGCTGCAGCAGACAGAATAATGGCCATTAAAAGATAACCGTGTTCTAATCCCTGAAATCTATGAATGTGTTCTCTCAGGTACTTTGCAGACGTGATTTAAGTTCAGTTCCGTTCAGTCACTCAGCTGTGTCCGACTCTTTGAGACCCCATGGACTGCAGCACAGCAGGCTTCTCTGTCCATCACCAACTCCCAGAGCTTGCTCAAACTCATGTCCATTGAGTCAGTGATGCCATTCAAACATCTTATCCTCTGTCATCCCCTTCTCAAACCTAAGTCACAGGAGTCAATTACCTTTCTGCTGAAAATCCTCCAAAGACTTCCTGTGGTATCAAGAGGAAAGCTAGAATCTCCACAAAGGTCAGCCCTTGCTGCTCTCTGGTATCACTCTTCCTACAGATTCAGAATGATTTCCTTATTTTTATGAAGCCTTTGTACACAGGTCCCTTTTCAGCACGATAGATCATGATTGCCCTATTTAATAGTTCAACCCCAACCCCACCCTTGAACAACATGACCTTCCAGGATTTATTTTTCTTGATAGCAGTCACCATTGGCCTGAGCAGATGCTTTACTCTTCTGTTTATTGTCTGTCTTTTCCCTACTGGAATATAAGCTCCAGGAGTGCATAATATCTGTTTTGTTCTTGGATGTAGACCCACAACATCTAAACAATGCCTGACACAGAGTACCCATTTAATATTTGTTGAATGAATATATGAAGGGGTGCATTAATGAATATTTCAAGATATTTAATTTTAACATGCTTTATAATCATTACTATTAATTTATGGACAACAATCAGTATCTCCTATAAAATTGCTATATAAAATGAATGCCCTCTAAGTTTGCTTAGATGCTTATTATATTTACTTTAGGCTAACAGACATAAACAAGTCCCAGCACCTTTTTTTTTAGCATCATCAAGCAACATGAAAACTGAAAAAATTGCCTTGGACAAGGGAAAATGACATCTTTTTGATTTTAGGAACAAAACAAATCTCCTCGTTTTTAATACAGAGTTGTAAGGATCAAAATGAATGACCTACTAATTACCAACACTACAAACACTCCTCAGTACTGTCTTTTGTGACTTCTCTGGATTATTAGACACTCTTGAGCAACTCTTCAAAAACTTCCTTTCTGGCTTGATTTATTCAGTTCAGTTCAGTTCAGTTCAGTCACTCAGTCGTGTCTGACTCTTTGTGACCCCATGAATTGCAGTACGCCAGGCCTCCCTGTCTATCACCAACTCCCGGAGTTCACTCAGATTCATGTCCATCGAGTCAGTGATGCCATCCAGCTATCTCATCCTCTGTCGTCCCCTTCTCCTCCTGCCCCCAATCCCTCCCAGCATCAGAGTCCTTTCCAATGAGTCAACTCTTCGCATGAGGTGGCCAAAGTACTGGAGTTTCAGCTTCAGCATCATTCCCTCCAAAGAAATCCCAGGGCTGATCTCCTTCAGAATGGGCTGGTTGGATCTCCTTGCAGTCCAAGGGACTCTCAAGAGTCTTCTCCAACACCACACTTCAAAAGCATCAATTCTTCGGCGCTCAGCCTTCTTCACAGTCCAACTCTCACATCCATTCATGACCACTGGAAAAACCATAGCTTTGACTAGATGGACCTTAGTCAGCAAAGTAATGTCTCTGCTTTTGAATATACTATCTAGGTTGGTCATAACTTTTCTTCCAAGGAGTAAGCGTCTTTTAATTTCATGGCTGAAGTCACCATCTGCAGTGATTTTGGAGCCCCAAAATACAAAGTCTGACACTGTTTCCACTGTTTGCCCATCTATTTCCCATGAAGTGATCGGACCGGATGCCATGATCTTCGTTTTCTGAGTGTTGAGCTTTAAGCTAACCTTTTCACTCTCCTCTTTCACTTTCATCAAGAGGCTTTTGAGTTCCTCTTCACTTTCTGCCATAAGGGTGGTGTCATCTGCATATCTGAGATTATTGATATTTCTCCCAGCAATCTTGATTCCAGCTTGTGTTTCTTCTAGTCTAGCGTTTCTCATGATGTACTCTGCATATAAGTTAAATAAGCAGGGTGACAATACACAGCCTTGACGTACTCCTTTTCCAATTTGGAACCAGTCTGTTCCATGTCCAGTTCTAACTGCTGCTTCCTGACCTGCATACAGATTTCTCAAGAGGCAGGTCAGGTGGTTTGATTTATTATGGCTTACTAACTAGGTGGGAGACTCATTCTTCAGTAAAATCAAATATGTTTTGTCTTATTTATATTCACTCAAATTAACAAAACTTCAATTTCAAAATAAAATGCAAAGTGCTAGCCTTTGACTATACAGAGAGCATGTGCTCACTGTAAAAAATAAATCAGAAAAATCAAATCCCACAAACAAATAAAAGCCCAATGTTCATTACAATATTTTTAAACTAATGTTTACCTTTAATTGTTAATTATATTTATTCTTGTTAAAACATATGCAAACACATGTATATTTTAATGTAGAAAATCTCTTTGTAGGAATGTACCAAATTGTTCAACCCACCCATCATTGTTATACATTTAGATTGTTTCTACCTTTTCTAGTTAAATATAGCTGAATTAATACCCTTGAATATATATTCTTGTGCAAATTACTGACTATATCCTCAAGAATAACTCAAAATTGGAATTGTTGGGTTACAACATCTATAAAAACATCAATATTTTTTTGCCTACTTATGTTTATATTTACTTACTGCTTTAGTTTTTGTTATTACTTTGGCTGGAATCTCCAGAACAGTAGAGTGAACAGACATGCTGGCCTTATTCCTGATTTTAGGAGAATTCCCTCTTGATACCTGTTATTTTAACCAGATTTCTCAAACTTAAGAATAGATAGTAAGTACAATGAGTACTCAACTTTGGAAGTGAATATTTTTCTAAACAGAAATTACAAATTATTTACCTCTGATGAATTTCACATACCATTTAAATTTGTTTGCCAAAAATGTCTTAGTTTTAACTGAGCTTATAATTTAAATGGTGCTTCCCTGGTGGTTTAGAGGTAAAGAATCTGCCAAAACAGGAAACACAGAAAACGTGGACTTGATCCCTGGGTCAGGAAGATCTCTTTGGAGAAGGAAATGGCAACCCACTCCAGTATTCTTGCGGGAAAATCCCATGGACAAAGGAGCCTGGCTGGCTACAGTTGATATGGAGGTAGTGGGGGGGGGGGTGGTAACAAAAATCAGACATGACTTAGCAACTAAACAACTAATCAACAATAATGTAAATTAGAAATTAACACTTCTAATATTAAGGCATTTTCATTCATTGGAAAATCAAAAGATCAAGCAATACTTGGTCTGCACCCTTGGGGAACAAAAATTGCTGAAACTGAATAGTCACTTACCCTCTAAGTAAGGACATAAACGTTCTAGCTGGCTGTGATCCCTACAACTCACTAATATATGCATATATAGTTATACTCAATGAATGCTCAAACTACTGCGCAATTGCACTCATCTCACACGCTAGCAAAGTAATGCTCAAAATTCTCCAAGCCAGCCTTCACCAATACATGAACCGTGAACTTCCAGATGCTCAAGCTGGTTTTGGAAAAGGCAGAGGAACCAGAAATCAACATCCACTGGATTTGCCAACATCCGCTGGATCACAGAAAAAGCAAGAGAGTTCCAGAAAAACATCTATTTCTGCTTTATTGACTATGCCAAAGCCTCTGACTGTGTGGATCACAATCAACTGTGGAAAATTCTGAAAGAGATGGGAATACCAGACCGCCTGACCTGCCTCTTGACAAATCTGTGTGCAGGTCAGGAAGCAACAGTTAGAACTGGACATGGAACAACAGACTGGTTCCAAATAAGAAAAGGAGTATGTCAAGGCTGTATATTGTCACTGTGCTTATTTAACTTATATGCAGAGTACATCATGAGAAATGCTGGGCTGGATGAAGCACAAGATGGAATCAAGATTGTTGGGAGAAATATCAATAACCTCAAATAAGCAGATGATACCACCTTTATGGAAGAAAGTGAAGAAGAACTAAAGAGCCTCTTGATGAAAGTGAAAGAGGAGAGTGAAAAAGTTGGCTTAAAGCTCAACATTCAGAAAATGAAGATCATGGCATCTGGTCCCATCACCTCATGGCAAATAGATGGAAAAAGAGTGGAAACAGTGGCAGACTATTTTGGGGGGCTCCAAAATCACTGCAGATGGTGACTGCAACCATAAACTAAAAAGACACTTACTCCTTGGAAGAAAAGTTATGACCAACCTAGATAGCATATTCAAAAGCAGAGACATTTCTTTGCAAACAAAGGTCCATCTAGTCAAAGCTATGGTTTTTCCAGTGGTCATGTATGGATGTGAGAGTTGGACTGTGAAGAAAGCTGAGCGCCGAAGAGTTGATGCTTTTGAACAATGGTGTTGGAGAAGACTCGAGAGTCCCTTGAGATGTCAAGGAGATTCAACCAGTCCATCCTAAAGGAAATCAGTCCAGAATGTTTTTTGGAAGCACTGATGTTGAAGCCTTAATTCCAATACGTTGGCCATCTGATCTGAAGAGCTGACTTATTTGAAAAGACCCTGATGCTGGGAAAGATTGAAGGCAAGAGGAGAAGGGGGCAACAGAGGATGAGATGGTTGGATGGCATCACTGACTCAATGGACATGAGTTTGAGTAAACTCTGGGAGTTGGTGATGGACAGGGAGGCCTGGCATGCTGCAGTCCATGGGGTCACAAAGGGTTGGACATGACTGAGTGACTGAACTATAAGTATAGTTTTATTCAAATTATTTCACTCATACATGTTTCCTGTCTCTTCCATTGAGGCACTGGATTTTTTGTTCCAGTTCCAAAACACAAGTTTTAAAGACTCCATAGAATTCTATCAAGTTATCATAATTTTTTTAACCAATGACCTATTTTTAAATTATAGTAATTTTCCATTATTTCCATTATTTCCATTATTCTAATGTGTAACACTAATTATTTAGGACAAAAATCTTAGTTGTAGAAATATAGGTTCTATTCGGAAACTATTTTGAAATTTTAGGTAAGCATTTCCAGATATCCTAAATGTAGATTTGTGGAAGAAGGACCTTGATCAGTTCAGATAGACACTCTCCCATCACTGGTCCAGTTGACTTATACACTGTTCAAACACCTCTGCAGGGGAATGTGGGAGAGAATTCTTAGGAGAGGCCAGCAAAAGGAATGAAGACAACCAAAACAGTTTCTACTATGTGAAAACTATGTGAACAGATTGCTGGGGATCATTTTGTTATTGTTGTTTAGTAGCTAAGTCATGCCCAGCTCTTTGCAACCTCACAGACTACAGCATGCCAGGTTCCTCTGTCCTTCACTATCTTCCAGAGTTTGTTCAAATTCATGTCCATCGAGTCAGTGATGCTATCTAACCATCTCATCTTCTGCCACATTCTGCTTTTGCCTTCAATCTTTCCCATTCAGCTCTTTGCATCAAGGTGGCCAAAGCATTAGAGCTTCAGCATCAGTCTTTGCAATGAATATTTGGGGTTGATTTCCTTTAGGGTTGACTGGTTTTATCTCCTTGAAATCCAAAGACTCTCAAGAGTCTTCTCCAGCACCAGTTTGAAAGCATCAGTTTTTCAGCACTCAGCCTTATTTATGGTCCAGCTCTCACATCTGTACATGACCACTGGAAAAAATCATAGCTTTGACTATATGGACATTTTTCAGCAAAGTAATGTCTCTGCTTTTAAGACACTGTCTACATTAGTCATAGCTTTTCTTTGAAGGAGCAAGCATCTTTTTATTTCATGGATACAGTCACCATCTGCAGTGATTTTGGAATCCAAGAAAATAAAATTTGTCACTGCTTCCACTTTTTCCCTTTCTGTTTGCCATGAAGTGATGGGACCAGATGCCATGATTTTAGTCTATTCATGTTGAGCTTTAAGCTAGCCTTTTCACTTTCCTCTTTTACCCTCATCAAGAAGCTCTTTAGTTCATCTTCATTTTCTGCCAATAGGGTAGTATCATCTGTGTATCTGAGGTTGTTGATATTTCTCCTGGCAATCTTGATTCCAGCTTGAGCTTCATCCAGCCTAGAATTTTGCATTATGTGCTCTGCATGTAAGTTAAATAAGCAGGGTGACCACATACAGCCTTGTCATACTCCTTTCCCAGTTTTGAACCAGTCAGTTGTTCCATGTCCGGTTCTAACTGTTGTTTCTTGACCTGCATACAGATTTCTCAGGAGGGAGGTAAGGTGGTCTGGTATTCCCAAATCTTTAAGAATTTTCCACAGTTTGTTGTGATCCACACAGTCAAAGGCTTTGGCATTGTCAATGAAGCAGATGTAGATGTTTTTCTGGAATTTCCTTGCTTTCTCTATGATCCAACCAAAGTTGGCAATATGATCTCTGGTTCCTCCACCTTTTCTAAATCCAGTTTGTACAGCTGGAAATTCTCAGTTCATGTACTACTGAAACCTAGCTTGTAGGATTTTGAGCATAAACTTACTAGCTTGTGAAATGCAAAAATTTGAGTATCATCACTGGTCACTTGAATTTCTATGTTTTAGAATAGTAAATTTATATTCTTTGCCCATTTTACTAATAGTTTAATAAATGGTGGGTTTCTTACTATCTTAAAAGTGCTGCTTATTGATAAAAATATTCTCCCTTTTCCATATATATTGCAAATTATCCACTCATTTTCATGTAAAATTTCATTTTATTTGTATACTAATACCACAACTACTACTATTATTCTGTAGGACTCCTGTGAGATATAAATAAGTTCACATGAGAGTAGTTTGACACTATGCTTAGGACAAAAAAATTAGTAAATAAACAATAGCTGGATTTTTTTTTGCTTTTATGCTTAGAGGGGTCTTCTACCTCCAATATTTTTAAAAATTTAGGTTAGTTTCCTATGATTTTATTGTTTGTTGTATATTCAATTCTTAAATTCATGTGCAATTATTTTGGCATATGCTATGATGGAAACATTTCATCTAATTTTATTTGTTGTCCAAATGACCTCAACACTATTTAGAGAATAATTATTCCTGCTCCACTAATTTGGAATTCCACTATTTTAACATTATAATCTACTGTGTATATCTGAGTCTGCTTGAGGACACTCTATTTCGTTTTTGACAAATACTATCCTGTTGACCCATTGGAAAAGAGTCAATCTTTGATGCTGACAAAGATCGAGGACAAAAGGCAAGAGTGCGGCAGAGGCTGAGATGGTTAGAGAGCGTCACCGACTCAATGGACTTGAATTTGAGCAAACTCAGGGAGATAGTGAAGGACAAGGAAGCCTGGCTTGGTGCAGTCCATGGGGTGCAAAGAGTTGGACACAACTGAGAGACTGCACAACAACCTTGTTGCAAAACAGCATTTCTCTATGTCTTCTTTGTCTTCTCAGTGAATTTTCTCTTGTTTTTCTTCTTATTCTTAATTGACTACTTTTTACTATTTTTCTATTTTAGTTTCACTTTATAAAATTATCTTTCCCTTACCCCCAAGTATAACTAAGAAATTTTTACATTTGTTCTACTATGAAGATTTTATGTCTTTATTATATTGCCTTTCATCCAAAAACACATTGATTGTTTTTCCTTTTATAGAAGAAATAGCCTCTTCTTCCTTTATACCTTCCAGATCTCTCCGGAGTGCTTCCCGTTTGTATTTTTTAATGTAGACCCATGTGGAAAAGGGGTTCATGGATTGTAGGTCCTGACCTCCCCTTGACAATGTGAAAAGGAGACCTCAGAAGGGAATTGGGGTAGCTACCAAGTCATTTTTAGATAATTCAGTACCTGGGGTATCTTTCTATGATGAATGATTTAGAGGAATAACTCAAATATTTTCTTGAGTATGAATTTTGGTCACTTGGTTTGCTATAGATAGCACTAATACATTACAAAATCTTCATTCTAATCTTTACTTCCAAATTTGCTAAGGTGTTTTTTTTTTTAAATCAAAAATGAATGCTGAATTATACCAAATATCTCCCTTCTTGAAACTCTCTCCCTGTGGTTATAATGACTCTACTCTCTCCATTTTCCTACTTATTTCTCAATCCATTCTTTCTCACTATCTTTTGCTTGCTCTTCATTCTTCAGTTTCCCTTTCGTGATCAGTGTTGCCAAAGAGTCTATCCTTGGTTTGCTTTTCAAGTATTTGCTCACCGTTACTATAGTTTTGTATCACTAGCACAGATTTACTGAAATATAAACATATTTCTCTATTAAGCTTCTCTTCAAACTGTCACAGAATGAGGACCATATCTTTTTTTTTTTTTTTTGCTAGAAATAACTTACTCTTTGTTTAAACAATTTTCTGACTCTGTCACCAAAAATTCACCTTCTTTGTAGGTCAGTTAAAGACAAAACCACCAGGACTCTGCTGGTGGTTCAGTGGTTAAGAATCAGACTTGCAATGCAAGGGACCCAGGTTTGATCCTTGGGTAGGAACTAAGATGCCACACATCACAACTCAGCCTGTGCACCACACCTACTGAACCTGCATACGACAACTAGAGAGTTCATGTGCTGGAAGAAAGGTCTTGCATGTAGTAACTAAATTCAAAGCAACTAAAATTTTTTTTTAAAGGACAAAACCATTTACCAATGACTGGAAGAAAAAGAAGAGAAGCTAAAGGCAAAGTAGAAAAGGAATGTTATACCCATTTCAATGAAGAGTTCCAAAGAAATAGCAAGGAGAGAGAAGAAAGCCTTCCTCAGTGATCAATGCAAAGAAATAGAGGAAAACAAGATCTCTTTAAGAAAATTAGAGATACCAAGGAAACATTTCATGCAAAGATGGGCACAATAAAGGGCAGAAATGGTATGGACCTAACAGAAGCAGAAGATATTAAGAAGAGGTGGCAAGACTACACAGAAGAACTATATAAAAAAGATCTTCATGACCCAGATAACCACAACGGTGTGATCATTTAACTTATATGCAGAGTACATCATGCAAAATGCCAGCTAGATGAAGCACATGCTGGAATCAAGATTGCTGGGAGAAATATTGATAACCTCAGATATGCAGATGACACCACCATTATAGCAGAAAGCAAAGAGGAACTGAGGAGCCTTTTGAGAAAAGTGAAAAAGCTTGGTTAAAACTCGACATTCAAAAAATGAGATCATGGCATCTGGTCCCATCACTTCATGGCAAATACATGGGGAAACAATGGAAATAATGAGAGACTTTATTTTCTTGGGCTCCAAAATCAGTGCAGCTGGTGACTGCAGCCATGAAATTAAAATACATTTGTTCCTTGAAAGAAAAGCTATGCCCAACCTGGACAGCCTTTTAAAAAGCAGAGACATTACTTTGCCAACAAAGGTCCATACAGTCATGTATGGTTTTTCCAGTAGTCATGTATGGATGTGAGAGCTGGACCATAAAGAAAGCTAAGCACCAAAGAACTGATGTTTTTGAACTGTGGTGTTGGAGAAAACTCTTGAGATCAAACCAGTCAATCCTAAAGGAAATCAGTCCTCAATGTACACTGGAAGGACTGATTCTGAAGCCAAAACTCCAATAATTTGGCCACCTAATGCAAAGAACTGACTCATTGGAAAAGACCCTGATGCTGGGAAAGAGTGAAGGTGGTAGGAAAAGGGGACAACAGAGGATGAGATGGTTGGATGGCATCAGTGACTCGATGGACAGGAGTTTGAGTAGTAAACTCCAGGAGGTGGTGATGGACAGGGAGGCCTGGCATGCTGCAGTCTGTAGGGTCACAAAGAATCAGACATGACTGAGCGACTGAACTGAACTGAACACTTCCCTGGTGGCTCAGATGGTAAAGAATCCATCCGCTTGCAATGAGGGAGATCTGGGTTCAATCCCTGAGTTGGGAAGATCTCCTGGAGGAGAGCATGGGAATCCACTCCAGTATTCTTGCCTGGAGAATCCCCATGGATGGAGAAGCCTGGTGGGCTACAGTCCATGGGGTCACAAAGAGTCAGACCTGACCGAGTGACTAAGTGTACACGTATATAGTTGACTATATAGTTCACTACAAATTAAATATACGATAGAAAGAAAATGATAGTGAGAAATCAGGAAAACCAGTAAGAGATATCAGAAATAGAAACTATATCCAATCTAGTTATCAATGTCTAGAAACTAGAGCTTTTCTCATGTATTCCGTATGACAAATATTTTTATCTGTAAACTTAAACAGTTTCAACTAAACTATAGGTTTACTATTAAAGAATTTAGGATTTATTAGCAAAATCTATAATCAATTTGGATGGTTTTGTGTATGGGTCATCATCACTGCTTTATCTTTTATTTGGAAAAATATAAAATCCGTTTCTATTTTTTTAAAGAAAGGAATTTAAACCTCAAAAACCTAATCATATTTAAGCAACATTAAGGAAAGGAATTTTGACTTAGCAAACACGAAGACAATAAAACTTAATTTTACAGAGCTTTGTTTGGCTTTGAATCTTATTACGTCAAAGAAAAAGAAAATCTAATAAGACACTACAATAAAATCTACATGATTATAGACAACATTTTGTCAAGAAATAGTTATATGTGTTTGCTTAGGCAACACCATGATAGGATAATGGTATCCCTTTGGCTACCACTCCCAGTTAAATTTTTTAAAGTCTTTCTTTTAAATTAAAAATTTATCTTATGCTAATGGAAGTTCTTTTATCCAAACTCTCATTTGTCTTCAAAAACCTAGTCAAAGCAGTCAGCCAAAACGTGTTATAAAAACCTGAAAGAGTATGAAGGAATTTATAATAATGCTGCAAATAAGGTTAACTGTGATTGAAAATGGTTACTTTTCCCTTTGATAATAGGACCCTAAGAAATAATTTCCTTTTGATGTGAAATCGATAGGAATTTAATCATTGTTACACAGAAAGACACAAAAGGTACTAAATAAATTAGTTTGTTAAAGACACATCTAGAACAGAAGTTAAATTTTAGAGCTCAAACTTGGGTCATAAATTCCCACAACTATGTCTAGATACTGGTTTAATTCATACAAAGCAAAGTGTGTAAATCCTTTCAACTTTAATATTACACTTTTTTTAAAAAATAGAAGAGGCTGTTAAGACTTATTTACTGGCCACAACCTAAAAGTAGTGATCCTTCTGAAAGTACCAGTAATGAACCAGTCAATAAATTGAAATACCAATGTGGAGAAGTTACACTACCTGAAGCACCATCTTGCTGGCCACTCTTTCCAGTCTGACAAGTTTTAAAGTTAGTTACAGGTTCCACTAAAAAAAGGAAGACTCCTGGGGACAGTGGGTGATAGAGTTTCACAAGCCCACTAGTTACAACTCTAGTCTTTGGTTAGAAAGGGTTGTTTTTCTTTAGCTTTCTTTATATTGTGCCCAACCCCGTGCTGTGGACCTGAGGATGTTTCATGATGTCTTCCGGGCAACAATGAGCAAAATGAAGTTGTGAAATGTTTTCTGTCTTCTGTAGTTCAATTTTAATAAATAATTTTTATAAGAAATTTTAAAACCTTAGCCAATATTTTGTCTCCATTTTAACTACTTAATCTTTTTTATATATGTAAAATGATTTTTGTAGTATAAATGATGCATTTTATAATAAGGGCCACATTTAGAGCTGAAAATTTTCTTTTTGTGACGATTTGGAGGCCTTGAATGAAGCAGATTCTAAGCTTCAACCCTACTTATGTTGCCATTAAAAATTCTTATCAGAGTCAAAAAGTCAAACTTAAAAGCTCAAACTCTATGTCTCCCTCCCTATTTTAATTCTAATATTCTGGTGTTCATAGAACTTCTGTCTTCTGGAAGGTGAAAGGGAGTTGTTGAAGAGGAAATTCTTAAAATTAACAACCCCCAGACCCTAGACCTTGGGCCTATGAATATGAAAGAACCCTGTTGCCAAATTGACACCAGTCACAAAAGACTTTGAAAATTAATTCAAAAAGAGTTTGCACATGTTGTCAAATCCCTGAATAATATCACCCTGATCCCAGGGAGCCATTCTGGAGGAGTCGGAAATCTCCTGTAACAAGCAAATGATTATGGTGGAATGAGCTGAACTGATTGAAGCAGACATTTGACATCTGGGCATATTTCTATGAAGGCCTTGAAGAAAGAGATAGTTTGTGGAGTTTTTTGTTGTTGTTGTTGTTTGCTTTTTATTTTTTAAATCTAACTAGTATTTCCTGCAGGAACTTTCCCTCCAGCAGATTTACCATGGAGGGTGGAGAGCCTAAGACCATCTCTAATCAGCACAGTATATGGTAAAAGCACAGTGAATTCTCCATATCCACATTTATGATAGTGTATATAAAATCATATATAGGCAATCTAGATATCTATCAGAGGACAGTTGTATTTCTGCCTCTTTACTGTCTGGAAATTATAGCAGTGGTTTATACACTAACTGGGGTTTCCCAGGTGGCGCTAATGGAAAAGAACCCACTGCCCATGAAGGAGACATAAGAGACACAGGTTTGACCCGTAGGTCAGGAAAATCCCCTGGAGGAAGAAATGGCAACCCACTCCAGTATTCTTGCCTAGAGAATCCCATGGACAGAGGAGCCTGGTGGGCCACAGTTTATAGGATTGCGGAGTCAGACATGACCAAAGTGGTTTAACACACCCGCACTAACTACTCGCATAAAACTCAGATCTTCTTTTAGCACATGGTAATTGAACCACCTCCTTTTTCCTTCTTACACTCTCAGAACATAGGCAGAAAGATGATTTTCGTCACCAGACATATTCTACATGTGTTTCTGTCAACATACATACTTTTCAGAAATTTTATCTCATCATCCACTGAAAATTGGAGCAAAAGAATAAATAAAACCTTACTAAAATATCTGGCAAGCCTACAGTGGCCAACCTGTGGCCTTTTCCTATGATCTTTGCATGATCAGTAAAGAGTAATGTAGTCAATAAGGCCAAAAAAAGAAAAAAATATGCTTGAGCTTTGAAATTCAGATAAGGTGGTTTTATGGTTTTAATTACATTGTAATAACTACATAGAAGTAAATACTCTCTTCCTGTTTTAAGTTAGGTGAACATCTGTCGTAAATAACTCCAATGCTCTTTCTTTTGTAAACTAATTACACAATAGACCCTATAAATTCATGGAGTGTTAGGATGCAGAATTTAATTATATAATTCACTTAACCAAAGTTTTGCTCTTGCTTCAGCACAGTTCACAAATCTTCATTTTCACAAAATGCAGCAGGAATGTGTTACATAATGTCCCTGTTGATTTCAGGTTAGAAAGGAAGTAAAGAAAAGCTTTGTGACTGTACTTTTCTCTCTGTTAACCTGAACAAGGTGGCTAATGTCACTTACTCTTAACAGAAGCTAATCACTCAGTTTAAAAATATAGGTGCACCACTTTAACATCACTTAACCTGTAAGTGATAGTGCTTTTCTGAGTCTTATAGGAAGGATAAGCAAGAATTCACTTCTTTATTCATTTATTATTCATAAATCAGTATTCACTCATGATCTACTGTATGTCAGAGAATATATTATGTGCTAGAACTACAAAGAAAAACAGAAATTCCCATCATGTTATGATAAATAGAGATTACTAGAATAAGTTCTATAAAAAATATATGTACAAAATATTCTGGGACGCCAAAGAAGCTACTCCTAGGAGGAATCAGCAGAGCACTCTGAAAGGTAACATATGAGGCACATCTTTATAAAGTGGTTGCAAGAAGCAGAGGATCAGTATTGTGTTGAGCCTGAGAGTTTTGTTTGTGTGTTTCTTTGTTTTGATATGGAGCACATTAACCACAAAGATAACTATGAAGGTGACTGGGAAAAATAATCCCCCAGTTCAGTTCAGTTCAGTTCAGTCGCTCAGTCATGTCCGACTCTTTGCGACCCCATGAATTGCAGCACGCCAGGCCTCCCTGTCCATCACCAACTACCAGAGTTCACTCAGACTCATGTCCATCGAGTCAGTGATGCCATCCATCCAGCCATCTCATCCTCTGTTGTCCCCTTCTCCTCCTGCCCCCAATCCCTCCCAGCATCAGAGTCTTTTCCAATGAGTCAACTCTTCGCATGAGGTGGCCAAAGTACTGGAGTTCAGCTTCAGCATCATTCCCTCCAAAGAAATCCCAGGGTTGATCTCCTTCAGAATGGACTGGTTGGATCTCCTTGCAGTCCAAGGGACTCTCAAGAGTCTTCTCCAACACCACACTTCAAAAGCATCAATTCTTCGGCGCTCAGCCTTCTTCACAGTCCAACTCTCACATCCATACATGATCACTGCAAAAACCATAGCCTTGACTAGAAGGACCTTAGTCAGCAAAGTAATGTCTCTGCTTTTGAATATACTATCTAGATTGGTCACAACTTTTCTTCCAAGGAGTAAGCGTCTTTTAATTTCATGGTTGCAATCACCATCTGCAGTGATTTTGGAGCCCCTCAAAATAAAGTCTGACACTGTTTCCACTGTTTCCCCATCTATTTCCCATGAAGTGATGGGACCGGATGCCATGATCTT
The DNA here is from genome assembly GCF_042477335.2 of Ovis canadensis. NCBI lineage: Eukaryota > Metazoa > Chordata > Mammalia > Artiodactyla > Bovidae > Ovis > Ovis canadensis. Next base: position 43,656,253 of record NC_091260.1, read on the forward strand.
CGTTTTCTGAATGTTGAGCTTTAAGCCAACTATTTCACTCTCCTCTTTCACTTTCATCAAGAGGCTTTTGAGTTCCTCTTCACATTCTGCCATAAGGGTGGTGTCATCTGCATATCTGAGGTTATTGATATTTCTCCCGGCAATCTTGATTCCAGCTTGTGCTTCTTCCAGCCCAGCATTTCTCATGATGTACTCTGCATATAAGTTAAATAAGCAGGGTGACAAAATCCCCCAGATACCAACTATTTATACTTTTTCTGTTCTTTTCCAAGGGACTCATAGCCTGAGGACTTTTTGTCTTCCTATTTCATGGCCTTCTCCATACTCTCAGTTCTCTTACTATGGACTGACCACTTACTACTGATAGTCAATCCTATTATATTATCTAATCTAGATCCTAGAAGGCAAAGTATTAGACACAAGTGGATTTGGATTTTAGTCCACCCTTGATCCAGTCAATAGTATAACCTATATAAGAACCAATCATAATGTGTTAGTGAGCAGAGTACTAAGGAATAAGGTAATTTTTCCTAGAGGGGCAAGTTGAAGAATACAGGCATTGAGAACTGTGTCATTATAAAGTATGAATATGAATTTGCCATGAAATAAGGTTAGAAATGTCATGTCTAAGGAACACTGTCTGTCTATACAGATATGATGATATAATAACTACCACTTATGGAAACTCAACTATGTTCCAGTTATTGTGATAAGCACTTTACATATGTCAAGCCTAATACTCAAAATAATTATATGAATCATGATTATCATCCCCATTGAAGAGAGGATAAAACAGATGTTCAGATAGTTTAGGTAACTTGCTCAAGGTCAAGTAGCTCATAATTTTCAAATCTAGGATTTGAATCTGGATATACCTGACCCCCAAAATCTGTGCCTTTCCACGTTCCATGCTGACTCTTTGGAGCCTTGAAAGAACCTGGTACATTTATGTGATTTCAGACTTGACTTTGATGGATATAGCAGAAAGTTAAACTAGAATAATAAAAGTGGGTCACTTTTAAAACAACTCTGATGATTATACTAGTAGCTTGCACTTGCCCTATAAAAGATCTTCCTGGAAAGTGACAGAGAAAGATGGACAGAGATTCAAAGGAAAGAGATTTAAGAAGAGAGTGAATTGCTCCCAGGGAGTAATTTGACTATCTGAAGTAAAGCTACTGCCATGGGGCAATTGGAGGGGGAAAAGATTTGGAGATTTTGGAGGTAAAGGGAAGCAACAGGAAGTAAACCAGATGGGGTGGGGAAGGAAGACAAACAAATAAAAGAACTTAGATAAGAGTTTCTAGCCAGACGGGAAAGAACAGTATCATGGAACCCAGGATGGGACAATGTTTCAAGACAGTGGGAGTGGTCAAGACTGTTAAATGATGCAGAGTGGTCCATTGAAATAAGGACCTAAATGTAAAGCTGGTCACAAAATCTACTCCCCTTCAGGATAATTGATTAGAAAGCATTAAGCAAAAGAAATGTTAAAAATACTTGCAATTATTCCTCCCACATAGTATTCAGGAAAATTTCCTTCTCAAAGTCAAGGTTAATTGTGTAGCTAGTACTGACTCTTTAGAGACAGAAGTTTTTCTAAGAGCAGTAGAATCACAAGTTACACTACTGAAAGAAAACTCCATGAAGGAAGTACATTAAGACACAGCTTCAAGAGCAGTTCATCCCATTCCAGGCTGCGGATACCCTAGTCCAAATGTCACATATTTTCTCTCCAAAAGTTGTTTATGTTAACCCCTGAGATTAATTGTAAACATAATCTACCTTGTAGTTTCAAAAGTATCCAGACTATCATCCAAATGATGGAATACTTGGAATGAATTGAGAAATTAATATTGCTATTTTATTGATTAAAAAGACAAGTAAGTATTTCAAATGACTATTATTCTTTGTTATTCTTTCCAAATAGAGTAAAGCCATAGGACATTTTAAAGTTTTAAACACTTCATACATTTATATCCTTCCATGTGGGGTGCTGGGAGGGTGAAGGCAGACTGAGGAAGTCATTAGTGCTGGTCACCAAATACTTATATGTATCCTTCCAGAAACATGGAATTGCAATGGTCTGCTTCCTTATAGTTGTGTGTGGGCTTACAACTTACCTCAGCAAATGAAATGTGATAAATGGCAGTCTGGGTGTATATGTGAACACGATTCACCATGCTCTTGGTTTTCTGTACCACAGCAACTGGCCAGTTTCCAGAAACCATTCTCTCAGTCTGGGGTCCAAGTGAGAATAACAGGGGCCAGAATCTCCAGCCAATCTACAATGGACACATAACATAAGCAAGAATAACTTACGTTGCTTAAAACTACAAAATGTGGGTATTTGTTACTAAAGAGTAATCTAATTAGCCTGAATGGATATACATAGTGTGTATAGTTTGTGCAGTGGTAAGGACTTCCCTGTAGCTCAAACTGTAAAGAATCTGCCTGCAATGCAGGAGACCTGGGTGTGATCCCTGGGTCAGGAAGTTCCTCTGGAGAAGGGAATGGCAATCCACTCCAGTATTCTTGCCTAGAGAATCCCATGGACAGAGGAGCCTGGTGGGCTACAGTCTATGAGGTCGCAAAAAGTTGGACAAGACTGAGCAACTAACACACAAGAAAGATATGGTAGAGGAGAAAGAAGAAAGGTTTGGTAGAATTTCACCATCAAAAACAAAGCAATTAGTGCTGACTTTATTCTATTCATGAAAGATAGATTCTGAATGAATAGCCACAGGGGGGTGGGAGTGAAAAACACATAGGCTAGGCCAGTATAAGAGACTCAGGCAAGGCAGCCTATGATTATTCACCTTGGGCATTCACCACCATGCCCAGATACTAACTGTAAGAGACTCATCATGTAGCTTCTTATAACCACAAAGAAACAGAACCAAATTCTTCATCTTTCTTAAAAATGGGACATGGCAAAACCACAGAGAAGTAGCAGCCCTCATAGATTTTATGGTGTTCATCTGAAATACCAGGGATTGCTTAAAACCTGTTAAGTCTCCCAAATTCAAATGATTTTTATCAGCTAGTAAGGATATCGCACAGAGTCAGACACAACTGAAGCGACTTAGCAGCAGCAGCAGCAGCGGTAAGGATAAAGCTTTACTCTGTGGCCTCAAAACTGGCAAGAATAGTTGCAGCCAAAGGCAATACTTTTTCACCACATGATTAAAAAACATGCATATCAGTTTTGGCAATTTCTTAGTTGCATACAGTATAATGCATTTTAAGATTTTGTGAGTTTTGAAGGCTGATAGCTTTAAAAACTAAGCTTCCCAGGTGGTGCTAGTGGTAAAGAACCTGCCTGCCAATGCAGGAAACATAGAGACATGGGTTCGATCCCTGGGTCAGGGAGATCCCCTGGAGAAGGAAATGGCTACTCACTCCAGTATTCTTGCCTGGAGAATCCCCTTGGACAGAAGAGCCTGGAAGATTACAGTCCATGAGGTTGCAAAGAGCTGGACACGACTATAAGTGACTTACCAAGTTTTAAAATTTTGGAAGAAATTATGAATTTAGAAAATTTCTTGTTAATATAAAAAGAAGTAAATATATTTGATCTTAAAGAATAATAAATATTTGACAATAGTTTTTAAATAAGATATACACATGACACAATATGTTAAATGATTCCAATATTTACTTACATTAAAAGAACTTCTGCAAACAAAATATTGGCCTCCAGAAACACTTTTTTGTGTGTGTGTTCTTATTGTTTATTTTCTGAGCACAAGTTGCCTGTGAAAAAATCAGATTTCCTTAAAGAATGAAATACTATACATGGAATATCAATAGTATTTTAATAAGAGAAAATTATTTACTCTTTTAGAATGATTCAGTATGGGATGTACTGGCTGGACAAGGGAAACAAAATGTAACATTATGTGAAAAATAAGTTGATTTGTAATTCATTCTAGAATAACTACTAATGGGTTGTTGTTTAGTTGCTAGGTTGTGTTCTATTCTTTTGCAACACTATAGACTGTAGACTGCCAGGCTCCTTTTTTCCTGGGATTTCCTAAGCAAGAATACTGGAGTGGGTTGCCATTTCCTTCTCCAGGGGATCTTCACAACCCTGGAATTGAAACCATGTCCCTGCATTGCAGGCAGATTCTTTACCACTGAGCCACCAGGAACTTTAGAGGCACTTTAAATTCCCTTAGAGTTTAGCCCTATTAATCCTTCAGCATACTGAAAAAACTACAGTATGTCCAAGTAGTGAAACACTTGGTTCATATTTCATAGAATTATCCACTGTTGTTGTTCATTAGGTTGTATCCAACTCTTTGTGACCCCATGAACTGTAGCACCCCAAGCCTCCCTGTCCCTCACTTTCTCCCAGAGTTTGCCAAGTTCATATCCATTGAATTGGTGATGCCATCCAACTATCTCATCCTCAGTCACCCTCTTCTCCTTTGGCCTTCAGTCTTCCCCAGCGTCAGGGTCTTTTCCAATCAGTTGGCTCTTGGCATGAGGGGCCAAAGTATTGGAGCTTCAGCTTCAGCATCAGTTCTTCCAATGTGTATTCAGGGTTGATTTCCTTTAGGAATGACTGGTTTGATCACCTTGCTGTCCAAGGGACTCTTAAGAGTCTTCTCCAGCACCACAATTTGAGAGCATAAATTCTTTGGCATTCAGCCTTCCTATGGTCCAATCCTCACATTCATACATGACTACAGAAAAGACCATAGCCTTGATTATATGGACTTGGTCAGCAAAATGATGCCTCTGCTTTCTAATATACTATCTAAGTTTGTCATAACTTTCCTTCTAAGGAGCAAGAATCTTTTAATTTCATGGCCCCAATCACCATCCACAGTGATTTTGGAACCCAAGAAAATAAAATCTGTCACTGTTACCACTTTTTCCCCTTCTGTTTCCCATAAAGGATAGGACTGAATTCTGCTTTTAGCTTTTTGAATGTTGAGTTTTAAGCCAACTTTTTCACTCTCCTCTTTCACCCTCATTAGGAAGCTCTTTATTTCCTCCTCACTTTCTGCCATTAGAGTGGTATCATCTGCATATCTGAAGTTGTTGTTATTTCTCCTGGCAGTCTTGATTCCAGCTTGTGATTCACCCAGCCTAGCATTTTTCATGATGTATTCTGCATATAAGTGAAATAAGCAGAGTGACAACATACAGCCTTGATGTACTCCTTTCCCAATTTGGAACCAGTCAGTTGTTCCATGTCCAGGTCTAACTATTGCTTCTTGACTCACATACAGGTTTCTTAGGAGACAGGTAAGGTGATCTGTTATTCCCATTCTTTTTAAGAAATTTCCACAGTTTGTCGTGATCCACACAGTTAAGGCTTTAGTGTAGTCAATGAAGCAGAAGCAGATGTTTTTCTGGAATTCCCTTGCTTTTTCAATGATCTAATGGATGTTAGTAATTTGATCTCTGGTTACTCTACCTTTTCTAAACCCAGGTTGTATATCTGGAAATTCTTAGTTCACATACTATGGATGTATGGTTTGAACATTCTATTACACTGCCCTTCTTTGGGATTGGAATGAAAACTGACCTTTTCCAGTTTTGTGGTTCCTGCTGATTTTTCCAAATTTGCTGACATATTGAGTGCAGCACTTTAACATCATATTTTAGGATTTTAAATAGTTCAGTTGAAATTCCATCACCTCCACTAGCTTTGTTTGTAATAATTCTTCCTAAGGCCCACTTGACTTCACCCTCCAGGATGTCTGGCTCTAAGTGAGTGGCCACAACATCATGGTTACTGCTGTTCAGTCACTCAGTTGTGCCTGACTCTTTGCAGCCCTGTGGACTGCAGCTCACCAGACTTCCCTCTCTTTCACTATTTCCTGGAGTTTGCTCAAACTTGTGTCCATTGAGTCGGTTGCTATACAAACCATCTCATCCTCTGTCACACCCTTCTTGTCCTGCCTTCCATCTTTCCCAGCATCAGTGTCTTTTCCAATGAGTCAATTCTTTGTATCAGGTGGCCAAAGTATTGGAGCTTCAGCTTCAGCATCAGTCTTTCCAGTGAATATTCATGGTTGATTTCTTTTAGGATTGACTGGTTTGATCTCCTTGCTGTCCAAGGGACTCTCAACCATTATGGTTATCCAGGTCATTAAGACCTTTTTTTTAATCATTCTTCTGTGTATTCTTGCCACCTCTTCTTAATCTCTTCTGGATCCTATAGGGTCAAGGAAATTTCAATCCAAGGTCATTGCACTCTGTTTAGTATGACAAGAAGTAGATTTTTATGTGTTACTAAAATGTACACTTTCAAATGGTTTAAAAAAGTATTTTTCTTCAATTAATCAGAAAATGCCAACATTAAGAAATCAATTCCCTAGCCATTCTGATGAGTTGAATTTGTAGCAACTCAGATCTTTGCATTACATTTTAACTTATGCCTTGCTTAATTCCATCACCAGACCACCCTCTAGGTTTTCTTCTAATAGAACTGAGTTAACAGAGACCACAGCAAGTATTCTGGGACTGTGGTCTGAAAATCTCTCAAAATTATAAAATTACCATCATACATAGAAATATGAACATATTTGTAATAGATTAACCTTAATATTTTAGAAAATTGAATTTTCTAAGATTAAGAAAAGGAGATGCCACCAATGAAGAATTTTGCTTTTTAAATTATGTTTGATTTTTTAATGAACTACATAGTTAAGGTAAACAATTTTCAATTTTGCTGAATCCTTTTCCAAATTGCCACAATTTCATAGAATATAAGAAATAAAACAGCTTTAGTAATTATGCAGTACTACCAAACTTAGACAGGTTAATATTCAAAGAACTGGAAAGGAGTCATTTAGAATGAAAAAATACTAGTATACTGGCCCCAAAATACATCAAATGTATCACTAATACAGAAATCTTGTGATCTAATGATGATTAATAAATTTCTCCAGAGTAAGTCATGATTTGAGATATCATATTAGGCTTAAAGATGACAGATTCTACATCGAATGAAACATTATCCCACTGGAAAACCTAAAAGTGATCCTTTATTCCTTTTTCTCACCCTCCATATCACAAAGGCCTGATGATTTTAGCCTCTAAGACTCTCCTAGCCATCATTTTCTCTATTCCATACATTCCCTCTGTTGCCATCTACCTAGATCATCCTCTCTGACCCCCACTTCTGCTCTGCTGAGAGACATTTGATTGATATACATAAATCTACTCTTGCCCATCCAGAGTTGTCTATAAAATATGGTAATTCGTCATCTACCTCATGCTTAACCCTACCCTTGCTTAAATCATTTTAATTGTTTCCTGTCACACTTATAATAAGGATAAACATTCTTAGTATAATCTAGGATGATGACTATTTCTAAAATTTCATCATCTTTTTCTTCCTCCCTATGCTTTGACCACACTAGTATATTTTAGGTCTCATTTATGTTTTGCATAAGTACTTGGTGAGTGTTGTTCTTCCTATTTGGAATTCCATTTCCACCTCTGTTTATGTAAATAGCCCCTACTGAATTCTTATTTATCAGCTCAGTCATCACCTCCTCACTTTCCTCACCTTCCTAACTGGGTCAAAGCCTCCTATGATATGCACTCAAAGAACCAGATATCAGTCATTAATGGTATGACAATTTGCTTAACACCTCTCTATTACAATAAGTTCCATTCAAACAAGGACCATGCTTGGATTCTTCATCATTGGATCTTTGACTTATAACACACTAGGAATGCAATTAATATTTGCTGAAGAAATGAAGACTGAAGGAAAGTCTCCATCTCAACACAGATTCCAGTGATGACAACCTTTTTCAAACTCTTCCTTTACTTACAGAATGTACATATTTACATAATGTACATCATATGTACATATTCATATGATTTTATTGATCATTTACCTGCCCTGGTCCTCTAGAAAAGTGCAACATATTTTGCCATTAAATCAGAAATACACACACACATACAAATAACTGCATCTGCCAAAATTAAGACTTGACTGCTAAATTATAGAAGTTTTAATGTGAAAAACACTTATGATTTTAAACAGGATTGCTTTGCCATGATTAATTGGAAGGAGAGAAGACATGAACTTTTGGTTTATACAAAGTGCCAGACATTGCGCCAGGTTTCATATATTTTCTTACAGTTAATTGTGCCAACTAGGTAGAATTTTCATGATTTCATACATAAGGAAATTTAAGCTCAGAGAATTTAGGTGTCTTGTTCAAAACTGTGTGATGAGTAACTGATCAGTTCACATTGCTATTAAGAATTATGAAATTCTAAAGTTCTTACTCTTAAAAAAAAATAAGATTTTCCAACAAGACACAATCAAAACAACTCTGAAACAATGAGAATTACAAGCCTACCAATGTCACTTAATCTTTAAAACATAATATATTATTTTTCACTTGGGTCCTTTCATTTGGCAAAATATACTAAGCAATTACAACATATTTGGAATCATAAGACCTATTTAGCAAACAGCAGGAGTAAGAATGGCAACTGAATTTTGATTTACAAGCAATATCCTTTCCATGATCTGTATTCCTATTTACTAACATATGGTTTAAATTTTGGCTTTCCATGGAGTTGTACTCAAAGTACATTCAATACATTTTAAGGGAAAACTAGTGTCTTCCATTGGAGAAGGCAATGGCATCTCACTCCAGTGTTCTTGCCTGGAGAATCCCAGGGACAGGGGAGCCTGGTGGGCTGCTGTCTGTGGGGTTGCACAGAGTCAGACACGACTGAAGTGACTTAGCAGCAGCAGTGGCGTCTTTCATATTCCAATGTTTCAATGGTGAGAAAGTGCTTGATGAGATCTAACAGAAGTAAATTGACTGAGTTCTCTATTTTCATAAACTGTGGTACTTTTATGTATGTATATGTTTAGCTCTAGAGTTGGTTTCAAGAAAATAGGCATTTTCTTACTTCTATTTTCCAAAACCATCTGTTTATGGTAAAAATTAAAAATGAGTTATGTGAAGAAAATATTAAAAAGCAAAGTTATCTTAGATATATGAAAGCTTTCTAAATTTATTACTAAATAAATTTAATAATTAATTGAATAACTTCAGAAAACAAGGTGGTAATTGGATTTTGTCCAAAGCAAATCCTTTTTACTTTGAAATATAGGTCAGAACTACTCTTACTCAACTCAGAAAATATCTAGAAAAAAATTCTTTTTCTGACGCTTCTCAACACCAAAGGCAAGTGCATTACATTAAAAAAAAAAGATAAGTTTTGGACTAAGTCATGCAATACTTTCAGTATTTTCACATTTTAAAAATAATAATTTATTTATACCATAGATAAATATGAGTTATGATATTTAGCCAATATAGAACATGAACTTGAGTTCAAAGATAAATAATTTTCTCATTCTCCTTTTTTAAAAAATATAAGCCATATATAGACTATGAAACATGGAAAATAGAAGCTGTACTTGTAAAGTAATTATAGCAAATAAATTCTAGGGAAGATTCACTTTCATAATGGTGGCATGAGGAGTTCTTTCCACCCTCTCCCCAGTAAAACAAGCAAAGCTGGCCAGTTATTTTTAAAAATCATTTAAGTTTGCACTTTAATGGTAACCAACTTAAGAGTAAGTTGGACAAGTAAGGAAACTATTTTCTCCCCTCTCCTTTCATAGATATTACTCCCTTCAAATTTTTTTTTTTCCATTTCTAACACCATCCCAGAGTCTGCTTCTAGAACTTAACCTGTGACAGTTGGCACGGAGATAATCCAGTAAAGCATGTGGCAAGATGGAATATTTGGACTAGATAATAATGAGCACTCTTGCCCCAGTAGTAAATTGTGCTCAGTTGACCCCTTGCACAAGGTAGCTATCCAATTGTTGCTGACTTGTCTACAGAAGAGAATTCAGTGCTGAAAAGATTGAGATTGAAATAAATGGAAGAAATGATATATCCAAGAATATTAAAATGATTGTTACTATATTAAAGACTTGATCATAGAAAAATGGTGAGAAATAAATAGACAATTTTTAATTAACTATGAAAGTCAGAGAATTTTTTGGTGGACTGAAAAGAAGCCTTTGTATCATATATTGTACTTGGTCACTCAGCCATGTTCGACTCTTTGTGACCCATGGACTGTAGCCCATCAGGCTCCTCTGTCCATGGGGATTCTCCAGGCAAGAGTACTAGAGTGGGTTGCTGTTTCCTACTCCAGGGGATCTTCCTGACCCAGGGATTGAACCCAGGTCTCCTGCATTGCATGCAGATTTTTTACTGTCTGAGCTGCCAGGGAAGACCCGTATTATATATAAGGAAACCAGAAAAAATTTGAAAATCAAATCCAGAATTTTGGAATCACAGTGACTGACCTCCAATAACAATTGAATGCTTAACCAAAACAGGTCTGGGAAACAGGGACAGTGATACATGGAATGGAAATATCTGGGTGTCCCAAAGATTTGATTCCCAAGACTTCTCTGAACCTTCAGAATCTGCATAGTAGGGCCACTACTCTCCACTAAGAACTAGCTTTTGCTGCATATGAGAAGATGATTCAGATTTTCTCTCACAAGGCAAAAGGTCTCCTCCAGAGGCTGCCTGCCTCTCTTGGCAGCCAGGCTCACAATCTGAGTTAAGTAAGAGCATAACCCTGCCGAGGAAATGCTAGATTTCATATAGGAGGAACAGCTGCAAGTCTGAAAAAACATGTTTCATAGGAATGGATTTTGCAAATGCCAAACTAAAGGGTGCCAGAACATTAAACTATATGTGTTAGTCACTCAGTCATGTCCAACTCCTTGCAACTCTATGGACTGTAGCCCTCCAGGCTCCCCTGTCCATGGAATTTTTCAGGTAAGAATACTGGAGTGGGTAGCCATTTCCTTCTCCAGGGGATCTTCCCAACCCAGGGATCTAACCTGGGTCTCCCACACTGTAGACAGATTCTTTACCATCTGAGCCACCAGGGAAGCCCAATTTAGACTATTAAGAACAATTTATTGGTATGGTGGCAATTTCTTCAATTAAAGGATTTGGCACAATAGTAAGTAAAAATCCTCAGGGAATGGTATACACATTCTGCTAGGGTGTCTCCTACTCTGAAAAATAGCATTGTCCCTTGCTGGAAAAGTTGAGATCCCAGAAATACTGTGGCAGACAGTGGACAGGATTAAAACAACCAGAGAAGTGAGCATATTAGAGTAGACATGTTTCTTGAGACCAAAGACTCACCAGAGGATTTACATACGAATGTCACACCATTCCCCAAGGGAATGCACTGGTGAGAGAGGCACCAGCATCACTAAGAAGGTGAATGGTGGCTCTCCTCTGTAGGTCAGGGCTAACGGTAAGGAAGACTGCCACAGAACTGGGTTTACTGATGGCCATGAGGGAACAGTACCCCAAAGCATTGGCAGTCAAATGGCCTTAGGTACCAGCTGCCAGTGGGTTGTAATTCTGGTATGGACCAACAACTCTGAGTAGCAACCAAGAAAGCCTCACCTGCAGAGAACAACAGAGAGAGTTAATAGAACACAGCATGCTAGGGGTAGCCAACAAGGGAACTAAGTATATACAATCCAAAGAAACCAAGAGCCAATGTGCAATTGTCCCAATAAAAATTTGCGATTCCTTACCCCATTTCTTGACCTGAGCTAGTTTTCAAACAGAGGATCTGTTGACAAAAGATCCAATCCCCAGGTTCCCAAGGGAAAGAACCCTATAGGGTGTTATAACACCATGGCAAATAAACACTGTAATGAATTTTCCCACTTCTCCCTCAGGGGGACCTAAAATCATTTATTTGTATGATGCTACACTGGAGAAGACTCTTGAGAGTCCTTTGGACTATAAGGAGATCCAACCCTTCAGATAAGAATCATCTGAAGGAGATCAACCCTGGGATTTCTTTGGAAGGAATGATGCTAAAGCTGAAACTCCAGTACTTTGGCCACCTCATGCGAAGAGATGACTCATTGGAAAAGACTTTGATGCTGGGAGGGATTGGGGGCAGGAGGAGAAGGGGACGACAGAGGATGAGATGGCTGGATGGCATCACTGACTCGATGGACATGAGTCTGAGTGAACTCCAGGAGTTGGTGATAGACAGGGAGGCCTGGTGTGCTGCGATTCATGGGGTCGCAAAGAGTCGGACACGACTGAGCGACTGAACTGAACTGAACACTGAAAAATGGTGATACTCTAACATTTAGAAGACATTTGCACAGGGTCCAAGGTGACATTGATATCTGGAGACCCAAAATGTCACTATTTTGTATCTGGTAGAGTTGGGGTTTGGGGGAGATAGGAAATAAATAGGATCCTGGCCAAAGTCTGACATACAGTGGGTCCACTAGGATTCACAGCTCCACCCACAGATTATTTCTCCAAATCCCCAATATATAGCTGGGACTGATGTACCAGAATATGCTGAGTCCTGAGCTTAACGGATAAGAATCATTACTATGTATAAGCCCAAGTAGAAGATTTTGAATGTGCCCATGCGCACACCTGAACTTAAAGAGTAAATCAAAAGCACTATCACAAACTGGGAAAATGGTGGAGATTTATGCCACCTTTAAATATCTAAAGGATACTGAGCAAAAGTCATGAAATATTCCCATGTAGTTCACCAGTCTGGACTCTGCAGAAACAAAATAGGTCCTGGAGAATGATTTTGTACTATCACAAGCTCAACTAAGCAGAAGCTTCCCTGGTGGCTCAGATGGTAAAGAATCTGCCTAGCAATAGTCATGAAATATTCCCATGTAGTTCACCAGTCTGGACTCTGCAGAAACAAAATAGGTCCTGGAGAATGATTTTGTACTATCACAAGCTCAACTAAGCAGAAGCTTCCCTGGTGGCTCAGATGGTAAAGAATCTGCCTTCAATGCAGGAGACCCAGGTTCTATCCCTGGGTCAGGAAGATCTTCTGGAGAAAAGCATGGCAACCCAGTTCAATATTCTTTTTCTTTTTATGTTGATGTATGGCAAAACCAATACAGTATTGTAAAGTAAAATAAAGTAAAATTTAAAAAAAAAAAGTACGGTAATGTATATTTTGAAGTTTCCACTCCAGTATTCTTGCCCAGAGAATTCCATGGACAAAGGAGCCTGGCAGGTTACAGTTCATGGGGTCTCAAAGAGTTGGACAGCAAAAGAGTTCCAGAAAAACATCTATTTCTGCTTTATTGACTATGCCAAAGCCTTTGACTGTGTGGATCACAATCAACTGTGGAAAATTCTGAAAGAGATAGGAATAACAGACCACCTAACCTGCCTCTTGAGAAATCTGCATGCAGGTCAGGAAGCAACAGTTAGAACTGGACATGGAACAACAGACTGGTTCCAAATAGGAAAAGGAGTACGTCAAAGCTGTGTATTGTCACCCTGCTTATTTAACTTATATGCAGAGGACATCATGAGAAAGGCTGGACTGGAAGAAACACAAGCTGGAATCAAGATTGCCGGGAGAAATATCAATAACCTCAGATATGCAGATGACACCACTCTTATGGCAGAAAGTGAAGAGGAGCTATAAAGCCTCTTGATGAAAGTGAAAGAGGAGAGTGAAAATGTTGGCTTAAAGCTCAACATTCAGAAAACGAAGATCATGGCATCCGGGGTCATCACTTCATGGGAAATAGATGGGGAAACAGTAGAAACAATGTCAGATTTTATTTTGGGGGGCTCCAAAATCAGTGCAGATGGTGACTGCAGCCATGAAATTAAAAGACGCTTACTCCTTGGAAGAAAAGTTATGACCAACCTAGATAGCATATTCAAAAGCAGAAACATTACTTTGCCAACTACCAATCTAGATAATATATTCAAAAGTAGAGACATTACTTTGCCGACTAAGGTCCGTCTAGTTAAGGCTATGGTTTTTCCTGTGGTCATGTATGGATGTGAGTGTTGGACTGTGAAGAAGGCTGAGTGCTGAAGAATTGATGCATTTGAACTGCGGTGTTGGAGAAGACTCTTGAGAGTCCCTTGGACTGCAAGGAGATCCAACCAGTCCATTCTGAAGGAGATCAGCCCTGGGATTTCTTTGGAAGGAATGATACCAAAGCTGAAACTCCAGTACTTTGTCCACCTCATGAGAAGAGATGACTCATTGGAAACGACTCTGATGCTGGGAGGGATTGGAGGCAGGAGGAGTAGAGGACAACCGAGGATGAGATGGGTGGATGACATCACTGACTCGATGGACATGAGTCTGAGTAAACTCCGGGAGATGGTGATGGACAGGGAGGCCTGGCGTGCTGCAATTCATGGGGTCTCAAAGAGTCGGACACGACTGAGCGACTGAACTGAACTGAACTGAACACACTTTCACACAGCAGCTGCCAAGCAGACATGATATTGTTGCTAGAGGAAATTAATATGGCCCCAAGCACATGGTATATGGCCACTGATATAAAGTATGCATTCAATCTAAATTTAAAAAGATGATTAGAAATAGTTTCCATATGTAGGTAATTAACAAGAATATTTATTTACAGTTTGGCTTATATTGTCCTCTGTCATCATTTTATCCAAAGAGATATGGAGCCTGAGATAGACATCCATCCATCTGTGCATTCCACAGATTATATTGACCTATTATATAAATTATATCATGTGTATCAATCAGTGTATGCAAGAGGTCGTTAACATGGTAGGATGAGATATGGCATTAATGAGATACATGAATTTTAGACAGTAGGGACAATTTACTTTGTGGTAATTTCAGTTCAGTTCAGTTTAGTCACTCAGTCATGTCCGACCCTTTGCAACCCCATGAATCGCAGCACACCAGGCCTCCCTGTCCATCACCAACTCCCAGAGTTCACTCAGACTCATTGAGTTTGAGTGAAGTGGAGTCAAACTCCACTGGAGTCAAGCTCACCGACTCCATCGAGTCGGTTATGCCATCCAGCCATCTCATCCTCTGTCATTCCCTTCTCCTCCTGCCCCCAATCTCTCCCAACATAAGAGTCTTTTCCAAAGAGTCAGTTCTTCCCATGAGGTGGCCAAAGTATTGGAGTTTCAGCTTTAGCATCACTCCTTCCCATGAACACCCAGGACTGATCTCCTTTAGGATGGACTGGTTGGATCTCCTTGTAGTCCAAGGGACTCTCAAAAGTCTTCTCCAACACCACAGTTCAAAAGCATCAATTCTTCGGTGCTCAGCTTTCTTCACAGTCCAACTCTCATATCCATACATGACCACAGGAAAAACCATAGCCTTGACTAGACGGACCTTTGTTGGCAACGTAATGTCTCTGCTTTTGAATATGCTATCTAGGTTGGTCATAACTTTAAGGAGTACGTGTCTTTTAATTTCATGGTTGCAATCATCATCCACAGTAATTTTGGAGCCCAAAAAAAACAAAATCTGACACTGTTTCCACTGTTTGGTAATTTGAGCCTCTATAATTTCCATAATTTTTAGGGGTCCACTGTTCAGGGGTGCCATGATATCCCCTCCAAAGTAAAAGACAAAATTGCTTCATTTTTGATTCCCTATCATGAAGAAGGAGGTGCAAGACCTGGAGGCAACTTGGACCACTCTTAGAAACACTGCTGTAAACCATGTATGGGTGTCATAGAAGTTACTAGCCTTGAGTAGGGCCTGTGGCAGGAAAGAGCTCTGCACAAAGTCCAGACTAGATTGAAAGTAGCCTTGCCACTTGGACCAGTACTATCCAGCAGACCCTGTGGTGCTGGAGGCAACAGTGATGGAAAAAAAAATTAGTGTGGATTTTATGGCAAGACACAGTGAGAGAATCACAAAGTAAGCTCCTGGGGGTTTGGAGCAAGTCCATGACATCTGCAAAGGAGAGTTACACAGTATCAGAAACATAGACGCTGGCATGCTATTTGACCCTGTTAATGATGGAATGCTAGAACACTTGGATAGAAGTGACTATACATCTGGAACTGTCCTATGGACCAAGTCATAAAGTCAGGCATGCCTAGCATATTCCATCATAATGTGAAAATGATACATATGGGCCCAAGCATCAGCAGGACTCTACAAGAGTAGAGTAGTTAGACTCCATGTTACCTATCACAATTGCATCAATGCCTTTGTCCATTTCACAGTGATAGACCAAGGGGCAACTACTGTGCAATTACCCTAAGGAGCATGAGGAAAACTCAACTCAGATTATGGGTGCATATGTCTGGTAAATAGGTAAAGTTCAGAAATTGTTTGATTTTGCATCACAGCCCCACTGAAGAGTGGTTTCGAAAGACAGCGGCAAGGGGGAAATTCTAATGGGCAGAGATTTGGGTGGTGGACATTCTCATCTCATTTCTATGGATTAAACAGTGCTATCCAATAAAAATATAATGTGAGCCACAAATGCAAGCCACAACTGTAGCTTTCAATTTTCTAGTACCCACTATTTCATTAGTAACTATTTCTTTAGTCCAATGTATTGAAAATGTTATCATGTAACATATCAATATTTTTTTAATTAATAAGATATTTGGCTTTGTTTTCATAAGTTTTCTACATCTGGTCTGTATTCTACATTTACAATATATCTCAGTTTGGACAGTTACATTTCAAGAGCTCAGCAGCAGTAACATATGAGACTAGTGGCTAACTTATCAGACAATGTAGTGTTAGAATATACATAGACATGTGGGCTGCAGCAAGTAAACTGGCCAGCTGGTCAGGGACCTGGAAGAAAGAAGCCTGGGATATCAGAGGCAAGAAAGTTTGGAGTAGAGGCGTGTGAACAAACATTTGCAAAATGGACACAAAGGAAAAAGATCTTTGTATTATGTATCAATGCCAACTAGAAGCTACTCACTGTTCAAGAGGCACTCTGTATATGAGTAGACAAACGTCTTGACATTTCGATGTTAGCCAGCCTTTGTCTGTAACCACCCAGTGATGATACAATGAGGACATGAATAGCTGTTGAGTGGTAGAGTTGAAGATTATGCACATGCCTTAGTGACTATGACTCCCACTTATCAAGGTTAAGTGAACTTGCCATCTCAGTGTATCAAATTTGCCAGCAACAGAGACCAGTGTGAACCCTTGGTATGGCACTATTCCTAGAAGAGTCCAACCACCTGGTTATATTTTGGTCCCTTCTATTCCAAAAGAGCCAGTAGTTTATGATCATGAAATAAACACCTATTACCATAGGTTTGTTTTTCTTGCTCACAAGGCCTCACTATACCATGTGATAGAGTACTACCTCTCTCTTCTAAGTTTAGCCTCAGTAAGTGAGACCAACCAGACCCCTGGAGAAGGTCTGCGTATATAGAAGTGAATCAGCACAGAGCAAAGAACACATTTAGACAGAGATGCACCAATCTGAATCTTCTTCAGGGAAGGACTTGTTGCAGAGACATGAGGAGTGTGGTTAGCTGACAGTTTCAGCTGCTAGCTTCTCCAGCATCCATCTCAGTCTCCAACTCTGGTTACGTAGTTCTCAGCAACGACTGATCAAGACAGTGAGAGACAAGGGCACACTCCTCTGGGCGTGGCCTCCAGCCATTGAACAAGTCATGATGCAAGGGCTTGTTGCACTATTTCTACACGATGGCAGACGCGTGTGAGAGGCTGTCTTTGCACTGGGCTGTCAGATTGGCAGTGCTCCCCCTACCCAAGTCTTCATTCTTTTCCTCTCACAGATGTTATCCTCCAATAAAGATTTACACTTCTGACTCCATCTCAGAGACTATTTCTGGGAGTACTCAAACTGTGACACCTACAATGGAGAACTTCAAATGAGTTCTGGCACTGAGAGCAAAAGTGCCCTGATATTGGTATGCTGAGAATAAAAGTTTAAAGGTATGTTTTTCTCTATAAATTATTAACCATATTTCACCTTAAGACAAAGATTAACAAAGTTTTATTGCTGCAAAAATATAACCAAATTTAAAACTTCATGTAGATTTGGAGAAATTTAAACAAATAACTCCAATAATTTACTTTCTCCTAACTCAAGCTTTTGTGGTGTCTGTAAATTACACATAAATATCTCACTATTAGGGACTTTCCTTTTTTTTTTTTTTTTAATTTTAGTTTTTTATTTTTTAAATTTTAAAATCTTTAATTCTTACATGCATTCCCAAACATGAACCCCCCTCCCACCTCCCTCCCCATAACAACTTTCTGGGTCATCCCCATGCACCAGCCCCAAGCATGCTGCATCCTGCGTCAGACATAGACTGGCGATTCAATTCACATGATAGTATACATGTTAGAATGTCATTCTCCCAAATCATCCCACCCTCTCCCTCTCCCTCTGAGTCCAAAAGTCCGTTATACACATCTGTGTCTCTTTCCCTGTCTTGCATACAGGGTCGTCATTGCCATCTTCCTAAATTCCATATATATGTGTTAGTATACTGTATTGGTGTTTTTCTTTCTGGCTTACTTCACTCTGTATAATCAGCTCCAGTTTCATCCATCTCATCAGAACTGATTCAAATGAATTCTTTTTAACGGCTGAGTAATACTCCATTGTGTATATGTACCACAGCTTTCTTATCCATTCATCTGCTGATGGACATCTAGGTTGTTTCCATGTCCTGGCTATTATAAACAGTGCTGCAATGAACATTGGGGTACATGTGTCTCTTTCAATTCTGCTAGTGTAAAGAACCCACCTCCCAATGCAGGAGATGGAAGAGACACAGGTTTGATTTCTAGGTTGGGAAGATCCCCTAGAGGAGGGTGTGGCATCCCACTCCAGTATTCTTGCCTGAAGAATCTCAAGGACGGAGGATGCTGGTGGGCTACAGACTCAAGATTTGGACATGACTGAAGTGACTTAGCTTGCACATCTCACCATAAACAGCATGATGATACATATATATATATATGAATGTATAGATATATATGAATACACATTTAATGCTATATATTAGTGTAAGTTTAAGTATGGTCACATGCCCTATTCAAGAATCCATAATCCAAGAATTATTAGTTATCATATTAAATAGTTCAAAGTCCTGTATATGCTTCTTTGTCACATCTTGCTTGATAATGAAACATTATCAATTTGTATACCATATCAAAATGTGTTTATATTGGTAAAATTAATGATTTTCTTATCAGAAGGATAAATTCAGACATAGCTTCCAATAAATAAATCAAAAGTTATTCAAGGCAAGTAAATTGGCTCAAATTATTTTAGAGCCAACCTCCTATACTTTCCTGAAGAGGATATAAGAATCTTTCAAAGTCTGTCCCCTGCTCCCCTTAGGAATGGTGCTTTTACTGTTTAATACATTTCTGCATACATTGCAGATTTTTCTCTACAACTTACTTTAATTAAAATCAAATTGCCAACATCCGCTGGATCATGGAAAAAGCAAGAGAGTTCCAGAAAAACATCTATTTCTGCTTTATTGACTATGCCAAGCCTTTGACTGTGTGGATCACAATCAACTGTGGAAAATTCTGAAAGAGATGGGAAGACCAGACCACCTGACCTGCCTCTTGAGAAATCTGCATGCAGGTCAGGAAGCAACGGTTAGAACTGGACATGGAACAACAGACTGGTTCCAAATAGGAAAAGGAGTACTTCAAGGCTGTATATTGTCACTCTGCTTATTTAACTTCTATGCAGAGGACATCATGAGAAAGGCTTGACTGGAAGAAACACAAGCTGGAATCAAGATTGCCGGGAGAAATATCAATAACCTCAGATATGCAGATGACACCACCCTTTTGGCAGAAAGTGAAGAGGAACTAAAAAGCCTCTTGATGAAAGTGAAAGAGGAGAGTGAAAAAGTTGGCTTAAAGCTCAACATTCAGAAAATGAAGATCATGGCATCTGGCCCCATCACTGCATGGGAAATAGATGGGGAAACAGTGTCAGATTTTATTTTGGGGGGCTCCAAAATCACTGCAGATGGTGACTGCAGCAATGAAATTAAAAGACACTTACTCCTTGGAAGAAAATTTACGACCAACCTAGATAGTATATTCAAAACCAGAGACATTACTTTGCCGACTAAGGTCCGTGTAGTCAAAGCTATGGTTTTTCCAGTGGTCATGTATGGATGTGAGTGTTGGACTGTGAAGAAGGCTGAGCGCCAAAGAATTGATGCATTTGAACTGTTGTGTTGGAGAAGACTCTTGAGAGTCCCTTGGACTGCAAGGAGATCTAACCAGTCCATTCTGAAGGAGATCAACCCTGGGATTTCTTTGGAAGGAATGATGCTAAAGCTGAAGCTCTAGTACTTTGGCCACCTCATGCGAAGTGTTGACTCATTGGAAAAGACTCTGATGCTGGGAGGGATTGGGGGCAGGAGGAGAAGGAGACGACTGAGGATGAGATGGCTGGATGGTATCATGGACTCAATAGACGTGAGTCTGAGTGAACTCCCAGAGATTGTGATGGACAGGGAGGCCTGGGGTGCTGCGATTCATGGGGTCGCAAAGAGTCGGACACGACTGAGCGACTAAACTGAACTGAACTTTAATTAAACCAGGAAAGGAGTGATGGTGAAGTAACTAATGCGTACTCCAAAATTTTCAGACTACGATTATATACCCATTTCCACAACCTTCCCACCAGGGATGGAACCTACCTATCTTGAATCACCTGCATTGACAGGCGGGTTCTTTACCACTAGCGCCACATGGGAAGCCCAGTTTGAGCTCCAATGCTGCTGCTAAGTCACTTCAGTTATGTCCGATTCTGTGCAACCCCATAGACTGCAGCCCACCAGGCTCCTCCGTCCCTGGGATTCTCCAGGCAAGAGTGGGTTGCCATTTCCTTCTCCAATGCATGAAAGTGAAAGTGAAGTCGCTCAGTCGTGTCCAACCCTCAGTGACCCCATGGACTGCAGCCTTCCAGGCTTCTCCATCCATGGGATTTTCCAGGCAAGAGTACTGGAGTAGGGCACCATTGCCTTCTCTGAATCTGAGCTCTACCACTTACTAAATAGTGATGTTGAGCAAACTCTTTAACTCCTTTAATCCGTAGTTTTCTCAACTCTAATGCAGAAAATTATTACTATTATATTATTATTATTAATGCCTGCAATGCAGGAGACCCAGGTTCGATCCCTAGGTCAGGAAGATCCCATGGAGAAGGAAATGGCAACCCACTCCAGTATTCTTGCCTGGAGAATCCCATGGATGGAGAGAAGCCTGGTGGGCTACAGTCCATGGGGTCTCAGATAGTCGGACAAGACTGAGTGACTAGTACACACAATGAAACTCCAAAGTTTCATTGAAATGAAACACCAAACTCCATGAAGCATTTTATATATGTCAGAACCTGAAGAATTCATCTGTGAAGATGAAACAAGCTAGAAATTTTGTTTGTCTTATAACATCAGACACAAGATTGAAAGCAGAAGTAATTTGAAATACATACACACAACAGTGACTGGACAAATTCTTCAAAAAGTTATTTCTAAGTTGTTAACTATCCTTTAGAGATTACTAATTAATAAAGCACAGTTAACTGGGTCTTTGGGTTATCTATAAGTTGTGAATATGTATGTAGTACTGAAAAAATTAAATATTTGGCATCTGATAATATAAAAATATGTTGATAATGCCACTTAAGAATAAATTTAAATGTAAATATTCCGGATTTTGAAGTTGTTATAATGGTTTTGGCTAACCTTCAGTTTTGTTGCCCTGATGATTATGCAGAAATACCTAATGCAATTTTCGTTTTAGATCAGGAATGTTTATATCAAATACAGTTGTTCATTTCAGACACAGGAGATGTATTTCTTCCATCACTGCATAAAGAACACAGAACACAAACAAAAATTAATGAAGCCATTATAGCTGTCCAGGCAATTATTGCTGATCCAAAGACAAACCACAGGCTGGAAAACATTGGAAGATGAACAGTTTAGGATTTGAGCTTTTTGTTTAACTAGTATAGTCAGAGCCTACACACAATTCTGGAATGTGTAAGGAAATAAAATGTTATTTTTTTAGGAAATGAAACCCCATATTTGACCAAATACTTTGTTGTTTGGGCTTTTTTCCCTCTAGGAAGTGTTAAGGAAATGAGAAGTTAAAAAAGAGAAGAAAAATACTGTGTATACAAAGATATTCACTTTAATATATTTACAATAGCTAAAGTTGGGAGAAATACAAAGCCCAACAGAGTGAAATAATTCAAGCTTAGGACAATCACAAATCACTGAACTTCTTGTACTCCAGTTCTGACCTATATAAAATGCCAGCAATACAGAGAAAACTATCTACTCAGCTATCTAATGTTCCACTACATCTCATACCTAAAAGTCCTGAGTAGTTTTATATATTCAAATAATAACCTTCAGAACAATTCTTTGAGACAGGTACTATTTATCCCATTTTCACGTATGATGAATGAATTTAGGAAGACTTGGTGCGTCATACAACGTAGTCAATGTCGTGCAGCTGTTAAGTGATGACGCTAGAATCTCAGTCACATCTACAAAGCTCAAACCCTGCTCCTAGAACATTTCTAAACTAAATATTCTCCTCCTAAACATTCTTTTTTCCCCCTAACTTCCTTTTTCTTTTCCCTGAACAATCATGTTCAAATTCTTGGTGTCATTTCCTTCTCCTTCCAGAAAACTGAAATAACTCTTGTATCTTCCCTCCTACATCATTCTTCCACTTCAGCAGTCCTTACTACCTCTCTGCTGGGAAACTGAAATTGTTCTGTTTGTCTTATTGGCCCCAGTCTCTGCATGTCTTCAGTCCATTCAAGGACTATCTCATCTTCTTCCACTTGAACCCCTGCAGTGGCTTTGTTCCCTAAACCCTATCATGTAAAGGGTGAAGTGACTTTGTTGTCTGAACCCCTTTGTGCTGTGCTTAGTCATTCAGTCATGCCCAACTCTTTGAGACCTCATGGACTATAGCCTGCCAGGCTCCTCTGTCCATGGGGATTCTCCAGCCAAGAACACTGGAGTGGGTTGCCATGACCTCCTCCAGGGGATCATCCCAACCCTAGGATCAAATCCAGGTCTCCCACATTGCAGGTAGATTCTTTACCAGCTGAGCCTCCCAGGAAGCCCTGAACCCCTTTAGTCTGTCCTCAGTCAAAATGGCAAAAGTTATCACCTACTGCTTTCATTTATACATTCTAATTTTCAAGTAAACTTGAAAAGGCATTGTTTAATTTACATCTTGAGTCTTTCTTCTTGTATGCTTTATTCTATTTCCTCATTCTGTAATTCTTCCTCATTTTACCCAATTTCTAATTTTTCTCAGGTAAATGTTAATACCCTATAAAGAATTTCTTTACAGATCAGCATCATTCTGTATAGGCATTTTTAAAACCCACATTAAATGCATATCTTCTCCATTTGCTTTAAAATGCTTTAAAAACATTTTAATGGTACATTATTCTCTAATTTGGGAGTATTCAGTTTGCTTCCTTTTTTTAAAAAAAAAGCCATTTTTACATTGCAATAATACTCCTTTTTAAAAGTACAAAATTTCTGATTATATCTTGGCTAGAATTTTCCTGAGAAGTTTTTTTTTTTTTTAATAGAAGTACAGTTGATTTACAATATTATATTAGTTTGAAGTATACAGCATAGTGATTCAATTTTTTATAGATTATACTTCATTTAAAGTTATCACAAAATAATGGTTGTATTTCTCTGTGTTTTATAATGTATCCTGTTACTTATCTATCTTTAATTGTAGCATAATTGCTTTACAATGTTGTACTAGTTTCTGCTGTACAACACGGTAAATCAGCTATGCTGCTGGACTGTGCTCAGTCGTGCCCAACTCTTTGCAATCCCATGGACTGTAGCCCACCAGGCTCCTCTGTCAATGGAATTTTCCACGCAATAATATGGAAGTGGCTTGCCATTTCCTACTGCAGGGGATATCCTTGGCCCGGGGATTGAACTGGCATCTCTTGTGTCTCCTGCATCGGCAAGTGGATTTTTTTACCACTGTACCACCTGAAGCCCAAATCAGTTATATGTATGCATATATCCTAGCCTTCTTGACCCTCTCTCCCGGTCCATCATCCTGCTCCCCTAGGTCATCAAAGAGCACTGATCTGAGCTCCCTGCGATATACAGCAGGTTCCCATTACTGTCTGCTTTACATGTGTATATGTGTCAATGCTACTCTCTCAATTTGTCCCACTCTTCCCCTTCCCACCTGAGTCCATATGTTCATTCTGTACATCTGGGTCTCTATTCTTGCCCTGGATACAGGTCCACCTTACCATTTTTCTAGAGTCCATGTATATGCATTAATCCCAGATAGCTCAGTTGGCAAAGAATCCACCTGCAATGCAGGAGATCCCGGTTTGATTCCTGGGTTGGGAAGACCCACTGGACAAGGGATAGGCTACCCACTCCAGTATTCTTGGGCTTCCCTTGTGGTTCAGCTGGTAAAGAATCCACCTGAAGTGCAGGAGACCTGGGTTTGATCCCTGGCTTGGGAAGATACCCTGGAGAAGGGAAAGGCTATCCACTCCAGTATTCTGGCCTAGATAATTCCATGGACTATATAATCCATGAGGTCACAAAGAGTCGGACAAGACTGAGCAACTTTCACTTCACTATGCAATATTTATTTTTATGTCTTACTTCATTTTGTATGAAAGACTCTAGGTATATCCATATAACTACAAATGGCTCAATTTTGCTCCTTTTTATGGCTGAGTAATAAACATTTAAAGGAATTTCAATCAAACAGTCACAATGGGTGTCTCTAAATGGTAGATGGGGTTATGTTTATTTTTAGTTTTCTTTTTTAACATTCTAGTTCAGTTCAGTTTAGTCACCCAGTTGTGTATGACTCTTTGTGACCCCATGGACTGCATGCCAGTTGTCCATCATCAACTCCCAGAGCTTACTCAGACTCATGTCCATTGAGTCAGTGATGCCATCCAATCATCTCATCCTCTGTCATCCCCTTCTCTTCCCACCTTCAATCTCTCCTAACATCAGGGTCTTTTCCAATGAGTCAGTTCTTTGCATGAGGTGGCCAAAGTAATGGAGTTTCAGCTTTAGCATCATTCCTTCCAATGAATATTAAGGACTGATTTCCTTCAGAATGGACTGGTTGGATCTCTTTGCAGTCCAAGGGGCTCTCAAGAGTCTTCAACACCACAGTTCAAAAGCATCAGTTCTTTGGCACTTAGTTTTCTTTATAGGTCCAACTCTTACATCCATACATGACTAGTAGAAAAACCATAACTTTGACTAGACAGACCTTTGTTGGCAAAGAAATATCTCTGCTTTTTAATACACTGTTTAGGTTGGTCTAACATTCTAAGTTGTATATAATGAGCATTTACATTCATCATTTGAAAATAATGTTATTGATAACTTTCAATATACTGTGAGCTGAGCAGAAATTAAAGAGAAAGGTGTAGACATGTTTGACTGAAGTCATATATGTTTTTTTATTGACGACCTCAGTGAAATCTGAGGCACATTTAAAGGTATATGTCAGATGCAAGAGATGTGGTTCGGGAAGATTCCCTGGAGGAGGAAATGGCAACCTGCTTCAGTGTTCTTTCCTGGAAAATTCTATGAGAGGAGCCTGGTGGGCTACAGTATATGGGATGGCAAAGAGCTTGACATGACTAAGTGCCTGAGCGCACATGCATGTCAGTCTAGAAAGATGTGTTCTAGACGCCAGAATAAGATCATCCCATTGAGAGTCTCTGGAATGTGAAAAGGGAAGAGAAATTGGTTTGCTTGCTTGTTGTTTGGAAGAACGCAGCTTGGGATCCCTATTGTGGCCAGAGGGCAGGTTTAAGAATATATTCCGGGCATAGTGAGTTCATACCTAATCTTGAGAGCAATCCAAACGGAATAGGTTTGGTTGTTCAACTACGAGCACAGAGAATAATGTTACAATTTGATTTGTACTAATAGAGTCAATAGAATGGTGTTAGATGACATCAGTAGAAATGGAAGTGATAATAAACTATGTAGTAGTATAAGGCTATTCTTGCTGCTGTGCTCTCCTGAGCACAGAGCAGGGAAATTTGCCTAATTATAATAGATTAAATTCATATATGCAAATGTGGAATGAGAAATACCGCATGTGGCTTTCAAAAATAAATACTAAAAATAAATAAATAAATATTTAAAATAAATATAAATATTAGCCAATAGATGTCATAAATGAGCTAGAGTGGAGTATTCAAATGTAAGTTTTAAATGAACAATCAGAGGAAAGGCCACTAAGCTTTAATATCAAACTACAAAGCTCTAACAACTGCAGGAATAGGACTGCCACTTTCATCACATGATATAGAGAAGAGAAAATCATAGCTCTGAGGATAATAGTGCTTTCTCACTGGTTACTTAAGTTATTTGAAAGAAGTATAAGGAAAAGAGGCCTTTCTGCCTAGATACATATTCACTATCTCAGGGAAAAAATATATTGCAATGTGTTATACATTCATGAAGTTGTACCTGAAATTTTTCATTTTGTTGTCTCCACTGGTGACAGGCTCAGAAGAAAGTGGCAGTATCAAAGGCTATTCAGAAAGTGAGTCAAGAATTTAAAGTAAAAGCTAATCTTCTAAAATTTATTTTTAAAAAATATAGGCAATAAAAATATAAAAATCTTAGAGAAAATACATTAGACCATAAGTATCACTAACCATGAAAGAAAAAGGATACATTTGATTTCATCAAAGCTGAAAACTATTCATCAAAAATTATCATACATGAAATGACATTAGACACTGATAAAAATATTTATAATAGATATCCTTGTCAAAGAGCTCTTATAAATTAATAGCAAAAAGACAAATGTAATTTTCATAAATGGGCAAAACCTTAAGCAGATGTTCACAGAAATACCTAAATGAATGGCTGATCAGCATATGAAACGATGTTCAACATCACTAGTCATGACAGCAATGAGAAATCAAAACCACAATGAGATCTCACTACATACCAACCAGAAATGACCAAACTTCACACTAACACTATCAGATTGGGGCAAAATGTGGAGCAATTGAAGTATTCATATATAGTTGGTGTTAGTGTAAAAGGGTACAATCCCTTTGGAAAACTGTGTAGCAGCGTCTAAGAAAGTTAAGCATCACCTACTTTATGACTTAGCAGTTCCACTCCTAGGTATAGTCCCAAGATCAATAAATGTATATGTCAATAAAAAGTCCTAAACAAAAATGTCCACAACCACTTTATTCACAATAAGCCCAAACTGAAAACAATACATTTATCAGCAGGAGAATGGATAAACAACTGGTGGTACCATTTACACAGAAGGATATTATGGAGAAGATAAAAGGGAAAAACGACTAATATAACTGCAACTTGAATCTGAAAAAGTTTTGTCAAGCAGAATTAGCCACAAAAGAGTACATACTGTATAATGTTATTTACGTGAATTCTGGAAACAAGCAAAAACCTAAGTGATTATGGAAATCAGAAAATGGTTGTCTCTGGTGGGGGTAAAAGATGCAGATTGACTGCAAAGAGGCACAAGGGAACACTCTGCAGTGATGGGTATGAGCCATATCTTCATTTGTCTAACAAACATGTGATACATGTATTTACATAAATTTCAGATATATACCTAAGACCTGTGCATTTTGCTGGATTTATGCTGTTCCCCAGGAAAAAGCAAATCAGAAAAAAGTAGTGAAGAGGAGACTTTAAGTAAACCAAGCCTTGTAAAAAAAAAAAGCTAAAACAAACAAACAAAAAAAGATTTTTAAATTCATGATCTAAGTGAGAATAGTGAAAACGAATACCTCATTACTTGGCCTGTTTCCACCTGCTCACCACTTTCACTTCCATCTATTTGGCAAAGTTGAAAGTTTTACACAGTGGAACAGACATTAATAAGAGGGAATTGAAGCCTAAGGGAACAGATTATTAAGTGCTGGCTTTGTCACTAACTTATTTCGTGATGTTGGGCAAGTCAGTTCTTCTGGACCTCTGCTTTCTCATCAGTAATATGAGGACCAGACTAGATAATTTCTAAGGCTACTTCCAGCTCTTTCTGTATGTAATTCCAAATGAGAGTTCTGCTTCTTAATACAAAGAAAAGCACCAGAGTTCTATAGTGACCTAATGAAACATTTGGCAGCATCAATAGACCTGGCAGATATTTTAAAATGTTGGGCTGCCAAGAAAAGCTTACCATGGTCATAAGCCTATTCCACAATGATATATTGGTCATGCTAGTGTTGACAGCATGTCATGTGATCCCTTCCCATGCTGGTAAAATAAAGTAAGGCTATGAATGAGATCCAGGGATACCTAATTCTTTGTATGCAACCCTATTAAGAGATTCAAGAAAAGACTTGGAAGCGGATATTAAGATCTGTTCCCAGTCCTTTGGAAAACCTTTTCAACTCATTTGACCAAGCACTCAAGAAGGAACAAACAACCAATATTCTAAATAAAAGCATTCCTGTGGGCTTAAAAAAGTTATAGTACCATTAAATAAAACTTTTTTAGGTTAGCCATTTAATTTCCAATAATAATAATATATTTGAGTGTCCTGAATGACTATATAAAGATGTTAATTGTTCATCTCATTTTCCAGATACTAATGTCTTCTGAAGATTGGAAAAGAGGTAGCTTGCCCACCTCCCAAAGCTATATAAAACCAATTCAAAAGTACAGTGAGTTCTGAAGATGAGACACAAATTTATTCATTCCTTAAGGGCATTATTCAGTACATTTCAAAAATTGACTGAGTCTGAGTAGTCCACATAATTTATCACTCATCTCCCAGAACACTTTAGTCCAAGGAATCCAAGGAATAACAGGACCTTTTCCTTCCTAAGGCATTCATGGTTCATGACTAAAGAATAAAGAACATTTTTAAGCAAATACAAGTGATTTCATTAAAGGCAAAGAACTGGATTTCATGTTTTCCTGCTAATCATATACATTCATCCTGGAGGCATCCTAAGTGCAATAAATAAATACATATATCATTTTCTGCAAAGGTTATTTGTCTGTTCATTTGTTTTGTGGTAAAAATAGCTTTTATTTTCTGGGTATACCCTAACTTCCCACTAATAAAAATGACTCCAAATGTATGAGAAAGAATGGGAGAATGGAAAAACTTAAGACAAACACTTGATCATATTTCCATCTTGTGGTGCAGAAATGATGGAGAGGCACAAAGCTGAATCAAAATGTGCCAAGAAAATCTGCTGGTTCTTGAAGCAGGATGTCTTTCAAATTAATTTATACTCAAGTGCAGTCACTGAACAATAAAAAAATATTGTGAAAAGAGGCTATTTGTGGATCTTCTCATAACCTCAAAGAAGAATGAATTTTTACCAAATAAGATATTTCCATTTCATAATCATAATACAGAATTACAACTGGGAATCACCTTAGGAAGACGAACTTTTTAAGTACACCCTAGTTCTATTCACTTTGTGTTACATGGAACTTTTCTTGAATTACTAACTTCAGAGGATTTTTCAAATATATGTTGCTTTATGCAAAAAAAAACATGTCCCAAAGCTTTACTAAAGCAGGAACTCATTCAAAGAAAATTTCTTTAAGGACTGTTTTGTTGTTCTTTTCCCCATCCTGAAGGCTGTGGGCAAAGGGAGGGAAATTTGTGTTACTTCAGAATTTAAGTGAGGTTCGAAAGCATTCTTTACACTGTCTTTCAATTGTATACTTAGTGTACTTTCTAGGTTTCACTCACAAAGACTAGAATTTTTTTTCAGAAATTATACGATTCTCTAGAGAGCCACGATTACTAACAGGATTAGAGACAAACAATCCTAGGAAAGTGACTGGGATACTAGAGTGATACCAAAAATAAGATATCCCATTAGAATTCCTGGAACAAACAAGATGACAACTGTGCTGTCTGCTGACTGATGAAGTCCCCAGAAGAACCTGAATAACTGGATGTATCATGGAGTATTCATATTATAGTTTATCCTCATTATTCATGAATTCCGCATCTGCAAATTCACCTACTCACTAAAATGTACTTATAAACCCCAACATCAATAATTGTCATGCTTTTGTAGTACTTTATGGACAAACATGGAGTAGAGAAAAATTTAAGGCACCCTACCTGCACATTCTCACTAAGGTCAACAAGAAAATACTCTGTCTTCTTAATGTATTGAAGTATGAAATCACTGTCGACAAGTATGAAATCAACAACCTGAAACTAACATAGAGATATAAGTCAATTATCAGCTCAGTTCAGCTGCTCAGTTGTGTCCAATTCTGCAGCCCCATGGACTGCACCACAGCAGGCTTCCATGTCCATCACCAACTCCCAGGCTTGCTCAAACTCATGTTCATTGAGTTAGTGATGCCATCCAACCATCTCATCCTCTGTCCTCCCCTTCTCCTCCCACCTTCAACCTTTCCCAGCATCAGGGGCTTTTCAAATGAGTCAGCTCTTTGTATCAGCTGGCCAAATTATTGGAGCTTCAGCTTCAACATCAGTCCTTCCAATGAACATTCAAGACTGATTTCCTTTAGGATGGACTGGTTGGATCTCCTTGCAGTCCAAGGGACTCTCCAGAGTCTTCTCCAACACCACAGGTCAAAAGCATCAATTCTTCGGCACTCAACTTTCTTTATAGTCCAACTCTCACATCCATATATGACTACTGGAAAACCATAGCTTTGACTAGATGGACCTTTGTTGGTAAAGTAATGTCTCTGCTTTTTAATACGCTGCCTAGGTTGGTCATAGCTTTTCTTCCAAGGAGCAAGCATCTTTTTAATTTCATGGCTGCTAACACCATCTGCAGTGATTTTGGAGCCCAAGATAATAAAGTCTGTCACTGTTTCCATTGTTTCCCCATCTATTTGCCATGAAGTGATGGGACTGGATACCGTGATCTTAGTTTTCTGAATGTTGAGCTTTAAGCCAACTTTTTCACTCTCCTCTTTCACTTTCATCAAGAGGCTCTTTAGTCCTTCTTTGCTTTCTGCCATAAGGGTGTGTCACCCTGCATAAAAGAGTGATGTCATCTTATAAGTTGAAGTCAATTATACTTCAACTTAAAAAATATAGGTAAAAAATATAGACACTGGGAGAAAATGCATCAAAATGCTAATGATAGTTACCTCTCAGGTGTGAAGATTATGGATGATTGCTAATTTTTACTTCATGCTTTTATGTCTGTCTAGTTGTATCAGCTTGAAAAATTAGAAAAAAAAATGTCATTAAAAATCTTTAAATATATTTTCTAATGCTGGACCATTCTAAAATACCTGAAATAAAGCAGATAATTAACATATTTGTAAATTGGACTGCTAATATCTTCTCAGGATTTTTTGCATTGATATTCATAAATATGTGAGGCCTTTGGGATCTATATTGACCATGTTTTTCATTATCATTATGCTGTTTTTATAAACTGAATTAGAAATTTTTCCATTTTTAAGTGCTAGAAAAACTTTTTATAGATGGCAACCATTATCTTCGAAGAATTGAATGCATCCATTGTCAAACTACTTGCATTAGCACCTTTTAGAAAAACAATTTTTGACATTTTAAATTTCAATGGTTTATTTTCTTTGTACATTTTTCTTTCTTAATTTAATTTCATGTTAATATTTTCTTTAAAAAAACAATAATTTCAATTAAATTTTCCTACCATAATAATTATTTCAACCCTATCTATATTTATTTCTCCAATCTTATTCCCAGTATCATTTGTATTTCTGTCTTCTCTCATTTTTAATAGTCTTACTATTTTTATGAAACAAATATTTTATTGAATTATTTTTCAATTCAGCTTTTCTGTAGATCAATTCTTTTATTTCTTCAAATCATTTTCCACACATTTAACATTTTCATTAGTTTTTCTTTCACTAATTTCTTTATTTAAAGCCTTCATGATGTGTAAATCAAATCATTATAGCATATACCTTAAAATTATACAGGCTCTATCTCAATTCTATTTTAATGAAACTGGAAGAAAAAAAGAGGATAAAGAAAGGGAAACATATCAAAGTGGAGAGAGAGATAGGGATTTATAATAAAAAAAAGACTACTCAGGTCCTGGTTTAGGAATCAGAACAACTGGTTCAAAAACACAGAAATACTTCATATCTTTTCTTCTATGAACACTGTTTCAGAAAGCAAACTCTAGAGTCACTACAGAGACAGAACTTGGGCTCTGCTTAATTCCCTCTGCAGGGTGCAGGCCGGGCACAGAGAAAATGTAAGCCTAGAGTATCTTGTGGTGCCAGAAAGAAAGGAAGAAAGGAAGTAATCAAAAATAAAAAATAATGAGAACATTTGAAAGGGCAAAGAGGCCAATAAAAAGAATCCCTAATGGCAATAGTTGGAAGAAGTTGAGCGTGCAAATAAACCATAGTACTGTGTTATTCCCCCCACTGATAAAATATACATGAGATCACACTGACATAAATAAGTGAAAAGGACAACTGTTTTTTTTAAAATAATTTTATTTATTTATTTTTGGTTGTGCTGAGTCTTTGTTGCTTCACATGGACTTTCCTCTAGTTGTAGAGAGCAGGGGCTACTCTTCATTACAATGCCCAGGCTGTTCATTACAGTGGCTTATCTCATTGCAGAGCAGAGGCTCTAGGGCACACAGCCTTCAGTAGTTGCAGCGCATGGGCTGTGGGTCCCAAGTTTCAGAGCACAGGCTTAGTAGCTGCGGCCCATGGGCCTAGTTGCTTCATAGCATGTGGGATCTTCCCAGACCAGGGATTGAAACTGTCTCCTGCATTGACAGGCAGACTCTTGACCACTGAGCCACCAGGAAGTCCACAACTAATTTTTTAATAGAAGAATTTCAATTAATAAATGCAGGAAGAATGAGGGAAATTGAAAATCAATAGGAGAACACTGTAATAATCATTGCTGTAGGCAAGATCCTAATGAATACTTAATTTAATGAGCAGAACAGACTCTCCTCCAAAATATTTAGTAATCACAAAGAAAAAAGACAAGAGTAGACTTTACAGTGGAAAATCCTGGCCAAGTTGTAAATGGTAATATTACTAGCAGTATATACTGACACTGTGTGCTCCCTGTTATGATACATTAATGAGGACACATTACCTCTGCAGTACTCTTTCTAGTAATGAATAACCCTAAATTAACCTTACAAAACATCGAACAAACACAAATTAAGGAATGTTCTAATATATTGATCAATTCTCTTCATAAGAGTCAAGGCAATAAGATACAAAGAAAGACTGAGCAACTCATCAATGACAAACTGGGGAAACATGGGAACTAAATGCAATATGAGATGCTGGCTTGAATCCTGGGCCAGAAGAACAGAAATAAACAAAACACCTGGTGGAATCTGAATAAATTTTGTAGTTTATCTAACAGTATTGTACACGATTAATTTGTTAGCTTTGGCAAGAGTCTTATGATTAAATAAGATGTTAACATAAGGGAAAGTGGGTGAAAAGTTTCAGAAATTCTATTATGTTTGTAATTCTGTTAATCTAAAATTATCTCAAAAAAAGAATATTTTAAATCACCTTAATTTGATAAAATATACACAAAAATTTCACATACATATCCCTGATATATATCTAATAAAATACTAATTAAATAACAAGGCTATATTCAATTAGCCTTCAACATTCCAACCACTCAAAATTCTAAAATTTCTTTCATCCATAAAAACTTGTTCCTGATCTGGAATGCATGAAAACAGAATCTGTACGTAGGTCAGATTTCCATCAATATCATACACAAAGCACACTGTAGGAATTTGGGTTCATAAAATTAGTAAAACAAAATGCTGATACTCAGGCTACTGCTTTAATAAAGTCCTTTGTCTTTGACCCAAGAGTCTCATGTCTTCTGCCAGAATTTATAAACTGAAGCAAGTCTAACTTGCTACCTTGCAAGTAAAAATATCAGCCTCTGAAGAGTTCTTAACATGTTCAATTGTATCTTCTTGCACACAAAGAACAGTAATGCATGTGCTGAGAAAACAGTCAAATGCCTAAGGGTGTTTAGCAAGTTATGTAAATAAATTAAAAAGGCCAGAAGGATATGGTGACAAACTAGAGTTCACAGCTTTTTTAAAAGGCACAATTGCCATTCCAATGAATTACTGTTGACCCAGTACTACCAGATTGTTTGATGTTTTTATGAGAAGCTAAACCTCCACTTTTGTATAAGTAACACTTAAGTTTCAAATGTTGATAGACTAATTTTAAAAATTCTAAAGCATGTTTGTGAATTCAATAGAATTGATCTATAGATCAGTGCTGTCACTGATATTTCTACCTTAGTCTACATGTTAGATGTCAAAAGACAGAGGCCTAGTTTCTTCTGCTTATTACTGTATAAAATAATTAATTTACAAACTTTCTATATTTTCTCTCACTTCAAATCAGTTCCATAGAGGAGGTTTGTTCCTTAGACTCACCCCGACAGTTTAAGCAACCTGTGGAAGACAACATGACCAGAACATAGAGGACATGAGAGAAATTCAGGAAAAAGAAATTAAACAATCAAATTCTCAGATCAGACCTGTGTTTTGCCTTCATGATCTGTCTGTGCAAAAATAAGGCCTGCAGTTTCAGGGAAAATGAAACACTGTATTTTGTTTATTGGTTATTCAATCAGATATGCACCACTGAGTCGTTAACGTTGTACTTTAGCTGTTCAACATTTGCTGGCTAAAGATAAAGAAAAAGTATATTAAAATAAGATGCTGGTAAGAACATCAAAGATTGAATGAAAATTTTATGCTTCTCCATTTTGCAGTATAAAAATGCCTAACTCTAGAACTTTCTCACAATTTGAATATATGATTTTGTATTGATGCTTTTTATATAATATGATAATCTCCCATAACAAAAAGGAAAAATTAAGATTATCATAAAAACTACTTCATACTCAACCTGTTGGACTTGAAGATATGGTATCATTCAAGTATTACTTATTTCAAAAGTTTTAAACCCAAAAGCAATGTTTACAAAGAAATGACAAGTGTGTGGAAAGACATGGGACATATAGAATTTAAAATAAATTCTATCTTACCGAGATAATTCCTACCCAAGGAAATATTTTAAAAAGAATCCTACAATGTAAGTTACTGGGTAATTCAGTGGGCGAAACAATCTTCATTTTTATTGGACAAATGAATTCTGCTCCCTGTAACCACAGATCCACTATGATAGTCCAAGAAATACTCTCTCCCCCTCTTCCTACCTGTTTCTTGTCTTCCATCACAACTCAACTCACTTGTCATTGTCACAAGAGAGCCTTGTATTAGTTCCTTCCACTGCCAAATTACTTTTCCTCTATCATACTTTTTAAAACTCTCACCACAGTTGCAGTTATTAGAATACTGCCCTTATTCAATGGAACTGAAATACTTAAGAAGAAAGGATCCATTTCTGTCTTTATTTTCCACTGGATCCTCAATTTCAAGTAGAATTTTTTACATATGGCAGACAGTCAAGTTAAACATATGAATAAAACATATGAATAAACATATGAATAAAACAAGTCCATATTCTAAGATGCTAGTCCTAAGTCTCTCACTGCCAACTGATCTCAGGCAAATCGCTTTAGTTTCTTCACCTGAAAAAAGAAGAGTAAGACAATAGGGTTGTTTGACCAATATAAAAATTTTAAACTGAAGAGGACAATTGCTATCTTTTCAACCTTTACGATTATATTCAAATTATTTTGCTTTAGATGAATATTTTAAAATAACCCTAATGCATTTAGTTCTGAATAACTATGGACTGAGGTTCATGACATTGTACAGGAGACAGAGATCAAAACCAGCCCCCCAAAAAACAAATGCAAAAAGGCAAAATGGTTATCTAAGGAGGCCTTACAAATAGCTGAGAGAAGAAGAGAAGCTAAATGCAAAGGCAAAGGAAATATACACCCAATTAAATGCAGAGTTCCAAAGAATAGCAAGGAAAGATAAGGAAGCCTTCCTGAGTGATCAATGCAAAGAAATAGAGGAGAACAATAGAATAGGAAAGATGAGAGATCTCTTCAAAAAGATTAGAAATACCAAGGGAATATTTCATGTAAAGATGGCCACAATAAAGGACAGAAATGGTATGGACATAATAGAAGCAGAAGATATTAAGAAGTGGCAAGAATACACAGAAGAACTATACAAAAAAGATCATAATGACCTAGACAACCACTATGGTGTGATCACTCATCTAGAGCCAGACATCCTGGAGTCAAGTGGGCCTTAGGAAGCATCACTATGAACAAAGCTAGTGGAGGTGGTGGAATTCCAGCTGAGCTATTTCAAATCCTAAAAGATAATACTGTTAAAGTGCTGCACTCAATATGCCAGCAAATTTGGAAAACTCTGCAGTGGCCACAGGACTGGAAAAGGTTAGTTTTCATTCTAATCCCAAATAAAGGCAATGCCAAAGAATGCTCAAACTACCACACAATTGCACTCATCTCACACGCTAGCAAAGTATGCTCAAATTTCAAGTGAGTACATGAACTGAGAACTTCTAGATGTTCAAGCTGGATTTAGAAAAGACAGAGGAACCAGAGATCAAACTGCCAACATCCACTGGATCATTGAATAGGCAAGAGAGTTCCAGAAAAACATCTGCTTCTGCTTTATTGACTATGCCAAAGACTTGGATGTGTGGATCACAATAAATTGTAGGAAATTCCTAAGGAGATGAGAACACCAGACCACCTTACCAGCCTCCTGAGAAACCTCTATGCAGCTCAAGAAGCAACAGTTAGAACTGAACATGGAACAACAGACTGGTTCCAAATTGGGAAAGAGTATGTCAAGGCTGTGTATTGTCACCCTGCTTATTTAACTTATATGCAGAGTACATATTGCAAAATGTCAGGCTGGATGAAGCACAAGCTGGAATCAAGATTGCCAGGAGAAAGACCAATAACCTCAGATATGCAGATGACACCACCCTTATGGCAGAAAGCAAAGAGGAACTGAAGAGCCTCTTGAAAGTGAAAAGAGAAGAGTGAAAAAGCTGGCATAAAACAACATTCAGAAAACTAAGATCATGGCATCTGGTCCCACCACTTCATGGCAAATAGATGGAGAAACAATGGAAACAGTGACAGACTTTATTTTCTTGGACTCCAAAATCACTGCAGATGGTTTCTGCAGCAATGAAGTTAAATAATGCTTGCTCCTTGGAAGAATAGCTATGACCAAACTAAACAGCATATTGAAAAGCAGAGATATTTCTTTGCCAACAAAGATTAATCTAGTCAAAGCTATGGGTTTTCCAGTAGTCATGAATGGATATGAGAGTTGGACCATAAAGAAAGCTGAGTGCTGAAGTGATGCTTTTGACCTGTGGTGTTGGAGAAGACTCTTGAGAGTCCCTTGGACTGCAAGGAGATCCAACCAGTCAATCCTAAAGGAAATCTGTCCTGAATATTCACTGGAAGGACTGATGCTAAAGCTGAAGCTCCAAAACTTTGGCCACCTGATGAGAAGAGCCAACTCATTTGAAAAGACCCTGATGCTTGGAAAGATTGAAGGCAGGAGGAGAGGGGGATGACAGAAGATGAGATGGTTGGATGGCATCACCAACTTGATGAACATGAGTTTGAGCAAGCTCTGGGAGTTGGTGATGGACAGGGAAGCCTGGCATGCTGCAGTCCATGGGGTAACAAAGACTCAGAATGACTGTGTGACTGAACTGAAGTGAATGCATTTAGAGGGATTGTATGAAACTAGTGAAAATACAATCCCATACATTTATAAACTGTACAATTCAATAGATTTTAGTATATTCAAGATTTCTGCACTGTCACATTTTTTATAATATCTTATCACTAAAATCCATTTTGTCTGATATTAATATAACCACCACATTTTTCTTATGGTTTTAGTTTTCATGATAAATCTTTTTTCCTTCCTTTTATTTCAATCTATTTATATCTTTGAATATAAAGTGTTTCTCCTATGGATAGAATATAATTGGATATCAATCAAGTAAAATTGTTCTTATTTATATGAATGTTTTTTATTTTAATGTTTGAGATCAATTCTAATCCAAAGTGAGTTCTTCTTTTAGAGATATCTGGAATAATAGCATTAAGTGTTTCAACATTTACATTATAGGGGTACCAGAAAGAAGAAGAGAGAGAAGAGAAACAAAAATATACTTCATGAAATGGTGGCTGAAATCTCTCTCAATCTGAAAAAGGAAATAGACATTCAAGTTCAAGAAGCACAGATGGCCCTAAACAAGATGAACCCAAGGCATTTAGTTAAAATGGTAAACATTAAAACTAAATGAATTCTATAGGCTGCAAGAGAAACAGTCATATTAAAGGGAATTTCCATAAGGCTATCTTTTCTGTATCAACTTTAAAGGTCAGAATTGAGTCTATGATACATGCAAAGTGGTGAAAGGGAAAAAACATGCAATCTAGGATGCTCTACCCAGAAAGATCACCACTTAGAAAAGAAGGAGAGGTAAAGAATTTCTCTGTTCAGTTCAATCCAGTCGCTCAGTCGTGTTGGACTCTTTGTGACCCCATGAATCACAGGACACCAGGCCTCCCTGTCCATTCCCTCCCGGAGTTCACTCAAACTCACGTCCATTGAATTGGTGATGCCATCCAGCCATCTCATCCTCTGTCATCCCCTTCTCCTCCTGCCCCCAATCACACTCAGCATCAGGGTCTTTTCTAATGAGTCAACTCTTCGCATGAGGTGGCCAAAATATTGGAGTTTCAGCTTCAGCATCAGTCTTTCCAATGAATACCCAAGACTGATCTCCTTTAGAAAGGACTGGTTGGATCTCCTTGCAGTCCAAGGGACTCTCAAGAGTCTTCTCCAACACCACAGTTCAAAACCATCAACTCTTCAGTGCTCAGCTTTCTTCACAGTTCAGCTCTCACATCCATACATGACCACTGCAAAAACCTTAGCCTTGACTAGATGGACCTTTGTTGGCAAAGTAATGTCTCTGCTTTTTAACATGCTATCTAGGTTGGTCATAACTTTCCTTCCAAGGAGTAAGCGTCTTTTAATTTCATGGCTGCAGTCACCATCTGCAGTGATTTTGGAGCCCCCAAAAATAAAGTCTGATATTGTTTCCACTGTTTCCCCATCTATTTCCCATGAAGTGACGGGAGCAGATGCCATGATCTTAGTTTTCTGAATGTTGAGCTT
Organism: Ovis canadensis; assembly: GCF_042477335.2. Classification (NCBI taxonomy): domain Eukaryota; kingdom Metazoa; phylum Chordata; class Mammalia; order Artiodactyla; family Bovidae; genus Ovis; species Ovis canadensis. Next base: position 43,695,287 of record NC_091260.1, read on the forward strand.
TAGGCCAACTTTTTCACTCTCCTCTTTCACCTTCATCAAGAGGCTCTTTAGTTCTTCTTCACTTTCTGCCATATTATCTGTGCTTCTCCTTGTCACTGCCTTTATACCATCAGTACAGAATGTTTATAGCTTAAATACTAAGAATTTTATTCTCTTCACATTGGTTTCTGTGAAAATTTCGTGACATGCAAATTTGAAAGACAGTAGCCAGACATTAATATTTCAGATAATTGGTATTGATTACACTTTTGTGGAAATTTGGCAACCCACTCGTGTTTTCCTGCTGGAGAATCCCATGGACAGGGGAGCTTGGCGGGCTACAGTCCCTTGGGTTGCAAAGAGTCGGACAAAACTGAAGCAACTGAGCATGCACACAAACATTTATACTGTACTAAAATCAGTTTTAGGTTTAACAGGTTTGTTTCTCTCACCTCACAGGTTTCTCTCGCCTTTCCTTGTTACACATATGACTTATTTTTAGTTATTTTTTAAAACTCTGCATTTTCTTTACATATTTAAATATTTTACAGAAATTACTGATAATAGTAAGCTCTTCCATTTATGAGGAAGGTAAGAAATCTATTTTTGTATTTGTTTTGTTTCCAATTAAAATTGTAGTTTTAGAGTGACCTCAGAATTACTTTGCAAAATTTTGCTGCATAAAATACACTGAGGAAAAATTTTTAATCAACAAAATGGACCCTACACAAGTGAAAGTCACCCACCAATGTAATTTTTTACCTTTGACATTTGCATAGTACTTTTTTTTTAATGGAAGTTTCCTTCAGCCACTATTCAGTGGCTTGGTTAGCTTGGGGTTGTTTGTTATGTATTCTTTTTGTCTTGCTTTGGCATAGTGATTTCATTCCTTCTATTGCTGTCAGTCTGGTCAATACTAACTGAACAATCAATTTACCTTGATTGAACTCCTTAACCTCAATTTTAAATTGCAATTTAGCTACATTCAATTTTAAATTTTCAATATTCCTGTTTTTTAACTAGCTGTCTATAAATTTTATGGTATTTTATCTCACTTAAATAAAATGTAACATGCATACACACAAAAAAAACTTAAAAGTCAAAGAATAAGCAAAAGACTTAATAGGAATGTCACAATTCCTATTAATTGTGTCATGTCAATCATTTTCACATGATTGAAAATATGGTCACATGAGAAAGCTCAACATCCTTAGTCAGAAAGATATGAAGTTAAAACCATAATGAAATACCACTATACACCATCAGAAATGAAGTGAAGTGAAAGTCACTCAGTCTTGTCTGACTCTTTGTGACCCCATGGACTTACAGTCCATGGAATTCTCCAGGCCAAAATACTGAAGTGGGTAGCCTTTTCCTTCTCCAGGGTATCTTCTCAACTCAGGGATCAAACCCATGTCTCCCGCATTGCAGGTGGATTCTTTACCAGCTGAGCCTCAAAGGAAGCCAAAGAATACTGGAGTGGGTAACCTATCCCTTCTCCAGCAGATCTTCCCAACCCAGGAATTGAATCATCCTCAGAAATGGCTGAAATCAAAATGATTGACACCATAAAATGCTGATTAGAATATGAAATCATCAAAATTTTTGTCTATTATTGGTGGCAGTATAAAGTTAATTTTGACACATTTACTTAAAAAATATCAACATACGTTATTTTACACAATAACATATATTCTGTACCAAATATCATCCTCAGTTCAGTCGCTCAGTCATGTCTGACTCTTTGCAACCCCATGAATCGCAGCACGCCAGGCCTCCCTGTCCATCACCAACTCCCAGAGTTCACTCAGACTCACGTCCATTGAGTCGGTGATGCCATCCAGCCATCTCATCCTCTATCGTCCCCTTCTCCTCCTGCCCCCAATCCCTCCCAGCATCAGAGTCTTTTCCAATGAGTCAACTCTTCGCATGAGGTGGCCAAAGTACTGGAGCTTCAGCTTTAGCATCATTCCTTCCAAAGAATACCCAGGACTGATCTCCTTTAGAATGGACTGGTTGATCTCCTTGCAGTCCAAGGGACTCTCAAGAGTCTACTCCAACACCACAGTTCAAAAGCATCAATTCTTCAGCGCTCAGCTTTCTTCACAGTCCAACTCTCACATCCATACATGACCACTGCAAAAACCTTAGCCTTGACTAGACAGATCTTTGTTGGCAAAGTAATGTCTCTGCTTTTTAATATGCTATCTAGGTTGGTTATAACTTTCCTTCCAAGGAGTAAGTGTCTTTTAATTTCATGGCTGCAGTCACCATCTGCAGTGATTTTGGAGCCCCCCAAAATGAAGCCTGACACTGTTTCCACTGTTTCCCCATCTATTTCCCATGAAGTGACGGGACCAGATGCCATGATCTTAGTTTTCTGAATGTTGAGCTTTAGGCCAACTTTTTCACTCTCCTCTTTCACTTTCATCAAGAGGCCCTTTAGTTCTTCACTTTCTGCCATAAGGGTGGTGTCCTCTGCATATCTGAGGTTACTGATATTTCTCTTGGCCATCTTGATTCCAGCTTGTGCTTCTTCCAGCCCAGGGTTTCTCATGATGTACTCTGCATATAAGTTAAATAAGCAGGGTGACAATATACAGCCTTGACGTACTCCATTTTAGTCATTGATAATACACAGTTGAAAAGTTGGCTTCAGGGTAGTACAGGAGAAACTTGAATACACAACAACATAGAGTAATAAATTCTGTGATGTACTAAGTGTAGGATATTGTACAAGCTATTTTGAGGGAAAAATGTTTAAAAATTGGTTCTAACTATCCCTTAAATTTTTGATAGAATTCATAAGTGAAGCTATTTTAGGTCTGCAGTTTTCTTTCCGTGGGAAGATTTTTAATTTTAAGGTTAATTTCTTTTAAAATTAGTGCTACTCAGATGTTCCTATATATTGCTATGTCAGCTCTGGTTACTGTGTCTTTTAAGGAAGTTATGCATTCATCTAAATTAGTAAATATATTGATATAAAAGTATTCATAATGTTTCTTATTAACCTCCTATTTTAGTGCTCTGTACAACAATGTCTCCTATTTCTGATATAGTAATTTCAGCTTCCTTTCTTTTTATCTAGATCAGTCTAGTTAGGAGTTCTCTAATGATTTATTCTTTGATAAATTCATCATAGAAGTATGCTGCTTAATTTCCAAATATTTCTGAATTCTTCATGTCTTTTGCTATTAATTTTCAACAATATAATTGCTGTCAGAGGACATACTCTATATGATTTCAATTTTTAAAATCTGGACACATGGTAATGTTTCATATACATGAAAAATATATATTCTGTAGTTGCAAAGCCATAGTGTACCATGGTGATTGGTTTGAGTATATTAATGGTGTTATTCAAGTATTTTATAATTCTGTCTACTTCTCCATCAATTACTTAAAAAAGAAGGTTAAAATATCCAGTTGTAGCTTTTCTATTTATTCCTTCAGTTTTGTCTTTCCATTCTGTATTTTGAAGTCCTCTTAATAAGTAAATATACATTTAGGGTTATTATATCTTTTGGAATAATCAATATAGTCAGTTCCACTTTTTTATGATTAGAGCTTTCATGAAAGTGAAAGCACTCAATTGTGTCCAACTCTTGGGGACCCCATGGATTATACAGTCCATGGAATTCTCCAGGCAAGAATACTGGAGTGGGTAGGTCTTCCCTTCTTCAAGGGACCTTCCCAAGCCAGGGATTGAACCCAGGTCTCCCACAGTGCAGGCAGATTCTTTATCAGCTGAGCCAACAGGGAAGCCCAAGAATAGTGTAGTGGGTAGCCTATCCCTTCTCCAGTGGATCTTCCCAGCCCAGGAATCAAACCGGGGTCTCCTGCATTACAGGTGGATTCTTTACCAGCTGAGCTACAAGGGAAGCCTGAGTGTTTTCATGTATATGTTTTTCTATCCTTTACTTTTAACCCAGGTTTTATGTGTAATATGTTTCTCTTATAAACAGCAAATGATTAGGCTTCATTTTTTTCCCAAATCAAAAATCTTTTAGTAATGACTAGATTATTAACATTTAATATAGTAATCTATATTAATACCATCCTGAAATTTGATTTTTATTGTTCCATCTGTTCTTTGTTTTCTTTCTTTCCTGCCTTTAAATTATTTGAATAATTTTTACAGTCCATTTAAGTTCTCTATTGGCTTTACCCTATCCTGTTTTTTCTTTTTAGTGGTTGTGTTGAAATGCATAGTATGCATCTTAAATTTCCATAATTATATAATTCTATATGCAAATTTTATATTTCCATTGACAACACTCTAATGCTTTGTAGTAAGATTTTTTTATAATTTTTCTCCTACATATGGTAAGTCCTATAATACATTATTATTATTTTGCATTAAAGTCAATTATCTTTTAAAGAAATTGTTGTTTAGTTGCTAAGTTGTGCCCAATTCTTCTGTAACTCCATGGACTATAACCTGCCAGGCTCTTCTCTCCATGGGATTTTCCAGGCAAGAATACTGGAGTGGGTTGCCATTTCCTTCTCCAGGGGATTTTGCTGACCCAGGGATTGAACCTGTATCTCTATCATTTCCTGCATTGGCAGGTGGCTTCTTTATCACTGAGCCATCAGGGAAGCCTTTTAAAGAAATTAGTAACTAGAAAGAAAAATTTATTCTCTTCATATTAACTATTTCTAGAATCCCTTATTTCTTTTTCTAATACAAATTTTTATCTGATATCATGTTTTTCTGCCAGAAGAGCTTCCTTTAACATTTCTTTCAGCACAAGCCTACAAAAAACAAATCCTTAGGGGTTTTGCATGTGTGACTATATTCTTATTTCACTCTAGTGTTCAAAAAATATTTTTAGAGAATATAGAGTTCTAGGCTGACTTTTTTTTGTTAGGACTTTGAAAAGCCACTGTTGTCTCTGTCTTGCATATTTCCTGATGAGATGTCAGTGGTTATGGTTGCCTTTAGTGTCTTCTATATGCACTTCATCTTATTTCTCTGCTTTAAAGATTGTGCCATTGATTACTAGCAACTTTATTATGATGTTCCTTGTATTTTGCTTTGATAAATGCTGATTAGGGTTTTCTGAGCTTCTTGGATCAATGAGTTTATAGTTTTCACCAAAAATGTAAATCATTTAACTATTATTTCTTGAAAAATTTTCAGTGTATCTCATTTTCTGTTGCTGCAATTATACATATAGTAGATGCACTGACATTGTCCATGAGTCACTGAGGCTTTAAAATTTTTTCAGACTTTTCCTGTCATTCAATTTGAATAGTTTCTATTGCCCATCTGCATGTTAAACATTTTATTCTGCAGTGTTTAATAAAGTGAAAATTTCAATTCAGATATTGTATTTTAAGTTCTAGAATTACCAGCTGGTATGTTATATATACATATATATGTGTGTATACACGCACATTCCAATTCTCTATTGAGATTTCCTATTTGTTTTCTCATTTTCTTATTTTTCCTAAAAACCTTGAAGAATTTTATAACTTTTCTAAAGCCTTATTTTTTCTTCTTATTCTATCATCTCTCATTATATCTGAATCTATCTTTACTGAATGGTTTTAATCCTGATCAGAAGTCATAATTATTTTTGCATATGCTTAATTAATTTTAAGTAGTCTATTTGATATCATGGATTATACATTATTGACTGTCTGGACATTTTGTATTCCTTAATAAAGTACTGAATTTTGTTGAAATGTTGCAGAAACCATTACTTGAGAAACCAAGCACCACACTCAGAAAGTTGGAGAACTCAGCTTTATTATGCCAGCGGGCCCAGAGGAGTTAACACTCCAAGCTCTGAGCCTCAAACAAAGGGATTACAGAGTTTTTATAGATAGACTGTAGCGGGCAACACTAGCTGTTAACAGGCTGGTTTAAACGAAGGGATTTTGCGAGTGCAGGAACAGCAGTCAAGATGGGGTAGGGGGGGATGCCTGACCTTTACACAGACAGGCATAATTAAGCAAGTTTGCAGAGGCCAAGTGATTGCAAAGAGTAGGACAAGGGTGAGTGAGATAAACTCCAGTTCCTAGTATTGCAAGTCCCCAGTTTCTGAGACTACATGACCTATGTGATCTAGACTTTGCAAGGGGCAAGCTGAGTTACAGAGGCAGAAGGAGAAGGAGGTTATGTAAAATTTTAACTTTTCCTCTTCACCAAGAGGCTATTAATTTACTTGCATATCAATCTGATACTTTCAAGGTTGCGCTTGAACTTTCTTAGTGAAGTCAAGTATAGATTTTACTTTAGAGCTATGTTAGCTTTACTCTTTATGTATGGTGTTTTGGCAGATGCTACTAAATGCTGAGAGTTATTAATGATGACTTTTTGGTCAGAGTAAAGTCTAGCCTGAACTTGATCATTCAGCCTTGTCTGAGCTCCATAAATTGGTGTTTTGTTTTGTTTTGTTTTGTTTTACTATTCCCTCATGGTTCTTTCCTCCACATAGGTGGCTTTTGCCAGGCTTTGTAGGGTCTCACTCTGTACATGCACAGCTAGGTACTCAGCCAAAGACTCAGGCAATAGATTGCCTGACACAATTCTGGAGCTTCCTCTTAGCAAGCTATTTTATTCCCAGTACCCTACTCTGCAAGTTCTGAATGCCTTTCTGATCTGGCATTCTGATCTCTCTCAGTGAGAGTACTAGGTTCTGTTTGAGATCCATTCCCAGGAAGACCCTCCAGACAAAAAATCCAGTGATCATAGTGCTCAGCCCCTTTATTTCCATTCTCAGAGACTTCAGTCCTTCACTCCATATTGCCCAATATCTTAAAAATAGTTAAAGATTCTGTCTCGTTTTCTAGTCATAGATAAAAAGGTATTGTCAGGTACTCCCTTAGGCCCAAAGCAGAAGTCCCTTAAATTGTGTTTTTAAAGGAACGCAGGACATAGACCATCCATTCAGGGACTGGAGAATCAGGTCAGAAGTCTAGATTTCATTATGAGCCACAGAAGATTTTCAGGTAGAGAAGAAACATGAAATGACCTACATGTTCTAAATATAACTGTAAACAAAGAATGGATTGTAGATAAGAATAGGAGCAAATAGATCATTTAGAAGACTATTTCAATATTCCAGATAACATATTATAGTGGCTTAGATTTCCTAACAGTAGTAGTAATGAAGAGAAGTAATGGTAGACAAGAAATATTTGGTGATAGTTGGTAATAGTTTGAATAGGAATTGAAAAAAAAAAACAAACAAGAATGTTCCCAGGTTTTTCTTGACCAACTAAATGAAAAGTGATATCATGGACTGCAATATTTTATGTATGTTTCTTTATAAAATAGACTTCTGTGAACATTCATATTACTTTGCCAGGACTTCAGTAACAAAGTACCAGACTGGGTGACTTAAACACCAGAAATGTATTCTCTCACAGTTCTGGAGGCAAGAAGTATAAAATCAAGGTGTCACAAGGTTAGTCCTTTCTAAGAGCTATGAGAAAAGGTAACATTCCAGGCCTTTCTCCTTGACCTATAGATGGTCAACTTCTTGTGCTGTGCTTAGTCACTCACACATGTCCAACTCTTTGTCACCCGAGGAATATAACCCACCAGGCTCCTCTGTCCATGAGGATTTTCCAGACAAGAATACTGGAGTGAGTAGCCATGCCCTCCTCCAGAGGATCTTCCCAATCCAGAGATTGAACCCAGGTCTCCAGAATTGCAGGTGAATTCTTTACCATCTGAGCCACTAGGGAAGCCCAAGAATATGGGACTGGTTGGCCTTGTCCATTCTCCAGGGAATCTTCCTGACCCAGGAATTGAACCAGGATCTCCTGCCTTGCAGGTAGGTTATTTACCAACTGAGCTACCAGGGAAGCCCCATCTTCTCCTTATGTCTCTTCAATTATCTTTCTGAATGTCTGTGTCCAAACTTCACCTGTCTCTAAGAATGCCAGTCATATTGGATTAGGGCCAACTCTCATGACCTCATTTAAACTGGAATTACCACTGTAAAGATCCTGTCTCCAAATAAGGTCACTCTCTGAGGTACTGGAGGTTAGGACTTCAAATATGAATTTAAGGAGACACAAGTGCAACCCAGTGGACTGACTGTAACCCGCAAATCTCCTCTGTCCATGGAATTCTCCAGGCAAGAATACTGAAGTGGGTTGCCATTTCCTTCACCAGGGGATTTTCCCAACCCAGGGATTGAACCCAGGTCTCCAACACTGCAGGGGATTCTTTACCATCTGAGCCAGCAGGGAAGCCCAATTTAACCCATAAGGATAGAAAAGTCTGAAAGAAAAGTAAAGAACCAAGGTTAAAATTTCTCTAGTAAATTGCACGTTTATAAAATTTTCAAACATATGCACAGAGATGGCAATATAAATTTTATTCCATTCTTCAGTAGACACAGTGTCATATATGCATTATTATTCACCAAAATGTTAAAAATTTTATAGATGATTTGGTATATGATTATGTGATGTTTCTAGTGTGCTGTATATGTGTGTGTATTAATTGACTCAAATATTCTCCCTTGGTAACACTTGTTACCCTTTGGTAACACCACATTTTCAAAAAAAAAAAAACACATTTAAAAATCATTTTAGAAGTTTGTACTTCTAAATATAGAAATTAGAAATATAGAAAACTAAGATTGCATAATTGGGGTAGAGACAGGGGGAAAGGATTTGAATATAAAAGGAAAATAATTTCATGTGATTAACCAAATTCCTTATTTTCTGTTTCATGAACAATGTCTTTGCATAATGAAAATGATTATACAAACCCAAGCAGGAAAAAAATATATTTCATAATTGGTAGTGTTAATAAGCTATGTAGGAGAGCCACGTAGCTCAGTCGGTAAAAAATCCGCCTGCAATGCAGGAATCTGCGTGTGATACACGAGACCCAGGTTCGATTCCTGGATCCAGAAGATCCCCTGGAGAAGGAAATGGCAACCCACTCCAGTATTCTTGCCTGGAAAATCCCATGGACAGTGGAGCCTGGTAGGCTACAGTCCATGGAGTTGCAAGAGTCTGACAGGACTTAGCGACTAAACCACCACCACCACAGTGTTAATAAAATCACTGGGAATGAAGAAAATTGAGTAAAAGAGATCACTCAAGTAAAAATGCTACTAAATGAAAAACTGTCTTCCAATATACAAGGAGATGGTGGTGGGCCTTTGAGCTAAAAAAAAAAAAAAAAAAAAAAATTTAAGATATAAGATGATTTACCCTATAAGTTTCCCTTAAATAATGAGGCTGTTTATAATGTGACTGTTTTGAGAACAGAAAATATCTTTAGATAGTTTACACATGTTCTAATTTTTGAGATGTAGATAAAACTTTGTATAGTTAAAGTTCCTCATAATTATCAGCTTGCTATTCATTGAGCTACAAATATTATGAGATCTACTTTAAAGAGAGAATCAAGACAATAAAAGATAAATTCATCCCTTAATCAAATACAGAAATCAAGTCTCTAAACTGCCAAGATGCAGCCTTATGTCTAAGTCTCATTTCGAAATTTAGGCGACCCAGACATTTTGTCTGATGTTTTCAAACAACTTATATTAATCATGCTTTCTAAACATTGTTATGGCACCAAATAGTGAGTTCTATATGTTTCTAATTCTATTTAGCATTTACTCAGAAAACAGTGGTGTATTTGTGGTTCAGTACTCAAAAATCCAGCTCTTGTAAACAAGAAAGATCTAGCATGTGTTATCTTATTCCATGAGTTTAAATTCCTTCTTTCAAAATTATTTAACTTCATGTATTATGTCAATTGCTTCCCACAACAACCCTTAAAGACATGTTATTCTTATAATTGAACAAATTCAGGGATTAAGTAACTTGCCCAAGAGAAATCAGATCGACTAGAACTTAAACCAGTGTATTAGTTAACATATGGTAATGTTGCTATGACAAAGAGACCCACTTCCCTTTTCTTCCTTCTACACCCCCCAAAAAGCAAGTAACCTAAAGAAGATCAAATCTGTTTCTCAGGTAATAATTCAGAGACAGACGATTCAGGACTAGCAGGATGAGCTGTACCCTCAAAACCAACCTTCCAACTCTTTGTTCAGTACTCTAGTTCTCTTCATTTCCCAGCTATCAGAAAGAAAAAAAAAAAAAAAAAAGAGATGCTGGCAATTGCTTTCTTTTAAAAGAGTGTATAAAGTCACTCAGTTGGTATTTGATTCATTGCAACCCCATGGATTCTACAGTCCATGGAATTCTCCAGGCCAGAATACTGGAGTGGCTAGTTGTTCCCTTCTCTAGGGGATCTTCCGAACCCAGGGATCCAACCCAGGTCTCCCACATTGCAGGTGGATTCTTTATCAGCTGAGCCCCAAGGGAGAACCTTACTTCTAATCATATTCCATGGACTAGAACCTAGTCAGCTATACCAAGCTGTAAGGGAAACAAGAAGTCTAGTTGGGAGGCCATGCACTAGAGGTGGAATATTCTCAGAGATTATTAGATGCAGAATATGTCAAGTGAAACAATTCAGAAAAACTGAAAGCTCAGCCAGATAATGTGGGAAAAGAAATATGGTAAAATGGAAACAGAATAATACCTACTTCCTTAAAAAAATGCAAGCAACATGAACCAAGAACTAAATAGAGAGTCTGTCAAGTAAAACAAAGGATAAAGGTTATTCTGCACTTCAATCATTCCATGTTACCTACACAGAATGTCTATTTCTTGTGTTATTGTGTTTCAAGATTTCTTTGCAAATAGGTTAATAGTAATTAGAAGAAGATTAGCACAAGGACTAGTTAACTCCTGCTTGGAGTAACAGAGGGCTGTTGAGAGTTGTTTTAACATCTGGCAAAAGTTTGATAGACAATAAGAGATTTGAATTGTAGATAAAGGGGTTTAAATTAAGCCTGTGACCTTGTGACCTTCATGAGTTCTACAAAACTTCCTCTGAATGGGTAAGGGTCAAAGGAGAGATAGATTTGCATTGTCATTGCTGCATGGCAGGGAGTTCTAGAGGGACCATATTTCAAAGACTCACATAAGCGATTTTGTTTGAAAAGAAAAAAAGGAAATCATTATATAGGGCCTTCCCTGGTGTCTCAGCCAATAAAGAATCTGCCATGCAGGAGACTGGGCTTCAATCCCTGGGCCAGGAAGATCTCCTGGAGAAGGGAATGGCTACCAACTCCAGTATTCTGGCCTGGAGAATTCCATGGACAAAGGAGCTTGGTGGGCTACAGTCCATGGAGTTGCAAAGAGCTAGACATGACTGATTGACTAACCCTTTATATAGAGCATTTATATACTTGGCAGTTTTAGAAACATAGAATATGTACCTTGAAGTAACAACACATGCTGAAAGACTTATTATCTTAAGTCCAGGAGTATATGCTGGAGAATAATGATATAGTTCAAATGCAGAGGAGATATTTGTTGGAAATTTTTGAATATTATTATGTATAGATGAAACTCAATAGGTAATAGAGAATCTCAACAGGTTTGGATAGAAGTATTGTTTGAAGCTGATGATTCTGGTAGCTGTATATGTTATAGACTTAAATAAAAATATATCATGTGTAACTATAATTCAAAATGCCTGTTCCTCCACCTCAATTTATATTTCTTTAAAATCCTCCTTTTTCATCTTCAAGGATTCTTCTGTGGTATTCACAGAAGTACTTCCCTTGCTTTTCTGTACTATTGACATCACCTACTCTTTTTTCTCATGGTATATGTACTCATTACTCACTTTTCTTTTCTGGTATATATTCCATTTCACCGGTTAAGTCATATTTCACATTGGAAAGATTCTAGATTCTCAAACTCCTTCATTTCTTTGCTTCCAGGATCTCCTGAATAGTCCTCCCCTGAGCACATGTAAGCAATGTCTATTAAATGATAGAAATTAGGAAAAGAAAGTTTTGCATAGAATAGGTAGACAAAGAGGCAGGTTCTCAAGCTGGTGTTGTTAGCATAATTATTGCAATTTGCCAGAAAACAAATATATAGAGAATAAAATGTGTGTCATATGTTTGTACCTAAAAGTTCTCTTCTAAGAGTTTAAAACAGATATATAAGGCAATGATGTCTAATTGCCTATCTAATACTTATCCTGTTCTTTTTCATTAGTAACAGAAATGAAGTATGTTCCAAATGGTAATATTACAAGCCTCAGTCACAATGAAGAATGACTTTGTGACTAAGTTCTGTCCCATGAGATGTGAGTAAAAGTTCTACCTTGGTTTTCTAGGGAAGCATCTTTAAAGGACAACTGACAACTGGTACACTCCACTTTTGCCTGGCCGCCTTTCTTCCTTTTGGCTACCTAGGACGCTCATGTGAAAAATGGATTTCCAGCAGTCACCTTAAACCTAAAACAACCTCAGGAATGGAATCCACATGTTAAATAAGATGGACAGAAAGATAATCGGAGACTTTAGTCCCTGATAGATTGCCATGCTAATTCTAAGCTATCTTCAGCTCTTACTTAAGAGAGAACTAATTCTCTATCTTAATCAAGTCATTTTGAGGTTACTCTTAAATGTAGTAGAATTTAAACATATCTGATTGTGGAAAATTCTGAATAGATGGGAATACCAGACCACCTGACCTGCCTCGTGAGAAACCTATATGCAGGTCAGGAAGCAACAGTTAGAACTGGACATGGAACAACAGACTGGTTCCAAATAGGAAAAGGAGTACGTCAGGGCTGTATATTGTCACGCTGCTTATTTAACTTCTATGCAGAGGACATCATGAGAAACGCTGGGCTAGAAGAAGCACAAGCTGGAATCAAGATTGCCGGGAGAAATATCAATAACCTCAGATATGCAGATGACACCACCCTTATGGCAGAAAGTGAAGAGGAGCTAAAAAGCCTCTTGATGAAAGTGAAAGAGGAGAGTGAAAATGTTGGCTTAAAGCTCAACATTCAGAAAATGAAGATCATGGCATCTGGTCCCATCACTTCATGGGAACTAGATGGGGAAACAGTGGAAACAGTGTCAGATTTTATTTTGGGGGGCTCCAAAATCACTGCAGATGGTGAGTGCAGCCATGAAATTAAAAGACACTTACTCCTTGGAAGGAAAGTTATGACCAACCTAGATAGCATATTAAAAAGTGGAGACATTACTTTGTCCACAGAGGTCCGTCTAGTCAAGGCTATGGTTTTTGCAGTGGTCATGTATGGATGTGAGAGTTGGACTGTGAAGAAAGCTGAGCGCCGAAGAATTGATGCTTTTGAACTGTGGTGTTGGAGAAGACTCTCTCTTTTTTTTTTTTTAGGATTTTATTAATTTATTTTAATTTACAATATTGTATTGGTTTTGCCATACATCAACATGAATCCGCCACAGGTGTACACGTGTTCCCACTCCTGAATCCCCCTCCCACCTCCCTCCCCATACCATCTCTCTGGGTCATCCCAGTGCACCAGCCCCAAGCATCCTGTATCCTGCATCAAACCTAGATTGGCGATTCGTTTCTTATATGATATTATACATGTTTCAATGCCATTCTCCAAACTCATCCCACCCTCTCCCTCTCCCACAGAGTCCAAAAGTCTGTTCTATACATCTGTGTCTCTTTTGCTGTCTCGCATACAGGGTTATCTTGCCATCTTTCTAAATTCCATATATATGCATTAGTATACTGTAGGTGTTTTTCTTTCTGGCTTACTTCACTTTGTATAATCAGCTCCAGTTTCATCCACCTCATCAGAACTGATTCAAATGTATTCTTTTTAATGGCTGAGTAATACTGCATTGTGTATATGTACCACAGCTTTCTTATCCATTCATCTGCTGATGGACATCTAGGTTGCTTCCATGTTCTGGCTATTATAAACAGTGTTGTGATGAACATTGGGGTACATGTGTCCCTTTCAATTCTGGTTTCCTCGGTGTGTATGCCCAGCAGTGGGATTGCTGGGTCATAAGGCAGTTCTATTTCCAGTTTTTTAAGGAATATCCACACTGTTCTCCATAGTGGCTGTACTAGTTTGCATTCCCACCAACAGTGTGATAGGGCTCCCTTTTCTCCACACCCTCTCCAGCATTTATTGCTTGTAGACTTTTGGATCACAGCCATTCTGACTGGTGTGAAATGGTACCACATTGTGGTTTTGATTTGCATTTCTCTGATAATGAATGATGTTGAGCATCTTTTCATGTGTTTGTTAGCCATCTGTATGTCTTCTTTGGAGAAATGTCTGTTCAGTTCTTTGGCCCGTTTTTTGATTGGGTCGTTTATTCTTCTGGAATTGAGCTGCAAGAGTTGCTTGTATATTTTTGAGATTAGTTGTTTGTCAGTTGCTTCTTTTGCTATTATTTTCTCCCATTCCGAAGGCTGTCTTTTCACCTTGCTTATAGTTTCCTTTGTTGTGCAGAAGCTTTTAATTTTAATTAGGTTCCATTTGTTTATTTTTGCTTTTATTTCCAGTATTCTAGGAGGTGGGTCATAGAGGATCCTGCTGCAATTTTTGTCGGAGAGTGTTTTGCCTATGTTCTCCTCTAGGAATATTATAGTTTCTGATCTTATGTTTAGATCTTTAATCCATGTTGAGTTTATTTTTGTGTATGGTGTTAGGAATAAGACTCTTGAGAGTCCCTTGGACTGCAAGGAGACCCAACCAGTCCATTCTAAAGGAGATCAGTCCTGGGTGTTCTTTGGAAGGACTGATGCTAAAGCTGAAACTCCAGTACTTTGGCCATCTCATGTGAAGAGTTGACTCATTGGAAAGGACTCTGATGCTGGGAGGGATTGGGGGCAGGAGGAGAAAGGGACAACAGAGGATGAGATGGCTGGATGGCATCACCGACTCAGTGGACATGAATTTGAGTGAACTCCGGGAGTTGGTGATGGACAGGGAGGACTGGCGTGCTGCAATTCATGGGATCGCAAACAGTCAGACACAACTGAGTGACTGGACTGAACTGAAACAATCAAGTCAAATTTTTTTCATTAAGTGATCATGAAGCTGGGGGTGGGGAGGAGGGAGGGACAATAATATTACCAAAGTTTACACCAAGCCAACTATAAAGTTTTAAGAGTTTAACAAAGTCCACATAATAACTTTTAATATTTTCTAGACCTTAGTTGTGTGTTTGTTTTCAAGGTTACTCAGGCACCAATTTTATCTTAGTTTTCTTGAAAGGATATTCTCACTCTTCAGAGCATAATTACTACATACACTTTTCAGTACCATTACACAAATAAGATAGAAATAGGAATGAAAAACATTCAAAAAATGTATCTACATTGAGAATATATTTCATTTCCCCTTTTTTTTTTTGGGTGAGGAGTGAGTTACTTGCTATTTGGTAAAGAATCCACCTGCAAATAGGAAATGTAAGAGATGCAAGAGTTGGGGTCAGGAAGGTATTGACCTTCAATCCCTGGGTCAGGAAGGTCTCCTGGAGGAAGGCATGGCAACCCACTAGTGTTCTTGCTTGGAGAATTCCATGTACAGAGGAGCCTAGCAGGCTAGGGTCATAAAGAGTTGGACATGATTGAAGCAATTTAGCACACACACAAACTTAAGTTAAAAATATAATTTAAAGGAACTATATCATGTTCTTAACAGGAACATATTCAGAATTCAGTGATCATAATTTCACTATTGTATGACCAAAGAGTTCATTTGAATTCTCCTTCTCCAAATATGACATTCATTTCTTAAACATCCTTTGCTCCTCAAAGTAAAAACTGAAATAATATGACATTATTATATCCAGAAAATGCAATACCTGTAACATTTATATTTAGAACAGAAGAGGGGAAAAGCATATGATCTCCAGTGGCATATGTTCTGAATTATACCACATGAATTAAATGTTTGCAAACAATTTTGAGTAAGTGAAAGACATCACGGAATGAAAATATAATATACACTATAAAGCCATATGTATCCTAAGGCTGAAGTACTTTTAGTTTTCATTTATGGGACCATAGCAGAAATATTTGACATAGGAGGCAAGTTTTTTGCCATTGTTTTTTGTTTGTTTGTTTGTTTCCTTGCTGAATTCTCACAAGAGGTTTATTTTCTAGAGTGTACACCCTCTTTCTCACCACAAGAGTCACAATCAGTGTATTTCAACAGCTTGAAGAAATTACTTTCTCTCCTGTATTCAGTACAAAATCTTCTTTCTTCCTCTTTTCCATTGAGAGTCATGTGTTATAAAATTGCCAACTGCTAATGAGAAGTAAGCATCTCTCCAGGTTTTCTTTAGGTCTAAAAATCGGGCAAAGTCACTTGAGTTTAAATTGCTTCCCCTGCATCATCAGCCCCAACCCTAAGCATATCCAGTAGTACTTCTAGTGGCTTCTCTTCTGTGTTCTCCTTTTATTATATGCCTGTCCTCAAGACATCTTCTCAATTATTACTTCAAAAACATTTGAAAAGCTACTTCATGGAATTATTTAAAAGTCAGGAAGTGCAAAAGTTAAGGTCTTGACAACATGCCAAACTCACACATTGCACAGATTGTCTAGATTAACCTTGAATTTTTAATTACCTAACCTATGATTGAAAATATATGAATCCAGTGTAGGGGAGTTGTTTTATGACATTCTATGACATCCAATACTTCTATTAAAATTTAGTCACAATGAAGTAACAAAATCAATTAAAGTCAAAATTCTAGGATTTGCAGTGTTAAGTTAATCCTACATGCACTGCTTATTCTTCCCACAACACACAAAATAAATGTACATTTTATGTCACTCTGATGTTCTGCTAAGGATTTGCTGAAAAGTTGGTATTTTGATGAGTGAACTCCAGGAGTTGGTGATGGACAGGGAGGCCTGGCGTGCTGCACTTCATGGGGTCGCAAAGAGTCGGACACAACTGAGTGACTGAACTGAACTGAACTGGTATTTTTAATGCACACCTAAAGTGACTTTTCCTCCTCAGTTCAGTTCAGTTCAGTCGCTAAGTCATGTCCGACTCTTTGCGACCGCATGAATCCCAGCACGCCAGGCCTCCCTGTCCATCACCAACTCCCAGAGTTCACTCAGACTCACATCCATCGAGTCACTGATGACATCCAGCCATCTCATCCTCTGTCGTCCCCTTCTCCTCCTGCCCCCAATCCCTCACAGCATCAGGGTCTTTTCCAATGAGTCAGCTCTTCCTATCAGGTGGCCCAAGTATTGGAGTTTCAGCCTCAGCACCAATGAACACCCAGGACTGGTCTCCAATAGGATGGACTGGTTAGACTTTTCCTTCTAGCTGATCACTAAAACAAATTTTTAAAATTTCAGATTTTATGTTACTATATTAGAATATAATTTCAATCTCTATTTTTTAAAAATACATTATTTGAGCATAAAACATTCTAAAAGTTCTGACAGTTGCACTTACTATTATAGGATGAAAAGACTAAAGGCAACATGTGTGGCTTTCCTATTATAAAAATAAAGCCATATTTAAAACATCATCTATCCCAAGTTTATCTTTTATGAATATATAAAATTTTATTTCAATTTAAATTTTTCTGCAAAATAACTAATGGCTTACAAGAGAAAATGTTATCTTACTTCTTTAATGTTTAATGGTGGTGGTTTAGTCACTAGGTCATCCAGCTCTTGAAACCCCAAGGACTGTAACCTGCCAAGCTCCTCTGTCCATAGGATTCTCCAGGCATGCATACTGAAGTAGATTGCCATTTCCTTTTCTAGAGTATCTTCCCAACCCAGGGATCAAACCTGGGTCTCCTGCATTGCAAGCAGATTCTTTACCAACTGAGCTATGAGGAAAGCCCCATAATGGTTAATGTTTGAGACTTAATAAAAATTATAAATTTGTCTATATACTTCTTTCCTACCAAACTGACAAAGATTTCCAAATTGTATATGAACCTGGATCCATAAACTGCAGTAAATTTGATATTATCAAACAGTGCTACTGACAATAACATTGCTTCAGTTTTCCTGATGAGTAATTTGGCAATCTTTATTTAGAACTTCAAGATTATTTGTATGTCAATCCAGTAATATGCACCAAAATCAAAGATTATGTGTGTTTTTTAGAAGAGAGAAATATTAAAAGCCATCTAGAATATTTATTAGAGAAGTAGATAAATTATAGTGCAACCACATATTTTAATATTATTCAGTCATTAAGAATATTTCTGAAAAAATTTTAATAGAAAAAACTTATCTAAGTGGAAACTGCAAAGCTAATGCTGAATATAAATTGTAACAAATGTCTTTTTATGCTATTTGTAAAATTGGCCATAATAAGTGTCTTTCCAATGACAGCTCTTCAGTAGTATCATCTCCTCTGACTACCAGCCTGGCCACAAGGCTTGCTTTAACCAATTAGGCATTGGCTAATGTGGTGGCTCAGACCGTAAAGAATCTGCCTGCAATGTGGGAAATGTGGGTTTGATCCCTGGGTAGGGAAGAGCCCCTGGAGAAGGAACTGGCAACTCACTCCAGTATTCTTGCCTGGAGAATTCTATTGACAGAGTCTGGTGGGCTACAGTCCATAGGATCGCAGAGTCAGATATGACTGAGGAACTAACACGTTCACTTTCAATGTGAAGCAAGCAGAGGTGCTCAGCAAGTGCTTACAAGTGGGACTTTGCCCTCTTGCTACTTTCTGGAACACTGAGATCACAATGTTAAGAAGCCTGGAGTAACCTACAGGAAAGTGGGAGGCCACAGGAAGCAGAAACAAGTGATTCCAGCTAAGACCTGCTAAACCAACCAGCCAGTCAACTGCCAGTCATGACTGAGGTTACCCAAGATCAGCCATCATCACCCAAACGTCCAGCTGATCACTTCAGCCCAGAACAGAAAGCCAGCCAGATACCCCACAGAATTATGAGTTAAACAAATTGGAGATTTTTTTTAAGCCATTAGATTTTGAATTTTTTTTTAACAAAGCAAAAACTAACAAGGTAAGATGACACAGACTTTGATAGTTTCCTTTAAAGCCAGAATTTCATAGTTTCCTTTAAAGCCTTCCAAGTTTTCTAAATGCAGTAAAGTCAGTATACACTCTTTACAAAAAAAAAAAAAAAATTAAGTCAGAGGATAATTGCTTTACAGCATGCTGGTTTCTGCCATACAACAATGTGAATGAGTCATAATTACATATACATAGGCTTCCCCAGCGGCTCAGCAGTAAAGAATCTGCCTGCAATGAAGTTGCTATAGGAGTTGCAGGTTCGATCCCTGAGTCAGGAAGATCCTCTGGAGGAGGACATGACAACATACTCCAGTATTCTTGCCTGCAGAATACCGTAGACAGAGGATTCTGGTGGGCTACAGTCCATAGGGTCACAAAGAGATGGACATGACTGGTATATATACATATACCCTTCCTATTCAGCATCCCTCCCTGCTCCCATCCCACACCTCCAGGTCGTCACAAGACACCAAGCTGTTAAATGCAGCTTCCTACTAGTTATCTGTTTTATACTTGATAGAGTATATATGTCAATGTTCCTTTATAATGGGAAATCCATCTTATTTTAAAATAAGAAAATAGACATAAATCAGAAAGAAAAGTAAAACCAGCCGAAGAAAACTTAGCAATAACGAGTTGCATTCTTTCTGTGTACCCTATCAGCTTTCCCTTTAGAAACAGCTGGACAGTATAATCTCTGGGAATGCTTTTGTATGAAACTGTTGTTTGTATATTTTCTTTTTGGTTGCATTTAGTAACTGGTTTCATCTTAGCTCATTTTTGTAGTTTTGGTGTCCTTTCCCAATGCCTTCTGCTTTTTAGTAGCTGCAAAGCATATAGTGAGCAACATATAAACTGGAAGTCACTCTTTGAAAGTTTCATTATGGAAGTGATGTCAGCACAACACGTGCATACTGTATCACTTCAGTTGTGCCCAACTTTTAGCAGCCCTGTGGACCATAGCCTGCTGGGTTCTTCTGTCCATGAAATTCTCCAAGCAAGAATACTGGAGTGGGTAGCCATTTATTCCTCCAGGGGATCTTCCCCATCCAGGGATCAAATCCATGTTTCCTAAGTCTCCTTCGTTGGCAGGAGGGTTCTTTAACATGAGGGCCACTTAGGAAATATATTCCCACTGTCATTCCCCTTCAATCCACACCTGGTTAAACAGGCAGAATTAAAAGATTCCTCTGCCCAACACACCAGGTTACTAGAGAGATTCACACATCTATATGTCTAAAAGTGGGTCAATTGGAACACCTAGAGGAGGCAACACCCACGATCCTGGTCTCTCAACTACAGTGAAAACCACAGCCACCAGAACCCTCCTCGAAATTCTCTCTCCTTGTTGCTGTAATGACAGTGCTCAAAATCCAGGTGACACCCCCAAACCAGCATAGGCAAAACCATCCCAGTGCCCCAGGTGGTGACACCAGCAATCCTGGCAAGCAGCCAAGCATCAGCAACTCTGGAGGCACTGGAGGCAATGGCAAGACCTCTGGCAGAGGCACTGCAGGGTGCAAAGAGCCACTTCTTAAATATAGCCAGAGGCAGCTCAGACAAGAGAAATCAAAAACTTCTGCTGCAATGCTGATAAAGTCTTCTAATTACCAATCTGTTGAATTATGAGGACCAAAGTAAAGTTTTAGCTAAATGAGAAATGTTTTCACTACTTCTAATGTGCTAGCTGAGGAACAACTCATCAAGTACCATGAAAAGCTATGGTAATATAGTATCACAAAGAGAAAATGACAGTTCTCTAGAAATCAAACTTAAAGTCATAGACAATTGTGATATAGCTGACAGAGAATTCAAAATAGCTGTCATGAAGAAACTCAATGAGCTACAAGAAAACTCACAAAGACAGTTCAATGAGCTCAGGAATAAAATTAATGGATAAACTAATACTTTACCAAAAAGACTGAAATACTAAAAAAGTACCAAAATAAAATTCTGGAGCTTAAGAACTCAATAAATGAAGGATTCATTAGAAAGCTTGGAAGTAGAGTAAACCATATACATGGTATAGAGAATTAGCAAGTTCAAAATATAGAAAGCTAGAAAATTTGAAGAAGAAAATGAGAAATATGTTTTTTTTAAAGAAAAGAATTTATGTGAGAACTATATAACCCATTAAATAAGACAACATAAGGAAAATAAGTACCCCAGAAGGAGAAGAGAGGGAGAAGGAAACAGAGCTTATTTAAAGAAATAATAGCTGAGAACTTCTCAAACCAAGGGAAGAACTAGATAGTCAAGTCCACAAGGCTAATAGAACACCTAATAATCCCAAAGCAAAAAGACCATCTCTAAGACACATAATATTAAAACAGTCAAAATTCAGTAATAAAGAATTTTAAAGGCAGTCGGCCGGGGGCGGGGTAGGGGGGAAAGACAGTAACTTACAAAGTCATCCCCACTAGGCTATCAACAGATTTCTTGGCAGAAACTCTATAGGCCAGGAGAGAATGACATACTCATAATATTGAAAGATTAAAAATTGTCAAACAAGAATACACAGCAAAGTTATCTATTAGATACAAATTAGAAAACCAAAGCTGAAGGAGACTGCCATTACTAGACCTGCCTTACAAGAAATGTTGAAAGGAGCTCTTCTACATGAAATGAAAAGACAAAAGTACACAAAACTTTGACTAGGGTGATAAGTGAACAGAAATTTCCAACTTCATATCAGAAAAGACTGTTAAACAATTATAATTTAAATGGGGAAGGGGAAAGCATTATGAATAATTATAATTACTTCCCCTTAGTAAAAAACTCATAACATAAAAGCAGACAATGTGATAACAAAAACATAAAAAGAGGAAAGGGAAAAGAACAGAACCTATATAGACAATTGAAGAAAAGATATTATCAGCAGGAAAAGGACTATTTTACCTATGAGATATTTTATACAAAGCCTGTGATAGTAACAAAACAAAAACCTACACACATTCCTCAAGTGCACATGGAACATTCTCAAGCAAAGACTATATTTTAGGACACAAAACAAGTCTCAAATTGAAGACAAATTATATCAAGCATCTTTTTAAATCACAGTGGTATAAAACTAGAAACCAACTAGAAGAGGAAACCTGGAAAAATATAAACATGTGAAGACTAATAACATGTTACTGGACAATTATTGAGTGAATGATGCAATCAGAGGAGAAATCCAAAAATATCTGAAGATAAAAGAAAATGAAAATATGACATCTAAAACCTACGGGATACAGCAAAAGTGGTACCAAGAGTAAAGTTTATAGCTACACAGGCCTACCTCAAGAAATGAGAAAAATCTCAACCTAAGTTTGCAGCTAAAGGAAAAAAGAAGAAAGCCCAAAGTTAGAAAGAAGGAAGGAAATAATAAAAATCAGAGCAAAAATAAATGAAAAAGCCTAAGACAACAGAAAAGAAAAGTTTAAGAGCCGGTTCTTTGAAAATTTTAACAAAGTTAAAAAACTTTTAGCTAGACTAAGAAAAACAGAGTGATCTCTCAAAAAAAAACAAGATATCACAGAAACGTAAAAGATTATAAGAGACTATAATTAACAGCTATACACCAACAAACTGGACAATCTATAAGAAATAGATAAATTCTTAGAATCATATAATCTTCTAAGACTGAATCATAAAGAGAAAATCTGAAAAGACTGATCACTAGTAAGGAGATCCAAACATTAATCAAAAATCTGCCAAAGAAGCAACAATCCAGGATCAGACAGCTTCACTGATAAGTTTCTAAACAAATATTCAAAGATTTAATACCTATTCTTCTCAAACTCTTCCCAAAAATTGAAATTGAGGGAATGCTCCTAAACTCATTTTATAATACCAATATTGCCTTGATACCAAAACCAGACAAGGACAAAACAGAGACAAAAAAGGAATTATAGGTTAGTATCTCTGATGAACACAAATGCAAAAATCCTCAGCAAAATATCAGCAAACTAAATTCAATAATACATTAA
The DNA here is from genome assembly GCF_042477335.2 of Ovis canadensis. Lineage (NCBI taxonomy): Eukaryota > Metazoa > Chordata > Mammalia > Artiodactyla > Bovidae > Ovis > Ovis canadensis. The sequence goes on from NC_091260.1 coordinate 43,718,099, forward strand.
AAGGATTATACACAGAGATCAAATGGGATTTATTCCAAGGATGTAAAGATGACTCAGTGTCCATAAATCAATGTGATACACCACATTAACAAAGTGAAGGATAAAAATTACATAATCTCATAGATACAGACAAAGCATTTGACAATTTTCAGCATCCATTTATGATAAAAACTCTCAATAAAACGGAAAGAGAAGGAACATACGTGAACATAAAAAAGACCATAGTTTTAAAAACCCACAGCTAGCATCATACTCAATGGTGAAAAATAAAAAGCTCTCCCTCAAAAACGAGGAACAAAACAAGGACGCCCACTCTCACCACTCTTATTCAGCATAATATTAGAAATCCTAGCCAGAGAAATTAGGCAAGAAAAGAAAAAGCATCCAAATTTTAAAAGAAGAAAAAAATATCAATTCTTGCAGACAACATGATTTTATATAGAGAAAACTCTAAAGTCTCAAAAAAATAATTAGAATGAATATATTAATTTGAAGGATACAAAATATGTAAAAATGTATTGTTTCTATACATTAATGATGAGCTATAAGAAAGAGAAATTAACAAAAACAATCCTATTTACAATTGTAAGCAAAAATAATACCTAGAAATAAATCTAACAATGGAGGTGGAAAGCATGCACACTAAAAACCAATAGACACTGCTGTAAGAAATTAAAGACACAAAGAAATGAAAAGATATGTTGCATTCATATATTGGAAGAATTAATATTTTTAAAATATCCACATTACCTAAAGCAATCTACAGATTTAATGCCAAAATCCCAACAACATTTTTCACAGAAATAGAACAAAAATACTAAAATTTATATGAAACCACAAAAGACCCAAAACAATCTGGAGCAAAAAATGCTGGAGGTATCACAATCTCTGATTTTGAATTATAGTACAAAGCTATAGTAATCAAAATACCATAGTTCTGGCAGAAAAATAGACACAGATCAATAGAACAGAATTGAGAGTCCAGAAATAAACTCACACATATGGACAACTAATTTACAGCAAGAGAGTCAAGAATGACATATTGGAGAATGAAAGTCTCCCTAAATAAATGGCACTGGGAAAACTGAATAACCACATGCAAAAATGAAACCACACCACTGAATCACATTATGCACAAAAATTAATTAGAAATGAATTAAAGACTTGTATGTAAGGTTTGAAACCATAAAATTCCAATTAAACAGGCAGTGTGCTTTGACATGTTTTAGCAATATCTTTTTGGATCTGTCTTTTCAAGCAAGAGAAACTAAAGCAAAATAAACAAATGAAATTATATCAAACTAAAAATTTACACAGCAAAGGAAACTCAAAATGAAAAGACAACCTTCTGGATGGGAGAATATATTTGCAAATCATATCCAACACGGGGTTAACATCTAAAATAAACAAAGAATCCATGCAACATAACAACAAATAAAATCTGATGTAAAATGGACAGTAGAATGGATAATTTTCCAAAGAAAATTATAGATGGCTTATAGATGGCTAACAAGTACATGAAGAGGTACTCAATATCATTAATCAGCATGAAAATACAAATCAAAACCACAATGAGCTATCATCTCACACCTATTAGTATTGTTTTTGTTGAAAACACAAGAAATAACAAGTGTTGAAGAAGATATGGAGAAAAGAGAACTCTTGTACATCCATGGTGGGAATTTAAATTAGCGGTGCCACTATGGGATACATGAAAGTGCCTCAAAAAATTAAGGATAGAACTTTCATATGATCCAGCTATTCACAACTTCCAAAGAACACAACACTAATTCAAAAGGCATCCCTATATTGATTTCAGCATTGTTTACAATAGCCAAGATACAGAAATAACATTAAGTACCCACTGACGGATGAATGGATAAAGGTATACACACGCATGCATAAATACACACAGAGACACCTAAACACATGGAATACTGCCAGGATGAAATATTCCATTTGCTACAACATGGCTGGATTTTAAGGGTACTATGGGAAGTGAAATGTCAGAGAAAAACAAATACTACATGATTTCACTTGGCAAAATGTGGAATATAAAAAACTAAATGAACAAACAAGAGCAAAAACACACAGATACAGAAAACACCGATGGTTTTCAGAGGTGAAGTAGGGAAGAAGGCAAAAGAGGTAAAGAGGGTCAATTGTATGGTGACAAATGGAAACTAGACTTTTAGTACTATATATAGAAGTTAACGGAGAAGGCCATGGCACCCCACTCCAGTACTCTTGCCCGGAAAATCCCGTGGATGGAGGAGCCTGGTGGGCTGCAGTCCATGGGGTCACGAAGAGTCAGACACGACTGAGCGACTTCACTTTCACTTTTCACTTTCATGCATTGGAGAAGGAAATGGCAACCCACTCCAGTGTTCTTGCCTGGAGAATCCCAGGGATGGGAGAGCCTGGTGGGCTGCCGTCTATGGGGTCGCACAGAATCGGACACAACTGAAATGACTTAGCAGCAGCAGCAGCATAAAAGTCAAATTATGATGTTGTATATATAAAACTTGTTTAAAGTTATAAACTGGTTTTTTAATATAAATTAATTTATTTTAATTGGAGGTTAATTACTTTACAATATTGTATTGGTTTTGCCATACATCAACATGAATCCACCACAGGTATACATGTGTTCCCCATCCTGAACCCCCCTCCCTCCACCTTCCCCATACCATCCCTCCGGTTGTCTCAGTGCACCAGCCCCAAGCATCCTGTATCATGCATTGAACCAAAGTCTCATTATAATAGCCAGTAAAAAACTAACCTATTACCCTCTTTTTAAGCACACTAACATTTTTGTCATTCTATACTAGCATTAAATTATAGAATATTTAAGAAAACACTATCAGGAGATCAACAATTATATCATTTTTATCATTCATCATATATTCAGTGTAGATATTATAGGAGCTGAATTTAACATGATTACAGTCAAATAGTCTGAAAGATTAGTGTGTGATATGTATATTTAAAGAGCCACCATCTTTTTATAAAAGTAAGTGGGTAGAAAAAAGTCTGTACATTTTCAAGAACTGAATGTTTATATTTCAATATTTACTTCAGTTCAGTTCAGTTGCCCAGTCATATCTGAGCAACCCCATGCTCTGCAGCATGTGAGGCTTCTCTGTCCATCACCAACTCCTGGAGCTTGCTCAAACTCATGTCCATTGAGTCAGTGATGGCATCCAACCATCTCATCCTCTGTCATCCTCTTCTCCTCCCACCTTCAATCGTTCCGAGTATCAGGGTCTTTTCCAGTAAGTCCGTTCTTGACACCAGGTAGCCAAAGTAATGGGGTTTCAGCTTCAGCATCAGTCCTTTCAATGAATATTCAGGACTGATTTCCTTTAGGATGGACTGTTTTGATCTCCTTGCAGTCCAAGGGACTCTCAAGAGTCTTCTCCAACACCACAGATCAAAAGCATCAATTTTTCAGCACTCAGCCATGTAGCCCAACTCTCACATCATATATGGCTACTGGAGAAACCATAGCTTTGACTAGATGGACCTCTGTTGGCAAAGTAACATCTCTGCTTTTTAATATGCTGTCCAGGTTGGTCATAGCCTTTTTTCCAAGGAATAAGCATCTTTCAGTTTCATGGCTGCAGTCACCATCTGTGGTAATTTTGGAGCCCCGAAAAATAAAGTCTGTCACTGTTTCCATTGTTTCCCCATCTATTTGCCATGACATGATGGGACCGGATGCCATGATCTTCGTTTTTTGAATACTGAGTTTTAAGTCAGCTTTTTCAATCTCCTCTTTCACTTTCATCGAGAGGCTTTCTAGTTCCTCTTCCCTTTCTGCCATAAGGGTCGTGTCATCTGTGTATTTAAGGTTACTGATACTTCTCCCAGCAATCTTGATTCCAACTTGCATCCGGCCTGGCATTTGGCATGATGTACCCTCAGAAGAAATGGAGTAGCCATCATGGTCAAAACAAGAGTCCAAAATGCAGTACTTGTGATGCAATCTCAAACAAGACAGAATGATATCTGTTCATCTCCAAGGCAAACCATTCAATATCACAGTAACCCAAGTCTATGCGCCAACCAGTAACACTGAAGAAGCTGAAGTTGAATGGTTCTATGAAGACCTACAAGACCTTTTAGAACTAACACCCAAAAGAGATGTCCTTTAGATTATAGGGGACTGGAATGCAAAAGTAGGAAGTCAAGAAACACCTGGAGTAACAGGCAAATTTGGCCTTGGAATACAAATGGAGCAGGACAAAGACTAATAGAGTTTTGCCAATAAAGTGCATTGGTCATAGCAAATACCCTCTTCCAACAACACAAGAGAAGACTCTACACATGAACATCACCAGATGGTCAACACTGAAATCAGAGTGATTATATCCTTTGCAGGCAAAGATGGTAAAGCTCTATACAGTCAACAAAACAAGACCAGGAGCTGACTGTGGCTCAGATCATGAACTCCTTATTACCACATTCAGACTTAAATTGAAGAAAGTACGGACAACCACTCGACCATTCAGGTAAATCCCTTATGATTATACAGTGGAAGTGAGAAACAGATTTAAGGGACTAGATCTGATAGATAGAGTGCCTAATGAACTATGGACAGAGGTTTGTGACATTCTACAGGAGACAGGGATCAAGACCATCCCCATGGAAAAGAAATGCAAAAGAGCAAAATGGCTGCCTGGGGAGACCTTACATATAGCTGTCAAAAGAAGAGAGGCAAAAAGCAAAGGAGAAAAGGATATAAACATCTGAATGCAGAGTTCCAAAGAATAGCAAGGAGAGATGAGAAAGCCTTCCTCAGCGATCAATGCAAAGAAATAGAGGAAAACAACAGAATGGGAAAGACTAGAGATCTCTTCAAGAAAATTAGAGATACCAAGGGAACATTTCATGCAAATATGAGCTCGATAAAGGACAGAAATGGTATGGACATAACAGAAGCAGAAGATATTAAGAAGAGGTGGCAAGAATACACAGAAGAACTGTACAGAAAAGATCTTCATGACCCAGATAATCATGATGGTGTGATCACTCACTTAGAGCCAGACATCCTGGAATGTGAAGTCAAGTGGGCCTTAGAAAGCATCACTACAAACAAAGTGAGTGGAGGTGCTGGAATTCCAGTTGAGCTATTTCAAATCCTGAAAGATGATGCTGGGAAAGTGTTGCACTCAATGTGCCAGCAAATTTGGAAAACTCAGCAGTGGCCACAAGACTGGAAAAGGTCAGTGTTCATTCCAATCCCAAAGAGAGGCAATGCCAAAGAATGCTCAAACTACCGCACAATTGCACTCATGTAAAGTGATGCTCAAAATTCTCCAAACCAGCCTTCAGCAATACATGAACAGTGAACTTCCAGATGTTCAAGCTGGTTTTAGAAAAGGCAGAGGAACCAGCGATCAAATTGCCAATATCCGCTGGATCATGGAAAAAGCAAGAGAGTTCCAGAAAAACATCTAGTGATGCTTTATTAACTGTGCCAAAGCCTTTGACTGTGTCGATCACAATAAACTGTGGAAAATTCTGAAAGAGATGGGAATACCAGACCACCTGACCTGCCTCTTGAGGAATTTGTATGCAGATCAGGAAGCAACAGTTAGAACTGGACATGGAACAACAGACTGGTTCCAAATAGGAAAAGGAGTACGTCAAGGCTGTATATTGTCACCCTGCTTATTTAACTTCTATGCAGAGGACATCATGAGAAATGCTGGGCTGGAAGAAGCACAAGCTGGAATCAAGATTGCCGGGAGAAATATCAATAACCTCAGAGATGCAGATGACACCACCCTTATGGCAGAAAGTGAAGAGGAGCTAAAAAGCCTCTTGATAAAAGTGAAAGAGAAGAGTGAAAAAGCTGGCTTAAAGCTCAGCATTCAGAAAACGAAGATCATGGCATCTGGTCCCATCACTTCATGGGAAATAGATGGGGAAACAGTAGAAACAGTGTCAGACTTTATTTTGGGGGGCTCCAAAATCACTGCAGATGGTGACTGTAGCCATGGAATTAAAAGATGCTTACTGCTTGGAATAAAAGTTATGACCAACCTAGATAGCATACTGAAAAGCACAGGCATTACTTTGCCAAAAAAGGTTTGTCTAGTCAAGGTTATGGTTTTTCCTGTGGTCATGCAGGGATGTGAGTGTTGGACTGTGAAGAAGGCTGAGTGCCAAGGAATTGATGCTTTTGAACTGTGGTGTTGAAGACTCTTGAGAGTCCCTTGGAGACTCTAGGAGATCCAACCAGTCCATTCTGAAGGAGATCAGCCCTGGGATTTCTTCAGAAGGAATGATGCTAAAGCTGAAACTCCAGTACTTTGGCCACCTCATGCGAAGAGGTGACTCATTGGAAAAGACTCTGATGCTGGGAGGGATTGGGGGCAGGAGGAGAAGGGGATGACAGAGGATGGGATGGCTGGATGGCATCACTGACTCGATGGACGTGAGTCTGAGCCAACCCCGGAAGTTGGTGATGACCGGGAGTCCTGGCGTGCTGCCATTCATGGGGTCACAAAGAGTCGGATACGACTGAGCAACTGAACTGAACTGAACTAACCCTGCATATAAGTTAAATAAGCAAGGTGACAATATATAGCCTTGATGTACTCCTTCCCCAACCTGGAACCAGTCTGTTGTTCCATGTCCGGTTCTAACTGTTGCTTCTTGACTTGAATACAGATTTCTCAGGAATCATGTAAGAGGGTCTGGTATTCCTATCCCTTGAAGAATTTTCTACCATTTGTTGTGATCTGTGACCCCATGAGCTGTAGCCCACCAGGCTCCTCTAACCATGGGATTTCTCATGCAAGAATATTGGAGTAGCTTGCCTTTTCCTTTTCCAGGGGATCTTCCTGACCCAGGGATTGAACCCATAAATCTTCTCTCTCCTGGACTGGCAGGTGGATTCTTTACCACTTCACCACCTGGAAGATCTGGGAAAGGATATATGACCTCATTTCCCCTGTTCTTGGATAGGAATTTACATCACTGACCCCCACCCTGGTTCTCAAGCCTTCAGACACAGACTGAAGTATGCCACCAGCTTTCAGTTTGTAGATGGCCAATCACACTACTTCTCAGCCTCCATAATTGCATGAGCCAACTCCTCATCCTAAATCTTTTATACATCTATCTCCATCCTATCTTCCCTGGAGGACCCTCACTAATACAATGAGATCCCATGTATTTTTCTATGATCCTGTGTGAACTACCCCCAGAAAATGCACACTGCTTACCTCAACAATGCAACTCACACTCTTACCCTCAAATACGAAACTTTATTAAAGGTCTTCTGAAACCAGCAGGACTTGGTATGAGAGAATTTTAATGAAGTTGTACAAATGGCTGCCTTTTGCACGAAGGTAAGGAGGCAGACTCAGATGCAGAAATCAGAAGGACAGGTGGCACTTGCATTCGACTCTTCTGCCTGCCAATCCATCTGTGGAATGCCCAATGAACTGTGGTTAGTGGAGTGCGCGCTAACCACTGGTGCTGGCACAAGCAACTTAAAACCCAGCCCAGTCCCCAACCTGGCCCCTTCTTTGCCTCAGACAATCAGCACATTAAGTTTGTCCCTCCCCTGCCTCACTTCTCCAAACAAGAGAAAGGGGTGGGGGGAACAGAACCGAGAAAAGTCTCCAGGAAGAATGGAACCAGAGACAAAAAGTGAAAATAGATGAAATCTTTTGGCACTTCCTCTGCCTTACTCAGAGACACGCCTTCCCCACCACACTCCCAGGGTCTCCATTCCTGCCACTATGCAGAGCAATTGGTTCCACTCTCATCTCCATGGACAGTTGTCAGATATCTTGAGCCTTTAGTGCCTGGTGCCTGCAAAAACAATTTGCCTATGTTAGATTTTGTGCTCTTCTGGAAAATTGTTTTTCCTCTGTTGTTCATGGAAACGCTTGTTCTTGTTTCCTCTTCCCTTAGGTCTGCCCCATCTGCTTCCAAATGACAGAAAGTCTCCAGGTAGATGCTGGCTTGGTGCATGCTGAATCCAGCGGAGCTAGACTGATGTCCTTAGACTAACAATGAGCCAAAAATTAAATGCTTTCTTCTCATTCATGAAAAATAATCAATGCCCTCTCTCAGTATGAACATTTCTTGGATCTCCAGGCCCAGCCCTTGAATGTTGGGAACTGCAACATTTTAGTCACTGGGGTTCCAGTACCAGACTAACTAAGCAGTGGTGGGGTGGGGGCGGGGGGAATGGGGTAAGGTTCATCTTTGTGGCAGTTTATTTTCTAAGCAGTTCCCATTGCATTAATATTGATACACTAGCCCTACAAAGGACTTCCCTGGTGGCTCAGATGGTTAAGTATCTGTCTACAATGTGGGAGACCTGGGTTCGATCCCTGGGTCAGGAAGATCCACTGGAGAAGGAAATGGCAATCCACTCCAGTACTATTGCCTGGAAAATCCCATGGACAGAGGAGCCTGGTAGGCTACAGTCCATGCGGTCACAAAGAGTCGGACACAACTGAAAGCAGTACTACTTTGAAGATGCACAAACAAAATTCGAGACTTTTTAAGACTCCTACAAAGACTGTGTCAATAGTGGGATTTGAAACCCAACTCTTTCCCCAAAAGCCAATGCTAACCCAATTTCCTTATTTTATGATTTAAAAATTAATACCCTAAGCATATCAGAAATATGTGAAATAGTTATTAAAATGTGTTCAATGTGTTTTCAAATATTGGAAGTTACAACATATCTTCATTGTCAAAACAAGGCTTATAAGACTATAATAGCAAAGACTAAAACCCAGTTCTTTTCAGGTCTAAGATTTTAATTAAATTAAAGATGTGCTAATTACTTTCATTTTTTGCCATTTATGTGTAGTTATGTTGTGGCTTAGAGAAAGTGTTCAAGCTAGGTTTGTTGGGTGGCTGAATGAAATATGCTTCAACAATTTGATCTCATGCCATTAAGTATCCTTAGGAACTCTGAATTGGCAAACTTGAATCCATGGGAATCTGTTCTTCAAGGATGCTCAGCCTGCATAATTTGTTACTCATACAACATGGACATTTGCTTAGAACTTTAAAAGTACTTGGGAACAGAGCATCGCTAATATTGTAAATCATGGCTATTGGGAGTCATGATCGATGAACTTCTTTATGGCTTTAATAGAATTGGGGGATCTAGTTCTGTCCATTGGGAAAAGCTATTATTGTGTATGTTCTTTTCTTAACAGCATGGGTGTGCTACTTAATAGCCCCTTTCAAATGTTTAAGAGATGGCATTAGTTCTGCTCCCCTCAGGTCGCAGGGCAGGAAGCCACCTTCTTTATGCAGAACAAACTTTCACATGCTTACTCCCCAGTCTCACCATAAGCCATGTTGTACTGTTCCTTCACCAACCACAACAACATGTTCCTCACTCACAGTCCTTCCCAGCTCAAATTTGCATTGCCTTGTAAAGCCCAATTTTCTCTAACTGCATCATGCCATGAGCTATAAATCATATTTGCCTCCCATCTAAAACTTAAACCACAGTAGACACTGAAGAACAAAAGGAACCACAAACCCAGGTTTTTTGATGAAAACTCCCACACATTGATCATTAAAAGCACATAAACCTGTACCCAGAGAAGCTCTGCTACTCCTGCGGTGACTTATGCTGCCTGTCTCACAGCCCAACCCATTTTCAATGCTGCCACCAAGTCCCCTGGAAAAGTATGAAGGGCAAGAAAACGCTAACAAAACTTTCTGGGGAGCAACAGAAATGAAAACAATAACATGAATTGCCTAACAAATTGTACTTCTGGAGTCTGCATTTAAGCATCATTGAGATCTGTCTGGTTGGTTGATATTATAAAAATCCCATGGTGAGAATTCAATCTTTAGGTCAGTTCTAAAACAACAGCTAGTTACTAACATGTTAAGGTACACATTTAAAAAAACAAGGTTTGTTTAAGAAGTTCAAATTATTTTCAGAACTAAGAAAAAATGATTTTGTCCCCCAGCTTGTGTAAACAACTCCCATGAACAATGTGGGGTTTTCTGTATGTGTTTAATTATCCATCAAAATTCCATACTTCTAAGCTAGACCAAATTCCTTTACAATATGACTCCTAAATTTAATTACCATTTTAGGTGCAAATCTAAGGGAAAGTAAAAGGCCTTTTACTACAGTGCAAAGCAGCTGATTCTGATTTGCTGCTGGAAATGATTTTGTCTCTTCTGCACACATAGGTATATTACACAGTCAATAGGTTCTCTACTTTAGAATGACAGAAATAGACTCTTAATAACTAAGGAAAACTAACATTATCTCCCTTTAAAAATCAGTTAAGAAGGCAGACCTGATCACTGTAGATCATCCTCCCCCAGGGAACAACACAAATATTATTAACACACGCCAACTTCTGCTTCTGAACTGTCAGAAACAGCTTAAATGGATAATGTTTTGATAGAAGTTGAACAAGTATCTGCCTTGAAATAGTCAGGAAGCTAAAGTAAGACTTTAATTAGATTATCAGAGGGCTATTTGTGAAATTTTGAAATGCTGATAAATTTTTAAAGCCCTTTAATCTGGAGATAATTACCTTTAATCATTAAACTTGTTCTTGATTAAGAATCTGAAAATGAGCCTGTTAAGCCTTCAGCAAAATAGTAAGCCCAATAAAACACTGAAAGTAACATTGCCAAGCTACCACAAAACTCAAACAGCTACTACTCAGAGAATCTGCACAACTGGTGGAAATTAAACCAGTGCTCAAAAAGAGACCAATGCATCTTGAATGAATTCTGACCCTGGGCAAGTTTTTTACTCTTGCTTCAGAAAAAAAATCAAAAGGAAGATTTATATTTGGATAAATCTGTGAAAAGTACCCATAGAACAAAACTTTTTTCTGTTTCAAAGTGACAGAAATGATGTAGACAAAGGATAATGTTGATTTAACTCCTCAGCACAGATTCTAGATCTTTGAGAAACTGATTACAAAGAAAAAAAATCAGGGTCAACTATAACATGTACAAGATTGATAACCATCAACCCTATATTTGGTTGGATCATAAGACATTCTGCTTATAATCTTTCTTCTGTTAAGTTCTGGCTTTAACTATCTTGGAACTTAATCAGGTGAACCACTGAAGCTGACCTGGGTGTCTCCATTGTTCCAAAAGCAAAAGATGTCAAAACTGAACATTGCTAAATGATATTGACTAAGATTTTCTTCTTCTTGATAAGCATTATTACTGTTGGCCTAACAGTCACTATCATAAATAAAAGGCAAATGTTACTAATTATCTTATTATATAGTAAGGGAAACCAGGTATAAAAAGAACCTGAATTTTCCAAGGTTTCCTGGTATATTCAGTGGTAAATTTAATGAAAGTCACATTCTGTCAATATCTAATCTCTATTTGGAAATAGTGGATGCTGTTTTAACTCAGACTATCAACAGACTACTTATTAAATTGTTGCCACAATTATTTGCTGCCAAAAATGTAGTTTACAAAGGTGCATTGGTATGGAAGGGGTTGGGCACACATTTAATCTATGAATGTTAGTTACCTTATTGTTCCAGGCAATGTGCCAAACACAGGAAATAAAATGGATGACCCAGAAAGAACCAGTGTTTGTGCTCTTGAACTTTCATTGTGGTGTGAGAGATGGGCAAGTAAAGCAAACAATAAATAATTCCAAACTGTACTAAATATATTAGAAGGAACCAAATCTCTACTGAGGCAGAGATTCAATAACTCCTTAGGTGGCATCATGGATTGTCAAGTGACTTCAGGGATTATTGGCTTTGAGTGTTAGAACCAAGGATGATACTAATCAGCAGTATGGGAGTACAGGGATCAAAGTTCCACAAAATCAAGATCTATCATATCGAAAGTGTAAGTAGTGTTCCATTGAGAAATAATATGCCTGGTTGAATTATCTAGTGAAGTGAATAGTCCTACTATGGGGAAGTTATTGAACTGGGTTATATAAAAGGAATAGAAGAAAATCAAATACTTTCTGCCCCCAGTGAACTTGATCTACCAGCTAAATTATACTAAATGCAATAACTAAAAAGGATAAGTCAACAAATGCAGAGTGATTTCACATTAATAAATCACATGCTGGTATAGAAGTCAATAGTTTGAGGAGATTTTGAGAAAAGGGGAAAATGAAGCAAAAATTTAAAGAGACATGAAAAGAGTTCATGCCTGGCATATATGGAGAGAGAAGGCTTTCCTAAGCATAGGAAGAGCCATGTGAAAACAAAAAGATATTTTTGTTATTAACCTAACAGTCATCATGTCATAGTGTAATAACTACCTGTTAACAAAAACTAAATCCAGCGTGACACACAAGTACCGAGTTTCTTGAATTTACATTCCCTTTATCTTGTATCTAGATTTTCCTATATATTAGGGTGATCTCTGTTTCCAAAGCACCTGATATTATTGGTTCTACTTACTATTACACTTTTCCTCATCTTAAAATATTCCTCAATTACTTTTTTTTTTGGCACATGACAAGTATTTATTGCACATTAATGACTATAGGAGTTTGATAAGTTGCCAATAAGATGTACATTTCCTTATATATTTTCTTATTTTTTAATATTTGCATTGTTTATTTATTTTTTAAATTAAATTTTTATTTTTACTTTATTTTACTTTACAATACTGTATTGGTTTTGCCATACATTGACATGGACCCACCACGGGTGTACATGCATTCCAAATATGAACCCCCCTCCCACCTCCCTCCCCATAGCATCTCTCTGGGTCATCCCCGTGCACCAACCCCAAGCATCCTGTATCCTGCATCGGACATAGACTGGCGATTCGTTTCTTACATGATAGTATACATGTTTCAATGCCATTCTCCCAAATCATCCCACCCTCTCCCTCTCCCTCTCCCTCAGAGTCCAAAAGTCTGCTCTACACATCTGTGTCTCTTTTGCTGTCTCGCATACAGGGTCATCATTGCCATCTTTCTAAATTCCATATATATGTGTTAGTATACTGTATTGGTGTTTTTCTTTCTGGCTTACTTCACTCTGTATAATCGGCTCCAGTTTCATCCATCTCATTAGAACTGATTCAAATGTGTTCTTTTTAATGGCTGAGTAATACTCCATTGTGTATATGTACCACAGCTTTCTTATCCATTCATCTGCTGATGGACATCTAGGTTGTTTCCATGTCCTGGCTATTATAAACAGTGCTGTGATGTGAATGGGAGAAAATAATAGCAAATGAAGCAACTGACAAACAACTAATCTCAAAAATATACAAGCAACTTATACAGCTCAATTCCAGAAAAATAAACGACCCAATCAAAAAATGGGCCAAAGAACTAAATAGACATTTCTCCAAAGAAGACATATGGATGGCTAACAAACACATGAAAGGATGCTCAACATCACTCATTATTAGAGAAATGCAAATCAAAACCACAATGAGGTACCACTTCACACCAGTCAGAATGGCTGTGATCCAAAAGTCTGCAAGCAGTTAAATGCTGGAGAGGGTGTGGAGAAAAGGGAACCTTCTTCCACTGTTGGTGGGAATGCAAACTAGCACAGCCACTATGGAGAACAGTGTAGAGATTCCCTAAAAAATTGCAAATAGAACTGCCTTATGACCCAGCAATCCCACTGCTGGGCATACACACCGAGGAAACCAGAATTGAAAGAGACACATGTACCCCAATTACTTTTGATCCTGCTTGTTTAAGGCCATAAGCCCAGTTAATAGACTTTATTAACTTTCATATAAATGGTCCCCTGGCAGGTTCATATACATATCCTCTAAAATAGATTTCATTCACAAATGATCATAGGAGTCAAGTCCTTTCATGGTCATTAAAATCCTTGGGCAGTATAAGAAACAAAACAAAATTTTAAAAGATCAAGTACTTTCTTCTCCAAAGGCTGACAGTAAAATTTAAAAAATCACTGATTCTAGAAGAGTATTATTCAAACAGAGAAAACAGCAATTTTGTGAAATGTCACGAATTCTCAGAGCTTTTACATTAAGTCTTGCCTGTAGTTACTCAGTAAAATCCTCTACTGGAGAGGATCTGCCACATTTAAGTTCACACAATAGGATATGGAGCACTGGCCAAAATAATGGGGTTTGAAAGTCCCCCATTATGTGGTCAATCAATGATTTATGGAAGGAGAATTCAAAGGTATTTAAATTACATATAACACAGATGCTTTAAACCACTAACATTGCTTAGCAAGCCACATACACAAAAAAGATATGTTTGTAACAAACCAGTTTAGAAGTTGATCTGAAAATAATGATACCACACTAAGATTCTTACGTAAACATTTATTTAAGTTTTATAAGGAACTAAGCCAAAACGTTTGTGCTTATACATTTAAGGATGGTCAGGTTCTCTAGGATTTGCAGGGATTTGTTATATCTTTTACTTATTTCTTCAAGATTATTTTTTGAAGGGAAAGTTTACATCCAGTGTAATAGAAAAGTGAACAAACTTTAAAGAGTATATTAAATATTTTCTGGGAGGAAGCTGTGAAAAATTATAAAACCTAAAGAAATGGAGGCAAGAGAGGCTTTTAAAATATGGCCATTCAGCCATTGGCTTACTGCCAACTCAAAACCTGGAAAGACATCTTGAAACCTTTAAATACCATAATTTTCAGCTGCAAGGAATTCTCTCCATGTTATCCATGTACTGAAAAAACAGTATTCTTTTATAGATTTCCAGATTCAAGGTTAAAACTCATTTTGGGAGATGTTTATTTGAAAGTATTTTGCTGCTTTCCCATATTGCCCATTTCAAGTAAGATGAGGTCAAGTGGAGTTCAGATGAGACTCTACCAGGAAATCATGTGAATAGAACAAACCCAAAATTTAAGCCTCATTGTGACAAGACATTACACAAGAGCTATTTTTCTAAAATATTTTATAATTTTATTTCCCTTGTAATTGTTATATATCTCAATTATCCACTAACTAAAATACAAAGCAATAGAATTTCAAAATGCTTTTGATTTAAGATATTGTTAACTCATTATCATTTCCACAGCCAAGTGAACTTTTTGGTCCTACATAGGAGAAAATGTGTCATAAATATTGAAAACATCTCTCGAATATATATTTTTTGCAATGACAATTTATTCAGGTTAAAGCAAGACAGGGTCTTGTTTGGTTAGGGATTCGTAAAATCAAAATTCCCTTCATTGTGGCTTAACTGATAAATTAGGAATAACTGCAACTTTAGTTAGCACCTGGGCCAGAAGGAGAAGCTAATAACATATTCCAGGATAACAATATTGGGCCAAAATGACTGAAAAATGAGCAGGAAATCAGAGCAAATAATAGACATGAAGGAGGGCGGATATAGGTAAGATTCAAATGACAGATCTGGACATCTGAATTCTGGTAAGCAGTACAGAAGGTAGGTGCATTGGTACCAAGCAGACGTGCACGAGTCTTTTTTGTCTGTTTGTTTGACTGTGTCAGGTCTTAGTTGTAGCACATGGGGCTCTTTCTTTGCAGGGCATGGACTCTCTAGTTGCAGCTCCTGGGCTTAGTTGCTCTTCACAGCACGTTTCCTGACCAGCGATCAATTCTGTTTCCCCTGCATTGCAAGGCAGATTCTTAGCCACCAGACCACAACAGAAGCCCCAAGTATGAGTCTTTGAAACTCATGATGACCAGGTACAAAAACTCATCAAACCAAAGAGGATGCCAGGAGGCTGAAATACGGAGAAAAACGTAGGCTTGGTGTTGTTCCATGTCAACAACATAGAACACTAAGAACACAATTAACAACATAGGCTCCAAGGAACTATTTAGCAAACTGAAAAAGACTCCTCACACATCCTATGTGATGAGCTGGGAAATCTTGTTGGTTCTACAGCACATACTCAGAAGCTGGCCACTATTTACTGCACTCACCTTGATCTGAGCCTCTGTCATTTCTTGCCTGAATTTTTACAGTGGAATCTCAACTGTATCTCAACTGTAGAACACAACTCAACTCAAGTCACTCCTCTGCTCAAAACTCTGCATTGGTACCCAATCTCACTTAGCATGAAACCCTGCCCCCTTGAAGTAGCTGATAAGGCCCTATATGATTTGTTCCCCTTTCCTATAGGCTCTCTGAATTACCCTCTTCTTCACTGTCCTCCGATCACTTCCTTTCAGGCTGCTTCTAGCATGCTCCCTGATTAGGCTTCTCTCTAGTTAGTCCTTCTGCTTACAATCTTCTTGCCTCAGATGAGTCCTACTAACTCATATCTTGAGTCTTTGCTCAAGACTGACTTTTCAAACAAGGCCTGTTTAATACTGAAAATGTCTCTTCTTCCCCTGCACAGGCTCCTAATTCTCTCTACCTTTTCTAATTTGATTTCTGTCCATTGCACTTACTTCCTAATATGCATTACAACTGACTTATTAATCATGTTTATTGTTTATTTTCTTCTGTCCTCACCAGAATTACAAGTAAAACAATGCAGAAATCCTTTTTCTTGTTAACTAGGATGGTGTCTAACACAGAAAAGCTCAATAATTATTTGTTTAATAAAGGAGTCCACAAGCGTAAAATGAATTTCAATTGCACAAAATTTCTGTCACTTATTAACTCAACCTTTTGATGAGATAATGTGATTATTCATCTTGAAGAGCTCTCTTCCATAATCTAGTGTGGTACTTAAAATCCTAGGTCAAGAGAATCCCTCCAGCTTCTGAATCTACTTCTCCCTGGGCTTGTTTTGCAGAGTCACACTCACTCTTTCTTTGGAAGTTTTTATTAAACATTTGTAATGGTGACAACTAACATTCATCTAGCAATTTATAGCTTTTAATACACTTTTATGCTCATGCATTCATATGATTCAATAAAGAGAAATTCTATTGCCAAAAGAGTTAAGTTTCTTGGTTTAAACAAAATATATTTGAGTTACATTTTTGGAGATTATAAACATAAAAGATTTATTATTCATCAATGCATGGTTATTTAGAGAATGTGACATGGTTCCAGTTGCCCACACTTAACATATGCTTCTATTTAGATTTTTTTTGGTAAACTATTTGTAGGATTAAATCACCAGGGCAAATAATAGCATGGTATAAGTAGTTTAATTTTCTTTGTTCAAATGAAAATAAGTAATGTTCAGTCTTAGCACTAAGACTACTGTTTTTAAATTCTACTTCTTTTATACTTTTGATTAAATATCAGGTACATGTGGTAGTATACATTCCTAAGTCACTTGAACATCTCATCACAAATGTGTACCTAATTAAATTTCCATCTTAAAAAGGACACACAAAGAACTATAACAGCTATAACTGATACTGTATGTAGATCAAAAAGGAAATATGAATTACTAAATGAACCTTTGATGAAAAGTAAATTCATCCCCTCCAGGGAAATATAAACCCTTAAACAATTTCTAAAAAACCATGTGCACAGTAGCAGGAGTGGATGAAGTTACAAGTGAAGCTACACACACTCCCTTGTCTATCTTTGGTTAAATCTCTCTCTTAGGCAGCTGGTTAGCCTCAGCCATTTGCCCTCAATAGAATTGGTAAGCTATAACTGCTTCAGACAACCACGAAAGACATCCCTATTAAGAATTTTTTTTTCCCCATTTGTGCAACTTAGCCAAATAAAAAAGTCTCATGATGGAAATTACCAACAATTTAATATGTTTTCTAAAATCTGTTATGCTCTGAAGATAATTTTTTTTTTCATTTCCAGTGAGAGCCTGAAAGAGGAACTACAGAGCACTTGGAAGTGCTTGAACAAACTTCCTACTTCACTAGCAGTCAAAGAAATGCAAATCAAAACAGGATACCATTTTTCATTAACTAAGTGATAATACCCAAAGCAGATCAGATAAGCAAACTTTAGATTGCTGTTAGAATTCTAAGTTGTTATAACTTTCTCTTAAGCTAATTTTCAATATATATCAAGGGCTTCATAAATGAGTATATTTCCTATTTTGGTACCAATTCTGAAAAATAGCCTGGAATGCAATAAATATATATATTGTTTTCAAAGATATTTATTACATCATTAACTGGAATGACAAAATAACCCAAAACTATTGTCTAGCAATAAATATACTTACACATACTAAAGTACTGGAATGTTATATGGCCGTTTAGCTTAGGACCTTTCCTAGGGCCTACTAGGAAAGACAGCAACTAACTAAGGCTTATGATACCCACCAAAAAGAAACGGAAATTTCAGAACAAAATACTGAGAAAGAAAAGGTAATAACTACATCAGTTTAAGTATCACAAGGGATACTGAATTATTACAAACATATATTTTAACATTTGAGGGAATTTTTTCCACATCTAGCTCAAGTTTAATCAAATTACATTGTCAAGAGTGCTATTACATTTCAATGTGCTATTGAAAATATGTAAAAGGAAATGTATCAAAGTTTATTAAGATGACTCAATTAGAAGAGAGAGAAAGGATGAGAGATTCGATGAAGAACAGCAGAACCACAAAGCATATTTGGGAGAGGAAGCAAGAAATCAAAATGCCCTGAATTTTTTTGACTCAACTCGCAATGAGCTGTTTTGGCTCCTCTTACAAGAAAGAAACACAACTCCTAACCTGAAAATGTATTGTCTGAAGGGCAGGGAAAAGACAGAAGAGACAAAAAACAGTCTACTTAGACCTGTTGACACAATTTATACCAAAGGTATCAAAAGTAGCTTCAATAGAAAAAGTACTTTTTCTCATCACTCAAAGTAGGACACTGATGGGTTTTTTTTTTTTTAACTGAAGTTTGTATTGTTATGACAAACTCATGCCAAAACAAGAGTAATCACAATCTTTAATGAAAGCATCACTATCTTATATCATTGCTTAGTATAATTCTGTGAATTTAATGGAGTTTTCACACAACTGTGGATTCAACAAAACAATCAAATACAGTCAATTATACAGAAACAAAGATCCCTGGAGTTCCGTGATCCACACAAATTAGGCACATGAATGACCACACTGATAAATTTAACTTATAGCCCCAGTCCTCTAGGGAATAGGTTCTAAGAGGAGAGATCTGAAGACCAGGTACATAATCTGCAAAGCCCAGCATGAAAGGAAAATGTGGGCTATGTTTAAAATCCAGGGGAAAAAAGTGTCATTAAAGGTACTAAAATGTAAACTAGTTCTTCTTTGTTCTCTCTAAATATATCACATTTTTTTTTAATTTGCTATTTAATATCATGCTTCCTGGAGTACATGAATAGTACCTAGGCTACCTCAGACTCTCATAGCACCAGAGGTGACAGAGACCCATGATTCCTCATGAATTTACTGCTGGCTTTCCCTCTCTGCCAACTTTCCAACCAACATGCTGTACCCCAGCCTACTGTGGACAAGTAATCTCCTCTATCACACAGGAATATAAACCTAACCCATCACACTGTAGTAATCTGGAGGAACAGTAACCTCTACATTAGGATGTTCTGGGTATGTAGATTAGAGTTGCTTAAAAGGACCTCTGCACAATGGCTCCCCAAATATGGGTCTGCCATATTGAGAAAGGTCAGGCACTTCCATCCTCCTTGCCCAGAGACCATGTAGTATAGTGCCAGACTCTCACCTCCCTCTCACTTTTGCCCAGGCGCACACTGAAGGTAAAGAGCAGCAGTGGTTACTAAACAAAGGTGAAGAAAAAGTGAAAGAAGTGGAGAAAGAGTGCCAAAGAGTGAGGGAGCAGAGGACCAACATAGGCAGACCCAGACCTGTGAGCTCAGGAGAATGATGATGCATGCTTCATCATTCCCTTGCATTCATTATTCACACACAAAATGCAAAATTTAAACATAAAATTATTAAGAATTTCAAAATGAAAGCTGTAGAGAATTAAACCTTAAACTCTTCTGAACATGAAACTATGGCGTTGGTCATATATCCACAAAGCTGGCCCTAACCATGGATCACACACTGAAGTATCTTTGTCCCTAGAAAGAGAAGAAAATTTTAGATCACAATTGTCTCATACTCTTAAACCTGGATAAGAGATGAGAAATGAAATAGGACAAACTAAAATGTAATCATTAGAGATTTAAGCAAATGAGTAATGCAAGAACAAAATTTTAAACCTTTAGGAAACAGCAGAAGAAATACAAGAGAAAAGGTAATGGGTGCCTGATTCAGTGTCAAAGGCTTGAGAAAAAGCCAAAATGCCCAAAAAAGAAATAAAGAGATTAAAGTGAGAATAAATAATCTACATGGAAAAATATTGGGTGGAGTTGATACATGAAGTTAGTTTTCTTCTTGATTAAAACATATAGAAGAAAATACACAAAGATAATAGAAAATAGTAGAAGATTTAAGGTAAACCTAAATACACAGTTCAAAAGGATTAGATAGAATTTCTGATTGAAGTCAATTGAGGCAGTTCACTCAAGAAGGGTGAAACAATAGAATGGGAAAGACTAGAGATATCTTCAAGATAATTAGAGATACCAAGGGAACATTTCATGCAAAGATGGGCACACTAAAGGACAGAAACGGTAGGGACCTAACAGAAGCAGAAGATATTAAGAAGAGGTGGCAAGCATACACAGAAGAACTGTACAAAAAAAGATCTTCACGACCCAAATAATCACAATGGTGTGCTCACCTAGAGCCAGACATCCTGGAATGCGAAGTCAAGTGGCCCTTAGGAAGAATCACTACAAACAAAGCTAGTGGAGGTGCTGTAGTTCCAGTGGAGCTATTTCAAATCCTGAAAGATGATGCTGCGAAAGTGTTGCACTCAATGTGCCAGCAAATTTGGAAAACTCAGCAGTGGCCACAGGACTGGAAAAGGTCAGTTTTCATTCCAATCCCAAAGAAAGTCAATGCCAAAGAATGCTCAAACTACCACACAATTGCACTCATCTCACATGCTAGTAAAGTAATGCTTAAAATTCTTCAAGTCAGGCTTCAGTAATACCATGAACTTCCAGATGTTCAAACTGGTTTTAGAAAAGGCAGAGGAACCAGAGGTCAAATTCCCAATATCCGCTGGATTATGGAAAAAGCAAGAGAGTTCCAGAAAAACATATATTTCTGCTTTATTGACTATACCAAAGCCTTTGACTGTGTGGATCACAATCAACTGTGGAAAATTCTGAAAGAGATGGGAATACCAGACCACCTGACCTGCCTCTTGAGAAACCTATATGCAGGTCAGGAAGCAACAGTTAGAACTGGACATGGAACAACAGACTGGTTATGAATAGGAAAAGGAGTATGTCAAGGCTGTATATTGTCATCCTGCTTATTTAACTTATATGCAGAGGACATCATGAGAAATACTGGGCTGGAGGAAGCACAAGCTGCAATCAAGAGTGCTGGGAGAAATATTAATAACCTCAGATAGGCAGATAGCTCAACATTCAGAAAACTAAGATCACGGCATCCAGTCCCATCACTTCATGGGAAATAGATGGGGAAACAGTGGAAATAGTGGTGGACTTTCTCTGGGCTCCAAAAATCACTGAAGATGGTGACTGCAACAATGAAATTAAAAGATGCTTACTCCTTAGAAGAAAAGTTATGACCCACCTAGATAGCATTTGGAGAAGGCGATGGCACCCCACTCCAGTACTCTTGCCTGGAAAATCCCATGGACAGAGGAGCCTGGTAGGCTACAGTCCACAGGCTTCGCAAAGAGTCGGACATGACTGAGCGACTTCCCTTTCACTTTCACTTTCATGCATTGGAGAAGGAAATAGCAACCCACTCCAGTGTTCTTGCCTGGAGAATCCCAGGGACGGGGGAGCTTGGTGGGCTGCTGTCTATGGGGTCACACAGAGTCGAACACACTGAAGAGACTCAGCAGCAGCAGCAGCATACAGCATATTAAAAAGCAAAGACATTACTTTGTCAACAAAGGTCCATCTAGTCAAGGCTATGGTTTTTCCAGTAGTCATGGATGGATGTGAGAGTTGGACTATAAAGAAGGCTGAGCACTGAAGAACTGATGCTTTTGAACTGTGGTGTTGGAGAAGACTCTTGAGAGTCCTTTGGACTGCAAGGAGATCCAATCCTGGGTATTCTTTGGAAGGACTGATGATGAAGCTGAAACTCTAATACTCTGGCCACCTGATGTGAAGAGCTAACTCATTTGAAAAGACCCTGATACTGGGAAAGATTGAGGGCAGGAGGAGAAGGGGTTGACAGAGGATAAGATTGTTGAATGGCATCACCAACTCAATGGACATGGTTTTGGGTGAACTCTGGGAGTTGTTGATGGACAGGGAGGCCTGGTATGCTGTGGTTCATGGGGTTGCAAATAGTCGGACACAACTGAGCGACTGAACTGAACTGAACTCAAGAAGGATGCCATAACAGTCAAGAATATCAAGAACTTTGGGGAAATTATAAAGCAGACAGAACAAGCTTGATGGAAAAACCCGAGGACAGAGAAATATGAGTGTTTTCAGTAGACCAGGATGCTAAGATCAATGGCAGTTAGAACTAGGAGTAAGATTAGGTTACAGTGTTTTGAACTGGCAAGATTTTTAACTAAGAGACCATGTAACAGTTGAACACATGCCCACCAGAATACCTGCTGCTAAGTCGCTGCTGCTAAGTCACTTCAGTCGTGTCCAACTCTGTGCAACCCCATAGACAGCAGCCTACCAGGCCCCTCCATCCCTGGGATTCTCCAGGCAAGAACACTGGACTGGGTTGCCACTTCCTTCTCCAATGCATGAAAGTGAAAATTGAAAGTGAAGTCACTCAGTCATGTCCAACTCTTTGTGACCCCATGGACTGCAGCCCACCAGGCTCCTCCATCCATGGGATTTTCCAGGCAAGAGTACTGGAGTGGGGTGCCATTGCCTTCTCCACCAGAATACCTAGACCCATAATTTTGTCTTAGGACAAAATCTTCTAAACAAAACTCCAGATGAAAGAGAATACACAAGAAATTCAATGTACTGTCAGATTTAGAAACAGGTAATTTCTGGATATCCCACCCATTTTATTCATACATTCAGTATAGTATACTGACACCTCATATATATTAGACTGAGCATTTTAAGCACTGGGCATGTAATATACCAATAAAATGTTATAAACATATATCCAAACAAAATATCATTAAATTATCTAAAGCAGGTACAATAGAAATGCACTGTATTAGACTTTGAAGCACCTTTTTCATAAATGGTCATATTAAGTAAATAAAACATAAGATCAGAAACAATTTTAATAACAAAAGCAATAGGTTTGACTTTTTCCTTAGTTTTCTTTGTATATTTTTAAACTAATTCTAATTTTTGTTAAAAAAATTCAAGAATGCACTATTTTTCAGTTTCAAATAAAAAGAGTAAAATTTGCACTCTTTTCATTCCCATAACTGAATTACTACTAACATATATATTTATTGCTTTGTATCCCTCTTTCATTTCTAAGCATTAATACACATATTAATACACACATACTCATTATGCATACACAGCTT
Source organism: Ovis canadensis (assembly GCF_042477335.2). Classification (NCBI taxonomy): domain Eukaryota; kingdom Metazoa; phylum Chordata; class Mammalia; order Artiodactyla; family Bovidae; genus Ovis; species Ovis canadensis. The sequence continues at coordinate 43,741,525 of NC_091260.1, forward strand.
TCCCAGGATATATCATTTAAAGAGCAAGAGATAGAAAATCTGACAGATATTACAGCGATTTTTAAATCTATACATCATTCATTTCATAAGAAATTTCCAGGGAATAAAGGAGAGGAACAAATAATCATACAAACAATTGAATAAAATGTACAATCACTGAGTCTTCTCCATGGTTGAAAAGACCACTGAGAACCATGCAAAATGACAATCAGGTCAAAATGATTACTTATTTTAGGTTACACATGCAAAATAAAGCAATAATTAAGACCACAAAGACATTACAGTAATTGAGATCCTTAGCCCATGGAAGAGGGGCTTGTGCTTCAGATTAAGAACAGGCTAACCAAGGTCCATTGTATGAGCTATGCATGTTTCCAAGAGAGAAGCCAGATCAAGCCACAGGGAAAGCAGGAACAGTACTGGTTTAAAAGAGAGACCAACTCAGTCAAGATGATACTGACAGATTTCTTGACATTTTCCAAGGTTCACCAGCTGTTCTTGTGTCTTGGGTAAATAAACAAGCTAAACACAGAAACAAGGGAACTCCCAATTTTCCTGCCTATGTGAAAAAAGATAGCAGTTGCCAAGGGATGAATTATTTTCCAGTCTGCCCTTACCCAGGGAGTCTCAGTAATCTGCAGTGTCACACTTAGGTTTAACATATGTATACTATATAGCTTTTATGGTAATTAAATTCCCAGTAGAGTTATTTTGCCTTGAACTCTTGTCCTCTAATTCAAATGTTTCTGTGAGTGCCAAGAAAGGGGAATATGCACCTGGCAATGTTCCATAAATATAAGTACATGGAAATAGTCATGAAAATTTGGATGAACAGAGGTATATATAACATGACAGTAATAAGATTTGCTCAATTTCCCAATGTAATTTAAAATATTTTAAAAGAAAAAGAAAAACTAAGAGCACTGACATCAGCTAATTCCAAAACTGAAGAGGATAGCTTAAATATTCAAACACTAGGTAAAGAAGCACATAAATATCCTTACTGAGTCAACAGGGTTTTAATGTATTTTTACTGTGCACCTCTATGAAAATGAACCCTAAATAACTTCTCCAAAGAGACTTTCATTGACCAAGCTTCATTACCCCTGGCAAACCTCTCACTGACCACTGACATATTAGTAAAAGTAGACAATTCAAGCTCATCAGTTAGATGTAGTCCCCTAAACGTTTTCCTGGGGATAGTGTTTTGGGGACAGCTGCCCCCCTCTTTAGGGTCTTTCCCATATCTGAGCAGATGAGCAATCTCAAAGGTGCTATGCCATTCCTAGCAGCATTTTGTTTGAAATTTAGCCTTATTAAGAGTAGTGGAAACTTCGCTGGTGGTCCAACAGATAGGGCTTCACCTTCCAACACGTGCGGTGCAGATTCCGTCCCTAGATGGGGAGATAACATCTCACATGGTTTCTGGCCAGAAACCCAAAACAAAACAGAAGCAATACTGTAACAAATTCAATAAAGAGAAAAAAAAAAAAAAAGAATGGTGAAAGTAGAAAGGACACACTCTGACAGGCCTATCAACTCAGCCACAGTATTCTACATAATATCTTATGGATTTTGCTACTGGAGAGTGGCATAGAAGCTAAATTTGCTTTAAATGCCACCACTTTCTCTTTGAAGTCTAAATGAAAGGTTCAATTGTCAGTTTTTATGGTGATAAATCTAGATCATCTCTGAAAGTTTTCATTCTTAAAGTGTTATGTTCATCCTTTCCCTTCCTCCTTCCCCAGTATGTAGAAGGGGAACTCTGTACATTCATTTCAGGAAACCTCATGAATCTTTAGAAAACAAGCAGATAAATTTCTACAACAACATATTTAAAACAGCTGATGAAATCTAGTCATCAGCTATCTGTGTGATCCCCTCCTTGCTTTCTAGCACTTGGAAGAACCTCTGTATCACAGAGTTGATTGTCCAAGGAGCACAGGCAAGGGGGTCATTTCTGTTTGTCTTCTAGTGTGTCCCTGGAATAAAACTCTAAACGCCATATAAAATGTATTGAACGCTATAATATCAGGAAAAAGTCCTAGGTACAAGGATATAGTTTCCTCAGGGATATATGGCCAATGTGTCACTACAGACAAAACAAAAATAAAAATGTTGCCAACATTCAAACTTGGGAAATGAAATATGGAGGAAAAAATCTTCAACCCTTGTACAAAACCATGACCCAGACTCATCCAGATTATCGTATGTAGCTCAGGCATACTGATCTGTAAACTCTGCTTTCCACACAGATGCCATGCTAAATGCCTTGGATGATACATCCCTTCTTAGTCTGTTATCAGGAATATGGCCCTAATTTCTAATTCAACAAGATATTAGTGCAATGTTTCTTCAAAAGTAGAAAGAAAGGAAATATCTTCACTCAAAATATTCTCTGGTAACCCTATTTTCTTACTCCCCTACCCATTTGTGATGTTAACTAATGCCCCAATTGGCAACCAATGGGAGCAAGCAATCTAGAACTTTCCCTAAGCCTGAAATCTAGTCATCAGCTATCTGTGTGATCCCCTCCTTGCTTTCTAGCACTTGGAAGAACCTCTGTATCACAGAGTTGATTGTCCAAGGAGCACAGGCAAGGGGGTCATTTCTGTTTGTCTTCTAGTTCTACAAAAACCATAATCCAATCCGAAATAAATTCTTTAGGTGGTTGGAGTCAGGAAATGTAAATATGTTAATTCAACATTATCTCAACACCCTTTTTATATCCAGAAAGGAATGTTGAGAAATTTGATGGACTAAATTGATAACGATGAGGTAAATGTCACACTGTGGATAATTCGGCATGAGAGAATGGTTGAAGCCATCATAAACTAACACCATCTTTGTTAACTCAAATTATTCTGGCTACAATAAGTATCCTTGAAGAATAATTAACCTCTGACCTAAATCAGAAGTATTTGAAATTAATCTGTTAGCTCCCTGAAATAGAACTCAAGAGGTTTCAAAAATTCCTGTTTCATCAAATTCCAAGATTTGCTTTGAATTTCCTATCATGGATGTGGCAAATTCAGAGACAGTACCAAAAATGAACAACATATGATAGGACAGAAAACAGCTCCAATAAGAGCATAGGAACAATACTGCATAAGGAAGAACAAGAGGGCAAATATATGTGGAGGGCCATAGCATGCTGGGTCTATAAAAAGAGCTTCACTTTTCTCTTTGGAATAATAAAAAATCTATAATGAAAGAATCAAAATCTTTAAATTCCCAGATGTATTGATAGAAAGCACATACCTACTAGACTCAACATTCTAGAACTGGAGTTGGAGATAGAAGATAAATGGAGAGTGTATACAGGCCTTTGAAATTTAAAGATGGAAAGTTTGATCAATTTGAAATTTCCTATAATTGGCAAAGATATGTTAGAAACATATATATATTCACTAAAAAAAATGAGGTATTCATTCAGGTATGACCTAAATCAAATTCTTTCCAATTTTGTAGTAGAAGTGACAAATAGACTCAAGAGATAGATCTGATAGAGTGCCCCAAAAACTATGGACAGATGTTCATGACATTGTACAGGATTCAGTAGCATCTCCAAGAAAAAGAAATGCAAAAAGGCAAAATGATTATCTGAGGAGGGTTTACAAATAGCTGAGAAAAGAAGTGAAGCTAAAGGCAAAGGAGAAAAGGAAAGATATACCCACCTGAATGCATAATTCCAAAGAATAGCAAGGAGAGATAAGAAAGCCTTCCTCAGCGATCAGTGCAAAGAAATAGAGAAAAACTATAGAATGGGAAAGACTAGAAAGCTCTTCAAGAATATTAGAGATACCAAGGGAACATTTCATGCAAAGATGGGCACAATTACGGACAAAAGCAGTAAGGACCTAACAGAAGCAGAAGATATTAAGACAAGGTGGCAAGAATACACAGAAGAACTATACAAAAAAAGGTCTTCATGACCCAGATAACCATGAAGGTATGATCACTCACCTAGAGCCTGACATCCTGGAGTGCAAAGTCAACTGGCCTTAGGAAATATAACTATAAACAAACCTAGTGGAGGTGATAAAATTCCAGCCTAGCTATTTCAAATTGTAGAAGATGATGCTGTTAAAGTGCTACAGTCAACACACCAGCAAATTTGGTAAACTTAGCAGTGGCCACAGGAATGGGAAATGTCAGTTTTCATTCCAATCCAAAGAAAGGCAATGCCAAAGAACGTTCAAGGGAAAGTCGCTTAGTCGTATCTGAATCTTTGAGACTCCATGAACCATACAGTGCATGGGAATTCTCCAGGCCAGAATACTGGAGTGGGTAGCCTCTCCTTTTTCCAGGGCGTCTTCCCAACCCTGAGATCGAACCCAGGTCTCCTGCATTGCAGGCAGATTCCTTACCAGATGAGCCACAAGGGAAGCCCAAGAATGTTCATACTACCACACAATTGCATTCATCTCACACACTAGCAAGTAAGTTAAGTGTAGTCACTCAGTGGTATCCAACTGTTTGTGACCCCATGGACTGTAGCCCACCAGGCTCCCCTGTCCATGGGATTCTCCAGGCAAGAATACTTGAGTGGGTTACCATTTCCTTCTCCAGGGGATCTTCCCGACCCAGGGATCGAACCTGGGTCTTCCACACCATAGGCAGATGCTTTGCACTCTGAGCCACCAGGGAAGCCCTAGGCAAAGTAACGCTCAAAATTCTCCAAACCATGCTTCAACAGTACATGAAGCAAGAACTTCCAGATGTGCAAGCTGGATTTCGAAAAGCCAGAGAAACCAGATTGCTAACATCTGGTAGATGATAGAAAAAGCAAGAGAATTCCAAAAAATTATCTACTGCTTAATTGACTACATTAAAGCCTTTGATCTTAGTTTTCTGAATGTTGAGCTTTAAGTCAACTTTTTCACTCTCCTCTTTCACTTTCATCAAGGGGCTTTTTAGTTCCTCTTCACTTTCTGCCATAAGGGTGATGCCATCTGCATATCTGAGGTTATTGATATTTCTCCCGGCAATCTTGATTCCAGCTTGTGCTTCTTCCAGCCCAGTGTTTCTCATGATGTACTCTGAGTATAAGTTAAATAAGCAGGGTGACAATATACAGCCTTGATGTACTCCTTTTCCTATTTGGAACCAGTCTGTTGTTCCATGTCCACAGGGAAACAGTGGAAAGAGTGTCAGTCTTTATTTTGGGGGACTCCAAAATCACTGCAGATGGTGATTGCAACCATGAAATTAAAAGACACTTACTCCTTGGAAGGAAAGTTATGACCAACCTAGATAGCATATTAAAAAGCAGAGATATTACTTTGGCAACAAAGGTCCATCTAGTCAAGGCTATGGTTTTTCCAGTGGTCATGTATGGATGTGAGAGTTAGACTGTGAAGAAAGCTGAGCACCGAAGAATTGATGTTTTTGAACTGTGGTGTTGGAGTAGACTCTTGAGAGTCCCTTGAACTGCAAGGAGATCCAACCAGTCCATCCTAAAAGAGATCAATCCTGGGTGTTCATTGGAAGGGCTGATGCTAAAGCTGAAACTCCAATACTTTGGCCACCTCATGTGAAGTGTTGATTCATTGGAAAAGACCCTGATGCTGGGAGGGATTGGGGTCAGGAAGAGAAGGGAACAACAGGATGAGATGGTTGGATGCATCTTCGACTTGATGGACATGAGTTTGGGTGATCTCCAGGAGTTGGTGATGGACAGGGAGGCCTGGCGTGCTGCGATTCATGGAGTCACATAGAGTCGGACACGACTGAGTGACTGAACTGAACTGAAAGCCCTTGATTGTGTGGATCACAACAAACTGTTGAAAATTCTTCAAGAGATGGGAATAACATAGCACCTTACCTACCTCCTAAGAGGTCTGTATGCTGGTCAAGAAGAAACATTTAGAACCAGACATGGAAGAATGGACTGGTTCCAAATTGGGAAAGGAGTACATCAAGGCTATATATTGTCACCCTGCTTATTTAACTTATATGCAGAGTACATCGTGAGAAATACCAGGCTGGAAGAAGCACAAGCTGGAGTCAAGATTGCCAGGAGAAATATTAATAACCTCAGATAGGCAGATGACACCACGTTTTTGGCATAAAGTGAAGAGGAACTAAAAATCCTCTTCATGAAAATGAAACAAGAGAGTGAAAAAGCTGGCTTAAAATTCAACATTCAAAAATCCAAAGTGATGGCATCCAGTCCCATCAGTTCAATTCAGTCACTCAGTCATATCTGACTCTTGGTGACCTCATGGACTACAGCACTTCAGGCCTCCCTGTCCATCACCAACTCCCTGAGTTTGCTCAAACTCATGCCCATCGAGTTGGTGATGCCATCTAACCATCTCATCCTCTGTCATCCCCTTCTCCTCCTGATCTTCTCCTATCACTTCATGGCAAATAGATGAGGAAACAATGGAAACAGTGACAGACTTTATTTTCTTGGGCTCCAAAATCACTGCTGATGGTGACTACAGCCATGAAATTAAAAGACACTTGCTCCTTGGAAGAAAAGCTATGACAAACATAGACAGCCTATTAGAAACCAGAGACATTACTTTGCCAACAAAGATCCATCTAGTCAAAGCTATGGTTTTTCCAGTGGTCATGTATGGACGTGAGAGTTGGGTCATAAAGAAATTGAGTGCCAAAGAATTGATGCTTTTGAACTATGGTGTGGAGAGGACTCTTGAGAGTCCCTTGGACATCAAGGAGATCAAACCTAGAGGAAATTAATCCCGAATATTCATTGGAAGGACCAATGGTAAAGCTGAAGCTCCAATGCTTTGGCCACATGATATGAAGAGCTGACTCATTAGAAAAGACCCAGATGCTGGGAAAGACTGAAGGCTGAAGGCAGAAGGAGAAGGGGATGACAGAAGAGGAGATGGTTGGATGGCATCACTGTCTCAATGGACATGAGTTTGTGCAAGCTCTGGGAGATGGTGAAGGACAGGGAAGCCTGCATGCTGCATTCCATGAGGTCACAAAGAGTCGAACACGACTAAGTGACTGAACAACAACAAAAGCAAATGAGAGCAAAGAAAATTTTATTTTTTGTTCACTGCTATTTTCCAGCACCTTGAACAGTGCCTGGAATTTATTAGAGTCAATAAATATTTGTGAAATGAGTAACAAAATAATGAATGACTAATCACGTTTTTAAATAAATTAGAAACAAAGCCTTGCTTAATACAAAAAGAAAATTTGGATGTGTTTCAGCAACTGACAGCGTACATTAGTATTACATAGAGAGATCCCTGAAAGTGGAAAACACTGCAATCTTCAGTATTTTTTAACTTGAAAATCATACAAAGAACTAACCGCTAGAGAATATGATTTCCCACTGGGATGCAAGCATTTGATTTTATTCATTGAGGATTAGTCACTGGCAAGTATTATGATAAAAAGTAGATTCTATCATCTATCATACTTTAGGTGATATCATACCTCCATTACTCTAGCACATTTCCCTCCCTTAAGGACAAGATGTTCTCTTACAAATTTTTCTATTAGAAAGAGCACTGCACATACAATAGGAGAATCTGGATCTGAATTAAAATTCCAACTCTGCCACTTGCTATGTGCTGTTGGGGAAATTTCCTCTAAACTCCTCTGATTTCAGTTTTCTTTTTTGCAAAGTCAACTGTGATAAATAAATGCATGTGAAAGCATGTACTTTGGTCTTTCCTTTTCTTTTCTCTCAAATATATCATTCTATGTCTCCTTACCATGTATCCTATATCTTGTTTCCTTTTACGCCATAGTCAACCATTCAGGTAAGTTTCACTCAATACCTAGTAGTTGCTGCTGCTGCTGCTAAGTCACATCAGTTGTGTCTGACTCTGTGCGACCCCATGGACTGTAGCCTACCAGGCTCTTCCATCCATGGGATTTCCCAGGCAAGAGTTCTGGAGTAGGTTGCCATTGCCTTCTCCATTGCTACCTCTTAATAATTCAATGTATATGTTAATAAAGTGAAAGGGAAAGTCACCTAGTCATGTCCCACTCTTTGCGACCTCATGGACTAAATAGTCCATGGAAGCCTTCAGGCCAGAATAGTAGAGTGGGTTGCCATGCCCTCTTCCAGATCTTCACAACCCAGGATCGAATCCAGTCTCCCACATTGCAGGTGGACTCTGAGCCACTAGGGAAGTCCAAGAATATTGGAGTGGGTAGCCTATCCCTTCTTCAGTGGATCTTCCCAACCCAGGAATTGAACCAGGATCTCCTGCATTGTAGATGGATTCTATACCAACTGAGCCATGAGGGAAACCCATATATGTTAGTAGAAGAGGATTAAGTGGCATTAAAGTGTTTATGACTGCCAACACCAATGTATTGACTTGCCTTTATTCTATAGCTTTTAAAAAGGCAAATAAAATCATGCCACAACTGTGCTAAAAGTTCAATTGTTTCACATTTCTCTTAGGATACATGTACTCCTGCACAAGGCTTTTAAAATCCCATGTGGCTTGGTGCCTATCTGCCTCTTCAGTCCCGTCTCAAACTTCATGCCCCCTTGACATCTATGCTTCAGCAATACAGAGTTTCTTTGAGTCCCCTGGTTAATTTCTACTTACGTTTCAGGTCTTGGTCTGGATATTCTTCCCCAGGAGGCCTTCTTGACCCTTAGATGAGATCTCTCTACTACCCATTCTTATAGCGTTTCACATGTTGTCTTTTGTTTCGGTTGTTGTTGTGCAGTCGCTTCGTTGTGTCTGAGTCTTTGTGAGCCCATGGACAGTACTTCAGGCTTCCCTGTCCTTTGACTTTGCTCAAATTCAAGTCCATTGAGTTGGTGATACCCTCCAGCCATATTATCCCTTGTCACCTCCTTCTCCTGCCCTCAGTCTTTCCCAAAATCAGGGTCTCTTCCAATGAGTCAGCTCTTCACATCAGGTGGTCAGAGTATCAGAGCTTCAGCTTCAGCATCTGTCCTTCCAATGGATATTCAGGGTTGATTTCCTTTAGGATTGACTAGTTTGATCTGCTTGCAGTCCAAGAGACTCTCAAGAATCCTCCAGCACCACAGTTCAAAAGCATCAATTCTTCAGTGCTTAGCCTTCTTTATGGTCCAACTCACACATCTGTACATGATTACTGGAAAAAACCATAGCTTTGACTACACAGACTTTTGTCAGCAAAATCATGCTTTTTAATACACTGTCTAGACTTGTCACAGCTTTTCTTCCAAGGAGTAAGCATCTTTTAATTTTGTGACTGCGGTCACCATCCAAGATGATTTTGGAGCCCAAGAAAACAAAATCTGTCACTGTTTCCACTTTTCACCCATCTATTTGTCATAAAGTGATGGACTGGATGACATGAACTTAAGTTTTTTTGAATGCTGAGTTTTAAGTCAGCATTTTCACTCTCCTCTTTCAACTTCATCAAAAGGCTCTTTATTTCCTGTTCGACTTTTGCCACTAGAATGCTATCATCTGCATATCTGAGGTTGTTGATATTTCTCTGGGAAATCTTGATTCCAGCTTGTGATTCATCCAGCATGGCATTCCAGAAGATGTACTCTGCATATAAGTTTATTAAGCAGTGTGACAGTATAGTCTTGACAAATTCCTTTCCCAATTTTGAACCAGTTTTGTTTCTAGTGTTTGTTAATATAGCATAATATCTGACTTCCTAAAAAGAGGAATAGAGTGCCTTAATCCAAAAAAATTTGTTAACTCAACATAATTTTTAGGTATCATTATCAGGCTAAAGGAGAAGGCAATGGCACCCCAGTCCAGTCCTCTTGCCTGGAAAATCCCATGGATGGAGGAGCCTGCTAGGCTGTAGTCCAGGGGGTCGTGAAGAGTCAGACACCACTGAGCGACTTCACTTTCACTTTTCACTTTCATGCACTGGAGAAGGATATGGCAACCCACTCCAGTGTTCTTGCCTGGAGAATCCCAGGGACAGGGGAGCCTGGTGGGCTGCCATCTATGGGGTCGCACAGAGTCGGAAACGACTGAAGTGACTTAGCAGCAGCAGCAGCCGCAGTAGCAGCAGTAGCAGGCTAAAGCAATCGGATGAAAGATTCACTCCTCATCCCACCTGAAAGCAACTTCCATGGCACTCCCCATCTTGTCTGAATAGATTGAAACATTTGTCTGAATTAGATACAAAGCTATGGTGCATTATCTCAAGCAAGTAGGATAATTTATTTAATATATTTGGACTGCAACATATTATACTTTGCTCTCTTTCCACTGAAAGTGATTTGTTTTAATACTATGGAGCCCATTCTCTAGAGTTTATATTTTACAGAGAACACACCAGTGTTGTACCTATCCTCCAGCCTCTCTCCTTAGCACATTAGTAAAAGAGAATGGCACCCTATATGCCCACGTGTGTCAGGAAAAGGACAAGGCCAGGAAGGATCAACATAGGGGAGCAGAACAGCACAAAGCCAGCAAAATTGGCCAAATGAAAGTAAGACCTGGTTCATTAAGTATTATAAAGCCAGGGAGATCAAATCCAGGTAATGAGCCTGGAAGACAAAGAGAATAATAGTTAGTGATAAAGTAGTATGAAAAAATCTGAGAGGAGAAAACATTTCTGGAAGAACAGCCCCTACTTGCTACCTTTGCCTAAAGTAAGATATACATATATTCAAAGTTTTCATTAAAACCACTGTTATTCTAAATTATTTCTGGGGAAGATATCAACTCTCTCAATGACCACTGGAGAGGTAGAGAAAAAGAAACTCTGAGCAGGGAATGTAGATTAAGTCTGTCAGTGCCCAAAAAATATAGTGGAGGTGATGGAATCCCAGTTGAGCTATTTCAAAACCTAAAAGATGATGCTGTGAAAGTTCTACACTCAATATACCAGCAAATTTGGAAAACTCAGCAGTGGCCACAGGACTGGAAAAGGTCAGTGTTCATTCCAATCCCAAAGAAAGGCAATGCCAAAGAATGATCAAACTACCACACAACTGCACTCATCTCACATGCTAGTAAAGTAATGCTCAAAATTCTCCAAGCCAGGCTTCAGCAATATGTGAACTATGAACTTCCAGATGTTCAAGCTGATTTTAGAAAAGGCAGAGAAATCGGAGACCAAATTGCCAACATCCGCTGGATTATGGAAAAAGCAAGAGAGTTCCAGAAAAACATCTATTTCTGCTTTATTGACTATGCCAAAGCCTTTGACTGTGTGGATCACAATCAACTGTGGAAAATTCTGAAAGAGATGGGAATATCAGACCACCTGATCTGCCTCTTGAGAAACCTGTATGCAGGTCAAAAAGCAACAGTTAGAACTGGACATGGAACAACAGACTGGTTCCAAATAGGAAAAGGGGTATGTCAAGGCTGTATATTGTCACCCTGCTTATTTAACTTATATGCAGAGTACATCATGAGAAACGCTGGGCTGGAAGAAACACAAGCTGGAATCAAGATTGCCGGAAGAAATATCAATAACCTCAGATATGCAAATGACACCACCCTTATGGCGGAAAGTGAAGAAGAACTAAAAAGCCTCTTGATGAAAGCGAAAGAGGAGAGTGAAAAAGTTGGCTTAAAGCTCAACATTCAGAAAATGAAAATCATGGCTTCTGGTCCATCACTTCATGGGAAATAGATGGGGAAATGGGAACAGTGTCAGACTTTATTTTGGGGGGCTCCAAAATCAGTGCAGATGGTGATTGCAGCCATGAAATTAAAAGACGCTTACTCCTTGGAAGGAAAGTTATGACCAACCTAGACAGCATATTCAAAAGCAGAGATATTACTTTGCCAACAAAGGTCTGTCTAGTCAAAGCTATGGTTTTTCCAGTGGTCATGTATGGATATGAGAATTAGACTGTGAAGAAAGCTGAGTGCCTAAGAATTGATGCTTTTGAACTGTGGTGTTTGAGAAGACTCTTGAGAGTCCCTTGGACTGCAAGGAGATCCAACCAGTCCATCCTAAAGGAGATCAGTCCTGGGTGTCCTTCGGAAGGACTGATGCTAAAGCTGAAACTCCCATACTGTAGCCACTTCATGCAAAAAGTTGACTAATTGGAAAAGACTCTGATGCTGGGAGGACTTGGTGGCAGGAGGAGAAGGGGATGACAGAGGATGAGATGGTTGGATGGCATCACCGACTAGATGGACATGAGTTTGGGTGAACTCCAGGAGTTGGTGATGGACAGGGAGGCCTGGTGTGCTGTGATTCATGGGGCCGCAAAGAATCGGACATGACTGAGCGACCAAACTGAACTGATAATCTGTTACATCCTGTATTCTTAAGCATAAATTTTGACATTTTAGAAAGGAATCTGAGGGTATATGCCCAGTAGTGGCATTGTTGGGTCATATGGTAGTTTTATTCCTAGTTTTTTAGGGAATTTCCATCCTATTATCCATAATGGCTGTATCATTTTACATTCCCACCAACAGTGCAAGAGAGTTCCCTTTTCTCCATACCCTCTCCAGCATTTATTATTTGTAGATTTTTTGTTGAAAGCCATTCTGACAGGCAGCTAAAATCAGGCACTCTGTTAGAACCTAGAGGGGTAGAATGGAGTGGGAGGTGGGAGGGGGCAATCAAGAGGGAGGATACATATGTATACTTATGGCTGATCATGTTGGTATAAGGCAGAAAGAAGCATAATATTTTAAATCAATTATCTTCCAATTAAAGTTTTTTCAAATGTTAAAAAGGAATCTGAGAATAAGAAACCAGAAAAATATAAAGACGGTCTGGAAATTTTGAAAACACTAATGTACAAACTAGTTGAAGGAGCAGACAGTCTTAAGTAGTTGACACCTGATGACCAACAAGAAGTCCAATTCAGCTAATGAAGCTTTAACTTTTCATTTGATCACAGCAAAAGAACCCTAAGAGTGAATATTAGAGAATTTTTTCCAACAAATGTACAACATATGCCAGTACATAGACACATAGTAAATTTACAGGGAACCATGTTGACAGTTTCATTGCCTTTGGTAAGACCCTACAAATTCTTGGACATTATTTCCATAAACAGTTTTATTTTTTCCCTTTTTTGATACCAAGATTCTTGATTGGGGTAGGGAAGGGATGGTGAAAAAAATTAAGAGAAGGCATTTTCTCTCTTTTAATATTAAATGACTCTTTAGGGGAAATTATGCAAACTCAAGATAATTTATAAATTACATTCAACTTCCATTGAATCCAAAAATTCTGATCTTTGGCTGTTGTGATCTTTATTGTTGAAGAAAGTTCTTTCCTCTTCTCAAAAGTGTTAAAATTGTTTATCAAATGCATCTGCTTTCTCATTCTATATCAACAATAACATATTTTGCTTATAAACTATTACACATAACACACATTGGAAATTTTGAACATGTTAAAAAGATCTAATAAGCATAATCAAAAAAGCCAGAAGAGTTTTTATGATTTAGTTTTATTGATAATCCTTTATAACCAACAAGGAAAATGATTACAGAAACCCAGAGAGCCACTTGATTGAGTCTGATTCACACACAGTTCTCTATCCCATAATACTGTTTTAATATCCCAATCTCATTTAGCTCAAGTAACAATTTTTAGAAAAGCTTGCATAAAATTTCTGGTCTTAAGAACTAGCCCCTTTTCCTCCTAAAGCTGCCAAGCTTTAGAAGTTACAGAAATATCTTTTCCTTTTTTTTTTTTTTTTTTAAAGATCCATGACTAATATATTCCAGGTCTGTTTAACCTACGCTGATTACACTGAGTCTCCTTTTGCCTTTCATTTAAGGAATGCTACTTCCACTGGCTTTGCTGCTGTCAGATTTTGTAGGCTCTTCTCCGTGTACTCCTCATTTGACCCCCTGGACACTGACCAACCTGTGTGGTTCTAGAGCTTCTGTTGGCAGTCTAGGTGGTCCTGGATTCCAGCCTCCCCTCTGCTTTGTTCATCTGTGTGCCTGCAACACCCCTGTAGGCCTTAAAAGGTTGACTTTGGCTGTGAGACAGGAAACATTGCATCCATGTGGAATCAGATGAAAAGGGAACCTTCTAACAAAGTACTAAACATAAATCAAAGGGGGGGGGGGGAACAGAATGCTATAGATTAGGGTCTCAGCTGAGTGTATTTCATGTTACAGCAAAACACTCAAGTCTGAGTTGAAATGTTTAGTTATCATTTCACTCAAGTTAGAGAAAATCATGCTCATTGGGCCTTATGGTTGGATTAAATGCCAGGTATAAGAAAATATAATTTGCTCCTCTACACCACGAAGAGGTCTCTCTCTGGAGTTCACTTCTGTTTAAGATCAATGAGAAGTCTTTTGTACAGCAGATGCGTGCCAAATAGCTCCAAAGACACCTGCCTTCCTCAAAGTGTGTTTAGTGTGATAAGGTATCACTTAGAAGTGATGAAAAAATATGGAGATAACTGTTATTTTAACTCTCTACATTTTCTCATGGAACAAGAACCTCTAAAGTTTACCTTTATTTTCATAAACACATAAATGAACAAACTCTAAGTTGAAGTTTTAAATTCAGCTAATTAACTTAAAAATGATTTTGTACAGATAATCAATATTCATCTTGTGGGTTCTCAAGCTCCTCATTTCTAAGCTGACAGATCACCAGATCTCCTAGGTGAGGCCAAGGCAGTAATCGACAGTTTCCAGAACAAGCTGACCCATGGAATATATCAAATAATCTTTTTTTTTTTTTTTTTTTTTCTGTATGAGGAGAATAAGAAAGTATTTGTATGCAGAGCAGAAGTTCTCAAAATGTGTCCTCGGGTCAGTGGCATCAGGAAGTTTATTGGAAATGTAAATTCACAGGCCCCATCATCCCAGACTTATTGAATCAGAAATTTTAGGAGTTAGCCCCAGAAATCTATGTCTTATCAACCCCTGTGTAAAATTCTGAGATACGCTCAAGAATGAGAAGCCAGTAGTGTCGAGTCAGCACCTAGATTTCTACTTCCCACCTAAACTCTCCATTAAGAACATTTCTCTCCCTAACCAAAACTCAAACCTGTTAGCAGAATTTTTGAATACAACTCTCCTTGTTGTTGCTGTTTAGTCTCTAAGTCATGTCTAACTCTTTTGGGACCTCATGGACTGTAGCCCACCAAGTTCCTCTTTCCATGGGATTTCCCAGGCAAGACTACTGGAATGGGTTGCCATTTCCTTCTCCAGGGGATCTTCCTGACCCAGGGATCAAAAACATAGCTCCTGCACTGGCAGGCAGGTTCTTTACCACTGAGCCACCAGGGAAGTCCACAACTCTCCTACAAGTTCTACTTTTTTATTTATATAGCAATCTACATCAAATACAGTTAGCACATAGTAGTGCAGCAAGAAGGATTTTTGATCCATCATAAATCATTATCATCAATTAAATTTTCAGTTGAGTTCAATTCAGTCACTTAGTCGTGTTCAACTCTTTGCAACCCCATGGACTGCAACATGCCAGGTTTCCTTGTCCATCACTGACTCCCAGAGTTTACTCAAACTCATGTCCATCGAGTCGGGGATGCCATCCAACCATCTCTGTCATCTCATCCTCTGTCATCTCCTTCTCCTCCCACTTTCAATCTTTCCAAGCATCAGGACCTTTTCCTATGAGTCACTTCTTTGCATCAGGTGGCCAAAGTATTGGAGCTTCAGCTTCAGCATCAGTCCTTCCAATGAATATTCAGGACTGACTTCCAGTAGAATTGACTGGTTGGATCTTCTTGCAGTCCAAGGGACTCTCAAGAGTCTTCTCCAATACCAGAGCTCAAAAGCATCAATTCTTTGAAACTCAGTGTTCTTTATAGTCCAATTCTCACATCCATACACAGCTACTAAAAATACCATACATTTGACTATATGAACCTTTGTTGGCAAAGTTATGTCTCTGTTTTTTAGTATGCTGTCTAGGTTGGTCATAGCTTGTCTTCCAAGCAGCAAGTGTCTTTTAATTTCACAGCTTCAGTCACCATCTGCAGTGAAGTAAAAAAGTAGGAAGTCAAGAATTATCTCGAGTAACAGGCAAGTTTGGCCTTGGAGTACAAAATGAAGCAGAGCAAAGGCTAACAGTTTTGCCAAGAGAACCCACTGTTCATAGCAAACACCCTCTTCCAACAACACAAGAGAAGATTTTACATGGACATCACCAGATGGTCAATCAAATTGATTATATTATTTGCAGCCAACTATGGAGAAGCTCTATACAGTCAGCAAAAATAAGACCAGGAGCTGACTGTGGCTCAGATCACGTACTCCTTATTGCAAAATTCAGACTTAAATTGAAGAAAGTAGGGAAGACCACTAGACCATTCAGGCATGACCTAAATAAAATCCCTTCTGATTATACAGTGGAAGTGAGAAATAGATTCAAGGGACTATATCTTATAGACAGAGTGCCTGAAGAACTATGGACGGAGGTCTGTGACATCATACAGGAGGCAGTGATCAAGACCATCCTGAGAAAAAGAAATGCAAAAAGGCAAAATGGTTGTCTGAGAAGGCCTGACAAATAGTGGAGAAAAGAAGAGAAGCAAAAGGCAGAGGAGAAAAGGAAAGATATACCCATTTGAATGCAGAGTTTCAAAAAATAGCAAGGAGAGATAAGAAAGCCTTCCTCAGTGATTAGTGGAAAGAAATAGATGAAAACAATAAAATGGGAAAGACTAGAGATATCTTCAAGAAAATTAGGTACTGAGGGAACATTTCATGCAAAGATGGGTTCAGTAAAGGACAGAAATGATATGGACCTAACAGAAGCAGAAGATATTAAGAAGAGATGGCAAGAATACACAGAGGAACTATACAGAAAACATCTTCATGACCCAGATAACCACGATGGTCTGATCATTCATCTAGAGCCAGACATCCTGGAATGTGAAGTCAAGTGGGCCTTAGGAAGCATCACTATGAACAAAGTTAGTGGAGGTGATGGAATTCTAGTTGAGCTATTTCAAATCCTGAAAGATGATGCTGTGAAAGTGCTGCACTCAATATGCCAGCAAATTTGGAAAACTCAGCAGTGGCCACAGGACTGGAAAAGGTCAATTTTCATTCCAATCCCAAAGAAATGCAATGCTAAAGAATGTTCAAACTACTGCACACCTGCACTCATCTCACACACTAGCAAAGTAATGCTCAAAATTCTCCAAGCCAGGCTTCAACAGTATGTGAACCATGAACTTCCAGATGTTCAAGCTGGATTTAGAAAAGGCAGAGAGGAACCAGAGATCAAATTGCCAACATCCATTGGATCAATAAAAAAGGAAGACAGTTCCACAAAAACATCTATTTCTTCTTTATTGACTATGCCAAAGCCTTTGACAGTGTGGATCACAACAAACTGTGGAAAATTCTGAAAGAGATGGGAATACCAAACCACCTGATCTGCCTCCTGAGAATCTGTAGGCAAGTCAAGAAGCAACAGTTAGAACTGGATATGGAACAACAGACTGGTTCCAAATTGAGAAAGGAGTACATCAAGGCTCTATATTGTCACCCTGCTTATTTAACTTATATGCAGAGTACATCATGCAAAATGCCAGGCTGGATGAAGCGCAAGCTAGAATCAAGATTGCCAGGAGAAATATCAATAACCTCAGATATGCAGATGACATCACCCTTATGGCAGAAAGTGAAGAACTAAAGAGCCTCTTGATGAAAGTGAAAGAAGAAAGTTAAAAAGCTGGCTTAAAAATTTAAATTTTACTGCATAGTAAAATTCTCATATTTGGGCAGAGTATTATCATATTAGAAAAGATCTCTCCTCCATTCAGTCATAATATTTTATATTAATTTTAATTATCATCTATCATTCTAAGATATATACTGATCATTTATCTATCCTTAAGAGTCAGCGTCATGTCTGGCATAGAATAAATAATGAATACATATTGGTGAATAAATGATATAGAAGAGTAGTAATATAATTTAGTGGGAAAATCATGAATTTTTCCACAAAGAGAATTAGGTTCATTTTCTGGTACATTTATTCATTCACTATGTAAACTGGGATTTGGAAAGATATTTAACTTCTTTAGGTTTTATTTTTTTTAATCTATAAAATGGGGACAGTAATATGTGTTTATATTTTTCAAATAAAGATTTAAAGAGAAAAATCTATGTAAGCACTTTACACAGTACTCAGCTTCCTAATAAGTATTTCAGTGAGTTATAGTTTCTTATCTTCCCTTTTCTAGAATAAACAGGGCACCTTTTTCCCCACATATGGGACTTTCCCTCTTAGTGATCATGTAATACACAT
This sequence comes from Ovis canadensis, assembly GCF_042477335.2. Taxonomy (NCBI): domain Eukaryota; kingdom Metazoa; phylum Chordata; class Mammalia; order Artiodactyla; family Bovidae; genus Ovis; species Ovis canadensis. The sequence continues at coordinate 43,759,687 of NC_091260.1, forward strand.
TATTTTCAAACCAGTCAATACTAAAGGAAATCAATCCTGAATATTCATTGGAAGGACTGGTGCTGAAGCTGAAGCTCCAATACTTTGGCCACCTGATACAAGAAGCCCCTCATTGGAAAAGACCTTGATGCTGCCAAAGATTGAAGGCAGGAGGAGACGGGGATGACAGAGGACGAGATGATTGGATGTCATCACCGACTCAATGGACATGAACCTAGGCAAACTCCTGGAGATGGTGAAGGACAGGGATGCCTGAAGGGCTGCAGTCCATCAGGCTGCAAAACATTGGACACGACTGAGCAACTGAACAATAATACAGATTACTCATAAAAGCTGTATATGTTGAAAAACAAAAATGCACATTATGCTACTAGGAATTCTGATTGAATTTTTTGTGATGAGTACAAATCTCATCTGGCATAGTGATGACATAGCAAAGAAGAATAAATAATAAAAGTCAGAATCATTGCCTTGTATACAATTCACTGAAGCTATTACACTGTTGAACCCTTATTGGATCTTTTAAAGTACCAAGATTGCCTTTATATCGAAGCTTTTGCCCAATCCATTCTGGTGATTCTTTCCTTGTGGCGAAAGAATGTAGGCAGTTCTCCTAATATGGCAACACAGAAAGGAGTTCTTTCTGCAGACTGTCTCAGAAATATGCAGTGAAGTGAGTGCTCAGAAACTACGTTATTTACCAGGCAACAGCACACAGAGAATTGTTCTTGGTTTTCCTCAGAATTCAAGTAAATTCAGCTTCCCAAAGAGAAGCGAACAAACAATAAATTGGAAGACTAGAGAAGAAAGTAAGGCCCAGAAGCCCACACACATGCTTAGGGAAAAGAAGCTGTGCCACAAAAAGCACATAAAAAGTTTCTGAGCCTTCAGATACCTGCCCTGGAAATCTGGGTTCACACTTCCCCACTCAACAGGGCAGACATCCACACACACAACTTGACATCCAATTCTGACCTCCTCATTCTGGGACATAGAACCCTACTCTGGTGTTCTAGGCCAGCACAGGAAAAGGGTTTCAGGGATTACAGCCAGAACTGGGGAAGGCTTCACTGGAGCAAGAGAATCCAAAACCATTACTGGTTCATGAAGAGTCCCAAGATCAACCAGAAGTGAGAGTGGGTAGCCCTCATGAAGGTTCATCAGCTTTCTATTACCTCTTAGTGTTTATCTTTTTGATCAAGTATTTATCCTTTTAACACTACTTGGATGTCCTGACTCCAACCACTCTAAGAAGTGGAAAATTTGAGAGATTTGACCTCACCATACCTCAGTTTTATTATTTGTAGAATAGCACTATCATCTTCACTGGCTTATCAAGAGAGCAAGATAAATATTATGAAAAATAATTTGTTCTGATCCTAGCATATATGTTAATATATACTGCTCAATCTACAGTCATTTCCACATATTTCCCTGATAATATGCATGGGTGCTTAGTTGCTCAGTCGTGTCCAACTCTTTGCAACCCCATGGACTACAGCATGCCAGGTTCCTCTGTCCATGGGATTCTCCATCCAAGAACCCTGGAGTGGGTTGCCATGCCTCCTCCATAGGAATTTCCCAACCCAGGAATCAAACTGGGGTCTCCTGCATTGCAGACGGATTCTTTACCAGCTGAGCTACCAGGGAAGCCCCTGACAATATATTTTCCTTTAAATCATACATGTTAATTCTAGAAATCTGTCAAAGAGAAAAAAATCCTATTCATATTAAACTAAAATTTTATCCTCATGCTATATGTTTAGAAAAACATGACTTTTTATATCATACATCCTATTTTCCAACTTAGGCTATAGGCTTATATACGACTTAATATAAGCTAATTTTAAGACAGGTAAAGGGAAGTAGATATATAATTATTCTGACTCAGGTCCTCCCAGTTATACTCCTGTGTGGCCTCTTAAATATAAATTTGTATTTGTGTAATCCATGAAACTTAGCCCTACATGAATTTCTATTAAATATTTTATTATAAAATGAATGACCTTGATAAATAGTAATATATAAATAATTTATCATTTAGATTTGAGATCATGACTACTACAGGATTTATGGGAAACATTTTCCATTTTTCCTAAAATTTTCCTAAATCACACTATTTAAAATATCTATCTATATTTGTGAAAACTCAGCTGCTGGTGATATGAAGCACCTAAAGACTGAATAAGCTGAATTTCTTATAGAAGGTAAGTTTTGATCCTTTATTAATCATAAATTCAAACAAATACCACTAACAACACTAAATATAACATCCAATAAGAAATTAAAATTAGTTGAGTTTAGGTCAGATACACAGGTCCAAAATTTTTAAAAGCAAATTTTCACAGACTTGGTTCATTTGTTGACATTTTTATAAGTAGTGCATTTTCAACCTTCCTTTTAAAAATATAAAATATATGGCATCAATACTAATAAAGTGATTCAAAGTAACTTATAGTGGATAGAATCAGATTTATCTTGGAATATTTGGATTGATATTAAGCACATTCTTTATGACCTTCCTGTGTGTCACTAGTGGTAAAGAAACCACCTGCTAAATGCAGATGGTTGTAAGAGACACAGGTTTGATCCCTGGGTTAGGAAGATCCCGTGGAGGAGGGGACAGCAATCCACTCCAGTATTCTTGCCTGGAGAATCCCATAGACAGAGGAGCCTGGCAGGCTGCAGTCCATAGGATAGCACAAAGTTGGACATGACTGAAGCGACTTGAACACTCTTGGCATATTCTTTAACAAGAGATTTACCTTTTCACTTCAACTTTTTGAAATAAATATGATAGAATTTCCAAAAATTCACAGTACAATTGCAAAATATAAAATACTAATAAAATTATATTGTACTTTATCCAAGGAAATCAAAGTCATTTTCAAATCTTATCAAAATACACAACTGTCTAGAGTAGAAACTAAAAATCTTGAAGACAATCCAATATTGTAAAGCATTTATCCTTCAATTAAAAATAAATTTAAATATACATATATAAAATAAAAACTTTGAAAAATAATTCTTAGTTCAAGTTCAAATCTCTTTTCCAAAACTTCTCCCCATCACTCAATTTTTTAAAATTTGTAACAACCTATTGTAATCAGTTACTTCTGAATGTGCAAAACCACTGAACATGCTCAGCCATCCAAGAGGAGGAGCCAAGGATGCAGATTGTTCTTATTCATTAAATGTGATGTAACTGGAGACCACAGTTACCGTCAAGAGTTTATACCCACCCCTTCCCACCACACAACACATGCAAAGCAGGTGCCTGTCTATTAATTAAAATCAGGTTGGGAGATGCGAAGAGTTGACTCATTGGAAAAGACTCTGATGCTGGGAGGGATTGGGGGCAGGAGGAGAAGGGGATGACCGAGGATGAGATGGCTAGATGGCATCACGGACTCGATGGACGTGAGTCTGAGTGAACTCTGGGAGTTGGTGATGGACAGGGAGGCCTGGCGTGCTGCGATTCATGGGGTCGCAAAGAGTCAGACACGACTGAGCAACTGAACTGAACTGAACTGGGAGGGATCACTTTTATCTCATGTTATTATGTATCTAAGAAGCCAGACATAATAGGGAAAATATATGCCAAACAGGAAAACAAACAATAGGGTGCCACAGAATTAAATCTTTTGCAACCGAAAGGAACTACATAGTACCAAGGTTCCAAATGGATTTATTTTAGTACATGACTTTCTCAACAAAGAAGCAAGTATTTAATTTTTCTACAAACTGCAATGAGGAATTGAGCTCCATGCAGTAGCTCAACTCCATAAACTCAAGTTTTTGGAGTTTCTCAGAGTCCAAAGGGAAATTTCATATGAAAGACAAAAGTGAACTGAGCCTATGACATTGCTCTTGCACATGTTTCATAACCCTTTCATTGGTTTCATAAGCAAGACCTGCCTTGACAAAATCTCACCAATACTGAGCCCATAGCATAGCACAAGGGTCAATATGTATGTGTACTCTATGACACTATGAGTTCTACAAAGTAAACCTGAGGTTCACTAATTCAAAATGAGAAATTAAAACAAGTAGGTAAGGGGGATTATTATTAACCAGAGTATAGCCATCCTCAAAACACATAGGTGGAAGCCATCTACTTCTTTCAGTCAATTGGAGGAGACTTGGATATGTTCCCTCAATCTCTAAGAGCAATCATCAATTAACTCTGGTACTTGCAATAGGTTCAATGCTTAGGAAAGCCAGTGGGAAAAGAGATCTCCAGAAGGATTTAAACAACATTCATTATAGACTGAATCCTATCAAGCTAATACAAAAACTTTACCAAAATGATGTAATGTAAGTATGGCTTGTAATACATGGAAAGTAATATAAATTAAAGCTATGGTTTTTCCAGTAGTCATGTATGGATGTGAGAGTTGGACTATAAAGAAAGCTGAGTGCCGAAGAATTGATGCTTTTGAACTGTGGTGTTGGAGAAGACTCTTAAGAGTCCCTTGGACTGCAAGGAGATCCAGCCAGTCCATCCTAAAGGAAATTAGTCCTGAATAATCATTGGAAGGACTGATGCTGAAGCTAAACTCCAATCCTTTGGCCACCTGATGCAAAAAACTGATTCATTCGAAAAGACCCTGATGCTGGGAAAGATTGAAGGTGGGAGGAGAAGGGGACGACAGAGGATGAGATGGTTGGATGGCATCATCGACTCAGTGGACATGAGTTTGAGTAAACTCTGAGAGTTGGTGATGGACAGGGAGGCCTGGCATGCTGCAGTCCAAGGGGTCAGAGTCGGACACAACTGAGTGACTGAACTGAACTGAAATATGGCTTGAAGTATGCCTTCCTTCATTGGAGGCCTAATAGAAATAAAAATGCTATTGCTAATCTTCTTTGGCAAATATATTTTTGTTCTTATTCTCATCAGGTGAAAATTACTCTTAGAAGACCCTTCTTCCCCTTTCATCTTGCCTGCTTTTCTTCTTTTCTTACTGTTATGAAGCAAAAAATAATAGAAGATTAGCAAAAAAAAAAAAAAGATAGAAGACAGTCTTAGGATTGATGGAGGTTAATGGAAGAATGAGAAACAGATTTAATTTCTTTTTCCCCACCTAAAATTTATTTGATCTATTAGTCAACATGGAAAGTGTTGAGATAGTGTTTGAAAATGTAAAATAAGATCATTCTATTATGTAAATGTTAAGAACAATGTTTCATGTATAAAAAAAAAATGGATGACCTGATGATTATTGTGGTTATTTGTACTTTTAGTAATTAGGACAGTGGCTAAGCTGGGGCAGGCATTCTGTAATAAATAAAAGTGAATGAATGAATAAATTAGAAAACATTTTAGACACAGAACTATCAAAACAAATAAGCCTTGCTGGAATTTCTGGCTCCTCTTGGTTCAAAAGGAATGCCAAACACGTGCATCCGCATATGGTTCTCTGTACGCTCTTCCCACTTCTATCCTCTTCTTAATGACTTGGTTTTCCTGAAGGGAACAGTTTTAGATAAATACCAGGTGAAAGACGGTACCTAAATAAAGTCCTGGAAGTGATTTTTTAAGGTGCTAGAAGCTCCCACCCATTGAGGCCTCCCACAAGCAATTTTCTTAGGGCACATTCCAAGGACAAGGATTGGTGAAGTCTGCTTCCTGTAATACCACCTAGTCATCCAATCTTAATCTAGAGTTAGCTTAAAGAGGAGGCTAGAGTAGCTTTCCCACTGCCTCCCTAAAGAAAAGGAAGAGGGGCATGAAATGACAGTAGAACATTTGTTATGACCCTAATGAGGAAATCATGGGGCAGTCAGAAGGTGCCACACTTCCCTAGCAGGAATACCATATAATTATATACACTCAACCATGTAGATACTGCCTTAAGTCAAATTAAAATGATGGAAGAAAAGGGAAAAGATGGATACATGTAGGAGAAATATTAGGTTTGTTCTGACACTAAAATCAATTTGAAAAAATACTTTGAAGTCAAGATTTTATATACAGTTTACCCTTGAACAATTCAGGGGTTTGGGGGCCAAACCTTCATAAAGCTGAAACTCTGCAGGCCCTCCACATCTGCTGGCCCAACCAACCTCAGGTTGTGTATGCTTTCAATCTGTGGTGCTGGAGAAGACTCTTGAGAGTCCCTTCTACTTCAAGGAGATCAAACCAGTCAATCCCAAAGGAAATCAACCATGAATATTCATTGGAAGGACTGATGCTGAAGCCAAAGCTCCTATACTTTGACCACCTGATGTGAAGAGCCGACTCATTGGAAAAGACCCGGAGGCTGGGAAAGACTGAGGGCAGGAGGAGAATGGGACGACAGAGAATGAGATGGCTGAATGGCATCATCGACTCAATGGACATAAGTTTGAACAAATTCCGGAAGATAGTGAAGGACAGGGAAGCCTGGCATGCTGCAGTCCATGTGGTCTCAAGGAGTCAGACACGACTGAGTGACTGAACAACAGTGGCATTCACTATTGAAAAAACTTCATGTATAACTGGACCTGGGCAGTTCAAACCCCTGTTATTTAAGGGTCAACTGTGTTTATTCCAATGGTGCATTTTCTAAGACTTGTTTGGCACATAAAATTCTAATCAACTTTCTCAAAAATTTGCCATATTTGCCTCAGTCTTTGAAATTTGCTGTTTTGATAAAAATTGAGTACAAAAATGTTAGTAGTCCATTATTTACTTTGCAAATTAAATGCTCAGAGGAATGGCTTTCTTGTTCTTAGTTAAGGTGATTGATTTGAAATAACAGTGTTGTTTGGCCAAAGGGCTGTCACTGTGTGTTGTGGCTAGTTATCTAATTTCAAGGCTCCTTTCTCCATAATTCAACCTTCCCTCTGTCTTCCTTTTACTCTAAGGGAAAAGGTAAACAAATTAGAAGGATACTGCAATATTCCAGAAATAGTAACGTTTGAAACAGGTAGTGGTTCTGATCCCCAGCATCAAGGTCCCTTTGAAATTCTGAGGACTTCTCCATTTTATGAATCATAGGATAAAACAAAGACCCACTTCATGCTACGGAAGCCAAAAGGTATCAGAAACTACCATATCTGATACATATCTGATTCTCACCTACCTCTCAAATCTGGCCTGAGCTCAGCTAGTAAAATGTTCTTACCTGGGATTTGAATTTTGAGTGAGTGGTGCTATTTAAGGCTCGGAATCCCCTAGAAGCAGACTTTGAGACAAAGATTCAAGAGCAAATTGTTTGGAAAATTCAAGAACACTAGTAGAAGAAAGGGGAGGTAAAACAAATGGAGGAGAGGCAATCAGTGATGAGGCATTATCAAGCTGGCTACGAGTGAGAAGGGAACAGAGACAGTTTCCTTGAGCAAGCGATATAAAATAAACACATGAGAGTAATTTCACCTGAGGAGAGAGGACGTTTGTGTATACACTGACTCTCATCAGTCATTGCTTGAGGACTGAGGGATATTAACTCACTAGTACTCTCAGCCTGCCACCTGCAAATTGAACAGCCTTTGTAGATTCAAAGAAAGCTCTTAGGCAAGGAGATGCAGATATCCATAGGCAGAGGTCAGCCTGAGCAAACCCAGGTAACAAAGTATATGTGCAGATACCCAAGATGCTGGGAAGTTTTTAATGACTCACTGTGGTGGCCTTCATTGCCAATGACAATATCAAATGTCCAACAGTGTCCAGGAACAGAAATGAGAACAGTGGCATTGTAACTAGTGTATTCTCAGTTTTGATAACTGCTGCCTCACCTACCCATCGGAGAAGGCAATGGCACCCCACTCCAGTACTCTTGCCTGGAAAATCCCATGGATGGAGGAGCCTGGAGTACATGAGGCTGCAGTACATGAGGTCACTAAGAGTCAGACACGACTGAGCAACTTCACTTTCACTTTTCACTTTCATGCATTGGAGAAGGAAATGGCAACCCACTCCAGTACTCTTGCCTGGAAAATCCCATGGATGGAGAAGCCTGGTAGGCTGCAGTACATGAGGTCACTAAAAGTCAGACACGACTGAGCAACTTCACTTTCACTTTTCACTTTCATGCATTGGAGAAGGAAATGGCAACCCACTCCAGTGTTCTTGCCTGGAGAATCCCAGGGACGGGGGAGCCTGGCGGGCTGCTGTCTATGGAGTGGCACAGAGTCAGACATGACGGAAGCAACTTAGCAGCAGCAGCAGCAACAGCACCTACCTATTCTCCAAACCTGATTCTCCTACCTTCCCCTTATTTCCACATGATTCACCCAGTATCTTTCAAATGAATTCACTACCTATTTAACTTACCCAAGGCTACCTTCTCTGGCTTGCGACAAACAACTCAGATGCGTTATACAATGGTGCTCATAGTGTGGTAAAGATCAAATGGTAAATGTTGTCTGTAGCAAATTCTGAACCAAAGAAATATCTCTAATGGTTTTAGAGCAAAGTCATGCCATCCTCAGAATGTAATTATTTCAGCAACTATATAGTCTCCCTGTAAGAACACCTTCAGACTGACCATTGGGGCCTGATGGACATGAATGTCTCACTATGAGATACTATGTAATCAGGGAACTAGAGCTGCCAAAAATGAGTTGCATATACCCAATGCCATAGAGGACAAGCTGCTATAACGAAGCCTAAAATTAAGCCCCTCATTTCCTGTTACATTTAATTATCTGTGGTATCCAGAGGGATTTAGAAGTGATCCACATTCAAGAGTAGTTCTGTTCTAGAAGGTTCTCCGCTCTTGTTTCTCTATTATCTCTTCAAGTATTTATGGCAAAAATTCACTCAACAGCATACCCACATGCCAGCCTAGGAAAAGTGTCAAGGAAAGTCCAGGACAAATAGCTTTTTAAGCAAGTGAAATAAAAACATGACTTTCACTTACATTCTGTTAGCAAGAACTTCGACACTCAGTCATATTAGCTGCAAAGGAGACTAAGAAATATAATCTCTAGTTTCAAGGGGATTTGTGCCCAGATACACATTGATAATATGGAAAAGGAAGAAAACTAAGTTAGCAAGACAACTAGTAGCCTTTTCTGAACAATCTAGCCATAAAATCAAGTATGTACAACAACATTTTTTCATCAAATAGATGTACTAAATAAGCTAGATGTAGGTTGTAGGGGCAGATGCCCACATCTACAACACTGCAGCACATTATTCAACTCACACTTAAGGCCTCAAAGGGTGACTATTCAACTCACACTTAAGGCCTCAAAGAGTGACACATATAACCAGTTAACTGAAGATACTCTCAAGCCTGGTTTCTAGGTATCTGTGACAATTGCTTAAAGTCACTAGCTGTGGGTATATAGTGCCACTGAAAGCTGGCTCTGAGAAAGGCGGAACTTAGAGCAGCACAACTTTTATTCTGGCTGCACTGGGTCCTTGTTGCTGCACAGGCTTTCCTCTAGCTGTCGTGCACAGGTTTCTCACTGAGGTGGCTTCTCTTGTTGTGGAGCATGGGCTCTAGGGCTCATGGACTTCAGTAGTTGTGGTTCCCGGGCTCTAGAGCACAGGTCCCATAGTTGTAGCACATGGGCTGAGCTGCTGGGCGGTATGTGGGATCCTCCCACACCAGGGATTGAACCCGTATCTTTGCATTGGCAGGTGGTGGATTTTTTACCACTGCACCACCAGTGGAGCCCAGAGCAGCACAATTTGAAGAGCAGATGGATTTCTGACTGGGAGCTATAGGTTTAATAAGATAGTCAAAGATATGAAAGAAACAATGTTGGAAGACTATGGACAGAAGGTTTGGGAATGTGTTATATGGATAAGCATAAAAATATGTGTCAGGTGAATATCCACCAAAAACAAAAAAATCCTTGAAGAGCAAGTTCTTAATAATCAGGTTGTCAAGATTCAGTTATGGTTTCAGCCTGGAAACAATACCTTGCAAAGATGCAATATGGGCTTGTAGGATAAGATAGATGATCTAGACCAAGGAATTCTCTCATAACAAACATGTTTGAGTCTAGAAACCACAAGACAGAAGTGAAAGTAACACTTCTCAAAAATTAGATGACAAATTTGCTTTTTTTTTTCTGTCTTTAAAGCTCTATAATTTATGAGTAAGAAAAAAAAAGTGTTGATACTTAAAAGGATAGTACTTCAAACAGGGAACAGGGAGCATGACAGAAGCTCCATTGACTTAGAAGCTGAGAACATGATCTAACCATTACTGACCCTTTATAGGGTTGGGTGAACTGGGAAAAACTGAATTACAGTGTGGGTTGAGAAGACAGCCCCTAAGTAACAGGGGGAAATAGTTTAACTGCTTGCCCACTTCTCTTAGATACCACCACCACTAAGATCATACTGAACTATGCACAATTGCTAAAACTGGCTGCTTACTTTCATACCTCTGGGCCTTGGTACTTGTTAATCCTTCTGGCTTCAAGTGCCCTCTACTCAGTTTTTAAAGCCCAAGTCAAAAATCACTTTCAGTGTAAGGTCTCCCCAGTAGCCTCAGACAGAGCTGGTTACCGTGCCCTCTATGCATAAGCTCGCAGAACAGTCACAGCTCTCTTCACATTACATTTTAACTATTTATTTATTTGTTCATGGTCCTCAATATACTGCAAATGTCTGACCAAGAAAATTATTTAAAGCACTGCATATTCTGACCAAGAAAGTTGAGTTTAATAAGAGATATTCAATTTAGACTTTGGCCAAGAACTGCAACACTCACCATGATACTTGAATAGACCTCTGAATTGATGTCATTTAAGTCAGTTGATAAGATTTTGCAAAATACACACAGCAACTAAAAGTGTGAGGAAGTTTTCCTTTAGGAATGAAGTGATAAAATATGTATTGGGAATCAATCAAAAAGAGGTGATTCTCTTGGTCATCTTGATCAGGGTTTTTGGCTCACACAGTTTCAAATAGGCTGTGTTGTGTACTGGAACACTTCTCTTTGATAGGTATTTGGCATCTCTAGAACTCAGTCCTGTGCTAGAAACAAAGTAGATATTCATTACATGTTTGTATAATAGATGAATAAATGGATAAACAAATGCATCAAAGTATAGATCTTATGATAGCACAGTCTCAGTTTTATGCATACTTTGATAGTATTTATGCCAATATATATTTTATATATGCTTCATTCCTTTTTTTTTTAGTTTTTTTATTTTTTTAATTTTAAAATCTTTAATTCTTACATGCGTTCCCAAACATGAACCCCCCTCCCACCTCCCTCCCCATAACATCTCTGTGTGGGTGGATTTAACTTTTATAACCAAGTGATTTCTACAACAGAGCACATAAGTGTCATTAAGAAACTAAAACAACTGTTGATTGAAGTTAATTAACATTACATAATAGACTAGACCAAAAATACATTCATATTCCAACCTGCTCTGTATACATTTAAGGGCTTCCCAGGCTTCCCTGGGAGAAGGCAATGGCACCCTACTCCAGTACTCTTGCCTGAAAAATCCCATGGATGGAGGAGCCTGGAAGGCTGTAGTCCATGGGGTCGCTAAGAGTCGGGCATGACTGAGTGACTTCACTCTCACTTTTCATTTTCATGCATTGGAGAAGGAAATGGCAACCCACTCTAGTGTTCTTGCCTGGAGAATCCCAGGGACAGGGGAGCCTGGTGGGCTGCTATCTATGGGGTCGCACAGAGTCGGACACGACTGACGTGACTTAGCAGAAGCAGCAGCAGCAGTAGCAGCAGTAGCAGCAGCAGCAGCAAGCTTCCCTGGTGGCTCAGCTGGTAAAGAGTCCACCTGCAATGCAGGAGACCTAGGTTCAATCCCTGGGTTGGGAAGATCCCTTGGAGAAGGGAACAACTACCTACTCCAGTATTCTGGCCTGGAGAATTCCATGGACTATAGTCTATGGGATTGCAAAAAGTCCGGCACGACTGAGTGACTTTCACAGTCACACACATGTGGCACTAGTAGTTAAGAACTCGCCTGTCAATGTAGGAGATTGTAAGAGACATGGGTTTAATGGGTTGGGAAGATCCCCTGGAGGACGGCATGGCAAACCACTCCAGTATTCTCGCCTGGAGAATCCCATGGACAGAGGAGTCTGGCAGGCTATGGTCCATAGGGTTGCAGAGTCGGACATGACTAAAGTGACTTAGCATGCATGCATGCTGTATACATTTGCATTCATTACACACAAGGTAAAAATGTGAATAACTATTTCCTTAGGCAAGATTTTAAGGTGTTATCTCTTTCTTGTATTTGCATATTTATTATTTTGCATTTTTTTGATAATAAGAAAAGCTTTTTTCTTCCATCTAAGAATTACTTCCAATATGGAAATCATTAGTGCATTTGGATACGGAATTCAGAAATGGGAAAGTGAAGTCATAAGCTAAGCAAGCATACTATTTGACAATGAAACTAATAACCTGAAGCCCAAAAATAACTTGATTTTGTTCCTCATAAAGTCTCATGTACTAACATAGGCAGTATTGCTTAATTCTCATGGCTATGCAATATTTAAGCTTCTCAGATGGTGCTACTGGTAAAGAACTCCTCGGTCAACACAGGAGTCACAAGAGATGAGGCTTCAATCCCTGGATTGGGAAGATCCCCTGGAGAAAGAAATGGCAACCCACTCCAGTATTCTTGCCAGAGAGTCCCATGGACAGAGGACCTGCAGGCTACCACTCATGTGGTTGCAAAGAGTTGGACACAACTGAGAGACTAAGCACGTACATGCAATATTTGGTGTTTATATGGCTGGTCACTCTCCAACTCTTTAGCAAAGTGATTTTCAGAAGTTCTGGTAACAAAAGAGTTAATGGAGCGGCATTACTATTAAAAGATTTATGCTAACCAGGTGTTTGAGCTGCTAGAAAAGTCAACTATTTAACATACAACCTTTCTGTTGTAAATACAGTACCAGCAGAAGACAGATTAAACAGTTTTATATAAAACTATGTTTTTTTTAAAAAAAAAAAAAAGAAAGAAAGAAAAAACAAGAGTAATGAAAAAAACATTGTGTTCGATTTTCTTGGCTAAATTGCCAAGCATGTGACCCTGAGAATGCCATGGTGTCCCTATACCAGCAATTCACTTAAATCGTCTCATGCAGAGACAAAGGTGGTATTGGGAAGGGCTTTAAAACACAAATGTAGATTATGCATACCAGAAACAGATTAATGACAATGCTAATCACATATACAATTATATGTGTCATAGGCAAAAACTCATCCAAAGGATTCCATGGTAATAGTGGCCTATACCATCATACTTAGAGACTATCAGTTTGTCAGAATAATGAGTTTAACCTGTTAACCCTGTCGCTCTCACATATTTTGCTGAAAATATCGCCTGTTTGAGAAAACTGTGGTTTTTCAGGCTTACAGTCTTGAGCTTGCTTTATACAAACTAACCACTAAAAATGGGGGTGGGGGAGGCTTTTTGTGAAATGAGCATTATAGGAACTAACCTCAGGGTTAAATACTACAATCATTTACAGGTGGGATTTCCTGGGGTTTTGTAACTTTCCATGAAGGATTTACATATGCCCCAAAGAAGCCACTGATGAAATAGTTTGCCCCCCACCCCTGCTTTGGCAGGGGGGTGGGTGTGCAGTTTTAGCTAAGCAGTGAAGTAACAGTATCTGTTCATAGTTACCAAGCTGTTGTGCTTTTTGTTTAGTAGGTCAACACACTGTCGTGTCTTAATTTGCATCTGGGCCTATCACGCAAGGGCCATTGCCTCACAGAAGGTTTTAATCAAAGCAGCCAACCCAACAAAATAGGACATCCTGGTCAAAATTACTCTCTCAACCTCATTTTGAACTGTTGCTTTTTCAGAGGTTTGGCAAATTTCATGATAAGCCACTTAGCAAAGTGTTCACATTTAATGAGGTAATTTTTACATAAAAAATAATCTTCTGTCACCCAGACCTTTAAAATGTCAAATATCCATAGTTAAATGAAGAGCAGTGCTAAATTTTCAACCAGTCTGCTGTGAAACTTTAAGCACAGAGAGAATCTAAAACTGCGCTCTTTAAAAAAAAAACTCTACTCATACCTCTATACCCTGGATGTGTGCGCAGCTGCTCAGTTGTGTCCAACACTGTGATTCCAAGAACTGTAGCCCACCAGGCTCCTCTGTCCATGGAATTTTCCAAGCAAGAATATTGGAGTGGGTTGCTGTTTCCTACTGCAATAATCTGGATGTCAATCTTTCAAAAAAATTTAAGATTTTCTTTCCATCCTTTTGAGTTTCCCATAAACACAAGAACCTAAAGCATTGTTTAGTATTAAGCTTGAAAGTATTTGTATCCATCTTTTTGCGCTATGTTGCTTGGATCTCACAGACAACTTGTGGGTGACTACTAGAGCCCACTACTGTAAAATGAAACTGAAAAACTACCCATTGTCATCGGGACAATTTAGGTATTTAGGTACTCCTAAATACCCATCTGGTTTCCCATGAATAACAGAGTTAAACATACAGTCACAACCCAGAAATTTTTAGATTGCGGACAAATAACCCAATTGGTCAAGCCTGGTGCATGTTGATAGCATTTCCATTGAAGACTATCCTATCTTCATTGATATATTCATGGAATTATCTTTTTTTCCAATAGTTCCTTGATACTATGTTTTGTTTTGTTTTGTTTTCCTTATACCAAAACTAAAGTCTCATTTCTCTCATAGATGGATATGAAGTTGAAGTTGCTTTTTTAAAAGCCCAGTTTGCAGACACATTCTAGGCTTTACACAGAGGCAATATCTATGTACAAATCTGTGCAAAGTAAGTACAATAGCTGCCATATATTAAATTAGGGATCAGCCTTCCTAGCCCTGCCTCGTGGAACTTGTGACTATTAATTTACAACTCTGTGGACTTGTCAGACTGCTAACACGGGTGCAGCTTTCTCAGGTCACTGCTACTACTTAAATCACGGTGGCTGCAATGACCGGGAGCCAGATAGGAGATCCTTTATAAATTCTTTCAATCTAGAAGTACGGACAAGAAGATTGAAGTACAAAGGAGAATAGTGGCAGATGGAGAACCTTTTGAAAACAGTATTCTAATTGAAGCAGTGCAGAACATTTGAATTGTCTATACACCCAAACATCCTGGAATGTGAAGTCAAGTGGGCCTTAGGAAACATCACTATGAACAAAGCTAGTGGAAGTGATGGAATTCCAGTTGAGCTATTTCAAATCCTGAAAGATGATGCTGTGAAAGTGTTGCACTCAATGTGCCAGCAAATTTGGAAAACTCAGCAGTGGCCACAGGACTGGAAAAGGTCAGTTTTCATTCCAATCCCAAAGAAAGGCAATGCCAAAGAATATTCAAACTACTGCACAATTACACTCATCTCACATGCTAGTAAAGTAATGCTCAAGGTTCTCCAAGCCAGGCTTCAGCAATACGTGAACTATGAACTTCCAGATGTTCAAGCTGGTTTCAGAAAAGGCAGAGGGACCAGAGACCAAATTGTCAACATCTGTTGGATCATCAAAAAAGCAAGAGAGTTCCAGAAAAGCATTTATTTCTGTTTTATTGACTATGACAAAGCCTTTGATTGTGTCGCTCACAATCAACTGTGGAAAATTCTGAAAGAGATGGGAATACCAGACCACCTGACCTGCCTCTTGAGAAACCTATATGCATGTCAGGAGGTAGACCTGGACATGGAACAACAGACTAGTTCTGAATAGGAAAAGGAGTACGTCAAGGCTGTATATTGTCACCCTGCTTATTCAACTTATATGCAGAGTACATCATGAGAAACGCTGGACTGGGAGAAACACAAGCTGGAATCAAGATTGCTGGGAGAAAATCAATAACCTCAGATATGCAGATGACACCACCCTTATGGCAGAAAGTGAAGAGGAACTAAAAAACCTCTTGACGAAAGTGAAAGTGGAGAGTGAAAAAGTTGGCTTAAAGCTCAACATTCAGAAAACGAAGATCATGGCATCTGGTCCCATCACTTCACGGGAAATAGATGGGGAAACAGTGTCTTTTGGGGGGCTCCAAAATCACTGCAGATGGTGATTGCAGCCATGAAATTAAAAGATGCTTACTCCTTGGAAGAAAAGTTATGACCAACTTAGATAACATATTCAAAAGCAGAGACATTACTTTGTCAACAAAGGTCTGTCAAATCAAGGCTATGATTTTTCCAGTGCTCATGTATGGAGGTGAGAGTTGGACTGTGAAGAAAGCTGAGCACCGAAGAATTGATGCTTTTGAACTGTGGTGTTGGAGAAGACTCTTGATAGTCCCTTGAACTGCAAGGAGATCCAACTAGTCCATTCTAAAGGCGATCAGTCCTGGGTGTTCATTGGAAGGACTGAAGCTAAAGTGAAACTCCAATACTTTGGCCACCTCATACTAAGAGTTGACTCATTGGAAAAGACGCTGATGCTGGGAGAGATTGGGGGCAGGAGGAGAAGGGGACGACAGAGGATGAGATGGCTGGATGGCATCACTGACTCGATGGACGTGAGTTTGAGTGAACTCCAGGAGTTGGTGATGGATAGGGAGGCCTGGTGTGCTGTGATTCATGGGGTCACAAAGAGTCAGACATGACTGAGCGACTGAACTGAACTGAACTGAAAATTGCTTCTGGTATGGGATGTATTGCATCCCATCAAAATTTGCATGTAGCAGTCCTAAATCTCAGTACCTTAGAATTTTACTTTTATTTGGAAGTAGGGTCTTTACTGAGGTGATCAAGCTAAAATGAGGTTAATAAAATGCTATACTACAATGTGACAGGTATCATATATTGGGTGATGCTCCTTAATGCCAAGGAATGCCAAAGATTTCCAGAAAACCACTGGAAACTAGGAAGGATGCACAAAACATATTCCCTGACTGCCATCAAAAGGAATCAACTTTGCTGACTCCTTGATCTCAGAGTTCCAATCTCCAGAACTAATAAAAATTTCTCTTTTTGAGCCATCAAGTTTTTGGTACTTTGTTATGGCAAGTTGCTACATTTTCTGAAACCAAATATTTCTAGTCCCACTTTAAAATGTGATAAAGCATACAAAGAAGGACTGTGGCAGTAATCAAAATTCTAGTAGAGAAATTTTCATTTTTAATGACTTTTAGAAAAATAGAGACACCTGCTCAGCTGAACCTCAAATTATGTTAAAAATGTATATTCCAAAATTTAAAATGTATATCCCCAATTTTTTATCCCAGTGTAAAATGAAATCCAAACACACTAGTGGGATATTTGGAACTACTGTTCACAAATGTAATTACTGGTTCATAATACACAAAATAATTACATCAAAGAAGTAGAGAAAATAGCATTTAATTCTGGTTAGGGCAGGATCCTTAAATATACACCTAAACTCAAAGTTTAAGTATGCATGTCCAAAATCAAAAGAAGGAAAGACAGTGTTCTTACTTAGTGTAAAAATTTAGCTATATTGTATTTCAGAAGACAAGGGTTTCTGAGAAGTCAGAATTTATCTCTTTCTCAAAATTGTCCAACAAAGTGACAGAAGCTAAATGACTCAAAAACTAAGTTGACAGAAGAACCACAATCTAAATTTATAGCCAAATTCTCTTTGAATCAATCATCTTCCATAAAGCACTAGTGAAAAACTATGTAAAGACAAAACAAACAAGTTGAAAGTTGTTTGAAATCAACTAAAATCCTAATAATATCCTTGAACCACCATTACTGAATGGACTATCTTGCCCCAACATTTTGGTATCCTTTGTATTTGGAGCCTTTTCCAAATTTTCCCATGTTTTTTATGATGATTTAAAGAATAGAAAAATTATATAAACACAGGCTTTATGACTAAATATTTAAAGTAATTTGTCCTTTAAGATAATTGCAGCTGAATTAGAACATATTCTATTAGTTTTGTTTCTCCTATGAAAAAGCATCATTTTTCACTATCTACCCACTATTAAGCAAAATATTTTTTTCTAATTACTTTACATCCTCCTACATTCTTCCAAATATTAGATATTACATAGCATCAAGTAGTTTAGATGGCTTTTCAATATTCATCTACATGATTTGTTAATAGCACTGTAGAATTCTAGATGTATGACTAAGGCAAAAAAAAGATTAATTTTCAAAATACATTTTCAATATAGTTCTGAATTTTTTGATTGTTCAAAACTCGCTTGTTGAAGCCCTGGTCCTTTTCGAAGTGATTAAGTCATGAAAATGGAGCCCTCACAAATGGGATTAGTGCCCTTCTAAGAAGAGATAACAGTGAAAAGTATCTGTCATTAGAGGACACATCCAGAAGACAGTTGTCTGCGAAACATTCAGAGAGCTCTCAACAGACACTGAATGTACCAGTATGAATCTTGGTCTTCTCAGCCTCTAGAATTATGAGACAACAAATATTTGTTGTTTAAGCCACCCAGACAATGACATCTTTGTTATAATAGCCTAAATTGCCTGAGCAAATATTGTTCTTAAAAATTCTATCCTGGTCTGGTTCAAGAAGGTGGAGTAGAAGGACATTTGCTCAGCTTCTCCTGTGAGAGCACCAGAATTGCAACTAGCTGTTGAACAACTGAGAGGGTAACAGGCGGGAAGGCCCGGGGTCTCCAAATGGAGGAAATAGCCTGCAAGTGTCAGACATTTTTATCTCCCTTAAGCGGCAGGAGGAAACAAACTAGTGATATTTTTTCCTTCTCTATACAAATTTAAAAGGAGGTTTCTCTGAAAATTTTGTGTTACCATGACACCTGGTTTCACCTGAAGTTAACCAATGCCTTTTTCTTATGGAAATGTTTATCTTAAGTTATGCTAATATACTATGCATTTACCCCAAACTCTGTCTTCGAGTAGGTTCCGCCTTTTGGGCTCAGAACCTACTTGGTGAAAAGACAGCCATCTGAATGGGAGAAAATAATAGCAAATGAAGCAACTGACAAACAACTAATCTCAAAAATATACAAGCAACTTCTGCAGCTCAACTCCAGAAAAATAAACGACCCAATCAAAAAATGGGCCAAAGAACTAAATAGACATTTCTCCAAAGAAGACATACGGATGGCTAACAAACACATGAAAAGATGCTCAACATCACTCATTATTAGAGAAATGCAAATCAAAACCACAATGAGGTACCACTTCACACCAGTCAGAATGGCTGCGATCCAAAAATCTGCAAGCAATAAATGCTGGAGAGGGTGTGGAGAAAAGGGAACCCTCCTACACTGTTGGTGGGAATGCAAACTAGTACAGCCACTATGGAGAACAGTGTGGAGATTCCTTAAAAAATTGCAAATAGAACTACCTTATGACCCAGCAATCCCACTTCTGGGCATACACACCGAGGAAACCAGAATTGAAAGAGACACATGTACCCCAATGTTCATCGCAGCACTGTTTATAATAGCCAGGACATGGAAACAACCTAGATGTCCATCAGCAGATGAATGGATAAGAAAGCTGTGGTACATATACACAATGGAGTATTACTCAGCCGTTAAAAAGAATTCATTTGAATCAGTTCTGATGAGATGGATGAAACTGGAGCCGATTATACAGAGTGAAGTAAGCCAGAAAGAAAAACACCAATACAGTATACTAACACATATATATGGAATTTAGGAAGATGGCAATGATGACCCTGTATGCAAGACAGGGAAAGAGACACAGATGTGTATAATGGACTTTTGGACTCAGAGGGAGAGGGAGAGGGTGGGATGATTTGGGAGAATGACATTCTAACATGTATACTATCATGTGAATTGAATCGCCAGTCTATGTCTGACGCAGGATGCAGCATGCTTGGGGCTGGTGCATGGGGATGACCCAGAAAGATGTTCTGGGGAGGGAGGTGGGAGGGGGGTTCATGTTTGGGAATGCATGTAAGAATTAAAGATTTTAAAATTTAAAAAATAAAAAACTAAAAATTAAAAAAAAAAAAAAAAGAACCTACTTGATAAACCAGTATGCTATACTCCAATATTGTTCCTCTAATCTATGTAAATGACACTATTTGTATGGTGCTCTGCCCATCTTCAAGATTTAAGTTAATCCTTTTATGGTCCAAGATGAACCATTTGGAGCCAAGATTATCCCAAAATACATCTTATGGGTGAGGGGCCTGGTGCCATTCTAAGTTTTGAGACATTCCTTTCTTTCATTACCAGGTGACTATATAACATCCAGCTAAAGACTAACAGGGGGGTACTCTTTCTGCCCGCTTCTGATGCCTATGTCAGAAGCTTTCTCTATCTCTTTATACTTTAATAAAACTTTGTTACACAAAAGCTCTAGCCATCAAGCCTTGTCTCTGGCCCCGGATTGAATTCTTCTCCTCCGGGGGCCAAGAATCCTGGCGTCGTAATTCAACAATAACCTTTAACAACCATCAACAGGATGACACTGGAACCCACCAGAAAAAGATACCCGATGTTAAAAGGCAAAGAAACCACAATGAGATAGTAGGAGGGGTGCAATCACATTGAATTTAAATCCCAAACCCACTGGGTGGGCAACCCACAAACTGGAGAAAAAATAATAGCAAAGAAGTTCTCCCACTGTTGTAAAGTTTCGGAGCTCCGCTTCAGGCTTCCCAGCCTGGGGATCCAACAAAGGGACTGAGAATCGCCAGTGAATCCGACTTTGAAGGCCAGCAACCTTGATTACAAGACTTCCACAGGACTGGGGGAAACAGACTCTGCTCTTGGAGGGCAAAAGCAGAATTTTGCATGCACCAAAACTCAGGGGAAAAGAGCAGTGACACCACAGGAGACTGAACCAGACCTAGCTGCTAGGGTCTCTTGTGGAGGTGTGGGTCGGCAGTGGCTCGCCGCGGGGACAGGGGCACTGACAGCAGCACTCCTGCAAGGGGCCCCTTGGTGTAAGTCCCCTTGGAGGTCATCACTAACCCTACCATAGAGTCCACAGACCCCAGGGTTAGGTTGCCTAAGGCTGAACAACTAACAGGGAGGGAGCACAACCCCACCCATTAGCAGATACTTGGATTAAAGCTTTACTGAGCACAGCCCTGCCACAGAGCAAGACCCAGTTTTTCCCACTGCCAGTCTCTATCATCAGGAAGCTTATTTATACAGGTCTCTTAGCCTTTTTCATCAGAGGGCAGACAGAAGAAGCAAGAAAACCACAACCCCACAGTGACTAGAACAAAAACCACATTACAGAAAGTTAATCAGGATTAAAAAGCAGAAAGTTATGTCCCAGATGAATGGACAAGATAAAACCTCAGATAAACAACTAAATGAAGTGGAGATAGGCAACCTTCCAGAAAAAGAATTCAGAATAAGGATAGTGAAGATGATTCAGAATCTCAGGAAAACAATGGGGAAGATGCAAGAAATGTTTTCCAAAGACCTATAGCTCAGTTGGTAATGAATCCACCTGCAATGCAGGAGACTCTGGTTCAGTTCCTAGGTCAGGAAGATCCTCTGAAGAAGGGATAGGCTATGCACTCCAGTATTCTTGGGCTTCCCTTGTGGCTCAGCTGGTAAAGAATCCACCTGAAATGCGGGAGACCTAGATTTGCTCCCTGGGTTGGGAAGATCCCCTGGAGAAGGGAAAGGCCACTCACTCCAGTATTCTGGCCTGGAGAATTCCATGGACTGTATAGTCCACGAGGTCACAAAGAGTCGGACACGACTGAGCAACTTTCACTTCGCTTCATAAGAACTAAAGAAGAAACATACAGAGATGAATAACACATAGAAGGAATCAATAGCAGAAAAACTGAGGCAGAAGAAAGGATAAATGACCTGGAGGACAGAATCGTGGGAATCACTACTACAGAACAGAATGTAGAAAAAAGAATTTTAAAAAATGAAGACAGCCTAAGAGACCTCTGGGATAACATTAAATGAACCAACATTTGCATGACAGGGGTCCCAGAAGGAGAAGAGAGAGAGAAAGGACCTGAGAAAGTATTTGAAGAAATAACAGCTGAAAACTTCCCTAACACGGGAAAGGAAATAATCAACCAAGTCCAGGAAGCACAGTGAGTCTCAGGCAGGATAAACCCAAGGAGGAACACACCAAGATACACAGTAATCAAACTGACAAAAATTAGAGACAAAGATAAAATATTAAAAGCAACAAAGGAAAAACAACAAATAACATACTAGAGAAGTAATCAGCTGATTTCTCAACAAACTCTACATCCAGAAAGGAATGCATTATACATTTAAAGTAATCAAAGAGAAGAACCTACAACCAAGAATATTTGACAGGGAAACCAATAGCTTTACATACAAGCAATAGTTAAAAAAATTCAGCACCACCAAACCAGGTTTGCAACAAATGCTAAAGGAATTTCTCTAAGTAGGAAACACAAAAGAAAGAAAAAAAACACAAAGAAAACCCCAAACTATTAATAAAATGGTAATATGATCATGTGTGTTGTGTTAGTCACTCAGTCATGTCTGGCTCTTTGCAATTCTATGGTCTGTCAATGGGATTCTCCGGGCAAGAATACTGGAATGGGTTGTCATTCCCTTCTCCAGGGGATCTTCCTAACCCAGGGATAAAACCTGGATCTCCTGTATTGCAGGCAGAATCTTTACCATCTGAGCTACCAGGGAAGCATATATATCAATAATTACCTTAAATGTAAATGGATTAAATGCACTAACTAAAAGACATAGACTGGCTGGGCAGATGAAAACATATCCATGTATGCACTTCTACTTACTACTTCATTCTGCTTAACCCCCAAATTGTATATAATTATTTTATATTGTTAGGTTAATCATATTTCCATTATAGTTTCAATTATAATGATTTTTTATTTTTTATCTGGCTATTAATTGTGAAAACTGATAAACATCTTCTACTATTGTGAAAAAAAAAATCCATTCTGATAAGAGTACAATTTCTAACATGAATTCCTACCTAGTTTAGTTTGCCCTCAGGATCCACTGGTGATGAGTTTTAGTTCAGCTCAGTTCAGTTCAGTCGCTCAGTCGTGTCCGACTCTTTGCGACCCCATGAATTGCAGCATGCCAGGCCTCCCTGTCCATCACCAACTCCTGGAGTTCACTCAGATTCACATCCATCAAGTCAGTGATGCCATCTAGCCATCTCATCCTCTGTCGTCCCCTTCTCCTCCTGCCCCAAATCCCTCCCAGCATCAAAGTCTTTTCCAGTGAGTCAACTCTTCACATGAGGTGGCCAAAGACTGGAGTTTCAGTTTTAGCATCATTCCTTCCAAAGAAATCCCAGGGCTGATCTCCTGCAGAATAGACTGGTTGGATCTCCTTGCAGTCCAAGGGACTCTGAAAAGTCTTCTCCAACACCACAGTTCAAACGCATCAATTCTTCACTGCTCAGCCTTCTTCACAGTCCAGCTCTCACATCCATACATGACCACTGCAAAAACCATAGCCTTGATTAGACGGACCTTAGTTGGCAAAGTAATGTCTCTGCTTTTGAATATACTATCTAGGTTGGTCATAACTTTTCTTCCAAGGAGTAAGCGTCTTGTAATTTCATGGCTGCAGTTACCATCTTGCAGTGATTTTGGAGCCCAAAAATAAAGTCTGACACTGTTTCCACTGTTTCCCCATCTATTTGCCATGAAGTGATGGAACCAGATGCCATGATCTTCATTTTCTGAATGTTGAGCTTTAAGCCAACTTTTTCACTCTCC
Organism: Ovis canadensis; assembly: GCF_042477335.2. Taxonomy (NCBI): domain Eukaryota; kingdom Metazoa; phylum Chordata; class Mammalia; order Artiodactyla; family Bovidae; genus Ovis; species Ovis canadensis. Next base: position 43,783,242 of record NC_091260.1, read on the forward strand.
TCTTTCACTTTCAACAAGAGGCTTTTGACTTCCTCTTCACTTTCTGCAATAAGGGTGGTGTCATCTGCATATCTGAGGTTATTGATATTTCTCCCAGAAATCTTGATTCCAGCTTCTGTTTCTTCCAGTCCAGCATTTCTCATGATATACTCTGCGTATAAGTTAAATAAGCAGGGTGACAATATACAGCCTTGGGTACTCCTTTTCCTATTTGGAACCAGTCTGTTGTTCCATGTCCAATTCTAAGTGTTGCTTCCTGACCTGCATGCAGATTTCTCAAGAGGCAGGTCAGGTGGTCTGGTATTCCCATCTCTTTCAGAATTTTCCACAGTTTACTGTGATGCACACAGTCAAAGGCTTTGGCATAGTCAATAAAGCAGTAGACGTTTTTCTGGTACTCTCTTGCTTTTTCCATGATCCAGCAGATGTTGGCAATTTATCTCTGGTTCCTCTGCCTTTTCTAAAACCAGCTTGAACATCTGGAAGTTCACGGTTCAGGTATTGCTGAAGCCTGGCTTGGAGAATTTTGAGCATTACTTTACTAGCATGTGAGATGAGTGTAATTGTGTGGTAGTTTGAGGATTATTTGGCATTGCCTCTCTTTGGGAGTAGAATGAAAACTGACCTTTTCCAGTCCTGTGGCCACTGCAGGAACTCCTTTAGATACCAAGATACAAGGATGCTCAAGTCATTTATGTGACAGGGTGTAGTATTCGCATATAAGCTACACATATTCTTCTATATATGCTTCAAATCATCTCCAGGTTACTTTTTTAATACCTACTACAATGTAAATTCTATGTAAATAGTTGTTGGTGCAGAGTAACTTCAAGTTTTATCTTTGGGAATTTTCTAGAAAATTTTTTGAACATTTTTAATTCACAGTTGGTAAATCTACAAATGTAGAATCCACAGATATACAGTGTCAACTGTATTCATTTTCTGTTAACATTAGAACAGATGTCACTGAAAGGTGACAGAAGAGCTGAGATCCTAAGATGAGGCAGTTCCTGTACATGATTCAGCTGCTGTTTAAAAGCATAAAATCTAGCAAGCTAGGATTTCAAGTAGGAATCAGGGAACCAGGGACATCATCAGAGCCAGTAGAAGCCAGTAGATTAAAAAGAGAAGTAGCAGGAAATAGAAGAAATGAAAGCTGGCTATGGTCACAAGCCTAGAGGAATATCAGCACAATTCCATGGCAATAGAGGTTCTTTGTTAGTTGATCCCTTTTATTCTTACATACTACAGAAGTGCGCCAGCTTTGACGGACTGTGCAGAAGCATGGCTGAGAGGAGCTACCCCTCGCCCAAAGTCAGGGGCAGCAGCCGAGAGGAGCTACCCCACGTCCAAGGTCAGGACTGGGGGCCAAGAGGAGCTACCTCACGCCCGAGGTCAGGGGCTGTGGCCAAGAGGAGCAACCCCACGTCCAAGGAGCAGCAGCTGCGTGGTGAAGGAGGGCTGAGAGAAGCTACTCCACGTTCAAGGTCAGGAGGGGTGGCCATGAGGAGATACCTCTTGTCCAAGGTAAGGAGCAGTGGCTGAGCTTTGCTAGAGCAGCCATGAAGAGATACCCTATGCCCAAGGTAAGAGAAACTCAAGTAAGATGGTAGGAGTTGCAAGAGGGCATCAGAGGGCAGACACACTGAAACCATAATCACAGAAAACTAGTCAATCTGATCACACGGACCACAGCCATGTCAAACTCAATGAAACTAAACCATGACATGTGGGGCCACTCAAGACAGATGGATCATAGTAGAAAGGTCTGACAGAATGTGGTCCACTGGAGAGGGAATGGCAAACCACTTCAGCATTCTTGCCTTGAGAACCCCATGAACAGTATGAAAAGGCAAAATGATAGGATACTGAAAGAGGAACTCCCCAGGTCAGTAGGTGCCCAATATGATACTGGAGATCAGTGGAGAAATAACTCCAGAAAGAATGAAGGGATGGAGCCAAAGCAAAAACAATACCCAGTTGTGGATGTGACTGGTGACAGAAGCGAAGTCCGATGCTATAAAGAGAAATATTGCATAGGAACCTGGAATGTTAGGTCCATGAATCAAGGCAAATTGGAAGTGGCCAAACAGGAGATGGCAAGAGGGACTGTTGACATTCTAGGAATCAGCGAACTAAAATGGACTGGAATGAGTGAATTTAATTCAGATGACCATTATATCTACTACGGCAGGCAGGAATCCCTTAGAAGAAATGGAGTAGCCATCATGGTCAACAAAAGAGTCTGAAATGTAGTACTTGAATGCAGTCTCAAAAACAGCAGAATGATCTCTGTTCGTTTCCAAGGCAAACCATTCACTATCACGGTGATCCAAGCCTATGCCCCAACCAGTAATGCTGAAGAAGCTGAAGTTGAATGGTTCTATGAAGACCTACAAGACCTTTTAGAACTAACACCCAAAAAAAAAGATGTCCTTTTCATTATAGGGGAATGGAATACAAAAGTAGGAAGTCAAGAAACACCTAGGGTAACAGGCAAATTTGGCCTTGGAGTATGGAATGAAGTAGGGCAAAGGCTAATAGAGTTTTGCCAAGAGAACACACTGGTCATAGCAAACACCCTCTTCCAACAACACAAGAGAAGACTCTATACATGGACATCACCAGATGGTCAACACTGAAATCAGATTGGTTATATTCTTTGCAGGCAAAGATGGAAAAGCTCTATACAGTCAGCAAAAACAAGACCAGAAGCTGACTGTGGCTCAGATCATGAACTCCTTATTGCCAAGTTCAGACTTAAATTGAAGAGAGTAGGGAAAACCACTCGACCATTCATTCGACCTGAATCAACTCCCTTATGATTATACAGTGGAAGTGAGAAATAGATTTAAGGGACTAGATCTGATAGATAGAGTGCCTGATGAACTATGGACGGAGGTTTGTGACATTGTACAGGAGACAGGGATCAAGACCATCCCCATGGAAAAGAAATGCAAAAAAGTAAAATGGCTGCCTGGGAAGGCCTCACAATTAGCTGTGAAAAGAAGAGAAGTGAAAAGCAAAGGAGAAAAGGAAAGATATAAGCATCTGAATGCAGAGTTCCAAAGAATAGCAAGGAGAGATGAGAAAGCCTTCCTCAGTGATCAATGCAAAGAAATAGACGAAAACAACAGAATGGGAAAGACTAGAGATCTCTTCAAGAAAATTAGAGATACCAAAGGAACATTTCATGCAAAGATGGGCTCGATAAAAGACAGAAATGGCATGGACCTAATAAAAGCAGAAGATATTAAGAATGGCAAGAATATGCAGAAGAATTGTACAATAACGATCTTCATGATCAAGATAATCATGATGGTGTGATCACTCACCTAGAGCCAGACATCCTGGATGTGAAGTCAAGTGGGCCTTAGGAAGTATCACTACGAACAAAGCTAGTGGAGGTGATGGAATTCCAGTTGAGCTGTTTCAAATCCTGAAAGATGATGCTGTGAAAGTGCTGCACTAAATATGCCAGCAAATTTGGAAAACTCAGCAGTGGCCACAGTTTTCACTGGAAAAGGTCAGTTTTCATTCCAATTCCAGAGAAAGGCAATGCCAAAGAATGCTCAAACTACCACACAATTGCACTCATCTCACATGCTAGTAAAGTGAGATGAGTAAAAATGCTAATAAATGCTCAAAATTCTCCAAGCCAGGCTGGAGCAATACGTGAACTGTGAACTTCCAGATGTTTAAGCTGGTTTTAGAAAAGGCAGAGGAACCAGAGATCAAGTTGCCAACAACCGCTGGATCATAGAAAAAGCAAGAGAGTTCCAGAAAAACATCTATTTCTGTTTATTGACTATGCCAAAGCCTTTGACTGTGTGGATCACAATCAACTGTGGAAAATTCTGAAAGAGATGGGAATACCAGACCACCTGACCTGCCTCTTGAGAAACCTATATGCTGGTCAGGAAGCAACAGTTAGTACTAAACATGGAACAACAGACTGGTTCCAAATAGGAAAAGGAGTACCCAAGGCTGTATATTGTCACCCTGCTTATTTAACTTATATGCAGAGTACATCATGAGAAATACTGGGCTGGAAGAAGCACAAGCTGGAATCAAGATTTCTGGGAGAAATATCAATAACCTCGGATATGCAGATGACACCACCCTTATGGCAGAAAGTGAAGAGGAACTAAAAAGCCTCTTGATGAAAGTGAAAGAGGAGAGTGAAAAAGTTGGCTTAAAGCTCAACACTCAGAAAACTAAGATCATGGCATCCAATCCCATCACTTCATGGCAAATAGATGGAGAAACAGTGGAAACAGTGTCAGACTTTATTTTGGGCTCCAAAATCACTGCAGATTGCGATTGCAGCCATGAAATTAAAAGACGCTTTACTCCTTGGAAGGAAAGTTATGACCAACCTAGATAGCAGATTGAAAAGCAGAGACATTACTTTGCCAACAAAGGTCCATCTAGTCAAGGCTATGGTTTTTCCAGTAGTCATGTATGGATGTGAGAGTTGGACTGTGAAGAAAGCTGAGTGCCGAAGAATTGATGCTTTTGAACTGTGGTGTTGGAGAAGACTCTTCAGAGTCCCTTGGACTGCAAGGAGATCCAACCAGTCCATCTTAAAGGAGATCAGTCCTGGGTATTCATTGGAAATCTGATGCTAAAACTGAAAGTCCAATACTTTGACTGCCTCATGGGAAGAGTTGATTCATTGGAAAAGACTCTTATGCTGGGAGGGATTGGGGGTAGGAGGAGAAGGGGATGACAGAGGATGAGATGGCTGGATGCCATCTTGATGGACATGAGTTTGGGTGAACTCTGGGAGTTGGTGATGGTCATGGAGGCCTGGAGTGCTGCGATTCATGGGGTCACAAAGAGTTGGATACGACTGAGCAACTGAACTGAACTGATTCTTGCATACCAAAAATGTACCCTTAGAAGCTAAACCTGGAGAAAACATTTGAGTCTGGTTCAAGAATGATGGAAAGGAGAATAAAGGTCTGATTAGGTCTTGATCACTGAAATTGTAGAATAAAGGTGTCTTAAAAGCAAGAGATGGTACAAAGAGAAATAAAAAGAAATAACATGGTCAAGGTCTAGTTTTATCCATGATGGAGTAGCTATTATTGGACTTAACTTCTTGTTATAAACAAGTATAAAATCTAGACAAAACATATATAACAATTGTTTGCAGGCACTGGACAGCAGCCACTGCAGGGCTATGGTCCTAGAGAGAAAAGAGGCAAACAAAATAAACGTCACATAAACCCCAGATTTCTTCCTCAGGGCATTTTCCAAACCACAGTTCAGGGAAATAGAGCCTAAATAAAGACAATAGTCTTGTTGGACAACAGAAACAGAGATCAGAGTTCAGGGCAGCCAAGAAAACTGGAATGGAGTGGCTGAGTCCTGGAGAGAAAAAAACTAAAGAGACGGAGCCCTAATAATGTGTGTAAAATTTCCCCTCTGGCTCTTAGTTAACTTCTAAGATGTACTAATAGAAGGAAAAGCTTTGGAAACACAGGGAAGACAGTCACTGAAATGCTGGCAATCAGAGCAAAGATTTCCAGTGGAGTTCAGTCCAAGAGTTAGATATAGGAGCATTCAACTGAGATCCCAGAAATGCCACCTCCTTCACTTTCATGCATTGGAGAAGGAAAGGGCAACCCACTCCAGTGTTCTTGCCTGGAGAATCCTAGGAACGGCAGAGCCTAGTGGGCTGCCATCTACGGGGTCGCACAGAGTCGGACACAACTGAAGCGACTTAGCAGCAGCAGGATGTGGAGTAAGAATCTCCCCCTAGGTACAAGGACCATGAGTAAAACTGAAATAGACTTGCCCTTGCAAAGCTTAAAACTACCTTGGCAAAATAAAGGTGATCCAAAAGTAATTTTGCTCCCCACAAGAACAAAATATAACATTTTTATAACATAATTCTAAACATCTTGATGGAGAAGGCAATGGCACCCCACTCTAGTACTCTTGCCTGGAAAATCCTATGGATGGAGGAGCCTGGTGGGCTGCAGTCCATGGGGTAGCTAAGAGTCGGACACGACTGAGTGACTTCCCTTTCACTTTTCACTTTCAAGCATTGGAGAAGGAAATGGCAACCCACTCCAGTGTTCTTGCCTGGAGAATCCCAGGGATGGGGGAGCCTGGTGGGCTGCCATCTATGGGGTCACACAGAGTCGGACACGACTGAAGTGACTTAGCAGCAGCAGCAAACACTAATGTTAGCTAAACAATCAAAAATTATTAAACATTTTAAGAATTTTTAAAGTATAATAATTAACAGACAAAATAGAATCAGAAATAGAAAGTCTTGTAATTAATAGATGAAGAATTTAAAATAACTATGATTAATATATTCAAGAGAGATCAACAAAAGAGTTAAGAGAATACAGTTTTCAATAGTGGATTAAAATCTATAAAATAGTAAAATGGACATTCTAGAATTACAAAATACATCATCTGAACTTAAGAAAGCATTATATAGTCTTAGTACCACACTGGAAATAACAGAAAACTGTATTAGTGAATTTGAAGAAAAATCAATAGAAGAATATCTCAATGAAAGTGTAGAAAGAAAAAGGAACTACACAAAATGAAATTCAAGACTTTGAATGGGACAAAGTTAAACTTCAAGAAACATCTGCTGTTCTAGACAAATGTGTTCTGGAAAATATTTTTAAAAAAGCCTTGAAAAGATAAAAATGATTCCAACCAACTCAATAACATCCCACAACAAAGTCTAAAAATATTACAGAAATACAAAGAAAGCCAGCACCTAACATAAAATTCACAGGATACGTACTCTTCTTAGGTTCTCATACTCTGCATAAGTATATTATTTGAAGGGAGATTGTGATATGTTAAAGACACATACCGAAAATTCTTGAGTAAGCACCACAGTGAACCCTAACAAATTGAGAATGGACCCTAATGTAAAACTATGAATTGTGGATGATAATTATCCAAGGTATTAGTGTAACTAATTAGCATTAGCATAACTTCCTAAATTATAAGAATCTACCACTCTGGTAAGGAATATGGTAATGGGGAGGACTGCATATGTGGGGAAGGAGATAGAGGAAAGCTTAATTTTCTGTGAACCTAAAACTACTATAAAATATAAAGTCATTATACACACAAATGTGCATGTACACACATGGACACATACATATAAGGATGTTACAAAGAAAAAGCAGTGGCAAGCAGTAGGTATAAATACAGTCCTATGTGTGGTATCAGTTCAGTTCAGTCACTTAGTCATGTCCAACTCCTTGCAACTCCATGGACTGCAGCACCAGATTCTAAAAGCCCTTAAGAATACATGCCATAATCTCTAGATTCCCTGTGAATATGCCCATAGGGCTTAGGTTTCTGTTGTGACTATTCAACCTCATTATTGTAGCTAGAACTCTAATTAATTCAGTTCAGTTCAGTTACCCACTCCTGTCCGACTCTGTGTGAACTCATGGACTGCAGCATACCAGACTTCCCTGCCCATCACCAACTCCTAAAGCTGGCTCAAACCCAGGTCCCCTGAATCTGTGATGTGATTCAACCATCTCATTCTCTGCCATTCCCTGCTCTTCCTGCTTTCAATCTTGCCCAGCATCAGGGTCTTTTCCAGTGAGTCAGTTCTTTGCATCAGGTGGCCAAAGTATTGGAGATTTAGCTTCAGCATCAGTCCTTCCAATGAATATTCAAGCAGGACTGATATTCTTTAGGATTGACGGGTTTGATCTCCTTGCAGTCCAAGGGACTTTCAAGAGTCTTCTCCAACACCACAGTACAAAAGCATCAATTCTTTGACACTCAGCTTTCTTTATGGTCCAACTCTCACATCCGTATATAACTTCTGGAAAATCATAGCTTTGACAAGACAGATCTTTGTTGGTAAAGTAATGCCACTGCTTTTTAATATGCTGTCTAGGTTTGTCATAGCTTTTCTTCCAAGGAGCAACTGTCTTTTAATTTCATGGTTGCAGTCACGATATACAGTGATTTTGGAGCCCAAGAAAATAAAATCTGTCACTCTTTCCACTGTTTCCCCATCTATTTCCCATGAAGTGATGGGACAAGATGCCATGATCTTCATTTTCTGAATGTTGAGTTTTAAGCCAGCTTTTTCACTCTCCTCTTTCACTTTCATCAAGAGGCTTTTTAGTTCCTCTTCACTTTCTGCCATAAGGGTAGTATCACCTGCATATCTGAGGTTATTGATATTTCTCCCAGCAGTCTTGATTCCAGCTTGTGCTTCATCCAGGCCAGCGTTTCTTATGATATAGTCTGCATATAAGCTAAATAAGCAGGGTGACAATATACAGCCTTCCCCAACCTGGAACCAGTCCATTTTTCCATGTCCAATTCTAACTGTTGCTTCTTGACTTGCATACAGATTTCTCAGGAGGCAGGTAAAGTGGTCTGGTATTCCATCTCTTTAAGAATTTTCCACCGTTTGTTGTGATCCACAATGTCAAAGGCTTTAGCGTAGTCAATGAAGCAGAAGTAGATAGTTTTCTGAAACTCTCTTGCTTTTTTGGTGATCCAACAGATGTTGGCAATTTGATCTCTGGTTTCTCTGCCTTTTCTAAATCCAGCTTGACCATCTAGAATTTATTGGTTCACATACTGTTGAAGCCTAGCTTGGAGAATTTTGAGTATTACTTTGCAAGCATGTGTGGTAAGTGCAATTGTGCATAGTTTGAACATTCTTTGACATTGCCTTTCTTTGGGATTGGAATGAAAACTAAACTTTTCCAGTCCTGTGGCCACTGCTGAATTTTCCAAATTTGCTGGCATATTGAGTGCAGCATTTTCACACCATGATCTTTCAGGATTTGAAATAGCTCAACTGGAATCTCATCACCTCCACTAGCTTTGTTCATAGTGATGCTTCCTAAGGCCCACTGACTTCTCACTCCTCAATGTCTGGCTCTAAGTGTGATCACACCATTGTGGTTATCTGGGTCATGAAGATCTTTTATGTATAGTTACTGTGTATTCTTGCCACCTCTTCTTGATATCTTCTGCTTCTGTTAGGTCCATACCGTTTCTGTCCTTTATTGTGCCCATCTTCGCATGAAATGTTCCCTTGGTATCTCTAATTTTCTTGAAGAGATCTGTAGTCTTTCCCATCCTATTGTTTTCCTCTGTTTCTTTGCATTGATCACTTAGGAAGGCTTTCTTATGTGTCCTTGCTATCCTTTGGAACACTCCATTCAGGTAGATATACCTTTCCTTTTCTCCTTTGCCTTTCACTTGTCTTCTTTTCTTAGCTATCTGTAAGGCCTCCTCAGATAACCATTTTGCCTTTATGCATTTCTTCTTCTTGGAAAATATATCTAGAATATGAGAACTCTAATATTCTAGACCATATGTAAATGTATGGACATGGCTATGTCCCAATAAAACTTTATTAACAAAATTAGACAGGGGGTTGTATTTGACCTATAGGTTACAATTTGCCAACAACTAACATAGAAATCCTAAGGAACCTACAGAAAAGATTCTAAGGTTGACAAAAGAATTTAGCAAGGTCACAGGATAGCAAGGTCAATCTACCGAAAGTCAGTCGCATTTTTATATATTAGCAACAAATAACTGAAATTTTTAGATTATTGCTAATACCATTAAAAATGATATATTCAGGGATAGATTTTGACAAAGAATTTAATGTACAGAATATGTACAATAAAACAAAAACATTGCTGAGATAAACTAAAGAGGATCCAAATAAACAGATAGATTGTGCTTGTGGTTTGGAGGACTGAATGTCACTAATTATTTCAGTTCTCCCCTATTTGATCTCAGTTCAGTTCAGTTCAGTCGCTCAGTCATGTCCGACTCTTTTCAACCCCATGAATCGCAGCACACCAGGCCTCCCTGTCCATCACCAACTCCCAGAGTTCACTCAAACTCACGTCCATCAAGTCCATGATGCCATCCAGCCATCTCATCCTCTGTCGTTCCCTTCTCCTCCTGCCCCCAATCCCTCCCAGCATCAGAGTCTTTTCCAATGAGTCAACTCTTCGCATGAGATGGCCAAAGTGCTGGAGTTTCAGCTTTAGCATCATTCCTTCCAAAGAAATCTATACCCTCTAAATACTGTGTTTTTTCCAATATAAACATATCCCTATGATAAAGCTTAAATTTGTAGATTAAGCACAGTATAAATTTGTAGATTAAGCATTTAATGATTAACAATGATATATAAAACACCAATTGATATATAGAACAATTATAATGCACTTTAGGAAAAGTTATGTGAATGTTATCTTCCTCTCTCTCTCAAAATATATGATTGTTAGCCAAGACATGGACACAACCTAAGTGTCCATCAGCAGATAAAAGGATAACAGATAAACAGATAAAAGGATGCACACACACACATAAATGGAATTTTACTCAGCCATAAAAAAAAATGAGATATTGCCATCTGTAGCAACATGGATGGACCTAGAGGTTATCATGCTGGGTAAAGTAAGTCCAACAGAAAGACAAATATGGTATCAGTTATATGTAGAATCTAGAAAATACAAATGAACTTACTTATGAAATAGAAATAGACTCACGGACATAGAGAACAAACCTACAGTTACCAAAAGGGAAAGTGCTGGAGGAGTAAATTAGGAGTATGGGCTTCCCAGGTGATGCTTGAGGTAAAGAACCTGCCTGCCAATGCAAGAGACAGAAGAGATATGGGTTCAATTCCTGGGTCGGGAAGATCCCCTGGACTTTCTCCACAGCTACCCATTCAGTATTCTTGACTGGAGAATCCCATGATCAGAGGAGTCTGTCAGGCTGCCTTCCACAGATTTGCAGAAAAATCCAAAATAACTGAAGCGACTTAGCACACATACAAGGGATTAACAGATACACATCACGATATATACAATAGATAAACAACAAAAATTTACAGCACAGGGAGCTATATTCAGTATCTTCTGATAACCTGTAATAAAGAAGAATCAGGAAAAAATATTTATGTGTGTATAACTGAATCTTTGCTGATATTGCCGATTCCAAAAACTAATAAAATACTATAAATCAACTATACTTCAATAAATAAAAATAAAATACCTTATTTTTAAAATGTAATGCCTTTTCCAGTGAAATAAAGAGCTTATCACCCATTGTGGTATAACTTTTGCAATTTGAGGTGAGACAGAAAAACTAGCACGAATCTCTTTTTTCCTTCTTCACAATTTCAGAAATTGAAGATTCATTCTTACCATAGATCCTAGCAACCTCAGCATGCAATTTTTCTCCTTATGAAGTAGAGAACTTTCACCTTTTCCCTTAAATGAAGTACTCTTGGCTTCTATTTGGCACATCTGAATTGCCAGCGTTACTACTCTTGTGCTTTGGGGTCATTAGTAAATTAAGTGTTCCTTGAACACAGCACTGCCTGAGAGAGTGGTCTTTGTGGCAGAGACCATCTCAGTTAATCAAAGAGATGATGTCTGTCCCAAGAAAGATGGAAGCAGGAAGGAGCAAGATTTCATCAGGCTGCTAACAGTGGGGCACAGTGTAAAACTTTGAAATAATTCTCAAGTTTTCAACTTAATGGCGACCCACTCCAGTATTATTTCCTGGAAAATTCCATGGACAGAGGAGACTGGCAGGCTACAGTCCATGGGCTGCAAAGAGTCGCACACAACTGAACACAAGCACACACTCACACACACATACACAAACACACACAAAACTGAAACCAAAGGAAAAAAAACTGTGGGTAAGGAAGAACAACTTTCTAAGAAGTAATTTTATTATTTGTAAGACAATTCACTTAAAATGGTACATGGTAAGCATAAAGTGGATAGGAGTTTCATTATTTTTCCTAGAGGAGATTCCAGAAAACTTCTTGGATCCAGAAAGATTCTACAATAAAATTACTTTGATTCTAATGTTGGAATTAATGTCATAGTGTTAAAGTCAAAAGGATTTACTGATCTGATGGAAACTGAGTCATTTTAAATAAATGGCATGGATAATCAAGTAATTCCTTAATGTTTCACCTGGAGATAATTCCTCACTAACTATTCCCAGAACAGAAATAAAGTAGTCCAAGATGAAGTTCTACATATAACCAAGAACTTGTCTTGATTTCATCACTGACTCCATTGGAAAAATTATTTTTCTCTCAAATGGGATTAAGCAGATTATGGAGAAAGAGATATTTAATTGGCTGACTGGACTGAGACTATCAGTACATGTAGGATTTTAAAATGAATAACAGAGCCACAAAAATGCATGGAATATAGTTTTCATATTCTAAGAAACAGATCACTTTAACTCTACTACCGTGCTTACAGTAATAACACTGAAATTAAAGAATTTCCTTTCCCACATACTCCGGACTATTTTGTAACTTTGGCCCAAAAGCAAAACTCAATATTGGAGAAATATTTTTATAACAAATTGAGTAAATTTTTTGGAATAGATCAAATGGGCTTTAAAAGAAATTTTAAATAGATAATCTGGAAAAAAAGAGAAAAGACCCCTTTGTACCTAAAATCTTTGCTTGATCTTTCTAAAGAAAAGAAAGATTTACATGTGTATAATATTAAAACTATGAAAATCAAAAAATCTAGACACATCAAAGAATTTGATTTGAAAAATCTCTTGCTTAAAAGAACACTCATATTCACTTATATTCAAGCCACCATCCATTAAGGAAGTTGGACAGCAATGAAAACAAGGAAATACTGTGTTAAATAATCTACTTTGCCTTTAGATTGGTTAGAAAAAACATAGGGTATGCATTTTAAATGGGAAGTAGTTAGTCATTTTCATTCATTGATACAACCAATATTTACTGATTATCTTTTGTAACATGTGAGGGATATATAATTCCTGTCCTTAAGGAATTAGCAATTCTAAAGGATACACAGACATTTATGTGATGAACTATAATACATGGTGAAGTGAAATAAATGCCATGCTTCTAAAACAAAGCCTGGCAGATGTTCAGAAAAGAGCAGATTAGAGGAAATGGAAAGGAAGCATCCACAGCACACCAGGGACTATGGGACACTTACTGCCTTTACTGATACTATACATAGGGAATAGTATTGACATTGGAGCTTGAAGTACAGACGGGATACTGGTCAGCATAGATGACTGCTAAGGCATCTGCTGGATCATTGAAAAAGCAAGAGAGTTCCAGAAAAACATCCACTTCTGCTTTATTAACAATGCCAAAGCATTTGTGTGGATCACAATCAACTGTGGAAAACTTCTGAAAGAGATGGGAATACCAGACCACCTGACCTGCCTTTTGAGAAACCTATACACAGGTGAGGAAGCAATAGTTAGTACTGGACATGGAACAGCAGACTGGTTCCAAATAGGACAAGGAGTATGTCAAGGCTGTATACTGTCACCCTGCTTATTTAACTTATATGCAGAGTACATCATGAGAAATGCTGGGCTGGATGAAGCACAAGCTGGAATCAAGATTGCTGGGAGAAATGTCAATAACCTCAGATATGCAGATGACACCACCCTTAAGGCAGAAAGTGAAGATGAACTCAAAATCCTCTTGATGAAAGTGAAAGAGGAGAGTAAAAAAGTTGGCCTAAAGCTCAACATTCAGAAAACTAAGATCATGGCATCTGGTCCATCACTTCATGGGAAGTAGATAGGGAAACAGTGGAAACCGTGGCAGATTTTATTTTGGGGGGCTCCAAAATCACTGCAGATGGTGATCGCAGCCATGAAATTAAAAGACACTTACTCCTTGGAAGGAAAGTTATGACCAACCTAGATAGCATATTGAAAAGTAGAGACATTACTTTGCCAACAAAGGTCCATCCCAAGAAGGCCATGATTTTTCCAGTAGTCATGTATGGATGTGAGAGCTGAACCATAAAGAAAGCTAAGTGCCGAAGAATTGATGCTTTTGAACTGTGGTGTTGGAGAAGACTCTCAAGAGTCCTTTGGACTGAAAGGAGATCCAACCAGGCGGTCCTAAAGGAAATCAGTCCTATGTCTTCATTGGAAGGACTGAAGTTGAGGCTGAAACTCCAATAGTTTGGCCACCTGATGTGAAGACCTGACTCATTTGAAAAGACGCTGATGCTAAGAAAGATTGAAGGCGGGAGGAGAAGGGGATGACAGTGGATGAGATGGCTGGATGGCATCACCAACTCAATGGATATGAGTTTGAGTATACTCCTGGAGTTGGTGATGGACAGAGAGGCCTGGCTTGCTGCAGTTCATGGCGTTAAAAAGAGTCGGACACAACTGAGCGACTGAACTGAACTGAATGCTTGAATATTAGAGAAATTAAAGAAAAACAGCAAGGGCAGGTGTAGGCAATATTCAAAGATTCCCCGGAAGGGAATAATTAAGCCAAGTCATAAAGATCTAGGGCTTCCCTGGTGGCTCAGAGGTTAAAGCGTCTGCCTGGAATGCAGGAGGCCCCGGGTTCGATCCCTACATTGGGAAGATCCCCTGGAGAAGGAAATGGCAACCCACTCCAGTACTCTTGCCTGGAGAATCCCATGGAGGGAGGAGCCTGGTGGGCTACAGTCCATGAGGTCGCAAAGAGTCAGACACAACTGAGCGACTTCACTTTCATTTTCATAAAGATTTAAGAGGAGTCAGGCATACATAAATAATAAACAAACAAAAAGGGCATATAATATTAAGGTAGAAGAAAAGGTAGGAATAAATGAGAATCAAGAAACAGTTCAAGAAATCAAGAAAATTACATAGAGTTTCAATTTCTTCATATCCTCCCTAACATGTGCATTTTCTGCTTTGGAATAGCCATGCTGAGTATAAAGAGATATGCCTTTGTGGTTGCAAATGTATTTTTAAGCCTGCATGAAATGGATGATCTTCTGAAAAGAAAATGTAGTAAGTACTCAAGTAAGTGTAATAATTGACACCAGAAGACACAGTAAATATAAATAGACAGGTTACCAATGGAAAAGTACAAAATGCTTCAAGGAACTAATTTCGACATGGTTTCACTGGGGTAGTTCATGAAGCCTTTAAAAAGCCAATAATTCCAAAGCCACTTAAACTTTTCTAGGGCATAAGAAAAGAAAAACATATTAGAATGTGTATAATAACTTTGATGTCAAAACTCAAAAGATGCACACACATGTGCAAAACTAGACTAGTCTCATATAAGTATTGATGAAAAGTAAATTAAGAATAGGAGACAAAAACCTGCATCATAATGAATAAATCTATAAACAAGGAGACTGTAAGGATGTTTCAACATTAGATATCAGGGAAGTGACATATTTATCACTATAGATCTTGGAAAAGCATTTGATATATTCAATACCATTTAATTTTTTTAAATAACAAAAGAGAAGTGGAAAATTTTTGTGTCTCAACCTTAAAACCAGCACCATATCTAATGGAGAAATAGTATGTGCTTTCCCACATACTATTTCTAAGGCAGAAATAAGAATGATATCCATTCACCAGTCCAACTCTCACCATTGCTCACCAGAATTAAAAAGAAAAGCTTCAAGGTTTTTTTTTTTTTTTCTTTTAGCCAGAAACAACTAAAAAGGTTTCTATTGTGGATGATATTGGATAACTTGAAAACTCAAGTGATTCCAGTTTGAAAAACTGGAACTACCATAGCTAAGAAACCACCACAGATGATATAGGCAATTAGTAAGATTGTATGGTACAAAACTAATATATATACATAGTGCTTATATGGAGAAAGAAAAATGTGAGCCAAAGGCATATTTATAAAAGCAACAGAAAATAGTTTCAAAAAATTTAAGGAATATACAGATACCTGTGAAGATACAACTAAACTTATTTGAAAACACAGGAAATCTGAACAAGCATATAAAATATCAAATTCTGTTAACTGATAAATTTAATGCAATTCAACTAAGAGCACAAAAGTTTTGGTTTATTTTAGTAGGTGGGGGAATCAACAGCTGATTTTAAAGTTAATTCAGATTTTTAAAAAACACAGTATCTAGAAAAATCAGAAAAGAAAAGTCATGAGAGGGTACAATCTCTACCAGATATTAAGACATAATATAATGTAAATAATTAAAATGGCATCATCATAGACACAAGAAAAGCAAACACATAACTGGCATAATTAAAAGTCCAGAGCTCTCCAATTAAAATAAATTAATTAATTCTAAAAAATTTAAAGATAATAGTAGTAATGAAAAAATGTCCAGAAGCTTGTTTCATAAGCTTCTCAGATTTCTCAACATCATTTATTAATATATCATTTCTCCACTGAGCTGATACTTCACAAATAGTTACTCTCAAAAATTGAGGATAGGAGTGCAAATTTGTCCATTTATAGGCAATGTGTATTATATTACACTGTACATATCTTTTAAACCAGAAATTTTTCTTAGAAGAACATCTCACAGGTGTATATGCATAGGAAAAAATGTGATATGCAGATTATATCTTGCTATGTTTTGTGATAGTGAAAGCTTAGAAATAATCTAAATGTACAACAATAAGGAACTGGTCAAACAAATTATGTATTTATACAATGGAATACTATATATCCAGAATAGTTAATAAAGATGCTCTTATATGGAAAGATCTCCAAGATTTTTTTAAGCTTAAAGAGAGCATAGAAAAATAAGAGTTTAGCATTCTACCAATTTTACTTTAAAGTGAGGGTGAAAATTGTGTGTATATGGTATATAATATACACAAAATATATCTGAAAGGAAATACAGTGGTTGCTTATGGGAAGAGGAGGAATGGTTGAGGTTTAGAAGGAAGAGAGAAACATTTTCTGAACTTTATTTTGTAAATTTTGAATCCTGTAAATATATATTACATAACTGAAAAAAATAATTTTGTTTTAGAAGAAAAAAAGCAAGCAAAGAAAACACCAAAACCAGTAAAAGGCCACTTGAAATTCTAAACTCTAGTCAACATAAAGGTATTTGGCAGAGGACTAAAGAACAACCACAATTTGAACATTTTATTATTTTTAAAAATTTCTCAATTTCCAATTATTACCCAACAACATGTATTGAGCACTCGAGTCAATAATGAAAGCATCACAGATAAAAGCTTTCCAGTGAACTGAATCTAGCAAAGTAATTAACCTCCAATTAAATAAATTTATATTTTTTTAAAAAACTCTATTGTGGTTCTGTCTAATGACACTTTTTTTTTAATCAAAGAGAGATGCTGACTTTTTTAGCTTCCCAAAAACTTACTTTGAAGTTAATAGTATCTTGTACTAAATTAAGTTAGTAAAATCAGCAGATACATATTTTGGCCACCTGATACAAAGAGCCAATTCACTGGAAAAGACCCTGATCCTGGGAAAGATTGGGGACAGGAGGAGAAGCGGGTGACAGAGGATGAGATGGTTGGATGGCATCAACTCATGAGTTTGAGCAAACTCTAGGATACAGTGAAGGACAAGGGAGCCTGGTGTGCTACAGTTCATGGAGTCACAAAAAGGTGGACATGACTTGGTGACTGAACAATAACACAGACATTAACCCCTTTTCTACTCAGTAAGACTTACGTCCTGTTAGCCCCAAACATTATTCAGCACTGCTCTGTCAGTCACACTTTCTCCGAATCCTTGATCTTTTCTCTTCCCTAAGAGACTCCAGAAGTCAGGTCAAGGAGTAATTAGGCATTTTGAGTTAACGGAAACTGTGCAAAGACTTTTAGTTTATTTTTTGTTTGCTTTTAAGTCAACAATTTTGCTTCCAAACTTTATGGAACAGAACTATTTTCTAAATTTTAGTGTTCACCATTTCATATTTCTTATTTCATCATGATCTCATGAACTTTGTTGGTGTAAGATTAATTATTCTTTAAATTTAGAAAACATGTATTGGTTAAGAAAACTATGACTATCTCAATTCCAGTCTGTCCTTAATTAACATAACAACAAGCACATATATATATATGCCTTCCATTATCTTACAAAATTTAATGTAATGTTCTAAAACTTGAAAGACTCTATCATCACAAGGACCTAGAGATTAGCTAACAAGTCTTTTGGTTTGAGGGTTTTCCAAATGATAATTTAAGTGAACAAAAACAATTAAATGAATCTGTAGATTTTAAGCAGTTTTCACAGACCAGTGGAGTAAATAGGAAGTATCTAGGGAGAAGGAAATACTTCAAATAATGGCACGAAATTAGAGGTGTGCAAGCCTCCTAAAGTGGTTAATACCTGTGACTTTACAAGGTTTTGTTTTGTTTTTTAAAGTGGGCAAGTTCAAACAAATATATTTTCCAAAAGGCCAGAAATAGTATCTTGATGATTGTACATATTCTTTTCCTTTAAAAACAAACACACACAAGTATTAACAAAACAATTTGTCACTCACTTATAAATCTAAAAGTCTTATTTCTTCAGACAGGATGTATTTTAAAATATTCTTATCATCATCCTCAAATTAATCACTTTTGTTTAAAAAAATTGCTCATTTTGAAGAAGTTTTAACTTGAATGAATAAGACTAATTCTAGAGTAACACTCTAAATGTATATTATCAAACTATTTTTCTTCCAGTTTTATTGATATTTAGTTGACAAATAGCACTGTATATGTTTAAAGTGTACAACATAATGATTTTATTTACGAATAGCATGAAGTAATTATCATAGTAAGTTTAGTGAATATTCACGATTTCATATAGATACAGAATTAAGGAAGTAGAAAAATTTTAGTTATTTTATGAACAGACAAGGAGAAAGTTAGTCTAAATGTGCCAGTGATTCTCATATCATGGATGAACATTGATACTACTGAACTGTAGAAAAATTTTTCTAAGAAATCTATAGCCAAGAATTGATCAACTAAAGATGAAAACAAATGAAAGTCAGCTAAAATGGTCACTAAGAAAATCCTACTTATGTATGCTCACTTTTGCATAGCCTGTGCATCTCAGATCTTACCCACCAATAACTGGATAATAAAGTATTATGGCATTATTCTAAATTTATTGTTATGACAGATACGGCTACCAGACTCATTGCTTTGTTATTGCCTTCCATTGTCTTCCAGTTACCCAGGGGTATACATCTAAAGTTGGTTTCCTCTGAGGAAATAATATTTAATCTTACACCTTATAGCCAAAATAAAGTTTTACCTCTTTGGTCAACTTCAGAGCCTTGTGAATATTTTTATCCCAAAATCATATTCCCTGAAATCAAAACTAGAGAATTTCATCTTTTAATTCAGGTTGGAGACCACGCCTTTAATTCTTTCTGCTCAGCCTCCTAGCCCTGGACTTCTATGCACTTGCTAAGTGAGCTCCAAGGATATGCCTTGGACCACTTGATCCCTCTGGATAGAACCTTTATCTATATCTGAATTTGGTGAATTCTAAGAACCTTTCTCAACAGCTGGGTTTGGTGGATTCTAGCTTTGAGTCATCCAGTTTTTTCCTTGTCTTCCTGCCACAAAACTCAATACAGAGAGGGGGAAATGCATCTTCCATATAGAAAACCCCTTATATTTTGAGTTGTTAATACAACTTTTCTCTAGTAAGACAGGATTTATGTGGACTTGAATACTCTGTTCAATAATCTGTCAAGTTTCATTCAGGGAGAAAAAAAAAAGGCATTAAAATAAAAGACACCTGAATCCTTCATGAGTTGTACATCATCTGTAATATCTACTGACACACATATTTATTAATATTTTCCAAATCTTAAGTCTTTGCAATCTTAAGTTTGGATAGCTGTATGAAGAGGAACTTGTCTTAGAAGAGCTAGTAAAAAATCTGTGGCCATGTTTATAGACCCTACTTACTTAGAACTGATCTTGTCTACCTTGTAGAGATTTGGCACATGTCAAATTCAACAGGGTTGGGGGCAAAAACTGGGAAAGTTCTGGAAAGCAGTGCTCAAACAGAAATTTTTTATTTTATTTTATTTTTAGCATTTCTTTCTTTTTTATTTTTACTTATTTTGCTTTACAATACTGTATTGGTTTTGCCATACATTGACATGAATCAGCCACGGGTATACATGAGCTCCCAATCCTGAACCCCCTCCCACCTCCTACCCCATATCATCTCTCTGGATCATCCCCGTGCACCAGCCCCAAGCATCCTATATCCTGTATCGAACATAGACTGGCAATTAGTTTCTTACATGATAGTATACATGTTTCAATGCATTCTCCCAAATCATCCCACCCTCTCCCTCTCCCACAGAGTCCAAAAGTCCATTCTAAACATCTGTGTCTCTTTTGCTATCTCGCATACAGGATTATCGTTACCATCTTTCTAAATTTCATATATATATATATATGTGTGTGTGTGTGTGTGTGTGTGTGTGTGTGTGTGTTAGTATACTGTATTGGTGTTTTTCTTTCTGGCTTACTTCACTCTGTATAATTGGCTCCAGTTTCATCCACCTCATTAGAACTGATTGAAATGTATTATTTTTAATGGCTGAGTAATACTCCATAGTGTATATGTACCACAGCTTTCTTATCCATTCATCTGCTCCATTCACAGGCTCTACTACAAAGCCACAGTCATCAAGACAGTATGGTACTGGCACAAAGACAGAAATATAGATCCATGGAACAAAATAGAAAGCCCAGAGATAAATCCATGCACCTATGGACACCTTATCTTCGACAAAAGAGGCAAGAATATACAACGGAGAAAAGACAATCTCTTTAACATGTGGTGCTGGGAAAACTGGTCAACCACTTGTAAAAGAATTAAACTAGAACACTTTCTAACACCATACACAAACATAAACTCAACATGGATTAAAGATCTAAATGTAAGACCAGAAACTATAAAACTCCTAGAGGAGAACATAGGCAAAACACTCTCTGACATAAATCACAGCAGGATCCTCTATGATCCACCTCCTAGAATACTGGAAATAAAAGCAAAAATAAACAAATGGGACCTAATTAAAATTAAAAGCTTCTGCACAACAAAGGAAACTATAAGCAAGGTGAAAAGACAGCCTTTGGAATGGGAGATATAATAGCAAATGAAGCAACTGACAAACAACGAATCTCAAAAATATACAAGCAACTCCTGCAGCTCAATTCCAGAAAAATAAACGACCCAATCAAAAAATGGGCCAAAGAACTAAATAGACATTTCTCCAAAGAAGACACACAGATGGCTAACAAACACATGAAAAGATGCTCAACATCACTCATTATCAGAGAAATGAAAATCAAAACCACAATGAGGTACCATTTCACACCAGTCAGAATGGCTGCAGTCCAAAAGTCTACAAGCAATAAATGGGAACCCTCTTACACTGTTGGTGGGAATGCAAACTAGTACAGCCACTATGGAGAACAGTGTGGAGATTCCTTAAAAAATTGCAAATAGAACTGTCTTATGACCCAGCAGTCCCACTGCTGGGCATACACACTGAGGAAACCAGAATTGAAAGAGACACGTGTACCCCAATGTTCATCACAGCACTGTCTATAATAGCCAGGACATGGAAACAACCTAGATGTCCATCAGCAGATGAATGGATAAGATTTTTTTTTTTAATTCACTTCAGGAAAAAAAAACAAAAAGGAATACGGGAGTATGCTAGAATGAATACTTAACTGCATTTCCTGTACTTTTTTTGCAAGTCATCGCTTTTTAATGTAGACAGTCTCTCTTCTCTACTACCTGCCTTATCTTGGAGTGCTAAATGGGTGAGGTACTGAATGATATCTTTTCTAGTCAAATAACGCAGGTATTACAGCACACTATGAAGGAAAATGTTACTTGAATTCCCTCCAACGCTGATAGAGGACGGATGGCTGACATACATTCATACCCAGCCTTAGAGCCCTAGCCAGTAATTTAGATTCCTAGTCTTGAAGTTTGACAGGATACTTGGAAGGTGGGGAAAGCAGTACCTGATGCAAGAATGCTAGCTGGGGGCCAGTAGGAACACTCAAGATCGACTGCTTTATTAGTGGAGCCAGAGGTACCACAATCCAGTCACGCCAAGTCACATGCAGCCTGATTAGAAATGCCGAAGAGTAGTCACAACCCATCAAAGGAAAAAAAAAAAAAAATGTATTATCAAGAAAAATCCTGTCAGGAGACTGTAAGGAGTCTCCTGGAGTCTCCTGTAAGGAGACTATCCCTCTCCTCCCACTCCAAAAACAGGAGGGATAAGCCAGGAAAGAGAGAGAGCTGGTTGCAGGAGCAAGGTTGCACAAGGTGAAAAAGCACATGCCCCCAAAGCCACTAGTGTACTGGCACTGAGTGTGGCTGTGGGACAGAGCGGGAGAAGAAGGAAGCTCTGAAGGAAAAGAAACAGACTGCAGAATCAAAATGCAACATCATTAAAGGAGCTAACACATAACAGAAAATGCAAGGGAACTGAGAGACTACAGTGGAGTAGGAAAAAAAAACAAGGCCCATGTTTATATCCCAGTGAGTTGAAGCTGCTCAAAATGAACGTAATAAATGTATGAAAAATGAATGCTACTATCAGTTAAAATATGGTAAAGTTCTAAAACCTTTCTATATTCTATAGTTTTACAGTCTGTCTTTCAGAAAGGAGAGAATACCACTAAAATACCACTTACAGGAGTCTTCTTAATGCTTAATAACTATTGGCAGAGCACCTCCTTCACAAAGTTGAAAATCATTTATAAATGGCAAGTGCCTATATATACTGCTCCTAAGTCATCGAAACAATTTTAGGTTCCCTACTTTAAACGAGGAGGTCGTACTTAGTCAATAACATGACTACTGTTTCTTCTCTTTCATGCTAACCTACATAAGCACAACGTAAAAGTCAAACATTTATGTGGTCTTTCCTTTTTAGCAAATCTTACCTCTGAGCACGCACTTTGCACCTACAATTTCAAAAGGTCAGTGTGACTAACGTGTTAATAAACCTCCAAATAATTTCTAAAGTTGATGAAATATAAAGCTAACACATCAGCAGAGACATGATTAAACTGATTTTTCCCAAAAGGGACAGTTTATGCTGCATAAAAACACACTGGGAATATCACATTAGGTGAGATTTGGGAGCTTGAAGGATAGGATTTATGAACAGCAAGCTAAGAACTTCTGTCTCCTAGCATTTGATGGAATAAACACATCTTAACAGAGGGTCACAATCATTGTCAGGAGCTACAGTAATTTACACTTTGGGCGTAGGACAAAGTAAAAAGCATATGGGACATTTGGAAGATAGTAACAAAGAAAAGGCTGCCACTGTAGATTAAATTACAGAATAGAAACAGATTTGCTGGCACAACTGTTACTGTTTACCTAAGAATGATTTTAGTCAATGATTTTAGGTCAACATAAAGATGTACTGTCATCATTACATAAAAATAAACAGACATCAGAACCAGCACCCAGAATTACTTTGGAAGAAGGAAGGGGGAAGCCCTTGCCCCAGAAGAATAAAATGTTGCAACTTTCAATAGGATCCTAGGCCAAATATTCACAAAAAGATTTCTTGCCAAGAAAAAAAATACTTTCCTAATTTGTTTCTTTTGTTGTGTTTTGCTTTGAATTTTAAAATTTCTTTTTTGTTTTGTTTTAAAGGGCAAACCCGTAAATATTTACACAGATCATACTAAGCAGAAAAAGAGATTAGAAAATGTTTTTGAATGAATGCAACATATTTCATGTAAATTGAATTAAATGATCAATTTTATACTGAGGAGATAGAAATTATAAATCACAATGCAGTATGCTTTATGAGACATTTCAAATCATAGAAGTTAAGATAAATCCAAAGTGTTTTCTATATGTTGTAGTTCAAATTAAATTTCATAAACATATTGGCATCTAAGACAGCAAGCAAAATTATACAGCAGTATTAAATGTCACCAGGAAAAACGTTGATAGTTAATAAGTCTTTATTTGCCTGACTTCAGGCTCTAATACAAAGCCAAATTCATCAAGACAGTATGGCACTGGCACAAAGACAGAAATATAGATCCATGGAACAAAATAGAAAGCCCAGAGATAAATCCACACACCTATGGACACCTTATCTTCGACAAAGGAGGCAAGAATATACAATGGAGAAAAGACAATCTCTTTAACATGTGGTGCTGGGAAAACTGGTCAACCACTTGTAAAAGAATTAAACTAGAACACTTTCTAACACCATACACAAAAATAAACTCAACATGGACTAAAGATCTAAACGTAAGACCAGAAACTATAAAACTCCTAGAGGAGAACATAGGCAAAACACTCTCTGACATAAATCACAGCAGGATCCTCTATGATCCACCTCCTAGAATTCTGGAAATAAAAGCAAAAATAAACAAGTGGGACCTAATTAAAATTAAAAGCTTCTGCACAACAAAGGAAACTATAAGCAAGGTGAATATACAGCCTTCTGAATGGGAGAAAATAATAGCAAATGAAGCAACTGACAAACAACGAATCTCAAAAATATACAAGCAACTCCTGCAGCTCAATTCCAGAAAAATAAACGACCCAATCAAAAAATGGGCCGAAGAACTAAATAGACATTTCTCCAAAGAAGACACACAGATGGCTAACAAACACATGAAAAGATGCTCAACATCACTCATTATCAGAGAAATGCAAATCAAAGCCACAATGAGGTACCATTTCACGCCAGTCAGAATGGCTGCAGTCCAAAAGTCTACAAGCAATAAATGCTGGAGAGGGTGTGGAGAAAAGGGAACCCTATCACACTGTTGGTGGGAATGCAAACTAGTACAGCCACTACGGAGAACAGTGTGGAGATTCCTTAAAAAATTGCAAATAGGGCCTTATGACCCAGCAGTCCCACTGCTGGGCATACACACCGAGGAAACCAGAATTGAAAGAGACACTTGTACCCCAATGTTCATCACAGCACTGTTTATAATAGCCAGGACATGGAAGCAACCTAGATGTCCATTGGCAGATGAATGGATAAGAAAGCTGTGGTACATATACACAATGGAGTATTACGCAGCCATATAAAGAATACATTTCAATCAGTTCTAATGAGGTCGATGAAACTGGAGCCTATTATACGGAGTGAAATAAGCCAGAAAGAAAAACACCAATACAGTATACTAACACATATATATGGAATTTAGAAAGATGGTAACGATAACCCTGTATGCGAGACAGCAAAAGAGACATAGATGTATAGAACAGTCTTTTGGACTCTGTGGGAGAGGGTGAGGGTGGGATGATTTGGGAGAATGGCATTGAAACATGTATACTATCATATATGAAACGAATCATCAGTCCAGGTTCGATGCATGATACTGGATGCTTGGGGTTGGTGCACTGGGATGACCCAGAGGGATGGTACGGGCAGGGAGGAGGGAGAGGAGTTCAGGATGGGGAACACATGTATACCTGTGGTGGATTCATGTTGATGTGTGGCAAAACCAATACAATATTGTAAAGTAATTAAACTCCAATTAAAATAAATAAATTTATATTTTACAAAATAAATAAAATAAAATTTTAGACATATGTCACACAAACTACTAACCATCTAAAATTCTTTTTATTTCAGGGTCTTATAAACCTTTGATTTTCTATTTTTTTTTGTATGTCTGAGGTAGTAAAAGTTTATTAATTACCACTGCATAAATTAAAAGTTGAATATTTTTGTTTTATTAGATGGTGATAATTTGTACAAAACCACATTTGTGTTTCATTGAAAAACAAAATGATTTCAAAAAATACTTTCACTGTAGTCATTACAAACCTTCTTGGCAGCAACATCATCACAAATACATTTGCTGTTTGTGACAGTCTTATTCATTATTAAGTGCTAAACAAGGAAAACAGGCCTTTTTTTTAATGATTATTTGAAGATCGTTTATACTCAAAAATTTCCAAATTTTAGAACTATTCAAATAGACAGACTAAACTCTATATGTTCCATTCTTTTACACATTGCATTCATTTCTCCTAGAAGTTCAGTAGCCCCAGAGATAACTATTACATAGAATTAATAAGACCCTTAGCCACCAATTTGAAATGCTATTAATTGTGTGATTTAGAGTTCAACCATAAATTGGGCATCAGAAATACTCATACCACCCACTTAAATTTTAGATACTAACATCTTCAAGTAAAATATGCATCTCCATTTCTGATTTAATGGTAAGATGACAACTTGTGAAGTACCCCATAGATCCTGGCAAGAAAAGCAAAATTGGAAAAAAAGTTCTAACAAAAAGAAGGCTCCACTATCTTGCCCCAAATCCTGCATTTCCTCTTAATAAAATGGATAAGGAAATTATCCTATACCTATAAAAACATCTATAAACCAGAAGTGTTTGAGTTATCTGAGTTTTTGTCTTTAAACTCTAGAAAAATGTGGAGAGAGAAACTGATTACTAATAATCCATTTATTCAAATGTT
The DNA here is from genome assembly GCF_042477335.2 of Ovis canadensis. Lineage (NCBI taxonomy): Eukaryota > Metazoa > Chordata > Mammalia > Artiodactyla > Bovidae > Ovis > Ovis canadensis. The sequence goes on from NC_091260.1 coordinate 43,809,541, forward strand.
AATTGAGGGCTCTCTAGAAAATAAGTTACCATGGCATACTATCTCTGTAAAGGAAAATACAATGATTTAAAAAAAAAAAAAAACACTTTTTTTCATATCCTGAAAGATTTTGTTCCCACAAAACTTCAGAAAACAGCAGTCTCCACAGCTGCTACGGGAAATCCAGCATTAAGGTAATTGTTAGGATGCTAAGAGCATGATAGTTTTTCTTGATAATTAGACTATTCCCATAACAATGAAAGCTATTAATTCCCCAGAATCTCTCAGAGCTTTTCCCTTTTCTTTAATGTCTAGTAGATAGAATTCCATAATTTAGATCACTTGCTTTAAGCATAGGAGGTAACATGTTTTACAAATCTAAAGGTCAATATTTATAGAATAGCCAATTAAAGTACATTTTCAATAACATCATATTAACGGTTATATTATGGTTAGGGTTAAAATTTAAATACCTTTATTTGTGATTTTTACACAGAGTCTAAATAGATCAAAAAGGACATTTTTAGAAACAGAAGTATGTATTTCTCTAGCAAGCTATCACTAGTTAATAACTTCTATCTTATTCTTTAAATTATGTGAAAGTGAAAGTCACTCCAGTCTTGTCCAACTCTTTGCTACCCAGGAATTCTCCAGGCCAGAGTACTGGAGTGAATAGCTACTCCTTTCTCCAGGGGATCTTCTCAACCCAGGGATTGAACCTCTCCCACATTGTAGGCAGATTCTTTACCAGCTGAGCTACCAGGGAAGCCCTTTAAATTATGTTAAGTTATTAAATATATCTGCCACAGTAAAATTTAAGTAGAATTAGAAAAAAAAATAATGAGTATAAATGAAAATTCTAAAAGGCAGCATAATTAAAACGGAAACTAGGAAATTATTATCAATCCTAATTCTCCTATAAATTATTTGGTATACTACTTAACATATTCTTTTTCTTATCTGTGAGACAAAGACATACATCGGCATTTTTTAGTAAGGTTTCATGAAAAATAATTTTGTTCCCAATTATTTTAAAAGCAATTTAAGAGTAAGGCAATAATTGTTTTGAAATGGATGATGTTTATTGGAAATAAAAGAATATAGCAGTTGCAAGGACCTAATTCAATGTTATAATAAATACCTTCTGATAAGTTCTAAAATGCAGGTTTAAAGGTAGAAATGATTATCACATACACACATCCACCATCAAGTTCCTTTAATATAATCAATTCCCATTTTAAAATTCCTGTCTGTATTTATGATTCTCAACTTGATACCAAACTCTGCCTGTGGCTATGAAGTCATTATTTTTTATTGTCTTAGAAAATATCCATGTACAAAGAGAAAAGCAAAATGCTATAAATCATTTTTATTTTCATTCTTCTTTCTAACCACTTCCCAAACCCAGAATTGTTCCGCTTTCCTCGTACAGTTCTTTTCTGGTCACAAGGATGTCATCAAGTCAAAAGTTCTAAAATCATAAGTTTTAGTAAAAGAAATACAAAAATTTAAATGCTAATTAAAAGTCTTTTAAACACTTTTTTTTTCATAAGAAGGACTTAATTGCTTTAAAAGCAAATGTGTAAGAAAATGAAAGTTGCAAAACTTAACATTCTATTAAATTATATATTAAATATAATTTAGCATTTTAAAAGCTCTTTCATTAAAAGGCGAAAAGTGGCTCAGATGGTAAAAATCTGCCTGTGATGTAGGGGACTCAGGTTCAATCCCTGGGTCTGGAAGACCTGTAGAGAAGAGAATGGCAATCCACACCAATAATCTTGCCTGGAAAATTCCACAGACAGAGGAGGCCAGCAGGTTACAGTCCATGGGGTCACAAAGAGCCAGACACGACTGAACGATTGACACTTTACTTAAAAGCTAGGAAGGCGACATTCAAAAAACTAAGATCATTGTATCCAGTCCCATCACTTCATGGCAAATAGATGGAGAAACACTGGAAACAGTGTCAGACTTTATTTTCTTGGACTCCAAAATCACCACAGATGGTGATTGCAGCCATGAAATTAAAAGACACTGTCTCCTTGGGAGAAAAGCTATGACCAACCTAGACAGCATATTAAACAGCAGAGGTATTACTTTGCCAACAAAGGTCTGTCTAGTCAAAGCTATGGTTTTTCCAGTAGTCATGTATGGACATGAGAGTGGAACCATAAAGAAAGCTGAGTGCCAAAGAATTGATGCTCTTGAACTGTGATGTTGGAGAAGACTCTTGAGAGTCCCTTGGACTACAAGGAGATCCAACCGGTCAATCCTCAAGGAAACCAATCCTGAATATTCATTGGAAGGACTGATGCTGAAGCTCCAATACTTTGGCCACTTGATGTGAAGAACTGACTCACTGAAAAAGACCCTGATGCGGGGAAAGATTGAAGGCAGAAGGAGAAGAGGATGACAGAGGATCAGATGGTTGGATGGCATCACCAACCTGACGGACATGAGTTTGAGCAAGCTAGGGGAGTTGGTGATGGATAGGGAAGCCTAGCATGCTACAGTCTATGGGGTTGCAAAGAGTCAGACATGACTGAGTAACTGAAATGAAAGGAACTGAACTGAAGAATGTGAAATGTTCAGGAATGTCTGCTGAAAGAATGGTCAGGAGGAAGTCTCCTCCAGGCTCCTTGTTGAGATAAGAGAGAATTTCCATCTTCCTACACTCTTCTGGAGGGTCCCTGGTGAGATAACATGGAATATGACCAAACCTTACAATCATTACCTAGCAACTGTAATTTCTGTCTGCAAAGCCAGAAAAGAAAAGTAAGTATTGGTATAAAACACAGAGAATTACCCTAGCATTTAAATGAGGAAAAGACTAAGCTGAGTAAAACACACCACTATTGAAAAACATACAACTGATGAAATCTTTGGAAGTCACAGATAAACCTAGGATTCTTAACTCATTAAGTTCCAAAGTTGAGCTAAAGATTATTTTCTTTCAGCTGTGAGATTTGAATAGAAATTAGTAGTCTAGTGCATGGATAATGTCTCTAGTTGTACCTATACTTGTGCAATTATTTAAATATTGCTAGTTTATGCTAATGTTCACCAATAATTATGCTTTTCCATTACTAAATTGCTTTTACTGGTAATTAGCAGAATTCAAATTTCAAGAGTCCAGGATGAAACTGTGTTCCATAGAACAATAGACCACCAAGACATCTCATAGAGGCATGGCAATGTGGTACTCACACACCTTTTCAAGAAGGAACACTTTATCCAGTATCAAAGAATATAGTTAGCTGCCAGTCTAAGAGTGTCCATTCCTTTATGTCTGCCTCAGCTTTTGCACCCAGGTCATGTGCTTCTCAAGGTGGCATTAGACAAATTCTGAGCAATACCACTATAAAGGACCCTTTGTAATACACAACACAAGACTCCTCTAAAACTGGCATTTTTTGCTTTAGGTTTCACTGGGGTGAAAGACCATCAAGTTTGCACTGCAATCCTATTTGCCCTGCCCAATGCTATTTTTCTCCCTTTTCCTTTCATAGGTGTTAATCCCCAGTAAACATTTCGCATCCTAACTCTGGCTCATCATCTCTTTCTCAGAGAATCTAAGTTATGTAGTAGACAGTTAGTGGTCCAAGAAAGAAGTCAGTAAAATGAGCCTTTGGGACTAGATAACTTACTAACTGGACAGCAATAAGAGCCCGTCCCAGGTGATACACATGGCATGGGTAATCCCAACTTGAAACACTGGCCCAATGGATAAAACTTGGAAAATTGTACCTGTGGGGGAAGATATACTCTCTGAAGAGCCTTTCTGACAATGCAATATTATTCAGAGGTTTAAAGAGTATAGGGACAAAATGCACATAAGTCAATAAAAATGACTAGTAGTCATTAAATTACATTGACCCCATAAGAGGTTATGACAAGCTGAAGACAATTAACAAGCGATTGAAAAGAGAATGGGAAGGCCATAAGGCCTCTTTGACAGCTTACAAAGATCTTTATTCCTTTTTTTCTGAAGTGGCAAAACAGGAAAAGCTAAAGGACCAACCAGGACTTAATAGGAAGAGCTACCCATAGAAAACAAGCTTATGATTACTAAAGATGAAAGGGGGTGGGAAAGGGATAAATTAGAAGCTTAGGATTAGCAGATACAAATTACTATATATAAATTAGATAAGAAACAAGGAACTATATCCAATATCCTATAATAAAGCAATAACCATAGTAGAAAATATGAAAAAGAATAAACACACTCATGTATAAACACATATGTAACTGAATCATTTTGCTGTATACCAGACAGATACAACAATATAAATCAACTATACTTTAATAAAAAAATTTATTTAACAGTAATAATTTTCTTGGGCTCCACAATCACTGCAGATGGTGACTGCAGCTGTGAAATTAAAAGATGCTTGCTCCTTGGAAGGAAGGCTATGACCAACCTAGAAAGCATATTAAAAAGCAGAGATATTACTTTGCTGACAAAGGTCCCTATACTTGAAGCTATAGCTTTTCTAGTAGTCATGTACAGACTTGAGAATTGGATCGTAAATAAGGCTGAGCACCGAAGAATTGATGCCTTTGAATTGTGGTGCTGGAAAAGACTCTTGAGAGTCCCTTGGACAGCAAGGAGATAAAGCCTAAAATCAATCCTAAAGTAAATCAACCCTCAACATTCACTGAAAGGACTGTTGTTGAAGCTCCAGTACTTTGGCCACATGAATGCAAAGAGCTGAGTCATTGGAAAAGACGCTGATGCTGGGAGAGATTGAAGGCAAAAGGAGAAAGGAATGACAGAGGAAGAGGTGGTTAGCATCACAGACTCAATGGACATAAATTTGAGCAAACTCAGGGAAATAGTGAAGGACAGGGGCCACTCCCATGCTACAGTCCATGGGGTCACAAAGAGTGGGACATGACTTAGTGACTGAACAACAGGTTTCAAAGAAGTTTAAATGTGAGCTAGAACAGTTATACCTAAATGAGGACCCTGGTTGGGAAAACCTAGGACCCAGACACATGAAATGTGATTAGCTACTCAAGCCCAGAATATGCAGCAACATCTTAGTCCTCTCTATTAAGATTTAGCACTTCCCCAAAGTAAGAATAACCTGCAGAAGCCCCTACCCTACTAACAGAGGATCTTTCCTCACCTCTTCTTAAGTCAAGGCACCAACAGATAGGATTAAGTCCTGGGAAAAGTGGACCTGATAAGAGAGAAAAGGGGACTATATCCAAAAAGATGTGTAAGAATAAGTCAGCATGTACTAACAGGGACTGAGATAATACCTTTGACTGGGTTTTGAGAAGGCTTGACCAAGAAGATTAGACCATAGGCCTAATATATTGACTGTTAATTAATGTAAGGACACTGTCTCAGGATATAGGTATAATGTTCTAGGAAGGGCACTAGGAGGTAGTGTAAATTAGCAGTAAGGGTGGCTTCTAGGAGCCTGGAGAAACAAACTCATGCTGCACAAGGTTAAAATGCCTGGACTGCCATAGCAGATGGTATAGGAAAGGAATAAAAGGCTTAGAGGGCCAGGCATATTGGCCATGGTTATATCATATTCAGCTTGATGACCTACCTGAGGATTCTGTCATGAGAAGACCCAAAGGGCACGACATTCACCAAAGTCATCAGGAACATGCTGATTAGAGGGGCACCATAATTATTAAGAGGTCTTCCCTGGTGGCTCAAGTGGTAAAGAATCTGCCTAGAATGCAGGAGCACAGGAGCTGCAGGTTCGATCCCTGGATGGGGAAGATCCCCTGGAGGAAGAAATGGCAACCTGCTGCAGTATCTTGCCTGGAGAATCCCATAGACAGGGGAGCTTGATGAACTACAGTCCATAGTGTCACAAAGAGATGGACACAACTAAAGCAACTTAGCCCACAGCACATAATTATTAAGTTTATACTGGCTCTCCTCTACAGATCAAGTGTTGACAGAGATGCAACAATATCTCATGGATAGCAATGGAGATGATGGGGTTCCTACAGTTAAGGCCAGGTGGAGGTTACTGAACAACCAGAAGCCAGGGTTTCAACAAATGGTGTTCAACAAATGGTGTTCAACAAATAGTGTTGAAACAATTCACTATCCATATGTAAAGTAAAGATCAGCTCTTACCTCATACCATTAACAAAAGCTGAAGGGCAAGCCTTGCTCCCCAAATCCCATGAGGCTGGCAGAGACTGTGTCAGATATACCTCACACTCCGAGAGTTCCCATTGCCCAATCCTATTTTTACTCCTCTTCTTTCATAGTGAAAAATACATGTTTTATTCTCCTAACTTCATCTCAGTATCTGCTTCCTATTCTGTTTTTTTTTACAAACGAATCGCCAGTCCAGGTTTGATGCATGATACTGGATGCTTGGGGCTGGTGCACTGGGACGACCCAGAGGGATGGTACAGGGAGGGAGGAGAGAGGGGTGTTCAGGATGGAGAACACGTGTATACCTGTGGTGGATTCATGTTGATGTATGACAAAACCAATACAATATTGTAAAGTAATTAACCTCTAATTAAAATAAATAAATTTATATTAAAAAAATAAAATAAAAAGTAAATGCCTATCCTTCACAAAGTGCTACAAAAACGTTCTGGGTGTAAGAACACTGGAAACCACTCCATCCTAACAACTAAAAAGCTGAACAAACTGAAAAATCAAGTCTTTTTGAATTTGTAATACAGGCGATGACACACAGCGAATCAACTGCCCACAATATCAGAGAGACAGCAAATACAGAGAGTCACAACTTATGAGAGCAGAGCTTTGTAAGCAGAAACCTCCTCAGGAACCAAAATCTGAACTGTAATTCACATATTACAGAGGCTCAGCATGGACAACTCTGAGAGTTCAGAACTTCAGGGAGACCATATCATAGGAAGGCAGATATAATATTGTGAGATTCACTTCCAAAAGATCAACTGTGTTCCCGCAGTAAGGATTAATATCAGAGGAAAAATCCCCTTGTGCTTCCAGCAGGGGAAGAAAGAACCACTCCTGATATGTAAGAGCACTCTGTTCTCTTTAATAAGGCCTGCCCACAGGGGAAACCAGTTAACCAGAGCCAAATTAATCACAGCTGGGGTATTGGAGCCTAATCGACCTCAGTTCAATTCAGTTCAGTCGCTCAGTCATTTCCGGCTCTCTGCAACCCCAGGAATGGCAGCACACCAGGCCTTCCTGTCCATCACTAACTCCAGGAGTTCACCCAAACTCATGTGCATCGAGACGGTGATACCATCCATCCATCTCATCCTAGGTCATCCCTTTCTCCTCCTGCCCCCAATCCCTCCCAGCATCAGGATCTTTTCCAGTGAGTCAACTCTTCAAATGAGGTGGCCAAAGTATTGTAGTTTCAGCCTCAGCATCATTCCTTCCAATGAACACCCAGGACTGATCTCCTTTAGGATGGACTTGTTGGAACTCCTTGCAGTCCAAGGGACTTTCAAGAGTCTTCTCCAACACCACAGTTCAAAAGTATCAATTCTTCGGCACTCAGCTTTCTTCATAGTCCAACTCTCACATCCATACATGACCACTGGAAAAATCATAGCCTTGACTAGATGGACCTTTGTTGGCAAGGTAATATCTCTGCATTTTAATGTTATCTAGGTTGGTCATAACTTTTCTTCCAAGGAGTAAGCGTCTTTTAATTTCATGCCTGCAATCACCATCTGCAGTGATTTTGGAGCCCACAAAAAAACCAAAGTCTGCCACTGTTTCCCCATCTATTTCCCATGAATTGATGGGACCGGATGCCCTGATCTTCATATTCTGAATGTTGAGCTTCAAGCCAACTTTTTCACTCTCCTCTTTCACTTTCATCAAGAGGCTTTTTAGTTCCTCTTCACTTTCTGCCATAAGGGTGGTGTCATCTGCATATCTGAGGTTATTGATATTTCTCCCGGAAATCTTGATTCCAGCTTCTGTTTCTTCCAGTCCAGTGCTTCTCATGATGTACTCTTCATAAAAGTTAAATAGGCAGGGTGACAATATACAGCCTTGACATACTCCTTTTCCTATTTGGAACCAGTCTGTTGTTCCATGTCCAGTTCTAACTGTTGTTTCCTAGCCTGCATATACGTTTCTCAAGAGGCAGGTCACGTGGTCTGGTATTCCCATCACTTTCAGAATTTTCCACAGTTGTGACCCACACAGTCAAAGGCTTTGGCATAGTCAATAAAGCAGAAATAGATGTCTTTCTGGAACTCTCTTGCTTTTTCAATGATCCAGCAGATGTTGGCAATTTGATCTCTGGTTCCTCTCTGCCTTTTCTAAAACCAGCTTGAACATCTGAAAGTTCACAATTCAAGTATTGCTGAAGCCTGGCTTAGAGAATTTTGAGCATTACTTTACTAGTGTGTGAGATGAGTGCAATTGTGCGGTAGTTTGAGTATTCTTTGGCATTGTGTTTCGTTGGGATTGGAACGAAAACTTACCTTTTCCAGTCCTGTGGCCACTGCTGATTTTTCCAAATTTGCTGGCATATTGAGTGTAGCACTTTCACAGCATCATATTTCAGGATTTGACATAGCTCCACTGGAATTCCATCACCTCCACTAGCTTTGTTAATAGTGATGCTTTCTAAGGCCCACTTGACTTCACATTCCAGGATGTCTGGCTCTAGGTGAGTGATCACACCATCGTGATTATCTTGGTCATAAAGATCTTTTTTGTACAGTTCTTCTGTGTATTCTTGCCACCTCTTCTTAATATCTTCTGCTTCTGTTAGGTCCATACTATTTCTGTCTTTTATTGAGCCCATTTTTGCTTGAAATGTTCCCTTGGTATCTCTAATTTTCTTGAAGAGATCTCTAGTCTTTCCCATTCTGTTGTTTTCCTCTATTTCTTTGCATTGATCACTGAGGAAGGCTTTCTCATCTCTCCTTGCTATTCTTTGGAACTCTGCATTCAGATGCTTATATCTTTCCTTTTCTCCTTTGCTTTCACTTCTCTTTTCACAGCTATTTGTAAAGCTTCCTCAGACAACCATCTTGCTTTTTGCATTTCTTTTCCATGGGGATGGTCTTGATCCCTGTCTCCTGTACAATGTCAAGAACCTCCGTCCATAGTTCATCAGGCACTCTATCTATCAGATCTAGTCCCTTAAATCTATTTCTCACTTCCACTGTATAATCATAAGGGAGTTGATTCAGGTCATACCTGAATGGTCAAGTGGTTTTCCCTACTTTCTTCAATTTAAGTCTGAATTTGGCAATAAGGAGTTCATGATCTGAGCCACAGTCAGCTTCTGGTCTTGTTTTTGCTGACTGTATAGAGCTTCTCCATCTTTGGTAGCAAAGAATATAATCAATCTGATTTCGGTGTTGACCATCTGGTGATGTCCATGTGTAGAGTCTTCTCTTGTGTTGTTGGAAGAGGGTATTTGCTATGACCAGTGCGTTCTCCTGGCAAAACTCTATTAGCCTTTGCCCTGCTTCATTCCATTCTCCAAGGCCAAATTTGCCTGTTACTCCAGGTGTTTTTTGACTTTCTACTTTTGCATTCCAGTTCCCTATAATCTAAAGGACATCTTTTTGGGGTGTTAGTTCTAAAAGGTCTTTTAGGTCTTCATAGAACCGTTCAACTTCAGCTTCTTCAGCATTACTGGTTGGGGCATAGGCTTGAATCACCGTGATATTGAATGGTTTGCCTTGGAGACAAACAGAGATCATTCTGCCATTTTTGAGAATGCATCCAAGTACTGCATTTCAGGATCTTTTGTTGACCATGATGGCTACTCCATTTCTTCTAAGGGATTGCTCCCCACAGTTGTAGATATATGGTCATCTGAGTTAAATTCACCCATTCCAGTCCATTTTAGTTCACTGATTCCTAAAATATCAATGTTCACTTTTGCCATCCTGTTTGGCCACTTCCAATTTGCCTTGATTCATGGATCTAACATTCCAGGTTCCTATGCAATATTGCTCTTTACAGCATTGGATCTTGCTTCTATCACCAGTAACATCCACAACTGGGTGTTGTTTTTGCTTTGGCTCCATCCCTTCATTCTTTCTGGATTATTTCTCCACTGATCTCCAGTAACATATTGGGTACCTACCGACCTGGGGAGTTCCTCTTTCAGTATGCTATCATTCTGCCTTCTCATACTGTTCATGGGGTTCTCAAGGCAAGAATACTGAAGTGGTTTGCCATTCCCTCCTCCAGTGGACCACATTCTGTCAGACCTCTCCACTATTACCCATCTGTCTTGGGTGGCCCCACACGGGCCCCCAAGTTTCACTGAGTTAGACAAGGCTGTGGTCCGTGTGATCAGTTTGGCTAGTTTTCTGTGATTATGGTTTCAGGGTGTCTGCCCTCTGATGCCCTCTAGCAATACCTACCATCTCACTTGGGTTTCCCTTACCTTGGATGTGGTGTATCTCTTCACGGCTGCTCCAGCGAAGCACTGCAGCTGCTCCTTACCTTGGACGAGGTCACCCCTCCTGACCTTGAACATGGAGTAGCTCCTCTCGGCCCTCCTGTGCCCGTGCAGCCACTAACTACAGGGAAATACCCTACTCCAGCTTCTACTAGGCCTAATGGGAGAAGAGAAATGCCCAACTCCACCCATTCTTTCGTCCTTTATCACCCAATAGAGGAGAAAGGAACTGAGGAACACTTGTAAAGTTCACAGTACAGAGGCGTAGGCCTCAAAGATACTGAGACCTCATCAGAGGACTATAGAACACTTGCCCTCTGCTCACACTCACTATCACATTAATAAAGCCCTTACAACAGTTCCTTTTACCTGACACATCGTGTCTGGCTGTCAAGAAAAATCACAAGGCATACCAAAAGGCAAAATCACAATCTGAAAAGAGAGCAAATGTCAGAACCAGACACAGCAGGAATGTTGGAATTTTATACTGGAAACTAGGGCAACAATTAAAGTTAAAAGAAAAGAAAGAGTATAACTGATATGTAAGAAAGGAGAGAAAATGGAATCATATAAAATGTTCAGTTAAAATCACAAAAGGCAGAAAAAGATTTGCATTTCTCTAATAATGAGTAATGTTGAGCATCTTTTCATGTGTTTGTTAGCCATCCGTATGTCTTCTTTGGAGAAATGTCTATTTAGTTCTTTGGCCCATTTTTTGATTGGGTGGTTTATTTTTCTGGAATTGAGCTGCATAAGTTGCTTGTATATTTTTGAGATTCGTTGTTTGTCAGTTGCTTCATTTGCTATTATTTTCTCCCCTTCAGAAGGCTGTATATTCACCTTGCTTATAGTTTCCTTTGTTGTGCAGAAGCTTTTAATTTTAATTAGATCCCATTTGTTTATTTTTGCTTTTATTTCCAGAATTCTGGGAGGTGGATCATAGAGGATCCTGCTGTGATTTATGTCAGAGAGTGTTTTGCCTATGTTCTCCTCTAGGAGTTTTATAGTTTCTGGTCTTACATTTAGATCTTTAATCCATTTTGAGTTTATTTTTGTGTGCAGTGTTAGAAAGTGATCTAGTTTCATTATTTACAAGTGGTTGACCAGTTTTCCCAGCACCACTTGTTAAAGAGATTGTCTTTTCTCCATTGTATATTCTTGCCTCCTTTGTTGAAGATAAGGTGTCCATATGTATGTGGATTTATCTCTGGGCTTTCTATTTTGTTCCATGGATCTATATTTCTGTCTTTGTGCCAGTACCATACTGTCTTGATGACTGTGGCTTTGTAGTAGAGCCTGAAGTCAGGCAAGTTGGTTCCTCCAGTTCCATTCTTCTTTCTCAAGATTGCTTTGGCTATTCGAGGTTTGTTGTGTTTCCATACAAATCTTGAAATTATTTGTTAGTGAAATGCAAATCAAAACCACAATGAGGTACCACTTCACACCAGTCAGAATGGCTGCGATCCAAAAATCTGCAAGCAATAAATGCTGGAGAGGGTGTGGAGAAAAGGGAACCCTCCTACACTGTTGGTGGGAATGCAAACTAGTACAGCCACTATGGAGAACAGTGTGGAGATTCCTTAAAAAATTGCAAATAGAACTGCCTTATGACCCAGCAATCCCACTGCTGGGCATACACACCGAGGAAACCAGAATTGAAAGAGACACATGTACCCCAATGTTCATCGCAGCACTGTTTATAATAGCCAGGACATGGAAACAACCTAGATGTCCATTGGCAGATGAATGGATAAGAAAGCTGGGGTACATATACACAATGGAGTATTACTCAGCTGTTAAAAAGAATACATTAGAATCAGTTCTGATGAGATGGATGAAACTGGAGCCGATTATACAGAGTGAAGTAAGCCAGAAAGAAAAACACCAATAAGGTATACTAACACATATATATGGAATTTAGAAAGATGGCAATGATGACCCTGTATGCAAGACAGCAAAAAAGACACAGATGTGTATAACAGACTTTTGGACTCAGAGAGAGAGGGAGAAGGTGGGATGATTTGGGAGAATGGCATTGAAACATGTATACTATCATGTAAGAATCGAATGTCCGATGCAGGATACAGCATGCTTGGGGCTGGTGCACGGTGATGACCCAGAGAGATGTTATGGGGAGGGAGGTGGGAGGGGGGTTCATGTTTGGGAACGTATGCACGTGGTGGATTCATGTCAATGTATGGCAAAACCAATACAGTATTGTAAAGTAAAATAAAGTAAAAATAAAATTTTTTTTAAAAAAAAAGACAGAAAAAGAATGGAAGGCTAAAATAGAACAAAGGGAACAATCAGAAAACAGTAACTAATCTGGTAAATAGTTATCCAGCTACATCAATAATCACCTTATAGATCAGTGGTCTAAATGCACCAACTGAAAGAGATTGTCAGAGTGGATCAAGAAACATACTGCATGGTTCCAAATATATGACATTCTGAAAAGAGGCAAAGCTATGGAAATAGGAAAAAGCTAGTAATTGCTAGCTAGGGGTTGTAGGGTAGGGATAAATAGATAGAAAATAGGGGATATTTAGAGCCAAGAAAAGTACTCTGTATGGTACCATATTGATGAACACATATCATTATATGTTGTTGTTCAGTCACTCAGTCATGTCCAACTCTTTGCAGCCCCATGGACTACAGCACGCCAGGCTTCCAATGCCCTTCACCATCTCCCAGAGCTTGCTCAAACTCATGTCCATAGAGTTGATGATGTCACACAACCATCTTGTCCTCTGTCATCCCCTTCTCCTCCTGTCTTCTATCTTTCCCAACATCAGAGAATATATTATATATTTGTCCAAAATACTAGATAACTCAAATGATCGTATAATTAATTGCCCCAACCAGACCACTGCTGAAAGTGAAAGTGACTACTATGAATAATTAAACCAGGATGACAAACACAAACTAACAAAGTCCCAGCAAATCCACATAATCCATTTTATCTGCTATCTTTTCTATCTCTTTCTGTAGTAAGTTTGCGATAGAAATTGCATGTCACAACTCTAAAGAACAAGACACAGATCATCTAAAGCCTCATGCTTTCATTTACTCATTCAACAACACTTATTCAATACCTTCTGTGTGTAGGTATTGAGATGAAAAATCAAGGAACTGAGATGAAAAATCATAAACAAGGCAAACACAGTCCTTGCCTTTTTGGAAGAAATAGCAGGGAAACCAACACAAAACTAAAGTAATTATGGACTGTGATTGATTGTAAATGCTTTAAAGGAAATTTAAAAAAAAAAAAAAAAACTTGAGAAAGGAACATACTCAAGATAAGCTGTTCAGGAAAGACCTCTCTGGACGGGTGATATTTGAAATGTGCCTTGAAAGCTGAGTTGGATTAGCCATTGGAGTGGCTGGGAGATGGAAAGTAGGGAGCATTCCAAGCTCAGAGAACAGCAAGGACAAGGACCCTGAGGGGAGGAAGTTTGGTATAAGTGAGAAAATAAAGAAGACTTGCATGCTTATAGTTTAGTGAAAAAAGGACTGAGTATCTAAAGCAGACTGGGAAAGTCAGATGGCCTGCAATCACAGATAAAAGAATAGTAGGGTCTGTGTGCCAATGCACACAGCTGAGCTAATTCAGTAAGTGTTTATTCTTCTGCCCCTTCTTGGCATAAGTTCACCCAAAGAGGTCAATTAAGTCAGAGATGGAACAAGGACACTGAAATTTAGGAAAAAACCTCTTAAACTCATTTCGTCCTCTATCTCCATGGCGTAATGAGGAAGGTGGAAAAAGAGTGGATATACTCTTCAAAGCAGCAGAACAGATACAAAACCATCTTCACCACACAAATTTCCTCATTAGGTGTCACTACCTTTATTCTGTAAAATAGGAGCCTGATGTCTCTTTAATTCAAAAACCTTTCTAGTTTGTGTATTTTCTAAGTGACCACAGCATGGGGAAAAATTCTAAACAACTTACATAGAAATTTTAAATTTGAATAAGATGCAAAATTAAGATTGCACAATTATTGACAGAGAAGCAAAATGCATTTCTTCTTTTAAAAGTTTGATGACATGTGAACATAAAGTTGGATGCATGCTTTTAAGTGTCAGAAGTTTTATCAAGAACAGAAGAAAACACAAATCCAGAGAAAAAATTAGAGGTTGAAGTAAAGCCATTTTCAATTTTTAAAAAATAAACTGTATTAAACCTAAACATGAATTAATTTTAAAATAAAAGAGACTCCAGCATAATTTGGGGGTCCAGGAAAACACTGAGATTTATCCTAGTGTTTTGGGTTCAGCAAAATACATTTTGCCAAACCTTTCCCCCCTTAATTCAGAAAAGGCATGCATATTTCAAAGGAAATTTAATCCATATGTTTCTGATTCATTTACACTTAATTCATCAAAATGTTGTTTTGTAAGAGTTATTTGGTGTCCAAGAAGTCTTATAAGACTCTTCTCTTTGAACCAGAAAGCCTTGTGTTGCCAGAACTAAATGGAACTTTCTACGCAAAAAGAAGAGGCCCTGGTGTTCCTCTAGGAGGTTTGGCCCCAAAACTAGACTCTTCTCCTAGAGAGATGAGGTCAAGAGTAATAGGTAATGCTGAGAATTAGCAGGGATCCTTTAGTTAGATAAAGAGAAAACTGCCAAACACTCTCCAGTGAAACAAACTGATCATTCTCTTGAGAAGCAGTTTTTGTTTTCATTTTTTCATTATGGAAAACCATTCCAATGTTTCAACAAGAAAATGAAGGACTTTGGTCCTTAGCATGGAATGTTATACTTGGTTATTTAATCATGAATAAATATGTTATTTTATAAAACAAGAGCAAAAGTTTATTTCCTCTGGAATTTCAAGCATTTTGTTATACAAATTGTCAGCTTCCTCAATGCCTTTATGTACTTCACTACTTGGTTTGGGCTTTGAGAATGCTTTCTTTTACTATAATTGATGTCTAAGTTTTTCCACTATCCAGTAGGCTTTTTCTCTTTGGACATGTACTTGCTTAACTTCTAAGACTTCAGATACTTGTTCTTCTGTCTTCTTTTTTTTTTTTCTTTAATAAGCATACAAAGTCTCTACATTTAAAGCCATATTATCCTATGATGCATTTACTATGCTTATTAACTTGATTGTGCATATATTATGGCAACAGTTCAAAACATCTTTTCCATTGATCCAAACATCATGATGCAGTTACAGTGCTATCCCTTGATAGATGTGGAAGAGTCCACAGTCACTTGAATGACAATGAGACACAGGGATCTAAAAATACAGACCTCATCAGATTTTAAATGACTATGAAAATTTCCTGATTGAAACCATGAAATAGCTCAGTGAAACTAACTTGGGTAAAATATTAAGCAGTAACAAAAGTTGTTGCCATTAATGATTTTTATAATCAATTTAATCTCAAAAAGTATGCATTTTGAAAAATGCATCCTATAGACATATTACTTAATAATATTGATTATGAATCTTCATATAATGACACTCGTGATATAATTTCTTCTAACTTTTTTACTCTAAAATATGAGTGTTATATAACTTAAATAAATCTTAATTGTCATTGAAAAAACTACCCCAATTATCATCACAAAAATTTTGCTGAGTACAACCTACAAACTAAAGACAAAGTTTAGTGAATACAGGAATTTACTGAAATATTAGTATGCAAACAATATCTCTTTAATTCTAAAAGGCATATAACTATGTAGCACAAAATGTAAGATTTGTAGAATACAAAATTATTTTATTTTTTATTGATAATTGTAACACAAGAAAGAGGCATCTACAAACAGAATTTTGATCAAGTCCTCGCTTTACCATTTAGGAACTATGTTCCATTGAGTCATCACTTTTAAAAATCTCTATGAACCAGCTTCCTTATTCATAAAATGAATAAAATAATATTCCTTGAAATCTCAAGGAGCAAAGAATTAAATAATATATGTCTGTTAATGTTAGCTGTTACAAATAAGGACAGGACAGGACAGAGTTGCTCAGTTGTGTCCAACTCTTTGCGACCCCATGGACTGTAGCCTATCAGGCTCCTCTGTCCATGGAATTTTCCAGGCAAGAGTGCTGGAGTGGATTGCCATTTCCTTCTCCAGGGGATCTTCCTGACCCAGGAATCAAACCCAGGTCTCCCGCATTCCAGGCAGACGCTTTATCGTCTGAGCCACCAGGGAAGCCAATAAATGCCCAAATATATAATGACTCTCACATGACAAAAATTTCACTCTCTCACACATGTACCATCCCAAAAGGGTATTCTCAATTATCAGGGGGCTCCACTTCAAACAGTGATATTGGAACCCAGGCTCTTTTCATCTTGTAACCATACCTTTTTCAACACATCACTTCTAACATTATCATGCTTCTCTGCATCAAGCCAGAAGAAAAGGAAAGAGCACAGAGTATCTCATGTGAGATGATTTTATGGACTAGACCTAGAAGTGGTACACATCACTGTTATTCACATTCCCTTGGCAAGAACTAACTCACATGGCCACACCTAATTACAAACGAGAGTGGAAATGTACTAGTTGGGTTGCCAGGAAGAAGAAACAGGATGGAAGAAAACAGTCACTCTTGGGCACATGTAAAGTACCTAGCACTGTTCTGTCATTTAGTAAGTATTCAATAAATGTTAGCTATCACCATTATTAATAAAATTTCTCTTCAGTGAAGACATTTAGTTTGGGAAACAAGAGCTACGTTGGTAGAGCAGGTGAATACATATTTTTCTATGTATTTATTACAAGGCTGAAAATAACTCATATATGTTCAAAATTAAAATATAACAGTGAAATGTTTTAGAGAAAAAGCTTAATACATTTAATGCTGGATATATCAAATAGGATTCTAAACAGAAGACTATTGTATATTCTTTAATAATACTATGCATATTCTTTAATATACTATGGTTTAAAATAATCAAATGGTTATTCTCAGATTTCAAATATTCAAAGATCCAAGCTGAGCAGATTAGAACAAAATCTTTAGATCAGTGCGTTTCAAAGAACATTACAGCAAACCTCAAACTGTTGTCCAAATTCCTTAGCTGCCATTATAACTGTGTTTGTAAAGCACACAGCTTTCATGGTGTATACAAGTTGAAAATAGTTTTTGTTGTATGCATAGAGTTACCATTTTATTATTTTTTCTACCAGGGAATAAGGCCCATGCAGATATAAAAATATCTTCACATATTTTTCTTCGAGATCTAACACTATACCTGTCTCTCAAGAACAATGTAGAAAACCTTGTAAAAAAGATTATTTTTTTTTAAAGAAATCTAAAGAGAAAGAAAAGTTAAAAACTTTTCAGGGTCTGTCTGGTTCTAATGGTAAAGCATTGCCAATCCAAGGGGCAGATTTCAGCAGTTTTAAAAAGAGTTAGCTAATTAAAATCACCCTTCCCTTAACTTGCCGCTTTTTCTCTCTTTAGTTGGCCCAACTTGTCCGTTAGTATAATATTAAACAAATGAAAACAAAAGGAAAAATGAAGCAAGGTTCTCTCTATGCATATTTCTAAGACCAAGCAGTGTATGTTCCAAAACCATGTCTACAGAGCCAAAATTGTTGTGAAAATGAAGCAGCTTTTTAGCTTATTGAAAATTATTTGAATTCAATGCTTGTTTTACATACCGAAAACGGCAGTTTAAAAAGTAATGGCTAAACAGATGCTACTAACATACAGCACTCTTTTCCACATACAAGGCTTTGAAGGGCCCCTGAAATATACCCAAGAAAGCAGGTTACCTCATAAATCCTCTCAGGCAATGTCTAATGAAGTCTCATATTATTTTCCCCCAATAATTTGTTAACCTTGACAAATAAAGCTTTCCTGAATGTCTCCAACAACCTTGGCTTTCTGATCATGTGATCAGGGAAAGAAATACACTCTGGCTTTCATTAGTTTGAGGACATCTGCAAGTAGAACTTACAACACAAAACAATCTCGGTTGCTGATCTTGTTCTCTCATCTGGACCAAACAGTGTTAGTGTCAACAACTGCAGTAAACGGCATGCTAGAGCTAACGTAAACATTTCAGAATTCATAAGCTTAATATTGTCGTTTAGAAGTTGGACCAATCCATGACTAAACTCTTCTGTACTCTAGACCGCAGGCTAGAGACTGACTTTGATATATCTCCAGAACAAAAATGTATCCAAACCTGCACACTGGGGAAAAGTAAATGCTCCTGGCATGGGAAGTGGATGTGGCAATAGGTACCTTTGGCCGGTGGATAAATGCAGAAAGTGGAACAAAGGGCGGTAATGCCCTGCCTGTAGCGGGTGGGAGGCGTTCTGTGGGTCCCATTGTTATTAAAGTCAAGTCATAAAAGTAGATACTGTTTATATCTGCGGTGGCAGCTCTTAGGCTTTTAGCTCCTCCTCTAGCCACATTTTTTAAAATAGCTCCATGCCATTCCTATTATGTGCAGGCTTTCTTTAGACCCAAGGCAAGACAATGGAAAAACCAACCTAAACAAAAACAAACGGAAACTAAATGCTTGGGTTTTCTTTATAAACATGTCGGCCACAAGGTAGGTAATTGCCTTCAAATAAATGAATTATTTGCTGGATTGCTGTGCCCAAGTGAGAAATTTAACATCTGTAAGACCATACATTATTTTTTTTTTTTTAGTTTTTTGTAGAATCTAGTTTTATGCAGCCAAAGATACTTTTGAGGTTCATGTGTATTCCCAGGGCCAATTCCATGATAAAGATAAATTGAATGGCACTTACTCTACTGTATCTTCAATGGAATGCTCACTATCAGTGAACTGAAAGTTGCTCACTTCTGTCCAACTCTTTTGTGACCCCGTGGACTATAACCCCTCAGGCTCCTCTGTCGTGGAATTCTCCAGGCAAGAATACTGGTGTGAGTTGCCAGTCTCTTCTCCAGGGGATCTTCCCGGCCCAGGTATTGAACCCGGGTCTCCCACAGGCAGATTCTTTACAGTTTGAGCCACCAGGAAAGCCTTCAACTGAAACTAAATGATTAGGCCCTAACCACTTCTATTTATCAGTTCCATTCAGTCGCTCGGTCGTGTCCAACTCTTTGCCACCCCATGGACTGCAGCACGCCAGGCTTCCTATCCATCACCAACTCCCAGAACCTACTCAAACTCCTGTCCATCGCATCAGTGATGCCATTCAACCACCTTATCCTCTATTGTCCCCTTCTCCTCCTGCCTTCCATCTTTCCCAGTTCTTTTCAAATGAATCAATTCTTTGCATCAGGTGGCCAAAGTATTGGAGTTTCAGCTTCAACATCAGTCCTTCCAATGAATATTCAGGACTGATTTCCTTTAGGATGGACTGGTCGGCTCTCCTTGCTGTCCAAGGGACTCTCAAGAGTCTTCTCCAACACCACAGTTCAAAAGCATCAATTCTTTGGTGCTAAGCTTTCTTTATGATCCAACTCTCACATCCATACATGACTACTGGAAAATCAGCCTTGACTGGAGAGATCTTTGTTGGCAAAGTAATATATCTGCTTTTTAGTATGCTGTCTAGGTTGGTCATAGCTTTTCTTCCAAGGAGCAAGTGTCTTTTAATTTCACAGCTGCAGTCACCATCTGCAGTGATTTTGGAGCCAAAGAAAATAAAGTGTGTCACTATTTCCATTGTTTTCCCATTTACCATGAAGTGATGGGACTGGATATCATGATCTTAGTTTTCTGAATGTTGGGTTTTAAGCGAACTCTTCCACTCTCCTCTTTCACTTTCATCAAGAGGCTCCTCAGTTCTTCTTCATTTTCTGCCATAAGGGCGGTGTCATCTGCATATCTGAGGCTATTGATATTTCTCCCGGCAATCTGGATTCCAGCTTGTGCTTCATCCAGTCCAGCATTTCACATGATGTATTCTGCATAAAAGTTAAAGAAGCATGGTGACAATATACAGCTTTGATGCACTCTTTTCCCAATTTGGAACCAGTCAGTTGTTCCATATACAGTTCTAACTGTTGCTTCTTGACCTGCATACAGATTCTCAGGAGGCAGGTCAGGTTGTCTGGTATTCCCATCTCTTGAAGAATTTTTCACAGTTTGTTGTGATCCACACATTAAAGGCTTTGGTGTAGTCAATAGAGTAGAAATAGATGTTTTTCTGGAATTCTCTTGCTTTTTTTATGATCCAGTGAATGTTGGCAATTTGATCTCTTGTTTCTCTGCCTTTTCTAAATCCAGCTTGAACATCTGGAAGTTCACGGTTCATGTACTGTTGAAGTCTGGCTTGGAGAATTTTGAGCATTACTTTGCTAGCGTGTGAGATCAGTGCAATTGTGCAGTAGTTTGAACTTTCCTTGGCATTGCCTTTCTTTGGGATTGGAATGAAAATTGACCTTGTCTAACTCAATGAAACTATGAGCCATGCCATGTAGGGCCACCTGTGATGGACAGGTCATGGTGGAGAGTTCTAACAAAGCATGATCCACTGGAGAAGGGAATGGCAAACCACTTCAGTATTCTTGCTTTGAGAACCTTGTATTTATACATTTTTCTAAATTCTAAGAATAGAGATGCTGTCTCTCTTTTCATAATTACATTTGGACAACACTTTACAATTGCAAATTTACTTTCTCATTGACTCTGTCACTATTGCCCATAGCAGCCTCAAGATATGGGCCAACAGAGAGGTATCTGGCCAATAACGGAATAGGAGACAATAAGTGCCAGAGCTAGCACTTGAGCCTAGGGTATCAGACGCTAATCCCTACACTCTTCCCACTACACCATGCTATCTCTATACAAATGTAAGAAACTGAATTACAATAATTCCTGCTTTGACCTATGTAGACTTTTCTTGATTTATAATGACCCAGGGAGAGGGAGTGGCCACAACATGCCCAGAAAATGAATGAAAAAACTGCTCACTTGTGTCCTTCACACAAAGGCCTTTTCTAGAAATCTATGATCTTCGCTAAATAACAATACAAGGCACCTGTTATGTGTACTGTTCATTATCTCCTCAAAATCCCTCGATAGTCCCAAAAAGTCAGTATGATTGTGCTCTTCATTTATACATGATAAAATGAAATCTGAAAAAAAACTAAATAATTTGTTCAAGATCCTCTTGCTGGGGAATGTGCTTGTAGTCCAACTAGAAATATATGACTTCAAATGATACCAGAAAACATTTATATGCTCAACTCAAACATGCTGCCGTCCAGCTCAGTTCAGTCTCTCAGTCGTGTCTGACTCTTTGTGACCCTATGAATCGCAGCATACCAGGCCTCCCTATCCATCACCATCTCCCATAGTTCACTCAAACTCATGTCCATCAAGTTGGTGATGCCATCCAACCATCTCATCCTCTGTCGTCCCCTTTTCCTCCTGCCCTCAATCCCTCCCAGCATCAGACTAATGCTTTAAAATGTATAAATGTTCAAACAAAAGGTAGATGCGGTGTCAGGAACCTCTGAAGTCTAAGTAACAATAACGTTGTATCAGTTACCATAACTTGAGTATATTCCACTGTGATAAGATAAGGAATCGTTGGATTTTCACTCCAACGATTAAAAAATCTGCTCCACAATCCATGTATGATCCAGATATATCAGTGAATTATTTTCCACTCAGAATTTTCTTCCATCTCTCCTTAGTCAATCCAGATTATTCCAACTCTGGTTCTACCCCTTATAAAAAGGTTTCACTTGTCTCCAGTTACCTACATCTAAACATTTTGTATATCCCACATTTGAGCAGTAATTATTTGATTGCAAGTGACGGAAGCAACTCAAATTAGGTTAGGCGAAAAAAAAAAGATTATTGGTTCACATTTATAAAAATTGTCTATAAATTCATCATAACTTACAGTCTTGACCCAAGAAGCAAACTCTCTTAGTGGAAACAGTTATCTGAGTCACTATTCATCTTTTGTTTATAAAGAATAAAACACAGGCTTACGGATGGCTATCAAACACATGAAAAGACGCTCAACATCACTCATTATTAGAGAAATGCAAATCAAAACCACAATGAGGTACCACTTCACACCAGTCAGAATGGCTGCGATCCAAAAATCTACAAGCAATAAATGCTGGAGAGGGTGTGGAGAAAAGGGAACCCTCCTACACTGTTGGTGGGAATGCAAACTAGTACAGCCAATATGGAGAACAGTGTGGAGATTCCTTAAAAAATTGCAAATAGAACTGCCTTATGACCCAGCAATCCCACTGCTGGGCATACACACCGAGGAAACCAGAATTGAAAGAGACACATGTACCCCAATGTTCATCGCAGCACTGTTTATAATAGCCAGGACATGGAAACAACCTAGATGTCCATCAGCAGATGAATGGATAAGAAAGCTGTGGTACATATACACAATGGAGTATTACTCAGCCGTTAAAAAGAATTCATTTGAATCAGTTCTGATGAGATGGATGAAACTGGAGCCGATTATACAGAGTGAAGTAAGCCAGAAAGAAAAACACCAATACAGTATACTAACACATATATATGGAATTTAGGAAGATGGCAATGACGACCCTGTATGCAAGACAGGGAAAGAGACACAGATGTGTATAACGGACCTTTGGACTCAGAGGGAGAGGGAGAGGGTGGGATGATTTGGGAGAATGACATTCTAACATGTATACTGTCATGTAAGAATTGAATCGCCAGTCTATGTCTGACGCAGGATGCAGCATGCTTGGGGCTGGTGCATGGGGATGACCCAGAGAGATGCTATGGGGAGGGAGGTGGGAGGGGGGTTCATGTTTGGGAACGCATGTAAGAATTAAAGATATTAAAAAAATAATCATCATAATAAAAAAAACAGGCTTAATTTTAGCTCCATTAAAAAACTCAAAAAAAAAAAAAAAAAAAAACCCTGTAACTACGCAGGTTGAAAATTTTACTATGACTATATAATGAAAAAGAAAGACTGTTTTCTTTTTTTTTTTTTTTTCCCTGAAAGGAGAATCTATCTCTGCCAGCTGAAATACCCTAAATAGGTAGTGTGACTCAGATGGTAAAGAATCCATCCGCCTGCGATGCAGGAGACACAGGTTCGATCCCTGGGTCAGGAAGATCCCCTGGAGAAGGGAATAGCAACCCACTCCAGTATTCTTGCCTTAAGAATTCCATGGACAGAAAAGCCTGGCAGGCCACAGTCCACGGGGTCACATAGAGCCGGACAAGGCTGAACAACTAACATACAACATAGTAGTCTTTCTGTCATTTAACTATTACAATTCTCAGCCTTGGTCCATTAGTGTCATCTGGCAATCTTTTAAAAAGAAATCAGTGTCATCCTCCTTTCTCTTCAACACCAGAAAAATTCAATCAGAAGCCTGGGAAGTGGAGTCTAGACAACAGTATTTCTTTAATGTGCATTATGTGATTCTAATGTGCAATGAAGATTGAAAATCCATCTTCTGTCTAGTACCTACATTATAACATCTACTCAGTCAGGGAGTTAGCAGTACTCCCCAGTTAGTGACCAAAAGCACAGAAAGTTAAGTTTGGCTACTAGACAAGGACAAAACAAGAAGAAATGATTAGCAGAAGAATTCACAATACTTATTTTTATCCCAAAATGTGGCAGTGATTTTATCCCCAACAACAATTTGCAATTTCACTGCAAAGATCAGTTACTGACCATAAAATTCTAGAATTTTTATATGTGTCTTCCACTCTTTGAGTTTTTGTTCGTGTTTTCTGGTTTATTTTTTAGTTATTTTGTGCCCATGAAATTAGCCGGGGAATTATTTACCATCATTCATAGACGTCATAGAAAACATGAACTGGAGATTTAGACTACTACCTCCAGTAAGAAATAGGCAGAATTGAATGTATGGCCAATTAATAGACCATTCCATGTGTTTTTCTGCAACAAAAGCCCACTCACTTGAAGCTGTTAAAGGAGTTATTTGAAGGGACTTGTTAGTGAGCCATGTGAAATGACAGGAGCTATAAAGTTGGCCATAAATGTCATTTGTAATTAAAGATAATGAATGCATGGTTGTTCATCAAGAAATTATGACTGCTTTAGAAAAAGAAAAGCAGTTTAGCTACTGTTTTATTCATAGGTTATTAGTAACAAAAAACATTATAGCATTTGAGGAAGAAGGGAGTTATTTACATTGACTGCATTGGGAAAAAAAAGCCTAAAAAGGGAGCAGCTGGCTACTTAAGGGTTTATTTTTTGCCAACCAAAAGGACTGCCACCTATCTTTTCTTCACTTACCTTGACTGCCTGGCCACTGCTGACACAAGAAGGAAATCTATGTCTTCAGAATCGACAACTTACACTCAGTGGCCCAACTGGCAGAAAATGGAAAGAAACAAACACAAAAAAATCTCTTATTTTGCAATATTAGTGAAGAAAACACTGACCTTCCACCTCCTACCTAATCTACCCCCAATTGCTTCTCTGACACCAAGCCTAGTAAAAATGAAAAGGGGTTTTCAAAAGAAGGAAAGAAACATCTGGACTTCAAATTCCCCTCCAAAGCAGAAACCAAGCCTATAAAGGTTACATGTTTCAACAAGCCACGCAAGACGAAGGAGAAAGTTCAACTGCTTATCCTACTTGACCTTGGCGTTAACACAGGATCACATTGATCCTGATGGAGAGATTAAAACGCCAAGTCCAGAACTGCTCACCAAGCAAATTCACAAGGGGAGTTCTAAGAGTTCTTTGGCACTCTTGTTTCATATGGAATTAGCAGGGACGATCCCAGGCCACAAATGTAGCAATATTTTAACTCAGTGTGCAAAATTTCAAAGATAAAGCCTGAGATTGGAAGCAGTACTGAACTTTTCAAACACTGCTTTCCTGGTAGACTTTGTAAAGAAAATACAACATGCATAGGGCTGTTGAAAGATTGCTTTATGGAAGGAAAATTAAAATGGAGGCCATTAGGACCATGAGAGGCAAAGAATGAAGGTGGGGCGTGACAAACCCCAAAACATTTTCTTTTACATATTCCTACTCTAAATCGCAGTCATGCTATCTTCAGTGAAAATCACTTCCATAATACAGCAACATGGCATGTAAATAATTTTTCTCAGTAAAACCTAATACAGTTCTGAGTTAATCAAAAAGATAAATTTCAAACCTAAAATTTTGAAAATCTGACAAAAAGATTGACAACAAGACAGTTTAACAACAAAGGTCTGTGGTGGGTCACTAGTCCAGGAGGCCCCAGCCTCCAGGATCTAATGCATAATGATCTGAGGTGAAAAGTGAAAGTGAAATCGCTCAGTCGCTCAGTCGTGTCTGACTCTTTGCGACTCCGTGGACTGTAGCCAACCAGGCTCCTCCGTCCATGGGGTTCTCCAGGCAAGAATACTGGAGTGGGTTGCCATTTCCTTCTCCAGGGGATCTTCCCGACCCAGGGATCAAACCCAGGTCTCCCGCATTGCAGGCAGACACAATTAATAGTAGAAATAAAGTATAAAATAAATGTAATGAGCTTAAATCACCCTGAAACCTTCTGCCCCCCCCCCCCACCACCACCACCTGTCCATGGAGAAATCAGTC
This sequence comes from Ovis canadensis, assembly GCF_042477335.2. Taxonomy (NCBI): domain Eukaryota; kingdom Metazoa; phylum Chordata; class Mammalia; order Artiodactyla; family Bovidae; genus Ovis; species Ovis canadensis. The sequence goes on from NC_091260.1 coordinate 43,835,392, forward strand.
CCTGGTGCCAAAATGTTGGGGATCACTGGATTTGTTATCTCTTAAACTGCTCTAACAGAAAGCACCTTGAACTAATGGACTGGGAAATTGGGTTCCAGCCCCAGCTCAGTCACCACTGAGCTACACCTCATAAGTTACACCTAAAGCTTCGTATGTTCTTTGGACCTTAATTTCTTCACCAGCAAAATAAAAGAACTGGAGTAGAGGAATTCTAGAACCAAAATATTTCTAGACATTATGGAAGTTGTACAAACCTGCTCATGATTACCACACCTCCATTTTCAACTAGTTTTTCTGATTAACCCAACTCATAGTGTAGTTCCCCCTCTTCTCTCTTCAAGATACTCATTAATTCTCCCACCAATCTCTTAGCTCGGTGTTAACTCATTTGCTCTAATGTCTTCTCTCTCTATGAGACTATAAATTCCCCTGGGGCACAAAATAGCTTGTTTTTAATTGAATCCTTAATTAAAATTAAGAGTGTTATGCGCAAGGTAGATGTTTGCATGTGTTTTTTGGATAAATGTATGAATAAGAGAATGTTTGGCACTTACTGAGTTAACTGACCAGTTACTAATGTTAAGGATGACTCATAAAAGTAAGCCAAGAGAAGTACTGTTTTCTAGAAAGCAGGATCTAGTCATTACACCAAAAAGTTGCCCAGACTACATTCATTAGACAGTTAAAAAAACAATCCACTTTAAAATCCCAATATTATCCCTGTTTTGTAAGAATCTCAAAAGTTATGTATTTCATCTAAAAATCTTAAAGCTGCTGCTGCTAAGTCACTTCAGTTGTGTCCGACTCTGTGCAACCCCATAGATGGCAGCCCACAAGGCTCCCCCGTCCCTGGGATTCTCCAGGCAAGAACACTGGAGTTGGTTGCCATTTCCTTCTCCAAAGGATGAAAGTGAAAAGTGAAAGTGAAGTCGCTCCGTGATATCTGACTCTTAGCAACCACATGAACTGCAGCCTACCAAGCTCCTCTGTCCATGGGATTTTCCAGGCAAGAGTACTGGAGTGGGTTGCCATTGCCTTCTCCAAATCTTAAAGCTATACAATGTCAACTGACATGAAAAATATTTGTTGTTATAGCATTTTTTTTTTCATAAAAATGAGACAAAATTCAACATTTTCCTAGTCCTCATTGTTGTACTTATATTCTAGTGTTTCTTGGGTCTTTGCTGTATCTTATTAATTAATACAGAAATGCCTAACTCTATAATTGTACCACCATTTAAAAGGATATAAATAATCACATTTTTATGTTTCTGGGGTCTCCCAGCTGGCACAGTAGGAAAGAATCCACATGCCAGTGCAGAAGACACAAGAGACACAGGTTCGATTCCTGGGTCAGGAAGACTCCCTGGAGTAAAAAATGGCAACTCACTCCAGTATTCTTGCCTGTAAATTTCCATGGACAGAGGAACCCTGTGGGTTACATTCCATGGGGTCATAAATAGTCAGACACAACTGAGCTATTGAGAAAGCACACCTCATGTATACTAAAGAAAAACTGTTAAGAGCATTTGATTTAAGAATTTATATATTTGTGGATTTTACCAGTATTATTGGCTCCTTTAATCAGACATTTTCAATGTTTATCATACCAGAAAAAGTGCTTATGTCATAGGACTCCACTGGAAAAATAGTCAATAATTACAGTAAAAGGAGAAAATAAGAGGCTCTGACACGAGTCTTGCAACATGGAAAGTCTTCTAACTTGCTAATTAAACTCTACCACCCCTCTGCTCTTTACTACATAAACACCAATTTTATCCTATGCATAACCTCAATTAGTTTTTCCTGTGCTAATAGCTAAGGAGACATGACACACCTTTTCCCTCCTTGGATTTTGGTTATCAGCTTACATTTGAAAGGAAAGTACATGGAGAAAAATCATAGCCAGATGAACAAGATTAATTCCTAAGAGAAAGAGGTCACAAGGCAATGAAGGACCACAGATTAGTTTAAGCAAGAAATATGACAGCCTTGTTGTGTGTACTGGATCTTCAGCCAGTGGCTGGAATTTAAATAAATAAACATTTTCTGCACATGTGGTCTTCAATTCCCTGTTAAAGTTTACTATCACAAAGTTTCATTTTGGCCAAAATGTATTTTAAAATATTTTTTCACCTCATCTAGTCCCAACAAAATCATTGGGAAACCCCAAATCAGTTAAGTCAATTACAGGTTGTTTAATTGAAATCACACAAACACACACACACACAGTGATCACAATGTGTTTTTAAAAATCCATTTCATCATCAGAGCTTTGTTTTGGAAAGATTGTCTGTTTTCCCATATCCCTTCCTTAAAAGGACAGTTTCAATTCCAAGTGCCCCAGATAAATAGGAACATAACTGATAAAGGCAATCAGATAGAAATCAAAGCCAACAAGAACAATGCTTGGCACACACTTGCCCTTCATGGGCTGTAATGATTGAGATCAGCCTGTACCACCACCAGCATGCAGTGTTTGCCAGCTGAGGCTCACAGTTCTCATCTGTGAGCCTTAACTCTAAGCAAACCAATAGGGAGAAGTAGATCAGAGAGCCAAGTCACACCTGTGATATATCTTCTGGTCTTGAATATGAGAAATGTTGACTAGAGTAACTCAGAGTCACTAAAGCAACAGAGCTGTTAGGCATGTTTATCAGATTGGCCCAAGTCTGATGTGACAGAAATAGCATGTTCTGCTATTCAATGAACCCACTGGTGTAAATACCACTCAAGCAGCCCATGAACTCCAGTGGAGATCTGTTTATTTTGTGCGTAACAGAAGGAGATTTTTCTGACATTTTTGCTCTTAATTACACAGAAAATATTTAACCACTAATTAGACTTAACACAAAAGGAAAAGAAAGTAGTTGCTTGATGACAAAAATTTATCTCCAAAAACTCACTTATTTTCAATATTTTTAGTGAGCATCAGATGGAATCCTTTGTACAATATTATATTTGGTTGTTCTCCTTAAAAGTGTACAGTTAACTCATTATTCACTTAGAAGATGTAGCTCAAAAATAATTTTAAGCAGCAACATAATAATTCAGAATAACTAAACCTTATGTAGGCTTAAAGTTTCACAGAAAATGAAAATTATTTCTAAACAATAGTCTTTTGTTTTATAAACAAAATTATTGAGTACTTTGTTTCTCTGAAATTAAGTTTAATCTCTTAACAAAAATGAAATAGACAGCTAAGAGAAATGAGCTCTCTTAAATATTGCTATTGGAAGTATAAACTACAGCTTTTCTGTAGAGCAATTTAAGCAATAGCTATCAAAAGCCTCAAATATGTTTAAATCTTTCACAAAAATTCCACTTCTAGGATTTTTTTCCTAATAAGTAAACTGAGATGCAGATACAGTTAAATAGGGAATACATATACATATACATAGGAAAGCTATGACAAACCTAGACAGTGTGTTTTAAAGCAGAGACACTGCTCTGCAGACAAAGGTCTGTATAGTCAAGGCTATGGTCTTTCCGGTGGTCATGTCCAGTTGTGAGAGCTGGACCATAAAGAAGGCAGAGTGCCAAAGAATTGATGCCTTGAAACTGTGGTGCTGGAGAAGACTCCTGAGAGTCCCTTGGACAACAAGGAGATCAAAGCATTCAGTCTAAAGGGAAATCAACCCTGAATACTCATTGGAAAGACTGGTGCTGAAACTGAAGCTCCAGTATTTTCGTCATCTGATGCAAACAGCCGACTCATTGGAAAAGTCCCTCATGCTGGGAAGGATTGAGGGCAGAAGGAGAAGAGGGTGTCAGAGGATGAGATGGCTGAATGGCATCACCGATGCAATGGACATGAACTTGGGAAACTTCAAGAGATCATGAGAGACAGGGAGGCCTGGCATGCTGCAGTCCATGGGGTCAGAAAGAGTCGGACACTACTGGGCAACTGAACAACAACAAACTGAGATGCAGATAGAGTTATATACAATAGTATTCATTGTGGAGCTAACACTGGAAAAAAATGTCATTGTCCAAAAATAAGGAATTTGTTCAGTAAATATGTTACATCCTATGTGATAAAATAGTGCTTAATAGTTTAAAATGATGTCATAGAAAAACACTTAATAGCATTAGAAAATATTCTTTATATATATATATAAATTTATTTATTTTAATTGAAGGCTAATTACTTTACAATATTGTATTGGTTTTGCCATACATTGACATGAATCAGCCATGGGTGTACAGGTGTTCCCCATCCTGAAGACCCCTCACACCTCCCTCCCCATTCCATCCCTCTGGGTCATCCCAGTGCACCAGCCTCTAGCACCCTGTTCAGTTCAGTTCAGTTCAGTCGCTCAGTCATGTGCGACTCTTTGTGACCCCATGAATCGCAGCACGCCAGGCCTCCCTGTCCGTCACCAACTCCCGGACTTGACTCAGACTCACGTCCATCGAGTCAGTGATAACATCCAGCCATCACATCCTCTGTCATTCCCTTCTCCTCCTGCCCCCAATCTCCCCCAGCACCAGAGTCTTTTCCAATGAGTCAGCTCTTTGCATGAGGTGGCCAAAATACTGGAGCTTCAGCTTTAGCATCATTCCTTCCAAAGAAATCCCAGGGTTGATCTCCTTCAGAATGGACTGGTTGGATCTCCTTGCAGTCCAAGGGACTCTCAAGAGTCTTCTCAAACACCACAGTTCAAAAGCATCAATTCCTCGGCCCTCAGCCGTCTTCACAGTCCAATTCTCACATCCATACATGACTACAGGAAAAACCATAGCCTTGATTAGACGGACCTTAGTTAGCAAAGTAATGTCTCTGCTTTTGAATAAGCTATCTAGGTTGGTCATAACTTTCCTTCCAAGGAGTACGTATCTTTTAATTTCATGTCTGCAGTAACCATCTGCAGTGATTTTGGAGCTCCCCCCCCCCCAAAAAAAAAGTCTGACACTGTTTCTACTGTTTCCCCATCTATTTCCCATGAAGTGATGGGACCGGATGCCATGATATTCGTTTTCTGAATGTTGAGCTTTAGACCAACTTTTTCACTCTCCTCTTTCACTTTCATCAAGAGGCTTTTTAGTTTCTCTTCACTTTCTGCCATAAGGGTGGTGTCATCTGCATATCTGAGGTTATTGATATTTCTCCTGGCAATCTTGATTCCAGCTTCTGTTTCTTCCAGTCCAGCATTTCTCAAGATGTACTCTGCATATAAGTTACCATGTATCATGCATCAAACCTGGACTGGCGATTCCTTTCACATATGATATTATACATGTTTCAATGCCATTCTCCCAAATCATGCCACATTCGCCCTCTCCCACAGAGTCCAAAAACCTGTTCTATGCATCTGTGTCTCTTCTGCTGTTTTGCATACAGGGTTATCATTTCCATCTTTCTAAATTCCATTTACATATATTAGTATACTGTATTGGTGTTTTTCTTTCTGGCTTATTTCACTCTGTATAATTGGCTCCAGTTTTATTCACCTCATTAGAACTGATTCAAATGTATTCTTTTTAATGGCTGAGTAATACTCCATTGTGTATATGTACCCCAGCTTTCTTATCCATTCATCTGCCAATGGACATCTAGGTTGCTTCCATGTCCTGGCTATTATAAACAGTGCTGCAATGAACATTGGGGTACAAGTGTCTCTTTCAATTCTGGTTTCCCTGGTGTGTATGCCCAGCAGTGAGATTGCTGGGTTTCATAAGGCAGTTCTATTTCCAGTTTTTTAATGAATCTCCACACTGTTCTCCATAGTGGCTGTACTAGTTTGCATTCCCACCAATAGTGTAAGAGGGTTCCCTTTTCTCCACACCCTCTCCAGCATTTATTGCTTGTAGACTTTTGCATCGCAGCCATTCTGACTGGCATGAAATGGTACCTCATTGTGGGTTTGATTTGCATTTCTCTGATAATGAGTGATGTTGAGCATCTTTTAATGTGTTTGTTAGCCATCTGTATGTCTTCTTTGGAGAAATGTCTGTTTAGTTCTTTGGCCCATTTTTTGATTGGGTCATTTATTTTTCTGGAATTGAGCTGCAGGAATTGCTTGTATATTTTTGAGATTAATTCTTTGTAAATTGCTTCATTTGCTATTATTTTCTCCCATTCAGAAGGCTGTATATTCACCTTGCTTATAGTTTCCTTTGTTGTGCAGAAGCTTTTAATTTTAATTAGGTCCCACTTGTTTATTATTTTTTATTTCCAGTATTCTAGGAGGTGGATCATAGAGGATCCTGCTATAATTTATGTCAAGAGTGTTTTGCCTATGTTCTCTTCTAGGAGTTTTATAATTTCTGGTCTTACATTTAGATCTTTAATCCATGTTGAGTTTATTTTTGTGTATGGTGTTAGAAAGTGTTCTAGTTTCATTCTTTTACAAGTGGTTGACCAGTTTTCCCAGCACCACTTGTTAAAGAGATTTGTCTTTTCTCCATTGTATATTCTTGCCTCCTTTGTCTAAGATAAGGTGTCCATAGGTGTGTGGATTTATCTCTGGGCTTTCTATTTTGTTCCATGGATCTATATTTCTGTCTTTGTGCCAATACCATACTGTCTTGATGACTGTGGCTTTGTAGTAGAGACTGGAGTCAGGCAGGTTGATTCCTCCAGATCCATTCTTCTTTCTCAAGATTGCTTTGGCTATTCAAGGTTTTTTGTATTTCCATACAAATTGTGAAATTATTTGTTCTAGTTCTCTGAAAACACCATTGGTAGCTTGATAGGGATTGCATTGAATCTATAGATTGCTTTGGGTAGTATTCTCATTTTCACTATATTGATTCTTCCAATCCATGAACATGGTATATTTCTCCATCTATTTGTGTCCTCTTTCACCAGTGTTTTATATTTGATGTTTCAATAAATGAAAAGCAGGTTAAAAATAGTAAATATGATAAAATCACAATTTTTAATTTCTATACAAGTATAGAAAAAGGACTCAGCATATATTCTATAGATTAGTACTGCCCATAGGAATATGGTACAAGCCATATACATGATTTTTAATTTTTTAATATCTACATTAAAATATAAAAAGCAACAGGTTAAAGTAATTTTAATTATATACATTATTTAACCTAATAAATTCAAAGTATCATTTCAATACTATGTAATTAATGTAAAAAGATATATTAATGTGGTTTTATTTCATACTATGCCTCAGACTCAATATGCCAGCAAATCCCAGAGAGATGTTATGGGGAGGGAGGTGGGAGGGGGGTTCATGTTTGGAAACACATGTAAGAATTAAAGATATTAAAATTTTAAAAATAAAAAACTAAAAAAAAAAAGAAAACTCAGCAGTGGCCACAGGACTGGAAAAGGTCAGTTTTCATTCCAATCCCAAAGAAAGGCAATGCCAAAGAATGCTCAAACTACTGCACAGTTGCACTCATCTCACATGCTAGGAAAGTAATGTTCAAAATTCTCCAAGCCAGGCTTCAGCAATACGTGAACCGTGAACTCCCTGATGTTCAACTTGGTTTTAGAAAAGGCACAGGAACCAGAGATCAAATTGCCAATATCCGCTGGATCATGGAAAAAGTAAGAGAGTTCCAGAAAAACATCTATTTCTGTTTTATTGACTATGCCAAAGCCTTTGACTGTGTGGATCACAATAAACTGTGGAAAATTCTGAAAGAGATGGGAATATCAGAGCACCTGACCTGCCTCTTGAGAAATCTGTATGCAGGTCAGGAAGCAACAGTTAGAACTGGACATGGAACAACAGACTGGTTCCAAATAGGAAAAGGAGTCCATCAAGGCTATATATTGTCACCCTGCTTATTTAACTTATATGCAGAGTATATCATGAGAAACGCTGGACTGGAAGAAGCAGAAGCTGGAATCAAGATTGCCGGGAGAAATATCAATAACCTCAGATATGCAGATGACACCACCCTTATGGCAGAAAGTGTAGAGGAACTAAAAAGCCTCTTGATGAAAGTGAAAGAGGAGAGTGAAAAAGTTGGCTTAAAGCTCAACATTCAGAAAACGAATATCATGGCATCCGGTCCCATCACTTCATGGCAAATAGATGGGGAAACAGTGTCAGACTTTATTTTTTTGGGCTCCAAAATCACTGCAGATGGTGATTGCAGCCATGAAATTAGAAGATGCTTACTCCTATTGAGTCTGAGTGAACCCTGGGAGTTGGTAATGGACAGGGAGGCCTAGTGTGTTGCGATTCATGAGGGCGCAAAGAGTCGGACATGACTAAGTGACTGAACTGAACTGAAGCCTTTGATATTTAATGTCTATTTTGTATTTACAACACATCTAATTTCAGACTAGTCACATATCAAGTGCTCAATAGTCAGGTATAGCTGGTGACTACAATGTTGGGCAGGATACCTCAAGAACATAGGATATGGGTGATTTGTTTCTATCTTTACACTTCTCTATACATTCTACTTATAAAGTCAGAAAAAGTCGGTATTTTTAAATAACTAAATAGAAACAATGAGACACAGAGGGAAGTTATATATCAGTCAATGAGTTTTGTCACTCAGTCGTGTCTGACTCTTTGTGACCCCATAGACTGCAGCATGTCAGGCTTCCCTATCCATCACCAACTCCCAGAGCTTGGTCAAACTCAGTGATGCCATCCTACCATTTCATCCTCTGTCATCCCCTTCTCCTCCTGCCTTCAGTCTTTCCCAGCATCAGTGTCTTTTCTAATGAGTCACTTCTTCGCATCAGTTACCCAAAGTATTGGTGCTTCCATTTCAGCATTAGTCTTCCCAATGAATATTCAGGGTTGATTTCCTTTAGGATTGACTGGTTTGATCTCCTTGCAATCCAAGGGGTTCTCAAGAGACTTCTCCAACACCACAGTTCAAAAGCATCAATTCTTCAGCCCCCAGTTTTCTTTATGTTCCAACTCTCGCATCCATACATGACTACTGGAAAAACCATAGCCTTGACTATACACACCTTTGTTGGCAAAGTGATGTCTCTGCTTTTTAATATGTTTTCGAGATTTGTCACAGCTTTTTTTCCCCAAGGAGCAAGTGTCTTTTAATTTCATGGCTGCAGTCACTATCTGCAGTGATTTTGAATATATAATAATAATAATGTTATAGTAACTATATATATATATGCATGTAGTGTATATAATAACTATAGTTATACACACACACACACACACACACACACACACACATCAGAGACCCAGATGCAGTGGATTCTGATTCTGTTTGTAGCTTCACCACAGGTCACCATCTAAAAATGAAAATTATAATATCTATCTCATAAAAATACTGAGAGTAATGAGGTAAAATACATGATATGACATAGGTAAAAAGCAGCAGAATGCCTGGATTTTTCACCTACCTAGAAATTTTCCTACATAAAAATCAGTTCTACATCTGTATATAGAACATCCCCTGAATCAATAGTAAAGTTTAAATATGCTAAGAACCCTTAGAAGAGGGAGTTTTGCTCTCTTTTGATCAGGTTTTGATCTACAGAGTCTAGCACACTGCCTAGTGAATTTGTTATATAAATTAATAAATGAATGAACAATCAATGGCATTTGGATAGGCTGTGCCTTTTAAAAGCACTTCACCTGAATGACTTTTTATTTTTTTTTTTTAAGATTAAGCAAATTTTATTGCAGCAAATACATCTATAAAATCTGCAGTTTAATGTCAAACTGTGACTAAAACCCATGTTTGCTGTATGATACATATGGAAGTTGTTTAGCCTTTTACTTTGTCATTATCACGGGGTGTCTAGTCTTTGATAAGAAATTGAAAGATTAGTGTATTTCTTATTTTTGCTTCTATTCTTTTAATTTACTCTTTCTGACTTAGTCTTGTAGGCTGATTTGGTCTTATAGAGAGCAATCCTGTGTGTATATGTCTGCATGTAGCAAATGAGTGAGTTTCCCTTTCTCTAAGTATTAACCTTAGGATTTTCTTGTAGGTTGTATTTCTCCTTTGGACTATATTCTGAGTGCATACTCAGATTCAGTCACTTTGAAGTCTATATATTCTCTTACAAAACTCCATATAGCTCCTTACAGATTGAATCTTCCCTTACCCAGTTTCCCAAAGATAATTTCAAAAATTTGATCCCAAGTCTTAAACTGGCAGCCTATGAACCAAATTCATTCAGCAAATATATTTCTATTGCAATGATTGTTGTGGATTGTAGTCTTTGTTTTCCTGTTTATAAAACATTTCAATTGAATAACTTCACATTTAAAAATTAGGAAATTTCATATAGTAACCTAGCTTCTTTTGAAAAAGTATACAATTTGCCAATGTGGAATCCACATTTTACAAGAAGGGAATCTTCTGGATATAAATGACTGCTCTTTTAGCCATGGTAAGCAGGCATCAATTTACCATAAATGCCAGCAACTGCTGTTTTTCTTATCTTGGCTGACTTTATTCATCTATTACTTGCCTGGTCCAAGAAGCCATTTCAGAATATAATGCGTGATTAATATGCGTTCAGAGAACACTTGGCTGAAACTTGTCTTTTCTTACTGATTTATAAACATGCTTTTACTTTCAACCATTCCTTGGCTAGCCACAGGCCAGACTCATCTCTCTTCCATCTAAAGGTCTTCTGCTGTTGCTCATGTGTCAAATGCATCTCTGCTGAGTGCAGCAGTATTGATTTTACCTCTGAATCTCAGAACCCGTGACCAAGTCATCACCAAGTCTGTAGGGGCTGAGCTGTGCTATCTTTCTTCCTGTGTAGTCTGCTTTGAAGCTGCCCTTTGGAGTGATGGCTGGACCTGCCAAAGTTGGCATATCCTGCCAAGCCCTCCATCACCTTGCTAGCTCACTCTTGCACTCTCACCTTTTAGCTCATCCAAAAGCTCAGCTCTCTTTACTGTGTGTGTGTGTGCATACTCAGTTGTGTCTAACTCTTTGTGACCCACAGACTGTAGCCTGCCAGGCTCCTTAGCCCATGGGATTCCCGAGGCAAGAACATTGGAGTGGGCTGCCGCTTCCTCCTCCAGGGAATCTTCCCTACCCAGGGAGCCAGCCTGCGTCGCTTATGTCTCCTGCATTGGCAGGCAGATTCTTGTTGAGATTTGTTTACGAGCAGAGTTAAGAGGACTTCCCTGAATGACTTTTTAAAGTGTTCTTCCCCCTTTCAGTATTAATGATTTGAAATCATAAGAAATTTTTTTTTAAGTTTTCATCTATTTAAGACTTTCCCAACCCTGTTTTTTCTTCAGCTGGCTCTTACCACCTTCTATCCACATCTACTGAGGATTAACAGTTTGACATCCTTTCCTGAAACTTCCACAATTCTTTGTTTTCTTCTATTTTAGCATTTACTATGTTCTACTTGAATTACTTCTGTGTATGGGCATATCCTTAGTAGACTGACTTCCTTGAAGGCAGGCAATGTGTCCATTCTCCAGTACCTAGAACAGAGTAAGTGCTCAATAACATCTATTCTGTGCATGAAGGAATGAGTGAGTAGCACTATTAGACAGTTAGCACCTCAGAATTTATATCTTTATTTCATTCATTCTGTATATCTCACTATGCTTCTCATACTTGTTTTTAGATATTTATAGGGATGATAGTTCCAAGTATTAATGTACTCCCTAACTGCTCCCAACATTTCCATGCCTTCAAGGTCACCAAATTCTCTCCCTTGGTTCTCTCCACTCAACTTTGACATAGAAATGTCACCTACAATGGAAAAACTAGCAAAATACTATGAACACTGAAAACTTTAAATATAGAATTTCAGGTTGAGCTATTCTGTTCTTCAGTTCAGTCACTCAGTCGTGTCCGACTCTTTGCGACCCCATGAATCGCAGCACGCCAGGCCTCCCTGTCCATCACCAACTCCTGGAGTTCACTCAGACTCATGTCCATTGAGTCCGTGATGCCATCCAGCCATCTCATCCTCTGTCGTCCCCTTCTCCTCCTGCCCCCAATCCCTCCCAGCATCAGAGTCTTTTCCAATGAGTCAACGCTTTGCATGAGGTGGCCAAAGTACTGGAGTTTCAGCTTTAGCATCATTCCTTCCAAAGAAATCCCAGGGCTGATCTCCTTCAGAATGGACTGGTTGGATCTCCTTGTAGTCCAAGGGACTCTCAGGAGTCTTCTCCAACACCACAGTTCAAAAGCATCAATTCTTTGGCACTCAGCTTTCTTCACAGTCCAACTCTCACATCTATACATGACCACTGGAAAAACCATAGCCTTGACTAGATGGACCTTTGTTGGCAAAGTAATATCTCTGCTTTTCAATATTCTATCTAGGTTGGTAGAGGAACTCAACTAGAGAAGAGAAGAGAATATGATGGAGAGTCAATAACAAATGAAATGGAATAAAAACACTTCAGTGTTTGGAGATGGGCACGGCTGCTGCAATGAAGGGCATACATGTCTAATTTCTGTGGTGCTTTCTTTTAAATAGGTATGTTCCAGTAGAATGCTTATAAGTCCTTTGTGTATATAATGAAAAACTTGCCTTTCATGAGGGAAAATGGTAAGATTACAGGAAATTTACCTGCCAAAATGGGATTAAGTGAATCAGTTTAGGGCTGTCCAATCTATGACTATTACAGACATTCTGAATGCAAAATGAACAAATGTATGTATGTATTTCTTTGTCACTTTTATATAGTTTGAAAGTTGCCAACTGTATCACACAGTGAAAAATAAGCTATACAAATTCTTGGATAACACATAGGCAAAATCAACTTCCATAAATATGTTATTATCACGCTTTGCTGATTTTAGAAATATGTACTGCTTACATTTGTGTCTAAATTCACAGCAGTAAATGTATTTTAGACTTCACTTTCAGATTCTAATGCTTACTTAGTTTTGTTTTGTAGGGCTGATTGGTTGGTTGGTTGGTTGGTATTTTAGAACTCAGCTGCAAAGCGTTGAGTTAACATATTCTTCATTTCATAACATATTACACTTATGATCCATGCAAGTCAGTTTTCTTATTTATTTTCCCCCCTCCTATCCATTTCTACTTTCATTTTCCCCTTTCCACACATTTAGCTCTAATATGTTTGAAACATGTTCATAAATATTCATATATGCTTACAGAATAGTGTTATTTATATATTACTTCTTTTACTTGTATGAATGCTATGCTATAGATATGATTCTCTGTCAGACTTTCTCAACACTGTCTTTTTAATGTCTATCCACAGAAATAAATATCCACATGTATGAACAAAATTAGAATTTCAACAAAGATATAGAAAATTTAAAAAAAAGAATCAAGGAGTTGAAGAAATCAATAAATGAACTGAAAATTTCACTAGAGAGGTACAGCATCAAACTTGATCAAACAAAAGAAACAATAAAGGAATTCAAAAACAAGTTATCTGAAATTATCTAGTCAGAGAAGCAAAAAGAAAAAAGAATTTAAAGGAATAAAGAAAATCTAAAGGATTTATGTAACACTATCAAGAAGATGAGTATATACATTATGAAGGTCCCAAAAGGAAAGAGAGAGAAAAGGCAGAAAGCTTGTTTAAAGAAACAGTGGTCAAACACTTCACAAATCTGGGGAAGTAATGGGCACAATAGACTCAAATACAAAGAATTCAAATAATCCAACACTAAAATTCTTTATAATCACACAATTAGAAGTAAAAGCAAAGAAAGAATTTTGAAAGAAGTAGCAGAAGAGCAACTAATCATCTATGGGGGTATCCAATATAACTATCAACATATTTTTTCAGCAGAAACTTTAGAGCACAGAGGGAATGGAATGATATAACTCAAAATGCTAAAAGAAAAAACTGTCAACCAAAAATAATCTATCTCACTAAACTGTCCATCAAAATGAATAAGACAGACTTTCTCAGGTAAATGAAAGCACAGGGAGTTAATGATCACTAGGCCTGCCTTATAAGAAATGCTAAAGACAGCCCTTCAAATTGAAACAAAAAGATCTGAAACAACATGAAAGCATATGAAAGTATAAAGTCACTGGTAAAGGTAAATATATATATAGATACACAATAATACTTCAATGATGGTGTGTAAATCACTTTTAATTCTGGCATAGATGTTAAAAAACAAAAGCATTAAAAATTATTATAACTACAAAAGTGTGTTAGTAGATAATATAAAATATATAACTTGTAACACCAATAATATAAAGCAGATAAAAGTAAAAATGTAGGAGTTATGTATGCCATTCAATTTAAGCTGTAACAGCTTAGGTAGTCGTTAGGTTGTAATAACCAAAACATTTTTTTATGTAAGCCTCAGTTCAGTTCAGTTCAGTTCAGTTCAGTTGCTCAGTCATGTCTGACTCTTTGTGACCCCATGAATCGCAGCACGCCAGGCCTCCCTGTCCATTACCAACTCCCAGAGTTCACTCAGACTCGCGTCCATTGAGTCATTATGTAAGCCTAATGGTAACCAAAAAGAAAACACCTACAGAAGATACACAAAAGAAAATTAGGATGAAATCAAAATATATCAACACAAAAATCAATAAGTCACAGTGAAAATAAGAGATGAGAGGAGAAACAAAAAGCTATAATAGAAGCAAAGCAATTAAGAAATTTACAATATTCCCTATCAGTAATTACTTTAAAGGTAAATGATTAATCTCCAATCAAAAGACATAGCATAGCTGAATGGATTTTTTTCTAAAAAAATCAAAAAATATGCTGCTCACAAAAGACTAAGGCAAACAAAAGGAAAAATATATTCCATGCAAGTATTTACCAAAGAGAACAGAGATGACCATACTCACATCAAATAAAATAGACTTTTAGGTCAAAAACTGTTATAAGAGACAAAGGATATTATGTGATAAAAGTGTCAATTCACCAGGAAAATATAATAATTATATATAAACAATAAACATCAGATAGCCTAAATATATGAAGCAAACATTGACATAACTGAAAGGAGAAATAGAAAGCAACACAATAATAGTTGAAGATTCCAAATTCCATTTAAATAATGAACAGAACATTCAGACAAAAGATCAATAATAAAATAGACTTAAACAAAACTGTAGCCCAAATGAACCTAATAGACATTCCATCCAACAGCAACAGAATACACACTTTTCCAGTACACATAGAACAATCTCCAGGACAGATCACAAATTAGGTCACAAAACAACACAACAAATTAAAGAAGACTGAAGTCCTATGAAATATCTTTTTTTATTACCATGGGATGAAACTAGGGATTAATAGGAAAAAAAGGCAGAAATTAAACAACATAAGCTTGAAAAACTAGTTAGTCAAAGAGACCAAGAAGAAAATTAGAAAATATCTTGAAAAAAATGAAAACAAAAATACAACATACCCAAACTTATGGGACAGTACTAAGAGGCAAGTTTATAGCAATAAATTCCTAAAATAAAAAAAGAAACAAATTCTTAAATAAACAGTCTAACTTTACACCTCAAGGAAACAGAAGAAGTATAAGATTAGCCTAAAGTTAACAGAAGGAAGGTAATAGCAGATTAGAACAGAAATAAAAGGAACAGAAAATAGTGGGAGGAAAGAAAAACACTGACAAAACTAAAAGTTGGATTTTATAAAAGAGATAAACAAGTCTGACAAAACCTTAGCTAGACTAACTAAGAAAAAAGAAAATTCAAATAAATTAATTCCGAAGTGAGAGAAGAGACATAACAACTGATAACACAGAAATAAAAGAAAGAAAGTGAAGTCACTCAGTCGTCTCTGACTCTTTGTGCCCCATGGACTATAGCCTACCAGGCTCCTCTATCCATGGGATTTTCTAGGGAAGAGTACAGAAATAAAAGGGACTATAAAAGACAATGAACAACTATATGCCAATGAACTGGGTAACCTAAAAGAAATGGATAAATTCCTAGAAACATACAACCTACCAAGACTAAACTGTTAAGAAAATAATGTCTGAATAGACTTATAACTAGCATGGAGATTTAATTAGTAATCATAAAATTCCAAACAAAGGAAAGCCCAAGACCAGATGGCTTCATTGATACATTCTACCAAAAATTCAAAGAAGAATTAATGCCAGTCTTCAAACTAAAAATGAAAAGGAAGAAGACATCCAAATCCATTTTATGAGGCCAACAGTGGAGAAGAGTCGGACACAAATGAGTGCCTTCACTTTCACTTTACCCTGTATGAAAGCCAAAGATAGTATAGTTCAGTTCAGTCGCTCAATCATGTCTGACTCTGCGACCCCATGAATTGCAGCACGCCAGGCCTCCCTGTCCATCACCGTCTCTTGGAGTTCACTCAAACTCACGTCCATCGAGTCGGTGATGCCATCAGCCATCTCATCCTTTGTCGTCCCCTTCTCCTGCCCTCAATCCCTCCCAGCAGCAGAGTCTTTTCCAATGAGTCAACTCTTCACATGAAGTGGCCAAAGTACTGGTGTTTCAGCTTTAGCATCATTCCCTCCAAAGAAATCCCAGGGCTGATCTCCTTCAGAATGGACTGGTTGGATCTCCTTGCAGTCCAAGGGACTCTCAAGAGTCTTCTCAAACACCACAGTTCAAAAGCATCAATTCTTCGGCACTCAGCTTTCTTCACAGTCCAATTCTCACATCCATACATGACCACAGGAAAAACCATAGCCTTGACTAGACGGACCTTTGTTGGCAAAGTAATGTCTCTGCTTTTCAATATGCCATCTAGGTTGGTCATAACTTTCCTTTGAAGGAGTAAGTGTCTTTTAATTTCATGGCTGCAATCACCATCTGTGGTGATTTTGGAGCCCCCAAAGATAAAGTCTGACACTGTTTCCACTGTTTCACCATCTATTTCCCATGAAGTGATGGGACTGGATGCCATGATCTTAGTTTTCTGAATGGTGAGCTTTAGGCCAACACTTTCACTCTCCTCTTTCACTTTCATCAAGAGGCTTTTTAGTTCCTCTTCACTTTCTGCCATAAGGGTGGTGTCATCTGCATATCTGAGGTTATTGATATTTCTCCCAGAAATCTTGATTCCAGCTTGCGCTTCATCCAGCCCAGCCTTTCTCATGATGTACTCTGCATATAAGTTAAATAAGCAGGGTGACAATATACAGCCTTGAGGTACTCCTTTTCCTATTCAGAACCAGTCTGTTGTTCCATGTCCAGTTCTAACTGTTGCTTCCTGACCTGCATATAGGTTTCTCACGAGGCAGGTCAGGTAGTCTGGTATTTCAATCTCTCTCAGAATTTTCCACAGTTGATTGTGATCCACACAGTCAAAAGCTTTGGCATAGTCAATAAAGCAGAAATAGATGTTTTTCTGGAACTCTCTTGTTTTTTCCATGATCCAGTGGATGTTGGCAATTTGATCTCTGGTTCCTGTGCCTTTTCTAAAACCAGCTTGAACATCTAGAAGTTCACAGTTCATCAATTGCTGAAGCCTGGCTTGGAGAATTTTGAGCATTACTTTACTAGCATGTGAGATGAGTGCAATTGTGCAGTAGTTTGAGTATTCACTGGCATTGCATTTCTTTGGATAGTATAAGAGCAGCACACAACATCCTTGATGACTATAGATGCAAAAATCATTAACAAAATACTAGTAAGCTGATCTCAATAGCACATTAAAAGGCTCATAAACCCTGACCAAGTGGGATTTATCCCAGGAAGGCAAGCACAGCATCCCAGCATACCCAAATCAATTAAATTAATATACAATATTATCAGAACAAAAAATAAAAATCACATCATAATCTCAACAGATGTAGAAAAGCTTTTGAAAAAAATCAACATACAAAAAATTGTTTTCATAACAAAATTGCTCAACAAATTAGGAATAAAAAGAAAATGACTTCAACATAACAAAGGTTATATATTAAATGTCCACAGCTAATACCATACTCAGTAGTGAAAAACTAAAAGCTTTTCCTCTAATATCAGGAACAAGGCAAGGATGAACACTCTGGCCACTTATCTTCATACAGTATGAACATACTAGACAAAGCAATTAGGCAAGAAGAGGAAATAAAGCCATCTAAATCAGAAAGGAAGAAGTAAAGTTATTCCTGTTTGAAAATGTCATAATTTTATATGTAAAAACTAAAACTCTACATCAGAAAAAATTGTTAGGACTAACAAATTAATTCAGTAGAGTTTCGGGATATTCTCTTTAATAAATGCTTTTGGGAAAACTAGATGTTTTGGGAAAACTCCACATGCAAAGGAAGGTAATTGAACTGTTCTCTTATATCATATATAACAAGCATTTCAAAAATGTTTTTAAACCTTAAATGTAATACCTGAAGCTATAAAACTCCTAGATGAAAACATAGGGGAAAATCTTCATGACATTGGTCTTGATAATGATTTCTTGAATATGACACCAAAAGTACAGTCAACAAAAGCAAAAATAGACAACAGCAACTGCATCAAACTCAAAAGCTTCTGCATAGCAAAAGAAACAATCAATAGAGTGAAAATGCAATCTTCAGAATGGAAGAAAATATTTGCAAGCCATATACTGACAAAGAGTTAATATACAAAATATATAAGGAACTCTTACAATTCAGTTGCAAAAAAAAACAACCCAAATACAATTGGGCAAAAGACTTGAATAATCATTTCTCCAAAGAAAACTTAGAAATGACCAGAAGGTATATGAAAAGATGCTTAAAATCAGTGATAATCTGAAAAATGCACATTAAAACCACAATGAGATATAACCTCACAACTGTCAGGATGCCTATCATTAAAACACATACACACAGAGAGACATAATAACAAGTGTTGGTGAGGATGAGGAGAAATTGGAATCTTCATGCTCTGTTAGTGGATATGTAATATGGTGCACTGGCGATGGAAAATAACATGGAGTTTCCTTGAAAAATTAAATAAAAATATAAGTATCATATGATTTAACAATCCAGCTTCTGGGTATTTATCCTAAAGAGTTGAAATGAAGACCTTAAAGACATATGTGTCTAACCACTTTCACTGAAGCATTATTCACATTGTAGCACTTACTCAAAACCACCTAGATGGCAGACAATATGTGAATGGATAAAGAAAATGTGGTATATATATATATGGAAATACATATGTATACAATGGCAATATGGAATTCAGCCATAAAAGTTAGGATATCCTGTCATATGCTACAATATAGATCAACCTTGAGGACATTATGCTAAATAAAATGTCAGTCAAAGATGTTTAAAACTGCATAATTCTTATGTGAAATATATAAAATAGTCAAATTACTTTTTGAAGCTCTAAGTATTGGGTTGGCCAAAAAGTTCCTTAGGATTTTTAAGTAAAAAGACATATGCTTTATTTTTACCAAAGATCTTATTGAACAATGTACTCACTGTTTTGTTCCACTACCTTCTGCCGCTTTTCAAGTAACTTCATAATTCTATCTTCCCAAAATGTTTTATCTTTTTGAGCAAAGAACTGTTCCAGGTGCCTTTTATAGTCTTCCAGGGAATTGAAATTTTTTTTTATTAAGAGAATTCTGTAAAAACAGAAATAACTGGAAATCTGAAGGTACAATATCTGGTAAATACAGCAGATGAATCAGAACTTCCTAGACAAGCTGGAACAGCTTTTGCCTGGTCATCAGAGAAACATATGGTCTTGTGCTATCCCAATGAAGATTATGCATCTTCTGTTGGCTAATTCTGGACACTTTTTATTGAGTGCTGCTTTCAGTTGGTCTAATTGGGAACAGTACTAGTTAGAATTAATCGTTTGGCTTTCCAGAAGGAGCTCATAATAGAGGACTCCCTCCCAACCCCACCATATAAACAAACATCACCTTCTTCGGATGAAGACTGGACTTTGGTGTGGTTGGTGGTGGTTCATTTCACTTGCTCTATGATCTCTTCTGTTCCACATTATATTACAGTATCCACTTTTCACCACTTGCCAAAATTTACTGTAAAAGTTGAATGTTTTCAGTGGAGAATCGCATGTGGAAATATGGTCAAGAAGGTTTTTTTGCTTAAATTATGTGGAACCCAAACATCAAAATCATTAGCATGACCAAGCTGGTGCAAATGATTTATTTTTCAACACTTGATTTGGATATTTTGAGTAGGTCATCTATCTCCCACATGATATAACATTGATTGTTCTACATTAATGTCTTGATTTGATCAATATCAGCTTCAACAGTCTACTAGACCATGGAGCAGCATCTGGCAAAAACAAAACTTTCTAAACCACTTTTGAAGTGGTTCCATCAGTCTCAGCACCTTCTCTATAAACAGCACAAATTTTCTTTTTTCATTTGTTTCATTTTTACCTCTCTTAAAATGATAAAGTATATTATGCTTGAAATGTTACTTTTTTTCTTCTAGCTTCAATACTAAAACGGCCACCAAAAAATTCATCAATGTTGATGTTTTTCATGCTTTTGAACTGTGGTGTTGGAGAAGACTCTTGAGAGTCCCTTGGACTGCAAGGAGATCCAACCAGTCCATTCTAAAGATCAGCCCTGAGTGTTCTTTGGAAGGAATGATGCTAAAGCTGAAACTCCAGTACTTTAGCCACCTCACGTGAAGAGTTGACTCATTGGAAAAGACTCTGCTGGGAGGGATTGGGGGCAGAAGAAGGGGACGACAGAGGATAAGATGGCTGGATAGCATCACTGATTCAATGGACGTGAGTTTGAGTGAACTCCAGGAGATGGTAATGGACAGGGAGGCCTGGTGTGCTGCGATTCATAGGGTCACAAAGAGTCAGATATGACTGAGCAACTGAACTGAACTGTACTGAACTGATGACAGCTGTCACAATACAATCTAACAAAACTGTTCTGAATGAAGTTAAAGACAACTAAGGGCTACTAGAGCCAACTTACATTAAAAAACCAAAGGAACTTTTTGACTAACCCAATAGAACGGTATGTGCCAGAGGCTAGCAGGAGGGGGAAAAGCAGAGTTGCTGTTCAAAGGTTATAAAGTTTAATTCATACAAGATGAGAAATTTTTAGAGATCTGCTATATAACATGTTTATAGCTAACTAATAATGCTGTAAAAAAGCATCTGCTTCATTGACTATGCTAAAGCCTTTGACTGTGGGGATCACAACAAACTGGAAAATTCTTAAAGAGATGGGAATATCAGACCACCTTATCTGCCTCCTGAGAAATCTGTATGCAGGTTAAGAAACAACAGACCCGGACATGAAACAACGGACTGGTTCAAAATTGGGAAAGGAGTACGTCAATGCTGTATATTGTCACCCTGCTTATTTAACTTATATGCAGAGTGTATCATGAGAAATGCCAGTTGGATGAAGCACAAGCTGGAATCAAGATTGCTGGGAGAAATAACAATAACTTCAGATATGCAGATGACACCACCCTTATGGCAGAAAGCGAAGAACAACTATAAACAGCCCCTTGATTAACATGAAAGAGGAGAGTGAAAAAGTTGGCTTAAAACTCAACATTCAAAAAAAGAAGATCATGGCATCCAGTCCCATCATTTTATGGCAAATAGATGAGGAAACAATGGAAACAGTGAAAGACTTTATTTTCTTGGTTTCCAAAATCACTGCAGATGAAATTAAAAGATGCTTGCTCCTTGGGAGAAAAGCTGTGACCAACTTAGACAGCATATTAAAAAGCAGAGACATTACTTTGCCAACAAACGTCCGCCTAGTCAGGGGTATGTTTTTTTAAGTAGTCACATTTGGATGTGACAGTTGGACTATAAAGAAGGCTGAGCACAGAAGAACTGATGCTTTTGAACTGTGGTGTTGGAGAAGACTCTTGAGAGTCCCTTGGACTGCAAGGAGATCCAACCTGTCCATCCTAAAGGAGATCAATCCTGAGTGCTCATTGGAAGGACTGATGCTGAAGCTGAAACTCCAATACTTTGGCCACCTGGTGCAAAGAACTGACTCATGTGAAAAGACCCTGATGCTGAGCAAGATTGAAGGCAGTAGGAGAAAGGGACAAAAAAGGATGAGATGGTTGGATGGCATCACCAACTCAGTGGACATAAGTTTGAGCAAGCTCCAGGAGTTGGTAATGGACAGGGAAGCCTGGGGTGCTGTAGTCCATGCAGCCTCAAAGAATCGGACATGACTGAGTGACTGAACTGAACTGAAATCTCATGTTATGTGCTTTTTACCAACAATTTTTTAAAATTATATGATCAACTTTCTCATATCTGGTGTTGAATATCTGTCACCTTGAAACTTGAGGAAATTTTCTTAGAACTTCTTGGTTGAGTGACTGAAGTGAACTGATGTCAGAGAAAAATCAAGACATTTCTCAGAAATTCTTATTGATAAGGGTGACTCAATCTGCACTCTTTATTGATTGATAAATGACCTTTACTTCTTTCTTAATATTGTTG
Organism: Ovis canadensis; assembly: GCF_042477335.2. Classification (NCBI taxonomy): domain Eukaryota; kingdom Metazoa; phylum Chordata; class Mammalia; order Artiodactyla; family Bovidae; genus Ovis; species Ovis canadensis. The sequence goes on from NC_091260.1 coordinate 43,857,641, forward strand.
AATATTAAGAATCTTCATCATCTTCACTCTCCTGAATCCCTTCCCTTCACCCTTGCTTGATTTTTTTTTTTTTTTAATTTTACAGACTGCCATGGTGGTGGTGGTTTAGTCGCTAAGTCATGTCCAACCCTTGCATCCCCATGGACTGTAGCCTGCCAGGCTCCTCCATCCATGGGATTCACCAGGCGAGAATACTGGAGTGGGTTGCCATTTCCTTCTCCAGGGCATCTCCTGACCTAGGAATTGAACCCATGTCTCCTGCATTGCAGACAGATTCTTTACCAACTGAGCTAGAGGAAAGCTCACAGACTGCCATTTAAGAGTCCCTTTTATCTGGATTTGATATGAAAGGTTGCCAGGGAGCTCACTGCTTAGCAGTTGGGAGAAACATTCTCATTGATCATTCATTTGAAGGCCTTTCTAGTGTGTAACCTTTTGGTAGATCTTTCAAAAAATCAGATTCTCATGGTGACTTACCACTCTGTTGTTTCAGATCCCTTAGTCCAAGTCTTTATCCTCTAGGATGCTCATAAAATGTTTTCTCTGTAAGAATATGGTACGTGAAGCAGTGGTCAATCTCATATTTAGTGCCACAAATGGATGAATTTCCCACTCCATTGTAAGATAGCAACACCTACATTTTTTAAAGGCTACACTGAAAAGCAGCCTTTCTTATGTGTGAGCTAACGATGGTGTTAATTAATTCAAATTAATTTGGTGCATTCCCTAAAGACAAAAAGACCATTACCACTTTATTTTTCAATTCTATGAATTCTGATGAATTTTCTGCACATTTCAGCATCACCACCAGCATGTGAGACAAAATCACCCATGGTAATTAGCTTATCAGATGCTGGGAATGATACAGTGGGTTTGTCCAAATCCATTAGCCTCTTTCTCTCACACCAGTCTTTGTTATGGTCATGTGGTAAAATTAAACCACAATAATATCTGTGCCCCTTCACTCTGCCATGCTCATAAAAGTTAACTACTTTTTTTCTTAGAAATCCAGATGAAATCTCATGAGCAATTTACCACCACAGTGGGCTTAAACTGGATAAAATTCCTGCATGAAAATTCAGTGCTCAAAATAATCCTCCTCAAAATGGAACAAACTAGCACTCCCTCCTTTTTACTTCAGCCGTATATTTTCACTTTTTATTTTGCATCTATGTATTAGAACACCCTTAATAGACTTTATGTAATGCTCAAAATCTTTTCCAATACATTCTTAAGATTTGGTATTAAGAAAAACCTACACTTCATAAATATCCATTCACTTAGAATTCTTTTCCTTAATTTCACATTCTTGGTATCTTTGTTGATATAGCATTTATATTTCAAAGTTACTGAAACTTATTACAATTTCTTAACTATATGTCTCATTTCCATCATTTGTTCAATGACATATTCTGCTACTCAGAATTTTTTTAATTAAATAAATTCAATTTTTAAACCAGTAAGAAATATTAGTATTCTAATAACTTGTACATGGACATGTTACATAACAATATTCTACAGGTATTCTTTCAAGGATGCATGAATAGGATGCATGAAACCAGAATTAAAATTTTATAATATAATTATAAAAATTTATCATATTTAATTTAACTATAATTATAGAAATTTACTGGCATTCTGTTAATATTATTAAGAATTCCTCTTGTGACTTGACACGTTGGATAGCATTGTTCCAACAGGCTTTCTCAATTTTAGGGACAATTGTAAAGCTTGCAATAATAATAAAGTGTCAATGAACCAACACCTCTACCAAAATGTAATGAAAATTAAAGTTTCATATCCTCAAAATTCAGATAGCATTGCATTTTCTAGATATAGAGACACAGAGTGTCCAAAGGCAGTGAAACCACTCCTACTCCTACCACCATGATTTCAGGCTTTTTCTGTTCATTTCCATTAAAATAAAAACCAGGGTAACATTATGAATTTTCATTACAAGGAATGCATTAATATAAAATGAAGATATGACATTAAAATCAACAAAGACAGACTATGAAACAACTGAAGAAGATGAAAGTTCTCACAGGAGAAGCAAATGACACACGTACTTGGACATGGAACAGTTTGACCTTCCAGATCTCTCAAGAAACACTGAATCTATCCAAGGAATGCTTAGAAAAATAGAAGACTTATGGTAGAAGTTAAATACCTTCATCCAGCAAAGCCAGAAAATTTAGGCTAGGCTTTCAAGATAAATAGATGGATCTTTCAGGGAGTAATTTAAGAAGTTTCATAGTGGTCACAATAGTGACATCGATAGTCAGGGAGCAGGGAGAGGGGCAGTGGTGGGAACAGTAATACTATACTATCAATTTTATCTGAAAAAATTTCCCTAATTACCTAGTTTTGGATTTGCTATTCTTGAGAAGACAAAGAATAGAAAACAGCAAGGCACAACCATTTTTATTCCCCTAGAGTACCACCAAAATTCATAGACAAAGTTTCAGACCACATAGGCCTAAGTTATCAGGCCCTTTTTTCCTTGGTCTTAATTTTTCTTACTTGTCCTTGGTCTTAATCAGCCTCTGAAAAATAACTGATTCTGTAATTCTTATAGCAGTCCTCCAATAAATTTGTATGATGTCAAGATGCCTTCACCTAACTGGGTAGCTGAAATGTGTTAGAGAACAAAGAAAGTGAAGTTGCTCAGTCATGTCCAAATTTTTGTGACCCCATGGACTGTAGCCTGCCAGGCTCCTCTATTGGTGGGGTTTTCCAGGCAAGAATACTGAAGTGGGTTTCCATCTCCTTCCTTCTCCAGGGGAACTTCCTGACCCAGGGATCGAACCCCAGTCTCCCACACTGCAGGCAGATTCTTTACTGTCTGAGCCACCAGGGAAGCCTGAAATGTCTTATAATCAATCCAAATATACCAAATCCTCCCAACTAAGGGTAAACTAATATCAGACACTAAGTCAAGTCAAAGATTGAATGGAACTAATGAATGATGCTAATGAAAACCACATCAGCCATACCCCAGTCCCAAATTGTTTATCCATACTATAAGCATTGCATTGGTGTCCTCTGTATTGTACAACATATAATGTTCCATACAGACACCCTGGTGTCTGATGTCCTATATACCTCACAGCATTATATGCTCAGCTTTCAACAATCTTAAATCCCTCCCATCTTGAATACCATCCAGGGAGCTTTAGCCATTGAAAGAACTAATCAAAAGGCAAACATGTCTATAAGTAACATCATCCTGAAAAATCCCAAAATAATGGATAATATTTATGCTATTGATAACTGGAGATTGTCAATAGCTATTAAAGGATTTTGAGGGTGACAGAAAAAGTATCTAAAATTATTTTGATTCATAACCCTACCCATATTCTTCTATTTCTAAATGTGAAAGTAGAACGAATAAGGGCTATTAAGAGAGGGGAAATGTGGAGGATTCAAGTAAGGTTAAAATCAACTTAATAGGGAAATTCCTGGCAGTCCAATGGTTCAAACTCAGTGCTTTCAGTGCTGTGGCCTGGGTTCAATCTCTCTGTTTGAGGAACTAAGATCCCACAGGCTGCATGGCCAATGAATAAATAAAAAATAGTTTGTAAGTATGGTGACTTACCATACTTAAGAAGCAGTGATGCTTCCTAAGGCCCACTTGACTTCACATTCCAGGATGTCTGGCTTTAGGTGAGTGATCACCCCATTGTGATTATCCAGGTCGTGAAAATCTTTTTTTGTACAGTTCTTCTGTGTATTCTTGCCACCTCTTCTTAATATCTTCTGCTTCTGTCAGGTCCATACCATTTCTGTCCTTTATCAAGCCCATCTTTGCATGAAATGTTCCCTTGGTATCTCTAATCATCTTGAAGAGATCTCTAGTCTTTCCCACTCTATTGCTTTCCTCTATTTCTTTGTATTGATCACTGAGGAAGGCTTTCTTACTCTCCTTGCTATTCGTTGGAACTCTGCATTCAAGTTGGTATACCTTTCCTTTTCTCCTTTGCTTTTCGCTTCTCTTCTTTTCACAGCTATTGGTAAGGCCCCCTCAGACAGCCATTTTGCCTTTTTGCATTTCTTTTTCTTGGGGATGGTTTTGATCCCTGTCTCCTGTACAATGTCATGAACCTCTGTCCCTAGTTCATCAAGCACTCTGTCTATCAGATCTAATCCTTTAACTCTATTTCTCACTTCCACTGTATAATCATAAGGGATTTGATTTAGGTCATACCTGAATGGTCTAGTGATTTTTCCCTACTTTCTTCAATTTAAGTCTGAATTTGGCAATAAGTTCATGATCTTAGCCACAGACGATGAAAAAGCTGTTTCACCCCTATAATCCTCATTTCCTTATCCATAAATGAGGATTAATAATAGTAACCACCAGTTGAGAATGATTTATTTTAAAAAGTTAAATAGTTTCATGCCTGAATTCTATTAGGAATTCAACATATGGTAGTTGCTAAGTCGCTTCAGTCATGTCCGACTTTGTGTGACCCCATAGACGGCAGCCCATCAGGATCCCCCATCCCTGGATTCTCCAGGCAAGAACACTGGAGTGGGTTGCCATTTCCTTCTCCAATGCATGAAAGTGAAAAGTGAAAGTGAAGTTGCTCAGTCATGTCTGACTCTTCGTGACCCCATGGACTGCAGCCTCCCAGGCTCCTCCGTCCATGGGATTTTCCAGGCAAGAGTACTGGAGTGGGTTGCCATTGCCTTCTCCACATATGATAGCAGGATGATGCTAATGTTTAATTTATATTATTGTTACTACAACTACCTCTTTCCAGCAATTTTACGAAATTCAAACATATTCTTAAGTAATCTTCATTTTGGTAGTTCCCAGTTTTTCCAGGGAAAAAATTACCTTTTAACTTTAGTTTCTTACTTTTCCCGCATGAAATTATCAATCAAGTCGCTGGCATGGCAGGGACATTAACATGAGGAGAATTAAAATTGTATTAAACAGTCTAATGGGTTTCAGGAGTAAGCACTAATATTTCATCTTTTCCAAGAAATCTAAGAAATATCCCAGGCTGACAAAAATTGACTGTAACTATATAGGATAATACCACATGAACTTGTTTCACTTGTGGTTAGATCATTTAAAGTCCAAGAGTTACCATAACTAAGGATGTCACATGGCTATTTCATATTATAAAATAAATAGGCAACTCATAAGCCAAGCAGCCTTACCAGTTATCCACTGCAGACACAGTGTCTAAGACCCACAATACTTTTTAGAGCCCCATAAAGATGTTTTCATTTCTTCTAAAATCAGAAGAAAAGAAAAATCTTTTAAATTGAAGAAAAATTTTGCTACTTAATATTCATTCATTCATTTTTAGTCCAACACAGTCATAAAATATAATTTTTAATATTTTGTGGAGTAAGAGGCCCGTAAAAGCAAAGTCATAACATAGCCCTGCTTATAACAGAAGTAATGAAGATGAGACTTGGTGATGTAACATCATTGCACATCAGGAGTCACAGATAGACTGGCTGCATGGGCCCTTATTACTAGCAAAGCAGCATGAAAGAATGTTACATAACAGGCAGATGGCTGTCACACTAATCACTGAGGGTGCGTGGCAAGTTGCTTCAGTCATGTCCAATTCTTTGCAACCCTGTGGACTGTAGCCTACCAGGCTCCTCTGTCCATGGGATTTTCCAGACAAGAATACTGGAGTGGGTTGCCATGCCCTTCTCCAGGGAATCTCCCCAACCCAGGGATCAAATTCTTGCCTCTTATGTCTCCTGCATTGGCAGGCGGGCTTTACCACTACGACCACCTGGGAAGCCCATCACTGAGTGAATGGGGAGCTAATAATACAGACCGGTGTTTTGACAGTTCTACATCTGCTTTAAGCCATCCATAAAGCTTCAAATTCACCCACAGGCCACACATGTCAGAAAAGCTGGCCCCTAGTATCTTGGCAGTGTTTTCAACCTCAGCATTGCCCTATTTTGCTCTAGGCATCTTGACCTCACCTGATACCTTAGACTTTGGACTGTGTAATTAGATTTCCTCATTATGGCTTTGCCTCTATCTGCTGACTTCTGAATGATGTTCACTGTTGTGTCCTTGGCTATGACTTTTTGCTTCTCTGTTTCGCTGAGGTTCTCCCTCTCACCGTGCCACCTCAGATCATCCTGGGACCATTTTACCCTACTCCACTCTGCTCCTCAGATTCCTTCACCAACCTTTTATGCCCTTCAAAACCTTCAAGAAAATAAGAGACGTTTATACAGCATTGTCTAGCACCTATGAGCCATTCAGATTAATTTTGAGTCTCTAATTCAGCTAACCAGCCTTCAACCTTAATGTCTAGGTACTTAGTTTACTCAACTATAACATGGAGATAATGGGCAGCACCCCTAATGACTCACCCTGTCCCTTGAAAGTGGGAGGCAGGCAGCATATTTAATAAATGGTACTTTTTTCGCTTCTGCTTCATATATGCAGATATTTCATTACCTATTATTTGCATATATTGTTCTAGATACTAAAGATACACTGGTGATCAAAATAGAGTTCCCATCTTCAGAAAATGTATGCTAATGAATGGAGATAGATGAGTACCCTGGTGGCTCAGTCGGTAAAGAATCTGCCTATAATTCAGAAGACCTGGGTTCAATCCCTTCAATCTTGGGAAGATCCCCTGGAGAAGGAAATGGCTACCCACTCCAGTATTCTTGCCTGGGAAATCTCATGGACAGAGAAGCCTGGTAGGCTATAGTCGATGGGGTCACAAGAGTCGAACACAACTTAGCCACTAAACCACCACCATATAGATAACAAACAAATAAACCAGTAAAATAAGCAGCATGTCAGATAATCAGAAGATGATACTTGTTACAGAGAAAGATAAAAGAGTGAAAGAGATAGTGACTGGAGTGTGTATTATTCTATTTTGTAAGAAGTTTAGAAAAGGTGATGTTTGAACAGATTCCTAAAGAGACTGAACTGAAATCCATATGCACACTGAAGGAAAGAACCTTCCAAAAAGAAGGAGTGATAAGAAGGAAAGCAATGAAGAAGACACACATTTGTCATGTTTGGCCCAAATGCCGGTAGTGAAGATTACTGTGTTTCAGCCACCATTGTTCCATCCGTGGGCAATGATACACAGTTGACCCTTGAACAACACAGGTTTGAACTGTGCAGATCCACTTATACATGGATACTTTTCAAAACTAAATATTAAGGTAATACATGATCCATTTTGGTTAAATTCAAGGATATGGAATTGCGCGTTCAGAAAACCAACTATAAAGTTATACTAGGATATTTCATTGTGGAAGGTCAGCACCCAAATCCCCACAGTTTTCAAAGGTTAACTGTAGTTCATTCTCCTCTTGGAATGGAAAACAGGAGACAGGCTGAATATGATGCATGATTGGGAAGCTCTGTGGTCAAGTCTGGCTGTGCATTTTCAATTTCAACCCAATAAACATTTCTTGAATATACGCAGCACTATATTAACCTCTAAAAGAGGGTCACTGATACCAAAGAACTCATTTTGTCTGAAAAGCTGTGTATATTCAGAACTTCCCAAACACCACTTTTCATGTAACTATAAAACCCCTTCAAAGAAAAATAAGGTTATTTTTGGACTTTCCATTATTTTGGTTTACCTATTCCACATCACTTATCCCTAAATAGTGCAGATAATTGAAAGTTAACTTTATTTTCAAAGCAGAAAAGAACTAATTGGCCCACCAGCTGGGAAATGGAGAGTTTGCAGATTGTAATCTTAATGGTCACTTTAAGACCAGAAAAGACCCAAAAATGTCATTTAATCCATCTTGCTGCCTGCAAACAGGACACATCTCTACTTTGTGCAGACAGGGCTCATTGCTTCACATCCATCTTAGTCAATGTGCTTCACCAAGTTTCATGTCAAACTGTATGTTCCCATCTCTTAATAGGGCTATTACTTTGCATGGTAATTTTACACATTTGAAACTTTTCATCTCTACTCATTAAAAAAACGTAATACTCACATTAACATAGTAATTAACATATAATCATAGTCATAATGTCAAAAGAACTCTTCCATATGATACATTTACTATATGGTTTTTTGAGTAAGTAGACATTTTTAGGGGCAAGTGGTCGTTATTGTCTTAGGCTTTGTAGAACTGATCACAGATTTTTATTTTTAGATCAAAAACTATACAAAGGCAGTAAATCCCTTTCCTGTTATTAGAGCTAAGCAAAGCAAACATTATTTTAACCTTTCTTGTATTTCTGGCTCACATTTACTCCACCCTTTAACTGGACTTTCTTTTGTATTGACCAATGTTGGGTGCTTTTGTACTTTTTTCTCTTCTACATTTGTTTTTCCTCAAACTCTCTTAAGTTTTTGTACTTTCTGTTTAACTTTCATTTTCCTTCTGTGACTTTTTTCTCTGCTCCAGTTTTTGTTGATCTATTTAAGCTTGCAGTATCTTCACATTTTTGCTTTAACTCATTTTTTAAATACTCACTATATACATATATATATTCCTTGTTTCCCTTTTCCTCTTTTAGTTTCCATCACTTTTTAAATTCTTGCTTTCTCCTCTGCCCTGGTAAATCCAAATCTCATGCCTTTTTGAAAAACAATCATAGTTTTATCACTTTTCTGTGTTGTGATCAAGCCTTGGGCTCTCTATCAGTTTGTTAAATAATCAAATAATTGGCCAGAAGCAGAAGAGACATTCAAGTCTAGGATCTCATGTTGTTGTTGTTGTTGTTGTTGCTGCTGCTGCTGTTGCTGTTGTTGTTGTTGAGTCACTAAGTCATGTCTGACTCTTTGTGAGCCCATGGACTGCAGCTCACCAGGCTTCCCTGTCCTTCACCATCTCCCAGAGTTTGCTCAAACTCATATCCACAGCATCATTGACACCATCAAACCACCTCATCCTCTACCATCTCCTCCTCTTCCTGCCCTGAATCTTTCATAGCACCGGGGTCTTTTCCAATGAGTCAGCTCTTCCCATCAGGTGGCCAAAGTATTGAAGCTTCAGCTTCAGCATCAGTTCTTCCAGTGAATATTCAGGACCGATCTCCTTTATGACTGACTGGTTTGATCTCCTTGCTGTCCAAGGGACTCGCAAGAGTCTTCTCTAGTACCACAATTCAAAAGCATCAATTCTTCGGCACTCAGCATTCCTTAAGGTCCAACTCTCATATCCATACATGACTACTGGAAAAACCATAGCTTTGGCTAGACAGACCTCTATCTGCAAAGTGATGTCTCTGCTTTTTAATATGCTATCTAGGTTTGTCACAAGTTTTCTTCCAAGAAGCTTCTTTTAATTTCATGGTTGCAGTCACCATCTACAGTGATTTTGGGAGCCTAAGAAAATACAGTCTGCCACTCTTTCCATCTATTTGCCATGAAGTGATGAGACTAGATGCCATGATCTTAGATTTCTGAATGTGGAGTTTTGAGTTTGGTTTTTCACTCTCCTCTTTCACCTTCATCAAGAGGCTCTTTAGTTTCTCTTCACTTTCTGCCATTAGCATGGTATCATCACCATACCTGAGGTTGTTGCTATTTCTCCCGGAAATCTTGATTCCAGTTTGTGATTCATCCAGCCCGGCATTTCATATGATGTACTCTGACTATAAGTTAAATAAGCAGGGTGACAATATACAGTCTTGAAAATCACAAATTACCTACTAAATTACAAAGTTAAGAAGTACTGAAATCATACCATTGCATACTTTCATTCCATCCTTTATTTATAGCAATCTAGAGAGAAGGAAACGGCAACCCACTCCAGTATTCTTGCCTGGAGAATCCCAGGGACAGAGGAGCCTAGTGGGCTGCCATCTATGGGGTCGCACAGAGTTGGATATGACTGAAGGGACTTAGCAGCAGCAGCAGGGAGAAAATAGGGTTAGTGCCAATATCAACAAGAGATTATCAAAATGAGAAGAAATTTTACTTCCATTTTAAAAATGACTTTATGCTACTTAGGTAGCATTTTTACAACTATAGAGCTTCCCTCATAGCTCACTTGGTAAAGAATCTGCCTGCAATGCGGGAGACAGGGGTTTGATTCCTGGGTTGGAACAATCTGCTAGAGAAGGGATAGGCTACCCACTCCAGTATTCTTTGGTTTCCCTTGTGGCTCAGCTGGTAAAAAATCCACCTGCAATGCGGGAGACCTGGGTTTGATCCCTGGGTTGGGAAGATCCCCTGGAGAAGGGGAAGGCCACCCACTCCAGTATTCTGGCCTGGAGAATTCCATGGACTGTATAGTCCATGGGGTCACAAAGAGTCAGACATACTGAATGACTTTCACTTTCAGTTTATAACTACTTATTCAGAAAAAATATGGACTTTGATTTGGATGGAATTTAGATTTGCAATATATTGGCCATCTTTAGCAGTGGTCCACTAAATCAAACAGATCAATTTGCCTCTAGGAGCACAAGCAGATCCTAGCACAACTCATCTCTTCTCCTATCTTATATTTCTTATTTGACAAGCCTCTGATCTCATAACAAACCCAGCTATACACAGACTGTCACTATATATTTCATCACCTCAGCTCCCTAAGTGAAATTTACAGTGTCTCATGAACTAGAAAAACTTTAAATAGTTAATAATAATTTTATTTTTTGCTTTTTATTTTCATATAATTGTTACTATCCATTTATAAAATTACAATATTTCCATTACAACATTACAAAATATAGGCTGTATTCCTCATGTTGTACAATACAACCTTGGGTCTATCTTACACCTAATAGTTTGTACTTCACACTCTTCCATCCCTATATTGCACACCCCCACTGGTAACCACAAGTTTGAACCATGAGTTTGTCCTCTGTATCTGTGATTCTACTTCTGTTTTGTTATACTCACTTGCTTCTTGTATATTTTAGGTTCCACATGTAAGTTATATCATACACTATTTGTCTTTCTCTAATTTCAATTAGTGTAATGCCCTCCAAATTCATTCACATTGCTTCAAATTGCAAAATTTCATTCTCTTTTATGGCTAACTAGTATTCCATTGTATATATACCACATTTTCTTTATTCATTTAACAGTTGCTAGACAGTTAGGTTGATACCATGTCTTTAGCCATTGTAAACAAAGCTTCTATGAACACTGGAGTGCATGCACCTTTTTTAATTAGTGTTTTTGTTTTTTCAAATATATATCCAGGAGAATTGCTACTACTTTGCGAGATAGTGAAGGAGGGAAGCCTGGCATGCTGTAGTCCATGGGGTCACAAAGAGTCAGCAGACATAACTGAGAGACTAAACAGCAAAAAATTGCTAGGTCATATGGTAGTTCTATTTTTAGTTTCTTTAGAAATTTACATACTGTTTTCCACCGTGGCTGCACCAATGTATATTCCCACCAAGAGTGTACAAGTATTCCTTTTCCTCCACATCCTCACCAACATTTATTATTTGTACATTTTTGGATAACAGCCATTCTGACAGGAGTGAGGTCGTTTTGATTTGTTTTTCCCTGATGATAAGTGATGCTGATCACCTTTTTATGTGCCTTTTAGCCACCTGTATGTATTCTTTGGGAAAATGTCTAGTCAAGTCTTCTGCCCACTTTTCATTGTTTCTTTATGCTGAGTCATATGAGCTATTTATATATTTTGGATATTAACTCCTTCTCAGTTATGTCATTTGCAAGTATTTTCTCCCATTCAGGATGTTGTGTTTTTTATGGCGGGGGAGGGGGGTAGTGGGTGGTTTCCTTTGCTGTGCAAAACTTTTAAGCTTAAGTAGGTCCCATTTGCTTATATTTGCTCTTATTTCCTTTCCTTTAGGACAGCAGTCCCCAGCCTTTTCGGCACCAGGGACTGGTTTCATGGAATAGTTTTTCCATGGCCCTGGACATAGGGGGGAATGGTTTCAGGATGAATCAAGCACATTACATTTATCATGCACATTATTTCTAATCTAATGCCACCACTAATCTGACAGGAGGTAACTGTCCACAGCCTGGAGGTTGCAGACCCATGCTTTAGGAGACAGATCCTAAAGCAGATCCTAAGCAAAAAACCATTGTTTCAATTGTGTCAAAGTGTAGACACGTTTATGTTTTCCTCTAAGAATTTTAGGGGTATCTGGTTTTACATTTATGTCTTTAATCCATTTTTAGTTCATTTTTGTATATGATGTTAGAGAATGTTCTAATTTCATTCTTTTGCATAAAGCAAAAGTTTTCCCAGCACCACTTGTTGAAGAGACTGTCTTTTTCTCCCTCATACATATTCTTGCCTCATTTGTCATAGATTACTTGACCATAAACATGTGGATTTATTTTGGGGCTCCCCATGCTGTTCCATTGATCTAGGTCTGTTTTTGTGCCAGTACTCAGTGATCCACTGGTTGTTTAGCTGTTAATTAGCTGACTTTAAAGTAGCGTGATAATTCTGGATTATCCAGGTGGGCTCAACATATCACAAGGTCTTGGAGACAAGAAGAAGGAAGAAGAGTCAGGTTATTCAATGTGAGAAGGACTCAGCCTGCCACTGATGACTCTGAAGAGGGAGAAAGAGACCAGCTACAGCTCAAGAAATGTGGGGTACACCCAGAAGCTGGCTCTCCTGTTAAATTTGTTCCATGTATTACAAAACAAATTTGTTTCATGTATTACAGAAGGGGGCTTCCCAGATGGCACAGTGGTAAAGAATCCACCTGCCAATGCCAGAGATGTGGGTTCAATCCCTGGCTTAGGAAGATCCTCTGGAGTAGGAAATGGCAACCCACTCCACTATTGTTGCCTGGAAAATTCCATGGACAAATAAGCCTGGCCAGCTACAGTCCACAGGGTGCACAGAGTCAGACACAACTGAGTACAAATGCACATGTATCAAAGATTCATGTTGTCTTAGTATAATACATGACTTTCTTTCTTTGAAAAAATCAAAATGCTGTCCCTTGGCAGACTGACTTATTGTGTAAACTTGCCACTGAGCTATTTTGCATCTCATTATCCAGTCTGATTTGCCAATAGCTAATTACAGTCATCACTGACTTAACTCCATTCTCACAGCATCATAACAGTAAAACAAGGAGTCTAATGGCTTCAGTTATATGGAATTCATTATAATAGAAGTGAATATCACATTGTTACACACATATTCACATGTATGCATTTATTCCTCCAGGTTTTCATGCCTGAAATAAATTTACTGGAATCCCAGCCTCTACTATATGTTAAGCCTACAATTCAAGAACAGCCAGGCCAAGGACGCAGTGTTCCATCTTTACAATCAAACACAGATTTCCCAATAAAAGGAAAATTCTCTATTTCAAAAGATTTAATAGTATAGTCTTTTAAAAATAATTCCAGATGGCTAAATTTTAGGATTGCAAATATCCTACTACAAATAAATATTTTTGCTTTATTGTATTTTGTACAAATTTTCAGATTCTAGAGGCTTTAGCTAATGTTTTCTTTTAAAAGATAGGTTGAGTTTAGGGAGTTATACTGCATTTTCTTATATTATTTATTTCATCTGTATTTGTCCCTTTTAAGATGACCTCACTCTTATTGACACATTTTCTGTGATTCATTATGCAAGACATGTTGATATTTTCCTATACTTGTTTTGCTACTTTTTGTATCAACTTGGCCATCTTTTCTCACTTGCAACCCCACCCTCTTTTCTTTGAAGTCTCTGTCTACTTAAATTAAAAATAAACTTCATTGGGCCTAATGGCTTATTACATCAAGAGGAAAAAAATCCAAATACAACAGTAATTAAGTACATAACCTTTAACCAAAATGAATGTTTCCAAATAAACAACACAGAGTAAATATTTCCCAACAGCCTATAGAGAACTCATGTATAAAACACTAGCAATGCTTCTATCACCCCCACATCTTATTTCATAGTAAATATCTCCAAATAGTGTTTCGATACCATGTTAACATATAGTTTTCTATAACTGAATAATGAGTTGAGATCCTTGGCCCCAGCTTCACCAGCTTGAAGTCACATGACTATAAATCAGGTCAATTGCCACTAGATGGTTCTGTTTGTAGTCACTCTGAGGTAATATATGCTCTATAATTAAAAATCTATCTTGTAAACATAGGCATTGATGGCTAAAATTTGGGGGTGGGGACACAGGGAAGGGTACATAAATTATGTTAATTTTTGTATTTCATTTAAAGTATTATTTTGAAATTATCATTTTAAAATAGCTAAATGTAATACATATGTAGAAATGATATAAGAAAAAAATAGGAAAAAAAAACTTATGTACATCTTAATATACCTTCTGTCACCCAAATGCATATATTCTTCATCTTATGTAAGTTAAGCATCCTGGTATTGACCTGATTTTAAAATTAATTTTAAACTCTGGCTAGTGCATTCCCTTCAATGGCTTGACTGTCCCTGGTATGTGCCTCTGTGTAGCCCCATAGGCTTTCTGGTGCTTCTTCCACCAATAATTGTGTTTCTTCTGTAGGCCTAGGGAGCCTGATTCACCAGTCCTCATTCTCCTTTTTCTACTATAATATGAAATGTTAACTTTTTCTGCTTAAGCTAGAAAAATAATATCAGTCAATACAGAAGCAATTGCTTCTAATAGCAACTGTTCATTAAAGAAACCATAAATGTCTTTGAGCACTATTAAACAGTTATGTTTAACATTAAAAAAAATCTCTTTGAAAATGCCTTTCCTCCTTACCGCAAACCAAATTATTTTTCCTCATTGTTAACATAATCACAGTGTGCTGAAACTATAGCACATAGAATGCACAATCTTTCAAAACCACCCTGCCTCTTGGTGGCACAGAGAAAAGTATCTAAAATCATTTGTTGAATGAGTAGAAGACTAGATGATGAAAGATTCCATTTGGAATGCCATTTCCTGCTCAACTGTAAATAGTGACAGAGTGAGAACTGCAAATCTCTTCCTCTAGCACTGTCTTCTATAATTTGCAAACTTAAATAGTAATCTAAAACTGTGTCCTAGACATTTGCATTTTATGAAGATTGGCTCCAGAATATTGACCTGCTCAAGCCATACTGATGAATTCTTATATCTAAGGCTCTGGGCATCCTGAAAACACCATTATTAAGACCACAGTGTAAAAATGTAAACACTCCTTCCAAAAATCCCTACAGTTGTAAAGCTATACAACTACCATGGCCCAAGGGAGAGGGAAGATATTTTGACCCTGAATTACATCACCACATGGTTTGCAGTAACATCTGAAACTCAAGTAGCCTGTTCAGTAGTTTTCCTTCTTTGGGATGTAGCCTTGCTCTCCTCACTGCCAGCTGACTGTGTGAAAAGTGTGTGGCTGTGGAAAGCTGGACAACAGCACAAATGTGCCACAGAATCCAAGACAGCTGCTGACTCAGGCAGGAAACGACTACACAGTTGTTTAATTGGCTTTTGTGTAGCCTTTGGGTAAGAGTTTTTGGGAGCATTCAATCAAAAGGACTACTTAGTCCAATTTAGAATATTTCCAGTTATACTCAAACCCCAAAAAAGGTTTCTTTTTCAATGATTTGTCATGAGTGAATGAAATATGTTTCCATATCAATCAAGTTTCTATGGGAAAAACACCTAAAAATAAACAATACAAAATTCTTCCATCCTGCTAGTTGAAAAGCACATTTCCCCAGGGATGGGGGTTTGAAATAAGGCAGGAGAGTGAAAGTAGCCAAAGGACTGGCAGTTGTTCCTTGCTCAGATCTAGCTCCGCAATCCCTGACAGTAACCAAAGCATGTTTGAAATGTTCTGAATAGGGTATCCAGTGAATCTTAGATGAGATAAACCATCTTCCTAAGTAAGAGTCAACATTTTTTCATTTTATGGAACAGAATCGCTGATGAATGTACTTCTAAATAGCTTAAATTAGCCAGTATTTTTGAATGCTTGTTGCAAAAGTTCTTAGCTCTGGGAATAAAAGAAATACACACACACACACACACACACACACACACACACACATATATTGGGTTAGCCAAAAAGTTCATTCGGGTTTTCCCGTAAGCTCTTAAGGAAAAACCCAAATGAACATTTGTAAACCCAGTACATTATGGTCCCTGGAATCATGAGATGCTCACAATTTTTTTTTTGAGGAAGAAAGATTTATATACATGAAACTATTAAAAACACACCAAGAAAGTTTTTAAAGCTTATGTATAATGAGCAACATTCAGAGATATTTACAGCTACCTCCCCATTTCTCAGGGCTTCCCAGTGATGGTACTAGTGGTAAAGAACCTGCCCGCTTGCCTTGCAGGAAGCATAAGAGACATGAGTTCAACCCCTAGGTGAGGAAAATCCCCTAGAGTTGGAAATGGCAACTTGCTCCAGTATTCTTGCCTGGAAAATTCTACGGGCAGAGGAGCCTGGTGGGCTATAGACCATGGGGCCGCAAAGAGTCGGACATGACTGAGCAGCTGAACACCCCATTTCTCATCACTAGTTATCCTGATTCTGCATCAAAAGACCCAAGGACTTGACTGGCCAGGAAAAGACTCTCTTAGGTAGGTAGGAAGGAGGGCCTATAGAATAAGAAAGCCTACTCATGTTAGTATTGTTCCATTTCCTGGTGTATAATTGTATAACAGAGAAGCAAGGGGTATTATTTCTTATAATATACTGTTTCATTTTTTGTGAAATAATGAAATAATTTTTCACTTAAATAAAATTTAAACAATCTTTATTTTAAATAAATTTCAAAAAATGTCTTATTGAAATAACAGAGAAAAAAATTTAAAGATACAGAATAGAAAGGAAATTAAGGAAATCAAATCAGAGGTTAAAGTAATTCAAAAAATGACAATTACTAGAGAGTAAAAAGTACCAATTATTGAGGCATGTGCACTTACTAGGTCCTTTATGTAGGTTATGTCTAATCCTTACAGCAACTTTTAGAGTTTGCAATTTTTTACTTACATTTAACTGATGATGAAACCAAAACTCCAAGAGTTTAAGTATTTTTTCCATAGTTTCACAGCTAGGGAAAGTGGATAAACCAGGATTAAAGTCAGACCCACCTGAAAAACCAGAGAAGGCGATGGCAGCCCACTCCAGTCCTCTTGCCTGGAGAATCCCATGGACGGAGGAGCCTGGTGGGCTACAGTCCACGGGGTCGTGAAGAGTCGGACACCACTGAGTGACTTCACTTTCACTTTTCACTTTCATGCATTGGAGAAGGAAATGGCAACCCACTCCAGTGTTCTTGCCTGGAGAATCCCAGGGACAGGGGAGCCTGGTGGGCTACCATCTATGGGGTCGCACAGAGTCGGACACTACTGAGCGACTTAGCAGCAGCACCTGAAAAACCCAGTTTTTCAACCCTGCAAAAAGTTTCTCCAAACTCACTCCATGTGGGTCTTGAACTCATGAAAAGCACACACATCTCAAGTGTACCTCCATCACAGTAAGAGATTCAATGCAGCAAGCCTTCAGCAAGTGTGTATCGGTTCCTATTAGGGCTAGTTGCACCAGAGTGAAAAGACAGAAGTCAGCCCTGCCCATCAAGTGGGGAGTCTTGAATACATGATCTGGAGCAGATGGGAAATGAGAAGAGGGACTCACACCAACTCCCACATAAGAGATGATTTCCCATAAGATGTCAAAAGCAGCACTAGAAAGTTAAGTTATATAAACTACTCCCAAAGAGCAAAAGGTGCAACAGAAGAATATAGCAGAATGTAACCATAATAATGACAACAATCAAAATTTACTGAATGCTTCAGTTCAGTTGAGTGCAGCCATGTCCAACTCTTTGAGACCCCATGAACTGCAGCAAGAAGTACAAGCTGGAATCAAGATTGCCAGGAGAAATATCAATAACCTAGATATGAAGATGACACCACTCTTATGGCAGAAAGTGAAGAGGAACTAAAAAGCCTCTTGATGAAAGTGAAAGAGGAGAGCGAAAAAGTTGGCTTAAAGCTCAACATTCAGAAAACGAAGATCATGGCATCCGGTCCCATCACTTCATGGGAAATAGATGGGGAAACAATGGAAACAGTCAGACTTTATTTTGGGGGGCTCCAAAATCACTGCAGATGGTGATTGCAGCCATGAAATTAAAAGACGTTTATTCCTTGGAAGGAAAGTTATGACCAACCTAGATAGCACATTCAAAAGCAGAGATATTACTTTGCCAACAAAGGTCTGTCTAGTCAAGGCTATGGTTTTTCCAGTGGTCATGTATGGATGTGAGATTTGGACTGTGAAGACAGCTGAGTGCCTAAGAATTGATGCTTTTGAACTGTGGTGTTGGCAAAGACTCTTCAGAGTCCCTTGGACTGCAAGGAGATCCAACCAGTCCATCCTAAAGGAGATCAGTCCTGGGTGTTCATTGGAAGGACTGATGCTGAAGATGGAACTCCAATACTTTGGCTACCTTATGTGAAGAGTTGACTCATTGGAAAAGACTCTGATGCTGGGAGGGATTGGGGGCAGGAGGAGAAGGGGCCAACAGAGGATGAGATGGCTGGATGGCATCACTGACTCGATGGACATGAGTTTGAGTAAACTCTGGGAGTTGGTAATGGACAGGGAGGCCTGGTGTGCTGTGGTTCCTGGGGTCACAAAGGGTCGGACATGACTGAGTGACTGAACTGAACTGAACTGAACCGCAGCACGCCAGGCCTCCCTGTCCATCACCAACTGCTGGAGTCTACCCAAACCCATGTCCATTGAGTCGGTGATGCCATCCAACCATCTCATCCTCTGTCATCCCCTTCTCCTCCTGCCCTCAATCTTTCCCAGCATCAAGGTCTTTTCAAATGAGTCAGCTCTTTGCATCAGGTGGGCAAAGTATTAGACTGAGTGCTTACTAGAGGCCAAGTACTGTTTTACACATTTAACATAAGTTTTAATTCATTTAATATAAAAAAGATGAGAGCCATATGTAGGCTAAGAGCAAGAAATGTATGCCATCAAAACTGATTTTGTCTTCAAATCTTCAGGCCAATTCTAACCTGGATAAACTGAAGGATTTGCTCTCAATCAACTTCAATATCTACATGTCATCTCTGCCAAAATCATCACTTAGCAGACAAATTTCAGTATTGAAATGAATAGCAAAAAAAGAAAATTCCACTCAACAGACAATTCATTTGTTTGGGGGAGCATAATTTGAAGGCCTTTATAAAGTTACTTTTTCTAAGCCTCAACTTATTCTTGCTGGAGTGGAGTTGTCATGAATGGTTATTTCTCCAGTCTAAGTCTGTACCAGATAACATGGTCCCTCTACCAGGTAATGGTTTATATCAGTCTCTTTAATTTTCAAAATAAAATATTATTTTCTCTGCATTTATATCTGATAGCTAAACTATAGATCTTACTCTGAAGTCAAGAACATAGAACTTTTATAGTTCAAGATCCTTCAGTGGCCCTAGACTTCAACTGACTGCTAATAAAGAACTACATCAGACAATTTAATAGAAAAATGTACACCTAACAAAAGATAACATCCAAATGACTTACAAACATAAAAAATATAAATTCAACTTTATTCAATTCAGTTCAGTCACTCAGTCGTGTCCGACTCTTTGCGACCCCATGAATGGCAGCATGCCAGGCCTCCCTGTCCATCACCAGCTCCCGGAGTTCACCCAGACTCATGTCCATCGAGTCAGGGATGCCATCCAGCCATCTCATTCTCTGTCGGCCCCTTCTCCTCCTGCCCCCAATCCCTCCCAGCATCAGAGTCTTTTCCAATGAGTCAACTCTTCGCATGAGGTGGCCAAAGTATTGGAGTTTCAGCTTTAGCATCATTCCTTCCAAAGAAATCCCAGGGCTGATCTCCTTCAGAATGGACTGGTTGGATCTCCTTGCAGTCCAAGGGACTCTCAAGAGTCTTCCCAACACCACAGTTCAAAAGCATCAATTCTTCGGTGCTCAGCCTTCTTTACAGTCCAACTCTCACATCCATATATGACCACAGGAAAAACCATAGCCTTGACTAGACGGACCTTAGTCAGCAATTATTAGTCATCAGATAAATAGAAACTAAAACCACCGTAAGATTGTATTTCATACCTACCAAAGTGGCTGAAGTGAAAGACTGAATACCAAGAGTTGGCAAGAATGTGAAGCAAACAGAACTTTTATAACACTGCAGGCAGAAGTAGAAATTGAAAAACTCCTTAGTAGTATATATTAAGGGGATATATGTATACCTATTGCTGATCCATGTTGAGGTATGGCAGAAACCAATAGAATATTATAATTATTCTTCAATTAAAAAAAATAAGAAAAAGCTAACAAAAAACTGAAGTATTATATGCTATAGTGAAAAAATTCAACTCTTAGATACATACCCAACAAAAATGATAAAACTTAGATCACAAAAACACATCTATAAAAATGTTCATAACAGTACTATTCATAATAGCCAAAAACTGGAAGCTACTCACCCCTATGTTCAATAACAGTAAGAATGCACCAGTAAATTCTGTTATATTCATATAAGGAAAGATACACAGAAATGGCAATTAATGATCTACAACTACTCTCAAAAACATGGATGAATCCCACAAATGTTAACATTGAGAGAAAGAAGTTGTACACAGAGGTTACATATTGACTGATTCTTTTTTTTTTTTTTTGACTGATTCTTTTTATAGAAAGTTCACACAAACAAAACTAAAATACCCCATTAAAATTCAGAAATTTTATTATTTTGGGAAGAAGAACCATGACTACAAGGGGACACAATAGGACCTTTGGGAGGTGACTCGGTAATATTCTGGTTTTTTTAATGACCTCAGGGCTGATTACGTGGTGTGTTCAATTTGTAATAATTCATTGAGCTTTATGCTTATGTTTTGTACATATGTCTTTTACCATATATTGATTACATTTTATTAAAACTTTACCAAACAAGCAAGAGGTAGGGAGAGATGTAGGAATATAATATATGAATATAACAAGTATTTCTCTGTCTTCAGTAAAATTTCTGCTAATATCAATGCCTCTAAACAACTTCATGTAGTAAATTTCTCTTAGAATATGTCATAAGAAAAATATTTGTCTCTTGTATCTTTATGCTTCATTCATTAGAAAGCTCAGAGTTGAACACCTCAATGCAGTAAAATTTTTCAGCATTTCTAACTCTCAAATTCAATATGTTGCATCCTTTAACCCATTTTTAAATGTTTCTGTTATATTCAGTTCTATTAAAACAGCTAGCATCCTCAAAACCTTTTTGGAATTTACAGAGGTATAAAAATGCATACTTGAGAGTAATGAGAATAAATTAATGATCAATTATAATCCAAATTTATATTAAGTACACTATAAGTATGAATAATAATTTTAAGCAAATTCTATTCATCATACATCCAACTAAACAATTTTAATGTATTAAATGCAAATATTAAATCTAAGTAGAATATACCATCTATCTGGTGATTTTGCTGGACTTGCTCAGATAGAGACTGTCTCTAATTTGGTAAAGAGGAAAGAAAAGCTTCTATCATCTTCATCACAAAAGATTAATGCTATAAAACACACAAAGACATCCCCAGACAAGAGGAAATATACAATAACAAATGAACTTAAAACGTGTAGCCCAAAACTCTCATTATATGAAAAATAAAGTCAAATGTAACAAAATAAGTGGTGGCAAACCAATAAAGTTGTTATTTAATGAGTTTCCTGTAAACTACAAATAAAGGAA
This sequence comes from Ovis canadensis, assembly GCF_042477335.2. NCBI lineage: Eukaryota > Metazoa > Chordata > Mammalia > Artiodactyla > Bovidae > Ovis > Ovis canadensis. Next base: position 43,879,274 of record NC_091260.1, read on the forward strand.
AACAGGAAAGAACTGATGCAAAGCAGAGATAAGTATAAGCTGAATAGACCTAATTGCTTGTAAAATGTCAAATTGTGTAACTAGTGAAAAATAAGTGAACATTAAATATTTGTAAAGGAGTTGTTTCAAAAAGAAAAGCCAAGTTGACTTTCAACTATTAATAACTTGAGCTTCCCAAAGAGATTGTTTGTTTTTAGGTTGTTTTTGTTGTTGTCATTATTTGCTATTTAAAAATTGGTGTGACAGACTTTCTTCATTAAGCAAAACAATCTTATGTTCTTAGTTCCTGTCCTTTCTGGTAAATAATGCACTAAATTCCTTTATTGTTCATTTTATTCCCTTAATTCAGTAGATTAGGCTTTTTTCCTTATTTTATCTTCTCTTGCTCATTAAATATTTCTAAATAATAGATGGATAATAACAATGAACATATATTGAGTGATAACTGTAGGTCAGACACTCTTTCAAACACAAGTATATATGATGATTAATTTACCCCTCAGAACAACCTGATGGGGTAGGTGCTATCATCATCCCCACTGTAGTGATGAAGAAACTAAGGCACAGAAGATTTAAGTTTTATATCGCAAGGTCATCCAGCTAATGTGTTAAAATTCAAATGCAGTAATGCAAAGACAATATGCAGGTTAACTATTCACCACATGATGAAAAGAATATGTAAAATACAAAAATGCAGAAGTTATGCCTATAAGAGAAACAACTTTCTGACAATGATGAATTATTTAATCCAGCATTATCTTCTTCCAAATTGCCACTATTCATATAATAACAATTTAAAGTTAAGACTGAAAAAGTCCCTATGTTGCTACCTTGGAAGAGAATAGGGGAATTTTGTTTAAGACTCTATCAGCTGAAAAGTTCTCCTTAAGCAGAAGTGAATATGGTAAAACTAATATTGTAGAGTGTTGTGACCAATATCAGAAGAGTTTGAGAAACCTTCTCAAGGTTCCGTAGGGACCAGGAGCCTATTATACAGAGTGAAGTAAGTCAGAAAGAAAAACACCAATACAGTATATTACCACATATATATGGAATTTAGAAAAACAGTCACGACAACCCTATATGAAAGACAGTAAAAGAGACACAGATGTAAAGTACAGACTTTGGACTATGTGGGAGAAGGCAAGGGTGGAATGATTTGAGAAAATAGCACTGAAACATGCTTATTACCATATGTAAAATAGATGACCAGTGCAAGTTCAATGCATGAAGCAGGGCACTCAAAGCTGGTGCTCTGGCAAAACCCAGAGGGATGGGGTGGGGAGGGAAGTGGGAAAGGGGTTCAGGATGGGGGGATACATGTACACCTGTGGCTGACTCATGCCAATGTATGGCAAAAACCAACCACCATATTGCAAAGTAATTAGCCTCCAATTAAAACAAATTATTTTTTTTAAAAAAAGGCAGCCCAATCTGCAAGGGTCTCCCCAGTAATGAAACCAGTAGTATCTTTAGTGAGTGAAAGTCGATCAATCGTGTCTGACTCTTTGAGACCCCATGGACTATACAGTCCATGGAATTCTCCAGACCAGAATACTGGAGTGGGTAGCCTTTCCCTTCTCCAGAGGATCTTCCTAACCTAGGGATCAAACCCAGGTCTCCTGCATATCAAGTGGATTCTTTACCAGCTGAACCACAGGGAAACCCAAGAATACTAGAGTGGGAAGCCTATCCTTTCTCCAGGGAATCTTCCCGACCCAGGAATCGAACTGGAGTCTCCTGCATTGCAGGCGGATTCTTTACCAATTGAGCTATCAGGGAAGCCCAAGTAGTACTTTTGCTGGTAATTAAATGAGTAGATAAACAATATTAAAATGAGTAGGTACCTTCTATCTATAAAGGAGTAAATACAGGTTGACTGAAGATTTCCTTAGCCTACCTCTCTTCCTCACAGTCTGAGCAGATGATCTTTGAAATAAACTTGCTAAAGAAGATTATCAAGTTAAAATCTGCAGAATTTAGAAAGAGATTAAATAAAGCATGGTAGGAATGATGGTGACTCATCCTGGAAAATAGAGAGTCACAACAAAAGGTGATTTTGTATACAGGACACACACACAAAGACAAATAGTGAAAGAAAAGTAAAATATTGCATGATTGAGCAATTCATTTTAAAAAAGAGAATCAGTGCTTAACTCTTAATTAAAATAACAAACAATGGCTAAGTAAAACATAAGTTTAAAAGAAATAATTTGTGAAACATATGCCTAAGAAGTCATATAATATTATTTGTAAGATTGTGATAAAATTACACACTGTAAACCCTAGAGTAACCATTAAATTAATAGAACAAAGAAGTATATCTAAATAAGACAACAAAAGATAAAATGGAACACTGAAAATATACTCAATCCATAAAAAGACAATAAAGGAGGAAAAGAAGGACAAAAATCAAACATTTAGAGTAAAAGGAAAAAAAAAACAATAGATTTGCAGCCAAAAATATAAAAATTATATCAAAGATAAATGGTTTGAATATTTGCTTTTAATAGTTAATAATAACTGTCTCTATTCAGATACAGTATGATTAAATACATCAAAAATTATAAGGAACTCACAAAATAGTTCTTAGCACTAACAAGTTATTAAGGTGGCAAAATACATGATCGATCTAGAAAAATCAATTGTGTTTCCATACACTAGCAAAGAAAAATGGAGAAATGAAATTTGAAATACATATATACACACACACACACACACACACACACACATACATGTAGTAGTAGTAGTTTTGTTGCTAAGTCATGTCCGACTCTTGCGACCCCATGGACAGTAGTCTGCCAGGCTCCTTTGTCCATGGGATTCTGCAGGCAAGAATACTGGAGTGGAGTGTCATTTACTTTTCCAGGGTGGTCTTCCCACCCAGGAGTCAAACCTGGATCGCCCGCATTGCAGGCAGATCCTTTTCCAACAGACCAAGCTCCCAAAGCATGCCTTATTATTATTTTTTAGACTGAGCTCTATACGCCAGGCACAGCTCAAGACAAATAACAGTCCATTTTGATCTTAGGAATGGTTGGACAAAGGAGAAGAACTCTGTCTGAACTTCCCTCTCCTCAAGCTGGTCAAGTGTCTCTCTAGCAGGAGGCTGGGCCACCTCTTTCCACCTCCCCAACACCTACTGGGAGGATGGGATCTAACTATCAACACCAGCAGACAGGCACATGCCCTTCCAAAAAAGTCTAGCCACTATGATTTTTTATTACATTTTTCTCTGCTCTATTGTAGTTCCTGATTTACTAAAATTAGTGTGCTGGGGAAGAAAATATATTATGAAAGAGAAGAATAAAAGAAAGGAAAAGACAGTGAGAACAGTAAAGAGAAACAGAGGTGTTTGTGGAGGAAGGAAGGATATCAAGGGGCACAGAAATAGAAGGAAAAAGGGAAGGAGGGGACTACACTGGTGGTCTTATGGTTAGGACTTCAGGTTTTCACTGCCTGGGTTCAATTCCTGGTCAGAGAACAGAGATTCCATAAGCCACAGGTGTGGCCAAAAAGGCGGGTGGTGGGGAGAAAACAGGGAAGGAAGTAGAGATGAAGGAATTCTTAGCACTGAACCAGTGCTCTTCTACCCTTTATTTATTCTCAATAATAAGACTGTGTGCTTGGTCTTGATATGTACACATACATGTACATATATGTATATACACAAAATAGCACCTAAATGTTTGAAATATTTAGGTATAAATTTAAGAAAATATGTGCCAGTCCTGCACACTGAAAGCCACAAAACACTGCTGAGAGAACTTAAAGAAGACCTAAATAAATGGAAAGATATATGATTTTCATGAATTTAAATACTGAAGATTATTAAGATGTCAGTTGACAAACTGATCTGTAGATTCAAGATGATCTCATTCACAGTTTCAGGAAAGTTGGCAGGGGTTTTTTGGAGGGTAAAGGTATTTGTTTTAGTTTCTTTTTTTAATAGTAATTGAAAGCTAATTCTATAATTTATATATAATAGAAATGCACTGTACCTAAATTAACAAAAGTATTTTTCAAAAAGAAGAAAGACAAGCATTTATATTACGTGATTTCAAGACTTACTATAAAGCTACAGTAATTAGAGCAATACAATAATGGCATATAGATAATTAAATAGAATAAAGAGTTCAGAAATAGACCTACAGATATGTAACTAATGGATTTTCAAAAAGATACCAAAATAATTAAATAAGGTATTCTCTTCAACAATTAATGTCAAAGCAATTGGATAGTCATGTTTAAAAAAAAAAAAAAAGAATTTTGACAGCACACAAAAATTAGGTTTAAAAAAATGGATCATAAACTTAAGCCATAAGACAAATATCATAACAGTTCTAAAATAATTCATAAGAGAAAATAGTTTTAAACATGAAGTTAATCAAAGATCTTTAAAAAAAACCAAACATGTATGCATACACACACACACTATGACTCATAAAGAAAAAACAATAATCTAGGCTTTATCAAATTAAAAACTAGTACTCTTCAAAATATGCCATTAAGAAAATTAAAAAGCCACAAACTTGGAAAACATGCTTTCAGTATTTCTGACAAAGAACATGTATTCAGAAAACAAAAAGAACTCTTAAAACTCAGCGACAAATATAGAGAAGGAAACAGCAATCAACTCTAGTATACTTTCATGGGAAATCCCATGGATAGAGGAGGCCCGTGGGATACAGTCCATGGAGTCACAAAAGAGTTGAACATGACTTAGTGTCTGAACAACAACATAATATAAGGGAAAAGGCTGAGGAGTTTAATTTATACTTTACTCCTGATCTACTGAGTTAATTTTGAGAAGGAATATCCAGTGATGGAACTCATGCAAGGAGATGGACTGGGGCCAGCTTAAAGTCAGGTTGCACTTCTGTAACATCCAAGACAAACAGAAAAAATAAACAGCTCTTTAAGAAGAAAATTGAAGTTTCCTCCCATTCACATGGTCAGCCCCTGCATGGAGTGTTGTCTCACACTTCTGATATTAGTTAGATCTGTGTTGTAATTGTAAAATACACACTAATTTTCAAAGACTTAATAGAGTATGTAAACTATTCCATTTTTTTTCTGCTGATAACATGTTGAAATGACATTATTTTAGATATATTGAGTTAAATAAAATATAATTCTATTAAGAAAAGGAAAAAAAAACCTCAGTGACAAATAGCCTAATTTATTTTAATTTGGAAGAAGATTTGAACAAACTCTTTGTTAGAAAAGGTACATAAATGGCCAAAAACCATGTGAAAAGATGCCTCATCATCACTGGCCACCAAAAAATTGCACATATAAAATTACATTGAGCTAACCAAGTGGCGCTAGTGGTAAAGAACCTGCCTGCCAGTGTAGAAGACATAAGAGATGCAGGTTCCAACCGTGGGTGAGGAAGATCCCCTGGAGGAGGTCATGACAACCCACTCCAGTGTTCTTATCTGGAAAATCCCATGGACAGAGGAGCCTGGTGGGCTACAGTCCACAGGGTCATACAGAGTCAGACATGAGTAAAGCACACATGCAACATTTTACATTTATTAGAAGGTTAAAAAAAATATTCAAGTGATAACAACAAGTGTTTGCAAGAAAGTAGAGTACCTGGAACTCTCATACATTGATGATAAAATGTAGAATGATACATTCACTTTGGAAAACATTTGGCAGTTGATACTAGAGTTAAAAGTTAACCATATGAATGAAACACTCTACTTCTATATTTAGCAAGAGAAATTAAAGCATATGTCTACCAAGAGACTTGATCATATATTCAGAGTCCAAAACTGGAAGCAATCCAAATGTCCAACAATATGTGAATGAATAGATAAAACATGATCTGTTGAAACAATGGAATATAATTCAGCCATAAAGGAAACCTACTGCAAATACACATAACTTGGATGTATCTCCGAAACAAAATGTTTTGCAAAAGAGGCAACAATGCACATACTCTATGATTCTACTTGAAAGAAACTGTAAAAGAAGGAAGTCTAATCTGTAGTCCTATAAAGCACATCAGTAGTTGAATAGATCCAGTGGGATAGTTATTGACTACAAAAGAGATGAGAAAATTTTTGGCAATAATGAAAACATTGTAAATTTTTAGTGAAGTAGTGGCTATACAGATATATTATACATCGGCAAAAGTCATCTAAATATACCTGCAAAATTAGCTCATTTTATTTTATTTATCTCAATAAGATTGATTTTAAAAGGAAAATATTTATTCTGTTTGTTGTTATTCAGTTCCTAAGTCATGTCAGACTCTTTGCAACCCCATGCAATCCCCAAGCACTCCAGGCTTCCCTGTTCTTCACTATCTCCTGGAGTTTGCTCAGATTCATGTCCGTTGAGCTGATGATGCCGTCCAACTATCTCATCCTCTTTACATAAATAATAAAAAGTCTGAATCATAAAGTGATCTGAATAACTCAAATAGCTCAAATAGTCTAACTGAAAACTCAGATCATTCTCCATCTGTTTATTAAATGTTAATTTGGTTAAACTGGAATTCTTGTCCTAGAATCCTTTTAACTATATGGTCCTGAGTTAGAAATGGCTAGAAAAGGAATTTGCTTGAGACTTGCAAGGTAGAAATGAGGCAACAGCTTTTCTTTCTGAAGATCATCGTAGTTAGATGTAACGATGGACTCAGAGGTACCCATGACTTCTAAATTGACTTTGCTCTTTTCTATCCCATATCCAGCTCCCCTCGCAACTACTGACACTGTATCACAGAGATACCACCAGACACTTGGTGTAGGATCACAGGAGGGTTATATACATACCACCAGTCTGTCCTCCATGCACACTTTTGACTCCCTTTGTAATATGATTTCGGTATCTGAACATGTTTGATTTCTCAGATGAACTGATAATTTCTTCTCTGATCATCCAACTTCTCTCACAGACTTTAACTTTCCCAATTCTCCCATTATATAAGTCTAATATGTGTAATAAGTATATTAGGACAGTCACTAGCAAATTTCTCCTGTAAAGAGCCATAGAGGATATACTTTAGTCTTTGCAAGACAAAAGGATGAAATCAAGAATATCACGTAGGTACTCATATAACCAATGGCACCCCACTCCAGTACTCTTGTCTGGGAAGCCCCATGGATGGAGGAGCCTGGTAGGCTGCAGTACATGAGGTCACTAAGAGTCAGAAACGACTGAGCAACTTCACTTTCACTTTTCACTTTCATGCATTGGAGAAGGAAATGACAACCCACTCCAGTGTTCTTGTCTGGAGAATCCCAGGGACGGGGGAGCCTGGTGGGCTGCTGTCTATGGGGTCGCACAGAGTCGGACACGACTGAAGCAAATTAGCAGCAGCAGCAACTCAGCAGCAGCAGCAACTCATATAACAAAAGAGAAGCAAATTTCCACAATTTTTATTTAGAAAGTAAAATAATCATAATTGAGTAGAACTTTTATTCTTTATCTACTAATTAGAAGAATGAAATTTCTTTTTTGCTGGGAGATATTTTATTTATTACTTTTAATTGGGATTCAAAGATACTGTTCCCTACCCCCTGACCACACACTATTACTTGAGCATATTCAACACACATACTTTGGTCACCTGATGCAAAGAACTGACCCATTGAAAAGACCCTGATGCTGGGAAAGATTGAAAGCAGGAGGAGAAGGGGACGACAGAAGATGAGATGGTTGGATGCCATCACTGACTAGATTGACATGAGTTTGAGCAAGCTCCAGGAGTTGGTGATGGACAGGGAAGCCTGGCGCACTGCAGTCCATGGGGTCACAAAGAGTCAGACACGACAGAGCGAATGAACTGAACTGAACTGAACTGAACTGAACTGAAGGCATTTATAGAAGTCTAGGTAGAAGTCTGTTCTTTATATTTTCCCTTTAGCATGTTATTAAGTTGCAGATTAATTATTTCCAGTTCAAAAACAGATGGAAGCCCCTGGGTTTGCTGGGTTAAATGGATTTTAAAATAAGGAAAATAGAAAGAGAAATTATGGAAACAATTCCATTCACCATTGCAAGGAAAAGAATAAAATACTTAGGAATATATCTACCTAAGGAAACTAAAGACTTATATATAGAAAACTATAAAACACTGGTGAAAGAAATCAAAGAGGACAATAATAGATGGAGAAATATACCATGTTCATGGATCAGAAGAATCAATATAGAGAAAATGAGGATACTACCCAAAGCAATCTATAGATTTAATGCAATTCCTACCAAGCTACCAATGGTATTTTTCACAGAGATAGAACAAATAATTTCAAGATTTGTATGGAAATACAAAAAATCTCGAATAGCCAAAGCAATCTTGAGAGAGAAGAATGGAACTGGAGGAATTAACCTGCCTGACTTCAGGCTCTACTACAAAGCCACAGTCATCAAGACAGTATGGTACTGGCACAAGGATAGAAATATAGATCCATGGAACAAAATAGAAAGCCCAGAGATAAATCCACACACCTACAAACAACTTATCTTTGACAAAGGAGGCAAGAATATACAATGGAGAAAAGACAATCTCTTTAACAAGTCGTGCTGGGAAAACTGATCAACCACTGTAAAAGAATGAAACCAGAACACTTTCTAACACCATACACAAACATAAACTCAACATGGATTAAAGATCTAAATGTAAGACCAGAAACTATAAAACTCCTAGAGAACATAGGCAAAACACTCTCCAACATAAATCACAGCAGGATCCTCTATGACCCACCTCCCAGGATATTGGAAATAAAAGCAAAAATAAACAAATGGGACCTAATTAAAATTAAAAGCTTCTGCACAACAAAGGAAACTATAAGCAAGGTGAAAAGACAGTCTTCTGAATGGGAGAAAATAATAGCAAATGAAGCAACTGACAAACAACGAATCTCAAAAATACACAAGCAACTCCTGCATCTCAATTCCAGAAAAATAAATGACCCAATCAAAAAATGGTCCAAAGAACTAAACAGACATTTCTCCAAAGAAGACATACAGACGGCTAACAAACACATGAAAAGATGCCCAACATCATTTATTATCAGAGAAACGCAAATCAAAACCACAATGAGGTACCATTTCACTCCAGTCAGAATGGCTGTGATCCAAAAGTCTACAAGCAATAAATGCTGGAGAGGGTATAGAGAAAAGGGAACCCTCTTCCACTATTGGTGGGAATGCAAACTAATACAGCCGCTATGGAGAACAGTGTGGAGGTTCCTTTAAAAACTGGAAATAGAACTGCCTTATGACCCAGCAATCCCACTGCTGGGCATACATACCGAGGAAACCAGAATTGAAAGAGACACGTGTACCCCAATGTTCATCACAGCGCTGTTTATAATAGTCAGGACATGGAAGCAACCTAGATGTCCATCAGGAGACGAATGGATAAGAAAGCTGGGGTACATATACACAATGGAGTATTACTCAGCCATTAAAAAGAATACATTTGAATCAGTTCTAATGAGGTCGATGAAACTGGAGCTGATTATACAGAGTGAAGTAAGCCAGAAAGAAAAACACCAATACGGTATACTAACACATATATATGGAATTTAGAAAGATGGTAATGATAACCCTGTATGGGAGACAGGAAAAGAGACACAGATGTATAGAACAGGCTTTTGGACTCTGTGGGAGAGGGAAAGGGTGGGATGAATGGCAGAATGGTATTGAAACATGTATAATATATGTGAAATGAATCACCAGTCCAGGTTCAATGCATGATACTGGATGCCTGGGGCTGGTGCACTGGGACGACTCAGAGGGATGGTACGGGGAGGGAGGAGGGAGGGGGGTTCAGCATGGGGAACACGTGTATACCTGTGGCTGATTCATGTCAATGTATGGTAAAACCAATACAATATTGTAAAGGAATTAATGTCCAATTAAAATAAATAAATTTATATTTAAAAATAAAATAAGGAAATTTTCTTTACATTTGCAACAAGTTCTAAAAAGTGCTTGCAAGGAGTGGGAGAAAATATTTGCAGGGCACATATCTGAGGAGGGAATATGTACAATTCAACAACAGAAAAACACAATGCAAATGCAAAAATGAGCAAAGAACTTGATATTTCTCCCAGGAAGATATGCAAATGGCTAACAGGATATGAAAAGATATTATTAAAGAAATTCAAAATCACTGTAGAAAGTGACTGCAGCCATGAAATTAAAAGACGCTTGTTCCTTGGAAGAAAAGTTGTGACAACCTAGACAGCATATTAAAAAGCAGAGACATCACTTTGCCAACAAATGTCCATACAGTCAAAGCTATGGTTTTTTCACTAGTCCATGTTCATGGGGATTCTCTCATTCTCTCTCTATAGACAGATAGATAGATAGATATGGCCTTCCCTGGTGATTCAGATAGAAAGAACCCACATGCAATGTGGGAGATTTGGGTTCATTCCCTGAGTTGGGAAAATCCCCTGGAGGAGGGCATGGAAACGCACTCCAGTATTCTTGCCTAGAGAATTCCCATGGACAGAGGAGCCTGGTGGGCTGCAATTTATGGTGTCGCAAAGAGTGAGACATCACTGAGAGACTAAGAAGACATACATATATACACCACATTTTATTTATCCATCCAGTGTTAGCTCAAAACCATTACAAAAATAGGTAGTGGGTCAGATTTAACCCAGAAGGGGGGTGGGGGCTACAGGGAGTGATCATTTGCTGATTTATTCAATAACTCATCCTAGCTTTGTTTCACTGACTGAACTTTGACACAGTACATATTCAATGGCAACAATATGTCGGATCTCTGCCAGGGAAAGAAAATGCAAAGATAAATATGACAGAGCCTCTGTCCTCAAAATGTCTACATACATTCAATAGTTTCCTGTAATAAAAATTTAACAAGTATTTGCCTGTCATCTACTATACACATATCATGATGATGTGAGAAACTTAGTCCTTAAATCTTTCCCAGCCTTGTTGGGAGATAGGACATGGCCATATTAGTTATCTATTGCTATGCAACAAGTTACCACAAACTAAGCAACTTAGAAAAACACACATTTATTATCTTATAGTTTCTGTGGGTCAGGAGTTCATTCATAGTTTAACTGGGTACTCTGGTCTAGGGTCACACAACTGCAATCAAAGGTGTTTGTTAACTGCCTTCTCACCTCGAAGCTCAACTGGGAAAGAATCTGTTTCCAGGCTCACTCAGGCTGTTAGCAGAATTCATTAATTTTTCAGTGGTTCTAGGAGTTAGGGTACCAGCTTCTTGCTTAGCATCTAGAGGCCTCTCTCAGCTCTTAAAGGCTACCCTTAACTCCATGCCTCCCAGCATGACTGCTTATTTCCTCAATGACAGCATACTCATGGGAGTAACACCCATGCATGTGCATGTACAGTCGTGTCTGACTGTTTGCGACCCCAAGGACTGTAGCTCACTAGGTTCCCCCGTCCATGGGATTTTCCAGGCAAGAATACTGGAGTGGGTTGCCATTTCCTACTACAGGGGATCTTCCCAATCCTGGGATCAAACCTGTGTCTTTTATATCTCCTGCATTGGCAGGTGGGTTCATTACCACTAGCACCACCTGGGAACCCTATATCCATTACCTTTGTTTTATTTTATTGGTTAGTAGAAAGACACAATTTCTACCTGCCCTCAAAAGGAGGAAATTATACAAGGCTATGAACATCAGGAGGCCCATATCTTGGTAGGCCACTCTAGAGATAATCTTCCTCAGACTCAAAGAGGAATACAATAAAATATATGATCAAAAAGGAAATGGTATGATACATACCACTGATTCTCAAAGCACCTAAAAATCAAAGAATATAGGAATTATTAAGTAAGGCTTCATGGAGAAAGAAAGGTCTTGGATTGTTTTTGAATACTATGTAGGCTAAAGTACTCATAAAATACCTTGGGAAATGACAACATTCAGGATAATGCTACCACAGAAATATATTTGGAGATTTGCTGTAATATGCTGTGACTCACTAGAATCTAATCCCTTTCAAGACTATATGCTATGATATATGATATGAAGTTGCTCAGCCATGTCCAGCTCTTTGCAACCCCATGGACTGTAGCCCATCACGCTCCTCTGTCCATGGGATTTTCCAGGCAAGAGTACTAGACTGGGTTACCATTTCCTTCTCCAGAGGATCTTCCCAACTCAGGGATCGAACCCAGGTCTCCTGCATTGTAAGCAAGACGCTTTACCGTCTGAGCCACCAGGGAAGTATATATGATACGAAGTCACTCCGTCGTGTCCAACTCTTTGCGACCCCACGGACTGTAGCCCATCACGCTCCTCTGTCCATGGGACAGACTAATCCCTTTCAAGACTATATGCTACCAGTATTTAAATCAAGAATAAACTCAACTCCCTCAAATAAAAGCCCTATACAAAGCTCATTATCAACTAAAAGAATATAATCATTGCATTCCTTCCAGTCCTATCTAATTTGATTAAGTTATGTTAATACTATTCCATTTAGTAGAAACAAAAGAAGTGCGGGAAAGGAATAGAAGGAGAAAAGGGGACAGTTTTTATTTCTTCAGCATTTACAGAACACTTCTACTGCTGCAGAAAATGGGTCCAAATATGGAGACTCTGATAAACTATTAGCATAGACTATACAATGCAACTGATGATAATTCATGTTTACAATTCTTTACAGTCACCAGAAGCAGTTTCATAACTAAAGGAAGTGGGCATTTCTGGCTTCTCATATTCAAATGTTATTTTTGATTCACTTCTAACTGCCTTATTTAAACATTCTTTTCTCTCAAATTAGCCAAGAGATTCTTTCTCAGTGAGCACAAACCACATGGAAAGTTAGTTTTAAGTTGCTCCCATTTTTTAGTTCTCAATAAGCCAAAAGGATTACATTGCTCCAGATCAAGAAATCTAACTTTTAAAATTCCTGTTTGAACAAAAACAGACTTGCAGACAGAGAACGAACTTATGATTGCCAGGAGGGAAGGATGGGGGGAAGGGAGTTTGGGACCAATCTGTACACACTGCTATATTTTAAATGGATAACCAATTAGGACCTATTGTATAGCACAGGGAACTCTGTTCAATGTTACGTGGCAGCCTGGATGGGAGTGAAGCTTGAGGAAGAATGGATACATGTATATGTATGGTTTAGTCCCTTTGCTGTCCACCTGAAACTATCACTACACTGTTAATCAGCCATGGTGTTATAGTATTATAGTGTTAATCACTCAGTCATGTCTGACCTTTGCAACCCTATGGACTGTAGCCCCCAAGGCTCCTCTGTCCATGGAATTCTCCAGGCAAGAATTCTGGAGTGGGTTGCCATTCCCTTCTCCAGGAGATCTTCCTGACCCAGGGACCAAACCCAAGTCTCCTGCATTGGCAGGCAGATTCTTCACTGTCTGAGACACAAGAGAAGTCCTAATCAACTATATCCAATACAAAAAAAAAAAGTTTTTTATAAACTTCCTATTTGAGTTCAGAAGAAGAATGGAAATTCCTTCCCTAAAAGATAACTCTAGGAGATTCATGTGAATTCAAAAATGCCAACTTTATGTTCACAAACACTGATCAAATGATCCAAAATGCTAGATGCACTGATTTATAGACTTTATGTCCCCAATAATTATACTAAGTGAAGGATAACCATATTAATGAAATAAATATATGAGAGAGAGAGATAAAGATAAAACTTAGTCAATAAAAACCTGGAATTTTCTGTAAAGACAGGTGAATCAACACCATTTAATCTCCCAGATGTGAGTTTCTAGGAAACTATGCAACTCTGAGTCTACTGAAAAAAAAAAAGCTTTAGGATAAAAAGTGGTTCTTTCTGAGACAAAGTTTCAGACTAGTTGGGTCTCAATACAAAGACTAAGTTCCACATAACAGACAGTTTGACCTCTATCCACATGACTTACAAAGAAAAAAAAAACCTTTAGTCATTACTTATGATGATGATTATTTGGATAATATCTTAGTTTATCATATCATATCTTATCATATCGTGCTCAGGCCAAACTCATGCTTTGATTTCCTTATTACTAATTGTAGAACAATTTTCCTTGTAGAAGCTTGATTCCTCAGACTCTTCTTGAATCCCACCATATCCTCACTTATCTATTCAATGAAACACCAAATCCCAGATTATTTCACTTCACCTCACTTGGTTTAGTGCCTTATGACCTCATGCCTAGACTACTAAAACTGTCTCTCAGTGATTCACTCTGCCTGAATTTTGTTCAACATGTCCTATCTCTCACATTGCTACTGGGATTTATCACTTCCTAAGAATGGGTAGTAAGAACTCCATTTGGCTATTAGAAGGTGCAGATTCCTTGACTTTACTTCAGTGGCATCTGATTATCCCTCAGGATATCGCTAAATTTGAGCAAATTCCAGACGATAGTGGAGGACAGAGGAGCCTGGAGTGCTACCATCCATGGGGTTGCAAAGATTTGGACACAACTTAGCAACTCAACAACAGCCCAAATCTGAGACCATGTTTCACCGAGTTGACATTTCTCTTTATCTCTACTCCATTTTAATTTATGTTGTTCTTTTCTCCTGGGGCTCCTATTCTGCCTCTTCTTAGCTTAATAGCATGTCTTCCATGAAAATTCCCATAGACATATCACCCTTCTTATTCTAAATGCAAATAGCATTCTGTACCAAACTCAGCTTTTTATCAATGACTGTGTCATACTCTTGTAATTACTCTTGACTAAGTTTTATCTCTCTTACTATTGTATGAACATAATGGACTATTTGTGCTTTACCCACAAATACATTTTGAACAACAACAACAACAAAGGTCTTAAAACTACTTGTAGAATGAACGTAATAGAGGAATCTTTGAAAACCAAATTACCATCTATTGCTGAGTATGATGACTATAAACAGTTTGTCTAACTGATAAGTACAACTAACAGACTCAGAAACTCTGGATGGAAAATTATTTCCTATTTTGATTCTGAAAGTTTCTACAGAACTAGCACAAATGACTCTGAACCTGATAAACTTGAAGTGGCATTTGTAAGTGGCTGCATTAACAAAACAAACCTGAAACGGATTTTTATAAAGTCCAAGAGGGAATCCAATTGAGCTTTTCTATAAAACACATACAGATTGCAAGCTTCAGTCATTCTGAGCTTCATATTTCATAAGAGAGTAGCCATAAAATACATACATCCAGATGAGAACTGACTCCAGCATCAGCCTGGCCCATTACATCATCGCATCTGCCCATGTGTGTGTGTCCAACTTTTTGCAACTCCATGGACTATAGCCAGCCAGGCTCCTCTGTGCATAGAATTTACCAAGCTGGAGTGGGTTGCCATTCCCTTGTCACATCTGCCCAGGTGTGGATGATTATTTGCTACAATCTATATCACAATTTCTGCCCAGCAGTCCTCCTACTGATGGTCCTTAGTGTCTACAAGGCCTCTGTCATGGAGACCTTCCTCCATCTCTGTCTGAGCACTGACGACAGGAATGCTGGCCCTCCACACCCTGGTCCTGTGTGTCACCTACCTTTGTCACTGTGCACGCCTAGGCTTGGTGTCCTAGACTTTCACATACCTTCTCCCTGTCTTCAGATTTTAGTGAAGTAAACAGCAAAAGTTAAATAAAATAAAATATGATTTCAGAAGATTTCAACCCAATAATAATCATAGCCTCCAAATCCACTGAAAATAAAAAATAATTGTGTAAGAAATATTTCACAAATATTGCCACTTTTGTCAAATTAGATGAATGATTATATATACATATATATGAAAAATACTAATGTAATTTCAGAAATTAACCACTTTACAATGTTACTAGAACGTACTTAGAAACATGGACTTCATCGATATACCTAAGGACTTCAGAGAACTAGGGCTAAAATAAAGTTACCTTATAAAGACTGAGAGATTACCTTTTAATCTACAAATTTAAAACATAACCCAACTTCTTAAATGTTCTATTTCTTTGTGTACACTGGTTAAGGACCATGGAATTTTGATTCTCTTTTTTTTGTTTTTGTTGTCAGTGGAGAAAATATTTTTTCATGCTTGCTAAATTCCTGAGAGATAGCTGTTCTTTCAATCATTCATTCAATAACTAAACTATTTACTGAACACCAACTGCATGCCACCCATTCTTTTAGATACCAAGGATACAGCAGTAAGAAAGACAAGTAGGATTCCTGCTCTCCAGAGCTTACCTTCCAACAGGGTGAGGTCAATAAATAATTACATAAATCAACAAGTAAGGTAATTTTAAGAATTCTGAGGGCACGAGAAGTATCAAACGCAAGAAAGACCATCTCAAGAGCAACATTAAATCAAGTGGTTAAGGAAAGTTACTTTGAGATGATAATCTTTGAACCTGCAATTAAATGAAAATAAGGAGTCAGACTCATGAAGATCTGAAGGAAGAGCACTTCAGGTGTAAGGAGTGATGCAAGCAAAGGATCTAAGATGGAAGGGAGCTTAACCAGCTCAAGGAAAAGGAGGGAGTCCAGCATGCCAGAGCATTGCAAGCAGAGGAAGATAGGGAAGGAGACAGTGCTGGAGAGGTAGGAGAGTCAATTCTGTGCTTCATAGACCTTGTGAAGACCTTTAGATTTTATGTGAATTGCGATAGGAAGCAAGGATATAAGTAAGCAGGTGAATGATGTGACTTGATTTATACTACACAGAAGATGAGGTCCCATCACATTGTTTAAACAATCAAACAGTTTATTCTTGGGTACAAAAATAGAATTACAATGAATTTAAACTCTGGCTTGGATTTATGGAGTAGCTTTCTTCCATAGAAACTCAGTATGCTATGTAAATTTATTTATTCCCATAGCATAGGTGCTGTTATTCATTTCACAGCTGGGGATGAAGTTAGATTGTTTCATTTTTTTCATTCCTTAAATATAATAATGACCATCACATGGACTATCCACCCCAGTAGCAAGTTTGTGGCTGCAGTCTAATGAAGGCAAATATCTTGTCTTGCTGATTTTATTGAACACTTTCCCTCATCTGTTACTTCTGAGAGAAGAATTTTTCTAAGTGCTTCTGGAAGACAAAATGTTGTTTGCCAAATTACAAGCAGACAGTCAGCCCTGCTTTAATTGATGGATGGTATGAGTATTATGAGTCACTAAGCTCCAAACCAGCTCAATTTAGCCACTTGAACTATTCAGCCAAATCCTATCAACACACAGTAGGGAGTGAGAGTCTTATTGCTTTTAGGAAACAGAATTCATAAATAAAAATAAGATGGTATTTGGGTGTTTTACTGACCTCACAGTACAGACAAGTCAAATAAACACCATCTCCCGTTTTTCAGCCCAGAGATCAGAAGCTTAAAAGAAGTCAATCTTGAAAGTCAACCCATTAACCTCTGCCTCTCCATTATCTTGTGTCAGACTTTTAGAGAAACTTCTGTATAGCGGCAGCTTCTTAAAACTCATAATCTTGAGAAGAACTCAGAGGGCTTGACATGTCTTAGGAGCCGTTAAAGTAGGGTTAGGAGATTTAGTGAAAATTTAAAAGATCACAGAAACATTTTTGCAGGCCAATGAATTTTTTTATTAATCTTTCTACAGGTCTTTTGTTGTATAATAACATATCTGCAAGAAAAGTTGCCGCAATCATCACTCAAAAACCTGACTTCTCTGCATGTTTTCTTTGAAATTATTAAAGGCAAGTAAGTGTTGATGGCAGGGTTCCTAAAGTTGTTCAAGTGTCACTTCATTGCAAGGGCCTGTTCTGGCAAGTCCCATTGTGGAATAGCTTTCCTTCTGATAAGTTGAAAGGGAATAACAGTTTCCTGCTATAGGTGGTCTTTGGGTATATCATCATCTTTTGTTGGTTTCCTTAACCCTGTCCTCACTTCTGTTCACAGTGCCCCCCAATTCTTTCCAATTAAACTATTTGACTGTGACATGTTTTCTGTTGGGATCCTGACTGATTCTGTACCTGACCTCTGGTCCAAAACAGACCAGAATGCTATTGAAAGGATCACCTCTTAAAATCTTTCTGAGCCTTCAGGACTCTCTTGTCCTTTGCCCCTTGCTGTCCTTGCTGTTGATATTATGCTGTCACACTGATTCCAAGGACCTAGTTTACTGGAAAAAAAAAAAAAAGCAAACACACAAATCAAATCAAATTAACTAGTATTTCTTGAGCATCTACTATTTACCCAGAACTGTGCAAGGAACTGGAAAGACAGAGATGTAGAAGATTCTTCCAATGCTCTTTGAGATCTCAAAGTATCCTGAGTTATTAAACCATCTCTAAACTAAAAACCTCAAATAAACTTTCTCATGGATGTTTTTTCACATAAAACCAACCCATATGTGAAGCAAAGAAATGCAGAAGCTGCCTCTACATAATTATAGTCCAGAAGTAGTAAACTATTGGTGTTTAGAGAGCTTGGTAGGAATTCTGGTACATGAGGGAGAGTGGTAGAAAGAAAAGACTGCAAATTTGTCTGAAACCAGGTAATAGAAAGTGTTGAATATCATATTAACTTATTTGGGTATAACTCAATAAAATAATATACCTTTAAACAGGAAAGTGAAATCACCAGATCTAAATTTTAAAAGTATCACACCGGCCATCCTAGAGTGTGAAGTCAAGTGGGCCTTAGGAAACATTACTACAAACAAAGCTAGTGGAGGTGATGAAACTCCAGCTGAGTTTTTTCAAATCCTAAAAAATGATGCTGTAAAAGTGTTATACTCAATATGTCAGAAAATATGAAAAACTCAGCAGAGGCCACAAAACTGGAAAAGATCAGTTTTCATTCCAATCCCAAAGAAGACAATGCCAAAGAATGTTCAAACTATCATACAATTTTGCTCATTTCACATGCTATTAAGTAGGGTTATGCACAAATTCCTTCAAGCTAGGCTTCAGCACTACACGAACTAGAACTTCCAGAGGTACAAGCTAGGTTTAGAAAAGGCAAAGGAACCAGAGATCTAATTGCCAACATTTGCTGGCTCATAGAGAAAAGAAAGGATTTCCAGAAAAAAATCTACTTCTGCTTCACTGACTACGGTAAAGCCTTTGACTATGTAGATCACAATAAAGTATGGAAAATTCTTAAAGAGATGGAAATACCAGACCACCTTACCAACTCTTGAGAAATCTGTATGCAGGTCAAGAACCAACAGTTAGAACCAGACATGGAACAATAGACTAGTTCAAAATTGGGAAAGGAATACATCAAGGCTATATACTCTCAAGACTGCTTATTTAACTTATATGCAGAGTACACAATGCAAAATGCTGGGCTGTATAAATCACAAGCCAGAATTAAGATTGCCAGGAGAAATATCAGCAACCTCAGATATGCAATGATACCGTTCTAATGGCAAAAAGTGAAAAGGAACTTAAAAACCTCTTGATAAGGATGAAAGAAGACAGTAAAAAAGTTGGCTTGTTTCAATGCCATTCTCCCAAATCATCCCACCCTCTCCTTCTCCCACAGAGTCCAGTTCTATACATCTGTGTCTCTTTTGCTGTCTCGCATACAGGGTTATCATTACCTTCTTTCTAAATTCCATATATATGCATTAGTATACTGTATTGGTGTTTTTCTTTCTGGCTTACTTCACTCTGTCAGCCCAGGTTCAATGCATGATACTGCATGTTTGGGGCTGATGCACTGGGATGACCCAGAGAGATGGTACGGGGAGGGAGGAGGGAGGGGGGTTCAGGATGGGGAACATGTGTATACCTGTGGCAGATATATGTTGATGTATGGCAAAACCAATACAATATTGTAAAGTAATTACCCTCCAATTAAAATAAATAAATTTATTTAAACAAAAAAAAGTTGGCTTGAAACTTAACATTATAAAAAAACAAAGTTCATGGCATCTGGTCCCATCATTTCATGGCTAATAGAGGCGAAGACAGTGGAGGCAGTGGCATATTTTCTTTTCTTGGGCTCCAAAATCACACTAAATAGTGACTGCAGTCATTAAATTAAAAGACTCTTGCATCTTGAAAGGAAAGCTATGACAAAGCTAGATAGTGTATTAAAGGGCAGAGACAGATAAATAAAATTGACAAACCATTAGCCAGACTCATCAAGAAACAAAGAGAGAAAAATCAAATCAACAAAATTAGAAATGAAAATGGAGAGATCACAGCAGACAACACAGAAACACAAAGAATCATAAGAGATTACTACCAGCAATTATATGCCAATAAAATGGACAACGTGGAAGAAATGGACAAATTCTTAGAAAAGTACAACTTTCCAAAGCTGAACCAGGAAGAAATAGAAAATCTTAACAGACCCATCACAAGTACCGAAATGGAAACAGTAATCAGAAATCTTCCGACAAACAAAAGCCCAGGTCCAGATGGCTTCACAGCTGAATTCTACCAAAAATTTTGAGAAGAGCTAACGCCTATCCTACTCAAACTCTTCCAGAAAATTGCAGAAGAAGGTAAACTTCCAAACTCATTCTATGAGGGCACCATCACCCTAATACCAAAACCTGACAAAGATGCCACAAAAAAAAAAAAAAACTACAGGCCAATATCACTGATGAACATAGATGCAAAAATCCTTAACAAAATTCTAGTAATCAGAATCCAACAATATATTAACAAGATCATACATCATGACCAAGTGGGCTTTATCCCAGGGATCCAAGGATTCTTCAATATCTGCAAATCAATCAATGTAATCCACCACATTAACAAACTGAAAAATAAAAGCCATATGATTACCTCAATAGATGCAGAGAAAGCCTTTGATAAAATTCAACATCCATTTATGACAAAAACTCTCCAGAAAGCAAGAATAGAAGGAACATACCTCAACATGATAAAAGCTATACATGAAAAACCCACAGCAAACATTATCCTCAATGGTGGAAAATTGAAAGCATTTCCCCTTAAGTCAGGAAAAGACAAGGGTGCCTACTTTCACCACTACTATTCAACATAGTTTTGGAAGTTTTGGCCACAGCAATCAGAGCAGAAAAAGAAATAAAAGGAATCCAAATTGGAAAAGAAGAAGTAAAACTCTCACTGTTTGCAGATGACATGATCCTCTACATAGAAAACCCTAAAGATTCCACCAGAAAATTACTAGAGCTAATCAATAAATATAGTAAAGTTGCAGGATATAAAATCAACACACAGAAATCCTTTGCATTCCCATACACTAATAATGAGAAAGTAGAAAAAGAAATTAAGGAAACAATTCCATTCACCATTGCAACGAAAAGAATAAAATACTTAGGAATATATCTACCTAAAGAAACTAAAGACCTATATATAGAAAACTATAAAACACTGGTGAAAGAAATCAAAGAGGACACTAATAGAAGGAGAAATATACCGTGTTCATGGATCAGAAGAACCAATATAGTGAAAATGAGTATACTACCCAAAGTGATCTATAGATTCAATGCAATCCTTTTCAAGCTACCAACAGTATTTTTCACAGAGCTAGAACAAATAATTTCACAATTTGTATGGAAATACAAAAAACCTCGAATAGCCAAAGCAATCTTGAGAGAGAAGAATGGAACTGGAGGAATCAACCTGCTTGACATCAGGCTCTACTACAAAGCCACAGTCATCAAGACAGTATGGTACTGGCACAAGGATAGAAATATAGATCCATGGAACAAAATAGAAAGCCCAGAGATAAATTCACACACCTACAAACAACTTATCTTTGACAAAGGAGGCAAGAATATACAATGGAGAAAAGACAATCTCTTTAACAAGTTGTGCTGGGAAAACTGGTCAACCACTTGCAAAAGAATGAAACTAGAACACTTTCTAACACCATACACAAACATAAACTCAACATGGATTAAAGATCTAAATGTAAGACCAGAAACTATAAAACTCCTAGAGGAGAACATAGGCAAAACACTCTCCGACATAAATCACAGCAGGATCCTCTATGTCCCACCTCCCAGGATATTGGAAATAAAAGCAAAAATAAACAAATGGGACCTAATTAAAATTAAAAGCTTCTGCACAACAAAGGAAACTATAAGCAAGGTGAAAAGACAGTCTTCTGAATGGGAGAAAATAATAGCAAATGAAGCAACTGACAAACAACTAATTTCAAAAATACACAAGCAATTCCTGCAGCTCAATTCCAGAAAAATAAATGACCCAATTAAAAAATGGTCCAAAGAACTAAACAGACATTTCTCCAAAGAAGACATACAGATGGCTAACAAACACATGAAAAGATGCCCAACATCATTCATTATCAGAGAAATGCAAATCAAAACCACAATGAGGTACCATTTCACTCCAGTCAGAATGGCTGTGATCCAAAAGTCTACAAGCAATAAATGTTGGAGAGGGTATAGAGAAAAGGGAACCTTCTTCCACTATTGGTGGGAATGCAAACTAATACAGCCGCTATGGAGAACAGTGTGGAGATTCCTTTAAAAACTGGAAATAGAACTGCCTTATGACCCAGCAATCCCACTGCTGGGCATACATACCGAGGAAACCAGAATTGAAAGAGACACGTGTACCCCAATGTTCATCACAGCGCTGTTTATAATAGCCAGGACATGGAAGCAACCTAGATGTCCATCAGGAGACGAATGGATAAGAAAGCTGGGGTACATATACACAATGGAGTATTACTCAGCCTTTAAAAGAATACATTTGAATCAGTTCTAATGAAGTGGGTGAAACTGGAACTGATTATACAGAGTGAAGTAAGCCAGAAAGAAAAACACCAATACAGTATACTAATGCATATATATGGAATTTAGAAAGATGGTAATGATAACCCTGTATGTGAGACAGCAAAAGAGGCACAGATGTATAGATCAGTCTTTTGGACTCTGTGGGAGAGGAAGAGGGTGGGATGATTTCGGAGAATGGCATTGAAACATGCATAATATCATATGTGAAATGAATCACCAGTCCAGGTTCAATGCATGATACAGGATGCTTGGGGCTAGTGCACTGGGATGACCCAGAGATATAGTATGGGGAGGGAGGTGGGAAGGGGGTTCAGGATGGGGAACACATGTACACCCATGGCAAATTCATGTTGATGTATGGCAAAACCAATACAATATTGTCAAGTAATTAGCCTCCAATTAAAATAAATAAACATTTTTTTTAAGGCAGAGACATCATTTTGTTGAGAAATGTCCATCTAGTCAAAGCTATGATTTTTCCAGTAGCCATATACAGATGTGAGAGTTGGACAATAAAGAAAGCAGATCACAGAAGAACTGATGCTTTTGAATTGTGGTGCTGGAGAAGACTCTTGTGAGTCCCTTGGACTTCAAGGAGATTAAACTAGTCAATCATAAAGGAAATCAACTCTGAGTATTCATTGGAAGGACTAATGCTGAAGTTGCAACTCCAATACTCTGGCCACCTGATGCGAAGAGCTGACTCATTGGAAAAGACCCTGATGCTGGGAAAGACTGAAGACAAAAGGAGAAGCAGGAATCAGAACATGAGATGATTAGATAGCATCACTGACTCAATGGACATCAATCTGAGCAAACTCTGGGAAATACTGAAGGGCAGGGGAGCCTGGCATGCTGCAGTTCATAGACTCACAGTCAGACACGACTTAGCAACTGAACTCTGGAATATACCAATTTGAATTAAAGAATACTGAAAAAAGAGGAAAGAAGACCAGGTTTAAGACAACAATATCCCCAGCAAAAGGCTGAAATAATGAACACAAAAGGAAGAAATAAATACAGTAGACTGCAAAAACTGAAAAATAAATGGAGATCTCTCATTAATTCTAGCAGTAATATTGAAGGACAGAACATTTTAATAAATTGTTGCTGTTATATAACTGTTAACTCAGGATAGCTTTGGTCTCAGTTCAGATTTATTTTTCCCTCCTACCCTATACTACTGCTCTATGTAAATTTTTGGCATATTTTTTACTTAGAAATAATTAAGCAAATATTCATTTCACCCACTATTGCTCCATTTTAGAAGAGTTTCTGAAATGCATCTATTTCGATGAAATAGCATGGTGGTCATTATTCTATTAGAAAGAATGTGATGTGGTTTTTCTCTCTTATATCAGATAATAAGAAAACATTGGAAGCTTCGTAATGAGGAAGGGAAGCTATAATCACAGCTCAACATGAGTCCACAACATTTCACTTTCTCCATAAACTCTCTTTGAAAATGACTGAGAAAAAATAGGAAATGTTCCTTCAACTTTTAAAACAAGGGAACAGAAAGCTACATAATTTTACAAATACAAGGTGACTTATTTATATGGAAAAGGTTTTTATAATATTATCAATCATTCTTTAAAACAGAAGTATTTAAAAAGATTAAACAGCAAAGTCTCTAACAGAAGATCTCTTATACGCAAAGGAGAAATTCTTAAAATTCTCCTCTACCATTTATTTCTGCATATTGGATCACAGAGAACTGTGAACAATTCTTAAAGAGATGGAAATACCAGACCACCTTATCTGTCTCCTGAGAAACCTGTAGGCAGGTCAAGAAGCTACAGTTAGAACCAGACATGTAACAATGGACATGTTCAAAATTAGGAAAGGAGTATGTTAAGGCTGTATGTTTTACTCTGCTTATTTAACTTCTATTCAGAGCACATCATGAGGAATGCCAGGCTGGGTGGCTCACAAGCTGGAATCAAGATTACCAAGAGAAATATCCACAACCTCAGATACACAGATGATACCATTCTAATGGCAGGAAGCAAAGAGGAACAACAGAGCCTATTGATGAAAGTGAAAGAGAAGAGTGAAAAAGCTGGTTTAGAACTCAACATTCAAAAAACTAAAATCATGGCATCCAGTCTCATCACTTTATGGCTAACTGATAGGGAAAAATTGGAAAAAATGGTAGATTTTACTTTCTTGGGTTCCAAAATCATTGCTTATGGTAACTGAAGCCACAAAATTAAAAGACGCTTGCTCTTTAGAAGGAAAGCTATGATAAAGCTAGGCAGCATATTACAAAGCAGAGACATCATTTTGCTGACAAAGATCCATATAGTCAAAGCTATGGCTTTTCCAGCAGTCATGTATGGATGTGAGAGTTAGACCATAAAAAAGGAAGATCACAGCAGAATTGATGATTTTCAATTGTGGTGCTGGTGAAGAATCTTTGGACTTGGAGGAGATCAAACCAGTCAATACTAAAGGAAATCAACCCTGAATATTCATTGGCAGGACTGATGCTGAAGCTGAAGCTCCAATACCTTGGCCACCTGATGCAAAGAGCAGACTCATTAAAAAAGACCCTGATTCTGGGAAAGATTGAGGGCAGGAGGAGAAGGGGGTGACAGAGGATGAGATGGTTGGATGGCATAACCAACTCAATGAACATGAGATTGAGCAAACTGTGGGAGATGGTAAAGCATAGGGAAGCATGGCATGCTGCCATCCATGGGGGTCACAGAAAGTTGGACACGACTTAGCGACTGAACAATAACAATTGAATCCTCAGAAAAATAGTCTAAGACAAAAATCAAAGATATATATCTCAGCATCCTGAAAAGCTCAGTTCTTAGTCCTTGACTCTTCCTTTTTCATGTTCCTTTCATCTGAGAGCTCATCTATCAATATTTCATGGCATCATTACCTTCTCAATAGTCTGCAACTCTATACCTACCATCTCTTCTAAACTGAAACTCCCTTTTCTCTTTCTGTCTACTGGACATTTCCATGTGATTTCTTGCAACTGCCTCAAACTCATTGTAAAAATCCTCTAAAAATCTTTTTTTAATGTCTAAAATCTAAAGCAAAATCCATCATCCTCTCTCTTCAATTCCCTATCATCATCGCATTCAAAGCACCACATTCCACCATCACCCAACCTTAAAATACTGACATTTTATTTTTTCCACTTCTTTATTTCATTCATTCCTATAAATGTTTCCTTCCTAATATGCACCATTCTTCACCTCTAGTGCCTTCATGTCTGGATAAATAACTATACCATTTTAGTTGTGGTCCTAGGTGTTCACTGGAAGGACTGATGTTAAAACTGAAACTCCAGTATTTTGGCCACCTGATGCGAAGAGCTGACTCATTTGAAAAGACCCTGATGTTGGGAAAGATTGAAGGCAGGAGGATAAGGGGACAACAGAGGATGAGATGGTTAGATGGCATCACCAACTCAATGGACATGAGTCTGGGTAAACTCCAGGAGTTGGTGATGGACAGGGAGGCCTGCCGTGCTGTGGTTCATGGGGTTGCAAAGAGTCAGACACGACTGAGTGACTGAACTGAACTGAACTGAACTGAACTATACTAGACACTGTTGCATAGCAAAATGTTGAAAACACTGCTGTGAATTCCAGGACCAGCCCTGACCAAATTTTGTAGCCTTAAGCAAGTTAAACTTCTTAAACACCAATCTTTTCATCTGTGAAACAGGGGTAATAATAATAATGCTTCATAGGACATTCTCCTGCCATAGGTCAAGAGAATGAGATGACATTACACATCTAAAAATGCATAGCACCATAGTTAGTACCTAATAAGAACTCAGGAAGTTTTAGCTGCTGGCATCATCACATCCTCATCTGGATTCATTGCATCATATATTATAGCTGGTGTGGGTGGTTTAGTCACTAAGTCGTGTCTGACTCTTGCAACCCCATGGACTGTAGCCTGCCAGGCTCCTCTGTCCATGAGATTTTCCAGGCAAGAATACTGGAGTAGATTGCCATTTCTTTCTCCAGGGGATCTTCCTGACCCAGGAATTGAACCTGGGTCTCCTGCATTGCAGGCAGATTCTTTCCCATCTGAGCTACAAGGGAAGCCCATATTATAGCTAGGCTAATCTTACCTGAGCATATATCAAGACAATGATATATTGTCCTTGCTGAAACTCCATTCATCAGCCACCTAAAACATCAGAATTAATTGATCAAATTTTTCTCTGCTGGAACTTGTTTTTATTGCATTTAAAGCATTTATTAACACTTATGATGGTACTGAAACCACCATTTGAGAGGCCTCCCCACTGTGTTATCAATTACTCCAAGTACAAGGCTCTTGGAGATTGTTCTTTTTTGGTCCTTCTTATTCAAAAACTAAAAAAGGAAATGCCAACCATTCACACATTTCGTGTTAAACAAAAGCCGTAAAAGCTCTAGTAAGGTCATTCACTTTTGACCTTGAAAAACTGGAGTTCAGTAACAGGTGCAAGTATAATTTCTTTTGGAATGTGATGTCCATGGTCTGGTCAGGCAGATCATGGGATCTGAATAACTGATTCAAGTAGGGAATTTTCACAGGCAGGTGGAGTCCTGCAGGATCCTCTGTCAATGGACTCTGATATATGAACACAACAAGCACTCTGACGCAGGGAAATGTTTCAAACCCTTTTACAAAAATTGAGGATTTGGCATTATTTGTTTTCTCCCCATAATTTTTAAACCCTATTGTGTTTCAGAAGAAATTCAACCCAGCTGTTTCTGCTTCTTCAAGACGCTGTTGTTTTGCAAGAGCTATTTGATGTCAAAAAGCCTGATGAGTCTCAACAAAGCCATTTGCTTCCCAATAGAAGGCTACAGCTCTCTCCAAGGAATCGATGAAACTAGAACCTGAGGCATCTTAGACCTCACAGACCTCTATCACATTTCTAGAGTTTCTCTCAAACTTGAGTTTCTTTTCATGAAGAGCATCTCATTACGAAATTGCTCCCAACAGCTTCATTAATCAGATATTTCAAAATGTGGTATCTTGCTTATATTTATCTTTTCAGTACATTTTAATTCTGACCACTGTGTCACAAATAGGGAACATTCTGAGGAAATAGATTGCTTGTGATAAGCATTTAAATGTTTTAATCCTGTAACAATGACATTTTGCTAAGGGAAAAAAAATGTTCCCTCATACAGCAGATCTTACAAGCTTTTGAGAAAAACATCTTATAATATATAGAAATTAAATGGTAACAATAATGAGAGGGCTTCCTTTGCCCAAACAGCCATTTGATAAATTTCTAAGAAATAAATATAAGCTAATAGGTACGGAAATCATTTCATAAAAATAAGCTAAAGAGTATAGCTTTTTTCCTTCTTAGAGTAAGCTACAATTGTAAATAAGAGTCCTGGGGCTCTGAACTGAAGCAATGACGGAAATTAAATTGCAAACTAATTAAGAAAGATGCAATTTCACCAAATTATAATTTTGCCTTCCTGATGTCACCAGGCTTTTGTTACTGCTTTCTCAAAGAAGCCAGTGAATTAAAAAGGAAATAACTCAAATTAATGTTTTGATCTCCATCAATTTGCTATTAGTAAGCTTTTCTATGGAAAGCTGAATTTAATCAAAACAGGAAAGAGAATTGTTCATGCTAACTTTTAAATATTATAGTATGAAGAGGCCAGGATTTTAAAATGCTTCCATAATTAACTGGTATGTGAGAATGCCATCACATTTCTTTTTAGAAAACTTTCCCTCTAAATATATATTTACAGTGATGAGTATCTTATAAATATGGAGCTCATATTGACATGAAGATTGATATAATATCAACCAAACTCCAAAATGGCCATTCTCTTGCAATAGGATAAACCAATTGGGCAACAGGAGGAATAAATATCCTAGTAGGTTATCAGAAATATATCAGTATATATGACTAGAATTCCATCTTTTCCTAGTCCTTCTCACTTTACTTGGTTAGTTTTTATTGATGGGTCTTGAATTCTTCCATAAGAGAAAATTCTCCAAATTATTTTCCTTTCAAATAAGATACTGTTGGCTAGGTAAATAATGTTCAAGCTAGTCAAATGTGAAACATGTACATAACCTGGGGTGCAGACTTCAGGTGAGACTGCTGAGGAACCAGATTCCTTTCATTCAGATCACACAAAGTTACAAGACCCCAGGATGGGTGCGTATGTGTGCTCACGACACTGACATCTTACACACGTTCCTTTTCCTTTGATATAGACATAATCTAGTTAAAATGGAAATGTATTAGAAAAGTCAAACAATTAATTGATGCAAGAAAGGTTGTTTCATGTTTTGTATAAATCAAAGCTAAAAATTCATTTGAGGAACAGCCCTGTATTGTAGACTAAACACAATTTGGCCTGAGTATAAGGTTTGGTGTGGGTGTTAAAGTTGTTCTGGGCTACACATGGTCGGTAATCCTCAGCAGAAATGTTAACTCAATTTGTCAGTATTATCTTTATGTCAACAGTAATGCTTAAATATTTACAATAGGCATAGTACTCTGAGAGTTAGTAACGCAAGATAAATTGGAAAAATGCTAACAAAATGGATGGTACTAATAGAAAGCCCTGGCACTATAGTCTCTGATTTTATATACAAGAGGCTTGCCTGAAGGTAAGATTTTATTAGGTTCTATCGTTGATATGCTGTTCCAAAAGCTTCCTTAAAATATAAAGAAAAAAAGATAAGTCTTTTAAAAGAAAGCAAAGCAAAGAGTTTTCTAAATTTATACTACAGAAGTCAACATTTGAGTCTGAAGTACATGCTGCTATTATTCTTTTTAAAAAGACATAAGTAATATTGAACAACTTGAATGTCTATACATTCTCCAGATATACTGCATTTTTAAACTCTCCACAAAATTAAATAGCTACTACGTTAAAATACAGAACAAAGTGCTTTAAAGAAAGCTAAAATGCTCTCTTTCTTTTTTCATTTCCCCAGTCCTGCTTCTGTTGCTACTGTTTGCTGTGTTAAAGGAGTGCTGGGTGTTGAAAATCTTTGTGTCCTGAGTTCTTGGGAAAACATAGATAAAACTAATAAATACATCTCCTGGACTAAAACACTACCACTGCACTCAGTCACCTAACAAAGAAGCAAATAAATCTTTTAAAGCATGAGTCTTAGGTACCAAAAACAAAAGAAAAATTCTTATACCAAAAGCTTCACATTTTAGGAAGAAAAAGAGAAGAGTATGAAGCAAATGAAAGAAGTACACAGAAGTGAAAAACATAAGATTAGGAATTTGTGGAGGTTTTTTGTTTGTTTGTTTGTTTGTTTGTTTTAAGGAAGGGAACAAAACATTTGTAAAACTCCGAAATAAACACCTGCCTATAAAAGACTGGTGGCTCATACAGTAAAGAATCCACCTGCAATGCAGGAGACCTGGGTTCAATTTCTGGGTTAGAAAGATCCCCTAGAGAACGGAATGGCAACCCACTGTAGTATTCTTGCCTGGAGAGTCCCATGGACAGAGGAACCTGGCAGGCTACAGTCCATGGGGTCTCAAGAGTCAACACCACTGAGTGACTTTCACTTCACTTCACTTATGAAAGACTAGCATTTGTTATCCACAAGAAAGTTAAATGAAAAGAGTAGACCAAATGATATTTCCACTATAAAGCCACTTTTAGTTTTCAGTGTTTCTTTAGGATTAATCATTTAATTGAGTCTGTATTTAAAGAGAAAGACCAAGGCCACTTGTAATTCAATCAGCCTGCATCTTTATGCTGTGCTCTTCGTTCCATTCAAACTGTCCTATAATAATTTTGTTGTAACTTTTTAAGGAGAATTAATGGGAGATGTTCTTTGCTGAAAAATATGCAACAGTCTTTCTGTGACACCTGTCTCAGGGCCTAACATAGCATCACCAATTAAATGGACATGAATTTGACCAAACTCCAGGAGGTAGTGGAGGACAGAGGAGCCTAGTGTGCTGCAGTTCATGGGGTCACAAACAGATGAGCATAGCATTCTGAAAGACTGCATTTTATTGTAGGAAAAGAGCACTAGTACTTTATTGAAAAGAATCTTCACTTTACCTTTATGAGGACTTTTCAGGCTAGACTGGCAGAGGTAGCCCTCAAAAGTAGCAATGTCAGCCATTGCTAGGTAGCCTTCTGGTTTTCACTAATCTCTTCTCCCTATGTCACATGTATTCGAGTACAAGTACTAATGGCCATCAGTTCTTTGTTTCTGTATGTAAATTCATAACACTAATACTATTGATTTTTATTGTAGTTACTGTGTATAATATTCAGTATTTGCTGTTATTACTATCAATAACGACACATTCATAGAAAGGACAAATTGGCCACAGTTTACTCGAAGACATGCATAGTGGATTTATTATGAACAATTATAAACAAATGTGTGTCCTGGATACTCCAATAGTAAGCTGAATACCAAAAGTGCCCCAAGACCCATCCCATTTGGTTCCAACCAACCCCTCTAGCTCTGCCTACTACAACTCTTCTTGCCTTTTTCGTCAATGTACTTCCTGTTATTTGTACATACCTTACTCTCTATCAGATGTTCCTCTCTCTTCCCCTTAAGGGAAATTCTGGTCCATTCTTCAAGAATATGCTTAAATGTTACCTATTTTTACCACACCCTCTCAGATGGCTGCGTGTCCCCTTCTTGGTTCTTACAGCGCTATTATTACTATTATTATTAGGCAGTGATCCCATTGCTGTTGGCTTCCTCACCAGAAAATGAACACCCTTAGGCTGTTGTTGTTTAGTTATGTCTGACTCTGGGACCCCAGAGATCACAGCACCCTAAGCTCCTCTGTCTTTAACGGTCTCTAGAGTTTGCTCAGATTCATGTCCATTTAGTCAGTGATGCTATCTAACCATCTCATTCTCTGCTGCACTCTTCTCCTTTTGCCTTCAATCTTTCCCAGCATCAGGGTCTTTTCCAATGAGTTGGCTTTTTTCATCAGTCAGTCAAAGTATTGGAGCTTGTTTCAGCAATAGTCCTTGCAATAAATATTCAGTTGATTTCCTTTAGGATGGACTGCTTTGATCTCCTTGAGGACAGGGCCATTTATTATTTATCTTTGTATTTCCAGTGCATATCACAATGTCTGGTGTGTATCAAGGTATCAGTTCAGTTCAGTTGCTCAGTCGTGTCCGACTCTTTGCGATCCCATGAATCGCAGCACGCCAGGCCTCCCTGTCCATCACCAACTCCCAGAGTTCACTCAGACTCACTCCATCGAGTCCGTGATGCCATCCACCCATCTCATCCTTTGTCGTCCCCTTCTCCTCCTGCTCCCAATCCCTCCCAGCATCAGAGTCTTTTCCAATGAGTCAACTCTTCGCATGAGGTGGCCAAAGTACTGGAGCTTCAGCTTTAGCATCATTCCTTCCAAAGAAATCCCAGGGTTGATCTTCCTTCAGAATGGACTGGTTGGATCTCCTTGCAGTCCAAGGGACTCTCAAGAGTCTTCTCCAACACCACAGTTCAAAAGAATCAATTATTGACATCCATACATGACCACAGGAAAAACCATACCCTTGACTAGACGGACCTTAGTTGGCAAAGTAATGTTCTCTGCTTTTGAATATATTATCTAGGTTGGTGATAACTTTTCTTCCAAGGAGTAAGTGTCTTTTAATTTCATGGCTACAGTCACTATCTGCAGTGATTTTGGAGCCCCAAAAAATAAAGTCTGACACTGTTTCTACTGTTTCCCCATCTATTTCCCGTGAAGTGATGGGACCGGATGTCATGATCTTCGTTTTCTGAACGTTGAGCTTTAAGTCAACCTTTTCGCTCTCCTCTTCCACTTTTATCAAGAGGCTTTTTAGTTCCTCCACTTTCTGCCATAAGGGTGGTGTCATCTGCATATCTGAGGTTATCGATATTTCTCCCATAAACCTTGATTCCAGCTTGTGTTTCTTCCAGTCCAGCGTTTCTCATGATGTCCTCTGCATAGAAGTTAAATAAGCAGGGTGACAATATATAGCCTTGATGGACTCCTTTTCCTATTTGGAACCAGGCTGTTGTTCCATGTCCAGTTCTAACTGTTGCTTCCTGACCTGCATGCAGGTTTCTCGGTGCTCTGGTATTCCCATCTCTTTCAGAATTTTCCACAGTTGATTGTGATCCACACAGTCAAAGGCTTTGGCATAGTCAATAAAGCAGAAGTAGATGTTTTTCTGGAACTCTTTTGCTTTTTCCATGATCCAGCAGATGTTGGCAACTGATCTCTTGTTTCTCTGCCTTTTCTAAAACCAGTTTGAACATCAGGGAGTTCATGGTTCACGTATTGCTGAAGCCTGGCTTGGAGAATTTTTAGCATTACTTTACTAGCATGTGAGATGAGTGCAGTTGTGCAGTAGTTTCAGCATTCTTTGGCATTGCCTTTCTTTGGGATTGGAATGAAAACTGACCTTTTCCAGTCCTGTGGCCACTGCTGAGTTTTCCAAATTTGCTGGCATATTGATTGCAGCACTTTCACAGCATCATCTTTCAGGATTTGAAACAGCTCAACTGGAATTCCATCACTTCCACTAGCTTTGTTCGTACTATCAAGTTATATATTGCCACAATAAAGTTGTGCTACAAATCACCCCAAATCTCAATGGATTAGACAACAACCATTTATTACTCCTCACAGGTCAACTGAGTGGTTTCTTGGGTCACAACTGGATTCGCTCTTCCACCTGCAGTGTGCAGTGGATTGGATAGGATCTGCTGTCACCTGAAAATCCTTTCACATCTTTGGGTTTAGCTGGCTTTAGCTCTTTTCCATGTATATGTCAAAGTCCTCCTTTAGACAGATTCAGGCATATTGTGAGCACTCAGTAAATATCAGGTCCCTTCTTCTTCCCCTTTTTCTTCTTTGTTTTCTTTTCCTTTTTACTTAGCCTTCTATTTTTCAACACTATCTTCTCCAATCCCCTATCAATCTAATAATAAGAATGATAGATATTCCTGAGATAACACTCTCACTTTACTTCAGATTTTATCTTCCTTATATTGTATTTCCTCAAGAAGTTTCAAGGATTGGTTGTTATTTCTAGTTAGCTAATTCTCAAGTGTTAATGACTATAATAAATTTTGCATTTCAAACACCTTAATTTAAACTAATCAGTTATTTCAGGAACCATAAAGGAAGGTAGAGTCTTTGGACACTCCTAAAACCAATTCATCAAGTTCCTATTCCAATTACAGATCTGCTCTGAATTTTGTTTGATCTGCTCTGAATTTTGTTTTGAGTTTTAAAAAGCCAAGGCAGATAAACAGTAGCCATAAGGAACTGAAAGCCTTCCTAAAAGTTACAATTAAATGTGTTACATTGCATAATTATTTTTACATGTATTGTCAAAACTAAAAGGGCCACAATCATTTATCAAAATGAATTAAACTACAGTTGATAGTCATATGCCTGTAAAATTTCCATATCTAACCTTTTCATGACTTGCTTTCCAGAAAGTTGAACCTCTGAATCATTAGTAAAGAATCTTGCCTAAAATTAAAGACAAATGAGCAGTCTGCCAAGAGGAAAAAATAGCAAATAAGAAAAACAAGCATATATTTAGTCACCTCCATGTCATTTATCATCATGACCCAGAAAACTGATCTCAAAATATACCACTTACAGACATTTGCACATCATTATGAAATGTCTGGCCCTCTGTATAGGTAATAGAAGGAAGAAACAACAAATGTTTACTGACCACTACAACATGTATGCACTCAGTAAAGGCAACTGGGATTTGGAAAGGACACAAAGACAAAAGAGGATGTCTTCCCTCAATGGGACTCCCCTTGGTGGCTCAGCGGTAAAGAATCCACCTACAATTCAGGAGCCTCAGGAGACGCAGTTTGATCCTTTGGTTGGGAAGATCCCCTGGAGGAAAGAATGGCTACCCACTCCAATATTCTTCCCAGGAGAATACCATGGACAGAGGAGCCTGGCGGGTGTCACAAAGAGTCAGACATGACTGAGCAACTAACACTTTCACTTTCACTTCCCTCAATGATTAAATTCACAAATCCAGGGCAACATACAGACTTTCAATCTCACCATTCCATAATCTATCATATGCATTTCCAACAATCTGGAGGTTTTTTTTTTTTTAAGGCACCAAGGAAGAAGTGATTAGTTTCAACTGAAAGAAAATCTTGAAGAATATTCCGTTCAAACCTTGAAAGATTTGTTTGATTTCAACAGCGGCAATTAGAAAGCATTCTTGGCTTAATGAGTAACACAAATCAAATGTAACATGAAAAAGTTTCTAGTGTTCACTAAGAAGCAGTGAGTAACAGAGTGGCAAGGTGTAAAGTGTAAGTGTGAGGGACTGTCTAGGAGGAAATGTGCCTGGAATGGCATATTTGAAATCAAACTGAGTACAGAATACTATACTAAACATTTAACCCAGAAGTCATCCACAAATTCCCCTTCTCACATTCAATCCATTTGTATTACAGATGCTAGCTCCTGAAATTACTCACTAGTTTAAGGATTTAAAATTAAAATATTATTATAGTTGTTAAACTTGGAAACTAGCTACCTATAATCGATAACCAATTTTTGACAACTTCTTGAAGGGATATAATATAGGAAATATAAACAAATAAAAGATTATTATAGCTGCAGTTTGGAGAATGCATTGGAGATAAGCAAGAGAAAAACAGGGAGGCCAGAAAGAGGCTAGTGTTGAAATCCTGTCAAGAGATGATGGTAGAGGTTAGGGAAAGATGGCGGAGGAATAGGACAGGAAGATCACTTTCTCCCTCACAAACTCCTCAAAAGAACATTTCAACGCCGAGCAAACTCCACAAAACAACTTCTGTAGGCTGGCAGAGGACATCAGGCAACCAGAAAAGCAGACCATTGTCTTCAAAAACAGATTTTTAATCTTTGCTCTTAGGGTTTTTATTGTCAATTTTGTACATTTAAAAACCCAAACTTCACTACCCCAGTTTACCTGAGAGCGAGATTACTTGCTTGACCACTCTCTCCTCCTCTGGACTCTCCTTTTTCTCCACCAGGTGGCCTCTGTCTCTTTTCTCCCCCATCTCTTCTCTATCCAACTCTGTGAATCTCTGTGTGTTCCAGACGGTAGAGAACACCTAAGGAACTGGTTACTGGCAGGATTTGTCTCTCTCCTACTCATTCCTCTCTCTTATCCTCCTGGTCACCTCTGTCTACTTCCTCCCTCTCCTCTTCCCCGTATAACTCTGTAAATACCTCTGAGCGGTCCAGACTCTAGAGTGCACGTAAGGAAGTGACTACTGGCTAGCTTGCTCTCTCCTCTCTTGATCTCACCGCATCTCATTCCAGTTACCTCTAACTACCCCCTCCATCTTCTCTTCTCCTTGTAACTCAGTGAACCTCTCTGAGTGTCCCTCAATGTGGAGAAACTTTTCATCTTTAACCTAGATGTTTTATCATCGGTGCTGTATAGATGGAGAAGTCTAGAGGCTACTGTAAAAATAAAACTGAAAACCAGAAGCAGGAAGCTTAAACCCAAAGCCTGAAAACATTAGAGAACTCTTGAATTCAGGGAACATTAAGCAATAGGAGCTCATCAAATGCCTTCATACCTACACCGAAACCAAGCTCCACCCAAGGGCCAACAAGTTCCAAAACAAGACATACCACGCAAATTCTCCAGCAACACAGGAACACTCCCCTGAGCCTCAATATACAGGCAGCTCAAAATTATCCCAAAACCTTTGATGTCTCATAACACATTACGGGTCACTCCACTGCACTCCAGAGAGAAGAAACCCAGCTCCACCCACCAAAACTCCAACACAAGCCTCCCTAACCAGGAAACCTTGACAAGCCACTGATAGAACCCCACCCAAAGTGAGGAAGCTCCATAATATAGAGAACTCCACAAATTATCAGAATATAAAAAGGCCACCCCAAACGCAGCAATATAACCAAGATGAAGAGACAGAGGAATACTCAGCAGGTAAAGGAACAGGAGAGTTGCCCACCAAATCAAACAAAAGAGGAAGAAGTAGGGAATCTACCGGAGAAGGAATTCCGAATATTGATAGTGAAAATGATCCAAAATCTTGAAATCAAAATGGAAACACAGATTAATAGCCTAGAGACAAGGATTGAGAAAATGCAAGAAAGGTTTAACAAGGACCTAGAAGAAATAAAAAAGAGTCAAAATATAATGAATAACACAATAAACGAGATCAGAAACACTCTGGAGGCAACAAATAGTAGAATAACGGAGGCAGAAGATAGGATTAGTGAAATAGAAGATAGAATGGTAGAAATAAATGAATCAGAGAGGAAACAAGAAAAACGAATTAAAAGAAACGAGGACAATCTCAGAGACCTCCAGGACAATATGAAACGCTCCAACATTCGAATTATAGGAGTCCCAGAAGAAGAAGACAGAAAGAAAGATCATGAGAAAATCCTTGAGGAGATAATAGTTGAAAACTTCCCTAAAATGGGGAAGGAAATAATCACCCAAGTCCAAGAAACACAGAGAGTTCCAAATAGGATAAACCCAAGGCGAAACACCCCAAGACACATATTAATCAAATTAACAAAGATCAAACACAAAGAACAAATATTAAAAGCAGCAAGGGAAAAACAACAAATAACACACAAGGGGATTCCCATAAGGATAACAGCCGATCTTTCAATAGAAACTCTTCAGGCCAGGAGGGAATGGCAAGACATACTTAAAGTAATGAAAGACAATAACCTACAGCCCAGATTACTGTACCCAGCAAGGATCTCATTCAAATACGAAGGAGAAATCAAAAGCTTTACAGACAAGCAAAAGCTGAGAGAATTCAGCACCACCAAACCAGCTCTCCAACAAATTCTAAAGGATATCCTCTAGACAGGAAACACGAAAAGGGTGTATAAACCCGAACCCAAAACAATAAAGTAAATGGTAACAGGATCATACTTATCAATAATTACCTTAAACGTAAATGGTTTGAACGCCCCAACCAAAAGACAAAGACTGGCTGAATGGATACAAAAACAAGACCCCTCTATATGCTGCTTACAAGAGACCCACCTCAAAACAAGGGACACATACAGACTGAAAGTGAAGGGCTGGAAAAAGATATACCACGCAAATAGAGACCAAAAGAAAGCAGGAGTGGCAATACTCATATCCGATAAAATAGACTTTAAAACAAAGGCTGTGAAAAGAGACAAAGAAGGCCACTACATAATGATCAAAGGAACAATCCAAGAAGAAGATATAACAATTATAAATATATATGCACCCAATATAGGAGCACCACAATATATAAGACAAATGCTAACAAGTATGAAAGGGGAAATCAACAATAACACAATAATAGTGGGAGACTTTAATACCCCACTCACACCTATGGACAGATCAACTAAACAGAAAATTAACAAAGAAACGCAAACTTTAAATGATACATTAGATCAGTTAGACCTAATTGATATCTATAGGACATTTCACCCCAAAACAACGAATTTCACCTTTTTTTCAAGTGCTCATGGAACCTTCTCCAGGATAGATCACGTCCTGGGCCATAAATCTAAACTTGATAAATTCAAAAAAATCGAAATCATTCCAAGCATCTTTTCTGACCACAATGCATTAAGATTAGATCTCAATTACAGGAGAAAAACTATTAAAAATTCCAACATATGGAGGTTGAACAACACACTTCTGAATAACCAACAAATCACAGAAGAAATCAAAAAAGAAATCAAAATATGCATAGAAACTAATGAAAATGAAAACACAACAACCCAAAACCTGTGGGACACTATAAAAGCAGTGCTAAGAGGAAAGTTCATAGCAATACAGGCATACCTCAAGAAACAAGAAAAAAGTCAAATAAATAACCTAACTCTACAACTAAAGCAACTAGAAAAGGAAGAGTTGGAGAACCCCAGAGTTAGTAGAAGGAAAGAAATCTTAAAAATTAGGGCAGAAATAAATGCAAAAGAAACAAAAGAGACCATAGCAAAAATCAACAAAGCCAAAAGCTGGTTCTTTGAAAGGATAAATAAAATTGACAAACCATTAGCCAGACTCATCAAGAAGCAAAGAGAGAAAAATCAAATCAATAAAATTAGAAATGAAAATGGAGAGATCACAACAGACAACACAGAAATACAAAGGATCATAAGAGACTACTATCAGCAGTTGTATGCCAATAAAATGGACAGCGTGGAAGAAATGGACAAATTCTTAGAAAAGTACAATTTTCCAAAACTGAACCAGGAAGAAATAGAAAATCTTAACAGACCCATCACAAGCACGGAAATTGAAACTGTAATCAGAAATCTTCCAGCAAACAAAAGCCCAGGTCCAGACGGCTTCACAGCTGAATTCTACCAAAAATTTCGAGAAGAGCTAACACCTATCCTCCTCAAACTCTTCCAGAAAATTGCAGAGGAAGGTAAACTTCCAAACTCATTCTATGAGGCCACCATCACCCTAACACCAAAACCTGACAAAGATGTCACAAAAAAAGAAAACTACAGGCCAATATCACTGATGAACATAGATGCAAAAATCCTCAACAAAATTCTAGCAATCAGAATCCAACAACACATTAAAAAGATCATACACCATGACCAAGTGGGCTTTATCCCAGGGATGCAAGGATTCTTCAATATCCGCAAATCAATCAATGTAATTCACCACATTAACAAATTGAAAAATAAAAACCATATGATTATCTCAATAGATGCAGAGAAGGCCTTTGACAAAATTCAACATCCATTTATGATAAAAACTCTCCAGAAAGCAGGAATAGAAGGAACATACCTCAACATAATAAAAGCTATCTATGACAAACCCACAGCAAACATTATCCTCAATGGTGAAAAATTGAAAGCATTTCCCCTAAAGTCAGGAACAAGACAAGGGTGTCCACTTTCACCACTACTATTCAACATAGTTCTGGAAGTTTTGGCCACAGCAATCAGAGCAGAAAAAGAAATAAAAGGAATCCAAATTGGAAAAGAAGAAGTAAAACTCTCACTGTTTGCAGATGACATGATCCTCTACATGGAAAACCCTAAAGACTCTACCAGAAAATTACTAGAGCTAATCAATGAATACAGTAAAGTTGCAGGATATAAAATCAACACACAGAAATCCCTTGCATTCCTATACACTAATAATGAGAAAGTAGAAAAAGAAATTAAGGAAACAATTCCATTCACCATTGCAGCGAAAAGAATAAAATACTTAGGAATATATCTACCTAAAGAAACTAAAGACCTATATATAGAAAATTATAAAACACTGATGAAAGAAATCAAAGAGGACACTAATAGATGGAGAAATATACCATGTTCATGGATTGGAAGAATCAATATAGTGAAAATGAGTATACTACCCAAAGCAATTTACAAATTCAATGCAATCCCTATCAAGCTATCAGCCACATTTTTCACAGAACTAGAACAAATAATTTCAAGATTTGTATGGAAATACAAAAAACCTCGAATAGCCAAAGCAATCTTGAGAAAGAAGAATGGAACTGGAGGAATCAACCTGCCTGACTTCAGGCTCTACTACAAAGCCACAGTCATCAAGACAGTATGGTACTGGCACAAAGACAGACATATAGATCAATGGAACAAAATAGAAAGCCCAGAGATAAATCCACACACATATGGACACCTTATCTTTGACAAAGGAGGCAAGAATATACAATGGAGTAAAGACAATCTCTTTAACAAGTGGTGCTGGGAAAACTGGTCAAACACTTGTAAAAGAATGAAACTAGATCACTTCCTAACACCGCACACAAAAATAAACTCAAAATGGATTAAAGATCTAAATGTAAGATCAGAAACTATAAAACTCCTAGAGGAGAACATAGGCAAAACACTCTCCGACATAAATCACAGCAGGATCCTCTATGATCCACCTCCCAGAATTCTGGAAATAAAAGCAAAAATAAACAAATGGGATCTAATTAAAATTAAAAGCTTCTGCACAACCAAGGAAAATATAAGCAAGGTGAAAAGACAGCCTTCGGAATGGGAGAAAATAATAGCAAATGAAGCAACTGACAAACAACTAATCTCAAAAATATACAAGCAACTTATGCAGCTCAATTCCAAAAAAATAAACGACCCAATCAAAAAATGGGCCAAAGAACTAAACAGACATTTCTCCAAAGAAGACATACGGATGGCTAACAAACACATGAAAAGATGCTCAACATCACTCATTATTAGAGAAATGCAAATCAAAACCACAATGAGGTACCACTTCACACCAGTCAGAATGGCTGCGATCCAAAAATCTTCAAGCAATAAATGCTGGAGAGGGTGTGGAGAAAAGGGAACCCTCTTACACTGTTGGTGGGAATGCAAACTAGTACAGCCACTATGGAGAACAGTGTGGAGATTCCTTAAAAAATTGCAAATAGAACTACCTTATGACCCAGCAATCCCACTTCTGGGCATACACACCAAGGAAACCAGAATTGAAAGAGACACATGTACCCCAATGTTCATCGCAGCACTGTTTATAATAGCCAGGACATGGAAACAACCTAGATGTCCATCAGCAGATGAATGGATAAGAAAGCTGTGGTACATATACACAATGGAGTATTACTCAGCCGTTAAAAAGAATTCATTTGAATCAGTTCTGATGAGATGGATGAAACTGGAGCCGATTATACAGAGTGAAGTAAGCCAGAAAGAAAAACACCAATACAGTATACTAACACATATATATGGAATTTAGGAAGATGGCAATGACGACCCTGTATGCAGGACAGGGAAAGAGACACAGATGTGTATAACGGACTTTTGGACTCAGAGGGAGAGGGAGAGGGTGGGATGATTTGGGAGAATGACATTCTAACATGTATACTATCATGTGAATTGAATCGCCAGTCTATGTCTGACGCAGGATGCAGCATGCTTGGGGCTGGTGCATGGGGATGACCCAGAGAGATGTTTTGGGGAGGGAGGTGGGAGGGGGGTTCATGTTTGGGAATGCATGTAAGAATTAAAGATTTTAAAATAAAAAAAAAAGAATAAAAAAAAATAAATAAAAAGCATATTTTGAAAAATGAAAAAAAAAAAAGAGAGATGATGGTAACATTATTTAGAGTAGCATGATGGACAATGCAGAGAAAAGTAACAAAGATGACAGCTATTGAAAAACGCATCTATAACATAGGGCAACCTGAATCAATATCTGTGGAATAAGTGGATTTATCTCAAGGCCATGGAGAACCAAATATTCTTGAGAGTGGAAATTTATATTTCATAATTCTGACAAGTGTGGCAATTGTATAATGGTGGTTTAGAAATAGGAATTCAGAAGATAGCAAAATTAACTAAGAAGCTAGGATAAATATGCAGGGGAAAGAGGCCTGAGGTTCAGAAACAGGATAGGGCAGAATAAA
Source organism: Ovis canadensis (assembly GCF_042477335.2). Lineage (NCBI taxonomy): Eukaryota > Metazoa > Chordata > Mammalia > Artiodactyla > Bovidae > Ovis > Ovis canadensis. Next base: position 43,921,322 of record NC_091260.1, read on the forward strand.
GGAAATTCAAAAGATGGAATTTTAAAGAAAGAGCTGGGTGAATCTAGAGGTTAATTTTATAGAGCGTTTAGAGAATAATAAGCAACTAAAGACTCCTAACACTGTATAAGTATAGTGTCCTAGACAGAAATAGGGGACAAAGATAAACCAAGTTCGAGGCAGAAAAAGGTGGTACGTCTCTTTTAAACATGTTGAAATTGAAATGAGAGGTAACCATGTAAAAAAAGAGAATCACAGTTTCTCTGGTCCATACCAGGACCAAACTAGGGACCAGGTTCATGGAGCCTAGCCACAATACAGAGTGGCTAGGGCATGCTGCTCTGCAGTGGATAACAAAAGCATACAAGTCAGAAGACATGAGGAAGGCTAACCTCTTTGGGCACAAATGCTGCTGGATAGGGAAAGTTGAACAGGACCCTTCCTCATGCACCTTGCTTCTTGGTAAGCTCACAAAGAAGATCTGAGGTTTTGCTCATAACAAAAACAAGTTTATTGAAGAAAGAACAGAAAGAACACCTCAAGGAAGAGGTGGGCCAAAGCCAAGAGAGGCACTGGTGCCAGAATGGAGAGGTATGGGGTTTTTAAGACAGGGCTTTTACATTTTCATCTAGGTGGGTGTGGACTGACAGTTTTGACTGACAGCTGCAAATTGCGTAACAGGCTCTATTGTGCATGTCTTTCCAAAATTCAGTTCATTATAATCAGATGTGTATATGTATAGACTATTTATGAATGCTTAATAGGCTCCTGGGCTTCCCTAGTGGCTAGGTGGTAGAAAGTCTGCCTACAATGCAGGAGCCACAGGAAATGTGGGATCAATCCCTGGGTAGGGAAGATCCTCTGGAGGAGGGCATGGCAACTCACTCGAGTATTCTTGCCTGGAGAATCCCATGGACAGAGGCGCTTGGTGGACTACAATCCATAGGGGGTCACAAACAAACACAACTGAAGCAACTTAGCACGCAATAGGCTCCCAGCTGCCGAAGGACACTTGAGGACATAACTGTGCATGAAGGGCACATGTGCCAGAGTTGAAGTCCCTGTGGTTAGTTTATATCCACTATGAACCTAGGGTACATGTGCAGGAGTTGGAAAAGTCTCTGCAGTTATTTTGCAGCATATCTGTGAACTCTCCTGGGCCACACTGGTATGTGTCTGGAGTGGGGTTTGGAGATCAGTTTGAAGCTTTTTCTGCTAGGCCACCCTTTTTTGCCTAACTTCCTGCCTAATACAAATACATGGTGCAAAAAAGAGTTAGCAGTAGGGGAGATATAGCAACAGATGAGCATGCGTGCATGCTAAGTTGCTTCAGTCATGTCCGACCTTTTGAGACCCTATGAATTGTAGCCCACCAGGCTCCTCTGTCCGCAGGGATTCTTTAGGCAAGAATACTGGAGCGGGTTGTCTTGCCCTCCTCTAGGGGATCTTCCTGACCCAGGGATCCAACCTGCATCTCTTATGTCTCCTGCACTGGCAGGCAGGTTCTTTACCACTAGCTCCACCTGAGACATAGTCCCAATTTTACCCCAGAAAAGCAAGACACACTAGATAAGGAAGTTAGCCCTGAGAGAAGCTCAGGAAAGTCTCTTGCCCAGACTCCCAACTGGGATTCTGTACAGAGAATCTCACCACAAGAGAGAAGCCCTGGAGTGTCAAGAAAATGAAACATTCTGGTCAGACCGAGGGAAACCATGAAGTGTGGTTTTCCTCAGCTATCTTTCGATGTAGGATAGGCAGGACAGAACCCCAGAGAATTGAATCTGAGCAAGGCATTTTCAGAAATTAGTGAAGTGAAGTCACTCAGTCGTGTCCGACTCTTTGCGACCCCATGGACTGTAGCCTACCAAGCTCCTCTGTCCATGGGATTTTCCAGGCAATAGTACTGGAGTGGGTTGCCATTTCCTTCTCCAGGGGATCTTCCAGACCCAGGGATTGAACCTGGGTCTCCTGCATTGTAGACAGACGCTTAACCGTCTGAGCCATCAGGGAAGTCCTGGTGCGCAGTGTACTCAGAAATTAGGGGATTAGAAAGCCCTGCATTAACATCTGTAAAGTACAATACCCAGAAAGGGCCTAAAGAGCTCTGTGGCACATTCATAAGGTGGATACTACTAAATTTGCCTGGGAATACCAAGGTGTACACCAGTTGCTGACTTTAGCTGAGAATCTGAGCAGAATAAACACCAATCATATGGGCAAGGGACATTGACACAGAGACCAGAGAAGCAAGGAATACCTTGCTCAAAGGAACCCTAGTTTTCTACTCAGACATATCCATCCCTTCCCCACCACCACCCTACCCCCACAAGATACCCATCAGATACCATCTTAGGAGCCAGGAGGGTAGAAGAGTTATACATCTAACAGACTGAGCATTTGATCCCAGAGAGATTAAACATTACCCACGTAAAAACATTTAAATTACAATAGTCTAAGGCTTGAACACAGTTGAACATTTAGTGTAGTTGCTTTGAGGGGAGGGGATCTCAAGGACAGAGGTTCCTGCCACCTAGGGTAGAGTTGAGTAGGGAGCAAGAAAAATTACTGATAAAACTAAAAAATTGTATTTCTCTACACAGGTAAGTTGTAGTATGAGTTAAATTTATGACCCTGGAAAGGTAATAATATAATATTGATAATGTTAGTAATACTGACCAGATAAGTTTCTTAATTGCCCACATTAGTAGGTAATATTCACCTGTCATGAAATGGCATTCTTATTATCAGGCACCATTTGCCCTAATAAAGAAGCAAGCAAAGCATAGTTCACTGAATGTCCAGTGAGTAATAAACCCACTCATACCAAAAGTCACTCAGTTGGGTCCAACTCTTTGCAAACCCATGGACTGGGGCCTGCCAGGCTCCTCTGTCCTTGGAATTCTCCACGCAAGAATACTGGAGCAGGTAGTCATTTCCTTCTCCAAGAGATCTTCCCAACCCAGGGATTGAACCCAGGTCTCCCACACTGCAGGCAAATTCTTTACCATCTGAGCCACCAGGGAAGCACCATACTGAAATAGAGTGTTCATTAATATGAATAGCTGGAGATGACACTGAAAACTTAAGAAAAAGGTCATGAAAACTCTTAAACATCAGACTAAGGAATTACTTTTATAAGCAGAGAGTAAATTCACATTTTTAAGGATTAGAATAACATTCAAGAAATCTGTGCTTTAAGATTAACCTGACAGTTATGTGGGGGATAGTTTGCGCATGGGGGTCAGCAAATATAGGTCTCACAGACAAGGCAAACTTGAAAGATATGGGCCCTAGGGCCCCTTTCAAGTATGAACATTCTGTAGTCCTCTGCTTCAAAAAAAATACCTGGAGCATTTTACCAGAAGAAATCAAGTTAAAATGAATACCGGAAGCAGTCTTTAATGGAAAAGACAGAAAGCATGCAATGTGACCTCTGGAGGCAAGGGTGTAAGAGCAGGAAGGAGGAAGTTTTGGTTACAAATGGATAGATGGAGATTGGTGCTGAGAGCACCATCTGTCCTCACCCTCCTACCTCATTGCCAGCTTACTGGGTATACTTAGGGCACAAGGGTGGGATTGCAGTGTGGCAGCAGACCACGCGGGAAATGGTGAAGACACAAGACTGGTGATGACCCATGAATGCAAGGATGCAGGCAGATGTGACTGGTGCTCTGAAGGAACCAAGACCTCAGAAGGCAGTTAGGCAGTTAGAAGACCCAAGTTACAATCCAGCTCTGCCATTAACTAGCTACATGACCATGAGAAAATGATGTAATCCCTCTGAGCTTCATTCATTCTATCAAAATGAGACACAGTACATGTTCACTAAGTTTACCTCTCATAGACAATGACTCTAAGATCTCAAAGGTTCTTCCTTTCTCCCCTAAAATCCACAAATACATATGTGCCCAAAGTCATGTCATCTAAAATCCAGTAGAGCCATAGCCTTTTTGGGGTAAGCTTACAAACTGAAGGTAAGTTTCTCTTCCTGAATCAATTCTAGTCTAGTTCCCTTCAAGGAGAATGTTTATAAGCTAAAATGGAAATTTATGTATACAGATAAAGTAATGCTTAGGATTTTCTAGTTTGACATAGAGGTTGTTTTCACTTTCATACACCTTAAAGTAAACCCAAAAAGATTCTTTGCATAAATACTTTGAGTATACCTCTGATTATATTGTTTTCCTATTTCATTTTCTCTATTAAAATTTTGTGGTAAGGCAAGCTTTTTTCACAGTCCAGTTATTCAACAAAATATCAAAAATAAAACTTATACTTTTTAGATGATTTTTAACTGGTCAAAATGTTCCACACTAAGGAACTAAGGAAACTTACCCCCAAAAATACATTATAACATAAATAGGTCAGATGTTCTTGTTATTAATATCAGAATATAAAATTCCTCTTTTAAAAATGACTTTGGCTTCAAACTCCCATGCTAGCTTATAGCCAAAACTCATGTCATCTCACTTTACTTAGCCAGATCATGTATAGTTTGATTTGCCACTCCTACAAAATAAACGATTTAAAGGGCATAATTACCCCAGATTGTGCCTTTCAGGTATCTTTCAAACTTGTAGTCTTTGGTCCTAGTTCACATTATTTGACCTTATTATTCCCCTGGGTACTTGCTTCCTAGTAATGTGAACTTACCTTTCACAAAAACACCACTTGGAATACTACATGTCTCTGAAATATCTAGTAATTCTTTCTGCTAGTGATATTACAAGAGTGTCCCATGTCTCTAGCTTGCCCTAATTAATATCACTTAGATCATTACAGATGAGTTTGCTAGAAGAGCACCTTTATAAAGGAAAAACACAAAATATTCCTATAAGTATTTTCAAAATTACGCAGCTAGAATTATTTACATGCATTAACATATTAACAGATGTTTGCATTCCTTGACCTTAGCTTTTAGAAGTAGGCTGATTATTTTTTTAATTTACATGTGACAATAGTAGTTCTATTTTACAATCTTAGTATTTTCAATGAGGAAAAATAAAATTCTATTTACAACATATACATATAAAGAACTAATCTTTAAAATACAATTGAAAATGTGAATCTTTTAAAAGGATCTAGTTTCTAAATGGAGTCCAATAAAATATGAATACTTCTACCATCCTTGAATAAACAGAAGTTCATATATATGCTTGAATATTGAATATTTACTGTCACCTGAATTCAAGAAAAGCAGCCGATGCTTTAAAGTTGAGCACAAAAGTAATGTTTTGAAAGTGGGTGAAATCCCATCTTCTCTGAGCTGTCATTCAAGCCCTTAGACTTTGACCATATATTCTATTTGATATTCTTGTTCTCAACCTGTGATACCTGATTCCCAGTTCAGTTATTTCCACCTTTTGTGCACAAGTATTTCCCCTAAACAATACACCATTCAGAAAAAGGTATGTCTTTGAATTGTCAACTAGTATTTTGTTCTGACAAAAGACACTCTAGTGTTTCAAGATTTTATGTTAGAAATCTTGAAATTAACACTGTTGACTATCAAAAATGAATTTATTTCACAAGTGGTACTTTAGAAAGTACAGTTAATAACACTGAAAAACAGAATCATACATTCCAAAATGTGCAAATATTTAGCATAGGTTTACATAATATCTCTTTAAGGAATCTAAAGGATTATTCTCAGGTATGATTTCAACATACATTTGTTATGACATATTCATTATATATTAAGGCCTGTATTCCCCAGCCAAAGGAGGGGAAAAAATTAGGCAAATTAGGTAATTGAAGGAAAAACTAAATGGCCATAACTTCCTTGTAAAATTTATGTAGGTTAAATATACAAAATAAAGCAAGATCTTAATTGCACAGAAAAGGAAAGAAATAGAACTGAACTGAAAAGAGAGTTAAATTGGAAGAATTGCAGTGTATTTTCCTCAAGCAACTATCCAGCTTATTTTTTATATAATACTGCAACATTAAGGAAAATATTATACTTAAAAAATACAATTAAAGATAATTTAAGAATATTGAAATTGTTTAACTATGCTAAACTACACCAATCCACATTTTATTAATATTATATTTATAATATATTTGATACACTATCAAATATAATTTAGATATAGTAAATTAGATTAACATAATTTGTCAAAATATTTTAAAGAACATACCACATATTAATAATATGAAAAATTATTACATTTTACTCAAAAGCTTAAAATGACAATATTCTTAATATTGTTTAAAATAATTGTGAAATAGATTGCTTTGATTCATTAATTTTAGCACATATTTTCAATTCTTGATTTGTAGATTTAAAATGGTAGCTGTATATAGTTAAATCATCTAAGAAAGCTGAGTGTCGAAGAATTGATGCTTTCTAATTGTGGTACGGGAGGAGACTCTTGAGAGTCCTTTGGAATGCTTGGAGATCAAACCAGTCAATCCTAAAGGAAATCAACTCTGAATATTCATTCATTGAAAGGACTGAAACCCCAATACTTTGGCCACCTGATGCAAAGAGCCAACTTATTGGAAAAGACTCTGATGCTGGGAAAGATTGAAGGTAAAAGAAGAAGGGGGCGGCAGAGGATGAGATGGTTAAATAAAATCACTGACTCAATGGACATGAATCTCTGCAAACTCCAGGAGACAGTAAAAGACAGGGGAGCTTGGGCCTTCTGCAGTCCATGGACTTGTGAAGAGTTGGACACAACTTAGTGACTGAAAAGCAACATCATTCAGCTACTAATTGACCAAAAGTGCTATAGTCATAAACATGTTTACTTTTTTTCATTCTTATATTAATGTTTTCTTTTTTTTGCTTTTACAAAAATAGACCTCAACATTAAAATGGATCATATGAACAATGAACTAGTCAGCATCTTCCACGTAATAGTATTTCAAATATTTTATAGATTATTCCAGAGACATTGAGACATATGCAAATATATATATGTGAAATATATTTGAATACTACTTTTTCACAAATGATAGCAAACTATACATACTGTTCCTAACTGGTTTCTTTAACAAGTACCTCCCAGAGGTCTTTTCATATCAATAGTTAAATGACTCTCATACTTCTGTTTTATAGTTATATCTAATTCCATTGTGTAGGTGCACACAATTTATACACCATCCATTACTGATAAATATATAAATTCACCATCTTTCCTTATTAAATGCCATTTCCCACATAGGAAAGTCTAGCTATAGAATAAGCTATCAGTGCAATTTCCGGTATAAGAGGTACTTTGCACATGCAAATTTGTTATTTGCCAATTTCCCTCCTGTACCAATTATTCTCCCACCAGCAATGTATAGGAATAACAATTTCTCTACATTCTTCCCACAGAGTGTATTCTCAAACTTTTTTAATCTTTGCCAGTCTAATGAGTAAAAAATGGCATCTCCCTTTAGTTTCATTTCCACTTATCTTACTCTGAGTGAGAATGAGAGTCTTAGTGTGTTGAAGGATGCTTTTTTAAAAGAAAAAAAAATTGAGGTACAATTTGTTAAATTGGTCCCTAACAATTTGATACAATCAACTTATTAAATCTAATATTATTCCTGTACTACAGTTTTTCTTCCCAAAGGTCATTATCTCCACTTGTGCACAACATGCCATCATCTCTCAGCTGCTCGGTGAAGCTCCAGCATCTCTCCCCTCTCTCCTATACCACAGTGGGGCACTGACATTTGTATACAAGTGCCTTATTCTCCCTCTTAACACAAAACAAAATCAAAATCTTTCCTGATCCCACATCTTCTTCCAGATTTCATCTCATTTTTCTGTTTCCTTTACAGCAAAACTCTTCAAAGGGTGTATCTACACTCACTATCTTCTTTTCTTTTCCCAAAAGTGCCTTCTGCACTTTGTAGTTAGTCTTCCTTCTTAAACATTCCAGAGAAATAACTCATGTCAAAGTCACAAAGGACCTCCAGGTTGCTGACTCAAATGGACATTTGCCAAGTCATCTCATCGACCTTGTTAACAAGATTGCCAAGTCATCTTATTAACAGCATTGTGTGAAATTCTTGATCTCTCTCCACTCTGAAACACTGTTGCACTTGGCTCCCAGGACACCACTTTTGTTGGTCTTCCTCCTACTTCACTGGCAACTCCTTTTCAGTCTCCCTGCTTATTACTCCTCATCTCTTAAACCTGTAATTTTTATGTGTTGGAGCATCCCACAGCTCAGACTTTAGATCATTTTCCTGTTTAGACTCACATCTTAACAATCACATCCATTTTCTTGCTTTATATGCCAACTACATTATGAATGACACCATATGCTTCCAGCCTAAATATGCACCTGAAGTTCAGACTCATACAGTCTACTGTCTACTTCATATCTCACCATTGGTGGCTAACACAGGAATCTCAAATTACTGCCAACAGAACTCCTAATTTCTGTCTGTACCCAAAATCTCTTCTGATCATATTCTTCCCCATTTCATAAATTATGACTCCATCTTTCCAACTGTTCAAGCTAAAATCTTAAGGTCTTCCTAGACTCATTTCTTTCTCTCACACCTCATATTCAATACATCAGCAAATCCTACTGGTTTTAATAGTCAGAATGCAAACACTTCTTATCACCTCTACCTAAATTACTCTATTCCTAGCCAGCATCATCTCTCACCTGGATTATTACTAGTCACTATCCTGATTGGCATTCATCTTTGTCCCATAAAATCAAATCTCAGATACTAGCAAGAGTGATTCTTTTAAAATATGTCAAATTAAGTTATGCTTTATTAAAATTCCTCCAATATCTTACCATCTCACTCAAAGTCAAATCCAAAGTCATTAATGGCATGTTAATGAAGGTCTGGCATATCTTCATTTCTGAACTTACCTCCCATACAGCTGTCCTCTGCACTTACTCTGCTCCAGTCAGTTACGGACTGAGACTCTTTGCTACTCCTGGAACTTACCAAGCATGATCTTCACAACCTTTGCACCGGTGTTCTCTTTCCCTAGAACACTCTTCTTGCAGAGAACTATAAGCTTTGCCCCCTCCTTCCTCTCAGATCTCTACTCAACTCTCACCTTATCAAAGAAATCTTCCCTAATCCACTATGTAAAATATTATCATTTCAATAAGTAACTGATGTGAAAGAGTTCTCAATGAGCCATTCTGTATTCTTTTTTGTACTGTTTCTAAAATCCAGTATGTATTTTATACATATAACACATCTCAATTCAGATGCCAAATTTTCATAGGAAATACTTGCTCTGTGTTTAGACTTCATGAATTTACTCAAAAAGTAAATTGACATACCCAGGTTGTTTCAAACATTCACAAAAGTTTTCCAGTGACTGAACTATATGTGAGTGTTTTTCAATTTAAATTTAAAGTAACTAAAATCAAGTAAAATTTAAAATTCTTACCACATTTCAAGTACTAGGTAACCACATTGGCTAGTAACTACTATATTAAGCATCAAAGACTTATTCCTTTTGTTAGGTCATTAACTGAGTACAGTATCTTATATTGCTATCTGGTATGTGGTTTGTTATGATAATAAAAGTTATCTCATTGATCACCAAACAACTTATTTGTCCTCTATAAAATATTGTTACCATTAATGTTAGCTAATTCAAATAAATATTTTAGATGCAGTGTCCAATGTGAACCATTATTTTCTTGAGACATTAAATTCCAAAAGCATTCATACATTTGCATGCATGTAAGAGAGTTTATTTTCCCCTTAACATTTCTTGACCTCTTAGTACATCTCTATTGATCTGAATAATCAAAAATTAAATTAGAAGTAATCTGGTATTTCATTTGATCTTGCCACAGACAAGACCTGACTTGTCAGGCAAAACTTGAATTGAGCAGATGAGTTTACTATTATTGCTTTCTGACCACCAATTGGTCTTGCCTCATTTCCTAAGGAAAGAAGCTCTAGTCTATAGATCAACAAGGATGTGAGTTCCAGAGACAATAATTGCATAGAAACTAGCCCTATTCCAAATGCCACAAAATTGAGTTTAGGAATAGTTGACTTTAGACATAACACTATAAATGGTAAGACATTAGTTATGAAAATTACTGAGGACCAATATTCATAGACATATCACTTGAATGGATATTTAAGGCACTCCCAAAGACTGTTGCAGATTCTATTATCATAAACAGCCTACAGGAAATAAACATATCTATGATATTTTCCTAATCTGGGCATAGCATTATAGTTCCAGAAGGTTTTTAAGCATGCTTGTGCAACCTGAAGAAAATCTAAGATGCAGCTGAATGTCAGAGGGCAGGAACAGCAAAAGAAAATAAAAGCATTTCAGGAATTTAGGATCCATGAAACCCTCAAAAATTCAGACGTGAGCTGCATCACGAACAATAACCATTTACTGAACACCTGCTGTATGCAAAACACACTGCTTCTTGCTGTGATTAAACTAAATCCTCTCTACTTAAGCATCAGAGACCACCCTGCTTGTGTTTTCTAGAAGCATCAGTCCATATCTATTAGGCCACAGCATTCCTTCCTATTATAGTTGACAACCCCTTTCAACCTAGTCCTTGACTCAGAAAAATGCTGGAAAAGTCCACAGGTCCCACTCATGGGATAACTGATCATACCTATGTTCCTTTTCAGTTTGCCCACAAAAAGTGTCTAAAATACTTTGGAAATCTATTTCTATCTAATTGGACAATTTTTAAAACAAGTCTTTGTCTCTAATTCATTATATTTATTCCACAACAATCTATTTTGTCTTCCTAAAACATCCTTATAAACTTACCTAAATCATCCCACAATTTTCTGATCAGAAAACTTCTATCTCCAAATGAACACTTCATGTTTCTAAGCTTGTATATGCTTTAGACAGATAGGTAGTTGGCTACGAATTTCACTCATATCTAAAATATATTGTAAATCTCTTTAAGTCAGAAATCACATCTTCCACTGTTTTCCTACTATCTAATCCACAATTTGATGCAGATTTCTATCAGACTATCCACATTCAATTTGATGTGGATTCCGATCAAACTTTTGCATTGAATCAAACTGAAATTCTGCTTTCAAAAGTGCAAGCATGAGATAATTCTGGTAGATAAGATTTCATTTTCAGAATAGGAATAAAGGAATAAAGTAATCCCCATAGATTCCACTCTAGACCTCCCCAGCCAGCTGCTGTGACTCTTCACCTGGCCCTTCTTGGGAAATACAGGAAAAAGAAAAATGAGAGCTCAGGACACAGCCTGGACATGGCCCTAGGCTAGGATTTGCTAGTAAGCAAACAGCTTCTGACCTGAACTTGCTAGCATTCTGTCTCTATGAGAGAGCAACAGAGATGGAACGGGTACAATGGGGCTCCTAATTTTCAGTAGGCCTTCAAGTCAGATCACTTTACGCTTGAACATTTTATCACTTGAACACACCAACTTTCCCAAAAGGATGCCCTCTCAAGCTGGATATTCAGGATCAAAAGACAGTCGCTGGAATCAAAGCCCACCAGCCACAAAGAATATCCACTTAGGTTAAATATATCCATTCAGTTGTCCAATTTGGACTCTATTTCGAGTACATATGGATCGTCATCACTTTGTTTTCTAGTAATGGTGCTTTCACTTAGGGCTAAAGAAAGTTTACCTCCATCTTTATCATATTTCCTGAAAAGGTCCAAAATGCAAAGTTTATCTTGTCTATGAAATGTAAGATAAAGGAGAAAAAGAATTTGCTTCAGACTGTAATCTTGTATGTAAAGCTACAACATAATAACAAAATAATAAAAAATTATTAGTAATAATACTTTACACTTATATGGTGTTCCTTCTTAGAACAGGAACTTTAAGTATATTAAATCATTTAATCACAATTTATCCATTTTAACAAAATTTTCCCAGCAGTCATTTCAAGTCCTACAGAATGAAAAACAAGAAAAATTGTTCCTCTGATAGGCTTGCATTCGCCTTTTCCTAAAAGGGTAATGTCAGGAGGACCAGTAGAATGTGTAAGATGACAAAACACTTCCCTGTCCCAACAGTCCTTTTTCACTCCCCATCCGTAGATGTATCTTCATAATAACTGAGCCTGCATGACACTTCACCCTTCAGGAAAGCGGACTTGGCTAACTGCCCTTCTCAGCAGCCTGCAGAGGCCAAATGGAGGAAGTGTATTTGCTCCCCTCATTGGCTCCTCCCTGGCAGATTGCAGAACTGTTACTGGCTGTGGTTTCAAGCTTATCTAGAGATATGTCACATGTTTGGGCTGTTATGTGATCCACCCTGGCTGCCTTGTACTCCTGCAAGCTTTTTTCAATTCAATGACTTTTACACATTTCTAACAATTGTGAATGAGGTGCCATGTGAGTCCATAGTGCAATCCCAAGGAAAGGAGCTCTCCCACTACCTGAAAGCAGACCAGCTGTGGAAGCAGAGCATCCTTCCTGGCACCCACAGCCCTTCCCACTCCCAGCCCCATCCCAGCTACTCAACAACCACCCTTCACCATCACCTCTAGCCCACATCCCTCTTCTCTGAGCCCTCTCTTATCAAATTACATAACTGTCAAATCCAATGGACACTTCATGGCCTCACTTGGCTTCTCTGAGGCATGCTGACCATCCTGCCCCTGGAACTGTCTTCTCCAGGCTTCCCAGGAGCATGCTACGTTCCTCCTCCCTCCACAACAGCTTTTCAGCTCCCTTTCCTGCTTATTTTCCTCCAGTTTCCCCTTAAATGTTGGCCTCACCCAGGTGTCTTAGTGAGTTCAGGCTGCTATCACAAAGTACTATGGACTCTGCATAACTCATGCAGTATAAACAGTAGAAATGTCTTCCCCACAGCACTGGAACTACAAGTCAAGCAGAGCAGGGTGCCAACCTGGTCAGATTCCAGTGAGGACCCTCTTTTGGTTGCAGACTGCCCTCTTCTCATTGCATCCTCAGATGGCAGAAAGAGGATGAGAACGTGTTCCTCTTTAAAAAGACACTAATCCCGTTCACAAAGGCTCCACCTCATAACCTAATCACCTCCCAAAGGCCCCACCTCCTTATATGCTCACATTGCAGATGTTAGGATTTCAACATGAATTTGACGAGGGTAGTGCTAGTGCTAAAAAAAAACCAACCTGCCAACACAAGAAACACACAAGTTCCATCCCTGGATCAGGAAGATCCCCTAGAGGAGAAAATGGCAATCCACTCTAGTATTCTTGCCTGGAGAATCCCATGGACAGAGCCTGGTAGGCTAGAGTCCATGGGGTTGCAAAGAGCTGGACATGACTGAAGCGAATTAGCACGCTCGCACCTTCTTTCTATAATACCAAATCAATGTCCAAGCTTCAATTCTTCTCTGTAAAATTTCCCCAGAAAATCTTACTTGTGCTTATGTTTGTATAGCATCAACCTAAAATGAGGGTCTAAACCTTAACCCTCATTTTCAACTCCCACCTCTCTCCTGACCTTGACATACATCTTCCTAGCTGCCCCTAGCACAGGACACTTTCCTGTGTCTCATACCCAAACACATTGTTTTACCTGCCCTCTTACCCAGCAAACTCTCTTCTACCAGATCCCTTATGCCAATTACTCACTACCCCCAGTGAAGAGGAACTAAAAAACCTCTTGATGAAAGTGAAAGAGAAGAGTGAAAAAGTTGGCCTAAAGCCCAACATTCAGAAAACTAAGATCATGGCATCCGGTCCCATCACTTCATGGGAAATAGATGGGGAAACAGTGGAAACAGTGTCAGACTTTATTTTGGGGGACTCCAAAATCACTGTAGATGGTAACTGCAGCCATGAAATTAAAAGATGTTTACTCCTTGGAAGGAAAGTTGTGACCAACCTAGATAGCATATTCAAAAGCAGAGATATTACTTTACCAACAAAGGTCCGTCTAGTCAAGGCTATGGTTTTTCCTGTGGTCATGTATGGATGTGAGAGTTGGACTGTGAAGACAGCTGAATGCAGAAGAATTGATGCTTTTGAACTGTGGTGTTGGAGAAGACTCTTGAGAGTTCCTTGGACTGCAAGGAGATCCAACCAGTCCATCCTAAAGGAGATCAGTCCTGGATGTTTATTGGAAAGACTGATGCTGAAGCTGAAACTTTAATTCTTTGGCTACCTCATGCAAACAGTTGACTCACTGGAAAAGACCCTGATGCTGGAAGGGATTGGGGGCAGAAGGAGAAGGGGACAACAGGGGATGGGATGGCTGGATGGCATCACCGACTCAATGGACATGAGTCTGAGTGAACTCCGGGAGTTGGTGATGAACAGGGAGGCCTGGCGTGCTGTGAATCATGGGGTCGCCAGGAGTCGGACACGACTGAACAACTGAACTGAACTGAACTGAACTACCCCCACAGTTGCTGTGCCAGTTTGAAGCATGGCTATAAATTCTTTGAGATGCCTGAGACTCCCAAGGGTGCAGCTTCTGCTTTAGTTTCTGGTAACACTTGTTCTTGGAGCCCTGAGCCATGATACTAAGGTAATCATGCTTGAGAAGTCACATATAGGTGCTCTGAAGAGGGTCTTCCAGCACCACCCTTCCAGCCCCCAGCCATTCTAGGCATACCCTGCCATTTGCATCAACTTCAGCAAAGATCTGAGACATTGTAATGCAAAGGGGAGTTGTCCTCACTGTGCTCTTTCTGAATTACAAACCCACAAAAACCATGAACATTTTTTTTAAAACATTGTTTTATGCCACTAAACTTCGGGTGATTTGTTATATAACAATAAACAACTATAATAGCTCCCCAAGCTTCAAACATGGGAGGCATTACCTTTCTCTCTCTCCCATGTTTTGAACTAACACATAATTTCATTAAGGGCCTACTAGATGCCAGGCAGTGTACCAAGCACTGATGCTGCTGCTGCTGCTGCTGCTGCTAAGTTGCTTCAGTCGTGTCCAACTCTGTGTGACCCCATAGACGGCAGCCCACCAGGCTCCCCCATCCCTGGGATTCTCCAGGCAAGAACACTGGAGGGGGTTGCTATTTCCTTCTCCAATTCATGAAAGTGAAAAATCAAAGTGAAGTCACTCAGTCGTGTCCAACTCTTAGCAACTCCATGGACTGCAGCCGAACAGGCTCTTCTGTCCATGGGATTTTCCAGGCAAGAGTACTGGATGTGGGGCGCCATTGCCTTCTCCAACCAAGCACTGGTGATACCAATAAATATGATCTAGTGCAGACAACAGGTCAAAGAAAACAAATCATAAGAAAATGAGACAGCATTTCCCAACCTTGCTCCAGGGAAATCTGAAGATAGATGTTTCTCCAAAGAGATATTTTATGGAAAATTAATTCTGGAAACATTGGATAGAAATAAGTTTCTTTCCTGAACATCCCCTCAGGACCACTAATACTCAAATCAATATGGTAAGTATGTAAGATGAGTCTAGAATACAGTTTCCCAAAATTATTTGACCACAAAACAGGTCTGCAGGTCTGGGATTTGTTTGTTTTGTTGTGTTTTGAAGAGATACTCAAGGAACTAAATTTCTGCAAAGCACTGTGGAAATAATGCCCTTGATTATTAGATGTGTGTATAAAATAAACTGGGAGCCTAGGAGAACGACCATGGAGACTTCCTTTGGTTATCAGGCAATGCCTCATGGAGGAAGTGGTATTTGAAGTGATACATAAAGAGTAAGAGGAAGGTGCCAGGTGGGCAAGCTGTGGGAAGGAAGGCAAAAAACTGACTAGTGTAGAGGGCCTGAAACTGGAGCGGGCCTGCCTATTTAGGGAAACTGTAAGGAAATATTTTTTGTCTCTTCTGCAAGAGACAGATGCTACAATTTGAAGTTCGGGTTAGAAGTTGTTTACTTACTAGCAAATCCTAGCCTAGGGCTGTGTCCAAGCTTTGTCCTCATCTCTTATTTTTCTTTTTCCTGTTTCTCAAGAGGGGACAGGTGAGGAGCCATGGCAGCTGCCTGGCATTTTCTTATTATTTCATTTCTATATCTACAGTAAATGTTTTCTTACTTTTAAAATCCACTTCTCATGTCTGCAGTTTGAAAGCAAGAACTCTATCTGATTCAAAGAACCCACAACTTTTATAAAACGGTACACAAGATACTGAGGTTTAGATCAATGTCCAAGATATATTCCCTCACTTAATAACTTGTGTATTTCATATAATATCCTGAGATGATTTCAGATATATGCACCCTGATTCCATGTGAAGAATTTCTACTGAAGCTTTGGTATTTTACATAACAAATGCTGAAGAGATTTTTATAGAAATTTATAAAGCCTATTTTAAGATGCTGGATCAGATTGTAACAACATAAAGGTAACAATTGGAAGATATAGATACACTGAGTTGTGATTTTTTTCATGTAGAAATTGGCTGCCAGAACATATAAGGCAGACTTCAAAGTCATTTATATACAAAAAGGATTAACTATCTCTCTCTCTCTTCTTTCCAAAAAATGGAGTATCCATAAGGGAATCCTAGCAGTTGAGAACTAATGAATCATGGGCAAAAACCAAGAAAAATCTACTAAATGGCTTTGATTTAGGGAGGCTTAAAAACAAATAATATTTAATTCTGTAGCTGTTGAGCTATTAACTGCAAAATGAAAGCATTCCAGGCTAGAATTTTTCTTGTGAGGACCACCCACTCTCTGAGGCTGGAAAGATGTAAGTAATAAAGTAAGGTGTGGCAGATCTTATCTCATTCTAAACTGAGACTTTCACATAGACTTTTTCATATTTCAAGAATAAGAATGGAATGAGACCCCCAAATGGTGAGGTAGGAGCCCCCAGCCTCTGTCTTCCCACAAAGATCAACAAACAGCTATCCACAAACAGAACCAGCTCTGGAATAGCCCAGAAGTCCACTTAAGAAATTTCAGCAACAACCATAACAACAAAACTGAGAACAACCTCACTGAAAGGGGAAGAAAAATAATTTCATTTTGCTGGCATCATCTCCCCCAGGCAGGCACTGTCCAGAGCCCAGAGGGAACTCCACAACTAGAAAGATCTCTCCTGGCTGGGAAAGAGAGCAGGGTGAGCAAGCAGCTTCCCCTGACTTCCAAGGCACTATGTGCGAGATCCACTTTAGTTTCCCAAAACACAGAGACTGGCAGAGTTGAGACTACAGAGATGACGAGAAACAAGAAAGAAGAACAGAGAGCACTGATATCAGTCACACAGGAGGCGGGACCACGATTCCCAGTGACTCGCTGTGCAGAGGACCCCAGCAGCTTTCACCACAGAACACCCCTGAAGAGTTTCCCAATTTTCACCCCACAGGTGTTGGCCAAGCAGATGCAGGCTAGCTGCCTTAGTCCCTCTTCTTCCCTCCCCTGCTAGATCCTGGAATCTATAGCAGCTGGCTCAGGCCTTTGCAGCTGCATGAGTACAAGACCTCAGCCTGGAGCCCCGAGGCTGACCCCCACTGCCATAGGTATGCTCAGGGCTAACCCCTCCAACTGTGTGCTTGCACACATTGGCCTGACTCCTCTAACCAACCTCCACTGCAGCGGGCGCTGGGTGAGACCCTGCAGCCGCAGAAATGCACACAGATAGCCAGAGCCCCCACATCTGCTCTAGGCCCAGCTCTGGCCCTGTGACCTTCAAAGTGAGACAGAAAGGAGTGATACCACCAAATGGGGACGAGGTACATGCGTCCGAGGTGAGACCTTGTAGCCACAAAAGTACATGCCAACACTCAAGTGCCCCAGGAGCATGCAGCATACCTGCAGTAGGTCCTGACCCTAGCTATTGACTCTGGTCCCCGCTCCTACGTGTGTCTACAACAGCTCCTGTGATACAGAGCTGGTACCTGCAGTCCTGCGTTTGCATACGACCGGCACTGCCCACCACCTCTGCCTGCCCTGATCCCTAGCCACTGAACCCAGAGGTGCTGTGAGGACCTCAACAGCCTTTAGAACCACTGTGGACCCCTGCAGCAAGTGCCAAGAATCACTCAGTCATCAATCCTGTGGACCTCGGTGGCCTGGACTAACAAGACATCATGCCTCCCTGGACCAGAGCCACCACACAATCTTGCACTTGGTGCCCAGCAGCACAAGACCCAGAGTCACAGCACCCTCTAGCATACCACACCGGTGAAGGCCTTTCCCTGTTGATCAGTCCATAAAGTCTGAAAGAGGCAGATAAAAGAACGAAGGCAAAATAAAGACTTCCGAACAAGAGATGAGGAGTTCATCGCCACTAGACCTGCCTATACAAAAAATGCTGAAAGGAGTTGTTCAAACTGAAATGAAAGGATATAATTAGTAAAAAATAAAATTTGCATGAAAACAGAAAATATGCAAAACACTGGTAACGTACATAGATTTAGAACACTCTAATACATAAAATGGTGGTGTTAACCATTTAAGTCTAGTATAAATGCTAAAGGACAAAAGTGCTAAAAATTAGCTGTATCTACAATGATTTGTCAATGGATACACAATTTTAAAAAGATGTGCTGTGCTTTTAGTCGCTCAGTCGTGTCCAACTCTTTGGAACCCCATGGACTGTAGCTCACCAGGTTCCTCTGTCCATGGAGTTCTCCAGGCAAGAATACTGGAATGGGTAGCCATTCTCTTCTCCAGAAGATCTTCCCAACCCAGAGAATGAACCCAGGTCTCCCACATTGCAGGCAGATTCTTTTACCTTCTGAGCCACCAGGGAAGCCCAAGAATACTGGAGCGGGTAGCCTATCCCTTCTCCAGGGGATCTTCTCAACCAAGGAATTGAATAGGGGTCTCCTTTTGGCATTGAAAACATAAAACGCAGGGAGGGAGTCAAAAGGTTAGAATTTTCATATGCAATCAAAGTTATCGTCAGCTTCAAATAGACTGCTATATCAGCACAGGGAACATTATTCAATATCTTGTGATAAAACATAATGGAAAATAATATGTATCAGTTCAGGTCAGTTCACTTAGTCATGTCCCTTTTTTTGGACCTCAAGGACTGCAGCACGCCAAGCCTCCCTGTCCATCACCAACTCCCGGAGTTGACACAAACTCATGTCCATTGAGTTGGTGATGCCATCCAGCCATCTCATCCTCTGTTGTCCCCTTCTCCTCCTACCCTCAGTCTTTCCCAGCATCAGGGTCTTTCCCAATGAGTCAGCTCTTCACATCAGGTGGCCAAAGTATTGGAGTTTCAGCTTCAACATAAGTCCTTCCAATGAACATCCAGGACTGATCTCCTTTAGGGTGGACTGGTTGGATCTCCTTGCAGTCCAAGGGACTAACAACAGTCTTCTTCACCACCACAGTTCAAAAGCATCAATTCTTCAGCACTCAGCTTTCTTTACAGTCTAACTCTCACATCCATACATGACTACTGGAAAAACCATAGCCTTGACTAAACAGACCTTTGTTGGCAAAGTAATCTCTCTGCTTTTTAATATGCTGTCTAGGTTGGTCATAACTTTCCTTCCAAGAAGTAAGCGCCTTTTAATTTCATGGCTGCAGTTACCATCTACAGTGATTTTGGAGCCCCCCAAAATAAAAGTCTGACACTGTTTCCACTGTTTCCGCATCTATTTGCCATGAAGTGATGGGACTATAAAGAAAGCTGAGCACCAAAGAATTGATGCTTGTGAACTGTGGTGTTGGAGAAGACTCTTGAGAGTCCCTTGGATTGCAAGGAGATCCAACCAGTCCATCCTAAAGGAGACCAGTCCTGGGTGTTCATTGGAAGAACTGATATTGAAGCTGAAACTCCAATACTTTGGCCACCTCATGCGAAGAGCTGACTCATTTGAAAAGACTCTGATGCTGGGAAAGATTGAGGGCAGGAGGAGAAGAGGATGATAGAGGATGAAATGGTTGGATGGCATCCCCGATTCAATGGACATAGGTTTGGGTAGAATCTGGCAGTTGGTGATGGTTAGGGAGGCCTGACATGCTGCAGTTCATGGGGTCACAAAGAGTCAACATGACTGAGTGACTGAACTGAATTGAATTGAACTGAACTGAACTGACGGGACAGGATGCCATAATCTTCGTTTTCCGAATGCTGAGTGTTAAGCCAACTTTTTCACTCTCCTCTTTCACTTTCATCAAGAGGCGTTTTAGTTCCTCTTCACTTTCTGCCATAAGGGTGGTGTCATCTGCATATCTGAGGTTATTGATATTTCTCCTGGCAATCTTGATTCTAGCTTGTGCTTCTTCCAGTCCAGCGTTTCTCATGATGTACTCTGCATAGAAGTTAAATAAGCCGGGTGACAATATACAGCCTTGACTTACTCCTTTTCATATTTGGAACCAGTCTGCTGTTCCATGTCCAGTTCTGACTGTTGCTCCCTGACCTGCATAGAGATTTCTCAAGAGGCAGGTCAGGTAGTCTGGCATTCCCATCTCTTTCAGAATTTTCCACAGCTTACTGTGATCCACACAGTCAAAGGCTTTGGCATAGTCAATAAAGCGGCGAGCAGTGGCTGCGCAATGCTGGAGCAGCCGAGAGGAGATAATATGTAAATGTACATGTATAACTGAGTTGCTTTGCTGTATGGCAGTAACTAATACAACATTGCAATTCAACTATACTGCAATAAAACATAAATTTAAAACAAACGGACCACTGTATCCATAGGATGTTACAAGTGAGCCTCATGCATGCGTGCAAAGTCACTTCAGTTGTGTCCGACTCTGTGCAACTTTATGGACTGAAGCTTGCCAGGTTTCTCTGTCCATGGGATTCTCCAGGCAAGGATACTAGAGTGGGTTTTGCTCTCCTCCAGGGAATCCTCCCAATCAAGGGATCAAAGCCACGTCTCTTAAGTCTACCTGCACTAGCAGGTGGATTCTTTACCACTAGTGCCACCTGGTAAACCCCAAGTAATCCTCAAGGTCCACAAAACTGAAGCCTCTAATAGATACACAGGAGATAAAAAGAAAAGAATCAAAGTATACTAACTACGAAAATCACCAGTTCACAAAGGACAGCAAGAGAGGAAGAAAGGAACAAAGGAACTACAAAACAGCAAGAAAGCAATTAGCAACATGGCATTGGTAAGACTTTACCTATTAGTAATTATTAGAAATGTAAATGAATTAAATGCCCCAATCAAAAAATTGAGAGTGGCTGATGGATCAAAAAAATAAAAGACTCCACTATATACTGCCTGAAAGAAACTCCAATAGCCATGATGGGGAAACAACCTAAGAGCCCAATGGCAGATGAACTGATAAAGAAAATGTGATGTTTTCTTGAAATGAAATATTATCCAGCCATAAAAAGGAATGAAATCCTGCCATTTTTTATGACATAGATGGACTTTGGGTGTATTATGCTAAGTGAAATAAATTAGAGAAAGACAAATACTATATGACTCACTTATATATGAAATCTAAAAATAGCAGACTCTTAGAAATAGGGAGTAAAGAAAGTTTCTCAGGGCATTATTGTTTCTATGTTAGAGTATATGAGCTACTCACACTTGTGACTCCAAGTGATGAAAAAGAGCTAAATCATTTTGTATTTACAATCCCTAGTTAGGCATGTGATGCATAGTAATAAAAATGCCTGAAATTGAAAGCACTGACACGTTAAAATTATCTTTCATGGAACACTGCCATAACTCTGTATATTGCATTCCATATAAAAAAGCTATTCACATATGAGATGTCAACTACTCAGAAAATAAACTTTGTATCTAAAATATCTTATTTATTCTTTTCTTGATACTTTGAAATTGCTTGTCGTGAGCTCTTTGCAACCATTTCATCTTGAATCAGTTTGGCATTCCTAAAAGCCATCATTTCTTCAATGTTTGGAACTGGTTTCATGTAGATTTCAAGTTCACAAACCAGTGTTTTTATCCAAAATGCATGCAACATCAGTAATAATAAATGTTAAATCTCAGTGATATGCCATACAAGCTTAGCAACCAGCAAGAAGCTTTACCATCTGAGAACACTGCTTTGATGATCTCTACATATTATGGAAGAAATTGTCTCATCTTCTCCCAACAGATTACTCCTTCCCTGCCTCCTTGTAATTTTCCTTTTAGGTAGTTGGGAGTTAATATCTTTTCTGTGGCTTACATTTTTCTGAAAAACTCTTAGTGATAAGAAAGAGAAAAAAATTAAAATTTAATTCTATCTTATTGAGCAATATATTGTATCTAACAAATTGCTCCAAAATTCCTTGACTCAAAGAAGGGAATCAATACTCTTTGGAGCATCAATTAATAATATTAAGACTCAACAAGCTAATTCTCAGTAGTTGCACCCAGCAAGGTATTTTCTTCCCAAATGGAACAGCAAAACCTTAGTTTGAGGTTATTTACAGATAGGCTTATCTGGGAAGAACCTTATCCAACATAGACAAAAATGGACACTACATTAGGGAAACTACCAGCATGATCTGAGTCACTATCTCATGGTGACCTCTGCCACATGATTGCTTCTCAGATAATATGGGCTTTCTAGATCACTAGACACTATTTCTTAGTTAATAAGTTTATCATTTGAAGTGCCTTGAGAGCATTGAATGCACTCTAAGGTACATTAAAGTACTATTCACATTTAGCTTATTGTTACCAAAATATGCACATTTGTATGCATTTGTGTATGTTTTTGTCTAGAGAGAGAAAAAAATTATGGAAAAACATTACCTCTGTTTTTCTTCTTTTATATTATGTTAATTTTTCTACAAAACATTTCTACTTTCATAATAATAAAAATACAAGCTTTTAAGTTAAAAACTGAGAACTCAGTTGTGTCTTTAATAGAGCTAAGCATTGCACAGCAGAGTAAAATAACTAAGTCATATGTTAAAAGGTAAAAAACATTTTCAACATCTTTAATTTCACATGTTTAGAAAGGGAGAGAGTAAGAGAAAACTGGTCCAAAATCCATCTCCTACAGATTACCTGTTTTCCAGTAGTCATGTATGGATGTGAGAGTTGGACTATAAAGAAAGCTGAGCACCAAAGAATTGGTGCTTTTGAACTATGGTGTTGGAGAAGACTCTTGAGAGTCCCTTGGACTGCAAAGAGATCCAACCAGTCCATCCTAAAGGAGATCAGTCCTGGGTGTTCATTGGAAGGACTGATGTTGAAGCTGAAACTCCAGTACTTTGGCCTCCTCATGTGAAGAGCTGACTCATTTGAAAAGACCCTGATGCTGGGAAAGATTGAAGGCAGGAGGAGAAGGGCACAACAGAGGATGAGATGGTTGGATGGCATCACTGACTCAATGCACATGAGTTTGAGTGAACTCCGGGAGCTGGTGATGGGCAGGGAGGCCCGGGGTGCTGCAGTTCGTGGGGTTGCAAAGAGTTGGACATGACTGACCAACTGAACTGAACTGACAGCCTACCTCCCAGAGGGAAGTTTGGCCTCCTGCAAAACTCAGTGGAAACTGGCAATGGCCAAGGGCTTAAAACAAGCAAAACTGATCAACAGAAATATCTGGACCCCAGCTCCCCATCAAGTCAGAAAAAGAACTGGTGCTCCCTTCAACACTGATAAGGCTAATCTGGCTGTGTCTGCCACTTCATAAGCTGCAAATACACTGCGTGGGCCCCAGAACCCTGATCACCCCTGGAGAGAGGCTAGTGCTGCCCCCCACCCCCCACAGCCCCTAAGTTGAGGTGGTAGTTTAGAGCTGCAGACCAGTTGCATGTCTCCAAAGTCATATTGCTCTTACCCAACTCCAATCACATTAGATGGTGTCTGTGCTTCCCTAACCATGCAGGATTAGGATCCCCCTCCTAGAGGACATTTATATGTACCTTTGAGGAAACAAATGAAATATACGTGACATGCTTACCATGCATACCAGTCTGTGGTAAAAACTAAAAGATGAAGGCAGTCCTACAAAAATATTTCTCTAGATTAACTCCCACCTGTTTCACAAAAACTCTAATCTCCTTCCAATTCCTCCCAGATACATCCAGGAGCCCACAATCTAGTGGGCTGTCTGCTGGTCTGGTTGTCTGTTCATTATATCAATTTTTCCTCCTCCTATTCCATTTCAAGGAGGTGATGTGCCCAGTCACTGCAATAATAAGAAGCAGCCTGCTGCCACAGTGCCCCCAAAGGCATCAGTGCCACCTTATCTCTGCTGAGGTCACAGTAGCAATGTTATGCTAGCTCCCTGTGTACCAAAGATGCTGCAAAACACTTAGGAGGAAGAAAAGGAAGAATATTCCAGAAGTTCAGTATCTGGACCATGAGAGAGGGAATGTTTCCAACTGCAGTGGATTAACTGGAGATGAATATGTACCAAACAAATTCACAGTAATTCTTAGAGAATCACTCTCAGAGATAAAGACAGCTGAAAAAGATGAAGCATTATCAAGACATCATTCAGCAAAAAGCTAAGATATACCATAAACATATGGAAAGCAATAAGGTAAGCCCATAAGGGGGCTTCCCTGGTGGCTCATACGGTAAAGGATCTGCCTGTGATGCAGGAGACCTGGATTTGATCCCTGAGTCAGGAAGACACCCTGGAGAAGGGAACGGCTACCCACCCCAGTAATCTTGCCTGGAGAATTCCATGGACAGAGGAGCTTGGTGGGCTATAGTCCATGGGGTTGCAAAGAATTAGACACAACTGAGCGACTAACACAAGCCCATAAGACAGGTACACAGAGCAGTGGGAGTTCAAAATAGGAAGAAGGTATTTCCCAACTGTGAAAATCAAGGAAAGTTGGAGCAGACAGTCTCTGCAAAAGGATGGAAAAGGATTTTCACGGAAAAGCAACAGCCCATGATCTTCTCGGCCTAAACCTGGAGCAACATATTGACAAATGGTAGGACTATATCTCAGAAAAGCATGTTGGGCCAGATCCTCGAAGGCTCTGGATGTCAAATTATTCACATGTCCCCGTTGCTCTCACCATTAGGTCCTAACTCCTCCCCCAGCTTACAACCTGTAAGCCCCCAGCTTCCACGCCAGCCTCATCTCACCACCACTCACACTCTACACTCCAGCCAGACTATTTGGTTCCCTGAATAGGTCCAATTCTCCCTGACCAATGGACACATGCTATTCTCTCTTCCTCTAAAGTTTTTCACATTTTTCCTTCTCCAACCTCCTCCTCCTGCAACTTCTACACCTGTATTTTCCTTAACACACTTTCTGTTAGGGACTTATTTGCTTTCCACAAGTCTATAAGCTCTCTGACAGCAAATGACTGTGGCTTTCTCATTCATCATTTCATCTTCAGAGCACAACACAACACCTGATATAAAGTAAGTGCTCAATTATATGGGGAGGGAAGTGGGAGGGGGGTTCAGGATTGGGAACACGTGTACACCCGTGGCAGATTCATGTTGATGTATGGCAAAACCAATTCAGTATTGTAAAGTAAAATAATAATAATAATAATAATAATTGTTGACTGAATGAGTATATGGGTAAATAAATGACAAAATAAATATTTTGACTAATCAAGCTATTTTAAAACTATAAACAAACTAGGGTGAATGACAGCAACAAATATTTTAATGCTTATTCAACATCTTTAAAAACATGAAGTATTTTATTGATAATAAACATTTCACAACAAGATGGTTATTTAACAAATACTAATTGCTAAAAGGAAAATTCCATGCAGTCATCAGGCTATTTAACTTTTATGTATCCTATCTCAGAGACTTAATAAGCTTTCTCTCTCTAATTATGTGGTAGTGACTTCAAAAGATAAAATTCTGCCTATGGTTTATTTCAAAAATCTTCAATGATGTATTACAAAGAAAACTCCTCTCCTCAAACTTCCAAGGAAAATCAAAATTCTGCTGTCTCCCAGAGCTGACACAATTGTAATGTGGATTTTTAATTTATGAGTGTTTACACTGAGCAAAATGTGGGAGAATTATACTTATGATTTGTCAGAGGGAATATAATAGTAAAGTGAAATGTTGGCTTTTTAAAGAGAAATAGAGTTCAAAAACATGAAGAACTTGAAAAATAAGAAACAACTTCTACATATTAGGTAGAGATATCCCAAAGTATCGTGCATATGTGCTCTGTCATGTCTGACACTTTGGACCCCACGGACTGTCGCCCACTAGGCTCCTGTGTCCATGGAATTCTCTAGGCAAGAATACCAGGGTGGGTTGCCATTTCCAAAGGATCTTCCTGATCCAGGGATCAAACCCATGTCTCTTGCATCTTCTGTATCGGCAGGTGGATTCTTTACCACTGAGCCACCTGGGAAGCCCATATGGAAGTATCATGACACATTTAAAATTGGAGAAGAGAATGAGATGGAGAAAGTGAAGAAATAAAACAATTCAGAATGACTTCCACAAAAGGAAAAAAAATATTGCTATTCAAACTCCCAAAAAAGGGCTTATCGTTAAAAGAGACAAACTTTGCTGCTTTAGAAAGGAATGCTGGAACTTAAATTAGGTTGAAATGCCTAAAGAGAATGCCTATTTCAACCTGGAGTTGAAAGCTAAACCAGTAGGCCAAGAAAGCAAAACTAAGTGACCAGAGAATTAAACCTCCCATACCTGGGTAGCCAGTAACATAAACAAACCAAGAGCCACATATGCCCTAGAAGAGTGTATAAATGAAACAGTAGCAGAATGAGGCTGTGTATTTGAAACTTACATGCCATATGTAACTTATATCCAAGATCTCTACAAACAGCAGTAACAAATCCCTATACATGGGAGACAATATAATTTATCATTCACACTGGAATACTTTTAAGATGTAAAAGGGTGCCACTAATAATTAAGCTGGAACTTAATTAAATTAAAACTGTCTCAGTCAAACTGAGATGTAAGGTCAACCTTATTACATATTAAACCCCTGTGTTATACCAGAGAAACACTTTGAAGAAGGGCACCAAAGGTGAAATCTTCAGAGGAAAAACACAACTTCTTTGAGGAGGGGGCCAAAAGTTTCCCAAGCAGGAGAGAACTACAGGGCCTTCTGATAGTTGCTGACCTCAAAGTGGTTACACGTGTAATGTCCTATATTATTGGGCATACACACCATTTGTGCAACTTGTAAATGACATCTCTGGAGTTTCTCAGTGTTTACATGCCCTTCCGCTGCTTTTTTCTACATTGATGACATCTATGAAATTTTAAGGCCCTAAATGTCAGGAATTTTGTTTCAATTTCCTGTATATAGACTTAGTCTGTGTTGATTTTGCATAATACATACAGGAGAATAGGAAGATTACTTCCATTTCTGAAAAAAATATCTTGTTACAGCTCATGGATTAACCACCATCATTTTCTTAAGCATGGCACATTATGTGACAATGCAGTACAGATGTCTTTGGATTACATATAGGTCAGAGCCCCAGCAGCACACAGATGGCACACTCAAAAGGGGTGAATAATCTCAGTGCAATGAAGGGCCACTTACAAAGGTGTGGGCAAAATAAAGGAAACTGTAAAGGTTGACAAAAACACCCAAAGGAAACCACTATCATCCCTAGGCTTGAAAGGGCAAGGGAGAAAGCCATCATAAGAACATGGAGAAGTCTATAACTGTAGAAGCCTGACAGGCAGGAGTTAGCCAAAGGAGCCTTCTTTGGTGAAAAAAACGCAGCCACTGCCAGTATGCAACTCTGTGGAAAAGAAGTTGTGGAGTAAATACTCCAAATTCTCTCTTTTCCAGCCATCCAGTCTCTAGCTGGCACTTTCCTTTGGCCTGATCCATAGGGCAAGAGTGCCTAACTGATAATAATCCATAGAGATCAGCCTCCTAGGAAACAGAGAAGAATGGAGAAGACAAAAGAATGGATCTTGAAAGATAAATGGAGGTTATCTGGCAGAATTTAATTGAATACTGTAAAAGCCCATATTTCTAAAGCCCAAATAGATCACATACATCTTTTAAATTTATAAGTGAAAACTAACAATAATTTGATCTTCACAGGGATACTAGAAATAGAGAGGATGTTATTAGTATTACCTTCATTTTACAGAGGAAGAAATCACAGACAGAGAAGAGAAATTACTTGTCTAAATCACCCAAGAAAAGATTTAGTGAAGGCCACTGTGTCCATGGACCTGTCTGAGACCAGTTATTTCCCAACTTTAGCTTCAACCTCTAAATCGAGAGATCGCTCCACTTGGCCTTAAGCACATAAGCCAGTATGCGTGTGTGCTGCACCTAAGTCACTTCAGTCATGTCCAGCTCTTTGAAACCCTATAGACTGTAGCCCACCAGGCTCCTCTGTCCAAGGCATTCTCCAGACAAGAATACTGGAGTGGGATGCCGTGCCCTTCTTAAGAGGATCTTCCTGACTTAGGGATCGAACCTGTGTCTTATGTCTCCTGTGTTGGCGGGTGGGTTCTTTACCACTAGTGCTACCTGGGAAGCCCAAAGTGCAAGTGTTAGCCACACAATCGTGTCTGACTCGTGTCTGACCCTATAGACTGTAGCCCACCAGGCTCCTCCATCCATGGGATTCTCCAGGCAAGACTACTAGAGTGGGTAGCTATTCCCTTCTCCAGAGGATCTTCCCAATCCAGGGATCAAACCAGGTCTCCTGCACTGCAGGCAGATTCTTTACCATTTGAGCCATCAGGTAAGATATTCCCCACTGTATGGCAGAAAGAGACTAAGAATGAATTAAGCAAACACATACCAAAGGAGACTTACAGAATGCAAGCACTGTCTGTGCCTTCCAAGGGCTCTCAGATTATGGACTGGAAAGAGCACCACGCTGAAAAATATAGGAAGACTATACGTCAGTCAAGGAGCATTCCTCTAACACCTACTAGGCACAAACTGTCTAGTACATAAAACTCATGTGTGACTTCAATTAGCCATTTTATTTCTGGGGTCGTTTATTATAACGATTTGTAGTTTATAAGGCAAAGTGGATTGGTGGTAAATTGTCAAGATTCTGACTCACAATGAAATAATGGTTGACACGCAGAGTGTAAGTGGGCCAATGAAATACTAAAAACCTGTTGCTAGGTTTCTTCATACAGAACCATGCTGCCAGCATCAAGGTATGGCGGTGGCAACAATAATGAGAATTGATTACAAAATCAAGTGATGAATTATATTGCTGTTTGATGGAAGCAGAGTCCTAGTAAACCAATGACAACTTAAAAACACAGTAAAGCGTGAGAATGACTATACACATGATCCAGGATCTAACCAGAGACTGCTCTGGATATACCAAAACCCTTTTTCTCCTGAGCATACAGGCCAACCTCATTTCCTACCCTTCTTACAATTAGATAAGGCCATAGACCTGAACTCTGGTCAATGTGGGAGAACACTGTTAGCCTAACCCATAGAACATTCCAGAGATCTTCCACTTTCCCTCTTTTCCCATCTGCCAATTGATAGTCAATGTCCAGGGGACACTGGAATTTCTGAATTAAAGATAGTGGAACCTATGCCAGGCTGAATCCTTGAATGACTATGTGGAGTAGCCCCACACCACCAGGACCACCTCTCAGCCAACAACTGATTCAGTAAAATTATTGAGGTTACTACATTGACCTTAAGAAAGACATTACCTCTCAAGCATAAGCTCTCAACATTTTTCATATTCATGTGTAAATAAGGATATATATGTACAAAAAGTATATCATATTATACACATTGTCATGTAACCATTTTATCTGCCATCATATTGTGAACAATTTCCCATATTCACTTAATCTTTTAACATTACAATTTTTAATGACTAGAGCATTCCAAGTTGTGATTATAACATGCTTCAATTTCTAACTTTTCAATTTCTAACTTTTTTTATAACTTCTATTTTTTAGTCTTGCTAGTACACAGATCCAAAGACTTTTAAGATCCTGTTAACATAACCAAACATCACTTCTTCATTATAATTATTTGCTGATCTACAGCTGCCATTCAGATTAATGGACCATTGATTTTTGTGCTGTTCAACCTCACACAAGTTAATAATTTTCTTTGAGTTTGTTCCATATGATAAACCTTTCTCATGTCTCATAGGAAGATATTCCACAAAAGTTAATAAATGTCTTTTAAAAGGTTACAGAATAAAAGGCCTGGTATGAATCATCAGACATTGGTATCAAGTCACTGACTGCTCTGTGACCTCTATTAGCATACAAAATAATTTATTCTCTTGTCTTAAACTGATGATGATAAAGTCAAAAATAAAATATAAACCTATACATTGTGGGGCATATTTAATTTCCTGCTTCCAAAAGGAAACATGTCTATATAATCAACTGCATTAACAGAACACTACCTGCTTTCTCACTAGTCCATGGGGTCGCAAAGAGTCGGACACAACTGAATGACTTTAACTTTCTCTATTAAAAGGGTAAATATAATCACCTTTTCAAAGTTTTTTGAGAATAGGGATTAGTAAATGTCTCCATGGGCACACACAACAAATTCAAAAGAAAGTGAGTAATGTTGCCCTAGATTTTGTACAGTGCGTGACTGCAACAGGACAGAAAATAGCAGCTATCTCAAAATGTAGAGGTGATGCAACTTTTGAAAATTATTTAAATCAGGGATATAAGCATTTTTCTAAAATGTCAAAGAACACTATCAATTTGCAATTAATATTTAAATGTAATTTCACTCTACACAACAGTAACACAACTTTAGGGGGATGGATAAATTAGGATCTTGAGATTAACAAGTATATACTACTATATGTAAAATAGATAAATAACCAGGTCCTACTGTATAGTACAGTAGGGAATTAGTGATCAATAATGTAATACCTTGTAAACCTATAATGTAAAGCCTAGCAATAACTTATAAGGGAAAAAATTCTGAAAAAGAATATACATGTATATATATATATATATATGTATATATATATATATATATAACTGAATCACTTTGCTGTATACCAGATTCTAATATAATATTGTAAATCAACTATACTTCCATTTTAAAAAAAGTAAAACCTTGCAATGCTTTTCCCAGCAACAGATCCTAAAATAAAGATATAATATAATTATGACACAATGTTGATTAAACAATTGACAATTATGTTTCTATAAATATTATCCAGCTCCTTATATGTGATTATTTTTAGATATAAATATTTTTAAGAAACTATGTAAAAGAAATGTCAAAACTCATTTAAGTCCATCAGAGGATGCTATGGCACTAATGACCCATCTTATTGTCTTTCTCTGCCTCTTTGTAAGAAACATGGTTAATATAGAAAGCTTATGATATGTGAAATCAGTATTAGCTTTGAAGGGCTTCCCAGTGGCTCAGTGGTACAGAATCTACCTGCCAATGGTGGATAGACACAGGTTCTATCCCTGGGTTGGGAAGATCCTCTAAAGGAGGAAATGGCAACTCATTCCAGTATTCTTGCCTGGAAAATTTCATGGACAGAGGAACTTGGTGGGTTGCAGTCCATGGGTCACAAAGAGTCAGAGGCAACTTAGTAGCTGAGCACACACCCACGCTTGAAGAAACTAGCATAGTACCTAGAACAAAGTAGTAAGTAGTCAACAGCTGTTGGTTCCCTTTTTTACCACTACATTTACTGAAATGTTTTCTCCCTAATACTGTCATTTAGGACTTTTTCTTAAGGCAGCCAGATTTTGTATTGTTGAATAGTTTCTTCGAGATCCATTTACACTTTTCTTATCCATTCATCCTTCTAATATACATTTGTCATAAATCTACTGTGTTCCTGGGACTGTTCTAGGTGCTAAGGATACTGCAGTGGGAAAAAACAGACCAAAAAAATCCTGACATTTATGAAGTTTACATGCTTATATAGGAATATATTTTTAAGTTAAACATGCTATAACATCTGGGTATAGGTGTTATGAAGAAAAGCACGGCAAGAAAAAGTTACACAAAATGATATGACTGACTGTATTTGCAATTTTAAATAGAACGGCCAGAGTAGGCTTTACTGAGGATATATTTCCATGGATATTTGAACAAGATGAGGGAGAGCCACTGGAATATCTGAGGGAATAATAGTAAGAATGAGAAAAAGAAGGTGTAAAGATCCTAAGACAAGAGCAAGCCAGGCATGTCAGAAAAATAGCAAAGCCAGGGATGGCATGTCAAGAATGGGCAGGATATAGGTGGGTTAAAATGGGAACTACATCATCTACAGCCTTCTAAGCCATTTTAAGAACTTCAGATTTTACTCCAAGTTAAATGAAAGACATCTAAAATTAACTAGATGACAGCAAGTATAAAAGACAGGTGGCTTGATCAGGATGGTAGATATGAAAACAGTGAGGAATTGTCAGATTCTGATGTTTTTTAAAGCAGAGGTGATTGGATTAGCTGATAGATTGGATGCAAGATGTGAGATCACAAAAAAAGGAGACAAGGATAACACCTGAGCTTTTGGCTGTGGTAGCTGGAAAGATGAATTTGTCACTTATGAGATAAAGTATGAAAGGAGACGCTTGGGGAGGAAAGAACACATGCTTCACATGAAGTTTGGCTTCACACATGCTAAGTTTGAAATATGCACTAGACATCTAAGTGGATAATAAAGAGTCTGAAGTTGATGATAAAATTCAGGCTGGTAATCAAAACCTGGTATTCAAGAATGTGTAGATAATATTTAAAGTCATGAAACCAGATGCATTCTCCAATCAGGAGCCAGTATAGACAGGGCAGAGAAGAGATCCAGAGCTAAGCCTTGGAGCAATCAGTGTTTAGAGTTTGGACAAGCAGAATGGGTGGGTTTTTTCTCACACCAATCAATTCTACTCTCCAACACCAAGAATGTGTCTTACAATTCAATTCTGACACTAACCACCTAGAGTTAGCATCTCCACAGGTTTAACAGTTTACTCCCATGAGACTTCCCCACTTCAGATACCAGTTGCTGATGTTAAAAAACAAAACAAGCCCAAAATGGAATCATTTTTGCTAATCCTCATATCATCAGACTAAGGCCTGACTTAATTACAGTCTGACTCTTCCAGAAATGGAATCTTAAGCCAATCAGTAGCTTCCCTGGTGGCTCAGATGGTAAAGCGTCTGCCTGCAATGTGGGAGACCTGGTTTCGATCCCTGGATTGGGAAGATCCCCTGGAGAAGGAAATGGCAACCCACTCCAGTACTTTTGCCTGGAGAATCCCATGGACAGAGGAGCCTGGTGGACTGCAGTCCATGGGGTTGCAAAGAATCAGACACGACTGAGCGACTTCCCTTTCACTTTTCATTTTCATGCATTGGAGAAGGAAATGGCAACCCACTCCAGTATTCTTGCCTGGAGAATCCCATGGACAGAGGAGCCTGGTGGGCTGCAGTCCATGGGGTTGCAAAGAGTCGGACACGACTGAGCAACTTCACTTCTTTCACTTTCATGTCATCAGACCAAGACCTGACTGAATTACAGTCTGACTCTTCCAGAAGTGGAATCTTAAGCCAATCAGTAATCACCCGATCAGCACTAGTTAGGTAAGTCTGCCAGACAGACCCTTGCCATCCTCTAAAGGAAAGTAACCTAGATGTCCATCAGCAGATGAATGGATAAGAAAGCTGTGGTACATATACACAATGGAGTATTACTCAGCCATTAAAAAGAATTCATTTGAATCAGTTCTGATGAGATGGATGAAACTGGAGCCGATTATACAGAGTGAAGTAAGCCAGAAAGAAAAACACCAATACAGTATACTAACACATATATATGGAATTTAGGAAGATGGCAATGACGACCCTGTATGCAAGATAGGGAAAGAGACACAGATGTGTATAACGGACTTTTGGACTCAGAGGGAGAGGGAGAGGGTGGGATGATTTGGGAGAATGACATTCTAACATGTATACTATCATGTGAATTGAATCGCCAGTCTATGTCTGACGCAGGATGCAGCATGCTTGGGGCTGGTGCATGGGGATGACCCAGAAAGATGTTTTGGGGTGGGTGGTGGGAGGGGGGTTCATGTTTGGGAATGCATGTAAGAATTAAAGATTTTAAAATTTAAAAAATAAAAAAATAAAAATAAATAAATGAAAAAATAAAAAATAAAATTTAAAAAAAAAAAGGAAAGTAACTTTGCAATAACCAACCCACTTTTTTTGCATAGTTCCCACTCCCTGCTGCCTGTAAAAGTCTTTCATTTTGTACAGCTCTTCAGAGTTCCTTTCCATCCATTCCAGATCGAATGCTGCACAATTCAAACCGATTTTCACTCAAATTCTTTAAATCTTCAATATGCTTCAGTTTATCTTTTAACAGTGTCAGAAGAGAGAATTGAGGGATATGCCAACTGTCCCCAGGAGCAATAAGCAACCAGGTATGAGCACCTGTTGAGCCCCTTGAGCTTGCTGGTTTCCTGATGCCTCTGGAGGTCATGGGTAAGTTCCTCTCAGATCCTGGCTCTGCAGATTTTGCAGTATGAGCTTTCAGACTTCACCTGAGTATTTCTTTTTCTGGACTGGGCCCAGAAACAGCCAGAATTGGACTGGATCTGCCTTAAAAACCAGATTGGGTCTGGGGGCAGAGTGGTTCTGACTGATCCTGGATCCAGTCCAATTTCTCAGGCTGAACAAACAGGTTAACTTTACCAAAATAATCTTGAATTCAAGTAGTCACAGTGGAGAACTTTTAACCTCGTAAGCTTATCCATTAATATTTATGAGATGCCCTGGAGAAAATGGGGTCTCAGCCAAACATTTGGCACAAAGAGTAGAGGAAAAATTATTTTTTCCTTGTCTACAGTTCATGGCACCAGAATGAGACCTGCTGGAATATCTCCAATTGCTCTAGAACCTTCAGACAGAATTCTGGGAAAACTGACAGAAACCTATAAAGGGTGAGAAGATCCTTACTCAAGTCAGCTCTCCCAGATTTCCATCTGGTACCTAGTTGAAAGAGAAAGGTAAAATTTCACATTAACCCTTTCTTTCCAAATTCAAATTGGCAGGCAAAATAGTTTGGAAGAATTAGATCTCTGAATTGTGAATCAAGAATTTGCTTTCAGGTATCCATTGGTTGTCAAGTCTTTGTCCACCAGGAACAGGTATTGCCATCCTGTTTGCCTCATTTTGTGTCCTGAGAACTTGGCTTGGCAACCATCAGGTTGACATGGCCAAATATATAGCTAAACATAAACATCAGTTGCATCCCATTAGTGGCTAGAACTGCACTCCCATTTGCAGCTAGGGTCCTGCCAGCTGTTGCCAGCTCTCAGTGGACTGATCTGAGTCTCTTTCTCTAAGCTATCCTTGAGAGTGAGTGACTCCGGATCTTGGGTGGGTGGTGTGTTTTGCACCATTTGTGGGGATGTCTCTTGTGTCCAAAGTGTTGTTCAGCCCTGCCAGGCATATTTACTGCTTGTCCTGGCTGAAACTTGACAAGATATTTGAGAGAATTTTTTTAAGTAACTCTATGGCCAGAAGTTGACCAAATTAGAAGCTGATATTCAAAGCCTGATAAGAACTTTTTTTGAGGCTTTCTCCCCTAAGCTAAGATGAATGCATGTGCCCAGAGGGAAAGAAAAACATTATGAAACCTTTAGGGAAGGATTTACTAAAACATTCCAAAGACAGCAGCTCTGAATCTAGGACATAGGAAATTTTTAATTTCCATTTTAGTTGAAGATCTTCTCCTTTAAAGAAGCAAACTGAGATAATGTAGTTCAATGGGTGGAGCAGCCTCTTTACATTATTCAGTTTCTAACTCAATTCTTTGAGGAATAAAAATAACTGTACTTATCTTTCAAATCTCGTCTTTATAAGAACAGAAATATGACTCTAAAAACAATTCAAAGTTCATCTGTTTTTTAATATAAATTTATTTATTTTAATTGGAGGTTAATCACTTTAAGATATTGTATTGGTTTTGCCATACATCAACATGTATCCGCCATAGGTATACACGTGTTCCCCATCCTGAATCCCCTCTTCCTCCTCCCTCCCCGTACCATCCCTCTAGTTCATCTGTTTTTTAACCAATCTCAAAATCTCCATAGTCATTTCAAAGGCTTGTATTTATTGTAAAGACCCTGGAAAAGGACTCTTGGAAAAGACCCTGATGCTGGGAAAGATTGAGGGCAGGAGGAGAAGGGGACAGCAGAGGATGAGATGGTTGGATGGCATCACTGACTCAATAGACATGAGTCTGAGCAAATTCCGGGAGATAGTGAAGGAAAGGGAAGAATGGCATGCTGCCATTCATGGGTTGCAAAGAGTCAGACATGACTAAGTGACTGAACAATAAGACTTATGGGACAAAAGTCCCTCTTTGGAACTTGCATTCTTTCTCTGTATCTTTTGAGATGTAAGATTTCTACTTGGTCTTCTTCAGTAATCAAGGTAATTCTTATCAGAAAAAGGAAAGGGAAAAAAGGAAAACCTACTTTGAAAACTAGGCCTTAAAAAAATCTGAAAAGTCTCTTCCACAAATACTAGTAAAAATTTTCACCATCTGAGAAGGTAAACTTATTCCACCTGCTAGAAACATGATTTTGGTCCAACTGTTCTTTTATAAACTAATAAGTTATAAATTATTTTACCTGTCTTATGGTTAAAAGTTTAAAACAAAACTCTTAAGATCTGTTAGCACATTTGTATGTTTATGTATGTCTGTGGTGGTTTAGGGAGAAGGCAATGACACCCCACTCCAGTACTCTTGCCTGGAAAATCCCATGGATGGAGGAGCCTGGGTAGGCTGCAGTCCATGGGGTCGCTAAGAGTTGGATATGACTGGGAGACTTCACTTTGACTTTTCACTTTCATGCATTGGAGAAGGAAATGGCAGCCCACTCCAGTGTTCTTGCCTGGAGAACCCCAGGGATGGGGGAGCCTGGTGGGCTGCCATCTATGGGGTCTCACAGAGTCAGACACAACTGAAGTGATTTAGCAGCAGCAGCAGTAGTGGTTTAGACACTAAGTCATGTCCAACTCTTGCGACCCCACAGACTGTAGCCTGCCAGGTTCCTCTGTCCATGGGATTCTCCAGGCAAGGATACTAGAGTGGCTTGCCATTTCCTTCTCCAGGGGATCTTCCCAACCCCAGGAATCGAACCTGGGTCCCTTGCACTGCAGGCAGATTCATTACTGACTGAGCTACGAGGGAAGCCATGGCGACGTGTATACATTATAAATGTGATTTTTTTCCACTTCCCAATGAGGTGTGTATATTTATGTGCTCAGTTACATCTGATTCTTTGTGACCCCTTGGACTGTAGTCCACCAGGCTCCTCTGTCCATGGGATTATCCAGGCAAGAATACTGAATGGGTTACCATTTCCTACTCAAGGGGGTCTTCCTGATACAGGGATTGAACCTGCGTCTCTTGCATCTCTTGCATTGGCAGGCAGATTCTTTACCACTAGCAGCATCTGGGAAGCCACCCAAATGGAATTGTAAAAATTAATTTGCAAAGAGATCTATTTAATTGGATTAAAGACAAGCATTTGTATAAATCAAGTATACTCTCAGAAATATAAAAACTAACACAATTATTTTTTAAATACACACAATCTATTTTTCAGTAAATTAGCTAGTTTATGCTTTTTGGTTTAATTAAAACAGGCATGTCTTTAGAGTTATCAGCATTAAATATAATACTTTTATTCTACATAGATTTACTAACAGTCAAACAAACTCATGTCATCTCTGTCACAGAATTAGTCAGCAAGAAAGTGAAAGTGAAAGTCACTCAATGGTGTCCAACTCTTTGCAACTCCATGGACTGTAGCCCGCCGGGCTCCTCTGTCTATGGGGTTCTCCAGGCAAGAACACTGAAGTGAGTTGCCATTCCCTTCTCCAGAGGATCTTCCTGACCCAGGAACTGAACCTGGACCTCCTGTATTGCAGGCAGACTCTTTACCTTCTGAGCCAGAAAGATAACTTAAAATGATAGTTTTAATGTCTCATGAAATTTTTGTGACTAATCTAAACATAATTGTTAAGAATGAATAAATTAAATAGATGTAAGATAAAAGTTTATAAATGAAATTTCCAACTACAATTATGGTTTATGATATGTCTACTTAAAAACAGTTTCCAAACTCTTATCGGTAGCTTGAAATCTTAAAGCTCTACTGAAACCTGTTAAAAAGGTACATTCAGTGAAAATCTAGATAACTCCAAATACTGAACATTAATTATTTTGCATAGGTTTATGTACTTTTGGTTTCTTTTTTACAGTGGGACTAGAGAAATTTGTGTTTATTAATGAACATGCTTTATACCACATTGAAAAATTTACTCTAAGGAAGACTATACTGCTAGAAATTATAAAACATATGTATAAATTTGGCTAAAACTGAGGGCAATTGCCTCAAGGCACTCTAGCCTCCATGTGTTAAAATAGTCAAGTACAGGCCCTTTCTCAATACTGGGTTCTAGAATCATCAGTATTATACGTTGAGTTTGACTGATCCACTTTGCTAAATTCCTACCTTCCTAGTCTGCCTTCCACCCTTTACCTTCCTCAGAGAGAGAACACTGTCTGATAGTCTTTTCCTAGTTAAAAAATTCTTTTCCTTGAGTGGTGCTCCTCTTTAGAAACAAATTCAGTTTGTCTCAGGATACCTAGACTGGTATCTATCTACACTAAAGCCCTTTCTGTCTTATGAGCTGGTGTTATTTAATCTATCACACATGTTGTTGCCAATTTGTGCCAAAGGCCTGAGTGGGGTTAGAATGCATGTTTTGCACCCCAAAATGTTTGAGCCCCCATACTAGGGTTAGTTGAGTGTTATGCACACCTTTGGTAGCACAATCTGCTGCTGCTGCTGCTGCTAAGTCACTTCAGTCGTGTCCGACTCTGTGCGACCCCAGAGACAGCAGCCCACCAGGCTCCCCCATCCCTGGGATTCTCCAGGCAAGAACACTGGAGTGGGCTGCCATTTCCTTCTCCATAAGCCATTTCCATTTTAAACCATTTCTGGTATAAACAATCTTGTTGTAGAACCCATCTGGGCACTGTTCTCTCCATTAAAATGTTTCTTCAACATCATCCATGGATTGGCGCTGTTCTAGAAAATCCCACTCCTGA
Organism: Ovis canadensis; assembly: GCF_042477335.2. Classification (NCBI taxonomy): domain Eukaryota; kingdom Metazoa; phylum Chordata; class Mammalia; order Artiodactyla; family Bovidae; genus Ovis; species Ovis canadensis. The sequence goes on from NC_091260.1 coordinate 43,960,129, forward strand.
TGCCAAATGATTGGCTTTTTCCTCACACCAACCAACTTTCCAACTCTCTGACACCAACCAAGTGTCCTACAATTTCATGCAAAACTATCCAGAGCTAGTGTCAGATGCCACAGGTGAAAGAACTCAGTCCCACAAGACTACTGTACTTCAGGCACCAGTGGTCAATGTCAAGTCCTCAGCTTACCATACTTCTGTCCAAATTGGTTACAAAGTCAGTGATTCCCACACATCATCCCCTCAGGGATGAACCCCTCAGGTTCAGTAACTTGCTACAAAGAAAGCTGAGAGGAAAGACAATGAAGGAGGAAGAAAATTACAAGAGATGGTATCCTGAAGCCAAGTGAAGAAAGGGTCTCAAGAAAGAGGGATGATTGCATGTGTAAAAAATCATTGATAGCACAAGAAAATGAAAGACAAATGATCACTAGATTAAACAATGGACATATGATTGGTAACATTTCTGAGAAATGCTTGTCTGGAGTGGAGGGGATAAAAGTCTGGTTGGAACAGGTTTGAGAAAGAATGAGAGGAGAAAAATAAGGGACCATGCTGCCCTTAAAAAAATGTGAAGTCAAGAGAGATTTAGGGAGGATTGTTTGTTTTCATTTTTTAAGATAGAAGATAATATCAGCATATTGTTTTCCTGATGGGAATGATTGATTGCAAAGGGGGGAAATCAGAATTCAAGACATAAAATGGAAAACTACTGGCACTCTGTCTGGGAGTAGAGGAGAGGGAATGGGACTCAGAATACATTTAGAGGGCTTTGTTTTATCTATGGCCAGAGATAGCCGCCATAGTAATAGGAAGGAGAGCACACATACAAGAAGCTGAGAAAGTGCCAATGTGTGCTTCAGCAAGTCTCTTGAAATTGGTCTTTTCAAATGAAAAAAGAAAACCGTTAGTTGAAAATACAGATTAGAGGGAGTGTTGAAAAGTTTAAAGAGAGAAAAGATGTTACATGCTTTACACAGGGATTCTCAACCTTATTACTACAGATGTTTGTGGGATGATAATTCTTTGTGGGGCAGGGTGAGCTGTCCGTGCATCATAGGATGTTTAGCAGCACCCCTGATCTTTACCTATGAGATGCCAGTCATATTCCCTCCTCCAGGTTATGACAACCAAAACTATTTCCATATGTTGCCAATGTCCTCTGGGGGTGAAATCACCCTAATTGAGAACCATTGATTCTACTAAGTGATGGAGAGGGTGAATGGACTAGGGAAATGCAAACATTGTGGTCATCTTGAGGCTCACTTGAGGTTAGTGGTCACAGATGTCAAATGAGGCCAGGACCCTTGCTTTTGAGTGTTTTTCCAGCTGTGTTCAGCTGCACAGGATCGGAGCAGGCAAGTTAGCACAGCAAACAGAAAGAACCAAAGAGTTGAAGATAACATGCAAGTAAGTTATTATAACGATACAGTGTAAGTCAGATAAGGAGCAAATGAGGGATGTGAGACCATGGAGGGACAAGGAAAGAAGAGGGAAAAACAGATTATAGATCCCAGGTAGATGTAGGTGTCTGGGTACCAGAGGGTATGAACTGAGAAATTATGAGGTAATGCTTAGGGACAGAGATGCTTGGAACTCATATAACATATATGTGTATATAACATTACATATATATATGTTATATATATATATGTTATATATATGCATACTATATATTTATCATATACAATATTTTATATATATACTATGTATCATTATATAGCAATGTGTCCATGTGATCAGTAATAACCTTGAGCAGTTATAAATGAGTTCCAAGCATCTCTCTCCCTAAGCATTACCTCATAATTTCTCAGTTCATATCCTCTGGTACCCAGACACCTACATCTATCTGGGATCTATAATCTGTTGTTCCCTCATCTTTCCTTGATCCTCCATAGGAGAGCTGAACTGTAAAGAAGGCAGAACATCAAAGAATTGAGGCCTTCACACTGTGGTGCTGGAAAAGACTCCTGAAAGTCCCTTGGAAAGCAAGGAAATCAAACTAATCAATCTTAAGGGAGATCAATCTTGAATATTCACTGGAAGGACTGATGCTGAAGCTGAAGCTCCAGTATTTCGGTTGTCTGATGAAAACAGGTGACTCACTGGAAAAGTCCATGATGCCAGGAAAGATAGGGGGAAGAAGGGAAAGAGGGCAGCAGAAGATGAGATGGCTGGATGGAATCATTGATGCAATGAACATGAACTTGGGCAAACTCCAAGAGATAGGGAGGGACAGGGAGGCCTGGAGTGCTCCAGTCCATGGGGTAGCAAAGACTTGACATCACTGAGTGACTGAACAACAACAAATGAACAATTATTATAATCATCTCATAATAAGAGGATGAGAAATATTTAGCCCCATGCTTAGTCAGAAACTGTGCTGCAAATATCAAATTCAGTTCAGTTCAGTTCAGTCACTCAGTTGTGTCCAATTCGTTGTGACCCCATGGACTGCAGCCTGCCAGGCCTTCCTGTCTACCACCAATTCCCCAGAGTTTACTCAAACTCACATCCATTCAATCACTGATGCCATCCAACCATCTCATCCTCTGTTGTCCCCTTCTCCTCCTGCCTTCAATCTTTCCCAGCATCAGGGTCTTTGGAAATGAGTGAGCTTTTTGCATCAGGTAGCCAAACTATTGGAGTTTCAGCTTCAACATCAGTCCTTCAAATGAATATTTGGGATTGATTTCCTTTAGGACTGGTTGGATCTCCTTGTAGTCCAAGGGACTCTAAGGAGTCTTCTCCAACACCACAGTTCAAAAGCATCAACTCTTCAGTGGTCAGCTTTCTTTATGGTCCAACTCTCATGTCCATACATGACTACTGGAAAAACAGTAGCCTTGACTAAATGTAACATCTCTGCTTTTTAATATGTTGTCTAGGTTGGTCGCACTTTTCTCCCAAGGAGTAAGCCTCTTTTAATTTCATGGCTGCAGTCACCATCTGAAGTGATTTTGGAGCCCCTCCCCCCAAAAAAGTCTGACACTGCTTCCACTGTTTCTCCATTTGCCATTAAGTGATGAGACCAGATGCCATGATCTTCATTTTCTGAATGTTGAGCTTTAAGCCAACTTTTTCACTCTCTTCTTTCATGTTCATCAAGAGGCTCCTTAGTTCTTCTTCGCTTTCTGCCATAAGGGTGGTGTCATCTCCATATCTGAGGTTATTGACATTTCTCCCAGCAATCTTGATTCCAGCCTGTGCTTCATCCAGCCCAGTATTTCTCATGATATACTTTGCCTTTAAGTTAAACAAGCAAGGTGACAATATACAGCCTTGACGTATTCCCTTTCCTATTTGGAACCAGTCTGTTGTTTCATGTCCAGTTTTAACTGTTGCTTCCTGACCTGTATACAGATTTCTCAAGAGGCAGGTCAGGTGGTCTGGTATTCCCATCTCTTTCAAAATTTTCCACAGTTTATTGTGACCCACACAGTCAAAGGCTTTGGCATAGTCAATAAAGCAGAAGTAGATGTTTTTTGGAACTCCCTTAGATTTTCAATGATCCAGCAGATGTTGGCAGTTTGATTTCTGGTTCCTCTGCCTTTTCTAAAGCCAGCCTGAACATCTGGAAGTACACAGTTCATGTATCACTGAAGCCTGGCTTGGAGAATTTGAGCATTACTTTACTAGCATGTGAGATGAGTGCAATTGTGCAGTAGTTTCAGCATTCCTTGACATTGCCTTTCTTTGGGATTGGAATGAAAACTGACCTTTTCCAGTCCTGTGGACACTGCTGAGTTTTCCAAATTTGCTGACATAATGAGTGCAGCACTTTCACAGCATCAGCTTTTAGGATTTGAAATAGTTCAACTAGAATTCCATCACCTCCAAAGGCTTTGTTCATAGTGATGCTTCCTAAGGCCCACTTGACTTCACATTTCAGGGTGTCTGGCTCTAGGTGAGTGACCACACCATCATGATTATCTGGGTCGTGAAAATCTCTTTTGTACAGATCTTCTGTGTATTCTTGCCACCTCTTAATATCTTCTGCTTCTGTTAGGTACATACCATTTTGTGTCCTTTGTGGAGCCCAATTTTGTATGAAATGTTCCCTTGGTATCTCTAATTTTCTTGAAGAGATCTCTAGTCTTTCCCATTCTATTGTTTTCCTCTATTTCTTTGCATTGATCATTGAGTAAGGCTTTCTTATCTCTCCTTGCTATTCTTTGGAACTCTGCATTCAAATGGGTATATCTTTCCTTTTCTCCTTTTCCTTTTACTTCTCTTCTTCTCCCTGCTGTTTATAAGGCCTCCTTAGACAGCCATTTTGCTTTTTTGCATTTCTTCTTCTTGGAGACAGTCTTGATCCCTGTCTCCTGTACAATGTCATGAACCTCCGTCCATAGTTCATCAGGCACTCTGTCTATCAGATCTAGTCCCTTAAATCTATTTCTCATTTCCACTGTATATCATAAAGGATTTGATTTAGGTCATACCTGAATGGTCTAGTGGTTTTCCCTACTTTCTTCAATTTCTGTCTGAACTTGGCAATAAGGAGTTCATGATCTGGGCCAGTTAGCTCCCAGTCTTGTTTTTGCTGACTCTATAGAGCTTCTCCATCTTTGCCTACAAAGAATATAATCAATCTGATTTTGGTGTTGACCATCTGGTGATGTCCATGTGTAGAGCCTTCTCTTGTGTTGGAAGAGGGTGTTTGCTATGACCAGTGCGTTCTCTTGGCAAAACTCTATTAGCCTTTGCCCTGCTTCATTCTGTACTCCAACGCCAAATTTGCCTCTTAATCCACGTGTTTCTTGACTTCCTACTTTTGCATTCCAGTCATATGTACTTGAATGGTTTGCCTTGGAAACAAACAGAGATCATTCTGTCATTTTTCAGACTGCATCCACGTACTGTATTTTGGACTCTTTTGTTGACTATGATGGCTACTCCATTTCTTCTAAGGGATTTTTGCCCACAGTAGTAGATATAAAGTTTATCTGAGTTAAAGTCACCCATTCCAGTTCATTTTAGTTCCCTGATTCCTAAAATGTTGACATTCACTCTTGCCATCTCCAGTTTGACCACTTCCAATTTGCCTTGATTCGTGGATCTAACATTCCAGGTTGCTATGCAATATTGCTCTTTACAGCATCAGACCTTGCTTTCATCACCAGTCACATCCACACCTGGGTGTTGTTTTTGCTTTGGCTCCATCTCTTCATTCATTCCCTGGTGACTCAGAGGTTAAAGCGTCTGCCTGCAACCCAGGAGACCTGGGTTCGATCCCTGGGTCAGGAAGATTCCCCTGGAGAAGGAAATGGCAACCCACTCCAGTATTCTTGCCTGGAGAATCCCATGGATGGAGGAACCTGGTGGGCTACAGTCCACAGGGTCGCAAAGAGTCAGACATGACTGAACGACTTCACTTTCACTATCTTCATTCTTTCTGGCTTTATTTCTCCACTGATATCCAGTAGCACATTGGGCACCTACCTTCCTGGGGAGTTCATCTTTCAGTGTCCTATTTTTTTGTCTTCATACTGTTCATGTTGTTCTCAAGGCAAGAATACTGAAGTGGTTTGCCATTCCCTTCTCCAGTAGACCACATTTTGTCAGAACTCTCCACCAGGACCCATCCATCTTGGGTGGCCCTACATGGCATGGTTCATAGTTTCATTGAGTTAGACAAGGCTGTGGTCCATGTGATTAGATTGGTTAGTCTTCTGTGATTGTGGTGTTCAATCTGTCTGTCCTCTGATAGAGAATGATAAGAGGCTTATGGAAGCTTCCTGGTGGGAGAAACTGACTGAGGGGGAAACTGGATGTTGTTCTGATGGTCGGGGCCATGCTCAGTAAATTGTTAATCCAAATTTCTGTTGATGGATGGAGCTGTGTTCCTTCCCTGCTGTTTACCTGGGGCCAACCTATGGTGGAACTAATGAAGATAACGGTGACCTCCATCAAAAGATCCCCTGCATGTACTGCTACACTCAGTGCCCCCAACCCTGCAGCAGGCCACCACCAACCCACGCCTCCTCCGGAAACTCCTGGACACTCACTGGCAAGTCTGGGTCAGTCTGTTTTGGGGTCACTGCTCCTTTCATCTGGCTCCTGCTGCATAAGGTTCTGGTGTGCCCTCCAGGAGTCTACTTCCCAGTCCTGTGTAAGTTCTGGCAGCTCTGTGGTGGGGTTAATGGTGACCTCCTCCAAGAGGGCTTATGCCACACCCAAGGCTGCTGCACTCAGAGCCTCTGTCCCTGCAGCAGACCACCGCAGACCCGTACCTCCACAGGAGATGCTCAGACACAGATCTGTCTCCGTCTTTGTGGGGTCCCTGGGTCCTGGTGCACACAAGGTATGTTTGAGCCCTCTGAGCATCTCTGGCAGGAATGGGGTTTGATTCTAAATGCAAATTTGCCCCTCCTACCATCTTGCTGGGGCTTCTCCTTTGCCCTTGGACTTGGGGTATATCCTCACAGCCACTCTACCACCTACTATCTTACTGGGGTTTCTCTGACCTTGGATGTGGGGTATCTCCACAAGGCCAGTCCAGCGAAGTACAGCCACTGCTCTTGACCTTGGACGTAGGGTATCTCTTCTTGGCCACTCCAGCACCACACAGCTGTGGCTCGCGCTTAGTGGGATACTAATATCCCATTAGTAGAGTTAAGTTTAAGATTCAAATAGAGCTTTCCCCCATGGCTCAGTGATAAAGAATCCACCTGTAATGCAGGAGACACAAGTTTGACCACTGGGTCAGGAAGATCCCCTGAAGGAGGGCATAGCAACCCACTCCAGTATTCTCGCCTGGAGAACCCCATGGACAGAGGAACCTGGAGGGTTACTGTCCATAGGGTCTCAAAGAGTCAGACATGACTGAAGTCACTAAGCACACATAAGATTCAAATATCCTTTAGAGTTTACCTATAGAAAACATAGTCTAATATAGTCTATTTAGCCAAGCCTTGCTTTTTATTTGATAATAATTCTCTATATTTCAATAAATAAGTGAAGGCAACAGGATTCTAGCTTCCTACAAGTTTGAGGATTGACATGATATTTAACTTGCTTACCTGTGAGAAAACTTGAGGCAAAAGTCCTTTTTCTCTGAAAAGAAGCTATCAAGCTTGTGGAATCAAAGCAGCTAAACAAACCTCTTATTATTAGAATAATGACTATGATATTCAATATCCTTCAGGGAAAATTTAACCTGGTCTTTGATTTTGGCACTTTTAGCTACTTTGAAATTAAGTCAAAAAATAAAGAGGGGAAAAGAATACAGGACAAAAGACATAATAAGGTCATACACCAATTTTACTTCAGCATGGCTGAAAGAAAAATAAAAACAAAGTACATTTTCCTTAAGTTCTAACTAATGTCTCACCCTTCTCCTTCTGAAGAATAATGTGTTTTTCTGTGGTTTTATAATAAATCTATAACACTATCATTTTTACCATGAAACACTAAGTAATTGTTTCACCAAAAATAGTCACCCTGTATTACAACCATCTAAGTTTGTTTTAATAATTCTCAGATACCCACTTCCACGATGTCAGGCCCCTTTGTACACCACTATGATTATCTGTTGTTTAAAAAAAGATGTCCTAAGTACGTTATCTAAGTGAACAAAAGCATAAACATTTCAACTATCAAATCATCAGAACTGCTTAGGCAAGCATAAATATCTCCTGGCTCCAGTGTATCCCTTATGGAATTTTTTGTGTGTGTATCACTTGCTCTGCTGTTGCAATGATAGCAGGCCCATGCTGAGATAATAAAATTATGGATCTCCTTTTTATAGCTTAAGTGCTTTTCCTTTCTTATGAAATAGAGGTTTATTTCCAGATAGCGATACATTTTAATATAGTACAAATAAAGGAAAAACAAGAAGTTTAGTAAATCAGGAACACAATCAATAAAAAATACCACAAGGAAAAATAAACTGAGTTTAGGAAAAGACTCAAGCTTCTTGACTGGATTACATCAGAGAAGGCAAAAAGTAATATACTTTTTATATACTTCAAGTTATTGCTATTTTTCTCCTTTTCATCAGCAAACGGAGTTCTTCAAGCCCTGCACTAATTTCCCAACTATTCTTTGGTTTTGCAAAAAGTGAAGTACCCCTCCAGGGTGATATTCAACTCAGTGACTTATAAATTTCCCTTTTTTAGGTCTCATCTTCATATCACACAAGACCACTGACTCTGGCTGGATAACAAAGGTGACATGCCATAGAGGATTACAGAGCAATACAAGAGAAACCAAGTCCTATTATACCTTCCTCTGGTGAAATAATTTGCATCGGTATCAGATTCCATTTAATACTGTCAATTTCTGGGATCTTTCTTTTTTCCTCCAACAGAAGTCCTCTCAACTGTCATACTGACAAGACAGCCTTTTTCTCATGTCCCTAAGTGTCTGCACTACCAAGGTTTCAGATAAGAACTGGAGATGAGTGACTGGGTTAATGTTAAAATTGCTAATTAAAGCCCTGTTTTCAACACTCCTGAAAGATTAACCAACCAGGCCAAACTATAGAACACAGAGGACGTTTTACTTTTAACAGCATACACTGTTTGGTAAACAAAAGGTTTTAACCATTTCAAAGACAGTAATGTCAAGAAATTTCCAAAGACATTTTTCCCTCCAGCACAGTATACAGATGGACCATTTAAGTAAAAGGGTTCATAAGGGTTTTCTTCCTAGTGAGCACTGTTGCTTGACAGGCAAGCACAGAAGCTGATCAACTGAATGTTTATATATCATTGAGCAGACACAACAAGACCAACACAAATCTAGAAGCGTCATTTTCTTTTGAAAATTAACCTAATTGTTTCAATTTTAAAATTCATGAGAAACAAAAAAATTCCATTTCTGACTTTCTCAGTGAGACATTGTCAGAGACAGTGTAAAGTGGTGGCCAAGAGCCTTGCTTTGGACTCTACCTCTGCTACTTTCTAACTGGGTAACCGTGAGCTAGTTAGTTAACTTCTCTATGCCTCAGTTATCCCATCTGAAAAACTGAAATGAGGACAATAGTACCTACCTTGTAGGGTTTAGTGAAAGTAAAATGAATTAAGTCCAGTGCTTAGAAGAGTATGAGACACAGAAAATCATATAGGAAGTGTGTGTTATTGCTATTATTATTATTATAAGTACATAAACAAGGATGACCATTAAGTGTCTCAACATAAGATTTAATTCCCCTTTGTGTGTGTATTATAATGAAAAATAACTTCTCAGAGACCAAAAATATCATCTATAAAATGAATGTCTTGTCCAATGTGATTGCTAAACTTTCTTCCTGCTCAAATGATCATCAGTCTTAAGTCTGGAATCCCTGATTTCCTTGGCCCATTGGCTAATTATCATTCTCTTGTGACTACTTTGCAGGTGTGCTGTAAATCCACCAAGTGCCCAATCCCAAATATGAATGTAACCCACTCAGTTGGGAAAAGCTCACATAAAATTCTCTATCATGGGATTTGTCTTTTTTTTTTTTTAATTATAAAAAGAAGTGGGTTCATTATTCCTGAGATGTCTTATTTTTCCCCCAGAACAAGTCAATCCCTCTAGTGACAGACGTGTGGCATATGGATAGTCTGGGGAAGGAAAGATGGAGAGTGGGTGGGCAGGAGAGTTAAAAGCAGGGGAAAAAATACAGTTTCACCAAGTTTTCCCTTGCCTGTTGCCCTCTCTGTGACTGAAAGGCCATTAAAATGTGACCATCTTTGATATCACTTCTAATATGGCTGGAAACAGGACTCTTGCAGTTCAAACATGGGGTGTTTAGACTGTATTAAACATAAGGCTCCAGGAACATCAAAGGCTACTCGTGGGTGGTTTGGGCCAGTGCGAGGTCACCACTGCTCACAACTGTAATAGGTGTGGAGACACTGTGTACCTGAGAAATGGTGGTGTTTGCTTTTTTCCTGCTGATAAATGTGGAGCTTGGAAAGGGGATGCCTTTGTGTGCTTGAGGGATGATCTACTGTGGAAGGTTTAAAGGGAAACAGGTATCAGGTTAGGGTTACAGGGGGCAACTTTTTGAACGGGATGTCCTTTGTTCTCAGAGAATAGCCTTCTTAAATTGGTGGAGCAAGGACAGACATTGATAGGAAAGGCTTCCTGCTTGACCACCAAATTTAAAATAAAGGTAATGTAATTCTGTCAATAGGAAATTTGGATGACATCAAGGAAGGATAGATATAAAACATGAGGGGATATTAAATTCATTTTGCTTTTTTATACGTAATTTTTTTTTCTTATAATAGTTCTGCAACACTCATCCAATGTCCTTTTTTTAACTGCAATAACATAAAATTAAGGTAAGAAAACTTCACATAGTTTCTTCTAACCTATAGGACATGTTCTAAGAAATATCTCTCCACTTACTATTATTTATATTTATTTATTATAAATAAATCTATTTATCTATCATGGTTTCAGAGGTTTTAGCATAATATTCTAAAGTAAAAGTGTCCCCATGGACTGTAGCCCACCAGGCTCCTCTGTCCATGGAATTCTCCAGGCAAAAATACTGGAGTGGGGAGCCATTCCTTTCTCCAGGGGATCTTCCCAACCCAGGGATTGAACCCAGGTCTCCTACATTACAGGCAGATTCTTCATCATCTGAGCTACCAGGTAAAAGTTCTTAAAATTAGAGATTTAGCTATGAAAGAGACCTCATTGAAATAATCCTAACCATTTTTCAGATAAAAAGTTAATACTATAGCCACAGGAAAATGGATAATAAATAAATATTTTACCTCTAATATAGACAGCAGAATAATATAACAAGAAAAAAGCCAAACAGAGACCAACCAAAACCAAATGAGAGAGAGTGACCACACAGATTCTAAAGGACTAGTTCAGGGATGTGCTATCTCCACCTCTCACAGTTTGGATTTGGTGGCATTCTCATTTTCTGCCAGAAACTTGAGGTAGTTCATTCCCTAATTCGCAGGCTCTCCTGAGTTCTATCAATACTTATCAGTTTCACTGGAGCTCATGAATTGCCTCGAAATTATACCTTATATATTGTAACTCCTCAAATAATTGCAAATTCTAGAAAGCAGTTTACTTTCTCCTTTCTTTTCCTCCCACATTCATCTAGTGCAACACTATGAAAGAGAAATTTATTTATTATTGGTTGAGGTAGAAATGACGTCTCTCTACCTGATAGGAAGAAAAGAAAGAGTAATAGGAAAATCTCACTCTCTGCATCTTCTCAGTGAACTAAAGCCACATACAGACTTTCGTTTCTAATTGCGTGTTATACATTTTAGGGGCAAAATCATTTTCTGCTTGACTCAGGTCCAATTTCCATTGTGATTTTTTGCCCTCCAGAAATAAATATCGTGGTCAGGATGTCTGCCCAGCATCCTTCTGGCCCAACAAGACAGTGGTTTCCTATGAAATGCGAGTGCTCTGGTGAGACTGTGTGGACCCCAGTGGCTGCAAACTCATGAACCACAGGTTTTTTTAACCACTGGCAGGATTTCAAACCACTAAATTGAATGACAAGTCCCTCAAACAGCTGTCACTTAAGATTCCTGGGTTTCGATGAAAAGCCAGAAGTACTTGCAATTACTCCCCTCTAGCACCCTTTTCCTAAACACAACACACAGCATTGGCAACAATTCTCAATAAAATAACCAGTCTGAATATGGGATGATGAAGCAGGCATCTAAAGACTGATAGAAAAAAACACAAAGAGGCCTTTGTTTTCTTTCCTTTTTTTTTTTTTTTTCTAGTTACAAGAAAACCCCAAGGTAAAAACAATTACGGCTCTTAAGGCCCCACTAATTTTAATCTCCTTCCATCTTTCATTGGCTTCCAAGGTTCAGTCCCCTGTGGCAACTTTGTTGAACCCCATTTCACCTAGAGTAGTTCATCTGAGATGGGAACGCTGATTTCCTGAGTGGAGGAAGTCATTCTTTCAGAGGCATATCATCATTCCACTTGGAATTTTGGTGCTGATAAAGTCTAACTTCTCTAAGAAAAAAATTGTTGTAATTGTTGAATTTAAACAGTGTTTAGTGTAACTTTAATGATTCCTTACTCTAAAGAACTATTTATATATGTACATATATACATAATATGGGCTTCCCAGGTAACTCAGTGGTAAAGAATCCACTCGCAAATGCAGGAGATGCAGGTTCTATCCCTGGATCAGGAAGGTCCCCTGGAGGAGAACATGGTAACCCACTCCAGTATTCTTGTCTGAAGAATCCCATGGACAGGGATACAGTCTGGCAGGCTACAGTCCATGGGGTTACAGAGTCGGACATGACTAAGCACGTATGCACATACATAATATGATCATACTAAAATGACTGTAAAGACAACAGAGTGAGAAATGTTTGGCAAGTGTCATTATCCTGATGTTACACGTTGAGCAGTAATGTCTGTTAGTTTTCTAGCCCTGAACCTCTATTAGCTGATAGTCAGAAATGAAATTCACAACCCAATGATTTCAAATCTAGTTAATAATCATACTTAAAAATGCAGTCGCTTCTTTCACATTCACTTCTTCTAACTATACCTAATCAGCTGCATTTTCTGATCCAGTCATTCACACTCAGTATCCTCATTGCAAACCTCCACTCTTCTATTAGGTTGGTATGAAAGTAATTATGGTTTTGGACCATGAATTTAAATCATCATAACTAGGCTCAAACACATCGTTATTAATCAAAATAGGAACCATTACAATTAATGCATTTTTGCCAACAAGAAACAAGTCTGTTTTTTTTCCTGTAGCACAAAAATCCATGCTTCAGAATTCGGTGCAGAAAGCGTTTTCTGCATCCTGCTGCTTTTGGAAGCGTTTTCTCTGAAAAAATGTTGTTGAGATGCTCCAAGAAGTAATAGTCAGCTGGTGAGAGATTGGGTGAATGTTGGATGAGGTAAGACTTTGCAGCCCAATTTGTTCAACTTTTGAAGTGCTGGTTGTGCAATGTGCAGTCGGTGTTGTCTCAGAGAAGAATTGGACCCATTCTGTTTACCAATATCTGCTGACCGCATTGCAGGTTTTGCTGCATCTCATTGACTTGCTGAGTATACTTCTCAGATTGTAATGCTTTCATCAGGATTCAGAAAGCTGCAGTGGATCAGACCAGCAGCAGACCACCAAGCCGTGATCATGACCTTTTTCCTGGTGCAAGTTTGGTTCTGAGAAGGGCTTCGGAGATTTTTCCCGGCCCAAGCACTGAGCTGGTCATCACCTGGTGTCATATAAAATCTACTTTTTCTTGCACATCATGATTGAATTGAGAAATTATTCGTTGTTGCGTAGAATAAGAGATGACACTTCAAAACGATGATTTTTTGTTTTTCAGTAACCCCATAAAGCACCCACTTATAGAACTTTTTCATCTTTCCAATTTGTTTCAATTTTTGAGTTCTTCAGCAACTTCTTGTGTAGTTTTAAGAGGATCAGCTTGGATGATGGCTCTCAATTGGTCACTGTCAACTTTCAAAGACCAGCTACTGCACTCTTCATCTTCAAGGCTCTTACCTCCTTTGCAAAACTTCTTGAACCATCACTGCACTATAAGTTTGTCAGACTTCCTGGGCCAAATGGGTTTTTGATGTTGTATGTTGTCTCTGCTACTTTATGATCCATTTTGAACTCAAATAAAAAAATTGCTTGAGTTTGCTTTTTGTCTAACATTCCTATAGTCTAAAATAAACGTAAAGGTAACAGCAAATGATAAGTCATTATCAAGAAAACATGAAGTGAAAATGCACATTAAAATGATGTATAATATAACCACACTTATTTAAGAATGTATTGATACTCCAGTATCAAAGGGCAAAGTTCAACAATGTAAAACCACAATTACTTTTGCACCAACCGAAAAAGCCTCTTGATGAAAGCGAAAGTGGAGAGTAAAAAAGTTGGCTTAAAGCTCAACATTCAGAAAACGAAGATCATGGCATCCGGCCCCATCACTTCATGGGAAATAGATGGGGAAACAGTGGAAACAGTGTCAGACTTTATTTGTGGGGGCTCCAAAATCACTGCAGATGGTGATTGTGGCCATGAAATTAAAAGACACTTACTCCTTGGAAGAAAAGTTATGACCAACCTAGAGAGCATATTCAAAAGCAGAGACATTACTTTGCTGACTAATGTCCATCTAGTCAAGGCTATGGTTTTTCCATTAGTCATGTATGGATGTGAGAGTTGGACTGTGAAGCAGGCTGAGCACAGAAGAATTGATGCTTTTGAACTATGGTGTTGGAGAAGACTCTTGAGAATCCCCTGGACTGCAAGGGGATCCAACCAATCCATTCTGAAGGAGATCAGCCCTGGGATTTCTTTGGAAGGAATGATGCTAAAGCTGAAACTCCAGTACTTTGGCCACCTCATGTGAAGAGTTGACTCATTGGAAAAGACTCTGATGCTGGGAGGGATTGTGGGCAGGAGGAGAAGGGGATGACAGACGATGAGATGGCTGGATGTCATCACTGACTCGATGGACGTGAGTCTGAGTGAACTCCGGGAGTTGGTGATGGACAGGGAGGCCTGGCGTGCTGCGATTCATGGGGTCACAAAGAGTCGACACACTGAGCGACTAAATTGAACCGAATGATTTCCTCCATGCTTTTTCTTATTCCACGTGGCCACTCCAATGCCAACACCTAGTCTACCCAATCTATCTCTCCCATTCTGCTCTGTTGAAATCCTGTTCAATCAGGAACAAAGTTTGAGCATCTCTAAAGGCTCACAATTTTATTTGAACTGTCTTTCCACAACCGACTCTTAAATGTACCCAGGTCACCGCCATCCAGGGAAAGCACAAGGCCAATAGCTATATATCCAGGGTTGAGTACTGCATCCTGGGGCTTGTTGTAAAAATTCCCATTTCTTCCCAAACACCTTTTCCTCATCCTATTTTCCATCAAATAGCAGTTTCTAGAACACTCTTCTCTTTTTGCTGTATTTATCATTTGCAAACTATGGAAAATTCTTAAATAGATGGGACTATCAGACCTCCTTACCTGTCTCCAGACAAATCTGTTTGCAGGTCAAGAAGCAACAGTTAGCACCAGACATGGAACACTGAACTGGTTCCAAATTAGGAAAGGAATACATCAAGGCTGTATATTGTCACCCTGCTTATTTAATTTCTATGCAGAGTATGTCATGCAAAATGCTGGATGAAGAACAACCTGGAATCAAGATTGCCAGGAGAAATGGCAATAACCTCAGATATACAGATGACACCACCCTTATGGCAGAAAGTGAAGAGGAACTAAAGCGCCTCTTGATGAAGATGAAAGAGGAGAGTGAAAAATTTGGCTTCAAACTCAACATTCAGAAAATTAAGATCATGGCATCTGGTCCCATCACTTAATGGCAAATAGATGGGGAAATAATGGAAACAGTGACAGACTTTATTTTCTTGGGCTCCAAAATCACTGCAGATGGTGACTGCACCCATGAAATTAAAAGCTGCTTGCTCCTTGGAAGGAAAGCTATGACAAACCTAGACAAAAAGCAGAGACATTACTTTGGTAATGTATACAGACCTATGGTTTTTCCAGTAGTCATGTATGGATGTGAGAGTTGGACTGTAAAGAAGGTGATCATGGAAGAATTGATGTTTTTGAACTGTGGTGTTAGAGAAGACCCTTGAGAGTCCCTTGGATGCAAGGAGATCAAACCAGTCAGTCATAAAGGAAATAAATCCTGAATATTCATTGGAAGAACTGATGCTGAAGCTGAAGCTCCAGTACTTAGGCCACTTGATTCATAGAGCTGATATATTTAAAAAAAAAAAAAAAACCTTGATGCTGGGAAACGCTGAAGGCAGGAGAAGAACGGGACGACAGAGGATGAGATGATTTGATGGCATCACCAACTCAATGGACATGAGTTTGAGCAAGCTCTGGGAGATGGTGAAGGACAGGGAAGCCTGGTGTGCTGCAAGTCCTTGGGGTCACAAAGAGTTGGACACAACTAAGTGGCTGAACAATGACAACCACTTGCTCATAATTCTCCTTTACACTTTCATCAGTTAGCGTTCTTAGTGTCTAGTATACTGGCTGATAATGATTCTATTGCTCCAATGTCTAATTTCTAGAAAGACTAGTAAGATAGATATGCAGAGGCTAAGGGAAGGAACTGTGTTCTAAGAAATGAGACTATCTGAGAAATGACAAGGAGGTTCAAGTGTGTCTTGTATTTGTGAAAATGAAAATACAGGCATACCTCAGAGATATTACAGGTTTGGTTCTGGACTGCCACTATAAAGCAAATATCACAATAAAGCAGGTTACACAAAATTTTTGTTTGCCACTGCATATGAAATTTATATTAACACCATGCTGTAGTCTATTAATTGTGAAACAGCACTACTTCTAAAGAAATAATATATATACTTTAGTTTAAAAATGCTAATCATCATCTGAGCCTTGAGCAAGTCATAATCTTGTTGCTGGTAGAGGGTCTTGCCTTGATGTTGATGGCTACTCACTGATCAGAGTGATGGTTGCTTAAGGTTAGGGTGGCTGTGCAATTTCTTAAAATGAGACAATGAGTTTGCTGCATCAATTGATTCTTCCTTTAATGAACAATTTTTCTGTAGTATATGATGCTGTTTGATAGCACTTCAACTGCAATAGAATTTCTTTCAACATTGGAATCAATCTTTTTCAAACCTGTCACTACTTTATTAACTAAGTTTATGTAATATTCTAAATTCTTTATCATCATTTCAACAATCTTCACAGCATATTCACATAAATTTCATCTCAATATACTGTCCTGTTTACTCATGTATAGATGGGGAAACAGTGGAAACAGTGGCAGACTTTATTTTGGGGGGCTCCAAAATCACAGCAGATGATGACTCCAGCCATGAAGTTAAAAGATGCTTGCTCCTTGGCAGGAAAGTGTTGACCAACCTAAATAGCATATTAAAAACCAGAGACATTACTTTGCCAACAAAGGTCCGTCTAGTCAAGGTTATGGTTTTTCCAGCAGTCATGTACGGATGTGAGAGTTGGACTATAAAGAAAGCTGAGAGCTGAAGAATTTATGCTTTTGAATTGTGGTGTTGGAGAAGACTCTTGAGAGTCCCTTGGATTGCAAGGAGATCCAACCAGTCCATCCTAAAGGAGATCAGTCCTGAGTGTTCACTGGAAGGACTGATGTTGAAGCTGAAACTCCAATGCTTTGGCCACCTGATGCGAAGAGCTGACTCATTTGAAAAGACCCTGATGCTGGGAAAGATTGAAGGCAGGAGAAGGGGACAACAGAGGATTTATGGTTGGATGGCATCACCAACTCAATGGACATGAGTTTGGGTAAACTCTGGGGAATTGGTGATGGACAGGGAGGCCTGGCATGCTGCAGTCCATGGGGTCACAAAGAGTCAGACATGACTGAGCAACTGAACTGAACTGAACTAAAGAAGCAACTCCTCATCCATTTAAGTTGTGTCATGATATTACAGCAACTCAGTCACACCATCAGGCTCTATTTTTAACTCTCGTTCTTTGGCAATTTTCACCACCTCTGCAGTTACTTCTTCTACTTAAGTCTTGAACCCTTTCAAGTCATCCATGAGGGTTGGAATCAACTTCTTCCAAACTTCTATTAACATCAACATTTTGACCCCCCATGAATCATAAAATGTTCTTAATGGCATGAAGAATGATACATCCTTTCCAGATTTTCACTTTACTTTGCCCAGATCCATCAGAGGAATCATTGTCTATGGCAACTATAATGTTATGAAATGTATTTTTCAAATAGTAAGATTTGAAAGTTGAAATTTTTCACTGATCTGTGGGCTGTAGAACGGATGTTGTATCAGAGGCTTAAAAATATTAATCTGTTGTACAACTCCATCAGAGCTCTTGGGTCACCAGGTGCATTGTCAATGAGTAGTAATGTTTCAAAAGGAATCATTTTCCTTAGCAGTAGCTCTCAACAGTGGGCTTAAAATATTTCATAAACCATGCTGAAAACAAATGGGCTTTGTAGGCTATCGATAGAGCATAGGCAGGGTAGATTTAGCATAATTCTTAAGCACCGTAGGATTTTAAGAATGGTAAATAAGCACTGGCTTCAACTTAAAGTCACCAGATGCACTAGGCCCCTAACAAGGGATTCAGCCTGTCCTTTGAAGCTTTGAAGTGAGCTACTGACTTCTCCTCTGTAGCTATGTTAAGTCTTAAATGGCACCTTCTTCCAATATAAGGCTGTTCTGTCTACATGGAAAATCTCTTGTTTAGGGTAGGCACCCTTATTAGTGATCTTAACTGGATCTTCTGGATAACTTGCTGCTTCACTTTGTACTTTTGTTATAAAGATGGCTTCTTTCTTTCAATTTCATTCTACTCCATTCAACTTCCTTCTTAGAGCTTCAGACTTTTCTTCTGCAGCTTCCTCACCTCTCTCATCTTTCATAGTATTGAAGAGAGTTAGGGCCTAGCTCTGTATTAGATTTTGGCTTTAGTGATGTCATGGCTGATTTGATATTCTATTCAAACCACTAAAACTTTCTCCACATCAGCAGTAGAACTGCTGCTATGCTTTTGCTTTCTTATCATTCATCTGTTCATTGAAGTAGCACCTTTAAGTTTCAAGAAATTTTCTTTGAATGAACAAGTTAACCAACTGAATGGTGCAAGAGGCCTAGCTTTTGACCTGTCTCAACTTTTGACATGCCTTCCTGAGTAAGCTTAATTATATCTAGCTTTTGATTTAAAACAATAGATATGCAACTTTTCCTTCCACTTTAACACTTAGATGCCATTGCAGGATTATTTATTGGCCTAACTTCAATATTGTTGTGTCTCAGGGACTAGGGATGCCTGACGAGAGGGAGAGTGGGGCTGATCAGTGGAGCAGTCAGAAAACACACAACATTTCTTAAGTTCACCAACTTATATGGACACAGTTCATAGTATCTCAAAACAATAGTAAATCAAAGATCACTAATCACAGATCACCATAATAAAGATAATAATAAAGAAAAAATTGAAATACTGCAAAAATTGCCAAAATGTGACACACAGGCATGAAACAAATGCTGTTAGAAAAATGGCACCAATAGAGCTATTCAATGCTGAGTTGCCACAAACCTTCGACTGGTAAAAAAAAAAAAAAAAAAAAAAAGGCCATATCTGTGAAGAGTAATAAAGCAAAGTGCAATAAAATAGATATACCTATAATACAGTTTGCCTAAATGACATACAAGACAAGAAATAGAGGGAGGTAAGAGTAAAAGCCTATTCAGCTCTTCATATTTATATATATATCTTCATTACTTAACCATAAGGTTCATGAAGGCAGAGGCACCTCTGAGATCACTTTCAATTCCCTACATTCAGGTGTCCCCAACTTACATGACACCCTGTGCTTCCAATGGAAAGTTAATTAGATAAGACATTCTCTACTAGACATTTTTAAGATTAGAGAATGTGCCCACTAGTCCACTCTTTAGTTAGAAGTTATTAAACTTTCAAAGAATTTTACTGTTTATAACTCAGAATCTTGACTTTGTATATTATCTACATCTAAAACAAGCTACTTCTTACTATTCACAAATATGGTCTATACCTATTTGAATTTCTCACCAATCAAGATGCTTTGCTTCAAACTGTCTTCTATTTTGTTCTTGTTCTATTATCAGACTTTGAAATTCTCCATAGCCAAATCATTAATGATTACTCCTTAAAATTGTCTCACATCTTTCTCATCTACATCACCAAAATATTTCAGTGTTTTAGTTAAGAAGATAAATTGCTTCCTCTTATTTTTCCACAAAGAACTAATGATTTGTTTCTCATGATATTTATTGCTCAAGTAAAACAAATACCTCTCTAAAGACCATAGGTTAATCATATTACTGAAGTTTCCATCTCAAATAGATTGCCCAGTGGTCACCTATAATTTAAGGGTAAATCAGTCCAATAGTGAAAAGAATTTCACTTCTCTCTTAGATATCAGTTGGGTAAGTCTCTTACGGAATAATTTGCATCAAAGTAACATAATCCGACATACTCCTTCTGGGTGATAATGTGGCAAGTATAGTAGAAAGATGGGCTTCCCTGATGGGTCAGTGGATAAAGAATCCACCCACAATACAGGAGAGGAAGGAGATGTGGGTTTGATCCCTGAGGCAGTAAGATCCCCAGAGGAGGGCATGGCAACTACTCCAGTGTTCTTTCCTGGAGAATCCCATGGACAAAGGAGTCTAAAGGGCTACTTAGAGTCAATGGGGTCGCAAAGAGTCAGACACAACTGAGCAACTAAGCACACATAACAGAAAGAATGCTAGACTGAGACCCAAAATACAGGGTTTCTAGTTAGTTGATACATGGTTTCACAAATAAAAATATTCTAAATGTAACACTGAGCAGAAATCTGAAATCATGACTCTGCTGAAAAATTAAGATTGCTATAGCTCTCATTCGACTTCTTGTATTTACTGTCTCTGAAATTTTGTACAAGTTATGTCACCATTCACCTATCTCATCTGTACAGTGGAAATCATATCTACCTTACTGGACCCAGAGCACCAGTTATTATAACACAGAAAATGGAGGTTCCTCTCATTCCTCTCTGTGACTATCCCAGCTTATACTGGCAAAAATTATCCCATTACTCTACATATTATTTCTCAAAGTAACATGTCAAGATTATTTGAATCTTCCCTGATCCTTCCTCTTTCTTCCCTTACCACTTTTATTTTCTTCATTTATTCCCATGTCAGTCTTCTTCTGAAGGATAAGCTTAGCATCAGCTGGGTCTTTCTGATTCATGGGCACATGAAATGGAAGATATTGCCAATTGTTCTATTTTTCTTGCTAAGAGACTTAACTTTTTACCAAAAATAGGCTGCTCAAAGAAAAGCAGCAAATTAACCCAGACTAGACTCATGTTTTCTGTCTGCAATGTTCCCATAAAATTCATAGTCTGCATGTTTTCTTTAATGCTTCATCCAAAACTTTCCCATTCTGGAATATTATCTAGTCTTCTACTTTGTGTAAGTGCCCGAGTTAAAATTGGAGTGTGTGTTTCTATGGACAATTAACATTACTTTAAAAGTCTGAGAATCAAGTTATCATCCATAAGACAAGGATTGTTTATAGTTAGTCTATATAGGGGTTGAAAGTCTGCTTTAGTCAGTGATCTGTTGTTATTGGGCATTTATTTACTTAACTCAAGCCATTCTTGCCATTATAAATGTCTCAAAAACAAAGTACAAACACTTGACACAGTAAAATTGGACTTGTCTTCTCATATGATCTTAAGTTCTTTGATTTCCTCTTTCTGCACTCTCTGCTCTGGGAAACTAATATGATCACATCTTTTCAACCACTGGTATGAGTACACAATGGCTTTTAAATGTTAGTTTAAAGATCAGTCTTAAATTAAAATCATTAGCCAGTAATTTTTATGCTTCACTGGCTCTCTTAAACTTTGCATTTTAAATATGAAGCAATTTCTTTCTCAATAAATTATCACTTCTTAATACTCTGTGACATTGAATGACATTTCAACCTCTTGATCCCTCACTCTCCAATATTATAATGGATATTACTTCAATCTTTAACGTTCTTACTCAAGAAGGGAACTATTCCTGAAATTGAGATCAGGTTGCATAAAACCTCCCTCATCACTCCTGGAATAAAATTCCTTACTATGGCCTACAAAGCCCGAGACCCTCAGTGATATGGATTCTGCCTGTTTCTCTAGCCTCATCTCCTAATACTTTTTACTCTAGCCCCAGTGACAGTAGCTTCCTTTTCATTCCCATACTATGGATAACAACCTTCTTGTAATGCAAGTCTCAGCCAAAATTCCACCCTCTAAAAGAGAATTTCCCTCCACCTATCTCTTGCCAAGTCACGATCTCATCATCTGGTTTTGTTTTTTTCAGAAAACTCACTGTTTACTTGTTGATTGTCTTCCCCAAACACCCACCCACACACAGAGGGAGATCTGAATGCAATCCACAAGAGTGAGAACTTGTCTGTTTTGTTCTCAGTTGTTTCCTGAGTACCCACTAAACCAAATGGAGATACCCCTGGGTTCCATTATTCTTTCCCAGGATAGTCTCTACTTGGCCTTTCCACTCACTCATCACACGGCATCCTGTCAGGTTCTGTCTACCACCATCAACTGTAAGTTCAAAAAGAAGATGAAATATATCTGTCCCACTCACCACTATTTCTGAGCCACTTAGCACAGATATTGACATAACAGGCACTCAGTAAATATCTGTGGAAGCAAGGAAAACAAGAAAGAAGGAAAGAGGGAAAGAAAGGAGGTTGAGAGGAAGGGAGGGAAGGAAAAGAAAGAAAAGAAAAGACTTGACTTTAGAGGGACCAACTTCCCAGCATGCTTGGGACTGACGAATTTCAGTCTGAGGGACTTTCAGTGCTCAAACCCAGAAACACTCAAGAAAGCCAAGACAATTTGGCCACACTAGCTTTGAAAGAAACCATCAGAAAACAGTCATCTCAGACATCAAAATGCCTGCAGATGTTATATGTAAGTCTCTTCTACATGTTTAACAAAATAGAACTCATTCTTATCTGTCCAGTTGAGTAACGTACTTCATAATCATGTTGACAACCTCAAATAAATCTTCAAGTTCTTCCAAATCCACAAACTCACAAATAAGGAAGGTAGCCTAATACCCTGGTCTTGATGTGTGGACAAAGAATGTGCTGCTGACCCAGAAGCTGCCATTTAGAGGTTGTCTAACAGACTGACAAGTAATCTCCAGTGAGAACTCAGCCCACTGCGGGAGCCAGGAAAGCACTATAAAGTAGATTTTGATTAACTACACCACCCTTGGAGTCGGGGGGTGGATCAAGCTTAATGCTTAACCAGAAGGAGATCAGGGAGAAGCGTCATGAGTAGTAGATCCAGAAATAGCAAGCAATGTCAACATAATATAATGGTGACATGTAGAATAGGGAGCAAGTGGTTTCTGGAGTTTCTGAATCTCAGGGTGATAGAGCTAAGAACTATATCCTAAAATATGCTGTGGTCTCCTAGAAGCCTGAATGTCTGGTATTGAAACTGTTTCTGGCTTCCTTATTTCCCAGTGTATCATTACAAAAAAATCCCATTAAGTAAGGTAAATACGCCTCTGCTTCTTAGAAGTTAAAGGAACCTAAAAGATAATTATTTCTTCAGTTGATGAATGGGACAAAAAGTAATAATCAAGACCAAAAAGTCAGAAGAAGAAAAGAAAAAAAAAACAACAAGTCCTTAGGCTATCAAGTGATGATAAACCTCTAGTAAAGAAAGATTGGTGGCCAAGAAACCAACAGTATTTTTTTTATTATTTAGAGCTCTCTCTATGAGTTATATGTACTTGTTTGGCTATTTTTAATAGTCAATTGTATTTTTGACTACTCAATTGTATTTTTGAAGGGTTCTTTAAAATTTTGTTTGATGAGGTACTACCTCACACAAGCTAGAACAGCCATCAGATTAAAATCTATAAATATAACAAATGCTGGAGAGAGTGTGGAGAAAAGGAAACCCTCCTACACTGTTAGTGGGAATGTAAATTGGTGCAGCCACTATGGAGAACAGTATGGAGATTTCTTTAAAAACTAACATTAGAGTTACCATGTGGTCCTATAATCCCACTCCTGGGCATATATCTGGAGAAAATTATAATTCAAAAATATGCATGCACCACAATGTTCATAGCAGCACTATTTACAATAGCCAAGGTACAGAAGCAACCTAAATGTCCATTGAGAGATGAACAGACAAAGGAGATGTGGTCCATATACACGGTGGAATACTACTAGGCCATGAAAAATGAAGTAACTGCTATTTGCAGCAACATGAATGGACCTAGAGAATATCATACAAAGTGGCACAGGTCAGAAGGATGAACACCACATGCTGATCACTTCTGTGTGGAATCTAAAATCTGACACAAATGAACTAATTTATAAAACAGAAACAGACTCACAGACATAGAGAACAGACTTGTGGTTACCAAAGGGGAAAATGACGAAGGACGAATAAATTAGGAGTTTGTGATTAGCAGATAAACTACTGCCTATGAAATACATAAACAACGAGGTCTTACTGTATAGCACAGGAAACTATATTTTATACCCTATAATAAACCATAATGGATCAACATGTGAGTTTTGACCTGCTCCATTCTGGAACTGGGCCAGTTCAGCCCCTCCTTATGCAAACTGGTGGTCCCTCGCTCCCAGGAGGTCACCATATTGATGTTGAATTTAGTGCAGACACCCTATTGGTAGACCACACGCTACAGGCCTCCTAGGCTCAAGCAGTTCTCCTGCCTCAGCCTCCTGAGTAGCTGAGACTATAGGCACAGACCATCATGCTTGGCTGTAATAAACCATAATGGAGAAGGAAAAAATTGTTTACAGTGGAAATCTGAATTTTATTGGATAAACTACAACTCATTCAGTAGTCAGCCTGCAATGTGGGAGACCAGGGTTCAATCTCTGGGTCAGGAAGATTTTCTGGAGAAGGAAATGGCAATCCACTCCAGTGTTCTTGCCTGGAGAATTCCATGGATGGAGAAGCCTGGCAGGCTACAGTCCATGGGGTTGCAAAGAGTCGGACATGACTGAGCAGCTAATACATAAACTGCAATAACCTTCTGATACATAATGTGGAATATACGCAGGATTGAAGTACTTTGATTTGAAATATGTCCATCCATATTTGGGGGCTTCCTTTGTGGTTCAACTGGTAAAGAATCCACCTACAATGCAGGAGACCTGGGTTCAATCCCTGGGATGGGAAGATCCCCTGGAGAAGGGAAAGGCTACCCACTCCAGTATTCTGGCCTGGAGAATTCTGTGGACTATATAGCCCATGGGGTCACAAAGAGTTGGACTCAACTAAGCGACTTTCACTTATTACATTTATTTATCCATATTTGGGAGGCGAGAGAGACAGAATTATAGCACTATATGATTGCCAATATAATTACCAAATAATCTTTTGTATTTATTGTAAAATAAATATAAGATAAAACAAATAGAGAACAAGAATATAATCTACCTGTTCATTTTCTTGGTTCTATAACTTCCATGGAACTCTGTGTGTGTGTATGTGTGTGTGTGTCTATGTGTCTGTGTGTGTCTGTGTGTCTGTGTGAGTGGCTCAGTCATGTCCAACTCTTTGCTACCCCACCAGACTCCTCTGTCCATGGAATTTCCCAGGCAGGAATACTGGAGTACGTTGCCATTTCCTTCTCCAGGGGATCTTCCAAAACTAGGGATTGCACCTGACTCCTATATCTCCTGCATTGGCAGGCAGACTCTTTACCACTGCACCATCTGGGAAACTCACTTGTTGCCAGACTCATTACCAAATATTTGGAAGATTTTTTTTTCTGTGTCTGCTAATGGCAAGTTGGAAGTTTCCTTACTGTCTGTGATTTCTTTCACCTGCTTACTTTGCTTGCTTATCTTTCTCTCAATGCTTCTATTATCTCAGTTCAAGTCAGCTGCTGAGAGGTTAAGCAATAGGCAGAATGAGATTAGCCACGCAATCATGCCTGTGATATATAGATACTACCACTCCTAAAAAAAGAATCAGTTTTTTTTAATTAATTGATCTTTTCAGAAAGGAAAAAAAAATCAATGAGAGAAGCTATAAACAATAATGTAAATACATTGTGTATTTTTTCTTATTATTTCATCTGTATATATAAATGCCAAAAGTTTGGGGAGCAAAATAATTACAAAATGAGGAGAGGAAAAATTAACATATTTCTAATGGTAAATCAAATCATCCTTATATCCTACAGCATTTGATTGACTCTACATCATATTGTTCATGTAATATGATTAAATGTGGAGACAAACATTGTCTGCTCAAACATAGTCCCCTCCACTATCACCAGATGGAACAAAATTCAGTCTTTCACCATGAGAAATTTCTTTTGTTTAAAATGACTGCATTTTCAAGAGACCCCTATCAAAATTATTCTACCTGCATACAACTTTATTTGCATAAAACAACTGTATTTAATCCTGACCACAAACCAGTGAAGCAGATATCACTGACTTCATTTTAAAATAAGGAAACTGAGGCTGAGAAAGCCAATTCATATAGTTTGTTACAGGTTGAATGAGAATTCAAACTCTGAGGCCAAGTTCCATGTTCTGTTTGCACACTGCCTACTCTGGATACAGATGTGCAGGGCAGAGCTTTGTAGTAGAATCCTCCCTGCCACATGCCATCCTCAGGAAATCCAACTCAGATTTCCCTGCAGAGCAGAAACAGGACATTATACCACTATAATCATGTAACAGAGTCTGCTTATTTATTTCCAGATGCCCCCTGGCCAAAGAATCCCTTTTCCTTATGTTTCTACACAAATGCTATCTCCTCATTTGGCAGAAAACATGATAATAGCAATGACAGAGTTACAGGGCTTAATGACACTTAAGGAATTCTCCTTAAGTGTTAAGGAATTCCAGCCAAGTATCCAACAAGCTATGCAGACCTCAATATAAATGGTATATCCTCCACTGAGAAATAAGCTCACCCCTAAAGGGGTAACTCTTTGCTGAAATAAGTGGAAAATGTCTAATTTTCCAAAGGTCAGAAAGTCAAGCCTGGCAAGCTCCTTATGTAACATAAACTGATAAGATTTCATAATCGTAAGAATTCAGACATAATTTGTTATACTTTACTAACAAGTCATTCTTTGAAGTATGAAACAGTCATTAAAACAACAGGCACTTGTTAACACCTGTGTATAGAAGCTAGTTGGTAACAACAATTCACATCAACAAGGTAAAAGCTGTGAGGAGCCACACCTAGTCCTACCTTGAGGAAGTGACTCTTAAATTTAACCTGAAGAATAAGTAGGAGTTCTTTGGGACAATAAAGTGAAGAAGTCCTTTTGCACAGAATATATAGCACATTCAGAAGCATGGGTGCAAGATTAAGAAAAATACAACTAGTTGGTTATAGAGGGAACCAGGGATCTGCTAGGGAAATTGCCCAGAACAAGGGTAGAAAGATGAGCAAATATTTGATCCTCAATTGCTGGCTGCCTACAAGGTTCAGTGCAAGGTATGAAAACTCTTATCCATCATTCCTCAAAACAATTGCCTACAAATTATAAACTCAGAATATGAAAAAACTAAGGCTGGCGTATGATTTACAAACCCATATACAATGCACCACCAAGCATTTTCTCACTTTCTTTGTCAGATAAGTACTATTATTCCTATTTCACAGAGTAAATCAAAATTAAAATAAGTTTAAAAACTACCCAAATTTGTACCATTAGTGATAGAACCAAGAAAGCATTAACTCAGCCTAATACCTAAGTCCAGTGAAATTTCCATACACTCTATGAAAAAAATAAAATCCAAAAATAATAACTACCAATACTTATTATATTCTATTCATTTTACAAAATAACTTCAAATGCATTATTTGTATCAGTCCTTATGAAAACCCTATACGAAATAAGACTCAGTTACCCCATGTTTGTTTGACTTGTTAAGTGGTCAACCACAGACCCAAGAAATTTCAGGATGCTGACCTATTTTGGTAAACCATTATTTTTCTAATAAAAGCTATAGATTTGGGTTTACAAAAGAATTTAAATCCTTTGAGGAAAAATTTGGAATAAAGTTACCAAAATATTTTAAAAAATACAGCCTAGAAATAAATGAAAAAACTAACTGATCTGAATTTTCTGTTTACCTCTTCACTGAACATATTCTTATTAGGGTCACCACAGATCCTTGCTTCATAGACGCTATTAGAGTCAGAGCATTCCAAACCACTTCTAATTTGTCACTCCCAGATTCAAATCAATTTTTTCCCAACCCCATCACCACCAACAACAGCCCCCAGGAGCAACCAAACCTAGGTATCTGTGGAACCTGTGACCTCAGGTTTCTTGCTGCCTCTGGAGGTTATGGGCAAGTCCTTGGATCCTGAAACCTAGCTCCACAGCTTTCATACTATGAGCTTTTTTACTTTATTTGAGCATTTCTTTTTCGAAACTGGTCCAGAATCAGCCTGAGAGTAACTGCTGCTGCTGCTGCTGCTGCTAAGTCGCATCAGTCGTGTCCGACTGTGCAACCCCCTAGACGGCAGCCCAACAGGCTCCTCTATCCCTAGGTCCAACTTAAAAAAACAGTCTGGGTCCAGGATCAGCCTGGGTCTGATCTAAGCTGGACTAAGTCCAGTGTGAGGCCACACATGAATAAAATTTTGTTTTAAAGCTGAAGGAGTAGATTAACCCTATCAAAGAGAACCTTGAATTATAGTGGCCACCAGTGGAGAACTTTATATATAGATACATATATCTATTCATGAGGTATCCTAGAGAAAAGAGGGTCTCAGCCAGGGACTCACCATAATGGGTAGAGGGAAAGGCATTTTCCTCCTCTACCATTTCTGGTGACCATAATGAGAGCTGCTGAGACAAACCCATTCACTCCAGAGCCTACAGATGAGATCCTGGGAAAATTGGCAAAAGCCGGAAAAAAGTAAGAATTCTTACCAAAGTCAGCTTTCTCAGTTCTCTATCTGTGGTGCCTGGTCAAAACAGGAAGGTAAAACTTCACATTGTCCCTTCCTTTCCAGATTCAGATTGTCAGGAAAAAAAAAAAAAGAGGTTATCAATCCTTTCTCTCCCAAAGAGAGCTATTACCACCTTGTTTATCTCATTTGTGTCCTGAGAACTTAGCTTGAAAATTGTCAGGTGTCAGGGAGGCAGTCCCAAAAATATGGCTGGACAGAAATGTGAGTTGTATCCCATTTGCAGCTATAAAAGGATACTGCCAAAATTAATTTGTAAAGAGCTCTATTTAAATGGCTTAAAGACAAACAAGCATTTATATAAATCAAGTCTATACTCAAAAATAAGAGAACTAGCCCAAATGCTTTTCAAGTTCATGTGATTTAGGGTATTATTCAGTTAATAAAAGTAGTTTAAGTTTGCTAGTTTAAGACCAGCATGTTTTAGAGTTAACAGCATTAAATATAATATACTTTATTCTACCTAGGTTTCAGCTCAGTTCAGTCACTCAGTCATGTCTGACTCTTTGCAACCCCATGAATTGCAGCACGCCAGGCCTCCCTGTCCATCACCAACAAACAGAGTTCACTCAGACTCACCTCCGTCGAGTCGGTGATGCCATCCAACCATCTCATCCTCTGTCGTCCCCTTCTCCTCCTGCCCTCAATCCCTTCCAGATTCAGAGTCTTTTCCAATGAGTTAACTCTTCCCATGAGGTGGCCAAAGTACTGGAGTTTCAGCTTTAGCATCAGTCCTCCCAAAGAAATCCCAGGACTGATCTCCTTTAGGACGGACTGGTTGGATCTCCTTGCAGTCCAAGGGACTCAAGAGTCTTCTCCAACACCACAGTTCAAAAGCATCAATTCTTCGGTGCTCAGCTTTCTTCACAGTCCAACTCTCACATCCATACATGACTACTGGAAAAACCACAGCCTTGACTAGACGGACCTTTGTTGGCAAAGTAATGTCTCTGCTTTTGAATATGCCATCTACATTGGTCATAACATTCCTTCCAAGGAGTAAGCGTCTTTTAATTTCATGGCTGCAATCACCATCTGCAGTGATTTTGGAGCCCCAAAAAATAAAGTCTGACACTGTTCCCACTGTTTCCCCATCTATTTCCCATGAAGTGATGGGACCGGATGCCATGATCTTCGTTTTCTGAATGTTGAGCTTTAAGCCAACTTTTTCACTCTCCACCTTCACTTTCATCAAGAGGCTTTTTAGTTCCTCTTCACTTTCTGCCATAAGAGTGGTGCCATCTGCATATCTGAGGTTATTAATATTTCTCCCAGCAATCTTGATTCCAGCTTGTGCTTCTTCCAGCCCAGCGTTTCTCATGATGTGCTCTGCATATAAGTTAAATAAGCAGGGTGACAATATACAGCCTTGAAGTACTCCTTTTCCTATTTGGAACCAGTCTGTTATTCCATGTCCAGTTCTAACTGTTGCTTCCTGACCTGCATATAGGCTTCTCAAGAGGCAGGTCAGGTGATCTGGTGTTCCCATCTCTTTCAGAATTTTCCATAGTTGATTGTGATCCAGACACTCAAAGGCTTTGGCATAGTCAATAAAGCAGAAATAGATGTTTTTCTGGAACTCTCTTGCTTTTTCCATGATCCAGTGGATGTTGGCAATTTGATCTCTGGTTCCTCTGCCTTTTCTCAAACCAGCTTGAACATCTGGAAGTTCATGGTTCATGTACTGATGAAGTCTGGCTTGGAGAATTTTGAGCATTACTTTACTAGCGTGTGAGATGAGTGCAATTGTGCAGTAGTTTGAGCATTCTTTGGCATTGCCTTTCTTTGGGATTGGAATGAAAACTGACCTTTCCCAGTCCTGTGGCCACTGCTGAGTTTTCCAAATTTGCTGGCATATTGAGTCCAGCACTTTCACAGCATCATCTTTTAGGATTTGAAATAGCTCAACTGGAATCCCATCACCTCCACTAGCTTTGTTCATAATGATCCTTTCTAAGGCCCTACGTTAGGTTTACTAACAGTCAAATAAGCTCGTGTTATCACTGTCACAGAATTTGTCTGTAAGAAAGATAACTTAAAATGATGGATAGTTTTTTAAAGTCTTGGGAAACTTTTATGAGTAATCCATACATAATTGTTAAGAAAAAGTGAATTAAATAGATACAAGATAAAAGTTTATAAATAAAATTTTAAACAATAATTACACTTTATGTTTACTTTAAAATCTTCCAAAATCTATTTGGTAATTTGAAAGCTTAAAGTTACACTGAGATAAATTAAATGATTATTCAATACTCACTGACTAGCTAGACAATTTCCAAAAGAGATAAAAGTACTAAAACATTGACTATTGAAAATAGATTATATACTTTTACCTTTCTATTTGTTCTATTAGTAAACATGTTTTGTGCTGCATTGAAAATGAATTCTTCTTTGAAGGAAGAATATACTTCTGGAAATTGTGAAATATGTTTATAAATATGTCAATCCACAGAATGCTAGTGAAACAGACACAACTGCTTACTTCTTAGTTTTCTCTAGGAATAAAGGGTTCTCAAGGTTAAGAATTCTAATCAATATGTGTAATTAAAACTACTTAGAAATTATAAGGGTGAAAAGAAACAACTGCATATGAAATGCAGGTAAGGACAGGAGAATAATCAGTTATCCAAGACTGAGAAAGAGGTAAAACCATAGGACAAAACCTGAATGGATATCTTTAAATTTTCAAAAGGTTTATGGAAAAGGAAACTTGGAAAAAGAATTCATTGTGGTCAAATTGATTAAAATTTGAATGAATTTATTTAAGTTTTTAAAGGATGAGTTTTAATATCAAAAGTACAAAATTAGAATTTGGTTTTCTCTCTCTGTTGTAAGGACAAAGTTATTTTGGACTATTGGTCTGCTCTTAGTAAGAGACTGTGAAAGGCATTTTTTAATCTTTTAGGTAATCTACTTGGAAAGCAAAAATTTTATATCTTACAAAAATAGTTTACTATGCCTTACATTGCCTTTTTTAATTAATTTCTTTTTTATTGAAGGATAATTACTTTACAGAATTTTGCTGTTTTCTGTCAAACCTCAACATGAATCAGCCATAGTTTTTGATTACTTAAGAAAACCTAGGCTTTCCAGTATTAAAAGAGAGTTTTGTTCATAACTATGTAATCTTCTTTATTTCATTTTAAAATCTTCTATTGTCACTTTGGTTAAATAATCAAGTATTATTTCATTATGATCTGGGATCCTGTGTAGTCAAATGTTTGAAACTTTTGATAGTTTGACAACTTCCTCAAATCAAATTCTAAGTGGAGTCATTCTGATCTCAAAGTAACAGATTTTCCAGAAGGCTCCTAGAAAATCTCTAAGGATTTTTCTGTTACCTTGCAAAAGAGAGATGGTAAACTAATCAATTTATTTTGTGTGTTAAATAACTTGGGAAGCATTGTCAAGTAAGAAGTGATAATAAACCTTCTTAGGTTATGTGTATGAATTATATACCTAAAATGTGTATTCCAGAAATTGTTTAAAGTTTCTAGGTATTTGTCAATATGCTCCTTGTCCAATTATTATCACAAATTATTGTATGTGATATAAATAGCATTTCCTTATCAAATAAATCTCATCAGATTTTTAAATATGGCCAATATTTTTATGTCTTTTTGTCATTTATTCACAGTTATTGTTTTACTCTAATGCTTTTGCCCAGGTGATTCATCTTTAGAGAGATTCATGGAAAGGATCCTGACAAATATTCTAGAATATAGGCTTCTGATAACTTCAA
Source organism: Ovis canadensis (assembly GCF_042477335.2). Classification (NCBI taxonomy): domain Eukaryota; kingdom Metazoa; phylum Chordata; class Mammalia; order Artiodactyla; family Bovidae; genus Ovis; species Ovis canadensis. The sequence continues at coordinate 43,992,390 of NC_091260.1, forward strand.
TATCATAAAATTGAACTGGGTAAGAAGTCCCAGAACTAATGGAAAAACTGGCTTCAAGCAGAATAAGAATTAATAATATGGAATTGAATAAATGAACTAGGACAGTTTTAATTTTTTATATTTTTTCTTTGAGGTGGACTTCCCTCATAGCTCAGTTGGTAAAGAATCAGCCTGCAATGCAGGAGACTCCAGTTCAATTCCTGGGTTGAGAAGATCCACTGAAGAAGGGATAGGCTACCCACTCAAGTGTACTTGGGCTTCCCTTGTGGCTCATCTAGTAAAGAATCCACCTGCAATGCAGGAGACCTGAGTTTGATCCCTGGGTAGGAAGATCTCCTGGAGAAGGAAAAGGTTGCTGCCGCTAAGTCGCTTCAGTTGTGTCCAACTCTGTGCAACCCCATAGACCCCAGCCCACCAGGCTCCCCATCCCTGGGATTCTCCCCACTCTGGTATTCTGGCCTGGAGAATTCTATGGGCTGTATAGACCATGGGGTCACAAAGAGTCAGACATGTCTGAGCAACTTTCACTTTCACTTTCTTTGAAACACTGTTGGATCCTTAATGCTTTACTTTTCCAGATTTAAGGAAAGTATCTTTTCTTTTCTCTTAAACTATCTATGACTTACACTAATTTTTTTTATATCTTTAAACAGAAGTGAAACATATGTATTTTCTGCTTTACTTGATCTCTCTAGAACTCAGAAACATATTGAGTATTCTTATTTTCATGACAATACAGCAATTTTATAAGTTCAGTGAGAATCTCTTCTCCTTATAATAGATACAATTGGAAACATTGATTATATTACCAAGGCTTTGACTATCATATTTGAGAATATGCATAAAATCAGATATGACTAGACAGTTTCAAGGCAGTAAAATTGACATTATTGCACCAATAAAAACACCTTGCAAAAACCAGCCTGGTACTCTGTCAGAGTTTCTGGTAACCATACTAGTTAAGTAAGAAAGATCATTTCCTGGCAGACCCAAGTACCTCAGAAAGATGAATTAACCCCAAAATACAGGAATTCCAGGTGAAGTATGATAGTTCTTGGCTTGGTTTCTTAGCCTAGGGAGCTTATAAAAGTCTAACCTAGAGATTCTTATCTAAAGTTCCAGCAAAGCAGGTTTTTAATTGGTCATAATTTTTGTCCAAGGAGCAAGTGCCTTTTAATTTCATAGCTGCAGTCACCACCTGCAGTGATTTTGGTGCCCCCCAAAATAAAGTCTGTCACTGTATCCATTGTTTCCCCATCTATTTGTCATGAAGTGATAGGACCAGATGCCATGATTTAAGTTTTCTGAATGTTGAGTTTTAAGCCAACTTTTTCACTCTCCTCTTTCACTTTCAAGAGGCTCTTTAGCTCTCCTTTGATTTCTGCCATAAGGGTGGTGTCAACTGCATGTCTGAGGTTATTGATATTTCTCCCAGCAATCTTGATTCCAGCTTGTGCTTCATCCAGTCTGGCATTTTGCATGATGTACTCTGCATAAAGTTAAATAATTAGAGTGACAATATACAGCCTTCACATACTCCTTTCCCAATTTGGAACCAGTCTGTTGTTCCAGTTCTAACAGTTGCTTCTTGACCTGCATACAGATTTCTCACGAGGCAGGTCAGGTGGTCTGGTATTCCCACCTCTTTCAGAATTTTCCACTGTTTATTGTGATCCACACAGTCAAAGGCTTTGGCATAGTCAATAAAGCAGAAGTAGATGTTTTTCTGGAACTCTCTTGCTTTTTGATGATCCAGTGATGTTGGCAATTTGATCTCTGGATCCTCTGCCTTTTCTAAATCCAACTTGATTATTTGGAAGTTCATAGTTCACATACTGTTGAAGCCTGGCTTGGAGAATTTTGAGCATTACTTTGCTAGCGTGTGAGATGAGTGCAATTGTATGGTAGTTTGAACATTCTTTGGCATTGCCCTTCTTTGGGACTGGAATGAAATTGACCTTTTCCAGTCCTTTGGCCACTGCTGAGTTTTCCAAATTTGCCAGCACATTGAATGCAGCACTTTCACAGCATCATCTTTTAGGATTTGAAATAGCTCAACTGGAATTCCATCACCTCCACTAGCTTTGTTCGTAGTGATGCTTCCTAAGGCCCTCTTGACTTCACATTCCAGAAGGTCTGACTAGGTGGGTGATCACACCATCATGGTTATCTGAGTCATGAATATCTTTTTTGTATAGTTTTCTATGTATTTTTCCCACCTATTCTTAATATCTTCTGCTTCTGTTAGGTCCATACCATTTCTGTTCTTTATTGTGGCCATCTTTGCATGAAATGTTCCCTTGGAATCTCATTTTCTTGAAGAGATCTCTAGTCTTTCCTATTCTATTTTTTTCCTGTATTTTTGCATTAATCACTGTGGAAGGCTTTCTTATATCTCCTTGCTATTCTTTGGAACTCGGCATTCAAATGTGTATATCTTTCCTTTTCTTCTTTGCCTTTAGCTTCTCTTCTTTTCACATTCATTTGTAAGGCCTCCTCAGACAACCAGTTTGCATTTTTGCATTTCTTTTTCTTGAGGATGGTCTTGACCACTGCCTCCTATGCAATGTCATGAACCTCGTCCATAGTTCTTCATAGTCTATCAGATCTAATCCCTTAAATCCATTTGTAACTTCCACTGTATAATTAGAAGGGATTTGATTTATGTCATACCTGAAAGGTCTAGTGGTTTTCCCTACTTTCTTCAATTTATGTCTGAACTTGGCAATAAGGAGTTCATGATCTGAGCCACAGTCAGCTCCCGTTCTTGTTTTTGCTGATTATATAGAGCTTCTCTATCTTTGGCTGCAAAGAATATAATCAATCTGACTTCAGTATGGACCATCTGGTGATGTTCATGTATAGAGTCTTCTCTTGTGTTGTTGGAAGTGGATGTTTGCTATGACCAGTGTGTTCTCTTGGCAAAACTCTGTTAGCCTTTGCCATACCTCGTTTTGTACTCCAAGGCCAAATTTGCCTGTTACTCCAGGTATCTCTTGATTTCCTACTTTTGCATTCCAGTCCTCTACAATGAAAAGGACATCTTTGGGGGTGTTAGTTCTAGGAGGTCTTGTAGGTCTTCATAGAACTGTTCAATTTCAGCTTCTTCACAGACATCATTCTGTCATTTTTGAGATGGCACCCAAGTACTGCATTTCAGACTCTTTTGTTTACATGATGGCTACTCCATTTCTTCTAAGGGAGTCTTGCCCACAGTAGTAGATATAATGGTCATCTGAGTTAAATTCACCCATTCCAGTCCATTTTAGTTCACTGCTTCCTAAAATGTCAATGTTCACTCTTGCCATCTCCTGTTTGACCACTTCTAATTCACCTTGATTCATGGACCTAACATGCCAGGTTCCTATGCAGTTTTGCTCTTTATAGCATCAGACTTTACTTCCATCAACAGTCACATCCACAACTGGGCGTTTTTTCTCTTTGACTCTGTCTCTTCATTCTTTCTGGTGTTATTTCTCCACTCTTCTCCAGTAGCATATTAGGCACCTACCAACCTGGGAAGTTCATCTTTCAGTGTCATATCTTTTTGCCTTTTCATACTGTTCATGGGGTTCTCAAAGCAAGAATACTGAAGTGGCTTGCTGCCAGGAGCCAGCGTGAGGAACTCCGCCCATGGCAAAGGTCATGAGGAAGGAGCCTCAGCATACGCAAAGGCGTGATCGAGCCACAGGAGACCCCCTGTTTCCGAGCATCTACCCCCAAAAACCTGAGTCTGCCTGCTTTACTGTGTTGTGCTTTCCATCTACTCTTCTGACATTAACAGGGGGCTATTCCCCCACCACCTTTTTCTGGGAAAGGTTAATTTAGAGCTTTTAGATAATAAATCTCCTGGGCATAATAGAGTGTTCCAATCCAAAAACCCCTCTGATGGCTTTCTAGCCTGCCTGCAGGACTCTTACAGCTGCACATGTGATTGTTTGCGGCCTCCAGACGGCGAAAGGCAAAGGAAGCTTGAAACATCCTGGGAGTATAGGGGCTTCCGAGGAGTCAAAATCATTAGAATAGGACTGATTAAGGGTTTCATTTGTTGAGCCAATACTCCCTGCCAAATTTTCATATCTTTTATTTGTTGATATAGTTGGTATATAGAAAAAACAAGTAGCAACATTACATCTTTGAGTTAAGTACCTTCTTCATTATAACCCACTATGCCTTTGTTCTATAGGGATGTAACTTTAGTGCTTTAAGGAGATGCAGATTAAAGAAAAACACTTCAGGGGAAACGAGATTAACATTCATTAAGGAAGAGAGCCATAAAGTGTTAACAGGCTTCTTGGCCAGAAGATAATGTAAATCACCTGAGACCTTTTGTATACAAAAAGACATGCAAAAAGAGTCAGGACTGCTGCCCCTGCATGACTCTGTATCTTCCATTATGTAAAACTTAGGGTATATAAACACCTTTTACATAATAAAGTTGAGGGGGTTTTTTGCACAAGCCTGGCCTCCCCCATGTCGACTCTTTCTCTTGCTCCCTCTCCCTCCCTCTCCTTTTCAGGCTGATCCCTTACCGAGGCTCACCGAGTCTACTTACTTGCCTGGGCTTCTGAGACCCATGCGAGAGGGAGCCCAAGGCGGATCACCCTCCGCTATTCAAGCAGGTGCCTGTGGCCCTATGTAGATGGTGCAAGTTTCTTGTCTTGAAACTTTATTAGCTTTCCGTGTAAACCAAGGAATATCAGCCTCTCTTCTCCACTAGTTTTCCTACTACACTATTTTTTCCTAATCTCTCTTTATATTTCTGAGTAAATAAGTAAGTTTTTCCTCGCCTACTCTGTCCACCCTTCAAATTACCCTGGGTCCACCGGGGCTGGACCCCGGCAGCTTGCCGTTGCTTTCTCCAGTGGACCACATTTTGTCAGAACTCTCCACCATGACCTGTCCATCTTGAGAGGCCCTACAGGGCATGGCTAATAGTTTCATTGAGTTAGACAAGGCTGTGGTGCATGTGATCAGTTTGTTTAATTTCCTGTGATTGTGGTTTTCATTCTGTCTGCCTTCCGAGGGATAAGGATATGAGGGCTATGGAAGTTTCCTGATGGGAGAGACTGACTGAGGGGGAAACTGGGTCTTGTTCTGATGGGTGGGGCCATGATTGGTAAATCTTTAATGCAATTTTCTGTTGATGGGTGGGGCTGTGTTCCCGCCCTGTTGTTTGATATGAGACCAAACTATGGTGGAGGTAATGAAGAAAATGGTGACCTCCTTCAAAAGGTCCTGGGCACACACTGCCTCACTCAGTGCCTCTGACCTTGCAGAGGCCACTGCCAACTCCCACCTCCACCAGGGACTCCTGGACACTCACAGACAAGTCTGGGTCAGTCTCCTGGGGGTGTCACTACTTCTTTCTTCTGCGTCTCGGTGTGCACATGATTTTGTTTGTGCCTCTAAGAGTCTGTTTCCCCAGTCCTGCGTAAGTTCTGGCAGCTCTATGGTGGGGTTAATGGCGACCTCCTCCAAGAGGGCTTATGCCACACCTATGTCTGCTGCACCCAGAGCCCCTGCCCCTGTGGTAGGCCACTGCTGACCTGTACCTCCACTGAAGATGCTTAAACACTCAAAGTCTGGTTCAGTCTCTGTGGGGTCTCCTGGTATGTACAAGGTTTTGTGTGAACCTTCCGAGCATCTCTGGCAGGTATGGGATTTGATTCTAAACATGATTTTGCCCCTCCTACCATCTTGCTGGGGCTTCTCCTTTGCCCTTGGACACAGGGTATCTGTTTTTGATGGGATCCAACATTCTCCTGTTGATGGCTGTTCAGCAGCTAGTTGTAATTTTGGAGTTCTTGCAGGAGAAGATGGGTGCACATCCTTCTACACTGCCATCTTGTACAACCTCACTACCTAGACTTGAACTTTGTATCCACATCCCCCAACTACAAAGCACTTCTCCAGACTCTTGGAATTACACGCCAGTTGAAGATCTAAAATTAAAACTAATTAGGGATGTTCCTCCTCAGAATCAGATAGCATCTTGTGCAGACAGCTATCTCAAGATCACAGATCAAGATCTTCATCTCTACTATGAAACCGTTATTACTTTTGCCTTCTCACTACTTACTTTATCTCTCTGTTAATACATGGGAAGACAGTGTTCCTTAACACTGGCAACTATAGCTGAGTCTACTGCTTAGGCTACAATTCCACAACAAAAGTCCCTAATTGTCTTGCAAAGGTGGTTTTATTGAATAGATAATAGAATTGCTTTAGATTACTTATTGGCTGAATGAGTCTGTGCTATAGCAATACGTCTTGCTATACCTGGATCAACATTTCTGGTATCATAGCAAATATAAGAAATCAACAAACAAGCTATCTGTATAAAACAGGCTGATGTCCCTTCAGCTAAAATCTTTGCTTTATTTGATGCCTACTGGTTTGGTTTACAGAGGTCTTAACTAAAAAGTATACTTCCATTTTTTGGTATTATCCTCCTAACAGTTATCATCATGGCCTCCCGGGTGCATTGTGTTCTCTCAGTTCAGTTCAGTTCAGTTCAGTCACTCAGTCATGTCCAACTCCTTGCGACCCCATGAATCGCAGCATGCCAGGCCTTCCTGTCCATCACCAACTCCCGGAGTTCACTCAGACTCACATCCATCAAGTCAGTGATGCCATCCAGCCATCTCATCCTCTGTCGTCCCCTTCTCCTCCTGCCCTCAATCCCTTCCAGATTCAGAGTCTTTTCCAATGAGTCAACTCTTCGCATGAGGTGGCCAAAGTACTGGAGCTTCAGCTTTAGCATCAGTCCTTCCAAAGAAATCTCAGGGTTGATCTCCTTCAGAATGGACTGGTTGGATCTCCTTGCAGTCCAAGGGACTCAAGAGTCTTCTCCAACACCACACTTCAAAAGCATCAATTCTTCAGTGCTCAGCTTTCTTCACAGTCCAACTCTCACATCCATACATGACCACAGGAAAAACCATAGCCTTGACTAGACAGACCTTAGTCGGCAAAGTAATGTCTCTGCTTTTGAATATGCTATCCAGGTTGGTCATAACTTTTCTTCCAAGGAGTAAGCGTCTTTTAATTTCATGGCTGCAATCACCATCTGCACTGATTTTGGAGCCCCCAAAATAAAGTCTGACACTGTTTCCACTGTTTCCCCATCTATTTCCCATGAAGTGATAGGACCAGATGCCATGATCTTTGTTTTCTGAATGTTGAGCTTTAAGCCAGCTTTTTCACTCTCTATTTTCACTTTCATCTCTTTTTAGTTCCTCTTCACTTTCTGCCATAAGGGTGGTCTCTCAGTGGTCTTAAATGCCACAGCCATCAGCAGTACATTAGATGGTCTCACTGTCCTTGGAAAAACAGAAACAAAGCGAACAGCAAAATACTTCTTCCAGGAAACTGACTTCATAACCTATGAGTTTCACTATAAGAGCAGTTTAACTCTGATGGTGACTGAAAATGCCTCTCACATATGAGAGGATAACCAGAGGAGGAAATTATTAAACTAATTCAACCAGGAGGTCATTAGACTGATGTGGCTCTAACGCCATGGCAGCCTATGTAAGCAAAACAAATTCTAAGCCTGTAAATCCCTCAAGGTTATGAAATCAAAACACTAGGGACAAACAATCACAAACAGCCAACCTACTTTAAGCTCTAACCAATCAATAATTGCCTTCCTCTGTCCTTTTCTCTATAAAATTCTCTTTTTAAGTTCCTGTTGATGGAGTGCTCCTAACCACTTCTGGCTTCATGGTGCCCAATTCAAATCCATTTTTTCCTGAATAAACTACTTTTAATGTTTTTTTTTTAGTTATGAGTCACGATTTTACATTTATTTTAGCAGTTTTTTGATTAATGTCTCTCTCCCCCCTGCACAATTATAAATTCCATGATAGCAAAAACAGATCAATTTTTGTTCTCCATTACTGAATCTCTAGCATTCAGCACATTTCAAATGGGCACTCGGTAAATGTCTGTTGAATAGAGGAACCGTTCTCACATCCAACAACCTTTGCAATAAAATCATTACCTGAAGAGTCTGATCGTGTTGCTCTCTCCTTCTTGTAACTCTTTCTAGCCTTCAATATCACTCTCCTAAATTTTCTCTAACCTTTTCCATTCTTTCCTCTTGGTCCTTGAAAATTCTTTCTCTTCAAACCATACATCAATATTGTTCCCAGATACAATCCTGGCTTCTTTTTTCTTTCAATTTTATTTACTCTCCCTGGGTAATCTCATATAAACGAAGACTTTACTTACTATTAGCAGTATTAATTGACTTTTAAATCTATCAGTAAGGACCTTTTGCTTGAGATCTTGATGTTTTCCAAATATCTATTGGCTTTTCCACAGTCATTTATCTCACAACACATTTAGAGCTGAACCATCATCTTGCCACAAAATTGTTTTCATGTATATCCATGTCTGATGAATACCAGCTGCCTAATCCAGAAATTTTGAAATACTCAACCACTAGTTAGCTTACCTTCAATCCTATTTTCATTATTCCCCAACTTCTACATATATGTCCCCTGAATATTACAGGAATTAGTCCCATTCTTCCCATTTCTTCTGGTACTACCTCATGAATTCCTTTTAGTCTATTTAATTACCTCCAACTTAAACCCTAGAAGCCAGTATTTCCATTTTCCAGCGTATTTTTACTCAAATGGTCCTCAAATTGTGACCTCCCCCCAGTCTAGTGACAGTCTGATAATTGTTTGTTTCTTTGTTTGTTTCCACAAGGAGATAAGGAGCTTGCACCAGAAGGTCACTAAGCATTCTGCTTAGTTCAGCTAACTTTTTTTTGGTAGCCATTCTTGCTCAATGAGGGAAGCAAGTCATTGCTCTGAATGCTGGCACAAGCTCATCTCTTTGGAAACTTGTAGCAAACAGTTCATAGACTGCATCAGCTGAGGCTATACCCTCCCTGAAAGAATTTCACATTCTAATCTGATCATGCACTGCCAGACAGAGTTATAAGTTCTCACTCTTCTGTGGAGCTTGCCCTGCTCCTCTTGCCCTAGGCTGAGTCAGGAGAGCCCTTTGTACTATGTGCTTATAACAATAAGAGCACCCATCATAATACTGTATAAGTTTTATTCACCTACTTCCTGCCATGTTGCATAATTTTAGCTGAATAAATGATTGCATGAATGATGAATGACTTATACAAGAAAAATCCTACAGAATCAGATATAATTCTAGCCCGCAGGCTTTTAATTAAGTTAAAATATGTTAAGTATGCACATATTTTAAAGCAAATACTTTATTGGCTTATTTCAAGATGATTGTAGTCATATGACACACAATATACCTGATACAGGCTTTTTTTTTTTTCTTTAAGTATATACAGGAAGAAATTGTGACCTACTACAAATATTTTTGGCAGCAATTTCTCTAGTCAATTTGTTACCCGAATCAGATTTGGCACCCAAGGTCCATTTCTACATCTACTTGGCCCAAACTTACTGTACATATCACTTGAAACCTAGTTTTTCAAGAAATTATCATGTTTCAAAATTTGTATAAGCATGCACTTTATTCCCATGATAGGTAAATATATGTGATTATGTGTGTGTTATATTCTTAGAGGAGCAAGAAATTTGATTTATGTAAAACACACACACATAAAAGCAAAACAAAAAAACAAATACATCTAACCATCCTGTGCATGCAGTGATGTGAATGTTTTCAAAGCAACAGTTTGGAAATGTACCTCCCTACCCCATTTAAAGTTGCAGCTGCTTATGCAGCTTGGCTTCCCAGGTAGTGCTAGTGGTAAAGAACCCATCTGTCAATACAGGAAACATAACAGACATGGGTTTGATCCCTAGGTCAGGAAGATACCCTGGAGGAGGGCATGGCAACCCACTACAGTATTTTTGCCTGTGAAATCCCATGGACAAGAGGAGCCTGGCAGGCTACAGTCCATAGGATCACAGAGAGTCAGACACAACTAAAGCACCTTAGCACACCACAAGCATGCAGCTTGCCACCATCTTCAGTTCAATTATTTATATCTATGACTCGCAATTATCCTTGATGTATAAGTAATGCATTAAAAAGAAACAATATTTTGGACTTTCCTGGTGGCAAGTGTTCCATCTGCTAATGCAGGGAACACAGGTTCAATCCCTGGTTCGGGAAGATTCCACATGCTCAGAACAACTAAGCCTGTGTCCCATGTGCTGAAACTACTGAAACCTGCATGTCTTGAGCGTGCGCACCACAACAAGACGAGGTGCCACAGTGAGAAGCCCATGCATCACAAAGAAAAGTAAGGGTAAGCCCACTCACTACTAACACAGAAAGCCTGCTAAAAGCAATAAAGACCCAACACAACCAATAATAAATGTACTTTTTTAAAAAAGAAGAAAAAACAATACAATACTTGTTCTAAATTCTCCCACCATATTTCTCCTTTCTCCTTTAAATGAGAACTCAGAAGTCTGAATTTAGGCAATTCAGCTTGGTCTATTCAATAATGACACTTTTGGCTTTTTCAGTGAGGAATGTGTATCTGGGATGGGAGAGTTGGACTGTGAAGAAGGCTGAGCGCCAAAGAATTTATGCTTTTGAACTGTGGTGTTGGAGAAGACTCTTGAGAGTACTTTGGACTTCAAGGAGATCCAACCGGTCCATTATGAAGGAGATCAGCCCTGGGATTTCTTTGGAAGGAATGATGCTAAAGCTGAAACTCCAGTACTTTGACCACCTCATGCGAAGAAGAATAGACTCATTGGAAAAGACTCTGATGCTGAGAGGGATTGTGGGCAGGAGGAGAAGGGAATGACAGAGGATGAGATGGCTGGATGTCATCACTGACTCGATGGACGTGAGTCTGAGTTAAGTCCGGGAGTTGGTGATGGACAGGGAGGCCTGGCGTGCTGCGATTCATGGGATCGCAAAGAGTTGGACACGACTGAGTGACTGAACTGAACTGTGTATCTGGGATAAAACAGGTGGGCATGGGGAAGCTGCATTGCTTTCCAACCCCTCACAAATGTTGTGATTTGTTGGAGAGGCTGTGTATGTCCTGATTGTCAAATGCCTTTCTATACTACTGTATGAGGCGTGTGTGCGCTATCACTCAGTCGTGTCTGACTCTTTACAACCCCATGGACTGTAACCCACCAGGCTCCTCTGTCCATGGAATTTTCCAGGCAAGAATACTTGGAGCAGGTTACCATTTTCTACTCCAGTGGATCTTCCCAACTCAGGGATGAAACCCATGTCTCTTTAATCTCCTGCATTGGCAGGTGGATTCTTTACCACTGTGCCACCTGGGAAGCCCACTGTAAGTGGAGGAATGCATTATTTATTATTTCTGGCTTAAGATGATTTGCTATTTTTTTGTTATCTGGGGCCCTGCTTATCTCCAAAATAAACAAGAGTTAGCTATTTTATTACTTGTTGGCCTATTCCATTTCTTGAATTACAAATCACATTTCTTTCATATTTTAAGAGTTCAGAAACTGAGACGTCTGAAAATCAATGTGTACATAAATGAGGCAGTCTCTTCTTTACCCCACAAAATAGTTGTTGTACTGGTGATGTGACTAATAACTAATGATATCTTAAAGTTGATGAAAAGCCATATTAAATTCATAAAGGTGCAGCAAGTAGTGGTTATTTAAAAACAAGTGTCCTGATGTCAAGTAACTAATTTTTTAATGTCCTTCATAAAAGAATCAAGCTGCTGTTCAACAATATCATATTTATTTCCACTAATGCAGTACATAGGGGCTTCCTCATTCCCTCAGATGGTAAAGAATCTGCCTGCAATGTGGGAGACCCAGGTTCAATCCTTGGGTTGGGAAGATCTTCTGGAGAAGGGAATGGCAACCCACTCCAGTATTCTTGCCTGTAGAATTTCATGGAGAGGAGAGCCTGGCAGGCTGCAGTCCATGGGTTTGCAAAGAGTTGGACATGACTGAGTGACTAAGCACACCCAAACAGCATTGGTTGTACAAACTCTCTCAACTCAATGCAGTATATGATATTCAACTCATTAAAATGAGTTCTTCAGGAATAAGAGTGATGTTTTATTACTTGATATCCAAACACTCTAGCACACACCTAGAACATGGCAGGCTCTAAAAAGATCTCTGCCGAATGAGTGAGTATAATTATTGTGTATAAACCACAGTGGTACCTAAGCTTCCTAGACCTAACTCTAAGGCAGGATTCAACAGAATTGTGAGACTCTCCAAATCTCACAAAATATTCCTTAAATTGATATGAAACTCTCCAACTAACATTTAGCCTTGGAGTCAATACTAGAATCAGAGGTCAAGGGGGAAAAATAAAAATTAGGAGACTTCCCTTTTCTAAGCCCCTGATTTCTGTTCACAGATCCAAGAGTGAGAGAATGGGCTATTTGGATTTTATTTTTATATGTTCCTTTTCCATAAACTTCAGTTTAAAAGTAACTGAGAAATGGTCTTATCTAATCAATAACTTTGAAGAAAATAAACCCCATAATAAACAAGATTTGTCTTAAATTCACAACATTTCTAAGTGGCAGACCTGGAGTACTGGACCTTCTCTACTGACTCCAAAGCCAGCACGTTCTCCACTACATCAGTTCTGCCAAAGGAAAACACTACTTCCTTGTGCCAAGGGTTGAAAAGTCCTCCAGTTCAGTAACAGGTTAATCTTAACATGATGCTCTGCACAGAATCTCCCTAAAGCTCAAATAAACCCTGGTCTTTATCCTACCCTTAGGTAGAACAGTTACTTGTATCCTTAAAGCAAAAAGGGAAGATTAAATTATATTTGCTGTCAACTCAACTTAAAATTCTTTTCCGATTTTAACAACATACCTACCACTTCTACCCACAGCTTTTCTTTGCCATTTTTCTAGGTCCAGTTGAAATTATCCCTGAAATTTCATATTTAGAATCTTAAAAAAAAAGTTTTACTTTATTTATATTAGCTTCTCATGCAATGGTATGTACTTTTGCTGGTGTTACTTTTACTATCATTTATACTGGTTCAGCTTCATTCCATAATCTTTCTTGACCCCCATCTGCATTTTATATTTTATTACTCACACTTTTTTCTTTCTCTGGATCATACTATTTGATTCGGTCACTTTAAAATTTGAAAAATAATAGTAGTGAATATTCTAGGTGGCCATTTCTTTTTGTACATTCAATTTTGTCCTCTGGAGCCTTCTCCCTTGATTTTATATCTAAGTATTGCCTTTCTTTTTACTGTTTTCTCTGCTTTAATTTGGTAATCGTCATCTGAAGTTTTACTTTTCTGGGTCTCACTTGATTCCCAATTACAATCTAACTGAATTATGATGGCTATCACTCTGTTAAGTAGTCCCTTATGTCTACATCGCCAATGATTTCCTCTGTGTTACTCAAAAGACAGACGTAAATTGTTTCCTTTCTTGTTTGTTCCTTTAAAGTCCATATTGGATAACCAACCGGGTCTCTACCATGTACACAAACTTGGAGTGAAACTGATTTCTTTTAACATCCTATAGGCCAGTTTATGTCCAAAGAGGTGAACACTTCCATAGCCCTTTATTTATCCTTTACATAAACCCTTTTCTTGTTTTTCCATTTCCTCATACAGCAACAGACACATTCCTCATATCAGTTTACCCTATGACTAAATTTAATTTTGAGTTGCTTAACAATGATACTACAGTTCTTTAAAGGTCTTCTCACTCTCTCAATGACTCCCAAATTTCATTTAGTTAGTTAGAAATTTGTATCTTCAAATTGGATGAGGTAGTCACATCTTGTTATATAGGAGCAAATGAGGAGAACACGCACACACAGCAAAGGGTAGACGAATCTGAAAAACTGTAAGCTTTCATTCAGTTCAGTATACAAGTGGAATTTCTAAACTCCTTAGAAAGAGATTCTTCTCACAAGTTGCCCCTGGATGGGAATCAGGAGTCCTGAGCTATAGTCCTGTCTCTACCATTAATTACTACAGGGCTTTAAGACAGTGTCTTAACTTCCATATCCTATCCTGGAAATGTGACTCTCTTTGCAAGGTCGTTAAAGCTAATAATTTATTCAACAACTTTTCTCAGAAACTGTAAAATAAACTCAAGTCCGCCTTAAACCACATCATCACAAATTCTGAATAAATTAGACTTGAATGAATGAATTTGAGCTGTATTTCTTAATTTTGAGACCTATTGGCACAGGCCTTGCTTATTAAAACCAATTATAAAGACAAAGAAAATGGAAAAAAGAGACTATACATGTCTCCAATAGCCAAATGAACAGGAATAAGCAGGAACACGGATGATTCCAAACAGTGAGCAATTCTAAAACCTACTTTGAGAGATTTTTTTTTTAATTTGAGTAGACACTGTTTTAGTATTTCAACCAAGCTTAAAATGAAACCACTTTGTAAAAATATAACTAGTCTTCTTCCACTAGTCCTCATTTTTGTTCAAAATGGGGTTAAGCCTTCTTCATATTGATACAAAGAATTTAGCAAACAATGGTCTTAGCAATATGCAAATTTGTTAGTACTCATCTTTCCTAAGGTAGGGAAATAATCGCTTTTGTTTTAATGCCATTATTGATATTTAATAAACATCAAATCGAACTTAAATATAGAAGGTAACAGTACTTGAAAAGGTTTAAAGTATTTGGGCATTACATATTGATAGGTACAGGTGTGCATGCTCAGTTGTGTCCCACTCTGCAACCCCATGGACCATAGTCCATCAGGCTTCTCTGTCCATGGAATTTTCCAGGCAAGAATATTGGAACGGGTTGCCATTTCCTTCTCCAGGGGATCTTCCTGACCCAGGAATCAAACCCATGTTTCCTGAATCTCCTGCATTGGCAGATGGATTCTTTTTTGTGCCACCTGGGAAGCCCATACATACTGTAGACAAATATAAATATGTTTGTTTTTTCTACATATTGAAGTATAAAAACAGAATATGTGTAGCAAAATAAAAGTAATAGAGGCTATCTTTTTACCAAATTTATTGAAACATAATTGACAAATTAAATTGTGTGTATTTAAGGTGTATCATGTGCAGATTTAAGGTGTGTCACGTGCAAATCCTGTGCAGATTTAAATCATTCTATCATGTGCAAATCATGTGCAGATTTAAGGTGTATCATGTGCAGTTAGCTGTAAAAAAAAAGAGAGAAGCAAAAAGCAAAGGAGAAAAGGAAAGATATACCCATTTGAATGCAGAGTTCCAACGAATAGCAAGGAGAGATTTTTAAAAAGCCTTCTTCAGTGATCAGTGCAAAGAAATAGAGGAAAAGAACAGAATGGGAAAGACTAGAGATCTCTTCAAGAAAATTAGAGATACCACGGGAACATTTCATGCAAAGATGGGCTCAATAAAGGACAGAAATGGTATGGACCTAACAAAGCAGAAGATATCAAGAAGAGGTGGCAAGGATACACAGAAGAACTGTACAAAAAAGATCTTCAAGACCAAGATAATCACGATGGTGTGATCACTCAGCTAGAGCCAGACATCCTGGAATGTGAAGTCAAGCGGGCCTTAGAAAGCATCACTATGAACAAAGCTAGTGGAGATGATGGGATTCCAGTTGGGCTATTTCAAATCCTGAAGGATGATGCTGTGAAAGTGCTGCACTCAATATGCCAGGAAATTTGGAAAACTCAGCAGTGGCCACAGGACTGGAAAAGGTCAATTTTCATTCCAATCCCAAAGAAAGGCAATGCCAAAGAATGCTCAAACTGCTACACAACTGCACTCATTTCACACACTAGTAAAGTAATGCTCAAAATTCTCCAAGCCAGGCTTCAGCAATACATGAACTGTGAACTTCCAGATGTTCAAGCTGGTTTTAGAAAAGGCAGAGGAACCAGAGATCAAATTGCCAACATCTGCTGGATCATGGAAAAAGCAAGAGAGTTCCAGAAAAACATCTATTTCTGCTTTATTGACTATGTCAAAGCCTTTGATTGTGTGGATCACAATAAACTATGGAAAATTCTGAAAGAGATGGGAATACCAGACCACATGACCTGCCTCTTGAGAAGCCTATATGCAGGTCAGGAAGCAACAGTTAGAACTGGACACTGAACAACAGACTGGTTCCAGATGGGAAAAGGAGTATGTCAAGGCTGTATATTGTCACCCTACTTATTTAACTTCTATGCAGAGTACATCAGGAGAAACACTGGGCTGGAAGAAGCACAAGCTGGAATCAAGATTGCAAGGGGAAATATCAATAACCTCAAATATGCAGATGATACCACCCTTATGGCAGAAAGTGAAGAGGAACTAAAAAGTTGACTTAAAGCTCAACATTCAGAAAACTAAGATCATGGCATCTGGTCCCATCACTTCATGGCAAATAGATGGGGAAACAGTGGAAACAGTGTCAGACTTTATTTTGGGGGCTCCAAAATCACTGCAGATGGTGACTGCAGCCACAAAATTAAAAGATGCTTACTCCTTGGAAGGAAAGTTATGACCAACCTAGATAGCATATTTAAAAGCAGAGATATTACTTTGCCAACAAAGGTCATCTAGTCAAAGCTATGGTTTTTTCAGTGGTCATGTATGGATGTGAGAGTTGGACTGTGAAGAAAGCTGAGCACCGAAGAATTGATGCTTTTGAACTGTGGTGTTGGAGAAGACTCTTGAAAGTCCCTTGGACTGAAGGAGATCCAACCAGTCATCCTAAAGGATATGAGTCCTAGGTGTTCATTGAAAGGACTGATGTTGAAGCTGAAATTCCAATGCTTTGGCCACCTCATGCGAAGAGTTGACTCATTGGAAAAGTGACGCTGGGAGGGATTGGGGGCAGGAGGAGAAGGGGACGACAGAGGATGAGATGGCTGGATGGCATCACTGACTCAATGCACATGAGTTTGTGTGAACTTCGGGAGTTGGTGATGGACAGGGGGGCCTGGCGTGCTGCTATTCATGGGATCGCAAAGAGTTGGACATGACTGAGCGACTGTACTGAACTGATGTGCAGATGTGATAAACATATATATTGTAAAGTGATTCCCACAATCAAGTTAATTAATACTCTATCACCTCACAGGGGCTTCCCTGGTGGCTCAGACGGTAAAGCGTATGCCTGCAATGCGGGAGACCCAGGTTCTATTCCTGGGTTGGGAAGATCCCCTGGAGAAGGAAATGGCAATCCACTCCAACACTCCTGCCTGGAAAATCCCATGGATGGAGGAGCCTGATAGGTTACAGTCCATGGGGTCACAAAGAGTCAGACACGACTGAGCGACTTCACTTTCACTTTTCACTCTCACTTTCACCTCACATAGTTGGGCTAATGTGTATGTATGTGTGTGAACACTTAAGGTCCACTCTCTTAGCAAATTTCAAGTATAAAAAACAATATTATTAACTATGCCGCATTCTTAACTATGCTGTGCATTAGATCCGCAGAAATTATTCATCTTACAAGCTATAAATTTGTACCCATTAACCACATTTCCTCATTTCTTCCATGCTCCGGCCCCTGGTAACCAGAATTCTACTCTCTGTTCCTATAAGCTCAATTTTTTAAAATTTATACATAAGTGAGAACATGCATTATTAATTATTCTGCTCTCAACACATCTCTACACACAAATAACATCACAAAAATTCAATTTTGTAGTTCTAAAATAGAATGAATTCAGATAGTGAAACCATACAATTGAAGTGGTATAGATGACAAGGGTAATTTTACATTTTTCTACACCTCCAGGGGAACCTAGACATTCTCAGTATACAAAAGACAGGATCTTACCAAACAGGATTTCATTGTGTCAGTCATTAAAATCTCACCAATAACAGACCCTGGAATTAGCACATCACTACAAACATGAAATAGACCATGAGAAAAGCTTAGTGTTATCTTAGGATCTTGGCCACAAGAGTACAAGATGACAAGTAGATTATTCTTATGCTCTAATACCTATAGGGAAGCTTAAAGGTTGTTACTTTGAGATCTAAGTTATAGAATTGAATAGGATATATGAGCCTTGCAAATAGCTGAATTGTGTAAGTTTGACTGTTTTAAGTTTTCTCTATCCTTTTTTTCCCTAAAATGTTATAAAAATTTTAGTTCATTTCATCTGGGCTACCAGGGGAAGATAGGAGACTGGTTTTAGTCTAGGCTTGAGTCAGAGCTTTAAGGGAGAAGCAGCAAGGACAAGGGATCAAAAGAGGATGGTCAGGCCTTCTCCAGTGGTCCAGTGGCTAAGACTCCGTGCTCCCAGTGCAGGGGGTCCAGGATTCTATCCCTAATCAGGGAACTAGAATAGATCCCACATGCTCCAGTCAAGAGTCCACATGCTGAAGCTAAAATATCTTGAGTGCCACAACTGAGATCCGGCACACCCAAATAAATACATAAACAAATATTTCTAAAAAAGGATTAGCACCACAGCTCAGAGTGAAAGAACCTTGAACAGATAGTGTGTGTGTGTGTGTGTGTGTGTGTGTGTGTATGTGTATTTCCTTCCTTAGGGAAGAAATAAAATACGTTATTAAAGATCCAGCTAATAGAGTTTAAAGATTACATTATGCTTTATTTAGTAAGACTTCTTTGGAACTTCCAATCAGTACATGTGGGTTGAGAACATTTTGAAGAGTTTTTCTTTTCAATGGAATATGAATGCATTACAAATTCAAAGTCCATTGATCCCATCATTGGGATGAGGGTTCATTTCAATATACCAATTACAAATCTTTTGTTTCCACTTCCTTGCTCTGATAATGAATACATTTTTCTTCGAAAACAAATGGTAAGTGATAAAAGCTACTTTACAGAATATTTCATAATATAATTATTTTATAAATATTCTTTCTGACTTTTTTCATTTTTAAAATGTGTGCTATTTTGAAACTTATGTCTTCACTGATATAGATTCACTTTTTAGCTACATTCAGCTAGCACTGTTGACATAAAAGTTGGTTTTCACTCTCCTTAGCCTTTAAGGCATCAGGTAACTCATTTTTTACATTCCCTCTTAAGACAGATTATTAGAAGATTCAAAGCTAATTTATCATCACCGTGACTCCAAATGTTATGGATCTGTGTTTTCATTTAGCCTCACATTATAACATAAGCTCTTCTGGGAGTAAGTTTCAATCTCAGGGAGAATGTACAATATTGATAAGCTGCTTTACCCTTTCAGTCCCTAGTGACCATTTAATGCACTCAAGAGTCACATATAAAGATATACTTCATCAAATAATACTGTCCCAAAGTCCCTAAATAAATTTCAGGCCTTGACCATTTCAGACTAATTAAATGGAAAGAAAGGAGCTAGCAATCAGGGAAACTGAGCTTGCTAGACAGTTTTAAATAGATACAGAATGATGCAATTATAAAGTTCCAACCATTAGCCTATAGACTAGAAATTTCAAAACAACTTGAAGCATCCTATTCTGACTCTGCTTTTGTAATAAGAAAATTTTTTTTTCTTTGTATTCCTTTTTGTCCCCTTTGGATTCACTGTTTATCTTATCCTATAAATCATGCAGACTTTTTTATTTTAGGGAATGTTATCCATCTAGCTGGGCTTCCCGGGTGGCTCAGTGGTAAAGAATATGCCTGTGATGCAGAAAATTAAGGGTATGCTATGGGTTCAAGCCCTGGTCAGGAAGGTCCCCTGGAGGAATGCATGGCAATCCACTCCAATATCCTTGCATTGGAGAATCCCACCAACAGAGGAGCCTGGCAGGCTACAGTCCATAGGATCACATAGAGTTGGACACAACTGAAGTGACTGAGCACGCACGCATCCACCTAGTTGATTATAAAAACAGCATTCAATTTGCAATAGAACTTTGCCTTTCGTCACATACCCCTTTTGAAGAAAGAGTTACACACTTGGGAATAAGAAATTGGTCCTTTCTGGCACATAGCCAGAAAGAATTAAGTGACTAATCTATAATTTCTACTGCAAATTTCTGTGTTCATTTAGCTTATTCTTATCTTCACCCTTGAATAAAAATTTTAAAAGGCATAAAATGCTAAAGGAAGGAAAATTAAGGCCAAGCCCCTAAAGGACAAATAGAGAATAAGAATGATTTTTCAGTACATTTAGATAAATCATTTATTTATTCATTCATTCAGGCATTCTTCAAATGTTTACTGAACACCTACATAAATCAAGGTACTATTCTAGGTACTGACAATAAAAAGCAAATAAGTCAATAATGTCATCCCAACTGTAATGGAGCTCATATTCTAGTAGAGGAGATAGACAACAAAAAGTAAACAAATAAACAAGATAATTCCAGATAAAGCAGTTAAATGGTAACTTACTCCAGTATTCTTGCCTGGAAAACCCCATGGACAGAAAAGCCTGGCTGGCTACAGTCCATGGGGTCTCATGTTCAAAATTTTGTTATCTATCATCTAAATGACTAAGATGGCATTTCCATCAATCATTTGTAATCAAAGAAATGGTGCTTATTCTCAGAATAAAGATGTTTAGGGGAGAAAACTAAGCAAAACATTTTTTAAAAGAAGAAAAAGTAAAAATGATCATTTTTCCCCAGTTTCCATTCAGATCTTAGGGTGATGCTTTAAATACATATGCCCATTTATAAGACTAATCAGTGACACAACAGCATAGCCAATGATAGAATTATCACATCTACTTGAAATCCAACTAAACAGACTTATTTCACTTTACTCCTTCAAAACCCAGACTAGTTGCTGTTTTAGGTTCAACCCTTCACCTTTTCTTTCAAGTCATCACTGGCAAAGCACTAGTAAAACTGCCACCTTCTGGGCACTGAAGGGTTGGACCTGGGCCAACGTCACCTCTCCTAGTTATTGCTATGGTTACCAAAATAGGAAATAAAATGCAAAGAGAAGATCAGAATGAACAGACTCATTATTAACCTTCTCCCTACTTCTCCCTGCTGACAATTAGGAGAGCAATTTTAATGCAACTGAAGCTTTTGAGTAAATAACTGGCCAGATACCATTTTCAGTGACTGTCTTTTATTAGATGATACATTGGACCTGGCTCATATAGTTCACCAAAACCAATAATTAAATTTTCAGGAATTTTGGTCATCAGCTGACAACATGTTGGTAGCTTAAATCAGCCACAGTAGGAGTGCTTATACCACTGAAATTGGCAAACACTAAAAATCAGTACTTTTTAGAGTTATCATATGATCTAGCAATCCCACTCCTGGACATAGAACTGCAGAAAACTCTAATTCAAAAAAGATACATGCACCCCAGTGTTCATGGCAGCACTATTTACAATAGCCAAGACATGGAAGCAACCTAAATGTCCACCAATAGATAAATGAAGAAATATTTGTGGTATACATATACAATGGAATACTACTCCACCATAAAAAGGATGAAATAATGCCATTTGCTGCAACATGGATGGACCCTAGAGGTTATCACAGGATGTAAAGTAAATCAGAGAAAGATAAATATCAGATGATATCACTTGAAGGTAGAATATTAAAAAATGATACAAATGAACTTATTTACAAAACAGAAATAGATTCACAGACATAGAAAACAAACTTATGGTTACCAAAGGGTAAAGGGGAGAGGAGGGATAAACTAGGAATTTGGAAGTAGCAAATACAAACTACTATAAACAACAAGGTAGATAGACAACAAGGTCCTACTGTACAGAACATAGAACTATATTCAATATCTTGTAATAAGCTATAATTTTAAAAATCTGGAAAAGAATATATATGTATATAAAACTGAATCACTTGTTGTACACCAGGAACTAACACAACACTGTAAATCAACTATGAATTAGTTTAAAAAAATAGGACTTTTTTTTTTAAGATCCAACTGTGAAACATTTACCATTGCCTCCAATTAACAATAATAATAAATGATAACTATATTAAAATAAACTATTTTTCAACCCTAACTTGAAAATTCAGCATGCTAAGGATATATCCAATAATGTGCTAAGTACACAGACTAATTTAATCCTCCCAATAACCATTAAAGAATGTAACTCTATTTAGTACTTTCTGAGGCTGACACAGATTAGAGGTATAAAGAAAAGACACTTCAAGGGAAAACAAGTTTTCTGGTTGATCAACCTTTATCAAAAAAGGGTCATAAAATGTCAACAGGCCTCCAAGGCCAGAAGATAATGTACACAACGTAAGAACCTTGTTTATGGGAAAGGTATGCAGAAAAAATCCTGGTTTCCATAAGGGCAAAACTGCTGGAATGTTTGACCTGACTCTGCATGACTTTGCATCTTTCATTTTCCTATATGTACAATAATACAATAACCAGTTGAAGTTACCATTAACTCCATTTTATAAATGAGAACACTGAAACATAGGAAGATTAAGTAAAATTTTCCATGTCACATAACTATAGAGCCAAGACTCAGTCCTTCAAATTCTAGAGCCCTTAGTGAAAGTTATGCAGTCATGTCCAGTTCTATGTGACCCCATGGACTGACTGAATTCTCCAGGCCAGAATCCTTTCCCTTCTCCAGGGGATCTTCCCAACCCCAGGTCTCGCGCATTGCAAGAAGATTCTTCAGGCAGATTCTTTACCAGCTGAGCCACAGCGAAGCCCAAGAATACTGGAGTGGGTAGCCTATCCATTCTCCAGTAGATCTTCCCAGCCCAGGAATTGAACTGGAGTCTCCTGCATTGCAGGCAGATTCTTTACCAACTGAGCTATCAGGGAAGACTTCCCAACCCAGGGACTGAACCCAGGTCTCCCACATTGCAGGAGGATTCTTTAGCAGCTGAGCCACAAGGGAAGCTAGAGCTCTTAATCTTAAACAAATAAAATGATGGAATCATCTAGATCATGTTCTAAAGATAAATAGCCTCTGAGTTCCTTTTCTTTCTTTTTTTTTTTTAATTTGGGGAATAATTGTACTGTTTTCTGCCATACAACATAAATCATTTGTAAGTATATATATGTCCCCTCCCTCTTGAACCTACCTCCCACACTTCTAAGTTGTCGCAGAGCACCGGGTTGAGCTTCCTGTGTTATACAGCAACTTACCACTAGCTATCTATTTTAATATAGTAATATATATGTTTCAATGCTATGCTCTCAATTCATCCCACCCTTTTCTTAACTTTACTCCAGAGCTGGTTACTGGACCCTCAAATACTGGGGTCCAACCTCAGCAGAGTCCAGGGATACCCTCAGGATGAATGGCATCGGCGAACGAAAGAATGACATGGGGAGACCAAGCTTCGGTGAGCGAGCCCCGTAACTTTATTTTCAAAAAGAGCTTTTATACCCTGATTTGTACATATAGGAAAATGAAAGATGCAAAGTCATGCAGAGTCAGGTCAAACATTCCAGCAGTTTTGCCCTTATGGAAACCAGGATTTTTTCTGCATACCTTTCCCATAAACAAGGTTCTTACGTTGTGTACATTATCTTCTGGCCTTGGAGGCCTGTTGACATTTTATGACCCTTTTTTGATAAAGGTTGATCAACCAGAAAACTTGTTTTCCCTTGAAGTGTCTTTTCTTTATACCTCTAATCTGTGTCAGCCTCAGAAAGTACTAAATAGAGTTACATTCTCATGGAGCAAAGGTGCAGTGGGTTACAAAAATAAAAAAGAACTTATTAGCTCAAAGGTCTGATGTGGTTAATACCAAGGCTACTACTTGTTTTTCTTACATTCCAACTATATTAACTAATGCACCCCCAGGCACACAATGGATAAGGGATATGGGAACCTGGCAGCAAGCATTGGCTCAACAATGAAACCCTTCACCAGTATTATTTTAATAAAACTTTTTTACCCCTCAAAGGGCTCTATATTTTTAGAATGCTTAGGCTTCCCGTGTCATGGTTGGGATGTTGTGAACAATCATATGCAAAGTTGCAAGAGTCTGGATAAACCTGCCAAGCAAGCTAGAATGCTAACAGGGGTGTTCGAATTGAAATGCTCCTTTCATGCCCAGGAGACTTATCAACTAGAGCACTAAGTTGATTTTTTCCAGAGAAAGGTGGTCGGGGATAGCCCCCTGTTAATGTCAGAAGAGTTGGTGAAAGGCATAATATAGTATACAGTAGACAGACAGATTTTGGTTTGGGGTAGATGCTCGAGCAGATCTAGGGAGTCCCTCGAGTCCTGATCTGCCTTGCCTGTCAGGTCTCCTCTGCATAACCTTGTCATGGGTGGGATCTCCCATGCTAGCTCCCAGCACTCAAAGACATCATAGACATTTGATTATATATCCTAATGCCACAAAATACACTTCTTTCTTAGCTTATAGAACCCTATCTGGTTGATAACAATATTCTCAGGGAAGATGTTTATAAGATTTTTAAGTAATCTTTTTCTATAATGAGGCTTATTCCTCATCTTCCCATAAACCTCAAATAAACTTCTATTAAACTTCAGTATTCTGGAGTCATATTTGATTGTGTAGGTTTCTTTTTTTAATATGGTAACATTTGACCTTGGCCAAATGATTAGTATCGGGAAAGATCAGAGAATACTGAAAAGGTCTTGATGTACAAAATTTGCATAGTTTAAAGTAATAATCCCATTATTTAAGAGACCAATGTTGGGAATTGTTAATTTTGTTTTCAGAAAATCTGTAAGAAGAAAAATAAACCCACATGGCTTAGAAGGAAGAAAATAGGTCGAGAATAGGAATAGATCACTGAAACCTGGTCCTATTCCCTTAGTACCCTATCCATTAGACAGATTTTTTAATGAAAAAAATAATCTTTATTTATAATATTAATAATTGTCACATATCTCCCTGACCCATTGCTACCCTTAGCCTGTTTCTTATCCAGTCCTCTCTGTATGCTTGTTTTCTTCAGGTATTAACATTATTAATCATTAGTATATCATTGTAGCAATGTTTAACTGTGTTTAAAGAGGATATATAAGTATATAATCTTAAAGTCTTTTAATGTTTTGAAAACAACATTACAAATTACCTCATCTTGATGCTTCCATTTTAAAATATTTGAAACTATGACCCAAAGAAGCAGCTTGCTACTTCAATCTCAAAATAAATATATTCTTGGGCTTCTTTGGTGGTTCAGTGGTAAAGAATCCCCCTGCCAACGCAGGAGACATGGGTTCGATCCCTAATCTGGGAAGATCCCGCATGCCAAGGAGCAGCTAAGCTCATGCGCCGCAACTATTAAGCATGTGCTCGAGAGCCCAGGAGCCACAACTGTTGAGCCCATGTGTGGCACTGAAGTCCAAATGCCCTAGGGCCCGTGCTCCGCAACAAGAATAGCCACAGCAAAAAGTGCACACACTGCAAGTAGAGAGTAGCCCTTGCTTATCACAACTTGAGAAAGGCCTGTGCAGCAATGAAGACCCAGCACAGCCAAAAATAAATAAATAAACTTATACATATGTACATATATTTTGAAATCATGGTTATCAAGTCATTTGGTACATGATCCTATTTATAAACTTGCATTTTAAAATCTTTCCCCACATATAGTGATATGAGTATTTTATTGAGGCTATATTAAACAGTTCTGGCCTCCTAATATAATCGTATTCCTAATAATAATAACTAAGTGTACATAGAGTTAAGAAGCATATATGTGACTCTGACTTAAGTTACAAAATCCAGCTTTCCTTGCACAAAGCAAGGTAGAGTTATATTAAGCCAAAAAAAAATTATTAACAATTTATTTGAAATTAGTTTATCAGATTAAATAAGCAACAGAACCTCAGCAACCAAAGAACAAGGCAAGTATATTTTTATGAAATAAGTATATTTTATCTACTCAATACCAACCTCAGAAGTGGCCAACCAAGGATATTCTAGAAGAATCATAAATAGCGCAATATAAGCTTTGAAAAAGTGTAAATGTCAAACTGATATTTTAATCATCTACATTTTTACATCAACCTAAATTTTCATAGTTCCTTCCTGTCATAAAAATGTTTCCTCTGAATCTAATAACATTTTCCTCATAAATAGAATCTGTAATTATTTGTAATATTTTACATTAATAATCTGGTATACCAAATCTTTCAAAAAGAGATGCCTGAAATGCCTCCTCAAAAACTTTTTAAAATATTGACATTTGTCTTTGGGTGATTTTTCTTTCTTTCACTTATTATTCTATATTTTTCCAAACGCTCCATATCTTCCAAATTAAGTGAAAAAGTAACCTTTAAAACTTATGGGGGATATAATGTTGCACTGTTCTATGCTTGTGTGCATAAAAAAGAGTGCTGAAAGATTTGAAAATTATGGATTCACTGGTATAATCAAATCTGCAAAGCACTCCAGGGACAAACATTTAGTTTTTAAGCTGCAAGTCTAATTTGGTTTCTTTAGACAATAAATTAAATGTGCTTTAGTTAAACCCTTACCGTATGCTTTCCACCTTCAATTCTAAAATGTGGTTTTGAATGATACTCTATTAATTTCTTTCCAAAATTCCTTTATTAATACTTTTAATCATGTGAAGCTTAATTTCAAAAGGAAATTCAAAACTCCACTTTTCAGATTCTTTGCTAGGTTATATCTGTTCCCTTGATAGTTTTTGACTCCATATACTGCAACACATTTAAATGGTAACATTTTATTCAAATTTTCGTTCCCTTATACTAACACATATATATGGAATTTAGGAAGATGGCAATGACGACCCTGTATGCAAGACAGGGAAAGAGACACAGATGTGTATAACGGACTTTTGGACTCAGAGGGAGAGGGAGAGGGTGGGATGATTTGGGAGAATGACATTCTAACATGTATACTATCATGTGAATTGAATCGCCAGTCTATGTCTGACGCAGGATGCAGCATGCTTGGGGCTGGTGCATGGGGATGACCCAGAAAGATGTTATGGGGAGGGAGCTGGGAGGGGGGTTCATGTTTGAGAATGCATGTAAGAATTAAAGATTTTAAAATTTAAAAAAAAAAAAAAAACTTGGGGAAGATTAATTATTCTTTTAAACTAGTGACGCTAGGACTTTTCTTCCAGGAAATAAGAATAATCCATATTCTTTATTTTCATAGAAAAAGAATTTTCAACTTGATTATTTAATTTGTGGTCAGTTCAAGTCCTGATTTTTTTCTTCTTTCACAAAGAAAAATTTAGCAGCAGTCACTGGAAAGTATAATAGCATATCAACTCAAAACACTTACTCTTTTCACTCTCAGGTGTATTAATTTTTCTTCCCAGAGGTCTTGAAACTAATAAAAAAAATTTAACAATTGGCTAAAAAGTAACCAATTTTAATTCAAAGCTCTGAAAATGCACAGCATGTTGTTTACCAGATATTAAGAGCTAATTGAAAATGACCTTTTGCAATGAGTCCACTTTACATTTTCAGCTGCCACCAGAATTGTACAGTGATAGTCAGACTCACTGATGGGCAACATGTCAGGGCTCATTTGACAGTCATCTTTTATTATGAATTGTTTTCACTGCTAGGATATTTGTATGAACAATTTTTGTGAATCACCAATAAACAATCGCTAATTAAAGCTGTTCATAACTAAAGATAATATACTGATAAAGATAGAGATATAAATTTTTCTTCATTTTAGGCTTAAATCTCTAAGTAATTCTTCACATAAAACAATGTTTTAAGGTTTTTCTGCCTACAAAGACTGAACAAATCCATATCTGCACTTTTGTATCACCTAGTTAAAACATTATTTAAAATTTTTACTAATCAAATATTTGGCATTTATAACTAGTTTCTTAACTAAAATTCACACTTTCCTTCCTCCTTTCCAAGATAACCCTATTTGGAGGCAGGGGGGAAGATAGCAAGGTTCCCATACTTTTTAAAAAACATTGTGCAGGGGCTTTCCTGGTGGTTCAGTGGTAAAGAATCTGCCTGCCAATGCAGAAGATACAAGCTCAATCCCTGATCCAGGAAGATGCCACATACCACAGAACAGCTAGGCCTATGCATCACAACTATTGAGCCTGTGCTCTAGATCCTGGGAGCCACAACTACTGAGCCCACGTGCTGCAACTACTGAACCCCTGGTACTCTAGAGCCTGTGCTTTGCAACAAGGGAAGCCACCACAATGAGAGCTCCCGCACCACAACTGGGGCCCCCATTTTCTGCAACTAGAGAAATCTCTCGCAGCAACAAACACTCAGCACAGCCAAAAATAAATTTAATTAATTAATTAAATTTTAAAATACATTGCACATCATCTCTTGTAGGAAGAAGTAACCTGCGACAGTTCTCACCAATGAAAGTTGGTCAAGGTTTCTGGGAAAACTGTACTTCCCTAATAAAGATAGCACCCCTTTTCTACATTTCCTTCTTATTCCTTCCTGGAATACGGATTTCATGACTTAGCAGTCAGTTTGCAACTATGAAAGTAAAGCCAGAGAATCACAGACAGGATCACAGAGAGGTTTTAGCACTGACATCCTTGTGGGCTCAGTCACTCAGTCATGTTCGAATCTTTGTGACCCAATGGACCTTAGCTCTCCAGGGTCCTCTGTCCATGGGATTCTCCAGGTAAGAATACTACAGTGGGTTTCCATGCCCTCTCCAGGGGATCTTCCCCACCCAGGGATCGAACCTGGGTCTCCTACATTGAAGGCAGATTCTTTACCTCTAAGCCACTGGGAAAGCCCCAACTGACATCCTTGACCTGCTACAAAACCAGCCCCAGTAACTGCTTACTTACCTCTTATGGTTAAGCTACCACACTTGGTTCTCAGAAACCTAAAGCAAATATTTACCAATAAAAGAATATAAAATTTAAGGGCTTCCCTTCTCTTTAGTTGATCAGATGATAAAAATAAACACTTTTAAACTTTACAGAATCTCCATCAGCTGAAAACTGTTTATTTCCCCAAGGCCATATCTACTTAGCCAATAATTAAGCCAGACAACCTACATGTGACCTTGTCCATTGGTTAATCAGATCAAAGAAGTTTTCAAACTATTAATTTCTCCCAAAATTTTGTGCCATGAAAGACAGTTCTTCCCAACCAAGTATCTAGGTTCTCATTTCATTTTATTACTAGACAATGAAAATTTTTTATAACCTATCTTCTTGCCTTTTAGTCAACTGACAGTTAAATTTTTTATTCAACTGCATTAATAATGTCAAATCAGGTACCTGAAGAAATTTTTCAACTGCTTCTAAAACTGAGGACTTGAGCAAGGACTCGAGCTATGCCTCATGTACCCTTGAAAAACCTGAAAATTTACACAAAATATTTCTAGAATAAATAGCAAAAATTAAGAGAATATGGCTCAGCAGGCAAATAATTCCCCTGCAATGCAGGAGACAGAGGAGACATGAGTTCAGTCTGGGTCAGGAAGATCCCCTAGCAAGGAAATGGCAACCCAACTCCAGTATTGTTATCTGGGAAATCCCATGGTCAAAGGAGCCTGGCAGGCTACATTCCATGGGGCTGCAAAGAGTTGAAAATGCTGAGCAGCTAAGCTAAGGTAAACCAGCTTTACAACAAATGCTAAAGGAACTTTTTTAGGCAAGAAACACAAGAGAAGGAAAAGACCTGCAAAAAACAAGCACAAAACAGTTACATATAAAATAAAAGCCCATCTCTTTCATCAGAATCTCAAGGGAGGTTATGACAGCACTCCTCCAGTGTTATAAATCACTGCCCTAAATGTTTGGGTTTTTAATCTCTTGATTTTCATATTTTTTCTCAAACTCTCTTTATATGCTAGTACTACTGATGCATAACAAGTTACAAAACTCTAAAATTTAATGACTTAAAAACAGTATTTTATTACATCTCACCATTCCTTCCAGGCGAGAATTCAGGAAGGTCTTGGCTGGGCATTTCTGGTTCAGGGTCTCTTAGCGGTTGCAGCAAGATGGTAACACAAGTGCAGATGTCAGACCTGAGGGCTGGCCAGGCATCTCGGTCTCTTCATGGAGTCTCGGGGTCTTGCCTGATGGCTTTCACATGGATGAGTTCAAGCTCCTTCACAGCAAGGCAGCCTTAAGGCGCTCAGCCTGCTTTTCTGGCTGCTGCAGCTTTTGAGGATAAACATGGAATTAAAGGGCGCTCACTCCTTGGAAGGAAAGTTATGGCCAACCTAGACAGCATATTCAAAAGCAGAGACATTACTTTGCCAACAAAGGCCCGTCTAGTCAAGGCTATGGTTTTTCCAGTAGTCATGTATGGATGTGAGAGTTGGACTGTGAAGAAAGCTGAGCGCCGAAGAATTGATGCTTTTGAACTGTGGTGTTGGAGAAGACTCTTGAGAGTCCCTTGGACTGCAAGGAGATCCAGTCCATCCTGAAGGAGATCAGCCCTGGGTGATCTTTGGAAGGACTGATGCTGAAGCTGGAACTCCAATACTTTGGCCACCTCATGCCAAGAGTTGACTCATTAGAAAAGACTCTGATGCTGGGAGGGATTGGGGGCAGGAGGAGAAGGCAATGACAGAGGATGAGATGGCTGGATGGCAATACCGACCTGATGGACATGAGTTTGTGTGAACTCCGGGAGCTGGTGATGGACAGGGAGGCCTGGCGTGCTGCGATTCATGGGGTCGCAAAGAGTCGGACACGACTGAGCAACTGAACTGAACTGAACTGAACTGATAGTCTCCTTCATCTGCAGTTTTGGTAATCCATAGTCAATCTCCGTCCAAAAATTTTAACATTATTGACTGGGGCATTTTGCAGAAATGGACGCCTGTGGTCAGCGATTTGTTACATGAGTGAATACTGAAACATTTATGGTCAATAATTTTCAGGTAACAAAAGACCTGGTAGTATATCTCTGGTCAATAAGTTGCTAGCTGGAAAATTCCAAAAATAAACAATTCATATGTTCTAAACTGTGGCTTCCCATGTGGCTCTAGTGGTAAAGAACCTGCTTGCCAATGTAGGAGACATAAGAGACTGCATGTTCGATCCCTGAATGGAGAAGATTCCCTGGAGAGGGCATGGCTACCCACCCCACTATTCTTGCCAGGAAAATTCCAGACAGAGGAGGCTGGTCGGCTACCGTCTGCAGAGTCACAGAGCAGTCAGACAAGACTGAAAAGATTTAGCAAGCAAGCAAACATGCTTTAAATTGGGCGAAGAAATCTCGTGCTGTCTTGCTTCGTCTCACGAGACTTGAATCGTCCCCATCAAAGGCATTCTGCGAGCCTTGATTATCAGATCAACTACCACAGCATGTCAGTGCCTTAGTTCAAGTAATCCCTATTTTACTTAATAATGGCCCCAAAGCACAAAATTGGTTGTGCTGGTAATCTGGATATCCCCAAAAGAAGCCATAATGGGATTTCTTTAAATGCAAAGGTGAAAGTTAAGCAAAAAAAAAAAAAAAATTGTAAGCAGAAGTTGTTAAGGTCTATGATAAGAATGAATCTTGTATCCACGAAATTTTGAAGAAGGAAAAAGAAAATTCTGCTAGTTTTGATGTCACGCCTTAAACTGTAGAAGTTACGGCAACAATGCATAAGTGCTTAGTTAACACATTATTGACCAGAGACATATTAATACGTCTTTTGTTATCCAAGCGTTATTAACTGGAGGCAGAAGTATTTGTCTTTTAGAGCTGGCCACAGGCCTTGCTGCTGAGTCACTTCAGTTGTGTCCAACTCTGTGCGACCCCATAGACGGCAGCCCACCAGGCTCCCCCGTCCCTGGGATTCTCCAGGCAAGAACACTGGAGTGGGTTGCCATTTCCTTCTCCAATGCATGAAAATGAAAAATGAAAGTGAAGTCGCTCAGTCGTGTCCGACTCTCAGCAACCCCATGGACTGCAGCCTTCCAGGCTTCTCCATCCATAGGATTCTCCATGACCAATTATCCAGTGTCATAATGCTATGTGGTTTTGCTTTTTATATCATTTTATGTTCTAGTCATTCTTCCTAAGGATACCTTAATCACATTAATTGATATTCAACAATATTTTGATCTTCCTAATTTGACAAACACCCTAGTCCTTTAACTAAGCACCACATTTTAGAAATGATATCTTAAAATGAGGTACTTCTGTAGAAAGTTAATATGTTGTTCAATCAATAAGTCATGTCAGATGCTTTGCAACCCATGAACTGCGGCATGCCAGGCCCTTTTGTCCTCCACTATCTCCTGGAATTTGCTCAAATTCCTGTCCCCTGAGTCAGTGGTGCTATCTAACCATTTCATCCTCTGCTGCCCCTTTCTCCTTTTGCCTTCAATCTTTCCCAGCATCAGGGTCTTTTAAGTTAATATCCTCTATTCTTGGGACTTCCCTGGTAGAGCTCAGTTGGTAAAGAATCTGCCTGCAATGCAGGAGACCCCAGTTCGATTCCTCGGTTGGCAAGATCCACTGAAGAAGGAATAGACTACCCACTCCAGTATTCTTGGGCTTCCCTTGTGGCTCGGCTGGTAAAGAATCTGCCTGCAACGCAGGAGACCCCCGTTCAATCCCTGGGTTGGGAAGATGCCTGAGTTGGGAAGATCCCCTGGAGAAGGGAAGGGCTGCCCACTCTAGTAGTGCGGCCTGGAGAATTCCATGGACTGTATAGTCCATGGCGGAGAAGGCAATGGCACCCCACTCCAGTACTCTTGCCTGGAAAATCCCATGGATGGAGAAGCCTGGTAGGCTGCAGTCCATGGGGTCGCTAGGAGTCAGATACGACTGAGCGACCTCACTTTCACTTTTCACTTTCATGCATTGGAGAAGGAAATGGCAACCCACTCCAGTGTTCTTGCCTGGAGAATCCCAGGGACGGGGGAGCCTGGTGGGCTGCCGTCTATGGGGTCACACAGAGTCAGACACGACTGAAGCGACTTAGCAGTAGCAGCAGCAGCAGCAGCATAGTCCATGGGGTCCCAAAAAATCGGACTGAGCAACTTTCACCCACTCACTCACTCACTTCTCTACCCTTAATATTTTCTAGTTCAAGGAAATCTTTTCCTGATCCTAGTTCAAAATATCTGGAGCATTAGTCCTTCATATGCTGCTTATAGTCAGTATCCAAGTTAAATACACAAAAATAACAAACAGCTATTTTGAATGCCAACAATTATGTCAACATGATAAAGAAGTCTAACCTTTACTCTGCAACTTCATCCTTTTTCCTCACCTTTTCTGACTATATCAAAATTAATCTGAGGAGATTCTAAGCCCTGTACTCATTTTCAATTCAATTTTTAACAACCATCTCTAAAACATAACTGCATATTTTCAGTTTAAAATTGATTTTGTAAAACAATGGCAAACTTTTCTAGCAATAAATCTCAAATAGTCTGAGGTCAACAGTAATAGTTTGCAACCTACTAATTATATTCTAAATATTGTTAAATCAGCACTCATAAAATCTGAATCATAGTGAAATGAACATACATTCTCAAAACAGATACCCCACAAATGGGCTTATTACAGCTTGTCTATATCTAGCTATAAATCTGCTTGTCTATACTTAGCTAGCATATATCTGCTTGTTGTTATTTAGTCCCTAAGTCATGTCTGACTCTTTTTCGACCCCACAGACTGTAGCCCTCCCGGCTTCTCTGTCCATGGGATTTCCCATGCAAGAATACTGGAGTAGATTGCTGTTTCCCTCTCTAGGGAATCTATGAAAAGGTCACAAAATTATTTTGCCTAAAAAAAAAACCTGAATCATGGATCGCATCGAATTCAACATACCCCACAATGGCTATCACTTTAGAGACCAAACAAACTGTAGAACTGTATGAAAAGTATTGTGATTTGCTTACTAAGCTAATCTAAAACTATTATTCATTCCTTCTAAAAACAAAAGATAAGGACTTCTTCAAACTATACAAGCTCCCCCACAATTACCAAAGCAATTTTCTAAAACAGTGTTCCAAGTTAATATACTTACCACTTAAAATATTTCTGATACCAACATGGACCCAATTTTTAAATTAATTCTATTCATTTCTATAGCTATAATCAGGAGTTACCTGTAAACGCAGAGGCTTACAGATTTAACTAGATAATTAGAACATTATTCCTTGAAAGAGTAATATAATTTTACTCGTCTCCTGATCTACCACCATTCAGTTCAATTCAGGCCTTAATTTCTGCAAAAATCCCCCAGTCAATAATGAGTTAAGATGGAAAAGCTGTTAAATTTGTATAAGATGTTTACAAAGAGACCACGTTCACATAACTTTTATTACAGTATATTGTTAAAATTGTTCTATCTTTGTTGTTGTTGTTGTTGTTATTCTCTTACTGTTCCTAATTTGTAAATTAAACTTTATTGTAGGTATATATGTAAAGGAAAGCCTTCCCGGGTGGCACTAGTGGTAAAGAATCTGTCTGAAAATGCAGGAGATTTAAGAGACACAGGTTTGATTCCAGGGGCGGGAAGATCTCCTAGAGGAGGACATGGCAACCCACTCCAGTATTCATGCCTGGAGAAGTCCATGGACAGAGGAGCCTGGCGGGCTACAATCCACAAGGGCATAAAGAGTTAAACACAACTGAAGGGACTTAACATGTACACACCTGTAGAGGAAAAAACATAGTATATATATTGTTCAGTACTATCCACAGTTTCAGCCATCCACCTTGGGGGTCTTAGAATGTATTACCCATGACCCTATCAGTTGAAGCAGTCACAAAAGCCCACCCAGTTCTGAGAAGATTCTACCTCTCATTGGGAAGAGTGAAAAGGAATTTGTGTTCATATTTGAAAACCATCATATACTGGATATGTGCACATTATAAATTATTAATATCAAGTAATGGCAAATTTCTCTATAAATCAGGACCAAATTAAAAATCTCCTTGGATCCCACATTATGTCAA
This sequence comes from Ovis canadensis, assembly GCF_042477335.2. NCBI lineage: Eukaryota > Metazoa > Chordata > Mammalia > Artiodactyla > Bovidae > Ovis > Ovis canadensis. Next base: position 44,027,061 of record NC_091260.1, read on the forward strand.
ACAATAACATTATGGATTTCATTAATAAACATAATCTGCAACAGTTAGGACTAATTTTGACTTTTGGTTTATAAATACCTTTCTCAACTGAGCAGGCAACTCTATATATATACTTATAATATACATATATGAAAGTGAAAGTGAAGCCACTCAGTCATGTCCAATTCTTTGCGACCCCCATGGACTGTAGCCTAACAGGCTCCTCCATCCATGGGATTTTCCAGGCAAGAGTACTGGAGTGGGTTGCCATTTCCCTCTCCAGAGGATCTTCCCCACCTAGGGATTAAACCCAGGTCTCCCACATTGCAGGCAGACGTTTTACCATCTGAGCCACCAAGGAAGCCTGATATATACATAATATACATATATAATAATTCTATAATTTTCATAAAAATGGGAGATCCTACTGTAATCAAGAATAACTGCACCCTGACTTATCTTGTGTATACAGATTTTAACTATAAAATTTGCCTAAAGCTGGATGCTCCTATATCACAACCTAGATAGTGGTACACTTTTGGCAAATCTCTCAGGTGAATGATTATGCAAATATAATTTAAAGCCTTTTGATTGTGAGTTATTAATTTGTTTGTTGATAACATTTTAAATTTAGCATATGCTTAACAGTTCTGACATCATTAGCCATATTTCTGAGCTGCACTTGAAATCATGAGAAAATTCTATAAGGAAGTACTTGGAAAATTCAGTCATTTATTTTTCTTCATATACTTAACCTCAGCTCATTATGCCCAGAATTCGAATTCCTCCTTAGACAAATAACATATCATCACACAACATAGTATGTGTGTGTGTGTGTGTGTATGTGTGTGTGTTATTCTCTCAGTCATGTCGACTGTGACTCCATGGGCTGTAGCCCACCAGGTTCTTCTGTGTATGGAATTCTCCAGGCCAGAATACTGGAGTTGGATACCATCCCCTTATCTTCCCAACACAGGGATTGAACCTGAGTCTCCTATATTGCAGGCCGATTCTTTACCATCTGAGCCACAAGGGAAGCCCAAGAATACTAGAGTGGGTAGCCTATCCCTTCTCCCGCAGATCTTCCTGACCCAGGAATCAAACTGGGGTCTCCTGCATTGCAGGCAGATTCTTTACCAACTGAGCTACCAGGGAAACCCAATCTAATACATACTATATATTAAAATGTAAACTGTTGTAAACCCAACAGTGAAAACCAGTTCAAGAAAACGTGAGAATTTGAATCAGGCCTGAGGCCCATATAGCTTATCTGCAACAAAAACAGAATCCTAAAACAAAATCATCTTCTCTAAAATACATTTCATTGTTTCTAATTTTCCTCAATAACCCACTTTTTACTTACCATACACTAATTTATTTAAAACTGTTGTTTAGCATATTTTCATTCTATAATTTATTCCATAAATCTTTACTGCTATATTCACCATGATATTTCCTTTTTTTTCCTAAAGTTTAATCTCTTTTACTCTTCAAGGAGTTTCCCCACTTTTAATACTGAAAGCAGAAATGCAGTAAACCTGTCATTTTCTTCTCACCCACGTCCACCTCAACTTCACTCGCTTCAAGCATTGCCCCCACAGAAACTGGTACTAATCTTCTGAGCCTATCTTCATCAATTTTTTTCCTCCCCAGGCTTATTCCTTTTAACTGATGTAACTGCTCCCTCCTCTTCCCAGCACCATCTCCAACAACACAGCAGACTCCTAAGGCTCAAAATTGAGCAAGAAACTATTTGGGACAGTGAGATAACACTATTTCCAAAATACTTTACTCTTAAATTTCACCAGAATGATATGGAATCTATAGCCAGGAAAGGACAAAAACGAGAAATTTGTCTAAGATACTGTTCTGATGCTTCTTTAGTATCCTGAAGGCCAAGAAAACCTGTATCCCCATTGTTAGCATTCCATCAGAGCATTCTATCACTAATCACTATTCAACTAATGCCCTGTTGCATGAATCCAGAAACACTTCCAATAACATATCCCATGTGAATCTTAGGATAGTAATGACAAAAAAGATAATTCTAAACAAGCACTTTAGAACATGAGTAGATACAGAGGAGACATGTCTACAGGCCTGTTAGGAAGGATTCAGTTCAGTTCAGTTGCTCAGTCGTGTCCAACTCTTTGCAACCCCATGGACTGCAGCACACCAGGCTTCCCTGTCAACCACCAGCTCTCAAATCTTGCTCAAACTCATATCCATCGAGTCGGTGATGCCAATCAACCATCTCATCCTCTGTCATCCCCTTCTCCTCCCATCTTCAACCTTTCATCAGGGTCTTTTCCCATGAGTCAGTTCTTTGCATCAGGTGGCTAAAGTATTGGAGCTTCAGCTTCAGCATCAGTCCTTCCAATGAGTATTCAGGACTGAATTCCTTTAGATTTGACTGGTTGGATCTCCTTGCAGTCCAAAGGGCTCTCATGAGTCTTCTCCAACACCACAGTTCAAAAGCATCAATTCTTAGGTGCACAGCTTTCTTTATAGTTCAACTCTCACATCCATACATGACTACTGGAAAAACCATAGCTTTGACTAGACGGACCTTTGTTGACAAAGCAATGTCTCTGCTTTTTAATATGCTGCCTAAGTTGGTCATAGTTTTTCTTCCAAGGAGCAAGCATCCTTTAATTTCGTGGCTATGGTCACCATGTGCAGTGATTTTGGAGCCACAAAAAAATAAAGTCTGTCAGTTTCCATTATTTCCCCATATATTTGCCATGAAGTGATGGGCCTGGATAGCAAGATCTTAGGAAGGATTACTGTCTTATTTATCTTTGGGTCTACAGGGCCCAGGGTAACTATGGGATCACCATAGCCTTAAATACATATTGAATGTTGAATTCATTAATTATTACACAAACATACAACTATATAATAAAATAGACCTTACAAAACATCTAAACTGAAATCTAGAGATTTCATCTTGGCACAGCCTTGGGACTTTGCCCAAATTTAATATCTAGGTAGCTGACATAACAATTAATCATTTTTCCATAACAGTATGCTTTATTTTACAAACTTTCTGAAAACCTTTTTTGTTTTTACAACATTTTAAAGAGATAATTAAATATTTATACTTTATAATCTAAAAAGTAAGCTCAACTGATATATCATAGTAATTCAGTTGACTTTTTCCTGAGTCTCACACATTAAATCTGGTTGGTGTTCTCCTCACCACATCCCCAGCTCCTGCCCTGTACACTGTCCTGATCCAACTGCCCTGCTTAATCTGACTTTGTTTGTTGAATCTAATATTGTTATGCCTAGCTATTTTATGCATTGCTAATTTTGTAATGTGTTAAGATTGGCAAGGCCACTGATGTGAACTACAATAGAAATTCATGAAATATTTATTTCCGAACTCAGCTGAACAAAAACCACGTATCTCTGCTTTGTGAAAAGACTCACGCTTGTTGCTATTGCATAGGGTTGCAGATAATTCTCTGCCTTGAAAGGAAATAATTTGGGGAACAATTAATTCAAATCACTTAAAAAAGTATATCCCATGGAGACTCATTTCAACCCCGACATGAGCCTGTGTGTACACCGAATTTACTCCCACTAGCTCACTCTCATTTGCTCCCCAGTTTGTCTCTATTCAATGTGTTTCAACAAGAGGGTGCATGGAGGTGAAGATGTGGGATTTGAACCGCTTGTCCTTGGTACACTGCTCCTGATTACAGGATCAGCAAAACCACAACACCAACATCTGGGAAATAGAGTTAACAGCACTGGAATAAGGCTCCAGATGTCACATGGCCACATATTCTGTACCCAAGTCAAACGGTCGCTAATGATAACAAAAAGTTAAACATCTGCAAGAAAAGAGCTGTAATAACCTCCTTTGGTACCTATTTCCTTTTACTATGATAAAATGATGGAGTGAGTGTATTACAGGCCATGTTCTCATGATCCAGATGGCTCTCTTATACAGTGCAATTCTCCCTCAGATGTCAACAGAACAAGAGTATGGGTATCTGTTCAGAGTCATGCGCAAGAAGATACACAATCTGACTTGTGCACAAGTTGTTAAGGGAGAAGAATTGGGATGAATGGAGATATAGGGCAAAGAAGCTTTGCTTGCTTAAATACTCATGACATTAACGTTTAAAGACTACATGCCCTTGCCTTGCTCAGAAAATACCATTGGAAGGCATCTGTGCAAAATGAAGACAAAAGTTGAGCTTTTAGCATAGATGTTGCACCTGAGAGATGATAAATCACAACCAAAGTCCTCATGTTCTGACTATTTATTGGTAAAATACCAGAAGTAAAATGAATCAGAAGTTTCATTCCTCATCCCAGTGGATTCTATCTACTTAAAGTTTTGAGGGTTTAGCCAATAAATTTTCTTAAAAATGAAGAACAATGACTGGGTGACACAAACTATTGAGTGCAACATAGGCTCAGGGATGTACTGTACAACATGGGGAATACAGCCAATATTTTGTAATAACTGTAAGGGGAAAGTAACCTTTAAGTTGGCATGAAAAATAAAAAAAAATTGTAAATATTAGAAATAATCAGCCTAAAATGGATTTTTTAAAAAGAGCTGGTAATTCTAGGAATAGACTTCAATTAAATAAAGTTTATTTTACAAAACAGAAAGGGAGGAAAAAAAGACAAAAGAAAGAAGGGATGAAGGGAAGGAGGAAAGAAAGAAGGAAAGACTAACTCTCTACATTTTAGTCAACATGGCAGTGAGGGGAACTTCCTCAATGGAAAATAGACAACCATCCTTATAAACCAGGTAAATAAATATATATATTATTGTTCATATCCTTGACTGTGAAAGGAAAAAACCTTTATGGAGTATCATTTACTTTCAAACTGTGCAATTCTATGAGGCAAGTACTGTTATCTCTGATTTTTCTATAAAATAAAATTACACAATTTTATTGTGTAATAAAGTGTCAAGCAATAAATAAAGTGACAAGCAATAAAGTGTCCAGATTCAAAATCTGTGTGTTTGTTGTTTTGAGGGGGATGGGTTTGGTGTGTTTATTTTTTGTTTTTGCCACATCCCACACAGGCAGTGAGAGCGAAAAGTCCTAACCACTAGATGGCCAGGGAATTCCCCAGATCCAAAACTCTGGAGTTTCTAGCTATAAAACTACATGGTCTTTACATTGCCCCACACAGAAAAAGAAAAATATTCTTATCTTCTTGTTTCTCCTACAAACAAGATCAGACTTATTTTCTAGTGAGAAATAATTCTTAAAATTTGTGATTATTGGAAACTTATTAATACTTTTTTCAGATTATTCATTAAAGAAACTAGGGTTTAGATTCAACTTTTGTGACACTGAAGTACGTTTCGTACCTAATTCACTATGTTATGCCTCTGCTTCCTTGGTCAGATCCTTATTCTTAAGAGGATCTCTGAATTCTCACTCTCTCTCTCTCTTTCTTTCTCTCTCAGGAACTTTGGAAAGACCATCAGCCTGGAAGGAGAAGGGGGAAAAAAATGCAGAAATCTCCCTAGGTAAATTCCTAGTGTATGAGAAGCAGGCAGTTAGTAGCACTTAACACCATCATATTATAGTTATTAAATAAATGTCTTAAGTCCTCTATACTTCTATAAGCCTTTTATAAGCAGGAACCATACCTTCCTCATTCATAGATTGCTATACACATCAGTAACCTTTTGAATAGAGCCAGAGAACTCTACAAAGACTGACTTGATATTAAAGCAAGATTTTTAAGTCAAATATATATTTGTTGAATCTAATCAAATGTCTTATTTGACAACACAACATTACAGAGCTCGTACCCTGGCATATAGAACTGAAAGTGCATGTTCTGGAGTTAGCTACCTGAAAGTCTTTTCTGGTGAAAGGAAGGCAATAATCAACAGTTGCAGAATGTCAGATCACCACCAGCAGCAACATATTTACTAATGAGGAAATCTCAGTCTAACGAGGTTAAATAATTTGCCTAATGTCACACCAGATCATGGCAAACCAGTACTGAAACCCTGCCTTTGCCTTTAGTAATGAAATGCCTTTCTTTTGTCTAGTGTGACTTGGATCATCCTTCTTCTCATATTTCTGAATGAATAAATAAACTGACAAGTCTCACCAAATATGGAAAGAGACTGTACTAACACCGTGCTAGGGGCTAACAATATCAGAGCCAGCCTTTGCAGGATAGAATTCTTTTTCCCCCAAAAGACATAATTAGACATGTACTAAGTAAATGGATATTTGTAGTACACGATAACAAAATTGTGCTGGAATCCCACGTTACCTTCATCTGCTTCTATTACTCTCTGAGGTTCCCTAAGATGGTCTCCTTTTCCTTACTCTGATTTGTTGTGCTCATTTGTATTTCTGAAAATGATAGGATGATAAGCCAAATTTCAGTGGCGTTCTTGGAATAACTCAGAACCGAAGTCTCAAACTGACAAACCCCAAAATGAGTTTTCCCTGCCTGCTTCTTCTTTCCTTCTCCCAGTCTGCAGGTTAGTATACAACAAAGGGATTCATGAATCATGATTTTGGATGGAAAACACGCTATCTCGAGGCATCCTCAATATTTTGTAGCTGCTGGAGAAAGCCTACAACAAACCCTAGGAGAGGTAGAGACTAAGGAAAACAGCGGCTCCACTGATATGCTTGTGTCTCCATTTATTTCTTAGCAAGAAAAAAGAAAAGACCCACAAAAGCCATAATTTGCAGGTCTCTTTTGCCAGGGACACTTCTGAAGGCAGCACATCCCACTCTGGTCTTAATCTTGTGACTCTTGACTCAATTCTCTTGAAAGAATGGTACTTCAGAGCTCCATTATGAGTGTCTCCGCTCCAGCCAGATGTTCTATTCGCATCTCTTTTTAAACATTTCTTTGTTGCTTTTTTAAAATATTGGGTTTTCCTTTATTTCTCCTTTCTCTTTACTGATTCCCTCAGTATAAAGCTCAGGAAAAAAAAAATTCTTTCTCATTCCTGTTTGAAGTCATAGTCTCTTGTTTAATTTCAGTCCAAGAAACTGATATAAGAAGCTTCAAGAGAAGCAGTGGCCACAAACATAAATTACAGAGCTGATGGAAAGGGAATTCACAGAAAAGTGTTATTGAAATATGACAAAATAAAGCCACCTGACAATTTGAAAAAAATAAGGCAATTTCCCTAAAGATAAATTTGTTCTTGCATATGTCACACCCATTCAAAGGCAAAAATTGCTAATGGTTCACTAAAATCCATGTGCTTCTTTTTCCTGGGCACAAACTACACTACATTTCATAGCATTCCTTGTATGTATGAGGCGCAATATTTTGAGTTCTAGCAAATGGAATGTGAATGGAAGTGATATGTGCCACTTCAGTACCTACCCTAGATAAGCCTTAAATATGTTCCTCTATGTTCTTTTTGCCACTGGCTGCAGAGATGGAGATAACAATGCTCTTGAGAGACATGTGTTGAAAATGCCAGAGCTTCCATCAGTCTGAATCCTGAGGAAAGGACAGTCACCCTGAAGCAAAGGTCTACTATTTTGAGTGACTGTATATTTGCACCTATTTGTTACAGGAAACACAGTCACTCTAACTAGTACACATTTCTTTCTAGGAACTATTGTCAGAGAACCAGGTATCAAGAAATTTATATATATATCACTCCAACTCTGCACTAATACGATTTTTACCTTAGATGACTTGCCTAACATTTTTTGTCTTCTAATACTTGATAAAGACAGAAACATTAGTGGTTTATCAAGGAGTCATAAAATTTTAATGTTAAAAAACAACCTAGCCCACCTTTGTTTCTACACAGATGAGGAAACTTCAGTCCAGACAATTAGCCTATTTGAAGCAGATCTCACAACCAGTTACAGCAAAGTTGGCATCAGAATCCAGGACTATTATTCCTGGTCCAGGGTTCTTTTTTCTAAAGGCTTATAGTAGAATAATTCCAAAAGGAATATTTCAGTGAGTAGGAGAAAAGAAGGAAGGACAGATGATGAAGATGAAACTCCAATACTTTGACTACCTGATCCAAAGAACTGACTCATTGGAAAAGACCTTGATGCTGGGAAAGATTGAGGGCAGAAGAAGGGTGCAACTGAGGATAAGATAGTTGTATAGCATCATTGACTCAATGGACATGAGTTTGAGCTAACTCTGGGAGATAGTGAAGGACAACAAAGTCCGGCACAATGCAGTTCATGGGGTCTCAAAGACTCAGACACAACTGAGTGACTGAACAACAACATCAAGGGGGAAAGAATTAATATGTATATTAACTGGTATTCTTTTTGCAGTACTGACATAAAAAAGTGTTGCTTGATTTTATAAGACTCTACCTTGACTATATTGAACCTATTTTGAATGCAACATGATAATGAAAAAGAGAATTTCTACTGCCTAAGGAAAGAAAACACATTACTAATCACTGATTAACATTATTGACTCAAAGGAAGATTTTTTAAAGTTAACGTTTATTGGACAATAATCACAGCTATATCTAGCACTGAAGCTTTTTTGCTATATCACTCCTTGCTAATCAAATCCAAAATTCAGTTGAGTCACTCAGTCATGTCTGACTCTTTATGACCCCATAGACTGCAGCATGTCAGGCATCCCTGTCCATCACCAACTCCCAGAGTTTACTCCCTCGAGAGTCTTCTCCAACACCACAGTTCAAAGGCATCAACTCTTCAGCACTCAGCTTTCTTTATAGTCGAACTCTCATATTCATACATGACTACTGGAAAAACCATACCTTTGACTAGACGGACATTTGTTGGCAAAGGAATGTCTCTGCTTTTTAATATGCTGTCTAGGTTGGTCATAACTTTCCTTCCAAGGAGCAAGGGTCTTTTAATTTCACGGCTTCAGTGACAATCTGCAGTGATTTTGGAGCCCCAAAAAATAAAGTCTGTCACTGTTTCCATTATTTCCCCATCTTTTGGCCATGAAGTGATAGGACTGGATGCTATGATCTTAGTTTTCTGAATGTTGAGCTTTAAGCCAACTTTTTCACTCTCCTCAAGAGGCTCTTTAGTTTTTTTTTTTGTTTGTTTTTTGTTTTAATTTTAAAATCTTTAATTCTTACATGCCTTCCCAAACATGAACCCCCATCCCACCTCCCTCCCCATAACATCTCTCTGGGTCATCCCCATGCACCAGCCCCAAGCATGCTGTATCCTGCGTCAGACATAGACTGGCGATTCAATTCTTACATGATAGTATACATGTTACAATGCCATTCTTTAGTTCTTCTTCACTTTCTGCCATAGGGTGGTGTCATCTGCATATCTGAGGTTATTGATATTTCTCCTCACAGTCTTGATTCCAGTTTGTGCTTCTTCCAGCCCAGCATTTCTCATGATGTACTCTTGCATATAAGTTAAACAAGCAGGGTGACAATATACAGCCTTGATGTACTCCTTTCCCTATTTGGAACCAGTCTGTTGTTCCATGCCCAGTTCTAACTGTTGCTTCTTGATCTTCATACAGATTTCCCAAGAGGCAGGTCAGGTGGTCTGGTATTCCTATCTCTTTCAGAATTTTCCACAGTTGATTGTGATCCACACAGTCAAAGGCTTTGGCATAGTCGATAAATCAGAAGTAAATGTTTTTTGGGAACTCTTGCTTTTTCAATGATCCGACAGATGTCAGCAATTTGATCTCTGGTTCCTCTGCCTTTTCTAAATCCAGCTTGAACATCTGGAAGTTCACGCTCACATGCTGCTGAAGCCTGGTTTGGAGAATTTTGAGCATTACTTTACTAGCGTGTGAGATGAGTGCAACTGTGCTATAGATTGAGCATTCTTTGGCATTGCCTTTCTTAGGCATTGGAATGAAAAACTGACCTTTTCCAGTCCTGTGGCCACTGTTGAGTTTTCCAAATTTGCTGGCATATTGAGTCCAGCACTTTCACAACATCATCTTTTAGGATTTGAAATAGCTCAACTGGAATTCCATCACCTCCACTAGCTTTGTTCGTAGTGATGCTTCCTAAGGCCCACTTGATTTAGCATTCCAGGTTGTCTGGCTCTAGGTTGGTGATCCCACCATTGTGATTATCTGGGTCGTGAAGATCTTTTTTGTAAAGTTCTTCTGTGTGTTCTTACCACCTCTTCTTAATATCTTCTGCTTTTGTTAGGTCCATACCATTTCTGTCCTTAATTTCTGTCCTTAATCTAGTATTTTGTCCTTAAATCCAAAATACTAGAGAACAAATGGGTGCATCTTAGGACTATTCACAATCAAGAATCCATTTTGCTGATGATTTGTCCTCAAAATACAAAACTTTGATACATGTTTGATACATATGTAAATAAACTCATCACATTTACCCCAGGGTGCTTTTATGCTATAAAGCTTTACATCACCTTCCTTAGCTTCATAAAACTATCCGTTTGATATACAATATCCTTTGATATTGCAAAAGTCCTTTGATATGCAATAACTTGCACTGCAAGCTCTTTTCTGTTCAACACATGCTTAAACCCAAAGGCACAAGAGTGTAGTGACTAAAGGCATGGACTTTAGCCAGACAGCATAAGTTTAATCCCAGTTCTAACAATTATCTTGGGCCCTTTTTTTTACTTCTCTGTGCCTTATAAGTCAACTGTGTTGATGATAAAAATATACTTTGTTTCATATGGGTATTAGCAAGAAAAATGGCATGCTCAGAAACAGTGGTTGAAGAGGATTTAATGAAGGGACTATTTGCAAGGGGTCAGAGCAGCCCTGAGCTAGCAACTGCAAAGAAACTTACCACACCCATGCCTAGTAAGTAGGAGAAGGACAGTTACCAAAACCCAGAAAGAGTGACTGCTGGAGAGATCCAAGTAAACAGGAGCTGTAGCCTTTCAGAAAGGGAAGCCACCAAACTACAGTGACTCAAAAGGGAGGAAGCCAAAGTAGTAGGTACCGTGACCTCGCTTGGCTTCCACCTTCTGATCTCACGATGGGAACTCTATTTGGCAAACAGCCAGAAACCACAAAGCAAAATATTCAGTACCAAAGGTCAGCCTCTCAAGGTACAGAGGCAACTATGGGCAGATGGAGCGTGTTTGAAGGAGTAAATAGAAAATGAGCACAACTCATAGGGGTTTTGTGAAGACCAAAAGGGCTAAAATCCATAAAGTACTGACAATAAGGTCTAGCACTAGGAAAGTGCTTGTTGTTTTTATTCTTTTTGAGTAGAGCAACTGATTAGCATAATAACCTGAAGCCACACTGCCTAGATTCACATTCCAACTTTGCTGCCTAGTAGGACTCTGACCCTGAGCAATTTCTTAATTTCTCTGAGATTAAAAACAAGACTATTATAGGCTATATGATAGTGAATTACACATACAAAACGCTTCAGTTCAGTCTCTCAGTCATGTCTGACTCTTTGCGACCCCATGAATTACCCTGCGTATATAAGCACTAAGATCATGGCATCTGGTCGCATCACTTCATGGCAAATAGAAGGGGGAAAAGTGGAAGCAGTGACAGACTATTTTCTTGGGCTCCAAAATCACTGTGAACAGTGACTGCAGCCATGAAATTAAAAGACACTTGCTCCTTGGAAGGAAAGCTATGACAATCCTACACAGCTTACTAAAAACCAGAGATATCACTTTGCCAACAAAAGTCCATATAGTCAAAGCTGTGTTTTTTTCCAGTAGTCATGTACAGATGTGAGAGTTGGACCATAAAGAAGGCTGAGCACTGAAGAATTGATGCTTTTGAATTGTGGTGCTGGAGAAGACTCTTGAGAGTCCCTTGGATTGCAAGGAGAACAAACCAATAAATCCTAAAGGAAATCAACCCTGAATATTCATTGGAAGGACTGATGCTGAAGCTGAAGCTCCAGTACTTGGGTTATCTGATGCAAAGTGCCAACTCATTGGAAAAGACCGTGATGCTGGGAAAGATCGAAGGCAAAAGAAGAAAGAGGCAGCAGAGGATGAGATGGTTAGACAGCATCACTGACTCAATGAACACAAATCTGAGGAGACTTGGAGAGATAGTGAAGGACAGGAAAGCCTGGTGTGTTGCATTCCATGGGTTGCAAAGAGTCAGACATGACTTAACAGCTAAACAACAACAACAAAAATATAAGCACACAAATTTTTATATTTTTTTCTCTTAAGAACTGTTGGCCTAAACAAGATTTCAGATAATTCTGGTGCAATAAGACCTAGAAAACAATAGTTTTTTTTGGGTGAAGCAATTCCCTACTTATCCCAGGGAAAGGTGTACATTTGTCAATATATCCAGTGTTACAACATTCAGTAGGTCAACTAAACATAAGCTTAGGGCACCCTCAGGGCAAATAAGAGGGAAAAGGGTTAAGAAAAAGAAAAGATGAGGTTTGATGGATTTATCAGAAAATACAGGAAAAAAAAAAAAAAGCCATCTTACTTTAGCATCCCTCTAAGGTTTACTTTGAATATAATACCAAGGATGGGAGATATGAAGGAAATAATTTTCCCAATAATTTGGGTCTCTTCAGATCTTAATCTAGTGCAAGGACAACACTATTCGCTTTTATCTGTTTATGCGTGTGCATATTTTATTTTTTTATGTGTTGGACACAGAGAATGTGTCTCCATTATAAAGATGATGCAATCTCTTTTAAGAAGGCAATGAGGATCAAGGAGAGCCTAGACGAGAAACGGAATATAATAATTAGACACAATATATAAAAGACATTGGGATCTGGCCAATATGCAAACCTTTATCAGAATTATTTTCGTTTTTCACTTAGTAAAGCCTCTAAATAACAGAGACCCTCATATTCAGATGCAACTTCAAAAATAGCTTCCCAAGTAAAATATCTCAAACACGTTCATCTTTCAGAACAATTCTACACACAAAAGAAATCTGAAACATTTTGCATCTGCAATAGCTAAACAAACTCAACACTTCAAAACCAAACATGAATGGGGCTTTCTGTTGAAAGGAAAGTGTACACTTTTTATATGGCGCATTGGCATTCCCAGAGGTCACAGAGTTTTATGGTGAGTGTAAGAGAGTAAACCTTTTAACAGTGTGAGTATGCCTCTGCTGCCACTCTGATCAATTATGTTCCTGCTATGAGCTAAGATTGAGAGAGGATAGGGTGAGACTGGTAGGGAGGGGTTGAGTATTTAGAAAGTGAAAATGAAGTCGTTCATTCGTGTTGGACTCTTTGCTACCCCATGGACTGTAGCCTATCAGGCTTCTCCGTCCATGGGATTTTCCAGGCAAGAGTACTGGAGTGGGTTGCCATTTCCTTCTCCAGAGGATCTTCCCGACCCAGGGATTGAACCCAGGTCTCCTGCATTGTAGGCAGATGCTTTACTGTGTGAGCCACCAGGGAAACCAGGGAGTATTTAGAGGTGGCCTATAATTGAAGAGTGGGCCAGCCAAACCAAGTCCATGCTGCATGCAGGTTGAAGTGAAAATGTTAGTCTCTCAGTCGTGTCCAACTCTTTGTGATCCCATGGACTGTAACCCTGCCAGGCTCTTCTGTCCACGGGGATTCTCTAGGCAAGACTACTGGAGTGGGTCGCCATTCCCTCCTCCAGGGGATCTTCCCAAAACAGGGATCAAACCTGGGTCCCCTGCATTGCAGGCGTATTCTTTATTGTCTGATTGGAAGCATGTAGATTACTTACCCAGTTTGCCTGAGCCAAATCTTTAGCCCAGTCAAACACAGAACCCAGAGATTCCCATTTCCTGTCTCTTATTCTTTGATACCACCAGAGAAGACTCTCCGACCACTTCAAACTCAACAGCCACATACCATTTCCAAAGGAGGAAAAGAAAACAGTCAGGTCCCCACACCTCCTAGAGTCGAAAATTTTTGAAATACATATTTTTAGTTCTTCAAAAAAGTTTAGTTCTCAAAAACAAAGTTTATAATAAATCATATGTCTCTGTTTTTAAACTGTAATCAACTATATGGTGAAAGCAGCTCTTTTATAAAAACTCTGCAATTAAAACAACCACTTAACACTCCAACCTAATGCCTGCAGTAAATCAAATGTCTTTGTTGTTTAGATTTTCACTGAACAGGTCCATATAAAAAAGGAGTTTTAGCACTATTTATAAGAAGAATTGTCTCTCCAAGCCCATCCAACAATTTTTTTCATTCGTTGGGTTAAAACGTCAGCAGGAACTTAAGTGGGGTACAGGCAGGCTACCAATAACTTTTTGTGCCAAACATCATATAACAAGGTCAAATTTTAATGTACACACAAATGTACAGCAGCTTAAAAGAAGCGGTTATTCAAAAAAGTGTCTGATAAATCATCGCCAAGGAGCTGGGAGGGCTATAAGGGCATCTGTGTTAAACCACAGCTCTGTCACTTCTGTACTGTGTGACCTTGGTCATATCACTTAACCCCTCAGCTTCTCAGCTTCCTCTTAGACAATCTCCCTACTACTCACTCTATACCTTCCCAGGTCCTACTCTCTATACGGAGCCATCCATGTGGTGGAATATTTTCTTCACATTCTCTGGAAAAGTATTTGCCTCGTGACTCTTACTACAAATCCGTTCTGAGAAGAGCATAATTCCTTGCCTATTCTTTTATGGGCAAATCAGTCTCTTCCTTGCAAATAGATTTTTCACTCTCAACAAAGACAGTGGAGGAGACAGATGAGAGCAACACAACAAAAAAGGACAAGAACTATGTTGTAAGTCAGGAAAACCAGTTTCACTATGTTGTAAGTCAAGAAAACCAGTTTCCATCTCTGGTTCTGCCTCTGCATGGTTTGGGAAAACACACATTGTGTCCTCATCTGTAAGTGATGAAATTCGAGTACGATACCTGTATGTAAAACTGTGTAATCCTGGCACATAAATAAACAAACTGATCAATGGAATACAGCAGAAAATCCAAAAACATATATAATTGTGTGCGGGAATCTGGAATATGTAAAGGAGATATCTCAGATGACTGGGACAAAGTGGCATTTTGAATAAGCAATACTGGGACAATTGCACAGCCATTTGGAATAAAGATGTATTTAGATCAATTCCTAACATATATGTGAACAAACTACCAATCGAACTGGAATTGAAATGTAAAAAAATAAAGCCATGTAAGTACTTAAAATATGGATGAATTACTCTGTAACCTATGATCGAAATCCATATTGTGACATTGTGATGAAGGAAGAAACAGACAGAACAGGCTCCATCTTGAAAGCAGGGCTCTATCTTGCACTGGACTGTGGACTTTGAGCTATATGCCCAGTATCTATGGAAACAACATACCAAGTGGAAAACTAGACACCCCGGATGGAAGAGCCCCAGGGCTCGTACCTAGACTCTCCATTGCCTAAAAGGATACCCTAATTATCTGTGTAACTGAATAGAATCATAAATTCTATTATGCCTATTGCGGTACGACCACAGGCCTATTGATAATTGTCTACTGTTAACTACCTAGGCTTAAGGCATATGAATCACGGGTTAACTTTGATTGTGTCTTTCGTATCTTTTGTTCAGACTAGTTTCAGGGAATTTGGGGAGGTGGCTTTGGGCACGTACACTTAGGGTATATAAGATTTACACAAAAACTGGTCAGGGTCCTTGGCTAAGAGCGGACTCTGCCTTGGGCCCACCAGTGTAATAAACTGCACTCCACTATCTATATTGTCCTTCAGAGTGAGTTTGTTTCCCAGAACGCGTGGCTACAACAGTGATTTACAATAAGAAATATAGATTTGGTCTTCATCCCTGTTTCTGGCACAGAGATCCTGAAACCCCCGGAATTTCCTAAGTGAGGAGTACCACAAAGGTGTTTTTTGTTATGTTAAAAAGGCCACTTTGAGACCTAAAGATGAGGGCTGGTTGCCAGGAGAACCAACTCTGTGATTAGAGGTTTAGAACTTTCAGCCCCTCTCCCTGACCTCTGGGGAGGGGAGAGGGACCAGAGGCTGAGAACAATTGCCAATGGTCAATGATTGAATGATCACACCTATGTAATAAAGCCTCCATTTAAAAAAAAAGAAGGGGGAGAGGGACACTGGGGAGAATGTTGTGCTCTAAGAGAATGGAAGCTCTGCACCCCTTCTCCATAACTTGCCCTGCGCTTCTTTTCTATCTGGCTATTCTGGAGAGCAGGGCAACCCACTCCAGCATTCTTGCCTGGAGAATCCCATGGACAGAGGAGCCTGGAGGGCTAGATACAGTCTATGGGATCACAAAGAATCAGACACAACTGAGCAACTAAATGCACATATTCCTGAGTTATACCCTTTTATAATAACACTGATAATTTAATAGTAAATGTTTTCCTGAGTTCCTGAGCCTCTCCAGGAAATTAATCAAACTCAAGGGGCAGGTCTTTGGATCCTCCAATCTTTAGCCCATTAGGAAGCCCAGGAGGCAACCTGGACTAATAGTTGACATCAGAAGGGGAGGCAGCAACAGGATGGGGGATTGTGTAGGACTGAATTCTTACACTATGAGGTATGATGCTACCTCTGGGCAGAAGTATCAGAATTATGCTGAAATGTAAGAAAGGCAGCTGGTGTCAGAGAATTGCTTGGTATGTAGGGAAACATCCCCTCTTACACACAGAGACCTATGAATTTGGTATCAGAATTGTAATATGCAATAAAGGAATGATCAGGAAATTTGAACCTTTTGCACAGCATAATTGAAGACAAAAAAGGAGTTAATTGTTTCTGAAGTTATTAAGTTTAAAACTGAGAAGCAAATTTAATAGAAAATAGGCAAAAAAATAGAAAATTTAGCAAAAAAAAAAAAAAGGTATGAAAGGTGTAATGCTCCTTAAGCACATGAAAGATATAATAGTCCTTAAGAAAATAGTCAAAGCTATGGTTTTTCCAGTAGTCATGTATGAATGCGAGAGTTGGACCATGAAGAAGGCTGAACGCTGAAGAGCTGATGCTTTTGAACTGTGGTGGTAGAGAAGACTTTTGAGACTCCCTTGGACTTCGAGGAGATCCAACGAGTAAATCCTTAAGGAATCAATCCTGAATATTCATTAGAAGGACTGATGCTGAAGCTGAAACTCCAATACTTTGGCCACCTGATGTGAAGAGCTGACTCATTAAAAAACACCCTGATGCCGGCAAAGATTGAAGGCAGGAAGAGAAGGGGATGACAGAGGACAAGTTGGTTGGAGGGCATCACTGACCTAGGGACATGAGTTTGAGCAAGCTTTGGGAGATGATAAAGGACAGGGAAGCCTGGGCTGCTACAGTCCATGGGGTCACAAGGAGTCAGACAAGACTGAATGACTGAACAACAAAAGTATATGAAAACATGTTCAAGTTCATTATAATAAGAAAAATGCAAGTTAAAACTATGCACTGTAATGACCAAAGGGTGGGGTTAGGGGAGGAGAGGGAGTCTCAAGTGGGAGGTAATATAAGTATCAGTTCAGCTCAGTTGCTCAGTCATATCTGAATCTTGCCACCCCACGGACTGAAGCATGCCAGGCCTCCCTGTCCATCACCAGCTCCTGGAATTTACCCAAACTCATGTCCATTGAGTCGGTGATGCCATCCAACTAACTCATCCTCTGTCGTCCCCTTCTCCTCCTGCATTCAGTCTTTCCCAGCATCAGAATCTTTGCAAATGAGTCAGCACTTTTTATCAGGTGGCCAAAGTATTGGAGTTTCAGCTTCAACATCAGTCCTTCCAATGAATACCCAGGACTGATATCCTTTAGGATGGACTGATTGGACCTCCTTGCAGTCCAAGGGACTCTCAAGAGTCTGCTCCAACACACAGTTCAAAACCATCAATTCTTAGGTGCACAGCTTTCTTTATAGTTCAACTCTCACATCCATACATGACTACTGGAAAAACCATAGCTTTGACTAGACAGACCTTGTTGGCAAAGCAATGTCTCTGCTTTTTAATAGACTGTCAAGGTATATCATAACTTTTCTTCCAAGGAGTAAGTGTCTTTTAATTTCATGGCTTCAGTCACCATCTGCAGTGATTTTGAAGCCCAAAAAAATAAAGTCTGTCACTGTTTCCATTATTTCCCCATCTATTGGCCATGAAGTGATAGGATTGGATGCCATAATCTTAGTTTGCTGAATGTTGAGTTTTACGCCAACTTTTTCACTCTCCTCCTTCACTTTCATCGAGGGGCTCTTTAGCTCTTCTTCACTTTCTGACATAAGAGTCGTGTCATCTGCATATACGAGGTTATTGATATTTCTCCTGGTAATATCTTGATTTATCCTGGTAATATCCTGGTAAAATCTTGATTCCAGCTTGTGCTTCATCCAGCCCAGCATTTCTCATGATGCATATAAGTTAAATAAGTAGGCTGACGATATACAGACTTGACGTACTCCTTATCCTATTAGAAACCAGTCTGTTGTTCCATGTCCAGTTCTAACTGTTGCTTCATGACCTGCATACAGATTTCTCAAGAGGCAGGGAATTCCCTGCCTGGTATTCCCATCACTTTCAGAATTTTCCACAGTTTATTGTGATCCACACAGTCAAAGGCTTTGGCATAGTCAATAAAGCAGAAATGGATGTCTTTTGGAAACTCTTGCTTTTTCTTTAATCCATTGGATGTCGGCAATTTGATCTCTGGTTCCTCTGCCTTTTCTAAAACCAGCTTGAACATCTGGAAGTTCACGGTTCACATATTGCTGAAACCTGGCTTGGAGAATTTTGAGCATTACTTTACTAGTGTATGAGATGAGTGCAATTGTGCGGTAGTTTGAGCATTCTTTGGCATTGCCTTTCTTAGGCATTGAAATGAAAAAATGACCTTTTCCAGTCCTGCGGCCACTGTTGAGTTTTCCAAATTTGCTGGCATATTGAGTCCAGCACTTTTACAACATCATCTTTTAGGATCTGAAATAGCTCAACTGGAATTCCATCATCTCCACTAGCTTTGTCTGTAGTGATGCTTCCTAAGGCCCACTTGACTTCACATTCCAGGATGTCTGGCTCTAGGTGAGTGATGACACCATCATGATTATCTGGGTCATGAAGATTTTTTTTGTACAGTCCTCCTGTGTATTCTTGGCACCTCTTAATATCTCCTGCTTCTGTTAGGTCCATACCATTTCTGTCCTTTATCGAGCCCATCTTTGCATGAAATGTTCCCTTGGTATCTCTAATTTTCTTGAAAAACTCTCAGTCTTTCCCATTCTATTGTTTTCCTCCTGCTTCTTTGCACTAACCAGTGAGGAAGACTTTCTTCTCTCTCCTTGCTATTCTTTGGAACTCTGCATTCAAATGGGTTTATCTTTCCTTTTCTCCTTTGTCTTTCACTTCTCTTCTTTTCATAGCATTTGTAAGGCCTCCTCAGACAGCCATTTTGCTTTTTTGCATTTCTTTTTCTTGGGGATGGTCTTGATCCCTGTCTCCTGTACAATGTCATGAATATCCATATTTCATCAGGCACTCTGTGTATCAAATCTAGTCCCTTAAATCTGTTTCTCACTGCCACTATATAATCAGAAGGGATTTGATTTAGGTCATACTTGAATGATCTAGTAGTTTTCCCTCCTTTCCTAAATTTAAGTCTGAATTTGGCAATAAGGAGTTCATGATCTGAGCCACAGTCAGCTCCTGGTCTTGTTTTTGCTGACTGTATAAAGCTTCTCCATCTTTGACTGCAAAGAATATAATCAATTTGACTTCAGTGTTGACCATCTTGTGAGGTCCATGTGTAGAGTCTTCTCTTGTGTTGTTGGAAGAGGGTGTTTGCTATGACCAGTGCATTCTCTTGGCAAAACTCTATTAGCCTTTGCCCTGCTTCATTCCGTACTCCAAGGCCAAATTTGCCTGTTACTCCAGGTGTTTCTTGACTTCCTACTTTTGCATTCCAGTCCCCTATAATGAAAAGGACATCTTTTTGGGGTGTTAGTTCTGGAAGGTGTTTTAGGTCTTCATAGAACCGTTCAACTTCAGCTTCTTCAGCATTACTGGTCGGGGCATAGACTTGGATTAGCATGATACTGAAGGCTTGCCTTGGAAATGAACAGAGATCATTCTGTCATTTTTGAGATTATATTCAAATACTGCATTTCAGATTCTTGTTGACTATGATGGCTACTCAATTTCTTCTAAGGGATTTTTGCCCACAGTAGTAGATATAATGGTCATCTGAGTTAAATTCACCCATTCCAGTCCATTTTAGTTCGCTGATTCCTAAAATGTCAATGTTAACTCTTGCCATCTCCTGTTTGTCCACTTCCAATTTGCCTTGATTCATGGACCTAACATTCCAGGTTCCTATGCAATATTGCTCTTTATAGCATCGGACCTTGCTTCCATCACCAGTCACATTCACAACTTGGTGTTGTTTTTGCTTTGGCTCCATCTCTTCATTCTTTCTGGAGTTATTTTTCCACTAATCTCTCGTCCATATTGGGCACCTACCAACCTGGGGAGTTCATCTTTCAGTGTCCTATCTTTTTGCCTTTTCATACTGTTCATGGGGTTCTCAAGGCAAAAATACTGAAGTGGTTTGCCATTCCCTTCTCTAGTGGACCACCTTTTGTCAGAACTCTCCACCATGACCCATCCTTCTTGAGTGGCCCTACATGGCATGGCTTAGTTTCATTGAGTTAGACAAGGCTATGGTCCATGTGATTAGATTGTTTGTTTTTCTGTGATTGTGGTTTTCAGTCAGTCTGCCCACTGATGCCTTCTCTCAGCACCTACCATCTTACTGAGGTTTCTCTTACCTTAGACATGGAGTATCTCTTATAGGCTGCTCCAGCAAAATGCAACCTCTGCTCCTTACGTTGGATGGGGTATTCCCTTACAGCTGCTGCTACTGACCTTGGACACAGGGTATCTCCTTTTGGCTGCTCGCCACTCCAGCACTGCACAGAAGCCAATATATGTATAATTATAGCTGAATTGTGTTGTTGTATGGCAGAAACCAACACAACATTGTAAAGCAATTTTCTTCCAATTAAAGAAATTTTTTAAAACTACTCTGAGATACTATTCTCCTTTCACCAGATTAATACATATTCAAATTCTTGGCAATTTCAATTCATTTTACTTGCTAGACTGTGAGAGAAAAGAGCTTAGAAAAAGTAAACCCAAGTAGCAATGAGCAGCACAGTTTAGTGCCCCATGATATTTTCTAGATGCCATTCCTTACTAAAGGAAACAGAAGTCCTACAGAAAAGACTGATTGCAGGGCTATTGGGGAAAGCTTAATATGAGCCTGAAATATCAGATGGAAAAGTAATTGCTCCAAAAAATGATGAGAGCATATCAAAAGGACACAGGAACCATTTTGAAGGGGCTCCAACTAGCCAAATTTATGATCATTTGAGTATGAAAAGAAATAAAACTAAATAACTTACAGCCTATTGAATAAAATATGAATTCATGAGTCAATACTGATAATAAACATACAAGTAACTAGGAACATGTAGAGGGTTCTTCCTTACAGTAAAATTCCAGATGATAAATGCAGAGGGGTTTGAGAATCAAATATTTGACAGTCATAATTTATTGTATGACAATCATCAATTATTTTAATATTGGGTTGCCATTTCCTTCTCCAGGGAATCTTCCCAACTGAGGGATCGAACCTAGGTCTCCCTCATTGTAGACAGGAGACCTGGGTTCGATCCCTCAGTCGGGAAGATTCCCTGGAGAAGGAAATAGCAAACCACTCCAGCACTCTTGCCTGGAAAATCCCATGGACAGAGGAGCTTAATGCAGGCTACTGTCCACAGGGTCACAAAGAGTCAGGCACGACTGAGCGACTTCACTTTCACTTCACTTTCAGACATTACTATTATGAATACCAGTGAATGTCTACTGATTGTTTTAGGAACCTTGACAAGAGTATTTTTTTTTAAGTATGAATACATTTCTGAGATGAAAACAGTAGGTTATGATTAGGGGTGTTAGGGTTTTGGTGTTCAATTCTTTACCATTTCCTTTTCAATGTTGCCCGTCGAAGGCAATATCTGCTCTTCAAGGAAATAGCAGCTAAGTGCAAACTGGGTGCTGATTTTCGAATTGCTGGGGTTGACCCAATAATCTACAATTCCAGACACTATGCTAGAGATTAGGGATATAAAGCTAGCTAATCATCTACCCTTACAGTAGAAAGTGAAGAGGAACTAAAGAGCCTCTTGATGAAGGTGAAACAGAAGAGTGGAAAATCCAGCTTTTTCACTCAACATTCAAAAAACTAAGATCATGGCATTCAGCCCCATCACTTCATGGCAAATAGATGGGGAAATGATGGAAACAGTGACAGACTTTACTTTCTTGGGCTCCAAAATCACTGCAGATGATGACTGCAGCCATGAAATTAAAAAACACTTGCTCCTTGGAAGAAAAGCTATGTCTAACCTAGACAGCATATTAAAAACAGAGACGTTACTTTGCCAACAAAGGTCTGCATAGTCAAAGCTATGGTTTTTCCAGTAGTCATGTATGGATGTGAAAGTTGGACCATAAAAACAGCTGAGTGCCAAAGAATTGATGCTCTTAAACTTTAGTGTTGGAGAAGACTCTTGAGAGTCCCTTGGGTTACAAGGAGGTCAAACCAGTCAATTCTAAAGTAAATCAATCCTGAATTTTCATTGGAAGGACTGATGATGAAGCTGAAGCTCCAATACTTTGGCCTCCTGATGCGAAGAGCCAACATTGGAAAAGACCTTGATGCTGGGAAAGATTGAAGACAGGAGGAGGAGACAACAGAGGACAAGATGGTTGGATGGCATCACCAACTCAATCGATATGAGACTGAGCAAACTCTGGAGATGGTGAAGGACAGGGAAGCCTGGCAAGGTGGAGTCCATGGGGTCACAAACAGTTGTGCAAGACTAAGTGACTGAACAATGATGTAACTAAGAACTAAAGAGAGAGGTGGAAGTAGAAACAAAAAGGTTTTTAATTCTTCCCTGATTTTGGAGGAAGTGGGTAGTATTAATGAAGGGACTAAGAATAGGAAAAGTGGCCACTCAGATAAAAGTCATAGAAAATGAAAGGCCAAGTGACTTGGGAGAGAATTCTCTTGAAATATTAAGTGTGGGACCTCTGAAGAAGAGTCACCAGAGGCTCCAGGATTTCAAGGACTGGAAAATTCCTTGGATCCCCTTAATGACGTGAGTCACCCCAGATACTTTTCCAAGAGAGAATTTCAGTTTCCATATGCAATCCATAGATTCACTTTAAGAAGTGGTAAACAAGAGGAAAGGACATTCTGCTAAAGCACTATTTATAGAGCTAAAGCACTGGGCTTTCCTCTTGGGCGGATTTTTCCCAGATGTGCTATGTGAAAACTCAGCCAATAATGTGTGATTTCCCATCCACTAGTGTATTATCACTCCTTGGTCTGAGGATAAAAGTGCTTAAGAAAGTTTACAAAGTAGAAGTTCCAGATTGAATTACATGGAACATTGAAATCCCATGAGCAAATATGGCAAAACCACCAACCATGTAATTATAGGTTCAAAACAACTTAAGAAATCAAGTGATTGAAACTGGACCCGAGAATCTTTAAAAAATCACATCTGGAGATGTCACTCATATTGTACAGACAGTAGCATCATAATGAAGCAAGTCAAATGTAATATGGAACCCAACAGTGAAATTTTGAAAGTGCATTCTCTTTCTAAGTCAGTATAAACATCCAGGACATTATTGAGTCCCTCTTTCAGTTCACATTTAGGACAGGCCCAACCCACTAGACTTTTTGGACTGCTCCAATCTCAGCCAGCCTCCAGAGGAGACTCCAGGAGAATGAACTGCTTCTACACTATGGTTTCTTTCAGTCAGTGATGTCAACTAGGAATAAATGAGGCAATATGCATATTGGATTAATAACTTACTACCTACTAAAATTAGGTCAGTCAGCAGGGAAAGCAAGACTAGTACTCAAGAATTTTCTGATCATGTGGGTTTGGTTTTATATATTTCTTGGAAATCACATCACTTCTTCCTTCTTTACAACTGTTTTGACTTGATGCAGATTTTCTTTCCTCATACCTCCTTTAGAAAGCTTATACAGGCTCACTCATCTTGGACATAATTAGGTCAGTTCTTCCAATTACTTCTCTATGTTAACATTTTAATATAGGAATGGTAAAGTTGGGCACATATATAGGTGTTCCTTTGTGGCAATTGAGATTAAAACCAATTTCTTTGGTTGACATATTATACTTCTCTCGGTAAATCTTTGTTAGAAACAGTACTCAAATTATTCCTAGAAGTGAAGTGAAGTAGCTCAGTCGTATCCAACTCTTTGTGACCCCATGGACTGTAGCCTACCTGGCTCCTCCATCCATGGGATTTTCCAGGCAAGAATACTGGAGTGGGTTGCCATTTCCTTCTCCAGGAGATCTTCCCGACCCAGAGATTGAACCTGGATCTCCTGCATTGTAGGCAGACGCTTTACTGTCTGAGCCACCAGGGAAGATATTTTTTAGCATACCAATTTGTCTTGAGCTCTTTCTTGCCATCCTATACTTTTGGTTTCTTGGCAAAGATCTCTTTTCTTAGATTATTCTTGTTCACTAGTTTCTAACACACTGTGAAACTTGCTATTATATTTGATCTTACTCATCACAAGGAACTTTCCCATGTTTTGGGTCATTGGGCCTGTGTATACCAGATACTTTGTCTGTGTTAGACCCATTAGAGAAACCAACAAAGTTTGAAGTCAGAAATAAGTTTCCAGAAGAGAATCAAAAAGGTAGAGATGGGACACAATGTCAAAGCATTACTGAACTAAATTTGATGCCCACTGCTTCACATACTTGAATTAGGCCTCAATTAAGAGTTGGACTGTGAAGAAGGCTGAGCGCCAAAGAATTGATGCTTTTGAAGTGTGGTGTTGGAGAAGACTCTTGAGAGTCCCTTGGACTGCAAGGAGATCCAACCAGTCCATTCTGAAGGACATCAGCCCTGGGATTTCTTTGGAAGGAATGATGCTAAAGCTGAAACCCCAGTACTTTGGCCACCTCATGAGAAGAGTTGACTCATTGGAAAAGACTCTGATGCTGGGAGGGGTTGGGGGCAGAAGGAAAAGGGGACGACAGAGGATAAGATGACTGGATGGCATCACTGACTCAATGGATGTGAATCTGAGTGAACTCTGGGAGTTGGTGATGGACAGGGAGGCCTGGCATGCTGTGATTCATGGGGTCGCAAAAAGTCAGACACGACTGAGCAACTGAACTGAACTGAACTGAACTGAACTGAACCCATGATCATCTTTGCTTTCAACCAAGGCAACTGTGTTATGTTGCAGTTGTTTTTGTTGGTTAGTGGCAAAATTTGACTCTTTTGTGACTCCATGGACTATAGCCTGTCAGACTCCTCTTTCCATGGGATTTCCCAGGCTAAAATACTGCACTGGGTTGCCATTTCCTTCTCCAGGGGATCTTCTCAACCCAGGGACTGAACCCTCATCTTCTTCATTGGAAGACAGATTCTTTACCACTGAGCCACACTCAGTCATGTCCTACTCTTTGCAACCCCATGGACTGCAGGCTTCCCTGTCCATCACCAACCCCCAAAGCTTGCTCAAACTCATGTCCATCGATTTAGTGATGCCATCCAATCATCTCATACTCTGTTGTCCCCTTCTCTCTTGCCCTCAATCTCTCCCAGCATCAGGGTCTTTTCCAATGAGTTGACTTTTCACATCAGGTGGCCAAAGTATTGGAGCTTCAGCTTCAGCATCAGTCCTTCCAATGAATACTCAGGACGGACTTCCTTTATTATAAGAAACCCTAAAAATACAAATGCCTTCTTGACTTTCTGGACCAAGAGATCATCATGCAAACAATAATATAAAAACCAAAGAAATTCAATAGTCATAAAATTCAGAGCCAAGAGAAAAAAAATTCACATTAGTAAGAAACAATTGAACCACATGAAGAAAGATATAAAGAAGATGCCTTTTAAGATGTTTAATATAGTTGCTGACCCATAAAAAAATACCACATCTAGAAGAACCACATAGAAGAAAATTAAAGGTACTTCAAAGGCCTCCAGTTTCTAGCCAAGATCAGAACGATAAATACATGAAATAAAATGACTGTGCAGTTTAACTCTTCAACTGAAACATCTTGTGCTAGAAAGTGAATGGTTCTGGAACAGAAAACCTCAGACCTCCAGGTCATGTGTTTGCTCCCACCATTAAGCAAGGTGTCATCGGTTCCCTGTCAAACCATTTATTTCAAATTGTCAAATCTTTTTGCCCATCGTTGTTTAAGAAGATCATCACTATCCATGTTTTTAAGCATATTTCCTAAAAATAAAATGATTCTGAATTCATGTTTGGTTAAACATACTGCTTTCTAATAGATCCTATCCCCCTTCACCTTACGCTGCTAGTCTGCAAGATTTCCTTATCCTTCTAGAAGTTGCTATTTATTATTCCAAAACCTATAGTGAACAAAATGAGCATGAGAAAAGTGAAAAGCAGAGACAGCATTAGTCCACAACATATTTCTTAATATGCCAACTATCAAAACAACCTTCCTTCTAATCTTCTTCCTACAACAACTTAGATTTACAACTTAGATTTCATGCAAATCTATCCCTGGGATTCCTTATTCTCGAACCAGTTTTCTCCACCACACCTATGCTACCATCCCAGGCCCTTATTTGATCCCTCCATCACTTATCATATAACAAGCAGTACAAAAATCCATTTTATATTGGCCCATAAACTGGAGAAAATAAAACAAATTTCTGTTGACCAGATCAAATATTACTATTGACTAGAACATGATTTTCTGTGGGATGAAAGATATAACTGTCTCTACAAATCTATTTCTCATCTCTCAAACTCTATACCCATGTCACAGTTCTTTCGTTATTATTTAACACACATAGAAGCTGAGTTTACCAAGGTCCCTCATGATTCAACCCATCTTCCATGCTTCCTTGTGTGAGTTCTACTTTTTCAAGCAAGGTCATATTCCACCAACAGAGGATCAAGCAAAAGAAAGTAGGAGTTCAACTGTGAGGTAATCCAGATAAGCATCTCTTCTTCCAAGCAAATTTAGGGATCAACACCAGATGAGTCTTGGGACTGGTGAAACAAATTCAGTCATCTCCCTGAACCCCCCAACCTTGATTAGATACAAGTTTTTCATGGACAAATTGCAGCAACCACTACATGCCCTCTATTCCTCTTTTCCCTTATATAGAAAGGAATAGACAATTACTAAAACAAGATGTCCCAACAGAGAATTTAGTTAGTCTCACTCCAAGAAGAAAAAAAAAAAAAAACTCTTTTTAAACAATAAAAGATAGATTATCCCTGTCCTGGAGGAGGGGACAGAAACCCACTCCAGTATTCTTGTCTGGAGAATCCCATGGACAGAGGAGCCTGGCAGGCTATAGGCCATAGGGGTCGCAAAGAGTCGGACACAACTGAAGCAAATTAGCACAGCACAGTACATGCCTGTCTGGAGATTAATATGTTCTTGGATGAATTCACTTAACCATTCAGGGTTTGAGAAAATGTTCCTCATCTCCTGGGTCCTTTGTTTTTCCTTATGCCTAGCTAATGCCCCACGTTAAAATCATATTCTTGCCTATGCCCAGACGCCTCACCTAAACCTCATTACTAAACCTTGCCTGGGATCCCTGAATACAAACCCATTTTCCATATCCCACTGGCTGCTGCAGACACTAATTTCTGCATCCTCTAACCACGGATGTCCCTAAACTTCTGCTCAGTTTGAACCTCTAGATGTCCACCCGAAAAAAAATCAAAAAAAAAAAAAACACACAAAAAACCCAGCTTGAAATAAACTCTGAGGTTCCAAGCTCCAGTTTATCCTTGAAATTCTCATTATCAATCTTACCCTTAGCTCTACTTTCTGTGTCCCTCCTCCCTCCAGACCTAACATTTGTTCATTCTTAGTCCAGATGCTAACTTAAAGGACATCACAGAACTCTTCAGCCAGTCCTTCAATGAAATGAAAAACTGATGAAAGGCCTAGGAATATTCTTTGTCGGTTCCCACGTTAAGCAGGGAAAAAAGGATCTCAGTTGATCATTTCAAAAAAGAGTTATAGCTAAAGTGACATGAAGAGAGAATTGACTGAAAACTGTATTTTTTGACAAACAATTCTAGCAGTTTCTAAGGTTGGGTTTTGTTGTTTTTTTTTTTAATGACTCAAAGAAGACACCGTATCCACATGTGTAAACACGTGTGAGCCACATGTGTATAGATTTGTTAGAGTCAGGTTTTAATTGTTGCTGCCTCATAAAGTGTCTGTCTTACAAGAAAATAAAGGTTAATTCTTTTAGAGAACTGGCATTATCACCCTCATAGATTTAAGACAGTTCTGAAATCTTGCTACATTCTCCCACAGTTCATTCCAGTCTTAACATCAAAGGTGAAATTCCTAAATGCGTAAGACTTAGGTCTTTACATTAAGTTTTAGTATTACCTTCTACACAACATCGCTAAATCATTTCTGCCTCAGGGTTCACCACTGGTCATTTACTGTGTGAATAGTGAAATATGCAGTGTTTTTGCAAATGGTACAATATTCCAGTGAAAAACATAATGCCCGGGCCCCTCATTCCATCTGCCTCTGGTTTGTGTCAAGCTGACATTCTGTAGGTCAGTTCACTCATCCTTAATACATTGTTTAAATATACAGTAAAAGCAATATTCATAGAGTGGTATAAATATAATACCCCTAAATTACAACAGTTTTATTTAAATACTTTCATCTTCTACAGTACTCATGGAGATTTCAATGTTTCCACAACTTGAGATTTAAACAGACCAAGAGAAATACTCTGAGATGGATGATACAAAAGCAAAGTACAAGAGACATAAGTGCATTTTTTTTAATCTTTTTTTTTTTCAAATATCATTGCTTTGCAACTTTTTGGGGGAACACTAGTGAACATATGGATCATTCTGAGGGGTAAAGATCTATGAAATACTTCTATTTATAAAAACCCTTTCTCCATCTCCATTGAGTAAGTTAGGGTGATGATAAGTATAGATGCTGGTATCAGTAACAGCAGACCACATTCATCATTAAGGCAACAAGACTAAGAATTAAACCTCTCCACGTAAAATGAAACTACTGAGATTGTTAATTTGCTACACTAGCCCAGGTGAGTTAGTCCAACACTCAATCAGAAAGCAATAAATTAACACATCGTTAATCACCAGTCTCATTAATGAAAAGGACTCCCTGTTTGGATTTCCCAGAAATCTGACTTCACTGGTATTTAAACAGTGTGCAGTTCACGTTGGGCCTAAGGAGGGCTCTGAAAGGGGAAAGAAATCTTTATTTTTATCCCAAATAAGGGCTAAATAGTTGTGTGACTTAGCTTAGCTCAAAAATTAGAGAATAATTTGACTCTTCTTTTAAATATCTATCAAAAATAACCCCCAAATCCAGAAGGAATGTTTCCTTAAACATGAGAATTTCTAAAGCCTGTACTTCTATTTCAAAAATTGTTAGAAGCATTTATCATTATGCATAAGGAAAGAACAAATTTCATTGGGAAAGAAATAAAAGAAAAATAAAAATAAATGTATATCTCAAGATTTCATTTAGTTTGTACTACATATATTACCCCATCATATTTATATGATGATTCAAATAAAAATGCTAAAAGGAATATAAACAAACAAGCCTGGTTGAAAGAAGGCATATTAAAATAACTTTTCTTTTGAGAGGAATGCATGGCATATCTAAACAAATAGTTTCAGTAGATGGAGAGCTTCCTGACATGAGAGATGGCAACAGATAGTCAATAACAGAAGGTAACACTGAGTCATAAACCAAAACTTTAGCTGAAAGCTTCAAAGACCCAAAGAATTACTAGTGAATAACCTTTAAATCCATCGACATGAGAAGAATTTTAAGTATTTTTCAAATGCAGATGTCTGTAGAATAATGAATTCAGTGAATGCTTGACTTTTATTGAGAATTTTTTAAAGAAAACCCATCTCCTAATGTTGATTCAATAGTAAAATTTTTTGAAATTCAATTGTTGTTAAGTGAGGCCCCCTTCCTCTGCTTTTCGTAATTGTGGGTGATCACTAGACACAACATTTTCCTGATGCGTGAGCCAAAACCCCAGATGCCTGCCCGGTTTCTATCCTTTCCAATTTACTTTGACATCCTCAGTTCCTTTCATAGGAAATGAATATTAGCCTCTTCTGCGTCCTGCCTCCTCAGTGATGGCCCATCTCAAAAGCTATTGTCAGAAACCAGTCAATTCTCACCTGACCCAGACACACTATGGAAATTTAATTCTACAGGTGTTTGGCAGATGAACTGAGAGAAGCCTCTGTAATTTCCATTTTCATTCTATAACCCCACCGTTTGGTGCTTAAATCGTTTTTCCCCTTCCTCTTCTTGAACGTAACTGAATGTTAAGAGAGTTAATAAAGTGAGACCACATTGTAATTTCTGCTATTTGCTGAAATCCACCAAGCTGGTGTATTGTTTTCATCATTTTGTGACCTGTTCCACATTCTGGCATTGGCCTCCTCCCCTATTTTACATGATGAGCTGTGGCATCATTCATGGAAGGATGAAGAGCTTGCACAAAAGCTAATTCCTTGACCATTGTATTACCTTGGGAGATTTGGTGGCGACCTCAGCCTGTGGGCTCCAGGAAAGTCAGAAAAAGGGGGGCAAATGTCACATTTTCATTCCTTTTTACCTTTGATACAATTTCCTTACAAGCTTGCTGGCAATTCTAGAAGCAAATGGACTATTTGTTCCTCCATGGGAATTTTCAAAGCCACAGGATAATGGTTTCAAAGAAAGGAAGAAGGAATGATGAAATAACAACAATGCTATTACCCTTTCAAGGATAAAAACTACCAGCATATTTCAACTGGGTGGTCCAATTATTACAAATGAATATTTATTTTTTATTTGTTTGTTGGTAGTATGACTTATTCCGGAAAAGATTTAAAGCAGCTTCAAAAGAAACATAAAATACAGCAAGTTAGAAACATAAAAAACATATGGAAAAAAATTAAAGGAAAACTCAGGAGATGGAAAATGAGCAGGAGAAAGAAATTCATTAAATAAAATGTCTGTTGTGTCCTTTGCTTTGTTAGTGGTATGTCACAGATTACTGTTAATTAAGTAAATTAATAAATTCACAAGTAACAAAAGCACTGCTTATAGAAGGAGAATGTAGGATTGAAGAGCTGTAAAAGTTGCACTTGAAATGAAGACTGTAGCAGTCTTTGCGGGACAGATGTTGATGTCACTAACAGACGGACTTATTTTACTCTGAAAGCAAACACACATATGCCATGGCTGAGATGCTCTGCTGCACTTTTTAGTCCCCAAGTTCCTAAATATTAAAGCTAACCGGAAAAAAATGTAGCTTTATTGAGAGTTTATCTGTCAGGGACCATGGCATCAGATTTTCCACATGCAGAAGTATTCATAATTTGCCTCTTGAGAGCTGACATCCTATTATTTCATGACAATGACAGATGAATTGTAGCACCACCTAATCACACGTGCAGTTTGAACCTAGTTCTTGTCACTTCAAGAGTATTTTCTTGCACACCTATGGAAGAAAATTCACCACCAGATTAAGCAGTAAGGGGAAACTCCTCCCTTTCCCAAAAGACAGTCCTCCATGATTTTGGACAATATATGGCTCTGCACTGTGAAGTTGGCACCTAGAAAACCAATTCACTAGTCACAGAATTGTTCTATTCAAGAATCCTGTGCATGACAGGTGTTCTGATACGGCAGAGTGATTTTTCAAAATCACTAGTGACTGCCTTTCACTTTCACCCCAAGAGGCAAAGCCTTGAGAGGAGGCTCCTCCTCCATGTCTGCTTTCTCTATTTGCCAACTGGACATGTACAAAACTGGACATTAAAAAGTTCAACTGGTTTTAAATGCCTCTGAGTCCTTTATGCTACTCAATCCTTCACTGACATCATGTATCATTTTTTACTGGCCAAAACACTGGCAGAATTTTAAGTTAATGCTAAAATTTTCATCTTAAGGTACAGGTGGCTTGTATAGGCCTTTTCCCTAGCACCAATGTAGTGAGGTGTGTGGTGAAGCTCCAATGGATATCAATATGCTTGGTAAAGTCCTCGGAAACATAATGCTTCATTTCACAATGCAGAGATGAGATTTTCAAAACTTCTTCAAGATTGGTTCCAGTCCAAAGTTAGAATATATCACAGAAGATGGCCAAATTCTCCTTGCTGGGAATGAAACACTGGGAGACTCAAAAGTGTTGAAGTATGCCTCCTGAACCTCTCACTTCCATTTCCAGAGGCTGCTTTCATGTATCAAGGGTCAGAATACAAACCTATCTATGTGCTCTTTCACTTTTATCCAGATTCACTCATCTATCCCTGTATCCACAGAAGGAGAAATAACCTACATGATCCTACCATCATCAAAATACCAACAATAATAGCAGCAGGCTCCACTTACAGAAGGCCTACTGGTATACCTGGCACAATACTATATGTTTTATCATGTTATTTCATTTGAGCTTCACAATGGCTTTATGAAACTGCTTTTATTAGCCTATTTTATTACAGAGGAGGCAATCAAACGTTGGACAAATGCAGTGATATGTCCAAGATCACCCAACTAGCAAGCACTAAGTCATTAAAAGTGTGAGGCTAATGAATCTGAGAAATGTAAATCAAAACCACAGTGAGGTACCATCTCATGTGATCAGAATGGCTGCCATCAAAAAGTCTATAAACAATAAATGCTGGAGAAGGTGTGGAGAAAAGGGAACACTCTTACATTGCTGGTGGGAATGCAAACTAGTACAGCCACTATGGAGAACAGTGTGGAGATTCCTTTAAAAACTGGAAATAGAACTGCCATATAACTCAGCAATCAATCCCACTTCTGGGCATACACACCAAGGAAACCAAAATTGAAAGAGACATGTGTACCCCAATGTTCATTGCAGCACTGTTTATAATAGCTAGGTCATGGAACCAACCTAGATGTCCATCAGCAGATGAATGGATAAGAAAGTTGTGGTACATATACATAGAGGAATATTGCTCAGCTATAAAAAAAGAGAACGCATTTGAGTCAGTTCTAATGAGATGGATGAAACTGGAGCCTATTATACAGAGTGAAGTATGTCAGAAAGAAAAACACCAAAACAGTATATTAATACATATATATGGAATTTAGAAAGATGGTAATGATGACCCCTTATGCAAGACAGCAAAAGAGACACAGATGTAACAAACAGACTTTTGGACTCTGGAAGAAGGCGAGGGTGGGATGATTTGAGAGAATAACATTGAAACATGTATATTACCATATGTGAAATAGATGACCAGTCCAAGTTCAATGCATGAAGCAGGGCACTCAAAGCCGGTGCACTGGGACAACCCTGAGGGATGGGATGGGGAGGGAAGAGGGTCGGGGGCGGGGGGGTTCGAGGTGTGGGACACATGTACACCCGTGGCTGATTCATGTTGATGTATGGAAAACACCACAATATTATAAAGTAATTAGCCTCTAGTTAAAAGAAATTAAAAAACATTTTTAATAAAATAAATATGTGCAGCTAATGAAAATTTCTTTCAACTCCTTGGAGAAATATACCATAGAAATAAATTATTAGAAACCTATGAAAAGTTTTCTGCACTATTTATAGACCAACCATGAAGTTATTAGGAAATATAATTAATGAAGCATAGGAGGCCACATGGACAACACTAAATTTGCCTCCAGTCCAGACAAGCTGAATAGCCTGGTGGTACTACGTTTGGGATTCTGTTGCAAGTTGCTGGTTGTTAACCTACACAAATTTAATAATGACCAACTGGTGTCAGTAACCTTCAGGTCTTCCTGGGAAGATAGGACCCAGGGGCATAGTCCACAGTCACTCCTTCATTCATAATCCACCCAGATATTCAAACTAGCTCAAGCTGCCTGAAAACACTCTGCTTCAAGAAACTCAGCAAAAACTCTATCCAACTGAGAGCTTAGTAAAATGCCTACAACTAATCCATGGCCTGTGGGTTCTCTGGGAGCTAGTTTGGGAGGTCAAAGCTTACACACAAGGGAAAACAAAACATGTGCGAATGTAGATGAATCTTTCATCCCAAAGCAGTGCTGGAAAACTCATGTAAATATACAAATACACTGAGCTGTATTGTGAAAAGAGCCATTTGTTTTACTAAAACAAGTTGGTATGGTGCAAGATTTTTCTTGGCAACTAAACAGAACACAATGGAAAAATTTGTAAACAGTGAGGCTTTCTGGCAATTTCTTAAAAACTGAATGAACAATCTTTCCAAAAGGTAAAAAACTTCCTTTTCCTCAATCCCCCATGAGCTCCTACTCACATATAATCACTTTGACAGTCAAAGCAGACAAAGAAATGCAGCCCAATGATCAGCAGAACTTGTTAAAAGGACCATTTGGTGGCTAGTGAGCTAAAATGCCAAACTTACAACTTGGGGAACTATAGAAGCCAAGCCACTCTAGCCAGAATGAGAGGTCTCTCAACGATGGTTCAGGAGGTGAAGAAATCACTCCTCTTCCAGAATTCCTCTTACGTGTATTCTTCGTCACTGTGACGAAGGTTCAATACAGGAATTGCTTTACTTCCCAACTATTACTACAGAAACCAAATGTTCTTGCTTAAACACAGGTTTCATTGAAAAAGTGTTGGCTGAAGTTCAAAAACAGAGAGGAAAAAAGTTCTCCAAAGATAAGATACGTGATGTTAGCTTAAGAAATCTCAGCCTAGTATGGTCATACCTCTCTCCCAAGCAGTTCCCAAACCAAATGGATGAAGTCTGTAAGTCTGTCTTTAGTAAACTATACATCTTTTTTTTCTACTTGGTCATTCAAAAGCACTGAACACACACAAACACACACACACACACAATTTTGGAGTTATTGTCTGAATCATATCATTCTATAACATGCTCAAAAGGACGTTTACATCACACATCTTAAAACTGCAAAGGACTGTGAGTAAATCTTGTCTTAAATTAATTTGTATCCAAAATATCTTTAAATGAGAACTTTATACACTTTATTATACATAACTGTATAAAACTACACGTAAAAATATATATTAGGTTTTTCTATCCAACTCCAGTTCCTCCTCCCTGAGGGACTGGTAATGACCTTTAATTACTTCAGGGTTTCCCCCATCAAAGTTGATAGATGCCTCTTAAGTACTTAAAGTCTATCTGCCCTCAGCCAAGTAAATGATGTTAACAATTTGTTAACAACTTGTGCATATATTTCATACTCTTCTGCATGCTCATATGTTCAGAAATATATACATATATTACATATGTATGTGTATATACCTAATTTGATATTATATACTAAAATAGGTGTTGGGAATTTTCTTTGATTGTCAAGAATGAGACATATGTACATACATATATATTCTTTCTCACTTAGAAATATATGGTGGAAATCTCTCTAAGATTAATTTAGCTCATTCCTTTTAATGGTTGTTTTAAAGGTCATAGTATTTGTTAAAATTTAATCAGCCATTTCTCTGATGATGGGATTCATTTTCTGTCTTTTTCCACTCAGAACCGTTCTACACAATTAGAAGTAAAGCACAATGGAGATATATGTAAAAGTTTAATCTGTATAGCTAAGAGTACACAAGTCTTACTCCAAATAGAATGCCAAAGAAGTATTATACATACACACTCTCTATTCTTTGTCCCTGTCAACCCCATATCACCACATAAACTGCACGGTAGTTCCCAGCTGGTCTCTCTGTTTCCACTATTGTGCTTCTACATTCCAGTCTTCACACAGCAGTGGATGAACTGTGAAAATAATAAATCATCTCCTTGCTCAGGACCTTCCAACATCTTCCATTCACACAAAGACCAGAATCCACAGCCAACCAAGTCCTATGCGGTCTGGTCCTTGGCCATCCTCCCCACTTCGTCATATGACACCCTCTCCAGACTCACCCCACTAACCTAATTTCCTTTCTTATTGTTCCTTAACTGCACCAAGAACTTTCCTATGTTGTATCTATCAACTACCCATCTTTGCACCTGCTGTTCAATATGCCTGAAACCTCTTCCCCAGAAATCCTTCACTTTATTCATCCTCTGCTTAAATATCCTCTTCTCATAGAAGTCTTCCCTAATCGTCTTATTGGAAATAACCACTTACTTTGCTATTTTTGTCTTTGAATCTCTGATCACTTCCTGACATTACATGGCGTAATTCTATAATTATTTCTTTTTTCCTCCATTAGAATGCATGTTCCGTGCCGTGTCCTCCACAGTATCCCCAAACCTTAAAACACTGCATAGCATGTAGTAGGTGCTAAGTTATTTCTGTTACATAAATGAATGAACATGTCAGGGAATGAAAAGAACTAAAAAGGTAACAGAAAGAGATAGATACAACACATGTAGCCTTGAGTCTTCTAGGAGAGTCATACTTGGAGGAATTTTACCTGAATTGGCTCCAGCATATGCTTCATCTTGCATTAGTACTTTATGTTACTAAATCTTCTCCACAAGACTAGACAGTTAAAATTTTCTATGAAAGTAGGCAATTATGTAATGGCCCGAAGGATTCATTATGTCATCTGTACTATTGCACACAGTTGCCTGAGTTTCCATTTAATTTCATTCTTTGTGGTCTCCCTAAGCATGAATAAATTGCAGAGTTCTTCATGAAAACAAATGACAATGCTGGAGGAAAAAATATCCCTACACATGAGGAGTGTTCTGTTTCACTTTGGGGAGTTATATGTTAAGGAATAATGGGGAATGCTGTGCTGTATTATTCCTTATTTTCCTTTGAGTCCAATATAATTCAAAAGACGGGCATTCTCATTATCTATTTCAAATATTCATAATTCAAATCATCATATATGGATTTGAATTTCAGTAAAAAGAGCACCTTAACTAGTATGGGACAAGCATCCCATGAACAGGGAAGAGGTTGAGGATTCTATTGGGCAGAATATGAGTAGACAGGATTTAATCCTAACTATTTTTAATGGAACGGTCTATCTGCTGACTTGTCATGATTTTACTATTGTTTCTGCTCCCAGGGCTTTCCTTCAGAGGCAGCAAATTTAGCTGATTGCCTCCACCACAAGCTTTGTGGGATTCTATTTCTTAAACTGGACAGACTAAGAAAAATTTCTCAATGGATGGAAGGAGTTAGATTCACCAGATGGTGGAGAGACACAGAATTCATATGAAAACAATCAGTCTGTGAATTCCTCTACCATCATTACCATGGCAAGTGGAACAGAGTCATGCTCTTCCTGGCTTAGGCTTTCTCATTTTGTCCCTACCCCTACTTGAAGGCATCTTTGATGTTGATTTTGACTTCATCTAAAACAAAAGTTCCCTGGTGTCTCAGTGGTAAAGAATCTGCCTGCAGGGCAGGAGACCTGAGTTTGGTCCTTGTGTTGGGAAGATCCCCTGGAGAAGGGATGGCAACCCACTCTAGTATTCTTGCCTAGAGAATTCTATGGACAGAGGAGCCTGGTGGGCTGCAGTCCCAGGGGTCACAAAGAGTCAGACATAACTGAGCGACTAACACTCACTCAAGTACCATACAAATGTTAGTTTGGGGCTTTCCTGGTGGCTCAGCTGGTAAAGAATCCACCTGCAATGCAGGAGACCTGGGTTCAATCCCTGGGTTGGAAAAAATTCCCTGGAGAAGGAAATGGCTACCCACTCCAGTATTCTGGCCTGGAGAATTCCATGGACTGTATAGCCCATGGGGTCACAAAGAGTAGGATATGACTTTCCCTTTAGAGAGATGCAAATTCAGTTATTCAGCTGAAACAAGATGCTGAAAAGACAGTAGAGAGGAGTACATTGTTTTCATTTGTATTTTATCAAAGAGTTATATAGCTTACTATCCGTGGGACATTACTCTAAGAGTTCAGAATATTTTCTGATTTTATCTTCATGTCAACACTGTGACATCAGAGCTACTCAGTGATTGATTTGTTAATTGATTTGTCCGTGTTGCATAGCCAGAGACGAGCTGACCCAGGGTTTGACCCTTTCGGAGTGACTCCAAGGTCCACACTTACAACCACAAGGTATGCTGCCCTTATGCCACTTCCCTCTGACAGTGTGGGGAGGGCAAAATCTGATCACAACCTTTCTTTTTAATTAAAAAAGTTATTTGTAACTGTCAATTTAAAATAGAACAGCAACAAAATGGAACTACTATTTCTGTTTTAAAACATATCTACCACTTTAGCAAAACCTAGCTTGAGGAGGAACATTTTTACTTCAAGAAAAAAACAAGTAAAATATGCTTAATGTCCTGGATTTAGGTTACACCACAACTACTTGCCAACAATAATTGCACTTGCATTGATAATTTAAAAACCTGTTCCAGAAAGTGGATCTCTTTCACAGGAACATCCATTTATAAGTCTTGTAATCTGTGGTTAATTCCTATAGGATTTCATTTATCCCAATTTGTACAAACAAAATTAGGCTAGGTTTGTGTTGTATATACATTTGATTGTATGTAATTAAGAATATATGAGCTCAGTACTCCTACTATATCCAATATTATTTTATAGAAAATTTTAAGAGTGTTCTATGCTGTGAGGAATTTGTCTCATGCAATATAAGATGAGGCAGTAATTGAAAATGAGATTATGTGCTTTGAGAGAGGAAAATGTTAATGAGAAACTGATTATAAAATAGATAAACTAACAAAGATGAGTTAAAGAATACCTTACCACTAGCTTGCATTTTATAGTTCCTCTCATCCCACAATCTGAGATCTCAAATAAGACCTGCTCCATTTATTCCAAAAAAGAAAATGTGGTTACGGATTTATTGGTGGATGGTTTAAAGTGTTGTAGCTAATTTAGTAAGGAGTAAGGACTCAGATTTTCCACTGATATACAGAATAATATCATCTCTCCTTACATTTAAAGTATCTGTTAGTCACTAAGTCGTGTCTGACTGTTGTGACCCCATGGGCCAGGCTCCTCTGTCCATGGAATTCTCCAGGCAAGAATACTGGAGTGGGTAGCCATTCCCTTCTCCAGGGGATCTTCCCAACTCAGGGATAGAACCTGGGTCTCCTGCATTTCAGGCAGATTCTTCACCATCTGAGCCACCAGGGAAGTTCCATTTATAAATTAACAAAATCTAAATAAAAATAGCTCTCAGCATTTTTTTCAAAAACTAGACATGTTGGTTATAAAGTCTGGAAAAAGAGATAAGCAGTAAGAGTAAGCAAAAGTCTTAAAGAAGAAATGTGAAGGAGTGGTCTTACAGACATTTAATATATTTTAAAGCCCCTATAATTAAAATTGTATGATATTAACTCATTAATAGACAAACCAATGAAACAGAAAATCTAGAAATAAACCAAAGTACATGTAGAAACTTAATATGTGATAAACACAGCAACACAAACAATTGGGGGAAATGAGTTCTTAATAAGTGGTTTAGAGACACTTAGAGAGTCATATGGAGAAGACAATGGTACCCCACTCCAGTACTCTTGCCTGGAAAATCCCATGGATGGAGGAGCCTGATGGGCTGCAGTCCATGGGGTCACAAAGAGTGGCAAACGAGTGAGCGACTTCACTTTCACCTTTCACTTTCATGCATTGGAGAAGGAAATGGCAACCCACTCCAGTGTTCTTGCCTGGAGAATCCCAGGGACGGGGGAGCCTGGTGGGCTGCCGTCTCTGGGGTCACACAGAGTTGGACATGACTGAAGCAACTTAGCAGCAGTAGCAGCAGCAGAGAGTAATATGGTGGGAAGGGAAGAGAAAAAGAACATATTCAGCTTTCATACCAAGTGAATTAGTGATCAAAATGTAAAAAAAAAGAATACAAAATTACTAGACACAACCATCACCAGGTTTCTGAACGACCTGAGTAAGAAAATCTTTCCTAACCAGGACTCAAAACTCAGAATTCATAAGGGCAAATGCTGATATATTTGACTACATTTTGCAAATTTAATAATAATAATTTCATAAGACAAAAAAGTCCATAAGCAAAGTAAAAACACGAATGACAAACTGGGAAGATTATTTGAAATTTGTATCTCCAACAAGAGATTAACACCTTTTATAGAAAAAGATTACAGCCATCAAATTAGGTTAGATTTTGCTGTAGTAATGAACAACCTGAAACCTTTCAATGGCATAAAACAACAGTCTTTCCTGCTTACACTATGTGTCCTTTATTAGTCAGCAGGGAACTCTATAGTCATATTGCTTCAGGGACCGTAACTAATGGAGGCTTTACCTCCAACACGCTTCCACGGCAGCAGAAACAGGAAAAAGGGCATGCCTGACCATGGGCTGGTTCTTTAAGCATCTGCAGAGAACGTACTTCAGTTCTTGTTTTATTGGCCAAAGCAAGTCTCATGGAGATGCTGGATTATACGGGTGGAAGTATCAACCTTTGTGAACAGTGATAACAAACCCTACAAAGAAGTTCTAGCCATGAAAAAAAATAAGACATATAACTCTGTATGAGAGATGATCAATAGATATGCTTCCAGGAGGGTTTTCAAATGTGGCACTATTAAATGTCTTCAGTCAGATAACATTTCACTGTGAGAGTGCTGCCTCATAGATCATGAGATGTTTAGCAGCGCCTCTGGCATCTATCCATGAGACGCCAGCAGCACAACCCTCCACTTGTGACAACCAAAAATGTCTCCGGATTGTCCAAATGTCCCCTGGGGGGCAAAGTCACCTCCAGTTGAGAAACAATGTTTTATAGAAAATGAAATGAATGCAAATGACCCTTAAACATATGAATATCTGCTCAACCTCACCCATCATAAGAGAAATATAAATCAACACTATAATACACCATTTACCACTCATAAGATTGGATAAAATCTAAAAGTTCATCAACATCACCTCTTCACAAAGATACAGGGGAAATCCCAAAATGCTTTAAATGGAAAATACAAGGTACAGAAAAGTGTTTAGAGTATGCCACTTTTTACCCATTATTAATCATTGTTAATCATTATAAAAGAAGGGGATACAAGTGTGCATTTATATTTATTAAATTTTTGAAAAGAAACTACGAAGAACAAACTAGACTAAAAATATGTTTACCTATAGGTGAAGGGAGGAAATGGGGCAAGGGAATAGGCATGAAAGCCAGACAGCTAAACATTCCTTGTTTTACAGTTTTCATTTGTACATATTTTGCATAATCTATAAAAAAATTTAAGCAATTCTCACATTTCAAAATAAATAAGTGTAACAATATAAAGTTGATGGCATAATCACATAGAGAAGAGTTATTTCAAATATTTTAAAGCATAGCATGTGTATGTCAATAATGAACTATATTCTAAGTCACAAAGAACCCCAGGAAAATCTTAAGTTACATTTAAATGTCTTATTGTTAGTAATGATAATATCACTGTTATTTTGAAATTGTGTGTAACTCCAATATTGTATCTATTTGGATAAAGAAAATAAATAATGTCATTAGAAATCAAGATTCAAAATGTAAAAGGAAAGTAGTATAAAATCAAAATGATGAACTCATGATTTACTTTTCTCTTTCTAAAAAAATATATATTTAATAGGTAGCTCTGACTATGGAAAGAGTCTGGGAATGACGACAGCTCAGTAGGAATAAGCACACCTAACAACCATATCTCTAAACACCACTTACTAGCTGGGCAGGTAATATATTGGGTTGGCCCAAAGATTCATTCGGGTTTTCATACCATCTTACGGAAAAATCCAAACAAATTTTTTGGCCAACTCAATGTAAAATGGGCCTGAGAACTTGTTATACAGAAATCAACAAAGCTGTCAGAGACCACCAGAGCCATGCCATGAGGATATAGAAACTGACTTGAATGAGCCCACTGGCTAAAGAGGGCTGTTACAGAGCCAAGAAAACTTTAGCATCAAAGAAAGTAAAACATTAACTTTATAAAAATCTATTAATTTATCAATACTGGAAAAAATAAACCTACAACAACCACCTCCCTGGTCACCATTGACCTAGGATACCAATTTGTTATTCTGAAATAATAAACTGATAATAAAGGGAAATAACTATTTCCCTGTCTGTTCTACACAAACTCTTCTTGAAGGCAACCAAATTATTGATGAGGGAAAGAATTTCAAACCTAATGTGCAAGGAATAACAGAGCTGTGAAATCATTGTTAATTGCTGCTAGAACTGTGAGGTTGTTGGAAACCTTTCAAATAGGAATCCAGCTGAAAATACCTGGACCTACTAACCAGGTTTAACACCATTAAGTGTGAGACAACTTACTTTATATGCCTCCTGATATAAGGCACAGATCTCCTTTGAAGTACTCTCAAAAAAAATTTAATGGAGTATAATTGCCTCTAAATGTAACAACAAATTTACAGGCAGTATGTGAGATAAAGGAACAAACTGATACCACAAACATGCAATCAGTCAAGACCAGAGTGAGAGACATACCACAGCACCAATGATGGTTTCTTTAACA
This sequence comes from Ovis canadensis, assembly GCF_042477335.2. Lineage (NCBI taxonomy): Eukaryota > Metazoa > Chordata > Mammalia > Artiodactyla > Bovidae > Ovis > Ovis canadensis. The sequence continues at coordinate 44,069,457 of NC_091260.1, forward strand.
AATTAATGACATTAAGGAAAAAGGGGATGGAGGGACAGAGAACCTATTACAGACAGAAGTTTTAAGAACTATTTCAACTAAATATAAATGTAGGCTTTGTTTAAATCTTGCTTCATAAGCCAACCGGAAAAGCCACTTCTGAAAAAAACTGGGAAATTTTTAAATGGCCTTAACCTTTAGATTACACAAAGGAATCAGTGTTATTTTTTATTAGGTATAACAACAGTGTTGTTATTATATCTTTAAGCCCTTATCTTTTAGCAATACCTACTGAAGTATTTAAAGATAAAATAATATAAAGTCTGGGATCTACTTCCTGTTGATGATAAAAAAAGAAAAAAGCAAGAAAGAAAGTCATGGCATAGGGTCAAAGATAAAACTGGTAAATTGCTGACAATTGATGAACCTAGGTGATAGATCTATTGGAGTTCAGTATACTAAATATCTTTGTTTTTAAGGACTTTGAAAAATTCCATAATAGAGAGGTTTTTAAAGCTCTTGGAAAGTGCTGGTATCACCCTGTCAACCATTGACAGCTCTACCCAGAACCTAGCTGATCTTCCCTGATACAGCTATGGAGCATAGACCTCATGTACTTGACAATATGCACGCCATATTTTGTTTATCTTCCACTCTCCTTACTCATTGCATATCCCAATTCTACATGACCCCAGGACAAGGAAATATGGGATTGAACATGGCCCGGAAAAATAATAGACAATGTATGTCAGCTGGTTCCACATCATAAAAGCATTTGATTGAGGGTCAGCTTGATTTAGGGTACTACTGGACTTACTTATGCTGGATGAGAAGTGTCTTTATCAGGACCCCTGATGTGGACTCTGCACAACAGTGACACTATTTAGATATCAAAGCTCAGTGAAAAATGACGCATCCCCAAAATTCATAAATGTGCCCCTTTCTGGCACCACTTGTTTCTCTACGGACCACAACACAGAAAGAGCTCATTAGAAATGAAATACACAGGGTATGTGACAACTTTACAACCCTCTGAAGCTTCAGGGCTAGTGGGCTAGACATGAAAACAACAACACTATAAAATCATCCCAAACAGCATCTTATTCCTTTATGAAATATTTGTTGCTATTGAAAAAAAGGAAATTGTGACACAGAGATCAGCTGGAAGAACCGTTATGCCACTGTATTACTTACAGCCAGTAGACTTTTGTTCATTTATTTATATGTTTGTTTGTTTATTGCCACACCTCGAAGCATGTAGGATCTTGATTCCCTGACCAGGGATCAAACCTGTGCCCCCTGCAGTGGAAGCACGGGGTCTTAACTACTGGACCCCCAGAAAGGACCCCAGTTACACCATTTTAAATGATAAAATTTAACTTCTAAAAAAATGACTTCTGAGTCACAGGAAGCACAAAGGTTTTAAAGTCAGTCAAGGCTATGTTCAAATCCTACTTTCCTATTACTTCAGTTCAGTTCAGTTCAGTTCAGTTCAGTCGCTCAGTCGTGTCCGATTATTTGCGACCCCATGAATTGCAGCACGCCAGGCCTCCCTGTCCATCACCAACTCCCGGAGTTCACTCAAACTCACGTCCATCGAGTAGGTGATGCCATCCAGCCATCTCATCCTCTGTCGTCCCCTTCTCCTCCTGCCCCTAATCCCTCCCAGCATCAGAGTCTTTCATTGAGTCAGTCTTCGCATCAAGTGGCCAAAGTACTGGAGTTTCAGCTTTAGCATCATTCCTTCCAAAGAACACCCAGGGCTGATCTCCTTTAGAATGGATTGGTTGGATCTCCTTGCAGTCCAAGGAACTCTCAGGAGTCTTCTCCAACACAACAGTTCAAAAGCATCAATTCTTCAGCACTCAGCTTTCTTCACAGTCCAACTCTCACATCCATACATGACTACAGGAAAAACCATAGCCTTGACTAGACAGACCTTTGTTGGCAAAGTAATGTCTCTGCTTTTGAATATGCTATCTAGGTTGGTCATAACTTTTCTTCCAAGGAGTAAGTGTCTGTTTACCCAAGTGTTATTTCATGTGCAGGCTGTTCAACATCTCTAAGCCTCATTTGGTTTGTCAAGTGGATATGAAAATACTTGTTTAACAAGTCATAAGTTTTAAAGAAGATCTTACACACATACACACACAAGTGCTTAGTAGAACACATGTGTGTGTGCACATGCATATACTCAGTTATGTCCAACTCTGCAACCCCATAGACTGTAGCTCACCAGGCTCCTTTGTCCATGGAATTTTCCAGGCAAGAACACTAGAGTGGGTTGCCATTTCCTTCTCCAGGGGATCTTCCCAACCCAGGGACTGAACTTGCATCTCTTGCAACTCTTACATTGGTAGGTGGGTTCTTTACCAGCTAAACCACCAGGGAGGACCATAATGAGAACTAAATAAATAGTAGTTATTACAGTTACATAAATTAAATTGATGAAATTTTCTAGCCATTTAAGATGGGAGATTCTAAAATGATTTTGCTGCAAAACCAGAAAAAAGAAATTCAACAAACCATTTTAGAGACTATTTCCAATGCATAATAAAACATGAACACTTTATGGATCACTTATCAGTGTTGAATACAAGTCTCCTCTGATGTGGTAGGAACAGATATCTAACTCTACATACAGAAGCCAAAATTACAACTGAAATGCCCTGGGTGAAGCAAACTGCCGGTCAGTGGAGATTTCAGTTTCCTACCACCGTGCATGAAATTTCCATCAGTCCATTTACCACAGCACTTTAATTGCTTCTTATTGATTCCTGCCCAGTCTGCTGTGCAGTTCCTGTGGCTATACCCACTTTGTATGCTTATCCATTATCTCGCTTCTAATGCTTTTACCTATTTTATTGTCCTGTCAATATAGTCTTTCTTCAGGGTCAATGGGGTATTGGGTCAGGACCCTCGTGGATGCCAGAAATCCAAGGATGCTCCAGTGCCTTATATAAAGTGGTACAGTATTGGCATATAACCTTTGCATATCCTACCATATACTTTAAAGCATACATAGATTACTTATAGTACCTAATATAATGTAAATGCTATGTAAATAGTTTCCAGCATGAGGCAAATTCAAGTTTTGCTTTTTGGAACTTTCTGGAGTTTTTTCCCAAATATTTTTAGAAAAAATATTTTCCAAAATATTTTTGGAGACATGGAGAATTGGCTGTACTTGATTATCCATTTCTTATAGCCTAACTTCATAAATTTATTAGGAAGGTCATTTCTAGTGTATGATAATTTAGGTAGACTAACTCTTACCTGCAAGGAGATCTAACCAGTCCATTCTAAAGGAAATCAGTCCTGGGTGTTCTTTGGAGGGAATGATGCTAAAGCTGAAACTCCAATACTTTGGCCACCTCATGCGAAGAGTTGACTCTGAGGCTGGGAGGTATTAGGGGCAGGAGGAGAAGGGGATGACAGAGGATGTGATGGCTGGATGGTATCACCGACTCGATGCACGTGAGTTTGGGTGAACTCTGGGAGTTGGTGATGGACAGGGAGGCCTGGCATGCTGCAATTCATGGGGTCGCAAAGAGTTGGACACGACTGAGCGACTGAACTGAACTGAACTGAACTGAACTCTTACCTATTTCTTTGCAAACACCATTTATAGAACAAAATATTAGTGCAAACAAACATACCTCAGTCAGCCGCTCATTCTTTGGCATTTGCAAAACACTTCGTATATGTTTGTGTTAATAATAATAATAGCTAATATCTATTGACCACTCATCTTGTGTCTGAAATGTATTGAATAGCATAATCCTAGTAACAATCCAATGAAGAAGGTACTATTATTATCTCATTGTAAAACATAGAAACTTGAGCTTAGAAAAGTTAGTTTCTGAAATTCACACAGCAAGTCCATGGAAGAATCAGAATAAGAGCTCAGTATATCAGATTCTAGAATCCTTCCTTTTGTTCCCATCATCTATTATTGTTTAAGATTCTGTCTTGTAATTACAGCTTAATGTCTCAACATTATTTATCAAATAAAAAAATATAAGCTGCAAATCAATAAAGATTATGTGTCATTCATCTGTGTGTCCCCAGTGCTTTAAACTAGACCCTGGCACATATACAATCAATCTTTGATCAGTGAATAACCCAATTGATATCAAACAAAACTGTAAAATCTTTAGTAAAGTTGTTAGATTTTGCTCGTTTTGTTTAACCATCTGAAGAATTTCGTATAGCCCATTAACCAACAGACTAACATGGTAATTTTTAAAAACACTTTCATTTATTAATTTAACACAAAACCCCTGAGAACTTTACATGAGCAGAAACAAAAATACTAAAGTAGTCTAGTATTTTTAGGTACTTCAAAGTAAACTCCTTCGCCCTGTTCATAAATTCCTAGTTGTACTAAAATTCAACTATCTGCCAACTCTACACATAGCCTGAGAAACTCAATGTGGCTGTTAATCACTCAGTCATGTCTGACTCTTTGCTACCCCATGGACTGTAGTCTGCCAGGCTCCTCTGTCCATGGAATTCTCCAGCAAGAATACTAGAGTGGGTTGCCATTCTCTTCTCCAGGGGATCTTCCTGACCCAAGGATCGAACCCAGATCTCCTGCAATGTGACTAGAGAAAGGCAAACCACCACACAATAGATGTCACTCTACATTTATTTCCAACTATTAGGAGATGCAGAAGGCATGGGTTCGATCCCTGGGTCAGGAAAACCCCCTGGAGGAGGAAATGGCAACCCACTCCAGTATGCTTGCCTGGAAAATTCTATGGACAGAGGAGCCTGGTGGGCTACAGTCCATGGTGTTACAAAGAGTCACACATGCGCTCCAGTTATGTCAAAAGGGCTCTTGATACATTCTGGCAATTCTCACTTCCCTGGTCCATTCACTGTCCTACTTGCCCAGAAATCTATTTCACATGCCTCCTCTGCCTCCTACCCCAGGCAAAACCATCAGAAGAATAACTTCCACATGTTCTCCCGCCACACCTAATACACTGTATACCCTGCCTCACTGGCAGTGAGGCATGGTGAACTGTCCATGCTCCTAGAGAGCACCACCTCGCCCGCGTTTCCATGGCTCTCATCTATGGAAGAAGCGGAAGTGAAAGTTGCTCAGTCATGTCGGATTCTTTGCCACCCCATAGACTATACAGTCCATGGGATTCTCCAGGCCAGAATGCTGGAGTGGGTAGCTGTTCCCTTTTCCAGGGGATCTTCCCAACCAGGGATCAAACCCAGGTCTCCAGCATTGCAGGTGGATTCTTTACCAGCTGAGCCACCAGGGAAGCCCAAGCTCCTGACAAGGAACAGCTCACCCACGTTTCCATGGTTCTCGTCTGCTCTCACTTAATCAAGGTCATGGCTTCTGCAGTTGCTCCTCCTCGCCTCTGCATCATCAGTTTTCCTCTCTGCTCGATCAGCAGTATTATTTTATTCTTTTGAAACACTTTTCTCTCTTGGCTTGAGACATCACTCCCTCTTGGATCTTTTTCTACTTGGACAACTTCTCTTAGTCTCTTTTGCTGATTTTTTCTCATCTTCAAAAACTTTAAATGTTAGAGTACCAAGACCTCTTCGGTTCTCTATACTCACATGTAGATGATCTCAGGTCTATAAATTCCATCTACACACTATGACCCACAATCTCAATTTCTCCCAAAACTCCTGTCTCTTATATACAGCATTTCCACTCAGATGATTCAGTTCAGTTCAGTTCAGTCGCTCAGTCATGTCCGACTCTTTGCGACCTCATGAATCACAGCACACCAGGCCTCCCTGTCCGTCACCAACTCCCGGAATTCACTCAAATTCACATCCATCGAGTCAGTGATGCCATCCAGCCATCCCATCCTCTGTCATCCCCTTTTCCTCCTGCCCCCAGTGATTAAAGGCATCCAAAACTGACCAACCCCAAAACTTACTCCTCTCCAAATTTTTCCCATTCCAATAAATGGCAACACCATCCTTCTTCTTGTTCAGGCCAAAAGCTTTACAGTAATCATTAACTCTTTCCACTCTATCAGCAAATCTTATTGGCACTATCTTAAGAATAAGTATAGAATCTGACCACTGCTCACTGCCCCTGTTAACATACTAACTGAAATCACCAGAGAGACAATTAGCCTCCCAGCTGGGACCCCTGCTTCTGTCCCTGACCCTCTTCAGTCTGCTGAAGAAGATCAGAGTGATCATCTTAAAAATACTAGTCAGCTCTTCCTATTTCCCTTTTCTTTCCTTCTTTATCTTCCCATCCCCAGAAATTGAGTCTTAAGGCCATTAGGAAAAGCAAAGCAAGATAAGCTCCCTCCAGCTGGGGGAGCTGCGGTGGCTCAGAATAATGTCATAACCTGAGTGGAGTAAGTAGTGTCCACATAGGAGGACTTCCTGCAATAGGAAGTCAGAGCTTTGCTGAGGGGAGGACTGAAGTCAGGCGGGCCTCCTCAGACAGGGGTTGCCCAGAACAGGGAATCACAGGCCAAAAAGAGTAAAGAAAGGGTCAGTGTGAGAGAGCAGTGTGACCTCAAACAGGGTAAGAAGGACATCCATGCAAGAGGGTGGTCTGATGTGGAGTGTCCAACAGAGAGGTGGTCCTATGCAAGAGAAGGAAGGAGTCCACATGGGTGTGGAGGGAATGGCCAGGGATAAGCCATTAGGTTTGAGAGCCCAAGCAGGGAGAGGAAGACCTTCACAAGACAATGTGGCCAGGGAGATCAGAGCCCCTGAGGCAAGAAGGATATCCGATCTACGTCTACTACCACCTAGATGCCATAGTGTGTCCAGGTAGGTGAGTGACCAAGGGCAGAGGTCAAGACCTAAGCAAGGTGGGGAGGAGGTCCACACCCAGGGGCAGCCCAGCAGGGGGAAACAAGAATCTGAACATAAGAGGGTTCACGCAGGCAGGCAGCTAGTTGTGGAAGTTAAAGCCCAAGCAGGGCACAGAGAGCATCCACATAAGAGGAGCAGGCACATATGACCTCTTAGAGCACCAATATGGTAACAACAGCATCTTCTGGAAGGTGCACCAGCAACATTAAGAATCTGGATACCTACTGGGGATTGGTCAGATTAGTAAATACATTTAGGTTAAACAAGCAAGTTTCTCACTGTGGAGTTACAAATATGGAAAGAAAGAAAAAATAGAATTCCACTAGAATGTGGATGGAATATTGGTGTGACCTCATAGTTTTCAATATATAGAGAAAGGAAAATAAATATCAATATGTATGTGACTGTGTATATGTAAATGGCTGGATTTTTAACAATTAAATCAAGCTACAAACTAAGAAAATTAAGACCATGGCATCTGGTCCCATCAGTTCAGTTCAGTTGCTCAGTCGTGTCAAACTTTTGTGACCCCCATGGACTGCAGCATGCCAGGCCTCCCTGTCCATCACCAACTCCCAGACCTTACTCAAACTCATGTCCATTGAGTTGGTGATGCCATCCAACCATCTCATCCTCTGTTGTCCCCTACTCCTCCTGCCTTCAATCTTTCCCAGCATCGGGGTTTTTCCAAGGAGTCAGTTCTTTGCATCAGATGGCCACAGTATTGGAGTTTCAGCTTCAACATCAGTCCTTCCAATGATCACTCAGGACTGATCTCCTTTAGGATGAACTGGTTGGATCTCCTTGCAGTCCAAGGGACTCTGAAGAGTCTTCCCCAACACCACAGTTCAAAAGCATCAATTCTTCGGTGCTCAGCTTTCTTTATAGTCCAACTCTCACATCCATACATGACTACTGGAAAAAATCATAGCCTTGATTAGACGGACTTTTGTTGGCAAAATAATGTCTCTGCTTTTTAATATGCCGCCTAGGTTGGTCATAACTTTCCTTTCAAGGAGTAAGTGTCTTTTAATTTCATGGCTGCAGTCACCATCTGCAGTGATTTTGAAGCCAAAATAAATAAATAAATAAAAGTCAGCCACTGTTTCCCCACCTATTTGCCATAAAGTGATGGGGCCGGATGCCATGATCTTACTTTTCTGAATGTTGAGCTTGAAGCCAACTTTTTCACTCTCCTCTTTCACTTTCATCAAGAGGCTCTTTAGTTCCTCTTTACTTTCTGCTATAAGGGTGGTGTCATCTGCATATCTGAGATTATTGGTATTTCTCCCAGCAGTCTTGATTCAAGCTTGTGCTTCATCCAGCCCAGTGTTTCTCATGGTGCATTCTGCATATAAGTTAAGTAAGCAGGGTGACAATATACAGCCTTGACATACTCCTTTTCCTATTTGGAACCAGTCTGTTGTTCCATGTCCAGTTCTACCTGTTGTTTTGACCTGCATACAGAGTTCTCAAGAGACAGTTCAGGCGGTCTGGTATTCCTATCTCTTTTAGAATTTTCCACAGTTTGTTGTGATCCACACAGTCAAAGGCTTTGGCATAGTCAATAAAGCAGAAATAGATGTTTTTCTGGAACTCTCTTACTTTTTGATGATCCAGTGGATGTTGGCAATTTGATCTCTGGCTCCTCTGCCTTTTCTAAAGTCAGCCTGAACACCTGGAACTTCACAGTTCACAAACTGTTGAATCCTGACTTGGAGAATTTTGAGAACTACTTTGCTAGTGTGTGAGATGAGTGCAACTGTGTGAGAGATTGAGGATTCTTTGGCATTGCCTTTCTTAGGCATTGGAATGAAAACGGACTTTTTCCAGTCCTGTGGCCACTGCTGAGTTTTCCAAATTTGCTGGCACATTGAGTGCGGCACTTTCACAGCATCATCTTTTAGGATTTGAAACAGCTCAACTGGAAATCCATCACCTCCACTAGCTTTGTTTGTAGTGATGCTTCTTAAGGCCCACTTGACTTCCCATTCCAGGATGTCTGGCTCTAGGTGAGTGACCTAGATAACCACCATCGTGGTTATCTGAGTCATGAAGATCTTTTTGTACATTTCTTCTGTGTATTCTTGCCACGTCTTCTTAATATCTCCTGCTTCTGTTAGGTCCATACCATTTCTGTCCTTTATCGAGCCCGTCTTTGCATGAAATGTTCCCTTGGTATCTCTAATTTTCTTGAAGAGATCTCTAGTCTTTTCCATTCTATTGTTTTTCTCTATTTCTTTACATTGATCACAGGGGAAGGCTTTCTTATCTCTCCTTGCTATTCTTTGGAACTCTGCATTCAAGTGGGTATATCTTTCCTTTCTCCTTTCATTTTCACTTCTCTTCTATTCACAGTTATTTGAAAGGCCCCCTCAGACAACCATTTTGCCTTTTTGTATTTCTTTTTCTTGGGGTGGTCTTGATCCCTGTCTCCTGTACAATGTCACAAACCTCTGTCCATAGTTCATCAAGCACACTGTCTATCAGATCTAGTCCCTTAAATCTATTTCTCACTTACACTATATAATCATAAGGGATGTGATTTAGGTCCTACCTGAATGGTCTAGTGGTTTTCCCTACTTTCTTCAATTTAAGTCTGAATTTGGCAATAAGGAGCTCATGATCTGAGCCACAGTCAGCTCCCGGTCTTGTTTTTGCTGACTGTATAGAGCTTCTCCATCTTTGACTGCAAAGAATATAATCAATCTGACTTCAGTGTTGACCGTCTGGTAAGGTCCATGTGTAGAGTCTTCTCTTTTGTTGTTGGAAGAGGGTGTTTGCTATGACCAGTGTGTTCTCTTGGCAAAACTCTATTAGTCTTTGTCCTGCTTCATTCTGTACTCCAAGGCCATTTGCCTGTTACTCCAAGTGTTTCTTGACTTCCTACTTTTGCATTCCAGTCCCTTATAATAAAAAGGACATATTTGGGGGGTGTTAGTTCTAAAAGGTCCTGTAGGCAGGTCTTCATAGAATCTTTCAACTTCAGCTTCTTCAGCATTACCAGTCGGGGCATAGACTTGGATTACCATGATATTGAATGATTTGCCTTGGAAATGAACAGAGATCATTCTGTCATTTCTGAGACTGCATCCAAGTACTGTGTATTGGACTCTTGTTGACTATGATGGCTACTCCATTTCTTCTAAGAGATTCTTGCCCGCTGCTGCTGCTGCCAAGTCACTTCAGTCGTGTCCAATTCTGTGCAACCCCATAGATGGCATCCCACCAGGCTCCCCCGTCCCTGGGATTCTCCAGGCAAGAACACTGGAGTGGGTTGCCATTTCCTTCTCCAATGCATGAAAGTGAAAAGTGAAAGCCAAGTCGCTCAGTCGTATCTGACTCTTAGCGACCCCATGGACTGCAGCCTACCAGACTCCTTTGTTCATAGGATTTTCTAGGCAAGAGTACTGGAGTGGGGTGCCATTGCCTTCTCCATCACTAGTAGATACAATGGTCATCTGAGTTAAATTCACCCATTCCAGTCCATTTTAGTTCACTGATTCCTAAAATGTCGATGTTCACTCTTGCCATCTCCAGTTTAACCAGTTCCGATTTGCCTTGATTCATGGACCTGACATTCCAGGTTCCTATGCAATATTGCTCTCTACACATCAGACCTGCTTCGAGCACCAGTCACATCCACCCCTGGGTGTTGTTTTTGCTTTGGCTCCATCTCTTCATTCTCTCTGAATTTATTTCTCCACTGATCTCCAGTAACACATTGGGCAGCTACTGACTGGGAAATCCATCTTTCAGTATCCTATCTTTTTGCCTTTTCATACTGTTCATGGGGTTCTCAAGGCAAGAATACTGAAGTGGTTTGCCATTCCCTTCTCCAGTGGACCGCATTTTGTCAGAACTCTCCACCATGACCCTTCTGTCTTGGGTGGCCCTACACAGCATGGCTTATAGTTTCATTGAGTAGACAAGGCTGTGGTCCATGTGATTAGATTGGTTAGTTTTCTGTGATTGCGGTTTTCAGTCTGTCTTTCCTCTGAAGGAGAAGGATAAGAGGCTTATGGAAGCTTCCTGATGGGAGGGACTGACTGAGGGGGAAACTGGGTCTTGTTCTGATGGGCAGGATGTGCTCAGTAAATCTTTAATCCAAATTTCTGTTGATGGGTGGAGCTGTGTTCCCTCCCTGCTATTTACCTGGGGCCAAACTATGGTGGAGCTAATGAAGATAATGGTGACCTCCCTCAAAAGATCCCATGCAAGTACTGTTACACTCAGTGCCCCCAACCCTGCAGCAGGCCACCACCAACCCACGCCTCCTCCGGAAACTCCTGGACACTCACTGGCAAGTCTGGGTCAGTCTCTTGGGGAGGTCACTGCTCCTTTCTCCTGGGTCCTCGTGCACAAGGCTCTGTTTGATCCCTCCAAGAGTCTATTTTCCCAGTCCTGTGTAAGATCTGGCAGCTCTGTACAGGGTTAATGGTGACCTCCTCCAAGAGGGCTTATGCCACACCCAAGGCTGCTGCACCAGAGCCCCTGCCCCTGTGGCACTTCTCTGCTGACCCATACCTCCACAGGAGACACTCAAACACAAGCACCATTCTGTCTGTCTCCGTGGGGTCCCTAGGTCCTGGTGCGCACAAGGTTTGCTTGAGCCCTCTTAGGGAGATTTGATTCTAAATGCAAATTCGCCCCTCCTACCATCTTGGAGACCACTCCTGGGTCCTCATTAGAAGGAATGATGCTTAAGCTGAAACTCCAGTACTTTGGCCACCTCATGCAAAGAGTTGACTCACTGGAAAATACCCTGATGCTGGGAGGGATTAGGGGCAGGAGAAGGGGATGACAGAGGATGAGATGGCTGGATAGCATCACCAACTCAACGCACATGAGTTTGGGTGAACTCCAGGAGTTGGTGACGGACAGGGGGGCTGGTGTGCTGCGATTCACGGGGTCGCAGAGTCGGACACCACTGAGTAACTGAACTGAACTGAACTGAACTGGACCGTCTTGCTGGGGCTTCTCCTTTGCCCTTGCATGCGGGGTATCTCCTCACAGCCGCTCCAGCACCTACCGTCTTACTGGGGTTTCTCTAAATTTGGACTTGGGGTATCTCGTTATGATCAGTCCAGCAAAGCACAGCCTCTGCTCCTGACCTTGGACATGGGGTATCTCCTCTCTGCTGCTCCAGCACCGTGCAGCAGCCGAGCAGCACTCCCATCTCTGGTCCCTTCACTTCACAGCAAATAGATGGGGAGGCAGTACAAACAGTGACAGGCTTTATTTTGGGGGGCTCCAAAATCACTGCAGATGGTGACTGCAGCCATGAAATTAAAAGACGCTTGCTCCTTGGAAGAAAAGTTATGACCAACCTAGGCAGCATATTAAAAAGCAGAAGCATTATCTTGCCAACAAAGGTCCATCTAGTCAAAGCTATAGTTTTTTCAGTAGTCACATATGGATGTGAGAGTTGGACCATAAAGAAATCTGAGCACCAAAGAATTGATGCTTTTGAACTGTGGTGTTGGAGAAGAATCTTGAGGGTCTCTTGGACTGCATGGAGATCCAACCAGTCCATCCTAAAGGAAATCAGTCCTGAATAGTCATTGGAAGGACTGATGCTGAAGCTGAAACTCCAATACTGTGGCCACCTGATGCAAAGAACTGACTCCTTGGAAAAGATCCTGATGCTGGGAAAGATTGAAAGCAGGAGGAGTAGGGGACAACAGAGGACGAGATGGTTGCATGGCATCACCGACTCAATGGACATGAGTTTGAGTAAGGTCTGGGAGTTGGTGATGGACAGGGAGGCCTGTAGTGCTGCAGTCCATGGGGTCGCAAAGAATCAGACATGACTGAGCGACTGAACTGAACTGAACTGTTTACAAGTAACATATTGAAAACTGAAAGGCATAGAAAAGTTGAAAGTAAAATGGTGAAAAAAAGATACACCATGCAAAAACTAAAGAGGAAATCAAGAGCCAAATTCCAAAGAACTTTACATGACATGCTAAGGACTCTGGATTTAACCACTGTGATGGGTTGGCAGTAAGAGGTACAGTCTAGTTCTTAAGCAAGCGGTTGATGGGTGAGAAGTACAGTCAGGGTGACTGCTGGGTAACAAAGAGTACTCAAATTGAGATAATAATTCAAATTTTTAATGAAAAGAATACAGCCCATTCAACTCTGAGGTGGCTGAAGTTTATTTTTTCTGTTCACGTGAAGCCCATTTATCACTCACACTATCTAGCTAACAGAAGGTGGCACTGTGTTAATTCACTTGGCGACAATTCACCAAGTCCAGGATCTTTTTGTTTGTCCAAAACATTCTCCCAACAGTATTCCAGAGTTTATCAAACTCAGTGAAATTTATTCTGACAAAGTGTACCAAATCTTGCTTTATAAGACCAACATGCTGATTCATTAATATTTAATGAAGGAAGAAAAAAAAAACTTATGGGTCAGGCTGACTGGCCTATTCTTTTCCTGTACCAAAACGTGTGCCAGAAGATGACCTCATGAACATGAAATTTATATGGTTTTTCTCCGCCCCCTTTCCTCACTCCAGATCCATTTTCTGCCCTTCTGTCCTTGGCGCTATATCCAGAGAGGCCAGCCTCTATCGCCTGGCACACATACCCCTACTCTCCTAGCCAGAGGCTTCTATTTGGATCCTGCTATTAAAGCACCTTAAAACTCAACATTCAAAAAACTAAGATCATGGCACCCAGTCCCATCACTTCATGGCAAATGGATGGGAAAACAATGGAAACAGTGATAGACTTTATTTTCCTGGGCTCCAAAATCACTGCAGATGGTGACCACAGCCATGAAATTGAAAGACACTTACTCCTTGGAAGAAAAGTTATGACCAACCTAGGCAGCATATTAAAAAGCAGAGATATTACTTTGCTGACAAAGGTCCATCTAGTCAAAGCTATGGTTTTTCCAGTAGTCATGTATGGATGTGAGAGTTTGACTATAAAGAAAGCTGAGCACTGAAGAATTGATGCTTTTGAACTGTGGTGTTGGAGAAGACTCTTGAGAGTCCCTTGGACTGCAAGGAGATCAAACCAGTCCATCCTAAAGGAAATCAGTCCTGAATACCCATTGGAAGGACTGATGTTGAAGCTGAAACTCCAATACTTTGGCTACCTGATGCCTGACTCTCTGGAAAAGACTCTGATGCTGGGATGGCATAAACTGACTGGATGGACATGAGTTTGAGCAAGCTCAGGGAGTTGGTGATAGACAGGGAAGCCTGGCATGCTGCAGTCCATGGGGTTGCAAAGAGACAGACACAACTGAGTGACTGAACTGAACTGATTAAAGCACCAGCAGGAGATTCAAGAGAGGGAAAAGAGATGGTTGGGATGTTTTTTCTTGTTCCCTCCTTGCCTGATTCCATTTCTCTGGCAGGAGCCTCATCCCTCGAGACCACAGCTGCCACTGGGAATCTCATCATCTGTGGTCCAGCTCTACTCTCACCAGGCTCTGACTTGAAAACACCACCTCCTCCAGGAAGATAATAATTTCCAGTTGTGCTAGTCTCTGTGGGCCACCTCAGTATCCAAGGTCTGTTCTCTCAAACTTCCCACATCTCTGTAAGTGTCTTCATCAGAATTATCTGGGCTGAATTGCACTTCCTGTCATTGGAATGATTATTTCAGATGGAATAGTGTTTCAGAAACACCAAGCATTTTCATATTCTACGATGGAATAGTGTTTCAGAAACACCAAGCATTTTCATATTCTACTTGGGGTGGCCTGTTACCTCAATTTAAGCAGAACTGAGGTGGGATTCAGAACTTTCTGTTTTCTGGTCAGGGTGAGAGACCCTAATCCTACCTGACTTCACCATTTCTGCTTAATGATTTATTTAATGGTCTCTTGAAACAGGTTCATTTTGTTTTCTTGTTACTTTTAAACTTTCAATTACTGCCCCAAATAGAAAATTAACGTCATTTGCCTTTGATTAATTCAAGAAAATATATTAAAGAAATAAAACTAAATGGAAACTAGGCAGTAATATTAAATTTAACTAGAAACTGTTACTACTTGTGAAGGGATCTGAGCCTGAGGCCTGCTCTGTCTAGACTTAAAAGGAAGATTAGTGAGTATCAGGCATTAAAGACATACTGCTGCTGCTGCTGCTGCTGCTGCTGCTGCTGCTAAGTCACTTCAGTCGTGTCCAACTCTGTGCGACCCCAGAGACAGCAGCCCACCAGGCTCCCCCGTCCCTGGGATTCTCCAGGCGAGAACACTGGAGTGGGTTGCCATTTCCTTCTCCAATGCTAGCCCCCAAATTAAACTTTCTGCTTGCTGTATCAGAACATCTGGTAGGAATTTTAAGTGGATAACATTCTCACTACAGAAGTCTATGTTGTTTATGAATGTGATTGTATTACCTACACCATCTTGATTGTGCCTGATAGTATGCGCTCCATCCTTGGGAGACAGTAGCTTAAAGGATGGTCAGAAGCGTAATAAAATCAGGACTTCCAGGTGGTCTAGCAGTTAAGACTCTGTGCCTCGAATGTAGGGGGTGAGGGTTTGATATCTGATCAGGAACCAAGTTTCCACATGTCAAGCGACAAGCCAAAAAAAAAAAAAGTAGCTAACAGAATCAGGCTCTACTATTCTGACATCCCAATCTTCACAGTAGGTATAATCAGCAGACTAACTGGATGCTGCATTGGCCTGACAGAACCCGTTTTACCCATTAGCAGTTGGTTCTGACTTTATTTCTATGATTCCAAGACCTATTCTAATGGACAAAGTTTTTTCTTTAAGTACAGCAATCTTTTTACAGGAAATGGTCAAATCTTTTAAACTTCAGAACAATAACTTTATAAATCTCTATTAGAGTATGTGTTTATCACATGTTTTAACTCTTTCAATATAATCTTATTTCTTTCCTTTTTACATTTTTAAAAGGTCACATGCTGTTATATTCATGTTATATATATTTAGGTGTTATATTTACCTATAATTACAAAATACTTTGGCACCTTATTGGAGGGGGTATACATACGTGTGTGCAGTCATGCCTGACTCTTTGCGACCCCATAAACTATATCCCCCCAGGCCCTTCTGTCCATGGAATTTTCCAGACAAGAAATACTGGAATGGGTTGCCATTTCCTTCTCCAGGGGAAGTGGCAGATATATGAGCAGTGGCCAGTCCTAATGTCACAGAAGAAAGGACATTAGAGTTTACGCTATCAAGATGAAGATACTTTCTCTAGATGGAGAGTGGAAGCAAAGTTAATCTAAGCTGGAGGAAGGGCATGGGAAATAAGTAATTCTACCTATTTCATAGAGTTTTTATGATGATTAAATTAGGTCATATCCTTAGACCAGAGTTTCCCAATTCATAATTTTGCCCCTCTAAGGTTTCCCTGGAGGCTCAGATAATAAAGAATCTGCCCACAGTGCTGGAGATCTGGGTTCAATTCCTGGGTCGGGAAGATCCTCTGGAGAAAAGAATGACTACCTACTCCACTATTCTTGCCTGGAAAATCCCATGGACACAGGAGCCTGGCAGGCTATAGCCCACAGCATCACAAAAAATCAGACATGATTGAGCGACTTTCACTTCAGGGACATTTAATAGTGTCTGGAGATATTTTTAATTGTCATGACTAGGGGTGGCTGCTACTGGCATATAGTAGGTAAAGATCAGAGATGCTACTTAAAATTAATATCATACAATGCACAGGACCCACCACCACCACAAAAGCTTATTTGGACCAAAATGTGAAAGATGTGGAAGCTGACAAACTCTGACTTATCCTAATGTCTGGCTTAGAGTATGCATTCAATTAATGTTTTCCAAAAGAGGAGAGGAAGAGAAAGAAGAGGGGTGATGCTGTACAAAGGAGATGAGTTTACTGCAGCTGCTCTCTGTGACTGTGACCAAGCCATCAGGACCTGGTGTCATCAAGTGTACTCCCTAATGCCAGCCACCAGCTGCCTATCTACATGGACAACTGGTCATAGGTGACAAGATAGGAAGTACAGACCTGGTGGGCCCTGGAAGAGCAGTTAAGCACCTGACCACAATGAAGTTTTGTAAAAACAGAGACAGGAATCACACCTCCCTTTAAACTCTAACATGGCTACCATCTCCTGTCTCGAGAACAAGTGTCTCCAGCCTGAGAACAATGAATGGCAAGACCCAATAACCAAGGTTGGCAGTTTATTTGGCCCACTAGCCTTGAAATAGTGAATCATTACAACTCAGATCTAGTGTACCAGACATGTTTTGAAAAGGGACCATAGGGCACTATTTAAACAAGTCTTGCATATAAAATCTGGTGGGCCTAAAGACTTCTGTGTATGCATGCTCATTTTCTCAGTCGTGTCCAACTCTCTGTAACCCCATGAACTTTAGCCTGACATTTTCCTCTGTCCAGGGGATTTTCCCAGCAAGAATACTGGAGTGGGTTGCCATTTCCTCCTCCAGGGAATCTTTCCAACCCAGGAAAAGAACCCACTGCACTGCAGGCAGATTCTTTATCACTGAGCCACCTGCAATCCAAAGTATGCTATGGCAAAGGTAAAAATGGCTGAGGACAAAAAAAAAGAGGATGCCCTGAGGAATATACAGCATCAGTGATAGCGTAGTGTTTTTCAAACTAAGCTTCAGCTAACCACACTTTGGCAGAACAAAATACAGAAGTGAGACTCTGCCAACAGAGCCTGAGCCACAAACCAAAAAGCAATCTGCATGTATACATGATGTGGAAAGAGCTGCTTGTCAGATGTTGGTTTTTCTCAGCCACAGCCTCTCATGCGGTGGTATCATCTTCAAATGATGAAGGACAGTTTGATTCTTTAACTGCCCAGGCATGTGGGGAACTAATGAAGGATAATGCCCAGTGTTGACAAGTTAATGTCTCATCAGGGACAACCAATTAGGAAATGTGTCATTTAGGGCGCTTCCTATACTTCCAGAATCAACTCAAACAATGTCTTTGTCTGAACTGACATCTCAGCTAAATCCTGAGGCTCCGGAGTCAGACGGAATTGGGTTTGAATACTAGCACCACTGTTCACTGACTGTGTAATCTAGGAAGAGCTATTCAACATCTCCAAACACCAATTTCGTCAGCTCCAGAATAGAGATGATAATAACAACTACTTTGTGAAACTGCAGTGAGAAATCAATGTAATATTGATACTTCAAGTAGAATTCTTACCACCACACCCAGTACAGAATAACTCTTTGGTAAATACTAGATGCCTGTGGTTATTATATTAAGTTCATATATCATCTCCTACATTTGAGAGCAAAGGACACAGAGCCTACAAATTATATCATGTTAATAACCGTGAATTGGGGCATAGGGGTCCACATAGACTGAAAATAGAACTGTAAACAAAAACTCTGACCCTTGAATTTGTTCATGATTCCTCCCAAAATTGGACACAGCCTTTCTTCGGTTATCTATTTGAATCTTCGTCTTTCCATGGTTTTTCTCACATCTGTATTGCCATTACTTTGAATACATATATATATATATACATATATACACACACACACATATATATATTTCTTTTGAATAATTTTTCCTTATGTATTTTTCTGTCTTTTCTGTGATACTGGCCGACCTTTGTGGCAAACTTTAGATACGTGTCGGCATCAGAGCCTACACTGGGGAAAGTTTGCTATTAGTCACAGCAAGCATCTGGTCTTGGAAAGTATAATAAGGAAGTAAAACCATCTTTTCCTAAAATTCAGAAGTTAAGCTATCCCACACACCACATATTAGTATATAAATGCCGCTATTGAACTTTAAGCAACAGTTTGCTCCCTAAATAAGTAATTTGATAAAATATAAGTCAGTTTCAGAAACACAGGCTTAGAGAATGAACTTATGGTTGCCTGGGGGGAGGAACTGAGAAAGAGATAGTTAGGAAGTTTGGGATGGTCATGTACACACTGCTATGTTTAAAATAGATAACCAACAAGGACCTACTGTATAGCACAGGGAACTCTGCTCAATGTTACGTGGCATCTTGGATGGGAGGGAGCTTTAGGAGAGAATGGATACATGTATAGGTATGGCTTAGTCCCTTTGCTCCTCACCTGAAACCATCACAACATTACTAATTGGCTATACTCCAATACAAAATAAACAGTTTATATATATATATGTATATATATATATATATATATATATATATATATACACACACACACACACATATGTGCCAGTTTCAAGGATACAGGCAGAGTAGAAATAGGTTACAACACTGGAATGAAAGGAAGGAAAGAGTGCTAACTTAATTAAATTGGTATTTCCTTGGATTGTTCTGTGACTGGGAACTTATCAGTCTTCATTAGTAGGTGAAAAAATGATAAGAAATGTCATGAAAGTTAACATTTTTTTGAGGGCTTACTATGTCCCAGGTGCTGTTCTAAGATTTTTACATATATCAGGGCATAGAAATCTTATGAAATGCAAACCGTGGCAGCCTAGTTTTGCAGGACGAAGGAAAGGAAAGTTAAGAGAGGTAAAATGCCAAGATTACACAGCTAGTAAGTGGCAGATCTGGGGTTTAAACTCAAGCAGAATGAATCCAGACCCTTCCCTTTTAACTTCTACACTTTTATCTTCTAATACCTCTAAACAAAAGTAAAGGAATATTACCTACCAGACACCATTTAAAATCTAGTCAACAATTCATTTCACAAAATAACATTATGAAATCAAATGATGCTTTTACAATATAACAATTTATGTGGCTTTGCTTCCTACCAAAGGTTAAAGTTGTATTTTAAAGACAGTAGGAGAATTTTTTTAGCTTCCTAGACTTGGACAGTTAGCTCACAAAATGTTCAGAATTTGGTGATTTCAATGATCTTAATGGGTATTTTTTTTCTCCTAAGAACTGAACATTTTTACCAGAAATGAAGATGAGATTTTCTCCAAGCAGTCTAACAAATATAAAGGACGGTCTTAAATTTTTTTCTAATTTTTGAATTTCCTTATTCTATTTAATTCACAAATGTCCCTGTTTTCCCTTAAATGAATAGAGGAACTCAATCTTTTTCTTGTTAGCTCATAAGCACCATCTAGTGAAGAAACAGAATAACTACAGAATGATTCTTGGTGATCAAGATTTAATCTGTATTACAGATAACCAACAAGGACCTACTGTATAGCACAGGGAACTCTGCAATGTTATGCAGCCTGGATGGGAGGGGAGTTTAAGGGAGAATGCATACATGTGTATGTATGGCTGAGGCCCTTCGCTGTTCACCTGAAACTACCACAACACTGTTAATCTGCCACACCCCAATACAAAATAAAAAGTTTTGGGGGAAAAAAGATTTAATCTGTACTAATAAAGCTTAAACCAGCACAATTTTATATCATTGTTCTCAAATAGAAGGAGATTGGTTAAATGCAAACATTATGGCTAAGGTTTAAAATATGTATTCCAAGCTTTGTTACTGTTTTAAATTTTTCGAAATAAGAATTAGCTTGCTTTGTATTTCCAGCTCCATTGGCCTTTCTACTATTATTGACTATAAGTCCTCAGACTGCATTTTAAGTGGCACATTTTACTGTATCAATAACCCAGGTTGATTTTTGGAATGTATTTTTCCCATATCAGCCCATGTTCTGCTTTTTCCTCCTTCTTTTCATATCTCACACTGGAGTTTTTTAATACATTCACCCAAAAATTTATCAAAGACATCTCTGTCCTCACAAGTTCACAGGCCAGTAGGTGCAGACTTCAGGGAGACAAAGTATTACAGGTGTTATGATGGAATATAATGCAATGTAGAATCACAACACTATAATTAATCAATTCTAACCAGAAGGGTCAGAAAAAACTGGCTACCATTTTGCAGTTTCCTCAGCGGGCAAGAAACACATGTTATTCTACAGCAGAAGTTCTTTTAATCAACCTCCATTTAACCAACTCATCACATTAACCAAAGCTCTCCATTACGTCTATAAAATATATTGACTCACACCCACTGCACAGTGAATGCTTAGGGCTAGAAGGCTATCTAAACACTCATGAACATCTGTTCCTACCAGCTGAGTTGGATGCCTAACAAGAGGCAGCTGGATTTTGTTCCCAAATATGTTTATGCCAGTTTTAGTTGTAGTTACACAATATTAATTACACAACTTAAATAATTACATCAATCAAGTGTAAGTTCAAAAATTGGTATCAAATTAGGTAGGAGTGAAACAAGTATAGAAGATTGAAGAGAAACCTAACAATCTAGAATTCTGCATTCAAACTGATTTGGAGATGTTTGTAGATTCTTGCCCTAATTTTTTAAAAAATACTGGTAAACTTAATCGACGGCTGTTTTAAACAAGAAAGACAATTCACAGCATTCCTAGAATCTCAAACTCTAAAAGGAGGCAAGGATTCATAATCAAGACCCAGAGGGATGGTACAGGGCGGGAGGAGGGTTCAGGATGGGGAACACATGTATACCTGTGACGGATTCATGTTGATGTATAGCAAAACCATTACAATATTGTAAAGTAATTAACCTCCAATTAAAATAAATAAATTTATATTTTTTTAAAAAAGAACAGTATTTCAAAAGTGGCACAGAGGTATAAGAATGGTGTCAAAGAAGGCAAAATATGACATGAGCTTAAGACTGTGAAAGAATAAACCAATAAACTAGGTTCTGTATATTTAGAGGAAAATGAAGCATGAGAGGCGAAAGTCTTTGAATCATGGGAGCTGATGCCAACAAGGAGCAGGGACAAAACCAATCTCCTCGAATACTATTCTCCTTTCTTCTGTGTAAAGTATATTGAGATTTAGCTGGAAAAGGTAAAAGAGAGGACTTTTTAAAGAACCTCCTAACTTCTCTAAAACGTGCCCAGATGAGATCTGTTCATACTATTTCCAAGTATAAACGTAGAACATGCCTTGAGATTTCTGACTCCGTTTTCAGCCATCTTTGAGGAATTAAGACAAGTAGGAATCATGCTACAGGACAGATAATGGGCAAATGTATCCCTGACCTTCCAAAAATGGCAAGAAGCCAATAATGAAAATGGACTGGGAATGCACTAATCATCCTCAACAACATTCTAGAACAAACTATTAAAATCTCAGACTGTGAGCATCTAAAACAGGAACAGTGTTGCATGTGAATCATGATTAGTTCACAGGAAACAGACCCTACCAGAACTAACCCATTACTGTTTTTATATGTTTATTAGGTTAGTCAGTTTCCTATTTCTGTATATTTTGGGAAAACTTTTGACAAAGCTATTAAAGATACGCTTCTGGACAAAAAGTGAAGAAATGTGAGTTCAATAGATTTATTGCTGTTTGTATCTAAAATGTCCTGATTAACAGATTAAAGTCAGCGTTGGAGAAGAGTGTGCAGCATGTGTTGTCCAGTTTCATCCTAAGCCCTACAAAATGAGGAAAATGGTTTTTTTCTCAATGGCCTCAGTACAAACATTGATGCCATCCTTTCAGGTGACACAAAGACAGAAGGAACAGCATCAACCCTTTGAATGGCAGACTCAAATTCCTGATCCCCAAGGATAGAAAGTAGGCCCAAATAAGTCGTTTAAAAAAAGAAACTATAGAGTATAAGTGGAAGAGAAATTAATCATCAACTGCCCTTGCAAGAAAAGAGCTAAGAATTTTAGTTAAGTTCAATACAATAAAAATAAGTGTCAAAGAGGTAATATGCTCATGGTGGTTGTGGTTTAGTCACTAAGTCATGTCTGACTCTTGCCACCCCATCGACCATAGCTCACCAGGCTCCTCTATTCATGGGATTTTCCAGCAAGAACGCTGGAGTGGGTTACCATTTTCTTCTCCAGGAGATCTTCCCCACTCAGGGGATTGAACTCACGTCTCTTGCATCTCCTACGTTGCAGGCAGATTCTTTACCACTGAGCCACCACATGACTGAAGTGACTTAACATGCAAGCACTCTAAAAATGAGTGGTTGATCAATGGTGTCAAATGTTAGAGATGTCCAAGAAAATGAATTCTCAGATTTATGTTTGATGATAAGGACTCATTGTTGACTTTCGAGATAAGACTGTCATTGTCGTCTAGTCGCTAAGTCGTGTCTGACTCTTTTGCAGCCCCATAGACAGGAGCCCACCAGGCTCTTTCGTCAGTTAGGATGGGAACCAACAGCAAAACTTTTTGAGGCCTGAAGAGAGTATGAGCTAAAGTAAACTATCCCCTGGAGAGCCTGATCAGTAAAGGAAAGAAAATAGCATTTAAATCAGGAGATAAACTAGTATTGGGTTAATTTCTCTTGCTTTAGAGAATTTTGTTAATTTTATGTAATTTCAAGCAAAAGCCAAAACTATAATTAAAACTAAGAAGCAATATGATTAGTGTCCTTAGATTATTATATAACTTCAGTTA
This sequence comes from Ovis canadensis, assembly GCF_042477335.2. NCBI lineage: Eukaryota > Metazoa > Chordata > Mammalia > Artiodactyla > Bovidae > Ovis > Ovis canadensis. The sequence goes on from NC_091260.1 coordinate 44,092,616, forward strand.
TGCTCTGACACAGAGAAGGCAATGGCACCCCACTCCAGTTTTCTTGCTTGGAAAATTCCATGGATAGAGGAGCCTGGTGGGCTGCAGTCCATGGGATCACGAAGGTGGACACGACTGAGCAACTTCACTTTCACTTTTCACTCCCATGCATTGGAGAAAGAAATGGCAACCCACTCCGGTGTTCTTGCCTGGAGAATCCCAGGGACAGAAGAGCCTGGTAAGCTGCCATCTCTGGGGTCGCACAGAGTCAGACACGACTGAAGTGACTTAGCAGCAGCAGCATGCTCTGACAACTAGTATATGAACAAGCATATCAAAAGGACTAGCTCTGAAGTAATATAAAAGAACTAGAATATAGTTTAGCAGATTTATGGGCTAGTATAAAGAAAGAAGTTTAAACAATTTTTTTGAAAAATTTGATCAGCTCTACTGTAAAGAGTCACCTCTGCAGGGAATCCGGACTATTCTCCAGGCAAGAACACTGGAATGGGTTGCCATTCCCTTCTCCAGGAGATCTTTCTGATGCAGGGGTTAAACCCATGTCTCCTGCACTACAGGCAGATTCTTTACCAACTGAGCCACCAGGAAAGCCCCAGAATGGGACAAAGAAGGTCAAAAGATGATGGAGAACCCATATAATAACAAAAGGAGGACCAGAAAGAAAGGACAGAGAATCTGCCCCCAACCAAACTGGATTACAGGCTTCATAACTTTCCAGTAAAGAAGGTATGGTAGTTAACACTGGAATCATGATGTGCTTTGGTAATCAAATTATTTGTGACCTGTTGTATGGATATGTATGCTTAAGAACACAGTAAGATCTATAGCTATACTATATAAAAAGAAAGAAAGGGAAAACCCAAGAGCAGCCTGCACTTAAAAACAAGCAAGTTCATACTGTAGGAGTGAAGCACATGATCCTTCTCATGGCACCACATCAAAATGACAGATTCTGTATTTCTAAAAGGTGAAGAAATCTTTTGGAAAAATTGACTCTGCCAAACACATGCATGAAGTTAAGCAAATGTCAAACTGGTACATTAAACTGTACTTCTTGCTTCTTTGTTTAGCATCCCAAGGAGTTCACAAATTACAAGTAGTTCCCAACTTACCAAGAAGTTGTTTTCTAAAAGTTAGTTGGCAAGTCAGTGCTATGACAGCATAGTACTGTGGTTCAGAGTGAAGCCAGATGGCTCAGGTTCAAATCCTGACTCCACTTAATTAATTGGACTCTGAGCTCCCATATCCGTACAATGGGATGCCTACTGAAAGGATTGCTCTGTTGTGATTAATGAATTATTACATTGAAAAGCTTTAGAATTATGTCTGGCACATAGTCAGTATTCAATGAATATAAGTATTCTTGCCTGGAGAATCCCAGGGACAGAGGAGACTGGTGGGCTGCCGTCTATGGGTTCGCACAGGGTTGGACACGACTGAAGCGACTTACTGGCAGCAGCAGCAGCAAGCTATTATTATAATTAGCACAGTTTTAGGAACAGGAACAGAGTTATTTAGTTCCTAGAACAGGAGGCTCATAGGGCTGTGGTTAAGGGAAAGGACAGGAGAGAAATATGTCACCAGGGACTTGGTAAATGCCAATACCTCTCCTATACCTATGCGTAAGAGGATATTTCTCTCTGGGCTAATCTCCCAAAGTGTTGCTGTGCTTGGTCGCTCAGTCACGTCTGACTCTTTGCGACCCCATGGACTATAGCCCGCCAGACTCCTCTGTCCATGGGATTCTCCAGGCAAGAATACTAGAGTGGGTTGCCACGCCCTCCTCCAGGGAATCTTCCCAAACCAGGGATCGAATCCAGGTCTCCCTCATTGCAGGCAGATTCTTTACCATCTGAGCAACCAGGGAAGCCCAAAGTGTTTAGTAGAACACATTTAAATTCCAAAGAACACGCAACACAAAAATAAAGTGCTTAATTAAATTTAAAAATTCAGTGATCAGATGATAATGGGAAATACTGTATATTATATACCTCCTTCTTGGAGATTTACAGTGCATGTTACTAATAGTAGCCCTGTGACTAAAAAGAGAAAAATATTATTGAATTTTGTTTAATCCAGCATTTCCTAAACTTTTATAACCACAGAACCTGTTTTTCTTTTACCTGTCATTACCATCACATTTTGGGAAATGTTTTTCCAGGTCAATTACTTCCCAAATAACCTAAACTGAAGAACAAAGAACAGTTACTCTTAAGGAAATAAAACTGGAGGTTTGTGATTCACAACTCTCAGAAAATTATAAAAATGCTATTCATAAGTGGAATATTGGCTAAATCATGACTGTGATTCTTGCTCAACCCATTCAAAGTCACAAAGCCATGTTAAAATAAAATATAGCGCTCCAACACTTCCTTTTTCTGCTCATATTAGTAAACCCACATTAAGCATTCTTTCTGCTTAATTCTTACAGATCTTAAGGAAGATAAATCTGAGAACTGCAAAGTGTATTAAAGCATTATAGTTCTGACACTGTCGTGATCATTTCACAGTACATACAAATATAGAACCATTATGTGATACACCTGAAAATAATACAATGTTATATGGAAATTATACCTCAATTTTAAAAAAGCTTTAGAGTTCTTCCTTCATAAATCCAAAACCATTTAATTATAAAAGCAAAGAAAGCTTTTAACTATTATTGCATGGGAAAATAGGAGTAATTTTTAAGGCAGCCTAGTGATGTTTTTACAATGCATGCTAGTACTCATGCTAGCTATTAGTTTTCTTGCTTCTGAGAATGTTTTTATCCATGAATTAGAATTTGAGTAAGGGAGCCGGCATTGCTCTGGGTCTTAGTTTCCACACTGCACTCTTAGCTTTTATTTCCCTTCTTGAAACATCTCATAGAACTTTGAGAATGCCATGTGCCTGCACTGTCCCCTTATGTACAACAGTAATACAACAACCAGTCCAGGCACAAAAGTTAAAAAGTACAAAAGTAAGAGAAAATTGCATTGTTCAGAATCTCTCAGTTCATTCATTCATTCATTTAAGAAATATGTTTTGAGTATGTTCCAGAAGTCAGAATATATGCTAAATATTGTGGGCAAAAAGAGACAAAATTTCTTCTTTTGGAGCTTACAATTCTAGGCAATATAAGCATAATTACATATAGGAAAGTTGAATTGAAATATCTCTGGAGCTGAGATGTTTGGTTCTATTCAGGGTAGTTTAGTTCAGTTGCTGTCGTGTCCAACTCTTTGCAATCCCAAGAACTGCAGCACGCCAGGCCTCCCTGTCCCTCTCCTGGAGTTTACCCAAACTCATGTCCATTGAGTCAGTGATGCCATCCAGCCATCTCATCCTCTGTCATCCCCTTCTCCTCCTGCCTTCAATCTTTCCCAGCATCAGGGTCTTTTCAAATGAATCAGCTCTTTGCATCAGTTGGCCAAACTACTGGAGTTTCAGCTTCAACATCAGTCCTTCCAATGAACACCCAGGACTGATCTGCTTTAGGATGGACTGGTTGGATCTCCTTGCAGTCCAAGGGACTCTCAAAACACTTCTCCAACACCACAGTTCAAAAGCATCAATACTGCAGCACTCAGCTTTCTTTATAGTCCAACTCTCATATCCATACATGACTACTGGAAAAACCATAGGCTTGACTAGACAGACCTTTGTTGGCAAAGTAATGTCTCTGCTATTTAATATGCTGTCTAGGTTGGTCATAACTTTCCTTCCAAGGAGTAAGCATCTTTTAATTTCATGGCTGCAGTCACCATCTGCAGTGATTTTGGAGCCCCCCAAAAAAACTAAAGTCCGCCACTATTTCCACTGTTTCCCCATCTATTTGCATGAAGTGACAGGACCAGGAGCCATGATCTTAGTTTCTGAATGTTGAGCTTGAAGCCAATTTTTTCACTCTCCTATTTTACTTTCCTCAAGAGGCTTTTTAGTTCCTCTTCACTTTCTGTCATAAGGGTGGTAACATCTGCATATCTGGGGTTATTGATATTTCTCCCGGCAATCTTGATTCAAGCTTGTGCTTCATCCAGCCCAGCATTTCTCATGATGTACCCTGCTGCTGCTGCTGCTTCTAAGTCACTTCAGTTGTGTCTGAATCTGTGTGACCGCAGAGATGGCAGCCTACCAGGATCCCCCGTCCCTGGGATTCTCCAGGCAAGAACGCTGGAGTGGGTTGCCATTTCCTTCTGCAATGCATGAAAGTGAAAAGTGAAAGTGAAGTTGCTCAGTCGTGTCCAACTCTATGCGACGCTATGGACTGCAGCCCGCAAGGCTCCTCTGCCCATGGGATTTTCCAGGCAGGAATACTGGAGTGGGGTGCCTGCATATAAGTTAAATTAAGCAGGGTGACAATATACAGCCTTGATGTACTCCTTTTCCTATTTGGATCCAGTCTGTTGTTCCATGTCCAGTTCCAACTGTTGCTTCCTGATCTGCATACAAGTTTCTCAAGAGGCAGGTCAGGTGGTCTGGTATTCCCATCTGTTTCAGAATTGTCCAGTTTATTGTGATCCACATAGTCAAAGGCTTTGGCATAGTCAATAAAGCAGAAACAGATGTTTTTCTGGAACTCTCTTGCTTTTTCGATGATCCAGAGGATGTTGGCAATTTGATATCTGGTTCCTCTGCCTTTTCTAAAACCAGCTTGAACATCTGGAAGTTCACAGTTCACGTATTGCTGAAGCCTGGATTGGAGAATTTTGAGCATTACTTTACTAGCATGTGAGATGAGTGCAACTGTGTGGTAGTTTGAGCATTCTTTGGCATTGCTTTGGAATTGGAATGAAAACTGACCTTTTCTAGTCCTGTGGACACAGCTGAGTTTTCCAAATTTGCTGGCATATTGAGTGTAGCACTTTCACAGCATCATCTTTCAAGATTTGAAACAGCTCAACTGGAATTCCATCACCTCCACTAGCTTTGTTCGTAGTGATGCTTCCTAAGGCTCACTTGACTTCACATTCCAGGATGTCTGGCTCTAGGTGAGTGGTCACACCATCATGATTATCCAGGACATGAAGATCATTTTTATACAGTTCTTCTGTGTATTTTTGCCACCTCTTCTTAATATCTTCTGCTTCTGTTAGGTCCATACCATTTCTGTCCTTTATCGAGCCCGTCTTTGCATGAAATGTTCCCTTGGTATCTCTAATTTTCTTGAAGAGATCTCTAGTCTTTTCCATTCTATTGTTTTTCTCTATTTCTTTACATTGATCACAGGGGAAGGCTTTCTTATCTCTCCTTGCTATTCTTTGGAACTCTGCATTCAAGTGGGTATATCTTTCCTTTCTCCTTTCATTTTCACTTCTCTTCTATTCACAGTTATTTGAAAGGCCCCCTCAGACAACCATTTTGCCTTTTTGTATTTCTTTTTCTTGGGGTGGTCTTGATCCCTGTCTCCTGTACAATGTCACAAACCTCTGTCCATAGTTCATCAAGCACACTGTCTATCAGATCTAGTCCCTTAAATCTATTTCTCACTTACACTATATAATCATAAGGGATGTGATTTAGGTCCTACCTGAATGGTCTAGTGGTTTTCCCTACTTTCTTCAATTTAAGTCTGAACTTGGCAATAAGGAGTTCATTTTCTGAGCCACAGTCAGCTTCTGGTCTTGGTTTTGCTGACTGTATAGCTTCTTTATCTTTGGCTGCAAAGAATATAATCAATCTAATTTCAGTGTTGACCAGCTGGTGATGTCCATGTGTAGAGTCTTCTCTTGTGTTGTTGGAAGAGGGTGTTTGCTATGACCAGTGCATTCTCTTGGCAAAACTCTATTAGCCTTTGCCCTGCTTCATTCCACATTCCAAGGCCAAATTTGCCTATTACTCCACGTGTTTCTTGACTTTCTACTTTTGCATTCCAGTCTCCTATAATGAAAAGGATATCTTTTTTGGGGTGTTAGTTCTAAAAGGTCTTGTAGGTAGGTCTTCATAGAATCTTTCAACTTCAGCTTCTTCAGCATTACTGGTCAGGGTATAGACTTGGATTACTGTGATATTGAATGGTTTGCCTTGTAAATGAACAGAGATCATTCTGTTGTTTTTGAGATTGCATCCAAGTACTGCATTTTGGAATCTTTTGTTGACCATGATGGCTACTCCATCTCTTCTAAGGGATTTTTGCCCACAGTAGTAGATATAATGGTCATCTGAGTTAAATTCACCCAATCCATCCATTTTAGTTCACTGATTCCTAAAATGTCAATGTTCACTTTTGCCATCTCCTGTTTGGCCACTTCCAATTTGCCTTGATTCATGGACCTAACGTTCCAGGTTCCTATGCAATATTGCTCTTTACAGAATCGGACCTTGCTTCTATCACCAGTCACATCCACGCCTGGGTGTTGTTTTTGCTTTGACTCTATCCCTTCATTCTCTTTGGAGTTATTTCTCCACTGATCTCCAGTAGCATATTGGGCACTTACCGACCTGGGGAGTTCATCTTTCACTGTCCTATCTTTTTGCCTTTTCGTTCTGTTCATGGAGTTCTCAAGGAAAGAATACTGAAGTGGTTTGCCATTCCCTTCTCCAGTGGACCACATTCTGTTAGACCTCTCCACCATGACCCATCCATCTTGGATGGCCCCACAGGCATGGCTTAATTTCATGAGTTAGACAAGGCTGTGGTCCATGTGATCAGACTGGCTAGTTGTCTGTGATTGTGGTTTCAGTCTGTCTGCCCTCTGATGCCCTCTCTCAGCACCCACCATCTTACTTGGGTTTCTCTTACCTGTACATGGGGTATCTCTTCACGGCTGCTCCAGCAAAGCCCAGCCACTGCTCTTTACCTTGGATGTGGGGTAGCTTCTCTTGGCTGTTCCTATAATTAGGGGTTCAGGGACACTTCCCTAAGTATGGGGAGGGAGGTGGGAGGGGGGTTCAGGATGGGGAACACGTGTACACTCATGGCGGATTCATGTCGATTTATGGCAAAACCAATACAGTACTGTAAAGTAATTAGCCTCCAATGAAAATAAATAAATTTATATTTAAAAAAATAAAAGAGCTTTCAAAAAAAAAAAGAATTAATGGATTCAAAAGCCAGCAGAAGAGTCATAGTTAACTAGATGGCAAAACAGGGGAGGAGCAAAACAAGAGTAAGCAAAAGTAAGCATGTGGGCAAGGTCCTCTGGCAAGCCAGGGCCAGTAAGCAGTCCCTCTCAGCCATTTCCTTGGAGAACAAACTAACAAACTAATCCTGACTCAATGGTGAATGACAGAGAATAAATGCTGTGTGTCCAGGGATAGCTGCATGCTCATCATTGGAGATGGAAATTCTTAGCTTAAGGGAAAAAATCATTATTTAAATAATGTTAAAGATTCAAGTACCAGGACAGACTGATAAGGAAGATATTCCAGGGTGAGCAGGGGTTCCAAGTGTCTCCCAGCTCTCACTGCCTAGAAAAATGACCATCCGTGCTTCTACAGGAAAAGGGGAAGTGGAGATAGCAGGAAGAAATAAGAAGGAATCTAAAAATGGACAGACGGAAAACTATGTGAAGAAATAGGGAAAGACAATCATATACATGCCAAGCAGGGAGGCCTGTGAAGGAAACAACATTTCTGACACCTTGCTTGATCTTGGACTTCTAGTCTTCAGAATTTTGAGTAAATAGATTCTATGATTTAAGTCGTCTACTCTGTGATACTTTGTTATGGCACCCCAAGCAAACTTAGAAGGCATCGGTGCCTTAGAAGGCACTGGTGTTTCCTGCAACAAAGCATATTCATATAAAAAAGACATGAAAGAAAAAAAAGAAGGAATCTAAGGAAGGGATTAAAAAATAATAGAACTAAGTTAATCCATAGTTTAAGGGGGGAAAAAGAAGTCAAGTTTGCTATTAATGCTTTGTCATAGCTTGTTTCAGTCGTCCATTGCTGTATAACAACCACCCCAAACAACAATCTGTTATTTCACAGAAATCTGTTTGTTAGGCATGCTGGCAAGGTCCATCTCTCAAGCTGCCCCTCATGACTCAGCCCAGCTTCTTTATAACATGGCAACAGGCTCCCAAGTAGGAACTTTCCAAAAGATGAAACCCTAGTGCACAGGCATTTATCAAGACTGTCTGCATGTCACTTGTTAATGCCCACTGCCCAAAGTGGAGTCAAAGAGCCAAAGGATTGATCTCCACATGCAAAAATGAGTGCTCTTTGAATTTCTAAAAGTGGAGTCAGTCTTTCTCTGGATATGAGCATATACTATCACCAAAGCATCACTAAAAAATACCTTTCTTCAAACGTTCAAACATCATCCCCACACATCTGCACTCTGACACAAAGAAGATAGATGTTACAAGTGTTTTAAATCTCCCTTGGTGGTGTATCATGTCCTCTAGAAAAAGGAATCATTTATTAGAAGAATCATTGAATCTATCACTCAATCTGTTTCTAAAAGGTGGTGAAATGTATCACCTAATTTTAATATGTTAGGAGAAATGGTTGCAGTCATTAAATGAGATATTTTGATCATCATACCTTCAATGATTTATATAAGGAACATATTGTGAAAAATCTTGGGAATATTATTTTTATTTTACTTTTGCTTGACAGCAGCATAAGGAAAGGGAGGCAAGTCAGTATCAAAATTGACAAATGACTACTGGAAAGGAGTAAAAAAAAAAAAAATGACTGTTTCAAATCATGACCTGAAGTCTCTTCTTCACGGTAACCTGGAAGATAACAGTCCTCTAGCACAAGTTTTATATAAAACACTGATAGCTATTAATTAAAAAGCTATATTGTGTTCCACATTTGAAGAGAATTACTTCCTTTGAATTCTCTTGATCCAGTTAATGTTCATATACTTTCTCCTCCATTTTAAATACCTGCTCCTTCCTGTGTGCCTAGTCATCTCTGATTTATCTTCCAGAATACTTCTCTGCAAATGCTCCCCAGAACTTCCCACTCTTCCTCAGGCAACAATAGTCCTTCTCTTCTCTAAGCTCCCTCCATAACTTGCAAATCCTTTAATTTTACATTTACACCAAACTGTGCTCCTCTATGCATCTCAGACTTCACGGCAAGGGATCATGTCATGTGTATCTGTTACCTGGCACAGCACAAAGTGCACAATAAATGATAAATGGTTATGCTTTCCATTGCCACATGAGTACCTATTTTACAGACAAAAGAGACCAAACTAAGTCAATGCTAGAGGAAACAGAATTCAGGACATTTCAAATATAAGCAATTTCTCACATCATCTTATAATCTAGAAAATGTCATTACTCCTATCATTAGCCCATTTTATGGTTTTTTTTGCTTTGAATTGCAACTTTTTACTCCACCATCCCTTCCAAAAACCTCATGCCAACGAGCTCTGATTCTTCTCTCCTTTGACATCCCCTGCCTCCATATTTAGAATCAACAAGAACCACTGTTAGTTGACTTTCTCTCATCTCATGAAATGCTCCTTGGGTCTCTCTCTATTCACAGAGGGGTTTCCTCCCCCTATCGTGTGAGTGAGTGGTCTCCTATGCTCAGCAGTGGCCACTGTACTCTTCTCAGCCTCTGCTCCACTTTGGCAAGCTCCTCTCATCCCAGGTACTTCAGGAACATCTTTTATGCTAAGCACTTCCCTATTGCCCCATGTCCTATCTTGTAGTCTATTGCAAGTGGTAGCATGAAAATACTAAATCAAGGCAGTTTTAAATAGCCATGATTTAATATCTTATGATTTAATGTCTTCTTTGTTTTGCTCAATTTCCTACAATTCCATGGGGGGGCGGGGGGGTGGGAACTATTATTCCAGAGGAGCAAAAAGCTTATGCATAAAATAGGAACCATGACATTTATTCAAACAACCAGGTACTCATGATTTAAGAAAAAATACAGCTAAATGGTAGAAGATAAAGTTCTTGCTGCTCTATCTGCCGCAGGGTAATTATGGGAAGATTGTGATGCCCTATTCTCCAATTTCTCCAGCTGAAAATTACAGTTAACAACATACACAGAAATTACTATTTTAAAAAAATTTCATTGGTACAAAAAAATTAGTTGGGCTAGAAACACTAATTTGTGTCCTTAAAAAAGATAATAATTATCAAAGGAGGTGTGATTTGACCTTGCTTTGTTTGAGAGGTGCTCCAACTATGAATGAATCTTTCTATTAAACTTTTGACTATAGATTTAACACCAAAGCACTGTTAATAAACTAACAGAAATTAGAGATAATGCACTTTATATTCCACATAGGGGAGGAAAAAAACCTTCCCCAAAACAATTCCATGTCTTTAAATTTTTAATAATACATATTTCTGAAGCAATTCAGGTATTCACAGGAGCAAAATTAAATGACTCCTTAAAACTCTTTTGCTAGAAGCATCTGGATCAATTCCATTTCAAATTATTTAAACAATAGGGCACCTACTACATTCTTTGTAGGAATAACACTAATATTCCATTTTCACACAAAGGAGAAAAAAGTTTATCCCCAAATATAAATTGTATTTTGTTTTCAGAGGTTCACCCCAAATATAAATTGTAGGAATAGGAGAAATTTGCCAAGATATATTGAGATTATCTTATCTTTCACTTGTGCGTTTCTTCCTCCCCATTCCATATTGCTTTAAATAATCTTGTAACTTCTTTTATTTCATTTAGTACATGATGCCAATCAGCAAAGATGTTAGAAACCAGGACTTGGTAGAACAATGTGTATTTCAGAGCATTCCAGACTGGACAGATGGACACCAAGGATCTGACTCATCCCTCTCAATCTTTGAGGTTACATAATTCACCTTGCCTCCAACCCACCTTGCTTCAGAAGGAAGCAGTGCCCCCAGGGGTAGGAGAAGGAAATGCCCTGAATTAAGGGTCATTTCCAATTCCAGCAAAAATGGGAGGTCTGAGGAATTCAGTTCATTCATGGAAAAATAGTCATATTTTGGCACATCTCAAGTTTTTTACCTAGGAGACAAAAATTCACAGAAAAAAGCTTTGGCCTGACTGGTTGTCAGGTGGAAATGTGTCAGAGGCCAAAGCAGGCAAGGAGTTTCAGCAGGTGTGATCCTGGAAAGCAAAGCCTGGAAAACTGAAGCACCTGCTCCAAAAGTTCCTTTCTCCTGCTCCTGAGCAGGAAGCATCCTCGGGACTTAGGTGTTTGTGTATGAGGCAAAGAGAGAGAATGAGTGGCAAGACAAACCCTGACTGGATAACCAGCAACTTTTGCAATGCCATATAAAGACAGCAGGCAGTTGTTTCACATTTCTTCCTGTAAGAAGCTGGCTTCTTCTGGCTGAGATTTTAACTCTATCTTTAATAATTAAATAGTGTATAAGATAAACTGCCCTCCTTCTGTCCTGCCCGGTAAAATATTTATTAAAATGGCTTTGTGCTTAATGTACTGAAAAGCGATACACTCCAAAAATGAGGCATGACCAAAGTGATTTATTATGCAGAAAACAGTAACATCTTTTATAGTCACACCACTAAAAACTGTTTAACCGGGTTCATCATTAAACTCCACCTTTGGCGCCACTTACACACACAGTATTTGGGGTGAGATGCACTCTGAGTGTCCGTGTTCATGGGTGCGGGTGTGCATGTGCTTGGTCACGCCCACCTCTTTGCGACCCCATGGGCTATAGCACTCCAGGTTCCTATGTCAATAGAATTTTCCAGGCGAGAATACTGGAGTGGGTTGCCATTTCCAGCTCCAGGGAATCTCCCCAATCCAGGGATCGAATCCGTGCCTCTTGCATCTCCCGCATTGGCAAGAGGTTTCTTTACCACTAGCACCACCTGGGAAGCCCGAGCGGCACAACAGCAAAGATCAGAGCCAGTATAGGTACTCAAATTATTATGCATACAGTAAGCTCATAAGATTTTTTGCTATGCTCTCATTTACAATAATGATTCCAATCTTTATGAGACCATGTTTCCAAGTTACTAGACTTACACCCAACACTAATGAACCAGTTAGCCCCAGTCAGACACAAGGGTGTGGACCTGAAGTATGCCTAAGTCGTCATGCCCATATATATCCCAGTGGGACAAAACCACAGAGCTAACCATAATTTTCAAGAACAAAATTTTCCATGAATCAGTAAAGCCCTGAAAGTTTTAAAAGGCCTTCTAGAAGGCGTGACTTCTGAAGCATAATGTTCCAGTAAACTTGGGAGAGTGGTGACAAAACATTCTAAAGTCATGACACTGTCTCATCCCTCTGGGGAAAAAAACCATCTCTCCAGCAGACATAATACAAAGGAGTTATTTATTTAGTCACACTTTCTCGCATTTCTCTGGAGAGATTTAGATGTAACCTTTCAGTTCTAACCGTGTGTGTGCAGCGAGGACTGGAATCGCATGGTCTGAATAGAATTAACCAGCGCAAGACACGGGTTTAGCCACTGTATTGCACTTCTTCAGAAAGTGCACTCCCTAACTGGGGGAAAGAAGGAAGAAAAAAACCAAGGCTGACTGATAGCAACCCACTGGCATTTGGAAAATCAGTTCCAGGAAAGGACTGGTTTAAATCAAAATCCACAGGCTAAATCTAGTCCTACACCTTGTTGTAGAAGTTTCCCAGTGCTGCTTTTTCTATTGTAAACCAAAAACAAAGTAGTAGGGTGGGGAAAATTGGCCTTATTTCAATTCATAAATGATTCATTCCATGGGTTTTTACTATCCCCTACATCAGATCACATGGCTGCTGTTTTTCATTTTCCCAAATGCCACAGGAAGGAGAATGAGAAAAAGTTATGAGATCCTCCTATTCCATCTTTACACCGGAGGAAATAGGAGCACTCTTGATCCCTTGGTCAACAATGGTGAACACCAAAATCAGATTGATTACGTTCTTTGCAGCCAAAGATGAAGCAGCTCTATACAGTCAGCAAAAACAAGACCAGGAGCTGACTGTGGCTCAGATCATGAACTCTTCATTGCCAAGTTCAGACTTAAATTGAGAGAGTAGGGAAAACCACTAGACCATTCAGGTAGGACCTAAATCAAATCCCTTACGATTATACAGTAGAAGTAAGAAAATAGATTTAAGGGACTAGATTTGATAGACCAAGTGCCTGATGAACTATGGACAGAGGTTCGTGACATTGTACAGGAGACAGGGATCAAGACCATCCCCAAGAAAAGAAATGCAAAAAAGCAAAATGGCTGTCTGAGGAGGCCTTACAAATAGCCGTGAAAAGAAAAGCGAAAGGCAAACGAGAAAAGGAAAGATAAACCCACTTGAATGCAGAGTTCCAAAGAATAGCAAGGAGAGATAAGAAAGTCTTCCTCAGTGGTCAGTGCAAAGATATAAGAGGAAAACAACAGAATGGGAAAGACTAGAGAGCTCAAGAAAATTAGAGATACCAAGGGAATGTTTCATGCAAAGATGGGCTCAATAAAGGACAAAAATGGTCTGGACCTAACAGAAGCAGAAGATATTAAGAAGAGGTGGCAAGAATACACAGAAGAACTATACAAAAAAGATCTTCACGACCCAGATAATCATGATGGTATGATCACTCACCTAGAGCCAGACATCCTGGAACAGGAAGTCAAGTGGGCCTTAGGAAGCATCACTACAAACAAAGCTATTGGAGGTGATGGAATTCCAGTTGAGCTATTTCAAATCCTAAAAGATGATGCTGTGAAAGCGCTACACTCAATACGCCAGCAAATTTGGAAATCTCAGCAGTGGCCACAGGACTGGAAAAGGTCAGTTTTCATTCCAATTCCAAAGAAAGGCAATGCCAAAGAATGCTCAAACTACCGCACAATTGCGCTCATCTCACATGCTAGTAAAGTAATGCTCAAAATTCTCCAAGCCAGGCTTCAGCAGTACGTGAACCATGAACTTCCAGATGTTCAAGCTGGTTTTAGAAAAGGCAGAGGAACCAGAGATCACATTGCCAACATCCGCTGGATCATCGAAAAAGCAATAGAGTTCCAGAAAAACATCTGTTTCTGCTTTATTGACTATGCCAGTCTTTGACTGTGTGGATCACAAAAACTGGAAAATTCTCAAAGAGGTGGGTATACCAGACCACCTGACCTAGCTCTTGAGAAACTTGTATGCAGGTCAGGAAGCAACAGTTAGAACTAGACATGGAACAAGAGACTGGTTCCAAGTAGGAAAAGGAGTATGTCATATTGTCACCCTGCTTATTTAACTTCTATGCATCATGAGAAATGCTGGGCTGGATGAAGCACAAGCTGAAATCACGATTGCTAGGAGAAATATCAATAACCTTAGATACGCAGATGACACCACCCTTATGGCAGAAAGTGAAGAAAAACTAAAGAGCCTCTTGATGAAAGTGAAAGAGGAGAGTGAAAAAATTGCTTAACGCTCAACATTCAGATGCCATGGATCATGGTATCCAGCCCCATCACTTCATGCAAATAGATGGGGAACAGTGGAAATAGTGGCAGACTTTATTTGGGGGGCCTCCAAAATCACTGCAAATGGTGACTTCAGCCATGAAATTAAAAGACACTTACTCCTTGGAAGGAAAGTTATGAGCAACCTAGATAGCATATTAAAAAGCAGAGACATTACTTTGCCAACAAAGGTCTGTCTAGTCAAGGCTACGGTTTTTCGAATAGTCATGTATGGATGTGAGTGAACTATAAAGAAAGCTGAGCACCGAAGAATTGAGGCTTTTGAACTATGGTGTTGGAGAAGAATCTTGAGAGTCCCTTGGACTGCAAGGAGATCCAACCAGTCCATCCTAAAGGAGGTCAGTCCTGAATGTTCATTGGCAGGACTGATGTTGAAGCTGAAACTCCAATACTTTGGCCACCTGATGTGAAGAACTGACTCATTTGAAAAGACCCTGGTGCTGGGAAAGATTGAAGGCAGGGGGATGACAGAGGATGAGATGGTTGGATGGCATCACCAACTCGATAGATAGGAATTTGAGTAAACTCCAGGAGTTGGTGATGGACAGGGAGGCCTGGCATGCTGCAGTCCATGGGGTCGCAAAGAGTCGGACACGACTGAGCAACTGAACTGAACGGAACTTGATCCCTTGGCTGAGTTCTCACTTCCTTTTTCCCTTCTCTCCATTGTGGTGGGAAAGAACTAGCCACCATCACTCCAGGTGTTACCTGCATACCCCAAATCCACATCCCCTTCTCAATCCTTCTCAAAATCCATGACAACCACTTCTAGCCCCTGCCATTCCATTGCTGCCACACGGATTCTCCCACACACATCACCCCATCTCATGGGCACCCTCTCCATTCCAGCATCTTCATGATTTTGTTACTCACAATAACCCAGACAATGCAGCCCAAGCACCCAGTTCTCAGAAGGTCTGGTTGGTCTTTGAAATTTGAAATATCAAGGGGCAAACTGGACTCCATATCCTTTAAGCAATCTTTCCATTGGTATTAATTTTCACAAATAGGCTTTTGGAAAGAACTGAAAAGCAGAGTTCAAGGTTGGCAAAAATATGAAGTACAAATAATTCATATTGAATAAGGCAGTCTTATGCTTTGACAATCAACATGACTGAGATGTAATATACCTCACTTTTAAAGTTCTTCATAAACTGACCTTTCTCTATCTATCCAATATGGTTTTCCACTTTTTCCCCAAATGAATTATCTACTATGATCTAACTTTTTTTTCCTACCATTATCTTATTATATGTAAGAGCTTCAAATATTGGTCATTCTAATTACTGTATCATCTATATCACTATTTTACCAGCATCCAAAATATTTCCGTCCACAATTACAGTATATACCATGTTAAATATCTGTAATTACTTAAGTATTATAGTAGAGAAAACAGTTCAATTCCTCAGCCCACTACATAAATGTCTAAGAGATAAGAGTTTAAGAACAGCAATCTTGAGTGTTTTGAAATTCAAATGTTACTATTTCTGCTGCCTTAGTAAATCAACATTTTAAGTTTCACTTAGAAAAGTTTTTTCTTTTTTTCTCTTTGTTAATTAACCTAAGTCTTCTTTCCCTTGAGAAGCTAAAGAGCAACCCGGTTATTCAAGTTACTGCCACTGGATTGAAGTTTGGAGTTTGGGTTTTTTCCTTTTTAACCATTCTGCCCCAGTACTATTTGTTGGCAAAGACTTTCAAAAACTGGCAAGAGCTATAAATTAGCCATCTGAACTATTCTCCCTTATCTACACAAAAGAGCTGTCCAACTTTCCAGGGCTAAAATGCTTTAATTCACAAGACTTATGCCTTTGGGGACTAGAAAATTTGCCTCTAAGTCATATAAACATATGGGTTATAAGTTATTATACAAAATAAGGCTTTGGGACCAGATAAGTTGAACTAAACCCTAAAGCTGACTGATACATAATAACATAATATATCCCATATTTGTGTTGGATAAGAAGAGAGTAAAATCTAAAAATCAGGGTCATGACTTAAAAGGACTCAGAAAGACCAAGCCTCAGCTTCCAGATCCATTACCAAATACTTAACTGATACCCACTGGCTCAGAAAAACTGAAAGCCTCCTGAAGAGATCAGTCCCCTCTCTTAATCTCTCTATTCCAACCATAGAAAGAAGAGTATATAAAATGATAAAAAGATTTATGTACTAGAAAATTGTTCAAAGTTAGATAAATAGATATACAGATAGAATATATTAAAAAATGTATACATTTACTTATATAACATGCTTTAGCTAGATTAGTAACTTTAACACAAACTCCCAAATTGAGACAAACCTAAGAAAACTAAAGGATGGTTAATAAGACTAAAAGCACAAGTCAACATTACCACTTCACTGCTTCTTTTTTTTCTTTGGTAACAGATTGTAGGATATAATGGATTTTTAAAAATTATTTCTAGTTGAATATCAAAAAGACATACTGAACAATAGATCAATACAGAAAAAAATAAGTCATATTTACCAGTTGTATGACTTATCAGAAAGGGAGGAATAGTAAAATAAGAGGAATGAAAATTATTTTGTTGATCTTAGACCTCACTATAGTAATGATCCAGGCTCAATAATCTTTTAGAGTATTACTTTAAGGAATTTTATATATATATATATAGATTCAAAAATCCCTTAAACAATAAAGTAAAATAAAATCAACCAGAACATGAATTTTCAATTAACACAACTGAATGATTAGCAAGTATCAAAGAAATGAGATCATCCTAAATCTTAAAAATATAGAAAAATATTTGCTATAAATGATGGAAATAATAAATCCAAGTATAATTATTTTAGTTTAAATAGAATGAAGAAATTATTCCCCCCCCCAAAAAAAAAACCAGATATACCTACAACTACTTTGAGAAAAGGAAATGGAATGAATCAAGATACTGTTTACTTTCTTCAAATAGAACTTTCTTGGTATAAATCACTCATGAAGTTACAAATGATCTGAGATCCATTAACAAATTGCATTTACCATTTAAAAATTAAAAAGGAGTCTTTCCTGATTTAAACACATGCACACACATGCAGATCTTAATCTCAGGCACAGCAAAACAGAAACTGATGCCCAAACCAACAATTATTACGAGTTGTAAATTCAATAAACAAGAGCATTATAGTAAAAACTTTCACACCAGTTATTTCTTTTTACGATTTACAGATAGTGTTTACATGTTAATAACTGTCTCAAGAAACAATGCTGGGACTTCCCTAGTGGCTCAGTGGTAAAAATACAGGAGACACGGGTTAGATCCCTGGTCCGGGAAGATCCCACATGCTGTGGAGTAACTAAGCCCGTGTGGTACAACTGTTGAGCCTGTGCTCCAGAGCCCGGGAGCTGCAACTACTGGGCCCACATGATACAGAAGCCTGCTGAAGCCTGGGTCTCCTAGAGCCCATGGTCAACGCAACAAGAGAAGCCACCACAATGGGAAGGCTGCACACCGCAACTGGAGAGCAGCCAGCACCCTCCACAACTAGCATAAAGCCCACGCAGCAGTGAAGACCCAGCACAGCCAAAAACAAGCAGAAAGAAAGAAACTTGATGCCAAGTTAATTACACAGAGAAATAGGTATTCTGAATATTCACCACACATTCAACCTGTATAGAACTTTTAGCACACTAGCAAAGACACAAAGAAAATTACACGTTTACTGCAAAAGGACAATCTTTACTGGTGCTAAAAAGGCAGAATCTTTACTGGTGCTTAAACAAAGAGGTAGCTAGAAAAATGCCACCATTTCTCTCAAATGTTATCATTTACATAACACCTTCAAATACACAATGATTTAGGAAAAAAGTCATTCTTCCAAACAGGTAAAACAAGTTAATCTCATCTATTTCATGATAGCAATTCCCTCCTCAGATGTTAACAACAGGCAGAATTATTTGATTTTAGCCTTTAGTCACCAGAGACAACTGCTACATCACTATGCAAACATGAACTCATTTTATTAGGCAAATAGTAGAATTTCATTCAAGTGCACTTAATACAGTACTACACATATAAACTGAAATTAAAAGAGATCTCCAACTGGAAATGGGGTTTAAAAAATACAGCTAATACTGATTTCAAGTTACATGTTTCATTGGTGTTCTAATGAAACATACAAAGCAAATGATTTGCTTCCAGCATCTCTGAAAGATTATCTAGTCCTTTAATGTATTAAAATAGAAGTGAGAAAATATACCCTTGAATACAGACTTTAAAGTACAGTTTGAAAAACTGAAACCAATTTGACATGCTTAATTCAGATTATGGTTAAATGGTTAAGAAGATAGCTCAAGAGTTGATAAAAGTTTCAAATTAGTCACATTTGGTGAAAAAAAAAAATAAATGCAGGTGGCTGTAATGTTTACACTGTGTCAGATTTTTTCAAATCCATGTATAATGTAAGTCCCAAAAATCATAGACTTAATTTCTTAAAATATTGTTGACTATTGAGGAAAATCTAAATGGATTATACCTAAAATGAGACTTTTTTCTCCTTTTGTAAAATACTTTTGGAATTCATAACAAAAAATATGTACAGAAAGACATTTGGAATTATCAATCCTTTTTTAAAATTGATGGATCGCAGCTCTTGAAAATTTTCCGTTTATTTGCTTTGTTTCTTCAGAGTCTTCCTTTTCTTCCAAGAGTTTTGCTACAGATGTGTATCAGCTGTATATGTCAATAATTTATTTGCCTGTTCCCACAAGTGAAGAGGTGGTTTGATCTTTATATTTTACTTCTGGTAGGATTCTCTAACTTTCGCCTGCAGAGCATCACACGTCTTCTTGGCATCGCCTAGAAGCATGGCTGTGTTAGGTTTGTAGAAGATTGGATTGTCCACTGCAGCATAGCCAACACCTAGGGACCTCTTCATAACAATGACCTAAGAACCAAAGATTAGGTGAGAGAGTATATTTAACAGACCTGGCCAGGACGTGTCAGACACACAAACTTTGTCCTGCCCTAACTTTGAACAAAGCATGTACCACTACTGATTCTTTACTACAAAGACTTTTAAAATACACAAGGAGTATTTTTATTTTTTTAAACATAAATTTATTTATTTTTAATTGGAGGTAAATTACTTTACAATATTGTATTGGTTTTGCCATACATCAACATGAATCCGCCACAGGTATACACGTGTTCCCCATCCTGAACCTGCATGTTTACCTTGTATTAACTTGAATTCTTCAAATATGCCCATACTCTTACATCCACTAGAGAAAAGGTCCTGTTAACAACAGTGTATCTCTGAGTGATAAGTGATTTTTCCCCCCAGTGTCTTTGTCTATAAAGACAATGTATAACATTTTCCAATAAAAATAAAAATAATAATAACTATCTTTCTCTGAATGGGCTAAAGACAACAAATTTAGTGCATAAATTTCTACTACCAATCCTAAGATAAAAGTAGTTGAGTGGGAAAATGGTATGATTCTTAGCCCATTGATTTAAAGTAAAGAATATTGGACAAGAAAGATGTAAGACAAGAGCCCAAAGAGTAATCCAGTGTGCCCCAGAACAGAGCTAATGACTAACAGAATGCTTCCACAAAGAAAAATGAAGAGGCAAGTCTCTCTAACACTGATGTATTCTGCTGCTGCTACTGCTAAGTCACTTCAGTCGTGCCCGACTCTGTGCGACCCCATAGACGGCAGCCCACCAGGCTCTCCCGTCCCTGGGATTCTCCAGGCAAGATCACTGGAGTGGGTTGCCATTTCCTTCTCCAATGCATGAAAGTGAAGTCGCTCAGTCGTGTCCAACCCTTAGCGACCCCATGGACTGCACCCCACCAGGCTCCTCCGTCCATGGGATTTTTCAGGCAAGAGTACTGAAGTGGGGTGCCAAAGATGTGTTCTAGACATTTACAATTACACAGATTATAGATGTCACTATCCTGTTGAATACCAAGTTAATTCTTCAGGAAATAAAATGCCTTTCTACGTTCTTCTAGGACACAGAGGCTACTCAAAAATGGAAGCAGAGCAAATGTATTCATGTCCCCTATACCATTAATACAGTAAGGTACTGTGCAAACTCTCAAAGTACTGATGATTGATGCAGTAATTGTTTAAATACATATGAACAAGTGCATGTCCCATCTACTCACCCACCACAGATACTATGTTTACAACTCCACATTTTTACAATAAAGAGAGACAAATTTAAAGGAAATATATCTGTCATAATGATTCTTAAAATCCAGATATGAGTTGAGAGTGGTGAAAAGAGTTGCCCACAGTTGGGACAGAGCAAAATTATAAGGGCTAGATTTCCCTACAATCTAGCAGTTAGCCTTTTCAGAAGTAATGTGCTGGGAGCAGGGCTTGCTTCCCTATGCCATGTTACTGTTTGGATTTCTAAATCACCTTTCTTCTGGACACTCCATAATGTACAAGTGAAGTGAAAGTCACTCAGTCATGTCCGACTCTTTGTAACCCCACGGACTATACAGTCCATGGAATTCTCCAGGCCAGAATTCTGGAGTGGGTAGCCTTTCCCTCCTCCTGGGGATATTCCCAACCCAGGGATCGAACCCCGGTCTCCCATATTACAGGCAGATTCTTTACCAGCTGAGTGACAAGGGAAGCCCAACCCTTTCAAAAAAATTAAATGAAAATATGTGCTCATCTTCATATGTGAAGGTGATGATATTAACTCACTGTCCCAGAGGGAAGCCATCTGCTTCACTGGACTCGGCCTGGAATTCAGCCAGCCTCATCCCCAAAGCTCACAGATCCTTTTTCAGTTGTGGTTACAGATTGCGTTAATCCACCCATATAATCCCCTCTAGTTCTAATTGCGGAGAAGGCAATGGTACCCCACTCCAGTACGCTTGTCTGGAAAATCCCATGGATGGAGGAGCCTAGTCGGCTGCCGTCTATGGGGTCGCACAGAGTCGGACACAACTGAAGCGACTTAGCAGCAGCAGCAGCAGCAGTTCTAACTGAGGAGGCCTTCAGGGCATTCACTCAGTTTCTCTGGTGACCACAGAACAGACAGAAGCTGGATCTAGAGAGTTGGACCCTAAATCTCCTCTTAAACTCCTAAGCCTCCTAAAAGGCATCATCATTTCTCATCAAGTGACCCACGAAAAGTTCTGTGTGCATATCTTAAGAGACCTTTAATCCTTAGAATGAAATGCAAGTCTGAAACTTTACCTGCTTTGATTTCCAGACTTCAAGGACTGGCATGCCTGCAATGATGGAGTTGGGGTCTTCTTGAGCCGCTGAATTAACAGTGTCATTAGCTCCAATTACAAGGACCAAATCAGTGTCTACAATAGAAAATAAAAATATCACAGTGGTCACTGCAGGCAAATGATGGTGATCTGACTTTTTAAAAACAATGTAATAGTTGTTATAATAAGCTAATAGCTATAGGATGAACACTTGTGCCAGGCACTGTACAAAGAGCTTTATCAGAGAGGTTCAGTAACTTAGCCAGCATCACACAGCTTAAAAGCAATAGGTCCTGAATCTGAACCTGAGCACCCTGACTGCAGCTTGTATTATTATGCTTTCCCTCCCCTCCATGGATCTACCCAATCTGACTTTTGTTGTTGCTTTTGTTCAGTTGCTAAGTTGTGCCTGACTCTGCGACCCCACAGACTATAGCCCACCAGGCTCCTCTGTCCATGGGTTCTCCAGGCAAGAATACTGGAGCGAGATGCCACTTCCTTCTCCACAGCATCTTCCTAACACAGGAATCGAACCTGCATCTCATGCAATGCAGTTGGACTCTACCACTGAGCCACCAGGAAAGCCCAATCTGACTTTACAGCTATTATCTCAAAATGATCTTGCCAGTAACATTAAAGATATGCATTCCATTTTCAACTTTCAAAATGACCACTTAATATGCAATCTGACATCTAAAAGAATATGGTCTGAGAGTCTGTACTGTATTAAAGCTGTGTCCATAATTCTTGGAACTGCCAAGTTTCACACATAATTTAGCAACAGCGAAATCTAAAAAGGGGACATAAAATTAAAATGGCCTAAATTCTCTCTTTAAGAACCGTAATTTAAATTACCTTAGAACTTTGCCAAAAATGCCATGTGAATCTAGACATACACATAATTTCTTTATTTTTCTCTAATAAACAGTATTTTTTTTAAGTTTACAGTGGACACTTGCCAGAGGGAACTGGTTTAATTCTAACAAACATGATTTTGGGTCAAATGTCATTAGCATTCCACATCTAGCCAGTGAAAACCACCAAGTCCAGCCCCTTATTTGTGAAGTCCCAGTACTTCAAAGAAAACAGGAAAGTACTGACTGACCATGAATTGGTGCAACTGAAAACCAGTAAAATCTCAAGACGCTGGCAAGAATCAGATCCTAAGTCATCAATGGAAACAATTTTATAAATAAGAAGCCTGAAGTTGAACACCAAGTTCAAGGGCACGAGCAAACCAGAGTTAGGATCTGGATTCCAAAACCAGGTCTGTCCCTAAAGCCTCTGCAAGGCACTCCACTCCACCAAGATTTCCACCGTCCTTCAGATCTCCTTGCAGCGAAATGACTACTCATGGTGCTCCCAGATCCTGTCTCACTATTTTTCAGTATCATCTTTCGTTGATTTAATTTCAACTGCTTACTTACTAGGAGCAGGTTACTCTTCCTCTGGGAGCAAGTGTGCAGTAATCCCACAATTTATATCCTCAGACTGGCATTGCTCTATTCATATTAAGAACACTTGAATTTCACTAGTACCCCATCACTTACCTGGGAAATCATGATTGATCTCGTCCATTTCCAACACAATATCATAAGGCACCCCAGCCTCAGCCAGCAACACATTAAGCTGACCAGGCATCCGGCCTGCAACTGGGTGAATTCCAAACCTAGACAGGAAACAAATGAACAGCTGGCCTTATTTGATGGGCCAAAATGTACAGGGACCCCAGGATTACCTCCAGACCTGCACACTCTGTTCTTGGCACCTCTGCTTCTCCTGGTACTATCTGATCTCTGCAAGAAGGAATAGAATCAGTCCAGATATACCATTAGTCTACAAAGAGTAAGGCTGGAGATTAAGGATCTCCGTATATACAAACTATAACTGCTCTCAAGAAAATAAGTGTAGCTTTAGAACCTGACTCTTCCATATATGTTTTAAGTCCAATGAACTCCCAACAACATTAATAAATAATACCACCTTACATTCAGTAAGTATTATGTTCTCTCATGATATTTTCTGATTTTTTTTAATCTTTCTGAAGTCAGCCTGGAATTAAACATTTGCCATGAAAAACACTGTCGTGCACATAAGTTAAAGGCCTACTTTCAAAGAGAAAGTTATCCAACTATGTTATCCACATTTTCTATGAGAATAACAGCTTTACAGTGGAAAAAAATTAACTTCATTTAAGATAAATTAACACTTCATGTTTTTATACTGTGATATAATTTATAAATTTCTTACATATTATTTCATTCTATCCCTAAGTCATCTTTAATCATCTCCATCAAAAATTAGAATTCAGAGCACCTGATTCAAATTTAGGACTTAGTTAAATAAACTGAGCTATAGAGCTACATTCTTATATCTAAAAAAAGAGCGAAAGAGCAAGAATGTAAATAACAGGGGTTCCTTGCATATATTTTCGCATAATGGCTAATGTTGACTCTTCAAGATGTGCCATGCAACCTGACAACTTTTTTAGTGAACAGGTAACCAGAGATTCAAATTCAGGTCTCCTTCAAAAGTCTGTACTTTCCACTACTATACAACACAGTCAGTTTGGTCAGGCAATTTAAGAGGTATTTTTGTTATTAGCTCAAGATAACCAGTTACATGATGTTTGGTAAGTTACTAATCAGCTCTCTCAATTTTCCCATAGAGTACTAACTAGCTGTTATTACAAGCCCACCTCATGCCAAGGGTTATATAAAACCCTGCAGAAAAGGTTTGAGAAATACTATTTATCTCTGCTTAAATGGGTGAAATAAGGAATTCTAAGAATCCAAATTACAGTATTCTCTGACAAAAATTGAGAACACACGAAGTTTCAAATAATATTTTTTTTTAATTTTTAAATGTTTGCATGGACATAGGAAAAAAAAATGTTTCCTTACAGAAAGTACCTGCAATAGTGCGAAACATTTACCAGCACCTCTACAGCTGGGAAGTAGGTTCTGAAAAACTACTAGGGGTGGGAGGTAGAATGAACTGCATAGAATGGACTATTAATAACCTAAGACTCAAGAAAGAAGGTCAGCAGCCGGTAACTTCGGGAACTACCAAACTGTGTTGAGGCTGTTTTGGGACTTTGGAACTTTGTATGGTGGCATATACAACTCTTCAGCTATAATTGTTTTTGTCACAGGAATGAAAAGATTGGAAATTCTCTCCACTCCACTCTGGGCTTACTCCCTTGGGGGAACTGAGCCACTCTGGGTTCCCTGAGTGCCAGCCCTGCATCTGCTCTCAATCTACATGGAAGCCTCTCTCTGGGAGTAGAAGCGGAATCTTTGGGCTATACTTTTGACCTTCTGTTTGTGGGACAATGTTTTATTATTTGTATGTATGTGTGATGGTACTTACTTTGACTGGCTGAACTATATTTAATTGACTTAAAGATAAGTGCTTATAAATTAAATCTAAATATATAGAAAAAATAATCCAAGACTTGGTTTTTTAAAATTTTTACTGGTGTATAGTTGATTTACTATCTGGGTTAGCAAAGTGAATCAGTTATATATATACTCATCTTTTTCAGATTCTTTTCCCATATTGACCATTACAGAGTATTCAGTAGAGTTCCCTATACTATAAAGTAAGTCCTTATTAGTTATCTATTTTATATGATAGTATTTTATATACAATAGTGTGTATATTGAAGACTCTGTTAAAAGGCATTTATCATCTCTTTCTTCAGTGAGTTTTATTTTAGTGAGAATAAAATTAAGGCAGTCATTAGTTTACTCCAGACTGTGGTCACCCAACCTCACCATCTCATAAAGCTTAAATTCTTTAATCACAAATTCTATCATTTTTAGAAATGTAAATGTTCAATACTTGAGTAAAATTTTTAAATGTTCTCTAAAAACAAGATTGTTAAGACTGCTCCTTTTTTTTTTTTTTTGGCTAGATACTAATATCCTAGTATCACTGTCTCTTTCAAATGAGAGTTTTTAATCACCCTGAAAACAAAAGAAATGAGGCAAAACACCGACAATTCATGTTCACATTCTTCATGTAATAATACAAACTATATTTGGCACTTCCAAAATATCACACAGACTCTTGGATTGAGATGTATACTCTACAACTTTAACGTTTCCACAAGGGCAGTAGGATAAGACATTTGGGAAAAATTTCTCCAGGCACCATAGTATATGTTCATTAAATGGGAATTATATTACAAACCCTCAAATCTGAAGATAAATGTCGCTTTAATACTCTAACAATAATATTCTAAGCATTAATATAAAAAATGGGAGAAAATGTAGTATATTGGAACAACCAAAATATACTCCTACGCCTTCTGATTGCATGAATGTAGGAAAAGAAAAGACATATGAATGAAGTTTCAGAGGTGACTGATTTTGTAAACAAGCATCACAGTCTTCAATTCAGGACTTCTAAACCTTTCTTCAATGATGGAAAGGGATGAATAATCCCTTAAGTTCACAAGTAATAACAGAAGCAGAAAGAAAAAAAGATAATAACAGACTCAGAAAAGGTAAAGCTCACTTATATGGAATAAAGAATTTAAATTTCATAAAAGAGGGAAGATTCAATTTGTTTAATCCTCACAAAAACTGAGAAAGAAGGCAGAGCACAAAGCAAAATAAATGCACATAAGAGAGGGACATGGATGTGTCATGCATGACATTAAGGTGTATAAAAATAAGAAAGTAATTTGAACATCAAAATAAATAAGGTTAGTAATGGACTATAACCCTCTGGGGGAAAAGGCAACTCAGGAGTCAAGACTGATAACCAGGATCTCCCTGGCGGTCCAGTGGTCAAGACTCTGCACTTCCACTGCAGAAGGCACGGGTTCAATCCCTGGTTGGGAGCCAGGATCGCACATGCCTCTCAGCACGGCTAAAAAATCATAAAATAAAGCTATCAGAAACTTATTTTTAAAAAAAGACTGATAACAGATTAGGTCACTAATGAAAGAAAGAAATGGAAGGAGGGAATACTCTCCCCTATAATGGCTTAAATGGCTTACTCTCCCCTATAATGAGCTTCCCTGGCTCAGATGGTAAAGTGTCTGCCTGCAATGTGGGAGACCTGGGTTCGATCCCTGGGTTGGGAAGAGCTCCTGGAGAAGGAAATGGCCGTCCACTCAAGCATTCTTGCCTGGAGAATCCCACGGACGGAGGAGCATGGTAGGCTACCGTCCATGGGGTCGCAAAGAGTCGGACACAACTGAGCGAGCTTCATAATGGCTTAAAGCTCAACATTCAGAAAACTAAGATCATGGCATCTGGTCCCATCAATTCATAGGAAATAGATAGGGAAACAGTGGAAACAGTGTCAGACTTTATTTTGGGGGGCTCCAAAATCACTGCAGATGGTGACTGCAGCCATGAAATTAAAAGATGCTTACTCCTTGGAAGGAAAGTTATGACCAATCTAGATAGCATATTCAAAAGCAGACCTTTGCCAACAAAGGTCTGTCTAGTTAAGGCTATGGTTTTTCCAGTGGTCATGTATGGATGTGAGAGTTGGACTGTGAAGAACGCTGAGTGCCAAAGAATTGATACTTTTGAACTGTGGTGGTGGAGAAGACTCTTGAGAATCCCTCGGACTGCAAGGAGATCCAACCAGTCCATCCTAAAGGAGATCAGTCCTGGGTGTTCATTGGAAGGACTGATGTTGAAGCTGAAACTCCAATACTTGGGCCACGTCATGCAAAGAGTTTACTCATTGGAAAAGACCCTGATGCTGGGAGGGATTGGAGGCAGGAGGAGAAGGGGACGACAGAGGATGAGATGGCTGGATGGCATCACCGACTCGATGGACATGAGTTGAGTAAACTCCGGGAGTTGGTGATGGACAGGGAGGCCTGGCATGCTGTGATTCATGAGGTCACAAAGAGTTGGACACGACTGAGCAACTGAACTGAACTGATAATGGTAGAATACCAACTGATAAATGTATAGTGGATTATAAAACCACCATTTTGCATCAAGATTGGTTCAGATAAAAAATCATCAGCACACACTCAATCTAAGGAGTAAAGCTAGAATGAGAAACAGGATTTTGCTACGTCTTAAAGAGAGCGAGAGCTCAACAGAAAAAAAAAAATCAGTAAAGGCTTTCAGCATGTTCTCTGAGAGCTACTTCATTGAAATCAATCAATAATAACTAGTTCTTAGACACAGAACACCTGGATCCTCTGCCGAATGGGCACCTGGTTAAGTGGGCACAGTCCATGTTTCCTTTTCTCCCAGCTAACAGTTCCTTATAATAGCTAAAATATATATGTTACCAAGATTATACAGCCAAATCTCAGCCAAGAAGAACTTAAATTGAAATTATAGCTTATTACGATTTTAATGCACTGTTTGATATGCACAGATACTGACAGAATATTGCAACTTGATGTTCTTCTAAATATCATATAAAAGTGAAAGTCTCTCAGTCATGTCTGACTCTTTATGACCCCATGGACTATATAATCCATGGAATTCTCCAAGCTGGAATACTGGAGTGAATAGCCATTTCCTTCTCCAGGGGATCTTCCCAACCCAGGGACTGAACTCATGTCTCCTGCATAGCAGATGGATTCTTTACCAACTGAGCCACCAGGGAAGGCCAAGAATACTGGAGTGGGTAGCCTATCCCTTCCCTAGGGGATCTTCCTGACCCAGGAATTGAACTGGGGTCTCCTGAACTGCAGGCGGATTCTTTACCAGCTGAACTACCAGGGAAGCCCAAACAGCATGTGGAAGAACTAAAAAGCACCAAGAACATGCCCAGCAAGGCAGGGATTCTGTAATTAAATTTGGGGACCCTAACATGTCATTATTTTTGAATAATGACACAACAAAATATTTCCAAAAGAACACATCCTAAACTCAAAAATTTTAGTTTGGAAAGGTCATTTCACTTCACAGAGGTTCTTAGTAATACAGCTGACGTATCAAATTATTATTGTTAATAAGCTGACTTTTATTCAAAGTCAATGCCAATTTGTATTTCAACTGTGGTGATTTCAAGTCAACATTCAAAATTAATGCAGGGTTGTTTTCAAATATCAGTAAAAGGCACTCTATCTCCCACCACTGACTAGATCCCATAATATAACTAAATAACTAGATTTAGTTAGGGAGTTTCAGCTTAAAAGGATCACAGGGCACTTGGATAAGGTTCAAGAGAAACATAAAATACCTAACAACTTAGAAAATAACCCACACTAAGTGAAAAAAGATCAACTGGCTAGAAAAAAAGGCAAAACTGATTTTCAAGCAGACCAAATAAAACCAAGTTGACCAAATATTCCCCATTTTCATGTAATAGAAAGAAAGAAAATGGTCTTCAAATGCAAATGAAAGAACTGGAATTAAATTTTTTAAAAAATACCTTTCTGTCAAAAACTTAGGAAGTGAAAGTCACTCAGTTGTATCTGACTCTTTGTGACTCCAAGGACTGTCCATGGAATTCTCTAGGCCAGAATACTGGAGTGGGTAGCCTCTCCCTTCTCCAGGGGATCTTCCCAACCCAGGGATCAAACCCAGGTCTCCCGCATTGCAGGTGGATTCTTTACCAGCTAAGCCACAAGAGAACAAACTCCCTCGTTAGAGGAAGTTTCAGGCCTCTTTTCTGTGGATCAGGAAGAGATGGTTTCGTTCATCTGAGCTGATGTTCAAACCACCAATTTAGTACAAAATGGATTTAAAAGGATTTCACAAACAAATGCTAAGGATGGTTGGCCAGCAGTGAACATAGTCAAGGTAGTTATGGCAGCTGAGACAGCTCTTTATTTAATGGCGGGGGGCAGGGGCAGTTGTCAAAACCACTAGGAAGAGAGAACAACAGCTTTGGTAAAACTTAGGATTCCCAGAACAACCACAAGACACTGCTCTACCTCCATCCTATGCCACTAACTGCAACGAATTCGTGCTCTTTTGGGATTTTTATGGCAAATTTTGGACACCAAAAATTTCTCCTGATCTCACAATCCTTCTGAGCATCAACAAGTGCTTCCTGTTGCACCCCAGTCCGTTCCTCTCCCCAAAACCCGATTGGTGAGGCTTGTGCTTAGTCATGTCCAACTCTGTGACCCCATGGACTGCGGCCTGCCAGGCTCCTCTGTCCATGGAGATTCTCCAGGTAAGAATACTGGAATGGGTAGCCATGCCCTCCTCCAGGGAATCTTCCCAACTCAGGAATCAAACTGAGGTCTCCTGCATTGCAGGCAGACTCTTTACCAACTGAGCTAGCAGGGAAGCCCAGGGTGAGGCTCAAGAAAGACTGAGTCACTACAGGTCATATAAGGTCTGTATTAGTGTCCTATTAGTGATATAACAAATTACCACAAATTTAGTAGCTTAAAACAACATGCATCGATGACAGCGGCCTGACATCCAAAATCAGCACCCATGTGCTAAAACCAAGGTGTCGGCAGGACTGTATTTCTCTTAGAACCTTGAGGAGAAAATCCACCCGTCCCTTGCCTTTTTCCCAGCTTCTGGAGGCTGCCCCCTCTCCCTGGCTTGAGGCTGCATCACTGACTTCTACTTCCATTGTCACGTCCCCTCTTCTGACACTGACCCTCTTCCTCTCTTTCATAAGGACCCTAGTGACTACATGGACCCAAACAAATAACTCAGAATCATCTCTGCATCTCAAAATCATCACTGAATCTACAAAGTTCCTTTTGCCATATAAGGTAACATATTCACAAGTGTGGGGTATTCAGAGGTGGGTTTCTTTGGGGGTCATTAATCAGCTAACCCCAAACTCCCTTTCCAGTCCTAAAATTCCATGAACCAGGGATTCCATTTTAGCTGAATAAGTCAATATACACTTCATGGTTTACTTTTGTAATTTACTTCTGCATCCCTCCCTGATTCCAGTGATTTTGTAAAATTTTACTGCCTTTGCTTATCTTTAATCCATCTGGCTATCATCTTCATGTTTTAACTGAGGTGTCTTGGACCAAATTAGAAGTTAAAGACCTCCAAATGTATTTGTTATTATCATAGTATTTGATTATCTGCAGACTGCATAAAGACAATGTTTCTGCTGAGCTAGTTGTGAGGGGTAAATAGCTAACCAGCATGTTATGCTGCATATCCCAAAGGACAGCTCACTTCATATCTGTTTGTATAACAATTTATTATACTAAATTTTAAGACTCTAAAGTTGGAGAGAAACGCACAAAGGCTATTATAAGAGAATGCCAATGTTTTGAGAGAAATGACAGAACACACTAAATTTGTAGGAATATATATGAGCACATTGATGAGTCAATGTGAATTTATAATAATTCTGGCCCATGCAACTGGCTAATCTTCAAAGTATGGATTAAAGCTAATTATATCAGACATTGGTTGCCCATGACCAGCAATTTCCAGGAACTTATGGCTAAAGTTCATCAACGTTCCATCATCACATGAAGAACATCCAGAATTCAGAAATGCAAAGCCTACCAGCCTTTTGGTTCTCCCCTTTAAACTGCAAAAATTATCTTGATTGTATACTTGCTTATTAACAGAACAGGATCAGCTGTCCCTGTCCACAACCTAACTTTACAGAAGAGCAAATAACTACTAAAATGAGACCACAGGAAAATCGTCCAGGCTCCCAGAACTCACTCTTCACGCTCCTTCTGCATTATAGGAACTGGCTGATGACTATGCTTTCCAAACTGGGAGCAGCTTGAGAACAGGGACTGTGTCCTATTTGTCAGTTCCCAAAGTACCTGGCACTCTAGTAGAGCAACTCAAATAAAGAGAGGGAAGTAAGGGCGGGAGGGATGTAGGGAGTGGGGGAAAGGGTTTTAAGGAACATAGTGTACCCAATAAAGTGCACTGATTCAATAAAGTGAAAACTCACTATATCTCTTTTGGAAAAAAGATTTCAGAGAAGTAGTAAAGAGTAGCAGCTAAAAGCTCTAGGGTGCCACTGCCTGGGATCAAAACATTCAGACAATTTACCTCTGTGTGCCTCCCTTTCCTCCTGTGTACAACAGGAGTGATAATAAAGCCTTTTCAGAGGATTACTGTGACATTTAAGGAAGATAATTCACATAAAGAGCATTTTATACAAAGTATTTTAGACCAATGCCTGGCACACATGAGTCCTTAATGAATGTAAACTGCAATTATAATATCCCATTGAAACATATTTTGTGATATAAATGCTCATCTGTATTGTTCAAATAAATGCACATTTTTAATGATCATTTATATTAAAAGAAAGGCAAATTTTCACATTAAAACAAATGTTGATTTGTCAGCATTTTCTAAACTGGTTTTCTAATTTTTACCTTGGAATCCCAATAAATATCAATATGCTCCAATAAAAGCCAGAAATTCTTTGTACTTGCAACTACATGCAAAAGCTAGAGAAATTATATAGTCAATATAGACTGAGGTCAATAATTGTGACCACTGGACTTGTTGATCAATTGGTCATAGCTAATATTCAAATTATTGTAATAGTGTCAAATTTCAAAAGGCCACATTTAACTCTTCTATAGATACTATTAAGGCAAAAAAGTACTGTTCCCTGAACCTAAAGATACAACAAATGTCACTGACAAGTCAAGGTAATCTTCTCAATTATCTTGAAGATAATTTAAGAAAAAGTTAAACATGTTTTTCTATTTTCCTCTCTCAAGCATAAAAACAATAAAGTCTTTTGTGTAACATTATATAATAAAAACTAAGGCCCCCATCACCAGTTAAAAACAGACCCAGGCACAGTTCCAAAAAGGTGGCACAATATACTCACATGAAACAATGATCTTTAGAGCCTTTTAATCAACCAAGAAAGAATGAAAAAAAAAAAGTGCATATAGAAGCTATTCATAAATTCCATGTAAAATGGGTAAATTTAGTAAAAGAGCAATTTTTTAAAAGTATGAATTTTAAGCCTCTTTTATAATTGTTGCTATTGTTCAGTCACCAGGCTTTCCTGTCCTTCACTATCTCCCAGAGTTTGCTCAAATTTTTGTCCGTTGAGTCAGTGATGCTATCTAACCATTTCATCCTTTGCAGGCCCCTTCTCCTTTCATCTTCAATCTTTCTGAGCATCAGGGTCTTTTCCAAAGAGTGAGCTCTCTGCTTCAGGTGGCCAAAGTAACACACAATGATATGAGCCCCATTCTTAGAGTTTTTCTGCAACTTCAAATTAGATTTCAGACATCACATGTGCTAAAAGGAACAACATGAGTTCCCATGAACAAGGGCCATGGGGACAATATGTCCTGACCACAGAGTATCACAACAGTTGTTGACTTTTACAGAGTATAAACCATTCACTACATGGATCCTACCACAACGTTCAAATAAACTACATTTCCCTGCTTGCATTATGGAAATATCCAGATTTAGTTTAGCAATAAAACAAGATGAAGAGCCAGGTATCCTAACTCAGTACTAAGACAAAGAAACTACAGAGACAACTGGGCCCCATTCTAAAGTATTTACCGTGTTTTCTCCATTTTGAAGCCTCTTATCACAAATAGTAAAAAGGATCTCCAGATTAAAAAAAAATCTTTTTACAACCTTCAACTATTTGGTTATATGTTTTATGAGACACTATAAAATTAAAAGATGCTTACTCCTTGGAAGGAAAGTTATGACCAACCTAGATAGCATATTTAAAAGCTATTACCTTGTCAACAAAGGTCCGTCTAGTCAAAGCTATGGTTTTTCCTCTGGTCATGTATGGATGTGAGAGTTGGACTGTGAAGAAAGCTGAGCACTGAAGAATTGATGTTTTGAACTGTGGTGTTGGAGAAGACTCTTGAGAATCCCTTGGACTGCAAGGAGATCCAACCAGTTCATCCTAACGGAGATCAGTCCTGGGTGTTCATTGGAAGGACTGATGCTGAAGCTGAAACTCCAATACTTGGGCCACCTCATGCAAAGAGTTGACTCATTGGAAAAAACCCTGAAGCTGGGAGGGACTGGGGGCAGGAGGAGAGAGGGACGACAGAGGATGAGATGGCTGGATGGCATCACCGACTTGATGGACATGAGTTTGAGTAAACTCCGGGAGCTAGCGATGGACAGGGAGGCCTGGCGTGCTGCGATTCACGGGGTCGTAAAGAGTCGGACACGACTGAGCGACTGAACTGAACTGACTGATGCAAAATTTATTCTCATACCCAAGATGTTCAAAGGGTTAATATCCTTTCTTTTACTGTTTCATATTTTAAAATTGAACTTTACACAGAACAATGTATGCTGATAGCATTTTGAAATTCTGCCTTCCCAATAACATCATTGCACAATTTTCCTAAATATATCATTCTCAGCTCCTAGGTGGCTGACAAATTAACTCAGGAAAAGATATAACAAAGGGAAAATAAAAAGCTTACTTATTCTTCCTGTTTTTAACCATAAATATCTATAAATCAAGAAAACTTTAAAAGTTAAAATAGACTTTAAGGTCTCTCTAATACAATGCTTCCTAAGGCAGGACACTTTTATTTAGAGTAACAACAATAACATGCATACTGCGTTCTGTCCTGGGAATTTCACTACAGATGTAACAGAATCCCTGCTAGGAGGTACACCCGAAGAACCTTTGTATTTGATGTTTGCATGTAGCAATGCTCCATTCTGAGGAAGGTTCATGGAGGTAATAAAAAGATTTGTTACTATTTTCAATATTTTTTAATTAAATGTTTATTTTATTTAATTAATATTTTAATTAATTTTAACCTTTGAAAAATATGACAGCATCTGGAAAGACAGGATTCTTTGGTTTATCACATTCTGACCAGAACTTCTGATTGACAGCTATAGGTCACCTATTAAAAGCACAAGGAAAACTTATTTAAGAGAAATAATTTTAGTAAATGCATTTTGAAGTAAAATCTTATAAAATATGAAGCAGACTAAACAGTATCCTTCCCGGTGAAAAGGCTGGGACCAGCTGCGTGGGGTTAGTCTATCCATCAGAAGAGAAGCATGGAAACAAAGTGGAAAAAAAAAATCTGCCCGCCAATGCAGCTGTCATCCACAAAAACTGATTAATGAGAAAGGTTGCGGAGTCAATGTTTCGGCAAGTCTTCTTAGGCAAAAGGATAGAAACCCAACTTTTGAAAACTGTGAGTCCTTTTCAGAAGCAATGGTTCAGATAAACCTACTCATACAATTCTGAATGAAAAAGAAAATTCTAATTTCCTCTAACTTTCCAACTGCCAGAATTGGAGAACACTAAGTACTTTTCTCTTTTTTTTGAAGGTGAATAAAGGCTGAACTCTGATCTGAATCTGGTATTCATCCACAGCCTCCCCTTCTTCAGGAAAGAATAATGAATGTTAAAGGGCTTACAAGAATGTCTCAGGGGCAGTTCTAATACAGAACAACCTGTTCTATGAGTATGAGTGAAGAAATGTTTGACAGGACGCTACGGTCACATGTTCCAATGTGTACAGGTGGCCCGTGACACTGAGGCCACCCCCAAAAAACAAGAAGTCATCTAAACAGGACCAGGTCAGATGACTGGTGCGAATGTCAGTGCAGAACCCTGTCCCAACACTTCCTTTTCCACTCCAAGGAGATTATTATAAATTGTGCCCAAATCTGCTTTTTCCTTCACTGAACCAAATCCAGTGCAGTCAAGAACAGCAGCTGTATGACTACTGACATGGTTTTTATTTCAAAATAACTACTAAGACTATGAAGAATGATATCAAGGGGGAAACTGAAATTCTATTTGCAGATAAAGTTCTAGAATACATATGCTTGCACAATGGAGAGATGTAGTAAAAATTATACATAATTTCTTATTTCTGACTGAATAATTATAATGATGCTGAATGACTCTTGAAATGCAATGGCTAGTAAATAGCATGAAATGGAAATTATTAATAAGACACTGAAGAATTTGAACATGAAATGACAAGAGGGCTTCTATTTACCTCTCCTCTGCCATGTTTACATGAACCTCATTGACAAAAATCAGCTCAAAGAGTCTATAATAATTAATAGTAGACCTAGAAGCCAAACATCACTCTGATGGTCAGAGGCACTGGTTTCCGTCAATGGTGAGTTTCTCCCCTTGACCATTGGAATGCCTGTGATCATCATTTCCAAGGAATGAGTCCTAGAACAGCATGGCTGGGATAGGCTTTATAAAGCACCTAAATCACATCCTTTAAAATAGTCTTCTCTTCCTTCCACTATATCAATATGTTGTGGGCAGCATGCAGTCAGAGGCAATCTGATCAACAGTCAAGAGTCTGGAAGGATGATGGCCCTT
This sequence comes from Ovis canadensis, assembly GCF_042477335.2. Classification (NCBI taxonomy): domain Eukaryota; kingdom Metazoa; phylum Chordata; class Mammalia; order Artiodactyla; family Bovidae; genus Ovis; species Ovis canadensis. Next base: position 44,128,400 of record NC_091260.1, read on the forward strand.
TTCTAGTAAAACAGACACCTTTGATCTGAGGGATTCCTGGAAATTTTATACAACAGGTTGACCAGAGATATAAGTGAATGCACACGCTGGTTTTCCTCTCTTCTACCAAAAGTTTCACTCATTTGACTAATTATACAAATAATTCCCATCATCCATCCTCCTGTCACCATGTTTTATAAGAAGGCAGGCTCAGTGCAAAGAAACACAGCATGTTCTTTCAGAACACCAGAAGCACTGGCTAGTTATCACCAAAGAGTGCCAGTGGAAACTCTGATACAGTGATCAATGCCCCTGCTGTTCTTCATCATTTCAACTAGTGACTGAACTGAAAACACAATAGGGTTATAAGTGTCAATTCAGAATATCCTAACACCTATTAACTAAGTTCTCCTTAAATGTCAGCTCCACATGGGTCAGGAATTTTGATCTTTGTATTCGCTGATGTATTCTCAGAACTTAAACAGTGCCTGGCACCAAGTACTGTGTAATTATTCATACAGCGAAATGGTCACTGACATGAATAGTCATGGCTAATAAGAAAGTAATGCCAAGCTGGCAAGAAACTCATAAAAAATATCTATTTCCTTTCTCAACTGCTACACTGGATCTTTTTATCTGGCCTAACCCTCTATTCTCTTCAGAAGCACATATCTTTATTACTCAACAAATCTGCATGTGCTAGATTTTCCTGCACCCCAAAATATAACAAATCCAAGATAGCTGAACTCTGTTTATTTGGACTGCATTTAATCCATGAAAAACGGGAAAATCCAGTTAGATCAAAAAAATATTTCATCTTCCAGTATCTTCAGAGAATAGATTTCCTAGCAAAAATAACATACATTTAAACTTATAGTCATGTCACACAAGACCGTAAAACACTATTAAACTGCAAATACCACTGGCAGCTAGATATGTTTAGATAGAAGATGAAAAAAATAATTAAATATTTATTTTTTAAAACCTGCAAAAAAGTTTCATGTTATGAGTAGAATAAAAAGTTTAAAATATTCCCTTGACACCTATCTACTCTTGTCCTTTGCCTTCCTACCCTCCTTCTACGCCACGCTTCTTAGCATATTGGTACATTAAATGGAATTCATTCACTCGTTCATTTGTTGATCGATTTGTTCTCTATCTATAAACTTTTGAGAGTGGGAAATGAGCTTCTGCATCCTTGTATTCTCAGCACCTAGAAATAAATTTCTATCAGCAAATTATTAATAGAAAGACAGAGTTGGACATTAATAGGAAAGCCATATATAACATCAGTTAGCCAATCAAAGAAGTTGACAAATTTTAAAGCAATAATGCTTTATACAAAGAAAATCAAGCAGTGATTAATTGCAAAAAGAAAAAAAAAATATGTCTTTCTAAGGATTATTTGTTGGAAACACTACCTCAGCTTTATAATGAAAAGCTTGTATTGACCCAAAGATTGGGAAACAAAGAGAAAAAAATGTCTGTGCCCTTATATCATAAGATTTTTATAATCAAATGCTTTCAGAAATCAAGCATAAGTTAGGTATTCTGGGTGCCCAGGAAGCAACAATATCCTGGTAAACAATATCCAGTAAAGATGGCTAAGTCAGTGAACTTCCAGGACATTCTGAAATGAGCTCTTTTCATGAAATGTCACGTGCTTCATTATATAACCTCAGGTCTCTGTGAGCATGTTATGACTATGGCCAAAGTAAAGGGAAACAGGAATGTCTCTAAATCAATCATGGGCCATGAAGCCAGACAGACTGTATGACAGAGGCAATTTTTCTTGGCACCACTTGGGCATAACTGATTGATGACAATCGTATGTCCACACTGGCACATTTCCACGGGGAATGTGTGAGAATACGTCACCACATCTGGATGTGAGGCATGCCGGGGTCCTGAGGCACAAAGATCTACTAACAGCAAAGGCCCAGCAGCTGTGCTCAATGAACACCGTGGGAGCTCCACAGAGTGATGAAAGGACTAAATTACCGCAAACTGTAAATACAGATTTATTTCATTAAAATACGAGGTAACCGCTGCAGCCATCTCTTGTTCAAACAGACATGTGCCTCTTAAGAAAAAGCCAACACCTAACTTCGTAAGGAAAATCTGCATTTCTGCTACAGAAAGATGATGATGCACATAAAGCAGAATCAACAAAGTTGCTATGACTCCCTTTAAAATTTAAAAAAAAAAACACTCTCATGGAAGCTAGAAAGGAAAAATATGATAATCTACTGTCATGTTAGCAAGAATACCTCTCTTTCATTTAATACAAATATGAGACTTACATAACTTACTACAAAGCCCATGTTGAAAATTCATTATAGTAAAAAAAGAAAAAATGTGAACATATTAATATATAAATTCATCTTTAATATGAAATAGAGTAATCAATGTAAGTGGCTAACTCTTCCTAACTCACAAGTAGAAATTAGGCTGACAAGTAATATCATTCACATAATAAATTATTAGCATTTACTATTAACAAATTATTTTAAAAACTGACAATTATACAAAATGATTAAAAGCTCTCGTGAAAGCCTGATGTTCTGGTCACAAAATTACTTTTTTTTGGCGGGAGCGGGGGGTGGGGCTGTGCCATGTGGCTTGCAGGATTAGCTCCCCAACCAAGGATCAAATTCGGGTCCCCTGTAGTGGAAATGCAGATTCCTAATCACTGGACTGCCAGGCAAGTCCCAAAATTATTTCAATAAAAAAAAAATTATGACTGAGAAACTATTCATACATGTTTAATTAAATACCTGCCAGAAATCTTATGTCAAATAGTTACCTTTTCAATGCAGTGTGACAGAAATCCTTCTAAAACAGCACTTTATATTATGCCTTCATGGATGAAATTCAAATATTAAATGAGGTCAGAAGCTAAAACTTCCATTGTCTTATCCCTTTTCTTTATCCCTGATTTTCTTTCCTAACTCTCTTAACTCCTTCGCTTTCACATCCTGCCTTCTGTCCAGCTTCCCATCCTTGCACCCACAACCTGGGCTGACCAGTGGGTAACAAGAGAGGTTATATCAAATTAATCATGCCTTTCCCTAAGAATAATTAAGACATGAAAGCCATCTTACTGTTTGATTATGATTGCCACTCATCTCCTAAACATGTGGTGACAGAAGGCATCGTTAATACATTATACTTTTTTACATGTGGATCAAATAAAGAGAAAAAAATTTCTTTTTAGGAAAATCATAAAAGATTCTGTAACACATCCTTTCCACTTGTAGGTCTCCAAATGCTTTAAGTGGCAAAGACTACAACTAAAAGGGAAGCCCCATTTATACCCTCTATAAAAAGAATAAGCTACCAAAATGAGACCTCTCATGTGAAAATTAGAAAACAAAGACGATGCCTTTTCTCATCTTCTATCAATTCATCTTAGACTTTACTAAACGTGGAAGCCATCTACATGACAGAAATGCTGGACCTATCATAAAACAGTATTTTGATTCTGTGTATTTAAAAAGCACAGGCTCACTATAGATCACAGGAAGGTGGAGAATGAGAAAAAGATTGACAAAAGGAAAAAAGGGTGGAAAGAAAGAAAGAAAATGCAGCTGACATTAAAACATTTTAGATAACCCTTTGATTTAATCACCTAAGACTCTTCTACTGCTGTTAAAAGTGGCGACATTAGAGCTAAAGATTCGGACTCTGCACCTAGTCTGCACAGATAGTCTGATTAATTCTAGGCCCTCTGTTTGGCTAATTTTCTTATCATTTTCTTCCAGGCAAAAGTGTAAGATTGACACCTCAAAGGAATTTTATTAACAGACATAAATAGTTTTGTCAATATGCAATGACATCTTGGTAAATGAACCAATCTTATTTAACAATAGAGTTATCCTGTTGCTCTGACTTCCATGTCAGTGAAACTGCTAGTGAACCAGTCTCCCCACACAACATGCAGCAGCTATGCTCCCATGGACAACTCCAGCCGGCCCCTTCACTGCCTCCCAGCAGCAGAGTTCCAGAAGGCGGACCCAAAGGTACACAGGACAGACATAAAGTACTGCAAGGGCTCATCACCCTGACCCCATTTTCACATACCACAAACCCTTTATCCAAGGTCAGGGGGAATAATCTAGAAATGCAGAGTCCTTGACTTCACATTCTGCTTAATAACCATCCACTCAAGAGCAGAATCCAGGGCCCAAGTAGCACATAGCAGCAACAGGAGCTGTTCTAATTCACAGTCCAAAAAGTGTATGGCTTTATTATCTATCTTATACACAGAAAAAGAAAGTTTTCTACAGTCTTTTCTAGCCCGAGTGTAAGAGCTAAATCCATCAACCAGTCACGGGTTCACCACTCGGGCTCACATCCTTCAGAAACCCCCCATTTGAGATGTTTTCCTTCTGCGTGAACAACAGAAACCCAAAAGACACAGCTTGATGGGACTCAGATGCCTTAATCACCTCCTTCCCCAAGCAAACCACAGAGAAACCAGGTTTCCATTTTTCCCTATTGATAAATATCCTGGAATGTAGTATCGTAAGAATTTCCTTTTCTAAAATGAGACTATATTGAAGTTGGATGCTATTAGAGACAGCATGAAAACTAGGAAGTAAGACTAAGGCTAGAACAGGGTCTTTCACAACTTTCTCTACTTAGTATCACAGGTAAAACCCCACTTGAAGAAACAGTCACCTCAAAGAAGTCACCTCTCTTCCTTTCCTTTCACATATGCATGGCAAGCACTTACCTGACTTTTTTGCCTTGTTCAGAGAGCATCTTCACCAAATCAGCAATGGGGTACTGAGCTTTGGCTGCACAGAGGCCGTAGCCTACAGGAGCATTGAGAACACAGAAGAATGCGGTTTTATTTCAAATTGTATGAACAACAATTTCTTTATGCCAAAAAGGGCAATCAGTTAACAGGACTAGAAGTGAAAACAAAAAACTGACAATATGGACTTTAAAAATACTGGCCTAAATTTCAAATTAAAATCTCATGGTCCCTCCTCAGTCCCCTGCAGTGTCTAACAGTGCTGGGCACTCCCTCCCACATCACACACACGCACGGTGTATACGCTCTCACATAAATGTTTTCAAACTGTCACCCTACTTGGCTTTGAGATCACTGCCGTCCCTTAGTAACCCTCCTAACTTCACCACTATTCTTCCTCGATTTCCTTGAACAGATCTTTTCCTTCTGTATTCCCACTCTTAAATCCTGAGTCTCCCCAGGGCTTTAACTTTGCACCTCACTCTCTCCCTGGAAAACCTCAGCCCATCCCACAGCTTCAACAACCTCCTGAAAGCAAAAAAGTATTAGTCACTCAGTCACGTCCAACTGTTTGCAACCCCATGGACTGTAGCCCGCCAAGTTCCTCTGACCATGGAATTCTCTAGCCAAGAATACTGGAGCAGGTAGCCACGCCCTTCTCCAAGGGATCTTCTAGACCCAGGGATCGAACCCAGGTCTCCTGCATTGCAGGCAGATTCTTTACTGTCTGAGACACCAGGGAAGCCCCAACAACTGCCTGACGGCTCCCAATCTGCCTCCAGGCTCCACCTAACACTGAGCTCCAGTTCAGCCTGTCCACTGTCCCAGTTACACTGCAAACTTAATGTTTCCAAATAAGAACTTAAGATTTTCCCCCTCTGCCAAAGAAAACAGTGCTCCATAGTTCTGATGTTCTTTCAAGTATGACCAAAAACATCAATCATTTCCCTTCTCCTTCAACCCCTGTGTTCTGTCCCTCCACCCTTTCCAGTGAATCTCGTATCTATCCCCCCTTCCTACCCTCATTTTTTCAAAGACCAATCTCTGCTCAAGGTATCCCCCCTACCTCCCCCACCTCAATACCATCCACCCTCGGGGGTCCAACACAAATCCAGACTTCCCAACAATCCTTAGATTCCCCGTGATAGAAAACATGCCTATATTGTCCAATGCAGCTCTCATCATAACCCATCTTGCATTATTTACTGATCTGACTTCTCCACTATATGGAAAATGCCTAAGGGGCATTTACTCTCCACTTTCACACCCCAGGACAATGTTTCTCAACAGGTAATACCAATGCACTCTGGCTGGGACAACCCATGCTGCAGGAAGGTCCGAGGCTTATAGCATATTTGGTTTACCTACTCGCACACACGCTAGCTGACAGTAGCAGCTCCATCTTTGAGAAGCCAAATCCCCAAATCCATGTGTTTCAAATACCCTGAGAAAAATAATGCTGCCCCCACTTGAGAAGACTGTCACCTGAAATTTCAATTCTGCTAATATTTGTTGTTTACAGCATCTGCCTCCAGTGTGGGAGACCCGGGTTCAACCCCTGGGTCGGGAAGATCCCCTGGAGGAGGAAATGGTAACCCACTCCAGTATTCTTGCCTGGAGAATCCCACAGACGGAGAAGTCTGGTAGGCTACAGTCCACCGGGTCGCAGAGTCGGACACGACTGAGCGACTTCACTTACTTTCACTTTCACATAGTCAACCAACAAACTACCCACATGACAAAATCACTTGATTTCCTTTACAGAAAACTTCTATGATAGCATGATAGAGTTAAAATTCTAATCTGAAATCAAATGCAATGGCATTCTTTGATGAGTAAAGAAGTACTGGGCTAAGCCTCAGGAAATTGGGAAATTGAAACGGGGACACCAACTGACTTGGGCCACATGTCAATTATTAGAGGCAAAATGAAAAACAGAAGTAAGGTGTTATGACTTCTAGACCAAGTCCTTTCTACTGGACTTGTTACCTCATCTTGTTGGAAATCACATGATTTTCAATGATTTTTTTAAAAAATATTTACTTTTAGAAAGAAAGACATTAACATTTACCAACCTTTACTGAGTAAGTCTAACGAGTGAGTTGAACACTTTAATATACTATCTAATTCTGACACAGGCCCAAAATTTATCAATGAGAAAAAAAAAATTAACCAAGACTCAAAGATGATTTAAACATTTTGTACTGAATCACAGAAAAACACAGGTAGAATCTACTACCTCAACTTATAAAATCTCTATATGATTCCCAAACTATTAACCTAAGCCAAGAATTCCAGAACTATTCACTTAGTAATCACAGAGTTGTTTCTAAATTTCCATTATATTTTCAAAAATGAGTAAATTCCAATTTGATTTTTCCTATTACAAGAAATTACTTTAAGTGATTATAGGTTGTTTCCTTTTGGGTTTTGGTTTTTTACCTGGAGTAATAATAATGCTATTAGCTTCTCGAATCATGTCAATTGCATTGTCAAGGTTGATTTCTGTATGCGTGCCAGAAATTTCCATGGGTTTTCCACCAGCTGTTGAAGTGGTACCATAGCCTCCAAGAATCACATTAGCCAGGGAGCGATTCATTGCCTGGAAAGAAAAATTATCAGCTGTGAAAATTTAATCCACATAAATTTTCTGTGAATATGATAGTCAGAGTCAATTAAAGACATTTACTTGATCACCTAAAACATTTTAACCAAATAAATTTGATCGAGTGTCTGAAAATTATTTCAAAAATTTAAATGATAAAAAGACATCTGGGAAATCACATCATTGTTTTCTACAAAATCAACTTCACACTGATATATTTTCCATCAAAATAAATTTTAGAAAGGCATTTAATGGAAAATTACCAGTGATTTTAACATATATATTTAAAAAGTACTAGTTGTTCAGTCATGTCCAACTCTTAGCAACCACATGAACTGTAGCCCATCAGGCTCCTCTGCCCATGGAATTCTCCAGGCAAGAACACTGGAGTGGGTAGCCATTCCCTTCTCCATGGCATCTTCCTGACCCAGGTATCAAACCTGGGTCTCCATCATTGCAGGCAGATTCTTTACCATCTGAGCCACCAGAGAAGGCCTAAAAACTCTGATCTAGTCATTCTTATCTGTCTACTGACTAAGCACGTTCTATCTCCATATTGGCATGTATTTCACCTGAGTAAAAGAGAATGAAGGCTATAGAAATTTTACAAGGTGCCTCTACCTACCGATATCTCACGTGAATTCTGCTACAAGTTCAAGCTGTCAAGAGGCAACAGGGAAGAATCAAAGGATAGAGACCCCTATCATTTAGAAGTCTGCTGCCCTCTGCCGTCAAGAAAAAAAAGTGAAGGAGTTGACACTTCAAAGCACCTACAGCTCCAAGAAGCAAGAACAGAAGTGACTGGATTCATCATTAGCCTTTTTAAATAGCTCACTTCCAAAAGGTATATGAGTAAGTTTATACCCTGCTTCACTAAAATTTACACCCACCTTTTAACTAGTAAAACCATCTAATGAAAAAGTAAGTGGGAGGCATTTATTGGATGCTCATTTACAATCATCCAACCTGGAGTGCTGTGGTTCATGGGATCGCAAAGAGTCGGACACAACTGAGCAAGTGAACTAAAGAATGTACCATACAAACACACCTGGACCATGTGACAATAACGGATTTGAAAACTGTCTGCAGATCTTGAGAGGTGTGGTGGTAAAAAAATAAATAAATAAAATGACAAAAATAAAAGACCAGAAGCTGGATGTTTTTAGTAACCAAAAGCATTTTCAGAACACTATACATGATCAAAGTAGTCATCCTAAATGATCATAACTGATATCATTTCATAAAAAAATTCCAAACAAACTTTATTTTAAGGGTTTGAATAAACATATCATTGATCCATCATTTATACTATTTTAAAGCTATACAAGTGTCAAACTAAACTTTTTTTAAAAAGACAACCCTTTATTATTAAAGAGCAAAAAGCATCTGGAGACTTTCAGTGACAAGTAATACATCAGAGGGGAAAAAAAAAAAAAACTCATCCTAAGATAGGCCAGCCTGCTACCACCTTAGCAGAGAGATTTACATAAACTGCTGAAGTAGGACAGAGTGAAGGCAGGAAAACAGAAGAGAAGAGGAGAGCCTCACTTATGTTTCAAAGATGTGGATCAAAAAGTCAGAATTTTTAAGTTGTTCCTTTGACCTAACCTCATTTATCAGACATTCACATTTACAGAGCCCAGAGTCTGGTAAATTTGCCTAAGATTATTACATATAAAATAAAGCTCAGAATATCCTTATGCATATTACTAACAGATAAGAGGATCAGAGAAAAATTAAAGTGATGCTTTTAAGTTCTTCATCCTAATCCAACATGAAGTTTCAAATTCTTAACACAACCTCCTCTACTTAAATCCAAGGTTGAATGAAAATCCAAACAGCCATATCTGAGACTTCCCAAATATTCAACATCTGCTGATTCTTATAAATCCTTTCCAGTTTTGAATCACAGGATTTTGAAACTAAATTACTAAAAATATGTTCTATCAATTTTTGCCCTTAAAATGGTTTCAAAGAACAATTTCAAACACTAAAATATTTCTGCTATAATTTTCTTTTAGTGAAACGTACAAAAAGGCTCTATCACCTGCATCACACAACCCTATAGACCGACAGATGACAGAGGAATAGGACGTAGAAGAATACGACCAATTTACTCTCACTTGGCTTAAAAGGAAGCCTTCTTTTCTTCCCATAAAGCTGAATGGAGGAGAAGGAAAGAATTTCTGAGAATATTTAATTAGTGTGTACCCACTTCTGATGGTATCTTACAAGAAAAAATAGGGAACCACACAGTAATTTAACAATCAAAGTCAACTTGTTAAACACATATCCTCAATTATATCACCATTACACCAATTCCACATGGTCTCTTAAAAACTAAATCAAACTTCATCTCTGAATTTACCATTGCAACATCATATTTCCAATAAACGTTTAGGGTTTAGGGCTTTGTTTTGTTTCCTTTTTTTATTTTTTTGGCTTGCTTAAGACTTGATGAGACAACCCTGTGACCACTGATCCACAGCCTGAAGAGTTCCCAAGTTCTAAGACAAAGCATTTGCAACACTGTCCAGGACTGTTCCTTTTAAGTTATTAAGCCCCATAATGAAAATTGTATGCTACATTAAAGAGATGCTTAATTCACATAATTCCAAGCAAATTAAGAAATAAATATGAAAACAAAGGAAGATCATAAAATAAACAAAACCAAAGCAAAAATAACATGTATACCATTGACTAGCACTCCCTCGTTTCAATGCTTTGTAGGTGCTAATTAGTTCATCACAAGGCAAAAAACATTATTTTTGGTTTGGCTTTCATTTACTTCATTCTGCTTTATTTTCATTTGGAAACAAGCAGCAAAGTACACAAATCAGAGAATTTAGTCTGAGAATGATGTTGCATTTTTGAAAGCCCTCTATATCCCAAACCCTAATTTGGACACTATCTCAAGTAAATGAACTATAAAATCATAAAGAGGTTAACGTCTCTATGACCTCTGGATATAAAGCAAATCATTCATTTGAGCTGGCTATTTGGACACTTTTGACATTTTCTAGTTTTTATAATATTGGGTGTCATGTAACCAAGCATTATGCTCAGAGGATACCCTAAAGACTTCTTTGTCAGAACAAATATTCAATTTTCAGGATGATGGTTACACTTAGGGTCCATTCCATCCCCTCTCACATAATAAAACCACTCCACCACTCCGCTCTGGTTTGGATTTTTCCTTCAATAAATGATAAAATTATGAAGGTAAACGTACTAGTAATATTAACAGCTATTGGTAAGAAGTAGTATTTCTGCTACCATAACTTCCCGAAGATGATTCCAAAATGGGAAATGAGCTAATAAAACATTCGTTTTAAAATTGCTTTATTCACTTGAATGTGCCAGGTGCGAGGGCAGGCTCCACAAACACAAAGGCAAATAATAAATGGTGTCTTAAAATAGCTTCCTTGTAAAATGAGAATATCTCCTACCTCCAGAATTAGTTTGAGAATTAGGAGACAACATTTGTAAAGCACCCAGCATAGTATACTACATCCAATTACGAGCAGCTATTTCACTTTTATTATTATTATGAACCACTCTAAGCTGCTAAGCACAAGCCATGGAGAAACAATTGCTTATAATTAATTGCTTATTATAAGAAATAAGCAATTTCCTATAATAAAGCTAAGAATCAATGAAGATTAATGTGAAAAGTCAGAGAGCAGGAAAATTGAAAAGGAAAGGAAATTTGTACTTTTGAAATATAAAACGTGGCAGGCGTGTTTTTGTCATCTTGTTTGTTTTGCAAGAAGTCATAGGAATGGACAGTGAGCAGTAACACAAGCACCCCACACATCACTGGTGGGAGCTTTGACTGGACTGTCCTTTGAAGATCAACTTATCAATATCGACAGCGAAGAAAACAATCTTAATCCCTTTGGTCAAGTAATTGTACTCACAGAAATTTGATCTAAGAAAATAATCCATGATGCCTAAGGAGGAACACTGCAGCAAAAAAAAAAAGTTAAAAACAACTACTATCATAGACTTGGATAAATAAATTATGATATATCTTTGTGATATAATAATATGTAGACACTAAACTTTATTGGTAAGAAAACTAAATGTTAACATAGAATGTATTTAAACATATACATATGAAAAAAGATAAGAATTAAGACTAATGTTAACAGTTAAGTGATAATGGGATTGTAGATAATTTTATATATACTTATTTATCCTTTTCTATTTTCTTAATGAAAGATGTTTCATTAAATATCATTTATTTTTGTAATCAAATAATATTTTTTTAAAATTAAAGCTTCAACTGTTCTTGATTCCAAATTACTACAATTTGCTATTATAGAGTAGCAATCTGACCGAGTGTGATTTCTACAGTCACAGACAGCTATGAGACCTTGTTAGCCTTATATACAATACAGGTATTAAGAAATATCTGAGGTATGCTGACAGTAAATGACATGCCTGAGGCAGTGAAAATAGAAAAGAACAGCAAAAACGGGTCAATAAATACGAAAGAACAGATAAAAATTTAGAGAAAGATGACATAACTGCAAAAGTACATTGGAAGGACTGACGCTGAATCTGAAGCTCCAATACTTTGGCCACCTGACGAGACTGAAAACAAAGAGAAAGACGATATGATTGCAGAAACACATGTAGAAAAGAGTACTTTCAACAAGTGCCTTTTATACCTTATTCTAGTTAAAGCTATAGAAATGCTATTTCAAAAGTTATTATAGTTACTATAACAACAGAAGAAACTAAGTGAACAGGGGGAAAGAGAGGAAATAAAAGACACAGAAGGTTGGGGAACACTGCGGATAAATTTAAGAACCCAACTGTGGTGCTGGAGAAGACTCCTGAAAGTCCCCTGGACAGCAAGGAGATTAAAACCAGTCAATCTTGAGGGAAATTAACCCTGAATAGTCATTGGAAGGACTGATGCTGAAGCTCCAGTATTTTGGTCATCTGATACGAACAGCCGACTCATTGGAAAAGTCCCTGATGCTGGGAAAGATTGAGGAGAAAGGGGCGTCAAAGGATGAGATGGCTGGATGGCATCACTGATGCAATGGACATGAACTTGGGCAAACTTCAAGACATGGTGAGGGAAAGAGAGGCCTGGTGTGCTGCTGTCCATGGAGTCACAAAGAGTTGGACACGACTGGGCAAGTGAACAACAACAAGGAAAACCATTTAAGAGAAAAAGAATTTTAAAAAAAGAGAGAGAGAAAAAAAGAATAAAGATTAGAAGGTACCCATGTTGACTTTTCAAGAACTATATACAAGTCCCCCCTTCCTCTCCCCACTGGCCTTGTAAAAATTCAAATCCTCCCATTTAATTTTAAAATTAGTATTTGACATCAACCATAAGTTTAAGTGGGACTTCCCAGGTGGTGCTAGGTGCTTCCCTGCCAATGCAGGAGATGCAAGAAATGCGGGTTCAATCCCTGAGTCAGGAAGATCCCCTGTAGTAGGAAGTGGCAGTCACTTCAGTATTCTTGCCTGGAAAAATCCATAGACAGAGAAGCCTGGTGTGCTAGAATCTATGGGCTGCACAGAGGACTCAACTTAGCACACACACAGTAAGTTTTAAGTACCATGGTGGATTCATGTCAATGTATGGCAAAACCAATACAGTATTGTAAAGTAAAATAAAGTAAAAATAAAAATTAAAAAAAAGTATTAGTGACAATCTGCTGCCCCCCACTGGTCACTCAAATTTACCAAATGAAGCAAGAAAACTATTTCTAATACAACTGAATAAATTTTTCTTCTTTATAAACATTTGCTTTAAAAAAAATACTCCAAAGCCTGACACTCTTCCAATAAGAAACACCTTTCTAAACTCCTTGAACAACTGGAAGGATTTTATGTGAAACCTCTCAGCTGGTTTTGAACTGAGGCTTTCAATTTTTTGTACTTACAGTATGTCCAAAGAAAACTAATTTTTCATTATGAAAAGATAATTTTAGCATTCAATTTTAAATTAAAACATAAGAGAAATTCTGAGTTATAAAATAAGGGCTTTTAAACTTCTAATAAAAGAATGAAGGTGGAGTCATTTTTCTGCCTGAGTGATCAATCAATATAAAGGCAGTTCTGACTTTACCCAGTTTCATGCTTGCCCTTTCACAGCCATTCAAAACCATTATTTAGAGAATAATAGCTATCATTTGAAAAAAGTGCTTTAGTCAAAACTATTTGCAGGTTATCTTCTTGCCATTAAAAAGAGAATTAGAAACAAAAAAGAAGCTAGGAAGTATTTGTCTTGTTAACTTTTTTTCAAACCATGCTGACCACAAAACTTCAAGATAAGACTGTAAATTGCAGCAAGCTTTCTGGAAACCATATGACAAAAAGAAGACAAAGCCCAAAAAATGAGCACACCCTTTACTTCTAGGAATCATCCTAAGACAAAAATCAGAAATGCCAAACATGTACTTATGCACAAGAAAAAAATATCAAACAACATTAAAGGTAAAGCATTGGGGAAGAATTAAATCTTGAATATCCATATGATAGATTAGTATAAAACCCTAAAAACAGTATTTAAACAGCATTTTTAAAATAAGCATCAAGACTATCACTCAAAAGATTAAAAAAATTAAATATAAATCCTATGGACAGAGGAGCCTGGGGGGCTACAGCCCATGGGGTCGCAAAGAGTCAGACACAACTGAGCAACTAACATACGATATACAATATGATCAGACAAGTAAACACAGAGATCTGGAATACACAAAGAAAAAAATAAAAAATAAAATCTTAAGTGTTTTAATCACCAGATGAAGTTAGAAGATTGTTGTCTTGATATTTAATTTTATAAATTATCTATACTCAGGTACTTTACAAGCAGTCTGGCAAATTCATTCAAACGAAAACACTCCAATATTTCTGCGAGAGAGAAAAAGAACTGACATGGTCATTTCTACGGCAAATAAAAGAAATAACAGACAGGTCCTGATCTTCAGAACAGTATTTCCTTCTCCTTCACGGGCTGCTTCCTTACCACACACATGATGTAGGACAGGATCGCGCCCGAGGAGCCAATAAGCGCGCCCACAATGGTCAGCAGATTGTTGTTGAGCAGGAAGCCCTCTGCACACAGGGCCCAGCCTGAGTAGCTGTTCAGCACAGTGATGACCACGGGCATGTCAGCACCCCCAATGGCAGCCGTCAAAGTCACACCCTAGGACGAAAACCAGAGTGGAATTCAAAATTCACGCATTGGAAAAGAACCTCTGACACTGAGCACTGTGGTTCATAATCATTCCAGTTTTCCAATTAATATATTTACATGTAAATTCCATGCCTGGGAATGACCCGTATCAGACCAACTCTCCTACAGATATAACAAGTGAAAACACTGAATCACATTTTCCACCTGCAAAAAAAAAAAAAAAAAAAAAATCCCCAAATCCCTAAGAGGCACTAACCACGAGCAGGCAGAAATTGGAGAGGGGTCTACACTTGGAAAAGAGTAATAGCACTGAGTTGATGTGACAATTTGTATGACTTTAGCTGATGAGCAGGGAGGGTCCTGTCGGTGCCAAGTGAGGCAGCTAAAACTCAAATACAAGCCCAGCCTTATTGGTTTGAAAATCTGAGGGTAGAGCTTTGGGTGACTAAGCAATTACTCACTCCTGTCCAAACTGTCACGTGACACCTTTATTACTCTGGGGTTTTCTCATTGGATCAATGTTTTGGTCAATAGGAATCTAAAGAGACAAGGGTTTCAGTTCTGTTCATTGGTGCCTACTGTGTGATAAGCCCTCTAAAATAAAACAAGTGTCAAAGAGACCTTGCCCATTAGTTGCTCTCACATTTGATGGAAGCCCCGATATCAAGCCAAATAATCATAAAATGAAGGGACAACAGAAGATGAGACAGTTGGATGGCATCACCAACTCAACGGACATGAGTTTAAGTAAGCTCTGGGAGTTGATGATGGACAGGGAAGCCTGGCATGCTGCAGTTCATGGGGTTGCAAAGAGTCAGACACAACTGAGCGACTGAACTAAACTGAAGCAATTACTATATGTCTAACTTTGTGCTAAGCACCATAGATGATTTTTGAAATTTTTAACTTCATTTCGACAATGAAGTATACACTAAGAGTATACTAGACAAACATGAAGTAATCCGTGAACGACACACAGCTAATACAGCAGCGCCATACATTGCTCTAACAGAATGCTAGAGTGTGACATACAGACACACAGAACACTGTTATGTACCCACATACTAAATGCAATAAACAGAGAGGAAGAGGAAGACCAGTCTATCCTAGGAGGTTTCTCTGAACTCCC
Organism: Ovis canadensis; assembly: GCF_042477335.2. NCBI lineage: Eukaryota > Metazoa > Chordata > Mammalia > Artiodactyla > Bovidae > Ovis > Ovis canadensis. The sequence continues at coordinate 44,144,043 of NC_091260.1, forward strand.
CTACTGAACACACAGGGTTTAATAAATGCATTTCATTTTATATGACTATTTGGCTTGATATCAGAGCTTCCGGCAAATGTGAGAGCAACCAATGGGCAGGGTCTCTCTGACACTTGTTCGAGGGTTTGTCACACAGCAGGCACCTGATGAACAGAACTGAAACTCTTGGCTCTTTAAATTCCTGTTGACCGACACACTAACCCAGTAAAAAGACCCCAGAGCAATAAAGGTGTCACATGTGACAGTCTGGACAGGAGTGAGTAAGTGAAGAGAAGGGGGACTTTATTCTTACACTTTTCTATATTGTTCAGACTCTACGAAGATGAACACATAACAGCATATTAAAACATTTTTATTCCATCAGGGGTCTTGATGAGACAGAAATAAGGTTAGACTATAACCTAATAAAATACTTAGTTCCTCACTTAGAACGTGCTTTCCATCTCTGACCTCTTACCATGACAGCAGAGAGGGCTGACACAGAGCCCAAACAGGTGATGCCAGTGGTGAAGCTGGGGTCCATCATGAAGGGGATGATCCCACCCACGCTGGCAGCCAGCAGGCCTGCGTTGAGGAGGTGCCTCCCAGGGAGCAGGAGAGGGGCGGACTTCAGGATTCCTAGGGTGGAGGATGGGGCCATCAGAACCCAAGACGTGTCCCAAGAAATCCCCTCAAACACTCTAAGTCATTTAATCATAAGTTACCAAATGTAATATTAGGAAAAAAAACATGCTACTTAAAATAGCACTTTTTATCACCAGCTACTAAAACATGAAAGCGTACATTAGAGTTCTTACACATATACATTCATGGAAGTGGGAAAAGGATGGCTCAGCTTAACTGTCCTTTGATCACACAAGTTCATTACTCTTTGTCACGGAATCATGAAAAGTGATTTTTCTTCCCCATATGACCGATACAGATGTTAAGTGTGGTCTTATTTATTTAAAACTTCAAAACTGAGTCTTAAACCATTCGTTTTTCTGATTCTATCAACTGAGCCCAAGGGAGAAGGGTCCCTGTTTGCTTCTTTTAAAGACAGAACATATCATAGGCATTAAGCTCTTCTGTGATTTTTAAGTTTCACAATGTTCCCCACTTAATTCTAATGACTGATTACTGAGAAGCAAGACCAGGTTTTTAAGTCACAAACTTGTTTTTCCAGAGACTCGTGTTTTCATGAAAACACTGAAAGCAGCTATGAGAGGTTTTTGTTTTTTCCTCCACTTCTGTTTTCATGATTGGCTTTAATGGTTGCCAAAGCTGCCACACTACACCTCAAAAAAGGTGTATTTATTTTCAAAGTAAGTACTGTATACTAATCACACAAATTTATTCAATAAGTCTCTCTCTATTCTGGGAAATGTATAAAGTTCATTTCTGTGAATGCTATACAGGCATCTCTAACCAAAAATTATGAAGACGTCATTTTGTTCATATGTATCATCAAATGTCAACTAGTCCCTGTAGGCAAATTTCTGTGCACTAGTTTCCTCCATGAGCTGTCTGCAGAAGCCTTGGCTTCAAAGCTTTGTGAGATTTGTAAAGACCAATAAGAGAAGCCATCTTTTTCGAGAAAAAAACTTTCATAGTGTTTCCCAGAGTCATACAAATACTCTTTGCCTAACAGATTCTACTACTAAGCCATTTTCTGAAATTGAAATGGACCCCCTGAACACCCTAAACAATAGATATTCACCTCCATGTTACATTGAATCACTTACCCTGCAATTTTCCATAGGCAACCAAAGACCCACTGAAGGTGACCCCACCGATGTAAGTACCGAGGTAGGCCACGATCTTGGTAAGATTGGCTGCCGCATCCGTAGCGAAATGTGGATACTCTATGATGTACTCAGCTATGCACGTAAGCACAGCTGCCAATCCCACTAAACTGTGGAAAGCAGCAACCAACTGAGGTAAATCAGAAATCTGGATGCGTTTCGCAATTGTCAATCCTGTCAGGAAATGAAAGTCAAAGAAAAATTAAAGCATAACAGACCTTTGAGAAATAATCCAATAAAGTCCACAATTAAATATTACTTGGCTACATGAAAGAAGGAAATCTTGTCCCTGGAACAACATGAATGGACCTTGAGGGCATTATGCTAAGTGAAATAAGCCAGACAGAGAAAGACAAATACCATATGATCTCACTTATATGCGGAATCTAAACAAACAAAGAAACTCATAGATACAGAGAACAAATTGGTGACTGCCAGAGGCAGGAGGTAAGGGGTGGGCAGAATGGGTGAATGGGATCAAAAGGTACAAACTTCCCATTATAAAATGAGTAAGTCTTGGGGATGGAATGTACAGCATGGTGACTATAGTTAATAATAAAGCTACATTGCAGATTTGATAGGTGCTAAAAGAGTAGATCTTAAAAGTCCTCATAAAAGAAAAAAAATTATGTACGGTGACAAATGTTAAGTAGACTTTTTGTAGCGATCATTTTGCAATATATATATGTATATATCAACTCATTATGTTGCATATCTGAAACCAGTATAATATTATATGTCAATTATTCCTCAATTTAAAAAAAAGACAATACTAAGGTTATCCATCACTGTCATTAATAACTATTTATCCACTTCCTAGCAAAATACTCTCTTACAGGACTATCCAGGCAAGAACATTGGCTTAAATACCCTTTCATATGGCAGGTTCTTTCAACCACCTCATCAATCAATGCCAACTCCAAAGAACCCAAACACATAGCATCAACTTTTCCTTACAAACTCTGAACATTCCCCTGGACTAATGCATCTTCAGATTAGTTAAAGTTCCAACTAAACCCCTTAAATTCTCCCGACTGCATGAACAGCCCAGGCTCCCTTCCCTATCAGGCATCACTTGCCCCTCAGCACACAAGAAACAGCTGGAATGAAGGCAGCCTAGGTTTTCGGCTGGGCAGAAGGAAGCCAAGTCCACAGGTAATGAAATGCAAAAATCTGGATAGAAAACAACCAAACCAGGAGACTCTGAAGGAGTTACCTGGCTACAGGTAGACGATACACAGGACTGGGGCTCATAATATTTGCAAAGACCACACCTAAAGGTTTTCCTGCCATGAAACTACAGCACAAGCATTTTCCTCCACGTGCCTTTCCAGGGACTGTAAGAAAGTATGCACCGCTTTCCCAGATAAATAAAATACGAGACGTAAGCTAAAGCTGTGCTGGTAAGTATTTAACCACCAGCCTCCCAGGATAAAAACAGGTGTGTGTGCCTGGATGGGAGGGGAGTTTGGAGGAAAACAGAAACGTGTATGTATGGCCAAGTCCCTTCACTGTTCACCTAAAACTATCACAACATTGTTAATCGGCTATACCACAATACCAAAAAAAGTTAAAAAAATGAATAGATTAGAGAATGCTCCTTTTTCCTATTCTCAAAAAAGATTCATGTAAAAGTGGTGTTTCATTTTTCCCTTAACTATTTAGAAAAATTCACTAGTAAAACTGTATGAACTTAACGTTTCTGAAAGAATGCTTTTTTGTTTCAATTTCAATAGATGTAAATCTTTACTATAAATTTTTAAATCTCAGCCTATATCATTCTTGGGAATATATAGTTATAAAATTATGCATAACACTATTTTACTACCTTTAATATAGTTTATTATCTTTTTATTACCTTTTTAATAGCTGTAGGTCTAAGTCATTACTTTCTTATCCACTGAAATGATATATACAATTATATATGTATAATTACACATATATTTGTATTACTCTTCCAAATCTTAGAATATTGTTGATTTTATACTTAAATAAATCAACTTTAAGTTTTTTTAAAAAGTGTGTGTGTGTAAATACAGGAGTTTTTACTTATAAAAAGGTATATAGTACACAAGTTTCAAAAAATAAAAATATATACAATATCCTTTATTGTAAGCTTCATCTAGCCAATTGACTTTCACAGAATGCTTTTGTTGATTTTTTGCTAAACTCTGGTACCTGCAGCCAACCTAGTATTTGCAACTGATAAATGAGTATAGTTCCCACATGAATGCTGGTTGAGATTGTTGTTTACTTTAACAAATAAAATGACAGTGAAACAACAAGGCATATATAAGAACTTCACTCATTGTCAACCATGTGAGTGGGAATTCTGCTGAATCTGAAAATAGTTTCCAAATACTAGAAGAATATTCAATTTTTTTGTGCAATTCACAATATAATGGCTACAGACAAAACACACATTTAAGTTTAAACTGCATTAACATTTTCTCCATCACTTTTTTAGGGCTGGACAATCAACAAAACAGTAAATGAATCCCAGATTTGTAACATTTGTTGACTTATATGGTGTAAATACAACTGCCATGGCTGATCTGAAGCTGCAATGTGATGGCATTAAATATGGATTCAGGAAGAGATACACAGAAGCCCATAATTACATAGTATTTCTACCACACAGACATAAGACACATGGATAATCTCAAAAGTGGAGATAATAAAAGCTAGTTAATTCATTGGAAAGTCATGAGTGCTCAGAATTATTACCTTTGTTTCTAATTCGTTTAGTTTTAAGTTTACATAATTTAATTTTTTATAATGGCTGTGTTAACAACCAGTTCAAAAGATTCCTGAAAATTTAACAATCAACCCCAACACACTACTGAATAAAATTAAAACAGTGGTTTTTCTGCTGGCACATGTTTTCGTGTTTTTAACAAGTCTGAAGCCGGATCGTCTGCTGTTATTTAAACCCAACAGAATAAAACACGAGCCTCCAGACAGTACATACATACAAGTATTCTAATCTCCTGTTCTATTATCAGCTAAAGGAACAGTCAGTAAAGGAAAACAAGAACTGAGTAAAGGCACTTCTTGGCCCACTTTTGTGACACAGTTCATATTACTCAGTGTTTTAAAATGCTTATTTCTGAATGACAATTACAATACCAACTATGATGACTTTTGCCAAAATATTTCCTGAAGCAACTTCCGTAATAGGCAACTTAATTCCTTTATCAATATGGGCTTCAAACAGATACATATATATTCAGAAACTGAAGTGCAAGTAAAAGTTCTTACTCTTAACAACGTATTCCTAAATCTCTGAGCCTAATTGCCTTCAGGTGTTCAAAGGGCATGGGTTTATATAAAGGCAGAACCCACAAGTGCTTACCAATGGTACCGCCCAAAGCCATTGCTCCAGACATCTGAGCTAACAATTCTGGACACGGTTTTAGGCCTCCAAGGGTGGCTGCCAGGCCTCCAGCCACCCCAATCATGCCCAGAGCATTGCCAAGACGTGCAGTCCCCTGGGTGGAAAGCCCGGCCAGGGCACCAACGCAGCAAAGGCCAGAGCCCAGGTACATAATCTTTTCAAAAGAAAAGGAAGAAACAGAGAAGTTATCGAAAGCTTTTAGTCCATCAGCTTAAAGAGAACTTCCTTTGAGGAAACATGATTCTCTAAAGACATTTCTAAGGACAATTTTAAAGTTAAAAGAGTCAATATGATCTCTTCTTTTAATATTTCAATATATATTCCTATCCATTGGGGATATTAACATACTAAATACTTTAAATTGTACTTGCAATTAAACCATTTACGTACACTGATTTCTTCTGGACTTGACAGCATACAAATGCATATAAAAGTACCTAAATTTAAATGGAGTTATGGGATCTAGACCTGACCCAATGTTATAAGGGAGCCAACCCCGTGAGGGTGTAAGTGCCAGAGACCATGCTATATACGTTGCATAAGTTATAACCCGTATCATGAGATTCACAGGAGGAGAGAATCATCATCCTCATTTTATAAAAGAAAATCAGTGCATAAAGAGGCTGCATAATTTTTCTAAGGGCAAATGATCATTAAATAGCAAATCTGGGATGCTGACATAAATCTCCCTGACTCACTACTCTAACTCTTCTCAAAGACTGTGTTCATTCAACAAATACGTGTTAGAAACAGCAGAAACTAAGGGAGACATGATTTTTCACCTGTCAGAGAGGCTGCACTCTACAATAGTCATTGAAAACAAAGGTATGACTGAGTTCAGAACAAAGCTGAATCTCTTATTATAAATTATATTTAGATATGGAACTTTCCAAAGTTCAACTTGATTATTTCTGTTTTCCTACTCAGCATTCATTTTAATTTTTTCTTTTTTAAATGCACTGGCATAACACCTGCCAGATCCATAGAGGAAATAAATAAATAGGAAAAGGACTGACGGTATTTTAATAAAAAATTTTCAAATTCTTAACTGATTATTTCATTGTATCCCCACAACAATCCAGCTAGGTACATAAAAAGGACACTTATAACCTTCTTGACTCTTTTTACATGTGGAAAAATGTAGGGACAAACAGGTAAAGCCGTATTTGCAGAGTTAGCGGGCAAAGCTGCCTCTAGAAACCAGGGTCCTGATTCTTAAGAGGATGAGAATGTTCTATTTGATCCAGATGCTTCAAGAGTTACTGTTGTATTTGATTAGTGGAATTAGAATTTTGGTAATGGTAATCTCACTGGGATGAAGACACAGTACCAAAAAAAAAAGCTTTCAAAAGAGATTCTCACCTGTTCAATGTTATAACCACTGTAGAGGGAGGCTAAATATCCTCCAACAAAGGTACCAGCAGGGAGCAGATACAGGTAATTATACTCCGGAGGGTCAGTGGGACGCTTGAACATGTCCAGCATTCTCTGAGTCACCAGAAAGCCACCTTATCAAAGTAAACATAAAACAAAAAGAGGTATCTTAAGCAACATAATTTTTAAAGTGCTAAAATTTTTCTATGTTAACCATACCTTTATCATCTAGGAATAACTACCATTTTAAGTTAATATTTTAAACCCTCAAAATTAGAAGTTATTGTATCATTCAAGCCAGTTACATTGAAGGGGGAACCCTGGAGACATTCAGAAGAAAATCTGCTATCAGAGCACAGAACCAGCTATTTCTGCATGACTAAAAATAAACAAGCTATTCAAACAGCTCAGGAAAGTAAAAGATCAAAAGGCCAGTATTTTTTTCTTATAGGTTATTCTATTTGTTAAACCCTAGAATAAGTGATTTTTATTTTAACCCAGAGAGATGTTGTGGGGAGGGAGGTGGGAAGGGGGTTCATGTTTGGGAAGGCATCTAAGAATTAAAGATTTTAAAATTTAAAAAATAAAAAACTAAAAAAAAAAAAGTGATTTTTAAAAATACCATATCAGCAGATACTAGGTCTGCTGGACACATTAAAGAATTTTTAGGTACATAATAGCATCAAATGGGTTTCATACACAAGTCATGTGCTAGGCTTTCAGTTTTCAGGAACATGGGACAGGATAAGGCAAAAAGCTAAAGTTTTACCTAAAATTATACTTAGTTAAAGATGCTATGGTGATAGATCTAAGTCAGCTTAATTCAAAACTATGCATGCAATAACCTTCCAGTTAACCTGAAGCAAGACATCATTTTATTTGTTTTGGGGCACTCAGGGGTAGGGGTGCTCTTTTATCAAATAGTTTCTAAAAATTACCAATGGGCAAAAATAACCAATTCCCGTTCACACAGAGCATTTATAATCTGAGTGAAACATCTTTTAAAAGGCATGATTAAATTCTTAAAATCAGAATGCTTATTTTATATATTTAATATGTATATTTTAACAAGTGTATATCATTTTATATTTGCTTCTCGTGTCTCCACCAAAAACAGCACTCTGGGTTCTTTCCCTGTCCTCGTACCTGCAATGTTGACTGAGGATATGAATGTAGCAAGAGCAGCAAGGCCCTGAGAAGTTGTGGAAGGATACAAGTGTCCTCCCATCAGCACCAACCCACCGACTGCAGTCAACCCTGGGAAGAAAGCACGGATGTGGTAAACAGAAACAATCACGCTGCCAAAGCAAATGTCACCGGTGAAAAACCTCACAAGCACACGCACCATAAAGGAGAAAGCTCTCACACACACTGTCAATGAAGTACTTTCACTGTCAAAGAGTTAACAAAACATTTTCTCTTTTTGCGTAAGAATTTTAACCTTGAACTTCGTAAGAATTTTAACCTTGAACTTTCTAACTCTGTTCCCCTGATAAAGATATAAAACAATAATGTTATTAGATGACATCGCTTGTGGCGAAAAGGGACCTCTGCTGGATACGAAGCATCCGAACTGGAAAATGCTACACATGAACTAAAAATATATGATGGAGAGAGCCACAGCTTTGAGCTTTCCTGAGCAGAGTACTTCTTGGGATTGGATTTGTTCCCGGTGGAGATTTCCTGGTGGCTCAGATGGTAAAGAATCCTCCTGCAGTGTGGGAGACCTGGGTTCGATCCCTAGGTTGGGAAGATCCTCTGGAGAAGGGAATGACAACCCACTCCAGTACTCTTGCCTGGAGAATTCCATGGACAGAGGAGCCTGACGGGCTACAGTCCATGGGGTTGCAAAGAGTCGGACACATCTGAGCAACTTTCACCTCACTGGTGGAGATCCTGAAAGCTGTGCCTGTGGCAAGAGATGCTCACCAGGGCCATGAGGTTTCCGAGCCAGCGGCTCCCATATCTGTCCAATGTGGGTCTCATTCCTCAGATCTGAGCCATCACTAGGGACAACAGAGAACAGTCTTGGGAAGAGCTGTGTGCACTACTGCATGAACCATCATGCTTCTGGGAAACATTGCTTCCAAATTTCTTTGGAGGAATCGTTTCTTCAAAGGAAATCATAACTGAAAGAAGAAATAGTGGCTCTGCCCTGCTTGAAATGGGGGCAGCCCAAAGGCTTGACACACCTCCCTGGCTTCTTACTTCCAACCCCACCCCTCCACCTCTGGGAGCCCAAGTCACCACAACCACCACCACGATGCCAAGCCCTACAATTTGGAAACACAGACTTTATCAACCTCATGGAAAGCACTCTGTGAGTTGAACAAGCCCTTGAAAACCTAATATAAGGGAAAACAAGAGGGGAACAAACCTGAGATTGCATTAGTCACAGACATCAGCGGTGAGTGGAGAGCAGGAGTCACCCCCCAGACAGTATGATAGCCCACGATGCCAGCCAAGCCGAAAGTGGTCACCATCTGGGAAAAGGCTAAATTGGGAGCCGCGATGCCCAAACCTAGTATCCCAGTGAGACCTGGAGAAACAGGAAAGAATGTGAGCTCACATCCAATTATCTCAGGAGGATTAAAAGCACACGCACACCCACACACAAACAAACATGTGGCATAGTCAAGGCTTTAAAATTTCACACCCTTGCAAATAATGAGTTGTTTTTTTAAAAGACATTTCATTATTGGGAAGGGAGGTGAAAGTGAGTTAAAGGTATTGTGAGCAAAACTTAACTTCCTGACCACCATCCCCTAAAATAAATTGTAAACATCTAGTAAAATTTATGAGTCACCTTAATAATAATTTGCACATTTTCCTCTGCACAACTTTTCCTCTTCTCTGCTCTAACTTTCATTGACGATGCCGCATGTGTTTATACAAGTGTTTTTATTCCAGAATTATAGGCCTATAAAGGATCTACCAAAGCATTTCCTACTTGGGCAAGACACAACCTTTATAAGACAGACTTTAGGGAGGCCTATTTCATGTCACTCTCAGATTTAGCTGGGAAGAGGGATTTTAAAAGAGTAGGAAGGGTTTCATTCACTCCAGCACCTCCCCAAAACATATGGCTTCCACCCACCAGGGACAGAAGTTTTGCAATTGCTCCTGAATCTGGACTGGACTGCTGGCCAGGGCAGTCAGCTCCAGCCTCAATACCAAGTCAGCAAACAGGATTTTACAAAGAAAAAGGGAAAAAATACAAATTAAATTAAGAATGTGCAGAATACAAACACTCAGCTCTCAACATACATCTTTAATTATCACCTTTCCTAACAGCAAACATGTGGATGGCTGTTCTGCAACAGAAGAAAGGGTTACCTAGCGGTCAGTGAAAACCAAATCATAATGGATGACCAGGATGCTGGAATTTAACGTCCTTGAATAAGGTACTTTTTCCCCTTGATATGGATTATTTCTTTACAAGTGGCATAGCTGAAACATTAGCAACTGACAAGTTACTTTAAACTATTCAGTAAGACTGTAGTTTTAAAAGTTTTTATTTTGTTTACTGGACACCCCACATGGCATAGTTCCCCATGATCTTAGCTCCCCAATCAGGGACTGAACCAGTGTTCCCTTCAGTAGAAGTGTGGAGTCTTAACCACTGGACCACTAGGGAAGTTTATGCAGTTTTATTTCCCTACCCACATATAAGACTTCCAGGGCTCCCGTGAATGACCTGTTAACCATCTGGAGGGAGAGTTAGACAAAATATTGTTTTGAGCTTCAGTTAAGCATCAGAGAATCTGTGCAGGGTTATATTTAAGGATATGTTTTCTTAAGCCAGGCTGCCTGGTTCAAATTCTGGCTCTACTGCTTGCTAGCTGTGTGATCCCAAGCAACTTACTTAACCTCTCTGTGCTCCAGTAGTCTCTGTAACATTATTAATCCTTTCTGTCTTCATTTGGAAAAAGAAAATAATAATATGCCCAACTCAATGAGCTAAGGTATGTGACGCGTTTAGCATGATGCCTAGCACTCACTAAATGCCCACATTAGTTATGAAGCAGTAAGTTATCATCACCTGCAATTAGTTGTATTGGCCATCTAAGATAGAAACTCCTCAGCTGAAGGTTTCTTATTAACTATTTAATAAACTAAAGTCTTTTCATTTGACATTCATTAATGTCAAATATGCTACATTTAGTCTCTATGATGAAGGAAAAAGAAAAGAAAAACAGGAAAAAAAAAGGAAAAAAAGCAAATTACATTTTTTCAAGAAAGCTAGTTAACATATGGTAGAAGTGTTCTGGAAAAACACTTGGCTTTATTATAAAGGAGGAACTTTCAGGGTACAGAAAAATAAACAGAAGGCCATCCTTTTATTCACTGGGATATGCCACTGTCACATCTATTAAAACGCAATAAACTTTGACTCAATAAACATAAGAGAAACCTAGAAAAATAAATCATTGCTATATCTCACTACATTTCCTTATGAGTCCCAAAGAGAAATGGAAATTTACAACCTACTGACCATATTCTCCAGTAATATGGTTCCTTCTTTTTAATAAGTAAGTGCAAACAGGCACACTGCTCCATCTATTCACAATGTTCACAACTAAAGGCTTTTTCAGTCATTTTGCTGAGACTTGCTCTTTATTCAAGGAGAGTTACATATTTAGCTTAAAACATCTGGCCTCACATGGGAATTTGAAGAATGCTGAGGCTACAAGAATTCTGTGTGCTTGGTACCGGTCCTTAATTCTTTATAGTTTGCTTTTGTTTGTGTTTTAGCTCTCACAGATCTAAACATTTTTAATTCATTCTATGAGATAGAAACCGACTTAAAATCAAATCTCCATATTTCAAATTCTAACAATTCATAGCCAGAATGAATATTTATCACTATTTTATGATGATTCTTTAGTGTCTTCATGAAGATTAACTGGAAAATGAAGAATCTATGTTAAACTGTAAAGAAAGAGATTAAAAACTTAAAAACTGAATTTTTTTTACTAGATGAATAACTTACTGTTTATTCTTAAAAGCAAATATTTGGCCTCCCATCTTACCCAGAGATACAGATAATCACAAGTGATGTTTTATAAACCACAAAAAATAAATCAATAACCACATTTAGATGAACTTTATAACACAATCTGACATACATCATTACTCATTATATTTGGTGTACATATATAAAAACATTAACAATTATATTTTAAATGTTTTTTATAAAAGAAAAGCATTAACCACCTATATATTATTTCTTACTTGTTCATTCCAGCATTTACCCCAATGCCTACATCTCTGAGAGTGGACAATGCAGTCTCCAAGTCCACAGAGGTGGGACAGGTGACATGTTACATGTGAAAACTGCTTCTAACAAGGTCAAGTCCTGAGAATCCAATGAATGACAACTGCATTTCATTTACTAACTTTGACAGTGAATATATTGCTCACATAATATAGTCATAATTCAAAGAAGCCTAAATCTTCATAGAAGGAACCCTTACCTGCTGTATAGACAGAAGCCGATGTCATCGTCTTCCTGAAGGGCGTGATAGTAGCTGCTTTTTCAGCCTCCAGCTCTGCCACTGTCTTCTGTTTTACTGGGGCACCTTGAGGAATATTTTTCGGTGTGGGAGCAGGGAAAATCACTTGGCCATCCTAACAGAAATTAGAAGAACAGCACTTTTTAAACCATCCAGCATTCAGTCAATTCAGTGTTGCAGAAAAACTCTTTGAAAAATAATTTTAAATAAATATAGAAGTTCATATAATTTATAACATCACTTTATATAAATATATAACATGTACATGCATGTTAAGTCACTTTCATCAGTCGTGTCCAACTCTCTGTGACCCTATGGACTATAGCCCATCAGGATCCCCTGTCCGTGGGATTCTCCAGGCAAAGTGAGTTGCCATGCCCTCCTCGAGGATCTTCCTGACCCAGGGACTGAACCCACTTCTCTTGTCTCCTGTATTGGCAGGTAGGTTCTTTCCCATTAGCACCATATACATGTACATAAATATATAATGGCTGTGTCACGAAAACACACATAGATGTACAATTGGTATGTGCATAGAACACATAAGAAAGAAAATAGAACTTAAAAGAAGATAGGTGGGGGAATGTTTAATTTTTACTTTATTCAGTTCTGGGGGTTTTGTTTTCTGTTTTTCAAAAGCAATACACATTTTAGGCGCTGCCGCTGCTGCTTCTGCTAAGTCGTTTAAGTCGTGTCTTGACTCTCTGCCACCCCACAGACGGCAGCCCATCAGGCTCCCCCGTCCCTGGGATTCTCCAGGCAAGAACACTGGAGTGGGTTGCCATTTCCTTCTCCAATGCACGAAAGTGAAAAGTGAAAGTGAAGTCGCTCAGTCGTGTCCAACTCAGCGACTCCATGGACTGCAGCCCACCAGGCTCCTCCGCCCATGGGATTTTCCAGGCAAGAGTACTGGAGTGGGTTGCCATCGCCACCTTCTATTTTTTTAGGTGAGTCACATGTATATCTGCAATATTTTTATTTAAGTTGTTCTGGATTTTTAAATAATTTTTATTGGCATAAACCCAACACATTGATACTTTATTAGAATATATCTCAATTCCAAGATAGGATTCTTCCATAAACAAAAATCCTAGAACAAATGCAAAATGAAAACACAGGAAGGACTAGATCTCTTTACTCACCTTCATCACTACAGTTCCTCTAATGACGTGACCCATTGTACCAAAGTCAAAGTCATCTTTCACTTCAAAGTAAAAATTATCTTTGTCCGGGCTGATAGCCTTCAGAAGCTTGGTGATGTTGTTGGAATACAGGGTGCTGGCCTGAGTGGCCATTCGGCTGGGAAGGTCTGTGTAGCCTATGTGAGTAATTCCCTAAATGAATAAAAATACAGTCAGAAAGGTCTATTACTAAATGCTCACATTCTTTCCAGGATAATTCTCAGCCAAGGCTAAGTTTTGAAATTATACATCTTTATATACACACGAATACATATTTCAGAAAGAGCTTTAAATGTGATTATTTTTAATTTTAGAAAATTACCGGCCTCAGTTTCTCTAAATATTTAAAGCAACAAACACCCTCTCACAAATCACTAAAGATGAAGGATCAGAATCATAGCAAGAGGAAGCTCTGAGCTATACCTTATGAACATAAAGTTCTCCTGGCTTGGTGGTTTCAAAGTTTCCGCCAGCCTCAGCAGCTAAATCCACAACAACTGAACCTTCCTTCATGGACTCAATCATTTCTTTATTAAACAAAATGGGAGCTTTTTTACCTAGTAAAACCAAAGAAAACAGAAAACAGTATAAAGCACATGGTGAGTTTTTAAAACTCTATATTCTAATTATTATGGTAGTCTCTGAGGACTCACAAATTGAACCCTTTCAAGAAACCCCTTAAAGCCTGTAACAAAGGTAAGGCTGGTCACCTAAGGAAGAAATGGGATGAGCATGAACCGCAAAGCCAGTGGGCAGGAAGGAGCCACTGAACTAGCAAACAACTCTTGCCATCTGCTAACCACAGAAACCTCAACTAGCACTGCTCTTTCCAGCTGGTTTACATCCAGCTCCACTTGTGAAAAAAAAAAAAAAATCAACATTTTACCTGTTTTTTGTAAATGCATAATAAATAAGCTAGTAAGAAAACTGTGTGCATGAGAATTGGACAATTCATAAACACCACAAATGTCAAGGGAATATTCAGTAGTAATCTATGAATTCCAACACAGTATTTCCAGTCATCTGAACCAATGTCACCAGATTTTCCCACATACTATATTGTGCTGTGCATGCCAAGTCACCTCAGTCGTGTCCAACTCTTTGTGACGCCATGGACTGTAGCCTGCCAGGCTCCTCTGTCCAAGGGGTTTCTCCAGGCAAGTATATTGGAGTGGGTTGCCCTCCTCCAGGTGATCTTCCCAACCCAAGGATCGAACCCCACGTCTCTTATGTCTCCTGCGCTGGCAGACAGGTTCTTTACTACTAGCACCACTTGGGAACCTTATTTTAATACAGGATAACTTTGAGGAGAAACAGAGGAGTACCATGATATGGAAACGATAGAATACCAGAACTCGAAAAAACTCTTAGAAATCACCCATACATTTTTATTCCCACCCAACAAGTATTTATTCTGTACCTCTGTTGAGTCGAGTTCCATGACTGGTGCTGGGAATTTACTGGTAGATAAACAGAAAAGATCCCTGTTCTTGTGGAGCATACTCTGCACAAGATATTTCACATTTTAAATCATACACTAATTCTTACATAGAGAATAAAGCTCTGAACACAAGGATTTTTCAAGCTAACATACATCAATCAGTATGTTCAACAGGGGCTCACGTGGTGGGTATAATATCTTGTTCAAGTTTCACAAAACAATGTAAATATCTAAGCCAAAAGAAAAAAGGCATGAACTTGTGAGATTGACTATCGGAAAGCAGAGAGCTAAAAGGCTAATTATTTCTTCTTCTGAAAGTTTTCAACTCTGAGTGAATTTTAATAAAAACACTGTTAATTTTATAAATGGAAATCAACTAAAAGTAAAATTTTCATTATAATAATCTATTTTTCAGAGTATTTGACTGGAATACATATGATTTGAAAAAGAAAAATAACCTTTCTTTGTAGCACATGTGAAAAAAAAAAGTTATAAAGATACAAGTGGGTGAACCTCCTTTCTCAACGCAAACTTAACACTTCCAAGATCAAGCCCAACTCCTAAGTCTCCTATGACTGAAGGCCTTTCTCCTCCAGCTGAAGCACTCTGCCTAGCATGCCTTCTCATTACTGCTCCAGTGGACTGTCTGCTCCAACCATACTGGTTTGTTAGGGAAGATCCGAGGCTCTCTTTTGAGTCCCCATGGAAAGGAGCAAGAATGAGGAGGTCTTTGCTTCCCTGATACCTCAGTTGGTAAAGAATCCACCTGCAATGCAGGAGACCCCTGTTTGGTTCCTGGGTTGGGATGATCCCCTAGAGAAGGGATAGGCTACCCACTCCAGTATTCTTGGGCTTCCCTGGTGGCTCAGATAGATGGTAAAGAATCTGCCTGCAATGCGGGAGACCTGGGTTCGATCCCTGGGTTGGGAAGATCCCCTGGAGAAGAGAAAGGCTACCCATTCCAGTATTCTGGCCTGGAGAAGTCCATGGGGGTCGCAAAGAGTGGGGCACGACTGAGTGAATTTCACTTCACTTTCCCAAAGACAACTCCCAGAAGTCCTGGTAGCTTCATACTTCTCAAAATTCTCTGGAATTTTGTATTCCTTTCCTCTAGGCTCCCACGCTGCAGTCCAATAGAGGCACCTTCAATATTTTAACCTTTACTCGAGCATGGGATTTTGGGGATGCAAACCACACACATCTTAGGACTCTTCAAAATAAAGGTCATGCTGCTCTGTTCTGCAGGTATTTAAAGTTATGTGTGATAGAGTTGCTTCCACATAAGGGAGCAAATTTAAAGGGGGAAATTCGACTGTCATCACTACCCACCTCTGGTGCCTCATCTCTACTAAGCCTCATCTAATAGAACCTCATCTCTACTAACCAGACTCATGTTTGTCACAGTTTTTCCTCCCACCTGTCTTGTGCCCTCTGGTCTGAGGTTGACATGCCTTAAACTACTCTTTTGACTATAACCAATTTAGATACAGGTCTACCCCCTTTGACTTCTAACTGCACCAACTTTACAACCATTGACCTCACAAATTTGATCTGGCATCTAACTAACATCTCCTGCCCCCAAAATTCTGAATTCCTTCTACCTTCTGAGATAACTATAGCTACAGCTCAGACCCTGGATCTGTAATGCTGCCCACTTTATAAGATGTCAAGTGGCCAAAACCATTTAGGCTCCCTAGAATACATCTAATGAACCACGTATTTATTTCTCTTCTTTGATTTTACTTATTCAACCTACACAAAGCAATTCTACAGTGGCTCACACACACATATATGTCCGCTGCAACAGAGATAACAGGTGTTCTGGCCATATTAGCACTCTGAAATTCAATCTCTTTGAAAGAATAGCATTTTCTTTCACATAAAATATTTTATTTAATATATAGCCAAATAATGGGAATGTAAGTCAAAAAAATATATTTAAAGTCATAGAGGAATGTTTAAAAAACATGGAATTATTACAAGTAAAAAGTACACAACAAAACAGTAGGCATAGGGTACTCCCATTTAGTAAAAAATAAAATTATACACATATATATGAATGTTTCAAGCATACACCCACACACACAAAAAAAAAAAATACTACAAATACTATATAATTCCTGGGCTTCCCTGGTAACTCAGCTGGCAAAGAATTCACCTGCAATGCAGGAGACCCCAGTTTAATTCCTGGGTTAGGAAGATCCCCTGGAGAAGGGACAGACTACCCACTCCAGTATTCTTGGGCTTCCCTGGTGGCTCAGATGTGGGCTGCAATGTGGGAGACCTGGGTTCGATCCTTGGGTTGGGAAGATCCCCTGGAGGAGGGCATAGCAACCCACTCTAGTATTGCCTGGAGAATTCCGTGGACAGAATAGCCTGGCGGGCTGTAGTCCATGGGGTCATAAACAGTCAGACACGACTGAGTAACTAAGTACACATGCATATAGTTCCTAGAAAATTTTATAGAGTATGTTTGACAGTATCAGGATATCTTTGAGTGGTAAGACTAATTTATTTTCTTCTTTATGCTTATTCTTATCTCCCAAGTTTTCTAGAAGAGCTTGCTTTAATGTTATTGCTTTAAAAATTCAATAAGGGCTACAGGGAATACAATGATGAATGTAACAGTGCAGCTGTCTTTAAGAACTCACATGTGGACTAATTTTTTGAAAATTATGAAAAGTGAAGAAATGCAAATTAAAAACAGAAGGGAAAAAACAGAGCCAAAAGAGGAGCAGAATAGTACATAAAAATTCCAAATGAGCATATCCTCAAAAGATTAGGTCAAGAGAGGGAAAGACTGAGAAGGAAATTTCAAAACACTATCTTACCCTGATGGCCTACTGTGACAAAAATATAATAAATGCCAAGTGTGGCATTACAAAATGGAAAGAACAAAAAAATAATAAGATGATGAGTTAGCTTTTCAGGGGGAAATCTACCCAAACCTAACGTTTATTTCAAATTAAACTCTGACCTCTATAGGTTAGAATTAATTATAAAAGAATCACCGCACAAACAGAAGAAAAGATATCCTTGGTAAATCTCTCTCTTGTCTTTAGACTGAAAAGCACTTCTTCAATTTCAGCAATGGGAAAAATTACAAAGGAAAACATCAAGAAATTTAAATATGAAAAGGTATATATTACTATCCTCAGAAGAACATAAACAGGACAAAAAATTAATGCAATAAAAAGTTTACAGGAAATTCAAATAGAAACAAAACAGTACACCAAGATCCTAATAGATAAATGAACAGCAAATGCAAATGGCTAATTCAGAGAGAAAGGTAACAACCCAATGAAAACAGTTCACCCTCAGTAAGAACCAAAGAAATGTGAGAACACACACATATATATACTACCATGTGTAAAACAGATAGCTAGTTGGAAGCTCCTATATAGCAGAGAGCTCAGCTGGGTGTTCTGTGATGACCTAAAGG
The DNA here is from genome assembly GCF_042477335.2 of Ovis canadensis. Classification (NCBI taxonomy): domain Eukaryota; kingdom Metazoa; phylum Chordata; class Mammalia; order Artiodactyla; family Bovidae; genus Ovis; species Ovis canadensis. Next base: position 44,162,178 of record NC_091260.1, read on the forward strand.
AGGAGGATGGGGGTTGGGGTGGAAGGGAGGCTCAAGAGGGAAGGCATAAATGTACACATATAACTGATTTATGTTGTTGCATAGCAGAAACTAACACAACACTGTAAAGCAATTATAATCCAATTTTTTAAAATAATATATTAAAAAAAGAAAGAAAAAGAAATGTGAGTACAAAGAATGAGATATATTTTTGCCCTCAAACTGAAAGAGTCAACAAAATCTTGAATACTGATGAAATGAAACAATTAATTGGATGATCTATTGATGAGATTATAAACTACATAATCTTCCAGGAAAGCATGGTTTATCAAGTGTTTACCAAATTGCCAAAAATACTAATATTCATCTACTAATTCTACTTCCTAGATTTGATTAATCCTGGGGAAATAACTGAAAATACAGATAGAGGAATAAAGCAGAAAAAAATGTTAGTATATCATTTTTAATTGACAAAAACTGGAAATACATAAAAAGCTTAACTTTGGGAGAACAGTTAAATAAATACAGTACATTCAAACAAGAAAATTCTAACAAAACCGTTAAAATATATTTATAGGGAGTTCTTAATGACTCATTATATTAAGGGGGAAACTTAAAAGAGTATTAGTGGGGTAGGTAAGAAAGCTATTTTATCTTTATCTAATGTGTGGAGAAGGCAATGGCACCCCACTCCAGCACTCTTGCCTGGAAAATCCCATGGATGGAGGAGCCTAGTAGGCTGCAGTCCATGGGGTCGCTAAGAGTCAGACACGACTGAGCGACTTTCCTTTCACTTTTCACTTTCGTGCATTGGAGAAGGAAATGGCAACCCACTCCAGTGCTCTTGCCTGGAGAATCCCAGGGACGGGGGAGCCTGATGGGCTGCCGTCTATGGGGTCACACAGAGTCGGACACGACTGAAGCAACTTAGCAGCAGCAGCAGCAATATGATAAAAATGCATGGGAAAAAGGCTGAGAGGAAATGGTAAAATGTTAATAGTATTTTTCACTGAGTAGAAGGATCACAAATGATCTTTATTTTCTACTTTGTACTCTACTGTATTTCCAACAAAAGTCACACACTATTTTTATAAAAATAAATAAACAAAGCATAATCACAACCAGTTTCCCCTTTAAGTAGAGGACAGAGATTAAAGAGTTGTACTAGAAGAATTAAAATAATTAAGAAATAACCCTTACCCAGTCTGTTTACTTACCAACAGAAAACACTTCACTCAAAATCCTCTGCCCTCCCTGCTATAGCAAAGGAAGCTATACAGTTAGGAAAGCCTTTCAAAGAGTGAACCCAAATCCTTACACAGGGAGACAGAATCATAACTAAGGATGAATAGCAAGCAGGAAGATGCACACAGAGTTTTTTTTATATAACATAGAAAAGAATAAACCCAACTTTTGGAGATGTCCCATAATACCCTATACAATTGCTGTCCTTTATTAAGCCCATCTTTGCATGAAATGTTCCCTTGGTATCTCTAATTTTCTTGAAGAGATCCCTAGTCTTTCCCATTCTGTTGTTTTCCTCTATTTCTTTGCATTGATCACTGAGGAAGGCTTTCTTATCTCTTCTTGCTATTGTTTGGAACTCTGCATTCAGATGCTTTTATCTTTCCTTTTCTCTTTTGCTTTTTGCTTCTCTTCTTTTCACAGCTATTTGTAAGGCCTCCCCAGACAGCCATTTTGCTTTCATTTTTGCATTTCTTTTCCATGGGGATGGTCTTGATCCCTGTCTCCTGTACAATGTCACGAACCTCAGTCCATAGTTCATCAGGCACTCTATCTATCAGATCTAGTCCCTTAAATGTATTTGTCACTTCCACTGTATAATCATAAGGGATTTGATTTAGGTCATACCTGAATGGTCTAGTGGTTTTCCCTACTTTCTTCAATTTAAGTCTGAATTTGGCAATAAGGAGCTCATGATCTGAGCCACAGTCAGCTCCCAGTCTTGTTTTTGCTGACTGTATAGAGCTTCTCCGTCTTTGACTGCAAAGAATATAATCACTCTGATTTCGGTGTTGACCGTCTGGTGACGTCCATGTGTGGAGTCTTCTCTTGTGTTGTTGGAAGAGGGTGTTTGCTATGACCAGTGCGTTCTTTTGGCAAAATTCTATTAGCCTCTGCCCTGCTTCATTCCGTATTCCAAGGCCAAATTTGCCTGTTACTATGGTTTTTCCAGTGGTCATGTATGGATGTGAGAGTTGGACTGTGAAGAAAGCTGAGTGCCAAAGAATTACTTTTGAACTGCGGTGTTGGAGAAGACTCTTGAGAGTCCCTTGGACTGCAAGGAGAGCCAACCAGTCCATTTTAAAGGAGATCAGCCCTGGGATTTCTTTGGAAGGACTGCTGCTAAAGCTGAAACTCCAGTACTTTGGCCACCTCATGCGAAGAGTTGACTCATTGGAAAAGACTCTGATGCTGGGAGGGATTGGGGGCAGGAGGCGAAGGGGACGACAGAGGATGAGATGGCTGGATGGCATCACCGACTTGACGGACATGAGTTTGAGTGAACTCCAGGAGATGGTGACGGACAGGGAGGCCTGGCGTGCTGTGATTCATGGGGTCACAAAGAGCTGGACACAACTGAGCGACTGAACTGAACTGAACTAATACCCCACTGACAGCCCAGTACAGATCCTAGACACATGGATAAAAGATCAAATAAGCATATCAGGTGTTTCAGGACAGGATTGTATAAGGAGGCAGAAAGATTAATAAAAGGAGGCAGATACAAGGGTTTTGTTAGAGGCATGCTTGGGTTTTCCCCTTTTGACTGCTCATTTCTGTTGATTTTATCATTTATTTGCAGAAGATGAGAAACACAAAAAGATCAAAACTTACATCTCTTCAAACCACCCCCCTCAAAAAAAGAATCACTATGATTGAAAAAACTCAACAAGGAGAAAAAAATATTAATATATTTCCTGGCACAAAACAAACTGTGGGTTAAAAGGTTTGGGAAGATGTCCAACTTCATGAACTATTTCTTGGTTTCTTTTGGTTCATGAACATTAAGTTCCTGGTAAGATTCCTCCCTCCCAGTTGGGAGTTTACGTCTGTACTTTTGCCAGAACAATCATAGAACATCATGCACTCATAGTCATCATTCAAGTATGTATCTATGCACTGACTCAACTGATACCCATTCAGTGCCTACCATGTACAGGCTAAATGGGGAAGGAGAGCTGTACTTATAGCTCTGAGGTCTAACAGTTTAGGACTGAAGGAGGTTGCATTCAAAGATCAGGGAACATTTTAATTAGGAGAATAACTGAGATATTTATAACACTCATCTAAAAATTTTAATTATAGAGTTTCCCAATTGGATGGCCATTATTTGGGGTAAGCAGAGGTGCCATGGGCTTCCCTGGTAGCTCAGTGGTAAAGAACCTGCCTGCCAATGCAGAAGACAGGAGTTCAATCCCTGGAACAGGAAGATCCCCTGAAGGAAATAACAACCCACTCCAGTATTCTTGCCTGGGTAATTCCATGGACAGAGAAGCCTGGTGGGCTACAGTCCATGGGGTCACAAAAGAGTCAGAACAACTTAGTGACTAAACAGTAACAACAGACAAGAGGTGCCATAGATTAATATAAGGTATTCTTGAATCTTTGTGTACACACAGAACTGAGTGCAGGCTGAAAAAATGCCTCACACGTGTGCACTGTTTCTTGATGTGTGCCTATATGGCAGTGCGCCACACATATTTATTCTGAAATGTGACTGAATTAATAGTAGCTTTCATACTCTTGTGTTTTCTTATTAAATGAATACTAAGATGTAGTTGTTAAAATGGCAAATACAAAAACTTCTAGAAAAGATTGCATGCCAAGTCGCTTGTGTCCGACTCTTTGCAACCTTATGGATTATAGCCCTCCAGGCTCCTCTGTCCATAGATTCTCCAGACAAGAATACTGGAGTGGGTAGCTGTGCCCTCCTCTAGGGAATTTTCCTAACCCAGGGATCAAACCCATGTCTCTTAAATGTCCTACACTGGCGCCACCTGGGTTTCTAAAAATAGCTTTAACAACTTACTGCTATGTGGCAAAAGAATATACCACTGGCCTCTACAACACTAAATTCAAATAGAGAGATTTAGCTTAAACTAAACACCAACAGCTAAAGCTTTCCTGGAAAGTTCTACAAAATGTTATTTACACCTCTCTGAGTAAATCAGGTCTAACATGATCATCTGAAATAATTTTCAGATTCTGTCTTAGCAGAAAAAAGAATCAAGCCTTCACAGACAACTTTAATGACACCAAAAAAAAAGAGGAAAATTCAGAGGAAACCACTAAAAATATTAAGAACAACAAGACACCAAGATGAAAAAGGTTTACCACAAAGTCTTATAATAATTTCAAAGAACATTTAGCATTACTTACTGGAATTATTCAATGGCATTTAATCAGATGGGGAAATTCCTAACTTCCTGGCCTGTAAGGCATCAAATTAAGCAGGCTGGAAGAAAAACTTTCTGCTTTAACCAGAACATAGTATATTTAACAATATAGTAACAAAGAGATTAATAATATAACTTATTAAATATATTTATACAAACCAAAATAGATTTCTTGTGAACAAGTACTATAAACACAAGGATAATTTTAATATATTAACTACTATATTGACTACATGTAAAACAGAGCATGTAAAGATGTTCTGAACTGTAGTATTTATGCATTAAGGAGTATTATTCAAGAACACAGTTTTACACTGAGCACTGGTATTGATCCAGCATCCTCTTGTCACTACTCTGACTTTCATTTTCTCGACATAGTCCATGAGCTTTAAAGAGAAATGACCTGAAACTACTCCAAAGGCAGGCCTGGCTGGCCCAAGGATAACTTATTGATGACCTGTTCAGAAATCCAGGTGTAAGCTGAGGGACCAGCCTACACTGATTGGTTCAAAAGTGGTGATGTTGGGACTTCTTTGGTGGCTAAGACTCTCAGCTCCCAATGCAGGGGGCACAGGTTCAATCCCTGGTCAGAGAACTAGAACCCACATGCTCCAACTAAGACCCAGATAAACAAGTAAAAATAAAATTTTTTTAAAGTGAAGACATTACCCAATCAAAGTAAATAGGAATGAGGGAAAGTATGCTAAGGGCTTCTGAAAAAGAAGTTTCCTTGCTCTTCAAGAGGGAGTCATCAGACTCGTTTGCCTTGTCCTCTGGTGGTGTAATGTGCTGCGCACCCCTGAGGATGAAATTAACCAGAGAGGGCCGAGCTGAGAGGACAAAGGAGCGCAGCACGGTTCCCCAGAGCACACGTCTCCAGTTATAACTGGACTTTTTCCATTACAAGTGACAAGTGAAAGTCACCCAGTCATGTCTGACTCTTTGTGACCCAATGGGCTATAGTCAATGGAATTCTCCATGCCAGAATACTGGAGTGTGTAGCCTTTCCCTTCTCCAGGGGATCTTCCCAACCCAGGAATCAAACTGAGATCTCCCACACTGCAGGCAGATTCTTTACCAGCTGAGCCACAAAGGAAGCCTAGTTTTTTCAGTTGCAAGACCCAACAAATCTCCTTTCTGGTTTAAGGCATATTGTGCTGGAACATCTGCCTCTGGCAACCAAAGGCATTCTAACTTGTACACAAGTTAGGCTCTTCTGGAATTTCAAAATCACAGATAGGGTTCAAACATTGAATTTTAAAATATAAAAATGTTACAGATCAGGACAAAAGGTGTTTTATACAAATATATGTATACATAAGGAAAAAAGAGATCCTTGGTTATGTAATAGATTGGATGTGGCAAAAAAACTGCTGAACATTTTGAACCACTGATCTAATGAGTCTCTGATTCTGCCAAATGTGGTAGACACAGCAACAGATAGATCCAACCCCCTCCAGCTCTGTTGTCACTGGAGAGGCTACAGATAGCTGTGTTTGTGAACAGAAAGAGATTCTGAGAGTAAAAGTGCTGTTCGCTCAGTCGTGTCCAACTCTTTGCAACCCCATGGACTGTAGCCCTCCAGGCTCCTCTACCATGGGATTCTTCAGGCAAGAACACTGGAGTGGGTTGCCATGCCCTCCTCCAGGGGATCTTCCTGACCCATCAGAGTCTCCCACATTGCAAGCAGTCTTCACCGTCTGAGCCACCAAGGAGTACGGAATGATTCTGACCTAAGCTTAAATAGTCAAGTAGAGTACGTTACATGTGAATGCTATTCTTGGAACTAGACAAAAATTTTCTCTGCCTAATTAATTATTTGTATAAGGAACCAAAGAGAAAGTCAGGCTGGCAAAAATTTGACTTTTACAAATTGGATGCCTCAAGATATTTCTAAATGTAATACTTAGCAAAAAGGGTAAGTCAACAGCATGTTTTAGCAGATTAGAGAAATCCCTAAAGATTTATTTAAAGAAGAAACCTAAAAACAAGCCTTTACCCAATAACTGGAGAAATTTATAAAAATTTATAAAAATTTTCCCAGGATTATCTTAATAATTTACCTGTTATAGCTATGAAATCTGTATAGATAAAAATTAAAATTAGTCAAGGCTTTACCATGGAATCATAATCTATGGGAATTCTCAAAAAAAGGAAAACAACCTACCAAACTTAAATGGTAACATAAAAAGGAAATGTATATTATATAACATATATGTAAATATATATTACATTAAGCAATAGTTAGTTGCACAGTTGTGTCTGACTCTTTGCAATCCCATGAACTGCAGCCTGCCTGGCTCCTCTGTCCATGGAATTCTCCAGACAAGAGTACTGGAGTGGGTTGCCATTCCCTTCTCCAGAGGATCTTCCCCACCCAGGGATGGATGTCTTCTGCACTGGCAGGCAGGTTCTTTACCACTAGCACCACCTGGGAAGCCCATTTAGGTGTACCTCAGCTACCAAAATCCCTAAAAAGATTAATGAATATTTATTATACACTAATTTATAAAACAATTAGGAAGTTGTTTTTTAATAGAAATAATACTGTTTATTTTCTTTTCCATGTCAGAAAACTTAGAATGAGATGGACGAACAAGGCTTAATGAAACTGGTATCTTCAGAAAAGTCAGATGAAAAGCAAGTTAAGTCACGGTTTTCCACAGTGAAATCCATGCTAGATTGCCACCAAATGGCAATGGTTTTGTAACTTCATGAGTTATGTCCATAAGCTTGAAGATTTCAGAGACTATCTCTGACATACCACGAAATGCTCAAGAGTGTCCAGACCTTCTACTGCAAAATTCAACGAGCTGTTCAGTCTGGGTACCATCTGCAAGACAAGCATCACCAATGGAAGAAAGGAGATTATGCTAATACTCTACGTGCCAGGCCCTACGCTGGGCTTTTTCCCTTAACAAGTCCTCAGAACAGCTCTATAAGATGAAAATGTTTACCTCCTTTTCAGAGATGAGAAATCTGAAGTTAAGAGAGACACATCAGCTGTTAAGTAGTGGAACTAGAATTTGAATCTACTCTGTCTGGTTCTAAATCCATGATCTGATCGCCAATTAATGGATTAAAACATAAGCAGTTATAAGGGATGTTCCCAGTGGCTCAGTGGTAGAGAATCCGCCTACAATACAGGAGATGCAGGTTCAATCCCTGGGTCAGGAAGATCCTCTGAAGAAGGAAATGGCACCCCACTTCAGTACTCTTGCCTGGAAAATTCCATGGGCAGAGGAGTCAGGCAGGCTACAGTCCATAGGGTCGCCAAGAGTCAGACACAACTGAAGTGACTGAGCACACACACAGTACAGGGGAAGAGGAAAGCAGCTTTCAGCTCCTCACCAAAGTCCACATTTGCTATGGGCTGAATTGTGTCCCCAGAAAAATTCATATGTTGAAGCCCTAACCCACAGTAACTCAGAATATGACTATATTTAGAGGTAGAACCTTTAAAGAGATGATTATATTAAATGAGGCCATCAGGGTGGGCTCCAGTCCAATATGACTAGTATCCTTAAAACAAGAGAATATGAAGACATGTACACACAAAAAAAGACACCCAGGCTATATGAGGATGCACCAGAAGAGGCTCTCTGCGAGCCCAGGAAAGAAGCCTCAGAAGAAACCAAACCTGCCGACATCTTGATCTTGGACTTCTAGGCTCCAGACAGTAACAAAATAAATTTCTATCATTTAAGCAACACCACCACACACCTCCCCCCCCTCAGTCTGTGAGATTTTGTTATGGCAGCCTTAGCAAACTACCCACAGTGTTCTCTTATTCCCGCGGGCACTGTTAGACTACAATTCCCAGCTTCTGTCACAGTTAGGTCTGACCACGTGACTAGGTCTTTAGCAAGAGAAATGTTAGCAGAGGTGGTATGTGCCACTTCTGGGCATCCCATGCACACTCCTCCATGGCCTTTTGCTGCTAGTCAGTGGAACAGACACAGTATCCTGAGTGTCTTTCAGAGCCTTATCACCATTACGGTGATACTGTCGCACTTGAATCCCAGAAGACTGCAAGAAGAGCTGCCCTCCAATGTGTCAATCATCCTATTACTGTTAACTGAGCAGGAAATAAATGTCTATAATGTCTGAGCTCTGGGGTGAATCTGTTAGGCAGCTAGACCACCCTAACTAATACTGAGACAGAGGAAAGAAGGAAGAACAGAAATGCACATGATGGAAGGTGCTGGTTGTAGCTGTAACTCTATTGGGTGCTCCTCACCAGAGCAGCATCAGTCTCCCAATTCTTTTCATCTCAAGGACTGCCAGGGAGGGGAACACAATGCTTCCCAATCTTGCAACACACTTTGGGAGAAACAACAGACCAAACCAGAAGATTCCGTGCCATAAATCTTCCTAATGGATATCTGTTAAATTCAGCCCATTCTCTCACTAAATGCGTTCAAACATACTTTAAACAATCAAGACTGACACATGATGGAAAACTTCACAACTTTGGCACCTTCTTCTTGATGACAAGTTGTCCTGCTCTGCTGAAAGTTACAAAGAGATGTGTAGACAGCCTGTGGTTACCAACCCTTGATGTTGCAACATTTAAGTATTTCTGTCCTTCAAAATTCTCAAAACAAATGAAACTTCATACAAGTAATATTAAAAAAAATTCCATACAATCATACAATGCATTTATTGGAGAGGAGGCTGGTATATGATTCAGATTAGTCAGTAAAACAAAGTTAAACCATTCTTCAAAAAAAGTTGGAAATCACTGATCTGTACAGTTCTGTCCTATTAGATCACAATGCTTACAGAATGAAAAGAATAAATCTGAAAAACAAAGCTTCACTTTAGAGAATAACCTTGAGTAGTTATCGAAACAATAATATCTTTGTGGAATTTCATAAATGAAGATACGTATATTGCTGAATCAATTATGCTCCTGCCTAAAAGAACAAGTTTGAAAATTACCGTGCAAAGTTACTCTTTTGTACTATATTTCTACTCTATATGAAAGATGGATTCCAAGAGACAGATGGAGATCTGATGGAGAACCACTGTTGATTTTCCAGGAGACTGTGACAGCCCTCAGGTGAGGTCTCGTATGTGTAAGGCCCTTGCATATCAAGGGAGAACATCCCCTCCCAATTCCCCAGAGTCATGCAAAACTACCACAGAAGTCCTTTGCAGGCAAATTCTTTACCATTGAGCCCCTGGGGAAGCCCAAAAATAAAAAGTACCGTTACCCTAATCTTCATTGTGCCTTAAAAAGGTCCAAGCATATATGGCCTAAGCCATTATAATTTATAATCAACCAATGAATAGCCTCCCTCCTGGCTGACAGGGTACTTCTAACTCCTGAACAGACCATCCCACTACTTCCTAAGTCTTTCTTCTGAGAGGCCTAGCTAATCACCTCAAATTGCAAATATGGCAAGAGTAATAGTTTCAAAAATTTAAGAAAGCTAGCTTCCTTTCTTAGTTTAAGACTAGCCTCTGCAGTATTCCTACCCAAGAGTATTCTATCTTTCCTTGGATAGCACTGGTAAAATGAAAGGGATTGTACCAACTGAGAATAAAGAAGGAACTCACATTAGCTCAGGAACATCTGCTGAGCTACTGTTGTATACAAGGCTCCGTGGTAAGCACCGTCCATGGCAGAGATAAGCTAGGCACTCTGGCGGCACAGGTAGATGGGACAACGACAGGGCAGTAAGCTGAGCACTGCTGGCATTCAAGCCACAGGCAAATGCTACAAATGCAGGGGTAAAAAAAAAAAGTGTTTACTCCAGGGTAGGGTACAGCAGAAACTATGGAGTTTAACTACTGAGCTCAGTAGGACTTCAAAAGGCAGAGAAGAGCAGGGACAGCATTCTCAAGAGAAGGAACAATATGTTTAAGGCCTGAAAGTCCTTGGCCTCTTGGTGCAGATCACAACAGCCAGCATGACTGAAATCAGGCCCAGGGAGCATGAAATTAGTTTAACATGAGGCCCCAAAGCTAAACCGGGACTAGAAACTGAAAGGCAACAAACACTTTACCAAGGGGTGCAAAATTTAGAGCACAGTTAAGGGTGGGGGTGGGGAGGGAGGGGATGTGCTCCAGTCCTGATGACTTTAGATGCCTTTATCTAACGTGAGCAGTCCAAGTTACTGTCCTTATTAAACAAAATCTCAGGCTTTCCGGTGCCATTACAAAATGAGGACAGGACCTGAGGTGGGGAAAGGAAGAACAGGAATGTCAAGTGACCCTACGATGCTCATGCTTTGCAAGCGGGTGGCCATCAGGAAAGGTCCTAAATGGAGAAGGCTATTTCCATCAGGGTGGATTTACTGTGTGCCCCATGGCACTCCTAAGTGTCCCAGGAATTTAGGCAAAATCTGCTTAAACAGTCAGTGCTAAACCACTGCGATTCCTCCTCACCTGGCCCCTATAAGTCCTAACTTACCAATCAGATTTTCAATCTGATTCAGTCTCTTCCCGGTTAAACATTCCAAGTCTATGAAGAGTCTCTCTAGGTACTTTTTAATGATGACCCTAAAGGTCACAAGAAGGTTGGAAGCACTCCCTGGTGGGTACAGAACCACAAACTGACACTCTCCACTAGGCCCTCTCTTGAAGTTACCCGCCATTAAGTTAAATGCTAGCCCTCATCCATTGCCCAATCCAACTGAGAGGATCTAGAGGATGGTATAAGATACCAGACAGCATAAACCAGATGTCCATTGACAGATGAATAGATAAAGAAGCTGTGGTACATAAATACAATGGAATGCTACTTTGCCATAAAAAGGAATGCATTTGAGTCAGTTCTAATGAGGTGGATGAACTTCAAAGTGAAGTCAGAAATAGAAAAACAAATATCGTCTATTAACACATATATATAGAACCTAGGGGCTTCCCTGGAAGCTCAGCTGATAAAGAATCTACCTGCAATGCAGGAGACCGAGGTTGATTCCTGAGTTGGGAAGTTCCCCTGGAGAAGCGATAGGCTACCCACTCCAGTATTCCTGGGCTTCCCTGGTGGCTCAGATAGTAAAGAATCCACCTGCAATGCAAGAGACCTGGGTTCAATCCCTGGGTTGGGAAGATCACCTAGAGGAGGGCATCACAACCCACTCCAGTATTCTTGCCTGGAGAATCCTCATGGACAGAGGAGCCTGGCAGGATACAGTCAGTCCATGGGGTCGCAAAGAGTCAGACACAACTGAGTAACTAAGCACAACACAGCATGGAATCTAGAAAGACTGATAATCTATTCATAGGGCAGCAGTGGAAACGCAGACACAGAGAAAAAACTATGGACATGGGTGGAGGGGAGGAAGGAGAGGATGAGATGAATGGAGAAAGTAGCGTGGAAGCATATACGCTACCATATGTAAAACAGCCAACGAAAACTTGCGGTACGAGTCAGGGAACTCAAACCGAGGCTCTCTAACAACCTAGAGGGGTGGGGAAGAGTCGGGGGTGGGAGGAAGATTCAAGAGGGAGGGGACATATGTGTACCTGTGGCTAATTCATGTTGATCTATGCCAGAAATGAAACCTATATTGTAAAGCAATTATCCTTCAATTAAAAATAAACTAAAAAAATAAAAGCTAGCAGGCAGCATAATAAGCAGCTAGCTATAGAAACATCTCATTCTACCCGCGATCCTTCTAACTACAATGTAATTGTGTATCCAAGCCCACTGACTAATGTGTGCCTAGGAAGAATGAAAATTTACCCACTCGGCATGATTGCTGCCTGAAGCAAGCTAACTGCCCATGCTCCTCTCTTAATGTTCTTATCCTGGCCAGGTCTTCAGCACAGCCGCGAGGATCTCTGTTTAAGGAATTGCTACTTGGGGAACCTGACATTTGACTTAATCCCCTTTGGATCCACTCAAGGAAAACTTCAGAACAACTTATGCTCCAGCAGTCTTTCAGGAACGAGACATACACTGTCAGGTGACCCATGCAAAGGCTTGGGACAAACATCAATAAGGGTATAATGCCAAGGACACTATTTTTCACAGGGCACGTGGACCTTTATATAACCTCTTCAATCTTTTTTTTTTTTTTTAATGCTCATACTTTCAAGTTTCAGTCCCCTAGGGATGTGAAAGATCTGTAGAAGACCATCTTCCTTATAATATTTGAATAGCTTTTCTCTTTTGGAGGGCTTACCAAAAAAAGTAACAGAAAAGTCCTTTTCAGATCAGTCTTATAAGTGCAAGCTCAGGTCAGTGGCACTGGTCAAGGACATTGTACAGGTTTAAAGTGCTCTGAGCAGGTTGCTTCAGAAAAGACTGGAAACAGGGAAGGCTCAGCAAAACAGACTCATAAAACTTCCTCAACAACTTCTTTTTGTATAGTATAGTTATATTATATTACACTATCATATAATTTGACCTGTTGCTAAAGTACACTTACTACTAACTATTGATATTTTTTTAAATGAGAGGTTAAAGTCAAGTCACCTCTTCATATCCCCTTTTTTAGGTTAAAAAAAATACCCTATGTGGGGTAGGCCCGGAAAGTCCAAATGTGTTTTATACAAGAAGTCTTGAGTTCTATCACTTACTTAAAGCTTTACAATCAATAATAATTCTATGCTGTGCAGTAGAAACTAACATAACATTGTAAAGCAACCATACTCCAACAAAAATTTTTTAAAATAATAATGATAATTCTAAACACTATGCCCAAATTATCCTCAGTTCTTTATAAAGAATATGGCTTCACTAAACTACCAGCTTCAAAGCCTCCCCATTTTACTGCATGAGTAAATGCTTTAGCACCCTCTACTGGCCACTTGTTATATCTAATCAGCTCCTAACTCCTCTGGCCAGTAGGCTGCTAACCTTTCAAAGGTCACATGGTGGCTACAGCAAAGGCTACCTCACCTCCTTCAAAACCAGCTGTGTAACAGCTGAGCCAGCAGCCGCCGCCACGAAAGGAGAGGACGAGCCCTAAGGTGCTCTCCGGCCACGGCCTGTCCACGAGTCCTGCTGTCGCTAGCAGATTTCACAAATCCAGCCGGGGCTCCTGCCTTGTCTGGTCTGCACCTGTCTCCACTAACCAACGCCAGTCTCATTTCCACACACAGATTCCTCTAGGGGCTGAGCCCAGATCACCTTCCCGCTATCTGCTCCATCTAGCCAGCTCCAGGGGGATGGAGGTACCTGGAGAGAGCGGCTCACCTATCAGGTACCACGTGGGTAAACAGAGGACATAACGGAGAGCCTGGGAGGCACAATTTCCCCCACAAGCTCATAGATGTGACCTCAATCAATCTCCTGCTGTTAGGTGTATATCAGCCAGATTTGGCAGGGGCACGGGGAGGAGTGCCAGAAGAGAACTTTCCATTTCCTATAACCTCATGACAAAGCAGCTTCCCCTAATCCTCCACAGTCCCCTAGAGCAAGCGAAGCTCCTTTAGTAGGTTCAAACATAAGTAACCTGAACCTGTAAGCTCTCATTATCTGGCCCACTTTCTTTTGGAAAGGGAAAAAAATTAGAGTCAGCTTGGTATTCATTATTCAATAACAGAAGGAAAGGACAGGAGAGCAAGTAGCAATAAAAAAGAGGGAGTCTCTTCATGCCCAAATCTTGCTAGATCAAGCTACTGTGTACTATTTACTACTGATAAATGCTGGCTGCTTTGATATCAATCATCTATTGAGTGAAAAACATTCTTTAGAAGAAGATACTGTAAAGGACTTAAGTGATTCCTTCCATCAAAGAGCTCACAATTTGGGTGCAAAGACCAAACACTTCAAAGGAAGTAATTAGAACATGACAAAGTATCATATCCTCCAGTAAAAAAATATATATACTGGAAATTCCATAAATACATACACACAAAGCCCCTCTCTTTTTCTCTCATGTATAGAAAAACAATCATCAAGATATTAATAATGGTCATCTCTGGTAGAACTTTCAATCTATGCTTTTTTCCTTCATATTTTTTAGTACTGTTTGGATTTCCTATAATAGGAATGTAGTATCTTAACAAAGAAAACAGAAGTAAATTAAAAACCAATTTTTCAAGGATGTAAACAGAGGAAACTGCTTATAAATCTAATATTGTACATAATCTGTAAACACAGATAAAAATATAAAATACATCACATCATGAATGACCATTTTTCTCCAGGGGCCACGGTGATTTTGCCTTTTCTGCCTTTCATGTGCTTTCTTATTTTCTAAAAGTAAATCAGTCTTTATTTGAATCCTGATGTTAAACTCATTCTCATTTTAAAATATCGTTCATAAAGGTGCTTTACCAATAACCCCTGATGTAATGACACACCTGGAATAAGCGCTGTGCTGATAAGGATGTCCACCTCCTTACACTGTTGAGCAAAGAGCTTCATTTCGGCCTCAATGAACTCTTTGGACATCTCCTTTGCGTATCCTCCTTGTCCCTCACCAGATTCCTTCAAATCCACCTCCAAGGGCTCAGCACCCAAAGACTTAAACTGCTCCAAAGCTGCGGCCCTGGTGATTATTGAAGGGGAAGCAGCAGTTATTTCAGGTCCTTAATACAGAAATTAAGATCATCATTTACAGAACTTATTTACAGAACAGAAACAGACTCACAGACTCAAGAGAACAAACTTATGATTGCCAGCGGGGAAGGGGTAGTTAGGGAGTTTGGGATGGACATGTATACACCGCTATATTTAAGATGGATAACCAACAAGGTCCTACTGTATAACACAGGGAACTCTGCTCAATGTTATGTGGCAACCTGGATGGGAGGGGAGTTTGGGGAGAATGAATACATGTATACCTATGGCCAAGTCCCTTTGCTGTCCACCTGATACTAACACATTAACAGACTATACTCCAATACAAAATAAAATGTTAAGAAAAAAAGATCATTTATATACGCATTGTTAAGAAACCTATAAATTCAAAAGTGGACACCCCTTCTTTTGAGATCTCTGACCAGACTGTTTCCATTTTTTTCTAAAGACAGGTAACACTTTTATGATATTTTTTCCTAGGGAAAAAAAAAAAAACTATAGGAAATTCTACTAACTTAGTTAACTAAATCACTTAGTTAAGTCACAAAAGGAATTTCACTACTGCCAACTCTAGTCATCAATTTTGTTTCTTAACAGAGGTCCCACTGTCAGTGATGAAGTGAGATCTGACCAACATTCAGATTTGACATCAGTCAAATCACTTGTAAACATTGCGACTTCTGGGGACTTTGACCACATAAAGGACTCTTTTACTTAGAAATATTGTTACAAAGTGATTTTTGCCCCTAGTCCTCACTAAACTGTGTTTGAGAAAAGCAATCTATAAATGGCATAAATGGTAACATGTGAAGAACCAACACAATTAACTTATGTAAAAATATATTCAGGTTAAAAATAAACACTAGCCAAGTTCTATGTACTAGCTGGAAAACCAAAGCCAATAAAGCTCTCAGGTCTAGTGTGTTTAACTCACCACATCCAGTCCACTACAGTGAATCCCAATCTCCCTAACGACAACAATCACTCCAAGTACTTGTTAAAAATTCAAATTGCCAAGCTCCTCTCCAGACCCACTGAAATTACAATCTCCAGCAGAGGTACCAGAATCTCTATTTTTAGCAAGAGCTGCAGGTCATTCTTATCATCAGGGAAACTTGGGAAACAGTAGCGGTCTAAGCCCTTCAGCCGCATGATAACCGCCATGGTCAGGGAGAGGACACAAAGGTAGGATGTAGAAGGCAGGGCAGAAAAGGAAACGCATGGGTGGACGTGAGCTTCTCTCCATTTCTGCCAGCTTGAACAAAGACGCTCATACCTCAGCCAAAGCTGACAACGGCAGAGAGGAGAGACAGAAACACCCTGGTCCTGGATGGCCCTGATAGGTGATAAGCTGCTGCCTCTAGTGTGAAAACGGAGTCCTTCCCCCAGATTTTCACTTCGGAGATAAAATACATTATCTTTTGAATTACTTTTGGCCAAGCAGCATGCAGGATCTTAATTCCCCAATAGGGATCAAACCCAAGCCCCCTGCAGTGGAAGTGTGGAGTCTTAACCACTGGACCACAGGGAAGTCCCAATAATCCATTTTCTTACACTTTAAGAAAGTGACAGAGCTTCCCAGGTGGCTCAGTGGTAAAGAATCCACCTGCCAAGCAGGAAATGAGGGTTCAGTCCCTGGTTCAAGAAGATCCCCTGGAGGAAGCAAGGGCAACCCACTCCAGTACTCTTACCTGGAAAATTCCATGGACAGAAGGAGCCTGGCAGGCTACAGTCCATAGGATTGCAATAGAGTCAAACATGACTAAGTGACTAAACAACAACAAAAAAATGTGTTCTGAAATGAACATTTTTTTTTCATTTTTTTTTATTGGAGTATAATTGCTTTACAATGTTGTGTCAGTTTCTGCTCTACACTGAAGTGAACCAGCTATACATATACATGTATTCCTTCCTGTTGGACCTCCCTCCCTACTCCCGCCACATCCCACCCCTCTAGGTCATCACAGAGCTCCAAGCCGAGCTCTCTGTGCTATATAGCAGCCTGAAATGAAGAACAATTTTAATCAAACTTCTTTTAAAGAAATCCTAGGAAAATGGTGATGTGTCTGCTTTAAAGAAATATGCACTGGACATAATCAAGTACTTTCATCTGGGGGCTCCAATGCTGCCCAATCAACTTCACCTGCTTCCGTCCTTCAATGCAGAGCATGCCTCTCAACACCCTGCCCTTCACTCCCCCTATTGCTCTCGAAGATGTTGCCCATACTACTCCCCTTCTTCAAACTCACAACACCTTTTTTCAAACCCTACCTAGTGCCTAAACACATTTCAAGCAGAAATAAAACACAGTGGAGAAACACGTTAGAAAGTCAGGAGAGAGATTAGCAAACCCTGCTAATCTGGTCCCATTGCTAATCTATGTGAAAATACAAGTCTGAGTGTGAGTTGTTTTTTTAGTTATTTTGTTTTTAAATAATCTCTGCTGTACTGGGTCTGGGTCCTTAAATTTTTTCCCCACTAAGTAAAACATTTTCACTTTGAGTAAACTGTGAAAAAGCGGAAATATTTTTAAATGGAAAGAAGTCATACAACAGTTTCAATGTACTACTTCAGTTTATAAATTCTAAGGAAAACATAATATTCACCTGAAGCAAAATGTTTTTACCTTAAAGCAATCACTAGTATAGCACTCACCTTGTATCAAATCCCCTAACAATGGCACCCATGGACTTGGCTGCACCTGCAGAAGCCAGCCCAGCAACACCACCACCAACTATCAGAATCTAGGAGAGAAAATAGAACCCACATGTTTTAAATAAAGTTCATGATCAACTGATTATCTAAAATCATCAGCCAGTAAGTCTCAGGGCCAGGTATCACACTTAGCATCCACTATTACACCCAGTGGTGCTGGTAATGATATTCAGGCCTCAAAAAAATGTACTGAGTGGATAGACTATCCTTTAACTGGACCACCAATGTTTTTAAAAAGTTTAAAATAGGGTTTCCCTGGTGGTCTAGTGGTTAAGAATCCACCTGCCAATGCAGGAGACATGGGTTTGATCCCTAGTCCAGGAAGATTCCATGTGCCAAGGAACAACCAAGCCCTTGAGCCACAACCACTGAAGCCCACGAGCCCTATAGCCCGTGCTCCGCAACAAGAGAAGCCACTGCAATGAGAAGCCCACACACCGCAAAGAGAAACAGCTCCAGCTCACAACTAAGAAAGCCCATGCAGAGTAACGAAGACTCAATACAGCCAAAATTAAATAAATCTTAAAAAACACCAATACAGTATCCTAACATGTATATATGGAATTTAGAAAGATGGTAATGATAACCCTGTATGCGAGACAGCAAAAGAGACACAGATGTTTAGAACAGACTTTTGGACTCTGTGGGAGAGGGAGAGGTGGGATGATTTGGGAGAATGGCATTAAAACATGTATACTATCATGTAAGAAACAAATTGCCAGTCTATGTTCGATACAGGATACAGGATGCTTGGGGCTGGTGCACGGGGATGATCCAGAGAGATGATATGGGGTGGGAGGTGGGAGTGGGGTTCAGGATTGGGAACTCATGTACACCTGTGGCTGATTCATGTCAATGTATGGCAAAACCAATACAGTATTGTAAAGCAAAGTAAAGTAAAAATAAAAATTTTTAAAAATAATAAGAAATTAAATAAATCTTAAAAAAGAAAAAGTAAAGTTTAAAACAACTTCACTAAAATAGTGTGATACCCAGCATCTCACTGTAAAAGCTATATACAGCATCAGCAGTGTTGGGAATATTAAAGACTGACAGGTTCTTCCCCACAATATCAAAGCTACTTCTAATAGAATCCTCAGTGTAATATTTCTTTATGCTCATAAAATATCAAAATAAGTTTCAGAGATGGGTACAACTTTGTGAAGTATCTAATCCTATTTTGAGCTCAAATGCTTCTACAATGAAAAGAGGGAACCAGGTGCCTAACTTTGATCCATTGTGAATGATCTGTACCTGAAATCCAAACCAATGTAACTAATCCCTCTAACCAAGGCAGGACTAGAGCCAAGTAAATCAAAGAATTCCTCAGAAAGAGTCTCCTCATTCTAAGAAACAAGCTAAGAACAATGTTGTCTCTAGACTAGAATGGGCCTTCCAGAGAAAAGTCCCTATTATACTTCTCAGTCAATTGAAAGCAACTCCTTGTTCCTGCTAAAAAAAAAAAAGAGAGAGCAAGAGAGAGAGATACCCACAGATACAGAGAAGTTTATAAATTCCCACCCACCCATCATGCCCACTTCTCGCGCCTCTTCGAGAAGACTAGGCTAGTGGAACTGTGCTCCACTGACCTCTGGGCAGTGTTTTAGAGATCTCATTTATCAATCTTCATGGGAATGCTTTGTTTAAGGAGCAGAGGGGATTTACAGGAAGGGAGACAAAGAGGGACCAGAGGGAATAAGATGCTACTGGGCCCCAAGGCACCATCCCACTCCACACACCAAAGCCCAATCACTGGGAAGGAGAAACAAAGAAGGAAGGAGGAAGGAAGGGAGAGAGAGAGAAAGAAAGAAAAAAGAAAAAAAAAGAGGACTAGGCCAAGTTATCCTGAATCAAGAAATAACAAACGATCCCATAATTTAAAAGGCAGAATCTGTTCTCCAGAGAGGGAACAGGGGCTGGAAATGGAGTAAATACCTACTTATGAAGCCTCATAAAAATCCCCAAAATACAGGGTTCTGGGAGCTTCCTGGAGTAGGGCCCAAAGAGGGCACTGAGGCCCCACACCTGCCCTGCTCACCTCTCCCAACAGGATTTTCATCTCATCCTTTATCATAATAAACTGGTTAACAGGAAGTAAACTGTTTTCCTGAGTTCTGTGAGCAGCTCTAGAAATTAATCAAACCCAAGGAGAGGGGTTGGGAACCTCTGGTTTACAGCCCATCTGTCAGAAGTAGGTAGCAACTTAGACTTGTGACTGGCATCTGAGAGGTGAGGGCAGTCCTATGGGCCTGAGCCCTTAACCTGTGAGATGTGACGCTACCTCCAAGAAGACTGTGAGAATTCAGTGAAACCAGAGGGTGCCCAGTTGGTGCCAGAGGATTGCCTAGGGTGGGGAAAATCCCCACAAATTTGGTAACAGGAAGTATCAGAAACATGAGGAAGAGTGGAGTTTTTCCAAAACAGTCCTAAATTAGACTTTCCCTCAACTGCAAGACAATCTGAATTCTGAAACAAGACCAAGAAGAGAGGACCCACATCATCCAGCCCTGACCTACCTTTCCAGCATCATCTCAGATCACACTGCACCTCACTCATCATACCCCAAACCCAGAGGCCTCCTTCAGTCTCCTCGAGCACACTGCTCTCTTGGCCCAGAAGCCTGAACCTCTCTTTCTTTCTTCCCATCCTTGAGGTTCCAACTTAAATGCTATAGGCACTTTCCCCATCACCCTAACTACAGTAACCTGCTCCCATTACCCACCCACCATACCATCCTGTTCATTTCCTCTCTATATAAAAAAATCTCCTATATTTGTTTGATGGTTTATTTACTTCCTCTCTGTGGGCCCTACTAGAATGTAAGTTACATATGGGAGGGATTTTGTTTGTCTTGTTCATGCCATATTCCCAGTTCCTGCAACAGTGCCTGGCATGTCATAGCCATCAACCGATTGATTTTAGCTCATTCTAGACAAGTAAGAACACTCCATGTTTAAAGGAAACTCAAAATATTCATTCTACCCTGAAAAGGCCATCTATTATCTAATTCTTTGATATCAGGAAAGTGTTTGTGACATGTAACTAAAATCTCTTATGCTGCAGTTTAAATTCTCAGTAAAGACAGTCACTTTTCCACCTTTTAAAAGCTGACTGATTCTCCTTCCTTTACTCCTCATCTTCTGTTTCACTTTTTAATCTTTTATAATCACAGCTTTCCTCTCAACTTTCATATAATTCTAGAAAGGTTCTAACCAAAACTGAGTAGTGGGTTGTGCATCAAAGCATTCAGCCGGTTTAAGAACAGCAGCCAACTTCTGACCACCATGAGGGCTAAACCTTTACTTATGATCCTAAGAAAGAAGTCCGGATGTAATCACTTTACTTAGACCTCTGTGTTGTCTCTCTGTACCTTCTTGTTAAGTCTTCTGGCCTCCACTTGGACCACTTGCCATCATCTTCACCTGCTTCACCTGGTCTGTTTTGGGGTATTTTTTTTGGCGAGGGGGGTTGATTTTTGTGGCCACACCACAAGGCATGAGGGATCTTAGTTCCTGACCAATCATCAAACCCTGCAGTGGAAGCGTGACACTTTAACCACAGGACCTCCAGGGAAGTCCCACCTGGTCTGTTTTTAAAGTAATATACTATATACTATATACTATATGATACATTTACTACATAGTTATTACTAGATTTCTAGTATATATCCTAGTAGATATATACATATATCTACTAGATATATACACTACATACTAAACATGTGTGCATGCTAAGTCACTTCAGTCATGTCTGACTCTGTGTGACCCTATGGACCGCAGCCTGCCAGGGTCCTCTGTCCATGGGATTCTTCAGGCAAGAATACTAGAGTGGGTTGCCATGCCCTCCTCCAGAGGATCTTCTCAACCCAGGGATTGAACTGGCATCTCTTAAGTCAACCTCCATAGGCAGGTGGGTTCTTTACCACTTGCACCACCTGGGAAGCTATATACTAGGTATACTATGCAATATATTAGATATATATATCTACTAGTATATATACTAGAAATCTAGTATATAACTATATAGTGTATATATATATATATTATATAGTATATAATCCAGTACATAATTTATATAATATACTAGATAGATTTATAGAGAGACTATATACACACTAGCATATATACTGCTGCTGCTGCTGCTAAGTCGCTTCAGTCGTGTCCGACTCTGTGTGACCCCATAGACCGCAGCCCACCAGGCTCCGCCATCCCTGGGATTCTCCAGGCAAGAACACTGGAATGGGTTGCCATTTCCTTCTCCAATGCATGAAAGTGAAAAGTGAAAGTGAAGTCGCTCAGTCGTGTCTGACTCTTAGAGACCCCATGGACTGCAGCCTCCCAGGCTCCTTCCCCCATGGGATTTTCCAGGCAAGAGTACTGGAGTGGGTTGCTATTGCCTTCTCCGAGCATATATACTAGAGTTCTCAAAGCTGCTATTGTCTTTTCATTTTTTTCACATTTCTTTTGTGTGAGAGCTTTGGATTGATATTACAAAGTACTTAAGAGCAGGAGGCACCAAGTAGACCTATATCCCACAGAGTGTACTCTGCAGATAGATGACAATGTTTAAGGTCCTGTTTCCTATACTTTGCCAAAGTGCTTATACTGTCATTTAGGATATGTGGCCTTGAAAGTCACAGCATAATTGATTCTTTCACTTAGCCACCCTGACCTCTTATCTCCTGCTCCTCTCTGCTCTAAATATAGATTAAAGAAACCGCAGCTTCTCCCCCTGCCAAATACCCTGACTACACTACCTGTAGTGTAGTCCTGTCCTCTTGACCCAAAATTTGGCAAAAAGTGAGGAAACCAAGTCTTTCCCAAGCCAACATGTCACAATCACTGGGAAGTTGAGAGTTTGCTAAATGGTAGCACAAAGTTTTAAAAAAACTAGTAATAAGTCACCCAAATCCCGTTAAGAACTCAAGTTAGAAAGTAAAAAACAGAAAGGGGAAAAAAAAAACCTTAGAACTTCCAGAAATGTCAAAAATTCTCTTTTTCCCAAGTAATCTTAAGCAACTTTCAGGCGCCACCATATATTACACATGACACAAAAGTCATCCCTGTGACATTAACAGAGAACAAAAATTTTTAAATAACTGTATATATCCCTGCCTTTAATTAATTCATAGTATGAAGAAACATTAAAAGTTTAACTTACCTTAGCTGGAGGAACTTTTCCAGCAGCTGTGATCTGACCAGTAAAAAACCGTCCAAAATGATTTGCTGCTAGTACAACCGCCTTGTAACTTAGGAAAATAGACAAATAAGTGGATAAATAATTCTATAAAATTAAAGAACTTAAGCTTATGTGTCAAAATTATTAGAGAATAACAACTAAAATTTATATAGTAAGTACTATCTGTCAAAAACAGCTCTAGGTACTGCATATATACTTACTCCTTTAATCTTCACAACAACCCTATGGATAAATGTAACTATAATCTTCATTTTACAGGTGAGGAAATTGAGGCATGGAGAGACAAAGAGACTTGACCGAGGTCCCTCAGCTATTAAATGGCAGAGCCAGATGTCTGACCCTAGCATCCTGCCTGCAGAGACACACTCTTACCCATGATGCTCTCTGACTTCATGATGAGCACTACAGAAAATTAGCTCAGATAAAACGAGAAGTAAAGGGAAGACAAGAAAATGCTAACAACAGTTTGCTTTGGCAGCTAGGACTCTAGGTACTTTAAACTTTGTTTTACTTTATCATCCAAATTTTCTTTGATGATTGTGTAGTATTTATATAATATGGGGAAAACATCTTTAAAAAATGAGGTTGGCTATCTGTTCATACATAACAAAATTCCAACCTCATAACCAAAAACACTTCCCCTGATCTCCAATGGTTGGAAGTGTCCTATTTTGAGACAGCACGATCTCAATTCAAATCTGAGTTCTATCACTAACTAGTTTTGTGACCCCGGGCAAATTTCTTTAATTCTCTAATCCTTGGTTTCCTCATCTCTAAACTGGGGACAATAAGGGTCTCTTAAGAGTTGTTGTAAGGATTGAATAAGATAATTCAGTAAATCCCTTACCATAAAACCTATCACAATAAGTGCTTGGCAAGTATGTTTTTAGCTAAAGAAACACTCTATACATCAAAAACTAGCAATTTATACCAAGTTTTCTTTCATAGGGTATTTTACACTAGATTACCTATTACATTAATTTCATTTTCACATTATTTTATACTTAAAAGGTACTTTTGCACACTCAGTAACAAACACTCTATCTTAACATTATAATACAAAAATCATAATCATAATGCAAGTATCCACCTACTAGCTGACAAAAAAACCTTTACCTGGTCATATTTTTGTAAAAAAATTATATAATGATTAATGCAAAAGCATATAATAGTTCCTACTATTACTTATAGCAAGAAAAAATATTTTAATGATTATATTACTTGTTAGTTCTGAATCCAAGTGATAAAAAGTTTCAGAGAGCAAAGATGATAAAGACTCAAAGGCCACTGGAAGAAATTAATTTTGATTAAAAGATTCAGTTGCTGTATTGGAAAAAAAAATGAGATAGATTACACAGGAAATGTATAAGAAAACGTTGGTAGTGGGGAAAAAGTGATAAAAGTGGGCCTTTTTTGGAGGAGAGCAAAAAGGCTCAGATGAACACAGTGAACTAGAAGGAGCATGTCGTCACAGCAACACGCCTATGTGTGTGAGTTAGATAATGATTTATCACATATTATATGGGTAAATATACTAGATGATTCATCTCTAACTACGCCTTTTGCATATATCAGCTCAGGACATAAGACAGTGATTCTTTAAAACTGTGTCCCTGGATCTCCAAAAGCTCACACTTCAGCCAACTCTTAGAGCATCGTGGATGGGAAGGAAAACAGAGACAGTGTTTCTGGACACCCTTCTATCCCTTAATTCAACTGAAGTGAAGTGTTAGTCGCTCAGTCATGTCCGACTCTTTGCGACCCCATAGACTATAGCCCTCCAGGCTCCTCTGTCCATGGGATTCACCAGCCAAGAATACTGGAGTGGGTTGCCATTTCCTTCTCCAGGGGAATCTTCCTGACCCAGGGATCAACCCCAGGTCTCCTGCATTGCAGGCAGATTCTTTTACTGTCTGAGCCACCAAGAAAGCATTAATTCAACTAAGGCCACTTGAATTACTGGATTTGTTTACATTCCCTCCTGTTTCATTTGCTCAAAAGATTCTGCAGATGAAAACCACTGACTAGGATAACCTTTCTCACATGTGCAAAGGAACACCATCCTTAAAACTTCACATTGTTCATTTCCTACATAAAGGTTTCCCTGAAGGCTCATATGGGAAAGAATCTGACTGCAATGCAGGAAACTGGGGTTCAATCCCTGGGTCAGGAAGATACCCTGGAGAAGGGAATATCTGCCCACTCCAGTATTCTTGCCCAGAAAATTCCATGGACAGAGGAAACTGGCCAACTACAGGCCATTCAGACACTACTGAGTGACACTTTCTTTCCTACATAAAATCTTAAGTCCCACACTGCATAACCTAACTGTTTCAGAAACTAAATAAATGTGACAAAAGTTTACTTTGTCTCTCTGCATTAATTCACATCACAAAAAAATCTTCAAACCATTTGTCATATTACATAAGGTAACAAAATGTGTTCAATTTGTCATTTTTGTTTAGCACTTCTCTTTTACATCAAAAATGAACAGCTGGAATCCAGAGTAGAATCTGTGGCACATGTGATATGCTACATCTAAAATATGAAACCTAAGAAAACTTTCGGCTCCTGGGTCAGCTGTAAAAGTCTTTATTCAGGTTATCTTTCTTTCTGCACCGTTTTATTTAAAATTTTTTTTCATTTGTTGGTGCCTCACTCATATTAGCAAGTTGTCACTATTAATAGTTTTCTGCTTAAAATCTAATTCAATTTGTTCCTTAGATAAGCTGATTTCATAAACATCATCTGATTTCCAGATTTTTCGCACTCTCCAGGCAGAGTCAGCAATATATTGCACTTACATAGTTATGCCTGTCCCTGCTCTGTGGCAGGCATAGGCACACATGACTGTTAGTCAGAGACACACTCCTCTGAGCTGAATGGGTCCTAGAATTCTTCTCAACGCAGCAGTCCAGGCACTAGATGGGGAATGCATTCAGGCTGGCAGGCAAATGAAGTTTATTGCCATCTTGGCCATAGTTAGCCTTCAGTTATCATGGGTTTTGACCTAAGATGAAACTTCCTCAAGTGCAGACATTTTCCCTATTAATTAAATAATTTATAAATTTCCCTAGGCAAAATCTAATTAAAGTGATCAATCTATCAATATGTATATATTAGATGGGACCATATGAAACTGCTAATGTTCTACCATTTTTGACCCTAAACAACAGTAATTTATGTCAACTAAACTTAGTCTGGTAATAATTTCACAATATATACATATATCAAATCATTGTATAAATTTTAAGGTGGAAACAATGTTCTATGTCAATTATACTGCAATAAAACTGTAATTTTAACTAATACATACATAGATACACAAACACATACACACATATGAAATACAGTATATCATCATTAAAGTACAAATAAGTTACAAAGGAAAAAAATTGGAACATTATGTATTCAGAAATCAGAAGTACTTTTTAAGCATAGATTCAGAAGCCTCATAATTAGTAAACTAAAATAAGACTTTTTACATTGCACCCTTTCTCATTCTATATAAATAATAGTTTTAAAAACAGTACTAGACTTATGTGACTTTTAAACCCTTTGTTCTAAATTGTTATCACTACCCCTGCTATTGACTTTAGTAAAATATGAGTTTACTACATTAAAGCTCTTGGGTAATTATAAATTGCTAAGACTATGGTTTACTTACCATGCAGTTTTTCATGAAAACAGATGTTAAGAAAAATAACCACACATTTCAAAAAGAAAGTCATTTCCTTTGGTAGAAAGAAATACTACTCCCTTCTGCCCATGAAGATTAAAAAGAAATATACAATAGCATGCAAAGTGAATGGCCATTTCCTACTGATGATGACTGTGAAACAAGACAAATCTTAAAAATAACTGAAGTACACTCTTGGAAGGCTGCAATCTCCTAGCCACTACAAGCAAAATCATTCTAAGAGAGAAGAGCTATAGTGAGCATGTTTCTGTAGCACCACTGTGCTTTTGTTCAACTGGAAGACAAATCAACCTACCCAGCAATGTTGGCCATGGAGCTTAGCGCATCGTATCCCTGAGCAATTGTGACTCTTGGAACCTGGTCCATTGCCAGAACTGTCGTATTCCTTTTGGACAATTTATTTAGCAAGTCTGGATTTTGGGCTGGGTAAATAAAACTGATCAGTGTACCCGATGTCTTTAAAAGATCAGCTTCATGAATACCTAATGTTGGGTTAAGCATAGGGGCTCGCACCTGGAAAAAAAAAGTCAAGTCACTGATTAAAAATGTAAATAACTTTATCTTATTTTTAAGTAAACATGACAACTAAAATAATATGCCATTATTGAAATAACACTCCAGAAATAATCTCTCACAAAAAAATTTCTTACTCAATTCCTAAACAAAATAAAGCACATAGAAATTTATGCCACTGATTATCTGACTGAACTTATGACCTAGTCTTGAGTAACAAGCACACATACCTAGAAATAGTGTCAGGACAGGTTTGACAATGACAGGTAGAGGAATTTAAAAAAACAACAACCTGTTTTTTGGGGGAAACAGGTTCTACAACAAGTCTGTTGTCCCAAAATCTACTACTCCGGTAAAATTAAGAAACATTAGAATAAACAGACAGTAAGCTTTTGTTGAATGTTCAAAGATTTAATTCTTGTTAATTTGTAAGCATAAACATGTGGAGTGGTTAGAATTTAAGAACATCATAAAATCTCCATGTCATGTGTATAGATTTATGTCACCTTAAAGTTCCAGAAAAATCTACAGATGAACACAACTCAAACCAGTAGCCTTGCTGAGTTGGGTTTAAGCAAAAAGCTACAATGTACTCTGTTATGTTGAATCAAGTCAATGAACACACACTGTCCAGCCTGAAAGTTTCAACTGTCTACTTCTTCAAGCTAAATTTTTAAAACTTCCATTTAAAAAGGTGTTTTAAAATGTGTTTTACATCCTTGTTCAAAGTCAACCTTCAAATAAAGTGTATCATTTCATTAGCTCCCAATCTGCAGCAGCAGTGCTCTTAGGCTAGAAAGCACAGAACAATAACAGCTCTGGGACTTCTGTTTTAAAAGGAAACAGAAACACAAACATTTGGTCAATACTGTCATTTAACAGCATTTCATCTCAATTTACCTATGAAACACCTTTATCTGTCACTCCCATTTCAGTTGTTGCTGCGGTGACACGTGTGATTTTAGGCTCTGGACTTATAATTAAGACTCTCTGACAAGGTCTATTTTTTTCCTCAGTGGGAATCTATAATATAGATTTAATAAACATTAGAGGACAACTGAATTCTCCTGGCCCCTATCAAATGCTTAGCTGAAACTGTTGACATCTGAGTGAGTGAAGCCAACAGAATGTCTCCCTGAAGATGCTTTTTGGGGTCATGAATTCCTCAGAATATTAACAGGCTTGACTCAAAAGAGAGACCTAAGGTCAAGTAGTTTATCACTACAAATATAAAATTATTTAAGTTTTCATATTATAGGATTCCTCAGTGTCTTTAACATGGCTCATACACCTTGTGAATCTACAAGAAACACGTAGCATATCTAAAGCTTATGTGCACCCTAGTAACCCCTTTCCGTGGGGTATCTCAAAAGGTTTTCAATCCCTAAAACATACATTAAAATGGATTATACTTACTTTATAATTTTCCCCTAGGCCTTTATTATACTGTATCTCAAGTATCAGTATACCTAAATGTTTAAACACTTAAATTACTATTTATTTCCATATCATAAATTTGTTATTAATTTTCTATAGAAAAAGTTTTGTGTCTCCTGCAAAAAATACTAGGTAAGATCCTATCAAGTTATTCAGTTGACTATATGTGAAAAAGCCTATGTATTGACTCCCCTTTAGAAATTAACGTAGGAAAAAAGCTGGTCATCCTAGAAACGTGAGACTATTTTAACCTGATAAACATGCTTATTTAATCCATACCTCACTACTTGCCTTGGTTGTGTGTTAAGACATTTCAGTCGTGTCTGACTCTTTGCAACCATATAGACTATAGCCCAGCAGGCTCCTCTGTCCCCAGGATTCTCCAGGCAAGAATATTGGAATGGGTTGCCATGCCCTCCTCCAAGGGATCTTCCTGATGTAGGGACTGAACCTGCATCACTGAGCCACCGGGGAAGCCCCACCTGCCTTGGTTACAGAAGACTTAAGATTTAAGTTACTATTCAGCTCACCTATGTTATACTCTTGATACAGTTTCCCTTTCTCTACACAATTTTTTACTTCAGATTTTATTTGTAAAGTTCTTTAGCTTACAGCTCTCTATTACACATGACCTTAAGACCTTTTATTAAAGTAGGTAAGTCTATTCTAAGCCCAATATTACTTTTTCCAGAATAGTCCTGCCCTCTAGAAATAATACTTACATCAGTTGAATCACTGACCTAAGATCCTTCAAAATATCAGAATATCATTGTGTATTCAGTCCAAGGAGTTCTTTGCCTCTTTACCATTCTAGTAGGAGTTAAATACTCACCCAGTGGTACTATGGACATATAGGAACCATATGGTCCCTAGCGAATAAGAAGGGAATTCCACACAGCAAATGTAAGAAAGAAGATCATTTCTTTCCTCATGCTTAAATACAGTAATATAGTTCACACTGCCTTATAAAAGTTCTGAGTTCCCTGGTGGCTCAGACAGTAAAGAATCTACCTGCAATGTGGGAGACCCAGGTTTGATCCCTGGGTTGGGAAGATCCTCTGGAGGAGGGCATGACAACCCACTCTAGTATTCTTGCCTACAGAATTCCAGGGACAGAGGGGCCTGATAGGCTACAGTCCATGGGTCACAAAGAGTCGGACATGACTGAATGACCAACACTCTCACTTTCATAAAAGTTCTACTGAAACATGAAGAATAGTCACAACATGCAATCGTTTCCTTGAGGAAAAAAGCATCATCTGAAAGTATGAAAACTATAACAAAAGAGAAGGTACTTTAATCTTTGTACAAGAAGTAATCTTTCTACAAGAAGATTTAGAAAAGTCAGCAAGCCATAAATGGAAGGGGGAAAGGAATAATTACTTTGACCACCAAATCAGAAGCCAGCACTTCCTTCGCCCCTTGGATCTGGGCACCTGCTGCTCTGTAGTGATCATCTGAGAACTTGGAAGCTTCACCTGCGCCAGATTCCACAACAACATTAAACCCTTGCTTGACCAAGGCCTGAACGCCCGCAGGAGACAATGCCACTCGCTTCTCATTTTGGAAAATCTCTTTGGGGACCCCAACAGTTAGTTGCTTATATGGAATTCCTACAACAAAGACAAAAAAAAATTGGTAAGAAACAACACCAAAATTCAATGTTTTAATAATGCAGTTCAGAAATGGAAATGGGAAATTTGTTCAAAATACACTACATGTACAGGCTGCTATTCAAAGTGATGTTCCTGATTTGTAATCATAATTTCACTTTTTTTGATAGATGATGGGGAATTCTTATACCTACTCTCCTGAAAATCCTAAATATTTAACCAAATGGCTTTCTTCAAGGCATATGACTAGCTTAGCTTATTTTTAGGGAAAAAATGGGTTGAAAGGCCACTCAACACACTAACTCCACTCATCAAACTAACCCACTGTGGTTTATGGTCCCCTGATCCTTATCTTTAAGGAAGACAGAAGCAATTGTTGCTCAGTCGCTCAGCCGTGTCTTGACTCTTTGTGACCCCATGGACTGCAGCACACCATGCATCCCTATCCTTCAACATCTCCCAGAGTTTGCTCAAACTCATATCCATTGAGTCAGTGATGCCATCCAACCATCTCATCCTCTGCCGTCCCCTTCTCCTCCTGCCTTCAATCTTTCTCAGAATCAGGGTCTTTTCCAATGAGTCGGCTCTTTGCATCAGGTGGCCAAAGTACTGGAGTTTCAGCTTCAGTATCAGTCCTTCCAATGAATATTCAGGGTTGATTTCCTCCAGGATTGACTGGTTTGATCTCCCTACTATCCAAGAGTCTTTCAAGAGTCTTCTCCAGCAACACAGTTTGAAGGCAACAATTCTTTGGCGCTCAGCCTTTTTTATTGTCCAGCTCTCACATCCGTATATGACTACCGGAAAAACCACAGCTTTGACTATATGGATCTTTGTAAGCAAAGTAATGCCTTTGCTTTTTAATACACTATCTAGGTTTGTCATTGCTTTTCTTCCAAAGAGCAAGTGTCTTTTAATTTCATGGTTGCAGTCACCATCCACAATGATTTTGGAGCCCAAGAAAATAAAGTCTGTCACTGTTTCCATTGTTTCCCCATCTATTTGCCATGAAGTGATGAGACTGGATGCCACAATCTTCATTTTCTGAATGTTGAGTTTTAAGCCAGCTTTTCACTTTCCTCTCTCATTTTCATTAAGAGGCCCTTTAATTCCTCTTCACTTTCTGCCATAAGGGTGGTGTCATCTGCCTATCTGAGGTTATTAATATTTCTCCCCAAAATCTTGATTCCATTTTGTGCATCATCTATTCTTGGTTACAACTGATTAGACCAGGGGGTCAGCAGCTGGGTTAAAGATAACAGTCCACAGGCCAGACAGAAGGAAAACCAGTAGTGCATGAGACAACTTATAAAGGAACTCTGCCCTGTGGATACTCCATGTCGGCCAATGACTATTCAACCCAATCAGGGTCTCTCAGAGAGGACTGGGACATGAGACCCACCAAAAAGGACCAGGAGAGTAGAAGGATGCAGCAACTATTTGTAAACAGAGCCACAAGGTAATCGAAGGGAGGTGGTCAGCAGCCACAGCAGCAGAAACGTTGGTAGTGGGCATGCAGATGGAAAAGAAGAGTGACCGCAATGAAATCCAGGATAACACCCCACTTCTCCAAGAAGGAGAAGAACAGTTCCCTGTGCTCCATACTTCCCCAAAATCCATACAATAAAAATAAAACCTCATCACAAAATATAACCTGCTGTGATTCTGTTCCCTGCAACACAGAAGAACTGGTACAACACAGTTAAACTATTTATCCCTGAAGAAGAAAATGGCAACTCACTCAAGTATTCTTGCCTGCAAAATCTCACAGTCAGAGAAAACCGGCATGCTGCAGTCCATGTAGTTGCAAAGAGTCGGATACAACTTAGCAACTGAACAGCAACAGATTATTTATATACAGTTCAGACCAGCCTTAGCTAAAATACACTAGTTTTTTTTTTCTGTTGTTTTACACAATATATGGGCATAAACATTATTTTTAATGAAGAGCATCTGCTTCTATATGTCTTATTAAAGTTTAGAAAACTTATTCTACCAATCTAAACTTTCAGTACAGTTCAGTCACTCAGTCGCTCCCGACTCTTTGTGACCCCATGAATCGCAGCACGCCAGGCCTCCCTGTCCATCACCAACTCCCGGAGTTCACTCAAACTCAAGTCCATCGAGTCGGTGATGCCATCAAGCCATCTCATCCTCTGTCATCCCCTTCTCCTCCTGCCCCTAATCCCTCCCAGCATCAGAGTCTTTTCCAATGAGTCAACTCTTCACATGAGGTGGCCAAAGTACTGGAGTTTCAGCTTTAGCATCATTCCTTCCAAAGAACACCCAGGACTGATCTCCTTTAGGATGGACCGGTTGGATCTTCTTGCAGTCCAAGGGAATCTCAAGAGTCTTCTCCAACACCACAGTTCAAAAGCATCAATTCTTCGGCGCTCAGCTTTCTTCACAGTCCAACTCTCAACATCCATACATGACCACTGGAAAAACCATAGCCTTGACTAGATGGACCTTTGTTGGCAAAGTAATGCCTCTGCTTTTCAATATACTATCTGGATTGGTCATAACTTTCCTTCCAAGGAGTAAGCATTTTTTTAATTTCATGGCTGCAATCACCATCTGCAGTGATTTTGGAGCCCTAAAAAATAAAGTCCGACACTGTTTCCACTGTTTCCCCATTCGTTTCCCATGAAGTGATGGGACCAGATGCCATGATCTTCGTTTTCTGAAAATTGAGCTTTAAGCCAACTTTTTCACTCTCCTCTTTTATAATAAAAAGGTAAATCAAAATATCTCTACAGAGTAACTTATTAAGTGAAACTTTACAGAGACTAAATCAACCTAAAAATAGCTGCATTTGGACATGCAGTCTTAGATCTCATACTATTTAAGCAGTAGTAATTGATAGTAAGCCAAAGGCAAACACATGCTGAATCTTCTTCTCTACTTAAAAGAGAGGAAAATAACTGAAAGATAGCAAACATGTGGATTAAGGTGAAAAATTAATTATATAAACTTATCTAGAGTTCACTTATTGGAAAACCTCAAATTCTCTAGGTCCTACATATCATATGCCAAGGAAGTTACCAAAGACAGATGAAGTCACATCAAAAGGATTTAGGAACCAACCTGGAAGGGCTTCCACTGGCCACATATGAGACAATTTGAGCATCAAAAAGAAAAATAATTAATTGCAAATGTCATAAAATACATATAAAGATGTAAAAATCCAAGAATTCATAATAAATATTTCAAAATTCAAAAATATTCAAAAAATAAATATTTGCTAAAAGCTTCTCAACTTTGGAGAAAGTAATGTGTGGTAAGATGAATAAGAGTCTCCCAAATATATCCATGTCTTAATCCTCAGAATCAGTGAATACGTTCCAGTGCATGGCAAAGGAGAATTATGGTAACAGATGGAATTAAGGTTGTTAATCAGCTGACCTTGAAATAGGGAGAATATTCTAAATTATGTGGGTGGGCTCAATATATCACATGGATCCTTAAATGTGAAAGAAGGGAGCAGAAGAATCAGAGTCAAAGAAAAATTTGGAGATGCTATCCTGCTGGCTTTGAAGACAGAGAAACAGGCCATGAGCCAAGGAACACAGACAGTCTCCAGAAACTGGAAAAGGCAAGGAGACAGAGCCTCTGGAAGGAATGCGTCCTGCTGACACCAGTGAGAACCATCTCAGGCTTTGGCCTCCAGAAGTAAAAGATAATAAAATAAATGTGTCATATGAAGCCACTTTGCAATCACCTAATACAGCAGAAAATGAATACATAAGAGAACCAACTGATGAGCAAAACTAGTAAATACTGAACAATGATCAAACATCTACCCACCTTTTCCATACAACCTCAGAGTAACTAAATACAGTTGGCCCTCTTTATCCACGGACTTCCCAGGTGGTGCTAGTGGTAAAGAACCCACCTACCAATGCAGAAGGGTCAGACACAACTGAAGTGACTTAGCATGCACACACTCTATATCCACAGAGGAGCCTGGCGGGCTACAGTCCATAGGGTCACACAGAGTCAGACATGACTGAAGTGACTTAACACACACAGGCATCATGAGTAATCTAAGAAAGAAAGTGAAGTCGCTCGGTCGTGTCTAACTCTTTGTGACCTCATGGACTGTAGCCTACCTCACTCCTCCATCCATGGGATTTTCCAGGCAAGAGTACTGGAGTGGGTTGCCATTTCCTTCCCCAGAGGATCTTCCCAGCCCAGGGATGGAACCTGGGTCTCCCGCATTGTAGGCAGACGCTTTACCATCTGAGCCACCAGGGAAGTCAACCTAAAGATGATTGAACCTAAAGATAAGTAACCGAAAGGTGATTTAAAGTATACAGGAGGATCTGTGTAGGTTCTACGCAAATACTACACCATTTTATATGAGGAACTTAAGCATCCAAAGATTCTGGTGTTCACGGGAGGTCTGGAACCAATCCCCCATGGATACCAAAGGATGACTGTCACAGAAGGAAAAAAATTTTAATAGAAAAATTCTACCTAATAAATGAAGATAAAATGATAGGATATTAAAGCTACTGATAAAATCACACATTTAGTTAACAATCAATTAAACGGCTGCTAGCGCCTCTGAGTGAAAAATCAGTGGGAACTTCATAATAGATCACACTGACAACATCTAAACTCACTGATCAATCTTCCTGATGGAATACAACAGACCGTGCACAACATCACCTATGACGCACACTAGCTGGAAAAGGCAAACCTGAGTCTGATCAAGCCTTGAGATCCAGCTAAATATTACAGAAAATACAAGAAACCTAGTTAAATAACACCAAGGGAATTATGTGGGAAATTCTACAGGACAACTAAATTCTTCAACAAGTAAAAAGAAAAGAGAGAAGAGGAACATACAGACTGAAAGAGACCTAAGAGACAAGCAAGTAAATATAACACATGGACTCTGTTTGGATCATAATTTGAACAAGGCATCTGTTAAAAAAAAAAAAGAGAAAATATTAAAACTGACTGAAGTTACTTTTCAAACTTTTCAATGTGTTAATGAAATTGTGGCTATATTAAGGAATAAACAGAATCCTCATCTTTTAGAGATTAAAAAAATAATTATCTAGGAAATAGTCAAGAACAGAAATTAAGCAAACAAAAAAAAAGCCTTACTCATAATTGATAACAGAGATCTTGAAGTACAGGCTTTCACTTACAAGGACAATTCCCATGTACTCAGTGTAGTTACTGACTTTTGCTTTATACACATTCTTATCACACTGGATAATCTGGCCTTCCAGAACACTTAATCTGCAGATAAGGCTGAGGGCTCTCAGAGGCAGGTACCCTGCCAATAGTGACTAGTCACATGAGAATAAAAGAGGCTAAGAAATCTACTAAAGGCAGACATAAGAACTGAAAACACTTGGCAATTTAGGCATGCTGAATGCACATAACAGTTCTATAAACAAAAAGAGAATATTCTATATGGCAAAGACTTCTGATTCTTCCCAAATATCCATGCTGTTCCTCCCCTAAAAATAACAGAATACTATTTTTATTTAAGTATGTTGCCATCTAGAATAAAAAGTTAAATGTTCAAGTCTCCCTTAGAGCAACATATTGCCACCTGAGTTCTGGCCAATGAGGTATAGATAGAGCGCTAGAAGGGTCTTTGGGCAAGATGCTTAAAGGGATCTGACACAGCTTAGAAGGTTCCCCTTTTAGCCTCTCCTCCTTCTGGCTTGTACCACAGAACAGAAGCATGTGGGAGTCCTAGCAGAGAAAGCCTATAGGCCATTGGAAGACTTCAGCTATTACTCTGTGTGAGCGAGGAAGCTGGTAGCAAATTCCGAACAGAAGAGTAACATGAACTTTCATTTTTAAAAGATTATTCTCATTGTCTTGTACAGAACAGACTGTTGGCAGGGACAGAGGTAAAGAGCGCAGAGACCACTTAGAAGACTAATGCAACAGTCCAGCTGACAGGTGATGGTGGCTTGGACCAAGATGATAAAAGTGGTGACGGTGAGAAAAGAACAGATTCAAGATACAATGCAGAGCTGATCTATACCGATCATAAGCATCGGGAATGACTCTAAGCTTTCTGCCCTGAGCAACTGAGATGAAGCTGCCACTTACTAAATCAAGAAACATTAACGAAGATCATTCAATCTGCTTAGTTCCTAATTCTTAGGCATCATTAAGCCATGTATGGTATGATTCCCCAATACCAACTAGGAAAGAGGAAGAGCTACTAGGAGAAATGGTTACTATGAGCAATGGTTTCCTGGGTATAAGCTCTATTTATTTAACATTTTTCTTTTTATATTGTATTTTCTTCTCTGTTAGCACTGACAGCCAAGAACTTCCGTACATGGAAAATATAAGAAAGCACTCATTCAGTTTTTTACTCAAAATGACCACTCACAAGCACTAGGCTGTAAAACTATGTGGTTTATCTATCATCATCAGACCTATTGTTTCTACGACTCAAAGTGAGACTTTACCTGGTTTTACAGGGGCTTTACACCACAGAATCCGATGAGTATGAAATGTTCGTAAAAAATTCTTCTTCCCTGGTAGAACCTTACAGGACCCCAAATTGCTGAGGAAAGGGCATGAACAGCCAGTCACCACTGTTTTCAGTAGGTTCGCCATGTTCACAGGAAGTTCCCGATTTTCTGGATCCCCAATTTCCTTCAAGGTAAATCACTAAAGGAAAGAAAACAAAAATGTATGTGCTGAAAATAACATACTTTGCCTTTTGGATATCAAAAACCTTTTAAAAAAAAAAAAGCAAATTGAGAGAGGTTGGAAAATAACAGTTAAACGTGGGCATCTACAAAGAATTTATTTGCCAAGTCCTTTACTTACAGAAGATGCTTCGAAAGGTTGTTTCCAATTAGGTATTTAAAATTTGGAATCTGTTTTCCCACTTAAAACTGTAGTTATAAACTCATTACTCAATTCCAAGCAAGGTCACTTAAGTGATCTTTAATGTAGCTGAAAAGTTAAGAAAAGTTGCTATAAAGTCCAGTCACATCATATATGAAAGTTATCATCTCAGTTTGTCCAGCAAAAACTGCACAAAATCAAAATTCCCCTTAACTTTCCTTGCTGCTGCTGCTAAGTCACTTCAGTCCTGTCCAACTCTGCACGACCCCGTAGACAGCAGATCACCAGGCTCCCCTGTCCCTGGGATTCTCCAGGCAAGAACCCTGGAGTGGGTTGCCGTTTCCTTCTCCAGTGCATGAAAGTGAAAAGTGAAAGTGAAGTCGCTCACTTGTGTCCGACTCTTAGAGACCTCATGGACTGCAGCTTACCAGGCTCTGTCCATGGGATTTCCCAGGCAAGAGTAATAGAGTGGGTTGCCATTGCCTTCTCTGAACCACAGTATAAGAAAGGATAAATTAAGAAATATCAGTACTTAAAAGTCTCTTTAGTCAACTTTCAAGTACATTTTATCTAACAATGTGATAGAGCCAGCTTAAAGAGCCAAATTTGTACACTTCTTCCCAATTCTTCATTCAGTGGTGATTTCATACTGGTTGCTTGAGACTGTCTAAATAGTACAGT
This sequence comes from Ovis canadensis, assembly GCF_042477335.2. Classification (NCBI taxonomy): domain Eukaryota; kingdom Metazoa; phylum Chordata; class Mammalia; order Artiodactyla; family Bovidae; genus Ovis; species Ovis canadensis. The sequence continues at coordinate 44,199,768 of NC_091260.1, forward strand.
AGTACTTGTTTGGCCACTATACAATACAGAAACCACCACCATCCTTTTCAGTGCAGCAGGCTATACATCCTGAGAGATATACACACCCCCACCCCAAACCCAGCTTGACTGAGTGAGATCCATGTTTGCCAGGTGTACATCTCAAGAAAATTTAACATGCACAAAATACAACTCCAATTTTTTTAAAAAAGAAAAAAAAACTTCCTGTGTGGTTAACTTTACCACACAGGTTTGTGCTTGCATATGTGGGCGTAACTAGGAATTCTGTGAGGGGTCCTCACCACTCGAGGCCCGTTTCTGCCAGCTCTAAATGAACTAGGTGAAATGGCATTGTGACCTTTGCTGTTTTGGAGATTTCAGTGGCTATTTTCTCCAACCTCCCTGGCAGATCCCAGAGAGCACACAGAAGACTCTCCCATTATCCCCCTGATTCCCAATGCTCTCTTTCCTTCAAAAATGTGAAGAAGCAGAGGACCTGGAACTGTTCTCAGTCAACCACCGCTAACTCCACTTACTAGCCTTTAGGCTCTGCCCCATGGTGCAGGCCCTTCTGGGACCCAGCACCCAAACTCAGCAGCCTCCAAAAACATACTTCCAGCCTCCAGAGGAAGTAGGGTCTAACTCATTTTTCATGTCATAACTACTGCCACAAGCCCTTGAAGCCACTTCGTGCAAATACCAGAAAGTAACAGTGGGAACAGAAATGCTCAATCCAGGTAGTGCTTATTCCTGATGCTCTTTAATTCAATAAACACATGGAGGGCTGAGTCTCAGAGGCACAGCCATTATGTGCATCTGTAGAATTAAACTGGAATCAGTTACAAACTTGGAGATAAGAAAAGTCAACAAGCAATAACAGAGAAAGCAGAGTAACACAAGTCCAAAGTTCTTTGAGGCATCAAAGAAGATCATATCCTCCTACAGGGCTAAGAAAAGGAAGGAAAGGGCACTTGAGAAGGAGAGAATACTATGAACAAAGCTAAGGAAAAGGGAGCATATAAGATGTGTCCAGGCATGCAACCAAAAATGTGAATAATTCTTTACATGCTGACAGAAGACTTTATAATTTCAGAGTATTTCCATATATGTCATTTCATCTCAGTCTTTCTAAGTCATCCCTGAATCAATAAACACCCTCCTCGTTCATTCAGAGGTCACTTCTAGAGTTATTCATGGCTGAGAATGGAGAACAAACAAGTTCAAAATTCAGCCACCCACTGAAAACATTCACTGAATCTACGCCAAGAACTGAGGGAGATCCAAAGATATACAAAAGATAATTCAGGTCGAAAGGGAAATTTTTTCCTACCACTACCAAGGGCCTAGTCCTAGGGCAATCTCATTTACCCTAGTTTCTCTTCCTGGATCGTCCCATATCCCCAACAACCACCATTCTCACTGGTCAGGCTTACCCAGACCTCATCAGCAAAATAACAAAGCTAGTTATAATGCAGCCTGGGTATTGTCTAAACCTGCTACTCACTCACTGTTTGGCTTGAATTTCTCGGCACCTCAGTCTGCTCTTCTATAAAAGGAGTACAGGAAAGCTCCCTTGAAGGGCACAATCAGGCTCTAGAAGTTTTATCATTAGATGGAGATTTTGCAATGCTCTAAAGCTGAAGTCCTGTTTCATGGCCTGGAGTCTGCACAATTTGCCCTGTCTACTTAAAAAAGTATAATTTGATGTTGAACAGAGCCCTGGCATCAGACATCAGCACAGCCAAGGCCTTAAGAGACCAAGTGTTCCTCCAAATTCTACTTGATTCAAGTTATGAGCATGTAAGACAGTTGATAAGGAAGTAGTTTAGTGTCAAGAAACTGTCACTAAGCCTAAATCAAATAAAAATGAACCTGAAAGATATTCAGAGATATCTGAACCATGTTATCACAGCCGAGTACTTGTTTACAGCAAAGACAGTAGAGGTGACCCTTGACCAACAGGGTTTGAACTTCATGGGTCTGCTCCTAGGCGGCTACTTTTCAATACTAAATATCAATAGTACAATATACACAGTGTGCAGTTACCTAAATCCTCAGATGGGGAGGAACTGCAGACACCGAGAGCCGTTATTCAAGAGCCGTTATCTTAGTTGTCACGTCTTCCCCTAACTTCACTTGAAAGCTCTCTGCTATTTTATTATCCATGTGCTTCTATGGCTAATAAGAAATGGACAGCAACTTTACAACTGAAAATTGGGGCATTCACACCACCAGTTAATGTAAGGCATTTTGGTATCTCCCCTAATAGATTAAAATCTTTGGAGGCAAGAACCTGAAAGAGGATAACACAGAGGCTAAGAGTGTGAACTCTTAATTGGAAGCCCCACCTGCAACGCATTAGCTGGGTCACCTTGGCAAGTCACTGAACTTCTCTGTATCGGATTTCATCACCTTTAAAATGGGGGAAATAATAACAGTACCTTGTAGGGTCACTGTGAGGATTAAAAGGACACAGTATCTTTACTGCTATCAGTATTCACTTTAGTATTACCTCTGGCCCAGTGCCTTGCACAAAATAGAGGAAATCAACAAGTATTGTTTGATCCAGTGAATGTGTAACTAGAGTTAGATAACCTGAAGCCTGGAGTTCTATGAATATATTCTCCAGGGAGTTTCAGGAAATTTCCTTTAAAAATTAAAGGCTATGTAGCTTCGTGGAAAAGTGATTCCATCAGCAGAGGTAAGCAGCCTGAGCACACTTGCTGATAAGAAAGCAATCCTAAACTGCCAATTCAATTTTTTTTTAATTTTTAAACGGCCACAGTTTGCAGAAGAGGGAAACATTTTAAATAAAAGCACACAACCCTCACTGTTCCGAATACATCCTATGCTACAAGACTCCTTACAGATTGCTTAAGGACTTCCTTGCACCAGAGGGCGAATAAAGGGCACCTGCAACTGTAATAAACAAGTCACGCTTTTAAAAGTGAGACATGCCAACCAAGGACACAATACCCTACCAAAGCTTAGACTAGCAGGCAGTGTGACCTCGCTCAAACCCACAGGTTCAAGCTCCTCCCTCGGCAGCTAAACTGCCACCCGGCTAGCATCTGCCAGGGACCGCTATTTATAACCTTCCTCAGAAGCCGATTGGTGGAGACTGGCGGCATAATAGTTATTCCGCCTCCGGAGTTCGAATCAGCTCAGCCCCACTACACGATCTTTCCCCCAACGCCAGCCCAGACCCCACTCTCAGCCCAACACAGGCTCGCCCAGACCACCACCAGCCTGCCCCACCCCCCATACACTTAAAACTTTCAACAGCACCACCTGTGTTTCCAGCCGGTCACCCACCCCAAATCTCTCCGGGTTCAAGCACAGTTTCGGCGCGTCCAGGTGCCACCTTTCTGGATGCACCACTTATCGAAAGTCCCCTATGTCCTCCCATCCTTTAAGCTGAAAGGACCCTGTAGAACTCCAGCCCCATTCCCCCAAAGCTCCAAAATCTGCATCTGCACAGCTGACACTTCGTTCCCTGCCTTCTGCGGCGGAAACCCGGTTCTCGAATCCACCACCCCCGACTAGCTTCCACGTCGCCCCAGCTTGAGACCAGAAAGAGGGCCCTCGAGGCACGGCCTCAGGCTCCCGGGTACCCCCGGCGCCCCGGTCACTGTCGACCCCGCCCCCAGCGGCTCCTTGACAGGTCTTCCCAGCTCGGGGATCTCGACCTTCCGTACAAGCCCCACGCCCCTTCCCCAGCTGCGCCCCAGGCGCGTGCCCGGGCTGCATGGACGCTCACCTTGGCGGGGAGGCCAGGCGTCCGCGGGCCGCGAGCGGACGTCGCACTGGCAGACCCGGGCTCCAGCCCCGCGGCTCCAGCAACCCGGAAGAACAGCCCCAACCCCGTTGCTGCGGAGACCACGTGACCGCGGCGCAGCCCCCACGCCGGTTCCCAGTCCCCCTCCTCTTCGCCTCCCCGCCAGGCCCTTCTTCCCGCCCGGCCCCCTCCCCCAGCCCGCCCGCCCGTCCTCTCTTCAAATGAGAAAGCGACCCCACGAAATGCCTCTTAGAGCGCAAAGACCAGTTACCCCAAGGAACCCTTGCCTCTTCTCCCGGGGCTGCCAAAACCCTCTTTGTCTCGGGCTCGACCTGCTGCTCCTCGGCCCCGCCTCCGTGCGATCCCTCCTCCCGTCTTTGTCAATCAAACCTGGAGCCCAGTGCGGGCGCTGAAGTTGCCAACGGCCACATTTGTCCTCTCCTGGAGAGCCTGGAACAAAGTGAGACTACCTGCATTGTCCCACCAGAGCATATAAAGTAATAGAACTCCACTTTTGGTACCTGACTTTCCTCTCGCTCTCTAGGAAAAATCAGAACGTCTGAAACAGAAGACCAAAAAGAAAGTGAGAGGAGGCCAGGAGGTGGTGACGGGCGGGAATGTTTTTAATTCCGGATGGAGAGGTGGAGTTAAATGCTTCCGAAACGATGTCAAGGCCCGAAAATTAACACACTTCTGCGGACTGGTCTTCCAACGGCCCGCCCACGGAAAGCCGTGTGCTTCTTTGAGTATTAATAGCCAGGGCTGCGGAGCGCCCTTCGTGGACGGTAAGTGTCCTGACCAGGCCTAGGCTGGTTTCGGCAAAACTGCCAAACGGCTTTGCAAGGCGATGACTCCTGTTACTTAGTCTGCAGGTGTCTTCTGATTGAAAGTGGGAGAAATAAGATACACATTGGTCCACTTATCCAAAGCTGAATCATCATGAAGTGTCAAGATGGTCACTGCTTCTTTACTTTAATTGAAATATTTAAGATGAGTTTAAAAATTATGAAACTCAAAGACGTGAAACAAGACAGATATTCCATATCCTTAAAAAGAAATAAACTACAGGGAAGCCCTTACTTTGTGAACATTTATTGTGTTTAAGCAATACAGAAGGTCATTCAACTTGAGGACTTCTACTGCACCCAGACAAAGTAAAATCACTGTTCTTGTCCTGGAGGAGTTCACAGAGGGGAAAGGACACGGCTCCATGCTTTAAAATAATAATGAACCATGATAAATGCAACCCTAGAAACAAGTTCCGGAGAAGGCAATGGCACCCCACTCCAGTACTCTTGCCTGGAAAATCCCATGGACGGAGGAGCCTGGTAGGCTGCAGTCCATGGGGTTGCTAAAAGTCCGGCACGACTGAGCGGCTTCACTTTCACTTTTCACTTTCATGCATTGGAGAAGGAAATGGCAACCCACTCCAGTATTCTTGCCTGGAGAATCCAGGGACAGAGGAGCCTAGTGGGCTGCGGTCTGTGGGGTGGCACAGAGTCAGACACACTGAAGCGACTTAGCAGCAGCAGCAGCAGAAACAGGTTCAAGATACTGCGAGTACAGTGAGGTAGGAATATTTGATAAGGATTAAAAACTAAGCTCCTTTCCCAACAAATGTAAGTCACATTATTATGCTATACTCCTTAAACATATGCAGTACTATATATCAATAAGACACAACTGAGCAACTAAGCACACGTATGTCAATCATATCAATAAAACTGGGGAAAAACCTAAGGTTGGCTTAAAACACATGTGTAGGTGGGGGAGTGGAGCAGAGGTTTGCTTCTTTCTCTCCCAAGACTTAGAACAATGGTTGGTTCCCAGCTGGGGAAAATTTTTCCCACAATGTCTGGAGATCTTTGGTCATCACAACTGGAAAAGGGAGGCATCTAATGGATAGAGACCAGGGATGCTGCTAAACATCCGGTATTACACTAGGTAGCCCCTTACAGCAAAGAATTGCCTGGCCCCAAACGTCAATAGTCCTAAGACTGAAAGTGAAGTGTTAGTTGCTCAGTTCTATCTGACTCTTTGCGACTCCATGGGCTGTAGCCCGTGAGACTTCTCTGTCCATGGGATTTCCCAGGCAAAAATACTAGAGTAAGTTGCCATTTCCTACTCCAGGAGACCTTCCTGACCCAGGGATCAAACCCACATCTCCTGCATCTACCTGAATTGGCAGGCAGATTCTTTACCACTGAGCTAACTGGGAAGACACCAAAACACTGCCTCTAGTGTTGGATGGAGAACAGGTCAATTTAATGTTTTCATTGTGGTTATTACCTCAAATAGTTGTCAGTAGTTTGTTTTTTCAAACTTCCTTATTGTAAATAATTATTAGCAAAGTCAATAACTTCAATGAGCTCATATACTTCAATTATGGGGATTTTTAATAATGCAGACACCAGATTTCAAAGCAACCATCACTAAACTCAGTCTCAGCCCTCTTCTCTCAGGTAGACCAAGCAAGAGTGTGTTTGCAGACCTTCCTGGCAGTCCAGTGTTTAAGACTCTGTGCTTCCAATGCAGGGAGAGCAGGTTTATCCCTGTTCTGGGAACTAACATCCATCACTAACTAACACATCACTGACGTCGGCAGCCAAAAAAAAAAAAAAACAGAGTGTGTTTGATTGTAGGAAGCAAATAATAACCAGCTAAATGAATTTATACTAATCAACATTAATTGGAAGAGGATACAGGCAAACTGACTTTAAACAGAGAGCACAAAGTTAAATAATTGGCCATTAGTTTTATAAGCATCAAAAACACCAACTAGGACTTCCCTCATATTACTGGGTTTGACCCCTGGGTTGGGAGAATCCCCTGGAGAAGGGAAAGGCTACCAACTCCAGTATTTTGGCCTGGAGAATTCCATGGACTCTGCAGTCCATGGAGTCGCAAAGAGTCGGACACAACTGAGCAACTTTCACTTCACTTCACAGTGGATAAAAATCTGTCTGCCAACACGGGGGACATGTGTTCTATCACTGGTCCAGGAGGATCCCAAGTACCCCAGAGCAACTAAACCCATGAGCCACCATTACCAAGTCCATGCTCTAGACCCCAGGGGTTGCAACTACTGAGCACACATACCACAACTACTGAGCCCGAGTGCTGCAACTACTGAAGCCCATGTGCCTAGAACCTGTGCACCACAACAAGAGAGGCCACCAAAATAAGAAGCCCGTGCACCACAACAAAGAGTAGCTCATGCTCACCGCAACTAGAGAGAGCCCGTGCGTATCAACAAAGACCCAGCACAGTCAAAAATAAATAAAATAAAACACCAGCTCTAAGCATACTTTTTGTTGTCTCTATGCAGTAAGTGCCAATGATAAAAATCTATGCTTTTTTTAACGAATAACAAAAAATCTGCAGTGGTATCTTTGGGGGCCTGGGAAAATGGTGAGGGATAGGAGCTGATAAGAGTGAAAGAGGAGAGTGAAGAAGTTGGCTTAAAACTCAACATTCAACAAATGAAAATCATAGCATCTGGTCCCATCACTTCATGGGAGATAGACGGGGAAACAATAGAAACAGTGGCAGACTTTATTTTCCTAGGCTCCAAAATCACTGCAGATGGTGACTGCAGCCAGAAAATTAAAAGACGCTTGCTCCTTGGAAGAAAAGCAATGACCAACCTAGATAGCATACTAAAAAGCAGAGGCATTACTTTACCAACAAAGGTCTGTCTAGTCAAAGCTATGGTTTTTCCAGCAGTCATGTATGGATGTGAGAGCTGGACCATAAGAAAAGGTGAGTGCTGAAGAATTGATACTTTTGAACTGTGGTGTTGGAGAAGACTTGAGAGTCTGTTGTACTATAAAGAGATCAAACCAGTCCACTCTAAAGGAAATCAGTCCTGAATATTCATTGGAAGGACTGATGCTGAAGCTGAAGCTCCAATACTTTGGCCACCTGATGTGAAGAACTGACTCATTGGAAAACTTACTCACTGATGCTGGGAAAAATTGAAGACAGGAGGAGAAGGGGATGACAGAGGGTGAGATGGTTGGATGCTATCACTGACTCGATGGACATGAGTTTTAGCAAGCTCCAGGAGTTGGTGATGGACAGGGAAGCCTGGTGTGCCACAGTCCATGGGGTCGCAAAGAGTCGGACACGACTGAGTGACTAAACTGAACTGAGGAGCTGCATTAGTATTCTAAGGCTGCTGTAACAAATTACTGCAACCTAGGTAGCTTAAAATGACAGAAATGTACTCACGCACAGTTCTGGAGGCCAAAAGTCTGAAATCAGAGTGTCAGCAGGGTTGATTCCTCTGGGGGCTCTGAGGCAGAATATGTCCCATACCTTTCTCCTAGCACGTAGAGAAAGCTTCTGGTCATCGGCAGTCACTTCTAGTTGTCAGCAGTCGCTGGTGTTCTTTGGCTTGTTGACATATTACTCCAATCTCTGCTTCCTCTTCACATTTCTACCCCTTCTATGTGTCTCTGTGCCCAAATCTCCCTCTCCTTTCCCTTATGAAGACATCAACCAGTAGATTTAAGGTCCTCCCTAAATCCTGAATTCATCTCAAGATCCTTAACTAAAATTAAATCTGCAAAGACCGTATCAAATAAGCATGATCACAAATTTTGGGGAGACACTGTTCAACCCACTACAGGAGCAGTCTGTATGTTTAAGGCTACTACAAAGCAAAGTCATATTGTTTTTAACATGGGTAGATTCACCAGTTCTTGAGTTTAAGGTGAAAGTTCAAACTATTTGGGGGAAATCCAGGTAAAAGTTGTTTTGTATTAATAATTAAAAGAATTTTCCTATACACTTGTTTACTTTTATAATACTCAACCTAATTGAATTTTTCCTTCATTTTATTAAAAATATATATAACTCTATACTACATAGCTACTATTATCCAACTACGTTATTGCAAAACTCCATAATAGCAGTTAACATGTTTCTACTTAACTTTTAAATATTGCATTTGATGAAAACTCTAGTTTGCTTGCTTTTTAAGCAGTTTTGTGAGTATCATCTCTTTGTAGATTTTTTTTTTAAATTCTAGGTGATACCCATTACAGTAAAGCAAAAACCAGGTTCTGGTTTTCATCTCACCACTCTCCTACCTCCTCCTATTTCTTTAACCATTTGTTCTCAGTTCTTACACCATTTAAATGTACAAATGTTCTCTTGACCGTCTTTCCCTTCATCTCTCATGTTGTCTTCCCTCCAGTGTAATGTCAGTTGTGCTATCACAACTCTCAACGCTTAATGTTCTGCTCCAATCTCTCTCCTAACCTCCAGACACATGCAGCCAACCGCAAGCTGGCCATTTCCATTGGGATATCCACAGATGTCTTAAACTTGACTTGAGAAAATTCCCTCCTGCTCGACAAAGGACTTGTATCTAGAAAATATAAGAACTTCCAAAACTCAACAATTAAAAAAATCCAAATAGAAAATGGGCAAAATGCATAAAAAGATATTTCACCAAAGAGCAATATAAGCATATGAAAATATAATCAATGTCAATAGCCATTAAGGAAATGAAAATTAAAACCACAATGAGACATCACTACACATCTCTATGAATGTCTAATATAAAAAAATATTGACAATACCCAATGCTGGCAATGAAGGGGAGAGGCTAGATCACTCACATATTCCTAATGATGATGTAAAATGGTACCCGTCAGTGGAAAAAGTTTGGTGATTTCTTTAAAAACTAAACTTGTGAACAAAAGAAGATGGCAGAGGAGTAAGACAAGGAGATCACCTGCCTCCCTACAAATACATCAAAAACTCATTAGAATATGAAACAGCTCCTACAGAGCAACTTCTAAATGACAACAGAAACCTCCAGAAAGAAACCAAAGCAATATTATAAAGCAATTATCCTTCAATTAAAAATAAATAAATTTTTTTAAAAGACTAAACTTGTAACTACCGTGTTTACACTCCTGGACATCTATCCCAGAGAAATGAAATTTTATGTTTCTGCAAAAACCTGTACACTGGTAATCTCCTGGCGGTCCAGTGGTTCAAACTTGATGCTCTCACTGCCAAGGGCCCAGGTTCAATCTCTGATTGAGGACCTAAGATCCCATAAGCCACATAGTGTGGCAAAAATAAAAAATAAAAACCCATACACCAATGTTTATAGTAGCCTTATTCATAATAATCCAAGACTGGAAACAACCCAGATGTTCTTCAACAGGTGAACGGTTGAACAGACTGTTGTACATTCTTACAGTGGAATGCTTTTCAGCAATGAAAAAGAATAAAGTATTGATACACACAGCAGCTTGGATGAATCAACAGAGAATTATGCTGAGAGGAAAAGGCCAGTCCCAAAAGATTATATTCTGAATGATGCCACACATTCTTGAAATAACAAAATTATGGAAATAGAGAACAGATTAGTAATTTCTAGAGTTAAGGAAGAGGTGAGAGTGGATGTGACTATACAAGGGCAACAGGAAGGAATCCTTAAGATGATGAAAATGTTCTGTATCTTGACTGTATCAATGTCAATATCCTGGTTGTGCCATTGGACTATAGTTTTGCAAGATGTTACCACTGAGAAAAACTAGGTAAAGAACAAATATTCTCTTTGTATTATTCTTTACAATTGCATGTACATCAACAATTATCTCAAAATAAAATATTCAACCTAAAGAATTATCCTGGCAGGTGTATTAAAATGTTAATGACAGAATTGATTAATAGGTGGTAGGTACTCAGGTAGGGGCTTCCCAGGTGGCAGAATGATAAAGAATCTGCCCGCCAATGCAGGAGACACAAGGGGAGTGTGTTTGCTTCCTGGGTAGGGAAGATCCCCTGGTGTAAGAAATGGCAACCCACTCCAATATTCTTGCCTGGAAAATCCCATGAACAGAGGAACCTGGTGGGCTACAGCCCATGAGGGTGCAAAGAGTCAGACACAACTGAGTGACTAAGCACACAGCACACATAGATAAGTATGTAAAATTTTCTGAAATTAGCTGTATGTATTTTTAAATTTTTTTCTTAGTAAAATTAGGGGGAAAATTAATATAAAAGTTGCAGAGATTCACTTGTTCCACCCCTGTGGCATGAGTTTGTCAAATGAATTTGCCCACCAAACAAGAAACCAATTCTGTGAAATGATTTTTCATTAGAGGGGATTTTCTGAAGTAGAGTGACGCAGATGTTGATAGTTCAAGAGGCCATCCTAAATTTGGAGGTAAAGATCTTTTCCATCCTCCCACCACACCATCTCACCTTTATTCTGCAATATTTATTAGGCCTGTTAATTTTCAGATTTTCCTCTCTATTGATCTTTTTTACCATAGAGCGGCCCATGTACTCTAAGGATGGCCTTGCTCACTCTACTGCTAAATGATACTTTAGCTGCCATATCTTCTCTGCAGTGGCTTTTGAGTAGAGGACCAATGATGATAATTTATGGCATTAACTCAAACATTTTAAGTAGCTTCAGAGAACAATTTATTTCAGAGCTTAAACTTGGCAGACCTCAAAAGAACCAGTAAATCTGTAGCAACGATATAGGACTTTTGGTTTCTTAATCCCCATAATGAATATAAAAGCATAGGGACATCTTAGGACACTAAGAACAGTTAAGATCTATGTAACATTTAACAGTTTACATAGTGCTTTCACATGTATCACTTCATTTGATCATCTTAATAACTCTGAAGTGAAAATGAAAGTGAAGTCGCTCAGTTGTGCCCAACTCTTGGAGTAGGTATTGTTATTCCTGTTTTAAGATGAAGAAACTGACTTGAGATCAGCTGACATATCTAAAGACACATAAATAAGAAATATTACTGACAGTTAAATATAAATCTTCTGGTTCAATGATTCCTAGTAGAAGTATCCCCTAGGTATGGGGATGTTAAGATAATTGGCCTGTAAGAATGAAGATACCAAGAGATGCAAGGAACCCAGAGGCTCCTTCAGAGACAGAGATGTCTCTGTGAACATTGAGTCCCTCTTATTTCCCCCTCCCCATTCATCTGCCTGGATTATGCCTGCTGCTGCTGCTGCTGCTGCTGCTAAGTAGCTTCAGTTCTGTCCGACTCTGTGCAACCCCATAGACGGCAGCCCACTAGGCTCCCCCATCCCTGGGATTGTCCAGGCAAGAACACTGGAGTGGATTGCCATTTCCTTCTCCAATGCATGAAACTGAAAAGTGAAAATGAAGTCACTCAGTCGTGTGCAACTCTTCGAGACCCCATGGACTGCAGCCCACCAGGCTCCTCCATCCATGGGATTTTCCTGGCAAGAGTACTGGAGTGGAGTGTCATGGCCTTCTCTGGGATTATACCTACTACTCCTTTATATCATTTTAGATGACACCTTCTCACAGAAGCCTCTTTGGACTACTCAAGGTTGAGTTAGGTGGTCTCTCATTGACACCCAACTTTTAACATAATCATAGTGTTTATCATTCTGCATTATTTTTGCGTATTGATTGCTGCATTTAAACTTCTTGAGGATGGATATTTCATCTTACTTGTTGATGAGTCATCAACACCTAACAGACTGTCTGGCTTTATTAGGCAGGCAACAAATATTGGTCAAAAGAAAGAAAACCTTGGGACTTTCCTGGTGGTCCAGTGGTTAAGAATCCCCCTCCCAATGCAGGGGATGCGGGTTTGATCCCTGATTAGGGAACTAATCCCATATGCCACGGGGCAACTAAGTTTGCACGCCACAACTACTGAGTCCACATGTTCCAACTACAGAGCCCGCACACTCTGGACCCCAACTGCCCACAACAGAGATCCCGCCTGCTACAACTAAGACTTGACGCAGCCATATGTAAAAAGAAAACTGCGTTAGCATCCTCTAGGAGTTGAAACAGAAAGAACACACTGGCTTTTGAACTCATGCCAACAGAGAGGGCAGTGAATACCAGGGAAGCAGAACATGCCTCTTATGTGACATTTATAAACATTGGTGTTCCTTAAAAAAAAAAAAAAAATTGATGTTCCAAACGGTCTTTCGAATGCCAAATTTAAATTCTGAAAATAGCACCTCCAGTTATTATATTACCTTGCTGCTGGCCAGCAAGCACTTCAGTTCAATTAGTTGAATCATGCAGTTAGTACAATATTGTATGTTACAACTTTCTGCCAGAACTTCCTCTAAAATTTTTAACTCTCACATCTCATGTTCGGACAACCACTTTCTTTCTTTCCAACTCCCCTCATTTCTTTCTTTTGATCCCCCTTTCCCTTTCCATCTATCACCTGTCTTTTATTTTCATCCTTCCAGTAGCTAGCTTAAACCATGAACAGCCCCTTCTGTCTTTACCCTACTGCCTTAACTGCCTTAACAAAATTAGACTCCCACTAACAGGTTTCTCAGATCTCAGATCAGGATAGGAAGAGTTGCTCGAGAAAAATTACAAAAATTTTCAGTATTGTCCTTACAAGTCCCTGGTCTTCAATCTCAGCTGGATTTTCTGAACCACCCGGCAGTCCTCCTGTGAGCATGACCGCTTCCTCTTCAGCTTCTTCTCCCACAGCAGCTTTTGCAACTGTTGCCACCCTCCTTAAGCCCTACTTTTAAGTCTCCCATTCTCAGTAAAGACATTTCCCCCTCTTTTACTGAGAACATAGAGATCATTTGAAGTTTCCAGACCCTCCCTTTTTCTGTAATTCATTGGCACCTGGTTCCATTTCTTAGTGACATAGCTTTTCTCCCATCCAAAGTTATTAATATTCCTGTTGTCTGTACTTTGGTCATAACTTTCCTTCTAAGAAGTAAGGGTCTTTTAATTTCATGGCTGCAATCACCATCTGCAGTGATTTTGGAGCCCCCAAAAATAAAGTTTGACATTGTTTCCACTGTTTCCCCATCTATTTCCCATGAAGTGATGGGACTGGATGCCATGATCTTCATTTGCTGAATGTTGAGCTTTAAGCCAACTTTTTCACTATCCTCTTTCACTTCCATCAAGAGGCTTTTTAGTTCCTCTTCACTTTCTGCCATAAGGGTGGTGTCATCTGCATATCTAAGGTTATTGATATTTCTCCCAGCAATCTTGATTCCAGCTTGTGCTTCTTCCAGCCCAGCGTTTCTCATGATGTACTCTGCATATAAGTTATATAAGCAGGGTGACAATATACAGCCTTGATGTACTCCTTTTCCTATTTGGAACCAATCTGTTGTTCCATGTCCAGTTCTAACTGTTGCTTCCTGACCTGCATATAGGTTTCTCAAGAGGCAGGTTAGGTGGTCTGGTATTCCCATCTCTCTCAGAATTTTCCACAGTTGATTGTGATCCACAGTCAAAGGCTTAGGCATAGTCAATAAAGCAGAAATAGATGTTTTTCTGGAACTCTTTTGCTTTTTCCATGATCCAGTGGATGTTGGCAATTTGATGTCTGCTTCCTCTGCCTTTTCTAAAATCAGCTTGAACATCTGGCAGTTCACAGTTCACGTACTGCTGAAGCCTAGCTGGAGAATTTTGAGCATTACTTTACTAGCATGTGAGATGAGTGCAGTTGTGCAGTAGTTTGAGCATTCTTTGGCATTGCCTTTCTTTGGGATTGGAATGAAAATTGACCTTTTCCAGTCCTGTGGCCACTGCTGAGTTTTCCAAATTTGCTGGCATACTGAGTGCAGCACTTTCACAACATCATCTTTCAGGATTTGAAACAGCTCAACCGGAATTCCATCACTTCCACTAGCTTTGTTCGTAGTGATGCTTTCTAAGGCCCACTTGACTTCCCAGTCCAGGATGTCTGGCTCTAGGTGAGTGATCACACCATCGTGATTATCCGGGTTGTGAAGCTCTTTTTTGTACAGTTCTTCCGTGTATTCTTGCCGCCTCTTCTTAATATCTTCTGCTTGTGTTAGGTCCATACCATTTCTGTCCTTTATTGAGTCCATCTTTGCATGAAATGTTCCCTTGGTATCTCTAATTTTCTTGAAGAGATCTCTAGTCTTTCCCATTCTGTTGTTTTCCTCTATCTCCTTGCACTGATCTCTGAGGAAGTCTTTCTTATCTCTCCTTGCTTTTCCAGTGGTCAAGTATGGATGTGAGAGTTGGACTGTGAAGAAAGCTGAGTGCGGAAGAATTAATGCTTTTGAACTGTGGTGTTGAGAAGACTCTTGAGAGTCCCTTGGACTGCAAGAAGATCCAACCAGTCCGTCCTAAAGGAGATCAGTCCTGGGTGTTCATTGGAAGTACTGATGCTAAAGCTGAAACTCCAGTACTTTGGCCATCTCATGCGAAGAGTTGAGTCATTGGAAAAGACTCTGATGCTGGGAGGGATTGGGGGCAGGAGGAGAAGGGGACAACGGAGGATGAGATGGCTGGATGACATCACCGACTCGATGGACGTGAGTTTGACTGAACTCCTGGAGTTGCTGATGGACAGGAAGGCCTGGCATGCTGCGATTCATGGGGTCGCAAAGAGCCGGACACAGCTGAGTGACTAAACTGAACTGTACTTTGAGTAGGTGACCTTCTATCTCTTCTGGTCCTTTAATCTTTCAATTTTCCCCCTTTCCCTAATGTGTTCCCTTACCTCATGATTTTTAGCTAACAAACTAATCTTTCTCCCATCTTTAAAAGAAAAATAAAAGCAACAAAAATGTCTTTAATACACTTGCCTTGCAAACTTCCCATATCTCTCTCATTTATTTCATAGTCAGGTTTAGATCTGTCTGTACTTCCTAATCTTGACAACTGCTTGCACCCAAATAACTCACAAATCTTTATTATTTCCATGGAGAATATCACTGGAATGTCTATTCGTTCACTTACAGTGAGAAATATAACCCAAGCAAAACAGAATGTTTGCATCAGTGTCATCCACTTATTCTGGGGATAAAGTATAGCCTACTGGCTCAGTATGTGGACTCTGGACTTAATAAAACTGAGTTACTCATTAACTATGTGATCTTAGGCAAATTAACATCTCTGAATCTTAGTGTTTTTATCTATAAAGTGGGCTAAGTATCAATAATAGTACCTACCTCATAGGATTTAGAAGATGAATAATTTAAATGAATAATACATGTAAAGTGTTTACCTGGAACAGAGCAGTTGCTAAATATTAGTTATTATTGTTGCTATTGTTCTTCTCCAAATGCAAATTTAGCTAGAAAGTCAAATTATAATCAGAAGATCTCTTGGGGAAGAAGGGCATGGTTCCCACAGGCAGTTGTTCATTCAGCTGTGTAAATGACCTCAGATAAGCACACAGCCACCTGTGAAGAGGTGCGCAAGTTCAGGGAATGGGTGTGCTTTCCTGGATTCTTAGGAATCCTACTTTTACTTGACATTCTGGCACAATTTGACATTCTCAGTTTTAGGTCTGAGTGAGCAGAGTAAACAAGCTGGAATCAAGATTGCTGGGAGAAATATCAATAACCTCAGATATGCAGATGACACCACCCTTATGGCAGAAAGTGAAGAGGAACTAAAAAGCCTCTTGATGGAAGTGAAAGAGGATAGTGAAAAAGTTGGCTTAAAGCTCAACATTTAGAAAACGAAGATCATAGCATCTGGTCCCATCACTTCATGGGAAATAGATGGGGAAACAGTGCAAACAGTGTCATACTTTATTTTTGGAGGCTCCAAAATCACTGCAGATGGTGACTGCAGCCATGAAATTAAAAGATGCTTACTCCTTGGAAGAAAAGTTATGACCAACCTAGATAGTATATTCAAAAGCAGAGACATTACTTTGCCGACTAAGTTCCGTCTAGTCAAGGCTATGGTTTTTCCAGTGGTCAGCTATGGATGTGAGAGTTGGACTGTGAAGAAGGCTGAGCACCGAAGAATTGATGCTTTTGAACTGTGGTGTTGGAGAAGACACTTGAGAGTCCCTTGGACTGCAAGGAGATCCAACCAGGCATTCTGAAGGAGATCAGCTCTGGGATTTCTTTGGAAGGATGATGCTAAAGCTGAAACTCCAGTACTCTGGCCACCTCATGCTAAGAGTTGACTCATTGGAAAAGACTCTGATGCTGCGAGGGATAGGGGGCAGGAGGAGAAGGGGACGACCGAGGATGAGATAGCTGGATGACATCACTGACTCGATGGACGTGAGTCTGAGTGAACTCCAGGAGATGGTGATGGATAGGGAGGCCTGGCATGCTGCAATTCATGGGGTTGCAAAGAGTCGGACACGACTGAGCAACTGAACTGAACTGAACTGAAGCAGAGTAAACAGGCTTCTCTTGTGGCTCCACAGATAAGAATTTGCCTGCGTTGCAGGAGACTTAAGAGAGGCAGGTTCAATCCCTGGGTCCAGATGATCCCCTGAAGGAGGGCATGGAAACCCACTCCAGTATCCTTGCCAGGAAATTCCCATGGTCAGAGGAAACTGGCAGACTACATACAATCCATGAGGTCACAGAGTCAAACACGACTGAAGTGACTTAAGAATGCACGCAAATAGAGTAAACAGAATCCTCTTCTTCAACCTCGCCATTCAACTTAGTGCTTCTCTTTCCTGCCTCTATGTATTCAATGCTTTCCTTAAGTGATGCTACCTACCCATCATTAGGTAGCATCATTGACTCAAAGGACATGAATTTGAGCAAACTCTGGGAGTGGAGAACAGAGGAGCCTGGCGTGTTACAGCCCACGAAGTCACAAGTCAGACACAACTTAGCGACTGAACCACAACAGTACTTTGCTTAAGTAATGTCATTTCTTCCTATGACTTCAGCTCTCAGATATATAACTCTAGGCAACATTCCTTTGAGCTCCAAGTTCATGACTTAACTGTTGAATTAACAATTCTACTTCGACACTCCAGGTGCCAAATGAAATTTCCGAAATGGAATTAGTGAGAGGCCACTGTTCAGTGAAAGTCTGCTTCCGGCTGGTATTCTCACTCTTAGGGGCTAAGGCACCAAAGTTGGAATCCTGGAGTCATATTTATCTCTCGTTTTTCCTTAATGCCTTACGTGCACCTGTCAGCTTCTTCCTAGCATCTCTTGCATTTGGCTCCTCTCTTCAACCCCACAGCCACTATCTTAGTAGCCACTATCATTTCTCACCAGGGTTTCTGCTGCTCCCACCCAACTGGTCTTCCTGCTGCTAGTTTCATACACATCATACCCAGTAATCTCACACCTCTGAGTACCCTCAGCACCTAGAACAGCCTGGCACTTAGTAGACATGCAATAGTTACTGAATGAATGAACAAATAAATGAGTGAATTCCTATCCTCATGGAATTTACAGTCCAGCTAATAGATCATCATTAAACAAGTGACTGGTGACTTCCCTGGTGGCTCAGACGGTAAAGCATCTGTCTACAATGCAGGAGACCCAGGTTCGATCCCTGGGTTGGGAAGATCCCCTGGAGAAGGAAATGGCAATCCACTCCAGTACTATTGCCTGGAAAATCTCATGGACAGAGGAGCCAGGTAAGCTACAGTCCATGGGGTCGCAAAGAGTCAGACACGACTGAGCAAGTTCACTTCACTTAAACAAGTGACTACACTAAATGTTGGGGGAGATTCCAGACAACATTCTGACTCTTGAAGATGGATTGGAGCCCTGATCCAGATTGGAGTCGAGTGCTGCCTGGCTGGAGCTACATCTCATAGATGGCCCAAGAGACTAGGAGAGGAAGAAAATTTACAGAAATGAGACCCAGGAGAATCAGCACATCAGCTAATGCTTCTCTCTGTTGATGAGACCCCCAATAATTTATACTGTTGCCATGATATATAACTTGTCATGATGATTTGGGCAGGAAAGAGTGAATGGAATTAGATAGGAAAGAGTTGGGATTGATGGAACAAAATGAAACAAGATTTATTTATGTCTTCAGTTTTTTAAACTTTTTACTTAGACATAATTGTAGATACATACAGTTGTGAGAAATAAGAGATTTTATTTCTCCTTTATTCAATTTCCCCTGATAGTGATATCATGCATAGATATGCAGAACTATAATACTAAAGGGCTTCCCAGGTGGCTCGTTGGTAAAGAATTCACCTGTCAATGCAGGAGACGTACGTTCAATCCCTGTATCGGAAATGGCAACCCACTCCAGTGAGAATCCTGGAGAATCCCATGGACAGAGGAACCTGGTGGGCTACAGTCCTTGAGGCTGCAAAGGACTGCAGGAGGAGTCAGACTCAATGTGGTGACTTAAACAACAACAAATAATACAGCATCACATCCATGAAACTGTAATAATCCACTTACCTTAGTTTTACATGCATTCATTTGTGTGTGTGTGTGCACATGTATTTAATTCTATGCAATTTAATCACATGTCACCTTTTTAATTGCCACACTTAAGTGGGCTTCCTTGATGGCTCAGACAATAAAGAATCTGCCTGCAATGCCAGAGACCCGGATCTGTTCCCTGGTTCGGGAAGATTCCCTGCAGAAGGGAATGGCTAACCACTTCAGTACTCTTGCCTGGAGAATCCCATGAACAGAGGAAGCTGGTGGGCTACAGTCCATGTTTTATGCAATTTAATTACATGCGTCACCTTTTTAATAACCACACCTACTTCTCTCCAAATGCCATCTCACACTTAAGCCCTGGCAATCACTGAGCCATTCTCCATCTTTATTGTTGTTGTTGTTCAGTCACTAAACTTCTACTTTGGTCATCCTCTGAACATAGTTGCTGCTGTTGTTCAGTTGCTCAGTCCTATCTGACTCTTTGCGATCCCATGGACTGCAGCATGCCACGCTTCCCTGTCCATCACCAACTCCTGGAGCTTGCTCAGACTCATGTCCCTTGAGTTGGTGATGCCATCCAACCATCTTGTCCTCTGTCGTCCCCCTCTCCTCCTGCCTTCAATCTTTCCCAGAATCAGGGTCTTTTCTAAGGAGTCTCTTCTTGGCATCAGGTGGCCAAA
This sequence comes from Ovis canadensis, assembly GCF_042477335.2. Lineage (NCBI taxonomy): Eukaryota > Metazoa > Chordata > Mammalia > Artiodactyla > Bovidae > Ovis > Ovis canadensis. Next base: position 44,219,358 of record NC_091260.1, read on the forward strand.
GTGTTGGAGCTTCAGCTGGAGCATCAGTCTTTCCAATGGATATTCAGGGTTGGTCTCCTTTAGGATGGACTAGTTTGATCTCCTTGCAGTCCAAGGGACTCTCAAGAGTCTTCTCCAACACCTCACTTCAAAAGCATCAATTCTTCAGTGCTCAGCTTTCTTTGTGATCCAGCTCTCACATCTATACTTGACTACTGGAAAAACCATAGCTTTGACTATATGGCAAAGCTTTTACTTTGTCAGCAAAGTGATGTCTCTGCTTTTTAATATGCTGCCTAGGTTGTTCATAGCATTTCTTGTAAGGAGCAAACGTCTTTTAATTTCATGGGGCACGATCTGCAGTGATTTTGGAGTCCAAGAAAATAAAATCTGTCACTGTTTTCATTGTTTCCCCATCTATCTGCCATGAAGTAATGGGCCTGGATGCCATGCTCTTAGTTTTTTGAATATTGAATTTTAAGCCAGATTTTTCACTCTCCTCTTTCACCCTCATCAAGAGGCTTTATCTTCACATTCTGCCATTAGAGTGGTATCAACTGCATATCTGAGGTTGTTGATATTTCTTCCGGCAATCTTAATTCCAGCTTGTGCTTCATCCAGCCTGGCATTTCGCATGATGTACTTTGTATATAAGTTAAATAAGAAGAGTGACAGTATACAGCCTTGATGTACTCCTTTCCCAGTTTGGAGCCAGTCTGTTTTTCCATGTCCAGTTCTAACTGTTGCTTCTTGACCTGCATACAGATTTCTCAGGAGGCAGGTAAGGTAGCCTGTTATTCCCATCTCCTTAAGAATTTCCCAGTTTGTTGTAATCCATACAGTCAAAGGTTTTAGCATAATCAGTGAAGCAGATGTTTTTCTGGAATTCTTTTGCTTTTTCTATGATCTAGCGGATTTTGGCAATTTGATCTCTAGTTCCTCTGCCTTTTCCAAATGTAACTTATACATCTAGAAGATCTTGGTTCACGTACTTTTGAAGCCTCACTTGGAGAATTTTGAGCATTACCTTGCTAGTGTGTGAGATGAGTGCAACTGTGCGATAGTTTGAACAATTTTTGGCACTACCCTTCTTTATTGGAATGAAAACTGATCTTTTCCAGCTCTGTAGCCATTGCTGAATTTTCCAAATTTCTGGCATATTTAGTGCAGCATTTTAACAGCATCATCTTTTAGGATTTGAAATAGTTCAGCTGGAAGTCCATCACCTCCACTAGCTTTGTTAATAGTGATGCTTCCTCAGGGCCACTTGACTTCACACTCCAGGATGTCTGACTCTAGGTGAGTGACTACACCATCATGGTTATCTGGGTCATTAATATCTTTTTTTTGTACTGTTCTTCTGTGTATTCTTGCCACCTCTTAATCTCTTATGCTTCTATTAGGTCCTTGCCGTTTCTGTCCTTTAATGTGCCCACCTTTGCATGAAAAGTTCCCTTGGTATCTCTAGTTTTCTTGAAGAGATCTATAGTCTTTCCCATTCTATCATTTCCCTCTATTTCTTTGCACTATTCACTTGAGAAGGCTTTCTTATCTCTCTTTGCTCTTCTTTGTAAATCTGCATTCAGATAGGCATATCTTTCCTTTTCTCCTTTTCCTTTCGCTTCTCTTCTTTTCTCAGCTATTTGTCAGGCCTCCTCAGACAACCAGTTTGCCTTCTTGCATTTCTTTTTCTTTGGGATGGTTTTGGTCACTGCCTCCTGCACAGTGTCATGAACCTCCTTCCATAGTTCTTCAGGCTCTCTATCAGATCTAATCCCTTGAATCTATTTGTCACTTCTACTATATAATAGTAAGAGATTTGATAATATTGTCATTTCAAAGTTGTGATGTAGGAGATAGATGGCCTTCAGGTTAGACATTTACAACTGGCCTCTTGTTTTTATTTCATGGGTCATGAAGAAGTGGGCTTCAGGTTGGGTACTTAATAACTGTTACCATTTCTTGAGACAAGAGACAGGTGGCCTCGAGTGAAGGCATTTACACTCACCCTCCTGTTTGCCCTCCAAAATGGAAGTAACAACAGAAAGAGGGTAAATAATCAGTGTTTGTCCTTATAAACACCTTAGGGTAATAGTCATGGCAATAGTCAAGGTAATAGTCATGGTAAGGACAAAGAGGGGCAAAACTCTGTCTGAGTAAAGGATTAAGGGATCTCAGCTCCCCCTTCTTTTGGGAAGAGGGATACTACACATGGGCAGAAAGTCTCCTTGTGGGCAGAAGTCAAGGAATAATGCCAGGCCATAATAAGTCTTGCTCCTTCTAGAAGCCCTCGTTTCAAGATCCACCTTGGCTGAGGGGTGCGTGTGCACTCAGGTGCATGTCCTAGGATACGTCAGGTATGAAAAAAGAGACCAGATAACTGGCCTGAAGCAAGACAAAGACCCAGAAGAACTGCCCTATATAAGTGACTTAACTGTCTCCTTACTGTGCCCCATCTCACGAGGGGGGACACCCACAGCCTTTCTCCCCGGGTGTGTCTCTCTCCTTGCTTCTGTCTTAACTAAACAAACCATTTCTCTCTGTGCTCTCCCACTTGTTGCTGTGCTATGTCTCTAATAATAAGCTTCGTACTTGCATTTACATTTTCTGCCTCTGTGATAAATGCATTTTTCACTGGGGCACAAAGATCCCAGGAAAATTAGTTTCTAGCCTCTAGCCCTTGCTGATCTGGTGGCTAGAATTCCTGGCTTTCACACAGGTTGCCCATGTTCAGTTCCTGGGCAGAGAATTAAGGTCTAACTTCTAGTCACCGCTCACTGCTGCCTCACTGAGAGAAGTTGTACAAATGGAATCATACAATAACCTTTGAAATTACTTTCTTTTTTAAACTCAGCATAATCCCTCAAGAGCCATCAAAGTTCTATTTATCAGGGGTTTTTCCTTTTTCTTGTTGAATGGTATTTTATGGTATGAATACCACAGTTCAGCCATTCATCTGTTAAAGGATTTATATTATTCCCAGTGTGGGACTATTATGAGCTATTATAAGAACTTGGGTACCAGTTTTTGTGTGGACATAAATCTTCATTTCTCTGGGTAAAGGCTTAATTTGGGCTGCTTTAACAAAATACCATAGACTAGGTGGAAACATCACTGAGCTGGTTTCACAGGTTCACAGCTGTAGAGGATCTTTGCCACTTTGTAATACGGAACGCCTTTCTGCCATTGTCCGATGACATCTTCTCTCTGAGACATCATTGGAATCATCTTTAGTATCCCTATTTCTACCAACACTCTGTATGTGATTATTTGTATTCGCTAAGAAGACGGAAGCTTTCTCTATAGTGCTCCTCTTTCCTTTCTGAGCTGTCATCAGAATTACCTTTAACAGTCCCTTCATGGCAATATCAACTTTTTCTAGCTTTTATAAAATCACTACCAGGGACTTCCCTGGCAGTCCAGTGATTAAGACTCCATGCTACCATTGCAGGGGGCAAGTTCCTTGTTCTGGGAACTAAGATCCCACACATTTCATGCAGCTAAAAAAAAAAGAAAAGAAAAAAAATCACAAGCAGCCTCTACCCATTAACCAGTTCACAAGCCACTACCACATTTTTTTGGTGTTTGTTACAGCTGCTCCACACTTCTCAGCGTCAGTTTCTGTCTCAGGGCTTTTCAGAGAAATATAATTACAGAAGATAGATATAGAGACAGCTACAATTTATAATGCGAATTGGCTTATGTGATTATGGAGGCTAAGGAGTCTCATGATTTACTGTCTGCAAGCTGGAAACCAAGGAAAGTTAGTAGTATAATTCCAGCCCAAGTCTGAAGGACTAAGAATCAGAGCAACAGCTATGTAGAAAATTCATTCATGTTTGTCCCCAGGTCTACTTTTCCTATACCATAACAGGGCTAAAGTTACATAACAGTAAATAGGCAGAAGGCAAAAGACAACGCCAAACCCTTTGACTGTGTGGATCACAACAAACTATGGGAAATTCTTAAAGAGATGGGAATACCAGACCACCTGACCTGTCTGCTGAGAAATCTGTATGCAGGTCAAGAAGCAACAGTTAGACCTGGACATGGAACAACAGACTGGTTCCAAATGAGGAAAGGAGTACGTCAAGGCTGTATGTTGTCACCCTGCTTATTTAACTTATATGCAGAGTCCATCATGCTCCATGTGCTCCAGGCTGGATGGAGCACAAGCTGGAATCAAGATTGCCTGGAAAACTATCAATAACCTCAGAAATGCAGACGACACCACCCTTATGGCAGAGAGAAAGAAAGAACTAAAGAGCCTCTTGATGAAAGTGAAAGAGGAGAGTGAAAAAGTTGGATTAAAACTCACCATTTAGAAAACGAAGATCAAGGCATCCAGTCTCATCACTTCATGGCAAATGGATGGGGAAACAATGGAGACAGTAACAGACTTTATTTTTTTAGGCTCCAAAATCACTGCAGATGGTGACTGCAGCCAGGAAATTAAAAGATGCTTACTCCTTGGAAGAAAAGCTATGACACACCTAGACAGCATATTAAAAAGCAGAGACATTACTTTGCCAACAAAGGTCCGTCTAGCCAAAGCTATGTTTTTTCCAGCAGTCATGCATAGATGTGAGAGTTGGACTATAAAGAAAGCTGAGCACTGAAGAATTGATGCTTTTGAGCTGTGGCGTTGGAGAAGATTCTTGAGAGTCCCTTGGACTGCAAGGAGATCAAACCAGTCAATCTTAAAAAAATATCGGTCCTGAATATTCATTGGAAGGACTGATGCTGAAGCTGAAACTCCAATACTTTGGCCACTTGATGCCAAGAAGAGACTCACTGGAAAAAGACCCTGATACTGGGAAAGACTGAAGGCAGGAGGAGAAGGGGACAACAGAGGACAAGATGGTTGGATGGCATCACCAACTCAAGGGACATGAGTCTGAGCAAGCTCCAGGAGTTGGTGATGGACAGGGAGGCGTGGTGTGCTGCAGTCCATGGAGTTGCAGGGTCAGACACGACTGTGCGACTGAACTGAACTGAAAGAGCAACATCTAAATTATCTAACTTATCTAACAAAAGGGGCTATAAAGATAACCTGATTTCACCACGGATGCAGAATAGCCTCATTCTCAGATAAGAAAGTCAGATACGGAAAAGGAGCTAGCCATCAAGTTCTAAGGGGAGAAAAGAGGGGTGAATGCAAACAAAAGTCTGGGACAGGATTGGATCAGCTACTTTGGAGGAACATACAGGATAACTCTGTCGTTGAGCATACAGTTTGTGGGGCTTTCCTACACAATAGAAAAGTCCAGGCAAGCCTAAAAGAATGAATTTTTATGTTATTGGCATTATCTCATCTAATTTTGAAATTGTAATCTTGTCTTTGTGATATATACTTAGTGCTACAGGATACTTTTTATTTCATAGCTGAGGAAACTGAGGCTCAGAGACGCTAAATCCCTTACTTACCCAAGACCACCTAGGCATTAAGGGTCTAAACCAGGATCCAGACCAAACTTCTGGCCTACTTTGAACCCTACATTCTTTCTCAGCACTGAGGAACCCCACTTTTTGCTGGCTTCCATCTCTGACTTATTTTTGCCAACAGTCAACAGTGTTAATCATTTATTCGTGATTGCCTTCATTAGAGCTTTACAGGTGGCTCCATGATAAAGAATCCACCTGCCAATGCAGGAGATGGAGATGTGGGTGTCATCCCTGGGTTGGGAAAATCCCCTGGCAGAGGAAATGGCAACCCACTCCAGTGTTCTTCCCTGGAGAATCCCATGGACAGAGGAGCCTGGCGGGCTATAGTCCATGAGGTTGCACAGAGTGGACAGGACTGAGAATGCACACCTTCATCAAAGCTATTTTCCTCCTTCATTTAGGTGAAGATGTCAATGTTTTCTTTATTAGCAAGACAAAGAAATTGTTAACAGGAGGTTTCTTTTTTCCTAACAAATGATTCTCAAGATGACAAAATTGAAAAACATTAAGCCTTGCTTAAAATACAGGGCTACAATCAATTTGTGAAGATGTTTTAATTTCATAGTGAAAAAATCATTTTTTTCTCCTTTTTATTACTTACATTTTCCCCTCATTTGGCTTTAGCACCATCAAAGCTGGTTTTAAAAAAACAATAATTTACACATAAATAATGAATAGAAATTTGTTGTGCAGTGCAGTAGCAACTAGCCTCAGAGGGCTACTGAGCACTTCAAATGGCTTCATCCTAAGTGAGATATGCCAGAAGTCTAGAATACACATTGGATTTTGATTAGTATGAAAAAAAAAATCTCAATATCTTTATTAATTACATGTTGGAATGATACCATTTGGGGTCTACTTGTTTAAGTAAATGATATTATGTAAATTAATTTCACCTGTTTTTTTCACTCGCGTAAGGTGCATTCTAAAAAATTTATAATTATGTCAGTGGCTTGCATTTGTGGCTCTCATATTTTGATTAGACAGCACTGGCAGAAGACGAAAAAGAGAGGCATTTCATTGAAGGGTAGTGTATTTTCTTAAAATTTCTGGAGGGTAAGAAAAAAGAGAAGAGAGTAAAGCTTGGTCACACTGTGACCTACTGTGCTAAACACCTACAGTGAATTGAGAGGAGCGGGGGTGGGAGGCGTATGTCGATTCTGTTCCTCCTCCCTTCCCCCGCGGCTATCGTAGCAGGTGGCAGGCGAGCTTCCACTGCCCGGCTGCCCGCCAGTCCTCCGGTCTCGCCTGCGCCCGCACATTGAACACACCTGCGCGCCCCCGGAAGGTGCGCGTCCGCGAACCCTGGCGCCGGCTCCACGCCCCCTCCCCCCGTAATTTATTTATTTCCTCGCCTCAACCGTCAGTCTCGCACTTCTCTCCCGAGAACCATCGCGCAGGCCGGGCCTAGCAGGGGTAAGCGCCCCCTTCAGCCCCCCGCTCGGCCCCCGCGGCCTAGGCGCCGCTCGCCGGACCGCCTGCTGGGCCGCGGCTGCCAGCCCGCCGGCCGCGAACGGGAGGAGCCGAGGCCGGCGCGCCCGGGGCCTCCGGGCCGCGGGGGGCCGCTGTGACCTGCCTTCGCCCCCGCCGCGCCGGATTTGGGGGGAGAGTCGGAAAGCCGAGGCTAGCCGCGGGGGGCGGGCGCTCCGGAGCGGCGGGTTCGGGGGTTGCTTTAGCTGCCGTCCGCTCCGCCCGCCCGAAGCGCTGAGGAGCCTAGCGGGGACCCGCCGCCCTCCTCCTCCATGAGGCCTGAGTGAGCGCCGCGGCGAGAGCCGGCCCCGCGGCGCCTCCCCTCGCGTCCTCTCCCGAGCGCAGCAGCAGCGGCCCCCGGAGGAGGAGGAGGAGCATGTCGGACGGTTTCGATCGGGCCCCAGGTGCTGGTCGGGGCCGGAGCCGGGGCCTGGGCCGCGGAGGGGGCGGGCCTGAGGGCGCTGGTTTCCCGAACGGAGCGGGGCCTGCTGAGCGGCCGCGGCACCAGCCGCCGCCGCCGCCGCAACCCAAAGCTCCGGGCTTCCTGCAGCCGCCGCCGCTGCGCCAGCCCAGGACGGCCCCGCCGCCAGGGGCCCAGTGCGAGGTCCCCGCCGGCCCCCAGCGGCCTGCCCGGCCCGGGGCGCTCCCAGGTACGGAGCCGCTCTAGGGGACCCCGTCCTCCTGGGCCAACGCTTCCCCCACCACGGCCCTCCGCGCGCCCCCGAGGGAGGCGCGCTGTCCCCTCTTTTACCCCCTGCTTCCCCGAGAGCGTTCCCCTAAGGGCCCGGTTGTTTCGGGGTGGGGACGGGCCCAGAACCGGGTTTGGAAGGTGGCCGCCGGAATCCTTTGTGCGCCCCGGCGGGGGGAGGGGCCCGTGGCGCCCTCCGAGTTCTCCTGTCCCGGGAGGAAGTAAAATTCGCCTCCCCCTCCCCTGCCCCCGAAGGGGAGGCCTGAGGCGGGCACCCACCTCTTTTTAACCGACTCTTTAAAAAAGAAAAAAGGAAAAATAAGCTCTCACGTGTTTATTTAGAAAGCAGTATGTTCATAGAATGATTAAAGCAAGTCTATTGTTCCTTTTTGCAGGCTCTCTGCAGCTATCCTGGCGATAACCTTAAATTTCGTGATGGTTCTTTTTTGACTTAGAAACCAGTCTTGCTCAGATGGCTTTTCCGTATATGTAAGTTGTTATCCAAAGGAATGAAAGCATTTGACACCAATTTTTTTTTTTCCTTTCTCAGAACAAACGAGGCCCCTGAGAGCTCCATCTAGTTCGCCGGATAACATCCCACAGCAGAATTCGGAGTCAGCAATGGCTAAACCCCAGGTGGTTGTAGCTCCTGTATTAATGTCTAAGCTGTCTGTAAACGCTCCTGAATTCTACCCATCAAGTTATTCTTCTAATTATACGGTAAGTACACCTTTTTACTACAACTCTAATTTAGTATTACTGGAAGAATGTGGTTATTACATCATTTATCAGTATGCTGGTGTGCTTTCTGTACCGCACGTAAAAACATAAATGTATTGAAATCATGAGGAAACAAGTAATTCAGGAATGTATTTATTATATTTGAGGTAGTTATTACAGTCAAGGTATCAAAACGTAAGCTTGAGAGTAGACAGTCTTGTCTATTTTGTTCATTGCTGTATTTCCACCATCTATAATTTAATAAATTTACAGTGGTCAAGGACATCTTCAGTCTATAAAACTGAAGTCTGTGTCCTGACTTTATGGATGATCTATAGAATAGTGGCCTGGAAAAGTTAATTTTTAATTTGATTTTAGCAGGTCAGCTGGATATTCATGGTAACTGTAGGGTAAATTAAACAGTGGTTTTGCTGCGGGCTAATTGTGGTAGGTATTTTAATGTTAAGTATACATCTGGGCTCTGTTATGTTAAAATAGAAGTGTTTCTGGTTCTAATTAACGGTTATATAGAAATGTAGGGAGTTTTGATAAAGTGTTTAGGTATAAAGAACTTTCAGATTCATCTTTGTCAATAATATAAATGTTAGAAATTGGTGTCACTTAAATATCAAGAGAAAACAAGCATGGTTGGGATACAGAGAAAAGAATTGTTGTGATGGTAAATGCATAGTAATTGTAGATAAATAGGGAAGGGACCATTCAGGATTGAAGAAATGATAATACTTTAGCATAAGTCCTGTCTCTTCTGTTCTTCATTTTTTGACATAAAAGTATACGGAATAGTGTAACTCAGGTTTAGCTCAAAGTTTCACAAAGTGAAAATACTTGGGCATCCAGATAATGAAAAGGAACGTTATCATCATCCCCACAGCCCACTCTTGTCTCCTCTCCTCCTCCCCATTACTGCTCTCCAAAGTGAAAGTCGCTTAGTTGTGTCTTGACTCTTTGTGACCCCATGGACTATACAATCCATGGAATTTTCCAGGCCAGAATACTGGAGGGGGTAGCCTTTCCCTTCTCCAGGGGATCTTCCCAACCCAGGGATCCAACCCAGGTCTCCCGCATTGCAGGCAGATTCTTGACCAGCTGAGCCATAATGGAAGCCCACTGCTCTCCAAAGGTAACCACTATTTTGATCTAACAGTAATTTTGCTTCTGTTCAAAATTCCATATAAATGGAGTCACATAGAATACACTATTTTTCTTTTTCATTCAACATCAAAATTAATCAGTATTGCAGCATGTTACTGGAGGTGATTTATTCTTGTTGCAGTGCACTGTGTGAATATTTGTTGATGATTGTTTGGCTTTCACAGTTGGGCTATTATGTTTGGGGCTGCTGTTCTTGTCCATGTCTTGGTGGATATTTGTCCTTGTTTGTGTTTGGTATATATCTAGGAGTGGAGTTGTTGGGACATATGGTAGCTAGGTTTAGTAAAGACTGCTGAATACTTTTCCAAAAAGACTGATTGCAGTGTATTCATTGAGTACCATATGGTTTCCAGTTAGTTTAATTCCTTATCAGTACTTGGTATTTACTATTTTAAGTTTAGCTATTCCAATGGGTGTGTTATCTTTTTTAATTTGAAAAGTCCCTGATCAACTAATGGTGCACACCTCTTTTGTTGCTTTGAGGGTGAGAGTTGGAGGGACTTTACTTCTGTATTTGTAAAGGAGAACTTTTTATTCCATATTTTTATTTTTATTCCATATTTTAGAAACTTCATGCATCTTAAGACTGCATTAGGAAAGAGCTTTGGGGCTGGAGAGGGGAAAGTACAGGCATAGCAGGAAGAGCAGTTGACTTGGGGTGGAATGGGCCATCAATCATGTAAAGTAGATGAGAGCAGCTTGGATTCTTGCCCCGAAACTGTTTTTGGCTTAGAGAAGAAAGGAACCGTTTGAGAGTTTTGAGTAGCTGAGTAAGTCTTAAGGATACTTACCTTAACAGCCACAAATGATTTCTCATTTGTTTGCTTTCCCAGTGATTTGGGCTGTTTGGTGAGAGGGATGTAGTTTTTTCATTCATACCAGCTAGTTTCTTAAATAGTTGAAGTGACTCCCTGAGAGCAGTGTATTGAGCCATGTTAGTCGATTTCTTTGAGCCATTGCCATCTTCTTGGCACTCCTTAATCTCTTGTAGATCAGCTCCAGGTTGGCTCTGTTTGCCAGAGCAAACTGCAGACTGGAAGCCCATGGCTCACATGTTGCCTGCAGGTGTGTCTTCTTTGGCCCTGAGTATTTTTTTTAAAGGGGGGTTTATAATTTACCAGTACTTAGATACTGCACAGCTGATTTTTTTTTTTTTTTTTTTTGAGGTTTCTTTGAGATCATAAGATCTGGCCATACTGGACTGCTATTTTGATAGAGCAAATGTTGGCTGGAGCTGAATAGAGGCAGCCCCTTTAGATAGTGTGTAAGCTCTAATTTGCTCACCGGCTTACTTCATTTGCCTGTAATCCACCTGGATTCTATAGGCATTCAAGCTTGCTGAGTGCATTCGTGCTCGGTCATGTCTGACTCTTGATGACCCCATGGACTGTAGCGGGCCAGGCTCTGACTTTGGGATTTCCCAGGCAGGAATACTGGAGTGGGTTGCCATTTCCTTCTCCAGGGTTCAAACCAGGGTCTCTTGCATTGCAGGCAGATTCTTTACTGGCTGAGCCACCAGGGAAGCCCCAAGAATGAGTCTGGCCCATATCAAAACTTTAAGGACTAGACACAGAACGGGGGACATGCCCATTAGAGCACTCACAGGGCTACCCAGGAATCCAACCTGTGTCTTCTGCATCTCGTGCATTGTTGGCAGATTCTTTACCATTTTGCTACCTGGGAAGCTTACTACTCCTGCCCTGATATATTATTCTCTGGCCTTACCCTTTTACCCTTTGTCAAAGCTAAGAGTTTTTCTCAGTCACAGAACAGCAATATTCTTGATTTTTCCCCTGAGTCTTAGGATAAAGTCTGATTATGAGAGAAGCTTTTCCTGACAGTAACCGTAATCCAGAGTTAGCTGTATTCACTCACTTGTTCAGAAAAGAATTGAATACTTAACCATGAATCAAGGGCTGGGGATACAGCAGTGGATAAAAAGTTCTTATCTTTGTAGAGCCTGTATTCTAGTGGTCTCCTTGCTGGATTTCCAGAAATTCCTTGAATCTTCCTTTGTTATGCACGTGAGACGCTATTGCTTGATATCCTTGAGCAGGCTCTGCTCTCAAGAATGCATGTGTTTTACATTTTTTATGACAGTCTTTCACTGTGCTTTCATAACCTTTCTAAAACTCTTAAGTCCTTTTATCTTCAAACCTTCCTTTAATATCACTGCTAGAATCTTCTTCATATGCCTTCTTACCAGTGAGTTGCCATGTCCATCTATTCCTGGCCATTCATTGCTTTTTCTCAGGTAAACTACATCTTAAATATTTAATCATGGTTCACTTATGAGAACCAAAAATTCCACATAGGAGTTGATAAATTATTAAGAGACAAAATCCCCCACCCTCCTCAACATGCACAAAAAATCCCAGCTTTTTCTGAGAACCTCCTCCTTCAAGTTACTGCCCAGTTTTTCTTCTGCCTTTTAATAGTGACATTCTTCAAAGCGAAAAATTGTTCACTGTTGTCACTACTTTACTCCTCACTGACCATTGAAACCTCTGCAGACTGATCCTCTTAATTGTACTATTTTTGTGACAGCTGATGTTTTTATTTTAAAATTGATTGTCCTCTTAACCCTCATCTAAATAGACTTCTTGAACACCATGTGATTCTGTAAGGTTGACCTCCTGGTGTAGGTCCTGAGCAAGGTGCCAAGGGTACATTTTAAGTCTTTCAAAATTTCCTCCTTTTTAAGAACTGAATATTTATGATACTAATCTTGTCTTAAATTTTTCTCTCTTCACACAGTTTTGATTACCAAGACTGCAAGCATCGTTGTCTCAGATTGAACCAATGAAATATTCTACAGCATTTGCTCCTATGAGCACCTCTCCTCATTTACCTTTCCTTTGGCTTCTGTGGCAGTTCTTCATCCTTTGAATTTTCAGACCATTCCTCCTCTCCTCAGACTGCAGGCTCTGAGAATTGTCTTTTTTCTGTTTTATTACTTCCCTTGATGATAGTACCTATCTCCTAGAATCTGACCATCACATACCTGCCTGCTGATAACTCTGGAATCTAATTCTTCCTCTCAACTCCAGGCTTATGTTTCCATTTGTTTCCCCCTCTTCTGAGGATTGCACAAACTCAAGAACAAAGAAAAATTCATCTTTTGCAAACCTTTGCTTACATTTTTATATTCTAACTAACTGCTCAGGCTAAAAGCTTGTATAGTGTATTGACTCACTTTCCTCTTTCTCAGTCTTGCCCACTTTTGATCAGGTTAACTAAAATAGTCTTGACTGTTCATGTAAGTGTCTGATCATTTTCTTTTGTTCCCACTGCTTTGGTTAGGGGCTTAACTCTTGACAGTGTATTCAAAGTACCTACTAGAAAGTCAGTTTTCTGACTGATGTTCCTACTAATCTCTTGTCACAGAATTCTAAGAAAAATGAAACTTAAATATTCTCAACTTGGAAGCCACTTGACTTCACAGTAAAGACTGAAGAAATTTATACTTTAAAAAAACCTTGTACTAGAGAACTAACACAAGCTTTGATTCCAACATTGGAGTGCTCATCTGTTCACAATACTCCGTACCTCGCTTTTCCCTTTTGTGAAACAGCAGGCTCTGAATCCCCTGTTCAGCTCTATTCAGAACAGCTCTGTTTTCCTCTTTTACTTTCACATTTCAGATTCTGTTAAAAGAGTAATGCTTATTTGGAAAAAAAAACAAAAACCAAAAACTGAAGTTAGTGTTCTAACCTGCATTTTGCGTCAATGAATGGCATTTGATAAGAACAGTTAGGAAATCAATACCATTAGCTGGGAGACTTTCTGCTTTTCATTGTCATTAATAGTAGGATACCGCAAATGTGTAAAATTTTAAATTGCATATCAAAATCTTAAAACTAGTTTTTAATTGTAAAGCTCACATATGTTTGTAGTTAACATTAAGTAATTATTTAATATAATGCATTTGTAATGCTTAACCACTTTCACAATTTCATAATAAAGTCAAGTGCCGTGCCAGGTTGCTTCAGTCATGTCCAACTCTTTGTGACCTACAATCTTTATGGACTGTAGCCTGCTAGGCTTCTGTCCGTGGGATTCTCCACCAGAATACTGGTGTGGGTTGCTATGCCCTCCTCCAGGGGATCTTCCCAACCCAGGGATCTAACCCATGTCTCCTGCGGCTCCTACATTGTAGGCGGACCCTGAGCCATGAGAGAAGCCCTAAAGAGTGAGTATTTATAATTGTTTCCTCACTCCAGAGATAACTTATCCTTTGTCTATCTTTACAGAAATTTTCATTGCCTATAACTAACAGTTAAATAGTACAAAAATATGCTTCTGTGTTCTTTTAATTCGCTGTGTTGACAGTATTTCTGTATTGATACGTGTCTTTTCAGTGGCTATATGATATTCTATCATGTGGATATAAGGTAACATACTTAACCAACTCTTTGAATTGTTAAGATGAATTTTTGGCAACTTATATGTAATTAAAAACTTATAAGTTTATAAATAAGTAAACTTATGTGTCAAAACTGGGTTATAGGCCTTTGATTTTTTTTGGAGTATAGCACAGAAGTTAAAAGCATAGACTTTGTTCTGTGCTCAATTCTTAATAACTTACATGTCTATAAGAGCTACATGAGCATGCGCAGGTTAGTTGAGTTGGTACAAGATCCTTCCTTGCCTAAACCCACCCTAACCCCGACCCCTGCTTGGTTTTTCCACTGCCTCTTGAACTGGTCTTAGTGTGGTCCCCAAACCCCACAAGATCTCTGCATTTGCCTCATGGATCCCATTAGCAACTGCCTTATCCTCAGTTTGTGTATTCTGGCATCTCTTAAAGGTATTAGGCAAATGCATATCTCCTTAGGGCCTGTATACTTCTTGTCCTCCTTGTATAAAATCTTTACTTAGATGTTTGTGTTGCTGGTTTCTGAGTTTGTTCTTTTGCTCTTTCTTTCTCAGTTCGGATATTAACTGTTCAGAATTCTTCCCTGACCGTTTTTTTCCACTATATCTCAATATCTGAAAAGTGTCTGCCATTATGAAATATAAGCCCAAGAGAGGAAGGAGGACTTCATCTCCTTTATCCATGATGTGACAGTATTCCCAGCACCTAGAGCAGTCAAGTAAGCACTCAATGCTCAGATGGGTTTGAATGAACAGCATACTATATCAGCAGCTGGTGGCTATTAGTTTATTGATAGAGGACCATCCTAGGTACCAACAAGTGTAGTTGATCATTCTCCTTTCTGGATGCTTTTTACACTTTAGCTCCTTTAGGTGTGAGAACATGGCTGCTGTATTTGAAATGTGTTTCAGTACTTTCCTAGAAATTTAAAATTTGTTGAACACGTAGTACCTCACTGTGTACTGGTCCAAGGGCTTTTACTAATTAACTCACTTAACTCATTAACTCATGTAATCCTGTCACACAGCTGTAATGTTTATGATTCATGAATTTGAATTTCATCAACACTAATGCTTGCTTTATCTTACAATACAGTTACTTAATTTGGATTCAAGTGTGTGATCAGACAGACATTTAAAGTATGCAAGTTTCCCTGCTCTTCTCAGTGAACCCTGTCTGAGCACGATAGGCACCGTGCTCTGCTCTTCCTGCCTCTGCTCTTACTTTCTGAGTCCTCTTACAGTACCTGCAATAGGTCATGTTAAATATCACTTTAGTGTCTAGAAGTATAAAAAAATCATGCAACATGGCCTCTAAATGGTGGTCAGCTTAAGAATAGTGGTCATTACCAGCAGTGTGAGTCTTCTCACTAAGATTATACGTCCAGCTTCCACATGGGGCTTTCCTAAGGCAAATTCTGACTAGGTGTGATTTTTTTTTTTTTTATTTTCCCCTTCCTTCCTTTACTCACTGACTTGGAACTTAACTCCTTCATAAAATGCTTCCATACTGTAGTCATAATTGTTCCATGTGGTTTCTCATTTTGACTTCTTTTGGAAAGGGGTGAATTTTATCAGGCTGCATAGTTCCTGGATTTCCCTGGTGGCTCAGATGGTAAAGAGTTTGCCTGCAGTGCAGGGGACCCACGGGTTCAATCCCTGGGTTGGGAAGATTCCCTGGAGAAGGTAATGGCTATCCACTCCAGTGTTGTTGCCTGGAGAATCCCATGGACAGAGGAGCCTGGTAGGCTACAGTCCCTGGGGTTACAAAGAGTCAAGACATGACTGAGCGACTAACACTGTCACTTTCATGGACTAAAAAGCAAAACGAAAACAGACGATGAAGCAGACATCAGTCAACTTTTTGGCTTCCCTGGTGGCTCAGATGGTAGAGTCCATCTGCAATGCAGGAGACCTGGTTTTGATCCCTGGGTTGGGAAGATCCCCTGAAGAAGGAAATAACTTTCAAGTAAACTTCAGAATGCTTTGGGTGGTATTCCAGACATTGTGAACGTAAGAATTGATACTCAGATCTGTTATCTTTTGCACCAGTCACCCTACTCAACATTCTGCCATTATTTAAAATGCTGGGAACTACAAAAGGTGATAGTTAAAAAAAAAAAACTATACTCCTTTATTGGGAGTATAGTTGATTTACAATGTTGTATTAGTTTCAGCAAAGTGAACCTGTTGTACATATATCTACTTTTTTAGATTGTTTTCTCATCTAGCTCTTCAGAGTATTGAGTAGAGTT
The DNA here is from genome assembly GCF_042477335.2 of Ovis canadensis. Taxonomy (NCBI): domain Eukaryota; kingdom Metazoa; phylum Chordata; class Mammalia; order Artiodactyla; family Bovidae; genus Ovis; species Ovis canadensis. The sequence continues at coordinate 44,235,465 of NC_091260.1, forward strand.
GCTTTTGCAATACAGGAGGTTCTTATTAATTATGTTTTGTATACAGTAGTATGTATATGTCGATCCCATTCAACGTAAGTTTTTTTCTATGTCTGTGACTCCCATTTCTGTTTTGGAAATAAATTCGTGTCATTTTTTAAAAACTTGATTGTACATTAAGCGATAATCATATGACCTTTGTCTTTCTCTGTCTGACTTACTTTGATAATCTCTAGGTTCATCCATTATTTCATTTTTTATGGCTGTATATAAGTACCATATCTTTATCCGGTCATCTGTCGATGGACATTTAGGTTGCTTCTGTGTCTTGGCTGTTGTAAATAGTGCTGCTGTGAACACTGAGATGGTAGTGATAGTAACTGGAAACTATTGCTACTATCAAGATTGGCTGGACATAGCAGCCAGAAAGTCTCTTACCACTGTACACTATATTTTGTAGTCATTTAAACTATATATATTTTTCTATCTTTGGAGATTGACAGATGACAAACTTTTTTTTCCAATATAGAAATTGTTGAATGTCTACAAGGGTAGAGAACAGTATAACGAATGCCCATGGCCTCAGTAGTTAACTACATGTGGCCATTCTTGTTTCTATATCTCTGGTCCCTCTCCCCCTTCCATTTTGAAACAAATCCTGAATCTTATTGTAACTCTTAATTTTGATCTTGGTCTTATAGTGAAATGTTGGTTTAAACTTTACTTCTCAGTCATCTTGTAAATCTGCCAGAGGTGGGAAGACAGTTCTCTACCCAGCTAGATGGAGCCCTTCTGTTACCACATTTTGGCTGTTGGGCAAGGAAAAAGTGGACTAAATTTTTTGAAGAAAATAACACGTTTTATCAGGTTAAAGATTCTTAAAAATACCATTTGAGCTAGAGACATACCAATTTAAAGCTGCCTCATGTTTATTTTAGCTAGTTGCATGGATTAATGTTTTTCTTCTAACTTTTGACCTATAGGAATCCTATGAGGACGGCTGTGAGGATTATCCTACTTTATCAGAATATGTTCAGGATTTTCTGAATCATCTTACAGAACAGCCTGGCAGTTTTGAAACTGAAATTGGACAGTTTGCAGAGACCCTGAATGGCTGGGTTACAACAGATGATGCTTTGCAAGAACTTGTGGAACTCATCTATCAACAGGTAGGTTGGCTGACAGCATGGGGCACTCATTGAACAGCTTCCCTGATGCCGGAAGATGGTGCCTGCTCCTTGAGGGGAGCCAGGTTCACATTTACCAGCCTCCACATGCCTTGACTGTTTTTGGTTCATGGGAGCTTTTAAGTCTCTGTTGTATAAAATTTCTGTAGTTAGAGATCCAGGACTGTAGCCAAGGCTCTGTACAGGCATTTGGAAGGAAGTTTTGGACACTTATGAAGACACTACATGAATATCTTGCTTTTTTCCAAACCCCTGTTTTACAAGAATCTGCCATTATTGGAATAGGGGAGAGAAAGTCATGGGAGAACTTTTTTGCCTCGTAAATGATTCTTTATTTTATGAGACTGGCACACTACCTACTGTGCTAACAAGGCACCTGATTCTTTATTTAAAAAAAAATAAAGGACTATAAACACTCTGACTTGAATCTTAATGTTTTTGCTTGTCTTTAAAATTTTCAAGGATTAATTCCTTAAAAAATATAATGTCAGTCTAGGTTATTTACACAGAGTTTAGTTTTAATCTTAGTATATTGGTCATTGAAACGTTAATGCTATTTTAAGGGGGGAAACATAGCCCTCAATTTTGAAGATGAATTTAAGGTCAGTGAGTGAGACTGGCCAAAAACAATAGGTGATAAGCACCGTCCAAGGTTGTATTTCTCTTTAAGTCATTGCTGAAGGAGCAGCTCTAACTTGGATATATGAAAGAATGACTTATGATAGCAGGTCGATTTTTTTTTTTTTAACTGTTTCATTTGACTATTTTTTCAGTTTGTTCTCAATTGTTTCTAGACTCCAATATTACCTGGCCAGTTCTTAGATTTTGTTTTTTGAAAATGCCTGAGCTTTTAGGAATATAGAACTGCTCTGTTTGTCCTGAATCCTACTTTTGACATGAAAACTGCTCATCTTCCTTGATGGGAAACTAATAAGAAATATCTAAACTCATATCATGGAGCATGGAGATACAAAGGTTAAAACCTTTTTAGCAGAAAGAGTTAAAATTGGTTGTTAGTGGAAGTAAAGTTAAGGTATAGCAGGGATGCGGGAAACTTTAATGACCAATTTTGTTGTCTTTAAATTTACTTTAAATGTTAAGAGCAAAGGGAAACAGGCAGTGCCAATAATGAAAAAAGTATAAAATTTGAATTTTAAGTCTATTATGGTACCAGATACACATATATGAATGTCAGTACAATCAGTCTTTCTTCCTAGATGAGAAATGTACAGGGTCCTATGTGAGCAAGGAAGTAATTAGAAATAAAATGTTCTAATTATAAAGTACTTCATGCCTGGCAGTGCTAAACACTTGACCTGTGGTTAACTCACTTAATACTTGGTGGTTGTAAGGTATTACGTTTATCCCCATTTTATACATAGTTTAACAGAGGTTACATGACTTGCCTAAGGTTATACATGTGTAACTAGACCCAACGTAGGGTTGGAGGGGCATTTAGGCCATCTGTTAGATATAGACTCTGGTTAACTACTGCTTTTGTGATAAGTCCCTTAATGTGTATGCTCTACTGTTCTTTAAAAACTGCAGTGAAAGTTAAACTTCCTGAGTACTTCTTTGGCTGTATCACTCAGTCTTTGATATTCAGTGTTTTTCCATTGTCTTATTAAAAATATTTTATTTCTTTTGATTTTTCTCTTTACCTTGAATGTTGGGAGTGTTACTGAAATGTTAATCTTTTGCATCAGGTATGTTAATTACCTCTATAGGAGTCAAAACTGAAGCTCAGGGAGGTTTAGTAATGTCCAGGGTCACAAATGTCCAGGGCTATCTTGTTCTGGACAGCTAGATGCCAAAGTTGGTGCCATCCTATTCCTGAAAGATACCTCTGATCAATAGTTCCACAAATATTCTTCTTAATTGGCACTATGCAACTGGGTACCTGTACATATTTTATGTAGAAATGAGCAAAAAGATTATCTGTTTGCTTTCTGCTAACCTCGGGTAAATGATGGGGAGAGCTTGCCTTAATGTTTTTCTTTGTATTTATTCTGGTTCTTGGTGTAAGTTTGGGAGGGAGAGTTAATTTCCTTATGCCTAACAATCATAAATGACTTGTACCTTTCTGTACAGTACTGAAGGTAGGAATGTTTTTTCCTCTTTAGAATATTGCTGTGAAGTGTTTGCATTAATGACGTGATGTATCTGTGTCATACAAAACTTTTTTCTTTTTGAAAGGCCACATCTATCCCCAATTTCTCTTACATGGGAGCGCGCCTCTGTAACTACCTGTCCCATCATCTGACAATTAGCCCACAGAGTGGCAACTTCCGCCAATTGCTACTTCAAAGGTCAGTGTGAACGTATGAGAGTGAAGGAGAACTCCTAAACATGCTAGAATTTCACCATTCTTCTTGCTAAGATTGCGCTTCATAGGAAGTTGCAGGGAAGAATAGGGCAGACCATTCTTATTTTGAATATAGTATTAAAAGTTTATACTCATATATAGCAGTCTTTTTTCAATAATGGTTTCTCCCTTTGGTTTTGTGCCTGGAAGGGCCTTTTCTTTTTCCAAGATCTTAAAAATGGTCACTTTACATATTTCTTTATACTTACTTTTGGCTTGAGTAAGGTTCTAATTTCACTTACTGTCACACATTTAACCAGTTTTTCCCATACTACATTTTTGAATGATCCATTCCTTATTGATTAGAAGTGCTACCTTTATTGCACTACATCCTTAAATTTGGGTTGATTCTAGACTTTAATTATATTCTATTCATTACTTTTTCTCTTCCTGATTTATTACCACGCTATTAAAAAGCTCTTAATTTTCTCACAACTAGTCTAGTTAGTTACCCATTTTGTGTGTGTGTGTGTGTGGTCTTCTTTGCTACTCTGGCATGTTTATTTTCTCCAGATTTTAGAATTAGCATGTGAAATTACACAGACCTTGTTAGTATTTATTGATGTTTGGGGATGACATTGAATTTATGAGCTAATATAGGGAAATTTTCTTATAATTTGAGTTTTAAAATCAATAACAAATTATTTTTGAGTTTATTATAATTTGTCTATTAGTTCTTTGAAAATACTTTTAATGGTTGCAAAGTATTCCATCGTGTGGTTAAACTGCACTTTAACAAAATAGATTCCAAAAGTACACTCCAGAGACACGTAAAATTAAGCTTTTGGTAAACGTGAAACTTCAAATACTTTAGTAGAAGACAAACTGTGCTGCTGATGTAACTGGCTAGTCATTTGGGGTGGGGGAAAACAAAGATGGGTTCTTGGCTTACTCTCTACACCAAAATGTATTTCAAATATAAAAGTAAAACAGTAAATACTAAGGAAAAATTGACCGAAAAAAATTAGGTTGGCAAAGCCCTTTAAAGTAAGACATAATACCCACAGGCCCTAAAAGAAGAGATTAAACTTAATTAAATATAGATTGTAAAATTGGGGAGTCATAATTTATATGAAGTAAATTAAAAATAGAGAAATTTGTAACACATGGCAATGAGTCCATTTATTTAGTATGAAAAGAGGGGCCTCTTAGGAATGAGTAAGAAAAAGGCAAGTATTTTAGTAAAAATATTTGGAATGACTCCAGATAGGTGCAGTTTGGGGAAATGTAAATGACAAATTTATAAAAATATAGCTAATCCACCTAATAATTAAAGAAGTGCAAGTTAGAGCTTCTGGGAAGGTGTAAAAGTAGGCATTTGAAGAGGTAGAATGGCAGAAAGGCTTGCTTATCTTCCCTTGTGCTGCTCACCTTTGGAAATGGCCTGAGTCCCTGCTCTTGGAAATTCTGATACTAGACTGAAGTTGAGCCTGGGCATGGTTTATAAAGCTCTCCCAAGTGATGCTACTGTGTAGTCATGGCTGAGAACCAGTCTTCTAACTCTTCTGATTATATACCCACTGTGTATGCTTCTCTAGTATTGGCATATGGTCAAAGCTATTAACATGGAGAAATGCTACTCATGTAATAAGCAAAAAGGTAGTAATCTTATTAACTGAAAAATGTAGGCATACTTTGGAAAAAAACAAGTTACCTTCACAGCAGTTATCTCTAGGTTGTAATGTTTTTGTTCTTTTTATTTCAAAAAGGTTAAAACCAAAATATAAACGTGTGTTGCTTTTATAATTGAAAAATCTTAAGCTTAAAGTTTTAGGGTCTTTCCTGTCACCAAGATAATCAGTCATGCACAAGGGTAGAGATTTACATTGGTACATAACTGACGTATATTAATGTATAATCTAGTAGCATTAATAGCATTGATAGAAACAAAAGGTCACTTCATCAGAGCTCTTTCCTGAAAAGTCATAAAAGGAAAGGCAGACAAAGGAAAGTAGCCAAGGTGCATGGTTAACTGAATTGGCATTAATTAACTGATCCTTTCCATTATTAACCAGAGTATTCTATTTATAGATATCCCAACTTTTTTTCTGATGAATTAATTTAATATGTTTGAAAAGATAACCAGCAGTGCTTTCTTAAAAAGCCTAGTGAGACAATAAAATGAGGTGGTGGGTTTTTGTTTTGTGTTTTTTTAGTGCCAATATACAACAAACCTCATGAAACCTATGCTGCTGTAACTTGTTACAAACTTGATCTAATAGGCTTATTTTCAACTGTTGTTACCAGTTTCTTAAAACTAGGAATCACTGTGTGAAAGATAATGCATATTCTGATCTCTGCAATAGACAGGAACACTTTTATTACAGAAAATCAAAATGTTGGTGCATTGTGCTTGCCTCTGAATTGCTTGTGAACAACCACACTGACAAATGGTTACCTTGATTATTTTTTTAAAAAAGCAATATGAGATTACAAAAGGTATGTCTTTATTAGATGTCGGACTGAATATGAAGTTAAAGATCAAGCTGCAAAAGGGGATGAAGTGACTCGAAAACGATTCCATGCATTTGTGCTCTTCCTGGGAGAACTTTATCTTAACCTGGAGGTGAGTACTTTTCAGTAGTGACAAAGCCTAAGAATATAAATTGATCTCAAGGGATTTGTATTTACCATAGCCTTTTACAACATTAGGGATGAAATGGGAGAGGCAAAAAGTCTTAGTACCTACTAATGGTAGTTGTGGTAGTGGTGGTTGTTTAGTTGCTAAGTTGTGACTGACTCTCTTGTGACCCCATGGACTGTAGCCCACCAGGCTCCTCTGTCCATGAGATTTCCCAGCAAGAATACTGGAGTGGGTTGCCATTTCCTTCTTTGGGGATCTTCCTGACCCAGGGATCAAACCCACATCTCCTTCATTGGCAGGCAGATTACTTACCACTAAGCCACCAGGGTCTGTCTTCAAATGGAACACATATACCATTCTGCCTTCTGTTCATGGGAAGGGTGTTGGGAGATGGTTACTAAGCACTTTAAAGTCATTATATACTTTTGGAAATCCATGGTTTACATGTGATTTTAAGCTTGTGGAATACAGACAATCACACTTTTTTGAGTCCTTGTTTCATAAATATTAGCACACTTAGTTTGTTGACTTTCAGATGGTGACTCAAAAGCAGCTTGTCCTACGGAGCACAAAGCTTTGAGTGAAGAGGGGAGAGATTAAAGTTTCTGAGGTTGTTTTTTACACCTAACTCACCCTCTGTAGTTCTTTTTGGTCCTATTGTATGTATGAATTTTCCACATAAACTGTATTCGTACGAAGTCTACAGCTAAATTGGTGGTATACTTGAGTAAGTATATGCTTGTTGGCAGGCAACATAAGTGCTGAATGTTACTTTGTAATGGATTTGCTTGTTTTTCTTTTGACTAGTTATTCCCAGGTATATGTATAGGGTCTGATTTGGGGACTTGGTATTGTAAATGCCACTGATAAGACACATGAATCTACCATCAAATGTACATCTCAGTGCATCTAGATCTTTGTTCAGTCTTGTGCCTGATTCACTATCCATTTTACCACAGATAGCCTTAATTTTAAAAAAAACTCATGCCTTAATCTTAGTTTATTTTGGTGTTAAGCCAAATAAGAGCACCAATATCAAATGTGCTTTAAATGGATTGTCACTTTAAGAATGCTGTTGAATTTCCTATGTAGAAATAATAATATGTGTAGGGAGAATGATAAAACATGACTCCTGAGTTTATAGTTCTTCAAGTCAGAGAGCTGAGACACATGTTCCATTTATTGTTTTAAAATAGTATAAAAAGCCAAAAAAAAAAGCTCTGTGTTCCCCCAAAGATCTTAACTTTATAGACTAGAAACTGCTTTATGAAGCAGTAACATTAAGAGGCTTAAATTATCCTGACCGTGTGTTTTGTTTTAACCTAAAACACTTTGTTTTTCCAACATTTTGTTAAACCATTTATATATTTGTATTTTGGCATGGTTGCCTTTTCTTTTCTTTTGCCCCAAAAGATCAAAGGGACAAATGGACAGGTTACAAGGGCAGACATTCTTCAGGTCGGTCTTCGGGAGTTGCTGAATGCCCTCTTCTCTAATCCTATGGATGACAACTTAATTTGTGCAGTAAAATTACTGAAGGTGGGTTTTACTTATTTTTTTTCTTAAAATTTAAAATGTTTTATCCCTCTAGTGCATAACTTAGAGGAAGGGAAGTACAATACATATACAAATTCAAGATTAAGTTATCTAAGTTAAACACTTATTTATCTCTTGAATTTAAATATTGGAAGAGCAGTATATACTTACTGCTTAATATAAGCAGCAAAATTTAAAAGTAAAAAATAGAAGTTCTTCACTCTTGCTGTGAAGTCCTTTTTCTTCCTTTCCTCTGTATGTATGCTCTCATAAGATCTTATTCTGTTGTGGTTTGTTGTGTTTTTTTTTTTTAATCACCCAGTGAGAATCTTGGATTTTTGCCTGGCTCTTTTTTCAGTAGCTTCCTAGTGTTCCATGGTATACATGCACATTGTTTATCCATTCCATCCTTTGAACAGTTATTTTCCGTTTAGCCAGTAAGCACTGTCAGTAATCTTTAATTGTATCTTTATATATGCAGTTGTTTATGTAAGTTAAATTCCTACACATAGATTTGGTGGCTCAAGGAGCATGTATACCTCAATTTGTTAGGTAATGCCAAATTTCCCTTCTAAATGCTTATTAACCAGAGTGTATTCCCACCAACAGTGAACGAGCGTACCTCTTTCCCCATATGCTTAATCAGTGATGGGAGAATCAATCCTAGATTTTATTTTATCATTGTGATGAGTAAAAACCAAAACATTTTAAATTGCATTTCCTTGGTGAAAATCACAAGTGAATTTAAGCTTTTTTTGGTTTATAAGCAATTTTTTCCCCCACAGTTTCTGTGAATTACCTGTTTCTATCCTTAACTTTTTCCTGATGAAGTTTGTGTTTTTTAAGTTCTGAGTTTCTATACTTATTGGATGTTGTATATATTAAAAAGTGATGTTGGTTAAAATTTTATACCTATTTTAGTCATACAGCAAACCTACTGTATAGTCATTGGCATATACAACCTGTGATTAAATTTCTGCTATAGTTCATTCCTTTTCCTTGTCAAGAAGAACAGAGTATAGTGATCCTTGAGTATAGATGGTAGAATATAATTGGGAATATTTAAGTTGCTAAATTCATCCTGTTTAAAGAATGTTTGAACTGCTGCTAAGATCTTTTTTAGAATTTCGATACTTCATTGAATTCCTTTTTTTTTTTGACTGATACTTGCTTGTTTAGTTGACAGGGTCAGTTTTAGAAGATGCCTGGAAGGAAAAAGGAAAGACTGACATGGAAGAAATTATTCAGAGAATTGAAAATGTTGTCCTAGATGCAAATTGCAGCAGGTAGGAAAAGAACTAGTATAGATAGCCAGTAGATATTCCTTGCTTTTTCTTTGGGGGTGTTTTTAATCTGTTGTAGTTTATTGGAATAATCTTAATAGATCCACAGAAATTTTTTTCCTTTACCTATGAATTCTGCTCTCCTAGCCACTTCCTTCAATTATGCTTATAAATAGAAGTTAAGATATTCCTGTGAGAGTGTGACTCCATTAAAAAAAAAGATTCATACTTTTAAATTCAATAAAAACTTGGAGAAAGTACAACTGTAAATCCAATTGGAGGTATAAAAATGTTAGCAGCATCCTACTGCCTTTGAGAAACATATAGTCACAGTTACCTAGAACAAGTATCAAGCCTGTTTATTCCAAAAAAGGACAGCAGGAGCTAGGCAGTGGGGTACAAGCACATAGCTTTCATCTTAGTGCATGAGAAAGCAGTTCGTATCCTTTGGCCAGTGCTGGATGCTGCTAACCAAGTGTAGCTCTCAGAAGTGAGGACTGGCCCTTCAGTGGGCGGCACTGTGGGAGCCTGACCTCGATAAAGCGGAAATTGCTGCAATGTACAGTGAGGCTCAGATCTAGAAGTGGTTCTCTGAAGTCCCTCTTCCTCCCATGGCATCAGGTCATCCTTTCCACAGCACCATCAGTGAGGGTCAAAGGCATACAAATCTCACTGGAGATAGCTACTCTCCTGCAAGAGTCTGAAGGGTACTATTGCCGTTAGAAGGAAGAAACTGTTCCCCAGGTCAAGGAGAGGAAAGAAGTACTGACTGTAGTCCATGGCACCAACCTTCTGGGGCCTTTTCAAGCATCTGGAAAGGGTCTCTAAAAAGGCTAGCAGAGAGCTGAGCCTGCCAACTGGCATTCCATTGTCTATGAATTGGACAGGAACATGAAGCCCAGCAAGCCTGTGCAGTTCCTAGGGCATGAGGAGACAGTGTGTAAAGCCATGGAAGCTGTGTGCCCAGGGCAAGGCCGAGAAGGAAGAACAAGCAGCAGACTACTCCCAAGGACACCCTCCCTGCCCCTCCCATTCCTCTGCACTTCCCCCCTGCACATGTCACAGCGACCACATCCGTGTAAGTGGCAGCTCCGGATGGAGACTGGTGGCTCCCCATTTTGTATTAACTATTTTGTCTCTTGCACCCACTCCCTTCATACACTCTAGTTAGAATAGCACGTCTGGGGCAGGGTCCTCAGTCCAAGCCGAGGGAAGCCTTGTTCAAGAAGGTCAACAGGTAGTAATTCAGGGGCATTTGTCAATGCTTTGTTTATTACAAGGACTTGTTTGAGTAATGGTAGGGTAGTCATGTTAAGGTGTGAGCAATGAGGGGAGGCAGGAGAGCCTATTTGTGTTTCCAGGGGCCAGTCCTGTACTATCCTGTAGTCAAGTGACTGCATGGCTCTAGTCATTACAGTGGGAAATGAATGTAACCTGTGATGCTTCAAAGAAATATTTCCTCCCTGGCTCCAGGAGATTGGGATTGATCCTGAATGTTTCTGTGTTGTCTTTATTTTTACAAAAAGTTATATAATTAAAAACATTCTGGGGTTTCTCGTGGCAATTGCAATATTACCACATGTGGTCATCACAAAATAAGCCATTCCTTATACCACCATGGGATAAACTCCTTAACTTCTAAGGTGTAAGAACTTCATGCTTTGATGTAAGTTAGAATTCCTCCCCTCCTTATTTTATGGCAGTGAAATGCCTCTTGATCAAGTCCAAGTATGTTTTTCACTGTGCCCTGATTTCTGAATCTTGTTCCAGTTGCTTGGCCTGCCACTTGGGCCCACAACTCATTTGAGCATAACTGTACCAAATTGTTTTATTTCCATATCAGTATAATAAAGGAGTGATACTCATTTTTTAAAGGAGATAAATTTGTTTCATTATAGGAAATGTCTACAAAATCAGTGCATGTTAAATTTTTTAAACAAAGTTTTAAGCATCTGTAATATATTAGAGAATGGTAACACTTGCTCACCTTAACTCATTTTTAACTTTTGTCTGCAGAGATGTAAAACAGATGCTTTTGAAGCTTGTAGAACTCCGGTCAAGTAACTGGGGTAGAGTCCATGCAGCTTCAACATACAGGGAAGCAACACCTGAAAATGATCCTAATTATTTTATGGTATGCCAGTGGATGCATTTTAAGTTTGGTTATTGCTTGAATTCAGATTTTGGTAATTTGTAGATAAGTTACATAAAGCAGTTCTCAGAATTTAATATAACAGTTCTTCACTGATTTAGGGTCACATGGAAGCCATGGAATCCTCAGTGAAAGGGTAGACTAGAGAAAGAGCCATTTAAAGGCAAGGGAAATAAAAGGCCTGTATTTCAAACTTTTACTGGCATTTTGTAGTAAATTAAGAAAATGAAGATGGCTACCAGGCCAGTGATGCTCTGAAGTTCTCAATAGGACAGGCATAAAGAAACCATGGAGGAATGCTTTTATTATAATCCAGTCTTGGAGATGGCTTTAAAGAAAAAATGGTGGTGGGAACCGCAGCTAAAAATCAGTTGACTTTAAGTCACAATGCACAACAGACCAACTCACTTAGAGTGTGACAGGCAGTAGACAGGGTTAGACATAGGAACTGGAGACAAGGAAATAGTCCTCTAAAGACTGTCGACTTTTGCAGTGAAATGGAAATGGCTGCTAGGAAGTTTTTTGCTTGTTATTGCATTATCAGGTACAGTTGAGTGTCCTCAGTCATGTTCTGTTAATGTGCTTTTAAAAAATCAATTCTGAAATAACATATTTTAATCACTCTTGATTCCTCCTAGAATGAGCCAACATTTTATACATCTGATGGTATTCCTTTCACTGCAGCTGATCCAGGTATGTCATCTCAGGCATTTTCTGCCCATTGATTGGTAAGATATTAAATTACAGAAAACCATACCCTCACCGGCATGAAGTTGTAGCTTTAAGAATTCACATCATTGTAAAATAAAGGGTAAAGTTTTGTCTCACTAGAATATTCTCACAGTTACTGTTTGGAACCACTTCAGGTTGAACATCTGATTCAGTATATAGTACCTTGTCACCTTAACAGTGAAGGATTGGAAGAATCCCTCAATTAAATGCAACCATTTTTATCTTTTCTCTAATACTTTAATACTCTAAACTTTCAGGTAGTTAGAATGAAAGGGAAGGATGGTTTAGTTCACTATGTAGTCTGCAGCTTTCTTGGTACAGGATAATACTTGCAGATGTTAAGAATTGTGGATTTTATTAATAGTTGGGTCAGTTAATTAAAATCTAAATCTGTGCACACTTCTCCTTCCAGAAAAGGGCCATTTGTAAAATGATTGCTTTAATTGTGGTAAACAGAACTGAACTGTGAGCAAAAGAAAATTTTCCCACTTAATACAACCTTACAGCCAGCTTATCAGAATTTTCTCATTTGTTTCCTCTGGATTACAGACACTGACTATCCTATGCCTCTAGCACAGAGGTCAAAAGAACTGCTTAACTTTTCAGCTTTAAATTATGAATTACAGACATAAGTACAATTTAAAGTTGAAAAGTTAAGCAGTTCTTTTGACCTCTTTGGTTTTTATATTGTTGAGTATTTCAAAACTGGCCAGTTTGATTCACTGTCAAGATAAACTGATTTCACTATATCATTATATATCTTGGGTCTTTTCAAAGAAATAAAACTATATAGATAATACTAAGCCATTTTCTGTTACTGTAATTGATCTTTCACCCCCAAGTCCAGTCCTTCCATAATTTCCCTCCTAGGGTACTTACTATCCTAACGTTGGTGTCATTGTGTTGTCTTTTTACTTCATATTTCTGTAAGTTACAGGCATTACCATACACAGTAGTATTAACCTAAAAGGTACCTTATTGTGCATGTCTTTTTGCAGTTTATTTTTTTACTCAGTATTTTTGGTATTTGTTTGTGTTGATATATATAAATGCCAAATGATGATCTACTGAGAGTAAACCACAATTTATAGATTCCCTCCCCCGTGGGGCCCCCCATTTTTTACAATGGGGGGTAGTTCGCACTTATTACTACCCATAATACCATGCAAACAAACCTTTAATAATCTTTGCATATAGAGAAATTTCCTTAGGGTAAGGAAGTAGAATTGTTAGATTATAGGCAATATACATCTTCCGCTTCACTAGATGTTGCTAAGCTGCTTTCCATCATGATTATACAGCTTAATATTCCCACCAGCAGCATATGAAAGTTCCTGTTTCCCATTGTTGGTAACGCTTACTGTTACCAGACTTATTTTTCTTTCACCAGACCTCTTTTTCTGGTTTCTGTTTTATTAAAATAACATTTTAATAGCTGTTAATAACATTTAATAACATTTTCTGTTTGTTATTTATAATAACAGATTTTATTAACCTTTTGATTTCTTTGTTTGAGAATCACCTGCTTGTGTCCTTTTCACATATCTCTGTTGAATCATTTGTTTTTCTTACTGATTTGTAATTATTTACATGGTCTGGAAAGTGATCCTTAGTTTCTGCCAGTATGTGCTATCTTTCCATTTTTTGTCTTATGTAGAAGCTTTGAGTGTTAAGAGTCTTATGTGTGTCTATGACTTAGTTTCCTTACTACAGGCAAATTCTATTGTGTTCTAAACCCTGTTTTTTTATATTTAGGTGTTTAATCCATCTGGCTAACTCTTGAATGTGAGATATGGTAGGAATTAAATATTCTGTAGTTCCTCATGTCAACACAGAGGATGCTTCCTCTCTTGGATAAAATATCCCTCTGTGTACCATGTAACTCCCTATAAATTTGTGTCTTATTCCTGTGTCTGTGAGTGTGGATCTTCTATTTGTCTTGACATCAATACTGCATTCTTTTAAAATTTTATTTATTTTCTGGCTCTGTTGGGTCTTTGATGCTGCATAGGCTTTCTCTAGTTGCGGGGAGTGGTGGCTTGTCTCATAGCTCAGGGGTTCTAGAGCACACAGGTTTAGTTGCTCCATAGCATGTGAGATCTTCCTGGACCAGGGAACAAACTTGTGTCTCCTGCATTGGCAGGTGGATTCTTAACCACTGGACCACCAGGATAGTCCCAATACTGCATTCTTAGTTATTCTAACATACTGTAAATCTTGCTGTGTCTGGTGAGACAGATTTTCCTTTTTCCCCTTATTCTTTGAAGCTGCCTTGATTCATTTTGGTTCTTAGATCTTCTTCTTTGTCTAATCTGTCTTTCCTAGTTATTTCTGATGACTGTGGAAATTCATTTTAGTTTTCAAACAGGATTGTTTCTGAATTTTGTTCAAAGTATCTTGATCTTAAAGTTTCAAGGCCTTTTTTCACATTATTCTAAATAGGCTTAGTTTTGCTTCATATTTTTAATTCTAACCCTGCTGTTACTTCTGTCATATACAAAATTACTTCTTTATATTGTGATATTTTTTGCAATCTCATAATTTAGCTTTCTTAAACTTTTGAAATGTTTTCAAACTTATTGTAAAGCTACAAAAGTAAAAACAGTAGAAAGAACACCCATCTGTCTGCCTTTTACTCAGATGTACCTCTGTGGTTAACAGTGTTTTCTGTTTAACATTTGTTCTTTCCACATTCACTCTTTTTCCTTAAATCATTTGAAGTTACATATATTATGGCCCTTTCATGACTGCTCCAGCATTCTAACTACTGCCTGTTTGTTGTTCTTTATGAAAAAGCCTTGTGACTTGGATTGTAGGAACATGTATTCAAGGGGAATTTGTATTTGCTGTGTCAGGAGCCGCAGGGGTAACACTGGCTTGGAACACATTTTTTTATTTTCTTGTCATAGAGATTCTTTATGTGGATAATAGAAATTTGAAATGCATACCCATTGTTAAAAATTCTCTGGGGAATTATCCTTCAATTAAAAGTAATTTTGAAAAGTTATCCAGGGAACCAGTTTCTTCACAGTGCTTCTGTCCTGATTCCAGATGCAGGCAGGGACAGCCAAGCTTCTTTGCCATCTCCCTTTACAGCTGAGGTTTTTCGTTGTTTTCTTGGTTCACCTTTTGCTTGAAATACCAGTTGTTTGTCCTGGGTTTGTGTAGGTGAGATGGACGTGGGGCATGAATTCCATCTCCCTATTTCACATGGACTCAAGACCTTGCCTTCTGACCATCTGTGGGTTTTAAAATCCAACCCTTTTGTTCCTAAGACCACTAGGTCTGCCAGCCTCCCAGCTGTAAGAGTTATGTCATCTGGTGACGTGAGCAGATGTGTGTATGAGTAAGTGAGTGAATGTGAACTCATTCATACATTTAAGAGAGTGTTTTATCTGTTGCTTTATTTATTGCAGGACCATCTTATAGTTAAAATTATGTTGAGCTTTAAGCACAGGTCTGTGTCTGTGATTATTTTTCACTAAATACGTACTACAGTACTTATGTAGGGTTAGCTGAATCAGCAAATACAAAGGAACCGTGTATAAGGAGGGCCAACTAAGTTACATTTGGATTTTTGAGAGTGTAGAAGGTCACTGACCAGTAAGGGTCAATTGTATAATTTATGAGCACGTGGTGTACAGGGGAGAGATAAAGCAAGCCAGTTAAAATGTAAATTGTGTAAAAGATATTCTTAAATATGTAGATGGAACCTTAACTGCTATTTAAATGTATCTACTTAAAAATCATAATATTAAAAAAAATTTTAGGGGTAACTTGGCTGTTTCATACAAATATTTTTCAGTATTAAATTTTTTTTTTTTTAATAGATTACCAAGAGAAATATCAAGAGTTACTTGAAAGAGAAGACTTTTTTCCAGATTATGAAGAAAATGGAACAGATTTATCAGGGGGTGGTGATCCGTAAGTTCTTTAGATCCTTTTTTTGTTTTGAGGGTTTGGGTTTCTTTTTTAATTTTTGTTTTCATTTTTCTGTTTGGCCATGTGATACAGCTTGCAGGCGAGATCTTAGTTCCCTCTGCAGAGATTGAACCCAGGCCCGCTGCAGTGGAAGTACGGAGTCCTCAAAATTGAACTGCCAGAAAATTTCCATATTTAGCTGCTTTCTTTGTGAATTCCTGTGGCCATAGTTTGTGGATGGAGTCTATAGACTAGAAAAGATGATGAAAGAATGTGCATTTTGATTTAATGATGTTAAAGTAGTAGATACGTAGTAGTTATTTATCAGAAACTTTCAGAAAATCATATTAGAGAAAACACTATGACTGAAAGTTAAATATAGTTAACGTGAAAAAACTAGTAATGTAGCATATTCAAACAGTTTTTATAAAATAGATTCTATTAACTTTAATACTATAAGATCTTGGGCAAGTTCTATGCCTTTTTCTCCATCTATTGAATAGGAATAGTAGTACCCCTCCTTGAATTTTTTTGAGACCTAAATGAGATACATAAATAACTTGGAGTAGCTACCTGGCACACAGTAAAAGTCTCAAAGCTTGGCTGTTAAGGGATTAAAATTAGAACACCGATAACTATAAATTACAGTCCTATATCCCATATCTCAGTCTTTACCTGCCATTCTTTATGACAAAAGAAACTTTTATTGTATTGTTCACTTATCATTAGATCATGCTACATTTGTATATAGAATGACCAGGAACTTGAGGTTTAGTCCCAGTTCTGTTAACAATTCATGTGAATTTGAACAGGCTACTTAGATTCTCCTCTTCATAAGCAGAGGGCAGAAATAAATCTGTGACTTTATTTTTTCTTACCCCATCTCATGTATTATAGGTTAAAAAAAAAGAATCACATTTATTCTTTCTCCAGGTTCAGTTCAGTCACTCAGTCATTTCCGACTCTTTGCGACCCCATGAATCACAGCACGCCAGGCTTCCCTGTCCATCACCAACTCCTGGAGTTCACTCAGATTCATGTCTATCAAGTCAGTGATGCCGTCCAGCCATCTCATCCTCTGTCGTCCCCTTCTCCTCCTGCCCCCAATCCCTCCCAGCATCAGAGTTTTTTCCAGTGAGTCAACTCTTCACATGAGGTGGCCAGAGTAGTAGAGTTTCAGCTTTAGCATCATTCCTTCCAAAGAAATCCCAGGATTAATCTCCTTCAGAATGGACTGGTTGGATCTCCTTGCAGTCCAAGGGACTCTCAAGAGTCTTCTCCAACACCACAGTTCAAAAGCATCAATTCTTCGGCACTCAGCCTTCTTCACAGTCTAACTCTCACATCCATACATAACTACAGAAAAAACCATAGCCTTGACTAGACGGACCTTTGTTGGCAAAGTAATGTTTCTGCTTTTGAATATGTTATCTAGGTTGGTCATAACTTTTCTTCCAAGGAGTAAGCGTCTTTTAATTTCATGGCTGCAGTCACTATCTGCAGTGATTTTGGAGCCCCCCAAAAATAAAGTCTGACACTATTTCCACTGTTTTTCCATCTATTTGCCATGAAGTGTTGGGACCGGATGTCGTGATCTTCATTTTCTGAATGTTGAGCTTTAAGCCAACTTTTTCGCTCTCCTCTTTCACTTTCATCAAGAGGCTTTTTAGTTCCTCTTCACTTTCTGCCATAATGGTGGTGTCATCTGCATATCTGAGGTGTTTGATATTTCTCCTGGCAGTCTTGATTCCGTCTTGTGTTTCTTCCAGTCCAGCATTTCTCATGATGTACTCTGCATATAAGTTAAGTAAGCAGGGTGACAATATACAGCCTTGATGTACTCCTTTTCCTATTTGGAACCAGTCTGTTGTTCCATGTCCAGTTCTAACTGTTGCTTCCTGACCTGCATACAGATTTCTCAAGAGGCAGGTCAGGTGGTCTGGTATTCCCATCTCTTTCAGAATTTTCCACAGTTTATTGTGATCCACACAGTCAAAGGCTTTGGCATAGTCAATAAAGCAGAAATAGATGTTTTTCTGGAACTCTCTTGCTTTTTCCATGATCTAGCGGATGTTGGCAATTTGATGTCTGGTTCCTCTGCCTTTTCTAAAACCAGCTTGAACATCAGGAAGTTCATGGTTCATGTATTGCTGAAGCCTGGCTTGAAGAATTTTGAGCATTACTTTACTAGCATGTGACATGAGTCTAATTGTGTGGTAGTTAAGCATTCTTTGGCATTGCCTTTCTTTGGGATTGGAATGAAAACTGACCTTTTTCCAGTCCTGTGGCCCCTGCTGAGTTTTCCAAATTTGCTGGCATATTGAGTGCAGCACTTTCACACCGTCATCTTTCAGGATTTGAAACAGCTCAACTGGAATTCCATCCTCCACTAGCTTTGTTTGTAGTGATGCTTTCTAAGGCCCACTTGACTTCACATTCCAGGATGTCTGGCTCTAGATGAGCGATCACACCATCGTGATTATCCAGGTCATGAAGATCTTTTTTTGTACAGTTTTGTGTATTTTAAATATGTCTGATTTTCTGATAGTGTCATACTTTTATATACTAGCTTAATAGAGAAAAATACAGGGATGTGCTTCCAAGCAGTTAGGAAGGTTCAACCCTGCTGAGAGCACCAGTGGAAACTGAAAGTTGGCCTTGCCATTAAATGTCAGGTTATCTCTAAAGTTTAGCTTGGTAAGCGTTATATTCTCTTTGCCCTAATGAACTTGTGGCATTTCAGTATGTGGCCTTGTACTAGAAATGAGGGAAGAAGGATAAAGACCCATCAGCAATTGGTAGGACTGGCAAGATAATTTTGTCACGTGTTGGTGGAAAGGGTCCTGGGGGTGGGGAGATACACACTTTCATGACTTAGTATCTTAGACATTTTCTGAATTAAAAAAATAAACCTCATCTGTGTTGCTTTCACAGGTACTTGGATGATATTGATGATGAGATGGACCCAGAGATAGAAGAAGCTTATGAAAAGTTTTGTTTGGAATCAGAGCGTAAGCGAAAACAGTAAAGTTAAATTTCAGCGTATCCATTTTATAAAGCAGTTTAGGTTATGGTGATTTAGCAGAACACAGGAAAGCAAGAAAATGTGTCACACTTATACCAAATTAAGGGTGTTGAGTTATGTTACTAATGTATGCAACTTTAATTTTGTTTAACACTCTCTGCCAAAATAAACTTTATTCCCTATAACTTAAAATGTGTATATATATATAATAGTTTATTATGTACAGTTAATTCCACTGTTTTGGCTGCAATAAAATCGATTTTGAAAAAAATGAAAAATGTTGAAAGTAAATTTTGCTAGCTGGTTAGTAGCTTATCCTTTAAATTCTACTTTTCTTGAGGGAAAAATTCTTAGTCTGAAAATACATATAACTGCAAAATGTAGCATCCTTTCTTAGATATGAGTATTACAGCTTTCACTTAGTTTTACATTTAGTCTCAAAGAATTGAGTTTCAAGTATGAATCACAGTCACAAATATCTTTAGGACTTGAAGTCTTAGAAATGTCATTAACAACTGATTTACATGTCCAGATGCTATTTGATACCAAGGGCTTTTAAAATGGCATTTTAAAAAAAAGTAAGAACTCCCAACTAAACAACCAAGATCTTCACTGAGGATTTGTTGCAGTTCTAGAATTTTTTTTTTAACCTAACTTCATTACTCTAAAAACCTAGAATATTATTCTGCTTCATTTATATGGCTTTCTCATTTTTGTTTTATAGCATAAGTTGCATTGACTTTTTTACTAGAGAATTTTACTAGATCTTTGTCACTCAAGTTTTCATCTGCTTTATAATCAATGAACCTTGAACCACTTTTCTAATACTTTTACTACAACGTGGTACCACCTCAGCCCTACCTTAGTAATATTTTTACCTGTGTCAAAAATCTTTTTCCAGCTAACTAAAACTTATGTACAAAAAGATTGCCTGTAAATATGCATGTAAATAGTTCTGTTAATAACCCACTGTTTTACATTTGGTACATCTGTGTCTGCTAATTAGCTTTCTCACTTTTTGGCTTGTTTGTTTGGTCTGGATTAAAATTAGACTTTAAAAATAAAATTTAAATAGTTTTGTTTCCTCTAAGTTTTTGGAGTAGTATCCTCGAATTCTAAAGAATTTCTATTGAATTTTTTTACATGACATCATAAAATTAAGATTTGAAATCAAACTACTAGGATAGATATTCAATGTCTGTTGAATGAGTTTCAATAAACATTCACATCAACTTGGAAAAACTAGCAATTATGAAATGTAAACTCTGAGTGTTCTTATTGTAAAAGGCAAGTATATATGTAATAATAGAATTTTTTTCAACATGGTGGCTATTGCCTCAATCTGAAGTTCTCTGGAGGTTATGCTCACTGTGAATGAATCTCAGGGATGAGGGGAAGGGCGTGTAGGAAAAAGGCTGGACGTTAGGCTGGGGCCAAGAATATGCTCACTGAATATACTTTAAAGTTTGTGCAGTTACTCTGTGAATAACCACCCAGTTTTATCTGCTAAATGTTACTAATATACTATGCTTACAACAGCTAGCAATAGGATCAGTATGTTCCAGTTACTGGTGCTGCTTAAGTAACCACTCAGACAATAACCATTTTATCATGCTCATGTTTCTGTGGCTTAGGAATTTGGACAGGGTACAAGAGAGGGTACTATTCTAGTCTGCAACATTTGGGAAAAATAAGGACTGGGGTGGCTGGAACAGCTGGCTGCTGTCATCTTCTAGAGTTGTCTTCATGCACATGGCTGATGACTGGGCTGAGATGACTTGAAGCCATCCTTGACCTGAAGCACCTACACCTGGCCTGTCCACGTGGCTTAGACTTCTCACAACATGGCAGCTGGTTAAGAGGGGGCATTGTAAAGACCCAGGAAGAAGCTGCATTCAGAAGCTGCAAGCAGCACTGCTTCTGCTACAGTCTCTTTGGGTTCTGAGTAGCTCACTAAAAAGCCATATCAGATAGGAGGCCTTCAAGGAATGTGTGGACATGTTTTAAATACTGAAAGGGAAGAGTTGGCCTTTAGGATTGCCATGTCTTCCACAGAAACACAGATCCGTTCATCTTTTGTAACAGGGATTATTAGTACAAATCTTTAATGAGCAAGGACACAAAGGTGCCAGTGAATGTTAGTCTTGTAACAAAGTGCAAATATTAGTCTTGGAAGTTGTGTCATTAACTCAGACCCTCTGTCTGTATTGTCAGTGCCCTGCAGCCAGAGACTACCAGGGCCACACCTGTACCTGAATATGTTGAGTTTAGTACTTGTTGAGAGGCAGAGTATCCACCATCTAAGTCACTTGAGTCGTGTCGACTCTGTGACCCCATAGACAGCAGACCACCAAGCTCCCCGTCCCTGGGCTTCTCCAGGCAAGAACACTAGAGTGGGTTGCAATTATGTCAATAAGAGTGTTCACAAGAACCTATTATAGGATTGGGGCTTTGATTGGATAATTTGGGAGAGGGCCTAAGAAACTGGAGATTTGCTCTAGCATGGATGCTGTCAGAAAGCAAGGGAATTCTTTTTCTTTTTTTTTTAGGGGAATTCTATGATTAGGTATTTTATTCAGTCTTATCTGTCATGAGGATAGTAGGGTATGGATTAAGTTGTCTTTTTTTTTTTTTAATTGTCACATTTATTAAGAGGATGCTTGGTGTAGAGTAAAAAACTGTTGGGCTGAAGGATTGAAAATCAGCTTAAACTGAAAAAGCAGCAGCCCTGCCTGTTAATCAAGCTGGGAGGTCAGACACAGATAAAGCCAGCTGCAGCGTAATAGACAACGTTTTTCCCAAGGTCATGACCCCCAGTGTGTGTGTGTGAGACCAGGGCTTTGTTATCACTGATGCTTTCAGACCTGCTTTGCAGTTCTTGTCCATCTTTTAGGGGATACCCAGTTGCTAAACTGCCCTCACCTCAGGATAGCAGCCAGTCCCTTAGTTAAACCCTGTTTCTAATCCTGCTACAGAAAGAGCATCCAACCAGGAACTGGTCTCTCTCCCCTTAGAGCTTCCTCAGAATTCCTCAGCAGGAACCTAGACCTTACAATGAAGATGCGCTCCTTCCCCTGTGGAGAGCCTCATTTGAAGTGTACTTTCTTGCTTACACATCAAATATTTTGTCAGACTACAGGCTTGAGCCCAGTGGTCTTTAGCTGACTAGACCTTAGCAGATAGAAATCATTTAAGGGCATGTACACCACGGCTGGATTGGGTCAGCCTAGCAAACGCCAGCCTGGAGTGAACTGGACGCTGCTGCTGCATCCAGGCTGTGGGAGGTCACTTCTTTTAGGCTTGTACTACTGTCAATCCATAGTCACCTTCATTTAGGCTGCCAGTAATCTGTGTTTCTTCATTCTCTTGCTCAATTCAAACCGTGTGTACTCTGTCTGCCTCTTTATTCCCTGATGATTTCCTTCACAGAAAAAAAAAAAGATCACTGGAGAGATGTTCACAAATGCATCTGAATACACTTCATCTCTCCTCTTCCCCTATAGGAAGTATCCCTCCTATTATTAAAGAACAATTTTCAACATGTGCTTGAACTCCATGCCCTCTCACTCTCACAAACTCTGTTGTTACTTGGTCTGTTTCTTTTTTTTTTTTAATATTTCTCCATTGGCCCTTTGCATGAGTTTGAATATGCCATTCCTCTCATCAAAAGAAATCTGGCCCTCACATTTCTCCCTAATAACAGTCCTGTCCCTGCTTCCTCATCAGACTTCCCAAGTATTCTTTTTTTTTTTCCATTTTCTTACCTATTTGCTCTTCAAACCCACTGTATATTCTGCCACTAGTGTATACAACAGCCCTTATTACCGTCAATGATGACATCCATGCCATTTAATTGAATAAACACTTAATTGTTTAGCTTGTTCTCTAGGCAATATCTGACACTGTCAACACCAAAATTGAAAACATCCCAAGTGGCGTTAGTGGTAAAGAACCTGCCTGCCAATGCAGGAGACCCAGGAGATGGGAGTTCAATCCCTGGGTCGGGAAGATCCCCTGGAGGAAGGCACGGGTAACTCCAGTATTCTTCCCTGGAGAATTCCATGGACAGACAGCCTGATGGGCTCTGGTCCGTGTGGGTTGCAAAGACAGCTTGAGCAACTAATAGACACACACACGCATCTAGAATACAATGGCTTGCTTCCTCCATAGCATTGTGCTGTTTCTCAGGGTTTGGTACTGGTGTTCCTCAAAGCTCAATCCTAAGCATTCTTTTCTCATGTCGGCCCAAAGCTTCAATTAGCAGCTATCACTTTCAAATAAATATGGAGGTCAATATCACTGCTGACCTCCATATTTATTTCTAATATCCTGATTCTAGACTTTTATTGTTTCCACTGGGCGGTCTCACAAAATTTATGTCATACTGTACCCTGAACTTATTCTAAACACCCACCTCTCATTGAGGGCACTGACACCTATCCACTTTCCCCATCCAGAAACCCCTGGAATTGTTTTAACTCTCACTGTTCAGTCATCTCCAAGATTTAAGAGTTGATCTCCTAAATACTGGAACTGTGTTCTCCATTGTCACTGTCTAGTCTTGAGTCCGAACTGCTCTCGTCTCTGCTGTTGCTCTTTCAAAAGCCTTTTGAAAGAGCCACACATTGTTCTCATATCCTTCAATTCACTCTCCATTCAGCACTTGCAGGAATTTTTCTAAAGTATTGGATTGGCAAAAAAAAAATCCAATGCAAAAAGCACCACAAAACCCCTCTGTAGTAGACAAAATTTATATATAGGAGGTTCTTACACAGTGGAAGGGGAAAAGATGGGGGTTTGATAGGGCCTAAGTTAGCAGTGTGTAATAAAACAGGTTATAGATCATGGTTATCTGAGGTTATTTCACCTGACAAAAGACTGAAGTCAATTTGCATATCAGACTTTTTAAAATGGAGATGAATTCAAGGAGTTATATTTCTCTCAGTCCCTTAGTGCTGCCACCGTTGTTTAAAGCCCTTGTAGTAGTTTACCACTGCTTTTAAGATAAAGTCCATAATTCATAAACCCGTACTGCCTATTTCTATAATCCAGTTTCAAGCTTCTCTTCCCCAAGAAGAGCCTTTCTTTCCTCTTTAAGCATACTTAGAACAAACTGGCTTTCTTTCAATACTTTTAAGAGAGAGGCCAGATTTTTCCTTTGGGCGTCAGGGCCTTAACATATGCCATAATCTCACCTTGAAACACTTTCCCCCTCTACTGTATTTAGCTGCTTCCCTGGTGGTGCAGAGGTTAAAGCGTCTGCCTGCAATGTGGGAGACCTGGGTTCGATCCCTGGGTCGAGAAGATCCCCTGGAGAAGGAAATGGCAACCCACTCCAGTATTCTTGCCTGGAGAATCCCATGGACGGAGGAGCTTAGTGGGCTACAGTCCAGGGGTCGCAGAGTCGTACTTCATTTCTACTCTTTGGATTTCAGTGGAAATATTTCCTCAGCCTGGATTAAAGTGAAAGTTGCTCAGTGGTTTCCAAACCTGGGACCTCACAGACTATATACATTCCCCCTGGAATTCTCCAGACCAGAATACCTGAGTGGGTAGCCATTCCCTTCTCCAGGGGATCTTCCCAACCCAGGAAGATTCTCGAATTGCAGGCAGATTCTTTACCAGCTGAACCACCAGGGAACCGCGGTTTAGGTTGCCCACTATAAACTTTCACCAGGGAGAAGGAAATGGCAACTCACTCCAGTGTTCTTGCCTGGAGAATCCCAGGGACGGCGGAGCCTGGTGGGCTGCCGTCTATGGAGTCACACAGAGTCGGACACGGCTGAAGTGACTTAGCAGCAGCAGCAGCAGGGCTTCCCTGGTGCCTCAGACGGTAAAGAATCCACCGGCAATGCAGAGACTCTGGCTCGATCCCTGGGTGGGGAAGATCCTCTGGTGAAGGCAATGGCAACCCACTCCAGTATTCTTGCCTGGAGAATTTCACTGACAGGAGCCTGGAGCCCTACAGTCCACGGGGTCACAAAGTGGGACATGACTGAATGACTCGCACACATAAAACTCTCACAGACCTCTGTATTTTATTTTAGGAACACTTACCAAACTTGTGATTAAATTATTGTCTAGTTGTTTCTTTCCAGTTGATCTCCAGCCCCCATCCTCGACCCTGGATCTCATTCCCTGCTTTATCCACGGCGCACGCCTAGTACATAGTAGACTCTCCACAAATGTTTGTTTCAGTGGCAATAAAATATAGCAGACGCGTCCATTTGCTGTTGTAACAAAAATTTTAAAGGTGCAAAGAAACAGTTGAGCGACATTTTCTGACATCAAACTAGGAAAGCAGACGTCTCTACGGTCAAGTTTTTTTTTTTTTAACCGCTTTATTGACGTATAATTGTTTAGATCATTTAAACAGTATCACTCCACTAAATTCCAAATCTGTAGCTATCTCGGCTAGAGCATCAAAAATGCCCGTCCTCACCAGCTTTATCACAACCAGGTCTGGCCAATTCCTTGGGGAGGTGCCGGAAGTAAAAACTGGAGAGTAGACGACTAACTTCCGTACTGAGAGCCCCTGCCTCCCCTACTTCCGGTCCCGCCCTGCTTTGCGAGAGGAGGGCTCAGTTAGGTCTGGACTTCCGGTCTTCCTTTGTAAAACTGGCGAGTTTCCTAGGGTGCGGGAAGGTTTGAATTTCGACCGTTTGCCTCTGGTTTGTCTTTGCGGTCGCAGCTGCCGCTGTCCCTGGCTACTCGGACTTGACGAGAGACCGCCAGACCTCCTCCCTGTAGCCTTAACTCCTCTCGGTTATGACTTTTCTTTCATCGAGAAACATCACTTGCTGGTAACTTATCAAATTCAAGAAATACTCCACGAGAAGCGTCGTAGGCAGGAGCGCAAGCTGCTACTCCGAGTATTTGGCAAACTAAAGCACAAGGGCCATTGACTGGTCTCGTTTCCACGACTTTAAAGCTCAGAACTGCTTGCTGTGTGAGTCGAAGACGTTGATTGTATGAGGCTTTTTCTGTAGATAGGCGTTTGATGAAGTTCCCGTTAATGTCGAGAACAAAATTTTTGATCAAAGTAGACAAGACGCTGGAAATGTAGGTTGGAGCCAGATTATTATTATCATTAGTGATGGCAAGAACTTAAGATATTCTCACTGTTTCTTGTGTCTGCTTGATTATTCAAATAATCTAAGTAATTATACCAGAATAAGCTGTTGGAATATTCTCACTGTTTCTTGTGTCTGCTTGATTATTTAAATAATCTAAGTAACAATTATACCAGAATAAGCTGTTGGGATATTCTCACTGTTTCTTGTGTCTGCTTGATTATTTAAATAATCTAAGTAACAATTATACCAGAATAAGCTGTTGGGATATTCTCACTGTTTCTTGTGTCTGCTTGATTATTTAAATAATCTAAGTAACAATTATACCAGAATAAGCTGTTGGAAAAAATTCTTGGCTTAAGATAGAGGCTTTTTTCCAGCTGGTATGAGAAAAGTATATTTTTCGGCTGTGTATCTGCACCTGTTTTTTCTGAAATAGCAAGTGGACCTCGTATGTATATAGGATACATATAGCCGCAATATAAATATATTTAATGCTATGAGTATTTATTGCCAGTTAACAAGTATGTAAACAAGTGATGTAAAGTGGTTGGTATGGTCTGGGTTGTGGAAGATTACCAACGAGGGGAATACTGGAAATGGATTGGAGAGGCGGAAAACTGGGAAAAGGTCCCAGACAGTTTACAGGAGTGGAGGGAAAAGTTGACCAGAAATAGAAAAGTAAGAGCCAGATTTATGGGAGAGACATACAAAATCAACAGGACTTGTCACAAGGGTGTGAAGGGAAACACTAAGAAGTCAAATTGAGATGCCATTGACTCAAATTGCAAATTCAGGAGAAGCAAGAATTTTAAAATTTACGTTTATATTCTTATATATTACTTATATATTTATGATTAAATAGTTATTGCGCCCTTATTATTATTGGCCAAATATTGTTTTAGATGCCAGGGATACGGTGAGTAAGAAAGATGAAGTCCCTGCTCTCCTTGAGTTTTTGTCCATGACCCTGGGATCGAACCCGGTTCTCCTTTATCATTCTTTATCATCTGAGCCACCAGGGAGGTCCCATGAAAAAAGACAAAAAGCAAGTACATAAATAGAACCCATTTTTATAGTAATAGATGTTATGAAGAAAAATGATGAAATGGATAAAATGTCATGGTTGGGAACAACTTTTAACTGGTCAGGTTAGGCCTTTGAGGAAGTTAGATATTTGTGCTGAGATATTAATGGTGCCAAAGATGTGATGAGTTGAGGAAAGTGCATGGTAGGCAAAAAGAACAGTGCAAAGGTTCTGAGATGCGTTACAACTTCCTAAAAAAAAACATTTAAAAAGCCAGTGTAGCTAAAGTGTCCTGAAGAAGGAGAGAGTTAGGAGAAGACATTGAAGAAGTAGATAGGTGCAGATTGTATGGCTTTTATAGGCTGTGGTTAAGAATCTGGATTTTATTCTAAGTGCAAATGTTGGGTTTAAGTCAGAAGGGTTAAATCTCATTTTTATGTTACAAGGTCCTTCTAGCTACTGTTTGTAGATTGGCCTTAAGAATGAAAGTGAATTCGAGGGTATTAACAGAAGTCTTCCTTGAGTGGAAGTGATGTTGAGTTTGATTTATCTGTGGAACCAGGACATGCAGAGAGCTCCTGGAGGCAGCTGGATGCTCTGAAGAGAGGTCAGATAGATTTGGAAGTTCTCTAGAGAAAGAGAATGATTAAAGTTGTGTGAACTTCCTCAGGAGAGATCATGTGGTTTAATATTTATATATTGACATACTCTGCCAAAGATTGTAGGCTATATCATATGTAGCTAATTACATACAGTGAAATGGGTAAGATTTTTTTAAAAGGCATAAAAGCCTTTTAAGGGTGGGCATAAAAACAACATAAGTGTATCTAGTAAGAAGAGAGAAAATGGGGACTAACTAAGGTCAGGTGTTGATGAATCCCTTGATTTAAGAGAATGGTGAAGAAGAGCAATGGTTAAACTATTAAGAAGAACAGATATAGAGGCGGGGATGGGGGCGAACCATGGCACCCCCACCCCTTTTACATAAAAGGCAGAAGAAGAGAGTTTGGTGCAAAGACAGGCAGAAAACACTGTCACATATTGGCTAGTTAAGTAGAATGAAGACTGAAGTCACTGTGTGTAGGAAGATACTGGTGACCATTGTGAAACAATTTCGGTAGTGAGGTGACAGAGAAAGCTGGATTGCAATGCACTGAAGATTGTTGGGAGAGAAAGTGGACGCTGGGACTTGCCTGGCAGTCCAGTGATTAAGACTCGTGTTCCCAATGCAGGGGGCTTAGGTTGGATCTCTCGTCAGTGAACTGAGATCTTGCATGCCTCGAAGCTCGGCCAAAATAAAAAGACAAAGTTGACACTGAGTGAATACTACACCTGAGAAGTTTATTGGTAGGAAACAGAGGTAAGCTGGGGAAAGTGGTATCTATGGAAAGTTACTTTTTTTTTTTTTTTTTTCTGGTCAGGTGAAACTTGATCACCTGGTTAACAGAAGGAGATAATGTCCTAGTAGGGGATGCAGTTAGTTTTAGAAAGAATTATAAAATTTATTGAGCTCCTGCAAAGCAGCATTCACACTAGTGGCACTGTTACATATGTTGTCTCATTTAATCCTCACAGCAATCCTGTTACTACCCCCATTTTACAAATAAGGAAACAACCAACCTGAGATTTATAGCTAGGAACTGATAGAGTGTGAATGGAACCCAACCCTTTTATTCCCCTTCCATCATACCTATGTGGAAAGCATAGGTGGAAATACAGAGACAGTTTAGAGGTAAAGAAGAGGAAATTGAATTCAGTGAATAAGATGAATCTAATTCACTAGGTGATTAGTTAGCTTTCTAAGTTGTGACATGGAGCTACCTCCATAATGCCAGGCTAAAGTTAGTTAAGTCGCTCAGTTGTGTCCGACTCTGCGACCCGGTGGACTGTAGCCACCAGGCTTCTCTGTCCATGGGATTCTCCAGGCAAGAATACTGGAGTGGGTTGCCATTTCCTTCTCTAGGGGATCTTCCCAACCCAGGGATTGAACCCAGCTCTCTCCGCATTAGAGGCAGACGCTTTAACCTCTGAGTCACCAGGGAAGCCCTAGTTAGTGGTAGGAATCCAGGTGTTATTTTCAAGTGGGCCAAATAGTTACTTTTGGCCTGCCTTTTACATGTACTACAAATGATTTGCTACATTTTTCTTCTTCTTTTTAAAAAATGTTTATTTATTTATTTGACTGCCCCAGGTCTTGATTGCAGCATGTGGGATCTAGTTTCCTGACCAGGGATCAAACCCGGGACCCCTGCATTGAGAGTATGAAGTCTTAGCCACTGGAGCACCAGGGAAGTCTCTGATTTACTGTATTCTTTTTGCAAAGATGGAATTTGCTTGTTATTTGAAGTGAGATCTTGAGCATCCAATTTTCAGAAGTTAAACTTCAGAAGTAAAGCTACTAAAATGATAAGGGCAGTTATAACTTGGTGGGCTGTCTTCTCCCTCTCAATTATCTTCCCACACTACTGAGGTAAAGCCCTCAGGATTAATCAAGGCAGTCAGGTCAGGTCAGGGTAAGATCATCACTTTTCATCCAAAAAAGTAAGCTCAGTGGCAGTGTGTTGTGCTTATGTTCATCCATTTATTTTGATAGAACTTTTGTACGCGAAGAGTATTGGTGCTACTGTATTTGCTGTTTCCTTCAGCCTTTGCCTTGGAAGGACATTTTATCCACAGTCTCAGTAATGGCAGCTGAAGTGCAAATGGTACTTTATGAAGATGATTCAGTGCAAGTGCAATATGTTGACGGCTCCAGACTGCAGCTTTCTCCCTGTGGCTCTGAATTTTTATTTGAAAAGGCACCTCCTGTTTCAGCACATCCTTTACAACAGCCAGAAAGAATTCGCCAAAGGACACACTTTGTGATTAGCGCTTACCGAGTAAGTAAAGATGACACAAAAACTACTCTTTTTCATACTAAAATATTGTTGAGGTGTCCAGAATATAGAAAGTGGCTCGTATTCTGGATTACTGTCATTCTAAATTGATTTTCAAGTCATTTTTAAAAATTACTTTGTGTTTTTGTTTTGTAGGAGCAGTTACAACGAGCCCTCGATTTTCGTAATTCTTTTGCTACCTGTCCTTTTTTATCTGAAAGCATCATACCTTCTGAAATGAAAACGGTAATATTTTTTAAACAAATATTTGAGGACAAGTGATTACAAACAGGTAGTTTAATATTTAGGTTTTTTTCTTCATGTCACTGAGCATGGACATGTTGCTATCCAATGCATAGGCCTGTACATTTCAACAGACTGATATTTTCAACTGATATTTTGTTCCTTGAGACACAGAAGTTACATAGTGTACCTCTGTGCCTTTTTTCCCTTTTCTCTTTTTTGTATCAGAGGATTATACTCAGAACTTTATAGATTGGTGATTTTCTGATTCTCAAAGGTATCAAAATTAAATTATGTGGTCATTTTCAGTAGCTTATGTGTAGTTAATGTGTAGGAGAGATGTGTAATTACTTAATGGGTATATGTGTTTTATTCTTTTATTCTATTTTCAACTTTTAGGAGTAATAGTAACCATCATTTCTTGAGGGGTTACTATGTGCCAAGTTCTGGGAATGATATAGAAAAATTTTAATAGCTTCAGTATGGCATGGGTATCTGCTAATCAAAATGGATGTTCAAACAGTCAGAACAGGTATATTGACTACTACCAGCCCCTTTTTACAGATGAGAGAACTAAATATCAGACTGTTTACCTAATTTGTCCATGAAATTTTTCTAAATGGCAAAGTCAGGATCTGAACCCAGTCTGTCTGACTCTGAAGACTGTGGCTCTTAACCACTTTCTGCTGTAGACATGATGCTTGCTTGCCTGCTGAGTAATTTTCTATTACATTGTCTTATGGCAAAGGAGTCAAAAATTGTAAGCCAGTAACTTTGTTTACAGGGCCATTTTTCCACTATATCTTTTGAGTAATAATTCACTGAAACTACATAGCTTGCTGCTGATGCTGCATTAGATAGTCTAATTCTAGAAAAAATAGTCGTCTTAATTGATCATCCTTATAAAGCAGCTTTGCCATCAATGAATACTGGCCTTGCTTTTTTTATATTTAATTGAAGTATAGTTGATTTACAATATTGTGTTAGTCTCTGCTGTCTCCGCTGTACAGCAAAATAACTCAGTTTTACACATATATACACTTTTAAAATATTCTATTCCATTATGGCTTATCTCAGCAGATTGGCTATGGTTCCCCGTGCTATGCTGTATCCATTGTTTATCCATTCTAATGTAATAATTTGCATCCACCAACCTCAAATTCCCAGTCAGTCCATCTCTCCCCAACTCCCTCACCAAATCTGATCTCTGGGTCTGTGAGTCTGTTTCTGTTTTGTAAATAGGTTCATTTGTGCCACAGTTTAGATTCCACATGTAAGTGCTATCATATGGTATTTGTCTTTCTGTGTCTGGCTTACTTCACTTAGTATGACAATCTCTAGTTGCATCCATGTTGCTGCAAATGACGTGATTACTACCCTTAATTTTAGCACACTAACATCTGTACACATAGACAGCATTGTAAATTTACAAGGCTTTTGTAAGTTTTAAGGTTTTATATAAATGGAAGATGAAATGTGTGATTTGGCAAGCTTAACTGATTAAAAGTCTGTTATATGACACTCACTGTTTTTATCTTATATGAAAAGATGCAGCAGGCTCTGTTACCTATTGCAAATCTGTTTGCTGTTGGTTCAGAGCAGTTTACCTTTGAGCAATTTGATTTTTTTTTTATGTTACCTTTTAAGGCACCTGGAATTTACTTTAGTGTGTGATGTACCTCTGTAGGACAAGTACCTTAATACATGTTATCCTATTTAGTCCATGTGATAATTGTTTGAGATAGCATTTTCCAATGCTATTGAATAATTTCAGTACCATTTATTAAATACTTAATTCTCCCTTTACCCCCTTGTTCTGAAAACCTTATGTTACCATATATAACATTTTATGATATGGTTGAGTCTGTTTCTTTATTCTCTAAATTGTTCTGTTGATGATTTTTGTGCTAGTTCCATACCATTTATGGTATGGTTGCTTTTTCATACAGTTGTGCTGGTCTTCTCTCATTTATATTCTTTTTTCAGAGTAGACTTTTTGGGAAGGGCTGCAAATCTATTTATCTCTGATGCATTGTACACTTTAAATCAGAATATGTTTGCCATTAAAAATAATCAAGATGATTTTTCTTTTTCTTTTCTGTCCTGTTTGTCAGTGTGTGTGTGTGTTTTGTCTCTACTTTTGAGAGAGATAATAATATCTATATATGGATAGATAGACTGACATATATAGACATATATAAACCATATATAGACTGACATTTTTCATTCTTTCTAAATGGTAAAGGACAAAACTTTTAAGAGCTTTCTTCCATAATATGTTAAGTATCAAATGATGGAAAACGTGTACTGTTAACAAAAAATACCATTCCTTTTTTTCCCCTCGTCTCAGCATATCTTGATTGATGTCTCAGAAGTAAGATGGCCTGGTCTTGACACTGATGATGGCATGACGTGTATGCAGAGTGGCACTGTGAGGATATCATCTTTAGATGGTCACGCATACCTTTGCCTGCCCAAATCTCAGCATGAATTTACAGTACATTTTTTGTGTAAAGTAAGCCAGCAGCCAGACTCATCTATAGAAGTGTCTGAAAAAAATAATAAAGGCAAAAAGGACAAACAAGTTGAAAAAACTGGAAAAATCTGTACACATGGAAGTTTATCAGGACAGAGACTGAAGAATAAAGAAAATGAACTTTATCATCAGATCATGAAATCCAAAGAACATTCAGAGAAGAGTTGTGTGAATGGAGCCAAACGGAGGGAAGTGCTGTCTTCACCTCGTATGAAGGACGCATGTGTATACACATGGGTAAAGCAGTGCTGGTCTGTGGCCTCCTGTCCGGAGAAATGGAAATACCCTTTGTCTTTAGCACTTCGTTTTCATAATAAAATCAGCAGTATGTCTGGAATTGATGCAGATATCACCCAGAAGAGAATGTTAACTTCTGATGTTTCTGAGGAACGAGGAAAAGAAGTTTCTGTTCTTCCTAGGGCCCTGTTACTGAGCTGTCCTGCCCCACACTTGCACAGGTAATGGAAGAATGACTTATTTGTCCTAATACTTTTGTCAAAACCAGACCTCACCTAAGGATCGTTTATCTATCTGAATCATCTGATACCATGCATAAAGAAAATTCAGTTGATCTTAAACTTTGCTTATAACAGATAGGAAATAATGTCCCTAGCTAATGTGTTACTTATGTTTCTTCCTTTATATACTACACTAGGTACTTTGTTAAGCACGGAGACTGTAGAGATGACTAAGAGTCTGTGCTCTCTAGGAGCTTAGAGTCTAGTAAGGATCCTTGTCACCAAAAATTTTGATAAAGTGCAGTAAGTGATGGCACACAGTTCTGTGGGAACCAGCTCTAAGACATGTCAGCTGCTGCTCAGTGGACCCTGTTACTTCTGTTGCTAGAGCATGGACCTGACAAGTTTGTGATCATGGGTTCCTTGTTCATATATAGCCTCAGAGAATACCCTTGTCTTTGGTTAACTCAGTGTAAATATGTCTGGGT
This sequence comes from Ovis canadensis, assembly GCF_042477335.2. Taxonomy (NCBI): domain Eukaryota; kingdom Metazoa; phylum Chordata; class Mammalia; order Artiodactyla; family Bovidae; genus Ovis; species Ovis canadensis. Next base: position 44,268,930 of record NC_091260.1, read on the forward strand.
TTCCCGGGCGGCACTAGTGGTAAAAACCCTGCCTACCAGTGAAGGTGACATAAGAGATGCGAGTTCAATACCTGGGTCGGGGAGATCCCCTGGAGGAGAAGGTGGCAGCCTACTCCAGTATTCTTGCCTGGAGAATCCCATGGACAGAGGAGCCTGGCAGGCTATGGCCCATAGGGTTACACAGAGTCAGACACACTGAAGTGGCTTAGCACGTGTGCAGCATACATGAATATGTCCATTTCAAAAGGGATAAACATGGAGAGACTTCTGGATGGCTAGGAACAAACCTTTTACCATCACTAAGAGATGAATAACCTAATGGTTACAGATTTTTAACATGAACTCTGTATAAGTAGTATGGTAATAATGATAATAGCTAGCACAAACCACTACTTTGTGTGATGTGCAGTTATACTTTAGCTATTTCATCCTCATAGTCAACCCTTAAGGTAAGTACTATTATCACCCCCCACACTGTAGAGAAACTTGAGACATGGAAATGTTAACCCAACCAAAGTCTCACAGCTGGTGCTTATAGAATTGGGATATGATCTCAGGTCCTTTTCTGAGTACTTATTTGTTACTGAAAAACAAAGTCCAGGACTTATTTTTAGGCTTGTCATGATTATCTAGTTAGAATTGGGAATTCCAGTATCGTTAGTATACATGAGAAGAGATTAATGCTTCTAAATGAATAATTTCTCAATAACTTGATTATCCTTAAACAAGACTTAACAGGCCTTCCATTATCTGGTCCATTCCTGGATCTGTAATCCTCACCACTCTTGCCCTTGCTCTCTCTATACTAAACTGGACTTTAATGTGTGTATATGTTTGGCTGTGCTGGGTCTTAGTTGTGGCTTACTGAATCTTTTTAGTTGGCAGCATATGGGATCTAGTTCCCTTACCAGGGATTGAATCCAGGTCCCTGAATTGGCAGCATGATGTCCTAGCCACTGAACCACCAGGGAAATCCCTAAACTGAATTTCTCACCATCCCTCAAGTGCTTCCCCAAGCTTTCTTTTACCACTTTCTTTTACCACCTGCTCTTTCCTGTGCCTGGAACACTCCCTTTCTCTCTCTAAGCTCACTAACTTATGCTCATTTCCAGGTCTTAGCATAAGCCTTATTTCTTAGATAGGACTCGACTGTATACAGTACATGGTGGTGGTTTAGTCACTAGGTCGTGTCTGACTCTTGTGACCCCACGGACTGTAGCCCACCAGGCTCCTCTGTCCATGGGATTTCCCAGACAGGAATACTGGAGTGGGTTTCCATTTCCTTCTCCAGGGGATCTTCCTGACCTGGGGATTGAACCCGCATCTCCTGTATAGCAGGCAGATTCTTTACCACGGAGCCACCAGAGAAGCCCAAAGTGTGTGTGTGCTCAGTTGTGTCTGACTCTTGCAACCATTTGGTGTATAGCCCACCAGCCTCCTTTGTCCGTGGGATTTCCCAGGCAAGAATACTGCAGTGGTTGCCATTTCCTCCTTCAGGGGATCTTCCCAACCCAGGGATCAAACCCACATCTCCCGGGTCTCTTGCATTATAGGTATATTCTTTACTGCTGAGCCATCAGGGAAGCCCATACAACCCACAGCATCCAGCAGTTCTTGATGTTCAGTATCTACTGTTTAATATCTGAGCTAGATAAAATTCTCCACTGAGGGCAGGGACCATGTCTGCTTTCTTGAGTGTAATATCCACAGTGTGTGTAGCACAGTATCTGGCCCACCATAAGTATTTCAGTAAATATTTATTGTTTGAATTCTAAATTTTTAAGGTTAGTAAAACTTAACATATATTTATGCTGAGATTCAAGTGAGATTATTAAAAATACTAAGAAAATATGTGGAAAAATAAGATTACAGTTGACTCTTGGACAACACAGATTTGAACTATGTGAGTCCGCTTATATGCAGATTTTTTCAATAAATATAGTACCTGCATTTTTTTTTTCCATCTTTAAATTACTAAATATGGGGGAGAGTTTGTGTTTAACTAGAGATCACAGTTTGTAGAATCAGCAGAACTAGGGTTTGAGTCCTGATTTTAGCCAAAGTGTTTCAGCTTCCTACCCATGGGTGAGTCATTTATCAGCTCCTTTGTCTTTGAAACAGAGATAATAGTACTTGGTTTCCTACTGCACTGGTGTATCGCTGATCCCGTTCACAGCACCAGTTGTCTGGTTCTTCCCACTGTTTGCCGAACCCAGGGTAGGCAAGGCGTGAGCTAAGAGACTGGAAGAAGACTTGAGGAGCTGTAGGAATGAACTGCAGACATGTTATTCTCTCCTGGCTCGCGTGACCTAGCGCCTCTCCTGGCTGTTGCGGCAGCCGGAGTAGCAGCCATAACATAACCGTAGTAGCCATGACACAGGCATAACGTAACCTCGTATGACGTGACCGTGAATGCCACTCCAGCGTAACCCTGGTCCAGCAGCAGCCGGGGCTTTCATGGTGGAGCTCACACAGGCATGTGGCACAGAGTAACCCGTGACCAAGCAAGCACCTCCTGATGCACAGCATTATAAATGATCTCAGCTGTTACATAATCATTATTTACAAAATGGCACAAGAGCAAGAGGCCATGGGGTGAGAGAGCCTGACCGCGCCATCTTGGCTAATTTGCTCTTTCACTACAACTGGGGTCAGTGCCCGCACCCCCATGTTATTCAAGGGTCAACTGTAGTTTTAAATTTCATTAAGGTACTTTTGTATTTTTACTTTTTTTTAAATCTAATATAAGCAAGAAATAAGTCTTACAGCAGCACTGTTTTGTTGACTTCTAAAGGTAAGGGGATGACAGAGGATGAGACGGCTCGATGGCATCCATCACCGACTCGATGGACGTGAGTCTGAGTGAACTCCGGGAGTTGGTGATGGACAGGGAGGCCTGGTGTGCTGTGACTCATGGGGTCACAAAGAGTCAGACGTGACTGAGCGACTAAATTGAACTGAACTGAAAGGTAATTCTATCAAGCAGCCAGAGTTAATAGTTTGGATTTTTGTCCTTCACAGGTGGAACTTTTCTGATTCACTTTCACAGAAACAGTTTGGTGAAGAAGAATATTCCTACCATGAACTAGTCAAAGTGGTTTGGTACAAGGGTGTTACCTATAGGTAAGACTCTTGTGTTAATTTGGAACTATTTAGCAATATCACAGAGGGTATAGAACTAGCCTCCGAGATGGACTCCCCCAAGAGGATACAGTGTTGCCAGGACCACTGTTTTCCTGTGTTGGCCCAATTTTTTTCAGGTCTCATAGTGCACCTAGGGGCTTTGTGACTGATTCACATTAACCACAATCACAAGATTTTTGTGACAGCACCAAAGCCAGTGAGGGATTCGTTTTGCTTAAGAATGAAATGTTTTGCCAGTTATTTAGGATACCCCTTTTAAGAAAAGGGGACCTTGTCATCTTAGGCATATCAGAGGGTTGCCTGTTGAGCATGGAATTAGGGAAGAAGTTCACTAGCCCAGGAGAGATTTTAGACATCATTCATGCAGCAAATATTCACTGACTATCTCCTCTGTACCTAAACTATTCTATAGAATTATCCCTATTCTACCACAAAGTATACCTCTAGTGACTGGAGTACTTAGTGTTGGCTAGATTCAGAGTTTCACTTCCGTAAATAATGCTAGAAGAAATTTGTGAAATTTTTTTCTTTTGGGTTGTTTTCCTGCATGAAAACCCACCCCCTTCTCTCTTAAAAAAAATTTATTAAAATAATTTTATTGAAGTGCTGTTGGTTTACAATGTTACATTAGTTTCAGGTGTACTGTAAAGTGATTCAGTATACATATGTATATATTCTTTTTCTTTTTCACATTCTTTTCCCTTACAGATTATTGCAAAATATTAGGTGTAGTTCCCTGTGCTATACAACAGGTCCCTGTTGGTTATCTATTTTATTATAGTAGTTTGTATCTATTAGTCCTAAACTCCTAATTTATCCACCCCCTTGATTCTTTCCCCTTTGGTAACCATAAATTTGTTTTCTATGTCTGTGGGTCTATTTCTGTTTCATAAATAAGTCCCTTTGTATCGTTCTATCTTTTTTTTTTCAGATTTCACATACAAGTGAAAAAAATATGGTATTTGTCTTTCTCTGACTTATGTCACTTAGTATGATAATCTCTAGGTCCATCCATGTTGATGCAAATGGCAATATTTCATTCTTTTTCATTGCATATACATAGACAGATAGGTAGATCACATCTTTATCCATTCATCTGTAGATGGACTTTTAGGTTGCTTCCATGTTTTGGCTATTGTAATAGTGTTGCATTGAACATTGGGGTGTGTTTATCTTTACTCCTGGGACATGTGCCCAGGAGTGGGATTGTCGTATCATATGGTAACTCTACTTTTAGTTTTTGAAGGAACCACTATACTGTTCTGCATAATGGCTATACCAATTTACATTTCCACCAACATTGTATAAGGGTTCCTTTTCTCCACATCCTTGCCAACATTTGTTATTTGTGGTCATTTTTTAAATAATGATCATTCTGACCGCTATGAGGTAATATCTCACTATAGTTTTGCATTTCTTTAATAATTAGCAATCTTGAGCATTTTTTCATGTGCTTCTTGGCCATCTGTATGTCTTCTCTGGAGAAATGTCTACTTAGATCTTCTGCCCATTTTTGACTAGGTTATTATTTTTTTATATATTGAGCTGCATGAACTGTTAGTACATTTTGGAAATTAATTCCTTGTCAGTAGCATCATTTTCAAATATTTTCTCCCAGTCCATAGGTTATCTTTTCACTTTGTTTATGATTTCCTTTGCTCTGCAAACCTTTTATGTTTAATTAGGATTAGAGAAATTTCATTTAGAGAAGTTAAGGAAACAGTCCCATTTACCATCACATCAAAAAGAATAAACCTAGGAATAAACCTACCTAAGTCCCATCACTTCATGGGAAATAGATGGGGAAACAGTGGAAACAGTATCAGACTTTATTTTGGGGGGCTCCAAAATCACTGAAGATGGTGACTGCAGCCATGAAATTAAAAGATGCTTACCAACCTAGATAGCATATTGAAAAGCAGAGACATTACTTTTCCAACAAAGGTCCATCTAGTCAAGGCTATGGTTTTTCCAGTGGTCATGTATGGATGTGACAGTTGGACTGTGAAGAAAGCTGAGCGCCAAAGAATTGATGCTTTTGAACTGTGGTGTTGGAGAAGACTCTTGAGAGTCCCTTGGGCTACAAGGAGAGCCAACCAGTCCATTCTAAAGATCAGTCCTGCGATTTCTTTGGAAGGAATGATGCTAAAGCTGAAACTCCAGTACTTTGACCACCTCATACAAAGAGTTGACTCATTGGAAAAGACTCTGATGCTGGGAGGGATTGGGGGCAGGAGGAGGAGGGGACGACAGAGGATGAGATGGCTGTATGGCATCACCGACTCGATGGATGTGAGTTTGAGTAAACTCCAGGAGTTGGTGATGGACAGGGAGGCCTGGCGTGCTGCGATTCATGGTGTCGCAAAGAGTCGGACACGACTGAGCAACTGAACTGAACTGAAGGATACAAAAGACCTGTACTCTGAAAACTATTAAGTCACTGAATGTGTCTTTGAAGAATTTGAAGATGACACAAACATGTTCTTGGATTTAAAAAATCAACATTATTAAAATGTCTATACTACCCAAGATAATCTACAGATTCAGTGTCAGTTCAGTTCAGTTCAGTGGCTCAGTCGTGTCCGACTCTTTGCGACCCCATGAATCGCAGCACGCCATGCCTCCCTGTCCATCACCAACTCCTGGAGTTCACTCAGACTCACGTCCATCGAGTAGGTGATGCCAGCCAGCCATCTCATCCTCTCTCATCCCCTTCTCCTCCTGCCCCCAACCCCTCCCAGCATCAGAGTCTTTTCCAGTGAGTCAACTCTTCACATGAGGTGGCCAAAGTACTGGAGTTTCAGCTTTAGCATCATTCCTTCCAAAGAAATCCCAGGGCTGATCTCCTTCAGAATGGACTGGTTGAATCTCCTTGCAGTCCAAGGGAATCTCAAGAGTCTTCTCCAACACCACAGTTCAAAAGCATCGATTCTTCGGCACTCAGCTTTCTTTACAGTCCAACTCTCACATCCATACATGACCACAGGAAAAGCCATAGCCTTGACTAGATGGACCTTTGTTGGCAAAGTATTGTCTCTGCTTTTGAATATGCTATCTAGGTTGGTCATAACTTTCCTTCCAAGGAGTAAGCGTCTTTTAATTTCATGGCTGCAGTCAGCATCTGCAGTGATTTTGTAGCCCAAAAAAATAAAGTCTGACACTGTTTCCACTGTTTCCCATCTATTTCCCATGAAGTGATGGGACCAGATACCATGATCTTCATTTTCTGAATGTAGAGCTTTAAGCGAACTGTTTCACTCTCCTCTTTGACTTTCAATCCCTATCAAATTAACAATGGCATTTTTCACAGAACTAGAACAAATAATTTTTAAATTTGTATGGAAATACAAAAGACACCAAATAGCCAAAACAATCTTGAGAAAGAAAAACAGAACTGGAGGAATCAGGGTTCCTTACTTCAGACTATACCACAAAGCTACAATAATCAAAGCAGTATGGTACTGACAAAAACAGACACATAGATCACTAGAACACATAGAAAACCCAGAAATGAACTTAAGCATCTATGGTGAATTAATCTACGACAAAGAAGGCAAGACTATGCAATGGAAGAGACAGCCTCTTCAAGAAATGGTGCTAAAAAACATGTAAAAGAATGAAATTAGAACATTCTCTAACACTGTATACAAAATAACTCAAAATGAATGGAAAGACCTAAATGTAAGACCATATACTATAGAACTCCTAGAGGAAAATATAGGCAGAAAACTCTTGATGTAAATCACAGCAATATCTTTTTGGATCCACCTTCTAGAGTAATGGAAATAAAAATAAACAAATGGGACCTAAACCCACCCACTTATGATAATATATTCTTTATACATGCTTCAGTAAATTGACTTGGCTCGAGTTTTTATGCATTATATACCCAATACCTTTATTGTACCCGGCTGCTCCAGGTACAGTCAGTCACCTTCTTTTAGGGTGACTCCATTTACACATAGCTAATCTGATTCATCAGGTATTGATTCTACTAGTTTCGTTATTACAGAATATTATTTTTAGGTTCTAGAGTTGTCATATTTAACTCCTATGCAGTAGGCATTGCTTTGGTGACTTTACTGTGCCAGCCACTATGACTGTCAGTGGGACACCAGGATGATAAGCCAAGAGGCCTGACTTCTATAAATTGCCTTCATGTATGTTTTAATCTCAATAAGAAAAAAAAATTTTTTTTAATGATATTTCTTTTCCCTAGACTAACCCATAAACATGTGAACTCAATAGAGATTTATCCTGGAGATGGATCTGTTTTCAAATCAGAAGGAGCTTATTTGGGGAACTATTTTACATATTATTCCATTCGAGAAGAATCAGAAGAGGTATGTTGACAATAAGATCAATAAGATTTTTTTTTTCTCTTTTTGGCCACAGTGTGTGCATGGGAAACTTCCCCAAACAGGAACCCATGCCCTCTGCAGTGGAAACAAGGGGTCTTAATCACTGGACCTCCAGGGAGGTCCAAGAAGATTTTTGATAGATAGCTGTTTCCAAATAATTCTGAATATATACATGGGAACTTTGATCTTCTATAGCATTTCTTGCTACTACTTCTTAGTCTAGAGAATTAATATAAATTTACTACCAGTAATTCTTTTGTCATGCTGCTGCTTGCTGCTTAGAGGTCCAAGAAGATTTTTGATAGATAGCTGTTTCCAAATAATTCTGAATATATACATGGGAACTTTGATCTTCTATAGCATTTCTTGCTACTACTTCTTAGTCTAGAGAATTAATATAAATTTACTACCAGTAATTCTTTTGTCATGCTGCTGCTTGCTGCTTAGTCACTGAAGCACTGAAACTAGTGGTATTTGAATCAGTATACTTCTTTGAGGGCTCCCCAGATGGCACTAGTGGTAAAGAACCCATCTGCCAGTGCAGGAGACTTAAGAGAGGCAGGTTCGATCCCTGGGTCAGGAAGATCCCCTGGAGAAGGAAATGGTAACCCATTCATTATTCTTGCCTGGAGAATCCCATGGAAAGAAGAGCCTGGTGGGCTGCAGTCCATGGGGTTGCAAATTGTTGGACACAGCTTAGGACAGATGGACAGATACTTCTTGGAATTAATATTTGCACGTTAAGAAGCACATTCTTTTTTTCCCCCACCAGAAGTACTTAAAACACTTCTTAACTCTTAAATCTTCATATACCATTAGAAAGTTGAACAGAATTGTTCTGACATTGAAAACACTAAAACACAGCATCATATATTTAATATATCAGGCCAAAATATAATCATGTGGAAATTTTGTTAATAATCTAAATTTACTTGTTCCCATTCTGACACTTGAAATCCACCCTTTTATAAGGGTCACCATAGTATCACACAGCTTTGCTTTGCAGGATGGAATACAATATGTTTTCTGTACTTACAGAGTGGAGTATTTGAGTGGTTAGATTGCTAGGGAGAAGACTTAAAACTTAAGCAGGTTTGTTTTTTTTTTTAACTAGGGAAGATTTCAAGTATATACAAAAGTAGAAAGAGAAGTATAGCTGACCTTCATGACCCATTACCCAGCATGTTCCATCGTATTTCCTGCTGCCCCTTCTACTCCCTGTTTATTTTTAAGTAAATATACCTCAAATCATTTCATTCATAAATATTTTACTCTATATTAGAGCAGATTCCCTCCTGAAGTCTATTTATAGGAAAGTATTTATTCAGTAAATACTAATTGAATTTTCAAAGGCAGGATACTTCTAAGTACTGGGTAGAGACAAAGAGCTCCTGTCCTCAAGAACCCACAGTCTAGTCAGTAGGCAGACGGGCAGATGAGATGAAAGCATGACCAGTAGTGTGTGTGTGTGCGTATGTACACATGTAGTGCATAAGATAATTAACAGGCAAATAGAGTGGTACGCATAAATATCTACCCTGCTGACTTCCATCTATCAGAGTTCAAAAAACTACAAGATAAATGCAGAATATCTTCCTGGAGCTTCAGTTTTACTCAGAGGTATCATAGGGAGGGGCTGATAATTTTTATAATGAAGCAAATGTATCATGGAGTAGCAGCATGTGTTTTGGGGATAAAACAGAACTTCCAGACAAGTTGTGCCTTTGTGATGGACTGCTTTGGGTTCACATCTGAGACCCCTGTATACAACACATTCACTCTTCTCTGTCTACCTGAGTGAAAAGATCTAGAAACAGCTGGCTTTCCTTTTGGAGTAAAACTGTTTGTTCCTTACTTGAACACACACTCCAAAATAAATTCCAGATGGATTAAAAGGCTAAAGACCAAAAAAAAAAACCTAATAGAAAATGAGTAAAGAATAAGAATGGTTGTGCTTTGTAACCCATAGTATTTGAAAACATGTTCAACTTTACTACTTGCATCAAAGTAATGCAAATTAAGATAACAATGATATAACATTTTTCACTCATCAAATTGTCAAAAGGTTGATAATATCTACTGCCAGCAAGGGTGTGTGGAAAGGGGTGCTCTCATCAGTCAATTTACAGCCTTCATGAGGGCCAACTTGACAGTATTAAGTGAAATTGGCTAGAAATTCTTCTTAGACATCTATCCTAGAAAAATATTAGCACATATATATGGAGAAGCATGGCCAAAGATGTGAATTGTGGTCTTGTTTGTAGTAGCAGAACACTGGAAGCAATCTAAATGTTCGTCAGTAGGAAAATAGTGAACTAAGCTATGGTTGGCAGATGGTGGGAATGCCACAAGACAGTTTAAAGGAATGAGGAAGATGTAGACGCATAGAGAGACAGAAATCAAAAGATCTCCAAGACGCTGTTGAGTGAAAAAAAAAAGTTACGTAAGAATATGTACAGGGAATTCCCTGGTGGTCCAGTGGTTAAGATTGTGCTTTTACTGCTGTGGACCAGGGTTTAATCCCTGGTGATCAGGGAACTAAGATCCCACAAGCCATGTGGAGTGGCCAAAAAGAAAAAAATATATATACTATGATATCTCTTGCATAAAGAACAAAAACCAAACTCCAAACCCAGTTATATTACTGTATATATAACACCTGTGTAAGTGCACAGGGAAAGGTCTGGGCAGATTAAACAAAAAACTGAAGTGGTTACTTTTGGTGAGGAGTCTGGGATTTTGTGAGGGAGAAGTCAGGAGGGACTTAAATTTTATATTTTTTAACTCTTTCCCTCTCCCCCTACCAAAAAATAGTAATGTATCATTGCTTATATAATTAAAAAATTAAAGAGGAAAGATTGATAGGGACTCACAATGTAAGTGCCTCCATAGAGATAAAACCTTGGTGCTTTGCGACCACATAAGGAGGGGTACCTGACCAGTTTCCAAGGTTCCAGAAAAGCATTCTGGAGGAAGTCTCTGCTAAGCCAGGGTTTATCATTCTAAAGGAGAAGTTATGCAAAAGAGGGCAGAGTTTGAGGAGCATATAGCTAAGGGAACACTGTCTTTGCTTAGTTCTGGCTGGCTGGCTTCTTGTCATTAGAATTTCTATTTAAGTGGCACCTTAAGGAGGCTTTTCTTGACTGTCCAAATTAAAGAAGCTACTCCTAACACTCCCTATCAGAGCTATGCCTAAAATTCCCTATCAGGTTACCTTCCTCTTTTTTCTTCTTGGGGCATTTAGTACTTTGTGACGTTTTCATATTGATTGATGTTTGTTTACTAACTTACCCACCTAGAGGTAACCCTTGTCTTGTTCAACACACTATTTTGCTAGTGCATAGAATGGTAGATAAATGTCATTTAAGTGGAGGCAAGAGTCTGGGGGCGAGTATTGAGTACTGAAAGAAATGAAATGCTGTGGTAGGTTGTAGTAGACTAAAACAGAGGTAGGATAGTAGGGGAAATGTCCAGAGAAGGGATTAGACCCTAAGGTGAGCCAGTTCATAAATGGGGCATTGCTTTTAGAGAGCCTCTGAAGGATTTAAGTAGGGAAGTGACATACTGTTTTTGTTGGTTGTTTTCAGAGGAAGATGAGGTGAGGAAGAAGTGCACTTCAAGATACAGAACCAGTTGGAAGACATTTGTAGTAGTATAGACAAGAAAGTGCGAGGGCCAGACAGTGGTCATGAGAATGGAAAGATAAGAAAGGACCCAAGAAATATCAAGGACTGATGGGATATTGGGGATGAGGAGGGAGTTGAAAATAATGACAAATTATTGAATTAATCAGTGAGTATGGGTACCAGGAACTAGATTAAATCAAAAACTTGTTAAACCTAAAGTGTATTGATGATGGCACTTTTTGGTCTTACCAAGAGATGTCCATAAGAGATTTAAATTCTGTAATATCTCGTTCCCATCTTCATGATAGCAGTTGTAAGAAACTCATAAGATGTGTCTTTATTTCCGAGAGGTTAAATTGTGAAAAGTAAGCATTTTAGAATTAATGAAATAGAGCAGTAGGAAAGATAAGCACCTTCAAGAGACTCAATATCCAACAGAAAAAAACATAAATAATTGAAGGGCGATACTTTGAGTGCCTACCGTGTGACTTAGCACACTGTGCTAATAGATGCTGAGGTTGGGAAGATCCCATGAAGGAGGGCATGGAAACCCACTCCAGTATTCTTGCCTGGAGAATCCCCATGGACAGAGGAGCCTGGTGGGCTGCAATCCAAGGGGTCACAAAGAGTCAGACATGGCTGAGCGACTAAGCACAGCACACACTGAAGTCAGCAAACAGATAAAGCCCCTGCCTTCATGGAGCTCCATTCTAGCCAGGCAGCCCACCATTAAGTATAAAACTATTGAGATTATAATGAAAACCAAGAAGCAGCGGAAAAAATGCAGGATTTGAAGTGAAGGTAATTTCAGTTTTGATATGTTGAAGCTGAAAATTATTTGTGATATCCAGTAGAGACTTAGATACTCGAGTCTATAGTCCAGGATAAACGAGGAGAGACTATTTTTTGACTACCTACTGTAGGCTAAATTCTGTCCCAGGTGCCTTGTAAACGCATTATTTCATTAATCCTTGGGACAATCTGGATTGTAGGTAGTATTCCTGTTTCGTAGGTTGTGGGCGCTGAGGCTTACAAAAGTTTGTCTAACGTGCCCATCACTGTAGTTTAGTGAGTGGCACACCTGTGAAATGAATCCAGCTCTGTCTGACTTCAAAGCCCATCTTCTCTCACTGATAGTAAAGTATGAGCTACATTCTCTTGTGGTTTAGTTCAGATCTCTACTGCTACTTTGCCCTCCAGCATTAGGTTCATATCTCATGATTTTTTTGAGGAGTAAATGAGATGATCCTTTGCAAACTACATAGCATAGCACCCAGCACATAGTATCTGTTTAATAAATATTACTTGTTGCTGTTGTGATATTTATTTATTCAGAGGAATAACAAAAAACATTTTTTTTCTAATTCAAGAAGTTGAGCCTGTAAATAATATTATCTTATTATCTAACACAAACTGGCAGTTGTTCTTCCATTAATAAAATACAACAGAATGGGAACTTCTCTGGTGGTCCAGAAGCTAAGACTCCTGTGCTCCCAGTGCAGTTTGATCCCTGGTCAGGGAACTAGATCACACATGCTGCAGCTAAAGGTCCTGCCTGCAGTGAGAAAGACCTGGTTCAACCGAATAAATAAAAAACAATTTTTAATGACAAAATGATATATTCATTCAATTAAAATAGTTCTGTAAGCTTATACAATAGCCTTTTGGGTATATCTAAAGAGAAAAGTGTACTTACATAGGTTTCCTATTAATGCACAGGGAAATTAGTTTGTTAATTTGAGTATAGCCAAGATTTAAATTGAGCAGTAAGTTATAGGCTGTTAGACTATAATTTTTATATAGGATGACTTTTGATAGGAATTTTAGACTTAAAAAAAATTGGGAAAGTATAAAAGCATCATAAAATACCTTTAAAATTTACCTTTTATGGGCTTTTGATTAAGTTAAAATAACTGCTTGCCTTGTCACTATCTAGATAAATATTTCAAGAAAAAAGTAGCTAAGTAATAATGGCCAAATTTTATTATTGAGGTTTTTGGTTGTGTGTTTTTTTTTTTTAACCTAATTTTCAGAGAGAAGAGAAAACTTACTCAGTAAATAACCTTCCTCCGGATAGGCCAGGAAGTCCATTTTCTGTGTGTTCTCTGATTAAACAGGCAATCAGGTAAGTGCTTCCTGTTCAACTGAATTCAGTGTTGTATGTGTGAGAAACATGATGCATTTTCTAGTGCTTAGGAAAAGGTTAAGAATTGATAGGTATAGCAGAAATGTCTTTAGTAAAATCTGTCAGCTTTTCTGGTCTCATCATTTATAAAATAAAGTGTTCATGATGTCATTGTAAGAGTACTTCTGGCTTTGAAGTTAAATATGAGAAACATCCATATGTGGTGAGCAACTGCTAGTAGAAAACGTGCCTTTTCTCTGGGCGCTTGGGGCATCATTATTGCCCCTCAGTGTCAAGCTGAAGGTGTGATGGTACTTCTAAGTTCTCATACTTCTTTACTGTCCTAGAAGTGATCTTGATTTCTGAGAGTGAACAGAAGACGAACTGTAGTTTGGTTCTCTGGCTCATGTGTTTTTTAATTAATTAATCAGACTGTGGTGCTTAGAGGGATTAATGTGGATCGTTCAACTAAATTGCTTTTACAGACTTATGTCTAAGCAACTTCCAAAGTAGATTTGAAGGAACAGAATTGGTCATTTGATTTTCCAGGGACAGTTGATTCACATCCCCACCACCCTTAGTCTATACCAAACCTTTCATGTACTGTGCGTCTGTCGCTTCTTAAAAAGAGCAAATTCTGAAAATTCTCTCCATTTGGATTTTTTTCATTGCCCAAAATTAGAGGAATAACCTTAACTGTGTAAGATTAGCACAAAGAGAAGCAATAATAAGTAGTTCCCTTTAAGGAAGAAAAGAGGTCCAAACATATTTTTGTGGAAATGAGTTACTTGCCTCAAGTTGTATAGCAGTGAGAATGGGTTGCTAGAATTGGAAAACGACAATATTTGGAAGTGTCTAAGTATTTTTCTTGTTCACAGAATTCTTCAGCATTGTGCCAAGATGAGGCTCTCTTTAAGCCATAACTATCGTATATGCTGCTGGAAAATGGTATCTTATTTTAAAAGCAAGATATTTTTAATCATTTTGTTATTTGTGTACATATTTATAAGTTCAAATTACTTTCATCCAAGTCATGTGAGAAATTCTTTGTCACATTAATACTGGTTTACTAAAAAATCCACTTAATAAACACTACAAAATTGGTCTGTTGTATTATGCTATTACTGTATATAGTTTGTTTTTGTTTCTTCTTTCTTAGTAGAGGGGGAAGGGCAGGGGATTTGATTGGATTTGAAGTATGTAAAAACAGTTCTTTTAAAACATATCACACTACTCTATGTTCATAACTGTAAAAGTAAGTTTTTTTAATGTTGACTTGGAGGAAGTGATTCTCAGACCTTGATTTCTATATTTATACTACTTTGATTATAAATCTCTATGTTGCTTTAGTTCCTATTCTTTGTCTATTTTCTATGTAAAGTTTAACAGAATGGTGACTTTCGAAAGATACTAGAACTTAATCTGTTTATAATGGACTCTTGGATAGCCACTTCTGGAAAGTCAGAACATGCCTAAGAATTCTGCAATATTCACCTTCTGAATGAGAATCTGAAGTTGGCTCAGAGTTCATTTATCATTTCAGTCTTGTTAGTGCATAACTGTTTCCTGCTGTTTTTATTTTCTGGTTTTAGGTGCCTGGGATAAATGACAGCAGTGTACTGCCTTTGCTTTTGAGAGAATCGTTCGTGCCCGGCGTGGGAAGATTTCTTGCATACTCAGATGACAAAGTACATGCTATCTTTTTAGATGGCATTACTTTAACCCTGAATTGGAATTTTGGCTCTTTTATTGAAAAGAGACAGGTAATTATACTTCAGGCTGAAATCTCTCTTTTATCATTTTTTTTAAATCTGTGGAAATAGTGCAAAGAAAACATGATGTACTCTACACTATCTCAGTTTATTTTTTGAAGTATAAAATCTGTCAAGAGGCTTTACTAAGCTCATTGGATTTCCTATCAAAAATCAAAAAGGTATGACAAATCCTCGTTTTTATAAAGGTAACTTCATTATAGAGAAAAGGATTAGTATTTTTGTTCTTTTGATAATCACCTATATAAGAGTGGTGGTTAAATAATATCCATATCCCTTATAAAATATAACTTTTAAGTTAGTCAAAATAAAGTTTTAATGATTCATCTACTTTTCTTATTTTAATTGAAAATTAAGTAAGAAGGAAGTTTTGTTTTGTTTTTCAGTTCTTGAATAATAAAACTTGCCTTTCCTCCTTGTTTCTTCAGGCAAATCAAGGTCTCACCTTAGGTTGGTGTAAGTTAACTTTTCCTGATGGACAAAATCAGTTAATTCAAATTCAACATCCCAGACCATATGAAAGGTACTAAAAAACAATTTAAAAAAATAACTTCATGTTAGTAAATATCTTCCTTTTAGATGGAAGAAGCATTTATATTATTTAACTTAGTTTTAGACCAAGAGGAAGCATATAAACATTTAAATATTATATATATACTTTTAGTTTTTCCATGTGGCTTGAAGTCATTTCAGCAGATTTCAGAATTTACAATTATATTGTCCTCTAGCATAACTAAATAGATCAGGTCACCTTTAATCATTTCCATTTGTATTCTAGTGATTTTTCAAAATAAATATGTTATAACTGGCTTGTTACAGAGGTTGGACTGTGGTCAGCTGTGTTAACGAATTAACTAATTACTCCCCTAGTGTGTGCATGCTCAGTTGTGTCCGACCCTTTGCAACCCCATGGACTGTCACCCTCCAGACTCCTCTGTCCATGGAATTTTCCAGACAAGAATACTGAAGTGGGTTGCTATATTCTACTCCTGGGGATCTTCCTGATCCAGGGATCTAACCCATGTCTCCTGCATCTCCTGCATTGGCAGGTGGATTCTTAACCGCTGCGCCACCTGGGAAGCCCATTAATCCGCTAACCGATCTGAAATAAGGTTTAGAGCCACAAATAGCTAAACTTATGTATATTTCTATAAAGAGAAATAAACTAGCTGATGATTATTCTTAAAATAGAAAAGATTAGGGGTTCCATGGTGGGCCAGTGGCTAAGGCTCTGTGCTTCCAACTCAGGGAACCTGGGTTTGATACCTGCTCAGGGAACTAGAACCCACATGCTGCAAACTAAGAGCAGATAAAGAAATAATTTTTTTAAATGGAGATTATTGAAATCAGCTTTTTCATGAGTGTGCTTTTTCTTTTTTGGCTTATGGAATTTGTTATAATAATCATTTTTCTTGTGATGTTCTTGACATGTTAGCAGTTTTACTTGAGGATCTTCAAAAAAACAACTGCTGTTTTACCTCTTAATTTATTTTCCTGTTGGGATTTATTGCATTTTAATTTAAATGCTCCAACATTTATTGGTAGTTTGAATAATTTGCCTCAAAAGATAAGCAAATTTGTATTTAGAAAGCATACTGTTTATTTCAGCCAGTCATTCCAGATCATTCATTTTATTGAACTTGATACTTACTTTGTATATCCAGTGAGTTACATATAATTAAGAATGTGTGTGTGTGTTAATAGGTGTGTTCTGGTTTAAATTTTAGAAAGCAGATACTCACTTAGTCATATATGTAGAGATATTTTCGTGATAAAATTTAATGAAACTCATTTTACTTTAGAAATTAAAAGGAGAATTTAGGCATTTGAACTTTGAATTAAATCTAAGTGTTACCTTTGTTCTGATTCTTAAATCTCATTTTTATTAATCATGAATGAGAAAAACTGGCCTTTAACGAATGAAAAAAAATTTTCAAATAACCCTACTTTAGAATTTTTTCCCCAAATTAATAATTTTTTGAAGATTTTTATAAATATTCTACATTTTCATTTTTCAAACATCTCTCTTAATGTGTTCAATCTAGATATGTGACAACAGTAATATCATGGTGCAGAAGGCTGACCCAGATTAGTCAGCAAGAAATACCCATACATCCTTCATCTTCTGTTCCTGAAGAAAGCTGGTATTTATATTTATTTTAAACTTAATCTGTGTAGAAGAGCCAACTAATCCTCAGTTATTAGAATGTTAAATGGTAAACTGACTCTTCTTCCCAAGAAAACTTTCTCTTAGTTAAATATATTTAACCAGTATGATTTTTTTTGTTAGCTTAAATCTTGGCAATAATTTATCTTTAATTGGATATCTCATTTATTGTATTTTATCATAGTATGTTTCATCTAAAGATCAGAAAACTGCATTGAAAACTTCATATTAAAATGGGTGACTCTTAGTGTAAAAAATTCATCTTGGATACTTTATAGAAAACTTTAGGGGAGATTTTTTTTATATTTTAGTAATATTAAAGGAAATAAAATGTTGACTAACAAGCTTTCAGGAAAAACTGGTTTTTAAATAATTTCTATTATATTGTCTCCCTCAAATTAATTGACAAATCAACTAATAAAGCAAGATTTCAGTCCCTCCTGTGTGCCTTTCTGTGTGCAGAGGACTGGAACTGGGCTTTGAAGGAGTTAAGAGTTTTAGAGAGGAAGCAAGTGTAGAAATGAAAAAGGATATTTTGGGTTGTGGAGACAGTAAGAAGTTTTTGTGGAGCAGACACTTGTCTTTTGGGTGTGGCGTGACCTTGATGGATAGGAATAGATCTTATAAGGGGAATTCAGACTTCACAGAATTGTAAGTTCCTATATCTGAACTGAACTGAACTGATATGGGGGAAAAAATGGCAAGAAGAAAGATCCTTAGGAAAGTTAGTGTCACTGTGGGTATATTACAAAAGAAGGATACCAGGAAAAATTTAGGAGGCTTTAAATTTAAGTAAGTTGTGGACTTGCCTGGCCATCCAGTAATGGAAGGCACCATGCTTCCCACTGCAGGGTGTGTGGGTTCAATCTCTGGTTGAAGAGGATCCCAAATGCCATGTGGTGTGGCCAAAAAATAAACTTAAGTTGTAAGGTAGTTAGCATAGTATGGTGAAAAATATAAACATTAAGGTGATAACGTTTTCCTGAGTTACTTAGAGAAAGAGGTACAATCAAATCAGTGGATGTTATTTGAATATCCAGGTATCTTAAGGATTCAGCTTTGGTCCATCTCTTCAGCTATGTAGGAAATTGCTATAAAATTGGTTACTTCATTATTGCTTAGCTGTTAAAATTTGTAAAACGTTAGCCTTTTTGTATGAAAGCTTAGAAGAGGGTAGCTGTCAAGACAAACTGAGAATTGAGCGGTTGAGAGAAGTACAGATTGGTGAAAGGAGCTATGGGTGGAAGCAATGCAGAGCAGAGGGGAGACAAGAAATTGAGGAGTGGGGAAGGGAAATAGAGCGCGTGCAACAGCTCCATTCCCCTCGCAAAGCCTAAGACGTCTGCACTGTGATTCTTGTTTTCTTATAAAAGTGAAAGGGTTGAAGGAAGAGAAGAGGTCACATAATAAACAACTACCTAAATTGTATTTCAGTATTTTTTTTCCAACTCAACTTCTATTATTAGCTTACTGGTTCAACTTTTTAATAAGGATGCTTGTCAAAAAATAGGAGATATTTCATAAGAGATTGGCTTATCGTATGAGCAACAGCATTAAAGGTAGTTTGTGTTGTTGCTTACACCCAGAAAATGTTTCTCATGTGTGAAAGGGTGGAGGGAGTGTGTGTTTTGCAATGATGAAGAGTCAGCAGGTTTTAGAGTAAGTCACATCCAAGTCTTTACTACAGATGCTTAAAATGATGATATATTTCTCTTATTCTCCATCCATAGGCTGGAGTACAAGGGAAGAGTGCAGGCTGACAAGGTGCATGTGGTCCATTGTATATAATAAAGTCAGTAAAGCAGACAAGTCTTACACCCTTTTGTAAACTGTGAAAAGACTTTTCTAGTGACTTGGATAGAGAGATGTTTTAGACGTGAATGTCCTCATTAATTTTGCAGAGAGCTAGTACAGTTACACTATTTTCTAGTTGTATGCCAGTGCTCATGTTTCATCTAGTGATGAGGGAACAGGCAACATACACATGAAGGGTTCTCCTGGATTTGTATACATTCAGCCCTCTACCCAATACTGGTTGCCAGTGTCTGTTTCTATGGAACATGGTAACAGTCAGTGTTAACCCTTCAAGCCAAAGAGAAAAGAATGTTTAGTATACTTGTTTAAGAAAACAACGAAATGATTAGTTTATTCCAGAAGAAATTTAATAGAAAATAGTTATGTTTGGACACCTAATTCAATTGTATAAAAAGTTAGCTCTAGAGACCATCCATTCCCTAAAAGTTCCATATAAATGAGGTTTTACTGTATGTGTAAGATCCCTTCTCCTCCAAAGAAACTATCAAGGTATGAAGATTAAAAAGTTAAAATTGTTCAAGAAAAGGCATTACAAAGAAGTTTATGATTAATTAACATAATGGTATAGGCATTCAAGGAGAGAGCATTACTTTCATAGAAGTGATGAGATTTTAGTAGATTTTTTAAAGTTTGAGTAAACCTTGTGGAGGAAAGTAGAAGGTATGCCAGATCAGTACTGAGTTATACCAGGAAGGCTCATTACCTCCCAACCTCTGTACTGAATTCAGAAGTCCTTGGGATGGAGGATTTCTGTTCACTTGCCTTACTCATGCTTGGGTGCATCCTCAATCGCTCAGTTGTGTCCGACTCATTGCAACCCCATGGACTGTAGCCTGCCAGGCTCCTCTGTCCATGGAATTTTCCAGGCAAGAATACTGGAGTGGGTTGCCATTTCCTCCTCCAGGGGATCTTCATGACCCAGGGATTGAATCCACAGCTTCTGCATTGGCAACCACTGCACTATCTGGGAAGCCCCCTAACTCGTGAAAGACTATCAGCTGAGTCAAGGTGATCTGTGGCTAAATAAAGTCAATATAAAGAGAATTCTTAATTTCTAGGTTCTTCGCTGTTAAAAATTCTAATCTTTATGAAAAAAATTAACTATGCTTATTTGAACTATTGTGGATATAAGAGAATCGGACAACTGGCATTAACCTTTTTTTTTTTTTTTTGGCATAGGTCTGTGGCTTCTGAACTTGAAAAGATACAGAAGTTTAATTGTATCCTTTAAATATAATGTAATGTCCTGCACAATTTCTCTCTTTCCCTTGTAGGCTTAAGCTAGCCCATGGAGACTTTCACACTTATATAATTATGTTCTAACATTATAACTGAGAACTGCCTCTGACTTCTTTCTTTTGTAAAATCTGTATGATTTTTATTTACTGTTTTTTTTTTTTAAAAATTTCAGCTTCATTGAGGTATAATTGAAAAAACTGTAAGGTATTTAAATAGTACCTCACAATGACCTGACCCACATACGCATTGGGAAAGGATTACCCTATCTTGTTAATTAACCCAAGCATCACTTCACATATCTTCCACCTCTTTTTCTTGGGGACAACAGGGATGAGAACATCTGATTTCCACCCTCTCAGCAAACTTCAGTCATACAGCATGATATTATCAACTACAGTCATCATGTTATACATTAGATCCTCAGACTTTATTCATCTTATAGCTGAAAGTTTATATGCTTCTAATAACTTCTCCCTCTTTCCCTACCACCCAGCCCCTGGCAACTACTACTCTGCATTCTGTGTCTATGAGTTTGACTTTTTAAAAAAATTCTACATATGATCGACACCATGTAGTATTGATATTTGTCTTTCTCTACTTCTTTCACTTAGCAAAATGCCTTCTAAGTCCATCCATGTTGTTGCAAATGGCAGGATTTCCTTCTTTCTCATGGCTGAATAGTATTCTATTGTGTGTATATATGTGGGCATCATCTTTATCCACTCATCCAACAATGGACAACAATAGGTTATTTCCATATTTAACTACTATGATTAATGCTAAAGTGAACATAGAAGTACAGATCTCTCTTCAGACTGTTTTCATTTCTTTTGGATATATATATAACCAGAAGTGGGATTGGTGGATCATATGGTAGTTCTGTCTATAATTTTTTGAGGAAACTTCCTTACTGTTTTCCATAGTGGCTGTACCAATTTATATTTCTCCCAAAGTACACAATGGTTCTCTTTTCTCCACATCCTTATCAACACTCATTATGTCTTTTATATATATATATATTTTTCTTATTTTCTTTTTAAAAAATGTCTGTGTATTTGGCTGCCTCTGGTGTTAGTTGCAGCATGAGGATCTTTTGTTGTGGTATACTTTTCACTGTTGACTATATTAGCTGTGGGCTAATCATATATGATCTTTATTATATTGAAGTATGTTGCTTCTATATCCAGTTTGTTGAGTGTTTTTCTGCATCTGTTGAGATTATATGACTTCTATCCTTCATTTTTCATGTGGTGTATCATATTTTCATATGTTGAACCGTCCCTGTATCCCTGGAATAAATCCTGCTTGATCATGTATATGACCATTTTAATATATTATTGTAGTCAATTTGCTAATGTTTTGTTGAGGACTTTTGCATCTGTGTTCATCAGGGGTATTGGCCTGTAATTTTCTTTTCTTGTAGTGTCTTTATCTGGTTCTGGTTATCAGGGTAATCCCAGCCTTGTAAAATCGGTTTTGAAGTATTTTCTCCTCTTCTATTTTTTGGAAATGATTGGTTTAAATATTTAGTAGAATTCACCAATGAAACCATCTGTGTTGGGAGGTGTTTGATTACTGATTCAATTTCCTTACTAGCATTTGGTCTGGATTCATTCTTGATGGGTTGTATGTTTCTAGGAATCCATCCATTTAAGTTGTCCAATATGTTGGTCTATAATTGTTCATAGTATATTATGATCCTTTGTGTTATATGGTATTGGTTGTAATTTCCCCTCTTTCACTAATCTGAGCTCTTTTTCTTGATAAGTCTAGCTAAAGTTTTGTTCATTTTATCTTTGCAAAAAAAAAGCCAGCTTTTTTACATTGATTTTTTCTATTGTGTATAAGCTCCTTTCAGGGAGACAGAAACAACCTAGAGCAGGCCAGAGAAGGAATATGGAGTTATCACCTGCCAGCCTTCCTCTGGGGGGCATCATACTCTGCCCCTAGCTGTGTGCTAAATTAGAAACTTTTTAAAAATTTATTTGTCTGCACTGGGTCTTAGTTGCAGCCTGCAGGATCTTTGATCTTTTTTGCAGTATGTAGGATATTTAGTTGCGGCATGTGGGATCTAGTTCCCTGACAAGGGATGGAGTCTTAGCCACTGGACTACCAGGGAAGTCCTAGAAGCTTTTAAAGTAGCAGATAGGCTGCTTTTAGGGAAAGATTGGGAGATGAGTGTTTGTCTGCTCAGAGCTAGGAGTTTTAGGGGCCTGTCCCACACTTGGAAGTCTTAAAAAATTGAAGCATTAGATCTTGAGTCCAAACCCTTTACTCCTCGGGGTGAAGCTGGGAACTGTGAATTCCCCCCTATTGTGCTGAGGGTGGGGTTTATAGTGAAAGCCTGTCTCATTCTTACCCATTTCTTTCATTGTGGATGTTTTCTTATTCATTCAGCAGTCACTGAAGTGTACAGCAGTCACTTGGGTAGTTCCTGCATTTCTGACAGTGAGAGTTGGCTCTGTATGTAGCATAGATTCAGTGTGTTTGTGGGAGGAGGTGAGTTCAGGAACTTCCTCTGTTACCAGCTTAGACTGGACTCCTACTTCTTTTTCTTGTTAGACCTTTTGTTCTGTGCATTCCTACCCCACTCATCTAAATTTCTTTTATCCTCTTATTTTTCCATAATCGTATTCAAATAAAGTAGCTCTGAAATAGCAGATACATTTATTTTCATTCTAGATGTTTTATTTAAAAATACCCTGTACAGATTGTTCATATTCCTCTCACCCCTACTTTGTTCCCTTTCATTCCTAAATCACTTCATCACTTAAAGAAATGTTTTTGTTGTTTAGTCACTAAGTCATGTTCAACTCTTTTGCGACCCCATGGACTGTAGCCCCCTAGGCTCCTCTGTCCATGGGATTTCCCAGGCAAGAATACTGGAGTGGGTTGCCATTTCCTTCATGGGATCTGCCCTACCCAGGGATTAAACCTCGGTCTCCTGCATTGCAGGCAGATTCTTAGCTACCTGGAAGCCCTTCAAGAAATGTTACTAAGATTTTAATTCTTTTATTTCCTCCCTGTCACCAAACTTCCATCCAAACACAGACATACATACTGTCTTTTCCTTTCCCTTTCTTATATTCTAGTTTCTTCATTTATATAAGGGATAGACTTGATAAATTCTGACGTCCCAACTCTATTATGAATCCAAGAGATCTTCCTCCCAATAGAAAAATAATATTTTAATATGAAGGCTAGGTTTTCTGTATAGGGGGAAAGCTCCTTAACAAAGCAACTTAGTGTTATTGGAGAATAGTGGTGTCCTAAACCAGATTTCTAACAAGAAAAACAAACAGTCTTTGGATTGTTGTAAACCAAAATCTTCAGAAACCTTGCTAAAAGAAGTTAATGAAAAGAGTGTATCAGTGGCATTGAAAAAAACCTCTGAAATCCTTCAGGATATTGACAATCTTCTATCAAACTCTAAATGGTGAAAAATGGAATTAGTATAATATATTATTAAACCCTGAAGATATTATTTCAAGTGATTGATAGAATATTATTAGAAAGCCAAGAAATTATATATATACATGACTTGTGTACAATGATTATATGAGAAATGATATCTAACTTTGGAGGTGTTTTATCTAACTTGTAAATTTTAAAATATATATTTGTATATTATTAATAAAGAACCATTTAAGAAATTTGAACAATTTATCTCAGATTTGAGAAGAAAATTTTATAAAACTTTAGAGTTGTTGCTGTTTTGTCTTGCGGAGCATTCACTATTAATCAAGATTTTTTTTCATTTTAATATGCAGAATTGTGTGCATTGGTCATTTGCTATTTAGTCTCTCTACTCCAAGTATTTTTCAGCAGATCTATGAGAAGAGAATCAGCTCTTTAAAAAAAAAAAACACACACACCTTAATGTGGGCAGTATTGCTGCAAGCTAAGAATGGAGCACTTCAGCTAAGACTAAATTTTATCTGAATTTGTCTCATGTTACCAAATATTTTCATTTGTTTTGAACACCTCAAAAGATTTATGCTACAAAATACATGAAACCAAAAGAGAAATAAGCTCACCAAAAGTACTGTTTATTGCACCTGTCTATTGGGAAAGAACAAAACCATACTTCCAAAAAGACTTCGTGATTATACCAAATGTAACAAGAAATGTTCAAATTAACTTAAGATTTCTTGAGAGACCAGCCTCTTCACATAAAAGGGAAGAAGCAGCAGAGGGAACAAGAAAAACAGTGCGAAAAAAGCAGAGTGTAACAGGTTAGGAGATACAACGTAAGCAATTTGACCACAATGCTTTCTTCAGTTCCTCCCACTGGGCTCCCTGCCACCTTCAAGTATCAGCACAAATATCCCTCAGAGGGGCTTCCCCCAGTTACTATTACATCACCATATTTATTTTTTGTGGTCTATATCTTCCACTAGAATTTGAGCCCCATAATGTTATTTTATAGTCTTATTAACAAGCATAGTGTCTGGCATGTTGGGAACACTCTGTGTGTGTAAATGAATAGCCCCTTTGGGCAGTACACTGACCACAGAAATAACAGTTTCGTTTTGGTCGCAGGAAACCATCTGTGTCGTCCCTAAATAACTCCAGAAAGCCTCGACTATAGTAAGACATGTACCCATGCTGCCATAAGGGTAATGCCAAATTGTTACTGCATTCAGAGAGAAAAAAAACTCTGTAACATGACTAAAAGCACTGTGGTTAATGTATTCAGCGATAAATACGTTTAATAAGCTTTTAAGCTGTTCAGGTAAAATATGTATAATTTCCTCCCTCAGTTGAGTCATTCCCATTAGCTCAAAACCAAGAGTATCACTTTGCCAACAAAGGTCCGTCTAGTCAAGGCTATGGTTTTTCCAGTAGTCATGTATGGATGTGAGAGTTGGACTGTGAAGAAAGCTGAGCGCGGAAGAACTGATGCTTTTTGAGCTGTGGTGTTGGAGAAGACTCTTGAGAGTCCCTTGGACTGCAAGGAGATCCAACCAGTCCATCTTAAAGGAGATCAGTCCTAGGTGTTCTTTGGAAGCAATGATGCTAAAGCTGAAACTCCAGTACTTTGGCCACCTCATGCGAAGAGTTGACTCATTGGAAAAGACTCTGATGCTGGGAGGGATTGGGGGCAGAAGGAAAAGGGGACGACAGAGGATGAGATGGCTGGATGGCATCACCGATTCCATGGACGTGAGTTTGAGTGAACTCCGGGAGTTGGTGATGGACAGGAAGGCCTGGAGTGCTGCAATTCATGGAGTCGCAAAGAGTGGGACACGACTAAGCGACTGAACTGAACTGAAGCGTGTGTCAAGCAATGTAAACTTCTATAGCAAAAACTGAGCCACACCTTAAGGATCTGTGAGAGACCTAGAAGTTTGCTTAAGATGGAAGATTCCAATTTTCTACCGTCTCCTTCAACCATATATTAGTATTGATACAATCCCACTGCTACCCTTGCACTACATCCAACACTTGTTTTGAGAAAGTAGGTAAGAAGGAGAAAGAAATTTTCCTCTGAGTCCCCTCTTTTGGGCCAGTACTTCCTAGGGTCAAATGTCAAGCTAGATGTCTCCTTGGTGCTTGGAGAGCACCCACCACTCTCAAGGCAGGGAGTCGGGATGGGAACTGGTCAGACCTACTAAACACCTGCACCTTGTCAGCCCAGTTAATCAAGGTCAAGCTACCCTTTATGTTGTCTCTTTTTCAACCCGGGGGAATTAACAGTTACGATTAAGCCTTCTAGCCTTGTCACTGTCGACCACAAGGAGCGGCCCCCAAAGTCCACTGTACAAACGCAGAGTAACTATCAAGAACTCCCCAAGGGGGCGGTGGAGCGCCACAAAAGAGCTTCAGGCCTGCAAAGTCGCGCGGTCTCGCGGAGTGATAAACTACTACGCCAGCCGTAAAGGATCCCTTGCAAGAAATCGGAAACATCTCAATACATCCGGGACAGCCGGTGTCTCCAAGCTCAAGCGTCGAAGGCCACGCTTCCCACATTTGGTGAGGTTAACTATGTGTCCCCGCTTCCCGCCGCAGCTTGGGTGGGCTGTGGACATCTCCGGCTAAGCCGAAAACGAATCCTCATGTTGAAGATGGAAACCAATAAGGCACTTTTCACTTCCCACCCCATTGGCCCAAATGTCTCCTTTTGGGGAGCACGACTTTCGAGGTTAACACGAGATACCCACCCTCGCGGCTAACGAACACTCAAGTAGCGTTCCAGTCGGAGGGGATGGAACCAGTATCCCGGCGTCCTCTCGGCTTCCGTAACAGCGTAGCCGGGCGGTGATGTAACCGCTCTGGCCTGCGGCCGGCATCTCTATGGTACCGACGGGAGGGTGGAGGGGGTATACGGGGGCGGGGCCGCCGTTCGCGTCGCAGGCTTTCTTCAGCAGGCGGAGCAGATGGTGGTTGCTTTTGGTCCTCAGCGACGAACAGACTGTATGGACGCCGCGAAACTGCGTCCTGAGGTGGGAGGCCGGAAGCGGGGACCGCTTGAATCTGAAAATCTAGAAGATCCAGGTTCCCGGTGGGGAAGGCGTGCCGGGGCGGCAGGCGCATGGGACCCGGGAGTAGGTGGAATGTGCTCTACCGGCAGTGGCCCGGAGCCCTTCGGCTTTGTCGCACCTTCTAGGTCCCATAGGCGTCCAGCCCTCACCTAAGCTCCGCGCCCCTTGCGTTTCCTTGGGCCTGGGCGGGGTGCTGGCGCTCTTGCCTGCGTTGCCGCTTGCCATCCTTACCGGGCTCGAGGGCCCTTAATGCGCCCCCGGCTCAAGTGCTTAGTCGCTTAGTCGTGTCCGGCTCTGTGCGACCCCTTGGACTGTAGCCTGCCAGGCTCCTCTGTCCACGGGATTCTCCAGGCAGGAATGCTGGAGTGGGTTGCCGTGTCTTAAAAGGATCTTTCTGACCCAGAGACTGAACCTGTATCTCGTGTGTCTCCTGGTTTAGCAAGCGAGTTCTTTACCACTAGCGCCACCTGGGAAGCCCTGAAGGCCCCATTGTTGATGGCATTATACTGTAATGGAGATGGTGTGTGGTAGAGTTTGGCTGTTGCAGAAAGTGTCTCCTGCAAGTCATGGAAATTGATGATCTGGATAACTGGCTGTTATGGCAGGTATCATTACAAATAATATCTTTAGTTCACAGGCTGAGGATTGCTAACTTGCTTCCCCCTTGTATTAGTATAATGACCTATTAAACACCTTGAGCACATTAGCTTCATGCATGACAAGTTTAAGAGAAAATTACAATTCTTGTAATGAACTTGCCCAACAAAAGTGAATATGTAAAATAAACGTTAAGCTATTTTACAGTTTAAGAGGTTCTAGAGCCCATTCTATTTATGGGGGAGGAGCAGGAAGTGGGGAAACTGGAAGGGAAATGAAAAATGGGACACTTGGGTGTTCTCAGTTCAGTCGCTTAATCATGTCAGACTCTGCGACCCCATGGACTGCATCACTCTTTGCGACCCCATGGATTGAGTGTTCTAATCAGAGATAGTAAGAGGGAGTACACCTATTAAATTTCTCATACCCAGAATCTTCTATACATCTGCACCAGTAGTTGCAGTGGAATAGATGTTCAAGTTGTGTGTTTCTGGGGCCATAATTATACCTTTCTTGAAAAGAGAAACTACTGTTTTAGCTATCCATGCTGCAAAACAAATTACCCCAAAGCTTAGAGACTTAAAAGAGTAAACAGTTGCTACCTCACTGTATCTTTGGGCCAGGACTTTTGGAAGAGACTTAGCTGGTGGTTCTGCTCAGAGTCTCAGAGTTGTAGTTCTAGATGTTGGCAGGGCTGCAGGCATCTGAAGGCTTGACTGCGGCTGAAGGATCTGTTTCGGAGTTTACTCAAGTGTGCTTTTTATTCCTCTCTCATCAAGCAAGCTGCTTACACCTTCCATTTAAAATGCGATTTGTGCTACCCTGTTATGTGTATCTGTTCCCATTCATAAACTACTATATAGTTATTTTGTAAACAATTTTTTCTTTTTCAGATCACTTTAAATTTGGATCATCATCTAAATACTTTAAGTGATCTTTTCTTGTTTTATTTTGGTCATGACACTTCATTAGCTACCTGATCATTTTTGTATCTGAACTCATCAAGTAAAGTATACGGTGAGTAACATTTAAATATATTTATTGATGGTGTGAAAATTGTTTAGTGAGTGAAAAAAAATGAATGTCATGAAATGGCTTTACAGAGACATCATGCAGTTTGCAGTTAGGTGGATGATGACCTTTTATTTCTGTGTGCTTTCTGGGATGAGATTTGACAGTGAATCTGTAATTAAATGCATATGGAAGCAAAGTCTGAGTGGCAGAAGAGCTGTTCCGTTAGGACTCTGTGCCTACTGTGCACAGCCTACGTTCTCCTCGCACTCATCCACCTGACTGGCTGCCTTTCTCCTTAGGGCTAATTTACAGGCCACAGCTTACTGAAGGAGGGGGATATTGTTTGATGCTGTGGCACATCTCTGGCTTGGTCATTAATTCAAGCTTTGTGTGTCCCAGTTTCCATCCAGCTAAGTGGATAATGACATTATCTTTGGTTCAAGGAATATTTTATAAACTTTCTATATACTGAGCCTTTAAACACATTGACTTCTTTATCCATTCAGATGTCAAATGCTTACTTTGCAAAGTAGAAACAAATGATTCATGACTTATGGAGCTATAAATCTTAAGGTATATAGAAAGGATTATGACCTTGGAGGTCTCTTTTGCATTTTGGTTGTATCTCTTGGTTGAAAATACCTTGAAATCATTATTTCCTAATCCTGGAAGAATCTGTAGACTATAACTCAATATTTGTGCTTTAGAGAACAATTTTCATTTTTGAAAATGACTAAGAATTTGAGGGGGGTTCCCTGGTGACTCAGTGGTAAAGAATCTGCTTGCCAATGCAGGAGACAAGAGTTCAATCCCTGAATTGGGAAGATCCTCTGAGGAAGGAAATGGCAGCCTACTTCAGTATTGTTGCCTGGTAAATCCCATGGACAGAGGAGCCTGGTGGGCTGTAGTCCATGAGGGGGTCACAAAAGAGTCAGACCTGACTAAGGGACTAAACAACAAAAGAATTTGAGGATTGTTTTAGGGTCCAATATCATTAACAAAATAGCTGTTCTCTACAAAGCAAGTATTCTTCACACTATTAATTAAATTATTTAAATTAAATAATAATTTAAATTAATTAAAAATATTAATGGAACCTTCATAAATTTATTTCATTTAGAGATATAGAAATCTTTCATACAGACTTCATGTGCCAACCAATACATAAATGTAAATACATTATTTTTATATTATACTATAAATTGGACTTATGAGATTTACATACAACTTTACAGCTTCACAGGTGGCACTAGTGATAAAGAACCTGCCTGCCATTGCAGGAGATGTAAGAGACACAGGTTCAGTCCGTGGGTTGGGAAGATCCCCTAAAGGAGGTCATAGCAGTCCACTCCAGTATTCTTACCTGGAGAATCCTGTGGACAGAGAAGCCTGGCAGGCTACAGACCATAGGGTCACACAGAGTTGGACACAACTGAAGTGACAGCATGCATGCACACATACGACTTTATTCATGTTTATTAATGTTTTTCAATGTTGTATAGTCTAATATTTTTATTAACATTTATAATGCTATATATATATTTCTGCATTAAAAAAATTACACTTTTATGAAGCTGCGTTTAAAATTGTGGTCTGAGTTTAATTAATTCTAACTAACTTTTCAAAGGAGTTTTATTGGTTTTGTGTTCATGATAGGTATTGAAAATTTGGAGGAAATCAAAGAAAGGAAAAAAATAATCACATGTAAGCCCACCAGTCGAATGAACAGTCTCCCTGATTTTTTACATGATGTACATATTTTTAACAAAAATGTAATATTTTATGTATTATTTTATAGGATACCTTTAAAATTTTAATATCTAGTGTGTCAGTAAATTGGGAATAAGTATTTTTTAATGACTGCATAATAATATGGAATTTATTTCAGTAGTCCTGTATTTTGGACATATAGTTTCTAACTTTTCCTTATAAACAATGCCATGCTGAACATCCACATGTAACTCTTTATATATAACGAATTAGTTTCTTAGGATAATTTTGTAGAAATGGAAATGCTGAGTCAAAAGTGTTTGCTCATTTATTAATCATTTTTGGTACATATTGTCAAATTGTTTGAGAAAAGTTATGCCAATTTATACAATTGCTGATACTCTATTATAATAAAGTGATCATTTCCCCATCACTAACAGATCATTAGTGATCTTTTGTCAATCTTAGATTGAAATCTCATTGTTTTAAATTAAATTCAATTGATTACCAATAAAGTTGAAATATTTTAATACTTCTCTTGATCTTTGTATTTCTTCCTTTTCCAAATTGCCTTTTCTTAGACATAGGCATGTTATCATTGAGATACTTATTTTTTCTTTTTGTTAATCTTTTTTTCTTCTTTATTTGGCTACATCAGGTCTTAGTTGCAGCGCTCAGGGTCTTCATTGTGTCATGTGGGGTCTTGCGTTGTGGCTCACAAACTCTAGCTGTGTGTGGTGTGCAGGCTCCAAAGCGCGTGGACTCAGCAGTTGTGGCACGTGAGCGTGGTTTCCCTGTGGCATGTGGGACCTCAGTTCCCCCTGACCAGGGACTGCACCTGCATCCCATGGACTGCAAGGCGGATTCTTAACCACTGGGCCATCCCATCTTCTCGTTAATCTTAAAAACTCTTTGTAAAGTAAGGCTTCATATCTTTCTCCATCATAAATTTTCAAAATTTCCTTCATGTATTAGTCTTTAACTTTGCCATGCAGTTTACGTTTTTATACAATAGTGTCTATCAGTATTTTTAAAATATTTTTGAGCTCCTCTCTAAAAGTCTAGCCAGCTGGACTATGTAGAAGTCTGTTTACAAATTCATGTAAATATCCCAAATTTGGTACCAAACTGATTACAAAAGCTCACTTGACCATGGAAAATTTCCAGGCAGCTAGTCAGTCAAACTGATTCCCTCTCTTAATTTAACCAGAGAAATGGTCTGTATTATTAATATAACACTCTAATCCGTGTGAATGTGACATTTTGAAATCTAAAGTTGTTTAAACAACTCTGCCATTTAAAAATGAGCATTGTACAGATGATCCAGTCTCAGGTTTCACCTGATGATTGCCTTTTCAGGACCACTTAGCAATTAAAACCTTTTGTAACAGAACCCATTACCATGGCAGACTGGTCATTATCCTGCTCAGTATAGTATATATTTGAGATTCCTCTTCTAACACATGTAGAAGGAGAAAAGAACCACTTTCTACTAGTTATGCGGAAAAGGCCAAATACTATCTTTTCCAGCCTCCCTTGCAGCTCGGGAATGGGCATGTGATCTAGGCCCAGGCAGTGCCCAACTCTGAATTTTGTATTGAGAGCAAAGAAACAGAACTCCAAGAATTTTTTTATAACAGCAGCAGATGAGGCAGAACTAGCAGCAATGCCAGTGATAATATCTGGTGATGGGTTAAGCAGTGTAAGCTGGGTTCAGGGGCAGGGAGGTCTTCACTGCAAGTGTCTGGTGTCATGTGCACTGAGGTGCTTGAGGCATAGTTTGAAACTTGTTTCTTGAAACCTGGCAAGTCTGTGATTTCCCAATATCCTTTTAATAAATGCTTTTTACTTTTATTGCCAGACTGCTTTCTGTTCCATGTACTTAAGAAACCTAACTGACATAGGATCTGAGTAAAATAATAATTGTTCCTTACCAATTTGGAATGGTACATACATTTCCCCCTTCTGCAAACACACACTTGATCTGTCTCAGATTTTGTGTTCACCTTTCAGTGTTCATATCACTCTTCTTTTGAAAGTTTGCTTGCTAAGTCTATTCAGTCGTGTCCTTGCAACCCAATGGACTGTAGCCCGCCAGGCTCCTTTGTCCATGGAATTCTCCAGGCAAGAATACTGGAGTGGGTTGCCATTTCCTTCTCCATGGGTACTTCCCAACCTAGGGATCAAACCTGCTTCTCTCATGTCTCCTGCATTGGCAGGTAGGTTCTTTACCACTAGCACCACCTGATGTTGAATGCCAGTCTGAAAACAGTCTGTGAAGCTGCTAAAAGAAAATCCCTGTTATGATTTTGATTAGAGGTAGATTAAATTTATAGATTAATATGAGGACAGTAATACCATCCATGTTGTCTTCTTACTCAGTAAAGTGGTCTGGCTCTTGTTATCAGTGAAGTTCCATCAAAGAAGCAAAACCACTTTGCATGCCAATGAATAAGAAAGACCTGTGTCTGTAGGGACTGGGAGAGCAGGCAGTTGCCTCTGAGTCTGTTTTTGGGCCTGAAGCATGTCAGCTAGACAGCTGGGACGGGAAGGTGGATGTGGTGAGAACAAGGACATTGCAATCTGCATTGGCCTCTCACCGGCTTTAGTTTCGATGCTGTGGGTGACCTGCAGGAGAGGCCCAGGACTTGGAGAGGGTGAAGGAAGATATGGTGGGAGTTGAAGGAACTGCAGGCCTACCTAGCCTGCTCACACAAGCAAGGTGAGCTGACAGATCAGCAACAACATGTGCAACCTCCACAGTGTGTCTAGCACCAACCTTCAGAGTTTAAAAATATGGCTGCTGCTTCACTTCTGCTTTCCAAGTTCCATGTACAGAGTCTCCTACAGACGGCACTACACATCTGAGGAAGGGGGTTCTGGGAAGTGTACTTCCAGCTTAGCTGGAACATAGCACAAAGCCACAGAGCTCTACAAAGCTAATTAACATAATACAGTTCTGTCATTTTCGTCACGTGTGGTGCATTATCTGTTTATCCTTGATATTTGAGTTTTTATTGCTGTTATGAATGTTCATTTTCCTGCACTTTCCCCTTACGATTATTGCTGGTATAATTTATCTTGAATTAGCCACCTTTTGCAACTTAAATTCTAGGCTTGGCTAAGCCACCTTTTGCAACTTAAATTCTAGGATAGGCTACGTTGCTTCAGTTGTGTCTGACTCTGTGCAACCTATAGACTGTAGCTTGCCAGGCTCCTCTGTTCATGGGTTTCTCCAGGCAAGAATACTAGAGTGGGTTGCCATGCCCTCCTCCAAGGGATCTTCCCAACCCAGGGATCGAACCCATCTGTTTTGTCTCCTGCATTGACTGGCAGGTTCTTTACCACTAGCGAGATCTAAGAAGCTCTAAATTCTCACAGTTTTCAATTTATTATCTTGAATAGTCAGTCATTTCACTTACAAATTAATGTAATTGTCTTTTTCTTCCTGAGGAGGGTAATGATACATTTTCACTCTCCCTCCCTCTATCTTTTCTGAGAAAAGGAGTAAAAGTGTTTGTCTCTCAATTGTGTCGACTCTTTGTGACCCCATGGACTGTAGCCCACCAGGCTCCTCTGTCCCTAGAATTCTCCAGGTAAGCATACCGGAGTGGGTTGCCATTTCCTACTCCAGGGTGTCTTCCTGAGCCAGGGATCGAACCCTGGTCTCCTGCATTGCAGGCAGATGGAAGCCCCAAGAAATGGAGTATTTTCTGCCAGTAAACAAGGATTTCACAGTCATCATCCATTCCGTTCTCCACTGTGAATTCCTGAGCCCTAAAGGAACTCAGGAAAGAGAATACCTGCAACCTCATACCCATCAGATTGCAGCCACTCCCTAGAGTCAGCTCAAGAGACCTCAAGATGTGAAAAACACAGGATACTGGCCCAGGATTGCTGCGATGCAAATGAATGATTTCAGTAAGCCCAGACTCTTGCATCTTCTCAAACATAGAAAAGCACTAAATTCCTTAAGTTGGAATATCTGGTTTAACTAACAGTAATCTTTTGATGTTCAGACTACCTGCCGTTTGTTGTAAAACTTCTATATAACCTGGCTCCGCCCCTCTCTTCCTCAAGCCTAGCTGTTCTCACAGGATTACTTGGGATGCCCATCTCCTGGGCTTGAAGTCCTAAAAATCCCCACCAAATAAAGCGTAACTCTCAACTTTTACGCTGTGACTGTTTTTTAAGTCAACACTTGCTTGCTTCATCGCATTGATTAGAAATGCCAGAACAGTATTATAATAGCTGTACTGTGTCTGACTTTAAAGGTAATGTTTCTTGGTTTTCATTCATTTTGGTTTCTTATAACCTAGCAATTCTTAATGTTTAGTGAACATAAGAATTACCTGGTATTCACACTTGCTAAAAATGGAGATTTCCAGGAAAAAATGCTGCATTTTACTAAATGCCATTTAAGCATTTATTAGGCAATACCTGGTGGATACTAGATACAGTATATGATGAATTTTCATTAATTCATTCAACAAATACTTATTGAGCATCCACAACCAGAGCATACTTCTCAGATGTAATGGTTCTGCTGGGATTCAGAAAGCTATAGTGGTAAGACTGGCAGCAGACCACCAAACAGTGACCATGACCCTTTTTTTTTGGTGCAACTTTGGCTTTTGGAAGTGCTTTGGAGCTTCTTTTCTGTCCAGCTGCTTAGCTTGTCACCACCGGTTTTCATAAAAAATCCACTTTTCCTGCAGGTCACAATCTGATTGAGAAATGGTTTGTTGTTGTTGCATAGAATAAAAGAAGACAACACTTCAAAATGATGGTGTTGGTTTTTTGGTTTTTTTTGGCCAGCTCTTGAGGCCACCCACTTTATTGCTTCAAATGCCAAACAGCTGTCGAATGGTTGATGTTGAGCTCTTCAGCAACTTCTCACGTAATTGTAAGAGAATCAGCTTTGATGGTAGCTCTCAGTTGGTCACTGTCAACTTCTGATGACTGGTCACTATGCTCCTTGGCTTCAGGGCCCTAGTCTTATTTGCAAAACTTCTTGAACTACACTGTACGTTCGTTAGCAGTTCCTGGGCCAAATGTGTTGTTGATGTTACTTGTTGTCTCTGCTGCTTTACGACCCATTTGGAACTCGATTTTAAAAATCACTCAGATTTGCTTTTTGTCTAACATCATTTCCATAGTCTAAAATAAATGTAAAATAAACAGCAAGTAATAAGTCACTGGTGAAAAACAAAGTGAGAAATGTACATTAAAATGGTATATAACATAACCACATTTAAGAGTGTATTCCAACATCAAATGGCAAAGTTCAACAATGTAAAACTACAGTTACTTTTGCCCCAGCCTGATACCACTGCTGCTTAATTTTATTTGTGTTTTCTAGATATTTTCTCAGCTCTTCATTTTCAATATTGCTGAGACTTTTTGTTTGAGATGTTTTCTTATGAACAGTAACTTAATAGATGTTTCTTTCTTTTCCAAGCTGTCTCTTTATAGAGAAATTTAATACATTCACATCTATTATAGTATTTGTGTTTGACGTGTTTGTTTCCTTTTTTTTTTTTTTTGGTATGTGAGGCTGGGAGTAAAATTGTCTTGATAGTTTACTTTTCTACTTTGCTATATTGAGCAAGTTTTCTGTGTTTTTCTCTTCTTCCCATAAAAATTTTTAAAACCTGCTCCTTGATTATTTTTTCCCAAAAAATTATATATAAGTATTATAATTTCTAAGGCAAAAATCTTAAAATTCACAGTTGTCACATAGATGCTATGATTTAGTTACGTTTAGAGTCCCTGTTGTCGTAGTCCTGTTCTCTCAGAGCTCTGTAATTGTCCCACAGTGTTCAGTGTTGGGGTAAATTACACTCTGTTTCTTTTGCAGGTAACTGTTGTTGCTGTTTTGGGTCTTAAGGATTTTATCTTTATTTTTTAATATTTATTATTTGTATATTTTTGGCTGCTCAGGATCTTAGTTGCAGCATGTGGGATCTAGTTCCCTGCTGCTGCTGCTGCTAAGTTGCTTCAGTCGTGTCCAACTCTGTGTGACCCCATAGACGGCAGCCCATGAGGCTCCTCCGTCCCTGGGATTCTCCAGGCAAGAACACTGGAGTGGGTTGCCATTTCCTTCTTCAATGCATGAAAGTGAAAAGTGAAAGTGAAGTTGCTCAGTCGTGTCTGACTCTTCACGACCCCAGGGACTAAGGCCTACCAGGCTCCTCCGTCCATGGGATTTTCCAGGCAAGAGTACTGGAGTGGGGTGCCATTTCCTTTTCCACTAGTTCCCTGACCAGGGATCAAACCTGGGCCCCCTACATTGGGAGCGTGGGGTATTAGCCACTAGACCACGAGGGCAATGTCCAACTCTTTGTCCTTTTTTTTTTTTTTTCCTCCCTCAAGCTTTTAGAAAATTCTTTGAATGTATTTTTATTAATTGTGTTTTTTGAAGCATTCATTTTACTATGAGTTGCTTGTTTTGACTTTTTATTTGGGCAGTCAGGTTTTTTATTTCCATAATCTCTTCCTTGTTTTCAGATTGCTCCTTACATGAAAGGTTGCTATTGTTACTGACAATAAAGTATATTTTCCTAACTTTTTAACATCTTTATTGGAGTATAATTGACATATGATAAACTGCATATATTTAAAATGTACGGTTTGATACATTTTGGTGTGGCTATGAAACTCTGAACCATGAAACTGTTACCACAGTCAAGGTAATGAAGTAATGAATCTGTCTTACCAGTTTTCTTACGTTCCTTTTTAATCCTTCCTGCCCCTCCTTCCTTGCATTGTCTAGAATTTTATATAAGTGGGATCATACTAGGTACTTTTTAAAAAAACAGTTCTAGATAAGAAATTCAAACATAAAAGTAGAGTATAATGAACTAAAGTATATTCATTACCTAAATTTAACAATTATAATATTTTCCCATACTTTATTTGGTTCTTAAAAATGTTTTATAACAGTTTTAGGTTTACAGAAAAATTGAGCAGCGTAGAAAGTATTCCCATATATCCATTCTTCCTCTACACATTTCTCCCTATTATTAACTTTTTCCAAGAGTGTGGCATGTTTATTTGGCTTCCCCTGTGGCTCAGCGGTAAAGCATCTGCCTGCAATGCAGGAGACACAGATCTTCCTGGGTCAGTCCAGGAAGGTTACCGTCCACGGGGTTGCAAAGAATTGGACAAAACTGATCATGCACATACATTACATTTCACACACACATTTGATACAGTTAATAAGTATCGATATGTTATTATTGACTAACGTCCACAGTTTACATTAGGGTTCATTCTTTGTACAGTTCTGTAAGTTTTTGTGCTAAGTCGCTTCAGTCGTGTCCAACTCTTTGTGACCCCATGGACTATAGTATGCCAGTCTCCTCAGTCCAAGGGATTGTCTAGGCAAGAATACTGGAGTGGGTTGCCATGCCCTCCTCCAAGGGATCTTCCTGACCCAAGGATGGAACCTGCATCTCTTTAGGGCTCCTGCATTGGCAGGTGAGTTCTTTACCACTAGTGCCACCTAGGAAGCACCCTATGGGCTTTTACTGTAGGCTTTTCCCCCCCATATTTTGTTTCTCCAGTTGGGTTTTTCCAGTTTGAAGCTAAAGGTTAAAAAAAAAAAAAGTTGCTGTGAGCATTGATGTGCAAGTCTTTGTGTGGATGTTTGCTCTCATTTCTCTTAGGTAAATACCTAG
This sequence comes from Ovis canadensis, assembly GCF_042477335.2. Classification (NCBI taxonomy): domain Eukaryota; kingdom Metazoa; phylum Chordata; class Mammalia; order Artiodactyla; family Bovidae; genus Ovis; species Ovis canadensis. The sequence continues at coordinate 44,306,667 of NC_091260.1, forward strand.
GAATGGAATGACTGAGTCATATGGTAGGAGTATGTTTAATTTTCTCAGAAACTGGAAAGTGGTTGTATCATTTTACATTTCCATCAATAATGTGTGAGAGTTCTGATTGCTCCACATTTTGCCAAGATTTGGAAATGGTCGGCCTTAAATCTTATCCATTTTGATAGTTACATTTGGAATCTCATTGTGGTTTTACTTTCCATTTCCCTAATAATTAATGATGTTGAGCATATTTCATGTGCTTATTGAACATTTGTATATCATCTTTATAAAGTACCTTTTCAAATCTTTGATACATCTTTGTATCAGCCTGTTTTTCTGTTATCATGTTTTGAGAATTCTTTATTCTGTATACAAATCCTTTATCAAATATGAGATATGCAAATATTTTCTCCCAATCTATGTCTTGTGTTTCAATTCTCTTAACATTGTCTTTCAAAGAGCAGAAGTTCTTAAGTTTAATGAAGCTCAATTTATTAACTTTTTTAAACAATGGAGTTTTGATACTGCTACCAAGAACTCTTTGTATAACCCAAGGACAAAGATATCCTCCTGTGTTTTCTTCCAAAAGTTTTATAGATTTGTTTTACTTTTACTGTGATCCATTTTGAGTTAATTTTTATATAGGGAGGAAGGTATGGATTGAGGTTCATTATTTTTGCATATGGATATCCAGTTGTTATAGCACCATTTGTTGAAAGGAGTGTCTTTTCTCCATTGACTTTCCTTTGCATATTTGTCAAAAATCAGTTGACCATGTGTGTGGATCTGTTTGAACCCACTCTCTATTCTGTTGCACTGATATATTTGTCCATCTTCATAATGGCACCACATTCTTGGTTATGTAACTTTATAGTAAGACTTGAAGTCAGATGATGCAAGTCCTTCAACTTAGACATTTTTAAAGGTCTTTTCCTATTCTAGGTGTTTTGCATTTCTCTATAAACTGTTAGAATATATAGATACAGAATATATACAGTGATCTATGTATAGTTTTTATTATAGAATGGAAGTTGAATCATTCTCAATAAATCATTTAGTCTTTAATGCTCAGAACTAGACACAACAATACAAATCAAAAACTTCAGGTATCACACAATATTAATAACTTGATAAGTGACCTCAATATTGTATGCCAGGTGAGCACTCAGAATTATGGTTGCCTTTTTATGCCAGTTAAGGTCCTTTGGTTAGGAATAATAGTAAGGAAATGGGGACTTATTGAGGAAATCCTGAAGTAGCTCATAGAAGTGAAAGGTGAGTTGCAGAAACCAGGGCTGCTCTGAGAACCTTAGAGATTGGTCCTGAGGACTTGATGTCCTTATGATTCTTTTTTCCTAGGCTCTTCCATGTAGTGGAGTCCATGCTCTATAAGAAGTAAAGGAATTTTCTCCATCAGCTCCACTTGGAAAAATTCTGATAAGGAGTCCAGTTGGCCTAGCTGGGGTCACCTTCATCAGCAGAGTAATCACTGCTATTCACTACTATAAAATTATTACTAATTAGTCATTGCTATTTAATCACTACTACTAGTAAGGGAGGCAGGGAGTTCTAATTGGTCAGCTCCAGACTCTGGGTATTGTGATGAGCACTTTTCCCAAAGGAAGGTGATGCTGTTATCAGAAAAAGTATGAAAAGCAGTTGCTGGAGTGGATGCCCACTACTCTGTAGTACACATTGCTAAAAGAAAGATTTGATGACTTCAAAGTAATACTAATCTGTCAGCAGGTGTTCTTAAATTTCCCTTGATACATGCTACCATCTAAACAGTTGTTCCTACAAGGCTAATCTGTTCTCTTTGGGCCACGTGGCTTATTATATATAAACTTAAGAAATACTATTTCTTTCAACACTTGAAATTTTCTAAGACAGTATATCATAAAATGTACTCACTGTACACACTCAAAGGTAACCATGTGAAGTAATGGATATGCTAACTGTATTGTGATCATTTCACGACATATATGTATATTAAATCATCACATTCTGCAGCTTAAACTTACACAGTGCTGTGTATCAGTTATATCTCAATAAAGCTGGGGGGAAAAAATGAAATCACAGATAACAGTTAGAGAAAAAAGGACTTTCCTGGTGGTACAGTGGATAAGAATCCACCTGCCAGTGCAGGGGACTCGTTTGATCCCTGGTCCAGGGAGATTCTACATGCTGCAGAGCAACTAAGCCCAGGTGCCTGGAGCCTGAGTTTCACAACGAGAGTAGCCACCGCGATGAGAAACCCCTGCACCACAGCTAGAGAGTAGCCCCCGCTCACCGCAGCCAGAGAAAAGCCTGGGCAGCAATGTGGGCCCAGCACAGCCAAAACTAAGCAAGCAGTTGAAGAAATGCCAATGTTTACAACTTGATTTTATACTTCTAGAATTATTGCTGGAATTTTTTCATTTACAAATCATATGGCATCCCATAGTCTTCATTAGTATTTTTCTCTTTCAATTTTAGGATGACTGGGAATGTAAACAAGAACAAGCTGTTTGTTTTGTGATGGCTTTTAGCATGTGCTGACATACTGTTTGCAATGGCATCAGAGACTGAGAAGACTCATGCTCTACTCCAGTCGTGCAGCACTGAATCTCTTCTTTCCAGCCTTGGTCTGGGCTTATTCTGCGCAGTAGCTGACAGACTTCTTCAGTTTCCCATAATTCAACAAAATGCCTGGCTTCGTGCACTTTCAGATAATTCAGTACACTGCGTAATTGGCATGTGGTCATGGGCAATAGTCATTGGAATCAGGAAGAAGACTGACTTTGGAGAAATCATTTTAGCTGGATTTTTAGCCTCTGTTATTGATATAGACCACTTTTTGCTATCTGGATCCATGTCTTTAAAGGTAAGAAGCGTATACGTTTAATTTTTCTGGTCTTTGATTTCTTTGACGCCATGATATTGATATTTATAGCATCAGTTTAGTTAAAGCTAGAGAAGATTAGCCTTATTTTAAAACAAGAAAGCCCATTCATCCAATTTTTCGGAGCACCAAACACTTTCCTGAGGGTTCAGGTATGCTACTGACCACATTATATCACATCACGAAGTGCTGTGGATGTGCCCACAGCAAAGTTCAATGATTGTAACTGAGGGGTTCCATTCCGGCTTCATAGGAGATGTTTTAACCAAGTCTTTTTTTTTTTTCTTTAATTGAAGTACAGTTGATTTAGAATGTTGTGTTAATTTCTGCTGTACAACAAAGTGGTTCAGTTAAACATATATCATTAAACATATATATACATTCTTTTTTAAGTATTCTTTTTCATTACGGTTTATTGCAGAATACTGGATAGAGTTCCTTGTGCTGTACACTAGGACACTGTTGGTTATCCATTAGCCAAGTCTTGAAGGAAAGATTAAATTCTATGCTGTGCTGTGCTCAGTTGCTTCAGTCTGTCCGACTCTTTGCAACCTATGGACTGTAGCCCACCAGGCTCCTCTGTCCATGGGATTCTCCAGTCAGGAATACTGGAGTGGGTTGCCATGCCCTCCTCTAGGGGATAGTCCAACCCAGGAAGCAAAGCCATATCTCCAGCATCTTCTGTATTGCAAGCAATTTCTTTACCCGCTGAGCCACCTGGAAAGCCCATTAGCACACTAAGACCCCCTAAATCTTGTCCCCATTAGCTCATGGTATCAGAATGTGGAGAAGCAAACCCATAGATTTGTCTCCTGACTACCTTCATAAGGCATGTGTCTGGTGTTATTGACTGCACACAGGCCTCCTGAATGCATGCTTTCTCCAGCCCTGCAGAGCCTCTCAAACTGCTTCTGTAAGTGACATATGCAGTAAGCAAGGGCACAAGTATAAGACAAATGCTAATTGAATAATATCTGAGCAGCATTTCACATACTTCTGACAAGCACAGGATATGAAGTAAGTGAAGAACAGAACCAGGAAAAATCACGTCCTAGAGCAGGACTGGTAGGAATTTACCTATTTTTGCGGGCAAGCTGTCACTTCAGTCATATCTGACTGTGTGACCCTATGGACTGTAGCCCACCAGGCTCCTCTCTCCATGGGGTTGTCCAGACAAAAATACTGGAGTGGGTTGCCATGCCCTTCTCCAGGGAATCTTCCCCACCCAGGGGTGGAACCTGGATCTCTTAAGTCTCCTGTATTACAGGTGGGTTCTTTACCACTGGTGCAACCTCGGAAGACCTATCTATTTTTACTTCTATGATTTTATGATATATCCTTCTTTTATTATTTATCTATGAATAAAGGTTCTACATGAACATTTTAGAAATCAGGCAAGCAACAGAAATATCTTGTTTCCTCTTTGTGTATGTGTGTTAGTCACTCGGTTGTGTCCAACTATTTGCTATCCCGTGGACTCCTCTGTCCATGAGATTTTCCAGGCAAGAATATTGGAGTGGGCTGCCATTTCCTTCTCCAGGGGATTGTCCCGACCCAGGGATTGAACCTGGGTCTCCTGCCTTGCAGGCAGACTCTTTACTGTCTGAACCACCAGGGAAGTTTCTTCCTTAGAAACTATTAATATAAATAGTCGATATCTGTCCACACATCCAGAGCATAACTACTAATCATCTCAACAGGAGGCTGTTGCTCTCCTCCAAGCAGTGACTACCATAGGCGCCCCCATCCCACCCTATTACTGGGGAGCATGTTATGCTGTGAGTATAGAACTTAAAACCTTGGTTTGATTCCTGGGTCAGGAAGATCCCCTGGAGAAGGGATAGGCTACTCACTCCAGTAGCTCCCTGATAGCTCAGATGGTAAAGAATCCACCTGCAATGCAGGAGACCTGGGTTCCATCCCTGGGTTGGGAAGATTCCCCTGGAGGAGGGCATGGCAACCCACTCCAATATTCTTGCCTGGAGAATTCCCATGGACAGAGGAGCCTGGCAGGCTGCAGTCCATGGTGTCACAGAGTTGGACATGACTAAGCTGCTAAGCACAGCACAGCATGGAACTTAAAAACAGAGGTGGAGACTAAAACGGCATAATGCAGAAATGTTTTATGTTTTGACAAAATATAAATAGGCAACTAAAAATATGGAGAAGGGAGAGGGAATAAGAATGTAGAATAAATAAACTGTTTGATGTTTAGCAAGTTGTTGTTGTTCAGTTGCTAAGTCATGTCTGACTCTGCGACACCATGGACTGCAGCACGCTAGGCTTCCCTGTCCTTATATCATCTCTAAGAGTTTCCCATGGATCATTCATGAATTAAGCCTGAAAAACTTGATTTGTTTAGATATTGATTACATTTTTACAATAGTTTAGAGATTCTGTTGGTTTATTTAATGCAACTTTCAAATCATGTTTAAAATAATACACTCTTTCTAATGCTTTTGTAAATAAATTTGAAAATATTCAAGGCCAATATAAAATAGTTACAACAAAAATACTCCCCTTTATGTATTTATTAATTGAAGAATGGAGTGGGGGAGAGGCAGAATAGGAGAAAGAGATTAAGAGGTACAAACTATTAAGTATAAAATAATTAAAATACAAAGATGCAACATACAGAGCAGGAAATATAACCAATATTTTATAACAATGTTAAATGGAATATAACCAATAAAAATATTGTATAGCTATGTTGTATACCTGAAATTAATATATCGTTGTAAATCAACTATACCTCACAGTTTTTTATGTTTAATTGAAGCGTATTTTATTCAATTGTGAGACTTTTTCATTGCTTTTAGAGGCCCCAACCTGCTCCAATACTCTTGCCTGGGAAATCCCATGGACGGAGGAGTCTGGTAGGCTGCAGTCCATGCAGTTAAAAAGAGTCGGACACAGCTGAGCGACTTCACTTTCATGCACTGGAGAAGGAAATGGCAACCCCCTCCAGTATTTTTGCCTAGAGAATCCCAAGGACAGGAGCCTGGTGGGCTGCCGTCTATGGGGTCGCACAGAGTCGGACACAACTGAGGTGACTTAGCAGCAGCAGCAGCAGGGCCCCAAACAATTCTTTAAAACTCCAAATTTACTCTAACCATACATTTAGGATATAAATTGTATTGTGACTTTTCTAAGCACATAGTAGGAAACTTTAAAAAGTCACATGTTCTTGAGATCTTGATTTCATTTTTAGTGCAAAGTGTATTTGGAGGTGACATAGATAATGTTCCCTTTGCATTTCCAGTAGCCTGCAGGAAAACATACTTATGATGTTAGGCAGCATCTATAAAGTGTTGTTTGCCAAGAAGGAGATGATACTAGCTACCGCTTTCTCCCTGCAGGCTGCTCTGAGTCTTCCACGACGCCCTTTCCTTCACTGTTCTACTGTGATACCCACTGTGGTTCTGACCCTAAAGTTTACAATGCACTTCTTCAAGCTCAAAGACTCATGGTGCTTTCTTCCCTGGATGTTATTTATATCCTGGACCTCACACCACATCCGAGATGGAATTCGCCATGGCTTGTGGATATGCCCATTTGGAAAAACTTCTCCTTTGCCATTTTGGCTTTATGTAATAATCACATCATCTCTACCTCACATCTGTTCATTCGTTATGTATTTCACAGGGACCAGACAAATGATGTCTTCAAAACATGGAATTCATATTGATGTGTGAGATAACCACGTGGCAGTCTTTGAGAACCACTGGTTGAGACAATGACAACCAACATTAAAGTGAATTTAAAACACATGTTAGGTACTTATAGTAATTATAATAATTCCTAAATCCTCTTGCTCAGGAGGCATGTACATTTCTTAAAAAATTATCTGTATTTGTTGTATTCCTTTCTTCTATAACACTGTAGTGTAATATCAGAGTTTCACTCACTCAGTGGTATATTTTATTATTTCTTTTTATCTGGCTTTACTAATATTATTAGATTAACATCCAACTAAGTTTTCTGGAAATATACCTTTACGGTAATTCATTTCCTGATGAAAAACAGCTCAAATTTTAGGATGATTAATTTGTGAAATGTTAGCATTTTATTTGGCTCCAAGTTTTCCTGAGATATTGAAACAAGAAAATGGGCAAAGTAAATGAGATTATGAATAAGATGTATAATGAATGCTAACGTTTCCTCATTTTATATATTTTGATCCTGACTCATTTGCCAAGTGCTTTAGTGAGTTGTGACTACTGCCAGAAACTGCTTTAGTGCACTTATAATATTCTTAAAAGACAATAGCATTAGACCTAGATTATTGTTTCAGAAATAACTTTGGGGAATTATTATAATGTGTTGGCTATAGTAACATTCTACCGAAGTATTATTTTTTAGTATCTTTGCCGTCAAATCTCATGTGTTGGAGTTTTAACTGTTTTGAAAAACATAACTAAATTTAACAAAATATTTGTTTAAAGTTAACATTAACAAAATATTGATACTTGACCCATCACCATAGAATTCACAAAAAAGGACCTAACCAATAATGTCATTTCAAATATAAGCTCCTGAATGTGCCATTATAATTGCTTTAGTTGCTATCAATTTGTTTATATGCTATTCTAAAATACTATACCAGCTAAGTCATTTCTGAAAAATGTGCCTAATACTGACAGACAATTTTTTTTTTTTCCAGAAAAGGTAGTATTAAGAGATTGGCTTTTTCCTCTGTTCTTTAAGTTGATCTTCTGTTAAAAATAATTAACCTTCATTGGAGAAGGAAAATTGAGTTGCTGTAAGCTTTACATTTGCAGTTTAATGTTACTTTGATATAACAGGTGCCCCCAAAGCACCTGTTTTTGTTTTTGTAGCATTTGTACCAGCTGCTGTCTTCAGATTTTCTTACATGTTTGAGTTTGTAATGCTGGTGATTTTGTGCCTTAATCTCTAAGAAGTGATGAAGTGATGAAGCAATGCCTTACCCAAAGCAGATTTTTCTTTGTAAGTTAAACAGAGTTCTATAAATTGTTATAAAGGGTCAGGCTCTTTAGTTTTTCTTCTTCTTGTTAACTAATTGGTTGCAATCTGTTATATTTTATAAAATAATTCACCCTTGCAATCCATTCTTGTCTTTCCAGAGCAATTACTATGTCAATTTGATTGGTTTAATAGTATACATTATATAGTGGGGGTAAATTGATTAAGGTAGAGATTTTTTTAAAGCATTTGATTTTAGAAATCCGTGGAAATAAAGTTATCTTGTGTAATTTTTCTGACTGAATTACACAACTCTCCCTTTTTTCCCTTCTCTGTATTAAACAAATTAATATCATAAAAATATAGGGCCTTAAATAAGAATGTCACCTGGGCATTTTGGAGGTTGTCCTAACTTCATTAGAGTGGGAACTCACTTTGACCATGTCTCCTTGCTGAAACAGTAACTTCAGATTTTAAGTATGGCTTTATCTTTGTTCCTACCTCCACCATCAGAAACATTTATTGTCCTCCAAGTGGTCTCTGAAAGCAGTGGCTGTAACCTGTAGAGATAGAGTGACCAAGTTCCCATGCCACCGTTTTGTTCCTTCTCTTAGCAGAAGAGCTTGTGGCAATACAGTTTATGCTGTACCGTCCTTGTACGTGTGTGTTTTCTCTGTTCTCTAGACATTCTCCTTTCTTGTAATGTTGCTCTCTTGGCTGTATCACTGATCTGACCTCCCAGCCTACTGTTCTCTTGAGCCACTTCTGTTATACTGGCTACTCAGGAGAACTTCTACCAATAAACTGTTTTTTACTCATCCCAAGCCTACTTTCTTTTAGCAGTAGATTAAGAACCCCTGTCACCTCTTCTTAATATCTTCTGCTTCTGTTAGGTCCATACCATTTCAGTCCTTTATCGAGCCCATCTTTGCATGAAATGTTCCCTTGGTATCTCTAATTTTCTTGAAGTGATCTCTAGTCTTTCTCATTCTGTTGTTTGCCTCTATTTCTTTTCATTGATCGCTGAGGAAGGCTTTCTTATCTCTTCTTGCTATTCTTTGGAACTCTGCATTCAGATGCTTATATCTTTCCTTTTCTCCTTTGCTTTTCTCTTCTCTTCTTTTCACAGCTATTTGTAAGGCCTCCCCAGACAGCCATTTTGCTTTTTTGCGTTTCTTTTCCATGGGGATGCTCTTGATCCCTGTCTCCTATACAATGTTACGAACCTCCATCCATAGTTCATCAGGCACTCTATCTATCAGATCTAGTCCAAGAAATGTCAATAACCTCAGATATGCAGACGACAACACCCTTATGGCAGAAAGTGAAGAGGAACTAAAAAGCCTTTTGATGAAAGTGAAAGAGGAGAGTAAAACAGTTGGCTTAAAGCTCAACGTTCAGAAAACTAAGATCATGGCATCCGGTCCCATCACTTCATGGCAAATAGATGGGGAAACAGTGGAAACAGTGTCAGACTTTATTTTTCTGGGCTCCAGAGTCACTGCAGATGATGATTGGAGCCATGAAATTAAAAGATGCTTACTCCTTGGAAGAAAAGTTATGACCAACCTAGATAGCATATTCAAAAGCAGAGACATTACTTTGCCAACAAAGGTCCATCTAGTCAAGGCTATGGTTTTTCCAGTGGTCATGTATGGATGTGAGAGTTGGACTGTGAAGAAAGCTGAGCGCCAAAGAATTGATGCTTTTGAACTGTGGTGTTGGAGAAGACTCTTGAGAGTCCCTTGGACTGTAAGGAGATCCAACCAGTCCATTCTGGAGGAGATCAGTCCTGGGTGTTCTTTGGAAGGAATGATGCTAAAGCTGAAAGTCCAGTACTTTGGCCACCTCATGCAAAGGGTTGACTCATTGGAAAAGACTCTGATGCTGGGAGGGATTGGGGGCGTGAGGAGAAGGGGACAGCAGAGGATGAGATGGCTGGATGGCATCACCGACTTGATGGATGTGAGTCTGAGTGAACTCTGGGAGTTGGTGATGGACAGGGAGGCCTGGCGTGCTGCAATTCATGGGGTCGCAAAGAGTCAGACACGACTGAGCAACTGAACTGAACTGAAGAACCCCTGTAGTGTATGGGTTAAAACTCCCATTATCCTCACTTCCCTTCTTTAACTTACACCCCTCTTCTCCCAGGCAGCCTCTTCTTCCCAGTCAGGCACATACTTCTTGGCTCCTTTCTCTTTTGGCTGGTGGAACAATTACTTAGTTTTTTTCCCAACTGAAGGGGAGAGGAATAGGGCTGTTCTGGTACATGCTCACTACTGTCACAGCTAAACTTTTTATCCATCACAATTCTCAGTCTGCTTCATTTGATATCTCATTATACTATTTGCTCCAAATCCTCCTCACCCACTCAAACTACCTTTTTAAGACTCAGCTTCACCTTCTTTGATGATATGAACAACTGGATCACTTTTTATCTCCTTCTGTGCCACTGACTCTCATCACCACATCACATCAGCCATCTGCCAGGACAACAGGCTCTGTGCCTCTTTTTCAGGTGACACTGGGCGTCTCTGAGATCTCCAACTTTGTTTCCTTTTTCTAGACTAGTTGTTCTCTAACATACAACAGGATCACCTATGAAACTTATTAAAATAGGGACTGCTTGAGACCCACCCCAGAATTTGCATTTCCAGAAAGTTCCCAGCAGCTCTTGCTGCTGTTCAGGAACCATCCTTTAAGAGCCACTACTCCAGACCCAGCCTGTTTCTTTAACTTCATTTTCCTCCCCTCCCTTCTCTTCAGTGATACCTTTAATTTTTTCTTAACTTTCCTTTATCAGGAGGTCCACTAGCCTGCTCCTGAAAGTGAAGTGAAAGTCACTCAGTCGTGTCCGACTCTTTGTGACCCCATGAACTCTACAGTCCATGAGTTCTCCAGACCAGAACACTCTGGGGTGGGTAGCTGCTGGGTACATTTAATTCTGTCCTGGCCCCTACCTATGCAATGCTGTAAGTCACTATTTCAAGACCCTGATACTCCAGACTTCTTGTGTAGCATCCAGTTAGTCAACCCAGAATAATCATTAGTCTGCTTTCCCCAGTTTTTTCTCCTTAAGATCACATGTCTTTAAAGTAGTTATGGAACCATGCTACTTGGCCTACTACAGTTCATGTCAGCTAACTTCACCTGGGTACTTAGAACTTTGCTCACTGCCAAACAATTTTTTTCCCAAAATGTACTGGACAAGCCAAGGCTCAGAATATCTGTCCATGTTAGATGCAACCACAAGTCAGGCTCAAAGCATTCCACTGATCTGAGAAACTCTTGTGAATAATCAATCTCCACAGTTATTTTTCACTTTGCATATATCTAAGGTATTGCCACATGTCTCCCTTGGCATTTTTTTTACTTCCCAGAAATCATGGTAATAACCAAAGGGTTTCTGAGACATTTTGCCCTTTTGAGTGACCTTGCAAGGAGTTATTTAGCTTAGATACCCAGCAGCACCAATTGCTGCTTCAAGGTCTGGGTAGCATTCAAATCCCATCAGCCCCAAGGCTGAACAGGAAGGGAATGTCAGATAAGGCCTCTAACACTCCAGTCTTCTTTAGACATCTGTGTGAGCTCACCAAGAAAACACCCATCTGAATTTACACATCCTTACTCATTCAGTATTCATTTGACTTAATTTAAGCACTGTCCAGGTTCTCAGATCAGCAGTTTTGATACCATACTCATGAAGTGGAAGTCAGAGGATATTTCCATAAATATCTCGGTGATGATAAAGTATAAAGTGTGGTATAAAGGTTATATAACAGACCGCACATAGGGTTGATATAAAGCATTCATAAGAAACCCTATCAGGACCACAATGCACGCTGCAGAGGCCCTGCTCTTGGAAAGCCCTGTGCAAATACCACAGTTCCCTCTTCCTGGACCTCCATGGCTGTTTGCCCAGTCGATAACAATAGCCTCTCAGTGTTAGGCCTGTCCCATGGCCAGCAAAGACTATGTTGTTTCTCTAGATTCTAAACTGATTGGCACAGGGCTGCTCTTGGTCGATCTGGCCTCACAAAGTGTTGCATAAGCTCCAGGCCAATTCTTCTGGGAAGGGCTCTGCCACATTTCTTTTTTTTTAATGTATTTTAATTAATTAATTCAGCTATGCCATATCTTTTTTTTTTTTATAAATTGTGGCATGCAAACTCTTAGCTATAGCATGCAGAATCTAGTTCTCTGACCAGGGATTGAACCCAGGCCCCTTCCATTGGGAGCTCAGAGTCTTAACCACTTACTGGATCCCCAGGTGAGTCATGGCTCTGCCATTTCTAGCATGCGAAACAGCAAACCACTCTGCAAACCGTATGTTCCTATCTGGACAGATCAACCCAAGTGAGATGGGATTAAATAACCCCCAAAGATCTCTGAAAGGGTAATAATATTACAGAAGAGTGAGAAGAAAGTAGAGATGAGAAGCCTGCCTATCTGGCCTGCTTATGATATGTGTAGCCTCTATTACTTTTCTCTTGCTGCTATAACAAATTACCATTAACTCAGTGGCTTAAAACAGACAAATGTATTACTTTACAATTGTGTATGTCAGAAACCCCATATGGTCTCACTGGGCTGCAACCCAGACATTGGCTTGGATGCCTTCACCTGGAGGCTCCAGGGGAGGAGCAGCTCACTTGCCTCTTTCAGCTTCTAGATGCCACCTGCACTCCTTGCCTCATGGCGCCACCCGTCTTCAAAGCCAGCAATGGCAGGTCAGGTTCCTTTTCACTTTGCTCCCCTCTGCTCCTCTGTCCATAGTCATGTCTCCCTCTGACCACAGCTGGGGAAGATTCTCTGATCTAAGGGCCCAAAGGATTAGATTGCATCCATCTAAATAAGCCAGGCTAAGCTCCTCATCAGGGTTCTTCATCACATTATGAAGTCTCTTTTGCTGTGTAAGGTAACACTCACAGGTTCCAGGGATTAGGACGTAGAGATCTTCGGGGCCATTATCCTGCTTGCCGTTTGAACCGAGCCCCGGTGTCTATGAACAAGTCATTCGTCCTTTTTAAAAACCAGCAACAGGCCAGGTGTTTTCCAAGGCCCCCTTTCTGCTCTTCTTTTTTATGAATTCCTGATCTCATTATTTATTATGTTTTGGCTGTGCTGGGTCTTTCTCTGGTTGCAGCGATCGGGGGCTACTCTCTAGTTGCAGTACGCAGGCTTCGCGTTGCAGTGGCTTCTCTTGTGGAGCACAGGTTCGAGGCACTAAGGCTTTACTAGCTGTGGCTCCTGGGCTCTAGAACACAGGCTTGAGAGTTGTGGCACATAAGCTTAGCTGCTCCGTGGCATTTGGGATCTTCCTGGACCACATTCACACCTGTGTTTCCTGCACTGGCAGATGGATTCTTTACTCAGCCACCAGGGAAACCCTGCTCTTACTTTCCAGACTCCTCATCTCCTGTCCTAGTCATGGGTATCCTCACTTTCTGGGGGAAATGACCTCCAACTTGCCTTGTCTGAGTTAAGTTTAACCTTGGGATAATAATGTCCTTTTTTCCCCCAGCTAGTAACACCTCTGATTGCTATTTCTCTTTATTTTTTCTATGTAGAACTACTGAATCTTCATACAAATGCTTTCTCTATTCCCCGTGAAAAAACTGTTTAATTCAGAAATGTCTTGGCCAGTTAAACATTCATCGTTCCTCTGGGTGAAAATGAACACTGTACCAGCCCTCACATAACACTGGTTTAGTCAGCTGTGGAACAAATGTTTAATGTGTTCCTGCTGTATTGCAGGCCTTGCATTAAAAACTAATCTTCTAATGGTGAAAATGACACTATATATTAAAAGAACAGCAAGGCTAGTAGTGGGGCATGCAGGAGACAGGACATTTCAGAGCAGCATGGTAAGTGCTGCTATAAGCAAGCTCAGGGCCTCTGATGTCCCACTAAGGAAGAAAGGGGAGTTCCCTGAAACTAAAAAAAAGAGCAGGAGGGCCCCAGTGAAGGTGAGAGTGAGGTGATGAGAGAAGGGTGGGAGATCCCCAAAGCCTGAGGAAACAGTGTTCACAAAAGCCTAGAGAGTGAAAAAAAAAAAAAAAAAGCCTAGAGAGACTGCAGATTGTAGATAATTTCAGCATTGCTGGAGCAGGGTGTTTGAGGTGGGAGGGTGGTGAGGGTTGATGGCAGTCGGCTGAAAACCTTGTTTACTTGTTAAGGAGCTGGAATTTATCCTGAGGGCAACGTGGAAGCATTGAAATGTTTAAGCCTGAAGTTGGCATAATCAGCTTTGCCTTTTTTTCTGGAGACTCTTAACTGGGAGCTTGATCCAAGAGCACCTGTGTTTTAGCGTCAGTCACGTAATCACGTGGGCTTTCCATGAAGAACTTCGGAGGTAGAGGCACAGCAGCAGGAAGAAGCCTGTGTACTCAGTGCCACTTGCCTCTGAATCTGGCTGCTCATAATCTAAGAATAAAGCACTAGAAATACTATGTAAGCAAAATGAGCCCTCCCTTAAGCAGAGCAGGGATGTGGTCCCTCTCCAGTTGACTGCAGCCCTTTGGATCAGGTCTGAGCTCTCTGCATGGACCACTGGATTCTCTGCAGTGCCTAGAATGAACCGTGCTCCAGTCACCTTTGGGCACTGGACTAGCAGCCTCTTCCTTCCCCACTTAAGTGTCAGAGTAGCTCTTACTCTTCCTTCAAGACTCACCTCCATTGTGTCCTGTAGGTGTGAGTAGCTGCCTGCATGTGTGTGCTCAGTTGTGTCCAACTCTGTGCCACCCCTTGGACTGTAGCCCGCCAGGCTCCTCTGTCCATGGGATTCTCCAAGCAAGAATACTGGAGTGGGTTGCCATGCCCTCCTCCAGGGGACCTTCCTGACCCAGGGATCAGAACCCACGTCATCTTGCATCATCCTGCATGGGCAGGCAAATTCTTTACCACTGTGTCACCTGGGAAGCCCTGTGTCCTGTCGGTAAACCATTTCAAATCCTCTCAATCCAGCCTCCAAGATCGAGCAAGGGCTCCACTTCAGTGAAGTGTTCTGCATTCTTCTGTTTTGTGGTTATCACACTATGCTCTCCTATCCGTATTCAGGTGCTTCAGCCCTCCCCTACCCACCACCACTACAAAAGCTAGAGGAGAAGCCTTGTAATTACACAGATCTGGGGACTTCCTGGTGGTACAGTGGTTAAGACTCTGCCTTGCACACTCTGGCTTACACACTTAGCCAATACAGGGAGTGCAGGTTCAATCCCTGGTCGGGGAACTAAGATCCCACGTGCCACAGGGTGCGGCTAAAGAGAACAAAAAACAAACTAGATCTGGATATGCACCATTTATAACCAATGCAGGATACTGGGCAAGGCGAACACTACCTTAGTATAGTGAAAGTGAAAAGAAAGTGAGGTCGCTCAGTCGTGTCCGACTCTGTGTCCCCATGGAGTGTAGCCTACAAGGCTTCTCTGCCCGTGGGATTCTCCAGGCAAGCATACAGGAGTGGCTTGCCATTTCCTCTTCCAGGGGATCTTCCTGACCCAAGGATCCAGCCTGGCTCTCCCACAATGCAGGTGGCCACTTCACCATCTGAGCCGCCAGGGAAGCCCTTATATAGCAGTCCCCGGATATCAGTTAACAAGAAACCAGTTCAAAGATATGTCGATGAAAGGGACAGGACTTCCTCACGTCACCAGAGGTGCACATGGGAATTAATGGTTCTGGACCTACCGTAACCCTGCACAGCTTCTCCCTCACACTTACCTTTTGCTGGGCAGCAGTAACTGGGCAGAGGAGGAAACAACACCCATGCAAACTTTGCAAGTCGCAAGGCGCTGGTGAGAGAGTTGATTATTTCCATCCGGAGGCGCCATCACCTGGGTGGAGGACACTGAAATGGCAGAGCACTGAGGGGAGAAGGCTGCTGGGGTGGGTGGTTCCGAGATGGGAAACTATGCCCACCTGAGGACGCCCTCCCAAGGTCCAGGGAAAAGTCCTTGCTTGCCCCTGAAAAAGAATGGCTCAAAGGATATGTGTTCACTGTGCAGAAAAATATCAGGAAGTGTCAGAAAAATTGACAGATGAGGTGCTCAGGGTCCCCAAACTTTCTTACAGTTGATGTTCTTAATGTTGCAGTAATTTTTTAAACATACCACTAGGCCAAAAGAAACACCAAACAGTTCCTATTATTTGGTTAGATCCAAATGACTTAATGATAGTAGTTGTGTGATGTCTGAGAGTTATCCTTGTGTATCTCTTGATGATTCAGAATATCCCACACCATCCCATAGAGTTAGCTTCAGCATCTGGGTGGGCCTTGGCACACACTTTGGGGACTACATTACCAAGGCAACAGCAGCCTTCCTTTTGAGGACCAGGGTTCTCTGAAGCATCCATTCCAGGCAGGACAAAGATTCATCAAAGGGGTTTTGATTTTCCCCACTTCGGAGTAACCAAGGGCTTTCCCTGAGGAACAGAATAGGACGAAGCCTATCCTGGGAATTAACATTGAAATTGCTGGTTTTCTTTCTCTCTCCCTCTACCAGCAAGGACTCCTTGAGGGCAAAGATACAGTCTGCATCTCCTACTCTTTCCCTAGAGCCATGACCAGTGTAACATGGGGACTCAGTACAGACACACCTGCCTTTCTCGCACTTTACAGATACGTATTGTGTATTTTTACAACTGGAAGGTTCATGGCAGCCCTTCATTGAGCAAGCCACTTGGTGACATTTTCCCACCAGCATTGCCCACTCTGTGTCTTCATGTCACATTTTGGTAATTCTTGCAATATTTCAAACTTTTTCATCATTATATGTTATGGTGGCCTGTGATCCGTGATCTTTATTGTTACTACAACTTCCTGAATGCTCAGATGATGGTTAGCATTTTTTAGCAACAAAGTATTTTAAAATTAATATATGTACATTGTTTTTCTAGATATAATGCTATTGCACACTTAGCAAACTGTAGTATAGTTTAAACATAACTTTTATATGCACCAGGAAACCAAAGAATTCGCTTGACTCACTTTATTGTTGTATTTGCTCTATTGTAGAGTCTGGAACCAAACCCTCAGTATCTCCAAGGTATGCCTGTACATTTTTGTTGATTGAATGGTTATACCTGTTTCACCTTCCACTATTTTCTTAGAAGATAAGCATTGACATGTCTTAGCTGTAACTCAAGGTTCTTTCCTGAAATATCATCCAAAAAAAAGAGGAAAATATAATTAAAAGTTTCAAAGCCAGCACCAAAGCCCTGATGGGAGCTTAAAATTTCATCTGTTCTCCACCCTAAGCAAGACATAAGGGGAAAGGTGATCGAGGAGTCCAAACACAGCAAAAAGAAAGATGGACATTACTTTGATGTTTTTATTATTTAAAATTGTGGGGTCTTTTTTGATGCTTTTAAATAATTGCTAAATTACTGGGGTGATTTGGGTACAAGCTAGCTATGAGACAGAGGAATATATTAATCTCCCTTTGAGAGGCAGCTGACGGCAATATCTCAGGTTTTCATGCTCTTCCGGAACCTTCCTACTTTCCATTGAGAGGGACAGTCTGTTTCTCCTTCTTTCATTCTGTGTAGAACTTCATGGCTGCCCCAACTAATGGAATGCAGTGAAAACGAACCTGCATACATTTCTAAGAAGTTGTAAAAGGTTATACAGCTTCCATCTGGTTCAGTCTCTCACTCGTGGGATACTTACCTTAGAAGCCAGCCCCAGGCTGTGGGAAAGACAAGACAGCCATGTGGAGAGGCCCACACAGACAGCAACCGGGTCCCCAGCTGACAGCCAGCCTCAACTGCCACATAACAGGAGTGAGCCCTCCAGAGCATGCAGGCTCCCAGCCTCCAAATTTCTCCAGATTATGCTGAGTGGAGCAGATGTCAGTCATCCTCTTCCTCAAATGCAGATTCAGGAGCAAACAAAATGCTGGGATGGGCTTTTGTTTGTTTTGCAGCTCCATACTGCCTACAGGAATCTTAGTTCCCCAACCAGGAATCCGACCCGTGCCCCTTGCAGCTGGAAGCATGAATTCCACCAGGGAATTCCCCAAAACTGTGGTTGTTTAAGCCGCCAGTGTTGGCATATTTATTATGCAGCCTCAACCCAAAAATATTTTTTACCACTGTATTTGAAAAATGTAGGACTTCCCGGGTGGCTCAGTGGTAAAGAATCTGTCTACTAATGCAGGAGACTCAGGTTCAATCCCTGAGTTGAAAATGGCAGCTCACTCCAGTATTCTTGCCTGGAAAATCCCATGGACAGAAGAGCCTGGTGGGCTACAGTTGATGGGGTAGCAAAGAGTTGGACACGATTGAGTGACTAAATAACGACATTTGAAAAGTGTATACTGGTGTAGTAAGGAACACAGAACTCTGAACGTAGAATGCCTAGGTTCCAATGCTAGCTCCAATATTTACTACTCTCAACCTTGGGTAAATTACTTAACCTCATGCCTGTTTCCTTATCTGTAAAATGGAGGTAATAAGAGTCCCTGCTTCATAGGGATGACGCTAATTATTTAGGGGACTTAAGATGTGCAAAGTGTTTGGAACTGTGCCCACTATGAAATAAGCTCTAAATAAGGATTAGATTAGCAGCAGCCGCAGGACTAGAAAAGGTCAGTTTTCATTCCAATCCCAAAGAAAGGCAATGCCAAAGAATGTTCAAACTACTGCACAATTTCACTCATTTCACATGCTAGCAAGATAAGGCTCCAAATTTTTCAAGCTAAGCTTCAGCAGTACATGAACTGAGAACTTCCAGATGTACAAGCTGGATTTAGAAAAGGCAAATTTGCAACACCTGTTCCATCATAGAAAAGGCAAGGGAATTCCAGAAAAACATCTATTTCTGCTTCATTGACTATGCTAAAGCCTTTGACTGTGTGGATCACAACAAACTACAGAAAATTCTTAAACAGATGGGAATACTAGACTACCTTACCTGCTTCCTGAGAAACCTGTATTCAGGTCAAGAAACAATAATTAGAACTGGACATGGAAGAACAGACTGGTTCAAAATTGGGAAAGGAATACATCAAGTCTGTATATTGTCATCCTGCTTATTTAATGTATATGCAGAGTACATCATGCAAAATGCCAGACTGCATGAATCCCAAGCTGGTATCGTGATTGTCAGGAGAAATATCAACAACCTCAGATACACAGATGATGCCGCTCTAATGGTAGAAAGTGAAGAGAAAATAAAGAGCCTCTTGATGAAAGTGAAAGAGGAGAGTGCAAAAGCTGACTTAAAACTCAACATTCATAAAACTGAGATCATGGCATCCAGTCCCATCATTTCATGGCAAATAGATGGGCAAAAAGTGGAAACACTGGCAGATTTTATTTTCTTGGGCTCCAAAATCACTGCAAGCAGTGACTTCAGCCATGAAATTAAAAGACAGTTGCTCCTTGGAAGGAAAGCTATGACAAACTTAGACAGCATAATAAAAAGCAGAGCTACCACTTTGCCAACAAAGATTCGTATAGTCAAAGCTATGGTTTTTTTCCACTAGTTATGTACGAATGTGAGAGTTGGACCATAAAGAAGGCTAAGCACCGAAAAACTGATGCTTCGATTTGTGGCGCTGGAGAAGACTCTTCAGAGTCCCTTGGACAGCAAAGAGATCCAACCAGTCAATCTTAAAGGAAGTCAACCTTGAATGTTCATTGAAAGGACTGATGCTGAAGCTGAAGCTCCAATCATTTGGCCGCCTGATGTGAAGAGCCAACTTATTGGAAAAGACCCTGATTCTGGGAAAGATTGAAGGCAAAAGGAGAATGAGATGGTTGGATGGCATCACCGACTTGATAGACATGAGTTTGAGCAAGCTCTGGGAGATAGTGAAGGACTGGGAAGCCTGGGGTGCTGCAGTCCATGGGGTTGCAAAGAGACAGACACGACTTAGCAATTGAACAAGGATTAGATATTGCTGTGGTAGTGATAATGGTTTTATAGTTGGTAATCTTGGTGTGTTCGACAGAATTCTTAGGCCCCAGTGACTCTGGCTTCCTGGAATCCTGTCATTTGCTTCTAGTCAACTATGGCAAAGACAAAGAAATTTTGCAGGTGTGCAGTCCCTAAAACTAACTTTAAGTGAATCAAAAGGGAGATTCTTCTAGATGGACCTCACCTAATGAGGTGAGCTCTTTAAAAGAGAATCTAGAGATCAGATCCTCTTGCTAGCCTTGAAGAAGCCAGCCACAAGGAGTGCAACAACCATGAGGAAATGAGTCAACCACCCGTGAGTGTGGAAAGAAAGTGCAGCCTCAGGAGAAAGTGCAGCCCCTGCTGACATACTGATGGGAGTCAGAAGCCTAGCAGAAGATCCAGGTAGGAAATCATACATGACTCCCGACCCATGGAAACTGTGAGCCAATAAACAGATGTTGTCTTTAGCAAACTAAGTTTGTGCTAATGTTGCTCAGCAATTAAAAAAAAAAAAGAAAAAAATATATATATATAATTAAGGACCTCCCTGCCAGTCCAGGGGTTAAGACTCTATGTTTCAACTGCAAACGGTCTGGGTTCGACCCCTGGTTGGAAAGCTAAGATCCCACATGCTGTGGCTCAGACGGTAAAGCGTCTGTCTACAATGCAGGAGACCTGGGTTCGATCCCTGGGTCGGGAAGATCCCCTGGAGAAGGAAATGGCAATCCACTCCAGTACTATTGCCTGGAAAATCCCATGGACAGAGGAACCAGGTAGGCTACAGTCCATGGGGTCGCAAAGAGTCGGACACAACTGAGCAACTTCACTTTAACTTTCACATGCTGTGCAGCACGGCCAAAAATAAGTAAGATTTATGACCCAGAGAGATGTTATGGGGAGGGAGGTGGGACTGGGGTTCATGTTTGGGAACTCATGTACACCCGTGGTGGATTCATGTTAATGTATGGCAAAACCAATACAGTATTGTAAAGTAAACTAAAGTAAAAATAAAAGTTAAAAAAATAATAATAATAAATATTTGCACTTTAAAAAAAATAAATAAAAAATAAAATAAATTTTAAAAAACAAATATAATTAGTAAAAATTCAAACCATAAAAAAGTACATACAATGAAAAGTAGATTTTTCTACCATTGTAGACATTCACCTTCCTCGGAGGCAACCACTAGGAAGAACTTGGCCCTCCTCATTCCAGAAATTTTCTATGCATGTGAAAATGTCTGCATGCATCTGTATTTCATTCGTACACATACAAGATATTATAGATGTAGATATATAATATTCTTGAAGCCTAGGCCAAGGGCAGTGAGTGAATGTGTGTTATCTCAGAAATCTGCATTCTTTAGAATCAGTATAAAGCATCTTGCCGCTAAAATGGCTTTTAGGAGAGCCAGGCTAAGTCTTAAGTGCTCAGGTGGCTTCATGATTTACACTCTGTAATTAAATGTGCGATAGGGTTGAGCATTAGTTTGCCAAAGCAAACAGAGAGGAAAGAGAAAGACTATTTTCCACTGCTTTGCAGTTATTTTCCCTTTCACTTACAGACCCGAAGTCTTTTCTTACAATACATTATCTTTGCTGTTGCAGTAGTCCATTGTGTGGTGTGCCATAATTTATTTTTCTAATACCCTATTGATATGAGTGATAGGTGTGCAGGTTGTCTTTAATATTTTGCTATTAAAAATGCTAATGAGATTCTTATGTGTCCATCTTTGAGTACTTTTGGTCTGTATCGTCGAATAAACTCTGATAGTGAAAATCTTATGTCAAAGAATATCTTCATATTAAATTGATAAGTATTACCAAATTAATGTCCTAAGACTTTGCCCCAAATTACACTCCTAACCACTGGTGATAAATACTAGCTAACACACTTTGATCTTTGCCACTTTCATAGGTGAAAAAATGTATCTCACTTTACTTTCTTTTTGCTCAAGTAGTTTTGAATGTTGAATAATGCTGAGTAATGTTTATAAGCCTTATTTCTTTGAACTACCTGTTCATATCCATAGCCAAATTTTCCATTAAGTCTCTAGCCTCTTCCTTATTGATACTCAAGATCTCTTTACATAATAGCCCTTTTTCTGTTGTCTTACAAATGTCACACTCCCCACCCCTGCCACATGCACCTTTATGCCATTTGTCTTTTACAGAGTTTTATTTTTCTGTGAAAGAATTTCACTTTTTATACAGTAAAATTTTTCATTCTTATTTTATGTCTTATTTTATGCTTAGAAAGTCATTTGCTGCTCCATTCTTTTAAAGTTCACATTTCCGTTGGATACCTTTATGTTTTAACTATTTACATTAAATGCATAGTACATCTGGAATCTAAAGCTTCGGCTTTATCTTTGCCACATAGTTAACCAGTTGCTGTAAACATTTCATTGAATAATTCAGTTTTTCCTAACGTAAAATGCTAACTTTGCTATGTATTAAATTCATACATTATACTTTCTGGATGTATACACTGGTGTTTGGTGTCTACTGTGACTCTTTACAATCTCTTGTTTTCTTTATTTACTTCTGGCTGTGCTGGGTCTTCGTTGCTGCATGGACTTTTCTCTATGCAGAACAGAGAGTGGGGGCTGCTCTCTATTGTGGTGCAGGGGCTTCTCATCGTGGTGCCTTCTCCTGTGGAGCGCAGGCTCTAGGCAGGTGTGTTTCAGTAGCCGCGGCACATGGGCTCAGGAGTTTTGGCTCCCAGGCTCTAGAGCACAGGCTCAGTAGTTGTGGTTCATGGGCTTGGTTGACCCACAGCATGTGGAATTGTCCTGGACCAGGGATGGAACTTGTGTCTTCTGCGTTGGCAGGCGGATTCTTTACCGCTGAGCCATAAGGGAAGCCCCTGCTATAACTCTTTTAATGATAGTCGATTTACGTTATATTTCAACACCCAGAGAGACTAGTCAACACTCACAGTTCTTCTTTTTCAGGTTTTCTGGAGGACATTCTGTTTTTATTAGAGTTACTATTCTGCTCTGATTCCCAATTTTTTGACTGATCTTAGGCAAGTGACTATATTTCTATATGTCAACATCATAAAAAACTGATGATATTGGACTGAATCTGGATTATTTATATATATGGAAAGCATGAATGCTAAAAAAGAAAAGTTATAAGTTTCAGTCTGGAACAGAAGCTACAGTGTTAACCAGGAATAAGAATTCAGTGGGAGGGAAATTCCCTACTGACGCTCTCCGGTCATACTGTTTCCAATTAGTCCCTCATTCACATTCTCTGGTCTGTTTACTTTGGCATACCTGACGCCCAACCCCGGCACACTTAGAGCACAAGTCAGAAACTGCAGCACTGAAAGAGACCCAGCCTGGCACGCCTAAAAGCCATCTCAGCTGAAAGATGTTCTATCTGATTTCTAAAGAATACAGATTTCTGAAATATCACATGCTCACTCTCTCACTCAATCACCCATCCTTGACCCTTATCTCAAGTCTACAAATTCCCTGGTGGGTGAAATAAATAAATAAATAAATAAATAAATATATATATATATATATATATATATACATATATATGTATATATATGAACAGGCTTCCCTTGTGGCTCAGTCAGTAAAGAATCTGTCTGCAGTGTGGGAGACACATTCAATCCCTGGGTCAGGAAGGATGTAGGGAACAAAGTATAAGGAAGGTTATTTTAAGACTCTCAACCTTCCTTATACTTTGTTCCCTACAAAGATCCACTGGAGAAGGGAAAGGTTACCCACTCCAGTATTCTTGCCTGGAGAATTCCATGGACAGAGGAACCTGGTAGGCTACAGTCCATGGGGTTGCAAAGAGCCAGATGCCACTGAGTGACTAACACACACACACGCATATATAGATTCCTTTGTTCATTTTTGACTGTTTGCCCTCCTGCTGGGGGCTTTCTCCAGGTGCAGTGCACGGCCTCATGTTGCGGCGGCTTCTCATGTTGGGGACATGGCTCTAGGCATGCGGCCTTCTGTAGTTGCGGCACATGGGCTCGGTAGTTGTGTTGCATTAGGCTGAGTTGCCCTGAGGCACGTGGAAACTTCTTGGACCAGGGATTGATCCCATGTCCCTTTCATTGGCAGCTGGATTCCTAAACCACTGGACCACCAGAGAAGTCCTCAAATGTATTTTAATAACTAACCATCCTCCATGCTTTAAGGAAAACTCAATGCATAATTTTCCTTTTCTGTATGGTATAGAAAAACTATTCCTTCTGAGAAATGACCATTTGAAATATTATTACTAGTTGGACTATAGATATTCAGAAGAGGCCATCAGTACTAACAGTGGACTTCTGTGACCGCATTGGCAAGATTTTGCCCATGTAATGAAGCCTTATTTGAATAATCCAATTTCTTATTTGTTCAACACAAAGCCTCTAGTATTTGCTGCACACTGAGTGAGGCACTAGGGGTATAATGATGAATAGGATACAGGCCCGGTCCTCACTGAGTCCCAGTCTACTGGAGGACAGAGACACACACATATTTACAATAGTGTGAGATTCAGTTCAGTTCAGTCGCTCAGTCGTGTCTGACTCTTTGCAACCCCATGAATGGCAGCACACCAGGCCTCCCTCTCTATCACCAACTCCTGGAGTTCTCTCAAACTCATGTCCATTGAGTCGGTGATGCCATCCAGCCATCTCGTCCTCTGCCGTCCCCTTCTCCTCATGCCCCCAATCCCTCCCAGCATCAGGGTCTTTTCCAATCAGTCAACTCTTCGCATGAGGTGGCCAAAGTACTGGAGTTTCAGCTTTAGCATCATTCCTTCCAAAGAACACCCAGGGCTGATCTTTAAAATGGACTGGTTGGATCTCCCTGCAGTCCAAGGGACTCTCAAGAGTCTTCTCCAACACCACAGTTCAAACGCATCAATTCTGCATTCAGCTGTCTTTAGAGTCCAGCTCTTACATCCATACATGATCACTGGAAAAACCATAGCCTTGACTGGACAGACATTTGCTGGCAAAGTAATATCTCTGCTTTTCAATATGCTATCTAGGTTGGTCATAACTTTTCTTCCAAGGAGTAAGCGTCTTTTAATTTCACGGCTGCAATCACCATCTGCAGTGATTTTGGAGCCCCAAAAAATAAAGTCTGACACTGTTTCCCCTGTTTCCCCAACTATTTCAAGCTGGCAATATATATTTAAAATGTGCATACTCTTTGAGAAGTTCTGTTTCTAAGAATGTAAGAAAATTTTGAGATGAGTAAACAAAGAACATAGAACTGATTATCACAGCATTTCCATAACAGGAATAAACACCAGAAAATGACCACAACCATAAGTTTGTTTCTTACATGTGTGTCTGAACCCGCTCTTGAAGCTCCTTCCCAGTGAGTTCTGGCCCATGTTTGCCTGGTAAATACCCTTTGACACAGAGACACAGGCACCTGATAATCACACCATGTTCTCTCCAGACAGAAATGCCATCAGTTTTGCCCTCACTCCAGTCAAATTGATCTGCTGGTAGATGTCAGGTTTGCTTTATAACACCAGGCTCAATATATCCAAATACCATTTTGGCATATAATCAACACTAAGTTATTGACAACATATTTTATATTTCTTTGTACCAAATCTTTGAAATCTAGTGTGTATTTTATAGGAGTTCCCTGGTGGCTCAGATTATAAAGAATCTGCCTGGAATACCAAAGACCTGGTTCAATCCCTGGGTCTGGAAGATCCTCTGGAGAAGGGAATGGAAACCCGCTCCAGTAATCTTACCTGGAGAATCCCATGGACAGAGGAACCTGGTGGGCTATAGTCCATAGGGTCACGAAGAGTCAGACACAACTGAGCCACTAACACTTTGTGTGTATATTTTACACTTGTAGCTGTGTGAATTTGGACTAGCGTATTTCAAATTCAGGGGGCCCAGGTTCGATCCCTAATCAGGGACCTAGATCTCATTTGCTACAACTAAGACCCAGCACAGCCAAATAAATAAATATTTTTAATTAAAAAAGGGGGCCTACTGCATGACATAGTACAGTCAGAGGAAGCATGACAGGACTTCAGAGATCATCCAGGGGATTTCTTACTTACACAAAGGTTAAGAACATTTGCTGAAGTTATCCAACCAGGTAGTAGAAAAGGCGAGAATAGAACCCAACGCTCTCAGTTTACCCTATCGTTTTATTCACAAAACTGATTAATGACAAAGCTGGACTAGAACCCGCCCCATACCTCCTCCTGGCTGCTCACACCTGTGCTGGGGCTCTTTTTTTTTTTTTTTAACCAAGCATAGCCCCTCTACCTGTCATATTACCTTTCTCCTAAATAAGCTAACAGCCTCACTGGAAACACTTTGGCTGCCAACCAAGACCAAAGTGGAGTTGAATTTTCCCATCTTTCCACCAGATAATGCTTTTTATGACTTTCCACCTTTGTCCCTAGAAGCTTAGTTTCAACAAGCTACTTAAAAACGCTGATTCCTTTATGCAGCGGTTCTCAATAAAGGTGTCCTTCAGAATCACCTGTGAGCATTTCTTAAGACTCAAATTACTGGGCCTCTACTCCAAAATTCTGATTTATAACTCTGTGCAGGAATTCATGTAGGCAGGTATTTTTTAATTGTCCCTGAATTCTAGCACACGCCTCCAAACTCACAAGAACCTCACCAGATGGCAGATCACCACTGACATCGCCTGACCCCTAGGTGGTTGCAAACAGCTCTGGTCCTGAGAAAGAGCCCAATTTCAAGGAAAGAAACATGAGAAAGAGGTACCCTGGCACCTCCCAGGGCGGGGCTTTCTGGTTTGCTTTCCTCCACGCTCTTTCTCTGCACCCAAGGACACTTTAAGCCTCATTTCCTGATCTTACAGCCTCGCCTCCGCTGCTGTTGTGCTCTGGGACAGATGGGAATGCAGCAGACAGGGCTCGCCCTCCTGGCTTTGGCTGCCTGTGTGGCTTTTCACCCCTCAGAAGGTGAGTGGGGGGTCCGGCTATCTCAGCCTCCAATGGAAGGAGGGGGCTGCCTTCCAAGATGGAGCTGGAAGGAGTGAGGTACCGCCAGCAGTTAAGGGCAGGAATTTCCAGTTATCTACATGAGAATGGCATACATTTCAATCCCTCACCTCCAAGAGGCAATTCCAGAAAGGAACCTCATTTGAACAGGAATATCAGTAATTAGCCACCTGTGCAATTTGGAGCAGTGCTTCCTTTTTTGATGATACTATCTTAGAAAATCCCCCAATAGAGGCTGAAGGAGAGCCTATTAAAGGCTGTCTTCAGCTTTTGCCCCCTCACTCTGCCTACTAGATAGAATACAAGTGTGCACATTCCTGGAAGAAAGATAGGCTTGACCTCTGGTTTAGGGTTTGGCAAGTCGCAAGCTTTCAGACCAAAGTCAGCCCTGTGGATACTGAAAACCAAAACTTCAGTCTGATCTTACAAAAGGGACTCAGGATAAAGGAGACTGAACAATACAAATTGTATCAGAGAGAACTTCTATTTTGAGTTGCTGGCATCTATATGAAGATTCTGGGCTTCCCTGGTGGCTCAGAGGCTAAAGTGTCTGCCAGCAATGCGGGAGACCTGGGTTCGATCCCTGGGTTGGGAAGATCCCCTGGAGAAGGAAATGGCAACCCACTCCAGTACTCTTGCCTGGAGAATCCCATGGATGGAGGAGCCTGGTGGGCTACAGTCCTCAGGGTCGCAAAGAGTCAGACACGACTGAGTGACTTCACTTACTCACTCATATGAAGATTATAAGTGCGTTTGGACCGGAGGTAATCTTTTCTACTATATTTAGGAAACCCTAAATATAGGTATTTAACACTTGACTGATTTGACTCTTTTCCACTGTCTTCTTTTCTGAAACTTTACCCTGAACAGATTCTCTAAATTCAGAACAGAGGTAAAATGTAAATTTTCTTTGGTCTGCTTTTTGAAAACTCCCGGCAACATTTTAAATTGACAGGTTTCACATACACATAGCTGTGTGTACACACATACAAACTGGATTTTAGGGCTTCTCCTGAAAAATCAGGTCTGGCAACACTGGTTCCACTTTCTCTGGCAAGAATGAATAGAGCATACTAGCCCTTTGCCATTCACCTGAAACTATCACAACATTGCTTGTTAATCAGCTATACCCCAATACAATATAAAAAGCTAAAAAAAAAAAAAAACAACTGCTAAAGCAGACTAGCCTCTGTCCTTCTCCGGACAGAGAGAAGGACATCCTATTAACTGCTTGGCTATTAACATCCTATTAACTGCTTGGCTCCTGTAGGCATTTGCTTAGGGACTCCCAATATAGCACCTCAATGTGCAGAGCTTTACTAATGAGCACAGTTCTTCATCTCTGTCCTTCCATTTTATCAAGGCAAAAAGTTTTTCATTTTATGTTTCTGTAAATTTTTCAGAAAATTTCACCATTGAGATTTTAGGACTCAGATCCATTGTTTCCCAAAAGTCTACCAGCTAAGGCTTCATTCCTAGTATTGGCAATTTGGTGTTTTTTGTTTTTTTTTTCACGTGAAGCTTTGAAATAAAAGTGTATATGTCTCCCCCATCAGCTTCTTGGCCTGTTTCTAGCCTTCCCTGTGGCGGAGGCAGCAGCGGCATTCCTCCAGGAGAGGAGGGAGGGACAGGCAGGTGGAGGAGGCAGGGTGATGAGGAAAGCCCTGCCAGACCCAAGGCCAAGGTCTGCTTGGGAATGAGTTCTGGCAAAGAGGGTGGGACAACAAGCCACTGAGGTGTTTGAAAAGGAACAGTTGATGATAAGAAAGAGCTGAGGAGATGTGACTGTAATGCTCTGAGTTAGTCTCAGGGCTTCTCCTAAGGTGATTTGTGTGTTAGTCACTCAGTTGTGTCCGACTGTTTGCTACCCCATGGACTGTACCCCACCAGGTTTCTCCATCCATAGGATTTTCCAGGCAAGAATACTGGAGTTGGTCGCCATTTCCTTCTCCAGGGGATCTTCCTGACCCAGGGATTGAACCTGAGTCTCTCACATTGCAGGCAGGCTCTTTACCATCTGAGCTACCAGGGAAGCCCACAGCAGTTTGGGTCACAGGAAAATTACATTGTCTGAGAAGCTCCAAGTTTCTGCCATTTAGAAATAAGTAATGAACCTTCCTTTTTTTGGTGGGACATGTATTAATATTAAGTTAACCTTAAAAGTGCATCCCAATATATATTGTTGTTCAGTTGCTAAGTTGTGTCTGACTCTGCAACCCCATGAACTGCAGCATGCCTGGTTTCCCTGTCCTTCACCATCTCCTGGAACTTGCTCAAACTCATGTCCCTAGAGTGGATGATGCCATTCCACCATCTCATCCTCTGTCATCCCCTTCTCCTCCCACCTTCAGTCTTTCCCATCATCAGGGTCTTTTCCAATGAGTCAGTTCTTCGTATCACATAGCCAAAGTATTAGAGCTTCAGCTTCAGCATCAGTCCTTCTGGTGAATATTCAGGATTGATTTTCCGTAGGATTGACTGGTTAGATTTCCTTGCAGTCCAAAGGACTCTCAAAAGTCTTCTCCAACACCAAAATTCAAAAGCATCAATTCTTTGGCACTCAGCCTTCTTTATGGTCCAACTCTCTCGTCCATACATGACTACTAGAAAAATCGTAGCTTTGATTAGACGTACCTTTGTCAGCAAAAAGATGTCTCTGCTTTTTAATACACTGTCTAGTTTTTTCATAGCCTTTCTTCCAAGGAGCAAGCATCTTTTAATTTCATGACTGCAGTCACTGTCCAGTACTTTCTGTAGGAAGCTTCCATTCAAGGGTCTGTGTGTCTCAAGTGCCCTGTGGAGGTTGTAAGGAATGCAGGCTGGGAGGAAGGTCAGGATGGGAGGGAGGGAGGTGAACACTGACTACGGCCATTGTCTCGGACTCGGGGAAATAAGGAAGTGGCCTGTGCCAGTCTGAGACTTGAAAAATGTGTTTTGTTTTGTAAGACATTAAATGTTCCATTATCTTAATGGTGCCTACAGTGGCCATCTTGATGTGATGGCTTAGTAACTGGCATCCCCCAAGTGTTCTGTATAAATCAGGAAGCAGTTGACTTACCCATAATTAAAAGCCTTGGATTCTACCCAAAGATAGGGCAATACTCCACCCCCAACGACATGGCTGCCAATTCCCAGAAATCAATTCTGACTCCATAAAAATGTCTATTATTCAGTGGCCAAAAGCCAGATTCTTTAAAGCCACAATCCAGGGTTTGTGGGTCTTTCTGTTTTTATTTTACATTAAAGACTAAACGTCCACTTTGTCCAGCAGATACAAGTTGGGGGATTTTGCTTCACTGAGTCCCAAATTGGCTTTCTTCAAGTTTCTTCTGATAATCAGCCTTCTCAGAGTAGGATGGCTCCTGATTAGAGATACATGCTAGGGACTTGCTGCTTGAATCCTGAAGGAAAGCTTTATCTTTTGTTTGTTTCAGTTATAGCAGACTCACTACAGATGGTTGCCAAGAATATACATCTGTGCTTGTAAACTGGGGCTCTCCATTTCACCAGGAGTGGTCCCCAAGAGGCCAGACATAACATGCCCAGTAATCTTTGGTTTCTCTTCAAGTTTGCCCTTTAGTGTGTTTTGATCTGTTTTTAATTTAATTTAATTTTTAGTTGAAGGATAATTACTTTGCAATGTTGTGATGGTTTCTGCCATACATCAGCATAAATCAGCCATAGGCATACATATGTCTCCTCCCTCTTAAACTTTCCTCATATTTGTTTTTTTTTAATGTTCTTTTCTATGTCTAGAGAAGCAGAGTGACTTCTTATAATACAGTAGCAACTGTCTCAAATTTCAGTCATATATGGACTCCTTTAAAGGAAAAATCCTCTTTATTCTTAATGATGACATTTAAATTATTTTACTACATCACTTGATGTATAAACATAAACCAGGCATAGACCCCATATATATATATTTGTTGTTGTTCAGTCACCAAGTCATGTCCTGTTACACAAACATTATCTCAGGGCTCCAAGAAGTATCTGGGAGGACTTTATTTGGACACAGCAGTTTCATGCATCATGGCTTAGTGAGTCCTTCTTGCCTATGTGGTGTGCAGTGGACACCTTTGTTTGTAGGTATTCGAAGTATGATATGGCTCCATTAAAGCATGACGTTCACTAGAAGAGGAAGTGTGTCCCCAACCAACTATAATTGGAACATTTAACTGTTGTCATTCTGGGTTTTTTTTTTTTTCACTTTAAAAAATTTTATACCTATTGCCATTTTTAAATTGTACTTGTAGACTTGAGATACTGACAGAAACGAAGTGAATCTTTCTTATCATTTTCAGCTTTATCCTGAGAATATTTCTCTAACAATGGCATGTACCTTTGCTCTATTTCCATTCTACTGCGTTCTCTAAAGTGTTATTTGTATTGGTGTTTTCCAAACTGCATTTCTAATAAGCCCCCAAGGGATACCATACCACAGCTCTGGGAACCACACTTTGAGTAGCCATACATCTAAGTAAGAGAGGAAGCTGGGTCACCTCTCTACAGTAACAGAATCCTTAAAGCTCAGAATCTAATTGTTATATCACGAATCTGCAGTGTTTTACTGTTGGTCTTAAAAAGTCTTGAGTAAGGAATTATTTAAAGCCTTCTCTTAGTGACCAAAATTGGATCACAGACATAAAGTCAAATCAGAGACAGACATTTGTAGCAAATTAACCATTCAACTCTCTGACACTTAATACTAGAAACAACGATGACAACCCCAAACCAACAGGAACATTGGCAATAACACTATAATAAAAGATAATGCTTTTAATGAGATACTAATAACATCATCTTTAAAATAGTAAATAGAATACAAGTGATTTATCATATTGAATTAACCCCTAATTACTTGAGTGTGGGAGGACGGTATGTTTTTGAAAAAGCACTGTGCAGTTTTAGGACACTTGGGACATAAGACCTTGACCAAAAACTTATTTTTTAAAAAAGGAAAAGCACTAATGCCAGGCACTGTGCTATGTGGTGCGGGCATAAAGATATGCTGAGGGAGTTCATAGTCAAAAGGCATAGTCATATAAACCCCAAATTGTATACATATATAAAATATATAAAGCCAGAAAAGCACATGGTACCATAAGACCTCAGATCCATGACGGGAAAGGGCAAGACTGGGAGCAAGGAGGCAACTGGGATCCTCAGTAGTTCAAACTGATGAGGTCTGGAACTTGGGCAGTGATAACAGGGACGAAAAGCAGGGAGACAAATCTGAGAAATGTCCAGGGAGTAAAATTTACAGGTGTTTGTGACTGTCTGTGGATTGCAGGAAGAGGGAATGACACACACGTTTCTGGCTTGGGTAGTGGTAAATGATGGTTAAGTGAGATGCGACCCGACGAGGAGAGTATTCGTTTGCATTTGAACCCAAGCGATGTTTTATAAAAAGAGACTGTCGAAACAAACAAATAACCCCAAACCTGACACAATCTCAACAACAGTTTAAGATTTTTTTTTTTTAAACTACGTGCATCAGAAACGAGTAGATCAAGCAACCAAAAAAACTAACGGAGGTGGGAAAGATATGCCCAACACATCTGCTTTCCCCTCCAGCTCCAGGAAGCGCTGCCCGGGACGCAGAAATGCGTCACCTGGAGCAGCGGGGCAGAGGCGGCGAAGTCCCGGCGGACGGCGCAGGTGCTTGAGGTTCCCGGGGTTGGCGGCGGAGGAGCAGGCTCGCGCTGCCGGGCGTCCGTGGGCCTGTGAGTAGCCTGGCCGGTCGCAGGAAGCCACCCTCCTCCAGGCGCAGTCCTTGTTACCCTTGGCCCGGGCTCCGCTCCCAGTGCTCTCCCTGTGCCCGGGCACCAAACGCGGGCTGAGACAGAAAGCCGCCCAGGAGGTTGCGCGCGCGCAGAGGCCGGAAAAGCGGCCAGACAAGCTGCAAGAAAAGCGGCCAGACGTGGGCCAGACAAGCTGCAAGCACCACCCGCGGCCCAGGGCTGTCGCTCCGCACTCCTCCCCTTCCCTGAGCTGGGGCCTCCGCTCCAGCACCAAGTCTCCCCACCCGTGGCGCCCTCGCCTACAGATACGTGTGCTGGGACAGCCGTCAAGGCTGGGACACCGTTCTGCTTGTGTCTTTTTCCCATTTTTGTTTTAGTTTTTCCTCTGATTTTCCTTTTCTAGGGACATGAGAGGAACACTTGTCAACTAAAGAAAATGCACAACGTGAGAGGTGCCAGTTAAGTTTTATGTGGGACAATATGAGGATTGTACCCTGGGAGACAGCACCTCAGATGGCTCTGAGAAACTGTTCCAAAGAGGTAGGGGGAAAGAGAGTATGTATGTGATTTTGGTAAAGGCGGACTGCTGCTGCTGCTAAGTCACTTCAGTCGTGTCCGACTCTGTGCGACCCCAGAGACGGCAGCCCACCAGGCTCCCCCGTCCCTGGGATTCTCCAGGCAAGAACACTGGAGTGGGTTGCCATTTCCTTCTCCAATGCATGAAAGGGAAAAGTGAAAGTGAAGTCGCCCAGTCGTGTCCGACTCTTCGCGACCCCATGGACTGCAGCCTACCAGGCTCCTCCATCCATGGCGTTTTCCAGGCAAGAGTACTGGAGTGGGGTGCCATTGCCTTCTCCTACATGCAATCAAGTACGTGGCTTTTGTAGAAAGTTTCTGTTGGGTTCCTGCAACTTCTGCTAGACATTAGAAACAATCGTCACCGTGAAGAATTTTAGTGCTTTACAAGATATGAGGATCTACAAGAATTGCACTCATAAAATCAGCTCCTGAGAATATTTATCTGAAGACCAGTGCTGCCAATTTCCTTGAGCAAAGTGCCTCATTACTGCTCTTCACCCCGAACTCCTTCAGGGGGTGTTGGAGGTCAGCAGCTGCAGCCCAACAGGATTTAATCCTTGTAGAGATAGATGGCAAGCAGCCATGGCAGGTGCCAATTTATGGTTGACACCCAATTATTTTATCCTGTTTGTGTTTTAAATAAATACACTTATGTTAGACTTAGCTCTGTCCCACCCATGATAATAAATACCATTTCCATTATTTTCCAGAATTAATATTTTGTGATTCGCATTTAGCCTGAGTTGAATGTATTTTTTTTAGTTTCTAAGCAAATTGTATTTGTAAATTTACAAATAAATTATCTTTATTATGTAGATCAAAGTTTTTAAGCAGTTACTTTGCACTGCTGCTGCTGCTGCTGCTAAGTTGCTTCAGTCGTATCCGACTCTGTGAGACCCCATAGACAGCAGCCCACCAGGCTCTGCCATCCCTGGGATTCTCCAGGCAAGAACACTGGAGTGGGTTGCCATTTCCTTCTCCAATACATGAAAGTGAAAAGTGAAAGTGAGGCCGCTCAGTCGCCTCCAACTCTTCCTGATCGCATGGACTATAGCCTAGCAGGCTTTTCCGTCCATGGGATTTTCCAGGCAAGAGAACTGAAATGGGATGCCATCGCCTTCTTTGCACAGGACCTGCCTATTCAAAACAGTATATAATGGAAAGAGAACTCTTAACTACAGATAATGGTGTAATGTAGGGGAGAGGAAGAAACAACTTTCCTTGCATCCTTCTAGGTTCTTTACTAGGACTCCTATAACAAAAGACAGATTAATAAGAAAAAAGCATACAAGTTTATTTAATGGGTGTCTTCACAAGGAAATGAAGACTCAAAGAAGCAGTTTGAGTTATGGCTTTCACATAAAGTTGGACGAAGTGGTAATTTGTGAAAATGTGAGAAAACAAAGGAACTTGAACCAAGGCAATTAAGCATGGGAAAGCGATGAAGAAGATAAGGGTTAGTTTAATAAAGTTTGTACAGATTCTCCTTGGCTGCAACTTCATGTCTCATGGAGACGCCATCTCATTTCACCCAGAAGGTTGTAAAATGCTAAAAATTTCTTTCTTCCCCAGGTGCAGGGAGAGTACCTTTTACTTGGAAGTTTTGTATCTTGCTTTTAGGAAGGTCAGAGTGCCCTTTTTGCATCTGCTGTTTTTCTGACTTTAACTTAAAATAATCAACATGCCAGAATGGAATACTTTGGGGTCATGTGTTCTGAATTCTTTCAGGGACAAAATATTAAAAATTGTAGATGAAATGGACAATTTCTTAGAAAGCTATCAAAACTGAGGTTATAGAAAATCTAAATAAGCACGTAACTCTTAAGGAAACTGAGTCAGAGTTAAACATCTTTTCTTCAGATAGACAGTAGGCCTAGCTGGTTTTAGAGGTTTTACCAAACAGTGAAAGAAGAGGCAATTCTTGTCTTACACAAACTTTTCCAAATAATAGAAAAATAGAGAAAGTTGACTGATGCATTGTTGGTGATTAATGTAATGTTAACACTTAAAACATTCAAGGATGACTTCAGGGGATTAAAATATAGACTAATCTTATTTATGAGCATAGATGCAAAAATATAAAAATGCAAAAATAAAAATGTTTTTATAATTATATTAGTTATTGAAATCAGAGGACATTCCTGATGGTTCTTTTTTGGGGGCTGCGCTGGGTCTTCATTGCTATGTTTAGGCAGTTCTGATGAGCCGGGGCTACTCTCTAGCTGTGGTGTGCTGGCCTTTTGTTGTGGAGCATGGCTCCAAGGCTCTGGAGTACTGATTCAGTAGTTGTGGCTGGGCTTAGATCCTCTATGGCACCATGGGATTTTCCCATAACCAGGGATCAAACCAAACCAGTGTCCCCTGCATTGCAAGGCAGATTCTTAATCACTGGACCACTAGGGAAGCATGGATTGTTCTTTAAAAATGGAAATACTCTGACAGGAAGATGCATGAGAAAACCTCTGGGGGCGTGATGTTATCTACAAGAATCTTACCTTAGCCCTAGTCCTAATCATCCCACAAGCTTCATTGCCTACCTTGTGTACTCTTCACAGGATTCTTTCCTGGCCTATTGTATTTCCAGGTGCCTCACTAGGGCACCAGTCACATCTATGAACACCAGATATGCTTGCTTGCCTCTTGTCTTTTGATAGTTAATCTGATAGGTTAAGTGATCTCCAGGTGAGCCCATCTTTTATATCTGAGAAATGTCATCCAGTTTATTAAGTACATATAGGTCCTGGGTGCTTTTCTGGGTTAAAACTGTGCTTTTAATTGATGTCAGCATTCAGATAACTCGAATTCTTTAAACACATAATTTCACTTATGATTCTTAATTCCCACATAGCTTTTGAAAGTCCATTTCAGATTTTATAGTTGCCTGGGTCACAACGGGGCTGCCCTGGTGGCTCAATGCTAAAGAATCTGCCTACAGTGTGGGAGGCCCAGGTTCAATCCCTGGGTTAGGAAGATTCCCTGGAGAAGGGAATGGCTACCCACTCCAGTATTCTTGCCTGGAGAATCCCATGGATAGAGGAGCCTGGTGGGCTATATCCATGGGGTCACAAAGAGTCAGTGACAACTAATAGAGGGTTCTGTGTAATAGTAACTGTTCGTTTTTCTACTCCCAGGGTCTAATATAGTGATTCAATATAAAAGAACTTGTAGACATAGCTATAGATAGTATTTCATTTACAAGAATTCACATAATAATTTTTATACAGTAAGATGGGTGAACGAATGGATAGTTACATGAATAAGCCCAAAACCTTATTTGGGGTATTAAAACAACTTTAGTTGGAGAATAGCAGCAGAGTGTAGCTAAAGAAAGGAACTATTAGTTTCAGGAGATCAATACATTAATAAATGTGAGGAGAACCAGTGTTCTGTTCTTCCATTGCCCTTAAAAAAAATTTGAAATAGGGAATTCCTTGGCAGTCCAGTGGTTAGGATTCAGTGCTTTACTGTCATGGGCCTTGCTTCACAGTTCAGAGTGGCCAAGAAAAAATGGCATTTAATGTAGAGGGTTCACCAGTGGCCTAGTGGTTAGGATTCAGGGCCCCTGCCTTGGTCTGGGTTCAGTTCCTGGTGGGAGAACTGAGATCCTGCAAGCTGTAAGGCACAGCCAAAACAAAAACAAAAATGAACAAAGAAGGTGTACAATTCAGTGATTTTTAGTATATTCACAGAATTGTACAACTATTACTGCTATCTAGTTTCAGCCTGTTTCATCACCCCTTAAAAGAGACCTTGTATCTGTTAGTAGTCATTCCCCATCCTCTCCTGCCCCCACCCCTGGCAAACGCTAATCTGCTTTATGTCTTTATGGATTTGTCTATGGACATTTCATATACATGGGATCATACCATATATGGCTTTTTAAACCTGGTTTCTTTCACTAATAATCTCTTCTTGTCCCAGGATCAGAAACTTCTGTGGCTTAGAGCTGACACCACTGAGGGGTTTTAATCATTTCTTTTAATCCTAATTTAGGCGCTAACTTCTGTCTGTTACTATAAGACTGCCACCTGCAGCCACCGTTGACCATAATTTCTAACTTTTGAAGAAATGCATTACCCACTTGGAGGAATGAGGAGCATAGACTACTGTGTGCAGGTAGCATGGAGGAATTTGCAGATACACATTTTAGTAGGGGACTAGTTTCCTTTCATTATTTGTGTTGCCCTTTTCTCCTTTTATCTGGGTCACATAAGCTTCTCCTAACTTGACTTCCTGCCCTAATCACACCGTACTTATTCCTACTTGCTTATCACTGCAAGACAAATTTTTCTAAAACCCTTCTCTTTTCTCGATCTTTAATGGTCTCTATTTCAAAAAAGATAAACCTCCTTAGACTAACATGCAAGGCGTCAATGATGTGATGTCAGTCCATCTTTTGAACCATATCGCTCATCAATCAGCTTCCCAGCAGCTTAGTGCAGGCAAAGAGGTCTATTTTTCTGTATTCCCTTAGTATGCCCTATGCTTTCCTATCTCAGAACTCTTGACCATGCACTTCCTTTAGCCTGGACAAGCCTTCTCCATTTTTGCCATCCCTCCAAATCCTCAAAGATTCAGTTAAGTCCTTCCTGGGCAGTTAATTTCAAACCTGCTCCAGGGGCCCATGTGGTTGGTCCCCTCTGAGTTTTGGGGACACTCTATCAATCTTGCTTCTTTAATCAAGTCTGGTCACAGCTCCACTGCCCACATCTTCCCTTGCTGTATGTCTTTGCTTGTGCTTAGTTTTATCCCCCCAAAATACAGTGTGAGTTCTGGAAGGTAAAGACATGTCCTGCTCTGTGGTCTGCATACACAAAGCCCCCAGTAAATGATTGCCCCTCATTTAAGCAGGTTAACATTCTGTTTCACTGGAGTCTCCAAGATAAAGCCAGGCCAGTGTTCTATAGGTGGGGAAAAAGCGGAAACAGTGGCAGATTTTATTTTCTTTGGCTCCAAAATCACTGCAGATGGTTACTGCAGCCACAAAATTAAAAGATGCTTGTTCCTTAGAAGAGCTATGACAAACCTAGACAGCATATGAAAAAGTAGAGACACTACTTTGCTAACAAAGGTCCATATAGTCAAAACTATGGTTTTTCCTATGGTAAAACCATAGGAAAAGCTATGGTAGTGATGAACAGATGTGAGAGCTGGACCATAAAGAAGGCTGAGCACCGAAGAACTGATGCTTTCAAATTGTGGTTCTGGAGAAGAGTCTTGAGAGTTCCTTGGACCTCAAGGAGATCCAACCAATCAATCCTAAAGGAAATAAGTCCTGACTATTCATTGGAAGGACTGATGTTGAAGCTGAAACTCCACTACTTTGGCCACCTGATGCGAAGAACTGACTCATTGGAAAAGACCCTGATGCTGGGAAAGATTGAAGGCAGGAGGAGAAGGGGACGACAGAGGATGAGATGGTTGGATGGCATCACCGTCTCAATGGACGTGAGTTTGAGCAAACTCCGAGAGATGGTGAAGGACAGGGAAGCTTGGCATGCTGCAGTCCATGGTGGTCGCAAAGAGTTGGACCTGAGTTAGTGACTGAACAACATGTATTCTATAAACCACAGGATTCACATTTCTTTCTTTTCTTCTTTTAGCCATACTTCCCATTGCCTCCAGCTGCTGCACTGAGGTTTCACATCATGTTTCCAGAAGACTTCTGGAAAGAGTGACGACGTGTCGCATCCAGAGAGCTGACGGAGATTGTGACTTGGCTGCTGTCATGTGAGTGCTCTTTGGCAGGAGGGCTAAACTTGCAGAATGACCATTTCTCCACCAGTGAGCCACAGGCTGGGGAGACTCTGCCTGCTACCCAACATACAGATCGTTATTTGAACAAGAGAGGGGAGAGTGGTGTTAATGCACACTCTCTCAGTACCAGGATGTCCAGAGCCTCACGTTAGCCCTCCACACCCTGCACTGCAGCGATGCAGCGAAGGTGAAATGCTTTCAGTCACCAGACAATGTGCATGCCTTTCCTCGGCCAAACGAGGGACGTTCTGAGTGGGGGGGAAATTACAATGAAAGAAACAGATGAGAATCTGACACCTCTGTGCTGACAAGACAGCTGAAGGATATAGAGTGGTTACGACTTGGTCTCAAGTAAGATGAAATTGGACTGTGTCTTATTTTGTAATCATAAGTTACATGATTACTTGATAAGACATCTCTCTTGTGTTTCCTTACAGTCGACATATAAAGTTAAATGTTCTGTTTCCAAACTGTTTTACTACAGAACATGTTTTTACTTATCCAAAATGTAGTCCCTTAACTATGTTGTTTTTTTAAATGTTTTCCAATTTTTGGTGCCCCAGTCTCTAATTTTAGTTTAGTGTGTTTAGTGGTATCTCATCTCAATTTTAACTTGCTCTTCTTGAACATTAGTTCCCTTAACTTTGAATATGTATAAAGACTTTAAGGTTTGAGATAAGTGTTTTAGATGCAGAAAACATTGCAAGCATTGAAATTGCAACTCTGAAATAATATGCATTATTAATCTCAATTAACTAATACAACTTAACTCACAGTGAACACACTAAATTTATTTCATTGTTCTTTTCTGCCTAGAAATAGGTCCTTTCTTTTCACGCCTGTAACACAATCACTTGTAATATCTGATGTCTGAGACAGCAGTTTGCTTGTTTAAAATTTCTCTATAGTGACTTCATTAAAGAGTTTCTAACTCTTTCTACACATAAACAAAACACAAAGCTGTATATCTTGGGAAGGGGGCTGAGTCTTCTTGAATCATATAGACATTATCTGTTAGGAAGAAAATTTAGGATTATTAAATAAAGTTGTTTGGAAGGCTTGAGTATTTTTTCAAAAATGGTTGTCGAAAGGCTGTTGTGCTTAGAGAAATGGGCAAAGAAATAAATTTTAGGGATCAATTATAGTTGTAATCTATGGCAGGGCCTTCCTTAAAAATTCACTGGACCGTCACAGGCTACTCTTATGTGTAAAAAAAAAAAAAATCGAGAGATCAGCCTAATGGTTTCTTAGCATCAAACTCTTCACCTAGAAATTCACAACTGAGTGGCTCAGTGCCCACCAGAATATTATGGAGTTGGAGGAAGGCAGGGAGTGTGAAAGAGGCTACCTCCTTATCCTGATGGAGACACATGTGATGCAAGTGTAGGTTTAAGCAGTCTTTAAACTTAAGAGTTTTAAAACATCAGCACATCTTGGGTTAGGGCATTATGTTCTGGCAGCTGATTTTTCTGCTTGTATTACCTTGAGGGTTTGAGGCCCCACTGAGCAGGCCTTTGAAATCCCACATGGCAGGTGTTGCTTGTGTTCCTGTGCTTTCCTCCTCCCTGGATCCTCTGTCTGCATTCCCCCATCTAGGTCTCTCCTGTAGCCCCAGAGCCAATGCCCCTGCCTCGGCCTCCTCACTCCCCAAGCAATGCTGGCTTTGAGTCCTCGTTCTCTCCTCTGCAGCCAATGGGCGTATCTGGCTGTCAGTGGGGGTCCTTCTCCCCTGAGTGTCTGCTCGGATTCTTGCTGACACCACAGGGTAAGGAGAGAATTTATTCCTTTGGAAAGGGTAGGAACTTCAGCTCTTTCTTGTTGATTTGTTTGTTCTCCATATTGGTGCTATAGCCCAGTTTTCTCTGTAATAGCTTAAGGCAAGCCAATGGGCCACAGGGAGAATTAGCTTTTCTTTTGAAGACCTCTCAATCTAATACACTTAGAGAATGTGTTATACTCCTATTAAGACGCCTCACTTCTTTTAAGTTAATAATCCCACATGCTGGTTTTATTATGCTCAAGTGCATTCAAGCCTTTCCCAACTTTTCCTCCCATTTCAGAAGTCCCCACATTAGCTGATGCTTCCTCTTGGGTCATCTGAAGGAACGGCAGCCTCATCTCTATCCCCACCTGGTATTTATATATATATATATTATATATCCCCACCTCCCGAAGAGAAGGGTGAGGGGTTCCCATTTATCCAGATACAGAAATATTGTATGTGTATAGCCAGCAGGATTTTCAACAATTAATAAGAGCTGGATGGCATCTGATGGGGAATTAAAAGCCATGTCTTTTGTAATCAGAAATTATTCGAGTTACCAGAAATTGTGAATGGTGTTCTAGGATTCTCCTACGACATTGTCAACATTTCATAATAGGGAAATGAACACGAGAACAAATTCTGAGACATAGTATAAATCTATATTATAGTAAGATTGTTTTGTTGAAACAAAACCAGATTGTCCTTATTTTTGAACAATTTTCACTTCATATCTACAAGTAATTACTGAATTCCTGCTGTGAACAAGGCCTTTTCAAGATACTTCCAGACTATTCTTCCTTCGAGGAACATAACACCACAGAAAAAGAATAGAGTCTGAACCAACTACTCAGATAAAAGATGGAGAAAACTAAGTGCCAGAAGACAGGTAACCGGGGGCCACAGAGACTGAGAGGAAAAAAGAGGCGTTTAGCTGAGAGGATCTAGAAAAACCTCATGAAGGAGGATGTGTTTAAGGTGGGCAATGAGGAAGTCAGTGGTTTTTTGGTTGGGTGCTTGCAGTCAGGACGAAGAATTGTTTTCCCATGGTTTCTCTCCCTCCATCTCTCCCTTCTTCCGCTTTCCTCCTCTTCTTTCCCCCTCCTCCTATCTCTCCCAGTCTCCCTCCTCCTCCTCCTCCTCCATTTCCTTCTCCTGCTCCTTTAAATATTTTCTTTGGATGTCTGAGGAACCACAGGCAGTGCTGTAGTAAAGATTCATCCTTGTGGTCCTCAGCTTTAGGATTCAGTCTGTGTCCAGACATACACTGTCCCAAAGTGGGAACTGCCTACAAGGTCACTAAGTTTTTACTTATTTGTACCGTCTATCAGTGATTTTTTTTTCTTCCCTTCTTGGCAGCCTTCATGTCAAGCGCAGAAGAGTCTGTGTCAGCCCACACAATCACGTTATTAAGCAGTGGATGAAAGAACAAGCAGCCAAGAAACAGGCTCAAGGCAACGTTTGCCATAAGAAGAGACACCACGCAAGGAGGAACAGTAAAGGGCCGCATCGGGAAAGGCAGGAAGCGCATGGCCATAAAACGCCCTATTAGAGAAGGCACAGATGAAGCTACACAGAGGAGTCCCAAGTGAACTTGGTTGTGGCTGGTTATAAAAATATCATGTGAATCTTCCTTATTGGGAGCCAACAGGGCAAAACAAAATATATTTTTCAAGGGGATAATCACACAGATGCAAACGTAGCCAATAATATACTCAACTGAAAAAATGAAGTGAAAAGAGAATACTTATCTTCACATAATATTTGAGGAGCAGCATACAGATCTAATTTCTCCAACTTTTTTACTATGACGTTTTCCAGATCTGCAAAGAAGTTGAAAGAGTGGTACTGTGAACATCTGCATGCCTTTACCCAGATTAATCCTTGTTACTATTCTGCCATATTTGTTTTTTCTCTCTCTTCTCTCCTTGTACATGTATATATAAAACATTATATATACAAAGTTATAAGTTTTTTCCTGAACCATTTTGAAAACAAGTACAAACATCTTGACACTTCACTCCTAAATTGTTTTTAGTGTTTCAACTTGACATCCGTCAAGAATAAAGACATTTTCTATAAGATCGTGCCATCAGCTTTATGCCTAAAAAGGCAGCAGTTTAATCATCTATATGATATAATATATATGTTCATATTCCACAATCATATATATGTTTATATTCTAATATATGAATGTATATATAAAACATGAACATATATATTCGACCCAGGGATTGAACCCAGGTTTCCTGCATTGCAGACAGATTCTTTGCCATCTTGGGAAGATCCCCTGGAGGAGGCCATCACAATCCACTCTAGTATTCTTGCCTGGTGAATCCCATGGACAGAGAAGCCTGGCAGGTTACAGTCCATGGGGTCGCAGAGACTCTATTGAGTAACTAAATACTTTTCAGGATCACATTCAGATTTAGCATTTTTGGTAAGAATTCTTCCTATGTGAATTTGCATATTTCCTAGTGCACTATTTAGAGTTTGTGAACAGTGAAGTTCATTTTTTACACAGAAGACTTTGGATTGACAAATTCAGATGCTAAAAAAAAAAAAAAGGCCTGGTTTGTCCTGGGAGCCACCTGCCTCCTACAGTCAATTGTTGGAGCAGACTAGTCAGGGGTCTAGAGATGGGTCCTGTGTGAGATGATTTCAGTTTCCTAAACAAGGAGCCTACATCCTTTCATTCCTAACACACCTTTACCAAGCCTTGTGGGTCCATCCCCAAGGCTCTGCTAATCTTTTGGCTTCCTTGCTCACAGAGGCTGTAGAATAGGAGATGGTTTTCATAAACAGCCACCAGATGGCAGGAGCAGAGCGTGCACTCAGCCAAGTGTCAGGCGTCTGGCTCTCCCAGTGTGCCACCCCCAGGTATTGGCGTTGCCCAGAGGTGCTGAACCTGATGTAGGCTAAAACTATCACCAAACGACAGTCCGTCTAATATTCCTCATGAACACTAATTTAGCATCAGTGAGCTTTGTATTGATATTTCTAATTTTTGAATGAGGAAACCAGAGGCTTATGGGGTAAAATGACTGCCCCAAGGGCACATGGTAAGTGACAGGGATAAGCCTTAGCCCCAGGTCTCCAAGTCTCCCATCAGCCCCAGCAGTGGACCCTAGAAGGTGTGCACCTACCTGGAGGTGGGCAGAGGAGGAGGAATGCAGGGAAAGATCTGCGCAGGAGCTCCAAAAGGGCCAGGGATGCCTGCGGACAGTTTTACCTGGCTCTAGAATGAAGACATGTTGCTCCTGGGCTTGGTGGCCCTGATCCTGGCAAAAACCGTCTTCATAAATTAGAAAGTGCCTCAACCTGATATTAGTGAGTTAAGCACAGTGAAGGAAATTTTACTGAGTTAAGGCAGTGAAGGACATTGCACACTCTTCATGACCTTGATTTTGCAAAATCTCCCTCACTAGCGTCTTCTTTTCAACTTAAAGACAGATTTTGTCCAAAAATACAGGCTTTTTCCCACTCAATTCCATCATGCTTTTTAATATGATAATAAGATACAATGGGTAATCCTGAGGAAAATGATTCCTAAATAGCTTAGTCTGTTCCACCGGCTTTAATAAAATACCACAGACTGAGGGACTTATAGTCAGCAAACATTTATTTCTCACAGTTCTGGAGGCGGGGAAGTCCAGGATGGTGGTGTGGCAGATAGAGTGTCTCGGTGGGTGGGCTGTCTTCTGAGCTGAAAACTGCTGACTCCTCCCTCTCCGTGTCCTCACATGGTAGAGAGGACTGGGAGCTCTCTGGACCCACTGTTACAGGGCAGGAATCCCAAAGACACCACCTACTAATATCATCCTCTTTGGGGATTAAGATTTCAACATATGAGGTGTTTTTTTATGTAAGTCGCTCAGT
Organism: Ovis canadensis; assembly: GCF_042477335.2. Classification (NCBI taxonomy): domain Eukaryota; kingdom Metazoa; phylum Chordata; class Mammalia; order Artiodactyla; family Bovidae; genus Ovis; species Ovis canadensis. The sequence continues at coordinate 44,351,086 of NC_091260.1, forward strand.
CGTGTCCGACTCTTTGTGACCCCAGACTATAGCCCGCCAGGCTCCTCTGTCCATGGGATTCTCCAGGCAGAAATACTGGAGTGGGTTCCCATTCCCTTCTCCACAGGATCTTCCCAACCCAAGGATCGAACCCAAGTCGGGAGACACAAACATTCAGACCATAGCACTAAATACTCTTTTTTGATCCCATAGTCCTATCATCCAAGCATCTTCAAGTTTCAGGTTCTAAAAACTTTAAAATTTTTACATTAAAGTTTTAATGTAAATACAATATTAATCAATGTATTGTAAATTAAAAATTAAATAATGTAATGTAATTTACATTACATTAAATCTCAGTTCAGTTCAGTCACACAGTCGTGTCTGACTCGCTGTGACCCCCATGAACTGCAGCATGCCAGGCCTTCCTGTCCATCACCAACTCCTGGAGTTTACTCAAACTCATGTCCATTGAGTCGGTGATGCCATCCAACCATCTCATCCTCTGTCGTCCCCTTCTCCTCCTGCCCTCAATCTTTCCCAACTTCAGGTCTTTTCCAGTGAGTCAGTTCTTCACATCAGGTGGCCAAAGTAGTGGAGTTTCAGCTTCAGCATCAGTCCTTCCAATGAATATCAGGACTGATTTCCTTTTGGATTGACTGATTTGATCTCCTTGTAGTCCAAGGGACTCGCAAGAGTCTTCTCCAACACCATAGTTCAAAAGCATCAATTCTTTGGCACTCAGCTTTCTTTATAGTCCAACTCTCACATCCATACATGACCACTGGAAAAACCATAGCTTTGACTAAGATGGACCTTTGTTGGCAAAGTAATGTGTGTTTTTTAATATGCTGTCTAGGTTACATTAAATTTAAAAAAAATAAAATAATAACTTGAGAGCAACTTAAAAGTCAATTAATTGATCTAATTAATCATAACAGGGAATAATACTATTAATAAATAATGAACAACATTAATGAAAAGCTAAAATGAAAACATTGGTGTCTAATCCTCTCAGTCAAACTTGAACTATTTTCAGTTTTGTTTCCCTTCCAGTCCAGGTCCAAAATTCTACATACTTTTTTGTAGCTATAAAGACAGTAAGTTTTATGCTATATTTTAAATTTTTTATTTTACTGCAGTGCAAATAAATGAAACTTTCTGTAATGGAAAACAGCTTCCTAAAGAAATTCCATTTGACAGAGTATCATATGTACTTATTAAAACACTACTGTGTCACCAATACTGCACTATGAGTAGATCACCTATGTTAACCCTCTAAGGTCTTTTTAGATTACATTTTTATTAAAGCAGTTCAAGTGTGTAGTAAAAAATAAAAAACAGTGCAGCAGAATTTATCATGAACAATAACATCCTCTTTGTCCTCCCTCTTCCCAGACCTGCTTCTTTGATGCAATTCTTTTAAACTGTTTTTTTTTTTAATTTATATTTATTTATTTTAATTGGAGGCTATTTACTTTACAATATTGTATTGGTTTTGCCAGACATCAACATGAATCTGCCGCGGGTATACATGTGTTCCCCATCCTGAACCCCCCTCCTTCCTCCCTCCCCGTACCATCCCTCTGGGTCATCCCAGTGCAACAGCCCCGAGCATCCTGTATCCTCCATCGAACCTGGACTGGCGATTCATTTCTTATATGATACTATACATGTTTCAATGCCATTCTCCCAAATCATCCCACCCTCTCCCTCTCCCATAGAGTCCAAAAGACTGTTCTATACATCTGTGTCTCTTTTGCTCTGTGTCTCTTTTCGCATACAGGGTTATCAATCAGTTCAGTTCAGTCGCTCAGTCGTGTCCGACTCTTTGCAACCCCGTGAATCGCAGCACGCCAGGCCTCCCTGTCCATCACCAACTCCCGGAGTTCACTAGACTCACGTCCATCGAGTCAGTGATGCCATCCAGCCATCTCATCCTCTGCCGTCCCCTTCTCCTCCTGCCCCCAATCCCTCCCAGCATCAGAATCTTTTCCAATGAGTCAACTGTTTGCATGAGGTGGCCAAAGTAATGGAGTTTCAGCTTTAGCATCATTCCTTCCAAGGAAATCCCAGGGTTGATCTTCAGAATGGACTGGTTGGATCTCCTTGCAGTCCAAGGGACTCTCAAGAGTCTTCTCCAACATCACAGTTCAAAAGCAACAATTCTTCAGTGCTCAGCCTTCTTCACAGTCCAACTCTCACATCCATACACGACCACTGGAAAAACCATAGCCTTGACTAGATGGACCTTAGTCGGCAAAGTAATGTCTCTGCTTTTGAATATGCTGTCTAGGTTGGTCATAACTTTTCTTCCAAGGAGTAAGCGTCTTTTAATTTCATGGCTGCAGTCACCATCTGCAGTGATTTTGGAGCCCCCCAAAATAAAGTCTGACACTGTTTGCACTGTTTCCCCATCTATTTGCCATGAAGTGATGGGACTGGATGCCATGATCTTCGTTTTCTGAATGTTGAGCTTTAAGCCAACTTTTTCACTCTCCTCTTTCACTTTCATTAAGAGGCTTTTTAGTTCCTCTTCACTTTCTGCCGTAAGGGTGGTGTCATCTGCATATCTGAGGTGTTTGATATTTCTCCCAGCAATCTTAATTCCGGCTTGTGTTTCTTCCAGCCCAGCGTTTCTCATGATGTACTCTGCACAGAAGTTAAATAAGCAGGGTGACAATATACAGCCTTGATGCAATCCTTTTCCTATTTGGAACCAGTCTGTTGTTCCATGTCCAGTTCTAACTGTTGCTTCCTGACCTGTATACAGATTTCTCAAGAGGCAGGTCAGGTGGTCTGGTATTCCCATCTCTTTCAGAATTTTCCACAGTTTATTGTGATCCACACAGTCAAAAGCTTTGACATAGTCAATAAGGAAGAAATAGATGTTTTTCTGGAACTCTCTTGCTTTTTCCATGATCCAGCGGATGTTGACAATTTGATCTCTGGTTCCTCTGCCTTTTCTAAAACCAGCTTGAATATCTGGAAGTTCATGGTTCACGTATTGCTGAAGCCTGGCTTGGAGAATTTTGAGCATTACTTTACTAGAGTGTGAGATGAGTGCAATTGTGCGGTAGTTTGAGCATTCTTTGGCATTGCCTTTCTTTGGGATTGGAATGAACACTGACCTTTTCCAGTCCTGTGGCCACTGCTGAGTTTTCCAAATTTGCTGGCATATTGAGTGCAGCACTTTCACAGCATCATCTTTCAGGATTTGAAACAGCTCAACTGAAATTCCATCACCTCCACCAGCTTTGTTCGTAGTGATGCTTTCTAAGGCCCACTTGACTTCACATTCCAGGATGTCTGGCTCTAGATGAGTGATCACACCATCATGATTATCTAGGTCATGAAGATCTTTTTTGTACAGTTCTTCTGTGTATTCTTGCCACCTCTTCTTAATATCCTCTGCTTCTGTCCATAAACCATTTCTGTCCTTTATTGAGCCCATCTTTGCATGAAATGTTCCCTTGGTATCTTTAACTTTCTTGAAGAGATCTGTAGTCTTTCCCATTCTGTTGTTTTCCTCTATTTCTTTGCATTGATCGCTGGAGAAGGCTTTCTTATCTCTTCTTGCTATTCTTTGGAACTCTGCATTCAGATGCTTATATCTTTCCTTTTCTCCTTTGCTTTTCACTTCTCTTCTTTCCACAGCTCTTTGTAAGGCCTCCCCAGACAGCCATTTTGCTTTTTTGCATTTCTTTTCCATGGTGATGGTCTTGATCCCTGTCTCCCGTACAATGTCACGAACCTCCATCCATAGTTCATCAGGCACTCTATCTATCAGATCTAGGCCCTTAAATCTATTTCTCACTTCCACTGTATTATCATAAGGGATTTTATTTAGGTCATACCTGAATGGTCTAGCGGTTTTCCCTACTTTCTTCAATTTGAGTCTGAATTTGGTAATAAGGAGTTCATCATCTGAGCCACAGTCAGCTCCTGGTCTTGTTTTTGTTGACTGTATAGAGCTTCTCCATCTTTGGCTGCAAAGAATATAATCAGTCTGATTTCGGTGTTGACCATCTGGTGATGTCCATGTGTAGAGTCTTCTCTTGTGTTGTTGGAAGAGGGTGTTTGCTATGACCAGTGCATTTTCTTGGCAAAACTCTGTTAGTCTTTGCCCTGCTTCATTCCGCATTCCAAGGCCAAATTTGCCTGTTACTCCAGGTGTTTCTTGACTTCCTACTTTTGCATTCCAGTCCCCTATAATGAAAAGGACATCTTTTTTGGGTGTTAGTTCTACAAGGTCTTGTAGGTCTTCATAGAACCGTTCAACTTCAGCTTCTTCAGCGTTACTGGTTGGGGCATAGACTTGGATTACTGTGATATTGAATGGTTTGTCTTGGAAAGGAACAGAGATCGTTCTGTCTGTTTTGAGATTGCATCCAAGTACTGCATTTCGGACTCTTTTCTTGACCACGATAGCTACTCCATTTCTTCTGAGGGATTCTTGCCCACAGTAGTAGATATAATGGTCATCTGAGTTAAATTCACCCATTCCAGTCCATTTTAGTTCACTGATTCCTAGAATGTCGATGTTTACTCTTGCCATCTCTTGTTTGACCACTTCCAATTTGCCTTGATTCATGGACCTGACATTCCAGGTTCCTATGCAATATTGCTCTTTACAGCATTGGACTTTGTTTCTATCACCAGTCACATCCACAGCTGGGTATTGTTTTTGCTTTGGCTCCATCCCTTCTTTCTTTCTGGAATTATTTTTCCACTGATCTCCAGTAGCATATTGGACACCTACTGACCTAGGGAGTTCCTCATTCAGTATCTTATCATTTTGCCTTTTCATACTGTTCATGGGGTTCTCAAGGCAAGAATACTAAAGTGGTTTGCCATTCCCTTCTCCAGTGGATGACATTCTGTCCGACCTCTCCACCATGACCCACCTGCCTTGGGTTGCCCCGCAGGCATGGCTTGGTTTCATTGAGTTAGACAAGGCTGTGGTCCTAGTGTGATTAGATTGACTAGTTTTCTGTGAGTATGGTTTCAGTGTGTCTGCCCTCTGATGCCCTCTTGCAACACCTACCATCTTACTTGGGTTTCTCTTACCTTGGGCATGGTGTATCTCTTCACAGCAAAGCGCAGCTTTCCAGCAAAGCGCAGCCGCTTCTCCTTACCTTGGACGAAGGGTATCTCCTCACCGCCACCCTTTCTGACCTTCAATGTGGGATAGCTCCTCTAGGCCCTCCTGCACCAGCGCAGCCACTGCTCCTTGGAGGTGGGTTGATCTTCCCGGCTGCCGCCCCTGGCCTCAGACACGGGGTCGTTATTGTTACCATCTTTCTAAATTCCATATATATATGCATTAGTATACTGTATTGGTGTTTTCTTTCTGGCTTACTTCACTCTGTATAATAGGCTCCAGTTTCATCCACCTCATTAGAACTGATTCAAATGTATTCTTTTTAATGGCTGAGTAATACTCCATTGTATATATGTACCACAACTTTCTTATCCATTCATCTGCTGATGGATATCTAGGTTACTTCCATGACCTGGCTATTACAAACAGTGCTGCGATGAACATTGGGGTATATGTGTCTCTTTCGATTCTGGTTTTCTCAGTGTGTATGCCCAGCAGTGGGATTGCTGGGTCATAAGGCAGTTCTATTTCTAGTTTTTTAAGGAATCTCCACACTGTACTCCATAGTGGCTGTACTAGTTTGCATTCCCACCAACAGTACTGGCACAAAGACAGAAATATAGATCAATGGAACAAAATAGAAAGCCCAGAGATAAATCCATGCACCTATGGACACCTTATCTTTGACAAAGGAGGCAAGAATATACAATGGAGAAAAGACAATCTCTTTAACAAGTGGTGCTGGGAAAACTGGTCAACCACTTGTAAAAGAATGAAACTAGAACACTTTCTTACACCATACACAAAAATAAAGTCAAAATGGATTAAAGATCTAAGCATAATACCAGAAACTATAAAACTCCTAAAGGAGAACATAGGCAAAACACTCTCCGACATAAATCACAGCAGGATCCTCTATGACCCACCTCCCAGAATATTGGAAATAAAAACAAAAATAAACAAATGGGACCTAATTAAAATTAAAAGCTTCTGCACAACAAAGGAAACTATAAGCAAGGTGAAAAGACAGCCTTCAGAATGGGAGAAAATAATAGCAAATGAAGCAACTGGCAAACAACTAATCTCAAAAATATACAAGCAACACCTGCAGCTCAATTCCAGAAAAATAAAGGACCCAATCAAAAAATGGGCCAAAGGACTAAATAGACATTTCTCCAAAGAAGACATACAGATGGCTAACAAGCACATGAAAAGATGCCCAACATCACTCATTATCAGAGAAATGCAAATCAAGACCACAATGAGGTACCGTTTCATGCCAGTCAGAATGGCTGCAATCCAAAAGTCTACAAGCAATAAATGCTGGAGAGGGTATGGAGAAAAGAGAACCCTCTTACACTGATGGTGGGAATGCAAACTAGTACAGCCACTATGGAGAACAGTGTGGAGATTTCTTTTAAACTTTTCAAGTTTTGTTCTTCCGGTGGTGTGTGGGAGGAAAACCTTTTCTTCCACCTTCTTATTTTTCCTGACTGTGTCTGAAAATTCAACTGACAAACACAGATTAAAGGGAGAAAAGCCTATACCTTTATTTAATATACATTTTGTGTGACATGGGAAAAGGAAATTAAAAAAAAAACAAAAAAGCAAACCTGAGTAGTTTTATGCCGAGTTTGATGGCAAATGGGTAGTCATTCATTGGAATAAATGTGATAGATCAAAGAACATGAATGCAGTGTAGCCAACTTGGGGAAAGTTAGCAAAACCTGTTTGTTGAGAGTGAGTGAAGTCGCTTAGTCATGTCCGACTCTTTGTGACCACATGGACTGTAGCCTACCAGGCTCTTCTGTCCATGGGATTTTCCAGACAAGGGTACTGGAGTGAGTTGTCATTTCCTTCTCCAGGGGGTCTTCCCAACCCAGGGGTCAAACCCAGGTCTCCCGCATTGGAGGCAGATGCTTTACGATCTGAGCCACCAGGAAGACCTGTTTGTTAGGATTCTTCTTTACGCCCCTTTACCTTCAGAGATAAGGCTGCTCATCTCTTGCCCATATAGGGCGGATTTTATGACCTGTTTCAGGGAGGAAAGATGGGGGAAGGTCAAAAAGATTATGTCTCTGCTATTTTCTTGAACTCCTTCAGCTTAAAATATTTAATATTTAAGGTGCCAGGTTTTGAGGTAGTGTGTTCTGAACCCCATCAGTGGTTACTTCCATAATTCCAAATGAAAGCTTAAAATATTACTTATTTATCAATTTTAGGCAATTTCTATTGTTTCCTCGTTGCATCCTATTTCCCTTTCTTTCTCCCTCCTCATCTTGATAGTTTTATCACTGTTATTTTTCCTTATCTTTATAATTTAAATAGTATACCCACCTTCCTTCATTAGTCCATTAATTCTAGAATTTCAGTCTCCTCTTTATGTAACACGTAAATACCCTATTCCCCTTTTCTTTTTCTCCTATCCTTCCATCTTGTGCCACATCACCTATATTTTTATATTTAATGTTACTATAATTCTATACTAAAATAATAATCATCTTTCATACTTTAAGGAAGAGTCTCTCAACTCTAGCACTACTGACATCTTTGGCTGCTAATTCTTTACTATGTGACTCTCCCATACTTTATAGATGAATTAGCAGTATCTCTGACCTCTGTAGTGGATACTACATGACATTCAAAGCTGTCTTCAGATATTGCCAAATATGTTCTAGGAGAGGGGAGTAAATTTACTCTCAACTCCAGTTGGGAATCACTAGCCTAGAATCTAAGATAGGTTCTAAAATTGAAAACTCTGTAGCTGGAAATTTTCTAAAATGATCCCCATAATTCCCTGCCCTGGTATACACACACCTTCCAAACAGTAATCTAGGTGTTACACTTTTTAAGGTAGCAAATCAGTTGATTGTAAGATAGAGAGATTATCTGGTGGGAATGACTTAATCACAGGAGCCCTGTAAGAATGAGTCTAGAGGTCACAGACAAGGTTGCTGCTAAGTCACTTCAGTCATGTCTGACTCTGTGTGACCCCATAGATGGCAGCACACCAGGCTCCCCCGTCCCTGGGACTCTCCAGGCAAGAACACTGGAGTGGGTTGCCATTTCCTTCTCCAAGAGACAGGGTAGTCAGTTTCAAAACACGAGAAGGATTCAATATGCCATGATTGGCTTTAAAGACAGGGAAAGCCCAAGTCCCAAGGAATGTGGGTGGCCTGCAGTTACTAAAAGGGGGCCCCAGCTGACAGATAGCAAAGAAATAGAGACCTCAGTCCTATAACTACAGAAGCTTCTCTGGTGACTCAGATGGTAAAGAATCCTCCTGCAATGCAGGAGATCCAGGTTCAATCCCAGGGTTGAGAAGATCCCCTGGGGAAGAGAACGGCAACCCATCCTGGCCTGGGAAACCCCATGGAGAGGAGCCTTACTGAGCCCACATGACAGTCCATGGGGTTACAAGAGTCGGACACGACTTGGTGACTGAACCGTCACTACCACCAACCTCCAGGAGCCTCATTCAGCCAGGAGCAAGAATGAGCTTGCAGCAGATTCTCCCACAGAGCCTCCAGAGGGAATGCAATCCAGTCCGAATCTTGATTTCAGCCTTCTGAGACCCTAAGCAGAGAACCCAGTCACACCACCCCTTTGGACTTCAGGTTTACAGACTGTGAGCTACTAAATGGTTGTGGCTTAAGTGGGCTTCCCTGGTAACTCAGCTGGTAAAGAATCCGCCTGCAATGCAGGAGACCCCAGTTCAATTCCTGGGTTGGAAGACCCCCTGGAGAAGGGATAGTATACCCCCTCCACTATTCTTGCTTGGAGAATCCCATAAACAGAGGAGCGCGGCAGGCTACAGTCTGTAGTGTTGCAAAGAGTCCGACACGACTGAGCTACTTTCACTTCACTTCTTTTAAGTGGTTAAGTTCATAGAACTTTCTTAACGCAACAATAAGAAGCTAGCACAATGAATGAGTGGCTCTTTTACCCTCCTGACTACGTAAGTATTGTTTGCTTGCCAGGTCAAGTTGTGTGCCAGAGTTTAATATCCTTCTCAAAAAATGAACCCTGCCTAATTCACTATTCAGGCAACTTGAGCCTGATAAAACACAACTACTTTCTACATTATTTGTGTGCTTTAGATATTTGACTTCTTTCTCAGGTTCGGCCAGGCCTCCCTGTGAGCTCTGGATTTTTATAATAGCCATGAACAAATAGAACTCTGACACATTTCATAATTTATATAACCGATCTGATGCTCTTTTGACAATTGTAGCAATTTTCTTCTTCTTCTTTTTTTTATTTTTGTAAAATCAGGTTTTCCCTGTAGTAAATGCAAGAGAATTCCAAGTTCATCCTAGTCTCTCCCCAATACTATGACTATGCTCTATCTTTTAATTCACAACAGATAATTGGATCAATTGACATATTGTAGTCTCTCCATCTTGTTGCTATTCTACTACTGCAGAAACTACCAGAACAATAAACATCCCCTTCCTTCATTCAGGGCTCAGCACATAGTAGGCACTCAATAAATATGTACCAAAATACATATGTAGGCAACTGACTTCTTGTTTGGCTAATTCAGTGAAAATAAGATACCACGAGAGTCCTGCATTCCCGTAATGACCAGCCTCTACTGAAGAGTGAGAGGGATATTAAGGGTTACATGCTGCAAGGTCGTAGCCTGGGAGATGACAATAACTAAACCCAGTGTGCTGGGCTCCATTAGTCTCAAGATTTTCTACAGAATTTGTAGAATTTTCAGAATTTGTATGTCTTTTACCCCTTCTCTATAGCTCTGACATCAGCCTGTCCATAAAATGAACCTTATCTCCATTTCTGTTTATCTTTCTCCCGGGTAATAATTATCTGTATCAGTGAATTACAGAACCTTCTCTGCAGAAGGAAGTAGGGCAGAAGAAACGGCTTCTGATTTTGCTGAACCCAGACCACACTGAAGGCAAACTGTACAATAACCAGGTTTAGGAGGAAGTGGAGGACTTGGGGATTATAAAAGGTGAAGAAAAGAGGTGACTTCCTATTTGAGGCTCAGCTTTCAGAGATACTCTGGACTCACCAAAATGGCTAAAATTAAAATGAAGAAGATGCCAAATGTTGGGACTCATGTGTGCTCTTGGGGATGTAAATTAATAACATCACTTTGGAAAACTGTTGACAGGTGGTTGTTGAATTATGATGCCGGGATTCTTGGCCCCAGAGGAGAAGAATTCAATCCGAGGCCAGAGACAAGGATTGATCACTCAGAGCTTTTGTGTAATAAAGTTTTATTAAAGTATAAAGGAGATAGAGAAAACTTCTGACATAGGCATCAGAAGGGGGCAGAAAGAGTACCCCCCTGCTAGTCTTCAGCTGGATGTTACATAGTCACTAGCAGTCTGTTAATGAAAGAAAGGAATGTCTTAAAACTCAGAATGGCACCAGGCCCCTCACCCATAAGATGCATTTTGTGATAATCTTGGCACCAAATGGTTCATCCTGGGCCAGAAAATGATTAACTTGAATCTTGAAGAAGGGCAGATCACCATACAAATAGTTTCATTTACATAGATTAGAGGAACAATATCTGAGTGTAACATACTGGTTTGTCAAGTAGGTTCTGAGCCAAAAGGTAGAACTGACTTGAAGACAGAGTTTGGGTAAATGTATAGTACTGACCCCAGGTCAGTAGGTGCCCAATATGCTACTGGAGATCAGTGGAAAAATAACTCCAGAAAGAAAGAAGGGATGGAGCCAAAGCAAAAACAATACCCAGCTGTGGATGTGACTGGTGATAGAAACAAAGTCCAATGCTGTAAAGAGCAATATTGCATAGGAACCTGGAATGTCAGGTCCATGTATCAAGGCAAATTGGAAGTGGTCAAACAAGAGATGGCAAGAGTGAACGTCGACATTCTAGGAATCAGTGAACTAAAATGGACTGGAATGGGTGAATTTAACTCAGATGACCATTATATCTACTACTGTGGGCAAGAATCCCTCAGAAGAAATGGAGTAGCTATCGTGGTCAAGAAAAGAGTCCGAAATGCAGTACTTGGATGCAATCTCAAAACAGACAGAACGATCTCTGTTCCTTTCCAAGACAAACCATTCAATATCACAGTAATCCAAGTCTATGCCCCAACCAGTAACGCTGAAGAAGCTGAAGTTGAACGGTTCTATGAAGACCTACAAGACCTTGTAGAACTAACACCCAAAAAAGATGTCCTTTTCATTATGGGGGACCGGAATGCAAAAGTAGGAAGTCAAGAAACACCTGGAGTAACAGGCAAATTTGGCCTTGGAATGCGGAATGAAGCAGGGCAAAGACTAACAGAGTTTTGCCAAGAAAATGCACTGGTCATAGCAAACACCCTCTTCCAACAACACAAGAGAAGACTCTACACATGGACATCACCAGATGGTCAACACCGAAATCAGATTGGTTATATTCTTTGCAGCCAAAGATGGAGAAGCTCTATACAGTCAACAAAAACAAGACCAGGAGCTGACTGTGGCTCAGATGATGAACTCCTTATTACCAAATTCAGACTCAAATTGAAGAAAGTAGGGAAAACCGCTAGACCATTCAGGTATGACCTAAATAAAATCCCTTATGATAATACAGTGGAAGTGAGAAATAGATTTAAGGGCCTAGATCTGATAGATAGAGTGCCTGATGATCTATGGATGGAGGTTCATGACATTGTACAGGAGACAGGGATCAAACCATCACCATGGAAAAGAAATGCAAAAAAAGCAAAATGGCTGTCTGGGGAGGCCTTACAAATAGCTGTGAAAAGAAGAGAAGAGAAAAGCAAAGAAGAAAAGGAAAGATATAAGCATCTGAATGCAGAGTTCCAAAGAATAGCAAGAAGAGATAAGAAAGCCTTCTCCAGCGATCAATGCAAAGAAATAGAGGAAAACAACAGAATGGGAAAGACTACAGATCTCTTCAAGAAAATTAGAGATACCAAAGAACATTTCATGCAAAGATGGGCTCGATAAAGGACAGAAATGGTATGGACCTAACAGAAGCAGAAGATATTAAGAAGAGGTGGCAAGAATACACAGAAGAACTGTACAAAAAAGATCTTCATGCCCCAGATAATCATGATGGTGTGATCTCTAATCTACAGCCAGACATCCTGGAATGCGAAGTCAAGTGGGCCTTAGAAAGCATCACTACGAACAAAGCTGGTGGAAGTGATGGAATTTCAGTTGAGCTGTTTCAAATCCTGAAAGATGATACTGTGAAAGTGCTGCACTCAGTATGCCAGCAAATTTGGAAAACTCAGCAGTGGCCACAGGACTGGAAAAGGTCAGTTTTCATTCCGATTCCAAAGGAAGGCAATGCCAAAGAATGCTCAAACTACCATGCAATTGCACTCATGTTACATGCTAGTAAAGAAATGCTCAAAATTCTCCAAGCCAGGCTTCAGCAATACGTGAACTGTGAACTTACTGATGTTCAAGCTGGTTTTAGAAAAGGCAGAGGAACCAGAGATCAAATTGCCAACATCCGCTGGATCATGGAAAAAGCAAGAGAGTTCCAGAAAAACATTTATTTCTGCTTTATTGACTATGCCAAAGCCTTTGACTGTGTGGATCACAATAATCTGTGGAAAATTCTGAGAGATGGGAATACCAAACCACCTGACCTGCCTCTTGAGAAATCTGTATACAGGTCAGGAAGCAACAGTTAGAACTGGACATGGAACAACAGACTGGTTCCAAATAGGAAAAGGAGTACGTCAAGGCTGTATATTGTCACCCTGCTTATTTAACTTCTATGCAGAGTACATCATGAGAAACACTGGACTGGAAGAAACACAAGACAGAATCAAGATTTCCAGGAGAAATATCAATAACCTCAGATATGCAGATGACACCACCCTTATGGCAGAAAGTGAAGAGGAACTAAAAAGCCTCTTGATGGAAGTGAAAGAAGAGAGTGAAAAAGTTGGCTTAAAGCTCAACATTCAGAAAATGAAGATCATGGCATCCGGTCCCACAACTTCATGGGAAATAGATGGGGAAACAGTGGAAACAGTGTCAGGCTTTTTTTGGGGGGGCTCCAAAATCACTGCAGATGGTGATTGCAGCCATGAAATTAAAAGACGCTTACTCCTTGGAAGAAAAGTTATGACCAACCTAGATAGCATATTCAAAAGCAGAGACATTACTTTGCCAACTAAGGTCCATCTAGTCAAGGCTATGGTTTTTCCTGTGGTCATGTATGGATGTGAGAGTTGGACTATGAAGAAGGCTGTGCGCCGAAGAATTGATGCTTTTGAACTGTGATATTGGAGAAGACTCTTGAGAGTCCCTTGGACTGCAAGGAGATCCAACCAGTCCATTCTGAAGGAGATCAACCCTGGGATTTCCTTGGAAGGAATGATGCTAAAGCTGAAACTCCAGTACTTTGGCCACCTCATGCAAAGAGTTGACTCATTGGAAAAGACTCTGATACTGGGAGGGATTGGGGGCAGGAGGAGAAAGGGACGACAGAGGATGAGATTGCTGGATGGCATCACTGACTTGATGGACACCACTGAGCGACTGAACTGAACTGAACTGATAGTACATTAGCATAGCTTAAGATAAACATTTCCATAAGAAAAAAGCATTGGTTAACTTCAGGTGAAACCAGGTGTCACTATGGCAACACAGAATTTTAAGAGAAACCTCCTTTCAAATTTGTATATAGCAGGAATAATTACCGCTAGTTTGCTTCCTCCTGCCGCTTAAGAGAGATGAAAATGTCTGACACCTGCAGGCTATTTCCTCTGTTTGGAGACCCGTGGCCTTCCTGCCTGTTATCCTCTCACTGTCTAGGAATATCTACTAAAGCTAGATACCTACCCTATGACTCAGAAATTCTATGCTTAGGCAATATCCAGTTAAATAAATATGTTCACCAAAACACATACATAAGAATATTCGTAGCAACAAATGAGAACTAAGTGCTCCTCCGAAGTAGAATGGATAGATTTAAAATGTCAGTTCAGTTCAGTCGCTCAGTCATGTCCGACTCTTTGCGACCCCATGAATCGCAGCACGCCAGGCCTCCCTGTCCATCACCAACTCCCGGAGTTCACTCAGATTCACATCCATCGAGTCAGTGATGCCATCCAGCCATCTCATCCTCTGTTGTCCCCTTCTCCTCCTGCCCTCAATCCCTCCCAGTATCAGAGTCTTTTCCAATGAGTCAACTCTTTGCATGAGGTGGCCAGAGTACTGGAGTTTCAGCTTTAGCATCATTCCTTCCAAAGAAATCCCAGCGCTGATCTCCTTCAGAATGGACTAGTTGGATCTCCTGGCAGTCCAAGGGACTCTCAAGAGTCTTCTCCAACACCACAGTTCAAAAGCATCAATTCTTTGGTGCTCAGCCTTCTTCACAGTCCAACTCTCACATCCTTACATGACCACAGGAAAAACCATAGCTTTGACTAGATGGACCTTAGTTGGCAAAGTAATGTCTCTGCTTTTGAATATGCTATCTAGGTTGGTCATAACTTTTCTTCCAAGGAGTAAGCGTCTTTTAATTTCATGGCTGCAATCACCATCTGCAGTGATTTTGGAGCCCCCCCAAAAAAAGCCTGACACTGTTTCCACTGTTTCCCCATCTATTTCCCATGAAGTTGTGGGACCGGATGCCATGATCTTCATTTTCTGAATGTTGAGCTTTAAGCCAACTTTTTCACTCTCTTCTTTCACTTCCATCAAGAGGCTTTTTAGTTCCTCTTCACTTTCTGCCATAAGGGTGGTGTCATCTGCATATCTGAGGTTATTGATATTTCTCCTGGAAATCTTGATTCTGTCTTGTGTTTCTTCCAGTCCAGTGTTTCTCATGATGTACTCTGCATAGAAGTTAAATAAGCAGGGTGACAATATACAGCCTTGACGTACTCCTTTTCCTATTTGGAACCAGTATGTTGTTACATTCATTAATGGAGAGGATATGGAGAAAAAGGAACCCCCTACACTGTTGTTGAAAATGTAAATTGGTGCAGCCATTGTATAAAACAGAATGGAGGTTCCTTAAAAAATTAAAAGACAAGGAAATGTCAGCACACTCCAGTATTCCTGCCTGGAAAATTCCATAGATAAAGGAGTCTGGCCAGCTACAGTCCATGGGTTTGCAAGATCTGGACATGACTCAGTGATTAAACAACAATGGAGGTTCCTTTAAGAGTTAAAAATTAAAATGAAAAATCCCAAGATTTACCGTATGATCTAGCAACAGGCTTCCATGTTAGCACAGTGGTAAAGAATCTGCCTGCCAATGGAGGAGATGCAGGAGATGCCGGTTCAATCTCTGGGTTGGAAAGATCCCCTGGAGGAAGAACTGGAACCCCACTCCAGTGTTCTTCCCTGGAAGATTCCCTGGATAGAAGGACACACTCCCCAGACAGATGTAGGTCATCTTAGAACACCCTTGACTAAGCCTGTTGACAGAGTCTGAAGCACAAGACCAAGCTCAGCTATATCTCGATTACTGACCCACAGATACTGTAAGATAATGGAGGTGCACTGTGTCAAGCCATAAATTCTGAGGCAATTGGTTATGCAGCAGTAGATAATGAATATAAAAGAAATGATGTAGTCAGAGAAAATGGTAACAAATCCTACAGTATTTTTTAAATGTTTATTTATTCTTTTACTTATTTTGTTGCATCCTGAGTCTTGGTTGCAGCAAGCAGGATCTCTAGTTGCAGCTTTCAGATTCTCAGGTGCAGCATGTGGGATCTAATTCTCTGACCAGGGATCAAACCCAGGCCCCCTGCATTGGGAGCATGGGATTTTAGCCACTGGACCACCAGGGAAGTCTCATTCTTCTTCTTTTTTGTTTTTTCTTTAATTTTTGGCCACACCCTGCTGCATGTGGCACCTTAGTTCCTCAACCAGGGATCAAACCAGGGCTGCCAGGGAAGTCCAGCAAATTCTCCAATTAAAGAACACACACTGAGGATTGGGAATCAGGTGAGGTAGCTTCTTTTAAACGCTTTAGTAGAAAACATGGTCGACAGTGGGAGCTATTGATGTAAAAGGCTGAGAGAAATTGAGGAAAAGGGAATTGCTTTACTTCAAACACAGGTGTTCCAAGCCTGGCAGAAACCTGAGTGACAGGATATCTGAAGCCAAATGGAATGAAGATTAATGGAATGTTTAGATTTGAAAAATTGCTATTACCTTGAGATATCAGGAAGGACACTGGGGAATAAGAGAAATTGTTTCTTATTTAGTAATTTGAGAAGACCTCATTTCTGACTATATAAAAGCCAAATACTCAAATCAAATATCTTTTATTGACACTGACATGGCATCATACATCTGAACATAAAAATACCAATAAATATTTGATTTTTTTTTATCAGACTCAGCCTAAATTCTGCTGATTTAGGATTCTGATCAAGAAGCCTTATCCATGGCAGTTTCCCAGGAAGTTCAAAGCCCAAACCAGAGGGTAAAATGTTTTATTAAAAAAATACACTTACAAGAAAGAAAGGTCTAATGGGAAGGAGGATAATAGTTAGTAAACACAATAATAATAGTAGTTAGTACAGGAATTCATTTGAGTGGCGTGAGAACAAGTTATTTGAAGAAAACTTCTAAACCACGAAATGACATGAGACCAGTTCACAGAATTTTGACTTCGTGCCTTTAAATAGTTGTTTTGTGGTTGTTTGTTGTTTGGTTTGGGCCACACTGCACGGCATGTGGGATCTCAGCTTCTCCACCAGGGATTGAACCCACATCCCCTGCATTGTAAGCACAGTGTCTTAACTGCTAGATGACCAGGGAAGTCCCTGAATGGCTGTATTTAGTTCACAGGAGTGAGTGTGCCCATATTCTCCCCTCCTCCAACCCGAAATGATAAATATCTTCCATCCAAAATAGAACATTCCCCTTAGCTAAGAGTTACAGTAAACAGGCTGTTTAGGAATCATTGTTAGTTGGCATTCTGGTTCAGATGCTGAAACAAAAGTAGTCCAAACTAGACAGAAGTTTATTTCTCTCTCCTTGGGTAGCACTCCAGGTGTAAAACAAGCCTTTGTTCCGAGGTTGAAATGGTGGCCCCGTGGTGTCATTTGCCTTGTTTCTCTGTTGTCCTCTCGTCCACAGGTGAGCCTGTCCTATCGTTCACCACTATGAGTTGGGGCCACCCCCAGGCTGCAGTAATTTTGCTAGATCTGTCATAAGAAAGTAGTATAAACAGGATGACCTAAATAACAGGAATTTATTTTCTCACTGCTCTGGAGGTTAGAAGTCCGCAATCAAGGCGTCGGTATTCTTGGGTCTTTCTGAGGTCTACGGGGGCAGGGAGTGGCTCCGGCAACCTTCTTGGCTTGCAGATGGTCCTCTTCTCCCTGTTTTTTCCCATCATCTTTTCTCTGCATGTGCCTGTTTCTGTGCCCAAATTTCCCGTTTATAAGGACACCAGTTATACTGCATGAGGGCCCACCCCAATGGCCTTAATTCATTACATCTACAACAACCCTATTTTTAAATAAGTTCACATTCTTGAGTACTGAGGAAGAGGGGCTAGGACTTGAATATAAGAATTTGGCAGTGGGGAGGACAATCAACCCAGAAGAGTGAGAATGAGTGAGGTGGGAGTGAGGGAGGAAATGCTCTTTTCATTTAAGGGTATGACCGGGAGGTTAAATACCATATTCCCTCGAATCCATTGCCGGGAGTCCACCACACAAACACCCAACTTCAAAAAAAAAAAAAAAAAAAAAAAGGAAGGGCTTCTCTGGTGGCTCAGTGGTAAAGAATCCAGCTGCCAATGCAAGAGACCTAAGTTTGATCCCTGATCTGGGAAGAAGCCCCACGCTATGGAGCAACAAAGCCTGTGCCCCACAACCACTGAGCGTGTCCTCTAGAACCTGGGACCACAACTACTGAGCCCATGTGCCACAGCTACTGAGCCCCTGTGCCCTGTACAGCCTGTGCCCCACAAGAGAAGCTGCCACAATGAGAAGCCTGTGTACCACAATTAGAGAGTAGCCCCTGCTCACCTCAACTAGAGAAAAGCCTGTGTTAGCAACAAAGACCCAGCACAGCCAAAAATAAATAAATACAATTAGTTTTTTAAAAAGAAAAAGGACATACATTCCTCGCTGGTGGTCATATGTCCCACTAAAACTATTATTAGGGGAAGAATGAGAAGATGGATGTTAGGTGACCAGGAGCTTTAGATACATTATAGTTCACAAAAATCTTAGGAAGCAGACAGCTAACTTAGGCCTCCAAACTGCACTGATAATTAGTCTTTATTTTGAATACTACCTATCATACCAGAAATGTTATATTTAGTTCTCACAATAACTCTGAAAATTTGATGTCCCCCCCAACCATGTATTTCAAAAGAGGAAATCCAGGCTCAGAGAGATTAAGCAACTTGCCCAAAGGTGAACCTATTAAATGCTGAAGCTGGGTATCTAGCTGAGGAGTCTGTCTAGTGCTAAAGCCTGAGGTATTTCACCACACCCGCTGTATCCCAAACCCTGGCCAGCAGATCTCAGCATGCCAGCCTCACTGATAACCACTCAACTTCAGCTCATTTCAGCCTTGGTTCTGAATGGGGACTTGAAGATTTGTATGGAAGACATCAGAAATGCCTATTTCTAAAGTTTATGGGTTATCAAAGTGATGGGCAACCAAAATTTCATATAGAGAACACAATGGCATAAATATATATATATATATATAAAACACCCTACACAATACAATAGCTAAAGAGCATACCCACAGGGTGCCGTGACAGTTCCAAGGTTGACCATAAAAGGCCAAAAAGTGGGCTGGGCCTAGTTCTCAGAAATCCCCACCCCATTCCCCAAAATAGCTTGAATACTCCTCCAACTCAGTAGCCTATAAAATTATCCAGCCCAGTTAAAACTGACAAGCCTGTACCTGGAGTTTCTCACCTTCTGGGATCACCCACACCCTGTCTATGGAGTGTGTATCTCCCTGAATAAACCTTCTTTCTCTTTACTATGGCTCAATCTTGAGTCCTTTCCCGCATGAAATCAAGAACCCACGCTTGGCGGCCGTCCCAGGGACTCACCTGAGGCATGGGAGTAAGCCTCCTATTGTGCCCCACTTTCTTTCCTGCAACACCATCCTTTATTTCCTGACTCCTCACCTCTACCCACAAGGCATCACTTTGCTAAGTTGTTGCTCAAGTTAAAAAATAATCAAATATGACCTCTTAGATATGGAACCTAAAAAAATCTCCTAAAAAATTTGTAGAAACAGAACAAATTGCTGGTTGCCAGAGGCAGAAGAGGGGCAGTGGGCAAAATGGGTGAAGGTGATCAAAAGCTGCTGCTGCTGCTAAGTCACTTCAGTCGTGTTCGACTCTGTGCGACCCCATAGACGGCAGCCTACTGGGCTCCCCCATCCCTGGGATTCTCCAGGCAAAAACACTGGAGTGGGTTGCCATTTCCTTCTCCAATGCATGAAAGTGAAAAGTGAAAGGGAAGTCGCTCAGTCGTGTCCGACACTTAGCGACCCCATGGACTGCAGCCTACCAGGCTCCTCCATCCAAGGGATTTTCCAGGCAAGAGTACTGAAGTGGGGTGTCATTGCCTTCTCCGTATCTACAAGCTTCCGATTATAAGACAAATAAGTCCTGAGGATGTACTATATAGCATGATGACTATAGTGAACAATAGTTTATTGTCTATTTGAAATTTGCTAAGAAAGTATATCATGAAAGTTCTCCTCACAAGAAAAAAGAGATTGTAACTATGTGTGATGATGCCTGTTAATCACTTGCAATATATATGTAGGTCAAACTGTCATCTTTGTACACCTAAAATTAATATAACTTTTTTTGTTGATTATATCTTAGTAAAAAACAAAAACAAAAAACCCACAATGCTTATTAAAAAAATGAAGCCTATAAGTAAGAATTCTCTGGAGCTGAGCAAAGAAAGTTTCATCTCTCTCCCTCTCCCCAAAGATGAAGACAGATAAAACAGTGCTGTTATGGTTTCAGTGATCTCAGCCCGTTTCTTTTTAGGCTGACAGAAAGTCACCTTGGGATGATGATATGCTAATCTCAGTGGTACTGCAGAGGGTTTCCTGAGTGGCTTTCATTTGCTGCATGAATGTAAGATCAGTGGGCGTAGGCAAAGGTCACAATAAGGGCTCTCTCTCCCCTTTATTGGGCTTCCCAGATGGCGCTAGTGGTAAAGAACCTGCCTGCCAATGCAGGAGACATAAAAGACACAACTTTGATTCCTGGGTGGGGAAGATCCCCTAGAGGAGGGTCACTGCAACCCACTCCAGTATTCTTGCCTGGAGAATCCCATGGACAAAGGAGTCTGATGGGTTATAGTACATGGGGTTGCACAGAATGGGACATGACTGAAGGGAGTTAGCAGGCATGCACTTCCCTTTATGGCTTAGCAGCAGTTTCTTCCACTGATCTATGTAAAATTCTACGGAATGAGTGTACAGTTTGTGGAAGGAGACCAGAGGAAACCTACACTCTAATAAATGCTAGAATGAGATCTAATGTCAAGGTAATTTCTCAAGGTCTGCTGGCAGACAAATCACCAGTTGCCACTAAGGGAACCTCATCTGAGCCACAAGATTCTTCTCAGCTGATGACTCAGGCTTGATACCGAGGGCTCCATGTTTGGGTGCAAAGTATATCCTTTTTACATCAGTGTGTAGTTGACAATCAAAGCTCTCAGGGCCTGGCCAGTTTGGCACACTATCTGAGCCCATGTGTGATCTAGGAGAGCCGCAACTGTGGAGCCAAGCATACAGCATCTCCCTACACTGGTTTGTGGTTTGGTTAAGTAAGGCTGTCATCCTCTGGACCGTAGTGTTGAGAAAGTCTCATGAGAATGGAAGCCAGGTCTAGTGTGTTTCCAGTTATGTCCTTGGTGTCCAGTGCAGCGACTGGTACATAGCAGATGCTTGGTGAGTAGTTGAGCATAAAATATACTAATAAAGGACCCAGAATCCATTGACAACACCCTAGCAGCCACACCAACTGTAGATGCTAGTCTCTCTACCCGGTGTTTGGAAAGCAGGCGTGCCTTGTTTGAATTGAATTTTTAGACTATTCAAGTAGAAGAGATAGAGTGGCCTTGAGAAGGAATAAAGGTAAATTGATTTGCAATCAGTTGATTGGAAGCATAAAAGGAATATGACTGTATTTACATTCCAATCCAGTGGAGCAAGTTTTGCTGGCTGCATAAGATATTATTTTTAGATATCTAAATCTTGTAGATCACAGGTGACCAATTGCAAAGTTCTGATTCCCTAAAAGGACAGGTCTGAACAAGGTTTATTTCAACAGGGTGCAACCTATTATATTAAATAAGTGAGACAAGTAAGTAGCAGGACATAACCTTTATTTTTTTTTTTTACTTTATTTTATTTTATAATACTGTATTGGTTTTGCCATACATTGACATGAATCCACCACGAGGACATAACCTTTAAAAGAATGACTTAGCCCAAGGGACACAACATCAACTCGTTAGAATGAACTAAATCCAAGATGGTGGACAAGTCGACTTCCACCAGATCTTGAGCCTCATATATTCTCACTGTAACACCTCAACACACCATGACAGCTCTGAGGCCACCGTAAAAGGCCAAAAGTGGGTGGGGCCCAATTCCCAGAAATCCCTATCCCTTCTCCAAAGTGAAAAGTGAAAGTTTAAGTCACTCAGTGGTGTCCGACTCTTTGTGACTCCATGAACTGTAGCCCACCAGTCTCCTCTTCCATGGGATTATCCAGGAAAGAATACTGGAGTGGGTAGCCATTCCCTTCTCCAGGGGATCTTCCCGACCCAAGGACTGAACCTGGGTCTCCCGCATTGCAGGCAGATTCTTTACCATCTGAGCCACCTTAGCCAGAATAATCCTCTTGCCAGAATAATCATCCCACTTATAAGCCTATGAAATTACCTAGAGCTATAAAAACTGACAGCTCCCTACCCTAGGGTCTCTCACCTTCTGAGATGGTCCACACCCTATGGAGTGCGTATCTCCCGAATAAGCCTTCTTTCCCTTTACTATGGCTCAGTCTTGAATTCTTTCCTGCATGAAGCCAAGAACCCACGCTTGGCAGCAGTCCCAGGGACTCACCTGAGACCTGAGACATAACCATCCTCTACAGCCACACTCTTTCCTGCAACATAAACACATCAATTTTGTTGTTATTGTTAGAAACAGGTCCATGATCCAAAATGGGCTCAAGTTACTTTCCAGGGGTTAAAGTGGAAACTTGACATTTCTAGCTCCCCAAACCAAATCTCAAAATTAGGCCAATTTCCCCACTTTCAGACTGAGAAATCAGAGAGATTGAAGGGAGAGCAGATATTATATGTTATTTGAAGCTAGTATACTCATGATGAGAGCTATATAAGTAATTCAAATTGATATTAGTTTTAATAATCATACATGAGTTTTGTGCTGTTAGTAATTGCTATTTAAAAAACATACAAAACTTGGAAACTATATATGAACCTGTTTTTCTATAAATCAAATATTCCCCCAAATTATGTCATTATTCAATTTATTTTTATAAATTCAACTGTAATTTAAAGGAAGTAGGACAGTTTTGTTGTGTTTTTTAAATTTATTTATTTGGCTGTGCTGTGTCTTTGTTGCAGCATGTGGGATCTTCTATCTTTGTTGTGTCATGCAGGATATACTCATTACAGCAAGCAAACTCTTAGTTGTAGTATGTGGGATCTAGTTTCCCGACCAGGGATCAAACCTGGGTCCCTTGCACTGGGAGTGCCGTGTCCTAACTACAGGACCACCAGGGAAGTCCCCAGGACAGTTTTTTACCTAAAGAAACTTCTACAAAAAAACTTGGATAAAATGAATATATTTTTTAAAAAAGCTAATGCTGATATTTGTTTTTGCTTGTTTGTTTGTGTAGAATCTAACCCTTGGACTGCAAGGTGATCCAACCAGTCCATCCTAAAGGAGATCAGTCCTGGATGTTCATTGGAAGGACTGATGCTAAAGGGGAAACTCCAGTACTTTGGCCACCTCATGCAAAGAGTTGACTGATTGGAAAAGACCCTGATGCTGGGAGGGATTGAGGGCAGGAGGAGAAGGGGACAACAGAGGATGAGATGGCTGGATGGCATCACCAACTCGATGGACGTGAGTCTGAGTGATCAACTCCAGGAGTTGGTGATGGACAGGGAGGCCTGGTGTGCTGTGATTCATGGGGCCACAAGGAGTCGGACATGACTGAGCGACTGAACTCAACTGATGTAGTAGGAAAAACACTGGGTTGTTTTGGTCAGACATACCTCAATAGTCACTGGAAGGACTGATGCTGAAGCTGAAGCTCCAATATGTTGGCCACCTGATGTGAAGAGATGACTCATTGGAAAAGACCCTGATGTTGGGGAAGGTTGAAAGTATGAGGAGAAGGGGGTGACAGTGGATGAGATAGTTGGATGGCATCCATGACTCGATGGACACGAGTTTGAGCAAAGTCCAGGAGATAGCGAAGGACAAGAAATTCTGGCTTGTTGCAGTTCACGGGGTTGCAAATAATCGGACATGACTTAGTGACTGAACAACAACATAGAAGGTTGGTTTGTTTATTTACAAATGGAGATAGTAAAACCAGCCTGTAAAGATTGCTGTTGTGGAGTCACAGAAGGTAATGTGATAACAGAAGAATAATCTATCTCTGAGAAGGATTGTGTGTTGTGAGAAATTCTAAGCCGCCATGGCTGCCTTAGAAGATGGACAGACCCACCATCCATGAGAGTGAGCAGCCTCTAGAAGCTGGAAAGGCAAGAAAGGAAATAAATATTTCTCTGGATCCCCCAGAAGGAATGCGGACCTACAGACACCTGGAATTTTTCCTAGTGAGACTGACTTCAGACTTCGGTTTGATAATAAATTTCTGTTAACAGAAGTCATTTAAAAAATTGGTGTGAGGGTTTGATGTGAAGCACTGTGCTGGCTACATAAGAGGTACTCAGGAACTATTTGTTCGTTTCTTTTTTAAAATTAATGAATGAATGAATTTGGCTGCCTTTGGAATTAGTTGGGGCATTCGGGATCTTTCCGGGATCTTTTGTTGAGGGCCACACATTCCCCAATTGCGGCTCAAGGGCTTAGTTGACCTGAGGCATGGGAGATCTTATTTCCCTCAGCAGGGTGTCAAACCCATGTTCCCTGCATTGCAAGGCAGATTCTTAACCACTGAACCACCAGGGAAGCCCCTATTTGTTCTTGTTTGAGAAGATGGCATTCTGGCTTAGGTGAAAAAAATCTTTGAGGGTGAAGGCATTCTCTTCAACTTGACTTTCACTTTCTGACTCCCAGCACTTGAGCATTATAACCTGACCTCAATCATGTCATGAAGAATTGCGGAAAGACCTGTCATGTACAGGCTTACCTGATGGCTCAGTGGTAAACAATCCACCTGCCAAGCAGGAGACTTGGGTTCGATCCCTGGGTGGGGAAGATCCCCAGAAGGAGGGCATGGCAACCCACTCCAGTATTCTTGCCCGGAGAATCCCACGGACAGAGGAGCCTGGTGCGCTACAGTCCATAGGGTCGCAAAGTGTCAGATACAACTTAGCGACTAAACAACAACAGTCTCATACTTTAGAAAAAATAACTAAGTGGTGATGTGGGAGCTGTTACTAATAGAACAGAGAACGTGCCCCTTAGGGCAGCAACCTCACATGCGTCATTGTAGCTGAGGCAGCAACAAGGCAGCAGAAACAAGGTCAGAGCAGAAGCGCACAAATTGCCTGTCCCTGAGCATGGGTGAGCAATACCTTTGGGCTCTGAGGGTCACACTGAAGATAGGTCAAATCTGACCATCTTGTTGGTGGGATTACAAAACATTCTAATTGGGCATCAGAATAATGTGTCCTGGTCTTTTAGTCACATGCATCATTTGTTTTACACCAAGGAAAGAGCTTCTGTTTCATTTATTTGAACTGGACTGGGGAGAAATCCGAAAATGTCATAGCTTACTTCCCCCCACCCTGTGCTCCCCACCCCTGCCCCTTGGCCCTTTCTTTATCTGGATCTGAGACCTGAGTGGACACAAGTTGGAGCACACAAGAGAAAAGGATAAAGTATAGTTGTCTCCTGGTATCCTCTTGCCTGGGAATGGGACTGAGGGGTGTGGATTGGGTCCAAGACTCCTATGAGTACCAAAATTCATGGATTCTCAAGTCCTTTATATAAAATGCTATAGTATTTGCATATGACCTACACACATCCTCCCATAGACATTAAATAATACATAGATTACTTATACTATGATGTAAATGCTATTAAATAGTTGCCAGTGTATGGCAAATTCAAGTTTTGTTCTTTAAACTTTCTGGAATTATTTTTCCAAATATGTCTGATCCTCAAAATGTTGGTTGAATCCTCAGGTACAGAAACTATGGCGACAAAGGGCCAAATCTAGCTATAGCTCTTTGTGATAAGGACAAGATTTGGGGATATTCACAGTGTTCTCTTTGTTTTTGGTTTCCATCTGCTTCTGTTTGCCACTGAGACTACTTCCTCAAGGCCATAGATGGAGATCAGAGACAGTGACTTTTAGCCCCTTTCCTGTATCCACATAAGGTGTGGTGTGGAAGAAATGGTGCCAGAACTGGAGTCCACTCAGATCATCCATGGAAAATTGAATTACTGGCCCCAATTCTTACTCTTCCCTGCAGACATGACCTTTGCCTGGTGATGTTTTCTGAAAAAGATGGGAATACCAGACCATCTGACCTGCCTCTTGAGAGACCTGTATGCAGGTCAGGAAGCAACAGTTAGAACTGGACATGGAACAACAGACTGGTTCCAAATAGGAAAAGGAGTACGTCAAGGCTGTATATTGTCACCTTGCTTATTTAACTTCTATGCAGAGTACATCATGAGAAACACTGGACTGGAATCACAAGCTGGAATCAAGATTGCCGGGAGAGATATCAATAACCTCAGATATGCAGATGACACCACCCTTATGGCAGAAAGTGAAGAGGAACTAAAAAGCCTCTTGATGAAAGTGAAAGAGGAGAGTGAAAAAGTTGGCTTAAAGCTCAACATTCAGAAAACAAAGATCATGGCATCTGGTCCCATCACTTCATGGGAAATACATGGGGAAACAGTGTCAGACTTTATTTTTTTGGGCTACAAAATCACTGCAGATGCTGACTGTAGCCATGAAATTAAAAGACGCTTACACTCCTTGGAAGAAAAGTTATGACCAACCTAGATAGTATATTCAAAAGCAGAGACATTACTTTGCCGACTAAGGTCCGTCTAGTCAAGGCTATGGTTTTTCCTGTGGTCATGTATGGATGAGAGAGTTGGACTGTGAAGAAGGCTGAGCGCTAAAGAATTGACGCTTTTGAACTGTGGTGTTGGAGAAGATTCTTGAGAGTCCCTTGGATTGCAAGGAGATACAACCAGTCCATTCTGAAGGAGATCAGTGCTGGGATTTCTTTGGAAGGAATGATGCTAAAGCTGAAGCTCTAGTACTTTGGCCACCTCATGCAAAGAGTTGACTCATTGGAAAAGACTCTGATGCTGGGAGGGATTGGGGGCAGGAGAAGAAGGAGATGACAGAGGATGAGATGGCTGGATGGCATCATGGACTCGATGGATGTGAGTCTGAGTGAACTCCAGGAGTTGGTGATGGACAGGGAGGCCTGGCGTGCTGCGATTCATGGGGTCGCAAAGAGTCGGACACGACTGAGCGACTGAACTGAACTGAACTGAATTGTTGCAGCTCATCTCACAAAAGCAGAGTGTGTTCCCTTCCCCTTGACCTTGGACTTGATTCCATGATTTATCTTGACAGGTTAGCAAATGTGGTACAATAGAAGCTCAAAAAGTGCTTTGAGGGTGGGCTAGCCCTCTGACACTGAAGAAGAATCCTCCACTCTGGATAGGTTTTCCCTCAATTCTAGGTCCCAGGCTAAAAACACATAGAGAAGAGATATGAGCTGGCTAGACCCAGAGGTGAGCAGAGCTGTTCTGCTGAATCCAGCCTGAATCAGTTAATCCTTGACTAACATGCAGACATTTGTGCAAATAGATGATTGCTGTTTGAAATGATTTCTTATCAGTGCTAGTTGACTTATCAGTTCAGTTCAGTTCAGTCTCTCAGTCATGTCCAACTCTTTGCAAGCCCATGAATCGCAGCACGCCAGGCCTTCCTGTCCATCACCAACTCCCAGAGTCCACCCAAACCCATGTCCAAAATGACTTTTGTTGGCAAAGTAATGTCTCTGCTTTTTAATTTGTTGTCTAGGCTGATCATAATTTTCCTTCCAAGGAGTAAGCGTCTTTTAATTTCATGGCTGCAATCACCATCTGCAGTGATTTTGGAGCCCCCAAAAATAAAGTCTGACACTGTGTCCACTGTTTCCCCATGTATTTCCCATGAAGTGATGGGACCAGATGCCATGATCTTCGTTTTCTGAATGTTGAGCTTTAAGCCAACGTTTTCGCTCTCCTCTTTCACTTTCATCAAGAGGCTCTGTAGTTCCTTTTCACTTTGCACCATTGTTATTGTTCAGTCCCTCAGTCCTGTCCGACTCTTTGTGACCCCATGGACTGCAGCACACCAGGCTTCCCTGTCCTTCACCATCTCCTAGAGTTTGCTCAGATTCACATTCGGTGATGCCATCCAACCATCTCATCCTCTGTCCCCACCTTCTCCTCCTGCCTTCAATCTTTCCCAGCAGCAGGATCTTTTCCAGTGAGTCAGCCCTTTACATCAAAATGGCCAAACGATTGGAACGTCAGCTTCAGCATCAATCCCTCCAATGAATATTCAGGGTTTCCTTTAGGATTGACTGGTTTGATCTCATATTTCTGTGGAAAGTAGGTAGAGAGCAAGGGGTTCTCTTTTCATGGGGATTCACAGGAATATGTCACAGGGAAAATGCTGCTACATCAAGGAATAGAGTAGAAGAAAATTTGTGACAGGGCTAGAGTGACAAAGAGGCTATGAGAATAATGAGATTAATCTGGTTGATAAGAGAAAAATGAAACCAGAGGAGTATTATTAGGAAACCAAGCCTGGATCTGCTCACCAGCAGAACAGTAGAGTAGATCTCAGGTGGTCTTGGCATGTAGCGAGTTGAAACAGAGATTGAGGTTGGGTTGTGGTGGTTAGCACACTAGATCCTAGCCTCTATACCAGTGGTCAGTGACAAGGCCCTGGCTCTCTGGCTTTGCAGAAAAGAATTCCCACAAAGACTGAAAGGAGTGAAATAAATTAAGTGCTTATTAGGAGGGAAAAGAGTACGGTACGTGTAGAAAGACACATGGATGGACTCAGAGAGAGAGTCTGTACTCTGGTCCAGTTTTAAATACTTACATGGGGCATTTCTTCTGGGTTTTCTCTGGTCAATCGTTCTTATTTGTCTGGTTCAGAGTCCATATTTGGTATATCACAGGATCCTTCCGTGTATGCCCTCACTTCTCTTAGCCAAGATGAATTCTACTCAAGAGGCCTAAAGGTGGTTATCTTTACTTAGCATCATTCCCCTTTTGACCTCCAAGGAGCTCTTCTGTACATGTGTAGTCATGGTGATCGCCTGACTTCAAGAATGAGAAATATGTTGAGATATTTCAAAAATGAGAAATATCTATTGAGGCTTTCAAATTGTGGTGTTGGAGAAAATTCTTGAGAGTCCCTTGGACTACAAGGAGATCAAGCCAGTCAATCCTAAAGGAAATCAACCCTGAAATATTCATTGAAAGGACTGTTGCTGAAGCTGAAGCTCCAATACTTTGGCCACCTGATGAGAAGAGCCAACTCATTGGAAAAGACCCTGGTGCTGGAAAAGATTGAGGGCAGGAGGAGAATAAGTTAACAGAGGATGAGATGATTAGATGGCATCACTGACTCAATGGACATGAATTTGAGCAAACTCTGGGAGATAGTGGAGGACAGAGGAGGTCAGCACGCTATAGTCCATAGGGTTGCAAGGAGTCGGACGTGACTTAGTGATTGAACAACAACACAACAATCTTCTGTCTGGGCCAGACTCAGCCTCTTCCCTCGATCCTCTTGCTATTTTCATCTTTGAGTATCAGTCCATAGAGAATTAACTCCAATTCTGTTTGGAGAAGGGGCTTTTTGCCCTGGGGCTCATCTATCTCCTGCCTCAATTTCATGGTTGGAGAAGGCAATGGCAACCCACTCCAGTGTTCTTGCCTGGAGAAACCCAGGGACAGCAGAGCCTGGTGGGCTGCCGTCTATGGGGTCGCACAGAGTCGGACACGACTGAAGCGACTTAGCAGCAGCAGCAGCAGCAACTTCATGGTGGAAAAACTTGACAAATATGAGCCAGGTGATCAAGGTCAACATCAACAGAGAAAAGTCATGGAGAATTAATTCTCTGGTGGTCAGGTCTCTGTGCTTCCGCTGTAGGGGGCACGGATTTAATTTCTGGTCAGGGGACTAAGATCCCACATGACGCACCGAAATAAAAACAAAAAACGGTGGTGAGTCATGTTGATAGTAAGTAACCTTGATGTGATCTGATGAGAATAGCACCTTGATTTCTGGGTCTTCTTCCAAAATATCCCATAACCCTAGTCTAACCTTGGGAAAAAACATCAGACAAATCCCAGTTGAGGAACATTCTACAAAATAATTGACCAGCATCCTCAAACCTATCAAAAACAGGGAAAGTCTGAGGAGTAAGAGAACTGAATGAAGATGGTCAAACGGTACAAACTCCTAGCTTTAAGATAAATAAGTTCTGAGGATGAAATGCACAACATGGTGACTCCAGTTAGTGCTGCTGTTTTATATGTTAGAAATTTACAAGGCGAGTAAATCCAAAAAATTCTCATGATGAGGAAAATAAACCACTTATCTTCTCTTTTGGTGTCTCTATGAGATGATGGATGTTAACTAACTTACTGTGATAATCATTTCATAATAAATATACATATGCATATGTAAGTCAAGCCATTATACTGTACACCTTAAACCATACAGTGCTACATCTTAATCATATCTCAATAAAAGTGAAAGAAAAAAAAAATACTCAAGGGCTTCTCCAGTGGCTCAGTGGCAAAGAATCTGCCTGTCAGTGCAGGAGACATGGGTTTGATCCCTGATCTGGGAAGATCCCACATGCTGAGGAACAACTAAGCCCGTGAACCACAACCACTGAGCCCATGTTCTAGAGCCCGGGAGACACAACTACTGAGCCCACATGCCACAAGTGCTGAGGCCAGTGCACCCTAGAGCCTTGTGCTCTGCAGCAAGGGAAGCCAGAGCATGAGAAATAGAGAGTATCCCCTGCTCGTCGAAACTAGAGAAAAGCCCGAGCATCAACAAAGACCCAACACAGACATAAATAAATAAAAGTTTTAAAAATTCTTGAAAGCAAAGTAACAACAACAAAACTATAACAGAGAAAGTCTGAGAAACTGTCGCAGCCCAAACCGTCACAACCACTTAATATAACGTGGTATCCTGCTTAGGATCAAAAGCAGAAAAGGATCATTAGGGAAAGGCTAAAGAATATAAATTAATGATAATGTATTGATATTGGTTCATTAGTTGTGATAAATGTATCACAACTATGTAGGATATTACTACTACTACTACTACTACTACTACTACTACTAAGTCGCTTCAGTCGTGTCTGACTCTGTGCGACCCCACAGACGGCAGCCCACCAGGCTCCCCCGTCCCTGGGATTCTCCAGGCAACAACACTGGAGTGGGTTGCCATTTCCTTCTCCAGTTTCCCTTTAAAATTGGAGGAAGTTACAGTTCAGTACACACAGGAAAAGTCGTATCTGACTCTTTGTATATTAACAACAGGGAAATCTGAATGTGGAGTACAGGGGAGCTTTTCTGT
Organism: Ovis canadensis; assembly: GCF_042477335.2. Classification (NCBI taxonomy): domain Eukaryota; kingdom Metazoa; phylum Chordata; class Mammalia; order Artiodactyla; family Bovidae; genus Ovis; species Ovis canadensis. Next base: position 44,382,003 of record NC_091260.1, read on the forward strand.
ATGACATCTGTAAATTTTCAATAAATGTAAAATTAATCTAAAAAATGTATTTTAAAAATTAGAAAAGTAGATATTCTTAACCAAATTCTCACTTTCTCCAAAAGGCGCTTTAGCTTTGGTTTCACTTATTCATATCTCTTCCCTCTCGTTCCTCGAGTCCTGGAAATTCTAGTTCGCCTGCCTGTTTTTGAAATGGTGCCCTCAATTTCTCTTCTTGCCCTGCATTTTTTCCCATGTTGCTTACTTTCATCCTAGCACATCTGACCAGGTTTCTAGCTCCCAGACTGGTGGGCGTGAGTGGCATGACGCCCCAGGCTGAACAAGACATGGCAGGTCAAGTCTGCCAACTTACTGTCATGTCAACAACTTAAACTTTATCACCTTAAATAGTTTATCTTTCTTCTCAGAGCAAAGACAGTTTCTTTAAGGAGTTGTGAAAACAAGAAAGCATTCTAATTTTAGGCATTTAAAAAATCTTAGAAATTAAGAACATGGCAGGAACTCTAAATATCATCTGGCCCAAAACTCTCATTTTAAGGATAATGAGAATGAGGGCCAGAAAAAATAAGGTTGACAAGGGTAAGCACAAAGCTGTGTTTCCAGATTCAGATAGCATACGTGCAGTTCACGACACAAAACTCATAGAGAAATAATGACTCAGATCAACTATATTCATATCAGAATATAGTTATCAAGGATCTACTTTGGACAAAGAGGTAATAGAAACATGAGCTAGAGCAGTAGGTATCCTCAAGGAGCTTCCAATATAGGGATGGGTAAGAAAGAACAGTAGCATAGGGGTAACTGTAATGTAAGCAAGACTATACATGTGAAGTAAGAGGTATAAGGTAGTAAGGAGGGAGGTATGACATCCAGTTAAGTATATCAAGAAAGGATTCATGGAGGCGATATCATTTATGGTGGACTTTGAAGGATGGGTGAGATTCTGATGGGTGGACATGGTGTTGGGGGAGACATTCTAGGCAGAAGAAGGGTACAAGCCAAGTCAGAAATGTGGGATAGTACAGAACAGACTGCATTGGTGGTTTAAATGCTAAGTTTTGTCCAACTCCTGCAACACCATGGACTGTAGCCTGTCATGTTCCTCTGTCCATGGAATTTCCCAGGCAAGAATACTGGAGTGGGTTGCCATTTCCTTCTCCAGATCCTTTGATCTCAACCAGGGATCAAACCTGCGTCTCCTGCATTGCAGGCAGATTCTTTACTAACTTAGCTATGAGGGAAGCAAGAGCAAATCCACTGGTTTAGGGAGAAAATTCTGCAATCGGCCAGGATAATATCACAGAGGGCTTTGAATGTCTGTGACTTAGGTCTTTGAATGCCTTTGACTTTGGTATTTCATTCTGCAAGTGATGAAAGTGACAGTGAAATTCTCTCAGTTGTGTCTGACTCTTTGCGACCCCATGGACTATACAGTCCATGGAATTCTCCAGGCCAGAATACTGGAGTGGGTAGTCTTTTCCTTCTCCAGGGGATCTTTCTGACCCAAGAATCGAACCAGGGTCTCCTGCCATTGCAGGTGAATTCTTTACCAACTGAGCTATTAGGGAAGCCCTGTAAGTGATGAGGAGTGCCTGATTTGTGCTTCTGGTAGGGAAGAGGAGGCCCTTTATCTGGCTCGGTTGGTGCTTTCACTGCAGAGTGGTAAGAAGGTCAGAGGCACACTAACCCCCAGTGTGGAAACAGAGCATAAAATGGACTGGGGGAGGGAATGCCCCTTGAATGAGGCGGGAACGACTGGGGAACCACAGTGTCTTATGAGAATATGGGGCTTAAGTAGAAGAGCACAAGCATAGCCAGGGAAATGTGTGAGCCAGGAGAAATGGGACATGCATCAGAATCAGAATGGACAGAACTTTCAGCCAGTTGAAGAACCAGGGAGGCCAAGAGATTTTCTGAGCAGTGAGCTATGGAATAAGATGATAGGAAGACTGGGAGGTTCAGGAAACTATAAGAGGCTCATTTATTGTTGTTGTTTAGTCACTATGTCACGTGGCCTCATGGTCTGTAGCCCACCAGGCTCCTCTGTCCATTCTTTTAAAAATTTTTTGGCTACACCCTATGGCAAATGGGACCTAGTCCCCTGACCAGGGATTGAACTTGTGCCCCCTTTATTGAAAGATGGAGTCTTAACCACTAGACTGCTGGTGAAGTCCCTGGACTATTCATTTGCTCATGCTGGGCATCAAGGGGTTATAGAAGGAAACTAAATTGATATAACTGAAAATTCCAAAGTGAGTGCTAGAATAAGAAACAGCTTTTCAAGGGAAATACTAACGCACTGGTTTCAGGATTCCAAAAGCATTCAAGCTGTAATAAGGGTGTGATGGCCAGTTTTATGTGTCAGCTTAGGCCACAGTCAGCAGGTACTCAATCTAGCACTAATCTAGGTGTTGCTCAGAGGGTACTTTGTAGATGTAATTAAAATCCAAAGTCAATTGACTTTTAGGGTGATTATCTGGGTGGGTCTGATTCAATTAGCTTAAAGGCTTGAAGAGAACAGGTGGGGCTTCTTGAAGAACAGCTTCAGCTGCTGCCCGGAAGCTCCAGCTTGCCTGGGAACTCCCTTAGGCCTGCCCTAAGAATTGGCCTCTACAACCACGTGAAGTCAATGCCTTGAAATTAGTCTCATAGTATACATCTCCTATTATTTCTCAATCTCTGGTTGAACCCTGACAAAGGATATTGATGAGTTGACAGAGGAGAACTTAAGAAACGATACAGTAAAGACAGTGTCTTTGGAGGGAGGTATGCTTTCATTTCCTTCCCTCAAGTGAGGTGGGGCTTCAGTGGGACCACTGAGAGTGGTAAAGGAATCCTCTTGCCAATGCAGAAGACTCAGGTTCAATCCCTGGTTTGGGAAGCTCCTCTGGAGAAGGATATGGCAACCCACTCCAGTATTCTTGCCTGGGAAATCCTGCGGACAGAGGAGCCTGGTGGGCTGCAGTCCATGGGGCCTCAGAGAGTTGGATGCAATTGAGCACACACACACCCAAATGATAGACACTTCACACAAAATATGCAAGGAATATCACAATATTTTTCTTATATTGTTTGTAGTTAAGAAACCAGGTACCAGGGAGAATTACCCTGAATTTTTAAAGCAGTTAAGAGTGTCAGAAAATATAATTGACTTGATATCACCACAAAATACAATCAAATTAATATCAAGGTATGCCAGTTACATATTCGCTGCTTCTTGGCTCCAAATGCAACATTTTTTTTCCTCTTTGAAAACAGTTCTGGTACCTTTAGATACTTTTCCTTTGCCAACTGGTATGATGTTAAGCTTTGTCAGCAGAGAGAATGCTAGAAAGACATTGGAGGAGGAAAAAGATGATTCTGTGTGTGGCTCTCAAGGACACAGTGCCTGGGGTGATGGGAAGTGTGTGGGGTGGGGTGCGTGGGGGCTGAGGTGCATGGGGGGTGGTTGGGGGCGTGGGGAGTAGGGTGCATGGGAGGTAGTAAGGGTGGGGGTTGGGTGCATGGGGGATGGTGGAGGGTGTGGGAGGGTGAGGTGCATGGGGGTGAGGTGGGGTGCATGGGGATGGCCCCCAGAGGCCAGTTGCTTAACCCTTCCCCTATACTGGCTCCCCAGTCCTGAGCAGTTTTGTAGCCCAGTACCTCTGGTGAGCCCTAACTACTTCCCCACCACTCCAGACAGTTAATTTCTAGCAAATTATTAAAGGAACTGGCAGCCCAGTGATTTCTCTGTCCTTCCATGAGCCACAGCCAAGCTCTCTCCAACAGATTGTGGGGATCCCCTTCTGTGCTCTCTCTCAGCCCTGAGGGGTGGTGGCTGCTCCTTCTCTCTGCTATTCCTGCATGCTTTCGAGTTTCCTTTCCTTCTGAACTAGCCCATCCCCTCAAATCAGGAAGGGAGGTCAGCCAGTCAGGAGTACAGCCAGGGTACATGTCAGTCGGGAAGTGATCATGAATCCACTTTTGGACTTCGCCCTTGGAAAGTCCATGGCCCAGCCACTATCAGATCTCCGCTTCTTTGCAGCACTAGCTCCAGACTCAAGTCCCAGGTGAATGCATCTGACGGATGCCTTTATCCCTAACTCTTAGGTGCTCTGGAAAAGTGATTAGCTGCTGTTCTCATCTGATTGTGGGGGGAAGACATCAAGAAACATTCATGGAGAATTCCCTAGCTATAGGAAAGAAGTCCACACGCTAAGAGGTCAGGAGGAAAGAATGACAAATGTGCGCTGTCCTTTTTGGCGTTAGCGCAGATAACCAACTATTTTTGGCATTGGAGCAATTAACCAAATGTTTGCATGGATTAGAGTGAAGTGAAGTGAAGTCGCTCAGTCGTGTCCGACTCTTTGCGACCCGTGGACTATAGCCCACTAAGCTCCTCTGTCCATGGGATTCTCCAGACAAGAATACTGGAGTGGGTTGCCATTTCCTTCTCCAGGGGATCTTCCCGACCCAGGGATCAAACCCAGGTCTCCTACATTGCAGGCAGACGCTTTAACCTCTGCACCACCAGCTTAAACCCACAATTTAGTTTTCTGTAGTAGTTTTATGATCACCAGAGAGATGAAACACAGAGCATGACTTTTCAAAAAAAAAAAATACAGTGAATATACATTACTGTGTGCAAAATAGATACCTAGTGGGAAGCTGCTGTGTAATACAGGGAGTTCAGCCTGGTACTCTGTGATGGCCTACTGGAGTGAAGAGGAGGGGGCGGTGGGAGGAAGGTTCAAGGAGGGGATACATGTGTACTTACGGCTGATTCAACAACACGTTGTAAAGCAATTATCCTCCAATTAAAAATAAAATTTAAAAAATACACAGTGAATTTTATTTTATATTTACTTATTTTTGGCCTCAAGCCTTGTGGGATCCTAGATCCCCAACAGGGATTGAACCCAGGGCCACAGCATTGAACGTGCCAAGTCCTAACAACTGGACTGCCAGAGAATGCCCCACAAAGTGTGACTTTTATAGAATTAAAGTCCATAAGGTAAAAAGTTAATACAGCAATAAATGTTTACCTTCATTCCAATTGCAAATCAAGAAAATATGTAAACCAAGAAACATTAACAGTTGTCATGTTTATTATACCATACATTTTTATTAGTTTTTAAACTGAACATATTCAGTATGTGGGGACAGTGCTTTAACATTCTTTTCTCAGTTCAGAAAGTGAGCCTCAAGCCAATATTCAAAAATGGCCACCAAGCTCTCATTTCCTTTTCCTTTCTGTCTTTTTCTGAAGTACTCAGATTTGGTAATCACGTTGATAACTGCTCTGGGCATATTGCTCCATAATTATCCCAATTATCCTAACAGTTGCTACAACTGGGGACTCATTTTCAAAGTAAGATTATAAGAGAATATAAACAGTATTTGAAAATAACTTCTGCAGAATAACATTTTATCTGCTAGGCTGGCATCTGGGAGAGTTTAGAGCTCCATGCACTTTTCCCAAAGAAAGGAAACACATCCTTCCTGGACAGGACACACCCACATGCACCAAAGATACTTTCAAAAAAGTGATTTTTAAACATCTGTGAATTGGCATTTCATATTCTTGTTTACGGGCTTCCCTGGTGGCTCAGAGGGTAAAGCGTCTGCCTGCAATGCAGGAGACCCCGGTTTACAGTCTTCCTAGGTGGTGCTGGTGGTAAAGAACCCACCTGCCAATACAGGAGACATAAGAGACATGGGTTTGATCCCTGGGTTGGGAAGAGCCGCTGGAGGAAGGCATGGCAACCCACTCCAGTATTCTTGCCTGGCGAATCCATTGGTCAGAGGAAACTGGCAGGCTATAGTCCGTGGGGCCGCAGAGAATTGAATGCAACTGAAGCGACTTAGCACACAGGCACACGCATTCTTGATTACATGTAAGACTTTATTTTTCTGTGCTTTTCTAGGCAGCCATATTTAAAACTGGCATTCTGACTATAATACACATCAGAATTTTGGTTGATGAGTTTACTTCTGTGCCTTTTACCAGATGTTGGCATCTGAGCCCCCAGGGCCAAGTGCCAAGTCCTCGAGTATGTACCGTTTCTAAAGGAAATGAAAACTGGGCTTGTGTGGCCTCTCTGGAGAAGCTGCTCACCTTCCCTCTTTCCAATGTCTACCACTTCACTCTGTCCCTGGCTACAACTGTGCTTTTTTTGTGTGTGGCAGGGGGTGTGGTACACAGAGTAGTAGAAAGAGAGTGAGTTTTGGCATGGAAGACTTAGATTTGGATCCTAACTTTGTCATTTACTGTGGGCAAACTACTTTAACTGTCTGCAGCTCAGCTCTTCACTTGTAAATCGGGAATAATATCTGCTTATAGGTTGGTAGGTAAGATAATGTACCTAAGTTGTCCATTACAATGCCTAGAAAATAGTAGATGCTCAATAAATGATGGCTAGTATTAAAATGTTTTCAAGTGATTGGCAAGTAACTCCTAGAATCACAGTGAGGGAGGAATATGCCATTGAACTCATTTTGTCTGCCCAGATTAGAGAAGAGGAAAAACCCACACACAGGATGATTTTATGCTACAGACTGTAATTTCCACATTTCCCCCTATTCTCAAGTTCCACTGTTACTTTTAAGATAACTTTTTCTCTTATGGTTAAATGTGTGGTTCCAAGTCTGGCTAATTCTTTTTAGTTCTTCAAAACTCATCTCAGTCAGACTTGCCTTTTGTCCATTCTCCAAACAGGCAGAGTTTATTTCTATCTCAGAACCTTTGTACTGGCTGTTGTTCTTGCAATATCCAGAGCTTCGTACTGCTGGCTTCTTCTCATCATTGATTTCCTGGATCAGCTGTCCCAGAAATGAATTTTTTCCCTAACTTCCTCAGGTATCACCATCCTCCTCCCAGCCGATCAGCTTCTATCTTATTATCCTGGTTTATTTTCGTACTAATATGCAATGTGAAAATATTCCATCCTATTATGGATTTATTTACATATATTTACCTGGTGCCTCTGCATGTTTGAGATAGTGATTTATAATTAGAAATATATTTTTGATCTTCATCCGGTTTCTGGTACAGAGTTCCTAAAACCCTTGGAATTTCCTATGTCATAAGAGTGATAGAAGTATCTTGCTATTCAATCACAAACCTCTTTCAACCCATACCTGAGTTTATATTAATAAAGAGAACTTTTAAAAAGCATCTAAGGCTGTGACTGGTTGCCAAGGGAACCAACCAGGTGATTAGAAGGCTGGAACTTTCAGAACTTACCCCCAACACCTCTGGGGAAGGAAGCGGGGCTGGGTGATGAATTCAGTTAATAGCAGTCAATGATTTAATCAACCATGCCTAAAAAATGAAGTCTCCAGAAAGCCCCCAAAGGATAAGATTTGGAGGACTTCTAGATTGGTGAACAAGAACATAGTCACTCCAAACTCCATGGAGACAGATGCTTCTGTATGTGGGACCCTCCTGGACCTCACCCTGTGCATCTCTTCACCTGGCTATTGGTGAGTATCCTTTACTAACCTTTGTAATAAGCTAGTAATCCAGTAAATAAAATGTTCTCCTGAGTTCTATGAGACACTCAAGCAAATTAACTGAACCTGAGGATGCAGAATGGGAATTTCTGATTCACAGCTGGCAAGTCAGAAACACAGCTAACTGCCTAAACATGTGATTGGAGTCTGAAGTGGTTTGGGGTGGGGGCCAGTCTTGTGGGACTGGACCCTTAACCTGTAGAACTGAGTTAAACTGTGGGGCACCCAGCTGGTGTTGAAGACTTGCTTAATGTGTAGAAAACCCAGGTCTGGTTTCAGAAGTGAAGCTGTGTTATAGCAGAGTGTTGAGAGTGGAGGAAACACACAAGACTGTTTTCTTTAGCACATACTCAGTGGCTCAGTTGTGTCTGATTCTTTCTCAACCTCTTGGACTGTAGCCTGCTAGGCTCCTCTGTCCATTTCCTTCTCCAGGAGATCTTCCCGATCCAGGGATCAAAACGGAGTCTCCTGCGTCTCCCTCACTGGAAGGTGGATTCTTTACCACTGAGCCACCTGGGAAGCCCATGCATTTGCTTTAGCCCACTCCACTAGAAAATAAGCCCTCTGGGAACAAGGACTTGTTTTGTCTTGTTTCCAACTGCTAACCTTATAAGGGATGGACATCTCGAGCAAGGAAGGAGACTTTCAGAGAAAAATGTCAACTTCAAGGAAAGCATTCTTGAAAGATGGAGACCACAAAAATAATAAAAGACATCAACTGACTTCTTGGATCAAATTATCCTTGAAACAAAACCAACCTCCTGGATTTTTTATGTGAACCAATTGATTAGGCTAGTTCCTGTTGGTTTCTATTCTTTGCAACCAGAACAGTGACTCATACACCAACAAATGGAATCTCCATATCAGATCAACCAGCCTCCAATTAGGGTTTAAATGGAATGAACTGTCATAAAGCTGCAAGCCTGGCTGGCAGAATCCTGTGGTTGCTGGGCCTCTGTGTAGCCCCAGGGACCCACATCCACGTGTAGGAAGTGTGGGTGCCCGAGTGGAACAACTTCCAGCTGGAGACTCCCCCACATTGGCAGATACCGTTCCTGCCTATCTTCAGTCCATTGCTCCATCCTCCTGATGAACAGAATCCAATTTTCAGGGGAGGCTAAAGCTAATTATGATCATTGTATTCCCCTATAATGCTTGATTCTTGTCAACAACCCCAAACCTGGATTTAACCTGGGGGTGGGGGGCCGAATGGATAGAAGAAGACCTACCCTCCCTTCCTCCACCAAAACACTGGACTCCTCCCAGGGCTGCTGACTCTGACCTCCCTCTCTCTCCACCCTCAGCACCCCGCCATTTTTAGATTGTGAAGGCAAAGCAGGTGGTGGTTGATTTTAGAAAGGCTTTCTTTCACCAGTTTAGAAGCCACTTGTTACTCACTGGTAACCACATTGCATACTTCAGGCTGTTTGTGGGCTGGATGCTATTAATATGTACCTTCCATACCCCACCATGAGGGAGAATGAGGGCAGTGTGTGGGCCAGGTAGGTGAGTCTGCCGTGAGGTGCCGCATAAGAATATCTGCAGAGGAATAAGCCTTGGAAAGGTGACACATACCAGAGCAGAGATAGAAAAGGTTAGTTGAAAGAATTAAGGCAGTTAAGACTTGACTTTAACCTGATTGATTATACTGACTTGTTTAGAGAACTGAACTCTGGAAGGAGATGATCTGCCATGGACTTGTAAAAAGGGAAGCCATAGGTTTGAAGGCAGTGTCGGATTAAGCACAGTCCACAGAAGAAGAGAGTTTAGGAGTAACTTTCAAGTATTCTAGTCTCATCAACAAAACAGGTTTTTTAAAAAAAAATTATAAATTTATTTATTTTAATTGGAGGCAGCAAAGCAGGTCTTAAAGGGGCCTGGGTGAAGGCGATTGACGGTTTATGGCCTTGGCATATGTCCCCTCCTACTGGGAACACCATTCTATTGAGAAATGGATACTTCATGTTATCTTAACCCAATAGCATGAAAGAGCTTTCTTTCTAACATCTTCCCAGTTCCATGCTTACCAATCAATTGTCTGAGGATGACTTGACTTCCTGTGTGTAATCTAGAGGGTAAGTCATGTAGACTTTGAAGGTTGTGGTCCCTTTTGTACTATAACTAATAGGCTGGCATTCTGATTTTATGCATTATCAACTTGGTTAATGTGGTGCACTCCTCAGAGGACTTACTTCTAGCAAGCTGATAAAAGAGGTCTGCTGAGCTCATGAACCAAGCACCAAACCTGTACTATGGTAAGATTCCCCAAGGGTAATAAGTGCTGTGCTAGGAGAAGTTCCCTACCTTTCCTTATTTGATGTCTACCACTTCACTCTAACTTTGAGTACAATTATGTTTTTGTACATAGAATGGTGGAAGGAGTATGGGTTTTGCATCTAAGACCTGAGTTTTTTGTTGTTGTTGTTTTTTAGTATTTGTTTATTTGACTGTGTTGTGTCTTGGTTACAGCACTCAGGATCTTTCACTGTGGCGCACAGACTCTCTAGTTGAGGTGCACGTGCTTAGTTATTCTGATCTTAGTTAGCATGTGGGATCTTAGTTCCCAAACTAAGGATTGAACCTGCATCCCCTGAATTGCAGGGCGCATTCTTAATGACTGGACCACCAGGGAAGTTGCTAGACCTAGGTTTTAATCCCAGCTTGTTACTTTGTAATAAACTTGTAACAAGCAATCTAACCACTCAGTGCCTCAATTTCCAAATTTGTAATTTGGGGTTTATTCAGTGGGGTTAAATGAAGGGAGAGCAGAAGCTCAGTTCTCTTTACAGATGTTGACAAGGGTGCTGCAGACTGCCCTCCAGATCACAGTGTGGGAAGGAAGTTCCATTGAGCTCACTCCATTTCTTCCCAATAACACAGAGAAAAAATTTTAACCCTGATCCATTAACACTCTTGTTACCTGAAAAATCTAGCTCAAGGGAGATCTCACTGTTACCATAATTTCCACTTATTTTTATCATTCTTGATTAAAGCTGCAGCTCGTGCATATATAGCCGATGGATCCCTTTTCCTGAAATGACTTTCCTCCCCAACTCCTCTCCTTCCCACCCTCTGGTCTGCAACCTAGATAACCTCTTAGTTCTTCAAAACTCAGCATGGACACATGGGCCTTTTGTTTTCTATTTTGAGGCCAGTTCCTCCCTGTGCATCACTCTGCCTCCAGAGCTTCATATATTGGCTCCTTCTCATCCTCCAGGTGTCACTGTTTCAGAGAGATCTTTCCTAACCACTTTGAGTGCTTTCCCATCTGACAGCCAGTGTCTGTCTCAATACTCTGCATTATTTTCTTCATAGTATTATCATTACCTGATGATACTGCAACTTATTTTCTTACATAATGTTTAGCCTCTCCAAACTAAACTTGACTGGATTAGATATTGTGTCTGTCTTGTTTAGCACGCGGAATCCCCTGAGCCTAGAACAGAATCTGGCACACAGTTGTGCTCAGTAAAGACTCCTGAATGTGATAAATGAATGAACATCACCTGCTCTGGAAAGCCTGCCTTAACCACCGGGGTTGACTAGATACTTCTCTGGACCTCCATTGTCATTTGGGCATGCTTTTTTTTTTTGGCCGTGCTGCACAGCATGCAGGATCTTAGTTCCCCAACCAGGGATCAAACCTACGTCTCCTGCAGACTGCCAGGGAAGTCCTTAGGCATGCTTCTTTATGTAGCACTTGAACTGTAGTATTATAATTATTAATTATGCTATTTAAAAAATATTTTTCAGGATCCTCAAATGGTAGTAACCCTTTCAGAGGGGAGAAGAGTAAGAAGTAAAACCCTGGAGGGGAGCAGTGTTGGAAACAAGAATGGCTTTTGGGGGTGGGAGTGCTAAATCAGTAGGGTTCTCAATCAAGTTCTCATGGGGGATAGTCAGGGGGTTCTGGCGAGAGGAGAATCTCTGGCTGTAGCAGCAGAATTGCTGTTGTCAGTCTGTCAGACTGTCAGTCTGCAGTCAGGTAGGGACTGGGCCCTAAGCCTCCCTCAGCTTCTTAAGTCATGTAGAAGGATTATCTCTACAGGTGTCTCATGCCATGCAGAGGAAAGAAGACAGCTGAAAGTCTGGCTGGCACTGTTGAGGGGTTTTGCTGCAAAAGGGGCTGAATAAGTCTAGTAGTGGGCTGCTGAGTGCATACTACTGGGTAGGGTATAAATGAAAGTGAGCTCTGGGATTTTGCAGCACAAGACAGTACCAAGGCCAAGTCCTATTCATCAAAGGGAGGCCAATACAAGAAGCCACAGCTAGGACTGAGCCCTCTTCTGATTTTAGAACAACCTGGTGAGGCCTGGCAATTGCCATCTTGCCAAGCAAAAGGGCTTCAAGAGATAGAGCCCTGATAGGGAACTGACTTTTGAACTGACAAAATATTTAAGTGAAATAAAGCTGCTTAGAGCTGAAGAGACAGAGATAACTTTAACTGAAAAATCTAAGGATTGCTTCTATTCCATCCTCTCCTGCCCTTTATCTAGTGAGACAGTGGCTGGAAACTCAGCCCTTTATTTTTCTCTCCTTCACTCTTTAGACTATAAACAGTTTAATGACAGAATCTGTCTTTCAATTGTGTCTTTCTACTGTAGCTCATTGGGGGGTCATAAATGGAGTTCATTTGTAGTTTTTCATTTTCTAGCAGCCATGCAAAAAACTAAGAATAAACAGGTGAAGTCAATCTAATAATAATTTTTATTTAACACAATATAACTAAAGTATCATTACAACAAGTAATCAATATAAAAATTATTAGTGAGAGAGTTCCTTTTTTGCACTAAGTTTTTAAAGCTTGGTGTTTATTTCATACTCATAGCACGGCTCAGCTCACTTTGGACTAGCACTCCTCAAGTGCTCATAAGCTATGTATCGGTAGCACTTGCCTTATTGGACAGCATAGGTCTAGCGCAACTCGTGACACAGAGTAAAAAGTAAATGCTTGCTCAATAGATGAATTTATAATACTAAATGTTATCATTACATTGTTGACTAAAAGAAAAATTCAGAACCTAAAATTTGAGCATGCAAGAGTTTGAATCGCTTCAGTTGTGTCCAACTCTTTGGGACCCAGTGGACAGTAGCTCTCCAGGCTCCTCTGTCCATGGGATTCTCCAGGCAAGAATACTGCAGTGGGTTGCTATGCCCTCCTCCAGGGGATCTTCCTGACTCAGGGATCAAACCCCCATCTCTTACGTCTCCTGGATTGGTAGGCAGGTTCTTTACCACTAGTGATACCTGGGAACACCCTAAAAGTTGAGAGTTATATTTTATTTGGTAGGAATTTTTAGGACTTTAATCCTGGGAGGCGGCATCTTAAGACACCCTGAAAAAACTGTTCTGAGGCATCAATGGGGGAGCCAAGTTATACAGAAGTTTTGCAACAAAGACCATGTAGTTAGAACTTCCAAAGTTTACTGTTGAAGAAAAACAGATAGCCCAAGTTAAGAAAGTTAGGGCTTTTCAGTGTATGGGAGGATGCAAGAGTCTGGACTCACTGAAATTATTCCTCTGATATTCAAGCTCAGCAATCTCAGTATTCTATATTTTTAAATTGTGAGTTTTCTCAGGGCTCACTGTGGGGAATGGCTGCAGTCACATGGCTACAGTTGGCAGGTATTCTTTCCTTCCAGAGTCCCCTCAGGGCTCACCAGCTCATGTATGGCAGCTGGCTACAATCAGTGATGACTGCGACATCCTTTGTTTACTGATATGGCAGGCAATATTTCATTTCTTGCTTCTTAAAGTTTGTTCCCTTCAAAGTAGGGCAGAACAATAAAGTATACTTTCCCTTTGATATATATCATCTGCTGTGATTTACCGACACTACTTGGCATTAAATTTAGAAACAATATAATTAAATATATATTAACAAGCTTAAAAATGCACATTCAAGTATGACATGCTTATGTCAAATTGTAGCTCAAAAATCCTTACACTTGCAACCAAAATAAATGTATGTATATTTTGTTCTCAGTTGCATGGATAGCTAATGTATATGTAGCCTGGTATAATCTACCATAATATTTCACAGAATCACAGAGGCTTGTGTTTTAAAATTCAACTGACAAGTTCTATATTTAATTATTAACCTGTTTCATTGTCTATTGCTTGACTTCCCAATAATCAACACCCATGCTCACTTTGCTTAATTGGAGACTAATTCAATCAAAAAGGCAGTCTGGGCTTTGTGGGAATTTCCTATTGTGCAAAACAATCTTCAAGACTATCTAGCTAATTATTTCCTATTGTGTACTCCTGAAGTTGGAAATATTTGCTCTACTGCTAAAAATGTTTTTCTAAGGACAAAGCTGTCTTCTTTCTTGTGTCTGTCCTTACTGTCTTTCAGTGAATTTTAGCATGTCCAAAATGTTTAAATCCCATCCTCAAATTGCTATTGGTCACAATCAAGTGGTGTCTCTATCACCTAGTTACTTTATGAAGGTAACAGTGACATTGGTTCTAGAACCAATGTCATGAGCAACATTATGGAGTATAACGATTATTGAGTGGTCCTCTCCCCCAAGTAACTTATGCCACCACTCCACAGTGGTTCCATTGCCACTGTCCTGCTGAGAATGTCTCTTACTAGGTTATTATCTATAGTGGATAAGAAATTTCACATAACAGTAGTTGTGTGATGTATAGAATCATCAGTGACCCCTTATCAATAGCATTCCTGTGTCATAATGAAACTGAAGGGGAGACACAAACAACTCAGAAACTCTCATGGCTTCCCACCAAAGTACTACAGTTTCTCTATCTGAGGAGATGAGGCAGAGTCTTACTTAAGGCCATAATTATCCTCCTTTGGATTCTCCCAGTGTTTCAGTGTTTTCTTCCAGCTGGAATTGCTCCTCTCTCTTTCCTGGGGGAACTAGATGGTGCTTATCCTGTGGGTTTGCTATACTGAGAATTATAAGACCCCTTCCTTCTTTCAACAACCTTTTATTCGGCAACTACCACACATCAAGCTCAGCAGATACAGTGGAGAATGGGCCAGGTGGAGCCACTTTCCTCAGAGTATATGATATGGGCTAGCAAAAATCCAAGAATTAGGACAAACTCCCTGCTTAGGCAAGGCCCCTTACCCTCCTCACTGGTGTCTAATCCCAAACCAACCTTATAGAGGTTACAATATTATTTACAAATCTAGTATTTAGTATAAGTTTACAAATTCTTGGTGATGTATTCTGCTCCAACTTGTAATGAGGGCACGCCTGGCTGCTCTAGGAAACTAGAAAACGTTAAGATTGAATTTAAATCAAGTATTTTATAAATCTTACAGGTGAAGCCTAGCTCTGGTTGCTAGGCAACCTGACGGACTCTCCAGCAGGGACCAACTTGCCTCCCACACTAGACCATCTCTCCCCAGTGGTGGGACGCGGAGGCCTCATTGGTTCTCATCTCCTCTCGCTGAGCTTCAATTGGCCGGAGAACCTCTCACTCCGTTCCCGTTGGCTCTCGCCGTGTCTCGCCGCTCTGTCATTGGTAGGCCGGCTCTCGGGCCACCACACGTCACTCTCTCACCCCATTTTCTCGGCCCTCCGGCTTTGTCCCCGCCCCTTCCCCCGCCCTTCCAGCCACAAGGGAAACCCCTCAGCTAGTGTTTCCTCTAGTTTCCTTCGGATTGGTTGAAGCTGGGCTAGGGGGCGGGCACTCCGGCGCTCCTCTGCCGGCCACGATTGGTTGCTGGGGCCACTGTCCCGCCTCTCACGGGCTCCCGGCCTTGCCGGAGTCCGGTGGGTCCGCGGCTATAAAGCTAGTGGCGGAGGGGAGGCGGCTCGCACTACCCCTTCGTTGGTCGTTCACTTTCTACGACCACCGCCCGGTCATATTTGGGTGAGTGTCCCGAGTGGAGGAGTTGACCCGGGCTGCCGAGGCCTCGCGGGCAGGATGAGGGCACGGCGCATTGGTGTCCTTGACTAGGCCCGAAGGAGCTCCTGCTCTGTCGGGTCAGGGCTAAGGTTTGGACCTGGACCTGGAGGATAGGGCGTTGGGAGCGGGGTCCGTGCGGGGCTTCCCCTGCCGGGGACCTGGGGCCGACCGCGGTGGGTCCTGGAGGACAGGGGCATTAATGTGGGCAGGCGAGTCGCAGAGGGGAGAAGGAGAGGGTATTGAGGGGTAGGCTTCTGATGAAATAGTCAGGAGCTGGAGGTGCTAGGGGAGTGGCTGTGACCACCTTGAGGGGATGGGGGTGGGTACATGAGGGGGCCAAGAAAGGAGCTGGCCTGCTAGGGTGTTCCCGCAGCCTTGGCTTCAGGGTGGACGCCGAAGGATGCTGAGGATCACACTTGGAGCCTTGTAGGTTGGCAGGGGGTGTGTCTTCTTGCCTCTTAAAGAGAGTGACTGGGAGGAAGGGAGGTGGGCAGCGTTGCTCTTCTTCCCTAGCTCAGGTGCGAGAAAGCATCACAACCGTGGTTTAACCTGGCTGAGTACTTCACACTCTTGACTGCTTCAGTATGTGCTTGCTTCCAATATCACAGGTCCCTGCTCCCACCTTCCAGCCTCCATATTTTTTAAGCTCATATATATATATATATATATATATGTCTCTTCCGTGTTCTGAAAGTCCGTATCTCCGTCCTGTTAATAGCTTCAGAATCAGCCTGACTTGTTATGATGATGTAATGGGCAGGCACGCATAGGGCTTCACACACAGTAGGCTTTGGGTTGAACCAAGGACTTTTCAAAACTCGATATATGGAGTCTTTGAAAAACGTGTGAATTGCCTTGACCAGTGGTAGAGAAGGGATTACCCACCCTGGAGGAGAGTTTTGGACAATAGGTAATGTGAGGCTGTCCCTGTTGGTTACAGCTGCCCTGCGGCCTTGGTTTAGGGCGTCACAGGCTTCTTCGCTCACCTCTGCATCAACTCTTCCCTCAGACTGATGCTCTTGCCAACCTGCTGCACCTGAGATGTTCTAGCTGCTGCTGAGTAACATTTGCTCTATTTCAGGGATGAATTATGAAAAACCATGGCAAGATAAATGAGAAGATTAAGACACAAGGAAGGGCTAGTAAGATTTTTCCTTCTGAGGTGGAGTTTAGACTTCTTTGCACAGATTTCTGTTAGAAGGCTAACTGAAAGTCCTTACCCTGTATCTAGGCCAAATGGTTCTTTGCAGCTTGAGATATCCAAGCAGTTTGTGGTTTTTTATTTTTAAAATTTGAGTTATTTTTTGTGTGTGTGGATGAGGAGGGCAGGGATAGCAGATCTTAAGGAAAAGGAGAAAGACTTTATTTTCTGTGTGTCTAAACTTTGCAGGTCTGTCTCCTAAGTTTGTAAATTTGCACGTAAATCAGTTCCAGTGTAGTTCAGTTTAATTCTAGTTTAGTAAGTAGCCCCAGTTCTCAGAAGGTGTTTTAGATTGGGCGAGTTATACGAATATTATGTTTGGGGCCATAGAAGTCCACGTCCTAATCCTGGGCCTTTGTTTTTTCTTTTTCTTTTTTAAAAATATTTCTCCAGAGTGCTTTTACATCTTGTTTCTCTTAACTGAGGGATTGATTTTGAGATTTTTTTTTTCTGATTGACGTTTTCGATAGCTTTTCTCACGGGAAATGCAAAACCCTGATATTGGTGTAATATGTGTTTCCTGGGGACCCTAGCATTATTTAAAACAGCAATCCAGTAGAACTGAATGGGGGGAGATGCATTGGGGCTGTGGATGGAGGAGTTTAATGGGCTATATATCAGAATCTCTATTTAGTTTCATTTGAAAAAGAAAACAGTCATAATTTTGTTGGGTTTATTAAAAAACCAAGCATCACAGGATGTGATATTTTGTTTCTCAAGACAGTGGTATAGATTAAAAACATATTACGCAATCTAATGGGAAGGCGATAGGACTCAGTTCTTAATAATCTAGTCATCCTAATGCTTGGCTTGTGCTAGTGCCTGCTTGCTGCTTGTTAACCGAGTGTAGTGAGAGCAGTGGAGAAGCTAGCCTTTCAGAGCTTACAGGCTTCATCTTTGGAAGGCATGGACCTGGAGGGGTGTGCATTTGGGAATGACATAAGGCCAACAAGTGTTCTCTTCTGATTCCATATGAATTCCTTACATTTTTCAGGGAATAATTGAAACCTACCATTTGCTTTGAAGAGCAGCAGAAAAAAGCGTTTTTTGGGTTTTTTTTTAAGCTTTTGGACACCATTTGGGGCTGCAGCTCATCTTAAAGGGATAGTGAAAAGAATTCACTAATGAGGGCAGCTGCTTTAACTACTTGAATTTAAAAGATTTTCCCTCTATTATAACTCCAAATTCAGTCACTCAAAAAATGCAATTGTGTGCCCTTTACTCCAGCATCTCAAAGGGATTTTAAAAGAATCAAAATATAGCCCTTCTCCCAACAGGAATCTAAGTATTCCATATGCTTAAGAAGACTGCCAGAAACTAGCTTTCCACTGACAGTAGACTCTGAAGGCTTCAGTGTCATTGTGAATGCAGGGCCTGACTAGAAAGCTCGAGGAAACCTTCCTGGAAGAGGGAGGACCTTGAAATATGAGTAGAGTATCTGATAAGCAGACCAGTACCTCTGGGGGGAGGCAGGGTGTCTGTATTTTTTTGTTAGGGAACTAGACCAGAGTTGTACAGATGTGAGCAAGGCTTTCCTAACAGTAGTTTTGCTTGCTGGCCCTCCTAAGGAGAAAAGGTTGCCAGCTCATTCTCAGTTAAGAAGGATTCCTGGATTTCTTTCCTGTAATGATGAAAAGGATCAGCAGGTAACTGTGTGGTTTATTGTGTACCAGAATATGTACTGGGGGAACTTCTCTGACCACCTCTTTGAATCTGTGCTAACAAGGGAGGCAGAGGAGGAATTCAGAACACTCAATAAACCCCAGGAGAAAGTTGGTTGGCCCTAGGCAGTCTCATCATTCTTTAGGTGTGTTGTGTGTGTATTAGTTACTCAAGTCGTGTCCAACTTTTTGTGAACCCGTAGAATCCAGCCCTCCAGGCCCTCTTGTCTGTGGGATTCCCCAGGCAAGAATACTGGAGTGGATTGCCAGTTCCTTCTCCATCTTCAGGTTTAATCTCTGCCAAACTCAAAATGCCTATGATTTATTAACTGCCTCCCAAGCCATACCTCTTGCCTCTGCCGCTTGCTCTGAAGAGACCTGTTAGAAATAAGCTGATAACCTGCTTGAGCCTTTGGCACTGCTGTTTTTGTCCAGGTAGAGAAGCCTCCTAGCAGCTGCAGAAGAGAATGGAAAGCTGCAGGCTTGGGGAGAGGTCCCTTTCGGATTGATTTTTTTCCCAGAGCGGCATTTGTGGCCTCCATTTCCTGTCGACTCCAGGCCTCTGTTTCCCCTGAGAACCTGAGTAGCTGGGCAGTCCTGTGCTGTTCTTTTATCTTCTGTGTCTCTTCTCGCTTTCTCTTGTGCACTGAGTTCACTCCCTCCCTTCTCCCTGCTGCTTGCTCTATGCCTTCCCACCTAAGCTCCCTCCCTGATGGAAATAATCAAAATTGAAAGAAGGAATATTGGCAGTTCAGGAGAAATTCCCTTGATTAAAATAGTGTCAAATGCATATACATTCGTGGTTTCAAGAAGAAATATTAAATTATTTAAATAGTGTCAACATTTTTCAGAGAAGAGGGATCATGCCCCCCCCCCCCCCCGACTAGTTTTCTTGGAAAGTTTAATTTGCAGATTACAAAAGCATAATTTGAGGTAATCAAGAACACAAAATTAGTTCTTTTCTCATTGTATATATTATCCTGTCATCAGGTTTTTGGAATATAGTAGTCTTATCTTTTCCGATAAAACTCAGAATCTATTTAAGGTGGGGGGAGATTAATGAAGCAAAAGGAGCTAAGTCTATAAGCTCTTAAATGATCTAATTATGTGAAAGCAGTAAAGCTTTACTGAATAGCATCTGAGAGTACTCTCCAGTTAATCAGGCAAGGGCAGATGCTGTATTTGCCAACAATTAAATAGAGTCCAAAGGTAATTGTGTTTGCATCCAACAGGAACTGTTCCAAGTAACAACCCTTCAAAGTAAATGGACAGAGTAAAATGCTCCAAGGTCACCTTCCTTTTTGTTTCCACATAATTTAAATGATGATAAAGCTTAATGATCCTTGGTCTTGATATCAAATATCTACCTTTTTAACCCAAGCTCTAAGAGGAAAATCACTTTCTAAAAGGTTGGGGTAGGTGACAGTGACCATGTTGAAAACCAGGAGCATAAGATTAAATAAATGAAGGTAATTCACTCTTGCTAGAAAGATTTGTTTTTGTTTGAAAAATACTGAGAAGTAAGAGAATAATCAGTGTGTTGGTGCTTTATATTTTTTACATATTTTATCTTCTCAAGCATCCTTTACAATCAACCGGGAGGGCAGGTATTAGCTCCATTTTACACAGGAGGAAATTGAAGCTCAGAAAGGCACAGACTGTCATTAAAGTCACAAGCTCCTAAGTGCAGAGCAAGCTCTTGAATGTGTAAGTCTCTTTACTCCAGAGATTTGTTAGCCTAGTACAACTTATATTCCTCTCCCCCAATTCTTGAAAACCCTACTTTAGTAAAGATTACAACTCTCCCAGCATCATACTTGGTTTAAAGCCTGAATCAGTCATATGAACTACATGTATCAACTTATTACCAGAACTGAAACTACCACTGTAAGAGCTAACAAAATAAGGAGAAAAAAATTTTATGATCTTTAAGTACCATTTTTTTTTTTCCTTAAGCAAAGTCAAATTCTGTTCTACATAATGTAATCGGATCAGGAAATGTTGATTTTAACTTACTTAGAATTGGAGTCATTATTTGATATATGACTTTAAAAAAGGTTCTTATTTGAAATTCCTAGTGCCTGAAGGAGGAGACAGAGTGACAGACCTGGAGACTGCAGTTCTTTACCCCTCACACAGGTATGGCATCCTGTCATGCTGCTAAAGGAGAGTCTTCCTCTCTAATGGAAGGGGGAATTTTAATTTTTTATGCTAGGACAAATAACCATTGTGTGCACTACACATTCTTAAAACCCATTATAGAATTTTATCTTTTAAATATTGATTAATGCCATAAAGCTTCAGAAGACTAATTTTGTGTTTATTAGACTAATGTTTAAAATCTAGAAACTAATTTTCAAAATTAGTGTTCATTCATAAGAGGCAAAAAATGTAGATAATAAAATGTAATCCTATAAACGGCTTAATCAGAAACAGTCACGTGTACCAATAGTGCATGTTGAATTACAGCCTCGGAAGATATCCATCTGGGCTACGGATGAATGTTTACAATTACGTGACGCTGGACAGTAGTTATAGATGTGTTTGAACCAATAATCAAATTATTTGCAGCTAATGCTTTCTTCTGTAACGATGGAACTCCTCTTATGATTCTGCTTTTTTATGCTTCGGCTTTATGATTTTTATGGTTGTTACTAATTTTAGATTAGAAGGCTAGTAGGATTTCATTTATTCAACATCCAGCTTCTAGCCTATGCCAAGTGTTGGGCTGGAGACTAGGGACACGAAGATGAACAAGGTAACACGTCTTGCTTCCCAGAAGCTCCTTGTGCAATGCAAGGAAGAGGCTTGGAATAGTTTTAAATAGCGTCTTATCAAAGGTCAGATGTGCATTTTAGAAAGGTGATCCTAGGACAGGGGAAGGATGGAGGCAGAGAGCTCAGGAGGCTGGCATCATGGTCCTAGGAACTGATGCCAAAGTCCCTCCCTGATGAGCCCTGAGGAGCTAGGTCTGCCCTTATATCAGCATCCTTAGCTGATTTCCCTGCTTTTTTACCCTTTTTTTTTTTCATTTTTCTTTTCCCATCTGTCTGTCATTCACAAACTTAAAAGATTCCCAGCGGATCATATTGGTCCATCTTGTGTCCTCTTAGGTAGGAAGCATTCAGAAATTGTTCACGGAAGTGGGACCTGGAACTCCTCTTATCCACCAGAGGGGGTGAGCTTTCACTTTAGGACAGATTGAGTCTTCTGGTCTTTGTTGGAAGATAGCTGTGGAAGGTTCACAGAGTTCTGTGGTAAAGGTGTACTTTTCTCCTCCTTTGTAAAGAAGAAATTTTAAATGAAAATTTACATCTTTTTATTGAAAATCTCAGATCTTTAACGCCTTTTTTTCTTTCTCTAGTTTATCTCTGGCCTATATCAGAGGACGTTTGAGAGGACGACATAAGAGCACACACTGAATAGAATAAACTAAAGATTTTAGACCAGAAACTATACCAATCTTTTTGTTGTTTTAAATGCCATGAAGCCAATTACTTTTTGAATTAATACTCCTCTTTTTCTACTTTTCTCACTTTCCCTCTATTTCAACCAAAAGGTAAATATTTTCAAATTAGATAGTGTTTTACCAAGGCTTCCCTTGTGGCTCGGCTGGTAAAGAATCGGCCTGCAATGTGGGAGACCTGGGTTTCATCCCTGGGTTGGGAAGATCCCCTGGAGAACGGAAAGGCTACCCACTGCAGTATTCTGGCCTGGAGAATTCCATGGACTGAATAGTCCATGGGGTCACAGAGTCAGACACAACTGAGCAACTTAGACTTCACTAACTTTTACCAAGGATGTAATGAAAATACTTTGTCTATCAAAAATCCTCAGAGAATGAGCAATGTTGACTGAAGTAGACAATGTAAAAAATTTTCCACACCAAAAAGTCTGAGTCATGATTCACTTCATGATTCACTTTGATGGGTATGGATTAATTTAGTTTAGCTACATTTTACCCCCCAAAGTGAAACAAGTCACTTGTTTAACTCTCAGTTCAGTCGCTCAGTCATGTCCAACTCTTTGCAACCCCATGAATCGCAGCATGCCAGGCCTCCCTGTCTATCACCAACTCCTGGAGTTTACTCAAACTCATGTCCATCGAGTCGGTGATGCCATCCAGCCATCTCATCCTCCGTCATCTCCTTCTCCTGCCCCTAATCCCTCCCAGCATCAGGGTCTTTTCCAGTGAGTCAACTCTTTGCATGAGGTGGCCAAAGTACTGGAGTTTCAGCTTCAGCATTAGTCCTTCCAATGAACACCCAGGACTGATCTCCTTCAGAATGGACTGGTTGGATCTCCTTGCAGTCCAAGGGACTCTCAAGAGTCTTCTCCAACACCACAGTTCAAAAGCATCAATTCTTCGGCGCTCAGCTTTCTTCACAGTCCAACTCTCACATCCAAGCATGACCACTGGAAAAACCATAGCCTTGGCTAGACAGACCTTTGTTGGCAAAGTAATGTCTCTGCTTTTTAATATGCTGTCTAGGTTGGTCATAACTTTCCTTCCAAGGAGTAAGCGTCTTTTAATTTCATGGCTGCAGTCACCATCTGCAGTGATTTTGGAGCCCCAAAAAGTAGTCTGACACTGTTTCCACTGTTTCCCCATCTATTTCCCATAAAGTGATGGGACCAGATGCCGTGATCTTCATTTTCTGAAGGTTGAGCTTTAAGCCAGCTTTTTCACTCTCCTCTTTCATCAAGAGGATTTTAGCTCCTCTTCACTTTCTGCCATAAGGTTGGTGTCATCTGCATATCTGAGGTTATTGATATTTCTCCCGGCAGTCTTGATTCCAGCTTGTGCTTCTTCCAGCCCAGTGTTTCTCATTATGTACTGTAGCATAGAAGTTAAATAAACAGGGTGACAATATACAGCCTTGATGCAATCCTTTTCCTATTTGGAACCAGTCTGTTCCATGTCCAGTCCTAACTGTTGCTTCCTGATCTGCATACAGATTTCTCAAGAGGCAGGTGAGGTAGTCTGGCCTTCCCGTCTCTTTCAGAATTATCCACAGTTTATTGTGATCCACACAGTCAAAGGCTTTGGTATAGTCAATAAAGCAGAAATAGATGTTTTTCTGGAACTCTCTTGCTTTTTCCATGATCCAGTGGATGTTGGCAATTTGATCTCTGGTTCCTCTGCCTTTTCTAAAACCAGCTTGAATATCTGGAAGTTCACGGTTCACGTATTGCTGAAGCCTGGCTTGGAGAATTTTGAGCATTACTTTACTAGCGTGTGAGATGAGTGCAATCGTGCAGTAGTTTGAGCATTCTTTGGCATTGCCTTTCTTTGGGATTGAAATGAAAACTGACCTTTTCCAGTCCTGTGGCCACTGCTGAGTTTTCCAAATTTGTTGGCATATTGAGTGCAGCACTTTCACAGCATCATCTTTCAGGATTTGAAATAGCTCAGCTGGAATTCCATCACCTCCACTAGCTTTGTTCATAGTGATAGGCCCACTTGACTTCACATTCCAGGATGTCTGGCTCTAGGTGAGTGGTCACACCATTGTGATTATCTGGGTCGAGAAGATCTTTATTTGTACAGTTCTTCTGTGGCAACCCACTCCAGTATTCTTGCCTGGAGAATCGCATGGACAGAGAGGCTTAATGGGCTACAGTCAGGTCGCAAAGAGTCAGACATGACTGAATGACTTCACTTTCACTTTCTGTGTATTCTTGCCACCTCTTCTTAATATCTTCTGCTTGTGTTAGGTCCATACCATTTCTGTCCTTTATCGAGCCCATCTTTGCATGAAATGTTCCCTTGGTATCTCTAATTTTCATGAATAGATCTCTAGTCTTTCCCATTCTGTTGTTTCCCTCTATTTCTTTACATTTATCGCTGAGGAAGGCTTTCTTATCTTTCCTTGCTATTCTTTGGAACTCTGCATTCAGATGCTTTTATCTTTCCTTTTCTCCTTTGCTTTTCGCTTCTCTTCTTTTACACCTATTTGTAAGGCCTCCTCAGACAGCCATTTTGCTTTTTTGCATTTCTTTTCCATGGGGATGGTCTTGATCCCTGTCTCCTGTACAGTGTCACAAAACTCTGTCCATAGTTCATCAGGCACTCTATCTATCAGATCTAGGCCCTTAAATCTATTTCTCACTTCCACTGTATTATCATAAGGGATTTGATTTAGGTCATACCTGAATGGTCTAGCGGTTTTCCCCATTTTCTTCAATTTCAGTCTGAACTTGGCAATAAGGAGTTCATGATCTGAGCCACAGTCAGCTTCTGGTCTTGTTTTTGTGGACTGTATAGAGCTCCATCTTTGGCTGCAAAGAATATAATCAGTCTGATTTCAGTGTTGACCATCTGGTGACGTCCATGTGTAGAGTCTTCTCTTGTGTTGTTTGAAGAGGGTGTTTGCCATGACCAGTGTGTTCACTTGGCAAAACTCTATTAGCCTTTGCCCTGCTTCATTCCGCATTCCAAGGCCAAATTTGCCTGTTACCCAAGTGTTTCTTGACTTCCTACTTTTGCATTCCAGTCCCCTGTAATGAAAAGGACATCTTTTTTGGGTGTTAGTTCTATAAGGTCTTGTAGGTCTTCATAGAACCGTTCAGCTTCAGCTTCTTCAGCGTTACTGGTTGGGGCATAGGCTTGGATTACTGTGATACTGAATGGTTTGCCTTGGAAACAAACAGAGATCATTCTGTAGTTTTTGAGATTGCCTCCAAGTACTGCCTTTTGGACTCTTTTGTTGACCATGATGGCTACTCCATTTCTTCTAAGGGATTCCTGCCCACAGCAGTAGATATAATGGTCATCTGAGTTAAATTCACCCATTCCAGTCCATTTTAGTTTGCTGATTCCCAGAATGTCGATGTTCACTCTTGCCATCTCCTGTTTGACCACTTCCAATTTGCCTTGATTCATGGACCTGACATTCCAGGTTCCTATGCAATATTGCTCTTTACAGCATCAGACCTTGCTTCTCTCACCAGTCACATCCACAACTAGGTATTGTTTTTGTTTTGGCTCCATCCCTTCATTCTTTCTGGAGTTATTTCTCCACTGATCTACAGTAGCATATTGGGCACCTACTGACCTGGGGAGTTCCTCTTTCAGTATCCTATCATTTTGCCTTTTCATACTGTTCATGGGGTTCTCAAGGCAAGAATATTGAAGTATTAGGCTTAATAATATAGTTATACCTTATTTAGTAAGTACCATATAATAAGAACTAATCAGAGCTGATTTGATTATGATAAACATAGATTAATTCTGGAATTAGAGCTTTGTTTTATGGCGTAAACTGGTTCACATCTTCAGAAGATTGTATGTATTTTTCCACTTTATTTCCAACAGCACTTCAAGCTATTGGACCAGGCAGGGAAAATTATACTGTCCTCATCATGTTTAGAGCAGTTTGAAGAGGTGAAAAGAATATGAAGGGTAACCTTGTGGGAAAGGCTGGAAAAGTGGTTAATCCTACTGCCTCTGTTTTGGTGATTTAAAAGGTAGCATATAGGAGGGGTTCTTTTTATAAGTATATGGACTACTTTTTTGTTTCTAATACTAGTTTTAGAGTTCTTTTCTGTGGACTATGCAGACGACTTATTTTATTATAAACTTAGAATATGCCTTGTGACACATTAGATAGTCCCTTTAGGTCTTCATTTCAACCTCAGTGTAGCCGAGTTTAGATTATCATAAAATCGATGGATTTGCCTATAAGAGGGAAGAGATGGGACAAAGTGGAGAGGTGCTTCTCTGCTGACTTTAGTGTATCTGCCAATGAGTGATTCTGTCAAGAAATACAATAGTGGAGGCTAGAAATCTGGGAGTTATCTACTCTAAATATTTCATCCTTTTCCTACCATCTAGTCAATCACAATTTCTGCCAATTTTTTGCTTCCAAAACTTTCTGAAGCTGCTCCTTTTCTCTTCATGTAGTAATTCCTCTGTTTCATTAGCTATATCTCATTGGGCTTCCATATCAACTTCCTAACTCAGATCCATTCTTCACATAGCACCAGTGACTGTGTAAAATGGGGGCTCACACTTTTCTGGCTGTTGATTCCTCAGTAAGGAATCAATGTTGTATTGCAACCCAGAATACGTGTGAATAATTAAAACAAAATTTTCATGAAAAATTCTTGGCATTTACCATGTGCCATGCAATCTGATATTTTGGTTTTTTTTCTATTTTGTTTTAAAAAGGTGTTGTTTGATGCTCACTAAATTGGTTCCAGAATTAGAAAAAGACTGATCTGAACACTAATGTAACCATATTGTTTAAAACTCTTTTGATGGCTTCTTAGTGCCTTCATGGTGATGCTGAAGCTCTCTAATATCACATGCCAGAAGCTTTATGACTCAACCCTTAGCTAGCTCTCCTGACCCACTACTTTCCTGATCTACTCATTGGGCTCACATTTCACTTCAGTAAATTAGTATAACTTTCCATGGTTCCTTGTGGTGTGCCTTTGTGTATGTTGTCTATCCTGTGAAAACTACTACTCTCTGCTTCTGCAGAGCTTTACTGATCCTTCCAGCTTGTTCCTAAGACTCGACCAAGAAGCTTTTCTTCTCGTTCCTTCCCTAGTTGGGTTAGATAGTTCTGACAGAATGAGACTGGACTGTCTCTGTCGTTTCACTTGTTTATTGTTATATTTGTAGCTTACTGTCCCACAAGACAGTGAGTAGTAGAAAGGGCAAGGGTTACGTCCTATTAAACTTACCCTGAACGTTTGGCATTTAACATGTTGTCGTTTGGATGGATGAAAAAATATAAAAAATATTCTTATATTTAGAAGGAAGATTCAACTGGTTTCCCTTAAGGCCTTTAACTTAAGATTTTGTGACTATATTTCCAGGTGCTTATTTTTCAGGTTTTAATACACTCCTGTCTTGATAACCTACAGGCTAAGGGTAGATCTCATGATTTAAGGACAGCTTCTCTGTTTGAGATATTTTCTCAAGATTTCAATAATTAACAACTCACTATGGCAGTAGCCTGTGATTTCATTATCACCAATGCTCCGGCTGTGTTGGCAGACTGGCAGAAGAGAAATGACATAAATACGGGATCTGCCTTTTGTCAGTGGCAGCAGCAGCGAGAGTGTGGGGCTTTGGCTCTCACTCAGCAGCCAAGGTGCAGCCTCAGTGGGAGTGTGTGCTCATGGGGTCTGAATAGTAACCATCTTCCCCCTTTTGCTCCTGTAGCTGGGCCAACGGAGTGGTAACCATTGCCCTACATTAAAATCCTCCTCCTTGTTAGAAACATCTTGATTAATTTCTCTTTTTCTGACTGAAATAACCTCTAAAGAAATTGAGGCTCTGATAGGTCTGACTTGCCCATAGGTCATAGCAACACTCTTGAGTGGCTAGCACATTTTCTTTTCACTGTTGGTAAATAAACACTACTGAACGTTGGTGTGGCAATGGTGCAACTTTTAAAGGCCTTTTTTTAAAAAAAGGGATTATTTTAAGAGATGGTGTCTAAGATGCCATGCAAATAATATGTGGATTATGGTACCAGTTTTCAGATTTGGATCAGTTGTTTTCTTTTGCCTGATGTAGAAGCTAAATGATAATCTTGTGATCTCATGATCATTTATCCCCTGTACACTAGCTGTAGAAAGTACAGAATATTAACTTTTGACCTGTTACGGGCTTGTACACTAGCTGTAGAAAGTACAGAATATTAACTTTTGACCTGTTACGGGTCCGGGAACTTGTCTTTGCTTTAAATTGTAATCATCTGGGTTCTAGATGGTGGGGTGGGGGTGGGGGTTACTTTGGAAGGCTGATGTTAAGAGCAGGGGCCTTGAATAGAGTGCCATGGCAGACTTGGCAGTGTGGCCTTTCTACATACTAGGATGGTTTAGATCAATAAAGAATGCAGTACTGGTTGACCTAATTAAAAATTGTTAGTAGGTAACAGGTTTAGTTTAGTATCTTAGTTTAACTAAAACTGTTAGTATGTAAAGTCCCATAAAGTCAATAGCTGTGAATAATCCATATATGGAAATGAATGAATGATTTAAACTTTTTGAGTGGCCAGGAATAGATCAGATACTTGAGTTCTGATCTGTGGGTCATGTTACTAAATTCTCATTTTATCTTATCTTTATAACATAGATGAGTCTTACTTCAGTTTTCATTACCTCTAATAATCATATTTTAAATCTAAAGATACCTAGTTTTGAATAACCTGTAAGTCTTTCTAAAAGATGATAACTTTAAATAATAGTGGAGTCAATAACTCTGCTCATACTATCATTGCTACCTCCGCATATTAAAATTGACTGTCCTAAGAGTATACCAAATTTAGAAATTAATATCAATGTTGATTTCTCAAGTTTGAACTTGACAGTCTACAACCTATAATCTAAAACAATGTTTTTGTGTTTTTTTTCTATTTTTCTTTCTAAAGTTCTTTCACCATGCCTGGGTCACTTCCTTTGAATGCAGAAGCCTGCTGGCCCAAAGATGTAGGAATTGTTGCCCTTGAGATCTATTTTCCTTCTCAATATGTTGATCAGGCAGAGTTGGAAAAATACGATGGTGTAGACGCTGGAAAGTATACTATTGGCTTGGGCCAGGCCAAGATGGGCTTCTGCACAGATAGAGAAGATATCAACTCTCTGTGCATGACTGTGGTCCAGAATCTTATGGAGAGAAATAGCCTTTCTTATGACTGCATTGGGCGGCTAGAAGTTGGAACGGAGACAATCATCGACAAATCAAAGTCAGTGAAGACGAATTTGATGCAGCTCTTTGAGGAGTCTGGGAATACGGATATAGAAGGAATAGACACAACTAATGCATGCTATGGAGGCACAGCCGCTGTCTTCAATGCTGTTAACTGGATCGAGTCCAGCTCTTGGGATGGTATGTTGCATATTTTTCGAAAGAAACTTCCCTTGAGGATGAATAGGCCCAAGTACCATTTGCAGACTTTACCAGTTATGCTTGTTTGAACGTGTTCAGAAAGATAGCTATGACTTTCAATTTACTTACTTTACAAATTAGTTCTCTTTTAGTTCAGTTCAGTTCAGTCACTCAGTCGTGTCCGACTCTTTGCAACCCCATGAATCGCAGCACGCCAGGCCTCCCTGTCCATCACCATCTCCCGGAGTTCACTCAGACTCACGTCCATCAAGTCAGTGATGCCATCTAGCCATCTCATCCTCTGTCGTCCCCTTCTCCTGCCCCCGATCCCTCCCAGCATCAGGGACTTTTCCAGTGAGTCAACTCTTTGCATGAGGTGGCCAAAGTACTGGAGTTTCAGCTTCAGCATCATTCCTTCCAATGAACACCCAGGACTGATCTCCTTTAGAATGGACTGGTTGGATCTCCTCGCAGTCCAAGGGACTCTCAAGAGTCTTCTCCAACACCACAGTTCAAAAGCGTCAATTCTTTGGCGCTCAGCTTTCTTCACAGTCCAACTCTCACATCCATACATGACCACAGGAAAAACCATAGCCTTGACTAGACAGATCATGTAGGATAGAATTATCTATCGAAATTTAGTCAATATATTTTTTTTCTTTACCAAAGATGGGAAAATATGATACATTCTGGGACAATACAATACTTTCAGTTGGTATGTATGATAGTTAGGGTGTCAATCACCTTCTTGTATACTAACAGTAATATTTTTCAGGACGGTATGCCCTGGTAGTTGCAGGGGATATTGCTGTATATGCCACAGGAAATGCCAGACCTACAGGTGGAGTTGGAGCCGTTGCTATGCTAATTGGGCCTAATGCACCTTTAATTTTTGAACGAGGTGAGTGTTTAGGGAGTATTTTTTTTATTTGCACAATATGCTGAGAAACTTAAAAATTGGAAGCTTGTACTTGGTGTTCACTAAATGCAGGCACTGCCTGCTAAGAGCTTTATGTGTATTATCATATTTAGTCTTCATAGCAATCCTATGACATAAGTGATGTCATCCCCATTTTACAGAGGAGTAAAATGGGTTTAAGTAGGATTGCTAACAACTGAGAGAAGTAACTTGCCCATAGTCATGTAGTAATTTGTTTTCAATTCAGAGCAATTGTGATCTTCCAGTTAGGTGTATGAAACTCGCATAAAATGTTGTATATCAAGAGGCTTAGGCCTGTCCATGGCTGTTGTTATGTTTCACTTTAATTACATACACACTTCTTGTGATTTCTATTCTGCAAGTGATGAGTTGACTAGATTTAAGAAAAGTTCTCAGATAATGCAATTTGCTTACTAACATACATCAGGAAGCAGAGTTACAAGGACCTCTTCCTTTTTTGCTCTAATAGGACTTCGTGGGACTCATATGCAACATGCCTATGACTTTTACAAGCCTGATATGCTTTCTGAATATCCGATAGTAGATGGAAAACTGTCCATACAGTGCTACCTCAGTGCATTAGACCACTGCTATTCTGTCTACCGCAAGAAGATCCACGCCCGGTGGCAGAAAGGTGGGTTTTATCACTTTTCTTGGTTTTGCGATCTGCCAAGGGCGGTGTAATGTACTCACTGTCTTTAGTGTGAAACTGCTTCGTGGGCATCCTGCATTAGTGTTTTCCTTTAACCACTGCTTCCTCACCCACCAAATAGCATAGTTTTCCCACAGTTTCTGGTAATGTGTAATTTAAGACAACAGGTAAACTTTGCAAATAAAGTTTATTTCTGTAAAAATACTTAGGATGACTTAACCCAGTAAGAATATCAAAAGTAAGGTTAAAAAAAAGAAAATAACTTGAATTTGGTACATATTCTGAGAGAGGTAGACAATTGCAAACAAATTTTAGTTTGCAACTGTGATCCGGAGAAAACTAATGAAAATAAATTACCAAAGTGACCCCCACCTCCCCGCATGGTCTTTTTGTACTTGACCTGTGAATTCTTGGACTTCCCTTGTGGCTCAGCTTGTAGAGAATCCGCCTGCAATGCAGGAGACCTGGGTTCGATCCCTGGTTTGGGAAGATCCCTTGGAGAAGGGAAAGGCTACCTACTCCAGCATTCTGGCCTGGAGAATTCTATGGACTGTATGTATAGTCCATGGGGGTCGCAAAGAGTTGGACACGACTGGGCGACTTTCACTTCACTTCTGTGAATTCATATTTGCTCTTTTAGTGTCATCATCAATCTCTATCTTTAACCCTGAGAAAGGGCTTGAGATACTGAGAAGGACAGTATTTGAATTAAAACCATGAAAGCACACAGTATTATATAAAGTATGCTTTTTCCGTAGTCCAGCTTTACTTTATAGGGTTTTTGAAAGAGGGTTAAAAATAAGATTCAATAACCGATATTAGGAAACATAGTGGCCTTAGATAAGCATTCTTAAAGTATGTAACATATACTGTTTACACAGTGATTTTCTAACATTTATTAGACTCTGCAGTAAGAAATAGACTTTGCATTGTTATGTGCAGTTAAATGGAAACTAATGTCATCAAATTTTCTTGCCCATGCTGCAAGTTGTACAGTTTACTCTTTTCTACTTTTTTCATTCAGACAAAAAACAACCTCTTAATTTATTAAGATTAAAATAAAAAAAATACTGGCCTTGATTCATTAAATTGGTTACACAGCCCACTAATGGATTGTGACAGTTTCGTTTGAAAACCAGTAATAGTGTATATTGTTCAATTTCTGGATGTCTTTTTGACACAAATTTTAAACCATAGAGATATTTCATTATATAGTATATTTTTTATTGCTACTCAAAGATATAAAGACATCCCAGCCCTGTTCTAAAATCAGACCTCAAAAATTAGTGGCTTAAATGGATTATAATTTCTTTGGATTTCTCTTTCAGAGGGAAATGATAGAGATTTCACCTTGAATGATTTTGGTTTCATGATATTCCACTCACCCTATTGTAAACTGGTTCAGAAATCTCTAGCTCGGATGTTGCTGAATGACTTCCTTAATGACCAGAACAGAGATAAAAATAGTATCTACAGTGGCCTAGAAGCCTTTGGGTAAGAGGAATTATGATTTTTCTCCCTTATATGTGAGAGTATTTTTTTTATATTTGTTAAACCACTATTTATACAGACATGAAAATTTTAGAGTCAAAAGAAGTCATCTTGTTTTACCTATTTAATCAGTGAAGAAACCAAGTCCCAGAGAGGTGGTCGCTCACCTATATGAATTCTTTAGTCTTTTCTATTCAGATTTTCTTATTTCCTCCTTTTAGATCTGTTCCTGTTGTCACCTTGATAATAGAGCCCCTCAAGTGCCTGTATTTATACAGCAGCGTCTTCACTCTTCTCCCTGCCTCTCTTCTGCCCACATCCATTCTGCCCTTGGCCACTCCTGATATCTGCTCTCATACTCCTGTTTTCCCCACTTTTGGGGCCTCCTGTCATGCTATGCCTGTTAAACTCTTGCTGTTTCTCCTGTGTCCCTTCTCCATCTGATAAAATATATTTTAACTGTTTATAACACTTGGCTCCTATAAATGTGCCTCTTCTAACTAAATAGACAATGTTATGGACTTGAAATAGTAGTATATTCTGTTTGGTGATGACAGAGCTGTAGGGGGTTATTAACCCATTAGAATTATGTTGTCTTGATCATTAAAGGAAAAAAAAAACTTTTCAGAAAAAGGACCATATTTGTACAACTGTTAAATCTTACCTGACAATTAGCATACTGCTTCTTGGTTTTTAATAACTAGAAATCAGCATCATATACTTCTATTAGAATAGTAGTTAGGTCCAGTAAGCGATATAGTAAAAATATAGTCTTTGGACACTACAAGATTATCTTTTTTCTAAAATTTTCAGGGATGTTAAATTAGAAGATACCTACTTTGACAGAGATGTGGAAAAGGCATTTATGAAAGCTAGTTCAGAACTCTTCAATCAGAAAACAAAGGCATCTTTGCTTGTGTCAAATCAAAATGGAAATATGTACACATCTTCAGTGTATGGCTCCCTGGCTTCTGTTCTCGCACAGTAAGTATGGATTTCCATTGCTTCAGTCCGCTTGTTTGGGGATGTTACATTTCTAAGACCAGATCTGGTATCAGGCATGTTGGTGGCAGGTCACAGAATGGTCTTTTCCTTGGAGGTTCTCTAGCCTCTTCTCTGTTGACTTGAAGGAGATATGCAATGAGGCTATAGTTATTTATCCCAGAGTACTAAATTTCACACTAGCTTTCCGTGCTTTTCTCATGGTCTATTCTTGACCTACAGTTGAACCATAAATCCCCAGTTGACAAAGTAGTTTATTTTAGAGCATAACTTTTCTCAATTCCATCATTTCTAGAGAGATGAGAACTCTTTGTTTTCAATCTGCTTACTGTAAACAGTAAAACTTTAGGTCAGATCCCTGGGCTCAGGATGAAGTCTCTTCCAGCTGTGGTCCTCTACCCACTGTAGTAGGCTGAGTTAAACTTTAAGAGCTTTTTTCCTCCTACATAGGTACTCACCTCAGCAGCTGGCAGGAAAGAGGATCGGCGTGTTTTCTTACGGTTCTGGTTTGGCTGCCACTCTGTACTCCCTCAAAGTTACACAAGATGCCACACCAGGTAAATGCTGAGTCTTTTAACAACAATGTATTGAGAACCTACTGTGGTAAGGCTGACTTAGCAGGCTTCTCAAGTGAACGCTTAAGTCTCTTCCATAGATCTTTATGACATTTTAATCCTTATTAGTTCTTTCAACACTCTGCCCAAAAATTCTGCTCTAACTGGGTAAATGGCAAGATTATGTCTGAGTCAGAATATCTTTCCTTCTTTCCAAGTCAGGAAAAAAACTGTATAATGAGCTTAAACATTTTTTTTTTTAATGGTATAGTGTTTAACTTTTCCTCCTTTGGCAAGTAATTTTATTTTAATCTATTATCTCATTTAAAAAAATCTTTATTTACTACTGGGCCTCGTGGGGTCTTAGTTGCAGTGCTTAGACGCTCTAGTTGTGATGCGCAGGCTCAGTAGTTGTGCCTGGGCTCTCAAGTGCCTGGGCTTTGTAGTTGCAGCGTGCCGGCCTAGCTGCTCTGAGGCATGTGGCATCTTAGTTCTCCAACTAGGGAGCAAACACTTCCTCTGCATCGCAAGGCAGTTTCTTAACCCCTGGACCACCCAGAAGTCCCTTTTATGGCATTTTTAAAGCATAGGTAGAGAAAAGGAAGTGTCTTTATTTAAGGCGGGCAGCTTTCGAGTCTTCACACTAATGATTGAGACTGATCATAGGAGTGAATAATACCAGGCCATTTCTTGTGGTTGGTGGTTTGTTAAGTTATCTAATGTGTATAAGGATGTGCTTTTAGCTGTATTTAAGGATACTTTTGTGCAAAATACAGAGGAAAAACGGATGGAAGACTTGGCATTATTCTGAAACTGTTAGTTGACTCTAGACAAGTTATTTATAGTTTCACATCCCACCTATTTCCTCAGTTGTCTACTAGCCAAGGCTGAACAAATGTCTAGTCAAGGCTCATAGGAAGCTACGTCAAATAAATAACATCTTATCTTTTAACTAAACAATAGCCTGTAGTTCTGAAAGAAATGAAAAGTTGTTTTTTCCATTTGGCAGCATTTTGTTCAGGCTTTGGGATATGTATACTATTTTTAGTGTTTTAATGTTGCAATTATTTCCTATTTTAGGGTCCGCTCTTGATAAAATAGTAGCAAGCATATGTGATCTTAAGTCAAGGCTTGACTCGAGAATTTGTGTGGCACCAGATATTTTTGCTGAAAACATGAAGCTCCGAGAGGATACTCATCACTTGGGTAAAAACATTAAATTGTTAATAGGAGGGCTGTTTTATTACCAGATGAGTTATATGTTATAACTCATTTTTTATATCCTCTGCCTTTCCTTTAGCCAACTACATTCCCCAGAGTTCCATAGATTCCCTCTTCGAAGGAACATGGTACCTAGTTCGAGTAGATGAAAAACACAGAAGAACCTACGCTCGGCGCCCCTCTCTAAACGACGACACTTTGGATGAGGGAGTAGGCCTTGTGCCCTCGAGCACTACAGCCGAGGTAAGTAAAGCTCCTTGTGTTTGGGCTTGGGCTTTGACTGGATAAGAAAATCTCCATCCCCAGATCTCCTGACTGAGGTGACCTCACTGAGATTTATGCACTTAAAGGAATGTCAGTAAAGCAGGGTGATTCAGAACCAGGCCTCTGGGAGTGGGTTCCAGCTGTGCTGTTTTCCAGTTGTATGCGGTGCTTTGCAGTTACTAGTATTTTTCAGTGCACAGTAAGTACTAGGCTTTTTTTAGCAACACCGAAGTTTAAAGCAAAACTGAGAAGGTTCACTTGTGGTTTGTATCTTGGTGAGAGATGAAGCAGGGGCTGGGTGTTAAGCCCCTCACATCCCTTCTCTCAGGCCATTGTCTAATCTATCTCCAGGTGTCAAGAAGGAATAGTAATTGTTATGACTGGAATTCGTATTACATGCTAGTCACTTTTTAGGTTTTCTATATAAACCCTTATAAAACCCCCCTTGAGGTAAATGCTACTGTGCCCATTTTAGAGATGAAGCTGAAAGAAGTTAAATGACTTGACCAAGATCAGAGCTAGGCTTCAAACTGAGGACTTTAAAAACTTGGAAGTTATTTATTTTATCCATTCAGCACAAATGTGCTGAATGCGTAGTCTTGCTCTTTGAGGTAGCAAATCAAGCTGCGAGTGTTTGAAATCAAAGGCAAGATATAACAAGGGAAATACTGGGTATGGTAGATAGATCTCCATGGCCCTCCTCTCCCTTGCTATGGGATAATCATATGATACATTCACCATAAGGTAAAGAATGGACATTTTTGTTCCCTCCATGAAAAGTTCTACAGAATATATATTTATATGTGTATAAATATATATA
This sequence comes from Ovis canadensis, assembly GCF_042477335.2. Lineage (NCBI taxonomy): Eukaryota > Metazoa > Chordata > Mammalia > Artiodactyla > Bovidae > Ovis > Ovis canadensis. The sequence continues at coordinate 44,418,042 of NC_091260.1, forward strand.
TTTTTTTCTCTCCAGAGCTGCCCTTTTCCTATTAGAACTTAGGTTAGCAACATGATTTTTCCTGGGGGAAAAAACTCTTAAGAGGCGACCACATTTTTCTTGTTTCTTTTGTTTTTAGCATATTCCAAGCCCTGCTAAGAAAGTGCCAAGGCTCCCTGCAACAGCAGCAGAACCTGAAGCAGCTGTCATCAGTAACGGGGAGCATTAAGATACTTCTGTGAGGTGGAGGACTTCAGGGGGGGTTGGGGGAATGTATGGGAACGGTTGGGGGAACGGGACACCTGGGGTCAATTTTAAAAGATTACATGTTGCTTAAATTTTTACGTGACTGACATGGAGCCTGGAAAACTCGTGTCCTTGAGAAAGTCTCTTTGCTCAGTTTGCTAACATGCTTCCTGTTGTGGTCTAGCCGATGCTTACTGTACTCGAATGATGGATGTTAAGGGCTCTGTAAGACTTCATACCTCTCTGGCCGTGTGTATGCATGAAGCTTAGTTTTTAAATGTAGCCTGAAATCGTGCACTTCTGGCAAGGAAAGCAGCGGTACTAGTCTCCGATTTTAATTTTTTTTAAACATGTAAAAATTTTATACTTTGAACAAACAAGATTACTGAAGGTTCCTGTGGTTTTTGAAAAACAGTTTTTAGTTTAGAGAATGTGTGGTTTTAATGTAATATGCACAAACCTGATTTGAAAATGACAAGACAAACACACTCTTTTTCTAGAGTTTGTGAATCCTCGAGAGAGAGAGAATTGGGAACGGTGTCACTGGTTCTGGAAACTGTTACTTTAAATCCAGGCTGGCAGTGATGAGTTACTGTCATGACCTCTGTGAACAGAGGGATGCCAGCACTGAGCAGACTGTGGTATAGAAAACATGGTACCTTTGGGGGCTATGGATCTGCTCCCTAGGTCTGCTCCTGACTCAGTTCAAAGTGTATTTGCAGAAGAGCCTTGATATGTTATTGGAGCTGTGTATGAGAAAGCTTGTGGCTGTGATCCTCCCCTTGTACCTTATTTTGAGGAATAAATAAAACATTTTTCTGGCTGTCTTTCAAAAACTTAAAGCAAAAAGGAAGGATAGGGACAGGGCATTGTGAAGTTATTTCTGATGGTTCAGTATTATAAATTCAACTTAAAGACTGACAGCCTAAATTCATGTGGTAAGTATTCCTTCCCTTTTTTTGTTTTTGTATCTGTTCAGTGCAAATTAGAAGATACAACTCAAGTTTTTTACATAGTATGACCAGCCAAAAAGTATTCCACTTCTCAAGGTCTGGAAGTAGGGTATATAAAGTGTTTTCTCAGACTTTCACCTTAAAAATAACAATAGTAAACTATCACTTGGAATGAATAAGAAGACTGGTTCGACAGTTTCTTAGATCTTTCTGGTGCTGAACTATGACATGAGCCTTATAGATTGTAAAATAGAGATAGTTGGAACTAATGTACAGAACTAAATTTTTTAAACTTTATTTGCTGTTGAATTCTGTGAAGTTTCAGTTATCTAAAATAAACTTACACAAAACTGAAATGTAATGTTTCAGACTGCAAGGTAATATGTAATGTAGTGTTTGTAAAATACTCTTAATATTAACTAGTGGTATTTTGATTTGTACAGTCATGATTTGTTGAAATCACTTCATTTTAACATACACTGATGTAGATTAATAATGTAAGTTCAGATTTAAAGATTGGTGGGGCCATGGTGCATGTAATACTTTTTGCAAGTATCGGGAGTTCAGTATGTTTTGAAAAGAGTAATTTAACTTTTGGGGTGTCAGGAAACGGGTTTTCTCAAAGTCCATTGCCGGCAATGGGCAGGCCTAGTAATACTGGCACAGAGCATTAATTGTACACCTTATTAACAGTGAGGTGGGTAACTTCGAATAAAGTTTTAGAGAAATATTTTAGATACTTGGACATTTTTTTTCCCCCTCCTGAACTAACAGTTTAGGCAAGAAGGCAGCTAATATGCTATTTTTAAATGTGGGCATCCATTTCATTTCAGTTCACTGATTCACTAACTTTCACCAAAATTTATAAACCTGATATAAGCAGGGCACTCTACTTACATCACTTAAGTCAGAAATAAAGATTTACAAGATCTATGATTTTGCCTTCAAGGAGCTATTTGTCTAGTTTGGAGGAACATATACTGATAGTTTATTATTCTAATACTTCAAACAAAGAAATTAACTCCCAAATTAACATGTATAAATTTTGCCATAAATAGTTGTGAAGAGAGTTACTGTGTTTTCCTAACAACAACCTAAGGTTAATGGTTGGCAATTAAACATTAAAAGCAGATTTTATAGCCAACATAGAACTGCCTACTACCAACTAGAGCCTCCAGCCTGAGTGTCTCAGGTTGCTGGTGTTCTCCCAGATGTTTCATAGAGAGAATTTTTACATTGGCAATAATATTGGATGAGATAATCTCAGTCGCTATCAATTTTTAGGATTATGTGAACCAAGAATTAAATCAGAATATTTTCTAGTACTGATCAGTTATTTTATCATGCTGTCATGTCTAGATTCAATACTTAGTAATGATTTTATTTTCTGGGCCAGTCTCCCAATTTCTCTGGGTGATTTAGAAGATAAGGCCTATGTTCTCTAATCCTGCAGTTCTAGGAATTCTAGATCCTAATTCTGCAAAGTCTAAGATCCTAATTAATATGACGTTGAGAATTCTATCCTTCCTCTTCTCCTTTTTGGAGTTTTTGCAGTTAACTTCTTTTTTTTTTTTTCTTTCTGGATTTTGTTAATTTCATGAACAGTGATGAGTACATTGAATATGAATGCTAGACAGAACTCAGACAGATGCAGACAGCTACTTCTCATCCTCCTGGGACTTGGTTGAAACCCTTCATCTCTTGTTTGCTGTTTGAAATGTCCTGACACACTAAAGTAGAGGTGGAGAGACCAAGGAATGTAACAGGATCTTTAAATAATTTAGAGCCATGTAATCTTCATATAAAAGCAAGCACTTCCTTTAAAATTTCTAGCAACCACTCTTAATTGGAAGTTCCTATTTTTTTCCTAGTTAGTGGAAGAAAGAAATAATTGACCTGTGATTTTTTTTTTTTCCCCCCTCAAACTAGTACAAAGTTAATACTATGGTGCTGAAGATTATGAATACCAAGCCTCAGAAAGTTTATATTATCAGGGGTCTAGCTTAAAACAAAAAATGTACTTTTCATTGTAAATGTTTAGAAGTGCAAAGCAAAGAATTCACCTTTTCTTTGTCTTATTTCATTACTGTGCAGGCATCTAGAGTAAAAAATAATGAAAGTTTTGAATGAAAGCTTCCTTTTGCCTCCAGCTGCTTCTGCATGCTATTAAACTAGCACCTCCACTTCATCTTAGCAAAGCCTTGTTGGCCTTTGGGGATCTCCGCTTCCTCCCTGAAGGCTGCCTCAACTACCTGAGTAGTAAGCACTTCTCACCCTACATATCAGATTTCTTTATTCAAACTTGCCAAGTCCTGAGGCATCCGGCCACTGCCTACTCAGTACCACTAAGGCCTCCTGTGTTTTTATTGCCCCTGCCTTCTCTGCTCCTCAAATATGCCAAATTTATTCCACCCTGGGCATCCCTGATGGCTCAGATGGTAAAGAATCTAACTGCAATGCAGGAGACCCAGGTTCGGTCCCTGGGTCAGGAAGATCCCCTGGAGAAGGGAAGGGCTACCCACTTCAGTATTCTTGCCTGGAGAATTCCATAGGCAGAGGAGCCTGGCAGGTTCCAGTCCATGGGGTTGCAAAGAGTTGGACATGACTGAGCGAGTAACACTTTCACTTCACTTACTCCAGCCTTAGAGCCTTCAATCTGTGGGCACCACTTCAGGCCTCCTTTGCCCTTCCTTGTACAGCAGTCACACTTGTGACAGCTATGTCCATGTGGCCTCTGACTGGGATCTCAGAGAATATGATGGTACCTCTCTTGGGATTCCTGCTGCACACCCCTCATTTTGGTCTCATTGTGATACGAAGTCCACACAGAGGTCGTTGGAACTCATAATTTCATGGCCCAGAAGTATAGAGAGGTTAAGTTCCCACAGGGCCACTCTTGACAACAGTGGGCCCTTACTTGTTGGTCGAGAAATGCTTCCTCCTTCCCCTCACCTGGGCAGGGAAGCCTTCCGGACTGGTGGTTCCTCTGGTGAACTACCAGTTGCCTGATAGTTCTGTTGGTAAAGAATCTGCCTGCAATGCAGGAGACCCTGGTTTAATCCTGGGTCGGAAAGATCCCCCCGAGAAGGGATAGGCTACCTATTCCAGTATTATTGTGCTTCCCTTGTGGCTTAGCTGGTAAAGAATCTGCCCGCGATGTGGGAGACCTGGCTTCGATTCCTGGGTTGGGAAGATCCCCTGGAGAAGGGAAAGGCTACCCACTCCAGTATTCTGGCCTAGAGAATTCCATGGACTATATAGTCCATGGGGTCGCAAAGAGTCAGACATGACTGAGTGACTTTCGCATCACTTCACTTCAGCCAGTTTGGCAATACATCCTTTTATTGGCTTGCCTCTTTTATATTTCATTCCTGCATTGTAGGAACATTTCCCAAATGAATGACTTACACGGAAGCCTCTGTCTCAGGCTCTGTTCTTTTGGAGAAGCCAGGCTAATACAGTTGGTACCCAGAACAGCCCGACTCTCAGGATAGATGGCTGCAGCTGGTTTACTGACAGTCATGGCAAAAACCCCACTGCTGTTTGCAGTAGGCAGAATGGTTCCCATCCCCCAGCCAAAGATCTCTGCCTCTGGGAACCTAAGAATATGTAACATTACATGGCAAAACCAGAAGTGATCCAGGTTGAGGACCTTGTAATGGGGAGAAATCCTAGATTGTCCAGAAAGCCCAACATAATCACAGGGTCCCTTAAAAGCAGAGAACCTTTCTGCGCTGTAGTCTGAATGAGATGTGACTATAAAAGGATGACCAAAGAGAAAGCCCATTGCTAACTTTGAAAATGGGGAAAGGAGATCATGAGCCAAGGCATATGGGCTACCTCTAGGAGCAAGTAAAAGCAAGGCGGTGGGTGCTCCCCTGATGAGGAACCAGGCCTGATGCCACCTGGATCATAGCCCAAAGAGACACATGATGGACTTCCGTCTCACAGCACTGTCAATAGAATGCTAATGTGCTGTTGGGAAGCAGGGTGCTGAGAACCCTGGCTTGCAGGAGCAGCACGATTTCCTGCTGAGCCTGTGGTCCGTAGGTGTAGATGGAAGGTGAAATACTGGATCCTGTGGCACCTGTGGCACCTGATGGGATGGGGCAATGATAAAGTCTCTGGATTTGGCTAGCTTTTAACTGTTTTGGAAACTTGTCGGGGGTTGTGGTGGGCAGTGACAGGTTTAAGTCAACTGTCAGCTCAAGGTTGAGGGCAGGAGGAAATGGGGGGCGGGGTGCAGGATGAGATGGTTGGATGGCATCATTGACTCCATGGACCTGAGTTTGAGCAAGCTCCAGGAGATAGTAAAGGACAGGAAAGACTGGCGTGCTGCAGTCCATGGGGTCACAAGGAGTCAGACATGACCGGGAGACTGAACAACGACAAACATCAGCTCAAGGTATACTGAAAGCCCACGGGCATTTGAAGTGAGAGTTAAGGAGAGCTTCTCTCCTGCAGCAGAGAGAAAACTACATAAAACAGGCACCAGGTCTACTGTAAGGCAGGCTGAGCTGCAAAGGAAATGAAATACTCAGCCTTGACCATTCCTTATCAAAGTTGTAACCTCAATAGCAAGAGTAGGACAAGGCAGGGCAAACAGTGTAGAAGAGCCTGCAAATGCTGAAGACCAGGATCCCGCAAGTGTGGGGCTGGAAGGAGCAGCTCGTACTTCCTTTCCTGAACAGCCTGCCAATACTGCTGGTGAGACCAACACCCGAGGATGCTTGACCTCCTCAAGATGTTCTTCCAACACCCTTATTCTCCAGACAAGGAACTGGTCCTGTCTCAACATAATCTGAGCAGAGAAATACAACCTCTGTCAGGGAGAAAGCACCTAGACACTGAGGGAATTACAGAAGCTGGCTAATATGCTACCGTCAGGAACCAGAGGGGAATGTGTGCGAGTGGACTCTGAAGGGAGTGAGCTGGGGATGGAGGTTGAGGCAGGATGACAGGGTTTACCATGGGAGCCTGTCCCTGTGAGGTGAACGTCACCTGAAGCTGGCCCTGATATCACTGCTGGGATGGCTACTGAGGTTTGGATGTGAGTCTGGCATACCAGTGAGGTGGAGATGGTGGAACTGCTGTGCTATACAATTAAGGAAAGGCTCAGAAAGTTCCAAGAGGTGTGACTGTTAGAATGGATTCATTATGTGAGTCTGAAGAACCACCTAAGATCCCAGGACACTGCCTTTACACAGGCAACAAAGACTGCAGTGGGGAGGGGCACCCCAATTCCCACAAGCTCAGTGACGACCGACCCCTGCAGGCAGGGATGAGAGTAGGAAGTGCCATCGTGAAACAGGGCATGCATGGGATTCCAGAGTGGCAGAGGCCATGTAGCATTACTTGAATGTCAGAGGCGAGGTAGACATAGTAACTTGGGCACTGAGGCTAGAGTGGGAGTCAGGGTGCTCGGTTTGCAGGGCTTTGGGACAATGGCTAACAGATCAGAGTTGAGTGACAATTTGTAGAGTGTTACTTGACTTGTATAACCAAAAAGGAAAGAAAAGAGGCAAGCTGTGAGCAGTAGGCTGGTGTAGCCTGTCACAATAAGAAAATTATGATTCCAGATCTGAGCTAATTTACAGATCCAGTGCACAGTGAGGGGGGAGCCAAGATTCCGTGAAGAAAGGCCCTGCTACAAGTGTATATGATATGTATAGGATGTTTAAGGCCTGTTGGATAAACGGTGTGAACTGGACACCAGAGAACCCCAAGTACCATTACAGCCCTACGTGTAGACAGAGGGGTGGAGACCTGTGGAGACCAGGTGGTGGCTGGAGCTCTGGCCAAAGTCTCTCCCACACTGGGGGTCTCATCTTGGGGTCCTTTTCTTTGTCTCCAAGTACTTATTTGGCATAAACACATTTAGACCCCTGACCTGTGGAGTAAGAACCATTTTGAGAGGAGGCACCACATGGAGACCTCTGAAAGTATGTCATCTCCTCAGCCATGTTAATAACTTGTAAGTAACCACATGAGGAAACGCATCCATCAGTGTCACCATCGGAGAATAATAAAGAACCCAAAGGTAATGGGTTCCATCATAACCTCGTTAACTTACTTTACTCATCAGACTCCTAAAGAGAGCAGATGGCTAATGAAGGATGACAGTGGACCGCTGTTAGTCTCAGTTTCCGCTGGATGTGAATTTTACACAAAGACTCTCGCATTGATATGCAGCTATTTGGGGGGAAATTATCATTCTCATTTTACATCAAAAGGGAGGATTAAAGCAGTTCACAGACATACAGAACAGACTTATGGACACCGCGGGTGGGGGGTGGGCAGGGGTTGGGGAGAAGGAGAGGTTAAGACATATGGAGACAGTAACATGGAAACTTTACATTACCATATGTAAAATAGATAGCCAATGGGAATTTGCTGTATGACTCAGGAAACTCAAACTGGCGCTCTGTAACAACCTAGAGGGGTGGGATAGGAGGAAGGTGGCAAGGAGGTTCAAGAGGAAGGGGACATGTGTATTCCTAAGGCTGAGTTATGTTGATGTTTGGCAGAAACGAACACAATTCTGTAAAGCAATTCGCCTTCAATTAAATAAATTTAAAATTAAAAAGCAGTTCATACTTTTCTGGGATAGATATTCTCACGTATCCTGTTGCCCCGAGGCAATGTGAAATCTGCTCTACATCACAAGATAGTCTAAAAGGACCCTCATCATCTTGATGCTCTGCAGCACTTTATGCTGGTCCATGCAACAGCATTCTAGACGGATGTGGCATCAGAAAGTAGCGAGTCCTCCAGAGGCCGTACTAAGACTTGTGTGTGTCAGAGTGTGGGTGATGTTCTATGAAAATGCAGGGGCCAGGCCACACTGATGAAGTGTGTAGAGGACCAGTGACTTGAGGCACATCTCTGTATGTTGCACCTTGTACCCTTTATCACTGAGATAGAGACACAGGGTTTAGTAGGCCTCTCTGGGTTTTGGAAATACACATATTGTACCTGATATATTCCTCCAACCATTTATCAGGACTGCTGGTTTCAAGTGGATGCCACAGAAAAAGGACCTACAGTAGTTTCAGGCTTCAGTGCAAACTGCATTGCTACTCTGACTGTCTAAGTGGTGCTTAAGAACATGGTGTGTTGTTTGGCCACCCCTGCAGAAGGTTATAGCACAGCCCTGCAGGATCCAGGAGTGAGGCCACGCTTTCTGCAACAGAACTCCTCAGGCTCTCAGCATGTTTCTGGGCCCTAGGAGAGACTGAGCACCTGATTATGGGTCACCAAGGGACCAAGCAGATCTCGTGAGCTGAGCATTATCAGATCCACAGAGTCATACATTCAGACAGACAAAGCAATGATTCATCCTCACAGAGCTGACATCTACACAGGATATAGGTTCACCTTTCCTGTCTTCAGTGAATCCTCCAAGACCATCATGCGAGGTCCGAGAGAATACCTGATCCATTATCATGTATATTACATGCCATTGCCTCAAATACCACATCTTTGGTAAAAGCAGTGGGGGCAATGGGCACATGACCATGGGATGTACTTCTCTTACTAAGTACCTCAGCAGCAGAAGCAGCCAGCACGGACAGAGCGATGGGGCAGGACAACATCCTGCAGGGCTGAGGTGCTGACCTCCAGGATTCCGTATACATGCTTTAACACTGGCTCATAAATATATGTTCCTTGCTGTTAAAATATACAAGTCTGGGCACCATTGGATGGAAGTAGAATTGATTTTTCTTACCATGACAGTCTCTGATAGCTCAGTCGGTAAAGAATTCGCCTCCAATGCAGGAGACCCTGGTTAGATTCCTGGGTCAGGAAGATCCCCTGAAGAAGGGAAAGGCTACCCACTCCAGTATTCTGCCCTGGAGAATTCCATGGACTGTATAGTCCATTGGGTCACAAAGAGTTGGAAATGACTGAGTGACTTTCACTCACTCACCATGACAGTCAAGGACCCTCTTGAAGAATTTGTATTTCCATACTTTGGCTACCTGATGTGAAGAACTGACTCATTGGAGAAGACTGTGATGCTGGGAAAGATTAAAGGCAGGAGGAGAAGGGGAAGACAGAGGATGAGATGGTTGGATGGCATCACTGACAATGGACATGAGTTTGAGCAACCTCCGGCAGTTGGTAATGGACAGGGAAGCCTGGCGTTCTGCAGTCCATGGGGTCACAAAGAGTTGGACACGATTGAGTGACTCACCTGAACTGACTGAGCAACTAACACTTTCACTTCTGACTCCAAAACTGGGGGCAGGGCCTCACAGTCTGTTTTAACACAGCTTCTGGGTGGTCTGGTGACCTGGAACTTGAGAATCACCCCTGGGACTTATTTGACTAATCCTACTGCATTAAGTCCTTCCAGCTCTCACCCCATGAAGGAGACTGACAGCAATGGATCAGACTCAATGGAGGAAGAATGTGAGGAGGGCTGGGGGTGGGCTGTGTCTGACCACAGATTTCAGATCCTTTCAGCCACACTTCCTTCTCCAGCCACTAATGCAGCAACCACTAGGGCAAGCTGGGTGGCTTCACATCGCCCCTACTTGACCGCATCTTGTCCCAGGGCCAACTGTATGTACCTCTTACTTCCTGCCTTGGGATTGCCCTGGCTCTAAGGCATGAGAAGTATGAGGAATCCCCATGGCCCTCACTCATCACAATCTGGAGGTGCAGGTGGCATCGTGGGGCCCATGGAGCTGCTGGATAGACACTTTACCTTTGAGTACCCTGGGCAGACTCCTCAGATGTGTTTCATAAGGCTCCTCAGAGCATCCTACAGGACTGGGTGACAGTCACCTGGAGCACGGGCCACCCTGTAATGATCCTCCCTGCTTCTCGCCTCTACCCTCCTTCCTGCTCTCTAGGATCACTTCCCAAATCAATCACTCTACATGGAGCCTCTGTCCTAGGCTCTGTTCGGAAGGAACCCCGTCTCAAACCCTTCGTTGCTTGGAATGCTCACGGCTGGCTTTCCAAGAGTCACTCCTGCTCTCATTCAGATCTCAGATCGTCGGCTACTCAAACCAGACTTCCCCAACATACAAGGTGGCAAGCCTCTAATATCAGATTACTGTATTTGAATTATCTGCGTAGCATCTATTACTATCTGATATTTTAGAAAATGTTGTTGCTGTTGTTAGTACCTTTGTTCAGCACAAGACTATCCCACACAGGAGAGGAAGGACTTGGCCTATTTTTGATTTTGCAGGATCTTGAACAGTGCCTGGTATATGGTAATGTAACGCAATGTGTCTGCTCAGTCCTGTCTGACTCTTTGCGATCCCATGGATTGCAGCCCACCAGGCTCCTCTGTCCGTGGGGATCCTCTGGGCAATGATACTGGAGTGGGTTGCCCATTTCCTCCTCCAGGGGATCTTCCCAACCCAGGGATTGAGCCCATGTCTCTTGTGTCTCCTGCATTGACAGACAGCTTCTTTACCATGGAGCTAGCTGGGAAATTCATTCAGCAGTGGGATTCAAACCCACGCCTCTAGGGGATCCTGCTATCTGAACACAGTACCCTGGATTGCTTGGCCATCGTATTTTGCAGCACCTTAAATTGTGCATAGCACATGGTTGGCACTGTGTAAATATTCCTCAATTAACTGAATGAAGGCTAGAGTTTGAGAACAAAACAAGATTGCAAACCAAGCTAGAATCTGAGCTAACAAACGTTTGGGAGGGGCAGGGGGAAATGCATATCTTAAATTTAAATTTATTTAAAAATTATAAAAAGTCTCCACTCAAGTTGGTGAAAAAATTTTTAAAGCAGCAACAACGATCTTAGTTAATTACCAGCAATCTAATGCGATTTATAAAATTGAACAAAATTTGGATGTGTGTCTTATGCCTCTATAGACACGAGATCCTTTCTTTAGGTCCTTGTCTTTAGGGTCTGGTAGTATCATTATTGGAACACTTTCCAAAGCCTTTTTCTTTTGGACTCTATGCAAAATAATTCGATAGACCCCTGTGATGGAGCTTCGGGCATCTCTCCCTTGGTTATTGCGAATGTGCTCTTCCGTAATGCCCAAGTGTTCTAAAGTGCTTTTGACCTCATTTTCTTCTTCTTTGAGGCTGCTGGTCTCTGACAAATGTTTGGGATCTAGCTGGAAAGGCTCCAAAGGGGTGGGGTACGGCACCCCTTGCATCCACTCATTGTTCATGATGGAGTCGATTCCGTACCTCTCTGCGGGTACTGGCTGGAGGACTCCCCGTATGAGGCGGAGGCAGGGCTCTGACACGTGTGGAGGCACGCTGTAGGTGCCTTCCAGGATGCTCTTCTTCAGTTTGGCCACGGTCTCTGCCCGAAATGGCATGGTACCAGTCACCATGAAGTAGAGAAGCACCCCCAAGGCCCAGATGTCCACATAAACGCCGACATAGTGCTCATCTCGAAAAAGTTCAGGCGCCGCGTAGGGTGGAGACCCACAAAAAGTGTTCAGCATTTCACCTTTTTTACTGACTGTACTGAATCCAAAGTCGCCCACCTTCACACAAGTATTATTGGTATAGAACACATTTTCTGCTTTCAGATCTCTGTGAATAATTTGGTTTTCATGCTGTGGAAAAAGACAAAGGAGGGAAAGTCATCATTCTCAAAGTAAAAACCAACATTAAAGACGCAGTAGTTGCTCCGAAACAGTGAGGTGATGTTGGCATAACAACAGAAATTCAATGGAGATCAACTGAAGTCATGTCAGATCTCAGACCTTGCAAGCTGCCCTGGCATAACCTTTAGCCAAATGTAACACCTGTACCCTCCAAGCAGACCAAAGGTTCTGTTCTGTGGAGTCAAGGCTGGAGTCTGTCCCCCACGTGGCCCTAGGAATTAATGCCAAAAGTAAGGCCCAGATGGGCTTCCCTCCTAGCTCAGTTGGTAAAAAATCTGCCTGCAATGCAGGAGACCTGGGTTCGATTCCTGGGTCAGGAAGATCCCCTGGAGAAGGAAATGGCAACCCACTTCAGTATTCTTGCCTGAAGAGTCCCATGGACAGATGAGTCTAGCAGGAGTCAGACAAGACTTAGTGACTAAAGAGAGAGAGAAAGAGAAAGACCTAGATCTTGTGAAACACAATGAAACAGTAATCCTTCCCCTCTGAGACCATATGTGGGTTTTCCTGGCTGAGCAATCTCTCGACTAGGGCCAACCTCAAGAAGAAAAAGCCCTCCTCCAACCCCCTACCCCTGCTCCTTTGGATGGGCTCCTCTAATTTTATACAATTCAGTAGAAGGGAGAAATTTATAGTGGACAAGTTTCTGGCAGCAGATCCCATCCCACTCTTGCATTCTGGATTCAGACAACCTTGAAGACTCTTGACCAATTTAATGCCAAGGGCACTTGGGAAATGGTTTAACATTTCCAGATGGACCTTCTGGGGTAAGAGTCCAAGCTTCGGAGCCTGACATTTTTATTAATTCTAGGTTCAACTATGCCAGTTGTGTATGTGAGTGTCAGCTTTCTTCTTTGTAAAACAGAACACTGAGGACCACCTCCTAAGGCTCTTGTATGGGCTTCCCTGGTAGCTCAAATGGTAGAGTCTGCCAGCAATGCAGGAGACCCAGGTTCGATCCCTGGGTCAGGAAGATCCCCTGGAGAAGGACATGGCAACCCACTCAGTATTCTTGTCTGGAAAATCCCATGGACTGAGGAGCCTGGTGGGTTACACCCCATGGGGTGGCAAAGAGTCGTACAAGACTGAGCAACTAACACACACACAAAGCTCTTGTGAGAACCGAACGTGATGCTGTATCTGCAGTGTTCAGCATGGTCCTGGCATACAGCAAGCAAACCCAATAAAATCCAGATCTATGCCTGTCATCCTCTCTTTTTGGAGACCCGAGGGCTGGAGAAAGTCCTGGTATAGAGCCTCAGAGGGCTCAGTCTGCATTCTCGACTGCTGGATCCTCTCTGCTCTCCTGCCAGATCTCTTTCTGAGTAGAATGTGGAAGACCCTGACCACCTGCTCCACTGCTTGGTGTATGTTGTTCAGTTGCTCAGTTATATCTGACTCTTCATGACTCCATGGACTGCAGCACTCCAGACTTCCCCGTCTTTCACTATCTCCCAGAATTTGTTCAAACTCATGTCCATTGAGTCAGTGATGCCATCCAACCATTTCATCCTCTGTCGTCCCCTTCTCCTGCCCTTAAACTTTCCAAGCTTCAGGGTCTTTTCCAATGAGTTGGCTGTTCGCATCAGATGGCCAAAGTATTGGAGCTTCAGCTTCAGCATTATGCGTGGTATAGGTCTGGCTTAGTTCTCAGCCTGGGGAAAGTCCACCCCAGCAGTCACTTAGGTGACAATCAGTGGTACCACAGCCACCACTATCAGGCTTAGGTTCTCCCTTCTTCACTTTTTTTTCTTCCCCCTCTCCCTCCTAAGTGTGATCTCGGGGTCCCTAGAGCACTGCTGCTGCTGCTGCTAAGTCACTTCAGTCGTGTCCAACTCTGTGCGACCCCAAAGACGAGGCTCCTCCAACCTGCTAATAATTTGGCCAGGAGCTCACTGATCCCAGTTCTTATCTCACGACATCCAAGCAGAAGAGCACACTAGATACAGCTTCTCAGCTAACACAGATCCCAGACAAGTGTCTCTTCCTGCCAGTTACACTGAGAGCTGAGCAAAGAAGATGGCCAAACCTTCTGCGCTAACAAAATGGTACAAGTGGTGGTCAGGACTGCAAGTCCGATTCCTCCTGTGTGCCCAGTAGTATGGTTGTTGATAGAGAGGACACAGGAGAATCGGGGACAGTGCTTAAGGAGTCCAGATTTACGTAAAGAAATAATCAGAGAACTAAAATCAGAAAGACACAAGCAAATGTTAGTGTGCTGAGCACAGAGGCAGGAGAACTAGAAGAGCCACCAAAGGCATGAAGATCAGCGCGGGCTGAGACCAGACTGAAGAAGGCTTCACAGAGAGATTCAAGCTGAGCTGGGTCCCGAAGTGTGGATGAGATCGGGAATGTGAGGCGTGATAAGAGGGGAGAGGGCATCCTAGACACAAAAGGAAAGCAAAGCCAGGAAGCAGCTAGAAGCCAGTTCTCTGAGTACCAGAAGACGGGCTTGGAGGAATAGGTGTGGCCGGGGAATGGGTGTCGGTCATTTGGCTGCTCAGAGTGACTCCTGTCAACTTCCGCAGAAGCCAGGAGGCTGCCATGTAACTGAGACCCCTGGGCGTCGCTTTGGAGGTCAGGAGCACAATCCCAGCCAGACCTCTGACTCTCAGAGAAGGGGCTGCTATCTGCCCTTATAAAGGACTGAAGCCCTCAGGGATGCTTAGATCAGGGGGCCCCGACCCCCAGTATTGGCCCATGGCCTGTTAGGAACCAGGCTGCACAGCAGGAAGTGAGTGGAGGGTAAGCAAGTGAAGCTTCACCTGTGCTTACAGCTGTTCCCCATCACTCATGTTACTGCCTGAGCTCTGCCAAGGGCATTAGATACTCAAAAGAGTTCGAACCTTACTGTGATCAGTGCATGGGAGGGATCTAGGTTGCAAGCCCCTTATGAGAATCATCCTGAAACCACCCCCACCCACCCCACCCCCTGGTCCATGGAAAACTTGTCTTTCACAAAACTGGTCCCCGGTGCCAAAAAGTTTGGAGACTGTGGGCTTAGACAAAGGTAAACTGAAGCCCCATGCTTCCATCCTGGCGGGGAATGGGAGCCAGATCCTCCCTCCTCACCCTGCTCACCATGTGCTTCACGGCAGACACAATCTGGGAGAAGATGAGCTTGCTTTCTGGTTCTGAGAACTTCCCTTCTGTGCTGATCTTCCCAAAGAGCTCCCCTCCCCCTGCATACTCCATCACCAGGTGGAGCTTGGATAGAGTCTCCACGACCTCATAAAGGCGGATGATGTTGGGATGGTGCAGTTTTTCCATGCTGGAGATTTCACGGGATAGCAGCCTTTGGGTTTTCTGGTCTAACTTGGTCTTATCCAGGATCTTAATGGCCACTTTTTCTGGAAAAAAAGAAAAAAAGTCAAAGGATGTGCCTGAATTCATAGCTGCTTAGAACTGGAAGGAACCTAGTCCCTTTATTTTTATTTTAATAGACACAGAGGTTAAGTGGCTGTTTCTAGCTCAGAGAGCTCCTAGCAGTTTTTGAGTTCAACATCAGTGCTGGTCCCTGGAATCAGTATGACTCTACCATGTATAGGTTTTAATGCCAACTTCTGCCTCCGAAGGAGGTTTCAGTTCGGTGAGGTTTATCCAGTTTTCTGGATGAAGCACTTCTACATAGCCAACAGAGACTCTCTTGATCAGGTCCAAGCCACCCCTTCAGCCTCATTGTCCATCATTCCTATCCATGGTCCCCACCTCCCCATGTACCCTTCAGTCTGTTACAGGATGCTTTGCAGTTCACTGAAAAGGTCTTTTACATTCACACCCGGGATCTCTTCTCTACCTGCAT
Source organism: Ovis canadensis (assembly GCF_042477335.2). NCBI lineage: Eukaryota > Metazoa > Chordata > Mammalia > Artiodactyla > Bovidae > Ovis > Ovis canadensis. Next base: position 44,433,632 of record NC_091260.1, read on the forward strand.
CCACCAGGACTTATTTCTCTATCTGGCTCATCACTCCTTCCCTATCTTTACTCGGTTAATAACAGATGATTCTTCACGGCCAGCCTCAGAAACAACCTCTTCCAGGAAGCCTTCTATGACACCTGTCCTTGGAAGATGACATCCAATTTCTGTGTATTCTCTGTACAATAATCTCAGCCCCCTGCCCTGAAAATGATGACTCCTTACTCGTTTCTTCCTCCTACCCCCATCCTTGCCTGGGCTGTGTTCTGATTTGACTTTGTCAGTGCCCAGCACACCATGTACCAGCATGGAAAACATCAGTGCCCAGTTTGGGTGAAGTGTTAGAGAGCCACGAGGAGATGGCCACTGCAAGGTACCACTGGTGGGAGGATTAGTTGGTAAGATGGTTCTGGATTGTAGTTTGGTTTTACATCTTGAGAGCCTTAAAAATGGTTGAACACTTGACCCAGATTTTTTCCATTTTGGCAGTTAATCTTAAATAATCTGATGCATATACAAGATTGCTTGTGTAAGACAACTTCGGTGATACAGAGAACAGCTTAGGAGTCTAGCGAGAAATATAGTTAAAATAAAGTGTGGTTCACCTACCTCCACAATGGTACAGAGCTAGCAAAATGTTATGTGCAGTGATTAAAATAATGATGTTGATCTCTATTGATGGACATGGAAAGATATTCAATATAGAACATGTGAGGGGACTTCCCTGGTGGTTCAGTGGTTAAGAATCCTCCTGCCAACGCAGGGTACATGGGTAGGAGCCCTGGTCCTGGAAGATCCCACATGCTGCAGGACAACTAGACCCGTGAGCCAAACTACTGAACCCCGCACTCTGGAGCCTGTGCTCTGCAACAAGAGAAGCCAACAATGAGACGCCGGTGCAGTGCAGCTACAGAAAGCCTGCATGAAGCGACAAAGGCTCAGCGCAACCAATAAATAAACATTAGAAACAAAGAACATGAGGAAAAACACAAATATGCATTTGCATAGGGAAAAAAATCTGGCAAGATAATACACCAAATGCGTAGAATAGTTATATTATTAATAGGGGGATCATGGATGGTTTTCCTTTAATTTTCCTACAATTAATTATATAATTAACATCAATGAATTATGTATTAAAAATGGTTAATGTTTGAAAATGAATGAATCTCTACTAAAAACTGACACTTCTTTTTTTTTTTTTTTTCGCTCAAACTGGACCAGACTTTGATAAGAATTTTGCAGGCAAGAAATCTTTGGAGAACACAGGATGGCAAGGCTCCTATTTGACCTACTTGGAAAACAACTGCTTTGAAGAACTTTGACACAGTGCTTGCGCTCAGTCACTCAGTCATGTCTGACTGTTTGCAACCTCATGGACTGTAGCCCGCCAGGCTCCTCTGTCCATGGAATTCTCCAGGCAAGAATACTGGAGTGGGTTGCCATTTCCTTCTCCAGGGGCTCTTCCCAACCCAGAGATCGAACCCAGGTCTGCATTGCAGGTGGACGCTGAGCCACTGCTGCTAAGTCACGTCAGTCGTGTCTGACTCTGTGCAACCCCATAGACGGCAGCCCCCCAGTCTCCCCCGTTCCTGGGATTCTCCAGGCAAGAGCACTGGAGTGGGTTGCCATTTCCTTCTCCAATGCATGAAAGGGAAAAGTGAAAGTGAAGTCGTTCTGTCACGTCTGACTCTTCACCACCCCATGGACTACAGCCCACCAGGCTCCTCCGTCCATGGGAGTTTCCAGGCAAGAGTACTGGAGTGGGTTGCCAGTGCCTTCTCCGCTGAGCCACTAGGAAAGCCCAAGAATACTGGAGTGGGTAGCTTACTCCTTCTCCGGGGGAATCTTCCCAACCCAGGAATCAAACCCGGGTCTCCTTTGCAGGAGGATTCTTTACCAGCTGAGCTACCAGCTGAGCTTCTATCTTACACATGTGAAAATAGAAGCAGCTAGTTTAAAGTAAGAGTGTCAGTGGTTTTGTTAAAGTAGGTCATAGGTCTCCCAGAAGACAGCGGGCAGAATTTCCCGGTGGCTGATGCGCCCACGTTGGCTCAGGGCGTCCGCAATATCTCAATATCGTGGGGGAGGCTCTACCGAGCAGAACCCTGGGGGCTCCCGCGCCCTCCCTCCGCAGGCCATGCTCCAGGCAGAGGGACTGACCGCCCCGGCCAGCCCCCAGAGTTGGGGGGGGATGGTGGGGGTAGGGGTCCCCTCCCTCGTCGTGGCTTTCCTACTCTTCAGTCTTTGGGATTAAGAATCCGGGCAGCTGTTTACCTGAAACAGAAACTGGTTTTGCGTAGCCCATTAGGCGAGCTGTTATTTTATTCATTTATTTTTTATAATTCTCACAGCACACAATCCACCCATAGTGTGCAATTCCATGGTTTTTTAGTACACTTGGAATTATAAAGCCATCCTCACAATGCAGGAGACCTGGGTCTGATCCCTGGGTCGGGCAGATCACCTGGAGAAGGGATAAGCTACCCACTCAGTATTCCTGGGCTTCCCTAGAGGCTCAGAATCCGCCTGCAATGCAGGAGACCTGGGTTCGATCTCTGGGTTGGGAAGAGCCCCTGGAGAAGGAAATGGCAACCCACTCCAGTATTCTTGCCTGGAGAATTCCATGGACAGAGGAGCCTGGCGGGCTACAGTCCATGAGATCGCAAACAGTCAGACATGATTGAGCGACTGAGCACAGCACTGTGCCAAAGTTGTTCAAAGCAGTTGTTTTCCAAGTAGGTCAAATAGGAGCCTTGCCTTCCTGTGTTCTCAAAGCTGTTGTTTTTAAGGGCTGCTGCTGCTGCTAAGTCGCTTCAGTCGTGTCCGACTCTGTGCGACCCCACAGACGGCAGCCCACCAGGCTCCGCCGTCCATGGATTTTCCAGGCAAGAGTACTGAAGTGGGGTGCCATTGCCTTCTCCGTTTTAAGGGCTAGAGTAGTGAATTCCGTCCTTCAGTCTGGCAGCTTGCTGGTAGGAGAAGCCGCCTCTCCGCCCGGTCCTCCCAGCGCCCGCCCAGCTTCAGTTCAGGTGCGGGCCCTTCTCTGCCGCCCCCTCCCGCCCGGGATCGGCACTCTCGCTCCTCGCACTGCCTGCAGGTCAGGCGGCTATCTCAACCCGCCCTTTACCACCATCCTAGCTTTGGTTTTTCAATTGTATACCTGAGTGGTTGTGAGCAGAGGCTGCCCTCCCAGGGTCGGGGTCAGAGTGAGGCAAGAGAGGAGCTGTGAGGGGAAGCCCTTCCTGAAATTCTACACCCTATGCCTGCTCACTCTAGTCCCAACCTGCTTCCTCCACTTTGTGTTAAATCAGATTCTAGCCATGCCTCCTCTAACACTAATGTATAATCACAGGAAACATTTTAAAATCCCTGGTGTTCTGGATTGCCACTAAGTGGTAGAAATCGCAGTTCCACGAAGAACTAGGTCTCTAAGTCCACCCCTTCAACAAATGTTCCGGCAGTACCTACTGTGTTCCAGATGGTGAAGAAGACAGACATGTGAGACAGAGGAACTTTGAGAAAAACCTTATTACACTGTGGCGTGTGTTAGGAAGGGGTGCGGATGGGAGAACAGACAGCTCCCCATTAAGAAGTGATACACCCTGTGACCAGGAGGTGAGGAAGGAGGCCCAATACCTGGCCATGGGAAGGGGACAGTGTGCCAGGTCTGGGCAAGATGTCCTGTTTGTGTTTGAAGATCCCACTATGTTGGACATTGAGAACTGAAGTGGGTGGAGGTGGAGGGGAAGGAGTCACTAACCAGCCCGGAGCAGTAGGCAGGTGTCACATGACCCAGAGCCTTAGAAGTTATTACAAGAAATGTACCCTTGGAACCAATACAATATTGTAAAGTAATTAGCCTCCAATTAAAATAAATAAATTTAAATTAAAAAAAAAGAAAGAAATGTAGCCTTGGGTCTTCCCTGGTGGTCCAGTGGTTAAGAATCTGCCTTCCAATGCAGGGGAAATTCGAGTCCTGGTTGGGGAACTAAGACCCCCATGTGCCTCAGGGCAACTAAGCCAGCCCGCCCCATGCCCTGTCAAGACTACTAGAGAGAAGCCTGTGCACTTCAACAAAAGATCCCACATGCTGCAACTAAAGCCTCATGCAGCCAAATAAAGAAATATTTTTAAAAAGAAAGAAAGAAATATAGCTTTGGAGGAAGGAAATGAAGAAATAGGTTATATGTGAAAAAAAAATGTTGCCTGATTTATCAGTAAAGAAAGAATGTTGCAGCCATCAAGCCTTCACATTACAGCCACTGAAGGTGAGCCCTGAGGGAACTGGGGATGGAAATAGGATGCCAGCCATCAAGCAGTCAGCCCGGCAGTCACCCCCATCCGCAACCCCAGCCCCCTGCACCCAAGCAGACTCAGGAGGAGAAAGCACAGGATATTGGCTCCATTAGCTGAGGTGCATATCCCAGGAATGGTTTCAATGAGTCCAGACTCTTGCATCTTCCCAGACATAGAAAAGTGCTGAATTCCTTAACTTGGGATATCTGGTTTTCTTTAACAGTAATCTCTTGGACTTCTGACTACCTGGTCTCTGTTGCAAGAACTCCTATATATTCTGGTTCCTCTTATACCTCTTCAGAGTAATCTCTCAGAGATATCCGAGAGACTGTGTTCCCCGCTTAAGTCCTCAGTTTTGCCTGCTGAATAAAAGATAATTCTCAACTTTTAGGCTGTGCTTTTCATTTTCAAACGACAAGGATAGATTAAGAGGTACAAACTTCCAGTTATAAAATAAAAGTCACAGGGATGTAATATATAGTTTAGGGAATATAGTCAATAATATTATAATAACTCTATATGGTGACAGATGACTTATAGTGATCATTTTGTATTGTATAAAAATATTGGATCACTATGTTGTATACCTGAAAGTAATATAATTTTAGGGAAGCCCATTATAATATGGTAAGTTAATTACACTTCAAATTTTTTTCAAATTGCCTTTATTTTTAGAGAAGAATAAAACATTTTATTCTTAATATTTATTCTTAAAATGTGGGAAGACATTTTAAGGTTTTAAGGGATTGTCATAATCTGATTTCCATTTTATTCTTTAAAAAAATTTTTTTTTGGCTGCACTGGGTCTTCCTTACAGTGAGTGGGATTTCTCCAGTTGCAGCTTGAAGGCTTCTCTTGTCGTGGAGCACAAGCTCTAGAATGTGCAGGCTCTCTAGTTGTGGTGTGAGGACTTAGCTGCTCCGAGGCATGTGGGATCTTATGTCCCCTGAACTGCAAGGTGGATTCTTAATCATTAGACCATCAGGGAAGTCCCTGATTTCCATTTTAGAATGCGTACTCAGGCTGCAGTGTGGGGAATGGATAGGAGCAGAGGATGCCTAAGAGCAGGGCAGTGTTTTCGGAGGTGATGATAGCAATGGCAGAGAGAGGACTCTCTGGGTAGTGGCAGAGAGGAGAAAGAAAGCAGCAGAGAAATTTGAAAGATAAACCTCCCCTTTCTCCAAATTTAGTGAAAAGACTGACACATTCTTTAAACCAGGACTTGCAAACTCAAATGTCTCTAGAGGCTAGGGTGGAAATAAGGTGGCAGGCTTACTGTAAGGCAACAGGGAGTAGTGGGGACTGTGGCATCCTGAGGAATACATGCCTCAGAGCAAAGAGGTAGCTGTTACTCAACTTCAGACAGTTGTTACTATTGGGAATGTAGACTCGCTGTTGTCAAATCTAATGTTTTTCAAGAGACATCGGAATTGTAATGCAATCATTCTAATCATTAAGTGTCAACAACTAATTCAAATTTTTCAAACCTAGAGTGGATCAACCAAAAATCTGTCTTTAGGACCAAGGAGATAAGGGGAAGGAAAAGATACTAGAACCTAGAGAGTGCTGTGTAGAGACAGCTGCCTTGAGAGGAGCCGCGACCATTCTTCCAGAGTACAGCTGGCCTGAATCAACCTCATAGTCAGGCTGGGGGGACAGAGCTCAGACTCTTGCTCTCCTTCCTTTGATCCCCTGCAAGATCTCCCTACAAACCAAACCCAGCTGGAACCTAGAGGACTATAGTCTGGGACAGAGTGGAAAATGAAGGGTGGAAAATGGACCTGGGGAAACAGATGGGAGATGTCCAGCACAGCAAGCTTGGAGGATGAGAGAGCAGGCTGCAGTAGAGTGGAACACAAGGGGCTGCACCCCGAGTCATGGAGTCAGGGAAGACTTTCTAACACTTTCCCTGGAGCCTAAGTGTTAACTAGAGGAAAGTAGGAGAGAAGCAATAAGGAGATATATGTGTGGATATATATATATAGGGGTATATAGGGATGTATAGGAGAAAAGACCTTGAGATAGGAAAGCCCCTGACACCTTAGGGGACTGGTCTATACACTTTTTTGATTAGCTTCCCTTACTAATAAAACATTTTTAAGCATATCTTTTTGCCTTTTCATACTGTTCATGGGGTTCTCAAGGCAAGAATACTGAAGTGGTTTGCCATTCCCTTCTCCAGTGGACCACGTGTTGTCAGAGGAGAAGGGGATAACAGAGGATGAAATGGTTGGATGGCATCACTGACTCAATGAACATGAGTTTGAGTAAACTCCAGGAGTTGGTGATGGACAGGGAGGCCTGGTGTGCTGTAGTCCATGGGGTCACAAAGAATTGGACATGACTGAGTGACTAAACTGTAACTGAACTGTAACTATAAATATATACACTGTTAATATATGTAATCATAGATATTAAAAACCATGCAATTACAAATATAAAAAAGGCTTTAATATTTCCCTCCCTCATCCCAGTTGGCACCCCCACTTAGGCACCTCCAGGAGGAACTGAAAGAAGAGAGTGGAGCTGGCACATGGCGAATGAAGGAAAAGATAAGCCAAGATGAAGCCAGAGAGTCAGTCAGGACCAAAGTCCCTGAGCCATATTCTGGACCTCAGATTAAGGACTTTGAGAAATCATGGGAAATTTCCTTTTCTTTTTTTCTTTATTTTATTTTATACTAGAGTATAGTTGATCAGATGGTAAAGAATCTGGGGAAACCTAGGTTCGATCCCTGGGTTGGGACGATCCCCTGAGAAAGGGCATGGCAACCCACTCCAGTATTCTTGCCTGGAGAATCCCCATGGGCAGAGAAGCCTGGCGGGCTACAGTCCATGGGGTTGCAAAGATTCAGACACAACTGAGTGACTAAGCACAGCACAGCACATAGTTGATAAACAACAACAATGTTGTGTTAGTTTCAACTGAACAGCAAAGTGATTTCAGTTATACATATACCATTCTTTTTCAAATTCTTTTCCCATTTAGGTTGTTACATAATATTGAGCAGAGTTCCCTATGCTACACAGTAAGGCCTTGTTACTTACCCATTTTAAATATAGCAGTGTCAATTTCAGACTCCCTAACTATCCCCTCTGCCCCCAACCCTTCCCTCTGGTAACCAAAAGAAACCACTAGAAAGTTTCAAGCAGAGAGCTAGCTTACACGACCAGGCTTGCATTTTCTAAAAGATCACTTCTGGCTGCAGTGTGGATAAACACGGATGAGGGAGACAGATTACAACAGCTTAATCAACTAGGAAAGGGTGAGATATTTAGAAGGCGGAATCAGTAGGACTGGGGGTTCAGCTAAGGTTTCGGGTTGAAGAAGAGGTCAAGGTTTCTGGGTTGAGGAACTGGGAGGATGATGGCATGTGTTGGAGAAGCATCTTTATTGTCGTTGGCATGGATTTGTGTGCTCCCTCAGCATCTCTGCTCTCTCTCTCATCCTGTTCACTCAGCTAAAACATACCTGGTTACACCGAGCCTCTCACCTACTCTCTGCCTGTACCCATCAGTGACCATGATGGCTTGTCTCACTTTGAATTCATGATTTGTAACCTCGGGTGCATCTTTAATGCTCCTGGCAAACACTTTATTTGTCTGGTCCAAGAACACTCCTACACTTGTATTTATTTATTTTCACTCCTACACTTTTAGATGATACTTTCACAGCTTCTTTTCTCCCATCAGTTCTTTAATACTTTCTCTCCTTGCTCATAGCTGAATGACTTTGCTTTCTATTTTATTGAGTAAAGAAAGCAATAGAAGAGAATTTCCTCAAGTCTTCCAACCTACCTGAATCTGTGCTCATAAACTCTGTCTTCCTTTTTGTTCCTCTGGATAAATGGTCCCTGCTCCTAAAGCCTGCTAAGACGCCTCCACATGTTGAATAGATTCCATCTACTCTCATCTACTCAAGAATAGGCAGCCAAAATTTCTTCCTTCTCTCCTGCATCATCAGTTTTAACCTTTCTACTTAATCTTTTCTACCTGCATACATTCATGCTATTTACCCATCTAAGAAAAATGAGAAAATCTTCCCAACAAAAATACATACATGCTAGCAAAAGACTGTACTAAAATATTCATAGTAACATTATTCATAGTAGCCCCAAATTGGAAACTATCCTCATGTTCATCAACAGTAGATTGCATAAATTATAATATATTCGTACTGCTGTATAGCATAAGATGAGCTGCTCTATAGCATAAGAATGAAGCATCTAAACTACACAAAATAATACGAATGGTTTTCCCAAATTTTTTTTTTTCTTTTTGCCTATGCTGTGTGATTTGCACCATGGATTGCACTAGGGGCCCTGGCAGTGAGGGTGTTGGGTCCTAACCACTGGACCACCAGGGAAGCCCCGGTTTTCACAAATTTAATATTGAGCACATTAAATAAGACAAAAAAGAAGACATGCTGTATGAGGTCACTTACATAGTTTCACAGGTAATCTGTGATGTTAAAAGTCAGGATAGTGGTTACACTTGTTGTGTAGTCGCTATATCGTGTCCTACTCTTTTGAGACCCCATGGACTGTAGCCCCCCACGCTCCTCTGTCCATGGTATTTCCCAGGCAAGCATACTGGAGTGGGTTGCCATTTCCTTCCCCAGGGGATCTTCCCGACCCAGGGATCAAACCTAGGTCTCTTGCATTGGCAGGTGGGATTCTTTACCACTGAGCCACCAGGAAAGCCCAGTTATATGTGTGGATGTAGTAAATAGAAGCGGGGATGGGGAGCCTCTGAAGTACTGGGGATGTTTTCTCTTGAACTTGGTGGTGGTTATATAGGTTGTTTTTAGTTTGGAAAATTCATTTAACTGAATATTTCAGATTTTAAAACTTCGCTTGTGTATTTATGTACACTGAACACCTTTAAAAGTTTTTGAGAAGTCGCAGAAAAGCCTCTCTTGACCTCACTTCCCCCTTCAGCATTAGACCTCTTTTTCTCATTCTCTGTATAGAAAAGCTCCCTTAAAGAGCTGGTCCTATGTCACTGCCTCCGGTCCTCCCACTATATATGTATTTTTAATTTATCTATTTATTTGGCTGAGTTGCCAAATAAATCTTAGTTGTGGCACTCGGGGGCATGTGCTTCTCTAGTTGTGGCGTGCTGCCTTAGGTGCCCCTCAGCACGTGGGGTCTTAGTTCCCCAACCAGGGATCAAACTCGTGTCACTGTATTACTAGGCAGATTCTTAACCCCTGGACCACCAGGGAAGTCACACCCCCGTTATATCTTGAGCCTAAGAGATAATGCTACTAAAAATGCTCTTCTCAGGGCCACCGATGACCTCCAAGTTGCTAAAAACAATGGCCAGTTCTCAGGCTCATCCTTCCTCCTAGAACATCTTTGCACTGAGTTTCTGAGAAAACATGCACTCTTGGTTTTCCTCCTACCTCTTGCCACTTCTTCTAAGGTTCATTTGCTGTGTTCTTTTCATCTGCCCAGCCTCTAAATGTTGGACACCTGAAGGCTTAGTCCTTGACCGTCTCTACAATCATTTCCTTGGTGATCCCAGGTTCATATATACACCTGCCTACAAGACCTCTCCATGTGGTTGTCTCAGTTTGGGTTCCGAAGCAGATCATGAGGTAGTGATTCAGTTGCAAACAGTTGATGAGGAATGGTACAGCTGTACCCAGCAAACAGTGGTAGAAGAATGAGAAAGTGAGAGAGGAAAGGAAATGCAACCAATTAAGGATGTGTTACTAAGCAAGTTACCAGTTAATTCTGAATGACTCTTAGCACAACTGACACCATCCTGGGCCCATGCAATTCCTCCTGTCCTTCCACTGACCCTATCCAGGACTGCACCATGCAGTTAATCACTTTTCTGTTGTCAAGAGCTTTGTAGTTAATATTGTTGTTTATTCGCTAAGTTGTGTCTGACTCTTTGTGTCCCATGGACTGTATGTAGCCTATCAGCCTACTCTGTCTATGGGGTTTTCCAGGCAAGAATACTGGAGTGGGTTGCCATTTCCTTCTCTAGGGGATCTTCCCCACCCAGGGATCAAACCCGAGTATCCTGCATTGGCAGGTGGATTTTTTACTGCATAGATACTGTTGAAGGATTGTTAAGTCCAGGTGACCTCTATGCTCTATTAGTTCCCAAATAATGATGAAGACTTTTGATGACATATTCCTGGTACCCACAAGACTCATTACCCTTTCAATCATCTTGATTTAGAAATACACTTCCTGTTTTAAGCACGTACATATACCCCCATGTCCTAGGTTAGCTCTAAAATTGTCCCAGTGGCCGGTTGGCAGTGCAGAGTACATCCTACAAACGCTTCCAGATCATCGTCTGTCCAATCCTGAGCCCACCTTATGAGTTACCCTTTAATAAACTGATCCATGAGGTTTATGGTGCTGACTGCTTCATTTTTCAGTGGGGATCTTTTTTTGTTCCCTCCATCCTCCAAAAATCCTGCTGCAAGTTATCATTTGAGTTTTACTAGCCAAAGAATTGATGCTTTTGAACTGTGGTGCGGCAGAAGACTCTCGAGAGTCCCTTGGAGTGCAAGGAGATCCAACCAGTCCATTCTAAAGGAGATCAGTCCTGGGAGTTCTTTGGAAGGAATGATGCTAAAGCTGAAACTCCAGTACTTTGGCCACCTCATGTGAGGAGTTGACTCATTGGAAAAGACTCTGATGCTGGGAGGGATTGGGGGCAGGAGGAGAAGGGGACAACAGAGGATGAGATGGCTGGATGGCATCACCCACTTGATGGACGTGAGTTTGAGTGAACTCTGGGAGTTGGTGATGGACAGGGAGGCCTGGCGTGCTGCGATTCATGGGGTTGCAAAGAGTCGGACATGACTGAACGACTGAACTGAACTGACTGACTGATGAGAAGTGTGAGAGAGCGGGGGTACATCAGTTACTGCCAGTAACTGGTTGTTGGATGCTCTTGACAGATGTTAATTCCCCTGTATTTTTGGCCTCCCATGCATGCAGGAAAAGCAGCTCCAGCAGCTAGAGAAAGCCTAGAGGCAAAGAGATGAGAGACGAAGGCTCGGCTTGCATGCACTGAGATGGTAAGACCCAAAGAGGCACAAGTGAGGCACCAACAGCTTCTGCTGTGCTTGTGTAACAGGCATGTCCAACGTGTACATTCAATACTGATCTCTTCCACCCCAAACCCGTTTCTCCTACAGTCTTCCCAGTTTTGGTAAATGGAAACTATTCTTGCAGTCAAAAACCTTGAGTACTTGACTCTTCTCTTTTACACTCCACTTTCAATCTGTCAGCAAATCCTATTATCTCTACTTCTAAATATAGCCAAAAGCCAGCCCCTTCTCAGCCTCTCACTGCCCTCTTCCTGGCCCAAGCCACCATTCTCTCTTGCCTGGATTATAATAGGCTCACAGCTGATCTCTGCTTCTGACCCTTTGTAGCCTATTTTCAACAGAGCAGCCAGGGTGATCCTATTAAGCATAAGCCAGGTCGCATCATTTCTCTGCTCCCTTCAAGGGCTCTGGTTTTCCCTGTAGGAAAAAGCCAAAATCCTGACAATGCAGTATTGCACATTAGCCCTCCATAATCTGGTCCCTGCTGCTCTCCGCTGTGACCCGCCTTGGCCATTTCTAGAGTATTACAGGCACTCTCCCACCTTGATGCTCTTCTACAGGCTGTCCCCTCTGCCTGACCACGTTCCCCCATGGACCCCGTGGCCAGTTTCCTCATTCTCTTCAGTTCAGTGATCACCTCCTCAGGAAGGCTGTCCCTGGGCATCTTGTCTGAAACTGCAGTCCCCAGGGCTCCACCTCCTTCCCTCTGCTCTATCTTCCTCTTGTCTCTTATCACTACATAACATAATGAATATTTTCCTGGCTTACGTTTGTCTGTCTCTCTCCACCGGAGCATAAGCTCCACAGGGCAGACTGTTGTCTATTTTGTTCACTGCTATATTTCCAGTCCCTAGAAAAGTGCCTGTTGCATGGGAGGTGATCAACAAATATTTGTTGAATAAATGATCTCATTTAATGCTCACAAGAGCCCAGGATAAGTATCCCCATTGAAGTATAAACTCAATTTTGCTTTTTCGTTTACTATTGTGTCCCAAGCATCCTCCCTGTTATTATAGACTCCCCATAATCATGATTTTTTAATAGTTGTGTGACTTCCATCCAGTATATATGCTTTAATGTGCTTGAGCATGCCTGTATCATTGGATCATATAAATTATTTTTAGTCTTTTGCATTATAAATATAGAACATTCTTTTGTTATAGTAATTCTGGACTTTTTTTTAGGATGGATTCACCAAAGCCACTAACTATTCTTAAAGCAAGAAAACATAATTTTATCTATTTTTATTTTATTTTATTTTTTTGGCTGCACTGGATCTTTGTTGATGCGCTCTGGCTTTCTCTAGTTGTGGGGAGTGGGGGCTGGTCTTCGATTTGGTGTGTGAGCTTCTCATTGCAGTGGCTTCTCGTGTTGCAGCTCGAGAGTTCTAGAGTGCACGGGCTCAGTAGTTGTGGCGCTGGGGTCTAGTTGCTGCAAGGCATATCGCCTGCATTGGCAGGCAGAGTCTTAACCACTGGACCACCAGACAAGTCCCTTTAATTTTTTTTTTAATTGAAGCACAGTTGATTTACAATATTGTGTTAATTTTTGTTGCATAGCAGAATGACTTATACCCATATTTTCAATATTCTTTTCCATTATGGTTTATCCTAGGATACTGAATGTGTCCCCTGTGCTATATGGTAGGACCTTGTTTATCCACTCTATATGTAATCCCAAACTCCCAATCCATCCCTCCCCTCCCTGACCTCTTTGGTAACCACAAGTCAATTCTCTACGTCTGTGAGTCTGTTTCTGCTTCGTAGATAGGTCCATTTGCATCATATTTTAGATTCCACATAAAAGTGATATCATACATTATTTGTCTTTCTTTCTTCTGACTTACTTCAGTTAGTACAATAATCTCTAGTTGCACCCAGCAAACATCATTTTAAATCGCTGTTTTAATGAATGTACCCAAGAGAAGAGATTGCCTTTAAAAACAAGTGGGGGGACTTCCTTGGTGGTCCAGTGGCTAAGATTTTGTGCCACCACTGCAGGGGGCCCGGGTTCAAGCCCTGGTTGGGGAGCTAGATCCCATGTGCTGCAACTAAAGATTCCAAGTACAGCAACTAAGACGATGCAGCCAAATAAATAAAAATAAATATTTTAAAATACACTAAAAAAAATAAACACCAGTAGGCCGTACTGGTTAAGCTTTACTAGAGCCTGTGTGAGTCTTCTAGCTCTCTCTCTCTTCCAGTTCTCCTGGGAGATTACAGCATGGGGAATCCACCAGAGAGTACTGCCACGCATGGCTCCCTCCCACATCTCTTCTCACTACCACTGGATTTTCAGAGGACATCATTACACTGACTTAATTCACCAAGTATTGCTTGAATGTTTATTACTTATACTGCATGTGGGGGAAGTCTGAGGATCTATAAGACAGTGTCTGACACCAAGGAGCCTGTGACCAGGACACACAAGACTTTCACTCTATCTGGATTTATTAGGCTCCAAACCTTTATTATTCATTCATACTTTCTCTTGGGCTCCAAGATGGTCATTTAGCTCCTCTACCTCATGACCTCTGTGTATGTCCAGTTCAGGGCTTCAAAATCTGCACTCTCAAATCCATTTCTTCTCCAGTAGTCACTATTCAGTATTGAGGCTGGAAACCTGGGAGACATTTTCATTTCTTCCTCTCCCTGTCCCCTCCTGCTTCTCCCCCATGCAGTCGAACACAGGTTTTCAATATTCTGAAACAGTCTTCAAATGCATCCTCTTCTCTCCATCCTCACTGTCACTTCCTTAGCTGAGATGGACATTGTCATTTGGACCATTAGACTAATATTTGATTCTGACATCCCTGACTCTTGGCAGGCCTCACCTTCAGTTCACTTTCCTCACTAAAATAATCACTTCTGAGGCTTCCCAGGGGGCACAGTGGTAAGAGAATCCACCTGCCAATGCAGAAGATACAAGAGATATGGGTTCGATCCCTAGGTCAGGAAGAGCCCCTGGAGGAGAAAATGGCAACCCACTCCAATATTCTTGCCTGGGGAATTCCATGGACAGAGGAGCCTGGTGGGCTACAGTCCATGAGGTTGCAAACAGTCAGACATGACTGAGCAACTAACACTTTCACTTTCCATTCATTTATTTGGCTCTGTTGGGTCTTAGTTGTGGCACCCACAATCTTTGATTTTTGTCAGTAAGCAGGATCTTTAGTTGCAGGGGGTGGGATCTAGTTCCCTGACCAAGGATTGAACCTGGGCCCCTGCAATGAGAGTGCAGAATCTTAGCCAAGGGACCAACAGGGAAGTCCCCTTCACTGAATTACTTTGAAATCTCCAAACACTCCTCACCCTGGTTTATACCTCCATTCACTTTACATCTCTCTCTGCCTGCCATCCCCCTTCCCCTTGTATCATTTCTCCACAAACCTCAAGACATAACACAAGCCTTTCCTGATCAACTGACTCTTTACTGATCTCAGGTGCGGTCAAGCACACCCTTTGTCCCTCACCCTGTGACAGCACTTATCAAATGTTTCCTGTCTGTCTCCATTCCTTAGTGAGAGTTCCTGTCAAGCAAGAACTGTATCTTATTGACCGCTGCAAGGCACAAGAGAGTTAATTATGCTTTTTTTTTTAAAAAAAAAAAGAATGAATGAACCGATGAATAAATAAATCAAGAGAGAAGGAAAAAGGGTTCTAGTAACATGAGACTAGAGTGGCAGAGAAGACAACAGGGAAGAAGGGGTCAGGAAGGGCAGCATCAGGAAAGGGCCAGGCGCTGTGGCCGCTTTTGCTTTTGTTTGAGGCAACAGATGGGACATAAAATATTCAGAAGCTGAGTGTGTCATCTCTTTTGAGAAATTTCTCATCAGCTAAAATGGGATTCGTGGTGGTTTCAGCCTGCTCTATCTGCTTGCAAGGCCCAAGGAATCTGAGCCATTAGCTATAAAAATAAACTCCAGCCAGCGGGGGGCCTGTATGGAGCCTTCTCCCGAGGGATCATGAGCAGTGGGCACCTTTTTATAAACTACTGTCCTGGGAGCTACCTCTGGCACTGAAACCTTCCATTTCCCTGGGAATCTGCTCCGTGATCTTATCCAGATTGTCCGTGTTTCCTAGAAAACCTGATGACAATTCTGGGCCAGCTGGCTTTGTATGGGAACCACATTTAATCAAATCGCTCTTCAGACGATGTCATCTGACACGGCTTGGTAACAGGACAGGGTATTTGGAATTCCCAGCAAGGTTAAACCACTCCCTGATAAATCTTCCCCCATTGTAGAGGTGAAGATTTTAGAGGAATGTCCCTCTGTCTTTCTAACCCAGTCCCCTCCAGGTAGACTAATGTTCTCCCTCTTGTCACAAGTCACTGTCCTTTAAAAAAACAAATATATATATATAGATTTATTTATTTGGCTCTGCACCAGGTCTTAACTGCAGCATTGTTGTTCAGTTGTTCAGTCACTACTTGTTGCCACCTCATGGACTGCAGCAATCCAGGCTTCCCTGTCCTTCACTATCTCCTGGAGTTTGCTCAAACTCATGTCCATTGAATCGATGACGCCATTCAACCATCTCATCCTCTGTCACCCCCTTCTCCTCCTGCCCTCAATCTTGCAGAATCTTTAGCTGCATCATGTGAACTCTTAGTTTCAGCATTTAGAACCTTAATTTCCCAATCAGGGATCAAACCCAAGCCCCCTGCATTGGGAGTGGGGTGTTTTAGCCACTGGACCACCAGGGAAGTCCACAGTATTCTGGTCTTCACTCTGTCATCTTCCCTAAGTTCTTGCTTCCTAATACATGAACCCAGAGAAAGCAATGGCACCCCACTCCAGTCCTCTTGCCTGGAGAATCCCATGGACAGAAGGGCCCGGTGGGCTGCAGTCCATGGGGTAGCTACAAGTCGGATACGACTGAGTGACTTCACTTTCACTTTTCACTTTCATGCATTGGAGAAGGAAATGGCAACCCACTCCAGTGTTCTTGCCTGGAGAATCCCAGGGATGGGGGAGCCTGGTGGGCTGCCGTCTATGGGGTCACACAGAGTCGGACATGACGAAGTGACTTAGTAGCAGCAGCAGAGGCAGCAATACATGAACTGCCTGGCTCTTTCTTCATCCTCACATCAATTTGCATCTGGGTCCCCCTTCTTCATGGATCCTTTTGTTCTCACCTTCCTATTCTTTCCTGGGCTCTCTTCTGGGAGAACCAGAGGAGAGATGAGCATGGGACCAGGATGAGGCCATCAGGGGACAAGTCCGTCAGTCAGGAGGTGAAGTCCGGGACTCGTTTTCCTGTCGCGTCAGTACAGCACGTGCAGGGACCTGCCATTACACTTTCCGGCTCTTGTTTAATACGTTGAGCTTGTTGGACTGATTTTCCTCTGCCTGTGCTTTTAGCCGTCTTTCCCCCCTTTGCCCCCATGCCATTCCATAAGCAGAGGTGACACCGGGCCTTTGATAGCAAGGTTCCTCTGTGGGGGGTTATGAGTGAGGAGAGCGTGGCAGTGAGGCCGCGGAGGCACCATCTGCACAAGCAGGAAAAGCCTCGCTCTCTGAAACCCATGGGGCTAGAATTAAGTTACCTCTGTAACACAACAGGCATGCCTTTGGCATTTGAGATGACAGTCACTATGTAAATGCTGATTGTTGATCCTCTTTCTTCTGTCCTCCTCACATAACGGTGTCTACAGAATTAGATGCCCTGTGCCGTTGGCCAGTGGCAGGGCCCTGCTTAGCTGGCTACAGTCTCTGTGATGATGTGTCATCGTTTCGCTGTGCTCTCCACTCTCCCTTCTCAGAGATGCTTCTTTGGACCTTGGGCTTTTCTGACAGTGAGGTGGGCCGTGTGACCCTGGGCCACTGACTTGACCCAGGCAGGCCCTTGACTCAGTGGCGGCCCATCACCGGCTGGCCAGTGAGCACTTATATTCTCTCTCTTTAAAATCTAAGCTGCAATAGGATGAGACTGTCAGATGGAGACGGGCAATAAAGCTGAGAGATTACATAGATATGGGCAGCAGTCATTGTTGGTGATGTGCTTTTGGATAATTAAGCACAGAAGACCACTCTGCAGAAAGACGTATGAAGTAGAATAAGAAAACATGTGGCCCCGGGGAAAGGAGAGGTGGAAAGGGTAACCTCCATCACCCCAATGTGGGGCCACAAATTTCCCCTGCACATGAGTCACCCCGTCACTGCACTGAAATCCCGAGGAAGCTTGGGTACAGCAAAAACGAAGCTGAGTTCTAACCCTGCCTCTGCCCATGACCTCAGGACAGCCACTCCTGAATCTCTGTTACTCCCACTTGTAAAACACAGGAGGATGAGATGAGGTCAGTGTTTCCCAAAGCGGAACCTTGAACACTCGTGGGTCATGCAGTGAGTTTAGTGCAAGGAAACAGCCTTAAATAGCACCAAACCACAGCATAAAAATGTTATTTTCATATCATTTAAGAGTTAAAAGTATCAGTTAAGAGTTCTCCCTTAACTCTCCTAAGTAAGATAAAGAGAAACACGGATGGGTTTCTGGCATGTTTTAAATTACTTTCAGTCACTTAAGTTTCCTTAAAAAAATTTTTTTTTACTGTAAGTTATTCTTATTAGTAATTTCTTATATTGGATACATGTTGAAATGACAATAGTTTGACATAGTTAAGACATTAAATAAAATACTGTTAAAATTTTTTTAAAAAATTGGCTGCCCTGGGTGACTTGTGGGATCTCAGTTCCCTCAGCAGGGATCGAACTCATGCCCCCTGCACTGGAAACGTGGAGTCTTAACAACTGGACTGCTAGAGAATCCCATTAAAACGTTTTGAAAGTTGTTAAGAGAATAGATTTTAAAGTTCTCACTATACATACACACACAATTGTAAGTATGTGAGGGGATGAATGTGTTAAATAACCTTATCCAGGTAATCAGTTTGCAGGATATACATATATAAAATCAGAACGTTGTAGTCTTAAACAATATTGTACATCAATTACATCTCAATAAAGCTGGAAAAATAAATACAACTTTTAAATTTGTTTGCCTTGTATTACTTTTACCACTATCTTCTATTCACAGGTTTTCAAGACATTAATATCAAATTTCCATCTGAAATAAGTTTAAGTAAAATACAGACGTGCACAGTGATAGCAACCATTTATTGACTGGCTACTATGTGCCATGTAGTTTATGTTATCCCTAATTTTCCCTACAATTCTAAGAATAATTATCTCTGTTTTGCAGTTAAGGCAACTGAGGACCAAAAGAATTAGTATAATATGCACAAAGTCAAATACCTAGCAAGTAAATAAACAAGGATTTGAAGCCCGTGCTCTGAAGCCCATGTTTTCAGATTTGCCTGTTTCTGAAGCCCACGTTCTTTCCACTCTCTCTTGCTTCCTCTCCACTAGAATCGAATATCTGAACCCACATTCAGCAAAGAGTTCCAAGTTGGCCACATCCAGTAGGCTTTGCTCAAACATCAGCCCCTCTGTCCTCTCTGCCACTTTGGGTACTCTCTCCTTTCTGAACTCCTCCCCTGGTTAGCGTTTATCCAATTTCTTGTCTCCCCTTCCAATCAAGTCTTCCAACTGCTGTCTCAATCTCCAGCCCCTCAGCTCTCTCTGTGTGTTTTATCTTTTGCTCCTCACTCTTGCTCTAGACCACTGAAAAATTCTTTTGCCCTTCACTCTTCCTCTAGACCACTGAAAAGCAACATCTGTCCTAATTTAGATTTAAATCCTATATGCTTCCCTGGTGGTTCAGACAGTAACGAATCTGCCTGAATGTGGGAGACCCAAGTTTGATCCCTGGGTAGATGGAAGATCAGATGCCCTGAAGAAGGAAATGGCAACCCCCTCCAGTATTCTTGCCTAGAGAATTCCATGGACAGAGAAGCCTGGACAGCTACAGTCCATGGGGTTGCAAAGAGTCAGGCAAGACTGAGCAACACACACACACACACACACACACACACACACACACACTAGATATGGAGAATTCCATGGACAGAGGAGCCCGGACAGCTACAGTCCATAGGGTTGCAAAGAGTCAGACATGATTGAGCAACTAACACACACACACACACACACACACACACACACACACACACGATTTACTTTTATGTAATCAGTGCTCCTGGCTGCATTCTGTCAGTGAGGAGCCCAAGGCTCACAGTGGTGCTGTCATGTACCCAGGTAGGTAAGATGAGTAACCAAGATGTGAAGGCATGAACCCAGACACTTGGGCTCAGAGCAAGACAGAAGGGGACGCTGCAGTGACTTGGGGGGAGATTCTTGAGGGGAGGGTGTGCGTGCTGCTTTCTCTATAGGGATGCAACAGGGATGAGAGTTGAATGGGATTGGAGTTTAGAGAAGAAGAGAAAAGAAAATTCTAACATAAGAAAGAACACCCTTGAAGACGTGGTGGCCTGGGTCCAAGGAGAATGAATGTCAGTATGGGACTTGCAGGGAGAGCGCAGAGCCCATGGGCTTTAGAAAGTCGACAGATGATACTGAATTGCAGGTGTTCTTTTTCTGTCTAGTAACTCCATTATGTCGATCTCCAAGCTTAGCTAAATTCCAGGTAACTTGGAAAAGTGCCCACGCGGGCTCTCCTCACGGTTCCTGAGGCCCGGGCAGTGGGCAATGCTGGTCTAGAGTCCAGAGGGGCTAGCAGTCAAGCAAGCACAGGTCAGTGGTGGAAAGCAAGGAGCTAACAACAGTGAGAATTGGTGCAGGGCAGACGAAGCAGAGAAGATCCTGAGATCAAGTCTCTTTTCCCCAAACCTCACAGAAGCAGCAGCCTCAGGTAAGGAGGAGAGACTGGACCCGCTATCCACTGACCATCCGGGAGGGCCCCTGTGCCATTGGTATTGACACACAAATATAGACAGAAGTTACAAATAAGAACTTGCAACGTGAGTGGCCTTGGAACCAAGCCACACTCCACTCGGCTTCTCCAAGGCGTAACTGGAGAGAACACCCTCAGTGTTTGAGTTCACCTGCACGGTATAGCAGAAGTTTTTGGAGTCAAAATCACCTAAGATGGAACTGCTAAAGCCACACTGGACTTCTTTGGATCTTAGTTTCCTTATCTATAAAGTGAAAATAAAAACACTGAGCTCACACCATCACTGTGAAAATGAACTGTGATAACGACAGACAGCAGCTGCCCCAATGCTTGCCCTTAGCAGGGACTCAGTGATGTTGCCTCACCGGCTTCCCTGGCCCCAGACTCCTAACCTGCCCCCCAAACCAGGTCCCCACACCCTGGACATCACCCGCAGAGGTCAGTTCCTACCTTTGGTTAGGGAGTGAATCCCCAGCTTGACTTGGGAGAAGTTCCCACTTCCGATCTCCCCTCGGATGCGATAGAAGCCGATCCGCTTGCCCAGAGTGATCTCCCTCACCACCTTCTCATCCTGGGACATGTCCTGGGTCAGCTTCTCAAAGGGCGTCAGCTGGTGAGGCTCTCCCTCCTCGTCCTCCTTGGTGCACTCCGTCTGACAGCCACTCTCCTCGCTCTCCCGCCGACCCCACCTGGCACAGTGGGGGTTCACCAGGCCGCCTCCATTCACATACACAGCAGTCATCGTCCACAGTAGGTTCACCTCTCCATCTCAGCAGAGGCAGCGAGCAGGGGAGGATGGGGAGGAGCAGAAGGGCCCCAAGGGGGATGAGAGATGGGACTTAAAGGCTGTAAGGGCCCTGTGTCCTTGAGAGCTGGGCAAAGACTCCTGGATGCGCAGACCCCTTTCTAGGCTTCAGTCAGCTGAAGGCAGAGACCAACCCCAGCACTGCCTACCCAGCCAAGCCCAAAGCTGCCCGCCTTACTCGAGACATCTCACACTCTCCTTCATAGCGAACTTCCCTGGTCTAACTGGACCATCAGGCATGCATCCAGGTACCCTAGCCTTAATCAGGCTCCAAGAACTTTCTGGCCGGCTGTGCTGATGCTCTGTGGTAGGTGGCTCTGTCCCAAAACAAAGGCTCCAGTTTGCTATTTCCTTTGATGGTCAGAAAATCTTCTGCCCTGGTGTGTAAAAGCCCCCAGGAGGCCCCCAGTTCCCCGCTGCTGGTGCTTATCTCTGATCCTCTTCATTTTGCACTTTTGCTGTCAAGTCGCAGGTCCCCGGAGACCTGACAATCCAGACCCCAGGAAAGAAGAAACTTGCAAATCAGCCTTCCGGTCACACGGGCAGCTAGAGGAGGATTAAATCCCTGCAATGCCACCTTAGCCGGCCTTAATTTAGACGAGCTTGCCTCTAAGCCGTGAGCAGTCTCAAAAATTTGGTGGGTACTGATTCATCCTAAGAACAGAGAATAAGAAAATACATTAGTCCATGTTAACACACTGGACAGCATTGATAATGAATGCAGAACTGCTGGGGAAGCAACAATCGAAAAACATCTACACATTTGGTTCTGACTCATATCATAGTAAATGCTTGATCACACACGATTTAGTCAGAAGAAAATGTACATGCACACAAACACACCTGTCAGCATTTCAGAAAATCCCTCATAGGCTGTAATATTTCTAGCAAAATGACATCTCTATTTTCGTTTCTAGTAAAACAATTTTTCTTTTTATTGATGTTTAGGGAAATAAGCAAGTTGACTTGGCTTGCTTTAAAGCGAGACTTTTAAAACTATACGATAGTCATGATGATAAAGGTTTCCTATTAATATTAGTTTTCAAAAGTTCTTACATTGATTCAAACAACAGTGTATTTCCTGATGCGAAGAGTCAACTCACTAGAAAAGACCCTGATGCTGGGAAAGTTTAAGGGCAGAAGGAGAAGCAGGCAACAGAGGATGCGATAGTTGAATAGCATCACCAACTCAATGGACATGAGTTTGAGGAAACTCCGGGAGACAGTGAAGGACAGGGAAGGCTGGCATGCTGCAGTCCATGAGGTTGCAAAGAGTCAGACATGACTTAGCAACTGAATAACAACAACAAAGGTTTCCTTTATCCTGTTTGCTCTCACAGGACTTCTCCTATAGGGGCTGCTCCTGCTCTTTCTTCCTGTAGTATTCTTTCTGCATGCATGTTCATGCTTAGTCGCTCAACTGTGTCTGACTCTTTGCAATCCCACGGACTGTGGCCCACCAGGCTCCTCTGTCCACGGAATTCTCTAGGCAAGAATACTGGAGTAAGTTGCCATTTCCTGCTCCAGGGGATCTTCCTGGCTCAGGGATGGGGCCTGAGTCTCTTGTGCCTCCTGCATTGGCAGGTAGGTTCTTTACCACTGGACCATCCTGGAAGACAGGTATTCTATCAGTTCAGTTCAGCTCAGTCGCTCAGTCGTGTCCGACTCTTTGCAACCCCATGAATTGCAGCACGCCAGGCCTCCCTGTCCATCACCAACTCCCAGAGTTCACTCAGACTCATGTCCATCGAGTCCGTGATGCCATCAAGCCATCTCATCCTCTGTCGTCCCCTTCTCCTCCTGCCCCCAATCCCTCCAGGCATCAGAGTCTTTTCCAATGAGTCAACTCTTCACATGAGGTGGCCAAAGTACTGGAGTTTCAGCTTTAGCATCATTCCTTCCAAAGAACACCCAGGACTGATCTCCTTCAGAATGGACTGGTTGCATCTCCTTGCAGTCCAAGGGACTCTCAAGAGTCTTCTGCCGCACCACAGTTCAAAAGCATCAATTCTTTGGTGCTCAGCTTTCTTCACAGTCCAACTTTCACATCTATACATGACCGTTGGAAAAACCATAGTCTTGACTAGATGGATCTTAGTTGGCAAAGTAATGTCTCTGCTTTTGAATATGCTATCTAGGTTGGTCATAACTTTTCTTCCAAGGAGTAAGCATCTTTTAATTTCGTGGCTGTAGTCACCATCTGCAGTGATTTTGGAGCCCCCCAAAATAAAGTCTGACACTGTTTCCACTGTTTTCCCATCTATTTCCCATGAAGTGATGGGACCAGATGCCATGATCTTAGTTTTCTGAATGTAGTCTATAACGCAGGTCAATTTTTCTCCAAGGCTTATTTTCTAGGTATTTCTATCAGCTGTGACTCTCCAGGCCCAGCAGCTTATTTTGAAGGTTCAGAAACAGGGTAATGTCACTGGAGGGCAATTGTTTATGGCATCCTCAATGATGAGCAATATTGCCCAGCTTGGGTGTCTTCATGCTTTCCTTTATGTAGCCTCCAGCAAGAAACAATTGCTTCCTCTCTGGATCCCCACAGCACTTTGTACAGTTTCCAACAGGTCTCCTTTCCCTGAAGGTCGGAAGGGGGTTTAATTCCCCTGTGTATCCTGCTTATCTTCTGTCCTGTGTATCTTCTGTCTCTCTCAGCGTGGAGCATTATGTCCTATATAAAGCAAGTGTTCACTAAATGTGTGTTGAATTTGATTTTTGGACTTAAACATTCTGAACCAAACCTGAGCAAAAGCATGAGAAACTGCCTTGGAAACGGGAATTCCCAATTCTGTTTGATGATAATCTAGTTATTACAATTAGGTACAGAATGGTTTACATTGCTATTGTGTTTAAGTATGGGGTTGCTGAATAAACAGAAACAAGGACAGGAAAGAGGAGGTTGCTGCCAGCACTGTGCCTGTTCCTACATGGGGGAGGAGAGGCTGGACAAAGGATAAAGAGGCCAGGTATCAATAACCACACACATCTCTAGGCTAGAGTCTGGTTGCGTGTATGCTGAGTCACTTCAGTCATGTCTGACTCTTTGTGACCCCGTGAACCGTAGCCCGCCCAGCTCATCTGTCCCTGGGATTCTCCAGGCAAGAATACTGGAGTGGGGTGCCATGCCCTCATCCAGCGGATCTTTCCACTCAGGGATTGAACCCGAATCTCTTATGTGTTCTGCGTCGGCAGGAGGGTTCTTTAGCACTATCGCCACCTGGGAAGGCCCAAGAATCTGATTCAGTTCAGTTCAGTTGCTCAGTCGTGTCTGACTCTTTGCGACCCCATGAATTGCACCACGCCAGGCCTCCCTGTCCATCACCAACTCCCGGAGTTCACTCAGACTCACGTCCATCGAGTTCGTGATGCCATCCAGCCATCTCATCCTGGGTCGTCCCCATCTCCTCCTGCCCCCAATCTCTCCCAGCATCAGAGTCTTTTCCAATGAGTCAACTCTTCTCATGAGGTGTCCAAAGTACTGGAGCTTCAGCTTTAGCATCATTCCTTGCAAGGAAATCCCAGGGTTGATCTCCTTCAGAATGGACTGGTTGCATCTCCTTGCAGTCCAAGGGACTCTCAAGAGTCTTCTGCCGCACCACAGTTCAAAAGCATCAATTCTTTGGTGCTCAGCCTTCTTCACAGTCCAACTCTCACATCCATACATGACCACAGGAAAAACCATAGCCTTGACTAGACGGACCTTAGTCGGCAAAGTAATGTCTCTGCTTTTGAATATGCTATCTAGGTTGGTCATAACTTTCCTTCCAAGGAGTAAGCATCTTTTAATTTCATGGCTGCAGTCACCATCTGCAGTGATTTTTGAGCCCCGAAAAATAAAGTCTGACACAGTTTCCACTGTTTTCCCATCTATTTCCCATGAAGTGATGGGACCGGATGCCATGATCCTCGTTTTCTGAATGTTGAGCTTTAAGCCAACTTTTTTGCTCTCCTCTTTCACTTTCATTAAGAGGCTTTTGAGTTCCTCTTCACTTTCTGCCATAAGGGTGGTGTCATCTGCATATCTGCATTTCTCCCGGCAATCCTGATTCCAGCTTGTGCTTCTTCCAGCCCAGCGTTTCTCATGATGTACTCTGCATAGAAGTTAAATAAGCAGGGTGACAATATACAGCCTTGATGTACTCCTTTTCCTATTTGGAACCAGTCTGTTGTTCCATGTCCAGTTCTAACTGTTGCTTCCTGACCTGCATACAGATTTCTCGAGGCAGGTCAGGTGGTCTCGTATTCCCATCTCTTTCAGAATTTTCCACAGTTTATTGTGATCCACACAGTCAAAGGCTTTGGCATAGTCAATAAAGCAGAAATAGATTTTTCTGGAACTGTCTTGCTTTTTCCATGATTCAGCAGATGTTGGCAATTTGATCTCTGGTTCCTTTGCCTTTTCTAAAACCAGCTTGAACATCAGGGTTCACGTATTGCTGAAGCCTGGCTTGGAGAATTTTGAGCATTTCTTTACTAGCGTGTGAGATGAGTGCAATCGTGCAGTAGTTTGAGCATTCTTTGGCATTGCCTTTCTTTGGGATTGGAATGAAAACTGACCTTTTCCAGTCCTGTGGCCACTGCTGAGTTTTCCAAATTTGTTGGCATAATGAGTGCAGCACTTTCACAGCATCATCTTTCAGGATTTGAAACAGCTCAACTGGAATGCCATCACCTCCACTAGCTTTGTTCATAGTGATGCTTTCTAAGGCCCACTTGACTTCACTTTCCAAGATGTCTGGCTCTAGATTAGTGATCACGTCATCATGATTATCTGGGTCATGAAGATCTTTTTTGTACAGTTCTCCTGTGTATTCTTGCTATCTCTTCTTAGTATCTTCTGCTTCTGTTAGGTCCATACCATTTCTGTCCTTTATCGAGCCCATCTTTCCATGAAATGTTCTTTGGTATCTCTAATTTTCTTGAAGAGATCTGTAGTCTTTCCCATTCTGTTGTTTTCCTCTATTTCTTTGCATTGATTGCTGAAGAAGTCTTTCTTATCTCTTCTTAAAAAGCTGGAAATAGAACTTCCATACGACCCAGCAATCCCAGTGCTGGGCATACACACCAAGGAAACCAGAATTGAAAGAGACACGTGTACCCCAATGTTCATCACAGCACTGTTTATAATAGCCAGGACATGGAAGCAACCTAGATGTCCATCAGCAGACGAATGGATAAGAAAGCTGTGGTACATATACACAATGGAATATTGCTTAGCTATTAAAAAGAATACATTTGAATCAGTTCTAATGAGGTGGATGAAACTGGAGCCTATTATATAGAGCAAAGTAAGTCAGAAAGAAAAACACCAATACAGTATATGAACGCATATATATGGAATTTAGAAAGATGGTAACAATGACCCTATATGCAAGACAGCAAAAGAGACACAGAGGTAAAAAACAGACTTTTGGACTCTGTGGGAGAAGGCGAGGGTGGGATGATTTGAGAGAACAGCATTGAAACATGTATGTTATCATATGTGAAATAGATCGCCAGTCCAGGTTCGATACATGAGACAGGGTGCTCAGGGCTGGTGCACTGGGATGACCCTGAGAGATGGGATGGGGAGGGAGGTGGGAGGGAGGGTCAGGACAGGGAACACATGTACACCCATGGCTGATTCATGTGAAGGTATGGCAAAAACCACCACAATATTGTAAAGTAATTAGCCTCCAATTAAAAATTTTTTTAAAAAAAGAGAAAAAAAATGAAATTAAAAATCTTCCTCCTCCTTGCCCCGTTCAGAGGATCAAGTCTCCCCAAGCACCCAGGCCTCATGCTTCCTGGGATTGCTCTCTGACTCCCTGCGGCACTGCTTGGCCAGGGCTTCTCTGCTTTCCTGGTTCCCCAACTCTCTCGATTTGGGATCTATATCTTGAGCTTCATTTTGGCCTGGGATTTATGATGGAGTTTTAGACTTGCTACCCTGACTGACTTCAGGTGCCCCCAGGAATTTCTCCCTTCTGCCCTCCTAATTCAGTGTAGAGGGAGGAGGGAATCTGACACAAATGCCAAGTGTAGCCAGGCTCTATTTTGGATTACATCCCCTATATCCACACAGTGGGCTTGAATCAACTGTCTTGTCTTAAAGTCCAGAGACTTTATCTGTTTAGATCAGATAATAAAGTTGTTACAGTTTTGCAAATGGTGCTGCGGGATTGTATTGAGTATGAATCTCAACTTGTTGGGAGAGCTAGCAAGCCAACTAGAAAAAACTGAACCCCTATCTTGCACCTACTCTCAAATAAATTCCAAAATAGATCACCAAATAAATGCAAAATACATGAAACCATAAAATACTAGAAAAAAATCAGAAACTTTTTAAAGATCTCAGAGAAGACCATAAAATAAAATGTCTGACTAAATAAAATTATAACTTTCTGTTAACATAACATTGTAAATCAACTATACTTCAATAAAATAATTTTAAAAAACTATAACTTTCCATTTGCTAAAAGTGTATTGTAAACAAACAAAACAAATTGAATTATAAATGGTAGAGAAAATTTTCCAATGCATATGAAAGACAAAGAGCTAATATTCTAAATAAGAAACTACCCAATCTCACAACCAAAGAAATAGACATAAAAACTATGCTGAAATTATGTGGAGTTTTTTTTTGCTATGCTGCATGGCACGCAGGATCTTAGTTCCCAGACAGAGATTGAACCCATGTCCCCTGCAGTGGAAGGGCAGGGTCTTAACCACTGGATCACCAAGGAAGTCCCTGAAATTAGATTTTGTACAAATTATATTTAGAAACTACTAAAAAGATTATAATGCACTGGTTAGAGAGCGAAACAGGAGCTTGCATTCATTGCTACTGAGGATATAAATTGGTACAATTTCTTGGAGGACAATTTGGCTATAGCTATTAAAGTACAAGGGTATGTAATCTTTGCCTCAGCTATTTTACTTCTAGAATTTATCCTATACACACATTCACAAAGACATACATATTTCAAATATAAAGAAACATATTCACTGCTGCATTGTTTTATAGTAATTGTATATAGTATAGTAAATAGTAAAGACACTGTGTAAATGCCCGTCAGAAGGGATCAGTTGAATAAGATACAATACATACATATACAAAAATAATGGATGACTGTGCTTTTGTAAAAAAAAGAATGAGCTATGATATCCAAGAAATATTGTTAAGAGGTCAGCAGAGTATGAAAGTGAAAGTGAAGTCGCTCAGTCGTGTCCAACTCTTTGCGACCCTGTGGACTGTAGCCTACCAGGCTCCTCTGTCCATGGGATTCTCCAGGCAAGAGTACTGGAGTGGGTTGCCATTTCCTTCTCCAGGGGATCTTCCCGACCCAGGGATTGAACCCAGGTCTCCCACATCACGGGCAGATGCTTTAACCTCTCATAATGTGATATCAGAAGTATAAGGGGGCTTGAGTGGATAAGACTCCTTGCTCCCAAGGCAGGGGGCCCAGGTTTGACCCCTGGTCAGGGAACTAGACCCTCCATGCTACAATTAAAGATCCCACCTGCAGCAACAAAGACCCAGAGCAGCAAATAAATTAAAAAAAAATATTTTTAAAAAAAATGAGAAACAGGAGGGTATACCTGAGAAACTAGCAATAGCTGTTGCACCTGGGGAGGGAAGTTGTTGGACTGGGAACTGGAATGAGAAAAAGGTGTGTGCTTTTCACTACTCTGTTATGTGGTTTACTTTTTTTTTTTCATGTGCATGTATTTACCTTTACAAAAGAAAATTAGGACTTCCCTCGTGGGTCCAGTGGTTAAGAATCCGCCTGCCAACACAGGAGACACGGGTTTAATTCCTGGTCCAGGAAGACTCCTCATGCCGAGGGCAAGTAAGCTCTTGTGCCACAACTACTAATCTGTGCTCCAGAGGCTGGGAAGCACAACTACTGCAGTCTGCGGGCCCGAGAGCCTATGCTTGGCAACAAGAGAAGCCACTGCAATGAGAAGCCCATGCGCTGCAACTAGAGAAATCCTCCTCAAAGCAAACAAAGACCCACTGCAGCCAAAGATAAATAATTAAAATAAAAAAAGAAAAATATGTAATGTGTTGCCATCTTATACAATTGGTGTACAAAAATTTTGCTTTATTTTTGGTTATATAGGGAAACTGCCATCCGTGCATGCATGCTAAGTCACTTCAGTTGTGTCTGACTCTTTGTGACCCTATGGGCTGTAGCCTGCCAGGGTCCTCTGTCCATGGGATTCTCCAGGCAAGAATACTGGAATGGGTTGCCATGCCCTCCTCCAGGGGAATCTTCCTGACCCAGGGATCAAACCTACCTCTCTTATGTCTCCTGCACTGGCACACTTGATTCTCTAATACTAATAGATTGCTTTTAAAAATCAAAAGAAAATAAGGAGCTTCCTGTTAAATGAGGAGTAGCTCTCATAGTCAACAAAAGAGTCTGAATTACAGTATTTGGGTGCAATCTCAAAAACGACAGAATGATCTCTGTTCATTTCCAAGGCAAACCATTCAATATCACAGTAATCCAAGTCTATGCCCCAACCACTAATGCCAAAGAATCTGAACACTTCTACGATGACTTTCAAGACCTTCTAGAACTTACACCGAAGAAAAGATGTCCTTTTCATCATAGGGGACTGGAATGCAAAAGTAGGAAGTCAAGAGATACTTAGAATAACAAGCAAGTTTGGCCTTGGAGTACAAAATGAAGCAAGACAAAGGCTAACAGTTTTGCCAAGAGAATGCAGTGGTCATAGCAAACACCTTCTTCCGATACAAGAGGCGACAGCTCTACACATGGACATCACCAGATGGCCAATACCAAAATCAGATTGATTATATTCTTTGCAGCCAAAGATGGAGAAACTCTACACAGTCAGCAGAAACAAGACCAGGAGCTGACTGCAGCTCAGATCATGAACTCCTTATTGCCATTTTCAGACTTAAATTTAATAAAGTAGGGAAAACCACTAGACCATTCAGGTATGACCTAAATCAAATCCCTTATGATTACATAGGGGAAGTGACAAATAGATTCAAGGGATTCGATCTGATAGACAGAGTGCCTGAAGAACTATGGATGGAGGTTCGTGATATTGTACAGGAGGCAGTGATCAAGACCATCCCCAAGAAAAAGAAATGCAAAATGGTTGTCTGAGGAGTCCTTACAAATAGCTATGAAAAGAAGAGAAGCTAAAGGCAAAGGAGAAAAGGAAAGATATACCCATCTGAAAGCAGAGTTCCAAAGAATAGCAAGGAGAGAGAAGAAAGCCTTCCTCAGTGATCAATGCAAAGAAATACAGGAAAATAATCGAATGGGAAAGACCAGAGATCTCTTCAAGAAAATTAGAGATACCAAGGGAACATTTCATGCAAGATGGGCACAATAAAGGACAGAAACGGTTTGGATCTACAGAAGCAGAAGAGATTAAGAAAAGAGAGCAAGAATACACAGAAGAACTACACAAAAAAGATCTGAATGACCCAGATAACCACGATGGTGTGATCACTCACTTAGAGCCAGACATCCTGGAATGGGAAGTCAAGTGGGCCTTAGGAAGCATCACTACAAACAAAGCTAGTGGAGGTGATGAATCCAGTTGAGCTACTGTAAATCCTTAAAAATGATGCTGTGAAAGTGCTGCACTCAATATGCCAGCAAATACGGAAAACTCAGCAGTGGCCACGGGACTGGAAAAGGTCAGTTTTCATTCCAATCCCAAAGAAAGGCAATGCCAAAGAATGCTCAAACTGCCACACAATTGTACTCATCTCACACACTAGCAAAGTAATGCTCAAAATTCTCCAAGTGAGGCTTCAACAGTACGTGAACTGAGAAACCCCAGATGTTCAAACTGGATTTAGAAAAGGCGG
The DNA here is from genome assembly GCF_042477335.2 of Ovis canadensis. Lineage (NCBI taxonomy): Eukaryota > Metazoa > Chordata > Mammalia > Artiodactyla > Bovidae > Ovis > Ovis canadensis. Next base: position 44,464,461 of record NC_091260.1, read on the forward strand.
AGGAACCAGAGATCAAATTGTCAACATCTGCTAGATCATAGAAAAAGCAAGAGAATTCCAAGAAAACATCCACTTCTGCTTCATTGACTACACTAAAACCTTTGACTGTGTGGATCAGAATAAACTGTGGAAAATTCTGAAAGAGATGAGAATACCAGACCACATGACCTGCCTCCTGAGAAATCTGTATGCAGATCAGGAAGCAACACTTAGAACTAGACATGGAACAACAGACTGGTTCCAAATCAAGAAAGGACTACATCAAGGCTGTATATTATCACCCTGCTTATTTAACTCATATGCAGAGTATATCATGCAAAATGCTGGGCTAGATGAAGCACAACCTGGAATCAAGATTGCCGGGAGAAATATCAATAACCTCAGATATGCAGATGACACTACCCTTATGGCAGAAAGTGAAGAAGAACTAAAGAGCCTCTTAATGAAAGTGAAAGAGGAGAGTGAAAAAGCTGGCTTGAAACTCAACATTCAAAAAACAAAGATCATGGCATCCGGTCCCATCACTTCATGGCAAATAGATGGGGAAACAATGGAAACAGTGACAGACTTTATTTTCTTAGGCTCCAAAAATCACTGCAGATGGTTATTGCAGCCATGAAATTAAAAGACTGTTGCTCCTTGGAAGAAAAAGCTATGTCCAACCTAGACAGCATATTAAAAAGCAGAGACATTACTTTGCTGACAAAGGTCCATCTAGTCAAAGCTAGGGTTTTTCCAGTAGTCATGTATGGATGTGAGTTTTCCTGTGAAGAAAGTTGAGCCCTGAAGAATTGATGCTTTTGAATTGTGGTGTTGGAGAAGACTCTTGAGAGTCCCTTGGACTGCAAGGAGATCAAACCTGTCAATCCTAAAGGAAATCAGTCCTGAATATTTATTGGAAGGACTGATGCTGAAGCTCCAATACTTTGGCCACCTGATTTGAAGAACTGACTCATTGGAAAAGACCCTGATGCTGGGAAAGATTGAAGGCAGGAGGAGAGGGGGACGACAGAGAATGAGATGGTTGGATGGCAACACCAACTCGATGGACATGAGTTTGAGCAAGCTCCAGGAACTGATGATGGACAAGGAAAGTGTGGCGTGCTGGAGTCCATGGGGTTGCAAAGAATAGGACATGACTGAGCGACTAAATATGAACTTGTCCAGTCAAATCCAGAATTTTACACTTTCATTTATCTTTGTGGGTGTGTTAGTTGCTCAGCCGTGTCTGACTCTTTGTGACTTCATGAACTGTAACCCACCAGGCTCCTCTCTCCATGGAATTCTCTAGGCAAGAATACTGAAATGGGTTGCATTCCATTCTCCAGGGATCTTCCTGACCCAGGGATCAAACCTGGGCTTCCTGTATTGTAGGCAGATTTTTTTTACCATCTGAGCTACCAGGGAAGTCCTTCACGGATCTCTAGTTCCTTACAAAACTCCACAATAGGAATAGAAAGGGGAAAAGGCATAAACCCATAAGGATAAACAGTGTAAGAGAAGTAATAGCAGATGCAAGGTGTCCACATGTTTTGGGGAGACGGAAAGCAAATTGAAGAGTGGTTAATGACTGCAAAGAAGGTAGAGAAAACTGCAACCTAAAATTCTACATCAGTTCAGTTCAGTCACTCAGTCGTGTCTGACTTTTTGCGATCCCATGGACTGCAGCACTCCAGGCCTCCCTGTCCATCACTAACACCCAGAGCTTACTCACATTCATGTCCATTGAGTCGGTGATGCCATCCAACCATCTCATCGTGTTGTCCCCCTCTCCTCCTGCCTTCAATTTTTCCCAGCATCAGGGTCTTTTCAAATGAGTCAGTTCTTCACATCAGGTGGCCAAAAAATTGGAGTTTCAGCCTCAGCATCAGTCCTTCCAATGAATATTCAGGACTAGATTTCTTTCAGAGAAGGCAATGGCACCCCACTCCAGTACTCTTGCCTGGAAAATCCCATGGATGGAGGAGCCTGGGAAGTTGGAGTCCATGGGGTCGCTATGGACTAAGCGACTCCACTTTCACTTTTCACTTTCATGCATTGGAGAAGGAAATGGCAACCCACTCCAGTGTTCTTGCCTGGAGAATCCCAGGGATGGCGGAGCCTGGTGGGCTGCCATTTATGGGGTAGCACAGAGTTGGACACGACTGAAGTGACTTAGCAGATTTCTTTACAATGAACTGGTTGGAATTCCACACCAGGACACATCAATGAGATGCACCTTCCTGAACACTCGAGAGACTTCAAACTGTAAGAGACCAACTACCTCAGGGTCTGGAGGACTGAAAAAGACCAAAACCATGGGGGCTGTTGGAGTGCAGAGCAGTGGGAGCCCAACCCTCTCTCTTCTCAGAGCGGTGCTGCTCTCTCTGCTCAGGCACACAAGGCACAGGACGGTCCCTTAGCTCAGACTCGGATATGGACTCTCCTGCTCCCTTCTCTCTGCAGCCCTATGCTCTGAGTTTCCGGAATAAAGGGAAACAGGTACAAAAGCTGCCAGGCAGGGGATTTCTCCTTTGGTTAAGGAGAAAAGACCTCCTGAAACCCATACTTGGAAGTTCTCCAACCCACCTGACCGCCAACCGTGCAGTCCTCCAGGCGCCAGTTTCACTTGCAGGCAAGGGACTTCCAGTCAGATCTGAGTGCCTTCTGCTCAGAATGAAGGTCCAGTCAAGAGGCACCAGACACCTGACGAAAGGCTCCCAAATGAAAGAAAGAAAGCAAACCCAACCCAAATAGGAGTGACCGAAAGGAACTTGAAGAAAACAGAAAGCAACACAGGACAAAAGATAAAATACTGCATCCATAAAACCAGAACAAAGTGCTAAAACCAAACCAAACAGAAACCCTCAGAGAACAAGAAAGAGAGCTCTGGGAAACTGAAGTTAAGGAATTCAATTGAAGAGCTGTTTAAAGAGACCGAAAAACAGAGGGCCATCCATTCATGAAGTCCAACATCTAATTATCAGAATTCCAGACTCACACTATTGTGCTCCCAATAAAGACACATGGCTTCTATTGTACTTGAATTGCCTACAAATCTCAGAAATTTCAAAATTAGTGATGAATGGGGAAAAACTCCAGATTCTCACAAATTCCAACAAAGTATAAAAATAGAAGAAAAATCTAACTAGAAAGATACATGCTATTTGGTGATGAATATTCATTTTTATTTTGCAGGAATTTTTTTTTTTTCCTGAAGACTTCTCTTAGATATCTGGAAGCAGAAATCCTGATTAGAGGCTGTGAGATTACTATAAATAGTTTATATTTGAACTGCTTTCTAGTAGTGTCCTAAAATATCAAGCTATATCACGCTGAAAATAAGCAAATAATGGAAATTATGACATACATAATTGCACACAAAATACTCCCTTTTCTTAGATGCTAGCTTGGTTTGTTGTTGTTTTACTCTCTGCCCTTTTGATTTTGACCAGTTTTTATGGACATTAATGAGAGCTTAGAAACCCAACCACCCCAAAAATACAAGAGTCGTGTCACTGTAGATCAAAGCCTCTGGAGGAGGCAGAATGGTTTTTAATTATTAGCTTGCTGTGGCTGCATAGCAATGTATTAAATAAGATTAAAGAAAATGGAACTTACTTGATCATTTATTTTCTTGACTTGCAACCCACTGTGAAAATAATATCAAAGAAAACCATTTCGTCTTTGTTCTCTTTGTCTGAGTTTAAATTATAAAACTTCTGGGCAAGGCTCAAGGACAACCTCTTCCAGGCATGGGTTTGCTTAGGAAAAAAAGCTGGGTTTTCTCTCCCGGTGGTGACAGGATGGGAGGACAGCCAAAACTCCTGTAATCCTCCTCAGATGCAGGGGACACTTGGGGGAGATCATTAGCAAACACTCCATTTGAAAATCTATTTTAACATTTAAAAATTATTTGCACGTTATTAGCTTTTGGCCCCAGCTTTGTATTCCCCAACACACCCGTCAAGATCCCCATGGGAGGTGGCGAGCAGGGATGTCGGCAGTTGGGAAACTGTAAAGCGAATGGAAAATGAATGTATTGATTCTGCCCTAGAGATGAACAGCAACATGGCTCCTTGACACATTCACAGGCTAGTTTCCCAGCCTCCAGGCTGGGTCTCCCCATGGCCCTTATGCTCGTGACCATGGCCGTCCACCTGGGCTGATGGGCTTACATCAATTGACTTTTTCCACACTAAGCTCTGCCACTGTTGAAGTGCTCTTGACCATCATGGTCACAGATTCCAATACCCAGGAGGGCTCTGCAGGTGTTCAGCGGGGCATAGTGCAGCCCCCAACGCCAGCATGATAAGGCAGCCAGGTCCAGTGACAACATGGGCAGCCACGCTGGAAGGTAAGCTTGCTTTTCCTAAGTCTTTTAATCCTTTAAAGGCAACTGAAAATCAATAAATTTTTAGTCAACTCTCTCAATCTTTAAATGGTGGTTCAAATATTTTAAAAACACTGTGTGGCCATGTGAAACAGAATCCTCCAGCCAGATTTGACTGTCAGGTTGCTAATTTACCAATTCTGCTCTAGGTTTTATAGAAACATCATCATAGAAAAAGGCAAGGGCAGTCAATAGGTCCACAGTCAAATACACCTGGGAATGGTGCATGTTCACCCTTCTTAGATTTCTGCATTAGTACCTCACTATCTTGCGGTATTTAAAACACATACACAGATAAAATCTGTTTTTTGTTTGTTCGTTTAATTCAGTGTTCTCCGAGTTTATTTGACCGTGGAATTCATTCTTACAGAATACCTTTATCTCATTGGCATTTTCTTACAACTCTGATTTCAGAGTTAGACAAAGTTATGAAATCCTCAATTAACTGTCAGTAAGACAGCTGTAAGAATTTGGGTCCCAAGAGGAAGATTATGAAAACAATTCACTATAAAATGAAACAGAAAATAGATTAGCCTAGTTTAATCCACAAATGTAGCTAACTGGGTGGGAGCGGCCCACCTCTGTGAGGTGGAGGATGACATAGTTTCTTAGTGATTAAGTAAGTATCTTTTAACCTTGGGAATATACCATTTTTGTATCTGTATAAAAAAATTTTTTTGTATCTGTATTTAAACCTATTTTGTATCTGTACATTTGGTATAGATACAAATCCATTTTGTATCTATACAAAAAAATACATCATTTTTGTATCTGTATTAAATTTTTATATAATGCAGTTTTAAAAATTGTTAAAATCTACTAGATCAAAAAATATACTATTTATAGTTATTTTACAACAGGCAACAGTGCAGTGGACGACTGAGTGAGTGAATGGGTGAATGACATGACAACCCTGTGAGGGGAGGTACTGTCACTTCCTTTCCACCAATTAAAACAATAAACAAAACCAAGTCTATCGGAAATTAAGGAAGTTGTCCTTGATGTCTTGACAGTTTACTCAAAGAGAGTGAAGGCTGCATATTTAAGTTACCCTTGCTGCTGCTGCCTAGTCGAGTCAGTCATGTCTGACTCTGTGCAACCCCATAGACAGCAGCCCATCAGGCTCCCCTGTCCCTGGGATTCTCCAGGCAAGAATACAGGAGTGGGTTGTTACCCTTACAACATGTGAAACCAGGAATTTTAAACACACGAGCAAGAGAATGGGGACATGTTCCAGTAGCAACATGGCAGAAACTCAAGCTCTTCCCCATAAAGATATAAACCTCAGTTATAATTCACTTCCAAAACACAGGTCTTCCCAGCTTTTCTGAGAAAGCATGCCTGCCTCCAAACAAATAGGGAAAGGCATTAAGATACAGAATGAAATCATCAGTTGAATCACAAGCAGGTGGCCCTGAGCAGAAAAACAAAATGTATTCTACATCTCCTCAGAAATACCTAATTTAGGAAATGTGGTACAGGAACATTCATGCCTATTTGCAGCTCATGGCTTATTTTTAGGGGATTAAAAATATTTGCAAGTCAAAGCAGAAACTGCTCTTTTCCTGCCTTATAACTTTCTTCAACTCTAATGTAATGTGTTCACTAAGAAGCAGGAATAAACTTTGAGGGATGGCCATAGGGGATGTTAGAGAAAATCTTTTTTTCTATTTGAGCAGATCTCCAGAAAGTCTAACATGGCAGGAGGGGCTGGAAGGCTACAGTCATACAGGAGAACAAAGCTTTTACTTTCATCATCATAAAAATTTCAGGTGGATTTGAAATCTTTATTAAGATCTTCACATCTCTCATAAATGATCCCATTTACACAGTATAAGCAACACATCGGAGCATTCTTAAATATTTACCCAGCAGTGGAGGTAAGCGAGCAAAGGGTGTTGGTGGCGGGGGACAAGAGAGAAGTTACTAAATATAAAACACTGAACAAATCTCAGTATGCAGTAGTGATTTGCACTAATAGAATAGAGAATTTTTAAAAATCTTCATAGATATGGAAACTTAATGTGTACTAGAGATGACATTTCAAACCACTGGCAAAAGATCATTCAGTTTATGATGCTTGTAGGGACAGAACCGAGAGGCAACTTGTGTAGACGTTAGCTCTCCTACCACCTAAATTCTCCATCAAATTCCCCCATTCTTTGATATAGATTATTCATATTTTCTTAAATGAATGTAAAGGGCCATGCAAACACACCTCTTCCAGTAATATTACTAACCCAAAACCCGACTATACACAAATTCAGGAGTCACTATTCGGTGCTGGGACAAACTACATGTATATGTACATTTGGGTATTCATAGAAAAAAGGTCTGGAAGAAAAATTTTGAACTAGTGGATGACAACTGGGAAGGGGCAGGAAAGTGGGGGTAGAGAATTGGGGGTAGTGAAAAGGAGTGTAGCGCAGGAAGCTAGTTATCCCCCTTCTGCCTGTTCTTTCTTCTCTTACAGTGGCTTTCAGCCTTGACTGCATCAAAGTCACCTCAGAGCTTTTTAAAAATGCAGAAGCCCAGGCCCTGTCCCAAAGATTCTGATTTAATTGGTCTTGGAGGAAGGCATGCTTTCTTATCTGTTTTTCAATTTCCCAAGTGATTGTGTTGTGCAGCCAGACTTGAAAACTACTATTATACCACATTGAAGGTTTATCTGGGGATTTCTCTGGTAGTCCAGTGGTTAGGGTTCTGTGCTTCCAGTGCAGGGGGCATGGGCTCCATCCCTGATGAGGGGACGAAATATTTCTATTTTATTATTTATGCTGCATCTCATGGCCAAAAATATTTTTTTTTAAAAATCTGGACACATTACTATTTAACTATCAGTCTGACCTACTGTTATACAACTTTTACGATGTTTACAGAATGAACTTGTTTCATTTCTTCATGTATTTCTGTATTGTTTGAATCTTTTATAAAATATATAATTACTTCCAAAATTAGAAGTTTATATATATCTAGATAGATAGAAAATATGTGGGTCATTGATAGAAATAGCAACTGCAGAGACTTCAGATTTTGGTCTTCTGGTATCTCAAAAGATTTCAAATCATGTATACAAAGTCACAAATATTTATTGAGGACTGGTCATATGAAAGAAAATAAGGTGATATGAAAAAGTATGTCATTGGTTTTAAAAGTACCATATTTACTTAATTTACGAGGAACAAACCAACTTTGTCAAAAGAATTCCATCCATAATTTTCAGGTAACACTGTTAATCTAAATTTCATTGAATTTGTTTATATTTAATTTAGTAAACTTCGTTTTGCTTTATAGCTGTTTATAAGCTACAAGGAAAAAATATAAATGGAGTTTCACATTCACACTTTTTTGGTGTCTTTAAAGTAGAATTTTTACTTATAGTTATCTAAATAATTTAAGTCCAAGGAGTTGTGAGAATTTTATTCCTTTAAAAATAATTTTTACATGACACAAGTTTGAGAAACTTGGCTTTTGACAGTGATTCTCCCAAATCAAAAGACCAGATGGGGTTGTGGAATTAGCACTGACTCAGGTCAGAATCAGAGAAGGCAATGGCAACCCACTCCAGTACTCTTGCCTGGAAAATCCCATGGACAGAGGAGCCTGGTAGGCCACAGTCCATGGGGTCATGAAGAGTCGGACACGACTGAGTGACTTCACTTTCACTTTGCACTTTCATGCATTGGAGAAGGAAATGGCAACCCACTCCAGTATTCTTGCCTGGAGAATCCCAGGGATGGCGGAGCCTGGTGGGCTGCCATCTATGGGGTTGCACAGAGTCGGACACGACTGAAGCGACTTAGCAGTAGCAGCAGGTCAGAATGAGGTTCAGGTTTCTACTACCACTAAAGTCTGTGGGGCCTTAAGCAAGCCCCTTCCCCTCTCTGAGCTTTAGCATCTTTACTGGCAAGTGAGAGTACTGGACCCCATGACAGCGATAGATCATTCCAGCCCTGACCTGATATTGTTGATTTTAACAATGGAGGATGAATTTCAAAGTATTTATGGGAAAAAAGGGCCCTCCTGAAGTCCAAGTGTCACATCGCCCCCTTCTGGACCTTTGTAGTTTTCATATGAGTGAGATGATTGCACGGACATGCTGAAATAGAGTTCCTTTTCCGCTCATAAACAATTTAGAACGCCAGATTTGAAGGTTTCTTATAGAAGCGTTAGAAGACAACCCAGGAAAGAAGAAAGGGCAAAGGCCACCGAAGGAGTAGGTGTTGACATGGGAGTGGGGTGGAATCAAGAGAGTCTGACTCACGATTTTGTCACTATTCCCCCCATAGAACACCTACTACTGGCTATCGTTTCTCAGGTGTCTACTATGTGCTGTCGGAGAAGGCAATGGCACCCCACTCCGGTCCACTTGCCTGGAAAATCCCAAGGACAGAGGAGCCTGGTAGGCTGCAGTCCATGGGGTCGCACAGAGTCAGACACGACTGAGCAACTTCACTTTCACTTTTCACTTTCATGCATTGGAGAAGGAAATGGCAACCCACTCCAGTGTTTTTGCCTGGAGAATCCCAGGGACGGGGGAACCTGGAGGGCTGCAGTCCATGGGGTCACACAGAGTCGGACATGACTGAAGCGACTTAGCAACAGCAGTAACTATGTGCTGTGCTCAGTCATGTCTAACTCTTTGCAACCCTATGGACTGTAGCCAGCCAGGCTCCTGTCCATAGGATTCTCCAGGCAGGAATACTGGAGGGGGTTGCCATGCGCTCCTCCAGGGGATCTTTCCATTCTGGGGATCGAACCCATGTCTCTTATGTCTCCTCCATTGGCAGGCAGGTTCTTTACCACTAGCGCCACCTAGGAAGCCCTCACCCCGATATTATTCACACCCAAATCATCTTATTATTATCAGAGTCCAAGACACTGTCAGATTTTTTAAATGATTTAATTAACATTTATTTCTTTTTGGCTGCACGGGGTCCTCCTTGTTGCGCACAGGCTTTCTCCAGTTGAGGACAGCAAGGGCTACTCTAGTTATGGTCTGCAGGCTCTAGGTGAGTAGGCTTTGGTGGTTGCACCACATGGGCTCAGTACTTGCAGCTCACAGGTTCTAGAGTGCTAGCTTAACAGTTGTGACCAAGTGGGCTTTGTTGCCCCTCGGCATGTGGAATCTTCCCAGACCATGGTTTGAACCCATGTCCCCCACATTGGCAGGTGGATTATTAACCACTGGATCACCAGGGAAGTCCCACCATCAGAGTTTTTTTGGATTATAGTTAGTCTCTTTAGGTGGTCTCAAAGCTTCTGTTTTATTTGGTGCCCCCCTGCCCCCAGCCAGGTAAATCAGAAGCTCTGAAACCAGCTCAGACATGGTCTCTTTCAAACAAAGCATCCAGGAGAATCCTTCTGAAAGATGTCAGATCATGTCACTTCTCTATTCAGAACCCTTGGATGCCTTCTGTTCTCATTTGGAGTAAAAGCTGAGACCCTTAAAATTACCTTCAAGGCTCTTCCCAGTACAGTCTGGTTCCCCTTTGATGTCATCTCTTCCAATCTCCACTTCACCCACCCCAGCCACACTGGCTTCCTCTCTCTTCCTTGAGGGTACCAGGCCCAGTCCCCCACAGCCTCCTTCAGGATTGCTTTAGGTGTTACCTCATTCAGGATGCCTGTGCACCCACCCACTTAAACCAGGTGGAGTTCTCTTTGTACTTCCAACATCTGTAGCTAGCATGGTGAATTTCTCCATCTCTTTGTACAATTATGACTTCTATGTTGTCTGTCTCTCTCATAAATCAGATTGTAAGCTCCTTCAGGGAGGTGATCATACTCTCTTATTTGGACTATTTCTATAAGAGCTACAGTAATTGGGACAGTGTGGAAGGATAGACCAAAAGATCAAAAAGAGTCCAGGAACTGACCAACACATATGGTCCATTATTGATTTTCCACCAGGGCACCAAGCCAATTCAGTGGGGAAACAAAAGTCTTTTTTTAACAAATGGTGCTGGATATATTGGATGTCTGTGTAAATAAAAGTTGAACCTTAACCTTATCTTACACCATACATAAAAATTAATCTGAGATAGATCATTGACTTAAACATAAAACCTAGCACCATAAAGCTTCTAGAAGTATACATAGAATATCTCCAGGACTTGGAAAAATTGTAAAGAGATGGGAATGCCAGACTACCCTATCTGCCTCCTTAGAAATCTGTATGCAGGTCAAGAAAAACAGTTAGAACCAGACATGGAACAATGGACTGATTCCAAACTGAGAAAGGAGTACATCAAGGCTGGATATTGTCACCCTGCTTATTTAACTTTTATGCAGAGTACATCATGAGAAATGCTGGGCTGGATGGAGCACAAGCTGGAATCGAGATTGCCAGGAGAAATATCAATAACCTCAAATATGCAGATGACACCACCCTTATGGCAGAAAGTGAAGAACTAAAGAGTCTCTTGATGAAGGTGAAAGAAGAGAGTGAAAAAACTGGCCTTTTCACTCAACCTTAAAAACTCAACATTCAAAAAACTAAAATCATGGCATCCATCATCACTTCATGACAAATAGATGGGGAAACAATGGAAACAGTGACAGACTTTACTTTCTTGGGCTTCAAACTCACTGCAGATGGTGACCGCAGCCATGAAATTAAAAGGTACTTGCTCCTTGGAAGAAAAGCTATGTCCCACCTAGACAGCATATTAAAAAGCAGAGACATTACTTTGCTGACAAAGGCCCATCTAGTCAAAGCTAGGGTTTTTCCAGTAGTCATGTATGGATTTGAGAGTTGGACCATAAAGAAAGTTGAATGCCAAAGAATTGATGCTTTTGAACTGTGGTGTTGGAGAAGACTCTTGAGAGTCCCTTGAACTACAAGGAGATCAAACCAGTCAATCCTAAAGGATATCAGTCCTGAATATCCATGGAGAGATGGGTGCTAAAGCTGAAGCTCCAATACTTTGGTCACCTGATGAGAAGAACTGACTCACTGGAAAAGACCTTGATACTAGGAAAGAGTGAAGGCAGGAGGAGAAGGGACGACAGAGGATGAGATGGTTGGATGGCATCACTGACTCGATGGACATGAGTTTGAGCAGACTCCAGGAGTTGGTGATGGACAGGGAAGCCTGGCATGCTGCAGTCCATGGGGTCGCAAAGAGTCGGATATGACTGAGTGACTGAACTGAAATGAGCTGAACTGAAGTAGGACAAGATTTTTGGATGGGATAGAAAAAGCATAAACCTTAAAAGGGAAAAAAAATTAAGTTTAACTTCACTGGCATTTGACATTTCTGGATATCAAAGGATACTATGAAGAAAACCAATAGGGGTTTCCCTCGAGGTGCAGTGGTTGAGAATCCACCTGCCAGTAATAGAGGGTATAGGTTTGACCCCTGATCCAAGAAGATCCCACATGTCATGGGGCAACTAAGCCTGTGTCTCACAACTAATCCATGTGCCCCAAGGACTGAGGCCCATGTACCCTAGAGCCCGTGCTCTGCAACAAGAGAAGCCACTGAAATGAGAAGCCCGCACATGCTTATGGCAACTAGACAGTAGCCTCCACTGGCTGCAACTAGAGAAAACCCTCGAGCAGAAACAAAGACCTGCTTAGCCATAAGTAAATAAATAAGTTTTTTAAAATGGCTTAGGTCTCTAGAAGAAAACACACTTTTAAAAAGCATTTTAAAAAAAGGGAGAGAAAACCAACAGACAAATCAGAGCTAGATTATATATCCAAGACTTTAAACAGTATCTTGCACACAGTAAGAGCTCAGTTAAATATTTGTTCAGCTAATGTACAAAACACCCAACTCTTTTCCACCAAAATACATGGATATTCTGGCAGTACAGGGCTTCCCTGGTGGCTCAGATGATACAGAATCTGCCAGAAGTGCAGGAGACCCAGTTTCAATCTTTGGGTTGGGAAGATTCTCTGGAGAAGAGAATGGCAACCCACTCCAACATTCTTCCCTGGAGAATCCCACTGACAGAGGAGCCTGGTAGGCTATAGTCCATGTGGTCCCAAAGAGTCGGACATGACTCAGCGACTAACACTTTCATTTTCACAGACAGCTGAAGTGTCAATATCCTGTGACTATTGAGTGGGCAGTGCTAGTTAGAGGGGATATCTACCATACTGGAGGAAGGAAAGCGATCATGATTCACTAGTAGAAATGCAATGGGTTGAGAGTAAATTCAGGAAAATGTGAGCAGGTCACCAAGACCTGTAGAAAACCAGACAAAATGAGGCTTGAGTAACAGTAGAACACTCACTTCAGGGAATTAGCTAAAAACACAGGAAGAATTTCACCAAGTGGAGCAGAAGGCATATGCCTCATGCTTAGTTGCCTCGGTAATGCTAGTAATTTTATAATGAGAAACACAGATGCTGCAACTAGCCAATAAAGGCAAAGCTACAAGTGATCTGGAGTTTCCCAGGTGGCTTGGTGATAAAGAATCCACTTGCCAATGCAGGAAGATGCAGGAGGCGTTGGTTCAATCCCTGGGTCAGAAATATCCCCTGGAAGAGGAAATGGCAACCCACTCCAGTATTCTTGCCTGGTAAATCCCATGTACAGAGGAACCTGGAGGGCTATAGTCCATAGAGTCTCAAAGAGCTGGACATGACTGAGCGACTGAGCACACACACACATGAGATCTACCTTAGATATTAAGAGGATTAGATCTGAGATCTTGAGAGTTCTATCACAGGCAAAGAGTGGAATCAGGAAGGGAAAGTTTCCAGTTAGGTAAAAAAGGGCAAAATTGATCCTGCACACTTGAGACTGCTTCTGTGGATGGCGTAGACCCAGGCTGACTGTACATTCTGGTTTGCTTAAGATGTCCAAGTGTTTCCCAATGCGATTAACTATCAGCTCTTTGTTCACTAAAGTGTCCTTGTTTGGATGATATATATTGTGATTATTTTACTTATATGTGTTATTTCTATCTCTCAGTTTGAATACTCAGTGAGGATAGATAATCATGTATCTCAGGGGTCCCCAATACCTGAGCCACAGACTGGTACTGGTCCATGGCCTGTTAGGAACCAGGCCACACATCAGGAGGGGAGTGGCAGGTGAGCGAGTGAAGCTTCATCTGTGGCTCCCATTCGCTCAAACCATCCCTCACCCCCCAACCCCACCCATTGGAAAACTGTCTTCCACGGTCCCTGGTACCAAAACACTGGAGACTTCTGATGTAGTTGCGAATTCACTGTGCTACTTCTACCTATTAGCATCCACTATGGAAGGAGAGGTCCCTTCCAGGCCAAATTAAGGGCGAGTGCTCACTGTCCTGACGACCAGTGTGAGACTACTGACAAGTGTATAACCTGATGTTTAGATTGCTTCCCTGCTCCTTGCTGTAATCAGGTGAACTGAGCAGTAGAAGTCTTCAGTGTAATCAACATAGTTCTATTCTACTCCTAAAACCACTAGTTATATGCTAATCAACACTTTCTTTTAAAGACATGTAAACTGAGGCAGAGAATGATCTGGTTAAATGACTTGTCTGGGATCATTTAGGGTAAAAATCTAGATGAGATTCCCATTTATAATAAATTTATTTTCAGCTCACCATCACCACCATCATTCATTCATTTAACAAACATTTATTAAACACCTGTTATGTGTCAAAAATCCCCTTTCCACATGATGCGTTTACTAAGGATCCAATGACCTGGATACTCACTGAGCATGCATGGCTTAAAATAGGCAATCTGCAGCTCAGATAAGCACACTGGGTACCAATGTTTGGGGTTTGAAGTATGTTCTGTGTTTCTACAGAGAAAATTGAGTGGAAGGGACCCTGCTGTTCTACAGTAAGACAAATCTTGATTGTACAAGTGAATGGTACTTTAGAGATCCAAGCAATACAAGTGGGTTTTGGAACACTGATGGGGAGTGTTGGAGTAGGGGGAGGGGAGGGTTCTTGCACTCAGTAATGGAAATAAATACCCAACCTTTGTACTGTATCTTTCTAAAGACTTTTTTTAAGCCTTAAAAAAAGAAACTTTCATGGTGCTGCTGTCTTCCAAGATAAAACCAGCTAGGAACAGTCATTAACTAGTGTTGCGAATGGCTCATACATCTACATTAAGAACATCACCTGTGGAGCCTTTGATTCCTGAGTTCATTGATCTGACATAGCTTTGAAATCCCTGGCAGGAACTCATTAAAAGCAACCTAATTTGAAAGAAAAACAACTGCTTTCTAGCCCTCTGAATTATCTATCCAGGGGGCTCCTCTCTGTTCTGGTAATCTTCAGAGTAGAGCTGGTTTTTCAAAGGGAGAAAACAGCTCTTTGTCATAGCAATTGCTTAACAAAACGAAATAAGCGAATGTTAAGAAGAGAGTTGCTTCATAACGACTCAAGCTGTAAAATGATGAATCCATGTTTACATGATTGACTGCTACTAAGAAGATGCCTGGCTTTACTGGTGGATAGACAATAAATAATCTGCCTGCAATGTGGGAGACCTGGGTTTGATCTCTGAGTTGAGAAGATCCCCTGGAGAAGGGCATGGCCACCCACTGCAGTATTCTTTCCTGAAGAATCCCATGGACAGAGGAGCCTGGTGGGCTACAGTCCATGGGGTCACAAAGAATTGGACACGACTGAGCAACTAACACACACACACAAGAAGATAGGTAGCTAGGTAGTATGAAAATAAGAAGTCTAAAATTGTGTTGAAATTTACTGATAATCTCAACTAACTATTCTAGTCTTTGTTTAATAGCAGTTATTTCATCAGTAATAATAGCTAGCTCTTACATATTACATATTACGTGGTAGGCACTATCTAAGAGCTTTATGTGTATTAACCATTTAATCCTTCCATGCATCTCAATTTTATAGAAAAGGGAGGTCAGGTGACTCTATCCATCCAGGATTCAAGCCTAGGCAGGGAAGCTCTAGTCTCAGGACTCATTTTAACCACTACAGTGGACTATATAGTTATTTCCAAAATGTTCTTATAATACAGTATTTTTTTATGTCTAGGATTTAATATTTGGCATAGGGAAAGCTGACACTTTGTTCTATGCATCTGTAACCTGGTACAAAGCAAGCTTTCAACAAAATGTTGTGGGTGAATGAGTGAGTACCAGATGTAGATCACAGGTTTCCTCTCAGTTGCTTCCATCTATCACCAATAGCTTTCTTCTTCCCCTTCTCACTGCCCACCCCTCACTCTACCAACCTGGTTAATGATAAATGTATTTTGTCTTCCCTCTGCTCAGACCTAACCAACAGGCTTGCATGTCTCATCCTTCAATAATTGGACATCCTGCTTAGGATACACTAAGGGAGCAGGTGGTCCAGTGGGGATGTGGAACACAAGGCGAGACCAGCTCGGAAGAAGCACCAGTTTAGGCCCACAGGCACTAAGACAGAGATTGCATCCATTTGGGGAACACAAGGACTTACAAGACTGATGTCCTCTTGCCTCGTTCTCCAAGATGTGCACCAGCCACAGGATGCTTCTCTTATTCATTCAACATTTATTGAGCATCTGCTATGTGCCCACACTGCTAAGCCTAAGTTACATATGAAACTGAATGAGAAAGACATTCTCTTCTTTCTTCTCAGGATGATTATTACTTTTCCCCCAATAAGCACAACTCACACAACCTAGCTCCCTTTAATGTCTTTGTTATTCATCGCTACATTTTATTTGGACACTCTTTCTCTAGGAGTTGATTTTTTATCTGTATGGAGATCATTATTCATTCATTTATATATTTAATGAGCCTCTACTATGTGACAAACACTGTTCCAGGTGCAGGGGATATGACAGTGAAGCAAAGCAGAGAGCATTTCTTCATTGGAGGGATTTGTAATAACCCCCAACTCTATTTACATTTGTTTTCCTTTCTTTTCTCAGCTTCTCTGAAAGACATTAAATTATATAAACTAATAATTATAACAATATGTTGTTTTATTCTTAACATAGATACCATAATTATAACAGTAATAGTACAGCAAAGGGGAAGTGGGAATGGAGCTATAAAGGAATAAAGTTTTTTGGTTTCACTAAAATTGAGTTCACATAAATTTAAACTAGGTTCTGGGAGTTCCCCAGTGGCCTATTGGTCAGGATTCAGTGCTTTCACTGCCATGGCCTGGGTTCAATCCCTGGTAGGGGAACTGAGATCCTACAAGCCTCACTGTGCAGTCATAAACAAATAAATAAACAAACTAGGCTCTGATAAGTTAAAATGTGTATCTTAAGCCCTAAAGCAATGACTTGGAAAATAAGTAGAAATATGTAGTCAAAAAACAATTAAAGGGTTATCCACATGCAGAAGAATAACGTTAGGCCCCTACCTCACACCATAAACCAAAGTTAGCTCAACATACATCAAAGATCCAAATGTAAGAGCTAAAACGATAAAGCTCTTAAAAGAAAACATAGGCATGAATCTTCACAATCTTGGAGTAGGCAACAATTCCTTAGATGTGACACCAAAAAAATGAAAAACAAAGAAAAGGCAGATAGACTGGATATCATCAATTAAAAACTTTTATGCTTCAAAGGACACCACTGAGAAAGTGAAAAGACAACCTACAGGATAAGAAAGACTTTTTTGCAAGTCACGTTTTTAATAAGGGACTTGTATCTAGAAATAAAATAAATATAAAATAACTCAAAAATAAAAGGTAACTCAAAAAATAACTGGATAAAAAGTAATATAACCCAATTAAAAATCGATCTAAATAGACATTTCTCCAAAGAAGATGTACAGGAAGCCAGGAAGCACATATAAAGATGCTCAACATCCTGAACCATCAGGGAATGCAAAACCAGAATAATATACCATTTCACACCCACGAGGATGGTAGAATAAAAAAAGGAGGTGATAACAAGTATCAGAGAGGATGTGGAGGAACTGGAAACTTCATACACTGCTGGTGGGAATGTAAAATGGCACAGCACCTTAAAATGACAATCTGTCAGTTTTTGAAATAGTTGAATATACTTATCTCATAACCCAGCACTTCCACTCCTAGGTATATATACCTTAGAGAAATGAAAACATGTTCACACCAAACCTCATACACAAATTTCACATATAATAACTCCTAAAAGCTAAAGAAGTAGAAACCACCCAAACATCCATCATCTGATGAAGAAACAAATAAAATGTGGTATATCCATACAACTGAATATTAGTCATCAATAAAAAGAAATGAGGTACTGATATAAGCTTCGACAAGACAAATCTTGAAATCATTCTTCTGGGTGAAAGAAACAAAGGACTAAATATTGGATGATTCCATTTACATGAAATGATGAGACAATAGGCAAATCTATAGAAACAAAGTAGATTAATGATTGGTTAGGGTTTGTGGGGAAAGTGGCTAAGCAGAGCAGCCTTTCTTTTTACAGTAATGAAAATACTCTAAGGTTGATTGTGGTGATGGTGATGATGTAAATATAGATATCTCTGTAAGTCATTGAATCGTATACTTCAAATGAGTGAATTGTATACTATTTGAATTACATCTTGACAAAGCTGTTAAAGTACATTTGAAACAATTAAGGGAATTAAAATCTTATATTACAAAGTTTTAATTTAATGCAAACTACCCAGCCAGCTGCCTTCAAATCTTTTCCCTACCTTGACCATATATTTGTATTAAATACAATCTTCTGATTCCAAACCATTCATGATCTCTTTTTGCCACTCACATCTTGCCCACATCTTCCATTCCAGCTCGCAGTCTTAATAGCTATCTCCCCTTTCACACTTTTATCTAGGTCTTGACAGTCCTTTACCCACACCGTCCAAAATGGTTGGAACAAAGAATTACTCGATCCTGGAATATATTTATATTCCATTTCTTTAGAAACGTAAGACCCCCTCAGTGCTCCTCCCCTCCCAACCCTTCACTTTAGGGCTTAGGAGACAAGGGTCCAGAGAGGTTACATGACATATCCCTGGTTCCCAAAATATTGGGTTGGCCAACAAGTTTGTAGAGATTTTTCCATAACACCTTGCAGAAAACCCCAAACGAACTTGTTGGCTAACTCAATACTTTTTCTTTGGCTCACCTCTTCCAAAAAGCCTTCATTCATTAAGTGAACACTTCCTTATCTTTCTACCCAATC
The DNA here is from genome assembly GCF_042477335.2 of Ovis canadensis. Taxonomy (NCBI): domain Eukaryota; kingdom Metazoa; phylum Chordata; class Mammalia; order Artiodactyla; family Bovidae; genus Ovis; species Ovis canadensis. The sequence continues at coordinate 44,482,922 of NC_091260.1, forward strand.
TGTGACACCATTCTTTATTGCACTACTGAATGGTATTAAATGCATTGATCTTAAGACATCATTCACATTTAAAGTCAAATTTTGCAGCCCAGAGAGAAAAAAGCAGCCCTTTCATCTCCATGGCCACTATATCTGACGTCTCAGCTGCTGTAGCTTTTCCTTCTTCAGTTGTCATGAACAATTCAAATTTCACAGGAAGCTGGCCTCAGAGCAGCCAGGAGCAAACTCAGGGACAAACTCCTTACCCGGTTTCCATAAAGGACATTCCCTCAACTCACTTCACAGAAAACCATTCCTGAGGTCTTCAGTAAAGAGCAATTTAGTCCATGTAAAATACAGCATCTCCACATTCTTAAATGCCCTCGGGAAAGAACATGGTAACAAAGGGTATTTACATGTCCTCATAGGTTGATACCCATAGGTATACCAGGATCAAAGATTAAGTTGCTTTTTAAAAATCAAATAAATATTTATCTTGATGAGAAACAGGAAATCTTCTAAAGTGTTAGTCACTCAGTTGTGCCCTACTCTTTGCGACCCCATGGATTGTAGCCCACCAGGCTTCTTTGTCCGTGGGGATTCTCTAGGCAAGAATACTAGAGTGGGTTGCCATGCCCTTCTCCAGGGGATCTTGCTGACCCAGGGATCAAACCCCAGCCTCCGGTCTTGCAGGCTCTCTAGAAAGGCAAGAAATTCATCAATCGTGTAGGTACAAGCAGTCACTCTGGATTTTATATGAAGAGAAAATACATTAAAACCAAACTGGCCTTCCATGTGAAGGGAGTAATGTCATAAATAATAAGGCAACCCCATTAAAGAACATGGATCAAGAAGTCAAAGACCACGTAGGCTGCTTGGCTTAGAAAAGCAAAATTCACTGCTCTCTTAAAGGAGAGGAAGAGCCTTATCATATCTGGCTATGCCTTTGCTGCTCTAGGAACTGCCGGGCACCGGTGTCTGCACAGAGGACCATGGTGACTGAGGAGGAGAAAGACAAATGTAATTAGAGATGCTGCCTTTCCCAGAGCAGGACCCATCTGGGGCTGATTGGAGGAGTGATTACTCAGTGTTGGGAGGCAGTTTAAGTGGTGCCCACCAGGGAGCAGGAGGCTTTCAGAGCCAGTTCTGAGAATCACATACCGTTCCACGGTGCTTCAGCTAATTGACCTGGTATTTCTGGCTGAAAAAAAAGTTCCCCAAGGAGGTGAGTGAAAGTATATAACAAAGATCTCTCATCTCACAGGGCAGCCCATGAATAGAGCGTCAGCTCTAGAGACCCAGGTATTATTCAAATGTATAAAACTGTGAAAAGATCACAGACTGAACAGGGAAAGATTCTGCATTATGCATCAGGAAGTTTTCTGCTGTGATTCTCAGCCCACACTTCCCCTCCTCCCTGCCCTGTACAACCTTCTAGTTGGAGTTTTATGAATTATTTATCATTGTCAAGATAAGGGGTGTACTGGGGAAGAGCTGTGAGCCCCAGGAAATGGGTACATCTTTGGGAGCTTCATGGTAAGAGTCACTATTCATTTCCTTATATGTGCAATCTATCCACACATAGATTGCACATATAAGGAAAGATATCTACAAAGTCCAAGAAAAGCTCTGGATGTGCAGTACCCAACTGTTGCCAGGGAGGAGGGCAATGAAATAGGGGTAGATATGGAAAATAAAGAAGCTATTCCACATTTCATCCTGCTTACTTCTGTGGTTGTTGCTATTTGGACTATTTATGATTGATTGTGATAATGATTTTCTTAAGGACTGAACTATACATTCATCTCCACTGATGTCTGGGGAATGTGGCCTCTCTCTGCTGACTGTGTATATAAAGGTAACTCATCTCTGATACAGTAAATTGGCCCACCCACCTGGCATGGTTGAAATGGTGACATAATTACCAACTGACTGTAGAATACACCCCCCAGGCAGAACAGGGTGCTCCAATACTGGCGATGGAAAACAATACCTGGCTCTACGGGGCCAGCGTCTAGACACCGGGCCTGGAGAGGGAGTTAAGGCTCTCATGGAGAATACATGATGGTGTCCACTTGTTTTTCTTTGTTTCTCTAGAAGTAACAGCTTAGGGGATCCCCAAGAAAACAGAGCAATGAACAGTAAGGCCCAGGATCATGGGGGGAATTCTCTTCCCAACTGAGTTCTTGATATTCCAGAATATTCAAGAACAATCCCAGAGATATATTTAGCTGCTGTCTTGGACCTTGTTCCCAGACAAACTGGGGGCTGGTGGTGGATTCGTTGTGCGTGACTATGTCTCCATCAGACTACATCGTCTTCCGTCACTGGGCCACAGTCCCAGAGTGAACAAGGAAACAGGGTTACCTTTGCTCAGAGGAGTCACCTACAAGGAGAGGACAAGAGATGGAAGAAAGAAATGGGGGTCCCTGCTGCGCCCTCCTGTCTGAGCCAAGGTTGAGTCAGGAGCCTCATGACAGAGCTGTGCTGAGAATGTGTTATGTCAGAGGCTAAATCTCACCCTGAGGATTTTAAAGTTTGTGAAGAATTTACTGGGGCCCCTCAGAAGAGGGCATTTCAAAATACCCATGGGAGTCTGGACTAAGCATGAAGGATGGAGGAGCTCTGCAGAGGGAACAGATGCTGGAGCCATGCCTGCTGGGAGGGTCCTCTGCCAAATGTCAGGAGTGATGAGTGGGAGATATCTATGGTCACCACTCTGCCAACCAAGTCAGACATCTCAGCACCAGGCTTCCCTGGTGGCTCAGTGGTAAAGATCCAGAACCCACCTGCCAGTGCAGGAGATGCAGGTTCCCTCCCTGATTCGGGAAGATCCCACTTGCCATGGACCAACTAAGCCCGTGTGCCACAACTGCTGAACCTGTGCTCTGGATTCGAGGAGCGGCAACTACTGAGCCCAGTGCTGCAAATACTGAAGACCACACACCTAGAGCCCGTGCTCCACAACAAGAGAAGTCTCTGCAGGAAGCAGCCTGTGTACAGAAATTAGAGAAAAGCCTGTGCAGCAGCAAAGACCCAGCACAGCCAAAAATATTAACTAATAAATAAAATTACATATGTGAGTGTGTGTGTGTGTATAAAAGAAACCTCAGAGCCATCCCTGGCTTCTCTCTTCCCTGAACCCAGTCACACAGTCCTGTTCATCCTCCCACTTTAAACCACCCCAATCCTTTTACCTATCATCCTGACCACCACTTCTACAGGGCAGGTCTGGATCTCACAATTCATAGAGATGCACATGCTTAAGGGCATCAGCAGACCAGGGCACTGAAGACGCAATAGAAGTCTTAAGATATTTTTATATTTGATATAATTTTTTCAAGGCATCTAAACAATCATCATAAGAAAAATCCGAACTTGGGTTTTCTTATTTTACAGTTGAAAGTGAGAGCGTTAGTCACTCAGTCGTGTCCAACTCTTCGTGACCCCATGGACTGTAGCCCGCCAGGCCCCTCTTTCCATGGGATTCTCCAAGCTAGAATATTGGAATGGGTTGCCATGCCCTTCTCCAGGGGATCTTCCTGATTCAGGGATTGAACTTGGGTCTCCTGCACTGCAAGCATACTCTTTACTGCTGAGTCTCTGCTTAAATTTTGAATTGCATGTAGGAGATGATGAGGGTGATAGCCTTTACAGGTCTTAATCCCCCTACTAGCTACTTGGCTGAAACAGTCTTCTAGCAGGCTTTTCTACTTCCCGTCTTGCCCAGTTCAACTTTATTCTGCAGCAAACCACCTGCAGGATCTTGATAAAATGCAAATATTACTTTCCCATTTAAAGTCCTTTATTAAAATGACTACAGGACAAAATTCAATCTCCATTGCATAGTACAGAAAACTCTGCAAGGTCTGGGTCTTGATTTTATTTCCAGCCTCATTTCTCATCTCCCAGGCTCCTTCTCATTTGTCCCCCTCCATATACCCTGATGGGGTTCAGGGCAAGCTACCCCAGAATATGGCACCCTCGTATTTTCAGCAGGAGGGTCACTCTAGCTTTCTTCCCTGAAACATGTGAGACAACCCTCAGGTGAGATAGCCCTCCCTATATCTGGAGGAAAGGAGCAGCCTTATCTCTGAAGACAAAGGGATTTAAAGAAGAATCCTAACAAACAGGTCTTGCTAAGCTGACTACACTCAACTCTACTCCTCAGCCTATCACATTCCTCCATGACTGTCCACTTGTCATCAAATCCAGCATAAAACATTTAGATCTGTTTCTTCGGGTCTTCATTTCCTTATCAAGGCTCCCATATCACATAAAATATATAGTAAATAAATGTGTATCTTTTTTCCTGTTAATCTGTCTTTATCATTTAATTTCCAGATCCAGCTAAACTCTTCCTCCCCTGTGTGTGTTAGTCGCTCAGTCATGTCTGATTCTTTATGACCCCATGGACCGTAGCCTGCCAGGCTCCTCCATCCATGGGATTTTCCAGACAAGAATACTAGAGTGGGTTCCCATTTCGTCCTCCAGGGGATCTTCCCAACTCAGGGATCAAACCTTGGTCTCCTGCATTGCAGGCAGATTCTTTACCATCTGAGCCCCCAGGGAAGCCCGAAGCCTGGGACATACCAAAATACTCAAGATACCGTAAACCTCCCAGGCTGCTTCGTGCTCCTCTGCCTTTGCACATGACGTGCCCTCTACATGGACTGTTTCCATGACCCACTCACCATCAAACCTGCAAAACACTATCCTTCCTTGAAGTCTTCCTTGAGTTTCTTTTTTAAAATAATTTACTTATTTTGGCTGCATGGGTCTTAGTGGCAGCATGTGAACTCTTAGTTACAATGTGTGGGATCTAGTTCCCTGACCAGGGATTGAACCCAGGCCCCCTGTATTGGGAGCATGGAGTCTTAATCACTGTACCCCCAGGGAAGCCCATCCTTGAATCCCTTATGTCCACAGTGCTCTCAGAGTATTTCATGCATTCCTCTGTGTATATCTGTGGTGTCACTGTGCACACATCTCTGTCCACCTTTAGACTATGAAGGAGCTGAGAGCAGAGATGGTCTATCTCATCTCTATCTCTAAAGAGTGCCTGGCACATCATAGGTACTCAATGCATGTTTGTGGAGTAAACATGAGTAAATGAATTAAAACAGGTTTCTTCTGTTGATAAGCAGAAAATTATTTTAAATTCTCATTTTACAAGAGATTAATTTCACTGCTTTTCTTATTTCAGTCACCTAATCGTTGAAATTCTACACATTCAAACCTAGATTAAATTCCATTGTCTTCCCATTCTTTTCCTTCTCTTCTCCTTCTGATACTCCAAGCAAGAGCTTAGCTCCTTCTCTGGTTTTCCCCATGAACATTCTCAACATCTTCAAATCCCGTCTGATGTTTGAGTTACTTGGGTACACATTTGTCCTCACAACCAGAATCTGGGTTTCTATGGAGTAGGTCCTCATTCTTTTTAATTTCAAGATTCTGGGCACCCAGTACCCAGGAGGAGTCCATAAAGGCTAGCTGAATTGACTCGAATCATACAGATACTTTAAAAGGTAGTGTGGATCCTAGAAGATACAAAAATAGATATTTATCTCATAGACATCCTTCTCTGGCTAAAAAACAAAAACCTCACCACAAAAAAACTGTTGTATCATGAAGAAAAATATGGTAAAAATTCAAAAAGACAACCAAACAAAAAAACCAAAACTCTCTCAAGGCTGTCTCCTAAAACAAGAGCAGGTTTGTTACAAGTGCCCCTAACCCGAGCACCTCTGGCTGGAAAATTTCTGAAACTTTGTGGGTTTGACGAGATGCCCCATTGCTTCTGTACAGCATTCTAAGGTTCCCAGTGAAGTACACCTCGAATGTGGGTAGACATTCCTAAGAAGGCTATTTGAGTTGGAAGCATCCAATATTTACAGACCAAGGCTTGCTCCTGCCCACAGACAATACAAACAACCTGATTATGGCTTCCCTTTGGAAGGCTACTGAGGTTAAAAAGTATCACAGAACAAGAAGGCTCCATCTCCCTTCATTTTTATTTTAGGAGTGTGACATGTTAGTAGCCTCCAGCAGATTTTGTTGTCTTTTAAAGCATGAGGACTAATCCCTGCTCTATTTCCAAGACCTTCTCTGCATTCCTCAGTTCCTCCGAAATGGTTCTGCAAACACACACACCCATGCACTTGCTTCTGCCCTTCTCCCTACTCCTTGCCTTCTCTGTGTTTACTCTTCCCTGGGGAAGCCAACACCAACACTAATTAGCAGTGAATTAAATCCCACCGCTGGGACACTAGAGGGTCAGTGTTTTCCCAGCATTCCAAAGCAGTCCTCCTCCCTCGCCCTAAGCCCGAAGACTCACAGTTAACTATGCAGCCCGGAGGGGAGTTCTGAGATCTGGATCTCTCATGCACTGTATTCCTACATCCTTACCTTTCCTATCGGAAAACATCCTTTCATGCCCAGGAAGCCTGACAAGCCCAGCTGCCCTGACTGGAGCACACGTGCTCCTTGTCTCACTCAGTCTTAAGGACCCTGCTGAAATACCACCTTCTCGGTGTTAGACCAGACAGAACTAGCTGTTCTGCCCTCTGAAATTCATTTATTTTTAAAAAAATATTTATTTCGTATTATTACATGTTTTCCTTCTCAAGAGAATCTTCCCCACCCAGGGATCAAACCCAGGTCTACTATATTGCAGGCGGCCTCCTGCACTGCAGACAGATACTTTACCAACTGAACCACCAGGGAGGCCCAAATAATTATTCTAATATTTACTTATTTGGCTGTGTTGGTTCTTTTTTAAAATTAATTAACTGATTTTAATTGGAGGCTAACTACTTTACAATATTGTGGTAGTTTCTGCCATACTTCGACATGAATCAGCCATAGGTGTACATGAGTCCCCCCATGTGTTGGTTCTTAGTTATTCAAGAGCAAGTGCTGGCTCAGTAGCTGTGGCATGTGGGCTTAGGTGTCCATTAGCACATGGGATCTTAGTTCCCCAACCAGCGATTGAACCTGGGTCCCCTGCATTGGAAGGTGGATTCTTAACCACTGGACCACCGAGGAAGTCCCTGAAATTCATTTCTTGATATTTTCAGATCTCATCCTGATATTCTATCTTGATATCTCATATCTGATCCCTTATCAGCTCATATTCTAATTATGTTTGGCCTTTCTAGACTGACCTCTGCTGCTTCTTTACCTTGTATCCTCAATATTCCCCAGCATCCAGTCCTAGGATGTGGTAGGCACCAAATAAATATTTGCTTTCAAAATAAAGACTTAAAACATAATATATAAAAGGTAATGTATTTAATACAAACCTGTAAACCAATGGCAACCCACTCCAGTACTCTTGCCTGGAAAATCCCATGGACGGAAAAGCCTGGTAGGCTGCAGTCCATGGGGTCGCACAGAGTCAGACACGACTGAGCGACTTCACTTTCACTTTTCACTTTCTTGCATTGGAGAAGGAAATGGCAGCCCACTCCAGTGTTCTTGCCTGGAGAATCCCAAGGACAGGGGAGCCTGGTGGGCTGCCATCTATTGGGTCACACTGAGTCTGACACAACTGAAGTGACTTAGCAGCAGCAGCAGCACAGTCTTACTAGCACTTTATTCAACACAACAGAGAAGGTATACTAAAAGCTACTTTTATTAAGCATTTACTATATACCAACACTGTGTTGCTTATATTATTAGTCATTATGACTAACACTGTAAGACAGATACTAAAATTCTCATTGCATTGATGAAATAATTAAGGTTTACAGAGGTTGAGTGGAACTTTCCGGGTGGCTCAGTGGTAAAGAATCCACCTGCTGATGCAGGAGACACAGGAGAAGCAGGTTCGATCCCTGGGTCAGGAAGATCCCCTGGAAGAGGAAATAGCAATCCACTACAGAGTTCTTGCCTGGAAAATTCTACTGACAGAGGAGCCTGGCAGTCTGCAGTCTAGTCCAAGGGGCCGAAAAGAGTTGACATGACTGAGCGACTGGGCACACACATACACAGATTGCGCAATTTGTCCAAACTCAGAGAGCAAGTGTCAGGGGCAGCCTGGGCCCCAGGCCCTCCTGATTCCATTGGCTGCCTCCACGCAGGGTCACTACAGAGGAACAGGCCCCTGCCCTGAGGTCCAAGCTTGGGTCTGGGCCAGAGACAGCAGCAAAGGCAGGCAGGAGAATCAGAAAGGAAGAGTCTTTCTTTTTATTGGAGGGTGATTGCTTTACAATGTTGTGGTGGTCTCTGCCATATATCAGTTCAAATCAGTCATAATTATATATACGTATCTCCTCCCTCTTGAGCTTCCCTCCCTAAGGAAGAGCCTTCAAAGCGCTTCCCTTTTTAATAAACCATTGACCCTGATGAATATCAGTGACAGTACAAACACAAATGAAAGTATCCTTTGTTCCCAATGACATAAGGATCTAAACTGACTTGATGAAACTCTAGGTAGCCCTATGCTATTGGATGACAACCTACCTAGAAAAAAAGCAAATAATAATTCATAATGATTGTTATTATTGCTGAACAAGTCCAAGTGCCTCAAAGAAAGCTATAAATAAATAAGAATGCACAGCAATATTTGCTGTATATGTATACAGCAGAGAAGAAACAAGCTATACTTTAAGTTAGATCACAGCTCAGGCCATCTTGGAATAGAATATCTGTTGTAAGTTTAGCAGACTGAACAAAAAAGCAAAATTACAAGCCAGTTTCACTCCCTAAGGTAATTATCAAAACTGTAAAACACATAGTAGTAAATCAAATCTGGCAGTGTATTTATAAAAATGTGATTGACTAAAACTTCCCCCAATAATGTGAGCATGGCTTAATTATAGAAGATGTGCATATTTAACACATGAACCAGTTAAAGGAGAAAAAAAAAATCTCAGCAGGTGCAGAAAAAGCATTCTATAAAAATGTACACTCATTATCAATAAAATTGTTAGCAAACTAGGTACAGAGGGGAACTTGCTCAACCAAGTTAAGGCTATCTACCCAAACCCTATAGCAAACATTTTTTAAATGAAGAAATATTAGAAGCATTCCCTACAAAACCAGAAAGACAAAACTGCCTGCTGACACTGCTTCTATTCAATATTTATTGAAGCATCTAGCCAATGAAAGAAGACAAGAACTAAATACTGAAAATAAACAAAACTGTTCTGATTTGCAAAGGATTTTCTTTTCAGACCTTCTCTCTTGCTGTTCTTTTTTAAAATGCGTATTTATTTTTAACTGGAGGATAACTGCTTTACAATAGCGTTTCTGACATACATCAGCTTGAATCAGCCATAGGTATACATATGTCTCCTCCCTCTTGAACCTCCCTCCCACTTCTCACCACATCCCACCCTTCTAGGTTGTCACAGAGTATTAGTTTGAGTTCCCCACATATGACAGCAAATTTCCACTGGCTATCTACTTCACATATGGTAATGTAATTGTTCCCATGCTTTTCTCTCAACTTGCCCCACCCTCTCCTTCCCCAACTGTGTCCACAAGCCTATACAAAGATTTTAAACACTGAAAATCCTAGAGACTCTATTCATAAACTATTAAAACTAATAAGTCAGTTTAACAGCATTGCAGGAGACAATATTGGTGCAAATTCAATAACATTTGAATTCACCAATAATAATCTTGTAATAACAAGGAAGTACTATAAAAACTTGTTCCATTCATATGAGTAGCAGTAAAATTCATGAGATACCTAAGAATCAATCTAACAAAGGAGGTTAGAGAGACGTAAATTAAGAAAATTATGGAAATTTATTGGAGAATATTAAAAAATACCTAACAAATGGGAAAAATACCACATTAATAAGGGAATACTATCAAAAACATGTAAACTCATCCCCAAGTGAATCTATAAATTTAGCAAAGTTCAGTTTTTTGGTTTTCTGCATGAGTATGCTTAAAATGGTATATTGAATCGTATTCGGTAACACATACATACAAAAACACTTGTTTCATTTCCTCGTTGTAGATTGGTGCACTTGCTCTCATCTCCAGATTTCAGGTGAGCAAACATCTCTTGTACCTTCTAAAGGAGGTATCTGCGAAACTGTTATATATGAGTCATTCAGAATAGCCACAAAAGTGCAGACTTTTATGCAACTTTCCAAAAAGGCAATGAGTTGTCCTGGGCATGAAACGGGGAGGAATCTTTCTCAGTATTTCCATCACTTTGCTCAGACAGGAAGAACTCAGCAGATGATACTATCTTCTGATAAGTGAAAAGCTGAGGAAACAAAAATCTTACCTGAGGAAGATTTCATAAAAATAAATGAGTGTTCATGAATGGGGAAGAGAGGTTGGCAGAGAAGGTAGAGATGATAACTTTCAGGGGAAAAAAATTCCTAAAAATAATTCCAAACCACATTAAGAGTGGTCAGGGATGGGAGCATGGAATGGGTCAGGAATAGGAGTCCTTGGTACCTTGAAGACATCAGTCCAGCATAACCATTTCAATAGGCAACTTAACTGTCAAAATCTATGACATGGTTACTTCTTAAAGTATCAGTGTGATATTGGGTTACTAATATATTCATCTACTTGGTAACATAATATTTCCCAAGGGAAAACCTAAACAAAAACTAGTTGGGATGTTTGAACATGCAAATTATCTCAATTCTAAGTCTTTCCTTTCAAAATTCAAAGTGATAGTCAAGTATGGTTGCAAAACAGAAGGGATGCCTTTTAGAAAGGAAGTCATACAAACATGGGAGTGGAGGGGTGGAGCTGAAGAATAGCCAGCCACAGACTGTCAAAACGATAAGACCAGTGAATTGCAGTTAGAACATTATGTGAAATCTTGGCGCGTTATTTACCTATAGCTGTAGTCTATCCCCTCTTATTAATAACTACTGTTTAATGAGAATCTATAATAAATAACAAGTGCTCAATAAGTAGGGAGACATAGAATTTGTCATTCAAATCAAGACACTTTTGAGAGTTGAAGGGGGTGATAGTAATAACCACTCTGGGAAAAGAGGTGCAAATCAGGGCTTTCCGTGACCAACTGGGACATACTGTTGCCCTGTCAGTCAGTGATGAGGGCTTCCCCGCTGGCTTAGCAGTAATGAATCCACCTACCAATGCAGGAGATGCAAGAGATGTGGGTTCGATCCCTGGGCTGGGAAAATCCCATGGAGTTGTTGTTTTTCAGTTGTTAAGTTGTGCCTGACTCTGTGCCCCCATGGACTGCAGCACGCCAGGTTCCCTGTCCTTCACCATCTCTGGGAGTTTGCTCAAATTCGTGTCCCTTGAGTCGGTGACACCATCCAACCATCTGTTGTTGTCTAGTCTCTAAGTTGTGTCCAACTCTTTTGTAGCCCCATGGACCGTAGCCCACCAGGTTTTTTCATCTATGGGAATCTCCAGGCAAGAATACTGGAGTGGGTTGCCATTCCCTTCTCCAGGGATCTTCCCCACCCAGGGATCAAACCCACATCTCCTGCACTGCAGGCCCATTCTTTACCACTGAGCCACCTGGGAAGCCCACAATTAGGTTTAGATGAGGTCATAAGGGTGGGGCGCTCATGATGGGTATAGTGTCCTAATAAGAAGAGATGAGAGAGTGTTGCCTTTTTCTCTCCCTCCCTCCCATGTGATGGCAAGAAGCCAAGAAGGGCACTTTCAGCAGAACCCAGCCAGCCTGCCACCTTGATCTCAGACTTCCAGGCTCCAGAACCATGAGAAAATTCATTTCTGGCACTTAAGTCCCCAAGTCTATGGCATTTTGTTATGACAGCCTGAATAGACACATACGTCCATCTAGAACTGCTCTTCAGCAAGAAAAATAAACTTATTTTAGCTGAAATAATAGCTTAGCCTCACCTACCTTAAATATGTGCTAATCACTTACATTAACTTGTGCGCATACCTGCTCAGTTGCTTTAGTTGCATCCAACTCTGCAACCCTAAAGATTGTAGCCTGCGTGGCTCCATTATCCATGGGATTCTCCAGGCAAGAATATTGGAGTGGGTTGCTATGCCCTCCTCTGGGGGATCTTCCCAACCCAGGGATCAAACTGGCGTCTCTTAATCTCCTGCATTGGCAGGCAGCTTCCTTACTATTAGCACCACCAGGGAACCTACAGTCAGCAAGATCAGTTAATATGAAGCCTATTTTATAATAAAGTATTGAATATCCTATGCAACTGATTGACCACTGTACCCAAAGTGAAAAACAGAAGGTGGACTGTGCAGAGAATGGCTGTAAGGATTTCAGAGGTTTGCCGTTGTGACTGTGTGCCTGAGTGGGAGCTGCAGCTTGCTGCCCCTGCCTGTCATCATGAGAGAGTATCGCTGGCCTGTGAAAAGATTAAAATTCAAAACTGGAGGTCTGGTTTCTACTGAATGTCTGTCACTTTCACACCATCGTAAAGTCAAAAAATCCTAAGTCAGAAGCAGTCTGTATATACTTTCTTCCATCCTTATAGCAGCCTTGAAAGGTGCCTGCAGTTTTCCTCATTTTTCAGGAACTTCAAAAGAACTTGATAACTTTTCTAAAGTCATACTGGCAACAAGCTTCAGAGTCCAGGCTTTTCTGACCTCAGAGCCTGTGCTTCAACTGTGCAAACCACAGGTGCTCCGGCTTCCCCTGGTCTTGTGAGCAGGAGCTGTGTGGGTCACAGGGTAACCTCGCAGAACAGATGCTACAGGAAAGGATGAGGTTGAACAAGAGATCATTCTCCCCCACTTCCTTGCTCTCTCACTCATTCTCAGTCCTGTCTGACTCTTTTCGATCCCATGGACTGCAGCCCACCAGGCTCCTCTGTCCATGGGGATTTCCCAGGCAAGAATACTGGAGTGGGTTGCCGTTTCCTTCCCATCCCAGGGATCCAACCCATGTTTCCTGCATTGGGGGGGGGGGGGTTCTTCACCACTAACACCACCTGGGAAGCCCTTTTCTTGCTCTTACCGAAGCAATGTGAGGTTGCTATACTCTTCCTCCACTGGGGAATATTCCCCCAATAACAATCCTGGTATTGAACTGAAGTGTCCAGGTCAGCAGACTGTTTTTAAGGGCCTGCCTACTTTAAACCAACGGTACGAGGTCCCTCCCCAAGAGTCACGTGGATGTGATTAAATCATCAGCTAAGGGGCAAGGTGAATACATAAACAGATAACTAAATACAACGTTCAAAGCACTGTGCTAGGCATTTGTACAGGAAGGATGGGACCCAGAGAGCACAGGCAGTATGGGCTATGTTCAAGGAAAACCTGAAGGAGATTTGGCCTGAAAGAATCTGCCCCTGTGATTCAGCAAGTGCTAAAATAAGGAAATGTAGGTCAGGGAAGTAGAAAGTGAATATATTTTATTGTTTGTAAATGTGCTTGGACTTGAGGTAAAGGGTGGGGAAATCTGTACCTCAATGTCTGCTACAAGGACTAGTGCTGTTTCATTGTGTCCAAGACGTATTTGTCTGAACTAGAAGTTCAGAGAAGTTTACAAGGTTTTTAAATTTTTTCCATAATTATATATGATCAAAGTATATCTAACTACCCAAGAATGGGAGTAATAGTCTGTATTTGAATTTTAGTCTCTGTTCTGATGGGCAACTTTCAACCAACAATCTAGCATTGAACAAAAAGTCACCCGTTTTCCACCCTCACTGAACATTTCAGCAACAAGACAAACAGCTTTACGCCAAGAGTCTACTGACTTTGCACTGCGATATGCTAACCTTTAAAACTTGTTGCATCCCGTTTCCTACAGATATTAACCATGTCACTCGTTTGGTGGTTTTGGTCAATCTTTTTTTACTTTTCTTGGCAAAGAGTAGTCACCAAAGCACACAGACTGGTTCTCACATGGATATGATGTGCTATACAGGGAGAGTGACTCTTAAGGAAGCTTGAGAGAAGGAAAACAGAAGCTTCCCTCCTCACCTTCTGTATCACCTTCTACATCTCTCCATCCCAGCCTGCAATCCTCTGAAGAACCTCTCTGCCTCCTCCTGGGAAGACAGTAACTCTCTAGTACATGTGACATGACTGAACACAAAGCCACTAACATCCGTTTGTCTCAGGGTTACATGGAGTTCTCTAAAGAGGCATGGATCTTCACTGGGCTGCTCCAGGCTCAATTCCCAAATTCTGGAGACATGGCTAGATTGGCTGTTCCTGGCCACACAGGTCCTGTGTGAGTACAGCAGGCTGGTGACTATCATGTCCTGGGGAGAGGCCAAGTCACATCAGCTCTCCCAGGAGATCAAAGCAGCTCCAGCCTTCAGGATGTGTCTGCACACAGAAGCCTTTTCATTGGCTTCCCAGCCTCATGGAATTGCTGAGGTTCCAAGGAAAATTCAAAATATCAGATCCACATTCCATGTGGTCTCTGCTGTGTGGGTGGAGAGACCCACACGTCCAGGGGTGATGGCCCCACTGAGTGCCACCCACCACTGCCATCTGGTTCTCTCCCAGCCCTCCCCCTCCTCCCCCATAATCTTTTCATAGGAGTACCCCCATCACTCTGTTCTAATGCACACTTTTCAGGTGCCATCTCCAGAATACTTTCATTGTGTAGAGAAAGAGAAGACCTGTCTTCATTGTAACAGAGTCTTCTCAAATTCATGATAGGAGGACCCCTCTCTACACCTGTTCTAAACCCAAAGGGGTCCAGAAGAAAGAATTGGCTTCCCAGTCAGGTGGTTCTTATGAAGAACCTAATTTGTAAGGCTCTGTGTTAGGATGAATACAGGAAACCAATATATCAATATCACCCAGAAGAATACCGAATAATCAATGATATGGAAAAAAAGCTCAAACTATAAAGACAAGTGGAAAAATAAACAATAAAATTGTACATACAGGATGACCCAGAGAGATGTTATGGGGAGGGAGGTGGGAGGGGGGTTCATGTTTGGGAATGCATGTAAGAATTAAAGATTTTAAAATTAAAAAAATTAAAAACTAAAAAAAAAAACCTAAAAAAAAAAATTGTACATACAACATTCCTTTTTTTTTTTTTTGCTTTAACTACCAAAAAGCAACCCTCTGAAATGTTAACCACAGTTATCTCTCTAGTTGGAATTATTGATGGTAGTAGAGGCAGAATAACAGATTATTTCTTTTAATATTTATTTCTGTATTTTTGACAATAATACTAGCGACATTGATATTTATTGTATGCCAGGCATCATTCTAAGAACTTCACATGAATCAACTCATTTAATTCTCACAACTATGTGAGAAGGTCGGTGCATTACTATAGGCCCCCAAAACTGAGGCACAAAGTGGTCAAATAATGTGCCCAAGGTCACACAGTAAGTCACAGAGACAGGATTCAAACCCAGTAGGCTGGTTCCAGAATTAGACTTAACCACTATTACCTGCTGCTTCTGTAATATGTACTGCTTTTGAATACATATTTTATACTGTCTTGTAGTGAGGAATTATGATTCTTTAAAGCTAAAGAAAATAATATTAAGAAATGAAGGGCCTCCCTGGTGGCTCAGTGGTAAAGGATCCACCTTCCAATGCAGGAGACGTGGGTTCAATCCCTGGTCTGGGACAATCCCACATGCTGTGGAGCAACTAAGCCTGACTGCCACAACTATTAAGCCTGTGCACTAGAGCGGGGCATCTGCAACTATTGAGCCCACGGGCCGCAACTACTAACGCCCACACACCTGGAGCCCAGGCTCAACAAGACAAGCCACCACAGTGAGAAGCCCCAGCACAGCAACTAGACAGCTGCAACAAGAGAAACTAGGGGAATGAGTCCCCACTTGCCGCAACTAGAGAAAGCCCACGCAGCAACAGAGACTCAGCACAGCCAAAAATTATTATTTTTTTAAAAGATTAAGAAATGAAAAGAAAAAGAAATATAAGACAAAGTACCCAGGGAGAGAGAGGAGACAGGGTGAAAGAATAAGAGTCTAATAATGAGTCAGGAGAAACGACTCCACGCTAAACATCTCTGGGTTGGTTTCCTCCACTGTAAAATGTGAAGGCGTGCAAGTCTACATTCTAGAGAGATACCTACTCTGCAAATTACCAATAATTGACATGAAAGGTTTGAAAGCTGTACCAGCATTTTAGACTTGGCCTTCACATCCTATAACAAATTTGGTGTCTTTGTGCTCAGATAAACATCGTTAAACCAATATGTACATAAAGCAAATGCCCCAAAAGCACCAAATTATTAGTAAAGTTAAGAATATGATTCTACGTGATTGACACTAGAGATCAGTTTCTGAAAGACAAAAAGTGGTGAGAACAGAGAAGCTGGTCTGGCAGCGTGCATGATTCCAAAGGACAGCAACCAATTTATTCAAAGCTAAAAATCCTGAGTGGATACAATCAACAATAGTCAACACATGACAAGGAAAAGAAACCAAAAAATGGAGTAATTTCCAAGTGTGTCTACATCATCACTTCCCCAAAAGTGCAGGACGTTTCCTGGCTCCACCAGGTAGATGAACATAACCCAGAGAAAGTGACTCTGTACTCAATGAAATTTCATTTAAAAAATGAGAGAACCCCACAAGGTTCCAGACAGAAAAAATAGATCTCATGCCAAGAATCTAGCACCATAACGGCACTGAACTTTCAGAAACACTGGAAGCTGGAAAAGAATAAATGAATGCCTTTGGAAATTTGCATGAATGAATTTTCAGCCGAGAATCCTATACGCAGGCAAACCATCAAGTGTGAGAGTGAAACAGACTTTTCTAGACATGCAAAGTCCCCCAAATTTACTTCCTATACTCCCCTTTAAGAAGTTATTTATAGCAAAACAGATGCTTTATAAAATGAAAAGCATAGACCAAGAAAGAAGAAGACAAGAGACCAGGGACTCAACACAGAAGTAGGGTGAAGAGAAATCTCGGAAGGCCCCTATATGTCCCGGCCATCAGAAACCCGGTTCAGACTGGAGAACTGGGGGGTCCATTCAGAGGGCTGGGGCGGGGCCCAGAAGGAAGAGGATTGGCAGATGCATTTCATTGTATGAAAAAAACCAAGGAGAGGCATTTTAAAGAGCCACTAGAATAAATGGTGATAGATTCGAAAAAGCAAACAAACGAAAAACTATTTTCCCAAAAAATGTTGTACAGGAAAAGAAATACATCCACAGTCCACAATTCAGCTCCAGCGAAAAATAATTACACAATCATTGTCATGCAGATGCAATGTTGTTGTAAATAACATTGTGATGTCACTTGTGAGAAGCACTAATAGGGCAGACCTTTGCACGGAGACGTGTGCAAGTTCTTTCCTGCTGCACCCTCCCTTCTCACCATCCTAGCACAAGATATTAGGCCCCAACTCTTCCTTCCCACTCTGCTGCAGAAAATCCATTTTACTCAAATAATGGCTACCAATTTGAAAGAGCAATTCCTCCATTTTCTATCCTTGACCAACTATTTCCTTTTCTTTTTTTTCTAAACTTTTTTATTTTATATTGGAGTACAGCCAGTTAACAGTGATAGTTTTAGGTGAAGAGCAAAGGTACTCAGCCATACACATGCATCTATTCATTCTCCCCTAAACTCACCTCCCATCCAGGCTGCCACATAACACTGAGTAGAGTTCCCTGCACTATACAGTAGGGCCTTGTTGGTTATCCATTTTAAATATAGCAGTGTGTACATGTCGATCCCAAACTCCCTAACTATTTCTGAAATTAACTGAACTTTGGTTGCTCTGGCTGGAGTCCTAGGAAACATCCAGTACTCCTTCCCTCTCTGGAGCATTCCCCTGCCTGGCGTTTGCAAATAAAGGATTATACTAAGGGTGCTCTGGCTGATTTTTTCCCACCAACTGTGTTGCAAAAATGGAGGAAAGGGAAGTTGGAGGGGAGGAGTAAGAGAGCTATATCCTCCCCTGTAATAAAAGAAAGTGTACAGATTCTGTGTAAAATTGATAACTCAAGGACCAGCCACATAAGAGAATTATTTCCAACTAGGGAAGGATGTGGAGAAGGCAATGGCACCCCACTCCAGTACTCTTGCCTGGAAAATCCCATGGACGGAGTAGCCTGGTAGGCTGCAGTCCATGGGGTCACGAAAATTCGGACACGACTAAGCAACTTCACTTTCAGTTTTCACTTTCATTCATTGGAGAAGGAAATGGCAACCCACTCCACTGTTCTTGCCTGGAGGATCCCAGGGACAGGGGAACCTTGGGGGGCTGTCGTCTGTGGGGGCGCACAGAGTCGGACATGACTGAAGCGACTTAGCAGCAGTAGCAGCAGGGAAGGATGGGATCAAACAGCTAAGAAAGAGCAGAGCAATCGTAACCCAAGAGAGGGACTGTTTTTTGTTAGAATCTTTTAACATGCTCTAATCCATAAAATTATAGATGAATGCACTCAGCTGATAACAACTTGAGCAGTTTTTAAAAGTGAAGCTTGCAACTTAAAGTTATGAATGACCCAACTAAATGACCCAGCCAATGCAGCGAAGAAAGCTTTCTTGGTGGCTGAAGGGCTGAGAAGAAGCAGGTCTAGCCAGAAGATGGGAAGGCCATACCACTGGAAGTGAATTTTGGTCCACTCTCAGTCCTCCCAGAGAGCCTCTAAATTGGAGAATTTGGCTAAATAGGACAGCCAGAGCTTTCTTGAAAAGCATCAGGTTCTCTGTTCTCCATGAAAGGCAAAGAATAGAGTTTGTTTTAGCTTCTTGTTCCCCAACTTGTGTTTTTTTGTTTTTCTGTATAGCTCCCATTACACTATGTTTTTTTTTCTTTTTACTCCCTTCCCTTTAATCTGTGAGTTTACTTCTCATTTAAGAGTCTTCCCCCCTCCAATTTTCTTTTTCTCTTAATCCCAAATTCTTCCTGCCTCTGTATCTTGTCTCTCTTCTCACCTAGATTTTCTCTGAGCCCTACTTGACACTCATATTCCTAGACATGCCACGGGGTTTTAGTTTTCATTTCTTAATTTTCCAAGTAGTTACCTGAAAGGACTTGAGTCTTTTGAACACAACTTGCCTATCCATAAAACTGGTTACTGTTCCTCAGGATGCTATATGACAATGGTTGAGCTATCTTTGAAGTTCTTGAGGAAAAGTAATTTAAGAACTGTGATCTGCTTAATTCAAGTTGTAGACACTGTCATCATAAGAACTTTGACTATTTTCTTCTTTTCCTGAAATTTGTAGCTTCAATGCTAGAGAACTTTTTCTAGAATGACCATGGAAAGCGAAAACACAGAATGAGACTCATTTTATAAACTAATCTTAGTTGTCATTTCAACAATTGAAAGAAAATCAGCAAATGAATTAAGAGTCTTAGAGAACGGACTTTTGGACTCTGAGGGAGAGGGAGAGGGTGGGATGATTTGGGAGAATGGCACTGAATCATGTATACTATCATATAAGAAACGAATCACCAGTCTATGTTCAATACAGGATACAGGATACTTGGGGCTGATGCACGGGGATGATCTGGAGAGATGTCATGTCAATGTATGGCAAAACCAATACAGTAATGTAAAGTAAAATAAAGTAAAAAAATAAAGTAAACAATAAAGTCATTGCACCAAAATAAAATAAAATAAAATGAATAAATTCTAGAGGGAAAAAAAAAAAGTATTCAGTCCTTAGAGTAATACTATAATGAGATTCAAAGAATGCAGTTGGATTTTCACATTATATTTTAATTTTTAAGTTTCTTAAAATGGAGCTAGATATTTAGCTGAAAACATTAAACATTAACCTATTAAAACAAGTTTTTTTTAATTAAAAAAATTTTAATATTTATTTGGCTGCATGAGCTCTTAGTTGGGACATGTGGGATCTAGTTCCCTGACCAGGGATCAAACCCCAGATCCCTACTTTACAGAGTCTTAACCACTGGACCACCAGGGAAGCTCCACATTCTTTTTTAAAAAAACTGTAAAAGGACTGGCTTTCAAATTTTCCAATCATATGCTATCAATATGTAAATTTAATTTATAGGTTTCAAAGCTTAGGACTTGTGAATGTGTAAAGAATTAGGGTCCTTTAAAGACATCAACATGTACTAATAAAAGTATTTGAATGGGAACATTACTCTGCCCAAATTAAACCTTTTTAACTGAAAATCTAAGGCCAAACCAACAGCATAAAGGGCTCTATGGCCTATCTGTAGTTATTACTGGGAAATTTAGGTTTCACACAAAACTGCCTTTATTCTAAATGCAGTTGTTATTAGAAAAGAGCACACACCTCAAACTAAATATCAATCCACGTTTTCCCCTAGCATAGAAGGAGACCTCTCTGAAGGTTTTTCCAGGCTTACCACTTAACAGTGGTCAAGCCAAAAATAAACCTATGAGGACTTTACTAGGCAAATTCAACAGCATACAAAACACCAGTCCGTGGAGACTTGGACTTTTTCCCTATTAGCCTCTTTCTGGGCTTTCCTCTCGCATTCCTCCACCTCCTAATTAGAAAGCTAATTAGGAGTCCAAATTTAATGCTAAATGGGGAGAGAGATCTGGTCACAGGCCAGGATTCCTTTCACATCAAACACTGTTCTCGGTCTCCCTTCCTTAGGGCCGCTGAACTGTGGGAAGAGAGCTGGGCCAGCAGGACCAATTGGCTGAGGGCAGTGTTTACTCTCAGTTGTCTGCGAGGGAAGATCTGTTTCACAAACTGCAAACTCTGCAAAGGTAAAATTAAGCAACAACATGCCTCGGGCCTTCAGTACCCTAAAGAAACAAGTATCTTCTAGGCTCAATTATTATTACCATGGTAACATGAGGGGGCTTGGGGAGGTCTCCTCAAGAACGGTTCCCGGCTCCATCCAGGCAGCCTCTCAACACTGCCCGGCGACTTCTCCAGTTACCATGGCAACCAAAATTAGAAGTGCTTTTGCAACACTAACAGAAACCATCTTTTGAAGCTCTTCTGTGAATCACAGTGAATACTGATGATGCAAGCTTGAGTGATACATATTTTACAAACATTAAAAAAATCATATTGCCATAAACAAATACTCGTTTTGGAGTCCCCTTTGCACTGTTTTGACTTAACCTTGGAATCGATCCTTCGGTCTGGTTTTGTTTGTTTCCCTTCTGGATTCCCGCGGCTTCCAGTGCAAAGGCGATTTGTTTAACTTCCAAACTTGTCTGAATTGCACGGGTGAGAGCTTAAAATGTGGTTCCTTCTCTCTGGGTTTGAAACTGGGTGAGGAAGGGGATGGGGGAGGGTGGGTCTAACAGAGAGCCCTCTTGTCTAATAGAGTCGGGAGGACGAAAACCGGGAGGGAGTGGGGAGAAGAGCCGGGAAGGGACGGAGGAGGAGGTGGAGAGACGGGAAGGAAAAAGTGCAGATGGCGAATCTCCGCTGCCCTTACTGGGGCTAAGAGCACCTTTATTGGGTGCCTTGACCTCTCCATTTGCTCAGATCCTGGGTCAGACACACAGAGCTGATCGGAAACGGCATTTAAAAAACCCTGTTGCGATCCTTTCCAAGTCGTGTCGCCGAATCCTCAGGCTCCTAATATTCCTGAAGGGACCTCAGGGAAGAAGAGACAGGCTCTTCTTTGCTTGTACAGTCTTTCCAAAAGAGCATCTTTCTTTAGGGCGTGTCGTGGCGTGGGATGGGATGGAGGGTCCACTCCTCTGGACCACCGCCGTTCGCTGTCAGTGCCCTTCACTGCCCACTGCCCGCCGGGGTCACGCAGGTCCCCGGCACTCGATTCAAACTCTGTGGCTCCGGGCTCGCGCCCGGGGGCGCTGGTGGCGCGCAGCTGGGGTGCGCGGGGTGAGGCTGGGGGTGCGCGCACAGACCTGGGTGTCCGCACCCTGGGCTCACGCCCCCAGGCACCGGCAGGCTGCTCGCGCCGGCGCACCCCGGCCTCCGCCTCCAACGCTCTCGCCTCCCAGGCGCGATGGGCCTCGGAGGGGGTGCCCCTAGAGAGCGCTAATCCTCTCCTGACCCCAATTCGCCTACCCTCGCCGGGAGTTGGGTCCCTCTTTGCCCTGGGGTTCCGGGGAGGAGAGGCGTCCCTGCTCAGCACCCAAGTCGGCAGCCTGGCGGAAGAAGGGGCGGCCGGGTGGGGTGCCGGCTGCGAGCCCCGCGGCCCTCGCTTACCTTCGTGGCGAGCTCCGCTCGCGGGCTCGGCTGCGCGGCGCCCGGCCGGGCTCTCTGGGTGGTGGGCGCGGGCGGTGCGTGGGTGTCAGAGCGCAGTGGCCCCGCCAAAGGCTCAGGAGCTGTCAGGGGCGGCATTGGCAGACCCCGCCCACCGGCCCGGCCCGGGCTCCGCAGACGGGACTCAGGCGCCCCGCAGCGTTTCCCGAAGGACCAATCCCGAGCCGGGGGCTGGCCCGGGGGAGGGGGGAAGGGGCGGCCGGAGGGGCACCAGGACGAGGTCCTGGACCTCGTAGGCCGGTTTCTATGGCAGCCGGAAGGGAGGGGCTGAAAGGAGGTGGGGGCGGGGGGGGGGCGCGCGGCGTGGGGACACCCATCGTACACACTGGAGCAGGGGGGGTTGGCCCTGCCGCAGAGAGGAGCGCTCCTGGAGCAAGGATGGCAAGAGGCGACACGGCTCCCATCAACTCCCCCTGCGTGCCGAGTCGCTCCAGCCTCTTGATAAAAAGGGGTTCCGTGTCCTTGGGAGACCCAGTAATCTTCCTAACGGAACGGGGTTTTCTAGCAAACCACCGTGACAGTTCCTTCAGGTGAGTCTGGGAGCGTTTAGGCTTTGCAGAAATAAGTGCTAACGCCACCCTCAGCCCGGATTCCTCGAATACATTAGGCCTTGTTCCCTGGGTGCCCCTTGGGCAGTGGATCCCCAGTGTCCTGTGTACTCCCTGGCTCATGGTGGGTGCCAAATGTTCTTCCAGTTTACAAGCAAGGAAAGAACACGATTCACCGAATACTAAAGAATAAAGATGATTTATTGAAGCTCACGTCCTTCATTTTACAGAGGAAGAAACTGAAGTCGGAGAAGTCAGTTAACAAGGGCCACGGGGCTGGTTAATGGCAAGCCCTGACTGGGGGCCCTAAGTCACAGCTCTGTGAACAGTCTTTCCACCTCCTCATGTGGCTGAATCCTCCATAATTGCTAGGGTGTATTTACAAAAGCGAAAGAGCTAAGGGGAAAAATAAACTGAGTTTAAAGCCCTTTTATGGTAGAAATTAGGGAATCCAAAGATTCCTTATTTTGCTACTTGCCAGTAACTGTTATACACACTTTCACAGAATGACTGGTTAAATCCTCACATTAACATTTTCAGTTAGGTGCTCTGATTACCACCCCTGTTTTGACAGAAGAGGGAACTGAGGCCCAGAAATTTACTTGGCTTGCTCAAGGTCACACAGCTGTCCAGTACTGATGCTGGGACTCAGACCTGAAGGTCTGGCTCAAGTCTGGTGCTCTTCCTCAGTAGCCTGTGCTGCCTCTTAGTGTGATGATTAAAGGGGCCAGAACAGGAAGGGCAAGAAATAAAACCTTGGACAGCTCCACAGACTGACCACTGGGATTGGCAGGAAAACCAAGAGAACCTGGAAAAAGTGCTTTCTTGTTTTATAAGAGTGGTTATAAAGGTTCTCTGTGAGAAAAGTGTGTCTTTAAAGGGAGGCCTTCTTCTCAAAGACAAAAGGACTTTTTTTTTTTTTAAAGGAGTAATCTTAAAATAGTACATGCCATCAGTCTTTCTGAAACAATGAAATACAGGATAAATCATTGCATATTTTAAATACAAAAGACTCCTTGAATTCTACAACATGACAATCTACAGAACAAGAATTCATAAAGAAACAGCCCAGAAACTTCCCAGGTGACACATACTCTGACATAGGTCATCCCATGGTGCCCCTGTAGAGCAACGCTTGGCAAAGCCAATCCTGGATTCTAAAGAATTAAGAGGTTACTGAAAACTTTAGGCTACCGTAGAAAAGGAAAACTTAAAACTCAGCTTCAGAAACCACTTCTAAAGTCCAGTAGCCAGACTTTTTTCCAGGAGTCACCCGCAATCCTCTTGCAGAGACTGCTGGGGCCTGCTCCGTTTCAAAATATAAACCCTTCCTTCATGCCTTCCTTTCCCTTGGGGGTCCTGGGATACTCAGCCATACGGGACTGACCTCACAGTGAATTTCCTTCACTTGAAAAAAATGTTTTTCTCCTGGACAGGGTCATTCAACAATAGGCTAATTACAATGTAACAGTATATAGAAAAGTTAACATTTTTGTTTTGAATAGTATGGGGAAATACTTTCAACATGTTAAGTGAAAGCAAAAGTTACAAAACAGAATGATACAAATTTGTGATATGTATAACTGGAAGGAAATATATCAGACATTAGAAATACTTTTTCATTATCTTGTGGAACCTCAGGTGATCTAAACAATGTTAATATTTTCCAGTGTTGTTTGCATTTTCTACAATGGGAATATATGTCAGAAAAAAATTTTAATGTCAGAAAAATATTATTTTCCAAAAGAATTGGTGAAACTGTAAAAACTATAAAGACAGTATAGTTTCACGTTATTGGAGAGCTCATTAAAATTTAGTGTATTAAACCCTGCTCCCTTTTGTTAGCAGTAGCCAAGTACATTCTTAGAAACAACTAACTATTAATAGAAGAACTGACTCTAAAGCAGGAGGTCCTGTTCTATACTGTAAGAAGTACCGACAGTGGCTAAAAGTTTAGAGTTTTGACTCATAAAGCTACACCCTGCCTCTTAGCTCTGTTCTTTACTAATTACATGACACTCTGGTTTCATGTACCTTCATCTGTTCTCTCATCTGTAATCGGGGAGTTGTGAAAATTAATGAGACAAAGTTTCTGGTAAACAATGAGCTAGGTTCTCTTAACCTGGAGTTCCATGGGCTTGGATGATTGGCAGGAGGCTCCCCCATCAACAATGTATTTGTCTACTCCTTTCTTCACAGTCTCTAAGTAGTTGGGGCCCAAATGTCAGAACCCCCTAGATAAATGCTTAATAAATGGTAGCATTATTATTTCAAGTTCTGACATATCTTCCCACCTTTAGTGCTGTTCTAGGGAATATAGGCACATTCTACTCTAATTTTAAGTCACCTGATACAGAACTTCCCTATTGAATGTGAACCTGGGCTATTTGTGAGGTTTTCCTACCTCTGCTTTTCTTCTTCCTCTTCCACTAGCCACTGGCTAGTGGAACGGAGGGATATTTGGAGGGATATGGGAGGGATATTTGACAAACGTCAGGGAGAGGACACAGAGCAAAAGTTTTAAGACTGTATTGCTGCAGAGTTGAATCTATAACTCAAAAGGCATATCCTGTTCCAGGAAATTTTATTTATGCTGTTTAGATTCTAAATGCTACCTCAATCTGAGACTTCATGTCTTTGAGACAATTCAGAAACATTCTCAGACAATATCTCTTTGACTATGATCCCTGTTCCATGTTTATCTTTCAGAAATTCCAGTTGAACATTATGTGTCAGACCTTCTCATTTTATCTCTTCTTTCTTGTGTTTTCCAGATTTTTATCTTCTATTTACGTTCTTTCACATTCTGGTTAGTTTCTTCAGATCTATCTATTTCACAGATTCTCTCTTGTACTCCAGTTAATCAGCTGTTTAATCGGCACACTAACCTCACAAGACTTGACAATGCAAGTATAATTAGAACACCAAACTGAATCACAACAATTAGGATTTATTAAAATCTTTTCCCTTAATTTTATAGGCACTTTTAAAGAACCAGCAGGAAAGAAACATTTATTTGAGGTTTACCCATGTATTCTGTTTCCCTTATTTCTATTAATTTCAAGCAATATTAAACCAAAAGAACTAAGACTAGTATGGTAATTGTTTTTGAAAGTTTTCTCTCATGTGTATGTGTATGGAGAGATATTCATGTAATATTCGCAGTAATTATTTCATTAATGAGCTTTGAACTGTGGTGTCGGAGAAGACTCTTGAGAGTCCCTTGGACTACAAGATCAAACCAGTCAATCCTAAAGGAAATAAATCCTGAATATTCATTGGAAGGGCTAATGCTGAAGCTGCAATACTTTGGCCACCTGATGCAAAGAGCTGACTCATTAGAAAAGACCCTGATACTGGGAAAGATTGAAAGCAGGAAGTGAAGGGGACAACAGAGGACGAGATGGTTGGATGTCATCACCAACTCAATGGACATGAGTTTGAGTAAGCTCCAGGATATGGTGAAGGACAGGGAAGCCTGGCATGCTGCAGCCCATGGGGTCAAAAAGAGTCGGACACAATTGAGTGAGTGAACAACAAATGAGTCTTGCAGTGGCTTTTAACTTTCTTATTTTTCTAAAATGCATGAATCTTTTTGTTGAGCAAGTATAATTTAGCAACAAAAACAACAAAGTAGAAAAAAAGGTTGTACATTTCAGTGACTGGGTGAAGTGCCGCTACTTCCCCTACCAAGTCAGCTTAAATTCTGTTGATATTCTGGGTACTTTAATTCACTTTAGACATTCCTGCCTCATCATTTAGTCATTAGTGTTCAATACTTAGCTTTCTTCCTAAAGGTAAAGTACAATGAATAGAGGGGGTAAAAAAGAAAAAATAACCCAAATTGTAATCTTGAGACATTTTCATTATAAAAGTAATTTTCATTATTTAATTTATTACCTGAGATTCCCACTATAATATTAATAGCAACTGTACTCCAAACTTTTCTTGAATACGTAGCCAAGTATAGCAATGTGCTGTGTGGTGGTTAGTCACCCAGTCATGTCTGACTCTTTGGAACCCACCCCATGGACTGCAGCCCTCCAGGCTCCTCTGTCCACTGGGATTCTCCAGGCAAGAATATTGGAGTGGGTTGCCATGCCCTTCTCAAGGGGATCTTCCCAATCCAGGAATCAAACTCAGGTCTCCTGCATTGCAGGGGGATTCTTTACAGTCTGAGCCACCGGGGAAGCCCAAGTATAGCAATGTGTGGTATTTTCTTAATAACCAGCACTTGGGTATGATCTACAGTTGAACAATGAACAGATGAAGGCTCTGGGCCCATTTATTCTTTGCCAAAATTATCTCATGAAAAGTTTTAAGAATAAAATGGTTTATTTTGTTTGATTTTTATCTTTGGTTTTTAATAAGCACCATTTCAACTGGACTAGGGTTCTGAATCTGTTATTCCCTCCACAATGTTTCATAGCTGTATCTAACAGATAACTATTATTTCACAGGATACAGTTACTGCTCTAATACACCTCTAATAAAGTGGTCTACCAGGCGACAGAGTTAATGATCAGCTCTTCTCTTAGGTGAGTTCATATACAGACATTTGCTCCTCAGTAGATATAAGCCATCGTTTTGTCTCTAAAGTGTATTTGAGTTACCCAGTGGAAGCAAAAGTATTCAATTATTCTGATTTTCCAGTTTTTATTATTCTCTAACAGATCATGTCTTTGTGGCATTTTCATTTCAGAAAGATAAAAGCAATTCATTACTGAGAATAAGTAGAATGTTCTTGATTAATATGAAAAAACAAGACCATTGTCTTAGTCCAGTGACTTACATGAATAGTCAACATGGACAATAAATAACAAGCTATTTTGAAAGTAGCACCTGACTACCTCTAAAAAAAAAGACCCTCAAAATGTTCACACCACTGGCTAGTCATCTGTGCTTCCCTTAAGTACTCTATGTCAGCCATTCTCCAGGTGTCGCTCCAGGACTATCAGTATATTACCTGGGAATGTCAGGAATGCAAATTCTCAGGTCCTAATACTAACCCAGACCAATTGAATTGTGGTTTAACAAAATGCTGTTGCATGCTCTTGTTGAACCATTGCCTAGACGGTGTGGTCTCTAGGCAAGGAGCTATCAGAAGGCAATTTGCTGTGAATCTCTTGCTATCTTTTCTGATCTACTGTTCCCCGCCACCCCAAACTCATCAAGGGCTGAGGTAAATTCCAGAAGGAAAATGGCTGTTTTGCTTATGCTCTGTGTAAGCCAATGCTGTCAGCCACAAAGATCTCATACAGAGGTGACTGGAGTCTGTGAAGTCAAGCTCTCTGGCTTCACTTTCCACCAGCTATTTCTCATTTCCTTGTCTTAGTTTCCTCTATTTGTAAAATGACAGCTAATAATGTAATTACTTCAGGTCATTCAGATGATTAAACAAAGTGCTTGGCATAAATGTAATTCATAAATGATGCTATCTTGTTACAAGGTTCCTTTCCTAGGCTGTACTTTGGTACAAGTATCAGGTGGGCATCACTTTAGTTGTATAATTACATCATATTTAGTGTCATATTAGGTGGGAAAGTTAAGAAAACAATTATGAATTCACATGCTGCCTTCCTACATCATGTCAATAAAAATAAGGAAGTAACGTTTATAAAACATGGAGTAGTTAACATTCAGCTTAGGTTTCCCTCTCCTGATGTAACAAAAATTCAGTGTTAAATTCAAACCTATCTCCAACAAAATCAGGCTGAACTTTGAAGGTCATTTACTTGTAATTTTACATGACGATTATAAAACTGTTTCCATGTGAACACTGTCATGACCATCTGATCGTTTAACACAGTAACAAATGTTGAAGATGTGCATTAAAATCCACTTGATTTACCAGTGGACATTTTATCACATTCAGGCCACAGTCAGTGCTGTTCGCTTACTCAAAGTATAAAGTGGGTAATTAGCCTAGAAGATTCTCATAGACTTTTTAAATCTTGAAATATTACTCCAAAATTTAATGTAGTAGGATCAGAAGCTTTCTACTTTCAATATTAGGAAGAGAATTGCAGCCTATTTTCAATGGTAGGACTGTAAGATCCTTGTTTTTGTACATGTTCAAAAGATTTCTAGGTTTTAAATTTATTGACATTGGGGTGCAATTAGTTTCCCTTTTAATCCCAGATGATACATGTGGTATAATAAAAAAAAATAAGTATCTGGTTCCTGGCAATGAGCTCTTAAAACACTTGCAATTTCCTGAGTGATATCTTTTGTTATTCCTAACAAGCCTCTACCTGAATTTATGTAATGCAGTGACTCTTAGCTCCAGTCACTAGTCATCAACCATATGGATTAGAGGGCTAGAACTATCAGCCGACCCCCAAGGGAAGTAAGTAAACAAGGTTAAGGGAGCATCTGGGTAGACACATCCACGTGCTGGGAGGGTGGAGCACCAGGCTGGGACAGGGATGTGCTGTGCACCCCCACCCCCACCTCAC
Source organism: Ovis canadensis (assembly GCF_042477335.2). Taxonomy (NCBI): domain Eukaryota; kingdom Metazoa; phylum Chordata; class Mammalia; order Artiodactyla; family Bovidae; genus Ovis; species Ovis canadensis. Next base: position 44,511,986 of record NC_091260.1, read on the forward strand.
CCCTTTGCCCTATGGATCTCTGTCTCTTCCTGGTTTGTATCCTTTATAATAAACTACACTCCATAGTGCTTTCCTGAGTTCCAGATCATTCCACTGAATTATTTAACCTGGGAGGGAGTGGGAACACCTAATTTGTAATTAATCAGGCAGAAGTGTGGGTACCCTGGGGACTCTTATTTTTGGCTGGTGTCTGAAGTGGGGGCAGTATCACCGACGTTCAGTTGCTAAGTTGTGACGCTATGGACTGTAGCATGCCAAGACCCTCGGTCCTCCACTATCTCCTGAAGTCTCAAATTCATGTTCATTGAGCTGGTAGTGTTATCTAGCCATCTCATTCTCTGCTATCCCCTTCTGCTTTAGCCTTCAATCTTTCCCAGCATCAGGGTCTTTCCCAATGAGTCAGCTTTTCTCATCAGGTGGCCAAAGTATTGGAGCTTCAGCCTCAGCAACAGTCACTCCAATAAATACTCAGGGTTGATTTCCTTTAGGATTGACTAGTTTGATCTCCCTTCTCACTTTCTGGAATCTATGTTAATTCCAGGTACTGTCAGAATTGAAGGTCAGCCAGTTGCTGTTTAGGAATCAAAGAACTGCTGTTGAACAGTGTAGGGTAGATAGGAGAGGCTCTCCTATCGTTTTCCAGTGCTCTTGGGATTCCTGTGGGTGACCAACATCTGGTAGTACTACCCATCTGTCACACTGTAGACCTAGCTCAATACTCCAGGAGTAAAGTGAGAACAAAATATCCAGTTCAGTACTTTAATATACATTATCATTCCCTGGTGGCTCAATGGTAAAGAATTCACCTGCCAATGCAGGAGACTTGGGTTCAATCCCTGGGTCAGGAAGACTCCCCTGAAGAAGGAAATGCCAACCCACTCCAGTATTCTTGCCTGGGAAATCCCACGGACAAGGAAGCCTGGTAGACAAAGAAGTCCGTGAGGTTGCAAGAATCGTGCAAAAAGAACATGACTTAGTGACTAAATAATAACATGCAAAATGCTTTAGCAACTGCAAGGTTTACTACCAGCGGGTACCTTTCCTTGTCTTCCGTGATAATCTAATTCACTGGCATTTGGAGCACACATAGCCTTCAAATCTTTTGGGAAAAGTAAATGAACTATATCTGTCCCTCAAACCTGCTTTGAAAGGCCTTGCCAAATCTGAAAACTTAAATGATAATTTTAATGCTTTGCTGTGCCTTTGTCCCTGATCTCTACATTGCAGACAGGGCTCTTGAAAAATTGTTTAAAAATAAACCTTGTTTCATACCTTGGCTTAAGGGCACAGCATGAGTTATTTTCAGCATTCAAAATTCACTAGATACTAACTAGTAATTTATATGCTTGAGAACACTGTCAGGAATTTAAACATTTTTAAAACTATAACTCAGGAACATAGACATCTTAAGGCAAACTGAAAATTTCAGTTAATTCTATCATCAGTATTTTCCAACTTCAAAGAAAAAAAAAATGTCTATATATATAAAACATAATTATGCCTTGTAGCATATACCCAACTATCAAAGAGAACAGACTTGGAAATGTTCATACACTTTGATTTAAAATAAAGACAGTCTCCTAATTCCTCTTATCTCTAAATCCATGATTTCTCCAGTTATGGAAAGCCATTCTCTTCAATATACTTCATAAATGTTATAACCATTTAACATCAGGGTTACCAAAATGTGTTACGTGGAACTGACCTTTTAAATTTAACACACTAGTAAGTGGAGAAAGGATTTTTAAAATAGGCTCTACTAAAATTCCACTGGTTACTGTATCCCACACCATGTAAAACAGCAAATATCAACCTCTCCTTACTTTCTTTTGAATTGATTTTTGAGGATTGGAGATATATACTGAGAATGTTATATCTCAACTCATGTATCAGTCATATTTGTACAGATGAGAAGACACCTCTGATCGCAAACCAAATTAAACACTGGTTAAATTGAAAAAAAGAGTCAAACACATAATTTTAAAGTTTACTTTAAAAATGTAAATATCTCCCAATATTTAACAGGTAAAGAAAATAGCATATTGGTTTATTTTCTGTTTTTGTTATATTTTATTTACCAAGTAATACTGATTAAAAATATTTACACACCTACTTTAAAGTCCACAGTTTAGCACTCTTATTTGTATGGCTTTAAAAGTTATAGCACAAGATCTTTACATTAAGGACTGGGGGAAAAGATTCATTCAAAACAAAGCCTGATATATTATATACATGTTTTTCTCTGTACTTTATTTTAAATACATTAATTTTTAAATGATGCTCATCTTGTTTTCATCTGGTGGTAAAATATTAGTGCAACTTTTCATCAAAATAAAGTTTACCACAGATATAAATGAATTTTCCCAATTGAAAATGGCCCTTCAGCTGCCATTAAATGAAATTTCTCAACCTAAGTGAAAAAGAATTGGAAGCTGTCATTATAAGAAAAAAATATATAAAGTACTACAGCATCACCTACACTGCTTACAACACAAATTTTAAAAGAACTAGAGATGCTTTATAGGAGTTTAGTTGGTTTTGAAAAGGCACATGGGTGTGTGTGTGTGTTTTTAAACATTCTAGCAATTTGCCACCACCACTGTTTCTGTTGCAGAGATGACGTCTATGACCATCTATCAGGGCAGACAAGAATGTTGTTCGAACTAAAGGAAGCCAGAAGCCAAAATTTAACTGCACAGTAACAATGCACTTTTCTTCATGCAGTCTTGTTTCCTATATATTCAAATTTTCTAACATGCATCAGAATACATCAACTTGTATTCTAATGATTTTACGTTTGATTTTACAACATGGGGGGACGGGGAACTTGAGGAAGGACATGACCAGGGAAAGAGAGTAAGAACTCTTACGACAATGAAAATATACATTCGTACCCAACTATATAATAAGAATATAATCCATTTAAGTTTTCCAGAAATATACTTCTCAAAGCTTCCCATTCACTTATGGGAAAGATCCCTCCTCTGTGGCAAGTGGGGGGAAATCAGTCTGTTTCCATAGAAACAGTTCAGCACAACAGGAAAGAGTTTCACTTTGGTCCACATGTCTGTTAGCATAACGACAGTCACACTGCCCATCATCAGTTCAAAAACCCAACACATAAATTTAAAAATATATGCATTTGTTATTTCATTCTAAAACTGGCACAGGTGTTCTGTTCTCATTTCCTGCCTTTTCAGCTTGGGAATCCACTGTTGATTTGGTCTCTAAATCCTCAGCATCTTCGTGTTCTTCTACAGCAGCCTCGGCAGCATCTGCTTGGGTAGGCTCTCTCTCCTCTTGGTTCATGATTTCAGGGGTCACTTGATCCAAGTCTGCTTCTAGAAGCTCAGTTTGTACTTCCACTGGCATCTGATTTACCCGTTCAACATGCAGCTCCTCTACATGGACTTCAGTACCTTCTTCAGTCTGAATTCGCCCCACTTCTAGATAACTTACCTGGACCTGCTCTGGAAGCTCACTCATGTGTGACTCATGCACTTGGCTGTCTTGGAGCAGATCTGGATGGACTTGTTCCACAGTTACTTGTGCTGAATCCACCTGAACCTGGAGCAGTGGTAACACATGCACCTTCCCAACTTGTTCTATAATAGTCATTGACGTCACAGGTTCAGTTTGCACACGTGTTTCTACTGAAAGAACTTCTTCAGTTACCAGGCGCTCTGAAATATTATGAGTATCACTGAGATGCCTCCTCAATTCATTTCCTTGCATAAACCACAAGTCACACAGAGTACAATGGTTGGGTTTATCTCCAGTGTGTATCACCAGGTGATCTTTGAACTGGTCCCAGCTGTTAAACACACTATTACAGACCTGAAACAACCAATTAGTTACGTGTTAACACTTACATTCAAACTGAAAGAAATATGGGATGCATTTAATCTGTGTAAGGAAAAAGTTGCAGATTTTTCTGAATATGTTATAAATATAACATCTGTAATATAGTCTAAGGGATTTCATAAATCTTTTGTTTATTTGACCTTTTAGCTGTTGTAGTTAACAACTTAAATCCTTTTTGGGAAACATTTTAATATTTCCTTCATTGTTTAAATGTCATAAATTCTAGGAATATAAATGTAACACTATTATACTTTCTTATATAATATCAACATTAAGAATAATCTCACCATTTGGAATAAAAACACTAACCAAGGAGGAAGAGCCCATTACAGCTAGTCTGCCTCTTTCACCCCATTCCAGAATTCCAATGACAGCTCTATGGTTAAGAATAACCATAGTTTCACACTACTTCTTACTTAGGACATAATGTTAATAACATTGGTATCATCTAGGATTGGATAAAAACAACAGTTTCCCTTATTTTTATAAGGGAAGACAATTTTATAAGCAAGACAATTATGTTCTTTACTCTTATCTCTTTCTGAACTGTCAGCGTCATACTTTTGGTCTAGGCTTGTTACTTGTCACTTCTAACAATTTCCAACACAGACTTCTTTGCTCAGGACAGGGTACACCACATTCACACATACCTGACATTCATAAAGCTTCTTTCTCCCCTTTTTTGCTCCCACTCCAGTCTGGCATGCAGTCAAGTGACATTTGAGGGTACTATTTCTAGCAAATCGTTCATGACAATTTGGACATTCAAAGGGTTTTTCACCTGTTAGAATACAAAAAAATATTGACAAGTCAAGAAAAACAGAAAATGCAAACCATCTTTTTCTTTTTAGGTAATTCTGATAGGACTGTCTTGAATGGAGGAGCAGAATTTATAACTTGGATGTTTCCACCACATCTAAAAGACTATTCTAAGAGGCGGAAATACAAGTTTTTAATGATTCTTATAACTGTGCTCTGGCAAAGAAATAAAAATTTGGATCTGAATGTTGTTCCATGCCTTTGCATTTCTTAAAACACTGTCTATTTTCCCTTAGATAAAAATCAAAGTCAAATTCCTTTTCGGGGACATGCAGCCCTCTCCATTCCACAGCAATTTTTGAGCACTTATTGTATTGCCAAGCCATGTGCTAGGTAATGAAGATAAATTGTCTTTATTTTTAAAAGTTTCGTATCATAGGCCAGGGTATTTCAGGAAGGTGAAATACATGGACATAAACAAATGCAATATACCACAGAAAGCCTGTTACAGAGAAGAGGGCAATGAGAAATGGGCTGTAGTAGCACAGAGGAGTGATGGATATGGCGGGTGAGGAGTAAGACGGGAGGTATCATACTGACTCCCAGATCGCTGGTTTAGAACACCAACCAGAATAAAGAACAGAGATGTTTAAGGAGGTGTGGAGTAGGGTATGCTGGGGAAGATTATAAATTCAGTTTTGAGTCTGGTGAGTTTGAGGTACTCAGAGCAAAGTGGCAAAATCTGGTAGACAGAAGAACACTAAGGAAAATTAAGGAAGAAGTTTCAGGAAGATGAGGTAGTAATGACAGGTAGGGTAACAATAGGGGTTTGGGGTATGCTAGCAAGAACACTGAGTGGTATGGGGCAATCAGGAGCCACACTACAGTGGAGGTAAGGGAGAGTGAGTGAGGCAAGTCAATGAAAACAGTCAGTACAGAAATTCTTTCAAGAAGGCTTGGAAGTAAAGAGAAGTGGCTCAATGAGGACAGGTCAATAAGAGGTTCCTTCAGCCAGAAAAGAATCATTACTTATTTGCTAAGGGAGAAGGAACCAGTGGAGAAGGAGAGAGCAGTAGGAATGGCAGGTGAAACATGGTTTTGAAGGAGAAATTGAGATGTGGGATTTAGGATTGGCCTTGAAAAACAGGGAAATATCTTTCTCTGTAATAAGAGAAGGAGACAATGAAGGAACCACACAGATTTCTCCACAGCTAAGCTGGGATGTGGACAGGGGCTCAAGCACTGCACTGAAGGTCTAGAATGGCAATTAGGAAAGGAAAGATATAAACCAGAAACCAAAAGGCCTAACTTACTGATAAGAATTTTTGCCAGAAGTGCTCAGCAGGGAGCAAAAGTAAATGACTACAATAATTCCAGGATGCAGGGTTCAAAAGCCAAGGAAATGTGCTTAGAGTACAAGAAAAAGTGACTCAGGAAGTATACGATGAGGATAAGATGAAGTCAGAAACAGGCCAACAAATGAGGTTTAGAGGATACAGAAGGACAAGGCGGCTAAATGAGGTTAAATGAGGTAGAGTCCCACAGCCAAAGGAAGGAAAGCAGGAGAGAAGTCAAGAGAAAGGATGATGCCTGGAGCAAACAAGACTAAGATTTCAGAGGTGGAGCCTCAGTGATGACCAGGTCCCAGACGTGACCCTCATACTCACGTGGACCTGACACAGTCAAGGAATAACTCTGAGCTGTGTTTTTTCCCTGAAAAAACAACTATAGCTTATTTTTTATATAATTTTCATAAGATGAAAAAATTAATGAGAGAAAAGACCTAATCACCTAGAATTACTGTTGGTATAGAAACTCTTTTACAACGCCGCAAATGGTGGACTATTGCTAACGAGAACGGTTTTAATAGTGTATAATTTGTCACTATAAAATGAAGCCTATAAAAATTGTTAACTTATTTAAAGGGCAATTTGATAATATTTGCCAAGATTTACAATGCACATATCCTTTGACTTGGCAACTCAGTCAAAAATTGAGTTACTTAAACATGTACACAAAAATTATGTACAGGTATGTTTACTACAGCACAGTTTGTAATGAATGGCAAAAGACTAGCAACAACCTAAAATTGTATCATCATGAGTGATGAAGTAAATTAGGGCATGCCTGTAACTGAAATCCCATGTAGTCACAGTGGGAAAAAAAAAGTACATTTATGAATGTTTCACATATTTAAAAAATTTCAAAATAAATGGTGTAACACTATACTGTATGCTCCTGTTTGTCTTTCTTAGTCTAGAAACAGTAACAGATTAATTATACTTTAGATGTGTAAAAAGTACAATCTTCAAAGTGCTTTCGATTTCTCTTATTTGTCACAACCCTGTAAAGTAGGTGTCATTATTCTTATTTACACAGATAAGGAGAGAGATCCAAGGATAAAGAGACAAGTCAAGTTCATCAGGCTGACAAATGTCAGAAATGGAGCCTGGGAATTCCCTGACAGTCCAGTGCTAAGGACTCCACGCTTTCACTGTGGGACCCGAGATTCAATCCCTGGTCAGGGAACTAAGATCCCACAAGCTGCACAGTCAGGCCAAAACAAACAAACAAAAAAAACCTGGAGCCTGAATCTAACTCTGGTTTCCAAACCCACATTTTTTCCTAGAATTCCATATTACCTCCTTGGAAAACTAGGCAACAATCATTTGAAAACATGGTTACAGGTCATCTTTAGGTTCTTTCACCCTGGGTGTCCCACAGGTACAGCTGTACGTATATTTGCTCTCTCCCCTCATCCCCCAATTTTACCCTTCTCTATTTTTCTAACTTAATAAACTTTTGATCACTAAGCCACCCAAATCAGAAAGCTGGGATTCACCTTCTCTTTTACCCCTTACTTGCTCAGTCATGTCCGACTCTTTGTGATCCCATGAACTACAGCCCACCAGGTTCCTCTGTCCAAGGGATTCTCCAGGCAAGAATACTGGAGCAGATTGCCATTCCCTTCTCCAGGGGATCTTCCCGACCCAGGGATTGAACCCAGTCTCCTGCATTGGCAGGCAGATTCTTTACTGTCTGAGCCACCAAGGAAGCCCCTCTTTTACCTCCACGTCTCACCAATCACCAAACCCTGTTGACTCTGCTTACTTCACGTTACGCCTTCAAGCCTTTACTATATTACTGCCTTTATTCAACCCCTCATCCTTGTTTAGATTACTCAAACAACTTCCTAACTAGACTCAGTAGGCTTCACCCACTCCAATGCTGCCAGTTCTCTGTCTCTAAAGCATAGATTTAATCAGAAATCTCCCTGGGTTAAATTTCTTAATAGTGACCCAGTCTTCCAAGATAAAATCTAACTCATTTAGAGCATTTATCTAAGATAACTACATGATCTTAGCCTCATCTCCCATCACTTTCTCTCTCCTGTCCTTGAACCACTGGCAGATGATCCATGATGCCAAAGTGCATATCATTCAGTCAGCCCCAAAACTCTTCAGCTGCATCTCCTCGTGTTCCTCTAATTGGACCCAATTCTCCAGCCATAATAACCTGCTAACAAGTACTCCATATGAGTGACTTTTCTCTCCTCATGTCTGTACACTTAGCTTCTTTTGCCTGGAGGGCTGGTCTCCTGGCTAACTCCTTTTCCTTGAGAATCATCACAGGATAAACCCTCTAGGAAGCAATCCTTGTCTTCCACCATAAACAGCATAAGCACGCATTCCCATAAGACTCTGTGCTTACCTCTATCAGCACTTAGCTGACTGTGCCTGCTTGTCTCTCTTCACAAAACTTTGAACTCCTTGAAGGTAGGTACGCTAAATCTCCATGACCTAAAGTACAGAAACCTTACCCTTTTCATCTCCCTGGCTGTCCACCAGTCCTGACATGTTTGCCTTGGAGAGATGAGGGAGATGGGCAAATACTCCCTACCTATCCACCAGGTCAAAACAGATAAGCAAATGTTCGCAAAGGTATAAACATGGTTGGGATTGTTTGTAAATGTATTCATCCATGTAATGTGTTAACATAAGGCAGATAAAGTAAAAACCAGTTAACAGTGAAGTTTCATATAACTAAAATTTCATAATTAATAATCTTTAATAATGATTACAAACAGTGTTTATGTATATCTTTTAAAAATACAAAAATTGGCAAGGTGTAAGAATGACAATTAACTTCAAAGTTAATACTGATTTTGCTTTGATAGCATCAATATCAACAAACTAGTATTATAAAAACACTGTGCTCAGCCTACACATTAGGAAACACACAAAATGGTTTCTATACGCTAAAAAAGAATTTAGACACTCAGCCTGAAATGAGTGTGGAAAAAAATAAACTTCTAATATAAAATATTTGTTCCTTACCTGTATGTTTTCGAAGATGCTCTTTAAAATGTCCAAAGTGGTCAAACTGCTTCTCACAGTACTGACATATGTGTATTTTTTTCCCAGTTCTCTGCTTCTTACTGACTCCACCTTCTTCAAGGTGGTAACAACTGAGGTGCTGTTTCCATGCGCTCTCCCGAAGATACCTTTTATTGCATATTTCACACTTGAAACTCTCAGTGGAGTGTGATTTCATGTGTTCCTTAAAATGGTAAAACAATTTAAATGAACGGTTACATTTCTCACAATGGAACAAGTCCTTCACATGTGACAGCTGAAGTTCCACAATTTCAATACCTTCTACCTGTTTGCTTGTGGGGTCAGATGCACAGCCGTCTTCATCTTTAATCTGTCCTTTTCTATCGCCTTGGCGGTACTTGCTGGTAATATCTGCCAACAATGCCAGAGCGGAATCATCAGAGGAACCTGTGCTCTGAATGTACTTTATGGACTGCTTGGCAGAAGCCACTTCCTCCAATGTTTCGATGCCTTCATCTTCCACTTCGATTGTGCCTTCGGCAATCTCCACCTCAATTTCAACAGGTTCAGATTCTGCAGATGGCAACGACTCAGTGATAACATTTGAAGTTTCTGCAATCTTTCTTTTTTTTGCTTCACTTTTCCCTGTGGTATTTTCCTCTAGTGGAGCTGAGTTTTCTTTGTTTCTGAAATACATAACACAGGGGTTTAAAAATTCTCTAAGACCAATCAATCCAACTAGGCTTTTTGGAAGAAATTGATAAGCTGATAATAAAACTTGTATGGAAAGGCAGAAAACAAGATTCCTAGACTTATACTAGCTGATATCAAGACTGATTATAAAGCTACAAAATTTAGACAATCTGACTGGCAAAAGGATAGACACGGAGATTAACAGAACAAAATAAAGTTCAGAAATAGACTACATGTGTATAGTCTGTTGATTTTTGAAAAAAGGTTCCAAGATAATTTAATGGTGAAAATATATGACAGTAGTGTTGGAACAATTGCTATCTATATAGGAAAAATAAACCTTGTCCCTTACTCACTTAACATACACAAAAAAATTAAAAATGGATCATAGACTTAAATGTAAGAACTATACACTTCTAGAAGAAAACTGGATAAAAATCTTTGCAACACTGAAAGAGTTCTTAAGTAACACGCAGAAAGCAAAAACTCTGAGTAAAAATTGATAAGATGGTTTTCATCAAAATTAAAAACTTTGTCCTTTGAAATACATAGTTAACAGGAAGGCAAGCCACAAACCAGAAGAAAAATATTTGCAAACATATTTGTCAAAGGTTTTATATAGAGAATATAAAAATTCTTACAATTCAATAAACTCAATCTCTTCAGACAACTGTTGGGAGATAATTCCCCATGAGTCCCTCGTGTTTCTGCATATCTTGTGAAGACAGCTTTGGTTCTGGACTATTTTTCAAAGGTGTTTGCAGAAAGGCCAACAGCCTGGGAATACAGAGTGGCTCCTCTGGAGAAGACAGCTTTACTTACTGTCCATATAATAATGTACCTGCTATGGGACAAAGGTCTGGCAGGTTTGTCTGCAGCCCATTCTAAAAGACTTTTGGTTTCCCAAGCTGGGGCTTCTTCATCTGTGATAAAAACCAACCACATGCAGGCCACTTTATGTCACCTCTGGGACTCGAGGAAGAGAAAAGTGGCACAAATAGAGTGATAAAGTCCTTTTTTCTGACCTACGAATCCTGTTATCTTCTATCAGCATCCGTGAAATCATGGCAGGATAATTTGCTGGCTTGCAAGTAGGGTAACATCTCTGATCCCTCACAGATCTTGCCAGATATTGGCAACCAAGAACAGGATGCTGAAAAAGACAAGACTTTCTGGAACAGGAAGGATGAGACCTCACAGAGCAAATGGAATTTGAGGAAGTCTACTGGAGCTGGCATCAAACATGTTTACCAAATTGTATGGTCAACTGGGCAATAAATGGTTCTTTACTTACTTGCCTACTGCTCTGAGTTGAACTGTGCACCCTCAAAAGATATGATGAAGTCCTGACCCAATAACTATGAACATGACCTTATTTAGAATGTCTTCGCAGATGTAATCAAGTTGAGGTCATCAGAGCAGGCCCTACACTATGTCCTCCTAAGAAGGACATTGGACCCAAAGAAGAGAAGGCCATATGAAAACACTGAGGGAAGATGGCAATGTGAAGATGGAGGCACAAACTGGAGTTATGCTGTCACAAACCAAGGAACACCTGGGGCTACCAGCCTACGAGAAAGGAGAAAGTCAAGTCACGGAAGGAAGGATTCTCCTCTAGAGGCTTCCAAGGGAATGTGGCCCTACCAACAGCTCGATTTAGGACTTCTAGCCTCCAGAACTGTGTTAAGACACGCAGTGTGTGGTACTTTGTTATGGTAGCCCCAGGAAACGAAAACACCTATGAATAAGGAAAGGTATACTCTTTTGAAAAAGCCATCACTGCAGAAGTCAAGTCTCAGTCAGTTCAGAGGCATAAACCACATGGCCCCAAGTGGAAAGCAATGTGGATGGGGCTGTTGAATCAAGAGAACGCCCAAACAGACACTGATGGGGTCTGCAATGACCTTTCTGCCTGACACAGGGCTTTGAGGGGAATGAAAACACTGGAGGTTTGTCTGGCTGAGCCACTCGCAGCTCCGGTGCTGCTGGAAACCAAAATGTATCTGGCTCACTGGCACAGTCACTTTCTCTCTCCACAGCACTTCCCCTTCTACCTTTTCCCTTTGCCCCTAACTTGACTTAACCTGCTTGGAGAAGGAGAATTACAGTTGAAGCCAAAGTTTCCCTGCTCTCAAAGGCAAATAGTGAAGACACTATACACATCCAAGCATGCTGAGGAAAACTCAAGGATGGTAAAGACACAAATTGCCACAGCTCTGTTATAGTCCACGGATGTCCAACTCACCATCCCATCTCTCATCCTTAGAGAGGAGGTGCTTGCATTCAAATGCTTGGGTTTGGGCAAGGTCACAGAAGGAAAGGGAGGCTGTCCTTTGGATGGAGCTGATGTTACAGAAAAACTCGAATAAACATTGTGGCCAACACAATACATACTGTCACTGTTTTGACATCTGAATGCACAGCAGGATTGGTATGGCATGGGCATTTACTACTTTCCTGTAAGTACCAGTGACGGACCATCTCAATCGAGAAAAGCCACATGTAGAGAAGAGACAATGGAAAAAACTCCCCTAACATTAGCCACCAGTAGCTGGGTCAGGATTTAGCACAAGCGTCTCTATCTCTTGATGTATATATTGCTGATATCCTATTGACTGGCAAGCCCGAAGTCTCAGTCTGAAAAGTCCTGACTATAGTGTCACGACACTTCTATCAGCAGAGACTGCTGCTAAGTGATTACGTGAAACTCGCTCAGTTGTGTCCAACTCTTTGTGACCCCAAGGACTGCAGACCACCAGGCTCCTCTGTCCACAGGATTCTCCATTCAAGAATACTGGAGTAGGTTGCCACTTCCTTCTCCAGGGGATCCTCCCAACCCAGGGATTGAACCTGGGTCTCCTGCATTGCAGGCAGACTCTTTACCATCTGACCCACCAGGGAAGTCCAGAGACTGCTGATAAATCCCAACAAAATTCAGAGGACTGCTCACCAAGTAAAATTTCTTGGGACTAGATAGGCAGATTGACAACATTCAATTCCCTCCAGTAGTTAAAAACAACAACAGCTTCTCCACCTCCTCCCTCTTCCCTCCAAACATGAGGCCCAGTATCTCACTGGATTTTTAGGTACTAAGGAAAGCATGTGCCTCACCTGGGCACTCTATCAGTACTTTTTTCTGTACATCAGTCAATCTGCAAAGCAGCACCTTTTAAGTGGGCTCTAACCAACAGGCTGCACTTGAAGTTTCCATCTAACTGTGGCACATTCCCTACCTTCAGGGACCCCCCTAGTCTAATGACCTCTCTGAGCTCTAAGTCTCTGAGACTGACACTTTTTGCAGATTACAGCTTCTGCTAATGGCAGGCTGTCTCCCCAGAGTCAGTCCTTGGATTTTGGACTTGCCAATTCCTTGACATGGCTATGAGGTGCACTCACTTTGACAAGAAAGGGTTAGGTACTATTTGATTCTTGTTAAAAGTGATGCCTGATCCATGGAAGCTTTGAGGCTCTCCAGCCTGATATTGCCATTTGGGAGTGTTAACTAAAACTTAATAACTATCAAGGTAAAAGGTGCCCAAACAAGTCTCACTGGTCACAAAGAAATAGTTACATTCAAGAAAGCAGTTGAACACTTGGCTTTACATGAAAAAGTGGTAGCACCCCTGCTGCCCAAAGAAAGCCACTAGATCAATGGGGTTTTTCATTCACTGGTAGCCTAGCTAAGCTGAAGGCTGATGGTATTCACTGGGTGGCCAGATGCTCAGTACCAACTCTGCAAAACCAAAAGTGGTTGCTCAACTCAGAAGGCAGAACTCAAGGCTGTATTCGTCACTCTGGATGACACTCTCCACAATGAACCTTGGGATACTTTTACTGACTCCTGGACTATTGCAAATGGCCAAGCTGTCTGGGAGACCTGGAAATCTTGGCAGATTAAAGACACCCACCTTGAGGGTCAAAACTATGGAGACAAAGAGCTGTTGATCCAACCATCTGAGAAGTAGTTTAGATACTCATGGTAAAGGCCTGTTTTCTGATGATACCAACTGGAATCAAGTTGCCTATCAACCTATACTGCCCAGACTTCCATCCCCGCCGCCTAAGTCCCACGTTATTCTGAACATGGGGACACACCCACCATCAGAGACTGAGTAGAAAGTCAAGGGCCCTGTGCTTCTGAGGGAGACGTTACTCCAGCATGTCAGACTTGTGACACTGGCCAGCAGTTGGCCTGTCTTATGGTGAATGAGGCCAAATCATACAGGGCATTGTCTCCAGCTGTTCCTGGCAGACTGACTACACTAGACCTTTTGACCCATCTCAGGGCTATATGCCTCTCAACTACTGACACTTTTTCAGGGTATGCTGTTGCTGTTCAGGTCTGAGCAGCTGGTTCTGGCCACACCATAGGGCTCTTGAAACTAAGCTGTGTCATATGTTTAGCTTTCTGGACCACGTGCAGTCTGATACTGATGCACCAAATGCTACTCAATCGGCTGTTAGTCAAGGTATTGTTAAACCTTTCAAGTTTTCTACCATCCAGATACTGGTGTTGTAGAGAACTGCAGCAAATTTCTCAAACATTGACTCAAAAGACTTTCTGACTCCACTTCCCTCACTTCTGCCTCGTCCAAAAATCCAGTAAGGCAGTTTAGTCATCAAATCCCACTATCCCCAGAACCATCTGTTTTGGGCTGCCTCCTGGGTAAACGATCAAGGCAAACGGAGTGGGAAGTTACATAAACCTCAGTGGAAATGCAGGGTCTGCTGTGACCATTCTTAGACATGATCTTCTTCCTTCTGCCTAATGGCAACGTGGGGCCAGCCTGGTCAAAAGTGGGCCTAGCAGATTTAAACTTAGTTCCAGCTCAGCTATCTGGATTCTCTTATGGAATAGACATCATCTTGGATCCTAAGCATAATGACTACTTGGTTGAATCTACTGCTTGCCAAGTGTTCTTAGATTGGTCCTCCTGACCAAGGTAGAAGACATAATAGCTATCTTAAGTTTTATAAAATGTCCTTGTCCCTGACCATTCCAGATGAAAAGTCTGGGTAAGAGAAGGAGAGAACTGGAAATGGGGTTAAGTTACAGCTACTAGAATGGCACACACTGGTTTTGTGGGGATAGAGGGAGAACCACCATCCTGGAACCTGGAGAGAAAACCTTGTAGACTCCAGGAGGTACAGAGGAGGAAGGGACATTCGAGATCTCTGTCCTTCAGGACTGCTCTGAGTCTTCCTCAGGTAGGAAAAGGCTCTGGTTCAGGTTTCCTCAAGTGCTGCAACTTGCAACTCCTCAATCTGTCATCTCACACTGAGGATTCTGACAACTCAATCACCACCTCAACTTTATCAGGAAGAATTTTGCAAAGAGCAGGGGATGGCCAAGACTTATAAGTCTCATGCAAAAACACCAGATGTTTGCCTACTGCCGTTACCAAAGCTGAGGCTCAGTTCATGAGGCACCTGACTGCCACTCAGCTGGCATTCAGGTGCTCGTGATAAACAGAACGGATTAAACTGGCTGCCCTTAGACATTCTCTCCAAAAACAAAGCCTAGACACAATCATTGAAGCTGAGCTGGGAAAAGGAGAGGCCATGCTGGTGACAACATCAACCTGTGAGCAAACTGAAGAAGGTCATCCCACTTTGGGGGCACAAAAAAATTGTAAACAACACTTTATTCCAAAAGCACGTATGTGTTCCAAGGACTGTACTTCTTGTATGAAGTCAGGTACTAACTTCCTTCCCTCCCTATAAATGTCTTGCAACTCTCAGTGGGAAGAAGACACCATCCAATGTTTAGGGAAACACCACTGGCATTTCAATTTAGTTCTCAGATGACCACATATCTCTTCAAAATGAGGAGGCTACTCAAATAAAAAGGTGGTACAAAATTTGTGCCTGACTCAACACAATGTGATCAATGATACCACTTGGGCTCTGGAAGGTATTCATTTTGGCCTCAAATCACTAGCCAAGGTTATTACGGAGGCTACACTTGCCCTAGATGTCCTCCCTGTGGACCAATAATGAGACTGTGCAATTGCTAAAACATCTTGCTATACTCAGATTAATGCTTACAGCTAAGTGGAAAAGGCAATACAGAAACTAAAGGAGAAAGCCACCTGGCTTTCTAGGGATTTACTCAGTCGGCTTAGTGCAGGACCTTAGAGGAGTGGGTGCACAGTTAAGCTTAGCACTACAGGGTGGCCACAGCCTGCTACTTGGAGTTCTGCTGAAACAGCTGTCCTAATTAAATCCAGTGTGAGAAAAACTGAATGGATTTGGTCCAGGTCCCCTATTGGTCAGATTAATCCAGGTGGCTATGCAGCAGCATACTCATGAGAAAATTCACCAGAAGCTGTGTGCAGAAAAACCAAATTGTGGAAGAAAATTCTCCATGGAGCCCTCAGATTTCTGCATATCTTATACACAAACATAAGGCCAGTCTTGTTCTGTCTTCCAAGTTGTCTATATAGCAAATTACCTTACAAAATAGAACCTTTCTACCTCCAGAATGGAGGACAATTATTTATTGTCCAGAATAATAAAGATAATGGCCCCTCTGGGGAAAAACCTGGGCAGGTTTGCTTGCAACTCGTTATGAAAGATCTGGGTTTCCTAAAGCCCAAAGTTTCTCAACTGTGATGTAAATCACTGAGAGCACAGTACACACCAAGGTGACTGCATTATTCCACAAGTGACTCGGGGTATGGAGGCAAGAAAAATTGATATGAACATGAACTTCAGGCTGTTCTGTATGCTGTAAGAAATAAAGTCCTTTCTGACTCATGAGTTTCATGTCTTCTGCCAGCATCCATACTTATAGATGGCATGCCAACTTATTAGCTTGCAAATAGGGTAAAATCGCACACCTGTCACAGTTCTTGACACTATCCCAACTTTAAAAATGGGCAAAAGATATCCCAAAGAAGATAAACAGATGGCAAAGAGCACATGAAAAAAGGCTCAACATCATTAGTCATTAGGGAAATGCAAATTAAAACCACTATATACTTACCAACTTGGCTAAAATAAAAGTCTGATCATTATCAAGTATTAGGAAGGCTGTGGAGCAGTTGGAACTCTTATACACTACAAGCTGGAATGTAAAATGGCTCATCACTTTGGAAAACAGTTTGGCAGTTTCTTAAAAGAAACTAAACTAAACACATCCACCATACAACCCAGCTATTCCACTTCTAGGTATTTACTGAGAGAAATGAAACCATATATACAAAGACCTACAAATATTCATAGCCATTTCATTTGTAACAGCCAAAAAATGAAAATAAAATCTAAATGTCCATCAACAGATGGTGTATGTTAGTCGCTTAGTCATGGCTGACTCTTTGCAACCCCATGGACTGTAGCTGGCCAGGCTCCTATGTACATGGAATTCTCCAGGCAAGAATACTGGTTGGAGGTTGCCACTCCCTTCGCCAGGGGATCTTCCCAACCCAGGGATCAAACCCAGGTCTCCTGCACTGCAGGAAGATTCTTTACCATGTGAGCTACCAGGAAAACCCAGATGGTATATTCATACAATGGAGGTAACAGTCAGCAATAAAAAGGAATGCACAACAACATGGACAAACCTCTAAAGCATGAGGCCAAGTGAAAAAAGTCAAGCATGAAAGACTACACTATAGAGGAAGCCATTTCTACAACATTCTAAATAAGATAAAGCCACAGTGATAAAAATCAAGATCACTGGTTGCCTGGGGCTGGGGATCAGGGCTGATTGCAAAGTCATAAGAAAACATAGGGAGATGGGAATGTTTGTGGTGGTGTACAATTAACAAACTTCAAACTTTACATTAAAATAACTGACCTGTATTATGTGAATTATATTTCAAACAGCTGAGAAAGAAAACATCTATAAGGCAACTGCTGTTTCCTAACAAGTAACAGGAACCTTCTCATACAGTTTTAAATAAAAACAATGATGCAATTTCAGCAAAATAAGATCTGAGAATCTTCTCCAGTGCCATTCAAAAAGTTTACCATTTATTTCAAAAATACATGCATACTGCAAATGCTAGAAGAGCATTTATTCACCTTCTCTATCTGCAATAAGATATACAATAAGCAATAGTTATACAATAAGCTTCTCAACATAGAGTTGCCTTCACCGGTTGACTTAACACAACTAAATTATGCAATTTTATTCCTAAATTGTATAATATTGACATACACATAACCTATTAAAAACAGCCAATATGTAATACTGCTATCTTCCTGAAGAACTCTTCAGACTATACTGCATGTATAACTGGTTCATCAACAATTCAACATGCCAACATATTTATCTTGGCAAGCGCTGATGGCTGTAATTACTGTAAGGACCTCAGTCTTATAATAAATCCTCTAAAAGGTTCTGAATGGCTGCACCCAGCTGTTCTTACCCTTTGACTAGAAACATAAACTAAGTTAAATGCCTCCCAAATCCAACTTTGTCCATTGTCAGAGAATATGTTTTGATGTTCTGGTACTCAGGACTTTCCCTATAGTGAGATGCTACTCACTACCCCAAGCAGCAAAGGGACCACACAGAACTTGTTTTCAGAGAGTTTTCAAACAGGATTTAACCAGAAATCTGATGCTGCCAAACCTACCTCCACTTTAACACAGTATGATCTAATCAGGTACATACCTACAACACACCTTTATTTTTGCCATCCAAATCTCAGCTCTCTCTGCAGAAGAATGCTGGCCTGGTTTTAATCATTCATAAATGTTTACTGCACACAAACCATGTGCCAGATGCTAGTCACCAGAGAATATATACACACCAAGCTCCTATCAGAAAGCCTACTCTTGAACTCTGTCACCAAACTAATTAAAAGCTTATTAGGAAAAAAAGTATTTTTGGATAACTACAGTTCAATTATTTCTAAATTATATCTAACTGAACCACATCAGGGAGTCAGACTAAATCATTTTGTCCCATGTGAAACTGATTTTTACCAAACTTCACCTTCATGTTTTACCAATGACCTGTATCGAGGGTCCTAGGAAACAGAGCCAGGAGCTACCACCAATACTACATGCCAGACTCCAGGCTAAGCACTTTACATTCATTCATTCAACCCTCACAAATAATCCTATGTAGAAAGGTCCTTTATTATCCCCATTTGACAGATAAGGAAACTGTGCAGCTGACAGGAGGTGGAGTAATTTCATTAAGGCCACACAGTGGCAGAGCTGGCATATTTTCGAGGCAGCCTGTCTCCAGAGCTCTTGTTCTTACTTACTCATTACAGTGCCACTATTCATTATGTAAGATGTTGAAGTATTTATTCATGATACCACTTAATGTCTTCCTAATAATTTCCTAAGAGAAATTGTGTGTTTTAATACCAAGAATGGCTCCTAAGCAATTGATCTGTTCTCATCCTATAACCATAAATAATGTAACTGAGATTCACTCATGTCCAACTCTGAGACCCCATGGACTATCAAGTCCATGGAATTCTTCAGGCCAAAATACTGGAAGTGAGTAGCCATTCCCTTCTCCAGGGGAATCTTCCCAACTCAGGGATTGAACCCAGGTCTCCCACATTGCAGGCAGATTCTTTACCAGCTGAGCCACCAGGGAAGCCCTCTTTTATATTAGATGCTTCAGAACTCAGAACTACACTTAACCTATCTGGCAAGTACAGACTCAAATGGCATGTATTTTTGCCACCGTATTTGTAATGTCATTGATTATCACCTCACCTGGCCTATTTCTTGTATCTTCACCAACTTTCTCACTTATTTTTAAATAATACCATGCTAATCTTTGTAAGCCAAGCATTTTTTAGACTAAGTCTTGGTACAAATAATTAACAACTTGACTCCACAGAACAGTGTATAGGAACCCAGAAAACTCCTTAAAAATTGCCCAGCCCTCCTTATTTTATTGGGGCTTTCCAGGTGGTGCAGTGGTGAAGAATCTGCCTGCCGATGTAGGAGACGCAAGAGACATGGGTTCAATTCCTGGGTCAGGAAGATCCCTTGGTGGAGGAAATGGCAACCCACTCCATATTCTTGCCTGAAAAATTCCATGGACAAAGAAGTCTGGTGAGCTAAGGTCCATGGGGTCACAGAGTCGAACACGACTGAGCATGAGCATGCCTAATTTAATTAGAAATAAAAGATGCTGCCTTTGTTAATATTAGGACAGTTTTTACTATAAGGACAAGAAATCAACTGTGAGGGAAAGAACAATCAGTAACCGGTAAAACTAAGTGTGCTAAATCGCTTTAGTCATGTAAGACTCTTTGCAACCCTATGGACTGTAGCCTGCCAGGCTTCTCTGTTCATAGTATTCCTCAGGCAAGAATACTGGAATGGGTTGCATTTCCTTTTCCAAGAACTTTACAGATCCTTAAATATATTCCTGATTTCAAACTATCAGTTGTTTATGACATGACACATATGATAAATTCTTGACTAAGTCAGGGTGAACATGACTGAAAGTAACTATCTGCGCCTCATTAAGGAAATAATTACCTGACTTCAAGGGCTTTGATAGCTTCTAGCATCTGTAGAAATTCTGCTGCTTTCCATACATCATTGGCTTCTTCTTCTCCTTGTATCATTAACTTTGCTGTATATGTGAACTCAATCAAATGACGAAAGGCCATTTTACTAACACCTGTAAAAAGGGATGTGCATTAACATGTATTCACATTGATTCAAATCTTATAGCACTTAGTAATGGGAATAAAAAGAAGCCCAGTGTTTGAAAACTGATTAGCATTTGTCATTTTAGAAGACGACTTCTGGGTAGAATTCTTATTTATAGCACAATATTATAGCCAACTTCAACACTAACTAACTAGCAAACTACTTTAAGATCTTTCCCAAAGATTTCCTAAGGCTCTTACAGAACAGTAAATCTATCACTCAAATGGGCTAACTATTACATCAGAAGTTCCCCTCTTGCCAGGGAGCTCTGTGTCAACTCAGCTCCAAAATCATCAATAGCTTTCCACAGCTTAGCAAATAAAGTTCAGTACCATTCGGCCTTTATTTCAAGGTCCTTCACATTATTTTTCTACTTACCACTACTTTTCCCTTTCAAATTTTAAAATGTATCAAACAGACATTATATGTTGATTCTCAAACAAACCCTTCACTTTCTAAGCACTTCCTTGCCTTTAACACCCTCCTTTCCTGAATGCTTAATCACTTTATTTCTGGACAAATTCTATGACCCTTGAGGGCCCAATTTTAATGCCACGTCTTTAATGAACCTTCTTTAATACTTCCCTCAGGCTGAACTCTGAACCTAGTCTGAGAGTTAAAATTCATAGACAACTGTTGACTGCAAGTTACTTGAGAATTTCTAAATTCACCTCACAGTATCTAACACAAAGCTTCCTAAAATGAAAGCACACAAATTTGGTATAAATAAAGGCTAAAGCCGTTTTTAGAATTAAGCTTCCATAATTCCAAGCTTTCTTTACAAGCTCTGTGTTTAGATTTTGGCCCCAAATGATACTGTACTCCCCTGAGCTCTTCAATGCTGCGTAATATTGTTTCAGTCTGCTAATGCAAGGTATGAAAAGCTGCTGACAGGAACAAAGAGAAACCTCTTTACTGGCTTTTTTATGCTAAGAAATGCCTTAAGACCAAACTGCACACAATATGCACAATTACAAAACAAGAATGTCCTCCAGCAGTCCAATGGTTAAGACTCCCAAGATTTCACTGCCAAGGGCATGTGTTGTTAGATCCCTGGTCTAGGAACTACGATCCCAAAAGCCACTTGGCGCAGCCAAAAAAATATAAACATATTTTTATGTCCTTTCAATGCAATTTATACACCTGAATATAGCCTTCCAGGTAACAGTAAGAAAGCTGGTGGAATATCTACCATCCTCTATCTGTGTAAGGAAAAATATCACTCAGGAAGTCAGAACTTTCAAGTTTTAGTCTAGGCTCTCCATGACTTGTGCAATGTGGGACAAGTCAGAATCTCTGAGAGAAAACTCATCTTCAAATTGCCTGACAACAATATGAATACTGAAAAGCACTATAGAATACAATGTAACTTCACCAAGTTACATGCTACCAAATAAGCAACTAAAAATAACTGGATTCACTGAAGGTTAATTTTATTTGGGTCTCCTAGTTTTTTTTGTCTTTTTTTTTTTTAATATTTAATTGTGGCACACAAGATCTTCAATCTTCATTATGAACGCAAGCTCTTAATTGCAGTATGTGGGATCTAGTTCCCGAGCCAGAGGTTGAACCTGGGCTCCCTGCACTGGGAGCACAGAATGCTAGGGACTAGACCACCCAGGAAGCCCCTCTCCTGGCTGTCTTTTGACGATGTTATTCAAGAACAGCCTGAGGAACAGACAACTCGATTTTGCTTCCTTTTTTTAAAAGATGTTTTGACCAAATACTTAAAAGTGAATCAAAAATTTTTCCTATAAACGTGTATATTTTTCCTGAAGTAGAATGAAATTTTGGTTTTTAGTTAAATACACACACTATATACATATATATACTATATATATCAGGCAGGCCTCTAAATACTTTACAAATTATCAACTGACTTAATCTTTATAACCACCCTATGAAGTACTATTATAATCTCCATTTTAAAGAAATTGAGGCACAGAAAAGCTAAGTAACTCGCCAAAGTCACACAGCTATTAAGTGATAAAACTAGAATCAAATCCAGATGGTCTGGCTCCAAAATCCACGAGAAAGATTACTGAACAGGATGATGCTAAGGAATATTCCTGCTTGGAAGAATCTGAATATCCATGGTCTCACTCACTACGGGAATGCAATCTCTTACTCATACTTACAAAGTCCCCCACATCTCTTAAAATCAAGTTTCCAATAAATGTGGCAGCAAAATTTGATCTGAACTAACATGAGGCTATTTATAATCTTTATCCAACTTACAATAAATTTTAATAAGCTATGTTGCTTATTAATAATACATTGGATTATTATTATTTGGTTATAGGATACTGCCCCAGGCCCCACTGGGAGTACTGCGGCATACACATAGTGGATTACCTTAGGAAATTCTATAAGTTAGTAATTTCAAGAAACATTTGACCTTCAAGGATTTGTGGATTTAGCTCCCAATCTTGGTTAATCAGAGTCACCTGTGACTTAAGCATGGGTTCCTCATCTCCAGAATCACAACTGGGGTAGTGAACTGTTTTTTATAAGCACCAAGGTGCTTCTTACATGGCCAGTTCAACACTGGTCCTAGGAATAAACCACGGACCTGACTAATTAGTTAACAGGAGCCAAACTTACAACACCTAACACCTGCCCAGGTAAGTGAAGGGTTGGTAGGTAATGCACAGCCCTGCAAAAATATTTTATACTCCATCAGGACTAATAGGCTAACTTTCAAATTTCAGCCCATTTTTTCAATTCCTTACTCCTTTCATAATAAAAGTGTGCAAGAGAAGACAATTTTTTTAAACAAGGTATCTCAGAAAAATGTTAATACAAACACCTTAACCTAGGTCATTTTTCCGAGGGTGGAGGGCATTCTGGAATTTCTTTAGTCTTATAGAATTCCCCAACTAGTGGAAAACTCCTACTCAAATAGGATGAATGAACATGTCCTTGAGCGTTTCTTTGTTGATATTAGGAGCTAAAATTTTGGACAGAGTTGCTGTTTGAGAGAAACTAGGTGCTTATGGATCTGTGGTTTCAGGGGAAGTAAAGAATGGATTTGGAAAATTGGAAGCTCGGTTTAGGAGAAGGCTGTTGTGTTCCAAACAAGGAAATCAATGACTGTTGAAGATGTAATATGGTATGAATCTAAGTCACAAAGCTTAGCTGGGATGCTTCTCAGTTGAAAAAACAATTTTAAGTCAAAGGTGAACCTGTAGTCCTAATCAAAGATAACTCACTTCACCAAAGACAGAAAAAGCAGAGAAAGAGCTGGCTCAACTTGCATCTATGACAGTTCATACTCATAGAACATATTACAATTTAAATTCCCTTTTACAATTTAAATTCCCTTTATATACGCTGGGCTTCCCTGGTGGTACAGAGGTTAAAGCGTCTGCCTGCAATGTGGGAGACCTGGGTTCGATCCCTGGGTCGGGAAGATCCCCTGGAGAAGGAAATGGCAACCCACTCCAGTATTCTTGCCTGGAGAATCCCATGGATGGAGGAGCTTGGTGGGCTACAGTCCACGGGTCACAAAGAGTAGGACACGACTGAGCAATTTCACTTCACTTCACTTTATATTAGGCTTGCTTTTACAAAACCCTAAGGCAGTGGTTCTCGACACTAGCTGCATACTGGACTTATCCTAGGGCAGTGCTGCCCTAACTCTGCTGTTCAAAGGAGTCATCTGAGGATTCTGTTCTGATTCAGTAGAACTAGGGTAGAGCCTGAGAGTTTACAGCTCCCACACGATGCCATGTATTCTCAGACCACACCCTGAATGACAAGGACCTAGAGAACTTTGAAAGACAGATGCTTGGACTTCAGCCCTCAAAGAGTAAACTGATCTGGAGAAAAACCCTGGCTATTAGTACCTGCAAAAGCTCCTCTGGTGCTTCTAATGTGCTGCTAAATATAAGAACTATCACTATTTTACAGATAGGAGTTCCAGTTTTAGCTACGATGAAGAAAGCATACTCCATCCTATCTTGTCCATTGATACAACTAAAGACCCTGGACAGAACATCTAACACAAATATAAAAGGACTTTGAAGAAAAAAATAGAAGCAAAGAGCCTGGGGAGAGAAAAAGAACTCAAAGAAGAGCAGTGAATTTCCTGTTTTATATTTTTCCTCCTCCATAGCACAGCCTGAGGACAGTAAAACTCCCATAACTGGGTAGTAGGTGCTGACAGAAAAAGTTCCAAGAGAACTAGAGAACCAGGAAAGGAGATGGAGAATGTGTGGCGGTGGGGAGAATAACCGGTTTTTATTCCTCTCTCAGCTATTCCCCAGTTAGAATGCTGCATAACTGTGGCTAGCTGCCACCAAGCAGGCACCTAAACTCTATGACAAAGTTCCTCTGGCTGAGAACTAGGAAAGAGACAATCATCTGAAGAGACGGAGAATTCTTGTTATTTTCCTCTCTCACCATTTTACCCAGGAAATGGATCCTATCACAGAAAATGTAGGAGACCACAGAGAGGCTAAATTCCCAGTTTTCCAGCCAGAGGACCAGGAAAGGGAGCTCTGGGGAGATAAAGTATAGAGAAAATCAGGAGGGGGAGCTGGTGAAAAGTCCTTTAAGCCTGTGTATGCAGTCTTGAGCATACTGCCTAGCTACAATAATGGGAGGTAGCACAGCAAAGGCTCTGAGAATTAGACTGTGTGTGGACTACCACCCAGGTGGGCACACCTGGGGCCTAAACAGAACAAAGGTGTTAAGAAGTAAATTGGAATTGGATTCGCAGCCCATACAAGGCAGTTTGAACCTAATCAGGTTGACTGCCAAAACAAAATAAACCACAATCAAATCAGTAACAGTAACAAAAACCAAAGCATTTTCCAGAGATTCTAACAGATTGCAGTGTTAAAATATAATATTCAAAATGCCCATGACATCATCCAAATTTACTGGACATATTTGCAAATTAAAAGAGAAAAACAGGAAGATGTTCAGTGTTACACAACTAACAAACAGTAAAACTAAGACTACAACCCAGGTTTTCTAAGTGCATGCCCAGGGCTTTCTCTACAGCCAGGTGACCTAGCCAGATAGTAGTAAAGCAATTTCAAAGTTAAAGGCTTAAGAAGACACTGAGCCAAATTGATTCTTTAAACCTGGATCTGACAAATAAAAACAAAGAATGTTTTTACATGTCTCCTTCTTACTTTCTATAGATTAAATACTGAAGATTGTGTGTCCTGTACTATAATGGATCCTGACCCAAAGATCAAACCCAGGTCTCCGGCATTGCAGGCAGACTCTTTACCATCTGAACCATCAGAGAAGTACCTATAATGGACATAGCACATCAGAAATATAAGAAATAATTCCAAAGTGATTACTCTTGAGAAGAAAAGACCCTACTTCTTCAGGTAGGTCAGTATTCCACACTCCACCAGCAATACATATTCTAGCCCTGGCCACTTACTTTTTGACTTAGGATTCTGCCCAGAAGTTGTCTCCTCTGTGAAATTCTTCCTCTCTCTAAGCTACTAAACCACTCATCCTTCTTCTTCCCTTCTTACACCATTCTGCAATAAAATTCCCTGCAACATTTTTTTTTTTGCACTCTTCTACCTGTTACCTACCCATGATTAAATTTGGAAACTCTCTTAAGGGTTGTCTTTTTAATCAATTTCTCATTTCCTGGATCTGGCATGCTATTAACAGGTATTAAATTTGATAAATAGCCCCAATTTAGTCAACTCTGGCAATGCACCAAACACTACGCCAGGCACTCTGCACATGTTAATTCAATTAATCATTAGTACAAGCTTACTAACAATCACACTTCTCAGATGAAACAGCAAATATGCAACTGAGGTAAAGTAACCTTTCTTGGGTCTCGTACCTCAGGTGAATATCTGGATGTAACTTTGCCTTGTAATAGAAAGAAATACATATAGGATCCTGGAGTCTCACTTTAGTTATGTTTTGAGGATTTCTGTTATGCCTGTGCTCTCTCCATCACAGATATCAAAAGATAATCTATGGATATCAGTTAGAACTCTAGATAAGCTGGCATTATCAAAGTAAGAGGATCTTTTAACTCTTAGTCTTCTTTACTCCCCTAAGCACCAAATTTTTCCAAGGGAATACTGTTTCTAGGCAACCCATTCATATCAGAGAATATATCCATAGTGAAAGGGATACAAAACCAAAATTCAAGAACCCCATATTTATGTAAGAAAGCTGATTCATTTCCTACAATTTTGGATTGGGGGTAGAGAGCTACGTATTATAGTAGCAGAAAACAAAAGCATGGGAACAGCATAAACTGAATCCCTTGCTAGGTAGGCAACCTTAAGTAAGTAACGTTTTAGAGCCTGTTCCCTGATATGTAAATTGGAAATAAAACAACTTACTTCAAAGGATAGCTGTGAAACTCAGAAAATGCACACAAACAACACAGCATAATACCTAGCACTTGGTGAACTATTATTACAAAAAAAACAACAAGAATAAAAATTTCTATTTTGGGACATTATGTAGCGGATGACCCCTTCCATTCTAGACCTTCTACAACCACTTGAACTTCTTTTAAATGTCACTTTAGTTCATCTTTCCTCGCCTTTTCCATATTATAGCAGCTCACTTCACACTGTGCATGTCACGCTAATACAGAGGCCTGCAGCATCTTGATCAGTCTAAAACATAAGGCCACTAAATAAGATGGAAAGTCACTTTTAATACATTTTCAAAAGACTGTGACCACTGGTTTTAGCAATGAAAAGGGCTCATTTAAGAGACCAACAAATACCATTTAACCTAAGTTTATCCTGGAAGATCATTTCACCGAGCACGTTACTAAAAGTAAGAATTCTCAGGTGTCAAAAGAACAATTTATCCAGTCACCTAACAGGAACCATTCGTACCTATTTCTCATGGTATTTTACTAAATTACTGTCTAAAAAACTTCCTCAAATTATAGTGTTTGCTAAATAATGTATTTAAAACAAGCATTTACCTTCTATCTCCACCAAAGGTTCCTGAGTAAACTCCTGAAAGAATTTATAGAAGAACTTGCTGCAAGCAGCCAAAACAGCCTTGTGGGCCTTAAAATGGTGTCCTAGAGAAAAAAAACGCAATCATCATGTTCACAAAAATCAAGCATAATAAAACAAGTTGAAAAATTAAATTAAAATCTTTCTTAATATAATTTTAAAAACTATATTCTGGGCAGCTATCTTGACAAATCTGAATCTCGATTAGACATGAAGCCAGATCTTTACTTCAGAGGTCTTACTTGTTAAGTCAGTTTTATAAAGGACACCTTACAACATTTTAGGAGGTACCACTTTAAGTCAAAAGCATCCTATTCAGTTGAAACTTCTAAATAGAAACTTAACTCAAAAGGTTATATATCATCGGAAAAGAAGAAAAAAGCCACAGAATAAGCACTAAGCTGGGTGTGTTTACTATGAAAACTGCTTTAGGATGCCTAATATTAGGAAACTCAACTTACAGCAGACCTATAACAAAGATTAGCTTGCCTTAAGAAGTCAGTTTTCACTAAATAGAAAAGACACCTAAACTGTGTTTGTCTCCACTGTAATGACAACTCTCAAGACTGGTAAATACCCCATTCTATTTTGGGGGTTATCAAAGCAGGTACCAGTGCTGCAAAAGAGTCTCTCACATTCTACCTCCAAGACCATTTGGGAAACTAGAAAGAATCGACACTTCGCAAATGACTCCCGTGAGTGACTGCTCAAAGCAGCTTAGCAGCAGAAGTCTACTAACCAAACATTCAGAGACATCCTCCCTAACCCACGCCCTCATCCTGCACTGAAGTGTGCAATAAGAACACTTGAAAAGGCTGCAAGAAGTTAAAATGCCATGATTACGTGGAAAGCGTGACCAGCCTTCTGCAGCATGGTCTCTGTTAAGAGATATTGTTAAGTGTCCTCGGGTCCGAGAGCGCACCCTCCACAGACTTTCGGTAGGTAGTCTACAGAAGGTGGGTAAAAAAGGCATGTGGGGGAAGGGAAGAGATCTGAAGGCACAAACTTAGCTCCTCAGCCCACCACCCTGCTTACCGTCGACAATCAGGGTGATGTCAGTAAACCGGTCCTGCTCTCGCTGTTCATTCAATCGGTCCAGGATCATTTTATGATGTTCAGGGAACTCCTGAAGGCATTCCATCGTCTCTTCGGCCTCCATGGCCGTCCGGTTGCTCTACAAAAGAGGAGCATGATAATGTACACCCATGAGCTCGGGCTGAGGAACAAAACCCCTAAAGCATAAAATAACAACAAAAAAAACAAAACCCCAGCAACGTGAAAGAAGGGGGGAGGGTGAGGCAAGAGGAGAGGAAGGCGAGGGAAGAAAGAAAGGCGAGCCGGGCGGCCGCCGCGCGTTGGGGGCCGGAGCCGCGGCCGCGGGACTCCGAGCCTGACCTAATTGGAGTCGGGAGACGCGAGCTGGAGCGGGGTGGGCACAGCGCCGGAGGCTCCGAGCGCCGGGGCGCGCAAGTCCGGCAGGGGAGGAGACCCTACAGCCGCCGCGGCCCGCTAACGGCCCGCCAAGCCCCTCGGCCCGTCCCTGGCTCCCGCCTTCCCGGGACCCGGTCCGGCCCGCGGCCCACAACGACTCCCGGGTCGCCTCTCCCTCCCCCTCCCTCCCTCTTCTCCCCCTCCCCGACCGGGCCGGCACTCACTCAGGGAAGGAGGAGCGGCCCGGGCCTGCGCGTCACTTACGTCGACGTGCTGCGTCACGGCGTCGGACTCCGGCTGACGCGGACGCCTAAGCGCAGACTAGAGAGCGGGAGGGCCACGCCCCCGCCCGCCCTCCTCTAATGGCAGGGCGGAGCTAACCGAGAGGATTTGGCTCTCGCTAAGCCTAGGCCGCTCGCGAAGGGAGGAGGGAGTGCAGCTGAGGCGGGGTTAGGCCGGTTTACAGCCTGGCTTTGTCGGGGGTGGGGCTCCACCTTCTACCCACCCGCGCCACACTCCAGGTGTGAACACTTCCGAGCCGGACCTCAGAATAAACTCGCAACCGGTTCCGGGTGTGTTTTATACCGCTGCCCACCCCCCCACCACCACGCCCCGCCCCGTCCCCTTTCCTCCCGAGGCCTAAGTCTGGCCGCCTTACCTAGCTCACGATCCTCCCTCTCTCCTCTCAGTCCTGAAAGCTTTTCCTTCTCTGCTCTCCCCTCTCGGGGCGAAACTCGCCCCGCACGTTTCCCTACCGCTGAACAGGGCCTCTCCAGCCATTTCCTCGCCAGTGTCCGGGCGCTCCCTCTGCTTGGGTCCGGCCGGCGCACGTGCGCTCGCTCCGACACCCGGTCGGCCGCGGCGCGGGCAGCGGCGGCCACGGGCGCGAGCACGTTCCGGCCGCCTAGGATCTTCCTCCCGGGTGCCCGCCCTCTCTGTGTACGGCGGGCAGCGCATGTTTGGTAGAATTAGGTCCTGTGGCTGCTCGGGTTATTACACGTGGTGCTGTTAACTGCAGCTCACCACTCCCCAGGTCCCGCGCTTAAAGAGGCCAGTGACCCATAGTCAGCCCCACGTGACTGGATCATTCATTCGTTCCTGGGGAGGGGGGGGGTGGCGGGGAAAGACTTTTTTGAGAATGAGACAGTCAAAATTTACTCATTCTTTTCTCTCAAAAGAGAGGTTAGGATTAAGCATTAGGGAAGGGTTTAAATAGCTGTCTGCAGGGGTAAATGTAGCTCAGTCGTATCCCACTCTTCGGAACCCCATGGACTGTAGTCCATGGAATTCTCCAGGCCAGAAGAGTGAGTAGCCGTTCCCTCCTCCAGAGGATCTTCCTGATCCAGGATTCGAACCGGGGTGTGCTATCCTGCAGAGGGATTCTTTACCAGCTGACCTACCGGGGATCTGGGCTTCCCTGATGGCTCAGACAGTAAAGGACCCTCCTGCCAATGCAGGAAACACAAATTAGATCTCGGGGTTGGGAAGATCCCCTGGAAGAGGAAATGACAACCCACTCCAGTATTCTTGCCTGGAGAATCCCATGGACTGAAGAGTCTGGCGGGCTACAGTCCATGGGGTCACAAAGAGTCAGATGCGGCTGAGAGACTAACACTTTCAAGGGTAAATGTAATGATTATTTCAGCAGACATTTATTAAGAGCTGACGTTGTCTTAGGCACTGTTTAGTGTTGGTCGCTCAGTCATGTCCAACTCTTTGTGACCCCACGGGCTGTAGCCCACCAGGTTCCTCTGCTCCATGGAATTCTCTACAGGCAAGAATACTGGAGTGGGTTCCCATTTCCTTTTACAGGGGATCTTCCCCACCCAGGGAATGAACCGGGGTTTAGAGCCACCAGAGAGGCCTAGGCACTATTTAAGGGACTAGGAACTCCAATGGTGAACAAGGCATATGTGGTTTCTGCTTTCCTGATCTTAGTATGATAGAGTAAATAGACATTACTGAACAATGAATTTCCTGGGTGCTGAGTGTTATGAGACAGAACAAGATAATCTGGAGGTCAAGGAAAACTAGTGACATGTGAAGTCTGAGTGTTCTTAGTCAATAACATGCTGAGGTATGGGAGAGACTAAAGCTCTCCGAAACTGAAGGAATGTTGCTGGGCAGACCCACAAGGGCCTTGTAAACAGTGTAAAGGCATAGAGTTTCTCATGATGGCGAAGGGAAGTCTTGAAGATTGAGCAGGATAGTGATATCGTAAATTTTACTTTGTAAAGAGAATTCTATGGAGAAAAGATTAAATGGGATGAAATAGAAGTAGAGATTAGTTGGGAGATTGTTAGAAATCTAGCTGAGCACCGAAGAATTGATGCTTTTGAACTGTGGTGTCGCAGAAGACTCTTGAGAGTCCCTTGGACTGCAAGGAGATCCAACCAGTCCATTCTGAAGGAGATCAGCCCTGGGATTTCTTTGGAAGGAATGATGCTAAAGCTGAAAGTCCACTACTTTGGCCACCTCATGCGAAGAGTTGACTCATGGGAAAAGACTCTGATGCTGGGAGGGATTGGGGGCAGGAGGAGAAGGGGATGACAGAGGATGAGATGGCTGGATGGCATCACCAGCTTGATGAACGTGAGTTTGAGTGAACTCCGGGAGTTGGTGATGGACAGGGAGGCCTGGCGTGGTGCAATTCATGGGGTCGCAAAGAGTCAGACACGACTGAGCGACTGAACTGAACTGAACTGAATGTTAGTAATCCAGATGAAACGATGGTGGCAAATGAGATTAGAAAATTGACAGAGGGAATTGCCTGGTGGTCCAGTGGTTAGGGGCTTGCCTTAGTGATAACCTGCCTGCCAGTGCTGGAGACATAAGAGATCTGGGTTTGATCCCTGGGTCAGGAAGATACCCTGGAAGGGGAAATGGCAACCGACTCCAGTATTCTTGCCTGGAGGATTTCGTGGACAGAGGAGCCTAATGGGCTACCATCCATGGGATTGCAGAGTTGATTGCAACTGAGTGACTTCCGCTAACTCAGTGCATTGGTTAGGACTCCACTCTTCACTGAAGGGGCTGTAGGTCTGATCCCTGGTGGGGCAACTGAGCTTCTACAAGCCACCTGGTGAGGCCAAAAAAAAAAAAAAAAAAGGACAAGGAAGGCATTTTACATTTGGATCTGTATAGAGCTGGGAGGAGAGAGCTAACCTTAGAGATCTGGAAAATTTTAGCATAAAATGGCTGTTGAAGCCATGGGAAATGGTGAGATTGTTTTAGGAGAATCTGTGGGAATGATGGACTACTGAGCTGATTGTAGATTAACTTGAACTCCTGGTGTTTAAATATTATTATCATCATTATTATTTACAGAGTTTTTAAGATGAAGAAATTGCACCTAGAAATAGGCATTTTAGAAATTCCAATCTATATGGCTGCTTTCCTATAAAACAACAACTGCTAAGTCACATCAGTCGTGTCCGACTCTGTGACCCCATAGACTGCGGCCCACCAGGCTCCTGTCCCTGGGATTCTCCAGGCAAGCATACTGGAGTGGGTTGCCATTTCCTTCTCCAGTGCATGAAAGTGAAAAGTAAAAGTGAAAGTGAATTTGCTCAGTCCTGTCCAACTCTTCACGACCCCATGGACTGCAGCCCACCAGGCTCCTCCATCCATGGGATTTCCCAGGCAAGGGTACTGGAGTGGGTTGCCATTGCTGTCTTTGAAAACAACAACTAGTGCCGGGAGCCAGCACGGGAGATGCCACGCATGACAAGGTCATGCAGAGAGGCCTGATGGGCAAGGCAAGTCAGGTCTCAAGGGGTCCTCTGTCTGAGCATCTACCCCGAAATCAAAATCTGTCTGTTTACTGTCTGCTATACTATACTCTTCTAACATTACCACCTTTTCTCTGGAAAGAGTTAATTTAGAGCTCCAGTTAACAGTCTCCTGTATATAGAAAGAATGTCTCGGCTTAAACCCCCTTTGATGGCTTTCTAACCTATTTGACCGGTCTGCTTTACAACTTGTGGATTGTTTACAGCCCCCAGCTGTGAGAGGCATGAAGCTCAAAACATCTTAAAGATATAGAGCTTTTTAGAGTTAAGAATTAGTTTGGTGAAGTGTGTGTTGAGTTAATGTTTGCTGCCAGGCCTCCATATCCTTTATCTTTTAGGCACCTGGGAGGATATTAATCAATGTAATCAGGATGCAGAAATAGGAATATAGTAGTTTTGATGTTAGCAACACTAGACCTTTGAGTTAATGAATTTTCTCTTTGTTATAAATCACTGTACTTTTTTCCTTGTTATAAATTATTGTATCCTTGCTATGTAAGAATGTAACTTTATTTAGTGCTTTCTGAGAGTGGCAACAGACTTTGGGAAGAACAACACAAATAAGTCTTCTGGTTGACAAACCCGTATCAAAAAAGGGCCATAAAATGTTAATTGGCCTTCTGGCCAAAAGATGATGTAAATCACCTAAGACTTGTGTATACAACTAGGTATGCAGAGAGAAAGCCTGGTCTCGATAAGAGTCAGGGCTGCTGATGCATAATTTTATATTATCCATTGATCTCTATGTACAAAAAAAGGTATAAAAAGCCTTTACAACAATAGAGGATGGGCAAGTCACTGGACTGGTATCCCCCGTGTCTTTACTCTATTTTCTGACTGAATTCCCATCTGGAGCGGGGAGGCTCACCATGTCTACTTGCTTGCCCCGGCTTCTAAGATCCATGAGAGAGGGAGCCCAAGGCAGGGCACTCTCCGCTATTCAAATGGATGCCGGTGGCCTAATGTAGATGGTGCAAACTTCTTGTCCTGAAGTTTTATTGGCTTTCCCCTTAAACCAAGTTATTCAGCCTCTTTTCTCCACTAAATTTTCCTACTACACTATTTCTTCCTAATCTCTCTTTATATTTCTAATTAAATAAATACGTTTTCCTCACCTACGCCATCTCCCCTTTGAATTACCTGGATCCACCGGGGCAGGAACCCGACAAACTAGATTAAGCCAAACAGAGATCGCCATTTCTCCATGGAATTTGGACTACCCAGTTCAACACAGCCCCCATCACTTTTTAAAGTCTTAGACCCAGTGAATATCATTCCTTTTTACCTGCCTTTTTCTTAAAGCATTTCAATTTGGACTTTTGGCCTACAGGGTCAGAATGGACATGGGTGAAGGACTTTATACCTAAGAAGTATCAATGTTTATAGGCTTGGCAGTAAAGAAAAAACCTGAAAAGACAGTATGGCAGCTGGAGAAAGGAAAAGCAGAGGAGTATGACATCAAGTTTAATGGTTCTATGAAGACCTACAAGACCTTTTAGAACTAACACCCAAAAAAGATGTCCTTTTCATTATAGGGGACTGGAATGCAAAAGTAGGAAGTCAAGAAACACCTGGAGTAACAGGCAAATTTGGCCTTGGAATGCGGAATGAAGCAGGGCAAAGACTAATAGAGTTTTACCAAGAAAATGCACTGGTCATAGCAAACACCCTCTTCCAACAACACAGGAGAAGACTCTACACATGGACATCACCAGATGGTCAACACTGAAATCAGACTGATTATATTCTTCGCAGCCAAAGATGGAGAAGCTCTATACAGTCAACAAAAACAAGACCAGGAGCTGACTGTGGCTCAGATCATGAACTCCTTATTACCAAATTCAGACTCAAATTGAAGAAAGTAGGGAAAACCACTAGACCATTCAGGTATGACCTAAATCAAATCCCTTATGATTATAGAGTGGAAGTGAGAAATAGATTTAAGGGCCTAGATCTGATAGATAGAGTACCTGATGAATTATGGAATGAGGTTCGTGACATTGTACAGGAGACAGGGATCAAGACCATCCCCATGGAAAACAAATGCAAAAAGGCAAAATGGCTGTCTGAGGAGGCCTTACAAATAGCTGTGGAAAGAAGAGAAGCGAAAAGCAAAGGAGAAAAGGATAGATATAAGCATCTGAATGCAGAGTTTCAAAGAATAGCAAGAGATAAGAATGCCTTCTTCAGCAATCAATGCAAAGAAATAGAGGAAAACAACAGAATAGGAAAGACTAGAGATCTCTTCAAGAAAATTAGAGATACCAAGGGAATATTTCATGCAAAGATGGGTTTGATAAAGGACAGAAATGGTCTGGACCTAACAGAAGCAGAAGATATTAAGAAGAGGTGGCAAGAATACACAGAATAACTGTACAGAAAAGATCTTCATGACCCGGATAATCATGATGGTGTGATCACTCATCTAGAGCCAGACAGTCAAGTGGGCCTTAGAAAGCATCACTATGAACAAAGCTAGTGAAGGTGATGGAATTCCAGTGGAGCTATTTCAAATCCTGAAAGATGATGCTGTGATAGTGCTGCACTCAATATGCCAACAAATTTGGAAAACTCAGCAGTGGCCACAGGACTGGAAAAGGTCAGTTTTCATTCCAATCCCAAAGAAAGGCAATGCCAAAGAATGCTCAAACTACTGCACAATTGCACTCATCTCACATGCTAGTAAAGTAATGCTCAAAATTCTCCAAGCCAGGCTTCAGCAATACGTGAACTGTGAACTTCCAGATGTTCAAGCTGGTTTTAGAAAAGGCAGAGGAACCAGAGATCAAATTGCCAACATCTGCTGGATCATGGAAAAAGCAAGAGAGTTCCAGAAAAACATCTACTTCTGCTTTATTGACTATGCCAAAGCCTTTGACTGTGTGGATCACAATAAACTGTGGAAAATTCTGAAAGAGATGGGAATACCAGACCACCTGACCTGCCTCTTGAGAAATCTGTATGCAGGTCAGGAAGCAACAGTTAGAACTGGACATGGAACAACAGACTAGTTCCAAATAGGAAAAAGAGTACGTCAAGGCTGTATATTGTCACCCTGCATATTTAACTTAAATGCAGAGTACATCATGAGAAACTCTGGACTGGAAGAAACCCAAGCTGGAATCAAGATTGCCAGGAGAAATATCAATAACCTCACATATGCAGATGATACCACCCTTATGGCAGAAAATGAAGAGGAACTCAAAAGCCTCTTGATGAAAGTGCAAGGGGAGAGTGAAAAAGTTGGCTTAAAGCTCAACATTCAGAAAACGAAGATCATGGCAAGTGGTCCCATCACTTCACGGGAAATAGATGGGGGAACAGTGGAAACAGTGTCAGACTTTATTTTTGGGGGCTCCAAAATCACTGCAGATGGTGACTGCAGCCATGAAATTAAAAGACGCTTACTCCTTGGAAGGAAAGTTATGACCAACCTAGATAGCATATTCAAAAGCAGAGACATTACTTTGCCAACAAAGGTCCATCTAGTCAAGGCTATGGTTTTTCCAGTGGTCATGTATGGATGTGAGAGTTGGACTGTGAAGAAGGCTGAGCACCGAAGAATTGATGCTTTTGAACTGTGGTGTTGGAGAAGACTCTTGAGAGTCCCTTGGACTGCAAGGAGATCCAACCAGTCCATTCTGAAGGAGATTAATCCTGGGATTTCTTTGTAAGGAATGATGCTAAAGCTGAAACTCCAGTACTTTGGCCACCTCATGCGAAGAGTTGACTCATTGGAAAAGACTTTGATGCTGGGAGGGATTGGGAGCAGGAGGAGAAGGGGACGACAGAGGATGAGATGGCTGGATGGCATCACCGACTCGATGGACGTGAGTTTGAGTGAACTCCGGG
Organism: Ovis canadensis; assembly: GCF_042477335.2. Classification (NCBI taxonomy): domain Eukaryota; kingdom Metazoa; phylum Chordata; class Mammalia; order Artiodactyla; family Bovidae; genus Ovis; species Ovis canadensis. Next base: position 44,548,340 of record NC_091260.1, read on the forward strand.
AGTTGGTGATGGACAGGAAGGCCTGGCGTGTTGCAATTCATGGGGCTGCAAGCAGTCTGAACTGAGCTGATGACATCAAGGAGGTCAATGTTTCAAAGAGATGATATGATCAGCATTGCTAAATGCTGCAACGTGCTTAAGCTGAGTAAAGATTAGGAACATTCCATGGTGGGTAGGGGAGTATAGGAATAACTAAGTAGGTTAAGGAATAGTTTGGAAAATGAATTGGCAATGATCAAACTATCATTAAACAATGAGAGAGGAAAGAAAGGACTACTTGCAGAAGGTGATATGTCAAGCCAGTTTTAGTGTTTGTGTTTTGCTATGAGAGAATCTTAATGTAAATGCTGATAGAGAAGAATCTAGCTGAGAGGAAGATGACAAAATATATGAAAAACCCTCCTGAGATGCAGGAACCCCAGGAAACGTGAGTTCAATTCCTGGATTGGGAAGATTCCGCTGGAGGAGGGCATGGCAATCCACTCAGTATTCTTGCCTGGAGAATCCCATGGACAGAGGAGCCTGGTGGGCTACAATCCCTGGAATCTCAGAGTCTGCCGTGAGTGAAGCTGCTTAGCACACAGGCACCTTAATTAAAAAATAACTTTGTTGTTTTAAAAATACTGATCATCATCTGACGTCTCAGGCTTATCACAAACCTTAAGCTTATTATTATTTTTTAATTATCTGAAATGCAATAAAATGAGGTATGCCTGTCCTAGGAGGTGTGATCATTGGAAGCAATCTTAGAAGCTTCCTACTACAGAACAGAATGGAAAGATTTGAAATGGATCTAGGGCATAATATCACAGTAGCATCAGTGGGATCTGGTAGAAGTTCATGACCTTGAATTTATATGATAGCAGTTTCTCAGACATTGAGATTTCCTCCAGGAGCGTTTAGTAATCAGGCACCTACAAGGATAATAAGATTGAAGACCCAAGAATGAAGTTAGTGTTAAAACACAGTTCTCTGTGGTACAGGTTTTGTGTCAGTTAATAATTATCAGGTGTTCTCTGGAGTGAAAACGGATTGTTCAAACTTAAGGAGAGTTGACAAACTCAGGGTAGTTCTGGCTACCATATCCCTGTGTCTGTTTTAAGGCAACATTGGAAAGGAGATAGTCTTGTGGTTAAGACTTTGGTTTGAAGATAGCCTGGGCTAAAGTCTTAGTTCAACTTAATAGTGGGGTGAAAGTAGCTCAGTCATGTCCGACTCTTTGCGACCCCACAGTCTATACAGTCCATGGAATTCTCCAGGCCAGAATACTGAAGTGGGTAGCCTTTCCCTTCTCCAGGGAATCTTCCCAACCAGGGATCAAACCAGGGTGACTTTGGGCAAATTGTTTAACTTCATCAATATTCCATTTCCTCACCTTTAAAATAGTGTTGTTGTGAAAAGCAAATGAGAAAATACACGGGAAGCACTTATATTAACATTAGTACCTGTACACAGCAAGCTTTCATTACATGATCTTCATTATTATGCCCCAGTATAAAGTTTATATTCTATTTGCTAGCTGCTAAAATTTTTTAAAAACTACTTATGGATCAAAAAATGAAATCTTTGGAAATTCCCTGATGATCCTGTGATTAGGTCTTGGCACTTTCATTGCTTGGCCCTGGGGTTCAATATCTGATCCGGGAACTAAGATCCCACAAGTTGCATGGTGCAGCCAAAAACAGAGAAATTGTTTTATGGTTACCAAAATGAACTCATACTCTGGGATATCCCCAGTGAGCCCACAGATACAGCAAGCTGAAAAAGGGATCCCGACAAGTCCAGATTTTTCAGAGGGGCCTTTAGTACTTTACATATGCTATAGATAACTAGAGTTATTTCCTCCTTTTCTTCCTTCAGGCAATGTGTTGAAACCAGTATGATAGTATGTACTTGAGAACAGTTACTTAGTTGCTTCTCAGCTTGTAGATGATGGCCTTGATTCTTGCAGTAGTTAAACTCTAATGTTGGCTTGGAAACTTTAAACTAGAAGCATACTCAGTCATTCCTGTGGAGCTGAGAAAGAAGACAGGACAGCCTCAGGTGGCAAAAATCCCAGAAGATAGCAGGCTAAGCAGGGGATGACACACCAGTTCTAGAAATTTCTTTTCAGCATTATTGTCCCAAGTGGCTGCTAAATCTTGAGTGTTCAAGTTTAACTCTGGCCCGGTCTTGGAATAGCAACAATATGAAGTGTATTAGCATGCAGATGTGGAAGTGGTTACTATTCTCCTGGAAGTTGGAGAAACTCCTGAATGTTTATATTGTCAAAGGGTCTTTTAGGATCCAAGGGTTGCTGCTCTCATTTTTAAATTTTTCTTGCAAACAAGGAACTTACTGAACCCTCCCTGGTCTCACTGTGGATCTTCCTCTTTTCCTTAACTTCTTAATGTTGGAGTACCCCTGTGTATTACTTAGTCATTTTAATATATTTGGAATTAAATCTATTATGGTAACATTTGTTTTCTATTTGTTTTACTCTTCTATGTTACTTCTGTCTCATTTCTTACATTATTTTGGATTAATGTTTTTCTCAATTATTCTAGCCTCTATGATGACTTCCAAACAGGACTGGAAGTAGGATGAGGTGAAGCAGGTGATTGCCTAAGTTGCCAAATTTAAGAGGGGATCAAAACTCAGAAATCAAGATAAATGATATTGTTACACATTGTTTTTAGAAAGCATAATGAATGAAAGACTTCCACTGCCAGAGAGTAGATGTACCTTTCACTATTTGTCCCACTAAGCACAACACCAACAACAAAAAACCCTATACCTTATGTAAAAAACCAACATAAGAAGACTCTGAAAGAAAAACAGAAGAAAGAAGGCTGAGTTGGGATCTCAGAATCTGAGAAACAACAAACTGGTAAATTTCTAGAATTTTCTTTTGGCCTATATATCCCAGATTTGTAGGCAAAGAACCCAGCAAATCAGAGGTGCCAGTGAGCCTAAGGGAAAAAAAGCCTGCTCAACAAAACCCTGCTGTCTCTAGTTGAAGCACCAAGAAAGGGGAAGCTTCACAAGATTCTTAGGAAAAAGTCTTCATAAAGTTTTCATAAAACTTATAGGAAAAAAAAAAAACTGCTCTATTGAAGCCAAGACATCACAGGAAGGAATATGGTCCCATCCCTACCCACAGCAGCAAAGCTGAGTGAGGAGCCTAAACGTCTGCCATCTCAGGGCCATAATGAGGAACCCCAATTCCTCTTCTCTGATGCGATGGTGTCAGAGAAGGCCAAACAGGAGCCCAGATTTTTATTCACACTGAGCAGTAACAAAGTCCCCCTAGCTCTTTCCCTGGGGTGATGTCACAGGAGGTGTAGTGGAGCATCAAGACTCTCACCATTATTCAGCAGTAAGAGGCCACCTCCATGGCCTTGTCAGTAAAGACCATGTAGGGAGCCAGAACATCTGTCCCTGCCCAGCAGTGACAAGGATCAATCTCCTCCTTGGGTGCCAGTGGAGGCCAAGTGAGGAACCTGGACTTCTACCTCCATTGAGCAGTAATAAGGTGCTCTTTTCCTTTGCAGGAGCTGTGTCATTAAAAAAACAAATAAACAAACAGTCGAAACAGAGGATTTAAATAAAATGCAGAGTCTTATAACTTGTAAAATATCCAAGTTTCCATTTTAAAAGTTATTCATCCTAAGGAAAAAAAAATAACTTATTCTACTAAGCAAGAACCAATAGATTTTAAACTATTTTCAATCAATAGGTGCCAACAAAAAGAAGACAGAGATGTAAGAATGAGTAGACCATTTTATCCATGCTGAAAATGTTTCAAGAAGCAATTATGAACATGGGTGAAATAAATAAAGAAAATTACAAAGCCTCAGCAAAGTAATAGAAGATAAAAAGAAGAACCAAATGGAAATTTGAGAACTAAAAATTCAATAACTGAAATAAAAAGCTCTATGGATGGGTTCAGCAGAACTAAGAGTACAGAGAAAAGAATCAGTGAACTGAAAGATGGAAGAATCAAAAAATACCCCAATTTGAAGAACAGAGAGAAGAGGGAAAGTTAAAAAGAAGAAAGAAAGAGAGAACAGAGCTTCAGGAATCTATGGGGACTACAGCAAAAGATTTAACATTCATGTCAGCAGAGACCCAAAAGGAAAGAAGAAAGAGTGAGGCTAAAAAAGTATCAATACTTGAATAACTAAATGGCTGAAAACTTCTCAAACTGGATAAGAGGTGTAAACATACGGATTCAAGATGATGAGCAAACTCCAACCAGGTAAGTCAAAAGAAATCAAAATCAAGATACATCATAATTAAACTTATGAAGCCTAAAGACAAATTCTTAAATGCAGCCAGAAAAGAAGTAAAAACTTATGAGAGAAAAACAATTCAGATGACCGTAGATTTCTCATCAGGAATCAGAATGTCAGAGGGATGTGGCATAATATTTTTCATATTCCTTCTGTTCTATTTGGTGGCTCCTTTTGAGTTTCCAAATACGTGTATATTAGACTTCCTATTGGCATTCGCCATGTTTTTTTCTTTTTTTAACCTCTTCTGTATTTGCCATCTCTTGCCTTTTCTGCTTGCTTTCACATGGACATTTTCTTCTGATCTTGTAGCTCACTGATTCTCTGCTCAGGTGTGTCTAATCTTTTAATTTATTGAGTTCCTGATTTGGTTGTTATTTATGTTTAGTTATTTTTACCTTTTGTTACCATTTCAAATTCTCTCCGTTTCTCAATCTTGTCTTTAATTTTCTTGTACACATTAAGAGTGGTTATTTTACAGTCTATATCTCATTGTCTGGAGATTCTGTTTCTTTGTTGCTTTTCTTGTTTTTTTTTTATCATGTTGTTTTATTTCCTTATTTCTTAATTATTTTTTCTTGAATACTGATATTATGTGTGAACATTTTAATAAATAATTTGAGGCATACAATGACTTTATCTTCCTCCATGAAATGATTTACTTTTGCATTTGGCAGGTAGCTAGGGACATTGGTAACTGGGATAAGCTTTGCCAGTGTTAGAGACAGAGGTGATTCAAACTTTGACTTCTTGCCCTTTGAGGAATAATCTACTTCCTGTTCTCTTTTTTCTAGGGTATAGGTTCTTCTTGTGGCTCAGATGGTAAGGAATCTCGTTGTAATGTGGGAGACCCGGGTTCCATCCCTGGGTCAGTAAGATCTCCTGGAAAAGGGACTGGCTGTCCACTCCAGTATTCTTGCCTGGAGAATTCCATGGACAGAGAAGCCTGGCGGGCTACAGTCTGATTATGTATCTTTGGTAAACTTTGGGGCTTCTGTGGTGGTTTAGATGGTAAAGAATCAGCCTGTAACGCAGGAGACCTGGGTTCGATCCCTGAGTTGGGAAGATTCCCTGGAGGAGGGCATAACAACCCACTGGTATTCTTGCCTAGAGAATCCCATGGACAGAGGAGCCAGATGGGCTACAGTCCATGGGGTCACAAGGAATCAGAAACGGCTGACTACGCACAACATAGGTTCTTGCTGCTGCTGCTGCTAAGTCGCTTCAGTCGTGTCCGACTCTGCGACCCCATAGACAGCAGCCCACCAGGCTCCCCCATCCCTGGGATTCTTTAGGCAAGAATACTGGAGTGGGTTGCCATTTCCTTCTCCAATGCATGAAAGTGAAAAGTCAAAGTGAAGTTGCTCAGTCATGTCCGACTCTTCAAGACCCCATGGACTGCAGCCTACCAGGCTCCTCCGTCCATGGGATTTTCCAGGCAAGCGTACTGGAGTGGGGTGCCATTGCCTTCTCCACATAGGTTCTTAACTCACATCAAATCCTCTTCTTTGTTAGTATGCAGATTTGTTCTCACTGCTCGTTTCTGGAATGTTATCACCAACCTCGTATACGTTATCACCAATGACTTCTTTAAATATTCCATAACTGTCTATGCTGGTAATCTTTTGTCCTTCCTTGAGCCAGACAGAGTTAAATGGGAAGTAATGCCTTGTCCAGGCTACCCTGATGGTGATTGTGATAAATGAGAGCTTTTCTTAGGTCTAAGTGAAAACCTCGGAGTTAGAGTAAGGGCACATGGGTTTACTGTGAGGCTCCCTTCCTTTTGTAAGCTTCAGAGCCCAGAGCTTTATTTTATTGATAAAGACAGCACTTTCTTATGTGTTCACTGATTTCTTCTGAATCTTTTAAACTCCTATTTTGTTTTTTTCCCTCTGAGGATCAGGCAAACAAGAGTCCAGCAGTTGATGTCAGTCAAAAATCATACATATACACATATATAACATTATAGTGGGTATAAAGAAAGACATTGAGGATTGTGTTGTGTGACCAGTCTGTTTATAACCTATAGTAGGGAGGAGACCTGGGATGGTCATTCAGTTCAGTTCAGTTCAGTTGCTCAGTCATGTCCGACTCTTTGCGACCCCATGAATTGCAGCACACCAGGCCTCCCTGTCCATCGCCAACTCCCGGAGTTCACTCAGACTCATGTCCACCAAGTTGGTGATAGCCATCTCATCCTCTGTAGTCCTCTTTTCCTCCTGCCCCCAATCCCTCCCAGCATCAGGGTCTTTTCCAATGAGTCAACTCTTCGCATGAGGTGGCCAAAGTACTGGAGTTTCAGCTTTAGCGTCATTCCTTCCAAAGGAATCCCAGGGCTGATCTCCTTCAGAATGGACTGGTTGGATCTCCTTGCAGTCCAAGGGACTCTCAAGAGTCTTCTCCAACACCACAGTTCAAAAGCATCAATTCTTAGAGACTCTTAATTTGGAGGTACTCCCACCCAAGTAATTTGTCTTTCCCCAAAATACTCATGACTGATAATTGCACTTCATAAGATGACATTAACTAGAAGAAAAGTGATAAAGTAACGTTTTCAATACATTTTGAACCTTTATTGAAATAAAGTGATAGGAGTAGCAGAATGGGACATGGGAATTAATTGAAAACTGAACAATAAATGGAGTGAAAAAATTTAGCATTTTTCCCCTGAGCACTAAAGTACTTCAATTTAGTATCTGTTACTGGCCAAACCATTGTTGTTGGGGTCATTGGTTTCTTTCGAAAGATGCACACGCTGGGCTTAAGAAAGCTTCAGTTCAGTTCAGTTGCTCAGTCATGTCCGACTCTTTGTGACCCCATGAATCGCAGCACGCCAGGCCTCCCTGTCCATCACCGACTCCTGGAGTTCACTCACACTCACATCCATCGAGTCAATGATGCCATCCAGCCATCTCATCCTCTGTCGTCCCCTTCTCCTCCTGCCCCCAATCCCTCCCAGCATCAGGGTCTTTTCCAATGAGTCAACTCTTCACACGAGGTGGCCAAAGTACTGGAGTTTCAGCTTTAGCATCATTCCTTCCAAAGAAATCCCAGGGCTGATCTCCTTTAGAATGGATTGGTTGGATCTCCTTGCAGTCCAAGGGACTCTCAAGAGTCTTCTCCAACACCACAGTTCAAAAGCATCAATTGTTCAGTGCTCAGCCTTCTTCACAGTCCAACTCTCACATCCATACATGACTACTGGAAAAACCATAGCCTTGACTAGACGGACCTTAGTCAGCAAAGTAATGTCTCTGCTTTTGAATATGCTATCCAGGTTGGTCATAACTTTTCTTCCAAGGAGTAAGCGTCTTTTAATTTCATGGCTGCAGTCACCACCTGCAGTGATTTTGGAGCCCCAAAAATAAAGTCTGACACTGTTTCCACTGTTTCCCCATCTATTTCCCATGAAGTGATGGGACCAGATGCCATGATTTTCGTTTTCCGAATGTTGAGCTTTAGGCCAACTTTTTCACTCTCCTCTTTCACTTTCATCAAGAGGCTTTTTAGTTCCTCTTCACTTTCTGCCATAAGGGTGGTGTCATCTGCATATCTGTGGTTATTGATATTTCTCCCGGCAATCTGGATTCTGGGTTGTGTTTCTTCCAGTCCAGCGTTTCTCATGTTGTACTCTGCATTTAAGTTAAATAAGCAGGGTGGCAATATACAGCCTTGACGTACTCTTTTTCCTATTTGGAACCAGTCTGTTATTCCATGTCCAGTCCTAACTGTTGCTTCCTGACCTGCATACAGATTTCTCAAGAGGCAGATCAGGTGGTCTGGTATTCCCGTCTCTTTCAGAATTTTCCACAGTTTATTGTGATCCACACAGTCAAAGGCTTTGGCATAGTCAAGAAAGCTTCAGGTTTGCCTAATACTGAAATAGCCTGTTAATGTGCCTCTGTCTCCTCTTAGGTTGGAAGTTTTTTGAGGATTGAGACTATGTCTTCTCTGTGGGCTCTCAGGTATCAACAGGGCACAGCCTCTCTCATTTTTGGAGGTTTCTGGCATATTAGAGCATTGAGAAATCCTGAAACAGGTTTCCAAAAATGGTAGCCTTTTTAAAAGTGTTGATTTAACAAATTTCTGATTTTTGCAAATTAAAGTATAATATAATATAGTTATGCATCCCCCCCGCCATGACAGGATTTTTAGAAAGAAGATAATTGATAGTGCCAAACAGGCATAAAAAGTTAAAGTTGTAGAATCACCATCTTGCATTCCTGTCACTGTATGTCTGTCTCTGAGGCCTTTCAAGTATATGAAGTCTGAATTCAGATGGACCTCCTGCTTCCTCTGACTCCAACTCTTGCATTGGCCTTGGTCGTATTCATCTTCGTACCAGGAGCCTATCACTCTTTGTGAACCTATGGACTCTAGCCTACCAGGATCCTCTGTCTGTGGGATTCTCCAAAGTGGTTTGCCGTGCCCTCCTCCAGGGAATCTTTCCAACCCAGGGACGGAACCTGCATCTCCTGTGGCTCCTGAATTGCAGGTGGATTCTTTGCCATTGAGCCACTGGGTTTGCCATTTCATATATAGTAGTGTGTGTATGTCAACCCCACTCCCCCACTTTGTTGCTCCCTACTCACTCCCTGGTAACCGTAAGCTAGTTTTCTATATCTGCAACTCTATTTCTGTTTTGTAGATAAGTTCATTTGTACCCTTTTTTAAAAGTCCGCATATAAGCAATATCATGTTATCTTTCTCTTTCTTTGTCTGACTTACTTCACTTAGTATGACAACTTCTGGGTCCATCCATGTTGCTGCAAATATCATTATTTTGTTCTTTTTTTATGGCTGAGTAATGTATATGGAAACGTGAAAGACCATGAATAGGCAAACTAATCTTGAGAAAGAAAAATGGATCTGGAGGAATCAGGCTCCCTGACTGCAGACTAAACTACAAAGTTACAGTAATCAAAACAGCATGGTACTGGCATGCATGCACACGCACGTGCATGCACCCACCCACCCACCCACCCACACACACACACACAGAAGTATAGATCAATGGAACAGGATGGAGACCAGAGATAAACCCATGCACCTAATTATGGTCACCTGATCTATGACCACCTGACCTGCCTCTTGAGAAATCTGTATGCAGGTCAGGAAGCAACAATTAGAACTGGACATGGAATAACAGACTGGTTTCAAATAGGAAAAGGAGTATGTCAAGGCTGTATATTGTCACCCTGCTTATTTAACTTATATGCAGAGTACATCATGAGAAACGCTGGATTGGAGGAAGCACAGCTGGAATCCAGATTGCCGGGAGAAATATCAATAACCTCACATATGCAGATGACACCACCCTTATGGCAGAAAGTGAAGAGGAACTCAAAAGCCTCTTGATGAAAGTGAAAGAGGAGAGTGAAAAAGTTGGCCTAAAGCTCAACATTCAGAAAACGAAGATCATGGCATCTGGTCCCATTACTTCAAGGGAAATAGATGGGGAAACAGTGAAAACAGTGTCAGATTTTATTTTTGGGGGCTCCAAAATCACTGCAGATGGTGACTGCAGCCATGAAATTAAAAGATGCTTACTCCTTGGAAGAAAAGTTATGACCAACCTAGATAGCATATTCAAAAGCAGAGACATTATTTTGCCAACTAAGGTCCGTCTAGTCAAGGCTATGGTTTTTCCTGTGGTCATGTATGGATGTGAGAGTTGGACTGTGAAGAAGGCTGAGCACTGAAGAATTGTTGCTTTTGAACTGTGGTGTTGGAGAAGACTCTTGAGAGTCCCTTGGACTGCAAGGAGATCCAACCAGTCCATTCTGAAGGAGATCAGCTCTGGGATTTCTTTGGAAGGAATGATGCTAAAGCTGAAACTCCAGTACTTTGGCCACCTCGTGTGAAGAGTTGACTCATTGGAAAAGACCCTGATGCTGGGAAGGATTGGGGGCAGGAGGAGAAGGGGACAACAGAGGATGAGATGGCTGGATGATATCACTGACTTGATGGACATGAGTCTGAGTGAACTCCGGGAGTTGGTGATGGACAGGGAGGCCTGGTGTGCTGCGATTCATGGGGCTGCAAAGAGTCGGACACGACTGAGCAACTGAACTGAACTGAATCTATGACAAAGAAGGCAAGAATATACAATGGAGAAAAGATAGTCTGTTCAATAAGTAGCACTGGGAAAATAGGACAGCTGCATAAATGAATATAGTTAGAACACTCTGTAACACCACATACAAAAATAAACTCAAAATGGATTACAGACCTAAATGTACGCCTGGATACTATGAAACTCTTAGAGGAAAACATAGGTAAAACTGTCTTTGACATAAATCACAGCAAAACCTTTTTCGATCCACCTCTTAGAGTAATGAAAAAAATACAGAAGCAAATTAAACTTTAAAGAGTTTGCACAGCAAAGGAAACCATAAACAAAACAAAAAGAGAACCCTCAGAATGGGAGAAAATATTTGCAAAAGAAGCAAACAACAAAGGATTAATCTCCAAAAAATATACAGCTTAAGCAGATCCAAAAACAAAAACAAACAAAAAAAAAAAAACAAAAAAAAAACCACCCAATCAAAAAATAGGCCCAATATCTAAACAGACATTTCTCCAAAGAAGACATATAAATAGCAAACAAGCACATGAAAAGATGCTCAACATTACTAATCATTAGAGAAATGCAAATCAAATCCACAGTGAAGGGGATTGACCACACTGGATTCGTGTGGTCCAGTGGATAACAGTTTGCCTTCCAGTGCAGGGGGTATGGGTTCAATCCCTGGTTGGGGAGCTAATATCCTCATGCTTCAAGGTAGATTATATATATATATATATATTATATTATATATATATATATATAACAAGTTCAATAAGGAGTTTAAAAAACTACAATGATTTATTACCTCACATTGGTCAGAATAGCCATCATCTAAAAATCTATAAACAATAAATGGTGGGAAATGTGTGGAGAAAAGAGTACCCTCCTACACTGTTGATGGGAATGTAAATTCCCTATGGAGGAGTGTAGATTCCCTTTGAAGCCACTATAAAGAACAGTGTGGAACTTCCTTAAAAAGAAAATAGACACATAATGGAATATTACTCAGCTACTAAATAGAATGGATTTGAATCAGTTCTAAAGAGGTGGAAGAAACTGGAGCCTATTATACAGAGTGAAGTAAGTGAGAAAGAAAAACACCAATAGAGTATATTAACACATATATATGGAATTTAGAAAGATGGTAACGATGACCCTATATGCAAGACTACAAAAGAGACACAGATATAAAGAACAGACTTTTGGGAGAAGCATTTTTACAGTCTTTTTTTTTTTTTTTTTTTTTTTTTGCTGCTGCATGATATTATTTTATTAAAAAAATTTGAAGGAAGCTAGTGTGGAGCTCTGTTTATCCGCCCCCAGGCCTGGACCCGTGCACACATCCTCCCACAAGCCCTCACATCTGGGTCAGTTCAGAGTCCGGCTGTGGCTCCATCAAAAAGCTCAAGGCCCAGGCCAAGAGCTGGGGAGGGAGCCTGGCAGCCTGGACCTGGGCACACAGGGAGGGGCAAGGTGGCTTGTATGCATCCTGGAAGGCAGAACCATCAGGATGCCTCTCTGGGGGGCCCCAGACACAGCTGGACTCCAGGGCTCCCTTGATGGTTCTTGTCCTTGGAGAATGCTGCCAGGTCTTGGGGGGTAACCCAAGCTCTTTGAACTCCAGGCTAGGTTTCTGGGCACTGCTTACATGGGCCTGGTGTATACTGGGGGCATGGCCAAGGTATGACAGGCTTGGGGTGCAGCTCAGGAGTGGGGCGTTGGGTATACTGCTGGGGCGTGGGGACCCGGGGGGCAGGGAGCCGTGGGCTGAGCAGATGATTGACAGGGGCTGGGAGCTGCCCTTCTGTACTGGGTCTGGAGCAGCCAAGGGCAGAGGAGGTAGAAGGCTGACGCTGGCACTGTTCTCCTTTGACAGCAGGTGGCTGGGTAAGGCAGGGGTTCCTGAGGAACTGGGTGAGGAAGGAGGGGAGGAGATCAGACTCAGCGACAGGTCCTGCAGAGCCAGGTGTGAAGGGGATGGCTCAGGGCCCTGTGCCCTCTGACTTGGGCCCAGAGAGCTCAGGATTTGCTGGTCATTTTCAGGGATGTGCAGCCATAGCCTGGAGACAGTGCACACAGCTTCTCCTGTGGCTCTGCAGTGAGAGGCAGCCCAGGGGATGATGGGAGAACAGGTCTGTAGGAGAAGGCAAGGGTGGAATGATTTGAGAGAATAGCATTGAAACACGTATATTAGCATATGTGAAATAGATCACTAGTCCAAGTTTGATGCATGAAACAGGGCACTCAAAGCTGGTGCACTGGGACAACCCTGAGGGACTGGATGGGGAGGGAGGTGGGAAGAGGTTCAGGATGGGGGACATGCGTACTCCCATGGCTGATTCATGTCAATGTATGGCAAAAATCACTACAATATTGTAAAGTAATTAGCCTCCAATTAAAACAAATAAATTAATGTTAAAAAAAGAAAAATAGAGCTACCACACAATCCAGCAATTCCAGTCCTGGGCATGTATCTAGAGAAAATCATAATTCAAAAAGATACATGTATTTAATGTGCATGTGAATGGCCTAGAGAACCTATTTTTGTGTCTAAAGTTTACAATAAATGTATTTAACAGCAGAAAAAAAAAAGATACATGCACCCCACTGTTCATTGCAGCACTATTTACAATAGCCAGGACATGGAAATAACCTAAATGCCCATCAGAGAAGAATGATTAAAGAAGATGTGGCACGTATATACAGTGGAATGTTAGCCATAAAAAAGAATTAAATTTGTTTTTAAATTGTCTTTAAACTGACTCATTTTGACTTCTGAAAGTTCAGGTACCAAAATACGAATTTCACATTCCACTGCTAGGACTCCCAAAATTCCATTTTACACATAATTTTGCAATAATTCAATAATGTTTCTAGACTTTCAGTGCACAATTTTCCCTTGTACTTTCCTATCATGATTTAAAAATCTTAGCTGGAAAAAATCTAAGCTAAATTTAAAGAATGTATGAGCATGTGGAGGGAAAGGGAGGAAGTAAATAAAATCTATACCTCAATTTTGACTCCATAAGCCAATTTGATTAGGGATATATCCAAGGGATAACTCAATCAAGGGAACTCCAGAGACATCTTAAGTGAATGTCAGAGTAGATGGAAACTCTAGATTGTCCTAGAAATATTCCACCCATCCCAGGGTCCCCCAGACTGGAGAGTCCAAGGCCAAGTCTCTGGGACAGTGCAAATTCGCTGAAACTCAGCTTTTATCTTCCTCTTATTCTACACACTCTAGCTAGGTGATCTCATTCTTCATCTTGCTTAATATAAAATCCAGACCCAAATCTCCAGCTCAGAAATTAATGTTCAGCTCTAGGCTGGTGGCTCTGTTGGGATGCCCATGGGGTACCTCAAAACCATATTTTTTACATATGAAATTTACTCCTTTTACTGAATTTTATTCTTGTATATTGATCTCCACATCTGCCTGTTAGTAGAACAAGTCATAAATCTGAGAAGCATCCCTTTTTCTTTTCTCACCCACTTTTCTCTCTCTTTCATACACACATACATCTAATCAATGTATTACCAAGCTCTGTTTATATTAAGCCCCTAACAACTCAGATCATTGATTAACAAAACTCCTGGAAAGCCATTTGGCAACTTTTATGAAGAGGCATTGACAGTTTCATATCCTTTTACAAACTGTATAATGTTATGTAAGTCAAGGGTACAGTAAAATCCCACATTTAAAAACTATGTATATGTGTGAATGTAGGCATCCCCTTCATGGATCACAGCCTCATCATGGGGAAGTGGCTTTCAGTCCCAAAGAAGGGCAATGCCAAAGAATGTTCAAGCTATTGTACAATTGCGTTCATTTCACATGCTAGGAAGGAAATGCTCAAAATCCTTCATACTAGGCTTCAGTAGTATGCGAATGGAGAACTTCCAGATGTACAAGCTGGGTTTAGAAAAGACAGAGGATCAGAGATCAAACATTTGCTGGATCACAAAGAAAGCAAGGGAATTACAGAAAAACATGTACCTCTGCTTCATTAACTATGCTAAAGCCTTTGACTGTGGATCACAACAAACTGTGGAAATAACAGACTACCTTACCTGTCTCTTGCAAAACCTGTATGTGGGGCAAAAAGCAGCAGTCCCTTACATGGGATTACTGACGGGTTCAAAATTGGGAAAGGAGTCCGACAAGGCTGTATATTGCCACCCTGTTTATTTAATTTATATGCAGAGTGAAAGTGAAAGTGTTTGTCCCTTAGTCGTGTCCAACTCTTTGCAATCCCATGGACTGTAGCCCACCAGGCTCCTCTGTCCATGATTTTTCAGGCAAGAATGCTAGAGTGGGTAGCCATTCTCTTCACCAGTGGATGTTCCCAACCCAGGGATTGAACTCAGATCTGCATTGCAGGCAGATTCTTTAACATCTGAACCACCAGGAAAGCTGGGAAATGCTGGGCTGAATGACTCATAAGTTGAAATCAAGAATGCAGGGAGAAATATCAACAACCTCAGATATGCAGATGATGCCACTCTAATGGCAGAAAGTGAAGAGGGGCTAAAGAGCCTCTTTATGAGGGTGAAAGAGGAGAGTGAAAAAACTGGCTTGAAATTCAACAAACAACTAAGATCATGGCATCTGATCCTATCATTTCATGCAAATAGAAGGGAGAAAAGTGGACGCAGTGACAGATTTTATTTTCTTGGGCTCCAAAATCACTGCAGAGGGTGACTGCAGTCATGAAATTAAAAGATGCTTGCTCCTTGGAAGGAAAGCTATGACAAAACTAGACAGCGTATTAAAAAGCAGAGACATCACTTTGCCAACATATGTCCCCATAGTCAAAATTATTATTTTTCCAGTAGCCATTTACAGATATGACAGTAGGACCATTGAGAAGGCTGAGTGCTGTAGAATTGATGCTTTTAAATTGTGGTGCTGGAGAAGACTCTTGAGAGTCACTTGGAAAGCAAGGAGATCAAACGGGTCAATCCTACAGGAAATCAACTCTGGATATTCATTGGAAGGATTGATGCTGAAGTGGAAACTCCAATACTTTGGCCACCTGATGCTAAGGGCTGACTCAATGGAAAGGACCTGGATGCTGGGAAAGACATGATGCAAAAGGAAAAGGGAGTGACAGAGGATGGGATTGTTAGATAGCATCACCAACTCAAAGGACATGAATCTGAGCAAACTCTGGGAGACAGTGGAGGACAGAGAAACCTGGTGTGCTGCAGTTCATGGGGTCACAAAGAGTCGGACATGACTCAGCGACTGAACAACAATAGACAAAGCAAACAAAATGAACTAAAAATACATCAAAATGTTAAAAACTCTCTATCTTTTGTTGGTAGAGCAGTAGACACTTTTTCTTTTCTTCCTTACAAGGTTTAGTATTTTCTAATGTTTTACACCAAGCATGTGCTATTATCAAATGTAAGTTCCATGAAGACAGATGCATTTTTTGTTCCCTTATGTATTTGAAGTGCCCAGAACAGTGTTTTGCATATAGTAGATGTGTAATAAATAGTTTTAATTAACTAATTTATTTAGTTTTGGCTATGCTAGGTCCTCGTTGCTGTGCATGGCCTTTCTCTAGTTGCGGCAAGCAGGGGCTACTCTTCATTGCAGTGTTTAGGCTTCTCATTGTGGTGGCTTTTGTTGTTGCAGAGACAGGTCCTACACATGTGGGCTCAGTAGTTGTGACACATAGGCTTAGCTGTTCTGAGACATGTGGACTCTTCCTGGACCATGGATCAAGCCCTTGGTCCCCTGCAATGGAAGGCTGATTTTTAACCACTGGACCACCAGGAAGCCCTTAATAAATATTTTGAAATTAATCTTTATAATGTAAAAAATAAAATGAATAATAAATATATTAAAATTCCATTTATTGTTCTTTCTGGATTGTATATAATATTCGTCCCTTCCTTTAAACCACCTGTGGCTAAAATGGTCAGCAGTGGTCATACCTGCAAAGTCATACCTGGCTCTTGATTTTCTTTTTCTGCTCAGCTTTACAAAGACTTGCCTTCTATTCTTTCCTTTCACCTCTCCCAGCAGACATTGATAGGAAGACTGGTACAGAGGAGTTTCCAGAAACTGGCATCACAATCATGGTGGAATAAGATGTTTCTTGTTTTTGTCTTCCCCATCAACAACATTAGTTTGGCATCTGTTTATAAAGAAAGGTGTCTTTGTGGGAGTTGTGGGATACAGCACCATATGTCAAGGGGCTCAGGAGAAGTCTTTCTCACTGTGCATCAGGCAATATGCATTCAAACCTTGATTCTGGCTAAGGACCCTGCAGTGATCTGTGATCTAGCTCCAGCTTCTCTTGGTTGAGGCCCAGGAGCCCCTGGAAAGTGCTGTCTTAGAAAATCACCAATGAATGACAAGAGCCTTTTGTGGAAGACCAAATTTCCAGAGAAGTTCTAGCATGTTACTGGGTGGGGAAAATATGTGTGTGTGTGTACACTTACATGAGTTTAGATGTTTCAAAGGGGATAAGAATACAGCTTGACTTTACTTGCATCTCCCATCCCCCAAAGTAGCACAGTAAGGCCAAGAGGTCTTCTTGGTCTATGCTCTTTTTTGAGGGAATGAGAGCCTGTAAGTGAACACTGCTTCCCCAGCTTTTGAGATACTGACAAAAACACCCTCTCCCGCTGTGGCAGAAGGAAGGCGCTTTGGCAGATGGCAAGTGAGCATGCGCAGAATGCCTGCCCAACTTGGCGTGCCAGTGTTTGTCCAAACTTGAGCTTGAGTGCACCTTTGGGAAAACCAAAGAGGGGCAGTCAGCCCAAGGCCAGGTTCATTGCAGAGTCCAGTTCAGTTCAGTTCGGATACTCAGTCGTGTCTGACTCTTTGCGACCCTATGGACTGCAGTACGCCAGGCTTTCCTATCCGTCACTAACTCCAGGAGCTTGTTCAAACTCGTGTTTATTGAGTCAGTGATGCCATCCAACTGTCTCATCCTCTGTTGTCCCCTTCTCCTCCCTCCTTCAATCTTTCCCAGCATCAGGGTCTTTTCCAATGAGTCAGTTCTTTGCATCAGGTGGCCAAAATATTGGAGTTTCAGCTTCAGCATCAGTCCTTTCAATGAATATTCAGGACTGATCTCCTTTAAGATAGACTGGTTGGATCTCCTTGCAGTCCAAGGGACTCTCAAGAGTGTTCTCCAACACCAAAGCTCAAAAACATCAATTCTTCGGCGCTCAGCTTTCTTCACAGTCCAACTCTCACATCCATACATGACCATAGCTTTGACTAGATGGATGTTTGCCAGCAAAGTAATGTCTCTGCTTTTTAATGTGCTGTCTAGGTTTGTCATAGCTTTTCTTCCAAGGAGCAAGCGTCTTTTCATTTCATGGCTGCAGTCACCCTCCGCAGTGATTTTGGAGCCCCCCAAAATAAAGTCTGTCACTGTTTCCGTTGTTTCCTCATCTACTTGCCATGAAGTGATGAGACCAGATACCATGATCTTAGTTTTCTGAATGTTGAGTTTTAAGCCAACTTTTTCACTCTCCTCTTTCACTTTTATCAAGAGGCCCTTTAGTTCTTCTTCGCTTTCTGCCATAAGGATAGTGTCATCTGCATATCTGAGGTTATTGATATTTCTCCCAGCAATCTTGATTCCAACCTGTGCTTCATCCAGCCTGGCATTTTGCATGATGTGCTCTGCATACAAGTTAAATATGCAGGGTGACAATATACAGCCTTGACGTACTCCTTTCCCAATTTGGAACCAGTCCATTGTTCCACATCTGGTTCTAACTGTTGATTCTTGACCTGCATACAGATTGCTTAGGAGGCAGGTCAGGTGGTCTGGTATTCCCATCTCTTAAGAACCCAGAGAAGGCATATAAACTGAAGAATTCAACCACAAGAGAGAACAAGAAGAGTGGAGTAAGTGTGTCCATAACCTGGCTGAGAGAGCCTCCGAATCTCTAGGGGGGCTGACAGAGACATTTATCTTCACAAAGTAAAGCCTGGTGGAGGTGATTGCTGTTTCAAATGGAAGTCAATGATGTAACTTCAAAGAACATGGAAAATCTACGAGGAGCGTGAAAACCTGAGGGCACACAACACATTGGGGAAGGTTAGTATATAGTCAAATTCAGAATACTCTAACACTGTAATTTGGTGGTGTCTTAACCACTTAACTCTAGAATAAAGTTTAAAGGATAAGACTGTTAAAAAATAACTATAGCTACAATAATGTGCATGAATATGCAGTATAAAAAGAGGCAAATTGTTAACAACATTAAAGGGGTGGTAAATGGGTAGTTTATATATGCAATCAGTTATGTGGCTATAATCATAAAAGACTGTTGTGTCTATAAAATGTTTTATGTTAAGCCTCTTGGTAGCCACAAAGCAAAAACCTACCGTAGATTCACAAAAGATAAAGAGAAGCAAATCAAAGCATACACTACAAAAAAAGTCACCAATCCACAAAGGAAGGTAACAAGAGAGGAAGAAAGGAATGAGGGAACTTCAAAACAGCCATAAAACAATGAATAAGATTGCATTAATAAGTTCTTATCTATTAATAATCCTCTATTTGTAAATAGATTAAATTCTCCAGTCAAAAGTCATAGTGGCTGGATGGAAAAAATAAGAACCAACTCTATGCTGCCTATAACAGGCTCATTTCTGATTAAATAACACATATAAGCTCAAAATGAAGAATGGAGAAATATATTTGATACAAATGGAAACCAAAAGAGAGCAAGGTGAGCTATACTTGTATCAGGTGAAATAGACCATTTAAGCCAAAAGTAATGACTAGAGACAAAAATGGTTATGTAACCATAAAAGTGTCAATTCGTGAAGTAAATAGGACAATCAACACATACCTACCTAAACATATTAGTCAAATACTAACAGATCTGAAGGGAGAAATGGACAGCAATTCAGTAGACTTCAATACCCCATTTTCAACAATGGAGAGATCCTCCAGAGAGAAAATCAGCAAAGAAACATTAACT
Source organism: Ovis canadensis (assembly GCF_042477335.2). NCBI lineage: Eukaryota > Metazoa > Chordata > Mammalia > Artiodactyla > Bovidae > Ovis > Ovis canadensis. The sequence goes on from NC_091260.1 coordinate 44,567,654, forward strand.
TGAACTACTGCAGCCATGAAATTAAAAGACACTTACTCCTCAGAAGAAAAGTTATGACCAACCTAGATAGCATATTCAAAAGCAGAGACATTACTTTGCCGACTAAGGTCCGTCTAGTCAGGGCTATGGTTTTTCCTGTGGTCATGTATGGATGTGAGAGTTGGACTGTGAAGAAGGCTGAGTGCCGAAGAATTGTTGCTTTTGAACTGTGGTGTTGGAGAAGACTCTTGAGAGTCCCTTGGACTGCAAGGAGATCCAACCAATCCATTCTGAAGGAGATCAGCCCTGGGATTTCTTTGGAAGGAATGATGCTAAAGCTGAAACTCCAGTACTTTGGCCACCTCATGCGAAGAGTTGACTCACTGGGAAAGACTCTGATGCTGGGAGGGATTGGGGGCAGGAGGAGAAGGGGACGACAGAGGATGAGATGGCTGGATGGCATCACTGACTGGATGGACGTGAGTCTGAGTGAACTCCGGGAGTTGGTGATAGACAGGAGGCCTGGTGTGCTGCAATTCATGGCGTCGCAAAGAGTCGGACACGACTGAGCAACTGAACTGAACTGAACTGATACTTTACCCTAAATGAGGCTCACAGACATATACAGAGGACTCCAACCAACATATTCTTCTACCTGGGACATTCTGCAGGACAGCTCCTATCCTAGGTCATAGAACAAGGGTTAACAAATTTAAGAAGATTGACATTATACCAAATACTTCATTATCACAGTAGTATAAAACTAGAAATGAATACCAGAATGCCAACTGGAAAAATAATAAATATGTGGAAATTAAGCAACATACTGCAGAAGAACTAATGACCAAAGAAGAAATCAAAAGAGAAGTAAAAATATCTTAAAACAAACCAAAATGAAAAAACAACATACCAAAACTTATGGGATACAGCAGAAGCAGTTCAAAGAGGAAAGTTTATAATGATAAATGCCTTCATTAAGAAAAAAGAAAGATCTCAAATAAGCAATCTAACTTTACAACTTAAGGAGCTAGAAAAAGAAGAACAAACTAAGCTCAAAGTTAGCAACAAAAGGAAATAAAGAAAAGAGCGGAAAGAAAGACATAGAGAGCAGAAAAACAATAGAAAATAGAAAAGATCACGGAAACTAGGAAATCTTTTTATTAAAGATAGAGAAAATTGACAAACTTTTAACTAGACTAAGAAAAAAGAGAGAAAAGGAATAAAAAGTGAGAAATTAAAGAGGAGACATTACAACTGATACCTCAGAAATACAAAGAATCATAGGAAATTACTATGAACACCAACAAACTGGATATCCTAGAAGAATTGGAAAGTTCATAGAAACATACAACCTACCAAGAATGAATCATGAAAAAATAGAAAATCTGAACAGACTGATAATGAGTAAGATTAAACCAGTAATCCAAGACTTGCCTAAAAAGAAAAGCCAAGGACCAAATGGTTTTGCTGGTGAATTCTACCAATCATTTAAAGAATGATTAATACAAATCCTACATAACTCTTCCCTCCAAAAAAATGAAGAGAAGGGAACACTCACAGAATCATTTTACGAAGTCAGTTTTACCTGATACCAAAGCCAGATAAAGACACTGTTAAAAAAAGAAAACTACAGGCCAATGTCTCTGAGAAATTCAAGTGCAAAAATTCTCAACAAAATTCTAACAAACTGAATTCAGCAGTACATGAAAAGGATCCTACACCATGATCAAACAGGTTTTATCCCTGGGATATAATGATGTTTCAAGATACACAACTCAAAACATGTGACACACCACATTAATAGAAGATAAGATAAAAATTATTAAATAATTTAATGGGTTCATATAATAATTTGACAAAGCCCAAATCTTTTTATGACAAAAACTCTCAGCTAATTTAGTATAGAAGGAAATGCATATAATCTAAGTTGCTTCAGTCCGACTCTTTGCATACCTGTGAACTATAGCCCACCAAGCTCCTCTGTCCATGGGATTCTCCAGGCAAGAATACTGGAGTGGATTGCTGTGCCCTCCTCCAGGGATCTTCTCAACCCAATGATCGAACTCTTATACCTCCTGCATTGGTAGGTGAATTCTTTGCCACTAGCACCATCTGGGAAGCCCATAGAAAGAAAATACATCAACATAATAAAGGTCATATATGACAAGCCATCGGAGAAGGCAATGGCACCCACTCCAGTGCTCTTGCCTGGAAAATCCCATGGACGGAGGAGCCTGGTAGGCAGCAGTCCATGGGGTCGCTAGGAGTTGGACACGACTGAGCAACTTCACTTCCACTTTTCACTTCCATGCATTGGAGAAGGAAATGGCAACCCACTCCAGCGTTCTTGCCTGGAGAATCCCAGGGACGGGGGAGCCTGGCGGGCTGCCGTCTATGGGATCGAACAGAGTCAGACACGACTGAAGCAACTTAGCAGCAGCAGTAGCAGCAGCAGCATGACAAGCCATGCTAATATCATACTCAGTGTTGAAAGGTTGAAAGCTTTCTCTGTAAGATTAAGAACAAAACAAGATGCCAGCTTTCACCACTCTTAGAAATATAGTGCTGGGAGTTCTAGCCACAGAAATCAGGCAAAACAAAGAAACAAAAAAAAACAGCAATAAATATCCAAACAGGAAAGTTAGAAGCAAACTTCCTTTGTCTGCAGATGTTATGATCTTATACATACAATCCTAAAGTCTACACCAAAAAAATTGTTAGAACTAATCTATGAATTCAGTAAAGTTGCAGGATTAAAAAATCAACATACTGAAATCAGTCGTGTTTTTATACACTAACAACAAATGACCTGAAATAAAAATAAAGGAAATAATTCCATTAACCATAGCACCAAAAACAATAAAATATTTAGGAATAAATTTAACTATGATGGGGAAAGATCTGTATATAGAAAACTATAAAATACTGATAAAAGAAATCAAAGAAGACACAAATAAATGGAAGAATAGCCAGTGTTCATGGATCAGAAGAATTAATATAGTTAAAATGTTCATTGTATACAAAGCCTTCTATATATTAAGTGCAATCCCTAACAAAACCTCATTGACCTTTTTCACAGAAGTAGAAAAAAGTCCTAAAAATCCTAAAATTTGTATGGAATCATAAAAGACCCAAATAGCAAAGCAATCCTGAAAGAGAAGAACAAAGCTGGTGGCATCACATTGTACTACAAAGATTCGGTAATCAGAGCAATATGGTATTGGCATAAAAGAAGACCAGTGGAACAGAACTGATAGCCCAGAAATAAACTCGAACGTGCACAGTCAGCTAATATGTGCCAAGAGATCCAAAAATACTTAGTGGGGAAATGATGGTCTCTTCAGTAAATGATGTTAGGAAAAATAAATAACCACATTCAGAAAAGTGAAACTGGATCCTTATCTTACTTACACCACTCTCAAAACGTCCCTTGATTCCTGGTCCAGGAGGATCCCCTATGCTGTGGGACAACTAGGGCCACGCGCCACAACTACCGAGCTCACGAGCCACAACTCCTGAGGCCCGCATGCCTAAAGCCTGTGCTCTGCCGCAAGAGAAGCGGCTGAAGTAAGAATGGAGCAGTAAACGGTAGAAATGAACAGCAGCCCTCGCTCACTGCTGCTAGAAAAAGCCCACGTGCAGCAATGAAGACCCAGCACAGCCAAAAACAGATAAATTGTTTCAAAAAGACTTAAACAGAAAACCCGAAACCTTAAAACTTGTCGAGGAGTAACAGGGGAAATCTCCTTAACACTGGTCTTGCTAATGATGATTTGGCATGACACACAAAAAAACAAGCAACAAAAGCAAAAGTTAGTAAGTGGAGTTATATAAAAAATAACGCTTCTGTATCGCAAAGGAATCAGTCACCCAAATGGAAAGGTAACCTGTAGAATGTGAGAAAATATTTGCAAATCATATATCTTATAAAAGGACTCATATCGAAATACATAAAGAACTCATAACATAATAGCAACAAAATCTAATTAAGAAATAGTCAGAGGAACTGAAAAATTTTCTTTCCTAAAGAAGAAAAGATACCGACATCACTAATCACAAGGGAACTCTAAACCCAACCACAATGGGATAGAACTTTACCCCTGTTGGAATGGCTGTCACCAAAAAGACAAGAGGTGACAAGCGTTTGTGAAGAGGTGGCTGTGCACTGCTGATGGGAAGGTAACTTGTTGCAGTTACTAGGGAAAGTAGCATTTACTGGAGGTTCCTCAAAAAGCTAAAAATGGAATGACTACATGATCCACGCATCCCCTTTCTGGGTATGTATATCCAAAGGAAACAAAATCAGGATCCTGATGAGATATCTGCACTCCCATGTTCATTGCAGCATTATTCATAATAGACAAGACATGGAAACAACCCTGTGTCAGTCAACAGATGACTGGACAAAGAAGACGTGGTGAGTGCATGCCTGGGCTAAGCTGCTTCAGTCACGGCCAACTCTTCGTGACCCTATGGACCGTATCCTGCCAGGCTCCCCTGTCCATGGGATTCTCTGGGCGAGAATACTGGAGGGGGTTGCATCCCCTCCTCCAGGGGATCTTCCCAACCCAGGGATCAAACCCGTGAGTTTTACATCTCTTACACTGGCAGGCAGATTCTTTACCATTAACTCCACATATATATACTCAGTGGAATACTACTCAGGTGTGAGAAAGAAAGAAATCCTGCCATTTGCAGCAACATGGGCAGAACTTCAAGGCATAATGCTAAGTGAAATGTCAGAGAAAGACAAATACTATATGGCCTCACTTACATGAGGGATCTAGAAAAGCTGAACTCATAGAAACAGAGAGTAGAATGATAGTTGCCAGGGCTGGGATGTGGGGGAGAAGAAGAGAGGTCAAAGGGCACACCATGAACTTAAGAGGTGCCAGGAGAGTAGATCTTAAATGGTTTCATCAGGAAAAGAAATGGTAATTGTGCGATGTGACAAGGTATTAACTAATGTTCCCATAGCAATTGTTTCACAGTATATAAGTATATTAAATTAATACATTGTATACCTTAACTTACAAAATATATGTTCATTTTATATCAATAAAGGTTGGGAGGGGAACAAAATGTTTTCACTTTGACTTTTTGGTGGCTGAATTTAGTTAATTGGTTAATCCTCTCAGGATTGAGCCTGTAGCTTTAGGCCATTGCAAGTTCTAGGTTTGCCCCTGAACTACAGCGTTTGGGTTTGTGTCAGGGATAAATCACAGTATTGACGCCTCAACTACCGTAGAGCCTGGCTTGCTGCTGCCCCCTAGTGGTGAGTGGGTGGCAAAGGCCCCACTGCTTTCCTTCCGGAAGGAGGGAGCCCCAAACATCCAGCCTGGAGGTTAACAAAGGCTGAAATTGGCTAGACTACTGAAATCTGTCACACCCCGTCTCCTCCCCTAACCCTCGCCAAATAATTGAGTCAGGCAAGAGGAAGGGTCAGGCCCGGCCCTGGGAGGGTGGGCTGAGATGGGATCCCTCACCTGAGGTGCTGGATCTGAGCCCTTTCCTAGTCAGTACCATCTCCCTACTTGCATGGATGTGAAATGAACACAACATAGAAGGTGGACAGAGTGGATCTTCTGGCAGGAACCCAAGTCTAAACTGTGTGGGAAATTTGTGGGAAAACAAAAATTGTTTTTGTTTTACTCGACTTTTCCAAATGAATTTTGTTGGCTGTCGGTTTTAGAGGCGGTGACTCTAGTGGACAAAAGTGTGCCTCGTAGTTTGGTTTGACTCTACAGTCTACAGGATTTTTTGACCCAGAAAATCCTTTTTTTTGGTTTCCTTTCCTCTCTCTTTTTCTTTCTTCCAACTTACTTTTCTTCTCTGCATTCTCCTGCTCTGATAGCTCTGAGCCTCTGCACCATCGTCATATTTTCTAAGCCTAAAACCAAGACCCTTGTAGCATTTGAGGGATATGGCATAAATGTTGTTTAGTCACTAAGTAAAGTCTGGAATCCTATGGACTGTAGCCAGCCTGCCTCTTGTCTGGATTTCCAGACAAGCATGTTGGATTGGGTTGCCATTTCCTCCTCCAGGGGATCTTCCCCACCCAGCGATTGAACCTGAGTTTCTTGCATTGGCAGGTAGAAGAGGGAAGAGGGAAGGGTTGACTTGAGACTTGGGGGGAAAATTCCATGATCTGAAGCTGCTAGAATTTTCTGAGAGTCAAACACTACTTTTTGATTTTCTTCCTCTTGCACTATCTTGTGTTCCCCTTCTTCCCTTTTCTTCTCCTTCTTCTCTTTTCAGGGAGCGTGAGTAAATGAGGAAAGGAGATTAATCATGAAGTCTTTGTTTCTCTGATGATTTTCCTTCTTGGTTTAGCTAAGGAACTACACTTTGGTCTTTAGTTTCAGGGTCCTTGCAACTGTCCATGTTCACTCCATCGCTAGGCTCAGCCCCTCATCACATCACATTCTGGATGCCCCAATCTCTGGGCTACTTCAGTGCCTACCAGGGGTTGAGCAGCTCCTTGCTCCTGCCCCAGGATCCCTGTGTTTAAAATATTAAGGCAAACGAAAGACATTTAAATATCTTTATTAGAATGGTTTATTTAATTTGTGGTGGAAAGATGTGTGAGAAAGGAAAGATGTAAAATTTCAAGATAAGGTGTTGAGAGACAATTTTCATCTTTTATCCCTATGATCTCATCTAAAAACCCTGAAAAAAATAAATAAAAACCCTGATATAGGGACTTCCTTGGTGATCCAGTGGTTAATAATTCACCTTGCAACACAGTGGACATGGATTCCATCCCTGGTTTGGGGCAACTACTCAGGCCACACATACAACAAAGATCCTGTGTCTGGGAGACCCCAGGAAAGCAAACAAATAAGCATTAAAAAAAAAAAACTAATAAATATAAAACAAACATTCTCAAAATATCCTGAAAACAAAAAGAAAAATTTGAATATTTACACAGTAAGGAAATCTAGATTTATTCCACTATGATTGTTAAACAGATTGCAATAAGTAAATATAATGTTGACTGGTGCCGCTGTTGTATTTCTTTTTATGGTTTTTAGGAACAGAAATTGGATACCGCAATTGTGTAAACGTAAAGTAATTTATTAGGGGATAACACATAACTTGTGGGGTCTCCCGCCAGGGCACCACACAGTGGCTGCGAGGGCCTCAGTGTGCAGCTGGGTGCTGCGGAGCCAGGGTGCAATCTGTGCCTGGAGACCCAGAGTCCCTGCTGCCTGCAGGTGGAGTACCTGGTCCTGCGCCTGAGCCGAGCATCTGCCTACTACAACCTGGAAAACATGCATTTTCATTTAGCTTTCAGCTTCCATCTGAACCTTTGGTAGCCTCATTCATCGGGAAATATGCAACTATTCAGTACTGTGTGAGAACCTCTGTATTGAAAGCTCAAGAGAAAATAGTTGGCTGTTGGGTTTTTAAATTAATTAATTTTTTCCATTTTATTTATTTTTAATTGGAGTACAATTGCTTTATGGTGTTGTGTTAGTTTCTACTGTACAACAGCATGAACCAGCTATATGTATGCCTATCTCCCCTCCCTCTTGAGCCTCCTTCCTATTCTCCCACCCCACTCTGTTAGTTTTTCACCTCTGGTCCAATTTCACTGAGTGCCAAGACTGAAGGAAAGGGATACTGCAATGGAGAATCTATTCCAATTTACACAGAAGTAGAAAATTGTTGCTCTCGTCTGATTGATCCCAAAGTGGCTGTTTTCCAGATGCAGACATACCTGGTCAACAGGAAAACAAAGACTGTGAGGCTGGAGGTGGCCAACGTGACTGGGAACCACATCGCCTCCAGGAGCACCAACAGCTGGAAAGGGAAGATCCTTAGGATTCCGCCAGTGATGCCAACCATCCTGAACTGCTGCAGCATAAAGGGGACTACTCTTTAGCTGTGTCTGTTCACATTCCTGGTGCTAAAACAAGCTGATGCTTGAGCTGTTGTTAGTGATCAGCATGATTCCATTAGTAATGGTTTTGGCAGCAGGAACTCCAGAATATCCAGGTGGTTCATATGAGCTGGTTGACACTGACTCTGCCAGATCAGCTGGAAGCACCACCAAACTATGAAGACGTGGCATGGGAGGAAGAATTCTCTAGACACACTTCTTACCTTCAACCCCCTGTGAGGGGGAGTCATGCCGTCCTTTGTTTGCCTTCCCTCAGGAATCAGATTTTGGACTCCGCCTCTTTATTCAGAGGTAAATTCACATCCTAGAGATGTAGAAGAGACCCAGCCTGCTTCCTTCATTCTCTGAACATATTCAGAAATCACTGTGTTAATCATCAAATTAGAACGTTGGTTCTTTACCCCTGCCCTTTTGAGGAAGAGGGAGGGAAGATGAGCTTAAGGACGTAAATATATATCAACACTGAAGATGACAGAAGTTAAAGAATTTGTTACTTACCAGTGGGGCAGCAGGATTGTTGCACAAGTTTGTGATGCGGTCTTGTGTCCCTTTTGAATGAGAGGGCAAAGATGTGAAAAGTCACAGAATGTAATGGAAGTCCTGATGTGATAAAGTGGAGGGGTGCCTGTGTTGACCCAAGAGAAAGTGCCTACATATAGTGGAAACACTATGTGAGCATATCTTTAAGAAGGCTTCTCAAAGTGGAAAAGCTGTGTCTTATTCTTTAAAGTGGTATGAATGCATTAGGAGGAGATAATTTTGGAGAATATAGCAGCACAGGGGTGTAAATGAACAGAAAAGAAGCCCACTCTAAATACAAAGTGAGGCCCTCTGGTGTCAGGGTCTTTACATTACACAGGACAACTGGAAAAACCATAGCTTTGACTAAACGGACATTTGTCAACAAAGTAATGTCTCTGCTTTTTAATATGCTGTCTAGGTTTGTCATAGCTTTTCTTCCAAGGAGCAAGCGTCTTTTAATTTCATGGCTGCAGTCACCATCTGCAGTGCTTTTGGAGCCCCCCCAAATAAAGTCTGTCACTGTTTCCATTGTTTCCCCATCTATTTGCCATGAATTGATGGGACCATATGCCATGATCTTAGTTTTTTGAATGTTGAGTTTTAAGCCAGCTTTTTCACTCTCCTCTTTCACCTCCATCAAGAGGCTCTTTAGTTTCTTTTTGCTTTCTGCCATTAGGATGGTGTCATCTGCATATCTGAGGTTATTGATATTTCTCCCAGGCAAGCTTGATTCCACCTTGAGATTCATCCAGCCTGGCATTTTGCATGATGTACTCTGCATACAAGTTAAATATGCAGGGTGACAACATATAGCCTTGACATGCTCCTTTCCCAATTTTAAAACATGTTGTTCCATGTCTGGTTCTGTTTCTTCTTGACCTGCATACAGGTTTCTCAGGAGATGGGTAAGGTGGTCTAGTATTCCCATCTCTAAGAATTTTCAAGAGTGTGTTATGATCCAAAGTCAAAGGCTTTCATGGTTAATGAAGCAGAAGTAGATGCTTTAAACTGATAAACTTACATGAATTGAAGATATGCATACACAAAACTATGTCACACATTACAAGTCTGATGCAAACCCATATGTAAAAAATAAAATAGTTCTTTAATAGGAAGAATTGCAGTAGAAGTAGGGAGAGCAGAGAGAAAGAGGAGCCCGGAATAAGAGAATGAACATAATTACATAAGAAAGGATAAGAGTTCTGCAAATAACAAAAAAGAATGAAAGAAAAAAGTCTTGAAAACGTGGCATTAACTCAGGGCATTTGTGAATTAGGTATGAAAACCATAGTATATATGAAGTCTTCTTTTGATTCAGATCATCTACTGTAGAAAAAAATAGGAATATTACAATTCTAAGTAGGCATGGGACTCTACTTTTCCCCACCCCTACATGATCACTCCGTTCCTCTTTTCCCTTCCTGATGTGAAAGCAAGAGGACCTGGAATCTCAGCCCAGCTCCAGCATGAACCAGCTGTGGGTTTTGCAGGGAGGGAACTTGACTGAGCCTGTCTCTAACACCAGACCATCCTCTCTCATTTGCTCAAAGAAGAGAACCTGAAGTATGATTTGACCAGTTGTGCCTCCCAAGCAAAGAGGCTTCTTCCAGTGAATGGAAACTGCCCGCGACCCTCATCTTCTCCCTTCCCCTCCTTTAACCCAATCACCAAAAACCACTCAGAACTTCCATGCCCCTCCCAGAAAGATGTAGTGATCTCCTCAGCCCCCAGGGACCCCTAGGTAATTTGCAAGGCAAATGAGTGTGGATCCCACCTATCAACACCCGGGTTTCCCAAAACCAGGACAGGCCGGCACTATAAAAGGCACACTCCTCACCCAGCCCAGTCATTCGCGCCTGTGCTTAGACCCACTGAGCTCTGGGCCTGGTGAGGAGGCTGAAGCCATGGAAGCGCAGTGCTGCAGGAGGGCACGTCCCGAGCCCGCCTTGCCTCCGGGCCTGAACCGAGAACAGGCCTGGGCCTGGGCTCTGGATAACTTCCCCGCGCTGAGCCGCCCCTCCTGCCTCAGCCCCGAGTTCTGCGGGGACGCGCACTACTGCGCCTGTGGGCTGCCGCGCCACGCTTGCCCCGGACCCGCGGACGGTCTCCGCGTCGAGATGGGCCAGAAACGCTGGCGAGAGCCGCAAGGCCACCAGCCGGCTGCTAGTCCGGGATGGAGCGACAGTCCCGTCAAGAAGAGGCCCAAGCCGCCCAGCGGCGGGCCCAGCAGGGTCTGAACAGCCAGCCGATGCCAGCAGCTGCGGAGGCTGCCAGACCCGCGGCCAGATCGCCGCCAGGAGGCCAGGAGGCCCTCCACCCCACCCCACCGCACACACCTTGAGGTTGCGGAAAAGTGAGACGTGAAACCCGGTGGAACCCGGCAAGGAAAGGAATAGCAGCCTCCTGTCTGGCGCACAGCACCCTTTCAGTCACCACCCTGGACTGGAGCCTGGGTCACCCCAGCGGAGGCCCAATCTGCCGGGGGGGGGGGGGGGGGGAGCGGGGTGGGGGGGAACTTCTCCCCTCAGCTCCGCCTCTCTCGGGGAAGAGCCTGGAGATATCTGTGGGGCAGAACATTCCTTTTTTTTTTCTTCCGTTCTTGGATAATTGACGGGCTTTTCAATGAGAAATCTCTAAAGCCATAAAAAGGAACGCATTTGAGTCTAGTCTAATGAGGTGGATGAACCTAGAGCTTATTATTCAGAGTGAAGTCAGTCTGAATGAGAAAGAGAAATCTCCTAGACTAACGCGCATATACATGGAATCTAGAAAGATGGTGCTGACGAATTTATTTGCAGGGCAGCAATGGAGAAACAGACATAGAGAACAGATTTATTGACAGGGCAGGGGGAGAGAGGAGAGAGTGAGCTGCATGGGAAAAGTAAGAGGGAAACTGACATTAGCATATGTAAAGTAGACAGCCAATGGGAATTTGCTGTATAACTCCCTGAACTCAAACTGGGGCTCTGTAAGAATCTAGAGGGGTGGGATGGTGAGAGAAATGGGAGGGAGGTTCAGACCAAGGCGGGACATATGTATACCGATGGCCGATTCGTGTGGATAGTTGACAGAAAACAACAAAATTCTGTAAAACATGACCCTTCAATTAAAAAATAAATTAGGAAAAAGGAAATCTCTCTTCAGGAATCTATGCTATCAAGGAACTTTCCTGTTGATGTACTCAGAATTGTCATACTTCTTATATTAATTCCAATTTGCAAATGATTAAAACATGCTTCCCTATTCTCTGCTTGTGAATTGATTTGGGTGGGTGGAGTCAGGACTGGAAGTGGTACTGGGACAAGGGGAGTCTTTGGCTGAAAGAACTGAGACCCAGGTCAGGGCTCCAAGATTAAGGAAACACAAAATGAACCCATGATATATAACCTTGAGTACCTTGGTGGCCTATATTAATCTCTTTCCTTTGTTCAAATATTGGGAAAGTAGCACTCCCCAACATAGCTTTTGGGGAAATTTTGAAAGGATCTTTGGAAAGCCAGTATGATAATACACGTTAAGCATTTCAACAGGAATACTCTTGAGCCAGAGTACTAATTCCATAAGCAGAAACTGTAGTTACAAACAGACGTGTATGCCAATACAAGATAAAAAAATGTAAATGATAGTCATATCTGCACAATTCCAAACAATACTGCTCTTAGAGATAAAATGGAAGACATGGTTTTTAAACCACATTCAATTTTGGCTGCTATTCCTTCATCGCTTCAGGGGCAGCGTGCGGGCTTCTCATTGCAGTGGCTCTTGTTGCAGAGCATGAGCTCTAGGGCTTCTGAGCTTCAGTAGTTGCAGCATGTGGGCTCAAGAGCACGGACTCAATGGTTGTGGCACCAGGGCTTAGCTGTTCCCACAGCATGCAGGATCTTCGCAGATTAGAGTTTGAATCCATGTCTCCTGCCTTGGCAGGCAGATTCTTTACTGCTGAACCACTAGGGAAGACCGTGCAAGACATGATTTTTAAAAGACACCCAGAGGCTGAATCTTAGACAGGTAGTGGCTATAGCAACTAAGCTTGAAGGGCGTGCTTCTAAGCAAGTTGGAAGGGAAAGCACTGAGGCACAGCTACCCACAAGGCTGAGGGAGGGCAGACTTTCCAGAGCCTTTCCTGTGAAACATTCTGCTGCAGTTCCTTCCTCAAGTGCCTACCTCGGTCTTTCATGGCTTTTCTGGGTCTCACGCAGCCACCTGATCTACAGTATTCAGCTTCCTGGGGGGCTGAAGTTAGAGATGATGGGGAACCATCACTCACCACACACTTCTCATCCCAGTTCAAGTGGAGCATTCCCCCAGGCTCTCAGCTCCGGGGGTGGTTCAGACCCAAGTCCCTGTCCCCGGTGGGTCAGGGAGGAACCCAGGCTACCCCTCTGGCTTCCAGACAACAAAACGCTTGAGAGTAGACACATGAAGTTCCAAACCTTTGACCTCCTAGATGCTGAGTCAATATATCTGGGCCAAGAGGTTGGACCCAGAAAGAGTTTTGTGGAGAATGGGCAATGCCCACGTGACAGTAACATGCAGAGCTGGGTAGTTTTCCAGTGGAAATTACAGATCCCATCATGCGCTAACCAGCACTTCATGCCCAATATGACTTCAATGCTGTAACCCTACATTTTCTTACTTATAAAATGTAATTTATAATAGCACTTAAATAAATGGGATAAGAAAAATGACACAGCACAGTGCTTATCATAAGTTCTTCGTGGCTGTTACCTGTAGTAGCTTGAAAGGTAACGTGAATAGGCATTAGAATCCTCCTATTTCTTGTTGAACTATCTCTAAACATTTTAATATCAAATATTTAATGTAACTATTTTAAAGTGAAATAGGACAGTACCTTATAAATTGAAAATATAACTTACACCCTATCCCTTCCCAACTGATGAGTCACTGTATTGATAGATTTTGAAGTCTGTTTTTATGTTTTACAAATGTAAACATACTCATGCAAATTAATGAAACAAATATTATTTCCCTCCAAGGAACCACATTATAGGCATGGATTAACAACTTGACTTGTCGGTCATTACTACTTTAGACACCTTTCTTTCTTTATTCAAAGGTGCCTGTGTGCATGCTGAATTTCTTCAGTTGTGTCTGACTCTTTGTGACCCAATGGACTATAGACTGCCAGGCTCCTGGGTCCATGGACTTTTCCAGACAAGAATACTGGATTGGGTTCCCATTTCCTCCTCCAGGGTTGCTTCCTACACCAGAGATCTAATTGGAGTCTCTGTGGCTCCTGCATTGGTGGGTGGACTCTGGACCACTGGACCACCTGGGAAGCCCCATCGCACAGGCTACTTGCTGCTAACCTCTGTGGGGGAAGTAGCTGTCATTTGTATTCAAACAACTCTCTGGGAAGTTTCCACACCACCGGAGCCTAATAGCATCACGCTGAGCCTTCAAAGGGGACAGTGTTGTTGTCCTTCCCTTAAGCCTGGACCAGCAGAGCTCTCAGCCTTGAATATCCTTATTAGATGTCCCCAAGTCAGTTGCTTCCCAGGCGACTCAGTGGTAAAGAATCTATCTGGGACACAGGGAGACTAGGGTTCAATCTCTGGGTTGAGAAGATCTCATTAAGAAGGAAGTGGCAACTCACTGCAGTATCCTTGCCTGGGAAAAAAACCAGGGACAGAGAAACCTGGTGGGCTACGTATAGTGCATGGGGTTTCAAAAAGTCAGACTAGACGCAGTACCGACAAGAACAAAGTCAGTTGCTCTAATGAACCCCTTTAACTTAGCACTCTTGGCTGCCTTGACCAGAGCTTCCAACTCCCTGCCTCTTGTGTTGTCCATTATTTTCCATGCTCCTTATTTCTCATTTTTGGTTCTGATTCTCTTCCCTTTCCTTCTCTACCTCCTTTCTCACTTTTATTTCTACTCTTTTTTTCCCCCCTCAGCTCCTGCACGACACGAGCTTTAGTGGGGATCATCTTAGAGTTTACTTTCCTGGCAGAGAATCAACTATCAAAGAGAAGAAGACTCAGCTGTGTCCTCACGGTCTCTTGTCTATGCTCTTCCCTTAAGATTCAGCTCTGCCAAAGCAGGAGCAGGTTCTACAAGTCGGCGTGCAGTACCCATCACAGCACCTTGCTCACGGCAGGTTGTGGAAACACACTTGTTTAAAACGCTTTGAATTAAACTGACTTTGGTAAGTTGAAGATAAATGACTGATCAGGGACATCTAGGCTTGGATGCACTGACATGCTTGCCAAGACAATGTCTGAAACATCTGAGAAAGGATATAAGGAGATGCAATTTCACTATAAATCTGACACTAGAAAGGAAAAGCAAACCACTACGATTATTAAACACAGGAAAAGACAACGTTTTGAGTTTGCTATTGATTGATGTTTTACTAGCCATGATTATAGCACTACGAATGACAATGAAAATAACAGTAACTGTGATGGAGCAACTTGTTATTTTGCCTGAGACTATCTAATTATGTGACTTTTGTTAATGATTTTACTCCAAAAAGTTGCCTTTAAAATGGTAAACTTCAGCTGCCATCCAGGTAAGAATATGAAGACACGAGAGGTTAGACCACTAGCTGAGTAATCTTCTACCAAACAGTCTGCATCTAAATCTGTAGATCTTGACCCTGACACTTCTACTTGTTGGCTGAAAGTCTCAAGCAATTTTATCTTAGAATTGAAGACCAAAAGGAAAGTCTGACCAGCAGTGTGGTTTCATGCAAAGATGGCCACATTTTGATCATCTCTGTAAAATCTAATCATACTCTGTTTCTAGACAAAAAGCCCTGAGAATCGATGGACATAGGATCCTAAAAATAACAGGGACTTAGGATACTTTTCATAAGAGTAGCCTCCCAAATAGCTTTTCTTGACAGAGCCCCTGTACCTCTATTTCCTTTAAACAAACAACAAAAGTTTTGATCCTCTCAAATCAACGAAATCAACTCAGAGTCTAAGAACTCCACCCAAGAAGTTTGAATTCACCCTTCATCTTCTCAGATCCCACCTGCTGAAGCAATTTGCAACCACCCACCCTAATAGCCTCTGGTTGGACGCCTAAGAACCCAGAACACTATAAATTCGCAAGCAAGGGGTCCCAGAAGACCTCTCTTCTCCCCGCTGAAGCGATGGAGCACTTTCCCCGCTGTGTGCGCCAGGCCTGGGATTCCGCGGAGGAGCCCCAGGAACCAGAGAGGTGCGGCAGCTCCTGCGCTCAGTGAACCCTAAGGAATGGCAGCTCCCTTGCTATCCTACGCTGGGCGAACTCTCTCCGGACGAGGAGGACTTCAATCGGGGAAGAACCTTCGGCCCCCTGCCGCCTTCTGCGCCTATATTGCCCCAAACACCGACCCCGAGAACAGAGCCCCTGCATGCGATACGGCCAGTCTTGGGCTCCAGACCCCACACCCGCTCCCGGCCAGGAGTCCCGACGCCCTCAGGACAGGAGGACGCCGCGCGCCCAGAAAGTTTCCCTGATCCGATTTTGCCACAGGAGGAACCCAGTGTCTGAAACCCGAGACCTCTGACGCGGGACACGCTTCCGGAGCATCGCCCTCTTGCTGATCTGGAGAGACACCAACAGACGCCCCACGCGCTGGACTGAAAGACCCTAGGTTGTCTCTCAGGCCGCCTCTGTCCCTAGGACCCCTCCTCTCCGCTGAGACCCTTCGTTGGAGGATTCCCTGCGACAGATGCTGTTACAAGAAAACCTCTCCGTTGAGCAATCGTGGAAGGATTCTTCATAGGCTTTTGGGGATCTCTCTGTTATCTCATAAATTGCATCTTTATTACTTACTTGATGGTTAAGTAAATCTCTTAACCAAATTCCAACGTCTTTCTCTCTGCTGCTTTGGCTTTAGGGGGAGGACCAGGCGCGCGGGCGGGGTGGCCGGTTCAGTTCTCCCGCGGGACCCTCGGTCCCCTGATTTGCTGAACTGGGGTGGGGGGTCGTGGGTTATCTTGGGCACACCAGGCAGCCAGGGGGCCGACACAGCTGTTGTCAAACTGGGTCAAACTTGCCAGGATCCAGGAGATCACACACAGCGCAGCCGGCAGCCCTGAGAACTCCGCTTCGCCCTGGAAACGCTCCTGCTCGCTCGACCCGCTCTTTCCCTTCCTGTCCATCTGCGGGGCGTCCGGTCATCTGCACGCGGCTCCCCGGCGCCCAGCGCAGGTCGCCGCTCCAAATGCATCCAGAAGCCTGGACCGCAGCAGCACAGAGCTCCTGTCTCCCTCGGACACTTTCCTGGGTGCGTCCCTTCTTCCTCTGAGCCGCTCCAACCCAATTTCCAGCTCGCACGTCCGAGCTGACGTGGAGCCAGGGTGCTGGGGCCGCGGACAAGCGAAAACTCGAGACTGGCTTCGTGAGGAGGGATTTCTGCGGCCAGATTCTGGAGCGGGTGGCTCCCTTCACATCCTAACTTCAACCCGGCGACTTGCCAAGGCTCCTGACTTCTCATTACCAATCGCAGCAGAACTCCTGTTTCCACCAAACCCGGGGGTGAAATGGGGGAGCTGAGAGAACAATGCAGGCCACGTTTAAGACCTTGTTTGGTTGCTAAATCATGTCCGACTATGCTACTGTGGCCGCCAGGCTCCCCTGTCCATGGAATTTCTCCAGCCAAGAATATTGTAGTGGCTTGCCATTCTCTTCTCCAGGGAATCTTTCTCACCCAGAAATCAAACGCGCACCTCCCTCATTGGCAGGCAGGTTCTTTTACTAGTGAACCAACATGGAAGCTCATGTAAGAGTGTAAGAAACACTCACACCGTCATTCTGAGATTTTCTCAACTGCTGTGATTCTTCTGAGGGCAAATCTGTCACTGGGATTAAACTAGTAGGAGTCTGAAAGTGGGGGCTCCCTCCCCAGGGAGCTATTGCCTAGGAATAGCTTTCTTTCAACTCACGTTTCTAGTTTCTGGTATCACACTCTAAGCCACCCTTTTCCTCTTTCCTTGCCAGGATTCCGTGCATCTCCTGCGCCCAGTGCATGCGGTGGCTCAACCAGTGTGTAACCCCGACCTGTACCAAGGAATTACAGAAGTATTCTTTTCACCCCTATTGGAACACAGGATGATATTTTATTTTTTCAGATTCAATTACAAAATTTCCAGCGAGGCAGGAGCCTGTAACATACAGCACATAACCAGAGGACGTGAGGACAGGGCTGTGTGTGGTATTTACTGCTGTGCCTCTATTAATGTACTTTTCATGTTCTACTTTGTCCTTTATTTCTTCAAAAGTGTATGCGAGAAATGAAATCAATAAGAACTGGAAATAAAGAAATTACTTTTACATTTCATCTTCATTTTTCAGTAGTAATTTCAAATCCTTAGGTAAGTAAATGAAATAGCCCTTGAATTCATGGAAACACAGGGTTCTTTATAAGCCCACTTATGGAGAAGCACTGGCAGGCTTTGGAATATACAGTTCTAGAGTTCTTCTGGAAATTTGAAAATCCAAAATGTTATGCACCCTAACCTTTAATCCAATCACCAAAACCACTCAGAACTTCCGTGCCCTTCCCAGAAAGAGGCAGTGATCTCCTCAGTCCCGAGGGGCCCCCCAGGTGATTTGCAAGGCAAATGAGTGTGGATCCCACCTATCAACACCCGGGTTTCCCAAAACCAGGACCGGCCGGCACTATAAAAGGCACACTCCTCACCCAGCCCAGTCATTCGCGCCTGTGCTTAGACCCACTGAGCTCTGGGCCTGGTGAGGAGGCTGAAGCCATGGAAGCGCAGTGCTGCAGGAGGGCACGTCCCGAGCCCGCCTTGCCTCCGGGCCTGAACCGAGAACAGGCCTGGGCCTGGGCTCTGGATAACTTCCCCGCGCTGAGCCGCCCCTCCTGCCTCAGCCCCGAGTTCTGCGGGGACGCGCACTACTGCGCCTGTGGGCTGCCGCGCCACGCTTGCCCCGGACCCGCGGACGGTCTCCGCGTCGAGATGGGCCAGAAACGCTGGCGAGAGCCGCAAGGCCACCAGCCGGCTGCTAGTCCGGGATGGAGCGACAGTCCCGTCAAGAAGAGGCCCAAGCCGCCCAGCGGCGGGCCCAGCAGGGTCTGAACAGCCAGCCGATGCCAGCAGCTGCGGAGGCTGCCAGACCCGCGGCCAGATCGCCGCCAGGAGGCCAGGAGGCCCTCCACCCCACCCCACCGCACACACCTTGAGGTTGCGGAAAAGTGAGACTTGAAACCCGGTGGAACCCGGCAAGGAAAGGAATAGCAGCCTCCTGTCTGGCGCACAGCACCCTTTCAGTCACCACCCTGGACTGGAGCCTGGGTCACCCCAGCGGGGGGGGGGGGGGGACGTCTCCCCTCGGCTCCGCCTCTCTCGGGGAAGAGCCTGGAGATATCTGTGGGGCAGAACATTCCTTTTTTTTTTCTTCCGTTCTTGGATAATTGACGGGCTTTTCAATGAGAAATCTCTAAAGCCATAAAAAGGAACGCATTTGAGTCTAGTCTAATGAGGTGGATGAACCTAGAGCTTATTATTCAGAGTGAAGTCAGTCTGAATGAGAAAGAGAAATCTCCTAGACTAACGCGCATATACATGGAATCTAGAAAGATGGTGCTGACGAATTTATTTGCAGGGCAGCAATGGAGAAACAGACATAGAGAACAGATTTATTGACAGGGCAGGGGGAGAGAGGAGAGAGTGAGCTGCATGGGAAAAGTAAGAGGGAAACTGACATTAGCATATGTAAAGTAGACAGCCAATGGGAATTTGCTGTATAACTCCCTGAACTCAAACTGGGGCTCTGTAAGAATCTAGAGGGGTGGGATGGTGAGAGAAATGGGAGGGAGGTTCAGACCAAGGCGGGACATATGTATACCGATGGCCGATTCGTGTGGATAGTTGACAGAAAACAACAAAATTCTGTAAAACATGACCCTTCAATTAAAAAATAAATTAGGAAAAAGGAAATCTCTCTTCAGGAATCTATGCTATCAAGGAACTTTCCTGTTGATGTACTCAGAATTGTCATACTTCTTATATTAATTCCAATTTGCAAATGATTAAAACATGCTTCCCTATTCTCTGCTTGTGAATTGATTTGGGTGGGTGGAGTCAGGACTGGAAGTGGTACTGGGACAAGGGGAGTCTTTGGCTGAAAGAACTGAGACCCAGGTCAGGGCTCCAAGATTAAGGAAACACAAAATGAACCCATGATATATAACCTTGAGTACCTTGGTGGCCTATATTAATCTCTTTCCTTTGTTCAAATATTGGGAAAGTAGCACTCCCCAACATAGCTTTTGGGGAAATTTTGAAAGGATCTTTGGAAAGCCAGTATGATAATACACGTTAAGCATTTCAACAGGAATACTCTTGAGCCAGAGTACTAATTCCATAAGCAGAAACTGTAGTTACAAACAGACGTGTATGCCAATACAAGATAAAAAAATGTAAATGATAGTCATATCTGCACAATTCCAAACAATACTGCTCTTAGAGATAAAATGGAAGACATGGTTTTTAAACCACATTCAATTTTGGCTGCTATTCCTTCATCGCTTCAGGGGCAGCGTGCGGGCTTCTCATTGCAGTGGCTCTTGTTGCAGAGCATGAGCTCTAGGGCTTCTGAGCTTCAGTAGTTGCAGCATGTGGGCTCAAGAGCACGGACTCAATGGTTGTGGCACCAGGGCTTAGCTGTTCCCACAGCATGCAGGATCTTCGCAGATTAGAGTTTGAATCCATGTCTCCTGCCTTGGCAGGCAGATTCTTTACTGCTGAACCACTAGGGAAGACCGTGCAAGACATGATTTTTAAAAGACACCCAGAGGCTGAATCTTAGACAGGTAGTGGCTATAGCAACTAAGCTTGAAGGGCGTGCTTCTAAGCAAGTTGGAAGGGAAAGCACTGAGGCACAGCCACCCACAAGGCTGAGGGAGGGCAGACTTTCCAGAGCCTTTCCTATGAAACATTCTGCTGCAGTTCCTTCCTCAAGTGCCTACCTCGGTCTTTCATGGCTTTTCTGGGTCTCACGCAGCCACCTGATCTACAGTATTCAGCTTCCTGGGGGGCTGAAGTTAGAGATGATGGGGAACCATCACTCACCACACACTTCTCATCCCAGTTCAAGTGGAGCATTCCCCCAGGCTCTCAGCTCCGGGGGTGGTTCAGACCCAAGTCCCTGTCCCCGGTGGGTCAGGGAGGAACCCAGGCTACCCCTCTGGCTTCCAGACAACAAAACGCTTGAGAGTAGACACATGAAGTTCCAAACCTTTGACCTCCTAGATGCTGAGTCAATATATCTGGGCCAAGAGGTTGGACCCAGAAAGAGTTTTGTGGAGAATGGGCAATGCCCACGTGACAGTAACATGCAGAGCTGGGTAGTTTTCCAGTGGAAATTACAGATCCCATCATGCGCTAACCAGCACTTCATGCCCAATATGACTTCAATGCTGTAACCCTACATTTTCTTACTTATAAAATGTAATTTATAATAGCACTTAAATAAACGGGATAAGAAAAATGACACAGCACAGTGCTTATCATAAGTTCTTCGTGGCTGTTACCTGTAGTAGCTTGAAAGGTAACGTGAATAGGCATTAGAATCCTCCTATTTCTTGTTGAACTATCTCTAAACATTTTAATATCAAATATTTAATGTAACTATTTTAAAGTGAAATAGGACAGTACCTTATAAATTGAAAATATAACTTACACCCTATCCCTTCCCAACTGATGAGTCACTGTATTGATAGATTTTGAAGTCTGTTTTTATGTTTTACAAATGTAAACATACTCATGCAAATTAATGAAACAAATATTATTTCCCTCCAAGGAACCACATTATAGGCATGGATTAACAACTTGACTTGTCGGTCATTACTACTTTAGACACCTTTCTTTCTTTATTCAAAGGTGCCTGTGTGCATGCTGAATTTCTTCAGTTGTGTCTGACTCTTTGTGACCCAATGGACTATAGACTGCCAGGCTCCTGGGTCCATGGACTTTTCCAGACAAGAATACTGGATTGGGTTCCCATTTCCTCCTCCAGGGTTGCTTCCTACACCAGAGATCTAATTGGAGTCTCTGTGGCTCCTGCATTGGTGGGTGGACTCTGGACCACTGGACCACCTGGGAAGCCCCATCGCACAGGCTACTTGCTGCTAACCTCTGTGGGGGAAGTAGCTGTCATTTGTATTCAAACAACTCTCTGGGAAGTTTCCACACCACCGGAGCCTAATAGCATCACGCTGAGCCTTCAAAGGGGACAGTGTTGTTGTCCTCCCCTTAAGCCTGGACCAGCAGAGCTCTCAGCCTTGAATATCCTTATTAGATGTCCCCAAGTCAGTTGCTTCCCAGGCGACTCAGTGGTAAAGAATCTATCTGGGACACAGGGAGACTAGGGTTCAATCTCTGGGTTGCGAAGATCTCATTAAGAAGGAAGTGGCAACTCACTGCAGTATCCTTGCCTGGGAAGAAAACCAGGGACAGAGAAACCTGGTGGGCTACGTATAGTGCATGGGGTTTCAAAAAGTCAGACTAGACGCAGTACCGACAAGAACAAAGTCAGTTGCTCTAATGAACCCCTTTAACTTAGCACTCTTGGCTGCCTTGACCAGAGCTTCCAACTCCCTGCCTCTTGTGTTGTCCATTATTTTCCATGCTCCTTATTTCTCATTTTTGGTTCTGATTCTCTTCCCTTTCCTTCTCTACCTCCTTTCTCACTTTTATTTCTACTCTTTTTTTCCCCCCTCAGCTCCTGCACGACACGAGCTTTAGTGGGGATCATCTTAGAGTTTACTTTCCTGGCAGAGAATCAACTATCAAAGAGAAGAAGACTCAGCTGTGTCCTCACGGTCTCTTGTCTATGCTCTTCCCTTAAGATTCAGCTCTGCCAAAGCAGGAGCAGGTTCTACAAGTCGGCGTGCAGTACCCATCACAGCACCTTGCTCACGGCAGGTTGTGGAAACACACTTGTTTAAAACGCTTTGAATTAAACTGACTTTGGTAAGTTGAAGATAAATGACTGATCAGGGACATCTAGGCTTGGATGCACTGACATGCTTGCCAAGACAATGTCTGAAACATCTGAGAAAGGATATAAGGAGATGCAATTTCACTATAAATCTGACACTAGAAAGGAAAAGCAAACCACTACGATTATTAAACACAGGAAAAGACAACGTTTTGAGTTTGCTATTGATTGATGTTTTACTAGCCATGATTATAGCACTACGAATGACAATGAAAATAACAGTAACTGTGATGGAGCAACTTGTTATTTTGCCTGAGACTATCTAATTATGTGACTTTTGTTAATGATTTTACTCCAAAAAGTTGCCTTTAAAATGGTAAACTTCAGCTGCCATCCAGGTAAGAATATGAAGACACGAGAGGTTAGACCACTAGCTGAGTAATCTTCTACCAAACAGTCTGCATCTAAATCTGTAGATCTTGACCCTGACACTTCTACTTGTTGGCTGAAAGTCTCAAGCAATTTTATTTTAGAATTGAAGACCAAAAGGAAAGTCTGACCAGCAGTGTGGTTTCATGCAAAGATGGCCACATTTTGATCATCTCTGTAAAATCTAATCATACTCTGTTTCTAGACAAAAAGCCCTGAGAATCGATGGACATAGGATCCTAAAAATAACAGGGACTTAGGATACTTTTCATAAGAGTAGCCTCCCAAATAGCTTTTCTTGACAGAGCCCCTGTACCTCTATTTCCTTTAAACAAACAACAAAAGTTTTGATCCTCTCAAATCAACGAAATCAACTCAGAGTCTAAGAACTCCACCCAAGAAGTTTGAATTCACCCTTCATCTTCTCAGATCCCACCTGCTGAAGCAATTTGCAACCACCCACCCTAATAGCCTCTGGTTGGACGCCTAAGAACCCAGAACACTATAAATTCGCAAGCAAGGGGTCCCAGAAGACCTCTCTTCTCCCCGCTGAAGCGATGGAGCACTTTCCCCGCTGTGTGCGCCAGGCCTGGGATTCCGCGGAGGAGCCCCAGGAACCAGAGAGGTGCGGCAGCTCCTGCGCTCAGTGAACCCTAAGGAATGGCAGCTCCCTTGCTATCCTACGCTGGGCGAACTCTCTCCGGACGAGGAGGACTTCAATCGGGGAAGAACCTTCGGCCCCCTGCCGCCTTCTGCGCCTATATTGCCCCAAACACCGACCCCGAGAACAGAGCCCCTGCATGCGATACGGCCAGTCTTGGGCTCCAGACCCCACACCCGCTCCCGGCCAGGAGTCCCGACGCCCTCAGGACAGGAGGACGCCGCGCGCCCAGAAAGTTTCCCTGATCCGATTTTGCCACAGGAGGAACCCAGTGTCTGAAACCCGAGACCTCTGACGCGGGACACGCTTCCGGAGCATCGCCCTCTTGCTGATCTGGAGAGACACCAACAGACGCCCCACGCGCTGGACTGAAAGACCCTAGGTTGTCTCTCAGGCCGCCTCTGTCCCTAGGACCCCTCCTCTCCGCTGAGACCCTTCGTTGGAGGATTCCCTGCGACAGATGCTGTTACAAGAAAACCTCTCCGTTGAGCAATCGTGGAAGGATTCTTCATAGGCTTTTGGGGATCTCTCTGTTATCTCATAAATTGCATCTTTATTACTTACTTGATGGTTAAGTAAATCTCTTAACCAAATTCCAACGTCTTTCTCTCTGCTGCTTTGGCTTTAGGGGGAGGACCAGGCGCGCGGGCGGGGTGGCCGGTTCAGTTCTCCCGCGGGACCCTCGGTCCCCTGATTTGCTGAACTGGGGTGGGGGGTCGTGGGTTATCTTGGGCACACCAGGCAGCCAGGGGGCCGACACAGCTGTTGTCAAACTGGGTCAAACTTGCCAGGATCCAGGAGATCACACACAGCGCAGCCGGCAGCCCTGAGAACTCCGCTTCGCCCTGGAAACGCTCCTGCTCGCTCGACCCGCTCTTTCCCTTCCTGTCCATCTGCGGGGCGTCCGGTCATCTGCACGCGGCTCCCCGGCGCCCAGCGCAGGTCGCCGCTCCAAATGCATCCAGAAGCCTGGACCGCAGCAGCACAGAGCTCCTGTCTCCCTCGGACACTTTCCTGGGTGCGTCCCTTCTTCCTCTGAGCCGCTCCAACCCAATTTCCAGCTCGCACGTCCGAGCTGACGTGGAGCCAGGGTGCTGGGGCCGCGGACAAGCGAAAACTCGAGACTGGCTTCGTGAGGAGGGATTTCTGCGGCCAGATTCTGGAGCGGGTGGCTCCCTTCACATCCTAACTTCAACCCGGCGACTTGCCAAGGCCCCTGACTTCTCATTACCAATCGCAGCAGAACTCCTGTTTCCACCAAACCCGGGGGTGAAATGGGGGAGCTGAGAGAACAATGCAGGCCACGTTTAAGACCTTGTTTGGTTGCTAAATCATGTCCGACTATGCTACTGTGGCCGCCAGGCTCCCCTGTCCATGGAATTTCTCCAGCCAAGAATATTGTAGTGGCTTGCCATTCTCTTCTCCAGGGAATCTTTCTCACCCAGAAATCAAACGCGCACCTCCCTCATTGGCAGGCAGGTTCTTTTACTAGTGAACCAACATGGAAGCTCATGTAAGAGTGTAAGAAACACTCACACCGTCATTCTGAGATTTTCTCAACTGCTGTGATTCTTCTGAGGGCAAATCTGTCACTGGGATTAAACTAGTAGGAGTCTGAAAGTGGGGGCTCCCTCCCCAGGGAGCTATTGCCTAGGAATAGCTTTCTTTCAACTCACGTTTCTAGTTTCTGGTATCACACTCTAAGCCACCCTTTTCCTCTTTCCTTGCCAGGATTCCGTGCATCTCCTGCGCCCAGTGCATGCGGTGGCTCAACCAGTGTGTAACCCCGACCTGTACCAAGGAATTACAGAAGTATTCTTTTCACCCCTATTGGAACACAGGATGATATTTTATTTTTTCAGATTCAATTACAAAATTTCCAGCGAGGCAGGAGCCTGTAACATACAGCACATAACCAGAGGACGTGAGGACAGGGCTGTGTGTGGTATTTACTGCTGTGCCTCTATTAATGTACTTTTCATGTTCTACTTTGTCCTTTATTTCTTCAAAAGTGTATGCGAGAAATGAAATCAATAAGAACTGGAAATAAAGAAATTACTTTTACATTTCATCTTCATTTTTCAGTAGTAATTTCAAATCCTTAGGTAAGTAAATGAAATAGCCCTTGAATTCATGGAAACACAGGGTTCTTTATAAGCCCACTTATGGAGAAGCACTGGCAGGCTTTGGAATATACAGTTCTAGAGTTCTTCTGGAAATTTGAAAATCCAAAATGTTATGCACCCTAACCTTTAATCCAATCACCAAAACCACTCAGAACTTCCGTGCCCTTCCCAGAAAGAGGCAGTGATCTCCTCAGTCCCGAGGGGCCCCCCAGGTGATTTGCAAGGCAAATGAGTGTGGATCCCACCTATCAACACCCGGGTTTCCCAAAACCAGGACCGGCCGGCACTATAAAAGGCACACTCCTCACCCAGCCCAGTCATTCGCGCCTGTGCTTAGACCCACTGAGCTCTGGGCCTGGTGAGGAGGCTGAAGCCATGGAAGCGCAGTGCTGCAGGAGGGCACGTCCCGAGCCCGCCTTGCCTCCGGGCCTGAACCGAGAACAGGCCTGGGCCTGGGCTCTGGATAACTTCCCCGCGCTGAGCCGCCCCTCCTGCCTCAGCCCCGAGTTCTGCGGGGACGCGCACTACTGCGCCTGTGGGCTGCCGCGCCACGCTTGCCCCGGACCCGCGGACGGTCTCCGCGTCGAGATGGGCCAGAAACGCTGGCGAGAGCCGCAAGGCCACCAGCCGGCTGCTAGTCCGGGATGGAGCGACAGTCCCGTCAAGAAGAGGCCCAAGCCGCCCAGCGGCGGGCCCAGCAGGGTCTGAACAGCCAGCCGATGCCAGCAGCTGCGGAGGCTGCCAGACCCGCGGCCAGATCGCCGCCAGGAGGCCAGGAGGCCCTCCACCCCACCCCACCGCACACACCTTGAGGTTGCGGAAAAGTGAGACTTGAAACCCGGTGGAACCCGGCAAGGAAAGGAATAGCAGCCTCCTGTCTGGCGCACAGCACCCTTTCAGTCACCACCCTGGACTGGAGCCTGGGTCACCCCAGCGGGGGGGGGGGGGGACGTCTCCCCTCGGCTCCGCCTCTCTCGGGGAAGAGCCTGGAGATATCTGTGGGGCAGAACATTCCTTTTTTTTTTCTTCCGTTCTTGGATAATTGACGGGCTTTTCAATGAGAAATCTCTAAAGCCATAAAAAGGAACGCATTTGAGTCTAGTCTAATGAGGTGGATGAACCTAGAGCTTATTATTCAGAGTGAAGTCAGTCTGAATGAGAAAGAGAAATCTCCTAGACTAACGCGCATATACATGGAATCTAGAAAGATGGTGCTGACGAATTTATTTGCAGGGCAGCAATGGAGAAACAGACATAGAGAACAGATTTATTGACAGGGCAGGGGGAGAGAGGAGAGAGTGAGCTGCATGGGAAAAGTAAGAGGGAAACTGACATTAGCATATGTAAAGTAGACAGCCAATGGGAATTTGCTGTATAACTCCCTGAACTCAAACTGGGGCTCTGTAAGAATCTAGAGGGGTGGGATGGTGAGAGAAATGGGAGGGAGGTTCAGACCAAGGCGGGACATATGTATACCGATGGCCGATTCGTGTGGATAGTTGACAGAAAACAACAAAATTCTGTAAAACATGACCCTTCAATTAAAAAATAAATTAGGAAAAAGGAAATCTCTCTTCAGGAATCTATGCTATCAAGGAACTTTCCTGTTGATGTACTCAGAATTGTCATACTTCTTATATTAATTCCAATTTGCAAATGATTAAAACATGCTTCCCTATTCTCTGCTTGTGAATTGATTTGGGTGGGTGGAGTCAGGACTGGAAGTGGTACTGGGACAAGGGGAGTCTTTGGCTGAAAGAACTGAGACCCAGGTCAGGGCTCCAAGATTAAGGAAACACAAAATGAACCCATGATATATAACCTTGAGTACCTTGGTGGCCTATATTAATCTCTTTCCTTTGTTCAAATATTGGGAAAGTAGCACTCCCCAACATAGCTTTTGGGGAAATTTTGAAAGGATCTTTGGAAAGCCAGTATGATAATACACGTTAAGCATTTCAACAGGAATACTCTTGAGCCAGAGTACTAATTCCATAAGCAGAAACTGTAGTTACAAACAGACGTGTATGCCAATACAAGATAAAAAAATGTAAATGATAGTCATATCTGCACAATTCCAAACAATACTGCTCTTAGAGATAAAATGGAAGACATGGTTTTTAAACCACATTCAATTTTGGCTGCTATTCCTTCATCGCTTCAGGGGCAGCGTGCGGGCTTCTCATTGCAGTGGCTCTTGTTGCAGAGCATGAGCTCTAGGGCTTCTGAGCTTCAGTAGTTGCAGCATGTGGGCTCAAGAGCACGGACTCAATGGTTGTGGCACCAGGGCTTAGCTGTTCCCACAGCATGCAGGATCTTCGCAGATTAGAGTTTGAATCCATGTCTCCTGCCTTGGCAGGCAGATTCTTTACTGCTGAACCACTAGGGAAGACCGTGCAAGACATGATTTTTAAAAGACACCCAGAGGCTGAATCTTAGACAGGTAGTGGCTATAGCAACTAAGCTTGAAGGGCGTGCTTCTAAGCAAGTTGGAAGGGAAAGCACTGAGGCACAGCCACCCACAAGGCTGAGGGAGGGCAGACTTTCCAGAGCCTTTCCTATGAAACATTCTGCTGCAGTTCCTTCCTCAAGTGCCTACCTCGGTCTTTCATGGCTTTTCTGGGTCTCACGCAGCCACCTGATCTACAGTATTCAGCTTCCTGGGGGGCTGAAGTTAGAGATGATGGGGAACCATCACTCACCACACACTTCTCATCCCAGTTCAAGTGGAGCATTCCCCCAGGCTCTCAGCTCCGGGGGTGGTTCAGACCCAAGTCCCTGTCCCCGGTGGGTCAGGGAGGAACCCAGGCTACCCCTCTGGCTTCCAGACAACAAAACGCTTGAGAGTAGACACATGAAGTTCCAAACCTTTGACCTCCTAGATGCTGAGTCAATATATCTGGGCCAAGAGGTTGGACCCAGAAAGAGTTTTGTGGAGAATGGGCAATGCCCACGTGACAGTAACATGCAGAGCTGGGTAGTTTTCCAGTGGAAATTACAGATCCCATCATGCGCTAACCAGCACTTCATGCCCAATATGACTTCAATGCTGTAACCCTACATTTTCTTACTTATAAAATGTAATTTATAATAGCACTTAAATAAATGGGATAAGAAAAATGACACAGCACAGTGCTTATCATAAGTTCTTCGTGGCTGTTACCTGTAGCAGCTTGAAAGGTAACGTGAATAGGCATTAGAATCCTCCTATTTCTTGTTGAACTATCTCTAAACATTTTAATATCAAATATTTAATGTAACTATTTTAAAGTGAAATAGGACAGTACCTTATAAATTGAAAATATAACTTACACCCTATCCCTTCCCAACTGATGAGTCACTGTATTGATAGATTTTGAAGTCTGTTTTTATGTTTTACAAATGTAAACATACTCATGCAAATTAATGAAACAAATATTATTTCCCTCCAAAGAACCACATTATAGGCATGGATTAACAACTTGACTTGTCGGTCATTACTACTTTAGACACCTTTCTTTCTTTATTCCAAGGTGCCTGTGTGCATGCTGAATTTCTTCAGTCGTGTCTGACTCTTTGTGACCCAATGGACTATAGACTGCCAGGCTCCTGGGTCCATGGACTTTTCCAGACAAGAATACTGGATTGGGTTCCCATTTCCTCCTCCAGGGTTGCTTCCTACACCAGAGATCTAATTGGAGTCTCTGTGGCTCCTGCATTGGTGGGTGGACTCTCGACCACTGGACCACCTGGGAAGCCCCATCGCACAGGCTACTTGCTGCTAACCTCTGTGGGGGAAGTAGCTGTCATTTGTATTCAAACAACTCTCTGGGAAGTTTCCACACCACCGGAGCCTAATAGCATCACGCTGAGCCTTCAAAGGGGACAGTGTTGTTGTCCTTCCCTTAAGCCTGGACCAGCAGAGCTCTCAGCCTTGAATATCCTTATTAGATGTCCCCAAGTCAGTTGCTTCCCAGGCGACTCAGTGGTAAAGAATCTATCTGGGACACAGGGAGACTAGGGTTCAATCTCTGGGTTGAGAAGATCTCATTAAGAAGGAAGTGGCAACTCACTGCAGTATCCTTGCCTGGGAAAAAAACCAGGGACAGAGAAACCTGGTGGGCTACGTATAGTGCATGGGGTTTCAAAAAGTCAGACTAGACGCAGTACCGACAAGAACAAAGTCAGTTGCTCTAATGAACCCCTTTAACTTAGCACTCTTGGCTGCCTTGACCAGAGCTTCCAACTCCCTGCCTCTTGTGTTGTCCATTATTTTCCATGCTCCTTATTTCTCATTTTTGGTTCTGATTCTCTTCCCTTTCCTTCTCTACCTCCTTTCTCACTTTTATTTCTACTCTTTTTTTCCCCCCTCAGCTCCTGCACGACACGAGCTTTAGTGGGGATCATCTTAGAGTTTACTTTCCTGGCAGAGAATCAACTATCAAAGAGAAGAAGACTCAGCTGTGTCCTCACGGTCTCTTGTCTATGCTCTTCCCTTAAGATTCAGCTCTGCCAAAGCAGGAGCAGGTTCTACAAGTCGGCGTGCAGTACCCATCACAGCACCTTGCTCACGGCAGGTTGTGGAAACACACTTGTTTAAAACGCTTTGAATTAAACTGACTTTGGTAAGTTGAAGATAAATGACTGATCAGGGACATCTAGGCTTGGATGCACTGACATGCTTGCCAAGACAATGTCTGAAACATCTGAGAAAGGATATAAGGAGATGCAATTTCACTATAAATCTGACACTAGAAAGGAAAAGCAAACCACTACGATTATTAAACACAGGAAAAGACAACGTTTTGAGTTTGCTATTGATTGATGTTTTACTAGCCATGATTATAGCACTACGAATGACAATGAAAATAACAATAACTGTAATGGAGCAACTTGTTATTTTGCCTGAGACTATCTAATTATGTGACTTTTGTTAATGATTTTACTCCAAAAAGTTGCCTTTAAAATGGTAAACTTCAGCTACCATCCAGGTAAGAATATGAAGACACGAGAGGTTAGACAACTAGCTGAGTAATCTTCTACCAAACAGTCTGCATCTAAATCTGTAGATCTTGACCCTGACACTTCTACTTGTTGGCTGAAAGTCTCAAGCAATTTTATCTTAGAATTGAAGACCAAAAGGAAAGTCTGACCAGCAGTGTGGTTTCATGCAAAGATGGCCACATTTTGATCATCTCTGTAAAATCTAATGATACTCTGTTTCTAGACAAAAAGCCCTGAGAATCGATGGACATAGGATCCTAAAAATAACAGGGACTTAGGATACTTTTCATAAGAGTAGCCTCCCAAATAGCTTTTCTTGACAGAGCCCCTGTACCTCTATTTCCTTTAAACAAACAACAAAAGTTTTGATCCTCTCAAATCAACGAAATCAACTCAGAGTCTAAGAACTCCACCCAAGAAGTTTGAATTCACCCTTCATCTTCTCAGATCCCACCTGCTGAAGCAATTTGCAACCACCCACCCTAATAGCCTCTGGTTGGACGCCTAAGAACCCAGAACACTCTAAATTCGCAAGCAAGGGGCCCCAGAAGACTTCTCTTCTCCCCGCTGAAGCGGTGGAGCACTTTCCCCGCTGTGTGCGCCAGGCCTGGGATTCCGCGGAGGAGCCCCAGGAACCAGAGAGGTGCGGCAGCTCCTGCGCTCAGTGAACCCTAAGGAATGGCAGCTCCCTTGCTATCCTACGCTGGGCGAACTCTCTCCGGACGAGGAGGACTTCAATCGGGGAAGAACCTTCGGCCCCCCGCCGCCTTCTGCGCCTATATTGCCCCCAAACACCGACCCCGAGAACAGAGCCCCTGCATGCGATACGGCCAGTCTTGGGCTCCAGACCCCACACCCGCTCCCGGCCAGGAGTCCCGACGCCCTCAGGACAGGAGGACGCCGCGCGCCCAGAAAGTTTCCCTGATCCGATTTTGCCACAGGAGGAACCCAGTGTCTGAAACCCGAGACCTCTGACGCGGGACACGCTTCCGGAGCATCGCCCTCTTGCTGATCTGGAGAGACACCAACAGACGCCCCACGCGCTGGACTGAAAGACCCTAGGTTGTCTCTCAGGCCGCCTCTGTCCCTAGGACCCCTCCTCTCCGCTGAGACCCTTCGTTGGAGGATTCCCTGCGACAGATGCTGTTACAAGAAAACCTCTCCGTTGAGCAATCGTGGAAGGATTCTTCATAGGCTTTTGGGGATCTCTCTGTTATCTCATAAATTGCATCTTTATTACTTACTTGATGGTTAAGTAAATCTCTTAACCAAATTCCAACGTCTTTCTCTCTGCTGCTTTGGCTTTAGGGGGAGGACCAGGCGCGCGGGCGGGGTGGCCGGTTCAGTTCTCCCGCGGGACCCTCGGTCCCCTGATTTGCTGAACTGGGGTGGGGGGTCGTGGGTTATCTTGGGCACACCAGGCGGCCAGGGGGCCGACACAGCTGTTGTCAAACTGGGTCAAACTTGCCAGGATCCAGGAGATCACACACAGCGCAGCCGGCAGCCCTGAGAACTCCGCTTCGCCCTGGAAACGCTCCTGCTCGCTCGACCCGCTCTTTCCCTTCCTGTCCATCTGTGGGGCGTCCGGTCATCTGCACGCGGCTCCCCGGCGCCCAGCGCAGGTCGCCGCTCCAAATGCATCCAGAAGCCTGGACCGCAGCAGCACAGAGCTCCTGTCTCCCTCGGACACTTTCCTGGGTGCGTCCCTTCTTCCTCTGAGCCGCTCCAACCCAATTTCCAGCTCGCACGTCCCAGCTGACGTGGAGCCAGGGTGCTGGGGCCGCGGACAAGCGAAAACTCCAGACCGGCTTCGTGAGGAGGGATTTCTGCGGCCAGATTCTGGAGCGGGTGGCTCCCTTCACATCCTAACTTCAACCCGGCGACTTGCCAAGGCTCCTGACTTCTCATTACCAATCGCAGCAGAACTCCTGTTTCCACCAAACCCGGGGGTGAAATGGGGGAGCTGAGAGAACAATGCAGGCCACCTTTAAGACCTTGTTTGGTTGCTAAATCATGTCCGACTATGCTACTGTGGCCGCCAGGCTCCCCTGTCCATGGAATTTCTCCAGCCAAGAATATTGTAGTGGCTTGCCATTCTCTTCTCCAGGGAATCTTTCTCACCCAGAAATCAAACGCGCACCTCCCTCATTGGCAGGCAGGTTCTTTCACTAGTGAACCAACATGGAAGCTCATGTAAGAGTGTAAGAAACACTCACACCGTCATTCTGAGATTTTCTCAACTGCTGTGATTCTTCTGAGGGCAAATCTGTCACTGGGATTAAACTAGTAGGAGTCTGAAAGTGGGGGCTCCCTCCCCAGGGAGCTATTGCCTAGGATTCTTTCAACTCACCTTTCTAGTTTCTGGTATCACACTCTAAGCCACCCTTTTCCTCTTTCCTTGCCAGGATTCCGTGCATCTCCTGCACCCAGTGCATGCGGTGGCTCAACCAGTGTGTAACCCCGACCTGTACCAAGGAATTACAGAAGTATTCTTTTCACCCCTATTGGAACACAGGATGATATTTTATTTTTTCAGATTCAATTACAAAATTTCCAGCGAGGCAGGAGCCTGTAACATACAGCACATAACCAGAGGACGTGAGGACAGGGCTGTGTGTGGTATTTACTGCTGTGCCTCTATTAATGTACTTTTCATGTTCTACTTTGTCCTTTATTTCTTCAAAAGTGTATGCGAGAAATGAAATCAATAAGAACTGGAAATAAAGACATTACTTTTACATTTCATCTTCATTTTTCAGTAGTAATTTCAAATCCTTAGATAAGTAAATGAAATAGCCCTTGAATTCATGGAAACACAGGGTTCTTTATAAGCCCACTTATGGAGAAGCACTGGCAGGCTTTGGAATATACAGTTCTAGAGTTCTTCTGGAAATTTGAAAATCCAAAATGTTATGCACCCTAACCTTTAATCCAATCACCAAAACCACTCAGAACTTCCGTGCCCTTCCCAGAAAGAGGCAGTGATCTCCTCAGTCCCTAGGGGCCCTCCAGGTGATTCGCAAGGCAAATGAGTGTGGATCCCACCTATCAACACCCGGGTTTCCCAAAACCAGGACCGGCCGGCACTATAAAAGGCACACTCCTCACCCAGCCCAGTCATTCGCGCCTGTGCTTAGACCCACTGAGCTCTGGGCCTGGTGAGGAGGCTGAAGCCATGGAAGCGCAGTGCTGGAGGAGGGCACGTCCCGAGCCCGCCTTGCCTCCGGGCCTGAACCGAGAACAGGCCTGGGCCTGGGCTCTGGATAACTTCCCCGCGCTGAGCCGCCCCTCCTGCCTCAGCCCCGAGTTCTGCGGGGACGCGCACTACTGCGCCTGTGGGCTGCCGCGCCACGCTTGCCCCGGACCCGCGGACGGTCTCCGCGTCGAGATGGGCCAGAAACGCTGGCGAGAGCCGCAAGGCCACCAGCCGGCTGCTAGTCCGGGATGGAGCGACAGTCCCGTCAAGAAGAGGCCCAAGCCGCCCAGCGGCGGGCCCAGCAGGGTCTGAACAGCCAGCCGATGCCAGCAGCTGCGGAGGCTGCCAGACTCGCGGCCAGATCGCCGCCAGGAGGCCAGGAGGCCCTCCACCCCACCCCACCGCACACACCTTGAGGTTGCGGAAAAGTGAGACTTGAAACCCGGTGGAACCCGGCAAGGAAAGGAATAGCAGCCTCCTGTCTGGCGCACAGCACCCTTTCAGTCACCACCCTGGACTGGAGCCTGGGTCACCCCAGCGGAGGCCCAATCTGCCGGGGAGGGGGGGGGGAGCGGGGGGGGGGAGCGGGGGGGGGGACTTCTCCCCTCGGCTCCGCCTCTCTCGGGGAAGAGCCTGGAGATATCTGTGGGGCAGAACATTCCTTTTTTTTTTCTTCCGTTCTTGGATAATTGACGGGCTTTTCAATGAGAAATCTCTAAAGCCATAAAAAGGAACGCATTTGAGTCTAGTCTAATGAGGTGGATGAACCTAGAGCTTATTATTCAGAGTGAAGTCAGTCTGAATGAGAAAGAGAAATCTCCTAGACTAACGCGCATATACATGGAATCTAGAAAGATGGTGCTGACGAATTTATTTGCAGGGCAGCAATGGAGAAACAGACATAGAGAACAGATTTATTGACAGGGCAGGGGGAGAGAGGAGAGAGTGAGCTGCATGGGAAAAGTAAGAGGGAAACTGACATTAGCATATGTAAAGTAGACAGCCAATGGGAATTTGCTGTATAACTCCCTGAACTCAAACTGGGGCTCTGTAAGAATCTAGAGGGGTGGGATGGTGAGAGAAATGGGAGGGAGGTTCAGACCAAGGCGGGACATATGTATACCGATGGCCGATTCGTGTGGATAGTTGACAGAAAACAACAAAATTCTGTAAAACATGACCCTTCAATTAAAAAATAAATTAGGAAAAAGGAAATCTCTCTTCAGGAATCTATGCTATCAAGGAACTTTCCTGTTGATGTACTCAGAATTGTCATACTTCTTATATTAATTCCAATTTGCAAATGATTAAAACATGCTTCCCTATTCTCTGCTTGTGAATTGATTTGGGTGGGTGGAGTCAGGACTGGAAGTGGTACTGGGACAAGGGGAGTCTTTGGCTGAAAGAACTGAGACCCAGGTCAGGGCTCCAAGATTAAGGAAACACAAAATGAACCCATGATATATAACCTTGAGTACCTTGGTGGCCTATATTAATCTCTTTCCTTTGTTCAAATATTGGGAAAGTAGCACTCCCCAACATAGCTTTTGGGGAAATTTTGAAAGGATCTTTGGAAAGCCAGTATGATAATACACGTTAAGCATTTCAACAGGAATACTCTTGAGCCAGAGTACTAATTCCATAAGCAGAAACTGTAGTTACAAACAGACGTGTATGCCAATACAAGATAAAAAAATGTAAATGATAGTCATATCTGCACAATTCCAAACAATACTGCTCTTAGAGATAAAATGGAAGACATGGTTTTTAAACCACATTCAATTTTGGCTGCTATTCCTTCATCGCTTCAGGGGCAGCGTGCGGGCTTCTCATTGCAGTGGCTCTTGTTGCAGAGCATGAGCTCTAGGGCTTCTGAGCTTCAGTAGTTGCAGCATGTGGGCTCAAGAGCACGGACTCAATGGTTGTGGCACCAGGGCTTAGCTGTTCCCACAGCATGCAGGATCTTCGCAGATTAGAGTTTGAATCCATGTCTCCTGCCTTGGCAGGCAGATTCTTTACTGCTGAACCACTAGGGAAGACCGTGCAAGACATGATTTTTAAAAGACACCCAGAGGCTGAATCTTAGACAGGTAGTGGCTATAGCAACTAAGCTTGAAGGGCGTGCTTCTAAGCAAGTTGGAAGGGAAAGCACTGAGGCACAGCCACCCACAAGGCTGAGGGAGGGCAGACTTTCCAGAGCCTTTCCTATGAAACATTCTGCTGCAGTTCCTTCCTCAAGTGCCTACCTCGGTCTTTCATGGCTTTTCTGGGTCTCACGCAGCCACCTGATCTACAGTATTCAGCTTCCTGGGGGGCTGAAGTTAGAGATGATGGGGAACCATCACTCACCACACACTTCTCATCCCAGTTCAAGTGGAGCATTCCCCCAGGCTCTCAGCTCCGGGGGTGGTTCAGACCCAAGTCCCTGTCCCCGGTGGGTCAGGGAGGAACCCAGGCTACCCCTCTGGCTTCCAGACAACAAAACGCTTGAGAGTAGACACATGAAGTTCCAAACCTTTGACCTCCTAGATGCTGAGTCAATATATCTGGGCCAAGAGGTTGGACCCAGAAAGAGTTTTGTGGAGAATGGGCAATGCCCACGTGACAGTAACATGCAGAGCTGGGTAGTTTTCCAGTGGAAATTACAGATCCCATCATGCGCTAACCAGCACTTCATGCCCAATATGACTTCAATGCTGTAACCCTACATTTTCTTACTTATAAAATGTAATTTATAATAGCACTTAAATAAATGGGATAAGAAAAATGACACAGCACAGTGCTTATCATAAGTTCTTCGTGGCTGTTACCTGTAGCAGCTTGAAAGGTAACGTGAATAGGCATTAGAATCCTCCTATTTCTTGTTGAACTATCTCTAAACATTTTAATATCAAATATTTAATGTAACTATTTTAAAGTGAAATAGGACAGTACCTTATAAATTGAAAATATAACTTACACCCTATCCCTTCCCAACTGATGAGTCACTGTATTGATAGATTTTGAAGTCTGTTTTTATGTTTTACAAATGTAAACATACTCATGCAAATTAATGAAACAAATATTATTTCCCTCCAAAGAACCACATTATAGGCATGGATTAACAACTTGACTTGTCGGTCATTACTACTTTAGACACCTTTCTTTCTTTATTCCAAGGTGCCTGTGTGCATGCTGAATTTCTTCAGTCGTGTCTGACTCTTTGTGACCCAATGGACTATAGACTGCCAGGCTCCTGGGTCCATGGACTTTTCCAGACAAGAATACTGGATTGGGTTCCCATTTCCTCCTCCAGGGTTGCTTCCTACACCAGAGATCTAATTGGAGTCTCTGTGGCTCCTGCATTGGTGGGTGGACTCTCGACCACTGGACCACCTGGGAAGCCCCATCGCACAGGCTACTTGCTGCTAACCTCTGTGGGGGAAGTAGCTGTCATTTGTATTCAAACAACTCTCTGGGAAGTTTCCACACCACCGGAGCCTAATAGCATCACGCTGAGCCTTCAAAGGGGACAGTGTTGTTGTCCTTCCCTTAAGCCTGGACCAGCAGAGCTCTCAGCCTTGAATATCCTTATTAGATGTCCCCAAGTCAGTTGCTTCCCAGGCGACTCAGTGGTAAAGAATCTATCTGGGACACAGGGAGACTAGGGTTCAATCTCTGGGTTGAGAAGATCTCATTAAGAAGGAAGTGGCAACTCACTGCAGTATCCTTGCCTGGGAAAAAAACCAGGGACAGAGAAACCTGGTGGGCTACGTATAGTGCATGGGGTTTCAAAAAGTCAGACTAGACGCAGTACCGACAAGAACAAAGTCAGTTGCTCTAATGAACCCCTTTAACTTAGCACTCTTGGCTGCCTTGACCAGAGCTTCCAACTCCCTGCCTCTTGTGTTGTCCATTATTTTCCATGCTCCTTATTTCTCATTTTTGGTTCTGATTCTCTTCCCTTTCCTTCTCTACCTCCTTTCTCACTTTTATTTCTACTCTTTTTTTCCCCCCTCAGCTCCTGCACGACACGAGCTTTAGTGGGGATCATCTTAGAGTTTACTTTCCTGGCAGAGAATCAACTATCAAAGAGAAGAAGACTCAGCTGTGTCCTCACGGTCTCTTGTCTATGCTCTTCCCTTAAGATTCAGCTCTGCCAAAGCAGGAGCAGGTTCTACAAGTCGGCGTGCAGTACCCATCACAGCACCTTGCTCACGGCAGGTTGTGGAAACACACTTGTTTAAAACGCTTTGAATTAAACTGACTTTGGTAAGTTGAAGATAAATGACTGATCAGGGACATCTAGGCTTGGATGCACTGACATGCTTGCCAA
Source organism: Ovis canadensis (assembly GCF_042477335.2). Classification (NCBI taxonomy): domain Eukaryota; kingdom Metazoa; phylum Chordata; class Mammalia; order Artiodactyla; family Bovidae; genus Ovis; species Ovis canadensis. Next base: position 44,605,697 of record NC_091260.1, read on the forward strand.
GACAATGTCTGAAACATCTGAGAAAGGATATAAGGAGATGCAATTTCACTATAAATCTGACACTAGAAAGGAAAAGCAAACCACTACGATTATTAAACACAGGAAAAGACAACGTTTTGAGTTTGCTATTGATTGATGTTTTACTAGCCATGATTATAGCACTACGAATGACAATGAAAATAACAATAACTGTAATGGAGCAACTTGTTATTTTGCCTGAGACTATCTAATTATGTGACTTTTGTTAATGATTTTACTCCAAAAAGTTGCCTTTAAAATGGTAAACTTCAGCTACCATCCAGGTAAGAATATGAAGACATGAGAGGTTAGACAACTAGCTGAGTAATCTTCTACCAAACAGTCTGCATCTAAATCTGTAGATCTTGACCCTGACACTTCTACTTGTTGGCTGAAAGTCTCAAGCAATTTTATCTTAGAATTGAAGACCAAAAGGAAAGTCTGACCAGCAGTGTGGTTTCATGCAAAGATGGCCACATTTTGATCATCTCTGTAAAATCTAATGATACTCTGTTTCTAGACAAAAAGCCCTGAGAATCGATGGACATAGGATCCTAAAAATAACAGGGACTTAGGATACTTTTCATAAGAGTAGCCTCCCAAATAGCTTTTCTTGACAGAGCCCCTGTACCTCTATTTCCTTTAAACAAACAACAAAAGTTTTGATCCTCTCAAATCAACGAAATCAACTCAGAGTCTAAGAACTCCACCCAAGAAGTTTGAATTCACCCTTCATCTTCTCAGATCCCACCTGCTGAAGCAATTTGCAACCACCCACCCTAATAGCCTCTGGTTGGACGCCTAAGAACCCAGAACACTCTAAATTCGCAAGCAAGGGGCCCCAGAAGACTTCTCTTCTCCCCGCTGAAGCGGTGGAGCACTTTCCCCGCTGTGTGCGCCAGGCCTGGGATTCCGCGGAGGAGCCCCAGGAACCAGAGAGGTGCGGCAGCTCCTGCGCTCAGTGAACCCTAAGGAATGGCAGCTCCCTTGCTATCCTACGCTGGGCGAACTCTCTCCGGACGAGGAGGACTTCAATCGGGGAAGAACCTTCGGCCCCCCGCCGCCTTCTGCGCCTATATTGCCCCCAAACACCGACCCCGAGAACAGAGCCCCTGCATGCGATAAGGCCAGTCTTGGGCTCCAGACCCCACACCCGCTCCCGGCCAGGAGTCCCGACGCCCTCAGGACAGGAGGACGCCGCGCGCCCAGAAAGTTTCCCTGATCCGATTTTGCCACAGGAGGAACCCAGTGTCTGAAACCCGAGACCTCTGACGCGGGACACGCTTCCGGAGCATCGCCCTCTTGCTGATCTGGAGAGACACCAACAGACGCCCCACGCGCTGGACTGAAAGACCCTAGGTTGTCTCTCAGGCCGCCTCTGTCCCTAGGACCCCTCCTCTCCGCTGAGACCCTTCGTTGGAGGATTCCCTGCGACAGATGCTGTTACAAGAAAACCTCTCCGTTGAGCAATCGTGGAAGGATTCTTCATAGGCTTTTGGGGATCTCTCTGTTATCTCATAAATTGCATCTTTATTACTTACTTGATGGTTAAGTAAATCTCTTAACCAAATTCCAACGTCTTTCTCTCTGCTGCTTTGGCTTTAGGGGGAGGACCAGGCGCGCGGGCGGGGTGGCCGGTTCAGTTCTCCCGCGGGACCCTCGGTCCCCTGATTTGCTGAACTGGGGTGGGGGGTCGTGGGTTATCTTGGGCACACCAGGCGGCCAGGGGGCCGACACAGCTGTTGTCAAACTGGGTCAAACTTGCCAGGATCCAGGAGATCACACACAGCGCAGCCGGCAGCCCTGAGAACTCCGCTTCGCCCTGGAAACGCTCCTGCTCGCTCGACCCGCTCTTTCCCTTCCTGTCCATCTGCGGGGCGTCCGGTCATCTGCACGCGGCTCCCCGGCGCCCAGCGCAGGTCGCCGCTCCAAATGCATCCAGAAGCCTGGACCGCAGCAGCACAGAGCTCCTGTCTCCCTCGGACACTTTCCTGGGTGCGTCCCTTCTTCCTCTGAGCCGCTCCAACCCAATTTCCAGCTCGCACGTCCGAGCTGACGTGGAGCCAGGGTGCTGGGGCCGCGGACAAGCGAAAACTCCAGACCGGCTTCGTGAGGAGGGATTTCTGCGGCCAGATTCTGGAGCGGGTGGCTCCCTTCACATCCTAACTTCAACCCGGCGACTTGCCAAGGCTCCTGACTTCTCATTACCAATCGCAGCAGAACTCCTGTTTCCACCAAACCCGGGGGTGAAATGGGGGAGCTGAGAGAACAATGCAGGCCACCTTTAAGACCTTGTTTGGTTGCTAAATCATGTCCGACTATGCTACTGTGGCCGCCAGGCTCCCCTGTCCATGGAATTTCTCCAGCCAAGAATATTGTAGTGGCTTGCCATTCTCTTCTCCAGGGAATCTTTCTCACCCAGAAATCAAACGCGCACCTCCCTCATTGGCAGGCAGGTTCTTTCACTAGTGAACCAACATGGAAGCTCATGTAAGAGTGTAAGAAACACTCACACCGTCATTCTGAGATTTTCTCAACTGCTGTGATTCTTCTGAGGGCAAATCTGTCACTGGGATTAAACTAGTAGGAGTCTGAAAGTGGGGGCTCCCTCCCCAGGGAGCTATTGCCTAGGATTCTTTCAACTCACCTTTCTAGTTTCTGGTATCACACTCTAAGCCACCCTTTTCCTCTTTCCTTGCCAGGATTCCGTGCATCTCCTGCACCCAGTGCATGCGGTGGCTCAACCAGTGTGTAACCCCGACCTGTACCAAGGAATTACAGAAGTATTCTTTTCACCCCTATTGGAACACAGGATGATATTTTATTTTTTCAGATTCAATTACAAAATTTCCAGCGAGGCAGGAGCCTGTAACATACAGCACATAACCAGAGGACGTGAGGACAGGGCTGTGTGTGGTATTTACTGCTGTGCCTCTATTAATGTACTTTTCATGTTCTACTTTGTCCTTTATTTCTTCAAAAGTGTATGCGAGAAATGAAATCAATAAGAACTGGAAATAAAGACATTACTTTTACATTTCATCTTCATTTTTCAGTAGTAATTTCAAATCCTTAGATAAGTAAATGAAATAGCCCTTGAATTCATGGAAACACAGGGTTCTTTATAAGCCCACTTATGGAGAAGCACTGGCAGGCTTTGGAATATACAGTTCTAGAGTTCTTCTGGAAATTTGAAAATCCAAAATGTTATGCACCCTAACCTTTAATCCAATCACCAAAACCACTCAGAACTTCCGTGCCCTTCCCAGAAAGAGGCAGTGATCTCCTCAGTCCCTAGGGGCCCTCCAGGTGATTCGCAAGGCAAATGAGTGTGGATCCCACCTATCAACACCCGGGTTTCCCAAAACCAGGACCGGCCGGCACTATAAAAGGCACACTCCTCACCCAGCCCAGTCATTCGCGCCTGTGCTTAGACCCACTGAGCTCTGGGCCTGGTGAGGAGGCTGAAGCCATGGAAGCGCAGTGCTGGAGGAGGGCACGTCCCGAGCCCGCCTTGCCTCCGGGCCTGAACCGAGAACAGGCCTGGGCCTGGGCTCTGGATAACTTCCCCGCGCTGAGCCGCCCCTCCTGCCTCAGCCCCGAGTTCTGCGGGGACGCGCACTACTGCGCCTGTGGGCTGCCGCGCCACGCTTGCCCCGGACCCGCGGACGGTCTCCGCGTCGAGATGGGCCAGAAACGCTGGCGAGAGCCGCAAGGCCACCAGCCGGCTGCTAGTCCGGGATGGAGCGACAGTCCCGTCAAGAAGAGGCCCAAGCCGCCCAGCGGCGGGCCCAGCAGGGTCTGAACAGCCAGCCGATGCCAGCAGCTGCGGAGGCTGCCAGACTCGCGGCCAGATCGCCGCCAGGAGGCCAGGAGGCCCTCCACCCCACCCCACCGCACACACCTTGAGGTTGCGGAAAAGTGAGACTTGAAACCCGGTGGAACCCGGCAAGGAAAGGAATAGCAGCCTCCTGTCTGGCGCACAGCACCCTTTCAGTCACCACCCTGGACTGGAGCCTGGGTCACCCCAGCGGAGGCCCAATCTGCCGGGGAGGGGGGGGGGAGCGGGGGGGGGAGCCGGGGGGGGGGGACTTCTCCCCTCGGCTCCGCCTCTCTCGGGGAAGAGCCTGGAGATATCTGTGGGGCAGAACATTCCTTTTTTTTTTCTTCCGTTCTTGGATAATTGACGGGCTTTTCAATGAGAAATCTCTAAAGCCATAAAAAGGAACGCATTTGAGTCTAGTCTAATGAGGTGGATGAACCTAGAGCTTATTATTCAGAGTGAAGTCAGTCTGAATGAGAAAGAGAAATCTCCTAGACTAACGCGCATATACATGGAATCTAGAAAGATGGTGCTGACGAATTTATTTGCAGGGCAGCAATGGAGAAACAGACATAGAGAACAGATTTATTGACAGGGCAGGGGGAGAGAGGAGAGAGTGAGCTGCATGGGAAAAGTAAGAGGGAAACTGACATTAGCATATGTAAAGTAGACAGCCAATGGGAATTTGCTGTATAACTCCCTGAACTCAAACTGGGGCTCTGTAAGAATCTAGAGGGGTGGGATGGTGAGAGAAATGGGAGGGAGGTTCAGACCAAGGCGGGACATATGTATACCGATGGCCGATTCGTGTGGATAGTTGACAGAAAACAACAAAATTCTGTAAAACATGACCCTTCAATTAAAAAATAAATTAGGAAAAAGGAAATCTCTCTTCAGGAATCTATGCTATCAAGGAACTTTCCTGTTGATGTACTCAGAATTGTCATACTTCTTATATTAATTCCAATTTGCAAATGATTAAAACATGCTTCCCTATTCTCTGCTTGTGAATTGATTTGGGTGGGTGGAGTCAGGACTGGAAGTGGTACTGGGACAAGGGGAGTCTTTGGCTGAAAGAACTGAGACCCAGGTCAGGGCTCCAAGATTAAGGAAACACAAAATGAACCCATGATATATAACCTTGAGTACCTTGGTGGCCTATATTAATCTCTTTCCTTTGTTCAAATATTGGGAAAGTAGCACTCCCCAACATAGCTTTTGGGGAAATTTTGAAAGGATCTTTGGAAAGCCAGTATGATAATACACGTTAAGCATTTCAACAGGAATACTCTTGAGCCAGAGTACTAATTCCATAAGCAGAAACTGTAGTTACAAACAGACGTGTATGCCAATACAAGATAAAAAAATGTAAATGATAGTCATATCTGCACAATTCCAAACAATACTGCTCTTAGAGATAAAATGGAAGACATGGTTTTTAAACCACATTCAATTTTGGCTGCTATTCCTTCATCGCTTCAGGGGCAGCGTGCGGGCTTCTCATTGCAGTGGCTCTTGTTGCAGAGCATGAGCTCTAGGGCTTCTGAGCTTCAGTAGTTGCAGCATGTGGGCTCAAGAGCACGGACTCAATGGTTGTGGCACCAGGGCTTAGCTGTTCCCACAGCATGCAGGATCTTCGCAGATTAGAGTTTGAATCCATGTCTCCTGCCTTGGCAGGCAGATTCTTTACTGCTGAACCACTAGGGAAGACCGTGCAAGACATGATTTTTAAAAGACACCCAGAGGCTGAATCTTAGACAGGTAGTGGCTATAGCAACTAAGCTTGAAGGGCGTGCTTCTAAGCAAGTTGGAAGGGAAAGCACTGAGGCACAGCCACCCACAAGGCTGAGGGAGGGCAGACTTTCCAGAGCCTTTCCTATGAAACATTCTGCTGCAGTTCCTTCCTCAAGTGCCTACCTCGGTCTTTCATGGCTTTTCTGGGTCTCACGCAGCCACCTGATCTACAGTATTCAGCTTCCTGGGGGGCTGAAGTTAGAGATGATGGGGAACCATCACTCACCACACACTTATCCCAGTTCAAGTGGAGCATTCCCCCAGGCTCTCAGCTCCGGGGGTGGTTCAGACCCAAGTCCCTGTCCCCGGTGGGTCAGGGAGGAACCCAGGCTACCCCTCTGGCTTCCAGACAACAAAACGCTTGAGAGTAGACACATGAAGTTCCAAACCTTTGACCTCCTAGATGCTGAGTCAATATATCTGGGCCAAGAGGTTGGACCCAGAAAGAGTTTTGTGGAGAATGGGCAATGCCCACGTGACAGTAACATGCAGAGCTGGGTAGTTTTCCAGTGGAAATTACAGATCCCATCATGCGCTAACCAGCACTTCATGCCCAATATGACTTCAATGCTGTAACCCTACATTTTCTTACTTATAAAATGTAATTTATAATAGCACTTAAATAAACGGGATAAGAAAAATGACACAGCACAGTGCTTATCATAAGTTCTTCGTGGCTGTTACCTGTAGTAGCTTGAAAGGTAACGTGAATAGGCATTAGAATCCTCCTATTTCTTGTTGAACTATCTCTAAACATTTTAATATCAAATATTTAATGTAACTATTTTAAAGTGAAATAGGACAGTACCTTATAAATTGAAAATATAACTTACACCCTATCCCTTCCCAACTGATGAGTCACTGTATTGATAGATTTTGAAGTCTGTTTTTATGTTTTACAAATGTAAACATACTCATGCAAATTAATGAAACAAATATTATTTCCCTCCAAGGAACCACATTATAGGCATGGATTAACAACTTGACTTGTCGGTCATTACTACTTTAGACACCTTTCTTTCTTTATTCAAAGGTGCCTGTGTGCATGCTGAATTTCTTCAGTTGTGTCTGACTCTTTGTGACCCAATGGACTATAGACTGCCAGGCTCCTGGGTCCATGGACTTTTCCAGACAAGAATACTGGATTGGGTTCCCATTTCCTCCTCCAGGGTTGCTTCCTACACCAGAGATCTAATTGGAGTCTCTGTGGCTCCTGCATTGGTGGGTGGACTCTGGACCACTGGACCACCTGGGAAGCCCCATCGCACAGGCTACTTGCTGCTAACCTCTGTGGGGGAAGTAGCTGTCATTTGTATTCAAACAACTCTCTGGGAAGTTTCCACACCACCGGAGCCTAATAGCATCACGCTGAGCCTTCAAAGGGGACAGTGTTGTTGTCCTCCCCTTAAGCCTGGACCAGCAGAGCTCTCAGCCTTGAATATCCTTATTAGATGTCCCCAAGTCAGTTGCTTCCCAGGCGACTCAGTGGTAAAGAATCTATCTGGGACACAGGGAGACTAGGGTTCAATCTCTGGGTTGCGAAGATCTCATTAAGAAGGAAGTGGCAACTCACTGCAGTATCCTTGCCTGGGAAGAAAACCAGGGACAGAGAAACCTGGTGGGCTACGTATAGTGCATGGGGTTTCAAAAAGTCAGACTAGACGCAGTACCGACAAGAACAAAGTCAGTTGCTCTAATGAACCCCTTTAACTTAGCACTCTTGGCTGCCTTGACCAGAGCTTCCAACTCCCTGCCTCTTGTGTTGTCCATTATTTTCCATGCTCCTTATTTCTCATTTTTGGTTCTGATTCTCTTCCCTTTCCTTCTCTACCTCCTTTCTCACTTTTATTTCTACTCTTTTTTTCCCCCCTCAGCTCCTGCACGACACGAGCTTTAGTGGGGATCATCTTAGAGTTTACTTTCCTGGCAGAGAATCAACTATCAAAGAGAAGAAGACTCAGCTGTGTCCTCACGGTCTCTTGTCTATGCTCTTCCCTTAAGATTCAGCTCTGCCAAAGCAGGAGCAGGTTCTACAAGTCGGCGTGCAGTACCCATCACAGCACCTTGCTCACGGCAGGTTGTGGAAACACACTTGTTTAAAACGCTTTGAATTAAACTGACTTTGGTAAGTTGAAGATAAATGACTGATCAGGGACATCTAGGCTTGGATGCACTGACATGCTTGCCAAGACAATGTCTGAAACATCTGAGAAAGGATATAAGGAGATGCAATTTCACTATAAATCTGACACTAGAAAGGAAAAGCAAACCACTACGATTATTAAACACAGGAAAAGACAACGTTTTGAGTTTGCTATTGATTGATGTTTTACTAGCCATGATTATAGCACTACGAATGACAATGAAAATAACAGTAACTGTGATGGAGCAACTTGTTATTTTGCCTGAGACTATCTAATTATGTGACTTTTGTTAATGATTTTACTCCAAAAAGTTGCCTTTAAAATGGTAAACTTCAGCTGCCATCCAGGTAAGAATATGAAGACACGAGAGGTTAGACCACTAGCTGAGTAATCTTCTACCAAACAGTCTGCATCTAAATCTGTAGATCTTGACCCTGACACTTCTACTTGTTGGCTGAAAGTCTCAAGCAATTTTATTTTAGAATTGAAGACCAAAAGGAAAGTCTGACCAGCAGTGTGGTTTCATGCAAAGATGGCCACATTTTGATCATCTCTGTAAAATCTAATCATACTCTGTTTCTAGACAAAAAGCCCTGAGAATCGATGGACATAGGATCCTAAAAATAACAGGGACTTAGGATACTTTTCATAAGAGTAGCCTCCCAAATAGCTTTTCTTGACAGAGCCCCTGTACCTCTATTTCCTTTAAACAAACAACAAAAGTTTTGATCCTCTCAAATCAACGAAATCAACTCAGAGTCTAAGAACTCCACCCAAGAAGTTTGAATTCACCCTTCATCTTCTCAGATCCCACCTGCTGAAGCAATTTGCAACCACCCACCCTAATAGCCTCTGGTTGGACGCCTAAGAACCCAGAACACTATAAATTCGCAAGCAAGGGGTCCCAGAAGACCTCTCTTCTCCCCGCTGAAGCGATGGAGCACTTTCCCCGCTGTGTGCGCCAGGCCTGGGATTCCGCGGAGGAGCCCCAGGAACCAGAGAGGTGCGGCAGCTCCTGCGCTCAGTGAACCCTAAGGAATGGCAGCTCCCTTGCTATCCTACGCTGGGCGAACTCTCTCCGGACGAGGAGGACTTCAATCGGGGAAGAACCTTCGGCCCCCTGCCGCCTTCTGCGCCTATATTGCCCCAAACACCGACCCCGAGAACAGAGCCCCTGCATGCGATACGGCCAGTCTTGGGCTCCAGACCCCACACCCGCTCCCGGCCAGGAGTCCCGACGCCCTCAGGACAGGAGGACGCCGCGCGCCCAGAAAGTTTCCCTGATCCGATTTTGCCACAGGAGGAACCCAGTGTCTGAAACCCGAGACCTCTGACGCGGGACACGCTTCCGGAGCATCGCCCTCTTGCTGATCTGGAGAGACACCAACAGACGCCCCACGCGCTGGACTGAAAGACCCTAGGTTGTCTCTCAGGCCGCCTCTGTCCCTAGGACCCCTCCTCTCCGCTGAGACCCTTCGTTGGAGGATTCCCTGCGACAGATGCTGTTACAAGAAAACCTCTCCGTTGAGCAATCGTGGAAGGATTCTTCATAGGCTTTTGGGGATCTCTCTGTTATCTCATAAATTGCATCTTTATTACTTACTTGATGGTTAAGTAAATCTCTTAACCAAATTCCAACGTCTTTCTCTCTGCTGCTTTGGCTTTAGGGGGAGGACCAGGCGCGCGGGCGGGGTGGCCGGTTCAGTTCTCCCGCGGGACCCTCGGTCCCCTGATTTGCTGAACTGGGGTGGGGGGTCGTGGGTTATCTTGGGCACACCAGGCAGCCAGGGGGCCGACACAGCTGTTGTCAAACTGGGTCAAACTTGCCAGGATCCAGGAGATCACACACAGCGCAGCCGGCAGCCCTGAGAACTCCGCTTCGCCCTGGAAACGCTCCTGCTCGCTCGACCCGCTCTTTCCCTTCCTGTCCATCTGCGGGGCGTCCGGTCATCTGCACGCGGCTCCCCGGCGCCCAGCGCAGGTCGCCGCTCCAAATGCATCCAGAAGCCTGGACCGCAGCAGCACAGAGCTCCTGTCTCCCTCGGACACTTTCCTGGGTGCGTCCCTTCTTCCTCTGAGCCGCTCCAACCCAATTTCCAGCTCGCACGTCCGAGCTGACGTGGAGCCAGGGTGCTGGGGCCGCGGACAAGCGAAAACTCCAGACCGGCTTCGTGAGGAGGGATTTCTGCGGCCAGATTCTGGAGCGGGTGGCTCCCTTCACATCCTAACTTCAACCCGGCGACTTGCCAAGGCTCCTGACTTCTCATTACCAATCGCAGCAGAACTCCTGTTTCCACCAAACCCGGGGGTGAAATGGGGGAGCTGAGAGAACAATGCAGGCCACCTTTAAGACCTTGTTTGGTTGCTAAATCATGTCCGACTATGCTACTGTGGCCGCCAGGCTCCCCTGTCCATGGAATTTCTCCAGCCAAGAATATTGTAGTGGCTTGCCATTCTCTTCTCCAGGGAATCTTTCTCACCCAGAAATCAAACGCGCACCTCCCTCATTGGCAGGCAGGTTCTTTCACTAGTGAACCAACATGGAAGCTCATGTAAGAGTGTAAGAAACACTCACACCGTCATTCTGAGATTTTCTCAACTGCTGTGATTCTTCTGAGGGCAAATCTGTCACTGGGATTAAACTAGTAGGAGTCTGAAAGTGGGGGCTCCCTCCCCAGGGAGCTATTGCCTAGGATTCTTTCAACTCACCTTTCTAGTTTCTGGTATCACACTCTAAGCCACCCTTTTCCTCTTTCCTTGCCAGGATTCCGTGCATCTCCTGCACCCAGTGCATGCGGTGGCTCAACCAGTGTGTAACCCCGACCTGTACCAAGGAATTACAGAAGTATTCTTTTCACCCCTATTGGAACACAGGATGATATTTTATTTTTTCAGATTCAATTACAAAATTTCCAGCGAGGCAGGAGCCTGTAACATACAGCACATAACCAGAGGACGTGAGGACAGGGCTGTGTGTGGTATTTACTGCTGTGCCTCTATTAATGTACTTTTCATGTTCTACTTTGTCCTTTATTTCTTCAAAAGTGTATGCGAGAAATGAAATCAATAAGAACTGGAAATAAAGACATTACTTTTACATTTCATCTTCATTTTTCAGTAGTAATTTCAAATCCTTAGATAAGTAAATGAAATAGCCCTTGAATTCATGGAAACACAGGGTTCTTTATAAGCCCACTTATGGAGAAGCACTGGCAGGCTTTGGAATATACAGTTCTAGAGTTCTTCTGGAAATTTGAAAATCCAAAATGTTATGCACCCTAACCTTTAATCCAATCACCAAAACCACTCAGAACTTCCGTGCCCTTCCCAGAAAGAGGCAGTGATCTCCTCAGTCCCTAGGGGCCCTCCAGGTGATTCGCAAGGCAAATGAGTGTGGATCCCACCTATCAACACCCGGGTTTCCCAAAACCAGGACCGGCCGGCACTATAAAAGGCACACTCCTCACCCAGCCCAGTCATTCGCGCCTGTGCTTAGACCCACTGAGCTCTGGGCCTGGTGAGGAGGCTGAAGCCATGGAAGCGCAGTGCTGGAGGAGGGCACGTCCCGAGCCCGCCTTGCCTCCGGGCCTGAACCGAGAACAGGCCTGGGCCTGGGCTCTGGATAACTTCCCCGCGCTGAGCCGCCCCTCCTGCCTCAGCCCCGAGTTCTGCGGGGACGCGCACTACTGCGCCTGTGGGCTGCCGCGCCACGCTTGCCCCGGACCCGCGGACGGTCTCCGCGTCGAGATGGGCCAGAAACGCTGGCGAGAGCCGCAAGGCCACCAGCCGGCTGCTAGTCCGGGATGGAGCGACAGTCCCGTCAAGAAGAGGCCCAAGCCGCCCAGCGGCGGGCCCAGCAGGGTCTGAACAGCCAGCCGATGCCAGCAGCTGCGGAGGCTGCCAGACTCGCGGCCAGATCGCCGCCAGGAGGCCAGGAGGCCCTCCACCCCACCCCACCGCACACACCTTGAGGTTGCGGAAAAGTGAGACTTGAAACCCGGTGGAACCCGGCAAGGAAAGGAATAGCAGCCTCCTGTCTGGCGCACAGCACCCTTTCAGTCACCACCCTGGACTGGAGCCTGGGTCACCCCAGCGGAGGCCCAATCTGCCGGGGAGGGGGGGGGGAGCGGGGGGGGGGAGCGGGGGGGGGGACTTCTCCCCTCGGCTCCGCCTCTCTCGGGGAAGAGCCTGGAGATATCTGTGGGGCAGAACATTCCTTTTTTTTTTCTTCCGTTCTTGGATAATTGACGGGCTTTTCAATGAGAAATCTCTAAAGCCATAAAAAGGAACGCATTTGAGTCTAGTCTAATGAGGTGGATGAACCTAGAGCTTATTATTCAGAGTGAAGTCAGTCTGAATGAGAAAGAGAAATCTCCTAGACTAACGCGCATATACATGGAATCTAGAAAGATGGTGCTGACGAATTTATTTGCAGGGCAGCAATGGAGAAACAGACATAGAGAACAGATTTATTGACAGGGCAGGGGGAGAGAGGAGAGAGTGAGCTGCATGGGAAAAGTAAGAGGGAAACTGACATTAGCATATGTAAAGTAGACAGCCAATGGGAATTTGCTGTATAACTCCCTGAACTCAAACTGGGGCTCTGTAAGAATCTAGAGGGGTGGGATGGTGAGAGAAATGGGAGGGAGGTTCAGACCAAGGCGGGACATATGTATACCGATGGCCGATTCGTGTGGATAGTTGACAGAAAACAACAAAATTCTGTAAAACATGACCCTTCAATTAAAAAATAAATTAGGAAAAAGGAAATCTCTCTTCAGGAATCTATGCTATCAAGGAACTTTCCTGTTGATGTACTCAGAATTGTCATACTTCTTATATTAATTCCAATTTGCAAATGATTAAAACATGCTTCCCTATTCTCTGCTTGTGAATTGATTTGGGTGGGTGGAGTCAGGACTGGAAGTGGTACTGGGACAAGGGGAGTCTTTGGCTGAAAGAACTGAGACCCAGGTCAGGGCTCCAAGATTAAGGAAACACAAAATGAACCCATGATATATAACCTTGAGTACCTTGGTGGCCTATATTAATCTCTTTCCTTTGTTCAAATATTGGGAAAGTAGCACTCCCCAACATAGCTTTTGGGGAAATTTTGAAAGGATCTTTGGAAAGCCAGTATGATAATACACGTTAAGCATTTCAACAGGAATACTCTTGAGCCAGAGTACTAATTCCATAAGCAGAAACTGTAGTTACAAACAGACGTGTATGCCAATACAAGATAAAAAAATGTAAATGATAGTCATATCTGCACAATTCCAAACAATACTGCTCTTAGAGATAAAATGGAAGACATGGTTTTTAAACCACATTCAATTTTGGCTGCTATTCCTTCATCGCTTCAGGGGCAGCGTGCGGGCTTCTCATTGCAGTGGCTCTTGTTGCAGAGCATGAGCTCTAGGGCTTCTGAGCTTCAGTAGTTGCAGCATGTGGGCTCAAGAGCACGGACTCAATGGTTGTGGCACCAGGGCTTAGCTGTTCCCACAGCATGCAGGATCTTCGCAGATTAGAGTTTGAATCCATGTCTCCTGCCTTGGCAGGCAGATTCTTTACTGCTGAACCACTAGGGAAGACCGTGCAAGACATGATTTTTAAAAGACACCCAGAGGCTGAATCTTAGACAGGTAGTGGCTATAGCAACTAAGCTTGAAGGGCGTGCTTCTAAGCAAGTTGGAAGGGAAAGCACTGAGGCACAGCCACCCACAAGGCTGAGGGAGGGCAGACTTTCCAGAGCCTTTCCTATGAAACATTCTGCTGCAGTTCCTTCCTCAAGTGCCTACCTCGGTCTTTCATGGCTTTTCTGGGTCTCACGCAGCCACCTGATCTACAGTATTCAGCTTCCTGGGGGGCTGAAGTTAGAGATGATGGGGAACCATCACTCACCACACACTTCTCATCCCAGTTCAAGTGGAGCATTCCCCCAGGCTCTCAGCTCCGGGGGTGGTTCAGACCCAAGTCCCTGTCCCCGGTGGGTCAGGGAGGAACCCAGGCTACCCCTCTGGCTTCCAGACAACAAAACGCTTGAGAGTAGACACATGAAGTTCCAAACCTTTGACCTCCTAGATGCTGAGTCAATATATCTGGGCCAAGAGGTTGGACCCAGAAAGAGTTTTGTGGAGAATGGGCAATGCCCACGTGACAGTAACATGCAGAGCTGGGTAGTTTTCCAGTGGAAATTACAGATCCCATCATGCGCTAACCAGCACTTCATGCCCAATATGACTTCAATGCTGTAACCCTACATTTTCTTACTTATAAAATGTAATTTATAATAGCACTTAAATAAACGGGATAAGAAAAATGACACAGCACAGTGCTTATCATAAGTTCTTCGTGGCTGTTACCTGTAGTAGCTTGAAAGGTAACGTGAATAGGCATTAGAATCCTCCTATTTCTTGTTGAACTATCTCTAAACATTTTAATATCAAATATTTAATGTAACTATTTTAAAGTGAAATAGGACAGTACCTTATAAATTGAAAATATAACTTACACCCTATCCCTTCCCAACTGATGAGTCACTGTATTGATAGATTTTGAAGTCTGTTTTTATGTTTTACAAATGTAAACATACTCATGCAAATTAATGAAACAAATATTATTTCCCTCCAAGGAACCACATTATAGGCATGGATTAACAACTTGACTTGTCGGTCATTACTACTTTAGACACCTTTCTTTCTTTATTCAAAGGTGCCTGTGTGCATGCTGAATTTCTTCAGTTGTGTCTGACTCTTTGTGACCCAATGGACTATAGACTGCCAGGCTCCTGGGTCCATGGACTTTTCCAGACAAGAATACTGGATTGGGTTCCCATTTCCTCCTCCAGGGTTGCTTCCTACACCAGAGATCTAATTGGAGTCTCTGTGGCTCCTGCATTGGTGGGTGGACTCTGGACCACTGGACCACCTGGGAAGCCCCATCGCACAGGCTACTTGCTGCTAACCTCTGTGGGGGAAGTAGCTGTCATTTGTATTCAAACAACTCTCTGGGAAGTTTCCACACCACCGGAGCCTAATAGCATCACGCTGAGCCTTCAAAGGGGACAGTGTTGTTGTCCTCCCCTTAAGCCTGGACCAGCAGAGCTCTCAGCCTTGAATATCCTTATTAGATGTCCCCAAGTCAGTTGCTTCCCAGGCGACTCAGTGGTAAAGAATCTATCTGGGACACAGGGAGACTAGGGTTCAATCTCTGGGTTGCGAAGATCTCATTAAGAAGGAAGTGGCAACTCACTGCAGTATCCTTGCCTGGGAAGAAAACCAGGGACAGAGAAACCTGGTGGGCTACGTATAGTGCATGGGGTTTCAAAAAGTCAGACTAGACGCAGTACCGACAAGAACAAAGTCAGTTGCTCTAATGAACCCCTTTAACTTAGCACTCTTGGCTGCCTTGACCAGAGCTTCCAACTCCCTGCCTCTTGTGTTGTCCATTATTTTCCATGCTCCTTATTTCTCATTTTTGGTTCTGATTCTCTTCCCTTTCCTTCTCTACCTCCTTTCTCACTTTTATTTCTACTCTTTTTTTCCCCCCTCAGCTCCTGCACGACACGAGCTTTAGTGGGGATCATCTTAGAGTTTACTTTCCTGGCAGAGAATCAACTATCAAAGAGAAGAAGACTCAGCTGTGTCCTCACGGTCTCTTGTCTATGCTCTTCCCTTAAGATTCAGCTCTGCCAAAGCAGGAGCAGGTTCTACAAGTCGGCGTGCAGTACCCATCACAGCACCTTGCTCACGGCAGGTTGTGGAAACACACTTGTTTAAAACGCTTTGAATTAAACTGACTTTGGTAAGTTGAAGATAAATGACTGATCAGGGACATCTAGGCTTGGATGCACTGACATGCTTGCCAAGACAATGTCTGAAACATCTGAGAAAGGATATAAGGAGATGCAATTTCACTATAAATCTGACACTAGAAAGGAAAAGCAAACCACTACGATTATTAAACACAGGAAAAGACAACGTTTTGAGTTTGCTATTGATTGATGTTTTACTAGCCATGATTATAGCACTACGAATGACAATGAAAATAACAATAACTGTAATGGAGCAACTTGTTATTTTGCCTGAGACTATCTAATTATGTGACTTTTGTTAATGATTTTACTCCAAAAAGTTGCCTTTAAAATGGTAAACTTCAGCTACCATCCAGGTAAGAATATGAAGACACGAGAGGTTAGACAACTAGCTGAGTAATCTTCTACCAAACAGTCTGCATCTAAATCTGTAGATCTTGACCCTGACACTTCTACTTGTTGGCTGAAAGTCTCAAGCAATTTTATCTTAGAATTGAAGACCAAAAGGAAAGTCTGACCAGCAGTGTGGTTTCATGCAAAGATGGCCACATTTTGATCATCTCTGTAAAATCTAATGATACTCTGTTTCTAGACAAAAAGCCCTGAGAATCGATGGACATAGGATCCTAAAAATAACAGGGACTTAGGATACTTTTCATAAGAGTAGCCTCCCAAATAGCTTTTCTTGACAGAGCCCCTGTACCTCTATTTCCTTTAAACAAACAACAAAAGTTTTGATCCTCTCAAATCAACGAAATCAACTCAGAGTCTAAGAACTCCACCCAAGAAGTTTGAATTCACCCTTCATCTTCTCAGATCCCACCTGCTGAAGCAATTTGCAACCACCCACCCTAATAGCCTCTGGTTGGACGCCTAAGAACCCAGAACACTCTAAATTCGCAAGCAAGGGGTCCCAGAAGACTTCTCTTCTCCCCGCTGAAGCGGTGGAGCACTTTCCCCGCTGTGTGCGCCAGGCCTGGGATTCCGCGGAGGAGCCCCAGGAACCAGAGAGGTGCGGCAGCTCCTGCGCTCAGTGAACCCTAAGGAATGGCAGCTCCCTTGCTATCCTACGCTGGGCGAACTCTCTCCGGACGAGGAGGACTTCAATCGGGGAAGAACCTTCGGCCCCCCGCCGCCTTCTGCGCCTATATTGCCCCCAAACACCGACCCCGAGAACAGAGCCCCTGCATGCGATAAGGCCAGTCTTGGGCTCCAGACCCCACACCCGCTCCCGGCCAGGAGTCCCGACGCCCTCAGGACAGGAGGACGCCGCGCGCCCAGAAAGTTTCCCTGATCCGATTTTGCCACAGGAGGAACCCAGTGTCTGAAACCCGAGACCTCTGACGCGGGACACGCTTCCGGAGCATCGCCCTCTTGCTGATCTGGAGAGACACCAACAGACGCCCCACGCGCTGGACTGAAAGACCCTAGGTTGTCTCTCAGGCCGCCTCTGTCCCTAGGACCCCTCCTCTCCGCTGAGACCCTTCGTTGGAGGATTCCCTGCGACAGATGCTGTTACAAGAAAACCTCTCCGTTGAGCAATCGTGGAAGGATTCTTCATAGGCTTTTGGGGATCTCTCTGTTATCTCATAAATTGCATCTTTATTACTTACTTGATGGTTAAGTAAATCTCTTAACCAAATTCCAACGTCTTTCTCTCTGCTGCTTTGGCTTTAGGGGGAGGACCAGGCGCGCGGGCGGGGTGGCCGGTTCAGTTCTCCCGCGGGACCCTCGGTCCCCTGATTTGCTGAACTGGGGTGGGGGGTCGTGGGTTATCTTGGGCACACCAGGCGGCCAGGGGGCCGACACAGCTGTTGTCAAACTGGGTCAAACTTGCCAGGATCCAGGAGATCACACACAGCGCAGCCGGCAGCCCTGAGAACTCCGCTTCGCCCTGGAAACGCTCCTGCTCGCTCGACCCGCTCTTTCCCTTCCTGTCCATCTGCGGGGCGTCCGGTCATCTGCACGCGGCTCCCCGGCGCCCAGCGCAGGTCGCCGCTCCAAATGCATCCAGAAGCCTGGACCGCAGCAGCACAGAGCTCCTGTCTCCCTCGGACACTTTCCTGGGTGCGTCCCTTCTTCCTCTGAGCCGCTCCAACCCAATTTCCAGCTCGCACGTCCGAGCTGACGTGGAGCCAGGGTGCTGGGGCCGCGGACAAGCGAAAACTCCAGACCGGCTTCGTGAGGAGGGATTTCTGCGGCCAGATTCTGGAGCGGGTGGCTCCCTTCACATCCTAACTTCAACCCGGCGACTTGCCAAGGCTCCTGACTTCTCATTACCAATCGCAGCAGAACTCCTGTTTCCACCAAACCCGGGGGTGAAATGGGGGAGCTGAGAGAACAATGCAGGCCACCTTTAAGACCTTGTTTGGTTGCTAAATCATGTCCGACTATGCTACTGTGGCCGCCAGGCTCCCCTGTCCATGGAATTTCTCCAGCCAAGAATATTGTAGTGGCTTGCCATTCTCTTCTCCAGGGAATCTTTCTCACCCAGAAATCAAACGCGCACCTCCCTCATTGGCAGGCAGGTTCTTTCACTAGTGAACCAACATGGAAGCTCATGTAAGAGTGTAAGAAACACTCACACCGTCATTCTGAGATTTTCTCAACTGCTGTGATTCTTCTGAGGGCAAATCTGTCACTGGGATTAAACTAGTAGGAGTCTGAAAGTGGGGGCTCCCTCCCCAGGGAGCTATTGCCTAGGATTCTTTCAACTCACCTTTCTAGTTTCTGGTATCACACTCTAAGCCACCCTTTTCCTCTTTCCTTGCCAGGATTCCGTGCATCTCCTGCACCCAGTGCATGCGGTGGCTCAACCAGTGTGTAACCCCGACCTGTACCAAGGAATTACAGAAGTATTCTTTTCACCCCTATTGGAACACAGGATGATATTTTATTTTTTCAGATTCAATTACAAAATTTCCAGCGAGGCAGGAGCCTGTAACATACAGCACATAACCAGAGGACGTGAGGACAGGGCTGTGTGTGGTATTTACTGCTGTGCCTCTATTAATGTACTTTTCATGTTCTACTTTGTCCTTTATTTCTTCAAAAGTGTATGCGAGAAATGAAATCAATAAGAACTGGAAATAAAGACATTACTTTTACATTTCATCTTCATTTTTCAGTAGTAATTTCAAATCCTTAGATAAGTAAATGAAATAGCCCTTGAATTCATGGAAACACAGGGTTCTTTATAAGCCCACTTATGGAGAAGCACTGGCAGGCTTTGGAATATACAGTTCTAGAGTTCTTCTGGAAATTTGAAAATCCAAAATGTTATGCACCCTAACCTTTAATCCAATCACCAAAACCACTCAGAACTTCCGTGCCCTTCCCAGAAAGAGGCAGTGATCTCCTCAGTCCCTAGGGGCCCTCCAGGTGATTCGCAAGGCAAATGAGTGTGGATCCCACCTATCAACACCCGGGTTTCCCAAAACCAGGACCGGCCGGCACTATAAAAGGCACACTCCTCACCCAGCCCAGTCATTCGCGCCTGTGCTTAGACCCACTGAGCTCTGGGCCTGGTGAGGAGGCTGAAGCCATGGAAGCGCAGTGCTGGAGGAGGGCACGTCCCGAGCCCGCCTTGCCTCCGGGCCTGAACCGAGAACAGGCCTGGGCCTGGGCTCTGGATAACTTCCCCGCGCTGAGCCGCCCCTCCTGCCTCAGCCCCGAGTTCTGCGGGGACGCGCACTACTGCGCCTGTGGGCTGCCGCGCCACGCTTGCCCCGGACCCGCGGACGGTCTCCGCGTCGAGATGGGCCAGAAACGCTGGCGAGAGCCGCAAGGCCACCAGCCGGCTGCTAGTCCGGGATGGAGCGACAGTCCCGTCAAGAAGAGGCCCAAGCCGCCCAGCGGCGGGCCCAGCAGGGTCTGAACAGCCAGCCGATGCCAGCAGCTGCGGAGGCTGCCAGACTCGCGGCCAGATCGCCGCCAGGAGGCCAGGAGGCCCTCCACCCCACCCCACCGCACACACCTTGAGGTTGCGGAAAAGTGAGACTTGAAACCCGGTGGAACCCGGCAAGGAAAGGAATAGCAGCCTCCTGTCTGGCGCACAGCACCCTTTCAGTCACCACCCTGGACTGGAGCCTGGGTCACCCCAGCGGAGGCCCAATCTGCCGGGGAGGGGGGGGGGAGCGGGGGGGGGGAGCGGGGGGGGGGACTTCTCCCCTCGGCTCCGCCTCTCTCGGGGAAGAGCCTGGAGATATCTGTGGGGCAGAACATTCCTTTTTTTTTTCTTCCGTTCTTGGATAATTGACGGGCTTTTCAATGAGAAATCTCTAAAGCCATAAAAAGGAACGCATTTGAGTCTAGTCTAATGAGGTGGATGAACCTAGAGCTTATTATTCAGAGTGAAGTCAGTCTGAATGAGAAAGAGAAATCTCCTAGACTAACGCGCATATACATGGAATCTAGAAAGATGGTGCTGACGAATTTATTTGCAGGGCAGCAATGGAGAAACAGACATAGAGAACAGATTTATTGACAGGGCAGGGGGAGAGAGGAGAGAGTGAGCTGCATGGGAAAAGTAAGAGGGAAACTGACATTAGCATATGTAAAGTAGACAGCCAATGGGAATTTGCTGTATAACTCCCTGAACTCAAACTGGGGCTCTGTAAGAATCTAGAGGGGTGGGATGGTGAGAGAAATGGGAGGGAGGTTCAGACCAAGGCGGGACATATGTATACCGATGGCCGATTCGTGTGGATAGTTGACAGAAAACAACAAAATTCTGTAAAACATGACCCTTCAATTAAAAAATAAATTAGGAAAAAGGAAATCTCTCTTCAGGAATCTATGCTATCAAGGAACTTTCCTGTTGATGTACTCAGAATTGTCATACTTCTTATATTAATTCCAATTTGCAAATGATTAAAACATGCTTCCCTATTCTCTGCTTGTGAATTGATTTGGGTGGGTGGAGTCAGGACTGGAAGTGGTACTGGGACAAGGGGAGTCTTTGGCTGAAAGAACTGAGACCCAGGTCAGGGCTCCAAGATTAAGGAAACACAAAATGAACCCATGATATATAACCTTGAGTACCTTGGTGGCCTATATTAATCTCTTTCCTTTGTTCAAATATTGGGAAAGTAGCACTCCCCAACATAGCTTTTGGGGAAATTTTGAAAGGATCTTTGGAAAGCCAGTATGATAATACACGTTAAGCATTTCAACAGGAATACTCTTGAGCCAGAGTACTAATTCCATAAGCAGAAACTGTAGTTACAAACAGACGTGTATGCCAATACAAGATAAAAAAATGTAAATGATAGTCATATCTGCACAATTCCAAACAATACTGCTCTTAGAGATAAAATGGAAGACATGGTTTTTAAACCACATTCAATTTTGGCTGCTATTCCTTCATCGCTTCAGGGGCAGCGTGCGGGCTTCTCATTGCAGTGGCTCTTGTTGCAGAGCATGAGCTCTAGGGCTTCTGAGCTTCAGTAGTTGCAGCATGTGGGCTCAAGAGCACGGACTCAATGGTTGTGGCACCAGGGCTTAGCTGTTCCCACAGCATGCAGGATCTTCGCAGATTAGAGTTTGAATCCATGTCTCCTGCCTTGGCAGGCAGATTCTTTACTGCTGAACCACTAGGGAAGACCGTGCAAGACATGATTTTTAAAAGACACCCAGAGGCTGAATCTTAGACAGGTAGTGGCTATAGCAACTAAGCTTGAAGGGCGTGCTTCTAAGCAAGTTGGAAGGGAAAGCACTGAGGCACAGCCACCCACAAGGCTGAGGGAGGGCAGACTTTCCAGAGCCTTTCCTATGAAACATTCTGCTGCAGTTCCTTCCTCAAGTGCCTACCTCGGTCTTTCATGGCTTTTCTGGGTCTCACGCAGCCACCTGATCTACAGTATTCAGCTTCCTGGGGGGCTGAAGTTAGAGATGATGGGGAACCATCACTCACCACACACTTCTCATCCCAGTTCAAGTGGAGCATTCCCCCAGGCTCTCAGCTCCGGGGGTGGTTCAGACCCAAGTCCCTGTCCCCGGTGGGTCAGGGAGGAACCCAGGCTACCCCTCTGGCTTCCAGACAACAAAACGCTTGAGAGTAGACACATGAAGTTCCAAACCTTTGACCTCCTAGATGCTGAGTCAATATATCTGGGCCAAGAGGTTGGACCCAGAAAGAGTTTTGTGGAGAATGGGCAATGCCCACGTGACAGTAACATGCAGAGCTGGGTAGTTTTCCAGTGGAAATTACAGATCCCATCATGCGCTAACCAGCACTTCATGCCCAATATGACTTCAATGCTGTAACCCTACATTTTCTTACTTATAAAATGTAATTTATAATAGCACTTAAATAAACGGGATAAGAAAAATGACACAGCACAGTGCTTATCATAAGTTCTTCGTGGCTGTTACCTGTAGTAGCTTGAAAGGTAACGTGAATAGGCATTAGAATCCTCCTATTTCTTGTTGAACTATCTCTAAACATTTTAATATCAAATATTTAATGTAACTATTTTAAAGTGAAATAGGACAGTACCTTATAAATTGAAAATATAACTTACACCCTATCCCTTCCCAACTGATGAGTCACTGTATTGATAGATTTTGAAGTCTGTTTTTATGTTTTACAAATGTAAACATACTCATGCAAATTAATGAAACAAATATTATTTCCCTCCAAGGAACCACATTATAGGCATGGATTAACAACTTGACTTGTCGGTCATTACTACTTTAGACACCTTTCTTTCTTTATTCAAAGGTGCCTGTGTGCATGCTGAATTTCTTCAGTTGTGTCTGACTCTTTGTGACCCAATGGACTATAGACTGCCAGGCTCCTGGGTCCATGGACTTTTCCAGACAAGAATACTGGATTGGGTTCCCATTTCCTCCTCCAGGGTTGCTTCCTACACCAGAGATCTAATTGGAGTCTCTGTGGCTCCTGCATTGGTGGGTGGACTCTGGACCACTGGACCACCTGGGAAGCCCCATCGCACAGGCTACTTGCTGCTAACCTCTGTGGGGGAAGTAGCTGTCATTTGTATTCAAACAACTCTCTGGGAAGTTTCCACACCACCGGAGCCTAATAGCATCACGCTGAGCCTTCAAAGGGGACAGTGTTGTTGTCCTCCCCTTAAGCCTGGACCAGCAGAGCTCTCAGCCTTGAATATCCTTATTAGATGTCCCCAAGTCAGTTGCTTCCCAGGCGACTCAGTGGTAAAGAATCTATCTGGGACACAGGGAGACTAGGGTTCAATCTCTGGGTTGCGAAGATCTCATTAAGAAGGAAGTGGCAACTCACTGCAGTATCCTTGCCTGGGAAGAAAACCAGGGACAGAGAAACCTGGTGGGCTACGTATAGTGCATGGGGTTTCAAAAAGTCAGACTAGACGCAGTACCGACAAGAACAAAGTCAGTTGCTCTAATGAACCCCTTTAACTTAGCACTCTTGGCTGCCTTGACCAGAGCTTCCAACTCCCTGCCTCTTGTGTTGTCCATTATTTTCCATGCTCCTTATTTCTCATTTTTGGTTCTGATTCTCTTCCCTTTCCTTCTCTACCTCCTTTCTCACTTTTATTTCTACTCTTTTTTTCCCCCCTCAGCTCCTGCACGACACGAGCTTTAGTGGGGATCATCTTAGAGTTTACTTTCCTGGCAGAGAATCAACTATCAAAGAGAAGAAGACTCAGCTGTGTCCTCACGGTCTCTTGTCTATGCTCTTCCCTTAAGATTCAGCTCTGCCAAAGCAGGAGCAGGTTCTACAAGTCGGCGTGCAGTACCCATCACAGCACCTTGCTCACGGCAGGTTGTGGAAACACACTTGTTTAAAACGCTTTGAATTAAACTGACTTTGGTAAGTTGAAGATAAATGACTGATCAGGGACATCTAGGCTTGGATGCACTGACATGCTTGCCAAGACAATGTCTGAAACATCTGAGAAAGGATATAAGGAGATGCAATTTCACTATAAATCTGACACTAGAAAGGAAAAGCAAACCACTACGATTATTAAACACAGGAAAAGACAACGTTTTGAGTTTGCTATTGATTGATGTTTTACTAGCCATGATTATAGCACTACGAATGACAATGAAAATAACAATAACTGTAATGGAGCAACTTGTTATTTTGCCTGAGACTATCTAATTATGTGACTTTTGTTAATGATTTTACTCCAAAAAGTTGCCTTTAAAATGGTAAACTTCAGCTACCATCCAGGTAAGAATATGAAGACACGAGAGGTTAGACAACTAGCTGAGTAATCTTCTACCAAACAGTCTGCATCTAAATCTGTAGATCTTGACCCTGACACTTCTACTTGTTGGCTGAAAGTCTCAAGCAATTTTATCTTAGAATTGAAGACCAAAAGGAAAGTCTGACCAGCAGTGTGGTTTCATGCAAAGATGGCCACATTTTGATCATCTCTGTAAAATCTAATGATACTCTGTTTCTAGACAAAAAGCCCTGAGAATCGATGGACATAGGATCCTAAAAATAACAGGGACTTAGGATACTTTTCATAAGAGTAGCCTCCCAAATAGCTTTTCTTGACAGAGCCCCTGTACCTCTATTTCCTTTAAACAAACAACAAAAGTTTTGATCCTCTCAAATCAACGAAATCAACTCAGAGTCTAAGAACTCCACCCAAGAAGTTTGAATTCACCCTTCATCTTCTCAGATCCCACCTGCTGAAGCAATTTGCAACCACCCACCCTAATAGCCTCTGGTTGGACGCCTAAGAACCCAGAACACTCTAAATTCGCAAGCAAGGGGTCCCAGAAGACTTCTCTTCTCCCCGCTGAAGCGGTGGAGCACTTTCCCCGCTGTGTGCGCCAGGCCTGGGATTCCGCGGAGGAGCCCCAGGAACCAGAGAGGTGCGGCAGCTCCTGCGCTCAGTGAACCCTAAGGAATGGCAGCTCCCTTGCTATCCTACGCTGGGCGAACTCTCTCCGGACGAGGAGGACTTCAATCGGGGAAGAACCTTCGGCCCCCCGCCGCCTTCTGCGCCTATATTGCCCCCAAACACCGACCCCGAGAACAGAGCCCCTGCATGCGATACGGCCAGTCTTGGGCTCCAGACCCCACACCCGCTCCCGGCCAGGAGTCCCGACGCCCTCAGGACAGGAGGACGCCGCGCGCCCAGAAAGTTTCCCTGATCCGATTTTGCCACAGGAGGAACCCAGTGTCTGAAACCCGAGACCTCTGACGCGGGACACGCTTCCGGAGCATCGCCCTCTTGCTGATCTGGAGAGACACCAACAGACGCCCCACGCGCTGGACTGAAAGACCCTAGGTTGTCTCTCAGGCCGCCTCTGTCCCTAGGACCCCTCCTCTCCGCTGAGACCCTTCGTTGGAGGATTCCCTGCGACAGATGCTGTTACAAGAAAACCTCTCCGTTGAGCAATCGTGGAAGGATTCTTCATAGGCTTTTGGGGATCTCTCTGTTATCTCATAAATTGCATCTTTATTACTTACTTGATGGTTAAGTAAATCTCTTAACCAAATTCCAACGTCTTTCTCTCTGCTGCTTTGGCTTTAGGGGGAGGACCAGGCGCGCGGGCGGGGTGGCCGGTTCAGTTCTCCCGCGGGACCCTCGGTCCCCTGATTTGCTGAACTGGGGTGGGGGGTCGTGGGTTATCTTGGGCACACCAGGCGGCCAGGGGGCCGACACAGCTGTTGTCAAACTGGGTCAAACTTGCCAGGATCCAGGAGATCACACACAGCGCAGCCGGCAGCCCTGAGAACTCCGCTTCGCCCTGGAAACGCTCCTGCTCGCTCGACCCGCTCTTTCCCTTCCTGTCCATCTGCGGGGCGTCCGGTCATCTGCACGCGGCTCCCCGGCGCCCAGCGCAGGTCGCCGCTCCAAATGCATCCAGAAGCCTGGACCGCAGCAGCACAGAGCTCCTGTCTCCCTCGGACACTTTCCTGGGTGCGTCCCTTCTTCCTCTGAGCCGCTCCAACCCAATTTCCAGCTCGCACGTCCGAGCTGACGTGGAGCCAGGGTGCTGGGGCCGCGGACAAGCGAAAACTCGAGACTGGCTTCGTGAGGAGGGATTTCTGCGGCCAGATTCTGGAGCGGGTGGCTCCCTTCACATCCTAACTTCAACCCGGCGACTTGCCAAGGCTCCTGACTTCTCATTACCAATCGCAGCAGAACTCCTGTTTCCACCAAACCCGGGGGTGAAATGGGGGAGCTGAGAGAACAATGCAGGCCACCTTTAAGACCTTGTTTGGTTGCTAAATCATGTCCGACTATGCTACTGTGGCCGCCAGGCTCCCCTGTCCATGGAATTTCTCCAGCCAAGAATATTGTAGTGGCTTGCCATTCTCTTCTCCAGGGAATCTTTCTCACCCAGAAATCAAACGCGCACCTCCCTCATTGGCAGGCAGGTTCTTTCACTAGTGAACCAACATGGAAGCTCATGTAAGAGTGTAAGAAACACTCACACCGTCATTCTGAGATTTTCTCAACTGCTGTGATTCTTCTGAGGGCAAATCTGTCACTGGGATTAAACTAGTAGGAGTCTGAAAGTGGGGGCTCCCTCCCCAGGGAGCTATTGCCTAGGATTCTTTCAACTCACCTTTCTAGTTTCTGGTATCACACTCTAAGCCACCCTTTTCCTCTTTCCTTGCCAGGATTCCGTGCATCTCCTGCACCCAGTGCATGCGGTGGCTCAACCAGTGTGTAACCCCGACCTGTACCAAGGAATTACAGAAGTATTCTTTTCACCCCTATTGGAACACAGGATGATATTTTATTTTTTCAGATTCAATTACAAAATTTCCAGCGAGGCAGGAGCCTGTAACATACAGCACATAACCAGAGGACGTGAGGACAGGGCTGTGTGTGGTATTTACTGCTGTGCCTCTATTAATGTACTTTTCATGTTCTACTTTGTCCTTTATTTCTTCAAAAGTGTATGCGAGAAATGAAATCAATAAGAACTGGAAATAAAGACATTACTTTTACATTTCATCTTCATTTTTCAGTAGTAATTTCAAATCCTTAGATAAGTAAATGAAATAGCCCTTGAATTCATGGAAACACAGGGTTCTTTATAAGCCCACTTATGGAGAAGCACTGGCAGGCTTTGGAATATACAGTTCTAGAGTTCTTCTGGAAATTTGAAAATCCAAAATGTTATGCACCCTAACCTTTAATCCAATCACCAAAACCACTCAGAACTTCCGTGCCCTTCCCAGAAAGAGGCAGTGATCTCCTCAGTCCCTAGGGGCCCTCCAGGTGATTCGCAAGGCAAATGAGTGTGGATCCCACCTATCAACACCCGGGTTTCCCAAAACCAGGACCGGCCGGCACTATAAAAGGCACACTCCTCACCCAGCCCAGTCATTCGCGCCTGTGCTTAGACCCACTGAGCTCTGGGCCTGGTGAGGAGGCTGAAGCCATGGAAGCGCAGTGCTGGAGGAGGGCACGTCCCGAGCCCGCCTTGCCTCCGGGCCTGAACCGAGAACAGGCCTGGGCCTGGGCTCTGGATAACTTCCCCGCGCTGAGCCGCCCCTCCTGCCTCAGCCCCGAGTTCTGCGGGGACGCGCACTACTGCGCCTGTGGGCTGCCGCGCCACGCTTGCCCCGGACCCGCGGACGGTCTCCGCGTCGAGATGGGCCAGAAACGCTGGCGAGAGCCGCAAGGCCACCAGCCGGCTGCTAGTCCGGGATGGAGCGACAGTCCCGTCAAGAAGAGGCCCAAGCCGCCCAGCGGCGGGCCCAGCAGGGTCTGAACAGCCAGCCGATGCCAGCAGCTGCGGAGGCTGCCAGACTCGCGGCCAGATCGCCGCCAGGAGGCCAGGAGGCCCTCCACCCCACCCCACCGCACACACCTTGAGGTTGCGGAAAAGTGAGACTTGAAACCCGGTGGAACCCGGCAAGGAAAGGAATAGCAGCCTCCTGTCTGGCGCACAGCACCCTTTCAGTCACCACCCTGGACTGGAGCCTGGGTCACCCCAGCGGAGGCCCAATCTGCCGGGGAGGGGGGGGGAGCGGGGGGGGGGAGCGGGGGGGGGGACTTCTCCCCTCGGCTCCGCCTCTCTCGGGGAAGAGCCTGGAGATATCTGTGGGGCAGAACATTCCTTTTTTTTTTCTTCCGTTCTTGGATAATTGACGGGCTTTTCAATGAGAAATCTCTAAAGCCATAAAAAGGAACGCATTTGAGTCTAGTCTAATGAGGTGGATGAACCTAGAGCTTATTATTCAGAGTGAAGTCAGTCTGAATGAGAAAGAGAAATCTCCTAGACTAACGCGCATATACATGGAATCTAGAAAGATGGTGCTGACGAATTTATTTGCAGGGCAGCAATGGAGAAACAGACATAGAGAACAGATTTATTGACAGGGCAGGGGGAGAGAGGAGAGAGTGAGCTGCATGGGAAAAGTAAGAGGGAAACTGACATTAGCATATGTAAAGTAGACAGCCAATGGGAATTTGCTGTATAACTCCCTGAACTCAAACTGGGGCTCTGTAAGAATCTAGAGGGGTGGGATGGTGAGAGAAATGGGAGGGAGGTTCAGACCAAGGCGGGACATATGTATACCGATGGCCGATTCGTGTGGATAGTTGACAGAAAACAACAAAATTCTGTAAAACATGACCCTTCAATTAAAAAATAAATTAGGAAAAAGGAAATCTCTCTTCAGGAATCTATGCTATCAAGGAACTTTCCTGTTGATGTACTCAGAATTGTCATACTTCTTATATTAATTCCAATTTGCAAATGATTAAAACATGCTTCCCTATTCTCTGCTTGTGAATTGATTTGGGTGGGTGGAGTCAGGACTGGAAGTGGTACTGGGACAAGGGGAGTCTTTGGCTGAAAGAACTGAGACCCAGGTCAGGGCTCCAAGATTAAGGAAACACAAAATGAACCCATGATATATAACCTTGAGTACCTTGGTGGCCTATATTAATCTCTTTCCTTTGTTCAAATATTGGGAAAGTAGCACTCCCCAACATAGCTTTTGGGGAAATTTTGAAAGGATCTTTGGAAAGCCAGTATGATAATACACGTTAAGCATTTCAACAGGAATACTCTTGAGCCAGAGTACTAATTCCATAAGCAGAAACTGTAGTTACAAACAGACGTGTATGCCAATACAAGATAAAAAAATGTAAATGATAGTCATATCTGCACAATTCCAAACAATACTGCTCTTAGAGATAAAATGGAAGACATGGTTTTTAAACCACATTCAATTTTGGCTGCTATTCCTTCATCGCTTCAGGGGCAGCGTGCGGGCTTCTCATTGCAGTGGCTCTTGTTGCAGAGCATGAGCTCTAGGGCTTCTGAGCTTCAGTAGTTGCAGCATGTGGGCTCAAGAGCACGGACTCAATGGTTGTGGCACCAGGGCTTAGCTGTTCCCACAGCATGCAGGATCTTCGCAGATTAGAGTTTGAATCCATGTCTCCTGCCTTGGCAGGCAGATTCTTTACTGCTGAACCACTAGGGAAGACCGTGCAAGACATGATTTTTAAAAGACACCCAGAGGCTGAATCTTAGACAGGTAGTGGCTATAGCAACTAAGCTTGAAGGGCGTGCTTCTAAGCAAGTTGGAAGGGAAAGCACTGAGGCACAGCCACCCACAAGGCTGAGGGAGGGCAGACTTTCCAGAGCCTTTCCTATGAAACATTCTGCTGCAGTTCCTTCCTCAAGTGCCTACCTCGGTCTTTCATGGCTTTTCTGGGTCTCACGCAGCCACCTGATCTACAGTATTCAGCTTCCTGGGGGGCTGAAGTTAGAGATGATGGGGAACCATCACTCACCACACACTTATCCCAGTTCAAGTGGAGCATTCCCCCAGGCTCTCAGCTCCGGGGGTGGTTCAGACCCAAGTCCCTGTCCCCGGTGGGTCAGGGAGGAACCCAGGCTACCCCTCTGGCTTCCAGACAACAAAACGCTTGAGAGTAGACACATGAAGTTCCAAACCTTTGACCTCCTAGATGCTGAGTCAATATATCTGGGCCAAGAGGTTGGACCCAGAAAGAGTTTTGTGGAGAATGGGCAATGCCCACGTGACAGTAACATGCAGAGCTGGGTAGTTTTCCAGTGGAAATTACAGATCCCATCATGCGCTAACCAGCACTTCATGCCCAATATGACTTCAATGCTGTAACCCTACATTTTCTTACTTATAAAATGTAATTTATAATAGCACTTAAATAAATGGGATAAGAAAAATGACACAGCACAGTGCTTATCATAAGTTCTTCGTGGCTGTTACCTGTAGTAGCTTGAAAGGTAACGTGAATAGGCATTAGAATCCTCCTATTTCTTGTTGAACTATCTCTAAACATTTTAATATCAAATATTTAATGTAACTATTTTAAAGTGAAATAGGACAGTACCTTATAAATTGAAAATATAACTTACACCCTATCCCTTCCCAACTGATGAGTCACTGTATTGATAGATTTTGAAGTCTGTTTTTATGTTTTACAAATGTAAACATACTCATGCAAATTAATGAAACAAATATTATTTCCCTCCAAGGAACCACATTATAGGCATGGATTAACAACTTGACTTGTCGGTCATTACTACTTTAGACACCTTTCTTTCTTTATTCAAAGGTGCCTGTGTGCATGCTGAATTTCTTCAGTTGTGTCTGACTCTTTGTGACCCAATGGACTATAGACTGCCAGGCTCCTGGGTCCATGGACTTTTCCAGACAAGAATACTGGATTGGGTTCCCATTTCCTCCTCCAGGGTTGCTTCCTACACCAGAGATCTAATTGGAGTCTCTGTGGCTCCTGCATTGGTGGGTGGACTCTGGACCACTGGACCACCTGGGAAGCCCCATCGCACAGGCTACTTGCTGCTAACCTCTGTGGGGGAAGTAGCTGTCATTTGTATTCAAACAACTCTCTGGGAAGTTTCCACACCACCGGAGCCTAATAGCATCACGCTGAGCCTTCAAAGGGGACAGTGTTGTTGTCCTCCCCTTAAGCCTGGACCAGCAGAGCTCTCAGCCTTGAATATCCTTATTAGATGTCCCCAAGTCAGTTGCTTCCCAGGCGACTCAGTGGTAAAGAATCTATCTGGGACACAGGGAGACTAGGGTTCAATCTCTGGGTTGCGAAGATCTCATTAAGAAGGAAGTGGCAACTCACTGCAGTATCCTTGCCTGGGAAGAAAACCAGGGACAGAGAAACCTGGTGGGCTACGTATAGTGCATGGGGTTTCAAAAAGTCAGACTAGACGCAGTACCGACAAGAACAAAGTCAGTTGCTCTAATGAACCCCTTTAACTTAGCACTCTTGGCTGCCTTGACCAGAGCTTCCAACTCCCTGCCTCTTGTGTTGTCCATTATTTTCCATGCTCCTTATTTCTCATTTTTGGTTCTGATTCTCTTCCCTTTCCTTCTCTACCTCCTTTCTCACTTTTATTTCTACTCTTTTTTTCCCCCCTCAGCTCCTGCACGACACGAGCTTTAGTGGGGATCATCTTAGAGTTTACTTTCCTGGCAGAGAATCAACTATCAAAGAGAAGAAGACTCAGCTGTGTCCTCACGGTCTCTTGTCTATGCTCTTCCCTTAAGATTCAGCTCTGCCAAAGCAGGAGCAGGTTCTACAAGTCGGCGTGCAGTACCCATCACAGCACCTTGCTCACGGCAGGTTGTGGAAACACACTTGTTTAAAACGCTTTGAATTAAACTGACTTTGGTAAGTTGAAGATAAATGACTGATCAGGGACATCTAGGCTTGGATGCACTGACATGCTTGCCAAGACAATGTCTGAAACATCTGAGAAAGGATATAAGGAGATGCAATTTCACTATAAATCTGACACTAGAAAGGAAAAGCAAACCACTACGATTATTAAACACAGGAAAAGACAACGTTTTGAGTTTGCTATTGATTGATGTTTTACTAGCCATGATTATAGCACTACGAATGACAATGAAAATAACAATAACTGTAATGGAGCAACTTGTTATTTTGCCTGAGACTATCTAATTATGTGACTTTTGTTAATGATTTTACTCCAAAAAGTTGCCTTTAAAATGGTAAACTTCAGCTACCATCCAGGTAAGAATATGAAGACACGAGAGGTTAGACAACTAGCTGAGTAATCTTCTACCAAACAGTCTGCATCTAAATCTGTAGATCTTGACCCTGACACTTCTACTTGTTGGCTGAAAGTCTCAAGCAATTTTATCTTAGAATTGAAGACCAAAAGGAAAGTCTGACCAGCAGTGTGGTTTCATGCAAAGATGGCCACATTTTGATCATCTCTGTAAAATCTAATGATACTCTGTTTCTAGACAAAAAGCCCTGAGAATCGATGGACATAGGATCCTAAAAATAACAGGGACTTAGGATACTTTTCATAAGAGTAGCCTCCCAAATAGCTTTTCTTGACAGAGCCCCTGTACCTCTATTTCCTTTAAACAAACAACAAAAGTTTTGATCCTCTCAAATCAACGAAATCAACTCAGAGTCTAAGAACTCCACCCAAGAAGTTTGAATTCACCCTTCATCTTCTCAGATCCCACCTGCTGAAGCAATTTGCAACCACCCACCCTAATAGCCTCTGGTTGGACGCCTAAGAACCCAGAACACTCTAAATTCGCAAGCAAGGGGCCCCAGAAGACTTCTCTTCTCCCCGCTGAAGCGGTGGAGCACTTTCCCCGCTGTGTGCGCCAGGCCTGGGATTCCGCGGAGGAGCCCCAGGAACCAGAGAGGTGCGGCAGCTCCTGCGCTCAGTGAACCCTAAGGAATGGCAGCTCCCTTGCTATCCTACGCTGGGCGAACTCTCTCCGGACGAGGAGGACTTCAATCGGGGAAGAACCTTCGGCCCCCCGCCGCCTTCTGCGCCTATATTGCCCCCAAACACCGACCCCGAGAACAGAGCCCCTGCATGCGATACGGCCAGTCTTGGGCTCCAGACCCCACACCCGCTCCCGGCCAGGAGTCCCGACGCCCTCAGGACAGGAGGACGCCGCGCGCCCAGAAAGTTTCCCT
Organism: Ovis canadensis; assembly: GCF_042477335.2. Taxonomy (NCBI): domain Eukaryota; kingdom Metazoa; phylum Chordata; class Mammalia; order Artiodactyla; family Bovidae; genus Ovis; species Ovis canadensis. Next base: position 44,638,232 of record NC_091260.1, read on the forward strand.
GATCCGATTTTGCCACAGGAGGAACCCAGTGTCTGAAACCCGAGACCTCTGACGCGGGACACGCTTCCGGAGCATCGCCCTCTTGCTGATCTGGAGAGACACCAACAGACGCCCCACGCGCTGGACTGAAAGACCCTAGGTTGTCTCTCAGGCCGCCTCTGTCCCTAGGACCCCTCCTCTCCGCTGAGACCCTTCGTTGGAGGATTCCCTGCGACAGATGCTGTTACAAGAAAACCTCTCCGTTGAGCAATCGTGGAAGGATTCTTCATAGGCTTTTGGGGATCTCTCTGTTATCTCATAAATTGCATCTTTATTACTTACTTGATGGTTAAGTAAATCTCTTAACCAAATTCCAACGTCTTTCTCTCTGCTGCTTTGGCTTTAGGGGGAGGACCAGGCGCGCGGGCGGGGTGGCCGGTTCAGTTCTCCCGCGGGACCCTCGGTCCCCTGATTTGCTGAACTGGGGTGGGGGGTCGTGGGTTATCTTGGGCACACCAGGCGGCCAGGGGGCCGACACAGCTGTTGTCAAACTGGGTCAAACTTGCCAGGATCCAGGAGATCACACACAGCGCAGCCGGCAGCCCTGAGAACTCCGCTTCGCCCTGGAAACGCTCCTGCTCGCTCGACCCGCTCTTTCCCTTCCTGTCCATCTGCGGGGCGTCCGGTCATCTGCACGCGGCTCCCCGGCGCCCAGCGCAGGTCGCCGCTCCAAATGCATCCAGAAGCCTGGACCGCAGCAGCACAGAGCTCCTGTCTCCCTCGGACACTTTCCTGGGTGCGTCCCTTCTTCCTCTGAGCCGCTCCAACCCAATTTCCAGCTCGCACGTCCGAGCTGACGTGGAGCCAGGGTGCTGGGGCCGCGGACAAGCGAAAACTCCAGACCGGCTTCGTGAGGAGGGATTTCTGCGGCCAGATTCTGGAGCGGGTGGCTCCCTTCACATCCTAACTTCAACCCGGCGACTTGCCAAGGCTCCTGACTTCTCATTACCAATCGCAGCAGAACTCCTGTTTCCACCAAACCCGGGGGTGAAATGGGGGAGCTGAGAGAACAATGCAGGCCACGTTTAAGACCTTGTTTGGTTGCTAAATCATGTCCGACTATGCTACTGTGGCCGCCAGGCTCCCCTGTCCATGGAATTTCTCCAGCCAAGAATATTGTAGTGGCTTGCCATTCTCTTCTCCAGGGAATCTTTCTCACCCAGAAATCAAACGCGCACCTCCCTCATTGGCAGGCAGGTTCTTTCACTAGTGAACCAACATGGAAGCTCATGTAAGAGTGTAAGAAACACTCACACCGTCATTCTGAGATTTTCTCAACTGCTGTGATTCTTCTGAGGGCAAATCTGTCACTGGGATTAAACTAGTAGGAGTCTGAAAGTGGGGGCTCCCTCCCCAGGGAGCTATTGCCTAGGATTCTTTCAACTCACCTTTCTAGTTTCTGGTATCACACTCTAAGCCACCCTTTTCCTCTTTCCTTGCCAGGATTCCGTGCATCTCCTGCACCCAGTGCATGCGGTGGCTCAACCAGTGTGTAACCCCGACCTGTACCAAGGAATTACAGAAGTATTCTTTTCACCCCTATTGGAACACAGGATGATATTTTATTTTTTCAGATTCAATTACAAAATTTCCAGCGAGGCAGGAGCCTGTAACATACAGCACATAACCAGAGGACGTGAGGACAGGGCTGTGTGTGGTATTTACTGCTGTGCCTCTATTAATGTACTTTTCATGTTCTACTTTGTCCTTTATTTCTTCAAAAGTGTATGCGAGAAATGAAATCAATAAGAACTGGAAATAAAGACATTACTTTTACATTTCATCTTCATTTTTCAGTAGTAATTTCAAATCCTTAGATAAGTAAATGAAATAGCCCTTGAATTCATGGAAACACAGGGTTCTTTATAAGCCCACTTATGGAGAAGCACTGGCAGGCTTTGGAATATACAGTTCTAGAGTTCTTCTGGAAATTTGAAAATCCAAAATGTTATGCACCCTAACCTTTAATCCAATCACCAAAACCACTCAGAACTTCCGTGCCCTTCCCAGAAAGAGGCAGTGATCTCCTCAGTCCCTAGGGGCCCTCCAGGTGATTCGCAAGGCAAATGAGTGTGGATCCCACCTATCAACACCCGGGTTTCCCAAAACCAGGACCGGCCGGCACTATAAAAGGCACACTCCTCACCCAGCCCAGTCATTCGCGCCTGTGCTTAGACCCACTGAGCTCTGGGCCTGGTGAGGAGGCTGAAGCCATGGAAGCGCAGTGCTGGAGGAGGGCACGTCCCGAGCCCGCCTTGCCTCCGGGCCTGAACCGAGAACAGGCCTGGGCCTGGGCTCTGGATAACTTCCCCGCGCTGAGCCGCCCCTCCTGCCTCAGCCCCGAGTTCTGCGGGGACGCGCACTACTGCGCCTGTGGGCTGCCGCGCCACGCTTGCCCCGGACCCGCGGACGGTCTCCGCGTCGAGATGGGCCAGAAACGCTGGCGAGAGCCGCAAGGCCACCAGCCGGCTGCTAGTCCGGGATGGAGCGACAGTCCCGTCAAGAAGAGGCCCAAGCCGCCCAGCGGCGGGCCCAGCAGGGTCTGAACAGCCAGCCGATGCCAGCAGCTGCGGAGGCTGCCAGACTCGCGGCCAGATCGCCGCCAGGAGGCCAGGAGGCCCTCCACCCCACCCCACCGCACACACCTTGAGGTTGCGGAAAAGTGAGACTTGAAACCCGGTGGAACCCGGCAAGGAAAGGAATAGCAGCCTCCTGTCTGGCGCACAGCACCCTTTCAGTCACCACCCTGGACTGGAGCCTGGGTCACCCCAGCGGAGGCCCAATCTGCCGGGGAGGGGGGGGGGAGCGGGGGGGGGGACTTCTCCCCTCGGCTCCGCCTCTCTCGGGGAAGAGCCTGGAGATATCTGTGGGGCAGAACATTCCTTTTTTTTTTCTTCCGTTCTTGGATAATTGACGGGCTTTTCAATGAGAAATCTCTAAAGCCATAAAAAGGAACGCATTTGAGTCTAGTCTAATGAGGTGGATGAACCTAGAGCTTATTATTCAGAGTGAAGTCAGTCTGAATGAGAAAGAGAAATCTCCTAGACTAACGCGCATATACATGGAATCTAGAAAGATGGTGCTGACGAATTTATTTGCAGGGCAGCAATGGAGAAACAGACATAGAGAACAGATTTATTGACAGGGCAGGGGGAGAGAGGAGAGAGTGAGCTGCATGGGAAAAGTAAGAGGGAAACTGACATTAGCATATGTAAAGTAGACAGCCAATGGGAATTTGCTGTATAACTCCCTGAACTCAAACTGGGGCTCTGTAAGAATCTAGAGGGGTGGGATGGTGAGAGAAATGGGAGGGAGGTTCAGACCAAGGCGGGACATATGTATACCGATGGCCGATTCGTGTGGATAGTTGACAGAAAACAACAAAATTCTGTAAAACATGACCCTTCAATTAAAAAATAAATTAGGAAAAAGGAAATCTCTCTTCAGGAATCTATGCTATCAAGGAACTTTCCTGTTGATGTACTCAGAATTGTCATACTTCTTATATTAATTCCAATTTGCAAATGATTAAAACATGCTTCCCTATTCTCTGCTTGTGAATTGATTTGGGTGGGTGGAGTCAGGACTGGAAGTGGTACTGGGACAAGGGGAGTCTTTGGCTGAAAGAACTGAGACCCAGGTCAGGGCTCCAAGATTAAGGAAACACAAAATGAACCCATGATATATAACCTTGAGTACCTTGGTGGCCTATATTAATCTCTTTCCTTTGTTCAAATATTGGGAAAGTAGCACTCCCCAACAGAGCTTTTGGGGAAATTTTGAAAGGATCTTTGGAAAGCCAGTATGATAATACACGTTAAGCATTTCAACAGGAATACTCTTGAGCCAGAGTACTAATTCCATAAGCAGAAACTGTAGTTACAAACAGACGTGTATGCCAATACAAGATAAAAAAATGTAAATGATAGTCATATCTGCACAATTCCAAACAATACTGCTCTTAGAGATAAAATGGAAGACATGGTTTTTAAACCACATTCAATTTTGGCTGCTATTCCTTCATCGCTTCAGGGGCAGCGTGCGGGCTTCTCATTGCAGTGGCTCTTGTTGCAGAGCATGAGCTCTAGGGCTTCTGAGCTTCAGTAGTTGCAGCATGTGGGCTCAAGAGCACGGACTCAATGGTTGTGGCACCAGGGCTTAGCTGTTCCCACAGCATGCAGGATCTTCGCAGATTAGAGTTTGAATCCATGTCTCCTGCCTTGGCAGGCAGATTCTTTACTGCTGAACCACTAGGGAAGACCGTGCAAGACATGATTTTTAAAAGACACCCAGAGGCTGAATCTTAGACAGGTAGTGGCTATAGCAACTAAGCTTGAAGGGCGTGCTTCTAAGCAAGTTGGAAGGGAAAGCACTGAGGCACAGCCACCCACAAGGCTGAGGGAGGGCAGACTTTCCAGAGCCTTTCCTATGAAACATTCTGCTGCAGTTCCTTCCTCAAGTGCCTACCTCGGTCTTTCATGGCTTTTCTGGGTCTCACGCAGCCACCTGATCTACAGTATTCAGCTTCCTGGGGGGCTGAAGTTAGAGATGATGGGGAACCATCACTCACCACACACTTCTCATCCCAGTTCAAGTGGAGCATTCCCCCAGGCTCTCAGCTCCGGGGGTGGTTCAGACCCAAGTCCCTGTCCCCGGTGGGTCAGGGAGGAACCCAGGCTACCCCTCTGGCTTCCAGACAACAAAACGCTTGAGAGTAGACACATGAAGTTCCAAACCTTTGACCTCCTAGATGCTGAGTCAATATATCTGGGCCAAGAGGTTGGACCCAGAAAGAGTTTTGTGGAGAATGGGCAATGCCCACGTGACAGTAACATGCAGAGCTGGGTAGTTTTCCAGTGGAAATTACAGATCCCATCATGCGCTAACCAGCACTTCATGCCCAATATGACTTCAATGCTGTAACCCTACATTTTCTTACTTATAAAATGTAATTTATAATAGCACTTAAATAAACGGGATAAGAAAAATGACACAGCACAGTGCTTATCATAAGTTCTTCGTGGCTGTTACCTGTAGTAGCTTGAAAGGTAACGTGAATAGGCATTAGAATCCTCCTATTTCTTGTTGAACTATCTCTAAACATTTTAATATCAAATATTTAATGTAACTATTTTAAAGTGAAATAGGACAGTACCTTATAAATTGAAAATATAACTTACACCCTATCCCTTCCCAACTGATGAGTCACTGTATTGATAGATTTTGAAGTCTGTTTTTATGTTTTACAAATGTAAACATACTCATGCAAATTAATGAAACAAATATTATTTCCCTCCAAGGAACCACATTATAGGCATGGATTAACAACTTGACTTGTCGGTCATTACTACTTTAGACACCTTTCTTTCTTTATTCAAAGGTGCCTGTGTGCATGCTGAATTTCTTCAGTTGTGTCTGACTCTTTGTGACCCAATGGACTATAGACTGCCAGGCTCCTGGGTCCATGGACTTTTCCAGACAAGAATACTGGATTGGGTTCCCATTTCCTCCTCCAGGGTTGCTTCCTACACCAGAGATCTAATTGGAGTCTCTGTGGCTCCTGCATTGGTGGGTGGACTCTGGACCACTGGACCACCTGGGAAGCCCCATCGCACAGGCTACTTGCTGCTAACCTCTGTGGGGGAAGTAGCTGTCATTTGTATTCAAACAACTCTCTGGGAAGTTTCCACACCACCGGAGCCTAATAGCATCACGCTGAGCCTTCAAAGGGGACAGTGTTGTTGTCCTCCCCTTAAGCCTGGACCAGCAGAGCTCTCAGCCTTGAATATCCTTATTAGATGTCCCCAAGTCAGTTGCTTCCCAGGCGACTCAGTGGTAAAGAATCTCTCTGGGACACAGGGAGACTAGGGTTCAATCTCTGGGTTGCGAAGATCTCATTAAGAAGGAAGTGGCAACTCACTGCAGTATCCTTGCCTGGGAAGAAAACCAGGGACAGAGAAACCTGGTGGGCTACGTATAGTGCATGGGGTTTCAAAAAGTCAGACTAGACGCAGTACCGACAAGAACAAAGTCAGTTGCTCTAATGAACCCCTTTAACTTAGCACTCTTGGCTGCCTTGACCAGAGCTTCCAACTCCCTGCCTCTTGTGTTGTCCATTATTTTCCATGCTCCTTATTTCTCATTTTTGGTTCTGATTCTCTTCCCTTTCCTTCTCTACCTCCTTTCTCACTTTTATTTCTACTCTTTTTTTCCCCCCTCAGCTCCTGCACGACACGAGCTTTAGTGGGGATCATCTTAGAGTTTACTTTCCTGGCAGAGAATCAACTATCAAAGAGAAGAAGACTCAGCTGTGTCCTCACGGTCTCTTGTCTATGCTCTTCCCTTAAGATTCAGCTCTGCCAAAGCAGGAGCAGGTTCTACAAGTCGGCGTGCAGTACCCATCACAGCACCTTGCTCACGGCAGGTTGTGGAAACACACTTGTTTAAAACGCTTTGAATTAAACTGACTTTGGTAAGTTGAAGATAAATGACTGATCAGGGACATCTAGGCTTGGATGCACTGACATGCTTGCCAAGACAATGTCTGAAACATCTGAGAAAGGATATAAGGAGATGCAATTTCACTATAAATCTGACACTAGAAAGGAAAAGCAAACCACTACGATTATTAAACACAGGAAAAGACAACGTTTTGAGTTTGCTATTGATTGATGTTTTACTAGCCATGATTATAGCACTACGAATGACAATGAAAATAACAATAACTGTAATGGAGCAACTTGTTATTTTGCCTGAGACTATCTAATTATGTGACTTTTGTTAATGATTTTACTCCAAAAAGTTGCCTTTAAAATGGTAAACTTCAGCTACCATCCAGGTAAGAATATGAAGACATGAGAGGTTAGACAACTAGCTGAGTAATCTTCTACCAAACAGTCTGCATCTAAATCTGTAGATCTTGACCCTGACACTTCTACTTGTTGGCTGAAAGTCTCAAGCAATTTTATCTTAGAATTGAAGACCAAAAGGAAAGTCTGACCAGCAGTGTGGTTTCATGCAAAGATGGCCACATTTTGATCATCTCTGTAAAATCTAATGATACTCTGTTTCTAGACAAAAAGCCCTGAGAATCGATGGACATAGGATCCTAAAAATAACAGGGACTTAGGATACTTTTCATAAGAGTAGCCTCCCAAATAGCTTTTCTTGACAGAGCCCCTGTACCTCTATTTCCTTTAAACAAACAACAAAAGTTTTGATCCTCTCAAATCAACGAAATCAACTCAGAGTCTAAGAACTCCACCCAAGAAGTTTGAATTCACCCTTCATCTTCTCAGATCCCACCTGCTGAAGCAATTTGCAACCACCCACCCTAATAGCCTCTGGTTGGACGCCTAAGAACCCAGAACACTCTAAATTCGCAAGCAAGGGGCCCCAGAAGACTTCTCTTCTCCCCGCTGAAGCGGTGGAGCACTTTCCCCGCTGTGTGCGCCAGGCCTGGGATTCCGCGGAGGAGCCCCAGGAACCAGAGAGGTGCGGCAGCTCCTGCGCTCAGTGAACCCTAAGGAATGGCAGCTCCCTTGCTATCCTACGCTGGGCGAACTCTCTCCGGACGAGGAGGACTTCAATCGGGGAAGAACCTTCGGCCCCCCGCCGCCTTCTGCGCCTATATTGCCCCCAAACACCGACCCCGAGAACAGAGCCCCTGCATGCGATACGGCCAGTCTTGGGCTCCAGACCCCACACCCGCTCCCGGCCAGGAGTCCCGACGCCCTCAGGACAGGAGGACGCCGCGCGCCCAGAAAGTTTCCCTGATCCGATTTTGCCACAGGAGGAACCCAGTGTCTGAAACCCGAGACCTCTGACGCGGGACACGCTTCCGGAGCATCGCCCTCTTGCTGATCTGGAGAGACACCAACAGACGCCCCACGCGCTGGACTGAAAGACCCTAGGTTGTCTCTCAGGCCGCCTCTGTCCCTAGGACCCCTCCTCTCCGCTGAGACCCTTCGTTGGAGGATTCCCTGCGACAGATGCTGTTACAAGAAAACCTCTCCGTTGAGCAATCGTGGAAGGATTCTTCATAGGCTTTTGGGGATCTCTCTGTTATCTCATAAATTGCATCTTTATTACTTACTTGATGGTTAAGTAAATCTCTTAACCAAATTCCAACGTCTTTCTCTCTGCTGCTTTGGCTTTAGGGGGAGGACCAGGCGCGCGGGCGGGGTGGCCGGTTCAGTTCTCCCGCGGGACCCTCGGTCCCCTGATTTGCTGAACTGGGGTGGGGGGTCGTGGGTTATCTTGGGCACACCAGGCGGCCAGGGGGCCGACACAGCTGTTGTCAAACTGGGTCAAACTTGCCAGGATCCAGGAGATCACACACAGCGCAGCCGGCAGCCCTGAGAACTCCGCTTCGCCCTGGAAACGCTCCTGCTCGCTCGACCCGCTCTTTCCCTTCCTGTCCATCTGCGGGGCGTCCGGTCATCTGCACGCGGCTCCCCGGCGCCCAGCGCAGGTCGCCGCTCCAAATGCATCCAGAAGCCTGGACCGCAGCAGCACAGAGCTCCTGTCTCCCTCGGACACTTTCCTGGGTGCGTCCCTTCTTCCTCTGAGCCGCTCCAACCCAATTTCCAGCTCGCACGTCCGAGCTGACGTGGAGCCAGGGTGCTGGGGCCGCGGACAAGCGAAAACTCGAGACTGGCTTCGTGAGGAGGGATTTCTGCGGCCAGATTCTGGAGCGGGTGGCTCCCTTCACATCCTAACTTCAACCCGGCGACTTGCCAAGGCTCCTGACTTCTCATTACCAATCGCAGCAGAACTCCTGTTTCCACCAAACCCGGGGGTGAAATGGGGGAGCTGAGAGAACAATGCAGGCCACGTTTAAGACCTTGTTTGGTTGCTAAATCATGTCCGACTATGCTACTGTGGCCGCCAGGCTCCCCTGTCCATGGAATTTCTCCAGCCAAGAATATTGTAGTGGCTTGCCATTCTCTTCTCCAGGGAATCTTTCTCACCCAGAAATCAAACGCGCACCTCCCTCATTGGCAGGCAGGTTCTTTCACTAGTGAACCAACATGGAAGCTCATGTAAGAGTGTAAGAAACACTCACACCGTCATTCTGAGATTTTCTCAACTGCTGTGATTCTTCTGAGGGCAAATCTGTCACTGGGATTAAACTAGTAGGAGTCTGAAAGTGGGGGCTCCCTCCCCAGGGAGCTATTGCCTAGGATTCTTTCAACTCACCTTTCTAGTTTCTGGTATCACACTCTAAGCCACCCTTTTCCTCTTTCCTTGCCAGGATTCCGTGCATCTCCTGCACCCAGTGCATGCGGTGGCTCAACCAGTGTGTAACCCCGACCTGTACCAAGGAATTACAGAAGTATTCTTTTCACCCCTATTGGAACACAGGATGATATTTTATTTTTTCAGATTCAATTACAAAATTTCCAGCGAGGCAGGAGCCTGTAACATACAGCACATAACCAGAGGACGTGAGGACAGGGCTGTGTGTGGTATTTACTGCTGTGCCTCTATTAATGTACTTTTCATGTTCTACTTTGTCCTTTATTTCTTCAAAAGTGTATGCGAGAAATGAAATCAATAAGAACTGGAAATAAAGACATTACTTTTACATTTCATCTTCATTTTTCAGTAGTAATTTCAAATCCTTAGATAAGTAAATGAAATAGCCCTTGAATTCATGGAAACACAGGGTTCTTTATAAGCCCACTTATGGAGAAGCACTGGCAGGCTTTGGAATATACAGTTCTAGAGTTCTTCTGGAAATTTGAAAATCCAAAATGTTATGCACCCTAACCTTTAATCCAATCACCAAAACCACTCAGAACTTCCGTGCCCTTCCCAGAAAGAGGCAGTGATCTCCTCAGTCCCTAGGGGCCCTCCAGGTGATTCGCAAGGCAAATGAGTGTGGATCCCACCTATCAACACCCGGGTTTCCCAAAACCAGGACCGGCCGGCACTATAAAAGGCACACTCCTCACCCAGCCCAGTCATTCGCGCCTGTGCTTAGACCCACTGAGCTCTGGGCCTGGTGAGGAGGCTGAAGCCATGGAAGCGCAGTGCTGGAGGAGGGCACGTCCCGAGCCCGCCTTGCCTCCGGGCCTGAACCGAGAACAGGCCTGGGCCTGGGCTCTGGATAACTTCCCCGCGCTGAGCCGCCCCTCCTGCCTCAGCCCCGAGTTCTGCGGGGACGCGCACTACTGCGCCTGTGGGCTGCCGCGCCACGCTTGCCCCGGACCCGCGGACGGTCTCCGCGTCGAGATGGGCCAGAAACGCTGGCGAGAGCCGCAAGGCCACCAGCCGGCTGCTAGTCCGGGATGGAGCGACAGTCCCGTCAAGAAGAGGCCCAAGCCGCCCAGCGGCGGGCCCAGCAGGGTCTGAACAGCCAGCCGATGCCAGCAGCTGCGGAGGCTGCCAGACTCGCGGCCAGATCGCCGCCAGGAGGCCAGGAGGCCCTCCACCCCACCCCACCGCACACACCTTGAGGTTGCGGAAAAGTGAGACTTGAAACCCGGTGGAACCCGGCAAGGAAAGGAATAGCAGCCTCCTGTCTGGCGCACAGCACCCTTTCAGTCACCACCCTGGACTGGAGCCTGGGTCACCCCAGCGGAGGCCCAATCTGCCGGGGAGGGGGGGGGGAGCGGGGGGGGGGGAGCGGGGGGGGGGGACTTCTCCCCTCGGCTCCGCCTCTCTCGGGGAAGAGCCTGGAGATATCTGTGGGGCAGAACATTCCTTTTTTTTTTCTTCCGTTCTTGGATAATTGACGGGCTTTTCAATGAGAAATCTCTAAAGCCATAAAAAGGAACGCATTTGAGTCTAGTCTAATGAGGTGGATGAACCTAGAGCTTATTATTCAGAGTGAAGTCAGTCTGAATGAGAAAGAGAAATCTCCTAGACTAACGCGCATATACATGGAATCTAGAAAGATGGTGCTGACGAATTTATTTGCAGGGCAGCAATGGAGAAACAGACATAGAGAACAGATTTATTGACAGGGCAGGGGGAGAGAGGAGAGAGTGAGCTGCATGGGAAAAGTAAGAGGGAAACTGACATTAGCATATGTAAAGTAGACAGCCAATGGGAATTTGCTGTATAACTCCCTGAACTCAAACTGGGGCTCTGTAAGAATCTAGAGGGGTGGGATGGTGAGAGAAATGGGAGGGAGGTTCAGACCAAGGCGGGACATATGTATACCGATGGCCGATTCGTGTGGATAGTTGACAGAAAACAACAAAATTCTGTAAAACATGACCCTTCAATTAAAAAATAAATTAGGAAAAAGGAAATCTCTCTTCAGGAATCTATGCTATCAAGGAACTTTCCTGTTGATGTACTCAGAATTGTCATACTTCTTATATTAATTCCAATTTGCAAATGATTAAAACATGCTTCCCTATTCTCTGCTTGTGAATTGATTTGGGTGGGTGGAGTCAGGACTGGAAGTGGTACTGGGACAAGGGGAGTCTTTGGCTGAAAGAACTGAGACCCAGGTCAGGGCTCCAAGATTAAGGAAACACAAAATGAACCCATGATATATAACCTTGAGTACCTTGGTGGCCTATATTAATCTCTTTCCTTTGTTCAAATATTGGGAAAGTAGCACTCCCCAACATAGCTTTTGGGGAAATTTTGAAAGGATCTTTGGAAAGCCAGTATGATAATACACGTTAAGCATTTCAACAGGAATACTCTTGAGCCAGAGTACTAATTCCATAAGCAGAAACTGTAGTTACAAACAGACGTGTATGCCAATACAAGATAAAAAAATGTAAATGATAGTCATATCTGCACAATTCCAAACAATACTGCTCTTAGAGATAAAATGGAAGACATGGTTTTTAAACCACATTCAATTTTGGCTGCTATTCCTTCATCGCTTCAGGGGCAGCGTGCGGGCTTCTCATTGCAGTGGCTCTTGTTGCAGAGCATGAGCTCTAGGGCTTCTGAGCTTCAGTAGTTGCAGCATGTGGGCTCAAGAGCACGGACTCAATGGTTGTGGCACCAGGGCTTAGCTGTTCCCACAGCATGCAGGATCTTCGCAGATTAGAGTTTGAATCCATGTCTCCTGCCTTGGCAGGCAGATTCTTTACTGCTGAACCACTAGGGAAGACCGTGCAAGACATGATTTTTAAAAGACACCCAGAGGCTGAATCTTAGACAGGTAGTGGCTATAGCAACTAAGCTTGAAGGGCGTGCTTCTAAGCAAGTTGGAAGGGAAAGCACTGAGGCACAGCCACCCACAAGGCTGAGGGAGGGCAGACTTTCCAGAGCCTTTCCTATGAAACATTCTGCTGCAGTTCCTTCCTCAAGTGCCTACCTCGGTCTTTCATGGCTTTTCTGGGTCTCACGCAGCCACCTGATCTACAGTATTCAGCTTCCTGGGGGGCTGAAGTTAGAGATGATGGGGAACCATCACTCACCACACACTTATCCCAGTTCAAGTGGAGCATTCCCCCAGGCTCTCAGCTCCGGGGGTGGTTCAGACCCAAGTCCCTGTCCCCGGTGGGTCAGGGAGGAACCCAGGCTACCCCTCTGGCTTCCAGACAACAAAACGCTTGAGAGTAGACACATGAAGTTCCAAACCTTTGACCTCCTAGATGCTGAGTCAATATATCTGGGCCAAGAGGTTGGACCCAGAAAGAGTTTTGTGGAGAATGGGCAATGCCCACGTGACAGTAACATGCAGAGCTGGGTAGTTTTCCAGTGGAAATTACAGATCCCATCATGCGCTAACCAGCACTTCATGCCCAATATGACTTCAATGCTGTAACCCTACATTTTCTTACTTATAAAATGTAATTTATAATAGCACTTAAATAAATGGGATAAGAAAAATGACACAGCACAGTGCTTATCATAAGTTCTTCGTGGCTGTTACCTGTAGTAGCTTGAAAGGTAACGTGAATAGGCATTAGAATCCTCCTATTTCTTGTTGAACTATCTCTAAACATTTTAATATCAAATATTTAATGTAACTATTTTAAAGTGAAATAGGACAGTACCTTATAAATTGAAAATATAACTTACACCCTATCCCTTCCCAACTGATGAGTCACTGTATTGATAGATTTTGAAGTCTGTTTTTATGTTTTACAAATGTAAACATACTCATGCAAATTAATGAAACAAATATTATTTCCCTCCAAGGAACCACATTATAGGCATGGATTAACAACTTGACTTGTCGGTCATTACTACTTTAGACACCTTTCTTTCTTTATTCAAAGGTGCCTGTGTGCATGCTGAATTTCTTCAGTTGTGTCTGACTCTTTGTGACCCAATGGACTATAGACTGCCAGGCTCCTGGGTCCATGGACTTTTCCAGACAAGAATACTGGATTGGGTTCCCATTTCCTCCTCCAGGGTTGCTTCCTACACCAGAGATCTAATTGGAGTCTCTGTGGCTCCTGCATTGGTGGGTGGACTCTGGACCACTGGACCACCTGGGAAGCCCCATCGCACAGGCTACTTGCTGCTAACCTCTGTGGGGGAAGTAGCTGTCATTTGTATTCAAACAACTCTCTGGGAAGTTTCCACACCACCGGAGCCTAATAGCATCACGCTGAGCCTTCAAAGGGGACAGTGTTGTTGTCCTCCCCTTAAGCCTGGACCAGCAGAGCTCTCAGCCTTGAATATCCTTATTAGATGTCCCCAAGTCAGTTGCTTCCCAGGCGACTCAGTGGTAAAGAATCTATCTGGGACACAGGGAGACTAGGGTTCAATCTCTGGGTTGCGAAGATCTCATTAAGAAGGAAGTGGCAACTCACTGCAGTATCCTTGCCTGGGAAGAAAACCAGGGACAGAGAAACCTGGTGGGCTACGTATAGTGCATGGGGTTTCAAAAAGTCAGACTAGAAGCAGTACCGACAAGAACAAAGTCAGTTGCTCTAATGAACCCCTTTAACTTAGCACTCTTGGCTGCCTTGACCAGAGCTTCCAACTCCCTGCCTCTTGTGTTGTCCATTATTTTCCATGCTCCTTATTTCTCATTTTTGGTTCTGATTCTCTTCCCTTTCCTTCTCTACCTCCTTTCTCACTTTTATTTCTACTCTTTTTTTCCCCCCTCAGCTCCTGCACGACACGAGCTTTAGTGGGGATCATCTTAGAGTTTACTTTCCTGGCAGAGAATCAACTATCAAAGAGAAGAAGACTCAGCTGTGTCCTCACGGTCTCTTGTCTATGCTCTTCCCTTAAGATTCAGCTCTGCCAAAGCAGGAGCAGGTTCTACAAGTCGGCGTGCAGTACCCATCACAGCACCTTGCTCACGGCAGGTTGTGGAAACACACTTGTTTAAAACGCTTTGAATTAAACTGACTTTGGTAAGTTGAAGATAAATGACTGATCAGGGACATCTAGGCTTGGATGCACTGACATGCTTGCCAAGACAATGTCTGAAACATCTGAGAAAGGATATAAGGAGATGCAATTTCACTATAAATCTGACACTAGAAAGGAAAAGCAAACCACTACGATTATTAAACACAGGAAAAGACAACGTTTTGAGTTTGCTATTGATTGATGTTTTACTAGCCATGATTATAGCACTACGAATGACAATGAAAATAACAATAACTGTAATGGAGCAACTTGTTATTTTGCCTGAGACTATCTAATTATGTGACTTTTGTTAATGATTTTACTCCAAAAAGTTGCCTTTAAAATGGTAAACTTCAGCTACCATCCAGGTAAGAATATGAAGACACGAGAGGTTAGACAACTAGCTGAGTAATCTTCTACCAAACAGTCTGCATCTAAATCTGTAGATCTTGACCCTGACACTTCTACTTGTTGGCTGAAAGTCTCAAGCAATTTTATCTTAGAATTGAAGACCAAAAGGAAAGTCTGACCAGCAGTGTGGTTTCATGCAAAGATGGCCACATTTTGATCATCTCTGTAAAATCTAATGATACTCTGTTTCTAGACAAAAAGCCCTGAGAATCGATGGACATAGGATCCTAAAAATAACAGGGACTTAGGATACTTTTCATAAGAGTAGCCTCCCAAATAGCTTTTCTTGACAGAGCCCCTGTACCTCTATTTCCTTTAAACAAACAACAAAAGTTTTGATCCTCTCAAATCAACGAAATCAACTCAGAGTCTAAGAACTCCACCCAAGAAGTTTGAATTCACCCTTCATCTTCTCAGATCCCACCTGCTGAAGCAATTTGCAACCACCCACCCTAATAGCCTCTGGTTGGACGCCTAAGAACCCAGAACACTCTAAATTCGCAAGCAAGGGGTCCCAGAAGACTTCTCTTCTCCCCGCTGAAGCGGTGGAGCACTTTCCCCGCTGTGTGCGCCAGGCCTGGGATTCCGCGGAGGAGCCCCAGGAACCAGAGAGGTGCGGCAGCTCCTGCGCTCAGTGAACCCTAAGGAATGGCAGCTCCCTTGCTATCCTACGCTGGGCGAACTCTCTCCGGACGAGGAGGACTTCAATCGGGGAAGAACCTTCGGCCCCCCGCCGCCTTCTGCGCCTATATTGCCCCCAAACACCGACCCCGAGAACAGAGCCCCTGCATGCGATACGGCCAGTCTTGGGCTCCAGACCCCACACCCGCTCCCGGCCAGGAGTCCCGACGCCCTCAGGACAGGAGGACGCCGCGCGCCCAGAAAGTTTCCCTGATCCGATTTTGCCACAGGAGGAACCCAGTGTCTGAAACCCGAGACCTCTGACGCGGGACACGCTTCCGGAGCATCGCCCTCTTGCTGATCTGGAGAGACACCAACAGACGCCCCACGCGCTGGACTGAAAGACCCTAGGTTGTCTCTCAGGCCGCCTCTGTCCCTAGGACCCCTCCTCTCCGCTGAGACCCTTCGTTGGAGGATTCCCTGCGACAGATGCTGTTACAAGAAAACCTCTCCGTTGAGCAATCGTGGAAGGATTCTTCATAGGCTTTTGGGGATCTCTCTGTTATCTCATAAATTGCATCTTTATTACTTACTTGATGGTTAAGTAAATCTCTTAACCAAATTCCAACGTCTTTCTCTCTGCTGCTTTGGCTTTAGGGGGAGGACCAGGCGCGCGGGCGGGGTGGCCGGTTCAGTTCTCCCGCGGGACCCTCGGTCCCCTGATTTGCTGAACTGGGGTGGGGGGTCGTGGGTTATCTTGGGCACACCAGGCGGCCAGGGGGCCGACACAGCTGTTGTCAAACTGGGTCAAACTTGCCAGGATCCAGGAGATCACACACAGCGCAGCCGGCAGCCCTGAGAACTCCGCTTCGCCCTGGAAACGCTCCTGCTCGCTCGACCCGCTCTTTCCCTTCCTGTCCATCTGCGGGGCGTCCGGTCATCTGCACGCGGCTCCCCGGCGCCCAGCGCAGGTCGCCGCTCCAAATGCATCCAGAAGCCTGGACCGCAGCAGCACAGAGCTCCTGTCTCCCTCGGACACTTTCCTGGGTGCGTCCCTTCTTCCTCTGAGCCGCTCCAACCCAATTTCCAGCTCGCACGTCCCAGCTGACGTGGAGCCAGGGTGCTGGGGCCGCGGACAAGCGAAAACTCCAGACCGGCTTCGTGAGGAGGGATTTCTGCGGCCAGATTCTGGAGCGGGTGGCTCCCTTCACATCCTAACTTCAACCCGGCGACTTGCCAAGGCTCCTGACTTCTCATTACCAATCGCAGCAGAACTCCTGTTTCCACCAAACCCGGGGGTGAAATGGGGGAGCTGAGAGAACAATGCAGGCCACCTTTAAGACCTTGTTTGGTTGCTAAATCATGTCCGACTATGCTACTGTGGCCGCCAGGCTCCCCTGTCCATGGAATTTCTCCAGCCAAGAATATTGTAGTGGCTTGCCATTCTCTTCTCCAGGGAATCTTTCTCACCCAGAAATCAAACGCGCACCTCCCTCATTGGCAGGCAGGTTCTTTCACTAGTGAACCAACATGGAAGCTCATGTAAGAGTGTAAGAAACACTCACACCGTCATTCTGAGATTTTCTCAACTGCTGTGATTCTTCTGAGGGCAAATCTGTCACTGGGATTAAACTAGTAGGAGTCTGAAAGTGGGGGCTCCCTCCCCAGGGAGCTATTGCCTAGGAATAGCTTTCTTTCAACTCACCTTTCTAGTTTCTGGTATCACACTCTAAGCCACCCTTTTCCTCTTTCCTTGCCAGGATTCCGTGCATCTCCTGCGCCCAGTGCATGCGGTGGCTCAACCAGTGTGTAACCCCGACCTGTACCAAGGAATTACAGAAGTATTCTTTTCACCCCTATTGGAACACAGGATGATATTTTATTTTTTCAGATTCAATTACAAAATTTCCAGCGAGGCAGGAGCCTGTAACATACAGCACATAACCAGAGGACCTGAGGACAGGGCTGTGTGTGGTATTTACTGCTGTGCCTCTATTAATGTACTTTTCATGTTCTACTTTGTCCTTTATTTCTTCAAAAGTGTATGCGAGAAATGAAATCAATAAGAACTGGAAATAAAGACATTACTTTTACATTTCATCTTCATTTTTCAGTAGTAATTTCAAATCCTTAGGTAAGTAAATGAAATAGCCCTTGAATTCATGGAAACACAGGGTTCTTTATAAGCCCACTTATGGAGAAGCACTGGCAGGCTTTGGAATATACAGTTCTAGAGTTCTTCTGGAAATTTGAAAATCCAAAATGTTATGCACCCTAACCTTTAATCCAATCACCAAAACCACTCAGAACTTCCGTGCCCTTCCCAGAAAGAGGCAGTGATCTCCTCAGTCCCGAGGGGCCCCCCAGGTGATTTGCAAGGCAAATGAGTGTGGATCCCACCTATCAACACCCGGGTTTCCCAAAACCAGGACCGGCCGGCACTATAAAAGGCACACTCCTCACCCAGCCCAGTCATTCGCGCCTGTGCTTAGACCCACTGAGCTCTGGGCCTGGTGAGGAGGCTGAAGCCATGGAAGCGCAGTGCTGCAGGAGGGCACGTCCCGAGCCCGCCTTGCCTCCGGGCCTGAACCGAGAACAGGCCTGGGCCTGGGCTCTGGATAACTTCCCCGCGCTGAGCCGCCCCTCCTGCCTCAGCCCCGAGTTCTGCGGGGACGCGCACTACTGCGCCTGTGGGCTGCCGCGCCACGCTTGCCCCGGACCCGCGGACGGTCTCCGCGTCGAGATGGGCCAGAAACGCTGGCGAGAGCCGCAAGGCCACCAGCCGGCTGCTAGTCCGGGATGGAGCGACAGTCCCGTCAAGAAGAGGCCCAAGCCGCCCAGCGGCGGGCCCAGCAGGGTCTGAACAGCCAGCCGATGCCAGCAGCTGCGGAGGCTGCCAGACTCGCGGCCAGATCGCCGCCAGGAGGCCAGGAGGCCCTCCACCCCACCCCACCGCACACACCTTGAGGTTGCGGAAAAGTGAGACTTGAAACCCGGTGGAACCCGGCAAGGAAAGGAATAGCAGCCTCCTGTCTGGCGCACAGCACCCTTTCAGTCACCACCCTGGACTGGAGCCTGGGTCACCCCAGCGGAGGCCCAATCTGCCGGGGAGGGGGGGGGGAGCGGGGGGGGGGAGCGGGGGGGGGGACTTCTCCCCTCGGCTCCGCCTCTCTCGGGGAAGAGCCTGGAGATATCTGTGGGGCAGAACATTCCTTTTTTTTTTCTTCCGTTCTTGGATAATTGACGGGCTTTTCAATGAGAAATCTCTAAAGCCATAAAAAGGAACGCATTTGAGTCTAGTCTAATGAGGTGGATGAACCTAGAGCTTATTATTCAGAGTGAAGTCAGTCTGAATGAGAAAGAGAAATCTCCTAGACTAACGCGCATATACATGGAATCTAGAAAGATGGTGCTGACGAATTTATTTGCAGGGCAGCAATGGAGAAACAGACATAGAGAACAGATTTATTGACAGGGCAGGGGGAGAGAGGAGAGAGTGAGCTGCATGGGAAAAGTAAGAGGGAAACTGACATTAGCATATGTAAAGTAGACAGCCAATGGGAATTTGCTGTATAACTCCCTGAACTCAAACTGGGGCTCTGTAAGAATCTAGAGGGGTGGGATGGTGAGAGAAATGGGAGGGAGGTTCAGACCAAGGCGGGACATATGTATACCGATGGCCGATTCGTGTGGATAGTTGACAGAAAACAACAAAATTCTGTAAAACATGACCCTTCAATTAAAAAATAAATTAGGAAAAAGGAAATCTCTCTTCAGGAATCTATGCTATCAAGGAACTTTCCTGTTGATGTACTCAGAATTGTCATACTTCTTATATTAATTCCAATTTGCAAATGATTAAAACATGCTTCCCTATTCTCTGCTTGTGAATTGATTTGGGTGGGTGGAGTCAGGACTGGAAGTGGTACTGGGACAAGGGGAGTCTTTGGCTGAAAGAACTGAGACCCAGGTCAGGGCTCCAAGATTAAGGAAACACAAAATGAACCCATGATATATAACCTTGAGTACCTTGGTGGCCTATATTAATCTCTTTCCTTTGTTCAAATATTGGGAAAGTAGCACTCCCCAACATAGCTTTTGGGGAAATTTTGAAAGGATCTTTGGAAAGCCAGTATGATAATACACGTTAAGCATTTCAACAGGAATACTCTTGAGCCAGAGTACTAATTCCATAAGCAGAAACTGTAGTTACAAACAGACGTGTATGCCAATACAAGATAAAAAAATGTAAATGATAGTCATATCTGCACAATTCCAAACAATACTGCTCTTAGAGATAAAATGGAAGACATGGTTTTTAAACCACATTCAATTTTGGCTGCTATTCCTTCATCGCTTCAGGGGCAGCGTGCGGGCTTCTCATTGCAGTGGCTCTTGTTGCAGAGCATGAGCTCTAGGGCTTCTGAGCTTCAGTAGTTGCAGCATGTGGGCTCAAGAGCACGGACTCAATGGTTGTGGCACCAGGGCTTAGCTGTTCCCACAGCATGCAGGATCTTCGCAGATTAGAGTTTGAATCCATGTCTCCTGCCTTGGCAGGCAGATTCTTTACTGCTGAACCACTAGGGAAGACCGTGCAAGACATGATTTTTAAAAGACACCCAGAGGCTGAATCTTAGACAGGTAGTGGCTATAGCAACTAAGCTTGAAGGGCGTGCTTCTAAGCAAGTTGGAAGGGAAAGCACTGAGGCACAGCCACCCACAAGGCTGAGGGAGGGCAGACTTTCCAGAGCCTTTCCTGTGAAACATTCTGCTGCAGTTCCTTCCTCAAGTGCCTACCTCGGTCTTTCATGGCTTTTCTGGGTCTCACGCAGCCACCTGATCTACAGTATTCAGCTTCCTGGGGGGCTGAAGTTAGAGATGATGGGGAACCATCACTCACCACACACTTCTCATCCCAGTTCAAGTGGAGCATTCCCCCAGGCTCTCAGCTCTGGGGGTGGTTCAGACCCAAGTCCCTGTCCCCGGTGGGTCAGGGAGGAACCCAGGCTACCCCTCTGGCTTCCAGACAACAAAACGCTTGAGAGTAGACACATGAAGTTCCAAACCTTTGACCTCCTAGATGCTGAGTCAATATATCTGGGCCAAGAGGTTGGACCCAGAAAGAGTTTTGTGGAGAATGGGCAATGCCCACGTGACAGTAACATGCAGAGCTGGGTAGTTTTCCAGTGGAAATTACAGATCCCATCATGCGCTAACCAGCACTTCATGCCCAATATGACTTCAATGCTGTAACCCTACATTTTCTTACTTATAAAATGTAATTTATAATAGCACTTAAATAAATGGGATAAGAAAAATGACACAGCACAGTGCTTATCATAAGTTCTTCGTGGCTGTTACCTGTAGTAGCTTGAAAGGTAACGTGAATAGGCATTAGAATCCTCCTATTTCTTGTTGAACTATCTCTAAACATTTTAATATCAAATATTTAATGTAACTATTTTAAAGTGAAATAGGACAGTACCTTATAAATTGAAAATATAACTTACACCCTATCCCTTCCCAACTGATGAGTCACTGTATTGATAGATTTTGAAGTCTGTTTTTATGTTTTACAAATGTAAACATACTCATGCAAATTAATGAAACAAATATTATTTCCCTCCAAAGAACCACATTATAGGCATGGATTAACAACTTGACTTGTCGGTCATTACTACTTTAGACACCTTTCTTTCTTTATTCCAAGGTGCCTGTGTGCATGCTGAATTTCTTCAGTCGTGTCTGACTCTTTGTGACCCAATGGACTATAGACTGCCAGGCTCCTGGGTCCATGGACTTTTCCAGACAAGAATACTGGATTGGGTTCCCATTTCCTCCTCCAGGGTTGCTTCCTACACCAGAGATCTAATTGGAGTCTCTGTGGCTCCTGCATTGGTGGGTGGACTCTGGACCACTGGACCACCTGGGAAGCCCCATCGCACAGGCTACTTGCTGCTAACCTCTGTGGGGGAAGTAGCTGTCATTTGTATTCAAACAACTCTCTGGGAAGTTTCCACACCACCGGAGCCTAATAGCATCACGCTGAGCCTTCAAAGGGGACAGTGTTGTTGTCCTCCCCTTAAGCCTGGACCAGCAGAGCTCTCAGCCTTGAATATCCTTATTAGATGTCCCCAAGTCAGTTGCTTCCCAGGCGACTCAGTGGTAAAGAATCTCTCTGGGACACAGGGAGACTAGGGTTCAATCTCTGGGTTGAGACGATCTCATTAAGAAGGAAGTGGCAACTCACTGCAGTATCCTTGCCTGGGAAAAAACCCGGGACAGAGAAACCTGGTGGGCTACGTATAGGGCATGGGGTTTCAAAAAGTCAGACTAGACGCAGTACCGACAAGAACAAAGTCAGTTGCTCTAATGAACCCCTTTAACTTAGCACTCTTGGCTGCCTTGACCAGAGCTTCCAACTCCCTGCCTCTTGTGTTGTCCATTATTTTCCATGCTCCTTATTTCTCATTTTTGGTTCTGATTCTCTTCCCTTTCCTTCTCTACCTCCTTTCTCACTTTTATTTCTACTCTTTTTTTCCCCCCTCAGCTCCTGCACGACACGAGCTTTAGTGGGGATCATCTTAGAGTTTACTTTCCTGGCAGAGAATCAACTATCAAAGAGAAGAAGACTCAGCTGTGTCCTCACGGTCTCTTGTCTATGCTCTTCCCTTAAGATTCAGCTCTGCCAAAGCAGGAGCAGGTTCTACAAGTCGGCGTGCAGTACCCATCACAGCACCTTGCTCACGGCAGGTTGTGGAAACACACTTGTTTAAAACGCTTTGAATTAAACTGACTTTGGTAAGTTGAAGATAAATGACTGATAAGGGACATCTAGGCTTGGATGCACTGACATGCTTGCCAAGACAATGTCTGAAACATCTGAGAAAGGATATAAGGAGATGCAATTTCACTATAAATCTGACACTAGAAAGGAAAAGCAAACCACTACGATTATTAAACACAGGAAAAGACAACGTTTTGAGTTTGCTATTGATTGATGTTTTACTAGCCATGATTATAGCACTACGAATGACAATGAAAATAACAATAACTGTAATGGAGCAACTTGTTATTTTGCCTGAGACTATCTAATTATGTGACTTTTGTTAATGATTTTACTCCAAAAAGTTGCCTTTAAAATGGTAAACTTCAGCTACCATCCAGGTAAGAATATGAAGACACGAGAGGTTAGACAACTAGCTGAGTAATCTTCTACCAAACAGTCTGCATCTAAATCTGTAGATCTTGACCCTGACACTTCTACTTGTTGGCTGAAAGTCTCAAGCAATTTTATCTTAGAATTGAAGACCAAAAGGAAAGTCTGACCAGCAGTGTGGTTTCATGCAAAGATGGCCACATTTTGATCATCTCTGTAAAATCTAATGATACTCTGTTTCTAGACAAAAAGCCCTGAGAATCGATGGACATAGGATCCTAAAAATAACAGGGACTTAGGATACTTTTCATAAGAGTAGCCTCCCAAATAGCTTTTCTTGACAGAGCCCCTGTACCTCTATTTCCTTTAAACAAACAACAAAAGTTTTGATCCTCTCAAATCAACGAAATCAACTCAGAGTCTAAGAACTCCACCCAAGAAGTTTGAATTCACCCTTCATCTTCTCAGATCCCACCTGCTGAAGCAATTTGCAACCACCCACCCTAATAGCCTCTGGTTGGACGCCTAAGAACCCAGAACACTCTAAATTCGCAAGCAAGGGGTCCCAGAAGACTTCTCTTCTCCCCGCTGAAGCGGTGGAGCACTTTCCCCGCTGTGTGCGCCAGGCCTGGGATTCCGCGGAGGAGCCCCAGGAACCAGAGAGGTGCGGCAGCTCCTGCGCTCAGTGAACCCTAAGGAATGGCAGCTCCCTTGCTATCCTACGCTGGGCGAACTCTCTCCGGACGAGGAGGACTTCAATCGGGGAAGAACCTTCGGCCCCCCGCCGCCTTCTGCGCCTATATTGCCCCCAAACACCGACCCCGAGAACAGAGCCCCTGCATGCGATACGGCCAGTCTTGGGCTCCAGACCCCACACCCGCTCCCGGCCAGGAGTCCCGACGCCCTCAGGACAGGAGGACGCCGCGCGCCCAGAAAGTTTCCCTGATCCGATTTTGCCACAGGAGGAACCCAGTGTCTGAAACCCGAGACCTCTGACGCGGGACACGCTTCCGGAGCATCGCCCTCTTGCTGATCTGGAGAGACACCGACAGACGCCCCACGCGCTGGACTGAAAGACCCTAGGTTGTCTCTCAGGCCGCCTCTGTCCCTAGGACCCCTCCTCTCCGCTGAGACCCTTCGTTGGAGGATTCCCTGCGACAGATGCTGTTACAAGAAAACCTCTCCGTTGAGCAATCGTGGAAGGATTCTTCATAGGCTTTTGGGGATCTCTCTGTTATCTCATAAATTGCATCTTTATTACTTACTTGATGGTTAAGTAAATCTCTTAACCAAATTCCAACGTCTTTCTCTCTGCTGCTTTGGCTTTAGGGGGAGGACCAGGCGCGCGGGCGGGGTGGCCGGTTCAGTTCTCCCGCGGGACCCTCGGTCCCCTGATTTGCTGAACTGGGGTGGGGGGTCGTGGGTTATCTTGGGCACACCAGGCGGCCAGGGGGCCGACACAGCTGTTGTCAAACTGGGTCAAACTTGCCAGGATCCAGGAGATCACACACAGCGCAGCCGGCAGCCCTGAGAACTCCGCTTCGCCCTGGAAACGCTCCTGCTCGCTCGACCCGCTCTTTCCCTTCCTGTCCATCTGCGGGGCGTCCGGTCATCTGCACGCGGCTCCCCGGCGCCCAGCGCAGGTCGCCGCTCCAAATGCATCCAGAAGCCTGGACCGCAGCAGCACAGAGCTCCTGTCTCCCTCGGACACTTTCCTGGGTGCGTCCCTTCTTCCTCTGAGCCGCTCCAACCCAATTTCCAGCTCGCACGTCCGAGCTGACGTGGAGCCAGGGTGCTGGGGCCGCGGACAAGCGAAAACTCCAGACCGGCTTCGTGAGGAGGGATTTCTGCGGCCAGATTCTGGAGCGGGTGGCTCCCTTCACATCCTAACTTCAACCCGGCGACTTGCCAAGGCTCCTGACTTCTCATTACCAATCGCAGCAGAACTCCTGTTTCCACCAAACCCGGGGGTGAAATGGGGGAGCTGAGAGAACAATGCAGGCCACCTTTAAGACCTTGTTTGGTTGCTAAATCATGTCCGACTATGCTACTGTGGCCGCCAGGCTCCCCTGTCCATGGAATTTCTCCAGCCAAGAATATTGTAGTGGCTTGCCATTCTCTTCTCCAGGGAATCTTTCTCACCCAGAAATCAAACGCGCACCTCCCTCATTGGCAGGCAGGTTCTTTCACTAGTGAACCAACATGGAAGCTCATGTAAGAGTGTAAGAAACACTCACACCGTCATTCTGAGATTTTCTCAACTGCTGTGATTCTTCTGAGGGCAAATCTGTCACTGGGATTAAACTAGTAGGAGTCTGAAAGTGGGGGCTCCCTCCCCAGGGAGCTATTGCCTAGGAATAGCTTTCTTTCAACTCACCTTTCTAGTTTCTGGTATCACACTCTAAGCCACCCTTTTCCTCTTTCCTTGCCAGGATTCCGTGCATCTCCTGCGCCCAGTGCATGCGGTGGCTCAACCAGTGTGTAACCCCGACCTGTACCAAGGAATTACAGAAGTATTCTTTTCACCCCTATTGGAACACAGGATGATATTTTATTTTTTCAGATTCAATTACAAAATTTCCAGCGAGGCAGGAGCCTGTAACATACAGCACATAACCAGAGGACGTGAGGACAGGGCTGTGTGTGGTATTTACTGCTGTGCCTCTATTAATGTACTTTTCATGTTCTACTTTGTCCTTTATTTCTTCAAAAGTGTATGCGAGAAATGAAATCAATAAGAACTGGAAATAAAGACATTACTTTTACATTTCATCTTCATTTTTCAGTAGTAATTTCAAATCCTTAGGTAAGTAAATGAAATAGCCCTTGAATTCATGGAAACACAGGGTTCTTTATAAGCCCACTTATGGAGAAGCACTGGCAGGCTTTGGAATATACAGTTCTAGAGTTCTTCTGGAAATTTGAAAATCCAAAATGTTATGCACCCTAACCTTTAATCCAATCACCAAAACCACTCAGAACTTCCGTGCCCTTCCCAGAAAGAGGCAGTGATCTCCTCAGTCCCGAGGGGCCCCCCAGGTGATTTGCAAGGCAAATGAGTGTGGATCCCACCTATCAACACCCGGGTTTCCCAAAACCAGGACCGGCCGGCACTATAAAAGGCACACTCCTCACCCAGCCCAGTCATTCGCGCCTGTGCTTAGACCCACTGAGCTCTGGGCCTGGTGAGGAGGCTGAAGCCATGGAAGCGCAGTGCTGCAGGAGGGCACGTCCCGAGCCCGCCTTGCCTCCGGGCCTGAACCGAGAACAGGCCTGGGCCTGGGCTCTGGATAACTTCCCCGCGCTGAGCCGCCCCTCCTGCCTCAGCCCCGAGTTCTGCGGGGACGCGCACTACTGCGCCTGTGGGCTGCCGCGCCACGCTTGCCCCGGACCCGCGGACGGTCTCCGCGTCGAGATGGGCCAGAAACGCTGGCGAGAGCCGCAAGGCCACCAGCCGGCTGCTAGTCCGGGATGGAGCGACAGTCCCGTCAAGAAGAGGCCCAAGCCGCCCAGCGGCGGGCCCAGCAGGGTCTGAACAGCCAGCCGATGCCAGCAGCTGCGGAGGCTGCCAGACTCGCGGCCAGATCGCCGCCAGGAGGCCAGGAGGCCCTCCACCCCACCCCACCGCACACACCTTGAGGTTGCGGAAAAGTGAGACTTGAAACCCGGTGGAACCCGGCAAGGAAAGGAATAGCAGCCTCCTGTCTAGCGCACAGCACCCTTTCAGTCACCACCCTGGACTGGAGCCTGGGTCACCCCAGCGGAGGCCCAATCTGCCGGGGAGGGGGGGGGGAGCGGGGGGGGGAGCGGGGGGGGGGACTTCTCCCCTCGGCTCCGCCTCTCTCGGGGAAGAGCCTGGAGATATCTGTGGGGCAGAACATTCCTTTTTTTTTTCTTCCGTTCTTGGATAATTGACGGGCTTTTCAATGAGAAATCTCTAAAGCCATAAAAAGGAACGCATTTGAGTCTAGTCTAATGAGGTGGATGAACCTAGAGCTTATTATTCAGAGTGAAGTCAGTCTGAATGAGAAAGAGAAATCTCCTAGACTAACGCGCATATACATGGAATCTAGAAAGATGGTGCTGACGAATTTATTTGCAGGGCAGCAATGGAGAAACAGACATAGAGAACAGATTTATTGACAGGGCAGGGGGAGAGAGGAGAGAGTGAGCTGCATGGGAAAAGTAAGAGGGAAACTGACATTAGCATATGTAAAGTAGACAGCCAATGGGAATTTGCTGTATAACTCCCTGAACTCAAACTGGGGCTCTGTAAGAATCTAGAGGGGTGGGATGGTGAGAGAAATGGGAGGGAGGTTCAGACCAAGGCGGGACATATGTATACCGATGGCCGATTCGTGTGGATAGTTGACAGAAAACAACAAAATTCTGTAAAACATGACCCTTCAATTAAAAAATAAATTAGGAAAAAGGAAATCTCTCTTCAGGAATCTATGCTATCAAGGAACTTTCCTGTTGATGTACTCAGAATTGTCATACTTCTTATATTAATTCCAATTTGCAAATGATTAAAACATGCTTCCCTATTCTCTGCTTGTGAATTGATTTGGGTGGGTGGAGTCAGGACTGGAAGTGGTACTGGGACAAGGGGAGTCTTTGGCTGAAAGAACTGAGACCCAGGTCAGGGCTCCAAGATTAAGGAAACACAAAATGAACCCATGATATATAACCTTGAGTACCTTGGTGGCCTATATTAATCTCTTTCCTTTGTTCAAATATTGGGAAAGTAGCACTCCCCAACATAGCTTTTGGGGAAATTTTGAAAGGATCTTTGGAAAGCCAGTATGATAATACACGTTAAGCATTTCAACAGGAATACTCTTGAGCCAGAGTACTAATTCCATAAGCAGAAACTGTAGTTACAAACAGACGTGTATGCCAATACAAGATAAAAAAATGTAAATGATAGTCATATCTGCACAATTCCAAACAATACTGCTCTTAGAGATAAAATGGAAGACATGGTTTTTAAACCACATTCAATTTTGGCTGCTATTCCTTCATCGCTTCAGGGGCAGCGTGCGGGCTTCTCATTGCAGTGGCTCTTGTTGCAGAGCATGAGCTCTAGGGCTTCTGAGCTTCAGTAGTTGCAGCATGTGGGCTCAAGAGCACGGACTCAATGGTTGTGGCACCAGGGCTTAGCTGTTCCCACAGCATGCAGGATCTTCGCAGATTAGAGTTTGAATCCATGTCTCCTGCCTTGGCAGGCAGATTCTTTACTGCTGAACCACTAGGGAAGACCGTGCAAGACATGATTTTTAAAAGACACCCAGAGGCTGAATCTTAGACAGGTAGTGGCTATAGCAACTAAGCTTGAAGGGCGTGCTTCTAAGCAAGTTGGAAGGGAAAGCACTGAGGCACAGCCACCCACAAGGCTGAGGGAGGGCAGACTTTCCAGAGCCTTTCCTGTGAAACATTCTGCTGCAGTTCCTTCCTCAAGTGCCTACCTCGGTCTTTCATGGCTTTTCTGGGTCTCACGCAGCCACCTGATCTACAGTATTCAGCTTCCTGGGGGGCTGAAGTTAGAGATGATGGGGAACCATCACTCACCACACACTTCTCATCCCAGTTCAAGTGGAGCATTCCCCCAGGCTCTCAGCTCTGGGGGTGGTTCAGACCCAAGTCCCTGTCCCCGGTGGGTCAGGGAGGAACCCAGGCTACCCCTCTGGCTTCCAGACAACAAAACGCTTGAGAGTAGACACATGAAGTTCCAAACCTTTGACCTCCTAGATGCTGAGTCAATATATCTGGGCCAAGAGGTTGGACCCAGAAAGAGTTTTGTGGAGAATGGGCAATGCCCACGTGACAGTAACATGCAGAGCTGGGTAGTTTTCCAGTGGAAATTACAGATCCCATCATGCGCTAACCAGCACTTCATGCCCAATATGACTTCAATGCTGTAACCCTACATTTTCTTACTTATAAAATGTAATTTATAATAGCACTTAAATAAATGGGATAAGAAAAATGACACAGCACAGTGCTTATCATAAGTTCTTCGTGGCTGTTACCTGTAGTAGCTTGAAAGGTAACGTGAATAGGCATTAGAATCCTCCTATTTCTTGTTGAACTATCTCTAAACATTTTAATATCAAATATTTAATGTAAATATTTTAAAGTGAAATAGGACAGTACCTTATAAATTGAAAATATAACTTACACCCTATCCCTTCCCAACTGATGAGTCACTGTATTGATAGATTTTGAAGTCTGTTTTTATGTTTTACAAATGTAAACATACTCATGCAAATTAATGAAACAAATATTATTTCCCTCCAAAGAACCACATTATAGGCATGGATTAACAACTTGACTTGTCGGTCATTACTACTTTAGACACCTTTCTTTCTTTATTCCAAGGTGCCTGTGTGCATGCTGAATTTCTTCAGTCGTGTCTGACTCTTTGTGACCCAATGGACTATAGACTGCCAGGCTCCTGGGTCCATGGACTTTTCCAGACAAGAATACTGGATTGGGTTCCCATTTCCTCCTCCAGGGTTGCTTCCTACACCAGAGATCTAATTGGAGTCTCTGTGGCTCCTGCATTGGTGGGTGGACTCTGGACCACTGGACCACCTGGGAAGCCCCATCGCACAGGCTACTTGCTGCTAACCTCTGTGGGGGAAGTAGCTGTCATTTGTATTCAAACAACTCTCTGGGAAGTTTCCACACCACCGGAGCCTAATAGCATCACGCTGAGCCTTCAAAGGGGACAGTGTTGTTGTCCTCCCCTTAAGCCTGGACCAGCAGAGCTCTCAGCCTTGAATATCCTTATTAGATGTCCCCAAGTCAGTTGCTTCCCAGGCGACTCAGTGGTAAAGAATCTCTCTGGGACACAGGGAGACTAGGGTTCAATCTCTGGGTTGAGACGATCTCATTAAGAAGGAAGTGGCAACTCACTGCAGTATCCTTGCCTGGGAAAAAACCCGGGACAGAGAAACCTGGTGGGCTACGTATAGGGCATGGGGTTTCAAAAAGTCAGACTAGACGCAGTACCGACAAGAACAAAGTCAGTTGCTCTAATGAACCCCTTTAAATTAGCACTCTTGGCTGCCTTGCCCAGAGCTTCCAACTCCCTGCCTCTTGTGTTGTCCATTATTTTCCATGCTCCTTATTTCTCATTTTTGGTTCTGATTCTCTTCCCTTTCCTTCTCTACCTCCTTTCTCACTTTTATTTCTACTCTTTTTTTCCCCCCTCAGCTCCTGCACGACACGAGCTTTAGTGGGGATCATCTTAGAGTTTACTTTCCTGGCAGAGAATCAACTATCAAAGAGAAGAAGACTCAGCTGTGTCCTCACGGTCTCTTGTCTATGCTCTTCCCTTAAAATTCAGCTCTGCCAAAGCAGGAGCAGGTTCTACAAGTCGGCGTGCAGTACCCATCACAGCACCTTGCTCACGGCAGGTTGTGGAAACACACTTGTTTAAAACGCTTTGAATTAAACTGACTTTGGTAAGTTGAAGATAAATGACTGATCAGGGACATCTAGGCTTGGATGCACTGACATGCTTGCCAAGACAATGTCTGAAACATCTGAGAAAGGATATAAGGAGATGCAATTTCACTATAAATCTGACACTAGAAAGGAAAAGCAAACCACTACGATTATTAAACACAGGAAAAGACAACGTTTTGAGTTTGCTATTGATTGATGTTTTACTAGCCATGATTATAGCACTACGAATGACAATGAAAATAACAATAACTGTAATGGAGCAACTTGTTATTTTGCCTGAGACTATCTAATTATGTGACTTTTGTTAATGATTTTACTCCAAAAAGTTGCCTTTAAAATGGTAAACTTCAGCTACCATCCAGGTAAGAATATGAAGACACGAGAGGTTAGACAACTAGCTGAGTAATCTTCTACCAAACAGTCTGCATCTAAATCTGTAGATCTTGACCCTGACACTTCTACTTGTTGGCTGAAAGTCTCAAGCAATTTTATCTTAGAATTGAAGACCAAAAGGAAAGTCTGACCAGCAGTGTGGTTTCATGCAAAGATGGCCACATTTTGATCATCTCTGTAAAATCTAATGATACTCTGTTTCTAGACAAAAAGCCCTGAGAATCGATGGACATAGGATCCTAAAAATAACAGGGACTTAGGATACTTTTCATAAGAGTAGCCTCCCAAATAGCTTTTCTTGACAGAGCCCCTGTACCTCTATTTCCTTTAAACAAACAACAAAAGTTTTGATCCTCTCAAATCAACGAAATCAACTCAGAGTCTAAGAACTCCACCCAAGAAGTTTGAATTCACCCTTCATCTTCTCAGATCCCACCTGCTGAAGCAATTTGCAACCACCCACCCTAATAGCCTCTGGTTGGACGCCTAAGAACCCAGAACACTCTAAATTCGCAAGCAAGGGGCCCCAGAAGACTTCTCTTCTCCCCGCTGAAGCGGTGGAGCACTTTCCCCGCTGTGTGCGCCAGGCCTGGGATTCCGCGGAGGAGCCCCAGGAACCAGAGAGGTGCGGCAGCTCCTGCGCTCAGTGAACCCTAAGGAATGGCAGCTCCCTTGCTATCCTACGCTGGGCGAACTCTCTCCGGACGAGGAGGACTTCAATCGGGGAAGAACCTTCGGCCCCCTGCCGCCTTCTGCGCCTATATTGCCCCCAAACACCGACCCCGAGAACAGAGCCCCTGCATGCGATACGGCCAGTCTTGGGCTCCAGACCCCACACCCGCTCCCGGCCAGGAGTCCCGACGCCCTCAGGACAGGAGGACGCCGCGCGCCCAGAAAGTTTCCCTGATCCGATTTTGCCACAGGAGGAACCCAGTGTCTGAAACCCGAGACCTCTGACGCGGGACACGCTTCCGGAGCATCGCCCTCTTGCTGATCTGGAGAGACACCAACAGACGCCCCACGCGCTGGACTGAAAGACCCTAGGTTGTCTCTCAGGCCGCCTCTGTCCCTAGGACCCCTCCTCTCCGCTGAGACCCTTCGTTGGAGGATTCCCTGCGACAGATGCTGTTACAAGAAAACCTCTCCGTTGAGCAATCGTGGAAGGATTCTTCATAGGCTTTTGGGGATCTCTCTGTTATCTCATAAATTGCATCTTTATTACTTACTTGATGGTTAAGTAAATCTCTTAACCAAATTCCAACGTCTTTCTCTCTGCTGCTTTGGCTTTAGGGGGAGGACCAGGCGCGCGGGCGGGGTGGCCGGTTCAGTTCTCCCGCGGGACCCTCGGTCCCCTGATTTGCTGAACTGGGGTGGGGGGTCGTGGGTTATCTTGGGCACACCAGGCGGCCAGGGGGCCGACACAGCTGTTGTCAAACTGGGTCAAACTTGCCAGGATCCAGGAGATCACACACAGCGCAGCCGGCAGCCCTGAGAACTCCGCTTCGCCCTGGAAACGCTCCTGCTCGCTCGACCCGCTCTTTCCCTTCCTGTCCATCTGCGGGGCGTCCGGTCATCTGCACGCGGCTCCCCGGCGCCCAGCGCAGGTCGCCGCTCCAAATGCATCCAGAAGCCTGGACCGCAGCAGCACAGAGCTCCTGTCTCCCTCGGACACTTTCCTGGGTGCGTCCCTTCTTCCTCTGAGCCGCTCCAACCCAATTTCCAGCTCGCACGTCCGAGCTGACGTGGAGCCAGGGTGCTGGGGCCGCGGACAAGCGAAAACTCCAGACCGGCTTCGTGAGGAGGGATTTCTGCGGCCAGATTCTGGAGCGGGTGGCTCCCTTCACATCCTAACTTCAACCCGGCGACTTGCCAAGGCTCCTGACTTCTCATTACCAATCGCAGCAGAACTCCTGTTTCCACCAAACCCGGGGGTGAAATGGGGGAGCTGAGAGAACAATGCAGGCCACCTTTAAGACCTTGTTTGGTTGCTAAATCATGTCCGACTATGCTACTGTGGCCGCCAGGCTCCCCTGTCCATGGAATTTCTCCAGCCAAGAATATTGTAGTGGCTTGCCATTCTCTTCTCCAGGGAATCTTTCTCACCCAGAAATCAAACGCGCACCTCCCTCATTGGCAGGCAGGTTCTTTCACTAGTGAACCAACATGGAAGCTCATGTAAGAGTGTAAGAAACACTCACACCGTCATTCTGAGATTTTCTCAACTGCTGTGATTCTTCTGAGGGCAAATCTGTCACTGGGATTAAACTAGTAGGAGTCTGAAAGTGGGGGCTCCCTCCCCAGGGAGCTATTGCCTAGGAATAGCTTTCTTTCAACTCACCTTTCTAGTTTCTGGTATCACACTCTAAGCCACCCTTTTCCTCTTTCCTTGCCAGGATTCCGTGCATCTCCTGCGCCCAGTGCATGCGGTGGCTCAACCAGTGTGTAACCCCGACCTGTACCAAGGAATTACAGAAGTATTCTTTTCA
Organism: Ovis canadensis; assembly: GCF_042477335.2. NCBI lineage: Eukaryota > Metazoa > Chordata > Mammalia > Artiodactyla > Bovidae > Ovis > Ovis canadensis. The sequence continues at coordinate 44,671,112 of NC_091260.1, forward strand.
CCCCTATTGGAACACAGGATGATATTTTATTTTTTCAGATTCAATTACAAAATTTCCAGCGAGGCAGGAGCCTGTAACATACAGCACATAACCAGAGGACGTGAGGACAGGGCTGTGTGTGGTATTTACTGCTGTGCCTCTATTAATGTACTTTTCATGTTCTACTTTGTCCTTTATTTCTTCAAAAGTGTATGCGAAAAATGAAATCAATAAGAACTGGAAATAAAGAAATTACTTTTACATTTCATCTTCATTTTTCAGTAGTAATTTCAAATCCTTAGGTAAGTAAATGAAATAGCCCTTGAATTCATGGAAACACAGGGTTCTTTATAAGCCCACTTATGGAGAAGCACTGGCAGGCTTTGGAATATACAGTTCTAGAGTTCTTCTGGAAATTTGAAAATCCAAAATGTTATGCACCCTAACCTTTAATCCAATCACCAAAACCACTCAGAACTTCCGTGCCCTTCCCAGAAAGAGGCAGTGATCTCCTCAGTCCCGAGGGGCCCCCCAGGTGATTTGCAAGGCAAATGAGTGTGGATCCCACCTATCAACACCCGGGTTTCCCAAAACCAGGACCGGCCGGCACTATAAAAGGCACACTCCTCACCCAGCCCAGTCATTCGCGCCTGTGCTTAGACCCACTGAGCTCTGGGCCTGGTGAGGAGGCTGAAGCCATGGAAGCGCAGTGCTGCAGGAGGGCACGTCCCGAGCCCGCCTTGCCTCCGGGCCTGAACCGAGAACAGGCCTGGGCCTGGGCTCTGGATAACTTCCCCGCGCTGAGCCGCCCCTCCTGCCTCAGCCCCGAGTTCTGCGGGGACGCGCACTACTGCGCCTGTGGGCTGCCGCGCCACGCTTGCCCCGGACCCGCGGACGGTCTCCGCGTCGAGATGGGCCAGAAACGCTGGCGAGAGCCGCAAGGCCACCAGCCGGCTGCTAGTCCGGGATGGAGCGACAGTCCCGTCAAGAAGAGGCCCAAGCCGCCCAGCGGCGGGCCCAGCAGGGTCTGAACAGCCAGCCGATGCCAGCAGCTGCGGAGGCTGCCAGACTCGCGGCCAGATCGCCGCCAGGAGGCCAGGAGGCCCTCCACCCCACCCCACCGCACACACCTTGAGGTTGCGGAAAAGTGAGACTTGAAACCCGGTGGAACCCGGCAAGGAAAGGAATAGCAGCCTCCTGTCTAGCGCACAGCACCCTTTCAGTCACCACCCTGGACTGGAGCCTGGGTCACCCCAGCGGAGGCCCAATCTGCCCGGGAGGGGGGGGGGAGCGGGGGGGGGGGAGCGGGGGGGGGGGACTTCTCCCCTCGGCTCCGCCTCTCTCGGGGAAGAGCCTGGAGATATCTGTGGGGCAGAACATTCCTTTTTTTTTTCTTCCGTTCTTGGATAATTGACGGGCTTTTCAATGAGAAATCTCTAAAGCCATAAAAAGGAACGCATTTGAGTCTAGTCTAATGAGGTGGATGAACCTAGAGCTTATTATTCAGAGTGAAGTCAGTCTGAATGAGAAAGAGAAATCTCCTAGACTAACGCGCATATACATGGAATCTAGAAAGATGGTGCTGACGAATTTATTTGCAGGGCAGCAATGGAGAAACAGACATAGAGAACAGATTTATTGACAGGGCAGGGGGAGAGAGGAGAGAGTGAGCTGCATGGGAAAAGTAAGAGGGAAACTGACATTAGCATATGTAAAGTAGACAGCCAATGGGAATTTGCTGTATAACTCCCTGAACTCAAACTGGGGCTCTGTAAGAATCTAGAGGGGTGGGATGGTGAGAGAAATGGGAGGGAGGTTCAGACCAAGGCGGGACATATGTATACCGATGGCCGATTCGTGTGGATAGTTGACAGAAAACAACAAAATTCTGTAAAACATGACCCTTCAATTAAAAAATAAATTAGGAAAAAGGAAATCTCTCTTCAGGAATCTATGCTATCAAGGAACTTTCCTGTTGATGTACTCAGAATTGTCATACTTCTTATATTAATTCCAATTTGCAAATGATTAAAACATGCTTCCCTATTCTCTGCTTGTGAATTGATTTGGGTGGGTGGAGTCAGGACTGGAAGTGGTACTGGGACAAGGGGAGTCTTTGGCTGAAAGAACTGAGACCCAGGTCAGGGCTCCAAGATTAAGGAAACACAAAATGAACCCATGATATATAACCTTGAGTACCTTGGTGGCCTATATTAATCTCTTTCCTTTGTTCAAATATTGGGAAAGTAGCACTCCCCAACATAGCTTTTGGGGAAATTTTGAAAGGATCTTTGGAAAGCCAGTATGATAATACACGTTAAGCATTTCAACAGGAATACTCTTGAGCCAGAGTACTAATTCCATAAGCAGAAACTGTAGTTACAAACAGACGTGTATGCCAATACAAGATAAAAAAATGTAAATGATAGTCATATCTGCACAATTCCAAACAATACTGCTCTTAGAGATAAAATGGAAGACATGGTTTTTAAACCACATTCAATTTTGGCTGCTATTCCTTCATCGCTTCAGGGGCAGCGTGCGGGCTTCTCATTGCAGTGGCTCTTGTTGCAGAGCATGAGCTCTAGGGCTTCTGAGCTTCAGTAGTTGCAGCATGTGGGCTCAAGAGCACGGACTCAATGGTTGTGGCACCAGGGCTTAGCTGTTCCCACAGCATGCAGGATCTTCGCAGATTAGAGTTTGAATCCATGTCTCCTGCCTTGGCAGGCAGATTCTTTACTGCTGAACCACTAGGGAAGACCGTGCAAGACATGATTTTTAAAAGACACCCAGAGGCTGAATCTTAGACAGGTAGTGGCTATAGCAACTAAGCTTGAAGGGCGTGCTTCTAAGCAAGTTGGAAGGGAAAGCACTGAGGCACAGCCACCCACAAGGCTGAGGGAGGGCAGACTTTCCAGAGCCTTTCCTATGAAACATTCTGCTGCAGTTCCTTCCTCAAGTGCCTACCTCGGTCTTTCATGGCTTTTCTGGGTCTCAGGCAGCCACCTGATCTACAGTATTCAGCTTCCTGGGGGGCTGAAGTTAGAGATGATGGGGAACCATCACTCACCACACACTTCTCATCCCAGTTCAAGTGGAGCATTCCCCCAGGCTCTCAGCTCCGGGGGTGGTTCAGACCCAAGTCCCTGTCCCCGGTGGGTCAGGGAGGAACCCAGGCTACCCCTCTGGCTTCCAGACAACAAAACGCTTGAGAGTAGACACATGAAGTTCCAAACCTTTGACCTCCTAGATGCTGAGTCAATATATCTGGGCCAAGAGGTTGGACCCAGAAAGAGTTTTGTGGAGAATGGGCAATGCCCACGTGACAGTAACATGCAGAGCTGGGTAGTTTTCCAGTGGAAATTACAGATCCCATCATGCGCTAACCAGCACTTCATGCCCAATATGACTTCAATGCTGTAACCCTACATTTTCTTACTTATAAAATGTAATTTATAATAGCACTTAAATAAATGGGATAAGAAAAATGACACAGCACAGTGCTTATCATAAGTTCTTCGTGGCTGTTACCTGTAGCAGCTTGAAAGGTAACGTGAATAGGCATTAGAATCCTCCTATTTCTTGTTGAACTATCTCTAAACATTTTAATATCAAATATTTAATGTAACTATTTTAAAGTGAAATAGGACAGTACCTTATAAATTGAAAATATAACTTACACCCTATCCCTTCCCAACTGATGAGTCACTGTATTGATAGATTTTGAAGTCTGTTTTTATGTTTTACAAATGTAAACATACTCATGCAAATTAATGAAACAAATATTATTTCCCTCCAAAGAACCACATTATAGGCATGGATTAACAACTTGACTTGTCGGTCATTACTACTTTAGACACCTTTCTTTCTTTATTCCAAGGTGCCTGTGTGCATGCTGAATTTCTTCAGTCGTGTCTGACTCTTTGTGACCCAATGGACTATAGACTGCCAGGCTCCTGGGTCCATGGACTTTTCCAGACAAGAATACTGGATTGGGTTCCCATTTCCTCCTCCAGGGTTGCTTCCTACACCAGAGATCTAATTGGAGTCTCTGTGGCTCCTGCATTGGTGGGTGGACTCTCGACCACTGGACCACCTGGGAAGCCCCATCGCACAGGCTACTTGCTGCTAACCTCTGTGGGGGAAGTAGCTGTCATTTGTATTCAAACAACTCTCTGGGAAGTTTCCACACCACCGGAGCCTAATAGCATCACGCTGAGCCTTCAAAGGGGACAGTCTTGTTGTCCTCCCCTTAAGCCTGGACCAGCAGAGCTCTCAGCCTTGAATATCCTTATTAGATGTCCCCAAGTCAGTTGCTTCCCAGGCGACTCAGTGGTAAAGAATCTCTCTGGGACACAGGGAGACTAGGGTTCAATCTCTGGGTTGAGACGATCTCATTAAGAAGGAAGTGGCAACTCACTGCAGTATCCTTGCCTGGGAAAAAACCCGGGACAGAGAAACCTGGTGGGCTACGTATAGGGCATGGGGTTTCAAAAAGTCAGACTAGACGCAGTACCGACAAGAACAAAGTCAGTTGCTCTAATGAACCCCTTTAACTTAGCACTCTTGGCTGCCTTGCCCAGAGCTTCCAACTGCCTGCCTCTTGTGTTGTCCATTATTTTCCATGCTCCTTATTTCTCATTTTTGGTTCTGATTCTCTTCCCTTTCCTTCTCTACCTCCTTTCTCACTTTTATTTCTACTCTTTTTTTCCCCCCTCAGCTCCTGCACGACACGAGCTTTAGTGGGGATCATCTTAGAGTTTACTTTCCTGGCAGAGAATCAACTATCAAAGAGAAGAAGACTCAGCTGTGTCCTCATGGTCTCTTGTCTATGCTCTTCCCTTAAAATTCAGCTCTGCCAAAGCAGGAGCAGGTTCTACAAGTCGGCGTGCAGTACCCATCACAGCACCTTGCTCACGGCAGGTTGTGGAAACACACTTGTTTAAAACGCTTTGAATTAAACTGACTTTGGTAAGTTGAAGATAAATGACTGATCAGGGACATCTAGGCTTGGATGCACTGACATGCTTGCCAAGACAATGTCTGAAACATCTGAGAAAGGATATAAGGAGATGCAATTTCACTATAAATCTGACACTAGAAAGGAAAAGCAAACCACTACGATTATTAAACACAGGAAAAGACAACGTTTTGAGTTTGCTATTGATTGATGTTTTACTAGCCATGATTATAGCACTACGAATGACAATGAAAATAACAATAACTGTGATGGAGCAACTTGTTATTTTGCCTGAGACTATCTAATTATGTGACTTTTGTTAATGATTTTACTCCAAAAAGTTGCCTTTAAAATGGTAAACTTCAGCTACCATCCAGGTAAGAATATGAAGACACGAGAGGTTAGACAACTAGCTGAGTAATCTTCTACCAAACAGTCTGCATCTAAATCTGTAGATCTTGACCCTGACACTTCTACTTGTTGGCTGAAAGTCTCAAGCAATTTTATCTTAGAATTGAAGACCAAAAGGAAAGTCTGACCAGCAGTGTGGTTTCATGCAAAGATGGCCACATTTTGATCATCTCTGTAAAATCTAATCATACTCTGTTTCTAGACAAAAAGCCCTGAGAATCGATGGACATAGGATCCTAAAAATAACAGGGACTTAGGATACTTTTCATAAGAGTAGCCTCCCAAATAGCTTTTCTTGACAGAGCCCCTGTACCTCTATTTCCTTTAAACAAACAACAAAAGTTTTGATCCTCTCAAATCAACGAAATCAACTCAGAGTCTAAGAACTCCACCCAAGAAGTTTGAATTCACCCTTCATCTTCTCAGATCCCACCTGCTGAAGCAATTTGCAACCACCCACCCTAATAGCCTCTGGTTGGACGCCTAAGAACCCAGAACACTCTAAATTCGCAAGCAAGGGGCCCCAGAAGACTTCTCTTCTCCCCGCTGAAGCGGTGGAGCACTTTCCCCGCTGTGTGCGCCAGGCCTGGGATTCCGCGGAGGAGCCCCAGGAACCAGAGAGGTGCGGCAGCTCCTGCGCTCAGTGAACCCTAAGGAATGGCAGCTCCCTTGCTATCCTACGCTGGGCGAACTCTCTCCGGACGAGGAGGACTTCAATCGGGGAAGAACCTTCGGCCCCCCGCCGCCTTCTGCGCCTATATTGCCCCCAAACACCGACCCCGAGAACAGAGCCCCTGCATGCGATACGGCCAGTCTTGGGCTCCAGACCCCACACCCGCTCCCGGCCAGGAGTCCCGACGCCCTCAGGACAGGAGGACGCCGCGCGCCCAGAAAGTTTCCCTGATCCGATTTTGCCACAGGAGGAACCCAGTGTCTGAAACCCGAGACCTCTGACGCGGGACACGCTTCCGGAGCATCGCCCTCTTGCTGATCTGGAGAGACACCAACAGACGCCCCACGCGCTGGACTGAAAGACCCTAGGTTGTCTCTCAGGCCGCCTCTGTCCCTAGGACCCCTCCTCTCCGCTGAGACCCTTCGTTGGAGGATTCCCTGCGACAGATGCTGTTACAAGAAAACCTCTCCGTTGAGCAATCGTGGAAGGATTCTTCATAGGCTTTTGGGGATCTCTCTGTTATCTCATAAATTGCATCTTTATTACTTACTTGATGGTTAAGTAAATCTCTTAACCAAATTCCAACGTCTTTCTCTCTGCTGCTTTGGCTTTAGGGGGAGGACCAGGCGCGCGGGCGGGGTGGCCGGTTCAGTTCTCCCGCGGGACCCTCGGTCCCCTGATTTGCTGAACTGGGGTGGGGGGTCGTGGGTTATCTTGGGCACACCAGGCGGCCAGGGGGCCGACACAGCTGTTGTCAAACTGGGTCAAACTTGCCAGGATCCAGGAGATCACACACAGCGCAGCCGGCAGCCCTGAGAACTCCGCTTCGCCCTGGAAACGCTCCTGCTCGCTCGACCCGCTCTTTCCCTTCCTGTCCATCTGCGGGGCGTCCGGTCATCTGCACGCGGCTCCCCGGCGCCCAGCGCAGGTCGCCGCTCCAAATGCATCCAGAAGCCTGGACCGCAGCAGCACAGAGCTCCTGTCTCCCTCGGACACTTTCCTGGGTGCGTCCCTTCTTCCTCTGAGCCGCTCCAACCCAATTTCCAGCTCGCACGTCCGAGCTGACGTGGAGCCAGGGTGCTGGGGCCGCGGACAAGCGAAAACTCCAGACCGGCTTCGTGAGGAGGGATTTCTGCGGCCAGATTCTGGAGCGGGTGGCTCCCTTCACATCCTAACTTCAACCCGGCGACTTGCCAAGGCTCCTGACTTCTCATTACCAATCGCAGCAGAACTCCTGTTTCCACCAAACCCGGGGGTGAAATGGGGGAGCTGAGAGAACAATGCAGGCCACCTTTAAGACCTTGTTTGGTTGCTAAATCATGTCCGACTATGCTACTGTGGCCGCCAGGCTCCCCTGTCCATGGAATTTCTCCAGCCAAGAATATTGTAGTGGCTTGCCATTCTCTTCTCCAGGGAATCTTTCTCACCCAGAAATCAAACGCGCACCTCCCTCATTGGCAGGCAGGTTCTTTACTAGTGAACCAACATGGAAGCTCATGTAAGAGTGTAAGAAACACTCACACCGTCATTCTGAGATTTTCTCAACTGCTGTGATTCTTCTGAGGGCAAATCTGTCACTGGGATTAAACTAGTAGGAGTCTGAAAGTGGGGGCTCCCTCCCCAGGGAGCTATTGCCTAGGATTCTTTCAACTCACCTTTCTAGTTTCTGGTATCACACTCTAAGCCACCCTTTTCCTCTTTCCTTGCCAGGATTCCGTGCATCTCCTGCGCCCAGTGCATGCGGTGGCTCAACCAGTGTGTAACCCCGACCTGTACCAAGGAATTACAGAAGTATTCTTTTCACCCCTATTGGAACACAGGATGATATTTTATTTTTTCAGATTCAATTACAAAATTTCCAGCGAGGCAGGAGCCTGTAACATACAGCACATAACCAGAGGACGTGAGGACAGGGCTGTGTGTGGTATTTACTGCTGTGCCTCTATTAATGTACTTTTCATGTTCTACTTTGTCCTTTATTTCTTCAAAAGTGTATGCGAGAAATGAAATCAGTAAGAACTGGAAATAAAGACATTACTTTTACATTTCATCTTCATTTTTCAGTAGTAATTTCAAATTCTTAGATAAATAAATGAAATAGCCCTTGAATTCATGGAAACACAGGGTTCTTTATAAGCCCACTTATGGAGAAGCACTGGCAGGCTTTGGAATATACAGTTCTAGAGTTCTTCTGGAAATTTGAAAATCCAAAATGTTATGCACCCTAACCTTTAATCCAATCACCAAAACCACTCAGAACTTCCGTGCCCTTCCCAGAAAGAGGCAGTGATCTCCTCAGTCCCGAGGGGCCCCCCAGGTGATTTGCAAGGCAAATGAGTGTGGATCCCACCTATCAACACCCGGGTTTCCCAAAACCAGGACCGGCCGGCACTATAAAAGGCACACTCCTCACCCAGCCCAGTCATTCGCGCCTGTGCTTAGACCCACTGAGCTCTGGGCCTGGTGAGGAGGCTGAAGCCATGGAAGCGCAGTGCTGCAGGAGGGCACGTCCCGAGCCCGCCTTGCCTCCGGGCCTGAACCGAGAACAGGCCTGGGCCTGGGCTCTGGATAACTTCCCCGCGCTGAGCCGCCCCTCCTGCCTCAGCCCCGAGTTCTGCGGGGACGCGCACTACTGCGCCTGTGGGCTGCCGCGCCACGCTTGCCCCGGACCCGCGGACGGTCTCCGCGTCGAGATGGGCCAGAAACGCTGGCGAGAGCCGCAAGGCCACCAGCCGGCTGCTAGTCCGGGATGGAGCGACAGTCCCGTCAAGAAGAGGCCCAAGCCGCCCAGCGGCGGGCCCAGCAGGGTCTGAACAGCCAGCCGATGCCAGCAGCTGCGGAGGCTGCCAGACTCGCGGCCAGATCGCCGCCAGGAGGCCAGGAGGCCCTCCACCCCACCCCACCGCACACACCTTGAGGTTGCGGAAAAGTGAGACTTGAAACCCGGTGGAACCCGGCAAGGAAAGGAATAGCAGCCTCCTGTCTGGCGCACAGCACCCTTTCAGTCACCACCCTGGACTGGAGCCTGGGTCACCCCAGCGGAGGCCCAATCTGCCGGGGAGGGGGGGGGGAGGCGGGGGGGGGGAGCGGGGCGGGGGACTTCTCCCCTCGGTTCCGCCTCTCTCGGGGAAGAGCCTGGAGATATCTGTGGGGCAGAACATTCCTTTTTTTTTTCTTCCGTTCTTGGATAATTGACGGGCTTTTCAATGAGAAATCTCTAAAGCCATAAAAAGGAACGCATTTGAGTCTAGTCTAATGAGGTGGATGAACCTAGAGCTTATTATTCAGAGTGAAGTCAGTCTGAATGAGAAAGAGAAATCTCCTAGACTAACGCGCATATACATGGAATCTAGAAAGATGGTGCTGACGAATTTATTTGCAGGGCAGCAATGGAGAAACAGACATAGAGAACAGATTTATTGACAGGGCAGGGGGAGAGAGGAGAGAGTGAGCTGCATGGGAAAAGTAAGAGGGAAACTGACATTAGCATATGTAAAGTAGACAGCCAATGGGAATTTGCTGTATAACTCCCTGAACTCAAACTGGGGCTCTGTAAGAATCTAGAGGGGTGGGATGGTGAGAGAAATGGGAGGGAGGTTCAGACCAAGGCGGGACATATGTATACCGATGGCCGATTCGTGTGGATAGTTGACAGAAAACAACAAAATTCTGTAAAACATGACCCTTCAATTAAAAAATAAATTAGGAAAAAGGAAATCTCTCTTCAGGAATCTATGCTATCAAGGAACTTTCCTGTTGATGTACTCAGAATTGTCATACTTCTTATATTAATTCCAATTTGCAAATGATTAAAACATGCTTCCCTATTCTCTGCTTGTGAATTGATTTGGGTGGGTGGAGTCAGGACTGGAAGTGGTACTGGGACAAGGGGAGTCTTTGGCTGAAAGAACTGAGACCCAGGTCAGGGCTCCAAGATTAAGGAAACACAAAATGAACCCATGATATATAACCTTGAGTACCTTGGTGGCCTATATTAATCTCTTTCCTTTGTTCAAATATTGGGAAAGTAGCACTCCCCAACATAGCTTTTGGGGAAATTTTGAAAGGATCTTTGGAAAGCCAGTATGATAATACACGTTAAGCATTTCAACAGGAATACTCTTGAGCCAGAGTACTAATTCCATAAGCAGAAACTGTAGTTACAAACAGACGTGTATGCCAATACAAGATAAAAAAATGTAAATGATAGTCATATCTGCACAATTCCAAACAATACTGCTCTTAGAGATAAAATGGAAGACATGGTTTTTAAACCACATTCAATTTTGGCTGCTATTCCTTCATCGCTTCAGGGGCAGCGTGCGGGCTTCTCATTGCAGTGGCTCTTGTTGCAGAGCATGAGCTCTAGGGCTTCTGAGCTTCAGTAGTTGCAGCATGTGGGCTCAAGAGCACGGACTCAATGGTTGTGGCACCAGGGCTTAGCTGTTCCCACAGCATGCAGGATCTTCGCAGATTAGAGTTTGAATCCATGTCTCCTGCCTTGGCAGGCAGATTCTTTACTGCTGAACCACTAGGGAAGACCGTGCAAGACATGATTTTTAAAAGACACCCAGAGGCTGAATCTTAGACAGGTAGTGGCTATAGCAACTAAGCTTGAAGGGCGTGCTTCTAAGCAAGTTGGAAGGGAAAGCACTGAGGCACAGCCACCCACAAGGCTGAGGGAGGGCAGACTTTCCAGAGCCTTTCCTGTGAAACATTCTGCTGCAGTTCCTTCCTCAAGTGCCTACCTCGGTCTTTCATGGCTTTTCTGGGTCTCACGCAGCCACCTGATCTACAGTATTCAGCTTCCTGGGGGGCTGAAGTTAGAGATGATGGGGAACCATCACTCACCACACACTTCTCATCCCAGTTCAAGTGGAGCATTCCCCCAGGCTCTCAGCTCTGGGGGTGGTTCAGACCCAAGTCCCTGTCCCCGGTGGGTCAGGGAGGAACCCAGGCTACCCCTCTGGCTTCCAGACAACAAAACGCTTGAGAGTAGACACATGAAGTTCCAAACCTTTGACCTCCTAGATGCTGAGTCAATATATCTGGGCCAAGAGGTTGGACCCAGAAAGAGTTTTGTGGAGAATGGGCAATGCCCACGTGACAGTAACATGCAGAGCTGGGTAGTTTTCCAGTGGAAATTACAGATCCCATCATGCGCTAACCAGCACTTCATGCCCAATATGACTTCAATGCTGTAACCCTACATTTTCTTACTTATAAAATGTAATTTATAATAGCACTTAAATAAATGGGATAAGAAAAATGACACAGCACAGTGCTTATCATAAGTTCTTCGTGGCTGTTACCTGTAGTAGCTTGAAAGGTAACGTGAATAGGCATTAGAATCCTCCTATTTCTTGTTGAACTATCTCTAAACATTTTAATATCAAATATTTAATGTAACTATTTTAAAGTGAAATAGGACAGTACCTTATAAATTGAAAATATAACTTACACCCTATCCCTTCCCAACTGATGAGTCACTGTATTGATAGATTTTGAAGTCTGTTTTTATGTTTTACAAATGTAAACATACTCATGCAAATTAATGAAACAAATATTATTTCCCTCCAAAGAACCACATTATAGGCATGGATTAACAACTTGACTTGTCGGTCATTACTACTTTAGACACCTTTCTTTCTTTATTCCAAGGTGCCTGTGTGCATGCTGAATTTCTTCAGTCGTGTCTCACTCTTTGTGACCCAATGGACTATAGACTGCCAGGCTCCTGGGTCCATGGACTTTTCCAGACAAGAATACTGGATTGGGTTCCCATTTCCTCCTCCAGGGTTGCTTCCTACACCAGAGATCTAATTGGAGTCTCTGTGGCTCCTGCATTGGTGGGTGGACTCTGGACCACTGGACCACCTGGGAAGCCCCATCGCACAGGCTACTTGCTGCTAACCTCTGTGGGGGAAGTAGCTGTCATTTGTATTCAAACAACTCTCTGGGAAGTTTCCACACCACCGGAGCCTAATAGCATCACGCTGAGCCTTCAAAGGGGACAGTCTTGTTGTCCTCCCCTTAAGCCTGGACCAGCAGAGCTCTCAGCCTTGAATATCCTTATTAGATGTCCCCAAGTCAGTTGCTTCCCAGGCGACTCAGTGGTAAAGAATCTCTCTGGGACACAGGGAGACTAGGGTTCAATCTCTGGGTTGAGACGATCTCATTAAGAAGGAAGTGGCAACTCACTGCAGTATCCTTGCCTGGGAAAAAACCCGGGACAGAGAAACCTGGTGGGCTACGTATAGGGCATGGGGTTTCAAAAAGTCAGACTAGACGCAGTACCGACAAGAACAAAGTCAGTTGCTCTAATGAACCCCTTTAACTTAGCACTCTTGGCTGCCTTGCCCAGAGCTTCCAACTGCCTGCCTCTTGTGTTGTCCATTATTTTCCATGCTCCTTATTTCTCATTTTTGGTTCTGATTCTCTTCCCTTTCCTTCTCTACCTCCTTTCTCACTTTTATTTCTACTCTTTTTTTCCCCCCTCAGCTCCTGCACGACACGAGCTTTAGTGGGGATCATCTTAGAGTTTACTTTCCTGGCAGAGAATCAACTATCAAAGAGAAGAAGACTCAGCTGTGTCCTCATGGTCTCTTGTCTATGCTCTTCCCTTAAAATTCAGCTCTGCCAAAGCAGGAGCAGGTTCTACAAGTCGGCGTGCAGTACCCATCACAGCACCTTGCTCACGGCAGGTTGTGGAAACACACTTGTTTAAAACGCTTTGAATTAAACTGACTTTGGTAAGTTGAAGATAAATGACTGATCAGGGACATCTAGGCTTGGATGCACTGACATGCTTGCCAAGACAATGTCTGAAACATCTGAGAAAGGATATAAGGAGATGCAATTTCACTATAAATCTGACACTAGAAAGGAAAAGCAAACCACTACGATTATTAAACACAGGAAAAGACAACGTTTTGAGTTTGCTATTGATTGATGTTTTACTAGCCATGATTATAGCACTACGAATGACAATGAAAATAACAATAACTGTGATGGAGCAACTTGTTATTTTGCCTGAGACTATCTAATTATGTGACTTTTGTTAATGATTTTACTCCAAAAAGTTGCCTTTAAAATGGTAAACTTCAGCTACCATCCAGGTAAGAATATGAAGACACGAGAGGTTAGACAACTAGCTGAGTAATCTTCTACCAAACAGTCTGCATCTAAATCTGTAGATCTTGACCCTGACACTTCTACTTGTTGGCTGAAAGTCTCAAGCAATTTTATCTTAGAATTGAAGACCAAAAGGAAAGTCTGACCAGCAGTGTGGTTTCATGCAAAGATGGCCACATTTTGATCATCTCTGTAAAATCTAATCATACTCTGTTTCTAGACAAAAAGCCCTGAGAATCGATGGACATAGGATCCTAAAAATAACAGGGACTTAGGATACTTTTCATAAGAGTAGCCTCCCAAATAGCTTTTCTTGACAGAGCCCCTGTACCTCTATTTCCTTTAAACAAACAACAAAAGTTTTGATCCTCTCAAATCAACGAAATCAACTCAGAGTCTAAGAACTCCACCCAAGAAGTTTGAATTCACCCTTCATCTTCTCAGATCCCACCTGCTGAAGCAATTTGCAACCACCCACCCTAATAGCCTCTGGTTGGACGCCTAAGAACCCAGAACACTCTAAATTCGCAAGCAAGGGGCCCCAGAAGACTTCTCTTCTCCCCGCTGAAGCGGTGGAGCACTTTCCCCGCTGTGTGCGCCAGGCCTGGGATTCCGCGGAGGAGCCCCAGGAACCAGAGAGGTGCGGCAGCTCCTGCGCTCAGTGAACCCTAAGGAATGGCAGCTCCCTTGCTATCCTACGCTGGGCGAACTCTCTCCGGACGAGGAGGACTTCAATCGGGGAAGAACCTTCGGCCCCCCGCCGCCTTCTGCGCCTATATTGCCCCCAAACACCGACCCCGAGAACAGAGCCCCTGCATGCGATACGGCCAGTCTTGGGCTCCAGACCCCACACCCGCTCCCGGCCAGGAGTCCCGACGCCCTCAGGACAGGAGGACGCCGCGCGCCCAGAAAGTTTCCCTGATCCGATTTTGCCACAGGAGGAACCCAGTGTCTGAAACCCGAGACCTCTGACGCGGGACACGCTTCCGGAGCATCGCCCTCTTGCTGATCTGGAGAGACACCAACAGACGCCCCACGCGCTGGACTGAAAGACCCTAGGTTGTCTCTCAGGCCGCCTCTGTCCCTAGGACCCCTCCTCTCCGCTGAGACCCTTCGTTGGAGGATTCCCTGCGACAGATGCTGTTACAAGAAAACCTCTCCGTTGAGCAATCGTGGAAGGATTCTTCATAGGCTTTTGGGGATCTCTCTGTTATCTCATAAATTGCATCTTTATTACTTACTTGATGGTTAAGTAAATCTCTTAACCAAATTCCAACGTCTTTCTCTCTGCTGCTTTGGCTTTAGGGGGAGGACCAGGCGCGCGGGCGGGGTGGCCGGTTCAGTTCTCCCGCGGGACCCTCGGTCCCCTGATTTGCTGAACTGGGGTGGGGGGTCGTGGGTTATCTTGGGCACACCAGGCGGCCAGGGGGCCGACACAGCTGTTGTCAAACTGGGTCAAACTTGCCAGGATCCAGGAGATCACACACAGCGCAGCCGGCAGCCCTGAGAACTCCGCTTCGCCCTGGAAACGCTCCTGCTCGCTCGACCCGCTCTTTCCCTTCCTGTCCATCTGCGGGGCGTCCGGTCATCTGCACGCGGCTCCCCGGCGCCCAGCGCAGGTCGCCGCTCCAAATGCATCCAGAAGCCTGGACCGCAGCAGCACAGAGCTCCTGTCTCCCTCGGACACTTTCCTGGGTGCGTCCCTTCTTCCTCTGAGCCGCTCCAACCCAATTTCCAGCTCGCACGTCCGAGCTGACGTGGAGCCAGGGTGCTGGGGCCGCGGACAAGCGAAAACTCCAGACCGGCTTCGTGAGGAGGGATTTCTGCGGCCAGATTCTGGAGCGGGTGGCTCCCTTCACATCCTAACTTCAACCCGGCGACTTGCCAAGGCTCCTGACTTCTCATTACCAATCGCAGCAGAACTCCTGTTTCCACCAAACCCGGGGGTGAAATGGGGGAGCTGAGAGAACAATGCAGGCCACCTTTAAGACCTTGTTTGGTTGCTAAATCATGTCCGACTATGCTACTGTGGCCGCCAGGCTCCCCTGTCCATGGAATTTCTCCAGCCAAGAATATTGTAGTGGCTTGCCATTCTCTTCTCCAGGGAATCTTTCTCACCCAGAAATCAAACGCGCACCTCCCTCATTGGCAGGCAGGTTCTTTACTAGTGAACCAACATGGAAGCTCATGTAAGAGTGTAAGAAACACTCACACCGTCATTCTGAGATTTTCTCAACTGCTGTGATTCTTCTGAGGGCAAATCTGTCACTGGGATTAAACTAGTAGGAGTCTGAAAGTGGGGGCTCCCTCCCCAGGGAGCTATTGCCTAGGATTCTTTCAACTCACCTTTCTAGTTTCTGGTATCACACTCTAAGCCACCCTTTTCCTCTTTCCTTGCCAGGATTCCGTGCATCTCCTGCGCCCAGTGCATGCGGTGGCTCAACCAGTGTGTAACCCCGACCTGTACCAAGGAATTACAGAAGTATTCTTTTCACCCCTATTGGAACACAGGATGATATTTTATTTTTTCAGATTCAATTACAAAATTTCCAGCGAGGCAGGAGCCTGTAACATACAGCACATAACCAGAGGACGTGAGGACAGGGCTGTGTGTGGTATTTACTGCTGTGCCTCTATTAATGTACTTTTCATGTTCTACTTTGTCCTTTATTTCTTCAAAAGTGTATGCGAGAAATGAAATCAGTAAGAACTGGAAATAAAGACATTACTTTTACATTTCATCTTCATTTTTCAGTAGTAATTTCAAATTCTTAGATAAATAAATGAAATAGCCCTTGAATTCATGGAAACACAGGGTTCTTTATAAGCCCACTTATGGAGAAGCACTGGCAGGCTTTGGAATATACAGTTCTAGAGTTCTTCTGGAAATTTGAAAATCCAAAATGTTATGCACCCTAACCTTTAATCCAATCACCAAAACCACTCAGAACTTCCGTGCCCTTCCCAGAAAGAGGCAGTGATCTCCTCAGTCCCGAGGGGCCCCCCAGGTGATTTGCAAGGCAAATGAGTGTGGATCCCACCTATCAACACCCGGGTTTCCCAAAACCAGGACCGGCCGGCACTATAAAAGGCACACTCCTCACCCAGCCCAGTCATTCGCGCCTGTGCTTAGACCCACTGAGCTCTGGGCCTGGTGAGGAGGCTGAAGCCATGGAAGCGCAGTGCTGCAGGAGGGCACGTCCCGAGCCCGCCTTGCCTCCGGGCCTGAACCGAGAACAGGCCTGGGCCTGGGCTCTGGATAACTTCCCCGCGCTGAGCCGCCCCTCCTGCCTCAGCCCCGAGTTCTGCGGGGACGCGCACTACTGCGCCTGTGGGCTGCCGCGCCACGCTTGCCCCGGACCCGCGGACGGTCTCCGCGTCGAGATGGGCCAGAAACGCTGGCGAGAGCCGCAAGGCCACCAGCCGGCTGCTAGTCCGGGATGGAGCGACAGTCCCGTCAAGAAGAGGCCCAAGCCGCCCAGCGGCGGGCCCAGCAGGGTCTGAACAGCCAGCCGATGCCAGCAGCTGCGGAGGCTGCCAGACTCGCGGCCAGATCGCCGCCAGGAGGCCAGGAGGCCCTCCACCCCACCCCACCGCACACACCTTGAGGTTGCGGAAAAGTGAGACTTGAAACCCGGTGGAACCCGGCAAGGAAAGGAATAGCAGCCTCCTGTCTGGCGCACAGCACCCTTTCAGTCACCACCCTGGACTGGAGCCTGGGTCACCCCAGCGGAGGCCCAATCTGCCGGGGAGGGGGGGGGGAGCGGGGGGGGGGAGCGGGGCGGGGGACTTCTCCCCTCGGTTCCGCCTCTCTCGGGGAAGAGCCTGGAGATATCTGTGGGGCAGAACATTCCTTTTTTTTTTCTTCCGTTCTTGGATAATTGACGGGCTTTTCAATGAGAAATCTCTAAAGCCATAAAAAGGAACGCATTTGAGTCTAGTCTAATGAGGTGGATGAACCTAGAGCTTATTATTCAGAGTGAAGTCAGTCTGAATGAGAAAGAGAAATCTCCTAGACTAACGCGCATATACATGGAATCTAGAAAGATGGTGCTGACGAATTTATTTGCAGGGCAGCAATGGAGAAACAGACATAGAGAACAGATTTATTGACAGGGCAGGGGGAGAGAGGAGAGAGTGAGCTGCATGGGAAAAGTAAGAGGGAAACTGACATTAGCATATGTAAAGTAGACAGCCAATGGGAATTTGCTGTATAACTCCCTGAACTCAAACTGGGGCTCTGTAAGAATCTAGAGGGGTGGGATGGTGAGAGAAATGGGAGGGAGGTTCAGACCAAGGCGGGACATATGTATACCGATGGCCGATTCGTGTGGATAGTTGACAGAAAACAACAAAATTCTGTAAAACATGACCCTTCAATTAAAAAATAAATTAGGAAAAAGGAAATCTCTCTTCAGGAATCTATGCTATCAAGGAACTTTCCTGTTGATGTACTCAGAATTGTCATACTTCTTATATTAATTCCAATTTGCAAATGATTAAAACATGCTTCCCTATTCTCTGCTTGTGAATTGATTTGGGTGGGTGGAGTCAGGACTGGAAGTGGTACTGGGACAAGGGGAGTCTTTGGCTGAAAGAACTGAGACCCAGGTCAGGGCTCCAAGATTAAGGAAACACAAAATGAACCCATGATATATAACCTTGAGTACCTTGGTGGCCTATATTAATCTCTTTCCTTTGTTCAAATATTGGGAAAGTAGCACTCCCCAACATAGCTTTTGGGGAAATTTTGAAAGGATCTTTGGAAAGCCAGTATGATAATACACGTTAAGCATTTCAACAGGAATACTCTTGAGCCAGAGTACTAATTCCATAAGCAGAAACTGTAGTTACAAACAGACGTGTATGCCAATACAAGATAAAAAAATGTAAATGATAGTCATATCTGCACAATTCCAAACAATACTGCTCTTAGAGATAAAATGGAAGACATGGTTTTTAAACCACATTCAATTTTGGCTGCTATTCCTTCATCGCTTCAGGGGCAGCGTGCGGGCTTCTCATTGCAGTGGCTCTTGTTGCAGAGCATGAGCTCTAGGGCTTCTGAGCTTCAGTAGTTGCAGCATGTGGGCTCAAGAGCACGGACTCAATGGTTGTGGCACCAGGGCTTAGCTGTTCCCACAGCATGCAGGATCTTCGCAGATTAGAGTTTGAATCCATGTCTCCTGCCTTGGCAGGCAGATTCTTTACTGCTGAACCACTAGGGAAGACCGTGCAAGACATGATTTTTAAAAGACACCCAGAGGCTGAATCTTAGACAGGTAGTGGCTATAGCAACTAAGCTTGAAGGGCGTGCTTCTAAGCAAGTTGGAAGGGAAAGCACTGAGGCACAGCCACCCACAAGGCTGAGGGAGGGCAGACTTTCCAGAGCCTTTCCTGTGAAACATTCTGCTGCAGTTCCTTCCTCAAGTGCCTACCTCGGTCTTTCATGGCTTTTCTGGGTCTCACGCAGCCACCTGATCTACAGTATTCAGCTTCCTGGGGGGCTGAAGTTAGAGATGATGGGGAACCATCACTCACCACACACTTCTCATCCCAGTTCAAGTGGAGCATTCCCCCAGGCTCTCAGCTCTGGGGGTGGTTCAGACCCAAGTCCCTGTCCCCGGTGGGTCAGGGAGGAACCCAGGCTACCCCTCTGGCTTCCAGACAACAAAACGCTTGAGAGTAGACACATGAAGTTCCAAACCTTTGACCTCCTAGATGCTGAGTCAATATATCTGGGCCAAGAGGTTGGACCCAGAAAGAGTTTTGTGGAGAATGGGCAATGCCCACGTGACAGTAACATGCAGAGCTGGGTAGTTTTCCAGTGGAAATTACAGATCCCATCATGCGCTAACCAGCACTTCATGCCCAATATGACTTCAATGCTGTAACCCTACATTTTCTTACTTATAAAATGTAATTTATAATAGCACTTAAATAAATGGGATAAGAAAAATGACACAGCACAGTGCTTATCATAAGTTCTTCGTGGCTGTTACCTGTAGTAGCTTGAAAGGTAACGTGAATAGGCATTAGAATCCTCCTATTTCTTGTTGAACTATCTCTAAACATTTTAATATCAAATATTTAATGTAAATATTTTAAAGTGAAATAGGACAGTACCTTATAAATTGAAAATATAACTTACACCCTATCCCTTCCCAACTGATGAGTCACTGTATTGATAGATTTTGAAGTCTGTTTTTATGTTTTACAAATGTAAACATACTCATGCAAATTAATGAAACAAATATTATTTCCCTCCAAAGAACCACATTATAGGCATGGATTAACAACTTGACTTGTCGGTCATTACTACTTTAGACACCTTTCTTTCTTTATTCCAAGGTGCCTGTGTGCATGCTGAATTTCTTCAGTCGTGTCTGACTCTTTGTGACCCAATGGACTATAGACTGCCAGGCTCCTGGGTCCATGGACTTTTCCAGACAAGAATACTGGATTGGGTTCCCATTTCCTCCTCCAGGGTTGCTTCCTACACCAGAGATCTAATTGGAGTCTCTGTGGCTCCTGCATTGGTGGGTGGACTCTCGACCACTGGACCACCTGGGAAGCCCCATCGCACAGGCTACTTGCTGCTAACCTCTGTGGGGGAAGTAGCTGTCATTTGTATTCAAACAACTCTCTGGGAAGTTTCCACACCACCGGAGCCTAATAGCATCACGCTGAGCCTTCAAAGGGGACAGTGTTGTTGTCCTCCCCTTAAGCCTGGACCAGCAGAGCTCTCAGCCTTGAATATCCTTATTAGATGTCCCCAAGTCAGTTGCTTCCCAGGCGACTCAGTGGTAAAGAATCTCTCTGGGACACAGGGAGACTAGGGTTCAATCTCTGGGTTGAGACGATCTCATTAAGAAGGAAGTGGCAACTCACTGCAGTATCCTTGCCTGGGAAAAAACCCGGGACAGAGAAACCTGGTGGGCTACGTATAGGGCATGGGGTTTCAAAAAGTCAGACTAGACGCAGTACCGACAAGAACAAAGTCAGTTGCTCTAATGAACCCCTTTAACTTAGCACTCTTGGCTGCCTTGACCAGAGCTTCCAACTCCCTGCCTCTTGTGTTGTCCATTATTTTCCATGCTCCTTATTTCTCATTTTTGGTTCTGATTCTCTTCCCTTTCCTTCTCTACCTCCTTTCTCACTTTTATTTCTACTCTTTTTTTCCCCCCTCAGCTCCTGCACGACACGAGCTTTAGTGGGGATCATCTTAGAGTTTACTTTCCTGGCAGAGAATCAACTATCAAAGAGAAGAAGACTCAGCTGTGTCCTCACGGTCTCTTGTCTATGCTCTTCCCTTAAAATTCAGCTCTGCCAAAGCAGGAGCAGGTTCTACAAGTCGGCGTGCAGTACCCATCACAGCACCTTGCTCACGGCAGGTTGTGGAAACACACTTGTTTAAAACGCTTTGAATTAAACTGACTTTGGTAAGTTGAAGATAAATGACTGATCAGGGACATCTAGGCTTGGATGCACTGACATGCTTGCCAAGACAATGTCTGAAACATCTGAGAAAGGATATAAGGAGATGCAATTTCACTATAAATCTGACACTAGAAAGGAAAAGCAAACCACTACGATTATTAAACACAGGAAAAGACAACGTTTTGAGTTTGCTATTGATTGATGTTTTACTAGCCATGATTATAGCACTACGAATGACAATGAAAATAACAATAACTGTAATGGAGCAACTTGTTATTTTGCCTGAGACTATCTAATTATGTGACTTTTGTTAATGATTTTACTCCAAAAAGTTGCCTTTAAAATGGTAAACTTCAGCTACCATCCAGGTAAGAATATGAAGACACGAGAGGTTAGACAACTAGCTGAGTAATCTTCTACCAAACAGTCTGCATCTAAATCTGTAGATCTTGACCCTGACACTTCTACTTGTTGGCTGAAAGTCTCAAGCAATTTTATCTTAGAATTGAAGACCAAAAGGAAAGTCTGACCAGCAGTGTGGTTTCATGCAAAGATGGCCACATTTTGATCATCTCTGTAAAATCTAATGATACTCTGTTTCTAGACAAAAAGCCCTGAGAATCGATGGACATAGGATCCTAAAAATAACAGGGACTTAGGATACTTTTCATAAGAGTAGCCTCCCAAATAGCTTTTCTTGACAGAGCCCCTGTACCTCTATTTCCTTTAAACAAACAACAAAAGTTTTGATCCTCTCAAATCAACGAAATCAACTCAGAGTCTAAGAACTCCACCCAAGAAGTTTGAATTCACCCTTCATCTTCTCAGATCCCACCTGCTGAAGCAATTTGCAACCACCCACCCTAATAGCCTCTGGTTGGACGCCTAAGAACCCAGAACACTCTAAATTCGCAAGCAAGGGGCCCCAGAAGACTTCTCTTCTCCCCGCTGAAGCGGTGGAGCACTTTCCCCGCTGTGTGCGCCAGGCCTGGGATTCCGCGGAGGAGCCCCAGGAACCAGAGAGGTGCGGCAGCTCCTGCGCTCAGTGAACCCTAAGGAATGGCAGCTCCCTTGCTATCCTACGCTGGGCGAACTCTCTCCGGACGAGGAGGACTTCAATCGGGGAAGAACCTTCGGCCCCCTGCCGCCTTCTGCGCCTATATTGCCCCCAAACACCGACCCCGAGAACAGAGCCCCTGCATGCGATACGGCCAGTCTTGGGCTCCAGACCCCACACCCGCTCCCGGCCAGGAGTCCCGACGCCCTCAGGACAGGAGGACGCCGCGCGCCCAGAAAGTTTCCCTGATCCGATTTTGCCACAGGAGGAACCCAGTGTCTGAAACCCGAGACCTCTGACGCGGGACACGCTTCCGGAGCATCGCCCTCTTGCTGATCTGGAGAGACACCAACAGACGCCCCACGCGCTGGACTGAAAGACCCTAGGTTGTCTCTCAGGCCGCCTCTGTCCCTAGGACCCCTCCTCTCCGCTGAGACCCTTCGTTGGAGGATTCCCTGCGACAGATGCTGTTACAAGAAAACCTCTCCGTTGAGCAATCGTGGAAGGATTCTTCATAGGCTTTTGGGGATCTCTCTGTTATCTCATAAATTGCATCTTTATTACTTACTTGATGGTTAAGTAAATCTCTTAACCAAATTCCAACGTCTTTCTCTCTGCTGCTTTGGCTTTAGGGGGAGGACCAGGCGCGCGGGCGGGGTGGCCGGTTCAGTTCTCCCGCGGGACCCTCGGTCCCCTGATTTGCTGAACTGGGGTGGGGGGTCGTGGGTTATCTTGGGCACACCAGGCGGCCAGGGGGCCGACACAGCTGTTGTCAAACTGGGTCAAACTTGCCAGGATCCAGGAGATCACACACAGCGCAGCCGGCAGCCCTGAGAACTCCGCTTCGCCCTGGAAACGCTCCTGCTCGCTCGACCCGCTCTTTCCCTTCCTGTCCATCTGCGGGGCGTCCGGTCATCTGCACGCGGCTCCCCGGCGCCCAGCGCAGGTCGCCGCTCCAAATGCATCCAGAAGCCTGGACCGCAGCAGCACAGAGCTCCTGTCTCCCTCGGACACTTTCCTGGGTGCGTCCCTTCTTCCTCTGAGCCGCTCCAACCCAATTTCCAGCTCGCACGTCCGAGCTGACGTGGAGCCAGGGTGCTGGGGCCGCGGACAAGCGAAAACTCCAGACCGGCTTCGTGAGGAGGGATTTCTGCGGCCAGATTCTGGAGCGGGTGGCTCCCTTCACATCCTAACTTCAACCCGGCGACTTGCCAAGGCTCCTGACTTCTCATTACCAATCGCAGCAGAACTCCTGTTTCCACCAAACCCGGGGGTGAAATGGGGGAGCTGAGAGAACAATGCAGGCCACCTTTAAGACCTTGTTTGGTTGCTAAATCATGTCCGACTATGCTACTGTGGCCGCCAGGCTCCCCTGTCCATGGAATTTCTCCAGCCAAGAATATTGTAGTGGCTTGCCATTCTCTTCTCCAGGGAATCTTTCTCACCCAGAAATCAAACGCGCACCTCCCTCATTGGCAGGCAGGTTCTTTCACTAGTGAACCAACATGGAAGCTCATGTAAGAGTGTAAGAAACACTCACACCGTCATTCTGAGATTTTCTCAACTGCTGTGATTCTTCTGAGGGCAAATCTGTCACTGGGATTAAACTAGTAGGAGTCTGAAAGTGGGGGCTCCCTCCCCAGGGAGCTATTGCCTAGGAATAGCTTTCTTTCAACTCACCTTTCTAGTTTCTGGTATCACACTCTAAGCCACCCTTTTCCTCTTTCCTTGCCAGGATTCCGTGCATCTCCTGCGCCCAGTGCATGCGGTGGCTCAACCAGTGTGTAACCCCGACCTGTACCAAGGAATTACAGAAGTATTCTTTTCACCCCTATTGGAACACAGGATGATATTTTATTTTTTCAGATTCAATTACAAAATTTCCAGCGAGGCAGGAGCCTGTAACATACAGCACATAACCAGAGGACGTGAGGACAGGGCTGTGTGTGGTATTTACTGCTGTGCCTCTATTAATGTACTTTTCATGTTCTACTTTGTCCTTTATTTCTTCAAAAGTGTATGCGAAAAATGAAATCAATAAGAACTGGAAATAAAGAAATTACTTTTACATTTCATCTTCATTTTTCAGTAGTAATTTCAAATCCTTAGGTAAGTAAATGAAATAGCCCTTGAATTCATGGAAACACAGGGTTCTTTATAAGCCCACTTATGGAGAAGCACTGGCAGGCTTTGGAATATACAGTTCTAGAGTTCTTCTGGAAATTTGAAAATCCAAAATGTTATGCACCCTAACCTTTAATCCAATCACCAAAACCACTCAGAACTTCCGTGCCCTTCCCAGAAAGAGGCAGTGATCTCCTCAGTCCCGAGGGGCCCCCCAGGTGATTTGCAAGGCAAATGAGTGTGGATCCCACCTATCAACACCCGGGTTTCCCAAAACCAGGACCGGCCGGCACTATAAAAGGCACACTCCTCACCCAGCCCAGTCATTCGCGCCTGTGCTTAGACCCACTGAGCTCTGGGCCTGGTGAGGAGGCTGAAGCCATGGAAGCGCAGTGCTGCAGGAGGGCACGTCCCGAGCCCGCCTTGCCTCCGGGCCTGAACCGAGAACAGGCCTGGGCCTGGGCTCTGGATAACTTCCCCGCGCTGAGCCGCCCCTCCTGCCTCAGCCCCGAGTTCTGCGGGGACGCGCACTACTGCGCCTGTGGGCTGCCGCGCCACGCTTGCCCCGGACCCGCGGACGGTCTCCGCGTCGAGATGGGCCAGAAACGCTGGCGAGAGCCGCAAGGCCACCAGCCGGCTGCTAGTCCGGGATGGAGCGACAGTCCCGTCAAGAAGAGGCCCAAGCCGCCCAGCGGCGGGCCCAGCAGGGTCTGAACAGCCAGCCGATGCCAGCAGCTGCGGAGGCTGCCAGACTCGCGGCCAGATCGCCGCCAGGAGGCCAGGAGGCCCTCCACCCCACCCCACCGCACACACCTTGAGGTTGCGGAAAAGTGAGACTTGAAACCCGGTGGAACCCGGCAAGGAAAGGAATAGCAGCCTCCTGTCTAGCGCACAGCACCCTTTCAGTCACCACCCTGGACTGGAGCCTGGGTCACCCCAGCGGAGGCCCAATCTGCCCGGGAGGGGGGGGGGAGCGGGGGGGGGGAGCGGGGGGGGGGGACTTCTCCCCTCGGCTCCGCCTCTCTCGGGGAAGAGCCTGGAGATATCTGTGGGGCAGAACATTCCTTTTTTTTTTCTTCCGTTCTTGGATAATTGACGGGCTTTTCAATGAGAAATCTCTAAAGCCATAAAAAGGAACGCATTTGAGTCTAGTCTAATGAGGTGGATGAACCTAGAGCTTATTATTC
Source organism: Ovis canadensis (assembly GCF_042477335.2). Classification (NCBI taxonomy): domain Eukaryota; kingdom Metazoa; phylum Chordata; class Mammalia; order Artiodactyla; family Bovidae; genus Ovis; species Ovis canadensis. Next base: position 44,696,077 of record NC_091260.1, read on the forward strand.
AGAGTGAAGTCAGTCTGAATGAGAAAGAGAAATCTCCTAGACTAACGCGCATATACATGGAATCTAGAAAGATGGTGCTGACGAATTTATTTGCAGGGCAGCAATGGAGAAACAGACATAGAGAACAGATTTATTGACAGGGCAGGGGGAGAGAGGAGAGAGTGAGCTGCATGGGAAAAGTAAGAGGGAAACTGACATTAGCATATGTAAAGTAGACAGCCAATGGGAATTTGCTGTATAACTCCCTGAACTCAAACTGGGGCTCTGTAAGAATCTAGAGGGGTGGGATGGTGAGAGAAATGGGAGGGAGGTTCAGACCAAGGCGGGACATATGTATACCGATGGCCGATTCGTGTGGATAGTTGACAGAAAACAACAAAATTCTGTAAAACATGACCCTTCAATTAAAAAATAAATTAGGAAAAAGGAAATCTCTCTTCAGGAATCTATGCTATCAAGGAACTTTCCTGTTGATGTACTCAGAATTGTCATACTTCTTATATTAATTCCAATTTGCAAATGATTAAAACATGCTTCCCTATTCTCTGCTTGTGAATTGATTTGGGTGGGTGGAGTCAGGACTGGAAGTGGTACTGGGACAAGGGGAGTCTTTGGCTGAAAGAACTGAGACCCAGGTCAGGGCTCCAAGATTAAGGAAACACAAAATGAACCCATGATATATAACCTTGAGTACCTTGGTGGCCTATATTAATCTCTTTCCTTTGTTCAAATATTGGGAAAGTAGCACTCCCCAACATAGCTTTTGGGGAAATTTTGAAAGGATCTTTGGAAAGCCAGTATGATAATACACGTTAAGCATTTCAACAGGAATACTCTTGAGCCAGAGTACTAATTCCATAAGCAGAAACTGTAGTTACAAACAGACGTGTATGCCAATACAAGATAAAAAAATGTAAATGATAGTCATATCTGCACAATTCCAAACAATACTGCTCTTAGAGATAAAATGGAAGACATGGTTTTTAAACCACATTCAATTTTGGCTGCTATTCCTTCATCGCTTCAGGGGCAGCGTGCGGGCTTCTCATTGCAGTGGCTCTTGTTGCAGAGCATGAGCTCTAGGGCTTCTGAGCTTCAGTAGTTGCAGCATGTGGGCTCAAGAGCACGGACTCAATGGTTGTGGCACCAGGGCTTAGCTGTTCCCACAGCATGCAGGATCTTCGCAGATTAGAGTTTGAATCCATGTCTCCTGCCTTGGCAGGCAGATTCTTTACTGCTGAACCACTAGGGAAGACCGTGCAAGACATGATTTTTAAAAGACACCCAGAGGCTGAATCTTAGACAGGTAGTGGCTATAGCAACTAAGCTTGAAGGGCGTGCTTCTAAGCAAGTTGGAAGGGAAAGCACTGAGGCACAGCCACCCACAAGGCTGAGGGAGGGCAGACTTTCCAGAGCCTTTCCTATGAAACATTCTGCTGCAGTTCCTTCCTCAAGTGCCTACCTCGGTCTTTCATGGCTTTTCTGGGTCTCACGCAGCCACCTGATCTACAGTATTCAGCTTCCTGGGGGGCTGAAGTTAGAGATGATGGGGAACCATCACTCACCACACACTTCTCATCCCAGTTCAAGTGGAGCATTCCCCCAGGCTCTCAGCTCCGGGGGTGGTTCAGACCCAAGTCCCTGTCCCCGGTGGGTCAGGGAGGAACCCAGGCTACCCCTCTGGCTTCCAGACAACAAAACGCTTGAGAGTAGACACATGAAGTTCCAAACCTTTGACCTCCTAGATGCTGAGTCAATATATCTGGGCCAAGAGGTTGGACCCAGAAAGAGTTTTGTGGAGAATGGGCAATGCCCACGTGACAGTAACATGCAGAGCTGGGTAGTTTTCCAGTGGAAATTACAGATCCCATCATGCGCTAACCAGCACTTCATGCCCAATATGACTTCAATGCTGTAACCCTACATTTTCTTACTTATAAAATGTAATTTATAATAGCACTTAAATAAATGGGATAAGAAAAATGACACAGCACAGTGCTTATCATAAGTTCTTCGTGGCTGTTACCTGTAGCAGCTTGAAAGGTAACGTGAATAGGCATTAGAATCCTCCTATTTCTTGTTGAACTATCTCTAAACATTTTAATATCAAATATTTAATGTAACTATTTTAAAGTGAAATAGGACAGTACCTTATAAATTGAAAATATAACTTACACCCTATCCCTTCCCAACTGATGAGTCACTGTATTGATAGATTTTGAAGTCTGTTTTTATGTTTTACAAATGTAAACATACTCATGCAAATTAATGAAACAAATATTATTTCCCTCCAAAGAACCACATTATAGGCATGGATTAACAACTTGACTTGTCGGTCATTACTACTTTAGACACCTTTCTTTCTTTATTCCAAGGTGCCTGTGTGCATGCTGAATTTCTTCAGTCGTGTCTGACTCTTTGTGACCCAATGGACTATAGACTGCCAGGCTCCTGGGTCCATGGACTTTTCCAGACAAGAATACTGGATTGGGTTCCCATTTCCTCCTCCAGGGTTGCTTCCTACACCAGAGATCTAATTGGAGTCTCTGTGGCTCCTGCATTGGTGGGTGGACTCTCGACCACTGGACCACCTGGGAAGCCCCATCGCACAGGCTACTTGCTGCTAACCTCTGTGGGGGAAGTAGCTGTCATTTGTATTCAAACAACTCTCTGGGAAGTTTCCACACCACCGGAGCCTAATAGCATCACGCTGAGCCTTCAAAGGGGACAGTCTTGTTGTCCTCCCCTTAAGCCTGGACCAGCAGAGCTCTCAGCCTTGAATATCCTTATTAGATGTCCCCAAGTCAGTTGCTTCCCAGGCGACTCAGTGGTAAAGAATCTCTCTGGGACACAGGGAGACTAGGGTTCAATCTCTGGGTTGAGACGATCTCATTAAGAAGGAAGTGGCAACTCACTGCAGTATCCTTGCCTGGGAAAAAACCCGGGACAGAGAAACCTGGTGGGCTACGTATAGGGCATGGGGTTTCAAAAAGTCAGACTAGACGCAGTACCGACAAGAACAAAGTCAGTTGCTCTAATGAACCCCTTTAACTTAGCACTCTTGGCTGCCTTGCCCAGAGCTTCCAACTGCCTGCCTCTTGTGTTGTCCATTATTTTCCATGCTCCTTATTTCTCATTTTTGGTTCTGATTCTCTTCCCTTTCCTTCTCTACCTCCTTTCTCACTTTTATTTCTACTCTTTTTTTCCCCCCTCAGCTCCTGCACGACACGAGCTTTAGTGGGGATCATCTTAGAGTTTACTTTCCTGGCAGAGAATCAACTATCAAAGAGAAGAAGACTCAGCTGTGTCCTCATGGTCTCTTGTCTATGCTCTTCCCTTAAAATTCAGCTCTGCCAAAGCAGGAGCAGGTTCTACAAGTCGGCGTGCAGTACCCATCACAGCACCTTGCTCACGGCAGGTTGTGGAAACACACTTGTTTAAAACGCTTTGAATTAAACTGACTTTGGTAAGTTGAAGATAAATGACTGATCAGGGACATCTAGGCTTGGATGCACTGACATGCTTGCCAAGACAATGTCTGAAACATCTGAGAAAGGATATAAGGAGATGCAATTTCACTATAAATCTGACACTAGAAAGGAAAAGCAAACCACTACGATTATTAAACACAGGAAAAGACAACGTTTTGAGTTTGCTATTGATTGATGTTTTACTAGCCATGATTATAGCACTACGAATGACAATGAAAATAACAATAACTGTGATGGAGCAACTTGTTATTTTGCCTGAGACTATCTAATTATGTGACTTTTGTTAATGATTTTACTCCAAAAAGTTGCCTTTAAAATGGTAAACTTCAGCTACCATCCAGGTAAGAATATGAAGACACGAGAGGTTAGACAACTAGCTGAGTAATCTTCTACCAAACAGTCTGCATCTAAATCTGTAGATCTTGACCCTGACACTTCTACTTGTTGGCTGAAAGTCTCAAGCAATTTTATCTTAGAATTGAAGACCAAAAGGAAAGTCTGACCAGCAGTGTGGTTTCATGCAAAGATGGCCACATTTTGATCATCTCTGTAAAATCTAATCATACTCTGTTTCTAGACAAAAAGCCCTGAGAATCGATGGACATAGGATCCTAAAAATAACAGGGACTTAGGATACTTTTCATAAGAGTAGCCTCCCAAATAGCTTTTCTTGACAGAGCCCCTGTACCTCTATTTCCTTTAAACAAACAACAAAAGTTTTGATCCTCTCAAATCAACGAAATCAACTCAGAGTCTAAGAACTCCACCCAAGAAGTTTGAATTCACCCTTCATCTTCTCAGATCCCACCTGCTGAAGCAATTTGCAACCACCCACCCTAATAGCCTCTGGTTGGACGCCTAAGAACCCAGAACACTCTAAATTCGCAAGCAAGGGGCCCCAGAAGACTTCTCTTCTCCCCGCTGAAGCGGTGGAGCACTTTCCCCGCTGTGTGCGCCAGGCCTGGGATTCCGCGGAGGAGCCCCAGGAACCAGAGAGGTGCGGCAGCTCCTGCGCTCAGTGAACCCTAAGGAATGGCAGCTCCCTTGCTATCCTACGCTGGGCGAACTCTCTCCGGACGAGGAGGACTTCAATCGGGGAAGAACCTTCGGCCCCCCGCCGCCTTCTGCGCCTATATTGCCCCCAAACACCGACCCCGAGAACAGAGCCCCTGCATGCGATACGGCCAGTCTTGGGCTCCAGACCCCACACCCGCTCCCGGCCAGGAGTCCCGACGCCCTCAGGACAGGAGGACGCCGCGCGCCCAGAAAGTTTCCCTGATCCGATTTTGCCACAGGAGGAACCCAGTGTCTGAAACCCGAGACCTCTGACGCGGGACACGCTTCCGGAGCATCGCCCTCTTGCTGATCTGGAGAGACACCAACAGACGCCCCACGCGCTGGACTGAAAGACCCTAGGTTGTCTCTCAGGCCGCCTCTGTCCCTAGGACCCCTCCTCTCCGCTGAGACCCTTCGTTGGAGGATTCCCTGCGACAGATGCTGTTACAAGAAAACCTCTCCGTTGAGCAATCGTGGAAGGATTCTTCATAGGCTTTTGGGGATCTCTCTGTTATCTCATAAATTGCATCTTTATTACTTACTTGATGGTTAAGTAAATCTCTTAACCAAATTCCAACGTCTTTCTCTCTGCTGCTTTGGCTTTAGGGGGAGGACCAGGCGCGCGGGCGGGGTGGCCGGTTCAGTTCTCCCGCGGGACCCTCGGTCCCCTGATTTGCTGAACTGGGGTGGGGGGTCGTGGGTTATCTTGGGCACACCAGGCGGCCAGGGGGCCGACACAGCTGTTGTCAAACTGGGTCAAACTTGCCAGGATCCAGGAGATCACACACAGCGCAGCCGGCAGCCCTGAGAACTCCGCTTCGCCCTGGAAACGCTCCTGCTCGCTCGACCCGCTCTTTCCCTTCCTGTCCATCTGCGGGGCGTCCGGTCATCTGCACGCGGCTCCCCGGCGCCCAGCGCAGGTCGCCGCTCCAAATGCATCCAGAAGCCTGGACCGCAGCAGCACAGAGCTCCTGTCTCCCTCGGACACTTTCCTGGGTGCGTCCCTTCTTCCTCTGAGCCGCTCCAACCCAATTTCCAGCTCGCACGTCCGAGCTGACGTGGAGCCAGGGTGCTGGGGCCGCGGACAAGCGAAAACTCCAGACCGGCTTCGTGAGGAGGGATTTCTGCGGCCAGATTCTGGAGCGGGTGGCTCCCTTCACATCCTAACTTCAACCCGGCGACTTGCCAAGGCTCCTGACTTCTCATTACCAATCGCAGCAGAACTCCTGTTTCCACCAAACCCGGGGGTGAAATGGGGGAGCTGAGAGAACAATGCAGGCCACCTTTAAGACCTTGTTTGGTTGCTAAATCATGTCCGACTATGCTACTGTGGCCGCCAGGCTCCCCTGTCCATGGAATTTCTCCAGCCAAGAATATTGTAGTGGCTTGCCATTCTCTTCTCCAGGGAATCTTTCTCACCCAGAAATCAAACGCGCACCTCCCTCATTGGCAGGCAGGTTCTTTACTAGTGAACCAACATGGAAGCTCATGTAAGAGTGTAAGAAACACTCACACCGTCATTCTGAGATTTTCTCAACTGCTGTGATTCTTCTGAGGGCAAATCTGTCACTGGGATTAAACTAGTAGGAGTCTGAAAGTGGGGGCTCCCTCCCCAGGGAGCTATTGCCTAGGATTCTTTCAACTCACCTTTCTAGTTTCTGGTATCACACTCTAAGCCACCCTTTTCCTCTTTCCTTGCCAGGATTCCGTGCATCTCCTGCGCCCAGTGCATGCGGTGGCTCAACCAGTGTGTAACCCCGACCTGTACCAAGGAATTACAGAAGTATTCTTTTCACCCCTATTGGAACACAGGATGATATTTTATTTTTTCAGATTCAATTACAAAATTTCCAGCGAGGCAGGAGCCTGTAACATACAGCACATAACCAGAGGACGTGAGGACAGGGCTGTGTGTGGTATTTACTGCTGTGCCTCTATTAATGTACTTTTCATGTTCTACTTTGTCCTTTATTTCTTCAAAAGTGTATGCGAGAAATGAAATCAGTAAGAACTGGAAATAAAGACATTACTTTTACATTTCATCTTCATTTTTCAGTAGTAATTTCAAATTCTTAGATAAATAAATGAAATAGCCCTTGAATTCATGGAAACACAGGGTTCTTTATAAGCCCACTTATGGAGAAGCACTGGCAGGCTTTGGAATATACAGTTCTAGAGTTCTTCTGGAAATTTGAAAATCCAAAATGTTATGCACCCTAACCTTTAATCCAATCACCAAAACCACTCAGAACTTCCGTGCCCTTCCCAGAAAGAGGCAGTGATCTCCTCAGTCCCGAGGGGCCCCCCAGGTGATTTGCAAGGCAAATGAGTGTGGATCCCACCTATCAACACCCGGGTTTCCCAAAACCAGGACCGGCCGGCACTATAAAAGGCACACTCCTCACCCAGCCCAGTCATTCGCGCCTGTGCTTAGACCCACTGAGCTCTGGGCCTGGTGAGGAGGCTGAAGCCATGGAAGCGCAGTGCTGCAGGAGGGCACGTCCCGAGCCCGCCTTGCCTCCGGGCCTGAACCGAGAACAGGCCTGGGCCTGGGCTCTGGATAACTTCCCCGCGCTGAGCCGCCCCTCCTGCCTCAGCCCCGAGTTCTGCGGGGACGCGCACTACTGCGCCTGTGGGCTGCCGCGCCACGCTTGCCCCGGACCCGCGGACGGTCTCCGCGTCGAGATGGGCCAGAAACGCTGGCGAGAGCCGCAAGGCCACCAGCCGGCTGCTAGTCCGGGATGGAGCGACAGTCCCGTCAAGAAGAGGCCCAAGCCGCCCAGCGGCGGGCCCAGCAGGGTCTGAACAGCCAGCCGATGCCAGCAGCTGCGGAGGCTGCCAGACCCGCGGCCAGATCGCCGCCAGGAGGCCAGGAGGCCCTCCACCCCACCCCACCGCACACACCTTGAGGTTGCGGAAAAGTGAGACTTGAAACCCGGTGGAACCCGGCAAGGAAAGGAATAGCAGCCTCCTGTCTGGCGCACAGCACCCTTTCAGTCACCACCCTGGACTGGAGCCTGGGTCACCCCAGCGGAGGCCCAATCTGCCGGGGAGGGGGGGGGGAGCGGGGGTGGGGGGAGCCGGGGGGGGGGGGGGACTTCTCCCCTCGGCTCCGCCTCTCTCGGGGAAGAGCCTGGAGATATCTGTGGGGCAGAACATTCCTTTTTTTTTTCTTCCGTTCTTGGATAATTGACGGGCTTTTCAATGAGAAATCTCTAAAGCCATAAAAAGGAACGCATTTGAGTCTAGTCTAATGAGGTGGATGAACCTAGAGCTTATTATTCAGAGTGAAGTCAGTCTGAATGAGAAAGAGAAATCTCCTAGACTAACGCGCATATACATGGAATCTAGAAAGATGGTGCTGACGAATTTATTTGCAGGGCAGCAATGGAGAAACAGACATAGAGAACAGATTTATTGACAGGGCAGGGGGAGAGAGGAGAGAGTGAGCTGCATGGGAAAAGTAAGAGGGAAACTGACATTAGCATATGTAAAGTAGACAGCCAATGGGAATTTGCTGTATAACTCCCTGAACTCAAACTGGGGCTCTGTAAGAATCTAGAGGGGTGGGATGGTGAGAGAAATGGGAGGGAGGTTCAGACCAAGGCGGGACATATGTATACCGATGGCCGATTCGTGTGGATAGTTGACAGAAAACAACAAAATTCTGTAAAACATGACCCTTCAATTAAAAAATAAATTAGGAAAAAGGAAATCTCTCTTCAGGAATCTATGCTATCAAGGAACTTTCCTGTTGATGTACTCAGAATTGTCATACTTCTTATATTAATTCCAATTTGCAAATGATTAAAACATGCTTCCCTATTCTCTGCTTGTGAATTGATTTGGGTGGGTGGAGTCAGGACTGGAAGTGGTACTGGGACAAGGGGAGTCTTTGGCTGAAAGAACTGAGACCCAGGTCAGGGCTCCAAGATTAAGGAAACACAAAATGAACCCATGATATATAACCTTGAGTACCTTGGTGGCCTATATTAATCTCTTTCCTTTGTTCAAATATTGGGAAAGTAGCACTCCCCAACAGAGCTTTTGGGGAAATTTTGAAAGGATCTTTGGAAAGCCAGTATGATAATACACGTTAAGCATTTCAACAGGAATACTCTTGAGCCAGAGTACTAATTCCATAAGCAGAAACTGTAGTTACAAACAGACGTGTATGCCAATACAAGATAAAAAAATGTAAATGATAGTCATATCTGCACAATTCCAAACAATACTGCTCTTAGAGATAAAATGGAAGACATGGTTTTTAAACCACATTCAATTTTGGCTGCTATTCCTTCATCGCTTCAGGGGCAGCGTGCGGGCTTCTCATTGCAGTGGCTCTTGTTGCAGAGCATGAGCTCTAGGGCTTCTGAGCTTCAGTAGTTGCAGCATGTGGGCTCAAGAGCACGGACTCAATGGTTGTGGCACCAGGGCTTAGCTGTTCCCACAGCATGCAGGATCTTCGCAGATTAGAGTTTGAATCCATGTCTCCTGCCTTGGCAGGCAGATTCTTTACTGCTGAACCACTAGGGAAGACCGTGCAAGACATGATTTTTAAAAGACACCCAGAGGCTGAATCTTAGACAGGTAGTGGCTATAGCAACTAAGCTTGAAGGGCGTGCTTCTAAGCAAGTTGGAAGGGAAAGCACTGAGGCACAGCCACCCACAAGGCTGAGGGAGGGCAGACTTTCCAGAGCCTTTCCTATGAAACATTCTGCTGCAGTTCCTTCCTCAAGTGCCTACCTCGGTCTTTCATGGCTTTTCTGGGTCTCACGCAGCCACCTGATCTACAGTATTCAGCTTCCTGGGGGGCTGAAGTTAGAGATGATGGGGAACCATCACTCACCACACACTTCTCATCCCAGTTCAAGTGGAGCATTCCCCCAGGCTCTCAGCTCTGGGGGTGGTTCAGACCCAAGTCCCTGTCCCCGGTGGGTCAGGGAGGAACCCAGGCTACCCCTCTGGCTTCCAGACAACAAAACGCTTGAGAGTAGACACATGAAGTTCCAAACCTTTGACCTCCTAGATGCTGAGTCAATATATCTGGGCCAAGAGGTTGGACCCAGAAAGAGTTTTGTGGAGAATGGGCAATGCCCACGTGACAGTAACATGCAGAGCTGGGTAGTTTTCCAGTGGAAATTACAGATCCCATCATGCGCTAACCAGCACTTCATGCCCAATATGACTTCAATGCTGTAACCCTACATTTTCTTACTTATAAAATGTAATTTATAATAGCACTTAAATAAATGGGATAAGAAAAATGACACAGCACAGTGCTTATCATAAGTTCTTCGTGGCTGTTACCTGTAGTAGCTTGAAAGGTAACGTGAATAGGCATTAGAATCCTCCTATTTCTTGTTGAACTATCTCTAAACATTTTAATATCAAATATTTAATGTAACTATTTTAAAGTGAAATAGGACAGTACCTTACAAATTGAAAATATAACTTACACCCTATCCCTTCCCAGCTGATGAGTCACTGTATTGATAGATTTTGAAGTCTGTTTTTATGTTTTACAAATGTAAACATACTCATGCAAATTAATGAAACAAATATTATTTCCCTCCAAAGAACCACATTATAGGCATGGATTAACAACTTGACTTGTCGGTCATTACTACTTTAGACACCTTTCTTTCTTTATTCCAAGGTGCCTGTGTGCATGCTGAATTTCTTCAGTCGTGTCTGACTCTTTGTGACCCAATGGACTATAGACTGCCAGGCTCCTGGGTCCATGGACTTTTCCAGACAAGAATACTGGATTGGGTTCCCATTTCCTCCTCCAGGGTTGCTTCCTACACCAGAGATCTAATTGGAGTCTCTGTGGCTCCTGCATTGGTGGGTGGACTCTCGACCACTGGACCACCTGGGAAGCCCCATCGCACAGGCTACTTGCTGCTAACCTCTGTGGGGGAAGTAGCTGTCATTTGTATTCAAACAACTCTCTGGGAAGTTTCCACACCACCGGAGCCTAATAGCATCACGCTGAGCCTTCAAAGGGGACAGTCTTGTTGTCCTCCCCTTAAGCCTGGACCAGCAGAGCTCTCAGCCTTGAATATCCTTATTAGATGTCCCCAAGTCAGTTGCTTCCCAGGCGACTCAGTGGTAAAGAATCTCTCTGGGACACAGGGAGACTAGGGTTCAATCTCTGGGTTGAGACGATCTCATTAAGAAGGAAGTGGCAACTCACTGCAGTATCCTTGCCTGGGAAAAAACCCGGGACAGAGAAACCTGGTGGGCTACGTATAGGGCATGGGGTTTCAAAAAGTCAGACTAGACGCAGTACCGACAAGAACAAAGTCAGTTGCTCTAATGAACCCCTTTAACTTAGCACTCTTGGCTGCCTTGCCCAGAGCTTCCAACTGCCTGCCTCTTGTGTTGTCCATTATTTTCCATGCTCCTTATTTCTCATTTTTGGTTCTGATTCTCTTCCCTTTCCTTCTCTACCTCCTTTCTCACTTTTATTTCTACTCTTTTTTTCCCCCCTCAGCTCCTGCACGACACGAGCTTTAGTGGGGATCATCTTAGAGTTTACTTTCCTGGCAGAGAATCAACTATCAAAGAGAAGAAGACTCAGCTGTGTCCTCATGGTCTCTTGTCTATGCTCTTCCCTTAAAATTCAGCTCTGCCAAAGCAGGAGCAGGTTCTACAAGTCGGCGTGCAGTACCCATCACAGCACCTTGCTCACGGCAGGTTGTGGAAACACACTTGTTTAAAACGCTTTGAATTAAACTGACTTTGGTAAGTTGAAGATAAATGACTGATCAGGGACATCTAGGCTTGGATGCACTGACATGCTTGCCAAGACAATGTCTGAAACATCTGAGAAAGGATATAAGGAGATGCAATTTCACTATAAATCTGACACTAGAAAGGAAAAGCAAACCACTACGATTATTAAACACAGGAAAAGACAACGTTTTGAGTTTGCTATTGATTGATGTTTTACTAGCCATGATTATAGCACTACGAATGACAATGAAAATAACAATAACTGTGATGGAGCAACTTGTTATTTTGCCTGAGACTATCTAATTATGTGACTTTTGTTAATGATTTTACTCCAAAAAGTTGCCTTTAAAATGGTAAACTTCAGCTACCATCCAGGTAAGAATATGAAGACACGAGAGGTTAGACCACTAGCTGAGTAATCTTCTACCAAACAGTCTGCATCTAAATCTGTAGATCTTGACCCTGACACTTCTACTTGTTGGCTGAAAGTCTCAAGCAATTTTATCTTAGAATTGAAGACCAAAAGGAAAGTCTGACCAGCAGTGTGGTTTCATGCAAAGATGGCCACATTTTGATCATCTCTGTAAAATCTAATGATACTCTGTTTCTAGACAAAAAGCCCTGAGAATCGATGGACATAGGATCCTAAAAATAACAGGGACTTAGGATACTTTTCATAAGAGTAGCCTCCCAAATAGCTTTTCTTGACAGAGCCCCTGTACCTCTATTTCCTTTAAACAAACAACAAAAGTTTTGATCCTCTCAAATCAACGAAATCAACTCAGAGTCTAAGAACTCCACCCAAGAAGTTTGAATTCACCCTTCATCTTCTCAGATCCCACCTGCTGAAGCAATTTGCAACCACCCACCCTAATAGCCTCTGGTTGGACGCCTAAGAACCCAGAACACTCTAAATTCGCAAGCAAGGGGTCCCAGAAGACTTCTCTTCTCCCCGCTGAAGCGGTGGAGCACTTTCCCCGCTGTGTGCGCCAGGCCTGGGATTCCGCGGAGGAGCCCCAGGAACCAGAGAGGTGCGGCAGCTCCTGCGCTCAGTGAACCCTAAGGAATGGCAGCTCCCTTGCTATCCTATGCTGGGCGAACTCTCTCCGGACGAGGAGGACTTCAATCGGGGAAGAACCTTCGGCCCCCCGCCGCCTTCTGCGCCTATATTGCCCCCAAACACCGACCCCAAGAACAGAGCCCCTGCATGCGATACGGCCAGTCTTGGGCTCCAGACCCCACACCCGCTCCCGGCCAGGAGTCCCGACGCCCTCAGGACAGGAGGACGCCGCGCGCCCAGAAAGTTTCCCTGATCCGATTTTGCCACAGGAGGAACCCAGTGTCTGAAACCCGAGACCTCTGACGCGGGACACGCTTCCGGAGCATCGCCCTCTTGCTGATCTGGAGAGACACCAACAGACGCCCCACGCGCTGGACTGAAAGACCCTAGGTTGTCTCTCAGGCCGCCTCTGTCCCTAGGACCCCTCCTCTCCGCTGAGACCCTTCGTTGGAGGATTCCCTGCGACAGATGCTGTTACAAGAAAACCTCTCCGTTGAGCAATCGTGGAAGGATTCTTCATAGGCTTTTGGGGATCTCTCTGTTATCTCATAAATTGCATCTTTATTACTTACTTGATGGTTAAGTAAATCTCTTAACCAAATTCCAACGTCTTTCTCTCTGCTGCTTTGGCTTTAGGGGGAGGACCAGGCGCGCGGGCGGGGTGGCCGGTTCAGTTCTCCCGCGGGACCCTCGGTCCCCTGATTTGCTGAACTGGGGTGGGGGGTCGTGGGTTATCTTGGGCACACCAGGCGGCCAGGGGGCCGACACAGCTGTTGTCAAACTGGGTCAAACTTGCCAGGATCCAGGAGATCACACACAGCGCAGCCGGCAGCCCTGAGAACTCCGCTTCGCCCTGGAAACGCTCCTGCTCGCTCGACCCGCTCTTTCCCTTCCTGTCCATCTGCGGGGCGTCCGGTCATCTGCACGCGGCTCCCCGGCGCCCAGCGCAGGTCGCCGCTCCAAATGCATCCAGAAGCCTGGACCGCAGCAGCACAGAGCTCCTGTCTCCCTCAGACACTTTCCTGGGTGCGTCCCTTCTTCCTCTGAGCCGCTCCAACCCAATTTCCAGCTCGCACGTCCGAGCTGACGTGGAGCCAGGGTGCTGGGGCCGCGGACAAGCGAAAACTCCAGACCGGCTTCGTGAGGAGGGATTTCTGCGGCCAGATTCTGGAGCGGGTGGCTCCCTTCACATCCTAACTTCAACCCGGCGACTTGCCAAGGCTCCTGACTTCTCATTACCAATCGCAGCAGAACTCCTGTTTCCACCAAACCCGGGGGTGAAATGGGGGAGCTGAGAGAACAATGCAGGCCACCTTTAAGACCTTGTTTGGTTGCTAAATCATGTCCGACTATGCTACTGTGGCCGCCAGGCTCCCCTGTCCATGGAATTTCTCCAGCCAAGAATATTGTAGTGGCTTGCCATTCTCTTCTCCAGGGAATCTTTCTCACCCAGAAATCAAACGCGCACCTCCCTCATTGGCAGGCAGGTTCTTTCACTAGTGAACCAACATGGAAGCTCATGTAAGAGTGTAAGAAACACTCACACCCTCATACTGAGATTTTCTCAACTGCTGTGATTCTTCTGAGGGCAAATCTGTCACTGGGATTAAACTAGTAGGAGTCTGAAAGTGGGGGCTCCCTCCCCAGGGAGCTATTGCCTAGGAATAGCTTTCTTTCAACTCACCTTTCTAGTTTCTGGTATCACACTCTAAGCCACCCTTTTCCTCTTTCCTTGCCAGGATTCCGTGCATCTCCTGCGCCCAGTGCATGCGGTGGCTCAACCAGTGTGTAACCCCGACCTGTACCAAGGAATTACAGAAGTATTCTTTTCACCCCTATTGGAACACAGGATGATATTTTATTTTTTCAGATTCAATTACAAAATTTCCAGCGAGGCAGGAGCCTGTAACATACAGCACATAACCAGAGGACGTGAGGACAGGGCTGTGTGTGGTATTTACTGCTGTGCCTCTATTAATGTACTTTTCATGTTCTACTTTGTCCTTTATTTCTTCAAAAGTGTATGCGAGAAATGAAATCAGTAAGAACTGGAAATAAAGACATTACTTTTACATTTCATCTTCATTTTTCAGTAGTAATTTCAAATTCTTAGATAAATAAATGAAATAGCCCTTGAATTCATGGAAACACAGGGTTCTTTATAAGCCCACTTATGGAGAAGCACTGGCAGGCTTTGGAATATACAGTTCTAGAGTTCTTCTGGAAATTTGAAAATCCAAAATGTTATGCACCCTAACCTTTAATCCAATCACCAAAACCACTCAGAACTTCCGTGCCCTTCCCAGAAAGAGGCAGTGATCTCCTCAGTCCCGAGGGGCCCCCCAGGTGATTTGCAAGGCAAATGAGTGTGGATCCCACCTATCAACACCCGGGTTTCCCAAAACCAGGACCGGCCGGCACTATAAAAGGCACACTCCTCACCCAGCCCAGTCATTCGCGCCTGTGCTTAGACCCACTGAGCTCTGGGCCTGGTGAGGAGGCTGAAGCCATGGAAGCGCAGTGCTGCAGGAGGGCACGTCCCGAGCCCGCCTTGCCTCCGGGCCTGAACCGAGAACAGGCCTGGGCCTGGGCTCTGGATAACTTCCCCGCGCTGAGCCGCCCCTCCTGCCTCAGCCCCGAGTTCTGCGGGGACGCGCACTACTGCGCCTGTGGGCTGCCGCGCCACGCTTGCCCCGGACCCGCGGACGGTCTCCGCGTCGAGATGGGCCAGAAACGCTGGCGAGAGCCGCAAGGCCACCAGCCGGCTGCTAGTCCGGGATGGAGCGACAGTCCCGTCAAGAAGAGGCCCAAGCCGCCCAGCGGCGGGCCCAGCAGGGTCTGAACAGCCAGCCGATGCCAGCAGCTGCGGAGGCTGCCAGACCCGCGGCCAGATCGCCGCCAGGAGGCCAGGAGGCCCTCCACCCCACCCCACCGCACACACCTTGAGGTTGCGGAAAAGTGAGACTTGAAACCCGGTGGAACCCGGCAAGGAAAGGAATAGCAGCCTCCTGTCTGGCGCACAGCACCCTTTCAGTCACCACCCTGGACTGGAGCCTGGGTCACCCCAGCGGAGGCCCAATCTGCCGGGGAGGGGGGGGGGAGCGGGGGGGGGGAGCGGGGCGGGGGACTTCTCCCCTCGGTTCCGCCTCTCTCGGGGAAGAGCCTGGAGATATCTGTGGGGCAGAACATTCCTTTTTTTTTTCTTCCGTTCTTGGATAATTGACGGGCTTTTCAATGAGAAATCTCTAAAGCCATAAAAAGGAACGCATTTGAGTCTAGTCTAATGAGGTGGATGAACCTAGAGCTTATTATTCAGAGTGAAGTCAGTCTGAATGAGAAAGAGAAATCTCCTAGACTAACGCGCATATACATGGAATCTAGAAAGATGGTGCTGACGAATTTATTTGCAGGGCAGCAATGGAGAAACAGACATAGAGAACAGATTTATTGACAGGGCAGGGGGAGAGAGGAGAGAGTGAGCTGCATGGGAAAAGTAAGAGGGAAACTGACATTAGCATATGTAAAGTAGACAGCCAATGGGAATTTGCTGTATAACTCCCTGAACTCAAACTGGGGCTCTGTAAGAATCTAGAGGGGTGGGATGGTGAGAGAAATGGGAGGGAGGTTCAGACCAAGGCGGGACATATGTATACCGATGGCCGATTCGTGTGGATAGTTGACAGAAAACAACAAAATTCTGTAAAACATGACCCTTCAATTAAAAAATAAATTAGGAAAAAGGAAATCTCTCTTCAGGAATCTATGCTATCAAGGAACTTTCCTGTTGATGTACTCAGAATTGTCATACTTCTTATATTAATTCCAATTTGCAAATGATTAAAACATGCTTCCCTATTCTCTGCTTGTGAATTGATTTGGGTGGGTGGAGTCAGGACTGGAAGTGGTACTGGGACAAGGGGAGTCTTTGGCTGAAAGAACTGAGACCCAGGTCAGGGCTCCAAGATTAAGGAAACACAAAATGAACCCATGATATATAACCTTGAGTACCTTGGTGGCCTATATTAATCTCTTTCCTTTGTTCAAATATTGGGAAAGTAGCACTCCCCAACATAGCTTTTGGGGAAATTTTGAAAGGATCTTTGGAAAGCCAGTATGATAATACACGTTAAGCATTTCAACAGGAATACTCTTGAGCCAGAGTACTAATTCCATAAGCAGAAACTGTAGTTACAAACAGACGTGTATGCCAATACAAGATAAAAAAATGTAAATGATAGTCATATCTGCACAATTCCAAACAATACTGCTCTTAGAGATAAAATGGAAGACATGGTTTTTAAACCACATTCAATTTTGGCTGCTATTCCTTCATCGCTTCAGGGGCAGCGTGCGGGCTTCTCATTGCAGTGGCTCTTGTTGCAGAGCATGAGCTCTAGGGCTTCTGAGCTTCAGTAGTTGCAGCATGTGGGCTCAAGAGCACGGACTCAATGGTTGTGGCACCAGGGCTTAGCTGTTCCCACAGCATGCAGGATCTTCGCAGATTAGAGTTTGAATCCATGTCTCCTGCCTCGGCAGGCAGATTCTTTACTGCTGAACCACTAGGGAAGACCGTGCAAGACATGATTTTTAAAAGACACCCAGAGGCTGAATCTTAGACAGGTAGTGGCTATAGCAACTAAGCTTGAAGGGCGTGCTTCTAAGCAAGTTGGAAGGGAAAGCACTGAGGCACAGCCACCCACAAGGCTGAGGGAGGGCAGACTTTCCAGAGCCTTTCCTATGAAACATTCTGCTGCAGTTCCTTCCTCAAGTGCCTACCTCGGTCTTTCATGGCTTTTCTGGGTCTCACGCAGCCACCTGATCTACAGTATTCAGCTTCCTGGGGGGCTGAAGTTAGAGATGATGGGGAACCATCACTCACCACACACTTCTCATCCCAGTTCAAGTGGAGCATTCCCCCAGGCTCTCAGCTCTGGGGGTGGTTCAGACCCAAGTCCCTGTCCCCGGTGGGTCAGGGAGGAACCCAGGCTACCCCTCTGGCTTCCAGACAACAAAACGCTTGAGAGTAGACACATGAAGTTCCAAACCTTTGACCTCCTAGATGCTGAGTCAATATATCTGGGCCAAGAGGTTGGACCCAGAAAGAGTTTTGTGGAGAATGGGCAATGCCCACGTGACAGTAACATGCAGAGCTGGGTAGTTTTCCAGTGGAAATTACAGATCCCATCATGCGCTAACCAGCACTTCATGCCCAATATGACTTCAATGCTGTAACCCTACATTTTCTTACTTATAAAATGTAATTTATAATAGCACTTAAATAAATGGGATAAGAAAAATGACACAGCACAGTGCTTATCATAAGTTCTTCGTGGCTGTTACCTGTAGCAGCTTGAAAGGTAACGTGAATAGGCATTAGAATCCTCCTATTTCTTGTTGAACTATCTCTAAACATTTTAATATCAAATATTTAATGTAAATATTTTAAAGTGAAATAGGACAGTACCTTATAAATTGAAAATATAACTTACACCCTATCCCTTCCCAACTGATGAGTCACTGTATTGATAGATTTTGAAGTCTGTTTTTATGTTTTACAAATGTAAACATACTCATGCAAATTAATGAAACAAATATTATTTCCCTCCAAAGAACCACATTATAGGCATGGATTAACAACTTGACTTGTCGGTCATTACTACTTTAGACACCTTTCTTTCTTTATTCCAAGGTGCCTGTGTGCATGCTGAATTTCTTCAGTCGTGTCTGACTCTTTGTGACCCAATGGACTATAGACTGCCAGGCTCCTGGGTCCATGGACTTTTCCAGACAAGAATACTGGATTGGGTTCCCATTTCCTCCTCCAGGGTTGCTTCCTACACCAGAGATCTAATTGGAGTCTCTGTGGCTCCTGCATTGGTGGGTGGACTCTCGACCACTGGACCACCTGGGAAGCCCCATCGCACAGGCTACTTGCTGCTAACCTCTGTGGGGGAAGTAGCTGTCATTTGTATTCAAACAACTCTCTGGGAAGTTTCCACACCACCGGAGCCTAATAGCATCACGCTGAGCCTTCAAAGGGGACAGTCTTGTTGTCCTCCCCTTAAGCCTGGACCAGCAGAGCTCTCAGCCTTGAATATCCTTATTAGATGTCCCCAAGTCAGTTGCTTCCCAGGCGACTCAGTGGTAAAGAATCTCTCTGGGACACAGGGAGACTAGGGTTCAATCTCTGGGTTGAGACGATCTCATTAAGAAGGAAGTGGCAACTCACTGCAGTATCCTTGCCTGGGAAAAAACCCGGGACAGAGAAACCTGGTGGGCTACATATAGGGCATGGGGTTTCAAAAAGTCAGACTAGACGCAGTACCGACAAGAACAAAGTCAGTTGCTCTAATGAACCCCTTTAACTTAGCACTCTTGGCTGCCTTGCCCAGAGCTTCCAACTGCCTGCCTCTTGTGTTGTCCATTATTTTCCATGCTCCTTATTTCTCATTTTTGGTTCTGATTCTCTTCCCTTTCCTTCTCTACCTCCTTTCTCACTTTTATTTCTACTCTTTTTTTCCCCCCTCAGCTCCTGCACGACACGAGCTTTAGTGGGGATCATCTTAGAGTTTACTTTCCTGGCAGAGAATCAACTATCAAAGAGAAGAAGACTCAGCTGTGTCCTCATGGTCTCTTGTCTATGCTCTTCCCTTAAAATTCAGCTCTGCCAAAGCAGGAGCAGGTTCTACAAGTCGGCGTGCAGTACCCATCACAGCACCTTGCTCACGGCAGGTGGTGGAAACACACTTGTTTAAAACGCTTTGAATTAAACTGACTTTGGTAAGTTGAAGATAAATGACTGATCAGGGACATCTAGGCTTGGATGCACTGACATGCTTGCCAAGACAATGTCTGAAACATCTGAGAAAGGATATAAGGAGATGCAATTTCACTATAAATCTGACACTAGAAAGGAAAAGCAAACCACTACGATTATTAAACACAGGAAAAGACAACGTTTTGAGTTTGCTATTGATTGATGTTTTACTAGCCATGATTATAGCACTACGAATGACAATGAAAATAACAATAACTGTGATGGAGCAACTTGTTATTTTGCCTGAGACTATCTAATTATGTGACTTTTGTTAATGATTTTACTCCAAAAAGTTGCCTTTAAAATGGTAAACTTCAGCTACCATCCAGGTAAGAATATGAAGACACGAGAGGTTAGACCACTAGCTGAGTAATCTTCTACCAAACAGTCTGCATCTAAATCTGTAGATCTTGACCCTGACACTTCTACTTGTTGGCTGAAAGTCTCAAGCAATTTTATCTTAGAATTGAAGACCAAAAGGAAAGTCTGACCAGCAGTGTGGTTTCATGCAAAGATGGCCACATTTTGATCATCTCTGTAAAATCTAATGATACTCTGTTTCTAGACAAAAAGCCCTGAGAATCGATGGACATAGGATCCTAAAAATAACAGGGACTTAGGATACTTTTCATAAGAGTAGCCTCCCAAATAGCTTTTCTTGACAGAGCCCCTGTACCTCTATTTCCTTTAAACAAACAACAAAAGTTTTGATCCTCTCAAATCAACGAAATCAACTCAGAGTCTAAGAACTCCACCCAAGAAGTTTGAATTCACCCTTCATCTTCTCAGATCCCACCTGCTGAAGCAATTTGCAACCACCCACCCTAATAGCCTCTGGTTGGACGCCTAAGAACCCAGAACACTCTAAATTCGCAAGCAAGGGGTCCCAGAAGACTTCTCTTCTCCCCGCTGAAGCGGTGGAGCACTTTCCCCGCTGTGTGCGCCAGGCCTGGGATTCCGCGGAGGAGCCCCAGGAACCAGAGAGGTGCGGCAGCTCCTGCGCTCAGTGAACCCTAAGGAATGGCAGCTCCCTTGCTATCCTACGCTGGGCGAACTCTCTCCGGACGAGGAGGACTTCAATCGGGGAAGAACCTTCGGCCCCCCGCCGCCTTCTGCGCCTATATTGCCCCCAAACACCGACCCCGAGAACAGAGCCCCTGCATGCGATACGGCCAGTCTTGGGCTCCAGACCCCACACCCGCTCCCGGCCAGGAGTCCCGACGCCCTCAGGACAGGAGGACGCCGCGCGCCCAGAAAGTTTCCCTGATCCGATTTTGCCACAGGAGGAACCCAGTGTCTGAAACCCGAGACCTCTGACGCGGGACACGCTTCCGGAGCATCGCCCTCTTGCTGATCTGGAGAGACACCGACAGACGCCCCACGCGCTGGACTGAAAGACCCTAGGTTGTCTCTCAGGCCGCCTCTGTCCCTAGGACCCCTCCTCTCCGCTGAGACCCTTCGTTGGAGGATTCCCTGCGACAGATGCTGTTACAAGAAAACCTCTCCGTTGAGCAATCGTGGAAGGATTCTTCATAGGCTTTTGGGGATCTCTCTGTTATCTCATAAATTGCATCTTTATTACTTACTTGATGGTTAAGTAAATCTCTTAACCAAATTCCAACGTCTTTCTCTCTGCTGCTTTGGCTTTAGGGGGAGGACCAGGCGCGCGGGCGGGGTGGCCGGTTCAGTTCTCCCGCGGGACCCTCGGTCCCCTGATTTGCTGAACTGGGGTGGGGGGTCGTGGGTTATCTTGGGCACACCAGGCGGCCAGGGGGCCGACACAGCTGTTGTCAAACTGGGTCAAACTTGCCAGGATCCAGGAGATCACACACAGCGCAGCCGGCAGCCCTGAGAACTCCGCTTCGCCCTGGAAACGCTCCTGCTCGCTCGACCCGCTCTTTCCCTTCCTGTCCATCTGCGGGGCGTCCGGTCATCTGCACGCGGCTCCCCGGCGCCCAGCGCAGGTCGCCGCTCCAAATGCATCCAGAAGCCTGGACCGCAGCAGCACAGAGCTCCTGTCTCCCACGGACACTTTCCTGGGTGAGTCCCTTCTTCCTCTGAGCCGCTCCAACCCAATTTCCAGCTCGCACGTCCGAGCTGACGTGGAGCCAGGGTGCTGGGGCCGCGGACAAGCGAAAACTCGAGACTGGCTTCGTGAGGAGGGATTTCTGCGGCCAGATTCTGGAGCGGGTGGCTCCCTTTACATCCTAACTTCAACCCGGCGACTTGCCAAGGCTCCTGACTTCTCATTACCAATCGCAGCAGAACTCCTGTTTCCACCAAACCCGGGGGTGAAATGGGGGAGCTGAGAGAACAATGCAGGCCACCTTTAAGACCTTGTTTGGTTGCTAAATCATGTCCGACTATGCTACTGTGGCCGCCAGGCTCCCCTGTCCATGGAATTTCTCCAGCCAAGAATATTGTAGTGGCTTGCCATTCTCTTCTCCAGGGAATCTTTCTCACCCAGAAATCAAACGCGCACCTCCCTCATTGGCAGGCAGGTTCTTTACTAGTTAACCAACATGGAAGCTCATGTAAGAGTGTAAGAAACACTCACACCGTCATTCTGAGATTTTCTCAACTGCTGTGATTCTTCTGAGGGCAAATCTGTCACTGGGATTAAACTAGTAGGAGTCTGAAAGTGGGGGCTCCCTCCCCAGGGAGCTATTGCCTAGGATTCTTTCAACTCACCTTTCTAGTTTCTGGTATCACACTCTAAGCCACCCTTTTCCTCTTTCCTTGCCAGGATTCCGTGCATCTCCTGCGCCCAGTGCATGCGGTGGCTCAACCAGTGTGTAACCCCGACCTGTACCAAGGAATTACAGAAGTATTCTTTTCACCCCTATTGGAACACAGGATGATATTTTATTTTTTCAGATTCAATTACAAAATTTCCAGCGAGGCAGGAGCCTGTAACATACAGCACATAACCAGAGGACGTGAGGACAGGGCTGTGTGTGGTATTTACTGCTGTGCCTCTATTAATGTACTTTTCATGTTCTACTTTGTCCTTTATTTCTTCAAAAGTGTATGCGAGAAATGAAATCAGTAAGAACTGGAAATAAAGACATTACTTTTACATTTCATCTTCATTTTTCAGTAGTAATTTCAAATTCTTAGATAAATAAATGAAATAGCCCTTGAATTCATGGAAACACAGGGTTCTTTATAAGCCCACTTATGGAGAAGCACTGGCAGGCTTTGGAATATACAGTTCTAGAGTTCTTCTGGAAATTTGAAAATCCAAAATGTTATGCACCCTAACCTTTAATCCAATCACCAAAACCACTCAGAACTTCCGTGCCCTTCCCAGAAAGAGGCAGTGATCTCCTCAGTCCCGAGGGGCCCCCCAGGTGATTTGCAAGGCAAATGAGTGTGGATCCCACCTATCAACACCCGGGTTTCCCAAAACCAGGACCGGCCGGCACTATAAAAGGCACACTCCTCACCCAGCCCAGTCATTCGCGCCTGTGCTTAGACCCACTGAGCTCTGGGCCTGGTGAGGAGGCTGAAGCCATGGAAGCGCAGTGCTGCAGGAGGGCACGTCCCGAGCCCGCCTTGCCTCCGGGCCTGAACCGAGAACAGGCCTGGGCCTGGGCTCTGGATAACTTCCCCGCGCTGAGCCGCCCCTCCTGCCTCAGCCCCGAGTTCTGCGGGGACGCGCACTACTGCGCCTGTGGGCTGCCGCGCCACGCTTGCCCCGGACCCGCGGACGGTCTCCGCGTCGAGATGGGCCAGAAACGCTGGCGAGAGCCGCAAGGCCACCAGCCGGCTGCTAGTCCGGGATGGAGCGACAGTCCCGTCAAGAAGAGGCCCAAGCCGCCCAGCGGCGGGCCCAGCAGGGTCTGAACAGCCAGCCGATGCCAGCAGCTGCGGAGGCTGCCAGACCCGCGGCCAGATCGCCGCCAGGAGGCCAGGAGGCCCTCCACCCCACCCCACCGCACACACCTTGAGGTTGCGGAAAAGTGAGACTTGAAACCCGGTGGAACCCGGCAAGGAAAGGAATAGCAGCCTCCTGTCTGGCGCACAGCACCCTTTCAGTCACCACCCTGGACTGGAGCCTGGGTCACCCCAGCGGAGGCCCAATCTGCCGGGGAGGGGGGGGGGAGCGGGGGGGGGGAGCGGGGCGGGGGACTTCTCCCCTCGGTTCCGCCTCTCTCGGGGAAGAGCCTGGAGATATCTGTGGGGCAGAACATTCCTTTTTTTTTTCTTCCGTTCTTGGATAATTGACGGGCTTTTCAATGAGAAATCTCTAAAGCCATAAAAAGGAACGCATTTGAGTCTAGTCTAATGAGGTGGATGAACCTAGAGCTTATTATTCAGAGTGAAGTCAGTCTGAATGAGAAAGAGAAATCTCCTAGACTAACGCGCATATACATGGAATCTAGAAAGATGGTGCTGACGAATTTATTTGCAGGGCAGCAATGGAGAAACAGACATAGAGAACAGATTTATTGACAGGGCAGGGGGAGAGAGGAGAGAGTGAGCTGCATGGGAAAAGTAAGAGGGAAACTGACATTAGCATATGTAAAGTAGACAGCCAATGGGAATTTGCTGTATAACTCCCTGAACTCAAACTGGGGCTCTGTAAGAATCTAGAGGGGTGGGATGGTGAGAGAAATGGGAGGGAGGTTCAGACCAAGGCGGGACATATGTATACCGATGGCCGATTCGTGTGGATAGTTGACAGAAAACAACAAAATTCTGTAAAACATGACCCTTCAATTAAAAAATAAATTAGGAAAAAGGAAATCTCTCTTCAGGAATCTATGCTATCAAGGAACTTTCCTGTTGATGTACTCAGAATTGTCATACTTCTTATATTAATTCCAATTTGCAAATGATTAAAACATGCTTCCCTATTCTCTGCTTGTGAATTGATTTGGGTGGGTGGAGTCAGGACTGGAAGTGGTACTGGGACAAGGGGAGTCTTTGGCTGAAAGAACTGAGACCCAGGTCAGGGCTCCAAGATTAAGGAAACACAAAATGAACCCATGATATATAACCTTGAGTACCTTGGTGGCCTATATTAATCTCTTTCCTTTGTTCAAATATTGGGAAAGTAGCACTCCCCAACATAGCTTTTGGGGAAATTTTGAAAGGATCTTTGGAAAGCCAGTATGATAATACACGTTAAGCATTTCAACAGGAATACTCTTGAGCCAGAGTACTAATTCCATAAGCAGAAACTGTAGTTACAAACAGACGTGTATGCCAATACAAGATAAAAAAATGTAAATGATAGTCATATCTGCACAATTCCAAACAATACTGCTCTTAGAGATAAAATGGAAGACATGGTTTTTAAACCACATTCAATTTTGGCTGCTATTCCTTCATCGCTTCAGGGGCAGCGTGCGGGCTTCTCATTGCAGTGGCTCTTGTTGCAGAGCATGAGCTCTAGGGCTTCTGAGCTTCAGTAGTTGCAGCATGTGGGCTCAAGAGCACGGACTCAATGGTTGTGGCACCAGGGCTTAGCTGTTCCCACAGCATGCAGGATCTTCGCAGATTAGAGTTTGAATCCATGTCTCCTGCCTCGGCAGGCAGATTCTTTACTGCTGAACCACTAGGGAAGACCGTGCAAGACATGATTTTTAAAAGACACCCAGAGGCTGAATCTTAGACAGGTAGTGGCTATAGCAACTAAGCTTGAAGGGCGTGCTTCTAAGCAAGTTGGAAGGGAAAGCACTGAGGCACAGCCACCCACAAGGCTGAGGGAGGGCAGACTTTCCAGAGCCTTTCCTATGAAACATTCTGCTGCAGTTCCTTCCTCAAGTGCCTACCTCGGTCTTTCATGGCTTTTCTGGGTCTCACGCAGCCACCTGATCTACAGTATTCAGCTTCCTGGGGGGCTGAAGTTAGAGATGATGGGGAACCATCACTCACCACACACTTCTCATCCCAGTTCAAGTGGAGCATTCCCCCAGGCTCTCAGCTCTGGGGGTGGTTCAGACCCAAGTCCCTGTCCCCGGTGGGTCAGGGAGGAACCCAGGCTACCCCTCTGGCTTCCAGACAACAAAACGCTTGAGAGTAGACACATGAAGTTCCAAACCTTTGACCTCCTAGATGCTGAGTCAATATATCTGGGCCAAGAGGTTGGACCCAGAAAGAGTTTTGTGGAGAATGGGCAATGCCCACGTGACAGTAACATGCAGAGCTGGGTAGTTTTCCAGTGGAAATTACAGATCCCATCATGCGCTAACCAGCACTTCATGCCCAATATGACTTCAATGCTGTAACCCTACATTTTCTTACTTATAAAATGTAATTTATAATAGCACTTAAATAAATGGGATAAGAAAAATGACACAGCACAGTGCTTATCATAAGTTCTTCGTGGCTGTTACCTGTAGCAGCTTGAAAGGTAACGTGAATAGGCATTAGAATCCTCCTATTTCTTGTTGAACTATCTCTAAACATTTTAATATCAAATATTTAATGTAAATATTTTAAAGTGAAATAGGACAGTACCTTATAAATTGAAAATATAACTTACACCCTATCCCTTCCCAACTGATGAGTCACTGTATTGATAGATTTTGAAGTCTGTTTTTATGTTTTACAAATGTAAACATACTCATGCAAATTAATGAAACAAATATTATTTCCCTCCAAAGAACCACATTATAGGCATGGATTAACAACTTGACTTGTCGGTCATTACTACTTTAGACACCTTTCTTTCTTTATTCCAAGGTGCCTGTGTGCATGCTGAATTTCTTCAGTCGTGTCTCACTCTTTGTGACCCAATGGACTATAGACTGCCAGGCTCCTGGGTCCATGGACTTTTCCAGACAAGAATACTGGATTGGGTTCCCATTTCCTCCTCCAGGGTTGCTTCCTACACCAGAGATCTAATTGGAGTCTCTGTGGCTCCTGCATTGGTGGGTGGACTCTCGACCACTGGACCACCTGGGAAGCCCCATCGCACAGGCTACTTGCTGCTAACCTCTGTGGGGGAAGTAGCTGTCATTTGTATTCAAACAACTCTCTGGGAAGTTTCCACACCACCGGAGCCTAATAGCATCACGCTGAGCCTTCAAAGGGGACAGTCTTGTTGTCCTCCCCTTAAGCCTGGACCAGCAGAGCTCTCAGCCTTGAATATCCTTATTAGATGTCCCCAAGTCAGTTGCTTCCCAGGCGACTCAGTGGTAAAGAATCTCTCTGGGACACAGGGAGACTAGGGTTCAATCTCTGGGTTGAGACGATCTCATTAAGAAGGAAGTGGCAACTCACTGCAGTATCCTTGCCTGGGAAAAAACCCGGGACAGAGAAACCTGGTGGGCTACGTATAGGGCATGGGGTTTCAAAAAGTCAGACTAGACGCAGTACCGACAAGAACAAAGTCAGTTGCTCTAATGAACCCCTTTAACTTAGCACTCTTGGCTGCCTTGCCCAGAGCTTCCAACTGCCTGCCTCTTGTGTTGTCCATTATTTTCCATGCTCCTTATTTCTCATTTTTGGTTCTGATTCTCTTCCCTTTCCTTCTCTACCTCCTTTCTCACTTTTATTTCTACTCTTTTTTTCCCCCCTCAGCTCCTGCACGACACGAGCTTTAGTGGGGATCATCTTAGAGTTTACTTTCCTGGCAGAGAATCAACTATCAAAGAGAAGAAGACTCAGCTGTGTCCTCATGGTCTCTTGTCTATGCTCTTCCCTTAAAATTCAGCTCTGCCAAAGCAGGAGCAGGTTCTACAAGTCGGCGTGCAGTACCCATCACAGCACCTTGCTCACGGCAGGTGGTGGAAACACACTTGTTTAAAACGCTTTGAATTAAACTGACTTTGGTAAGTTGAAGATAAATGACTGATCAGGGACATCTAGGCTTGGATGCACTGACATGCTTGCCAAGACAATGTCTGAAACATCTGAGAAAGGATATAAGGAGATGCAATTTCACTATAAATCTGACACTAGAAAGGAAAAGCAAACCACTACGATTATTAAACACAGGAAAAGACAACGTTTTGAGTTTGCTATTGATTGATGTTTTACTAGCCATGATTATAGCACTACGAATGACAATGAAAATAACAATAACTGTGATGGAGCAACTTGTTATTTTGCCTGAGACTATCTAATTATGTGACTTTTGTTAATGATTTTACTCCAAAAAGTTGCCTTTAAAATGGTAAACTTCAGCTACCATCCAGGTAAGAATATGAAGACACGAGAGGTTAGACCACTAGCTGAGTAATCTTCTACCAAACAGTCTGCATCTAAATCTGTAGATCTTGACCCTGACACTTCTACTTGTTGGCTGAAAGTCTCAAGCAATTTTATCTTAGAATTGAAGACCAAAAGGAAAGTCTGACCAGCAGTGTGGTTTCATGCAAAGATGGCCACATTTTGATCATCTCTGTAAAATCTAATGATACTCTGTTTCTAGACAAAAAGCCCTGAGAATCGATGGACATAGGATCCTAAAAATAACAGGGACTTAGGATACTTTTCATAAGAGTAGCCTCCCAAATAGCTTTTCTTGACAGAGCCCCTGTACCTCTATTTCCTTTAAACAAACAACAAAAGTTTTGATCCTCTCAAATCAACGAAATCAACTCAGAGTCTAAGAACTCCACCCAAGAAGTTTGAATTCACCCTTCATCTTCTCAGATCCCACCTGCTGAAGCAATTTGCAACCACCCACCCTAATAGCCTCTGGTTGGACGCCTAAGAACCCAGAACACTCTAAATTCGCAAGCAAGGGGTCCCAGAAGACTTCTCTTCTCCCCGCTGAAGCGGTGGAGCACTTTCCCCGCTGTGTGCGCCAGGCCTGGGATTCCACGGAGGAGCCCCAGGAACCAGAGAGGTGCGGCAGCTCCTGCGCTCAGTGAACCCTAAGGAATGGCAGCTCCCTTGCTATCCTACGCTGGGCGAACTCTCTCCGGACGAGGAGGACTTCAATCGGGGAAGAACCTTCGGCCCCCCGCCGCCTTCTGCGCCTATATTGCCCCCAAACACCGACCCCGAGAACAGAGCCCCTGCATGCGATACGGCCAGTCTTGGGCTCCAGACCCCACACCCGCTCCCGGCCAGGAGTCCCGACGCCCTCAGGACAGGAGGACGCCGCGCGCCCAGAAAGTTTCCCTGATCCGATTTTGCCACAGGAGGAACCCAGTGTCTGAAACCCGAGACCTCTGACGCGGGACACGCTTCCGGAGCATCGCCCTCTTGCTGATCTGGAGAGACACCAACAGACGCCCCACGCGCTGGACTGAAAGACCCTAGGTTGTCTCTCAGGCCGCCTCTGTCCCTAGGACCCCTCCTCTCCGCTGAGACCCTTCGTTGGAGGATTCCCTGCGACAGATGCTGTTACAAGAAAACCTCTCCGTTGAGCAATCGTGGAAGGATTCTTCATAGGCTTTTGGGGATCTCTCTGTTATCTCATAAATTGCATCTTTATTACTTACTTGATGGTTAAGTAAATCTCTTAACCAAATTCCAACGTCTTTCTCTCTGCTGCTTTGGCTTTAGGGGGAGGACCAGGCGCGCGGGCGGGGTGGCCGGTTCAGTTCTCCCGCGGGACCCTCGGTCCCCTGATTTGCTGAACTGGGGTGGGGGGTCGTGGGTTATCTTGGGCACACCAGGCGGCCAGGGGGCCGACACAGCTGTTGTCAAACTGGGTCAAACTTGCCAGGATCCAGGAGATCACACACAGCGCAGCCGGCAGCCCTGAGAACTCCGCTTCGCCCTGGAAACGCTCCTGCTCGCTCGACCCGCTCTTTCCCTTCCTGTCCATCTGCGGGGCGTCCGGTCATCTGCACGCGGCTCCCCGGCGCCCAGCGCAGGTCGCCGCTCCAAATGCATCCAGAAGCCTGGACCGCAGCAGCACAGAGCTCCTGTCTCCCACGGACACTTTCCTGGGTGCGTCCCTTCTTCCTCTGAGCCGCTCCAACCCAATTTCCAGCTCGCACGTCCGAGCTGACGTGGAGCCAGGGTGCTGGGGCCGCGGACAAGCGAAAACTCGAGACCGGCTTCGTGAGGAGGGATTTCTGCGGCCAGATTCTGGAGCGGGTGGCTCCCTTTACATCCTAACTTCAACCCGGCGACTTGCCAAGGCTCCTGACTTCTCATTACCAATCGCAGCAGAACTCCTGTTTCCACCAAACCCGGGGGTGAAATGGGGGAGCTGAGAGAACAATGCAGGCCACCTTTAAGACCTTGTTTGGTTGCTAAATCATGTCCGACTATGCTACTGTGGCCGCCAGGCTCCCCTGTCCATGGAATTTCTCCAGCCAAGAATATTGTAGTGGCTTGCCATTCTCTTCTCCAGGGAATCTTTCTCACCCAGAAATCAAA
Source organism: Ovis canadensis (assembly GCF_042477335.2). Taxonomy (NCBI): domain Eukaryota; kingdom Metazoa; phylum Chordata; class Mammalia; order Artiodactyla; family Bovidae; genus Ovis; species Ovis canadensis. Next base: position 44,725,541 of record NC_091260.1, read on the forward strand.
CGCGCACCTCCCTCATTGGCAGGCAGGTTCTTTACTAGTGAACCAACATGGAAGCTCATGTAAGAGTGTAAGAAACACTCACACCGTCATTCTGAGATTTTCTCAACTGCTGTGATTCTTCTGAGGGCAAATCTGTCACTGGGATTAAACTAGTAGGAGTCTGAAAGTGGGGGCTCCCTCCCCAGGGAGCTATTGCCTAGGATTCTTTCAACTCACCTTTCTAGTTTCTGGTATCACACTCTAAGCCACCCTTTTCCTCTTTCCTTGCCAGGATTCCGTGCATCTCCTGCGCCCAGTGCATGCGGTGGCTCAACCAGTGTGTAACCCCGACCTGTACCAAGGAATTACAGAAGTATTCTTTTCACCCCTATTGGAACACAGGATGATATTTTATTTTTTCAGATTCAATTACAAAATTTCCAGCGAGGCAGGAGCCTGTAACATACAGCACATAACCAGAGGACGTGAGGACAGGGCTGTGTGTGGTATTTACTGCTGTGCCTCTATTAATGTACTTTTCATGTTCTACTTTGTCCTTTATTTCTTCAAAAGTGTATGCGAGAAATGAAATCAGTAAGAACTGGAAATAAAGACATTACTTTTACATTTCATCTTCATTTTTCAGTAGTAATTTCAAATTCTTAGATAAATAAATGAAATAGCCCTTGAATTCATGGAAACACAGGGTTCTTTATAAGCCCACTTATGGAGAAGCACTGGCAGGCTTTGGAATATACAGTTCTAGAGTTCTTCTGGAAATTTGAAAATCCAAAATGTTATGCACCCTAACCTTTAATCCAATCACCAAAACCACTCAGAACTTCCGTGCCCTTCCCAGAAAGAGGCAGTGATCTCCTCAGTCCCGAGGGGCCCCCCAGGTGATTTGCAAGGCAAATGAGTGTGGATCCCACCTATCAACACCCGGGTTTCCCAAAACCAGGACCGGCCGGCACTATAAAAGGCACACTCCTCACCCAGCCCAGTCATTCGCGCCTGTGCTTAGACCCACTGAGCTCTGGGCCTGGTGAGGAGGCTGAAGCCATGGAAGCGCAGTGCTGCAGGAGGGCACGTCCCGAGCCCGCCTTGCCTCCGGGCCTGAACCGAGAACAGGCCTGGGCCTGGGCTCTGGATAACTTCCCCGCGCTGAGCCGCCCCTCCTGCCTCAGCCCCGAGTTCTGCGGGGACGCGCACTACTGCGCCTGTGGGCTGCCGCGCCACGCTTGCCCCGGACCCGCGGACGGTCTCCGCGTCGAGATGGGCCAGAAACGCTGGCGAGAGCCGCAAGGCCACCAGCCGGCTGCTAGTCCGGGATGGAGCGACAGTCCCGTCAAGAAGAGGCCCAAGCCGCCCAGCGGCGGGCCCAGCAGGGTCTGAACAGCCAGCCGATGCCAGCAGCTGCGGAGGCTGCCAGACTCGCGGCCAGATCGCCGCCAGGAGGCCAGGAGGCCCTCCACCCCACCCCACCGCACACACCTTGAGGTTGCGGAAAAGTGAGACTTGAAACCCGGTGGAACCCGGCAAGGAAAGGAATAGCAGCCTCCTGTCTGGCGCACAGCACCCTTTCAGTCACCACCCTGGACTGGAGCCTGGGTCACCCCAGCGGAGGCCCAATCTGCCGGGGAGGGGGGGGGGAGCGGGGGGGGGAGCGGGGCGGGGGACTTCTCCCCTCGGTTCCGCCTCTCTCGGGGAAGAGCCTGGAGATATCTGTGGGGCAGAACATTCCTTTTTTTTTTCTTCCGTTCTTGGATAATTGACGGGCTTTTCAATGAGAAATCTCTAAAGCCATAAAAAGGAACGCATTTGAGTCTAGTCTAATGAGGTGGATGAACCTAGAGCTTATTATTCAGAGTGAAGTCAGTCTGAATGAGAAAGAGAAATCTCCTAGACTAACGCGCATATACATGGAATCTAGAAAGATGGTGCTGACGAATTTATTTGCAGGGCAGCAATGGAGAAACAGACATAGAGAACAGATTTATTGACAGGGCAGGGGGAGAGAGGAGAGAGTGAGCTGCATGGGAAAAGTAAGAGGGAAACTGACATTAGCATATGTAAAGTAGACAGCCAATGGGAATTTGCTGTATAACTCCCTGAACTCAAACTGGGGCTCTGTAAGAATCTAGAGGGGTGGGATGGTGAGAGAAATGGGAGGGAGGTTCAGACCAAGGCGGGACATATGTATACCGATGGCCGATTCGTGTGGATAGTTGACAGAAAACAACAAAATTCTGTAAAACATGACCCTTCAATTAAAAAATAAATTAGGAAAAAGGAAATCTCTCTTCAGGAATCTATGCTATCAAGGAACTTTCCTGTTGATGTACTCAGAATTGTCATACTTCTTATATTAATTCCAATTTGCAAATGATTAAAACATGCTTCCCTATTCTCTGCTTGTGAATTGATTTGGGTGGGTGGAGTCAGGACTGGAAGTGGTACTGGGACAAGGGGAGTCTTTGGCTGAAAGAACTGAGACCCAGGTCAGGGCTCCAAGATTAAGGAAACACAAAATGAACCCATGATATATAACCTTGAGTACCTTGGTGGCCTATATTAATCTCTTTCCTTTGTTCAAATATTGGGAAAGTAGCACTCCCCAACATAGCTTTTGGGGAAATTTTGAAAGGATCTTTGGAAAGCCAGTATGATAATACACGTTAAGCATTTCAACAGGAATACTCTTGAGCCAGAGTACTAATTCCATAAGCAGAAACTGTAGTTACAAACAGACGTGTATGCCAATACAAGATAAAAAAATGTAAATGATAGTCATATCTGCACAATTCCAAACAATACTGCTCTTAGAGATAAAATGGAAGACATGGTTTTTAAACCACATTCAATTTTGGCTGCTATTCCTTCATCGCTTCAGGGGCAGCGTGCGGGCTTCTCATTGCAGTGGCTCTTGTTGCAGAGCATGAGCTCTAGGGCTTCTGAGCTTCAGTAGTTGCAGCATGTGGGCTCAAGAGCACGGACTCAATGGTTGTGGCACCAGGGCTTAGCTGTTCCCACAGCATGCAGGATCTTCGCAGATTAGAGTTTGAATCCATGTCTCCTGCCTCGGCAGGCAGATTCTTTACTGCTGAACCACTAGGGAAGACCGTGCAAGACATGATTTTTAAAAGACACCCAGAGGCTGAATCTTAGACAGGTAGTGGCTATAGCAACTAAGCTTGAAGGGCGTGCTTCTAAGCAAGTTGGAAGGGAAAGCACTGAGGCACAGCCACCCACAAGGCTGAGGGAGGGCAGACTTTCCAGAGCCTTTCCTATGAAACATTCTGCTGCAGTTCCTTCCTCAAGTGCCTACCTCGGTCTTTCATGGCTTTTCTGGGTCTCACGCAGCCACCTGATCTACAGTATTCAGCTTCCTGGGGGGCTGAAGTTAGAGATGATGGGGAACCATCACTCACCACACACTTCTCATCCCAGTTCAAGTGGAGCATTCCCCCAGGCTCTCAGCTCTGGGGGTGGTTCAGACCCAAGTCCCTGTCCCCGGTGGGTCAGGGAGGAACCCAGGCTACCCCTCTGGCTTCCAGACAACAAAACGCTTGAGAGTAGACACATGAAGTTCCAAACCTTTGACCTCCTAGATGCTGAGTCAATATATCTGGGCCAAGAGGTTGGACCCAGAAAGAGTTTTGTGGAGAATGGGCAATGCCCACGTGACAGTAACATGCAGAGCTGGGTAGTTTTCCAGTGGAAATTACAGATCCCATCATGCGCTAACCAGCACTTCATGCCCAATATGACTTCAATGCTGTAACCCTACATTTTCTTACTTATAAAATGTAATTTATAATAGCACTTAAATAAATGGGATAAGAAAAATGACACAGCACAGTGCTTATCATAAGTTCTTCGTGGCTGTTACCTGTAGCAGCTTGAAAGGTAACGTGAATAGGCATTAGAATCCTCCTATTTCTTGTTGAACTATCTCTAAACATTTTAATATCAAATATTTAATGTAAATATTTTAAAGTGAAATAGGACAGTACCTTATAAATTGAAAATATAACTTACACCCTATCCCTTCCCAACTGATGAGTCACTGTATTGATAGATTTTGAAGTCTGTTTTTATGTTTTACAAATGTAAACATACTCATGCAAATTAATGAAACAAATATTATTTCCCTCCAAAGAACCACATTATAGGCATGGATTAACAACTTGACTTGTCGGTCATTACTACTTTAGACACCTTTCTTTCTTTATTCCAAGGTGCCTGTGTGCATGCTGAATTTCTTCAGTCGTGTCTCACTCTTTGTGACCCAATGGACTATAGACTGCCAGGCTCCTGGGTCCATGGACTTTTCCAGACAAGAATACTGGATTGGGTTCCCATTTCCTCCTCCAGGGTTGCTTCCTACACCAGAGATCTAATTGGAGTCTCTGTGGCTCCTGCATTGGTGGGTGGACTCTGGACCACTGGACCACCTGGGAAGCCCCATCGCACAGGCTACTTGCTGCTAACCTCTGTGGGGGAAGTAGCTGTCATTTGTATTCAAACAACTCTCTGGGAAGTTTCCACACCACCGGAGCCTAATAGCATCACGCTGAGCCTTCAAAGGGGACAGTCTTGTTGTCCTCCCCTTAAGCCTGGACCAGCAGAGCTCTCAGCCTTGAATATCCTTATTAGATGTCCCCAAGTCAGTTGCTTCCCAGGCGACTCAGTGGTAAAGAATCTCTCTGGGACACAGGGAGACTAGGGTTCAATCTCTGGGTTGAGACGATCTCATTAAGAAGGAAGTGGCAACTCACTGCAGTATCCTTGCCTGGGAAAAAACCCGGGACAGAGAAACCTGGTGGGCTACATATAGGGCATGGGGTTTCAAAAAGTCAGACTAGACGCAGTACCGACAAGAACAAAGTCAGTTGCTCTAATGAACCCCTTTAACTTAGCACTCTTGGCTGCCTTGCCCAGAGCTTCCAACTGCCTGCCTCTTGTGTTGTCCATTATTTTCCATGCTCCTTATTTCTCATTTTTGGTTCTGATTCTCTTCCCTTTCCTTCTCTACCTCCTTTCTCACTTTTATTTCTACTCTTTTTTTCCCCCCTCAGCTCCTGCACGACACGAGCTTTAGTGGGGATCATCTTAGAGTTTACTTTCCTGGCAGAGAATCAACTATCAAAGAGAAGAAGACTCAGCTGTGTCCTCATGGTCTCTTGTCTATGCTCTTCCCTTAAAATTCAGCTCTGCCAAAGCAGGAGCAGGTTCTACAAGTCGGCGTGCAGTACCCATCACAGCACCTTGCTCACGGCAGGTTGTGGAAACACACTTGTTTAAAACGCTTTGAATTAAACTGACTTTGGTAAGTTGAAGATAAATGACTGATCAGGGACATCTAGGCTTGGATGCACTGACATGCTTGCCAAGACAATGTCTGAAACATCTGAGAAAGGATATAAGGAGATGCAATTTCACTATAAATCTGACACTAGAAAGGAAAAGCAAACCACTACGATTATTAAACACAGGAAAAGACAACGTTTTGAGTTTGCTATTGATTGATGTTTTACTAGCCATGATTATAGCACTACGAATGACAATGAAAATAACAATAACTGTAATGGAGCAACTTGTTATTTTGCCTGAGACTATCTAATTATGTGACTTTTGTTAATGATTTTACTCCAAAAAGTTGCCTTTAAAATGGTAAACTTCAGCTACCATCCAGGTAAGAATATGAAGACACGAGAGGTTAGACAACTAGCTGAGTAATCTTCTACCAAACAGTCTGCATCTAAATCTGTAGATCTTGACCCTGACACTTCTACTTGTTGGCTGAAAGTCTCAAGCAATTTTATCTTAGAATTGAAGACCAAAAGGAAAGTCTGACCAGCAGTGTGGTTTCATGCAAAGATGGCCACATTTTGATCATCTCTGTAAAATCTAATGATACTCTGTTTCTAGACAAAAAGCCCTGAGAATCGATGGACATAGGATCCTAAAAATAACAGGGACTTAGGATACTTTTCATAAGAGTAGCCTCCCAAATAGCTTTTCTTGACAGAGCCCCTGTACCTCTATTTCCTTTAAACAAACAACAAAAGTTTTGATCCTCTCAAATCAACGAAATCAACTCAGAGTCTAAGAACTCCACCCAAGAAGTTTGAATTCACCCTTCATCTTCTCAGATCCCACCTGCTGAAGCAATTTGCAACCACCCACCCTAATAGCCTCTGGTTGGACGCCTAAGAACCCAGAACACTCTAAATTCGCAAGCAAGGGGTCCCAGAAGACTTCTCTTCTCCCCGCTGAAGCGGTGGAGCACTTTCCCCGCTGTGTGCGCCAGGCCTGGGATTCCGCGGAGGAGCCCCAGGAACCAGAGAGGTGCGGCAGCTCCTGCGCTCAGTGAACCCTAAGGAATGGCAGCTCCCTTGCTATCCTACGCTGGGCGAACTCTCTCCGGACGAGGAGGACTTCAATCGGGGAAGAACCTTCGGCCCCCCGCCGCCTTCTGCGCCTATATTGCCCCCAAACACCGACCCCGAGAACAGAGCCCCTGCATGCGATACGGCCAGTCTTGGGCTCCAGACCCCACACCCGCTCCCGGCCAGGAGTCCCGACGCCCTCAGGACAGGAGGACGCCGCGCGCCCAGAAAGTTTCCCTGATCCGATTTTGCCACAGGAGGAACCCAGTGTCTGAAACCCGAGACCTCTGACGCGGGACACGCTTCCGGAGCATCGCCCTCTTGCTGATCTGGAGAGACACCAACAGACGCCCCACGCGCTGGACTGAAAGACCCTAGGTTGTCTCTCAGGCCGCCTCTGTCCCTAGGACCCCTCCTCTCCGCTGAGACCCTTCGTTGGAGGATTCCCTGCGACAGATGCTGTTACAAGAAAACCTCTCCGTTGAGCAATCGTGGAAGGATTCTTCATAGGCTTTTGGGGATCTCTCTGTTATCTCATAAATTGCATCTTTATTACTTACTTGATGGTTAAGTAAATCTCTTAACCAAATTCCAACGTCTTTCTCTCTGCTGCTTTGGCTTTAGGGGGAGGACCAGGCGCGCGGGCGGGGTGGCCGGTTCAGTTCTCCCGCGGGACCCTCGGTCCCCTGATTTGCTGAACTGGGGTGGGGGGTCGTGGGTTATCTTGGGCACACCAGGCGGCCAGGGGGCCGACACAGCTGTTGTCAAACTGGGTCAAACTTGCCAGGATCCAGGAGATCACACACAGCGCAGCCGGCAGCCCTGAGAACTCCGCTTCGCCCTGGAAACGCTCCTGCTCGCTCGACCCGCTCTTTCCCTTCCTGTCCATCTGCGGGGCGTCCGGTCATCTGCACGCGGCTCCCCGGCGCCCAGCGCAGGTCGCCGCTCCAAATGCATCCAGAAGCCTGGACCGCAGCAGCACAGAGCTCCTGTCTCCCTCGGACACTTTCCTGGGTGCGTCCCTTCTTCCTCTGAGCCGCTCCAACCCAATTTCCAGCTCGCACGTCCGAGCTGACGTGGAGCCAGGGTGCTGGGGCCGCGGACAAGCGAAAACTCCAGACCGGCTTCGTGAGGAGGGATTTCTGCGGCCAGATTCTGGAGCGGGTGGCTCCCTTCACATCCTAACTTCAACCCGGCGACTTGCCAAGGCTCCTGACTTCTCATTACCAATCGCAGCAGAACTCCTGTTTCCACCAAACCCGGGGGTGAAATGGGGGAGCTGAGAGAACAATGCAGGCCACCTTTAAGACCTTGTTTGGTTGCTAAATCATGTCCGACTATGCTACTGTGGCCGCCAGGCTCCCCTGTCCATGGAATTTCTCCAGCCAAGAATATTGTAGTGGCTTGCCATTCTCTTCTCCAGGGAATCTTTCTCACCCAGAAATCAAACGCGCACCTCCCTCATTGGCAGGCAGGTTCTTTACTAGTGAACCAACATGGAAGCTCATGTAAGAGTGTAAGAAACACTCACACCGTCATTCTGAGATTTTCTCAACTGCTGTGATTCTTCTGAGGGCAAATCTGTCACTGGGATTAAACTAGTAGGAGTCTGAAAGTGGGGGCTCCCTCCCCAGGGAGCTATTGCCTAGGATTCTTTCAACTCACCTTTCTAGTTTCTGGTATCACACTCTAAGCCACCCTTTTCCTCTTTCCTTGCCAGGATTCCGTGCATCTCCTGCGCCCAGTGCATGCGGTGGCTCAACCAGTGTGTAACCCCGACCTGTACCAAGGAATTACAGAAGTATTCTTTTCACCCCTATTGGAACACAGGATGATATTTTATTTTTTCAGATTCAATTACAAAATTTCCAGCGAGGCAGGAGCCTGTAACATACAGCACATAACCAGAGGACGTGAGGACAGGGCTGTGTGTGGTATTTACTGCTGTGCCTCTATTAATGTACTTTTCATGTTCTACTTTGTCCTTTATTTCTTCAAAAGTGTATGCGAGAAATGAAATCAGTAAGAACTGGAAATAAAGACATTACTTTTACATTTCATCTTCATTTTTCAGTAGTAATTTCAAATTCTTAGATAAATAAATGAAATAGCCCTTGAATTCATGGAAACACAGGGTTCTTTATAAGCCCACTTATGGAGAAGCACTGGCAGGCTTTGGAATATACAGTTCTAGAGTTCTTCTGGAAATTTGAAAATCCAAAATGTTATGCACCCTAACCTTTAATCCAATCACCAAAACCACTCAGAACTTCCGTGCCCTTCCCAGAAAGAGGCAGTGATCTCCTCAGTCCCGAGGGGCCCCCCAGGTGATTTGCAAGGCAAATGAGTGTGGATCCCACCTATCAACACCCGGGTTTCCCAAAACCAGGACCGGCCGGCACTATAAAAGGCACACTCCTCACCCAGCCCAGTCATTCGCGCCTGTGCTTAGACCCACTGAGCTCTGGGCCTGGTGAGGAGGCTGAAGCCATGGAAGCGCAGTGCTGCAGGAGGGCACGTCCCGAGCCCGCCTTGCCTCCGGGCCTGAACCGAGAACAGGCCTGGGCCTGGGCTCTGGATAACTTCCCCGCGCTGAGCCGCCCCTCCTGCCTCAGCCCCGAGTTCTGCGGGGACGCGCACTACTGCGCCTGTGGGCTGCCGCGCCACGCTTGCCCCGGACCCGCGGACGGTCTCCGCGTCGAGATGGGCCAGAAACGCTGGCGAGAGCCGCAAGGCCACCAGCCGGCTGCTAGTCCGGGATGGAGCGACAGTCCCGTCAAGAAGAGGCCCAAGCCGCCCAGCGGCGGGCCCAGCAGGGTCTGAACAGCCAGCCGATGCCAGCAGCTGCGGAGGCTGCCAGACCCGCGGCCAGATCGCCGCCAGGAGGCCAGGAGGCCCTCCACCCCACCCCACCGCACACACCTTGAGGTTGCGGAAAAGTGAGACTTGAAACCCGGTGGAACCCGGCAAGGAAAGGAATAGCAGCCTCCTGTCTGGCGCACAGCACCCTTTCAGTCACCACCCTGGACTGGAGCCTGGGTCACCCCAGCGGAGGCCCAATCTGCCGGGGAGGGGGGGGGAGCGGGGGTGGGGGGAGCCGGGGGGGGGGGACTTCTCCCCTCGGCTCCGCCTCTCTCGGGGAAGAGCCTGGAGATATCTGTGGGGCAGAACATTCCTTTTTTTTTTCTTCCGTTCTTGGATAATTGACGGGCTTTTCAATGAGAAATCTCTAAAGCCATAAAAAGGAACGCATTTGAGTCTAGTCTAATGAGGTGGATGAACCTAGAGCTTATTATTCAGAGTGAAGTCAGTCTGAATGAGAAAGAGAAATCTCCTAGACTAACGCGCATATACATGGAATCTAGAAAGATGGTGCTGACGAATTTATTTGCAGGGCAGCAATGGAGAAACAGACATAGAGAACAGATTTATTGACAGGGCAGGGGGAGAGAGGAGAGAGTGAGCTGCATGGGAAAAGTAAGAGGGAAACTGACATTAGCATATGTAAAGTAGACAGCCAATGGGAATTTGCTGTATAACTCCCTGAACTCAAACTGGGGCTCTGTAAGAATCTAGAGGGGTGGGATGGTGAGAGAAATGGGAGGGAGGTTCAGACCAAGGCGGGACATATGTATACCGATGGCCGATTCGTGTGGATAGTTGACAGAAAACAACAAAATTCTGTAAAACATGACCCTTCAATTAAAAAATAAATTAGGAAAAAGGAAATCTCTCTTCAGGAATCTATGCTATCAAGGAACTTTCCTGTTGATGTACTCAGAATTGTCATACTTCTTATATTAATTCCAATTTGCAAATGATTAAAACATGCTTCCCTATTCTCTGCTTGTGAATTGATTTGGGTGGGTGGAGTCAGGACTGGAAGTGGTACTGGGACAAGGGGAGTCTTTGGCTGAAAGAACTGAGACCCAGGTCAGGGCTCCAAGATTAAGGAAACACAAAATGAACCCATGATATATAACCTTGAGTACCTTGGTGGCCTATATTAATCTCTTTCCTTTGTTCAAATATTGGGAAAGTAGCACTCCCCAACAGAGCTTTTGGGGAAATTTTGAAAGGATCTTTGGAAAGCCAGTATGATAATACACGTTAAGCATTTCAACAGGAATACTCTTGAGCCAGAGTACTAATTCCATAAGCAGAAACTGTAGTTACAAACAGACGTGTATGCCAATACAAGATAAAAAAATGTAAATGATAGTCATATCTGCACAATTCCAAACAATACTGCTCTTAGAGATAAAATGGAAGACATGGTTTTTAAACCACATTCAATTTTGGCTGCTATTCCTTCATCGCTTCAGGGGCAGCGTGCGGGCTTCTCATTGCAGTGGCTCTTGTTGCAGAGCATGAGCTCTAGGGCTTCTGAGCTTCAGTAGTTGCAGCATGTGGGCTCAAGAGCACGGACTCAATGGTTGTGGCACCAGGGCTTAGCTGTTCCCACAGCATGCAGGATCTTCGCAGATTAGAGTTTGAATCCATGTCTCCTGCCTTGGCAGGCAGATTCTTTACTGCTGAACCACTAGGGAAGACCGTGCAAGACATGATTTTTAAAAGACACCCAGAGGCTGAATCTTAGACAGGTAGTGGCTATAGCAACTAAGCTTGAAGGGCGTGCTTCTAAGCAAGTTGGAAGGGAAAGCACTGAGGCACAGCCACCCACAAGGCTGAGGGAGGGCAGACTTTCCAGAGCCTTTCCTATGAAACATTCTGCTGCAGTTCCTTCCTCAAGTGCCTACCTCGGTCTTTCATGGCTTTTCTGGGTCTCACGCAGCCACCTGATCTACAGTATTCAGCTTCCTGGGGGGCTGAAGTTAGAGATGATGGGGAACCATCACTCACCACACACTTCTCATCCCAGTTCAAGTGGAGCATTCCCCCAGGCTCTCAGCTCTGGGGGTGGTTCAGACCCAAGTCCCTGTCCCCGGTGGGTCAGGGAGGAACCCAGGCTACCCCTCTGGCTTCCAGACAACAAAACGCTTGAGAGTAGACACATGAAGTTCCAAACCTTTGACCTCCTAGATGCTGAGTCAATATATCTGGGCCAAGAGGTTGGACCCAGAAAGAGTTTTGTGGAGAATGGGCAATGCCCACGTGACAGTAACATGCAGAGCTGGGTAGTTTTCCAGTGGAAATTACAGATCCCATCATGCGCTAACCAGCACTTCATGCCCAATATGACTTCAATGCTGTAACCCTACATTTTCTTACTTATAAAATGTAATTTATAATAGCACTTAAATAAATGGGATAAGAAAAATGACACAGCACAGTGCTTATCATAAGTTCTTCGTGGCTGTTACCTGTAGTAGCTTGAAAGGTAACGTGAATAGGCATTAGAATCCTCCTATTTCTTGTTGAACTATCTCTAAACATTTTAATATCAAATATTTAATGTAACTATTTTAAAGTGAAATAGGACAGTACCTTATAAATTGAAAATATAACTTACACCCTATCCCTTCCCAACTGATGAGTCACTGTATTGATAGATTTTGAAGTCTGTTTTTATGTTTTACAAATGTAAACATACTCATGCAAATTAATGAAACAAATATTATTTCCCTCCAAAGAACCACATTATAGGCATGGATTAACAACTTGACTTGTCGGTCATTACTACTTTAGACACCTTTCTTTCTTTATTCCAAGGTGCCTGTGTGCATGCTGAATTTCTTCAGTCGTGTCTGACTCTTTGTGACCCAATGGACTATAGACTGCCAGGCTCCTGGGTCCATGGACTTTTCCAGACAAGAATACTGGATTGGGTTCCCATTTCCTCCTCCAGGGTTGCTTCCTACACCAGAGATCTAATTGGAGTCTCTGTGGCTCCTGCATTGGTGGGTGGACTCTGGACCACTGGACCACCTGGGAAGCCCCATCGCACAGGCTACTTGCTGCTAACCTCTGTGGGGGAAGTAGCTGTCATTTGTATTCAAACAACTCTCTGGGAAGTTTCCACACCACCGGAGCCTAATAGCATCACGCTGAGCCTTCAAAGGGGACAGTCTTGTTGTCCTCCCCTTAAGCCTGGACCAGCAGAGCTCTCAGCCTTGAATATCCTTATTAGATGTCCCCAAGTCAGTTGCTTCCCAGGCGACTCAGTGGTAAAGAATCTCTCTGGGACACAGGGAGACTAGGGTTCAATCTCTGGGTTGAGACGATCTCATTAAGAAGGAAGTGGCAACTCACTGCAGTATCCTTGCCTGGGAAAAAACCCGGGACAGAGAAACCTGGTGGGCTACGTATAGGGCATGGGGTTTCAAAAAGTCAGACTAGACGCAGTACCGACAAGAACAAAGTCAGTTGCTCTAATGAACCCCTTTAACTTAGCACTCTTGGCTGCCTTGCCCAGAGCTTCCAACTGCCTGCCTCTTGTGTTGTCCATTATTTTCCATGCTCCTTATTTCTCATTTTTGGTTCTGATTCTCTTCCCTTTCCTTCTCTACCTCCTTTCTCACTTTTATTTCTACTCTTTTTTTCCCCCCTCAGCTCCTGCACGACACGAGCTTTAGTGGGGATCATCTTAGAGTTTACTTTCCTGGCAGAGAATCAACTATCAAAGAGAAGAAGACTCAGCTGTGTCCTCATGGTCTCTTGTCTATGCTCTTCCCTTAAAATTCAGCTCTGCCAAAGCAGGAGCAGGTTCTACAAGTCGGCGTGCAGTACCCATCACAGCACCTTGCTCACGGCAGGTTGTGGAAACACACTTGTTTAAAACGCTTTGAATTAAACTGACTTTGGTAAGTTGAAGATAAATGACTGATCAGGGACATCTAGGCTTGGATGCACTGACATGCTTGCCAAGACAATGTCTGAAACATCTGAGAAAGGATATAAGGAGATGCAATTTCACTATAAATCTGACACTAGAAAGGAAAAGCAAACCACTACGATTATTAAACACAGGAAAAGACAACGTTTTGAGTTTGCTATTGATTGATGTTTTACTAGCCATGATTATAGCACTACGAATGACAATGAAAATAACAATAACTGTGATGGAGCAACTTGTTATTTTGCCTGAGACTATCTAATTATGTGACTTTTGTTAATGATTTTACTCCAAAAAGTTGCCTTTAAAATGGTAAACTTCAGCTACCATCCAGGTAAGAATATGAAGACACGAGAGGTTAGACCACTAGCTGAGTAATCTTCTACCAAACAGTCTGCATCTAAATCTGTAGATCTTGACCCTGACACTTCTACTTGTTGGCTGAAAGTCTCAAGCAATTTTATCTTAGAATTGAAGACCAAAAGGAAAGTCTGACCAGCAGTGTGGTTTCATGCAAAGATGGCCACATTTTGATCATCTCTGTAAAATCTAATGATACTCTGTTTCTAGACAAAAAGCCCTGAGAATCGATGGACATAGGATCCTAAAAATAACAGGGACTTAGGATACTTTTCATAAGAGTAGCCTCCCAAATAGCTTTTCTTGACAGAGCCCCTGTACCTCTATTTCCTTTAAACAAACAACAAAAGTTTTGATCCTCTCAAATCAACGAAATCAACTCAGAGTCTAAGAACTCCACCCAAGAAGTTTGAATTCACCCTTCATCTTCTCAGATCCCACCTGCTGAAGCAATTTGCAACCACCCACCCTAATAGCCTCTGGTTGGACGCCTAAGAACCCAGAACACTCTAAATTCGCAAGCAAGGGGCCCCAGAAGACTTCTCTTCTCCCCGCTGAAGCGGTGGAGCACTTTCCCCGCTGTGTGCGCCAGGCCTGGGATTCCGCGGAGGAGCCCCAGGAACCAGAGAGGTGCGGCAGCTCCTGCGCTCAGCGAACCCTAAGGAATGGCAGCTCCCTTGCTATCCTACGCTGGGCGAACTCTCTCCGGACGAGGAGGACTTCAATCGGGGAAGAACCTTCGGCCCCCCGCCGCCTTCTGCGCCTATATTGCCCCCAAACACCGACCCCGAGAACAGAGCCCCTGCATGCGATACGGCCAGTCTTGGGCTCCAGACCCCACACCCGCTCCCGGCCAGGAGTCCCGACGCCCTCAGGACAGGAGGACGCCGCGCGCCCAGAAAGTTTCCCTGATCCGATTTTGCCACAGGAGGAACCCAGTGTCTGAAACCCGAGACCTCTGACGCGGGACACGCTTCCGGAGCATCGCCCTCTTGCTGATCTGGAGAGACACCGACAGACGCCCCACGCGCTGGACTGAAAGACCCTAGGTTGTCTCTCAGGCCGCCTCTGTCCCTAGGACCCCTCCTCTCCGCTGAGACCCTTCGTTGGAGGATTCCCTGCGACAGATGCTGTTACAAGAAAACCTCTCCGTTGAGCAATCGTGGAAGGATTCTTCATAGGCTTTTGGGGATCTCTCTGTTATCTCATAAATTGCATCTTTATTACTTACTTGATGGTTAAGTAAATCTCTTAACCAAATTCCAACGTCTTTCTCTCTGCTGCTTTGGCTTTAGGGGGAGGACCAGGTGCGCGGGCGGGGTGGCCGGTTCAGTTCTCCCGCGGGACCCTCGGTCCCCTGATTTGCTGAACTGGGGTGGGGGGTCGTGGGTTATCTTGGGCACACCAGGCGGCCAGGGGGCCGACACAGCTGTTGTCAAACTGGGTCAAACTTGCCAGGATCCAGGAGATCACACACAGCGCAGCCGGCAGCCCTGAGAACTCCGCTTCGCCCTGGAAACGCTCCTGCTCGCTCGACCCGCTCTTTCCCTTCCTGTCCATCTGCGGGGCGTCCGGTCATCTGCACGCGGCTCCCCGGCGCCCAGCGCAGGTCGCCGCTCCAAATGCATCCAGAAGCCTGGACCGCAGCAGCACAGAGCTCCTGTCTCCCTCGGACACTTTCCTGGGTGCGTCCCTTCTTCCTCTGAGCCGCTCCAACCCAATTTCCAGCTCGCACGTCCCAGCTGACGTGGAGCCAGGGTGCTGGGGCCGCGGACAAGCGAAAACTCGAGACTGGCTTCGTGAGGAGGGATTTCTGCGGCCAGATTCTGGAGCGGTTGGCTCCCTTTACATCCTAACTTCAACCCGGCGACTTGCCAAGGCTCCTGACTTCTCATTACCAATCGCAGCAGAACTCCTGTTTCCACCAAACCCGGGGGTGAAATGGGGGAGCTGAGAGAACAATGCAGGCCACCTTTAAGACCTTGTTTGGTTGCTAAATCATGTCCGACTATGCTACTGTGGCCGCCAGGCTCCCCTGTCCATGGAATTTCTCCAGCCAAGAATATTGTAGTGGCTTGCCATTCTCTTCTCCAGGGAATCTTTCTCACCCAGAAATCAAACGCGCACCTCCCTCATTGGCAGGCAGGTTCTTTACTAGTGAACCAACATGGAAGCTCATGTAAGAGTGTAAGAAACACTCACACCGTCATTCTGAGATTTTCTCAACTGCTGTGATTCTTCTGAGGGCAAATCTGTCACTGGGATTAAACTAGTAGGAGTCTGAAAGTGGGGGCTCCCTCCCCAGGGAGCTATTGCCTAGGATTCTTTCAACTCACCTTTCTAGTTTCTGGTATCACACTCTAAGCCACCCTTTTCCTCTTTCCTTGCCAGGATTCCGTGCATCTCCTGCGCCCAGTGCATGCGGTGGCTCAACCAGTGTGTAACCCCGACCTGTACCAAGGAATTACAGAAGTATTCTTTTCACCCCTATTGGAACACAGGATGATATTTTATTTTTTCAGATTCAATTACAAAATTTCCAGCGAGGCAGGAGCCTGTAACATACAGCACATAACCAGAGGACGTGAGGACAGGGCTGTGTGTGGTATTTACTGCTGTGCCTCTATTAATGTACTTTTCATGTTCTACTTTGTCCTTTATTTCTTCAAAAGTGTATGCGAGAAATGAAATCAGTAAGAACTGGAAATAAAGACATTACTTTTACATTTCATCTTCATTTTTCAGTAGTAATTTCAAATTCTTAGATAAATAAATGAAATAGCCCTTGAATTCATGGAAACACAGGGTTCTTTATAAGCCCACTTATGGAGAAGCACTGGCAGGCTTTGGAATATACAGTTCTAGAGTTCTTCTGGAAATTTGAAAATCCAAAATGTTATGCACCCTAACCTTTAATCCAATCACCAAAACCACTCAGAACTTCCGTGCCCTTCCCAGAAAGAGGCAGTGATCTCCTCAGTCCCGAGGGGCCCCCCAGGTGATTTGCAAGGCAAATGAGTGTGGATCCCACCTATCAACACCCGGGTTTCCCAAAACCAGGACCGGCCGGCACTATAAAAGGCACACTCCTCACCCAGCCCAGTCATTCGCGCCTGTGCTTAGACCCACTGAGCTCTGGGCCTGGTGAGGAGGCTGAAGCCATGGAAGCGCAGTGCTGCAGGAGGGCACGTCCCGAGCCCGCCTTGCCTCCGGGCCTGAACCGAGAACAGGCCTGGGCCTGGGCTCTGGATAACTTCCCCGCGCTGAGCCGCCCCTCCTGCCTCAGCCCCGAGTTCTGCGGGGACGCGCACTACTGCGCCTGTGGGCTGCCGCGCCACGCTTGCCCCGGACCCGCGGACGGTCTCCGCGTCGAGATGGGCCAGAAACGCTGGCGAGAGCCGCAAGGCCACCAGCCGGCTGCTAGTCCGGGATGGAGCGACAGTCCCGTCAAGAAGAGGCCCAAGCCGCCCAGCGGCGGGCCCAGCAGGGTCTGAACAGCCAGCCGATGCCAGCAGCTGCGGAGGCTGCCAGACCCGCGGCCAGATCGCCGCCAGGAGGCCAGGAGGCCCTCCACCCCACCCCACCGCACACACCTTGAGGTTGCGGAAAAGTGAGACTTGAAACCCGGTGGAACCCGGCAAGGAAAGGAATAGCAGCCTCCTGTCTGGCGCACAGCACCCTTTCAGTCACCACCCTGGACTGGAGCCTGGGTCACCCCAGCGGAGGCCCAATCTGCCGGGGAGGGGGGGGGGAGCGGGGGTGGGGGGAGCCGGGGGGGGGGGGGACTTCTCCCCTCGGCTCCGCCTCTCTCGGGGAAGAGCCTGGAGATATCTGTGGGGCAGAACATTCCTTTTTTTTTTCTTCCGTTCTTGGATAATTGACGGGCTTTTCAATGAGAAATCTCTAAAGCCATAAAAAGGAACGCATTTGAGTCTAGTCTAATGAGGTGGATGAACCTAGAGCTTATTATTCAGAGTGAAGTCAGTCTGAATGAGAAAGAGAAATCTCCTAGACTAACGCGCATATACATGGAATCTAGAAAGATGGTGCTGACGAATTTATTTGCAGGGCAGCAATGGAGAAACAGACATAGAGAACAGATTTATTGACAGGGCAGGGGGAGAGAGGAGAGAGTGAGCTGCATGGGAAAAGTAAGAGGGAAACTGACATTAGCATATGTAAAGTAGACAGCCAATGGGAATTTGCTGTATAACTCCCTGAACTCAAACTGGGGCTCTGTAAGAATCTAGAGGGGTGGGATGGTGAGAGAAATGGGAGGGAGGTTCAGACCAAGGCGGGACATATGTATACCGATGGCCGATTCGTGTGGATAGTTGACAGAAAACAACAAAATTCTGTAAAACATGACCCTTCAATTAAAAAATAAATTAGGAAAAAGGAAATCTCTCTTCAGGAATCTATGCTATCAAGGAACTTTCCTGTTGATGTACTCAGAATTGTCATACTTCTTATATTAATTCCAATTTGCAAATGATTAAAACATGCTTCCCTATTCTCTGCTTGTGAATTGATTTGGGTGGGTGGAGTCAGGACTGGAAGTGGTACTGGGACAAGGGGAGTCTTTGGCTGAAAGAACTGAGACCCAGGTCAGGGCTCCAAGATTAAGGAAACACAAAATGAACCCATGATATATAACCTTGAGTACCTTGGTGGCCTATATTAATCTCTTTCCTTTGTTCAAATATTGGGAAAGTAGCACTCCCCAACATAGCTTTTGGGGAAATTTTGAAAGGATCTTTGGAAAGCCAGTATGATAATACACGTTAAGCATTTCAACAGGAATACTCTTGAGCCAGAGTACTAATTCCATAAGCAGAAACTGTAGTTACAAACAGACGTGTATGCCAATACAAGATAAAAAAATGTAAATGATAGTCATATCTGCACAATTCCAAACAATACTGCTCTTAGAGATAAAATGGAAGACATGGTTTTTAAACCACATTCAATTTTGGCTGCTATTCCTTCATCGCTTCAGGGGCAGCGTGCGGGCTTCTCATTGCAGTGGCTCTTGTTGCAGAGCATGAGCTCTAGGGCTTCTGAGCTTCAGTAGTTGCAGCATGTGGGCTCAAGAGCACGGACTCAATGGTTGTGGCACCAGGGCTTAGCTGTTCCCACAGCATGCAGGATCTTCGCAGATTAGAGTTTGAATCCATGTCTCCTGCCTTGGCAGGCAGATTCTTTACTGCTGAACCACTAGGGAAGACCGTGCAAGACATGATTTTTAAAAGACACCCAGAGGCTGAATCTTAGACAGGTAGTGGCTATAGCAACTAAGCTTGAAGGGCGTGCTTCTAAGCAAGTTGGAAGGGAAAGCACTGAGGCACAGCCACCCACAAGGCTGAGGGAGGGCAGACTTTCCAGAGCCTTTCCTATGAAACATTCTGCTGCAGTTCCTTCCTCAAGTGCCTACCTCGGTCTTTCATGGCTTTTCTGGGTCTCACGCAGCCACCTGATCTACAGTATTCAGCTTCCTGGGGGGCTGAAGTTAGAGATGATGGGGAACCATCACTCACCACACACTTCTCATCCCAGTTCAAGTGGAGCATTCCCCCAGGCTCTCAGCTCTGGGGGTGGTTCAGACCCAAGTCCCTGTCCCCGGTGGGTCAGGGAGGAACCCAGGCTACCCCTCTGGCTTCCAGACAACAAAACGCTTGAGAGTAGACACATGAAGTTCCAAACCTTTGACCTCCTAGATGCTGAGTCAATATATCTGGGCCAAGAGGTTGGACCCAGAAAGAGTTTTGTGGAGAATGGGCAATGCCCACGTGACAGTAACATGCAGAGCTGGGTAGTTTTCCAGTGGAAATTACAGATCCCATCATGCGCTAACCAGCACTTCATGCCCAATATGACTTCAATGCTGTAACCCTACATTTTCTTACTTATAAAATGTAATTTATAATAGCACTTAAATAAATGGGATAAGAAAAATGACACAGCACAGTGCTTATCATAAGTTCTTCGTGGCTGTTACCTGTAGTAGCTTGAAAGGTAACGTGAATAGGCATTAGAATCCTCCTATTTCTTGTTGAACTATCTCTAAACATTTTAATATCAAATATTTAATGTAACTATTTTAAAGTGAAATAGGACAGTACCTTATAAATTGAAAATATAACTTACACCCTATCCCTTCCCAACTGATGAGTCACTGTATTGATAGATTTTGAAGTCTGTTTTTATGTTTTACAAATGTAAACATACTCATGCAAATTAATGAAACAAATATTATTTCCCTCCAAAGAACCACATTATAGGCATGGATTAACAACTTGACTTGTCGGTCATTACTACTTTAGACACCTTTCTTTCTTTATTCCAAGGTGCCTGTGTGCATGCTGAATTTCTTCAGTCGTGTCTGACTCTTTGTGACCCAATGGACTATAGACTGCCAGGCTCCTGGGTCCATGGACTTTTCCAGACAAGAATACTGGATTGGGTTCCCATTTCCTCCTCCAGGGTTGCTTCCTACACCAGAGATCTAATTGGAGTCTCTGTGGCTCCTGCATTGGTGGGTGGACTCTGGACCACTGGACCACCTGGGAAGCCCCATCGCACAGGCTACTTGCTGCTAACCTCTGTGGGGGAAGTAGCTGTCATTTGTATTCAAACAACTCTCTGGGAAGTTTCCACACCACCGGAGCCTAATAGCATCACGCTGAGCCTTCAAAGGGGACAGTCTTGTTGTCCTCCCCTTAAGCCTGGACCAGCAGAGCTCTCAGCCTTGAATATCCTTATTAGATGTCCCCAAGTCAGTTGCTTCCCAGGCGACTCAGTGGTAAAGAATCTCTCTGGGACACAGGGAGACTAGGGTTCAATCTCTGGGTTGAGACGATCTCATTAAGAAGGAAGTGGCAACTCACTGCAGTATCCTTGCCTGGGAAAAAACCCGGGACAGAGAAACCTGGTGGGCTACGTATAGGGCATGGGGTTTCAAAAAGTCAGACTAGACGCAGTACCGACAAGAACAAAGTCAGTTGCTCTAATGAACCCCTTTAACTTAGCACTCTTGGCTGCCTTGCCCAGAGCTTCCAACTGCCTGCCTCTTGTGTTGTCCATTATTTTCCATGCTCCTTATTTCTCATTTTTGGTTCTGATTCTCTTCCCTTTCCTTCTCTACCTCCTTTCTCACTTTTATTTCTACTCTTTTTTTCCCCCCTCAGCTCCTGCACGACACGAGCTTTAGTGGGGATCATCTTAGAGTTTACTTTCCTGGCAGAGAATCAACTATCAAAGAGAAGAAGACTCAGCTGTGTCCTCATGGTCTCTTGTCTATGCTCTTCCCTTAAAATTCAGCTCTGCCAAAGCAGGAGCAGGTTCTACAAGTCGGCGTGCAGTACCCATCACAGCACCTTGCTCACGGCAGGTTGTGGAAACACACTTGTTTAAAACGCTTTGAATTAAACTGACTTTGGTAAGTTGAAGATAAATGACTGATCAGGGACATCTAGGCTTGGATGCACTGACATGCTTGCCAAGACAATGTCTGAAACATCTGAGAAAGGATATAAGGAGATGCAATTTCACTATAAATCTGACACTAGAAAGGAAAAGCAAACCACTACGATTATTAAACACAGGAAAAGACAACGTTTTGAGTTTGCTATTGATTGATGTTTTACTAGCCATGATTATAGCACTACGAATGACAATGAAAATAACAATAACTGTGATGGAGCAACTTGTTATTTTGCCTGAGACTATCTAATTATGTGACTTTTGTTAATGATTTTACTCCAAAAAGTTGCCTTTAAAATGGTAAACTTCAGCTACCATCCAGGTAAGAATATGAAGACACGAGAGGTTAGACCACTAGCTGAGTAATCTTCTACCAAACAGTCTGCATCTAAATCTGTAGATCTTGACCCTGACACTTCTACTTGTTGGCTGAAAGTCTCAAGCAATTTTATCTTAGAATTGAAGACCAAAAGGAAAGTCTGACCAGCAGTGTGGTTTCATGCAAAGATGGCCACATTTTGATCATCTCTGTAAAATCTAATGATACTCTGTTTCTAGACAAAAAGCCCTGAGAATCGATGGACATAGGATCCTAAAAATAACAGGGACTTAGGATACTTTTCATAAGAGTAGCCTCCCAAATAGCTTTTCTTGACAGAGCCCCTGTACCTCTATTTCCTTTAAACAAACAACAAAAGTTTTGATCCTCTCAAATCAACGAAATCAACTCAGAGTCTAAGAACTCCACCCAAGAAGTTTGAATTCACCCTTCATCTTCTCAGATCCCACCTGCTGAAGCAATTTGCAACCACCCACCCTAATAGCCTCTGGTTGGACGCCTAAGAACCCAGAACACTCTAAATTCGCAAGCAAGGGGCCCCAGAAGACTTCTCTTCTCCCCGCTGAAGCGGTGGAGCACTTTCCCCGCTGTGTGCGCCAGGCCTGGGATTCCGCGGAGGAGCCCCAGGAACCAGAGAGGTGCGGCAGCTCCTGCGCTCAGCGAACCCTAAGGAATGGCAGCTCCCTTGCTATCCTACGCTGGGCGAACTCTCTCCGGACGAGGAGGACTTCAATCGGGGAAGAACCTTCGGCCCCCCGCCGCCTTCTGCGCCTATATTGCCCCCAAACACCGACCCCGAGAACAGAGCCCCTGCATGCGATACGGCCAGTCTTGGGCTCCAGACCCCACACCCGCTCCCGGCCAGGAGTCCCGACGCCCTCAGGACAGGAGGACGCCGCGCGCCCAGAAAGTTTCCCTGATCCGATTTTGCCACAGGAGGAACCCAGTGTCTGAAACCCGAGACCTCTGACGCGGGACACGCTTCCGGAGCATCGCCCTCTTGCTGATCTGGAGAGACACCGACAGACGCCCCACGCGCTGGACTGAAAGACCCTAGGTTGTCTCTCAGGCCGCCTCTGTCCCTAGGACCCCTCCTCTCCGCTGAGACCCTTCGTTGGAGGATTCCCTGCGACAGATGCTGTTACAAGAAAACCTCTCCGTTGAGCAATCGTGGAAGGATTCTTCATAGGCTTTTGGGGATCTCTCTGTTATCTCATAAATTGCATCTTTATTACTTACTTGATGGTTAAGTAAATCTCTTAACCAAATTCCAACGTCTTTCTCTCTGCTGCTTTGGCTTTAGGGGGAGGACCAGGTGCGCGGGCGGGGTGGCCGGTTCAGTTCTCCCGCGGGACCCTCGGTCCCCTGATTTGCTGAACTGGGGTGGGGGGTCGTGGGTTATCTTGGGCACACCAGGCGGCCAGGGGGCCGACACAGCTGTTGTCAAACTGGGTCAAACTTGCCAGGATCCAGGAGATCACACACAGCGCAGCCGGCAGCCCTGAGAACTCCGCTTCGCCCTGGAAACGCTCCTGCTCGCTCGACCCGCTCTTTCCCTTCCTGTCCATCTGCGGGGCGTCCGGTCATCTGCACGCGGCTCCCCGGCGCCCAGCGCAGGTCGCCGCTCCAAATGCATCCAGAAGCCTGGACCGCAGCAGCACAGAGCTCCTGTCTCCCTCGGACACTTTCCTGGGTGCGTCCCTTCTTCCTCTGAGCCGCTCCAACCCAATTTCCAGCTCGCACGTCCCAGCTGACGTGGAGCCAGGGTGCTGGGGCCGCGGACAAGCGAAAACTCGAGACTGGCTTCGTGAGGAGGGATTTCTGCGGCCAGATTCTGGAGCGGTTGGCTCCCTTTACATCCTAACTTCAACCCGGCGACTTGCCAAGGCTCCTGACTTCTCATTACCAATCGCAGCAGAACTCCTGTTTCCACCAAACCCGGGGGTGAAATGGGGGAGCTGAGAGAACAATGCAGGCCACCTTTAAGACCTTGTTTGGTTGCTAAATCATGTCCGACTATGCTACTGTGGCCGCCAGGCTCCCCTGTCCATGGAATTTCTCCAGCCAAGAATATTGTAGTGGCTTGCCATTCTCTTCTCCAGGGAATCTTTCTCACCCAGAAATCAAACGCGCACCTCCCTCATTGGCAGGCAGGTTCTTTACTAGTGAACCAACATGGAAGCTCATGTAAGAGTGTAAGAAACACTCACACCGTCATTCTGAGATTTTCTCAACTGCTGTGATTCTTCTGAGGGCAAATCTGTCACTGGGATTAAACTAGTAGGAGTCTGAAAGTGGGGGCTCCCTCCCCAGGGAGCTATTGCCTAGGATTCTTTCAACTCACCTTTCTAGTTTCTGGTATCACACTCTAAGCCACCCTTTTCCTCTTTCCTTGCCAGGATTCCGTGCATCTCCTGCGCCCAGTGCATGCGGTGGCTCAACCAGTGTGTAACCCCGACCTGTACCAAGGAATTACAGAAGTATTCTTTTCACCCCTATTGGAACACAGGATGATATTTTATTTTTTCAGATTCAATTACAAAATTTCCAGCGAGGCAGGAGCCTGTAACATACAGCACATAACCAGAGGACGTGAGGACAGGGCTGTGTGTGGTATTTACTGCTGTGCCTCTATTAATGTACTTTTCATGTTCTACTTTGTCCTTTATTTCTTCAAAAGTGTATGCGAGAAATGAAATCAGTAAGAACTGGAAATAAAGACATTACTTTTACATTTCATCTTCATTTTTCAGTAGTAATTTCAAATTCTTAGATAAATAAATGAAATAGCCCTTGAATTCATGGAAACACAGGGTTCTTTATAAGCCCACTTATGGAGAAGCACTGGCAGGCTTTGGAATATACAGTTCTAGAGTTCTTCTGGAAATTTGAAAATCCAAAATGTTATGCACCCTAACCTTTAATCCAATCACCAAAACCACTCAGAACTTCCGTGCCCTTCCCAGAAAGAGGCAGTGATCTCCTCAGTCCCGAGGGGCCCCCCAGGTGATTTGCAAGGCAAATGAGTGTGGATCCCACCTATCAACACCCGGGTTTCCCAAAACCAGGACCGGCCGGCACTATAAAAGGCACACTCCTCACCCAGCCCAGTCATTCGCGCCTGTGCTTAGACCCACTGAGCTCTGGGCCTGGTGAGGAGGCTGAAGCCATGGAAGCGCAGTGCTGCAGGAGGGCACGTCCCGAGCCCGCCTTGCCTCCGGGCCTGAACCGAGAACAGGCCTGGGCCTGGGCTCTGGATAACTTCCCCGCGCTGAGCCGCCCCTCCTGCCTCAGCCCCGAGTTCTGCGGGGACGCGCACTACTGCGCCTGTGGGCTGCCGCGCCACGCTTGCCCCGGACCCGCGGACGGTCTCCGCGTCGAGATGGGCCAGAAACGCTGGCGAGAGCCGCAAGGCCACCAGCCGGCTGCTAGTCCGGGATGGAGCGACAGTCCCGTCAAGAAGAGGCCCAAGCCGCCCAGCGGCGGGCCCAGCAGGGTCTGAACAGCCAGCCGATGCCAGCAGCTGCGGAGGCTGCCAGACCCGCGGCCAGATCGCCGCCAGGAGGCCAGGAGGCCCTCCACCCCACCCCACCGCACACACCTTGAGGTTGCGGAAAAGTGAGACTTGAAACCCGGTGGAACCCGGCAAGGAAAGGAATAGCAGCCTCCTGTCTGGCGCACAGCACCCTTTCAGTCACCACCCTGGACTGGAGCCTGGGTCACCCCAGCGGAGGCCCAATCTGCCGGGGAGGGGGGGGGGAGCGGGGGTGGGGGGAGCCGGGGGGGGGGGACTTCTCCCCTCGGCTCCGCCTCTCTCGGGGAAGAGCCTGGAGATATCTGTGGGGCAGAACATTCCTTTTTTTTTTCTTCCGTTCTTGGATAATTGACGGGCTTTTCAATGAGAAATCTCTAAAGCCATAAAAAGGAACGCATTTGAGTCTAGTCTAATGAGGTGGATGAACCTAGAGCTTATTATTCAGAGTGAAGTCAGTCTGAATGAGAAAGAGAAATCTCCTAGACTAACGCGCATATACATGGAATCTAGAAAGATGGTGCTGACGAATTTATTTGCAGGGCAGCAATAGAGAAACAGACATAGAGAACAGATTTATTGACAGGGCAGGGGGAGAGAGGAGAGAGTGAGCTGCATGGGAAAAGTAAGAGGGAAACTGACATTAGCATATGTAAAGTAGACAGCCAATGGGAATTTGCTGTATAACTCCCTGAACTCAAACTGGGGCTCTGTAAGAATCTAGAGGGGTGGGATGGTGAGAGAAATGGGAGGGAGGTTCAGACCAAGGCGGGACATATGTATACCGATGGCCGATTCGTGTGGATAGTTGACAGAAAACAACAAAATTCTGTAAAACATGACCCTTCAATTAAAAAATAAATTAGGAAAAAGGAAATCTCTCTTCAGGAATCTATGCTATCAAGGAACTTTCCTGTTGATGTACTCAGAATTGTCATACTTCTTATATTAATTCCAATTTGCAAATGATTAAAACATGCTTCCCTATTCTCTGCTTGTGAATTGATTTGGGTGGGTGGAGTCAGGACTGGAAGTGGTACTGGGACAAGGGGAGTCTTTGGCTGAAAGAACTGAGACCCAGGTCAGGGCTCCAAGATTAAGGAAACACAAAATGAACCCATGATATATAACCTTGAGTACCTTGGTGGCCTATATTAATCTCTTTCCTTTGTTCAAATATTGGGAAAGTAGCACTCCCCAACATAGCTTTTGGGGAAATTTTGAAAGGATCTTTGGAAAGCCAGTATGATAATACACGTTAAGCATTTCAACAGGAATACTCTTGAGCCAGAGTACTAATTCCATAAGCAGAAACTGTAGTTACAAACAGACGTGTATGCCAATACAAGATAAAAAAATGTAAATGATAGTCATATCTGCACAATTCCAAACAATACTGCTCTTAGAGATAAAATGGAAGACATGGTTTTTAAACCACATTCAATTTTGGCTGCTATTCCTTCATCGCTTCAGGGGCAGCGTGCGGGCTTCTCATTGCAGTGGCTCTTGTTGCAGAGCATGAGCTCTAGGGCTTCTGAGCTTCAGTAGTTGCAGCATGTGGGCTCAAGAGCACGGACTCAATGGTTGTGGCACCAGGGCTTAGCTGTTCCCACAGCATGCAGGATCTTCGCAGATTAGAGTTTGAATCCATGTCTCCTGCCTTGGCAGGCAGATTCTTTACTGCTGAACCACTAGGGAAGACCGTGCAAGACATGATTTTTAAAAGACACCCAGAGGCTGAATCTTAGACAGGTAGTGGCTATAGCAACTAAGCTTGAAGGGCGTGCTTCTAAGCAAGTTGGAAGGGAAAGCACTGAGGCACAGCCACCCACAAGGCTGAGGGAGGGCAGACTTTCCAGAGCCTTTCCTATGAAACATTCTGCTGCAGTTCCTTCCTCAAGTGCCTACCTCGGTCTTTCATGGCTTTTCTGGGTCTCACGCAGCCACCTGATCTACAGTATTCAGCTTCCTGGGGGGCTGAAGTTAGAGATGATGGGGAACCATCACTCACCACACACTTCTCATCCCAGTTCAAGTGGAGCATTCCCCCAGGCTCTCAGCTCTGGGGGTGGTTCAGACCCAAGTCCCTGTCCCCGGTGGGTCAGGGAGGAACCCAGGCTACCCCTCTGGCTTCCAGACAACAAAACGCTTGAGAGTAGACACATGAAGTTCCAAACCTTTGACCTCCTAGATGCTGAGTCAATATATCTGGGCCAAGAGGTTGGACCCAGAAAGAGTTTTGTGGAGAATGGGCAATGCCCACGTGACAGTAACATGCAGAGCTGGGTAGTTTTCCAGTGGAAATTACAGATCCCATCATGCGCTAACCAGCACTTCATGCCCAATATGACTTCAATGCTGTAACCCTACATTTTCTTACTTATAAAATGTAATTTATAATAGCACTTAAATAAATGGGATAAGAAAAATGACACAGCACAGTGCTTATCATAAGTTCTTCGTGGCTGTTACCTGTAGTAGCTTGAAAGGTAACGTGAATAGGCATTAGAATCCTCCTATTTCTTGTTGAACTATCTCTAAACATTTTAATATCAAATATTTAATGTAACTATTTTAAAGTGAAATAGGACAGTACCTTATAAATTGAAAATATAACTTACACCCTATCCCTTCCCAACTGATGAGTCACTGTATTGATAGATTTTGAAGTCTGTTTTTATGTTTTACAAATGTAAACATACTCATGCAAATTAATGAAACAAATATTATTTCCCTCCAAAGAACCACATTATAGGCATGGATTAACAACTTGACTTGTCGGTCATTACTACTTTAGACACCTTTCTTTCTTTATTCCAAGGTGCCTGTGTGCATGCTGAATTTCTTCAGTCGTGTCTGACTCTTTGTGACCCAATGGACTATAGACTGCCAGGCTCCTGGGTCCATGGACTTTTCCAGACAAGAATACTGGATTGGGTTCCCATTTCCTCCTCCAGGGTTGCTTCCTACACCAGAGATCTAATTGGAGTCTCTGTGGCTCCTGCATTGGTGGGTGGACTCTGGACCACTGGACCACCTGGGAAGCCCCATCGCACAGGCTACTTGCTGCTAACCTCTGTGGGGGAAGTAGCTGTCATTTGTATTCAAACAACTCTCTGGGAAGTTTCCACACCACCGGAGCCTAATAGCATCACGCTGAGCCTTCAAAGGGGACAGTCTTGTTGTCCTCCCCTTAAGCCTGGACCAGCAGAGCTCTCAGCCTTGAATATCCTTATTAGATGTCCCCAAGTCAGTTGCTTCCCAGGCGACTCAGTGGTAAAGAATCTCTCTGGGACACAGGGAGACTAGGGTTCAATCTCTGGGTTGAGACGATCTCATTAAGAAGGAAGTGGCAACTCACTGCAGTATCCTTGCCTGGGAAAAAACCCGGGACAGAGAAACCTGGTGGGCTACGTATAGGGCATGGGGTTTCAAAAAGTCAGACTAGACGCAGTACCGACAAGAACAAAGTCAGTTGCTCTAATGAACCCCTTTAACTTAGCACTCTTGGCTGCCTTGCCCAGAGCTTCCAACTGCCTGCCTCTTGTGTTGTCCATTATTTTCCATGCTCCTTATTTCTCATTTTTGGTTCTGATTCTCTTCCCTTTCCTTCTCTACCTCCTTTCTCACTTTTATTTCTACTCTTTTTTTCCCCCCTCAGCTCCTGCACGACACGAGCTTTAGTGGGGATCATCTTAGAGTTTACTTTCCTGGCAGAGAATCAACTATCAAAGAGAAGAAGACTCAGCTGTGTCCTCATGGTCTCTTGTCTATGCTCTTCCCTTAAAATTCAGCTCTGCCAAAGCAGGAGCAGGTTCTACAAGTCGGCGTGCAGTACCCATCACAGCACCTTGCTCACGGCAGGTGGTGGAAACACACTTGTTTAAAACGCTTTGAATTAAACTGACTTTGGTAAGTTGAAGATAAATGACTGATCAGGGACATCTAGGCTTGGATGCACTGACATGCTTGCCAAGACAATGTCTGAAACATCTGAGAAAGGATATAAGGAGATGCAATTTCACTATAAATCTGACACTAGAAAGGAAAAGCAAACCACTACGATTATTAAACACAGGAAAAGACAACGTTTTGAGTTTGCTATTGATTGATGTTTTACTAGCCATGATTATAGCACTACGAATGACAATGAAAATAACAATAACTGTGATGGAGCAACTTGTTATTTTGCCTGAGACTATCTAATTATGTGACTTTTGTTAATGATTTTACTCCAAAAAGTTGCCTTTAAAATGGTAAACTTCAGCTACCATCCAGGTAAGAATATGAAGACACGAGAGGTTAGACCACTAGCTGGGTAATCTTCTACCAAACAGTCTGCATCTAAATCTGTAGATCTTGACCCTGACACTTCTACTTGTTGGCTGAAAGTCTCAAGCAATTTTATCTTAGAATTGAAGACCAAAAGGAAAGTCTGACCAGCAGTGTGGTTTCATGCAAAGATGGCCACATTTTGATCATCTCTGTAAAATCTAATGATACTCTGTTTCTAGACAAAAAGCCCTGAGAATCGATGGACATAGGATCCTAAAAATAACAGGGACTTAGGATACTTTTCATAAGAGTAGCCTCCCAAATAGCTTTTCTTGACAGAGCCCCTGTACCTCTATTTCCTTTAAACAAACAACAAAAGTTTTGATCCTCTCAAATCAACGAAATCAACTCAGAGTCTAAGAACTCCACCCAAGAAGTTTGAATTCACCCTTCATCTTCTCAGATCCCACCTGCTGAAGCAATTTGCAACCACCCACCCTAATAGCCTCTGGTTGGACGCCTAAGAACCCAGAACACTCTAAATTCGCAAGCAAGGGGCCCCAGAAGACTTCTCTTCTCCCCGCTGAAGCGGTGGAGCACTTTCCCCGCTGTGTGCGCCAGGCCTGGGATTCCGCGGAGGAGCCCCAGGAACCAGAGAGGTGCGGCAGCTCCTGCGCTCAGCGAACCCTAAGGAATGGCAGCTCCCTTGCTATCCTACGCTGGGCGAACTCTCTCCGGACGAGGAGGACTTCAATCGGGGAAGAACCTTCGGCCCCCCGCCGCCTTCTGCGCCTATATTGCCCCCAAACACCGACCCCGAGAACAGAGCCCCTGCATGCGATACGGCCAGTCTTGGGCTCCAGACCCCACACCCGCTCCCGGCCAGGAGTCCCGACGCCCTCAGGACAGGAGGACGCCGCGCGCCCAGAAAGTTTCCCTGATCCGATTTTGCCACAGGAGGAACCCAGTGTCTGAAACCCGAGACCTCTGACGCGGGACACGCTTCCGGAGCATCGCCCTCTTGCTGATCTGGAGAGACACCGACAGACGCCCCACGCGCTGGACTGAAAGACCCTAGGTTGTCTCTCAGGCCGCCTCTGTCCCTAGGACCCCTCCTCTCCGCTGAGACCCTTCGTTGGAGGATTCCCTGCGACAGATGCTGTTACAAGAAAACCTCTCCGTTGAGCAATCGTGGAAGGATTCTTCATAGGCTTTTGGGGATCTCTCTGTTATCTCATAAATTGCATCTTTATTACTTACTTGATGGTTAAGTAAATCTCTTAACCAAATTCCAACGTCTTTCTCTCTGCTGCTTTGGCTTTAGGGGGAGGACCAGGTGCGCGGGCGGGGTGGCCGGTTCAGTTCTCCCGCGGGACCCTCGGTCCCCTGATTTGCTGAACTGGGGTGGGGGGTCGTGGGTTATCTTGGGCACACCAGGCGGCCAGGGGGCCGACACAGCTGTTGTCAAACTGGGTCAAACTTGCCAGGATCCAGGAGATCACACACAGCGCAGCCGGCAGCCCTGAGAACTCCGCTTCGCCCTGGAAACGCTCCTGCTCGCTCGACCCGCTCTTTCCCTTCCTGTCCATCTGCGGGGCGTCCGGTCATCTGCACGCGGCTCCCCGGCGCCCAGCGCAGGTCGCCGCTCCAAATGCATCCAGAAGCCTGGACCGCAGCAGCACAGAGCTCCTGTCTCCCTCGGACACTTTCCTGGGTGCGTCCCTTCTTCCTCTGAGCCGCTCCAACCCAATTTCCAGCTCGCACGTCCCAGCTGACGTGGAGCCAGGGTGCTGGGGCCGCGGACAAGCGAAAACTCGAGACTGGCTTCGTGAGGAGGGATTTCTGCGGCCAGATTCTGGAGCGGTTGGCTCCCTTTACATCCTAACTTCAACCCGGCGACTTGCCAAGGCTCCTGACTTCTCATTACCAATCGCAGCAGAACTCCTGTTTCCACCAAACCCGGGGGTGAAATGGGGGAGCTGAGAGAACAATGCAGGCCACCTTTAAGACCTTGTTTGGTTGCTAAATCATGTCCGACTATGCTACTGTGGCCGCCAGGCTCCCCTGTCCATGGAATTTCTCCAGCCAAGAATATTGTAGTGGCTTGCCATTCTCTTCTCCAGGGAATCTTTCTCACCCAGAAATCAAACGCGCACCTCCCTCATTGGCAGGCAGGTTCTTTACTAGTGAACCAACATGGAAGCTCATGTAAGAGTGTAAGAAACACTCACACCGTCATTCTGAGATTTTCTCAACTGCTGTGATTCTTCTGAGGGCAAATCTGTCACTGGGATTAAACTAGTAGGAGTCTGAAAGTGGGGGCTCCCTCCCCAGGGAGCTATTGCCTAGGATTCTTTCAACTCACCTTTCTAGTTTCTGGTATCACACTCTAAGCCACCCTTTTCCTCTTTCCTTGCCAGGATTCCGTGCATCTCCTGCGCCCAGTGCATGCGGTGGCTCAACCAGTGTGTAACCCCGACCTGTACCAAGGAATTACAGAAGTATTCTTTTCACCCCTATTGGAACACAGGATGATATTTTATTTTTTCAGATTCAATTACAAAATTTCCAGCGAGGCAGGAGCCTGTAACATACAGCACATAACCAGAGGACGTGAGGACAGGGCTGTGTGTGGTATTTACTGCTGTGCCTCTATTAATGTACTTTTCATGTTCTACTTTGTCCTTTATTTCTTCAAAAGTGTATGCGAGAAATGAAATCAGTAAGAACTGGAAATAAAGACATTACTTTTACATTTCATCTTCATTTTTCAGTAGTAATTTCAAATTCTTAGATAAATAAATGAAATAGCCCTTGAATTCATGGAAACACAGGGTTCTTTATAAGCCCACTTATGGAGAAGCACTGGCAGGCTTTGGAATATACAGTTCTAGAGTTCTTCTGGAAATTTGAAAATCCAAAATGTTATGCACCCTAACCTTTAATCCAATCACCAAAACCACTCAGAACTTCCGTGCCCTTCCCAGAAAGAGGCAGTGATCTCCTCAGTCCCGAGGGGCCCCCCAGGTGATTTGCAAGGCAAATGAGTGTGGATCCCACCTATCAACACCCGGGTTTCCCAAAACCAGGACCGGCCGGCACTATAAAAGGCACACTCCTCACCCAGCCCAGTCATTCGCGCCTGTGCTTAGACCCACTGAGCTCTGGGCCTGGTGAGGAGGCTGAAGCCATGGAAGCGCAGTGCTGCAGGAGGGCACGTCCCGAGCCCGCCTTGCCTCCGGGCCTGAACCGAGAACAGGCCTGGGCCTGGGCTCTGGATAACTTCCCCGCGCTGAGCCGCCCCTCCTGCCTCAGCCCCGAGTTCTGCGGGGACGCGCACTACTGCGCCTGTGGGCTGCCGCGCCACGCTTGCCCCGGACCCGCGGACGGTCTCCGCGTCGAGATGGGCCAGAAACGCTGGCGAGAGCCGCAAGGCCACCAGCCGGCTGCTAGTCCGGGATGGAGCGACAGTCCCGTCAAGAAGAGGCCCAAGCCGCCCAGCGGCGGGCCCAGCAGGGTCTGAACAGCCAGCCGATGCCAGCAGCTGCGGAGGCTGCCAGACCCGCGGCCAGATCGCCGCCAGGAGGCCAGGAGGCCCTCCACCCCACCCCACCGCACACACCTTGAGGTTGCGGAAAAGTGAGACTTGAAACCCGGTGGAACCCGGCAAGGAAAGGAATAGCAGCCTCCTGTCTGGCGCACAGCACCCTTTCAGTCACCACCCTGGACTGGAGCCTGGGTCACCCCAGCGGAGGCCCAATCTGCCGGGGAGGGGGGGGGGAGCGGGGGTGGGGGGAGCCGGGGGGGGGGGGGGGACTTCTCCCCTCGGCTCCGCCTCTCTCGGGGAAGAGCCTGGAGATATCTGTGGGGCAGAACATTCCTTTTTTTTTTCTTCCGTTCTTGGATAATTGACGGGCTTTTCAATGAGAAATCTCTAAAGCCATAAAAAGGAACGCATTTGAGTCTAGTCTAATGAGGTGGATGAACCTAGAGCTTATTATTCAGAGTGAAGTCAGTCTGAATGAGAAAGAGAAATCTCCTAGACTAACGCGCATATACATGGAATCTAGAAAGATGGTGCTGACGAATTTATTTGCAGGGCAGCAATGGAGAAACAGACATAGAGAACAGATTTATTGACAGGGCAGGGGGAGAGAGGAGAGAGTGAGCTGCATGGGAAAAGTAAGAGGGAAACTGACATTAGCATATGTAAAGTAGACAGCCAATGGGAATTTGCTGTATAACTCCCTGAACTCAAACTGGGGCTCTGTAAGAATCTAGAGGGGTGGGATGGTGAGAGAAATGGGAGGGAGGTTCAGACCAAGGCGGGACATATGTATACCGATGGCCGATTCGTGTGGATAGTTGACAGAAAACAACAAAATTCTGTAAAACATGACCCTTCAATTAAAAAATAAATTAGGAAAAAGGAAATCTCTCTTCAGGAATCTATGCTATCAAGGAACTTTCCTGTTGATGTACTCAGAATTGTCATACTTCTTATATTAATTCCAATTTGCAAATGATTAAAACATGCTTCCCTATTCTCTGCTTGTGAATTGATTTGGGTGGGTGGAGTCAGGACTGGAAGTGGTACTGGGACAAGGGGAGTCTTTGGCTGAAAGAACTGAGACCCAGGTCAGGGCTCCAAGATTAAGGAAACACAAAATGAACCCATGATATATAACCTTGAGTACCTTGGTGGCCTATATTAATCTCTTTCCTTTGTTCAAATATTGGGAAAGTAGCACTCCCCAACAGAGCTTTTGGGGAAATTTTGAAAGGATCTTTGGAAAGCCAGTATGATAATACACGTTAAGCATTTCAACAGGAATACTCTTGAGCCAGAGTACTAATTCCATAAGCAGAAACTGTAGTTACAAACAGACGTGTATGCCAATACAAGATAAAAAAATGTAAATGATAGTCATATCTGCACAATTCCAAACAATACTGCTCTTAGAGATAAAATGGAAGACATGGTTTTTAAACCACATTCAATTTTGGCTGCTATTCCTTCATCGCTTCAGGGGCAGCGTGCGGGCTTCTCATTGCAGTGGCTCTTGTTGCAGAGCATGAGCTCTAGGGCTTCTGAGCTTCAGTAGTTGCAGCATGTGGGCTCAAGAGCACGGACTCAATGGTTGTGGCACCAGGGCTTAGCTGTTCCCACAGCATGCAGGATCTTCGCAGATTAGAGTTTGAATCCATGTCTCCTGCCTTGGCAGGCAGATTCTTTACTGCTGAACCACTAGGGAAGACCGTGCAAGACATGATTTTTAAAAGACACCCAGAGGCTGAATCTTAGACAGGTAGTGGCTATAGCAACTAAGCTTGAAGGGCGTGCTTCTAAGCAAGTTGGAAGGGAAAGCACTGAGGCACAGCCACCCACAAGGCTGAGGGAGGGCAGACTTTCCAGAGCCTTTCCTATGAAACATTCTGCTGCAGTTCCTTCCTCAAGTGCCTACCTCGGTCTTTCATGGCTTTTCTGGGTCTCACGCAGCCACCTGATCTACAGTATTCAGCTTCCTGGGGGGCTGAAGTTAGAGATGATGGGGAACCATCACTCACCACACACTTCTCATCCCAGTTCAAGTGGAGCATTCCCCCAGGCTCTCAGCTCCGGGGGTGGTTCAGACCCAAGTCCCTGTCCCCGGTGGGTCAGGGAGGAACCCAGGCTACCCCTCTGGCTTCCAGACAACAAAACGCTTGAGAGTAGACACATGAAGTTCCAAACCTTTGACCTCCTAGATGCTGAGTCAATATATCTGGGCCAAGAGGTTGGACCCAGAAAGAGTTTTGTGGAGAATGGGCAATGCCCACGTGACAGTAACATGCAGAGCTGGGTAGTTTTCCAGTGGAAATTACAGATCCCATCATGCGCTAACCAGCACTTCATGCCCAATATGACTTCAATGCTGTAACCCTACATTTTCTTACTTATAAAATGTAATTTATAATAGCACTTAAATAAATGGGATAAGAAAAATGACACAGCACAGTGCTTATCATAAGTTCTTCGTGGCTGTTACCTGTAGTAGCTTGAAAGGTAACGTGAATAGGCATTAGAATCCTCCTATTTCTTGTTGAACTATCTCTAAACATTTTAATATCAAATATTTAATGTAACTATTTTAAAGTGAAATAGGACAGTACCTTATAAATTGAAAATATAACTTACACCCTATCCCTTCCCAACTGATGAGTCACTGTATTGATAGATTTTGAAGTCTGTTTTTATGTTTTACAAATGTAAACATACTCATGCAAATTAATGAAACAAATATTATTTCCCTCCAAAGAACCACATTATAGGCATGGATTAACAACTTGACTTGTCGGTCATTACTACTTTAGACACCTTTCTTTCTTTATTCCAAGGTGCCTGTGTGCATGCTGAATTTCTTCAGTCGTGTCTGACTCTTTGTGACCCAATGGACTATAGACTGCCAGGCTCCTGGGTCCATGGACTTTTCCAGACAAGAATACTGGATTGGGTTCCCATTTCCTCCTCCAGGGTTGCTTCCTACACCAGAGATCTAATTGGAGTCTCTGTGGCTCCTGCATTGGTGGGTGGACTCTGGACCACTGGACCACCTGGGAAGCCCCATCGCACAGGCTACTTGCTGCTAACCTCTGTGGGGGAAGTAGCTGTCATTTGTATTCAAACAACTCTCTGGGAAGTTTCCACACCACCGGAGCCTAATAGCATCACGCTGAGCCTTCAAAGGGGACAGTCTTGTTGTCCTCCCCTTAAGCCTGGACCAGCAGAGCTCTCAGCCTTGAATATCCTTATTAGATGTCCCCAAGTCAGTTGCTTCCCAGGCGACTCAGTGGTAAAGAATCTCTCTGGGACACAGGGAGACTAGGGTTCAATCTCTGGGTTGAGACGATCTCATTAAGAAGGAAGTGGCAACTCACTGCAGTATCCTTGCCTGGGAAAAAACCCGGGACAGAGAAACCTGGTGGGCTACGTATAGGGCATGGGGTTTCAAAAAGTCAGACTAGACGCAGTACCGACAAGAACAAAGTCAGTTGCTCTAATGAACCCCTTTAACTTAGCACTCTTGGCTGCCTTGCCCAGAGCTTCCAACTGCCTGCCTCTTGTGTTGTCCATTATTTTCCATGCTCCTTATTTCTCATTTTTGGTTCTGATTCTCTTCCCTTTCCTTCTCTACCTCCTTTCTCACTTTTATTTCTACTCTTTTTTTCCCCCCTCAGCTCCTGCACGACACGAGCTTTAGTGGGGATCATCTTAGAGTTTACTTTCCTGGCAGAGAATCAACTATCAAAGAGAAGAAGACTCAGCTGTGTCCTCATGGTCTCTTGTCTATGCTCTTCCCTTAAAATTCAGCTCTGCCAAAGCAGGAGCAGGTTCTACAAGTCGGCGTGCAGTACCCATCACAGCACCTTGCTCACGGCAGGTGGTGGAAACACACTTGTTTAAAACGCTTTGAATTAAACTGACTTTGGTAAGTTGAAGATAAATGACTGATCAGGGACATCTAGGCTTGGATGCACTGACATGCTTGCCAAGACAATGTCTGAAACATCTGAGAAAGGATATAAGGAGATGCAATTTCACTATAAATCTGACACTAGAAAGGAAAAGCAAACCACTACGATTATTAAACACAGGAAAAGACAACGTTTTGAGTTTGCTATTGATTGATGTTTTACTAGCCATGATTATAGCACTACGAATGACAATGAAAATAACAATAACTGTGATGGAGCAACTTGTTATTTTGCCTGAGACTATCTAATTATGTGACTTTTGTTAATGATTTTACTCCAAAAAGTTGCCTTTAAAATGGTAAACTTCAGCTACCATCCAGGTAAGAATATGAAGACACGAGAGGTTAGACCACTAGCTGAGTAATCTTCTACCAAACAGTCTGCATCTAAATCTGTAGATCTTGACCCTGACACTTCTACTTGTTGGCTGAAAGTCTCAAGC
This sequence comes from Ovis canadensis, assembly GCF_042477335.2. Taxonomy (NCBI): domain Eukaryota; kingdom Metazoa; phylum Chordata; class Mammalia; order Artiodactyla; family Bovidae; genus Ovis; species Ovis canadensis. The sequence continues at coordinate 44,762,657 of NC_091260.1, forward strand.
AATTTTATCTTAGAATTGAAGACCAAAAGGAAAGTCTGACCAGCAGTGTGGTTTCATGCAAAGATGGCCACATTTTGATCATCTCTGTAAAATCTAATGATACTCTGTTTCTAGACAAAAAGCCCTGAGAATCGATGGACATAGGATCCTAAAAATAACAGGGACTTAGGATACTTTTCATAAGAGTAGCCTCCCAAATAGCTTTTCTTGACAGAGCCCCTGTACCTCTATTTCCTTTAAACAAACAACAAAAGTTTTGATCCTCTCAAATCAACGAAATCAACTCAGAGTCTAAGAACTCCACCCAAGAAGTTTGAATTCACCCTTCATCTTCTCAGATCCCACCTGCTGAAGCAATTTGCAACCACCCACCCTAATAGCCTCTGGTTGGACGCCTAAGAACCCAGAACACTCTAAATTCGCAAGCAAGGGGCCCCAGAAGACTTCTCTTCTCCCCGCTGAAGCGGTGGAGCACTTTCCCCGCTGTGTGCGCCAGGCCTGGGATTCCGCGGAGGAGCCCCAGGAACCAGAGAGGTGCGGCAGCTCCTGCGCTCAGCGAACCCTAAGGAATGGCAGCTCCCTTGCTATCCTACGCTGGGCGAACTCTCTCCGGACGAGGAGGACTTCAATCGGGGAAGAACCTTCGGCCCCCCGCCGCCTTCTGCGCCTATATTGCCCCCAAACACCGACCCCGAGAACAGAGCCCCTGCATGCGATACGGCCAGTCTTGGGCTCCAGACCCCACACCCGCTCCCGGCCAGGAGTCCCGACGCCCTCAGGACAGGAGGACGCCGCGCGCCCAGAAAGTTTCCCTGATCCGATTTTGCCACAGGAGGAACCCAGTGTCTGAAACCCGAGACCTCTGACGCGGGACACGCTTCCGGAGCATCGCCCTCTTGCTGATCTGGAGAGACACCGACAGACGCCCCACGCGCTGGACTGAAAGACCCTAGGTTGTCTCTCAGGCCGCCTCTGTCCCTAGGACCCCTCCTCTCCGCTGAGACCCTTCGTTGGAGGATTCCCTGCGACAGATGCTGTTACAAGAAAACCTCTCCGTTGAGCAATCGTGGAAGGATTCTTCATAGGCTTTTGGGGATCTCTCTGTTATCTCATAAATTGCATCTTTATTACTTACTTGATGGTTAAGTAAATCTCTTAACCAAATTCCAACGTCTTTCTCTCTGCTGCTTTGGCTTTAGGGGGAGGACCAGGTGCGCGGGCGGGGTGGCCGGTTCAGTTCTCCCGCGGGACCCTCGGTCCCCTGATTTGCTGAACTGGGGTGGGGGGTCGTGGGTTATCTTGGGCACACCAGGCGGCCAGGGGGCCGACACAGCTGTTGTCAAACTGGGTCAAACTTGCCAGGATCCAGGAGATCACACACAGCGCAGCCGGCAGCCCTGAGAACTCCGCTTCGCCCTGGAAACGCTCCTGCTCGCTCGACCCGCTCTTTCCCTTCCTGTCCATCTGCGGGGCGTCCGGTCATCTGCACGCGGCTCCCCGGCGCCCAGCGCAGGTCGCCGCTCCAAATGCATCCAGAAGCCTGGACCGCAGCAGCACAGAGCTCCTGTCTCCCTCGGACACTTTCCTGGGTGCGTCCCTTCTTCCTCTGAGCCGCTCCAACCCAATTTCCAGCTCGCACGTCCCAGCTGACGTGGAGCCAGGGTGCTGGGGCCGCGGACAAGCGAAAACTCGAGACTGGCTTCGTGAGGAGGGATTTCTGCGGCCAGATTCTGGAGCGGTTGGCTCCCTTTACATCCTAACTTCAACCCGGCGACTTGCCAAGGCTCCTGACTTCTCATTACCAATCGCAGCAGAACTCCTGTTTCCACCAAACCCGGGGGTGAAATGGGGGAGCTGAGAGAACAATGCAGGCCACCTTTAAGACCTTGTTTGGTTGCTAAATCATGTCCGACTATGCTACTGTGGCCGCCAGGCTCCCCTGTCCATGGAATTTCTCCAGCCAAGAATATTGTAGTGGCTTGCCATTCTCTTCTCCAGGGAATCTTTCTCACCCAGAAATCAAACGCGCACCTCCCTCATTGGCAGGCAGGTTCTTTACTAGTGAACCAACATGGAAGCTCATGTAAGAGTGTAAGAAACACTCACACCGTCATTCTGAGATTTTCTCAACTGCTGTGATTCTTCTGAGGGCAAATCTGTCACTGGGATTAAACTAGTAGGAGTCTGAAAGTGGGGGCTCCCTCCCCAGGGAGCTATTGCCTAGGATTCTTTCAACTCACCTTTCTAGTTTCTGGTATCACACTCTAAGCCACCCTTTTCCTCTTTCCTTGCCAGGATTCCGTGCATCTCCTGCGCCCAGTGCATGCGGTGGCTCAACCAGTGTGTAACCCCGACCTGTACCAAGGAATTACAGAAGTATTCTTTTCACCCCTATTGGAACACAGGATGATATTTTATTTTTTCAGATTCAATTACAAAATTTCCAGCGAGGCAGGAGCCTGTAACATACAGCACATAACCAGAGGACGTGAGGACAGGGCTGTGTGTGGTATTTACTGCTGTGCCTCTATTAATGTACTTTTCATGTTCTACTTTGTCCTTTATTTCTTCAAAAGTGTATGCGAGAAATGAAATCAGTAAGAACTGGAAATAAAGACATTACTTTTACATTTCATCTTCATTTTTCAGTAGTAATTTCAAATTCTTAGATAAATAAATGAAATAGCCCTTGAATTCATGGAAACACAGGGTTCTTTATAAGCCCACTTATGGAGAAGCACTGGCAGGCTTTGGAATATACAGTTCTAGAGTTCTTCTGGAAATTTGAAAATCCAAAATGTTATGCACCCTAACCTTTAATCCAATCACCAAAACCACTCAGAACTTCCGTGCCCTTCCCAGAAAGAGGCAGTGATCTCCTCAGTCCCGAGGGGCCCCCCAGGTGATTTGCAAGGCAAATGAGTGTGGATCCCACCTATCAACACCCGGGTTTCCCAAAACCAGGACCGGCCGGCACTATAAAAGGCACACTCCTCACCCAGCCCAGTCATTCGCGCCTGTGCTTAGACCCACTGAGCTCTGGGCCTGGTGAGGAGGCTGAAGCCATGGAAGCGCAGTGCTGCAGGAGGGCACGTCCCGAGCCCGCCTTGCCTCCGGGCCTGAACCGAGAACAGGCCTGGGCCTGGGCTCTGGATAACTTCCCCGCGCTGAGCCGCCCCTCCTGCCTCAGCCCCGAGTTCTGCGGGGACGCGCACTACTGCGCCTGTGGGCTGCCGCGCCACGCTTGCCCCGGACCCGCGGACGGTCTCCGCGTCGAGATGGGCCAGAAACGCTGGCGAGAGCCGCAAGGCCACCAGCCGGCTGCTAGTCCGGGATGGAGCGACAGTCCCGTCAAGAAGAGGCCCAAGCCGCCCAGCGGCGGGCCCAGCAGGGTCTGAACAGCCAGCCGATGCCAGCAGCTGCGGAGGCTGCCAGACCCGCGGCCAGATCGCCGCCAGGAGGCCAGGAGGCCCTCCACCCCACCCCACCGCACACACCTTGAGGTTGCGGAAAAGTGAGACTTGAAACCCGGTGGAACCCGGCAAGGAAAGGAATAGCAGCCTCCTGTCTGGCGCACAGCACCCTTTCAGTCACCACCCTGGACTGGAGCCTGGGTCACCCCAGCGGAGGCCCAATCTGCCGGGGAGGGGGGGGGGAGCGGGGGTGGGGGGAGCCGGGGGGGGGGGGGGACTTCTCCCCTCGGCTCCGCCTCTCTCGGGGAAGAGCCTGGAGATATCTGTGGGGCAGAACATTCCTTTTTTTTTTCTTCCGTTCTTGGATAATTGACGGGCTTTTCAATGAGAAATCTCTAAAGCCATAAAAAGGAACGCATTTGAGTCTAGTCTAATGAGGTGGATGAACCTAGAGCTTATTATTCAGAGTGAAGTCAGTCTGAATGAGAAAGAGAAATCTCCTAGACTAACGCGCATATACATGGAATCTAGAAAGATGGTGCTGACGAATTTATTTGCAGGGCAGCAATGGAGAAACAGACATAGAGAACAGATTTATTGACAGGGCAGGGGGAGAGAGGAGAGAGTGAGCTGCATGGGAAAAGTAAGAGGGAAACTGACATTAGCATATGTAAAGTAGACAGCCAATGGGAATTTGCTGTATAACTCCCTGAACTCAAACTGGGGCTCTGTAAGAATCTAGAGGGGTGGGATGGTGAGAGAAATGGGAGGGAGGTTCAGACCAAGGCGGGACATATGTATACCGATGGCCGATTCGTGTGGATAGTTGACAGAAAACAACAAAATTCTGTAAAACATGACCCTTCAATTAAAAAATAAATTAGGAAAAAGGAAATCTCTCTTCAGGAATCTATGCTATCAAGGAACTTTCCTGTTGATGTACTCAGAATTGTCATACTTCTTATATTAATTCCAATTTGCAAATGATTAAAACATGCTTCCCTATTCTCTGCTTGTGAATTGATTTGGGTGGGTGGAGTCAGGACTGGAAGTGGTACTGGGACAAGGGGAGTCTTTGGCTGAAAGAACTGAGACCCAGGTCAGGGCTCCAAGATTAAGGAAACACAAAATGAACCCATGATATATAACCTTGAGTACCTTGGTGGCCTATATTAATCTCTTTCCTTTGTTCAAATATTGGGAAAGTAGCACTCCCCAACAGAGCTTTTGGGGAAATTTTGAAAGGATCTTTGGAAAGCCAGTATGATAATACACGTTAAGCATTTCAACAGGAATACTCTTGAGCCAGAGTACTAATTCCATAAGCAGAAACTGTAGTTACAAACAGACGTGTATGCCAATACAAGATAAAAAAATGTAAATGATAGTCATATCTGCACAATTCCAAACAATACTGCTCTTAGAGATAAAATGGAAGACATGGTTTTTAAACCACATTCAATTTTGGCTGCTATTCCTTCATCGCTTCAGGGGCAGCGTGCGGGCTTCTCATTGCAGTGGCTCTTGTTGCAGAGCATGAGCTCTAGGGCTTCTGAGCTTCAGTAGTTGCAGCATGTGGGCTCAAGAGCACGGACTCAATGGTTGTGGCACCAGGGCTTAGCTGTTCCCACAGCATGCAGGATCTTCGCAGATTAGAGTTTGAATCCATGTCTCCTGCCTTGGCAGGCAGATTCTTTACTGCTGAACCACTAGGGAAGACCGTGCAAGACATGATTTTTAAAAGACACCCAGAGGCTGAATCTTAGACAGGTAGTGGCTATAGCAACTAAGCTTGAAGGGCGTGCTTCTAAGCAAGTTGGAAGGGAAAGCACTGAGGCACAGCCACCCACAAGGCTGAGGGAGGGCAGACTTTCCAGAGCCTTTCCTGTGAAACATTCTGCTGCAGTTCCTTCCTCAAGTGCCTACCTCGGTCTTTCATGGCTTTTCTGGGTCTCACGCAGCCACCTGATCTACAGTATTCAGCTTCCTGGGGGGCTGAAGTTAGAGATGATGGGGAACCATCACTCACCACACACTTCTCATCCCAGTTCAAGTGGAGCATTCCCCCAGGCTCTCAGCTCTGGGGGTGGTTCAGACCCAAGTCCCTGTCCCCGGTGGGTCAGGGAGGAACCCAGGCTACCCCTCTGGCTTCCAGACAACAAAACGCTTGAGAGTAGACACATGAAGTTCCAAACCTTTGACCTCCTAGATGCTGAGTCAATATATCTGGGCCAAGAGGTTGGACCCAGAAAGAGTTTTGTGGAGAATGGGCAATGCCCACGTGACAGTAACATGCAGAGCTGGGTAGTTTTCCAGTGGAAATTACAGATCCCATCATGCGCTAACCAGCACTTCATGCCCAATATGACTTCAATGCTGTAACCCTACATTTTCTTACTTATAAAATGTAATTTATAATAGCACTTAAATAAATGGGATAAGAAAAATGACACAGCACAGTGCTTATCATAAGTTCTTCGTGGCTGTTACCTGTAGTAGCTTGAAAGGTAACGTGAATAGGCATTAGAATCCTCCTATTTCTTGTTGAACTATCTCTAAACATTTTAATATCAAATATTTAATGTAACTATTTTAAAGTGAAATAGGACAGTACCTTATAAATTGAAAATATAACTTACACCCTATCCCTTCCCAACTGATGAGTCACTGTATTGATAGATTTTGAAGTCTGTTTTTATGTTTTACAAATGTAAACATACTCATGCAAATTAATGAAACAAATATTATTTCCCTCCAAAGAACCACATTATAGGCATGGATTAACAACTTGACTTGTCGGTCATTACTACTTTAGACACCTTTCTTTCTTTATTCCAAGGTGCCTGTGTGCATGCTGAATTTCTTCAGTCGTGTCTGACTCTTTGTGACCCAATGGACTATAGACTGCCAGGCTCCTGGGTCCATGGACTTTTCCAGACAAGAATACTGGATTGGGTTCCCATTTCCTCCTCCAGGGTTGCTTCCTACACCAGAGATCTAATTGGAGTCTCTGTGGCTCCTGCATTGGTGGGTGGACTCTGGACCACTGGACCACCTGGGAAGCCCCATCGCACAGGCTACTTGCTGCTAACCTCTGTGGGGGAAGTAGCTGTCATTTGTATTCAAACAACTCTCTGGGAAGTTTCCACACCACCGGAGCCTAATAGCATCACGCTGAGCCTTCAAAGGGGACAGTCTTGTTGTCCTCCCCTTAAGCCTGGACCAGCAGAGCTCTCAGCCTTGAATATCCTTATTAGATGTCCCCAAGTCAGTTGCTTCCCAGGCGACTCAGTGGTAAAGAATCTCTCTGGGACACAGGGAGACTAGGGTTCAATCTCTGGGTTGAGACGATCTCATTAAGAAGGAAGTGGCAACTCACTGCAGTATCCTTGCCTGGGAAAAAACCCGGGACAGAGAAACCTGGTGGGCTACGTATAGGGCATGGGGTTTCAAAAAGTCAGACTAGACGCAGTACCGACAAGAACAAAGTCAGTTGCTCTAATGAACCCCTTTAACTTAGCACTCTTGGCTGCCTTGCCCAGAGCTTCCAACTGCCTGCCTCTTGTGTTGTCCATTATTTTCCATGCTCCTTATTTCTCATTTTTGGTTCTGATTCTCTTCCCTTTCCTTCTCTACCTCCTTTCTCACTTTTATTTCTACTCTTTTTTTCCCCCCTCAGCTCCTGCACGACACGAGCTTTAGTGGGGATCATCTTAGAGTTTACTTTCCTGGCAGAGAATCAACTATCAAAGAGAAGAAGACTCAGCTGTGTCCTCATGGTCTCTTGTCTATGCTCTTCCCTTAAAATTCAGCTCTGCCAAAGCAGGAGCAGGTTCTACAAGTCGGCGTGCAGTACCCATCACAGCACCTTGCTCACGGCAGGTTGTGGAAACACACTTGTTTAAAACGCTTTGAATTAAACTGACTTTGGTAAGTTGAAGATAAATGACTGATCAGGGACATCTAGGCTTGGATGCACTGACATGCTTGCCAAGACAATGTCTGAAACATCTGAGAAAGGATATAAGGAGATGCAATTTCACTATAAATCTGACACTAGAAAGGAAAAGCAAACCACTACGATTATTAAACACAGGAAAAGACAACGTTTTGAGTTTGCTATTGATTGATGTTTTACTAGCCATGATTATAGCACTACGAATGACAATGAAAATAACAATAACTGTGATGGAGCAACTTGTTATTTTGCCTGAGACTATCTAATTATGTGACTTTTGTTAATGATTTTACTCCAAAAAGTTGCCTTTAAAATGGTAAACTTCAGCTACCATCCAGGTAAGAATATGAAGACACGAGAGGTTAGACCACTAGCTGAGTAATCTTCTACCAAACAGTCTGCATCTAAATCTGTAGATCTTGACCCTGACACTTCTACTTGTTGGCTGAAAGTCTCAAGCAATTTTATCTTAGAATTGAAGACCAAAAGGAAAGTCTGACCAGCAGTGTGGTTTCATGCAAAGATGGCCACATTTTGATCATCTCTGTAAAATCTAATGATACTCTGTTTCTAGACAAAAAGCCCTGAGAATCGATGGACATAGGATCCTAAAAATAACAGGGACTTAGGATACTTTTCATAAGAGTAGCCTCCCAAATAGCTTTTCTTGACAGAGCCCCTGTACCTCTATTTCCTTTAAACAAACAACAAAAGTTTTGATCCTCTCAAATCAACGAAATCAACTCAGAGTCTAAGAACTCCACCCAAGAAGTTTGAATTCACCCTTCATCTTCTCAGATCCCACCTGCTGAAGCAATTTGCAACCACCCACCCTAATAGCCTCTGGTTGGACGCCTAAGAACCCAGAACACTCTAAATTCGCAAGCAAGGGGCCCCAGAAGACTTCTCTTCTCCCCGCTGAAGCGGTGGAGCACTTTCCCCGCTGTGTGCGCCAGGCCTGGGATTCCGCGGAGGAGCCCCAGGAACCAGAGAGGTGCGGCAGCTCCTGCGCTCAGCGAACCCTAAGGAATGGCAGCTCCCTTGCTATCCTACGCTGGGCGAACTCTCTCCGGACGAGGAGGACTTCAATCGGGGAAGAACCTTCGGCCCCCCGCCGCCTTCTGCGCCTATATTGCCCCCAAACACCGACCCCGAGAACAGAGCCCCTGCATGCGATACGGCCAGTCTTGGGCTCCAGACCCCACACCCGCTCCCGGCCAGGAGTCCCGACGCCCTCAGGACAGGAGGACGCCGCGCGCCCAGAAAGTTTCCCTGATCCGATTTTGCCACAGGAGGAACCCAGTGTCTGAAACCCGAGACCTCTGACGCGGGACACGCTTCCGGAGCATCGCCCTCTTGCTGATCTGGAGAGACACCGACAGACGCCCCACGCGCTGGACTGAAAGACCCTAGGTTGTCTCTCAGGCCGCCTCTGTCCCTAGGACCCCTCCTCTCCGCTGAGACCCTTCGTTGGAGGATTCCCTGCGACAGATGCTGTTACAAGAAAACCTCTCCGTTGAGCAATCGTGGAAGGATTCTTCATAGGCTTTTGGGGATCTCTCTGTTATCTCATAAATTGCATCTTTATTACTTACTTGATGGTTAAGTAAATCTCTTAACCAAATTCCAACGTCTTTCTCTCTGCTGCTTTGGCTTTAGGGGGAGGACCAGGTGCGCGGGCGGGGTGGCCGGTTCAGTTCTCCCGCGGGACCCTCGGTCCCCTGATTTGCTGAACTGGGGTGGGGGGTCGTGGGTTATCTTGGGCACACCAGGCGGCCAGGGGGCCGACACAGCTGTTGTCAAACTGGGTCAAACTTGCCAGGATCCAGGAGATCACACACAGCGCAGCCGGCAGCCCTGAGAACTCCGCTTCGCCCTGGAAACGCTCCTGCTCGCTCGACCCGCTCTTTCCCTTCCTGTCCATCTGCGGGGCGTCCGGTCATCTGCACGCGGCTCCCCGGCGCCCAGCGCAGGTCGCCGCTCCAAATGCATCCAGAAGCCTGGACCGCAGCAGCACAGAGCTCCTGTCTCCCTCGGACACTTTCCTGGGTGCGTCCCTTCTTCCTCTGAGCCGCTCCAACCCAATTTCCAGCTCGCACGTCCCAGCTGACGTGGAGCCAGGGTGCTGGGGCCGCGGACAAGCGAAAACTCGAGACTGGCTTCGTGAGGAGGGATTTCTGCGGCCAGATTCTGGAGCGGTTGGCTCCCTTTACATCCTAACTTCAACCCGGCGACTTGCCAAGGCTCCTGACTTCTCATTACCAATCGCAGCAGAACTCCTGTTTCCACCAAACCCGGGGGTGAAATGGGGGAGCTGAGAGAACAATGCAGGCCACCTTTAAGACCTTGTTTGGTTGCTAAATCATGTCCGACTATGCTACTGTGGCCGCCAGGCTCCCCTGTCCATGGAATTTCTCCAGCCAAGAATATTGTAGTGGCTTGCCATTCTCTTCTCCAGGGAATCTTTCTCACCCAGAAATCAAACGCGCACCTCCCTCATTGGCAGGCAGGTTCTTTACTAGTGAACCAACATGGAAGCTCATGTAAGAGTGTAAGAAACACTCACACCGTCATTCTGAGATTTTCTCAACTGCTGTGATTCTTCTGAGGGCAAATCTGTCACTGGGATTAAACTAGTAGGAGTCTGAAAGTGGGGGCTCCCTCCCCAGGGAGCTATTGCCTAGGATTCTTTCAACTCACCTTTCTAGTTTCTGGTATCACACTCTAAGCCACCCTTTTCCTCTTTCCTTGCCAGGATTCCGTGCATCTCCTGCGCCCAGTGCATGCGGTGGCTCAACCAGTGTGTAACCCCGACCTGTACCAAGGAATTACAGAAGTATTCTTTTCACCCCTATTGGAACACAGGATGATATTTTATTTTTTCAGATTCAATTACAAAATTTCCAGCGAGGCAGGAGCCTGTAACATACAGCACATAACCAGAGGACGTGAGGACAGGGCTGTGTGTGGTATTTACTGCTGTGCCTCTATTAATGTACTTTTCATGTTCTACTTTGTCCTTTATTTCTTCAAAAGTGTATGCGAGAAATGAAATCAGTAAGAACTGGAAATAAAGACATTACTTTTACATTTCATCTTCATTTTTCAGTAGTAATTTCAAATTCTTAGATAAATAAATGAAATAGCCCTTGAATTCATGGAAACACAGGGTTCTTTATAAGCCCACTTATGGAGAAGCACTGGCAGGCTTTGGAATATACAGTTCTAGAGTTCTTCTGGAAATTTGAAAATCCAAAATGTTATGCACCCTAACCTTTAATCCAATCACCAAAACCACTCAGAACTTCCGTGCCCTTCCCAGAAAGAGGCAGTGATCTCCTCAGTCCCGAGGGGCCCCCCAGGTGATTTGCAAGGCAAATGAGTGTGGATCCCACCTATCAACACCCGGGTTTCCCAAAACCAGGACCGGCCGGCACTATAAAAGGCACACTCCTCACCCAGCCCAGTCATTCGCGCCTGTGCTTAGACCCACTGAGCTCTGGGCCTGGTGAGGAGGCTGAAGCCATGGAAGCGCAGTGCTGCAGGAGGGCACGTCCCGAGCCCGCCTTGCCTCCGGGCCTGAACCGAGAACAGGCCTGGGCCTGGGCTCTGGATAACTTCCCCGCGCTGAGCCGCCCCTCCTGCCTCAGCCCCGAGTTCTGCGGGGACGCGCACTACTGCGCCTGTGGGCTGCCGCGCCACGCTTGCCCCGGACCCGCGGACGGTCTCCGCGTCGAGATGGGCCAGAAACGCTGGCGAGAGCCGCAAGGCCACCAGCCGGCTGCTAGTCCGGGATGGAGCGACAGTCCCGTCAAGAAGAGGCCCAAGCCGCCCAGCGGCGGGCCCAGCAGGGTCTGAACAGCCAGCCGATGCCAGCAGCTGCGGAGGCTGCCAGACCCGCGGCCAGATCGCCGCCAGGAGGCCAGGAGGCCCTCCACCCCACCCCACCGCACACACCTTGAGGTTGCGGAAAAGTGAGACTTGAAACCCGGTGGAACCCGGCAAGGAAAGGAATAGCAGCCTCCTGTCTGGCGCACAGCACCCTTTCAGTCACCACCCTGGACTGGAGCCTGGGTCACCCCAGCGGAGGCCCAATCTGCCGGGGAGGGGGGGGGGAGCGGGGGTGGGGGGAGCCGGGGGGGGGGGGACTTCTCCCCTCGGCTCCGCCTCTCTCGGGGAAGAGCCTGGAGATATCTGTGGGGCAGAACATTCCTTTTTTTTTTCTTCCGTTCTTGGATAATTGACGGGCTTTTCAATGAGAAATCTCTAAAGCCATAAAAAGGAACGCATTTGAGTCTAGTCTAATGAGGTGGATGAACCTAGAGCTTATTATTCAGAGTGAAGTCAGTCTGAATGAGAAAGAGAAATCTCCTAGACTAACGCGCATATACATGGAATCTAGAAAGATGGTGCTGACGAATTTATTTGCAGGGCAGCAATGGAGAAACAGACATAGAGAACAGATTTATTGACAGGGCAGGGGGAGAGAGGAGAGAGTGAGCTGCATGGGAAAAGTAAGAGGGAAACTGACATTAGCATATGTAAAGTAGACAGCCAATGGGAATTTGCTGTATAACTCCCTGAACTCAAACTGGGGCTCTGTAAGAATCTAGAGGGGTGGGATGGTGAGAGAAATGGGAGGGAGGTTCAGACCAAGGCGGGACATATGTATACCGATGGCCGATTCGTGTGGATAGTTGACAGAAAACAACAAAATTCTGTAAAACATGACCCTTCAATTAAAAAATAAATTAGGAAAAAGGAAATCTCTCTTCAGGAATCTATGCTATCAAGGAACTTTCCTGTTGATGTACTCAGAATTGTCATACTTCTTATATTAATTCCAATTTGCAAATGATTAAAACATGCTTCCCTATTCTCTGCTTGTGAATTGATTTGGGTGGGTGGAGTCAGGACTGGAAGTGGTACTGGGACAAGGGGAGTCTTTGGCTGAAAGAACTGAGACCCAGGTCAGGGCTCCAAGATTAAGGAAACACAAAATGAACCCATGATATATAACCTTGAGTACCTTGGTGGCCTATATTAATCTCTTTCCTTTGTTCAAATATTGGGAAAGTAGCACTCCCCAACATAGCTTTTGGGGAAATTTTGAAAGGATCTTTGGAAAGCCAGTATGATAATACACGTTAAGCATTTCAACAGGAATACTCTTGAGCCAGAGTACTAATTCCATAAGCAGAAACTGTAGTTACAAACAGACGTGTATGCCAATACAAGATAAAAAAATGTAAATGATAGTCATATCTGCACAATTCCAAACAATACTGCTCTTAGAGATAAAATGGAAGACATGGTTTTTAAACCACATTCAATTTTGGCTGCTATTCCTTCATCGCTTCAGGGGCAGCGTGCGGGCTTCTCATTGCAGTGGCTCTTGTTGCAGAGCATGAGCTCTAGGGCTTCTGAGCTTCAGTAGTTGCAGCATGTGGGCTCAAGAGCACGGACTCAATGGTTGTGGCACCAGGGCTTAGCTGTTCCCACAGCATGCAGGATCTTCGCAGATTAGAGTTTGAATCCATGTCTCCTGCCTCGGCAGGCAGATTCTTTACTGCTGAACCACTAGGGAAGACCGTGCAAGACATGATTTTTAAAAGACACCCAGAGGCTGAATCTTAGACAGGTAGTGGCTATAGCAACTAAGCTTGAAGGGCGTGCTTCTAAGCAAGTTGGAAGGGAAAGCACTGAGGCACAGCCACCCACAAGGCTGAGGGAGGGCAGACTTTCCAGAGCCTTTCCTATGAAACATTCTGCTGCAGTTCCTTCCTCAAGTGCCTACCTCGGTCTTTCATGGCTTTTCTGGGTCTCACGCAGCCACCTGATCTACAGTATTCAGCTTCCTGGGGGGCTGAAGTTAGAGATGATGGGGAACCATCACTCACCACACACTTCTCATCCCAGTTCAAGTGGAGCATTCCCCCAGGCTCTCAGCTCTGGGGGTGGTTCAGACCCAAGTCCCTGTCCCCGGTGGGTCAGGGAGGAACCCAGGCTACCCCTCTGGCTTCCAGACAACAAAACGCTTGAGAGTAGACACATGAAGTTCCAAACCTTTGACCTCCTAGATGCTGAGTCAATATATCTGGGCCAAGAGGTTGGACCCAGAAAGAGTTTTGTGGAGAATGGGCAATGCCCACGTGACAGTAACATGCAGAGCTGGGTAGTTTTCCAGTGGAAATTACAGATCCCATCATGCGCTAACCAGCACTTCATGCCCAATATGACTTCAATGCTGTAACCCTACATTTTCTTACTTATAAAATGTAATTTATAATAGCACTTAAATAAATGGGATAAGAAAAATGACACAGCACAGTGCTTATCATAAGTTCTTCGTGGCTGTTACCTGTAGTAGCTTGAAAGGTAACGTGAATAGGCATTAGAATCCTCCTATTTCTTGTTGAACTATCTCTAAACATTTTAATATCAAATATTTAATGTAACTATTTTAAAGTGAAATAGGACAGTACCTTATAAATTGAAAATATAACTTACACCCTATCCCTTCCCAACTGATGAGTCACTGTATTGATAGATTTTGAAGTCTGTTTTTATGTTTTACAAATGTAAACATACTCATGCAAATTAATGAAACAAATATTATTTCCCTCCAAAGAACCACATTATAGGCATGGATTAACAACTTGACTTGTCGGTCATTACTACTTTAGACACCTTTCTTTCTTTATTCCAAGGTGCCTGTGTGCATGCTGAATTTCTTCAGTCGTGTCTCACTCTTTGTGACCCAATGGACTATAGACTGCCAGGCTCCTGGGTCCATGGACTTTTCCAGACAAGAATACTGGATTGGGTTCCCATTTCCTCCTCCAGGGTTGCTTCCTACACCAGAGATCTAATTGGAGTCTCTGTGGCTCCTGCATTGGTGGGTGGACTCTGGACCACTGGACCACCTGGGAAGCCCCATCGCACAGGCTACTTGCTGCTAACCTCTGTGGGGGAAGTAGCTGTCATTTGTATTCAAACAACTCTCTGGGAAGTTTCCACACCACCGGAGCCTAATAGCATCACGCTGAGCCTTCAAAGGGGACAGTCTTGTTGTCCTCCCCTTAAGCCTGGACCAGCAGAGCTCTCAGCCTTGAATATCCTTATTAGATGTCCCCAAGTCAGTTGCTTCCCAGGCGACTCAGTGGTAAAGAATCTCTCTGGGACACAGGGAGACTAGGGTTCAATCTCTGGGTTGAGACGATCTCATTAAGAAGGAAGTGGCAACTCACTGCAGTATCCTTGCCTGGGAAAAAACCCGGGACAGAGAAACCTGGTGGGCTACGTATAGGGCATGGGGTTTCAAAAAGTCAGACTAGACGCAGTACCGACAAGAACAAAGTCAGTTGCTCTAATGAACCCCTTTAACTTAGCACTCTTGGCTGCCTTGCCCAGAGCTTCCAACTGCCTGCCTCTTGTGTTGTCCATTATTTTCCATGCTCCTTATTTCTCATTTTTGGTTCTGATTCTCTTCCCTTTCCTTCTCTACCTCCTTTCTCACTTTTATTTCTACTCTTTTTTTCCCCCCTCAGCTCCTGCACGACACGAGCTTTAGTGGGGATCATCTTAGAGTTTACTTTCCTGGCAGAGAATCAACTATCAAAGAGAAGAAGACTCAGCTGTGTCCTCATGGTCTCTTGTCTATGCTCTTCCCTTAAAATTCAGCTCTGCCAAAGCAGGAGCAGGTTCTACAAGTCGGCGTGCAGTACCCATCACAGCACCTTGCTCACGGCAGGTGGTGGAAACACACTTGTTTAAAACGCTTTGAATTAAACTGACTTTGGTAAGTTGAAGATAAATGACTGATCAGGGACATCTAGGCTTGGATGCACTGACATGCTTGCCAAGACAATGTCTGAAACATCTGAGAAAGGATATAAGGAGATGCAATTTCACTATAAATCTGACACTAGAAAGGAAAAGCAAACCACTACGATTATTAAACACAGGAAAAGACAACGTTTTGAGTTTGCTATTGATTGATGTTTTACTAGCCATGATTATAGCACTACGAATGACAATGAAAATAACAATAACTGTGATGGAGCAACTTGTTATTTTGCCTGAGACTATCTAATTATGTGACTTTTGTTAATGATTTTACTCCAAAAAGTTGCCTTTAAAATGGTAAACTTCAGCTACCATCCAGGTAAGAATATGAAGACACGAGAGGTTAGACCACTAGCTGAGTAATCTTCTACCAAACAGTCTGCATCTAAATCTGTAGATCTTGACCCTGACACTTCTACTTGTTGGCTGAAAGTCTCAAGCAATTTTATCTTAGAATTGAAGACCAAAAGGAAAGTCTGACCAGCAGTGTGGTTTCATGCAAAGATGGCCACATTTTGATCATCTCTGTAAAATCTAATGATACTCTGTTTCTAGACAAAAAGCCCTGAGAATCGATGGACATAGGATCCTAAAAATAACAGGGACTTAGGATACTTTTCATAAGAGTAGCCTCCCAAATAGCTTTTCTTGACAGAGCCCCTGTACCTCTATTTCCTTTAAACAAACAACAAAAGTTTTGATCCTCTCAAATCAACGAAATCAACTCAGAGTCTAAGAACTCCACCCAAGAAGTTTGAATTCACCCTTCATCTTCTCAGATCCCACCTGCTGAAGCAATTTGCAACCACCCACCCTAATAGCCTCTGGTTGGACGCCTAAGAACCCAGAACACTCTAAATTCGCAAGCAAGGGGCCCCAGAAGACTTCTCTTCTCCCCGCTGAAGCGGTGGAGCACTTTCCCCGCTGTGTGCGCCAGGCCTGGGATTCCGCGGAGGAGCCCCAGGAACCAGAGAGGTGCGGCAGCTCCTGCGCTCAGCGAACCCTAAGGAATGGCAGCTCCCTTGCTATCCTACGCTGGGCGAACTCTCTCCGGACGAGGAGGACTTCAATCGGGGAAGAACCTTCGGCCCCCCGCCGCCTTCTGCGCCTATATTGCCCCCAAACACCGACCCCGAGAACAGAGCCCCTGCATGCGATACGGCCAGTCTTGGGCTCCAGACCCCACACCCGCTCCCGGCCAGGAGTCCCGACGCCCTCAGGACAGGAGGACGCCGCGCGCCCAGAAAGTTTCCCTGATCCGATTTTGCCACAGGAGGAACCCAGTGTCTGAAACCCGAGACCTCTGACGCGGGACACGCTTCCGGAGCATCGCCCTCTTGCTGATCTGGAGAGACACCGACAGACGCCCCACGCGCTGGACTGAAAGACCCTAGGTTGTCTCTCAGGCCGCCTCTGTCCCTAGGACCCCTCCTCTCCGCTGAGACCCTTCGTTGGAGGATTCCCTGCGACAGATGCTGTTACAAGAAAACCTCTCCGTTGAGCAATCGTGGAAGGATTCTTCATAGGCTTTTGGGGATCTCTCTGTTATCTCATAAATTGCATCTTTATTACTTACTTGATGGTTAAGTAAATCTCTTAACCAAATTCCAACGTCTTTCTCTCTGCTGCTTTGGCTTTAGGGGGAGGACCAGGTGCGCGGGCGGGGTGGCCGGTTCAGTTCTCCCGCGGGACCCTCGGTCCCCTGATTTGCTGAACTGGGGTGGGGGGTCGTGGGTTATCTTGGGCACACCAGGCGGCCAGGGGGCCGACACAGCTGTTGTCAAACTGGGTCAAACTTGCCAGGATCCAGGAGATCACACACAGCGCAGCCGGCAGCCCTGAGAACTCCGCTTCGCCCTGGAAACGCTCCTGCTCGCTCGACCCGCTCTTTCCCTTCCTGTCCATCTGCGGGGCGTCCGGTCATCTGCACGCGGCTCCCCGGCGCCCAGCGCAGGTCGCCGCTCCAAATGCATCCAGAAGCCTGGACCGCAGCAGCACAGAGCTCCTGTCTCCCTCGGACACTTTCCTGGGTGCGTCCCTTCTTCCTCTGAGCCGCTCCAACCCAATTTCCAGCTCGCACGTCCCAGCTGACGTGGAGCCAGGGTGCTGGGGCCGCGGACAAGCGAAAACTCGAGACTGGCTTCGTGAGGAGGGATTTCTGCGGCCAGATTCTGGAGCGGTTGGCTCCCTTTACATCCTAACTTCAACCCGGCGACTTGCCAAGGCTCCTGACTTCTCATTACCAATCGCAGCAGAACTCCTGTTTCCACCAAACCCGGGGGTGAAATGGGGGAGCTGAGAGAACAATGCAGGCCACCTTTAAGACCTTGTTTGGTTGCTAAATCATGTCCGACTATGCTACTGTGGCCGCCAGGCTCCCCTGTCCATGGAATTTCTCCAGCCAAGAATATTGTAGTGGCTTGCCATTCTCTTCTCCAGGGAATCTTTCTCACCCAGAAATCAAACGCGCACCTCCCTCATTGGCAGGCAGGTTCTTTACTAGTGAACCAACATGGAAGCTCATGTAAGAGTGTAAGAAACACTCACACCGTCATTCTGAGATTTTCTCAACTGCTGTGATTCTTCTGAGGGCAAATCTGTCACTGGGATTAAACTAGTAGGAGTCTGAAAGTGGGGGCTCCCTCCCCAGGGAGCTATTGCCTAGGATTCTTTCAACTCACCTTTCTAGTTTCTGGTATCACACTCTAAGCCACCCTTTTCCTCTTTCCTTGCCAGGATTCCGTGCATCTCCTGCGCCCAGTGCATGCGGTGGCTCAACCAGTGTGTAACCCCGACCTGTACCAAGGAATTACAGAAGTATTCTTTTCACCCCTATTGGAACACAGGATGATATTTTATTTTTTCAGATTCAATTACAAAATTTCCAGCGAGGCAGGAGCCTGTAACATACAGCACATAACCAGAGGACGTGAGGACAGGGCTGTGTGTGGTATTTACTGCTGTGCCTCTATTAATGTACTTTTCATGTTCTACTTTGTCCTTTATTTCTTCAAAAGTGTATGCGAGAAATGAAATCAGTAAGAACTGGAAATAAAGACATTACTTTTACATTTCATCTTCATTTTTCAGTAGTAATTTCAAATTCTTAGATAAATAAATGAAATAGCCCTTGAATTCATGGAAACACAGGGTTCTTTATAAGCCCACTTATGGAGAAGCACTGGCAGGCTTTGGAATATACAGTTCTAGAGTTCTTCTGGAAATTTGAAAATCCAAAATGTTATGCACCCTAACCTTTAATCCAATCACCAAAACCACTCAGAACTTCCGTGCCCTTCCCAGAAAGAGGCAGTGATCTCCTCAGTCCCGAGGGGCCCCCCAGGTGATTTGCAAGGCAAATGAGTGTGGATCCCACCTATCAACACCCGGGTTTCCCAAAACCAGGACCGGCCGGCACTATAAAAGGCACACTCCTCACCCAGCCCAGTCATTCGCGCCTGTGCTTAGACCCACTGAGCTCTGGGCCTGGTGAGGAGGCTGAAGCCATGGAAGCGCAGTGCTGCAGGAGGGCACGTCCCGAGCCCGCCTTGCCTCCGGGCCTGAACCGAGAACAGGCCTGGGCCTGGGCTCTGGATAACGTCCCCGCGCTGAGCCGCCCCTCCTGCCTCAGCCCCGAGTTCTGCGGGGACGCGCACTACTGCGCCTGTGGGCTGCCGCGCCACGCTTGCCCCGGACCCGCGGACGGTCTCCGCGTCGAGATGGGCCAGAAACGCTGGCGAGAGCCGCAAGGCCACCAGCCGGCTGCTAGTCCGGGATGGAGCGACAGTCCCGTCAAGAAGAGGCCCAAGCCGCCCAGCGGCGGGCCCAGCAGGGTCTGAACAGCCAGCCGATGCCAGCAGCTGCGGAGGCTGCCAGACCCGCGGCCAGATCGCCGCCAGGAGGCCAGGAGGCCCTCCACCCCACCCCACCGCACACACCTTGAGGTTGCGGGAAAGTGAGACTTGAAACCCGGTGGAACCCGGCAAGGAAAGGAATAGCAGCCTCCTGTCTGGCGCACAGCACCCTTTCAGTCACCACCCTGGACTGGAGCCTGGGTCACCCCAGCGGAGGCCCAATCTGCCGGGGAGGGGGGGGGGAGCGGGGGGGGGAGCGGGGGGGGTGGACTTCTCCCCTCGGCTCCGCCTCTCTCGGGGAAGAGCCTGGAGATATCTGTGGGGCAGAACATTCCTTTTTTTTTTCTTCCGTTCTTGGATAATTGACGGGCTTTTCAATGAGAAATCTCTAAAGCCATAAAAAGGAACGCATTTGAGTCTAGTCTAATGAGGTGGATGAACCTAGAGCTTATTATTCAGAGTGAAGTCAGTCTGAATGAGAAAGAGAAATCTCCTAGACTAACGCGCATATACATGGAATCTAGAAAGATGGTGCTGACGAATTTATTTGCAGGGCAGCAATGGAGAAACAGACATAGAGAACAGATTTATTGACAGGGCAGGGGGAGAGAGGAGAGAGTGAGCTGCATGGGAAAAGTAAGAGGGAAACTGACATTAGCATATGTAAAGTAGACAGCCAATGGGAATTTGCTGTATAACTCCCTGAACTCAAACTGGGGCTCTGTAAGAATCTAGAGGGGTGGGATGGTGAGAGAAATGGGAGGGAGGTTCAGACCAAGGCGGGACATATGTATACCGATGGCCGATTCGTGTGGATAGTTGACAGAAAACAACAAAATTCTGTAAAACATGACCCTTCAATTAAAAAATAAATTAGGAAAAAGGAAATCTCTCTTCAGGAATCTATGCTATCAAGGAACTTTCCTGTTGATGTACTCAGAATTGTCATACTTCTTATATTAATTCCAATTTGCAAATGATTAAAACATGCTTCCCTATTCTCTGCTTGTGAATTGATTTGGGTGGGTGGAGTCAGGACTGGAAGTGGTACTGGGACAAGGGGAGTCTTTGGCTGAAAGAACTGAGACCCAGGTCAGGGCTCCAAGATTAAGGAAACACAAAATGAACCCATGATATATAACCTTGAGTACCTTGGTGGCCTATATTAATCTCTTTCCTTTGTTCAAATATTGGGAAAGTAGCACTCCCCAACAGAGCTTTTGGGGAAATTTTGAAAGGATCTTTGGAAAGCCAGTATGATAATACACGTTAAGCATTTCAACAGGAATACTCTTGAGCCAGAGTACTAATTCCATAAGCAGAAACTGTAGTTACAAACAGACGTGTATGCCAATACAAGATAAAAAAATGTAAATGATAGTCATATCTGCACAATTCCAAACAATACTGCTCTTAGAGATAAAATGGAAGACATGGTTTTTAAACCACATTCAATTTTGGCTGCTATTCCTTCATCGCTTCAGGGGCAGCGTGCGGGCTTCTCATTGCAGTGGCTCTTGTTGCAGAGCATGAGCTCTAGGGCTTCTGAGCTTCAGTAGTTGCAGCATGTGGGCTCAAGAGCACGGACTCAATGGTTGTGGCACCAGGGCTTAGCTGTTCCCACAGCATGCAGGATCTTCGCAGATTAGAGTTTGAATCCATGTCTCCTGCCTTGGCAGGCAGATTCTTTACTGCTGAACCACTAGGGAAGACCGTGCAAGACATGATTTTTAAAAGACACCCAGAGGCTGAATCTTAGACAGGTAGTGGCTATAGCAACTAAGCTTGAAGGGCGTGCTTCTAAGCAAGTTGGAAGGGAAAGCACTGAGGCACAGCCACCCACAAGGCTGAGGGAGGGCAGACTTTCCAGAGCCTTTCCTATGAAACATTCTGCTGCAGTTCCTTCCTCAAGTGCCTACCTCGGTCTTTCATGGCTTTTCTGGGTCTCACGCAGCCACCTGATCTACAGTATTCAGCTTCCTGGGGGGCTGAAGTTAGAGATGATGGGGAACCATCACTCACCACACACTTCTCATCCCAGTTCAAGTGGAGCATTCCCCCAGGCTCTCAGCTCTGGGGGTGGTTCAGACCCAAGTCCCTGTCCCCGGTGGGTCAGGGAGGAACCCAGGCTACCCCTCTGGCTTCCAGACAACAAAACGCTTGAGAGTAGACACATGAAGTTCCAAACCTTTGACCTCCTAGATGCTGAGTCAATATATCTGGGCCAAGAGGTTGGACCCAGAAAGAGTTTTGTGGAGAATGGGCAATGCCCACGTGACAGTAACATGCAGAGCTGGGTAGTTTTCCAGTGGAAATTACAGATCCCATCATGCGCTAACCAGCACTTCATGCCCAATATGACTTCAATGCTGTAACCCTACATTTTCTTACTTATAAAATGTAATTTATAATAGCACTTAAATAAATGGGATAAGAAAAATGACACAGCACAGTGCTTATCATAAGCTCTTCGTGGCTGTTACCTGTAGTAGCTTGAAAGGTAACGTGAATAGGCATTAGAATCCTCCTATTTCTTGTTGAACTATCTCTAAACATTTTAATATCAAATATTTAATGTAAATATTTTAAAGTGAAATAGGACAGTACCTTATAAATTGAAAATATAACTTACACCCTATCCCTTCCCAACTGATGAGTCACTGTATTGATAGATTTTGAAGTCTGTTTTTATGTTTTACAAATGTAAACATACTCATGCAAATTAATGAAACAAATATTATTTCCCTCCAAAGAACCACATTATAGGCATGGATTAACAACTTGACTTGTCGGTCATTACTACTTTAGACACCTTTCTTTCTTTATTCCAAGGTGCCTGTGTGCATGCTGAATTTCTTCAGTCGTGTCTGACTCTTTGTGACCCAATGGACTATAGACTGCCAGGCTCCTGGGTCCATGGACTTTTCCAGACAAGAATACTGGATTGGGTTCCCATTTCCTCCTCCAGGGTTGCTTCCTACACCAGAGATCTAATTGGAGTCTCTGTGGCTCCTGCATTGGTGGGTGGACTCTGGACCACTGGACCACCTGGGAAGCCCCATCGCACAGGCTACTTGCTGCTAACCTCTGTGGGGGAAGTAGCTGTCATTTGTATTCAAACAACTCTCTGGGAAGTTTCCACACCACCGGAGCCTAATAGCATCACGCTGAGCCTTCAAAGGGGACAGTCTTGTTGTCCTCCCCTTAAGCCTGGACCAGCAGAGCTCTCAGCCTTGAATATCCTTATTAGATGTCCCCAAGTCAGTTGCTTCCCAGGCGACTCAGTGGTAAAGAATCTCTCTGGGACACAGGGAGACTAGGGTTCAATCTCTGGGTTGAGACGATCTCATTAAGAAGGAAGTGGCAACTCACTGCAGTATCCTTGCCTGGGAAAAAACCCGGGACAGAGAAACCTGGTGGGCTACGTATAGGGCATGGGGTTTCAAAAAGTCAGACTAGACGCAGTACCGACAAGAACAAAGTCAGTTGCTCTAATGAACCCCTTTAACTTAGCACTCTTGGCTGCCTTGCCCAGAGCTTCCAACTGCCTGCCTCTTGTGTTGTCCATTATTTTCCATGCTCCTTATTTCTCATTTTTGGTTCTGATTCTCTTCCCTTTCCTTCTCTACCTCCTTTCTCACTTTTATTTCTACTCTTTTTTTCCCCCCTCAGCTCCTGCACGACACGAGCTTTAGTGGGGATCATCTTAGAGTTTACTTTCCTGGCAGAGAATCAACTATCAAAGAGAAGAAGACTCAGCTGTGTCCTCATGGTCTCTTGTCTATGCTCTTCCCTTAAAATTCAGCTCTGCCAAAGCAGGAGCAGGTTCTACAAGTCGGCGTGCAGTACCCATCACAGCACCTTGCTCACGGCAGGTTGTGGAAACACACTTGTTTAAAACGCTTTGAATTAAACTGACTTTGGTAAGTTGAAGATAAATGACTGATCAGGGACATCTAGGCTTGGATGCACTGACATGCTTGCCAAGACAATGTCTGAAACATCTGAGAAAGGATATAAGGAGATGCAATTTCACTATAAATCTGACACTAGAAAGGAAAAGCAAACCACTACGATTATTAAACACAGGAAAAGACAACGTTTTGAGTTTGCTATTGATTGATGTTTTACTAGCCATGATTATAGCACTACGAATGACAATGAAAATAACAATAACTGTAATGGAGCAACTTGTTATTTTGCCTGAGACTATCTAATTATGTGACTTTTGTTAATGATTTTACTCCAAAAAGTTGCCTTTAAAATGGTAAACTTCAGCTACCATCCAGGTAAGAATATGAAGACACGAGAGGTTAGACAACTAGCTGAGTAATCTTCTACCAAACAGTCTGCATCTAAATCTGTAGATCTTGACCCTGACACTTCTACTTGTTGGCTGAAAGTCTCAAGCAATTTTATCTTAGAATTGAAGACCAAAAGGAAAGTCTGACCAGCAGTGTGGTTTCATGCAAAGATGGCCACATTTTGATCATCTCTGTAAAATCTAATGATACTCTGTTTCTAGACAAAAAGCCCTGAGAATCGATGGACATAGGATCCTAAAAATAACAGGGACTTAGGATACTTTTCATAAGAGTAGCCTCCCAAATAGCTTTTCTTGACAGAGCCCCTGTACCTCTATTTCCTTTAAACAAACAACAAAAGTTTTGATCCTCTCAAATCAACGAAATCAACTCAGAGTCTAAGAACTCCACCCAAGAAGTTTGAATTCACCCTTCATCTTCTCAGATCCCACCTGCTGAAGCAATTTGCAACCACCCACCCTAATAGCCTCTGGTTGGACGCCTAAGAACCCAGAACACTCTAAATTCGCAAGCAAGGGGCCCCAGAAGACTTCTCTTCTCCCCGCTGAAGCGGTGGAGCACTTTCCCCGCTGTGTGCGCCAGGCCTGGGATTCTGCGGAGGAGCCCCAGGAACCAGAGAGGTGCGGCAGCTCCTGCGCTCAGCGAACCCTAAGGAATGGCAGCTCCCTTGCTATCCTACGCTGGGCGAACTCTCTCCGGACGAGGAGGACTTCAATCGGGGAAGAACCTTCGGCCCCCCGCCGCCTTCTGCGCCTATATTGCCCCCAAACACCGACCCCGAGAACAGAGCCCCTGCATGCGATACGGCCAGTCTTGGGCTCCAGACCCCACACCCGCTCCCGGCCAGGAGTCCCGACGCCCTCAGGACAGGAGGACGCCGCGCGCCCAGAAAGTTTCCCTGATCCGATTTTGCCACAGGAGGAACCCAGTGTCTGAAACCCGAGACCTCTGACGCGGGACACGCTTCCGGAGCATCGCCCTCTTGCTGATCTGGAGAGACACCGACAGACGCCCCACGCGCTGGACTGAAAGACCCTAGGTTGTCTCTCAGGCCGCCTCTGTCCCTAGGACCCCTCCTCTCCGCTGAGACCCTTCGTTGGAGGATTCCCTGCGACAGATGCTGTTACAAGAAAACCTCTCCGTTGAGCAATCGTGGAAGGATTCTTCATAGGCTTTTGGGGATCTCTCTGTTATCTCATAAATTGCATCTTTATTACTTACTTGATGGTTAAGTAAATCTCTTAACCAAATTCCAACGTCTTTCTCTCTGCTGCTTTGGCTTTAGGGGGAGGACCAGGCGCGCGGGCGGGGTGGCCGGTTCAGTTCTCCCGCGGGACCCTCGGTCCCCTGATTTGCTGAACTGGGGTGGGGGGTCGTGGGTTATCTTGGGCACACCAGGCGGCCAGGGGGCCGACACAGCTGTTGTCAAACTGGGTCAAACTTGCCAGGATCCAGGAGATCACACACAGCGCAGCCGGCAGCCCTGAGAACTCCGCTTCGCCCTGGAAACGCTCCTGCTCGCTCGACCCGCTCTTTCCCTTCCTGTCCATCTGCGGGGCGTCCGGTCATCTGCACGCGGCTCCCCGGCGCCCAGCGCAGGTCGCCGCTCCAAATGCATCCAGAAGCCTGGACCGCAGCAGCACAGAGCTCCTGTCTCCCTCGGACACTTTCCTGGGTGCGTCCCTTCTTCCTCTGAGCCGCTCCAACCCAATTTCCAGCTCGCACGTCCCAGCTGACGTGGAGCCAGGGTGCTGGGGCCGCGGACAAGCGAAAACTCGAGACTGGCTTCGTGAGGAGGGATTTCTGCGGCCAGATTCTGGAGCGGTTGGCTCCCTTTACATCCTAACTTCAACCCGGCGACTTGCCAAGGCTCCTGACTTCTCATTACCAATCGCAGCAGAACTCCTGTTTCCACCAAACCCGGGGGTGAAATGGGGGAGCTGAGAGAACAATGCAGGCCACCTTTAAGACCTTGTTTGGTTGCTAAATCATGTCCGACTATGCTACTGTGGCCGCCAGGCTCCCCTGTCCATGGAATTTCTCCAGCCAAGAATATTGTAGTGGCTTGCCATTCTCTTCTCCAGGGAATCTTTCTCACCCAGAAATCAAACGCGCACCTCCCTCATTGGCAGGCAGGTTCTTTACTAGTGAACCAACATGGAAGCTCATGTAAGAGTGTAAGAAACACTCACACCGTCATTCTGAGATTTTCTCAACTGCTGTGATTCTTCTGAGGGCAAATCTGTCACTGGGATTAAACTAGTAGGAGTCTGAAAGTGGGGGCTCCCTCCCCAGGGAGCTATTGCCTAGGATTCTTTCAACTCACCTTTCTAGTTTCTGGTATCACACTCTAAGCCACCCTTTTCCTCTTTCCTTGCCAGGATTCCGTGCATCTCCTGCGCCCAGTGCATGCGGTGGCTCAACCAGTGTGTAACCCCGACCTGTACCAAGGAATTACAGAAGTATTCTTTTCACCCCTATTGGAACACAGGATGATATTTTATTTTTTCAGATTCAATTACAAAATTTCCAGCGAGGCAGGAGCCTGTAACATACAGCACATAACCAGAGGACGTGAGGACAGGGCTGTGTGTGGTATTTACTGCTGTGCCTCTATTAATGTACTTTTCATGTTCTACTTTGTCCTTTATTTCTTCAAAAGTGTATGCGAGAAATGAAATCAGTAAGAACTGGAAATAAAGACATTACTTTTACATTTCATCTTCATTTTTCAGTAGTAATTTCAAATTCTTAGATAAATAAATGAAATAGCCCTTGAATTCATGGAAACACAGGGTTCTTTATAAGCCCACTTATGGAGAAGCACTGGCAGGCTTTGGAATATACAGTTCTAGAGTTCTTCTGGAAATTTGAAAATCCAAAATGTTATGCACCCTAACCTTTAATCCAATCACCAAAACCACTCAGAACTTCCGTGCCCTTCCCAGAAAGAGGCAGTGATCTCCTCAGTCCCGAGGGGCCCCCCAGGTGATTTGCAAGGCAAATGAGTGTGGATCCCACCTATCAACACCCGGGTTTCCCAAAACCAGGACCGGCCGGCACTATAAAAGGCACACTCCTCACCCAGCCCAGTCATTCGCGCCTGTGCTTAGACCCACTGAGCTCTGGGCCTGGTGAGGAGGCTGAAGCCATGGAAGCGCAGTGCTGCAGGAGGGCACGTCCCGAGCCCGCCTTGCCTCCGGGCCTGAACCGAGAACAGGCCTGGGCCTGGGCTCTGGATAACTTCCCCGCGCTGAGCCGCCCCTCCTGCCTCAGCCCCGAGTTCTGCGGGGACGCGCACTACTGCGCCTGTGGGCTGCCGCGCCACGCTTGCCCCGGACCCGCGGACGGTCTCCGCGTCGAGATGGGCCAGAAACGCTGGCGAGAGCCGCAAGGCCACCAGCCGGCTGCTAGTCCGGGATGGAGCGACAGTCCCGTCAAGAAGAGGCCCAAGCCGCCCAGCGGCGGGCCCAGCAGGGTCTGAACAGCCAGCCGATGCCAGCAGCTGCGGAGGCTGCCAGACCCGCGGCCAGATCGCCGCCAGGAGGCCAGGAGGCCCTCCACCCCACCCCACCGCACACACCTTGAGGTTGCGGAAAAGTGAGACTTGAAACCCGGTGGAACCCGGCAAGGAAAGGAATAGCAGCCTCCTGTCTGGCGCACAGCACCCTTTCAGTCACCACCCTGGACTGGAGCCTGGGTCACCCCAGCGGAGGCCCAATCTGCCGGGGAGGGGGGGGGGAGCGGGGGTGGGGGGAGCCGGGGGGGGGGGGGACTTCTCCCCTCGGCTCCGCCTCTCTCGGGGAAGAGCCTGGAGATATCTGTGGGGCAGAACATTCCTTTTTTTTTTCTTCCGTTCTTGGATAATTGACGGGCTTTTCAATGAGAAATCTCTAAAGCCATAAAAAGGAACGCATTTGAGTCTAGTCTAATGAGGTGGATGAACCTAGAGCTTATTATTCAGAGTGAAGTCAGTCTGAATGAGAAAGAGAAATCTCCTAGACTAACGCGCATATACATGGAATCTAGAAAGATGGTGCTGACGAATTTATTTGCAGGGCAGCAATGGAGAAACAGACATAGAGAACAGATTTATTGACAGGGCAGGGGGAGAGAGGAGAGAGTGAGCTGCATGGGAAAAGTAAGAGGGAAACTGACATTAGCATATGTAAAGTAGACAGCCAATGGGAATTTGCTGTATAACTCCCTGAACTCAAACTGGGGCTCTGTAAGAATCTAGAGGGGTGGGATGGTGAGAGAAATGGGAGGGAGGTTCAGACCAAGGCGGGACATATGTATACCGATGGCCGATTCGTGTGGATAGTTGACAGAAAACAACAAAATTCTGTAAAACATGACCCTTCAATTAAAAAATAAATTAGGAAAAAGGAAATCTCTCTTCAGGAATCTATGCTATCAAGGAACTTTCCTGTTGATGTACTCAGAATTGTCATACTTCTTATATTAATTCCAATTTGCAAATGATTAAAACATGCTTCCCTATTCTCTGCTTGTGAATTGATTTGGGTGGGTGGAGTCAGGACTGGAAGTGGTACTGGGACAAGGGGAGTCTTTGGCTGAAAGAACTGAGACCCAGGTCAGGGCTCCAAGATTAAGGAAACACAAAATGAACCCATGATATATAACCTTGAGTACCTTGGTGGCCTATATTAATCTCTTTCCTTTGTTCAAATATTGGGAAAGTAGCACTCCCCAACATAGCTTTTGGGGAAATTTTGAAAGGATCTTTGGAAAGCCAGTATGATAATACACGTTAAGCATTTCAACAGGAATACTCTTGAGCCAGAGTACTAATTCCATAAGCAGAAACTGTAGTTACAAACAGACGTGTATGCCAATACAAGATAAAAAAATGTAAATGATAGTCATATCTGCACAATTCCAAACAATACTGCTCTTAGAGATAAAATGGAAGACATGGTTTTTAAACCACATTCAATTTTGGCTGCTATTCCTTCATCGCTTCAGGGGCAGCGTGCGGGCTTCTCATTGCAGTGGCTCTTGTTGCAGAGCATGAGCTCTAGGGCTTCTGAGCTTCAGTAGTTGCAGCATGTGGGCTCAAGAGCACGGACTCAATGGTTGTGGCACCAGGGCTTAGCTGTTCCCACAGCATGCAGGATCTTCGCAGATTAGAGTTTGAATCCATGTCTCCTGCCTTGGCAGGCAGATTCTTTACTGCTGAACCACTAGGGAAGACCGTGCAAGACATGATTTTTAAAAGACACCCAGAGGCTGAATCTTAGACAGGTAGTGGCTATAGCAACTAAGCTTGAAGGGCGTGCTTCTAAGCAAGTTGGAAGGGAAAGCACTGAGGCACAGCCACCCACAAGGCTGAGGGAGGGCAGACTTTCCAGAGCCTTTCCTATGAAACATTCTGCTGCAGTTCCTTCCTCAAGTGCCTACCTCGGTCTTTCATGGCTTTTCTGGGTCTCACGCAGCCACCTGATCTACAGTATTCAGCTTCCTGGGGGGCTGAAGTTAGAGATGATGGGGAACCATCACTCACCACACACTTCTCATCCCAGTTCAAGTGGAGCATTCCCCCAGGCTCTCAGCTCTGGGGGTGGTTCAGACCCAAGTCCCTGTCCCCGGTGGGTCAGGGAGGAACCCAGGCTACCCCTCTGGCTTCCAGACAACAAAACGCTTGAGAGTAGACACATGAAGTTCCAAACCTTTGACCTCCTAGATGCTGAGTCAATATATCTGGGCCAAGAGGTTGGACCCAGAAAGAGTTTTGTGGAGAATGGGCAATGCCCACGTGACAGTAACATGCAGAGCTGGGTAGTTTTCCAGTGGAAATTACAGATCCCATCATGCGCTAACCAGCACTTCATGCCCAATATGACTTCAATGCTGTAACCCTACATTTTCTTACTTATAAAATGTAATTTATAATAGCACTTAAATAAATGGGATAAGAAAAATGACACAGCACAGTGCTTATCATAAGCTCTTCGTGGCTGTTACCTGTAGTAGCTTGAAAGGTAACGTGAATAGGCATTAGAATCCTCCTATTTCTTGTTGAACTATCTCTAAACATTTTAATATCAAATATTTAATGTAACTATTTTAAAGTGAAATAGGACAGTACCTTATAAATTGAAAATATAACTTACACCCTATCCCTTCCCAACTGATGAGTCACTGTATTGATAGATTTTGAAGTCTGTTTTTATGTTTTACAAATGTAAACATACTCATGCAAATTAATGAAACAAATATTATTTCCCTCCAAAGAACCACATTATAGGCATGGATTAACAACTTGACTTGTCGGTCATTACTACTTTAGACACCTTTCTTTCTTTATTCCAAGGTGCCTGTGTGCATGCTGAATTTCTTCAGTCATGTCTGACTCTTTGTGACCCAATGGACTATAGACTGCCAGGCTCCTGGGTCCATGGACTTTTCCAGACAAGAATACTGGATTGGGTTCCCATTTCCTCCTCCAGGGTTGCTTCCTACACCAGAGATCTAATTGGAGTCTCTGTGGCTCCTGCATTGGTGGGTGGACTCTGGACCACTGGACCACCTGGGAAGCCCCATCGCACAGGCTACTTGCTGCTAACCTCTGTGGGGGAAGTAGCTGTCATTTGTATTCAAACAACTCTCTGGGAAGTTTCCACACCACCGGAGCCTAATAGCATCACGCTGAGCCTTCAAAGGGGACAGTCTTGTTGTCCTCCCCTTAAGCCTGGACCAGCAGAGCTCTCAGCCTTGAATATCCTTATTAGATGTCCCCAAGTCAGTTGCTTCCCAGGCGACTCAGTGGTAAAGAATCTCTCTGGGACACAGGGAGACTAGGGTTCAATCTCTGGGTTGAGACGATCTCATTAAGAAGGAAGTGGCAACTCACTGCAGTATCCTTGCCTGGGAAAAAACCCGGGACAGAGAAACCTGGTGGGCTACGTATAGGGCATGGGGTTTCAAAAAGTCAGACTAGACGCAGTACCGACAAGAACAAAGTCAGTTGCTCTAATGAACCCCTTTAACTTAGCACTCTTGGCTGCCTTGCCCAGAGCTTCCAACTGCCTGCCTCTTGTGTTGTCCATTATTTTCCATGCTCCTTATTTCTCATTTTTGGTTCTGATTCTCTTCCCTTTCCTTCTCTACCTCCTTTCTCACTTTTATTTCTACTCTTTTTTTCCCCCCTCAGCTCCTGCACGACACGAGCTTTAGTGGGGATCATCTTAGAGTTTACTTTCCTGGCAGAGAATCAACTATCAAAGAGAAGAAGACTCAGCTGTGTCCTCATGGTCTCTTGTCTATGCTCTTCCCTTAAAATTCAGCTCTGCCAAAGCAGGAGCAGGTTCTACAAGTCGGCGTGCAGCACCCATCACAGCACCTTGCTCACGGCAGGTTGTGGAAACACACTTGTTTAAAACGCTTTGAATTAAACTGACTTTGGTAAGTTGAAGATAAATGACTGATCAGGGACATCTAGGCTTGGATGCACTGACATGCTTGCCAAGACAATGTCTGAAACATCTGAGAAAGGATATAAGGAGATGCAATTTCACTATAAATCTGACACTAGAAAGGAAAAGCAAACCACTACGATTATTAAACACAGGAAAAGACAACGTTTTGAGTTTGCTATTGATTGATGTTTTACTAGCCATGATTATAGCACTACGAATGACAATGAAAATAACAATAACTGTAATGGAGCAACTTGTTATTTTGCCTGAGACTATCTAATTATGTGACTTTTGTTAATGATTTTACTCCAAAAAGTTGCCTTTAAAATGGTAAACTTCAGCTACCATCCAGGTAAGAATATGAAGACACGAGAGGTTAGACAACTAGCTGAGTAATCTTCTACCAAACAGTCTGCATCTAAATCTGTAGATCTTGACCCTGACACTTCTACTTGTTGGCTGAAAGTCTCAAGCAATTTTATCTTAGAATTGAAGACCAAAAGGAAAGTCTGACCAGCAGTGTGGTTTCATGCAAAGATGGCCACATTTTGATCATCTCTGTAAAATCTAATGATACTCTGTTTCTAGACAAAAAGCCCTGAGAATCGATGGACATAGGATCCTAAAAATAACAGGGACTTAGGATACTTTTCATAAGAGTAGCCTCCCAAATAGCTTTTCTTGACAGAGCCCCTGTACCTCTATTTCCTTTAAACAAACAACAAAAGTTTTGATCCTCTCAAATCAACGAAATCAACTCAGAGTCTAAGAACTCCACCCAAGAAGTTTGAATTCACCCTTCATCTTCTCAGATCCCACCTGCTGAAGCAATTTGCAACCACCCACCCTAATAGCCTCTGGTTGGACGCCTAAGAACCCAGAACACTCTAAATTCGCAAGCAAGGGGCCCCAGAAGACTTCTCTTCTCCCCGCTGAAGCGGTGGAGCACTTTCCCCGCTGTGTGCGCCAGGCCTGGGATTCCGCGGAGGAGCCCCAGGAACCAGAGAGGTGCGGCAGCTCCTGCGCTCAGCGAACCCTAAGGAATGGCAGCTCCCTTGCTATCCTACGCTGGGCGAACTCTCTCCGGACGAGGAGGACTTCAATCGGGGAAGAACCTTCGGCCCCCCGCCGCCTTCTGCGCCTATATTGCCCCCAAACACCGACCCCGAGAACAGAGCCCCTGCATGCGATACGGCCAGTCTTGGGCTCCAGACCCCACACCCGCTCCCGGCCAGGAGTCCCGACGCCCTCAGGACAGGAGGACGCCGCGCACCCAGAAAGTTTCCCTGATCCGATTTTGCCACAGGAGGAACCCAGTGTCTGAAACCCGAGACCTCTGACGCGGGACACGCTTCCGGAGCATCGCCCTCTTGCTGATCTGGAGAGACACCAACAGACGCCCCACGCGCTGGACTGAAAGACCCTAGGTTGTCTCTCAGGCCGCCTCTGTCCCTAGGACCCCTCCTCTCCGCTGAGACCCTTCGTTGGAGGATTCCCTGCGACAGATGCTGTTACAAGAAAACCTCTCCGTTGAGCAATCGTGGAAGGATTCTTCATAGGCTTTTGGGGATCTCTCTGTTATCTCATAAATTGCATCTTTATTACTTACTTGATGGTTAAGTAAATCTCTTAACCAAATTCCAACGTCTTTCTCTCTGCTGCTTTGGCTTTAGGGGGAGGACCAGGCGCGCGGGCGGGGTGGCCGGTTCAGTTCTCCCGCGGGACCCTCGGTCCCCTGATTTGCTGAACTGGGGTGGGGGGTCGTGGGTTATCTTGGGCACACCAGGCGGCCAGGGGGCCGACACAGCTGTTGTCAAACTGGGTCAAACTTGCCAGGATCCAGGAGATCACACACAGCGCAGCCGGCAGCCCTGAGAACTCCGCTTCGCCCTGGAAACGCTCCTGCTCGCTCGACCCGCTCTTTCCCTTCCTGTCCATCTGCGGGGCGTCCGGTCATCTGCACGCGGCTCCCCGGCGCCCAGCGCAGGTCGCCGCTCCAAATGCATCCAGAAGCCTGGACCGCAGCAGCACAGAGCTCCTGTCTCCCTCGGACACTTTCCTGGGTGCGTCCCTTCTTCCTCTGAGCCGCTCCAACCCAATTTCCAGCTCGCACGTCCCAGCTGACGTGGAGCCAGGGTGCTGGGGCCGCGGACAAGCGAAAACTCGAGACTGGCTTCGTGAGGAGGGATTTCTGCGGCCAGATTCTGGAGCGGTTGGCTCCCTTTACATCCTAACTTCAACCCGGCGACTTGCCAAGGCTCCTGACTTCTCATTACCAATCGCAGCAGAACTCCTGTTTCCACCAAACCCGGGGGTGAAATGGGGGAGCTGAGAGAACAATGCAGGCCACCTTTAAGACCTTGTTTGGTTGCTAAATCATGTCCGACTATGCTACTGTGGCCGCCAGGCTCCCCTGTCCATGGAATTTCTCCAGCCAAGAATATTGTAGTGGCTTGCCATTCTCTTCTCCAGGGAATCTTTCTCACCCAGAAATCAAACGCGCACCTCCCTCATTGGCAGGCAGGTTCTTTACTAGTGAACCAACATGGAAGCTCATGTAAGAGTGTAAGAAACACTCACACCGTCATTCTGAGATTTTCTCAACTGCTGTGATTCTTCTGAGGGCAAATCTGTCACTGGGATTAAACTAGTAGGAGTCTGAAAGTGGGGGCTCCCTCCCCAGGGAGCTATTGCCTAGGATTCTTTCAACTCACCTTTCTAGTTTCTGGTATCACACTCTAAGCCACCCTTTTCCTCTTTCCTTGCCAGGATTCCGTGCATCTCCTGCGCCCAGTGCATGCGGTGGCTCAACCAGTGTGTAACCCCGACCTGTACCAAGGAATTACAGAAGTATTCTTTTCACCCCTATTGGAACACAGGATGATATTTTATTTTTTCAGATTCAATTACAAAATTTCCAGCGAGGCAGGAGCCTGTAACATACAGCACATAACCAGAGGACGTGAGGACAGGGCTGTGTGTGGTATTTACTGCTGTGCCTCTATTAATGTACTTTTCATGTTCTACTTTGTCCTTTATTTCTTCAAAAGTGTATGCGAGAAATGAAATCAGTAAGAACTGGAAATAAAGACATTACTTTTACATTTCATCTTCATTTTTCAGTAGTAATTTCAAATTCTTAGATAAATAAATGAAATAGCCCTTGAATTCATGGAAACACAGGGTTCTTTATAAGCCCACTTATGGAGAAGCACTGGCAGGCTTTGGAATATACAGTTCTAGAGTTCTTCTGGAAATTTGAAAATCCAAAATGTTATGCACCCTAACCTTTAATCCAATCACCAAAACCACTCAGAACTTCCGTGCCCTTCCCAGAAAGAGGCAGTGATCTCCTCAGTCCCGAGGGGCCCCCCAGGTGATTTGCAAGGCAAATGAGTGTGGATCCCACCTATCAACACCCGGGTTTCCCAAAACCAGGACCGGCCGGCACTATAAAAGGCACACTCCTCACCCAGCCCAGTCATTCGCGCCTGTGCTTAGACCCACTGAGCTCTGGGCCTGGTGAGGAGGCTGAAGCCATGGAAGCGCAGTGCTGCAGGAGGGCACGTCCCGAGCCCGCCTTGCCTCCGGGCCTGAACCGAGAACAGGCCTGGGCCTGGGCTCTGGATAACTTCCCCGCGCTGAGCCGCCCCTCCTGCCTCAGCCCCGAGTTCTGCGGGGACGCGCACTACTGCGCCTGTGGGCTGCCGCGCCACGCTTGCCCCGGACCCGCGGACGGTCTCCGCGTCGAGATGGGCCAGAAACGCTGGCGAGAGCCGCAAGGCCACCAGCCGGCTGCTAGTCCGGGATGGAGCGACAGTCCCGTCAAGAAGAGGCCCAAGCCGCCCAGCGGCGGGCCCAGCAGGGTCTGAACAGCCAGCCGATGCCAGCAGCTGCGGAGGCTGCCAGACCCGCGGCCAGATCGCCGCCAGGAGGCCAGGAGGCCCTCCACCCCACCCCACCGCACACACCTTGAGGTTGCGGGAAAGTGAGACTTGAAACCCGGTGGAACCCGGCAAGGAAAGGAATAGCAGCCTCCTGTCTGGCGCACAGCACCCTTTCAGTCACCACCCTGGACTGGAGCCTGGGTCACCCCAGCGGAGGCCCAATCTGCCGGGGAGGGGGGGGGGAGCGGGGGGGGGGGAGCCGGGGGGGGGGGACTTCTCCCCTCGGCTCCGCCTCTCTCGGGGAAGAGCCTGGAGATATCTGTGGGGCAGAACATTCCTTTTTTTTTTCTTCCGTTCTTGGATAATTGACGGGCTTTTCAATGAGAAATCTCTAAAGCCATAAAAAGGAACGCATTTGAGTCTAGTCTAATGAGGTGGATGAACCTAGAGCTTATTATTCAGAGTGAAGTCAGTCTGAATGAGAAAGAGAAATCTCCTAGACTAACGCGCATATACATGGAATCTAGAAAGATGGTGCTGACGAATTTATTTGCAGGGCAGCAATGGAGAAACAGACATAGAGAACAGATTTATTGACAGGGCAGGGGGAGAGAGGAGAGAGTGAGCTGCATGGGAAAAGTAAGAGGGAAACTGACATTAGCATATGTAAAGTAGACAGCCAATGGGAATTTGCTGTATAACTCCCTGAACTCAAACTGGGGCTCTGTAAGAATCTAGAGGGGTGGGATGGTGAGAGAAATGGGAGGGAGGTTCAGACCAAGGCGGGACATATGTATACCGATGGCCGATTCGTGTGGATAGTTGACAGAAAACAACAAAATTCTGTAAAACATGACCCTTCAATTAAAAAATAAATTAGGAAAAAGGAAATCTCTCTTCAGGAATCTATGCTATCAAGGAACTTTCCTGTTGATGTACTCAGAATTGTCATACTTCTTATATTAATTCCAATTTGCAAATGATTAAAACATGCTTCCCTATTCTCTGCTTGTGAATTGATTTGGGTGGGTGGAGTCAGGACTGGAAGTGGTACTGGGACAAGGGGAGTCTTTGGCTGAAAGAACTGAGACCCAGGTCAGGGCTCCAAGATTAAGGAAACACAAAATGAACCCATGATATATAACCTTGAGTACCTTGGTGGCCTATATTAATCTCTTTCCTTTGTTCAAATATTGGGAAAGTAGCACTCCCCAACAGAGCTTTTGGGGAAATTTTGAAAGGATCTTTGGAAAGCCAGTATGATAATACACGTTAAGCATTTCAACAGGAATACTCTTGAGCCAGAGTACTAATTCCATAAGCAGAAACTGTAGTTACAAACAGACGTGTATGCCAATACAAGATAAAAAAATGTAAATGATAGTCATATCTGCACAATTCCAAACAATACTGCTCTTAGAGATAAAATGGAAGACATGGTTTTTAAACCACATTCAATTTTGGCTGCTATTCCTTCATCGCTTCAGGGGCAGCGTGCGGGCTTCTCATTGCAGTGGCTCTTGTTGCAGAGCATGAGCTCTAGGGCTTCTGAGCTTCAGTAGTTGCAGCATGTGGGCTCAAGAGCACGGACTCAATGGTTGTGGCACCAGGGCTTAGCTGTTCCCACAGCATGCAGGATCTTCGCAGATTAGAGTTTGAATCCATGTCTCCTGCCTTGGCAGGCAGATTCTTTACTGCTGAACCACTAGGGAAGACCGTGCAAGACATGATTTTTAAAAGACACCCAGAGGCTGAATCTTAGACAGGTAGTGGCTATAGCAACTAAGCTTGAAGGGCGTGCTTCTAAGCAAGTTGGAAGGGAAAGCACTGAGGCACAGCCACCCACAAGGCTGAGGGAGGGCAGACTTTCCAGAGCCTTTCCTATGAAACATTCTGCTGCAGTTCCTTCCTCAAGTGCCTACCTCGGTCTTTCATGGCTTTTCTGGGTCTCACGCAGCCACCTGATCTACAGTATTCAGCTTCCTGGGGGGCTGAAGTTAGAGATGATGGGGAACCATCACTCACCACACACTTCTCATCCCAGTTCAAGTGGAGCATTCCCCCAGGCTCTCAGCTCTGGGGGTGGTTCAGACCCAAGTCCCTGTCCCCGGTGGGTCAGGGAGGAACCCAGGCTACCCCTCTGGCTTCCAGACAACAAAACGCTTGAGAGTAGACACATGAAGTTCCAAACCTTTGACCTCCTAGATGCTGAGTCAATATATCTGGGCCAAGAGGTTGGACCCAGAAAGAGTTTTGTGGAGAATGGGCAATGCCCACGTGACAGTAACATGCAGAGCTGGGTAGTTTTCCAGTGGAAATTACAGATCCCATCATGCGCTAACCAGCACTTCATGCCCAATATGACTTCAATGCTGTAACCCTACATTTTCTTACTTATAAAATGTAATTTATAATAGCACTTAAATAAATGGGATAAGAAAAATGACACAGCACAGTGCTTATCATAAGCTCTTCGTGGCTGTTACCTGTAGTAGCTTGAAAGGTAACGTGAATAGGCATTAGAATCCTCCTATTTCTTGTTGAACTATCTCTAAACATTTTAATATCAAATATTTAATGTAAATATTTTAAAGTGAAATAGGACAGTACCTTATAAATTGAAAATATAACTTACACCCTATCCCTTCCCAACTGATGAGTCACTGTATTGATAGATTTTGAAGTCTGTTTTTATGTTTTACAAATGTAAACATACTCATGCAAATTAATGAAACAAATATTATTTCCCTCCAAAGAACCACATTATAGGCATGGATTAACAACTTGACTTGTCGGTCATTACTACTTTAGACACCTTTCTTTCTTTATTCCAAGGTGCCTGTGTGCATGCTGAATTTCTTCAGTCGTGTCTGACTCTTTGTGACCCAATGGACTATAGACTGCCAGGCTCCTGGGTCCATGGACTTTTCCAGACAAGAATACTGGATTGGGTTCCCATTTCCTCCTCCAGGGTTGCTTCCTACACCAGAGATCTAATTGGAGTCTCTGTGGCTCCTGCATTGGTGGGTGGACTCTGGACCACTGGACCACCTGGGAAGCCCCATCGCACAGGCTACTTGCTGCTAACCTCTGTGGGGGAAGTAGCTGTCATTTGTATTCAAACAACTCTCTGGGAAGTTTCCACACCACCGGAGCCTAATAGCATCACGCTGAGCCTTCAAAGGGGACAGTCTTGTTGTCCTCCCCTTAAGCCTGGACCAGCAGAGCTCTCAGCCTTGAATATCCTTATTAGATGTCCCCAAGTCAGTTGCTTCCCAGGCGACTCAGTGGTAAAGAATCTCTCTGGGACACAGGGAGACTAGGGTTCAATCTCTGGGTTGAGACGATCTCATTAAGAAGGAAGTGGCAACTCACTGCAGTATCCTTGCCTGGGAAAAAACCCGGGACAGAGAAACCTGGTGGGCTACGTATAGGGCATGGGGTTTCAAAAAGTCAGACTAGACGCAGTACCGACAAGAACAAAGTCAGTTGCTCTAATGAACCCCTTTAACTTAGCACTCTTGGCTGCCTTGCCCAGAGCTTCCAACTGCCTGCCTCTTGTGTTGTCCATTATTTTCCATGCTCCTTATTTCTCATTTTTGGTTCTGATTCTCTTCCCTTTCCTTCTCTACCTCCTTTCTCACTTTTATTTCTACTCTTTTTTTCCCCCCTCAGCTCCTGCACGACACGAGCTTTAGTGGGGATCATCTTAGAGTTTACTTTCCTGGCAGAGAATCAACTATCAAAGAGAAGAAGACTCAGCTGTGTCCTCATGGTCTCTTGTCTATGCTCTTCCCTTAAAATTCAGCTCTGCCAAAGCAGGAGCAGGTTCTACAAGTCGGCGTGCAGTACCCATCACAGCACCTTGCTCACGGCAGGTTGTGGAAACACACTTGTTTAAAACGCTTTGAATTAAACTGACTTTGGTAAGTTGAAGATAAATGACTGATCAGGGACATCTAGGCTTGGATGCACTGACATGCTTGCCAAGACAATGTCTGAAACATCTGAGAAAGGATATAAGGAGATGCAATTTCACTATAAATCTGACACTAGAAAGGAAAAGCAAACCACTACGATTATTAAACACAGGAAAAGACAACGTTTTGAGTTTGCTATTGATTGATGTTTTACTAGCCATGATTATAGCACTACGAATGACAATGAAAATAACAATAACTGTAATGGAGCAACTTGTTATTTTGCCTGAGACTATCTAATTATGTGACTTTTGTTAATGATTTTACTCCAAAAAGTTGCCTTTAAAATGGTAAACTTCAGCTACCATCCAGGTAAGAATATGAAGACACGAGAGGTTAGACAACTAGCTGAGTAATCTTCTACCAAACAGTCTGCATCTAAATCTGTAGATCTTGACCCTGACACTTCTACTTGTTGGCTGAAAGTCTCAAGCAATTTTATCTTAGAATTGAAGACCAAAAGGAAAGTCTGACCAGCAGTGTGGTTTCATGCAAAGATGGCCACATTTTGATCATCTCTGTAAAATCTAATGATACTCTGTTTCTAGACAAAAAGCCCTGAGAATCGATGGACATAGGATCCTAAAAATAACAGGGACTTAGGATACTTTTCATAAGAGTAGCCTCCCAAATAGCTTTTCTTGACAGAGCCCCTGTACCTCTATTTCCTTTAAACAAACAACAAAAGTTTTGATCCTCTCAAATCAACGAAATCAACTCAGAGTCTAAGAACTCCACCCAAGAAGTTTGAATTCACCCTTCATCTTCTCAGATCCCACCTGCTGAAGCAATTTGCAACCACCCACCCTAATAGCCTCTGGTTGGACGCCTAAGAACCCAGAACACTCTAAATTCGCAAGCAAGGGGCCCCAGAAGACTTCTCTTCTCCCCGCTGAAGCGGTGGAGCACTTTCCCCGCTGTGTGCGCCAGGCCTGGGATTCTGCGGAGGAGCCCCAGGAACCAGAGAGGTGCGGCAGCTCCTGCGCTCAGCGAACCCTAAGGAATGGCAGCTCCCTTGCTATCCTACGCTGGGCGAACTCTCTCCGGACGAGGAGGACTTCAATCGGGGAAGAACCTTCGGCCCCCCGCCGCCTTCTGCGCCTATATTGCCCCCAAACACCGACCCCGAGAACAGAGCCCCTGCATGCGATACGGCCAGTCTTGGGCTCCAGACCCCACACCCGCTCCCGGCCAGGAGTCCCGACGCCCTCAGGACAGGAGGACGCCGCGCGCCCAGAAAGTTTCCCTGATCCGATTTTGCCACAGGAGGAACCCAGTGTCTGAAACCCGAGACCTCTGACGCGGGACACGCTTCCGGAGCATCGCCCTCTTGCTGATCTGGAGAGACACCGACAGACGCCCCACGCGCTGGACTGAAAGACCCTAGGTTGTCTCTCAGGCCGCCTCTGTCCCTAGGACCCCTCCTCTCCGCTGAGACCCTTCGTTGGAGGATTCCCTGCGACAGATGCTGTTACAAGAAAACCTCTCCGTTGAGCAATCGTGGAAGGATTCTTCATAGGCTTTTGGGGATCTCTCTGTTATCTCATAAATTGCATCTTTATTACTTACTTGATGGTTAAGTAAATCTCTTAACCAAATTCCAACGTCTTTCTCTCTGCTGCTTTGGCTTTAGGGGGAGGACCAGGCGCGCGGGCGGGGTGGCCGGTTCAGTTCTCCCGCGGGACCCTCGGTCCCCTGATTTGCTGAACTGGGGTGGGGGGTCGTGGGTTATCTTGGGCACACCAGGCGGCCAGGGGGCCGACACAGCTGTTGTCAAACTGGGTCAAACTTGCCAGGATCCAGGAGATCACACACAGCGCAGCCGGCAGCCCTGAGAACTCCGCTTCGCCCTGGAAACGCTCCTGCTCGCTCGACCCGCTCTTTCCCTTCCTGTCCATCTGCGGGGCGTCCGGTCATCTGCACGCGGCTCCCCGGCGCCCAGCGCAGGTCGCCGCTCCAAATGCATCCAGAAGCCTGGACCGCAGCAGCACAGAGCTCCTGTCTCCCTCGGACACTTTCCTGGGTGCGTCCCTTCTTCCTCTGAGCCGCTCCAACCCAATTTCCAGCTCGCACGTCCCAGCTGACGTGGAGCCAGGGTGCTGGGGCCGCGGACAAGCGAAAACTCGAGACTGGCTTCGTGAGGAGGGATTTCTGCGGCCAGATTCTGGAGCGGTTGGCTCCCTTTACATCCTAACTTCAACCCGGCGACTTGCCAAGGCTCCTGACTTCTCATTACCAATCGCAGCAGAACTCCTGTTTCCACCAAACCCGGGGGTGAAATGGGGGAGCTGAGAGAACAATGCAGGCCACCTTTAAGACCTTGTTTGGTTGCTAAATCATGTCCGACTATGCTACTGTGGCCGCCAGGCTCCCCTGTCCATGGAATTTCTCCAGCCAAGAATATTGTAGTGGCTTGCCATTCTCTTCTCCAGGGAATCTTTCTCACCCAGAAATCAAACGCGCACCTCCCTCATTGGCAGGCAGGTTCTTTACTAGTGAACCAACATGGAAGCTCATGTAAGAGTGTAAGAAACACTCACACCGTCATTCTGAGATTTTCTCAACTGCTGTGATTCTTCTGAGGGCAAATCTGTCACTGGGATTAAACTAGTAGGAGTCTGAAAGTGGGGGCTCCCTCCCCAGGGAGCTATTGCCTAGGATTCTTTCAACTCACCTTTCTAGTTTCTGGTATCACACTCTAAGCCACCCTTTTCCTCTTTCCTTGCCAGGATTCCGTGCATCTCCTGCGCCCAGTGCATGCGGTGGCTCAACCAGTGTGTAACCCCGACCTGTACCAAGGAATTACAGAAGTATTCTTTTCACCCCTATTGGAACACAGGATGATATTTTATTTTTTCAGATTCAATTACAAAATTTCCAGCGAGGCAGGAGCCTGTAACATACAGCACATAACCAGAGGACGTGAGGACAGGGCTGTGTGTGGTATTTACTGCTGTGCCTCTATTAATGTACTTTTCATGTTCTACTTTGTCCTTTATTTCTTCAAAAGTGTATGCGAGAAATGAAATCAGTAAGAACTGGAAATAAAGACATTACTTTTACATTTCATCTTCATTTTTCAGTAGTAATTTCAAATTCTTAGATAAATAAATGAAATAGCCCTTGAATTCATGGAAACACAGGGTTCTTTATAAGCCCACTTATGGAGAAGCACTGGCAGGCTTTGGAATATACAGTTCTAGAGTTCTTCTGGAAATTTGAAAATCCAAAATGTTATGCACCCTAACCTTTAATCCAATCACCAAAACCACTCAGAACTTCCGTGCCCTTCCCAGAAAGAGGCAGTGATCTCCTCAGTCCCGAGGGGCCCCCCAGGTGATTTGCAAGGCAAATGAGTGTGGATCCCACCTATCAACACCCGGGTTTCCCAAAACCAGGACCGGCCGGCACTATAAAAGGCACACTCCTCACCCAGCCCAGTCATTCGCGCCTGTGCTTAGACCCACTGAGCTCTGGGCCTGGTGAGGAGGCTGAAGCCATGGAAGCGCAGTGCTGCAGGAGGGCACGTCCCGAGCCCGCCTTGCCTCCGGGCCTGAACCGAGAACAGGCCTGGGCCTGGGCTCTGGATAACTTCCCCGCGCTGAGCCGCCCCTCCTGCCTCAGCCCCGAGTTCTGCGGGGACGCGCACTACTGCGCCTGTGGGCTGCCGCGCCACGCTTGCCCCGGACCCGCGGACGGTCTCCGCGTCGAGATGGGCCAGAAACGCTGGCGAGAGCCGCAAGGCCACCAGCCGGCTGCTAGTCCGGGATGGAGCGACAGTCCCGTCAAGAAGAGGCCCAAGCCGCCCAGCGGCGGGCCCAGCAGGGTCTGAACAGCCAGCCGATGCCAGCAGCTGCGGAGGCTGCCAGACCCGCGGCCAGATCGCCGCCAGGAGGCCAGGAGGCCCTCCACCCCACCCCACCGCACACACCTTGAGGTTGCGGAAAAGTGAGACTTGAAACCCGGTGGAACCCGGCAAGGAAAGGAATAGCAGCCTCCTGTCTGGCGCACAGCACCCTTTCAGTCACCACCCTGGACTGGAGCCTGGGTCACCCCAGCGGAGGCCCAATCTGCCGGGGAGGGGGGGGGGAGCGGGGGTGGGGGGAGCCGGGGGGGGGGGGGACTTCTCCCCTCGGCTCCGCCTCTCTCGGGGAAGAGCCTGGAGATATCTGTGGGGCAGAACATTCCTTTTTTTTTTCTTCCGTTCTTGGATAATTGACGGGCTTTTCAATGAGAAATCTCTAAAGCCATAAAAAGGAACGCATTTGAGTCTAGTCTAATGAGGTGGATGAACCTAGAGCTTATTATTCAGAGTGAAGTCAGTCTGAATGAGAAAGAGAAATCTCCTAGACTAACGCGCATATACATGGAATCTAGAAAGATGGTGCTGACGAATTTATTTGCAGGGCAGCAATGGAGAAACAGACATAGAGAACAGATTTATTGACAGGGCAGGGGGAGAGAGGAGAGAGTGAGCTGCATGGGAAAAGTAAGAGGGAAACTGACATTAGCATATGTAAAGTAGACAGCCAATGGGAATTTGCTGTATAACTCCCTGAACTCAAACTGGGGCTCTGTAAGAATCTAGAGGGGTGGGATGGTGAGAGAAATGGGAGGGAGGTTCAGACCAAGGCGGGACATATGTATACCGATGGCCGATTCGTGTGGATAGTTGACAGAAAACAACAAAATTCTGTAAAACATGACCCTTCAATTAAAAAATAAATTAGGAAAAAGGAAATCTCTCTTCAGGAATCTATGCTATCAAGGAACTTTCCTGTTGATGTACTCAGAATTGTCATACTTCTTATATTAATTCCAATTTGCAAATGATTAAAACATGCTTCCCTATTCTCTGCTTGTGAATTGATTTGGGTGGGTGGAGTCAGGACTGGAAGTGGTACTGGGACAAGGGGAGTCTTTGGCTGAAAGAACTGAGACCCAGGTCAGGGCTCCAAGATTAAGGAAACACAAAATGAACCCATGATATATAACCTTGAGTACCTTGGTGGCCTATATTAATCTCTTTCCTTTGTTCAAATATTGGGAAAGTAGCACTCCCCAACATAGCTTTTGGGGAAATTTTGAAAGGATCTTTGGAAAGCCAGTATGATAATACACGTTAAGCATTTCAACAGGAATACTCTTGAGCCAGAGTACTAATTCCATAAGCAGAAACTGTAGTTACAAACAGACGTGTATGCCAATACAAGATAAAAAAATGTAAATGATAGTCATATCTGCACAATTCCAAACAATACTGCTCTTAGAGATAAAATGGAAGACATGGTTTTTAAACCACATTCAATTTTGGCTGCTATTCCTTCATCGCTTCAGGGGCAGCGTGCGGGCTTCTCATTGCAGTGGCTCTTGTTGCAGAGCATGAGCTCTAGGGCTTCTGAGCTTCAGTAGTTGCAGCATGTGGGCTCAAGAGCACGGACTCAATGGTTGTGGCACCAGGGCTTAGCTGTTCCCACAGCATGCAGGATCTTCGCAGATTAGAGTTTGAATCCATGTCTCCTGCCTTGGCAGGCAGATTCTTTACTGCTGAACCACTAGGGAAGACCGTGCAAGACATGATTTTTAAAAGACACCCAGAGGCTGAATCTTAGACAGGTAGTGGCTATAGCAACTAAGCTTGAAGGGCGTGCTTCTAAGCAAGTTGGAAGGGAAAGCACTGAGGCACAGCCACCCACAAGGCTGAGGGAGGGCAGACTTTCCAGAGCCTTTCCTATGAAACATTCTGCTGCAGTTCCTTCCTCAAGTGCCTACCTCGGTCTTTCATGGCTTTTCTGGGTCTCACGCAGCCACCTGATCTACAGTATTCAGCTTCCTGGGGGGCTGAAGTTAGAGATGATGGGGAACCATCACTCACCACACACTTCTCATCCCAGTTCAAGTGGAGCATTCCCCCAGGCTCTCAGCTCTGGGGGTGGTTCAGACCCAAGTCCCTGTCCCCGGTGGGTCAGGGAGGAACCCAGGCTACCCCTCTGGCTTCCAGACAACAAAACGCTTGAGAGTAGACACATGAAGTTCCAAACCTTTGACCTCCTAGATGCTGAGTCAATATATCTGGGCCAAGAGGTTGGACCCAGAAAGAGTTTTGTGGAGAATGGGCAATGCCCACGTGACAGTAACATGCAGAGCTGGGTAGTTTTCCAGTGGAAATTACAGATCCCATCATGCGCTAACCAGCACTTCATGCCCAATATGACTTCAATGCTGTAACCCTACATTTTC
The DNA here is from genome assembly GCF_042477335.2 of Ovis canadensis. NCBI lineage: Eukaryota > Metazoa > Chordata > Mammalia > Artiodactyla > Bovidae > Ovis > Ovis canadensis. The sequence goes on from NC_091260.1 coordinate 44,807,604, forward strand.
TTACTTATAAAATGTAATTTATAATAGCACTTAAATAAATGGGATAAGAAAAATGACACAGCACAGTGCTTATCATAAGCTCTTCGTGGCTGTTACCTGTAGTAGCTTGAAAGGTAACGTGAATAGGCATTAGAATCCTCCTATTTCTTGTTGAACTATCTCTAAACATTTTAATATCAAATATTTAATGTAACTATTTTAAAGTGAAATAGGACAGTACCTTATAAATTGAAAATATAACTTACACCCTATCCCTTCCCAACTGATGAGTCACTGTATTGATAGATTTTGAAGTCTGTTTTTATGTTTTACAAATGTAAACATACTCATGCAAATTAATGAAACAAATATTATTTCCCTCCAAAGAACCACATTATAGGCATGGATTAACAACTTGACTTGTCGGTCATTACTACTTTAGACACCTTTCTTTCTTTATTCCAAGGTGCCTGTGTGCATGCTGAATTTCTTCAGTCATGTCTGACTCTTTGTGACCCAATGGACTATAGACTGCCAGGCTCCTGGGTCCATGGACTTTTCCAGACAAGAATACTGGATTGGGTTCCCATTTCCTCCTCCAGGGTTGCTTCCTACACCAGAGATCTAATTGGAGTCTCTGTGGCTCCTGCATTGGTGGGTGGACTCTGGACCACTGGACCACCTGGGAAGCCCCATCGCACAGGCTACTTGCTGCTAACCTCTGTGGGGGAAGTAGCTGTCATTTGTATTCAAACAACTCTCTGGGAAGTTTCCACACCACCGGAGCCTAATAGCATCACGCTGAGCCTTCAAAGGGGACAGTCTTGTTGTCCTCCCCTTAAGCCTGGACCAGCAGAGCTCTCAGCCTTGAATATCCTTATTAGATGTCCCCAAGTCAGTTGCTTCCCAGGCGACTCAGTGGTAAAGAATCTCTCTGGGACACAGGGAGACTAGGGTTCAATCTCTGGGTTGAGACGATCTCATTAAGAAGGAAGTGGCAACTCACTGCAGTATCCTTGCCTGGGAAAAAACCCGGGACAGAGAAACCTGGTGGGCTACGTATAGGGCATGGGGTTTCAAAAAGTCAGACTAGACGCAGTACCGACAAGAACAAAGTCAGTTGCTCTAATGAACCCCTTTAACTTAGCACTCTTGGCTGCCTTGCCCAGAGCTTCCAACTGCCTGCCTCTTGTGTTGTCCATTATTTTCCATGCTCCTTATTTCTCATTTTTGGTTCTGATTCTCTTCCCTTTCCTTCTCTACCTCCTTTCTCACTTTTATTTCTACTCTTTTTTTCCCCCCTCAGCTCCTGCACGACACGAGCTTTAGTGGGGATCATCTTAGAGTTTACTTTCCTGGCAGAGAATCAACTATCAAAGAGAAGAAGACTCAGCTGTGTCCTCATGGTCTCTTGTCTATGCTCTTCCCTTAAAATTCAGCTCTGCCAAAGCAGGAGCAGGTTCTACAAGTCGGCGTGCAGCACCCATCACAGCACCTTGCTCACGGCAGGTTGTGGAAACACACTTGTTTAAAACGCTTTGAATTAAACTGACTTTGGTAAGTTGAAGATAAATGACTGATCAGGGACATCTAGGCTTGGATGCACTGACATGCTTGCCAAGACAATGTCTGAAACATCTGAGAAAGGATATAAGGAGATGCAATTTCACTATAAATCTGACACTAGAAAGGAAAAGCAAACCACTACGATTATTAAACACAGGAAAAGACAACGTTTTGAGTTTGCTATTGATTGATGTTTTACTAGCCATGATTATAGCACTACGAATGACAATGAAAATAACAATAACTGTAATGGAGCAACTTGTTATTTTGCCTGAGACTATCTAATTATGTGACTTTTGTTAATGATTTTACTCCAAAAAGTTGCCTTTAAAATGGTAAACTTCAGCTACCATCCAGGTAAGAATATGAAGACACGAGAGGTTAGACAACTAGCTGAGTAATCTTCTACCAAACAGTCTGCATCTAAATCTGTAGATCTTGACCCTGACACTTCTACTTGTTGGCTGAAAGTCTCAAGCAATTTTATCTTAGAATTGAAGACCAAAAGGAAAGTCTGACCAGCAGTGTGGTTTCATGCAAAGATGGCCACATTTTGATCATCTCTGTAAAATCTAATGATACTCTGTTTCTAGACAAAAAGCCCTGAGAATCGATGGACATAGGATCCTAAAAATAACAGGGACTTAGGATACTTTTCATAAGAGTAGCCTCCCAAATAGCTTTTCTTGACAGAGCCCCTGTACCTCTATTTCCTTTAAACAAACAACAAAAGTTTTGATCCTCTCAAATCAACGAAATCAACTCAGAGTCTAAGAACTCCACCCAAGAAGTTTGAATTCACCCTTCATCTTCTCAGATCCCACCTGCTGAAGCAATTTGCAACCACCCACCCTAATAGCCTCTGGTTGGACGCCTAAGAACCCAGAACACTCTAAATTCGCAAGCAAGGGGCCCCAGAAGACTTCTCTTCTCCCCGCTGAAGCGGTGGAGCACTTTCCCCGCTGTGTGCGCCAGGCCTGGGATTCCGCGGAGGAGCCCCAGGAACCAGAGAGGTGCGGCAGCTCCTGCGCTCAGCGAACCCTAAGGAATGGCAGCTCCCTTGCTATCCTACGCTGGGCGAACTCTCTCCGGACGAGGAGGACTTCAATCGGGGAAGAACCTTCGGCCCCCCGCCGCCTTCTGCGCCTATATTGCCCCCAAACACCGACCCCGAGAACAGAGCCCCTGCATGCGATACGGCCAGTCTTGGGCTCCAGACCCCACACCCGCTCCCGGCCAGGAGTCCCGACGCCCTCAGGACAGGAGGACGCCGCGCACCCAGAAAGTTTCCCTGATCCGATTTTGCCACAGGAGGAACCCAGTGTCTGAAACCCGAGACCTCTGACGCGGGACACGCTTCCGGAGCATCGCCCTCTTGCTGATCTGGAGAGACACCAACAGACGCCCCACGCGCTGGACTGAAAGACCCTAGGTTGTCTCTCAGGCCGCCTCTGTCCCTAGGACCCCTCCTCTCCGCTGAGACCCTTCGTTGGAGGATTCCCTGCGACAGATGCTGTTACAAGAAAACCTCTCCGTTGAGCAATCGTGGAAGGATTCTTCATAGGCTTTTGGGGATCTCTCTGTTATCTCATAAATTGCATCTTTATTACTTACTTGATGGTTAAGTAAATCTCTTAACCAAATTCCAACGTCTTTCTCTCTGCTGCTTTGGCTTTAGGGGGAGGACCAGGCGCGCGGGCGGGGTGGCCGGTTCAGTTCTCCCGCGGGACCCTCGGTCCCCTGATTTGCTGAACTGGGGTGGGGGGTCGTGGGTTATCTTGGGCACACCAGGCGGCCAGGGGGCCGACACAGCTGTTGTCAAACTGGGTCAAACTTGCCAGGATCCAGGAGATCACACACAGCGCAGCCGGCAGCCCTGAGAACTCCGCTTCGCCCTGGAAACGCTCCTGCTCGCTCGACCCGCTCTTTCCCTTCCTGTCCATCTGCGGGGCGTCCGGTCATCTGCACGCGGCTCCCCGGCGCCCAGCGCAGGTCGCCGCTCCAAATGCATCCAGAAGCCTGGACCGCAGCAGCACAGAGCTCCTGTCTCCCTCGGACACTTTCCTGGGTGCGTCCCTTCTTCCTCTGAGCCGCTCCAACCCAATTTCCAGCTCGCACGTCCGAGCTGACGTGGAGCCAGGGTGCTGGGGCCGCGGACAAGCGAAAACTCCAGACCGGCTTCGTGAGGAGGGATTTCTGCGGCCAGATTCTGGAGCGGGTGGCTCCCTTCACATCCTAACTTCAACCCGGCGACTTGCCAAGGCTCCTGACTTCTCATTACCAATCGCAGCAGAACTCCTGTTTCCACCAAACCCGGGGGTGAAATGGGGGAGCTGAGAGAACAATGCAGGCCACCTTTAAGACCTTGTTTGGTTGCTAAATCATGTCCGACTATGCTACTGTGGCCGCCAGGCTCCCCTGTCCATGGAATTTCTCCAGCCAAGAATATTGTAGTGGCTTGCCATTCTCTTCTCCAGGGAATCTTTCTCACCCAGAAATCAAACGCGCACCTCCCTCATTGGCAGGCAGGTTCTTTCACTAGTGAACCAACATGGAAGCTCATGTAAGAGTGTAAGAAACACTCACACCGTCATTCTGAGATTTTCTCAACTGCTGTGATTCTTCTGAGGGCAAATCTGTCACTGGGATTAAACTAGTAGGAGTCTGAAAGTGGGGGCTCCCTCCCCAGGGAGCTATTGCCTAGGAATAGCTTTCTTTCAACTCACCTTTCTAGTTTCTGGTATCACACTCTAAGCCACCCTTTTCCTCTTTCCTTGCCAGGATTCCGTGCATCTCCTGCGCCCAGTGCATGCGGTGGCTCAACCAGTGTGTAACCCCGACCTGTACCAAGGAATTACAGAAGTATTCTTTTCACCCCTATTGGAACACAGGATGATATTTTATTTTTTCAGATTCAATTACAAAATTTCCAGCGAGGCAGGAGCCTGTAACATACAGCACATAACCAGAGGACGTGAGGACAGGGCTGTGTGTGGTATTTACTGCTGTGCCTCTATTAATGTACTTTTCATGTTCTACTTTGTCCTTTATTTCTTCAAAAGTGTATGCGAGAAATGAAATCAGTAAGAACTGGAAATAAAGACATTACTTTTACATTTCATCTTCATTTTTCAGTAGTAATTTCAAATTCTTAGATAAATAAATGAAATAGCCCTTGAATTCATGGAAACACAGGGTTCTTTATAAGCCCACTTATGGAGAAGCACTGGCAGGCTTTGGAATATACAGTTCTAGAGTTCTTCTGGAAATTTGAAAATCCAAAATGTTATGCACCCTAACCTTTAATCCAATCACCAAAACCACTCAGAACTTCCGTGCCCTTCCCAGAAAGAGGCAGTGATCTCCTCAGTCCCGAGGGGCCCCCCAGGTGATTTGCAAGGCAAATGAGTGTGGATCCCACCTATCAACACCCGGGTTTCCCAAAACCAGGACCGGCCGGCACTATAAAAGGCACACTCCTCACCCAGCCCAGTCATTCGCGCCTGTGCTTAGACCCACTGAGCTCTGGGCCTGGTGAGGAGGCTGAAGCCATGGAAGCGCAGTGCTGCAGGAGGGCACGTCCCGAGCCCGCCTTGCCTCCGGGCCTGAACCGAGAACAGGCCTGGGCCTGGGCTCTGGATAACTTCCCCGCGCTGAGCCGCCCCTCCTGCCTCAGCCCCGAGTTCTGCGGGGACGCGCACTACTGCGCCTGTGGGCTGCCGCGCCACGCTTGCCCCGGACCCGCGGACGGTCTCCGCGTCGAGATGGGCCAGAAACGCTGGCGAGAGCCGCAAGGCCACCAGCCGGCTGCTAGTCCGGGATGGAGCGACAGTCCCGTCAAGAAGAGGCCCAAGCCGCCCAGCGGCGGGCCCAGCAGGGTCTGAACAGCCAGCCGATGCCAGCAGCTGCGGAGGCTGCCAGACCCGCGGCCAGATCGCCGCCAGGAGGCCAGGAGGCCCTCCACCCCACCCCACCGCACACACCTTGAGGTTGCGGGAAAGTGAGACTTGAAACCCGGTGGAACCCGGCAAGGAAAGGAATAGCAGCCTCCTGTCTGGCGCACAGCACCCTTTCAGTCACCACCCTGGACTGGAGCCTGGGTCACCCCAGCGGAGGCCCAATCTGCCGGGGAGGGGGGGGGGAGCGGGGGGGGGGGAGCCGGGGGGGGGGGACTTCTCCCCTCGGCTCCGCCTCTCTCGGGGAAGAGCCTGGAGATATCTGTGGGGCAGAACATTCCTTTTTTTTTTCTTCCGTTCTTGGATAATTGACGGGCTTTTCAATGAGAAATCTCTAAAGCCATAAAAAGGAACGCATTTGAGTCTAGTCTAATGAGGTGGATGAACCTAGAGCTTATTATTCAGAGTGAAGTCAGTCTGAATGAGAAAGAGAAATCTCCTAGACTAACGCGCATATACATGGAATCTAGAAAGATGGTGCTGACGAATTTATTTGCAGGGCAGCAATGGAGAAACAGACATAGAGAACAGATTTATTGACAGGGCAGGGGGAGAGAGGAGAGAGTGAGCTGCATGGGAAAAGTAAGAGGGAAACTGACATTAGCATATGTAAAGTAGACAGCCAATGGGAATTTGCTGTATAACTCCCTGAACTCAAACTGGGGCTCTGTAAGAATCTAGAGGGGTGGGATGGTGAGAGAAATGGGAGGGAGGTTCAGACCAAGGCGGGACATATGTATACCGATGGCCGATTCGTGTGGATAGTTGACAGAAAACAACAAAATTCTGTAAAACATGACCCTTCAATTAAAAAATAAATTAGGAAAAAGGAAATCTCTCTTCAGGAATCTATGCTATCAAGGAACTTTCCTGTTGATGTACTCAGAATTGTCATACTTCTTATATTAATTCCAATTTGCAAATGATTAAAACATGCTTCCCTATTCTCTGCTTGTGAATTGATTTGGGTGGGTGGAGTCAGGACTGGAAGTGGTACTGGGACAAGGGGAGTCTTTGGCTGAAAGAACTGAGACCCAGGTCAGGGCTCCAAGATTAAGGAAACACAAAATGAACCCATGATATATAACCTTGAGTACCTTGGTGGCCTATATTAATCTCTTTCCTTTGTTCAAATATTGGGAAAGTAGCACTCCCCAACAGAGCTTTTGGGGAAATTTTGAAAGGATCTTTGGAAAGCCAGTATGATAATACACGTTAAGCATTTCAACAGGAATACTCTTGAGCCAGAGTACTAATTCCATAAGCAGAAACTGTAGTTACAAACAGACGTGTATGCCAATACAAGATAAAAAAATGTAAATGATAGTCATATCTGCACAATTCCAAACAATACTGCTCTTAGAGATAAAATGGAAGACATGGTTTTTAAACCACATTCAATTTTGGCTGCTATTCCTTCATCGCTTCAGGGGCAGCGTGCGGGCTTCTCATTGCAGTGGCTCTTGTTGCAGAGCATGAGCTCTAGGGCTTCTGAGCTTCAGTAGTTGCAGCATGTGGGCTCAAGAGCACGGACTCAATGGTTGTGGCACCAGGGCTTAGCTGTTCCCACAGCATGCAGGATCTTCGCAGATTAGAGTTTGAATCCATGTCTCCTGCCTTGGCAGGCAGATTCTTTACTGCTGAACCACTAGGGAAGACCGTGCAAGACATGATTTTTAAAAGACACCCAGAGGCTGAATCTTAGACAGGTAGTGGCTATAGCAACTAAGCTTGAAGGGCGTGCTTCTAAGCAAGTTGGAAGGGAAAGCACTGAGGCACAGCCACCCACAAGGCTGAGGGAGGGCAGACTTTCCAGAGCCTTTCCTATGAAACATTCTGCTGCAGTTCCTTCCTCAAGTGCCTACCTCGGTCTTTCATGGCTTTTCTGGGTCTCACGCAGCCACCTGATCTACAGTATTCAGCTTCCTGGGGGGCTGAAGTTAGAGATGATGGGGAACCATCACTCACCACACACTTCTCATCCCAGTTCAAGTGGAGCATTCCCCCAGGCTCTCAGCTCCGGGGGTGGTTCAGACCCAAGTCCCTGTCCCCGGTGGGTCAGGGAGGAACCCAGGCTACCCCTCTGGCTTCCAGACAACAAAACGCTTGAGAGTAGACACATGAAGTTCCAAACCTTTGACCTCCTAGATGCTGAGTCAATATATCTGGGCCAAGAGGTTGGACCCAGAAAGAGTTTTGTGGAGAATGGGCAATGCCCACGTGACAGTAACATGCAGAGCTGGGTAGTTTTCCAGTGGAAATTACAGATCCCATCATGCGCTAACCAGCACTTCATGCCCAATATGACTTCAATGCTATAACCCTACATTTTCTTACTTATAAAATGTAATTTATAATAGCACTTAAATAAATGGGATAAGAAAAATGACACAGCACAGTGCTTATCATAAGTTCTTCGTGGCTGTTACCTGTAGTAGCTTGAAAGGTAACGTGAATAGGCATTAGAATCCTCCTATTTCTTGTTGAACTATCTCTAAACATTTTAATATCAAATATTTAATGTAACTATTTTAAAGTGAAATAGGACAGTACCTTATAAATTGAAAATATAACTTACACCCTATCCCTTCCCAACTGATGAGTCACTGTATTGATAGATTTTGAAGTCTGTTTTTATGTTTTACAAATGTAAACATACTCATGCAAATTAATGAAACAAATATTATTTCCCTCCAAAGAACCACATTATAGGCATGGATTAACAACTTGACTTGTCGGTCATTACTACTTTAGACACCTTTCTTTCTTTATTCCAAGGTGCCTGTGTGCATGCTGAATTTCTTCAGTCGTGTCTGACTCTTTGTGACCCAATGGACTATAGACTGCCAGGCTCCTGGGTCCATGGACTTTTCCAGACAAGAATACTGGATTGGGTTCCCATTTCCTCCTCCAGGGTTGCTTCCTACACCAGAGATCTAATTGGAGTCTCTGTGGCTCCTGCATTGGTGGGTGGACTCTCGACCACTGGACCACCTGGGAAGCCCCATCGCACAGGCTACTTGCTGCTAACCTCTGTGGGGGAAGTAGCTGTCATTTGTATTCAAACAACTCTCTGGGAAGTTTCCACACCACCGGAGCCTAATAGCATCACGCTGAGCCTTCAAAGGGGACAGTCTTGTTGTCCTCCCCTTAAGCCTGGACCAGCAGAGCTCTCAGCCTTGAATATCCTTATTAGATGTCCCCAAGTCAGTTGCTTCCCAGGCGACTCAGTGGTAAAGAATCTCTCTGGGACACAGGGAGACTAGGGTTCAATCTCTGGGTTGAGACGATCTCATTAAGAAGGAAGTGGCAACTCACTGCAGTATCCTTGCCTGGGAAAAAACCCGGGACAGAGAAACCTGGTGGGCTACGTATAGGGCATGGGGTTTCAAAAAGTCAGACTAGACGCAGTACCGACAAGAACAAAGTCAGTTGCTCTAATGAACCCCTTTAACTTAGCACTCTTGGCTGCCTTGCCCAGAGCTTCCAACTCCCTGCCTCTTGTGTTGTCCATTATTTTCCATGCTCCTTATTTCTCATTTTTGGTTCTGATTCTCTTCCCTTTCCTTCTCTACCTCCTTTCTCACTTTTATTTCTACTCTTTTTTTCCCCCCTCAGCTCCTGCACGACACGAGCTTTAGTGGGGATCATCTTAGAGTTTACTTTCCTGGCAGAGAATCAACTATCAAAGAGAAGAAGACTCAGCTGTGTCCTCACGGTCTCTTGTCTATGCTCTTCCCTTAAAATTCAGCTCTGCCAAAGCAGGAGCAGGTTCTACAAGTCGGCGTGCAGTACCCATCACAGCACCTTGCTCACGGCAGGTTGTGGAAACACACTTGTTTAAAACGCTTTGAATTAAACTGACTTTGGTAAGTTGAAGATAAATGACTGATCAGGGACATCTAGGCTTGGATGCACTGACATGCTTGCCAAGACAATGTCTGAAACATCTGAGAAAGGATATAAGGAGATGCAATTTCACTATAAATCTGACACTAGAAAGGAAAAGCAAACCACTACGATTATTAAACACAGGAAAAGACAACGTTTTGAGTTTGCTATTGATTGATGTTTTACTAGCCATGATTATAGCACTACGAATGACAATGAAAATAACAATAACTGTAATGGAGCAACTTGTTATTTTGCCTGAGACTATCTAATTATGTGACTTTTGTTAATGATTTTACTCCAAAAAGTTGCCTTTAAAATGGTAAACTTCAGCTACCATCCAGGTAAGAATATGAAGACACGAGAGGTTAGACAACTAGCTGAGTAATCTTCTACCAAACAGTCTGCATCTAAATCTGTAGATCTTGACCCTGACACTTCTACTTGTTGGCTGAAAGTCTCAAGCAATTTTATCTTAGAATTGAAGACCAAAAGGAAAGTCTGACCAGCAGTGTGGTTTCATGCAAAGATGGCCACATTTTGATCATCTCTGTAAAATCTAATGATACTCTGTTTCTAGACAAAAAGCCCTGAGAATCGATGGACATAGGATCCTAAAAATAACAGGGACTTAGGATACTTTTCATAAGAGTAGCCTCCCAAATAGCTTTTCTTGACAGAGCCCCTGTACCTCTATTTCCTTTAAACAAACAACAAAAGTTTTGATCCTCTCAAATCAACGAAATCAACTCAGAGTCTAAGAACTCCACCCAAGAAGTTTGAATTCACCCTTCATCTTCTCAGATCCCACCTGCTGAAGCAATTTGCAACCACCCACCCTAATAGCCTCTGGTTGGACGCCTAAGAACCCAGAACACTCTAAATTCGCACGCAAGGGGCCCCAGAAGACTTCTCTTCTCCCCGCTGAAGCGGTGGAGCACTTTCCCCGCTGTGTGCGCCAGGCCTGGGATTCCGCGGAGGAGCCCCAGGAACCAGAGAGGTGCGGCAGCTCCTGCGCTCAGTGAACCCTAAGGAATGGCAGCTCCCTTGCTATCCTACGCTGGGCGAACTCTCTCCGGACGAGGAGGACTTCAATCGGGGAAGAACCTTCGGCCCCCCGCCGCCTTCTGCGCCTATATTGCCCCCACACACCGACCCCGAGAACAGAGCCCCTGCATGCGATACGGCCAGTCTTGGGCTCCAGACCCCACACCCGCTCCCGGCCAGGAGTCCCGACGCCCTCAGGACAGGAGGACGCCGCGCGCCCAGAAAGTTTCCCTGATCCGATTTTGCCACAGGAGGAACCCAGTGTCTGAAACCCGAGACCTCTGACGCGGGACACGCTTCCGGAGCATCGCCCTCTTGCTGATCTGGAGAGACACCAACAGACGCCCCACGCGCTGGACTGAAAGACCCTAGGTTGTCTCTCAGGCCGCCTCTGTCCCTAGGACCCCTCCTCTCCGCTGAGACCCTTCGTTGGAGGATTCCCTGCGACAGATGCTGTTACAAGAAAACCTCTCCGTTGAGCAATCGTGGAAGGATTCTTCATAGGCTTTTGGGGATCTCTCTGTTATCTCATAAATTGCATCTTTATTACTTACTTGATGGTTAAGTAAATCTCTTAACCAAATTCCAACGTCTTTCTCTCTGCTGCTTTGGCTTTAGGGGGAGGACCAGGCGCGCGGGCGGGGTGGCCGGTTCAGTTCTCCCGCGGGACCCTCGGTCCCCTGATTTGCTGAACTGGGGTGGGGGGTCGTGGGTTATCTTGGGCACACCAGGCGGCCAGGGGGCCGACACAGCTGTTGTCAAACTGGGTCAAACTTGCCAGGATCCAGGAGATCACACACAGCGCAGCCGGCAGCCCTGAGAACTCCGCTTCGCCCTGGAAACGCTCCTGCTCGCTCGACCCGCTCTTTCCCTTCCTGTCCATCTGCGGGGCGTCCGGTCATCTGCACGCGGCTCCCCGGCGCCCAGCGCAGGTCGCCGCTCCAAATGCATCCAGAAGCCTGGACCGCAGCAGCACAGAGCTCCTGTCTCCCTCGGACACTTTCCTGGGTGCGTCCCTTCTTCCTCTGAGCCGCTCCAACCCAATTTCCAGCTCGCACGTCCCAGCTGACGTGGAGCCAGGGTGCTGGGGCCGCGGACAAGCGAAAACTCGAGACTGGCTTCGTGAGGAGGGATTTCTGCGGCCAGATTCTGGAGCGGTTGGCTCCCTTTACATCCTAACTTCAACCCGGCGACTTGCCAAGGCTCCTGACTTCTCATTACCAATCGCAGCAGAACTCCTGTTTCCACCAAACCCGGGGGTGAAATGGGGGAGCTGAGAGAACAATGCAGGCCACCTTTAAGACCTTGTTTGGTTGCTAAATCATGTCCGACTATGCTACTGTGGCCGCCAGGCTCCCCTGTCCATGGAATTTCTCCAGCCAAGAATATTGTAGTGGCTTGCCATTCTCTTCTCCAGGGAATCTTTCTCACCCAGAAATCAAACGCGCACCTCCCTCATTGGCAGGCAGGTTCTTTACTAGTGAACCAACATGGAAGCTCATGTAAGAGTGTAAGAAACACTCACACCGTCATTCTGAGATTTTCTCAACTGCTGTGATTCTTCTGAGGGCAAATCTGTCACTGGGATTAAACTAGTAGGAGTCTGAAAGTGGGGGCTCCCTCCCCAGGGAGCTATTGCCTAGGATTCTTTCAACTCACCTTTCTAGTTTCTGGTATCACACTCTAAGCCACCCTTTTCCTCTTTCCTTGCCAGGATTCCGTGCATCTCCTGCGCCCAGTGCATGCGGTGGCTCAACCAGTGTGTAACCCCGACCTGTACCAAGGAATTACAGAAGTATTCTTTTCACCCCTATTGGAACACAGGATGATATTTTATTTTTTCAGATTCAATTACAAAATTTCCAGCGAGGCAGGAGCCTGTAACATACAGCACATAACCAGAGGACGTGAGGACAGGGCTGTGTGTGGTATTTACTGCTGTGCCTCTATTAATGTACTTTTCATGTTCTACTTTGTCCTTTATTTCTTCAAAAGTGTATGCGAGAAATGAAATCAGTAAGAACTGGAAATAAAGACATTACTTTTACATTTCATCTTCATTTTTCAGTAGTAATTTCAAATTCTTAGATAAATAAATGAAATAGCCCTTGAATTCATGGAAACACAGGGTTCTTTATAAGCCCACTTATGGAGAAGCACTGGCAGGCTTTGGAATATACAGTTCTAGAGTTCTTCTGGAAATTTGAAAATCCAAAATGTTATGCACCCTAACCTTTAATCCAATCACCAAAACCACTCAGAACTTCCGTGCCCTTCCCAGAAAGAGGCAGTGATCTCCTCAGTCCCGAGGGGCCCCCCAGGTGATTTGCAAGGCAAATGAGTGTGGATCCCACCTATCAACACCCGGGTTTCCCAAAACCAGGACCGGCCGGCACTATAAAAGGCACACTCCTCACCCAGCCCAGTCATTCGCGCCTGTGCTTAGACCCACTGAGCTCTGGGCCTGGTGAGGAGGCTGAAGCCATGGAAGCGCAGTGCTGCAGGAGGGCACGTCCCGAGCCCGCCTTGCCTCCGGGCCTGAACCGAGAACAGGCCTGGGCCTGGGCTCTGGATAACTTCCCCGCGCTGAGCCGCCCCTCCTGCCTCAGCCCCGAGTTCTGCGGGGACGCGCACTACTGCGCCTGTGGGCTGCCGCGCCACGCTTGCCCCGGACCCGCGGACGGTCTCCGCGTCGAGATGGGCCAGAAACGCTGGCGAGAGCCGCAAGGCCACCAGCCGGCTGCTAGTCCGGGATGGAGCGACAGTCCCGTCAAGAAGAGGCCCAAGCCGCCCAGCGGCGGGCCCAGCAGGGTCTGAACAGCCAGCCGATGCCAGCAGCTGCGGAGGCTGCCAGACCCGCGGCCAGATCGCCGCCAGGAGGCCAGGAGGCCCTCCACCCCACCCCACCGCACACACCTTGAGGTTGCGGGAAAGTGAGACTTGAAACCCGGTGGAACCCGGCAAGGAAAGGAATAGCAGCCTCCTGTCTGGCGCACAGCACCCTTTCAGTCACCACCCTGGACTGGAGCCTGGGTCACCCCAGCGGAGGCCCAATCTGCCGGGGAGGGGGGGGGGAGCGGGGGGGGGGGGGCGGGGGGGGGTGGACTTCTCCCCTCGGCTCCGCCTCTCTCGGGGAAGAGCCTGGAGATATCTGTGGGGCAGAACATTCCTTTTTTTTTTCTTCCGTTCTTGGATAATTGACGGGCTTTTCAATGAGAAATCTCTAAAGCCATAAAAAGGAACGCATTTGAGTCTAGTCTAATGAGGTGGATGAACCTAGAGCTTATTATTCAGAGTGAAGTCAGTCTGAATGAGAAAGAGAAATCTCCTAGACTAACGCGCATATACATGGAATCTAGAAAGATGGTGCTGACGAATTTATTTGCAGGGCAGCAATGGAGAAACAGACATAGAGAACAGATTTATTGACAGGGCAGGGGGAGAGAGGAGAGAGTGAGCTGCATGGGAAAAGTAAGAGGGAAACTGACATTAGCATATGTAAAGTAGACAGCCAATGGGAATTTGCTGTATAACTCCCTGAACTCAAACTGGGGCTCTGTAAGAATCTAGAGGGGTGGGATGGTGAGAGAAATGGGAGGGAGGTTCAGACCAAGGCGGGACATATGTATACCGATGGCCGATTCGTGTGGATAGTTGACAGAAAACAACAAAATTCTGTAAAACATGACCCTTCAATTAAAAAATAAATTAGGAAAAAGGAAATCTCTCTTCAGGAATCTATGCTATCAAGGAACTTTCCTGTTGATGTACTCAGAATTGTCATACTTCTTATATTAATTCCAATTTGCAAATGATTAAAACATGCTTCCCTATTCTCTGCTTGTGAATTGATTTGGGTGGGTGGAGTCAGGACTGGAAGTGGTACTGGGACAAGGGGAGTCTTTGGCTGAAAGAACTGAGACCCAGGTCAGGGCTCCAAGATTAAGAAAACACAAAATGAACCCATGATATATAACCTTGAGTACCTTGGTGGCCTATATTAATCTCTTTCCTTTGTTCAAATATTGGGAAAGTAGCACTCCCCAACATAGCTTTTGGGGAAATTTTGAAAGGATCTTTGGAAAGCCAGTATGATAATACACGTTAAGCATTTCAACAGGAATACTCTTGAGCCAGAGTACTAATTCCATAAGCAGAAACTGTAGTTACAAACAGACGTGTATGCCAATACAAGATAAAAAAATGTAAATGATAGTCATATCTGCACAATTCCAAACAATACTGCTCTTAGAGATAAAATGGAAGACATGGTTTTTAAACCACATTCAATTTTGGCTGCTATTCCTTCATCGCTTCAGGGGCAGCGTGCGGGCTTCTCATTGCAGTGGCTCTTGTTGCAGAGCATGAGCTCTAGGGCTTCTCAGCTTCAGTAGTTGCAGCATGTGGGCTCAAGAGCACGGACTCAATGGTTGTGGCACCAGGGCTTAGCTGTTCCCACAGCATGCAGGATCTTCGCAGATTAGAGTTTGAATCCATGTCTCCTGCCTTGGCAGGCAGATTCTTTACTGCTGAACCACTAGGGAAGACCGTGCAAGACATGATTTTTAAAAGACACCCAGAGGCTGAATCTTAGACAGGTAGTGGCTATAGCAACTAAGCTTGAAGGGCGTGCTTCTAAGCAAGTTGGAAGGGAAAGCACTGAGGCACAGCCACCCACAAGGCTGAGGGAGGGCAGACTTTCCAGAGCCTTTCCTATGAAACATTCTGCTGCAGTTCCTTCCTCAAGTGCCTACCTCGGTCTTTCATGGCTTTTCTGGGTCTCACGCAGCCACCTGATCTACAGTATTCAGCTTCCTGGGGGGCTGAAGTTAGAGATGATGGGGAACCATCACTCACCACACACTTCTCATCCCAGTTCAAGTGGAGCATTCCCCCAGGCTCTCAGCTCCGGGGGTGGTTCAGACCCAAGTCCCTGTCCCCGGTGGGTCAGGGAGGAACCCAGGCTACCCCTCTGGCTTCCAGACAACAAAACGCTTGAGAGTAGACACATGAAGTTCCAAACCTTTGACCTCCTAGATGCTGAGTCAATATATCTGGGCCAAGAGGTTGGACCCAGAAAGAGTTTTGTGGAGAATGGGCAATGCCCACGTGACAGTAACATGCAGAGCTGGGTAGTTTTCCAGTGGAAATTACAGATCCCATCATGCGCTAACCAGCACTTCATGCCCAATATGACTTCAATGCTGTAACCCTACATTTTCTTACTTATAAAATGTAATTTATAATAGCACTTAAATAAATGGGATAAGAAAAATGACACAGCACAGTGCTTATCATAAGTTCTTCGTGGCTGTTACCTGTAGTAGCTTGAAAGGTAACGTGAATAGGCATTAGAATCCTCCTATTTCTTGTTGAACTATCTCTAAACATTTTAATATCAAATATTTAATGTAACTATTTTAAAGTGAAATAGGACAGTACCTTATAAATTGAAAATATAACTTACACCCTATCCCTTCCCAACTGATGAGTCACTGTATTGATAGATTTTGAAGTCTGTTTTTATGTTTTACAAATGTAAACATACTCATGCAAATTAATGAAACAAATATTATTTCCCTCCAAAGAACCACATTATAGGCATGGATTAACAACTTGACTTGTCGGTCATTACTACTTTAGACACCTTTCTTTCTTTATTCCAAGGTGCCTGTGTGCATGCTGAATTTCTTCAGTCGTGTCTGACTCTTTGTGACCCAATGGACTATAGACTGCCAGGCTCCTGGGTCCATGGACTTTTCCAGACAAGAATACTGGATTGGGTTCCCATTTCCTCCTCCAGGGTTGCTTCCTACACCAGAGATCTAATTGGAGTCTCTGTGGCTCCTGCATTGGTGGGTGGACTCTGGACCACTGGACCACCTGGGAAGCCCCATCGCACAGGCTACTTGCTGCTAACCTCTGTGGGGGAAGTAGCTGTCATTTGTATTCAAACAACTCTCTGGGAAGTTTCCACACCACCGGAGCCTAATAGCATCACGCTGAGCCTTCAAAGGGGACAGTCTTGTTGTCCTCCCCTTAAGCCTGGACCAGCAGAGCTCTCAGCCTTGAATATCCTTATTAGATGTCCCCAAGTCAGTTGCTTCCCAGGCGACTCAGTGGTAAAGAATCTCTCTGGGACACAGGGAGACTAGGGTTCAATCTCTGGGTTGAGACGATCTCATTAAGAAGGAAGTGGCAACTCACTGCAGTATCCTTGCCTGGGAAAAAACCCGGGACAGAGAAACCTGGTGGGCTACGTATAGGGCATGGGGTTTCAAAAAGTCAGACTAGACGCAGTACCGACAAGAACAAAGTCAGTTGCTCTAATGAACCCCTTTAACTTAGCACTCTTGGCTGCCTTGCCCAGAGCTTCCAACTGCCTGCCTCTTGTGTTGTCCATTATTTTCCATGCTCCTTATTTCTCATTTTTGGTTCTGATTCTCTTCCCTTTCCTTCTCTACCTCCTTTCTCACTTTTATTTCTACTCTTTTTTTCCCCCCTCAGCTCCTGCACGACACGAGCTTTAGTGGGGATCATCTTAGAGTTTACTTTCCTGGCAGAGAATCAACTATCAAAGAGAAGAAGACTCAGCTGTGTCCTCATGGTCTCTTGTCTATGCTCTTCCCTTAAAATTCAGCTCTGCCAAAGCAGGAGCAGGTTCTACAAGTCGGCGTGCAGTACCCATCACAGCACCTTGCTCACGGCAGGTTGTGGAAACACACTTGTTTAAAACGCTTTGAATTAAACTGACTTTGGTAAGTTGAAGATAAATGACTGATCAGGGACATCTAGGCTTGGATGCACTGACATGCTTGCCAAGACAATGTCTGAAACATCTGAGAAAGGATATAAGGAGATGCAATTTCACTATAAATCTGACACTAGAAAGGAAAAGCAAACCACTACGATTATTAAACACAGGAAAAGACAACGTTTTGAGTTTGCTATTGATTGATGTTTTACTAGCCATGATTATAGCACTACGAATGACAATGAAAATAACAATAACTGTGATGGAGCAACTTGTTATTTTGCCTGAGACTATCTAATTATGTGACTTTTGTTAATGATTTTACTCCAAAAAGTTGCCTTTAAAATGGTAAACTTCAGCTACCATCCAGGTAAGAATATGAAGACACGAGAGGTTAGACCACTAGCTGGGTAATCTTCTACCAAACAGTCTGCATCTAAATCTGTAGATCTTGACCCTGACACTTCTACTTGTTGGCTGAAAGTCTCAAGCAATTTTATCTTAGAATTGAAGACCAAAAGGAAAGTCTGACCAGCAGTGTGGTTTCATGCAAAGATGGCCACATTTTGATCATCTCTGTAAAATCTAATGATACTCTGTTTCTAGACAAAAAGCCCTGAGAATCGATGGACATAGGATCCTAAAAATAACAGGGACTTAGGATACTTTTCATAAGAGTAGCCTCCCAAATAGCTTTTCTTGACAGAGCCCCTGTACCTCTATTTCCTTTAAACAAACAACAAAAGTTTTGATCCTCTCAAATCAACGAAATCAACTCAGAGTCTAAGAACTCCACCCAAGAAGTTTGAATTCACCCTTCATCTTCTCAGATCCCACCTGCTGAAGCAATTTGCAACCACCCACCCTAATAGCCTCTGGTTGGACGCCTAAGAACCCAGAACACTCTAAATTCGCACGCAAGGGGCCCCAGAAGACTTCTCTTCTCCCCGCTGAAGCGGTGGAGCACTTTCCCCGCTGTGTGCGCCAGGCCTGGGATTCCGCGGAGGAGCCCCAGGAACCAGAGAGGTGCGGCAGCTCCTGCGCTCAGTGAACCCTAAGGAATGGCAGCTCCCTTGCTATCCTACGCTGGGCGAACTCTCTCCGGACGAGGAGGACTTCAATCGGGGAAGAACCTTCGGCCCCCCGCCGCCTTCTGCGCCTATATTGCCCCCACACACCGACCCCGAGAACAGAGCCCCTGCATGCGATACGGCCAGTCTTGGGCTCCAGACCCCACACCCGCTCCCGGCCAGGAGTCCCGACGCCCTCAGGACAGGAGGACGCCGCGCGCCCAGAAAGTTTCCCTGATCCGATTTTGCCACAGGAGGAACCCAGTGTCTGAAACCCGAGACCTCTGACGCGGGACACGCTTCCGGAGCATCGCCCTCTTGCTGATCTGGAGAGACACCAACAGACGCCCCACGCGCTGGACTGAAAGACCCTAGGTTGTCTCTCAGGCCGCCTCTGTCCCTAGGACCCCTCCTCTCCGCTGAGACCCTTCGTTGGAGGATTCCCTGCGACAGATGCTGTTACAAGAAAACCTCTCCGTTGAGCAATCGTGGAAGGATTCTTCATAGGCTTTTGGGGATCTCTCTGTTATCTCATAAATTGCATCTTTATTACTTACTTGATGGTTAAGTAAATCTCTTAACCAAATTCCAACGTCTTTCTCTCTGCTGCTTTGGCTTTAGGGGGAGGACCAGGCGCGCGGGCGGGGTGGCCGGTTCAGTTCTCCCGCGGGACCCTCGGTCCCCTGATTTGCTGAACTGGGGTGGGGGGTCGTGGGTTATCTTGGGCACACCAGGCGGCCAGGGGGCCGACACAGCTGTTGTCAAACTGGGTCAAACTTGCCAGGATCCAGGAGATCACACACAGCGCAGCCGGCAGCCCTGAGAACTCCGCTTCGCCCTGGAAACGCTCCTGCTCGCTCGACCCGCTCTTTCCCTTCCTGTCCATCTGCGGGGCGTCCGGTCATCTGCACGCGGCTCCCCGGCGCCCAGCGCAGGTCGCCGCTCCAAATGCATCCAGAAGCCTGGACCGCAGCAGCACAGAGCTCCTGTCTCCCTCGGACACTTTCCTGGGTGCGTCCCTTCTTCCTCTGAGCCGCTCCAACCCAATTTCCAGCTCGCACGTCCCAGCTGACGTGGAGCCAGGGTGCTGGGGCCGCGGACAAGCGAAAACTCGAGACTGGCTTCGTGAGGAGGGATTTCTGCGGCCAGATTCTGGAGCGGTTGGCTCCCTTTACATCCTAACTTCAACCCGGCGACTTGCCAAGGCTCCTGACTTCTCATTACCAATCGCAGCAGAACTCCTGTTTCCACCAAACCCGGGGGTGAAATGGGGGAGCTGAGAGAACAATGCAGGCCACCTTTAAGACCTTGTTTGGTTGCTAAATCATGTCCGACTATGCTACTGTGGCCGCCAGGCTCCCCTGTCCATGGAATTTCTCCAGCCAAGAATATTGTAGTGGCTTGCCATTCTCTTCTCCAGGGAATCTTTCTCACCCAGAAATCAAACGCGCACCTCCCTCATTGGCAGGCAGGTTCTTTACTAGTGAACCAACATGGAAGCTCATGTAAGAGTGTAAGAAACACTCACACCGTCATTCTGAGATTTTCTCAACTGCTGTGATTCTTCTGAGGGCAAATCTGTCACTGGGATTAAACTAGTAGGAGTCTGAAAGTGGGGGCTCCCTCCCCAGGGAGCTATTGCCTAGGATTCTTTCAACTCACCTTTCTAGTTTCTGGTATCACACTCTAAGCCACCCTTTTCCTCTTTCCTTGCCAGGATTCCGTGCATCTCCTGCGCCCAGTGCATGCGGTGGCTCAACCAGTGTGTAACCCCGACCTGTACCAAGGAATTACAGAAGTATTCTTTTCACCCCTATTGGAACACAGGATGATATTTTATTTTTTCAGATTCAATTACAAAATTTCCAGCGAGGCAGGAGCCTGTAACATACAGCACATAACCAGAGGACGTGAGGACAGGGCTGTGTGTGGTATTTACTGCTGTGCCTCTATTAATGTACTTTTCATGTTCTACTTTGTCCTTTATTTCTTCAAAAGTGTATGCGAGAAATGAAATCAGTAAGAACTGGAAATAAAGACATTACTTTTACATTTCATCTTCATTTTTCAGTAGTAATTTCAAATTCTTAGATAAATAAATGAAATAGCCCTTGAATTCATGGAAACACAGGGTTCTTTATAAGCCCACTTATGGAGAAGCACTGGCAGGCTTTGGAATATACAGTTCTAGAGTTCTTCTGGAAATTTGAAAATCCAAAATGTTATGCACCCTAACCTTTAATCCAATCACCAAAACCACTCAGAACTTCCGTGCCCTTCCCAGAAAGAGGCAGTGATCTCCTCAGTCCCGAGGGGCCCCCCAGGTGATTTGCAAGGCAAATGAGTGTGGATCCCACCTATCAACACCCGGGTTTCCCAAAACCAGGACCGGCCGGCACTATAAAAGGCACACTCCTCACCCAGCCCAGTCATTCGCGCCTGTGCTTAGACCCACTGAGCTCTGGGCCTGGTGAGGAGGCTGAAGCCATGGAAGCGCAGTGCTGCAGGAGGGCACGTCCCGAGCCCGCCTTGCCTCCGGGCCTGAACCGAGAACAGGCCTGGGCCTGGGCTCTGGATAACTTCCCCGCGCTGAGCCGCCCCTCCTGCCTCAGCCCCGAGTTCTGCGGGGACGCGCACTACTGCGCCTGTGGGCTGCCGCGCCACGCTTGCCCCGGACCCGCGGACGGTCTCCGCGTCGAGATGGGCCAGAAACGCTGGCGAGAGCCGCAAGGCCACCAGCCGGCTGCTAGTCCGGGATGGAGCGACAGTCCCGTCAAGAAGAGGCCCAAGCCGCCCAGCGGCGGGCCCAGCAGGGTCTGAACAGCCAGCCGATGCCAGCAGCTGCGGAGGCTGCCAGACCCGCGGCCAGATCGCCGCCAGGAGGCCAGGAGGCCCTCCACCCCACCCCACCGCACACACCTTGAGGTTGCGGGAAAGTGAGACTTGAAACCCGGTGGAACCCGGCAAGGAAAGGAATAGCAGCCTCCTGTCTGGCGCACAGCACCCTTTCAGTCACCACCCTGGACTGGAGCCTGGGTCACCCCAGCGGAGGCCCAATCTGCCGGGGAGGGGGGGGGGAGCGGGGGGGGGGGAGCCGGGGGGGGGGGGACTTCTCCCCTCGGCTCCGCCTCTCTCGGGGAAGAGCCTGGAGATATCTGTGGGGCAGAACATTCCTTTTTTTTTTCTTCCGTTCTTGGATAATTGACGGGCTTTTCAATGAGAAATCTCTAAAGCCATAAAAAGGAACGCATTTGAGTCTAGTCTAATGAGGTGGATGAACCTAGAGCTTATTATTCAGAGTGAAGTCAGTCTGAATGAGAAAGAGAAATCTCCTAGACTAACGCGCATATACATGGAATCTAGAAAGATGGTGCTGACGAATTTATTTGCAGGGCAGCAATGGAGAAACAGACATAGAGAACAGATTTATTGACAGGGCAGGGGGAGAGAGGAGAGAGTGAGCTGCATGGGAAAAGTAAGAGGGAAACTGACATTAGCATATGTAAAGTAGACAGCCAATGGGAATTTGCTGTATAACTCCCTGAACTCAAACTGGGGCTCTGTAAGAATCTAGAGGGGTGGGATGGTGAGAGAAATGGGAGGGAGGTTCAGACCAAGGCGGGACATATGTATACCGATGGCCGATTCGTGTGGATAGTTGACAGAAAACAACAAAATTCTGTAAAACATGACCCTTCAATTAAAAAATAAATTAGGAAAAAGGAAATCTCTCTTCAGGAATCTATGCTATCAAGGAACTTTCCTGTTGATGTACTCAGAATTGTCATACTTCTTATATTAATTCCAATTTGCAAATGATTAAAACATGCTTCCCTATTCTCTGCTTGTGAATTGATTTGGGTGGGTGGAGTCAGGACTGGAAGTGGTACTGGGACAAGGGGAGTCTTTGGCTGAAAGAACTGAGACCCAGGTCAGGGCTCCAAGATTAAGAAAACACAAAATGAACCCATGATATATAACCTTGAGTACCTTGGTGGCCTATATTAATCTCTTTCCTTTGTTCAAATATTGGGAAAGTAGCACTCCCCAACATAGCTTTTGGGGAAATTTTGAAAGGATCTTTGGAAAGCCAGTATGATAATACACGTTAAGCATTTCAACAGGAATACTCTTGAGCCAGAGTACTAATTCCATAAGCAGAAACTGTAGTTACAAACAGACGTGTATGCCAATACAAGATAAAAAAATGTAAATGATAGTCATATCTGCACAATTCCAAACAATACTGCTCTTAGAGATAAAATGGAAGACATGGTTTTTAAACCACATTCAATTTTGGCTGCTATTCCTTCATCGCTTCAGGGGCAGCGTGCGGGCTTCTCATTGCAGTGGCTCTTGTTGCAGAGCATGAGCTCTAGGGCTTCTCAGCTTCAGTAGTTGCAGCATGTGGGCTCAAGAGCACGGACTCAATGGTTGTGGCACCAGGGCTTAGCTGTTCCCACAGCATGCAGGATCTTCGCAGATTAGAGTTTGAATCCATGTCTCCTGCCTTGGCAGGCAGATTCTTTACTGCTGAACCACTAGGGAAGACCGTGCAAGACATGATTTTTAAAAGACACCCAGAGGCTGAATCTTAGACAGGTAGTGGCTATAGCAACTAAGCTTGAAGGGCGTGCTTCTAAGCAAGTTGGAAGGGAAAGCACTGAGGCACAGCCACCCACAAGGCTGAGGGAGGGCAGACTTTCCAGAGCCTTTCCTATGAAACATTCTGCTGCAGTTCCTTCCTCAAGTGCCTACCTCGGTCTTTCATGGCTTTTCTGGGTCTCACGCAGCCACCTGATCTACAGTATTCAGCTTCCTGGGGGGCTGAAGTTAGAGATGATGGGGAACCATCACTCACCACACACTTCTCATCCCAGTTCAAGTGGAGCATTCCCCCAGGCTCTCAGCTCCGGGGGTGGTTCAGACCCAAGTCCCTGTCCCCGGTGGGTCAGGGAGGAACCCAGGCTACCCCTCTGGCTTCCAGACAACAAAACGCTTGAGAGTAGACACATGAAGTTCCAAACCTTTGACCTCCTAGATGCTGAGTCAATATATCTGGGCCAAGAGGTTGGACCCAGAAAGAGTTTTGTGGAGAATGGGCAATGCCCACGTGACAGTAACATGCAGAGCTGGGTAGTTTTCCAGTGGAAATTACAGATCCCATCATGCGCTAACCAGCACTTCATGCCCAATATGACTTCAATGCTGTAACCCTACATTTTCTTACTTATAAAATGTAATTTATAATAGCACTTAAATAAATGGGATAAGAAAAATGACACAGCACAGTGCTTATCATAAGTTCTTCGTGGCTGTTACCTGTAGTAGCTTGAAAGGTAACGTGAATAGGCATTAGAATCCTCCTATTTCTTGTTGAACTATCTCTAAACATTTTAATATCAAATATTTAATGTAACTATTTTAAAGTGAAATAGGACAGTACCTTATAAATTGAAAATATAACTTACACCCTATCCCTTCCCAACTGATGAGTCACTGTATTGATAGATTTTGAAGTCTGTTTTTATGTTTTACAAATGTAAACATACTCATGCAAATTAATGAAACAAATATTATTTCCCTCCAAAGAACCACATTATAGGCATGGATTAACAACTTGACTTGTCGGTCATTACTACTTTAGACACCTTTCTTTCTTTATTCCAAGGTGCCTGTGTGCATGCTGAATTTCTTCAGTCGTGTCTGACTCTTTGTGACCCAATGGACTATAGACTGCCAGGCTCCTGGGTCCATGGACTTTTCCAGACAAGAATACTGGATTGGGTTCCCATTTCCTCCTCCAGGGTTGCTTCCTACACCAGAGATCTAATTGGAGTCTCTGTGGCTCCTGCATTGGTGGGTGGACTCTGGACCACTGGACCACCTGGGAAGCCCCATCGCACAGGCTACTTGCTGCTAACCTCTGTGGGGGAAGTAGCTGTCATTTGTATTCAAACAACTCTCTGGGAAGTTTCCACACCACCGGAGCCTAATAGCATCACGCTGAGCCTTCAAAGGGGACAGTCTT
Organism: Ovis canadensis; assembly: GCF_042477335.2. Lineage (NCBI taxonomy): Eukaryota > Metazoa > Chordata > Mammalia > Artiodactyla > Bovidae > Ovis > Ovis canadensis. The sequence goes on from NC_091260.1 coordinate 44,831,898, forward strand.
GTTGTCCTCCCCTTAAGCCTGGACCAGCAGAGCTCTCAGCCTTGAATATCCTTATTAGATGTCCCCAAGTCAGTTGCTTCCCAGGCGACTCAGTGGTAAAGAATCTCTCTGGGACACAGGGAGACTAGGGTTCAATCTCTGGGTTGAGACGATCTCATTAAGAAGGAAGTGGCAACTCACTGCAGTATCCTTGCCTGGGAAAAAACCCGGGACAGAGAAACCTGGTGGGCTACGTATAGGGCATGGGGTTTCAAAAAGTCAGACTAGACGCAGTACCGACAAGAACAAAGTCAGTTGCTCTAATGAACCCCTTTAACTTAGCACTCTTGGCTGCCTTGCCCAGAGCTTCCAACTGCCTGCCTCTTGTGTTGTCCATTATTTTCCATGCTCCTTATTTCTCATTTTTGGTTCTGATTCTCTTCCCTTTCCTTCTCTACCTCCTTTCTCACTTTTATTTCTACTCTTTTTTTCCCCCCTCAGCTCCTGCACGACACGAGCTTTAGTGGGGATCATCTTAGAGTTTACTTTCCTGGCAGAGAATCAACTATCAAAGAGAAGAAGACTCAGCTGTGTCCTCATGGTCTCTTGTCTATGCTCTTCCCTTAAAATTCAGCTCTGCCAAAGCAGGAGCAGGTTCTACAAGTCGGCGTGCAGTACCCATCACAGCACCTTGCTCACGGCAGGTTGTGGAAACACACTTGTTTAAAACGCTTTGAATTAAACTGACTTTGGTAAGTTGAAGATAAATGACTGATCAGGGACATCTAGGCTTGGATGCACTGACATGCTTGCCAAGACAATGTCTGAAACATCTGAGAAAGGATATAAGGAGATGCAATTTCACTATAAATCTGACACTAGAAAGGAAAAGCAAACCACTACGATTATTAAACACAGGAAAAGACAACGTTTTGAGTTTGCTATTGATTGATGTTTTACTAGCCATGATTATAGCACTACGAATGACAATGAAAATAACAATAACTGTGATGGAGCAACTTGTTATTTTGCCTGAGACTATCTAATTATGTGACTTTTGTTAATGATTTTACTCCAAAAAGTTGCCTTTAAAATGGTAAACTTCAGCTACCATCCAGGTAAGAATATGAAGACACGAGAGGTTAGACCACTAGCTGGGTAATCTTCTACCAAACAGTCTGCATCTAAATCTGTAGATCTTGACCCTGACACTTCTACTTGTTGGCTGAAAGTCTCAAGCAATTTTATCTTAGAATTGAAGACCAAAAGGAAAGTCTGACCAGCAGTGTGGTTTCATGCAAAGATGGCCACATTTTGATCATCTCTGTAAAATCTAATGATACTCTGTTTCTAGACAAAAAGCCCTGAGAATCGATGGACATAGGATCCTAAAAATAACAGGGACTTAGGATACTTTTCATAAGAGTAGCCTCCCAAATAGCTTTTCTTGACAGAGCCCCTGTACCTCTATTTCCTTTAAACAAACAACAAAAGTTTTGATCCTCTCAAATCAACGAAATCAACTCAGAGTCTAAGAACTCCACCCAAGAAGTTTGAATTCACCCTTCATCTTCTCAGATCCCACCTGCTGAAGCAATTTGCAACCACCCACCCTAATAGCCTCTGGTTGGACGCCTAAGAACCCAGAACACTCTAAATTCGCACGCAAGGGGCCCCAGAAGACTTCTCTTCTCCCCGCTGAAGCGGTGGAGCACTTTCCCCGCTGTGTGCGCCAGGCCTGGGATTCCGCGGAGGAGCCCCAGGAACCAGAGAGGTGCGGCAGCTCCTGCGCTCAGTGAACCCTAAGGAATGGCAGCTCCCTTGCTATCCTACGCTGGGCGAACTCTCTCCGGACGAGGAGGACTTCAATCGGGGAAGAACCTTCGGCCCCCCGCCGCCTTCTGCGCCTATATTGCCCCCACACACCGACCCCGAGAACAGAGCCCCTGCATGCGATACGGCCAGTCTTGGGCTCCAGACCCCACACCCGCTCCCGGCCAGGAGTCCCGACGCCCTCAGGACAGGAGGACGCCGCGCGCCCAGAAAGTTTCCCTGATCCGATTTTGCCACAGGAGGAACCCAGTGTCTGAAACCCGAGACCTCTGACGCGGGACACGCTTCCGGAGCATCGCCCTCTTGCTGATCTGGAGAGACACCAACAGACGCCCCACGCGCTGGACTGAAAGACCCTAGGTTGTCTCTCAGGCCGCCTCTGTCCCTAGGACCCCTCCTCTCCGCTGAGACCCTTCGTTGGAGGATTCCCTGCGACAGATGCTGTTACAAGAAAACCTCTCCGTTGAGCAATCGTGGAAGGATTCTTCATAGGCTTTTGGGGATCTCTCTGTTATCTCATAAATTGCATCTTTATTACTTACTTGATGGTTAAGTAAATCTCTTAACCAAATTCCAACGTCTTTCTCTCTGCTGCTTTGGCTTTAGGGGGAGGACCAGGCGCGCGGGCGGGGTGGCCGGTTCAGTTCTCCCGCGGGACCCTCGGTCCCCTGATTTGCTGAACTGGGGTGGGGGGTCGTGGGTTATCTTGGGCACACCAGGCGGCCAGGGGGCCGACACAGCTGTTGTCAAACTGGGTCAAACTTGCCAGGATCCAGGAGATCACACACAGCGCAGCCGGCAGCCCTGAGAACTCCGCTTCGCCCTGGAAACGCTCCTGCTCGCTCGACCCGCTCTTTCCCTTCCTGTCCATCTGCGGGGCGTCCGGTCATCTGCACGCGGCTCCCCGGCGCCCAGCGCAGGTCGCCGCTCCAAATGCATCCAGAAGCCTGGACCGCAGCAGCACAGAGCTCCTGTCTCCCTCGGACACTTTCCTGGGTGCGTCCCTTCTTCCTCTGAGCCGCTCCAACCCAATTTCCAGCTCGCACGTCCCAGCTGACGTGGAGCCAGGGTGCTGGGGCCGCGGACAAGCGAAAACTCGAGACTGGCTTCGTGAGGAGGGATTTCTGCGGCCAGATTCTGGAGCGGTTGGCTCCCTTTACATCCTAACTTCAACCCGGCGACTTGCCAAGGCTCCTGACTTCTCATTACCAATCGCAGCAGAACTCCTGTTTCCACCAAACCCGGGGGTGAAATGGGGGAGCTGAGAGAACAATGCAGGCCACCTTTAAGACCTTGTTTGGTTGCTAAATCATGTCCGACTATGCTACTGTGGCCGCCAGGCTCCCCTGTCCATGGAATTTCTCCAGCCAAGAATATTGTAGTGGCTTGCCATTCTCTTCTCCAGGGAATCTTTCTCACCCAGAAATCAAACGCGCACCTCCCTCATTGGCAGGCAGGTTCTTTACTAGTGAACCAACATGGAAGCTCATGTAAGAGTGTAAGAAACACTCACACCGTCATTCTGAGATTTTCTCAACTGCTGTGATTCTTCTGAGGGCAAATCTGTCACTGGGATTAAACTAGTAGGAGTCTGAAAGTGGGGGCTCCCTCCCCAGGGAGCTATTGCCTAGGATTCTTTCAACTCACCTTTCTAGTTTCTGGTATCACACTCTAAGCCACCCTTTTCCTCTTTCCTTGCCAGGATTCCGTGCATCTCCTGCGCCCAGTGCATGCGGTGGCTCAACCAGTGTGTAACCCCGACCTGTACCAAGGAATTACAGAAGTATTCTTTTCACCCCTATTGGAACACAGGATGATATTTTATTTTTTCAGATTCAATTACAAAATTTCCAGCGAGGCAGGAGCCTGTAACATACAGCACATAACCAGAGGACGTGAGGACAGGGCTGTGTGTGGTATTTACTGCTGTGCCTCTATTAATGTACTTTTCATGTTCTACTTTGTCCTTTATTTCTTCAAAAGTGTATGCGAGAAATGAAATCAGTAAGAACTGGAAATAAAGACATTACTTTTACATTTCATCTTCATTTTTCAGTAGTAATTTCAAATTCTTAGATAAATAAATGAAATAGCCCTTGAATTCATGGAAACACAGGGTTCTTTATAAGCCCACTTATGGAGAAGCACTGGCAGGCTTTGGAATATACAGTTCTAGAGTTCTTCTGGAAATTTGAAAATCCAAAATGTTATGCACCCTAACCTTTAATCCAATCACCAAAACCACTCAGAACTTCCGTGCCCTTCCCAGAAAGAGGCAGTGATCTCCTCAGTCCCGAGGGGCCCCCCAGGTGATTTGCAAGGCAAATGAGTGTGGATCCCACCTATCAACACCCGGGTTTCCCAAAACCAGGACCGGCCGGCACTATAAAAGGCACACTCCTCACCCAGCCCAGTCATTCGCGCCTGTGCTTAGACCCACTGAGCTCTGGGCCTGGTGAGGAGGCTGAAGCCATGGAAGCGCAGTGCTGCAGGAGGGCACGTCCCGAGCCCGCCTTGCCTCCGGGCCTGAACCGAGAACAGGCCTGGGCCTGGGCTCTGGATAACTTCCCCGCGCTGAGCCGCCCCTCCTGCCTCAGCCCCGAGTTCTGCGGGGACGCGCACTACTGCGCCTGTGGGCTGCCGCGCCACGCTTGCCCCGGACCCGCGGACGGTCTCCGCGTCGAGATGGGCCAGAAACGCTGGCGAGAGCCGCAAGGCCACCAGCCGGCTGCTAGTCCGGGATGGAGCGACAGTCCCGTCAAGAAGAGGCCCAAGCCGCCCAGCGGCGGGCCCAGCAGGGTCTGAACAGCCAGCCGATGCCAGCAGCTGCGGAGGCTGCCAGACCCGCGGCCAGATCGCCGCCAGGAGGCCAGGAGGCCCTCCACCCCACCCCACCGCACACACCTTGAGGTTGCGGGAAAGTGAGACTTGAAACCCGGTGGAACCCGGCAAGGAAAGGAATAGCAGCCTCCTGTCTGGCGCACAGCACCCTTTCAGTCACCACCCTGGACTGGAGCCTGGGTCACCCCAGCGGAGGCCCAATCTGCCGGGGAGGGGGGGGGGAGCGGGGGGGGGGAGCCGGGGGGGGGGGGACTTCTCCCCTCGGCTCCGCCTCTCTCGGGGAAGAGCCTGGAGATATCTGTGGGGCAGAACATTCCTTTTTTTTTTCTTCCGTTCTTGGATAATTGACGGGCTTTTCAATGAGAAATCTCTAAAGCCATAAAAAGGAACGCATTTGAGTCTAGTCTAATGAGGTGGATGAACCTAGAGCTTATTATTCAGAGTGAAGTCAGTCTGAATGAGAAAGAGAAATCTCCTAGACTAACGCGCATATACATGGAATCTAGAAAGATGGTGCTGACGAATTTATTTGCAGGGCAGCAATGGAGAAACAGACATAGAGAACAGATTTATTGACAGGGCAGGGGGAGAGAGGAGAGAGTGAGCTGCATGGGAAAAGTAAGAGGGAAACTGACATTAGCATATGTAAAGTAGACAGCCAATGGGAATTTGCTGTATAACTCCCTGAACTCAAACTGGGGCTCTGTAAGAATCTAGAGGGGTGGGATGGTGAGAGAAATGGGAGGGAGGTTCAGACCAAGGCGGGACATATGTATACCGATGGCCGATTCGTGTGGATAGTTGACAGAAAACAACAAAATTCTGTAAAACATGACCCTTCAATTAAAAAATAAATTAGGAAAAAGGAAATCTCTCTTCAGGAATCTATGCTATCAAGGAACTTTCCTGTTGATGTACTCAGAATTGTCATACTTCTTATATTAATTCCAATTTGCAAATGATTAAAACATGCTTCCCTATTCTCTGCTTGTGAATTGATTTGGGTGGGTGGAGTCAGGACTGGAAGTGGTACTGGGACAAGGGGAGTCTTTGGCTGAAAGAACTGAGACCCAGGTCAGGGCTCCAAGATTAAGGAAACACAAAATGAACCCATGATATATAACCTTGAGTACCTTGGTGGCCTATATTAATCTCTTTCCTTTGTTCAAATATTGGGAAAGTAGCACTCCCCAACATAGCTTTTGGGGAAATTTTGAAAGGATCTTTGGAAAGCCAGTATGATAATACACGTTAAGCATTTCAACAGGAATACTCTTGAGCCAGAGTACTAATTCCATAAGCAGAAACTGTAGTTACAAACAGACGTGTATGCCAATACAAGATAAAAAAATGTAAATGATAGTCATATCTGCACAATTCCAAACAATACTGCTCTTAGAGATAAAATGGAAGACATGGTTTTTAAACCACATTCAATTTTGGCTGCTATTCCTTCATCGCTTCAGGGGCAGCGTGCGGGCTTCTCATTGCAGTGGCTCTTGTTGCAGAGCATGAGCTCTAGGGCTTCTGAGCTTCAGTAGTTGCAGCATGTGGGCTCAAGAGCACGGACTCAATGGTTGTGGCACCAGGGCTTAGCTGTTCCCACAGCATGCAGGATCTTCGCAGATTAGAGTTTGAATCCATGTCTCCTGCCTTGGCAGGCAGATTCTTTACTGCTGAACCACTAGGGAAGACCGTGCAAGACATGATTTTTAAAAGACACCCAGAGGCTGAATCTTAGACAGGTAGTGGCTATAGCAACTAAGCTTGAAGGGCGTGCTTCTAAGCAAGTTGGAAGGGAAAGCACTGAGGCACAGCCACCCACAAGGCTGAGGGAGGGCAGACTTTCCAGAGCCTTTCCTATGAAACATTCTGCTGCAGTTCCTTCCTCAAGTGCCTACCTCGGTCTTTCATGGCTTTTCTGGGTCTCACGCAGCCACCTGATCTACAGTATTCAGCTTCCTGGGGGGCTGAAGTTAGAGATGATGGGGAACCATCACTCACCACACACTTCTCATCCCAGTTCAAGTGGAGCATTCCCCCAGGCTCTCAGCTCCGGGGGTGGTTCAGACCCAAGTCCCTGTCCCCGGTGGGTCAGGGAGGAACCCAGGCTACCCCTCTGGCTTCCAGACAACAAAACGCTTGAGAGTAGACACATGAAGTTCCAAACCTTTGACCTCCTAGATGCTGAGTCAATATATCTGGGCCAAGAGGTTGGACCCAGAAAGAGTTTTGTGGAGAATGGGCAATGCCCACGTGACAGTAACATGCAGAGCTGGGTAGTTTTCCAGTGGAAATTACAGATCCCATCATGCGCTAACCAGCACTTCATGCCCAATATGACTTCAATGCTATAACCCTACATTTTCTTACTTATAAAATGTAATTTATAATAGCACTTAAATAAATGGGATAAGAAAAATGACACAGCACAGTGCTTATCATAAGTTCTTCGTGGCTGTTACCTGTAGTAGCTTGAAAGGTAACGTGAATAGGCATTAGAATCCTCCTATTTCTTGTTGAACTATCTCTAAACATTTTAATATCAAATATTTAATGTAACTATTTTAAAGTGAAATAGGACAGTACCTTATAAATTGAAAATATAACTTACACCCTATCCCTTCCCAACTGATGAGTCACTGTATTGATAGATTTTGAAGTCTGTTTTTATGTTTTACAAATGTAAACATACTCATGCAAATTAATGAAACAAATATTATTTCCCTCCAAAGAACCACATTATAGGCATGGATTAACAACTTGACTTGTCGGTCATTACTACTTTAGACACCTTTCTTTCTTTATTCCAAGGTGCCTGTGTGCATGCTGAATTTCTTCAGTCGTGTCTGACTCTTTGTGACCCAATGGACTATAGACTGCCAGGCTCCTGGGTCCATGGACTTTTCCAGACAAGAATACTGGATTGGGTTCCCATTTCCTCCTCCAGGGTTGCTTCCTACACCAGAGATCTAATTGGAGTCTCTGTGGCTCCTGCATTGGTGGGTGGACTCTCGACCACTGGACCACCTGGGAAGCCCCATCGCACAGGCTACTTGCTGCTAACCTCTGTGGGGGAAGTAGCTGTCATTTGTATTCAAACAACTCTCTGGGAAGTTTCCACACCACCGGAGCCTAATAGCATCACGCTGAGCCTTCAAAGGGGACAGTGTTGTTGTCCTCCCCTTAAGCCTGGACCAGCAGAGCTCTCAGCCTTGAATATCCTTATTAGATGTCCCCAAGTCAGTTGCTTCCCAGGCGACTCAGTGGTAAAGAATCTCTCTGGGACACAGGGAGACTAGGGTTCAATCTCTGGGTTGAGACGATCTCATTAAGAAGGAAGTGGCAACTCACTGCAGTATCCTTGCCTGGGAAAAAACCCGGGACAGAGAAACCTGGTGGGCTACGTATAGGGCATGGGGTTTCAAAAAGTCAGACTAGACGCAGTACCGACAAGAACAAAGTCAGTTGCTCTAATGAACCCCTTTAACTTAGCACTCTTGGCTGCCTTGCCCAGAGCTTCCAACTCCCTGCCTCTTGTGTTGTCCATTATTTTCCATGCTCCTTATTTCTCATTTTTGGTTCTGATTCTCTTCCCTTTCCTTCTCTACCTCCTTTCTCACTTTTATTTCTACTCTTTTTTTCCCCCCTCAGCTCCTGCACGACACGAGCTTTAGTGGGGATCATCTTAGAGTTTACTTTCCTGGCAGAGAATCAACTATCAAAGAGAAGAAGACTCAGCTGTGTCCTCATGGTCTCTTGTCTATGCTCTTCCCTTAAAATTCAGCTCTGCCAAAGCAGGAGCAGGTTCTACAAGTCGGCGTGCAGCACCCATCACAGCACCTTGCTCACGGCAGGTTGTGGAAACACACTTGTTTAAAACGCTTTGAATTAAACTGACTTTGGTAAGTTGAAGATAAATGACTGATCAGGGACATCTAGGCTTGGATGCACTGACATGCTTGCCAAGACAATGTCTGAAACATCTGAGAAAGGATATAAGGAGATGCAATTTCACTATAAATCTGACACTAGAAAGGAAAAGCAAACCACTACGATTATTAAACACAGGAAAAGACAACGTTTTGAGTTTGCTATTGATTGATGTTTTACTAGCCATGATTATAGCACTACGAATGACAATGAAAATAACAATAACTGTAATGGAGCAACTTGTTATTTTGCCTGAGACTATCTAATTATGTGACTTTTGTTAATGATTTTACTCCAAAAAGTTGCCTTTAAAATGGTAAACTTCAGCTACCATCCAGGTAAGAATATGAAGACACGAGAGGTTAGACAACTAGCTGAGTAATCTTCTACCAAACAGTCTGCATCTAAATCTGTAGATCTTGACCCTGACACTTCTACTTGTTGGCTGAAAGTCTCAAGCAATTTTATCTTAGAATTGAAGACCAAAAGGAAAGTCTGACCAGCAGTGTGGTTTCATGCAAAGATGGCCACATTTTGATCATCTCTGTAAAATCTAATGATACTCTGTTTCTAGACAAAAAGCCCTGAGAATCGATGGACATAGGATCCTAAAAATAACAGGGACTTAGGATACTTTTCATAAGAGTAGCCTCCCAAATAGCTTTTCTTGACAGAGCCCCTGTACCTCTATTTCCTTTAAACAAACAACAAAAGTTTTGATCCTCTCAAATCAACGAAATCAACTCAGAGTCTAAGAACTCCACCCAAGAAGTTTGAATTCACCCTTCATCTTCTCAGATCCCACCTGCTGAAGCAATTTGCAACCACCCACCCTAATAGCCTCTGGTTGGACGCCTAAGAACCCAGAACACTCTAAATTCGCAAGCAAGGGGCCCCAGAAGACTTCTCTTCTCCCCGCTGAAGCGGTGGAGCACTTTCCCCGCTGTGTGCGCCAGGCCTGGGATTCCGCGGAGGAGCCCCAGGAACCAGAGAGGTGCGGCAGCTCCTGCGCTCAGCGAACCCTAAGGAATGGCAGCTCCCTTGCTATCCTACGCTGGGCGAACTCTCTCCGGACGAGGAGGACTTCAATCGGGGAAGAACCTTCGGCCCCCCGCCGCCTTCTGCGCCTATATTGCCCCCAAACACCGACCCCGAGAACAGAGCCCCTGCATGCGATACGGCCAGTCTTGGGCTCCAGACCCCACACCCGCTCCCGGCCAGGAGTCCCGACGCCCTCAGGACAGGAGGACGCCGCGCGCCCAGAAAGTTTCCCTGATCCGATTTTGCCACAGGAGGAACCCAGTGTCTGAAACCCGAGACCTCTGACGCGGGACACGCTTCCGGAGCATCGCCCTCTTGCTGATCTGGAGAGACACCAACAGACGCCCCACGCGCTGGACTGAAAGACCCTAGGTTGTCTCTCAGGCCGCCTCTGTCCCTAGGACCCCTCCTCTCCGCTGAGACCCTTCGTTGGAGGATTCCCTGCGACAGATGCTGTTACAAGAAAACCTCTCCGTTGAGCAATCGTGGAAGGATTCTTCATAGGCTTTTGGGGATCTCTCTGTTATCTCATAAATTGCATCTTTATTACTTACTTGATGGTTAAGTAAATCTCTTAACCAAATTCCAACGTCTTTCTCTCTGCTGCTTTGGCTTTAGGGGGAGGACCAGGCGCGCGGGCGGGGTGGCCGGTTCAGTTCTCCCGCGGGACCCTCGGTCCCCTGATTTGCTGAACTGGGGTGGGGGGTCGTGGGTTATCTTGGGCACACCAGGCGGCCAGGGGGCCGACACAGCTGTTGTCAAACTGGGTCAAACTTGCCAGGATCCAGGAGATCACACACAGCGCAGCCGGCAGCCCTGAGAACTCCGCTTCGCCCTGGAAACGCTCCTGCTCGCTCGACCCGCTCTTTCCCTTCCTGTCCATCTGCGGGGCGTCCGGTCATCTGCACGCGGCTCCCCGGCGCCCAGCGCAGGTCGCCGCTCCAAATGCATCCAGAAGCCTGGACCGCAGCAGCACAGAGCTCCTGTCTCCCTCGGACACTTTCCTGGGTGCGTCCCTTCTTCCTCTGAGCCGCTCCAACCCAATTTCCAGCTCGCACGTCCCAGCTGACGTGGAGCCAGGGTGCTGGGGCCGCGGACAAGCGAAAACTCGAGACTGGCTTCGTGAGGAGGGATTTCTGCGGCCAGATTCTGGAGCGGTTGGCTCCCTTTACATCCTAACTTCAACCCGGCGACTTGCCAAGGCTCCTGACTTCTCATTACCAATCGCAGCAGAACTCCTGTTTCCACCAAACCCGGGGGTGAAATGGGGGAGCTGAGAGAACAATGCAGGCCACCTTTAAGACCTTGTTTGGTTGCTAAATCATGTCCGACTATGCTACTGTGGCCGCCAGGCTCCCCTGTCCATGGAATTTCTCCAGCCAAGAATATTGTAGTGGCTTGCCATTCTCTTCTCCAGGGAATCTTTCTCACCCAGAAATCAAACGCGCACCTCCCTCATTGGCAGGCAGGTTCTTTACTAGTGAACCAACATGGAAGCTCATGTAAGAGTGTAAGAAACACTCACACCGTCATTCTGAGATTTTCTCAACTGCTGTGATTCTTCTGAGGGCAAATCTGTCACTGGGATTAAACTAGTAGGAGTCTGAAAGTGGGGGCTCCCTCCCCAGGGAGCTATTGCCTAGGATTCTTTCAACTCACCTTTCTAGTTTCTGGTATCACACTCTAAGCCACCCTTTTCCTCTTTCCTTGCCAGGATTCCGTGCATCTCCTGCGCCCAGTGCATGCGGTGGCTCAACCAGTGTGTAACCCCGACCTGTACCAAGGAATTACAGAAGTATTCTTTTCACCCCTATTGGAACACAGGATGATATTTTATTTTTTCAGATTCAATTACAAAATTTCCAGCGAGGCAGGAGCCTGTAACATACAGCACATAACCAGAGGACGTGAGGACAGGGCTGTGTGTGGTATTTACTGCTGTGCCTCTATTAATGTACTTTTCATGTTCTACTTTGTCCTTTATTTCTTCAAAAGTGTATGCGAGAAATGAAATCAGTAAGAACTGGAAATAAAGACATTACTTTTACATTTCATCTTCATTTTTCAGTAGTAATTTCAAATTCTTAGATAAATAAATGAAATAGCCCTTGAATTCATGGAAACACAGGGTTCTTTATAAGCCCACTTATGGAGAAGCACTGGCAGGCTTTGGAATATACAGTTCTAGAGTTCTTCTGGAAATTTGAAAATCCAAAATGTTATGCACCCTAACCTTTAATCCAATCACCAAAACCACTCAGAACTTCCGTGCCCTTCCCAGAAAGAGGCAGTGATCTCCTCAGTCCCGAGGGGCCCCCCAGGTGATTTGCAAGGCAAATGAGTGTGGATCCCACCTATCAACACCCGGGTTTCCCAAAACCAGGACAGGCCGGCACTATAAAAGGCACACTCCTCACCCAGCCCAGTCATTCGCGCCTGTGCTTAGACCCACTGAGCTCTGGGCCTGGTGAGGAGGCTGAAGCCATGGAAGCGCAGTGCTGCAGGAGGGCACGTCCCGAGCCCGCCTTGCCTCCGGGCCTGAACCGAGAACAGGCCTGGGCCTGGGCTCTGGATAACTTCCCCGCGCTGAGCCGCCCCTCCTGCCTCAGCCCCTAGTTCTGCGGGGACGCGCACTACTGCGCCTGTGGGCTGCCGCGCCACGCTTGCCCCGGACCCGCGGACGGTCTCCGCGTCGAGATGGGCCAGAAACGCTGGCGAGAGCCGCAAGGCCACCAGCCGGCTGCTAGTCCGGGATGGAGCGACAGTCCCGTCAAGAAGAGGCCCAAGCCGCCCAGCGGCGGGCCCAGCAGGGTCTGAACAGCCAGCCGATGCCAGCAGCTGCGGAGGCTGCCAGACCCGCGGCCAGATCGCCGCCAGGAGGCCAGGAGGCCCTCCACCCCACCCCACCGCACACACCTTGAGGTTGCGGAAAAGTGAGACTTGAAACCCGGTGGAACCCGGCAAGGAAAGGAATAGCAGCCTCCTGTCTGGCGCACAGCACCCTTTCAGTCACCACCCTGGACTGGAGCCTGGGTCACCCCAGCGGAGGCCCAATCTGCCGGGGAGGGGGGGGGGAGCGGGGGGGGGGGACTTCTCCCCTCGGCTCCGCCTCTCTCGGGGAAGAGCCTGGAGATATCTGTGGGGCAGAACATTCCTTTTTTTTTTCTTCCGTTCTTGGATAATTGACGGGCTTTTCAATGAGAAATCTCTAAAGCCATAAAAAGGAACGCATTTGAGTCTAGTCTAATGAGGTGGATGAACCTAGAGCTTATTATTCAGAGTGAAGTCAGTCTGAATGAGAAAGAGAAATCTCCTAGACTAACGCGCATATACATGGAATCTAGAAAGATGGTGCTGACGAATTTATTTGCAGGGCAGCAATGGAGAAACAGACATAGAGAACAGATTTATTGACAGGGCAGGGGGAGAGAGGAGAGAGTGAGCTGCATGGGAAAAGTAAGAGGGAAACTGACATT